>NC_089496.1:82493266-92493266 GCF_036850765.1 Saccopteryx bilineata
GTGCACCTTCTGTTCACACACAGCTCTGTCCCTTACTGGCCTTGTGATTTTGGATATGTTAAGAAACAGGTAAAAACAAAACAAAAAAGAAACATATTTGTGCCTCAATGTTCTTATTGGTTACATGCAGTGAATTCATCTGTATTAATTTCACTGAATTCTAAGGACTGAGTAAATTGTTTTTATATGAATCTAGGGCCTTTCACATCATGAATACTCAAAATTATATTATTGTGAAAATATTTTTTATCTACTCCATATTTGTCCATCGTAAAGATGCACCACAATGGACTACCACCCTCCAGTAGCACTGTCCTTGTTTTCAATCCGTTATGAATAATCATGACATGAACATCCACATACATGTGACTAAGGTACACATTCAAGAATATCCATGGGAAAAATGCCTCTAAGAAGTGGAACTGCTTGAAAGATGGGAGTGTGCATTTATTTACATCTGATAGATGGGGTCACATTGTCCTTCAGAGAGAATGCAGAATCACATACCCACAAACCATTCATTAATCATTTGTCATTCAATCAAGTAGTCATTCATTTGTCAAATATTTATTGAGACAATACGTGCCAGGCACCACTACAGATAAGTGCTATTATTAGTGACAAAACAAAGATTCTTGCTCGTGCGAAACATGTATGTTAGTGGGATGGTGGGTACATATTAGTAATTCATTTTGGATTTACTTTTTTTTTTTGTGGGTTTTTGTTTGTTTGTTTTTTCTTACAGAGGCAGAGAGAGAGGTCAGAGAGAGGGATAGATAGGGACAGACAGACGGGAACGGAAAGAAATGAGAAGCATCAATTCATCAGTTTCTCAGTTGTGACATTTTTGTTGTTCATTGATTGCTTTCTCATATGTGCCTTGACCGCGGGCCTTCAGCAGAACCGAGTAACCCCTTGCTCAAGCCAGCGACCTTGGTCCAAGCTGGTGAGCTTTTGCTCAAACCAGATGAGCCTGCGCTCAGGCTGGTGACCTCAGGGTCTTGACCCTGGGTCTCCGCATCCCAGTCCGACGCTCTATCCACTGTGCCACTGCCTGGTCAGACTTTTGTGGGGTTTTTTTTTTTACAGAGACATAGAGAGTCAGAGAAAGGGAAAGATAGGAACAGACAGATAGGAACGGAGAGAGATGAGAAGCATCAATCATCAGTTTTTTCATTGCGACACCTTAGTTGTTCATTGATTGCTTTATCATATGTGCCTTGATCTTGGGGCTACAGCAGACCGAGTAACCCCTGCTTGAGCCAGCAACCTTGGGTCCAAGCTGGTGAGCTTTGTTCAAACCAGATGAGCCCGCGCTCAAGCTGGCGACCTCGGGGTCTCGAACTAGGGTCTTCCACATCCCAGTCCTGACGCTCTATCCACTGTGCCACCGCCTGGTTAGGCTGGTTTTAATTTTTACTTCCCACATAACTTATAAAGTTGAGTCTCTTTTTTCATGATCATTGACCTCATAAAACTCCTCTCTGTGAAGTGACTATTCAAACATTCAAACATTTTGCCCATTCAAAAAATATTGACAGTGTCTTTGTGGTTTTTTTGGTTCTTTATATAAGGTAGATATATATCCTTCCAGAATATATTCATTGTGATCATTTCTCCCACTCTTTACCTTACTTTTTGATTATCTTTTTTTTTAAGTGAGAGGAGGGGAGATAGAGAGACAGATTCCCGCATGCGCCCCAACCAGTATCCACCTGCTATTCCCATCTGGGACCTCAAACCAACCAAGCTGTCCTCAACTCAAACCAATGGAGCCACTGGCTTCAGGAGCGAAGAGAGAGAGAGAACGGGGAGAGGGATGAAGGGGAGACAACCAGATGGTTGCTTCCCTGTGAGTCATGACTGGGAATCGAACCCAGAACATCCATATGCCGGGCGAATATTCTATCCATGAGCCAACTGGCCAGGGCCACCTTTTGATGATTTGAAATGGTATCATTTGATGAATAGATAGGAGCTTAAATTAATTTAACTAAAGACTTATTTGATAATCTCTTATAATTAGTGCTGTCTGCGGAGTTTAAGGTCATAAAGATTTTCTCTTATGTCTCAAACGAGAGGCTTTTATAGTTTTATTTTGTACAGGACGGGGGAAATTGGAAGAGACAGAGCTTAGGAATGTCGATCCTCCTGTTCAGAAGAGGTGGGTAATGGCTCACACAACTGAACAGAAAGCGTCTGGCTCACTCAGATGAGGCCGGAGGGTCTTGTTCTGCAACCTGGCAGCTTGTCCCTGCTTCAGACTGGAATGAAACAGAGCTTATAGTCGGGCGGTACAGAGCCTATCCCAGAGAGAGCTGGAGTGGTGTCAATGTCCTTCAGATCAACCAGAGGCTTCAGGGTAAAATGCTGTAAAATGTGGGTCAGTATTAAAAACAGCTCCATGCGGGCTAGGCCTTCTCCAACACAAGCTCTTTTTTCCTAAAAATGACACGGAAATTACATATTAATTTAATTCTATTTCTGAGTTAACACACAGAGAGGCTGAAAAAATATGGAAATAAGAAATAATATATAAGTATATTAATAAAAGACTAATTAACTTATGGCTTCTCTTATCTACAGCGGAACCTGATTTCCTTCATTCTCTCAGCACCTACCTCTGTGTGCGTGCTGCAAGAAAGATTCTATTCTGTGCTCCCCACATTGGATTTGCTTTCCTGAGGCTTGTCAGTGACATCTTTCCATGCACACACACACAGGCTGACCTACCCAACTGCATGAGGCACACACTGTACTTTCAATGGACAGTTCCAAGGCTCAGTAACAGCTTTGTTTCTCTTCATCGGTATTCTAAAGGATAATCTTAATCTTGTCATGTCCCTGCTTTAAAAAATTTCAAGAGCTTGCCCTTGCCAAGTATAAAAAGAAACATCAAAAATTAGCCACAGCATTACTATCCACTAATCCTCAAACAGACTGGCAATTTCAGATGTTGTCTCAAATTCAGCGGTCCCTCCATGGAAGACTATTCCTCCATGGAATAGTCTTCCCCTCTACTCTGCCTGCTGACACTCTCTACACTTTACTAGATCCTGTTCAGATGTCATTTACTCTATGCAAACTTCTGTGACGTGCTCAGGGTATGTAACTCATTCCCCCATCTGTTCCCACAGCCCTCATTAATGTTCTAACACAGCACATGTCACATGAAGTTCTAATAATTCATCTGTCTCACTGACTGGAATATAAGCTCTTCAGGTAAGGCCTTTCATCTTGAAATGATGCCTACAGTGTCAGACAAAAGCGAGTCTGCAAACCCAGTGATATGAATAGAAACCTTGAGCAGGCTCATTACACAGAAAGAAAGATAAGGCCTTTTACTCTCTCTTCTTCCCTCTGTTTCTCCTTTGGAGTGTGCTGAATATTCTCTGGGTCTCCTTCCTTTCAGGTCCATTCTGTGTGTGTCTGTCTTTGGCGCTTACTCTCTGCTCAAGAAGCTGATTCCTATGACTCGCATAAACCCAGAAGTTGGTTCCTTCTGAGTTCTGAATAAATTCAGAGGATTAGATATTGAAATGGCCAGAGTATTTAATCCTCACTCCCACCCTGTCGGACCACAGTTTAGACAGTGGCTCTATTCCTCTGCCTCTAAACACATCACCTGTTGAGGGGTCCCATCTCTCTTTGCTAAAGATCTACTTGGGTTCCAGTAATAGCCACCTTCCCTCGTTCCTTTCAACCTAGGATGGTGATGTTTTTCCCCTGCTGGTGTCAGCCCCTGAGTGCTTTAGCACACTTCATTACCTCCCTTAATCTTCCCACTCTCCAAAAAACTGTCTTTGCATTAAACATTTGTGTGTGTGTGTGTGTGTGTGTGTGTGTGTGTGAGACAGAGACAGACAGAGGGACAGACATGAAGAGAGAGAGATAAGAAGCATCAATTCTTCATTACAGCTCCTTAATTGTTCATTGAATACTTTCTCATATGTGCCTTGACCGGGGGTGGGGGGGGGCTACAGCAGAGCGAGTGACACTTGCTCAAGCCAGTGACCATGGGGTCATGTCTATGACCCCTAGATCAAGCCAAAAACCTCACGCTCAAGCTGGTGAGTACGCTCAAACCGGCGACCTCAGGATTTCAAATCCGGGTCCTCTGCATCCCAGTCCGAAGCTCTATTCACTGCACTACTGCATGGTCAGGCTCATTAAACTTTTGTTAGTTGACTTTTCTGAGTGTGCCACCTATTTCTTTCCAGGACCCTCACAAATTAAAGGAAAGCACTGAAATAAAACTTCCTGCAAGAAAATTTCTCTTACCTTCTAAAGACTCTATCCTCTGCCCTGGGAACACAGAGGACAAGAGTTAGGAACTTCTGACCCTGGCTAGTAGCTCATTCTGTTAGAGTGTCATCTGAAACACCAAGGTTGAAGGTTCAATCCCCAGCCAGGGCACATACAGAAAGTGATCAATGAATATACAACTAAGTGGAACAGAAAATGAATGCTTCTCTCTCTCTCTCTCTTTCTCCCCCTTTCTCTGTCTGTCTCGCTAAAAACAAAACAATACAAAGATAAAAAGTCAGAAGCTTCTGTTTGGTTCCCACAACAGTCCCTTGAAGACATTTGTCTCTCTGGGGTCTCATTGCCAGTTAATGTCGGGGACTGAAATATCAACAGGGTTTTTAGAGTTATTTCTGGGGGGACCGAGGTGTGAGGAACTGGCTGCTGCCCAAGCCCCCACCTCGCTTGCAAAAAGCTAAGCCCTTCCCCACACCTCCATGTTAGCTGTGATGTTCGTCCTTCCCCGCATTTTCCCTGAAGGAAAGGACTGGCTTCTTTGTGCATGTTAAGTATTGGTAGTGGTTTTTTGCCCTTGGTAGAATTCTTGAGTTGCCTTGGAAACTGTAATCAGAAAAGTTATTGATTTCCTAATGGCCCATTTTACCCTATAATAAAGAAAGATGTGGTTTCTGGAGGCGACCATGTTTTCTCTGCTAGGACAGTATTTTCTGCTAGCAGTAATTGCAAAGCCCTCCCAAACCCTTCTTTTATATTCTTTAATTATTTAAGTCTATTTTCTTAATTCCGCACCGTTCCTGCTTGGGACCTGAATATACTCGTTGCAGCTAGCCCGCGGCATGTTAATTTGCCGTCCTCTCTTTCAGATAGGGGATCTGTTCCTTATTGACACTTTATCCTTGGATCTGAGCATGAGTCTGCTGCATATGGCCTCCTCAGGGAAGTGTACTGAATGAACTGACTCTAGGAGGAGATTTTGCAATGTCAGTGGTGAATTATGGGACAGAACTCATTGAGCAGCCTCCAATTCAATGAGAAATAACCTGGACTTTGGGAGTGGTGTCTCTGTCCTCATGCAAATGACAATTTGTCCAGTCCTGTGTAGCCTCCATGCAAAGCCCTGCCTCATCTCTTTGGCCTCTGATGTGCAAATAGAAATGAAACTTGCTTACCTGCTGAAAAAGGCATGAAGTAGTCACTCCTCTTAAAGTTGCCTCTTCCATCTAAGAAGTGTCTGGGGTCAAACTGGTCTGGGTTAGGAAACTCTTTGTTATTGTGCAGGATAGAAGTCAGAGATGTGAATATGGATGTGCCCTGATATAAAGAGAAACAGACAAACTGGATTAAAGAATGTTATAGAGGTCCTGGCTCGTTGGCTCACTGGTAGAGCATCTGAATGGCTGGTGTCCTGGGTTTGATTTTGGTTCAGGGCACACAGAAGAAGCAACCATTTGCTTCTCCACCCCTTCCCCTCTCACTTCTCTCTCTCTCTCTCTCTCTCTCTCTTTTTTTCCCCTTCTACAGACATGGCTCAATTAAAAATGGCCTCAGATGTGTAGAACATCGCCCCCTAGTGAGCATGCCTGGTGGATCACTGGCAGGCGCATCCCAGGCAGGTGCATTCAGGATTCTGTCTCTGCCTCCTTTCCTCTCATGAAATGGAAAAAAAAAAGAATGTTATGGAGTTTTTTAAAAAGTCCCTGCATCAAATCCTTTTGTTTTATACATCAAGTGATTGAGGTATTAAAAGGAGAATTTATTTATTTCATGTCACAGAAGGAATTAGTGACCAAGCCTAATAGGTCTTAAACCATATAAGCCAGTCCAAGGCACTGTTCATGGACCCCAAGGCCATTGTCTTTAGTTTGTAGTCTGATATCAGCACTTCTTTTTTAGAAAACTAAGGAAACTCTCTGGAGTGCACTGTCTTTAATTGTACTATTGTCAAAAAGTGCTGATGTGGAAGAGCGGCAAGATGGCGATGGAGTAGGCAGACATACCAACTTCCACTTCCCAGAACCAAAGTGAATTACAACTTAATTTTAAGAACCTTCATCTCGAGAAACCAACTTTGAACTAAACTAAGAGGACTCTTTAACCAAGGAACACCGAAGAAGCCACACTGAGATTGCTAGAAAAAGTAGAAATGTGGAGAGGGCTGCTCAGTTCCTGGAAGCAAACAGCGGCGTGGAGAGACTCACATGGCAGGAAGTGAGTTTAGTGGAGAGGTGAGGGTTCTGGGCCCCACGAACAAAGCCCAGCCTGCAGCCCCAGAGCCTAGAAGAAGCGTATGGACAGTGTTTAGCTGCAAAACAAGTCAGGATACTGTTTGTGAGAAAGAGACAGATTTCTCACACCTAGGATTCTTCTTAAAGGGACCGCACAGAAAACCTCTTTCACAACCACTCACCCGGGTCTCTGGGGGACGGGGAGAGAGGAGAGGACCAGAGTAGCAGGAAGAGAGTGTAATCTAGGAGGCACAGGCAAAACACTTTGAGGAACAGCCACCTTGACCCCTGGGCTGTGTCACTCTCCAAATCTGAAGTGAATATTTCTCCCTGGAACCAGCAATACCAGCAAAGGGAAGCAGGACACCAGCCAAACAGGCTCTTCTGCGGCACTCAGAGCAGAGTTGCTTAGAAGGAGGAAGCCTTAAGAAATACAATATTTACTTCTAGGGTCTGAGCTGCAGAGCCCTCACCCACACTACTTAGGGCTCGCTGGAGGTTAGTGGCAGCAGGATGCATAAGGCACGGTCCCATGGGCTGTGGCAGAAGTTAGGCTGGCCAGAACTCAGGCCCAGCATGAGCTCAGTCTCACATAGCAGGGGCATAAGGGACACAAAAAAAGTGGTCCCACCTGCAATTCCACCCGCAGGGGAAAGATTAAAGCCTGGGAACTGCAAAGACCTGCATCTCAGCACAGGCATACAGCCCCACCTGGCCCACAGGACCGGGGCTTGTGGCCCAACTCATGAGCACAGCTCAGCCTGTGGGATCAGGATGAAAGCCCACAAATATGTGGAGACCCATGGCTGAGCAAAGGTGCTCACCCCTGCCTGCATTGAAAGGCTTGTGGCCCTGGGTGTGGTATGTAGCCCCACTCACAACAGGTGGGCGAAGGCAAAGGCTTGTAGACCAGGGCATGTGAACACAGCCGCTCCCGTGGAGGTGAGGTAGAAACTGCAGCAATAGCCACAGCCAGCAGGCGCAAGCAAAGCCCATACTCGAACATCCAAGGCAGCGGCAGAGGTGGTGAAGGGCCTGCAGACACACCACACCCAGGGAATGACAAAATAAGAAGGCAGAGAAATTCAACTGAATTGAATCAAGAGAAACCCCCAGAAAAGGACTTGAATGAGTCAGATATAACCAAATTACCAGATGCAGAGTTTTAAATTATGATTGTTAATATGCTCAAAGATCTTAGAACAACAATAGATTGTCATAATGAACAACTAAATAAAGAGATAGCAAGTATAAAAAAAGACATTGAAATAAAAAAGGAATTAGTAAGAAATGACAAATGCAACATCAGAAATAAAGACCACAATGAAGGGAATTAAAAGTAGGGTGGATGAAGCTGAGGATCGAATCAGTGAGTTAGAGCACATGATAACGGAGCAGGGAAGCAGAGCAGCAAAAATAAAACAGACTAAAAACTCTGAGGAAACTCTAAGAGAGCTCTGTGACAACATGAAGAGAAATAACATCTGCAACATACGGGTTCCTGAAGAAGAGAAAGAACAAGGGATAGAAACTTTGTTCAATCAAATCATAGCTGAAAACTTCCCTAAATTGATGCAGTGAAAAGTCACACAAGTTTAAGAAGCACAGAGAATTCCATTAAAGAGAAACGCAAAAAAAATCTACACCAACACACATCATAATTAAAATACCAAAGCTAAGTGATAAAGAGAAAATATTAAAAGCTGCTAGAAAAAAAAGGTTATTATTCAAAAAAGAAGCCCCCACTAGGATGACATTCAACTTCTCAACAGAAACACTTGAGGTCAGAAGGGAATGGCAATAAATATTCAAAGTAATGCAGAACAAGAGCACACAATCAAGGCTACTTTGTCCAGCAAGGCTCTCATTTCAAATTGAGGGAGAAATAAAAAACTTCCCAGACCAAAAAAAAAATACCTCAAGGAATTCATTACAACAAAATGAATGTTTCAAGAAATGTTAAGGAGCCTGCTGTAAACAGATTAAAGGGGGAAAAGAATATGGCAAAAGAGGAATACAGCTTTAAAGAATAAAGTGGCAATAAACAACTACATATCAATAAGAACCTGAAATGTAAATTAATTAAATGATCCAATCAAAAGACATAGGGTAGCTTCATGGATAAGAAAACAGAACCCATACATAAGCTGTCTACAAGAGACACACCTCAAAACAAAAGATGCACATAGACTGAAAGTAAAAAGGTGGAAAAAATATATCAGGGAAATGTAAATGAAAATAAAGCTGGGGTAGCAATACTAATATGAGACAAAAATGGACTTTAAAACAAAGGCTAGGAGTGACTTCAGAGAAATGGCACTGTAAGGAGCGATACCGATAAATCTCCCCCAAAATTCAACAAGATCTTCAACCAGAGACAGAAAAAATCTATCCTTGGAGCCTCCAGCAGTTCCACACTAAACGCAAAGGTATGATCGAGTGAAAAATTGACTAAATATATAATCAACCCGAAGGAAATAAGACGGAGGAAGAAACACTCCACCTCCCTCACTAACCTAAATAAAGGGCTGCTTTCACTGGGAATTGAGAGTATAGGAACTGAAGCAGGCATAGGGTGTGAATAATACCAGGCTGCAACACAAACGTCCGAACCAGGCTGTGGCATGGACATTCAAGCCGCGGTAAAACTGTGCTTGTGGCAACCCAGTCAACACAAGCTAATGCTCGCGCCAAATCCAGACAAAGAAAAACAAGTGGGGCAGCCATCCGCCCCGATCTACTGGTCGGTGAGCGCAGATAGTGTGTGTAAGATTCCTCCTAGAGTCCCAAGAGTGGGCGCCCATGTTACCAAACAGAGGGGCAGTCAGAGGCCTTTGTGTGGGCCAAAACCAGAGTCTTGGGGTCACCCCTGAGCCCTGAAAAAGTTGCACGTGGGGAGTGAGCAGGAATGAAATTCCCAACGCTGGAACTTCTCCCGGCGGGTAGGGCGCATCACCCAGGGCAAGAGGCAGCCGGCCCGATATCCTGGTTAGCGAGCATGTATAGCAGGCAAGAGATTCCCCTGGGAGTGGGTGCCCATGTTCCCAGACAGAGGGGCAGAGTCAGAGGCCTTTGCGTGGGCTGTGACCGGAGTCTCAGTGTCACCCCTGCACCCTGAAGAGTGACTCGTGAAAGCGAGATTCCCTACGCTTGAACTTCTCCACCCAAGTGGGTGGGGCACCTCACCCAGCCATACAAGCTAACAGACCCATGAAGGATTAGCTTAACCCACAGTCTGCTTGCCTCCCAACTGACCTATGCGACCCTAACTGACAAAATCTCTTTCAGGTCAGTGATCTAAGACAAGAGAGGAAGCTATTTTTTAGTACCTCTTGCTATGCTATGCACATAGGGGTGGGGGCAACCTCTGATTGGCAGAGCTTGCATACTCAGGGCTATATGTTAAAAAGGGGGAGGTTGGCAGCTTGTAAGTCCTCCTGCTTTGCAAACAGTGACTAGGGCATCTTCTACCCAGCCAAAAGAGGTTACAAAGTACCAAAAGCCTGGGGAAAGGAGTCCTACAGAGTGCTGAGGCATTCAGGACATGCCTAGAGGCACATAGAAAGGCATCTTGAAAACAATTGGCTCCCAGTCCCGCCTGATTATGCTAGCAGCTCTGACTGATTGAGCCTTACCCAGAGCCCTGTGCTGAGTGGGAATAGAGTGGGGATTTGCCAGCTCTTTGAGCCTCTTACTACCCAGGCAGAGGCAGCAGCAACCCCATAGCTGGATCATCAGGCTGCTAATTCAGGAAGGAAAGACTAGGAGAGAGGCTCCGGGAAAACGGACTCTCTCATTGTCGGAGCCTGCAAATGCTAATGAGCCTTGACTGCCAACGAGACCGAAGCCCAATATATGACATTACCTTAGAGACTTATCAACTGCAAACCTCTACTTTAAATGTGCCACAGGGGCAGAACCCAGGGTACAGAGTCACTGACCAGGAAGAGGGAGAGAAAAGAAAAAGCAAGAAGATAACCTTTCAAAATCAAGAATAATCCACAGACTTTATAATCTATCCCATTTTATTATATTTGTTCATTTGTTTCTCTTATCTTCTTGTCTTGATTATTTTCTTCCTTATCCAATTTGGTCGTTTAATTCTCTGCCGGTCTTACTGTCTCCTCTCCTTGAACTACACTACCCATAAGTGTTACATCTCTCATTATCTTTCCTTTCCTCTTCCTTTCTCTCTATTAAGGTTGCACTCTCTCTCTCTCCCTTTGTTCTTTTTTCTTTTTTCGTCTTTTTGCATTTTCCTCTTTCTTTTTTTCTCCCCTCTATATTAGTTTCTTCTTTTCTCCTTTACTTTTCCTCTCATTCAATCCTCAATCATGAACAAATTATTTTATTTGGGACTCAAATTTTTCTTTGTGGCACTTTGGGGTTTTTTTACTTTGCTTTTTTAACTCACTAGCAGTGCTCCCAACCCTGGCTCTCCATTTTATCTAGTTTTTGCTCCACTAAATACAATAGTAATTTTTAATTTTTTGCCATTTTTCCGGTTTCCCTCTTATTCCTCTCATTATATCTCTTAGTTAACCATCACCTAAAAGCAAATCATTTTATTCTTGACCCAAATTTTTTCCTTTTTTGCATTTTATGGGCCCATACCCCCTTTCTTTGCCCCTTTATCACTTCTCCCTAATGCAGGCCCTCCATTATAGGTAGTTTTTGTTCTATTTAGCACAATATAATTAACAGTTCACCACAAGATATTCTCAAGAAGGAGAGGAGAGGAGAGGAGTGGAAAAAAAATAATTATTATTTTTATTTTTTAACTTTTTATTTTTTATTAATTCTCATTAGTACTATCAACAAAACGCCCTCAGATGCCATTAAGGAAAAAGAAATTGAATCTCATGGATACAAAAGACAGAGATGTAGCATAGACAGATGAAGAAAAATCTATGGAGAAAAATTTAATATATTGGAAACCTTGGAGCTAAATGACAGAGAATTTAAAACAGAAATCCTAAAAATACTCAGATATACAAGAAAACACAGAGAGGCAATTTAGGGAGCTCAGAAAACAACTCAATGAACACAAAGAATATATTTCCAAGGAAATTGAAACTATAAAACAAATCAAACAGAGATGAAAAACTCAATTCACAAGCTGAAAAACTAGGTAACAAGCTTAGCTAATAAAACAGTCCAGATAGAAGAGAGGATTAGTGAGATAGAAGACAAGCAACTTGAGGCACAACAGAGAGAAGAAGAAAGAGACTAAAAAAATTTAAAAAAATGAGATAGTCCTAAAGGAATTATCTGACTCCATCAAAAAGAATAACATAAGAATAATAGGTATATCAGAGGGAGAAGAGAAAGAAAATGGACTGGAGAACATATTCAAACAAATAATAGATGAGAACTTCCCAAGCCTGTGGAAAGAACTAAAGCCTCAAATTCAATAAGCAAACAGAACACCAAGTTTTCTTAACCCTAACAAACCTACTCCAAGGCACATCATAATGAAATTGGCACAAACCCAATGGCAAAGAAAAATTCTCAAGGCAGCCAGCAAAAAGAAGAATATAACATATAAAGGAAGGCCCATTACATTATCATTGGATTTCTCAACAGAAACTCTACAAGCTAGAAGAGAGTGGACCCCAATATTTAAAGTCCTGAAGAGAGGAACTTTCAGCCAAGAATACTATACCCATCAAAGTTATCCTTCAAATATGAAGGAGAAATAAAAACATTCACAGTTACAGAAAAGATGAGGGAATTTACATCAGAAAACCCCCACTCCAGGAATTACTAAAATGGGTTTCCAACCAGATACAAAGAAAAAACAAAACAAAACCACATGTAAAAGCTCCACCAAGAACACAATAAAACCAAATTTAAACTGTGACAATAAAAACAAACAAAAAAGTGGGGGGGAGAGGATGGAAATTAATAGTAGCAAAGGACGATGGAGTACAGAAGTACTCACAAGATAGTGCATTGCAATGAACAGGGTAGGAACCCTTTTCATTACTTAATGGTAACCACCCTTGAATAAACGACCACAGAAACACATGATTTAAAAAAGATAGCAACAGAGGAAAAAAGTATGGAATACAACCAAACAAAAAAAAGGATAGAAAAACAAAAGAGAAGAATCAAACAAGACAAAAATCTGAATGAAAGCAATGTATGAAATGGCAATAGGGAACCCACAAGTGTCAATAATTACACTAAATGTAAACAAATTAAACTCAACAATAAAAAGGCACAGAGTAGCAGAATGTATTTAAAAAGAAAATCGAACTGTATGCTGCCTACAAGAAACACATCTGTGGAAACTAAACAACATACTTTTAAAAAATGAATGGGTCAAAGAAGAAATAAGTGCAGAGATCAAAGATTTATACAGACTAATGAAAATGACAATACGACATATCAGAATCTATGGGATGCAGCAAAAGCAGTGATAAGAGGGAAGTTCATATCACTTCAGGCATATATGAACAAACAAGAGAGAGCCCAAGTGAACCACTTAACTTCCCACCTTAAGGAACTAGAAAAAGAAGAACAAAGACAACCCCTAAAGCAGCCGCAGAAAGGAGATAATAAAATCAGAGCAGAAATAAATGAATTAAGAGAACAGAAAAACTATAGAAAAAATTAATAGAACAAGGAGCTGGTTCTTTGAAAAGATCAATAAAATTGACAAACCCTTGGCAAGACTTACCAAGGAAAAAGAGAAAGAACTCATATATACAAAATCAAAAAATGAAAGAGGAGAAATCACCACGGACACCGTAGATATACAAAGAATTATTGTAGAATACTATGAAAAACTTTATGCCACTAAATTCAACAACCTAGAAGAAATGGATAAATTCCTAGAAAATACAACCTTCCTAGACTGAGTCAAGAAGAAGCAGAAAGCCTAAACAGACCTATCAGTAGAGAAGAAATAGAAAAAACCATTAAAAACCTCCCCAAAAGAAAAGTCCAGGCCCTGACGGCTTATACCAGTGAATTTTATCAAACATTCAAAGAAGACTTGGTTCCTATTCTACTCAAAGTCTTCCAAAAAATTGAAGAAGAAGCAATACTTCCAAACACATTTTATGAGGCCAACATAACCCTCATACCAAAACAGGCAAGGATGGCACAAAAAAAGAAAACTACAGACCAATATCTCTAATGAATACAGATGCTAAAATACTAAACAAAATACTAGCAAATCGAATACAACAACATATTAAAAAAATAATACATCATGATCAAGTGGGATTCATCCCAGAATCTCAAGGATGGTTCAACATACGTAAAACGGTTAACGTAATACACCATATCAACAAAACAAAGAACAAAAACCACATGATCTTATCAATAGATGCAGAAAAGGCTTTCGATAAAATACAACACAATTTTATGTTTAAGACTCTCAACAAAATGGGTATAGAAGGAAAATATCTCAACATGATAAAGGCCATATATGATAAACCATCAGCTAACATCCTATTAAATGGCACTAAACTGAAGGCTTTCCCCCTTAAATCAGGAACAAGACAGGGTTGTCCACTCTCTCCACTCTTATTTAATGTGGTACTAGAGGTTCTCGCCACAGCAATCAGACAAGACAAAGAAATAAAAGGCATCCATATCGGAAAAGAAGAAGTAAAGGTATCACTTTTTGCAGATGATATGATCCTATACATCGAAAACCCCAAAGAATCCACAAAAAGACTACTAGAAACAATAAGCCAATACAGTAAGGTCGCAGGATACAAATTAACATTCAGAAGTCAATAGCCTTTCTATATGCCAACAATGAAACAACTGAGAAGGAACTCAAAAGAATAATCCCCTTCACGATTGCAAAAAAAAATAAAATACTTAGGAATAAACATAACAAAGAATGTAAAGGACTTATATAATGAAAACTATAAACCATTGTTAAGGGAAATTGAAAAGATATAATAAGATGGAAGAATATACCTTGTTCTTGGCTAGGAAGAATAAATATAATCAAGATGGCTATATACCCAAAGCAATATACAAATTTAATGCAATTCCCATCAAACTTCCAATGACGTTTTTTAAGAAATAGAGCAAAAAATCATCAGATTTATATGGAACTATAAAAACCCCCGAATAGCCAAAGCAATCCTAAAGAAAAAGAATGAAGCTGGGGGCATAACAATACCTGACTTCAAACTCTATTATAGGGCCACAACAATCAAAACAGCATGGTATTGGCAGAAAAATAGACACTCAGACCAATGGAACAGAATAGAAAGTCCAGAAATAAAACCACATATATATAGTCAAATAATTTTTGATAAAGGGGCCAACAACACACAATGGAGAAAAGAAAGCCTCTTCAATAAATGGTGCTGGGAAAACTGGAAAGCCACATGCAAAAGAATGAAACTGGACTACAGTTTGTCCCCCTGTACTAAAATTAACTCAAAATGGATCAAAGATCTAAACATAAGACCTGAAACAATAAAGTACATAGAAGAAGACATAGGTACTCAACTCATGGACCTGGGTTTTAAAGAGCATTTTATGAATTTGACTCCAATGGCAAGAGAAGTGAAGGCAAAAATTAATGAATGGGACTACATCAGACTAAGAAGTTTTTGCTCAGCAAGAGAAACTGATAACAAAATAAACAGAAAGCCAACTAAATGGGAAATGATATTTTCAAACAACAGCTCAGATAAGGGCCCTAATATCCAAAATATACAAAGAACTCATAAAACTCAACAACAAACAAACAAACAATCCCATAAAAAAATGGGAAGAGGATATGAACAGACACTTCTCCCAGGAAGAAATACAAATGGCCAACAGATATATGAAAAGATGCTCATCTTCTTTAGCTATTAGAGAAATGCAAATCAAAACAGCAATGAGATACCACCTCACACCTGTTCGATTAGCTATTATTAGCAAGACAGGTAATAGCAAATGTTGGAGAGGCTGTGGAGAAAAAGGAACCCTCATACACTGTTGGTGGGAATGTAAAGTAGTACAACCATTATGGAAGAAAGTATGGTGGTTCCTCAAAAACTGAAAATAGAACTACCTTATGACCCCAGCAATCCCTCTACTGGGTATATACCCCAAAAACTCAGAAACATTGATACGTAAAGACACATGCAGCCCATGTTTATTGCAGCATTGTTCACAGTGGCCAGGACATGGAAACAACCAAAAAGCCCGTCAATAGATGACTGGATAAAGAAGATGTGGCACATATACACTATGGAATACTACTCAGCCATAAGAAATGATGACATTGGAACAATTACAGCAAAATGGTGGGATCTAGATAACATGATACGAAGCGAAATAAGTAAATCAGAAAAACCAGGAACTGCATTATTCCATACGTAGGTGGGACATAAAAGTGAAACTAAGAGACATTGATAAGAGTGTGGTGGTTACGGGGGGGAGGGGGGAATGGGAGAGGGAAAGGGGGAGGGGGAGGGGCACAAAGAAAACAAGATAGAAGGTGACAGAGGACAATCTGACTTTGGGTGACGGGTATGCATCATAATTGAACGACAAGATACCCTGGTCTTGTTATCTTTGAATATATGTATCCTGATTTATTGATGTCACCCCATTAAAAAAATAAAATTATTTAAAGAAACACATCTAAGCAACAAGGATAAAAACAAATTCAAAGTGAAAAGCTGGAAAACAATACTCCAAGCAAATAACATTCAAAAAAAGCAGGTATAGCAATATTCATATCTGATAATGCTGACTACAAGACAGCAAAAGTACTCAGAGACAAAAATGGTCATTTCATAATGATTAAGGGGATGCTGAATCAAGAAGACATAACAATTCTTAATATATATGCACCAAACCAAGAGCACAAAATATATAAGACAGCTACTTATTGACCTTAAAACACAAACTGACAAAAATACAATATACTTGGAGACTTCAATACACCGCTGATGGCTCAAGATTGGTCATCCAAACAGAGAATCAATAAAGATATATTGGCCTGTTTATAAAGTAGTGTCAGCAGACTAGAAGGAAAGGAATGCAGTCAGAGGGTGAGGTGCCTGAGTTTTGAACGTGCAATACGTATAGAAAGTGAAGCAGACTGTAATTCCACTGCAGTGACAGTCGGAATCTGATTCCTAAGGAAAAGTGGAGATGAAATATCTCTCACCTTCGGAATAAAGTATCCTCTGAAGTTAATGTCCCGGGTCACCTCATGGGGCAGATTGGTGGGAACAAGGTCACTGTATCTCTGGATCTCGTGCACCATGGCGTCCGTGTAGGGCATGCGGCTCCTGTCCTGCATGCAGGGGCTCCGGTTTCTGCCAACCACACGGTCGATCTCTTCCTGGACTTTAGCTGGCACGGCAGGAATCAGAATGTATGTGAAATGGAACACTCTTGTGAAATGACCGTCTTAATTTTGGTTACATTGTGCTGGGAGATGGGGAGAAAGGAAAACGACATTTCGCTACCTCCATAAGGGAGAAAAAGAAACAGATTTTCAGTTTCTTGGGCTAATTTGAGTCTCATTAGAGACTTAAATATATGTGCATGTAAAACACAACTGTACCATGAAATTCACTTCTCAAACTTTGATTCTCTATTTTGTGTATTTTTGTTTAATGGACTAGGGGGCCTGGGATCCTGAAGGATCACTACAAACCATGTAGTTTAACCTCTTAACAAAAACTATGCAGTTTTTGTTTTATTAAATGTGTAACTTCCAAGGGAGTAAGAGCTTCCCAGTACAGTAAGTGCTTAATAAATAGAGTAATTAAATGAGATGTTTAGTAGACTCAGCACAGAGGAACAAGAAGTTAACATTTATTTAGCATGGAAAATTTGATAGGCATGCTACACTATTTAGTGTATTTCTTTATAATTTCTCAAAATAGTTTTATGTGTTCGATATTAGTTTGTGTATCTTAAAAATGAGAAAAGAGGTCCAGAAAAGTAAATATACTTCTTAAGGACATCCAGGTATTATGTGGTTTTTCTCATTCCCAAACCCACCATCTTTGAACTTAAATAAGATTATTGTAAGTAATTTGTGTTAGTGAATTATATTTTTCCTTTACCTACAAAATACATCATGTTAATAGCTTAAGTAGGACTATTCATTAGTTAAAAACAAATGCTTATTAACTTTGCCTTTGTGGAAAAGACTCTGTGAATGTTAGGAAGTATTATCATCTCCTTAGACAGAAGATGGCGTCATACGGGGAAAGGTAGTCATGAGTCGGAGGTCACACAGCTATGTGCTAGTAGAGCAGAACCTGCAGCCACTGTTGTTAGAGCCTATAACCCACTTTCTCTACTACCGGGTGGCTACTGTGGACATATGGGATGTATCTACCACGTGAAGAATGGTCCTTTAATGGAGCATCTGAAAAATATGTGGTTTAATAGTTATAAGGAACAAAGAGTTAGGAATTTTAGAGAAGTTTTAGATTTTGCCTTCTCAGTTTGAGAGATGAGTTTTGCCTAGAAGAGAGTGGTTATATGCAATGGTTAGGAGCTGCTTATAAAATCCTATGCTTAACCAAATGTCACAGTGAAAGATAATGATGGCAAGAAAGAAAAGAGAAAACATAAATGGATATGATGCAAGAAAAAACCCACCTAGAAAATGAAAATGGAAGAGCTGGGGAAATATGACACAAGAAGGGCTTTAAATGTGTGTAGGAAAATGTCCCAAACAATTAACAGTCATAATCGACATAGTCTTACAAGAGTTAGTGAGTTTATTTGGCTAAAAGACTCTGTGTCACATGAAAGAATAACATTGCCATCATATCCCACAATGTGATGTGTGCAAGCAAAGTGATTCAAGGCTGTGCTTCTAAATCGCACCTTTTGGAAAACAGTTATAATGGAGGACAGGGGACTTTAAACTAAGTAGGAAAATCTTTAAGTAATGAAAAGGGTTCCTACCCTGCTCATTGTAGCGCACTATTTTGTGAATACTTTTGCACTCCATCGTCCTTTGCTACTGTTAATCTCCATCCTCTCCCCCCTTTCTTTTTGTTGTTGTCACAGTTTAAATTTGGTTTTATTGTATTCTTCTTGGAACTTTTACTTGTGGCTTTATTTTTTTTTGTTCTTTGTATCTGATTGGAGAACCCCCTTTTGTAATTCCTGGAGTGGGGGTTTTCTGATGATAAATTCCCTCATCTTTTCTGTATCTGTGAATGTTTTTATTTCTCCTTCATATTTGAAAGATAGCTTTGATGGGTACAGTATTCGTGGCTGAAAGTTCCTCTCTTTCAGGACTTTAAATATTGGGGTCCACTCTCTTCTAGCTTGTAGAGTTTCTGCTGAGAAATCTGATGATAATCTAATGGGCCTTCCTTTATATGTTGTATTCTTCTTTTCCCTGGCTGCCTTGAGAATTTTTTCTTGTCGTTGGTTTGTGCCAATTTCATTATGATGTGCCTTGGAGTAGGTTTGTTAGGGGTAAGAAAACTCGGAGTTCTGTTTGCTTCATGAATTTGAGGCTTTAGTTCTTTCCACAGGCTTGGGAAGTTCTCATCTATTATTTGTTTGAGTATGTTCTCCATTCCATTTTCTCTCTCTTCTCCCTCTGATATACCTATTATTCTTATGTTATTCTTTCTGATGGAGTCAGATAATTCTTGTAGGGCTATCTCATTTTTTTTAATTTTTGAGTCTCTTTCTTCTTCTCTCTGTTGTGCCTCAAGTTGCTTGTCTTCTATTTCACTAATCCTCTCTTCTATCTGGCCTGTTCTATTAGTTAAGCTTGTTACCTCGTTTTTCAGCTCGTGAATTGAGTTTTTCATCTCTGTTTGATTTGTTTTTATAGTTTCAATTTCCTTGGAAATATATTCTTTGTGTTCATTGAGTTGTTTTCTGATCTCCCTAAATTGCCTTTCTGTGTTTTCTTGTATATCTTGGAGGATTTTTAGGATTTCTATCTTGAATTCTCTGTCATTTAGCTCTAAGGTTTCCAATATATTAAATTTTTTCTCCATAGATTTTTCCTCATCTATCTGTGTTACCTCTCTTTCTTTTGTATCCATGATATTCGATTTTCTCTTCCTTAATGGCATCTGAGGGTGGTTTTGATGATAGTATTAATGAGATTTAATAAAGAACAAAAAGTTAAAAAAATAAAAAATCAAAAAAAGTTGTGTTTTTTTAAAAATTAATAATGAAATAAAGAAAAATAAAATAAAAATTTTTAAAAAGGAAATTATTTCCCCCCTCCTTTTTTCCTCTCCTCTCCTCTCCCCTCTTTCTTGAGAAAATCTTGTGGTGAGCTGTGAATTATATTATATTTAATAGAATAAACAATGCCTGTAATGGAGGACCTGAATTGGGGAAAAGTAATAAAGGGGCAAGTTAAAAAATAAAAATAAAAAATAATAAAATAAAAAGGGGGGGTATGGACCCACAAAAAGCAAATAATGAAAACATTTGAATCAAGAATAAAATGATTTGCGTTTAGGTGTTGGTTGACTAAGAGTTATGATGAGAGGAATAAAAGGGAAACAGGAAAATAGGGGGACAAATTAAAAAATTACTATTGTATTTAGTGGAACAAGAGCTTGATAAAATAGCCAGGGATGGGAGCACTGCTAGTGAGTTAAAAAGGTGAAGTAAAAAAACCCCAAAATGCCACAAACATAAGTTTGAGTCCCAGATAAGATAATTTGTTCGTTATTGAGGTTTGAATGAGAGGAGACGTAAAGGAGAAAGGAAGAAACTAATATAGAGGGAGAAAATAGAGAGAGAGAAATAAAAGAGGGAACCACTAAAAGAAGAAAAAAGAAAAAAGAGGAGAGAGAGAGAGAGAGTTAAGGGTTTTGGAGTGCAACCCTCATAGAGAGAAAGGAAGAGGAAAGGAAAGATAATGGGAGATGTAACACTTATGGGTAGTGTAGTTCAAGGAGAGGGGAGAGTAAGACCGGCAGAGAGTTAAATGACCAAATTGAAGGAGGAAAAAAAATTAAAAAATCAAGGATGAACATAAGAGAAACAAACAAACAAATATAATAAAATGGGATAGGTTATAAAGTCTGCGGATTATTCTTGATTTTGAGAGGTTATCTTCTTGCTTTTTCTTTTCTCTCCCTCTTCCTGGTCGGTGACTCTGTACCCCGGGTTCTGCCCCTTTGGCACGCTCAGTTAGAGGTTTGCAGTTAGTAAGTCTCTATGGCGATGTCATGTATTGTGCTTCAGTCTCGTTGGCAGTCGAGGCTCATTAGCATTTATAGGCTCCGACAGTGAGAGAGTCCGTGTTCCTGGAGCCTCTCTCCTACTCTTTCCTTCCTCAATTAGTAGCCTGATAATCCAGCTATGGGGTTGCTGCTGCCTCTGCCTGGATAGTAAGAGGCTCAAAGAGCTGGCAACTCCCCACTCTAGTCCCACTCAGCCCAGGGCTCTGGGTAAGGCTCAGTCAGTCAGAGCCGCTAGCATAATCAGGCGGGGCTTCTGCCCATTCAAAGACCTCTGGCTCTGCCACTCTGTCCGGTAACACGGGCGGGCACCCACTTCTGGGGCGCTTGGAGGAAACTCTCGCTCACTATCTGCGTGCGCAGACCAGGATGTCAGGCCGGAAGTCTCGCCCTCTGAGTGAAACCCCCTGCCCGCACTGAAAAGTTCCAGAGTTGGAATTGGCTCTCGCTCCATCCCTGTGTGCAGCTTTTTCAAGGCGCTGGGGTGGACTGAGACTCCACCCTCGGCCCACACAAAGGCCCCCGACTCTGCCCCTCCGTGGGACAACACGGGCTCCCACTCCTGAGGTGCTGGGAAGAGTCTCCTGCCCACTCTCTGTGCGCACAGACCAGGATGTCAGACCGGAAGTCTTGCCCTCTGAGTGAAACCCCCCACCTACACTGAAAAGTTCCTGCGTTGGAATTAGCTCTCGCTCCCTTCCCGTGCGCGGCTCCCTCAGGGCGCTGGGGCAGCCCGAGATTCCGCTTTTTGGCCCACACAAAGGCCCCTGACTCTGCCCTTCTGTGGGATAACACGGGCAGGCACTGCCGAGGCACTCGGAGGAATCTCTTGCTCACTATCTGCATGCGCAGACCAGGATGTCAGACCGGAAGTCTTGCCCTCTGAGTGAAACCCCTCGCCCGCACTAAAAAGTTCCAGTGTTGGAATTAGTTCTCGCTCCCTCCCCGTGTGCGGCTCCCCCAGGGCGCTGGGGCGGCCCGGAGGCTTTCGGCCCACACAAAGGCCTCTGACTCTGCCTCTCGGTGTGGTATCACGGGCGCACCCTCCCGGAGGTTTGGAAGGAATCTCTCGCCCACTATCTGCGCGCACCAACCAGGAGATCGGGTAAAATGGCTACCCCGCTTGTCTTTCTTTGTCTGGGTTTGGCGCGGGTGTTAGCTGTATTGCCCGGGTTGTCACAGGAACAGTTTTTCCTCGGCTTGGATCTCCGTGCCACAGCCTGGTTCGGCCGTTTGTGCCGCGGCCTGGATCTATTCACCCCCTTTGCCCGCCTTAGTTTCTATATTTTCAGTTTCCAGTGAAAGCCACCCTGTTTAGGTTAGTGAGGAAGGCGGAGCATTTCTTACTCCCTATTTCCTTCAGGGTTTGGTTATATATTTAGCCAATTTTTCGCTCCATCATACCTTTGGGTATATTGCGAAACATCTGGAGGCTCCAAGGATAGGTTTTTTCTGTTTCTGGTTGAAGATCTTGTTGAGTTTTGGGGGGAGATTTATCAGTATCGCTTCCTACTTCGCCATTACTCTGACCTAAGTAGGAAAATCTGATGCTGATGTTGGAGAAAGAAGCTCATGAGATTTAATTATACTAACACTGTCTGCATGTACCAAAGAGAAAATGATATAACAGTGGAGGAAATAACCTCTTAATATGAACTCAATAAAAAAGAGGAGGTAAAATGGGAAAATTGCATTCGTAAGAGAAATCATGCTTAGGAGGAAAGTTTTGTTTGCCCATTAGAGTATATTTCAAAAGAATTTTTTATTTGTGTTTAACTCTTTGTTTAGAAAGTAAGACTCTCCAGAAGGGAAAGATTATGATTGTTTGATTGCCTCTTTACATTGCAAATGTATTTAAGCAGAAATATATTTTGTTTGTTTGACAGAGACAGAGAAAGTCAGAGAGAGAGACAGATAGGGACAGACATGAAAGAAGAGAGATGAGAAGCATCAATTCTTCGTTGTGGCATCTTAGTGTCAATTGTTGGCTTGTTTCTTGATTGTACTCTCATAAATACCTTGACAGGGGGGGCGCTACTGCAGAGCCAGTGACCCCTTGCTCAAGCCAGTGACCTTGGGCTTCAAGCCAATGTCCTTTGGGCTCAAGCCAGAAAGCAATGTGTCATGTGTCATGTTTATGATCCCATGCTCAAGTCAGTGACCCCATGCTCAAGCTGGTGAGCCTGCTCTCAAGCCACAACCTTGGTGTTTCGAACCTGGGTCCTCCACATCTTAATCCAACAGTCTATACACTGTGCCACTGCCTGGTGAGGCTGACAAAGATATATTTATTGGGACATGGAAGGTATATCAAATGATATCTTTTTAGATGAAGAGAAAGGCTAATCTTTCCCAGATCCTAAAACGACCCTGTCTACTTCATCTGGTTTGATGCAGATCAAGGATACTCTACCATTACAGGAAGAACAATAACTCTGCCCTTCAAATCTCTGCTGCTATTTACATTTTTTTCTATTCTTGTAGTATAATTTGAATTTAATTTCTCTAATGTTAGGAAGATGTACTAGTAATAGAAAATTATTTTTGAATATTGTCTAGACAGGTGAAGAATGGGATAGTTATCAGTCCTGCCTGCCAATTTTTACCCGAATTTTATCTTGCCCATTGTCTGTAATCATACCTGTGACTTTTGGGTGTTTTAGCAGAAGCAGGAGTCCATATTTCAGGGTGGAGCTTGTTGTCTCTGTTCCTGCAGTAAAAATATCCCACACGGTCTGGATCAAGTTTTCCATGGTAAATACAGACTGTTGACTGTGCTTTTCCTAGTAATGATGCATTAGAATTACTGATAATTAGAAGAATCTTAGAGATACTGTAATGTATCTCAATATAACATTATTATTTGCTTAATTTGCTTATTTGACAAATTAATTCAGACATCAAAAATGTAATAGCTGAAGGTAAAGTTAGATGAGTTTTTAGATGTCTTTCAAACAGTTAAAATAAAATCAGAGTTACAAACTTTCTGTAAGTCCTTTCTGATTCCTACTTTCTCACCCATGAGAGTCAATCAGTTCTTTCAAACATAATTTTTATCCAGTCATCATGACTACTCACTGACAGTATGTGACCTATAGTCTATTTTATCATGTCTAAATTTCTCATTCAGCCTCCAGAACCACCCATCCGCTAACAGCATCACTATTCCCAATGTCACTGGTCATGACACCGACAACAGTTTCTCAGTTACAATCAAGATAACCTCTGAAAATTCCACATACTTGATCATCATTCTCTAGACCCTTTTTGTCATCTATGTTCATCTAAGCTAGCATTTCCTCTAAAACTACCTCATTTGGGAAGATTTCCTAGTAGCTTTCCAAGGTAAACCTTTCTAGGTTCTTATGCATTCCTGAGTTTCCTCACATGTTATATCTTGCTTTCACAGAACTTATTTTATGAAAGATATATGTTGTTTATCATTAATCTTAAATGTGTGTGTACTTGTTTGTGGATGTCTTTAAACCTGTTCCAAATAAAGAACCAGTTTTAACAAAGTAAATATAAAACCTTGTAAGTCATTTTTAGTGAGAATTTGGAACTATCTCAAAACAGTCATTATGGTTTGCAGAAGCAAGAGGCTGTACAAGTAGTTAATACATCCTTAGGAAGATGCATTCATTTTAATATCCCAATTTCACTGTGAAAGATTAAAACTAATCCATGAGTCACATCACCAACAAAGATGAAGTTGAAAATCAGGGTCTTTTATACCTTTTCCATTTGAATCAGGAAGTAGTCAATAAAGTCTCGAGGGTTATTGAGGTCCAGGGATTCCTGGTGTTCTTTTACTTTTTCCAAAATAAATTCTTTCTGCTTAAGAGTGTTTCTAAATAATTCATTATGACATCCAGGGAGATAATGTATTAACTGTGGGAAAGCATTATAGAGCTGAAAGAGTAAAGAATCATTCATTAATTCACTCAGCAAATTTCCATAGACATATATTATGTGTCAGACACTTTGTTATATGCTGAGCTGCTAAAAATTAATAAGACATGCATCCTGCACTAGGACATACTTGGAATTTGAAAGAAAAGGAACTGTCCTGGCCAGTGGTGGTGTAGGGATAGAAGATCGTCTTGGGATACAGTCGAGGTTGCAGACTTGTGTGTGGGCTCACTAGCTTGAGCACAGGTGACCAGCTTGAGCATGGGATCATCATCATGAATCGATGGTCACTGGCTTGAGCCCAAAGGTCACTGGCTTGAGCCCAGAAGTCTCTAACTTGAAGCCTAAGGTCAATGGCTTAAGCGCAAGGTCGCTAGTTTGAGCAAGTAGTCACTGGTTTGGCTGAAGCCCCCACTCCCGGTCAAGACACATATGAGAAAGCAATCAATGAAAAACTAAAGTGACACAACTATGATTTGATGTTTCTTATCTCTCTCCCTTCCTGTCTCTCTCCATTTCTCTCTCTCTCTCTCTCTCTCTCTCTCTCTCTCTGCTGTCTCTGTATCTTTTTCTCTCTCGTGTGCATGGAAAAAGAAAATAGAAGGAATAGTAAATATGCAGAGTTATAGGACAACAGGACACACAAGTTACAAAGCAGTTTTAAAACCATTTAAATACTTTTCCTCGCCATAATTCTATGAAAGTATTCAGAATCATACCACCTCTTTTCAAAGAAGGATACTGAGGTTGAGAAAGGCTACTTGACCACTCTGTGACACCAGCCTAGTGACAGAGCTAGAACCCAGTGTTCCTCCCAGTTTACCCTACACATATTTCTACAGTCACCTAAAAAGTTTGCACTCATACCCTTGTTTTGTAATGAAGAGACTGAGCATCAGGAAGATTAAGGAATACTCAAGTTACTCAGCTTATTTTATTCCGGCACTTACACCCTCAAGAATATTCACACTGCCTTATTCATTAGGCCATTCCCAATCCTGGAATTTACTGACTCTTCTTTAGCTAGCTTCTACATGATCTAATACCCTTGGTAGTAGGCATTGGAACAATTTATTTGGCTGGTAGCTTGTATCAAACTAGAAAGAGAACCAAGAAATCTAGATCCTAGGTCTAGTTCATTCTTTGTCTTGGCTGCTTTGGAAAATACGCTTAATATTTGTTGATGATTCAAAGATGAGAAGTTGATTATTTGTTCTCCAGGGTCCTTCCCAGGTAGAACATAACATGAGCTTATTATTCACATAGAATATTAGTTGTTAGTGATTGCGTATTATGGGTTATTAACATTCTCTGACAATGTACTATAGTAAGAAATACATCTTATGCCACCACCCTTTTCACCTATAGATGTAAAAATTAGAAACATTTTTTCTCAGAAAAATATCTTCATATCATTTCATGCACTGTGAGATAATATTTTTCTTTTTATTACCTTTTAATATTTTAAATTTAATTTTTTTCATTTTTTAAAGATTTTATTTACTGATTTTAGAGGGAAGATAGAGAGAGAGAAAGTTAGAAGAAGAAGCAGGAAGCATCAACTCATAGCAGTTGCTTCCCATATGTGCCTTGACCAGACAAGCCATAGGGTTTTGAACTGGTGATCTCAGCATCCCAGGTCAACGTTCTATCTACTGCGCACAACAGGCCAGGCTTAAATTAAATTTTAACACACTGATTTGATTTGATAGCGCACTAATTGGTTACAAATGATAGTTTGAGAAATATCACTTCAACCATTTTGAAATAGGCTAACGCGATTGGTTGGCATGAGCAGTAGAATAGTCAGAACATTATTTCCCATTTAGAGAGAACCTTGACTTTACCTGTATCCAGGTGGTGTTCAATAGTCTGAAATTTTCATCAAAATAATGTATCAAGGTTAGAAATTGCTCATCATTGTACTCAAAACGGTTCTGGAAAATAATGGAGCAGATCACATTGCAGGGAGCACTGCCCATAAGGAAAGAGGGGTCACAGGGAGCCTCTGAAAAGAAAGTAAGTCAAAAGTTAGAGCGCAATTTCCATTTAAATCTTAAGTTGACTGTTTAAAATACTTGAGAAGAGTTGACTCAAAAGATTTTTTAAGTATAGGAACTAGTAGGCATGCCACCATCACTGTAAACTCAACATGCTTAAAATAAAATGTATTGTGTTTCCCCAAGTAAAAATGTCTAATCCAGTCCAATTTATTTATTAATTTCCACCAAGTCTTCCCATGTTTACATCATTCTCCTAATAAGAGCCACAAGGTAATTCACAAGGAGGTCCTTTAAAAAATGCTTTTAAATTTTTATTTGTTTATTTATATTATTGATTACATTTTTTTATGAAAGCAAAAAAGAGAAAGGAAAAAAAAGAGAATGGGGGAGAGATGAGAAGCATCAACTTGTAGTGGCAGCACTTTATTTGTTCATTGATTGCTCTTCATATAAGCCTTGACCAGGGAACTCCAGCTGAGCAGGTGGCTCTTTGCTTAAGCCAGCGACCTTGGATTTCAAAGCCAGTGGCCATGGGTCATTCTATGATCCCAGGCTCAAGCTGTCAACCTCGAGGTTTTGAACTTGGGTCCTCAGCATCTCAGGCTAAAACTCTATCCACTGCACTACCTCCTGGTCAGGCATTGATTATAATCCACTGGGGAACAATTTTTTTTTTTCATTTTCTGTTGCATGAGGTTTTAGAACTGTTTCAATATATTTCTGCATCGCTGATTCCAAATTTGTTTTTTGGAGCATCTCTAGTTTTTACGCAATTTTAATTTTTTTGTTGTTACAGTTAATGGCATGCATTGGTTTTTAAATTGGAGTTAAAGAGCAACGACTCTTGGATTGAACAGAACCACAAGGCAATTAATGTTTTACAAACATTACTTTTACATAATTGTAGTTTTTTAAATGTAAAAATTTATTATCTGATAAAAACACTCTCTTATTTTGTTTTAAGATTGAATCATGGCTTCTTCGAGTAGGCGTAAATGTAAGAATAGTCCTGACACCTTCTGTTATTTATGTGGCTGTTACATACTTCAACGTCAAAAGCGCAATATTTCATCATTTGTGACACGTACATATATTGCCTATTTTCAAGTTCCCCTAGGCAATCAAGACAAGAATTGAGCTCCTCATATTTTGTGTCATAATTGTGAGAAAATGGTTCATGACTGGACAAAAGGAAAATGCAAAGTAATGCCTTTTGGTATTTTCATGGTTTGGCGTGAACCTAAGGACCACAGCAGGGACTGTTATTTCTGTCTGATACAAAGGGCATCGGCAAGATAAACTGGCATATGATCACATATCTTAGTATTCCTTCAGCAATACAACCTATCCAACACTCTGAGACACTTCCAGTTCCAGTTTTCAATGGTTTTATTTCTTCTAAGGACAAAGAAAGTGAACATAGTGATCAAGTGTTTTTTGATAAGATGCATGAGGAAATGGTTGTAATATTTGAAGAGTATTCTTTTGATACCAAGCAGTCATTAACCCCTCAGCAGTTTAGCCAACCCGAATTGAATGACTTTAGTAAGAGATTTGGGCCTATCAAAGAAAGCAGCTGAGTTATTAGCCTCCAGGCTTCAAGAAAAGAATGTACTTCACTGGTCAGCTAAAGTATCCCATTTCAGAAAGCGTGAACAAATTTTTGTCACCTTTTTTCGAAGACAAACACTTTGTTTACTGTCATGATATCAGTAGTCTTCTAGGCCAGCTAGGTGTTACCACTTACAGTTCAACAGATTGGCAGCTATTTCTTGACAGTTCTAAACGAAGTCTGAAATGTGTTCTACACAATGGTAATGCTTATGCAGCAGTTCCAATTGGTTATTCAACTCACCTGCGAGAAGATTATAATGACATAAAAATTGTCCTTGACTTTCTGAAGTATGAGGAGCATAACTGAATCATTTGTGTGGAACTTAAAATGGTAACTTTCCTGCTAGGACAACAGAGAAGTTTCATGAAGTATACTTGCATTCTGTGTTTGTGGGACAGCTGAGCTCGAGAGAAACACTGGACACAGAAGGAGTGGCCAAAACGTGAGGCTCTGGAAGTAGGGATGTAAAATATTGTGAATGAACCTGTAGTTAATTGAGACAGGATCATTATTTCCCCACTTCACATCAAACTTGGCTTAATGAAGCAGTTTATTCAGGCTTTGAATAGAGAAAGTGGATGCTTTCAACATATTATTTCTGCTTTTCCTGCCTTATCTTTCGAGAAGATAAAAGCAGATGTATTCGACGGACCTCAAATTTGAACCCTCATAAGTGACGAAAAATTTGCCAGGAAGATGAATAAGGAGGAGAAAGCAGCATGGCAGTCTTTTGTGGCAGTTACAAAAAACTTCCTTGGCAACAAAAAACCAGAAAACTATAAACTTCTGTTTCAAAGGATGCTGTTGGCTTTCCGCGACATTAGATGTAACTGAGCGTTAAGATTCACTTCCTGAACAGTCACTTTGATAAGTTTCCCCAAAATCTTCAATCTGTTATTGATGAGCAGACTACTGCTGGAGCATCAGACGAGATTGTCCTCAACAAGTACACACACTCAAGAGCTGCAAATGCATTTTTTGCCAGAATAGAATTTAAATAAGTTTTGTGCAAATTTTATGATTAAAATAAGTGTTTTAATAAGTTCTATTTTAAAATTGTAGACAAATTCTGATGCAATCATGTCTTTTACTGTATTAGTGTATTTACTGCATTATGTAAATTATTATATTTTCACAAAGATGATGCCCAAGAAGACATTCTACTTCATTATGTTAAACTAAATGTTGAAAATTTTACAATAAGATAAGAACCTAACATCTTGAATTGCAAAAAAACCTGTAGCTTACAGAGAAAAACTAATGTCAGATTTGAGATCAGCACACTCGAGTTAGGTAAGAACAAGTGTTTTTGTGGATGCAACAAAAATTTTGTTCCCCAGTGTTGTATTTTCTATGCTGTACTTTACATCCCCATGACTATTCTGTAACTCCCAGTCTGTACTTCTCAGTCCTTTCACCTTTTTCACTCAGTCCCCAGCCTCCCTCTCCTCAGGCAGACATCAGTCTGTCTTCTGTATTTATGAGACTGTTTCTGTTTTGTTCATTATACTGCTCTTTAGATGCTGCATATACGTTAAATCATATGGTACTGTCTGTCTCTGACTGGCTTATTCTACTCAGCATAACACCCTCGGTCCATCCATGCTGTCACAAAGAATAACATTTTCCTCCTCTTTATGGTAAAAAGTATCTTTAAAAGTGTAAAATTTAGCCCTCAGTGTGGACACTTCTTCAAGAATATCAGGAGACTGTGGAGACATGAAATTTTATTTTACAAAACAAAGTTGAAAAAGATTGGGTGGGTTTTTCTTGTAGAAGAGAAGAATAATGAGAGAATTTGGAGTTACAGTCAGATATTTCCAAACAATATGGTATAGTATATGAAACAGGCTTTCTATATGTAATAACAAATATGACTCCCATTTTTTTTTTTTTTTGTATTTGGCTCTGACAGCTTTTAAGCCTTATCTTTTCTTACTCTTCTCACATCTAGACAAACCGATAAAAAAAAAAAGCTCAAGTGTTCCCTCCTTTGGCACAAGCAGAGTGTTTAAACCACACACCCTGGCTGGCACAGGGAACCCACATCTACACCTCACCCCCTAACCACCCTAGAAACCTCAAGCCAGCGTCCTTTCTCTGCTCTGTCATGCCATTTTGGGATCTTCTTAGAAATCACTCTACCCTCCAAAGAAGCATCATTATCAGTGGTGGGATTCAGCTGGTTTGCACCAGTTCGGCAGAACCAATACCGAATTATTTGTTGAGTTTGGTGGACCGGTTGTTAAAGTGGCACTTGTAATCAAGGTTCTCTCTAAGGTGGGTGCCTGGGAAGCCATCCCATTTGGAAATCATAAATTTACATTCCTTTCTCGTTTTTAACATTCATCTTGCAACACCGTATTCTAATCACCCCTATTATTGTTCATTCCGTCCATAGGTGAATAAAATTACAAGTAAGGACACCAATCAAGAAGCAATATGGAAATATCTTAAGTAACAGTTTAATTGTTTTTTGTCAGGTATTATTTAATATTTTTAGAAATATTTTAAAATCTTATAACATAATCTAGTTTTGTGTACCTCTTTTATTGTTCTTAAGTAGTAAATGCATAAAATAATAAATGACTTTTCAGTATATCTTTTTTTATACTTATAACAGAGAACTAGTTGTTAAATTATTTGAATTCCAACACTGATCATTATGAGTAATAAAACATTTTCATATCCTATTGGGGTGTGTGTGGTACCTTCAATCTAAACCAAATTTTAGGTGGGATGCCCATCCTGCCTCTAAGTGGTAACTGCCACAACATTGGACCTCTAAAAGGCAAAATCTCAGCAAGGACCAAATAGTACAAGTTACAAGGAAAAATGTTTCTGCTCAACATGTGAAAGAAACTTCCAACAGTTATAGTTACCCCGAGATGATACGGGCTGTCCCAACAGAGTGAGGTCCCACAGCTAGGGGGAATCAAGCAGAGTCTGAGTGGTCATGGGTCAGGAAACTGAGAGAAGGTCACATTCACTCTAGGAAAAGACCCAGTCAATAATAATTCTGCTTGAAATATAAATCAAGTGCATAAAATCATTTTCCAGATAATATGTATCAAAACCAAACATTCGTTGACTTATCAATTCCATTTTCAAAATTATATTCTAAGAAAGTAGTCAAACATATGCAATGATTCATATGGATTGCATTTTTATATTAATAGCAACAAAGAACTAAGACAGTTTACTTGTTACAGCCCCTGGAATGGAAAAGAACTTTTGTGTCCCACTGCCATAACTTGCCCATTCATAACACTATTGGCTTTTTTCCTTGCTCTTTGCTCCTTACACTGCTGTGGAAAGAGCTGGATCCTGGGTGACACTGGAAGCCACATGCTGAAGATGTCAAAGCACCTATTAACCTGGTACCTGGAAAAGCTGTGTGCCAACCACTTCACCTCTTCTTACTGGTTGTGAGCAAAATGTAAACTTCCGCTACACTTGAGCCATAGCTCTCTGTGCTCTATTGGTAATAGTAATAGCATTCAGTCTACCCAAACTGTTTTGTTAAGTACATAGAAAAAAACGCACCATTGGTTTTTTTTAATTCTTCCACCAGACACAGGGCTTCTTCTTGAATTCTGTCTTCAATAGTTTTCTTTCCCATTCCCATGTTCCGTAAAACCGTGAGGGAGAAACGCCGGGTTTGCTTCCATACTTCTCCATTGCTGAAAATAACTCCTATCGGGACAAAAAAGTAAATAAAAAAGAATAACTTCCATTTTAATTAACTCTAGCTGAGAGTCTTGATCTTAGGAAATAATAATGTCACTTAAGCAGAAAAGTTACTTTAATGGTGCCGGTCTCAGAAATTCCCACTGACCCCTACTCTGCCTGCTTTCTCTCTCACCCCAACCTAGGAGTTCATTATCAAGACTTGGTTTTTCGGCCCTGGCCGTTTGGCTCAGCGGTAGAGCGTCGGTCTGGCATGCGGGGGACCCGGGTTCGATTCCCGGCCAGGGCACATGGGAAAAGCGCCCATTTGCTTCTCCACCCCCCCTCCTTCCTCTCTGTCTCTCTCTCCCCCTCCCGCAGCCAAGACTCCATTGGAGCAAAAGATGGCCCAGGCACTGGGGATGGCTCCTTGGCCTCTGCCCCAGGCGCTAGAATGGCTCTGGTCTAGGCAGAGCGACCCCCCGGAGGGGCAGAGCATCACCCCCTGGTGGGCGTGCCGGGTGGATCCCGGTCGGGCGCATGCGGGAGTCTATCTGACTGTCTCTCCCCGTTTCCAGCTTCAGAAAAATACAAAAAAAAAAAAAAAAGACTTGGTTTTCCATATTACTAAACTCTTCTTCTCCATTAACTCCTCTAAACCTCACAATAACTCTGTGAGCCAGTGATTTGTCCCCATTTTACTGAGAAGAATGCTGAAGATACTGGAGGCAAAATGCCTGCTCCTTGATCACACAGCTAATAAATCACAGTGAGTTTAAGTGTTAGATTAAAAGTGCATTGTATGTGAATTTTAGGGGCAGTAACAAAGGGAGCCAATTCTTGAAAGAAGGAGAGACAGCTTTGTGCATTGGAAGGAAGTTCATGAAAATCTATTCTGCAGGTAAGGGACACAGCCATAGTCCTTCTAATTTCAACATTTCCTTGCTATTTGGGAAACACCTTCCAGGAAATGTGGTCTTAACACCAAAGAAGTTCGACATCAGACTTCCAGAGGTTCAAGAACAGACTGGTGGGGAAACAACACTAGTAGGAAACCTGTCCAAGAATATTTTCGCGAACAATGTGGAGGAGGAAAGAACCCCATTGAGGCTTTATCTCTTTTTGCTGGAAACCAGTGACCCTCCAGAAGGCTGGACAGTATAAGACTCACTCCCAAAACAAATGGAAGATAGTTCAAGTCTTTTATTTAAAAAGCTTTTTCCACTATCAGTTTCAATCCATTCTTACTACATATTTCTCCACCATCCTCTGTTCAGAGAATATTTGTGTTTTATGCTCTGTATTCTATTGAATTCAAATATTTCTTATCTTTTTTTTAGAAGAGGAGAAGATTAAAGGCAAGATTGGAAATACTCCAGGTTTATGTTGGTTCCGTGCATTCTGTGCAAGCGTTCTACAGTAATCTCTTGGTAACTGTGACTCAGGACAGAAAGCAAAATATTTGGTGAATAGGATAAGTTAGTCCGTTTCTTTTCCCCTTTTCTCTCTGTTTCTTTCTCATTCTTAACAGGCCATGATTTAAAATGAACATGGCCTAGTAACAAATGTATAGAACATTAGTTGTTAGTTGGTTTGCTTTCATTGAATTTATTGTTTCATGGGGGCATTATGTCACCCATAATTTTAAATAGGGATTAATTATCCCTTATAGAAAATGTTGGAATGATGATATTTCCATGTGTCTCAAATGCTTAACATTTCTCAATTCCTTAGCCTATTCAGAATCTTTGCAACTTAAATCCACACACATTCTCCAAATTGAAGCATACCTAATCCCAGTATGATTTTGTCTGCCACTGGTAAACTGCCTCTTGCAGCAAACTCTTCTCCCTGATCGATCAGGGCTTCCTTCACTGCTTCGTAGCCATGCAGCACCACAGTGGGCTTTGTGCCCAGATACACAGTGAACACCGGGCCATAGACTTCTGCTAGCTAGGGAAATGCAAAGGAGATTAAAATATTAGCCAAAGCTCTATTTGACAATATATTGTGCCTGATTCAGAATGATACTCTCCTCCTGTTTTTATGTTTTTATTCTTACGCAGCCTGAAATATTTCTGAAATTAATACATAAATATGAGGGTGATTGTTTAGAGCTGCCACCTCTGTGCCTGGCAATGGTCTGGGTAATTTAAACACGCGTTACAACTAACCTTCAAAGCAACATCAGCAGCAGGTTCATTTGCCTCAATTACAAATAAGGAAAGTGATATTAGAGAATTCCAAATTATTTTCAGCATCTGATACCTACTTTGTAGAAGATCAAATTTTGAACCACTTTGCATTTGACCTCTGATCCTTGAGCAATATATCAACCCCCAACGATCATTATAGGACCAATACCCAGATGACTTCTTCAAGATCACCTGTAGAGCACTTGCCATCAGAATTCTCATTCAAAAGCCCTGTAATGAATACTAGCAATCTATTCTTTATAAAATCACCCCAGATGATTCCAGTGCTCAGCCCACTTCGTGATATGCTGGTATTACTAACAGGAAGGAGCGTGAGCACCACAGAGGCAAAGCTGGGGCATGCAGCCTCTCATGGACCAACAGTTCCTTCCACCTGCAGCAGTCCTGGCCACAGACAGCACAGAGCTGCTATCCAAGACCAAAGGATCTTGTTATTGACAGGCTGGCCCTGATAACTTCTTTCTCCCATTCACGTACACTGTTTCTAATCCCAGAGTCTTTCCCTTTATTTCAGGCGTAATTTGCTTCCTCAAGGAAGTGCAGTTTTCATGGCTATTCTGAACAAAACATACAGTTTATATAAGAGATGACTTCTTTTTCAAATTAAATTTTTGAGAGTGGCATTGGCTATTAAAAGTATATAAGTTTCAATTGTGCAATTATATAAGATATCATCTGTATATTATATTGGGTGTCAACCACCCAAAGTTAATTCTTCTGATGACTTCTCTTTTGTTTTTTAGGAATATTTAGAGGGTTTATTCAAATGGAAGAAGCCGAAATCAATCATACAGACCTGAAAATTATAGAGACTATAGACAATAGAAAGTAAATATAAAATAGTCAACTCTTTATGAACATTTCCAGCTAAGGATTCATACAAATACATACTTACCATTTTCATTTATCCATGAATTACATGATGATTCTGGCAAAATAAGGCCAGAGATACTAAAAATATTCTCAAATCTTAAATATGGTATGAAATAAGTTTTTTAAATTAATATTTTTAGAGAGAAAAACATTGAATTGCTCTTCCACCCATTTATACATCTATTGCTTGCTTTTGTATGCGCCCTGACTGAGAATTGAATGCACTACCTTGGCACGTTGGGATCTTGCCTTAACCAACTGAGCCACTGGGCGAGTGCCTGGAATAAGTTGTCTTTTATTAATTGAAAGGGAAAGATGTTTTATTTCATATCTTTGTTATTTTTATTTTTTAGAAATTTATTGATTGATTTTACAGAGAGGATGGGAGAGAGAATGAAATACAGACAGGCACAACAATCTGTTCCTATGTGTACCTGACTGGTGATCAAGCCCGCAACCTTTAGATATGGAGAGGATGCTCTAACCAACTTAGCATCCTGCCAGGGTCTGGAGTAAATTCTAAGAACATTCTACATGAATGGAAACCCCTGAATTAATTCCATAATTTTATCATGCCAGAAGCATGGTTTTAATATTTTTAAATTGATATTAGATCATACTTATTGGTATATTAATAATTAAGGCATTTTGTATACACATTGCTTAAATGTGGACAAAAACTATTTGTATGCTATGATGTTTAAACTTACAAAGTCTTTTTTCCTTTTCTTGTTCTTTTTATTTTGAAAGAAAGACATACACGCACAAGGAGGGACAGACAGGGACAGAAGGATAGGAAGGGAAAGAGATAAGATAAGAATCATTTCGGCACCTTAGTTGTTCACTGATTGCTTTCTCAGATGTACCTTGACCGGGAGGCTCCAGCTGAACTAGTGACCCCTTGCTCAAGCTAGCGACCTTGGGCTCAGGCCAGTGACCTGGGTTTCAAGCCAGAAACCTTTCGGCTCAAGCCAGCAACCATGGGGTCATGTCTATGATCCTGAACTCAAGCTGGATGGGCCTGCATTAAAACTGGCAATGTTGAGGTTTCGAACCTGAGTCCTCAGCATCCCAGGCCAAAGCTCTATTCACTGCACCACCTCCCTGTCAAGCATCATAACATGAAATCTCATGCAGGATTGAATTAAGATCTAGTAGTTCTTAAACAGTTATACCAAATAACCATTTAAATTTCAATGCATTTCTTTATTATTATTACATGGGAGGCAGGGAGGCAAAGAGACAAACTCCCACTAGTGCCCCAACAGGGATCCACTCTCCAAATCCTCTATGGAGCCTTGCTCTGCCCATCTGGGGCTTGCCCCGTTGCTCAGCATTTGAGCTATTTTAGCACCTGAGGAGGCCATGGAGCCACAGTGTCTGGGGCCAGCTTGCTGAAGACATTCAAGACATGGCTGCAGGAGTGGAAGAGAGAGAGAGAGAGAGAGAGAGAGAAAGAGAAGGAGGAGAAGGAAGGGGTGGAGAAGCAGATGGTTGCTTCTCCTGTGTGCCCTGACTGTGAATAGAATCAGGACTTCCACACGCCGGGCCAACACTCTACCGCTGAGCCAACCAGCCAGGGCCTTGTGAACAATCTTTATAGCGCACTTTCACCTCATTGAAGATGCTGCTCCTTTCGGATATTTTTCCTCTTCAATATAAAGTAGATTGTTAGGCATTTTAGTATCTTCATTATGCGGCTTTTAAAAAAGGTTTTGATTTCTTTCACAGTTCACAGTTTTTTGATGAGACATTTTTTTGGAAACCAAATAGTTCAGGGATGCTTTGAATCACCAAATGTTCTTTAATAGGTGAAGTCTGTCAATGCAACTGTAACAAATAAGCATCGACATCCTTAGCCATATTATCAATATATTCTGAAACCAAAGTAAGATGGTTTTCTTCTTCCCACAATCCCAAATGGGACTATTGTCATCACTTACAATTTCTGTTTGAGATGATAGTTCTGACCTCCACCTTTTTATGACTGCCTGAAGCCAGTTTAAACCAGCTATAATAAAGTCTTCAGATTGGCTTTTAAGCAATGACTTTGCTAGGGATAACAAATCTACACAATGGCTAAGCGAGATGCCTTGTTTTCCTTCCTGTAAACTATTGGTGAGCACAAGAAGGCAACCCTCCACCACCCAACGTCTTCTATCCTCATCAAATAAACTACAAATTCAATTCTTTTTCCTGAAAGTTAAAGCCACATTCAATCTCAAATTCTTGGTGAACAAAACCTGTGCCTTGTTTCATGCTCTCAGAAACTGCAGGGGAAGAAACCCCACTATTTCGATGATGGGCTTTCTGTCTGTCAAGAACCAGAATCACCGGAGTTAAGCAAATATGTCCAACTCTCATGGTGTAATTTTTCAGGCAGGTGGACTGCACAAGCCATTTTATTCTCTTTACTTGCTGTGTTACAGCCCCAATTTCTAGGGAGCTGTTACTTTCTATAACAAGACTTTGGAAAAAGATGATGACCTTTCTGTGGTACAGCACCTTACATAGTTTATCTGAGCTATTCACAGCTTGTCTTACTATTCTATTTATGTAAGTAGTCAGCTGTTTGGCAGATTTCTTAACCTCCTTCATGTTTTTATTAGTGAAATTAAAGATCCTTTTTCTAGGAAGATCAATGGAATGATCCTCAATATTACCACAAAAGATTCATTTTTTATCATTTTAGGTTTTAAATGTCATAATCTCTTGAATAGCAGCACTCAGCCTAGCCCTATTGCTGATGAACAGCTCCTGGAAGCCCAGAGATTTCCTTGGCTTCTGGGTAAACCCCACTCAGGGCCATTCATTCAAATGTGACTGTCTGCAATTCAATATTATTTTTTATTATTTATTGATTTTAGCCAATGAGAAAGGGAGAGAGAGAAAGAGAGAGATAGAGAGTCAGAGAGAGGAAGAGAGAGAGCTAGGAATATTAATACATTCCTGTACATGCCCTGACCTGGGCTCAAACCGGCAACTTCTATACTTCAGGCTGATGCTCTAACCAACAGAACTATCTAGGTAGGGCTTGTTTTTTTATCTTTATTTCTTTTAAGAGAGAGAGAGAGAGAGAAACATCAACTAAGGTTTATTGTTTATTGATTACTTCTCATAGGTGCCTTGACTGAGGGGCTCAAGCCAAGCCAGTGATCTTGCGCTCAAGCTTGATGAGCCTGTGCTCAAGCCAGGGACCTCTGGGTAACTGGGGACCTCGATACCCCAGGGTCAATGCTGTATCCACTGCGCCACCACTGGACAAGCTGCAACTTATTCTAATAGAAAAATAAACCAGTAGGGTGTTCAGTTCCTTGCCCCCCCTCCCCCGAAGACAAATGTGGTGGATATATTTAATCTCATTAACTACAATGTGAAAGGCAGAAACCATGGGCCGAACTGAGAACGCAAGGCTGGTGTGTTCCAACAGTAAAGTTTATTTTAAAAGCTCCTGGATGCAAGTAGGCTGAGACCAACAATGGGTGTCAATGTAAGGCTGTGGGAGGGATATAGGAGTTGCTGCAGGCATTTGCTGGCTTGGAGTTGCCTGCACCAGGACATGCTCAGATCCTAGTTTGTGGCCTTGATTACATACAGACTGTCTTCCTTTCTCCCCCCTCAGATCTCTCCCTATGGCTTTGTACCAGGACAGTTCCCAGAACCGTCACAGGGTGAAGGGTGCTTGCTTAAGGGGAGGAGGAGGTTGGGCGAGGGAGATACTTAATAAAGAAGTCGCCCTAGTGGAAAGTTGAGTGAGGGGAATTTGAGTTTTAAAGGGGCTCTGGGCTTAAAGGAATCCTGAATGCAAACCTAACAATGCATCCAACAAGAAAAATGTATAAAATCAGCTTCATACAGCTTAAACACTGGCATTTGAAACAAATCATTATTGCATTAGCGGTCACACTGATAACTCTAGAAATTTAAAGGAAAATAAAATATTATGAATGTTCTTAAAAACCTTTGCAAATGCGCTAATAAAATAATATATATCGTTTGAAACACGGCCGGGTCCTGGTATATTTCTATCCTCCCAATCAGGCTCCCTATTATTCCATGCACATTAAACATACCGACCCCCACACCCTTCCCAACCCTAAACCCTCCTTTCTCAGGGTGGAGACAGCAGAGGCTGTCTGTAAACACATGTCAAGCATGGGGTCACTTTTTCATTCTGACCTGACCCTGCTCTTGAGCTGGAAAATTTGGTGCAGTGACAGACTCATCTGAAACATGCACCTGGTCAGAGAGGGACCCCAGAGGCCAGTGCTGCGCCCAGTGCCCCCGCCTCCCTTCCGACCGCACGAGAAGGCTGGAGCCTACTGACCTAGAACACACTGTTTGAAACTACAGTGAAGATTCCGCAAGGTAAACCTGGTTAGGACACTCACCAGGCTGGCCTGCTTTTCTGTGCATCACACACTTGCAGGAGGGGTGTGAGGCTTCAGCCTGCACCTGTCTGACCACCTGTCTGCCTCTTGGTTCTGAGGGTGAAGAGACCTGAGTTGTGCTGCCTGAGCCCGTGCACAGTGGTGGCTGCAGGCTCTCCTCCAGCCGGGAGGTGGGGGGAACACTTTGTCCTGAATCTGGTGGCATTGACTGGAGGCCAGTGTGGGAGGCAGTGGGGGGAGGCAAGCTCGTGACAGGCCTCAACTTGGCCTTCCAGGTGACAAGTGGAAAGGGGGACAGCAAAGCCCCTGGCCCAGGACGGGATTGCTTCAGGGCCACGTGCCCGACAACTTCTTGAATGATATCTAATCAAGCACACTTTCCTTACCATTTACCTTCAGCTAAAAAACATAGCAAATGATAGGGAAACAAGAAAAAACAGCAGCTCTCCCGGGCTTTGCTACTTTACTGTTCTGATGCTGGCATGCAGAGACCTAATGCACCGCACTCATAACATGCATTTATTTCACTACTCTATTCTTGTCGATGAAACACCAAAAATAGTACTTCATGGACAGTATTTCCTTTATAATGACATATTTTAATGATTTTATTTTAACATATACTGATTTCCTTAAATATACTTTATTTAGAGGTCGAAGATAATTTACTTACCTTGGGCAAACTGCTCGAGGAACAAAAACCATACTTACCTTGCTGAAGGATTTGCTGATGTTCTTCACATCTAACTGGAGTATATTTCCAATAATGGGGAGCGGAGTGGGGCCCGGAGGCAGGTTCTGTTCCCCAGAGCTCCTTCTCCACAGTGAGAAGAGAAGGAAACAGGAGACAAAGAGTACCAGGAGCACAGTAAGGACCATTGTGCCCGTCTCTTCTTACTGAATCCACTGGGAGGTTAAAAGCCGATCCCTTAGACCACTCTGCTGCTCAGCATCTATGTGCCCCTTTGACTCATAGGCTCAGTGAGATCTATTTACGTTCTCTTTCTCCAAGAGACCTTGATCACTTCTACTCACTATTTCAATGCCCCACCCAGGACCTTTGGTTTATTGGGTTTGGGGTGGAGCCAAGCTACTTCTATTTATTTTGAAACACCACACGTGGTTGACTAACAATAAAATAAATGTTGTGTTTTTTGTTGTTGTTGTTGTTTGCTTATCCTATTTACTATTTTGTTGTTTTATTTTTGAAGGAGATAAGGAAGCAAACAGAAATATCAAACTGTTCCTGTTTGTGCCCTGACCAGGGAAATTGACCTGGAAACTTCTGCACTCTGGGATGACACTCCAACCAAGGAAGCTATCCAGCCAGGGTTTAATTTTTATTGATTTTTAGAGAGACAGAGAGAGGAAGGGAGAAAGAGGGGAGAAGGAAAGGGAACACTTGTTCCACTCGGCCGTGCATTTTTGGTTGCTTCCTGTGTGTGCCCTGACTGGGTTTCAAACCCGCAACCCACAGAGCATGGGAAGAGTCAGAGGGCACTGAGATAATAGGGCTCTGCTTCAGGGGTTGGGAGCTTCCCTTCCTTTCGGGCTCAGGGCAAGGGCTTGGCTCACCCCATGACCTAGAACCCAAAACCCAGCCCCCTCATCCAGTCAGATACAAAGTGGGTCAGGTTGGGAGTTGGCAGCCAAAGCAAGCCTAGGGCTGAGCCCCAGGCAGAGGGCACAGGAGGATTCCACAGACCCACAACTGAAGTCAGGATTCTGATGGGGAAATTCTCACACATTTGCAAAATGCAGCTATTGTTGTTTCAAGCACTGTCTACCTGAACAGCTGCTTTTGATTTTCCACACGGGTCCACAGGATCCTGAACCCAAGCGGACATGTGTTCACATAAAATACAGCCACACCGTCTCTTGATACTCCAGCTAAGGGCCCAGATCTGTAGGTTCTGCCTCCACAAGGGAAGTTCCTTCCAAGTTTGGCCTTCTGGATTTATGAACCGGTTTCAGCCATGTCGTGAGTACTTATGCAATCCTAACACATTCAATAAAGAGACAAAAGAATTTCCACTAGGCTAAAAGTTTCAGAAAGTTTTATATTTCTTGGGAAAACAGCTGTGTTAGCCTTGTTTGCTTGTACTTGGCCTGATTAGTGCGTGAGCATGTGGCGTGCCACGTCTCTATAGTCTGTGTAAGGCTAGGGTGCTGCCCTCAGGGAAGATGGTGGATAGCGAATGCCTGTCCACCACTGCGAGGGGCAATTTTGCTGTTTCTTTCCCTGAGCCCATGAGCAGTGGTTTTCCTCTGCCTGTTTGCTTCTCCACCATTGTGAGACTGTTAAACAGAATGGCACAATGCAATTTCTCTATCATCTGCCTGAGTCCAATATGAACCTGCCTGGCCTCATCCACCAGCATTAAATCTGGTGTAGTGGGCAGGAATTGTATTAAATTGGTATGGAGCCACCAACAACCTTGAGGGGTGGCATAGAGGAGTGGCTGTACCCTGTGGCTCCTTTTGGGAGCTGAAGGCTGGGTGTTTTTTACACCTATCTGAGAAGAAACTGAAAGCTCTGTGTGAGAGGTCACCTGGTTTTCAGACCTCCAGGGTGAGCTGCAGACCGAGTGCCAACAGCAGCAGGAACTGCAACAGTTGCTGGAGAAGGAAACCGACAGGGTTCGAGAGCTGCAGTGTGAGAGGCAGGCTGAGCACCAGTGGTGCCTGGAATGGAAACAATCACTGGAGAAGGAATTACGGGTGAGTGAGCTCCAGTTTGCCCTAGAATCTGAACATTGACAGCGATAGTTGTTAGAGAAAGAACTACAGGTTCAAGACCTCGAGCTTCAGCTTCAGGCCAAGAGCCAGCAGCCACAGGAGCTAAAGTAGGTGCTGAAGGAGGGGCTGCATTTTGCAGGTGGATTGGCCCCGAGTCAGCAGTTGTAGTCGTTTCTGACTCCTCTGAGGAGGAGGTTTGGGATGAAACTGCTGCTCGCAGATTCAGAGCCTGGCTGGTAGTTACCCAGAAGGTAAAAACTCAACAGCCAAGAGTGTCTCAGCACATCCTCTTCCGCAGGTAGTTGAGCACCCTATGGTGTCTGGCCCTACACGCAGGCAGAGCTGATGGTCTTGGGGGCTCAATTCAGGCAGAAACCCACTGAGCCCCTGGCAGCCTGGCTACTGACGTTGTGGGACATAGGGGTGGATGGCATCATGCTCTCCAGGACAGAGATGGAGAAATTGGACACCATTACCATGCACTCCTCCTTGAGTCAGTATCTTTAGAACTGCCGGCCCTGGCCGGTTGGCTCAGCGGTAGAGCGTCGGCCTGGCATGTGGGGGACCCGTGTTCGATTCCCAGCCAGGGCACATAGGAGAAGCGCCCATTTTCTTCTCCACCCCCTCCCCCTCCTTCCTCTCTGTCTCTCTCTTCCCCTTCCACAGCCAAGACTCCATTGGAGCAAAGATGGCCTGGGCGCTGGGCTTGGCTCCTTGGCCTCTGCCCCAGGCGCTGGAGTGGCTCTGGTCACGGCAGAGTGACGCCCCGGAGGGGTAGAGCATCGCCCCCTGGTGGGCAGAGCGTTCACCCTGGTGGGCGTGCCGGGTGGATCCAGGTTAGGCGCATGCGGGAGTCTGTCTGTCTCTCCCTGTTTCCAGCTTCAGAAAAATACAAAAAAAAAAAAAAAAGACTGCCATTGTAGCCCAGGAAACCAAGCCTTATTAGAACGGGTGATGGTTGCCATTCATAGAGTTTGGCAGAATGTTCAAGACTTGTCAGGAGCAGTAAATCAGTGGCAGTCTTATGTGGAGCTAGATCCAGTCCTCCAGGAACTGGGTTGAAGGATGTTTTCAACCTGAGGTCCAGTGGGCCAGATGAGGAAGTGTTTATGGCAGGGATGATAAATCTTATTCTCTGTGGTGCCCTGTCAGCCCTTTTTGGGTCACTAGTGGCTATCTTGGGCCCCTATGTGGGCACCCCATCAATGCACTGCTCCCCTCCCCCCACAATTAACAAGAGAAATGGGTCTGTAAAGGGCACCTGAACACAGATGTGAATAGATTTGATTGCAGCCAAGGGAAGATAGGGAGAAATTAGATGGCAAGTCAAATAAAGTTCTTTTGGAACTTTGGCGGCAGTTTAAACCAAAACAGAGGTTCTAGCTGCTGAGATGAATGGCCTCAGCAGCTACCAATAAAATGGTTGGTGAGCAGGTGGCACAGTTACAAGGTTATATGATGGAGCAATTGAGGGAGAGGAAGACCTCCAAAACTCATTATCCTAGTTTGAATAGGGGGAAGGCCTAGGGACCAGTCCAATGGGGATGGGTGGGGGACTGGAGAGCCCATGTGAAATTGGAAATCCACTGATCCACTTCTAATGTGCAGCAGGTGTTGGCATTAGAAGATAATAATTGTCTTTCAGCAACTAAGAGAGCTGTCAAGGTGGCACAGGCCTTGAATGTGTTTGATCCTGCAAGGCCCTATGAGCTGGATGTTCATGTAACCTCTGAGGGGTTTGGAAGGGGCTTGTGGCAACAGACAGTGCTTATGGCAACCTATTGGGTTTTGGTCCCAACTGTGAAAAGGCACTGAAGTCCCTTACTCATTAGTAGAGAAACATTTGGCAGCTGTGTATGCTGCCCTCTTACCCACTGAGAGTATTAGAACCACAACTCCAGTTATGGTCAAGACAACATACTCTATTCCAGGATGGGTGAGAGAATGGGCAACCAAACCACGTAGTGGTATGGCCCAAACCTCCACCCCGGCCAAGTGAGGTTCATACTTGCAATAACACCATGCTCTTAGCACCAGTTCCTTGAGGGCAGAACTGCAGGAAGTCTTGGGTCCAGCCACTATGTGACCTTAGAGTCTGGTGCAGCTGGCAATCAGAAGCCAGTTCCAGAAGGGGCAGCTGCCCATCCCTGAGGATGCCTGGTATACTGATGATTCTACCAGTGGCCAACCTGCCACATGGATGGCCATAGCTGACCATCTGGCCACTGAGACTATTTGGATGGACACAAGCACAGGCCAAAGCAGCCAATGTGTTAAAAGAGCTATATGACTAGTTGCTCATAATGAACCTTCCTTTCTGGTGATTTGCACCAACAATTGAGCTATCCATGGACTGACCCTTTGGATTACTACTTGGCACATTAACCAGTGGATTTATGGGCTAGGCCATGTGGCAGGGTTCGAGAGCTGCAGTGTGAGAGGCAGGCTGAGCACCAGTGGTGCCTGGAATGGAAACAATCACTATTTGATTGTTTCCATTTATGGGAAATAGGACACTTTCTTCAGTGGACATAGCCCTGGATTATAGAGGCCCCCCCACATACCATGGGGTTGGGGGCTAGAGATGGGCCTCCAGTTAACACCCTGGGCAGAGGGCTCAGAAAGACATTGTGAAGTGCACCTTTGTAATTAATGTATAACTTGTGCTGTTGTTGTAGTCTGTTTACATAACGTACCTCACTCCTCACACAGGGACCATCGTGGAAGATACCTGTCATGTAGATTGTGAGGTGAGCAACCCTAAAGGGGTGGACTGTTGGGGAAACAGCTGTGTTAAGCTTGTTAGTTTATGCTTTGTCTGCTTAGTGCATGAGCACGTGGCAGTGCCACACGTGTATAGTCTCTGTAAGGCTGTGGGTGGTTGCTCTTAGGGTGGATTGTGAATTGCGATTGCCTGCCCACCACTAGGAGGCATGATTTTGCTGGTCATTTGCCTGAGGTCATAGAGCCAGTTTTCCCTGCCTGTTTGCTCATCTGCTGTTGCAAGACTCTATTAAGCAGGAATGGCCCAATGCTTCCTGGGTCCACAGCTCCTCTACCGTCTGCCTGAATCCAATGTGAACCTACCCGGCCTCAACCACCAGCATTACAATATTACAGTGCCCAATCTAGTATTGTTGTTTCAATCAGATCAGGAAATAAAATGTCCAGAATTTATTTGGGTCTCTAAGATTCAGAACTCCTGGCAAAATAAAAAATAATAAAAAATAATAAAATAAGGCCCTTTGATATTCATCCCTTTAATCTAAATATATTTCCGTTTTAATAAACAATGTCTTCTATTGGCACAATACTCTCTTTTTAATTGACTTCGTTGGGCAGGAGGGAGATTTTTAGACAGGACTACAGGCATGTATTTGGTGGAGGATGGAAGATAGGGAGTTCACTGAACTGACCCACAGTACAGACCAGCATAATGTGTAGACCTGATCAAAGGCCATACAGTGGTTATGAGGATCCAGATGTTGCTGAAGTGATATACATTGCAAAAAAATAATAGTAATGATTGTACAGAAATATTCTGTAAATGTACTATCATATTTGTTTTAACCTGATTAGTGCAGTTATTTCTAAGCTTTTTTAGCAAAAATGAATAAATAAATAAATATTAAGATTAGTCAATACTCAAGTTACAAAATGTTTTATTCCTCATGTTTACAGGGATTTTGACAATTAGCAGAAAGTTCTCACACCCATTATATCCCTTCTGATACTCCCAATATCTTTGCCTAAAGAAAAATTATGCCCATTTTAAGGATGAGGAAATCTGGAGATGTAGTATTTGAACAAGGACAGTGTCTACAGGTGGTAGAGTTGAGGTTGGACCCTGTATCCGCTGAGTCTTGTATGCTTCTCTCCAAGCAAACATTCAGTTCAAGCAAGCTCCCCAACATTTACTGAATGTGTACTATGATTCAGTATTCTGTGATCCACTTTAATCAGTTACTCATTATTTATTTTTGATAGAGAAAGTGAGAAAGAGAAGCATCAACTCATTGTTTCACTTAGTTGTGTATTGATTTCTTCTCATGTGACTGGCGACTCTGAGACAGTGACCTTGGGCTCAAGCTGGTGACCTCAGTTCCAAAGCAGCAACCACTGCATTTGGGTCAACATTCTATGTACTGTGCCCTGACAGGTCAGGCTTAAGCAATGATTTTTTAAAATATTTTATTGTCTGACTTGTGGTGGCACAGTGTTTAAAGGTTCAACTTGGAAATCTGAGGTTGCAGGTTCAAAAACCTGGGCTTGTCCGGTCAAGGCATATAAGGAAGCAACTACTATGAGTTGATGCTTCGCACTCCCTTCCCATTCTCAATCTCTCTAAAATCAATAAAGTAAAACTAAAAAAAAAAAGTTTTCAGGAAAAAAATTTTATTTAATTTTACAGAGGTTGAGGGAAGGGAAAGGAATGAGAAGTATCAACTGATAGTTGCTTTCCTTTAGTTGTTCATTGATTGCTTCTTGTATGTATCTTGAGCAGGCAAGCCCAGGGATTCAAACCAGTTCAAGGTTGACACAGTTTTTGTTGTTGTTGTTTTTAATTTTTGACAGACAGAGCGAGAGTCAGAAAGAGAGACAGATTGGGACAGACAGACTGGGAGAGAGATTAGAAGCAACAATTCTTCTTTGTGGCACCTTAGTTGTTCATTGATTGCTTTCTCATATGTGCCTTGACTGGGGCTACAGCAGAGCAAGTCACCCCAAGCTCAAGCCAGTGACCTTGGATTTCAAGCCAGTGACCATGGGGTCATGTCTATCATTGCAGGAATCAAGGGGGACAAAGATGCCCAGACAACTAGATGAAGAAAGTAGGATTATTTTGTAGCCGGCAGAGCAGTGTGACCCCAAAAGAGGCAACAAAACACCTGCTCCCCGAAATTAGATTTCTTTCATCTCATATACCTTTACAGCTTTAGCTCTCACATGACAAATGCCTGACTTCTATTACTTCTTTGTTTGCAGGCCTACGTGACTTTCATGTCTCCGAGATGGGGAAGGGTAAGAGAGGAGACCAAGGGTCTGTCCTTGACTTATTACTTATTCTTCTCTCTGGAGTTGCAAGTTCATTTCAAGGAACAGATAACAAGCAATATCCACAGCTGTGTTTTGCTATTTTTCAAACTTTTCTGTCTGCCCTTGTTCCCTCAGTCCTGAACACTGAGGTCACTGGCTGGAGCCTGAGACCCCCGACACTGCAGGCCCCCCTCTTCTGCTTTCTTCTGGTTTCTCCTCCCTCACTATGATCCCACGCTCAAGCCAGTGACTTCATGCTCAAGCTGGTGAGCCGGTGCTTAAGCCAGTGACTTCACGGTTTCAAACCTGGGTTCTTCATATCTCAGTCCGACGCTCTATCCACTACACCACTGCCTGGTCAAGCCAACTCAATGCTTTATCCACTGCACCACCACAGGTCAACTAATGCTGACAACTTTTAAAAGAGTATATAAGCAGATAAAGACAAGATAGCAGCAGAGTAGGTAGACGAAGACTCCCAGTACACACCAGCAAACTGGATGACAAATTAATTTAGGAACAATCATCATAAAAAACCAACTTTGGATTACAAGAACAGGTCTCAAAAACCAAGGAGAAAAGAAGAAGCCACACTGAGCCTGGTTGAGTATGCAGAGGTGCGGTGGGGCTCCCCTGCTTCCAGGGGTGAAGGGGGGTGAGGTTGAGAGCCCAGAAGGGAGCAATCCAATAGGAAGAGATAACCATTATAAATATCTATGCACCTAATATAGGAGCACCTAAATATATAAAGCAGATTTTGATGGACATAAAAGGAGAGATCAACAGCAATACTATAATAGTAGGGGATTTCAATACCCCACTAACATCAATGGATAGGTCCTCAAGAAAGAAAATTAACAAAGAAACAGCAGAATTAAGGGACAAACTAGATCAACTGGAATTAATAGATATCTTCAGAACCTTTCACCCTAAAGCAGCAGAATATACATACTTTTCAAGTGTGCATGGTACATTCTCTAGGATAGACCACATATTAGGGCATAAAACTAGTCTCAACAAATTTAAGAAGATTGAAACCATATCAAGCATCTTCTCTGACCACAATGGCATGAAACTAGAAATCAAGTACTATAGGAAAACTGAAAAACACTCAAACACTTGGAAACTAAACAGCATGTTATTATACAACAAATGGGTCAACAATGAGATCAAGGAAGAAATAAAAAATTTCCTTGAAACAAATGAAAATGAGCATACAACTCAAAATCTGTGGGACACAGCAAAAGCAGTCCTGGGACGAAAGTTCATAGCATTACAGGCATATCTTAAGAAGCTAGAAAAAGGTAAAATAAACAACTTAATCCTGCAACAAAAAACAGTAGGAAAAAAAACAGCAAGTAAAGCCTAGAGGAAGTAGAAGGAAGGAAATAATAAAGATCAGAGCAGAAATAAATGACATAGAGACAAAAAACAATACAGAGGATCAATGAAAGCAAGACCTGGTTCTTTGAAAAAGTAAACAAGATCGATGAACCCTTAGCCAGACTCACCAAGCAAAAAAGAGAAAGAACTCAAATAAATAAAATTAGAAACGAGGGTGAAGATATAACAACGGACACAGCAGCAATACAAAGGATTGTAAAAAAAATACTATGAAGAACTGTATGCCAAAAAATTAGACAACCTAGATGAAATGGACAACTTCATTGAAAAATATAAACTTTCAAAAATCAATCTGGAAATATCAGAAAACCTAAATAGACCAATTACAACAAGTGAGATCGAAACAGTTATCAAAAAACTCCCACCTGACCAGGTGGTGGCGCAGTGGATAGAGCATCGGACTGGGATGCGGAAGGACCCAGGTTCGAGACCCCGAGGTCGCCAGCTTGAGTGCGGGCTCATCTGGCATGAGCAAAGAGCTCACCAGCTTGGACCCAAGGTCGCTGGCTCCAGCAGGGGGTTACTTGGTCTGCTGAAGGCCCACGGTCAAGGCACATGTGAGAAAGCAATCAATGAACAACTAAGAAGTCGCAACGCGCAAAGAGAAACTGATGATTGATGCTTCTCATCTCTCTCCATTCCTGTCTGTCTGTCCCTGTCTATCTCTGCCTCTGTAAAAAAAAAAAAAAAAAAAAAAAAAAGAGTTCTCTCCCTTCCTGCCTTTCTGTCCCTATCTGTCTCTGTCACAAAAAAAAATAAATTTAGAACCTCTAAAAAAAAAAAAAAAAAAAACTCCCAACAAACAAAAGCCATGGGCCAACTGACTTCACAGGTGAATTCTACCAAACATTCAAAGAAGAACTAACTCCTATCCTTCTCAAGCTATTTCAAAAATTCAAGAGGAGGGAATAGTTCCAAGCTCCTTTAAAAGGCAAGCATAATTCTGATTCCAAAACCAGTCAATGACAACACAAAGAAAGAAAACTATAGGCCAATATCTCTGATGAGTTTAGATGCTAAAATTCTCAATAAAATATTAGCAAACCGAATCCAGCAATACATGAAAAAATCATACATCATGATCAAGTGGGATTTATTCTGAGGAGGGAAGGCTGGTACAATATTCACAAATCAATCAATGTGATTCATCACATAAACAAAAAGAAGGAGAAAAACCACATGATAATTTCAATAGATGCAGAAAAAGCATTTGATAAAATCTAGCACCCATTCATGATCAAACTCTCAGCAAAGTGGGAACAGGGAACATACCTCAACATGATAAAGGCCATCTATGATAGGCCCAGCCAACATAATATTCAATGGACAAAAATTAAAAGCAATTCCCTTAAGATCAGGGATACGGCATAGGTGCCCCCTTTAGCCACTCTTATTCAATATAGTTCTAGAAGTCCTAGCCACAGCAATTAGACAAGAAGAAGAAATAAAAGGCATCCAAATTGGAAAAAATGAAGTAAAACTATCATTATATGCTGATGATATAATATTGTACATAGAAAACCCTAAAGTCATAGTTAAAAAACTACTGGACCTGATAAATGAATTCAGCAAGGTGTCAGGATATAAAATAAATACTCAGAAATAAGAGGCATTTTTATACACCAACAATGATCTGTCTGAAAGAGAAATTAAGAAAACAATCCCCTTCACTATTGCAACAACAACAAAAAAGTACCTAGGAGTAAATTTAACCAAGGAGGTTAAAGACTTGTACTCAGAAAATTATAAAACATTGATAAAATAAATCAAGGAAGATACAAACAAGTGGAAGCATATACCATGTCATGGTTAGGAAGAATAAACATCATTAAAATGTCCATATTACCCAAAGCAATTTATAAATTCAATGCAATTCTTATTAAAATACCAAGGACATACTTCAAAGGTATAAAAAAAAATCCAAAAATTTATATGCAACCCAAAAAGAATGCAAATAGCCTCAGTAATCTTGAAAAAGAACAATAAAGGGGGTGTTATCACTCTTCCGGACATCAAGTTATACTACAAGGCCATTGTACTCTAAACAGCTTGGTGCTGGCATAAGAACAGGCATATAGATCAATGGAACAGAACAGAGAACCCAGAAATAAATTCGTACCTTTATGAACAATAGATATTTGATAAGGGTGGTAATAGCATACAATGGAGTAAAGACAGCCTCTTTAACAAATGGTGTTGGGAAAATTGGATAGCTATTAATACTTACAAAAAAATGAAACTAGACCACCAACTTACACCATTCACAAAAATAAACTCAAAATGGATAAAAGACTTAAATGTAAGTCGTGAAACCATAAGTATCCTATTGGAAAACAGAGGCAATAAGCTCTCTGACATCACTCGCAATAATATATGTATATTTGCTGATGTATCTCCACGAGCAAGGGAAATAAAGAACAGGATAAACAAATGGGACTACATCAAACTAAAAAGCTTTTGCACAGCAAAAAGCAATATGAACAAAATAGAAAGGAAACCACACAATTGTAGAATATATTCAACAATCTGTCTGATAAGGGGTTAATAACCAAAATTTGTAAAGAACTTGTAAAATTTAACACCAGGAAGATAAACAGTTCAATCAAAAAATGGGCAAAAGAGATGAATAGACACTTCTTCAAAGAGGACATACAGACAGCCAATAGACAGATGAAAAAATGCTCAACATCACTAATCATTAGAGAAATGCAAATGAAAACCACAATGAGATATCACCTCACACCAGTCAGAATGGCGCTCATCAACAAAACAACACAGAATAAGTGCTGGCGAGGATGTGGAGAAAAGGGAACCCTTCTGCACTGCTGGTGGGAATGCAGACTGGTGCAGCCACTGTGGAAAACAGTATGGAGATTCCTCAGAACATTAAAAATCAAACTGCCTTTTGACCCAGCCATCCCACTTTTGGGAATATATCCCAAGAACACAACATCAACGAATCAAAAGGAGAAATGCACCCCCATGTTTATTGCAGCATTGTTCACAATAGTGAAGATCTGGAAACAGCCCAAGTGTCTGTTAGTGGATGAGTGGATTAAAAAGCAGTGGTACATATACACAATGGAATACTATGGGGCCATGAAAAAGAAAGAAATATTATTTTTGCGACAACATGGATGGACGTGGAAACTATTATGTTAAGTGAAATAAGCCAGGCAGAGAAAGAAAAATATCATATGACCTCACTCATCTGAGGAATCCTATGGACAATATGAACTGAGGAGCGGTATAGAGACAGGCGGGATCAAGGGATTCAGAAGGAAAGTGGGCAGAGGGAAAGGGGATAATAGAGTGATAGGATGGGATGAGAGCAGGAAAGCAAGCCCTGGAGGGAAGGGGGGAGGGCGTTACAGGGAGCAGGACAGGGGGATGTACTAGAAAACACTGGGCAGGGGAAGATATATTCAGGGGGACACTAGAATCTACGTAAACACAATAAATTAATTTTTAAAAAAGAATATACAAGCACACATTGCATTAGCCATCATAGCAATGTCATCACATAATATATAGCCTTTGGAAAACTCCACTGTGCACTAGTGTCAAAGAGTAAGAAAGAAAAAGTCAATTAAGGTCATAGAGGTACATTCTTGAAAATAGTTTTGATCTTCCTCATTGAACGGATCTTGTGCACTCTATACAAAAATTTGAGATTTTCTCTGAGGTGATCTAGATACACGAACCTCCTTTTTCTTCCTGATTCTGTGATATTTGGTTAGAACAAATTTCAAATCTATTGTAATATATATCTTGTAGCATCACCTGGAAACTCCACATACCCTATCATCCTATATCATTGGGTAAGGAGGAAAGGGGTAATGGCATCCTGAAGGGTCAGCTAACCAAACTTTCCATCGAGACCAGGCTCTCCTGACCAAACCTCCTCCTTTTGGCACTCACCAGAATCAGGGCAACCCCGCGAAACCCCACTGGACTCAGCCCCTTTGAGCTGGTTTATGGTAGACCAATTCTAATCAATCACAACTTACCTGTCAACACCCTCCTCTTGCCATGTACCTCCCCTTTCTGTCTTTACTTCGCCATCTTCTCAGGGAACACGCAGACTGGACCCTTCCTCCCATAGGGGGTCCAGATGAAACACACCCGATGGTCCCCCTCCAACCAGGAGACACAGTTCTTCTAAGGGAGCTCCAGCCTGGCTCCCTACAGCCCATGGATGGGACCCCATGCAGTAAGTAACACTGACAACTCCTACTGCAACTAAACTCCTAGGGCAAACACCTTGGTATCATGTCTCTCGCCTCAAACTTGTTCCCATACAGGACTGCGGGAATTCAGAACCACTGGGCCTTACTCGTCTGTGACTCACCAAAAGGTTGGGCCCTGCAGACCCTCCAGTAGCTCCTGTCTCGCCCACCAGGAACCTGCCACCAGAGTGAGCTGAAGCAGGGAGCAATGCTGTTCAGTAAGACTGGCCTGATAAAAGAAGCTTCAATCTCCTCAACTGTCTGCAAGAAAAATTAAGCAAAAATCTCTCCTCCTACAACCTGCTTAACTCCTAATGGCAGCCACCCATTCTTACCTGGGCTGCCCCTATCCTAAATCTTTTTCTAATTATCAGCGTATAACTCATATTTGCCCCTCTTTTTTTTTTTTTTTTTTTTTTTTTCTTTTGCATTTTTCCGAAGCTGGAAACTGGGAGGCAATCAGACTCCCGCATGCGCCCGACTGGGATCCACCCGGCATGCCCACCAGGGGGCGATGCTCTGCCCCTCTGGGGCGTCACTCTGTTGCATCCAGAGCCATCCTAGCACCTAAGGCAGAGGCCACAGAGCCATCCTAAGTGCCCGGGCCATCTTTGCTCCAATGGAGCCTTGGCTGCGGGAGGGGAAGAGAGAAACAGAGAGGAAGGAGAGGGGGAGGGGTGGAGAAGCAGATGGGCACTTCTCCTGTGTGCCCTGGCCAGGAATCGAACCCGGGACTCCTGTACACCAGGCTGACGCTCTACCACTGAGCCAACCGGCCAGGGCTATTTGCCCCTCTTTTTAAAATTCTTACAGAACCGAACCAGCAAGGTTGCTCAACTCATGGCCAAACAGATGTTCCTCCTGACACCCCTCAAAGCCACCACCTTCTCATCTCCCCCCCCACAACACCCCTAATCAGCAGGAAGTAGCCAGACTAATAAGTGGCACCCCTAATTAACACAAAAAGATCGGAATATAAGATCGGTGGATAATGGGGGAAGGTCACGTGGGGAACTCAGGCCTGGGAACTTTGGCTAGGACCGCCCACAACCTTCCCAGGAGTCCACGCCCACGCCAAAACAAACTTCCCAGGAGTCCTTGGGAAAAAAGCGACCGACAGCCAGTGAGATTTTGCTACGTCATAATAACCCGACTTCCCTAGAGGACCCCTTTAAATTTGCCCACAGGATGTCTCCATGCACGATTTTCCTGACCTCCATCTATCGGGCCAGTGAATCTCGTCCGAGAAACACTCTGTACTAAATAAAGCCTTTACTATTCCATACTTGGTGGCTATGCCCCTTCCTTTCTTCTCGGTGGGGAAAAATACTTTACAATTAGCAAGCTTATAACTTTTGTCCATAGGATTTATAAAAATATTTCTATATATCAAAACTTACAAGGTAGCACAATAGCAAAAATGTTGTTCTACCTATTAAAAAATATTCCTAAATTTTCTAGTGTTCATTTGCCATTCCTATAGCCTTATATATTAATTACATGTTTTCAAGAGGGGAGGGGTAGTTTCCATGGCACCAGGGAATAAATGGCTCATCAAATAGGAAAAGGTTTTCTCAATCTCTCTCTTCCTGCACCTGGCTAGCTATTTACCTGCTTCCTTACAGGTGTGGGGGAAGGGAGGAAATCTAAATCTCCTTCCCCTCTTCATTTACAATACAGTACAATGCTATTGGCCATCTTGAGCTGGTGTAAATCACACAAGTATAAAAATTATTTTTACAAAATCTCTCTGTATGCCTAGCCCAATTAATAAAATGCCGTTTAGGCCTCCTAGTAGAAGGGAGTTTCCTACACAGTATGTTTCTACAAGCTAGGAAACTGTCACATTTCTTTCCCTTCTCTACAGAAAAGAGGGGACAGGAAAGCCTGACCTTTTCCTCCTAAAATATCAATATAAAATTTGTAGCTTTTTGTTACCTTACTGCAGAAGAAGGGGGGAAGAGAGAGAGAAAGAGAGAGAGAGAGGAGAAAGACAGAGGAACATTGATCTGCTCCTGTATGTGCCCTGATCAGGAATCAAACTGGCAACCTCTGTGCTTTGTGATGATTTTTCTAACTCAGTGGTCCCCAACCCCTGGGGCCGCGGACCAGTACTGGTCCGTGGGCCATTTGGTACCGGTCCACAGAGAAAGAATAAATAACTTACATTATTTCCATTTTATTTATATTTAAGTCTGAACGATGTTTTATTTTTAAAAAATGACCAGATTCCCTCTGTTACATCCATCTAAGACTCACTCTTGACGCTTGTTTCGGTTACAGGATACATTTATCTGTCCCACCCTAAAGGCCGGTCATGAAAATATTTTCTGACATTAAACAGGTCCATGGCCCAAAAAGGTTGGGGACATCTGCTCTAACTGACCAAGCTATCAGGCCAGGGCTAATCTCAGATTTCTTATCTGTGGTTTCTCTGTGTCATTTCTCAGCCCATGATGTCTCCTTCCAAGCTTCCTATTATTAAAAATCTCCTTCAATGAACAAATGAGGGGATAAATAAGATGTGGTATCGACATAGCCTATTGTTTAGCCTTAAAAAGAAAGGAGATTCCGGCCCTAGCTGGTTAGCTCGGTCAGTTAAGAGCATCACCCGAAATGACAAGGTTGAGGGTTCGATCCAAAGTCAGGGCACACACGGGAAGCAAGAAAGCACAACTGAGTGGAATGAAAAATGAATGCTTCCCTTCCCCTCCTTTCTCTCTCTGTCTCTAAAATTCAATAAAAATTAAGCTCGGTTAGAGCACGGTTGCCAGTTCCCCTGGTCAGGGCACATACAGGAGCAGCTTGGTGTTCCTGTCTCTCTCTCTCCCTGCCTCTCTCTCTGTGTCAAAAAAAGGGTACATTTTGATACATGCTACAATGTGAATAAACCCGGGGGACATTATGCTAAGGAAAATAAGCCAATCACAGAATAACAAATGTGATATCATTCCATTCATAAGAAGCACCTGAGGCACTCATACACATGGAAACAGGAAATAGAATGATGGTTTCCGGGGGTGGGGAAGAGCCCAATGAGCAGTCAGTGTTTAATGGGAACTAGGTTCCCGTTTTGCAAGATGAAGAGTTCTGTGGTAAACAGAGCTGACGGTAGCACAAAACAGGAATGTGCTTCATGCTCTGAACTGTATGCTTCAAACCCATGGGGCTTCACTGACTGTGCACCTGGTACTTGATCCACGTGGTGTTTCCCTAATGCTTAAACCATCACTGAAGCAGCCATTAGTAGCCTCACTAAACGTGTGCTGAAAAGAGGGCGTAGAGACCAGCAACTTGCTCAAGGTCTCATAGCAGATCCTGGGTGCCAGTGTCTGTGCTACCATGCAGCTGCTCTATGAACCAGAGGGCTGTTCGAATGGCAGAACCCTCATCGGGGGTTGAGGGTGTACTGTGCACTACCCAGCTGTGACCACTTCATCTCCTATAAAAACAAGCACTGAGCTCCCTCCGCTGAATGCTGTCTGCAAGTCAAGGATTTTTTTTTTCTTTTTCTTTTTCTTTTTTTTTTCTGAAGCTGGAAACGGGGAGAGACAGTCAGACAGAATCCCGCATACGCCCGACCAGGATCCACCCGGCACGCCCACCAGGGGCGATGCTCTGCCCACCAGGGGGCGATGCTCTGCCCCTCCGGGGCGTCGCTCTGCCGCAACCAGAGCCACTCTAGCGCCTGGGGCAGAGGCCAAGGAGCCATCCCCAGTGCCCGGGTCATCCTTGCTCCAATGGAGCCCTGGCTGCAGGAGGGGAAGAGAGAGGCAGAGAGGAAGGAGGTGGGGGGGGTGGAGAAGCAAATGGCACTTCTCCTATGTGCCCTGGCTGGGAATCGAACCCGGGTCCCCCGCACGCCAGGCCGACGCTCTACCGCTGAGCCAATCGGCCAGGGCCAAGTCAAGGATTTTTAGGTAGCAATTTATACTGTTTCCTTCAGTAAAATTTAATGCGTGTGTGTGTGTGTGTGTGTGTGTGTGTGTGTGTGTGTGTGTATTAAGAGGTATGGGAGAGACTGCAAGATCCATTATCACTCTCTTGTATTTTAGCAAAATTTTTATTTTCTTTGGATCAAGAAGATATTCAGAGGGGAAAACTATCACTCACAAACTCTCTTGCACTAGATGTGGCCATGTGACTATGTTCTGATCAAAATGTAAATGGAACAGTAGTGTGGGTTTCTGGGGAAGAGAAAGCTGGCTGATCTGGAAGGGCGACTCCCTCACTAGCCTTTCCCCCTCCTCTTCCTTTCAGGAAGCGGGCACGATGGCTGGAGCACCGGCTGCCTACTAGGACCACGAGGTAACTTTGAGAAGTAAAGTCCCGGGCTTGGCAGATGGAGCACAGGACGGAGGAGTCCAGATCATGATGAGCATGGAGCTGCCGTGCCAGGCGCTCGGCGCGCCCGGACCTCAGGTCCTCTCCTCTGACAGGAGGGCATCCGGCTAGCTGAGCTCTGCAGTGCCGTCTACGTCCCAGGTTGGGCTGGACTGGGCTGACCTCCTCTCTCAGTCCAAGGGCTCTGCACCCACTTACTCAAGGAGAAGCTGTAATTTCTCACCTCTTTTGACAAAACTCTCATCCTCTGGGGCCGGCCCCTAAGTTATCTGCCTCATGGGCCTACTAGTGGAACTTAGTACAGGGTAGGGCTCATTACTTCCCTTCTGCACAGGTAGGTGCTCCAGGCAAAGGGGGAATTCCTGGTAGAACACTATCCTCTCAGCATAAAAGAACGTTTTTCCTAATTTCCTGTGCTTGTGAATTGCCAATTTCTCTAAAGAACCCATCCTAACAGGGAGGAAGCCTGGGTGTTGGCGGTGTTTACAGTAGGGAACTTTCAGCTCAGGAAGGACTCCCAGAAGGGGCTGGGGAGGTGACTCTTTCAGGGGACCATCGGCTCTGACCCCCCAGGCTGCCTTGAGCAATGAAGTCAACCCCCCTGGAGCCTGGCTGGATCGGGTCTCACATCAGAAACCCCCGGCGTCCCTCCCAGGAGTACCAGCACTCCCTCCACGGGCGGGCACGCTGGAGAGAGGAGAGGGGAGCAGTAGAAAGCAGGACTCCTGTGAGGAACCTGTACCTCAGGGAGAGGCTGGGCCACAGACACTAGGAAGGGGTGTTAACCCCAGCTCAGCAGAAACGCTGGTACCACCGGGCTGATCACAGCATCAAAGGGCGCTTAGGAATGAGCACCAGGGAGGCAGTGATCCTGAGGGCTGCCGCTCAAGGTCACCTTCCTGAGAATGGAAAAAGCATCCCTTCTACAGCACACCCACCTGCCAAAAATGTCTCACAATATATATTTGTTGTTCAAGTAAGATAGTTTTACTGCTGAGGCCCTGGCTGGTTGGCTCAGTGGTAGAGTATTGGCCCAGCATGTGGAAGTCCCAGGTTTGATTCCCAGCCAGGACACAGAAGAGAAGGGCTCATCTGCTTCTCCACCCCTCCCCCTCTCCTTTCTCTCTATCTCTCTCTTACCTTCCCGCAGCCAAGGCTCCATTGGAGCAAATTGGCCTAGGCACTGAGGATGGTGCTCTGTCCTCCAACACAGCTGCTAGAATGGCTCCGGTTGCAGCAGAGCAACACCCCAGGTGGGCAAATCATCGCCCCGTAGTGGTCATCCCAGGTGGACCCCAGTCGGGCGCATGCTCTCTGCTTTCCTGATTCTCATTTAAAAAAAAAACACTAAATAAATAAATAGAAATATTACATACTATTAATGTTAAAATTGCACATATGTAACCAAACTTGGTATCATTAGAAAAAAGTGTAAAGTTGGGGTTTTGCGGGGCCCTTCAGCAGTTGAAACCCAGTGTGCATTCACGATGCACCCACCGTTAATTCTGTCTCTGGTCACCCTGGCCAGGTGGCTCAGTGGTAGAACATTGCCCAGCATGTGGAAGGTCGGGCTCAATTTCTGGTCAGAGCACACAGGAGAAGCAACCATCTGCTTCTCCATCCCTCTTTCTCTCTCGCTGTCTTTCTCTCTCTCTCTCTTCCCCTTTTGAAATCATGGCTCAATTGGAGTTAGTTGGCCTGGGACACTGAAGATGGTTCCATGCCCTCCACCTCAGGCGCTAATGGCTTTGTATCTGACAAACGGAGCAATAGCACATATGGGCAGAGCATCGCCCCCTATTGGCTTTGCTGAGTGGATCCTGATTGGGGTACATGCAGGAGACTGATTTGGCCTCCCTGCCTCTTATATAATAATAATAATAATAATAATAATAATAATAATAATAATAGAAGAGCCTGCTCTCCATGGATTATGTGACACACAAGACGCAGAGATGCACTGACATCCTCCACCCAGCTAGTCCTCTCCATGAACCATGACATTCATTTCAGAAATTACCTCTTCTGCAGGATGAGACTCATTTTTCTTACTCTTTTCCCCATGCTCTTGGGAGTGCCACTTACACAGTAGAATTGGAGAACTTTTGTTCAATTTGTGAATTTTTAAAAAATGATTTTAGTTATTCATTTTTAGAGATAAGAGAGAGAGAGAGAGAGAATGGAGGAGGGGCAGGAAGCATCAACTCCCATATGTGTCTTGACCAAACAAGCCCAAGGTTTTGAACTGGTGACCTCAGTGTTCCAGGTTGACACTTTACCCATGTGCCACCATAGGTCAAGCCAAGAATTGGAGAGGTTTTCTTAACTTTGTAAAACAGAAGAGAAGAGCAGTGGTGGAAATGCTGACGGATGATTGTCTTCAGATGCGAGGATATGGAAGAAGTTAGAGTTCTGAGGCTGCGCTTGACTTTACCTGTTAGGAATTGGCTTTGATTCTTCCAGTGGAGCTTTATTCTCTTTCTAAGCGAGAGAGCGAGGGAGCAGGGGAAATAGACAGGGACAGACATACAGCAAGGGGAGAGAGAGGTGAAGCATCAATATTTTGTTGTATCACCTTAGTTATTCATTGACTGCTTCTCATATGGGGCTAGACCAGGTGAGGGGTAGGGGCTCCAGCTAAGCCAGTGACCCCTTGCTCAAGCCAGTGACCTTGGGCTCAAGCCAACAACCATGGGGTCATGTCTGTGATCGCATGCTCAAGCCAGTGACCTGTGCTCAAGCTGGTGAGCCTGCACTCAAGCCAGAGACCTTGGGGACCTGGGTCCTCAGCATCCCAGACTGATGCTCTATCCAGTGCACCACTGCCTGGTCAGACTGGAACTTTCTAATGTATGGAGGAAAAGACTATCCTTTTTAGGTTTCTTTCTAAATGTAGTAGAATGACATGTTCAACTTATGATCCTCATAATTTTTAAGTTCTTTTTTCAATATCGATTCTAAGTTTATGTCGGTTGTGGTGGACTAAAGGTCAAAGCTTCCTTTTCTTACCAAGGATTTCTAAGTCCGACACAATATATACAGAAATAAATGTATAGCCACGCACAAGGACAGATGTGCCTGTATTTCCTCTAAAATCTATAACTGCCAGAATTCACAAAAAATATCTTGAGAAAATGAAAACAGAAACAAACAGACAACAAAAACAAACAGCAAAGAACATTACTGTCTCAAAAGCTGAAAGGATTCCAAGATTACCGTTAGCCTGAAAGGAATGGAGGGGTCCCATCTTTGATGACATGGACAGAAAACCACAGGAGATGTGGAAAACTTAACCTCCAATCCCCAATCCCTCCTCTCTCCAGGACTCCTGGCAGGAAAATGTGTTTATTTTGACACAGAATGTCCATATTAGGAATAAGTCCATAACATTGAGTACTGAGAGGCTCGGGCTAACACAGCAGAGAAGAAAGATGCAAAGGGGCACGGACATCAGGATGGTTTAAGGAGCAGGGAGGGATACCCTGCCTCTCAGACCACCGCCCAGCAGGGCTGCACAGAGGACACTCCAAGGAAATGAGCCCAGCACTCTGGAGAGTGGGAGAGCCCAGGCTCTGGAGTAGCACCTTCTGTTCACACACAGCTCTGTCCCTTACTGGCCTTGTGATTTTGGATATGTTAAGAAACAGGTAAAAACAAAACAAAAAAGAAACATATTTGTGCCTCAATGTTCTTATTGGTTACATGCAGTGAATTCATCTGTATTAATTTCACTGAATTCTAAGGACTGAGTAAATTGTTTTTATATGAATCTAGGGCCTTTCACATCATGAATACTTCAAAATTATATTATTGTGAAAATATTTTTTATCTACTCCATATTTGTCCATCGTAAAGATGCACCACAATGGACTTACCACCTCCAGTAGCACTGTCCTTGTTTTCAATCCATTATGAATAATCATGACATGAACATCCACATACATGTGACTAAGGTACACATTCAAGAATATCCATGGGAAAAATGCCTAAGAAGTGGAACTGCTTGAAAGATGGGAGTGTGCATTTATTTACATCTGATAGATGGGGTCACATTGTCCTTCAGAGAGAATGCAGAATCACATACCCACAAACCATTCATTAATCATTTGTCATTCAATCAAGTAGTCATTCATTTGTCAAATATTTATTGAGACAATACGTGCCAGGCACCACTACAGATAAGTGCTATTATTAGTGAACAAAACAAAGATTCTTGCTCGTGCGAAACATGTATGTTAGTGGATGGTGGGTACATATTAGTAATTCATTTTGGATTTACTTTTTTTTTGTGGGTTTTTGTTTGTTTGTTTTTTCTTACAGAGGCAGAGAGAGAGTCAGAGAGAGGGATAGATAGGGACAGACAGACGGGAACGGAAAGAAATGAGAAGCATCAATCATCAGTTTTTCGTTGTGACATTTTTGTTGTTCATTGATTGCTTTCTCATATGTGCCTTGACCGCGGGCCTTCAGCAGACCGAGTAACCCCTTGCTCAAGCCAGCGACCTTGGTCCAAGCTGGTGAGCTTTTGCTCAAACCAGATGAGCCTGCGCTCAGGCTGGTGACCTCAGGGTCTTGACCCTGGGTCTTCCGCATCCCAGTCCGATGCTCTATCCACTGTGCCACTGCGTGGTCAGACTTTTGTGGGGTTTTTTTTTTTACAGAGACAGAGAGAGTCAGAGAAAGGGAAAGATAGGAACAGACAGATAGGAACGGAGAGAGATGAGAAGCATCAATCATCAGTTTTTTCATTGCGACACCTTAGTTGTTCATTGATTGCTTTATCATATGTGCCTTGATCTTGGGGCTACAGCAGACCGAGTAACCCCTTGCTTGAGCCAGCAACCTTGGGTCCAAGCTGGTGAGCTTTGTTCAAACCAGATGAGCCCGCGCTCAAGCTGGCGACCTCGGGGTCTCGAACTAGGGTCTTCCACATCCCAGTCTGACGCTCTATCCACTGTGCCACCGCCTGGTTAGGCTGGTTTTAATTTTTATTTCCCACATAACTTATAAAGTTGAGTCTCTTTTTTCATGATCATTGACCTCATAAAACTCCTCTCTGTGAAGTGACTATTCAAACATTCAAACATTTTGCCCATTCAAAAAAATATTGACAGTGTCTTTGTGGTTTTTTTGGTTCTTTATATAAGGTAGATATATATCCTTCCAGAATATATTCATTGTGATCATTTCTCCCACTCTTTACCTTACTTTTTGATTATCTTTTTTTTAAGTGAGAGGAGGGGAGATAGAGAGACAGATTCCCGCATGCGCCCCAACCAGTATCCACCTGCTATTCCCATCTGGGACCTCAAACCAACCAAGCTGTCCTCAACTCAAACCAATGGAGCCACTGGCTTCAGGAGCGAAGAGAGAGAGAGAACGGGGAGAGGGATAAAGGGGAGACAACCAGATGGTTGCTTCCCTGTGAGTCATGACTGGGAATCGAACCCAGAACATCCATATGCCGGGCGAATATTCTATCCATGAGCCAACTGGCCAGGGCCACCTTTTGATGATTTGAAATGGTATCATTTGATGAATAGATAGGAGCTTAAATTAATTTAACTAAAGACTTATTTGATAATCTCTTATAATTAGTGCTGTCTGCGGAGTTTAAGGTCATAAAGATTTTCTCTTATGTCTCAAACGAGAGGCTTTATAGTTTTATTTTGTACAGGACGGGGGAAATTGGAAGAGACAGAGCTTAGGAATGTCGATCCTCCTGTTCAGAAAGAGGTGGGTAATGGCTCACACACTGAACAGAAAGCGTCTGGCTCACTCAGATGAGGCCGGAGGGTCTTGTTCTGCAACCTGGCAGCTTGTCCCTGCTTCAGACTGGAATGAAACAGAGCTTATAGTCGGGTGGTACAGAGCCTATCCCAGAGAGAGCTGGAGTGGTGTCAATGTCCTTCAGATCAACCAGAGGCTTCAGGGTAAAATGCTGTAAAATGTGGGTCAGTATTAAAAACAGCTCCATGCGGGCTAGGCCTTCTCCAACACAAGCTCTTTTTCCTAAAAATGACACGGAAATTACATATTAATTTAATTCTATTTCTGAGTTAACACACAGAGAGGCTGAAAAAATATGGAAATAAGAAATAAATATATAAGTATATTAATAAAAGACTAATTAACTTATGGCTTCTCTTATCTACAGCGGAACCTGATTTCCTTCATTCTCTCAGCACCTACCTCTGTGTGCGTGCTGCAAGAAAGATTCTATTCTGTGCTCCCACATTGGATTTGCTTTCCTGAGGCTTGTCAGTGACATCTTTCCATGCACACACACACAGGCTGACCTACCCAACTGGCATGAGGCACACACTGTACTTTTCAATGGACAGTTCCAAGGCTCAGTAACAGCTTTGTTTCTCTTCATCGGTATTCTAAAGGATAATCTTAATCTTGTCATGTCCCTGCTTTAAAAAATTTCAAGAGCTTGCCCTTGCCAAGTATAAAAAGAAACATCAAAAATTAGCCACAGCATTACTATCCACTAATCCTCAAACAGACTGGCAATTTCAGATGTTGTCTCAAATTCAGCGGTCCCTCCACATGGAATAGTCTTCCCCTCTACTCTGCCTGCTGACACTCTCTACACTTTACTAGATCCTGTTCAGATGTCATTTACTCTATGCAAACTTCTGTGACGTGCTCAGGGTATGTAACTCATTCCCCCATCTGTTCCCACAGCCCTCATTAATGTTCTAACACAGCACATGTCACATGAAGTTCTAATAATTCATCTGTCTCACTGATTGGAATATAAGCTCTTCAGGTAAGGCCTTTCATCTTGAAATGATGCCTACAGTGTCAGACAAAAGCGAGTCTGCAAACCCAGTGATATGAATAGAAACCTTGAGCAGGCTCATTACACAGAAAGAAAGATCAGGCCTTTTACTCTCTCTTCTTCCCTCTGTTTCTCCTTTGGAGTGTGCTGAATATTCTCTGGGTCTCCTTCCTTTCAGGTCCATTCTGTGTGTGTCTGTCTTTGGCGCTTACTCTCTGCTCAAGAAGCTGATTCCTATGACTCGCATAAACCCAGAAGTTGGTTCCTTCTGAGTTCTGAATAAATTCAGAGGATTAGATATTGAAATGGCCAGAGTATTTAATCCTCACTCCCACCCTGTCGGACCACAGTTTAGACAGTGGCTCTATTCCTCTGCCTCTAAACACATCACCTGTTGAGGGGTCCCATCTCTCTTTGCTAAAGATCTACTTGGGTTCCAGTAATAGCCACCTTCCCTCGTTCCTTTCAACCTAGGATGGTGATGTTTTTCCCCTGCTGGTGTCAGCCCCTGAGTGCTTTAGCACACTTCATTACCTCCCTTAATCTTCCCACTCTCCAAAAAACTATCTTTGCATTAAACATTTGTGTGTGTGTGTGTGTGTGTGTGTGTGTGTGAGACAGAGACAGACAGAGGGACAGACATGAAGAGAGAGAGATAAGAAGCATCAATTCTTCATTACAGCTCCTTAATTGTTCATTGAATACTTTCTCATATGTGCCTTGACCGGGGGTGGGGGGGGCTACAGCAGAGCGAGTGACACTTGCTCAAGCCAGTGACCATGGGGTCATGTCTATGACCCCTAGATCAAGCCAAAAACCTCACGCTCAAGCTGGTGAGTACGCTCAAACCGGCGACCTCAGGATTTCAAATCCGGGTCCTCTGCATCCCAGTCCGAAGCTCTATTCACTGCACTACTGCATGGTCAGGCTCATTAAACTTTTGTTAGTTGACTTTTCTGAGTGTGCCACCTATTTCTTTCCAGGACCCTCACAAATTAAAGGAAAGCACTGAAATAAAACTTCCTGCAAGAAAATTTCTCTTACCTTCTAAAGACTCTATCCTCTGCCCTGGTAACACAGAGGACAAGAGTTAGGAACTTCTGACCCTGGCTAGTAGCTCATTCTGTTAGAGTGTCATCTGAAACACCAAGGTTGAAGGTTCAATCCCCAGCCAGGGCACATACAGAAAGTGATCAATGAATATACAACTAAGTGGAACAGAAAATGAATGCTTCTCTCTCTCTCTCTCTTTCTCCCCCTTTCTCTGTCTGTCTCGCTAAAACAAAACAATACAAAGATAAAAAGTCAGAAGCTTCTGTTTGGTTCCCACAACAGTCCCTTGAAGACCATTTGTCTCTCTGGGGTCTCATTGCCAGTTAATGTCGGGGACTGAAATATCAACAGGGTTTTTAGAGTTATTTCTGGGGGGACCGAGGTGTGAGGAACTGGCTGCTGCCCAAGCCCCCACCTCGCTTGCAAAAAGCTAAGCCCTTCCCCACACCTCCATGTTAGCTGTGATGTTCGTCCTTCCCTGCATTTTCCCTGAAGGAAAGACTGGCTTCTTTGTGCATGTTAAGTATTGGTAGTGGTTTTTTGCCCTTGGTAGAATTCTTGAGTTGCCTTGGAAACTGTAATCAGAAAAGTTATTGATTTCCTAATGGCCCATTTTACCCTATAATAAAGAAAGATGTGGTTTCTGGAGGCGACCGTTTTCTCTGCTAGGACAGTATTTTCTGCTAGCAGTAATTGCAAAGCCCTCCCAAACCCATCTTTTATATTCTTTAATTCTTTAAGTCTATTTTCTTAATTCCGCACCGTTCCTGCTTGGGACCTGAATATACTCGTTGCAGCTAGCCCGCGGCATGTTAATTTGCCGTCCTCTCTTTCAGATAGGGGATCTGTTCCTTATTGACACTTTATCCTTGGATCTGAGCATGAGTCTGCTGCATATGGCCTCCTCAGGGAAGTGTACTGAATGAACTGACTCTAGGAGGAGATTTTGCAATGTCAGTGGTGAATTATGGGACAGAACTCATTGAGCAGCCTCCAATTCAATGAGAAATAACCTGGACTTTGGGAGTGGTGTCTCTGTCCTCATGCAAATGACAATTTGTCCAGTCCTGTGTAGCCTCCATGCAAAGCCCTGCCTCATCTCTTTGGCCTCTGATGTGCAAATAGAAATGAAACTTGCTTACCTGCTGAAAAAGGCATGAAGTAGTCACTCCTCTTAAAGTTGCCTCTTCCATCTAAGAAGTGTCTGGGGTCAAACTGGTCTGGGTTAGGAAACTCTTTGTTATTGTGCAGGATAGAAGTCAGAGATGTGAATATGGATGTGCCCTGATATAAAGAGAAACAGACAAACTGGATTAAAGAATGTTATAGAGGTCCTGGCTCGTTGGCTCACTGGTAGAGCATCTGAATGGCTGGTGTCCTGGGTTTGATTTTGGTTCAGGGCACACAGAAGAAGCAACCATTTGCTTCTCCACCCCTTCCCCTCTCACTTCTCTCTCTCTCTCTCTCTCTCTCTCTCTTTTTTTCCCCTTCTACAGACATGGCTCAATTAAAAATGGCCTCAGATGTGTAGAACATCGCCCCCTAGTGAGCATGCCTGGTGGATCACTGGCAGGCGCATCCCAGGCAGGTGCATTCAGGATTCTGTCTCTGCCTCCTTTCCTCTCATGAAATGGAAAAAAAAAAGAATGTTATGGAGTTTTTTAAAAAGTCCCTGCATCAAATCCTTTTGTTTTATACATCAAGTGATTGAGGTATTAAAAGGAGAATTTATTTATTTCATGTCACAGAAGGAATTAGTGACCAAGCCTAATAGGTCTTAAACCATATAAGCCAGTCCAAGGCACTGTTCATGGACCCCAAGGCCATTGTCTTTAGTTTGTAGTCTGATATCAGCACTTCTTTTTTAGAAAACTAAGGAAACTCTCTGGAGTGCACTGTCTTTAATTGTACTATTGTCAAAAAGTGCTGATGTGGAAGAGCGGCAAGATGGCGATGGAGTAGGCAGACATACCAACTTCCACTTCCCAGAACCAAAGTGAATTACAACTTAATTTTAAGAACCTTCATCTCGAGAAACCAACTTTGAACTAAACTAAGAGGACTCTTTAACCAAGGAACACCGAAGAAGCCACACTGAGATTGCTAGAAAAAGTAGAAATGTGGAGAGGGCTGCTCAGTTCCTGGAAGCAAACAGCGGCGTGGAGAGACTCACATGGCAGGAAGTGAGTTTAGTGGAGAGGTGAGGGTTCTGGGCCCCAGGAACAAAGCCCAGCCTGCAGCCCCAGAGCCTAGAAGAAGCGTATGGACAGTGTTTAGCTGCAAAACAAGTCAGGATACTGTTTGTGAGAAAGAGACAGATTTCTCACACCTAGGATTCTTCTTAAAGGGACCGCACAGAAAACCTCTTTCACAACCACTCACCCGGGTCTCTGGGGGACGGGGAGAGAGGAGAGGACCAGAGTAGCAGGAAGAGAGTGTAATCTAGGAGGCACAGGCAAAACACTTTGAGGAACAGCCACCTTGACCCCTGGGCTGTGTCACTCTCCAAATCTGAAGTGAATATTTCTCCCTGGAACCAGCAATACCAGCAAAGGGAAGCAGGACACCAGCCAAACAGGCTCTTCTGCAGCACTCAGAGCAGAGTTGCTTAGAAGGAGGAAGCCTTAAGAAATACAATATTTACTTCTAGGGTCTGAGCTGCAGAGCCCTCACCCACACTACTTAGGGCTCGCTGGAGGTTAGTGGCAGCAGGATGCATAAGGCACGGTCCCATGGGCTGTGGCAGAAGCTAGGCTGGCCAGAACTCAGGTCCAGCATGAGCTCAGTCTCACATAGCAGGGGCATAAGGGACACAAAAAAAGTGGTCCCACCTGCAATTCCACCCGCAGGGGAAAGATTAAAGCCTGGGAACTGCAAAGACCTGCATCTCAGCACAGGCATACAGCCCCACCTGGCCCACAGGACCGGGGCTTGTGGCCCAACTCATGAGCACAGCTCAGCCTGTGGGATCAGGATGAAAGCCCACAAATATGTGGAGACCCATGGCTGAGCAAAGGTGCTCACCCCTGCCTGCATTGAAAGGCTTGTGGCCCTGGGTGTGGTATGTAGCCCCACTCACAACAGGTGGGCGAAGGCAAAGGCTTGTAGACCAGGGCATGTGAACACAGCCCCTCCCGTGGAGGTGAGGTAGAAACTGCAGCAATAGCCACAGCCAGCAGGCGCAAGCAAAGCCCATACTCGAACATCCAAGGCAGCGGCAGAGGTGGTGAAGGGCCTGCAGACACACCACACCCAGGGAATGACAAAATAAGAAGGCAGAGAAATTCAACTGAATTGAATCAAGAGAAACCCCCAGAAAAGGACTTGAATGAGTCAGATATAACCAAATTACCAGATGCAGAGTTTTAAATTATGATTGTTAATATGCTCAAAGATCTTAGAACAACAATAGATTGTAATAATGAACAACTAAATAAAGAGATAGCAAGTATAAAAAAAGACATTGAAATAAAAAAGGAATTAGTAAGAAATGACAAATGCAACATCAGAAATAAAGACCACAATGAAGGGAATTAAAAGTAGGGTGGATGAAGCTGAGGATCGAATCAGTGAGTTAGAGCACATGATAACGGAGCAGGGAAGCAGAGCAGCAAAAATAAAACAGACTAAAAACTCTGAGGAAACTCTAAGAGAGCTCTGTGACAACATGAAGAGAAATAACATCTGCAACATACGGGTTCCTGAAGAAGAGAAAGAACAAGGGATAGAAACTTTGTTCAATCAAATCATAGCTGAAAACTTCCCTAAATTGATGCAGTGAAAAGTCACACAAGTTTAAGAAGCACAGAGAATTCCATTAAAGAGAAACGCAAAAAAATCTACACCAACACACATCATAATTAAAATACCAAAGCTAAGTGATAAAGAGAAAATATTAAAAGCTGCTAGAAAAAAAAGGTTATTATTCAAAAAAGAAGCCCCCACTAGGATGACATTCAACTTCTCAACAGAAACACTTGAGGTCAGAAGGGAATGGCAATAAATATTCAAAGTAATGCAGAACAAGAGCACACAATCAAGGCTACTTTGTCCAGCAAGGCTCTCATTTCAAATTGAGGGAGAAATAAAAAACTTCCCAGACCAAAAAAAAAAATACCTCAAGGAATTCATTACAACAAAATGAATGTTTCAAGAAATGTTAAGGAGCCTGCTGTAAACAGATTAAAGGGGGAAAAGAATATGGCAAAAGAGGAATACAGCTTTAAAGAATAAAGTGGCAATAAACAACTACATATCAATAAGAACCTGAAATGTAAATTAATTAAATGATCCAATCAAAAGACATAGGGTAGCTTCATGGATAAGAAAACAGAACCCATACATAAGCTGTCTACAAGAGACACACCTCAAAACAAAAGATGCACATAGACTGAAAGTAAAAAGGTGGAAAAAATATATCAGGGAAATGTAAATGAAAATAAAGCTGGGGTAGCAATACTAATATGAGACAAAAATGGACTTTAAAACAAAGGCTAGGAGTGACTTCAGAGAAATGGCACCGTAAGGAGCGATACTGATAAATCTCCCCCAAAATTCAACAAGATCTTCAACCAGAGACAGAAAAATCTATCCTTGGAGCCTCCAGCAGTTCCACACTAAACGCAAAGGTATGATCGAGTGAAAAATTGACTAAATATATAATCAACCCGAAGGAAATAAGACGGAGGAAGAAACACTCCACCTCCCTCACTAACCTAAATAAAGGGCTGCTTTCACTGGGAATTGAGAGTATAGGAACTGAAGCAGGCATAGGGTGTGAATAATACCAGGCTGCAACACAAACGTCCGAACCAGGCTGTGGCATGGACATTCAAGCCGCGGTAAAACTGTGCTTGTGGCAACCCAGTCAACACAAGCTAATGCTCGCGCCAAATCCAGACAAAGAAAAACAAGTGGGGCAGCCATCCGCCCCGATCTACTGGTCGGTGAGCGCAGATAGTGTGTGTAAGATTCCTCCTAGAGTCCCAAGAGTGGGCGCCCATGTTACCAAACAGAGGGGCAGTCAGAGGCCATTGTGTGGGCCAAAACCAGAGTCTTGGGGTCACCCCTGAGCCCTGAAAAAGTTGCACGTGGGGAGTGAGCGGGAATGAAATTCCCAACGCTGGAACTTCTCCCGGCGGGTAGGGCGCATCACCCAGGGCAAGAGGCAGCCGGCCCGATATCCTGGTTAGCGAGCATGTATAGCAGGCAAGAGATTCCCCTGGGAGTGGGTGCCCATGTTCCCAGACAGAGGGGCAGAGTCAGAGGCCTTTGCGTGGGCTGTGACCGGAGTCTCAGTGTCACCCCTGCACCCTGAAGAGTGACTCGTGAAAGCGAGATTCCCTACGCTTGAACTTCTCCAAGTGGGTGGGGCACCTCACCCAGCCATACAAGCTAACAGACCCATGAAGGATTAGCTTAACCCACAGTCTGCTTGCCTCCCAACTGACCTATGCGACCCTAACTGACAAAATCTCTTTCAGGTCAGTGATCTAAGACAAGAGAGGAAGCTATTTTTTAGTACCTCTTGCTATGCTATGCACATAGGGGTGGGGGCAACCTCTGATTGGCAGAGCTTGCATACTCAGGGCTATATGTTAAAAAGGGGGAGGTTGGCAGCTTGTAAGTCCTCCTGCTTTGCAAACAGTGACTAGGGCATCTTCTACCCAGCCAAAAGAGGTTACAAAGTACCAAAAGCCTGGGGAAAGGAGTCCTACAGAGTGCTGAGGCATTCGGGACATGCCTAGAGGCACATAGAAAGGCATCTTGAAAACAATTGGCTCCCAGTCCCGCCTGATTATGCTAGCAGCTCTGACTGATTGAGCCTTACCCAGAGCCCTGTGCTGAGTGGGAATAGAGTGGGGATTTGCCAGCTCTTTGAGCCTCTTACTACCCAGGCAGAGGCAGCAGCAACCCCATAGCTGGATCATCAGGCTGCTAATTCAGGAAGGAAAGACTAGGAGAAAGGCTCCGGGAAAACGGACTCTCTCATTGTCGGAGCCTGCAAATGCTAATGAGCCTTGACTGCCAACGAGACCGAAGCCCAATATATGACATTACCTTAGAGACTTATCAACTGCAAACCTCTACTTTAAATGTGCCACAGGGGCAGAACCCAGGGTACAGAGTCACTGACCAGGAAGAGGGAGAGAAAAGAAAAAGCAAGAAGATAACCTTTCAAAATCAAGAATAATCCACAGACTTTATAATCTATCCCATTTTATTATATTTGTTCATTTGTTTCTCTTATTTTCTTGTCTTGATTATTTTCTTCCTTATCCAATTTGGTCGTTTAATTCTCTGCCGGTCTTACTGTCTCCTCTCCTTGAACTACACTACCCATAAGTGTTACATCTCTCATTATCTTTCCTTTCCTCTTCCTTTCTCTCTATTAAGGTTGCACTCTCTCTCTCTCCCTTTGTTCTTTTTTCTTTTTTCGTCTTTTTGCATTTTCCTCTTTCTTTTTTTCTCCCTCTATATTAGTTTCTTCTTTTCTCCTTTACTTTTCCTCTCATTCAATCCTCAATCATGAACAAATTATTTTATTTGGGACTCAAATTTTTCTTTGTGGCACTTTGGGGTTTTTTTACTTTGCTTTTTTAACTCACTAGCAGTGCTCCCAACCCTGGCTCTCCATTTTATCTAGTTTTTGCTCCACTAAATACAATAGTAATTTTTAATTTTTTTCCATTTTTCCGGTTTCCCTCTTATTCCTCTCATTATATCTCTTAGTTAACCATCACCTAAAAGCAAATCATTTTATTCTTGACGCAAATTTTTTCCTTTTTTGCATTTTATGGGTCCATACCCCCTTTCTTTGCCCCTTTATCACTTCTCCCCAATTCAGGCCCTCCATTATAGGTAGTTTTTGTTCTATTTAGCACAATATAATTAACAGTTCACCACAAGATATTCTCAAGAAGGAGAGGAGAGGAGAGGAGTGGAAAAAAATAATTATTATTTTTATTTTTTTAACTTTTTATTTCTTATTAATTCTCATTAGTACTATCAACAAAACCGCCCTCAGATGCCATTAAGGAAAAAGAAATTGAATCTCATGGATACAAAAGACAGAGATGTAGCATAGACAGATGAAGAAAAATCTATGGAGAAAAATTTAATATATTGGAAACCTTGGAGCTAAATGACAGAGAATTTAAAACAGAAATCCTAAAAATACTCAGATATACAAGAAAACACAGAGAGGCAATTTAGGGAGCTCAGAAAACAACTCAATGAACACAAAGAATATATTTCCAAGGAAATTGAAACTATAAAAACAAATCAAACAGAGATGAAAAACTCAATTCACAAGCTGAAAAACTAGGTAACAAGCTTAGCTAATAGAACAGTCCAGATAGAAGAGAAGATTAGTGAGATAGAAGACAAGCAACTTGAGGCACAACAGAGAGAAGAAGAAAGAGACTCAAAAATTTAAAAAAATGAGATAGTCCTAAAGGAATTATCTGACTCCATCAAAAAGAATAACATAAGAATAATAGATATATCAGAGGGAGAAGAGAAAGAAAATGGAATGGAGAACATATTCAAACAAATAATAGATGAGAACTTCCCAAGCCTGTGGAAAGAACTAAAGCCTCAAATTCAATAAGCAAACAGAACACCAAGTTTTCTTAACCCTAACAAACCTACTCCAAGGCACATCATAATGAAATTGGCACAAACCAATGGCAAAGAAAAAATTCTCAAGGCAGCCAGCAAAAAGAAGAATATAACATATAAAGGAAGGCCCATTACATTATCATTGGATTTCTCAACAGAAACTCTACAAGCTAGAAGAGAGTGGACCCCAATATTTAAAGTCCTGAAAGAGAGGAACTTTCAGCCAAGAATACTATACCCATCAAAGTTATCCTTCAAATATGAAGGAGAAATAAAAACATTCACAGTTACAGAAAAGATGAGGGAATTTACATCAGAAAACCCCCACTCCAGGAATTACTAAAATGGGTTTTCCAACCAGATACAAAGAAAAAACAAAACAAAACCACATGTAAAAGCTCCACCAAGAACACAATAAAACCAAATTTAAACTGTGACAATAAAAACAAACAAAAAAGTGGGGGGGAGAGGATGGAAATTAATAGTAGCAAAGGACGATGGAGTACAGAAGTACTCACAAGATAGTGCATTGCAATGAACAGGGTAGGAACCCTTTTCATTACTTAATGGTAACCACCCATGAATAAACGACCACAGAAACACATGATTTAAAAAAGATAGCAACAGAGGAAAAAAGTATGGAATACAACCAAACAAAAAAAAGGATAGAAAAACAAAAGAGAAGAATCAAACAAGACAAAAATATGAATGAAAGCAATGTATGAAATGGCAATAGGGAACCCACAAGTGTCAATAATTACACTAAATGTAAACAAATTAAACTCAACAATAAAAAGGCACAGAGTAGCAGAATGTATTTAAAAAGAAAATCGAACTGTATGCTGCCTACAAGAAACACATCTGTGGAAACTAAACAACATACTTTTAAAAAATGAATGGGTCAAAGAAGAAATAAGTGCAGAGATCAAAAGATTTATACAGACTAATGAAAATGACAATACGACATATCAGAATCTATGGGATGCAGCAAAAGCAGTGATAAGAGGGAAGTTCATATCACTTCAGGCATATATGAACAAACAAGAGAGAGCCCAAGTGAACCACTTAACTTCCCACCTTAAGGAACTAGAAAAAGAAGAACAAAGACAACCCAAAAGCAGCCGAAGAAAGGAGATAATAAAAATCAGAGCAGAAATAAATGAATTAGAGAACAGAAAAACTATAGAAAAAATTAATAGAACAAGGAGCTGGTTCTTTGAAAAGATCAATAAAATTGACAAACCCTTGGCAAGACTTACCAAGGAAAAAAGAGAAAGAACTCATATAAACAAAATCCAAAATGAAAGAGGAGAAATCACCACGGACACCGTAGATATACAAAGAATTATTGTAGAATACTATGAAAAACTTTATGCCACTAAATTCAACAACCTAGAAGAAATGGATAAATTCCTAGAACAATACAACCTTCCTAGACTGAGTCAAGAAGAAGCAGAAAGCCTAAACAGACCTATCAGTAGAGAAGAAATAGAAAAAAACCATTAAAAACCTCCCCCAAAATAAAAGTCCAGGCCCTGACGGCTATACCAGCGAATTTTATCAAACATTCAAAGAAGACTTGGTTCCTATTCTACTCAAAGTCTTCCAAAAAATTGAAGAAGAAGCAATACTTCCAAACACATTTTATGAGGCCAACATAACCCTCATACCAAAACCAGGCAAGGATGGCACAAAAAAAGAAAACTACAGACCAATATCTCTAATGAATACAGATGCTAAAATACTAAACAAAATACTAGCAAATCGAATACAACAACATATTAAAAAAATAATACATCATGATCAAGTGGGATTCATCCCAGAATCTCAAGGATGGTTCAACATACGTAAAACGGTTAACGTAATACACCATATCAACAAAACAAAGAACAAAAACCACATGATCTTATCAATAGATGCAGAAAAGGCTTTCGATAAAATACAACACAATTTTATGTTTAAGACTCTCAACAAAATGGGTATAGAAGGAAAATATCTCAACATGATAAAGGCCATATATGATAAACCATCAGCTAACATCATATTAAATGGCACTAAACTGAAGGCTTTCCCCCTTAAATCAGGAACAAGACAGGGTTGTCCACTCTCTCCATTCTTATTTAATGTGGTACTAGAGGTTCTCGCCACAGCAATCAGACAAGACAAAGAAATAAAAGGCATCCATATCGGAAAAGAAGAAGTAAAGGTATCACTTTTTGCAGATGATATGATCCTATACATCGAAAACCCCAAAGAATCCACAAAAAGACTACTAGAAACAATAAGCCAATACAGTAAGGTCGCAGGATACAAAATTAACATTCAGAAGTCAATAGCCTTTCTATATGCCAACAATGAAACAACTGAGAAGGAACTCAAAAGAATAATCCCCTTCACAATTGCAAAAAAAAAATAAAATACTCAGGAATAAACATAACAAAGAATGTAAAGGACTTATATAATGAAAACTATAAACCATTGTTAAGGGAAATTGAAAAAGATATAATAAGATGGAAGAATATACCTTGTTCTTGGCTAGGAAGAATAAATATAATCAAGATGGCTATATTACCCAAAGCAATATACAAATTTAATGCAATTCCCATCAAACTTCCAATGACGTTTTTTAAAGAAATAGAGCAAAAAATCATCAGATTTATATGGAACTATAAAAAACCCCGAATAGCCAAAGCAATCCTAAAGAAAAAGAATGAAGCTGGGGGCATTACAATACCTGACTTCAAACTCTATTATAGGGCCACGACAATCAAAACAGCATGGTATTGGCAGAAAAATAGACACTCAGACCAATGGAACAGAATAGAAAGTCCAGAAATAAAACCACATATATATAGTCAAATAATTTTTGATAAAGGGGCCAACAACACACAATGGAGAAAAGAAAGCCTCTTCAATAAATGGTGCTGGGAAAACTGGAAAGCCACATGCAAAAGAATGAAACTGGACTACAGTTTGTCCCCCTGTACTAAAATTAACTCAAAATGGATCAAAGATCTAAACATAAGACCTGAAACAATAAAGTACATAGAAGAAGACATAGGTACTCAACTCATGGACCTGGGTTTTAAAGAGCATTTTATGAATTTGACTCCAATGGCAAGAGAAGTGAAGGCAAAAATTAATGAATGGGACTACATCAGACTAAGAAGTTTTTGCTCAGCAAGAGAAACTGATAACAAAATAAACAGAAAGCCAACTAAATGGGAAATGATATTTTCAAACAACAGCTCAGATAAGGGCCTAATATCCAAAATATACAAAGAACTCATAAAACTCAACAACAAACAAACAAACAATCCCATAAAAAAATGGGAAGAGGATATGAACAGACACTTCTCCCAGGAAGAAATACAAATGGCCAACAGATATATGAAAAGATGCTCATCTTCTTTAGCTATTAGAGAAATGCAAATCAAAACAGCAATGAGATACCACCTCACACCTGTTCGATTAGCTATTATTAGCAAGACAGGTAATAGCAAATGTTGGAGAGGCTGTGGAGAAAAAGGAACCCTCATACACTGTTGGTGGGAATGTAAAGTAGTACAACCATTATGGAAGAAAGTATGGTGGTTCCTCAAAAAACTGAAAATAGAACTACCTTATGACCCAGCAATCCCTCTACTGGGTATATACCCCAAAAACTCAGAAACATTGATACGTAAAGACACATGCAGCCCCATGTTTATTGCAGCATTGTTCACAGTGGCCAGGACATGGAAACAACCAAAAAGCCCGTCAATAGATGACTGGATAAAGAAGATGTGGCACATATACACTATGGAATACTACTCAGCCATAAGAAATGATGACATCGGAACAATTACAGCAAAATGGTGGGATCTAGATAACATGATACGAAGCGAAATAAGTAAATCAGAAAAAACCAGGAACTGCATTATTCCATACGTAGGTGGGACATAAAAGTGAAACTAAGAGACATTGATAAGAGTGTGGTGGTTACGGGGGGGAGGGGGGAATGGGAGAGGGAAAGGGGGAGGGGGAGGGGCACAAAGAAAACAAGATAGAAGGTGACAGAGGACAATCTGACTTTGGGTGACGGGTATGCATCATAATTGAACGACAAGATACCCTGGTCTTGTTATCTTTGAATATATGTATCCTGATTTATTGATGTCACCCCATTAAAAAAATAAAATTATTTAAAGAAACACATCTAAGCAACAAGGATAAAAACAAATTCAAAGTGAAAAGCTGGAAAACAATACTCCAAGCAAATAACATTCAAAAAAAGCAGGTATAGCAATATTCATATCTGATAATGCTGACTACAAGACAGCAAAAGTACTCAGAGACAAAAATGGTCATTTCATAATGATTAAGGGGATGCTGAATCAAGAAGACATAACAATTCTTAATATATATGCACCAAACCAAGAGCACCAAAATATACAAGACAGCTACTTATTGACCTTAAAACACAAACTGACAAAAATACAATATACTTGGAGACTTCAATACACCGCTGATGGCTCAAGATCCAAACAGAGAATCAATAAAGATATATTGGCCTGTTTATAAAGTAGTGTCAGCAGACTAGAAGGAAAGGAATGCAGTCAGAGGGTGAGGTGCCTAAGTTTTGAACGTGCAATACCTGTAGAAAGTGAAGCAGACTGTAATTCCACTGCAGTGACAGTCGGAATCTGATTCCTAAGGAAAAGTGGAGATGAAATATCTCTCACCTTCGGAATAAAGTATCCTCTGAAGTTAATGTCCCGGGTCACCTCATGGGGCAGATTGGTGGGAACAAGGTCACTGTATCTCTGGATCTCGTGCACCATGGCGTCCGTGTAGGGCATGCGGCTCCTGTCCTGCATGCAGGGGCTCCGGTTTCTGCCAACCACACGGTCGATCTCTTCCTGGACTTTAGCTGGCACGGCAGGAATCAGAATGTATGTGAAATGGAACACTCTTGTGAAATGACCGTCTTAATTTTGGTTACATTGTGCTGGGAGATGGGGAGAAAGGAAAACGACATTTCGCTACCTCCATAAGGGAGAAAAAGAAACAGATTTTCAGTTTCTTGGGCTAATTTGAGTCTCATTAGAGACTTAAATATATGTGCATGTAAAACACAACTGTACCATGAAATTCACTTCTCAACTTTGATTCTCTATTTTGTGTATTTTTGTTTAATGGACTAGGGGGCCTGGGATCCTGAAGGATCACTACAAACCATGTAGTTTAACCTCTTAACAAAAACTATGCAGTTTTTGTTTTATTAAATGTGTAACTTCCAAGGGAGTAAGAGCTTCCCAGTACAGTAAGTGCTTAATAAATAGAGTAATTAAATGAGATGTTTAGTAGACTCAGCACAGAGGAACAAGAAGTTAACATTTATTTAGCATGGAAAATTTGATAGGCATGCTACACTATTTAGTGTATTTCTTTATAATTTCTCAAAATAGTTTTATGTGTTCGATATTAGTTTGTGTATCTTAAAAATGAGAAAAGAGGTCCAGAAAAGTAAATATACTTCTTAAGGACATCCAGGTATTATGTGGTTTTTCTCATTCCCAAACCCACCATCTTTGAACTTAAATAAGATTATTGTAAGTAATTTGTGTTAGTGAATTATATTTTTCCTTTACCTACAAAATATATCATGTTAATAGCTTAAGTAGGACTATTCATTAGTTAAAAACAAATGCTTATTAACTTTGCCTTTGTGGAAAAGACTCTGTGAATGTTAGGAAGTATTATCATCTCCTTAGACAGAAGATGGCGTCATACGGGGAAAGGTAGTCATGAGTCGGAGGTCACACAGCTATGTGCTAGTAGAGCAGAACCTGCAACCACTGTTGTTAGAGCCTATAACCCACTTTCTCCACTACTGGGTGGCTACTGTGGACATATGGGGTGTATCTACCACGTGAAGAACATGTCTTTTAATGGAGCATCTGAAAAATATGTGGTTTAATAGTTATAAGGAACAAAGAGTTAGGAATTTTAGAGAAGTTTTAGATTTTGCCTTCTCAGTTTGAGAGATGAGTTTTGCCTAGAAGAGAGTGGTTATATGCAATGGTTAGGAGCTGCTTATAAAATCCTATGCTTAACCAAATGTCACAGTGAAAGATAATGATGGCAAGAAAGAAAAGAGAAAACATAAATGGATATGATGCAAGAAAAAACCCACCTAGAAAATGAAAATGGAAGAGCTGGGGAAATATGACACAAGAAGGGCTTTAAATGTGTGTAGGAAAATGTCCCAAACAATTAACAGTCATAATCGACATAGGTCTTACAAGAGTTTGTGAGTTTATTTGGCTAAAAGACTCTGTGTCACATGAAAGAATAATATTGCCATCATATCCCACAATGTGATGTGTGCAAGCAAAGTGATTCAAGGCTGTGCTTCTAAATCGCACCTTTTGGAAAACAGTTATAATGGAGGACAGGGGACTTTAAACTAAGTAGGAAAATCTTTAAGTAATGAAAAGGGTTCCTACCCTGCTCATTGTAGCGCACTATTTTGTGAATACTTTTGCACTCCATCGTCCTTTGCTACTGTTAATCTCCATCCTCTCCCCCCTTTCTTTTTGTTGTTGTCACAGTTTAAATTTGGTTTTATTGTATTCTTCTTGGAACTTTTACTTGTGGCTTTATTTTTTTTTGTTCTTTGTATCTGATTGGAGAACCCCCTTTTGTAATTCCTGGAGTGGGGGTTTTCTGATGATAAATTCCCTCATCTTTTCTGTATCTGTGAATGTTTTTATTTCTCCTTCATATTTGAAAGATAGCTTTGATGGGTACAGTATTCGTGGCTGAAAGTTCCTCTCTTTCAGGACTTTAAATATTGGGGTCCACTCTCTTCTAGCTTGTAGAGTTTCTGCTGAGAAATCTGATGATAATCTAATGGGCCTTCCTTTATATGTTGTATTCTTCTTTTCCCTGGCTGCCTTGAGAATTTTTTCTTTGTCGTTGGTTTGTGCCAATTTCATTATGATGTGCCTTGGAGTAGGTTTGTTAGGGGTAAGAAAACTCGGAGTTCTGTTTGCTTCATGAATTTGAGGCTTTAGTTCTTTCCACAGGCTTGGGAAGTTCTCATCTCTTATTTGTTTGAGTATGTTCTCCATTCCATTTTCTCTCTCTTCTCCCTCTGATATACCTATTATTCTTATGTTATTCTTTCTGATGGAGTCAGATAATTCTTGTAGGGCTATCTCATTTTTTTTAATTTTTGAGTCTCTTTCTTCTTCTCTCTGTTGTGCCTCAAGTTGCTTGTCTTCTATTTCACTAATCCTCTCTTCTATCTGGCCTGTTCTATTAGTTAAGCTTGTTACCTCGTTTTTCAGCTCGTGAATTGAGTTTTTCATCTCTGTTTGATTTGTTTTTATAGTTTCAATTTCCTTGGAAATATATTCTTTGTGTTCATTGAGTTGTTTTCTGATCTCCCTAAATTGCCTTTCTATGTTTTCTTGTATATCTTGGAGGATTTTTAGGATTTCTATCTTGAATTCTCTGTCATTTAGCTCTAAGGTTTCCAATATATTAAATTTTTTCTCCATAGATTTTTCCTCATCTATCTGTGTTACCTCTCTTTCTTTTGTATCCATGATATTCGATTTTCTCTTCCTTAATGGCATCTGAGGGTGGTTTTGATGATAGTATTAATGAGATTTAATAAAGAACAAAAAGTTAAAAAAATAAAAAATCGAAAAAAGTTGTGTTTTTTTAAAAATTAATAATGAAATAAAGAAAAATAAAATAAAAATTTTAAAAAAGGAAATTATTTCCCCCCTCCTTTTTTCCTCTCCTCTCCTCTCCCCTCTTTCTTGAGAAAATCTTGTGGTGAGCTGTGAATTATATTATATTTAATAGAATAAACAATGCCTGTAATGGAGGACCTGAATTGGGGAAAAGTAATAAAGGGGCAAGTTAAAAAATAAAAATAAAAAATAATAAAATAAAAAGGGGGGGTATGGACCCACAAAAAGCAAATAATGAAAACATTTGAATCAAGAATAAAATGATTTGCGTTTAGGTGTTGGTTGACTAAGAGTTATGATGAGAGGAATAAAAGGGAAACAGGAAAATAGGGGGACAAATTAAAAAATTACTATTGTATTTAGTGGAACAAGAGCTTGATAAAATAGAGAGCCAGGGATGGGAGCACTGCTAGTGAGTTAAAAAGGTGAAGTAAAAAACCCCCAAAATGCCACAAACATAAGTTTGAGTCCCAGATAAGATAATTTGTTCGTTATTGAGGTTTGAATGAGAGGAGACGTAAAGGAGAAAGGAAGAAACTAATATAGAGGGAGAAAATAAAGAGAGAGAGAGAAATAAAAGAGGGAACCACTAAAAGAAGAAAAAAGAAAAAAGAGGAGAGAGAGAGAGAGAGTTAAGGGTTTTGGAGTGCAACCCTCATAGAGAGAAAGGAAGAGGAAAGGAAAGATAATGGGAGATGTAACACTTATGGGTAGTGTAGTTCAAGGAGAGGGGAGAGTAAGACCGGCAGAGAGTTAAATGACCAAATTGAAGGAGGAAAAAAAATTAAAAAATCAAGGATGAACATAAGAGAAACAAACAAACAAATATAATAAAATGGGATAGGTTATAAAGTCTGCGGATTATTCTTGATTTTGAGAGGTTATCTTCTTGCTTTTTCTTTTCTCTCCCTCTTCCTGGTCGGTGACTCTGTACCCCGGGTTCTGCCCCTTTGGCACGCTCAGTTAGAGGTTTGCAGTTAGTAAGTCTCTATGGCGATGTCATGTATTGTGCTTCAGTCTCGTTGGCAGTCGAGGCTCATTAGCATTTATAGGCTCCGACAGTGAGAGAGTCCGTGTTCCTGGAGCCTCTCTCCTACTCTTTCCTTCCTCAATTAGTAGCCTGATAATCCAGCTATGGGGTTGCTGCTGCCTCTGCCTGGATAGTAAGAGGCTCAAAGAGCTGGCAACTCCCCACTCTAGTCCCACTCAGCCCAGGGCTCTGGGTAAGGCTCAGTCAGTCAGAGCCGCTAGCATAATCAGGCGGGGCTTCTGCCCATTCAAAGACCTCTGGCTCTGCCACTCTGTCTGGTAACACGGGCGGGCACCCACTTCTGGGGCGCTTGGAGGAAACTCTCGCTCACTATCTGCGTGCGCAGACCAGGATGTCAGGCCGGAAGTCTCGCCCTCTGAGTGAAACCCCCTGCCCGCACTGAAAAGTTCCAGAGTTGGAATTGGCTCTCGCTCCATCCCCGTGTGCAGCTTTTTCAAGGCGCTGGGGTGGACTGAGACTCCACCCTCGGCCCACACAAAGGCCCCCGACTCTGCCCCTCCGTGGGACAACACGGGCTCCCACTCCTGAGGTGCTGGGAAGAGTCTCCTGCCCACTCTCTGTGCGCACAGACCAGGATGTCAGACCGGAAGTCTTGCCCTCTGAGTGAAACCCCCCACCTGCACTGAAAAGTTCCAGCATTGGAATTAGCTCTCGCTCCCTTCCCATGCGCGGCTCCCTCAGGGCGCTGGGGCAGCCCGAGATTCCGCTTTTTGGCCCACACAAAGGCCCCTGACTCTGCCCTTCTGTGGGATAATTCGAGCCGGCACTGCCGAGGCACTCGGAGGAATCTCTTGCTCACTATCTGCATGCGCAGACCAGGATGTCAGACCGGAAGTCTTGCCCTCTGAGTGAAACCCCTCGCCCGCACTAAAAAGTTCCAGTGTTGGAATTAGTTCTCGCTCCCTCCCCGTGTGCGGCTTCCCCAGGGCGCTGGGGTGGCCCGGAGGCTTTCGGCCCACACAAAGGCCTCTGACTCTGCCTCTCTGTGTGGTATCACGGGCGCACCCTCCCGGAGCTTTGGAAGGAATCTCTCGCCCACTATCTGCGCGCACCAACCAGGAGATCGGGTAAAATGGCTACCCCGCTTGTCTTTCTTTGTCTGGGTTTGGCGCGGGTGTTAGCTGTATTGCCCGGGTTGTCACAGGAACAGTTTTTCCTCGGCTTGGATCTCCGTGCCACAGCCTGGTTCGGCCGTTTGTGCCGCGGCCTGGATCTATTCACCCCCTTTGCCCGCCTTAGTTTCTATATTTTCAGTTTCCAGTGAAAGCCACCCTGTTTAGGTTAGTGAGGAAGGCGGAGCATTTCTTACTCCCTATTTCCTTCAGGGTTTGGTTATATATTTAGCCAATTTTTCGCTCCATCATACCTTTGGGTATATTGCGAAACATCTGGAGGCTCCAAGGATAGGTTTTTCTGTTTCTGGTTGAAGATCTTGTTGAGTTTTGGGAGAGATTTATCAGTATCGCTTCCTACTCCGCCATTACTCTGACCTAAGTAGGAAAATCTGATGCTGATGTTGGAGAAAGAAGCTCATGAGATTTAATTATACTAACACTGTCTGCATGTACCAAAGAGAAAATGATATAACAGTGGAGGAAATAACCTCTTAATATGAACTCAATAAAAAAGAGGAGGTAAAATGGGAAAATTGCATTCGTAAGAGAAATCATGCTTAGGAGGAAAGTTTTGTTTGCCCATTAGAGTATATTTCAAAAGAATTTTTTATTTGTGTTTAACTCTTTGTTTAGAAAGTAAGACTCTCCAGAAGGGAAAGATTATGATTTTCTTGATTGCCTCTTTACATTGCAAATGTATTTAAGCAGAAATATATTTTGTTTGTTTGACAGAGACAGAGAAAGTCAGAGAGAGAGACAGATAGGGACAGACATGAAAGAAGAGAGATGAGAAGCATCAATTCTTCGTTGTGGCATCTTAGTGTCAATTGTTGGCTTGTTTCTTGATTGTACTCTCATAAATACCTTGACAGGGGGGCGCTACTGCAGAGCCAGTGACCCCTTGCTCAAGCCAGTGACCTTGGGCTTCAAGCCAATGTCCTTTGGGCTCAAGCCAGAAAGCAATGTGTCATGTGTCATGTTTATGATCCCATGCTCAAGTCAGTGACCCCATGCTCAAGCTGGTGAGCCTGCTCTCAAGCCACAACCTTGGTGTTTCGAACCTGGGTCCTCCACATCTTAATCCAACAGTCTATACACTGTGCCACTGCCTGGTGAGGCTGACAAAGATATATTTATTGGGACATGGAAGGTATATCAAATGATATCTTTTTAGATGAAGAGAAAGGCTAATCTTTCCCAGATCCTAAAACGACCCTGTCTACTTCATCTGGTTTGATGCAGATCAAGGATACTCTACCATTACAGGAAGAACAATAACTCTGCCCTTCAAATCTCTGCTGCTATTTACATTTTTTTCTATTCTTGTAGTATAATTTGAATTTAATTTCTCTAATGTTAGGAAGATGAACTAGTAATAGAAAATTATTTTTGAATATTGTCTAGACAGGTGAAGAATGGGATAGTTATCAGTCCTGCCTGCCAATTTTTACCCGAATTTTATCTTGTCTGTAATCATACCTGTGACTTTTGGGTGTTTTAGCAGAAGCAGGAGTCCATATTTCAGGGTGGAGCTTGTTGTCTCTGTTCCTGCAGTAAAAATATCCCACACGGTCTGGATCAAGTTTTCCATGGTAAATACAGACTGTTGACTGTGCTTTTCCTAGTAATGATGCATTAGAATTACTGATAATTAGAAGAATCTTAGAGATACTGTAATGTATCTCAATATAACATTATTATTTGCTTAATTTGCTTATTTGACAAATTAATTCAGACATCAAAAATGTAATAGCTGAAGGTAAAGTTAGATGAGTTTTTAGATGTCTTTCAAACAGTTAAAATAAAATCAGAGTTACAAACTTTCTGTAAGTCCTTTCTGATTCCTACTTTCTCACCCATGAGAGTCAATCAGTTCTTTCAAACATAATTTTTATCAAGTCATCATGACTACTCACTGACAGTATGTGACCTATAGTCTATTTTATCATGTCTAAATTTCTCATTCAGCCTCCAGAACCACCCATCCGCTAACAGCATCACTATTCCCAATGTCACTGGTCATGACACCGACAACAGTTTCTCAGTTACAATCAAGATAACTTCTGAAAATTCCACATACTTGATCATCATTCTCTAGACCCTTTTTGTCATCTATGTTCATCTAAGCTAGCATTTCCTCTAAAACTACCTCATTTGGGAAGATTTCCTAGTAGCTTTCCAAGGTAAACCTTTCTAGGTTCTTATGCATTCCTGAGTTTCCTCACATGTTATATCTTGCTTTCACAGAACTTATTTTATGAAAGATATATGTTGTTTATCATTAATCTTAAATGTGTGTGTACTTGTTTGTGGATGTCTTTAAACCTGTTCCAAATAAAGAACCAGTTTTAACAAAGTAAATATAAAACCTTGTAAGTCATTTTTAGTGAGAATTTGGAACTATCTCAAAACAGTCATTATGGTTTGCAGAAGCAAGAGGCTGTACAAGTAGTTAATACATCCTTAGGAAGATGCATTCATTTTAATATCCCAATTTCACTGTGAAAGATTAAAACTAATCCATGAGTCACATCACCAACAAAGATGAAGTTGAAAATCAGGGTCTTTTATACCTTTTCCATTTGAATCAGGAAGTAGTCAATAAAGTCTCGAGGGTTATTGAGGTCCAGGGATTCCTGGTGTTCTTTTACTTTTTCCAAAATAAATTCTTTCTGCTTAAGAGTGTTTCTAAATAATTCATTATGACATCCAGGGAGATAATGTATTAACTGTGGGAAAGCATTATAGAGCTGAAAGAGTAAAGAATCATTCATTAATTCCCTCAGCAAATTTCCATAGACATATATTATGTGTCAGACACTTTGTTATATGCTGAGCTGCTAAAAATTAATAAGACATGCATCCTGCACTAGGACATACTTGGAATTTGAAAGAAAAGGAACTGTCCTGGCCAGTGGTGGTGTAGGGATAGAAGATCGTCTTGGGATACAGTCGAGGTTGCAGACTTGTGTGTGGGCTCACTAGCTTGAGCACAGGTGACCAGCTTGAGCATGGGATCATCATCATGAATCGATGGTCACTGGCTTGAGCCCAAAGGTCACTGGCTTGAGCCCAGAAGTCTCTAACTTGAAGCCTAAGGTCAATGGCTTAAGCGCAAGGTCGCTAGTTTGAGCAAGTAGTCACTGGTTTGGCTGAAGCCCCCACTCCCGGTCAAGACACATATGAGAAAGCAATCAATGAAAAACTAAAGTGACACAACTATGATTTGATGTTTCTTATCTCTCTCCCTTCCTGTCTCTCTCCATTTCTCTCTCTCTCTCTCTCTCTCTCTCTCTCTCTCTGCTGTCTCTGTATCTTTTTCTCTCTCGTGTGCATGGAAAAAGAAAATAGAAGGAATAGTAAATATGCAGAGTTATAGGACAACAGGACACACAAGTTACAAAGCAGTTTTAAAACCATTTAAATACTTTTCCTCGCCATAATTCTATGAAAGTATTCAGAATCATACCACCTCTTTTCAAAGAAGGATACTGAGGTTGAGAAAGGCTACTCGACCACTCTGTGACACCAGCCTAGTGACAGAGCTAGAACCCAGTGTTCCTCCCAGTTTATCCTACACATATTTCTACAGTCACCTAAAAAGTTTGCACTCATACCCTTGTTTTGTAATGAAGAGACCGAGCATCAGGAAGATTAAGGAATGCTCAAGTTACTCAGCTTATTTTATTCCGGCACTTACACCCTCAAGAATATTCACACTGCCTTATTCATTAGGCCATTCCCAATCCTGGAATTTACTGACTCTTCTTTAGCTAGCTTCTACATGATCTAATACCCTTGGTAGTAGGCATTGGAACAATTTATTTGGCTGGTAGCTTGTATCAAACTAGAAAGAGAACCAAGAAATCTAGATCCTAGGTCTAGTTCATTCTTTGTCTTGGCTGCTTTGGAAAATACGCTTAATATTTGTTGATGATTCAAAGATGAGAAGTTGATTATTTGTTCTCCAGGGTCCTTCCCAGGTAGAACATAACATGAGCTTATTATTCACATAGAATATTAGTTGTTAGTGATTGCGTATTATGGGTTATTAACATTCTCTGACAATGTACTATAGTAAGAAATACATCTTATGCCACCACCCTTTTCACCTATAGATGTAAAAATTAGAAACATTTTTTCTCAGAAAAATATCTTCATATCATTTCATGCACTGTGAGATAATATTTTTCTTTTTATTACCTTTTAATATTTTAAATTTAATTTTTTTCATTTTTTAAAGATTTTATTTACTGATTTTAGAGGGAAGATAGAGAGAGAGAAAGTTAGAAGAAGAAGCAGGAAGCATCAACTCATAGCAGTTGCTTCCCATATGTGCCTTGACCAGACAAGCCATAGGGTTTTGAACTGGTGATCTCAGCATCCCAGGTCAACGTTCTATCTACTGCGCACAACAGGCCAGGCTTAAATTAAATTTTAACACACTGATTTGATTTGATAGCGCACTAATTGGTTACAAATGATAGTTTGAGAAATATCACTTCAACCATTTTGAAATAGGCTAACGCGATTGGTTGGCATGAGCAGTAGAATAGTCAGAACATTATTTCCCATTTAGAGAGAACCTTGACTTTACCTGTATCCAGGTGGTGTTCAATAGTCTGAAATTTTCATCAAAATAATGTATCAAGGTTAGAAATTGCTCATCATTGTACTCAAAACGGTTCTGGAAAATAATGGAGCAGATCACATTGCAGGGAGCACTGCCCATAAGGAAAGAGGGGTCACAGGGAGCCTCTGAAAAGAAAGTAAGTCAAAAGTTAGAGCGCAATTTCCATTTAAATCTTAAGTTGACTGTTTAAAATACTTGAGAAGAGTTGACTCAAAAGATTTTTTAAGTATAGGAACTAGTAGGCATGCCACCATCACTGTAAACTCAACATGCTTAAAATAAAATGTATTGTGTTTCCCCAAGTAAAAATGTCTAATCCAGTCCAATTTATTTATTAATTTCCACCAAGTCTTCCCATGTTTACATCATTCTCCTAATAAGAGCCACAAGGTAATTCACAAGGAGGTCCTTTAAAAACTGCTTTTAAATTTTTATTTGTTTATTTATATTATTGACTACATTTTTTTATGAAAGCAAAAAAGAGAAAGGAAAAGAAAGAGAATGGGGGAGAGATGAGAAGCATCAACTTGTAGTGGCAGCACTTTATTTGTTCATTGATTGCTCTTCATATAAGCCTTGACCAGGGGACTCCAGCTGAGCAGGTGACTCTTTGCTTAAGCCAGCGACCTTGGATTTCAAAGCCAGTGGCCACGGGTCATTCTATGATCCCAGGCTCAAGCTGTCAACCTCGAGGTTTTGAACTTGGGTCCTCAGCGTCTCAGGCTAAAACTCTATCCACTGCACTACCTCCTGGTCAGGCATTGATTATAATCCACTGGGGAACAATTTTTCTTTTTCATTTTCTGTTGCATGAGGTTTTAGAACTGTTTCAATATATTTCTGCATCGCTGATTCCAAATTTGTTTTTTGGAGCATCTCTAGTTTTTACGCAATTTTAATTTTTTTGTTGTTACAGTTAATGGCATGTATTGGTTTTTAAATTGGAGTTAAAGAGCAACGACTCTTGGATTGAACAGAACCACAAGGCAATTAATGTTTTACAAACATTACTTTTACATAATTGTAGTTTTTTAAATGTAAAAATTTATTATCTGATAAAAACACTCTCTTATTTTGTTTTAAGATTGAATCATGGCTTCTTCGAGTAGGCGTAAATGTAAGAATAGTCCTGACACCTTCTGTTATTTATGTGGCTGTTACATACTTCAACGTCAAAAGCGCAATATTTCATCATTTGTGACACGTACATATATTGCCTATTTTCAAGTTCCCCTAGGCAATCAAGACAAGAATTGAGCTCCTCATATTTTGTGTCATAATTGTGAGAAAATGGTTCATGACTGGACAAAAGGAAAATGCAAAGTAATGCCTTTTGGTATTTTCATGGTTTGGCGTGAACCTAAGGACCACAGCAGTGACTGTTATTTCTGTCTGATCCATACAAAGGGCATCGGCAAGATAAACTGGCATATGACCACATATCTTAATATTCCTTCAGCAATACGACCTATCCCACACTCTGAGACACTCCCGGTTCCAGTTTTCAATGGTTTTATTTCTTCTAAGGACAAAGAAAGTGAACATAGTGATCAAGTGTATTTTGATAAGATGCATGAGGAAATGGTTGTAATATTTGAAGAGTATTCTTTTGATACCAAGCAGTCATTAACCCCTCAGCAGTTTAGCCAACCCGAATTGAATGACTTTAGTAAGAGATTTGGGCCTATCAAAGAAAGCAGCTGAGTTATTAGCCTCCAGGCTTCAAGAAAAGAATGTACTTCACTGGTCAGCTAAAGTATCCCATTTCAGAAAGCGTGAACAAATTTTTGTCACCTTTTTTCGAAGACAAACACTTTGTTTACTGTCATGATATCAGTAGTCTTCTCAGCCAGCTAGGTGTTACCACTTACAGTCCAACAGATTGGCAGCTATTTCTTGACAGTTCTAAACGAAGTCTGAAATGTGTTCTACACAATGGTAATGCTTATGCAGCAGTTCCAATTGGTTATTCAACTCACCTGCGAGAAGATTATAATGACATAAAAATTGTCCTTGACTTTCTGAAGTATGAGGACCATAACTGAATCATTTGTGTGGAACTTAAAATGGTAACTTTCCTGCTAGGACAACAGAGAAGTTTCATGAAGTATACTTGCATTCTGTGTTTGTGGGACAGCTGAGCTCGGGAGAAACACTGGACACAGAAGGAGTGGCCAAAACGTGAGGCTCTGGAAGTAGGGATGTAAAATATTGTGAATGAACCTGTAGTTAATTGAGACAGGATCATTATTTCCCCACTTCACATCAAACTTGGCTTAATGAAGCAGTTTATTCAGGCTTTGAATAGAGAAAGTGGATGCTTTCAACATATTATTTCTGCTTTTCCTGCCTTATCTTTCGAGAAGATAAAAGCAGATGTATTCGACGGACCTCAAATTTGAACCCTCATAAGTGACGAAAAATTTGCCAGGAAGATGAATAAGGAGGAGAAAGCAGCATGGCAGTCTTTTGTGGCAGTTACAAAAACTTCCTTGGCAACAAAAAACCAGAAAACTATAAACTTCTGTTTCAAAGGATGCTGTTGGCTTTCCGCGACATTAGATGTAACTGAGCGTTAAGATTCACTTCCTGAACAGTCACTTTGATAAGTTTCCCCAAAATCTTCAATCTGTTATTGATGAGCAGACTACTGCTGGAGCATCAGACGAGATTGTCCTCAACAAGTACACACACTCAAGAGCTGCAAATGCATTTTTTGCCAGAATAGAATTTAAATAAGTTTTGTGCAAATTTTATGATTAAAATAAGTGTTTTAATAAGTTCTATTTTAAAATTGTAGACAAATTCTGATGCAATCATGTCTTTTACTGTATTAGTGTATTTACTGCATTATGTAAATTATTATATTTTCACAAAGATGATGCCCAAGAAGACATTCTACTTCATTATGTTAAACTAAATGTTGAAAATTTTACAATAAGATAAGAACCTAAAATCTTGAATTGCAAAAAACCTGTAGCTTACAGAGAAAAACTAATGTCAGATTTGAGATCAGCACACTCGAGTTAGGTAAGAACAAGTGTTTTTGTGGATGCAACAAAAATTTTGTTCCCCAGTGTTGTATTTTCTATGCTGTACTTTACATCCCCATGACTATTCTGTAACTCCCAGTCTGTACTTCTCAGTCCTTTCACCTTTTTCACTCAGTCCCCAGCCTCCCTCTCCTCAGGCAGACATCAGTCTGTCTTCTGTATTTATGAGACTGTTTCTGTTTTGTTCATTATACTGCTCTTTAGATGCTGCATATACGTTAAATCATATGGTACTGTCTGTCTCTGACTGGCTTATTCTACTCAACATAAAACCCTCAGTCCATCCATGCTGTCACAAAGAATAACATTTTCCTCCTCTTTATGGTAAAAAGTATCTTTAAAAGTGTAAAATTTAGCCCTCAGTGTGGACACTTCTTCAAGAATATCAGGAGACTGTGGAGACATGAAATTTTATTTTACAAAACAAAGTTGAAAAAGATTGGGTGGGTTTTTCTTGTAGAAGAGAAGAATAATGAGAGAATTTGGAGTTACAGTCAGATATTTCCAAACAATATGGTATAGTATATGAAACAGGCTTTCTATATGTAATAACAAATATGACTCCCATTTTTTTTTTTTTTTTTGTATTTGGCTCTGACAGCTTTTAAGCCTTATCTTTTCTTACTCTTCTCACATCTAGACAAACTGATAAAAAAAAAAAGCTCAAGTGTTCCCTCCTTTGGCACAAGCAGAGTGTTTAAACCACACACCCTGGCTGGCACAGGGAACCCACATCTACACCTCACCCCCTAACCACCCTAGAAACCTCAAGCCAGCGTCCTTTCTCTGCTCTGTCATGCCATTTTGGGATCTTCTTAGAAATCACTCTACCCTCCAAAGAAGCATCATTATCAGTGGTGGGATTCAGCTGGTTTGCACCAGTTCGGCAGAACCAATACCGAATTATTTGTTGAGTTTGGTGGACCGGTTGTTAAAGTGGCACTTGTAATCAAGGTTCTCTCTAAGGTGGGTGCCTGGGAAGCCATCCCATTTGGAAATCATAAATTTACATTCCTTTCTCGTTTTTAACATTCATCTTGCAACACCGTATTCTAATCACCCCTATTATTGTTCATTCCATCCATAGGTGAATAAAATTACAAGTAAGGACACCAATCAAGAAGCAATATGGAAATATCTTAAGTAACAGTTTAATTGTTTTTTGTCAGGTATTATTTAATATTTTTAGAAATATTTTAAAATCTTATAACATAATCTAGTTTTGTGTACCTCTTTTATTGTTCTTAAGTAGTAAATGCATAAAATAATAAATGACTTTTCAGTATATCTTTTTTTATACTTATAACAGAGAACTAGTTGTTAAATTATTTGAATTCCAACACTGATCATTATGAGTAATAAAACATTTTCATATCCTATTGGGGTGTGTGTGGTACCTTCAATCTAAACCAAATTTTAGGTGGGAGGCCCATCCTGCCTCTAAGTGGTAACTGCCACAACATTGGACCTCTAAAAGGCAAAATCTCAGCAGGGACCAAATAGTACAAGTTACAAGGAAAAATGTTTCTGCTCAACATGTGAAAGAAACTTCCAACAGTTATAGTTACCCCGAGATGATACGGGCTGTCCCAACAGAGTGAGGTCCCACAGCTAGGGGAATCAAGCAGAGTCTGAGTGGTCATGGGTCAGGAAACTGAGAGAAGGTCACATTCACTCTAGGAAAAGACCCAGTCAATAATAATTCTGCTTGAAATATAAATCAAGTGCATAAAATCATTTTCCAGATAATATGTATCAAAACCAAACATTCGTTGACTTATCAATTCCATTTTCAAAATTATATTCTAAGAAAGTAGTCAAACATATGCAATGATTCATATGGATTGCATTTTTATATTAATAGCAACAAAGAACTAAGACAGTTTACTTGTTACAGCCCCTGGAATGGAAAAGAACTTTTGTGTCCCACTGCCATAACTTGCCCATTCATAACACTATTGGCTTTTTTCCTTGCTCTTTGCTCCTTACACTGCTGTGGAAAGAGATGAATCCTGGGTGACACTGGAAGCCACATGCTGAAGATGTCAAAGCACCTATTAACCTGGTACCTGGAAAAGCTGTTGTGCCAACCACTTCACCTCTTCTTACTGGTTGTGAGCAAAATGTAAACTTCCGCTACACTTGAGCCATAGCTCTCTGTGCTCTATTGGTAATAGTAATAGCATTCAGTCTACCCAAACTGTTTTGTTAAGTACATAGAAAAAAACGCACCATTGGTTTTTTTTAATTCTTCCACCAGACACAGGGCTTCTTCTTGAATTCTGTCTTCAATAGTTTTCTTTCCCATTCCCATGTTCCGTAAAACCGTGAGGGAGAAACGCCGGGTTTGCTTCCATACTTCTCCATTGCTGAAAATAACTCCTATCGGGACAAAAAAGTAAATAAAAAAGAATAACTTCCATTTTAATTAACTCTAGCTGAGAGTCTTGATCTTAGGAAATGATAATGTCACTTAAGCAGAAAAGTTACTTTAATGGTGCCGGTCTCAGAAATTCCCACTGACCCCTACTCTGCCTGCTTTCTCTCTCACCCCAACCTAGGAGTTCATTATCAAGACTTGGTTTTTCGGCCCTGGCCGTTTGGCTCAGCGGTAGAGCGTCGGTCTGGCATGCGGGGGACCCGGGTTCGATTCCCGGCCAGGGCACATGGGAAAAGCGCCCATTTGCTTCTCCACCCCCCCTCCTTCCTCTCTGTCTCTCTCTCCCCCTCCCGCAGCCAAGACTCCATTGGAGCAAAAGATGGCCCAGGCACTGGGGATGGCTCCTTGGCCTCTGCCCCAGGCGCTAGAATGGCTCTGGTCTAGGCAGAGCGACGCCCCGGAGGGGCAGAGCATCGCCCCCTGGTGGGCGTGCCGGGTGGATCCCGGTCGGGCGCATGCGGGAGTCTATCTGACTGTCTCTCCCCGTTTCCAGCTTCAGAAAAATACAAAAAAAAAAAAAAAAGACTTGGTTTTCCATATTACTAAACTCTTCTTCTCCATTAACTCCTCTAAACCTCACAATAACTCTGTGAGCCAGTGATTTGTCCCCATTTTACTGAGAAGAATGCTGAAGATACTGGAGTCAAAATGCCTGCTCCTTGATCACACAGCTAATAAATCACAGTGAGTTTAAGTGTTAGATTAAAAGTGCATTGTAAGTGAATTTTAGGGGCAGTAACAAAGGGAGCCAATTCTTGAAAGAAGGAGAGACAGCTTTATGCATTGGAAGGAAGTTCATGAAAATCTATTCTGCAGGTAAGGGACACAGCCATAGTCCTTCTAATTTCAACATTTCCTTGCTATTTGGGAAACACCTTCCAGGAAATGTGGTCTTAACACCAAAGAAGTTCGACATCAGACTTCCAGAGGTTCAAGAACAGACCGGTGGGGAAACAACACTAGTAGGAAACCTGTCCAAGAATATTTTCGCGAACAATGTGGAGGAGGAAAGAACCCCATTGAGGCTTTATCTCTTTTTGCTGGAAACCAGTGACCCTCCAGAAGGCTGGACAGTATAAGACTCACTCCCAAAACAAATGGAAGATAGTTCAAGTCTTTTATTTAAAAAGCTTTTTCCACTATCAGTTTCAATCCATTCTTACTACATATTTCTCCACCATCCTCTGTTCAGAGAATATTTGTGTTTTATGCTCTGTATTCTATTGAATTCAAATATTTCTTATCTTTTTTTTAGAAGAGGAGAAGATTAAAGGCAAGATTGGAAATACTCCAGGTTTATGTTGGTTCCGTGCATACTGTGCAAGCGTTCTACAGTAATCTCTTGGTAACTGTGACTCAGGACAGAAAGCAAAATATTTGGTGAATAGGATAAGTTAGTCCGTTTCTTTTCCCCTTTTCTCTCTGTTTCTTTCTCATTCTTAACAGGCCATGATTTAAAATGAACATGGCCTAGTAACAAATGTATAGAACATTAGTTGTTAGTTGGTTTGCTTTCATTGAATTTATTGTTTCATGGGGGCATTATGTCACCCATAATTTTAAATAGGGATTAATTATCCCTTATAGAAAATGTTGGAATGATGATATTTCCATGTGTCTCAAATGCTTAACATTTCTCAATTCCTTAGCCTATTCAGAATCTTTGCAACTTAAATCCACACACATTCTCCAAATTGAAGCATACCTAATCCCAGTATGATTTTGTCTGCCACTGGTAAACTGCCTCTTGCAGCAAACTCTTCTCCCCGATCGATCAGGGCTTCCTTCACTGCTTCGTAGCCATGCAGCACCACAGTGGGCTTTGTGCCCAGATACACAGTGAACACCGGGCCATAGACTTCTGCTAGCTAGGGAAATGCAAAGGAGATTAAAATATTAGCCAAAGCTCTATTTGACAATATATTGTGCCTGATTCAGAATGATACTCTCCTCCTGTTTTTATGTTTTTATTCTTACACAGCCTGAAATATTTCTGAAATTAATACATAAATATGAGGGTGATTGTTTAGAGCTGCCACCTCTGTGCCTGGCAATGGTCTGGGTAATTTAAACACGCATTACAACTAACCTTCAAAGCAACATCAGCAGCAGGTTCATTTGCCCCAATTACAAATAAGGAAAGTGATATTAGAGAATTCCAAATTATTTTCAGCATCTGATACCTACTTTGTAGAAGATCAAATTTTGAACCACTTTGCATTTGACCTCTGATTCTTGAGCAATATATCAACCCCCAATGATCATCATAGGACCAATACCCAGATGACTTCTTCAAGATGACCTGTAGAGCTCTTGCCATCAGAATTCTCATTCAAAAGCCCTGTAATGAATACTAGCAATCTATTCTTTATAAAATCACCCCAGATGATTCCAGTGCTCAGCCCACTTCGTGATATGCTGGTATTACTAACAGGAAGGAGCGTGAGCACCACAGAGGCAAAGCTGGGGCATGCAGCCTCTCATGGACCAACAGTTCCTTCCACCTGCAGCAGTCCTGGCCACAGACAGCACAGAGCTGCTATCCAAGACCAAAGGATCTTGTTATTGACAGGCTGGCCCTGATAACTTCTTTCTCCCATTCACGTACACTGTTTCTAATCCCAGAGTCTTTCCCTTTATTTCAGGCATAATTTGCTTCCTCAAGGAAGTGCAGTTTTCATGGCTATTCTGAACAAAACATACAGTTTATATAAGAGATGACTTCTTTTTCAAATTAAATTTTTGAGAGTGGCATTGGCTATTAAAAGTATATAAGTTTCAATTGTGCAATTATATAAGATATCATCTGTATATTATATTGGGTGTCAACCACCCAAAGTTAATTCTTCTGATGACTTCTCTTTTGTTTTTTAGGAATATTTAGAGGGTTTATTCAAATGGAAGAAGCCGAAATCAATCATACAGACCTGAAAATTATAGAGACTATAGACAATAGAAAGTAAATATAAAATAGTCAACTCTTTATGAACATTTCCAGCTAAGGATTCATACAAATACATACTTACCATTTTCATTTATCCATGAATTACATGATGATTCTGGCAAAATAAGGCCAGAGATACTAAAAATATTCTCAAATCTTAAATACGGTATGAAATAAGTTTTTTAAATTAATATTTTTAGAGAGAAAAACATTGAATTGCTCTTCCACCCATTTATACATCTATTGCTTGCTTTTGTATGCGCCCTGACTGAGAATTGAATGCACTACCTTGGCACGTTGGGATCTTGCCTTAACCAACTGAGCCACTGGGCGAGTGCCTGGAATAAGTTGTCTTTTATTAATTGAAAGGGAAAGATGTTTTATTTCATATCTTTGTTTTTTTTATTTTTTAGAAATTTATTGATTGATTTTACAGAGAGGATGGGAGAGAGAATGAAATACAGACAGGCACAACAATCTGTTCCTATGTGTACCTGACTGGTGATCAAGCCCGCAACCTTTAGATATGGAGAGGATGCTCTAACCAACTTAGCATCCTGCCAGGGTCTGGAGTAAATTCTAAGAACATTCTACATGAATGGAAACCCCTGAATTAATTCCATAATTTTATCATGCCAGAAGCATGGTTTTAATATTTTTAAATTGATATTAGATCATACTTATTGGTATATTAATAATTAAGGCATTTTGTATACACATTGCTTAAATGTGGACAAAAACTATTTGTATGCTATGATGTTTAAACTTACAAAGTCTTTTTTCCTTTTCTTGTTCTTTTTATTTTGAAAGAAAGACATACACGCACAAGGAGGGACAGACAGGGACAGAAGGATAGGAAGGGAAAGAGATAAGAATCATTTCGGCACCTTAGTTGTTCACTGATTGCTTTCTCAGATGTACCTTGACCGGGAGGCTCCAGCTGAACTAGTGACCCCTTGCTCAAGCTAGCGACCTTGGGCTCAGGCCAGTGACCTGGGTTTCAAGCCAGAAACCTTTCGGCTCAAGCCAGCAACCATGGGGTCATGTCTATGATCCTGAACTCAAGCTGGATGGGCCTGCATTAAAACTGGCAATGTTGAGGTTTCGAACCTGAGTCCTCAGCATCCCAGGCCAAAGCTCTATTCACTGCACCACCTCCCTGTCAAGCATCATAACATGAAATCTCATGCAGGATTGAATTAAGATCTAGTAGTTCTTAAACAGTTATACCAAATAACCATTTAAATTTCAATGCATTTCTTTATTATTATTACATGGGAGGCAGGGAGGCAAAGAGACAAACTCCCACTAGCGCCCCAACAGGGATCCACTCTCCAAATCCTCTATGGAGCCTTGCTCTGCCCATCTGGGGCTTGCCCCGTTGCTCAGCATTTGAGCTATTTTAGCACCTGAGGAGGCCATGGAGCCACAGTGTCTGGGGCCAGCTTGCTGAAGACATTCAAGACATGGCTGCAGGAGTGGAAGAGAGAGAGAGAGAGAGAGAGAGAGAGAGAGAGAGAGAGAGAGAGAGAGAAGGAGGAGAAGGAAGGGGTGGAGAAGCAGATGGTTGCTTCTCCTGTGTGCCCTGACTGTGAATAGAATCAGGACTTCCACACGCCGGGCCAACACTCTACCGCTGAGCCAACCAGCCAGGGCCTTGTGAACAATCTTTATAGCGCACTTTCACCTCATTGAAGATGCTGCTCCTTTCGGATATTTTTCCTCTTCAATATAAAGTAGATTGTTAGGCATTTTAGTATCTTCATTATGCGGCTTTTAAAAAAGGTTTTGATTTCTTTCACAGTTCACAGTTTTTTGATGAGATATTTTTTTGGAAACCAAATAGTTCAGGGATGCTTTGAATCACCAAATGTTCTTTAATAGGTGAAGTCTGTCAATGCAACTGTAACAAATAAGCATCGACATCCTTAGCCATATTATCAATATATTCTGAAACCAAAGTAAGATGGTTTTCTTCTTCCCACAATCCCAAATTTGAGTATTGTCATCATTTACAATTTCTGTTTGAGATGATAGTTCTGACCTCCACCTTTTTATGACTGTCTGAAGCCAGTTTAAACCAGCTATAATAAAGTCTTCAGATTGGCTTTTAAGCAATGACTTTGCTAGGGACAACAAATCTACACAATGGCTAAGCGAGATGCCTTGTTTTCCTTCCTGTAAACTATTGGTGAGCACAAGAAGGCAACCCTCCACCACCCAACGTCTTCTATCCTCATCAAATAAACTACAAATTCAATTCTTTTTCCTGAAAGTTAAAGCCACATTCAATCTCAAATTCTTGGTGAACATAACCTGTGCCTTGTTTCATGCTCTCAGAAACTGCAGGGGAAGAAACCCCACTATTTCGATGATGGGCTTTCTGTCTGTCAAGAACCAGAATCACCGGAGTTAAGCAAATATGTCCAACTCTCATGGTGTAATTTTTCAGGCAGGTGGACTGCACAAGCCATTTTATTCTCTTTACTTGCTGTGTTACAGCCCCAATTTCTAGGGAGCTGTTACTTTCTATAACAAGGCTTTGGAAAAAGATGATGACCTTTCTGTGGTACAGCACCTTACATAGTTTATCTGAGCTATTCACAGCTTGTCTTACTATTCTATTTATGTAAGTAGTCAGCTGTTTGGCAGATTTCTTAACCTCCTTCATGTTTTTATTAGTGAAATTAAAGATCCTTTTTCTAGGAAGATCAATGGAATGATCCTCAATATTACCACAAAAGATTCATTTTTTATCATTTTAGGTTTTAAATGTCATAATCTCTTGAATAGCAGCACTCAGCCTAGCCCTATTGCTGATGAACAGCTCCTGGAAGCCCAGAGATTTCCTTGGCTTCTGGGTAAACCCCACTCAGGGCCATTCATTCAAATGTGACTGTCTGCAATTCAATATTATTTTTTATTATTTATTGATTTTAGCCAATGAGAAAGGGAGAGAGAGAAAGAGAGAGATAGAGAGTCAGAGAGAGGAAGAGAGAGAGCTAGGAATATTAATACATTCCTGTACATGCCCTGACCTGGGCTCAAACCGGCAACTTCTGTACTTCAGGCTGATGCTCTAACCAACAGAACTATCTAGGTAGGGCTTGTTTTTTTATCTTTATTTCTTTTAAGAGAGAGAGAGAGAGAAACATCAACTAAGGTTTATTGTTTATTGATTACTTCTCATAGGTGCCTTGACTGAGGGGCTCAAGCCAAGCCAGTGATCTTGCGCTCAAGCTTGATGAGCCTGTGCTCAAGCCAGGGACCTCTGGGTAACTGGGGACCTCGATACCCCAGGGTCAATGCTGTATCCACTGCGCCACCACTGGACAGGCTGCAACTTATTCTAATAGAAAAATAAACCAGTAGGGTGTTCAGTTCCTTGCCCCCCCTCCCCCGAAGACAAATGTGGTGGATATATTTAATCTCATTAACTACAATGTGAAAGGCAGAAACCATGGGCCGAACTGAGAACGCAAGGCTGGTGTGTTCCAACAGTAAAGTTTATTTTAAAAGCTCCTGGATGCAAGTAGGCTGAGACCAACAATGGGTGTCAATGTAAGGCTGTGGGAGGGATATAGGAGTTGCTGCAGGCATTTGCTGGCTTGGAGTTGCCTGCACCAGGACATGCTCAGATCCTAGTTTGTGGCCTTGATTACATACAGACTGTCTTCCTTTCTCCCCCCTCAGATCTCTCCCTATGGCTTTGTACCAGGACAGTTCCCAGAACCGTCACAGGGTGAAGGGTGCTTGCTTAAGGGGAGGAGGAGGTTGGGCGAGGGAGATACTTAATAAAGAAGTCGCCCTAGTGGAAAGTTGAGTGAGGGGAATTTGAGTTTTAAAGGGGCTCTGGGCTTAAAGGAATCCTGAATGCAAACCTAACAATGCATCCAACAAGAAAAATGTATAAAATCAGCTTCATACAGCTTAAACACTGGCATTTGAAACAAATCATTATTGCATTAGCGGTCACACTGATAACTCTAGAAATTTAAAGGAAAATAAAATATTATGAATGTTCTTAAAAACCTTTGCAAATGCGCTAATAAAATAATATATATCGTTTGAAACACGGCCGGGTCCTGGTATATTTCTATCCTCCCAATCAGGCTCCCTATTATTCCATGCACATTAAACATACCGACCCCCACACCCTTCCCAACCCTAAACCCTCCTTTCTCAGAGTGGAGACAGCAGAGGCTGTCTGTAAACACATGTCAAGCATGGGGTCACTTTTTCATTCTGACCTGACCCTGCTCTTGAGCTGGAAAATTTGGTGCAGTGACAGACTCATCTGAAACATGCACCTGGTCAGAGAGGGACCCCAGAGGCCAGTGCTGCGCCCAGTGCCCCCGCCTCCCTTCCGACCGCACGAGAAGGCTGGAGCCTAGTGACCTAGAACACACTGTTTGAAACTACAGTGAAGATTCCACAAGGTAAACCTGGTTAGGACACTCACCAGGCTGGCCTGCTTTTCTGTGCATCACACACTTGCAGGAGGGGTGTGAGGCTTCAGCCTGCACCTGTCTGACCACCTGTCTGCCTCTTGGTTCTGAGGGTGAAGAGACCTGAGTTGTGCTGCCTGAGCCCGTGCACAGTGGTGGCTGCAGGCTCTCCTCCAGCCGGGAGGTGGGGGGAACACTTTGTCCTGAATCTGGTGGCATTGACTGGAGGCCAGTGTGGGAGGCAGTGGGGGGAGGCAAGCTCGTGACAGGCCTCAACTTGGCCTTCCAGGTGACAAGTGGAAAGGGGGACAGCAAAGCCCCTGGCCCAGGACGGGATTGCTTCAGGGCCACGTGCCCGACAACTTCTTGAATGATATCTAATCAAGCACACTTTCCTTACCATTTACCTTCAGCTAAAAAACATAGCAAATGATAGGGAAACAAGAAAAAACAGCAGCTCTCCCGGGCTTTGCTACTTTACTGTTCTGATGCTGGCACGCAGAGACCTAATGCACCGCACTCATAACATGCATTTATTTCACTTCTCTATTCTGGTTGATGAAACACCAAAAATAGTACTTCATGGACAGTATTTCCTTTATAATGACATATTTTAATGATTTTATTTTAACATATACTGATTTCCTTAAATATACTTTATTTAGAGGTCGAAGATAATTTACTTACCTTGGGCAAACTGCTCGAGGAACAAAAACCATACTTACCTTGCTGAAGGATTTGCTGATGTTTTTCACATCTAACTGGAGTATATTTCCAATAATGGGGAGTGGAGTGGGGCCCGGGGGCAGGTTCTGTTCCCCAGAGCTCCGTCTCCACAGTGAGAAGAGAAGGAAACAGGAGACAAAGAGTACCAGGAGCACAGTAAGGACCATTGTGCCCGTCTCTTCTTACTGAATCCACTGGGAGGTTAAAAGCCGATCCCTTAGACCACTCTGCTGCTCAGCATCTATGTGCCCCTTTGACTCATAGGCTCAGTGAGATCTATTTACGTTCTCTTTCTCCAAGAGACCTTGATCACTTCTACTCACTATTTCAATGCCCCACCCAGGACCTTTGGTTTATTGGGTTTGGGGTGGAGCCAAGCTACTTCTATTTATTTTGAAACACCACACGTGGTTGACTAACAATAAAATAAATGTTGTGTTTTTTTTTGTTGTTGTTGTTGTTTGCTTATCCTATTTACTATTTTGTTGTTTTATTTTTGAAGGAGATAAGGAAGCAAACAGAAATATCAAACTGTTCCTGTTTGTGCCCTGACCAGGGAAATTGACCTGGAAACTTCTGCACTCTGGGATGACACTCCAACCAAGGAAGCTATCCAGCCAGGGTTTAATTTTTATTGATTTTTAGAGAGACAGAGAGAAGAAGGGAGAAAGAGGGGAGAAGGAAAGGGAACACTTGTTCCACTCGGCCGTGCATTTTTGGTTGCTTCCTGTGTGTGCCCTGACTGGGTTTCAAACCCGCAACCCACAGAGCATGGGAAGAGTCAGAGGGCACTGAGATAATAGGACTCTGCTTCAGGGGTTGGGAGCTTCCCTTCCTTTCGGGCTCAGAGCAAGGGCTTGGCTCACTCCATGACCTAGAACCCATAACCCAGCCCCCTCATCCAGTCAGATACAAAGTGGGTCAGGTTGGGAGTTGGCAGCCAAAGCAAGCCTAGAGCTGAGCCCCAGGCAGAGGGCACAGGAGGATTCCACAGACCCACAACTGAAGTCAGGATTCTGATGGGGAAATTCTCACACATTTGCAAAATGCAGCTATTGTTGTTTCAAGCACTGTCTACCTGAACAGCTGCTTTTGATTTTCCACACGGGTCCACAGGATCCTGAACCCAAGCGGACATGTGTTCACATAAAATACAGCCACACCGTCTCTTGATACTCCAGCTAAGGGCCCAGATCTGTAGGTTCTGCCTCCACAAGGGAAGTTCCTTCTAAGTTTGGCCTTCTGGATTTATGAACCGGTTTCAGCCATGTCGTGAGTACTTATGCAATCCTAACACATTCAATAAAGAGACAAAAGAATTTCCACTAGGCTAAAAGTTTCAGAAAGTTTTATATTTCTTGGGAAAACAGCTGTGTGAGCCTTGTTTGCTTGTACTTGGCCTGATTAGTGCGTGAGCATGTGGCGTGCCACGTCTGTATAGTCTGTGTAAGGCTAGGGGTGCTGCCCTCAGGCGAGATGGTGGATAGCGAATGCCTGTCCACCACTGCGAGGGGCAATTTTGCTGTTTATTTCCCTGAGCCCATGAGCAGTGGTTTTCCTCTGCCTGTTTGCTCCTCCACCATTGTGAGACTGTTAAACAGAATGGCACAATGCAATTTCTCTATCATCTGCCTGAATCCAATATGAACCTGCCTGGCCTCATCCACCACCATTAAATCTGGTGTAGTGGGCAGGAATTGTATTAAATTGGTATGGAGCCACCAACAACCTTGAGGGGTGGCATAGAGGAGTGGCTGTACCCTGTGGCTCCTTTTGGGAGCTGAAGGCTGGGTGTTTTTTTACACCTATCTGAGAAGAAACTGAAAGCTCTGTGTGAGAGGTCACCTGGTTTTCAGACCTCCAGGGTGAGCTGCAGACCGAGTGCCAACAGCAGCAGGAACTGCAACAGTTGCTGGAGAAGGAAACCGACAGGGTTCGAGAGCTGCAGTGTGAGAGGCAGGCTGAGCACCAGTGGTGCCTGGAATGGAAACAATCACTGGAGAAGGAATTACGGGTGAGTGAGCTCCAGTTTGCCCTAGAATCTGAACATTGACAGCGATAGTTGTTAGAGAAAGAACTACAGGTTCAAGACCTCGAGCTTCAGCTTCAGGCCAAGAGCCAGCAGCCACAGGAGCTAAAGTAGGTGCTGAAGGAGGGGCTGCATTTTGCAGGTGGATTGGCCCCGAGTCAGCAGTTGTAGTCGTTTCTGACTCCTCTGAGGAGGAGGTTTGGGATGAAACTGCTGCTCGCAGATTCAGAGCCTGGCTGGTAGTTACCCAGAAGGTAAAAACTCAACAGCCAAGAGTGTCTCAGCACATCCTCTTCCGCAGGTAGTTGAGCACCCTATGGTGTCTGGCCCTACACGCAGGCAGAGCTGATGGTCTTGGGGGCTCAATTCAGGCAGAAACCCACTGAGCCCCTGGCAGCCTGGCTACTGACGTTGTGGGACATAGGGGTGGATGGCATCATGCTCTCCAGGACAGAGATGGAGAAATTGGACACCATTACCATGCACTCCTCCTTGAGTCAGTATCTTTAGAACTGCCGGCCCTGGCCGGTTGGCTCAGCGGTAGAGCGTCGGCCTGGCATGTGGGGGACCCGTGTTCGATTCCCAGCCAGGGCACATAGGAGAAGCGCCCATTTTCTTCTCCACCCCCTCCCCCTCCTTCCTCTCTGTCTCTCTCTTCCCCTTCCACAGCCAAGACTCCATTGGAGCAAAGATGGCCTGGGCGCTGGGCTTGGCTCCTTGGCCTCTGCCCCAGGCGCTGGAGTGGCTCTGGTCACGGCAGAGTGACGCCCCGGAGGGGCAGAGCATCGCCCCCTGGTGGGCAGAGCGTTCACCCTGGTGGGCGTGCCGGGTGGATCCAGGTTAGGCGCATGCGGGAGTCTGTCTGTCTCTCCCTGTTTCCAGCTTCAGAAAAATACAAAAAAAAAAAAAAGACTGCCATTGTAGCCCAGGAAACCAAGCCTTATTAGAACGGGTGATAGTTGCCATTCATAGAGTTTGGCAGAATGTTCAAGACTTGTCAGGAGCAGTAAATCAGTGGCAGTCTTATGTGGAGCTAGATCCAGTCCTCCAGGAACTGGGTTGAAGGATGTTTTCAACCTGAGGTCCAGTGGGCCAGATGAGGAAGTGTTTATGGCAGGGATGATAAATCTTATTCTCTGTGGTGCCCTGTCAGCCCTTTTTGGGTCACTAGTGGCTATCTTGGGCCCCTATGTGGGCACCCCATCAATGCACTGCTCCCCTCCCCCCACAATTAACAAGAGAAATGGGTCTGTAAAGGGCACCTGAACACAGATGTGAATAGATTTGATTGCAGCCAAGGGAAGATAGGGAGAAATTAGATGGCAAGTCAAATAAAGTTCTTTTGGAACTTTGGCGGCAGTTTAAACCAAAACAGAGGTTCTAGCTGCTGAGATGAATGGCCTCAGCAGCTACCAATAAAATGGTTGGTGAGCAGGTGGCACAGTTACAAGGTTATATGATGGAGCAATTGAGGGAGAGGAAGACCTCCAAAACTCATTATCCTAGTTTGAATAGGGGGAAGGCCTAGGGACCAGTCCAATGGGGATGGGTGGGGGACTGGAGAGCCCATGTGAAATTGGAAATCCACTGATCCACTTCTAATGTGCAGCAGGTGTTGGCATTAGAAGATAATAATTGTCTTTCAGCAACTAAGAGAGCTGTCAAGGTGGCACAGGCCTTGAATGTGTTTGATCCTGCAAGGCCCTATGAGCTGGATGTTCATGTAACCTCTGAGGGGTTTGGAAGGGGCTTGTGGCAACAGACAGTGCTTATGGCAACCTATTGGGTTTTGGTCCCAACTGTGAAAAGGCACTGAAGTCCCTTACTCATTAGTAGAGAAACATTTGGCAGCTGTGTATGCTGCCCTCTTACCCACTGAGAGTATTAGAACCACAACTCCAGTTATGGTCAAGACAACATACTCTATTCCAGGATGGGTGAGAGAATGGGCAACCAAACCACGTAGTGGTATGGCCCAAACCTCCACCCTGGTCAAGTGAGGTTCATACTTGCAATAACACCATGCTCTTAGCACCAGTTCCTTGAGGGCAGAACTGCAGGAAGTCTTGGGTCCAGCCACTATGTGACCTTAGAGTCTGGTGCAGCTGGCAATCAGAAGCCAGTTCCAGAAGGGGCAGCTGCCCATCCCTGAGGATGCCTGGTATACTGATGATTCTACCAGTGGCCAACCTGCCACATGGATGGCCATAGCTGACCATCTGGCCACTGAGACTATTTGGATGGACACAAGCACAGGCCAAAGCAGCCAATGTGTTGAAAGAGTTATATGACTAGTTGCTCATAATGAACCTTCCTTTCTGGTGATTTGCACCAACAATTGAGCTATCCATGGACTGACCCTTTGGATTACTACTTGGCACATTAACCAGTGGATTTATGGGCTAGGCCATGTGGCAGGGTTCGAGAGCTGCAGTGTGAGAGGCAGGCTGAGCACCAGTGGTGCCTGGAATGGAAACAATCACTATTTGATTGTTTCCATTTATGGGAAATAGGACACTTTCTTCAGTGGACATAGCCCTGGATTATAGAGGCCCCCCACATACCATGGGGTTGGGGGCTAGAGATGGGCCTCCAGTTAACACCCTGGGCAGAGGGCTCAGAAAGACATTGTGAAGTGCACCTTTGTAATTAATGTATAACTTGTGCTGTTGTTGTAGTCTGTTTACATAACGTACCTCACTCCTCACACAGGGACCATCGTGGAAGATACCTGTCATGTAGATTGTGAGGTGAGCAACCCTAAAGGGGTGGACTGTTGGGGAAACAGCTGTGTTAAGCTTGTTAGTTTATGCTTTGTCTGCTTAGTGCATGAGCACGTGGCAGTGCCACACGTGTATAGTCTCTGTAAGGCTGTGGGTGGTTGCTCTTAGGGTGGATTGTGAATTGCGATTGCCTGCCCACCACTAGGAGGCATGATTTTGCTGGTCATTTGCCTGAGGTCATAGAGCCAGTTTTCCCTGCCTGTTTGCTCATCTGCTGTTGCAAGACTCTATTAAGCAGGAATGGCCCAATGCTTCCTGGGTCCACAGCTCCTCTACCGTCTGCCTGAATCCAATGTGAACCTACCCGGCCTCAACCACCAGCATTACAATATTACAGTGCCCAATCTAGTATTGTTGTTTCAATCAGATCAGGAAATAAAATGTCCAGAATTTATTTGGGTCTCTAAGATTCAGAACTCCTGGCAAAATAAAAAATAATAAAAAATAATAAAATAAGGCCCTTTGATATTCATCCCTTTAATCTAAATACATTTCCGTTTTAATAAACAATGTCTTCTATTGGCACAATACTCTCTTTTTAATTGACTTCGTTGGGCAGGAGGGAGATTTTTAGACAGGACTACAGGCATGGATTTGGTGGAGGATGGAAGATAGGGAGTTCACTGAACTGACCCACAGCACAGACCAGCATAATGTGTAGACCTGATCAAGGGCCATACAGTGGTTATGAGGATCCAGATGTTGCTGAAGTGATATACATTGCAAAAAAATAATAGTAATGATTGTACAGAAATATTCTGTAAATGTACTATCATATTTGTTTTAACCTGATTAGTGCAGTTATTTCTAAGCTTTTTTAGCAAAAATGAATAAATAAATAAATATTAAGATTAGTCAATACTCAAGTTACAAAATGTTTTATTCCTCATGTTTACAGGGATTTTGACAATTAGCAGAAAGTTCTCACACCCATTATATCCCTTCTGATACTCCCAATATCTTTGCCTAAAGAAAAATTATGCCCATTTTAAGGATGAGGAAATCTGGAGATGTAGTATTTGAACAAGGACAGTGTCTACAGGTGGTAGAGTTGAGGTTGGACCCTGTATCCGCTGAGTCTTGTATGCTTCTCTCCAAGCAAACATTCAGTTCAAGCAAGCTCCCCAACATTTACTGAATGTGTACTATGATTCAGTATTCTGTGATCCATTTTAATCAGTTACTCATTATTTATTTTTGATAGAGAAAGTGAGAAAGAGAAGCATCAACTCATTGTTTCACTTAGTTGTGTATTGATTTCTTCTCATGTGACTGGCGACTCTGAGACAGTGACCTTGGGCTCAAGCTGGTGACCTCAGTTCCAAAGCAGCAACCACTGCATTTGGGTCAACATTCTATGTACTGTGCCCTGACAGGTCAGGCTTAAGCAATGATTTTTTAAAATATTTTATTGTCTGACTTGTGGTGGCACAGTGTTTAAAGGTTCAACTTGGAAATCTGAGGTTGCAGGTTCAAAAACCTGGGCTTGTCCGGTCAAGGCATATAAGGAAGCAACTACTATGAGTTGATGCTTCCCACTCCCTTCCCATTCTCAATCTCTCTAAAATCAATAAAGTAAAACTAAAAAAAAAAAGTTTTCAGGAAAAAAATTTTATTTAATTTTACAGAGGTTGAGGGAAGGGAAAGGAATGAGAAGTATCAACTGATAGTTGCTTTCCTTTAGTTGTTCATTGATTGCTTCTTGTATGTATCTTGAGCAGGCAAGCCCAGGGATTCAAACCAGTTCAAGGTTGACACAGTTTTTGTTGTTGTTGTTTTTAATTTTTGACAGACAGAGCGAGAGTCAGAAAGAGAGACAGATTGGGACAGACAGACTGGGAGAGAGATTAGAAGCAACAATTCTTCTTTGTGGCACCTTAGTTGTTCATTGATTGCTTTCTCATATGTGCCTTGACTGGGGCTACAGCAGAGCAAGTCACCCCAAGCTCAAGCCAGTGACCTTGGATTTCAAGCCAGTGACCATGGGGTCATGTCTATCATTGCAGGAATCAAGGGGGACAAAGATGCCCAGACAACTAGATGAAGAAAGTAGGATTATTTTGTAGCCGGCAGAGCAGTGTGACCCCAAAAGAGGCAACAAAACACCTGCTCCCCGAAATTAGATTTCTTTCATCTCATATACCTTTACAGCTTTAGCTCTCACATGACAAATGCCTGACTTCTATTACTTCTTTGTTTGCAGGCCTACGTGACTTTCATGTCTCCGAGATGGGGAAGGGTAAGAGAGGAGACCAAGGGTCTGTCCTTGACTTATTACTTATTCTTCTCTCTGGAGTTGCAAGTTCATTTCAAGGAACAGATAACAAGCAATATCCACAGCTGTGTTTTGCTATTTTTCAAACTTTTCTGTCTGCCCTTGTTCCCTCAGTCCTGAACACTGAGGTCACTGGCTGGAGCCTGAGACCCCCGACACTGCAGGCCCCCCTCTTCTGCTTTCTTCTGGTTTCTCCTCCCTCACTATGATCCCACGCTCAAGCCAGTGACTTCATGCTCAAGCTGGTGAGCCGGTGCTTAAGCCAGTGACTTCACAGTTTCAAACCTGGGTTCTTCATATCCCAGTCCGACGCTCTATCCACTACACCACTGCCTGGTCAAGCCAACTCAATGCTTTATCCACTGCACCACCACAGGTCAACTAATGCTGACAACTTTTAAAAGAGTATATAAGCAGATAAAGACAAGATAGCAGCAGAGTACGTAGACGAAGACTCCCAGTACACACCAGCAAACTGGATGACAAATTAATTTAGGAACAATCATCATAAAAAACCAACTTTGGATTACAAGAACAGGTCTCAAAAACCAAGGAGAAAAGAAGAAGCCACACTGAGCCTGGTTGAGTACGCAGAGGTGCGGTGGGGCTCCCCTGCTTCCAGGGGTGAAGGGGGGTGAGGTTGAGAGCCCAGAAGGGAGCAATCCAATAGGAAGAGATAACCATTATAAATATCTATGCACCTAATATAGGAGCACCTAAATATATAAAGCAGATTTTGATGGACATAAAAGGAGAGATCAACAGCAATACTATAATAGTAGGGGATTTCAATACCCCACTAACATCAATGGATAGGTCCTCAAGAAAGAAAATTAACAAAGAAACAGCAGAATTAAGGGACAAACTAGATCAACTGGAATTAATAGATATCTTCAGAACCTTTCACCCTAAAGCAGCAGAATATACATACTTTTCAAGTGTGCATGGTACATTCTCTAGGATAGACCACATATTAGGGCATAAAACTAGTCTCAACAAATTTAAGAAGATTGAAACCATATCAAGCATCTTCTCTGACCACAATGGCATGAAACTAGAAATCAAGTACTATAGGAAAACTGAAAAACACTCAAACACTTGGAAACTAAACAGCATGTTATTATACAACAAATGGGTCAACAATGAGATCAAGGAAGAAATAAAAAATTTCCTTGAAACAAATGAAAATGAGCATACAACTCAAAATCTGTGGGACACAGCAAAAGCAGTCCTGGGACGAAAGTTCATAGCATCACAGGCATATCTTAAGAAGCTAGAAAAAGGTAAAATAAACAACTTAATCCTGCAACAAAAAACAGTAGGAAAAAAAAACAGCAAGTAATGCCTAGAGGAAGTAGAAGGAAGGAAATAATAAAGATCAGAGCAGAAATAAATGACATAGAGACAAAAAACAACACAGAGGATCAATGAAAGCAAGACCTGGTTCTTTGAAAAAGTAAACAAGATCGATGAACCCTTAGCCAGACTCACCAAGCAAAAAAGAGAAAGAACTCAAATAAATAAAATTAGAAATGAGGGTGAAGATATAACAACGGACACAGCAGCAATACAAAGGATTGTAAAAAAAATACTATGAAGAACTGTATGCCAAAAAATTAGACAACCTAGATGAAATGGACAACTTCATTGAAAAATATAAACTTTCAAAAATCAATCTGGAAATATCAGAAAACCTAAATAGACCAATTACAACAAGTGAGATCGAAACAGTTATCAAAAAACTCCCACCTGACCAGGTGGTGGCGCAGTGGATAGAGCATCGGACTGGGATGCGGAAGGACCCAGGTTCGAGACCCCGAGGTCGCCAGCTTGAGTGCGGGCTCATCTGGCATGAGCAAAGAGCTCACCAGCTTGGACCCAAGGTCGCTGGCTCCAGCAGGGGGTTACTTGGTCTGCTGAAGGCCCACGGTCAAGGCACATGTGAGAAAGCAATCAATGAACAACTAAGAAGTCGCAACGCGCAAAGAGAAACTGATGATTGATGCTTCTCATCTCTCTCCATTCCTGTCTGTCTGTCCCTGTCTATCTCTGCCTCTGTAAAAAAAAAAAAAAAAAAAAAAAAGAGTTCTCTCCCTTCCTGCCTTTCTGTCCCTATCTGTCTCTGTCACAAAAAAAAAATAAATTTAGAACCTCTAAAAAAAAAAAAAAAAAAAAAAACTCCCAACAAACAAAAGCCATGGGCCAACTGACTTCACAGGTGAATTCTACCAAACATTCAAAGAAGAACTAACTCCTATCCTTCTCAAGCTATTTCAAAAATTCAAGAGGAGGGAATAGTTCCAAGCTCCTTTAAAAGGCAAGCATAATTCTGATTCCAAAACCAGTCAATGACAACACAAAGAAAGAAAACTATAGGCCAATATCTCTGATGAGTTTAGATGCTAAAATTCTCAATAAAATATTAGCAAACTGAATCCAGCAATACATGAAAAAATCATACATCATGATCAAGTGGGATTTATTCTGAGGAGGGAAGGCTGGTACAATATTCACAAATCAATCAATGTGATTCATCACATAAACAAAAAGAAGGAGAAAAACCACATGATAATTTCAATAGATGCAGAAAAAGCATTTGATAAAATCTAGCACCCATTCATGATCAAACTCTCAGCAAAGTGGGAACAGGGAACATACCTCAACATGATAAAGGCCATCTATGATAGGCCCAGCCAACATAATATTCAATGGACAAAAATTAAAAGCAATTCCCTTAAGATCAGGGATAAGGCATAGGTGCCCCCTTTAGCCACTCTTATTCAATATAGTTCTAGAAGTCCTAGCCACAGCAATTAGACAAGAAGAAGAAATAAAAGGCATCCAAATTGGAAAAAATGAAGTAAAACTATCATTATATGCTGATGATATAATATTGTACATAGAAAACCCTAAAGTCATAGTTAAAAAACTACTGGACCTGATAAATGAATTCAGCAAGGTGTCAGGATATAAAATAAATACTCAGAAATAAGAGGCATTTTTATACACCAACAATGATCTGTCTGAAAGAGAAATTAAGAAAACAATCCCCTTCACTATTGCAACAACAACAAAAAAGTACCTAGGAGTAAATTTAACCAAGGAGGTTAAAGACTTGTACTCGGAAAATTATAAAACATTGATAAAATAAATCAAGGAAGATACAAACAAGTGGAAGCATATACCATGTCATGGTTAGGAAGAATAAACATCATTAAAATGTCCATATTACCCAAAGCAATTTATAAATTCAATGCAATTCTTATTAAAATACCAAGGACATACTTCAAAGGTATAAAAAAAATCCAAAAATTTATATGCAACCCAAAAAGAATGCAAATAGCCTCAGTAATCTTGAAAAAGAACAATAAAGGGGGTGTTATCACTCTTTCGGACATCAAGTTATACTACAAGGCCATTGTACTCTAAACAGCTTGGTGCTGGCATAAGAACAGGCATATAGATCAATGGAACAGAACAGAGAACCCAGAAATAAATTCGTACCTTTATGAACAATAGATATTTGATAAGGGTGGTAATAGCATACAATGGAGTAAAGACAGCCTCTTTAACAAACGGTGTTGGGAAAATTGGATAGCTATTAATACTTACAAAAAAATGAAACTAGACCACCAACTTACACCATTCACAAAAATAAACTCAAAATGGATAAAAGACTTAAATGTAAGTCGTGAAACCATAAGTATCCTATTGGAAAACAGAGGCAATAAGCTCTCTGACATCACTCGCAATAATATATGTATATTTGCTGATGTATCTCCACGAGCAAGGGAAATAAAGAACAGGATAAACAAATGGGACTACATCAAACTAAAAAGCTTTTGCACAGCAAAAAGCAATATGAACAAAATAGAAAGGAAACCACACAATTGTAGAATATATTCAACAATCTGTCTGATAAGGGGTTAATAACCAAAATTTGTAAAGAACTTGTAAAATTTAACACCAGGAAGATAAACAGTTCAATCAAAAAATGGGCAAAAGAGATGAATAGACACTTCTTCAAAGAGGACATACAGACAGCCAATAGACAGATGAAAAAATGCTCAACATCACTAATCATTAGAGAAATGCAAATGAAAACCACAATGAGATATCACCTCACACCAGTCAGAATGGCGCTCATCAACAAAACAACACAGAATAAGTGCTGGCGAGGATGTGGAGAAAAGGGAACCCTTCTGCACTGCTGGTGGGAATGCAGACTGGTGCAGCCACTGTGGAAAACAGTATGGAGATTCCTCAGAAAATTAAAAATCAAACTGCCTTTTGACCCAGCCATCCCACTTTTGGGAATATATCCCAAGAACACAACATCAACGAATCAAAAGGAGAAATGCACCCCCATGTTTATTGCAGCATTGTTCACAATAGCTAGGATCTGGAAACAGCCCAAGTGTCTGTTAGTGGATGAGTGGATTAAAAAGCAGTGGTACATATACACAATGGAATACTATGGGGCCATGAAAAAGAAAGAAATATTATTTTTGCGACAACATGGATGGACGTGGAAACTATTATGTTAAGTGAAATAAGCCAGGCAGAGAAAGAAAAATATCATATGACCTCACTCATCTGAGGAATCCTATGGACAATATGAACTGAGGAGCGGTATAGAGACAGGCGGGATCAAGGGATTCAGAAGGAAAGTGGGCAGAGGGAAAGGGGATGATAGAGTGATAGGATGGGATGAGAGCAGGAAAGCAAGCCCTGGAGGGAAGGGGGGAGGGCGTTACAGGGAGCAGGACAGGGGGATGTACTAGGAAACACTGGGCAGGGGAGGATATATTCAGGGGGACACTAGAATCTACGTAAACACAATAAATTAATTTTTAAAAAAGAATATACAAGCACACATTGCATTAGCCATCATAGCAATGTCATCACATAATATATAGCCTTTGGAAAACTCCACTGTGCACTAGTGTCAAAGAGTAAGAAAGAAAAAGTCAATTAAGGTCATAGAGGTACATTCTTGAAAATAGTTTTGATCTTCCTCATTGAACGGATCTTGTGCACTCTATACAAAAATTTGAGATTTTCTCTGAGGTGATCTAGATACACGAACCTCCTTTTTCTTCCTGATTCTGTGATATTTGGTTAGAACAAATTTCAAATCTATTGTAATATATATCTTGTAGCATCACCTGGAAACTCCACATACCCTATCATCCTATATCATTGGGTAAGGAGGAAAGGGGTAATGGCATCCTGAAGGGTCAGCTAACCAAACTTTCCATCGAGACCAGGCTCTCCTGACCAAACCTCCTCCTTTTGGCACTCACCAGAATCAGGGCAACTCCAAGAAACCCCACTGGACTCAGCCCCTTTGAGCTGGTTTATGGTAGACCAATTCTAATCAATCACAACTTACCTGTCAACCTCCTCCTCTTGCCACGTACCTCCCCTTTCTGTCTTTACTTCTCCATCTTCTCAGGGAACATTCAGACCGGACCCTTCCTCCCATAGGGGGTCCAGATGAAACACACCCGATGGTCCCCCTCCAACCAGGAGACAGAGTTCTTCTAAGGGAGCTCCAGCCTGGCTCCCTACAGCCCAGATGGACGGGACCCCATGCAGTAAGTAACACTGACAACTCCTACTGCAACTAAACTCCTAGGGCAAACACCTTGGTATCATGTCTCTCGCCTCAAACTTGCTCCCATACAGGACTGCGGGAATTCAGAACCACTGGGCCTTACTCGTCTGTGACTCACCAAAAGGTTGGGCCTTGCAGACCCTCCAGTAGCTCCTGTCTCGCCCACCAGGAACCTGCCACCAGAGTGAGCTGAAGCAGGGAGCAATGCTGTTCAGTAAGACTGGCCTGATAAAAGAAGCTTCAATCTCCTCAACTGTCTGCAAGAAAAATTAAGCAAAAATCTCTCCTCCTACAACCTGCTTAACTCCTACTGGCAGCCACCTATTTTGACCTGGGCTGCCCCTATCCTAAATCTTTTTCTAATTATCAGCGTATAACTCATATTTGCCCCTCTTTTTTTTTTTTTTTTTTTTTCTTTTGCATTTTTCCGAAGCTGGAAACTGGGAGGCAATCAGACTCCCGCATGCGCCCGACTGGGATCCACCCGGCATGCCCACCAGGGGGCGATGCTCTGCCCCTCTGGGGCGTCACTCTGTTGCATCCAGAGCCATCCTAGCACCTGAGGCAGAGGCCACAGAGCCATCCTCAGTGCCCGGGCCATCTTTGCTCCAATGGAGCCTTGGCTGCGGGAGGGGAAGAAAGAGACAGAGAGGAAGGAGAGGGGGAGGTGTGGAGAAGCAGATGGGCACTTCTCCTGTGTGCCCTGGCCAGGAATCGAACCCGGGACTCCTGTACACCAGGCTGATGCTCTACCACTGAGCCAACCGGCCAGGGCTATTTGCCCCTCTTTTTAAAATTCTTACAGAACCGAACCAGCAAGGTTGCTCAACTCATGGCCAAACAGATGTTCCTCCTGACACCCCTCAAAGCCACCACCTTCTCATCTCCCCCCCCACAACACCCCTAATCAGCAGGAAGTAGCCAGACTAATAAGTGGCACCCCTAATTAACACAAAAAGATCAGAATATAAGATCGGTGGATAATGGGGGAAGGTCATGTGGGGAACTCAGGCCTGGGAATTTTGGTTAGGACCGCCCACAACCTTCCCAGGAGTCCACGCCCACGCCAAAACAAACTTCCCAGGAGTCCTTGGGAAAAAAAGCGACCGACAGCCAGTGAGATTTTGCTACGTCATAATAACCCGACTTCCCTAGAGGACCCCTTTAAATTTGCCCACAGGATGTCTCCATGCACAATTTTCCTGACCTCCATCTATTGGGCCAGTGAATCTCGTCCGAGAAACACTCTGTACTAAATAAAGCCTTTACTATTCCATACTTGAGGCTATGCCCCTTCCTTTCTTCTCGGTGGGGAAAAATACTTTACAATTAGCAAGCTTATAACATTTGTCCATAGGATTTATAAAAATATTTCTATATATCAAAACTTACAAGGTAGCACAATAGCAAAAATGTTGTTCTACCTATTAAAAAATATTCCTAAATTTTCTAGTGTTCATTTGCCATTCCTATAGCCTTATATATTAATTACATGTTTTCAAGAGGGGAGGGGTAGTTTCCATGGCACCAGGGAATAAATGGCTCATCAAATAGGAAAAGGTTTTCTCAATCTCTCTCTTCCTGCACCTGGCTAGCTATTTACCTGCTTCCTTACAGGTGTGGGGGAAGGGAGGAAATCTAAATCTCCTTCCCCTCTTCATTTACAATACAGTACAATGCTATTGGCCATCTTGAGCTGGTGTAAATCACACAAGTATAAAAATTATTTTTACAAAATCTCTCTGTATGCCTAGCCCAATTAATAAAATGCCGTTTAGGCCTCCTAGTAGAAGGGAGTTTCCTACACAGTATGTTTCTACAAGCTAGGAAACTGTCACATTTCTTTCCCTTCCTTCTCTACAGAAAAGAGGGGACAGGAAAGCCTGACCTTTTCCTCCTAAATTATCAATATAAAATTTGTAGCTTTTTGTTACCTTACTGCAGAAGAAGGGGGGAAGAGAGAGAGAAAGAGAGAGAGAGGAGAAAGACAGAGGAACATTGATCTGCTCCTGTATGTGCCCTGATCAGGAATCAAACTGGCAACCTCTGTGCTTTGTGATGATTTTTCTAACTCAGTGGTCCCCAACCCCTGGGGCCGCGGACCAGTACTGGTCCGTGGGCCATTTGGTACCGGTCCACAGAGAAAGAATAAATAACTTACATTATTTCCATTTTATTTATATTTAAGTCTGAACGATGTTTTATTTTTAAAAAATGACCAGATTCCCTCTGTTACATCCATCTAAGACTCACTCTTGACGCTTGTTTCGGTTACAGGATACATTTATCTATCCCACCCTAAAGGCCGGTCATGAAAATATTTTCTGACATTAAACAGGTCCATGGCCCAAAAAGGTTGGGGACATCTGCTCTAACTGACCAAGCTATCAGGCCAGGGCTAATCTCAGATTTCTTATCTGTGGTTTCTCTGTGTCATTTCTCAGCCCATGATGTCTCCTTCCAAGCTTCCTATTATTAAAAATCTCCTTCAATGAACAAATGAGGGGATAAATAAGATGTGGTATCGACATAGACTATTGTTTAGCCTTAAAAAGAAAGGACATTCCGGCCCTAGCTGGTTAGCTCGGTCAGTTAAGAGCATCACCCGAAATGACAAGGTTTAGGGTTCGATCCAAAGTCAGGGCACACACGGGAAGCAAGAAAGCACAACTGAGTGGAATGAAAAATGAATGCTTCCCTTCCCCTCCTTTCTCTCTCTGTCTCTAAAATTCAATAAAAATTAAGCTCGGTTAGAGCACGGTTGCCAGTTCCCCTGGTCAGGGCACATACAGGAGCAGCTTGGTGTTCCTGTCTCTCTCTCTCCCTTCCTCTCTCTCTGTGTCAAAAAAAGGGTACATTTTGATACATGCTACAATGTGAATAAACCCGGGGGACATTATGCTAAGGAAAATAAGCCAATCACAGAATAACAAATGTGATATGATTCCATTCATAAGAAGCACCTGAGGCACTCATACACATGGAAACAGGAAATAGAATGATGGTTTCCGGGGGTGGGGGAGAGCCCAATGAGCAGTCAGTGTTTAATGGGAACTAGGTTCCCGTTTTGCAAGATGAAGAGTTCTGTGGTAAACAGAGCTGACGGTAGCACAAAACAGGAATGTGCTTCGTGCTCTGAACTGTATGCTTCAAACCCATGGGGCTTCACTGACTGTGCACCTGGTACTTGATCCACGTGGTGTTTCCCTAATGCTTAAACCATCACTGAAGCAGCCATTAGTAGCCTCACTAAACGTGTGCTGAAAAGAGGGCGTAGAGACCAGCAACTTGCTCAAGGTCTCATAGCAGATCCTGGGTGCCAGTGTCTGTGCTACCATGCAGCTGCTCTATGAACCAGAGGGCTGTTCGAATGGCAGAACCCTCATCGGGGGTTGAGGGTGTACTGTGCACTACCCAGCTGTGACCACTTCATCTCCTATAAAAACAAGCACTGAGCTCCCTCCGCTGAATGCCGTCTGCAAGTCAAGGATTTTTTTTTTCTTTTTCTTTTTTTTTTCTGAAGCTGGAAACGGGGAGAGACAGTCAGACAGACTCCCGCATACGCCTGACCAGGATCCACCCGGCACGCCCACCAGGGGCGATGCTCTGCCCACCAGGGGGCGATGCTCTGCCCCTCCGGGGCGTCGCTCTGCCGCAACCAGAGCCACTCTAGCGCCTGGGGCAGAGGCCAAGGAGCCATCCCCAGTGCCCGGGTCATCCTTGCTCCAATGGAGCCCTGGCTGCAGGAGGGGAAGAGAGAGACAGAGAGGAAGGAGGTGGGGGGGTGGAGAAGCAAATGGCGCTTCTCCTATGTGCCCTGGCTGGGAATCTAACCCGGGTCCCCCGCACGCCAGGCCGACGCTCTACCGCTGAGCCAATCGGCCAGGGCCAAGTCAAGGATTTTTAGGTAGCAATTTATACTGTTTCCTTCAGTAAAATTTAATGCAAGTGTGTGTGTGTGTGTGTGTGTGTGTGTGTATTAAGAGGTATGGGAGAGACTGCAAGATCCATTATCACTCTCTTGTATTTTAGCAAAATTTTTATTTTCTTTGGATCAAGAAGATATTCAGAGGGGAAAACTATCACTCACAAATTCTCTTGCACTAGATGTGGCCATGTGACTATGATCTGATCAAAATGTAAATGGAACAGTAGTGTGGGTTTCTGGGGAAGAGAAAGCTGGCTGATCTGGAAGGGCGACTCCCCCACTAGCCTTTCCCCTCCTCTTCCTTTCAGGAAGCGGGCACGATGGCTGGAGCACCGGCTGCCTACTAGGACCACGAGGTAACTTTGAGAAGTAAAGTCCCAGGCTTGGCAGATGGAGCACAGGACGGAGGAGTCCAGATCATGATGAGCATGGAGCTGCCGTGCCAGGCGCTTGGCGCGCCCGGACCTCAGGTCCTCTCCTCTGACAGGAGGGCATCCGGCTAGCTGAGCTCTGCAGTGCCGTCTACGTCCCAGGTTGGGCTGGACTGGACTGACCTCCTCTCTCAGTCCAAGGGCTCTGCACCCACTTACTCAAGGAGAAGCTGTAATTTCTCACCTCTTTTGACAAAACTCTCATCCTCTGGGGCCGGCCCCTAAGTTATCTGCCTCATGGGCCTACTAGTGGAACTTAGTACAGGGTAGGGCTCATTACTTCCCTTCTGCACAGGTAGGTGCTCCAGGCAAAGGGGGAATTCCTGGTAGAACACTATCCTCTCAGCATAAAAGAACCTTTTTCCTAATTTCCTGTGCTTGTGAATTGCCAATTTCTCTAAAGAACCCATCCTAACAGGGAGGAAGCCTGGGTGTTGGCGGTGTTTACAGTAGGGAACTTTCAGCTCAGGAAGGACTCCCAGAAGGGGCTGGGGAGGTGACTCTTTCAGGGGACCATCGGCTCTGACCCCCCAGGCTGCCTTGAGCAATGAAGTCAACCCCCCTGGAGCCTGGCTGGATCGGGTCTCACATCAGAAACCCCCGGCGTCCCTCCCAGGAGTACCAGCACTCCCTCCACGGGCGGGCACGCTGGAGAGAGGAGAGGGGAGCAGTAGAAAGCAGGACTCCTGTGAGGAACCTGTACCTCAGGGAGAGGCTGGGCCACAGACACTAGGAAGGGGTGTTAACCCCAGCTCAGCAGAAACGCTGGTACCACCGGGCTGATCACAGCATCAAAGGGCGCTTAGGAATGAGCACCAGGGAGGCAGTGATCCTGAGGGCTGCCGCTCAAGGTCACCTTCCTGAGAATGGAAAAAGCATCCCTTCTACAGCACACCCACCTGCCAAAAATGTCTCACAATATATATTTGTTGTTCAAGTAAGATAGTTTTACTGCTGAGGCCCTGGCTGGTTGGCTCAGTGGTAGAGTATTGGCCCAGCATGTGGAAGTCCCAGGTTTGATTCCCAGCCAGGACACAGAAGAGAAGGGCTCATCTGCTTCTCCACCCTTCCCCCTCTCCTTTCTCTCTATCTCTCTCTTACCTTCCCGCAGCCAAGGCTCCATTGGAGCAAATTGGCCTAGGCACTGAGGATGGTGCTCTGTCCTCCAACACAGCTGCTAGAATGGCTCCGGTTGCAGCAGAGCAACACCCCAGGTGGGCAAATCATCGCCCTGTAGTGGTCATCCCAGGTGGACCCCAGTCGGGCGCATGCTCTCTGCTTTCCTGATTCTCATTTAAAAAAAAACACTAAATAAATAAATAGAAATATTACATACTATTAATGTTAAAATTGCACATATGTAACCAAACTTGGTATCATTAGAAAAAAGTGTAAAGTTGGGGTTTTGCGGGGCCCTTCAGCAGTTGAAACCCAGTGTGCATTCACGATGCACCCACCGTTAATTCTGTCTCTGGTCACCCTGGCCAGGTGGCTCAGTGGTAGAACATTGCCCAGCATGTGGAAGGTCGGGTTCAATTTCTGGTCAGAGCACACAGGAGAAGCAACCATCTGCTTCTCCATCCCTCTTTCTCTCTCGCTGTCTTTCTCTCTCTCTCTCTTCCCCTTTTGAAATCATGGCTCAATTGGAGTTAGTTGGCCTGGGACACTGAAGATGGTTCCATGCCCTCCACCTCAGGCGCTAATGGCTTTGTAGCCGACAAACGGAGCAATAGCACATATGGGCAGAGCATCGCCCCCTATTGGCTTTGCTGAGTGGATCCTGATTGGGGTACATGCAGGAGACTGATTTGGCCTCCCTGCCTCTTATATAATAATAATAATAATAATAATAATAATAATAGAAGAGCCTGCTCTCCATGGATTATGTGACACACAAGACGCAGAGATGCACTGATATCCTCCACCCAGCTAGTCCTCTCCATGAACCATGACATTCATTTCAGAAATTACCTCTTCTGCAGGATGAGACTCATTTTTCTTACTCTTTTCCCCATGCTCTTGGGAGTGCCACTTACACAGTAGAATTGGAGAACTTTTGTTCAATTTGTGAATTTTTAAAAAATGATTTTAGTTATTCATTTTTAGAGATAAGAGAGAGAGAGAGAGAGAATGGAGGAGGGGCAGGAAGCATCAACTCCCATATGTGTCTTGACCAAACAAGCCCAAGGTTTTGAACTGGTGACCTCAGTGTTCCAGGTTGACACTTTACCCATGTGCCACCATAGGTCAAGCCAAGAATTGGAGAGGTTTTCTTAACTTTGTAAAACAGAAGAGAAGAGCAGTGGTGGAAATGCTGACGGATGGTTGTCTTCAGATGCGAGGATATGGAAGAAGTTAAGAGTTCTGAGGCTGCGCTTGACTTAACCTGTTAGGAATTGGCTTTGATTCTTCCAGTGGAGCTTTATTCTCTTTCTAAGCGAGAGAGCGAGGGAGCAGGGGAAATAGACAGGGACAGACATACAGCAAGGGGAGAGAGAGGTGAAGCATCAATATTTTGTTGTATCACCTTAGTTATTCATTGACTGCTTCTCATATGGGGCTAGACCAGGTGAGGGGTAGGGGCTCCAGCTAAGCCAGTGACCCCTTGCTCAAGCCAGTGACCTTGGGCTCAAGCCAACAACCATGGGGTCATGTCTGTGATCGCATGCTCAAGCCAGTGACCTGTGCTCAAGCTGGTGAGCCTGCACTCAAGCCAGAGACCTTGGGGACCTGGGTCCTCAGCATCCCAGACTGATGCTCTATCCAGTGCACCACTGCCTGGTCAGACTGGAACTTTCTAATGTATGGAGGAAAAGACTATCCTTTTTAGGTTTCTTTCTAAATGTAGTAGAATGACATGTTCAACTTATGATCCTCATAATTTTTAAGTTCTTTTTTCAATATCGATTCTAAGTTTATGTCGGTTGTGGTGGACTAAAGGTCAAAGCTTCCTTTTCTTACCAAGGATTTCTAAGTCCGACACAATATATACAGAAATATGTATAGCCACGCACAAGGACAGATGTGCCTGTATTTCCTCTAAAATCTATAACTGCCAGAATTCACAAAAAATATCTTGAGAAAATGAAAACAGAAACAAACAGACAACAAAAACAAACAGCAAAGAACATTACTGTCTCAAAAGCTGAAAGGATTCCAAGATTACCGTTAGCCTGAAAGGAATGGAGGGGTCCCATCTTTGATGACATGGACAGAAAACCACAGGAGATGTGGAAAACTTAACCTCCAATCCCCAATCCCTCCTCTCTCCAGGACTCTTGGCAGGAAAATATGTTTATTGGGAAACAGAATGTCCATATTAGGAATGAGTCCATAACATTGAGTACTGAGAGGCTCGGGCTAACACAGCAGAGAAGAAAGATGCAAAGGGGCACGGACATCAGGATGGTTTAAGGAGCAGAAAGGGAGGCCCTGCCTCTCAGACCACCGCCCAGCAGGGCTGCACAGAGGACACTCCAAGGAAATGAGCCCAGCACTCTGGAGAGTGGGAGAGCCCAGACTCTGGAGTAGCACCTTCTGTTCACACACAGCTCTGTCACTTATTGGCCTTGTGATTTTGGACATGTTAAGAAACATGTAAAAACAAAACAAAACAAAAAAGAAACATATTTGTGCCTCAATGTCCTTATCAGTTACATGGCAGTGAATTCATCTGTATTAATTTCACTGAATTCTAAGGACTGAGTAAATTGTTTTTATATGAGACTAGAGCCTTTCACATCATGAATACTTCAAAATTATATCATTGTGAAAATCTTTTTTATCTACTCCATATTTGTCCATCGCAAAGATGCACCACAATGGACTTACCACCTCCAGTAGCACTGTCCTTGTTTTCAATCCATTATGAATAATCATGGCATGAACATCCACATACATGTGACTAAGATACACATTCAAGAATATCCATGGGAAAAATGCCTAAGAAGTGGAACTGCTTGAAAGGTGGGAGTGTGCATTTATTTAATCTGAATAGATGGGGTCACACTGTCCTTCAGAGAGAATGCACTGATTCACACATCCACAAACCATTCATTCATTCATCATTTGTCATTCAATCAAGTAGTCATTCAATTGTCAAATATTTATTGAGCCAACACGTGCCAGGCACCACGCCAGGTAACTGCTATTTTTTTTTATTATTAAATTTAATGCAGTGACATTGATAAATCAGGGTACACATGTTGAGAGAACACATCTACAGATTATTTTGACATTTGATTATGCTGTATACCCTTCACTCAAAGTCAAAATGTCGTACATCACCTTCTATCTGGTTTTCTTTGTGACCCTCCCCTCACCCCACCTGCCCTCTCACCTTCTTCGTCCCATTGCCACCCACACACACACCCCTCCACTACCATCACATATTTGTCCATGTCTCTGAGTCTCATTTTTATGTCCCATCTAGTATGGATTCATATAGTTCTTAGTTTTTTCTGATTTACTTATTTCACTTCCTATAATGTTATCAAGGTCTATCCATGTTGTTGTAAATGATCCGATGTCATCATTTCTTATGGCTGAGTAGTATTCCATAGTATATATGTACCAAAGCTTTTTAATCAACTCGTCCTCTGACGGACACTTGGGCTATTTCCAGATCTTTGCTATTAAGAACAATGCTTCCACAAACATGGGGGTGCATTTCTTCTTTTGGAGCACGTCTATGGAGTTCTTGGTGTATATTCCTAAAAGTGGAATACTGGGTCAAAAGGCAGTTCGAGTCAGACCTGTGGTGGCACAGTGGATAAAGTGTCGACCTGGAAATGCTGAGGTTGCCGGTTCAAAACCCTGGGCCTGCCTGGTCAAGGCACATATGGAAGTTTATGCTTCCTGCTCCTCCCCCTTCTCTCTCTCTGTCTCTCTCTCTCTCTTTTCTCTCTCCCCCTCTCTCTCCTTTCTAAAATGAATAAATAAAAGAAAAATAAAAAAAATTAAAAAAATTTTTTTTTAAAAGGCAGTTCGATTTTCAATTTTTTGAGGAATCTCCATACTGTTTTCCACAGTGGCTGCACCAATCTGCATTCCCACCTGCAGTGCTGGAGGGTTCCCTTTTCTCCACATCCTCGCCAGCACTTATTCTGTGTTGTTTTGTTGATGTGTGCCATTCTGGTTGGTGTGAGGTGATATCTCATTGTGGTTTTAATTTGCATTTCTCTAATGATTAGTGATGTTGAGCATCTTTTCATATGCCTATTGGCCATCTGTATGTCCTCTTTGGAGAAGTGTCTATTCATCTCTTTTGCCCATTTTTGGATTGGATTGTTTGTCTTCCTGGTGTTGAGATTTACAAGTTCTTTATAAATTTTGTTTATTAACCCCTTATCAGATGTATTGTCAAATATGTTCTCCCATTGTGTAGTTTGTCTTTTTATTCTGTTCTTTTTTTTATTTTTTATTTTTTATTCTGTTCTTATTTCTTTAGCTGTGCAAAAGCTTTTTAGTTTGATATAGTCCCATTTGTTTATCCTTTCTTTTATTTCACTTCCCCGTGAAGATAAATCAGCAAATATATTGCTGTGAGAGATGTAAGAGAGCTTACTGCCTATGTTTTCTTCTAAGATGCTTATGGTTTCATGGCTTACATTTAAGTCTTTTATCCATTTTGAGTTTATTTTTGTGAATGGTATAAGTTGGTGGTATAGTTTCATTTTTTTTAGGTAGCTGTCCAATTTTCCCAACACCATTTGTTGAAGAGGCTGTCTTTACTCCATTGTATTTCCTTACCTCCTTTGTCAAATATCAGTTGTCCATAGAACTGTAGGTTTATTTCTGGGTTCTCTGTTCTGTTCCATTGATCTGTATGCCTGTTCTTATGCCAGTACCAGGCTGTTTTGAGTACAATGGCCTTGTAGTATAACTTGATATTCGGAAGTGGGATACCCCCCCCCTTTATTCTACTTTTTTAAGATTGCTGAGGCTATTCGTGTTCTTTTTTGGTTCCATATAATTTTGGAATATGTGATCTGTATCTTTAAAGTATGTCATTGGTATTTTAATTGGTATTGTATTAAATTTATGAATTGCTTTGGGTAATATAGACATTTTAATGATATTTATTCTTTTTAATCATGAGCATGGTATGTGCTTCCATTTGTTTGTATCTTCCTTGATTTTTTTTTCTTTTTTTTTTTTTTCTTTTTTTTTTTTCTTTTATAATTTTATTTTTTAATGGGGTGACATCAATAAATCAGGATACATATATTCAAAGATAACAAGTCCAGGTTATCTTGTCGTTCAATTATGTTGCATACCCACCACCCAAAGTCAGATTGTCCTCTGTCACCTTCTATCTTGTTTTCTTTGTGCCCCTCCCACCCCCTATCCCTCTCCCATTCCCCCCTCCCCCCCGTAACCACCACACTCTTATCAATGTCTCTTAGTTTCACTATTATGTCCCACCTACGTATGGAATAATACAGTTCCTGTTTTTTTCTGATTTACTAATTTCGCTTCGTATCATGTTATCAAGATCCCACCATTTTGCTGTAAATGTTCCGATGTCATCATTTCTTATGGCTGAGTAGTATTCCATAGTGTATATGTGCCACATCTTCTTTATCCAGTCATCTATTGATGGGCTTTTTGGTTGTTTCCATGTCCTGGCCACTGTGAACAATGCTGCAATAAACATGGGGCTGCATGTGTCTTTATGTTTCAATGTTTCTGAGTTTTGGGGATATATACCCAGTAGAGGGATTGCTGGGTCATAAGGTAGTTCTATTTTCAGTTTTTTGAGGAACCACCATACTTTCTTCCATAATGGTTGTACTACTTTACATTCCCACCAACAGTGGATGAGGGTTCCTTTTTCTCCACAGCCTCTCCAACATTTGCTATTACCTGACTTGCTAATAACAGCTAATCGAACAGGTGTGAGGTGGTATCTCATTGCCGTTTTGATTTGCATTTCTCTAATAGCTAAAGAAGATGAGCATCTTTTCATATATCTGTTGGCCATTTGTATTTCTTCCTGGGAGAAGTGTCTGTTCATATCCTCTTCCCATTTTTTTTATTGGATTGTTTGTTTATTTGTTGTTGAGTTTTATGAGTTCTTTGTATATTTTGGATATTAGGCCCTTATCTGAGCTGTTGTTTGAAAATATCATTTCCCATTTAGTTGGCTTTCTGTTTATTTTGTTATCATTTTCTCTTGCTGAGCAAAAACTTCTTAGTCTGATGTAGTCCCATTCATTAATTTTTGCCTTCACTTCTCTTGCCTGTGGAGTCAAATTCATAAAATGCTCTTTAAAACCCAGGTCCATGAGTTAAGTACCTATGTCTTCTTCTATGTACTTAATTGTATCAGGTCTTATGTTTAGATCTTTGATCCATTTTGAGTTAATTTTTGTACAGGGGGACAAACTGTAGTCCAGTTTCATTCTTTTGCATGTGGCTTTCCAGTTTTCCCAGCATTTATTGAAGAGGCTTTCTTTTCTCCATTGTGTGTTGTTGGCCCCTTTATCAAAAATTATTTGACTATATATATGTGGTTTTATTTCTGGGCTTTCTATTCTGTTCCATTGATCTGAGTGTCTATTTTTCTGCCAATACCATGCTGTTTTGATTGTCGTGGCCCTATGATATAGTTTGAAGTCAGGTATTGTAATGCCCCCAGCTTCATTCTTTTTCTTTAGGATTGCTTTGGCTATTCGGGGTTTTTTATAGTTCCATATAAATCTGATGATTTTTTGCTCTATTTCTTTAAAAAACGTCATTGGAAGTTTGATGGGAATTGCATTAAATTTGTATATTGCTTTGGGTAATATAGCCATCTTGATTATATTTATTCTTCCTAGCCAAGAACAAGGTATATTCTTCCATCTCATTATATCTTTTTCGATTTCCCTTAACAATGGTTTATAGTTTTCATTATATAAGTCCTTTACATTCTTTGTTATGTTTATTCCTAAGTATTTTATTTTTTTGTTGCAATCGTGAAGGGGATTATTCTTTTGAGTTTGTTCTCAATTGTTTCATTGTTGGCATATAGAAAGGCTATTGACTTCTGTATGTTAATTTTGTATCCTGCGACCTTACTGTATTGGCTTATTGTTTCTAGTAGTCTTTTTGTGGATTCTTTGGGGTTTTCGATGTATAGGATCATATCATCTGCAAAAAGTGATACCTTTACTTCTTCTTTTCCGATATGGATGCCTTTTATTTCTTTGTCTTGTCTGATTGTTCTGGCTAGAACCTCTAGTACCACATTAAATAAGAGTGGAGAGAGTGGACAACCCTGTCTTGTTCCTGATTTAAGGGGGAAAGCCTTCAGTTTAGTGCCATTTAATATGATGTTAGCTGATGGTTTATCATATATGGCCTTTATCATGTTGAGATATTTTCCTTCTATACCCATTTTGTTGAGAGTCTTAAACATAAAATTGTGTTGTATTTTATCAAAAGCCTTCTCTGCGTCTATTGATAAGATCATGTGGTTTTTGTTCTTTGTTTTGTTGATATGGTGTATTACATTAACCGTTTTACGTATGTTGAACCATCCTTGAGATTCTGGGATGAATCCCACTTGATCATGATGTATTATTTTTTTAATATGTTGTTGTATTTGATTTGCTAGTATTTTGTTTAGTATTTTAGCATCTGTATTCATTAGAGATATTGGTCTGTAGTTTTCTTTTTTTGTGCCATCCTTGCCTGGTTTTGGTATAAGGGTTATGTTGGCCTCATAAAATGTGTTTGGAAGTATTGCTTGTTCTTCAATTTTTTGGAAGACTTTGAGTAGAATAGGAACCCAGTCTTCTTTGAATGTTTGATAAAATTCGCTGGTATAGCCGTCAGGGCCTGGACTTTTATTTTGGGGGAGGTTTTTAATGGTTTTTTTCTATTTCTTCTCTACTAATAGGTCTGTTTAGGCTTTCTGCTTCTTCTTGACTCAGTCTAGGAAGGTTGTATTGTTCTAGGAATTTATCCATTTCTTCTAGGTTGTTGAATTTAGTGGCATAAAGTTTTTCATAGTATTCTACAATAATTCTCTGTATATCTACGGTGTCCGTGGTGATTTCTCCTCTTTCATTTTGGATTTTGTTTATATGAGTTCTTTCTCTTTTTTCCTTAGTAAGTCTTGCCAAGGGTTTGTCAATTTTGTTGATCTTTTCAAAGAACCAGCTCCTTGTTCTATTAATTTTTTCTATAGTTTTTCTGTTCTCTAATTCATTTATTTCTGCTCTGATTTTTATTATCTCCTTTCTTCGGCTGGTTTTGGGTTGTCTTTGTTCTTCTTTTTCTAGTTCCTTAAGGTGGGAAGTTAAGTGGTTCACTTGGGCTCTCTCTTGTTTGTTCATATATGCCTGAAGTGATATGAACTTCCCTCTTATCACTGCTTTTGCTGCATCCCATAGATTCTGATATGTTGTATTGTCATTTTCATTAGCCTGTATATATCTTTTTATCTCTGCACTTATTTCTTCTTTGACCCATTCATTTTTTAAAAGTATGTTGTTTAGCCCTGGCTGGTTGGCTCAGCGGAAGAGCGTCGGCCTAGCGTGCGGAGGACCTGGGTTCGATTCCCGGCCAGGGCACACAGGAGAAGCGCCCATTTGCTTCTCCACCCCTCCGCCGCGCTTTCCTCTCTGTCTCTCTCTTCCCCTCCCGCAGCCAAGGCTCCATTGGAGCAGAGATGGCCCGGGCGCTGGGGATGGCTTTGTGGCCTCTGCCTCAGGCGCTAGAGTGGCTCTGGTCGCAATATGGCGACGCCCAGGATGGGCAGAGCATCGCCCCCTGGTGGGCAGAGCGTCGCCCCTGGTGGGCGTGCCGGGTGGATTCCGGTCGGGCGCATGCGGGAGTCTGTCTGACTGTCTCTCCCCGTTTCCAGCTTCAGAAAAATGAAAAAAAGAAAAAAAAAAAAAGTATGTTGTTTAGTTTCCACATTTTTGTGGGATTTTTTTCCTCTTTTTTGCAGTTGAATTCTAGTTTCAAGGCTTTATGATCAGAAAATATGCTTGGTACAACTTCAATTTTTCTGAATTTGCTGATGTTGTTTTTGTGGCCCAACATATGGTCAATTCTTGAGAATGATCCATGTACACTGGAGAAAAACGTGTACTCAGTCACTTTGGGATGAAATGTCCTGTAGATGTCTATCATATCCAGGTGCTCTAGTGTTTTGTTTAAGGCCACTATGTCTTTGTTGATTCTCTGTTTGGATGACCGATCTAGAGCCGTCAGTGGTGTATTGAGGTCTCCAAGTATGATTGTATTTTTGTCAGTTTTTGTTTTAAGGTCAATAAGTAGCTGTCTTATATATTTTGGTGCTCCTTGGTTTGGTGCATATATATTAAGAATTGTTATGTCTTCTTGATTCAGTGTCCCCTTAGCCATTATGAAATGGCCATTTTTGTCTCTGAGTACTTTTCCTGTCTTGTAGTCAGCATTATCCGATATGAGTATTGCTACACCTGCTTTTTTTTGGATGTTATTTGCTTGGAGTATTGTTTTCCAGCCTTTCACTTTGAATTTGTTTTTATCCTTGTTACTTAGATGAGTTTCCTGTAGGCTGCATACAGTTGAATTTTCTTTTTTAATCCATTCTACTACTCTGTGCCTTTTTATTGGTGAGTTTAATCCATTTACATTTAGTGTAATTATTGACACTTGTAGTTCCCTATTGCCATTTTATATCTTGCTTTCTGTTAGTTTTGTGTCTTGTTTGATCCTTCTCTTTCGTTTTTCTATCTTTTGTTTTTCTTTGGTTGTATTCCATACATCTTTCCTCTGTTGCTATCTTTTTTATCTCATGTGCTTCTGTGGTGGTTTTTTCAATGGTGGTTACCTTTGAGTAATGAAAAGGGTCCCTACCCTGTTCATTGTAGCAAACTATTTTGTGAGTACTTTTGCACTCCATCGTCCTTTGCTACTGTTAATCTCCATCTTCTCCCCCTCTTTCTTTTTGTTGTCGTCACAGTTTAAATTTGGTTTTATTGTGTTCTTCTTGGAGCTTTTACTTGTGGCTCTGTTTTTTTTCTTGTTCTTTGTATCTGATTGGAGAACCCCCTTTAGTAATTCCTGGAGTGGGGGTTTTCTGATGATAAATTCCCTCATCTTTTCTGTATCTGTGAATATTTTTATTTCTCCTTCATATTTGAAGGATAGCTTTGATGGGTATAGTATTTGTGGCTGAAAGTTCCTCTCTTTCAGGACTTTAAATATTGGGGTCCACTCTCTTCTAGCTTGTAGAGTTTCTGCTGAGAAATCTGATGATAATCTAATGGGCCTTCCTTTATATGTTGTATTCTTCTTTTCCCTGGCTGCCTTGAGAATTTTTTCTTTGCTGTTGGTTTGTGTCGATTTCATTATGATATGCCTTGGAGTAGGTTTGTTGGGGTTAAGAAAACTCGGAGTTCTGTTTGCTTCTTGAACTTGAGGCTTTAGTTCTTTCCACAAGCTTGGGAAGTTCTCATCTATTATTTGTTTGAGTATGTTCTCCATTCCATTTTCTCTCTCTTCTCCCTCTGATATACCTATTATTCTTATGTTATTCTTTTTGATGGAGTCAGATAATTCCTTTAGGGATATCTCATTTTTTTTAATTTTTTAGTCTCTTTCTTCTTCTCTCTGTTGTGCCTCAAGTTGCTTGTCTTCTATTTCACTAATCCTCTCTTCTATCTGACCTGTTCTATTAGCTAAGCTTATTACTTCGTTTTTCAGCTCGTGAATTGAGTTTTTCATCTGTTTGATTTGTTTTTATAGTTTCAATTTCCTTGGACATATATTCTTTGTGTTCATTGAGTTGTTTTCTGAGCTCCCTAAATTGCCTTTCTGTGTTTTCTTGTATATTTCGGAGGATTTTTAGGATTTCTATATTGAATTCTCTGTCATTTGCTCCAAGGTTTCCAATATATTAAATTTTTTCTCCATAGATTTTTCCTCATCTAGCTGTGTTACCTCTTTCTTTTGTATCCATGATATTCGATTTTCTCTTCCTTAATGGCATCTGAGGGTGGTTTTGTTGATAGTATTAATGAGATTTAATAAAGAATAAAAAGTTAAACAAAAATAAAAAATCAAAAAGAGTTGTTTTTTTTTAAAAAAATTAATAATGAAATAAAGAAAAATAAAATAAAAATTTTAAAAAAAGGAAATTATACCCCCCCTCCTTTTTTCCTCTCCTCTCCTCTTCCCTCTTTCTTGAGAAAATCTTGTGGTGAACTGTGAATTATAACAAACAATGCCTGTAATGGAGGGCCTGAATTGGGGAAAAGTAATAGAGGGGCAAAAAAATGAAAAAAAAAGAAAAAAAAGGGGGTATGGACCCACCAAAAGCAAATAAGAAAAAAATTGGGTCAACAATAAAATGATTTGCTTTTAGGTGTTGGTTGTCTAAGAGTTATGATGAGAGGAATAAGAGGAAAACAGAAAAATGGGGGAACAAATTTAAAAATTACTATTGTATTTAGTGGAACAAGAACTAGATAAAATGGAGAGCCAGGGATGGGAGCACTGCTAGTGAGTTAAAAAGGTGAAGTAAAAAAACCCCAAAATGCCACAAACATAAGTTTGAGTCCCAGATAAGATAATTTGTTTGTTATTGAGGTTTGAATGAGAGGAGATGTAAAGGAGAAAGGAAGAAACTAATATAGAGGGAGAAAAGAAAGAGAGAGAGAGAGAGAAAAAGAGGGAACCACTAAAAGAAGAAAAAAGAAAAAAGAGGAGAGAGTGAGAGAGAGAGAGAGAGAGTTAAGGGTTTTGGAGTGCAACCCTCATAGAGAGAAAGGAAGAGGAAAGAAAAGATAATGGGAGATGTAACACTTATGGGTAGTGTAGTTCAAGGAGAGGAAAGAGTAAGACCAGCAGAGTTAATTGGCCAAATTGGAGGAGGAAAAAAATATCAAGAATGAAGATAAGAGAAACAAACGAACAAATATAATAAAATGGGATAGGTTATAAAGTCTGCAGATTATTCTTGATTTGGAGAGGTTATCTTCTTGCTTTTTCTTTTCTCTCCCTCTTCCTGGTCGGTGACTCTGTACCCCAGGTTCTGCCCCTTTGGCACGCTCAGGTAGAGGTTTGCAGTTGATAAGTCTCTATGGCAATGTCATGTATTGTGCTTTAGTCTCGTTGGCAGTCGAGACTCATTAGCATTTATAGGCTCCGACAATGAGAGAGTCCGTGTTTCTGGAGCCTTTCTCCTAGTCTTTCCTTCCTCAATTAGTAGCCTGATAATCCAGCTATGGGGTTGCTGCTGCCTCTGCCTGGATAGTAAGAGGCTCAAAGAGCTGGCAACTCCCCACTCTATTTCTACTCAGCACAGGGCTCTGGGTAAGGCTCAGTCAGTCAGAGCTGCTAGCATAATCAGGTGGGGTTTCCGCCCACTCAAAGACCTCTGGCTCTGCCACTCTGTCCGGTAACACAGGTGGGTGCCCACTTCCGGGGCGCTTGGAGGAAACTCTCTGCGCGCGCAAACCAGGATATCCGGCCAGCAGTCTCACGCTCTGAGTGAAACCCCCAACCACATGGAAAAGTTTCAGCATTGGAATTGGCTCTCGCTCCGTCCCCGTGCACGGCTTTTGCAAGGTGCTGGGGCTGCCCGAGATTCCGCTTTGGCCCACACAAAGGCCCCTGACTCTGCCCCTCTGTGCGATAACACGGGCACGCACTGCCGAGGCACTCGGAGGAATCTCTCACTCACTAACTGCGCACGCAGACCAGGATATGAGGCCGGCCATGTTTCCCTCTGAGTGAAACCCCCACCAGCACGGAAAATTTCCACCGTTGGAATTAGTTCTCGCTCCCTCCCGTGCACGGCTTTCCCAGGGCACTGGGGCTGCCCAGAGATTCTGCTTTTGGCCCACAGAAAGGCCTCTGACTCTGCATCTCTGTAGGGTAACACGGGCACCCACTCCCGGTGCTTAGGAAGAAATCTCTCACCCACTAACTACGAGCCGACCAGGGATCAGGTAAAATGGCTGCCCCGCTTGTCTTTCTTTGTTTGGGTTTGGCGCGAGTGTTAGCTTGTATTGCCCGGGTTGCCACAGGATCAGTTTTTCCTCGGCTTGGATCTCCGTGCCACAGCCTGGTTCAGCCGTTTGTGCCACGGCCTGGATCTATTCACCCCCTTTGCCCGCCTCAGTTTCTATATTCACAGTTACCAGAGAAAGCTGCCCTGTTTAGGTTAGTGAGGAAGGCGGAGCATTTCTTACTCTAATTCCTTCGGGGTTTGGTTATATATTTAGCCAATTTTTCACTCGACCATACCTTCAGGTGTATTGCGAAGCATCTGGAGGCTCCAAGTATAGGTTTTTCTGTTTCTGGTTGAAGATCTTGTTGAGTTTTGGGGGAGATTTATCGGTATCGCTTCCTACCTCGCCATTACTCTGACGTCATCCAACATGTCTTTTGATTGGATCATTTAATCCATTTACATTTAAGGTTATTATTTATTTATTTATTTATTTATTTATTTATTTATTTATTTTTACAGAGACAGAGAGAGAGAGTCAGAGAGAGGGGTAGACAGACAGGAATGGAGAGATGCGAAGCATCAATTGTTAGTTTTTCGTTGCGCATTGCAACACCTTAGTTGTTCATTGATTGCTTTCTCATATGTGCTTTCTCATTGCAACACCTTAGTTGTTCATTGATTGCTTTCTCATATTGCTTTCTCATATGTACTTCAGCAGACCAAGTAACCCCTTGCTGGAACCAGCGACCTTGGGCCCAAGCTGGTGAGCTTTTGCTCAAACCAGATGAGACTGCGCTCAAGCTGGTGACCTCGGGGTCTCAATCCTGGGTACTTCTGCATCCCAGTTCAATGCTCTATCCACTGCATCACCGCCTGGTCGCGCTAAGGTTATTATTGATATGTAGTTTTTTATTGCCATTTTATTCTTTAAAACTGTATTCCTTTTTTGCTATATTCTTTTCCCACTTTGATCTGTTTACAACAGGCCCCTTAACATTTCCTGCAGCATTGGTTTGGTTGTAATGAATTCCTTGAGTTTTTGTGTTTTTTTTTTTTGTATGGGAAGCTTTTTATTTCTCCTTCAATTTCAAATGATAGCCTTGCTGGATAAAGTAGTCTTGGTTGTAGGTTCTTGTTCTGCATTACTTTGAATATTTCTTGCCATTCCCTTCTGGCCTCAAGTGTTTCTGTTGAGAAGTCAGATGTCATCCTAATGGGTGCTACTTTGTAGGTGATAGCTTTTTTTTCTCTTGCAGCTTTTAATATTTTCTCTTTATCTCTTAGCTTTGGTATTTTAATTATGATGTGTCTTGCTGTAGGTTTCTTTGGGTTTCTCTTTAATGGAGTTCACTGTTCTTCTTGAACTTGTGAGAGTTTCTCCTGCATTTATTTAGGGAAGTTTTCAGCTATAATATGATTGAAAAAAGTCTCTATTTCTTGTTCTTTCTCTTTTTCTTCAGGAACCCCTATGATATGGATGTTATTTCTCTTCATGTTGTCACAGAGCTCTCTAAGAGTTTCCTCAGACTTTTTGAGTCTCTTTTCCTTTTTTTTCTCTGCTTTCTTGCCTTTATTCAAGTTGTCCTCCAACTCACTGATTCGATCCTCAGCTCTATCCATCCTGTTTTTAATCCCTTCCATTGTGGTCTTCATTTCTGATATTGTATTTGTCATCTCCGACTGATTCTTTTTTAATATTTCAATATCCTTTTTTATACTTGCTATTTCTTTATTTAGATGTTCATAATGACCATCCATTGTTGTTCTAAGATCCCTAAGCATCCTTACAATCATTATTTTGAACTCCGCACCTGGAAGTTTGGTTATCTCTATATCACTCAGTTCATCTCCTGAAGGTTTCTCTTGTGGTTTCATTTGGATTACACTTCTTTGTCTTCTCATTATGTCTGTATTTGGGTATTTTGTTTGTAGAGCTGGTTGAGTCTAGGTTTGGTGTTGTCTATCTCCAGTTTTCAATTGTGTTATTTCTAGGTCTTCTTGGGTTGGCTTCAGCTATTATTTGTAATCCACTTTCGGATTTGGGCCATTTTGAAGTATTGATTTGTTTGTTTTCTTAACAGGTGATAGTCTTGTTTACTGATCTCAGCAGGGGGCTTCCTTGAAACTGTATCCAGGAATGCGGTGGGTATAACATGAGACTCTGAAGGCTTCTTTAGCCAGCTAATCTCACTGGGGGCAGGGTGTTTTCTCAGCTTCAGTAGGGGGAGGTGTGTCTCAGATCTCCATGGAGACTTGAGTTACTGCTCCTCCTCCCCACTTCTTGTTTTCAGCTGTGTCTTGTTGTGATGATTGGAGTTGGATAGATGTCTGGAGATCTCTGATCTGGAAGCACTTCAGCTCTGTTTTGTGAAAGGTTCAGTCCCTCCCCCAGCTATGGCCGCCTCCAGCATGGATGAGTCAGCTGTTTTAGGTCATCTCCTTCATTCCTTAGCCCCTCACAGTCTGTCCCTCTCTCTTTCCTTTCCACTTGGGAGATAAGCTGGTCTTTTCAACACACCTAGCTCCCTGGTCACCAGGCAAGTGCCTGTGAGCAGTAGTTTCTGCACTTTTCCCTTCTGTGAGATCCCCTCTGGGCTCTCAGCCTCACCCCCCTCCCCGATCCTGTAAGCAGGGGAGATTCAGGTGCTCCCTACCAGGTTTGTTGTGGATTCTTCTTTGCTCCTTGGTTTTTGAGAGCTGTTCTTACAGTTCAGAGTTGGGTTTTCATGCTGATTTTTCCCAAATTGATTTGTATTCCAGTTTAGTGGTGAGAGCTGGGAGTCTGTGCGTCCGCCTACTCCGCTGCCATCTTTTTCTCTCCCTGTTTTTTGGTTTTTTAGGTGAGAGGTGGGGCCTTTCCTTGGTTTTTGAGAGCTGTTCTTATAGTCCAGAGTTGGTTTTTCATGCTGATTGTTTCTAAACTGATTTGTATTGTAGTTTGGTGGTGAGAGCTGGGAGTCTGTGCGTCTGCCTACTTTGCTGCCATCTTCAGGTCCTGGTAACTGCTATTTATTAGTGAACAAAACAAAGATCCTTGCTTGTGTGGGACATGTTTGTTAGTTGATGGTGGGTACATATTAGTAATTCATTTTGGATTTACTTTTTTTGTTTTTGGGGTGTTTTTTTTTAATAAAGAGACAGAGAGAGTCAGAGAGAGGGATAAGTAGAGACAGACAGACAGGAATGGAGAGAGATGAGAAGCATCATTCATCAGTTTTTCATTGCGACACCTTAGTTGTTCATTGATTGCTTTCTCATGTGCCTTGATCTTGGGGTTACAGCAGACTGAGTAACCCCTTGCTCAAGCCAGAGACCTTGGGTCCAAACTGGAGAGCTTTACTCACACCAGATGAGCCTGCGCTCATGCTGGTGACTTCAAGGTCTCGAACCTGGGTCTTCCACATCACAGTCCAATGCTCTATCCACTGCACCACCTCCTGGTCAGGCTGGTTCTAATTTTTACTTCCCACATAACTTGTAAAGTTGAATCTCTTTTTACATGTATATTGACCTCATAAAATCTTCTTCTGTTAAGTGACTATTCAAACATTTTTCCCATTCAAAAAAATATTGACAGTGTCTTTGTGGTTTTTTTGGTTCTTTATATAATGTGGATATACATCCTTCCAGAATATATTCATTGTGATCATTTCTCCCACTCTTTATCTTACTTTTTGATTATCTTTTTTTGTTAAGTAAGTGGAGGGGAGATAAGAGACAGACTCCTACATGCACCCCAACCGGTATCCATCTGGCTACCCCTGTCTGGAGCCTCAAATCAACCAAGCTCTCCTCAACTCAAACCAACACAGCCACTGGCTTCAAGAGCAAAGAGCGAGAGAAGGGGGAGAGGAAGGAAGGGGAGATAAGCTGATGGTTGCTTCTCCTACATGTCATGACTGGGGAATCAAACCCAGAACATCCATATACTGGGCGAATGTTCTATCCATGAACCAACTGGCCAGGACAGCCTTTTGGTGATCTTAAATGGTATCATTTGATGAATAGATAGAAGCTTAAATTAATTTAACTAAAGACTTATTTGACAATCTCTTATAATAAGTGCTGTCTACAGAGTTTAAGGCCATAAAGACATTCTCTTATGTCTCACACAAGAGGCTTTATAGTTTTATTTTGTACAGGACAGGGGAAATTAGAAGAGACAGAGCTTAGGAATGTTGTTCCTCCTGTTCAGAAAGAGGTGGGTAATGGCTCACACACTGAACAGAAAGCGTCTGGCTCATTCAGATGAGGCCGGAGGGTCTTGTTCTGCAACCTGGCAGCGTGTCCCTGCTTCACACTGGAATGAAACAGAGCTTATAGTCGGGCGGTACAGAGCCTAGCGCAGAGACAGCTGGAGTGATGTCAATGTCCTTCAGATCAACCACAGGCTTCAGGGTAAAATGCTGTAAAATGTGGGTCAGTATTAAAAACAGCTCCATGCGGGCCAGGCCTTCTCCAGCACAAACCCTTTTTCCTAAAAATGACACAGAAATTACATATTAATTTAATTCTATTTCTGAGTTAACACACAGAGAGGCTGAAAAAATATGGAAATAAAAATAAATATATAAGTATATTAATAAAAGACTAATTAATTTATGTCTTCTCTTATCTACAGCGGAACCTGGTTTCCTTAATTCTCGCAGTACCGACTTCTGTGTGCGTGCTGCAAGAAAGATTCTATTCTGTGCTCCCACGTTGGACTTGATTTCCTGTGGTTTGTCAGTGACATCTTTCCATGCACACACACACATGCTGACCTACTCAACTGGCATGAGGCACACACTGTACTTTTCCATGGTCAGTTCCAAGGCTCAGTAACAGGTTTGTTTCCCCTCACCTGTATTCTAAAGTATAATCTTAATCTTTTCATGTCGCCGCTTTAAAATTTTTCAAGAGTTTACCATTGCCAAGTATAAAAAGACCTCAAAAATTAGCCACAGCATTATTATCCACTAATCCCCAAACAGACTGGCAATTTCAGATGTTGTCTCAAATTCAGCGGTCCCTCCACATGGAATAGTCTTCCCCTCTGCTCTGCCGGCTGACACTCTCTACATTTTACTAGATCCTGTTCAGATGTCATTTACTCTATGCAAACTTCTGTGACGTGCTCAGGGTATGTAACTCACTCCCTGAGTTACATACTCATATGTTTCCACAGCCTTCATTAATGTTCTAACACAGCACATGTCACATGAAGTTCTAATAATTCATCTGTCTCACTGACTGGAATATAAGCTCTTAAGGTAAGGCCTTTCATCTTGAAATGATGCCTACAGTGTCAGACAAAAGCAAGTCTGCAAACCCAGTGATATGAATAGAAACTTTGAGCAGGCTCATTACACAGAAAGAAAGATAAGGCCTTTTACTCTCTCTTCTTCCCTCTGTTTCTCCTTTGGAGTGTGCTGAATATTCTCTGGGTCTTCTTCCTTTCAGGTCCATTCTGTGTGTGTTTGTCTTTGGTGTTTACTCTCTGCTCAAGAAGCTGATTTCTATGACTTGCATAAACCCAGAAGTTGGTTCCTTTCTGAGTTCTGAATAAATTCAGAGGATTAGATATTGAAATGGCCAGAGTATTTAATCCTCACTCCCACCCTGTCGGACCGCAGTTTAGACAGTGGCTCTATTCCTCTGCCTCTAAACGCATCACCTGTTGAGGGGTCCCATCCCTCTTTGCTAAAGATCTACTTGGATTCCAGTAATAGTCACCATCCCTTGCTCCTTTCAACCTAGGATGGTGATGTTTTTCCCCTGCTGGTGTCAGCCCCTGAGTGCTTTAGCACACCTCATTACTTCCCTTAATCTTCTCACACTCCAAAAAACTGTCTTTGCATTAAACATATGTGTGTTTGTGTGTGACAGAGACACAGAGAGGGACAGACAGGAAGGGAGAGAGATAAGAAGAATCAATTATTCATTACAGCTCCTTAATTGTTCATTGATTGCTTTCTCATATGTGCCTTGACCAGGGGGCTACAGCAGAGAAAGTGACACCTTGCTAAAGCCAGTGAACATGGGTTCATATCTATGACCCCTAGATCAAGCCAACATCCTCACGCTCAAGCTGGTGAGTGTGCTCAAGCCGGTGACTTCAGGGTTTCGTACCTGGGTCCTTTGCATCCCAGTGTGAAGCTCTATCCACTGCACTACTGCCTGGTCAGGCTCTTTAAATTTTCTTTAGTTGACTTTCTGAGTATGCCACCTATTTCTTTTGGGACCCTCACAAATTAAAGGAAAGCACTGAAATAAAACTTCCTGCAAGAACATTTCTCATACCTTCTAAATACTCTACCCTCTGCCCTGGCAACACAGAGGACAAGAGTCAGGAGCTTCTGACACTGGCCTGTAGCTCATTCTGTTAGAGCGTCATCTGAAACGCCAAGGTTGTAGTTTCGATCCCCAGCCAGGTCACATATGGAAAGTGATCAATGAATATACAACTAAGTGGAACAGCAAATGAATGCTTCTCTCTCTTTCTCTTTCTCCCCCTTTCTCTCTCTGTCTCTCTAAAACAAAACAATACAAAGATAAAAAGAGTCAGAAGCTTCTGTTTGGTTCCCACAACAGCCCTTCGAAGACCATTTGTCTCTCTGTGGTCTCATTGCCTGTTAATATTGGGGACTGAAATATCAACAGGGTTTTTAGAGTTATTTCTGGGGGACAGAGGCGTGGGGAACTGGCTGCTGCCCAACCACTCACCTCGCTGGCAAAAAGCTAAGCCCTTCCCCACACCTCCATGTTAGCTGTGATGTCCGTCCTTCCCCCCATGTTCCCTGAAGGAAAAACTGGCTTCTTTGTGCATGTTAAGTATTGGTGAGGTTTTTTTGCATTTGGTAGAATTCTTGAGTTGCCTTGTAAATTGTAATCAGATAAGTCATTAATTTTATAATGGCCCATTTTGTCCTATAATAAAGGAAGATGTGGTTTCTGGGGCGGCCATGTTTTTCTCTGCTAGGACGGTATTTTCTGCTAGCAGTAATTGCAAAGCCTTTCCAAAACCATCTTTTATATTCTTCCATTTTTATTTAATTAATTCCTCACCGTTCCCGCTCAGGACCTGAATATACTCATTGCGGCTGGCCCACAGCATGTTTATCTGTCCTCCTCTCTTTCAGAGAGGGTATCTGTTTCTTTTTAGACAGTCAGACTCCCGCATGCACCCCATGCACCCCACCGGGATCCACCCGGCATGCCCACCAGGGGCGACGCTCTACCCAACAGGCAGCGATGCTCTGCCCCTCCAGGGCGTCGCTCTGCCGCAACCAGAGCCACTCTAGCGCCTGGGGCAAAGGCCAAGGAACCATCCCCAGTGCCCGGGCCATCTTTGCTCCAATGGAGCCTTGGCTGCAGGAGGGGAAGAGAGAGACAGAGAGGAAGGAGGGGGTGGGGTGGAGAAGCAAATGGGCGCTTCTCCTATGTGCCTTGGCTGGGAATCAAACCTGGGTCCCCCGCACGCCAGGCCAACGCTCTACCGCTGAGCCAACCGGCCAGGGCCAGATCTGTTTCTTATTCACACTTTATCCTTGGATCTGAGCATGAGTATGCTGTATACGGGGTCCTCAGGGAAGTGTACTGAATGAACTGACTCTAGCAGGAGCTTTTGGGAATGTCAGTGGTGAATTATGGGACAGAACTCATTGAGCAGTCTCCAATCCAATGAGAAATAACCTGGACTTTGGGAGTGGTGCCTCTGTTCTCATGCAAATGACAATTTGTCCAGCCCAGGGTGGCCTCCCCACAAAGCCCTGCCTCATCTCTTTGGTATCTGATGTACAAATAGAATTGAAACTTGCTTACCTGCTGAAAAAGGCATGAAGTAGTCACTCTTCTTAAAGTTGCCTCTTTCATCTAAGAAGTGGCCGGGGTCAAACTGGTCTGGGTTAGGAAACTCTTTGTTATCATGCAGGATAGAAGTTAGAGATGTGAATATGGATGTGCCCTGATATAAAAAGAAACAGACAAATTGGATTAAAGAATGTTATGCTGGGCCCTGGCCGGTTAGCTCAGCGGTAGAGCGTCGGCCTGGCGTGCGGGAGTCCCGGTTCGATTCCCGGCCAGGGCACACAGGAGAAGCGCCTATCTGCTTCTCAACCCCTCTCCCTCTCCTTCCTCTCTGTCTCTCTCTTCCTCTCCCACAGTGAGGCTCCACTGGAGCAAAGATGGCCCGGGTGCTGAGAATGGCTCTGTGGCCTCTGCCTCAGGCGCTAGAATGGCTCTGGATGCATCAGAGCGACGTCCCAGAGGGGCAGGGCATCACCCCCTGGTGGGTATGCCAGGAGGATCCCGGTTGGGCACATGCGGGAGTCTGTCTGACTGCCTCCCTGTTTCCAGCTTCGGAAAAATGAAAAAAAAAAAAGAAAAAGAATGTTATGCAGGCCCTGTCCAGTTGGCTCACTGGTACAGCATCTGAATGGCTTGTGTCCTGGGTTTGATTTCTGTTCAGGGCACACAGAAGGTTGCTTCTCCACCCCTCTGCCTCTCACTTCTCTTTCTCTATCTTTCTCTCTCTTTTCCTCCCCTTCTATAGCCATGGCTCAATTAAAATGGTCTCAGACGGGCAGAACATCGCCCCCTAGTGAGCATGACTGGTGGATCCCAGGCAGGCACATGCAGGAGTCTGTCACTGCCTCCCCTCCTCTCACTATATGGGAAAAAAAATATTATGTAGTTTTTTAAAAAGTCCATTCATCAAATCCTTTTGTTTTATACACCAAATAATTGAGGTATTAAAAGAGAATTTATTTTATGTCACAGAATGAATTAGTGACGAAGCCTAATAGGTCTTAAACCATATAAGCCAGTCCAAGGCACTGTTCATGGACCCCAAGGCCATCATCTTTAGTTTGTAGTCTGATATCAGCACTTGTTTTTCAGAAAACTAAGGACACTCTCTGGAGTGCACTATCCTTAATTGCACTATTGTCAAAACTGTTGATGTGGAAGAGCAAGATGGCGATGGAGTAGGCAGACATACCAACTTCCACCTCCCAGAACCAAAGTGAATTACAACTTACTTTTAAGAACCATCATCTGGAAAAACCATCTATGAACTAAAGTAATAGGGCTCTTTAACCAAGGAACACTGCAGAAGTCACACTGAGACTGGTAGAAAAAGTAGAAACATGGAGAGGGCGGCCCAGCTCCTGGGAGCAAACAGCAGCCCAGAGAGACTTGCATGGCAGGAAGTGAGTTTAGCGGAGAGGTGAGGGTCTTGGGCCCCAGGAACAAAGCCCATCCTGCAGCCCCAGAGCCTCGAAGAAGCGTATGGACAGTGTTTCACAGCAAAACAAGTCAGGATACTGTTTTTGAGAAAGAGACAGATTTCTCAGACCCAGGATTCTTCTTAAATGGACCACACAGAAAACCTCTTTCATGACCACTCACCCGAAAGTCCGGGGTACTAGGAGAGAAGAGAGGACCAGAGTAGCAGGAAGAGAGTGTAATCTAGGAGGCACAGGCAGAAACACTTTGAGGGACAGCCACCCTGACCCCTGGGCTGAGTCACTCCCCAAATCTGAAGTGAATATTTCCCCTGGAACCAGCAATACCAGCAAAGGGAAGCAGGATACCAGCCAAACAAGCTCTTCCATGGCACTAAGAGCAGAGTTGCTTAGAAGGAGGGGACCTTAAGGAATACAGTATTGACTGTTAGGGTCTGAGCTTCAGAGCCCTCACCTATACTACTGAGGGTTTGCTGGAGGGTGGGCGGCAATGGAATGCAGAAGGCATGGTCCCATGGGTGGGGGAAGAAGCCAGGCCGGCCATGACTTAGGCCTGGCCTGAGTTCAGTCTCACATAGCGGAGGTAGAAGGGATCCACGAAAGAGGTCCAGCTGGCTGAAGGCCCGCCTGCAATCCCACCCGCAGGGGAATGGAGAAAGCCTGGGAACTGCAGAGACCCACGGCTGAGCACGGGCATGCAGGCCTGTCTGGCCTAGAGCCCCACTTGCGGCCTGACTTGTGAGCACAGCTTTGCCTGTGGGAGCAGGGTAAAAGCCCAGGAAAAGGCGGAGACCCACGGCTGACCAAATGTGCTCATCCCTGCCAGCAGTGCCGAGGCTTGTGGCCCCAGGTGTGGTATGCAGGCCCACTAATGAGGGCGGGGTGAAGGCGAAGGCTTGTAGACCCGGGAACGAGAACGCAGCCCTTCCCGTGGAGGTGAGGTGGAAACTGCAGCAACAGCCACAGCTGGCAGGTGCAAGCAAAGCCCATACCCGAACACCTGAGGCAGCGGCAGAGATGGTGGTGGGCCTGCAGACACACCACACCTAGGGAATGACAAAATGGAAGGCAGAGAAATGCAACCTAATTGAATCAAGAGAAATACCAGAAAAGGACTTGAATGAGTCTGATATAACCAAATTACCAGATGCAGAGTTTAAAATTATGATTGTTAATATGCTCAAAGATCTTAAAACAACAATAGATGGTCATAATGAACAACTAAATAAAGAGATAGCAAGTATAAAAAAGGATATTGAAATAAAAAAGAAATCAGTCAGAAATGACAAATGCAATATCAGAAATAAAGACTACAATGAAAGGAATTAAAAGTAGGGTGGATGAAGCTGAGGATCAAATCAGTGAGTTAGAGGAAAAGATAAACGCAGGCATGGAATCAGAGCAGCAAAAAGAAAAGAGACTCAAAAAGTCTGAGGAAATTCTAAGAGAGCTCTGTGACAACATGAAGAGAAATAACATCCATAACATAGGGGTTCCTGAAGAAGAAGAGAAAGAACAAGGGATAAAGACTTTGTTCAACAAATCATAGCTGAAAACTTCCCTAAATTGATGCAGAAAAAAGTCACACAAGTTCAAGAAGCACAGAGAATTCCATTAAAGAGAAACGCAAAGAAATCTACACCAAGACACATCATAATTGAAATACCAACGCTAAGTGATAAAGAGAAAATATTAAAAGCTGCTAGAGAGAAAAAAACTATCATCCAAAAAGTAGCCCCCATAAGGATGACATCTGACTTCTCAACCAAAACACTTGAGGCCAAAAGGGAAAGGCAAGACATATTCAAAGGAATGCAGAACAAGAGCCTACAACCAAGGCTACTTTATCCAGCAAGGCTATCATTTGAAATTGAAGGATAAATAAATTATTTCCAGACAAAAAAAAAAAAACTCAAGGAATTCATTACAACCAAACCAATGTTTCAAGAAATGTTAAGGAGCCTGTTGTAAACAGATCAAAGGGGGAAAAAATATGACAAAAGAGGAATACAGCTTTAAAGAATAAAATGGCAATAAACAACTACATATCAATAATAACCTTAAATGTAAATGGATTCAATTATCCAATCAAAAAACAGAGGGTAGTTGCATGGATAAGAAAACAGAACCCATACATATGCTGTCTATAAGACACACCCCTCAAAACAAAAGATGCACATAGATTGAAGGTAAAATATATATCAGGCAAATGTAAATGAAAATAAAGCTGGGGTAGCAATACTTATATTAGACAAAAATGGACTTTAAAACAAAGGCTATAATAAGAGATAAAGTAAGTCATTATATAATGATAAAGGGAGCAATCCAACAGGAATATATAACCATTATAAATATCTACGCACCTAATATAGGAGCACCTCAATATATAAAGAAGACTTTGTTGAATATAATGAGTGAGATCAACAGCAATATTATAATAGTAGGAGATTTTAATACCCCAGTAACATCACTAGATAGATCCTCAAGAAAGAAAATTAACAAAGAAACAGCAGACTTAAAGAACACACTAGATCAACTTGATTTAATAGATATTTTCAGAACCTTTCACCCTAAAGCAGCAGAATATACATTTACATTCTTTTCAAGTGCTCATGATACATTCTCTAGGATAGACCACATGTCAAGGCACAAAAGCAGTCTCAAAAAATTTAAGAAGATAGAGATCATATCAAGCACATCCTCTGATTACACAGGCATGAAACTAGAAATCAACCACAACAGACAAACTGAAACATTCTCAAACATTTGGAAACTAAATAGCATGTTATTAAATAACGAATGGGTTAACAATGAGATCAAAGAAGAAATTTAAAAATTCCTAGAAACGAATGATAATGAGCATACAACAACTCAAAATTTATGGTACACAGCAAAAGCAGTGCTTGAGAGGGAAGTTCATAGCATTACAGGCATACTTTAAGAAGCTAGAAAAAGCTAAAGTAAACAACGAAACCCTGCATCTAATAGAACTAGAAAAAGAACAGCAAGTAAATCCTAGAAGTAGTAGAAGGAAGGAAATAATAAAGATCAGAGTGGAAATAAATGACATAGAGGCAAAAGAAACAATACAGAGGATCAAAGAAACAAGAAGCTGGTTCTTTGAAAAGGTAAACAAGATCAAGAAACCTTTAACCATATTCATCAAGAAAAAAAGAGAGAGGACTCAAATAAATAAAATTAGAAATGAGAGTGAAGAAATAACAACTGACACAACAGAAATACAAAAGGTTGTAAGAAAATATGAAGAACTGTATGCTAAAAAATTAGACAACCTAGATGAAATGGACAAATTCCTTGAAACATATAATATTTTAAAATTCAATCTGGAAGAATCAGAAAACCTAAACAGACCAATTTAAACAAATGAGGTCAAAACAGTTATTAAAAATCTCCCAACCAACAATAGCCCGGGACCCGATGGCTTCACAAGTGAATTCTACCCAATATTCAAAGAACAACTAAGTCCTATACTTCTCAAGATATTTCAAATAATTCAAGAAGAAAAAACCTTTCAAGCTCCTTTTATGAGGTGAGCATAATTCTGTTTTCAAAACCAGGCAAAGAGAACACAAAAACAGAAAATTATAGGCCAATATCCCTGATGAATCTAGATGCTAAAATCCTCAACAAAATATTAACCAGCTGGAATCAGCAATATATGAAAAAAATCATACACCATGATCAAGTGGGATTTATTCTGGGGAGGCAAGGCTGGTACATATTTGCAAATCAATCAATGTGATTCATCACATAAATAAATTGAAAGAGAAAAACCACATGATATTTTCAATAGATGCAGAAAATGCATTTGATAAAATCCAGCACCCATTCATAATCAAAACTCTCAGTAAAGTGGGAATACAGGGAATATACCTCAACATGATTAAGGCCATCTATGACAAACCCACAGCCAACATCATACTCAATGGGCAAAAGTTAAAAACAATCCCCTTAAGATCAGGAACAAGGCAAGGGTGCCCCATTTCACCACTCTTATTCAACATAGTCCTAGAAGTTTTAGCCACAGCAATCAGACAAGAAGAAGAAATAAAAGGCATCCAAATTGGAAAAGAAGTAAAACTATCATTATTTGCAGATGATATGATATTGTATGTAGAAAACCCTAAAGTCTCAGTTAAAAAATTATTGGACCTGATAAATGAATTCAGCAAGGTGGCAGGATATAAAATTAATACTCAAAAATCAGAGGAATTTTTATACACCAACAATGAACAGTCAGAAAGAGAAATTAAGGAAACAATTCCCTCACTACTGCAACAAAAAATAAATAAAGTACCTAGGAGTAAATTTAACCGAGAAGACTAAAGACTTGTACTAGTAAAATTATAAAACATTGATTAAAAAAATCAAGGAAGGCCCTGGCCGGTTGGCTCAGCAGTAGAGCATCAGCCTGGTGTGCGGGGGACCCGGGTTCAATTCCCGGCCAGGGCACATAGGAGAAGCGCCCATTTGCTTCTCCACCCCACCCCCTCCTTCCTCTCTGTCTCTCTCTTCCCCTCCCGCAGCCAAGGCTCCATTGGAGCAAAGATGGCCCGGGCGCTGGGGATGGCTCCTTGGCCTCTGCCCCAGGCACTAGAGTGGCTCTGGTTGCGGCAGAGCGATGCCCCGGAGGGGCAGAGCATCGCCTCCTGGTGGGCAGAGCGTCGCCCCTGGTGGGCGTGCCGGGTGGATCCCGGTCGGGCGCATGCGGGAGTCTGTCTGACTGTCTCCCCATTTCCAGCTTCAGAAAAATACAAATAAAAAATCAAGGAAGATTGAAACAAGTGGAAGCATATACCGTGCTCATGGTTAGAAAGAATAAACATCATTAAAATGTCTATATTACCCAAAGCAATTCATAAATTCAATGCAATATCAATTAAAATACCAATGACATACTTCAAAGATACAGAACACATATTTTAAAAATTTATATGGAACCAAAAAAGAACATGAATAGCCCCAGCAATCTTGAAAAGGAAATATAAAGTGGGAGGTATCACACTTCCGGACATCAAGTTATACTACAAGGCCATTGTACTCAAAACAGCCTGGTACTGGCATAAGAACAGGCATACAGATCAATGGAACAGAACAGAGAACCCAGAAATAAACCCATACCTTTATGGACAACAGATAGGAGGTAAGAGTATACAATGGAGTAAAGACAACTGCTTCAACAAATGGTGTTGGGAAAATTGGACAGCTACCTACAAAAAAAACGAAACTAGACCACCAACTTACACCATTCACAAAAATAAACTCAAAATGGATAAAAGACTTAAATGTAAGCTGTGAAACCATAAGTATCTTAGAAGAAAATATAGGCAGTAAGTTCTCTGATATCTCTTGCAGCAATATATTTGCTGATTTATTTCCATAGGCAAGGGGAATAAAAGAAAAACAAATGGGACTACATCAAACTAAAAAGCTTTTCCAGGCCCTGGCCAGTTGGCTCAGTGGTAGAACGTCAGCCTGGCATGCAGGAGTCTCAGGTTTGATTCCCGGCCAGGGCATAAAGGAGAAGCGCCCATCTGCTTCTCTACCCTTCCCCCTCTCCTTGCTCTCTGTCTCTCTCTTCCCCTTCCGCAACCAAGGCTCCATTGGAGCAAAGTTGGCCCGGACGCTGAGGTTGGTTCTATGGCCTCTGCCTCAGGTGCTAAAATGGCTCTGGTTGCAACAGAGCAACGCTCCAGATGGGCAGAGCATCACCCCCTGGTGAGCATGACCGGTAGATCCCGGTCGGGCGCATGCAGGAGTCTTTCTGACTGCCTCCCATTTCCAACTTTGGAAAAAAAAAAAAAAAAAAAAAAAAAAAAAAAAAAAAAAAGCTTTTGCACAGCTAAAGAAAATAAGAACAGAATAAAAAGACAAACTACACAATGGGAGAACATATTCAACAATACGTCTGATAAGGGGTTAATAACCAAAATTTATAAAGAACTTGTAAAATTCAACACCAGGAAGATAAACAATCTAATCAAAAATGGGCAAAAGAAATGAATAAACACTTCTCCAAAGAGGACATACAGACAGCCAATAGAAAGATGAAAAAATGCTCAACATCACTAATCATTAGAGAAATGCAAATGAAACCACAATGAGATATCACCTCACACCAGTCAGAATGGCACTCATCAACAAAACAACACAGTATAAGTGCTGGCGAGGATGTGGAGAAAAGGGAACCCTCCTGCACTGCTAGTGGGAATGCAGACTGGTGCAGCCACTGTGGAAAACAGTATGGAGATTCCTCAAAAAATGAAAAATGAAACTGCCTTTTGACCCAGCTATCCCACTTTTAGGAATATACACCAAGAACACCATAGCACTGTTTCAAAAGGGGAAATGCACCCCAATGTTAATGGCAGCATTGTTCACCATAGCAAAGATCTGGAAACAGTCCAAGTGTCCATCAGTGAATGAGTGGATTAAAAGCTGTTTTACATATATACAGTGGAATACTATGGAGCCATGAAAAAGAAGGAAATGTTACCTTTTGCGACAACATGGATGGACATGGAAACTATTATGTTAAGTGAAATAAGCCAGGCAGAAAAACAATAATATCATATGACCTCACTCATTTGAGGAATCCAATGTACAATGTGAACAAAGAAACAGAATTGAGACAGAGGAGGGATCAAAGGGACCAGAGGAAATGAGAACAGAGGGAAAGGGGATGATAGGATGGGATAAACCTGAAGGGAGATGGGGAGGGCGTTATATGGAGATGGGCAAGGGAGATGTTGAGGGGAATACGGGGGAGGGCGTATGCATTCAGGGTGACACTATAATCTATGTAAACACAATAAATTAAAATCAATAATAAAAAAAAAGGAAAAAAAGTGCTGATGTGCCTCACCTGTGGTGGCACAGTGGAGAAAGCATCAACTTGGAATGCTGAGGTCGCCAGTTCAAAGCCCTGGGCTTTCCTGGTCAAAGTATATATGGGAATTGAGGCTCCCTGCTCCTTCCCCCTTTCTCTCTTTCTCTCTCTCTCTCTCTCTCTCTTTCTCTCTCTCTCTCCTCTTTCTCTAAAATTGAATAAATAAAAAAATAGTTAAAAAGTGCTGATGTCACTGAAAATCCAAGTCATTCTCTTTGAAACCAAGTATGAGGTATTTCTCAAAACTACCTGAGTGGCTGTATTCTTGAAAACCCTTTACTTCCCAATCAGAATGAGAAAATAGTATCCCTCCTCCTAATGATTTCTTTCAGTTGACTTGCAGCTTTTCTTTTTTTCATGAAAAGTTTGACGAGTAAGTGACACAGACAGCTGAGGAGACAAGGGGAGGACAGGCTGCTGGCTAAGTGGGGAGAGTAGTAAACACACTGGAGAGCAGAGACGTGGACAGCAGACTGCGCTAACGGACATGCAGGGTGCACTGAAATCCTCGGGAACGTAAGCGCTATTATATTTATAAAGTAGTGTCAGCAGACTAGAAGGAAAGGAACACAGAGGGTGAGGTGCCTGAGTTTTGAACGTGCAATACCTGTAGAAAGTGAAGCAGACTGTAATTCCACTACAGTGACAGTCAGAATCTGATTCCTAAGGAAAAGTGGAGATGAAATATCTCTCACCTTCGGAATAAAGTATCCTCTGAAGTTAATGTCCCGGGTCACCTCATGGGGCAGGTTGGTGGGAACAAGGTCAATGTATCTCTGGATCTCGTGCACCACGGCGTCCGTGTAGGGCATGCGGCTCCTGTCCTGCATGCAGGGGCTCCGGTTTCTGCCAACCACACGGTCAATCTCTTCCTGGACTTTAGCTGGCACGGCAGGAATCAGAATGTATGTGAAATGGAACACTCTTGTGAAATGACTGTCTTAATTTTGGTTACATTGTGGCGGGAGATTGGAAGAAAGGAAAACGATGTTTGGCTACCTCCATAAGGGAGAAAAAGAAACAGATTTTTAGTTTCTTGGGCTAATAATTCGAGTCTCATTAGAGACTTAAATATATGTGCATGTAAAATGCAATTGTACCGTGAAATTCACTTCTCAACTTTGATTCTCTATTTTGTGTATTTTTGTTTAATGGACTAGGGGGCCTGGGATCCTGAATGATCACTACAAACCATGTAGTTTAACCTCTTTGTATATGCAGTTTTTGTTTTATTAAATGTGTAACTTCCAAGGGAGTAAGAGCTTCCCAGTACAGTAAGTGCTTAATAAATAGAGCAATTAAATGAGATGTTTAGTAGACTCAGCATAGAGGAACAAGAAGTTAACATTTATTTAGCATGAAAAATTTGATAGGCATGCTACACAATTTATAATATCTCAAAATAGTTTTATGTGTTGGATATTAGTTTGTTTATCTTAAAAATGAAAAAAAGAGGACCAGAAAAGTAAATATATTTATTAAGGACATCCAGGTATTATGTGGTCTTATTCCCAAATCCACCGTCTTTGAACTAAATAAGATTGTTGTAAGTAATTTGTGTCAGTGAATTATATTTTTCCTTTACCTACAAAGTATATCATGTTAATAGCTGAAGTAGGACTATCCATTAGTTAAGAACAAATGCTTATTAACTTTCTCTTTGTTGAAAAGACTCTGTGAATGTTAGGAAGTATTATCATCTCCTTAAACAGAAGAGGGCGTCATACAGGGAAAGGTAGTCATGAGTCTGAGGTCACACAGCTATGTGCTAGTAGAGCAGAACCTGCAGCCACTGTTGTTAGAGCCTACAACCCATTTTCTCTACTACCGGGTGGCTACTGTGGACATATGGGATGTATCTACCACATGAAGAATGGTCCTTTAATGGAGCATCTGAAAAATATGTGGCTTAATAGATATAAGGAACGAAGGCTTAAGAATTTTAGAGAAGTTTTAGACTTTGCCTTCTCAGTTTGAGAGATGAGTTTTGCCTAGAAGAGAGTGGTTATATGCAGTGGTTAGGAGCTGCTTATAAAATCCTATGCTTAGCCAAATGTCACAGTGAAAGATAATGATGGCAAGAAAGAAAAGACAAAATATAAATGGATATGATGCAAGAAAAAAACCCACCTAGAAAATGAAAATGGAAGAGCTGGGGAAATATGACACAAGAAGGGCTTTAAATGTGTGTAGGAAAATGTCCCAAACAATTGACAGTCATAATCGACATAGGTCTTACAAGAGTTAGTGAGTTTATTTGGCTAAAACAGTGTGTGTCACATGAAAGAAATACATTGCTATGGTATACCCCAATGTGTTGCAAGCAAAGTGATTTCAAGGCTGTGCTTGTAAATCGCACCTTTTGGAAAACATCCCAGTTATAATGGAGGACAGGGGACTTTAAACCAAGAAGGAAAATCTGATGCTGATGTTGGAGAGAGAGGCTCATGAGATTTAATTATACTAAAGCTGTCTGCATGTACCAAACAGAAAATGACATAACAGTGGAGGAAATAACCTCTTAATATGAACTCAATAAAGAAGATGAGGTAAAATGGGAAAATTGCATTTGTAAGAGAAATCATGCTTCTGAGGAAAATTTTGTTTGCCCATTAGAGTATATTTCAAAAGATTTTTTTATTTGTGTCTAGCTCTTTGTTTAGAAAGTAAGACACTACAGTAGGGAAAGATTATGATTTTCTTGAGTCCCTCTTTACATTGCAAATGCATTTGAGCAGCAATATATTTTGTTTGTTTGACAGAGACAGAGAGAGTCAGAGAGAGAGACAGATAGGGACAGACATGAAAGAAGAGAGATGAGAAGCATCAATTCTTCGTTGTGGCATCTTAGTGTCAATTGATCGCTTGTTTATTGATTGCTTTCTCATATGTACCTTGACATGGGGGCGCTACTGCAGAGCGAGTGACCCCTTGCTCAAGCCAGTGACCTTGGGCTTCAAGCCAATGACATTTGGGCTCAAGCCAGCAACCAATGGGTCATGTCTATGATCCCATGCTCAAGTCAGTGACCCCGCGCTCAAGCTGGTGAGCCTGCTCTCAAGCCACAACCTTGGTGTTTCGAACCTGGGTCCTCCACGTCCCAGTCCAACAGGCTATCCACTGCACCACTGCCTGGTCAGGCTGACAAAGATATATTTATTGGGACAGGGAAGGAATATCAAGTGATATCTTTTTCAACAAAGAGAAAGACTAATTTTTCCCAGATCCTAAGACGGCCCTGCTTACTTCATCTAGTCTGATGCAAATCAAGGATACTCTACCATTACAGGAAGAACAATAACTTCTGCCCTTCAAATCTCTGCTGCACATACATTTTTTTCTCTTTTTGTACTATAATTTAACTTTAATTTCTCTAATGTTTGGAAAATGTATTAGTAATGGAAAATTTTTTTGAATATTGTCTAGACAGGTGAAGAATGGGAGAGTTGTTAGTACTGCCTGCCAATTTTTACCCGAATTTTACCTTTCCCATCGTCTGTAATCATACCTGTGACCTCTGGGTGTTTTAGCAGAAGCAGGAGTCCATATTTCAGGGTGGAGCTTGTTGTCTCCGTTCCCGCACTAAAAATATCCCACACGGTCTGGATCAAGTTTTCCATGGTAAATACAGACTGTTGATTGTGCTTTTCCTAGTAATGATGTATTAGAATTACTATAATTAGAAGAACCTTAGAGATACTGTAATGTACCTCAATATAACATCATTATTTGTTTAATTTGCTTATTTGATAAATTAATCCAGACATCGAGGATGTAATAACTGAAGGTAAAGTTAGATGACTTTTTAGGTGTCTTTTAAACAGTTAAAATAAAATCAGAGTTACAAACTTTCCGTAAGTCCTTTCTGATTCCTACTTTCTCACCCATGAGAGTCAATCAGTTTTTTTAAACATAATTTTTATCAAGTCATCATGACTATTCACTGACAGTATGTGACCTATAGTCTATTTTATCATGTCTAAATTTCTCATTCAGCCTCCAGAACCACCCACCCGCTAACAGCATCACTATTCCCAATGTCACCGGCCATTACACCGACAACAGTTTCTCAGTTACAATCAAGATAACCTCTGAAAATTCCACACACTTGATCATCATTCCCTAGACCCAGTTTGTCATCTCTGTTCATATAAGCCAGAATTTCCTCTAAAACTACCTCATTTAGGGAAATTTCCTAGTAAACCTTTCCAAGGTAAACCATTCTAGGTTCTTATGCATTCCTGAGTTTCCTCACATGTTACACCTTGCATTCACGGAACTTATTTTATGAAAGATATATGTTGTTTGTCATTAATCTTAAATGTGTGTGTACTTGTTTGTGGATGTCTTTAAACCTGTTCCAAATAAAGAACCAGTTTTGTTTTGTTTTTCATTTTTCTGAAGCTGGAAACAGGGAGAGACAGTCAGACAGACTCCCGCATGCGCCCGACCGGGATCCACCCAGCACGCCCACCATGGGGTGACACTCTGCCCACCAGGGGGCGATGCTCTGCCCATCCTGGGCGTTGCCATGTTGCGACCAGAGCCACTCTAGCACCTGAGGCAGAGGCCACAGAGCCATCCCCAGCACCCGGGCCATCCTTGCTCCAATGGAGCCTTAGCTGCGGGAGGGGAAGAGAGAGACAGAGAGGAAAGCGCGGCGGAGGGGTGGAGAAGCAAATGGGCACTTCTCCTGTGTGCCCTGGCCGGGAATCGAACCCGGGTCCTCCACACGCTAGGCTGACGCTCTACCGCTGAGCCAACCGGCCAGGGCCTAAGAACCAGTTTTAACAAAGTAAATACAAAGCCTTGTAAGTCATTTTTAGTGAGAATTTGGAACTATCTCAAGACACTTATTATGGTTTGTAGAAGCAACAGGTTGTATAAGTAGTTAATACATCCTTAGGAAGATGCATTCATTTTATTATCCTAATTTCACTGTGAAAGATTAAAACTAATCCATGAGTCACATCGCCAACAAAGATGAAGTTGAAAATCAGGGTCTTTTATACCTTTTCCATTTGAATCAGGAAGTAGTCAATAAAGTCTCGAGGGTTATTGAGGTCCAGGGATTCCTGGTGTTCTTTTACTTTTTCCAAAATAAATTCCTTCTGTTTAACAATGATTTTAAATAATTCATTATGACATCCAGGGAGATAATGTATTAAGTATGGGAACATATTGTAGAGCTGAAAGAGTAAAGAATCATTCATTAATTCACTCAGCAAAATATCATAGACATATATTATGTGTCAGACACTTTGTTATATGCTGAGCAGCTAAAGATGAATAAGACATGCATCCTGCACTAGGACATACTTGGAATTTGAAAGAAAAGGAACTGGCCTGACCAGTGGTGGTGTAGGGATAGAATATTGTCTTGGGATACAGTCGAGGTTGCAGACTTGTGTGTGGGCTCACTAGCTTGAGCACAGGTGACCAGCTTGAGGATGGGGTCATCACCATGAGTCGATGGTCACTAGCTTGAGCCCAAAGTTCACTGGCTTGAGCCCAGAAGTCTCTAACTTGAAGCCTTAGGTCACTGACTTAAGCACAAGGTCACAAACTTGAGCAAGCAGTCACTGGTTTGGCTGAAGCCCCCACTCCCGGTCAAGACACATATGAGAAAGCAATCAATGAAAAACTAAAGTGCTGCAACTATGATTTGATGTTTTTCATCTCTGTCCCTTCCTGTCTCTCTCCATTTCTCTCTCTCTCTCTCTCTCCCTTTTTCTCTCTCATGTGCGTGGAAAAAGAAAATGGAAGGAATGGTAAATATCCTGAGTTATAGGACAACAGGACACATAAGTTACACTGCAGTTTTAAAACCCTTTAAATTCTTTTCCTAGCCATAATTCTCTAAAAGTATTCAGAAGCATACCACCTCTTTTCATGAAGGATACTGAGGTTGAGAAAGGCTACAACACTACTCTGTGACACCAACCTAGTGACAGAGCTAGAACCCAGTTTACCCTACACATATTTCTACAGTCACCTAAAAAGTTTGCACTCATACCCTTGTTTTGTAATGAAGACACAGTGCGTCAGGAAGATTAAGGAATGCTCAAGTTACTTATTTTATTTTATTTTTTCTTTTTCTGAAGCTGGAAACAGGGAGAGACAGTCAGACAGACTCCCGTATGCGCCCGACCGGGATCCACCCGGCACGCCTACCAGGGGGTGACGCTCTGCCCACCAGGGGGCGATGCTCTGCCCATCCTGGGCGTCGCCATGTTGCGACCAGAGCCACTCTAGCACCTGAGGCAGAGGCCACAGAGCCATCCCCAGCGCCCGGGCCATCTTTGCTCCAATGGAGCCTTAGCTGCGGGAGGGGAAGAGAAAGACAGAGAGGAAAGCGCTGTGGAGGGGTGGAGAAGCAAATGGGCGCTTCTCCTGTGTGCCCTGGCTGGGAATCGAACCCGGGTCCTCCGCACGCTAGGCCGATGCTCTACCGCTGAGCCAACCGGCCAGGGCTCTTAGCTTATTTTATTCTGGCATTTACACTCTCAAGAATATGCACACTGCCTTTATTCATTAGGCCATTCCCAATCCTGGAATTTACTGACTCTTCTTTAGCTGGCTCCTACATGATCCAGTGCCCTGGTAGGTAGGCACTGGAACAATTTATTTGGCTGGTAGCTTGTATCAAACTAGAAAGAGAACCGAGAAATCTAGATTCTAGGTCTAGTTCATTCTTTGTCTTGGCTACTTTGGAAAATATGCTTAATATCCGCTGATGATCCAAAAATGAGAAGTTGATTATTTGTTCTCCAGGGTCCTTCCCAGGTCGAACATAACATGAGCTTTAGATTTACATAGAGTATTAGTTGTTAGTGATTGCATATTATGGATTACTAACATTCTCTGACAATGCACTATAGTAAGAAATACATTTTATCCCACCACCCAATTCATCTATAGATATAAAAATCAGAAAAAAGTTTTCTCAGAAAAATACCTTGATATCATTTGATGCACTATGAGATAATATTTTTCTTTTTATTACTATGTTTAATGTTTTAAATTTAATTTTTCTCTTTTTTTTTAAGATTTTATTTATTGATTTTAGAGGGAGGATAGAGAGAAAGAGAAAGTTAGAAGGAGAAGCAGGAAGCATCAACTCATAGCAGTTGCTTCCCATATGTGCCATGACCAGACAAGCGCAGGGTTTTGAACTGGTGATCTCAGCATCCCAGGTCAACTCTCTATGTACTGTGCACAACAGGCCAGGCTTAAATTAAATTTTAACACACTGAATTGATTTGATAGCGCACTGATTGGTTACAAATGATAGTTTGAGAAATACCGCTTCAACCATTTTGAAATAGGCTAACGGGATTGGTCAGCATGAGCAGTAGAATAGTCAGGACATTATTTCCCATTTAGAGAGAACCTTGACTTTACCTGTATCCAGGTGGTGTTCAAAAGTCTGAAATTTTCATCAAAATAATGTAACAAGGTTAGAAATTGCTTATCATTGTACTCAAAACGGTTCTGGAAAATAATGGAGCAGATCACATTGCAGGGAGAACTGCCCATAAGGAAAGAGGGGTCACAGGGAGCCTCTGAAAAGAAAGTAAGTCAAAAGTTAGAGCGGAATTCCCATTTAAATCTTAAGTTGACTGTTTACAATACTTGAGAAGAGTTCACTCAAAAGATTTTTTAAGTATAGGAACTAGTAGGCATGCCACCATCACTATAAACTCAGAAGGCCTAAAATAAAATGTATTGTGTTTCCCCAAGTAAAAATGTCTAATCCAGTCCAATTTACTTATTAATTTCCACCAAGTCTTCCCATGTTTACATCATTCTCCTAATAAGAGCCACAAGGTAATTCACAAGGAGGTCCTTTAAAATTTTTTTTTTAATTTTTATTTATTTATTTTACAATAAATATTACTGACTAAATTGTTTTTTGGTGTTTTGTTGGGTTTTTTTTGAGAACAAGAGAGAGAAAGGGTGAGAGATGAGAAGCATCGACTTGTAGTTGCAGCACTTTATTTGTTCACTGATTGCATTTCAATGTGCCTTGACCAGGGGGCTTCAGCTGAACAGGTGCCCCTTTGCTTAAGCCAGCGACCTTGGATTTCAAATCCAGTGACCATGGTCATTCTAGATCCCATGCTCAAGCCGTCAACCTCGAGGTTTTGAACTTGGGTCCTCAGCATCTCAGGCTAAAGCTCTATCCACTGTGCCACCTCTTGGTCAGGCATTGATTATAATCCACTGGGGAACTTTTTTTTTTTTCATTTTCTGTTGCATGAGGTTTTAGAACTGTTTCTATATATTTCTGCATCGCTGATTCCAAATCGGAAATTCGTTTTTTGGAGCATGCTCTAGTAATTTTTATGCAATTTTAATTTATTTTTGTTACAGTTAATGGCATGCATTGGTTTTTAAATTGGAGTTAAAGGGCAATGACTCTTGGATTGAACATAACCACAAGGCAATTAATGTTTTACAAACATCACCTTTACATAATTGTATTTGTTTTTAAATGTAAAAATTTATTATCTGATAAAAACACTCTCTTATTTTGTTTTAAGATTGAATCATGGCTTCTTCGAGTAGGCGTAAATGTAAGAATAGTCCTGACACCTTCTGTTATATATGTGGCTGTAACACACTTCAACGTCAAAGGCACAATATTTCATCATTTGTGACACGTGCATGTATTGCCTATTTTCAAGTTCCCCTTGGCGATGAAGACAAGAATTGGGCTCCTCATATTGTGTGTCATAATTGTGAGGAAATGCTTCGTGACTGGACAAAAGGAAAACGCAAAGGAATGCCTTTTGGTATTCCCATGGTTTGGCGTAAACCTAAGGACCACAGCAGTGACTGTTATTTCTGTCTGATCCATACATAGGGCATCGGTAAGAAAAAATGCATATGATCACGTATCCTAATATTCCTTCAGCAATATGACTATCCCACAGTCTGAGACACTCCCGGTTCCAGTTTTCAATGGTTTTATATCTTCTAAGGACGAAGAAAGTGAACATGGTCATCAAGTGTATTTTGATAAGATGCATGAGGAAATGGTTGTAGAATCTGAAGGGTCTTCTTCTATGCCAAGCAGTCATTAACCCCTCAGCAGTTTAGCTAACCCAAATTGAATGACTTAGTAAGAGATTTGGGCCTATCAAAGAAAGCAGCTGAGTTATTAGCCTCCAGGCTTCAGGAAAAGAATGTACTTCACCGGTCAGCTAAAGTATCCCGTTTCAGGAAGCGTGAACAAATTTTTGTGGACTTTTTTTGCAAAGACAAACACTCTGTTTACTGTCATGATATCAGTAGTCTTCTCAGCCAGCTAGGTGTTACAACTTACAGTCCAACAGAATGCTTATGCAGCAGTTCCAATTGGTTATTCAACTCATCTGCAAGAAGATTATAATGATGTAAAAATTGTCCTCAACTTTCTGAAGTATGAGGATCATAACTGGATCATTTTTGTGGATCTTAAAAAGGTAGATTTCCTGCTAGGACAACAGAGAAGTTTCATGAAGTATACTTGCATTCTGTGTTTGTGGGACAGCTGAGCTCAGGAGAAACACTGGACACAGAAGGAGTGGCCGAAACATGAAGCTCTGGAAGTAGGGATGCAAAATATTGTGAATGAACCTGTAGTTAATCGAGGATCATTATTTTTCCACTTCACATCAAATTTGGCTTAATGAAGCAGTTTGTTCAGGCTTTGAATAGGGAAAGTGAATGCTTTCAACATATTATTTCTGATTTTCCAGCCTAGTCTTTCGAGAAGATAAAACCAGGTGTATTCAATGGACTTCAAATTCAAACCCGCATACAAGATGAAGAATTTGTCAGGAAGATGAATAAGGAGGAGAAAGCAGCATGGAAGTCTTTTGTAGCAGTTACAAAGAACTTCCTTGGCAACAAAAAATCAGAAAATTATGAACTTCTGGTTCAAAGGATGCTGTTGGCTTTCTGTGACATTGGATGGAACATGAGCATTAAGATTCACTTCCTGAACAGTCACCTTGATAAATTTCCAGAAAATCTTGGAGCTGTTAGTGATGAGCAGACTACTGCTGGAGCATCAGACGAGATTGTCCTCAACAAGTACACACACTCAAGAGGTACAAATGCAAATTTTTGCCTGAATAGAATTTAAATAAGTTTTGCACAAATTATATGATTAAAATAAGTGTTTTAATATGTTCTCTTTCAAAGTTGTAGATAAATTATGATGCAATTATATCTTTTAGGGTATTAGTGTATTTACTGCATTATATAAATTATTATATCTTCACGAAGATGATGCCCAAGAAGTCATTCTACTTCATTATGTTAAACTAAATGTTGAAAATTTTACAATAAGATGAAAACTTAAAATCTTGAATTGCAAAGAAACTGTATCTTACAGAGAAAAACTAATGTCAGATTTGAGATCAGCACACTCGAGTTAGGTAAGAACAAGTGTTTTGTGGATGCAACAAAATTTTGTTCCCCAGTGTCGTATTTTCTATGCTTTACTTTACATCCCCATGACTATTCTGTAACTCCCAGTCTGTGCTTCTCAGTCCTGTCACCTTTTTCACTCAGTCCCCAGCCTCCCTCTCCTCAGGCAGCCATCAGTCTGTCCTCTGTATTTATGAGACTGTTTCTGTTTTGTTCATTATACTGCTCTTTAGATGCTGCATATACGTTAAATCATATGGTACTGTCTGTCTCTGACTGGCTTATTCTACTCAGCATAAAACCCTCAGTCCATCCATGCTGTCACAAAGAATAACATTTTCCTCCTCTTTATGGTAAAAATATCTTTAAAAGTGTAAAATTTAGCCCTCAGTGTGGACACTTCTTCAAGAATATCAGGAGAATGTGCAGACATGAAATCTTACTTTACAAAACAAAGTTGAAAAAGATTTGGTGGATTTTTCTTGTAGAAGAGAAGAATGATGAGAGAATTTGGAGTTACAGTTAGATATTTAAAAAAAAATATGTTACAGTATATGAAACAGGCTTTCTACACGGAATAACAAATATGACTCCCATTTTTTTTTTTTGGTATTTGGCTCTGACAGCTTTTAAGCCTTATCTTTTCTTACTCTTCTCACATCTGAACAAACTGATAATAATTAAAAATAAGCTCAAGTGTTCCCTCCTTTGGCACAAGCAGAGTGTTTAAACCACATACCCTGGCTGGCACAGGGAACCCGCATTCTCACCTCATCCCCTAACCACCATAGAAACCTCAAGCCAGCGCCCTTTCTCTGCTCTCTCATGCCATTTTGGGATCTTCTTAAGAGCCACCTTGCCCTATATAGAAAGCATCATTATCAGTGGTGGGATTCAGCTGGTTTTCAATAGTTTGGCTAAACCACTTCCTAATATTTTGTTGAGTTAGGCAAACTTTTGTTAAGGTGGCACTTGTAACGAAGGATCTCTCTAAGGAGGGTACCTGGGTAGTCACCCAATAAGGAAATCACAAATTTACATACTTTATGTTTTTTAACATTCATATGTGCAACAGCATATTCTAAGCTTCCCTATTATTGTTCATTCAGTCCATAGGTGAAAAAAATTGCAAGTGGGGACACCAATCAAGAAGCAATATGGGCCCTGGCCAGTTAGCTCAGTGGTAGAGTGTCGGCCTGGCTTTCAGGAGTCTCGGGTTCAATTCCCAGCCAGAGCATACAGGGGAAGTGCCCATTTGCTTCTCCACCCCTCCCCCTCTCCTTCCTCTCTGTCTCTCTCTTCCCCTCCCACAGCCAAGGCTCCATTGGAGCAAAGTTGGCCCGGGCGCTGAGGATGGCTCCATTCCCTCTGCCTTAGGCACTAGAATGGTTCTGGTGGCAACAGAGCAATGCCCCAGATGGGCAGAGCATTGTCCCCTGCTGGGCATGCCGGGTGGATCATGGTGTGGTGCATGCGGGAGTCTGACTGTCTCCCGTTTCCAACTTCAGAAAAATACAAAAAAAGAAGCAATATGGAAATATCTTAAATAAAAGTTTTATTGTTATTGTCAGGCATTATTTAATATTTTATCATTAATATTTAAAAACTATTATAATCTAGTTTTGTGTACCTCTTTTATTGTTCTTAAGTATTAAGTGTATAAAATAATAAATGACTTTTCAGTATATCTTTTTTTATACTTATAACAGAGAACTAGTTGTTAAATTATTAGAATCCCAACACTGATCATTATCAGTAATACAACATTTTCATACCCTATTGGGGTGTGTGTGGTACCTTCAATCTCAACATCTAAGCCAAATTTTAGGTGGGAAGCCCATCCTGCCTCTAAGTGGTAACTGCCACAACACTGGACCTCCAAAAGGCAAAATCTCAGCAGGGACCAAATAGCAGAAGTTACAAGGAAAAATGTTTCTGCTCAACATGTGAAAGAAACTTCCAACAGTTATAGTTACCCCGAGATGACACAGGCTGTCTCAACAAAGTGAGGTCTCACAGCTAGGGGGAATCAAGCAGAGTCTGAGTGGTCATGGGTCGGGAAACTGAGAGAAGGTCACATTCACTATGGGAAAAGACCCAGTCAATAAAAATTCTGCTTGAAATATAAATCAAGTGCACAAAATCATTTTCCAGATAATATGTATCAAAACCAAACATTCGTTGACTTATCAATTCCATTTTCAAAATTATATTCTAAGAAAGTAGTCAAACATATGCAATGATTCAAATGGATTGCATTTTTTTATATATATATTAATAGCAACAAAGAACTAAAACAGTTTACTTGTCACAGCCCCTGGAATGGGAAAGAACTTTTGTGTCCCACTGCCATACCTTGCCCATTCATAACACTCTTGGCTTCTTTCCTTGCTCTTTGCTCCTTACACTGCTGTGGAAAGAGCTGGATCCTGGGTGACACTGGAAGCCACATGCTGAAGATGTCAAAGCACCAATTAACCTGGAACCTGGAAAAGCTGTTGTGCCAACCACTTCACCTCTTCTTACTGGTTGTGAGCAAAATGTAAACTTCCGCTACACTTGAGCCATAGCTCTCTGTGCTCTATTGGTAATTGTAATAGCATTCAGTCTACCCAAACTGTTTTTGTTAAGTACATAGAGAAAAACGCACCATTGGTTTTCTTTAATTCTTCCACCAGACACAGGGCTTCCTCTTGAATTCTGTCTTCAATAGTTTTCTTTCCCATTCCCATGTTCCGTAAAACCGTGAGGGAGAAACGCCGGGTTTGCTTCCATACTTCTCCACTGCTGAAAACAACTCCTATCAGGACAAAAAAGTAAATAAAAAGAATAACTTCCGTTTTCATTAACTCTAGCTGAGAGTCTTGATCTCAGGAAATGATAATGTCACTTAAGCAGAAAAGTTACTTTAATGGAGCCAGTCTCAGAAGTTCCCACTGAACGTACTCTGCCTGCTTTCTCTCTCACCCCAGCCTAGAAGCTCATTATCAAGACTTGGTTTTTCATATTACTAAACTCTTCTTCTCCATTAACTCCTCTAAACCTCACAATAACTCTGTGAGCCAGTGATTTATCCCCATTTTACTGAGAAGAGTGCTGAAGATCCTGGAAGCAAAATGCTTGCTCCTTGATTACACAGCTAATAAATCACGGTGAGTTTAAGTAATAGATTAAAAGTGCATTGTAAGTGAATTTTAGGGGCAGTAACAAAGGGAGCCAATTCTTGAAAGAAGGAGAGACAGATTTGTGCATTAGAAGGAAGTTCATGAAAATCTATTCTGCAGGTAAGGGACACAGCCATAGTCCTTCTAATTTCAACATTTCCTCTCTATTTGGGAAACACTTTTCAGGAAATGTGATCTTAAAACCAAACAAGTCAACATCAGACTTCCAGAGGCTCAAGAACAGACCGGTGGGGAAGCAACACTAGTAAGAAACTTGTCCAAGAATATCTTCGAGAACATGTGGAGGAGGAAAGAACCCCACTGAGGCTTTATCTCTTTTTGCTGGAAACCAGTGACCCTCCAGAAGGCTGGACAGTATAAGACTCGCTTCCAAAACAAATGGAAGATAGTTCAAGTCTTTTATTTAAAAAGCTTTTTCCACTATCAGTTTCAATCCATTCTTATTACATATTTCTCCACCATCCTCTGTTCAGAGAATATTTGTGTTTTATGCTCTGTAATTCTATTGAATTCAAATATTTTTTATCTTTTTTAGAAGAGGAGAAGATTAAAGGCAAGGTTGAAAATACTCCAGGTTTATGTTGGTTCCATGCATATTGTGCAAGCGTTCTACAGTAATCTCTTGGTAACTGTGACTCAGGACAGAAAGCAAAATATTTGGTGAATAAGATTAGTTAGTCCATTTCCTTTCCCCTTTTCTCTGTCTCTTCCTCATTCTTAACAGGCCAGGATTTAAAATGAACATGGCTTAGTCACAAATTTATAGAACATTAGTGGTTAGTTGGTTTGCTTTCATTGAATTTATTGTTTCATAGGGGCATTATGTCACCATAATTTTAAATGTGGATTAATTATCCCTTATAGAAAATGTTGGAATGATGATATTTCCATGTGTCTCAAATGCTTAACATTTCTCAATTCCTTAGCCTATTCAGAATCTTTGCAACTTAAATCCACACACATTCTCCAAATTGAAGCATACCTAATCCCAGTATGATTTTGTCTACCACTGGTAAACTGCCTCTTGCAGCAAACTCCTCTCCCCGATCGATCAGGGCTTCCTTCACTGCTTCGTAGCCATGCAGCACCACAGTGGGCTTTGTGCCCAGATACACAGTGAACACCGGGCCATAGACTTCTGCTAGCTAGGGAAATGCAAAGGAGATTAAAATATTAGCCAAAGCTCTATTTGATAATATATTGTGCCTGATTCAGAATGATACTCTCCTCTTGTTTTTCTGTTTTTATTCTGTGAACAGCCTAAAATATTTCTGAAATTAATACATAAATATGAGGGTGATTGTTTAGAGCTGCCACCTCTGTGCCTGGCAATGGTCTGGGTAATTTAAACACGCATAACAACTAATCCTCAAAGCAACATCAGCAGCAGGTTCATTTGCCCCAATTACAAATAAGGAAAGTGATATTAGAGAATTCCAAATTATTTTCAGCATCTGATACCTACTTTGTAGAAGATCAAATTTTGAACCACTTTGCATTTGACCTCTGATCCTTGAGCAATATATCAACCCCCAATGATCATCATAGGACCAATACCCAGCTGACTTCTTCAAGATCACCCGTAGAGCTCTTGCCATCAGAATTCTCATTCAAAAGCCCTGTAATGAATACTAGCAATCTATCCTTTATAAAATCACCCCAGATGATTCCAGTGCTCAGCCCACCTCGTGATATGCTGGTATTACTAACAGGAAGGAGCGTGAGCACCACAGAGGCAAAGCTGGGGCATGCAGCCTCTCATGGACCAACAGTTCCTTCCACCTGCAGCAGTCCTGGCCACAGACAGCACAGAGCTGCTATCCAAGGCCAAAGGACCCTGTTACTGACAGGCTGGCCCTGATAACTTCTTTCTCCCATTCACGTGCACTGTTTCTAATCCCAGAGTCTTTTCCTTTATTTCAGGCATAATTTGTTCCTCAAGGAAGTGCAGTTTTCATGGCTATTCTGAACAAAACATACAGTTTATATAAGAGATGACTTCTTTTTCAAATTAAATTTTTGAGAGTGACCTTGGCTACTAAATGTACATAAGTTTCAATTGTGCAATTCTATAAGATATTATCTGTATATTACATTGGGTGTCAACCACCCAAAGTTAAATCTTCTGATGACTTCTCTTTTATGCTTTTTAGGATTATTTAGAGGGTTTATTCAAATGGAAGAAGCTGAAATCAATCATACAGACCTGAAAATGTTGGAAACTATAGTATAGACAATAGAAAGTGAATATAAAATAGCCAACTCTTTATGAACATTTCCAGCTAAGGATTCATACAAATACATACTTACCATTTCACTTATCCATGAATTACATGATGATTCTGGCAAAATAAGGCCAGAGATAATAAAAATATTCTCAAATCTTAAATATGGTATGAAATAAGTTTTTTTTAATTAATTTTTTTAGAGAGAAAAACATTGAATTGCTCTTCTGCCCATTTATACATTTATTAGTTGGTTTTTGTATGCGCCCTCACTGGGGATTGAATGCACTACCTTGGCACGTTGGGACCTTGCTCTAACCAACTGAGCCACTGGGCGAGAGCCGGGAATAAGTTTTGCATTTTTTTAATAGAGAAGGAATAATGTTATATTTCGTATCTTTGTTATTTTTATTTCTTAAAAATTTATTGATTGATTTTACAGAGAGAGAAAGGGAGAGAGAAAAAAAGACAGACAGACACATCAATCTGTTCCTATATGATCCTAACTGGTGATCAAACCCACAACCTTTAGATATAGGGAGGATGTTCTAACCAACTTAGCATCTTGCCAGGGCCTGGAATAATTTCTAAGAACATTCTACATGAATGGAAACCCCTGAATTAATTCCATAATTTTATCATGCCAGAAGCATGGTTTTAATATTTTAAAATTGATATTGGTATCATACTTATTGGTTTATTAATAATTAAGGCATTTTGTGTACACATTGCTTAAATGTGGACAAAAACTATTAGTATGCTATGATGTTTAAACTTACAAAGTCTTTTTTCTTTTTCTTGTTCTTTTTATTTTGAAAGAGAGTCATACAAGCACAAGGATGGACAGACAGGGGCAGAAAGATAGGAAGGGAAAGCAATAAAATAAGAATCACTTCGGCACCTTAGTTGTTCACTTATTGCTTTATCAGATGTGCCTTGACCAGGAGGCTCCAGCTGAAAGAGTGACCCCTTACTCAAGCTAATGACCTTGGGCTCAGGCCAGTGACCTGGATTTCAAGGCAGAAACCATTTGGTTCAATCCAGCGACCATGGGGTCATGTCTATGATCCCAAACTCAAGCTGGATGGGCCTACATTGAAGCTGGCGATGTTGGGGTTTCGAACATAAGTCCTCAGCATCCCAGGCCAAAGCTCTATTCACTGCACCACCTCCTGGTCAGGGAGCAGAACATTTATTCTTATGCAGGATTACATTAAGGTCCAGTAGTTCTTAAACAGTTATATGAAATAAAAATTTAAATTTAAATGCATTTTTTTATTATTATTACATGGGAGGCAGGGAGGCAAAGAGACAAACTCCCACTAGCGCCCCAACAGGGATCCACTCTCCAAATCCTCTATGGAGCCTTGCTCTGCCCATCTGGGGCTTGCCCCATTGCTCAGCATTTGAGCTATTTTAGCACCTGAGAAGGCCATGGAGCCACAGTGTCTGGGGCCAGCTTGCTGAAGACATTCAAGACATGGCTGCAGGAGTGGAAGAGAGAGAGAGAGAGAGAGAGAGAAAGAGGAGGAGAAGGAAGGGGTGGAGAAGCAGATGGTTGCTTCTCCTGGGTGCCCTGAATGTGAATAGAATCAGGACTTCCACACGCTGGGCCAACACTCTACCGCTGAGCCAACCAGCCAGGGCCTTGTGAAGAATCTTTATAGCGCACTTTCAATTCATTGAAGATGCTGCTCCTTTCGGATATTTTTCCTCTTCAATATAGATTGTTAGGCATTTTAGTATCTTCATTATGTGGCTTTAAAAAAAAGGTGTTGATTTCTTTCACAGTTCACAGTTTTTTTATGAGACTTTGTTTGGAAACCAAATAGTTCAGGGATGTTTTGAATCACCAAATGTTCTTTAATAGGTGAAGTCTGTCAATGCAACTGTAACAAATAAGCATCGACATCCTTAGCCATATTATCAATATAGCCTGAAACCAAAGTAAGATGGTTTTCTTCTTCCCACAATCCCAAATTTGAGTATTGTCATCATTTACAATTTCTGTTTGAGATGATAGTTCTGACCTCCACCTTGTTAAGACTGTCTGAAGCCAGCGTAAACCAGCTATAATAAAGTCTTCAGATTGGCTTTTAAGCAATGACTTTACTAGGGACAACAAATCTACAAGGTGGCCAAGCGAGATGCCTTGTTTTCCTTCCTGTAAACTATTGGTGAGCACAAGAAGGCAACCCTCCACCACCCAAGGTCTTCTATCCTCATCAAATAAACTACAAATTCACTTCTTGTTCCAGAAAGTTAAAGCCACATTCAATCTCAAATTCTCGATGAACAAAACCTGTGCCTTGTTTCATGCTCTCAGAAACTGCAGGGGAAGAAACCCCACTATTTCGATGATGGGCTTTCTGTCTGTCAAGAACCAGAATCACTGGAGTTAAGCAAATATGTCTGATTCTCATGATGTAATTTTTCAGGCAGGTGGACTGCACAAGCCATTTTATTCTCTTTACTTGCTGTGTTACAGCCCCAATTTCTAGGGAGCTGTTACTTTCTATAACAAGGCTTTGGAAAAGGAGATGACCTTTCTGTGGTACAGCACCTAACAAAGGTTATCTGAGCTATTCACAGCTTGTGCAACTATTCTATTTATGTAAGTAGTCAGCTGTTTGGCAGATTTCTTAACCTCCTTCATGTTTTTATTAGTGAAATTAAAGATCCTTTTTCTAGGAAGATCAATGGAATGACCCTCAATATTACTACAAAAGTTTTATTTTTTATCATTATAGGTTTTAAATGTCATAATCTCTTGAATAGCAGCACTCAGCCTAGCCCTGTTGCTGATGAACGGCTCCTGGATGCCCAGAGAGTTCTGTGGCTTTGGGGTAAACCCCACTCAGGGCCATTCAAATGTGATTGTCTGCAATTTATTATTATTTATTATTATTTATTGATTTTAACCAATGAGAAGGGAGAGAAAGAGAGAGAGAGAGAAATAGGAATATTAATCCATTCCTGTACATGCCCTGACCTGGGCTCAAACCGGCAACTTCTGCACTTCGGGCTAATGCTCTAACCAACAGAACTATCTGGGCAGGGCTTATATTTTATCTTTATTTCTTTTAAGAGAGAGAGAGAGAAACATCAACTCAAGGTTGTCTCAGTTTATTGTTTATTTATTACTTCTCATAGGTGCCTTGACTGAGGGGCTCAAGCCAAGCCAGTGATCTTGTGGTCAAGCTTGATGAGCCTGCTCTCAAGCCAGCGACCTCTGGGTAACTGGGGACCTCGATACCCCAGGGTCAATGCTGTATCCACTGCGCCATTACTGGACAGGCTGCAACTTATTCTAATAGAAAAATAAACCAGTAGGGTGTACAGTTCCTTGTCCCCCTGAAGACAAATATGATGGGTGTATTTAATTTCATTAACTACAATGTGAAAGGCAGAAACCATAGGCCGAATCGAAAACGCAAGGCTGGTATGTTCCAACAGTAAAGTTTATTTTAAAAGCTCCTGGATGCAAGCAGGCTGAGACCAACAATGGGTGTCAACGTAAGGCTGTGGGAGGGAGCATTAGATATAGGAGTTGCTGCAGGCATTTGCTGATTTGGAGTTGCCTGCACCAGGACATGCTCAGATCCTAGTTTGTGGCCTTGATTACATACAGACTGTCTTCCTTTCTCCCCCCTCAGGTCTCTCCCTATGGCCTTGTCCCAAGGACATTTCCCAGAACCTTCACAGGGTGGCGGGTGCTTGCTTAAGGGGAGGGGGTAATTGGGCAAGGGAGATGCTTAATGAAGAAGTCGCCCTAGTAGGAAGTTGGGTGAGGGGAATATGAGTTTTAAAGGGGCTCTGAATTTAAAGGAGCCCTGAACACAAACCTAACAATGCAGCTAACAAGAAAAATGTATAAAATCAGCTTCATACACCTTAAACACTGGCATTTGAAACAAATCATTACTGCATTAGCTGTTACACTGATAACTCTAGATATCTAAAGGAAAAAATATATTATGGATGTCTTTAAAAACCTTTGCAGGCCCTGGCCGGTTGGCTCAGTGGTAGAGCGTCGGCCTGGCATACAAGGGGTCCCGGGTTCGATTCCCAGCCAGGGCACACAGGAGAAGCGCCCATCTGCTTCTCCACCCCTCCCCCTCTCCTTCCTCTCTGTCTCTCTCTTCCCCTCCAGCAGCCAAGGCTCCATTGGAGCAAAGATGGCCCGGGCGCTGGGGATGGCTCCTTGGCCTCTGCTCCAGGCGCTAGAGTGGCTCTGGTCACGACAGAGTGACGCCCCAGAGGGGCAGAGGATCGCCCCCTGGTGGGCAGAGCCTTGCCCCCTGGTGGGCGTGCTGGGTGGATCCCGGTCGGGTACATGCGAGAGTCTGTCTGACTGTTTATCCCCATTTCCAGCTTCAGAAAAATACAAAAAAACAAACAAACATAAAAAAAACCCAAAAAATTTTTGCAAATGCACTGATAAAATAATTTATATCGTTTGAAACACAGCCGGGTCCTGGTATATTTCTATCCTCCCAATCAGGCTCTCTATTATCCCATGTACATTAAACATACCGACCCCCACACCCTTCCCAACCCTAAACCCTCCTTTCTCAGAGTGGAGACAGCAGAGGCTGTCTGTAAACACATGTCAAGCATGGGGTCACTTTTTCATTCTGACCTGACCCTGCTCTTGAGCTGGAAAATTTGGTGCAGTGACAGACTCATCTGAAACATGCACCTGGTCAGAGAGGGACCCCAGAGGCCAGTGCTGCGCCCAGTGCCCCCGCCTCCCTTCCGACCGCATGAGAAGGCTGGAGCCTAGTGACCTAGAACACACTGTTTGAAACTACAGTGAAGATTCTGCAAGGTAAACCTGGTTAGGACATTCACCAGACTGGCGTGCTTTTCTGTGCATCACACACTTGCAGGAGGGGTGTGAGGCTTCAGCCTGCACCCTGTCTGACCACCTGTCTGCCTCTTGGTTCTGAGGGTGAAGAGACCTGAGTTGTGCTGCCTGAGCCCGTGCACAGTGGCGGCTGCAGGCTCTCTTTCAGCTGGTAGGTGGGGCAACACTTTGTCCTGAGCCTGGTGGCAATGACTGGAGGCAAGTGTGGGAGGCAGTGGGGGAAGGCAAGATCCTGACAGGCCTCAACTTGGCCTTCCAGGTAGCACATTGAAAGGGGGACAGCAAAGCCACTGGCCCAAAACGGGACGGCTTTGGGGTGCCATGCCTGGGCCACATGCCCAACGACTTCTTGTATGAAATCTCTAATCAAACACACATTCCTTACCATTTACCTTCAGCTAAAAACCATAGCAAATGATAGGGAAACAAGAAAGGACAGCAGCTCTCTCGTGCTTTGCTACTTTACTGTTCTGATGCCGCATGCAGAGACCTAATGCACCGCACTCATAACATGCATTTATTTCACTTCTCTATTCTTGTCGATGAAACACCAAAAATAGTACTACACGGGCAGTATTTGCTTTATAATGACATATTTTAATAATTTTATTTTAACATATGCTGATTACCTTAAATATATTTTGTTTAGAAATCAATGTTAATTTACTTACCTTGGGCAAACTGCTCGAAGAACAAAAACCATACTTACGTTGCTGAAGGATTTGCTGATGTTCTTCACATCTAACTGGAGTATATTTCCAATAATGGGGAGCGGAGTGGGGCCCGGGGGCAGGTTCTGTTCCCCAGAGCTCCGTCTCCACAGTGAGAGGAGAAGGAAACAGGAGACAAAGAGTACCAGGAGCACAGTAAGGACCATTGTGCCCGTCTCTTCTTACTGAATCCACTGGGAGGTTAAAAGCCGATCCCTTAGACCATTCTGCTGCTCAGCGTCTATGTGCCCCTTTGACTCATAGGCTCAGTGAGATCTATTTACGTTCTTTCTGCAAGAGACTTTGATCGCTTCTGCTCACCATTTCAGTGCCCCACCCAAGACCTTTGGTTTACTGGGTTTGGGGTGGAGCCAAGCTACTGCTATTTATTTTGAAATACCACATGTGGTTGACTAACAGTGAAATAAATGTGGTGTATTTTTTGTTGTTGTTTGCTTATTCTATTTACTATTTTGTTTTTTTATTTTTGAAGGAGATAGGGAAGCAGACAGGAATATCAAACTGCTCCTGTTTGTGCCCTGACCAGGGAATTGACCTGGAAACTTCTGCACTCCGGGATGACACTCCAACCAAGGAAGCTATCCAGCCAGGGTTTAATTTTTATGAATTTTTAGAAAGACAGAGAGAGGAAGGGAGAAAGAGGAAACGGGGAAGGGGAACATTTGTTGTTCCATTCAGTTGTGCATATTTAGTTGCTTCTTGTGTGTGCCCTGACCGGGGATCAAACCCGCAACCCACAGAGCATGAGAAGAGTCAGAAGGCAGTGAGAGTAATAGGACTCTGCTTCAGGGGTTGGGAGCCTGCCTTTCCCCCAGACTCAGGGCAAGGGCTTGGTTCATTCCATGACCTAGAACCCAAAACCCAGCCCCCTCATCCAGTCAGATACAAAGTGGCTCAGGCTGGGAGTGTGGCAGCCAAAACAAGCCTAGGGCTGAGCCCCAGCAGAGGGCACAGGAGGAGCCCACAGATCCACAACTGAAGTCAGGATTCTGATGGGGAAATTCTCACACATTTGCAAAATGCAGCTATTGTTGTTTCAAGCACTGTCTACCTGAACAGATGCTTTTGATTTTCCACATGGGTCCACAGGATCCTGAACCCAAGCAGACATGTGTCCACATGCAATACAGCCACACCCTCTCTTGATACATCTGAAGCCAGGTGTGTCTGAAATTCCAGCTAAGGGCCCAGATCTGCAGGTTCCGCGTCAACAGGGAAGTTCCTTCTAAGTTTGGCCTTCTGGATTTATGAACTGGTTTCAGTCATGCCGTGAGTACTTCTGCAATCCTAACACTTTCACTAAAGAGACAAAAGAATTTCCACTAGGCTAAAAGTTTCAGAAAGTTTTACATTTGTTGGGAAACCAGCTGTGTTAGCCTTGTTTGCTTGTACTTGGCCTGATTAGTGTGTGAGCATGTGGCAGTGCCACGTCTGTATAGTCTGTGTAAGGCTAGGGTGCTGCCCTCGGGGAAGATGGTGGATTGCGAATGCCTGCCCACCACTGCGAGGGACAATTTTGCTGTTTCTTTCCCTGAGCCCATGAGAAGTGGTTTTCCTCTGCCTGTTTGCTCCTCCACCATTGTGAGACTGTTAAACAGAATAGCACAATGCAATTTCCCTACCATCTGCCTGAGTCTAATGTGAACCTACCTGGCCTCATCCACCACCATTAAATCTGGTGTAGTGAGCAGGATTTGGATCAAATTGGTATAGAGCACCAACAATCTTTAGGGGTGGCATAGAGGAGTGGCTGTACCTTGTGGCTCCCGTTGAGAGCTATGGGCTGAGTGTATTTTACACCCATCTGAGAAGAAACTGAAAGCTCTGTGTGAGAGGTCACCTGGTTTTCAGACCTCCAAGGTGAGCTGCAGACCCAGTGCCAAAAGCAGCAGAAACTGCAACAGTTGCTGAAGAAGGAAACCGACAGGGTTCGAGAGCTGCAGTGTGAGAGGCAGGCTGAGCACCAATGACACCTGGAATGGAAACAATAACTGGAGAAGAAATTACTGGTTAGTGAGCTCCAGTTTGCCCTAGAATCTGAACATTGGCAGCGATAGTTGTTAGAGAAACAACTGCAGGTTCAAGAGCTTCAGCTTCAGCTTCAAGCCAAGAGCCGGCAGCCACGGGAACTAAAGTAGGTCCTGGAAAAGGAGCTGCATCCCTACAGGTGGAGTGGCCCTGAGTCAGCAGTTGTAGTCATTTCTGACTCTTCTGAGGAGGAGGTTTGGGATGAAACTGCTGCCTGCAGACTCAGAGCCTGGCCGGTAGTTACCCAGAAGGTAAAAACCCAGGAGCCAAGAGTGTCTCAGCTGCAGACACATCCCCTTCTGCAGGTAGTTGAGCACCCTGTGGTGTCTGCCCTAATGCAAGTAGAACTGATGGAGTTGGGGACTCAATTCAGGCAGAAACCCACTGAGCCCCTGGCAGACTGGCTACTGACATTGTGGGACATAGGGGTGGATGGCATCATGCTCTCCAGAACAGAGATGGAGAAATTAGCCGCCATTACTATGCACTCTTCCTTCAGGCAGTGTCTTTATAACTGCCATGGTAGCTAAGGAAACCATGCCTTATTAGAATGGGTGATGGTTGCCATTCGTAGAGTTTAGCAGAATGTTCGAGACTTGTCAGGAGCAGTGAATCAGTGGCAGTCTTATGCGGAGCTACAGCAAGTCCTTCAGGAACTGGGTATGAAGAATGTTTTCAACCTGAGGTGCAGTGGGCCAGATGAGGAAGTGTTTATCGCAGGAATGATAAATCTTATTCTCTGTAGTGCCCTGTCAGCCCTTTTTGGGTCACTAGTGTCTCTCTTGGGCCCCTATGTGGGCATCCCATCAATGTACTGCCCCCCTCCCTCCACAATTAACAAGAGAAATGAAGCTGTAAAGGGCACCTGAACACAGATGTGGGTAGATTTGATTGCAGCCAAGGGAGATAGGGAGAAATTAGATGGCAAGTATAATAAAGTTTTTCTGGTTCTTTGGCAGCAGTTTAAACCAAAACAGAGGTTCCAGCTGCTGAGATGAATGGCCCCAGCAGCTACCAATAAAATGGTTGGTGTGCAGGTGGCACAGTTACAAGGTTATATGATTGAGACAACTGAGGAAGACAAAGACCCCCAAAACCCATTATCCTTGTTTGAATAGGGCGATGGCCTAGGGACCAGTCCAATGGGGATGGGTGGGAGGCTGGAGAGCCCATGTGAAATTGGCAATCCACTGATCCACTTCTAATGTGCAGCAGGTGTTGGCATTAGAAGATAATAATTGTGCTTGTAGCAGCTAAGAGAGCTATAAAGGTGGCACAGGTCTTGATTGTGTTTGATCCTGCCAGGCCCTATGAGCTGGATGTTCATGTAACCTCTGAGGGGTTTGGAAGGGGCTTGTGGCAACAGACAGTGCTTATGGAAACCTATTGGGTTTTGGTCCCAACTATGAAAAGGCACTGAAGTCCCTTACTCATTAGTGGAGAAACAGTTGGCAGCTGTGTGTGCTACCCTCCTACCCATTGAGAGTATTATAACCACAACTCCAGTTATGGTTAAGACAACATACCCTATTGCAGGATGGGTGAGATTGGGCAACCAAACCATGTAGTAGTTTGGCCCAAACCTCCACCCTGGCCAAGTGAGGTTCATACTTGCAATAACACTGTGCTCTTAACATCAGCCCCTTGAGGCCATAACTGCAGGAAGACTTGGGTCCAGCCACTATGTGACCTTAGAGTCCAGTGCAGCTGGGGATCAGGAGGCAGATCAGAAGGGGCAGCTGCCCATCCCCAAGGATGCCTGGTATACTGATGGTTCTACCAGTGGCCAACCTGCCACGTGGATGGTCATAGCGTACCATCTGGTCACTGAGACTATTTGGATGGACACAGGCCAAAGCAGCCAATGGGTAGAAAGAGCTGTATGCCTAGTTGCCCATAATGAACCTTCATATCTGGTGATTTGCACCAACAATTGAGCTATTATGGACTGACCCTTTGGATTACTACTTGGCACACTAACCAGTGGATCTATGGGCTTAGGCCATGTGGCAGGACTTATGGGAAATAGGACACTTTCTTCAGTGAACACAGCCCTGGACTATACAGGCCCCCAACATACCATGGTGTAGGGGGCTAGAGATGGGCCTCCAGTTAACACCCTGGGCAGAGGGCTCAGGGAGACATTGTGAAATGCACCTTTGTAATTATTGTATAACTTGTGCTATTGCTGTAGTCTGTTTACATAACATACCTCACTCCTCACTATGATTCAGTATTCTGTGATCCACTTTAATCAGTTATTCATTATTTATTTTTTGATAGAGAAAGTAAAAAAACAAGCATCAACTCATTGCTTTACTTACTTGTGTATTGATTTCTTCTCATGTGATTGGCGACTCTGAGCCAGTGACCTTGGTTCAAGCTGGTGACCTTGGTTCCAAACCAGTGACCAATGCATTTGGGTCAACATTCTATGTCTGTGCCCTGAGAGGTCAGGCTTAAGCACTGACTTTTTAAAATATTTTATTTCTTGTCTGACTTGTGGTGACACAGTGGATAAAGCATCAACTTAAAAATCTGAGGTCACAGGTTCAAAATCCTGGGCTTGTCCAGTCAAGGCATATAAGGAAACAACTACTATGAGGGATAGAGACTTTGTTCAAACATATCATAGCTGAAAACTTCCCTAACTTAAGACAGAAAAACATCTCACAAGTTCAAGAAGTACAGAGAACTCCATTAAAGAGAAACCTAAGGAAATCTACACCAAGACACATCCTAATTAAAATACCAAAGCTACATGATAAAGAGAAAATATTAAAAGCTGCTAGAGAAAAACAGGCTATCACCTACAAAGGAGCCCCGATAAGGATGACTTCCAACTTCTTAACAGAAACACTTGAAGCCAGAAGGGAATGGCAAGAAATATTCAAAGTAATGCAGAACAAGAGCCTACAAACAAGACTACTGTATCCAGCTAGGCTATTATTTAAAATTGAAGGAGATATAAAAAGCTTTCCAGACAAAAAAATCCTCAAGAAATTCACTACAACCAAACCAATGCTGCAAGAAATGCTAAGGGGAATATAAATAGATCAAGGGGGAAAAAGAATATAGCAAAAGAGGAATACAGTTTTAAAAGAATAAAATGGCAAAAAAACACTACATATCAATAATAACCTTAAATGTAAATGGATTAAATGATCTGATCCAAAAACATAAGGTAGCTGTGTGGATAAGAAAACATGACCCATACATATGCTGTCTACAAGAGACACATTTTAAAACAAAAGATGCACATAGACTGAAGATAAAAGGATGGAAAAAATATATTTCATGCAAATGGAAATGAAAAACAAGCTGGTGTAGCAATTCTTATATCAGACAAAATGGACTTTAAAACGAAGGCTATAGTAAGAGATAAAGAAGGTCATTACATAATGATAAAGGGAGCAATCCAACAGGAAAATATAAGTGTAATAAATATCTACGCACGTAATATAGGAGCAACTAAATATATAAAACAGACTTTGATGGATTTAAAGGGCAAGATCAACAGCAATACTATAATAGTAGGGGATTTTAATACCCCACTAACATCACTAGATAGATCCTCAAGAAAGAAAATTAACAAAGAAACAGCAGATTTAAGGACACACTAGATCAACTCGATTTAATAAATATCTTCAGAACCTTTCACCCTAAAGCAGCAGAATATACCTTCTTTTCAAGTACTCATGGTACATTCTCTAGGATAGACCACATGTTAGGGCACAAAAGAGGACTCAACAAATTTAAGAAGATTGAAATCATATCGAGCACTTTCTCTGATTATAATGGCATGAAACTAGAAATCAACCACAACAGAAAAACTAAAAAATACTCAAACCCTTGGAAACTAAATAGCATATGAGTAAATAACGATTAGTTTAACAATGAGATCAAAGAAGAAATAAAAAAATTTATAGAAACGAACAATAATGAGCATACATCAACTCAAAATTTATGGGACACAGTAAAAGTAGTCCTGAGAGGGAAGTTCATAGCATTACATGCATATTTTAAGAAACTAGAAAAAGCTCAAATAAACAAGTTAGACCTGCATCTAAAAGAACTAGAAAAAGAACAGCAAGTAAAGCGCAGAGGTAGTATAAGGAAGAAATTAATAAAGATCAGAGTGGAAATAAATGACACAGAGGCTAAAGAAACAATACAGAGAATTAATGAAACCAGGAGTGGTTCTTTGAAAAGGTAAACAAGATTGATGAACCTTTAACCAGACTCACCAAAAAAAAAAAGAGAGAGGACTCAAATAAATAAAATTAGAAATGAGAGTGGAGAAATAACAACTGACAACAGAAATACAAAATATTGTAAGAAAATACTATGAAGAACTGTATGCCAAAATACTAGACAATCTAGATGAAATGGACAAATTACTTAAAACATATGTTTAATCTTCCAAAAATGAATCCAGAAGAATCAGATAACCTAAACAGACTGATTACAACAAATGAGATTAAAACAGTTTTTCAAAAAACTCCCCAAAAAGAAAAGTCCTGGGCCTGATGGCTTCACAAGAGAATTGTACCAAATATTCAAAAAAAAACAAACTCCTATCCTTCTCAGGCTATTTCAAAAAATTCAACAGGAAGGAAGACTTCCAAGCTCCTTTTAGGAGGTGAGCATAATTCTGATTCCAAAACCAAGCAAAGACAACAAAAAGAAAGCAAATTATAGGCCAATATTTCTGATAAATTTAGATGCTAAAATCCTCAACAAAATATTAGCAATCCAGATCCAGCAATATATGAAAAAAATCATACACCATGATCAAGTTGGGATTTATTCTTGGGAGCCATGGCTGATACAATATTCACAAATCAATCAATGTGATTCATCACATAAACAAAAGGAAGGACAAAAACCACATGATAATTTCAATAGATGCAGAAAAAGCATTTGATAAAATCCAGCACCCACTCATGATCTAAACTCTCAGCAAACTGGGAATACGGAAAACATACCTCAACATGATAAAGGCCATCTATGACAAACACACATCCAACATCACACTCAATGGAAAAAAATTAAAAGCAATCCCCTTAAGATCAGGAACAAAGCAGGGATGCCCTCTTTCACTGCTCTTATTCAACATAGTTCTAGAAGTCCTAGTCACAGCAATCAGACAACAAGAAGAAATAAAAGGCATCCAAATTGGAAAAGAAGAAGTAAAACTATCATTATTTGCAGATGATATGATATTGTATATAGAAATCCCTAAAGTCTCAGTCAAAAAACTACTGGACCTGATACATGAATTCAACAAGATGGCAGGATATAAAATTAATACTCAGAAATCAGAGGCATTTTTATACACAAACAGTGAACTGTCAGAAAGAGAAATTAAGGAAGGAATCCCCTTTACCATTGCAACCAAAAAAAAAATAAAGTACCTAGGAATAAATTTAACCAGGGAGATTAAAGACTTGTACTTGGAAAATTATAAAACATTGATAAAAGAAATCAGGAAAGGTACAAACAAGCGGAAGAACATACCATGCTCATGGTTAGGAAGAATAAACATCATTAAAATGTCTATATTACCCAAAGCAATTCATAAATTTAATGCAATACCAATTAAAATACCAATGACATACTTCAATGATATAGGACACATATTCTAAAAATTTATTTGGAACCAAAAGAGAACATGAATAGCCTCAGCAACCTTTAAAAAGAAGACTAGAGTAGGAGGTATAACACTTCCGGATATCAAGTTATACTACTAGGCCATTGTACTCAAAACAGCCTCGTACTGGCATAAGAACAGGCATATAGATCAATAGAACAGAACATAAAACCCAGAAATAAACAAACACCTTTATGGACAACTGATATTTGACAAAAGAGGTAAGAGCATACAATGGAGTAAAGACTGCCTCTTCAATAAATGGTGTTGGGAAAATTGGACAGCTACCTGCAAAATAATGAAACTAGACCACCAACTTACACCATTCACAAAAATAAACTCAAAATGGATAAAAGACTTAAATGTAAGTCGTGAAACCATAAGTATCCTATTGGAAAACATAGGCAGTAAGCTCTCTGACATCTCTCGCAGCAATATATTTGCGGATTTATCTCCATGGGAAAAATAAATAAAAGACAGGATAAACAAATAGGACTATATCAAACCTAAGAGCTTTTGCGGAGCTAAAGACAATAAGAACAGAATAAAAAGACAAACTACATAATAGGAGAACCTATTTGACAATACGTCTGATAAGGGGTTAATAAACCAAAATTTATAAAGAACTTGTAAAACTCAACACCAAGAAGACAAACAATCCCATAAAAAAACGGGTAAAAGAGGCCCTGGCCAGTTGGCTCAGCGGTAGAGCGTCGGCCTGGCGTGCGGAAGTCCCGGGTTCGATTCCCGGCCAGGGCACACAGGAGAAGCGCCCATTTGCTTCTCCACCCCCACCCCCTCCTTCCTCTCTGTCTCTCTCTTCCCCTCCCGCAGCCAAGGCTCCATTGGAGCAAAGATGGCCCAGGCGCTGGGAATGGCTCCTTGGCCTCTGCCCCAGGCGCTAGAGTGGCGCTGGTCACAGCAGAGTGACGCCCCAGAGGGGCGGAGCATCGCCCCCTGGTGGGCAGAGCGTCGCCCCTGGTGGGCGTGCCAGGTGGATCCCGGTTGGGCGCATGCGAGAGTCTGTCTGACTGTCTCTCCCAGTTTCCAGCTTCAGAAAAAGAAAAAGAAAAAAAAAATGGGCAAAAGAAATAAACAAACACTTCTCCAAAGAGGACATACAGATGGCCAATGGGCAGATGGAAAAAATGCTCACCATCACTAATCATTACAGAAATGCAAATGAAAACCACAATGAGATACCACCTCACACCAGTCAGAATGGCGCTCATCAACAAAACAACACAGAGTAAGTGCTGGCAAGGATGTGGAGAAAAGGGAAGCCTCCTGCACTGCTGGTGGGAATGAAGAATGGAGCAGCCACTGTGTAAAACAGTATGGAGAGTCCTCAAAAAATTCATAATCAAACTGCCTTTTTACCCAGCTATCCCACTTTTAGGAATATACCCCAAGAAAACCATAGCACTGTTTCAAAAGGATAAATGCACCCCCATGTTTATGGCAGCATTGTTCACAATAGTGAAGATTTGGAAACAGCCCAAGTGTCTGTCAGTGGACAAGTGGTTTAAACAGCTTTGGTACATATATACTACGGAATACTACTCAGCCATAAGAAATGATGACATCGGATCATTTACAACAACATGGATGGACCTTGATAACACTATACTGAGCGAAATAAGTAAATCAGAAAAAACTAAGAACTATATGATTTTATACATAGGTGGGACATAAAAATGAGATTCAGAGACATGGACAACAGTGTTGGGGTTACAGGGGGGGGAGGACAGAGAGGGGGTTGAGGGAGGAGAGGGTCACAAAGATAACCAGTTAGAAGGTGATAGAAGACAATTTTATCAATGTCACCCCATTAAAATTAATCAAAAAAAAAAAAAGAATTTGTCTCACGGCTAATTCAGGCAGTTAGAAGAATAGTATAAGGATGCTAACTCTGCTTCTCAGGCCATATCTTGCAAAAGGGGCCCCAAGAAAATTGGTGATTTGGTTCCTCTGATTATGCCAATTGGATTTAAAAATATAGGTCAGGAATGCCCTGAAATGGAACTAACAATACATGAGCATAAATTTAAAGGACTTTTAGATACTGGAGCTGATGTATCTGTTATTGCTAAGCTACATTGGCCTCCTTCCTGGCCCACTCATGCAGCAGCCACAGAATTACAAGGTATAGGGCAGAGTAAATCCCCTCAACAAAGTTCTGGTTTTCTACATTGGGAAGATTAAGGTCATTCTGGATTTTTTAAGCCTTATGTGCTCCCTGGATTGCCAGTTAATTTGTGGGGTAGAGATGTTTTGAAAAATATGGGAGCATTGCTTCTCAGTCCAAATGGATTAGTCAGTACTCAGATGTTTGATCGGGGATTTTTGCCCACCAAGGGACTAGGGAAAGAACAGCGAGGAATTCTCACCCCCATAGAAGTGGCACCCAATACCAGAAGGTGTGGATTAGGATATCAAAATTTAGCATAGGGGCCTTGGTAGCTCCTGCTACCTCAATAATGCATTGTGCAGACCCAATTACTTTGAAATCAGATAATCCTGTATGGGTAGACCAATGGCCCCTTTCTCAGGAGAAACTTAGGGCAGCTGCTCAATTGGTACAAGAGCAGCTACAGCTTGGGCACATTGAACCATCTTATAGCCCATGGAATACACTTCCATATTTTTATCTTGTTGCCTCCTGGATTATCAAGGGGCATAGGTGACCCTTACAGTTCATAGGTTTTGAGCCTCAAAATTATTGTTGTTCCTTTTTTCAAAGGATCAACAACAATGGCTCTGGGAAACTTCCAATAAATGGCAAATCGCTCTTGCAAATCAATGGACAACTTTATACTGAAACAGTCAACTTAAAATCAGCTCAAAGACTAGAATTATATGCCATTATCATGGCTTTTCAGCATTTGTCATATTCCCCCCTTTAATCTATATACAGACAGGAAATATTTACTTATGGTGTTTCCACTATAAAGACTGCTGTCTTAGGGGAAAATGCTGATGAACTATTTCAGCAGTTCCTCCTTCTTCAAAGACTTGTATGTCAACATAGAGCTCCATGTTTTATAGGACATACTTGAGCTCACTCCATGCTCCCTGGAGCTTTAGCACAAGAGAATGCCCTTGTTGATCAAGCTACCCAAAAGAAAATTATTTGGAGCAACCATGACAGATTGAGCAATTCAGTCTCATACTATTCATCACCAGAACGCTGCAGCCCTGTGTAAACAGTTTCAACTTTCTCGGGAAGCAGCACGGCAGATTGGTAAATCCTGTCCAAGGGGTCCTATACTACAATCTTCCCCTTCATCTGGAGTTAACCCTCAAGGACCCATGCCAGAACAACTTTGGCAAATAGATGTTACTCATATACCATCATTTGGCAAACAGTCCTATATCCATGTTACAGTGGATACATATTCTGGATTTATAGTAACCTCTGTCAGAACAGGAGAGGCTGCTAAGCATGTTATAGCTCATTGCCTGTATGCATTGTTTTATTATTGGATTTCCTAAACTGGTTAAACTGACAATGCTCCTGCATATAGACCAAGAGCATTTACTGTATTTTGTCAAACCTTTCGAATTATGGGTATTTCTTACAATCTTTAAAGTCAAGGTATTATTAAAGTGTACCCAGCAAATATTTTAAGGTCAATTTAAAAAAAATTTTAAAAGGGGGGTGGCATATTCTGTAACTCCTACGGGTCTACCATATCATGCTTTTTACTTAAAAAATTTTAAATTTCTTTTGAATGCTAATGAACAGGAGACGCCAAATCTTTTTCTCCTACAAACTTCTACCTTCTTTTATTTGATCCAACTAATAACACTGTTTTGTCTTTTTCCAAAGAGCTCCAGATATATGGAAAAGGTTTATATAGGCAGATGGGGGTCCTCAAACCCCTCAGCGAGATCTTCTGAGCATGGCTTTTAAGATACCAAGAGGCAGAAAAAGCCCAATAGAGATCAGGGGAACTACCAGCTTATAGGATACGCCCCTAAAGGCTCCAATGCCTCAAAGGGGTCTCATAGGATGCCATCTGGGTCCTGCTTCGATAGTGGAAAGGAAGGTCATTGAACTAAAGCCTGCCAGACTTACATGCCTCTGCTGAGAAGAAACAGGGACACTGGAAGGTAGGCTTCCCCCTCGCTCCTCTAAGGGAGGGTTCAGTCTCTTCCAGCCCTGCTCCAGTCACCTATGACCTAACCTTGCCCAGAATGCTGGGGTTTGCCACTGAAGGCTGAAGGTGCCCAGGGCCATTGGCCCCATCTACAATACTGTGGACAAGCCTAGGGTATTTCTTCCAAGAAGCAAGTAAACTGATCTCATTTGCACAAGGGCCACTTAACTATGTCTTGCCTGAATAGTCAGGTTTTTTATTCTTCCCTCGAAGATCTCTGTTGTGGGTGTTGATAGTCCTATTTTCTGCTGCTTTTTTCAATATATAGTGTTTCCTTTATTCCTCCTACCTCAATGCCCCACTCATGTTTCGGGCTGGGACCTACTCCTAATTTAGAGCTCTCTTTCCCCCTTTTGACAACTTCTATTATGAATCTACCTTTGCCACCCAGCTTAGTGTATCCCAAGGTTCTCTTTACCAAGCCACAGTCTCAGAGCTCCAGGGAAAAGCAACCTGGTCTCATCTCTCCAGGCAGAGGAAAACAGAAGCTCCATCTCCACACATGCTGCAGATGGCTTTTCCAGTCTACCTGAATCATTACCAGCTAGAAGCAGTGGTCATTGGGATTTGGACGTGAGCTGCAAAGTATAAAATTGTGACAATAATTCCAGTGCCATGCGGACTTTTCCTGGACTCCTGCTCCTTGTGACAGCTCCTAACAGACTGAACTGAGGTTGGGTTGCATTTTTCAGGGATTTGCCATTGTGATGGTGCCAACTTGGACTTGGTGAACATGTTACGGACACTACTTTTTTATGGATTCTTGCTGTATTGGCCAAGAGTTTGCTTAAAGGCTTTAATTACTGTAAAAAAAAAAAATAGAAGACTGGATAAAGAAGATGTGGCATATATACACCATTATATACTATTCAGCCATAAGAAATGATGACATCGGATCATTTACAACAAAATGGTGGGATCTTGATAACATTATACAGAGTGAAATAAGTAAATCAGAAAAAAACAAGAACTGCATGATTCCATACATTGGTGGGACATAAAAATGAGACTAAGAGACATGGACAAGAGTGTAGTGGTTATGGGGGGCGGGTATAGGGGGTGAGGGAGGGGGGGGAGGGGGAGGGGGATGGGCACAAAGAAAACGAGATAGAAGGTGACGGAGGACAATCTGACTTTGGGTGTTGGGTATGCAACATAATTGATTGACAAGATAACCTGAACATGTTTTCTTTGAATATATGTACCCTGATTTATTGATGTCACCCCATGAAAATTAATAAAAATTAAAAAAAAAGAAAAAGAGGTCACAGAAAGGTCTCCTCCAAGGGGCAAGTCTTTCCTGAATTTGGCAAGGGGACAAACTAGAGACCTAGCAGTCGAGACCCAGAAGAGGTTCAGGGTCATACAAACCAAACCCCCAGGTGAGCAGTGATAGAAATGCCAGAGTGGGTGAGATGAATAATGACCAAAACAATAGGTCCTTGGGTTTGGCTGGAGAAATAAACACGGTGGCTTGAAAGAGCAGTCTGAGTGGATGCGAGGCAGAGTGCAAGGTGATCAGAAGAAATTTCGTGGAAGTCTGGGGAGAAGAGAAAAAACATTGTATCTAGAAGGGAATCAAAACTCTAAGAACTCACCCTGGCTATTTGGCTCAGTAGTAGAGCATTGGCCTGGCGTGCAGGAGTCCCAGGTTCAATTCCCGGCCAGGTCACACAGGAGAAGCACCAATCTGCTTCTCCACCCCTCCCCCTCTTCTTCCTCTCTGCCTCTCTCTTCCCCTCCCACAGCCAAGGCTCCATTGGAGCAAAGTTGGCCTAGGTATTGAGGATGGCTCTGTGGCCTCTGCCTCAGGCACTAGAATGGCTCTGGTTGCAACAGAGCAACGCCCCAGATGGGCAGAGCATCGTCCCCTGGTGGGCATGCCGGGTGGATCCCGGTCGGGCGCATGCCGGAGTCTGTCTGAATGCCTTCCTGTTTCCAGCTTCAGAAAAATAAAAAAAATAAAAAATCTAATAACTCTTTGCTTTAAGGTTCTGCGGTGTCATCCAACACAGCTGCTAGTGGCACATGCTGAACTAATACTTCAGATATATGGCACTAAAAAATGTACTATTAAAATTAATTTTTACTTGCTTTTTTTTTTCCTTAAAGTGACCACTAGAAAGTATTTACACATGTGGATTCATCCTATTTCCTTTGGACAGTGATGAAGCATTCATTTGTGGATTCATTTACCAAATATTTGTAGACTCTTTCTCTGCTCGGCGCTGAATAGACCAAGCTGGAAAAGATCAAGGACCAGCTCTTATAGGGGCTTCGTTCCTTTCAGAAGAGGAGCGACTAGTGTCTTCTGTGATGTGTGCCAAGGTGTGCCCTGAACATGGGGCTCAGCGGAGTGGCACCCTAGACATGGAGGGCGATCAGAAAAGCCCAAATAGTGGAGGGATGCTGATCTTGAAAGACTACTGATGTTAAATTAACTAAATCAGGAAATGGGAGAATAGTGTTCTAAGTAAAAGTTTGATCAAAGTCTGTGTGAGTCTGGATTTTTCCTCTTTAGAAGTTGTCCAAAAGCTTAGTAAATAAAGAATGATGCAGATCAGATCACAGATATTCCAATACATTCCTTCCATTCTGCCTTCATTTTACAAAACACAATAGAAAAAAAAAATCAGATTAATATGATAAGCAAGAAGCACAAGAAATTGGCAAATCTGATATTGATCTTGGCAGGAAATAATTTTACAAACCAAAGGCTGTGATGAAAAAAAAAGTGTTCTTAGTCACAGAATGAAACTTGTAGTTGGGATGGTTATGCTGACAGCCTGTTTCATTCTGTTAGGAAATGAATTAGCCCCGGAGGCCATGGCAACACCCAGAGTGGCCACATGATGCCCCAGTATCCGGCCTCCACAGGAAGTGGGGTACTGGTATGGAATACTGTCACCGAACAAGATGTCAGACACGTGACTGGCACATTATCTGAGGAAAGGGATTCCATCCCTCCCTTTCCAATCAATAAACCCAAAGCAGTTATTACTGGACTTAAGAATTGAACTTGCAATGATTGAGATCTTTCACTCATTGATTTCCCAAACTTGCAAAGTTGAAACCACCTTGCTTTTTATGAACTTAGAAAGAGATAGCAATTAAACTACAAAAAAGAAAAAAGAGCTTTAACAAACAGGAAGTGATTTCCCACCTGAAGGTTCTGTTCCAGGTTCTGTAGGCTAGAAATGTCTGAACTACCGGCCTGTTCTAGTTTCAGAGATCTGTGGCACGGAGTCCCAGCACTGCTGGAGAAGTCCTTCCTATTAGAGTAAGCATTGCCAAGCTGGTGCCTTCGTCAGTAAGGGGCCTAAGCAACTGCCCGTGGTGGTGATCACTGCTGAAGGATGGGTGATCTGCTCCTTTGGAGGAAGGAGGTTTGGCTGTAGTGCCCTGTCCACCTCTTAACCAATTGCTTCATTGTCTCTGGAGAGATGGGGCTGCCACTGTTTGAGCAAACAACTCCATTTAGGGGTTAGTCACCAGGAGACGATCTATGGTGACCTTATCTGTCTGACGAAAGACCCCTTAACAGCCAGGGTCTCTTCTGGGAGGACGCCTTTGCCATTTCCCTGGGCAGTCTGCAGGCGTGGTGCTGCTGGCATTGTCCCCAAGCGTACTTCCCTTCAAAAGGATCGGGGTTGTGAAGGCAACAACCAGCCAGCAGAGGCACTTACTAGGGGGTATTTAAGGCCAACTGGTAAAGCTCCCCATCTGTTATGTAGAAAGCATTCATTTTCTCAGAGTAACCCCAGAATGACCAGGTGTAAAGAAAACATTTTTTCATTACAATATAAGTATATTAGCACCAAAAACAGATATTTTGGAGCAAGCTTCTTCTAAGAAATGTAAGAACACAGTTCGTTCGGATGCCAGATTTCTCACACCTGAAAGAAAAAGACTGCCAATCTCAGAGAAGTTTGTTCTCCCTAAACAAGAGGAGAGGATTCAGAACCTCCTCTGGCTTGAGATAGGAAACAGGGCACGTGGTCCAACGATGAAGAACACCACACACTGTAGAGTCTGTACATTTATTGAGGAGAAACACAACGATGGCAGACATATTAAATTCGTTTGGTTCTAACTCGGCTGATGTCCATTTGCCGCAGAGATGAACTGAGCGGGCAGAAGACACAGTGAGGCTGGCAGGGGGACACTGGACAAAACAACCTCCCATTGATCCTAAAAGCAGGTGTCACAGCAGTGCGTGTCAGTTAACAAAGGTGGGGGACGCAATGTTTAATGAGCAGCCATAAAACCAACGTAAGCAAGGACTCCCGAGAGAGGAGAGGGGACGCGCTCTGAGAACAAGTCGCCACAGGGGCTGGTTATAGAGAAGAGCATCAGGTGCAGATCTGCGGGTTCACTTGGGGAACACGGTGACCACGTCGTACCCTTCGGGTGGGGTGACCCGCTCTCGGGCGTGCTTCTCACAGTAGATTTGATCCTCCACAAAGAAATGGCCCTTCTGCTTCAGGTTGGTGCCACAGTCGGTGCACACGTAGCACTCGGGGTGGCGGTGATGGTCCCGCAGCTTCACGAACACACCGCTGCGGATGGAGGGAGGGAGGGAGGGAGAGAGGGTGGGAGGGAGGGAGGGAGGGAGGGAGGGAAGTGGCTCCATTAGCGACCAGCACATGGACAGGGTACCCGGACAGGCCTCCGCCCAGGCAGCCCATCGGAGGGCAGATCAGGGCCTCCCACTCCTGGAGTCCAGAGACCTTTCTCCTAAAACCTTCCAGAAGTCTCTCACTTCCACAGAGCAGCCGTGCTTTTTCTGGTTTTACATGTTCATATCCTACGTGTTTTCTGGCCCGGGAAGACCTTCACCACCTGGCTGTGGGACACAGGCCCTACCCGGACTCTGCTCCATATTCCAGGTACGATTTCCCCCATCGCACCCAAATGGAAACATTCAGCACTTTCCATGTTTTCCTGACTTGTCACCTCGGGGGGTCCCCCAGTGCCTGGGAGAGGCTGATACTCACACAATGCCGGTGCCACACTTGTCACACATGGGCAGCTTCTGGGCATTTCCAATCGATGCAGCCACTCTGGTGACGGGAGCCTTAACACTTCTGAATCCCGAGGGCTTGTTGGGATCCCCTGGAACAAGGACAACACTTGGGTTGGTCAGGAAGGGCAGGAGCGCGTGAGTGCCACTCAGTCTTTCAGAGCCATTTATATGTGCGTTCCAGCAAGGTCACGGGCGATGGGTCTAACAGACGGGACACTGATGTGTGATCCTAGGTGAGTCACTTAACTTCGCTGGCTCTGTTTCCTTTTCTATAAATCAATTTTTTCCTTCACAATGGCACAAAATTATTTAAATGCACACAAAGCATTTTATCTGTATGATCAATCCCTCAAAACACACAATACATTCGTATTAAATACATGCATAAACTGATGTGACATCTTAAAAACACCTTAGATAGAATAAATAAATAAAAACATTATCTGGTCATCAAAAAGACTGTTTAGATGCTGAAACAAATTCAATTCACAAAAACAAGACCACTACAGTAGAGCAGTAGAGCTCCACCCAGCGGCCGGAGGAGGAGCACCCACCACGGAGCACGGGGAGCTCTTCCTGAGTCAGCTCTCTATGCGACATCAGCTCTGAGCTGCTGGGGGCTGAGCTGACTACAGCCCAGTTCACCATGTCTTCAGAGCTCTGTGTCCATGACAGCTCTCCATAATAATATGATTCTGCTCCTAACTGGTGGTGGTGCAGTGGATAGAGCATCAACCTGGCATGCTGAGGACCCACATTCAAAATGCTGAGGTCACCGGCTTGAGCATGGGCTAACAACCTTGAGTGCGAGGTCACTGGCTTGAAGCCCAGGGTCACTGGTTTAAGTCCAATGTCACTGGCTTGAGCAAGGATCATTGGCTCTGTGGGAGCCCCTGGTCAAGGCACATCTGAGAAAGTAATCAATGAACAACTAAGGCGCCGCAACTACAAGTCGATGCTCCTCATGTCTCTCCTTCCTGTCCCTCGTGAATAAGTAACTAAGCAAGCAAGCTTCTGATTTTACTATTATTGCTATATGTCTGGCTGGCTATGTTTTCATATCACTTATTTCTTTACTATGATGTTGCCTGATTGTATCATTATGTTCATCAGCTTTATACACATGTCTCAGTCTGGACTGCAAATTAACAGAGCACCAGAACCCTGTTTAACATACTTATCAATATTCCACAGAGCCTAGCATAGAGCTTAGCAAATAATAGCAGCTGAACAAATACACAGAAATGAATGATGAAATGTCATGACAAATTCATGATGGTCCCTAACTTAGACCAACATGCTTTGGTCCAAGAAGCTAGAGAAGTCTCTACAGCAGTGGTTCTGAACAGGCCCCTACGAGCATCCCAGGTACCAGGAGCACTTTCATAAAGTTCCCAGCCGAGCTCTGCCCAGGTCTGCTGAACAATCACCCCCCTGGTGCAGGGGTCCAGGAGATCCTGTCCTGTACCCCTGGCTCAACCCCCTTCTTTAGACTGAAGCAGATGTTCTCAAACTTGATCGTGCCTCAGAAACAGCTGAGGGCTTATTAAAGCACAGATTGCTGGGCTCTCTCCTCACCCCGTTTCTGATGAAGCAGGCCTGGGGCGGGCCCAAGAATGTGCTTCTTCTAGCACATTTTCAGGGGCTGCTGGTCTGAGAAACACACACTGAGAACCACCGGATAAGAGAGGGGGAAAGGCTGTCTATGTAAGGTGAGGGGTGAGGGCAGGGTCACGGTACTGCAGCCACGCTGGGCAGTCCTGGGGGAGAAAAATGAGGACCCTGGCTCTCCTATCCTTTTAAAACTTGAGGGCTTATATGCTGATTGGTGTTTCTGAACCAAACCTGAAATGTGCTCAGGTAAGGGGCGTTCACTGGCTGGGCGGAGTGCATTATGTCTTGATTCATGAGTTTTCAGTCGCCCCTTAAATTCGGTGCCCAAGCCGGATGCCTCCCTCGTCTCATCCTGACCCTGGCTCCTACCGCAATCTCAGAGGGGCCTCAGTGGGCCCCTCATGCTCCCATCATCCCGAATAGGCTCTCGCATGTGCTGGCTGTTGGTGCTGAAGCCACTCTGGCTGCCGACCCTCTGGGAAAGAAGGAAATGGCCCACGTCGGCATACCTGTACAGCGCTCACGGTCTCTTAGGTGATGAGCAGTTTTTCAGATAACCCATTCTCAATCAGCAGAAATATTACCAGGAAAGGGCCGGGGGTGCTAAAGGGTAGATGGAGATAAGAAGGAGGGACATGGGAGCCTCATTCAGTAGGCGGAGAATCCACATTCTTTTGTGGAGTAAAGAGAAGGAAAGAAACTCAAAATTGGCACAGCTAGCAGATGGATAAAGCCATGGTGGCTGCAGCTTGTTCAGCCCTGCAGCGCCACCTGCTGGTCCCATTTTCTTCTCTTACTCAGCCAACACTGCAATCTCACAGAAATTTCATTTTACTGCCTTTCAACCAACCTAAAGTAAAAAAAACCCAGCTCTCTTAGAATTTGGGGAAACTACAAAATTTCCAAATTTCCTTTCTTCCAGTGAACCCTGCATCTCTCAAAGTTTTCAGGAGAAAAAGTGAAATGAGCTGAGTAAAGCACAGCTTTCTATCCACTTCACTGCTCAGCAACCTTCCATGGCTCCGCATGGATTATAGAATCATATTCACAGCCTTTAACCTAGCACGTGGTGGTCCCCCTTAATCTGCCTCCAGACCACCCAAGGATTCTCCTGGACCCGAGTATCAGCCAGAATGAGCCTTGATATTTAATGAGCAAGTCCAGTTTTCTTATATCTCAGATTTTTTTTAATTTTATTTTTTTATTATACTTTATTTTTTTTTATTTTATTTTTAATGGGGCGACATCAATAAATCAGGATTTTTTTTTATTTATTCATTTTTTTAGAGAGAGGAGACACAGAGAGAGAAAGAGACAGAGAGAGGAAAGAGATAGAAAGAACAGAGGGAGGAGCAGGAAGCATCAACTCCCATATGTGCCTTGACCAGGCAAGCCTGGGGTTTCGAACCGGCGACCTCAGCATTCCAAAAATTTTATTTTAATTTTTTTATTTTATTTATTAATTTTAGAGAGGAGAAAGAGAGAGACAGATAAATTTTACTGATTAGTCAGAGAGGAAGGGGGGGCAAAAGAAAGAGAGAGAGAGGAACATTGATCTGCTCCTGTATGTGCTCTGATCAGGGATCGAACTGGCAACCTCTGTGTTTTGGGATGATGCTTTTTTTTTTTAAATTTTATTTATTCATTTTAAAGAGTTGAGAGAAGGGAGAGAGAGAGAGAGAGAGAGGAGAGAGAGACAGGGGATGATGCTCTAAACGACAGAACTATCAGGCCAGGGCTTATCTCAGATTTCTTATGTGTGGTTTCTCTGTGTCTTTTCTCAGCCCACAATGTCTCCTTCTAAGCTTCCTCTTATTAAAAATCTCCTTCAATGGACAAATGAGGGGATAAACAAGATGTGGTATCTACATAGCTTATTGTTCAGCCTTAAAAAGAAAGGACCTGTACCTCAGGGAGAGGGACAAAGGCAGGGTGTGCTGGGCTGGGCCACAGACACTAGGAAAGGGTGTTAACCCCAGCTCAGCAGAAACGCCGGTTCCACTGGGCTGATCACAGCATCAAAGGGCGCTTAGGAATGAGCACCAGGGAGGCGGTGATCCCAAGGGCTGCTGCTCAAGGTCACCTTCCTGAGAATGGAAAAAGCATCCCTTCTATAGCACACCCACCTGTCAAAAATGTCTCACAATATACAGTTGTTGTTCAAGTAAGATAGTTTTACTGCTAACTGCTTGAGAATTATCATAATAAACACACAGTGTGTGATGTATGCAATGCGGAGACTTTATCTCCTGAGAGCTGCAGAGCTCTGCAGAGCCACACACACGGCCCTGGGTGCCTCAGGCTTGAGCTCACACAGCGAACCTCGTAACAGTTATCAAACACCTACTATGTGTTCATCACGGTGATAGGTATTCAGCACAATTTATAACATTTGATCTTCACACCAATCTGAGAGGGCAGGATTCTGATTCACGGACATGAGAAAACAGACCCGGGAAGGCTGAGGCCTGCTGAAGGTCACACGGGGAGGATGTGGCCTGCAGGAGGCCAAGCGCTCCAGCGGAAGGACACGTGGTCCTTATGTGGAAGGGCCTGGCCTCGCTGTGCTGCTGACTCACTCTCGTTCTGCTCACCCTCACCCAGGGCTGTCACCCACCCCTACATCACCGCCACAACAGAAGCGCAGCATGTGGGTACAAACCACAAGCCAAACGAAAGGTCAAGGGACAGACCAACAGAATCCCACAACATTTAAGCTCTCCATGACCTCAGCCTCCTGAAGCTCATGAAAGAGAAAACAGCTAACCAGGTGTAGTGGGAGCTCATTCATATTCATTCATTTGTTCTTTCATTCTTTCATTCCTTCTCTCTCCCTCTCTCTCCTCAGCTTTTAGCATTTCAAATGCCATGCCTTGCAAAACACACCATGCTTTTTCTATGGAGGGGGTACCCCCCTTCTCCCTGTTTCAACAATGACTGACTAGGACCTGGCAGGTTGGCTCAGTAGATACAGTGTCAGCCTAGCATGTGGATGTCCTGGGTTTAATTCCTGGTCAGGGCACACAAGAGAAGTGACCATCTGCTTCTCCACCCCTCCCCCTTCTCTCTCTCTCTCGCTTTCTCGCTCTCTCAATCACTCTCTCTTCCCCTCCCACAGCCATGGCTCTACTGGCTTGAGTGCATCAGCCCCGGGTACTGAGGAAGGCTCCATGGAACCTTCACCTCAGATGCTAAAAATAGCTTGGTTGCAAGCATGGCCCCAGATGGGCAGAGCATCAGTCCCAGACAAGGATTGCCAGGGGGATCCTGGCTGTGGCACATGTGGGAGTCTGTCTCTCTTATCTCCCCTCCTCCCAACTTGGAAAAAAGAAAAGAAAATTTTAAAAATTAACAATGACTAACCCTCACTCTAGGCCTTGAACAAGAGCCTCTGACCACATGCAGAGCTGATTACCTTTCTCCTCAGATTCTAGGATTTCCTGCAAAACCAGGAACGAAGTGGACTGTTTCGGGGGCTCATTTAACTCCTGTTTCTCCTGAAGCATCTTGTAAACTTCAGATTCTTTGTCGATGACGAGTCCACTTGGAGACTGAGCATGCTCTAAGCTGTAAAGAATGTTTGGAAATTAAGACATGTCAGAAGTTTAAAAAAACTTTTTTTAAAAAATTCACCCTTCTCTTCGCAGGCACCCCCTTCCAAGGGACGACACCCTTGAACCAAAGGGTAGATGGAAACTGTCCTAGCGGACGAAGCCCTCTGACCTCGGCCGCAGCCCCTGCCAACGCCGCGAGCTGCCTGCAGTTAGCTGGCTGCTGCTTCAAGGCAGGCAGAAGCTATTTTTCAAAACAGTTTCAGTCACTCAATTACTTTTTGGCCTAAACCCATGGAATGGGAATGCTCTGCTTCTTTCTAAATTACATAAACAACATTAGGCCAAGAGAATTTAGAAACAGGAAAATGTCAACCACGACCTGACCACTAAACCCTCAGCGGGGTCCCCTCGGTGCAGGCCATGTGTGTCCCTTTCACAGAGCAGAAATGACAGTGCTCTTTACTCCCGAGGACAGCAGAGCGCTTTCTCTCTCTAAACCAGGGGTCCCCAAACTTTTTACACAGGGGGCCAGTTCACTGTCCCTCAGACCGTTGGAGGACCGGACTATAAAAAAAACTATGAACAAATCACTATGCACACTGCACATATCTTATTTTAAAGTAAAAAAAACAAAATGGGAGCAAATACAATATTTAAAATAAAGAACAAGTAAATTTAAATCAACAAACTGACCAGTATATTTCAATGGGAACTATGCTCCTCTCACTGACCACCAATGAAAGAGGTGCCCCTTCCAGAAGTGTGGCAGGGGGCCGGATAAATGGCCTCAGGGGGCCACATGTGGCCCGCAGTCCGTAGTTTGGGGACCCCTGCTCTAAACGTTCATCATTCTCACGGCGAGGGGCTCTGCTCTCACCGACACACACACGGTATCTGTGCTGGCCTACTTCACCGGCTGCGGGTGAGGACGAAAAGTGCAGTGCCTTCATCAACTATCAACTTCTGTTTCACTGCAAGGGACAGGCAGGGGCTCTGCTCAGGCCCAGCACCTCCCACACCTGCCTGGTCGTTCTGGGCTCCCCAGACAGGATGAGACAGGCAGAGCTGGGGGGCTCTTTCCCACAGAGCCCATTTTCCAGGGGAGGAGGGAGCCCTCGCTGCCTGATCTCGGGCAGAAGAAAGAGGGAGACTCTAGGCTGCTTTACCCGAAGTCTAACCTGAATCCCACGCCTTCTCAGCATCTCCACCGCCACTGCGTGTCCAAGCCATGCCGCTGCGTGGCAGCACAACTGACCAGCTGTGCACCTTGCCCCTCGGCCCATGTTAGACCAGAGGCCAGAATGGGATTTTAAACACATGAATCAGACTTTCGTGATGTGGCTCAAAGTGTTCTCATCTGACTTAGAACCAAATACTTAGTTTTAATAACAAAGTATGAATTTAATCAAATTCACCTCCTCTGGAGTAAATATTCATCACAAAAAGTAGAAAGGCCCTAAAAAATATGGCTCTGCTTTCCTCTCTAAACACATCACCTGCCACCCTTGGCTCATGCAGCTCTGGTCAGACTGGCCTCACATTGCTTCTGGGATCCAGCAGCCTCAGGGCCTTTGCACTTACTGCTCCCTTAACTTCCACACTTTATTCAGGTCTCTGATGTCACTCTTCAGACAGGTCTCTGACCCTCCACTTCAAAGCCCACCCCACCCCATCACTCCACCCCCTTACTCTGCATCCTTCTCCATGTCTTCTTGTCCCTCCCGTGGGTTATATGTGCAGATGTCTGTCCCCCTAGACAGTAACCCCCATGAGGGCAACCACTTGGTCTGTCTGTTCACCACTGTGTTCCCAGCCCTGGATCAGTGCCTGGCACAGCATCAGGGCTCTGCAGGTAACAGAAATGAGTGAAAACCGCCACGTGGGGTTAAGTCCCTCTCCTCCCTGTTGCAGCCTCTCCCTGCTCCTGCAGGCTCACAGGGGATCCTATGGCAGCGGGACCTCCCAGGGCTCTGCCAGGGGGAGGGGCAGCCCAGCCTGTGGCCCAATCACCTCCCGCCTCTCAGCCTCAGATGCTTTTCAGAAGCCACCACCCCCAGGGAAGAGCGACAGGGAGCCAAAGAGCAAACACCATACAGGGTTCATTTTATTGATGCAGGTGAACAGGTTTGAATGTAAGCAAGTTTTAACCTGTGAGTAACAAACCGCATACCGTCCAGCCCCCCAGGGGCCTCCAGGTGTCAGGATGCAGGCAGTGACTACCAGCAATTTCTCAGGGAGCCTGACCACCTGTACTTAGGGCTGAACTGAAGCCACGGTTACACGTACAGATGGATTACACTGATTACGCTTTACTCACTCATTTCCCGCCCACGGTGTAGTTCCTTCACATTCCATTTTAAAAGGAAAACAGAGGTATGTGGTTTCCCTGGGTGACTCTCCCCAAGTTACCTCTCCCTCTCCCTTCCCTTTCCAGGTTAGCCTCCCGGGGGCACACGATCCACTCAACTCCAGGCTGGAAGCACAGTCACTTGCACAACTAGAGCACCAGCCCTTCTCTTCACTACAAGCAGGTTCTCGCAATCAAGGACAAAGCCTTCAAGAGGTGATGTATGCTTTCCTGCTGCAAGGAAGGTCACTTATGCTGGCTGCAGTGGTCTCGGCCTCTGTCCCTCCCACCCGCAGGGAACGGTGAGAGCCTCCTGGCCGGTGATGGGCTGGCTGCCATGAAAGGAGTTGAAACGAAAGCCTCGTCTTCCTCCAGCCCCCTACTCGGCCCCATCGTTCGCGTTAGATGCCGCACTCTTTCTCTGGGTCTTGAGTTCTGAGCTGGCCTATAATAAGTGGATCACATTATTTCTCGACGAATCTTCCTTCTATTACACTTGGAACTATTTTAAAATCAAGATCGGACCATGGAATTTGCTTAGGGAGAATTTTTCCCCTTCTTTGGTGTATGTTGTTATGTCTGGAAGCCACCGAGGGAATGCTAAAAATGACAGAACCCAAACCACGAGGTAATCACATATTCTTCCAGCAGTCTTTTTAAAAGTATTTCCATGATTTAAAAGAAAAGGAAAACAATTTACTATTTTTTCTCAAATAATGGTAATATCTATCTTTCTACTGCTTGACAATTTATGAAGCACTTTCACTATCCATTACCTTGTTTGAAGCACTAATATACACTCAATTCAAAAATAATATCGTAAGACACAAAGTCTAAGTCTTAGACATTAAACTATAAGATATTAGTAAACAGCCTGACCAGGCGGTGGCACAGTGGATAGAGTGTCGGACTGGGACGTGCAGGACCCAGGTTCGAGACCCTGAGGTCACCAGCTTGAGCATGGGCTCATCTGGTTTGAGCAAAGCTCACCAGCTTGGATCCAAGGTCGCTGGCTTGAGCAAGGGGTCACTCGGTCTGCTGTAAACCACCCCCCACCCCCCCGGTCAAAGCACATATGAGAAATCAATCAATGAACAACTAAGGAACCGCAACGAAGAATTGATGTTTCTCATCTCTCTCCGTTCCTGTCTGTCTGTCCCTATCTGTCCCTCTCTCTGACTCTGCCACAAAAAAGGAAAGATATTAGTAAACAATACCATATTGTTTTATAAAAGAATTCTAAGACAAAAATATGCTTTAGAAATGGAGAGAAAAGAACTGCCATATTTATATATATATAGAAACAGCAATGAAGGAAAGAATCCTACAGTGATAAGGTTTCAAAAACTATAATATGAATGACCGAGTCACCAGGGGGAAAACTTGGGAGGGTGGGATGCTAAGAGTCACCAGGTTTTTCCAAACCCATGCTTTACAACCGTAGCAACAAAATGCAAGGGTTTGACCAAATTCACTCCTTTGAAGTAACTATACATTACACTCCTTGTTTTTCCTAGTTTGTTTCTTCCTGAGTCATACTTGGCTCTGACTGTACACCCGTTACCTAAATGTTTAATTTTTCTCCTATACTTTTAGGCCCTGACCATAGGCCCTGTCTTCCCAGTGGTATCACAAACAGGCCCCTCCCAGCCTGTGGAGGTGGTTGGCAGAGTCAGGCATTTAAGGGTGCCAGTGGTCTTTAGAATGTAAAAAGAAACTCCCCTTGAGTTGGTCTTCTAGAGAAGGATATTGGAGGCTGAGCCTGTAGACCAGGGGTCCCCAAACTACGGCCCACGGGCCACATGCGGCCCCCTGAGGCCATTTATCCGGCCCCCGCCGCACTTCCGGAAGGGGCACCTCTTTCATTGGTGGTCAGTGAGAGGAGCATAGTTCCCATTGAAATACTGGTCAGTTTGTTGATTTAAATTTACTTGCTCTTTATTTTAAATATTGTATTTGTTCCCGTTTTGTTTTTTTACTTTAAAATAAGATATGTGCAGTGGGCATAGGGATTTGTTCATAGTTTTTTTTATAGTCCGGCCCTCCAACGGTCTGAGGGACAGTGAACTGGCCCCCTGTGTAAAAAGTTTGGGGACCCCTGCGTAGACCTTATGTAACATACAGGCCTGCTCCAGTCAAAGGAGCAGCTGGGGTCAAGGTCAGAATGTCAAAGACAGAGAACAAAACACCCAAGGCTCTGAGAGCTGGATCAGCACAGCAAAGACACAAGTAAATGAAAAGACATCTATGTTCATGGATTGGAAAAATTAACGTTGTTAAAATGTCCATACTACCCAAAGTGATTTACAAACTCAATGCAATTTCTTTCTTTCTTTTTTTAAGGTGAGAGGAGAGGAAATAGTAAGACAGACTCCTGCATGCACCCCAACCAGTATCCACCTGGCAACCCCTGTCTGGGGCTGATATACTCAAATACCGAGCTATTTTTAGCACTCGAGGCTGATGCGCTGGGACCAACCAAGCTATCCTCAGCGCCTGGGGCCATGCTCAAACCAATCGAGGCACTGGCTGCAGGAGGGGAAGAGAGAGAGAAGGAGGAAGGGGAGAGAAGCAGATGGTTGCTTCTCTTGTGTACCCTGACTGGGAATCAAACCTGGGACGTCCATATGTGGGGCTGACGCTCTATCCACAGAGCCACCAGCCAGGGTCCTCAATGTAATTTGTCAAAATCCCAAAGGCATTTTTTGCAGAATCGAGGGAAAACATCCTAAAATTCACGTGGAATCAAAAGACTCCAAACAGCCAAAACAATCTTGAAAAAGACAAACAAAACTGGAGGCATCAGGTCCTGGCTGATTAGCTCACTCAGAGCACTGTTCTAACATGATAAGGTTGCGGTTAGATCCCTGGTCAGGGCACATATGGGAAGCAACCAATGGATGCACAAATAAGTAGAATAATAAATGAACGCTTCTGTCTCTCTCTCTCTCTCTCTAAAAAGAATCAATAAATGAATTAAAAAGAAACAAAAACCTGGTGGCATCATACTCCGATGACAAAACATATGAACAAAACCACAGTAATAAAAACAGCATGGTTCTGGCATAAAGACACATAGGCCAATGGAATAGAATGCACAGCTCAGAAATAAACTCGGGTGTATACGGTCAAATGATAGATATTCAGTAAGGGTGCCACGAATACAAAATGCAAAAAGAATGGCCTCTTCAATAAATGGTGTTGAGACAACTGGGTATCTGGCTGCAAAGGAATGAACTTGGACCTTTATCTCTCACAACATATAAAAATCAATTCAATATTAATTAAAGACTTAATGGAAGACTTGAAACCATGAAACTTCTAGAAGAAAATATAGGGTAAAGTTGCATGTCACTAGTCTTGGCAATGATTTCCTGAATATGACACTAAAAGCACATGCAACCAAGTCAGAACTGGACAAGTGTAACTCCATCAAAGTAAAAAGCTTCTAAACAGCAAAGGAAACAATCGACAAGCATGAAAAGGCAATCAATGGGAGAAAGTGTCTGCAAACAATATACTCAATAAGGCACTACTATCCAGAATACACGAAGAATTCCTACAACCCCACAACAACAAAAAACCGAATTTTCATTTTTATTTATTATTTATTCATTTAAACTCAATTTTTAAAGTGGAGAGAAGACATGAAGAAACATTTCTCCAAAAACGGCTGAAGAGGTAGAAGCAACCTACATGTCTGCTGATAGATGAATGGATAAGGAAAATGTGAACTATATAAACAACAGACTATTATTCAGCCTCAGAAAAGAAACAAGAAAGTCTGAACTGTGGTGGCGCAGTGGATAAGGCATCGACCTGGAACACTGAGGTCTCCAGTTTGAAGCCCTGGGCTTGCCCCGGGTCAGGGCACAGATGAGAAGCAACTACAAGTTGATGCTTCTTGCTCCACCCTCCTCGCCAGCCAACCTTTCTCTCTCTCTAACCCCTCTCTAAAATCAATAAAATTTTAAAACAAACAAAAAAGAAATCCTGTCACATGCTGCAACATAAACGAACCTTGAGAACATTATGCTAAGTGAAATAAACCTATCACAGAAAGACAAATAGTGCGTGAGCATACTTATCAGAGGTAGTAGCTAAAGCAGTCACTCTCAGAGAGTAGAATGGTGTTGCCAGGGGCTGGGGAGAGGGGCATTGGGGAGTTATTCAATAGGTATAGGATTTTAGTTTTGTAAGATGAAACAGTTCAAGAGCCCTGGCCGGATAGCTCAGTTGGTTAAAGCATCGTCCCGAAATGCAGAGGTTGCCAGTTCAATCCCCAGTCAGGACACACAAAGGAATGGCTCCATGTTCCTGTCTCTCTCTAGAAAAGTAATAAACATTAAAAAGAAGTTCTAGGCCCTGGCCGGTTGGCTCAGCGGTAGAGCGTCAGCCTGGCGTGCGGGGGAGCCAGGTTCGATTCCCAGCCAGGGCACGTAGGAGAGGCGCCCATTTGCTTCTCACCTCCCCTCCTTCCTCTCTGTCTCTCTCTTCCCCTCCCGCAGCCGAGGCTCCATTGGAGCAAAGATGGCCCGGGCACTGGGGATGGCTCCTTGGCCTCTGCCCCAGGCACTAGAGTGGCTCTGGTCGCGGCAGAGCGACGCCCTGGAGGGGCAGAGCATCGCCCCCTGGTGGGCAGAGCATAGCCCTCTGGTGGGCGTGCCGGGTGGATCCCGGTCGGGCGCATGCGGGAGTCTATCTGACTGTCTCTCCCCGTTTCCAGCTTCAGAAAAATACAAATAAATATATAAATAAATAAATAAATAAATAAATAAATAAAAAAGTATATAAAAAAAAGTTCTAGAGGTCTGCCATACAATAATGTGCATATTACTATACTTTTAAAGTACTGTACACTTTAAAAGGTTAAGATGGTATCTTTTATGCTATGTGTTTTTACCTCAATAAAAAAAGGATAAATCCTTAGAACAGAAAAAAGGAACTATTGATACATTTCAAAAAAAAATCTCAATAAATCAAATAAATCTCCAGCGCCTTATGCTGAATTAAAAAAAAAAAGCCAATCCCTAAAAGTAACATACCATATGATTCTTGAGATAACAAAATCATAGAAATGGAGAACAGATCAGTGGGTTGCCAGGGTTCAGGGGGGATGCGGGGAGAGGAGGGACATGGGTGTGGCTATAAAAGGGCACCTTGTGGTCATGGAAATGTTCTGTCTTGACTACATTCATCTTCTAGCTTTGATATTGTGCCGTAGTTTTGAAGATGTTACCATGGAAGGAAACTGGGTAAAGGACATCGAGGACCTCTCTTATTATTTCCTGTAACTGCGTGTGAGTTTACAAGGACCTCAAAATAAAAAATTTAATTAATTGTACAAACCCTTTCCCCAAATGGTGTTGAAGCATGCTACCTGGAAACGATGCAAAGGACATTTCAGTAGCTGCTTTTTGTGTAGGTGCGGGTAAAGGCGGTTCGCTGACTCAGAAAAACCTCTCCTGTCTCAGATGCCCCAACCTGGTTACCCAATGCTCACGAAAAATGCAGTTCTGGGGGGATCCTACATAATCATGTTTAGAAGGGGAGCCTGGCCAGAACGCGCCCGAAGTTTTAGTTTTCAAAGGCCTAGATGTCGAGCCTGTAATAAGAAACCAGAGGGGTAATTATGGGCACCGGGCAGAGAGGGAGGAACACCCAGACTCCCGAGCCAGTTCTCTGTGGGCTGTGGGCAAGTTTAGCTGGCGGCGCAAACACCCCCTTCATAACAGAGGTTTTCTTCTGATCCGGCTCCGAATGCGTCAGGCTTAACTTAATCCTTCCTAGCGTTTGAATAGAACAACGTACCTCGTTACTTCCCCTGCACCTGCTTAGGAACCTGCCTCGCCAGGATACGGGGGGCACTGCCCGCAGACACGCTCTGCAGCTGGTATCTTGGAACGACTGTGTGGGTTATGGGAGCACAGCTGATAATTCTACTCGGACTCCACTGCTACACCAGGAAGGTGACTAACTCCACCAGGGGGCTGAGCCCAAGCTACAATGCTGGGAAAGAAGTCGCTTCCAGTAAGTCCCAGCAAAGGCTTCTCCATGACATCCGTCTACGCGCTTCCGCCTTTTCTGGGGGAAGCCCCTAGGACTCAGAAGTGACAGGTGTGGAGGTCCTGGTGGGCAGTGCAGTCCTGAGAGCTGCCCTTTACCAAGCAGCTCCCAGGGGCCAGGCACCATGCTGAGCGCTCTCTTCACATCTCGCCTCGTTCCCTCAGGAACTGGCAGGGAAGTGGTTAGTATTATCTGCACTTCATGATAAGAAGACAGAGTCTCAGAGCAGTTTCCTGGTTTGCTCAAGATCACAGGGCTAGGACGAGGCAGGGTTAAAATTCGACCTCAGGTCCTGCTATCTACGAAGCCTGTATGTACCCTTAGGAAAGTATCAAGCATCATCACATAATGAATTCTAGAGCCCGAATCATCAGAAAATGACCCAAGAACCCCTAAACTCAGTTGAAAGAGGTCAGAGGGCAGGTGAAAGCTTAATGCTGAACAGAGCAGCATTTCCTGTACCCACCAGACACACAGGCGGCACTCAATAAATGACTTTATTAAACTGAACTGAGCCTGAGGCCCGGGCCTCCCGCTCCGCAGTGTAAGTGCTGGGGGGACAGAGGGCAGATAACACCCTCTCACCTGCCTTCGCAGTTAAATTAGAAAATGACAGCCTGACCTGTGGTGCAACAGTGGATGAAGCATTGATCTGGAACACTGAGGTCACCGGTTCAAAACCCTGGGCTGGCCCGGTCAAGGCACGTATGACAAGCAAGCAATGAACAACTAAAGTGAAGCAACTTATGAGTTGATACTTCTCGCTCCACCTCGCTCTCTTCTCTCTTCATAAAATCAATAAATAAAAATCTTTTAAGAAGAAAATGACAATGCTGTCTGTGTTCTTGTCTGATGGGGACATGGCCCTGGAAAGTCCTGAGAGAGAGAGAGAGAAAAAGACACACACACACACACACACACACACACACACACACACACCAGGCTGTTTTGAAGTGCATGGGACAAAGAAACTCAGAATGAGCCCCAGGGAATCAGCGATGACCTCAGATGCAAAGTATGAAGTGAGCCAATTCTGGAACGTCAGCGGATTTCACAGACTAAACAGCGGGGGTGAGTTAGCGCTGGGACTTCTGCAGAGGGAGAAAGCAAGGTTTCCCAGCGGCTGCTGGCTGCGCGGGAGAATCGTCCTCTGCTGACAGTGCGCAGGGGCCTCTCTAGCAACAGTCCAGTAAGCAGAGACCCCCACACAGGCAGGACGGCTTGTTCAGGCAGTTTCTTGGCCATGGGCTCCCGGGATTCTCTTTTTTTTTCTGGGTTCATGCTCAAAGAGTTTGGGATGGAGCAGAACCTGGGCTCCCTCTGCTAAGAAAATCTGCAGAGATTTTTGACAGACTCAGAGGCCACAGCAGCCAAAAACCTCTGCAACCGGAGGGGACAAGGGCTAGAGGAAAGGGTACACAGTGTCCAGTGTCAGGTCCGTTTCCGACCGAGGGGAAGGAGCAGACCGGGAGCATGGGAGAAGAAAGAAGACATTAATGAAGGACTAATGGCCAAGGCCATAATACTAAAAATACCTCCCAGGCACATATTTCTCCCAATGCATAGCAGCTCTTTCAATTAAGGATGTGTCATTTCCTGGGTTATTAGTTCCAGGGCATGGAACATTCCGCTTGGGGACAGTAACAAGGGGTCACATTCTCAGCCTCCCCCCAGGACCAAAGCAGCAAAGAACAGGGATCGTGGCCCAGATGTTTCCACCGCTCAGCCCACCCCCACCAGCTGCTGGAGAGCTTTCCTTCCGTGTGTCCACGGAAGGCTTGGGGGTCCAGCATGTGCTCTGTGTCAAGTACCCCAAATGCTCCCACAGTCACCTTGAAGGAGATCATCATCTCTCGCCAGCAAGGCACTGCAGGAATCAGAATTTGGGGCAAGAAGCATTCGTAGCCAGTTTGACTTGGTTACTACAATAAATTCATTAACCCTTTGAGTAGTATGAACATTCATGTACGTCCTCATGCCTCCTGACCATCCAGAATAATATCGTAACAAAAATTTTTATTTTAAAAATGTGCAAGGCAAAAATTAAAAAAAGGCAAATGTGCCCTGGCCGGTTGGCTCAGCGGTAGAGCGTCGGCCTGGCGCGCGGGGGACCCAGGTTCGATTCCCATCCAGGGCACATAGGAGAAGCGCCCATTTGCTTCTCCACCCTCCCCCCCTCCTTCCTCTCTGTCTCTCTCTTCCCCTCCCGCAGCCAAGGCTCCATTGGAGCAAAGATGGCCCGGGCGCTGGGGATGGCTCCTTGGCCTCTGCCCCAGGCGCTAGAGTGGCTCTGGTCGCGGCAGAGCATCGCCCCCTGGTGGGCAGAGCATCGCCCCTGGTGGGCATGCCGGGTAGATCCCGGTCGGGCGCATGCGGGAGTCTGACTGTCTCTCCCCGTTTCCAGCTTCAGAAAAATACAAAAAAAAAAAAAAAAAAAGGCAAATGTATGTTCTTCTTGTTTCCATAAATTGGTTATTAAACAAAAATAATTTTAAGTTAATAAAACTGGAACTGGAACTAATTTCATTTTTTGAAAAATAAAAACTCACTCCTGGGGGTCAGCAAGCACGAAAAAAACTCACTACTCAAAGGGTTAACAACTTATCAAAGCCAAACTCTCAGAGCAGTCTCGCCTCCTAGACTCTAAAGCTTAAAGGAAATCGCAGTGCCTTTCAGGGCTGGGCATGGAGACCTGCATACGGTGGCTGCCCATTCATATCCGGCTCTTTCAGGGAAGGGGGACAATATGGCCAGGGGGCCCCCAAGAGGTCCCCACAGCAGCCCTTTCCAAGCACTTCAGTCATTTGGAACCTCTCCTGCCTTACCTTCTCCTACTCTGCATTTGAGGCAATGAATTTACAGTTTAATCACCTCCTGGTCAGATTCCTTTTTGATTTCTTTTTTTTTCAAGTGAGAGGAGGGGAGCTAGGGAGACAGACTCCTGCATGCACCCAGCAACCCCCCATCTGGGGCAGATGCTCAGACCAACCAAGCCACTGGTTGCGATAGGAGAAAAGAGAGAGAGTGCGGAGAGGGAGGGAAAGAGAAGCAGATGGTTGCTTCTCATGTGTGCCCTGACCGGATATCGAACCTGGGATGTCAGCACACTGGGCTGACACTCTATCCATTGAGCAACTGGCCAGGGCTGGCAGATTCTTATTAAAGGTCAACTGGGGAAAAACTGAACAGCAAAATGGGCTTCAGAGCTAGCACAAGAACCATGGATTCCATTCGATCCTCAGGGATCAGACATGTTTGGACCACACAGAATTGTCACCACCAAATCTGTCACCAACATTAAAAATCAGGAAATTTCAAATAAACAAAGCCATTTGGACTTCTGTTTCAATGCAATTAGTCAACAGAAATGGGTCTCCTAGCATATGGTGTCTGGCTGAAGCGAAAGAGTAGTTCCCCCTCTGAATGGGGTGCGCACTGGCCAGCAGCCACGAGCCACTCTGCTCCCCTATCTGCACTCAGGGCTCTGCCCTCGTGTCCTTATTATCTCCGCCACCTTTGGGGACTTGACATGGCAACTGATGATGTAGTCCATCCCCTTTATACCCACAGAACAGTGGTCCCATTCTCAAACCCCATTCTTTGCCACAATCCCTGGTATTCCCAGTGTTTGCATCCATCTTCAGAGAGTTTGGGATGGAGCAAACACAGGGCCTCTCTGCTGAATAAAGACTTAGGGGCAGCTGTGGCCTAATGGTTAGTGACAGGAGGGAGGCAGAGCAAAATGCTCCTTAGACCTTCCCCATCACCCACCTGCAGCCTCCCCCACCACCCTGGGCAAACCTGCCTCTGCCCCGTCCCTGGATCAGAACCTATTCCTACGGACACACATTTATATCCTCACAGACTTCTTTCTAATATTATTTCTACTGGCCACTCGGGGAACAGGCAAACCAAAAACCACATCACGAAGAACTCTTCCCTTGCTCAGACTGGAGGGTACACACCGCAAAACCCCAAATTGTAAATACCGAACACTTTCTCAGGAAGCAGCGGGCCGGTGAAGGGCAGAATGTGGTCACTTAGAAGAGGACAATGACCAGAGATATCAAGACAATAATAACATGGGTCTTGGCGGATAATTGATTACTTTGTGCCAGATGGGGTACTGGGCATTTTAGAGGATACTTCTTAATTTTATAACCACCCTACAAGGCAGGAGGTATTGCCTCCTTTTTAGAGATGCGGAAAATGAACGCAGAAAGAACTGTGCTGATAAGTCGACATTTTTCTCCCCGGGGCCAGTGGCTCAACCTTCTCCCACCTGCTTGCACAGCTTGGTTCTCTCCTGGAGAATGCACGAGCCTACTTACCTTCTGCCGTTGGTCTGCGGTCCGGTGGCTGCTGTCTTTGACTCCAGGGCGCTGTTGAAGTTGGAGATGTTTTCAGAGGAGTAGAGGCCTGAGGGGTTGTTGTACTGGTTTGTGATGACCCTGGGGGCGGAGCTGGAGGCAGGCGAGGCAGTGAAGGGCATGGCACTACGGTTGTGGGCGCTCCCTATGTGCAGGACCTCCTGCAGGCAGAGATCAGAGGAGAAATCAAGGGGGAAGGGCGTCCGACAAATCCCCCCTTGATGGGCAGTGCAGGGAGGGGGTATTCCAACAAGCTCAATGGCCCTGACTCAAGGCCAAGCTTTAGCTGCCGGCCTCTGACATACCCAGTAGATTCGGACAACAGGGCGATCTCACGAGCTGGCCTCCTGTGCAGATTCACAGGCAGCTCTGAATTCTGGTTCTTCCCTGAGGCCCAGTGAAGCTGATCTGCTGGCAAGCCCTGGGCTGGACCCCCCTTGATGCCCTGGAGCTGAAACATCCTTTCAGGCCACATTCCCAAGGGACTGAAGTGCCAGGAAGAGAACAATGGGCTGTCACCTCACAGGCAGTGCAAAGCAAGAGCTGCTAACAGGTGGAGATCGAGTCCCTGGAAGGGAGCAGTCAGACTGACAGGAGGGCGGTGGTGACACGGGGTGAAGCGGCTCCTGACTAGCAGAGACGGCCTCAGTGCTCCCACAGAAGGGGGCTAACGGGGACTCGGGATCGGGCGCTCTTGTGGGGGGAGAACAAGGCTAATCCAGGGGAGGGCCTGTCCCAGGGCGGTGCCTCAGAGCTGCAGGAGGACTTTCACTCCCCTCCTTTCCGTAAGATGAATAAAGCACCCCCCACTCCCACGCTGGCTTGCCAGGCGTTGTGGATAACTGCCACAGCTACAACACCTCAGAGCTTTTGTTACAGACGGCCAAAACTTTTTAAACTAACATGTCTTTTAAAAAAATATCACGGGCCCTGGCCGGTTGGCTCAGCGGTGGAGCGTCGGCCTGGCGTGCGGGGGACCCGGGTTCGATTCCCGGCCAGGGCACACAGGAGAAGCGCCCATTTGCTTCTCCAGCCCTCCCCCTCTCCTTCCTCTCTGTCTCTCTCTTCCCCTCCCGCAGCCAAGGCTCCATTGGAGCAAAGATGGCCTGGGCACTGGGAATGGCTCCTTGGCCTCTGTCCCAGGCGCTAGAGTGGCTCTGGTCGCAAAGGAGCGACGCCCCGGAGGGGCAGAGCGTCGCCCCTGGTGGGCGTGCCGGGTGGATCCCGGTCGGGCGCATGCGGGAGTCTGTCTGACTGTCTCTCCCCGTTTCCAGCTTCAGAAAAAAAAAAAAAAAAAAAAATCACGGCTTTTCCAATGACTCAATGAGCAAGGTGCTCTCTACCCAGGTCTGGGTCAAGCCTGGCTCCCAGGCTGTAACACATGGTTCTGTGAAGCCCGCTACACTGAGCCTGCGCCGTTATCTTCTGGGTGCCCTAGAATCCTCCTGAACCCTGGTCCCTTTCGTAACACCCAAGCCTAGAACAACTGAACAACTGGCCCCCCCATGGCTCTCTGTCCTCTACTGCTCTCCTTTATTTCTCCTCTTTCTTTTGGCTAAACCTTCAAGTCTTCCATGCTTTCTTAGAAAACGTGATGATGTAACATAACACCTTAATTCACCATGTACTGATTTAAAATAAAAGGCAACATGAAAATATTCTTTTTTCATTATTCAGATGGGCAGCTTCTGCAACAAGTCGGAACCAGTGAGGTTTCGCTGTACAGGTGACAGTGAGTTGGCTTTGTCCACATTGAATCAAAGCTAAGAACACACAGAAGCTTCACAAAAAGGGGGGGGGGGAAGGGAGTAAGTATAATTAGTTAATAACTTTAGCAGTAATCAAGGGATGATTAAGTAGATTTTATGGCACAACTAATCCAAATAATAATATGCAGTCACTAACGGCAGCAGATCAGCAGACGGGTGGCCTGGGACCGCGGCCACGTCAGCAGGCACACTGCAGCACCGTGGGCAGACGCACAGCTGTAGCCAGGAGTGTGGCGACCCCTTCCTCCTCTCTCCTCCTTCGCAGCAACTCCTGGGAGCTGCCCAGGACGCTGGGCACCAGGGAGCAGCCTTTCGTTTCCTTCTTGGCTCAGTTCTGCCCCCCTCCCACCTCCACCTCCTCCCCACCGCCCCCTGCTCCCCACCCCCGTCGCTTCATGTTCAGCTTTGGGCCATTATCCCTCTCTTTCAGCCCATTTCTCATCTTTAAAATGAAGTGAATAAAACCTCTTTCATAAGGACCTGGTGTGAAATATTTGTGTGCCAACCACAGTGCGTGGTTCACACATTCAGCCAGTGTCCACCCCCTTCTCCCCTCCACGGAAATACATTCCATTCGAATGGAAGCGGGTAGAAAGTGCAGGTTGAAAATTCTTGGTTTTCACTTTACAGAGACTCTTCCAAGAACGTATCTGTTTTGTACATAAAAGGAATATCGGTAACCCCACATGAATACCGACCGGTCTTTCCAGAAAAGAGGCGGTTAATTCAGGGCCTGCCTTTTGGAAGGGATGATGTAATTGTTTGGGCTTTGTATTTTATCAGTTGTCTAGGAAACTCAATAATGAGGAAATATAAACTAGGTGTGTAACTGCTCTGACCTCAGATAAGCCCGGGGTGTTGGCTGGCATGACATGAGCTAACATAATTTTTAATTATAGATGAACTCTGCTCCTCCTCCTCACTCCTCTATTTCAGAATGACTAGAAGTGAAGACTGAAAAAAATGAGAGGTGGGAAATTCTTCACATGAACCAAGAATTACTGGAATCAAAAGAAAAATATACTCAAGTTAGATGTTAAACTATTTGAGAACTTTTTAAAGTCTGATGAGAACCACCTTCAAACTATTAATACAGGTAACCAGATTATATGTTTAAGGTGAAAATTTAAGAATACATACATACAAAAGTATAACTGAAATGTAAGTATTATCTTAAATGAAAACTAGGACTTTTAGATAGACCAAATTAAGACAAAATCATTAGAAAATGTATGAGAATTTAGCACGTTAAAACATAACATTTACAGTAAATTTAATGAAGTGGCAGGAACTCCCTGGGAAGCTGGAATTAACTGAGGCATGTTTTAAATCAGTGTGTAGTGTGTACAACTCCCAGTTTTATAGACTGACCCCCATTTTATAAACTTTCCTAACAGGAGTTGTACAGAATAATAGGTTCGTATCCGTTTTGAAATGTATTATGTAAAGTGATCCCTAATGTGACTCTTAGGATTCTTAGGATTTTTATTATATTAATGGAAAAAATTTTGTGTGACTAGATTTCTGACATTTTCATGAAAGCTGTCTGAGACAGTATCACTCACAACCACTCAATCTACTCACATTGCCCCCAGTGAGTTCCCTTCATACACATTTTTGTTTGATGTGTATAAGACAGCTAGCTATGTTATCTTTTTTTTAGAGAGAGAGAGTGAGAGAGGGACAGACAGGAAGGGAGAGAGAAGAAAAGCATCAACTCATAAGTTGTGGCACCTCAGTTGTTCACTGATTGCTTTCTCACATGTGCCTTGACTGGGGGGCTCCAGCCAAGCCAGTGACCCCCTTATTCAACCCAGTGACCTTGGGCTTCAAACCAGCGACCTTGGGCTTAAGCCAGCAACCACGAAGTCATGTCTATGATCCCACGCTCTAGCTGGTGAGCCTGCACTCAAGCTGGTGACTTCAGGGTTTCAAACCTGGGTCCTCAGTGTCCAGGCCGATGCTCTATCCACTGTGACACCGCCTGGTCAGACAATGTTATCTTTTGATTACATCTCAATTCATCACAAAAACAAATGTCCTGAATTTAGAAAAAAAACTTTAAAGTTCAAATCTTCAATTAGGATTAAATAGATAGGCCTGACCTGTGGTGGCACAGTGGATAAAGCGTCGACCTGGAAATGCTGAGGTCGCCGGTTCGAAACCCTGGGCTTGCCTGGTCAAGGCACATATGGGAGTTGATGCTTCCAGCTCCGCCCCCCTTCTCTCTCTCTCTCTCTGTCTCTCCCTCTCCTCTCTAAAATGAATAAAAATAAATAAATAAATAAAAAGGATTAAATAGATAACAAAAAAAGTAATCAAAAAGAAGTTTTAAAAAGCCATTTAGTTATTAACTTACCATTAATAATTCATTAATTTATCCAAAAGACACATACTTTCGGAAAAGTTATATGTCAAATGTGTAGACTTTTACAGAGATGTTCTAAACTTTCTTCTTTGAGTATTTTCCTTTCTTTAAAAAAGAATGCCCCCTCCCTCAAGGTAGATTATTTAGAAGATGCAATTAAGGAAGAAAAAAATAAAATCACCTATACTCTTAAGTACTGAGAGATTTATTTACAAATACGGGATCCTGGACAGTCGACTCCCCCAGGAAATTCAATTATGCACTGACTCCCTACCACATTTTCCAATATAAATGACCAGTTAGTTCTAGTAATTTTCAGGTCTCACGAGAAGTCTCACTGTAACAAAAATAGAGATTCCCACCCTAACAATCATGGAAATCAGACAGTGGACACCAGGAGCAGAGGCAGAGTTGACTTTCTTGTTCTATTTCCCCTTAGCACCTCTAACTTCTAGGCCCCGAGACTCAAACTGGTTTTCATCCCTGGCAGAATTCATTTGTAACTGAAGTCCACAATGAGCCGAGTCAGCTCCCTCATTTCTCAGGGCCCCGCCACCCCATTCTGCACAGGAAGGCTTCCACCCGCTTCCCGAACGGCCTTCCCACCCCCAGCTTCCAGCCCAGGCCATGGTGTCAGTGCCTTGGGGTTTTCCAGCCCTTTCCTCCTGCAGTTCCCTTACGGGAAGAGCTGAACAAGAGCCAGGACCCAGAGCGGACAGTGGAGGGCTCTCCCTGCAGGCTTATTTCTAGGCCTCCAAGGCAGGAAAGAGCGGGAGTGTGCTGAGCTGTGTCAGAAGCTGAAAAGCCGCTGGGTAGTGACAGGAGTGGCGTACAAGTACTTACTTGTGGTTCAGAGGCTAAATTCATCTTATATGGATGACGCTTCCCTTCCTCTGTCACGAGAGGAGACCAGACTTTATGTTCAGATCTGCAAGAGACGAACAGAGCTGTAGTATATTATAAACTAAAAACAGAATAGAAAAATGCCCCCCCTTGCCTTGCCTTCCCGTCTATTTTGCCACCAGGGTGATCTTTCGAAAGCACCAATCTGATGACGTCATATTCAATGGCTGCTCACGCTCTGCTGTGAGGGACTTCCCAAGCTGCTGGGACTTCTTGAGCCTCGTCCTCCCTCACTATACTCTGTATCGCTGACTCCCAGCCACACCAGCCTCGTCCTTGCTCCCTGAGCACGCCTCATGCTGCCCACCTCTGCTCAGAACAGAACAAGCCTCTCCTCTATCTCCCCAGTGTTCTTGATCCAGCCAGATGACCAAACTATTCATGAAGTTTGTCCGGACCCAATAAAAGCGATGTCCTTTTTTGAGCTGGCGAAGGATTTCTTCGTACCAGTCACACAGCCACAATCTTGGTCTAATCTCAGTTTTCATTTTTCTCTCTTATGCGGAGAGAATACTTGCATTTATCTTTGTATTGGCAGAGTGCCCCGCACAGTGCCAGATATACATAAAGAAAAACCTAATTTGTTGGTAAATGAATCAAAAATCAACTATTCTATGAATGAATAAATATATGAACATCTTAAGACTTGAAGGAGATTTGGATCTGAGATAGAAATGGAGACAAGAATGAGGAGTAGTCATAAAATGAATACCTCCCATGAGGAGAAGGCACTGCAGTGTGTAAAATTTTTGACATCCTGCCCCCTACTCGGTCCTCCTGCTAGTCCTGCGGGGCCAAGTAGAAGAAAGCCAAAAACCTGTTTCACAGATGAGAGCCTGAGCAAAGGGTTGGTGACGAAGAGTTGTGGGAGCTAAGGTTAATGAGACATTCAAGAGCAGGTTAACATAACAAGAGAGCAGAATGAAGAATGTCAACTTGGTCCAACGGGAAAAACGCAGACAGAAAGGTTGAACCAAATCACTTCTGAAATGATGCCCTTGCAGGGCTCCTTTCAAGACTCAAAGAAAGGATAGGAATTCTATCCCAATTACAACTCCCGGTGTGCGCCCCCCCTCGGCGCACCAGCCTGTTGAGAAGAGTCAGCTCTCCTCTCTGGTTGCGTGCCTGGACTTACACTCAGCGAGCGCTTTGTCTGGTGTGCTGTCCTCTTTCTCTGTCATTGTCATCTCCTGGCACAGCACCCACTGCTCAGTGTGGTGTGGCAGGAGCAACATCCTGGGTAGGTTCCCTCTTGCCAGGAAGAAGTTTTCAGTTAATTCTACCTGACAATAGTAAACTGATCTTACTTCCTCAAAATGTTGGCTAGTTGTATTGGACCAAGTAGAAATGCCAAAAGATGCCCAAAATGTAAGAAGCACTATGACAATTTGAGAGGAAATAAGCACCTGAAATTCCAATTCCACAGACCTTCTGTCCTGCCCATAGTACACATGCCTCTGAGCTGGGGGTGGAAGGGATTCTGGGATGGGTGAGGCAGTCCTTGCCCGCAAGCAGCTTCCAGTGGATCAGAAATGAATGGGCGTTTCCACGAGCCTTACCTGGCTACCGTGAGAGTCATGTTGTCTATGCAGCCCTTGATTTTGTTCTGAGCTTCCAAGTGTGTCATATTGCTGGTATTTTCCCCATCGATGGCCGTGATTACATCTCCAATACATAAATTAGCTATAGCAGCCTTGCTTCCGGGAGTGACCTGGAAAAAAGGGAAAAGAGCAGGCTAGTTACTTCTTGTCTCCAAGGCAAACACTGAGTTGACTCACAAATGTGGATCAAAGCATGCAAAAGGGAAAGGGACTAACTAAAATCGTAATTGTCAAGCGTAATAACCCTTTATAATATTTGTGGAATACATTCTGGTTTACAAGGAGTCCTTTTCCATATAACATCTCATAGGATCCTCACAACAACACTGAGAAAGGAGGACAAATATCAGGTCCCATTTTAGAGATCTGGAAACTGAGGCTTAGTAAGATCAATGATTTAAAACTGAGATCACCCTAATAGTACACTACTGTACAGGGTGGGGCAAAAGTAGGTTTACAGCCGTGAGTATGCAAAACAGAGTTTATTCTTATATTACTATTTATCAACTATTGTATTATTTTCCATATGAACAACTATAAACCTACTTTTGCCCCACCTTGTACTAGTAGTCATCCAAATAGTATAGTACAGAGCGAGGCCTCAAACCCTGAAGCCAGACCCAATGTTCTTCCCACTGAACCTTATTGCTTCCTTAAAATAAATGACCCATTAAACACACGCACACTCAGAGAACACTGTGTACAGTAACATCTGTCTATAAAAATCTTAAAAATATGTTTCTTACACACAAAGCAAATTGGAACACTGCACACCAAATTGTTCAGTTATGCATTTCTGTGATGCTTTTGGTGTTTATAATGAGCTTGAATTACTTTTATAATTTATAAAGGCAATAAAGAATATTTTTTAATCTGGTAGAATGGGTTTCCACTGGTTCATTTCCTCCCACCTGAGAAGTTGACTACGATTAGGATCATCCCCTATATTGGCTGGTTTACTGTAGGTCAGGGGTCCCCAAACTTTTTACACAGGGGGCCAGTTCACTGTCCCTCAGACCGTTGGAGGGCCGGACTATAAAAAAACCTATGAACAAATCCCTATGCATACTGCACATATCTTATTTTAAAGTAAAAAAAAAACAAAAAAACACAGGAACAAATACAATATTTAAAATAAAGAACAAGTAAATTTAAATCAACAAACTGACCAGTATTTCAATGGGAACAATGGACCTGCTTTTGGCTAATGAGATGGTCAATGTGCTCCTCTCACTGACCACCAATGAAAGAGGTGCCCCTTCCAGAAGTGCAGCAGGGGCGGGATAAATGGCCTCAGGGGGCCGCATGTGGCCAGCGGGCTGTAGTTTGGGGACCCCTGCTGTAGGTCAATGCTTCTGACTTGGAGGCAATGATTCCAAATTTATGGGCTTCCCAGTGCTTGGGGGAGTGAGTCAATGACTGTAATGGGTCATCAAAGTCCATCTACCCCCTGACTATTACACATGAACTGAATAAATATCATGCCTCACACACAGATGTACAACTGTTCTTCGAGTCAAGACAGATGCTGCCGTGATGAATAAAATACAAACTCATTTTGAAGCAGTACTAAACCTCAAGAGTAATTTTTGGTTATTAGGTATTTTTCTAAACCAAGGTATGCTAAATATATTGCTGCCAGGCCAGCGTCAGTCCATGACTTTAACATGGAAAACTTTCCTTAACAGGAATTCCAAGTCCCCAGAAGCTGAGTGGCGGTAACACACCCAGACTCCCCGAGTCCACGGTGTCCCGGCCTCCCCTTGGAGAGGGCCCTTGACACCTGGGAGCCAACTAGGAAGCCCTCGTGAACACATGTGCCTCTGCCAGGCTGAACAGAAGGTAAGAGGCCCCAAAGCAAGATGCAAGGCTTAAGCCGTCAAGCCTCAATATCTAAAGAAATTTTGAGTAGCCACTGTTTCCAATTTCATCAAACTGAAAATGCTGACCCTTCTGAGGTGGCTGGTGTGCTGTCATGGTCCATCTCCTCATCAGCACCCTGACCCCATAAAATAAAGGTTGATGACTTGATCCTTGAGGTCCTTCTGGCTTAAGACATGCTTATGACTTTATCAGGCAAAACTCCCTTGGAATATAGCAGGATGTGGAAACCAATGCGGAGACCCTGACCTCCTCACTTGCCTTTTCTGGCTTTCCCATCGTCCATCTACCAGAGAGCTAGCCTTTAGAAAAACGAAAGCCCTGATCCAACGCTAGACCTCTTCTCATCCAGCCACTGGGAGGACATTTATACAGGCAGGCGTGGGCTTCCTCCTTCAGCCAAGATGGCGGAACCAGCCAGAACCCAGTGCTTGCAGTGAGAAGAAATTGCTCTGACGAGAAGACAAATCTGACGTGACCTCATGTATTCTTTGCTTCTTATTAAGAACAATACAAGGGGGCCCTTGTTTAAAAACGGCCCTCAGCATCACTTTATGTGGGTTTAGCAATGCTTCTGGATTGGCAAACTCTGCCTCCAGAGAGAGCAGCCTGATCAAACTCATTTGTCATGACTACATCTAACAGTGCTTTTTAAAAAGAGTCCCAAGGACAAAACCCCAAATCACCATCAGGTCCCAAACGATGATGCATCCCTCTGCCTGACCTGTGGTCACCTGGTGGGTGGTGCATCAACCTGGAATGCTGGGGTCACTAGTTCGAAACCCGGGGCTTGCCTGGTTAAGACACATACGAGAAGCAACTACTATGAGTTGATGCTTCCTTCTCCTCCCCCTCTTTCTCTCTCTCTCATCTCTCTCTCTTTCTCTCTCTCTTGTCTCTCTAAAATCAATAAATAAAATCTTTAAAAATTTTTAAAAATGAAAACAACTACGCCTCCCTCCTCACCCTCATCATGCCACTCCCTCACTGAGCCCTAGCTCAGGGGTCTTCCTGGTTCTGTCCCACTGCAGGGGCTTAGCACCTGCTGTCACCTCTGCCAGTTAACTTGTCTCCTCCTCAGGTCTCAGAGAGGCTTTCCCTGACCTCCAACCTAGGTTACACCCCCCCCCCCCATCATCCTAAGATAGTCTGTTCTTCTTCATTGTGGCACTTAGCACATTGAGTCTGCAAATCTGTTCTGCGGGTTTATTTAATGTCGGAGGACCAACTAAACAGGAAGGTGAGTAAGGGCAGATTCTGTCTGCCTTTGGTGCTATGGTATCCCGAGTGCCTGGCACTATGACTGGCACACATTAAGTGCTCAGCAAGTACTGTCCAGTGAATGACTGAATCTAACATATCTAGTGTTATTAAATATGCAATCGTGCTACTTACTTTTATCCTTTAAAAGGGATCATAGCCCTGACTGGTTAGCTTAGTCAGTTAAGAGCTTTGTCCCGGCCCTGGCCGGTTGGCTGAGTGGTAGAGCGTCGGCCTGGCGTGCGGGGGACCTGGGTTCGATTCCCGGCCAGGGCACATAGGAGAAGCGCCCATTTGCTTCTCCACCCCCCCCCTCCTTCCTCTCTGTCTCTCTCTTCCCCTCCCGCAGCCAAGGCTCCATTGGAGCAAAGATGGCCCGGGTGCTGGGGATGGCTCCTTGGCCTCTGCCCTAGCGCTAGAGTGGCTCTGGTCGCAGCAGAGCGACGCCCCGGAGGGGCAGAGCATCGCCCCCTGGTGGGCAGAGCGTCGCCCCTGGTGGGTATGCCGGGTGGATCCCAGTGGGGCGCATGCGGGAGTCTGTCTGACTGTCTCTCCCCATTTCCAGCTTCAGAAAAATACCAAAAAAAAAAAAAAAAGAGCTTTGTCCCGAAACAATAAGGTTGAGGGTCCGATCAATAAGGTTGAGGGTCCGATCCCCGGTCAGGGCACACATTGGAAGCAACCAAAAAATACACGACTGAGTGGAACAACAAATGCTTCCCTTTGCCCTCCCCTCTGTCTCCCTTTCTCTCTCTGTCTCTTTAAAAATCAATAAAAGTTAAGCCCTGGCTGGATAGCTCTAAAACATCGTCCTAAAGCATGGAGGTTGCCTGTTCGATCCCCGGTCAGGGCACATACAGGAGCAACTAATGTTCCTGTCTCTCTCCCCCTGCCTCTCTCTCTCTCTCTCTCAGAAAAAAAGGGGGTGTGTGTAAAATAATCATTTCCCTCCACATTGCTGTCCTGGAATGTGACCATTCACTCACAAAACTAAAAGGGTGGGGAGTAGGGGGAACAGTTTGAAAAGGTGAAAAGAGAAGTTTCTTTTAATTTTATATGCCCAACTGCTAGGAGTTCCGGGATTTCCAGCCTTTGGTTCAAACTCTCTTTGGGAGAGGCATTTCTCCTAAGTACCTCTCAGCAGGTTCGGACAAGCTAGAACAAGTCTCAAAAGCCCCGTGCCTGAGTCAGCAAGGCCTGGCCATCCTATCTTTCAGTCTGATTTTTTTTTTAAAGCCAAACTAATGGAAAGCCTAAGGAACTCTTAAGGGTGTTACAAGACATCATTAGATGAAACTTGGATGAAATCAAACATAAACAGATTAAATTCACATACTTTTACGAGCTGTGTGTTGTTCTCAAAAAAGGATTTAAACAAATTATAGATTTAAGCCCTTTCACACACAGTCTCCTATTTGAGATTTTAATAGTGATGACCTCACCACCAGCATATAACTTTACAGATGAGGAAATTGACTCCCGGAAGCTGGGACTGATTCAAGTTCACACAGTTAAAGACTTGGGCCTGAACTCGACACCAGATCCCCTTGTTCCAATCCCTCTAGCACAGCGCCACAAGCAGGTGCTCCAAGCCCAAGAGCCAGGGTCCAGGAAAACCCCAGACTTAGGAGACTCATCGGCCGTGGCCCTCTACAAAAGGTACCGGAGTGTCACAGACTCCTGCCACTGCCTGGGCACCTCCCATCACAGGACAGTCATCTCCCTGCCCTCTACTGAGCGGGGCCCTGTATGAAATACACGGAGCAGAGCATGAACTGACAAGGGCCTCAGGAGAGACCTGCGTGGCCATCATCAGTTAGTTCTCATCTTGACTGGTGGACTCCGATCCTTACTCCAGTTCTAACTATCCACTGTAATCATCACTTAGTGAGGGCTTCTTATGCACCAAGCACAGTTTAAGTATTTGGCAAGGGTTCACATACGCATCCGCATGTGATGCCATCAGGTAGGAATATCACTGCATCACTACAGAGGAGGAAATGAAGTGGGGGAGGGTTAGCCTGAGGTTATTAGCTGGTGAGCAGCAGCAGAAGGTTCCAGAGCCCATCCACTTCCACTTCCAAGGTGCATCCACTTAGCTCAGGATACCACACTGTCCTTTCTAATTTCCTCCTGACCATCAAATTCCATCAGAAGCAGCTCATGCTAGAGTCTGCTTCAATTTCTAAAACAGAAATCCTGTACTCTCCAAAGAAACCGATGCATTAGCTCAATGGATATCCTCAAAAACCCTCTTCCAGGCCCTGGCTGGTTGGCTCAGTGGTAGAGCATCGGCCTGGAGTGCAGGAGTCTTGGGTTCGATTCCCGGCCAGGGCACACAGGAGAAGTGCCCATCTGCTTCTCCACCCCTCCCCCTCTCCTTCCTCTCTCTCTCTTCTCCTCCCGCAGCCAAGGCTCCACTGGAGCAAAGTTGGCCCAGGTGCTGAGAATGGCTCCATGGCCTCTGCCTCTGGCACTGGAATGGCTCTGGTTGCAACAGAGCAACGCCACAGATGGGCAGAGCATCGTCCCCTGGTGGGCGTGCGGGGTGGATTGGGGTCAGGCGCATGCAGGAGTCTGACTGCCTCCCCATATCCAACTTCAAAAAAATACAAAAAAAACAAACACCCTTTTCCAGCTTTCTTCCTAAGAGACCATAACTCAAATTACACAGCTCTTGCTGCCTAAGAATGGGTCTAGGTACAATTTCCACTAATGAACAACGTGCCCTCTTCTGCAGAATTCACTCATGTCTTCCTCACTCCAGCCATGCCTTCCCTGCCAGGCAGACACTGCTCATGGGCCATCCTGTATACCTTTCCCTTACTGCAAATTCCTAATGCAATGTTCAAGCCTGTGCATTGCTGCCAGACTCCTGAGCACATAGGTTTTAAAAAGTTTAATTTAAATTCTAAATAGTGCAGAACAGAAGTATGATATAGCTCTCCCACTTTCAACTTACATCTAAATAACCAAGTACTGCTATTACATAGAATTGGATGCACACCCACCAGCCATGACAAGAGGTAGCCTTCCTCTATGGCAATGGCATCTTTCTACTTTATCCCTCCTCTGTTTCCTCCTTTCATTCATCCATTCATCAGACAGTCATTCCTTAAGTACTGTATTTTCCCATGTATAAGACACACATTTATTTTGGGGACCGAAATTTGAAAAAAAAAATGTATTACCTAAAGTTATTGAACTCAAGTTTTATTCATCATAACACTTATACAACTCCTCATCACTGCCAAAACTCCCATCCATTAGCTTGTCCTCATCTGTGTCTGGTGACAAATCACTGTCTTCATATATTGCCTCATCCTCAGTTCCCTCTATGGCATTTCAAATGCTACAACCACTAAGACCCCAGTTTTTAGACCCCAATTTTTTCCCCCAAAATGGTGTGTCTTATACATGGGGAAATATAGTGCATTCTGAAAGACAGTGTAGCTTGTGATTAAGAGGTGGCTTCTGGCCCTGACTGGGTGGCCCAGTGTATAGAGCATCGTCTCATGCGCTGAGGTCACAGGTTCGATCCCGGTCAAGGCACATACGAGAAGCAACCCATGAGTGCACCACTAAACGGAACTAAGTGGGACAAGTTGATGCTTCTCTCTCTTCTTCCCTTCCAGCCTCCCTCTCTCTCTCAAACCAATGGGGATGGAGAAAAGATGTGGCTTCTGAAGTCAGATGGGCAGGATTCAAGCCCTCCTTTGCCACTTGTAAGCCAAGTGTATTTGGGTGGGATATATCACCTGTGTGTGCCTCACCCTTCTCACCTATAAAACAAGGACTACATGAGAAGATTCAGGCAGAGCACACTGTGGATCTCTAAACATGTGAGCTATTGTTTGGAGATTCCGGGAACCACACAGGAACGGAAATAAAGATGGAAAAGGATGGTGCCTTTCATCAGGGGGCTTGCGGTCTCCTAGGGAAGACGGGCATGTACAAGAGCTGGTGAGTGCTATGCTCGAGGCAAAGAGGCAGTGGGAACTTAAGGGTGGAATCAGGACTCCCTAGAGGAGGTGTTGCTTAAAAGGCACTCCAGGAGGTGGGAAAGAACATGACCAGTTATAGGAACAGCATGTAGACTGGCGGGGATGAAACACAGGAACTGAAGGGAGAAGAAGGGGATGAGGCTGGAGACATAAAGAGATCAGGCTGTAGAGCCCTGTTATTTTCCTTCTAAGAAGAATGCATAGGCCCTGGCCAGTTGGCTCAGCGGTAGAGCGTCGGCCTGGCGTGCGGGGGACCCAGGTTCGATTCCCGGCCAGGGCGCATAGGAGAAGCACCCATTTGCTTCTCCACCCCCCCCCTCCTTCCTCTCTGTCTCTCTCTTCCCCTCCTGCAGCCAAGGCTCCATTGGAGCAAAGATGGCCCGGGCGCTGGGGATGGCTCCTTGGCCTCTGCCCCAGGCGCTGGAGTGGCTCTGGTTGCCCCCTGGTGGGCGTGCCGGGTGGATCCCGGTCAGGCGCATGTGGGAGTCTGTCTGACTGTCTCTCCCCGTTTCCAGCTTCAGAAAAAAAAAATACAAAAAAAAAAAAAAGAAGAAGAAGAAGAAGAAGAAGAATGCACTTTATGTGGAAACTAACAAAGGAATCTAGTATCTGACCCAACTTCCCAGTTATTGCCAAGAAACCACTGAGTCACAAGAAATTAAGGTGACTGAATGACAGTACTCTCAGAACTGCAGTTCAAAGAAGCAGACCCACTCAGGGGTCCCCCAGTCAGCCTCCAGGGCAATCACTGGGAGGCTGGTTCTCCCCAGGGGCCCTTTTAGAAGGCAATTCCATTGAAATTACATGTTCAACTGACAGCTGGATGGGGTTCCTTTCACTCCCTAGGCTCAAGATTGAAAGTTGGAGGTCCATGAAATGAATCTAACCTACAATCTGGTTTTTTTAACTTGAATTACTGGCCAATATTTACATATTTAATAAATTTCATATAAAACCCTATATTCTCAACTTCTTGTGAGAAATCAGGAACTTCGGCAATTCTGGACCTATTTTGCCCTATGGCAACAATCAGCACCAGCTGCAGAGCCTGCTCCCTCATTTAGCCACAGTCCCTACCACGCTCTGTTGTCCTCAACACAGCTGCCTGGTACCAGTTGCCATTTATCAATTTATCATTCTGAAGCAATTCATTTCATTTTCTTACGACCTCACCTGCAAGTCAAACTCATTTAGGTTGCCTTCTGATCCCTTCATGCAAATGTGTTTGTACCAAACCACTTGGCTTAGTTAAAAAGTTATGTAAAGCCAAGTTATATGCGGAAACATTTTATGACTAGGATTATTAGAGACTCTGGTTTGCATAGGACAGTAACCTGCTATCCCATCTTAATTATCAAAAGGACCCCCATTTCACTCTCAACAATGTTCCAGTATGAATGACAAATTGTACTGCTGTCCTTTTGACAGAAATGGGGGTTTTAACCATGTATTTGTTAGATAGTTGACACAGTTCTGATGTAGAGCCTTCCCTACTCCTGCAGAGAGAAATCCTCTCTATTCAGAAGGTTCTCCGACTTTTACCTGTGGACAGGAATACTCTATAGGCCAATTTCCTGAAAGTTCACAGAACACTGTTAACCTTGTCTGTTGGAATTGGCATCTAAACCTTAGGCCAGAAATTGACCCAACTCTCCAGTAACTAGGGAAAACTTTGATATTTGCAAGGATGAGGCAATGGTTCCCAAACAAGTTAGTCATCAGATCTCCTGGGGGTTTTAAACATATAAATAGATCGCCACACCCCACCTCAGATCTACTGAAGAAGATCTACACAGTGGGACCCAGAAATCTTTTTTTTTTTTTATTGAGAGGCGGGGAAGCAGGGAGGCAGAGAGACAGACTCCGGCATGCACCTCAACCAGGATCCACCCAGCAAGCTCCCTAAAGGGCAATACTCTGCCCATCTGTGACTGCTGCTCCACTGCTCAGCAACCAAACTATTAGCACCTGAGACAAGGTCCTGGAGCCATCCTCAGCGCCCAGGGCCAACTTGTTCAAACTATTTGTGCCATGGCTGCAGGGGAGAAAAAGAGAGAAGGGGGAGTGGAAGGGGTGGAGATGCAGATGGGTGCTTCTCCTGTGTGCCCTGATCAGGAATCAAACCCAGGACTTCCACACACCGGGCCAACACTCTACCGCTGAGCCAACTGGCCAGGGCTACATTTTTTTAAAGCTTCCCAGAAAATTCAGATTTGGAAACATCAAGGGGAATGTTGATTATCCTTTACCCCCAAGTTCTCTCCCTGAATGACATTAAGTCATCGGGTAAACAAAAAAATATTTATAGACCTAAATTTCAGCTCCTCCAGAAACAACTGTAGGGGCTAACACTCCTATTAAAGTGCACAGAAGGCTCTTGAAAAAAACATCCATTAGAATAGTATTTCTCTATCTCTTACCAAAAGAGTTTATTAAAAAAGAAAGAGGCCCTGGCCGGTTGGCTCAGCAGTAGAGCGTTGGCCTGGCGTGTGGGGGACCCGGGTTCGATTCCCGGCCAGGGCACATAGGAGAAGCGCCCATTTGCTTCTCCACCCCCCCCCCTCCTTCCTCTCTGTCTCTCTCTTCCCCTCCTGCAGCCAAGGCTCCATTGGAGCAAAGATGGCCCGGGCACTGGGGATGGCTCCTTGGCCTCTGCCCCAGGCGCTAGAGTGGCTCTGGTCACGGCAGAGCGACCCCCCCGGAGAGGCAGAGCATCGCCCCCCAGTGGGCAGAGCATCGCCCCTGGTGGGCGTGCCGGGTGGATCCCGGTCGGGCGCATGCGGGAGTCTGTCTGACTGTCTCTCCCCGTTTCCAGCTTCAGAAAAATACAAAAAAAAAAAGAAAGAAAGAAATACAGTCTCTATAAAGTTGGTCAACATCCTTGAAGTCCTTTGCAAGAGTATTATAGAAGTCATTTCATTCCAGATGTGTAAATAACTGAACCCGATACCTCTTTTGCCCTGTCCAGGAAACTCAGCTAAATGTAGTATGCAATTTCAGAAACCTTCTGACTTAAAGGTCCAGACACATCTCTTTCTTCTTCTATGTTCCAATTTTTTGTTACATTTTATTATATGTGTTCTTATGGATCATTTTTCTTGTTTTATATTGTAAATATCCATTTGGTGCTGTAAATCACCTTAAATCCTTCTTATAAGTAGATAAGATAGCATAAATGAAGATACCGGTAGTTATAATTTACTATTATATAACCACACAAGACAGGGATAAAGAAACTTGGAATTCAAGTTCAATCTCAATATCCTGAGCCTTTAGGGACAACTTCCACTGACGTAATGGCTATGTCAAAGTATTCAGGCATAAATCTAAGACTCTGAGCTAGAGGACAAAGCAGGACCCAGCCTCACACTATGACATTTAGATGTGGAATTTGAACTCCCTTCTGTTAGACTTCTACTCGATTTATTTGTGGGTCCAGGGTATGGCACAGACTTTAAAGCCACATTACAGCCATAGAAACTATATGAGTTTATGTAGGTTGGCCACAAACCCCAAGAAAAGAATGTTTTTAAATGTTCTTGGTTACTCTATAACCATTTTCTCAAGGAAATGTGGCAATAAAGTAGAGTTCAGGTACTGGTAGAGGAGTTGGGCCTTAATCCAGCTTCACTTCATGCTCAGTGCAAAAGGAAGCTATTAATACTCAGGGGTGACAGCTCAGAGACTTATTACTCTCAGTCTCAAAGACCAACCATCATTTTTTAGGTAGGAATATAATGAAAAAGTAGATAACAAAACAGAATATCTTAACTTATCAAGAAATCACCGAGTCTCTCAAAAGTCTCTACACAATGGCCCTGGCCAATTGGCTCAGTGATAAAGAATTGACCTGGCATGTGGAAGTCCCAAGTTCGATTCTTGGTCAAGGCACACAGGAGAAGCAACCCTCTGCTTCTCCACCCTTCCCCCTCCTCTTCTCTCTCTCTTTTTTTCTCTCTCCCTACCTCTTGCAGCCATGGCTCAATTGGTTTGAGTGCATCAGCCTGGGCACTGAGGATGGCCCTGTGGGGTCTCCATCTCAGGTGCTAAAAATAGCTTGGTTGCGAGCATGGCCCCAGATGAGCAAAGCATCAGCCCCAGACGGGGTTTTGGGTGGAAACCAGTGGGGGGGGTGCAAGCAGGAGCCTATCACCCCTTCTCTCACTTAAAGAAAAAAACATCTTCAAACAAGTCCCCAGGAACCACATGTGCAATAAGCACCACCCATAACCTAAAGCCTAACCATTCACTAAACACGTAACATTGAGCAAGTTATTCTCTATGCCTGTTTCTTTCCTTATCAAGCAAAATTTAACAGTATCCACCTCACTAGGGTGTTAAAAGGATTAAATGAGATCACATGTACAAAGAGTTTAGAAGGCTGGCATGATAAACCCATAATATACAGAAGCTACCATTAATATTTTTTAATAGTACCACTGTCTCCTGGTGCCTTCTATGTGTGAGCCATAGTGCTAGGCTCTCTCTATACATCATCATCCGCACCACAACTCTGGAAGACAAGCACTATTATTCCCCCTTTACAAACGAGCGCACTGAGTCTTCACACAGCTAATAAACGAACAGGACAGGGTTTGAACCAGGTCAGGCAGATCCCCAGACCACATTTTCCCACATCAAGATGCCTTTAATTCCTGATTTGCTACAGTAAATACAGTGGTGCCTCGATACAAGCAGACCAACATACAATTTTTTTAAGATACGAGCTGTGACTCGGTCCATATTTTTGTTCAAGATCTGAGTGAAATTCTGAGATACGAGTCATGATTCAAGAAGCTACCACTAGCTGGTGCGTTGGCGCACGGGCCCAGTATCGGCAGCACAACACCAGCATCTCGTTCTTTCTCATGTGTTACCTGCAGAATCAAGTCGAATCTCATGTACTGTACTCGTTCTTGCATCATTTTTGCATTTTTTTTTTCCAAAGCTGGAAACAGGGAGGCAGTCAGACAGACTCCTGCATGTGCCCAACCAGGATCCACCCGGCACGCCCACCAGGGGGCGATGCTCTGCCCATCTTGGGGCGTCGCTCTGCCGCAACCAGAGCCATTCTAGCGCCTGAGGCAGAGGCCACAGAGCCATCCTCAGCGCCCGGGCCATCTTTGCTCCAATGGAGCCTTGGCTGCGGGAGGGGAAGAGAGAGACAGAGAGGAAGGAGAGGGGGAGGGGTGGAGAAGCAGATGGGTGCTTCTCCTGTGTGCCCTGGCTGGGAATTGAACCCGGGACTCCTGCACGCCAGGCCGATGCTCTACCACTGAGCCAACCGGCCAGGGCCTCATTTTTGTTTTTTGTGGGTTTTTTTTGTATTTTTCTGAAGCTGGAAACGGGAAGAGACAGTCAGACAGACTCCCGCATGCGCCCGACCGGGATCCACCCGGCACGCCCACCAGGGGAGACGCTCTGCCCACCAGGAAGCGATGCTCTGCCCCTCCAGGGCGTCGCTCTGCCGTGACCAGAGCCACTCCAGCGCCTGGGGCAGAGGCCAAGGAGCCATCCCCAGCGCCCGGGCCATCTTTGCTCCAATGGAGCCTTGGCTGCAGGAGGGGAAGAGAGAGACAGAGAGGAAGGAGAGGGGGGTGGAGAAGCAAATGGGCGCTTCTCCTATGTGCCCTGGCCAGGAATCGAACCCAGGTCCCCCGCATGCCAGGCCGATGCTCTACCACTGAGCCAATTGGCCAGGGCCTCATTTTTGCATTTTTTACTAACTTCTTGTGTACTATCATGGGGCCGAAGAAAGTGAGTGTAAAGGACAGTGGTGAGAAGAAGAGAATGATGTCGATAGAAGTAAAGCAAGAAATAATAGAAAAACATGAGCGTGGTATACGAGTGATTGAACTGGCAAGGCTATACAACCACAATACAGCTACAATTTGTACCATCCTTAACAAAAAGATGCTATCGAAAGTGCAAATCCAGCAAAAGGAACTACAATTCTGTCCCAATTAAGGACAAATATCCATGAAGAAATGTCTCGAGAAGCTTCTGCTGGTGTGGGTGAAAGAGAAAGAGCTGGCAGGAGATACAGTGACGGAGACTGTAATATGTAAAAAGGCACGTATTATTTATGGTGACTTGAAGAAGAAAGGACCATCAACCTCAAAAGAGGCAGCAGAAGATATATTTAAGGCAAGTCACAGCTGGTTTGAAAATTTCAAGAAGAGATCTGGCATCCACTCGGTGGTGAGGCACAGGGAAGCTGCGAGTGCTGATGTTAAGGCAGCTGAGGAGTACATCGCACGTTTTGCTGCGCTTATTGCAAAGGAAGGCTGCATCCCCCAACAAGAACAACTGTGAAGAAATAGGATTGTTTTGGAAAAAAATGCCCCAGAGGACTTTCATGACCGCAGAGGAGAAGAAGCTGCCAGGCCATAAACCCATGAAGGATCGTCTGACCCTTGCATTGTGTGCAAATGCCAGCAGTGACTGTAAAGTAAAGCCACTGCTAGTGTATCATTCTGAAAATCCTCGAGCCTTTTAAGGCTCACAAGATTCTTAAAAAAAAAAACTGCACGTTATATGGTGCACCAATGCTAGGGCATGGGTTACGCGAAAGTTTTTTATTGAATGGGTAAATCTTGGCTTTGGTCCTGCAGTGAAGAAATATGTTCAAGAAAATAAACTCCCAATGAAAGCATTACTAATCCTTGATAATGCTCCAGCCCACCCACCTGGTCTTAAAGTTCTTGATGAATTCAAATTCGTGAAAGTTCTCTACCTCCCATTCAACACAACTTCAATCTTGCAACCTATGGATCAGCAGGTCATTTCCAACTTTAAAAAGCTTTACACAAAGCACTTGTTCCGTCGCTGCTTTGAGGTGACTGAGAATACAATTCTAACCCTTCGAGATTTTTGGAAAGATCACTACAACATCCTGATATGTTTACGCATAATCGACTTGACATGGCAAGGTTACAAGAAGAACCTTGAACTCAGCGTGGAAAAAGTTCTGGCCTGATGTTGTTGCAGACAGGGACTTCGAAGGATTCGAACCAGAGACTGAGACCGAGGTAGAAGCAATGGAGGAGATTATGTCCCTCGGAAAGTCGATGGGTCTAGGGGTAGATGAGGGTGCCGTAAACCAGCTCGTTGAGGAACATGAGGAGGAACTCTCAACTGAGGAGTTGAAGGAGCTACAGATGATGCAACATACGGAGCTTCTGTAAGAGATTAGTAGTGACGAGGAGGTCGAGTCGGAGGAAGTGATTTCTACAAGTGAAATTAAAGACATGCTGGCAATGTGGGAGAAGCTTTCAAGTTTCATTGAAAAGAAACACCCAGAAAAAGTTTCAACTGGTCAGGCTTCAGCACTTTTTAATGATACCTGTTTGACACATTTCCGTAACATTTTAAAAGGCAGGCAAAAGCAAACCTCTTTGGATAGATTTTTAGTCAAAAGTCTTGCAAGTGAAAGTGCTGAAAGTGCAGCCCAAAAGGCAAAAACAGGTGATGATTAAATGAAAAATACCTAATGTTAAGCTTAGGTTAAGTTTAAAGTTAAGAAAGTGCATTTTTTACAATTAAGTTTTTGTGGTTTAATTTTAAGTAAAGAAAGTGCAGTTTTAGTTTTGTTTAAAGTAAAGAAAATGCCGTTTTAGTTTACATTTAGTATTAAGAAAGTGCAGTTTTAGTTTACGTGTCTACAGTGCCTGCATCCCTTCCTCCCTCCCTCCTCCTCTGCCATTCACCTCCGTTAGCCGCACTCATCTGTCTCCAAGGTAAGAATACAGTACTAAATAATACATTTTTCTTTTATTTCATATATTTGGTAAAGTATACATGTGTGTTTCTTAATTAAAAACATATCTTTTTTGGCCCTGGCCGGTTGGCTCAGTGGTAGAGCATCGGCCTGGTGTGCGGAAGTCCTGGGTTTGATTCCCGGCCAGGGCACACAGGAGAAGCGCCCATCTGCTTCTCCACCCCTTCCCCTCTCCTTTCTCTCTGTCTCTCTCTTCCCCTCCCGCAGCCAAGGCTCCATTGGAGCAAAGATGGCCCGGGTGCTGAGGATGGCTCCATGGCCTCTGCCTCAGGCGCTAGAGTGGCTCTGGTCACAACAGAGTGACGCCCCAGATGGGCAGAGCATCGCCCCCTGGGATCCCAGTTAGGCACATGCGGGAGTTTGTCTGACTGCCTCCCCATTTCCAACTTCAGAAAAATACAAAAAAAAAACCCAAAACATGTCTTTTTTTCATAATTTAGGATTTTTTTTATATATATAAATAAATTTTTATTTTAATGGGGTGACATCAATAAATCAGGGTACATACATTCAAAGAAAACATTTCCAGGTTATCTTGTCATTTAGTTATGTTGCATACCCATCACCCAAAGAGAGATCGTCCTCTGCCACCCTCTATCCAGTTCTCTCTGTACCCCTCCCCCTCCCCTCCCTCTCTCCCTCCTTCCCTCCCCCCACCCCCCATAGCCACCACACTCCTGTTCATGCCTCTCAGTCTCACTTTTATGTCCCACTAATGTATGGAATCCTGCAGTTCCTGTTTTTTTCTGATTCGCTTATTTCACTCCGCACAATGCTACCAAGACTCCACCATTCCGCTATAAGTGATCCAATGTCACCATTTCTCCTATCTGAATAATATACCATGGGGATGTTTCACAGAGCTGGAATGGATTAAATCTATTTCAGCTATTTTAAATGGGAGAAATTTAAATGTTTGATATACGAGTTGACTGACTTACGAGCTCGGTTACAGAACAAATTAAACTCGTATCTCAAGGTACCACTGTACAAGACAGAAAGTACAAAGCAATGATGCCTAAATAGTTCACCCAGATATGGTCATCTGATTTTTAAAAATGCTACGTGAATGGAAAAATACATCTAGAAAGTTTTGCAGCAAACTGTTAAGAGTTAAGACTGGGGAAGGGTGTGGGGCAGGCTTTTACCTTACGCTTTCCACATTTTTACATTTGACCTTTTCAAAGAAGCTCAATGATTTCTAAGCAAAGTTTTTTATTGAAATATAACACCCATACAGAAAAGTACATAAATGCTCACCACACAGCTGGGTGGGTTCTCACAAGAGAAGCACACCCGCAGAAGCGGCACCAGTTTGTCGGAACTGGTAACAGAACTTTAGCTGGACTTCTGACACCCCCTTGTGCCCCCTTCCCATCATTAACTTCCTGGCAAAGGTTACCATGGTTCCAACTGCCAACACCATAAGTTAATTTTGCATGATTATATTTTTTGTAAATATATATTTTATTTTATTTTATTTTTTGGTATTTTTGTATTTTTCCAAAGTGAGAAGCGGGGAGGGGGGGGTGCAGGCAGACAGACTTCCGCGAGTGCCCAACCAGGATCCACCAGGCATGCCCACCAGGGGGCGATGCTCTGCCCATCTGGGGCGCTGCTCCTCTGCAACCAGAGCCATTCTAGCTCCTGAGGCAGAGGCCATGGAGCCATCCTCAGCACCCAAGCCACCTTTGCTCCAATGGAGCTTTGGCTGCGGGAGGGGAAGAGAGAGACAGAGAGAAAGGAGAGGAGAAGGATGGAGAAGCAGATGGGTGCTTTTCCTGTGTGCACTGGGACACTGAATAGAAATGTGTCCACATGGGCATCAAAAGACATGTCAAGAATTTTCAAAACAGCACTATCCACAGTAACCCCAAGCCCAAAACAGCTCAAATGCCTAACAGTAGAATGGACAGGTAAATGGTGGTATAGTTATATGATATCAACACCACAGCAATGAGAATGAAGGAATTATACCTGCACAATGACATGGATAAGACACATGAGCACACATGTGATGAAGTAAAGAAACCAGACATAAAAGGGTAACCATATATATTTATATGTTAATACATTTATCCTTATATGTTATGTAAATATGTATTTAAGTAAAAATATATTTATAAGGCCTTCGCTGTTTGGCCCAGTGGTAGAGCATGTCCCAGATTTGATTCCCAGTCAGGGCACACAGGAGAAGTGAGCATCTGCTTCTCCACCCCTGCCCCTCCTCTCTCTCTCTCTTCCCTTCCCTCAGCAATGGCTTGATTGGTTTGAGCACATTGGTTCATTTTGAGCACTGAGGACAGCTCTGTGGAGCCTCCACCTCAGGCGCTAAAAATAGTTCAGTTGCGAGCATGGCCCCAGATAGAAAGAACATTGGCCCGTCAGGTGGATCCCGGTTGGGGCACATGCAGGAGTCTGTTTTTCTAACTCCCCTTCTCTCAATTGGAAAAAGAAGGAAAAAAAGAAATAGAGTTAAGTTGTTGCTGCATTAATCAAATTTAATCTAGCATTTTAGTCAACTTTATCTTATATACGTCAAAACTATGTCCTTATTATCTTGTTTAATATGATTTGTCATGTTTATAAAAATCAGGCCCTGAGTCATTGGTCAAGAACTTTGCCTCCTGCAAGAGCAGAGTGTTCTTAGAAAATCGTGTCTAACATTAATGGCATTCACCCAGAAGACAGTGTACCTACTATACACATGAAAGTACACCAGTCCTCAGTTACAGTCGAGCACTCCCGTTCACCCACGATTAGGCTAGTAACAATAGCAACCCTCACACAGGGTGCTAAGCACCACACAGAAATTACCTTTTTGTCTTAGGTCTTCATGGGTATATTTCATTCTGGACTTGGCTTGGCTACCACTTTCCAGGTCCATCATTGGCTGAGCAAGGTGGACCTGTCCACTTCTGATATCTTCATTTGTTACAAAAACTGCCCCCAAATTCCCTCCTGGCCCCTCAGGCAGTCTTTCTTTCCTCTGGCCAGTCCGTCCACTCCTCTGCTCTCCTGTTCTCCACCATCCACACAGGCATGGAAGCCTATAGCTGGATGGCCAGTTCTCCCAGGTGGGGCCAGGGATTCTGGCTTTGCAGGAAGAACAGTGTGGGAGGTGCTGCTCTCAGGGGTGCTCTGAGCTCCAGAAGCACTCGGGCTGAGGCCAAGAAGCAGCTGAAAAGACACACCGGCCAGCCCTCATGGGCACAAGAAGCTCTGTCACCCCTCATGTTACTACCTCAGAGCTATGTGTTAAGACCATATTACTGCCTGACCAGGCGGTGGCACAGTGGATAGAGTGTCAGACTGGGATGCGGAAGACCCAGGTTCCAGACCCTGAGGTTGCCAGCTTGAGCGCGGGCTCATCTGGTTTGAGCAAAGCTCACCAGCTTGGACCCAAGGTCGCTAGCTCGAGCAAGGGGTTCCTCGGTCTGCTGAAGGCCCCCGGTCAAGGCACATATGAGAAAGCAATCAATGAACAACTAAGGTGTCGCAACAAAAAACTGATGATTAATGCTTCTCATCTCTCTCCATTCCTGTCTGTCTGTCCCTATCTATCTCTCTCTCTGACTCTCTCTCTGTCTCTATATTACTAATAAAATGTTGACAGTTATAGCTTATCAGGAGGCAGAATACAGTGGTTAAAGCTGACCTGGGAGTCGGTCTGTCCGGCTTCAAATCCTAGCTCTGCAATTTACTGCATGTCTCATGTCCCTGTGTAAGGGGCTCTGGGGTAAAGAAGCCTAACACAGAGTAGGCACTCAAAAAATGTTAGCTGCTATTAAAATATTAGTATGACACAGAGATTAATGCCTTGGGTCCTAAAGCCAGACTGCTCAAATTCCAGCTCTATCACTCACTATCCCATGCTGCAGGCAAAGTACTTGAACAGTTCCATTTCTCAGTTTCCTCACCTGTTAAAGGAGTACTTTCATTGTTTCTGCCTTACAAGACACTTGTGAGAGACTATATTAAGCACTTATAAAAGTGCCTCACATATAAATAATCCAATATAGTGTAATTAGTCATTATCATACGCCAATGAAATAAGTATTTCTCTTGAAAGTAAATCTTTCAAGTGTAAACATGCAACTGTGATTAACACGCAAGTCATCTAGACACAATTCACAGGAGAATAACAACACAAATTCATCTGAAAACATTTCTGAATTCAAAACACGTTTTCTCAATCAACTCATGGTCCAAGGTCACTTTTTACAATACAAGGGCGCTTTTTAATAAAAAGTGGGCCCTCACATTCAAAGTGTACAAAGTCATTGGGTTTACTTGTTTATTATTTTATCTTTACAGAGAACTGAACCCTAGAGAGGTACGTGACTTGCCCAGAGTCACCCAGTGTGGTACTCAGCTTGAGTCACTGCCCTGGACACTTTATCAGGCACCACAAATAAGCTCTGGCGGCTTCCCCGGGCTTTATTCTGAGACACTGAAAGTCAAATCATCCTTTAAAAATTATCTGACAGCCACTTTTACTCATTTTTTACCAGTGTCTGCCCTTTCCTTTATAAGGATGTTAAGAAGTAACTCAAGTCCAATGGAAAAATTATGTAAATTCAAGCAAATTACCTAACCTATGGGGACCTGACCTTCCTCTCTGTGAGAGGCAGTGCATGGAGCAATGCAAGGCACAGCCTAGGGAATGAGCACAGCTTGGAAGCAGTGATAACAAGAAAGTGTGACCTCAGTGGTTAGATGGTAATCTCCTCTCAGTCACCTGCCAGACTGCAATACTTTAAGGCCATTCTTCTCCTCTCCTCAAAGACAAATCAGCACTGTTGGCATCCAGGAAGGGGAGGGCAACTATCTGGGCAGGGTGATATAACATGACTTGGTGAATGAATTTTAGGCCAGGAGGCTCATGCATTCACATGCTATTATTTCCTTTGATTCATCTTCTTCCTCCTCATTCCTTAAGATGGCTATGATCAGCTTAAGTAGCTAATATTTCTTAGGTAATTGATTTCACAGAATGAGGGAGTTTAGAGCAAGGACCATTAATGCCTAATGAGTCTTCATGAACAGTTCTTACTATTCATAATCTGACAGATGAACCCTGCTCTTTTGACCTTTAGGACATAATGTAAACCTACCTGAGTCTGGATATGATACCCTTAAAAAACAAACAAACCATAAAAAGGCCTTATGGCTACAAGAGTATCCATTATTAGGTAAGCCTTAGGATATTGAGCAATTCATCCTCAAAGTACAGGGCTCTAAGCAAAAGCTTCCCCAGGACACAAGAGGCAAATGAGCAGCTCCAAACCACAAGAGCATCCCTTATCGCTGGCCCACCCCTTCCTGTATTTTGTCAGTTGCTGGGAGAGAAAAACAGTCAACATACACAGAGCAGCAATTTCAGTTTTGCCTGGGTGTGGATTCTCTGAAGGCTTCCCTTGAAAGCAACGAGAGGAAGTAAGAAATTGACAGGAAAGAAAAAAAAACCCTCAAGGAGACAGACAACTATAGATTTCAAGCAGAAACTGACAAAATAAAATCTTGAGGATAATCAGGGAGTCCTAGGTCCAAGCCTTAATTGAGAAACTGGGAAAAGGAAGAAAGCTAATTTATGTCCATTTAAAACTGAAGATCTGGATTGAAATTTTAAGTGATTACAGTAACAGATGAAAACACCGAGGAGCAAAAGTAGCTATACACACACACAATGTATTCTGTATGATTCTGCTCAGAATGAGGCAAAATTAAGCTACGGTGTTCAGGAGGCATACTTGGGTGGTACAGCTATAAAGATAAAGCAAGGGAGTGATTACCATAAGCCATGATAGGGTGAGGACATAGTGACCTTCTGGGGCAGGGGTCGGGAACCTATGGCTCATGAGCCAGATGTGGCTCTTTCGATGGCTGCATCTGGCTCGCAGACAAATCTTTAATTAAAAAATAATAACGTGGCCCTGGCCGGTTGGCTCAGCGGTAGAGCGTCGGCCTGGTATGCGGGGGACCCGGGTTCGATTCCCGGCCAGGGCACATAGGAGAAGCGCCCATTTGCTTCTCCACCTCCCCCCTTCCTCTCTGTCTCTCTCTTCCCCTCCCGCAGCCAAGGCTCCATTGGAGCAAGGATGGCCCGGGCGCTGGGGATGGCTCCTTGGCCTCTGCCCCAGGCGCTAGAGTGGCTCTGGTCACAGCGGAGCGAAGCCCTGGAGGGGCAGAGCATCGCCCCTGGTGGGTGTGCCGGGTGGATCCCGGTGGGGCGCATGCGGGAGTCTCTCTCCCCGTTTCCAGCTTCAGAAAAAATAATAATAATAATAATAATGTTAAAAATATAAAACATTCTCATGTATTACAATCCATTCATTTCCTACCACTCATGTTCATGGTTGTGGGTGGCTGGAGCCAATCACAGCTGTCCTCCGGACAACACCAAGTTTTTATTGGATAATGTGTACTGTACACGGGTCGTTTTATGGCTTTCACAGAATTACATTTTAAAATATGTGGCATTCATGGCTCTCTCAGCCAAAAAGGTTCCTGACCCCTGTTCTGGGGTGTTGCAGTGTTCTATTTCTTGACCTGGGTGGTGGTGATTACACAGGTATTTATAATCATTTGCTATGCATTTATATAACTTTTTAAAATTTCACAATAAAAATAAGTTTAAAAAATACAATTTCAAGTATACAGATTACAAGATTATATTCAAAAGCTTAGTAGTTTAACAAAAGACCAGCACCAATACCAGAATAATTCATGCAAGAGAAAGCAAGCATAGCTATTTAAATAAAAGGCAACTCCTCTCCCGGACTAAATTTATGGTTTGCTTTCATGTGGTGACTCAAAGTCTACATACACAAATCCATACTAGCAAACTCTACCCACCCAGGGTGATAAATGTAGCACACTTACCAACAAGGTGCAAACAACTCTAGGTCAGAGCTCACACCTCCTCACTATTGTTCACTGTTTACACGGAACTCCCTCATGCCACAAGTCACAGACAGTGGCTGGGGTTATCCCCACTGCAGAGCTCAAGACAGGCTGGGCAGAAGGCTCACCCCAGGTTCACCTCAAGTACGCAGAAATCAGACCAGCACCAGCTCACAGCCACTTTCCCTTTCCCAGGAGGAAGCCCAAACTTTCCCGTGTGGAAATAATAAGAGAAGAAACAAGTAAATTACTGTCAGCATGAGAATGTCACCTCCTCTGAAATCACTTTCACTTTTCAATCAAAGCACCTGCCAACGTAAAAGATTAGCTTTCCTTAGTAGACCATGAATACCTCAAAAATGGAGTTGCATCCTCTCATTTCTGAGATCCCTGATTCGGGGCTTTGCAGTTCCTGGAATGTGCTCATTTAAGCATGTGCTAGTAAATAAGTCAATGAATTAATTAATGAAAGTACAAACTAGTGAATTTACAGTATTGTTTTCCACCCTGTATTGTCATTCCACTTGCATTGACTTTTTTAAAAATTAATTTTGGAGAGAGATAAACATCAATTCGTTGTTCCACTTACTTACGCATTCATTGGTTGACTCTTGTATGTGCCCTGACCAGGGATCGAACCCACAACCTTGGCGTATGGAGATGATGCTCTAACCAACTGAGCTACCCAGTCAGGGCACATTAAGACTGTTTAAAGCAGTTAAAATGCCAGATGCTAACTGTCCTTTTAACAGATTGCCAATATATCTTCTACTCTTAAAAAAAAAGGTTGTATGCCATCTATAAATTCAGAACTGGAGAGGACTGACAGGTTAATTATAGACACAAAGAGCTGGGACAAATGGACTATGAGGTAAGCGAGTCTAAATGTGCCTTCCCTGGACGAGCATTTATTAATAAGCCTGCAAAGATTTACTGGGCTTGGCCAGGTTCAGCTCTGTGTCAGGCTTGGGGGTGGGGGTCCAGATAAGGGGAAGACACAGTCTCTCGGTCACAGCCTCAGGAATTCCGGAGGACAGCCTGTACCTGCGGAATGATCAAAGAGGTCCCCTCAGGGTAGAAGGTGGAAGACTGGGGGAAGCCAGGGCCCCGGAACTGAGACATCTACCTTTTTGGGGGGATGGGATGGTCAGAGAAAACCTCCCCAGTCCCATTAGGCCACCTGGAAGGAAATGTGGGTAAGACAGCAGGTGGCAGACAAGCCAAGAGGAGGCCCCCAGTTGTTTTCCTCCTGCTCCTCCCACAGTACTCCCTCGGGGGCGAGTGGCAGGGACTTAGGTCAAAAAGACCTGGGATCTTTCCCTTCCCTCTCCGCCCTCACCCCCTCCAAGAAAAAAAGATGTTCAGGCCCTGGCCGGTTGGCTCAGCGGTAGAGCGTCGGCCTGGCGTGCCGGGGACCCGGGTTCGATTCCGGGCCAGGGCACACAGGAGAGGCGTCCATTTGCTTCTCCACCCCACCCCCTCCTTCCTCTCTGTCTCTCTCTTCCCCTCCCGCAGCCAAGGCTCCATTGGAGCAAAGATGGCCTGGGCGCTGGGGATGGTTCCTTGGCCTCTGCCCCAGGCGCTAGATTGGCTCTGGTCTCGGCAGAGCGATGCCCCGGAAGGGCAGAGCATCGCCCCCTGGTGGGCAGAGCATCGCCCCTGGTGGGCGTGCCAGGTGGATCCCGGTAGGGCGCATGCGGGAGTCTGTCTGACTGTCTCTCCCGTTTCCAGCTTCAGAAAAGTACCAAAAAAAAAAAAAAAAAGATGTTCACATGGCTAGAGAGGCAAGTTTAGGGTCAGCTTCAGCAAGTAGATTGGAATGTGGGGCCTTAAGGCAAGGCGTGGCACCAGGGAGTGCTTTTTGCTTCCTTTTTAAAATATTACTATTAATTTTATTTGATAGAGAGGAAGAAAGGGAGGAGGAAAGAGAGGATAGACATGAGAGAGGGAAAGGAGAGAGGGAGGGGAGGGAGAGGAGAGAGGGAGGGGAGGGAGAGGAGAGAGGGAGCGGAGGGGGAGAAGAGAGGCGAGAAGGAAGTGCCAATTTGCCTTTCCACCCAGTTGTGCAGTCTCTGGTTGCCTCTTGCATGTGCCATGACCAGGAACAATCCCACAACCTTGGTGTATGGGGACAGCGACGTTCTAACCAACTGAGACACCGGTCAGGGCTTTGCTCCCTTTTTTCATTTAGTCAAAAAAATATTTATTGGCTGCCTTTACATGCAGGCACTGAATGTGATGACTCTCAGTAGAACATCAAGCTTGCCTTTGGCCCACACGGGATGATCCAAGTCTGAGCCTCCAAACACTGAGTCTGGGTCTCCCTGCGTTTTCTGCTCTATTTGGGAATAATGGGTCTGGTGGTCTCCGACTGACTCTTGGCCCTTCCAAAGAGACGAGTCCGTCCCTTCCAAGAATTTAATTATTCCTTTGATTCAAGTATTCCCGGGGTTTCTTAAAGAGCTGATCGGTTGATAATCCGAGAATGACAGGAAGAAATATGGCAATAGCCACTCCCGCAGTGGGAGGAGACTATCCAAAAGGGTTTATTCAGTGTGTTTTTTTGTTTGTTTGTTTCTAAAAGTCAGCTTCTTCTCTAAAAGGCATTATAGAGGTGAGACCTGGCCATGGAGCAGTTCCAAAGAGTGAGAACTGAGTCGTTTCGGTTGTGTTTAAAGTTAATCCCACTTCTCCCCAGTCAACTTCCCACCCACTCCACCTCTCTTTACAGATGATCTGGGTGTTTCCAAACGACCCTCCGCCACTCTGGGACTTGAGAAGAACCCAGAGGTGGTAACTCCCCGAGTGCAGGATCTGCCGTAACCCTCATCCCCTAGCCGCTCCAGCGAGCGTGTCCACACGCCGGGCCGCGCTTCCGGGGCGAAGGAACGAAAACTGCCCCTTTCTTTTTCGCGGGCACCGTAGCTGCGCGCCCGACTGCCGCCCGGCTCCTCCCGGGCGTAGCGTCCGGGAAGCAGCGCGGAGAGCGCTCGGCGCACTGTGCTTCAGACGCACCTGGGCGCGCCCGGCGGCGGCAGCTCCGTGCCCGGCTCCCGAAAGCGCTGTATCCGACAGCGCCCGCGCGGTCCCGTCCTCCCCAAGTTTCCTCTGGGCCACGCCGCTCCCCAGCCCGAGAGCGCCGCGCTCCCGGAGCGTCCCAGGCTGCTCTTACCCGGGAAATTGCCAGAGGCTGCTCGAAGTCCTTGCCCCCTACGAGGCGGAAGCCCCATGGCCCCGGGCCCTGGAGGACTATTTGCTGGGTGGTCATGGCGCGGCGATGGCGAGCGGCAACCCGTGGGGACAGACGCGGCAGGACGCGAAGCCGCGCGCTGGCTTCCCCGGCAGCTCCCTGAGAAAATGCACGCGCCGCGGGCCCGGGAGCGGGGCGGACGGGCGCGAGGGCGGGGGGTGGGGGGCTCCGCCCAGGCCGCGGTACGGCCCCCGCCCCGCCAGGCTTCCCCGCCCAGTGGCCCGACGCGGGTTAGGGAGCCGGCCCCAGAGAGCCTCAACTCCGGTCGGGGGCTCGGCCCTCCAGCTCCGCCCCGGACCCCCGCGCCGCCGAGGGCGCTAGGTGAGAGGCAAGCAGGTTCCGACAGACCCGGACTTGGCGCTTTTTAAAACGAGTTTAGAAGTGCTGTGCAAAATCAGCCCTCTGAGAGCACCTCCATCTGCACATTTGCATTTTGTAGACGATGTGTGAAAGGTGCTTTCGAATGATCTCATTTGAGGTTGTGAAGTAGGCGAGGCATCTAACCCCATTTTACAGCTGATGTAACAGGGTCGGCTTGAGGTTAAAAGACTTGCCGGAGGCCACCCAGCTCGCTGCTGCGGGTGCTAAAGAAGCCCGAGCGAGCACTTTCTTAATGCTAATGAGACGGCCCCGCGGTGTTGTAATTGGAATTAAAAACCTTCCTAGAAACCTTTCCCCTAGGCTGGTGTTCGCTGTAGGTTCTGATCTTAACAGCTCAGACCTCAAGTCTGGAGCGGGCCAAGGGCTAATACAAGGAGAGGGCAGGGAGTTGAGAAGATAAACGGGGCCCCGGGCCTGCCACTAGCTCCCACTGGCCTTCTCGCAACCTCGCCCTGGAGCGCTTTCTCGGTGCCGGACCAGAGCCCGTCTCACGCTGTCCACTGGATCCCTGCTTCACTCTGAGTAAAGCCGAAATCCTTAAAATGCTTGTAGGGCCACCCACAATGAGGCCAACACCCTCTCTGACCTCATCTCCTGCAGCTGCCCCCTACCCTAGGCCAGGATCCTTTGCTTCTGCCTCAGGGTTTCTGTCTGGAATGCTCTTCTCCAGACATCCCTTGGCGCTCTGTTCAGATGTGATCATCCCTAAGCGCCCTACTTAAACCTTCTTTCTAGAACGCTGTCACCCTCCCTCTGGTTTATTTTTCTCCGTTGTAATTATCACCGTGTGACATACTCGATATTTTACTTATTATTTATCCTACCCCACCCCTAAGCATTAGTTCTGTGGGGGCAGGGTGTTTATCAGTTTTGATCAAGGCTGTAACCCACTGTCTAGAAGAGTGCATGGCACATAGTATTTAATGAGTGCAATACACTGGCCATTCTTATGGCCACGTATCCTCTCTGGGATCCAGGTTCTTCATAGTTTTCTTGGAATTCATTCATCCTGACACCAGGGCCCCAGTGCAGTGCTTGGCACAAGAACACATGCTCAACGTATGTGACATAGTGATGACCAAAATATATTTCTCAAAAACGTTTGGTCTTTGTCCGCAATTCCTGGTTCACAACTTCACAAAATTCCCTGTGTTGAGCAAGATAAAGGCTACATTTGTTATGCAAACGAAGTTACTTTTATTTTTTTAATGAATATATTCTATTTTTACATATCAATTCTTTTTTTAAATTTATTAATTTGAGAGAGAGAGAGAGAGAGAAATAAACATCAATCTGTTCCTGTAAATTCCCTGACTGGGGATTAAACCCACAAAATTTGCATATCTGGGTGACATTAACCAACGGAGCTATCCAGCCAGGGCTGAAGGGACTTTTAATTTTTTTAAAGAATCTTTTTTAGATTTTTAAATGTATTTATTCATTTTTATTAGAAAGAGAGAGGGGGGGGGAGAAATAGAACAGGGGTAGGAACAAGAAGCATCAACTCCCATATGTGCCTTGACCAAGCAAGCCCAGGGTTTTGAACCAGTGACCTCAGTATTCCAGGTCAATGCTTTATCTACTGCGCCACCACAGGTCAGGCTGAAGGGACTTTTAGAAAGGACCTATGACCTGACCTGTTGTGGCACAGTGGATAAAGAATCAACCTGGAATGCTGAGGTCGCCTGTTCAAAAGGCTGGACTTGCCCGATCAAGGCACAGATGAAAATCAGCTCCTACATAAGTTGATGCTTCCCACTCCCACCTGCCCCCACTTTCTCTCTTTTCTTTAAAATCAATAAATAAAATCTTTACAAAAAGAAAGTAAGCACCTATGGATGGGGGCTGGTTACCAGGAGAACCAACCAGGTGATTAAAGGTTTAGAATTTTCAGTCCCACACTCCCTATCCCCTCCTCCTAGGAGGGGGGAGGGGCTGGAAATTGAATCAATGGCCAAAGATCTAAATTCAAAAAGAGAGAAAATTGGCCCTGGCCAGTTGGTTAGAGCATCTGGATACACAAAGGTTGTGGGTTTGATCCCCAGTCAGGGCACATACAAGAAACCAATCAATGAATGTAGAAATAAGTGGAGCAGAAAATTGGTGTTTCTCTCTTTCTGTCTCCCTCTAAAATCAATCAATATATTTTTTAAAATTTTTAAACAGAAAGAAGGAAACATAATTTTTAATCACCAATGGTCAGTTAATAAGTCATGCCTATGTAATAAAGCCTCCATAAAAAGCGACAGACTGGCCCTGGCCGGTTGGCTGTGGTAGAGCATCGGCCTGGCGTACGGAAGTCCCGGGTTCGATTCCCAGCCAGGGCACACAGGAGAAGCACCCATCTGCTTCTCCACCCCTCCCCCTCTCCTTCCTTTCTGTCTCTCTCTTCCCCTCCCGCAGCCAAGGCTCCATTGGAGCAAAGTTGGTCCGGGCGCTGAGGATGGCTCTGTGGCCTCTGCCTCAGGTGCTAGAATGGCTCTGGTTGCAACAGAGCGACGCCCCAGAGGGGCAGAGCATCGCCCCCTGGTGGGCATGCCGGGTGGATCCCGGTCGGGCGCATGCGGGAGTCTGTCTGACTGCCTCCCCGTTTCCAGCTTCGGAAAAATGAAAAAAAAAAAAAAAAGCGACAGACTGTTTCTCAGAGGTTCCCACAAAATTCGTTCCTTGGGTTTGGTGAATTTGCTTATGAGAACTTCCAGGTTGGTGAAGACACGGAGATGCAGGGAATGTGGCACATTTGGAAGTGGCTTGGAAGCTCTGCATCCCTCTTCACAACCTTATCCAATGCAACTCTCCTATGTGGCTGGCTGTTCTTGAGTTCTATCCTTTCACAATAAACCAATGATGGAGCAAGTAACAGGTTTCTCTGAGTTCTATGAGCCATTCTAGCAAATTAATTGAACCCAAGGAAGATGTTGTGGGAACCTCTGATTTATAGCCAGTCCATCAGAAGTGCAGCTAACAACCTGGACTTGTGATTGGCATTCTGAGTTGAAGGGCTTCATTGGAATCTCCAATCTGTATCCAGTTGGTCAGAGCATAGGTATGAGCCTGGGCTTGAGGCTGGCTTCTGAAGTGTGTGTGTGTGTGTATGTGTGTGTGTGTGTATGGGGGGGGCAGTCTTGTGGGATTCAACCCTTATTTAATCTATGGAATCTGATGCTATCTCCAGGTAGATAGTGTCAAAATTGAGTTGAGCCTGACCTGCGGTGACGCAGTGGATAAAACGTTGACCTGGAATGCTGAGGTTGCCGGTTTGAAACCCTGGGCTTGCCTGGTCAAGGCACATACAGGAGTTGATGCTTCCTGCTCCTCCCCCCCTTTCTTTCTCTCTCTCTTTCTCTCTAAAAATGAATAAATAAAATCTAAAAAAAAAGCAAACAAACAAACAAAAAAACATTAAAAAAAATTGAGTTGAATTCGCCCTGGCCATATGGTTCAGTTGGGTAGAGATCATCATCCCAAAGCACAGAGGTTACCAGTTTGATCCCATCAGGACACATACAGGAACAGGTCAACGTTCAGATCTCTCTCTCTTTCTCTCAAAAATCAATAAATAAAAAATTGTTTTTAAAAAAAATTGAGCTGAATCCTCGGACACCCTACTGGCGTTTAAGAATTGTTTGTTGGTATGGGAAGAATACACACACACACACACACACACACACACACGTTCCAGTTAGGTCCAGGGACCCAATTTAACGTATTTGTTAAAAGTGGGTCTCCTTGTGATTCTGGCCTACCTACCAAGAAGTCCTGTGCACAAATTTACACATCAAAGGATCATCTTACTTGTCTGATTGTATCACAGCACAAATGCCTATTTTTAGAAATGGTTTGCTTATATTAGAAATCAAAGTGGGTTTCTATTATCTCTACACTCCTCCCAGCCCCTGGCATCCTGATATTCTTTCTTGAATCTGAGAAAAAGGAATGATGTTACAGCCAGGAACCCACCAGCTGCTTCATCGAAGCCCCAAATCCATCCACCCACCTTGATTAAGATTCTGCTAATTAGAAGAATTGTGTTTCAAGACTCTGCAGAATTTGGGGGAATTGCCAAATTCTGAGTCTGCCCTGTGTAGCAGTTTTGAGTATTTTTGTGTCCTAGGAGGAGAAAAAGGTGGAAATGCTACAAATCTGTACTCCCCAAGGAGGGGCGCTGCCTCTCATTTATCCCTGTGTGTCTTGCTGACATGGGGCTATACAATCTTCTTTTTATTATTATTATTTTTAATTCATTGACCCTAGAGAGAGAGGAAGGGGAGAGAAAGAGAAGCACCGGTTTCTTGTCCCACCAATTATTTATGCACTCATTGGTTGATTCTTGTATGTGCCCCAACCAGGCATGGAACCCACAACCTTTCTGTATTGGTAGGATGCTCCAACCAACTGAACTGCCTGGCCAGGGTCCCTACACAATATTTTTTACAGACATGGGCACTAGTACATTTGTGAGCGCTGTGAGCTCTTGGTTGCTTCATTTAGTCGTTAAATGTTCTCAGCTGTAGTCTGGATCTACCTAGCAAGAGCAATAAGACAGTGAACCCGGCCCTGGCCGGTTGGCTCAGTGGTAGAGTGTCGGCCTGGTGTGCGGGAGTCCCGGGTTCGATTCCCAGCCAGGGCACACAGGAGAAGCACCCATCTGCTTCTCCACCCCTCCCCCTCTCCTTCCTCTCTGTCTCTCTCTTCCCCTCCCGCAGCTGAGGCTCCTTTGGAGCAGAGTTTGCCCAGGCGCTGAGGATGGCTCTGTGGCCTCTGCCTCAGGCGCTAGAATGGCTCTGGTTGCAACAGAGCAACACCCCAAATAGACAGAGCATCGCCCCCTGGTGGGCATGCCAGGTGGATCCCGGTTGGGTGCATGCTGGAGTCTGTCTGACTGCCTCCCCGTTTCCAACTTCAGAGAAATACAAAAAAGAAAGAAAAAAAAACCAAAAACAATGAACCCTTTGACCCAGTCAACCCTTTTCTGGGTAGTAATTCCACGGACATAATTTAAAAGAAGAAAAAAAGCTATATGTACAAAGATATTTATAGCAACATTATTTATAATAACAAAAACTAGAATCAACCAGTAACAGAAAAGTGGCTAAATATGGTATGGCCATATGAGGAAATAGTATGCAGCATGAAAATAACGACCACGCAGGCCAAGAGGAGATGGTGAACTTTATGTAAAAATAAGTGGAACAAAATCATTTGTAAACGGAATATTATTATTTGTAAAATTTATCTCAAAAAGTGAAAACTGTCTTCTTATAGCTAAAAAAAAAAAAAAATTAAAAATAAATAAATAAATAAATAAAATTTAAAAATTAAATAAATAAATAAATAAACACGATTACTTGTTTTCCCCTACTCTCCAGAGCTCTTCGACCCTTGACTCCTGCTGAGGCCTTAAGCAGCCTCTCTGAACTTGAGTTGCCTTGTTGTTATTACTATAATGCATTCCATAAAAGTTTGTTGATCTAAATAGCCTCCATCAAATATCTGGATGGGAATGTGTGTGTTTAGGAGTGGGGAAGGAGGGGGGGTGCAGGAGAGGCCGGAAAAATGGAAGCAAGGAGGGCAGGGGAACACAGAGGGGTGGTGTAGGAAGTCAGGGGTACAGAGGGTCTTTCCAGCTCTCAGCCCAGTTTCCCAATGTGGACAGGGTGGGAGGCGTCTGCAGGCGGATTCCCCCAGACTGGCAACCCCACACTCACCTGCCATTCCCAGGACCCCCAACCCCAACCCCCAGGCCACTATGTCGGTGGAGGCAGACCAGGACTGTGCTAGGCTGTACATATGGTGTTATTTAATGTCCAGGTCCTGGACTCGCCCAGGTGACTGCAGAGCTCCCCTCCCTGGAGATCGCCGCCAGGACCCCTTCTCTGGGGCTGAGCGTTTCTGGCCCCGACCCAGGTGGGAGCGCGGTGACTCCCAGACTGAATAGCTTCTCCCCTGAGCTATGAAGCCGGCTTTCCCCAGCGGCGGAGAGAGTCGGAAGCCGCCGGGCTGGGCGCGCGGCGACTCCTACCTCCCCAGAACCGCGCAACTGCCTGGGGCGCCCTGGTGAAATGGTAGCCTAGAGACAGGCTTTCTCTTTTCTGTAAAAATAATGAAACCTAAGCTCAGAGACTTGCAGAACAAAGACATCTTTCCCCGCCCCGTCCTATCTCGCCTGTCCAGTAGCGTTCAACCCCCAATCCTACTTCTAGGGGCAGCGCGTCCTTGACTGGGATCCCACGAGTGGCGAGTGGCGGGCGACTCGTCAGCACGGGCTGCGGGAGCAGCTGGGGGAGGTGCCCTCGCTGTGCCAGGCACTGGGCAGGGAATTGGCTCCCAATTTTTTTCTCCCACTTCCTGTTTCAACTGGGAGGAAGTCCTGAAGTGGCCATTCGGGATTGGGCGCTTCTTGGAGTCTAGGTGGCACAGAGCTTTCTCCTTGGCGCCTGGGCGGTAGGGACACCTGTACATCTGACTTGGCTGGAGTTCCCTCAGGGCTGGTAAAGGTATGGGCAGATGAACTGTTGGGTCCAAAGCCATGTTCTTAGTAGACAAGAAATAAAGGGACCTGCCCCAGAAGCTATGTTACCCACTGGACTCCTGGCCCCTACCCACCTGGACAGGTGGCACCAGAGTTCTTGAATGCAGAGAGAAGCCTGGACCACTATCATTTCTCAAGCATGCCTAAATATTGAGAAGAAATTTCAAAACAGGATCATAGATAAAATGGTTGATATATATATATTTGAGACAGAGAGAGGGACAAACAAGACAGGATGGGAGAGAGATGAGAAACATCAATTCTTGTGGGCTCTGTAGTTGTTCAGTGATTGCTTTCTCATATGTGCCTTTACTTGGGGGCTCCAGCTGAGCCAGTGATCCCTTGCTCAAGCCAGCGACCTTGGGCTTCAAGCCAGTGAACTTTGGGCTCAAGCCAGCAACCATGGGGTCATGCTATGATCCCATGCTCAAGCCAGTGACCCCGTGCTCAAGCTGATGTGCCGGTGCTAAACCGTGCTCAAACTGGATGAGCCAGCGCTCAAGCTGGCAACCTCAGGGTTTTGAACCTGGGTCCTCTGTGTCCCAGTCTGACACTCTATCCACTGCGCCACCGCCTGGTCTGGCTAAAGTGGTTCATAGTCAACATTTATATTGGAATCCCTGGCTGAGTAGGTTAGTTGGTTGGAGCATCATCCCAATGCATCAAGGTTGTAGGTTTTATCCCATCAGGGCACATACAAGAATCAAGCAATAAAATGCATAAGGAAGTGGAACAACAGATTGATGTTTCTGTCTCTCTTCCTCTCTCTCTCTTTTTTTAAAAAAAGCATTTATATGGGAAAAATTAAAACAAAAACACACACATACAAACAAAATGTAATATGACAATGTTCTCAAAATAATTAGCAAAATAATAAAAATGTAATTAATCTGCTAATAGGGTCTCTTTTAAGTTTGTGCGAAGAACAAATTTCATTCTTCTTACTGTATTTTTGTGGCTTTATATGTAACTTCATTTCGAAAAACTTTAAAAGTCTAAATCTGAGTCTAGTTCACATGGAGCCACCCTGTGTCCCCTCCTCAACAGAGGAGAAGTGACTTGGTTAGGGTCCGGGTTACCCAACAGAACTTAGCCCAATCCTCAGACAATATAAACATTGTGCTCATTCTTGTGGGCTCCTTAGTTGTTCAGTGATTGCTTTCTCATATGTGCCTTTGAACAGTGACTGAGACTCAGAGTGTGTACTAGGAACTTGACATATTTTGTTGCATTTCATGGGAACAAGATTCTAATGAAGTATCATAATACCCTCATTACGGGAGGAAGGCGAGGCACTGATGCACAGTCCAGATCCCTCTCCATGGAAGGACTTGTCTCAGCTGCTAGGAGGTGGACAGCGTCAGCTTTTAGCCCCTTCAGGGATGGTTTTATGCTGCAAAAAGCAGCCTTGTCCAAGGTCAGGCCCTTCCCCACTCTGATCTAAGTGGGAGTAAAAGACTGGCCATTTTGGCCCAACAGGAGACAATTCTGATGGATCATTCTGGCTCTAAAGCTCCCTGTGGAATAGGTTGAGGCTGTCAGGCCTGCAAGGCAGCTCAACTTCTCCCTCTGCCCAATTCAGCTTCCTCCTGATGCTCTTCCATAGGCTTGAGCTCAAGGGCCCTCCTTAATGAAGATCTTGCATGCTATACTCTGACTCTGGGACCAGGGGACCCAGCCTGAATAGACCCAGAGATGTTAACAGATTTCCCAAAATCACTCAGTAGCCAGGTAACAAGGCAAAGTTTGGGTGGGGGAGGGGGTGGGGAAGGCAGAGGAAGAGCCATAAGGTTTGGGGAGGGGGGGGCTCTGTAACAGAAGAGGAGAGGCAGGCAGGAGGTTACTCAGCGGTTCCTAGGGTCCCAGGTCCACAATTCATGGAGGTCCCGGGACCAGACCTCCCTGCTCCACTAGCATGGACACCTGCCACCCAGTGTCAGCCACTCAACTAGACTAAATCCCTTAGTGGATGGCTTTTTGGACTTCTTCCTTGGTGGAAGTGGAATTTGAGATAAGCTTCAAAAGTATCAGCAAATATGAAGGCAGAAAGGCCATAACAGGCAGCAGAAACAGAACAAGGAGGTAGGAGGGGCAGGACATGGTCTGCTGGAATAACATTACTGGACAATAGGCAGGCTGGAAAATTCTGTGGGGAGGGCTCCGAATACCAGTGGTCAGATGCGATGTGCAGTGGGGACAGGAGAAGGCTTCCCTCTAGCCTCATTCCACCCATTCCACCGTGCACTCTCTGAGTGACATGCCCTCCCAATCCGTTTCCTCTCGGGGTCTGCCTGTGCTGCCGCCTGGTCTGCCCATGGCTGATACTGAAACTGACTATTTATAGCACTTGGGGACAGATGGGGTGGAAGGGCCAGTTTCCATGACGCCAGGGCTCCTGGAAGGGTGGCTTCCTCTCTGCTGGGACCTTGCTCACCCCCTCTGGGTTCATCTTCTCTCCTGTTACCTCTAACACTCTGCTTCCCTGTGGTCATTCCTTGGGTAGCACCAGGGCTGCTGCTAAGTGAGAACAGAGCAGGAGGCCAACTAGAAACGACAATGCTGATTCCAGGTATCAACACCTGTTCCCTTTAACCCCCCTATAATTAGGCCCCATTCTAGGCTGAGTAGAGGTCTCAGCCAACACTACTAGGTGCTGTGGGCCTGTGGTCTTCTCTGAGCCTCAGGCCTCGCCACCCAGCCTCTGCCTTCAGCTCCCACCCCCCCCTGACCATCTGAAATGATGAACCCCAGGCTGTAGGCAGAGAGGTTACAAACTACAAAGTCCGGAGGCAAAAGAGGTCATAGAAAAATAAAGTGGGAAAATGACCATGAAGTCGTCTGCTCTCCTAACCGGATGGTAGCTCCTGCTTTGGGTCTTCAAAGCAAGGTGGGAAGTGCCGTTTGTTAGCTGTGGGTATTTGGCAAGTCATTTGAAGCTGTTTCTTTTTTTTTTTCTTTTAGTCAACAACGATTAATTGAACACTTCCCAATTACTACTCACTGTTCTATGCATTAGAAAATTAACAGCAGCCATAACAGCCCTGGCTGGGTAGCTCAGTTGGTTAGAGCGTTGTCCTGATACACCAAGGTTGTGGGTTCAATAGCAAGTCAGGCACATATAAGGATCAACCAATGAATCCATAAATAAGTGGAACAACAAATTGCTGTTTTTCTTTCTCTCCCTTGCTCTTTCAAATCAATAAATAAAAATCTTAAAAAGGCCCTGGCCGGTTGGCTCAGCGGTAGAGCGTCGGCCTGGCGTGCGGGGGACTCGGGTTCGATTCCCGGCCAGGGCACATAGGAGAGGCGCCCATTTGCTTCTCCACCCCCACCCCCTCCTTCCTCTCTGTCTTTCTTCCCCTCCCGCAGCCAAGGCTCCATTGGAGCAAAGATGGCTCAGGCGCTGGGGATGGCTTCTTGGCCTCTGCCCCAGGCGCTAGAGTGGCTCTGGTCGCCCCGGATGGGCAGAGCATCGCCCCTGGTGGGCGTGTCGGGTGGATCCCGGTCGGGCGCATGCGGGAGTCTGTCTGACTGTCTCTCCCCGTTTCCGGCTTCAGAAAAATACAGAAAAAAAAAATCTTAAAAAAGAAAATTAACAGCAAACAACAGACAAAAATGTGTTCCCTCATGCAGCTTATGTTTTAGAGCAATGAACAAACAATAAAATAAATAAGTACACGACATGGCATATTTTGTGTATGTGTGGTTATGTAGGTGTGCATGTATTTACGTAAGTATGTGTATGTGTAGTTGTATGCATATGTTTCCTTGCCAAAAGGAAAGTATCATAGCAATGATACTCCAGAGCAATGAGTACACCTGGTGTCCTGATCTTGGTTTCTAAATGCCATTAAAGGTACCAACGCTTCTTAAAGAAATTCTAGGGCTGTGGCAGGATAGGCACATGATGAGCCCAGAATAACTAGTTATGTAGAAAGTAAGAAAGTGCTTGAAAAAGTGGTGGGTACATGTTACAAGGGCACAGCAGCCTACTTAAAGGAGCTCCCACTGTCCAAATTTAGAACAATTTAAGCATTAAAATGAGGCATTCTAGCCCCTCTGAAAAAACAAAGATCAATACACAATGGGTGGGTGGGTGGATGGATGGATGGATGAAGGAGAGAGGAAGAGGTTCCTGCTTACGGTGGAATTCTGAAGCCAATTAGGAAATGTGGAGGGAGAATAAACCTTTAAAAACCATTATTTTGCAACTATCAAAGTAAAGATGAATTCAAATAAGAATCATCACTGGGCCCTGGCCAAGTAGCTCAGTTGGTTGCAGCATCATCCCCCCACACCAAGGTTTTGGGTTTGATCGCTGGTCAGGGCACATAGTGGAATCAACCAAAGAATGCATAAATGAGTGGAACAACAAATCAATGTTTCTCTCTTTATCTCTCCCATACTTTCTTTCTACAATCAATTCTAAAAAAGTAAAAAAAAAAAAAAAAAGTAAAAAAAAGAGAATTGCCTGACCTGTGGTGGTGCAGTGGATTGAGCATCAACCTGGAAATGCTGAGGTTGCTGGTTCGAAACCCTGGGCTTGCCCGGTCAAGGCACATACAAGAAGCAACTACCACTACATGTGGATGCTTCCCGCACCTCCCCTTCACACCTTTCTCTTTCTTTCTCAATAATAAAATCTTAAAAAAGAAAAAGAATCATCACTGGGTACAAAATTTAGGGTCAGAGTCTGATGAGCAGGACGTTTGCACAGTCTTAAAGTATCTTCTTCCAGATTGTTTAGTAGATGCAAAGGGAAAAACACAATACATGACAATATCCAACACCCCCTTGCCAGGAGATCAAAATTAACATCACTAGTCAGAGGTAAAAGAACAACGTGTGACTCAAATATGACATCTTGGGGACATAACATTGCTATGTAACATTCCAGCCAGGAAAGCATAACCTGAAAATAATCACAAGGAAACATCAGACAGCACCTTATTAAATGAAGGGGTTGGGGGAGGAGCTATGTTCTTCAAAAATGGAAATGTCTTAAAGACAATGAAAGCCTGTGGCAATGTTTCAGAGTAGAGGGTAAAGACTAAGACAATCCAAATGCAGTATATAGCAGGGGTCCCCGAACTACGGCCCACAGGCCACATGCGGCCCCCTGAAGCCATTTATCCGGCCCTCACCGCACTTCCGGAAGGGGCACCTCTTTCATTGGTGGTCAGTGAGAGGAGCATAGTTCCCATTGAAATATTGGTCAGTTTGTTGATTTAAATTTACTTGTTCTTTTTTTTTTTTTTTACTTTTTTTTTTTTAATTTCCAGAGCATTTTATTTTATTTTTTATTTATTCATTTTAGAGAGGAGAGAGAGAGGGAGAGACAGAGAGAGAGAGACAGGGGGGAGGAGCTGGAAGCATCAACTCCCATATGTGCCTTGACCAGGGAAGCCCAGGGTTTCAAACCGGCAACCTCAGCATTTCCAGGTCGACGCTTTATCCACTGCGCCACCACAGGTCAGGCCTGTTCTTTATTTTAAATATTGTATTTGTTCCCATTTTGTTTTTTTACTTTGAAATATGTGCAGTGTGCATAGGGATTTGTTCATAGTTGGGTTTTTTTTTATAGTCCGGTCCTCCAACGGTCTGAGGGACAGTGAACTGGCCCCGTGTGTAAAAAGTTTGGGGACCCCTGGTATATAGGATGATAGAGCCACCCTTGCACTGGTAGGGATAAGTGGATACAGCTGGGAGGTGAAAATTTTGTATCAGCGTTGAATGTACTGGTTAATCACTAGGTGGTGTCTTCAGGAAATGCACACTGGAGTATTTAGAAATAAAGGGCTGAATATATGTAACCAAGTCTCAAACAGTTCAGCAAAGTTATGTGTATAGAAAAGTGTGTATGTGAGTGTGTGAGTGTGTGTGTGAGCGAGAACACAGATGAAGCAAATGGGATAAGATGTTAACAATAGGTGAATCTGCTAACAAATATATGGTATTCTTTGTACTATCCCTATTCTTGGAAGTTCCCTGTGATCTTGAACTTGTTTCCAAATGAAATATATTTTTAAAAAGGAAAAAAATATATATGGCATGATAGATGGTAAGTTCTATAGAGAACAATGAAGCAGCATTGCAAATGTCAAAAATAAAAGTGGTACCAGACCAGGTGGTGGCGCAGTTGATAGAGCACTGGCACGGGATGCAGAGGACCCAGGTTTGAAACCTCAAGCTCGCCAGCTTGAGCGTGGACTCACCAGCTTGTGCGTAGGGTCACTGGCTTGAGCATGGGATCATAGACATGACCCCATGGTCACTGACTTGAGCTCAAAAATCGCTGGCTTGAAGCCCAAGGTCACTGGCTTTGCTCAAACCCCCTGGTCAAGGCAGGTATGAGAAAGCAATCAATGAACAACTAAGGTGCCACCATGAAGAATTGATGCTTCTCATCTTTCTCCCTTCCTGTCTGTCTGTCCCTATCTATCCCTCTCTCTGTCTCTCTTGCAAATAAATAAATAAATAAATAAATAAATAAATAAATAAAAGTGGTGAGGGAAGACTTCTCCAGGAAGGTGATTTGAGTTGAGGCCTGAGCCAGGTGAACGAGCAGTCCATGCAGATGTCTTGGGGAGAACATTGCAGGCAGAGGAAACAGTAAGTTCAAAGATGGGAACTGCTGGCATATTCATTGGCAAGGAGGCCGGGGGCGGGGGTGGGGTGGGTGGCGGTTTGGGATAAGCAAGTGAGGGAGGAGTGAGAGATGAGGTCACAGAACTAACAAAGAGCCAGACTGGGCAGCGCCTCCCTGGGCATTTGAGAATCACTAGGAGTCAGAGGGAAGGTCGTGAGGGCTTTACTCAGAGGCTTAACGTGATCTGCCTTTTGTTTTCAACACTCGGCTTGCTGTGTTGAAACAGATGGAAGAGGAGGCGAGAACCGGGCAGGGAGCAGTAAGTGGGTTGTTGTCATAATCCAGGCGAGAGATGATTATTGGCTTGGGCCCCGGGTGGGAGAGCAGGGGAGTCTGTGAGCGGTGCTGGAAGTCCGGCTAGACTTTCAAGCATTTGCTGATGGATAGGAAATGAGGAGGGGTGTCCAGGATGACTCAAGTGTTTTGGCCTTAACAGCAGCTACAAGGATGGAATTGCCATTAACTGAAACGGGGGAGCCTGTGGGAGAAGCAGCTTTGGGGGTGCGCTAAGGACATACTTAAGTTTCAGTGGGGATGTGGAACAGGCAGTCGTATCTGGTTGTCTGGAATGCACAGGAGAGGCCCAGGCAAGACAGAGGAACACAGTGGATTTCTAAGACATGAGCACCGGGACGAAAAAGCAGCGGAGGGCCAGCGTTCCGGCCTGGGGACACCAGCCGTAAGATGTTGGCCTGGGAAATGAGGAGGAACCAGCAAAGACAAATGAGCAGGAGCAGCCAGCGAGCTGGGAGAAGCATGCGAGGTGGGGCCCTGGAAGCCACGGGAGGAAAATGCTTTGCGGAGGGAGGAGTGATCGTGGGCGTCACATGACGCTGAAAGGCCACGGAGTTGAGAATTGAGACCTAGTAGAAAATTTAGTGGTGTGAATGAAGGTCATTGAAAGTCCTGAAGGGAAGGGTTTTGTTAGTGTGTGGGGACAAACTCCTGAATGAAGCGAGCTCAGGAGAGAATAAGAGGTGAATTGGAGACAGCAAGGACAGACAGCTCTGTGGAGGCATTCCCCTTAAACGGGAACGAGAGAAACGACGCAGCAGCTGGAGGAGGAGCAGGTTGGGAGGGGTTCCCTCCGCTGCAAAGCAGGGACTACGCCTTCTTTGCAGGGTCATGGAAAAGTTGTTGGATATAAGGGATTTCATTGTTTCTAAAACGGGACACTATTGTTACTCTTACTCTCTTTCTGGCCTGCCCTGCCCTGGGTTAATTTTGTAAAAACCCCTGGATTAAAGCTTAACTTCCTCTCAGTCATGTTTCTTTATGCAGCTTTTCTTTTCTTTTCTTTTCTTTTTTTTTAAACATTTTTATGTTACATTTTTTAAATTTTTTTTTATTTTATTTATTCATTTTAGAAAGGAGAGAGAGAGAGAGAGAGAGAGAGAGAGAGAGAGAGAGAAAGATAGAGAGAGAAGGTGGGGAGGAGCTGGAAGCATCAACTCCCATATGTGCCTTGACCAGGCAAGCCCAGGGTTTCGAACCGGTGACCTCAGCATTTCCAGATCGACGCTTTATCCACTGCGCCACCACAGGTCAGGCCAATGCAGCTTTTCTTGAAAGCTCTCATCTCTCCTCCTGGAGTCCCACTTTCCCCTAGCTCATCTGGCTTGTTTCTCCCATAATTTTCTAGAAGTGCCCTCTGGTTCCACACTGACTGGCGCACCCCCTTTCCTTACTTCTGATGCCCTATGGTAAGGAGCCATACTTAATTCTTTGGAAACTAAAAAAAATACTTAAGCCCAGCCTGACCAGTGGTGGTACAGTGGATAGAGCATCGATCTGGGATGCTAAAGTCCCAGGTTCGAAACATCGGGGTCACTGGCTTGAGTGCGAGCTCATCTGGCTTGAGCACAGGGTTGCCAGTTTGAGCGAGGGATCATAGACATGATCCCATAGTCACTGGCTTGAGCCCAAGATCACTGATTTGAGCAAGAGGTCATTGGCTTGGCTGGAACCCCCTGGGTCAAGGCACATATGAGAAAGCAATCAATGAACAACTAAAGTGCTGCAACTATGAGTTGATGCTTCTCATCTCTTTCCCTTCCTGTTTCCCTCCCTCTCTCTTACTATAAACACACACACACACACACACACACACACACACACGCACTTAAGCCCATTCATCTATTGTACAATTGGACTCCCAAGCTGAGGATGATGAGGGCACCTCTAAATTCACAACCATGAGTAAATTCACAAAAATGAGTAGGAAGCATTTTGTGACAGAGGAAAAGATTTCAGGAAGGAGTATCCGTTGAGGGAGGACCTAAGAAGATGAATTCTTAGCCACAGATAGGAAAATACAAATCCCAGGGAAGCTCCAAGAAAAGCCTGACAGGTCTTGTCAACTGTGGAGTGACAATATATAAGTGTCAAAAGCTTATATACATCATAACCTTTGATCTAGCAACTCTACCTCTAGGAATTTATTCTAGAAAATAAAAGTAGGCATTTAAGATATTAAGAGTATGTAAAACACCAGAGAACTGTTCATAATTGCAAAATATAGAAAGCATCCTGTCAATGAGAGAGCTGCCAGATACACCATGCGCATTTATATTGTGAGTGCCATGGAGTCATCACAACAATGATGTAGAGAGGAAAATGTATTATCAAGAAAGGTGTTTATGATAAATGAAAAGTATATATGTGCGTGTGCGTGTGTGTGCGTGTTAGAACTCTTTTAAGATTTTATTTTTTCTTTTTGGTATTTTTCTGAAGCTGGAAATGGGGAGAGACAGTCAGACAGACACCCGCATGCGCCCGACTGGGATCCACCCGGCACGCCCACCAGGGGCGATGCTCTGCCTACCAGGAGGCGATGCTCTGCCCCTCCGGGCGTCGCTCTGCCATGACCAGAGCCACTCTAGCGCCTGGGGCAGAGGCCGAGGAGCCACCCCCAGCACCTGGGCCATCTTTGCTCCAATGGAGCCTTGGCAGCGGAAGGGGAAGAGAGAGAGACAGAGAGGAAGGAGGGGAGGGGGGTGGAGAAGCAAATGGGCGCTTCTCCTATGTGCCCTGGCCGGGAATCGAACCCGGGTCCCCCACACACCAGGCCGACGCTCTACCGCTTAGCCAACCGGCCAGGGCCAAGATTTTATTTTTCCATTTGAGAGAGAGAGGGAAGTGGGTGGGAAAGAGGAGTGGGAAGCATTAACTCGTAGTTGCTTCCCATATGTGCCTTGACCAGGCAATTCCGGGATTTTGAACCAGCGACCTCAGCATTACAGGTCGACACTTCATCTACTGCGCCTCCACAGGTCAGGCATGTGTAGAGCTCTTAAAGAGGGCATAACTTAGTGGTAAGTTCTGTTTTACTTCAATAACTTTGCATTGTTTGATTTAAAAAGTAGAAAGAAAGTAACTTGTAGGAAAAAAAGGGGTAATAAAGTTAGGAGAATAGATTATAGAAAGAAGCTTGGGGAACAATCAAATTAAAGGCGGTGAGGAGAGGATGAGACATTGGAAAAGAATTCAAAGAGGCCCTGGCTGGGTAGTTCAGTTGGTTAGAGTGTGGGTTTGATCCCCGGTTGGGGCATATAGAAGAATCAATCAGTGAGTGCGCAAATAATAAGTGGAATAACAAATGAAGTCTTCTCTCTCTCTAATTAATAAATATTTTTATTGGCCCTGGCCGGTTGGCTCAGTGGTAGAGCGTCGGCCTGGCGTGCAGAACTCCCGGGTTCGATTCCCGGCCAGGGCACACAGGAGAGGCGCCCATCTGCTTCTCCACCCCCCCTCCTTCCTCTCTGTCTCTCTCTTCCCCTCCCGCAGCCGAGGCTCCATTGGAGCAAAAAGATGGCCCGGGCGCTGGGGATGGCTCCTTGGCCTCTGCCTCAGGCGCTAGAGTGGCTCTGGTCGCCCCGGATGGGCAGAGCATCGCCCCCTGGTGGGCGTGCCGGGTGGATCCCGGTTGGGCGCATGCGGGAGTCTGTCTGACTGCCTCCCCGTTTCCAGCTTCAGAAAAATACAAAAAAATAAATAAATAAAAAATAAACATGGAAAAAATAAATAAATATTTTTAAAATAAGATAAATATTGTACTTAAAAAAAGGAAACAACCAATGAATGCATAAGTAAGTGGAACAACAAATCGATGTTTCTTTCTTTCCCTTCTCCTCTCTCTAAAATCAATAAAGAAAAAATAAAAAGAATCCAAAGAAACGGTGAGAAGAAAGGCAGCAATATCTCATGGAAGCCAAAGAAAAAGAGCCCAGAAAGGGCTTTGCTTGCAATACTCATTTCCGGTTGGCTAGCCCAAATCTATTCCCGTTCCTTCTGCCTTACTCACCTCCCTCCCTTTAGCAATTTCTTTACAGATAGGAGCAGCTATGTGATCTGCTCCAGCCAGTGACATATGGGAAGATGTCAACTAGGGGCTTTTGGAAAAGATACTTCTTCACTAATGGGGGAAGCATGCAAAGAGAAAAGCCTCTGCTCTAAGTTGCTCCCTGTTTCCTGCCTTCAAAAGCAGTTGTGTGGGGATGTGATGCTTGGAGTTGCCATGGTAGTAGCCAGCTTATAATCAGAGAAAGGTCAGGGGAATCAGAAATACTAACCCAGATGCCTGTCTTCTTCTCTGTGAAATATGAGACATATCTGTGTCAGTCACATAAGCTGTCACTCTTGGACCATCTGCTCTTGCAGTTGATTTAATTTCTTTTAAAGAGAGAGAGAAAGAAGCATCAACTTGTTGTTCCACTTAGCTGTGCATGGATTGCTTCTCAGATGTGCCTTGACTAGGGATTGAACCAGCAAACCTGTGCTTGAGCTGGTGACCCTATGCTCAACCTGGTGACCCTGGGTTTAGAAAAGGCAACTTCAGCATTCCGGATCGATGCTCTATCCACTGTGCCACCACCAGTCAGGCCAGAAGTTATTCTCAACTGGTACAGAAAATATGGAGCACGAAGTTCTTGGAGGCCTTTGATCTCTGCAGATCTGTAATGCTACATGCAGAAGCCATAGCACAGGCATTCAAGGGTTAGTGTGGTGTGAGGAAGGACAGGCAGCTGGGCTGGACCACACCCCTGAGAGGCCATGAAGAATAGGATGGCATGGAATTGGTACATGAAGATTTCTTGTATGCCATTGCTGCTCTCTTGGCTCTAACAGAAGACTGAGAAGAGACAGAGATCTTTTATTGAGCTTTCAATGGTCAAGCACACAGTAGGTGTTCATCAAATGGTCATTACTGTTATTATTCCACGAGATCACTCTTGGAAATGTTCACATCTTTAGGTAAACTTTAGACTTTCTGGAGGTGTACTGGTCTGCGGACTTATCCTAGCTCTCTGTACCTTGGAGGCACTAGAGTGTGACCAGTGGAATGGACACTGGCTTTGGAGTCAGGTTGAATCCACTTGCTTGCTATATACCATTGGGCTGAATTCCTGAGTCTCATGTCCGCACCTGTAAATGGAGACAAGAGTATCTACTTCATAGGGTTGGTATGAGATAATGCATGGAACGCACTGGCATACAGACACACTGGAGTAACTGGAGAGCTCTTTGGTGGGCCTTAAAGTTTGTCTTTATAACATTATTTCTTCTTCCTCCTTCCTAACAGAACTCCACTTTGGTTTAGGCATTTCTTCCCCCAAGGGGAGGACCAGGTTCAGTGAGCTTAAGTGGCATTTCTGAAGTCTCACAACCTACCTCGTATCAGAGGCAGCAGGTCTTGAAACCAGGTCTCAGCCCTGGCTGGTAACTCAGTGGATAGAATGTCAGCCTGGTGTATGGAGGTCCCGGGTTTGATTCCTGGTCAGGGCACACAGGAGCAGTGACCATCTGCTTCTCCTCCTTCCTTCTCTCCCTCCTCTCCCTCTTCCCCTCCTGCAGCCAGTGGCTTGATTAGTTCAAGCATGGCCCCAGGTGCTGAAGATAGCTTTATTGGAGTGCATCAGCCTCAGGCACTAAAAATAGCTCAGTACTCAAGCATCGGCCCCAGATGGTGTTGCCAGGTGGATCCCAGTCAGGGTGCATGAGGGAGTTTGCCTCACCATCTCCCCTCCTCTCACCTATAAAAAGAAAAGAAAAAATAAACCAGGTTTCCTGAACTCAGGTCTTCTGGGAAGAATTAGCACATTTATCCAACATAACAAGATACCTGGCACTCAGAAGTTTAAAATTGTAGTCTGTTTCTCCCTAAGAGCAAGAAACGGAAGTCACATGGCTTTTATGACCTATGCTCAGAAGTGACATACCTTCTTTTCTGTCATAATCTGTCAGTCATGCAGCCCAATCCTGACAAAATGCAGAAAGACCACACTGTGAATCCTGGGAGGTGAGGGTCGCTGAAGACTCTCTTGGAACCTGGCTGCCACAAGCATCTTAACGTTTTTATGAAAATAGTTTTGACTTTACAAATATCCTGAAAGGGCTTGAGGACACCAAGGGGGTCCACAGGCCATACTTTGAGAGCCACTGACCTTGACATAGACACATAGACACACACACACACTTTTTTTTTTTTTGAGAGAGAGAGAGAGGCAGAGAGAGACAGGCAGAGAGAGACAGGAACATCAAGCTGCTCATATGTGCCCTGACCGGGGAATCGAACTGGCAACCTTCATGCTCTGTAACTACGTTTCAACCAACCGAGCTTTCCGGCCAGGGCTTAATTTTCACTGATTTTTTTTTTTAAGAGACAGAGAGGAAGGGAGAGAGAAGGGAGGAGGAAGTGAAGCATTTATTTTTTGTTCCACCCAGTCATGCATTCTTTGATTGCTTTCCATGTGTGCCCTGACCTTGTTGAGGTTGAGGATCGAACCCTCAACCTTGTCATTTTGGGAGGATGCTCTTAACAGACTGAGTTAACCCTGGCCGACCTTGATGATTTTAACTCTTGCCAATCTACATGATTTATGCTACTACTCTGAGGATGATCCTTAGATCTACCTCATTTTTGCAGATTCATCTCAGTTCGTCATATCTCACTTGCAAAATAATTTTTCCCAAAAGACTCTTAATCTACCTAGCATTTTGCTTCTGCTGATGGCTGAGTGAGGTCACTGGAAGAAGAGTAGTTATCTTCCAAGCCAGATTTCATAAACTAAAATGTCACAGGGTCACTCACAACTTCATCAAGGCCTTTTGAATCTATGGATTCATCTTAAAGATTCGTCTTAAATATTTTTGGGTATTTCCAATCTGAAACACTGTCTTGGCTAATTCACTCAATAAAGTACTTGTATCGAGTAGGAATTTTTTTTCATTTGTCCTAAAAGGCCTCAGCAAGTGTCCCCGAGGCAGGCTTGACTTCTAAATGCTAAGACTTGGCAAATACACCCATGAGCAACTCATGCAAACTCTCATGAATTTGAGACACTAATCTTTGTTCCTTTTTAGAAGAGTCCTAATATTTTTGGTGTATGGCACAACTATGCTGCACCCCCTTTGTTACATCAGCTCACTCTCCTGGATGGACATCCCTCCCCCTCCCACTGAGTTCTTCTCAAGACCTTGGCGAGCAGAGCGTCAGGACAGACTGCATTCAGCTGCACTGAAGTTTGTACCGGAACAGAGCAATAGTGTTCCATTTTCCAATGTTAGTCACAATCACGCTCAAAGTCCAGTTTGCACAGTGGATGATGGAGTTACCTACCCAGCCGCCTTCTTGCCTTCCTACAGCAGTATACTTCTCCCCTGGTCTTCTCCTCTCCCCTATTCCGGGAGGTTCTGATTGTGTGCAATTATATTCCACTCACTTTGGGCAAAATGATTAGTCCAAGGAAGGGTAATATCCATGTTGGGCCTACAAGGGTCTGGAATTGTCTTCAGGGAAGCCAACAGGAAGGCCCTTTTGCCTAGCGTTGCCGCCATGTTTCCTAGTGCTGAGTTCAATAGGTGAGGAGATAGCCGACAAGATCAACACCACCAAGAAGACAAATAGCAACAGAGAGTTGGTCTCTCGATTCACTGCTGCCTGAGGCTAATTCCAACTCCCTTCTTCCCAGTGATATGACTCAAGAATGGTCAGTAGTGTTAGGTCTCTACTACTTTTCATTGGCAAGAGCCCTCGTACAATTGACTCTTTGGCCCCACATTATATTATGAGAGATCCGTGTCCTGAAGGAGTATGTATTGAGAGAAAATATCAGAGGGCTGAGAATTCAGTGATGATAGAAACAGGACTGGGAAGGGCTGGCCAGAGAAAAGGCAGGCCGACCAAGCAACAAGGCTTCATCGAAGCAGATAATGAGCTAGCTTTAATTGGGTGGTGGGAAACAGACACTCCCATTGACTTGGCAGGAGAATAAATTGGCATAGTTTTTGGAAGGCAATTTGGCAGTATCTCAAAATTTAAAATGTTCCTGCTCTTTGAGCCAATAATTATACACAATGCAGCATTGTTTGTTGTGGTAAAAAGCTGGCAATAATTTCAAACATTTGCATCAAGAGGGGGTGGTTAAATAAATTATGGAAACATGTCCCAGTTCTATTGTTAAGGGAAAACAAGACTATGCAAAGATTTGTTTCTAGAAGTGTGCATTTTGGATGTGCAGAGAAGACAGCTTGGAGGACCGTACATTGGAGAGTTGGCACTGGTGATCTTTGTGGGGGCGACTGTAATTACAGAGAATTTTCGCTTTCTAGGTTTGAATGAGCCCAGAATAATTTAAGAGATTAACTGTCCTATGTCTGCTGCTGTAAGAAAATGGCAGGATAATGTTTCCTTTCTTTCACTACTGCATTCAGAGCTCGGGAATCTCTGATCCCATTGGTTCATTTATTTATTTATTCACTCATTTATTTGATCAATAAAGGATTGACTTAGTCGACAGTCTTACAGGTCTTGGGCATATAATAGTAAGTCAGGATTTTATATGGTTGTGGAAAACAGTGATGTGTATTATGCACAGAGAAGGGGACGAGAATGCTGGGGTGGAGACAGTAGTGTCCACTATGTATAAAGTGATTAGAGAAAGCCTCACCAAGAAGGTAACATAAAGACCTAAAGGAAGGCTATGGCTGGGAAGCTCAGTTGGTTAGAGCATCATCCCTGATACACCAAGGTTGCAGGTTTGATTCTGGGTCAGGGCACATACAAGAATCAACCAATGAATGCAGAAATAAGTGGAACAAATTGATGTTTTCTTTTTTCCTCTCTCTCTAGAACCAATAATCAATAATAATAATAAAAAGACCTAAAGAAAGCAAGCCATGGAGCTCTGGGGGAAATTACCTTCCAGGGAGATGGTATACACAGACCCTAAAGCCAATGTGTGCTTGAGGAGTTTGAAATTGTAAGACTGCATGGCTGGAAAGAACAATGAAGAATGAAGCCAAGATAAAAGAGAGGGGCGGGGTATGGACTTGAAGCCATTGTACCACTCCGAGTCAGAGAAGTCACTAGAAGGTTTTGAACCAACTTTTTTTTTTTTTAATGTCTTTTTTTTTTTTCTTTTCCATTTTTCTGAAGCTGGAAACAGGGAGAGACAGTCAGACAGACTCCCGCATGCGCCCGACTGGGATCCACCCGGTACGCCCACCAGGGGCGACGCTCTGCCCACCAGGGGGCGATGCTCTGCCCATCCTGGGCGTCGCCATGTTGCGACCAGAGCCACTCTAGCGCCTGAGGCAGAGGCCACAGAGCCATCCCCAGCGCCCGGGCCATCTTTGCTCCAATGGAGCCTCGGCTGCGGGAGGGGAAGAGAGAGACAGAGAGGAAAGCGCGGGGGAGGGGTGGAGAAGCAAATGTGCGCTTCTCCCGTGTGCCCTGGCCGGGAATTGAACCCAGGTCCTCCACACGCTAGGCCGACGCTCTACCGCTGAGCCAACCGGCCAGGGCCTTTTTTTTTTTTTTTTTTTTTTGAGAGATGGACAAGTAGGGACAGGCAGACAGACAGGGAGAGAAATGAGAAACATCAACTCATAGTTGCAGCACTTTCCTTAATTGTTCTTTGTTCATTGATTGCTTTCTCCTATGTGCCTTGACCAGGGCATTGCAGCCGAGCTAATGACCCCTTGCTCAACCCAGCAACCTGAGGCTTCATGTCGGCAACCTTTGGGCTCAAGCCAGCGACCATGGGGTCATGTCTCTGATCCCACGCTCAAACTGGCAACACCACACTCAAGCCAGCGACCTCAGGGTTTCGAACCTGGGTCTTCAGCATCCCAGGACTATGCTCTATCCACTGTACCATAACCTGGTCAGGCAGGTTTTGGAACAACCTTAAAATAAACACTTCAGTTGCTCTGTTAAAACTAAACTGGAGGGCCACAGGCGAAAGCAGGGAGACCAGGTAGAAAATGACTGTAATGATCCAAGCATTGCTTGGAGCAGGGGTCCCCAAACTACGGCCCGCGGGCCGCATGCGGCCCCCTGAGGCCATTTATCCAGCCCCCACGCACTTCCAGAAGGGGTACCTCTTTCATTGGTGGTCAGTGAGAGGAGCATAGTTCCCATTGAAATACTGGTCAGTTTGTTGATTTAAATTTACTCGTTCTTTATTTTAAACATTGTATTTGTTCCCGTTTTGTTTTTTTACTTTAAAATAAGATATGTGCAATGTGCACAGGGATTTGTTCATATTTTTTTTATAGTCCGGCCCTCCAACAGTCTGAGGGACAGTGAACTGGCCCCCTGTGTAAAGAGTTTGGGGACCCTTGGCTTGGAGTATGGTGGTAGAGTGGTTGGGTTCCAAGTGTGTTTAGAAGGTACAGATAATGAATTTGTTGGACAAGAAGAAGGGCACGCGAGAAAGTAGTGCCTGTGACTCAGGGCCCAGTACTGAGGCTATCAGAACTCTAGAAAACAGCCCTTCTCCCAGGACTGTGTGAGACCTAAGCCCCCTCTGGGGGATTCCATTGAGTCACCCCAAAGAGGTGGCAGTGCAAACTGGTGCTTTGAGTTGAAAGAGGCAGAGAAAGACAGAACCCGGGGAGAGAGTGGAGGTTTGGAGTTTCCTCTTATGGGACCCATGACCCAAGTGCACCCCACCCCAAATAGTGAGGAGGTAGGTGATCCTAGCCATGGGGCCCATGGGAAGCTGGATGCTTAGTGTCACGGCCCTGACATACTTGGGTTGGGAGAAAAAGGCTGCGCTTCTGCCCACCATAGCAAGAGAAGAGTCAAAGCCAGATTTAATTTGATTTAGACAAACCAAGTGTGGTATCATTTCCTGTACCCTTGTCTTGTGGAGCAAATCAAGACCCATTATACTTATTTTATAATGTTTTGCTTTTGCTTTTAAAGACATATACATTATTTTTGTAATCAGAACAAATAAAACCATATAGAAAGAACGGTGAAATGGTCAACAATAATTCAAAAAGGGCCAAGTTAAGTTTGTTGAGAAAGGAATATAGTAACAAGTACTGTCTTCAAGGAGTGGGGTGGAAGCCAGATGGCAGGCGGTTAATGAAAAAGGAGCGTATGAGAAAGGGAGGGAGTGAACGAAAGGCTCCTTTGGGAAGCTTGGCAAAGGAAGGGAACAATGAACTGTAAGAACAAACGATGCCACGTGATTCTGAATAAAGTTTATTAAATAATATGTACAGCAAATGTCATAATTCAACACCTCTTTTATCAAATCAATCCACTGCAATAAAGAAAAATGAACAGAAAACCCTGTGTCTGCATAGTACATGCTCCTGGTGTGTAATTTAAATGGCAACACTTTAAATTAATTGGTTATATAGAATGTCAGTTATTTTTCTTTCAGAACACTATATAACCCTTTTGTGTAGTAACCTATTCTAGCAATAGGACTTAGTACTACTACAGATAAATAGAAATGCCAAAAAAAAAAAATAATAATCCAACCAACCAAACGAAAATACCAATCAAAAAAAACCAAAAACAAACAAAAAACAAACTGCAACTGAGATCACAGTTACCTTCTCTCCCAGGAATAATGATTATTTATTCAAAATTTTAACACTTTACAATGGCTATATTTGTGCTAAAAATCTGCAGGTGAGTTATTTGGAATTCCTTCATTTAAATAAAAATGCAAAAAACTTCATGACTCCCTCATTTTTAAAATTATTTTTCTATACAAAGTAGGTACATGGGCTATACAAAGTTAAATATACATATTTACAGTCCCACTTAAGCATATGATTGATTTGTTTTTAACTGATCCCAAAGAGACTGCAAAGAGAAGTGGTTTGGGCTTGCCTTTACCCAGAAGCATGGCTAATATATCAAAACCGTTTGCAAGGCATGCCGACAGTTACTTGCACTTGCTATTAATAAACCTGTATAAACATCTCAGCATAAAAATAGGTATTTTATATTATTAAATGTCTGAAGACAAAAGAGCCATTGGAAACCTATGTTCCTTGTTTTGTCACACATAGGAAGCTGAAGTTTGATGCAAATTTTAACATGATTTTATTAAAGACGGGCAAGTTGGTGAGGCATATCTGGGTTTCTGGAGATATACAAATGTGTGAGGCTGGCATCCATATGCAAGTGTGGCTTTACAAATTGGTCTTATTTTCTAGCTGTATTTAAAGAGGTGTTCAAAATTATTTACTTATTCAAGAAGCACCCCTCAAAAAACTATTAGATAAGATTATAAGCTTAATGGTTTGCATCTAAGAAAGACCGGGAAATGCATTAGTCAATATAAGGATTACATTTCAAAATGGGTGAAACGCTGCTGTGCAAACGCACGTGCATGTTTGCTGTGTTCCCTCAGGCAAACAGTGCCCGTAAGCAATTCTACCCAGGAAGCTCCTCCACCCCACCCCCACCATTAGTTCCACAATCTTTTCCCTTGTGATTAAGGCTCTGCTCTGTCCTAGTTAAAAACAAATGTCTCTGGGAAGAGATAACACAGTTCTATATCAGTCACTCACACTTTAGTGCGAAGTTAGTGAGCAAGATTTGAAAAGAGGACAGGAAGAGAAGTGAGTGTCCTGTGGCTGTCAGATGGGACGTGGGCAGCTGACGGGATTCTAAGGTGGGTAGTGGAGACAGAAGCTGTGGCAGAGATATTGAACACAAACTTTGCCTTCTTATAGACTCCAGACTTTGGGACAACGGGCCTTAGCTATTGATATATGCAGAAAGCCAGGGTTCCTATACACCTTGTCACTTAGAACTGCTATTCCTATTTTTGACCTTGGATGTGTATTTGTGGAGAGGGTGAGAGTCTAAAGATTCTGGAAACAGTTCCAAGAATTTTCAGCCTAAAGTACCCCCGGGTAAAGGTTCTTCTAACATCCCAGTTGTTTAAAAGTGAGCTAATGGAGACAGAAAAATGACAATGCTTTCTAGGATCCCTCCAGGAAAAACTAATCTCTTCCTCTCTCTCACCCTTCTTAGCACTTGTCACAGTCTCTCTTGATTGTGTGTGTGTGTGTGTGTGTGTGTGTGTCTCCTCAATCACCTGAGTTCCCAGCAGGCAGGGAACGGGCCATTTCTATCTTTCATTCTCCAAGGGGTGTAACAGAGAGGCTGATCAACATCTTCAAAGTGGACAGAGTTGTGACTGCACACCCCAGGTGTGGCAGGGGCCTCCCCTTTGGGTCGGGCCTCCCCCTTGGGTCGGGCCTCCTGGGGGCGGCAGAACCGTTTCTCACACCTTGGCTCATTGCATCTGAACCCCTGACTGGGCTGCGTGAGGATTCACAACCCTGGGTGACTAATTCTGGGTGGGCCTTGAACTCCTATGGGGAGTGAAAATGGAGACATGGCAAGCCTCTTCCAAGGCTGGGAGCATGCCTTGCTGATGGTGGCCCCAGCATCTAGTGAACATCGGTGTACGTGACATGAATCACTAAACACCACCATCCTTGGTTCTCTCTGAGAACAGGCCTGTTGGCCCCAAACTGTCCGGGCCAAAGACAATTCAGGAAAGAAAGGTTTTGCAGAGGCGTTCTGGCAAATGAAACTGCGCTGCCCTGAAAGTGAGCGTCTGTGAAAGCCAGGGAGATGGGAAAGGAGAGCATTGCACCTGACCGTGAGCTACTGGGCCTCTTGACTTCAATCACATACAGACTTAGCTATGTGCCTGGCCACCGGCCCAGGGGCAAGCCCGTGTGCTCTTCTGTCTGAACACCAGGGGCGTCCATGGCAATGCCGCACACAGGCTGGGTGCTCAGGGTGCCCAAGTTTTGCCTTCACTTCCCACAAACCTCAGCAGGTCTGGTGAAGGTCTCCATCTTGGGGGGTTTGGGGGCCTTGGCAGCCTAGACTGACCCCCAGCAGCACCGGGGGATCAGCGGGCTCAGGGTGGCGGGGTGGGGAGGGGTCTGTGTGTGTAGAGCCTCTGGGAACAGCTGGGAGCTGCCTGGCACTCTGGGGGCTAAACGCCGAGACCCCACTGAGCCGGAGCTGGTCACGGGGGCAGCAGCAGGAGGCATTTCTGGCCTAACTGCTCCTGGACTGTGCCACAGGTCAAATTACCTAAGACAGGGTGAGGTGGGGCTGGAGTGGCTCCAAGAAGCAGCTAAGTAAATACAGATTTGCCTCATTCCTTTCTGCTCAGCGCATGGCTCAGGCCTGCCTGGTGCACGGTAAGCTTAGGCAGGCTCTGGTTTTAAACAACACACTTCTCTGTCCTTCTCTTTTGCTTCTTACGTTATCCGCTGTATTACTTTTCCTACTGACTCAACTTTTAAATAAAGAGATCGGTTCATGAATTATGCTTCATCCTCCAATAAAAATCATCTCTGTGGTTTTCAATCTTCTTATAGATACAAAGGCTTTACATAGTTGCCTGGGAAAGTACCAAACTGCCTTGTCCTTCTTGAAGTACCTAGAAAAAAACAGACACATACACACAATGAGAAGAGTCGCTCACGTGAGTTCAAAGAGAGCCCTTGATAACAATCCCTCCGCTGGTAGCACAGTATATGGTTTCCAGAGCGCTTTTCCCCTTATTTTATCTCATTTAGGCTGTAAAATAATGCTGGGTGGTAAGCAAGACAGGCATATTTAATACTCCTGTTTTTTTACTTTAAAAATATCAAATGAGCTCCTTTCAGGGAGATTAAGTGACACTGCCGAGGTCCCATCGCTGAGTAAGCATCAGCTGCAGGCTTTGAGTCCACCCCCACCCCACCCCCACCCCAACCCACCCCCACCCCACCCCCACCCCAACCCACTGCTCTGTCCAGCCCTTCTCCACTTTGGAAGCGGGAGCACATCTACCCAACACAACAAGATACCGGGGATTTAGAATTTGTAAACTGTAGGATTTCTAACAATCCACTGGATATGACCACACATCAAAAGGAAATTCCTCTCATAAGCCTGCCTAAGCCCCAAATTGACTTCCTGTCTTTGCTACCAACCTTACTGGGGTTATGAGCCAAGAACATTAAGCTACTCGGGAGCAAAGCCCCTCCTGGGCTGCTCCAGATCCAGAACTACTGAATCCCTAATCCTGTCCCTGCCCCAGGAGTCCCTCTCTAGAGCTGGCGCATGCGCATATGTGCATGGTCGCGTGTTATGCTGTGTCATCACTACCCTCCCATTAGCAGACATCAGACCCCCACCTCCTTCCTCTCTGTCTCTCTCTTTCCCTCCCGCATCCAAGGCTCCATTGGAGCAAAGATGGCCCGGGCGCTGGGGATGGCTCCTTGGCCTCTGCCCCAGGCGCTAGAGTGGCTCTGGTTGTGGCAGAGCGACGCCCCGGAGGGGCAGAGCATTGCCCCCTGGTGGGCAGAGCATCGCCCCTGGTGGGCGTGCCGGGTGGATCCCGGTTGGGCGCATGCAGGAGTCTGTCTGACTGTCTCTTCCCGTTTCCAGCTTCAGAAAAATACAAAAAAAAAAAAAAAAAAAAAATGTGTCAAAGCTAAAAACATGCAAGACAACTATCTGAATCCCTACGGGGGTGGTCAGGGAGGGCGCTGAGATGGTGAGGCCCAGAGATGCGCTCAGATGGCTGGTCAGCACCTCTCCTCACGGACGAGAAGAATGAACCCTGCTGTGTTACTGTATTCTTGGTCTGAACAGTAGGTTAGTTCTCTGGAAGTGTTTGAGGAATTGAGGAATCTGAAATATTTCCTGTACCAGCTGCTGGCAATGCCCCATTAGAGAGCTGGTGTCCCTCACCAAACCCCAAGTTCTCGTAAAAAAATGCTAATGCTTCTGGAACATATACTCGAGCTGTACTCGAATATGACAGCCACACGTCTTCTGAGCAGTTGGCACGTGGCTATTCTGAATTGAGCTATGCTGTAACTGTCAATATGCATTGGATTTCTAAGACCTAGTACGAAAAGAGGAAGGTAAAATATCTCTTTTTTATACTGATTACATGTTCAAATGATAATATTTTGAATGCAATGGGCTTAACAAAATACATTAAAATTAATTTTTACTAGTTTCATGTTATTTTTTTCGACAGAGACAGAGAGAGAGACAGATAGGGACAGATAGACACACAGGAAGGGAGGGAGATGAGAAACATCAATTCTTCACTGCAGCACCTTAGTTGTTCATTGATTGCTTTCTCATATGTGCCTTGACCTGGGGGCTACAGCAGAACGAGTGACCTCTTGCTCAAGCCAGCGACCTTGGGCTTCAAGCCAGCAATGTTGGGCTCAAGCCAGCGACCATAGAGTTATGTCTATGATCCCACACTCAAGCCAGTGACCCCGCACTCAAGCCGATGAGCCTGTGTTCAAATCAGTGACCTCGTGGTTTCAAACCTGGGTTCTCCATGTCCCAGTCTGATGCTCTATCCACTGCACCACTGCCTAGTCAGGCTCATGTTACTTTTTCAATATAACTTCCAAGAAACTTTAAATTTTGTACATGGCTTGTATTATGTTTCTATTGGATTGTGTTGCACTAGAGCCCTGGTTGGCAAACTGCGGCTTGCAAGCTACATGTGGCTCTTTGGCCCCTTGAGTGTGGCTCTTCCACAAAATACCATGTGCGGGCACTACCTCGATAAGGAATGTACCTACCTATATAGTTTAAGTTTAAAAAATTTGGCTTTCAAAAGAAATTTCAATCGTTGTACTGTTGATATTTGACTCTGTTGACTAATGAGTTGGCTGACCACTGAACTAGAGTATTGCTGACTTCCCAAGTCTGGTTTCCTTCTGAACACAACTTAAGCTAGCAAGGGCTGCAGGCTTCTGGCGGCCTTGGGAAGATGGGACAGCTTTCTAAGAGGTGGAGGAGGCTTGGCTTCCCATTTATGCCAAGACTTTGCTGTTCTCATTACTCCAGCCCTGACATTGCTCTGTTTTAGCAAAGCTTCTCCAGAGAGATCAGGAAAGAGCTAGTCTTTGGAGAGAAGATAAAGGTAAAGACATTTGTATGAGGGAAAATTGAGGCAAAGAGTAAGTCAGTGGTTCCCAACATCCTACTCATACCTGAGCAGAAAGAACAGAGGCTTAGGGAGAGATGGGCCTGGGTTCAAATGCTGGCCCCACTATTTGCTACCTGCGTGACCTTGGGCTACCATATTTCCCTATGTATAAGAAACATACTTTTTTTTAGGGGGGGGAATTGGGGGTCTAAAAACTGGGTGTGTCTTATACAATAGTGGTAGATTTTATTTTACTTGCATTTCTTGCTTTTTCATGCTTGTTTTTGCACTCATTGTTGAAGACAATGATTTGTCATCAGACACAGATGAGGACAAGCTAATGGATGGGAGTTTTGACAGTGATGAGGAGTTGTATGAATTTTAGGATGAATAAAACTTGAGTTCAATAACTTTATGTAATTTTTTTTTTTAATTTTGGGCCCTAAAATTAAGGTACATCTTATACATGGGAGCATCTTACACGTGGGGAAATATGGTAGTTATTTGATCTCTTTGGGCCTCAGTTTTTGAATCTGTGAAATAAAGATAATTATTGGTTTATGGGCTATTTGTTGAAAGAACGTCAATAAGAAAGTATATCAACCAAGTGCCTGCCCTGTAATGTAATCTCAATAATGTTGATCTTTCCTCGTTTTATATGGGTGAATCCTTTGTTTTAATTAAGCAGGTAGCTCTGATTAAAGTTATTAGAAGCCTGGAGTAAAGAAGATCTTTAGAATGTCTACACCTATGCTTGAGTTTCACGGTAGAGACCTAGGCTCAGTCAAATTTTCTTGTGTTGCTTCATAAGTGTTTTAAAAAATAAAAGTTCCAAATGTAGAACAAATCGATTCACAATATAAACACAAACAGAACTTAATGAATCGGACAACTGCCCTCCCATGCATTTGATGTTGGTATATTTGGCCTTTTTTCCTAAGTTAGAGGAGGGGAGATAGAGAAACAAAGTTCTGCATGTGCCCCATTGGGGATCCACCCAGCAACCCCCATCTGGGGCTGATGCTTGAATCAACTGAGTTATCCTCAGCACCTGGGGCTGACACTGAAACCAATCTGAGCCACCGGCTATGGGAGGGGAAGAGGGAGAGAAGAGGGATGTGGAGTGGGAAGAGAAGTAGATGGTTGCTTCTGTTCTGTGCCCTGACCAGGAATTGAACCTGGGATGTTCATATACCTGGCCAGCGCTCTATCCACTAAGCCAGCTGGCCAGGGCCTTATTTGGCCTTTAGGTCCAAAATTACTGCCATCCAGGCTTGAGAGTAAACATATACTGGGTGGCATAGGATCTGAGAAGGCTCTTCCTTCCATACAAAGAATATTGCTTTTTGCATCATTCATCACTCCTAGTTGTTCCTTCAAAACATAACTAGTAAGAAAATCATGATGAGATCACTTACCAACAAACCATCCATCGTCGCATTTTTCCATGACATCAACAATATCTCCATCTCGGAGTTCCAACTCATCATCGTTCTGTGGTATATAGCTATATAATGCTTGGTAGCTAATTCTATAAATGATAAAAATGAATATCAAGTGACTGATAGGATTAAATAAGAAATTTTTAAAGCCATTTTAATTAAATCAACATTTAGGTAGTATTTTCTACTCATGAATGGAGATAAAGGTATTTTATCTCCACTGGCTATTTCTCTAATGACTTAGCATTGGGGGAGATCCGTTCAGCATATGATAAATTAAGACTGACAGGGCCCTGGCTAGGTAGCTCAGCTGCTTAGAGCATTGTCCCAAAATGCCAAGGTTGTGAGCTTGATGCCCAGTAAGGGTACATACAAGAATCAACCAATGGATGCATAAATGGGTAGAAAAATAAATTGATGTTTCTTTCTCTTCCTCTCCCTTCTCTTTCTCTCTCAATTAAAATTTTTTTAAATAAAAAGACCTAACAGTGATTGAAAACTTCTGACAAGCAAGTCATGATCAGTCCTTTTACTTAGTTTCCATACTTGGTTCCCACCACCAAGGATTTTGTCTAGATGCTCCCTTCTTTAAAGTTAACCAAGCCTTTTTCTCTCCCTCCCTCCTTCCTTCCTTTTTAAAAAACTTTCCATTGATTTGAGAGAGGGGAAGAGAAGAAGGAGGGGAAGAGAGAGGGGGAGAGAGAAGCAATGACTCATTGTTTCACTTAGTTGTTCCATTTAGTTTTGCACTCATTGATTGCTTCTCCTACAAGCCCTGACCAGGGCTTGAACCCGTGACCTCAATGTGCCAGGATGATGCTTTACCCACTCCGTCACCTGGACAGGGCCAAACAAGCCTTTTTTTTTAACATCGAAAAATTTATGTAGATTATTGAAAATAACCAGAGGTTAATTAGGTCTAGAGATAGACACTATATTCTGGTCATCTACATGGAGAGCCCAAGACAACTGTCATAATTATAAAATTGTCATATTTATATGACAACATATATTCCAATTGCCTCACTGTTTAGCAAAACTACCTTGAGTTTCTTAATACACCAACATACATTTTATTCACTGCTTTTAAATATGGATGTAATTTTTCTCAAACTCTTTAAAAAAATTGATTGATTTTGGAGATAGAGTGGGGGGAGGAAGAGAAAGAGAGAGAGACACTGATTTGTTAATCTACTTATTTTATGCATTCATTGGTTGACTCTTGTATGTGCCCTGACCAGGGATCAAACCTGGAACCTTAGCATATCAGATCGATGCTGCAACCAAATGAGCTACCTGGCTGGGGCCTCTAGAACTCCTGGAAGCTTTTCCCCCATCTCAGTGATTTGAGGGTTAAGATTTTTATCTACTTGGTACTGGCCTAAGCAATTTGGTGTGTGCGGTTCTTTTTGTTCTAACAGCAGCCACTGGACATGTGCCAAATCTGGTATCTGCTTTGGCAACAAGGAAAAGCTTTGTTTTCACTTATTCCTTTGACAAACACTTAAGAAGCATCCACTATGCACCAGTTTACAAATTTGTTTACGGGTTTTCTGTTTGTTTGTTTCTTATGAGCTCATTATTTTTTATTTTTTAATTTATTGTGTTTACATAGATTCTAGTGTCCCCCCGAATACATCCCCCCTCCCGTGTTTCTCTCAACATCCCCCTTGCCCCCCTCCCCCCCACACCCTCATCCCCATCCCTCCAGGATTTGCTGTCTTGTTCTCTATAACGCTGTGTTATGTCTGTATAATTTCACTACTCTTTCCCTTCTCTGATCCCATCCTCTCATCCCCTTTCCCTCTGTCCGCTTTCCCTCTGGTCCCTTTGATCCCGCCTCTGCCTCTATTCAGTTCCTCAGTTCACATTGTTCACTGGATTCCTCAAATGAGTGAGGTCATATGATATTTTTCTTTCTCTGCCTGGCTTATTTCACTTAACATAATAGTTTCCAGGTCCATCCATGTTGTCGCAAAAGGAAGATTTCCTTCTTTTTCATGGCCCCATAGTATTCCATTGTGTATATGTACCACTACTTTTTAATCCACTCGTCCACTGACAGACACTTGGGCTGTTTCCAGATCTTGGCTATTGTGAACAATGCTGCCATAAACATGAGGGTGCATTTCTTCTTTTGAATCAGTGATTTTGTGTTCCTGGGGTATATTCCTAAAAGTGGGATAGCTGGGTCAAAAGGCAGTTCCATTTTTAATTTTTTGAGGAATCTCCATACTGTTTTACACAGTGGCTGCACCAGTCTGCATTCCCACCAGCAGTGCAGAAGGGTTCCCTTTTCTCCACATCCTCGCCAGCACTTATTCTGTGTTATTGTTTACTCTTTTGAAACACAATAGTATCAGGCAAAACTTTGCAAATGAGTCAAACATCTACCATTTCCAGTAGAAGCCAGTGATTTCTACTGTATGGGCAAGACAGACTAGAAAGTAGAGTCAGTTCCAGAAACAAGAGGGTCATTCTCCTCTGTTAAAACCAAAGGGACAATTTAATTTTATATATTTATCCAAATGTATGGATGTTTTGGCTGATGGACCTGTCTGCCAAAGAAAGTTCTCTAAAGAAGAAATAGGAGAGGCAGGCCGATTGCCAGCTGGTAAATGAATACCTTTTGATGTTTCTGTATTCACCCGCTGTCTGCCATCCAACTTGGACTCTTTGGAATGCCTCAGACCCTCACTTCCACTTGGCTGCTTGCTAGGCTCAGCTCTGGAAGGTAACTCCCGATTTCCGATCCTGCGTCCTCACTCCCAGACTATGGAGACCAGCTAGAGGCAGTCCCGAAATCTGGCTGCTCGGGCCGCCCCGGCGGCTCTGGCTCGGTGTGGGCCTCGCGCTGCTGGGGACGCTGATCCATGCGTCTCCCCCAGCCTTCTGCCACTTTTGGCACAGAGGGCTCCTCATGCTTCCCCCCCTCCCTGAGATACAGCTTGCTGTGGGCAGCCCTTTAAACTTTCCTCCCTTTCAGGTGTAAGTCTATAACGCCCCCCCTCCTGCCTCTGTTCCCATCTGTGGGGAAAGGACCCTTCTGGCCATGTTGAAGTCCCTTCTCTGAGCTATTTCCTTAACTTCCATCTTCTCTCTTACATCTTTTGACTCTGTCAACCCCTTCTCCTCTGGTACAAATCTACTTAAGTCTCTGCACGCCAAAAATAAGTTACGATATATTTCCAGCACCGGAAGACATAAGTGCAATTTTTCTGCTACAGCTGTACTATTCCTCTGCTGGATTCCACGGCAAGTAGTACCTTCTGTTTGGACTATCACCTCCTTCCCAGCATCCTGAAATTTTTGGCTGGTATCACGGCCCTTTTACTTTCCATTAAATCGACTCAGCAGCCCTTTCTAAGGTAGTATTTGCCTCCACCTCTCTGACACTGCTGTCTCTGAGGTCACCGATGATTTTTTTCCATTTGCCACACAGAACACCTGGAGGACATTTCTCACTTCCCAGCCTCCTTGGCCCCTCTGAAGCAGGAGGCTCTGCTGACCGAACGTGCTTGGTCCGGCTGTGCAAGTGAATGCTCCTTGACCTTCTTCCCAGCCTCCTGCCGCTCCGCTCAGTCTCTTTTGCTGCTACTCCTCTGTTGCCCAAGGATCTACCCTCATTTCCCTTCTCTGTTTACCCTGAATCTCCCTGGGTAACCTATGTGTCCATGGTCACAAAGCACCTCTTCCCCATGTCCTAGCTCAGGCCTTCAATACTTCTTGCCTGGATTAATATCTCCTAACCCATACCATTGTCCGTCATCTCTGAAATCCACCTTCTACTCTGTTACCAAAGTTATCTCCCAAAACCAAAATACTAATTGCTCCTCACATCAAAAACCCTCTAGTGGTTCCTGAGTGTCTGCAGAATAGAATCCAAACCTATTCCAACTGCATTATGGATTCTGCCATCTGGTCCCAACCGACCTCTTGACCTCTGTCTCTGTTTCCTCCATGAACTGTATTCTGTGGCCATGTGTGCATTTCTGAAGTTGTCTAAACACTCTACTTTTGCACATGTGGTTTCCTCACCTGTGAAGACCCTTGTTCTAGACCTCAAATCCAATTTGTCTTTCAAAGATTATTCCAACCTCTTTCCCCTGTGAATGGAGTTTACTCATCTGTGCTTAGAAGAAAGGAGATAACCTAGCCTTTTTTTTTCTTTTTTTAAATGAATGGATCACCCTATTCACTCAGCTCCAGCCAGAATGAACCATTCCTTCCTCTGTATTCCCACAACTAGGAGTGAGACCAGTCGGCACGACGCTCGGTCACCCTTGGACAGCAGTTCATTCTTTACCTGTCTCTCTCTCCCAGAAGTTCATGACCTCCTTTATTTCTCTGCCACCTGTTTTAACATCGGCTGATGGGAAACACGGAATTCTTAGAAAGGCTGGGAGTGATTCATTCATCCCCCCCCCCCAGCTGGTCAGTGACCCACTTTCTAAGCCCAACAGCCAACTACAATGTGAGAATTGAAGTTTGCCAAGTGTACTTACAAATCTTGTGAGGCTTGACTCCTGTCTGGGGTGACTCTTCGCTGCTGGGCTTGAGGTTGCTGAGAAATGATTAAAGATGGTTTATTGTCAGAAGGGGGTACCTTGTGATGAAAGTCAAGGGGAGGAGAGACAGTGCTGCAGTAATGAACAGACTTTTCGGCAATGTTTATGATCTCATTGCAAACTGCTTCCTGTGAGGTGGCCCCGAGATATCCAGAAACCCCCGTAAAACAGTCAACATGGGGACAAAAAAAAAAAAAGAAAGAGAGGAAGAGATGTAACATTCCAGACGAAGTACAAAAGTCCAAGGAAACAACAGAGTTGAAGATCCAGGTTAAAAAAATAGATATTCCAGTAGTGGAGTGCAGGAGGGATCCAGGTGTAAGCATGGAAAAACAGGTAAGATACAGAATTTGGAATTTAGTATGAATATTAAAAAAAAAAAGGTAGCAGCATAAAAGCTTGTAATTAGTAACTGTTACAAACATAATAATTTCAGGATAGAAATGCAAGTCTGTATCCCCAATCATGCACTAATACATTCGTTTATCCCCACATGTAGGCAGAGTAGAAACATCATCTCTAATTTCCTCTGCTTTTTTGAGAGGGAAAGGGGTGGCCTAACATCTCTCTCTACCGCAGTAGCCACATAATTCCGGCAAATAATGGCTCTGTGACTTAACCAGGCATTACTTCAATCTAGACTCTAGAAGTCAGTAAGGATTCCCTTTAGAAAAGCTACAGTCTTATTCAACAGGCATCTTACCACATAGCTCTTTTCAGATTCTGTGAGATCAGGTCCTGCTCTCAATGAATGATGAGAAGGCTGTGATCACCAAGCAAATTATAAGGGAGACATTTTAGCAGATGTCACATTTGAAAGAATTCAAAATAAAAGCGTGAGCAAATACATGTACCACACCATCACACTCGATGACAATGGATACTCGGCGGCCTACGGCCACCAAGTTTCCATGACAACACGGTGGGTGCACAGAATATGCAATGTACAGAGTTAGAAGCAAGCATCCAGGCAATGAAATGGGAAGTTGGAAATACAGCTGCGGTGAGGTGAGAATGAACAACAACACAGGGTCCCCAGATGGGCAGGAAAGAGACGCAGAAGGCTGTCGTAAGGAAGAGTTACGTCCCTCTGTAACCACACACATTGGTCCCCTCACTCTCAGCTGACAAGCATCTACGGATGGGCTGCTGGACCAAAAGCCAGTTTCAGGAAACTGGGAGCCTCCTCTGGCAAAGCAGGCTCATAAAACTACCAGGTATGCCATATTCAGGCACTCATCAAAACTGAAAAAGGGAGTAATGCTTTTGAAAAGCTCCTTGGTAATATGAAAGTATCACCCAAGACTGTTCCCCTGGAAAAATCTGCATATCACACACTCTGGATACGCATGAGAGGAGCTCACATATCTCAGAGAGTGAAGCATTGCTTCCAGAAATAAGAGTGTCCTGCCTGACCAGATGGTGGTACAGTACATAGAGTCAACCTGGGATGCTCAGGACCCAGGTTCGAAACCCACTGGCTTGAATAAGGGGTTACAGGCCTGGCTGGAGCCCCTTGGTCAAGGCACATATGAGAAGCAATCAATGAACAACTAAAGTGCTGCAACTATGAGTTGATGCTTCTCATCTCTCTCCCTTCCTATCTGTCTCTTACTAAAAAAAAAAAAAAAAAAAAAAAAAAAGAGTGTCTTAATGCAGTTGTACAAATAAAACCATCACTCACCAGCTCAGGATCACTCATCACTCATGAGTCCAGGTACCACATGATGACCTGGAAACAGGTGTGACCATGGCCAACCACCCATCTTTTAAGTGGGTCACCCGAAGTAGAGGCCAGGCCTTCACTGGAGGGGTGTTTGAAATCATTTCCCTCAAAAAGGATTCAATTCCAAGTTCTAGGAAGTCTCCCTAAATAAATATTTGGAAACCATCCTTGGAGAAATCCTCCAGGCAGCCCACAATCATAGCCTCAGAAACCCCAAGGCCGTCTAGAAGGGCACTCAGATCTTTTGTGTATAACTTGCTTGTTTCACAGAGAGGTACCAAGAGGGGAAGGGCCACCCTTGAGTCGCACAGTGAGTTACTGATGACATACACTTGTCTCCTGAGCTCATCTGTCCTACTGAACCTTCCCTTTCATCCTTGGACCATTCCCCACATTATCAAGTGTGCTCACTGATATTACCTTCCCGGAGTCCCACAGAAACCCTGGAGTCAGGCAGGACAGGGTTTACCAACCCATTTTCCTTTTAGAAGCCTGAAAGCTGATGCTCGGAGGCGTTTTCCGCATTCCCCAGTGTCACAGCTAGGGAGAGGTCCAGCTGCTGGGCTCCTCTGCCCACGCTACCACCCAGCCTCTCCTGCTCATCCCCACTGTGAACAACCTTGCCCTTTAGAACGCACACCCTGCAGGGCCCACATCCATCCCAGACCCCACTTCAATGCTCTTGTGCTTTTGGGAAACCTCTTCAAGTTCTCCAAACCCCGTTCAAAATGCAATCACTTAAACCAGTCCTCCTGGACTCTCTGGCAGGAGTGAAGGAAGAGATAGAACAGGAAGAGGCCATCTCAAGCTCCTTCTACAATGTCTCAGATCTGCGGGCTTCTGGCAGGTGACCAGGAGCTGACACTGTGTAGCCCCATTCACCACCCACCCAGCCTCTGGATCACGGCTTCTGTACAACAAAGGGAAGTAATGACATCTCCAAGCACCCACTCGGTGGGCTTTCACGTGGCAAAAGAATGAACCTTATTGTGGGGACTCTGAGTAGGTGATACCTCCAGGCAGATCTTGACTTGACAGACAAGAAACTTTCTAAAAATCAGAGCTGTCCAACCAGAGAAGGGATTGCCTCAAGAGGAGGTGGGCTGCCTGCCCCGCAGCTGCGCTATGTATGATGTTTCCCCTGGGATCCTGTTCAAATGCAGGGTCCTGTCCGACACATCTAGGGTGTGCCCTGAGACTGTGCGCTCCCCGCTGGCGAGGTTCATGCTGCTGGCCCACAGCCCAGCGGAGCGAGGCCGAGAGAACGTTATTATCGGAGAGTGAGGTTCTTTGCGCCGTGGCTATTATGGGTCATACCTCATGAAAATAAAAGTTCTCATACAAATGAAAATATTTTCAAACTCTAGTTTGTGGCCTAATGACCTCAGGTCAAAAGAACATGGGCCCTAGCTGGGTAGCTCAGTTGGTTAGAGCGTTGTCCTGACATGCTGAGGCTGTGGGTTCAAGCCCCGGTGGTTGGGGCACATACAAGAGTCAGTCAGTGAATACATAGGTAAGTGGAACAACAAGACGATGCTTCTCTCTCTCCCTCTCTTCAAAATTCAATGAGAAATGACAAAACAAAAAAAGGAGAATGTCGCCTGACCAGGCAGTTGCGCAGTGGATAGAGTGTTGGACCGGGACCAGAGAACCCAGGTTCGAGACCCCGAGGTCACCAGCTTGACTGCAGGCTCATCTGGTTGGAGCAAGACTTGCCAGCTTGAGCCCAAGGTCACTAGCTCAAGAAAGGGGTTACTTGGTCTGCTGTAACACCCTGGTCAAGGCACATATGAGAAAGTAATCAATGAACAACTAAGACACCGCAACAAAGAATTGATGCTTCTCATCTCTCTCCCTTCCTGTCTGTCTGTCCCTATCTGTCCCTCTCTCTGACTCTCTCTGTCTCTGTCACACACACACACACACACAAAAGGGAGACTGTGGACAATCTCTTGACATAATCTCTACAGCCTATAGAAGCCTCCTAGCATCTTTCAATCAACTTAACGCTAAAGTGGTGGCTGGAATCGATCATTTAGTAAATATTTGGCACATAAGAGACTTGGTGAATCAGATACAGAAAGGAGGACTGATATTTTACTATCCTTTTCTTTTGTAAAGCACTTTAAAAAAAGGCAGCCTTTCAAAGCATGTATAGGTCCATTTCCTCATTTGACTGTTATGCACCTGCTGACTTGGGGAGGGCAGAAGATGAATTTTAAGATTCAGGAAAACTTGCACAAGGTGGCAAAACCACTAGATGCCGACCCCCTCAGTGTCTGATCACCATATGCCACCTCCTCGAGTCATGACAGGATAGCTGGTATCACTATAGCAACACCCAGCTTCTGCCTCTTCTGAGGGGTAACAGCTCTTCTTGATTACTTCTCCATTATGTAGAGTGTGTAGCATGCATTAATGATATTGCCCAATCATTAACTCAAGGGTTGCCAGTACTGGAAGGGACACTGATGGCCCAGCCTTCTTTGGTCTCAGGCCCTATCCAAATCAGAGGGTAATCATCATAACCTTTACATTTGGATGAACTTAACATCTGGACAAACAACTCATTTGCTAGAGGCAGGAAGACTTGGTCCCTTACTTAACACTGTGAAGAAATGAAGAAAGAAGGCAAAATAGGCCCTGGCCAGTTGGCTCAGTGGTACAACGTCAGCCCAGCGAGTGGAAGTTCTGGGTTTGAATCCTGGCCAGAACACACAGGAGACGCACCTATCTGCTTCTCTACCCTTCCCCCCTCTCCTTTCTCTCTCTCTCTTCCCCTCCAGCAGCCAAGGCTCCATTGGAGCAAAGTTGGCCCAGGTACTGACAAAGGCTCCATGGCTTCTGCCTCAGGCGCTAGAAGAGCTCCAGCTGCAACGGAGCAATGCTCCAGATGGGGAGAACATTGCCCCCTGGTGGGCATGCCAGGTGGATCCCGGTCGGGTGCATGCGGGGGTCTGTCTGACTGCCTCCTCGCTTCTCACTTCAGAAAAATACAAAAAAAAAAAAAAAAAAAGACAAAATAAACATTTATCCTATTAGCTAAGATTCAATTTCTCCCTCTTGGAAATGTTTTTCTTAGACTTAAATCAAACATATTATATAACTGAAATATAAACAAGTTTTTTGGGGGGTCTGACATGGAGGAACCCTCAGTGGAGATGGATACCACCATTAACATCCATCACAGGGGACCATGCTCTGCTTCAAAGGTTCCTTACCCTCAGATATCTTTCCCCTGTAGGCATAAACGTTTTTTTCCCCTGGCCCCACTTTCTAACTGTGTATAGCAGGAGTCCCCAAACTACGGCCCACGGGTCACATGCGGCCCCCGGAGGCCATTTATCCGGCCCCCGCCACACTTCTGGAAGGGGCACCTCTTTCATTGGTGGTCAGTGAGAGGAGCATAGTTCCCATTGAAATACTGGTCAGTTTGTTGATTTAAATTTACTTGTTCTTTTTATTTTAAATATTGTATTTGTTCCTGTTTTGTTTTTTTACTTTAAAATAAGATATGTGCAGTGTGCATAGGAATTTGTTCATAGTTTTTTTTAATAGTCCGGCCCTCCAACGGTCTGAGGGACAGTGAACTGGCACCCTGTGTAAAAAGTTTGAAGACCCCTGGTGTATAGCTTTATACATCTCTTCCCTTCCTCTGAACCGTTACTATCAGAATGGTCTCCAGGCCACATTACCTATGAAACACTTTAGCTGTGGCTAGGCTGAAGTGTGCTGTAAGTATAAGAACATACATTGAATTTCAAAAATGTAGTACAAAACAAAAAATATAAACTATCTCAGAAATTCTTATATTGATTATATGTTAAAATAATACTACTTTAATATAATGAGTTAAAGCAGATACATCAAAATTAATTTCACCTGTTCCATTTTACTACCAGAAAATTTTACATTACACAAGTAGCTCACATTATGTTCCTACCAGACAGCGTTGCTCTGATCTCTGGTCCTCAGTGCCTGCCCTTATTTAAGCCTAAAAGTAGATATAAGTTCTCACCAGGACCTCATCCAGGGTTAAGAATAAAGGGGGTATTATCTCATGCTAAGTACATGCTGGACTGCTGGAGAGGCAGCGCAGTTTTCCACATGTTTAGAAGAACAGCAATTGGCCCATCGCACACACAAGCACACACACTGCATCCCCCCTCCCCCAACAACAGTTTAACAGGTGATGGTCGCTAATCCAGAAACGACTTTTCCTCTATATTTGTAGACGTCCACGCAGGTGGCCTCTCTTGGCCTGGACCACTCGTTTTGTTTCTCCTGAGTGAGCAATCCTGCATCCTTGCTCTGTTGCCCTCCCTTCAGTTCACAGAAACCCCTTGGAAATCTGACCCTAGCTTCCCTGGGGCTGTTAATCCCTTTGGATCCACAAAACAACTGGTGCTACTGTGGAGTTACTAAGCACCGTCTTCCAGATCTGTGAGTGTGCCAAAGCCCTGAAGCCCGAAATAACTGTCCACGGGCTGAAGAGCAGCAGGAAGTCCTGGAGATGTGGACAGGATAGAGGCACTCAACCTCAACATGTCCCTGAACCTCCTAGAAATTACTATCTGCCCTCCTAACTTGCCCGAGTCCCTCAGAGACATCTTCTACTCACCTCAGGCCCCATATTGTCCCATCTCCCTAGACCCCACCCCCGTTTTCTGGTAACTTACACTGGCCTCCCCAGGGGACACTGGACTGGGGGGAGGGGGGAAATACTGGCAAAATGCTTAACTTCTTTGGACTTCAAGTTCTTAATAAAATAAGAGGATTGGGCCCTGGCTGGGTGGCTCAGTAGATAGAGTGCCATCCCAGCATACCGAGGTCAAGAGTTTGATCGCTGGTCAGGGCATATATAATGGAAAACCAGTGCATGTACAACTAAATGGACCGACTAAGTGGAACAATGAAAAAATTAAAATAAGAACTGGGAAAGATTTACATTGATTATTTGGTTCTTATGTTCCGTGACTGGCGTATGAGCACTGTGTGAATTGAGAACTGAGCCTGGGCAGGGTTGACCTAGCTGAAGGGAGACAGCACCCCGCTCCTCACCCACTGAAGACTGGGCACAGGGCTTCTGACAGTGGCCTCCAGAGGTAGATGGGAGGTGAGTTGCCCCAGATGGTGACAGAAGACTTGCAGCTCCTCAAACACCATGGGCCAACTCTGCCAGAGGAGTAGGAAGACATAAATGGTTCGGGCTCCTGGGCTTTGGCTCTTGGAAACCTCTACCTCTACTCGACCCTCCAGTCTGACTCCACTGAGTTCTCTGGAGTTTATGGAGAAGAAGATCCCAGCTTCAACATAAAACCAATGACAGCAGATTAGTTTAAGTGCTTACCACCTAGACTTAATCTCCATGCAGATTACTGCACAGATCACGCATTAGCTTTGTTGTAATTAAACCTGATTACAACACAAATGCTCAGCCTCCTTGTCAGTCTGGATGATGAACTCCTGTTTCTTTCCTAAAACAAGCGGAGGAGTAATGACAAATGTGTACTCAAGTGTGAAGAAACAGAAAGATTTCCAGGATGGTAGCTTTGTGCTCAGGGTGGAAGAGAATGAGGAGAAACAAGACAGGCACAGGGCAAAGCATGCGTTTTCTAATTCGGCACTAGTGTAACCCAGAGTAAAAGGGTTCTCCAGGGTCTGCCTTCTTCTCTTTCTTCCCCCATCCTCCTCTCTTAGGAGGAACAGGGTAAGGAAGCTACAGCACACTACTTGTATTTCTTTTCCCTGTCATATTAGTATCACACAGCCAAAACTTGAGTTCTACCTGCATGCTTGGTGCTAGGTGCTTTCACCTCCAGGATAGCTCATTCCATCCTCATGGTAACTCAATACAGTGGTCAACAGAAACCTCATCTTACAAAACTAAGACCCAGTATGTCTGAGTCGGGAATCTGAAGAGCCAGGATTTGAACCCTGGTCTCCCTGACTACTAGTCCTGTGTACTCCACTACACCCCATCTCTGGTGTTAGGGTGTCTACTATCTACCATTTCTCCTCTTTTTAGGGGTGGACACTTCAACTTTGGGTCTTAGTTCCCTAGATTAGATGTTAAGATGCTGATTATTTTTGTAAGAACTGCAGCCAATGTCTCTCCCCATCTGGTAAATTGTTAAATACTCTGGTGTTTACTTAGAGATATCCCTTCTGAGTAAGCCAAGGAGTGTTTCCCATTCTTAGCTGAGTATCTTAAATTAATTTTAAAAATTTAAAAATGAGCCCTGGCTCAGCGGTAGAGCGTCGGCCTAGCGTGCAGAGGACCCGGGTTCGATTCCCGGCCAGGGCACACAGGAGAAGCGCCCATTTGCTTCTCCACCCCTCCGCCGCACTTTCCTCTCTGTCTCTCTCTTCCCCTCCCGCAGCTGAGGCTCCATTGGAGCAAAGATGGCCCGGGCGCTGGGGATGGCTCCTTGGCCTCTGCCCCAGGCGCTAGAGTGGCTCTGGTCGCAATATGGTGACGCCCAGGATGGGCAGAGCATCGCCCCCTGGTGGGCAGAGCGTCGCCCCTGGTGGGCGTACCGGGTGGATCCCGGTCGGGCGCATGCGGGAGTCTGTCTGACTGTCTCTCCCTGTTTCCAGCTTCAGAAAAATGAAAAAAAAAAAAAAAAATTAAAAAATGTATTGATTTCAGCAAGAGAGGAAGGGAGGGAGGAAGAGAGGGAGAGAAAAAGAGAGACAGGATTATTGAGCTGTTCCTGTATGTGGCCTGACTGGGGATCAAACCAGCAACCTCTGTACTTTGGGATGATGCTCTAACCCACTGAGCTATCTGGTCAGGACTTAAATTAACATTTTTAATTTCCTTTTGGTTCTTGCAAGGTTCATCACATGCTGTCTCTTCTAGTTCTGTTTCCATGCTGAAAGCAGGCCTGTGCTTTTCTTCTTATCTTTCTGGAACAAACCTAGTCTCCCTGTGGTGAGAGATGTCCCCTCTAAGTCACCGAAGCACATCTTTCTGTTCTCTGTGGAGTAGCTTTCCTCCTTGTCCTCTCCCTAAGGCCGGACGGTGGTTTGTTCCTGTATTTCTCAGACAGATACTTTAAGGACACATAGCTTTCCTGAATATTTTTATTTTAAACTTCGTGCCCTCAGAGTTTATTGTTTGACTGGCTTCCTCCCCTTTAGGAACCAAACTGACATCACAAAAGTGTTGTCACTGTCCTCAGACCTCAGCTTTCTCATCACATCATAAAAGTCAAGTAGACTGGGATCTCACCCGGGGACCCATGGAGTTCTCGGATGGACTCAAGTGTGACTCTCTTAAAACCTGATGCAAACTGTGGATGCTGGCCTGGAGTCCCCGGCTAACCTGAGATTCTCAGAGGTCCCAGGGTCCAGAGAAGTTACGAGTCACTGAAGTAGATGATCTTTAAAGCTTCTTTTTAATTTAGAAATTCTATGGGGCTCTCTCACAAATTGTAGAGACTCAAAAACCGAGGTTAGCTGCCAGTCAGCAAACAGTGCTTCTATCTTAGGGAAACTCAGTAAACATTTGATGGTGCTAATGAAGGTTTCCAAGATGATCTTCCCCTTCGTTCTCCTGATTGATTGCTCTAAACTTTCTTGGCCAAAATTATGTCCCTCAAAATCCAAGAACTTGGTTGATGATTCTTAACTCTTGGGCATTTTATAGGTTATGTTTTTGTCCAATTAGTTAATCTGTCCCTCAAATAATAAAGACAAAAACCTTCACATTTCAATTGAGAAGGTACACAGGACTATAATAAATGCCAGACTTCACCTTTGTTCCTTTTTCCCCTTTCAATTGAAATTCACACAGAAACTTTAGCTAATTGAGAATACCACAGACAGAAAGAACTTTAGTTTTCTTGTCTGAATGTTTTGTTTATGGACTGGGATGCTGCCAGAGAAGGGATGTGACTCATCCGAAGACCTACGACGGGCCAATGGCAGAGCCAGAGCTAGAACAGGCATCCTGTCAACACAGTGCTCTTCCCGCTCAGCCCGATTTCCCCCAGACACCCCCCCACTTGACTCACCCCCTTCTGCTGTTCAGAGAAAATACACCTAAAAACAGGAGTGATGGACCAATATGTTACCAGCTTGGGAGGCTACAAGGGACTGGAAAAGCCCAATCCTTCACGAGGAAGTGTTCACACAGCTGCAGAGAGCTGGGGGTGCCAGGCAGGCCAGACAGATGCCGAAGGGGAAGGAAAGCAGCAAAGCAGGGACTTAGCACAACAAGGGAAGTCTGACAGCCGGTCACAGGGTCACGTGACTGTGAGGAAGATGACTAGGCACCTTTTCAGGAGGCGCTGATGAGCATCTACCGTGGCGCCCACGAGCCTCTACGTGCTGTGCTCCAGCCTCTTCTCCACACTGCCCCCTCTGTCCACTGCAGACACCCTAAGCTCAGCCCAACCAGGAGCTCACCATTCCCCACAACCCTCTCTTACATTCGCACTGCTGGGCTCTGGGTGGGCTAACCGCTTGCTTTGACTGCCACCCTCTTGCTGTTTGCCTATCATAAAACTCCCTGTTTTGAAGCCCCAGGTCGAACATCACTTTTCTTAGGAAGTCTTTCCAGATGGCCCCTCCCCCTCCTGTTGTTTCTCTTTGCTCCCTACTTTGAACTTCTAGAGTGAGCTGTTTGTTACTCTCCTTCTCTGTCTGCATTATAATTATTTGTGAACATGTCATTTCCCCAGTGAGGATCACACAATCCTTTATTTGGGGTTATTTTTAGTATTTCCTTTCACTCAACAAATATTCATGGAGTGCCTTCAATACATCAGGTGTCCTGGTCTCCCACTTCAGGGCACTAATACTCTGTGACACAGACAAGCAGAGGGGCGACTGCCAGAGCTGCAGACGTGCCCCCACAGGTCAGGTGTGGAGAGCTGTGGAAGCACAGTCAGAGCACTCATTCCAGTCCGGCAGGGGCGGGAGGCTGCTGTTAAGGAAAGGCTTCCTGGAAGAAATACCAGCTCAGTGCAGAAGTGTGGGACGGGTGGCCGTTCTCCAGGCAAACAGCATGAGTGGCTTTGGAATATGAGATTGGCTTGCTGTCTAAACAGCCCGATCACACAGTGCCTCTGAGCCTGTGAAGAAGACTTTCCCCAGAGCGACAGGAAGAAGCCATGATGAAGTTCACCGCCCCCCCCCCCCCTTACAGCACTCAGCACAGTGCCTGGAACAGCCTTGATGCCCGAATGGAAGAGTACATGATCATAACGTTTCAGAATGTCTGCTATTCCAAGGCTTCCAGGTAAAATTCCCTCTTTCCTGTCAGATACTCATCCCAGCTTCCCCACAACCATGACAAACTGACTTCTTGGTTCAGCTCCCCACAGCGAGGAGAACAGTGGCCAGCAGCTTTCCTGATAACACAGACTGGGCTGGAATGCATTTATCTAAACAAGTGACTCAGCCTGAGGTCACGTCATCCTGACGGGCCACCAAAGAACAGTTGTCACTTAAGTCCTTTCCATCTTTATTTAGCTCTGTCACCCAAAGAGGGCCTCAAGAGGCAGGAAGCTCCTTTAAAAGGACCCCATTTCCCAAGTTGCTGGCGCCTGGTCCCAGGGACAGGAGGGGAAAGTGAAGGGGTCGGGAGGCAGGTGTGTGGACAGGCGCCCCCTTCACAAAGCCCTCTAGCTCTCAAGAGGGGGTCAGGTGGGGACCCGCAGCCGGGCACATCCATGGAGAAGGGGCCTGTGCTGCAAGAGCAGGAGGGGTCCGGCGGTGGTACCCGGGATTCGGAGGCCCACAGGAAAGGAAAAGCGGTTCCATCCAGCCTGGCTTCCCGAGCTGCCAGCTCCTCTCCTGCCCTCCACTAGGAAGTGACAAGTGTCACTCTGCCCCCACCCAGAGCTCGAGCAGCACGCACACTTCCTGTACACTGGGTCCTGAAACAGGTCGTTGTGACTCGCTGCCTTAGGCTGACTTAGAATGTTTACAGAATTGTTCCTGTGTCAGACATTTAACACTTTCCCACTAGCCACTTCACCACATCTCCGCAGCGACCATTCTTTCCTTAACTGGACTCACCCTTTTTTTCTCCAGGAGCACACACACGTCAGGAGCACCTGCCGGGCCAAGCCTTCCCTAGTGCTGCTGTTTCCCTCGGTCGCACACTCGGAGCTGGAGCCACGCTCACTCGTGGAGCCTTCCCCAGATCAGGCACTACATCTCCTCATTGAATCCTTACACCCCCCTGAAGAGGGAGGGACCGCCTTGCACATGAGAAAATCATAGCTGGGGAGGTTAAATGGCTTGCTAGCAAGAGGCTAAGCCTGATTGGTTGTCACTGTCCCATACTGTCCTTCCCTGGAGCAAACGACCCCCTCTGCCAGTTGTCAGGCTGGAGCTGGAGGTCTGGCCTCACCTGGGTTTCCAGCCTCTGTGGGCTCCCAGCACCCCTATTACGGTGGCTGTGACACTGCTACGCCCGCCAGTCTCAGTGCCGCTCGGGCTCCTCAAGGGCAGGTATAGAATGACCCCTCTACCCCACGCAGGGCCTGGTGTCTACAGGTCTTGAATAAATATTTGTTGAGTGAATAACTGAAACTTTAAAGAGACACCAGGATTGTAGGTCTGAGATAAAGCATAGTTTACTGTAGGCAATGGTTTGGAGAGACATCCTCAAAAATTCCACCTGGTTCTAAACACATTCTAGAATGTTCTTGGGTCCAGAGGGAGCTTTAGCTCACCCAAGATGGATCGTCTCCGTCTTGCTGACCGTGCTCCACTCCCAACCCCTGTGCTGAGCACCTCTCACATATTACGTTGTGGAATTCTTTCAACCACTCTGAGGTACGTGTTATGTCCATTTCACAAATGAAAAAACCGAGGCTCAGAGAGGGGAAGTAACTCCCACGTCAGCAGACATTAGGAGGTGAGCAGGCATTCAACCCTGGCTCCTTTGGAGAAGCTACTCAAAGTCTTTGACGTTTGGGGTATTAAACAGCATAGCAAATCAGAATCACGGTCTACTTGCCAAGTTCATCTCCCTACAACCCCCCAATTTTTCAGCTTTCAAAACCTAAGGTCCCATTGGTCCAAACTCTGAAATCTTTGTAGCTGACCCAGAAAGAAAATGGAACAGTCACCTAAAAACCTGGCCTGCTCACCCGGGTTCGATTCCCAGCCAGGGCACATAGGAGAAGCGCCCATTTGCTTCTCCACCCCTCCGCCGCGCTTTCCTCTCTGTCTCTCTCTTCCCCTCCCGCAGCCAAGGCTCCATTGGAGCAAAGATGGCCCGGGCGCTGGGGATGGCTCTGTGGCCTCTGCCTCAGGCACTAGAGTGGCTCTGGTCGCAACATGGCGACGCCCAGGATGGGCAGAGCATCACCCCCTGGTGGGCAGAGCTTCGCCCCTGGTGGGCGTGCCGGGTGGATCCCGGTCGGGCACATGCGGGAGTCTGTCTGACTGTCTCTCCCTGTTTCCAGCTTCAGAAAAATGAAAAAACAAACAAACAAACAAACAAAAACCTGGCCTGCTCATTCAAGGACACTGTATCTGAGACGGTCCCAGTGCTGGGCCTGCATGCTCCGCCCAGGACCCAAATGCTTTTGTTCGCCAGTGAACAAAGGCCCTGTGCACCCCCCCCCCACACACACACACAAAAGACAGGACGGAGACCTGACAGAGCTGGGCGCTGGCAGAGTGCCACGGGCTATGAAAACAAAGGTGACACGCACAGAACCAAACCACACTGAGCGAACCGAAGCCTGGTGTTCTCAGCCATGTTAGTTAGTCCAAGCAAACTAAGATGATCTCCAAAGCAGGGATGGGTGAACTTCTGAGTCACCTCAAAGGCCAGAATAGAGCCAGTCTTTTGCCTCTGACTGTCCCCAGCCCCGACACATTTATTAAGGACTCCTCTGTTCCCTCCTGGGTGGTATATTTGCTCCCAAGACCAGCAGGTGGGTCTCACTGGTGTCCGCGTGGCCTCAGCAGAGGGACCGTGGCTGAGGTGTCTGGCCCACCCTGCCGACTCCGACGCCAAGGCACACACGGCATGCGGTAGGCCTACCTGGCTCACACCACTCCGAGCAGCCATCCTCCCAGACTGCTCGCCACCTCTACGCAGCTCTGTCTGCTCGGCCTCCCTTCCCGGAAAGGGGCTACCCAGGGGCTTGCTGGGCCGGCTCTCCTCTGGGCTGCGGAGATCTGAGAGCCTCTGTTCGGTGCTCAGGCACCTGACCACGTCTGAAGGTTTCAAGCAGCTCTTCTTAGAGATCTTGAGTCCACCAGGGCACCTCTCATCTGCCTCCCTGTCTGCTTTCCTCTCATCCTGTCTACTTTCTTCTCGCCATGCCTGCCGCTGCCCCTGGCTGCCAAAGGCGTTGCTAAGCTCCGAGATGACTCTATCAGAGCTCCCAAGTGATGGCTGGGAGAAGCTGTCCTGTCGGAAACTGGAAGATGGCACGTGGATGCCACTATCTCCGTTGATGTGAAGGGAGGCCTGAGTACCAGGTGCCAGGGAGTAGGCTTTGTGGGGGGCGGGGAGGGCCAGTGGGGAAACCATCGAGCGTGGGATGGACCGATCTGACCAACTCACATAGGGGAGGCCGAGGGGCAGGGCGGGACCAGGCCTGGACAACAAGCCAAGGGCATCAGCGTAATAGACAGAAGCCTCCGGCAGAGGAGGCAGGGGCGGGGTCAGGGCCAGAGGCCGCCTGCTCGGGACCCCTACAGTCAGCGAGATCCACTCAGAGGTGACAGCGTGCATCTCGGGGGACAGGGCTCGGTGGAGGTGAGGCAGAGATGAGGGGGCTGGCATGATGTACTTGCTGTGACTGGGAAACTTAAAAAGAAAAGGAGAGAGAGGAAAACAAAAGAAAGAAGCAAAAGGTATCGAGTCAGCGTAAGAAGAAAGGAGGGGATTATCACAAGGGATAGATACGCAGAAAGGGATGAAATGGAGACAGGTGGGACACTCTGGTGTCCAAAATGGAAACTGTCTGCTCAGGTTTGGAGAGAAACTGGGATGCGGTTGTGCACGTGGCTGCGTGCAGGTGGGAAGGAGGGACGGAGCAAGTGGAGTGGGTGTGGGACACAGGGTCCCGCCGGGGCAGTGACACGTGGTGCTGGCCTGGTCTGCAGAGTCGGACTTTCAAAGGGACACGGTGGAAGCCCCCCTCCCTGCCCCGCCCGACCACCTCCGCAGCCGAAGCGCTGACCCAGAACCACGAGGGGAAAACGGTGCCTGCCACTGCCCTGGCCGTTCCTTGGGTTTTTATTCTCTCTTGGGGGCTCAGCAAAGAGCCTTCCGAGAGGAGTGTGAGCAGTGTACTCAGCTTGTTTCACCGTTTTGCTTGGCAATGGTCAGGCAAAATATCTAGTTAGCTGAGTTCACCCTATTACAAAGTAGAATGCCCTGCACCAGTGTCACACTCTGTCCCTGTAAGGTCACAGGAGATGAACCCTGCTGGGCAGGAAGCCTGCCAATAACCATCTCCTTGGGTCAGCAAGAGGAGGTCAGAAGAGGAGGAAATGATTAGCGGATGAGAGAAAACAGGTACCATCCAGCTGTCACCCCCAGGTCCCCAGACCTGCTCTCCTTCCTATGGCCATCCTCCTGACAACTCACAATGGCAACTCGGTCCGTCTCTTAGACAGGAAGTCACCCCACCATGACTGCAAGGTCCTCATTTTTTCTTGGCTTTGGGAAAGTGGCAATAGGTTTGGAACAATTTACATTTTAAAACAAGTTTGCTCATAATTCATGTTCAGGAATGCAAACATTTTAAGATAAACTTACACCTTTTCAGCCCAGTGTAGACAGAGATGTTCTAAGTTACTTTTTCAACTGGTTTCTGCTTGCAAAGAATAGGCTGGACCTCTACCTTCTGCAGGCCAGCCTTGACCACCAGACGATGAAGAGAGCCGCACTTGGGCCATGGTATATGTGGTACTGTGGGACCCCAACCATCACTCCACTGGGTACTTCCAGGACAGGGTCGATAAAGGCTCTTACTTTTCTTTCCTTAGTTATCTTATCCCCAGAGCGATCTCCTTAAGCTCTTCCTTTTCCCTGAGATAACATTTCTCTAGCCAAGTGTGTGAAAAATGCCCTCTGTGTGCATGAAAATAGACCCGCCGTGGACACTGTGTGTAGCTGAGGACGATTCTTATTCACCGCGCTGAAGGGCCCCCGCAAGGGACCAGGCGCCATCAACACTGTGGGCCTGTCGTGCTACGAGAAGGAGACGAGAAGCTTAGGTACCTGTGGGCTGGTGGTGGCACTACGACTTGGGGAGGAGGAGAAAGGCAGGTCGATGTAATCCACTGGGTTTTTAACCAGCGGCCTTTTGATCACATCCACGTAGGTGATGGGGAAGATGCCTTGCCGGGACGTCCCTGGGATCCGCCCCTCGTACCAGTTCTCGTCCACCTGTCGAAGCAGCATGATCCTCTCACCCTGGAAGACACGGCAACACACAGGCCCTTACCCTACCACGCCTCAGCACGCCCCACCCGAGGCCCTGCCTGCGCCCTCCGCTGTCCTGCTTACCACCTCCTTTGCTCACCAAAACCTGGAAAGAACTAATATCACCGGGATGGAGATGCTAACAGCAGCAGAGCTACCCCGATGCTGGGAGGTTAACCTTGGCCTTTAAATACTTAGTAGAACAGGGGTCCCCAAACTACGGCTCGCGGGCCACATGCGGCCCCCTGAGGCCATTTATCAGCCCCCCCCCACACTTCTGGAAGGGTACCTCTTTCATTCACCAATGAGAGGAGCATAGCTCCCATTGAAATATTGGTCAGTTTGTTGATTTAAATTTACTTGTTCTTTATTTTAAATATTGTATTTGTTCCAATTTTGTTTTTTTACTTTAAAATAAGATATGTGCAGTGTGCATAGGAATTTGTTCATAGTTTTTTTTATAGTCCGGCCCTCCAACGGTCTGAGGGACAGTGAACTGGCCCCCTGTGTAAAAAGTTTGGGGACCCCTATAGTAGAACTAAGGATTCTTACTTACGTCATACTAGAGAGAATGTTTATATAACATAAAGGGGAAGGTCAGATTCATTCCCCCAAGCTAGTAGGCAAATGCAGTGTTTTTGACTATTGATTGAAAAGCAGACAGATATGCAAACCTCTTCTGTAAGGCAAAGGTTTTGGGGAAGGGTTTCTCTTTGTTTTTGTAACTTTATTTTTTTTCCTGTGTCATCATAAAAAAATTAAGACACAAGTAAATATAAAGCAAAAGTAACCATTACCCATAATATTATTGCTTGGGGTAACTACTATTAATATTTTGATATAGGAATTTCTCAGACTGAATTCTATACATGTGAATTAGACTTGCACCTTTTTTCTTAAAAAAAAAAAAGAGTATGCACTGTATTTCTCTGTTCCAACTTGCTTTTCTCTACTAACATACAGTGAACCTCATTCTTTATCAAGAAATTTAATTCTACATTTTAACAGTGTCACACAGTTTAACGGCCACTGCGGAATACTCCCTTGCACACACATACACTGGCTTAATTACTGGTCTCCTGATGTTGGGCAATTGAGGTGCATCCAGTATTTCTCTGTTCTGTAAGGGCTCATCTTGATCCAAGGCATGTGCTCACCTCCCTCAATCCTCAATAAAATTAGTAACTTAAATAACTTGAGCAAGTCAAAGAGTTTTGACAGGTAAAGAGTGTTTGAATTCCTGGGAAGAACAGCGTCTCTGCAAGTTTAGCTGACTTCAAATTAAGCATGCTGAGCTCCTAGAGGCAATAATAAGTGATCATAACAATGGCATGTCCTGTTTACTGAGCACTGACTCGATGCCACGTGTCATGCTGGGGGCTTCACATATGTTGTTTCATTTAATCCTCTTACAACACCTCTGTGAGAGCCTCTTATCTTCATTCTAGATGAAGAAATGATAGCTCAGAAAAATTATTTAATTCCCCAAAAGCCACAGAGCTGATAACCTGTGACTTTTGGCTTCAGATCTCTCCTGGTGTCAACAGACTTGTTTTTCTTGACTAGGCCACATATCATGTGATGGAAAACCAAGTCACCATAGTGCTTATCACATCCTTAGGTGCTCAATCAATGCTGACTGAATACAGTTATAACAGCTGTCAAAGATTCCAGGAATACTGCCTTTAATCAGTGAACTCGATGTAGCTAAACCCAGACACTAGCCTCGGGTGAGAAAATTCTCCAAGTGCCCTTCATACTGCCCTTGACTGGGCACATCTTTAAGGTGTTCCTGCAGTGTCACCCTGCCACGAGGACAGTGCCACCCGCCAGAGCCCTGAAGCATGGGGTGAGAGGGCAGCTCACCTTTCTGAAGGACATTTCTACTTGCGTATCACCATTGAAGTTAAACTTAGCAACGGCTTCTCCGTATTCCAACACGTGCACTGGCGTCAGCTTCTTGGGCCGAGCCTTCTCCGCAGGGGGCAGAAGCTGAGAAAGGAAAAGGGGTAAAGGGAAAGAAAGAGGGGACGTGGGAAGGAAGGCGGAAACAAAACACAAGTTCTCGGTGAATCAAGGGTGCTTTGGGCAGGACCGGGCTCTTCCTTAGAAGAAGCAGGAGCTGCGGTACCTCGACATAGGTGCGCGGGAAGATGCCCACCCGGCCGTGGTGCTCTCCTTCGTACCAGTTCTGATCGATCTGCTTGTAAATGTAAACGATGTCTCCCTTTTGCAGAGGAAGCTCCCTGTCAACAGAGGATGTTAGCAGATGTTTCAGTAATGCGTAAGATTAAGACGTGTCGTTTTTAGCAAAAGGAGACTTTGAGCGAGGTCAAAAGAACCAAATTATACAAGAGTGGGCTCCATATTTGGAAATGAGAACCCTACTAAAAGGCAGGAAATTACATCCCATTTGGCATTCTTCCAGTTTTTTTGTAGGATGGATGTTAAGTTTCTAACTAGCACTTGAAAGTGTTCAGAAGCCTTATTAGTCCGTTGTGGTTTTCTCTGTGTATTTTTTGCAAGTGCTCTCCTATGCTCAGAATGTCTACATAACACAAAGCAATACACTCGATAGTCTTAACTGATGTTCATTAAATGATAAAAACCATTTTCTTCTAGATACTGTCACTGCCTTCACTGCCCTCTTCTCTGCCCTGTCAAGGAATGCCTTCATTGCTTTAAATTACCATCAAATTACTTCTCATATATTAATATCCTCTATCATTCCATCCATCCACCCACCCATTTCACCATCCATCATGGTGCAGCAGAAAGGCTCGATTATGCAGATCTGGGTTTAAAAGTCGGTCATACCATTTACTAGCTCTGGAACCTTGGGCAAAATATTGATACTTATTATTTCTGAGATGCTTTATCAAAATAGAAGCTAACTCAGAGTTGTTGGAAAATCTAAAAAACTACAAATAAAATCCAACAAACAACAAACTACAAATAAACCATGTCTGTCATATAATTAACACTCAGTAAATATGTTAATTCACTTCCTTTTCAACATAAAGGGATCTTGAAGTCAAATGTTCTTCATGCCCTTTTTCCAAGTTTTCCATATCCATCCTTTTGTTTGCCTAAATAACAATGATGTTAACCTCTAATGAGGACCACTTAAAAAAAAAAGACAAAAAGATAATTTATAAACAAAATGAGAACTTAAAAGGAGAACAAAAATTGTAACCTGAAGTTTTCTTGAATAAAAGTAATAACCTAGATGTCTTCCACTTGTGTCAAACCAACGTCTGTAAAGAGGGGTGTCCGATGCCGCATGGAGGGGCGCGCCTGTGCCGCGGTGTGCCAACAGGCCCCACGGTACGCGAGGGATGCGCGCTGAACAATGGGGCCACATCTGGAAAACTGCACAAAGTCAGCACTGTGCTGAACGAAAGAACAAGGCGGCCTTTGTGGGTCTCACATGGGTAGAGAGGATTCTAATCCGAAAGAGGCCTGTGAAGGGAGCCGGGCGTTTGTCTCTGTAAGAAGGAATGTCTTTGACTCAATTTTTTGCCATAGTCCTCCTTGGTAGTGTTCTGAAATCACCCCCTCACCCTTCCCACTCAACCAAGAGCACGTGGAAGAGAAAGAAAGACCCTCAGCACATTCACCCGTGCCAGAGGTCTGCCGGCTCCAGCCCCGCTCCCCTACGCGACTTGCAGCCATCCAGGCAGGAGGGCGCCATGATGGCCCCACCAGGCAGACAGGTGAGAACAGCGCATGTGCGAGCGGGAGGCCTGCTTTCATGCTCAAAGACGGACCAGGAGGTCCGGGGAAAACACGGTTGAGAAACGATCACGTGATGTACTGTAGCTCTTTGCAGGGGGGGGGGGGTATCTCTGTGTACAGGGGTACAGCAGAGGCGCATAAGTCCCGTGACAAAGAAGTCTGTTTAACTGAACACTTGTTTGAGTAACATACTATGGGGAAAACATAGAACCCCATATGTTCTATGAGCGGCCGAAGACGTTCAAAAGACTCAAGTCTGCAGATCTGTTATTTACTCTTTTAAAAGAGTTTTCTTCACTTTTGTCGGAGCAGCTGGGATAATGAGAGAGGGCTGAGGCAGGAGGACGAAGCCCCTCTCCCACACTGGCGGCGTCAGTGAATGGGGGCCAGTTCTGTCTAACTCAGCTTTCTCACCTGCTCTATTTGACAGGGTTGCTCTAAAGAAAAAATTCTTATAAGACTTTTAAAAATGAAATCTAGCCCTGGCCAGATGGCTCGGCTGGTTAGAGCATCCTCCCGAAGCACAGAGGTTGCTGGTTCGATCCTTGGTCAGGGCACATACAGAAACAGACTGATGTTCCTGTCTCTCTCTCTCTCTTCTTCTTCTTCTTCTTTAAAATTAAAAATGAAATCTAAGTAAATATCGGCCCAACCTGAGGTGGAGCAGCGGATAAAGTGTTGACCTGGAACACTGAGGTCGCCAGTTCGAAACCCCACGGTTACCTGGTCAAGGCACATATGGAAGTTGATGCTTCCTGCTCCTCCCTCCTTTCTCTCTTTCTCTCTCTCCTCTCTCTAAAAATTAATAAATAAAATCTAAAAACAAAATTAAATCTGAGTAAATATAATATTGTCAACAGAACAGTATTCCATGGATCTTTCTCAGTTAAAAAGAAGATATGTACTTGATAGAGCTAATATTTAATTTATAAATCTTTGTTATCCTCTTTGGTTAAAAAAAGCAGGGGTACTGATTTGCTACATTGTACAAAATGTTTTGTAAGTAGTATGTTACCTTGGCTGCCTGTGCAAGCAAGGCATTTTTATGCCCATTTTACAGATGAGGAAATCTGAGCTAGGAGAGGGGTTGGTGACTTGTCCACAGTCACGGGGACAATGAGCGGCTAAGTCAGGACTCTAAAAAGCCAATACCCTTTCCGGCACGATGCCACCACTTTTTGTTAGCTGCTGAGCTAACGGGCGAGTAATTACAAACATACCCAAAGGCACCAGATTTGTGCCCAGGTTGTGGTTTTGTGTTGGAGGAGAACATGGCTGAGCAGCCTCCACACAGTAGGTCCTAATGCCTGAGGGAGGGAAGCTCTCCCCCTCATCGCCAGACGGGGGGGCCTCTTATCCTCAGGACAGCGGGATGGCTGCTGGTCACTGCTGCCACCAAAAACTCCTGGGCCATTTAAATCCATAGTTAGATATAAAGTGAACAGGCTCTTTTTGGAACCCTGCTTTTGGTAGCATTCCCCAAATTTCATTCCATGGAAAATAGAAAGGTTTCCTGGACATCTAAATTTAGGTTAACACTGGGTTCAATAAGCTAATCAGGTTTCTTTCTTCATTGAAAGACTTCTTGAGCCAGTCGTATGCCAACAGCAAAGTATCTCTTCAAGGCTGGGTAGGAGGTATGGACACGGTATGTGGTGGTCCCGGACCCACTCCTATGCTGGTACACTATGAGAAATTATTTTATAGAGCTAGCATTCTGAGAAACACACTTAGAGAAATGCTGGTCTCCTGTGGATTCCCACAAGCCTTTAACCTCTCGGGATATTGTAGCAAAACTGGTAGTTATCTTCCTAGAGGCTGGTTCTGGTTTGTTCACTAATCAGGAAAATTCAATCCCTACATAGAAGGCGGCAGGGTGGCAAAGTGGAAAGAGCGCAGGCTCTAGCACCAAGCTCCTTGGGTTTGAATCCTGACTCCATCACTGACCAGCCTGGGCAGGTTCCTTCACCATGCAGTCCCTCAGTTTCCCCATTTATACAAAGAGGTACTAGTAGCACCGACTTCACAGGATCACAGTGTAACTAGGCAGTGCGGTAATACAGTGTAAAGCACTTTGAACAGTGCTCAGCACACAGTAAACTCCATACAGCCCTGGGTTTTATCATTGGTTCTTCTCCAGCTCTTCTCTATACGTGAACTTCTTGTTTCACAGAGGCAGGTAAAATGGCAAACAAGTATGAGAGGTGGCACTTACTTTAGTGTCTGAGCTTTAAAGTCAAATTTAGCTCTGGCAGGTCTCATCTAAAGACAAGAAATAATGTCAAGTTAAAAGTCACAATTCATGTACAATGGAAAGGACACATTTTCACGACTTTCCAGAAAGCAAAGCAGAAAAATTCAATCTAACCAGTTCATTTTGGTGTATACATCTGGGAAAAACTCCACTTGTCTGACCTTAGCAGAACACTAGATGGATGTTTGGCCAACTACGTCATGCATGAGAACCTCCCTAAGGAGGGCCACATTTGGGGAGGAGATGGTTATTAAAGTCCCAAAGCTGAAGTTCTAGTTTCCCAAAGCTGAGCATGGCTATTAAAAAACAAAACAACGCAAAAACAAAACCCCAAAACAAAAGGGAGTTAGCCAGACGTCTTCCTGTTTAGGAATTTTTAGTCTTACTCTCTTATATTTTCTATTTGCCTGACTTAAGTTTCAACCTGCAAGTGGATGAAACCATGACTCGCCTCGACATCATCTTCAACTCCATGCGTTTCCCATGATCTGGGAGATCATCCAGAAAGCCAGACACAGTGAGCCCCAAGCTCATTCTTTCTCCAAGGCTGCCCTTCCCATTTATTGGGGCGCCCTCTCCTTCCAGAACTCCAGGCCTGGCTGTTCCCTTGGCCTTAGCCTCCCCTTCTCTATCACATCTGTCATTAGGTCACGCCAGCCCTCCCTCCCCTTCCACCCCTCCAGAGCCCTGCTCAGGTCTGACCTCTAGTTCACATGCACAAACAAAGCTTCCTTTGACTTCACTTCTCTTCACTCTAATCTACTGTCACTCAGGGGCACAAATAACATTCCTCAAATACTTCCATCACATCACTTCCTTGCTTTGAAGTTGGCTGAGGCTCTCAACTTGTCCCTCAGATCAAATTTCAATTCCTGAAGTGGGTTGAGGCCTGTGGGTAATTTCTTCCCGCTCATACCTAATGACCTTTACCTCTTATTACACTCTCCCTCTCCCCTTCAGGCAAGTTTTGTTTGCTACACCTTGTCTAAACCCTCTTCTCTGTCTGGAATTTCTTCCTTTCCAATTCTGGCAGAGGGAGTACAAAGTTCACCTTTACTTCCCCAGGTGTATTTGCAGATCTTTCTTCCCCACTATTAAAAGTAGTCATTTGACTGGTGGTGGCATAGTAGATAGGGTGTCAGGGACACTGAGGACCCAGTTTTGAAATCCTAAGGTCTCTGGCTTGAATGTGGGCATATCTGGCTTGAGTGCAGGCTCACCAGCTTGAGCGTGGGATTGCTGGCTTGAGTGCGGGCTCACCAGCTTGAGTGAAGGGTCACTGGCCTGAGAGTGGGGTCATTGACATGATCCCATGGTTGCTGAGTTGAGCCCAAAGGCCGCTGGCTTGAGCAAGGGGTCACTGGCTCAGTTGGAGCCCCCGGTCAAGGCACATATGAGAAGCAATGAACAATTAAAGTGCTGCAACTGCGAGTCAATGCTTCTCTCATCTCTCTCCCTTCCTGTCAGTCCGTCTTTCTCACTTGCTAAAATAAAAGTAGTTATTTAAACTAATTTCTTCTTTTTTTAAAAAAAGAAAGATAGGGGAGAGAATTCATGTGAGCAAGCTGTTTAAAGCTAACAATATAATTCTGACCCCATGACTTTCTGGTCTAGGGAAGCAATGTGATAAAAATTAAATCACAAATGTCCTCTTCAATATTAGAGGGCATGGCCAAAGTAGAGGGGAAAATGGGAGCTTCTAGGTGAGAAATAAATGGTATTGAGAAACTTCATCAAACTGAAGTTTTCGATCTCCTTTAAAGAGCTCTACAGAAGAGGGAGAGACCCTAACCCCTCAGAGATATGCCCCGTGTGACCAGGCCCCTCTGGCTGGGTCGCGGGTCTCCTAGGGGTCTTAAGGGCCACGAGTTCTCCACAGGCATTTCTGATTTTTGTATATTCATGGTGATGTTTCTATCCACCTGTCTATACACATACATATTAGAGGTCAAGTGAATGATAACAAATGCCACACAATCTCAATACCTGGATGGTGTCTGTCTGACCAAAGAACATATAATTTAACAGTCGTAGGAAAAAAACAAAAACAAAAACAACGGTTGTAGAACAGTTGTAGTCAAATAAGAAAAGAACAGATGTGGGGTTAATGATAAATGACAAGTTCACGGAGAAGCCAAATGACCGAAAATGTAACTACAAACATTTCATAGTGATTCCAGTAAAAGTGGAGGTCACCCATGACAGCTAGCTACAGGGCCGTGTGAACTTTAAAAATTTATACCAAAAGAGCATCATATTCACACTTGGAGTGGCAACTGAGTTCAGACAAAATGATCTAACCTGTCAGATTAATAAAGTTTTATAGGTGTGGCCCTGGCTGGAGATACCAGTTGGCTAGAGCACTGTCCTGACACACAAAAGCTGTGGGTTCGATCCCCAGTCAGGGTATATACAAGAACAGATCAATGTTTCTCTCTCTCTCTCTCTCTCCCTAAAATCAAACAACAAAAAAAAAGGTTGTGTAGGTGTTTAGTTTACTATTTAATTTATAAATTGGCTTAGGGCAATACTGGGGGTTGGTGAAATTTCTTTTTTCATTAGATACATTACCCAAAGTTGAGGAACGCGGATTCTATGGAGCACGCTTCCCTCTTTCTCTTTCTGTGTATCCCTGAGGCCGAATCCACCTGGCTCCCCAGCACTGTGTTACTTACCACAACAGAGGTAACTGTTTGGAGGCTGCCTCTTCCTTTAGTCTACCAGCTTCCCAAGGGCATAATCTGAGTCTTGACTCCGCCTCCCCACCGGGTCTGGCACAGAACTAGTGGTCACCCGAAGTCTACCAGACGGGTCTGAAGTCTGTCTACACAGCCTTGTGGGCCTGGGGCTTGTTGGTGTCTATTTTCTCACGTCTTATCTGTCAACATCTTAGGGCAGTGATTTTCAAAGATTGGTCTCTAAACTGGTATCACCAACATAACCTGGGAACTGGTTAGAAATGCACGTTCTCAGGCCACACTCCAGAACCAGAAACTTTATAGAGGGAGCCCAGCAGTCTGTATTTTAACAAGCCCCTTGGGGGTTCTGATGTGCTCAAATTTGAGAGTCACTGCTCTGGAAGGGACGCAGGGTGGCTTAGGCAGTCTGCCTGCCTCTGTCCTTGGTAATTCTACCCCAGCAGCACCTCCACTCACATGTCCTGCCTCTACGTGTGAGTATGTGCGCCCAGGGTGCCTGCGTGTTCCCGTCTTCTCCACCACTCGCGAGCAAGCAGGCCCGGGAATGAGGGCCAACCATCACCAGACCCTTCAGGACAGGGGGTCTGGGGAGCTGGAGCAATCGGAGCTGAGGGGCGGGCCTTCCCTCGCAACTGATGGACACTTGGGAACTTCTGCCTCTTCCTTATGCCACTTTCAGCCTCCTTCCTGTCTCTCGCTTTCCTTCTTCTAATCTGTCTCCTTTTCTCTCTCTCTTCTTCCCAGACAACGATTTGACCACTAGCCAGTGTCACCTGTTATTCTAAAGATCGAAAAATGAATATTAATCTACTATACTGAAAGATTATAAAACTGTATATACTTTGGGTATCACTTATTTTCATAACCCCAAAAGGAGCTAACCTTAAGCAGGGCCACTGAAGGGTCACGTGGCGAAACAAACTCTGTCACAAGATGCAGCCTTTGGCCAGCACAAGGGTTGCAAAGTGTTGACCTTAGTGTAGGAGACCGAGGCCTGAACAAAATCACTTCAAAGCTTAGTGCTTTTCTGTTCGTCTTATAATACTAAGTTTTGTAATCTCAGCTGTGAAATGTCAAAATTCAGGGAACCAATGAAATCTCTCTCAGAGAGATCTCCCTCTCTTTAGCTCATCCTAACTGCAAAACCCTTTGGGGTTTCAACATTTGTCAGTGAGGTTTCATTTAGCACGACTGAATGCTACTCAACTCACTATAAAATGATGACAGGAAGTGTTGTTTTCTGACAGTTCAATATAAATGTCACTAAATGTCAAGGTCGGTGTAAATAATGCATCGCTAGCTAACTTTTGTAACATAAGTTTCACTCCACCATCTCTTTAAAGAATCTTGTCGCCTGACCAGGCGGTGGCGCTGTGGATAGAGCGTTGGACTGGGATGCCGAGGACCCAGGTTCGAGACTCCAAGCTTGAGCACGGGCTCATCTGGCTTGAGCAAAAGCTCACCAGTTTGGACCCAAGGTCGCTGGCTCAAGCAAAGGGGTTACTCGGTCTGCTGAAGGCCCGCGGTCAAGGCACATATGAGAAAGCAATCAATGAACAACTAAGGTGTCGCAATGCGCAACAAAAACGAAAAACTAATGATTGAGGCTTCTCATCTCCCTCCGTTCCTGTCTGTCTGTCTGGCCCTGTCTATCCCTCTCACTGACTCTCTCTCTGTCTCTGTAATAAAAAATAAAAAAAAAAATCTTGTCATTGTCCGCACCACAGCTACTTACTGCATATGGACTAAGGTGTAAGGTTTCTAAGCAGAATGCACAGGCAACACAGTGTCATGATAAAAGGCAGATGTAGAGGACTGGACGCATGAAGGCAGCCGATGCTCTAAGGCATGCAGAGGGGTGCGCGCCAGCAAACCCCGGTCCCACAGCCAGGCATGCTTGGACATACAGAGCGTAGGACATGATGGGACCCGTGTCCACGGATCAGCCACAGAGAGCCAAAGCAAGCCTAAGGGAAGCCAGGATGACAGATGCTGTTCGGGGAACTAATTTGGCCTACAGAGGGAAGGCAAATATGGCTTTGGGTCAAGCAGCAGATCGAGGCGACCAAAACAGACCTCTGACCCAGATTTCCTTTTTGCAGTATCGTCTATATTGAGGAGGTCCCCAAAGCGCTCATTAGTGATAAACTGATGGTGCGTTGGAATGACGCCCGTGTGGCGTCGAGCTGCAATATCGGCCTCTTCTTGCTCGCGCTTAAGTCGTCTCTGGTCCGCTAAAAGTTTCTGCCATGAAATTGCATAAAATGGGCAGTGAATCGTCTGGTCCAGGGCATTGGAAAACTGCCAACAAAAACAACTCAGGAAGAAGGAGCTGGGTCAATAGGGAGGAAAGTTTAAGGTTAGATGTTGGAGGGGTTTTATGACCACGACCACTATACCTACATCCCGTGCCACTCGGCGTAGGAAGGAGACAGACTGCACAGGAGACACCTGGAAACACTGGACTCAGGGACGGGTGGGTTCTGTACAGTTACACTGTCTGCAAACTACCCCCTGGCTAAGCCCAAAGCCACTTCCCTGCTTACACGGGGGCAGCAAAGGCCAGGTGACCCAGGGGGCACGTCCAGGGCATGCATGAGCATGCTAGGCTGGTGGTAGGAGGCTGGAAGTGCTGTCTTGACCTCGCCTGAGCAGCGATGAGTTCCCACAGTGTGCTCCCGGGTGGGAACCAGCACTGGCCGACTCCTCCGCCCACGACAGGCCTACCAAACCTGCTATGGGCTTTTACTCTCTGGGGTCTATAGCAACGAAGTCACTTTCTGTGCTTCCTATGGCTGTTATTCTAACATGCTCGACAGAGTGGGAGCTGCCCATTTCAGAAAACGTGGCACCCCTTCTCCTAGGCCAGCCAAACTTTTCTCTGGGCATAATTTTGAGGAGGCCTTAGCACAATGCTATGTATGTGACTGACACCATCAGTTAGTCCTGTTGCTGCACTTTTAAACTTAACTTTTCTTCATTAGGTGTAATTAAGCTGAGTTGAAGGGAATGATGTAAAATATAAATAGAGAAGATATGGCCCTGGCCGGGTGGCTCTCTAAATAGAACACTGTCCCAGCGCGCTGAGGTCGCAGGTTTGATCCCCCAGTCAGGGCACATATGAAAAGCAACCAATAAGTGCACAACTAAATGGAACAATTAAGTGGAACAACAAGTTGATGCTTCTTTCTCCTCCACTTCCTCTTTCTCTCAAATCAATGGATTTTTTTTTTTAATATAGAAGATAAACTAAGAATAATGGTACAGGCAAGTCCCCAGGTTACAAATGAGATAGGTTCTGTAGGTTTGAACATGTTTAAGTACTTATACGCATAAAAAGGTAAAAATAAATACCATGTTAAGATAGATATCTGCCTAAGTTGCATTTAAGAGGTAAACGCACCTGTTCCAACTCACGCACATTCAGCTTAGGGACAAACTTACTGAACCCGTCTCGTTTGTAACCCGGGGACTGCTTGTACTTGGGTTTAGAAGAACTATGCTCTCCTAAATTAAGGAAATAGTAATCTATTTCTATTTTTAAATGTCTTTTAAAATAATTAGGCCCTGGTTGGGTGAGTGACTCAGTGGATAAAGGCATGCTAAGGTGGCAAATTCAATCCCAGGTCAGGGCACTTAGGAGAAGCAATCAATGAGTGCACAACTACATGGAACAGCTAAGTGACCGGGAAGGTGATGCTTCTCTCCCTCTCTCTCTTCCCCCCCCCCCCAAATCAATGGAAAAAAATAATTAAACAATGTTGCATTTACTCGCTATCAATTGAAATGACCCTATGGAATAGAATTTTAATGTGTCTTATTTCATACCAAACATACATTCTTGATTTATATTTTCATAGGAAAAGTATTAATTATAACTGATAATTCTTACATTCTTAATAAAACATTAGTCTTTTACCAGTAGGCAATTAAATGCCTCAAGAGGTAGCTCACCCCAAATGATGGTGGGCCCAATTTTCCTATTTTTTCCAGGTTTTACAAAAAATAAAGTAACAACTCATCAAATGGCAGTAGGATTTCCAGTCTCGGGTAAATTGTTGTAAACATTAGATAAGAAAAGACATAGGAAAGTGCTCTGCAGAGCAGAACAGAGACCTGGTGTCTAGCTGTGTCTGGTTTAAGGTTACTGGGTATGTGGCCCTGGGCAAGCCACTCCCCTGTGGCAGTCCCTTCCTGGATGAAACAAGGGAACTGACTAGATGACCACCAATGTCCCTTCCAGGACTGATACAGTATCATCAATGTTAATAATACAGCCTTTGCATAGACAAATGCCAGGATCCATTAGCTGGGAAGTGTGTTTTTCTGCAGCAATGGGGCTGGACTAAATGCTTGAGACCACACCTCTCTCTGGTGCTCTGGCCAATGTTCCATAAAATCTGTGGAAGTGGACAGGGAATGGAGCAAAGTCCCAAACCAGAGCTTGAATCTGACCTCAGTAAATCCATCATTCCCATAGTTGAACCGCATAAGCCAAAACGGTGAATCAAACACAGAGCTTTTAAGGGTCTTTGAGCCAGCGTTATTCAGGAAACAAGCTGTTCATCTTCTGAATGTACCTCTTAATATATCAATGGCTAAGCCAACTAAGTAAAATATGCCTCCTGTGTGATAGGTAGAATTCTATCACAAAACCTTCCACGGTGGGTAATAAGGTTTATACGGTAAGTTGCAATAGTAGTCCCAGCCTAAACAGGTAGGAATCTATCTCCGTGATGGTGACTGGAAATTCCTTTCTTCTTTGGCCTCATGAACACTCTCTGTATATGAGGTTCTCGCCCATTACTATCAATAATTCTAGACATCCAATGCTTCTCCTTTTTTCCCCTGGATGTGTGTAGAGGTCTGAGTACTGTCTGCCCTGTGCCCAGAGAGTGGAGAGACAATGGCCGTTTTTATCTTTTGTCTCACCATCTGACCGTAATGATTATCAGCCAGCTCTCCTCAAAGTTTTACCCTAAATCATTAAGGAAAATCCACCTAAACTCTGAAACCACTCAACCAAACAGAACAGCACACAGCTTCAGACTTGACAGGGCAAAGAACAGTTGCATAGACACAAACACTCTCCCCCCTCCTGCCACCAGATTCAGAGCAATTCTTCTACCTCTTAGTTCATGACTGGAAAGTGGGCTTTGCAGCTGTTTAATCTCTAGGGCCCTTTCTCCTGGGAATTGCAAAGTCTAGAAAGCATGCCTCATATCAACCCTTTATCACAACAGAAGCTTGTGATTTTGCCCCTTTAGCTAATATGCAGGGTGACCTCTGCCTCAATCCTGAGAGAACGCGCTACCTTCCCAGCCCCGCTAGTCACCCCACTGCAGTACGGACCAGTCAGGAGCTGCAAAGGCAGGTCTGCACCTGAAGCTCCTGGTGGGGGCTTACCACATTTATTGGAGTATTTCTCCTCTTCTAAGTTAAAGGCAATTTCAAATTGTTCCGTAGCATGGATCACAGCCATTATTTTCCAGTTTCCTCTTTCTCCTACTAAATTCTTCCCAATAGGAACTACGCTTTTTGCCAATAGAGGGGTGGGCAGTATTAAGAGAACCATGTGGGTGGGTTTCCCTAGAGAACAACAAGGCGGGGGGGGAGGGGAGGGAAAGAAGAGCAAAGAGCAATACTGGGTGGGTCACCTCTTTCTGGACCTCCAGTGCAGCGGTACTGGCTCGACGTGGCATTTAGAACCAAGCGCCTTGGGAAAGTCACTCCTACTTATTGGAAAAGTGGGCCAAACGCGAAGTGACTGGGCCTGTGTCACATAAAAAGGCACTTCTGACTGCCAGTCTTTGCTTCCTCTTGCTAGGCCACACCGCCTCTCTGCCAGGTATCTAGAACCCCACTTCCCTCATATTTTATTATCTGTGCAAGAGCTGCGAGATCTTAGAGATGGCACTTACTTCTTTATCATCATGACGTCTTCGGATGAATTCTTCCGTGGATTCCAAATAATCAGCTGGTATAAAATGTCTTGGTGATTCTGAATCTTCAAAACAACAAAGTAGAATTAAAACAGGCAAAGATTTAATGGGAAACCAGACTGGGAAAAGATTTCACACCTTTCATCCATTCTAAATAGCAAATTTTTACAGTTGTTGAGATCAACAATCAAAAATCAAATTCTGAAGGGAAAAAAAAAAAACCCAAACAAACCCCCCCTCCCCCTACTTTTTGGATTTACTTGTGAACTAGTATAATCCAAAAAAACTCATTAGAAGGCAAAAGGTGAGCAAAAAGAGGCCCTTCTCTGAAAAGCGTCCCTACTAAGAGGCGTGCAGGATCTTACAGTGACACACTGGACACTCACACACACACGGCCACCGGGAGAGGCTGCCTCTCAAAAAACCTCGGAGTCAGGGATGGTGCAAACGGTAAGGGGTTCAAGGGCTCAAATGAACAAATTTCTTGGATGAGCTAAACGGCCAATTTTTCTTTCGAAACAAGAGTTTGGTGGTTAGTCTAAATGACATGGGGGCTTTGTTTTTAAAGTGCAGCCACTACGAGCCATGATTAATTGCCAAGCAAAACAAACAGAAAACGAAGGACGGACCGGAAGATGAGCACCAAGGGCACACGGAGGAGGGGACAGAGCAAGCAGAGTGGAGAGACGGGGGAGGCGAGACTGGGCAAACACACAAAATGCCACCTCCGAGGGCCGGTCCCAGTCCACTCTGGGGGTTGTTGTTGCGGTCCAGGCCGTGGTCTGAGTACAGCCCGGAGTTCCCATTATTAAAGGCCCCCAGGCAGGCCTCTGGGGCCGCGGGTCTCTCCTCGGGGGGCTCTGGGAGCCGGCTCAGCCTGGCCATGGCCTGGCGGGAGGACAGGCGTTTGGGAACCGAGGGCTTTCTCCTGGCGTGGGGCTCGTCCTGACGGGGCTGACCGGGGAGGTCTGGCCTCCGGCCCGCCGAGAAGTCCCCCGGGGAAGGCTGTCTGGGGTGGTGCTGGAGGGGTCTTTTCAACCGAAAGGGAAGGGGGCTCATTAGGTAGATGTTCCTGAGGAGCGTGCCCCGGTCCCCGCTGGCCTCCGGGCGCCAGTCGGGCGGCCTGGGGCTCAGCTGCTGCTCGTGCTTCCGGATGGTGGTGAAGCGGGTGTACGAGGCCGGGCAGCTGCCCTTGCACTTGGTGAGGCGGTGTCTGGGGACGTCTCCGTGGACGCTGCTGCCGCTGCCCTCCCTGCTGTCACTGGAGATGTTGGAGCAGTGGTCGAGCTCGTCGGAGCAGGTGGACAGGGGCTCCGCGGGTGCCAGGCCCCTGAAGCCCAAGGTGGGGTCCACCATGCTGCTGCACGGGGAGGCGCAGCCGCCCCCGGGGCTCAGCCCGCCCAGCTCCCTGGGCCGCAGCTTGGTGGACTCCAGCAGGGACTCCGCTGAGCGGGCTGAGCTCAGGCCACTCCGGGACAGCACGGGCGTGGGGGACTTGCTCAGCCGGCCGGACAGGTCCAGGGACGGCATGGACCGGGACCGCTGAATCAGCTGCTCGAAAGCCGTGATGCGGGAGGAGACGGTGTGCTTGGGGATGTGCTCGGAGCCCTCCTGGCTGGGGCCCAGCTCACCCCGGGCCAAGCCCAGGCTGCTCCTTTCAAAATGGGAGGCAAGATCCCGCACACTGGAGGAGGAGACGGATCCCAGGAAGAGGCCGGCCCGGTTGATCTGGTGCATGTCCCGGTAGAGCATGCTGAACTGCATGCCAGCCTTCCTTGACAGGGGGCAGGGTCTCCGGGCGCTGGCGCCCTCCTCCTGCAGGCTCATGGTGCTGCTCGACTTGCTGTCATAATCCCGCCGGGAGCGCATGAGCAGGTTCTCGATGCTCCCCCCCACTTGGAGGGGGAGCCCTCTCTTGGAATCATTCAGAGAAACCGAAACACAAAGGTTCTCACAGCTCTGAGCCTTTTCCGATGGCAACAGGATACTCTTCTGTTCCTGCAAAAGAGCGCTGGGAGCAGAGAGCCTGGGTTTGAACTTGGAGGGAAGGATTTCCGAGATGCAGGCTTTTGCAGCGGACAGGGGTTTCTTGTGCTTACACACAGGGCCTAACACACTGCTAGCGTTAACCGTTCGGCTATGAACTGAAGATGAAGGAATCATGTGAGCATTCCCACCTTTACGATCCACTGGAAAGCATGCAGAATAAAATAAACAGACCCATTAGGTTAAAGCTGAAAGCTGCTAAAAGTAAATAAATAAAGGAGAGGTAACATGCTCATTTGTCATATGGGTTTTTTTTGTGTTTTTTTTTTTCATTTCCAGTCGATGTCCAGAAGCAAAATAATCTGTGCTGCAAAGCAGGTGCAAAGATGCAACAAAAAATGACCGCCTTGCTGGAGTCAGGAAGGCCAAAGCTCAGCTAATTTCTAAGAAGAGGGAATCAGAACAGAAAAGAGGTGGGGAGATGCTTCAGGGAGAGCAAGGTTAGGGTGTAAAGGAAGGAAAACTATTAATACCAGAAAGAAAAATGGCCGGTGAGAAACTAGGGGAGGGCACACAAGAAGGCTCAAAGGCCTGGAGGTGGACCTGACCAAGGCAGAAGTTATCCCAGTGGCGGAAGGTTCACCCACTGCCAAGACCCGGTACCAGTGTGGACGGGACAGATGATCCGACCCGGCGGACGGACGAGAGGTCGGCGGGCTTCACTCAGTTACCTTTCGTGGAGGCCGAGCTGGGTGGCCGCTTGAGCCCGCTGAGGCCCTGGAGAGGAATGTCCCCACCTTCCAGGACACTTTTATAAATCTGCCTCTCATTCTCCAAGCTCCCGAGGTCCCCGGGAGCCCCATCTGATTCCCTCTTCACTGCGTGGAAGTCGGAAGAATATATACTAAGAACAATGTCATTTTCAAAGAAAAGAGAGAAGAAGGGGGGGAGGGAAAGGAACAGAAGTTAGTATTTCTTAACATTTTTCTAAAAAGTACATTTCCTGCTGAGGACAAGAAACATACCCTCTGGCTTCCTAATCAAGCAAACCCTTTCTAAAGGGCACTGGTTTTCAGACAGAGTTTGACAGACAAGGCCCACGGGTGCCTGCGTGCTCAGGAATCATGTCCAGACAGCACACTGCCCTAATTGAGATGCATCTGTGTTTTGAGAGAATAACAGAAAGAATGCGGGGGGGGGGGGGAGGGCAGGGGAAGAAGAGGTGAGAACGGGGGTGGGGTAGGGGGTGGGCTGGGGGGGTGCTGGGGCCCAACGGCTGCACACAAGACTGGGCAGTCAGGACGCTAAGTGGGGCTTCCAGCACGTTGCTGGCCAAGTGTCGGCGACTTCAAGTCCACCACTTGGATTATTTTTCTAGATTATTCTTCTTTGGCTGATGGAGCATTAAAAGCAATCATGAAGAGTGGAGGCCCTGCTGTCCTGGGTCTCTAGGAAAATCAGCCACCAAGTGAAAATGGAACCTGGGATTCTCTGTGTTTTTATTATGACAGCCACATTTTATACTCACTTCTTTCAAGATTTATATAAATATTTAGAACATTATGACAACTTATTGTGAGTCTCAACTATTGATACATACTTCATTCATTGATATAGCCTTCATTATTTTTATCTTGTTGAAATTCTAGGTATTGTTGCAAGTTACCACAAGTCCTTTTTGGAAGGGGGTGGGGAACAGAAAGAAACAAGAGCACTTACTCCCTGAGCGCCTCCCTGAGCCCAGCCTGCTGCCCCTCCCCCACCCACAGCTCAGGTCTCGGTGCCAATGGTTCCCTCTGGCTTCTCAGTCCCACCGAATTCAGTTTGCTGGTATCTAGACGGGTTTCTCAGCTCTAAAGATATAAACAGCTTGGTGGAATTTGTTCTTCCCAATATTGTATTATGAATTTTATCAAGTGTATAGAAATGCTTAAGGAATTATAACAGCGAACACTCATGTCTTCTTCCCCACCCCCATTCTAGAAGGTACGCTGGGCTGCATTTGCTCTATCACACACCTCCTCCCCTTTATCCACGAATCCCGGCCACAGACAATGACGGCAATAGCAGCCCTACACAGCCCGGGAGAGAAGCCTTACGTAGGGAGCATTGTGCTGAGTGCCCAACGATCATTCTCTCTCTCGTCCTCACACACTATCCTACTTTTTCCATTTTTAGACGAGGAGCCCAGACGCCGTGAGACTGGAGGTCTGGTCGAAGCTGGCATGGCTGAGTGACCGGCAGGGCTGGAACTGGGCCTCGGTCTGGAGCGCCACACGGAGCACATTCTCAGCCGCTGTTTGTGCAGGACTTTCCCTGCCACTGGAGAGCGGCGCCTCCCCAGGGCCCCGGCTCACACACCACCGGACACGGTGCTCCAGGGTGCTCAAGCTCCGCCTACACCAGAACCTCCCAGTGTCTCCGGCCACAAACATATGCCTGGGACCAGCGGCTCCAGAACCAGGAGTCAGCCACAGAAAAGAGGTGGAGACTCTGGTAAAACAGACGGTGTCTCTACCTGTCCCCTGAGCAACAGTGCTGCTTCTACAGCTGGTACCCCTCACAGGGGCCGCCTCACCACAAGGCCGTCACGGTTCCAAGGCTCTACCTGCTCTACATCAGGGGACCACCGGGCGGTCAGGGCTCCCCCAGGCCCCACCTCGTTCTCTCAGGCCTAGGTCACGGGATCAAATGCTTCCCTGCCTTCCTTTGCCAAGACAGAAGGTCATTACCAGGAACTGAAGGGTAAAGAAAACCGACCCTCGAAGCTGAGAAGATCAAGGCACAAGGATGGAGGGAGCACAGAGCAGCCTGCAGCGTGTGCCTCGGAGGCAGAGAGCCAGGACGGGTAGCATGGGGCAGTCTCTTCCCCAGACTGTGCCCTTATTTTTAAGAGCCTGCTTAATGACAGGGCCCACGAGTATACCCAGTAAATATTTGTTGAATGAATAAAAGGTCACGTTTTCTGAAGACAAAATTGGCACACATGATCTGATTAAGGATATGGTTTTTTTTAAGATTTTATTTTTATTCATTTTAGAGAGAGGAGAGAGAGAGAGAGAGAGAGAGAGAGAAGGAGGAGGAGCAGGAAGCATCAACTATCATATGTGCCTTGACTGGTTAAGCCCAGGGTTTCGACTAGTGACCTCAGTGTTCCAGGTCAATGCTTTATCCACTGTGCTACCACAGGTCAGGCCAAGGATATCTTTTGATTTGTGAAATTATGTATTTAGAAATTCTTCCACAAGTGTTAAGAGCTATACCATATTTACTTAGGGCTCCGAGTTCCTGACATCTGTGACCATAGAGTCATTTGGACAGTGGAAAGAGTAAGACTGTCCAGGCCTAGATTGGCTGTCCTTCCCACTGCCCTCTGGGCAGGGACCCACTCCCACCCCGAGAGACAAAAGGCTTGGCTTTCCCAGGCTTGGGGGCCAGGCCCACAAACTCAAACAGCTGGGCTCCCCTGCTTCTGCCTGCACGCGGCATTCACAGATGTCCCTGGTTCTGACTGACAGAAGCTATGAACTCTAATTAGAGGGCTGAAGGACCCCTAAAGGTGACTTGCAAGGTTATGGCACTATATGCCAATTTTAATAAATATAAGCTCATCCAAACCGACTTTCACTTTGAATTTCCCAAATAAACAGAAACCCGCCTCTTTTCTACACTTCCCTCTCAGTCTATCCTCTTCTTTTTGGTTGCATTTTCTGATTCTGTCCTTGAGCTTAATCCCACGTGTCTTGTGTTTGTACATCCCAACTGCAAAAAGACCCGTGTATAGATGTCCTTTAGTTTTGCCAACCAACAGCTGCGGTGGCTGAGGTCACTTTGAGGAAGGGAAAGTCTCGTCTACGGCCATACCATCCTGAACGCGCCCGATCTCGTCTGATCTCGGAAGCTAAGCAGGGTCGGGCCTGGTTAGTACTTGGATGGGAGGAAAGGAAAGTCTCTGAAGCCCCAGTTTGGGGCGACCAGACGGCCCTCAGCACCGAGTGACTCCAACAGTGGCTTCTTATGTGCTGTCCTTTCAACCGCTTCCACCTCGGTTGAACATCAAACCTAACTTCTCGGCCATGACACCAGACTTCACACCTTCTCCACCTCATCAGTTATCAGAACTCACAACCCTCCCCCCACCAGCCACCCCACTTTCTGGCTTTATTCCACCCATTATCACCATTTTTTCCTGCTTCCCCGCCAGAACGACAAACCAGCACTCAGGAAACCTCTCAGAATAGATTTGCTATGGTTAATTGTTTTCTTTCTGATACCAAAGCCAACATGCTTTTTCCAGATGTGTAACACTTTGCAACTTGTTTAAAAACAATATCTAAAAGTTCTAGTAGAGTGTTTTTAAGTGTATCATCTTCATCTGATCTCCTAATTGGAAAGACAGACATTATTTGTCCATTGTATCAAAGGGGAAACTGAGGACCAGAGTGCTGCAGGCATTTGTTATAGGTCATAGAGTTGCTGGGTCTTTGCTGAGTTCAAACAGATCAGAGAGGATGAGAAAGGTACCCTCGGGCTGACTGAGAAAGACCCAAGAAACAAGTCAAGTTCAGAAGCTTAACTTTCAGCATCTTGGGTTGAGCCAGTTTTCAGTTGAGAAAGAGCAAGACAAGAGGAGACAGTGAAGAGAACTCAGCCTCTGGCTAAGATGACAAGCTGGCTGCTGAGTTTCAAGGGGATTCAACGAAAACACACTCGAAGAATAAAGAGAACAGAGCAATCGTTTAGGGCCAACTGTTTCTAATTGCGCTAAGTGGCCGGCTCCGGTCCTGGCAGCTGTGAGTCCGGCCTGACCCCAAAACGGAATGTGGAATCACTGAGGCAAACCTCCTCATTTAAAAAACTTGGAAATGCCCTGGCCGGTTGGCTCAGTGGTAGAGCGTCGGCCTGGCGTGCAGAAGTCCCGGGTTCAATTCCTGGCCAGGGCACACAGGAGAAGCGCCCATCTGCTTCTCCACCTCTTCTCTTCTCCTTCCTCTCTGTCTCTCTCTTCCCCTCCTGCAGCTGAGGCTCCACTGGAGCAAAGATGGCCCGGGCGCTGGGGATGGCTCCTTGGCCTCTGCCCCAGGCGCTAGAGTGGCTCTGGTCACAACAGAGCGACGCCCTGGAGGGGCAGAGCATCGCCCCCTGGTGGGCGTGCTGGGTGGATCCCGGTCGGGCACATGCGGGAGTCTGTCTGACTGTCTCTCCCCGTTTCTAGCTTCAGAAAAATACAACAACAACAAAAAAATAAAATAAAATAAAAAACTTGGAAACAATCTGTTTCTCTCAGACTCTATTTCTTTCATCTACAGAACAGTTAAGGGTGGTGAGACTGTCCAAAAATGCCCACTTTCAAATCTGTTATCTATGTTGACCTTTCTTTCGAGCACCAGACACATAAATTCAACTGTCTTCTAGACAGCTCCACCTAGATGTTCCTCAGGCACCTGAATCCCAACCTGTCCCAAACCCAACCAAGCTCTGTCCCTCCACCTCCCCTCACCCAAGCCAAAAGGCCCAGAAAACCAACCCCCTTCTCCCTCTCCTTGCTCCCCAAACCTAACCAGTCACTAAGTCCTACTGCCTCCCTGTCCTGGACACAGCTCGCGTTAACGCCTTCGTTCTCTACCTCCCTGATCAGCACCTCACCACCCTCCCCCACACCTCTGCAATAAGCACGCCATCACTCCCCCAGTTTCCAGACACATCTCCGTCCAATCGCTTATGCAAACCATGGCCAGTGATACTTTTAGCAAAGACCTCACCATATGTCATTCCATTGCTTATTTTATTCATTCAACAACTATTTATTGTCAATCACTCTCCTGGGTGGAGATTCAACAAGGAACAAAACAGACCAAAAAAAAATTCCAGCCTCATGGAATTCACTCTTCAAGACCATTTGGTGTTTCCAGGAAGAAACAGCAAGGTAACTACTTCTAACTGTGGCTGTGAGGAGGGCAGTCTACACAATCCCAAGAGCAGTTCATCTTCTTGCCTTTTGTACTACATGAAAATATTTACCTTTTTGGCCCTGGCCGGTTGGCTCAGTGGTAGAGTGTCAGCCTGGCGTGCGGAAGTCCCGGGTTCGATTCCCGGCCAGGCACACAGGAGAAGCACCCATCTGCTTCTCCACCCCTCCCCCTCTCCTTCCTCTCTGTCTCTCTCTTCCCCTCCTGCAGCCGAGGCTTCATTGGAGCAAAGATGGCCCCGGTGCTGGGGATGGCTCCTTGGCCTCTGCCCCAGGTGCTAGAGTGGCTCTGGTCGCAACAGAGCGACGCCCGGAGGGGCAGAGCATCGCCCCCTGGTGGGCAGAACGTCGCCCCCTGGTGGGCGTGCCGGGTGGATCCCGGTCGGGCGCATGTGGGAGTCTGTCTGACTGTCTCTCCCCGTTTCTAGCTTCAGAAAAAATACAAAAAAAAAAAAAAAAATTACCTTTCCTGTTCATAATATAATGTTATTGTTTTTCATGTTTTATTTGTTGTGTCTCTATAAAGCCCACCTTTCTTCCTCCACAAAACAGAAATGCTGACTCCCTCCTGGGTCCCATCATTGCCTGTACCACACTGAATTTTGATTGTTATTTGCAAGTCTGTCTCTCTACTACACTCTGATTTTCCCCTTACGGCAGGCAGTTTATCTGATTAATCTCTGTATGACTGGTGCCAGCACTGTTGTTCCATAAATATTAGTGGAATAAATGATTCCATAAAATTAAATAACTACATGTGCACAGATTTATGACACATTTTTAAGCCCTGGGAAATTTCTAATGTTCCACTAAGTTCTTCAGGTAATGATTTGTGTTGTGATCTTAAGTTAGATTAAGGGAAAAGGATGTTTTTTTCTAATGTATCATCACCTCTCAGGAAAACTGCAACTTCTTGAATGCCACCTGCTGGTCAAATAGAGTAGAGCTCTTTGGTTAGGCAAAGAATGAATGTATTTAGTGCTATTCAATGCTGCAATGCAGAACAGCGATGAAAATGAGTAGGCCTCACTATTGATTTATAGATCTCGTAACTCTAAAGAAATAAAATACAAACTTGGACATACACTGTGATTGCAACTATCAAAATTTGTTTTTGACTGGATGGACTGGTAGTTGTATAAGGATACTGGGACAATGGGTGAATTTCTTCCTCTCTGTTCCCAGGTTCTTTTAATATTGTGATATGTAATAGGGTTAATTAATAAAATTCTGAATTGCAGTCTGTCCAAGTCATGAAAGCAGATTTAAAACAGAACTATCACTTCTCCACTGACCACCAAGTTTTTGAACCTGGGCCATTTGTGTGTGACTCCTCTTTCTTCAGTCATTGGGTTAAGACAAGTCTTGCCAATGTTTACTGTTGGGCATATGAATCTGTAAAAATCTGTGTTAAGTTTGCTCACTTTGGCCCTGGCCAGTTGGCTCAGTGGTCGGCCTGGCGTGCAGAAGTCCCGGGTTCAATTCCCGGCCAGGGCACACAGGAGAAGCGCCCATCTGCTTCTCCACCCCTCCCCCTCTCCTTCCTCTCTGTCTCTCTCTTCCCCTCCTGCAGCTGAGGCTCCATTGGAGCAAAGATGGCCCGGGTGCTGGGGATGGCTCCTTGGCCTCTGCCCCAGGCGCTAGAGTGGCTCTGGTCGCAACAGAGCGACGCCCAGATGTGCAGAGCATCGCCCCCTGGTGGGCGTGCCAGGTGGATCCCAGTCAGGTGCATGCGGGAGTCTGTCTGACTGTCTCTCCCTGTTTCTAGCTTCAGAAAAAAAAAAAAAAAAAAAAGATTGCTCACTTTTATTGTTAAAAATGGCTCTGGGCAGCTCCAGGTATGGATCTGTGAAATTGCTAATTACCTTCCTGCTTGGGAAGGGCCATCGTTATGCTAATGTTTACTGTAGGAGAGGTTTTAGTGCCAGAAAAGTTTTAAAAGGAGGAGGGAAGAGGAGAGGAGATAGAAGCCACGATGGCAGAGGAAGAGAGAGAAGCCAGTTTTGCAGAGAAAGAAGCTGTGTTGGCAAAGTGAGTGCAGATGGGGAACCAGAGGTGAGGGGCTTTGGGACTGGTGAGGCCTTTGATCCTAGGAGAAACCGGAGAAGATTCTCCTGGTTGTGGAACCGGATTATGTGTCAGGGCTTTGTGAGCTCTGAATGAAGAGGGAAGTGTTTTTCCCTGTGTGTTTGCTCGTTGGCAGGTACGAGACTTGAATAAAGGAATGGCCCACCATTTTTTGGCTCCACTGTTTCTTTACCATCTGCCTGAATCTAGTGAGAACCTGCATGTGAATGGCCATGATGGCAGTGGCCCCTGGCCTTCCATTTACTCAACACGTCAGTTTTGTCTATCCAGTGAACAGGGCCCGATTCAGTCCACAAGCTGCCCACCCGGTACTGAATGACTCGGATCCTAGTTAATTAAGACTTATGGATGTCATATATTCAGCAAATTTACTGCACACTTTCTGGCTCCTTACCAAGTCCCAAATACAGAAAAACCTTATTCATTTGAACAAACTGGGGAAAAACCAAGCATGAATTCCTGAAAGATCCCCAAATGGTAGAATAGCAGAATGAAAAGCACTCATCTATTCCTGCCAAGCCTTCCATGTGAGCTAGGCTGAGGCTGAGAGAGAACAGACGTCTTTGGAGACCCGTTTTGATGATGTAAATAAGAGTGCTCGGTAAATTAACACATCAAATATCCTTACCCACACAAACACTTGGTGTCTGACAGCAATCTGCTCTTTTAAGCAGTTTGCATTAGTCCCCTTCAATCCTGCCAATACAGTATTACAAATAGTTGCTTAAAATGATTTTTCAATCACTCAAAAGACAGTACATTGTAGCATTCTTTCTGTTAACTTACAACCCAACTTTGAATCAGTATGGTGCGGATGAGAGCCTCCTGCCAAGGCCAGTGTCCTGGCCTAGAACTCCACTGTGGCTACCCTGGGTCGAGCAGGAACGGCTCTGCCTCGTACCAGCCGAGGAGCCGTGCACATTACACTGCCTCACCTGTAAAATGAGGAGTAAAAATAATGCCTGAGTGGATAAAGCGTCGACCTGCAAATGCTGAGGTCGCCGGTTCGAAACCCTGGGCTTGCCTGGTCAAGGCACATATGGGAGTTGATGCTTCCAGCTCCTCCCCCCCTTCTCTCTCTCTCTCTCTCTCTCTCCCTCTCTGTCTCTCCTCTCTAAAAATGAATAAATAAAAAAAATTTTTTTAAATTAAAAAAAAAAAAAAGCCTGACCCTGGAATGCTGATGGACTAAACGGGGTAAATTTCGGGCCTGGCACATAGTGAATGCTGAATAAATCTTTAAAGTTACCATTTCACTCAAGCCCGTGTGCCTGACTCTGACGGCCTCTGGGCACTGCTCTCTTTCCTGAATACTTCTCATCCTTACAGTCCACTTCAATCACTTGCCATGTTGCCTTCTTATTTACTAACACTCATTTGTGTGTTTTATCCCCAAAACTCTTAAGGGAACTATTTCTTATGTCCCTATTGTAACACCTGGCATAGTGCCTTCGATCAGGTGGAGCTAAGGAATTGACTCCATGGGCCACCAGAAACAGCCTTTTCTGTCCTGTGCATTGCAGGGAGATGGGGTGAGGAGACAGAAGGGGCTCACCAGGCAGCAGGGTTGCAGTAAACAATCCTGGAAACAGCAGAGGCAGGCGGGGAGAGATCGGGCCGATCCTGCACTGGGCAGTCAGGACCATCAAAGTGACAAGTTTTATCACTGACAAACAGGTAACCTCAGGGACCAGGGAGAGTTTGCTGGGAGCTGTGTGGCCTTTAAGAAGCGCTTTATCTGCAGATAGCCTAAGGTTTTCTGGTAGGCGTCACCTCTGAAAGTACCTCTCTGGGACCTAGAGGACCTGTGGCTTGTCGTCCTTGGAGGGGAAGGCATAGTTCAACTAGCTCCTTAGAACAGTGAGCCTGAGGACACAGCGTGTAGGGAGAAGCGGGGGCAGTTCTGATAATACATCTGAACTCGGATTCCTCTCTGTCATAGTGGTGGCCTGACTGCCAACCCCACAGTGAGTGTAAGAGTCTTTATACAAGGCCCTGGCCGGTTGACTCAGTGGTAGAGCGTCGGCCTGGTGTGCAGAAGTCCCGGGTTCGATTCCCGGCCAGGGCACACAGGAGAAGCGCCCATCTGCGTCTCCACCCCTCCCCCCCTCCTTCCTCTCTGTCTCTCTCTTCCCCTCCCGCAGCCGAGGCTCCACTGGAGCAAAGATGGCCCGGGCGCTGGGGATGGCTCCTTGGCCTCTGCCCCAGGCGCTAGAGTGGCTCTGGTCGCAACAGAGCGACCCCCCCCCAGGGGCAGAGCATCGCCCCCTGGTGGGCGTGCCGGGTGGATCCCGGTCGGGCGCATGCGGGAGTCTGTCTGACTGTCTCTCCCCGTTTCCGGCTTCAGAAAAATACAGGAAAAAAAAAAAAAAAGAGTCTTTATCCACAACCTTCTCCCAGGTGGGACTGTTCTTTGAGACAGGAAACCTCCCCCTACTTGCCGTCCTAATACATTGTTTCAATTTCATCTCATACGCTAGGGTATATTAATCATTATCATTAATATACATATTTATAGAAGAAATATTAAAGGAATAGATCTGGCTAGAGATTTGGTCACTACTCTAAAAGGATTAAGATTTTTTTTTCCAGTTTTCCAATGAAACACTCCAATCCTAGGTAACTGACTTTCAAATGAAACTACCCTTCCAAAAAGTGACCATAACATTTGCCACAAATATCTATAAACTCAGCATTCAGATCAAGTCAGGCTTCTACCCGAACAGGTGATCTTTGCTCATTGTGGATTTGCCCAACTCAAATGGAACATGTAATAGTTGGGCCTCATCTTCTTGTCATATTTCACAGAATAAGATACATGGCCCTGGCTGGTTGGCACAGTGGTAGAGCATTGGCCCAGTGTGTGGATGCCCTGGATTCAATTCCCAGTCAGGGCACACAGGAGAAGCGACCGCCTGTTTCTCCACCCCTCCTCCTTCTCTCTCCTCCTCCTCCTCTTCCTCCTCTTCCTCCTTTTCCTTCTCTTGCAGCCATGGCTCGATTGGTTCAAGTGCATCAGCCCCAGGCATTGAGGATAGCTCTGTGGAGCCTCTACTTCAGGCACTAAAAATAGTTCTGTTGCAAACATGGCCCCAGATGGGCAGAGAATCAGCCCCCCCGGGGGGGGGGTTGCTGGGTGGATCCTGGTTGGGGTGCATGTGGGAGTCTGTGTCTATCTCCCCTCCTCTCACTTGGAAAAGAAGAAAAAAATAAAAAGAAGAATAAGATACAGACATAACAGTGATAAGATGTGCTGCTCCTACCAGAACAAACTCCCAGCTCTATGGGGCGCACCAGGCATGATGAAGATGCAGTCCTTACTCTTAAGAGTTTATAACTTATTAGAAAATACAGTAAAGTAATTCAGGTATACAGCAACAGAAGTGTCATAGAGGTACTAACATGAGATTGGGTATACGTAGGCTCAGCTCAGGCCTTCTTAGATGAACTAAATACTTGCTATTTTCCATGTGTGTGGTGTGGGGTGGGGCGGGCAACACTGAAACACTGGGATGGGGTAGAGCCGCGTGGCGTGGCGACGTTCTGAGACAAACAATCCAGTAGGGAAGGCAGGAGGGCTTGGGGCAGAGGATGCGGGATGGTTTGGAGAAGGCTGCCCCATGATGAAGTGAGTCAGGTGTTCATGCAGCCACATCTCTAAGAATCAGACAAGTGAGTCCCTTCTCAGCCCCATCTTTCCCTGTGACAGGTCCTGTCCAAGGACCCGGCCCCCACCCCTTGACACTGTCATACACCCCTCCCCACAAGAATCAGCATAGGAGGTGAACTTTGATCCTAAACTCAGACTAATACATTCATGTTCTAAAGGTAAAGAGGACAACAGAGGGAAAGCTTATCAAACTTCACTTAAATCATCACAAAATTAATTTAGAAGAGGAGGGGAAAATACAGAAGAACAAAACTAGACTAGAATTGGACTAGAATTGAATTGCTCCTTTTCACTAAACTATCAAAGCCACTACACTGCTAAAAATAAAACACACTTGGGTCCAAAACACAAGCTTCTTCCCATTCTTGACATTTCAATACATTAAACCATGTAAACAAAGTAGCAACTTACTATCCAGGAGGCTCTGAAGATATTTCCGGAGTGGGGCTGACTGTCGAACTCTGTAAATGTCAAAAAAAAAAAAATGTGTATGATTTATTTTGACTCAGATGTTTGAAGCCCAAGGGGAAAAAAGAGAGAAGTTGCGTTCCCTTCCTAATTTAGATAGGGACCTCAGGGGAAAGGGGGGCCAGGGTGGGAAGGCCTCAGTGCTGGTGGAGGGCGGTGCCGCTTCCTCAGGAGGATTTCTGAGCAAGTGGGTCTTTTCTTTGTCTCTCATCATTTGCCTCCCGGTGGCTGCGGCCGACTCTGGATGGGTCAGGAGATGACCTTCGGCTTATATGGACCTTCAGTCACAGCCCCACTGGGCAGACTGACCCAGCAGCTGGCCGACATGCATCAGTGCCATGGACAGCACCCCCTCCGCCAGCATACCCCAACCTCAGACCCCCTGCCAGCCCACCAGCCCCCTTCATGCACTGCAGATGCCACATCCAGAGAGCAGGTCACCCAAAGCTTTAGGTGCAGAATGCACAAAAATGCATTTTAAAAGACCATATTTTGAAAGATCATTTGCTTGCCCTTGCAGACTTAGAAGTGTGAAAAGGGGGAGAAACGCAGTTTTTTACAAAAGCTATTTATGACCGTGTCAGCCTCACTGGGGAACACTTTACAAGATTACAGGCCACTACACGAAAGGAAGCAAGCGATCAAAAGCTACATGCAGAGAAAAAGCAACATAATTGTGGAGTTTAGGGTTTCTGGTGTCTTGGAAAGAAATGGGTAAAAGGTTCAATATATTTGCTTTTAAAAGTAATATGGTGGTTGAATATATCAATGACAAAGTTGACTTTGAAAGATTCTTCTCTCTCTAATGATGACCATTACACGGAAAACAAAACCATCTGGAGGAGAGATATTTGAAAAAAGGAGAGAAAGAGAAACACCAGGAAAAAGAAAAGGAAGGGAGAGATTGTAGCAGCGGGCGGTGACTGAAGACGACAACCTTCAGCAGGGGTTCGGCCACCTGGCCCGCTGCCCGCTGGGGCCTATCGTCTAAGGGCCTCTCTGTCCCAGGAGGACTGCGCCCTCTTCCTTCCTCCCCATCACTCCTCAGAGAGGGCGCCCCTCCCACCTACACATCCAGCCATCCAGCCCTTTGCCCGCACTGGTCTCCTGCCCACCCTCTCTCGCTGAATCTGTCCTGTGGCATGGGCCCCGTTCCGGGTCTTCACCCGCCTCTGTGGACCGGGCCCTGGGCTCCATCTTGGAAGAACTTTGGCGTGACTCTGCTGAGACACCCCGGCCTTCCTTCCACGGTCATTCTCCATCAGGGCTGTACCCCAGGGGATCCCCAGATTCCTCAGCACCCACTCTAGCTCCCACCCACTGGGTGCCCAGCAATCTCCAAAGTTTCTAGAAACCTCTTGGGTATCAAACCCATTGACCTTTCCTCAGGGTCTATTTTTGGGACCCCTCTGGAGCACGGGTCATTCTCGTGTCTCCCTCTGTCCCCCTTCCCTGCCACCAACATCCCGACAGGTAGCTGTTGGTCTTTCATTCTTTCTCTCAACATGATTCTCCCTTCAATCTTTATTATTACATTTTTAAAAACCTTTTCCTTCCTTCCTTCCTTCCTTCCTTCCTTCCTTCCTTCCTTCCTTCCTTCCTTCCTTCCTTCCTTCCCTCCCTCCCTCCCTCCCTCCCTCCCTCCCTCCCTCCTTCCTTCCTTCCTTTTTTCTTTTTTTAGTCTTTTCCTCCCATCCATCTTTCTACCCCAGGTTGGTGTGTTCATCTGCTCCCAGGATGTCACCCTTCACTTCTCTTCCGGTGACTCCAGCTGACTTTGTAAGCCCCTGCCTCTCTCACAAGACCTAGGTTTTACATTCCAAGCTGCCTGCCGGCTATTCCCTATGCAATCCCCAACCAACCCCTCAAAAATAAGCCACTGAAAACCAAATCCTTCCTCTTGCCTTGGCACCGAGTTTCTCCCCGTCTTCCTTCTGCGATACACGCTGTCCCCATTGTTCTAGCTGCCTGGACAGAACTCTGGAGTTCTCTGTTTCCACTCCACTTCCCCCAAACTTTGTTTTTCACACCAATTAGTTAACGTGTCCCACTGCCACTTCCTCCGAACTCCCCACTTCTACCCTGCCCCTCCTGCCTCGCTGGTGCCGCTGGAGTGGGCTGCCCCTCCACCCCCATGCGGACGCCGCAGGAGCCTGCTTACCCCCTCAACTGCAGTTTCCCCTTTCAACTCAGCCTCTCTAGAGTGATGACACTGACTTCCTGAGTTAAATCATTGGTCTGTGGGCGAAATCAATCATTTCCTTAATCATCTTTTTGGAGCCTCAATAATCCAGGGTCAACCCTCTTTCCCAAGCTCCCTCCCACTATCCCCTCCCCGGTTTTCTGTTGCTCAGGCTGCGCTCTGCGCTCTGCCTCCGATGGCTGCCCCTCCTTCCACCACGTGCCTCGGGCCCCCGTCCTTTAGGAGCCCGGCTAATTCTGAGTCATCCCCGACTCTCCACAGGCTTCCCCTCTGTCCTGGCACTCAGAGCCCACACCGTTCACTGAACTATTGGCAGGTACTGCTGTGGACACTGCTGGGTGTCCTTTATTTCTGAGTGTGACTAAACTGTCATGCTCCTGAAAGCAAAGCCCATTCCAGGGTGCTGAATCAGAACCTCCATCAGCACACCTCCTACATATCAGGGGCGAATGGGCAGCAGGTAACTGAACCAATGGGAAGATGCTTCACTTATGCATCAGATACCTCCCTGGGCAGGAGGCTCGCTACCAGAAGCCATCTGGGCCTCAGGGTGGGTCAGAGGGTTTCAGTTAGATCTGGTATCTAGCTGCTTCCATCCTCACGTGGGTTACAGACCACTCACTATTTGGACTACTCTGAAAAGGGCCACCATCCTGACTCCATCTCGGGCCTCCCATCCTGCCCCAGCTTACTTTAGGCCTCACCTGAAGCCGCAGCTGTCACTCTGGACTCAGACATTCGATCCCACCGTGGCTACAGCTGGTTCTAGTCTCCACTCTGGTTGGGAACAGCCTCCCTTCACCCGCCTGTGACTTCTATGCCTCGACTGTGTGCGCTGTGGCTTGCCTTTCGTGCCTCCTCCGAGTTCTGAAGGGAGCCTGGGACAAACCGCTGGCCCTTGCTGGCTTCCTCCGCCTTCACGGATTCTGGGTTCTGAACCCCAACTCCCCTGGATCTGTTGCCATTCCTTGGCTTCTGATCCTCTCATTCCATCCCCTCCCCCATGTTGCTACACTCCCCTGCTTTCTCTACCCCTCCCCTGGGTTAAATCTCTGACAGTCGCAAGACTTTTGGTACCTAAGTCACTCACGCTGGTGATCTGACCCTCCTTCCTGTCTCAGTTCTGAAGTATAACATGGTCCAGTCATAATTTCCCCTTTTTCTGAACATTCAAGGCCTTCCCAGCCTCTTTACCAATGTCCGCATTCCTTCTCTATTTTCTGTAATGACCCCCTTTCCATAGAGGGGTCTCTCTTGTTTTTCCAGGGAGCCCAGGAGCAGTTCTCCAAATACTGGGTATATTCCTTCCCCTTGGGGACCCATTTACCTTGCATTCTCTCACTCTCTGACCTATCTTTTCATAAACCCCATTTTGAGATAGCTCCATTTTAAAATATCAGCACAGGTTGAGTTTCAAATGCTTATTTGTGGCCAGGCGGTCTGGCCTCTGGAGTGCATTTTTCCATGGAGAACTTTCTGACCTTCCAAATGACAAATACTACTATTCTGACCGTGCCGTGCATGTAAGAGGCACTCCACTAAGCTTTTGAAAATGATCTCTGAGGCTGATATCTCCCAGGGCTGCAGAAATGACAACTGCCAAAAAAATGGCTCCCTGAAAATTCAGAGAAGGCACCCCAAGCCGAAGGAAGGGAGTTAGAAGGGTCACCCAAAAGCAGAGGTAGACAGGGAGCAGTTTAGATCACCGGCCATCCCACAGGCATTTGGAAAATGCCAAAAGAAATCAAGGAAAGATGCCAAAGAAATCAAAGCAAAAATTAAGTTGGGGAAAAGGAATCGAAAACAGGAGTCAGAAAGCCAAGCAGCTTTGAAAGAACTGCGGCGTAACCACTCACCACCCCCAGCTGCGTCAAAACCCGCAGAGGAAACAACAAGGGACTTGACAGGGAACCGACAGCATGAGAAAAACTTAGAAATACCTGCGACAGGTTTGCACTGGGTGCTTTAGTAAGCGTCTCCATTTTTTCTAAATCTGCCTCTAACTCTGTTTGGTAGAGGTTGAGATCTTTTTCTAGATTAGTCTGGTTCAAGAAAGAAAAGATAGGAGAGAATGTTTTAGTTTAGAGGAAAGGCAGAGAGACTGGAAGGTTAAGTTTGAAAAATATCATCTTTTTCGCTTTATACATATTTTAATAAGGCCGAGAGGGCGTGGCTAAACCACAAGCGCTCAGTGGAAATTACTTACAGCCCTAAAAACAGGGAATGCGACATTAGATCCTGGCTAAAGAGAACTACCAATACCACAGAAACCTACCTGTGAGGCAATACCTATTTTTTTTTCTTCTCTTTTCAGAGTACAGTGACTGTGACAAATACTATAGGTCAGAAGAGTAAGTCATTGCTTAAAAAAAACAAAACACAACAACTTCTTAACATCAGTGTAAGTCTGAGATTTTGTTAAATAGATTTATCACCAAGCCAAAAAAAAAAAAAAAGTTATCAAGTTAAAAGAAAAGTGATTTAAGAAAAGAAAAGAAAAACTCCACCACACACTCGCACTAAGCAGGCTAGAGGCACACACACACACAGCCCACGGGGAGCGCGCCATTACCTTTCTATCCTCTCTAGGAAGGATAGAGCAGTCTCCAGGAGTATAATCCCATATCTTTTTGGGAGGCTGATGGGAAGCAGAGGAGGAAATGAAGAAATGAGCATAAAGACATAAAGACAAACATGGAGACGGGCTCAAACAGAGAGGGCACACCAGCAGAACCGCACTGAGACAGGAAGGAGGGCTGGGAGCGTGGCCGCGGGCGCTGACGGGGGGCGTTCTTTCTGTGTCTCTGTCTCAGTGGCAAATCACTGTTGGAGCCCAAATATTGAAAACTTACTTAAAGGACACAAAGGAAAATTTTTTTAAAAGCATTAACACCAATTTGAACCAAAATAGAAACTTTAAAATCCTTCACTGCTCTTTTCAAACCGAGATTGACACTGTGACATTATATTTTTGAAGCAGTCTTCTCCTCCATAAAATCCGTTATTAAAAATTAATAAATGTGTGAAATTGGAGATTTGGCCAATGGAGGGTAAATTCAACTAAATGTGTTTCCTGTGGTTTGTGGCAATGAAATCTATGTACAAAACGGGTGTCAAAATTTGCATTGTGTAACTAGACAGCTCTTAAAATCTTTAAACACTAGATGTTAACATCGCTAGTGGTAGAGCTATACCTTCCACTTCCCTTAGAGAACAAGCTTTTATCCTTTGAAGTTAAACAGCGGGCTGTATGGTTATTTTTGTTTTCTCCTTTAATTCTCCTAGATAGAGTTCGAGTTGCATTCCTAAACCAGAAATCTGACAGGATTGCTACAAGTTCAGTGAGGGAGGGGTTCGAAGGGTAGGATGCCTGGGAGTTACACGCCACTTCTAACTCTGGAACCTCTTTTGCCCCAAGTGGACCATCTGGTTCTGCTACTTAGACTTGAAATTTCTTATACAGTGACCTCTGAGGAGAGGAGATCATTAATATAGCTCCTGGAATTTTGTGCAAGATTCATTATAACCAACTACGGAAGTATTCAAAACGGTTTCCATCGTGATATTTTGCCTTGCACTTACTTATAAAAATCACATCAATTTCTGTAAAAGTTGGGGGGGGGGGAGGAAAAGAATAAGAAAAAAAAAAGCTGATGCCTGGATCTCTGTAATAAATTTTACAAATAAAAAGTAATCTGATTTCAAGATGCATTCACTGCTGACAGCAGCAGGTCAGTAAATGATCCCTGTGTATGTATATTCTGCAATTTGTAAAGTAAGTGCTATTAATAGTCATCATTCTCCTTTAAGTACTTTATACCCTTTATAGGTTGTTCACATGGGAGAGTTGACTTTTTAAAGTCACTTCAGGTACTCGTACTCGTTTCCTTATTTATTGCAAACCCCCCCCCAAAAAACAAACAAACAGTGCTTACAAATTAAATTGGTTTTAAATAACCTTCCCAAAAATGGCCCCTGGAGTCTTGAATGATTTGAAGGTATGACAGTCAGGATCTTGTGGAAATTTCAGCTTGTTTTGGGTGGCTGTCAGGGAAAGGGCTGAAGAGGAAAGGAGTCCAGGGTGAATGTCTAGTGTCACAGTTCTGGCAGGCCTTCCTCACTCGGGGGAGGGCATCCTGAGTTCGTGTGGAATAAAAAGCGCAAATGCTGATCCACACGCCTCGGTAGGAATTTTAGCTTCCTTCTGCTCCTGAATGACCGACAAACCTTTGAACACAACTTTCACGGTCTGTGCCACTTTTATGTATGTCTCTTCCTCTTTCATGGCCCAGGGTGACTGGGGTAGGAGAGAAGTAAAAAGAAAAAAGTTTCTCCCCACCACACCTTCTTACCAAATGCTGGAAAGTAACATCCAGTCATTACACTTGGTTCAACTAGATAATAAGCCCACCCTTAGAATGCCTTAAACCACAGGAACCATTCCTCTCAATGCTATTATTCCTCAGAATAGATATCAATGAAGTTATTTTGGTAAGTCTTCAAAAGTGTTGTCTTTTATTACTTTAAAAGACCTACACAAAAAGTAGTAGTCCCATTTAGGGACTCTTAAGGTCTATGCAAAGAATACTCATGGCTTTAGAGCAGGGGTCTCAAACTCGCGGCCCGCTGAACAATTTTGTGCGGCCCACAGACTAATCCATGAAGTTTAAGAAAAGTGTTGCGTAACAATTGCCTTTTGTAGACCTAGTGCGGCCCGCCGAACGGCTGTGATCTTGCTCTGCGGCCCACATGCTGAGTTGAGTTTGAGACCCCTGCTTTAGAGGAAGTGACATTTTGGAAAAGCATCTCTAAATAATTAAGAAGCAGTTAGAATAGGGTGGAGATGCAAATTACAAGAAGGTCCCAATATGCAAATGGACCGTGTTCCTCACACTTGTTTGCATTGGTGGTGTGGTGCTCAGACCAGTTTCCAGTAGCAATGGTGTTAATCTGCTGAGTTCTTTACAGAGTCTATTTAATGTATGCTGGGACTGAAATACAGTACTACCTGTTGCTGACAAAAATAGAATTATTTGCAATGACAGATTTAGTAAAACAAACCAATCATAATTAATTAGAAAAAAAACTGTTTCATAACGTTTCCTAAAAACTAATATTTAAAATAAAACTAATTTAGTTATTTGTCCAATGATGCATCAGACAGCTAGAAATTTGCAGATTCCGAAGGGGATTTCAAAAATCAATGGCAAAGACTCTTGCTTATACATAATTTAAAGCTAAAAACTTTCGTTTTCCCTGATGGAAATATGGTGTTATTATACACACACCAAATCATCGTCTTTCTAGGGTAATAGAGAAGAGCTACATATATCAAAAGGTTTTTTCTGTGAGATAATTGAGCAGGTTTTAAGAAAAAAAGAAGAAAAGGAAAAGGGTTAGAAGAGTGTTAAGTATTTGCATGTGGAAAAGATTGCCTGAGGGAGACTCCATTGATGTCTGAATGGTAGTCAGCAGGGAAAGAAGTGAGGTGTGTGCATCAAAGCTGTGGGAAGGGAGGACATGGTACACACTGAGGGTTAGACATGCCCTCTCTCCACTGGTCGCTAGGTGGCGCTGCTCTTCTGGGACAGCTTAGCTGCTATTAGGAGAGTGTCCAAGCACGGGACCAGGCAGGGGGGAATCTCTGTTCCTATAAGCAGGATGTTTGCAAATTAAGTGCTCCTAGCTCAGAGGATGCGTGATCTTTGAACTTTGAAACAAAGCTCAGCACCGCTAAATCAACTGAGCGCTTCCAGAGCACCAGCTTAATTTATCTTTCTCTTCATCTTAGTAACAATATACATCCTGAAATTGAACATTGTACTTAACATTATGTAAAGTTCTTTCCTATCTGCAGATAAAACTTCCCAACCACAAATGATTCAAATATTGGAGTCAGTGCTTAAAAGTCTCATACAAACATCTAATGAGATTTTTTATTTTTATACATTCTATCTACCTACTTGTAAATTCTTTTTGCAGCTGTAATAGTTAAGATTTAACGTAACTAGAGGTTTAAAGTCAGTTTCCAGTCATCCCCAGTGGAGAAATGAACTCAATTTTTCTTTTTCTTTTTTTATACTCCCTCGGGGGCAGGGCTTAGACAATCCTCCTGTAAGTGCCAAAAATCAATTTGTACCAAAGCCAGCTCAGATACATCAGAGGGAGGCTACAGAATATTATCATGCTAAACATTAAATTTGCTAGAATTCCTAAATCCCATTTCAAATTTTGGGAAATATCCTAACTCATAGAGATCATTCCCTAAAAATCACCTGAAATGGCGTTGTACTCGTGGGTTACACCTGCATAGAAAGACCCTTTTTGGCCGGCTCTGGTACTTCCCTTGCCAAGTGTCCTTTTAAAAATTCTATTGAAAGCAGTGACAGTGTTGGTCTGCTCAGTATAATGCATTTTCCTGCTTGTCTCCAGTACACCGTAAAGACTTGGGTCAAGGAACGGAACCAACAGCCAATATATAATGCCATTCACAGGCACGTGATATTTGTTGCTAGTGGTGGAAGGTCCTAAGACAAGCAAGGATTTAGTCGTGTCTAAGATCTTCTGGCAAGAAATAGTTCCAGAGCTCCCTGTACTTTCTTGAAGTAAAGCAACGGGAAGCTTACAGGTTGTAGGGAGACTAGACAGTCCCACTCTTGACAAGTACTCCCCGCTCCCTGAATTCTTTACAAATGGGTCTGATTCTTTAGCAGTGACAATGCATCAACAGCATTATTTTTTAAAAATGTCTATAACCACTGAAGCTATTAAACTTACCGGTTTCCCAAACTCCAATTCCGAAAAGAATTTATACCAAGGTTCATTCTTTAAATCTATCTCTTCTGGGCTTATATCCCGACTCTATAGGGGTTGGTGATAGGGAAATGGAAGAGAGAGAAGGATAACATTATGCAAAGATTACATAGGAACAGGCCAGTAGAGATGCAGTGGTCTCCAGATATATACAGTAACTGCATTCAGGAGCAGTAATCATCCATTTTTACTGACATTGGCAAAATCATAGGTGGGGAAGGATGTGTTTATAGAAACAGGGACACTGAGCTAGGGAGCAGTGAGTGAGTGAGGCAGTCTCAGTCCTCAGGCAGAAGACAAATGGACTGTAGATGGAGAACTGAACCACACTGCCACCCTCCACAACAGGTAAGAATATGGGTATACCAGTATCCCTATATTGTGGGAGAAAAGAAAGCTCTTATTTCCTCTTTACCAAAACCATTAGTTACGAGCAAATAACCTGGTGAGCACACCAAACACTTAGCCATTTATGCCAGGTGAGTAGAGCAAACAATTTTTACGGGCTAGTATAGTTTTAGTACTTATTTGCAAGGCTGCCTTAAGGATTTCAAAATAAATGCAAATACTGACACTTTTTATAAAAGCCAATTTGTTAATACTGCATCTTTAATGGCGCATGAGTAGGTGAGAAACCACGTCCCACACACAGTCAAGTGAAAGATGAGATAAGTAAACACAGAGGACACAAGTGAAAACACACTTTACACAAGCGCCCGTGGCGGATGAATACAGACAGAATATACCTTATGTTCTAACAGATAAATGTTAAAGAACCGAGGAAAATTAAAGTGAGGGGAAAGCTGAACACGACAGATAACAGAACAACAGGGTGGGGGAAACTCGTGGGTTATGTTACAAAAATCAGATGTCTCACTTTATAGGACTCCGAGAGGTTGTTCATACAGACTGCTAATTGATTCCATGGGATTTCATATGTAATCAAATTATTTATAAAGTCCTGGTACCTTGCTCTGTGGAATAACATGTGTTTCTGGAAACAATTAGTTAAAAATGAATGCCAGGAAAGCAAAGCAAGTTTCCCCTTAATTAACTGGAGATAGGGTCACACCAGACAAAAGTGTTAGAGGCTCATGGATTCATTAATTCGTGTATAGACACGTTTCAAAAAACCTTGATAATCAGGAGAGTGAGAGATGGGGATTTTCGGGTAACAGTATGAAATGTGAAGAGTACACTTTCCGCTGAGGCTGAAAACAGTGTATATGAAACGTCCCCCTGTCGGGGCTCCCCACACGAGGAAGGAGGCTAGCCGCAAGTCCTATAGGGCACATCTTCACTGAGACTGTTTCCCAAGCGGCTCCTCCCGCACACGTTTTTCTTAACCTGCAGTTAACAGGCCTTTTGCAGCTTGTAGAAAGAGCTGTAGACTTTCTTAGTGACCTTCACCAATCCCTTCTTCTAAAATCCTTAGAAGAATCTTGACCATTATTTCTACTCTTGTTTTAAATGGAGGAAGATACAGCAGAGAACTTTTCTTTAACTGAAATTTACTGAATACAAGTTAGTTGAAATCAGAAGGGGAATGTCCGGATTAAAACCTTCCCCAATTGTCTTCAGGGACCTAGGGCTTAAATCCTGAAGAAGTCTTGAGCCTTCTCAACGGCTTCTGTAATTATGTAAAATAATGGATTCTGTATTTATTCAGTGAAACGAGGCCCAATACCTACAAGGACACAACTCTTCAGGAAAAACCATTAAGACACTGGGACATCCTAGATCTCTATATGACGGGGGTTTTATGAAAACTAGTTTGTGTTTCTTATTTTTAAAAACTATTTATAAGCTGCTCTCTGGGAATAGGTTAGGCTTTTTTCTTTTCTTTTTTTAACAAAATGTACCAACTCTTTCAGGAAACTCCTGAATACTTTGGTACTGAGTCCAGGAAGAATTAAGCCATTTTATCACAGAAGGTTGTTTGCAGAGTGTTTCACTGCCGAGGGGAAGCCCGAGCCGAGAACTGAATCAGGAGGTATGTCAACCAGCTCGGGGCCCAGGGCAGCCGGAGGCAGTCCGGCAAGGTGCCCACCAGGGAAGTTAAAGAGGCAACACACACAGTGCGAACATCTGCATTTGATTTGGCCATTCATATCTCAGCTGTAGATCCAACTGCGGGACAAACAGCAAAGGTCCTTCTGGGTGCACAGCAGGGTCTGGGACGGGCAGGGAGGGCAGATTCCACAATGCCAGGCTAAGTTCTCTGCTGCTGGGGGCTCTCTTTTCCAAGCTTAGCAAAACCCTTGGAAAGGGCAGGTGCCTTTCCAGGAAAATGCCTGATTCTCCTCAAGGACAGTTTGGCTGCATGAATAGGAGCCAGAGGGTAGCTTCACATTTTAATTAAGTAATAATCTGAATGTGGCACGTTCATTGGCACAGCACTCTACAATGTTTGTGGTTCTTGTACCCATATAATTGGGTGAGGTCAGCAGGCCCAGTAACACTTCTGGATCACAGACAAAACCACAGAGGTTCAGAAAGGGTAAAGGACGTGCCCCAAGACAGAAGCAGACTCAGAATTTGGGTCTTCTGAGTCCTAGTCCAGAGCTCTTGACACCTCTTCCCATCCTCGCTGTGAGAAGGGGCAGACCCACTAAGTTTGCAGATGATAACAAGCTAAAACAGGGCTAAGTGACAGACTTGAAAAGCCAGGAAGAAACTCAAAGTGACTGTGAACTTGGAAGAAAACAAGCTGAGTGAATCCCCTAATTTTATACTTCCAAATATATATTGTGTAATTACTACATTGCTATCTGCCCCTCCCACTGCTCCATCCCATCCCATCTAAGCCAGGGCTTGGCATATAAAAGTTATTCTATCTCTATTTTTGAATTGAATCAAAGTTCTGTAAGGGACTTTGGAGGAAAGTAAAAGGAACAAAGTCTGAAAAACTATTTCCGACAAAGTAGGGATGGACCAATGCTCTCCATCCAAAGCCAGAATGGATTCCCACTATAAGATAGGCTGAGTAGTTATAAAGAACTTCATACAAATTTGCAAAGTTGTGGACCAGGTCACCAAAGCTGTACAGCTCCCGCTGGGGTTTTTGAAGGTAGCATCAGCATTTTATCTCTCTGGGATGGTTTGGGTTCACACCAGGGACAGGATGAGCTCTAAGGCAGACTTGACAGTCTACCATTCAACTCTTACTGCAAACGGGCAGGTGTGCCAATGAGGTCGCAATTTAATTGCTATCCTTAAGTAAACATGAGAAACTCAAATTGGAAACAATAGTATTGTTTCTCCCCCCAGAGGAATGGTGTATTTCTGAAAGTAAATTCTGCATCTGCTACTAGTTAGGCTACTAATCTACAACTAACAACAAGCGCGCGCGCGCGTGTGTGTGTGTGTGTGTGTGTGTGTGTTTCAAAAGGCAAGAAACACACTGAAACTCACGTTCCAACTTTTCTGTTCAAAAATATCAGGGAAAAAAATTAAAAATAAAGGACTAATTCAACTACTGTGAAGAGTAGACTGAAAAGATGAAGATCTGACTGAGCTCCTGCTCTCAAATGGAAATCATCTATTTGGGAGAAGAGTGCTGAAACGAGGGAAAGGCACTTTCGTTTCAGGAAATGGGTCCCCTTCGGTTTCTGTGTCCCGTGACTGGACAGGCCTAGGTCTCGACACAGCACAGGAGGGCTTCATGTGTAGCGACACCCAATGGTTCTCTGCAATCCGAGATTCAGTCACGGCAGCTCTCTAAAGAGAGCCCCCCTGGCCGGTTGGTTCAGCAGTAGAGCGTCAGCCTGGTGTGTGGGGGACCCGGGTTCGATTCCCGGCCAGGGCACATAGTTGAGAAGCGCCCATTTGCTTCTCCACCCCCCCCACCCCTTCCTCTCTGTCTCTCTCTTCCCCTCCCGCAGCCAAGGCTCCATTGAAGCAAAGATGGCCCGGGTGCTGGGGATGGCTCCTTGGCCTCTGCCCCAGGCGCTAGAGTGGCTCTGGTCGCAGCAGAGCGACGCCCCGGAGGGGCAGAGCATCGCCCCCTGGTGGGCAGAGCATCGCCCCTGGTGGGCGTGCCGGGTGGATCCCGGTCGGGCGCATGCGGGAGTCTGTCTGACTGTCTCTCCCCGTTTCCAGCTTCAGGAAAAAAAAAAAAAAAAAAAAAAGAGAGAGCCCCATGGGTACTGCGTGTTACTTTTCCAGGTCTCCACAAACAATAAAAACGATCCCAAGGACTAGGATATGGAAGACATTTGCAACCGTTGTGGTATCACGGAGAAAAACAAAACTATGTTGTTGTCTTCCTAGTTCTGGATAGTGGTCAAATTATTAGAAACCAAGGAGAGGGAGGGGGGACAAAGAAGAAATTTAAAAAAGGGCCAGGCTTCAATAAAAGCGATGACCGTCTATGAACAATATATTGCCAAAACAAAAGCGCCCAAAGGCCTACGAAGTCTCGGAAATCATTCCAGTGTATTGATGTGTGATGGTGCGTCCTGACTGTTATTCAAGTGTCAAGACTAGACCCACAGCAGGGCTTTCTTCCCAGGAACATCTGTGTAGAAGGTTACCTTCTGTGTTGATTACCTTCTAACCAGGAGAGAAGCTTCAAGGGAGGGCAGAGCCAGAGGCAAACTTCTCTGCTCCTCTCTGAACTTTTTGCTTAAAATAACTGCGGTGCACAGAAAATGCTGAAGAATGACAACTCTGGAGGAGCATTTCTGTCAATTATTTTATCCTAATTCAAATTACTTATCCCTTTGTGCTTTTAAAGATGTCACATTTTCCTTTTAGTAAAAGTCAAATCAATTAGTCCTTAAGAACACGCAGAGCAGGGGAGGCAGAGGGAGAACACGTGCCCACGCAGAGGTTCCTTTGCCTGCACGCCATGCGGTTACAGCAGGCTAATAAATCCAGTCCCCTCCCGCAGCAGGGCGGGAGGAGCTTTGGGAAATCCCTTTAACCGTGATCAGAATTCTGAACCAGCTTTTTCAAACGAAGGGTGAATAAAAGGAGCTGTGACTGGCAGATAGGAAACTAACTGGTTTGTAATAATTCTTCCCCATTTCACAGAAGAGCCCGCTTTTCCAGGGTGGTCTGCTCTGCCCTAAGGGCCGTGTGCCCCACTCAGAATTGCCTGGAGATGTGAACTTGTGTAGGGAACCATGATCCAGATTGAATACGAAATTCGTCCTCCACATTGCACTGTCAGAAAAGGAAGACCCAAAACATATTTTTACAGCCCCGCCCAATCACATCATATTATTTATTTTGCTTTTAAAAGGACGTACTAGTAGTCATTTCTACAAAATTTATGCATATTCAAATAAGAGTCACTTAAATAAATCCCCAAATCTAGTACCGTTAGTAGTAAGCCCGCTAAATTAATGGTTAGATATTATAAAAAAGACAGCAGCAAACTCAATCTTTCTATTAGTAGAAATTTTTAAATCAGTTAAAACCATGCACAGAAAGCACCAGAAAGCCATAATAAGACTCTTTCACAGCAGACTCCTAGGACTTATTTTATGAACACCTGCAACAATGAAAAGGGTAAAAATACTTCTTTTTTTTTTTCATTGTCATCTAAACAAAGCAAGTCTATCTCAAGGGAGAAGGAATGTAATCCCCGTGCACAATGCATCCGGACTAAGGAACACGGGCAGGGTGAGACAAAGAGCTTTAATATGCACATTACCATCTTTTCGTTGCTCAGAACAGAGGACTTGCCCGGCTGATACTCGTAAATGCTTTTGGGCTCTGCACGGTATTTTCTCGTATCCACTTTCTTATCTGGGGGCTCCCAGTCGTTTCTGTAGAAAGAGAATCCTTTCAGGGTTATTTTCATGAAAATCAGCATCTGACACGTCCTTACTTTGGCTGGCTGTAGTCTAATCAAGGAATTTTTACATCCGAAGCATAAAATCAGACTCAGCGCAAAGCAGTTCGTTGCGCTGGTTCCTGTCTCAAAACAACCCGTTAAATCTGTTTGTTTCACAAAAAGGTCTGAGGTGTCCTGAGCTCAAAACCAGGCACCAGGAAGCAGAGAGAAGAGAAAGCGAAGAGATAAGAGAAGAGAAATGGAGAGGGAGAGAGAAAGAGAAGAGAAGGGGAAAGGGAAGGGGGAAGGGGGAAGGGGAGGGAACGGGGGAAGCAGCAGCAGCAAAGCTTGCTCTGGAAAAATCCTTCACCTTGCTCTGCTCTCCTGAGCTTGTCATTCCCCAAACATGCCTGCACGTCCCACTCAAGCCGTGCGGGGAGAGAGAAGGCAGGTCCCGGAGCCAGTCAGCTGGGGCTCAAGCCCTGCGACAGTACTTGCTAGCTAGTGATCAGGACTGAGCACTTGACCTCTTGCTATCTTAGTGTCCTCATCTGAAAAATGGGGTTGTTGCAAGGATGAAATGATACAGTGCACATAAATCACCAGGTCCACAGTAACCCCTCAATAAATGCTATTTGCCATGATAAGCGTGCTCTTTCCTATTTCACGCTGCACCCCAGTAATCACCAAAATCGCAGCTTTTGGCACAGATACAAACCTGATCCAGTGCTGGGTCTCAGGACACATGAATCCTTGGAAATTGTTTGCAAAATGTTTCTGCATGCACATTATTGCATTTGCACTGTGGTTCTATCTACTTTCTCCTGCAAGACTTTCAACCCCTTGACGGCAAGGATAATGCTATATACTTGCTTCTATTCTTCCACAGTGCCTGGTACCATGAGCAGAGTGCACCCAATATGTAACGGATTTACAGGAATACTCAGCCTTCCTTTCAGTTAAATATCAAGCTCCTCAGGCAGATGCCACTGACGCATGTGTAGAACTTTCAAAACAGCCATTCATTTGTCCATGAAGATGGAAAAGGTACGAAGGTGGGAAACTGAGACTGTCTCTCAGGGAAAAAGCATTCAGCTTGGCTAGAGCCATGTTTTGTGTTGAGAAGTGGTGGAAGGTGCGTGGGACACCGGTCCTGACAGCACAAGACGGTTGCTCCACACGGCGTAAGAACCCAATGACAGAATCTTGGGTCATTCTGTGCCGGTACTCAGAGATGACTCACATCATCACTACAATCAATCCAAGCCTTATGTCTCAGTGATGTGTTGCATAAATAAATTAATATTAAAAAATGTAGCTTCGTGTTTACAATTATATTCTCTGCTATGGGTCCCATCAGTATACACAAAGAGTATAAAAACACATGACAAGCCTTATAGCTAAGATTTCTCAGGTGAAAAGGTAAAAAGTGACGATAGTTATAGTCAACACTGGTTAAGCCCATACTGTGAGCCAGGCACTACTAGAAATGTTATATGCATTATCTTGCTTTGTCCTTGCAACATCCCTAATAAATGTAAATCACCATTTTACAGATAAGAACATTGAAGCTCAGGAAGAATAAGTCACTGCTAATATATGACAGAGTAGGGATTGAAAAATCAGGTCTGAGCCCTGGCCTGTTGGCTCAGTGGTAGAGCATTGGCCCAGCATTGTGGAAGTCCCAGGTTCAATTCCTGGTCAGGGCACATAGGAGAAGCGCCCATCTGCTTCTCCACCCTTCCCCTTCTCCTTTCTCTCTGTCTCTTTCTTCTCTCCCACAGCCAAGGCTCCATTGGAGCACAGTTGGCCTGGGTGCTGAGGATGGCTCCATGGCCTTCGCCTCAGGCGCTAGAATGGCTCCTTTTGCAGCGGAGCAACGGCCTAGATGGGCAGAGCATCACCCCTTAGTGGGCATGCCGGGTGGATCCTAGTCAGGTACATGCAGGAGTCTGTCTTTCTGCCTCCTCACTTCTCACTTCAGGAAAAAAAAAACATCAGGTCTGCTTGAGCCCAGCCCCAGTGCTGTCTGCCCCAGCAGAGGGACGGGACTGCCTGCTAGACTGTGTACGGCAGCCTGAACTCACAGAGCTGGTCATGCAGGGGGAGCGCTTACCTTTCTGGGCTTGATTTCAGCGAGGAAGAACGGGCCGGGAGGGGAAGCGTAGCTGACCTCTTCACTACCTTCTCGCCATCAATGTAGCTCATCTCACTTTTTGAGCGAGGCACAGAAAGGGGAGATCTGGCTGGAGAAGGGAAGTGGGGACAAAAGACATAGAACTCATGAAAACTGAACACAGGAAGACGTCTCCCCTCATCCAACACTCCCCCTCCCACCCCCACAAACGGGAAATTCTAAGTCACTTACTGTCTTCAGAAAAGGAGTATCGCGGAGAATACAGATCTGAATCATCATCTGTTGAACAAGACAAAGTGATCAGGAGAAATCCAGCTAAGGTAGGAGAACGAGCGACATGACCCACGGCCCCGGCCCTGCCCTGGCACCCAGCACCCCAGGGCCCAGCGGGGAGGGAAGGAGCTAAGCACTGGGCGCTACAGCACAAGAACCCACGCTGGAGAGGAGCCAGCTTCAGAGCCCACCCGCCCCAACAGAACCCGCAGTCCAGAGGTACATTCTCGTTGTCTGGGAGATGACCACCGCCTGACACCAAGACAGGCATGGGGACAAGGAGCCCAAGGTCCTCCCGAGAGAATTTCCACCAGCGGAGTTGGAACTGGGGGCCCCAGCCAGGCTGAGCTGCAGCAGGGGCTGCAGCTCCTGGGTGCCCACCCGGGGGCTCTGGTCTAGCCTGCAGCTTCCACGGAGCCCCCCAGGCCTGCTGCTGGGCGTGGGTTCTAACTCCCCACCTCAGCTGTGATCCGTTTGACATGCTAAGTTTCCCTGTATAATAATATCACTTAACAAACAGGTTCTGCAGCTACGAACACAGTCTGGGAAAACGCTCATCATCAGGGTTTGGCGCCGCCTCCACCCGGCCCCTCGAGGAGCTTTCCTTCCTCGGGACACAACACGCCACGGCAGACACAGTACGTGGTTTACTCTGCAAAGACGCTGCTCGGGGTACATGCTACATTGTGACTCTGGAACAAACCAAAGTCACAGGGGTTTCTGTGGGGTGAGATGGCCCCCCAAGGGCGTGCCGCCCATCCCCACAGAAGGTGAGCACCGGGGTCTAAGACGTAGAAACAAAGACAAGATCTGCACCCCTCATGGAGTGGCTGCACTGAGCTAAAACTGAGATGACAGGTACATTCACAGGAGCAGATTTCAAAATTGGGAGTGTCCTTAAAATGTAGGATATTTACTCACTATACCCACGACAACCCCTCCAAAGTGTCCGGTTGAAACACTCGCCCTTTCCCATTTTCTAATATCTTGCTAACCCAAATTCAGAATTCATGCATATGGACTGGAGATCCAACACCTTCCCTTAAACTCTGTAGCTACTGTGCTGGCTGGATAGCTCGGCTGGTTAGAGCATCGTCCATGAGAGCAGAGTTATCGGTTCGATCCCTGGTCAGCTGGGCACAGATCAATGTTCCAGTCTCTCTTTCTCCCTCCCGTACTCTCTCGCTAAAATCAATTTTTTTAAAAATTAAAAATCTGTAGCAACTTTAACACATAAACTAACCTCAAAAAATAAGTCAAAGGCCTGACCTCTGGTGGCGCAGTGGATAAAGCATCGACCTGGAAACACTGAGGTCACCGGTTCAAAACCCTGTACTTGTCTAGTCAAGGCATATATGGGAGTTGATGCTTCCTGCTCCTCCCCCCTTTCTCTCTCTCTCTCTCTCTCTCTCTCTCTCTCTCCCTCCCTCCCTCCTCTCAAAATGAATAAATAAAAATTAAAAAAAATAAAATAAGTCCAAGAACCCAATATACATTAATCACTAAGTGTTAATCAAGTCCTTGTCTCTATAGAAAGCATTTTTAGTTTCAAAGAGGTAAAAGTCAGAATATTTTGTGAAATATAAAGTTAACACTGCTATTCTTTTGAGTAAAGTACTATTCAAAGACAGTCTTCTCACCCCTTCGTCCTCCCTTCTCCCCTCCCCAGTTTTATCTGCCCCAGGTTGCCCCCAGCCTGAATGAAGAAAAGTCACCAGGCCCTGGCTAGGTGGTTCAGTGGACAGAGCATCATCCCACCCTGCCAACATTGCAGGTCTGACCGCTGGTCAGGACACACACAAGAAGCAACCAGTGAGTACACAACTAAATGGAACAACAAGTTGATGCTTCTCTCTTTCTCTTTCCCTTACGCCCCCACCCCTCAAATCAATAAAAAATTTATTGAAAAACAAGCAAACAAAAAAACCCACCTCATCAGGTACCAAGTTATTTTTCCCTTCCTTCCTGTATCCCTCTTTTTGCTTTAAGGATAGGATCAGTCAGTATCTAAGCTGAACAAAGCTTAAGGTTCTTCTACCAACACAGGCAAGCCTTTCCCTGCTATACAATGAGTATGTAAGCTTATTAAACTCTCTGAAAATAGTGCAGAAGAGATAAAATGGCATCCAGAAATACATATTTTGAAGTACTGTTCTGAAGAAATTTGTATTGTCTGTTTTGTTTTAAATAGAACTTCTGATTATTATACTGATAAAATGCTATGATGTCAAAGAAAACTAAATATAAACTTTGATCATAGGAATTTAGAAAAATGATGCCTGTCAAATGAAAAATTAGCTTAGTTGGGAACCAATGTATGCAGTGCTTAAAACCCAGCCTAGCATTTTAGCTCAAAACCTTGTATCTCTCCAAACCATGGAGAAATTACAGCCTACCTGCAGACAATAAAGCAAAGGTTAATTTCTAGCTATCCCGTTCTAGAGGTAAGAAGCAAATAGGAAGGAAAAAGGCATTTAAATATTCAAAGAAAGATTTTTTAAAAGCTTGAGCTCTTTAAAAAAAATTTTCTCTCTAGAGCTTTCGAATGTGGATTTCTAGGTTTGTTAAAAGAAAATTAGAAATAGTTTCTACAAGATGAAAAAAATAGCTTGGAGAATTAAATAATTTATGCCTTTTTGAAAAGCAGAAGAAGTAGGGAAGATGGGGGGTGAAGACAACAGAGAAGATGAATGACTGTTCTTGAAGCTATTTCGTTTGGTGTAGGCGGAAGAAGAAACCTCACCTATCCAAGACTGTCCCAGAACGGGGTGTCTGCGTGAATGAGCTTTTCATTTCTCACGGTTCCGTGGGCTCTGAGTCTGACATGTGGAGCTCAGTCCCTCAAACTTTTAAGAGAGCAAACTGAAGTTGCATGAGTCATCTGAACATCCAGGGAATATATCATTTATTCTTTTAATATTTTACGTTTGTCTTGCAAACCTAATAGAAAATTTTACCTGTAATTATGAATAAATAGAAGCTTCCATTAAGTGTCTAATAGTAGCTGGTAATTTACTAATACCTCACTTAATCCTTGCAAAAACTCTAGGAAATACAAAAATATCTCATTTTACAGACAAGGAAATTAAGGAGCAGAGAGGCTAAGAACATCTGCCCTTGGCAGCACAGGTAAGAGACAAAGCAAGAATGGCGTCCAGGTCTTTCGGATTCCACCTCCCAATGCCGCCTCCAGCCCCATGACAGCAGTGCGTACTTGGTTCTCTCTTCACCCCACCCTAGCTGCCCAATCCTGGGGCGGGGGGCGGGGCGTGTATGGCTATTCCATGGTAATTTATGTTATGCAAGAGACAAGGGAAGCTGTTCTGAAACCCAGGCCATGCACTGCAGTGCTGGCTGGACTGCCTCCCAGCCCTTAAGGCCTTTGCTCTGTGTTTCTCCATCATCCCCTCCCTGAGGACACTTAAGCAAGTTTCCTGCATTACCCCACCACACTGCCAGTTTTCCTTTCACTGGTCTCTAGGGACAGTGGGTAAAATTGAACCCCTCTTGCTACATCTTCCACTTGCTGCTTCTTGCTATCTAATCCTGGCGGGCTAAGTCTACGCTGGGGTGGATGGGCATGAAGTTAGAAATACCAATGAATGAGGAAACTGGGTGTAAGGACACCGTCTGTATTTCTATATACTACAGTTGGTCAAATGGAGTGTGTGTGTGTGCATACGTGTGTGTGAGTGAGAGACAGAGAAGGAGAGAGAGAGTTAATTTAACCATACTTTAGACACATTAAACCAGGGATAGTCAACCTTTTTATATCCACCATTCACTTTTGTATCTCTGTTAGTAGTAAAATTTTCTAACGGCCCACCAGTTCCGCAGTAATGGTGATTTATAAAGTAGGGAAGTAACTTTACTTTATAAAGTTTATAAAGCACAGTTACAGCAAATTAATGCATATATTCAATAATAATAATTACTTACCAAGTACTTTATGTTGGATTTCGCTAAGTTTGGCAGATTAAATCTTTATAAAACAAGTTACTATAGTTAAATCTATCTTTTTATTTATACTTTGGTTGCTCCGCTACCGCCCACCATGAAAGCTGGAACGCCCACTAGTGGGCGGTAGGGACCAGGTTGACTACCACTGCATTAAACAAAACATTTCTCAAGTTGTCCACAAACATAGACATTGTTAGTACCTGAAATCCTGCCTTTACTCTTTCTCCAAGGGTTTTTTTGTTTTGTTTTTTGTTTTTAACAGAGACAGAGAGTCAGAGAGAGGGATAGACAGGGACAGACAGACAGGAATGGAGAGATGAGAAGCATCAATCATTAGTTTTTCGTTGCACATTGTGACACCTTAGTTGTTCATTGATTGCTTTCTCATATGTTCCTTGACCGGGGGCCTTCAGCAGACTGAGTAACCCCTTGCTCGAGCCAGCGACCTTGGGTCCAAGCTGGTGAGCTTTTGCTCAAACCAGATGAGCCTGGCTCAAGCTGGCGACCTCGGGGTCTCGAACCTGGGTCTTCGGCATCCCAGTCTGATGCTCTATCCACTGAGCCACCGCTTGGTCAGGTTCTCCAAGGGTTTTTTTTAAAACAAGGCCATAGTGGACTCAGCTGAGCTGGGATCTTGTGATTCTTGCTCATGGTGGAGCCACATGCTGATTGTGCCCCTCAAAGCAGCAAACATCTAACCTTGGCAGCAACACTCAGAACTTCCTGTACCGGTGACTTCCAGGAAGCTCTAACACTAAACACGATTTACTCAGGGTGAACAACTCACTTCAGGGCCCAAAGGACCCTGCTGGGCTCTGATGTTCACACACCAACGATTGCACTCCCGGCTTTGGCAGTCTGTCCTGGGGGGCACAGTTAGGAACAGCTACTCTCTTAAAACTGCCAGGAGGCACATAATTGCCTTTTCAACTACAGTGACTTTAAAAATAAACTAAAAAAAAGACTTTAAAGAGTTAATGACAATCTTAGAAACACAGGAAAAAGTGCTTGTTGAGAATGATTGTTCTATAAAAAGTATGTAATTGACCAAAATGGGATGATAGGCAAAAAGCAGTATTAGCATAATCACTCGACTATATCAATTATATTTCTTGGGTCCCGAGAGTTCAAATTATTTTTTCAGTATCAGTGACTTGTTTTTAACACAATCTTTTCCCACCGTTCAAATCAATCCCTTCTCCTACTTTATCCAACACATTTAGGAAGAGAAAAGATAAATGGGTCAAGATAGAGGACACACACCACAAACAAAATACTCAAAGAAAAAGAGAGACATATGCAGAGGTGGGCGACCAAGTCTGGGTGGGAGGAAAGAGGAAGAATTCACGACAGAAGAAATGGGGCAAGATGGCTGGGAATTATCCAGGGTGCCTGGGGGAAGGTTCCTAAGCCCGTCCACGTTCGGCTTAAAGGCCATCAAATTTTAAGTGATGAAAAAAAGGTCAACACAGGACGTGGAGTAGCTATAGAAGACAAACGCAGGGAAGAGGATGTGGAGAAGAGAATGAGGCGGAGCAGGAAAGGGGCGGAAGGAGTGAAAGCTGGACAGACTCACCGACCCCATCTCCTGCGGCACTCCTGGCCTCAAGGTGGGAAGGGAGTAACCGCTCCTGTCTCAACGAGCTCACAGGCCCGTCACACACTTTCGGGCTTGCTAGGCGGGGACCTTCTCTGGGCAGCTCTAGCTAGGAGAGCAAAGGTGACCGCTGTGAGCAGCTCAGCCCCTCCTCTGGGCAGTGCTAGCTGGCGTCTGGGGCAGGAGGCACAGATCCCGGCCAGGCATCTTCACAATAGAATGACTTACTTGAACTCAGGCAAAATAAGGCTATTCTTAGAAATCCTGTAAGGCCAGCAGGGATTATTTTAACTCAAATATAGATGTGCCTGGGAAAATCAGCCTCCTAAATCCTTGCTTTGGTGCATTCTCATCCAGCAATGAGGAAAAAGGCTTAATGAGACTGACCAAATAGCACATGATATGTCACCACAACCTGGGCATATCTTGGGGATGGGTGTCTTAAATCACTTCGCCAGGAGGTGGCAGCGGCCACCAGCATCAGCCTGACAGTGGTAGAAGAGGCATCCAAAAGCAAGGCAAAAGGTGGCCTCTGGGATCCACCCATGGCTGACACGATAGCCCTTCATCCAGACACGGCCAAAGAGGTCCTCACAGGCCGTGAACAACGAGTTTTGCTGTTGATTTGGAGACATCGCTTGAAAATATCTTCCATTTCTGTGAGCAGAACTTTTGAATCTGTATTCATTCCCCACTCTAATTCTATATTCAAATCCCCCAAATACACCCGCGAGCATCTTCTTTCGGAATAGGTGGTATTCCTCCACCCCAGTGGTTCTCAGTCCTGGCCGAGTGTCAGGGGGCTTCCCTAACTTCACATTCCCAGACACCACCCCAGGAGACACTGGCTCAGCCGAGGGCAAACGTGACCGACTCCGAAGAAGGGCAAGCTGGATGCCTGGAGTTAGGCATCCAAGAGTCCTTGGCAAGGGGGCCGAGCCAGAACACAGGGCATAGCAGGAGAGGCACAGGAATCAGCAAAGCAGGAGAAGAGGGCAGGGAAAAGCCCGTGTTCTGGGGGCCAGGGACCTGGGCTTGAATTCCGCTCTGCTTACTGTGTGATTTTACACAAATTACTTAACCCTTCTTAACTCACACACTTTATTGATAAAACGAGGTCTTGTATCTTATGAGGCTGCTGGGAAAATGAAATGACATAGCAACTGGGCCGCACTCAGCATGGAGCCTGGTATTTGGTCAGGGCTCCACAAAGGGCAACGAGGCAGTCAGTGCGGTGGCTCTGCTGTCGTTATTAACAGGGTTATGACTGGGAGCTGCTGGGGTGCTGGCCACCACACTGCTGTTTCCTGAGCAGGAGGAGGAGGGGAAGGGGGCGGGGAAAGAGGCAGTGCCAGCGTTTCTGAAGCTATTTCTCTGCAGCCTGTTCCTCCCGCTTCTGCTTCCAGAGGAAACCGTGGGCAGGACGTCTGAAGACCCGTCCTGGCAGCTCCTCCACAGTCCGTCCGTGTGCCACGGAGGGTGGGCCAGCACTGGTCTCCGTCCACGTCCTTGCTCTCCACTCCCACAGTGTTTGTAACTCAGTGGCATCTCAGATGCCAGAAAAGAACATTTCCTTTCCAGGGACAGGATGGAGTGTGACTCCCAGACAAGACGCTTTGGGTCAGAGAGGAAAGACTGATGGGGAGAAAGGGGACCGAGTGAAGGTTTCAGAACAAGAAAGTGAAATTCACTTGCTTAGTCTTACTTGAAAGTTATTCCCATAACTTTCTAGTAAATTGTTGTTTTTGATAAGCTTCCTAATGACCAGGGATATAGTAAAATTCCTAGAAATAGGTCTCCTGAATTCATTCCACTCTCCCCAATTCTTCCCAACTACCACGTGAAAGGAAGAGGAACTGAACGTCACGTCGCTCCTGCCCCACAGAGTGCTGAGATGATTAGAAGCGGCTGCTCCTTGTTGGAATTTACAGGTTTCTTTAAAAGTACATTTTAAACTTCAATGATTAAGACATGCTAGTTTTATTTTCTGAAAGTCTGGCCAGAAGTTTACTTTTTCACTGTAGCTGAGGGAAGAAGAGAAGACTGCTAAGCCAGCGTAAACAGACTTTCCCGTGGTCCCTCAGCATTCAGGAGGCTCGGTTCTGAGATGTGCAGACAGGTTTTTTTCGTACTGTACAAACCACCAGAATTTAGACAGAGGCAGCAGCGTTAGGCTAGGCTTTGATAGGTTTATGGCAAGTGATTCTAGTTTCAAATTTTGAATTCAAACAAAACAAAAAACCAGCAGCAAGAACAGCCTTCCTCCTTCCCAGGGGATAAACTCTAGAAGGATGTTTTTCAGTAAAACTATTTTTTATTGCTCATTAAAAACTACAGGTAGAGCCTCAGTTAGGCACTAATCTGCCTTTAATACCTTTTTGAGAAAGGCATAAATCCTTCTCATGTTGAGAAGGGTATGCAGAGCCCAGAGCCACCTATCAGCACAGGGCCGGAGCCGTACCAGGGACAGGACTGGGGAGGACCCGTGGGGCTCACAGACATCAAAACCACAAGCCAGAGAACCTCTGAGTCGTTAAAAAAAAAAAATTAAAAATAACAATTCTTTAAAGTGATCTAGCTCAAATACTTCACTCGTAAGAAGCTCTCATCTAATTGAATGCATCTGTGATCTACGACTGACTCTGTCATCTAGGCAGAAGTGTGGACAAGAGATGAAATCTACCCTATTTTTTAAAAGATCTCCAGTGAAGAAGACTTCTTAGAAACTGTGTTAAAGTTTAATCATATTGGGTATTATGCATTTTTCATGTCCAATCTATTTTTTTTTCCTTTTTATCCTTTAAGACTATTTCTTCCTTTTTGGCATTATTATTATTATTATTATTATTATTAAGTGAGAGGTGGGGAGACAGAGAGACAGACTCCCGCGTGTACCCCGACCGGGATCCACCCAGCAAACCCCCCTACTGGGCAATGCTCTGCCCTCCTTTTTGGTCCTTGAAAATAAAAAATAAGAAGGGCTGCTCCCTGAATTATAGGTGAAAAGTTATCATGCTACCCCTTGTTGTTTATGCCTCTAGGTAAAATAACCCCAATCCCCTCTTGTGACTGACCTGCCCCGCAGCCAGGGTTGCTAGGTGTGGCAGCCAGTGACGCGGCAGCTCTGGGTGTGAAGCCGTGACACCCTGCCTTCAGATCAGCAGCCAGGCTGATTGTGGCATCTGCTGGCACTGCCTGTGACAGACCTACGGCATTTTTCCAGTCCAATAAGAGTCACTGTTCTTTTCCACAGGACGTCTCCAGGTGCCCTTCCTCTGCCCACATATGCGGGATAATATGCCTGCAGGCATGGTGTGCACCTGTCACGGACGTGCATTCTATCTTATTGAGTGGGTTAGGTTCCCAGGTCCAGACAAGCAAAAATAAAAAACGTCATTTAGTCAGAATTACTCTGAAAAACTCCCTTTCCTCAATCATTTCTTAAGCTGTGCTTTTGGCTAGAATCAGCACCCCAACATAAAAAGACTAGGTCATCTCACACCATGTAGACTCTTGTTGGCAGTGAGGAGGCCACTGGTTAAAATTAAGTCATCAGCTTTTAATTTTTATTTTTTCTTAAGTGAGAAGTAGGAAGGCAGAGACAGACTACCGCATCTACCCCAACCGGGATCCACCCGGCAAGCCCACCAGGTGATGCTCAGCCCATCTGGAGCTGTTGCTTTGTTGCTCGGCAACCGAGCTATTTTAGCACCTGAGGCGAGGCCATGGAGCCATCCTCAGCACCCGGTGCCAACTTGCTCCAATAGGGCCATCGCTGTGGTAGGAGAGGAGAGAGATGGGAAGAGAGGAGAGAGATGGGCGGAGGAGAGAGATGGAGAGAGAAGAGAGAGGGAAGGAGTGGAGAAGCAGATGATCACTTCTCCTGTGTGCCCTGACTGGGAAACAAACCCGGGACGTCCATACGCCAGGACGACATTCTACCACTGACCCAAATGGCTAGGGTCAGCTTTTAATTTTTAAGTCTGTTTTTGTATGACAGACTTTTCTTTTCATTCAATATAGGCCCCAGGCATGAAATGGTTGGAAACATAACAACAGGGAGACCAAAAAGGGAATGTGGAATTTTAACTCCAACTGTGTTTAACACATCTCAGTGTGTCATCACATGTGTGTGTGTGTATTATATATATATGTAATACATATATTATATGTAATACATATATTATATATAATACATATATTATATATAATATATAATATATTTTCAGTGATCAATGAAAGTGTGGTGAAATCCTGAATGAACAATTTACCAATGACAGGAAGGGCTGTGTGGGATGGTTTGCTGACCTAATAGAGCAGAGAAGAACTGAGGTGGTGGCACAGCGCCCATCCTACACCCTAGAAAACAACTCTGATTGCACGGGCCACAGCCTCAGCCATCAACATTCTCCAGGTATGTCCTGAGGACTGCTGTGTGCCAGCAAGGTTTTCTGTGGCCTTCTGGAGGCATGCTCTTGCATCTTCCAGCACTCCTGACAGAGTAAGATGAAGTGGCCTTGTCTGATTCCCTGCCACATGTGGACTTTTGAGAATAGAGAGTATGTCTTATTCATGGCGCTAGCCTGAGGGGACAGTGCATGGCACACACACGTGCTCGATATCACCTGAATGAATGAAGTTCAGAGCATTCAGCATCTCATCCCAGAGAGCATGTAATGAACTCCCTCCTGTCTACGCCATACATGTCACTCATCCAAAGATCAGACTATCCCTGGGACCGAAATAATTCTCAGGATGTTGCCCTTAACTTGCCTATTAGAACCTTCTTTGACACTACCTAAATTTTGCTCTAGAAAAGAACATTTCTTAGATACAAGTGTGGTTACTCCTTACCAGTAGGTCCAAATTCCTAAGCCAGCTCTTTCACAAAACATTTTCTAGCCTGGCTGAAGCCCTTATTTTCAAGAATACCATTTACCACCATGACAATCTCATACCTAGATACCTCCCTAGGAAGTCCCCACTAAGGAGACACACCGTGAGGGTCCATGACAAGCATAGTGACGAGTTGGTTGTACGTATGGGAACCAGGTAACTTTTCTGTTGTTGACAGATGGCACATCAACCTCCTGTCCATCAGCCATAATGACTCAGCTTCCCTGAGTCACTGTCCAGCCGCCAACACTATGTGACCATCCCGAACGTTAAAGCCCGGGCAGTTGGGTGCAGGCAGCTTTCCCCAGAGCCGCACATGTTCACAGTATCATGACTAAGCTCCACTGACTACCCCATTAATCATGTAGACTCCAAAGGAGTAGGATTAAAATATCATCTGGACAGACTCCAGTTATATAGTCAGCGAGGAGCAAGACACACCACACAGCACGAGGTTAGCGGGAAGCAAACGGCTGGGAGACAGCCCTGAGCCACCAGAAAAAACCCAAGGTGATAAAGAAACAGCGTCAGTACAAAGAGAGGCACATGATTTCCCTTTAGTTACCTTCAGACTTAGGACTAGGAGGAGATGCAGGAAACTGGTAGGTGGGGGTGTAAGGATTGTCCTCTGCAGCAGAGAAAAGCGGCGGATTTTGAAACTGTCCACCATGAAGTGGAGGAACTGGCAAATCCCCAGCAAACTCTTTTGAATGATTGGTTACCTATTTTAGTGTTATTAAGGCACACGGGCATCACGCTTAAAAATAGGTTAATGCATTAGAAAGGTCTTAGTTATTTTAATATAGCACATCATGCAAATGAGTGAAATAAATATTTCACCAACCAAAAATGACTATAAAAACAAAAATCTAAAAGCCAAATCTCATTCCTATAACGGAACTGTAAGAATTAATTTAAGGCTAGGACAACAGATACACTAAGTTTATGGTACCTTCAGAATTTTGCTGGATTTCAGGAAGTTCAGGGAATTTGTACGTAGGGAAATAAGGGTTTTCTTCAGGAGTGTCTAGGTAGAGAAGCAGGTTTGAGAGAGAAAATAGAGGAAGATACAAATGGAGAGAATGAACGAAGAGGAATCCACACGCAATTCAGACTCCCTGAGTTCCAGAACACGCTAAGTAAGCTTCACTAGCACTACGAGGAAGCCAGTCCTTTTGCCGGAAGTACTGAGACACATCTAAAGAGATAGTATCATTTCTCTTCTTGGACAAAGAATTAAATATGTATAGGCTCCAGTCAGCAAGAGGCACATAGCACAAAGCATCAAGGTTTTACCTTTTATAGGCAAAAAAAATATTAAGTATGCTAATATATAGTATGCAATAAAAACACTTTCATAAAATGCTTTTTAAAATAAATCAAACCTTGTGCTGTGGACATGAGAATCAAGGCAAACAGTGGATTCTTCTGCCTACCATCAAGGCGACAGTTTTGCTTAGGACCTATAATTTAGGCTGTTAAGAGCTGTAACATATGAGAAGGCCAACACTGCCTGCGAGGCAGAGTTCTATACTTTTCACATAGGTACCTACCTGTGTCTCGGCATTTGGGCTGCCGGAGCTGGGTCTAAAGGTGAGACGGAGTGCTGGAGGAACCGGACACCGGCTTTAGGAAGCAGCCAGCAGAACTAACACTATCCAGTCACAGACCCAGCCTTTAGCATCGCCACTGTGACTGAGCGCATCCACCCAACTCCAGCGGACTGCTCTTGGCTCAGAAACACTAGACACGAGCATCTCAATATTTAGAAAGAGTTTGAAGAGCATTCATGTTGAACGCTGCAGGAGCTAGTGAACAGTGACGTCAGTTGCCGTCCACAGCCAATCAGAGAGACTGGTTATTTGTGGCTGAGGCCAACACTAACCAGAATGCTTTTTCTTTGCCTTCGTGTGTCATCTGTGCCAGGCAGCCAGACTGGATTTGGCCACAGGAAAGGACAGGGTGCACGGCCTGTGGAACCTTCCCACGGTGCAGCTGCCCCCCTGCCTGTCAGCTGACTGGCGGCGCAGGCGGCTGGGAGCCGGTGGGGCCGTGAGCTGCTGGGGCACTGGCCTGCGCTTCTCCCACCATGCTGTTCACCTGCTGCCTCCCAGAGGGCCCCCGACTTAGAAGCGCTTCTCTTCCAGCTTGAGCGGGCTTTGGTGTGTCAGCTCCTGACTAACTCTCAGGCTACCCGCCAAGGGCTGGCTCCCAGCTGGGGAGCCTTATTTTCAGATTAATGCCACCGTACGGGTGCACCAGGCCCGCTTCTTCCCAAAGCCAGATTTCTTCTCATTTGGACCCTGCACATCCCTTGGAGTAAGGGAAGCGGAGCACACAGAAAGGTACGTGATTGGTCCAAGGTCACAGAGCCCTGGGGGACTGAATGCAGGCGAGAAAAGCGTAGTGCTTTCTCAGCGCGCTGTGCCTACCAGGTCGTCACGGGCTGACACGGAGAGCTGCGTCTAAAGACTCTAAATCAAGCTGGAAGCGGGTGGGAGTTGGAGCTGCTCGCAGCCCAGGCAGGAGATGCTGGAGCGCAGGAAGAGGGCTGGGCTCAGCCCGTCCGTTCCACAGCAACTCGGGGGGGAGGACTTCAGAGCTGACCTGAAGCCCGCACGTGAGGCAGGCGCACAAGTGCTCCCTGCCCTCGGCTCTGAAGGTGTCTGGCGGGGCTCACGCAGGCCGGCGCTGAAGGAGGTCCAGCCGCAGGTCAAGCCCCGCACCCTGGCAAAGTGACTTTAGGCCCTCACCACAACAGTCAACATACGAGCTCAGCAGAGCTGCTGCAAAAGCAAACCAGTACCTCTGTTTAGTTTGTGGATCTGCTTGAACATGGTCTTGTACCAGTCTTTCGATCTCTCGGTGTTCTGGAGAAAAACAAAGGCAAAAAGTAAAATGAAATGGAAATCTTGGTATGTTTCAGAACTTTTATGCTTACAAAATCATACTGGAAAGTGACATCTCAAGCCCAAACTTATGTTATTCTATACATACTTGTGAGCCCACATTTAAATCTTTTTTTTTAAATGTAAAACTTTTGGCCCTGGCTGGTTGGCTCAGTGGTAGAGCATTGGTCCGGCATGTGGAAGTCCTGGGTTCGATTCCCAGCCAGGGCACACAGGAGAAGCGCCCATCTGCTTCTCCACCCCTCCCCCTCTCCTTCCTCTCTGTCTCTCTCTTCTCCTCCCGCAGCCAAGGCTCCATTGGAGCAAAGATGGCCCGGGCGCTGGGGATGGCTCCTTGGCCTCTGCCCCAGGCGCTAGAGTGGCTCTGGTTGCGACGGAGCGACGCCCCAGATGGGCAGAGCATCACCCCCTGGTGGGCTTGCCGGGTGGATCCCAGTTGGGCAGGTGTGGGAGCCTGTCTCTCTGGCTCCCCGCTTCTCACTTTAGAAAATACAAAAAAAAAAAGTAAAACTTTTAAGAAAGGACAAACCAAGTGATTCACACCTGAATCTCCAGAGTAACATTTGGCCAAAAGGACACAGACTTTGAAAACAATGGACAAAGATCCACTTAAAAATGTGTCCTTTTTATAAATTTCATGTAATTTTTTAAAAAGTCCTGTTTCAGAGAGAACTGCTTTCCATACATAGATGACTAACCTGAAGTAAAACCTCCTAGAAACAGGAGAAAAGAACAACTGCTGGTCAGGCCTTGCCCCGCCCCTTTCAGCTTCTAGACAAGTTTCTCTACAGCACCTCGCCTGAGGCCAAACTTAGAGCACACAGTAAATGTCACCCTGATACCACAGCAGCCAATGCCGGAGCGCCATCATCCTAACTACACAGCTGGGCCCTTGCTGGTTTCTGTCTGTCTTTCATTTTTTTAAAGACAAAAATAAAACAAGGAAGGGAACAGATAGGTGGTTAGATCAGATATTTTCACTCCCACTTTACAGATGAGGAAAAATGAGTCAAAGCCCAAAGTCAGAGTTGGTGAGATGAGGAGGAGGGCTGCCTAAGACGATGGCGATGGGTAATGAGTGGCTGGGGACTCCGAGACTGCTCTGTCACCCACAAATTATGTAATCCTGGGCAAGAAACATAATCTCTTTGAATTCCTGCTTCCTCACTTATAAATAGGAATAATATTAGTATCCTCTTATAGAGTGAGTGATGTTTAAATGGGACAATGCATTTAGCAAACGGTAGCTGTGATTCCGATCAGTAATAATTCTCATTACTATTATTATTATATAGTTGTCATCACATAGAACCAGACAACAGTTCTTCTGAGGCTGAGCCCACTGCTGTTTCTAACGGCCTTCTCCAAAGATACACATAAACCTGTCCATTTGCTCCACGGAAACCACAGAGAAACATACAGCAGCCAATGTTCTGTCTGAGGAACTGCATTCACCCTAATCCAGTTTCAGAAGCTGGGCTTCCCTGGAACCCTTGGGGCCTGCAGGAGGCTGGCCTGCCCGAACGGGGGGGGGGGGGGGGACGGCCGGGCCCGGCTGCCCCGAGGCCCACTCTGCTCTGGAGGCCTCAGGAGGCTGAATCCATTGTGTGGTTGCCTTGGCGTTTCCTTCTCACTCTGTATGATGGGCTAGCTCCCAACCAGGGGAACTTCTGGAACCTGTGAACAGAGACCCTGAGCCTCAGTCCCCCTAGGGCTCCCTGACCCTGGACTAACAACTTCCGAGTAAGCTCCATGGAACAAGAATGAGCAATAATGTGTCCGTGGAAGGGACAGACTGGGAAACGGCCTGCCACGTGTTCCCCTTGAACCTGCATATGTCTAAAGTCTCACAGACGAGAGAGAAATTCGCAGCCTTTGTTCCACCCGGCTTTTCTTCACGTTCATTCGACCATGAAATCCTTTTTCTCATGAGACTTAGTGAGACCTCACGTACGCTCTGGGGAAGGCTCCTTGCTGCACACTGAGCCCAGGACCAAGGTGGGCTCAGGAGGCTGCAGCACAGCTCTTTGAGGCCCTGCAGCCCTCAGCGGGCTCGGACAGTGCACAACGGGGAGGACCCTCGCACGAGGCCTTTGCAACCCACGGGTGGGGTCCATGTGCACTCAGGGGTGTGTACTTGTCACTGGCTTAAGAGGAAGCCTAAGAGTGACTTCCGGTCAGGCTCATACCCGGAGTGGGATGCCCACTTCGTCCATGGACACATCGCTTAGGTCCTGAGCACTCTCCACCACCCGCCGACTGTCATCCTCGGCCTTCCTGTCAGCGGTCCTGCCAGGAGACGTGGGCTTCTCCCGGGGGGGCGCCGAGTCCCGTTCTCCCACTCTTCGTTCTGGCACAGGATCTAGGAGTGAAAAAAGTCGTTAGCTGAAGCTCTTCTGGCATCTCCAAAGCTAAAAAAACCAAACCAAACCAAAACAAAACAAAATGAAACAAACTCCCAAACAGGCCAGCTGGGGGGGAAGTGTGTTTGCTAACTCTTAATTGGAACGAGTTTCACGGGGAGCAAGGGTCAACAAACTTAGGCCCGGCCACCTGTTTTTGTAAATAAACTTTTATTGGATACAGTCACGCCCACACATTATTTATGGCTGCTTTCGAGCTAAAAGGGAAAAGTTGAGTAGCTATCACAGAACTGTATGTCCTGTGAAGCCTAAGATATTTACCGCCTGGCCCTTGGGAATATATCTGCCGAGGTATAAAGCTTGCTCCAGACGCCGAGTGGTTCTGGCTGTCAGGAGCAGGTAAAACCATAAAGAGGTGGCCGAGCATTACTTGAAAGTTCTTGTTTCATCTTCAGGAAGTCGCTTAACTTTTCTGTGTTCTGTTTTCTCATCGTAAAACAAGGATGCCATGAGGGTCCTAACAAGGTAACTGGGGCCAAAATGCTTGGAAAGCTCTAAACTGCCAAGTGCATCTTATATTATTTAACTTTTTCCATAATTTTTTTTTGGGGGGGGAGAAATTAAATGTAATGGGGTAACATTGACCAATAAGAGTACATAGGTCTCAGGTGAACATCTCTATAGCATTTGAACTGTGGATGGCGACGTTAAGTGCACCTTATTTTAAATTTGATTCAGGATTGGAAGTTACAGAGAGCGAATTAACATATCATGGGCAGCCTACCGATTATAAAATTTAGTTTATCCTGTTATTCCAAGTCATGTCGTTTATTTATGGGATGACGTTTACTAAGCACCTGCCAGGTGCTATGCATTCCCACGCAAAGGAAAGGCAACTGGGTGAAGGCAGGGGAGGTGGCCTCTCCCATCTAGACATGGTAACTTTGAGGAGACAGCAAGATGTTCAAGCAGAAATGTCCAGAAATGCCTGGAAAATATGTGCAGAGCGGAGCCCAGGGGAGAGGCCCTGGCAGGAGTGTGGTTTTAGAGCCCTCAGCACAAAAGTGATTGATGGCCGATCAAAGAGATGGGAGAGCTCACTGGCGGAGGTAAACGAGAAAGGGTCAAGGGCTGAAATTATGCACTGAGGAATATCACAGTCACAGAATAAAAAGAAAAAAGAAGTTTCTCCCAAAGGATGCAGCAGTCATTGGAGGGATAGGAGACGAACCAGAAAGGCAGATGAGCTGTCACTGGAACCAGAGAAGACAGACTTCCAAGAAGAGAGTGGTTAAACACGCCAGAAAACAGAAACCAACCAAAACCAGAAACCGAAGCAGAGGAGGAGGCACTAGGTCAGGCAAGAGAAGAGCCACAGGACTGCTATGTGGGAGCCGTTTGGGGAGGGCGGGGGAACAGACACCAGGTGGCAGAGAAAGAAAGAAATGTGTACACAGGAAGTGAGGTAGTAAGCAGGGAGGTGGGCACAGAAGAAATATGGCAACTAAAGAGGTCATAAGATTGGGGGGCAAGAAGGTCTAAGCGAAGGGAGTGTCAAGTCCTACCAGTGAAGCCCAGCCGGTGAGACTGAGGGGATGGAGGTGTGCCCTGGAAATCATAAAGGCTCAATGAGCATCTGTCCACTGACTGAGGAGGAGGAGGTCCTGCTCTTTGAGAATGAAAAGGTGCTGAGTGCTGGCTGGAGGAAACCGGCAAAGAAGGACCCCGAGGGCGCTCGCCAAGCTGCGCCAGAGTCAGAGAGATGTCCGTGTGCAGAGGAGAGGTTGGGGGAGTGGGAAACAGAGACGGGGCCCTCAGCTTTTACGCCTTTCACAGTCTGCTCCGTGGATCGGCTCTGCCTAGTTCTGAACTGAGGATTCATTCTGTGGCCGTAGAAGGATTTCTAAACATTCTGTGGGAGACTCAGCTCAGAGTCCTTCAGGAAACCTGATACTGGGTGTCATTACCACAGGCTTTAAAGGATTTTAAGACCAGACTGGCTTCATGGGATGAGTTCTCATGCTCCTAGGAAAGTCCAAAAGGAGACCAAGGATGTGGCAGGAAGCACGGGATGTGTGGGGGGATTTCAGGTCACCAGTGTCTACTCTCAAATGGCTCTCTGAGCACTCTCCCACCTGCAGAGGCCTTCCTAAGTGTGGCCAAGATTTCAAGCTCTGTCTCACCCGGTGTTTGGGGGTGCACATACTCCTCACTCCTCTATGCCATTTCATCAGAAGAAGAGGAAGATCACAGCTATGCCATTCTCAGAGTTTTCGGGTCCAATGACTTTTTAAAAACTTGTTATAACAGGTATCTCTAACAACAACGACTGAACTAACTGCAAACCCAGGCTGACAGTCCACGGATTTGTTCCAAGCTGCCGGAGTCCTTTTGATCTACAAAAATTAGCCCTGAATGATCTTACTTTAGAAGCTTGTGATCATGTGATTCTTGATTGAGTGGATTTGAATATACAGACGGCTGAATTGCAGCCGCTGAAGAAAAACTATTTCTTTATATAGTGAAAACCTAAGTGACACTTTATTGTCACACAGGTGACAGGGCCACCCTTTTGCCATGTGTGTTATAATGCAGGCTTGCTCCTTCTCACTAGGCAAATACTGATTGGTCCCTCATACGACATCCTGAAGCATTTCCTTCTGATCTTTACTGTGCTTTCAAAAGCAAGGTCCTGGAACAGGACCATAAATCAACAATGGTGCTGACAACCTGAGACAGGTCTCCGTTCAGGGGGTGGGAAAAGCCTGTCTTTCCTTCACACCAAAGCTCCGTGACTAAGAGTTGCCGCACACTGACACACTTTTCTCGGGGAATGGAGGCGTGGCCCATGCCAGCCCCTCTGTCCTGGCCCTTGTATTCCTGTCCATCTGCCCAAGGGACCCATGAGCTTCATGAGACTCTCACTGAGCATGAGGCTCCAGAAGTTCAATAAAAATCCATCAAAGGGAGGGAGGGAGGGAGGGAGAGAGAAGGAGACAGGGAGAGGGAGGGAGGGAAGGAAGAAGAGAGGGAGGGAGGGAGGGAGGGAGAGAGAGGGAGGGAAGGACAGAAGGAGGGAGGGAGGGAGGGAGGGAGGGAGGGAAGGAGGCCTGTGGCCCTTCCAAGTCCCACCACCACAGATGAGATGAGCAGAGCCTCACTTACTCCAGGGCACAGGCTGGGGTATCAGCCCAAATAGCCCTCTCTCTTTGGAAGCTTCTGAACAAAATGGTACTTTTTAAACAAAATTTAGTTAGCTATTTATGTGCCAAGCTATCCAACACCACGAGTGGCTCTGTGCCAAAACTCAAAGGAGGCCGTGGCTGGAGCCTGGAGGCACAACAGGGAAGCCCTGGCTTTCACAGAGCACTTGCGAGTGTGCAGACAGACCCCAACGCTGCCCCACACAATCCTTACACACCTCTTCGAGGCAGGGGCAAGGACTGTCATCCCCATATCCCACATGAGGAAACTGGCCCAGAGAGGTGACGTCACTTACCCAGGGACAAACAGCCGTAAGAGGGAAGAGCCAGGACCAAACTCGGGGTCTCACTTGTATTTGGGTGCCTTTTAAAAAATCTATCCCACTGCCCCTTTCAAACTCCCAAAGGCAGGAAGCTACCTCTGTTCCCAAGCCACCCTGCTCTCAGCAACCTGGGCTGGGGCCACAGAGTGAAGTGGGCTGGAGGGCGGCATCGTGAGGAGGGGGCAGCGAGGGCACCTTGTGCTAACCACAGCCTGTCCTGGCTCCACAGCCAAGTTCTGATAAAGCTGAGAGGGTGTGGGAACCTCGTGTCCTTCCCGCCTGGGCTTTCCGCGAATCCCAAGGACACAAGTGGATGAAATGAACACAGAACTCACAGAGCAGCTGCTCAGAAAACGGTGGCTTTTGTTATCCACCAAATCAGAGAGACTCTTGACCTCAGAGTTCAAGAGGATCTGTAAGTCAACCAAACGCATGTGTTTCCACACATGTGGCTTTTTCTAGAGAATGAACATACTGCTTCACTAGATTCCCCAAATAGGTCCACGACCAGCACAAGATTACAAACCATCACACCACAAACTGCTGGAGGGCAGCAGTTTGCTGACATCGCTCTAGAGCAGGGGTCCCCAAACTTTTTACACAGGGGGCCAATTCACTGTCCCTCAGACCATTGGAGGGCCGGACTATAAAAAAAACTATGAACAAATCCCTGTGCACACTGCACATATCTTATTTTAAAGTAAAAAAACCAAAACGGGAACAAATACAATATTTAAAATAAAGAACAAGTAAATTTAAATCAACAAACTGACCAGTATTTCAATGGGAACTATGCTCCTCTCACTGACCACCGATGAAAGAGGTGCCCCTTCCGGAAGTGCGGCGGGGGCCGGATAAATGGCCTCAGGGGGCCGCATGTGGCCCGTGGGCCATAGTTTGGGGACCCCTGCTCTAGAGCCTGGCTCAGGGCTTGACACAAAATAAACATTCAATGAAATGACAAGTGAACCAATGGCGGCACCTACTGAAAACAGGGACTAACACTCATCAAACAGTGATGCCAACGCCCAGCACTAAGCTGTTTATAAGCAGAACATCTGACGGATAAGAAACTGATGTACCTTAGCACGTTCGTAACCTGCCTTCGGTGGTAGAACCAGGGCTGAGAGCAGAAAGGCTTCAGAAAGGCACGAGGAAATGGCCACATTTTCCCATTCCTGGGTTTCCTCACAGTTTTCACCTACATTTTTGTTCCCTCTCCACCCAACTCATCCCAATCCTGCACATTTTATCCGGGAGGGAGCCTGGATGTCTGGTTATATTTGTGGTCACTCCCCACCACTGTCAGCTCTGATGGAACGTGCTACTCCAGCAGTCAGTACAGAGGGCAGAGCCGGCATCACCCGGCAGCTGGTTAGAAACGTAAATTCTTCCCTACGCCCGTTTGAATCTGAGCTGCAGGAGGTGTGGCCTAAGCTTCGACCAGCGCTCCACACTCTTCCAGACACTGCTGGCTGGAGGCTCTCTCCTGGGTCCATCGCCCCAGGGGCACCTACTGGCATTTGGGCTTGCCGCCCAGAGTAGAAAGAACTCATCCACATCTCCCAACCTCCAACCTGTCACAGGATTTTGTTCAGAATATCCTGTTCTCACCCATCAAGGCACATATCACAGGTCCACAGGACACGTTTACTAGTTTGGGTCCCTTGTCCGGTGGGCGCCACCAGCCTGCAAGCCGCAGCGAGGCGGAAACTCTGCCTTTTCTCATCACCCTTGCCATCCGGCAACAGACCGTGTCCCCCACACATCAGAAGAGCTTATGAGACTGGGCTGATTGGACATCAGGTGGTGACCAGAAGCCAGCCGTAACAGGAACAGGTGGTAACGTGTAAATAAATGTTTTTCACCTACCTGAAAGGCTACTGAGTCTTTTCTGCTGTTCTGTTATAAAAGAAAAAAAAAAATACACACAGTATGAGCTTTACAAAGACATGGTAAAACCGAGACTCGTTAGCACCCCAAGATCTGTGTCCTCACTGTCCTCTGGGCTTAGATACCGAGATGGAGTGTACCCAGTGAATACAGAGGGATTAATATGGCTCCTGTTGTCCAAGGGTGGTATCTCTACCCCCTGACCCTAGGTCTGCGCCAGGATTCAGGGAACCGTCACTGTTTTCTGGTTTCACGGAAGCAGGACCTTATACTCCCCCATCTTGGGACCTTCTGAGGGAAAGTAATTGTGTCACCACCACGGCAGTGACCACCTCCCGGGTGCTTGCAAAACGCCAGGCATTGTTTTAAGAGCTTTTACATCTATCTCCCCTCCTCTCACTTGTAACAGAACAAAAACTAAAAAAGAGCTTTCACACAGGTTAGTCCTTTCTATCTTTGCAGCAACCCTGGCGGGTAGGTCGGGTGGCTGAGTTTGTGGTATTTTGGTAAAGGGTGCAAACTACCCAAGATGACACTGGAAACCGGAGCTGGTCTGGAAGCTGGAATCGCCGTGTCTTCTAACCCAGGGTTCTTTCCAACTCGAAGCACCAGGCCCCCACCCCTTAACGCTGAGCTCTGTGGGTATCTCGCCTCCTTGGGCACCGTGAGGAGGGGAGGACAACTCTCCTCTGGGCAGTTCTCTGTGTACGTGCTACGGCACAAGCACAAAGATGACGTCTACCTTCCATAGCTGCTAAATATAAAGTAGCTGCATAGATAAAAATAAACGCTTGCCAGCCCGTGCTGTCATCATCCCTTTTGGCCGGACCCCCCCCCCCCCCGAACCACTGTGGACAGGAGTTCAACAGAGCAGCAGGGAGCTCCCAGAAGGTGGAAGCAGCCCATTCCCTCTGCAGGGAGCTCCCAGAAGGTGGAAGCAGCCCATTCCCTCTGACCTGTGGACGTGGACGAGGCTCACTCACACTGGACGGATTGCTCACACTGGACGGACAACAGAAGTCCAGCGGAGCTCCAGGCTCTGCTCGGCCAGCACAATGTCAGACGACACTGACCACCATGGAACCCCATTTTCCTGTTTCTCCCTCAGTTTCCTCATCTATTAAAGCACTCGTTGGGCCTTGGCTGGCTAGCTCAATTAAATGGAGCATCATCCAGAAATGCCAAGGTTGTGGGTTTGACTCCCAGTCAGAGCACACACAGGAAGCAACCGGTGAATGCAAAGTAAGTGGAACAACAAATGAATGCTTCCCTCCCTCTCCCTCCCTCCTTCTTTCCCTCCCCCTTTCTCTCATTCCCTCTCTCTCTAAAATCAACCAATCAGCCTTGGCTAGTTAGCTTAGTTGGTTAGAGCACTGTCCCGAAATGCCAAGATTATGGGTTTGATCCCCAGACAGGGCACATACGGGAAACAACCAATGAATGCACAAATGAGTGGAACAACAAACCAATGTTTCCCTCTCTCTCTCTCAAATCAATCAAACAATTAAAAAAAAAGTGCTCACTTGGATCCACAGATCCCAAACTCTGATCTCCGAGCCAGGGGCAAGGTCTTCCCCACAGGCAAAAGCAAATTTATTCCATTTAAAACAGTATGTTGTTCCTACTTCTGAGGTGTGAAATGACCTTTCTTTCGTGGAATGACATGTGATGTAGATAACAGCAATTGCTTTTCAGGGGTGCTATTTAGTGAAGTTTAGAAATTAGCAACCTGAGGTCCCAGACTGCTTCATGTGACAGAAGTGTGGGAAGCTTTGCACCCCGGCTCTCCAGTACGACCCGTGGACGCCCGGCAGTGCCAACATGCCCTGTGAGCTGCTGAAAAATGCAGACTCTCGGCCCTTCCCCAGACCCCCTGGACCTGAATCTGCAAGTTCTGAAGACCCCAAGCCTCCAGGCACATTAAAGACCCAGAAGCTTCGAGGCCCTGGCCGATTGGCTCAGTGGTAGAGCATCGGCCTGGCGTGCAGGAGTCCCAGGTTTGATTCCCGGCCAGGGCACACAGGAGAAGCGCCCATCTGCTTCTCCATCCCTCCCCCTCTCCTTCCTCTCTGTCTCTCTCTTCCCCTCCTGCAGCCAAAGCTCCATTGGAGCAAAAAGTTGGCCCGGGCACTGAGGATGGCTCTGTGGCCTCTGCCTATGGCGCTAGAGTGGCTCTGGTTGCAACAGAGCGACGCCCCGGAGGGGCAGAGCATCGCCCCCTGGTGGGCGTGCCGGGTGGATCCCGGTCGGGAGCATGCGGGAGTCTGTCTGACTGCCTCCCCGTTTCCAACTTCAGAAAAATGCAAAAAAAAAAAAAAAAAAAAAGACCCAGAAGCTTCGAGCTAGGGGATCCACCCATCTCTTTCATTCCTGAGTTTCCTGACTCAAGCCCTCTGACCAGACTGATCATGAGCAGTCCACCCTCACACACACGCACGACGAGAGCTCATGGGAGGGAAGCGCGAGCTGCACGTGCGTGACCTCCAGAGCCGGGCGGACACGCCGTGCCCTCCATGGGTTTGCGGCAACGGAAGCTGGCTGCGAGAGACAGGGGCTACTGTCACACTGTGCCCTGGGCCAGTCTAGGCAGGAGAAAAGGGAACCTTTTTTAGGATGACTAAATCGGAATCCCAGAAGTAGAGAAAAGTTATCGTTCTCTCAGGAGACTCTGCGATAGTTAAGAAATTGTTTTTACAGGTATTATCTATAAGGCAAAGCAGAGCGGCCAGGCTGGGTCAATTCTGAAGCCAAGCCAGGAGCGCTTGACCTAAAGCCCACTGACGGTCACTGACCACGGCTGGGCCCGCGAGGCGCTCCTTCCTCCTCGGTGCTTCCTGCGCCTCCGCCTCGGGGGACAGATGGTTTGCTCTTTATGGGAAGCTATTTCTAATTCCAAAAAGCAAATGTACTTGTATCCTTTTCTGAAGGATGTGTGATTCAGGCTGCACAATTCTGATTTTTAAACCCAAGGGTAGGGCTTAGACAAAAGAGAAAGGTAAGAACCAAAAGGCAGTTGTGCAAAAAGGAAAAACTCATTTGATCACGGAAGAAACAAGGAACTACTGGCATTTCTGTGCCCAAAGATGTCTCACTAGGTGCCATCAGAGGGACTTAGCCGAAGTAGCTGACATTATACTTGGCATTTCCCAAAAACCAAGTTGCCTTGGGAATAAACCCCATTTTTAGAGAAACTGCTTTTCCTTCTGGGAACTAACTTGCTTCTGTTTGACTGGATTTTTTAAAAAGATGAGTCATAAAGAAGTTCATAGAGAACCAAAATTTCGCATTGTCCTGCATCACAGGCACTTTCTGGGCAAAGAAGGCCCCTGAGAGAGGAGAATGGGCTCTTACATAGTTCAGTGTGGGGGCTGAGAGCCTTTTTATTTTCTGGAGAACACAGATTCATGGATAAGAATTAATATGGAGCCACACACAGTAAAAAAAATAAAATTACTAAAATAACTAAGATCTGAGTGGAAAGATTTTAAGTGAGAGAAAATGCTTCATTCATCTATTTTTTTAAGTTAGAAACAGGAAACAGAAAACTCCATTTAATATGGAGAACAATTAAAAATAGACTTCTGCCCTGTCTCATCCGAGTTGGTGCAGAGGGAGGCAGAGGGGAGGAGGTGACGAAGCAGGAAGGCAGGGAGTCAGGAAGAGAAAGCTGCTACCACGCGGAACAAAATCATCAACCCCCCCTGCTCTTTGAAATTCAGATGAAGAAGCCCTTTCTACACTCAGAAACATTGGGAAAGCTGGAAAACCTTGACATCTCACACCGCAAGGACCTTTGGGGAAAGGGAAGTTTGTTTCTCTACTGCATTCCCAAAACGAAAAATTGGGATTTAGAATCATCTTCTGAATTTTAAAGTAGTAGGAGGAACATATGCAATTATTACCCAAAAAGCACTTCTGCTTCCGTGAAGATCCCCCTGCAGAGAGGTTGGGGGACCAACCAGAAGCAGTCAGTCAGACTGCAGAAAACAACATGAACTCTCTCAGCAGGGCTGCCCGGGCCACGCAGTGAAAGGCGCAAACAGCCACTCGTGTCCCCAGAGGCTGCGCCGAAAGGTGGCCCAGTGTAACAACTGCTGGCAAGAAGGAAGGCTGGTGAGTCACTAAAAAAAAGTTCAATAGTCTCTGTTTAGAGGTACAAAAGCATGTTCCAGAAAACAGTCCATCTACTATGTTTTCTTTTTATAATTTTGGAACTCAAAATTTTGCTTTCTAGAAATGATGTCAAAGACTACATGATTTAGGACACTACTGCAAAGAGGTACAACTGCACTTCCACTTTCCAAGCAAAGCTAGGATTAGAATTCTCACGATGAGAAAATTAAGGGTCCCAGATGGTTCCTTCCCATCTTTTCTTTCTTTTTGGCGCCACCATGTGAAGACCCTGGGAAGACCCCAGGTGCGGAACATGTGCTACACCTCAGCTTACTTTACCGCGACATCCAACATCATCCCAAATCAGGGGTCTGTCTGCCATGATTTACTCTGTGGGTCGTGGGAGTAAACTGGGCAGACGGCCTCGGGGAAGCACAAGAGTCGTGCTCGTTTCCGTGACAAGGCAGAATCGCCGTCCCACAGGTCACGGACTCGTGAGCTGAGGCAGAGGTGTGCTGCGAAGCCCCTTACCTCGGTTGTGTTGCAAGAGCACGATCGTGGGGTTGACGATTGTCGTGGAGGGGTAGGCAGACGATGGCTTGCTAACTGGGACAAAGGTTTGGGAATCAGTTCCAACGCGGGATAAAGAAACTTCATTTAGCAGAGGACTTGAATCCTAAAAAGAAAATAAACATGGTAGCTGTCAATACACAAAACCTAGAGTTAATGCTTTTTTTTTTTAAAAAAAAAAAAAAGAAACTTAAAGTTTTACAAGGACCTTAATTGAAAAGAAATGTAATCAAGGAGAAACATCATTAATTCCAGTTAGAAACTTAATCTGGAATGCTTATTCTCTCTGTTGGGATTAGTAAGGGGAGAAAGGGAAGGTAATGTTACTGAAAATCTCAGCAACATTATTCATTATTTTCACCTGGTAATAATTGTGGATCAATCCAGTTACTGAAAAAGCAAATTCAAATCAAAGTAAAAACTCATGCAAAACTCATGCAATTCCAAATGCGATCTGAGAATAAGAGCTGGTTTAATTGGGAAAAATCAGAAAAGTTTAGTACACTTGTTTAAAGAACCATAAGACGTTGTGAGGACAGGAAGCCACAGATGTAAGAACAGAAAGAGTTAAGTGCTGGAACTCCCGGCATCCACATCACTGAACAACCTTACTAGCACTCGCTTCTGAGATTCAGATATCATCCTGTCCTACTGTGATGTTTTTTTCACTTCAATATCGAGTGACAAAAATCTCTAAGTAAAGACTTGTGAAAATCCTGACTTTTAAAAATCTGAGGGTCTCTGCCAGAAATACCAAAAATATTATTACTATTAACGTTATAATCTGCATGACAGGAATAATATCAGTGTTTCAATTTTTTTAAGCCTGGGTATTGTATTTTTATTTTTATTATATGTTTTTAATTGAATTTATTGGGGTGACACTAATTAACATAGTTATACAGGTTTCAGAGGCAATGCCAGTCTTTTTAAAGACAGAAAAGACCTCAAAATGCAGTAAGACTATGTAGACAAGTTCTTCTATCACCCATATACATTTTGCAACGTTTCTATTTTAGAATTTACAGGCCCTAAAGCCAGAATATCATTCTTTAAAGGGTTTAAAGACCAACACTTTGTGACTCTCCAGATAAAAATATGGCATAAAAGCAACGCAGATGCTCCATCAGAGATCATCGCTTTAAGTACGTGCGTGCGGGACAAGAGCCACAAGTCCCTCTCCCTCTCCCTCTCCCTCTCCCCCACCCCCGACACCTGCAGGCAGCAGGTGCTCATGACTGACAGGAGCCACCTATCAGCAATGGTGTTTCTGAACAGCTTTTGTTCAAGAAAACAGAAGTTTGGGCGACTATCTTGCCCACCAAAAGAGAGGATGTGAGTGTCAGCACCTAGGACAGCTCCTGACACACAGTAGGGGCAGCTACCAAAAAAATCCGGCTTGCTCAGCCCAACTCTTCTGAAAGAGCCCCAGTGTCGCAGCTGTTATTTATGAGCGGCAGCTCAGTTTAGTGAACACAACTTTCCCCCAAGTCTTGAGAGGCACAACAGAATCTTGGACAACAGTGCCTCATCTCAATTTTTCATTTGTAAAGTGGAAAAACAATTATACCGTCGTACTTTACTTCCAGAGTGATGTCATACTGATGAGTGACAAATCAGTGGAAACTCTGCCACAATGCAGCCAAAAAACACAAAAAGTCAGGCATACACCTTTTAAAAGTATAAATACCTCCTGTGACGCCTGGAGCCAGGCGTCCCCAAACTACGGCCCGCGGGCCGCATGCAGCCCCCTGAGGCCATTTATCTGGCCTCCCACCGCACTTCCGGAAGGGCCACCTCTTTCATTGGTGGTCAGTGAGAGGAGCACTGTATGTGGTGGCCCTCCAACGGTCTGAGGGACAGTGAACTGGCCCTCTGTGTAAAAAGTTTGGGGACCCCTGTGTGAGCATCAAGCATTTTAGAAATTTTACTCTGTGGCCCAAGTCTTATTTCTGAAACCTGACAAAAATGGTTATTGACCAAAAGGACCCAGACCAATGGACGTGAATTTTCCTCTCCCCTCTTCCTATCAAATAGCTGCAGACAGAGCAGATACCAACTTGTGGTTCGGCCACATCCACAGGGGATCTGCTCTTCTTGACGATTCTTTCAGTGGAGGAGCCCCAAACAGTTTCCTTTTTCACCCCTCACTTTGTTACCTGGGACCAACTGAAGCCTCCCAGGAAGTCTTCACCAGGCTAATCAGTCGGGTTGGAGAAACTGAGGACACTGTCCCAACTAATCTGTCCTGGTACTCCTGAAACACAATACGGAAACCTAGACCTACACAGATGGCGAAGGACAGGGCGCACAACACGACGGCTCACAAGGTATGCCGGCACACTGAAAGTAACACTCATCCACATGCTGCCCTAGAGAGTCTGTGCCAAAGGGAAGAAACCTGTATTCTCCCAAACAAGGGCAGCCTCTAAATTCACCCCTAAGTTGAGCTGGGGTGAGGTGAGTGCTCCAGGGAACAGTTCTGCATCTTTCTCCAACAGGGCTGAGTTGTCAAGCTCAAAGCTAGGATATCCAAGCCCCTGGGTCATGTTTGGCAGGGTCCTGACCTAACTGCGTGGTGCTGCATCTAGAGTTTTGAGAAGAGGTCCCAGCCCAGAATGTAGCCATTCGCAGCTTTGCGACGGATATCTCACTATAATTTCTCTGAAAAGCCAAGAAAATGTTTCCTTCCTGCTTTCCGCATGACTTGCTTCAGTTTAATGAGCCGTCTGAGTCCGTTTTGTAGGCATATACCTCTTTAAGCAAAGGATGTCAGTGAACATTCAGTTCCTTCATCCAATTGTATGATCCTGTATCTCAAAATGTGGTCCATGGACCCTCAGCATCAGAATCCCACGGGATGCAAACTACCAAGTAGCCCGAGTCCTAGGTCCCTCAATCAGAAACACCAGGAGTATGACCTGCAGCTGACAATGTAAATGCTGATCCCACAAACACTGAGCTTGAGAACACCACTCGGGCAAGGCCTGAGAGCAGGGCAGTGCCTTGCTCATGGCTGTACAAAGAAGGTCCAGAAGACTGCCTAGAACAGGGGGGCAACTCAATGGCTGTTAATTAGCCAGCTACTTATTTTTGAGGGACTCTGGCCCCCATTTGCTGCAGCAAGTCCTCAGCAATGTAGCTAACACTTCTGGGTGCTCTGTGTGGCAAGGACCAGAGCCGAAACTATTACACACTCGGGCCCACGCACCTCAGCCCAGTGTCCAGACCCAGGTAACCCAATTCACAGCTCGCACTGTGGTGCCCTTCCGTCTCTCTGTCTCTGGGGCTTCTGAGAATAAACTATTTTGATTCAGCCTTTCTCTAAAGCACTTGGGCTTTTTCCCCATACGATGGGGACGTGTCCCTCACAGGATGGGACGTAAAGTGCAAGGGCTCTTTAACTCCATGACCGGTGAGGCACTGTTTGGCCACAAAGGCCCTGGGAGCCACCACTCAGGGGTTCCAGCAACCTTCTGCCTTTTGGGGAAACAGTCCTAATATTTGTACAAGGCTTTTATACCCATCTGCTCACTCATACCCAACTCTCTTCTTTTAACCTAGTCTCTGCCATTGCTGTACATGAAAGACCTTGTTTACTTGCTAAATCAACACAAAAGCGACTGTTCCTCTCCTGCTCCCTGGTGGAGAGACTGCGCCGGCTGTCCGCGTCCTTCTGCAGCTTTCTCGGCTCCCAGCAGCATGCCTGCCCAGCCTGGGGTGAGGACAAGCAGCCAGAGGCAAGGCCACAGAGGTTGTTCTCTCCGAGGGAAAGCAGAGTGCTTTCAGGAAGATGTGCATTCCGGACAGGACAGGACAGTGAGGAAGAGGGACTTAGACACCCGCGAACAGGTGCAGAGCCCCAGGGACACAAGGGGAGGCATGCACTCTAGGGACAGCAAACACGGGTCCAGTCATCACGCAAGCACAGCGGCAGCCAACACGTCCCTCAGAACTTTAGTACTTCGGTGAGAAAGGGGTTTTTACTGCCGGGAGCAGACATTCAGGAAAGCCGTGGGGAAGGGATTCCAGCAAGCTTACGGTACTTGGAACAGCTCCCGTGAGGTCAGGCTCCGAGACTCTGTGCAGGCCCTCCGGGACTGGGGGGACCAGAGGCGGTGGTGGTGAGAAGGATGGCGGTGCCTGGCTAACGGGGGGGTGGGGGCCCGGAGCGCCAGCTGGCGGGCTGTGCGGGGGCCGCCTCTGCAGGTGGGGGGGAATGAAATCGTCTAGAGTCGGGAAGGTCAGAGGCGGGCCGGCAGGGGCGGTCGCCGGGCCCGGGGGGCCCAGTTGCCCCAGAGGTGCTGGAGGTCTGGCAGCGCCTTCTTGCCCTCTGTCAGTGTTAACCAGGTAGAGAGGGACAACTATGACCTCAGGCTGGGCTGGGCTGGAGGAAGCGGCGTCCTGTAGGAAATAAGGGGGTCGTTACGTACAAGGGCACGGCAGCGGAGAAGAGGAATTCCACATTTCAACAGCTGAGAGTGGACATGCAATGATGTAGCCTGAGAACTATGTGGTCGGTGCCCTTTCCGCAGAGTGCATGAGACAGTCGGTGCTGGCCAGCTGGCCTCCCGACACTCAGGGACACAGAGGGAACCCCGTCCAAGTTTACTTTCCATCCATCTATTTTTGAAGCCTTTTAACACTTTATGAGAGAGAAAGAGAGAGAGAACAGGCAGGCAGGCAGGCTGTGTTTAACCCCAGAGCCACTTGCAGAGTCTGAAAGCTGGGGAGTAAATACCGTTTCCTTGGCACCTTGTTATGAGGCATAGACAGTCTATTTCTCACTGTGTTATTAGTCTACGTATTCCACACTCTGGCACACTTAAATACTTACAGGAAAGGGAGAGAGGGAGACAGAGAAGGCTGCACTGAGACGTTTAGAGAGAAGAATTCGGGATTCCAGCTGCAGCAATATTAAGGAGGAAAGGGGGGGGCGGGGCAGCCCAGACAACAGACACGCTCTCACGGGAGTTTCAAAAGAGACGGAGTCGGAGTCGAAGACACACAAACATTCCTAATTCCTTGCCTTGGCTGGATAACACGGCTGCAAAAGGTAAGGTTCTTTTCTCCTCCGGTTTTCGGGATCAGAGGTAACCTGGGGGCCTAGTACAGGTGGTCCCACTGCGTCTGGGAACGAGGGCCGAGTCCCCAGGGAAGGACTCTCGCCATCTTTACGAGAGTCAAAGAATAGCTTGGGAGGGTGAGGAGGAGCAGAGAGTGGCTTCCCCGTGCCGGCTGTGCAGGGGACAATGCCGGGAGCCGGTGCTGGAGTGCCTTTGGCAGGGTCACGTGCAACACGAGAGCGGCTTTCCGATGCCACCGGGCAAATGTTATTGGATAAACAAGGTACATATAAGCTGCTGACCTTTTTATTCCCAACTGCCTTATGACGTGGGTTAGAGCTCACATTCCCGCTATAAACTGTCCTGGTGGCTGCGCAGTGGTGCTGGGGCTGGAACGAAGCACTGCGGAATGTGGGACCCAGAAGCGAGGGCCCAGGACACACCACACCTGTGGGAGCTGATCTGGCTGCCAGGGGGGCCGAGACAGGCTGGGGTGGTGCGGGGCTCTGCTGGCTGGGGGTGCCGGGTGGAACGTAAGGCTTTGGTGAGCTCCGGTAGAGCGCGTCCTTGTGGGTGCTGTGGAGGGCGGGGGACTGCCATGCAAAGCGGCCCTCCGCAGGGAGAGGAGGGCGTGGCGGAGAGAGAACCTTCAGTAACATTTTCAAGACACAGTATCAAGACAGGAAAAAAAGAGAGAGGAGGGGAAATGGAAAGAAGGACGACCATTAGAAACAGTAGCACAACATGATCTGAAGAAAAAACAATTCTAGACATGTTTTTAAGCAAGTCCTCGGCTTAGATTCCGCATAAGAGTCTACATTTCTCTTCCGGGTAAGGCCGAGGACTGAATCATACTCACCTGGAGAGGCAGCCCTGGCCGACTCTCCCTTACATCGCAGGGAGGCTGAGCTCAGCCCATGAGAGGCCACGTGCTGAGTCACCTGTGACACCAATCCTTGGTTGACCTGCACCCTTTTAGACCTCCTGACTGAACAGGGTGCCCAAAGGCTAAATGCCTGTGGAAGAAGCCCCAAACCCCCAATTTTCTACACTTCCTTTCCGCAACGATTCTTCTCTATGTGCCTTTGGCTTTAAAAAGAGTTGAAGTTCACTGAAACTCTCAAGTGTCTTTCATTCTTTTCCCTTAGGAAATGGAGAATTAGAAGTCATCCTTATTTGTGCTCAGAGGAGACAGATGTCTTAATTGAGTCACTGGGATTTAGTGCTCAATTCCATAAGCATAACAAAGTCAAGCTTGCCAAGAAGAGAAGGCTAAGGACTCAGAATCCACATGTGCTGTTTCTCAGAGGAAACACTGGTGGAACTAATTATTAAGAAGATAGGCATGAGATTAAAAGCATGTCTCCAATTTTTGATGTATACAGAACAAAGGGACCAGGCAGAAGCACTTGATTGGCCTACCAGATGGGACTATGCCTGGTTTATCAAATTTCAGCCCTTTCCCCATTCCTACCCAGTCCACTAGGAGGCATAGAAAATTCTGGAAGGAGGTGATCAGCCCCAGGGCTCCTGGCTTAAGCCCAAAGCTCCAGTTCTAGGTTCAGAGCTGGAAAGCTATAGTTTGCATCTCATTCCCTCTCCCTCAACATGACTCCTCCTTGGGTCCCAGTGGGGCATAAGGTCAGGAAATGGGGTAAACCTCCAGGTTGATCCTCATTTCAATGAGAGCCATCTGTTAACCTGTGGCTCAGCTGGGAATTAGACCATAAGATAAGCAAAGTTTATTTTCCTAGTGTTATGACTGAATGTCTGTGTCTCCCAAAATTAATATGCTGAGTCCCTAACCCAAATAATGATTTTAAAAGTGGGGGGGGGGGCCCTGGCCGGTTGGCTCAGTGGTAGAGCGTCGGCCTGGCGTGCAGGAGTCCCGGGTTTGATTCCCGGCCAGGGCACACAGGAGAAGCGCCTATCTGCTTCTCCACCCCTACCCCTCTCCTTCCTCTCTGTCTCTCTCTTCCCCTCCCGCAGCCAGGGCTCCATTGGAGCAAAGTTGGCCTGGGCACTGAGGATGGCTCCATGGCCTCTGCCCCAGGCACTAGAATGGCTCTGGTTGCAACAGAGCAGTGCCCCAGATGGGCAGAGCATCACCCCCTGGTGGGTTTGCCAGGTGGATCCCGGTTGGGTGCATGCGGGAGTCTGACTGTCTCCCCATTTCCAACTTCAGAAAATACAAAGGAAAAAAAGGGGGGGCATAAGGAGACACTTCGGGTTAGATAAGGTCATTGGGGTGGACCCCATGATGTGGGTTAGTATCCTTATAAGAAAAGGAAGCAACCAGAGCTCTGTCTCTCTTTTCATCATATGGGGACACAGAAGGCAGCCATCTACTAGCTAGGAAGAGTGCCCTCGCCAGGATTCAAATAGGCCAGTGCCTTGATCGTAGACTTTCAGCCTCTAGAACTGTGAGAAATATACGTCTTTGTTTAAGCCACCCAACTATGGTGTTTTGTTATAGTAGCCCACGCTAAGACACCTTGATGTTCTTCACTGGCCCTTATCTTTAAAGACAGTCCAGTACTAGAAAGAAAACCAGAACCTTCCTCTAAATGGCACAGGTGAGATGTATTAGAGTTTGGTCAATATCTGTGACCAAAACTGGGACTGTACTAGGGTGTAGGTCTATTTCGAGGTTATTTATTTATTTTACTTTATTATTTTATTAATTTTTTGTGGAGTACAAGGCCAAGGGGAAAGGGATATTAACAAGGATAAATAGGTGAAAAATAAAAATTTTTATGAGTCTGGAATAGAATATCAACCTATGCCTTAACAAACTAAATTTTCAAATAACATGGATGGGAAAGAAACTCTTTGGGTTTCCGAGGTTGACCTGATGCCTATCCTTTCCACAGGGTGACCATATGTACCAGTGAAAAGAACCAAAGGAGCAGCCCCTCGTCAGTAACAACCATGAGAAAAACCTCCCAGATGTGCTCCCTGGGTTTCAGGGAACTCAGGTTGGAGGCTGGGGCATGTTATATAAATACAGAGTAACTGATGCTCTCTAGAAACAAAACACTTGAACTAACGCGCACTAAAGGGACCGAGGGATATGTTGATAATGGTTGTCAGGGAAGTAAGTAAAAGGCAATTTTGAATTAGGCTCAGATTTACTTTTACTTTGAGCTTGAGTGTCTCACATGTGATTCTTCCTTGTACAAAGATAGCAATCAATTTCAACGAGTTTTTTAACTTAATTTGGCTGTGGCCATATATGGTGCCATAGCTGCATGACATCAGGCGCAAACCTTCCCAAGACTTTGACCCCGTAGAGAGGACACTTCCCCAGAGTGTTGACAATGCACTTGGAGCCAAAGGCCTTCCTGCTGTGGGGTTTCTTTTCGCCCTAAAGAAGGGGAGGATAGGCACATCCCTCTACGTGGAAGGAACTGCTTTCTGTTTTATTGTAAACAATGTAGGAACCACACAGGCAGTTTGTATCCTCCCCAGCGTGCTACTCATGAAAGCTCACGTCTCTTATTAGATGGTGAGGCAGTGAAATGATGGGACTGCTTAGAAGAATCTGATACGTTCCTATACGTACAGTTCTGGAAACTACCAACCCTCACCTCCACTGGGGACATCGAGATGATGATGCGGACAGGGAGGAGGCAGCCCTGGCTCCCTGTTACCGGGGACAAGGGAAGCAGGGGAGCAGGTCCAGGCTGGCAGGGGAAAGGCAGCCTCTGGGGACATCAGGGACAGACTCTTCTCCCACCCCCGTGAGTCTCTTGGACCCTAACTCGGCCCCTCTGAGGAGACGCTAGGATAGGAGGGATCTATCCTCCTATCCTAGGGATAGGAGAGCTCTCTTCAGCTGACGCCAAGCCAGGGCAGCCCCAGCCCAGCCCGCTTGGCTTCTCTAAGCCAGTGTACACTTACAGCGCCGGCAATGGCTATACAGACAAGAAGTCACTTTTGTATTCAGCAAACAAATTCAAGCGGTAATGCAGGACCTGAAGGTTATTGAAATTTAGATGGGCAATTTTACACTGAATATACAGAATTAAACTGCTATATCATCAGTTTACCAGGTTCCCTTTAAGATACCCCATAAACAGAAAATTTTTGGATAGTGACAGATAATATGCGATTCCTAGGAGATAGTACAGGATGTTGACACTTATGATAAACTCCTCGACGGCAACATTTAAAACAGTGATCTAAACCTGGTTTCATTTCAGGGGCCAGTGCAATTTTATGTCCTCAGGCACAGGGACCAGAGGATCACTGGAGAAGGAGCGTGGGGACAGGAAGGTAATGCAGAATTCCCGGCCCCCAGGGAGTTCTGGGAGCATCTATCCAGAAGGCAGGCACAGGGAAGAGGACACACCAGGAACACATTTCTGCAACATATTCTGGGCAGCACAGCTTCCTTTAAAAGAAAGAATTGCTCCATTCCACGGATGTGGCTGCTCTATGTAAAAACACTCTTCACAGATTGTCTGAATTAAAACAAGGACTAGTCCTGTCATCAAAATGGCAAAGTAGCCACAGGGAGGGGAGGGAAGAAAGATCAGGAAAACAATCTAGGGGGAAAGACTTAAGCAAAATGATCCCTACGCCACTCCACGTAGTCCACTTTGGGGGATTTTCTTTCGTAGGCTGGAGCTAGGCGGGTTATACTCCGCTGCACCGCCATTGCAACTTCTAGCTGTCTGCTCCCGGGCCACGGGATGGGGGTCTGGCCACAGCTATACAATCTTAATCTGGAAAGACAGAGTGGCTGGAACTCTTACAGCCACAACTGCTGCAAATTAATGGAATAAACACAAGAATGCACTCTTCTCTTGAATATTATACTCTAAAGAATTTTTAACGAAGAGGCTCAGAACTTTCCCCCACTATTCAAGGCCAAATGGATTCCTTGTTCCAGAACATTCCGAAGTAAATACACTTTAAAACTATAAAACACCGGGCCCATATTTCCAATACCCTGGTAAAAACCAACCTCACCCCATGCCTCTGCTGCCTGCAACCCCAACTTCTTCCAAACTCTGGTCCGGCAGCTTTTCCAGAGCTGGCCAACAACACGACTCTGTACCCGGCCCTTTATCCAGGCGAGCATGCTGGAAGTACAAACTTAAGCGAAAAAGTCTTAGGAACAGGTACCGCTCGGCAGTCCCCACCCGGCCCGGGGGCACACGCCTACCTGGGGCTTGTCGGAAGGAAGGTTGGGATGCACGCTTCTGTAGCCCTTGGCAGCAAGCGAAGAGGGTTGGGCATTCCCATTGGCATCGGCACTGGAAGCAAGCCGCCACTCATCTGGGATGGAAAAAAGAAAACCCTCACTCACAGGGAACACGCCCTGGTTTCCCTTCATTGAAGGGTCCCTGGTGGAAGGTAGGGACTGAAAGAATGCAAGAGAAATCATACCTGCAGAGGAGTTTTCTGATTCCAGAACTGTGTGTGGTACAGAAAAGATGAAAACAAGAAGGGGGGGGGGGGGGCAGAAATGGTTACATTTGCAGGAAACAAGCAGGCACCGCACAGAAAGACGAAAATCCAGCACCCCGCTGCCCGACACAAAATGCCCTCAGTCACGATGGCCTAATTACCATAGGAACCCACTCTAAACCATGATGTGCTCACAGGCGCTGACCTTTGAAAACACAAGGCTCACATTCACGGCAATGAAGAAACAATTGTTCCTTGACATTCTTATTTTACAGACTAAAAGGCAACAAAACTCTACTGTCCGGTCCCTACTCACTAACTCATTCCCCCTCTTCACGCCTGATGTGGGCTCAGAACGACCTCTGCTCATTAGCAGGCTGGACTAATTAACAGGCCCAGGAGAGGGACAAGCAGATAAGCACTTTTTCCATGGCTGCTTGTGGGAGAGAATGTGATTTAAGCCCAGAGGTATCTGCTGTGCTGTGGACTTTTTCCTTCCCCGCCTGCTTTTCTTCTTTCCATTAAATGAGCCACATAAACACTTAAAATCTATCCGCCCTTTCCGAGTTTTCATTGCCCTACCAGGCACCCTCGTCTCCTTCCAGCCAGCTATCCCCTGGCCCTCCCAGCCTCTGCCGGATGCATCTCAGAGACCCTAACCCTCTCCCAACACGGCCCACTTAACGCCACAAGGCAACAGAGCACAATGGTTATGAGCTCGGCTGGACCTCAATTCAAATCCTGACTCCACCACCTGCAAGCTCTGTGTCCCTGGGCAAGTTATAAGCCTCAGTTTCTCCATCTGAAAAACAGGGATAATGATATGCCGGCTTCTTCTGTGTTGTGACAAGAGCCAGTGACCCAGTGCATGAGAAACGCTTAGCCGGCGCCTGGCCGCGCTCAGTAAATGCCTGCTCCTGTCATCTGCACCATCTCTGTGTCTACTCTCCACCCTCCGTGTAGCCCGGGTCGCCAAGTCTATACTGGGCCACACAGTCCATATTTTAGGCTCTGTGGGCCATCTGGTCTCGGCGGCCACTCTTCAACTCTGCTGTCACAGCAGACATAGATGATATGTATATGAATGAGTGTGGCTATGTTCCACTAGACCTTTATTTATGAACACAAATTTGAATTTCACATAATTTGCATATGGCGTATAATACTGTTGATTTTTCTTCCAACCATTTAAAAATGTAAAAATCATTCATAGTTCGTGGGCTCTACAAAAATAAGCACGGTCACACCTGGCCCAACAGCCATAGTTTGCCAACCTCTGACCTAGCCAGACCCTTCACTTCCTCCTTGCGCCTGGGCGACTACCCCTGTCTTACCTGCACAGAGAGAAAGAGGGAACAACAGAGCAGTGCTCACACTCACAGCCCCAGGCCCATTCCCGGGTGCGTCCCTCCAGGACAGAGACGGGCTTTCCAGATGTGAAGCTGAGATTTACAAACATTACTGAACGCCTTCCTACGGGTCAGACACCGTTAGTCACCTCTGCTCCAATCTAGCGTTTAATTTAGTCCACACAAGTCTGTGATGCCAGTGATCACTTGACTTTATGAATGAGGAAACAGAAAGGCCAACTGACTTGCCCAAAGTCACACAGCCAGCAAACGACAAAAGCATTCAGCCCAGCTCTCCAGAATGGAGTACAGCAATCTGTCACCATCCAGAGTCACCAACCCCAGCATCAGCCACAGAGGGGAGCCTATATTTCAGGGAGGTGATGAGAGCCAAAAGGTGACAGAGCTGCACCGGGATCCTAGGGAAGGTGTGTGAAAACGGACTGCTGGGACGCACCCAGGGTTTCTGACTCAGTGACGGGGATTTGGTCCAAAAATGTGTATTTCTAACATGTTCCCAGGGCATGCTACAGGCTGATATCCACAGTCCTCACTTGAAGAACCACTGATAAAAGGATACTTAGAAACACCCTTATTCTGGAAAATTATCCACTCTTGCTTACTTTCGCCTTCTAAGTTAGAGTTTTAAAATATTTCAGGTTTTTATATTCTTTTAGCAGATTGCCTATTACATTTCTGCCCCTCCCTTATGGACAATTCACAGCAATTTGTCTTCTCTTTCCAACCACAAAAGTTGGGAAATTTGCAGGACTTGAATTTTACTCACATTACTGCAATGGTTTAGGCCTGTGTGACCAGGGGCAGGCCAATAATCACTCTAAAGTCCACTCTTGTCACCTATTAGATATAATGCCTACTCCATGTGCACCACACAGGGCTGCTGAAGACACAAACCAGGGGTGGGAAGTACCTCAGAAAAACCATTTTAAACATTCTCTGTTTTATCCATCCAGAACCCTGGCCAGAGATCTCCTCCCACCTAACAGGTCCTGAGACACCAGGTGACACATTGTGACAATGGTTCTCTCTCCTCCCTGCACCCATCACATTTACTGTCCCATGTTCCTAAGTTTTTCTAGTCCACCTCTGTCAAATCATTCTAGCGAAATTATTAGAGCCTGACCAGGCAGTGGCATAGTGGATAGAGCATCGGACTGGGACGCGGAGGACCCAGGTTCAAAACCCAAGGTCACCGGCTTGAGCGTGGGCTCACCAGCTAGAGAGCTGGGTCGCTGGCTTGATCGTGGGATCATACACATGACCCCATGGTCACTGGCTTGAAGCCCAGAGTTGCTGGCTTGAGCAAGGGGTCACACGCTCTACTGTAGCCCCCCCCCCCCCAGTCAAGGCACATACGAGAAAGCAATCAATGAACAACTAAGGTACTGCAACGAAGATTTGATGCTTCTCATTTCTCTCCCTGTCTGTCTGTCCCTATCTGCCCCCCCACCCTGTCTCTGTCACAAACATAAAAAAGGAAAAGGAAAAAACTATTATTAGATTTAGAAATACACTAAAATATCACTAGCTTCTGAGTGAGGGGTTATTCAATAAAGGACAGGAACTTTGAACATGAATTTTGGGGCCCCTTATTTTGCCCCCCTTTGGTTCTCAGTTGGATTGGTTCTACTCAGGTGACATTGGCAAACAGATATATTAGGGAACATTGAGATGAGTCTGTCCCTCCAAAGCTCTAGGTACCATAAAGGGGGATTATCATGTCAGCATCAGACCGCCAAGCTTGCGTCCTGACCATCTTGCTAACTTCCCAGTGCACAGCAAATGACTTAGTCTCACTTGTGAAAGAGATATTATCTACTTCTTTTGAGTCCTAAGGATCAATGGAAATCTCTGGCACTTAGTAAACTAAGAATCCAAAGCATAAGGAAAAAAATTTTGTCCAGACATAGAAATAAATTAAAGTTGCTGACTTCTGCCATTTAATAATTAGCTCCAAGAACATAACATCCTTGGGGATCAACCAACTTTTTCTTCTAATTCCAAATAATTAAAACTGTTCCCCTTCCCCTGCCCTCAAGAAGGCAGCTCCTAAAACCTTCCTGAGCCTTCTCTCTTCCTTTAAAGGAGAGCTGTACTTCTGACGTTTTATCACCCTTCATCTGCTACCTCATCTTCTGAACCTTGAAACTTGGTAGTAACCCAGGACCATTATGTGCCTGAGTACAGCATGTGAAATTTTATATACATAGCCATCAATTATTAACTTTTGGTTGAAGAGACTGTCAAAATGCTCCTTTCAATAAATGCTCCCTCATAGCTCCTGAGGAAGGAGGGCCTGGGGAAGCTGAATCTTAGACAGATTCTACAGCCCTGAAGAAAGCCAAGCCTTCCCATGAGAAGTATATTTAATTTGCCTTATCTTGTCCTCCATCTGTTCTTTAAAAAATTTTTTTAAATTTATTGTTTTAGAGAGAGAGAGGAAGGGAGGGATAGAGAAATGATTTTGTTGTTCCTCTTATTTATGCATTCACTGGTGAATTTATTTTATTTTATTTTATTTTTTTTAGTGGGGAGGGAGTGAGAGTGAGAGAGAGAAAGAGACAGGAAGGGAGAGAGATGAGAAACATCAACTCATAGTTGTGCACCTTAATTGTTCACTGATTGCTTCCTCATATGTGCCTTGACCGGAGGGCTCCACCCGAGCCAGTGACATCTTGGTCAAGCCAGTGACTTGGGCTCAAGCCAATGACCATGGGGTTATGTCTAAGATGCCACGCTCAAGCCAGTGACCCTGCAATCAAGCTAATGACCTTGGAGTTTCAAACCTGGGTCCTCAGCATCCCAGGTTGATGCTCTATCCACTGTGCCACGGCCTGGTCAGGCCATTGGTGGATTCTTGCACGTACCCTGACTGGGGATCAAACCCACAACCTTGGTGGATGGGGATGATGCTCTAACCAACTGAGATATCTGGCTAGGACCTCCTCCAACAGTTCTTTACATATTATCTTTTCTACCTGTGGACACAGCCTCCTGATGTTTTCTTGCTTCTCATTTCATTTTGATCTGTTCTAATTTGTTTTGCTGATCAGTTCTTCTTGGAATCCTAGGATAACTTTCTCTGAGAGATCGGATGTTTTCTGGTAGAGTGTCCAACAGACCAAGGGTGTTAAAAGTGGCCTAGGAGCCCTGGCCGGTTGGCTCAGTGGTAGAGCGTCGGCCTGGCGTGCAGAAGTCCTGGGTTCGATTCCCGGCCAGGGCACATAGGAAAAGCGCCCATCTGCTTCTCCACCCCTCCCCCTCTCCTTCCTCTCTGTCTCTCTCTTCCCCTCCTGCAGCCGAGGTTCCATTGGAGCAAAGATGGCCCGGGCGCTGGGGATGGCTCCTTGGCCTCTGCCCCAGGTGCTAGAGTGGCTCTGGTCGCAACAGAATGACACCCCGGAGGGGCAGAGCATCACCCCCTGGTGGGCGTGCCGGGTGGATCCTGGTCGGGCGCATGCGGGAGTCTGTCTGACTGTCTTTTCCCGTTTCCAGCTTCAGGGGGAAAAAAAAAAGTGGCCTAGGAGTAGTTTCAACTCTTTATTAGGGTATCAGCCATATGGGTAATGGAGTCTACATAAATACACTGGACATAATGGCTCAGGTGACAGTCCTGATTGAAATATCCTGAACACACTGTAACATCTCCATGCTAGGAGCTACACTTCCTGACTCCATAGGAGAGGACCCCGGAAACTCTGTGCTCCTCCCGGCAGATTTTAATCTGTAATAAACCATAACCATGAGTATAAGAGCTTCCAATGAGTTCTTTGATTCCTTTTAGCAGATTGTCAAGCTGAGGACAGTGTTGGAAGTCCCCTAAAATTGGAGTTGGTGTCAGAAGTGAGGGTGCTCTCTTATGGGGGCTTTTCCCCATTTTCTCCATTAGAGTTGGCCCTAATCTCACACATGTGCTCATAGAAAGGGCTCTGAGCTAATGGGCATAGAAAGTGCCTTTAGCCTGACCTGTGGTGGCACAGTGGATAAAGCGTCAACCTGGAAATGCCGAGGTTGCCAGTTCAAAACCCTGGGCTTGCCTGGTCAAGGCACATATGGGAGTTGATGCTTCCAGCTCCTCCCCCCTTCTCTCTCTCTGTCTCTCACTCTCTCCCTTTCTCTCTGCTCTCTAAAAAAAAAAAAAAAATTAATAAATTTAAAAAAAAAAAAAAAAAGAAAGAAAGTGCCTTTAACTGCTTCCATGTTAATTTTCTCATATCTCTTTGCTACTGCCATTTCTGGATAGCAAATGTGAGAATCAAACTAAAAGAAATATGTTGATTGCAGGCCCAAGAATCTTTATGTCCAAAGCTAACTCGGTCCTCACAAATGAGGCAGAAGGAATGCAGCCAACTGGCACAGAATTAACAAAATGTAAGAGTTGAACTGGATTTTGGCCTGTGAGTTAAAATACAGGGACCAATGGTCTTCGGGCTACACCAGACAAGAAGTTTGATATCACACCCACCACCAGTCCAGCACCCAGCCCTGGTCAGGCAGTGGTATCAGGAACAGGGTAAGTAAGGTAAGGCCTCTCCCAGGGGCAGGGGTCAGCACTAAGATTATTATCGTTCTTTCCAGATGGCTCCGATCCAAAAACCAAGATCCACATTCAGAGATCAGGAGGCTGGTCAGGGAGCCATGGTCAGGGGTGCAGTCGAGCACCACTTGAGAGCAAGAGCCTGGACAGTGGGTTTAAACCAGGCAACTCCAAAAGTTCCACCTGTCACTGACCCACAGAAAACATCTTCATCCTCCCCAGATTCATCTGGATAAAGATGGCTCCCAAATCCATAACTGCACTCCAAATTTCCAAATGCCCATAGAAACTTCCTCCTAGAAGACGTTTCTTTCCCCAAAACTCAACACATCAAATAAAGAAGTTCAACATTCTTTCAACTTCCTTCATAAATCCACCATCTCCATGAATGCCAGTTACTCTCCGGTCAGCAGAGAGCCCTGCTCCTCTATGCTCCTTAAACGCACTGCATGGGCCCTGCGGCTTCCCTCTGCCGAGCACACTGACCGGGCCCTGCTCCTCTGTGCTCCTTAAACGCACTGCATGGGGCCTGCGGCTTCCCTCTGCCGAGCACACTGACCGGGCCCTGCTCCCCTGTGCTCCTTAATCGCACTGCATGGGGCCTGCGGCTTCCCTCTGCCGAGCACACTGACTGAGCCCTGCTCCTCTGTGCTCCTTAAACGCACTGCATGGGCCCTGCGGCTTCTCTCTGCCGAGCACACCGACCGGGCCCTGCTCCCCTGTGCTCCTTAATCGCACTGCATGGGGCCTGCGGCTTCCCTCTGCCGAGCACACTGACCGGGCCCTGCTCCCCTGTGCTCCTTAAATGCACTGCATGGGGCCTGCTCCTCTGTGCTCCTTAAATGCACTGCATGGGGCCTGCTCCTCTGTGCTCCTTAAACGCACTGCATGGGGCCTGCTCCTCTGTGCTCCTTAAACGCACTGCATGGGGCCTGCGGCTTCCCTCTGCCGAGCACGCTGACCGGGCCCTGCTCCTCTGTGCTCCTTAAACGCACTGCATCGGGCCTGCGGCTTCCCTCTGCCGAGCACGCTGACCGGGCCCTGCTCCTCTGTGCTCCTTAAACGCACTGCATCGAGCCCTGCGGCTTCCCTCTGCCGAGCACGCTGACCGGGCCCTGCTCCTCTGTGCTCCTTAAACGCACTGCATGGGGCCTGCGGCTTCCCTCTGCCAAGCACACTGACCGGGCCCTGCTCCTCTGTGCTCCTTAAACGCACTGCATCGGGCCTGCGGCTTCCCTCTGCCGAGCACGCTGACCGGGCCCTGCTCCCCTGTGCTCCTTAAACGCACTGCATGGGGCCTGCCGCTTCCCTCTGCCAAGCACACTGACCGGGCCCTGCTCCTCTGTGCTCCTTAAACGAACTGCCACCGTGCTTGGCCCAGGCCCTCATGATTCCTGCAAGTCTTTAAGGGACCTCCTGGTCTGCAGAAACTAGAATTGTTGCCATTAAAGAGCACCTGCTGTGTGCCTGGCTCTGTTAAATATTGATATAAAAGAGCTCGTTGACTCCCAACAACTCTATTAAGATCACTCCCATTTTAGCCTGACCAGGCGGTGTCTCAGTGGACAGAGCGTCACACTAGGACACAGAGGACCAAGTTTCGAAAACTTGAGGTCACCAGCTTGAGCGCAAGCTCTCCAGCTTGAGCACGGGGTCACTGGGTTGAGCGTGGGATCATAGACAGTCGCTGGCTCAAGTGAGGGTCACTCACTCTGCTATAGACCTCCCTACCCCCCGTCATAGCACATATGCGAAAGCAATCAGTGAACAGCTAAAGTGCCACAATGAAAACTGATGCTTCTCATCTGTCTCTTCCTCTATGTCTCTGTCAAAAAAAAAGAAAAAAAATCACTCCCATTTTGTAAATGAGAAAATTCAGCTAAGATTGAATAGTTTGCCCGTATCACAGAGATAGTAAAGTGGCAGAGCTGAGCCTTAACACAGGACTGTATGACTCAGGAAGAGACCATCTCTCCCAGGATGAGAGAGTTGGACAAGGACTAGAAATAGGGGGTGTCTCTGAAATGCACAAAAGGTGTTAATAGGGCCACTTAAGGAAAAACGCCAGAGTGCAGGTACTGGGCGGTGTGGGAGACTGCCACTTCCAAGTCTAGGCAAATGATCATCAACCTGGAGATCGATAGGAACGGAGGGAAATGGTAAAGGCAGGGAGCAAGGCAGAGGGGGGCACAGAGCAGCTGAGGGGCAGATGCTGGGCCTCGTGAGAAGGGAGGGCCTGGCCTGTGGTGGCGCAGTGGATAAAGCATTGACCTGGAACACTGAGGTCACTGGTTCAAAACCCTGGGCTTGCCTGGTCAAGGCACATATGGGAGTTGATGCTTTCTGTTCCTCCTCCCTTTCCTTCTCTCTCTTCTTTCTCTCTCCTCTCTAAAAATGAATAAATTAAAAAAAAATAAAATCTAAAAAAAGAAAAAAGAAGAAGGGAGGGAGCTGGGCGCTATCTGACATTAGCTATCTATGGAGACTTCGGGAGCAGAAAGCACATCTAATCCTTGGCAAGAGCCACTCACTGCCTCACACTTGGGCTCCCAGTCCAGGCTGCGCATGGCTATCTACAAATATTGCTGAAAACTGTTTTCATAAGGTAGGTCTAGGCCCAGGGGCTCCCAGGACCAGGACAGGGCCGGGGACTGGTGTGGGCCAGCAAGTTGTCATCTAGAGGTGCAGAGGGAGGGAGGAGGCAGGGATGAGAGGACTAGGGAGCCACAGGACATAGCCAGAGTCGAGAGCCAGCAGGATGCTGATCAATGAGCAGCAGGGCTCAAGGACAAGACCCCCAGTCCTGAAGCCCTATCTCCAGTGTTGTCACATCTTCCTAACCTCGCCCCAGTGTAAACTCACTACAGCCTGCTGTGGGCTCAATCCACAGGGGGCTTCCCCCCGCCTACTCACGCCGAGCTTGTTCCTTTCCACCCAGACTCTCAAGTGTAGGATATTGAATTTGTCCGCAGGGAACGGAATTTAGTTTGTGTCAGGCCAATTCTCAAACTTTTCAAGGTCACCGAGCATTCTGGAACTAGAATGATTTGGAAACCATCTCACCCAGTTTTCTCATATTTCATGTGCTTAAAAGGTGCAACTTAAACCACGGTCACAAAGCATGGTAGTGGCCCTGGCCGGTTGGCTCAGCGGTAGAGCATTAGCCTGGCATGCAGGGGACCCCGGTTCGATTCCCGGCCAGGGCACATAGGAGAAGCGCCCATTTGCTTCTCCACCCCCCCTCCTTCCTCTCTGTCTCTCTCTTCCCCTCCCGCAGCCGAGGCTCCATTGAAGCAAAGATGGCCCGGGCGCTGGGGATGGCTCCTTGGCCTCTGCCCCAGGCGCCAGAGTGGCTCTGGTCGCGGCAGAGCGACGACCAGGAGGGGCAGAGCATCGCCCCCTGGTGGGCAGAGCATCGCCCTTGGTGGGCGTGCCAGGTGGATCCTGGTCGGGCGCATGCAGGAGTCTGACTGTCTCTCACCGTTTCCAGCTTCAGAAAAAAAAAAAAAAAAGCATGGGAGTGGACCAGAGGCCTGGGCCTGACTCTCCTGTTGTAACAAATGGCCTTTCGTCCTCACCTACAGCACCCAGAATCACTTTCTCTTTTCCTCCCTTTCCCGACTTCACATCACAACTCCTAGTGAGTCACCTAGGGCCTGTCACAGAGATGATGCTAAATGAATGTCTGAATGAATAATTTGGATTCGGTGAGCTCAATTTACTAAAATGAAAATAATCTACTAAGATTAATTTACTGTGTGTGAGATGTGAATGACTGTGAGCTATCCCCTAATTCTTCAGAGTACTTTCATTTTAAAACATGATCTTTTATCACCCAAAGATTTTAGAAATTTCTAAGAGACATAATTATTTGGGGACTAGAGAGAGCTTCCTAAAGTGCCTCAATTAACTGCACAGTACTGTATAGCAAAAGCCTGCAGACCATGGGACAGAGTAGCATTTGCATTCTGAGAGTGCCATGCTGTAACCACCAGGGGGAGCTCAAGGCCCCCTCTCTGCCCATTCACCACTCATTCACCACCAGAGGCAAAGGCCAGGTAGTTACTGGGTCCTTAGGCTGTAGGATGGTTTTTCTCTTTAACCGTCACCTGGGATTGTCTCTCCCCCAATGTCCTCTAGCTTGAGAGCTCAATATTCCCAGTTAGGTCTGAAGAGGCTGGACTAGACTTGTTTTAGGACAAAATTATTTTGCCTTCACTTCTTGGCCCCACGTTTCCAGGAGATGTGTTAAACCTCAGTGGGGCAAGGGTCAGGCGTGGGTTCAGGGATCTAGGGCCAAGAAGCCGCTTTGAAAGTTCAGTTCTGGAGGCCACTCATGTCTTCCCTGAGCTGAGGGGGGGAAGAAGCTCTCCACAGGGACCACTGTGACCAGAACGGGGCTTGTGCTCAAACCTCAGCCTGGCCTCTGGCTCGGTACCTGGTACAGGTGGCTGGGATAGACAGCAAGTCAGTTCCCAGGACGCTGGACACTGACCAGCTCCATGCTAAAAACTCTGTCGAACCCAACACACTGCTCCCCTTGCACCAAAGAGCTCTCCTGCCCCGCTCTCTTCCCCTCTGGGCTCAAAGAAGGGCATCATCACCCAATTCCTTTCCTCCTTTTTCTTCTTTCCTTCAATTAGAAACTCCCATGCCCTAGAGCAGAAGCTCTCCAATGTGGGCCTGGACCAGCACCAGCACCAGCACCATGACCTGGGACCTATCAGAAACACAAGCCCTCAGACCCTGCCCAGTCCGACAAGTGGGAATCAGACATTCTGAAGTCAGACTGGGGGGCCCAGGAACCTGTTTTTACCCCAGGTGATTCTGGAACTCAGGTGTGAGAGCCACTCACTGCTCGATCATGTGGAGAAGGGCTGTGTCCGTCCCCCCCCCCCCCCGCCCCCGCACTAACTGCCTGTGGAGCCTCCAGGCCAGTGTCTCCCAACCCCCGGGACCCTTGGGCTGTGGAGAGCCCTCTCTAGAGATCCAAAATAACCCCATCTTCCCAAGACTACAGAGCCTTTTGGAACTAGAGTGGCGTGGAAACCATCTTGCCCCAGTCCCTCAGACTCTATATGTGCTTCAAAAGTGTGACTTACCCGAGGCCAGAAAGCACTACCTGAGGTCGTGGGCTAGGGACCCACGCCTGACTCTTGCTGCAACAAATGCAGCTCACGCCATGCCCCCAGGTGTGCTGCAAAATGCCTTGCGTGTTCATCCTCACAATAATGCTATCAGGCCGGCACAGTCACCCCCCCCCCCCATTCTACAGATGACTACCAGGTTGAGACAAAGTATCACATCCAAGGCTGCACCATCAGCAGATGGTACCGGGCTGGAACACAGATCAGCCAGGTTCCCAAGTCCCAGGTCTAAACCTCACCACCACGCATGCTCCAGCCACCCAGGCCTCCTGAGTAATGAGGGAGGTGCGCTTCAGATGGGCTTCCTTTGTCTCCCTCGCTCCGAGTTTGCATTGGGCTCAGAACTGCTCTCCTGTCCTGCTCCCTCCGCTGCCAGGTGCCCCCCAGGCCTGAGCCCGGCCCCACCTCCGCTTTCCAGGGAGCCAGGTCACTCAGCTGCCTGCACTTCGCAGCGTCCCCTGGCTTCTTCCTAGCCCAGCCCTGAGAGACACCTAACCGCCAGCCCGTCTCACAGTCCCCCCCCATGCCCCCAGGCCACCTCTGTCCTCACCCACGCAGTCCGCAAAGCCACCTGTTCTGTAACAGGGTTTCTGCCCACCTGTTCAGTCGAAAGCTAAAATAAAGTGGTGATTGTGGCTGTGCCTCTGCCTGAAGCCCAGGAGCACCTGTCAGTTCAGGGCACTGATCACCACCCACTGCAGATGGGACAAGGAGCTGATGCAGCCATGCCCTTCCCACGTGACTTTGAACACCTGCCTCTCGTCACAGGGGTATCTCACCTGGTTTGCTTTCATGCTGTGGGGTTTCCTGAGGGCTCACAGGGCTACTGCCGGGGGTATCCCTGTAGGAGGACGAGGCCCGGAGAGTCACGGCTCCCTTCCCAGTGCAGACTTTCGTAGGGTCCATGTCTGCAGAGGGGAGACCCACAAGAGAAGACTGAGTCTGAGGCTCCTGAAGGATTCAACAACAGTCAGCGAGCAACTTGTTACAGCCGGGAGATGAGATGAACCTGGTTACAGCCACATACAGTCAATGAAGATTAATTTGTGGGTGGTGGAGAGGAACAAATCCCATTTCCAGAGGTTAGGGGAAAATGGAGGCAAACGGTGAGTTCTGAGTAAATGTATGAGTTACAATATCAGCTGAAAAAACATTTCAAAATGGAAGCGGGTTTATTTCTTTTATTAAATGAAGTTTAGGTTGGTGAGCAGACATCTGACCAATTAGTAAGGTACAGTTCAAGGCAGAGTTTATGAAAGATTTCTTAAGCTTGCAGACCGTCCGTCTTATAAAAGATCAAGCCGGCAACATCAGAAATGAGGCGGTTTTCTGCAGAGAATTGCTGCTCCTTGCACTTCCCCAGGGGAAAAAGGAACAGAAAACCCGCCTCAGCAAGTCAAGACCCCCAAACTGATGAGACAGGGTATGCTGCCTGGAGAGAGAGATCAGGGGCGAGAGCCTCACATTCCAGACTTAATGAACAAAATTCACACCAAAGGAAACGACCAGAAATGCTAAATCCTTCCACGAAGGGTGTTCGCTGCACCCCCAGCTGAGCCGTCACTGGGTCCTGACCTCTCCCTCAGTCGACAATGGCCTAATAACAGATTCGGGTCATCTTTCAGAATTCTACTGAGAAGGATTTCAAAATAGGCTTCAAAAGAGCTGGATGCTATCCTCCAGGAAAGTCAGCCGTGGGAGGTGGGAGGCAAGAAACCGACGCAGACCACACAGTCCTAGAAGGCGTCCGTGCTGAGTGTTTCTTTCTGTGCAGCTGAGCCGAACTGAATTCCACAGTTTGTTTTTCCAAACTGCTCACAGCACAGCCGGGATCACTGGCCTACAATTGTCAAGCCTGCGTTTACGGGGTAAAGTTTAAGGTGGGCACTGGACAGGATGTGGGCTCAGACATCCAACTCATCCCCACGCCCACGTCAGGGCGGAGAGAAGCAAAGCCTCTTTTCCCCTTTCCACTCCAGCAGCCCCCTTTCCGACAGCTCAGACAGACCAGTCATTAGTGTCACAGAAGAGAACTCACTGCCCCATCAGCACCTTCTTCCACCGAAAGCAAAGCACTAAAACACAATGTATGACCCTGGCCGGATAGTTCGCTGGTTAGAGCATCATCCCGATATGCCAAGGTTGTGGGTTCAATCCCCCATTAGGGCACACGCGGGAACAGACTGATGTTTCTGTCTGTCTGTCTGTCTGTCTCTCTAAAGTCAAGTTTAAAAACAAAGAACACCACGTATGGCCGAGCAGGCAGTGGCCCTGGAGAGCACCTGACCTGTCCAACCCTACGACTGATGTCACAAAACTATTGGGAAACTAATTCATGGTCTTTTCAAAAGGATGAGGGGCAATAACAAAACCAGCCCAGCCCTCGGTTCCCGGATGCAGCCCCTGAAAGCACCACGGGGCTGAAGCGCCGAGCTGGGCTGGCGCTGACGCCTGGGCTGGACCTCCTTGGAGAGCACCGGGAGGAAGTGGCCGTGGGGAGCTGGGCGTGGCCGGGAGGCTCTGGGAAAGAGCCCGGCGAGCATCTCAGGCGTGCATCTAGGTTTGGCATCTACTGCAGCTGCTTCAAATCCAGCCCAATGCAGAGGTTCCCTGTGCGGCCACATTGATTCTCGGGGTGACTTACTTCTAAATAAAGTACTGGGAGCTGGAAAGCTCTAGGGAGAGCCTAAGAAGTCCATGTAGCTCAGACCCCCACCAGAGTCAATGTTTTTAGCCTCTGGACTGACCACTCTCCTCAAGGAGGGGGTGGGGGCAGCTACCTGTCAGTTTGTCTCCAGACTGGCTGGCTCACAGAAACACAGAAATACACACACACACAGAAACCCAAACACACACGGAGGAAGGAAGGAAAGCCACCGAGGAAGTGAGAGGGAATGGCTCCTAAACATGCAAGGATTAAGCCTCCACGTCTTTGTTAGAAGGAAAGAAGAAAGGAAAACCATGCAGGATCTGCTAAAAGTTAACAAAAAAAAAGAAAGAAACCAACCCAAAGAGAGGTACCTGTGGGGAGCACTAGGCCTGAAGGGCTTTTCACTGTCTTCACGGGAATTATTCTAACAGCAGAAATAGAGCGTGCACGTAAAGGGTCGGCAGTTGCTGCAAACACAAAAGGGTAACTGGTGCCTCCAGAAAGAACGTCTGGGAAACACTCAGGCGGGTGAGGAACTGGGCAGAGACAATAGGAGGAAGTCGCCCTCATGAAAAGGCCACTAGACAGAGCAGTAGATGCTGTCATTTGAAATAACCTGCTTTCTCTTTAGAGCTCTGCGCCAAGACAACAGAATGGCCCTCCAACCATCACCCACATGCAGTTGGTCAGTGTCTAGGCCTCCTGCCACACCAGGAACTTGCCAAGATTTAGAGACACAGATGGCCTGGCAAATAAAGGAGAGAGCCGTCAGGGCCGAGGGGCCCCTGAGAGAATGTTGGGGTGTCTGTGTGGGGGCAGGGCTCCAAGGAGAAGCGCTGTGGCCCCAGGTGAGTGGAGGAGGAAGAAAGGGGACAAGTTTGTGAGCTGCCTGGCTTCCCCAGAATCATAACCTCTGGGGTCCTGTGCCTGCTCGGACAATCACTGCCCTCTGTCCCCAAGCAAATCAGAGCCCCCATCTGTTGGGCAGCAGATGGTCTTGCTTAGATCTACCCTTCCCAGGCAAGAGGCTGCCAAGTGTCCGAGTGCACGTTCAAGACTCTGGGCAGCACCCAAGTGCACAGCCCCGATCCTGGCGCCCAGCGAGCTTTAAGAGAGCTCAGGGAACGGCCTGGGATGGGGCAAGGGCTGCTGTCCTCAAGTCCCAGGTGCTCTTCCCTTTCTCTCCACAGGCTCCCCGGGGCCCCTGCTTCCCCAAGTTCTGGAATCTCAATGGTGGGCACATCCCCAATCTTTCTCACAAGCCTGTGTGAGGTCTCCCCTCATTCTGTCCCTCTGATGGAAGCAAACAGAGAGAGAGATGGGACCTCAGGTGCTACATGCCAATGACACTCCAATGAGGAACACTCCAAGGTCTTTTGGCCCCAGATCCACACAGTAATGGGGGTAGGACTGTGTAGGAAACAAGACGGTCACTGATGCATCAGCATTGTGCTGGCGAGCCTGTCAAGGGGACAGGGGGGAGGGAGGCAATAGACAGTTCACCTTCCAGTCCACCATACTGCTATTTCATAAGGCATATGGTAATCATACGGCCATCAATAACTGCGTTGATACTAACAATACTGCATGTGTGAGGATGCACACATGCTTTTCACAGCAATTCTACTCACTGCTCCTTAGGACCAGCCCGGAGAGTGGCAGAGTGGCGGGGCGGGAGATTTCTGTTAAGTTGTTACCATTTTCAGAGGAAGAAGCAAGAGGCTCAGAGAGCTGCTCAGAGCCATCCAGCTTTCAAGGGAAGATGCCGAGACTAGAGTTCAACTGTCCTGGCACCGGGTTCGGTGACCTCCTCAGGCCACCGTAATGACCTGCAGGTTCCATCTGCCTCCCCTTTCTCAGCAAAGGCGAGTCTTACTGGAGAGTGGAATCTACCTTCACCTGCCACCCTCCCCCCACACCCCAGAAGTCTCTTCTTTCAGGGAGTTCACAGGGATGGTGCTGAAGGCCTCACAGGTGTTAAAAGCATCTGAATCGTAACCTCTCCAATGCTCCTCCCCTGGAGGCCGTCCACAGACACCGCCCTTCAGCATCCCCTGAGAGCAGTTTAGCTGAGATTATCCAGGACTTCGAGAACACAGCCCCACACCCTGAGTGGAGAAGGGCGGCGGGCTGTGCAGGGAGGCCAGAACGGCCAGCAGCGGGACCCCTCCCACCACAGGCACTGCCCTCCATGCCCATCCCTCCTGCTCTCTGTGCCCTCCCTCGCCCGCTCTTCCTTCTGACTTCACAGTGGCCTCGTCTCACAAGGAACACTTGGCTAAACCAGACGAAAATTACAAACCAAGGCCCGACACGGCAAACTCTCTGAAATTACTTACATGCCCAATGACAGGACTTCTGCCCTCCCTCTTTGATGGCATAAAATTTAGTGGGATGAGCACAGAGAGAATCATTGGAACCCACAATTTGAAGCAGAAATAAATACTGCAGACCATGCAATTTCTGTGTTTTCTAGATAGAGGAGTTCACACCCACAGAGACCAAGGACTGTGAGCAGCAGAACTGGGACTTGAGCGTGTATCTTCTCACAGCTCACTGCAGAGGTGACTCGGGAAGCCCCGCCTCCTAGCTATTCGGGCAGTCACGTGTTTACCCCGTAGTCATCCAGGATGAGCAACCACAGGGCAAACACAACCTCAAGGGTCCTTTTATCCATCATTTGTTCCACACTCAAATCTTTTGTCCTAAAATTTTTAAAAACTGAAAATAGAAGAGGATATACATGGAACTAATGCCACCGAAATAATACGTTTCAGTAGTTTAGGCTGTTGCCTCGGGGTCAGGACTGTGAAGGTGACATGCCAGAAAAGAAATTTCAGGCTGATCAATAAATACCACGTACACCAGGCATGAGGTATGTTCGGCCTGTGTGTTTGAGCTGTTTTTCAAAACATCCTGTGAGCTAGGGACACTTTGCATACCTCTTCTCACAGCGGAAACGGCAGCCTCAGACTCCTGAGATGCAAGGGCACGCTGCCGGTTTCAGAGAGTCAGTGTGGGAAACGGGGCTCCAGTTCAGGGCTGTTTAGACCGGTGACTATTCCTCCCAGGAGAGTGGCCCAGGCCTGACATCCTCTGCTCCTTCTAGAAACCCTTTCCAGTACCAAGTCAGGCTTCCCTTACCAAAGCCTTACCTTTGTCCTGCCCATTGCTGCCTGGTGCCAACCCGTTCACCACGGCTTTAGAAGCACCATCACATTCTGAAAGAAAGAAGGGGAAAAAAAAGCACGAGGCTAGTGGTGAGGTCTCCCCAACATCCACGGAGTCCTGCCCAGTGTGAGGTGCTGGGGACGCGCAGGCTTTCTCAGACTGGGAAGGGACCCCCCACCCCGCCCAGGGAGGGCACGGTGGGAGAACTCAGAACTCTGTGCAGCCGGAACCAGGAGAGAAGGTGAAAGCTGTAGGCGGCATGGAATATGTGGTGGGTGCTGCAAACTCCAGCCTTCTTGCTGTGGCTTCGTTTCTGGCACTTCTTAAAAATCTGCTTAACTCCCTCAAAGTAGGATCTCCTTGCCTGACAAAGGCTTATCTACCCATTCAAAGGCCAGCTCCAATGCATCCTGTGCCTGCAGAGTGACAGCTGTCAGACCTCCGAAACCTCAGCTCGGACACTTTTCTTCACCGCACCACGCCCAGCTGTCATCACAACCGTGCTGCCCCTGCCTAGACACTGCCCTGCGCCCTACCAGCCCACTGTCCCCAGTTGAGGTCCTTGTGCTATGATTGTCCCAGAGGACAAGACTTCCTGACCGTCTCCCTGCCTCCATTCTGTCCCTGCTTGGCCCCAATCTACATTAGAAAGCACCTTCTAGACCAGGCATGGCCAACATTCGGCCCGCGGGCCGTAATGAGTTTATGCGGCCCACGATTAAATTTTTAATATTCTCCGCTACTTTAAAATCTCAGCTACTCAGAAGCGGAAGCATCTTTGATTATTGGAAATCGAGATATTTAAGAAGATAGTGATACACAGAAAAGAATTCCGCATGTGAATTAAGTTAACTCTAATCTAGGGTTAACTTCCAATAATTGGTCGAATGGATTCGTGATACTTTATTTTATTTTATTTATTTATTTATTTTTTTTTAATTTTTTTTTTTTCTGAAGCTGGAAACTGGGGAGAGACAGTCAGACAGACTCCCGCATGCGCCCGACCGGGATCCACCCGGCACGCCCACCAGGGGCGATGCTCTGCCCACCAGGGGGCGATGCTCTGCCCCTCCGGGGCGTCGCGACCAGAGCCACTCCAGCGCCTGGGGCAGAGGCCAAGGGGCCATCCCCAGCACCCAGGCGTGATACTTTATTTTAAAAAAAAAAATTCCATTAGAAAGATTTACAACTTCTGTACTCGTTTGTACTCGATATGAACTGTTTGACGTTTAGTGGCGATGTAAAACCCACATTCTTTTAGGCAGAGTTTGCCAATGCACAACTAAGGTCAAACAATTCGTTATTTTTGTGGTCAAGTGTGCTGAATCAAGTGGCATTGTAGCATAGACGATAGCTGCAGTTGAAAACGTGTCTGGGCTGTTCGATTGATTACAATACAGTTTGGATATTTATATGGTATGTAATTATATTTTTATTAAAATATTGTATATTAAAATTTTTTTTCACTCACATTTATTCATAAACAAATTACATAATAAAATTTTGTTTACTTAAATGAATCGTTTTTGTATTTAACATTTTTTAATTTTAATATTTCGTAGGGCCCCAGAAAAATGTTTTCTTTCTAATCTGGCCCATGGGCAAAAGCTGTTGGCCACGCCTATTCTAGACCCTGACCTAACCACAGCCCTGGGTTAAAAAGCCCCAGGGTACGTACGGGACAGATGAAAACCAACATACAATACAATATGGTTTCCTAAAGGCCCTCTACTTTATATACGCTGTATTTCACCTCTGTTTTAAAAGTAAAAATACTGGGTTATAGTCTGGGAATTCAACCATTTATTTTTATTATTTCTATGAAAAAAAATGTATTCCAAGTTCCCAAAAATGTACCAAAGATTGCTTGGAATATACTTTTTCAGGAAGTGGGATGAGCTGTATCTTGGCACACCTGGTTATATTTAAATTAATGAACTGAACTTCTTGATAATTAGAAGTAAACAAACAAGGCCCCCTGGCCCGCAGGCACCTGCAGACAAAGCCTGGGTGGCTCACCCTGGACGGAGGGTCTGCAGCGGCTGATGGTCTCTGTCTTCCCGCTGCACGTTCCTCCTCCCCCGCCTGACTCGCCCGCCTCCTCTCACAGCCCCTGAGCATGTCAGACACTTTTAGACTGTCGGCCTGGCTCCTCCAAGGCTCTTGGCTGAGAACGCCTTCTCCCCTCTCCTTACCTTCAGGAAGTCCTCTGCATCGTCAAAGCAAAGGTCACCCCTGTGTCGGCGGGGATCTGTCTCAGTCCTGCCCAGCCGCAGACACTGAGACCCTGGCTGCTCACCCTTGCCCCAACCAGAGTTGACGGAGGCAGGAAAGAGAAGACGGGTGGGGGGCAGACCTTGCCCCCCAGGAACATGTGACCAGAGTGCTTGAGTGGCTCCTAGCAGCCAAGAGCCAACCAATCATAACAGCCAGGGTTTTTTAAACATCTATGTGCCTGGATCTGAGGAGCCATACTAAGCATTCCATAATTAGCATCTCATTTTGTCCTTAAGATTCTGGAGCTATGCATTAGGAACTGCCATTTTATAAACAAACAAATTTGAGGCTCAGACAGGACTCCAGGCTCTAAGATCACTAAGCTCATCTTGGGATACATACTTTTTATTTTTAAAGTAAAAAAGCAGTGCATCTCTCAGATATATTCTATGTAAAATGGTTTATCTATACATGTATAAACCAGATACGTTCTACGTTACATATATTCAATAGAACATATCTGGTTGAGATATATTCCATTTCCCCAAATGCTGGCACTAAAGCCCTGGCCCAAAGCCCAGTAGCTCATTTGTCTGAGACAAGGCCACCCTAACCTAGTCCCTTAACAATCAGTCTCCCTGACACAAAGCGCCCTGAGAGGCCACCATGGATGCTCCCAGATGCAGACATGAGCAGGGCCACTGTCCCTCCCACCGGTAGCCTGGACCTCCCGACACTGGCCATACAGACTCTGTCCTGTTACTGCCTTTCATCCACCTATGGATGACATCCAGTTGTCCCAGATCCAAAGTCTCCCTTGCAGCCCCATTACTGGGATAGACGAAAGGAAGGTGTTGGCAATAAGGCCAGAAACCCAAGTAAAAGGAACACCGCTGGTTCTGTCACCCCATCTGTCCTTCGACTCCCCTCGCCCGTGCATCTGCCCTAGCTCCTCTTGGCCGTCCTCCTTCTAGGACTGCAGACTTTGCTTCGCGTCTCCCCACGCCGGCATCTGGGCAGCCTCTGAGCATCCACCAGGTCCAGGCTTGTGTCTTTCCTTTCCTTTCTTCTCCTTTCAATTTAACACAGTTAACTTGAAGAAATTTTTAAAAATATATCCACCCCCTTAGACTCAAACTCAGCAGCACAGCCTGCTGATGTCCAAAATCCTGACTTTGCCCCAGCTCCGCTACACACTAACCAGGGATCCCATATTACTAACCCCTCAGCACCTCAGTTTCCCCATCTATAGAATGGGAGCAGTGAGCCACGCCCACCTTTGTGGGTTTGCCAGGAGAATGAAAGGAGATAACAAAGGTGAAGCGCCCCCCTCGGTGACTGGCAGCCCAGTCCTGAACTGCAATAAAAAGGAGGCATCCTCTCGTGTGCTCTGTCCATGAGGTTAAAACAAATGTTTTCTACACAGCTGCTTTCCTCCTAATGATCACTTTAATAGTGGCATAATATTCCATCAAGTAAAATATGCAGATCCCCACCTTCACATGGGCGATGCTTTTCTCTCCTTCAAATTAAGACATACATTCCCCAAGAGAGGGATTATCAGGTCAGAGGGTCCAGACTTTCTGGACTCTGGCTACGAATGCCTCCTTCTAGCCTTCTAGCACCACACCCGAGGGGGGAAGCTGGGCAGGAGTCCCACCGGCACTTCCACACCCTCGCCCTCCTGCCCGCCCCTCCCTTCCTACTTCCTCTGCCCTTATTTGTGCCAGAAGTAAGTAGCAAGGCCAGTTTAGACTAATTCTGATATTAGAAGAACAAAAACACTGGGTTGCAGAGCAAAAGTTCTTAAAAAATGACAACAAGGCCCTGGCCGGTTGGCTCAGCGGTAGAGCGTCGGCCTAGCGTGCAGAGGACCTGGGTTCGATTCCCGGCCAGGGCACACAGGAGAAGCGCCCATTTGCTTCTCCACCCCTCCGCCACACTTTCCTCTCTCTCTCTTCCCCTCCCGCAGCCGAGGCTCCATTGGAGCAAAGATGGCCCGGGCGCTGGGGATGGCTCTGTGGCTTCTGCCTCAGGAGCTAGAGTGGCTCTGGTCGCAACATGGCGACCCCCAGGATGGGCAGAGCATCGCCCCCTGGTGGGCAAAGCGTCGCCCCATGGTGGGCGTGCCGGGTGGATCCCGGTCGGGCGCATGCCGGAGTCTGTCTGACTGTCTCTCCCTGTTTCCAGCTTCAGAAAAGATGAAAAAAAAATGACAACAAAAACAAAATATGAGTTACAAAGCAGGAGCTAGCGGCAGTACCCGAGTCCACCCGGGGGGAGAGGGTGCAGCCTCTTGACGCTCGGCAAAAGCACGGACAGACGGCATCAGGGACAAGCGAGGTCCCTCTCCTTGCAAAGGGGAAACCGGAGCAGAGAGCCGGGGACAGAGCACTGGCCCAGCCCTGGACACAGCACTCAGTGCTTGAGAAGCACTGCCTCACCAAATCCTCACACAACCCCAACTAGCTGGTGCTTTCTGGAATCCATCTACAGAGGAGAATGCAGAGCAGAGTCTGCCTTGGGCCCAAGGTCACACAGGGACTACCTGAGGAAGCCAGTGGTGGCCCTGAGCTGTTCCACCCAGGAACAGCTGGCCTGCACCTCCAGATGGAAGTCTCGGCCTCAAGTTCTGGGCTGGACACCTGACAGCTCCTGGCTGCACAAGGAGCAGGGACGTGTTCCCTTCTCCGTCCTCCCAGCCCCTGCCTTCCACCCAGCTCTACATTAAACACTCAAAACTGGTCATTCGTTTGGGTCTTGATTTTTACTGCCGCAGTCACAGCAAAAGGGGTGGGTGAGCAAGCCGCTCCGCCAGGCTGGACGGAGGCCACACAGATGAGCTCGCACCTGGGGCAGGAGGGTCAATCTGTTCGCTTTCACTGCACTCACTCGGATTAAGAAATGCCCCTGACGTGTACACATGTCAACATTTATCAAACCGTGGACTTAAAATATCCGCAGTTTACTCTATGCCAATTGTATCTCAATAAAGCTGTTAAAAATAGAGCGAAAGGAAGCTGTTACAAAGACCAGGGCATGTGCGCATAAAGTGTACAGCATAGTTCCTGTCACATGGTAGATAATACATCCTTAATAATGGATGTGATGACAGTGATGATGACGATTTGTGACAAAGCTTTGGCACTTACCCAGGTCTCAAAAATCAAAAAATGAAATGTAGTTGGGACCTTCATGTGAATGGGAAATTTGGGTGAACTGCCCAGTTTTTGTAGATTTGTCCAGAAGTAAAGGGTTTTAAATGACTTACCAGAGCTCATGGTGGTGACGGGACAAGTCTGCGGCAGGTGGGGCTCGGAACCGCTCTGCAGAGAAACAAACACCACACAATGGGATCAATGAATGGCAGGTTCAGGGAAATCCCTGTGGCTCACAGGAGAAATGAAAACAACATATACACTTATGTGCATACAGCTTGATAAACAGAACAGAAGCAGGAGCCAGCCCGGCCGGGCGTCCGGTCCCTGGCGCTGCGTACCAGCGTGACCGCGGCACAGCACTAAGCCCTCTGGCCTCGCTTGCGTTCCAGTCCTCCCCATGGGCTCCTCCAGCTCCAACGTTCAGTTAAGACTCTCAAGGCGGCCCTGGCCGGTTGGCTCAGCGGTAGAGCGTCGGCCTGGCGTGCGGGGGACCCGGGTTCGATTCCCAGCCAGGGCACATAGGAGAAGCGCCCATTTGCTTCTCCACTCCCCCTCCTTCCTCTCTGTCTCTCTCTTCCCCTCCCGCAGCCAAGGCTCCATTGGAGCAAAGATGGCCCGGGCGCTGGGGATGGCTCCTTGGCCTCTGCCCCAGGCGCTAGAGTGGCTCTGGTCGTGGCAGAGAGATGCCCCGGAGGGGCAGAGCGTCGCCCCCTGGTGGGTGTGCCGGGTGGATCCCGGTCGGGCGCATGTGGGAGACTGTCTGACTATCTCTCCCCGTTTCCAGCTTCAGAAAAGTACAAAAAAAAAAAAAAAAAAAGACTCTCAAGGTGCATGAGTGTGCACGGGTCAAGGAGAGGGTGAACAAAAGAACCACATTTTAAAAGAAAGGTAAAATCACAATATTATTGGAGGTTAATAATAATAATAATAGCAGCAGCAATAAGTATCACTTATTAGGCACAGGGAAATGTTCTAGATGCTTCAATCGATCCTCCCCAGCAACCTACAAGATAAGCACTGATATTGTACTCGGTCATACAGCTGAGGAAACCGAGGCACAGAGAGGTGAGCGGAGCTTGCCTACCATTGTGGCGGAGTTGCTGCTGGACCCCAGACAGCCCGACTGGCGAGCCCAGGCTCTCAGGCACTGCACTCAGCACTGATATCCCAATGGAGGACTCTTCCATTTGGCATGCTCTCATCCCCAAGCCCCAGCAACCACTGATCTGCCTTCTTCTTTTCTAGAATTTTATAGAAATGGTTTCACAGTGTATGTAACTGTCTGTACCTAGCTTCTCTCGCTTAACATAACACAACTTAGCATTTGGCCACATATATATGGGTTTATCTCTGGACTTTGTTCTGTTCCATTCATCTGTCTTTATCCAATAACTCATTGTCTTGATTACTCTAGCTTTGTAGTAAGCCTTGAAATCAGGTGGTGTGAGTCTTCCAATTTTGTTTTCTCAAAATTGTTTGGCTCTTCTAGGTCCTCTGTATTTTCATATAAAGTTTAGAGTCATTTTGTCAACTTCTAGCAAAAAACAAAAATAAAACAAAAGCCTGATGGAATTTTGATTGTGATCATGTTGAATCTACAGATAAATCTATTGGTAAAGTTAACATTTTAACAATGCTGAATTTTCCAATTCATGAGAACAGACGATCTCTCCCTTCATCGGGTCTTCTTGAACTTCTCAGCAGTGTTTTGTGGTGCTCCAAGCACTAAGGTGTAGGTGAACAGTCTGAAAAGCAAGTGTTCAGAAGATGTGGAACCTTGCTACCTAAAGTGTGGGCCGCAGCTGGGAGCTTATTAAAAATGGAGAAACTCAGGCTCTACACCAACTGGATCAGAATCTGCATTTTAAAAAGACCCCCAGATGGCTCCTTGGCCTCTGCCCCAGGCGCTACAGTGGCTCTGGTCGTGGCAGAGCGACTCCCCAGAGGGGCAGAGCATCGCCCCCTGGTGGGCAGAGCGTTGCCCCTGGTGGGCGTGCCGTGTGGATCCCGATCGGGCGCATGCAGGAGTCTGTTTGGCTGTCTCTCCCTGTTTCCGGCTTCAGAAAGATACAAAATAAATAAATAAATAAATAAATAAATAAATACCCCCAGCTGGTCCCTATGTATACTTTAAAGCAATGATGGAAATCAACTCCCGGGTTCAGAAATCCTGTAACAAGAAGGCCAAGGTGTGGTCTGAGGGTCTAAACAAGGAGACATGCTTCAGTTTCCTTTTCACCATGTGCACTTGCTTCCTCTCTGGGTGGTGGCCGTGCTCAATGTCCTTGGGACTGACCGAGGAGAATGCTCCGGGCAACAAGGAAAGCATTCTAAATCCTTCGCAGCCCAAATCAGCAGTAACTTTGCCTCTGTCACTGTCAGTGCACCTGAGACTATCTGCGACCTTCAACAGCCCCCTCAGATCATTCCCTAAATAGTGGAAACATCTGGTCTCTCAGTCAAGAAACACAACCTTCTGTGCTGTGTATGCCCAATGGTTTCCAATCCTGGTTTTATAATACATCAGTTTGCTTCCCAGGACCAAAAGGGCTGTTGTGATAGCATCCAAACATTTTTATTTTAAAAATAATTTCAGTAATCAATTTATTATGTTAAGGTGTTATTTATTCAACTTTCAAAGCATTATTGAAGAAATGGTATTGATTCAACCATGGAGCTATATTAACAGAAAGTACTTTTTTCCCTTAACAGTCTTTTCTACCTTTATCTATCTGCATAAATAGCATTTACATAGTTGTAACCATGTCTGGACAGTTTTGTGTTCTAACTATTAAATTATATATTTTATTAACATTTCCTGGATTTTTAGTCATTATAACCAGCATTTTAATGGCTGTATCTCATAGCAATACTCCATAATTCATTTACCAATTCCCTGTATATAGTTTAGTTTAATTCATCTTAATTTTACAAATAAGCACATGGCACAACCACACTCTTAGGCAGATGAAGAGATGAATATAAATGTCCTGTGAGCCATACATACACAAAGAATGTCTCGTCTCATACCTGACGAGTAATCACTGTCATGTGTGGGTAGCCCCTTCCACATTTCATATTTCTCAATATACACACTAGTGATTTCTAAGTGTCAGCCCCTCTTACTTACAAACTAATCTAAAGTATATATCAGAAGTAACATGCAAATACATCCATTACTTCGCCACAAATGCCCAACCACAGGTGATGGCAGCTGCAACACTCCCTGGGAGGCCCCTCCCTGTGCCAGGTGTTAACCAAGTGGAAGGACAAAGGGCCCAGGGGGTAGGACACTGTTTTGATATCTTAAGAACTAGTACAACAGTAGTAGGTGACAATGACAATGCATAGTTGAGTCCCAGCTCTGCACATAAAGACAGGCAGTTGGTTCTGCTGCATGCTGTTACTTGGTGATTGATTGACTCTGCAGCAGGTGACACAAAGTAGCAGTGGACAGTTTAAAATAAAAACTGCAGCAAGAATGGCAGTGGCAGCTGTGCCAAGGGTGGCAGCCAGGGTCTAGTCTTGGCCAGTGGTGGCAACAGCAGTGACATCGTATCCAGACTATTCCAGGGCCTGATTTTGGCTATGATTCTAGCCAACTCAGCCTCCTTGAATTCCTGCCCCTGTTCCGAGTGCCGTTCTCCAGCCTCCCATCAACTCAGAACTACCCAAGATCTTGCCAATAAATCCTTTTTTGGTGTGAGCTAACCAGAGGCGGTTTCTGGTCGTTTGCAACCCAAGAATCTTGACCAGCAAAGATGAAGGGGAGGAGGGAGTCCCCATGGTTTCCCTGGGAGAGGAGAATCTCCATCCTGCTCTCCAGCAGGAAGGCCAGGCAGATTCGAGGAGCATGTGGCTCAGCAAATGGTTTTGTCAGCGAGGATGTATCCAGGAAGCTGCCACAAACTGAGCCTGACCAGAACAACGCCAAGAGCTGTCTGAAAGTCGTAATCCAGTCCCTGCTGTTTATTTGGACATACTGCAAGGTATTACAATCATATGTAGAATGTGAGAGTTCATTTTACATAAAAACCTCACATTGAATATTTATTTAAAATCTAAGCTCTAAAGAGCTTGATTTGGTTGAGAGCATGACGGCACCTTGTTGGAATTTCTCCCACGTGTCCCCTCCAAAGTAGGCAGGCACCTTTGGGTAAAAGCCAAAGAGAGGAACAGTGCCATCTAGTGGCAAAACCAGACAGCTATTACTCCAATGGGGTGCAGAAATTTACAGTGTCACAGCTTGGGTGGGCGAGTGCAGGTCAAGCCACCATTCCACCCCTTGCGCTGTGGGACCTACCGTACTTGGTCAAAGCACTGCAGCATCAACACAGACATTCCGCCAGAAGAACAAGATGTGAAGTAGCCAGACTTGTTAAGAAAGCATCTGGATAATTAATAGTTCTGCATGGTCCCTCCCTAACTCCATGACCCTATAATTCTGAGATGACATAGAATGAATAATTACTAAAAAAAAAAAAAAAAGTTACTGTTTCCAGCTGAAATAGAATCCAATAACTAAATATGGGTTTTCTGTTGAGGAAGGAAAGAAGGACCTTATATGAGTGGTTCAGGTATATATGACTCGGGAGGAATTGAGTTTCCCTTTAGAATTGCATTCAAGGTCCAGCAAAGGTTCTTAGAAAAGAATGAGCCTTTGGTTGACTTCTCAACATAGCATGCTCTAGCTTCTCCTAGGCACTGCGGTGTTTTGCCTCCATTGAGCCATCCCAGACACAAACAAACGTTCTAAGTTTCTGAAGTAGAGATACTAAGTCATCCTCAGGACCAAGCATAGTGGGTGCTCAACCATGAATTTCGCCCTTGTCTCTATTTAGCCTTCAGAACCTAACTTTAGAGCAGGGGTCCCCAAACTGTGGCCCCCTGAGGCCATTTATCTGGCCCCCACCGCACTTCCAGAAGGGGCACCTCTTTCATTGGTGGTCAGTGAGAGGAGCATAGTCCCCATTGAAATACTGGTCAGTTTGTTGATTTAAATGTACTTGTTCTTTATTTTAAATATTATATTTGTTCCCGTTTTGTTTTTTTACTTTAAAATAAGATATGTGCAGTGTGCATAGCGATTTGTTCATAGTTTTTTTTATAGTCCAGCCCTCCAATGGTCTGAGTGACAGTGAACTGGCCCCCTGTGTAAAAAGTTTGGGGACCCCTGCTTTAGAGTCTTATCTTCAAGATAACAAGACCCTCTTTACTCCACTGTAGCTGCTTAAAAGGAAGCTAGCCCATCGTTCTGACCAAACCCTGGTTATACTCTAGCTTTGAAATCCAATCTGGGACTTGATATATTTGTAGTTACTTCCAATGGCTCGAAAAGAATAGGGACAGCTCACAAAGCCTTACTCCTTTGCTGATCCACCAGCAAAGCCATGCTTCTCCAACTTTTCAACGGCTCACCCTCTTCTCAATCTCTATTAATGTCATTTCTCTTCAAATGCACGCTCCACATTATCTGAGAGGGGGCGGAGGCTTGTCAGAAAGGTGGAAAGGATAAACAGAGTCACTAACACTTCCGTTCAAGGAGAGGAAGTTAGGCTAAACTCAACCACGCCATTAACTCCAGTCTGGAATCCCATAACACGGCCGGGGGCTCAGAACACAACCAACACGAGATTCCTGTGACAAGATCGATGCTTCTGGAGAGGGCACAATAGGAAAACACATCAGAAAGGCCATCCCCCACATCCTCCCATTTCCTCCTGGAGTCCCTTCAAGATAGCTTCCTTTCTAACCAATTATCTGAAAAGGCCTTCAGAGAGGTTTCCAGTGCACACACGGCCAGGCCCAATGAAGTCTGCTCAGACCAGGCCCTCACTGACCTTTCCACCGAATGGAAGACAGTGAACTCTTCCCTCCTCCCACAAACACACTGGTCCTGATTCCTAAGCGTCACTGTGGACCGTCTTACCCTGGGCAGTGGGTATCCTCCCTCTAGAGAAGGGTCTCTGTGGCTCCTCAAGGGGTGTAAGAGCTAGAGGGCCCTGAGCTGGTCGTCATTCCTTTCCAACTCTCCAACCCCGTGAAGAATTCATCTGGACTATTAGAACCAGAAGACCGATGCAGGTTACAGAGCCCATTTTCATGGTTTTCTGCAAAACTATGGAGGGAGGTCCAATGAGCCCCTACAGGCCACAGTGCTGGCGCCCCCCCCCCTACTCCCCACCTTTCACTTCAACCAGGACAGCTGTGCTTTTTTACTAGTTTCATTCATTTATACTTGTTAAAGCTTGGCTCTGAGCTTTCCTAGGTTCTGTGGCTTAAAAAAAAAAGTTTGTAAACCAGAAATATAATTTCCTCCTTATGATTTGGGTGCAAAATCAGATTCAGAAAAATGTTTCCCGGCCCTGGCTGGCTGGCTGGTTCAATAGATAGAGCGTTTGGCCTGGCACGCGGAAGTGCCAGGTTTGATCCCCAGTCAGGGCACATGTGAGAAGTGACCATCGGCTTCTCTTCCCCTCCCACAGCCAGTAAGTAGCTCAACTGGTTCGAGCATCAGCCCTGGGCGCTGAGGATAGCTCAGCTGGCCCAAGTGTCAGGCTCAGGCGCTGATGATAGCTTGGTTGATTCGAGCACCAGCCCCAAACAGGGGTTGCCGGGTGGATCCCAGTCAGGGTGCATATAGAAGTCTATTTCCCCTCTTCTCAATTAAAAAATTTCCCTTTGTCTTTGTTTTATACTTCTTCTATTAAGCCTACTTTCCTATCCCTCGTCTAACTAACCTTCTCAGGGTACCAACAGCCACTTGGCAATAGACTCTGAATTCCAGATGTCAATCAGCCCTTCCCAGCTCACAGACGACACTGTCATTTCCCCTTTAGAACCTTTCGACATTGCCCCATAATTCCACGACGCAAAGTCCTGACAATCAACTACCAGAATTGGCAAAGGCCACTACAAACCTCCCCCCTTCCCTCCCAGTCTCTGCTCCTCCAATCAGGCCTCTTTACAAAGCCCCCAACAGTGAGCACCTTCAGTCAAGGCAGGGTCTTGCTTATCTCTGTCCCAACAGAGTACGCACAGAGTACGCACCCAAGTAATATTGGTGGAGTGAATATCTGCCCCTCGCACATGTCTGAGTGCACTGCTTTCTCCTCTTTCCCTTGCCACCCCCTCCGCCAACACCCGATAAGCTCCCTAGTTTTGTCATCTCTTCCATCTTTATGATGCATGTGTTCCGGCCACCTCTGCTTTTCCATCCACACACTCACCGTTCTATTCCGTCACCTCATTCCTAGACAATTACAGCAGCCCAATCAGGCTCACAATTACCCTTATAGTCCATGTGCTGCCACATTCTGACTTCAGCAGTGAAAGAGTTCCCGAGTCAGACTTCAACGGGAAAAAGTATCTGTTGGGTCCCAATGAGCTCAGGAGTGTGTGTGTGGGGGGGTGTTGGCTGGGCAGAAGTTCCCAGGAGAGAATAATGTACCTAAAACACAGATCCGATGATAACATTCAAAGCATTTCTTCAGCACTTACTACGTACCCAGCACCATGCGTGGCCCAGAGGACACGAACATGAATCAGACACACCTGCTGTCTTTGAGGTGACAGAGAGTTACAGGGTGACAGAGATAGCCCATTTAACATAATATGATGGGCCACCCTTCTGCTAGCAACCTGAGCTAAGTGTGACGGGAGCCCAAAAAGAAAAGGAATGAATTCTGAACGGGAGAAGGAATCAAGGAATGAATAAACACTACAATTTTTAAATGTTCCGTGATATGCCTTCTAAAATCACCTCAAATGTCACACTTTAGGAAACGAGTCTAAAACATCAAGTCTGAATTCTTTAACATGTCATAAAACCCTGTGAGATGAGTAAGTTCCGATTCCTTTTCCAGACTCGTTTCCCCCACATCCTCCAGAAGCCCTAGACTCCACAGGCACCGTATCTGTCATTCCTACTGAACCCTAACAAGAGCTCCCCTTTCTAAGACTTTCATCTCACTGTTACTTTCCACTGATGCCCTTCCTCTCACCAACCCAAACTTCAGGGCTACTCCCCCTGCAAAAACTAAAGGTTTGTATTTTGGTTTAGTTTTGTTTTTTAATCCCTATTAAAATTCACGATAGGCCCTGGCCTACTGGCTCAGTGGTAGAGCATCAGCCTGGCATGTGGATGTCCCAGGTTCGATTCCCGGCCAGGGCACACAGGAGAAGCACCCATCTGCTTCTCCACCCTTTCCCCTTTCCTTTCTCTCTCTCTCTCTCTCTCTTTCTCTCTCTCTCTCTTCTCCTCCCATAGCCAAGGCTCCACTGGAGCAAAGTTGGCCCAGACGTTGAGGATGGCTCCACTAGAATGAATGGCTCTGGGTGCAATGGAGTAACGTCCCAGATGAGCAGAGCATCGTCCCCTAGTGGGCATGCCAGGTGGATTCCGGTTAGGCGCATGGGGGAGTCTGTCTCTGCCTCCCTGCTTTTCACTTCAGAAAACTACAAAAAAAAAAAAATTCGCGATAATAGGAAACTCATTTTAATAAAAACCTATTTATAATCATAGGAATTAGAAATGCCATGCCCAAGTCCCACTAGAAGCATCACATTCTCATCCCAGGTCTGTGACAGAGAGAGGGGGCAGACCCGGGGCTAAAAAGTTACCTACGGTACCGTGAAATCTGCAAACACATTTTACTTTTATACCTGAAGAGAGTGTTTAAATCAACATACAAAGTTGATTCTGCCAATAACATTGCCTATGACCAAAACTCGGCTCCAAAATAGCTTCAAGTCTTTAGAGTGTGGTATTATGTGCACTTCAGACAATAGAATATATAATCATATATTATTTATATATTATAATGCATGGTTTACAGCAAACATGAGGGCTAATATTCTTATTTTACAGTGTACTCATACTTATTGCAAGGAAAAAAATTAAAAGGGCATGAAGAAATAATTCCCAGAGGAAAAAAAGGCAAACAATAAACATCTATGAGAAAATATTTGCTTAATCTGATTAGTTAAAAAAAAAGATTCAAATAGTGACTAACCATTTTTTCCACTTCTTAAATTAGTCCACAAATTAAAAATAACATTAACACTCAGTGTGGACAAACGCAATGCAGGGAGCATGTAGATTACCACTGTTTTCAGCATGACGCATCAGGGCCTACGCACCTCACACTTTTGTGCTGTAGGAGAATCTCGCCCAAAGAAAGAACCCCAAATGAGGATAAAGCTATGCAGACAGAGATGGGTTTTTTTTGTTGTTTTGCTTTTTGTTTTTTTGGTTTTTTTGTATTTTTCTGAAGCTGGAAACGGGGAGAGACAGTCAGATAGATGCTCTGCCCCTCCGGGGCGTCGTTCTGCCGCGACCAGAGCCACTCTAGCACCTGGGGCAGAGGCCAAGGAGCCATCCCCAGCGCCCGGGCCATCTTTGCTCCAATGGAGCCTTGGTTGCGGGAGGGGAAGAGAGAGAGAGGAAGGAGGAGGGGGGTGGAGAAGCAAATGGGCGCTTCTCCTATGTGCCCTGGCCGGGAATCGAACCCAGGTCCCCCACACACCAGGCCGACGCTCTACCGCTGAGCCAACCGGCCAGGGCCTGTGTGGACTGTTGAAGAGTTATAAAAATAATGGTTATATGGACGACACAACATGGGAAAAGACTTCTAATCATAATACTAAGTGAATAAAACAAAGTATAGGCCTATGTGACATTTGTGATTATAACTATGTAAAAAACAAAACCTATGCATATATTTGACAGGAAATATACCCAAATTCTAGTAATAATACGGTGACATGGACTTATAGGTAATTATTTTTTTATTTTATTTATTCATTTTAGAGATAAGGGGGGGGAGGAGCAGGAAGCATCAACTTCCATATGTGCCTTGACCAGACAAGCCCAGGGTTTTGAACCAGCGACCTCAGTGTTCTAGGTCAACGCTTTATCCACTGCACCACCACAGGTCAGGCCTACAGGTAATTTTATTTCATTCATATTTTCTAAACTGTTTATAAGGTAGTTATAATACATTTCTTTTTTAATGAAAGATAATTTATTTTAGCTCATATCTGGCATCTGACATGCAATTACATAATCTTTAGACCTTCCAAGAGAAAATTCTAGAAGCTTAAAAAATGCCATTAACAACCTTGTCCATTAGGACGCGGTGGCCCTGCATGATGCAACCTCCCACAGAACTAAATGGCAAATACCCCAAATGTGGGATTCCAACAAGAGTCGCCAGAGATTGCTTTTCTTTAATGAAGCCAAACTACTCCCATTTAGTGTCTTATGAGGACAGAGGGGGGCAATAAAGCGACTAGAGTGTTCAGCCAGATTTCCTAAAGAAGCAATTGCACCAAAAGGTTTTCGTCTTAAAATAGTCAGCAGAGGCTGCCAGGTGACAATGCACACAGCACCCCAATGCTCCCTAGGCGGGCTCCCTGCCAATCCCTGCTCCTAACCAAGCTCCATGGCATTCCAGGGCCCTAGCGCCTTCTCAAACTCTTTATATGTACAACTCCGGGCACACAAAGTTTCTTAAACATGCATTGTTAACCAAGACAAGTCTTAAATACAAAAACTGGCCCATTTGTGTTTCCCAAATATGGCTGTGTCTACAGAGCCAAAACAGAGCTGTCCAATTGCAGCATCCAGTACAGCTGGAACCCTCCACTTAGGCAATCTAGATAATTCCAACAAGGGCAGATTCCCAAACCCATCAGATAAAAGTAAAACATCTCCGCTCTGTTTAAATGGTAAACACATAACCTCAAAGGAATCAAGGCAAGCCCTGGATACTGATGATGCCTTTCTTCTGAAGCGGCCACTATGTAACATCGACCTGGAGAGAAAGCATGAATTGAAAGCCTTTTGAATTCTCAAGAGAGTCAAAATTGAGCCACAGGCTACCATATAGGCAAAGGAGACTAAGACGTTACTGTGTGTGGCTGAAAAAAAAAAATCTTCAAAATCTGAAAAGGGGTCTGTTAGAGCTTGAGAACGGGAAAGAAGGGTGGGTTTGATGGGGCAGGAGAGGTGTCCCCTCTTACAGACAATCCGTAGTTCAGCTTTTCTCTTAAACCACAAGATTCCTTAGGCGGCGTATTTACCACATGCTATATAGCACACAGACATCTGCAGTGCAGGCCCACACCATGCTCGGGAATGAGGGAACACAAGTTCCATTCAGCAGAAGGACTTAAATACCTCCATTCATAATACTGGCTTATTCAGGAATTGTTTTCTTTAAGAAGTTTTGAAGTTTTGCTGAAAGTGTACTAACCTAGCAAAAAGCCAACATGAAACACTGAAAACATTATCTTCTCTAAGAGAACCTCTCTTCTTGGTGGGATTTATTTAATAACTGGGGTGGAACACACGCAGACAGGCCAAGAATCAATAACCCCTGAACCTGGGCCTCTGCTGAGGCCCGTATATAGTGGTACCTAACCGTAACAAACATGGCGCCCGACTTCCACCGCACAGCAAATTATATTACCTTAGCCACTGTTCTCTAGTCTCTTAATTTTATCTTGCACTGATTTTAGACAATTTTTTAATATACCAGGTAAAAAAAAGGTACATCCAAGATTTGAGAATACAGTGCAAATTTCTGAAATAGGTTTTCTTTCAAGTAATCTAAAACCACTAAAACAGTATAGTGCAAAGCTCATAGCAAACATTCAATAAAAATCTATTTAAAAATACCTATGTTGTCTTAGACCAGACTACCTGGAAATAGGTGGGTATCTATTATACATTTATAGACTAATAATTAAAAATTTTGTATATATGCCTATATATCCAACTACATCAATAATCACTTTGAATGTCAATGGTCAAATGCACCAATTAAAAGACATTGTTAGAGCCCTGGTCAACAAACCACAGCTCACGAGCCACATGCGGCTCTTTGGCCCCTTGAGTGTGGCTCTTCCACAAAATACCACATGCGGGCACTACCTTTGGCTCTCAAAAGAAATTTCAATCGTACTGTTGATATTTGGCTCTGTTGACTAATGAGTTTGCCGACCACTGGGTTAGAGCATCATCCCAATATGCCAAGGTTGTTGGTTTGATCCTGGGCATATACAAGAATTAACCAATGAGTACATAAATAAGTGGAACAAATTGACCTCTCTCTCTCTCTCCTCTTCACCTCCCCCCCCCTCGCTAAAAATCAATAATAGACCACAAGACACTGTAAGAGTAAATCAAAAAACAAGACCCAACTGTATGTCCTCTACAGGAGGAAATCTGCTTTAACTATGAAGACACATATGATGAAAAATAAGTGGACGGGTAAAAATACATCATGCTAACAGTTGGTATATGTGCTCAGTGGCTTGAGAAAACAAACAGACAAAAACACGGTCGGAAGAACTGGGTTTGAATCCAAACTCTACCAGAGCCGTGAGCTCCTTCTCAAACTGTTTCTACGTATGACTCCGGGCACACAGTTTCATTCTGGCCAAGGCTGTGCCAATTGGGCAACCCCTTCATTCCCCAGCCTCAAAGTCTACTTACCTATAGAAGGGAATTAATACTATCGAAATTAAGGCGTTTCTAAGATTAAATTTAAAAATATATATTAAACATTATAAATTGTATTATAAAAGGAAAGTATTCTAGTTAAGAAGGTGCCGGCCTATAGACTGGTGAATATAATCACCATGCACATTATTGTGAGGCTGACAGTACCAACATTTGCTTGTACAAAAGTCAGGTTTTACTAACTGAAGCAGCATCTAAGGAGCCAAGACATCCATCTCTGGCTCTGCCTTCTATGCAGAGTCAGGCAACGAAGGACACTCTGGATAAAGGTATCAGGGAGGACCCTTGAGGACATTATGCTCAGAGAAGTAAACTAAAAAGTATATGATTTGACTTACATGAAGTAGCTAGAACAGTTAAGCTCTAAGACAGAAAGTAGAATGGTTGCCAAGAGCTGGGGAGAGGGGAGAATGGGGAGTTATTGTGTAATGGACATCGAGTTTCTGTTTGGCAAGATAAGAAGAGTTCTAGAGATGGATGGTGGTGGTGGTTACACAAATGTGAATATACTTAATACCACTGAACTGTGTGTTAGAAAGTTTAAGATGTTAAATTTTATGTTATATATGTTTTACCACAGTAAAAATTAAAGAGAGAGACTGACTTCAGAGTTACTATCTCTTCAAGGTCAAGTCTCAAGGAACCAAACCATTCCTAGTGACACCTGTTGACGGTACATGCATTCTGTGCAAGACCCTGTGCCCATAAATCTGTACAACTCCATGTAAGATTTCTATATCCATTGTGCAAATGGAGAAACTGAGCCTCGATTAAAGTAAACAAACTGGTTGAAGAGTCTTGCAGAAGCAAGCAGGGAAGTGGGGACACAGACCTCGGCACGGCTCCCAAACTCTGCAACGTGGCCTCAGCCCCAGAGGCATGAGATAGTCCCTGCCTGAAACAAGAACTCTGCTGCAAAGGTTATTCAGAGAATATACAGGCCTAAAAAGGAGACACAGATCATTTCAGGGGGCATTTTTATCCAGCTATGGTAATGACGTAATCCAATTTATCAACCAAGGTAAGAACGTGGTGCCTGCCCTCAGAGAGCCTGCATTCCAGCTGGGGAGAGAAGCCCAGCGGCCTGGAAACCTTGATGAATCACTACAGACAGCACGGAGGAGTGGCTCAGACTGCCCGCCACTGCAGGGATATACCCGCTGGAGAATGCCAAGCTTAAGACCTACCTGCAAAAGACCTGGGGACATGCAGATAAAAACAGCTTTTTCTGAATGCTGAAAATACTCCTGTAGATTTTATTATATTAACTTCTATAAAGAGTGCTCCTTGGAGAAGGTTAAATTGAAGAAGCTCACGCCTGGCATTGTCTAGCAGCCTTCAGGAAGCAATGACGCCCATCAACACCCCCTCATCCACAAACACCTTTAAAACTGTGTATTTGAACTCTAGAATAAATGTAACTGAATTTCAGTTGCTTCTCAAACATTTACTAGAAGGAGGATCTGAGGTTGGTCAGTTAACCTTGCCAAGCCTTGGTTTCCTCATCTATAAAGTGGGAATAATGACAGCCACCCATTGCAGTGTTATGGTGCTCATTAAATCAGGCCAAGGTAGAACGTGCTCAATAAACCGTAGCTGCCGTCAACGTGATCAGAACAGCAACAACCTCGGAGGGTGAGGCGCAAAGCCATTCATCCTCAGCTGGTTTTTCTGACTAGCTGCAGATGTTCTTTCTCAGTGACAGTGAGACTCCTCTCTTCAAGCCATTTAAAAGAACAGCCTCTGCTCTCCTCTCAAGAGCTTAAGACACCGACTTCCTCTCTCTCCTGAAGTTACATAGCGTGTCTTTCCTCAACAGCACAATCCGCTCTGTAACCCAACTTCCCAGAAGAAGCAAAGAAATTAGTTTACTCTTTCTCCAAACAGTCAACTCTCGTGGTTGTTACTAGCCAGGTGTCACTTGAGTTACGTCTAGAACTTACTGTCTTCCATATCTTTGGGCATTTTTAAAAAGACTTTATTTATTGATTTTACAGAAGAGGGGGGCAGAGCGAGAAGTATCAACTCACAGTTGCTTCACTTTAGTTGTTCGCTGGTTGCTTGTTGTATGTGCCTTGACCGGGCAAGCCCAGGGTTTCAAACCGGCGACCTCAGCATTCCAGGTCGTTGCTCTCGATCCACTGTGTTACCACAGGCCAGGTGTCTTTGGCTATTAACAAACTATTCACCTGAGTTTCCAAGATGGTTTCCACAAAGGTAGTGCTTGGTACACAGCAAAAACAAGACCCAAGTCCAGTTCAACTGGTGGAAAGGATTTGTTTTGGAGAGTATATGGAAGTAACACTGTGGGCAGAGGCCACAAAATGGCCCTGAATGCAGGCAAGGCACTTGTGCTTACCTGTCAGGCCACAAAACCCAAGAGTTCTTTAGAAGTTTCCTGATTTGAGATGAATCAGCCTGAGGCCTGCAGGATGAACTACAGGGGTGGGGGCACCAGGCAGGTGGAGCAGTGAGCAGAGGCCAGGCCAGCAGAGAGGGCACTGATGTCTAGTGACTTTTTTTTTTTTTTTTTGTATTTTTCTGAAGCTGGAAACGGGGAGAGACAGTCAGACAGACTTCCGCATGTGCCCGACTGGGATCCACCCGGCACGCCCACCAGGGGGCGACGCTCTGCCCACCAGGGGGCGATGCTGTGCCCCTCCGGAGCGTCGCTCTGTTGCGACCAGAGCCACTCTAGCGCCTGGGGCAGAGGCCAAGAAGCCATCCCCAGCGCCCGGGCCATCTTTGCTCCAATGGAGCCTTGGCTGCGGGAGGGGAAGAGAGAGACAGAGAGGAAGGAGAGGGGGAGGGGTGGAGAAGCAGATGGGCGCCTCTCCTGTGTGCCCTGGCCGGGAATCGAACCCAGGACTTCTGCACGCCAGGCCGACGCTCTACCACTGAGCCAACCGGCCAGGGCCTATGTCTAATGACTTTTATCAGAGCTCCCACCCCCACTTGCCAAAAATACTTCCCTCAGCCACATATAGCCACCTCTACCCAGGAAAGAAGCTCCCAGAAAACTTGTGTTGCCCATGTGACTGCGAAAAGCTCCACAGCAGCCTTGATTACAGCAACCACAGGTGATAATTTCTACATTTGTCTTGGCGTACTTATTTGCAGCAAAAACTGCTACTCAGAGAGAATTTGATTTTCTAAGCTTACTGCTGAAATCTCATTCTGGCGCTTTTGCCCACAGCGAATCTTCTTTTCTGCCCAATTGCCTTGGTGGCTGACAACATAAAATTATCAGAATATAAAAGGTGTCAAAAATTCCTTCAAACTCAAAGAAGCTACAATAGCAACCACTAAATCAGAAAAAAATGATGACAGAGTCAGGGATGTTTAAAATCATTTTCAAACTGATGTTACAAAGAACATTTCTCAACACAAAATGACCTCGTCTTCACGGTTCAATTTATATAAATATAGCATAAGACACTGGAAGAAAAGAACTATGTATTCAATTAAAGTTTTTATAGGAGGGGTGACAAGATAATGACACCGAGGCCCTGATTAAGAGAATATTAAATCCCTCACACACAACTCTATTAGCAAGAGTTCTAGGTGTTTAGGCAGGGACTTTACTGCTGCAAATCTCAGTCCCCCATGTGCAAAACAGGGATTGAAACAGCACTACCTTCCCTGTTGTGAGGAACAATGGCCCGAGCATTTACCCAGGCACACAGTGCTTGGCACACAGTTAAGAAAGAACTCAATAAACAGTCATGTACTGACATAATTGGTTTATTTCCCATTTGTCTGGTTCTAATTCTAAAAATGAGGAGAATCAGAGGCGAGTGGAAGTGCTGGTTAATAAGAGGCTCTAATTAGTCACTATTTCACTATAACAACAGTTTACTGGGATTATGCTTGAAGGAGGCAGGGCACTGCCAGAAATGAAAGCTTTTTGCCTGGGGCAGAATAAACACAAAACTTGTGGTGACTCCACCCAGTATGGGAGCATTTGTACAGAACTTTGCAGATTACAGAACAGCAGTGCCCTTGGCTGTCTGCAGAACTGGTTGGAAAGAGAGAGAGAGAGACAGACAGAGGTAAACAGAGACAAAGAGATGGAGAAAGAGACAGAGAGAGAAACAGAAATGCAACATGCTATGTTCTAATTTTTAATTTTTTTTTTTTGACAGAGACAGAGTCAGAGAGAGGGACATATAGGGACAGACAGACAGGAAGGGAGAGAGATGAGAAGCATCAGTTCTTCATTGTGGCACCTTAGATGTTCATTGATTGCTTTCTTATATGTGCCTGGATAGGGGGCTATAGGAGAGTGAGTGACCCCTTCTTTAAGCCAGCAACCTTTGGGCTCAAGCCAGTGACCATGGGGTCGTGTCTATGATCCCACATTCAAGCCTGAGATCCCACGCACAAGCTGGTGAGCCCAAGCTCAAGCCAGAGGAGCCTGCGCTCAAGCTGGCGACCCCCAGGTTTTGTGCTTAGGTGCTCTGCGTCCCAGTCCGACGCTCTATCCACTGGGAGCCACTGCCTGGTCAGGTTGCTGTGTCTAATTCTTTATGAAAGTTTCAGGTGACCAGAGAACTCAGATCATCATTGTAAAGCCAGAAGGCACGGCCAGGGCCAGCATCAGAGCAGCCCAGCCCATGCAGGTTCCCATTGGATTCGGACAGATGGTAAAGAAACCATGGAGCCAAAAACTGGTGGGCCATAGTCTTTAATCTAGCTTGCACCCGGCGGGCAAGTAAAAATACACACTGGGCTCCAAAACCCCAGTCACATTCAGTGCTCACAAAGCTACTGATTTATCCGAGTTTCCTAGAATCAAAGGTTTCTAGCTCAACAGCCTTATTCTCCTCAGTTCCCCATTTCCTTCCTTATCCCAGATACAAACTCTGTACAAACTGGCATCTCACTCAGTACTCCGCCATCTTGGCTGCTTTTCCTGGCCTTCTCCACGTGGCCTCCTCCCGCTGCTGGCTCTATTCTCTCTGCTCTCTCATGCTAACCTCAGGAACCAAGAGAGCAAACTCCTGCTCCGTTCCCATTTTATAGTGTAGAAATCCAAACCCTTAATCCAATATACATAATGGGGAAGTCTCTAATACAAAATCACTTCTATGAGGCATGATAGGATTGTACCACCTCACGCCATAAAAGGGTGGGACAGGCTTAATCCCAAAACCAAGCCTCAGGCTACAACAATTCTCAACACACATTAATATCACCTGGGCAATGGCCTCTTTAACAAAGTGAGCATAATACATTTTATCTGCCCAACAATCATAGAATTTCAGGGCCAGAAAAAAACCCCACAATTTCTAAATGTTATAAGCCTTGAAGTCCTGACACTGAGGAGAGAAAACGCCACATCCAGGCATACATCCTCCCAGAAACAGGAAGAACCCCCACCCTGCCACGCCCTCCAACAGGACAGGGGGAAAGCCAATCAGCAGCAGAGGTTACAACGACCACGCCTTCGGTCCTGCTGTGCCTCCTAGGAGCTAAGCTCCCTGAAGGCCGGCCTTTGTGATAGTATGCATTTGTAAGTCACAAGGTCAATATTATTTGAAATGGCTTTTAAAATTTTTGTTGTGACATTCTCTTCTGTTTAAAAAGCAACAGAAGCCTGACCTGTGGTGGCGCAGTGGATAAAGCGTCGACCTGGAAATGCTGAGGTCGCCGGTTCGAAACCCTGGGCTTGCCTGGTCAAGGCACATATGGGAGTTGATGCTTCCAGCTCCTCCCCCCTGTCTCTCTCTCTCCTCTCTCTCTTCTCTCTAAAAATGAATAAACTAAAAAAAAAAAAAAAAAAAAAAAAAAAAAAAGGCAACAGAAGCCTGACATGTGGTGGCGCAGTGTATAAAGCGTCGACCTGGAAATGCTGAGGTCGCCGGTTCGAAACCCTGGGCTTGCCTGGTCAAGGCACATATGGGAGTTGATGCTTCCAGCTCCTCTCCACTGTCTCTCTCTCTCTCTCCCTCTCTCTCTCCTCTCTAAAATGAATAAATAAAATAAAAAATTAAAAAGCAACAGAAAATTAAAATCTAAGGTCTCATAACATTTATAGTAAGTGCAAATATCTCTAAGACTAATTTCTAAAGTCTTATATACAATTACAAATTTGTAGAATAAATGGATTTCTCCTTTTTTAAAAAATAATTCATTAAGGCAAATCTACCATCAGTGCCTTTTGGGTGCTTCTGAACTCCATTCCATAAAAGTTCACTAACTGTGAGGCATTGAATTGTGGGTCTTCTCATTGTTTAAATTTATAGTTAGGTCTTACATATCTGGAAATCAAGCCATCAAAAATTCTAACAGGGCAGAAGATTGCAGAGATGGGGGAAAGAATAAAGGTTCCATACAACAATCTCTCCTGTCCTTTAAGCATGCTACAAAAACCCTTCATAAAATGTAACTTTAGAACTCTTGGGTGAGTTCCCAATCTTCTTAAAGGAAGGTTTGATGTTTGTGGAGTCTGGTGAATATATTACACTTCTAGATGACATCCAGTTTAAGAAGCTTATAATTATAGACTTTCTTCCTATCTGTTTAATAATAAAAATGCAAAAAAAAATAAGTTTTTCTCCTGTAAAAATGTAAAGTCTGAGTAAATACACTAGGTTACAAAGGAGAAAAAACTAAAATATAAGCTTAACACTCTAAAAATAGAAATGAAAGATACTTTAACTCTCAGCATGGTAACGAAGCATTTCAAATTCCCATCTGCTAATATCACAGCTCTAATAACTAACCGGCAAATTTAAATGCAGAGAATCAGGTGCAGTGGGGCCTTGGGTGGCACAAAATCCAGGATGACTATGCAAAGTTGGTCAAGAGGCTCTGCTACATTGTCAAGTCCAACCAGTGAACAGGGACAGAAAATCCCAGTGACTCTAAGTTACATATATGTGTGATTGAAATACTCACATTCCTACTTCACTGCTGGTAACAGCACGGTTCAAAGAGAAGGGCGGGAGCGGCGGCAGGCTCGGGAACGTGCCCTAGACGCTGACCAGAGGAGAGCTGGCTGGAAAGGCCCTTTCTTGAAGTCACCCGGCAGTCAGTCAGTCAGCCTTTACTCACTGAACACGGACAAGCAGCCGTGTCCCTCCAATGGGGTGCCAGGCGGGGAAACCCTTCCCGGGCCGCTCAGCTCAGCTCCCTCATTAAATTCAGAGTGAAACCAGCTGCCGGGAAGGCAGAGGGTGACCCAGCCATGGCTCTGGAAATTCCTAGCAAGGAAAATAAATGGAGTGGCTGGGTCATGGGAGCTCATAGATCACAGCGCCAGGAGGGAGATTTCAGGCAATTAATTGTAAAGATACAGAAATCATCCTTAAGAGTGTTGCTCTGCTCTTGGCTGGGAATAAACCGTGGATCTCCCTAGGATGTGTCGGGGCCACATTCCAGTCCCCTCGGCCCCTCTGCACTCAGGGTGGGAGAGCAGATGGAGGGAGATACAGGCAGAAGGGCAAGGAGTCCCCAAAGACCAGCAGCCACGTGTGAATGAAGAATAGATCGATGTTTCCCAACCCAAACAACATTTCAACTGGAAAAATAAAGGTCAACTCTACTAGAATTATTAAAATTTATTGATAGAAACATAAAATTCTTCACTAAACAGAGGTTAAAACGTTTTATTTAAATCTTATTTCATTCATTTCTTCTGTCCCCGAAATCCACACAAATGACATGACAAAATTATATTTAAATGTAGATGTTACCTGAAATCATTTTTAAAGTCAAAGAAATTTTGAGATAATCACAGTGCTTGTTTTTCTCATGCCCTGGTTTCTTCCCCTTACAGATATACTGCAACATAGAGGACATCAAGACACAGACTGACCCCTCTTCGGCTTTAATTTCACTAAAAGCCAAAAATGCTGCTTTGTGTAATTACGTGGTTAAAAATTCCTAATAAAACCATCATTGTCTTTATGTGGAATACCGGCTACTGCAACTACTGTCCTTACTTTTATGGACAAGGAAATTATATTTATCAAAGTAAATATTGGTTTTAACCCTTAACATGAGGTAATAGCTCTTTATCCCCTTTCCTCCAAATTTAGTAATTTCTCCCAAATTTTCTGTTTCATGAATTCACAAATGAAATAATCAATTTTTTTCTTAAATGTAAGTTTTCGTCTTGAGGACATTGAGGAACTAACTTAAAATACTACTTGCAGGCCCTGGCCAGTTGGCTCAGTGGTAGAGCGTCGGCCTGGCATGCAGGAATCCCGGGTTCGATTCCCGGACAAGGCACACAGGAGAAGCGCCCATCTGCTTCTCCACCCCTCCCCCTCTCCTTCCTCTTGGTCTCTCTCTTCCCCTCCCACAGCCAAGGCTCTATTGGAGCAGAGTTTGCCCGGGTGCTGAGGATGGCTCTGTGGCCTCTGCCTCAGGCGCTAGAATGGCTCTGGTTGCAACAGAGTGACGCCCCAGATGGGCAGAGCATCGCCCCCTGGTGGGCGTGCCAGGTGGATCCCTGGTCGGGCGCATGCAGGAGTCTGTCTGACTGCCTCCCCATTTCCAACTTCAGAAAAATACAAAAAAAAATTTATATATACTACTTGCAAAGCTATTCTTAGTCAGTGCTGATGAGCTGGAGAATTTAGAAGAGAGCATGAGCCTGCCCTGTGGTGGCGCAGTGGATAAAGTGTTGACCTGGAATACTAGGGTTGCTGGTTCGAAACCTTAGGCTTGCCCAGTCAAAGCACATGTGAGAAGCAACTACTATAAGTTGATGCCTCCTGTTCTGTTCTTCCCCTGTTTCTCTCTCTCTCTCTCTCTCTCCTCTCTTTCTCTAAATCAAGAAATAAAATCTTTAAAAAAAAGAGAGAGAGAGAATGAGAATTTTAAAACTTATTCTTACATGTGCCCCACAACAAAATTAACTTGGACTCCAGCTTTCACTATAAGTTTGAATTCTCTGGATTTAAAAATATTTCCAATTCAGGTAACAGCTAAATCTTTGACAGGTTCTGCCCCAGATATGTTGACCGAGAAAGTCCGACGGGGCCCTAGAATCTGCCTGCTGGTAAAAATGGTTGAAGGCCACACTTCGAGAAACACTGGCCAACATGAGCAAACTGGAAATGATCATGAATTTGTTGTATGACTTTAAATATAATGTATTATTTAGCAACTGATAGTCTTAGAATTTCATTAAGCAGGGAGGCAGTTTTCGTTTATTCTTTGCAAAATGTTCACAGTGAATAAAACAATGTGCGAATGTCACTCCACTTGCAGGGTCTGCCTGGCCCGCTGCTGCCCCATCTGCACACAGTCTGCCACAGGGCTTACAAATGAGAAATTTACTAAGAGCACACTCCTCTATGAGCACAGATATGTCATAAGTGGGTGTCTGAGAAAGCAAAGAATTTAATCATACCCTACAATAAGGACCAGTTCATATCAAAATCCATAAAGTGACTATCACTCTAAAAAAGGAATATATTTGACATACTTGTTTATGCCACCTAAAGAGCAAATATTATTTTTTTAATTATATAGGCTTTCATTTCTAATAGCCCATTATTATTTTACCCTGCTATATTATTATAAAAGGAAAGTTTTCATTTTGAACCACTCTTTAAGTCCTCAAGGTGTTTCCAATAAATGCAGCCTCATTAATTATTCAGCAACAGAAAATATTTTCTAGCAGTTGGAAACGCAATTAACCCCCCCCAAATTCAAAAGTGGTTGCTATTCAAATATTAAACTCTTTTGTAAAAGAATCCCTTTTCCTTTTTATGTGTTTTGACGCTTTTATTTTATTTTAATTTTTTTTATCTGTTCATTTTAGAGAGGAGAGGGAGAGAGAGAGAGAGAGAGAGAGAGAGAGAGAGAGGAGAGACAGAGAGAGAGAAGGGGGGAGGAGCTGGAAGCATCAACTCCCATATGTGCCTTGACCAGGCAAGCCCAGGGTTTCAAACCGGCAACCTCAGCATTTCCAGGTCGACGCTTTATCCACTGCGCCACCACAGGTCAGGCAAGAATCCCTTTTATATCTCATTTCAAGAGTATAGCTTTTAGATTTAACAGGTTTATTTATTTATTTATTTATTTGTATTTTTCTGAAGCTGGAAACGGGGAAAGACAGTCAGACAAACTCCCGCATGCGCCCGACCGGGATCCACCCGGCACGCCCACCAGGGGCGATGCTCTGCCCACCAGGGGGCGATGCTCTGCTGCAACCAGAGCCACTCTAGCGCCTGGGGCAGAGGCCAAGGAGCCATCCCCAGCACCCGGGCCATCTTTGCTCCAATGGAGCCTTGGCTGCGGGAAGAGAAGAGAGAGACAGAAAGGAAGGAGGGGGGGAGGTGGAGAAGCAAATGGGCGCTTCTCCTATGTGCCCTGGCCGGGAATCAAACCCGGGTCCCCTGCACGCCAGGCCAACGCTCTACCGCTGAGCCAACCGGCCAGGGCCAACAGGTTTTATTTTTTAAAACATGGTTTAAAGTACAAAAGAAATATAAGCACAGAACATCGGGAAATTTAACAAAAGATACCTATAATGCCACTGCCTTGATAACCTCTTAACCCACAGGACAGACCCCACAGACAGCGCCCACTCCCGCTGCTCCTGTCTCTGCCCCGAGTCACTACACACGGGACAGACCCCACAGACAGCGCCCACTCCCGGTGCTCCTGTCTCTGCCCCGGGTCACTACACACGGGACAGACCCCACAGACAGCGCTCACTCCCGCTGCTCCTGTCTCTGCCCCGGGTCACTACACACGGGACAGACCCCACAGACAGCGCTCACTCCCGCTGCTCCTGTCTCTGACCCGGGTCACTACACACGGGACAGACCCCACAGACAGCGCTCACTCCCGGTGCTCCTGTCTCTGCCCCGGGTCACTACACACGGGACAGACCCCACAGACAGCGCTCACTCCCGGTGCTCCTGTCTCTGCCCCGGGTCACTACACACGGGACAGACCCCACAGACAGCGCTCACTCCCGCTGCTCCTGTCTCTGCCCCGGGTCACTACACACGGGACAGACCCCACAGACAGCGCTCACTCCCGCTGCTCCTGTCTCTGCCCCGGGTCACTACACACGGGACAGACCCCACAGAGAGCGCCCACTCCCGGTGCTCCTGTCTCTGATCCAGGTCACTACACACGGGACAGACCCCACAGACAGCGCCCACTCCCGGTGCTCCTGTCTCTGCCCCGGGGTCACTACACACGGGACAGACCCCACAGACAGCGCTCACTCCCGGTGCTCCTGTCTCTGATCCAGGTCACTACACACGGGACAGACCCCACAGACAGCGCTCACTCCCGCTGCTCCTGTCTCTGATCCAGGTCACTACACACGGGACAGACCCCACAGACAGCGCTCACTCCCACTGCTCCTGTCTCTGCCCCGGGTCACTACACACGGGACAGACCCCACAGACAGCGCTCACTCCCGGTGCTCCTGTCTCTGATCCAGGTCACTACACACGGGACAGACCCCACAGACAGCGCTCACTCCCGGTGCTCCTGTCTCTGCCCCGGGTCACTACACACGGGACAGACCCCACAGACAGCGCTCACTCCCGCTGCTCCTGTCTCTGATCCAGGTCACTACACACGGGACAGACCCCACAGACAGCGCTCACTCCCGCTGCTCCTGTCTCTGATCCAGGTCACTACACACGGGACAGACCCCACACACAGCGCTCACTCCCGGTGCTCCTGTCTCTGATCCAGGTCACTACACACGGGACAGACCCCACAGACAGCGCTCACTCCCGGTGCTCCTGTCTCTGATCCAGGTCACTACACACGGGACAGACCCCACAGACAGCGCTCACTCCCGGTGCTCCAGTCTCTGCCCCGGGTCACTACACACGGGACAGACCCCACACACAGCGCTCACTCCCGCTGCTCCTGTCTCTGCCCTGGGTCACTACACACGGGACAGACCCCACAGACAGCGCTCACTCCCGGTGCTCCTGTCTCTAATCCGGGTCACTACACACGGGACAGACCCCACAGACAGCGCTCACTCCCGGTGCTCCTGTCTCTGCCCCGGGTCACTACACACGGGACAGACCCCACAGACAGCGCTCACTCCCGCTGCTCCTGTCTCTGCCCCGGGTCACTACACACGGGACAGACCCCACAGACAGCGCTCACTCCCGCTGCTCCTGTCTCTGCCCCGGGTCACTACACACGGGACAGACCCCACAGACAGCGCTCACTCCCGGTGCTCCTGTCTCTGCCCCGGGTCACTACACACGGGACAGACCCCACAGACAGCGCTCACTCCCGCTGCTCCTGTCTCTGATCCGGGTCACTACACACGGGACAGACCCCACAGACAGCGCTCACTCCCGCTGCTCCTGTCTCTGCCCCGGGTCACTACACACGGGACAGACCCCACAGACAGCGCTCACTCCCGGTGCTCCTGTCTCTAATCCGGGTCACTACACACGGGACAGACCCCACAGACAGCGCTCACCCCCGATGCTCCTGTCTCTGCCCCGGGTCACTACACACGGGACAGACCCCACAGACAGCGCTCACTCCCGCTGCTCCTGTCTCTGCCCCAGGTCACTACACACGGGACAGACCCCACAGACAGCGCTCACTCCCGCTGCTCCTGTCTCTGCCCCAGGTCACTACACACGGGACACAGGACAGACCCCACAGACAGCGCTCACCCCTGGTGCTCCTGTCTCTGATCCAGGTCACTACACACGGGACAGACCCCACAGACAGCCCTCACTCCCGGTGCTCCTGTCTCTGCCCCAGGTCACTACACACGGGACACAGGACAGACCCCACAGACAGCGCTCACCCCTGGTGCTCCTGTCTCTGATCCAGGTAATCACAAAGCAGTTAGGATTGTACCACTCTGCACCATATGAACATTTTATATTTGGGGGCCGGGAGCACACATACTCAAGTTCTGCTACCCATTTATTTTGAAAGACAGCCCACTCCGATTCTTTTCCCCCAGTAGTAAATACAACTATTATTATTATCAAGAGCTTCCCGGGCACTATTCTTAGAATGCTATATATAATATCCCATTTAATCCCAATAGCTGATGATGTATGTACTGTTGCTACCGGTTTAGAAAGGAGGCAATGATTCCACATGACCAGTATGTGTTGGACTTAGGACATAAAATTCGATCTGACCTTAAATCCCAGGCTCTTAACTATTACCTCACTACAAAGATGCATCTTACATTGCATTTCCCTTCATTTCACTCCTTGCTTATTTTGAAAACACCTTTCTACGGCACTCATTATTATGGTGATTAAGAGAATGTGCTCAACAAGCCCTTCAGCGTCTGCTCAGTGCCAGCCCCAGAGACGGACACCATTATTGCCTTTGAGGGACTTACAACCCAAGCCCTGGTGGGTGCTTAAAAGCAAGATAATGGCTTTTTGTTTTTGTTTTGTTTTAATGCCACGGGTGCCTGGACAATGTCCACTGCTGGCTGCCAAGAGAGTGACAGTGAACAGAAGCTTGGACCGAGGCCTGCAAGCAGACACAAGTGGCCGCTTTGGTCCGTGATGACCTTAGGGCTCGTTAAGAACTCCACATTGTTCACTTGGAGCCTTTCAAGGCACAAATTCCAAATCTAGAATTTTCGGATTCTGCAAGTAGAAACACTTAAAAGAGAAATAACAAACATCATGTTTTGAAAAATAAAAATTTTTTTTTAAATCTTTTCATAGTTATACCATTGGGGGTCACCCTACAATTCAAAATATACTGCTCACAAAAATTAGGGGATCAGAAAACATGCAGAGACTCCAGTACTTTCAGCCTTTTGTGTAGTGTATTTTCACCAGTGAAATAAAAGTGGGTTTTGCATCTTATTTGCATAATCAAACAACTTTCTTTGACTTGTTTGCTTTTCTGATGTTCTTGTTTAATAAAAAAATCAAATGCTTCTTTTTTTAATCACTTCGTATTCATTTTGAAATATCCCCTAATTTTTGTGACCAGTATAATTGAGTCCAGCTGTTTACTCCCTTGATGTGACTCTTGCCAACTCAGGTGGCAAAAACATCCCAAGGTCCAGAACATACACGGCTCTTTTTAGCACAGGGGAGCTGGAGGGAGGTTTTTGGCCAAGTTTGGGCTACAATCTTCACAGAGAGGCAATATTCCCCAGGGCCCGGCGAGGCAGTGGCAGGTAATCAAGGTGAGAGAAACAGAAGGAAATGGGTCAGTGCAGGTGGTTCCTGGTCATGGATGTCCCCTTCTCCCTCCATCACTAACTACTGGCAATTCCATGCTTCCCTTTATTTTTATTTTTATTTTTTTTATAGGGACAGAGAGAGAGTCAGATAGAGGGATAGATAGGGACAGACAGACAGGAACGGAGAGAGATGAGAAGCATCAATCATCAGTTTTTCGTTGCGACACCACAGTTGTTCACTGATTGCTTTCTCATATGTGCCTTGACCGCGGGCCTTCAGCAGACTGAGTAACCCCCCGCTCGAGCCAGTGACCTTGGGTACATGCTAGTGAGCTTTTTGCTCAAACCAGATGAACCCGCGCTCAAGCTGGCAACCCTGGGGTCTCGAACCTGGGTCCTTCCGCATCCCAGTCTGACGCTCTATCCACTGCGCCACCACCTGGTCAGGCTCCATGCTTCCCTTTAATGAGAGGTCTGTTGCCTCTCTCTACCCATGCCCTAACCCTTCCCTCAGAGGAATGGCGATTGAGAATAGAAGCTCGAAATCAGGTTATCAGTTCCACCACTTACTAGCTGTGTGGCCTCGGTTTCCTCATCTGTAGAATGGGGTATTCACAGTATTCCTCTCATGTGGCTACTACGAGGCTTGGTTGGAATAACAGAGGTGAAGCACCTAGAAGCACTGGGTACAAAGCCAGGCTTGGTGCAAGTGCCAAATATATGGCAGCTATTGCTCAGGACTTGGGGCACTTGCTGTCCAGTCTACTCTTTGTCCCACGTTTGTGACAGCTTCCACATCATCTCCTCTTCTGTAAACCAGGGATAATTCTCTAAAGGGGTACCGAGCACTTCACTCACGGTGACGTTCTCTCTGCTCTTTGTAGTGATCTATTCTTGCAGAATGATCAATAAATGTTTTTGTTTGGTTGGTTGATTGGTTTATTTAGCTATGATAGCTCTTTTTTTGTGTGTGTGTATTTTTCTGAAGCTGGAAACCGGTAGAGACAGTCAGACAGACTCCTACATGCGCCCGACCGGGATCCACCCGGCACGCCCACCAGGGACGACGCTCTGCCCACCAGGGGGCGATGCTCTGCCCTTCCGGGGCGTCGCTCTGCTGCGACCAGAGCCACTCTAGCGCCTGGGGCAGAGGCCAAGAAGCCATCCCCAGCGCCCGGGCCATATTTGCTCCAATGGAGCCTTGGCTGCGGGAGGGGAAGAGAGAGACAGAGAGGAAGGAGGGGGAGGTGGGGGATGGAGAAGCAAATGGGCACTTCTCCTATGTGCCCTGGCCGGGAATCGAACCCGGGTCCCCCCGCACGCCAGGCCGACGCTCTACCGCTGAGCCAACCGGCCAGAGCGATAGCTCTTTAAAAACTTTCAGAAGTAAAAGACTCTCTTCCACATACTTGGAACCATCTCAATACCTTACACAGTAGGAAGTAAACATTCAAAATCATTGTCAGATTTACTTTGTTATGAAGACCTTAGAATTAATATAGTTTGATCCCTAACTGTACAGATGAGAAAACAGTCCTGAGGAGAAAGGAAAGGGGCTTATGACCGGACAGGAATGAAACAGGACTTTTAACTTCCAATCCAGTGCTGTTTCCCCCAAAGGATGCTGCCCTTAGTCAAGACACTATCAATGGCTTTATCTTTCTAGAGACCAAATGATTAAGGAGAATGTCACACTAATGTCATGTATCAAGGGAAACAAAATTCTTTGCTACAAGTATTCTTTCCAAATTTTCACACGGTGACTTGGATGTAGTAAATAGGCAATTAATATTTTGTTGATTTGATTTTATATAAAAAGTATATGGCCTGACCAGGTGGTGGTACAGTGGATAGAGCGTCGGACTGGAATGCAGAGAACCCAAGTTCAAGACCCCGAGGTTGCCAGCTTGAACGCAGGCTCATCTGGTTTGAGCAAAGCTCACCAGCTTGGACCCAAGGTCACTGGCTTGAGCAAGGGGTCACTCGGTGTGCTGAAGGCCCATGGTCAAGGCACATATGAGAAAGCAATCAATCAACAACTACGGTGTCACAACAAAAAACTGATGATTGATGCTTCTCATCTCTCTTCGTTTCTGTCTGTCTGTCCCTATCTATCCCTCTCTCTGACTCTATCTGTCCCTATAAAAAAATAAAAAATAAAAAATAAAAAGTATATGATGCTAAGAAATATACCCTTACTAAGAAAAATTCTTTTAGATTCTAACTTTCCATATACAAAGAAATAATGGAATGTTCTAAATTATGAAATATACTGGTTGCTACAGACTGAGTGTTCGTGCACCCCAAATTCACATGCTGAAAACACAAGACCCAAGGCGATGGTATTAGAAGTTGGGGGCCTTTGAGAGGTGATTAGGTCATGAAGGCAGAACCCCCCCAAAAGGGATTAGCACCTTTATAAAACAACCCTCAGAGAGACCCCCTCACTCCTTATGCCACGTGAGGACGGAACAGAAAGCCTGCACCCTGGGAGAGGTCCTCACAAGAACACGCTATTACCGCTGCCTTGACCCGGAACTTCCTCGTCTCCAGAACTGTGAGAAATAAACTTCCACTGTGTATAAGCCACCCAGTCTGTGGTATTCTGTTCTAGCAACCTGAAAAGACTAAGACACTGGTTAACTAAAAAACCCAATTTTTGAAGAATGAGAGATACGAAGTGAAATAAACTAGCATCGTTAACATGGTGTATCTTTCGATGGGCCAAAAGGCACCCAGAGAACATGGCTTTGGGCATCGGTGACCACGGTTCTGTGTTGTACCACACATCCCAGACTATTAGGATAGCCCCAAATTCAGATTTTCTCTTTGTACCAATAAATATCTTGAAGTTCTTCCCAAAAGCCAGTTTTTCAGAAACTAGTAACTGAATAAATCAAGTCACTAAGAACTATAAGTAAAAATAAACATAAGATGCAACAGATTAAAAGCCCATAAAGGGAAGGCTCACGGGTTTACCTGAAGGCATACACACATGAAGCAGAACCCAGCGCCTCTACATGTAGATGTGACACGTATTTGTAAAGCCCTCAAGGGAAGCCAATGTGACAGCAGAGACAGCTTGAGCAGCTCCGCAAACTCTATAACCATTATCTTTAATTATCCATTTTCATGAGAGAGAAGCAAATGGCAAAAAGGGTGGATCATCATAGATTTCTTTAAATATTTTTTTTCAGATATATTTTGAAGTCAGAAAACAGTGAATTCAAACTTCCTATACCTTCTGTATTTATCCTATTGAACCATAGCAAATAGCCTTTTTAAAGTTGAAAGTAGTTAAATATTGGAATATCACCTCGTTCAAACTAACACATAGCATTCTGAAAGAACGTGAGCCCGCGGTCATTGAAGACAGCCTCAAACATGATTTCAGGAAAATTCTATTTCACTGTAATTTTTCTTCAATGAGTTTGGGGGAGGGGCACAAAAGCAGGAGGGCTTGGGAGTGAACGGTCGTCTAATTGACTAGCACTCTTCATTTTCTGAGCATTCCTACTCAAGTTTTTCTTGCAGAATAATTTATGAGATGTCTGAGGCGTGTTGTGAAAAAAAAAAATACGTCTGACATTTAAGACTATTTTAAAAGATCTGGTTTGTAAGAGGAGCTGGAGGTGTGGCGGGTTAGGGCCGTGCTCGGGCCTGGGGGGAGAGTTGTTTTTAGCAGTTTGGGGCAGGGACCTGGCGCCGCTTCAGAGCTCCGAGGCCCAGGCCAGCTCCATGCTCCCTGAGGCCCCACTGGGCAAAGAAGGCATCTCTGTGCCTATCTGGGGCCTCAGCACTGTTTCCCTTTAAGGTTCCCTGCTGCCTAAAGAAACATTTGAAATATTTCCGTAAAGGACCGCTGGGTGGAAGCAACAGGAAATAAAGGTCTACTCCAGTGACTCCCTACTAAGAAGGAGGTAGGGGTCGCATCTGAGAATCACAGTTTTCCAAGAGACTTGTTATTTTTACCAGATGTTTTCAAAGGCCGGTCTTGTGCACAAAGTCCTTGAGAGGCGTTTCTGTTTTCTGGAATAAAGAGGACTTAACCATAAGATATGTTCTAATTAAGCACCAAAAGCCAACCCAAATTCAAAATGACATGGGAGAAAGGAACCTCCTTGGAAACATGACTTTTAAATTTTCTTAGGCCATAAGAGAAATGAAGTATTCACCTAAGGCCGTTCCTGGGTTACGAACGAGATAGGTTCTGTAGGTTTGAAAATGTTTAAGTACTTATAGGCACAGAAAGGTAAAAGTAAATACTGTGTTAAGACAAACATCTGTCTAAGTTGCATTTAATAGGTAAGTGGACCTGTTTTAACTTAGATACAAATTCAACTTAGGAACAAACCTATGAAACCCACCTTGTTCCTAACCCAGGGACCATCTGCACTCCGAAACTTCCTAAAAAAAAAGTAAAATCAGTTCTTAGAAAATTCAACCTTTACCATCTCCTAACAAAAATGTTAGGCAAAACAAACTTCACTGGGCCAGTGTGGTCCCAATATAAAAACTGGAGTCAGGCCCTGGCCGGTGGCTCAGTGGATAGAACGTCAGCCCCACGTGTGGATGTTCTGGGTTCAATCCCAGAACAGGGCACACAGGAGATGTGACCATTTGCTTCTCTTCCCCCTTCCCCTTCTCTCTCTCTTCCCCTCTCACAGCCATTGGTTCCATTGGTTCGACCATCAGCCCCAGGTGCTAAGGATAGCTCAGCTGATTCGAGGATCAGTCCTAGACAGGGGTTGCTGGGTAGATCCCGGTCAGGGTGCATGCAGGAGTCGTCTGTCTCTCTATCTTTCCTACCCTCACTTTAAAAAACAACAAACAAACAGAAAAACTGGAGTCAGAGGCACCATCAGATCTCATTATGACCACTTTCCTTTCCCCATTACTTGCCAATCTCCCACTACCAGATCCATCTCCATTTGGCTAAGGCCCCTATGAATAGAGCACCCTTTCTTTCTCCTCCCACAGCCAAGCCTTCCCAAACTTTGCCATATGTCTGGAAAATGTCCCTCCTCCCAGCCCCTGCATGCTGAGCTGCCTCATTCATGCCCTTCAAACGGCTCCCACATCTGCCAAAAATACTTCTGACAATGAGATTAATCCCCACATGGATGGGTGACAGATTTCCATAGCCCCAACACACCTAGACATGGAAACTACATGTTTGCCATCTGTGTCTCTTCCCCATAGTATGTAATCTGCATACTTTTGTTTCTATATTTGTCTAATGTACTACTTTCTCCTGATTGCTCAGAGCAATGTATCTAATGAGCACACGAGCTTGTAGGGAGCAGCGTCTTCAGTCTTGTTGCACGAGAAAGACAGAAGGAAGAGGGCACGTGCTCCGGAAGACCAATGTAGGGACAGCGCGTCTGAGAGCCGGGTGACTTTTGCCTCCATCCGTCCCCTAGCTACTCTCTAAGGGTAACTTGCTTTGCCTCTTGGATTTTCACTTTCCTCTTCCACGAAGCATGAAATAATAACACCTACCTGTGGGGTTCTCATGAGGAATGAACGTGATACCCATAAAACCTTGCGTACGTAGAGGAATTCAAGTCCTGCACCAACCATTGTTGCCTTTCCCAAACCGTGCCTATACCTTCTATAAACAGCTCCTTTATTTAAGTCTCTTAAATGACCTGATTTGAATATGCCATATGTTTCCTGCCAGGACTCGAATGCTTTTAATAAATGACATTTTCCTAAACTTGTCTTCCCCGCCTCTCCCTCAATATACGGTTTTCTATCTAAAAAAAAACAACAACTTTCTACCTAAGAAAAATATAATACTTTATCCTTCACTTACATATTGTCTCAATGTTCAAGTCGTTATTTAAGTCTGGTTTACCCAAAGTATAAATTCTGGCATCATGTCTTCTTGCCCTGCATTTGAGGTTTCAACATCTCACTGAGTCACAGGGCCAAGATCTCAAGGCCCCAAGTCCTCTCTCAGATCCCCTAGGCAGGAATCTCCCAAAACGTGTTCCACAAAACACTGTTACCAAAAAAGTCAGCAGGTACACAGCAGAAAATGTGTTCTAGAATCTAACAAGGTTGCAACATCTTTCCATGCCGACTCTCAGTGACCCCAACAGCATTTCGGGGGTCTCTGAGAAGTCCTACCATAAAGACTCCTGTTGAAATTCACTAACAGAGCATTCTGCTAACTTCTTTGGCCACGGAACCCCTTACCCGTCCCTACCCTTCTAGGGAACCCACTAACATCCTGCAGAACAGAGTTCTACAAAATAGCCCCGCAAGGAGAGAAAAGAAAGAAAAATTCACTCTCCTACAGTCAAGTTAGTAAATGACAAGAGTGGACTTCAAACCAAGCCTCCCAGACCTTCAGAAACCCCGCTGTTCTCACTGTATCCGAGGTGGTCTAAAACTTCATCACGCTGCAGAACTCGGAGTGCCCTTCCTGACGGAGTGGCAGACGCGCATTTCTAACGAGTTCTCAGCAGAAGCCGGGGCTGGGAAGCACAGTTGGGAACATGCACCACTCCCACCTATGATAGTCCAGGGGCGGGACAGTGCCTCGGCCCAAAGAACAAGTCGGAGTGGGGAAGCCAAGGCATAAACACAGGAAGAAGCCCAATGACAACAGGGTTAATAACTAACAGTTCAACACACAGGCTGTTTCTAACTAACAGCCAGTCAAATAGCCCAGGGTCAAAGAACTACACAAACTGGGCAGGGCAACTTGAGCTGCATCTTAAAGGACAGGAAGGTTTGAATAAAAGAAGAGAAGAACTGTGAAGAGCATTCCAAGTGACAACAATGGTTTCTATGATCCAAATATTGGTTTGTAGAATCCCAGCCTGTCATAGCTGGAAGGGCTATGACAGGCTGGGTCTGCAGTCCGTGGAGAACATGCTGGTTCCTACATTTTAATATGGGTGTGACTGCTATTTCAAAAATTCACAGCGAAACGCTTAATGCAAAATAGGGCAGCTCTTCTCCAAATGAGAGATTTGGAGGATCTAGCAAAGGTCTTCCTGCTCCCTTTCCAACTGTCTCTGACTTCCCCTGCTCTCCCTCTCTGCTTAGGTGTCCAGCAGCCCACCTCCAAGACAGAAAGCAAAGGCCAAGCAAAGCTGGCCACTAAGTCTACACACCGCCTGGCTCATGCTTTTCTTGGGAAGTGGTGGGTCAAACAGTCAAAGCAGCCCTGCAAGTGCCATTCTAATGGAGCTTTGATGAAATGAAACCGTTTCTAGGCACTCCTTTCACCCCCAAAAAAACATCTGGGAAAATAATTTTCATGAGCTGGTTTTAGCAAATTTGCTCAAAGCAATAACCAAGAATGAAAACACCGTTCTCTGCGATCACTCCAAGGGCTCCCCTAACTCCCTGCGGCTCCTGATTCCAATCTGACAATGCTGTTGCTAGCCACTGCTTTTCAAAGAAGCAGTAGTGACCTGCCTCTCACTCACTCAAGTGCTGGCATTCATTGAACACTGGTTAACATAAGGCAGGATATAAGTGACAACAAGTGAGACGGAGCTGCCCTCCCAGCTAAGGCAGAGAAAGCACCCTGATAAATCTGAAGACAAATCAGGAATGCAGGGGAGGAGCACTGGAGTTGAAGGTGGAGGTGGTTACTTCCAGGGGACTGGGGTGTGGCCGGAGGAAGTGGGACGGATGGCTCAGGAGCACCTGCTCTGGGCCATGTACTGTTGGGTCCTTCTTGTCATCCTCATAAAGTCCTATGAGGTAGACCTGTGTCTCCATTTACAGATGGGGAACCCCAACGCCCTGGAAGTGTAAGTGACTTGCCCAAGGTCAAAGAACCAGCAACACCAACATGGGGATTTTAGCTCTGGGTTGTATAAATCCAAAAGTGGTGGTCTCTGATGACGTAAGACTTGGGTGACATGAGACCCTATAAACGTCCACCATCAAAGTCAACTAAATCAGGGCAAGTATACTCTCTAATCTTTTCCAATGATTTAACTTACAATTTAAAACATGGTGACATCATTAAATAAATTTGAGTCATACGCAAATACACACACACAGCTATGTGTTTGCCTAAATGTAAAATACTTAAAGTATTATAAAGTTGTAAATTAGTTAAGTATGGCGGGGGGGGGGGGGGAGAATGTGGACCATTTGTTAAAAATTATCACCATGGGGAATACGTCTTTTGCCTCTGAAGGGGTTTGGACACATGTGTACAGTGGCCTAACATACAATCTTCCTTTTTCTCCTCCAGGATGTTACACAAATGCAATAAGGAAGTGGGCAAGGGGAAGGTAAACATGGCATTTCAGCAGATTCAGGTGGGAGATAACCCAAAGACTCAAAAACTATGTTATGGCTTCTACAACCCACTAAGAGTGGTTCAGAACCTTTATCTTAGGACTCAGGAGTTTCCACAGCACACAGAATGATAATACTAGTAAACCCGTATGGATCAGCCCACATGCCCAGCACTGGTCTACAAGCTTTAGTGTTTTTAATCACTGCATCCTACCTATGAGATAAATACTATCTTAGAAATGAGGAAACGGAGGCACAGAGAGATTAAGTAATGGTCAAGACCAGGGAGTTCAACAGTAAATGGAGAAACTAGGATTTAAACCCAGGCCCTTGGGCTCCACAGCCCGCTCTCAGACCCACTGAGATGGAGCGCCTACCCTAGGGCAGATGTGCAAGATTATCATTCTACCATGATTCTGGTGGCAAACTTTTAGAATGGCTTAAATACCGTTCATAGACAATTGTTTGTGTTGTGACATATCTACTTAATGAAAATACCCAAAACTATGAGAGGTCACAGGTAGCCTGAAATGTAAGATGGAATGATTTCTAAGATCATGGTTAAATAGAAATGCCAAGTGTACAATTCTGTGAAGAGTAGGACACCATTCGTGTGAAGAAAACATAGATGCACACATATTTATAAACTCAGAGAAAATCTCCAGAATAGCATATAAGAAACTGGTGCCCAGAACTGCTTTTGAAGAGAGAACTAGGCATCTGGATATGGAAGAGACGGAAGGTTTCCTTTTCTCTACAAACATTTCTCTAACTTTTGAATTCTAAACATGGTCATGGATCACCTATTTATTCAAATAAATTTTTAAAAAATTATTTGAAGAAGATCAGGCCCTGGCCGGTTGGCTCAGCGGTAGAGCGTCGGCCTGGCGTGCAGGGGACCCGGGTTCGATTCCCAGCCAGGGCACACAGGAGAAGCGCCCATTTGCTTCTCCACCCCACCCCTCTCCTTCCTCTCTGTCTCTCTCTTCCCCGCCCGCAGCCAAGGCTCCATTGGAGCAAAGATGGCCTGGACGCTGGGGATGGCTCCTTGGCCTCTGCCCCAGGCATTAGAGTGGCTCTGGTCACGGCAGAGCGACGCCCCGGAGGGGCAGAGCATCGCCCCCTGGTGGGCAGAGCGTCGCCCCTGGTGGGCGTGCTGGGTGGATCCCGGTCCGGCACATGCGGGAGTCTGTCTGACTGTCTCTCCCCGTTTCTAGCTGCAGAAAAATACAAAAAAAAAAAAAAATTATTTGAAGAAGATCAATGGTTTGCTTTCCGGCCTAATCCACTGCAGGGGGGATGACAGGAGCAGACGTGACTAGAGCAGTTGCCCTCTGACAATGCTCTGTTCATTCCACAGATGTGAATAATTTCCTGCGATTTTTCATAATAGAGATTCTGAAAGGCTTTAGAACCCGAGAAATTCCTAAAATAAAATAAAATAAAATAAAATAAAATAAAATAACGATGGCAGGTAATGACCCAGCACAACCACTGTGGGGCTAAAATAGAAACGGGTATGTCACCTCCATGCCACTAAAGAAACGGAATCTCTCATGTCCTACAAAACATGCAAGGCATCTTGCCTTGCCAAATTTAAACAGGGACATTATTTTTGAGTTACTATAATTAGTTCCCATTTGTCTATGAATCAGCCTTTATGAGGCAATAGCATCTAAGCCCTATCAGATGAAACCCAAGGCGACATCATCTGTTTATTATTCTGAAAAGAAAGCGAGGGTGCCAAGTTTCCTGCAACACCCAATTCAAACACTGAAATTTGGAGGACAGAATGTCCTGTTGTCCCGTTTGAAGATAGGAATATATTTTCATGTAATACATCAATCCCAGGTTCAGCTGGCAACAGGAAGGAATTGAATTCCAGAGCTCCAAAATAGGACATAAGTACTAAAGCACCTTTCATGGCTCCTATAGGATGTTTACATTTTAACCCCTTATGTTTGCAGCATTTTTAAGAAGTGCTCATGTTTGGGAACAAACACCAAACACTTTAATCTAAAGATACCTGTCTAAGTGATAAGAGACTGGCAAATACAAGTGTTGTTATTTTCAGAGTCCCTGATACAATGCTTTCATAAGTAAATTTCTCACGAGGAATGGAAAATTTCAACAACAGATATAAAGGCAAGGGGAGAGGGAGGATTCCTATTTAGGCTGCAATGAAACAGCTCCTTGAAGGTGTTCTGGAATCAGGTAAATAAATACAGTAGAATCTTGCGGTTTCCAAAGGGACTCCAGCCAGAGGGCAGGCAACATGAACTCGGGCAGTCAGAATCTGGAAGAGGGCTAAACCTGGCAACCTTCAGAAGTCCCAGAGACCCAACGGGAGGGAACAAGCTCAACGCCGTAACTCACAGAGGACATCAGTTAGCATCAGGCCCAGCGATCGGAGCCCATTCCAGTGAGGGTGTGGGTGCAGAAGAGGGAGATCCACTCTTCACTTGCCTTGGATTTACTTGCCTCTAGATTTATTATGTCAAAGCCTTAATATTTTCACTCACACCCATGTGGCCTTAATCAATGTGAGCCGGTGCACCTGTATCTTCTTTTACAGCAAATAGCTGGGTTCAGGTCGCAGTTTCTATCTTTTCCAGCCAGCTTCCCTCCAGTAAACCATTTTAAAACATCAGAATCTCACTTTTATCCTCAAATGTAAATAATAACAAAAATAGGGGATAAGAGTACGACTTGTCTGTCTAACCTCACAGGAATTCTAGAATCAAAATGAAATAATTAATAATGGTTTTATGGTTCTTAAAATTCAGCAAACAATTATATAACACTGCATGCGAGGCATGAGGTAGCATGCAATTCTTACTTTTAACAACTCTCTGATATAAGTGCTATTATTATCCCTGTCTCACTGGTAAGAAAACTAAGTCCCGGAGAGGTTCAATAACTTTGTCAAGGTTACATAACTAGGAAGTGGGATCTGAACTTCAGCAGTCTGACTCCAGAGCAGGCACAACTAGAGAGCATAATATGTAGCCTCTCATCATCATAATTATTATGAGTACCTTCATATTATTGTAATCCCACTTCCACAAATGAAGAAAATGAGGCTCAGAGGTTGTCACAAACCAAGATCATAAGCAAGCAGAGAGCAAAAATCTGAAACCTAACCATGTGACTCCAGACCCTGTCCTCTTAACCACAAAGTTAACAAACTTCGGTCCACAAATATTTATTCTGCTCCTACTATGCTCTAAAACACTGCTTTTAAAAAAAGTTAGGCGGTGGTGGTGACAGGAGCTGAAATGCTTTCCTGTCAATTCAAGGCTAAACCAGCCCCCCCACACCCCCCAAGGCAAAGCCTGGAGCCATGCACACAGTTATCCCGGTGACCTGGGACAACTGATGCCAACAGGGATGATGACAGAAATAGTTTAAACGTTAGGATATAGTTTCAAAGGGGAATGAAACTGCTCAATTTGAAGGGTGAAAAAAGCCCCTCAGGGCAGAATGCCAACAGTTTTTAAAACAATGTGAACAGGTGTGGTCTAGTTAGGTACATTGTTAATTCCTAGCGAACTTTCAACTCCTCAGGTAGGGTGATCAACTCATCCCGCTTCTCCCTGGACTTTCCTGGTGGTCTCCTGTCCCCCACAAGCCCCGCGGGCGGCCACCCTAGAGGTCAGGTATTAGGTTCCAAACTCTCGCCACCGCGCCCCTCCCTGCCGCCCACCCGCCGCCTGGTTCTAGCTTAGTGCCCGGCAAATAGGTGCTCAGTATGTTTTAGTGGATTAGACAAATGGAAGAAGTATTTCATTATTTCCAAAGTCCCCACTCCCATTCTCCAAGGGTTGCCAAGCAGCAGTCCCTGCACTGCTGAAATGACTATGTGAAAATCATTTTAATTAGCACTTTTATTGTTCATATGCAAATGTACGTTCCTAAAGTGGGTCCTTTAAAAATCTTTCCCTAAATCAACAACATCCCTCACTGAGATTTTTTCTTAGTAAATCCTTCTCCATAGACAATAAAGAGAGAAATTTCATAATGATCCTAAATCTGTCACAATGAAGTGAAGATGCTTTTCTTCACAGGAATGACGGGACTAAAGTGAGGAACTGCGAGGCACTTCCAGGGGCCAGGACAGAGCTGCGCCTTGACCGACTCATCCCGAAACAGGACGGGCCACTCTAAGAGAGGGCGCTCTCCCAATACCGACTTCTGCAGAAAAGCGAGGCACCCCACCGTCTGGGTCCCTCTGGCTCATACATTCCCGTCATCACAAGCAAGACGGTCCATCCTCCCCCTCTTCCCTGTTCCCCAAACGTCCAGCTTCCAGCCCAGGCAGTGCGTTCTCCCCGCTGGCCCGTCCCGGGCTGTTTCCTTCCTTTGGTGCTCTGACCTGGGGCTGGGTGGCCTTGGTCCTGTGCCTCAGCTCAGGGAGAGGCCCAGATGCTGAGGATTCAACCCTGGCGAAGGTACTGGTGGTCCCAGACCAGCCCTGCCCTGCCCTGGGTGGGAGTTCTGAAGGAATGGTCTCTTGGGAAGTTGGGGTAGGAATAATGTAAGATGGGAATAAAAGTTATAGGAGGCCCTGGCTGGTTGGCTCAGCGGTAGAGCGTCGGCCTGGCATGCGGGGGACCCGGGTTCAATTCCCGGCCAGGGCACATAGGAGAAGCGCCCATTTGCTTCTCCACCCCCCACTCCCCCCCCCCCCTCCTTCCTCTCTGTCTCTCTCTTCTCCTCCCGCAGCCAAGGCTCCATTGGAGCAAAGATGGCCCAGGCGCTGGGGATGGCTCCTTGGCCTCTGCCCCAGGCGCTGGAGTGGCTCTGGTTGCGGCAGAGCAATGCCCCAGAGGGGCAGAGCATCGCCCCCTGGTGGGCAGAGCGTTGCCCCTGGTGGGCGTGCCGGGTGGATCCCGGTCGGGCGCATGCGGGAGTCTGTCTGTCTCTCCCTGTTTCCAGCTTCAGAAAAATACAAAAGAAAAAAAAAGTTATGGGCAGTTGGCAGGGCTGAATCTTGTCCTGAGTCACTAACTCAGTCCCGTCTGGTTGTGCCAGACAGCCCAGAGAGCCTGTCACAGCTTAAAATTACAGAACACGGTGACAAGGGGCGTTCTCGGAAGGGCAGACAGGCAGCAGAGGTTACTGAGCTTGGAGAAAAACCCCTGTGGTCCCAAAAGGGTGGTGAGGACAGGAGCCAGGAGAGCCCCTAGAGGTCCTTGAAATGGCTGTGAAGCATTCCTAGCATGGACTGCTCTGTCTGCATGTCTGGGCCACATGGGGGAGGAAACAGTCAAAGCTGAACAGAGGACAGTCAAAGTTATCAGTCAGAAGAGAGTCCGAAAGGCTAATTTCTGGGATGAGTTAAAACATGTGAGCAATGTGAATAATCATCAGGAGTAGGAAGGTTTGGGGTGTTTGGGTTTTTTTTAAGCTATGATCAGAGCAAAAAAAAAAAAGAAAAAGGAAAGCGAAGAAGTAATAGGTCTGCGTGGGGAGGTGTAGTGTTATAGCCGTGGAGACAGAGAAAAGGCTCCTGCCTGCTAGGCTGTGTCTTCCTCCTCCATCTGAGAGCTCGTCCTCCATCCTGGAAAAGGCAACTCTGGCGAGAGGTGACTGAAGCAGAAGACAGGTGTGGAGCTGGAAGGAGAGCAGCTACTGAGTCGAGTCAGGTTTTCTGACTCACAGGAATCCATCGCACATAGCAATGGACTAGCAGGTGAAGCCTCCAGAAAGGAGCGGTGCTGAAAGATGAGGAAGGAAGTTTCTGGAGGTATACACCAAGAAGCCTGGCGTCAATGTCCAGGAAAATTCTAGCCTGGGGTATTAAATAAATGAATACCTAAGGAAAAATGTGGTGATCATCAAGAACTGAAGAAACAGGTTCACTGAAAATATAAGGTCTACCGGAAAGTTCTGTCCGTTTCTATCACAAGTTTCGACACGTAAGCATATGTTATTTGGTGCATGTGTGCCTCTCTATTTTTATCACTTAATGTATACATACTGACGTAGCAAATTAACTAAAACAAAGTTGATTCACGTTAGTCTTATGTGTGAAGCGATAGTGTACCCATGGCTACTGATAAAGTTCATTTGCGCCACTATAATTTTTACGAATTTCAACAAGGAAGAAATGCTACAGAAGCACGTCTGTCGCATCCACCATATTCCCCGGACTTAGCACCCTCCGACTACCACTTGTTTTTGTCCTTACAAAATTTTTTGAAGGGCAAAAAATTCAAAAATGAAGAAGATATCAAACAAGCACTGGTTCAATTTTTCACATCAAAAGATAAAACATTTTTCAAAAATGGGATATACAAATTGCCCTCATGCTAGCAAGAAATCATTACTAATAATGGCAATTATATTATTTAATAAAGTTTATTGACGGTCAGAAAAATTTATATTTTGTTTTATTCCAAAAACAGACAGAACTTTCCGGTAGATCTTATATGTACCAAATTAACCAATTCCTTTTTTAAACTTAGATCTATTAGATCAATAGTTCCGATGACTGTAATTTCGGTTGAGCCAGGCGTTAACAAAGAGTCCCGTGATATTCTTACCAATATGATGAAAGAAACACAAGCAAGAGGTGGATTTATATAGAGATCACTGAACCACCAGACCACAGGCATGTGGATTCAGCCCTATCCTGGTACTTTCCGTTCAAGCACTCGTGTCTAGATGGGACACAAACGAGAGGTACATCTACCTTATTATATGACCGAAGCTGGATTTTAAAAGTTATTCACAGGATGTAATATGAATCAAATCTAAAGATTCAATGTAAGATGGGCATGTGTGAAGACTACTTGTTTCTAGGAGAAGCTGAGGAAAGGTAGTAGTACTTTGCTTGACCACATGTTCCACACGAACCAAGAGCCTGAAGTGGTTGCTGAAGAGTAACCCTCAGTTATATTAGGGTCCTTGAGAGGATCCTTAGAGAACTTCAGGGGGGAACCCCACTATAGCTGTAGGATGTCAGCAGAACCTCTGCTAATGCTCTCACTCATGGCACCACACGGAAAAACTACACACCTGGAGGAGAACTCGGGGTGGGGGCTAAAGAGAGACCACCTCTTAGGACACACCTTCAGGTCCCAGCCCAGAAGTGTGATGGCTGACACTCTAAAAACGCCTTCTGCTTGATACTGCAGTCCATGCTGTTTGTCTCCAGACTGTCCCACTCAAAACTAACCAGAAAAAGACCACTGCCAGCGGGGATGGGTCAGGGATGTGCCATGTCAGGAGTATTTTAAATTTGGTGACATCCTTCTCACCCAGTGACCTGTGAGTAACAAGCCAAGATCCCTGAGTGGAAATGCCTGGTCGGAAAGCCTTCTCGGCTCTTCAGTCAGATAAGCACCTTAGGAGATATTTTTTCCAAGGAAGGGGACGTCCCTGAAGGAAATGAGTAGATGCCAAGCAGAGAATATAGCTAATCAAAATACTTCCTGGGCAGTCCGAGCCCTTGGCTGATGTCCTTCCAGCTCCTGGTCTGAAACTCAAGACCAGCCTAGGGAGACTCGGAAACAGATCCAAAGTGGGTTCAGAAACCCATAGGATCAAAGACACAGGAGTTTGTTTCAAGCCACAGGAATTCTGAGCTAAAAGGGGGCATTGGACATCATCTAATTCTTAACTTAAAAACAAGAAAAGGGAGGGGAATATGGAAGGCTACAGAGAAGCAGTGTTGCAGAGCTCCCTAAAGTAATAAAAAATTAAAAGACTCTCATTTCCAAAGTACTTTTTGCAAAATGGACATTTTTCACCACGTACTGTTTGGTTGGTTAAAAGAGGAGCCCAAGCTCAAACCAGTCCCCCCCACCCCCAGGGCTCAACGACTGAACCTTTCCATCCTGGAACTAAGGGTGAGGTACTTTGGACCAAGGGTGACGGGGAGAGAGTACAGCTGATCCACAGTGAACTGGAACCAACCTCACCAAACCGCGTCATCCATGAACAGGCAGTAGGGGAACGAGCCACACCCCACCCTCTGTCACGCTGAGACTTTAACCCTAGAAGAACACTCGGGATATCAAAGATTGCCCAAAAGTGCAAAAAGACAAGTTTGGGAGACAGAAAATATGCCAACACGCATCTCTAGACTTTCTACCTTGTATTCCATTCTCCACGGATGGGTCTGGAAAACTGCGGATTGACCTTTTTTTCCTTAACACAAAATGATTCAGACAAGTATCTCCTTTCTCTGTCCTACGGCCTCCCTTTTTCAGCGCTCTTGCACCAAGAAGGAAACTTCCATAGAGCAATACCAGTCTTTAACACATGCTAAACCAGGGCAGCCTGGAGATGGGAGAGGCAGTGACAGCAGCCAGAGGGGACAGGCTGAAGCAGAAAGCACCACGTGTTTGAACCACAAACCCTGAACCTGAGATTCCTCTATTTACTTAGAAACGGTTGCTGATGCTTGCCCCAACCAAAGATAAACTAGGACAGACCCGGAAAGGGAAGGGGAAGCCGTGAGGTAAGGGCTGTTGTAAACCTGGCAACATGCAGAGGAAAAGCTCCTCGGGTTGTGAGGACACTGTTTTCCTCCCTGCGAGAAAAATGAGATAACAGACTGCTATGAATAGTGACAGGCTGTAACCAGGAGCTAAGCAGAGGCAGAGGTCTGCCATCTTCGCACACTTACAAGTCAACCACAGGCACATTTGGAGACTGTGGAGGCAGAGCGGAAAGAATGCGGCATTTGGAATCAGGAGAGGTGACTTTGAGTCCCGGCTCTGCCTCAAGCAAGCTGTGTGACATCAGGTCAGGCATTCAACCTCTCTGAGTTTCAGATCTGTACAAACTACATATAAAATGAGCCAGACTAGCTGCTCCTGTCTTTTTATTCTGGTTCTAGCATTGTTACACGATTAATAGCGCAGCACAGCAGTTATGCCTCCGTTCGGCATTTGCTGAACACCTTCGGTATGTCAGGTGCTCTGTTGGGTACTAGAATAGTCTTGCACTTGTGGAACCTTCTGATTGACAGACACCAACAGCCTGTAAACAAGCTCCCAGAGTACAGAGGGGAGACGCGTGGACAGGGCAAAGGGTCTGAGCCAGCAGAGAATGAAGCAGAGGGCAATCAGGAACACTTCCCAGGAGTGATGCCCAGGCCGGCACTGAAGTAGGAGGCAATTAAGCCAAAGGAAAGGAATAAGATGTACGAAAGACACAGGAGTGGCCCAGTAGGGCACATGGTAGGAGCAGTTCTGAGCTAAAGGGTCTTCTAAGCCAAGCTAAGAAGAGTTATTATTGCCCAACACCCCACTGGCCCGTTGTTCACCTCAACATCTCCCGATACAGCCACGTTCTCAGGACTGGCATATGCCAACACCAGGTCAACCACCATGCAACCCGCCAACCGCTGCCCCCAGCTGCTCCTTTTGTCCCTGAGTTGTACTGCAGGCCCACCTGCTGGACCCAAAGGCTTCCTCCCAGGCGCTCAGCAGGACTTGCTCTCAGCTCTTGCTCAGCCTCGACTGCCTGACCCACGGCAGCTGTTCCAAATAGTTTCCATCTTCCTCAGAGCTGCGGCGGCCTCCCGCCCACCCCACTCATGTTCAGTGGATGACTGCCACCTCCTCTGCTCCTAGGCGTGACTGTCCAAGCACAGCTCCCATAGCAACCCTTCTGCCCACCTGTCCCAAGTTCCTTCCTACATAGCCCAGGCCAAGCTGTGGGTATCTGCTCACAGGACAGAAGACAGTCAAAAACAGAAACCACGGTCATCAACCAATGCAGGCTGTTGCCCGTGCATCTGACTGGGCTTTGAAACAAGCATACTTAAGTGGGATAAGGTATATGGATGTACTCTGCATGCCAAAAGGCATTATGTAAGTATTATTAGCAATTCAATAACTGTTTGTGAATAAGAGTCAACAAATGAGTGAATGTGATGTTGAAGAGGCATTCTAAAGAGATGCAAACACGCAGTATCTTCAGGTATGTGAGCCAAGAACGCAGCCTAGAGTGCTTACTGCCCAGAAGATCCTCTCTATAACACAATGGCAAGGGCTTCAGGAGCCTGGTCTCTGGTCCCTGCTTTGCTCCTATACACACGGCCCACTTAATGCCAACCCAAGCAGCACTGAATCATTTAGTGCCGTTTCAAAAATAAAAGTCCTAAAACAAACACAATATATTTAATATATATTGCCCTGGCCAGTTTGCTCACTGGTAGTGTCAGCCAAGCATGTGGATGTGCTGGGTTCGATTCCCGGTCAGGGCACACAGGAGAACTGCTCATCTGCTTCTCCACCCCTCACTCTCCCCCTTCTCTCTCTACTCCTCCTGCAGCCACGGATCGAATGGCTCCAGTAAGTTGGCCCTGGGCACTGAGGATGGCTCCACGGCCTAGGCTCAGGTGCTAAAATCGCTCTGTTGCCAAGCATAGAGCAAGCCCCTGATGGGCAGAACATTGCCCCATAGTAGGCTTGCTGGATGGATCCCGGTCGCGGAGCTAGCAGGAGTCTGTCTCTCTGCCTCTCCACCTCCCACATAATAAAAAACAAAGAGAGAGAGAGAGAGAAAGGAATGTCAACTGTAATTGGAAAGTGAAAAAAAATAACTGTTACTAAAAGTCAAAACAAAGTAATTATTTTTTAAAAAAAATAAAAAGTGTCACTCAGAATGATAAAATTCAAGTGTTAGGATAGTCAACCAGTGATCATGGTCCTCTTATAAATCCGGGAACACGGTCTTCGGAAATATTCTATAGAATGCCAAGAACATAAAAGTCCTCCACCCAGTTCACCTCTATACTACCCACTAAACAGAGCACCAGGGTTCTCCCCCAGTGCTGTGAGCTCAGGGCTATCCCGTGAGCACAAAACTCGTTCTCCTCAGTTCTTCTTTCGTGTTTAGTACAGGTAGCCATGAGGAACAAATGGTGACGTCAGGAACACCAGGAGCCCTTCTCCATTGGGGCTCTGCTCTTCTAATCCCATGGAAATTGTTATGCAGCCAGGACTCCAGTTTCCCAGAACTTATGCCTAGCACTGAGTGCTGAATGTGCCAGAACAAAGGAATCTAGGCTCAGGCAGGTTGGCACAGTGATGGAGCATCAGCCCAGTATGTGAATGTCCCGGATTTGATTCCCAGTCAGGGTACACAAGAGAAATGACCATCTGCTTCTCCACCCCTTCCCCTCTCGCTTCTCCCTCTCTCCCCCCCCCTCTTCCCCTCCTGCAGCCATGGCTAAATTGGAGCGAGTTGGCCTTGGGCACTGAGGATGGCTCCATGGCCTCAGCCTCAGATGCTAAGAAGAGTTCAGTTGCTGAGCAACGGAGCAATGCCCCAAGTGGGTACAACATCGCCCCCTAGTGGGCTTGCCAGGTAGATGCCAATTGGAGTGCATGTGGGAGTCTGTCTCTGTCTCCCCTCCTCTCACTGAATAAAAAAAAAAAAATCTAGACTATTGGTGTTGGGGGGAAACCCCAAACAACCTCATTTTATATAAGAAACATACTACCCTACGTTGTCCTAGGGAAGGTAGCAAGTCAGGACCAGGCAGTGGCCAGGGTGAAAATTCCAGCCTTCTCATCCCCTGCCCAGCATACCAAGAGTCCTTTATGAATTCTCACCCTAAAAACGAGAGGCTACAAATGAAAAAGGAACAAGGTGCTGTCACCATCCTGGCTAGCTTTTAGTTTCCAGAAGTTTACAATAATAATTTTAGGAGGAAAATAAATATTATTAGAATAAACAGAAACTGCTGATCACAATAGCTCATAAAATGGGAAAGACTTAGATTAAATTCACATGGTTGTTAAAATGTTAGGTTGGGTCGCTGATTTTGTGTTGTTTACATGAAGTTCCTTTCCTGTAATCTACTGGGTACTTTGGAAGGCACCAGGTTCCAAAAAACAACTCTTTCCCCGAAATGGTGACTTCTGTTGTCAAATTTGATATTTTCGTCTGCTTACTGTAAAAAGCAAAAAAGCTAAGAAATGGTCAGCTCCTTCGAGTTCAGTAGTTCAGCTCTATTTGAAAGAAAAAAACCCTGGAAATATTTAAAAGCAAATGTAATTAGCAGATTTGTATAAATGTTCTCAACATGGTAATTTTATGAGCAAATCACATTATACAGAGTACAAGATATGTTTCAAAACTAATACAATGATTTGACATTTTTAAAGAATACAAAATATTATATTATTGCTTTCCTTCCTTCCCCTCTTATTTAGAAATGCCCAGAACTCCTGAGGAAGAACAACACTGGCTTCACAACACCAATGCCCCAAATATTTTTCTATCATTTTTAATGTACTTTCTATTATTTAAAAAAGAAGATACCAAAATTTTCTGTGGAACCTCAAGACCTCTTGATTTTTCAAGGTAAGATTTTAAACTGATAAACAAAAGGAAGGAGAAAAACCACATGATCATTTCAATAGCTGAAGAAAAAGCATTTGATAAAATCCAGCACCCATTCATGATCAAAACTCTCAGCAAAGTGGGAATACAGGGAATATACCTCAACATGATAAAGGCCATCTATGACAAACCCACAGCCAACATCATACTCAATGGGCAAAAGTTAAAAGTAATACCCTTAAGATCAAGAACAAGGCAGGGGTGACCCCTTTCACCACTCTTATTCAACATAGTTCTGTAAGTCCTGGCCACAGCAATCAGACAAGAAAAAGAAATAAAAGGCATCCAGATTGGAAAAGAAGAAGTAAAACTATCATTATTTGCAGATGATATGATATTGTATATAGAAAACCCTAAAGTCTCAGTCAAAAAACTATTAGACCTGATAAATGAATTCAGCAAGGTGGCAGGATATAAAATTAATACTCAGCCTGACCTGTGGTGGCGCAGTGGGATAGAGCATAGATTTGGAACACTGAAGTTGCAGGTTCAAAACCCCAGGCTTACCTGGTCATGGCATATATGAGAGTTGATGCTTCCTGCTCCTCCCCATTCTCTCTCTCTCTCCCTCTTTCCCCTCTCTCCTCTCTGAAAATTGAATAAAATCTTTAAAAAAATACTCAGAAATCAGAGGCATTTTTACACACTAACAATGAACTGTCAGAAAGAAAAATTAATGAAGCAATCCCCTTTACCATTGCAACTAAAAAAATAAAGCACCTAGGAATAAATTTAACCAGGGAGATTAAAGGCTTGTACTTGGAAAATTATAAAACATTGATAAAAGAAATCAGGGAAGATACAAACAAGTGGAAGCATATACCGTGCTCATGGTTAGGAAGAATATACATCATTAAAATGTCTATATTACCCAAAGCAATTTATAAATTCAATGCAATGCCGATTAAAATACCAATGACTTCAAAGATATAGAACACATATTCCAAAAATTTATATGGAACCAAAAGAGAACACGAGTAGCCTCAGCAATCTTGAAGAGGAAGAATAAAGTGAGAGGTATCACACTTCCAGATATCAAGTTATACTATAAGGCCATTGTATTCAAAACAGCCTGGTACTGGCATAAGAACAGGCATATAGATCAATGGAACAGAACTGAGAACCCAGAAATAAACCCACACTTTTATAGACAACTGATATTTGACAAAGGAGGTAAGAGCATACATTGGAGTAAAGACAGCCTCTTCAACAAATGGTGTTGGGAAAATTGGACAGAAATCTACAAAAAAATGAAACTAGACCACCAACTTATATCATTCACAAAAAAAAACTTAAAATGGATAAAAGACTTAAATGTAAGCCGTAAAACCATAAGCATCTTAGAAGAAAACATAGGCAGTAAGCTCTCTGACATTTCTCGTAGCAATATATTTGTCGATTTGTCTCCAGGGGCAAGTGAAATAAAAGACAGGATAAACAAATGGGACTATATCAAACTAAAAAGCTAAACTAGCACAGCTAAAGACAATAAGAACAGAATAAAAAGACTACACAATGGGAGAATATATTTGACAATACGTCTGATAAGGGGTTAATAACCAAAATTTATAAAAAACTTGTAAAACTCAACACCAGGAAGACAAACAATCCAATCAAAAAATGGGCAAAAGAAATGAATAGACACTTCTCCAAAGAGGACATACAGATGACCAATAGGCATATGAAAAAATGCTCAACATCACTAATCATTAGAGAAATGCAAATTAAAACCACAATGAGATATCACCTCACACCAGTCAGAACGGCGCTCATCAACAAAACAACACAGAATAAATGCTGGCGAGGATGTGGAGAAAAGGGAACCCTCCTGCACTGCTGGTGGGAATGCAGACTGGTGCAGCCGCTGTGGAAAACAGTATGGAGATTCCTCAAGAAATTAAAAATCAAACTGCCTTTTGACCCAGCTATACCACTGTTAGGAATATACCCCAAGAACACCATAGCACTGTTTGAAAAGAAGAAATGCACCCCCATGTTTATGGCAGCTTTGTTCACAATAGCGAAGATCTGGAAACAGCCCAAGTGTCCGTCAGTGGACGAGTGGATTAAAAAACTTTGGTACATATATACTATGGAATACTACTCAGCCATAAGAAATGATGACATCGAATCATTTACAACAACATGGATGGACCTTGGTAACATTATACTGAGCAAAATAAGTAAATCAGGAAAAACTAAGAACTATATGATTCCATACATAAGTGGGACATAAAAATGAGACTCAGAGACATGGACAAGAGTGTGGGGGTTACAGGGTGGGGGGGGAGAAGAGGGAGGGGATTGGGAGAGGGGAAGGGCACAAAAAAAACCAGTTAGAAGGTGACAGAAGACAATTGGACTTTGGATGATGGGAATGCAGCATAATCAAATGTCAAAATAACCTAGAGACGTTTTCTCTGGAAAAAAAAAAGATTTTAAACTGAACATCTAAGCCTGGTGTTACAAAACAAAAAGTCTGAGAGGGTCACACAGGTAAGGGGTGGTGTGGAAACTGCAACAAACTGGGGTCACATGCCCCACACGCAGGGCGGCTGCTGGTTCCACACCAGCCCGTGCTGTTCCGGGCAAGAATAAGGCCCCATACTGCTAGGTAGTCTAATTGTCAAGTGTAGTTAGAAATCGAATTATGTGAACTTTCCTGACCTTTACAAAGCTGGCCACAAAGGATAGAATGCTATTAAGTGAAAAAAATGCAATGTCTAGTAACACAAATTTTGTTGGAAAATGAAGGCTGATCTCTCTCTGTTTTTTTTTTAAGAACCTGTATTCTCTTATAATAACCTGTACCTTGGCCAGGGGAGGAGGGGAGGGAAAATGAATAAACTCAGAAAAAAAATTAAATTAGCCATTAGAAAGCAAAAAGGATACAGGTGCCTCTACCTCCTTTTTTTTTGTTGTTGTTGTTTTTGTTTGTTTGTTTGTTTGTATTTTTCTGAAGTTGAAAACAGGGAGGCAGTCAGACTCCCGCATGCGCCCAACTGGGATCCACCAGGGGGCGATGCTCTGCCCATCTGGGGCGTTGCTCTGTTGCAGCCAAAGCCATTCTAGCACCTGAGGCAGAGGCCACAGAGCCATCCTCAGCGCCCGGGCCAACTTTGCTCCAATGGAGCCTTGGCTGTGGGAGGGGAAGAGAGAGACAGAGAGGAAGGAGAGGGGGAGGGGTGGAGAAGCAGATGGGCACTTCCCTGTGTGCCCTGGCCGGGAATTGAACCCGGGACTCCTGCACGCCAGGCCGACGCTCTACCACTGAACCAACTGGCCAGGGCCTGTCTACCTCCTTTTTGCATAAAAGCAATAGCAATTCATATAAGACTATTTCCAACCTTTGAGTCCATGTCAGGACAATTCTGGAAGTTGCAAATTTCATTGGCACTTGGCTGCCCTGAACATAGCTATCTTCCCTAAACTTTCTCTGTTTGATAGAAATGCCATCCTGGAGCAGGTACTTGCCACTCAGAGCCATCCAAATGCCATCACTTTTATGGTATGCTAATGGCTTGTGTGACTAAGTTAGAAGGCTTCCTACCTGGTTGGGGAGTGTCAACTCCTGAAAATATAACAGTATTATATATGCAAATTGTGTATGTGTATATGTGCCTTAGAGGAATTCTTAAACCTTCCTTCCCAAAAGCTTAAGAACCAATGAACCGATACCTATCTGATCATAAAAGTGAAAGTGTGGTTGTGCAAGTTCAAGCACAAGCAATGTAGTCTATTTTTCAAGCATACCTCTGCAGGAACCATTTTTTACATAATCACTGCCATCATCAGCACACCAGAGAAAATCTCTGAGTGAGGAAAACTGAGTGAATCATCTCTGTGTTGATAAGGAGATTTCAGGATGAGGGCACTGCTATCAGATGGTGCCTTATCGAAATTAGTCAGTGGAACAATCGGAATGATTTCATCCCATAACATTCACTAATTACTGGAGATGAGGTTGATCTCTTGTTTTAATGACAGCACCAACTACAATCTAATGTTTGCTTCCTTGAAGCAGGGTAATAAAAAGGAAGACAAAAGATGTTATTTCACTCTCTGTCTGTAGTCACTAGATGGGAAAAGAGATGATATCTTGGTTTTACACATGACCAGTAAATGTGATATGGTTTTCCCGTTTGTTAAAAAAGTACAAAATCAGCCTGACCAGGTGGTGGCGCAGTGGATAGAACGGACTGGGATGCAGGACCCAGGTTCGAGACCCCGAGGTCGCCAGCTTGAGCGCGGGCTCATCTGGCTTGAGCAAAAAAAAGCTCACCAGCTTGGATCCAAGGTCACTGGCTCCAGCAAGGGGTTACTCGGTCTGCTGAAGGCCCGTAGTCAAGGCACATATGAGAAAGCAATCAATGAACAACTAAGAAGTCGCAACGCGCAACGGAAAACTGATGATTGATGCTTCTCATCTCTTTGTTCCTGTCTGTCTGTCCCTGTCTATCTCTGCCTCTGTAAAAAAAAAAAAAGTACAAAATCAAACGTGTAAATCTCTTGGAGAAGCACCGACACCTAAGAAATGTCACTGCTACACAGAATGGGTATCATGTCCTTGTAGGACGCAATAACAAACCAATATGGCAGCCCAAGGAGACTCTTTCAGCCAATGAGCCCCGCAGAAGCTGCCCAACAGCACACCCAACAGCACGGGGTGAGCGACAGCACGGGTCCTCGTCACTGAATCCTGGCCTTCGCGTTTGGGAATGTGACAACTTATGCCAATTCCATTTCAAGCATTTTCCTACAGCCGTAGAGATTCCTAAGAGGAGGAAAATGAGTATAGGTTGCTTTTAAATTTGACTGAATTCTGGGTTTAGAAACTATCAGAAACAATAGATTACAAATACCCTGTCCTGTTCTCAGTGCAGTTAAGTCTCTGCTCTGAAGGGCACCAGAACTGTCCAGATGAAATGGCTGTAATTTGTGGCTCAACTCACAGCAATTATAGCTCATTTCTAATCCATTATTTGTCTAAAGCAGCTGAATAAAATATTGGCTAGAAACAGCCTTAATTCTTCTTGCAAAAAGGGAAGAAAGGAGGAAAGAAACTGGCCTGACATATCCCTAACAAGCAAAAATTTTAAATTCAATTTTTAAAAAGCCTAGTCCCAGGTTACTCATGAACACGAACCTTAAACAAACAGAGGCAACGGACAGGGAACAGGAATGACCTCGACCAAAATACACATCGAGCAATAGCACTCAGAAAGTGAAATCGTGAAGGAGCTTTAAAGATTTCTAGATGATGTATTAAGCCTGAAAGGGAGATTGTTATGCTTTTAAAAGCTCATACATAAACAGGATACAAAAACAATTAGAAGTAGAGATGGCTCCACAGAGGAAAGGAAGTCTTCTTACACCACAGCCCCCTACAAGGTGACAACGGGTCTCTAACATCTCATCCTGAGATGGTCGACTGAGCTCGCAAGCACTGAAACACTGATCTGCTTTTAACTGAAGGAGGACACCACTCTCGGTTACATGTCCACCACTCTACGTCTCTGGGGGCACAAGAGAGTACCATCCTCTCATTCCTAAAATCACTCAACTGAAGAAGCAAGCAGAGAGGAGAAATCCTCCCCAATATGATTGGCAGTGAGTTTCATTTCTTTTTTATCTTATGTAGGTTCCATTTCGGGGGAACAGAAGATAAAGGAAAACCAGGGTTGGCATCTATCTATCATCATGAACACCGTTTCACCCAAACCTTCGCTTTGCCATAAATCGCTGGTTCTAGATATAGAACGCTATACAATCAACGTTCACTCTTCAGAGATTAGACGCTAAAGATGTCCACTGAGAATATTTTCACTTCGATACTACAGTATCGATCTTGAAATGCGTGTCAAAGCAAGGAAGTCAGGGCTGCCCCGGCTTCCCAGCCTCTGGCCCTCCCACAGAAGGCCTGAGAAGTCCAGGCCTGGGGGAAAGTGAGTATGTTTACAAAGGAAATCCTGAGGACACTAAACTGGGGGGCTCCCCAGGGCAGTCAGAGAGGGGTGGGGCCCAGGCTCAGGGCAAGAGAGAGGAGGCTGGCACGCTTTGAGCTGTGAACTGTGACAAAGGGACAACACTGTTCATGGGGGCAGGAGACAACGAGACTAAAGAAACACACCAAGTAACCTCAAAACAGAAAAACTAAGGAACCCAACAGAACATGCAGGAAGCTCAGTAGGGCCGTTTGTCCAGGAAATGGACAAGACCAGTATGTAACAGCTGTGCTCTACGCCAGAAGCCCACAAATAGATGGAAATGTGTGGGGTTCAGAACTGATTCTCTTCTATCAGTCAATGGCAGCTACAGAGGGGTGTGGGTGGTCCTTGAAACATATATCTCTATTACAAGCATCACAGTATATTTTTGCTGCTTTTTATCTCGTAGCATTTATTCTTGATATTTCAAAGATATCCTGAACATTTCCTAAATTGAGGTACTGCGAATCGTGGTGCCTGTTTGACTGTCTTCATAAAATTTCATCACCTCTAACTTTCACTGCACAGTGTCTGATTTTTCAGGCATGTTTTTCACTTAGTAAACCTTCATTTAATGAACTTTTGGATGATATGATTATAGGATGAGAAAAATCTGAAACATTAACAGTGATTAAACTTAATAGTCATCAAAATAGCTTGTGAAGTCCCAGTGCATATAAAGAACAATGTCGTTTACAAGCTTTTGGCAAAGGATGCTGGATCTTCTGCTTGCCAGCCAAAGGCACAGCCATGTGCCAACTGCTTAAACGCAGTCCATAATTCACTTAGTTGACCAGATACAAAATTATGCAATTCTAAAACTAATATTCTTTCACTTTATATATTTTTAAGTATAACTGACATACATTATATTATTTTCAGATGTACAATATGATTTGACATTTATATACACTGTGAAATGATCACCACAATAGGTCTAGTTAACATCTTCACCATACATAGTTACAGAATTTTTTATCTTGTGATGAGAACTTATAAGATATACTCTCTTCGCAACTTTCAGATATGCAGTATAGCATTATTAAACATAGTTGCTATGTTGTACATTACTTCCTCAGGACTTACTTATTTTATGATTGGAAGATTGTACATTTTGACTCACTTCATCCATTTTGCCCCTCCCCACCCCCCACCTCACGCAACTATCAATATACTCTCTGTATGTATGAGCTAAAAGTAATTTTCTTGATTTGGGGGAGTCACAGTATGTCAAACATTTTTATGTAAGGAGAGGCTTTGTTACTACTCTTATATCACATTATCTTATTTAAATAATTTATATTATCATTACATGAAATCATACCATATTCATTAGCATGTGTCTTCATTTACTTCTTAGTAGGGATTTTATATGAAAATCCATGCTTTGCCTTCCCTCTTTTCCATCCAAATCCTCCATCCAAATCCTACGGATCCCTCTGTCCTCTCCCTAGGTGATTGCCTCCAGTCTCATCACTTTAAATACTATTTACATTCGGATGACTCTCCAAGGTAGCATTTCCAGCCCCAGGCAACTCTGCCTCTCTACAAGAATATCAGGTGGGCATCTCATACGTAATACATCCCAAACAAAACTCTAAGGGCCTCCAAACCTCCCTCTTTGTTCCCCATCTCAGTAAACAGCAACATCATTCACCCCAAAACACCAGCTCCTCCTTGACTCATCTTTTTGCTCACACCCACACCAACCCAGCAAACTCGCCCTTCAATATATCCCGACTTCACCGCCTCACACAATTCTCTAGCCACTGCACGGTCTCCGCCAAGCCTGGACCACTAGAAGGGCCTCCTGCAGGTTACAATGATTCTGCTCCTGCCCCCAAAGTCCATTCTCCACTCAGGACCCAGAAAATTCATTTTAAAGCACAAAAAGTATCACATCACTATATTACCCAAACTTCTCCAGTGATTTCCAATCACAATCAGAGATTTAAAATCTAAACACCTTATCATGGCCTACAAGATCTGGCTCCCACCTACCACTGATCTCGTTTCATATCACTCTCCCTCCCCATAACTACTGCCTCCCTGCTCAAGGCCAGCCAAACTGGCTATCCTCCTTGTCCTCTATCATGCCAGGCTCCGCCATCATCACAGACCTTTCTTTTAGCTTGCTGCTCCCTCTGCCTAAACACTCCCCCCCCCAGATTCCTTCACTCCCTTCAGATCCCTGCACAACCTCTCCCCCCCCCACTTTCTCCCTGCCCCCAATGCCACAGAAGCCTCGTCAGACTACTCTTTCAAAAAGAGCCTCACTGCACACACCAAAAAAAAAAAAAAGAGCTCCATCCGGTCCCTCACTTCGTTTTCTTTTTTACACCACTTATTACTACCTGAAATTATATTATCCGTTTAGTTCCTTACTTCATTCATAAAACAGTATTTTGCGAACACCCATCATAAGGACCGTGCTCTTCTCAGAGCTGGAAATATGCCCATGAGAACGATAAACAGACTCCAGCCCCCATGGCGCTCATATAGTCTGTCACTGCCACTCAAATCTCAGCTCCAAGGAAACATGGACACAGTCTGTCTTGTGGCCATGGAATCTTCAGCGTCCAGAGCAGTGCCTTGGCACAGATTGGGCACTGATACTTGTTTGCTGAATGGGTAAACTGTCCCACCCACCTGAGGCTATCTGTGTGGTATCCCTGGGGATCCCAACCACAGAACTCCTCCTGCCTATCGTATGTGACTCCAGTTAGGGGACCCAAAATATCCCCGTAAGTCACGGTATTCTAACAATCAGCTTTTCAAGCCTGAAATGGGCCCCTAAGCCTGGGTCTGCCTGTCCTGACCACCCTTCCTCCTGCTCCAGCGCCTAGCCCCCTGCACCTGGGCAGCTCCCAAGTGGCCGTGCAACTGGGATTTGTCTCACAGGGATACAGGGGCACCCGGGGCCCTGGCCGGTTTACATAGCGGTAGAGCTTCGGCCCAACGTGTGGAAGTCCATGTCTGATTCCCAATCAGGGCATACTGGAGAAGCTACCATCTGCTTCTCCACCCACCCCCACCCTCCCTTTTCCCCTCCCACAGCCATGACTTGGATGAGCAAGTTGGACCCAGGCACTGAAGATGGCTCTATGGGCTTGCCTCAGGCATTAAAATAGCTCAGTTGCTAAGCAACGGAGCAGCAGCTGAAGGGGCAGAACATCAGTCCCAGATGGGGGTTGCCGGGTAGATCCTGGTCAGAGTGCATGCAGGAACTCTATCACTCTGAGCCTCCCTGCCTCTCACTTGATTTAAAAAAAAAACAAAAAAAGAGCACCTGGTCCACATGGTGGGAGCTGACCAGGTAGTCAATGTTAAAAAAAAAAAAAAAAAAAAAAAAAGCAGGCTTTTCTCAAAAAAGAGTGTCTGCAATCAAGATGCACAGACCAACTGCCTCTCTGTCATGCCGGTGCTGCCCCTCCACAGCCTCCATGCGACCTTCAGCATCACCAGGGGCAGCCTCGAAGCATCCTCATCTCAGCTTTGGAACCACTGTTGTTAAGGACATATTTTTGCCTCTTTCAACTACCACAGATGCAAAACATTGACCTGTTGTGATGAGTAAGGAAATTTCTTTCTAAAAAGGAAAAATATTTGTTAACTGTGAAATTATTGCAAATAAAAATAAAAGTAACTTAAAATGTAATTGGTTCATCCTTTAAAAAAAGAAAAAAAGCGCAGCAGTGGTAGGAAGAAAATGCAAATCTTTTGAAGAACCACTCTAGAGGTCTCGGCAAACAGGTATTTAAAATGCATGTTTTCATCAGTGTTCACGTTTTATTTATGATTAGCTTAGCCTTGCCCTGCCAAATAAGATTACCTTACATTTGCCAAGCACTTTATTCCCTATGAAGCACTCACATACACAATCTCTTTTAGCAGGACAGGATACATTTCTTTCTGGGGCTCAGAGAGGTCCAACAATTCACCTAACATCCAACAGCAAAAGTGGCAGAACCCAGTAGGTACCAGAACCCAGACACGCCAAAGCCTAGCCCAGTGTCCCTCCCTCCCTTCTATAATAGAAAGGACAGTGTGGTTCCCTGAAAATTACATCCTATAGTCCACTAAAAATATTTCCTTTCACTGCAGAAGGAAAGACACACACACACACACACACACACACACATATTCACCAGTGATTTAAGGTGATGGAAAGATGCATTGGTCCTGGAGGTCTGGGCAGAGACGGGGTTTCACAGACTCTTCCAACAAATGCCAATTCCTGCAATGACAAACACAGAACATCTGGTGTGAATCAGGCACCTGTAGCCTCTCTGCAAGAAGGTCATCAAAATACCAATTGTAAATCACCCTGTTTAAACTCAAAGCCCCCATCCAACTCTTCCAGCCCACTCCCTTCCCACTCCGACTTCCCCACATAGAACAAGACTCTTTGGTTCACCAACTAAATGGTCCCCCTTAGGATCATGGGCTCTTGGGCAGAAAGAAGCATTATGAATCATACATAATGGGGATTACAACATGAAAGCCCAGCAGGGCACATTTACCTTATAGAGGTATTATATTGAACTACAGAATATGTTTAGAAAATGTAAGCCCAACCAAAAAATCAGTCATAAAACCCAGACTTCTGCAACCCAGACCTTTGGCTTTTCTTAAAAAAAAAAAAAGAAAAAAAAAAACCACCAGAGGATCTGTCCATATTCATGTCTGAACATGATCAGCTGGTGCTAAGGGGTAGCTGCCCTTCATAGGCAAATTTGCCTACTCCACTATACCCCAGTCTCCACCACTCCCTATTGTCTCAACACAGAAGAGCTTATTGTTCTTCTTATGATACAGAAATATTTCTCTCTACCTATGACTTCTTGTGGTACAGAAATACCTCCCTCTACCTGTGTATATACAGTTGTTTGTATGTAAAATAATAATAATACAAGAATAAACTTTCACATACAACTGTAAACTAACTTTTGACCCTGTGTGTGGGGGAGTGTAGGGAGAGAGAGAGAGAGGGAGAAGGAGGGAGGGAGGGAGGGAGGGAGGGAGGGAGGGAGGGAGAGAGAGAGAGAGAGAGAGAGAGAGAGAGAGATCTGTGTGTCTCTCAAAGCTAATACTAAATTCAAGGAAATACAATTGAAGAATCCAACCTACTTTGTAATAAAATGATCACCACACCTTCATTTTTCAAAAAATATAAGAGTAAATTATAACAAGTTCCCTCACAGTTCGTTTCCTAATGTGACATTTTCAAAAATTTTGCTGCTGAAAGTACAAAAAATGCTCACAAACACAATGTATCTGCTACTTCTAAAATGCTCAGTTAATGTCCCAAACTGTCTAAAATATATACTTTATGCTAAAAAAAATTTCCTTTACAAGGCCATAAATGAGTTTATGTACCAGGTACTAGCACTGTAATAACTGAACAATGCTCAACTATAAGATCGTGGCGGGCGTTATTTATATCAGCCCCTTGAAGAACAGATTGATTCAGTCACTCACTAGAACTAGGTATTTCCTGAACTCGACTACACGCCAGGTGGTGCACGAGGTGACTGAGATACAGAAACGAACAAGACTCAGTCCCTGCCCTTAAGCTGGTCTGTCTGGGTACAAGACAGACCCCGACACTCAGAAAGAGTCTAAAAACAACAGTAAATGTACAGATCTGGCTAGGCACAGGTGTACAGGAGCACTGATCACGGACGGAGTGAAGAGCCACTTCCCAGCACGGACAGAAGCCTGCAGAAGGTCTAAGGCAGGGATGGGAGTGGAGCAGGCAGGGGGCAAACTGAGGGGAAGGTGAGAATTACAGGTCATGGGACAGCATGGACTAAAGCAAAGCCTGGGAACAGCCCCTCCGGTTTGGTCTGGCCCACATCTCACATTACTCCAGTGGTCTTAAACACCCCTGCCTGATGCCACATGCCCAGCATCCGCTGAGGCCGAGGCACAGCCCCACACAAGCACTCCTGGGGGGTTCATCTCGCCAAGCGCCCTTATCACGAGGGCCACCAATACAGCCCTGCTCCCTGGCAGTGCCCACCTCTGACTCCAGGCAACCAGTGCAACCCTAGAGTCTGCACGCCCAAGAAACAAGGTCTCTGAGAAGACAGCAAGCAGATTTTTTTTTCCCGTGCCCCTCACAAGATGGTCCTATCTCCACCCCAGGGTCTGCATTTTCAGGGCCAGAATCTACTTACTATGCAGTCAAGCCTCAAGGGGGAAAGATGAGAAAATGTCCTAGTAAATCGGCCCATCAAAATCCCCAGGAGGAGTTCTCCTGTTCTGCATGGATCAAAAAGAGAAGAGGCAGCGTTCCTGGTCTATGCTGTGGGGATGGGGATGGGGATGGGGCTGGGGTGGGGGGAGCGAAGAGAAAGCATCCCCCAAAGGCACGCTTTTGGAAAGAGGCATAAAAAATAGTGAAGTAGCCCTGGCTGGTTGGCTCAGCGGTAGAGCATCGGCCTGGTGTGCGGGGGACCCGGGTTCGATTCCCCACCAAGGCACACAGGAGAAGCGCCCATTTGCTTCTCCACCCCCCCCTCCTTCCTCTCTGTCTCTCTCTTCCCCTCCTGCAGCCAAGGCTCCATTGGAGCAAGGATGGCCCGGGCACTGGGGATGGCTCCTTGGCCTCTGCCCCAGGCGCTAGAGTGGCTCTGGTCGCAACAAAGCGATGCCCCAGAGGGGCAGAGCATCACCCCCTGGTGGGCAGAGCATCGCCCTGGCGGGCGTGCCGGGTGGATCCCGGTCGGGCGCATGCGGGAGTCTGTCTGACTGTCTCTCCCCGTTTCCAGCTTCAGAAAAATACAAAAAAAAAAAAAAAAATAGTGATGACCTGCCTGTCCACTGGTAGCACAGTGGATAGAGCCTTGACCTAGAGCACTGAGGTCCCAGGTTTGAAACCCCAAGGTTGCTGGCTTAAGTGTGGGATCATTCACATGATTCCATGGTTGCTGGCTTGAGCCCAAAGGTCACTGGTTCAAGTAGAGCCCCCCTACCCCACACCCACCCACCCACCCCCCCCCGTCAGGGAGCATATGAGAAGCAATCACTTAACAACTAAGGTGCCACAACAAAGAACTGATGCTTCTCATCTCTCTCCCTTCTGGTCTCCCTCTCCCCCTCTCTCTCTTGCACACACGTGTGCACACACTACTTAAAAAATAAAAAAAGAGGCGTGAAGACCAAGCCATGGTTAGGGCTCAGTGTTCAAAGCCAGCGTGAGGAAACAAGGAGGCAGAATTCATTTGAAGAATAAGAAGAACTCCCCCTAGTTGAGAAGCTCTTCTCACTCTAAAAAAATTTCCCGAGCCCCAGACCCATTAAATCAGAATCTCTAACTTGGAGGCGCAGGAATTATTCAGGTGATTCTGCTGCCCAGACTCGGGTACCCATTTGGTCATGGGTATCTCTCACCCAGAGGCTTCAGGAGCTCCCAAACAAGTTCCTTAATAACCTGGCATCCTTTGGGCAGGATTCACGAACCCAGGGCTCGGGGGAGCTGCACAGTCTTAGTACATTTACCTACTCCCTACATCACATTCTGACAACCAGCACTTAGCTCCTTTTTATTTTAGGTAAAAAAAAAAAAAAAAATATATATATATATATATATATATATATATACACACACACACACACATATACACACACACACACACACACATAATGCCAGCAGCCAAGATATATATATATACACACACACACACACACACACATAATGCCAGCAGCCAAGATATATATATATATACATATACACACACACACACACACATAATGCCAGCAGCCAAGAGATATATATATATATATATATATATATATAATGCCAGCAGCCAAGATGGAAACTAGGTAAGTGAAGGGAGCCTCCCACCTTGCTCCAGTCCCCGGACCCAACGCCAGTGCCTCCAGAAAACTACTGCAGCTGTCCAGGGTCGGAGAGAACGGACCTCGCACGCCTGTGTAGGCTCACCCCGGCAGAACAGAGGGTCTGGGAGCCTCCCGTCATCAAGGTGGCCTTCGAGGAACACCTCCAAAGCACAGAGAAGTCTGACCGGGTTCTTAATGCCTGAAGAGCAGGACACTGCAGATCAATGCAACGCCTGGAAACCCTCCAAGCCAGCTGAGCACTTCTCTTCCCAGATTTCCACTTTGTGGTCAAGTAACAACCTGAACAACCTCAAGCCAAGAGTGGCAAAGTAAATGCTGTGTACCACAAAGATAACAGATCAGAGTAAGCCGGTTCCCTGAATGGGCCAGCCTAGAGAGCTCTCTTTCCTGCCATCACCGGATGCTGCTGCCAGGTGACCTTCCGACAGCCCAGTACCAGAGGGACCCAGGGCTGAGCAAGGTCAGCCTTCATGAGTGCCAGGCCCGGCAGCAACGCACAGTATCCTTCACCAGGACGAGAGTCCCCCCCTTCAACTACAGAGTTTTTCACTTGAGTAATAATGCAAATCTGGAAGAGCATTGAGGGCAGGAAGATCTAGGGAAAGCTCAAGATACTAACTGGTCCCTTCTGGTGGTCCCCAATTTTTAGGAGATCCATTTTTCCTACAGTATCACCATATCATCACCTAAAACAAGATCATTCTCTGACCCCATCCTCCAGAAGAAATCACAAGAGTTGCTCCAGGCCCTGCCAAACACCTAGAGCCGTTCCCTATCTCCCTCATCCATATCTTCATCTTACTCTATCCCGAGAATAAAGAACAATACTGGATGTTGCGAAAGTCACCTTAGCCACCTTAATTTCTACCAAACATCAATGCAGACCATCCAACTAGCTCTGGGCCAATGGGATCCTCTCTGGTTATGTCCACTCACAGCACCATGCATTTTCCCATCCTAGCACAAAGCACTTCCTCATGCTGGCGTTTTTGTTGTTTTTGATGTTGTAGGAGATCTTTGTCTACCTGGCTGATTACTGTGTCCCAATGTACTGCCTGCCTTCAAACCCTCTGGGTTGTTTCAAGAATATACCTCAAACTCCATGTCTCCCAACCAAAAGATGACCAAGCCAACCCATTTCCCAGCTTAATCTTACCAATGGCCTCTGAAATCTAAGCAGCCACTAATTAGTGGACCTTAAGGAGGACCCTGCTCAGAAAACTAGTCTAGAATTGGAGAAAATCCCCCATTGACCCTGAGGCCTGACTCAGGAAGAAAACAAATCAGAATAATTTTTTATTTCTTTTGTGCAGTGCTTTTTCTTCAATCACAACGCACTTTTTTTTTTAAGGTAACTTTTTAATATATGCAAAACAACTTTTTTTTTTTTTTTTTTTTTTTTTTTACAGAGACAGAGGGATAGATAGGGACGGACAGACAGGAACAGAGAGAGATGAGAAGCATCAATCATCAGTTTTTCGTTGCGACACCTTAGTTCATTGATTGCTTTCTCATATGTGCCTTGACCGCGGGCCTTCAGCAGACCGAGTAACCCCTTGCTGGAGCCAGCGACCTTGGGCTCAAGCTGGTGGGCTTTTTGCTCAAGTCAGATGAGCCCACGCTCAAGCTGGTGACCTCGGGGTCTCGAACCTGGGTCTTCCGCATCCCAGTCCGACGCCCTATCCACTGCGCCACCACCTGGTCAGGCAAAACAACTCCTTTTTGACCTTGAAGAACACAGCCCTATTTCCCATAACATATATATCCCACTGGGACCGTGCCCAGTGCCACATCCTTAGGACTTGAGCACCACTGAAGCTTCCGAGATGCTCTATGCTGAGGTGGCTCGAGTAGCTCTCGTCTCTGGTCCCACTGCCCAGCTAGCTCCCCCACCATATCCCTTGGCAGACGAACATGGGTAGGGAAGAGCTTTTCAAAGTTTTCCCAACCCACTCCACAGATTCAGTAGGAGGGAGAACAAAAGTTTCCAAGTCCACTGAATGACACAAAAGCTCATAAAGTAGAATAAAATTAGCTCAGAAATAGGAAAATGATTTTTAGCTCCCCTTTAAAAAAAAAAAAAAAAGCACGCCTACTTCAAATGATTCACTGTGACTTCATACCTTTCTTCCTCCCAAATCTGGTGGTTCCCTCCCTCTGCCACCCCTCCCACTCCTAAGAAAAGACACCCCTTCTATCTGACTTGGGGCCCCCTGAGAGGTCTTGACAAAGCCCAGAGCACCCCCCGCTCTCAAAGGCCTTTGCATGTGCTATATTCTCTCTGCCTGCAAAGTAATTTTTGAAATCTTAAAAAAAAAAAAAAAGCACCAAAGATTTTATTTTTTAAAGTATTCTGGAGTTGTGGCTTCTCCTTAAAAATACCAAGACCTGGTAGCACTGGGCCTCGAGAACAGTATCTGGGTGGAGCTGGGTGGTAGCTGTCCCCCTGAGACGGCACCGCTCTCAGTCTCATCTTTCCAAACACCAAGGTCAAGTGTCACTCGCCATTTATTACGGTGCTGCTTACCTTGCTTTTTTCTCTAAGAGAAATATTTTTCTATCAACAGTAGAGAAATGAAAGACTATGAGGTTTTTATATTTCCAAAAAAAGGGAGACAGCCCCATTTTTTGTGACAGTGAAGCACACCCCTGAGAGTTGGATTTGCACGCTCCCACCCTTCACCTCGGTGCCCGCCTGACCGCTGAGGTTCAGAGCCCTGGGCTGGAGCTCCTCAGGCACAAATTTCTAACTCCAAGTCAGCAGACACGTTTTAAAACCAAACCACTGGGAAAGAAAACAGGCTCAGAACACAGAATCCCATTCTCCCATGATTATTCTGGTTCTTTGGTCTCACCTTTCCTGACAGCAAGGGACCCTGCTCTCTGCCACCAAAAGGGAAAGCTCCGCCCCTTACGCATGATCGCGTCCTGGTACATACACAGGACTTCTTTTTCCCATTGAAACTGCAGTTCCATATGAGGGAGAGAGAAACGGTGCCCGGGGCATGCACTTCCCGCCTTTCCCTTCACACCCCCCTCCACAGAACGTGCCTGGAATGCAAGTGCCCAGAAAAGGGGGTGGGCAAAGGCAGAGAACCCGGGTAAATTGCCCAGTGAATGTTTTTAGTGCAGTTGTTTCCAATCAGGCTACACAGAAGTCACCTGGGGCTCCAGACTGATGGAGGAATTTTAATATCCTCCTTTTCAGGTGACACTCATGCAGACTGCCCAGCAGGGACGGATTCATCCTGTGGCATTTGGAAACCATTAATTAAAAAGATTGTGACCCTTAGCTACCCTTGGCAGCCAGGCAGGACACACCTCTCCGGTCAGATGCTGGAGATATACTGTCCTGCAAGGGAGCCACTGGCCACACGTGGCCACTGAGCTCTGTAAATGTGGCTGGGGTGACTTGGATGTACTATAACAGTAACACTGGTTTTGGAAATTTCGGTGTGGAAAAAAAAGCTGAAATATCTCACTGATATTTTTTAGTATTGATTACACATTGTAATGACATTTTGGATACATTGGGTTAAAGAAAATATGTACTTAAAGTTAATTTCACCCTTTTATGTGACTACTGGAAAATCTTCAATTGCGGGTGTGACTAACATCATGTTTCTCATGCACAGCCATGCTGGAGAAGACACTCAACTTTCTAGCCTGGGGGTTATAATCATAATGGAAAAAATGAGAACTTGGTCAAGCCTGGTGGTCTCCACCTACTACCTGCACCAGCCTCAAGCAAGTTATCGACCTCTCTGACACCTATCTCGTCCCCTGCGCCCGGGCACAGACACTGAGGGTGAGCAGAAATCAAAGAGCAGCTAGAAGCCCTGGGCATGGAGCCCTCCCACAGCTGCTGGTACTCAACACCTGCACGCTTCCCACTCTTCTTCCTTTCCTGGCATCCTTAACACCGTAAAACCTGAACCCAGGATCTCTTGGCATCAAATTGACTAACCACAGAGGCCAGTGTGCACAGTGACTGCAGATGGCAGAGTGGCTCTCCATCCAGAGTACACCAAGGGGCCACGTGGAGAGCCCCAACCAGCCCCCAGACTCTGAATGTCCATGTGGAGCGGACCCAGGTATGCACACCGCTCATGAGAACCTTGGAGACCGTGATGCCCGTGGTCCAGGAGTCCCTGGAAACACTGAGGAACTGTGAGAATACTGTCAGGGCCGCCCCTGGGCTTCCCCAGCCCGCAGAGGGGCCCCCCTGAAACAAGCAGGCATGGCCCCCACAGAGGCCAGAAACTGATCAGGGCCTTCCCCCGGCACAGGGCTGCTTTCCTGACATCTTTTAAACTTGGGTAGGAAATGACTGTCTACTCTAAACTTTGTTTCAAACACCAGAAGGCAGCTGACACTTCCTGCCCTCACACAAGGCCCCTTAAGAGGATCAAAAAAAAAAAAAAAATAGGGACAATTTCAAGATGCCCAACAGCTTGGCAACTGGGCTAAAAAGACCGAGCTGTTCAGCATCCCCGCCAGCAACATATAAGAGGGACCAGGGCAGATACTCTTTCTGCCCCTGCCTGGGACCCAAAAGCACCCACTTCTGCCTGAACTCCTTGGATGTCAGGCCAGCCTTTCAGGCTCCTCTGCAGAAGCGTTTTCCTTGCTCTCCCAGGAGCCCGGAAAGGGGCCAGGGCTTCCGTGCACAGACCTGCGGGCTCCAGCGTCTATTTATTCTGTGGCCTTCAGCTACTGAAAAAAGTCACTTTACTGAATGTGAATGCTGGACAGGGAGCACGCAGACCCATTCAACCCCAGGAGGCCCACTCTCTTTTATCTAAAAAAGCATTCTCTTTTATTGAAACCAAACAGTCACTGCTCGCTCCCTCTGTTGAAAAACCCTCTGTGCCAAGCTACCTCCATCTCAAATCAGTACAACAGAGCAATTTCTTGGAGAAAATTTAAACATCCTTCCCCAATAATATCAGTAAAATATGGCCAAGAATCTCAACCTTCTCCTTCTTCTTCAATTTGACCTCTTTGGAAAAATATACAATATGAATGAATCTCTCTACATTTTCCAACTATGAACTGCCTCGGACTTTTTTTTTTTAAACAAATTCTTCTGGTTTTAATACTTTTTATTTATTCATTTTTTAGAAAGGAGAGAGAGAGGAAGAGAGACAAATGAAAGGAGGAGCAGGAAGCATCAACTCCCATATGTGCCTTGACCAGGCAAACCCAGGGTTTCGAACCGGTGACCTCAGCGTTTCCAGGTCAACGCTTTATCCACTGTGCCACCACAGGTCAGGCGATTGTGGGTTTTTTTGTTGTTTTTTTTTGAAAAATATTACAAAGCGAATAAGCACGAATCTGAAAACTCTGACATTTATTTTTAATGCAGGGACATGATCAGGGGTTTGTCCACAGTGTAGTAACACAAACGACACACTGACTCTGGCACGAGCCCTGGACCCCTCACTGCAGAGCTCCCCCCCGCCCCCATCACAGCCCTCCTGAGCCTGCTTCTCACCCTTTCTGCCCCACACTCCGCCTGTCTCCCGGAGAGAACACACCGGGAACATGAATGAACATACCTGGGTCTCCAGGTAGCCATGCAAGCAAACCACCCAGCCCAAACATAGTAAAATGTGATGCAAAATGCTAGTGGATCTTGTTGGACACCAATGGGAGGAAATGAAATCCGTAATGCATAGAAAACTACCTGTAACATGCTTCTTCCTCCTCTACCATTTGGTGGCCCATACACAGACAGCAGATGTTCTAGAAACTCTTCACCTCCCCACTCCCCCATCTCCCCAACTGCCAGCTCATAAACACTTTTCCTTTAGCCACCACTCCATCTTCTCTCATAAGTACTGGGCCCTTTCAGACATGAATAAAGCCCCTCCTTACACACACACACACACACACACACACACACACACACACACTGACCACCCCCAACTCCTGGTCCCCTAACTCAGCCTCTATTCAACGCCCTGACTCTAGATGAAAAATACCCAGGAACTGAGTTAACCAAGAGAAACTTGTCCCTAGAAGACAGGATAACTGGGAAAGCTGAGTAATAGACCATGGAACTCTGTGGCAGGGAGAAGAAAGTCCATGGACACCCACAGTGGCACAAGGCAACAAGCAGTGAGTGCTAAGCCGGTGCCCAGTGGTGCTAAATGTCACCGCTCTGAACGCCCAGCCCCAGAAAGGACGTTTTTTTATATCCAAGTTAGACCTCTGCTGGCACAGTCATTAATAAGCCACACCACCTTGGCTTCCAGAAATTTCCAGGAGCACACTGCTGGGTATATCCGCCACTTCTTTAATGGGGAGACAGCAGTATATACAAAGAGAGGTATTTCCCACATAGGTCTCTGTCTACAGCGGAGCTTTGTCCTGGCGCCTGGAGAAGCTACAATGATCTGAATGTGTGAACTGCGGGTGTAGCACCTGAAAGAACTTCTGAGCTGGTTCTACTTATACAAATGGCTCTGTTCCTTCCCTCACCACACACTGAGACAGTGTGGGAGGCAGTGAGGAGGAAGAGGGAGAAAGTATGGTGAGAGCGGCCCAGCAAGTAGAGAGGATAAGGTGAAACAGATGAAGAGCTGCGTCTGGTGGTGAAGGGCATTAGGAGGAGAGATGACCACCACATGCGACACCTGAAGTTCTGGCTCTGTCATGTGTTAGCTGTGTGGTCTGGGTCAAGTTCCTACACCTCTCTGAGCCTATTTCCATTACCGCAAAATAAGAAGGCTGGCCACAGGTGATCAGGGCCCTGTCCCGCACCGACACAGTCCGTGGCTCTATGACATTAAGGACACCTCCTGTGGGGATCATGGACAAACAGGAGGGAACAGAAAGGCAGAGACGAGAAGGGTACAGACTATTCCAAAGTCTCATTTATTATGATCCCTGATTGTTGCTCCATAAATATACTCACTGTACCTTCCAGAGCGGCAGTTGTCAAGTGTGGTCAGTGGTCACAGGTCAGTTTCTGGGCCCCCTGATCTTAATGACAGAACAAGGTGCACAACGTACTCAGCCCATTTGCTTATGTGCTGCACTGAAGACGTATTAAGAGCAGTGCCTTCCTCACACCGTCAGACCCTCCTGTCCTAAGGAAGGCCAGAGTTCATCCTCCCTGGTTTGCAGATGAGCAGACAGGCTCAGAGAGTGAATGACTCCCCGAGTCACACAGCTCGGAGGGGCAGAACCAGGCGAGAAGCCCAGATTGTCTGAGTCCCCACCTACCGTTAAATGTCAGTTAGATAACTGTGTGGGATCCATGCAAAGCTTGGACACTTAGAAACCCCACGCAGATGCACAGAACTGATCCAAGAGGATGGGGGAGGATTCTGCAAAGAAGAACTACGAGCATCCTTTCCTTCCTCCGCCACCTTGACGAGCGGGTTGACCACCAGCTGTGGGGGTTGATACCCACCTGCTATCCTCTTTTTTTTTTTTTCTTTCTGAAGCTGGAAACAGGGAGAGACAGTCAGACAGACTCCCACATGCGCCCGACCGGGATCCACCCGGCACGCCCACCAGGGGCGACGCTCTGCCCACCAGGGGGCGATGCTCTGCCCCTCCGGGGCGTCGCTCTGCTGCGACCAGAGCCACTCCAGCGCCTGGGGCAGAAGCCAAGGAGCCATCCCCAGTACCCGGGCCATCTTTGCTCCAATGGAGCCTTGACTGAGGGAGGGGAAGAGAGAGACAGAGATGAAGGAGGGGGTGGGGGGTGGAGAAGCAAATGGGCGCTTCTCCTATGTGCCCTGGCCGGGAATCGAACCCGGGTCCCCCGCACGCCAGGCCGACGCTCTACCGCTGAGCCAACCGGCCAGGGCCTGCTATCCTCTTACACATACAAATTTCCTTCTTTAGGCAATGCTGGTAGTGGCTTGTACCCTAGAACTGAGGCACTCTGTCTAGATCCTGAGGTCCAACTTAAATCATATGCAAAGAAAGACCCTATACCACTTTCTAAATGTTTATCCACGGGCAAGTCATTTAACATCTCAATGCCTCAGTTTCCTCATCTGTAGAGGAGGAATAACAACAGTACATATACTTCAAAGGGTTATGGTGAGGATTAAAAAGGTAATACATGTAAGTGCTTAGCACAATGCCTACAACATAAATGTTGCTTATGGTCACTATGATTTTTTTCTGGGAAGGAGTCCAAAGCTTTCATCAGATTCTCAACAGGTTCTACGATCCAATAAAAATTAAGAATCCCTGTTCTACATGCTCAGAATAAAACTAAGGTCTTTCTGTGAGAAGGGAAGTACCTCCTCTAGTTTCCTCGCCTTTCCAAAAGATAGGGATTTGAGGTTTTCTATGCCTTCTACTCTTGGAGGGCACACGAACTCTGAACTGCACTGGAGACACTACTCAGTCATTTCTGTGGCTGGGAAATGCCTCCTCAGACTCTGAGAAGCCCTAATCTAAAAGTGGGAAATTAGAAGAAAACCAAATCCCAACTCCAGTTCCCGCACAGTTGGGAATAAACCCACTCCATCCTGGTCTGTCCAGATGCAGGAGGAGGATGCTGGCACTGTGGTCCTGCAGCCCAGGTGTCTGACCACCGTTCCTGAACCCCCTGCTGAGGAACTGAGAAAAGACAGTCAACTAACTCCAGACACACAGGAGGTGATGTGTTGGGATGTGAAAAAGACCCAAAGCTGAGGTTCTGTCTGGAAAGAATTGATTAAGAAGGGATTAAAAAGCCTAACCAGGCGGTGGCACAGTGGATAGAGCATCGGACTGGGACATGGAAAACTCAGGTTCAAAACCCCAAGGTCACCACCTTGAGCACGGGCTCACCAGCTTGAGCGCAGGGGCGCTAGCTTGAGTATGGGATCATAGATAATACTCCATGGTTGCTGGCTTGAGCCCAAAGGTCACTGGCTTGAGCAAGGGGTCACTTGCTCTGCTGTAGCTCCCCAGTCAAGGCACATATGAGAAAGCAATCACTGAACAACTAAGTAGCTGCAACGAAGAATTGATGCTTCTCATCTCTCTCCCTTCCTGTCTGTCCCTCTCTCTGACTCTCTCTCTCTCTGTCTCTGTCAAAAAGAAAGAAAGGATTAAAGAGAAATGGTATGAAATATGTAAGAGATGGAACATGATTTAAATCCTAACTTTGCTGCTCTTTGGCCTCATAACTTTGAAACAAAACACTCAACCTCAGTTTCTCCATCAATAAAATGGGATGGGGGGACTCATGAACACCGCTTCCTTTACAGGAGTTATTTGGATTAAATAAGATCTGCGTAGACATTTAACAGTATCTGGTGGTACTTCCGCAAGTGCTCACTCAACTGATGCCAACTATTATTACCACTGTATGGACTATGACGAGGGATGAGGCAAAGGTCAGCATAGTTATGAAGCCTTAGGTTTTTAGATGTTGTTACATTAAAAATCAAGGAATTTGTGGGAAGACATACCAGTACTACAGGAAATACAGGGTCCTGGGCCCAAAACAAGGAAGAGCTCTAACGACACAAACCCAACCCTGAGTCCTTAGCTCAGGAAGTTCCACTTAGGTAGCAATGAAGGTAAAACACAGATGAGAGCCTGGCCGAAGGGCCAGCTCAGCCATCGCACATCTTGACTCCTAGCTGGAGCAGCAGCAACTCCATAAAATGACCCTGCCCGTTCTCTAATGGGCAGTTAGTCTATCTTTGGTGGATCAACAACGGGGAAATTATTACTTAATAAACACAATGTTGGGTTAGGTAAAAATCTTTCAAAGCAAGGGACATTTAGAAGAATAATAAATATAAAAATAAAAGAGAGGTACCTTTGATGATAAAAAGACTGGGGACAACAGTTCCCATGGTGGCCCCGGCTCCCAACATCCTAGGTCCCCATCTGCTCTCTCTCCTGAATTCACCTCGTTACTTCCTTACAGACGAGGAATGAGTTTGAAAGCATCCATACTTCTTTTTCAACTAGTTTTCTCAAACATACAAGTAATATAGGTTCATCAGAGAAAGCTGGGGAAACCAAGGAAGTCTCAAAGGAAACACAAGAATCCAACCACCACTGTTAACATGTTCACTCACTGCTGACAGTTTCCTTCTTTTTTATAAGGCAATTCATTTTTATTTAAAGCCTCACATCACACAGTTTTCCTAAGAGGCCATAGCTGAAGGATTAGTAAAAAGCAGTAAAAAAAAAAAAGTCAAGAACAGTTTGAAACTGGTGGACAAAAGGGAACACAAGCGTGCAGGCACGTGTACACACATTTCAGTGCGTGCACGCGCACAGATCTCGCTTCTCAGAGGCCGTCTAAACTCACATCCGGGATGCTCACTACGGTCATCGCTGAACTCAGAAGTTTAAATTCATAGATTCAAAAAAGAACTCCACCCGCTCGAACAATACCCTTTAAGAATAAAAAAGCCTAGCATTTCAAACAAGCATTTTTAAAAACCCCAAACCTATGATGTGTTCCCTGGCACAAATCTGGGTTGGTTTCTGGTGGGGTTCCAGGGTAGAATTTCAAAAGATACTATAATTGTTCCTCATGTCACTGATACTGTTCTATCAAACTCAAATAAATCAAAATGAAAAAGAAAAACAAGACTGAACCTTGCTGGCAACACACTCGGTGCTTAGAAAACATGAGTTTCTACCAGCATCTTTTATGGCTTCTGCTTAAGACCATTTCTAATATCACTTATGCCAGAGTAACAGGAAGAGTAATTTTTGTTGACTAGTTTCAACAAACTGTATCTTCAAAGCTCCCTTCATCTGCTGAGTGGGTAGAACTCCTAGAAAAGGATGTAAGTTCAGCAGGAAAGAACTTTCCTAAGAGGAGCCCAACCAAAATTGGAAAGAGTGGTTTCTTGTGAGAGCGAGCTCTGCTCTGCGGCAGGTATGCAGGCAGAGTTGTACAAACCATGTGGCTTACAACTTTAAGATTCCAAGTCTTCCTTTCTTACAGTAGACGTCACAAGGGCATTGCTCTGTTGCCTTCCCCCATTCCTCGTGAGTGAGAAAGAGAGGTAAGATCACTGGTGTGAGTCCCAGTGAAGACTTTTTCAGAACTCAGAAGGGCCATAAATAGAGGCAAGAGTCAGGAGGTGGGAGTCACTCGGGAGCCTGGAGAACACAGAGACACTCAAACAAATGGCCTCTCGATTTGGACAAAGAATTCAGAGGTGGTCATGGGTGGCTCTGGGAAACTCCAAGACTCAGACTAGGGTCCACACACCCTACTTTGAGACTGAACTGCAGCAGCTTTTCAGGAAAAGATGGCACCTGGGGCCTCAGGACGCAGACATCTCTGCCACTGCCCCACAAACCCTGGACATGTCCAGTCAAATGTGAACAGAGCTGTCTCTTTAAGAGTGCCCTGGTCTGAGAGTTCAAGGCAGGTGCCTTCTAAGATCCTCAAAGATAACCAAATCCAGCAGACAATGGCCACAACTAATAAGGATACTATATTTTTTCTACATTCTACTTTCATGATAAAAGCAAAGGGTAATTGGCTGACCAGTAGTGGCACAGTGGATGGAGTGTCGACCTGGGACGCTGAGGTTCCAGGTTCAAAGCCCCCACGATCACCAGCTTGAGCACATCATTTGGCTTGAGCGCAGGTTCACAAGCTTGAGCACAGGGTCTCCAGCTAGAGCATGGGCTCATGACCCCATGGTCAATGGCTTGAGCCCATAGCTCACTGGTTCGGCTGGAGCTCCCCTCACCCCCACCCCCCGTCAAGGCACGCACAAGAAGCAATCAATGAACAACTAGTGCCGCAACTATGAATTAATGCTTCTCTTCTCTCCCCTTTCCTGTCTATCTCTCTGTCTCTCTGTCTCTCTCTCTCTCTCATACACATACACACACAGAGACACACACACACAGAGAAAAGCAAAGGGTAACAAAATTAATTGATACTTGCGTCAAAAAACAACCTCCAGGAGATGCCCTAATTCAGTCCAGATTCCAATGGGCCCTTGTTTTGGGCACTCCATGGACCAAGGAACAACACATGGCTCTACTCAAACCTGTAACTTAGAATTTTTGACAGACCTTAAAAGTCTTATTGGAAAAATCACAAAAGGCCAAAAGATGTGCATGTTACTCCAGGTAAGGAACCCTTGTCCTCTACGATAATGTATAATATGACTTCTAGAGAAGCAAGACGGACTTCTCTTCCTCCAAAGACAAAAAGAGGAGAAGGAGAGCTAAATCCTTACTTTACACGGTGAGGAGTCAACCTAATGTCCTAAAGTGGCAAACTTGCAAGTTATTGAAAAACATGGAAGTAAATACCAAAAGAATTAGCTAGTATTTTCAATGACTGCCACCGGGCAGCTGTGTCTGGCGGGGGAGCAGGAGATTGTGGTCCTGAAGAACTACTTGATTCTTGAAACGATATGCTATGTAACTGCGATAAACCCTGCAAATCATAAAAACTAGAAGAAAAAAGGGGAAATGAGCCAGAATACCTTGGATGCATATATTTTCCAACTTAAGATACAAAAAATAAAGAATACATTAGGCAAATGATAGTATTCAAATATTGTTTCTCCTTATTTTTAAACCAGAGTATTATTTTTAGTAACCTTTTCTGATTATAGTAATTCAGTAATACTGTTCACTTTTTATTTTATTATTTTTTAATTTTCTCATTGATTTGAGAGAGAGAGGAAGGGAGAGAGTGAGGGATGGGGGAAGGAAAGAAGCATCGACTTCATTGTTTCGCTTAGTTGTTCCATTTAGTTGTGTCCTCATTAACAGCTTCTTGTATGTGCCCTGACTGGGGTTCAACCCACGACCTCTGGTACACTGGGACGCCTTATCCACTGAAACACCCAGCCAGGGCCACGGTGTTCATTGTTTTAAAAAATTAGAAAATAATACTCCCTCCAAAAAAGGGGGGGGGCACAAAGAAAAAATTATAAAATCACCATCCAGAGTTAATCACTTGATGACTTAGAGGTAATTTTTTTTTATATATGTGCATATGCATATTGATTTAAAAAATTGAGAATTTTCTTTAATGACCATAAGGTTTTTAATTTTGAGGGGGAAGGAATCTTTTATTCTGAAGAGCATTAAATAAATTGGGCCTTTGCTTCTTATACCATCGGTCAACGCCAAGATTTCACGGCACAGTGCTAGGCACGTCAAGTTGTCATATTCTGACTTCATGGTGCATTTACAAAGAAGAAAAACTCTTTTCGGATAGCGATTCTATGGTTTTCTCATAATTCCTAGACATAAAATTATAGCAGTGCCCTGGCCGGTTGGCTCAGCGGTAGAGCGTCGGCCTAGCATGCGGAGGACCCGGGTTCGATTCCCGGCCAGGGCACACAGGAGAAGCGCCCATTTGCTTCTCCACCCCTCCGCCGCGCTTTCCTCTCTGTCTCTCTCTTCCCCTCCCGCAGCCAAGGCTCCATTGGAGCAAAGATGGCCCGGGCGCTGGGGATGGCTCTGTGGCCTCTGCCTCAGGCGCTGGAGTGGCTCTGGTCGCAACATGGCGACGCCCAGGATGGGCAGAGCATCGCCCCCTGGTGGGCAGAGCGTCGCCCCTGGTGGGCGTGCCGGGTGGATCCTGGTCGGGCGCGCATGCGGGAGTCTGTCTGACTGTCTCTCCCTGTTTCCAGCTTCAGAAAAATGAAAAAAAAAAATTTTTTTTAAATAAATAAATAAATAAATAAATAAAATTATAGCAGTGGGTGGCAGCTCTACTGCAAACTGGCTTCACCTAAAACTGGGTTGTTTTCCGACTCTGAGTGCCTTGTTTGTTTCTATTTGTGCAAATCTCTCTTTGTTTCTTTCTCTCCCAGGCCCTCACCTTGTCACCATCTTTCCTCCCCACTCCACCCCAATGTCTTGTTTTATCCCTTTCTCCCACAGCTACACCTTCTCCCTGCCACCCTTGCAATATGGAACCGGAATCACAGCTTTATTACTTTTTTCATTTGCAGAACAGAATTATCTTTAAGTTTAGAACGGGAATACAAAGCATTCCATTTATGCATTTTCTAAAGCCCATGTTGTCGTCCCCCCTTCATTTCTTTTTTTTTTTTTTTTTAACAAAAGCAGCTTCAGCCCCAGGGCCTAGGGCCTAATTAGGAAGAGGCCTTGTGTGGGCAAGGGGGTAGTTTCCCAGAGAGGAGGCCTAATGTGAAAGCCACCTTACTCTGCTCCCGGGGCACCCAGCCCAGCATCACCCCCTGTCGGGGAGTCAGTAGGTCCAGAAGGCAAATCTAAAACTATCAGGGCACCCTGCTGAAGAACCATCTACTCCCCCATCCCTCTAAGAAAGACCTGCCCCTTTTCCTAATCATCTAAAATGCCTCTTTTTTTCACAAGAACTTCTTTTAAAATCAGGTCACCTCCATCCTATGCATAGGATTTTCTGGAACCAAGATGCTGGGCACATCTTAGAAGAGCTTTCTGGGTACTGATTACTCTGTGAAGTGTAAGCAGTCTCTCCCAGCCTTAGAGATCTGCACACTTCACATGGCTGCCTTCCACAGCTCCAAGTGTCTGATAAAAAATATTGACCAGGGACGACCTAGGTCTGCCTCCCATGCTGAGAATAGGTCTGCCTCCCATGCTGAGAATGCAAACCTGACCTGGTAATCCAGCCAGCAGCGAATCTACCTGCTGCCTCATCATCCAGCCCTCACTTCCTCTCATAGCCATAGGCTCCTAGAGGGATTCTCCCGTTAGACGCCTTCCAGCAGCATGGTACTGTATCTACTGCACACCCGAGTCCATGTCAAGAAAGGTAAATGACCCAATGACAGGCTTGTACTCCAGGAACCTACACTGGTTCTCAATTACTCCTGCATTCTTCCTAGTAACTGTTCCCAAGCCATCTCTTTGTGAAGATACATAAGAGAACGAGAGAGAGAGAAATAAATGCACAAACGAGTCAGTTCTGCTTTCCCCAAGTATATCCTCAAGAAAATCAGGCAACAGCTCCAGTTCTGAGAAATAAACCAGTAAATTCTGAAACAGTAAAATTTCTACAAATGATGTTGGCAGCGGAGGTAGGTGGTGTGGAGGGGCGAATAGAACGGATGGACCAGTTCTCATCAGAAAGCATAAGATGAGTCAAGTTTTTATACAGTGGCAAATGTTCCTTTTGGACTTGCTTCAAACCTGTGTGTGGGCTGAGTCTCTGAAGTAAACAAATCCTCTTGTATAACAGAGGTCATGAGGTGATTAAGAGGGTGAGGAGACTTGCGGAAAAGAAATCACCCACAAATCACCTTTGATAAATAAAATCAGATCTCCCTCCGCTGGGTCTTGACTCTGCGAAACCTGACCAGGGACATGGAGCCATATTAAAGGGTCCACGCGACCCCTGAGGGATGGGTATATTCCCCAGTTTAAGTTCAACAACAACCTGGATGGGAACAGCGTTTGAAAGCGTTGATACACCCTGTTCCCCTCAGCAAAGAGCTGGAATGCCAACCCTGGCTTCCATCGGCTTCCATACGCCGCTGAGGGAGGCGCGGCGCCCTGAACAGCAGTTGGCCAAACATGTGGGAAAGAGGTGCAGCTGCTGGGCTTTCATGTTTACCAGGAAGAATGAGTGTTGATCTTGCAGATTTTTGATAATGTTTTCACAGCCAGTGTTATTCCCAACCCATTTTAAAATGCAATCTGAACAACACCCCTTTCCTCGTCAGTCTCCTTGAACTTAAATTGTTCCATCGACCTCGGTCCTGGAAACCCTTCCTCTACTGGCCGCACCTCAGTTTGGCCCTTGGAGGATCTCTGCAATGGCAGGGCAGGGAGAAGGACATTAAATTCCAACACAGGGAACCTGGGCTTAGGACGCTGGCACTCAGCAGCTGCACGATCTCCGCGGGCCACCTGGGATCACCTAGGAAGGACTCTAACCGTCTCTGGGTCTGGGGTTGTATTGAACTGATTCCATGTTCCTGTGTAAATTTAGTTCCCAAATGCAATAAGCCATGAAGCTTAAAAAGGACTAGCATGAACTAAGAAGTTACTTTAGACTGAGAGCAAAGAATGGGCAAAACAACGAGCCATCTTGCCGGCGGGATCTGGCATGCCACCACAGAAAGGACCCGGGCTAGAAAGAGCCATTTACAAAATGCTGAGAGTCTGCCCAGGCCCTTTTGAAAACTGGGTTCTTGGGTTGTTTCCTGATTTCTTTTTCTTTCCCACAATCTTGAACATTGACTATTATGCAGAAGAAAGAAACATTTAAAGGGACAAATATATCTTTGGGAGACCCAGGAAGAATGTTGTTTGAAGTAAGGACCCTTTCTCTCTGTCCTTCTCTCTCACACACAACCTCATCCACACACTCAACTAGGCATCTGAGTAATACGCCGCCGTGGCAGGTGCCCAGCTAACTCCATCGGAGCCAGTGGTCTCTGCCAAGTCTGGTGCAGTGGAATAGTTGTTTGACCCACTCCCTTCCTGATGCTGGTCTATTTTTGGTTAAAACTTGGGCTTCAGATGGGGCTCCCTCCTTAGAATTACTATTTGATGATGGTAATCCTCCAGGGTCTGTACTAAAAATGACACTGTGAAGAAGAACAAGCCAGTTCTAAACCCTTATTGCCATGGTTTTGAGATCTGTGCAGGGATCAAGCTGTAGCCAGCCCAGAAACATCACAGTGACTTTACCTACCCTCCTATTGATTCCCTATCTGTACGTCCAGCGTACCATGTAGACATCATGACGTCTATGATGCTTACAATATAATTTCAGAGATAAGAATCAGTCCAGTGAAACCTAACCAGACAGCCATATAAAGCAAAATGAGAAAAATTTTAAACCCATCAACAGTCACAAGAAGCCGTGAGAATGAATCCCATGTGGGCTACAAAGGTCACCCAGACGTTGCGCTGGGCCTTGGGCAGGAGGAGAGTTTGTGAAGTAGAATGTGATACACGACACTCTAGATCAGGGGTCCCCAAACTACGGCCCGCGGGCCACATGCGGCCCCCTGAGGCCATTTATCCGGCCCCCGCCGCAATTCCGGAAGGGGCACCTCTTTCATTGGTGGTCAGTGAGAGGAGCATAGTTCCCATTGAAATACTGGTCAGTTTGTTGATATAAATTTACTTGTTCTTTATTTCAAATATTGTATTTGTTCCCGTTTTGTTTTTTTACTTTAAAATAAGATCTGTGCAGTGTGCATAGGGATTTGTTCATAGTTTTTTTTTTATAGTCTGGCCCTCCAATGGTCTGAGGGACAGTGAACTGGCCCCCTGTGTAAAAAGTTTGGGGACCCCTGCTCTAGATCAAAGACCTCCTTAGCGACCATCACAGACACCCTGATGCTTCCTTCTTCTCAGAGAAATCAATGGCTTGGTCATCTGTTAGCCAAACAAGGAAGTCACCACTGACAAACCCCCTCCTCTTCCAGCCCCACATCTCTGTGTCTCTCTGGTATAGATGACAGGCTCGAAGGTGGTAAACTCCAAGGAGGACAGATGCCCAAGCAGGAGCTTCTTGGTGGTTGGAGTAAAAGTGGTACCCACCACAAGTTGGCAGGCTGAAAACCAAGTCAAATTCTCTTTCATTTTCTCCCTCAGTGTGGGGTTCTCAGATCCTTCATCAGAATCCCCGGGATCTCTCCAAACCTGAGAAATCAACATCTTTGAGGGTATGGCCAGGGAATCTGCAATTTTAACAAGCCACTCAATATGATTCCAAAAAGTATGAAAGTTTCTGCTAGCTTGTTCCAGCCTATTCTCTTCCAAAATGGGGATAATTAAAGAAAAGGCTGGGTGTCTCAATTAGGATAGGGAGTTAAGTGGAAACCACCCATGTGGTAGAGGGGCGTGGCTGGAACAATTGATGGGAAATCACGTAGGGTGAAAGAGAGAACACGATGATGAGACACCCAGCCCACAGGGGGCCTCTCCCTCCACTGCAACCTTGGAAGGTCAGAGAGGTGATTTCTTTCCAGGAACCAAAGTGAGTTTGGGTGGATGTGGGCCAGTCTCAAGAATGGAGTTCACCAGTGTGGATGGGACTGTTTAAGTTTGGCCCAAAGCATCCAACCCACACCCCTTCCTCCCACACACCACAGCACCGAGAACTGGCAACTACCAGAGGCCATCCCAAGTCCTAATGGGTCCAATGGTGAAACTGCTTCGCCTACTCGGACATCACAGCCATGGAACCAGATGGCCAATGCCCATTCAGCTCTGCCTGGCTATAACATGGCCCTGAACTGGCATCTACACTCCCCCAAGAGCCAGTGGGTCTCACTCGTCACCCTCCAGGCCTGAGGCGGTGCAGGGCTAACCGGCTGCAGATCTAAGCAGTGTGTGGCAGTTCTCAAAGGGCAGTCCCCAGCCCAGCAGCTGTATCACATGGGAACTTGTTAGAAATACAAATTCTCTGGTCCCCCTCTAGAGCTACTGAATCAGGTTCTGGAGGAGGGGCCTAGCAATCTGTGGCTTAATGAGCCTTCCAAGTCCTTCTGATGCAACCAAAGTTTGAGAACCAGTGTGTAAACACTATCAATAATATGAATCATAATGGTAAATCAACAAAAGAGGTATCTATTTTCATAGGCCTATGAAGCACTTTGAATACAGTGTGTCTGTAAAGTCATGGTGCACTTTTGACCAGTCACAGGAAAGCAACAAAAGACGATAGAAATGTGAAATCTGCACCAAATAAAAGGAAAACTCTCCCAGTTTCGTACCTATTCAGTGTAGTTCGATGTGGGCTCACGCACAGATTTTTTAGGACTCCTTAGGTAGCTATCCTGTATAGCCTCTACAGACTCGTCACTGACTGATGGCCTACCAGAACGGGGTTTCTCCACCAAACTGCCAGTTTCCTTCAACTGCTTATCCCACCGAGTAATGTTATTCCTATGTGGTGGCTCTTTGTTATAAACACGCCGGTATTCATGTTGCACTTTGGTCACGGATTCGAATTTTTTTTTTTTTTTCCAAAGCTGGAAACGGGGAGAGACAGTCAGACAGACTCCAGCATGCGCCCGACCGGGATCCACACGGCACGCCCACCAGGGGCGACGCTCTGCCCACCAGGGGGCGATGCTCTGCCCCTCCGGGGCATCACCCTGTCGCAACCAGAGCCACTATAGCACCTGGGGCAGAGGCCAAGGAACCATCCCCAGCGCCCGGGCCATCTTTGCTCCAATGGAGCCTCGGCTGCGGGAGGGGAAGAGAGAGACAGAGAGGAAGGAGAGGGGGAGGGGTGGAGAAGCAGATGGGCGCCTCTCCTGTGTGCCCTGGCCGGGAATCGAACCTGGGACTCCTGCACGCCAGGCCGACGCTCTACCACTGAGCCAACCGGCCAGGGCCACGGATTCGAATTTATCGAGCCACAGAACACACTGAACTTTCCTCTGTACCATCCACATGTCGACTGGCATGGCCGTGGGCTGCTCCGCTGTATGCACGGTGTTATGTCATCACCTGTGCATGCGCACATGCTGCCACATCATCCTACAGAAACTGGGAGGGTTTTCCTTTTATTTGGTGCAGATTTCACATTTCTATCGTCTTTTGTTGCTTTCCTGTGACTGGTCAAAAGTGCACCATGACTTTATGGACATACTGCACAGTATCTTAGGGATACCCTCTTCTAATCCTAAAGTCCTCTAAATAATTCATTCGAATCTCATAGCAATGCTGAGGTAGATAAAGCAACATTATTATCCCATTTTGCAGGAAAGGAGACTGAGACTCAGAGAGATGAAGTGACTGACACACGTGAACCCCACCCAGAGCCCATTCACTGACAAGCCATAGGGGTGTCACTGGGACTTAATCTGAGTAATGAAGTCACCAGATCACACCAATTTCTTTTCCCCGTGGCGCAGGGGGATACTTTTGGCAGCAGAAACTGACATCCCTTATCTGGCCCATTGTCACTCACCTCAAGTGACTATATCTAAGGCCATCCTCCAATAATTCTGGATTTGAACTGAAAAAGCAATTTTAAAACCACGACAAGACAGATCCACTTAGATTCCATGATGACATGACACAGACAACAATCCTCAACTGATAAATGGGTCCTGTGCCAACAGTTCATTTACAAGTTGAAAGGCTGGAACTCAGACTGCACTTTCCAATGGACACTCCATGGAGCCGGTGGGTCGCTCCCAGATCAAGTCACCTCGAGCCCATCTGTAAGAGGGAGAGGCAGACAGGCACTGGTGGGTCTGGCTGTGAGCCAAAAGGTTCAAATGCCAGCTTCCCCATCATTAACCAACGAGACAACGACCAAGTCCCTTAGCCTTTCTGACCCTCGGTTTTTTCATCTGGAAAGGACAATACCTTGCAGGGTTGTTGAGAGGATTAAATGACAATTTACATACAGTGCCTGCCACACGGTAGACATTCAACAAAAGGCTACAGCTTACGCTGTTTAACTCAAAAAATAGACATCGTGCTATATTTTTGCCCTGAAAACTACGCAATTAATAAAGCAAACATTTGAAATTATAACAGGATTGACTATAGAAGGATTAACTACCTCCTAAAAGACCAAGGAAAAAGAGGGAGGGTGGTAGGCTTACAGGGTGGCACAAAAGGTCACCTGTCCCCCTCCCCTTTGGCCTTCTTTCAACTCTCAGCTCAACACTTTGGGGACCTTCATTGTCCTCCCAGACTCCGTCAGATCTCTTTAGTGTATGCTCCAATGGCCCCCAGTCCTTCCTATTCACAGCCTTACAATGATTATAATTTAACCCTTAAAGCTTAGTCCGTGTTCCCCACAACTCCGTAAGTTCTATGCAATCAAGGCCCAGGTCTGGTTCTGCTCACCAGGTCTTTTCCTGATACTTTGCCCTGCGCCTGGAACACAGTAGGCACTCAGATGTTTTCAGACTGAGTCACACCAGGGCAGCTGGGCAGGGATCAGTACTGGGAAGAAGAGGTGTGTGCCGCTGGCGGTGCATATGTATAGATAACTCCTAAGTCAAGGTCTGTGACTCAGGGCTGCCTAGGCAAGCATACAACTCTCTATGCCCCCATAAAATCAATCCTCCTCAGCCATATCCCTTGGCCCATAAAAGCTGAGTAATAGGCCCTGGCCGGTTGGCTCAGTGGTAGAGCGTCGGCCTGGCGTGCGGGGGACCCGGGTTCGATTCCCGGCCAGGGCACATAGGAGAGGCACCCATTTGCTTCTCCACCCCCACCCCATCCCCTCCCGCAGCCAAGGCTCCATTGGAGCAAAGATGGCCCAGGCGCTGGGGATGGCTCCTTGGCCTCTGCCCCAGGCGCTAGAGTGGCTCTGGTCACGGCAGAGCGACGCCCTGGAGGGGCAGAGCATCGCCCCCTGGTGGGCAGAGCGTCGCCCCTGGTGGGCGTGCCGGGTGGATCCTGGTCGGGCGCATGCGGGAGTCTGTCTGACTGTCTCTCCCTGTTTCCAGCTTCAGAAGAAAAATAAAGAAGAAAAAAAAGCTGAGTATTAGAACCACAAGTTATTAAATCCACAGGCATCTTTTTCCGACGGGCACACATCCTGCCAGCCTCAGTCTGCTCACAGGGCCGGTGTGGAATGAGGTAACGATGGTGCAGGAGTCCTGGCAGGTTTGGAATCTGCAGTTCTCCCTGCCTCAGGATCAGTTAAAGAGGAGGGAAGACTGCAACCTCACCCCAGCTAGAACTCTGAAGCAAGTCGTGGAAAATGCTACTGCTAGCTGCATTTTACTGGGTGTCTGTCTGTACCTGTCGCCAGGCCCACCCTCAAAACCCAATGATGTAGGTATGGTTCCCATTCTACATATGAGAAAACAAAGACTCGGGAAATTAGAAACACACTGATGATCACATAGTTCGTAAGCAGAGCAAGAACTGGAACCCAGATTAGCCACATTGCACAGTGTGTGCACTCTTAGCCTCAACTACCTCCCTACGGGGTATAAGCTTCCCCAGAGTGTGAAGGAGGCACAGGCCTCGATGAGCCAATGCAGGGGTGAGAGGGTTCTAGTCCAGGTGCTTCCACTACTATGTGATCCAGAGTAAGTCATTTTACTTCCCTGGGCCCAGGATGGCTTCCTCCCCAGTAATGTGAAAGAGTAGACCAGATGGCCATTAAGAAAGGAGAGGCCCTGGCCGGTTGGCTCAGCGGTAGAGCGTCGGCCTAGCGTGCGGAGGACCCGGGTTCGATTCCCGGCCAGGGCACACAGGAGAAGCGCCCATTTGCTTTTCCACCCCTCCGCCGCGCTTTCCTCTCTGTCTCTCTCTTCCCCTCCCGCAGCCAAGGCTCCATTGGAGCAGAGATGGCCCGGGCGCTGGGGATGGCTCTGTGGCCTCTGCCCCAGGCGCTAGAGTGGCTCTGGTCGCAACATGGCGACGCCCAGGATGGGCAGAGCATCGCCCCCTGGTGAGCAGAGCGTCGCCCCCTGGTGGGCGTGCCGGGTGGATCCCGGTCGGGCGCATGCGGGAGTCTGTCTGACTGTCTCTCCCCGTTTCCAGCTTCAGAAAAATGAAAAAATGAAAAAAAAAAAAAAAAAAAGAAAAAAAAAATAATAAAAAGAAAGGAGACCCAGGGCTACTGAGCACATAAAATCACCTGCCCGTCAAAACCTATCACTAACTCACATCTGCCTGGTCCTCACCTGGACCCCACTACGTGGCTGTGCAGCTCCCCTCACCCAAAGGGGGGACTGCCGAGACTGAGCTCTCTGGCAGGGAGGGAGGGGAGGGACGGCAGAGCTGCTGGCCTTTCTACTAGACTCCCTGAAACAGGCTTGGAGTGAACCAAGGATAAGCAACTAGGGAAATGAGACTGTTTACCATACATTTAATTAAACCTGAACCTCCCTTCCTGCAGCAGGAAATGGAAAAAAATCCCATTTGCTGTGAAAAAGCAGCTGTCTACCCCTAAGTTTCCCCTGGGCTCGTGCCCTGCAGCAGTCTCCTACGGGGCACCAGCTCCCTGCGGGGTGAGTTCCGCACAACCCTAGACCAACCACAGGAACGGCCTTCAGAGCGTCAGGGTCATTCGTCCAAGAAAGAGTCTCTCCAGAGCGCTGGCCTCTGCACTGCTGCACGGAGTGATCTGGGCTCCACAGTCTCTTCTACAAAGCCTTACAAGGTCAAAAATGCTCACATTGTAATTCCTATGATGAAAAGGCTGTGAACAGCACAGACTAAATGGCCAATACAAAGGACACTTCAGGAGTCAAAACTTACTAGCCAAACAGCAGAGTCAGCAATGTCATGGCAGGAGCCAAGGAGACGGGGCTGGCCAGGCCTCAGCAGCGCTCCAGCCCCGCAAAAGTCCCCGCCTCCGGCCAGTCCACGCCAGGAGTGAGCACATCACCCCAGCACCAGAGTAGGAGTCACAAAGAGCTGACATCCACTTTGGGGAAGGTTGCTGATGCCTGAGTCATCACTCTCCTTGTAAAACCCATGCTGACTTTTGCACGCATGGCAAGGCATGGGGGACATGCCCAAAGCCATTTTGTAAAATGCGCATTAAAATAAAGCCTGAACTATGAGGAGAGGAAGTAGCACCCCTTTCTTTACCACAAGCCTAGATGCACTAGGTCTAGCAACTTACAGGGGCAGTAAAGTAGGGAGAAACAAGGGAAACAGAGCAGGAAGAGAAGAAAAACTAACGAGAGGAAGAGGAGGTGTTAAAGGAGAAGCCCGATATCAAGCCACTCCCCTCCTTGCCTCAGGAGCCTCGCTCTCTCCCCTGGTCCTACTACTTACCAAGGCTGCTCAAGGCAGGGAGGTCTGCTACTCCTCCCTGAGCAGCAAAGACATAACAACCCTACCAAGCTAACTGTCCTGCGTCAGCACCCGGTCAGTCTCCTGCAAAAGAGGAAAGGCTTGCCCTGGCCAGTTGGCTCAGTGGTAGAGCGTCGCCTGGCGCGCAGAAGTCCCGGGTTCGATTCCCGGCCAGGGCACACAGGAGAAGCGCCCATTTGCTTCTCCACCCCTCCGCCGCGCTTTCCTCTCTGTCTCTCTCTTCCCCTCCCGCAGCCAAGGCTCCATTGGAGCCAAGATGGCCCGGGCGCTGGGGATGGCTCTGTGGCCTCTGCCTCAGGCGCTAGAGTGGCTCTGGTCGCAACATGGCGACGCCCAGGATGGGCAGAGCATCGCCCCCTGGTGGGCGTGCCGGGTGGATCCCGGTCGGGCGCATGCGGGAGTCTGTCTGACTGTCTCTCCCTGTTTCCAGCTTCAGAAAAATGGGAAAAAAAAAAAAAAAAAAGACCACAGCAAGGCTGAGAATGGATCTAACCCAGTGGTAGTCAACCTGGTCCCTACCGCCCACTAGTGGGTGTTCCAGCTTTCATGGTGGGCGGTAGCAGAGCAACCAAAGTATAAATAAAAAGATAGATTTAACTATAGTAAGTTGTTTTATAAAGATTTATTCTGCCAAACTTAGTGAAAATTCAACATAAAGTACTTGGTAAGTAATTATTATTATATGCTTTAACTTGCTATAACTCTGCTTTATAAGTTTTATAAAGTAAAGTTACTTCCCTACTTTATAAATCACCATTACTGTGGAACCGGTGGGCGGTTAGAAAATGTTACTACTAACAGAGATACAAAAGTGGGTGGTAGGTATAAAAAGGCTGACTACCCCTGGTCTAACCTATATGATATAAAGCTACGGTTCTACAAATTAGGGCATATTTTGAACTTCGTGGATTAGTCTGTGGGCCGCACAAAATTGTTCGGCGGGCCGCATGCGGCCCGCGAGTTTGAGACCCCTGAATTAGGGGAAAGGGTAGTAGGCAGCTAAACCAAGACCAGGAGACTTTTACTCATGGACATTTCTACAAAAAGATATTTAAGTAGTTTTTATATATAAACTTGAATACCCTGAATTGCACATACCCTACTGCTCAGATAGTAAAATGACAAACAGCCTGACCAGGCGGTGGTGCAGTGGATAAAGCAACGTACTGGGACGCAGAGGACCCAGGTTCGAGACCCCGAGGTTGCCGGCTTGAGTGCAGGATCATAGACATGAATCCAAGGTCGTAAGCTGGAGCCCAAGGTCACTGGCTTAAGCAAGGGGTCATTTGCTCTGCTGTAGCCACACCCCCCCACACCCCCACCCCCGGTCAAGGCACAGATGAGAAAGCAATCAATGAACAACTAAGGTGCTGCAACGAAGAATTGATGCTTTTTATCTCTCTCCTTTCCTGTCTGTCCCTATCTGTTCCTCTCTCTGTCAAAAAAAAAAAAAAAAGACAAACACAAACAATGGTTCCAGTTCTTTCCATGCCCTGAATTTGATGTAATTGCCACAGATGGGCTCTGCACTGGATGATGAGACAGTGTTTATTAAACAGCTACTGTGCACCACACCTCAAAGCTAAGGTCCCCCTTTTGCCTGACCCTTGTCTTCCCAGTTCCCCAACAGCTGTGACAGGTTAGGAATGGCGGAAAAACACTGAAGGCCACACATGCCTTCGGATTCAGCTGATATTTAAAGGCAGGCAGAGGGGAACAGCACACCCAGAGAGCTCAGTGCTCCATGTAACAGGACGCGGGGCAGGCCTAATTCACAGTCGACTTTTTCCATCTCAAGAGGCAGACAATGGAGACTAACTCTTACATCACCCTTCCTTTGGGGGCTGCTGATCCAATCTTTCTACCCTCCAGGCCTTCCTGATTGAGGACAGAGCTTCCTCCCCTAATTATATCTTTATCTGGCCTCAGAGTAGTAGAAAAGTGAAAACTGGGGCTGTCCTGAAGCAGGGATTAAGTCACATCGCCAGCTTCAAGCAGACAAGTTGTCCAGGCCCTCCTAACGCTCAGAGCCAGGTCCCAGGGTGCTCACAGCTAAGAGGCAGGAGGGGTAAGAAAGCTTTATATGGTCTCGAGAACCGACCCGGAGAAGCCTCCTTCCCTCTTTTCTTTTTCCCTGTTGCTAATTATTCCCCTTTTGTTTTTCTAGTCAATCACCACACTTCTTCAGCCAGTACTTAACCCAGTTCATGTTTCCTAGTTTAACACAGCTTTCATCAACATAAAGCAACTGTACACAGCACCTGACTGTGTACATTTCACAAAGTCTGCCCTTCAGGGATCTTGTAGAGCAGGGGTCCCCAAACTATGGCCCGCGGGCCACATGCGGCCCCCTGAGGCCATTTATCCGCCCCCACTGCACTTCCTGAAGGGGCACCTCTTTCCTTGGTGGTCAGTGAAAAGAGCATAGTTCCCATTGAAATACTGGTCAGTTTGATGATTTAAATTTACTTGTTCTTTATTTTAAATATTGTATTTGTTCCCATTTTGGTTTTTTTTACTTTAAAATAACATATGTGCAGTGTGCATAGGGATTTGTTCATAGTTTTTTGTTTGTTTGTTTGTTTGTTTGTTTGTTTCTGAAGCTGGAAACGGGGAGAGACAGTCAGACAGACTCTCGCATGCGCCCGACCGAGATCCACCCGGCACGCCCACCAGGGGCGATGCTCTGCCCACCAGGGGGCAATGCTCTGCCCCTCCTGGGCATCGCTCTGCCGCGACCAGAGCCACTCTAGCGCCTGGGGCAGAGGCCAAGGAGCCATCCCCAGCGCCCGGGCCATCTTTGCTCCAATGGAGCCTTGGCTGTGGGAGGGGAAGAGAAAGACAGAGAGGAAGGAGGGGGGGGTGGAGAAGCAAATGGGCGCTTCTCCTGTGTGCCTTGGCCGGGAATCGAACCCGGGTCCCCCGCACGCCAGGCTGACGCTCTACCGCTGAGCCAACTGGCCAGGGCCATAGTTTTTTTTATAGTCCGGCCCTTCAATGGTCTGAGGAACAGTGAACTGGCCCCCTGCATAAAAAGTTTGGGGACCCCTGTTGTACAGAGTGCTTTTGTGGGCCCCGGCCAGGTGGCTCGGTGGATAGAATGTCATCCCAGCACACTGAGGCCATGTGTTCGATCTCCAATCAGGACACCCAAGAGAAACAACATTGAGTGCATAACCAAATGGAAATGAGTTGATACTTCCCTCTCCTTCTCTCTCTCTCCCCCTTTCCCTCTCTCCTCTATTCTCTCTGTCTCTCTCTCAAATCAATGGAAAAAAAATTTTTTTTAAGCCTTTTGTGGAAAACAATTTTGGAAGTGAAATTTCACCAAATGTTATTTTATGTAGTTGGACCGTAACTCCCGCCAATGACCCACACCCCACCAACTTCATGTCAATATTCAGAATCATGAGTGCAAAGTACTGACAATGAATACAACACAAGAGTTCTTCCTGCATGATCACATATGGGACACACACGAGCCGATGTGTAAGGCTGGCACAATGGCCTGACCAAACGGTGGCGTAGTGAATAGAGCTTCGGCCTGGGATGCTGAGGACCCAGGTTCAAAACCCCTAGGTTGCCAGCTTGAGTGCAGGTTCATCCAGCTTGAGTGCAGGATCATAGACATGACTCCATGGTCTCTGGCTTGAGCCCAAATTTCACCAGCTTGAGCAAGGGGTCACTCGCTCTGCTGTAGCCCCCTGTCAAGGCACATATGAGAATGCAATCAGTGAACAACTAAGATGCCACAACAAAGAAGTGATGCTTCTAATCTTTTTCCCTTTGTTACTGTTTGTCTGTCTCTGTCTGTCTGTCCCTCCCTCAGTAAAAAAAAAAAAAAAAAAAAAAGGCTGGCACTATGAGTCAAGTAGTAATAATGAAGGGCAGCCTGACCAGGCGGTGGCACAGTGGATAGAGCGTCAGACTGGGATAAGGAAGACTCAGGTTCGAGACCCCAAGGTTGCCAGCTTGAGCGTGGGCTCATCTGGTTTGAGCAAAAGCTCACCAGCTTGGACCCAAGGTCACTGGCTTGAGCAAGGGGTTACTCGGTCTGCTGAAGGCCCACGGTCAAGGCACATATGAGAAAGCAATCAATGAACAACTAAGGTGTTGCAACGCGCAACGAAAAACTATTGATGCTTCTCATCTCTCTGTTTCTATCTGTCTGTCCCTGTGTATCCCTCTCTCTGACTCTCTGTCTTTGTAAAAAAAAAAAAAAAAAAAATGAAGGGCAGCCACACGATGTATTGAGCACCTGTTCATGGGTCAGGCATTAGGTTGGTGCTTCTGTACATTATCCGGTTCAATCCTTAGAACTGTGAGGTCAATTTCATCATCCCAATTTAATGGAGGGGAAAAGATGAGCTCAAGGACTGTGCCTGAAGTTTTACAGCAAGTAAGAGATAAAGCCAAAATCTAGATTCAGAACAATCCAACCAACGACTCTCCTCTTCCCTGTGGTGAAGACAGACAGGAGTCACTGCCTGCGGCACACGAGGCCAGCCCCTTCCCAACTCCGGATGCCCCTCCATTCTGTGTGTGGATGCGGTGGTGGAGGTAAATGCCCAGGGTGGGAAATCTGTATGCCAGAAATACCAGGGGGCGTGGTGGCTATAAAATACCTGTTTGTTTTTCATGATTTAAGTGAGGGAAGGCGGAAGGAAGAGATCTGCATGTACATCCTTTCTCTCTGCACTCAGTAAAGTCACTTTCCCCTCAAAGCATTAGCTCAAGTTTCGGCACTCGGACATTCTGAAAGTGAGCAGCACAGAGAAGCAAGGTCTGGCCCGATCGGACTGGGTTGCAAAGAAGCAATCTGTACCGTTTTATTCAAGTTACATCCAAGATTTGTCTAGAACTTTCAGATTTCAAAGATAACATTCGACCAGTTTCAGAGATCTGGGCTATCAAATCATTATTAGCTTCTCTACTTTGTCCTCAGGTACCACTGATGGCAATGCCAGGAGCGCATGGGCACTGCCGGCCTGGCTCCGAGCTCCTGGCTCTGCAGCAAACCTGCAGCCAGGCTCTGCAACCCTGAGTCACTGCCGGCCGGCCGGGGCCCATGTCTGTGGTGTTAAGAAAAATACTAACAAGAAGCAATAGACTCCCATTTAGAAAACCAGAGAAAATAAAACCACATTCACCAACATTCCTACCACAGCATTATTTGGGGACATTTCCTTGCCGATTTTTTTTTCAGACACATTTAGCACACAGTTGTGACTGTAGCTTATATACAACTGTTTTCCATTCCTTCAACTACAACTTCTGCTCGATTATCAAGGGTCACCTGTTCTAGGCACCCTTTCCGAGCCATCTCCTCACCCAGGTGAAACAGACCTCGTTTGCCCTCTGTGTCTTCTATCCTCTGAACAAACAGGAATCATGCTCCTCTCCAACTTTGCTAATTAGTCTAAACACCAGGCTCCCCTTAAAGACCACAGACCTTCCAAAGCAGTCAAGACTGTAAACTTAGATTATTTTCCACATAGTTGGCAGAAACGACACCAAAATGTTACAGGGGCCGAGTTGGAGAGGCGCACCACGACCGATGAGTTATAGCATTCCTTCTACTTCCTGGTGTCGTTCCAAATTTTCTCTAGACAACATCTCATTCTTTCAGGAATATTTAACTGATTATAAACGTCTCTTAGAACGTTGTGATTGATCAACCTCAAATATCGCACAGAGGAGGAAGGGGTCTGACAGCATGAGATATGTTCCGATTTTAAAAGAGGAAAGTGGGCAATCCTGCCATCTGCAAGTCAATAAGCCCTGATAACAACAAATGAAGAGACTCCTGGCAAAATTCTAAAACAAATGGTACGGGGGGGATTTAGAAGAGGGTGCAAACATTGGGAGAAGGCAGTGTGGGGACACGATGACCGAGTCGTGGCAGAGGGTAAGCGGTGGTTTCTTGTCATGATTACCCAGTTAGCAGACCAGGTGAAATGTCAGAGAGAAGAAAGCATCTTGATTTCAGCAAAGCAACCAGAAAAACTTCCAGTGATTCGTGTGCAGATAAGATAGGGACACAGAGTCAGTCTGTACTGGCATGTGACTATTAGCCATTTGAACTACCACCGCCACAGAACGTACCCGTATTTCCCCATGGATAAGACGTGCCCATGTATAAGACACACCTTAATTTTGGGGGCCCAAAATTTGAAAACAAAAAATAAAAAGTTTTACATAAAGTTACTGAACTCAAGTTTTATTCATCATAAAATTCATAAAACACCTCATCATTGTCAAAGCTCAACCAATAGCTTGTCCTCATCTGTGTCTGATGATGAATCACTGTCTTCATATATTGCCTCATCCTCAGTTCCATATGGCATTTGAAATGCCACAACCACTGTGTAAGATGCACCCAGTTTTTAGACCCCAAATTTTTCATAAGAGGGTGCATCTTATACATGGGGAAATACAGTACATCATTCCCTCCTTTGACCATGACTGAACTTTGTACATACCCCTCTAGTAGCACTTATCAAATCTGAGCTCCTAGTCTGTCTTTCTACACAGTACGGCTCACAGGCCACATCGAGCCCCCCACCTGTGTCTGTTATATTTTACATGTTGACTATGGCTATGTTGGTCATACCAGGGCCACGGTGAGTATTACAACAGAGATTGACCCACAAAGTGAAAAGGATTTACTATCTAGCCCAAGAGTCCCCAAACTACGGCCCACGGGCCCCCTGCGGCCCCCTGAGGCCATTTATCCAGCCCCTGCCGCACTTCCGGAAGGGGCACCTCTTTCATTGGTGGTCAGTGAGAGGAGCATAGTTCCCATTGAAATACTGGTCAGTTTGTTGATTTAAATTTACTTGTTCTTTATTTTAAATATTGTATTTGTTCCCGTTTTGGTTTTTTTTTACTTTAAAATAAGATATGTGCAGTGTGCATTTTTTCATAGTTTTTTTTATAGTCTGGCCCTCCAACGGTCTGAAGGACAGTGAAATGGCCTCCTGTGTAAAAAAAGTTTGGGGACCCCTGATCTAGCCCTTTAGAGGTAGCACAGCGCCTGGCACAGAATAGCACACATTAACCATTTGCCCACACTGATGTCTTTAATGGCACAATGACAAGCTAGAGAAAGGTTGCCGACAGCATGACACAATGTTGGATTCTTCGCCACACCCTGTCCAATGTCTTCCAAACAATGGCTTGACTGAAGAGAGACACAGGAGGCAGACTCATCAAACCCCCAGATGGCTCCGAACTGGGAAGAGGAGCTAATACTATAGATGACAAAATCAAGATGCAAATGACCCAGACAGCCTAAATTCTGGGCCAAACACAAAGCTGGTTGTGCAAGTACAGACTGGGGGCAGTTCTAAACTTCCTCGAGTCCATGAGACCTGCCCTGGCAACCATTCACGTGAAACAGAGCTGAGTACTGTCACTGACCACAAGGTTCATCAGAGCCCACAGGCCAAGAGTAATGCAATCTTAAATGGCATCAAAAGTAGGACAGTGTCCAAAACCCAGAAACACGGTAATACTCCCACTGTACCTCACAGCAGTCAGGCCACTTTGAAGGATTCAGCTCAGGACACCACACTTTTTAAAATAAATTTCTTAAATAGGATACAATCACATGATTTAAAAGGCACCCAGTGGTTATAGTGAAAAGTTCCTATTCCACCCAGTCTCCTCCTCAAAGGCAAACAGTGTCACCCATTTCCTTGGTATCCTTCCACAGGTACCGTATGGATGTACAGGCAAATAAGCATATATTGTCCTCTCCTCTTTTTTCTGCACAAATGGCAGCACACCATATATGCAGTTCCACATTCTGCTTTTTTTCAGATTAAAAAAAAAAAAAAGAGTCTGACCAGGCGGTGGCGCAGTGGATAGAGCGTCGGACTGGGACACGGAAGACCCCGGTTCGAGACCCTGAGGTCGCCAGCTTGAGCGCGGGCTCATCTGGTTTGAGCAAAAGCTCACCAGCTTGAGCCCAAGGTCCCTGGCTCGAGCAAGGGGTCACTTGGTCTGCTGTAGCCCCCCAGTCAAGGTACATATGAGAAATCAATCAATGAACAACTAGGGTGCCGCAACGAAGAATTGATGCTTCTCATCTCTCTCCCTTCCTGGCAGTCTGTCCCTATCTGTCCCTCTGTCTGACTCTGTCTATCACACACACACAAAATAGATCCTCCAGAGTCCCTCAGCAGTGCTCAAAGAGCAGCCTCACTCCTTCCTGCAGCTGCGCACAGTTCAACCGCATGGATGCTGACCTGCTGAACACTGAGCTTACCCGTCTCCTGCCACTACCAGCAATGCTGTAAGGAATAACAAACGTCATTTCTTGCCCATGTGGGTATATCTATGAGACAAATTTCAAGAACTAGAATTATAAGGAAAGAAAAGCAGATACATTTGTAATTTTGATGGATATTGTCAAGCAGGACTCTCTGCCTTTTAAAGAGAGTCATGGAGTTTCCCAAAAGAAGGGGCTGGAAATCAGGTCCCAGAAGGATGAGCTCAAGAGGCTTCTTAGCGTGGGAAAAGAGGGCTGGGAGGAGAGATGAGCACCACAGCCTCAAATACCTCCACCAACTCAGTGCTCCTTCACTTACCACATGCCGGACTCATCCTGCAGATGACATCTCATTGACTATTACAACCCTGGGGGATGGGACATTTTTATCCTCTTTATGCAGATAAGGATACTGAGGCCAGAGACCTCGAGCCAAATTCCACAGCGCTGATAAGGGACTGGGCCGAGACTCAAACCAAACTCGAGAGAGTCCCCCATCTGAGCTCCGCACTCTCCCAGCCGCGGTTCCTCCAGCCCTGGCTGCACAGAGGCTCCCGAGAGGCTTCCACACAGGCCCCACCCTCGGATTCTCGTGACTTGTCAGGGCACAACAGGCACAGGTTTAAAACACCCCTCAGGTGACTCCAATGTGCAGCCAAGACTGAGAAGTGCTCTAGTCTACCTACAGCAGTTATTCTCCAACCTGGAAGGCTTCAGAGTCACCGGGAGCCTTTGGAAAACAATTTTCAGGCCCCGCCCATGGGTTCCTGAGTTAGCAGTTATGGGGTGCTGCTGGGGAGTCTACATTCCTAGCAAGCTCCCAGGGGCTGCTGCTGATCTGGGGACCGCATTTTGAGAACTGCTACTCTGGAGGCAAGAGCTAGCACTACTCTTAGTAACATACAGCAATGAACATTTTACAGGGTACATTGCCCCAGTGAACTTTCACTGCTTTGAAGATCCAGTGAGACAATGTCCTCTAAAAAGTGAAGAGAAAACAGATACTCAAGTGTTCTTAGCCAAGTCCATACAGTTTGCAAGCGGTATAAAACCCCCCTTTTTTTTTCAAGTAAATTTCTTTTGTTGTCCTCAGGTTTTCTGACATCTAATTCAATGCTCCTTCCACTATTTAAACATCAAGCCCTAAGTTCCAGGAGGCAGAAACCTTTTCTATCTTGTTTTCTCTTATTCCTCCTGAACATAGTTGGTACTCAACACATAAACTTGAATAAATGAACGAACAAATGAACAAATGAATGAATCATGGTGTATAAATATAGTGAGACACGGGTCCTGAAGATGAAAATTGTAAGACAGGTGGATTATATCACATGTTAAAGAATTCTAATAATTGGAACCATTTAAAAAGAAAGTGATCGGCCCTGGCCGGTTGGCTCAGCGGTGGATCGTCGGCCTGGCGTGCGGGGGACCCGGGTTCGATTCCCGGCCAGGACACATAGGAGAGGCGCCCATTTGCTTCTCCACGCCCCCCCCTCCTTCCTCTCTGTCTCTCTCTTCCCCTCTCGCAGCCTAGGCTCCATTGGAGCGGGGATGGCCCGGGCGCTGGGGATGGCTCCTTGGCCTCTGCCCCAGGCGCTAGGGTGGCTCTGGTCGCGGCAGAGCGACGCCCCGGAGGGGCAGAGCGTCGCCCCCTGGTGGGCGTGCCGGGTGGATCCCGGTCGCGCGCATGCGGGAGTCTGTCTGACTGTCTCTCCCCGTTTCCAGCTTCAGAGAAATACAAAAAAATAATAATAATAAAAAAAAGAAAGTGATCTGCTTCAGTAAATAGTGAGCTCCCTGTCCTTGGAGAGATACCAGTAAAAGCCAAACAGCCAAATAACAGCTAAGTGACAGCAAAATGACAAAAATGTCACAAAACAACAACACACTCCAAGGTGACCTCCACTATCTTTAACAGCTTTTGCAAAGATGAGTTTTAATTTATGTGTACCAGTAGACAGGAGGTACTCCACAAATCCTTCCTGATTACTGGTCAACTAGCCTGCCAACAGCTTCGCTATGTAAACTTAGGCTCATTACTTTACTCCCATGCCTCAGTTTCCCTGAACACAAAATGAAGGGTTTGTTAATCAATCTCTGGGGATCATCTAACAAAATGACTTGCAAATATTTATAATAACTAACAGATGTAGCAAAGCTCTTGAAATGCAAACGGTGTCGCCCTGGCCGGTTGGCTCAGCGGTAGAGCGTCGGCCTAGCGTGCGGAGGACCCGGGTTCGATTCCCGGCTAGGGCACACAGGAGAGGCGCCCATTTGCTTCTCCACCCCTCCGCTGCGCTTTCCTCTCTGTCTCTCTCTTCCCCTCCTGCAGCCAAGGCTCCATTGGAGCAAAGATGGCCCGGGCGCTGGGGATGGCTCTGTGGCCTCTGCCCCAGGCGCTAGAGTGGCTCTGGTCGCAACATGGCGATGCCCCGGAGGGGCAGAGCATCGCCCCCTGGTGGGCAGAGCATCGCCCCCGGTGGGCGTGCCGGGTGGATCCCGGTCGGGCGCATGCGGGAGTCTGTCTGACTGTCTCTCCCTGTTTCCAGCTTCAGAAAAATGAAAAAAAAAAAAAAAGAAATGCAAACGGTGTCTGTCTCTTCTCCTCTCTGCCATTCTGCACTGCAACTGATCCTGCATCTAATTGACATTTCCATGAAAATTAAACTTAAGGAAGAACCAAGGGCAAATTCAAATTCACACTGATCAGATTTTTGAATGCCATGCCTTTATCAGTTTAATTAATGATTATCATTTTTTTAAAAACCCATGCTTCCAGCAGCCACACCTTGGGCACCCACGATGGCCAGGGCACCGGGAAATACAGACAAGGCTCACGCCCAACCCTGCCTTCTTGGGTGCAAAACTACATCTACCATTTCCACTGTTGAAAGACAGCTCTGGATGTCTCCCACCTGAGTACTGTTGATGGTTTACCAGCATTTACAAGTGTAGAATTCTATGTTTATAGATTGATTTCGACAAGGGAAACCACCACACAGAATAACAGAACCAGAAGGGAATCAAGATCCAGAGAAAGTTGGTTTTTTTGTTTGTTTGGGCTTTTTTGTACTTTTCTGAAGCTGGAAACAGGGCGAGACAGTCAGACAGATTCCCGCATGTGCCCAACCGGGATCCACCCGGCACGCCCACCATGGGGCGATGCTCTGCCCCTCCGGGGCGTTGACCAGAGCCACTCCAGCGCCTGGGGCAGAGGCCAAGGAGCCATCCCCAGTGCCCGGGCCATCTTTGCTCCAATGGAGCCTCGGCTGCGGGAGGGGAAGAGAGAGACAGAGAGGAAGGAGAGGGGGAGGGGTGGAGAAGCAGATGGGCGCTTCTCCTGTGTGCCCTGGCCGGGAATCGAACCCAGGACTTCTGCACGCCAGGCCGACGTTCTACCACTGAGCCAACCAGCCAGGGCCAAAAGTTGTCAGTTTTTAAGATCTAGAATACTAGGTGGCAAGGTTCATTTTCATGATGGGCAAGATTACAGTGCCCTCACCTAGGACCGTTTCATTCACACCTGAATGATGTGAAGGGGTCAAGCTGAGAGTGATCCCTAGGAAACAGCCTCTCAAAGTCACCAGCACTGTGGCGTCTTAGGGGCCACCAGGAGGCTTCTGAGGGGAAAAGACAAGAAACTGGAGCAACTCCCAGGCAGCTAGATAAAGCCCTTCTTTACCTACTTTGAGCATTAAAAACTGTGTTTTCAGACACAATACCAAAAAATGAGAACACATGCAGGAGCTTTTAAAATACTGTGAACCTTCCTTACTAACCTCACAGAGATGATCTGAGAGGAACCAAAGTAGACATGCCACCCGTGAAAGAAAGATGAACCTCTGGCTTCACGTTGGGACAATGCAAATGACCTTCTCAGAATGCAGGAGGTCCAGGGAGAAGGCCTGGGGACAGGAAGCCAGTCAACCGCTCCAAAGCCAGAGCTGAAAAGCTGAGATGGTTGTTTGTGGTAATGAACAGATTCTGACAGTCACATTCAGATGCATGTTAACAAGGCTTTTCTTCCTGGAGGAATCTCAAGACCTGCTGCAGAACAAACCGCCAAGGGTCGGGACCCCTAAACGGCGGAGCACTCGGTGGTAGCCGTCGAGAAAGCTAACATTTTCTATTTCCAGTTCCTATGGACAAATCTATGGCTGAGAGTTTAGGGTTGAAAGGATTAGAGGTTGCAATCATGTAGCACAGGTGTCCCCAAACTCTAAGATGTCTAGGAACCAGCTGGAGTGCCTATTAAATGCAGCCTCCCAGACCCACTCCCAAGCACCTGTGTATGAAGGGGGAGGAGCCACCCCACAAGGACTCCGCACACGGTGCCTATCTAAGGCAGCTGGTCCCTAGACCACTGTTCAAGAAACACTGGCCTGGTCCAAGAGCCGGTTTTTTTTTTTCATAAGTGAGAAAAATAAAGCCCAGACTGGTGAGGTGCCTTGCCCAAGTCCAACTTCCTAAGCCTAGGAGGAAGAAATCTGTAAGTGTAAATAAATGCCTGAGTATAATCCAAATTGTCATCCCCAAGGGCAGCTAACAGCGAGCTAGCTTCTTAAACAGAGCCTCTCACCAACGAAAAGACCTGCAGAGAAAGGCCCTTCCTGGGAGGGAGACGGAATGAAACACCAATAACTACGTTAAGAAGGGCCCCTATGTTTCCACAGGACTCTGTCCACACTATAATTGTACTGTCACTTGCACTGTCATTTACTATTGACCTCTGACTGTGAACACCTGCAGGGTGGGACCGAGTCCCATCCGTCCTGCATAACCGCCAGCACACAGCAGGCTTCCATGAACTTGCTGTATTGTCAGATGAAAGCTATTACCACCTTCTGCCTAGAATCTCTTCCAAGAGGCTCGTCCACCTGGCACACTGCTCTCCCAGCCTTCCTGTCCAAGCTCAGGTGTCACCTCCTCTGAGAACCCCCTTCCCCTCCCCCACCAGATACACTCTCCCCGAGGCCCCTGCACATACCTGTTACCTGTTAGCACTTATCACACGGCCCTGGAACGGTTCTGTTGACCTATGAGACTCTACCTGGAAGGTAACGAGTTTGGTCTTTGAAACCTCGGCCTCAAGCTCAGTTTGCCATGCCAAAGCTGCTCAACAAATGTGCCATTGTAGGGAGGATGGACGGGAGAAATTTATTTTAAATATCTTGCTACAAACTCAAACCCCTAACATTACAGGTGTGCTTCAATGAAGGAAAAGAAATCCTGTTATTTCCTCTGTTCACATTTGCAAAGTCATGTCTCAAAGCCACTATGATCAGTGAGGTGTGTTGGCTATAATTAGAAAAGGCCTCACCTGTGGATGCCCCTACACACACACACACACACACACACACACAACACCTGTGATCCACCATCAACATACATCTTCAGCTGCCACCTGAAGCTTCCTGAGCCCACAGGGTCCTCCTTGTATACTGCGAGTTCTGTACCTTGCATACTGAGCAGGGGGCTGCTCCCTGCTATACTGAGTTCTGTACCCTGTATACTGAGCAGGGGCTGCTCCCTGCTATACTGAGTTCTGTACCTTGTATACTGAGCAGGGGGCTGCTCCCTGCTATACTGAGTTCTGTACCTTGTATACTGAGCAGGGGCTGCTCCCTGCTATACTGAGTTCTGTACCTTGTATACTGAGCAGGGGCTGCTCCCTGCTATACTGAGTTCTGTACCTTGTATACTGAGCAGGGGCTGCTCCCTGCTATACTGAGTTCTGTACCTTGTATACTGAGCAGGGGCTGCTCCCTGCTATACTGAGTTCTGTACCTTGTATACTGAGCAGGGGGCTGCTCCCTGCTCACTTTGCACTGTGGTTATCTCCCTCTAGGCATCTGTGGACAATACTCCCTGAGGCACAGACGAGGCGTAGGTCAGGCATCGAGCCAAGGGAGGGACTTCAAATGTCCAGAGCTGAAGAGGGGCTCCTCAGGCAAAGCTGTTTTCTCCTTGAGATGAGGCAGAAGCCACACATCTGCCCTCCACTGGCTCTGACGCGCGGCTGCACTCTAGGCGCCTAACAGCTCCCAAGCAGGTAGAGAGAGCTGCACGAAGTTTAAGACTTAGCTGTCACCTGGCTGAATAGAGAGCTCCGTCAGTTAGAGCACTGTACCTAACCACAGAGGTTGTCAGTTTGATCCCCGTCAGGCCACATACAGGAACAGACCTATGTTCCTGTCTCTCTCTCCCTTTCTCTCATGCTGAAATCAATTTTAAAACAAACGAGCAAACACAACAAAAAACCAAAACTAAGCTGTCAACTCTGTGGCTTCCGCTGACACTCCATCGCTTTTGCAGAGCCCTGGACAGCTGATGTGGCTTCCTCCACCCTTGACCTCTCTGCCCCCTGTGCCCACCGAGCTGCACTTTATGTCCCCAAGGCAGGACTAGGGAGCCAGCGGGGCGTTCAGACTCTCTGCCGGGCACTCCTTATTGCGGCCACACCGTCCGCCGCTTGTCTTCTGTCTCCCCACCCTCTCAATCTCGGCCTTCCATATTCAAATCCAACAAAACTTAAGGCTTTTTTGAGAGTTATTCCTGTTCACATTTTAGTTACTATGTAACAAACCAGATTTCCTGTTTCTTTCTTGTGTTTATTATGCTCAGGATATTTTTTCTTACTGCCTTGAGAATTATTCCCATAGGAAACATTCAACTCCTCTGGAGCTCTTTTGACACTAAAACCCTCTTCCCTGAGAACCTTCCTTCTGGGGCATAACAAGGCTGGCAGCTGCTGATAAGCCCCAGTGCGGAGCGGGAAAGCAGCTCGCACTTTGAGTCAGGCCGCCCAGCTCCGCCACTGCCGGTGTCGCCTTCCTGGGCCTCAATTTCCCCAGCCATAAAATACGAATAATAAAACCTAACTCAAGCCCTGGCCAGCTGGCTCAGTGGTAGAGTGTCTGCCTGGTATGTGGATGTCCCAGGTTTGATTCCCAGTCAGGGCACACAGGAGAAGCACCCATCTGCTTCTCCACCCCTCCCCCTCTCCTTCCTCTCTGTCTCTCTCTTCTCCTCCCGCAGCCAAGGCTCCATTGGAGTGAGTTGGCCCTGGGTGCTGAAGTTGGCTCATGGCCTTCCGTCTCAAGCACTAAGAAAAAGCTCAGTTGCTGAACAATGGAGCAACGCCTCAGATGGGCAGAGCACCACCCTGCCGGGGGTTTGCCAGGTGGATACCGGTCCAGGTACTAGTAGGAGTTTGTCTCTGTCTCCCCTCCTCTCAATAAAAAAACCTAACAAGCGGTTGTTGCCAGGATTGAAGATCATGACTACACCTAGCACAGGGACTGAGTGCGTAGCCCGCCAAAATGTGAACTGTTATCACTATTCCAACTGCTTTGGGGCACAGCCAATGTGGAGTGGGGGCAGCAAACCTATTTTTTCCCCCTCATGCATGGAGAATTTTTTCCATAGGAAACACTCAGAAAGGCCTCCTGCCGTGAGTAACTGTAATCATGGAGGAGAAATCAGAAATGAAGGGAGCTGCCTGGAGACCTCAGGAAGGCAAAAGAAGGATGCTTACTCTTGGAGGGCTATAAGGTCTCTCAAACACACCAGTGCCCTCACTCCCAACCCACATACCTCCGGGTGTGTTATCTAAGACAAGCCACTGAAGCTCAGTGAGTGTCATTTCCTCAGCTGCACAGCGGAGATAACCTTACTGACAGCCCAACTGTTCAGGATGACGTGAGGCAGTGTTTCTTGGCGGGTGGTCTGCAAACCACCTGCGACCTGGGCCCAGCCGGTGCCGTCCCAGCCCCTCACCCCTGTTCCTTCCTTCCTAACAGAGCCTGCATTTTGTTCCGGTGCCTGCCCTCCTCCAGATGGCTGTAGAAGTGCAAGTGCCCTTAGTGATCGGCTCAAGGGTAGACATGTGACCCAGCTCCAGCCAAGAAGACATCATGGATGTGTCTTAGGTAGCTTCCTGGCTCCTAAGAGTGAGCCATGGAGTGCCTTCCAGGCACCTGAGAGAGCCAGAATTCAATCTACGTCCCTCTTCTTCCTCTTGATGTCACTAGCACCAAGATGGCCCAGATGGCAAGAACCTGGCTGCTTGCTGATATCACAGAGCCACTCAATCAAGCCAGAAGCTCACTCTACTTCAGGATTTAGAAGTGCTCCTCTGCTCAACTTCAAGGGGGCATGACTCCCACCGCAGACCACATAATGGTGGGTCTTGGGAGTAGTACAGTGCACCAGTCCTATTTGAAACAATGATGTCCCTGTTAGCCAATCTGAGTTGGAGTTTGTTCCTTGTAGCTGAAAATATCCGAATAGAAGCTGCAGAAACCTACACATGTTAAAAATACAGATGATTGGGTCCCCCCAGGGAGTAATATGCATTTTTAACAAGCACCCCAGGTGACTGGAATGCTCCCCACCATTAAGAACCACTGCTTTAATGGGAAGTAAAACTACCCAGTGCGGCCAGGCTCAAGGTCAACACTCTAAGCATTGGTTCAAAACGGCCTTAGCAGACAAACACCAACCACCTGCCTGTTTCCTGAGAAAAGTTACTGCAGGAAGGACAGAGGAACAGAGCGGAGTGTGAGTTGTCAAACAAATCTCACCTCTTCCCGCAGAAGGTTGCTTTGCACAGTCGTAGAAAAACATCTGCGAACATTTAGCCAGAACCCTCTTCGGGAACAAGCCGACTCAATCCCTTTTCCTCGGCAGCTACAGCTGGAGTCGTTACGTGGAACGTTTCGGTGACAACCACAGGAGACAGTACAGTGGCTCATGCCACACAAACAGCCATTCCAGCTCGCCCAGGGGCCCTTTCAGCTTTATTAAAAGGTCATTTTCCTGGCCTGGCTATTTCTTATCCTGGACTGATCACCTCCACGGCACCAGGAAACGGCAAGGGAAGCTGTATTTATCAGAAGATAAAAGAAGGAGCTGGCTGTGCCGCCGGGCCGATTCCTGAAATCACTGTGGTTGAAATGTCCAAGATAACAGCGTTCTCACAGGTCATACCTCACTCCCGATTCCGAGGGAGAAACTAAGGGCAAAGAGGGGTGGCGCTTGGGGCTCCGCCTCACACAGCTCTTTTTCTTTAGCATTAGTCAGTAAGGAGGGCTTTTTTTTTTTTTTTTTTTTTTTACCACGGCAGGTATAGTGGATAGAGGGGGGACAGAGACTGCTTAGCATGGAAAAAAAGAGAGATTGAAGGGAGGAGCAGGCACTAATTTAGAGAGGCCTCTGCAGGATACCAGTGGCCTAGATAAACCACTGCCCGTTGACTCATCTATCTGTCTCCTACAGCTAGGGCTCATTGTGTCCATCTCGTTCCTCTCTGCGTCCCCAGCTCAGGTCCTGTGGAATGCTGGCCGGACTAAGTCAATGAAAGGAAGCACTCCGGAATGCAGGTTGATGAAGTGGATAAATGGTTGGATGAATGGAGAGTGGATGGCCAGGGATGCCAAAGAATTCTGGCCACGGAACCAGGGAAGCCTTCATGAAGGGCTGCGCAGCTGAGCTGGATCTCGAAGCATTTAGACAAGTGCAGATGACGGGAGGACCCACCTCATCCGAAGTACCTAATACCATCTTAGGCAGAAAGCTGGTGTTAATAAGTGCTTCCCAGATGCATTTACTGAAGTGGCTTTCCTAAGTGAAGGAAGCTGGCTTCATTTCCCACAGCCTTTCGTTTCTCCCTCGGTAAACAGAAGCCACTCCTAACTAGCAACTAAACTGACAAGCAGAGGAAAAGGCACTGCCTACCAGTCTCTACAAACATTCCTCCATTTCTACTCGTCCGGAGTTTTCCAGGATCTGTCATGAAGTGCCAGAGGCAATGTAGGTCACCCCTTATGTGTGTATCTGCATATAGAAATACTGGAAGCATCCATACGAAATTAATAAAAGTGATTATCTATCGATAGGGGGACGTATCATATATCACCTAAACTGGGACACTTTTGAGAATGAAAGGGGGGGGGGGTTACTGATCATTCACTGGCACAAAGAACATAACCTGGGACTGTCATGAGCAAACTGACCCACCTAATGGGGTACAGGTTGGGGGAGGGAGTGAAACAGACATCACAGGGATGAGAATGAAAATTTTCTATGCATACATTTATATAGTGCTTTGATTTCTGAACCATGTGTATATATCAACTATTTGAAAATCTAATAATCTTTTTAATAGGAAGAAAATAGCCCAAGAATTTAGCTTTCCAACTCCCTTAGACCAAAAAAAAAAAAAGAAAAAAAAAAAAAAAAAAGCTCATTTGGGGGCATTAGTCAATAGCCACCCTGAAGAGCAACCCTAGATATTAAAGGAAGTCACTGCTCACAACACAACCCTCAAGAAAACAGCCGGGAGAGGAGAGCCGTGCATGGCCTAAAAAGGCTCTGACTCCGAGAGGGCCCAGGAGATGGGAACGGAGGGGGAATATAAACAGTGTGACAGACAGAAGGCAGTTCAGGTTTTACACAATTATGGCAACAAAGTGAGATTGATTCAGGACTGAATTAAGCTCTTTATATTGTTTCTACTTAAAAAGGAAATGTAATGACTACAGTCCTCCTCACAGATTTATCTTTCCTGACATCAAACACATTCATAACCTATTTTAAATTCCAAGGAACAATGCCGGGGTTTAGGAAAAGCGAATACCAGTGTGTTTCAGCAGAACGTTCTGGACGCTGGGGGAAAGCTCCTCTGACCTTTAATTGCTCAGGAAACACACACACGTATTTTCTTTTCTAACTCAAGTTAGAAAAACGCTCAGCCAGGATGCCTGGATTTTAGGATGGGTCTTTCTTTGGAAGAGCTGCTTTGGAGCCTCTTAAAGACCATGTGTGGTGTCACTGTGGCCTCTAGTCTCTTTTGTAACCATCTCCTCATTTGTTTGTTTTTTTTAATTTATTGATTGACTGATTTTAGAAAGAGAAGAAGGTGGAGAGGGAGAGAAGGAAAGAGGGAGAGAGAATGAGAAGGGGAGAAGGGGACAGGGAGAGAGGGATAATGAGAGTGAGGAAGAGAGAAAGAGAGAGAGAGAGAGAGAGATTGATTTGTTGTTCCACTTATTTATGGTTGACTATTGGTTGATTCTTCTATGTACCCTGACCATGGAAGTGAACATAAAGACAATGGTGTATCAAGACGATGCTCTAACCCAGTAGTCCCCAACCTTTTTTGGGCCACGGACCGGTTTAATGTCAGAAAATATTTTCACGGACCGGCCTTTAGGGTGGGATGGATAAATGTATCATGTGACCGAGACAAGCGTCAAGAGTGAGTCTTAGACGGATGTAACAGAGGGAATCTGGTCATTTTTAAAAAATAAAACATCGTTCAGACTTAAATATAAATAAAACGGAAATAATGGAAGTTATTTATTCTTTCTCTGCGGACCTGTACCAAATGGCCCACGGACCAGTACCAGTCCGCAGCCCGGGGGTTGGGGACCACTGCTCTAACCAACCAAGCTACCCGGCCAGGACACCACCTCCTCCTTTCACACTACACCACCTCAGGCTCAGGCCTGAATTACCTGGACTGGAAAAACATCTCATCTCCTGCTTCTAAAAGGTCAGCTAGACCATATCCCATTATGAACCCTTCAGGAGCTCCACACAGCTCTCAGGATAGACTGTACCATCCAAACAGGGACACTTGAGAGTGAAAGGGGGCACTATTCATTATCACACTGTGACCACAGGCAAAGCCACCCTGGGAAACTGGTATGTGAGGTCATCCTACTGTAGGATAAATCCAGTCAGTCCTCTCAGTACAAGCTTGAATACAAGACACTCCAGGCCAAATTTACCTTTCCAGACATTCTGCATCCTGACCATACCACAGGATCCAATCCCAATGGACCTGCAGTTACCCAGCATGTCTTGGGCTTCACTATCTCGGTGCATTTGCTCACACCATTTCCTATTTCTGCCTCCACCCCACCCCATCCCCTGCCAGTCTGTCACATGCCTCTATCCATCTATGCAGATCTAATTTCTACAATTCCTTCAAAACCCAAGTCAAGCCAATCAAGCAGTGGCACAGTGGATAGAGCATCAACCTGGGATGCTGAGGTCCCAGGTTGGAAACCCCGAGGTCACCAGCTTGAGCACAGGCTCATCTGACTTGAACATGACCCCATGGTTGTTGGCTTGGGCCCAAAGTTGCTGGCTTGAGCCTATGGTCACTGGCTTGAGCAAGGGGTCATTGGCTCAGCTGGAGCCCCTCCCCACCATCAAGGCACATATGAGAAAGCAATCAATGAACAACTAAAGTGCCACAACTACAAGTTGATGCTTCTCATCTCTCTCCCTTCCTGTCTGTTTGTTCCTGTCTGTCCCCACCCCCACCCCCTTAAAAACCAAAAAAACCCAAGTCAAATGGTGCCATTCTTTACTGCATTCATTTAACATAGTTTTTACTGACAGCTCATTATGTTAGGCACATAGTAAGTACTGAAAAAAATTCACCTGTAGTGGAACTTGAATTTGTGCATGTGTTTATGTGTGTACGTGTGTGTGTGTGTGTGTGTGTGTGTGTGTGTACGTAACTGTGAAAGCCGGTACCAAGGATGGGCACAGGGTGATATGCTAGAAAGTATTCTCTGTTATGGTTTTGTACAGACACACCCACCACCCCATAAGGCTTTGCTCCTTGAAGGCAAAGCCCAAGAGACCCATCTTACAACCCTGCTGAACCCACCACATGCCCTTGAATGTAGCAGGCATTCAACAAACGTTTACTGAGTAAAGAAGTAATATGAAAATCTTTATTTATTTAGTATGAAGACCAAATAACAACTAGTTTTGCATGAACCCGTATGAGAACAAAGAGGAAACTGAATTCCCACTGACCTTCGAGAGACACCCCAGGTCCTACGATTGTGACCCTCATTTGACACTGACGCTGGAAAGGAACTGAAGTCACCTGACTCGACACTATTGCTTCTCCAGAGGTTCAGTGACTCACTCATCCAAGGGCACACAGCTAATTAGTTACTGAGCCACTGGAGAGGTCAGAAGGTGACACAGGAAAGACTGAGAATTCAGTGACTGAGAAAATGACCAAAGGAGCCTCTGGAGCAGAGCTGTCTCTAGGAGGGAGGTGGCCCTGGAGGTTGGAGTGGCCTGAGAGCTTCATGACGGAGGTCTCGGGTGGGGGACCAAGAGACGGAAGGGAAGTGGGTGACTGTCCCCTCACTGAGGCCAGCAGGGGAAAGGCTCCGTGGTAGCAAGTTTGGCAAGGGAGGACTACAGCAGGGTCCCCAAACTTTTTACACAGGGGGCCAGTTCACTGTCCCTCAGACCGTTGGAGGGCCGGACTATAAAAAAAACTATGAATAAATCCCTATGCACACTGCACATATCTTATTTTAAAGTAAAAAAAACAAAATGGGAACAAATACAATATTTAAAATAAAGAACAAGTAAATTTAAATCAACAAACTGACCAGTATTTCAATGGGAACTATGCTCCTCTCACTGACCACCAATGAGAGAGGTGCCCCTTCCGGAAGTGCGGCGGAGGCCGGATAAATGGCCTCAGGGGGCCGCATGCAGCCCGCGGGCCGTAGTTTGGGGACCCCGGGACTACAGGGTTCCAAAGGGAGGCAGGGAGGCTGCTACTGGCAAAAATCCTCCCTGGTGATGTACACAGCCGAGCGCAGGGAGCAGACACAACATTTCCGTGTCCGACCTGGAAGAGGAGCTGGGGGTGGGGGGGGGGAGGTGCCGAGCTCAGACTGCCCCAGCAGCGCCTCCTCCGGTGATGGGGCCGCTCCACCCAGCCCACTCGACTGCTGACAGTGCTCAGATACAGCGGCTCAGAGAAACTCAAGAAAAGGCCGAGTCCTGGGTCTTCCCCAGATCTGCTTGTCTGTCTGCCCTAAGCGGCATGGGGCAGACTAGTTAAACAGTAACTAGCAGCAAAGGGGCTGGGCACGCAGCCTAGTTCTACCCCGTACATCTGCAACACGCAGCCCCTCCTCAGGCCCTTCTGTGGTGTGCAGTCATGGCAATCATTCCATAACCGCCTTTCAGGAGAAAACAGACAAGTGACTGGATCTGAGTTCTTGTTTCAGCTACATGCAGAGAAACAGCCAAGTCAATTCTCAGCAGCCTGGACAGGGCCCTGCACACGGCTCACCTGTCCGGCTCATCTGCAGCCCTGAGCCTCGCTGGCCTGTCACACTTGACTGGAATGTGACCCCCTGGCCTCCACCCACCATTACCACCATCTAGGCTCTGTAGAACTCGGCACATGAGGAGCCCAAACTGAAAACATTCATTAACACACAACAAAAGTCTCTGGAGCTAAAGGAACACCAAGAGTTCCTCAGATGGCCTTTCCAGGTGGCCTTCCACCAGCCCTGTGCTCGGAGGTACAAACCCAGCCAGGGTCCGGAGGGCAAGGCTGCCCGACCTCAGCACACTGACATTGGATGTGGGGTCCCGCTCTGTCACGGGGCTGTCCTGTGCACTGGAAGACTTAGCAGCACACTGACACTGGATGTGGGGTCCCGCTCTGTCGTGGGGCTGCCCTGTGCACTGTAGGACTTAGCAGCATACTGACACTGGATGTGGGGTCCCGCTCTGTCGTGGGGCTGTCCTGTGCACTGGAAGACTTAGCAGCACACTGACACTGGATGTGGGGTCCCGCTCTGTCGTAGGGCTGCCCTGTGCACTGTAGGACTTAGCAGCACACTGTGACACTGGATGTGGGGTCCCGCTCTGTCACGGGGCTGCCCTGTGCACTGTAGGACTTAGCAGCACACTGACACTGGATGTGGGACCCCGCTCTGTCGTGGGGCTGGCCTGTGCACTGTAGGACTTAGCAGCACACTGACACTGGATGTGGGGTCCCGCTCTGTCACGGGGCTGCCCTGTGCACTGTAGGACTTAGCAGCACACTGACAGTGGATGTGGGACCCCGCTCTGTCGTGGGGCTGTCCTGTGCACTGTAGGACTTAGCAGCACACTGACACTGGATGTGGGACCCCGCTCTGTCGTGGGGCTGCCCTGTGCACTGTAGGACTTAGCAGCACACTGACACTGGATGTGGGGTCCCGCTCTGTCACGGGGCTGCCCTGTGCACTGTAGGACTTAGTAGCACACTGACACTGGATGTGGGGTCCCGCCCTGTCGTGGGGCTGTCCTGTGTACTGGAAGACTTAGCAGCACACTGACACTGGATGTGGGGTCCCGCCCTGTCGTGGGGCTGTCCTGTGCACTGTAGGACTTAGCAGCACACTGACACTGGATGTGGGGTCCCGCTCTGTCACGGGGCTGTCCTGTTCACTGTAGGACTTAGCAGCACACTGACAGTGGATGTGGGGTCCCGCTCTGTCGTGTGGCTGTCCTGTGCACTGTAGGACTTAGCAGCACACTGACACTGGATGTGGGGTCCCGCCCTGTCGTGGGGCTGTCCTGTGCACTGTAGGACTTAGCAGCACACTGACACTGGATGTGGGGTCCCGCCCTGTCGTGGGGCTGCCCTGTGCACTGTAGGACTTAGCAGCACACTGACACTGGATGTGGGGTCCCGCCCTGTCGTGGGGCTGTCCTGTGCACTGTAGGACTTAGCAGCACACTGACACTGGATGTGGGGTCCCGCCCTGTCGTGGGGCTGTCCTGTGCACTGTAGGACTTAGCAGCACACTGACACTGGATGTGGGATCCGCTCTGTCACGGGGCTGCCCTGTGCACTGTAGGACTTAGCAGCACACTGACACTGGATGTGGGGTCCCGCCCTGTTGTGGGGCCGTCCTGTGCACTGGAAGACTTAGCAGCACACTGACACTGGATGTGGGACCCCGCTCTGTCGTGGGGCTGCCCTGTGCACTGGAAGACTTAGCAGCACACTGACACTGGATGTGGGGTCCCGCTCTGTCACGGGGCTGCCCTGTGCACTGTAGGACTTAGCAGCACACTGACACTGGATGTGGGACCCCGCTCTGTCGTGGGGCTGCCCTGTGCACTGGAAGACTTAGCAGCACACTGACACTGGATGTGGGGTCCCGCTCTGTCGTGGGGCTGCCCTGTGCACTGTAGGACTTAGCAGCACACTGACACTGGATGTGGGACCCCGCTCTGTCGTGGGGCTGCCCTGTGCACTGGAAGACTTAGCAGCACACTGACACTGGATGTGGGGTCCCGCTCTGTCGTGGGGCTGCCCTGTGCACTGTAGGACTTAGCAGCACACTGACACTGGATGTGGGACCCCGCTCTGTCGTGGGGCTGCCCTGTGCACTGGAAGACTTAGCAGCACACTGACACTGGGTGTGGGACCCCGCTCTGTCGTGGGGCTGCCCTGTGCACTGTAGGACTTAGCAGCACACTGACACTGGATGTGGGGTCCCGCCCTGTCGTGGGGCTGTCCTGTGCACTGTAGGACTTAGCAGCACACTGACACTGGATGTGGGGTCCCGCTCTGTCACGGGGCTGCCCTGTGCACTGTAGGACTTAGCAGCACACTGACACTGGATGTGGGGTCCCGCTCTGTCGTGGGGCTGTCCTGTGCACTGTAGGACTTAGCAGCACACTGACACTGGATGTGGGGTCCCGCCCTGTCGTGGGGCTGTCCTGTGCACTGTAGGACTTAGCAGCACACTGACACTGGATGTGGGGTCCCACTCTGTCACGGGGCTGCCCTGTGCACTGTAGGACTTAGCAGCACACTGACACTGGATGTGGGATCCGCTCTGTCACGGGGCTGCCCTGTGCACTGTAGGACTTAGCAGCACACTGACACTGGATGTGGGATCCGCTCTGTCACGGGGCTGCCCTGTGCACTGTAGGACTTAGCAGCACACTGACAGTGGATGTGGGGTCCCGCTCTGTCACGGGGCTGCCCTGTGCACTGTAGGACTTAGCAGCACACTGACACTGGATGTGGGATCCGCTCTGTCGTGGGGCTGCCCTGTGCACTGTAGGACTTAGCAGCACACTGACACTGGATGTGGGGTCCCGCTCTGTCGCGGGGCTGTCCTGTGCACTGTAGGACTTAGCAGCACACTGACACTGGGTGTGGGGTCCCGCTCTGTCGTGGGGCTGCCCTGTACACTGGAAGACTTAGCAGCACACTGGTTTCTACCCATCAAATGCCAGTAGCATCCTCTAAATCAGGGGTCCCCAAACTTTTTACACAGGGGGCCAGTTCACTGTCCCTCAGACCATTGGAGGGCCACCACACACAGTGCTCCTCTCACTGACCACCAATGAAAGAGGTGCCCCTTCCGGAAGTGTGGCGGGAGCCGGATAAATGGCCTCAGGGGGCCACATGCGGCCCGCGGGCTGTAGTTTGGGGACGCCTGCTCTAAATTGTGACAATCAAAGATGTCCCCAGACATTGTCAAATGTCCCCTAGAGGTAAGAGCGCCCACGGCCAAGAACAACTGCCAAAGGGTGACCTCCCTAAATGTTCTATTCCACACACCCCCACATGCTCGGGCACTTGGAGCTCTTAGTCCTACAAATAGCTAGGAGGTTAAAAGGTAGAGCTTTTAATCAGGTGGACCTTAGTCGGAGTCCTACCTCTGTGTCTTACTCCCTGTGACTTTAGGTAGATTACACAGTCTCTTTGAGCCTCAGTTCCTTCACCTGTAAAATGGCAACGACAGAACAGCCCCTACTTCATGGGACAGCCATGGCAGTCACACGAAACGTCACATAAAGATTCACTAGCACAATGAGTACTCAATAATTGTTAGGGATTATTTGCAGGCCTGGAACATTCTTTTTAGCCAAGCCTAGAGTTTAGTCTTCTATTTCTGTGGCTTCTGATCTTCCCCCTCCTTCCTATGCCCTTTCCACCTGTTAAATGCCTTTGGTCTTAACCTTTGGTCAGAAGGAATCCTTCCTGCTGGTTCAAAGGCATCTGAGGTTAAAGTGAAGGAAAGAAAACACACAGAGAGAGAGAGAGAGAGAGAGAGAGAATGAGAGAGAGAGGACCTTTCAGATCCAACCCTGCCCAGACCAACTCTCCTGACAAAGGTTTCCATTGTTGTCCATAAACAAACTTTTCCACAGGGAGGCCTTAAAAGAGCCAAAAAGCCTCAAAGTCTCTGGACTCTTCCAGTTCTTATCCCCATTCTGCCCTGACTGTGGCATAGCCCTTTTCCCTTTCTGGGCCTCAGTTTCCTAATCCGTGAGGACTGGTGGGCTCTGAGCAGCCCGTCACCATTCTCTCAGACATGCTCTGAACACTGCTGTCTGATGGCAGCTGGACCCACATGGCACGTAAGTGCCTAACTAGGAATAAGGGTCATAAAGACAAATCATTCTCTTCTATTCCCTGTGTTCCCCCACAGCCAGTAAATACAGTATTTGCAGGATGCAGAAATAGAGATTTGTTGCCAGTGGAGTCAAAGACCTGAATAAAATGAAATCCTGCCCTGAGACTTTGGACAAATTAGTTCATCTCTCTAATCCTGTTGCCTTATCTGTAAAATGGGATAATAAGAGAAGCAGGAATGATATAAAAATTATGAGACAAAGATCATGAAAGCTGGCCCAGAGCTGGCATACACCCTTCAAAAAAACATAGTTTCCTTTCTGGACTCTCTGTGTTAAATTCTGTAATATAACTTGTCCTTCTCCTCTGGAAATACTTCCCTCTGTCCTTTCTCAAGTTCTATCCAAGCCCTCCTCTGCCAGGAAGCCTTCTATGCAAGGACTCTGCTTCTAAAAGTCCAAAGCCATAAATTTCCAGGAGACTGGTTGGTGAGTGGAGACAGGGCAGGGAAGAGGAGGAGGGGAAAGAGCTCACTGACAACAGTTCCCTGCCCTGACAATCGCCTTGCTGTGAACTCAGGAAGATGAACGACCCCTCCCTGTGCAGCCCCAGCATGGAGTGCTGACCTCAACCACACAGCAGGAAGATAAGCAATGGGACCAGGCGGTTTCTCCCCTCACCTCCATGTAAACCTCCCAAATCTCCAGGCCAGACCCTCCCCCTTGCAAGCCCTCAGGCTGTGACACCGCCAGTGGGTGAGCTGAGCTTGCACTGCAAGGCGGAGGGGCCTACCGATAAAAAAATGGAACTTGGGACCCTACCCGGTTGGCTCAGCGGTAGAGCGTCGGCCTGGCGTGCGGGGGACCTGGGTTCGATTCCCGGCAAGGGCACATAGGGGAAGCGCCCATTTGCTTCTCCACTCCCCCCCCCTTTCCTCTCTGTCTCTCTCTTCCCCTCCCGCAGCGAGGCTCCATTGGAGCAAAGATGGCCCGGGCGCTGGGGATGGCTCCTTGGCCTCTGCCCCAGGCGCTAGAGTGGCTCTGGTCGTGGCAGAGTGACGCCCCGGAGGGGCAGAGCATCGCCCCTGGTGGGCGTGCCAGGTGGATCCCGGTCGGTCGGGCGCATGCGGGAGTCTGTCTGTCTCTCCCCGTTTCCAGCTTCAGAAAAATACCAAAAAAAAAAAAAAAAAAAAGGAACTTGGGAGATATAAGCATTGGCCCAAGGTCTCCCAGAGAGTTCAGAGGCAGGGCTGGGGTTAGAACAGGAGCCTCTGGGCTCTAGAGACCCAGTGCCTCTGCCCACACCTTCTTTCCCGCTAGCTGGCCCCCCTCCTCTCTCTGGTGCCACCATTCTCCCAGGCTAGGAAGCTCGCAGTCACCTCCACCTCTTCCCTTGCCTTATTTCTCTCCTCCTCTTATCACCAAGACCTTCAGTGACAAAACAAACTGCAGACGGCCCCGCCACCGCCTGGTTCCCATCACCTCAGCACCAAAGAGGTCAGGCTGAGCTCCTCAGAAGCCTGTTCTACCCACCAGGCCCGGGTTCCTCTTCCTTCCCCAGGCCTTTGCCATGGTGGCCTCCTGTCCAGCAATCCGCCATGGTTCCTCCGCCTCACTGGATTAAACCCCTCCTGCCCCCAGGAATGAGTCCACCAGGCTGCACCCTGCTCCACCATGTATGTGCCCCTCGCTCTCGGCTCCTCTCTGGACCTCTGCCCATATCACTCCCCTCCCTTTGGCAAGTCTTACCTTCTCCCCTTTCCCCTCTCCAATGGGTCCTTCCGGGCTCTGTCCAAGGCCCCTCCGTGGACCTCCAGGGCCCACAGCAGTCTCAGCCCCTCACAGCCACCACCGCCCGGTAGAGGGCCTCAGCCTGGTGTGCCCTGGCCTCTGCTGCCACTGTCCCGCCAGAGCTGTGGGCTCTACCCCTCACCACACCGCAAGGGCCTCCCGACAGCTTGGCCCCATTCCTCTCCCTCCAAACTCAGCCTGGCATTCATTCCACAAATATGATCTGAGTGCCTCTAATATGCCAGGAAGTTCTTGTCCTTGCTCTTGAAACCCTCCTAACCATTCACGGCACTTCTTAAAGGCCACCAACTCTGTGAATCTTTCCCCAGCCGACCCCAAGCCCCCTCCCCCTGGAGTCACCTCTCCACCTGAGGCCTCCTAGTTGTTCTCAAGGCAATGTCCTCCCGTGTCCTCCCTGAGATCGAGACATTTTCTTACTCGTGGCTGGGCCTCCCACAATACCCTATACCAATAAATGCTCAATGAATAGCTTTCACAGTGAACTGAAACAGAATCGGTCCAATTCTCGGGCCAGGTTGGGCTCCTGGGTGGCCTCAAGCTCCGTACATCCAAATGACCTCTTACTGTTCTTCCAAGATTGGATTTGGGCCCAGACTGAGTCAAATGACCTCTTATCATTCGTCCAAAATTAGGCTTTCCTCTTTAATTACACCTTATCTAGCCCTACTCTATGTGGATTCTAATTTCTAACTACATAATTACTTCAAGCCCTGGGACTTAAAAACAAAAAAGAAAAGAAAGGTGTGTATATGATTACACAGGTAAGTAAATACATCAAATATACATATTTACATATGCCATACTCCGTTTTCTTGTTCATACACAGTTTTGTAGCTCAGAAAAGAGAGTCTGCAGAGGGGTCGAGATGACATTAAGGTAAAGCCCTCACTGGGTGGGAGCAGATGAAAGAGAACTTTATGGAGAAGCCTAACCCTGAGATGAGCCTGAACGAAGCCTGAGTAGTCCCCAGGCCTCTCCCTTCCCTTCTGCAACGAAGAAAGGGGTAGGTTTTAAAACCATGACATTGCTGATCCTTTTTTTTTTTTTTTTTTTTTTTTGACAGAGACAGAGTCAGAGAGAGGGATAGACAGACAGGAAGGGAGAGAGATAAGAAGCATCAATTCTTCATTGTGGCACTTTAGTTGTTCATTGATTACTTTCTCATATGTGCCTTGACGAGGGGGGCTACAGCAGACCGAGCGACCCCTTGCTCAAGCCAGCGACCTTGGGCTCAAGCGGGTGAGCCTTGCTCAAAGCAGATGAGCCCGCGCTCAAGCTGGTGACCTTGGGGTATTGAACCTGGGTCCTCCGTGTCCCAGTCCGATGCTCTATCCACTGCACCACCACCTGGTCAGGCAATGCTGATACCTCTTAACCAAAATATCTGCCCTCTTCTGAATTCCAGGGCCTGCCTGCCTTGTGCTGCTGCTGATTTGCCTCACTGTGCAGACAAGGGCCCAGGCACCTCCCTCTTGGTATTAGCAATTCTCAATCCCTCCCAGTACCAGAAGGGGCTTCTAGCAGCCTCCCTCCCCCACCTTACACTCCAGCTTGATTAAAACATGTGCTCTTCTGTCCGTCAGGAAGCTTTCTCCTGCCACCCTGCCTCTGCTCCTGCTGGTCCCTCTGCCCTCCGTCAGGAGTGCCCGCCTATGGCCCGGCTCCAGCTCCGCTCTGGGTGGCCCCCACTGCACCCTGTCCTTGCCCTAACTTAGTGCTTCAGCATAAAAACCTTTCCATGTGCCTACCTCTCCCTTCAGACCAGTCATCACCAAACTTTTTAGTCACTCCTATTAGTAAAATAGCATCAAGCACGCTTACTTATAAGTTAATTATAAATCTGTGTTGTACACAGGAAAGCTACATAGTTCTATACTTGAATTAAGGAATAAACAGAACTTGAACTGATCAAGTTCTCACCCTGCCCTCCATGGAGACCTGGAGAGCTCAGGATCAGCCTGCAGGGTGGCAAGGCCGTTTCAGTCTCTTTGTAGCCCCAGAATCTGGTCCTGAACCCAAAACTTAACAAATGAACTAATGTACTCCACAGAGAGAGGGCAGCTACTCGGGCCCAGGCACATGTTGAGCTTTGGGGATAGAATGGTGACGAGAAACAGCCCTGGCCACTGTCATCGTGGCTCCTACAGACGGGTGGGTCAGGCGGACAATGAATGATTTTCTACACAAGTGTAACAAAGCCGCTGAGACAGGTGCCGTGCAGAATGCGGTGTCCAGAACACCAAACTCTGACAGCCTTGCACAGGAGGTTTCAGCAGTGGCCCCTTCTCTGCTGCTTCAGGTGGGGCCGGAAGGGGAGCGGGGCTGACCAGGTGAAGGGAGACCACGTGGGCAGGAGACCTGAGGGGGGACAAAGAGTCCTAAGAGCCAGAACTAACGGAGGTCAGTAAAATGGAATAAATGAACAAGCCCCCCAAGGATGGTGCGTTCTCCTCCTCCCATTCACTCCCCTCTATTTATAAAGACCACCCCCAGCTTCATTCCTCTGAAGGGGTCACTCAGCCCTCTCACTGACCAGTCCTCAAAGAGACAGGTCCCCCACCCCTTCTGAGAAGCTCAAAAGCCCCAGGAAGACACGCCTGAAAACCATGCATGTTGCCATGGGCGCCACCAATCAAAGGCTCCTGGGCAGTTTAATTTTTTAAAGAGTGTGTTAAATATTTTACATCATCTAACAGCACAGCTTCTTCCTTGCCTACAATGAAAAGGAATACTCTCTTCTCTTCTCCCTGAATTAAGATTTACGCAAAGTAAAACGCCAATCCGAAAGACAGTCTGGAGTGTGCACCCACCGTCAAGGGCATCTCTGCGTTTCCTGGCCGCCCAGGTGTCCGTTCCTTAAAGGAGCAACCCGGGCAATCTAGAAGCACAGCTGCAAAACTCCTCTCTGCCGAAGCTTCTCTGACCCCAGGATGGGAAAATTATTTACAGTGACGCTTCAGGTGAGTGTTTAAACAGCTCATGACTTTAATAATTAAAGGCAAAGCCAAGACCATAGATGAGATGCAGGCTGGCGGGCGGCGGGCCTCCTCCAGCAGCAGCTGTCTCGAAGAGGAGCTGTATCTTCTATCAGTGCTCAGGCATGACGAGCATTTCCCAGTTCCTGGGGGGCCTCGCCCCCTCACACCTGCCAGCGCTGGCTCGCTACCTACCATGTCCGGCATAACGGCCTCACAAAGCAAACAAAACAGTCCTAAGAGGCCAAGACGGCCGTGGCCCAGGCTCGTGGGCTTGGCACACTGATTTTCAGCAGTCACCACCAAACCCTGCTGACGGCCGGCCTCCTCCAGCTCCTCTATGTTCTGTCCCCACTGGGACTCTGCTTTCTCCGGAGCCTTCCTCATTGTGTCCAGCTCACAGCAGCCCAGTTCTTACTTCCGCTTTGGCTTCTCCGTCCAGATCTCTGGCCCGCTCTCAAACCCAATGCCGCCCTGGCCTGTTGGCTCAGCGGAAGAGCGTCGGCCTGGCATGCAGGGGACCCGGGTTCAATTCCCGGCCAGGGCACATAGGAGAAGCGCCCATTTGCTTCTCCACCCCCCCCTCCTTCCTCTCTGTCTCTCTCTTCCCCTCCCGCAGCCAAGGCTCCATTGGAGCAAAGATGGTCCGGGCGCTGGGGATGGCTCCTTGGTCTCTGCCCCAGTGGCTCTGGTCACGGCAGAGCGACACCCCGGAGGGGCAGAGCATCGCCCCCTGGTGGGCAGAGCGTCGCCCCCTGGTGGGCGTGCCGGGTGGATCCCGGTCGGGCACATGCGGGAGTCTGTCTGTCTCTCCCCGTTTCCAGCTTCAGAAAAATACAAAAAAAAAACAACAATGCCCAGGCCCACTGGGGCCGCGACCCAAGTCTCCCAGCTCCAGCCCTGTCCTCTTCTATCTCATCCCTAGCTTCTAGATCCTGCCCAGTATCCTATCACCTGCCTCCCGTGTGCACTGTCTAAAAAGAGAGGCCCAAGCACAGAAGAGTCAGTGGCGTACACATGTTACAGCTCTGTTGGAAAGACTCCCTAACATCAGTGTACCACAAAAATGTTTCCGCTTTCCCCGTCAGTTTGTTATAAGCAACTATAACCCCTGACTATCATTCTGTGCTCAGAGAAGTCACCCCACACTAGCTCTGCCTGACTAAAGACAAACACGAAATGAAGAAGCAATCTGCCAATGAGTTCTCGACTCACAAGTCAGCCAAGGCAACTGCTCAGGTGCACAGACACCAGGTTCCACACAAATTCCAGGCAATCAGAGACACTGTTTGGATTTCACAAGGTAAGTCCTAGTGCCCCTTCATGCTAGGAAACCAAGCTCAAAGGTCGGCCTGCAGGCCGGTGTTAATAATCGATGCATAAGGCATTATATAAATGAGTAATGAGTTTTGACATGGACAAGCAGGCAGAAGGGCAATTCCGGGATCTAACTAAGCGCCCGTTCCTGTCACAGCTGCTGTGAGCTCAAACATCCCCCGTGATGGAAAGGCCCAAACAGGAATGAGGGTGGCAGAGCCAATTATAGGTTAGGGTTCAAGTAAGGAGTCACTGCGTACTCCTGATCCCCAGTACTGGTACTCAGGCAGTGATTTTATGCCACCTGAGAACCCAGGTTGTCAGGAACAGTCTCCTCATAGGTCATTCCTGAGTCCATCACTGCCTCCCTGTCCTCTGTGCCTCACTTGGGGCGACAAGATTCCTCATGGGTTATGTATGTCTATTGTGCCTTTACTACCCTTATCCCCCACACACACTGTCATACTAAAACCTTCCTACTTAGCCTGACCAGGTGGCTGCACAGTGGATAGAGCGTCGGATTGGGATGCAGAGGACCCAGGTTCAAAACCCCAAGGTCGCCGGCTTGAGTGTGGGCTCACCAGCTCGAGCACAGGGTTGCTGGCTTGAGCGTGGGATCATAGCATGACCCCATGGTTGCTGGCTTGAGCAAGGGGTCACTTGCTCTGCTGTAGTCCCCCATTCCCTGGTCAAGGCACTTATGAGAAAGTAATCAATGAACAACTAAGGAGCCACAATGAAGAACTGATGCTTCTCATCTCTCTCCCTTCCTGTCTATCTGTCTATATCTGTCCCTCTCTCTGTCTCTGTCACACACAAAAAAACAACTTCCTACTTGAAAACCTGAAACGAACTGTTGAATGGCTGCTGGGGAAGATAAGAGCCTACCCAGCCTCTTGGTGTTAATGAAGACATAAACTCCAGGAGTGCAATACTCACATCTCCATTGTCACCCAGTATCTGTTTAATGAATGAAATGAAACTGTGGCTCCTGAAGCGTTTCTTAAACTGAAGACCCACAAGCAAGCAGGATTCACCTATCAAATGGGGCACCCTCCCACCCCTGGAGTTATCTGAGCTCTCCTCTTCATCCAGCAACACAGGGCCCCTCCAGGACACCTTGCTACATGTGAGGGACCTGCCTGAGCAATGAAGGGAATGTAAATCACATGACAGAAACCTCAAAGCAAAGGCCAGGGTCCAACTGATAAATGACCTGGGCTTCAGTCCCTTCTCTCTTCTGCAATCCTTTGATAAATCCCCGAGACGATGGAAACAGTCTATATCCGCGCTATCCACATGGCAGCCACTAGTTCCACGTGCGTTTCATGCATTCCTAGTATGGCTGGTGTGACTGAGAAACTGAATTTTAAATTGCATTTAATTTTAATTAATTTAACCTTAAATAGCCACAGGTAGCTAGTGGCTATCCTATTGGAAAACTCAGCTCTAGTCTATAAATCCCAGGATGGCAGGTGCCATTTCTCTGGTCATCATTGTAGAGCCTGCTTAGTGGTCCTAGCACATGAGCTCACAGGTTTGGGAAAGCCAAAGCAAGTCATGAAAAAGCACTTAAGCATTTTTATTTTTTTATTTTTTTTATTTTTTTACAGAGACAGAGAGAGTCAGAGGGAGGGATAGATAGGGACAGACAGGAACGGAGAGAGATGAGAAGCATCAATCATTACTTTTTCATTGCGACACCTTAGTTGTTCATTGATTGCTTTCTCATATGTGCCTTTGACCGCGAGCCTACATCAGACCAAGTAACCCCTTGCTTGAGCCAGTGACCTTGGGTCCAAGCTGGTGAGCTTTTTGCTCAAACGAGATGAGCCCGCACTCAAGCTGGTGACCTCGGGGTCTTGAACCTGGGTCCTCCACATCCCAGTCCGACGCTCTATCCACTGCGCCACCACCCGGTCAGGCACTTAAGCATTTTTAAACACTACAAACGCAGGATCATACCTGTAATTCATGCTCTTGGTTAAGATGAATCTGATGTTAACTCATCACTGTGTGAGACTGATTAAACACATAACTATGATCTGTTTGGAGGAAATCAGCCTCTACTGTCAGGGCTGTCGTCCAGAACTGCTATCTCTGCTGACTTTAAAAGCAACCCATTTGAGCCTGCGGGCTCCATACGTGGGTCTGGGCATGTGCCACTGAACTCCCAAAGAGCGAGGCCTCATTCTTCGAGTAGGGTCCAGGGATTCTAGCAGAGGAACTCACGTGTTCATATTTCCTTGATATACTCTTTCTAAGTGGAAAAACCTGACATTGACCATATACCGCCTATGCACCAAGAACTGTAGCAGACATAGGAGACACAAGGACTACAACGTGGTCCCTCAGAAGGAGCCCACGGTCTAAAAGGAGTAAGAGGTCGATTTTGCAGACTCCTTACTCTGTGTAAGGCACTCAACAACAATCAGGAAAAAGATCTAAGCCAAACACAATCAATTCAATGACTTGCTGTAACAGACGTTTGTACCACGCCTTGCACACAGCAGGCACCTGGTGCAGTAAACTGAATCAAATCTTGACCAACAGCTCATTTTGAGGCTGAAGAAACCAAGACCCAGACGGGTTAAGTGACTTCTCAAGATGACCCAAGGAGCTGGTGATGGGGCTGCAGATAGCACTAGGGCCTCGTCACTCACCAGCTCAACAGTCAACTGTCTTCCTCACGCTTCTTATCAGACAGCACAGGGAGCCTGGCAGTACCCGCCTGCTATTATGTCTATCTCAAAATAGGTCCTGGATTTATTTTTGTAAGAGTGGTGTTTGGGACTCTTGAAATCTCATGACTAACCATATGCATACCTTCTTAAAAACATGCATTCAATCACTCAATAAACATTTCTACTATATATCAGGCACCAGTTAAGGGCTCTAATAAAGAGACAAAACAAACTGCTGGTAAAGTCAGAAGGCTGAGCAGCCATATTTATCTCTGCTCCCTCCCAGAACCCCACTAGAAGGGAGGTTGTTTTCTTTCAATGGAAAGGAGTCAACGGCATACAAGCTATGTCAACAGGACTCTGGATGACAGACAGCTGAGCACCACGCAGTAGCCGCTTTAGGTTTCTGCTTCGTTTTCTCTGCTAAATGCCAATGGGAGGAAACCACTGAACAAGGGGTGACTTATGCCACTGCAACAGGAGAAGGCAGAGGAATTGGAGGCACCAAGGACTGTGAGAAGCGGGAGGGGACTAAAAAGAGGACAACCTGCTAAAAATTGTTGCCAAGAGCAATCAACCCCAGAGTCCCTCCGCAATCTGCTCGGTCTGGTGACTCCCCTCCCTCAGCCAGCAGAAGGTGAAGGCTCACTGTTCTAGCAAATGACACTAGACTCTAAACTCAGACGCAGTTGAGGGAGATAGGGAGAGAGGCGGGCAACTTTCAGAAAATAGATGGGTTATCTGAAAGTCTACACATTAAAGAGGGTACCGAGCCTCCTTCTCTATCAAGGCTCCCAGAAATGCAGAACAACCGGGCTATTACAACCCCTGGCAAACTCCTCCCCAGCAAAACAACATCCCAGGAAAGAGGATCCACAGGCACTGACAACTAGGTGTCCCCAGTGGAGAAAGGGGGGGACTCTCTGCTGGATTACCCTGCAGTGAAATTCACAACCCCTTCCTTGTCACACAGATGCCCTATCAGCATTCTGGAGTCCACCCTTAAAGCACAAATGGGCCACTCGGTGACCGGCACGCACGGAAGGACGGCTCCGGTGGGCAAGACAATAAGCAAAACAAGCACAAAACGGACTTGGAGGAAACGAGGACAATGTGGGAAACAGCATAAAAATTCCAAAAAACAAACACCTTCCGTAAGTGAACTTATTGAAGCCATATAACAAGAACAGGAAGTATTTTTTAAAAAGGAAAGAAAAACAAGTGAGCATTCAGAGGTAAGGGGAGAGTTTTAGAAAGTATAACATGCAGGTGTGTTTCATGCAAAACCATGAAAGCAAAAACAAAAAGTTCAAAAGGAATGATTAAGGATAACGCTGAAGATCTTTCTCAAAAGGTAAAACAAAAATAAAATGAAAATAAAAAATAAAAGATTTTAAAATTACAAACTTGACCCAGTTAAGTCCAACATCCAACTATTCTAAGTTCCAGAGACAAAACACAGAAAATGGAGAAAAGGAAACTGTCAAAGAAAATTTCTAAGAACTGAAGGATGTGAATTTTTCGTTCAAAAGAGCATATCAAGGATGCAACACAATAATTTTTAAAGCAAGAAAACTCCAAATGCAGAGAAAGAAAAGAGCAGGTTATCCACAAAGAATCAAGAATCAGTACGGCATCCTAATTGTTGACATCAATATTGGAAGCCAGAAGATGGTGCAACAATGCTTTAAAAATTCTAACGGAGCCCTGGCCGGTTGGCTCAGTGGTAGAGAGTCGGCCTGGCGTGCAGAAGTCCCGGGTTCGATTCCCGGCCAGGGCACACAGGAGAAGCGCCCATCTGCTTCTCCACCCCTCCCCCTCTCCTTCCTCTCCGTCTCTCTCTTCCCCTCCCGCAGTCAGCCGAGGCTCCATTGGAGCAAAGATGGCCCAGGCGCTGGGGATGGCGCCTCGGCCTCTGCCCCAGGCGCTAGAGTGACTCTGGTCGCAACAAAGTGACGCCCTGGAGGGGCAGAGCATCGCCCCCTGGTGGGCAGAGCATCACCCCTGGTGGGCGTGCCGGGTGGATCCCAGTTGGGCGCATGCGGGAGTCTGTCTGACTGTCTCTCCCCGTTTCCAGGTTCATAAAAATAAAAAAAATTTAAAAAAAATTCTAACGGAAAATGGCTTTCAACCTAAAATTCTAGACAAATCAAACCATGAACTGAGTGCAATTGTAGAATAAGAACTGTTCAGACATGCAAGTTTGAAGTGATCACCTTCCACAGGTCCTCCCAGAAACTCCTGGAGGACTAACCAAGAAAGAGGAAACAGGATGCAACCCAGAACAAGATGCGGGAACCCCCCGGCTGCGTTAGGCCCCTGGCCCAGAGGTCAGTGGGCCAGAATAGAGGAAAGGATTGAAGACCTCTGGGAGTGAGGTCTCTATGGCAAAAATAGCTAATAAAATTAAAAGAAACATATGTTATAAAAACAGAGATGTTTTAAAATGCTTTCAGAGACTCTAGGAATTTGTAATAAGTACATAGAAAATTAAATAAATAGGAAAAAGAAAGTAGCCTAACCAGTGGTGGCACAGTGGATAGAACATGAACCTGAGATACTGAGGACCCAGGTTCAAAACCCTGAGGTCACTGGCTTGAGCACAGGCTCACCAACTTGAGTGTGGGGTCGTCACCTTGAGCATGGGATCATAGACATGACCCCTGGTCGCTGACTTGAGCTCAAAGGTTGCTAGCTTGAAGCCCAAGGTCACTGGCTTGAGCCCAAGATCTTTGACTTGAGCAAGGGGGTCACTGACTAGGCTGAAGTCCCCCTCAGTCAAGGCACATATGAGAAGCAATCAATGAACACTAAGGTGATGCAACTACGAGTTGATGTTTCTGATCTCTCCACCTCTTCCCGTCTCTCTACCTCTCTCCCTAAAAAATATATAATAATATAAGTAAAAAAGTAATTATTAACTTGAAAAATGTACAAGAAAGGAAATATTATATGGCTTGGCCATGAACACAATTTACAGTGAAAATAATGTAAACATTGAATATTGATGTAATCAGAAACTGTGATGTAGCCATAACCGGATGACAGGGAGGAAGGGGAGTTTGTGAGGAGTGGAGGGGAGAGGAGAGGAGTAAGGATTTCTCTAATCTGTAGCAGGACATGAAGTAACGTCTAAAATGAACAATCAGGAACCAGTATTGGGAGCATGTAACTTATAAAAATGATAGTAATATAAGAGAAATGAGATATAAAAAGTGCAATATAAGAAGTGACTGTGAGGCTGGCTCAGTGGATAGAGCATTGGCCTAGCATGTGGACATCACCAGTTCAATCCCAGGTCAGGGCACACAGGAGAACGGAACATCTGCTTCTCTTCCCTCCCTCTCCCCCTTCTCTCTCTCTTCTCCTTTCACAGCCAGTGGCTTAATTTTTTTGAGTGTCCGCCCCAAGCACTGAGGATAGCTTGGTTGGTCAGAGCATCAGCTTTGGGTGCTAAAAATAGCTTGGCTGATTTGAGCATTGGCCCCAGACAGGGGTTGCCAGGTGGATCCCAGTTGGGGCACATGTGGATGTCTATCTATATCCCCTCTTCTCACTTAAAAAAAAAAAAAGTGACTACAGCACAAAGTATAAGACATCCACATCCTAACCCCTGAACCTATAAATGTGTTACATGGCAAAGGGAAATTAAGGCTGCCAATGAAATTAGAGCTGCTAATCAACTGACTTTAAAATAGGGAGATTAATCATCCAGATAAGCCCAAAGTAATCAGAAGAATCCTTAAAAGTGGAAGAGGGAAGAAGAAGAAGGGAGTCAGAGGAGGAAGTGACTATGTTAGAAGGACAGTGATGCAACGTGAGGACTCACCTGGCCATTGCTGGCTTTGAAGATAAAGGAAGGGGGCCGTAAACCAAGGAATGCAGGCAACCTTTAGCAGCTGAAAGAAGTAAGACAGATTCTTCCCAGGTGGGGATGCAGCCCGGCTGCCACCTGAATTTTAACCCACTGACAGCCTTTTCAGAGTTTTAACATACAGAACTGTACTCTAAATTTCTGTTGTTTTAAGCCACTATGTTGTGGTAACGTGTCACTTCAGTAACAGAAAATCGTGTTCAGTGACCGACTCTGGGAAGTGGATCACCAGGACGAGGATGGGGACACAGCCTTCTTATAAGCCTTGTCGTATTATTTGACTTTCAAAACTGCAAATGTATATACACTGCTCACAACAATTAGGGGATATTTCAAAATGAATATGAAGCTATAACATATCCCCTAATTGTTGTGAGCAATATATATATAACTTTGATACAAATTAAAATTTAACTTAAAACGATGAAACACAGATTCTCTCTTGCCAGATCTCTCAGTCTGGTGGAGAAGACCAACAGGGAACCAGTGTTAGCAAAAAGCAGACACAGAGGTGAGGGGAGTCTGAAAACAGAAGGAGGCGTCATTCAGGCAGGAGGAAAAGGTCTTCTGGAGAGGAACAAGTCCTGGTGTGGGGGAGGACCTTGTGGCAGAGCGCAGAAGGACTGGGGCCTCAGGGGAGCGCCGGAAACAGCGAAAAGGCTGGAGGGGTGGTTCTCAGCACCCCCAGATGTGACACCCGCCCCACTGCTGGCTTCTTCGGCTGGAGTATGGGGCCGCTGTGTATAATGAGAGGGGACATGGACAGGTGAAGGCCTAAGAGAAACACATTTTCCTGGACCATCAACTGCCCTCAACAGTAAAGCATTTTAAATGCTCCGGCACATATTATAGAACACAAAACTCGGGATTTTTTTAACATAAAGACTGGAGACTTTGAGGGGACTTCTTGCCTGAGAGAGCCACGTTACACACTAAACTTTCTGCTGACGGTCAGCACCAAGACTCAACCTTCTCTGTAACTGATAAGAGTCAGAAGGAAGGTCTAAAGGGCTACAGCGTGCATCTATCAAAGTATCTGGGACTTCACATCAGCCACCTGTCGGTGGTGGCCCACCCTCCCTGAGTCACCACAAGACACTCTTTGGGTTATAACCAACACAAACCAGAAAGCTGAGAAACAACACATTCCTTTCCAAAGGGGGTCTGGGGCCCTGGCCGGTTGGCTCAGCGGTAGAGCGTCGGCCTGGCGTGCGGGGGACCCGGGTTCGATTCCCGGCCAGGGCACATAGGAGAAGCGCCCATTTGCTTCTCCACCCCCCCTCCTTCCTCTCTGTCTCTCTCTTCCCCTCCTGCAGCCAAGGCTCCATTGGAGCAAAGATGGCCCGGGCGCTGGGGATGGCTCCTTGGCCTCTGCCCCAGGCGCTAGAGTGGCTCTGGTCGCGACAGAGCGACACCCCGGAGGGGCAGAGCATCACCCCCTGGTGGGCGTGCCGGGTGGATCCCGGTCGGGCGCATGCGGGAGTCTGTCTGACTGTCTCTTCCCGTTTCCAGCTTCAGAAAAAGAAAAAGAAAAAGAAAAAAAAACAAAAACAAAGGGGTCTGAGTCCTGCTCCTGCAGGTTGGGTTAGCTCAGCCTGGGGAAACAAAGGAAAACCACTGCGCTGGATTTTTCAGCGAGAACAAGTAAAGGATCCACAGAGACACTTCCAAGCCTGCAGAGTACTCTCTCGGCCTCAGCCTGCCCACCTCCCCCACTCTACGCATTACCGGAATCAGCAACAAGAGCCACAGGTCCACCATCAGCATCCTCAGCCCCTTGCAGTGCAGGCCTCAGTTAGAGAAGACACTGCACACATGCTTCCCAGGGCAGGAAGTCAAGAAATAGGGCACATCTCTTGGGAGAGAGTGTCCCTTGTGTCCACATACAAGGGTGGAAACTTTTTCCATTGTTATAGCTGTTTTTGTTATAAAAACAATAAGCACATGATAGTGAGCTGGGAATTTTTTTTCTATAAAGAGACACTACTGACCACAGAAGAGGCAGGATGGGGAATCAATGGAAGACCACACAGAAGTAAAAAGCTATTTAACTGGGGTTGGTTTGTTGGTTTTGTGTGTAAAACACATCTACAAACGTTCAAAAAGAGTGAACTCAGCTGATTTCAAATTAAGAACAGAGAAGATGAAATTTTAATGACACAATAAATATATTAAAATACACCACAAAGCTACCTCATTGACAGTAAAGAAAGGACAGGGAGGAAGGCAAGGAGAAAGATACAACCGGGGAGAAAAAGAAATGTACAGAAGAGGCCCTGGCCGGTTGGCTCAGCGGTAGAGCATCGGCCTGGCGTGCGGGGGACCCGGGTTCGATTCCTGGCCAGGGCACATAGGAGAAGCGCCCATTTGCTTCTCCACCACCCCCCCTCCTTCCTCTCTGTCTCTCTCTTCCCCTCCCGCAGCCAAGGCTCCACTGGAGCAAAGATGGCCCGGGCGCTGGGGATGGCTCCTTGGCCTCTGCCCCAGGCACTAGAGTGGCTCTGGTTGAGGCAGAGCGACGCCCCAGAGGGGCAAAGCATCGCCCCCTGGTGGGCAAAGCGTTGCCCCTGGTGGGCGTGCCGGGTGGATCCCGGTCGGGCGCATGCGGGAGTCTGTCTGACTGTCTCTCCCCGTTTCCAGCTTCAGAAAAAATACAAAAAAAAAAAAAGAAATGTACAGAAGAGGAAGATGTGGGAAAGGACCGGGAAGACAGTGAGACAGAGGGACAGACACACATGCCTACCCATACCCAGAAAGAAGGAACAACTAAAATCCACAGAGACGCTTCCTAGGCCTGAAGAGTCAGCCAAAGTAAACTGCACTCACTGTACACGGCCAGCTGTTGGCTCGGGCTCTAGACTTCAAAGTATTATCTGTTATGCCCTTAAATGGTTACTGATCTGGTTAACCACTGTGCACAGTCCTTTACTTGCTCACTGAAACACTTTGAGACTTACCTCAGGTCACAGGCCGTAGGCTCCCCCCAAATGAGCTACAACTCAGTAAGTCAGTCATCCTCAAGTATGTACTCGGAAAGGGAGTACATGAAATACTACCTCAATGAACGTACAAAGCGCAATGGTAGTCGGAGGAGAAAACGCTGCTTGAGTTAAAAAGAAATTCCAAGGAAAACTTTTATCAGTTCCTGCATTAAAAAAAAAACAAAAAAAAAAAACAAAAAACTTGGGACTTCAGCAGAACTGGGTCCAACCTCAGCATTCTCCAGCATCACCACCAGCACACCTGACTTCCCACATGTTCAGGCGCCGTGTGCCCCAGGGGCTCCAAAGGCCTCCGCTGGCCCTGAAACAAGCAGCCTCCGCACTGCAATCTGAGGGTCAACGGGAGAGCCAAGGCGACTCCAAGTCAGTCCCACCCCGAGGACACTCACCCTCACCCTTGTCTAGGCCAAGCCTCTCCATACTTAACTTCACCCGAAGGGCTGCAGAAATCTGCTATTTCACAGCTGATAGAGCATCCCCCACAGCTTCCTGCTCCATCCCTTTCTCCTTCCAACTCGGTTTCTGTGGTTTCTCCTTCCCCACCTGACCTGCCCCCAGTCTGCTTCTCCAGCCTCTCCCTTCTTCAGCCCCTGTGTCTTCCTCGCTTTTCTATCATTTGTCAGAGGAGGCGGAGGCTTAAGAGATACGTGTAGAACACGAGACCTAGAATCTATACGTATCTGAGATTCCATCCCAGCTCTGCATCTTGCCAGCTGTACGACCTCAGACAAATCACAAACCTCCCAACTCTTCAAATTATTCACTGAGGGAGACTGAACCTGGCAATCATAGAGGTCTCTTTCAACTCTCATGTTGTAACTAGCTAAACAGTCACCTGTATAACCGTAAGTTAACCGTGAGTTAAGGATACACAGAAAGAATGAGTTATAGCAACTCCCTTTCCTCAGCAGTCTATCATCCCACCCTCATCCGCCCAGCCAACCACAGGCTCTGAGGGTCTGTGCCTCTCATGCTGGGCAGTTCTGGCTGTGAATTATATACATGTAATTAAACCTCAAATATCACATTAATCAAAAAAAAGGGGAGTCTGGGCCCTGGCCGGTTGGCTCAGTGGTAGAGCGTCGGCCTGGCGTGCAGAAGTCCCGGGTTCGATTCCCGGCCAGGGCACACAGGAGAGGCGCCCATTTGCTTATCCACCCCTCCCCCACTCCTTCCTCTCTGTCTCTCTCTTCCCCTCCCGCAGCCAAGGCTCCATTGGAGCAAAAGATGGCCCGGGCGCTGGGGATGACTCCTTGGCCTCTGCCCCAGGCGCTAGAGTGGCTCTGATAGCAACAGAGCGACGCCTGGATGGGCAGAGCATTGCTCCCTGGTGGGCATGCCGGGTGGATCCCGGTCCGGCGCATGCGGGAGTCTGAATCCAACAGAAGCCTGAGTCCTAGAATGCTTTTTTCATGCCATTCAGCAATGTTGTGGATTTAACATCAGTTTAGCAAACACAAAAGCATCTAAAAATGCCATCACAGACTATACTTTTGAATCTAAGAACAATAATGCCGTCAGGAACCGTGGGAAACGGTCTTCTCCAAAGCCCTCCACTTTACCAAGGCCCAGAGAGTAGAAGCAACTATTAGCCCAAAGCCCAAAGCTGGTTAGTGACCAGGATTAAAGCCAGCTGTCCTGACTCTGGTCCAGAACTCCTCCACCTAAGCTTTTTGAGACCATCCATTTCCATTTTCATAGAAACAGAATAAATCCTAAATTACCAATGAGTGCCCTCTACAGCAAATCCATGTCCACATCCAGGGAAGAGCCGAGAACTAAATCTGGATGACCAGGTGATTTACTAATGTTGCCTAATCAAAGTTTGCTTTCCTGTACCCTGCCCATTCATTCTCTGCAAAGAAAACCCCAGACTCTGCTATCTATACTCAACTCTATTTTGGAGAAGGGGAAAGAGGGGAGAGCTGAACCGTTCTTTGTTCTGCCAGCAAGGAGCATCTATATCTATCTGCTCATCCTTTCCCACAACTCTTACCTCAACCCCCAATATTCCCAATCCCTTCTGAGAAGTTCACAGCAACTCTCCAACTAGAATTTTAAAAAGCAGGTAAGAGGAGGAGAGAGCCAACAGGGGGTGGGTGTCCAATGGAAGACAACAATACCTTCCCTTCTCTTCACCCTATGGGGTAGAAAGCATTTCTTTTCAGTTGCTAAACCTTACAGGGAAATTACTTGAGCTAGTTCAACTCAGGGCCTTCCAGCTGAGAAATGAGCTCTCACTAACCCCTGGGGAACTAACCCCTAACGATCAACTCTAACAATGCCCAGGGCAAAGATACCAACAGATCAACCCCTCCATGCGGGGCCCCTTGGTCCAAGAGCCTGAGACATCAGAGCTTGGCTGGCAAAGAGCTATTTAAGGCAGCATCAAGAAGGTAGGGCAGAAAAATAGCTGGCAGCATCCTCCTCCTCCACCCCTCCCTCAAAGCCAAAACACACACACCCCTCACTGCATAGATAGCCATCGCTCTCACTTATGTCTCTGAAGGGTTGTAGAGCTGGAGTCCTCAAATATCCAATACGTGTTTTCTGTCATTGAGACTGCTGTTCCCATCTGCTGCCCATCCCTCTTTTAAGAACCCTCCTTCCATTCGATGACCATCAAGCCAAAACCACAAAATTGAATCTAGAGGAGCTCAAAAACCAAGGAGGGCAGTGGATACAAACAAGCCATCTCTACCTTCACTTATGAAAGGAAAAAGGGCGCAAGTGGGGGTGATGTCAGATGCCTGTCAGACATGCCAGATAGTTCCATGTCTCTAAATGAACCTCCCTTCTACTGGCCCTGAAATCAATTCGGCCAATTTCAGTAGGTCAGCTTTGCGACAACAGGAGCATCCCAGCGCTCAGTTTAAAACAAAAGTCCAATGGCTTAGCCAGAACATGTTGGGACGACCCAAGGTCTGGAAGAACGGAGCCATGCTCAGTGGGATCCCTTCTGCTGTTATGTAGCAATGTAATAGCGTAATAAATTCTGTCAGCCTGAAGAAAGCATGCACTGGTGAATTTCAAAGCCATCTTACGACAGCGGATGCAGGAGGATGCAGAATTCGACAACACATTCCCCCATGAAAGGAACATAATGACTTCAAGCCTCTTTCCCCCTCTAACTTGAATGGAAATACTGCTTATCAAGGAAGCCACGTCGGAAAGCAGCCAGGGGAGAGCCGGGATGCCCCGGGAATTAGGAGAAAGGAGTTCCTTTCCGTCCGTCTCGGTAATGAACTGCCAGGCATGGGGCGGGGGGGGGAGCATGGACGAATAGACAGGCACGGTGTCCCCGGACACACATACACGTATCCGCTAATTCAGGCGGGTCCTAGGCCAGACCGGTCGTCCTTGGCCCCTCCCGCCGCCCTCTCCTCCAGAAGGATGCTGATGAATGAAAACACCTGAAATGCCTCCATCCTGCCGCTCGCTCCCTTCCTTCTTCCCCGAACTGCAGTAGAGGAGCCCCTCCTCGGTAGTTTCCCTTTACAGCGCAAACCCACCCGGGCTTTGATGTCTCCTGCACCCACCCATATTGCAGGCAGCCTGGAGCAGGCGGACATTCTTTCCTAGCAGAGGCCATGATCGCACGTACCCCCAACCCACCAAAAAACCGTGGAGTCTCCCCAAACCCCCGCACCCTGGGAAACTTTCCTTAAAACACTGACAGAAAGGAGGGTTCGGCCGAAGGGCGCCACGGTTTCCCTGCGACTACGGGGGATGCTCTGAGGGAGGGGGTCCCCAAGTCCTTCCAACAGCTGGCCCTTTAAACGCGACTCCTCTGAGCGCGGAACAAAGGCAACGCCCGCGGGGGCGGGCTGGCGCACGCCCCCAGCGCCGGCGCAGCCCATCGGGTGAGCACGGGCGGGCGGGCGGCTGGCGCGGGCTTACCTTGCGGGTCGCCTGGCGGGCGGGCTGGTGAGCAGCGCGCGTCCTGCCCCACTCGCACTACACGCTGCAGTTGGCCCCGCTCTGTTTTTCTGGGACTCGGCGCTGACTTCACCGACACTCCGCCGCTGACCAATGAGCTACGGCAGCCGCCCCCTCATTAGCATGCGTCTGGAACCGTCCACTCGGCTTCGCTTTGGCAGCGGGCAGGGCCAGGGGGCGGGGCCGAGCCCAGCAGTGACAGGAAGGGGCGTGTACGCCAATGGGAGGCGAGGAAGTGCCCCGCCACCCCGCCCACAGCATTGTCAGCCCCCCGCGCTGGCCCACGGATCTCCGGCTCATAAAGCGCCGGGGGCCGCAGTAACCCTTAATGTTTTGGCGGGCTGCGGCTGGACTGGAGGACAGCGTGCTGCCCTCTGTCCCTTCAGAGGGATGCCCCCCCACCCCACCCCCGGAAAGGTGGGAACGAACTTTAGGCGTAAAAATAACAGCTATCTTATCTTGAGTGCAAATGCTACTTAACCTCTAGGCCCCAGTTTGCTCATCTATAAAATGGCCTAATAGTAGGATGTAGTGAAGATTAACATAGGTAACCTACATAAAGCATTTAGGTCAGTGTCTGGCTGTTGCGCTACATAAATATTTGCTACTATCATTGTTATTCTCTGTACCAATCCCTGTGCTTAATGCTTCCGGATATTTTCTCATTTGATCCTCAAAGCCTTATAAGAGAGGCACTGTTTCCAAGTACAAGTCTTGAACTTCCTTGGTTAAATTTACTCCTAGGCACTTTTGTTGTTGTTGTTGCAATAGTGAAGGGGATTGTTTTCTTAATTTCTCTTTCAGACAGATCATTGTTAGTGTATAAAAATGCTTCTGATTTCTGAGTATTAATTTTATATCCTGCCACTTTATTGAATTCATTTATCAGGTCCAGTAGTTTTTTGACTGAGACTTTAGGGTTTTCTATGTACAGTATCATATCATTAGCAAATAATGATAGTTTTACTTCTTTTCCAATTTGGATGCCTTTTATTTCTTCTTGTCTGATTGCTGTGGCTAGGGCTTCCAGAACTATGTTGAATAAGAATGGTGAAAGGGGGCACCCCTGCCTTGTTCCTGATCTTAAGGGGATTGCTTTTAACTTTTGCCCATTGAGTATGATGTTGGCTGTGGGTTTGTCATAGATGGCCCTTATCAGATTGAGGTATGTTCCCTGTATTCCCACTTTGCTGAGAGTTTTGATCATAAGTGGGTGCTGGATTTTATTGAATGCTTTTTCTGTATCTATTGATATTATCTTGTGGTTTTTCTCCTTCCTTTTGTTTATGTGATGAGTCACATTGATTGATTTGCAAATATTGTACCAGCCTTGCCTCCCCAGAATGAATCCCACTTGATCATGATGTATGATTTTTTTCATGTATTGCTGGATCTGGTTTGCTAATATTTTGTTGAGAATTTTAGCAAACTATCCCTGAGAAATTCATCAGTGATATTAGCCTACAGTTTTCTTTCTTTGTGTTCTCTTTGCCTGGTTTTGGAATCAGAATTATGCTCGCCTCATAAAAGGGGCTTGGAAGTTTTCCCTACTCTTGAATTTTTTGAAATAGCTTGAGAAGGATAGGGGTTAGTTCTTCTTTGAGTGTTTGGCAGAATTCACCTGTGAAGCCATTTGGCCCAGGGCTTTTGTTTGTTGAGAGTTTTTTGATAACTGTTTCAATTGGAAAATTATAAAACATTGATAAAGCCCTGGCCGGTTGGCTCAGTGGTAAAGCGTCGGCCCAGTATGTGGAAGTCTCAGGTTCGATTCCCGGGCATTGCACACAGGAGAAGTGCCCATCTGCTTCTCCACCCTTCCCCCTCTCTTTCCTCTCTGTCTCTCTCTTCCTCTCCTGTAGCCAACGCTCCATGGGAGCAGAGTTGGCCTGGGCACTGAGGATGGCTCCATGGCCTCTACCTAAGGCGCTAGAATGGCTGTGGTTGCAATGGAGCAATGTCCCAGATGGGCAGAGCATCACCCCCTGGTGGGCGTACCAGGTGGATCCCGGTCTGGCGCATGCAGGAATCTGTCTGACTTCCTCCCCGCTTCTAACTTCGGAACAATAAAAAAAAAATGTTGATAAAAGAAATCAAGGCAGATACAAATAAGTGGAAGCATATACCATGTTCATGGTTAGGAAGAATAAACATCATTAAAATGTCCATATTACCCAAAGCAATTTATAAATTCAATGCAATTCCTATTAAAATACCAATGACCTACTTCAAAGATATAGAACACATATTCCAAAAATTCATATGAAACCAAAAAAGAACATGAATAGCCTCAGTAATCTTGAAAAAGAATAATAAAGTGGGTGGTATCACACTTCCTGATGTCAAGTTATACTACAAGGCCATTTGTACTCAAAACAGCTTGGTACTGGCATAAGAACAGGCATATAGATCAATGGAACAGAACAGAGAACCCAGAAATAAACACACACCTTTATGAACAATTGATATTTGACAAGGGTGGTAATAGCATACAATGGAGTAAAGACAGTCTCTTTAACAAATGGTGTTGGGAAAATTGGACAGCTACCTGCAAAAAAATGAAATTAGACCACCAACTTGCACCATTCACAAAAATAAAATGGATAAAAGACTTAAATGTGTAAGTCATAAAACTATAAGCATCCTAGAGGAAAACATAGGCAATAAGCTCTCACAGCAATATATTTGCTGATTTATCTCCACAGGCAAGGGAAATAAAGGACAGGATAAACAAATGGGACTATATCAAACTGATAAACTTTTGCACAGCTAAAATTAATATGAACAAAATAAAAAGGCAAACCACACAATGGGAGAACATATTCGACAATATGTCTGATAAGGGGTTAATAACCAAAATTTATAAAAACTTGTAAAACTCAACACCAGGAAGATAAACAATCCCATCAAAAAAATGGGCAAAAAAAATGAATAAACGTTTCTCCAAAGAGGACATATAGATGGCCAATAGACAGATGAAAAAATGTTCAACATCACTAATCATTAGAGAAATGCAAATTAAAACCACAATGAGATATCACCTCACACCAGTCAGAATGGCGCTCATCAACAAAACAACACAGAATAAGTGCTGGCGAGGATGTGGAGAAAGGGGAACCCTCCTGCACTGCTGGTGGGAATGCAGACTGGTGCAGCCACTGTGGAAAACAGTATGGAGATTCCTCAAGAAATTAAAAATGGGACCCTGGCTGGTTGACTCAGTGGCAGAGCATCAGCCTGACGTGTGGAAGTCCCGGGTTCGATTCCCAGCCAGGGCACAGAGGAGAGGCGCCCATCTGCTTCTCCACCCCTCCCCCTCTCCTTCCTCTCTGTCTCTCTCTTCTCCTCCCGCAGACAAGGCTCCATTGGAGCAGAAGATGGCCCGGGCACTGGGGATGGCTCCTTGGCCTCTGCCCCAGGCGCTAGAGTGGCTCTGGTCGCGACAGAGCAACGCCCCGGATGGGCAGAGCATTGCCCCCTGGTGGGCATGCCGGGTGGATCCCGGTCGGGCGCATGCAGGAGTCTAACTGCCTCCCCGTTTCCAGCTTCAGAAAAAAAAAAAAAATTAAAAATGGAACTGCCTTTTGACTTAGCCATTCCACTTTTAGGAATATATCCTAAGAACACCACATCACTGATTCAAAAGAAGACATGCACCCCCATGTATATGGCAGCATTGTTTACAATAGCCAAGACCTGGAACCAGCTCAAGTGTCCGTCAGTGGACGAGTGGATTAAAAAGCAGTGGTACATATACACAATGGAATACTATGGGGCCATGAAAAAGAAGGAAATCTTACTTTTTGTGACAGCATGGATGGACCTGGAAACTATTATGTTAAGTGAAATAAGCCAGGCAGAGAAAGAAAAATATCATAAGTATATGACCTCACTCATTTGAAGAATCCGACAAACAATATGAACTGAGTGAGGAACGGAATAGAGACAGAGGCGGGATCAAAGGATGCAGAAGAAAAGCAGACAGAGGGAAAGGGGATGATAGGCTGATAGGATGGCATGAGAGCAGAAAAGCAAATCCTAGAGGCAAGAGGGGAGGGCGTTACAGGGAGGGGGACAAGGGGGATGTAGTGGGGAACACGGGGGAGGGGAGGATGTATTCGGAGGGACACTAGAATCTATATAAACACAATCAATTAAAATTTAAAAAAAGAAAAGAGGCACTGTTATCAATCCCTACTTTTCAAGCAGGAAAACTGAGGTGTGGTTTAAGTGGCTTGCTGAAGGTCACATAGAAAGCATAGAAAGTGCAGTCAAGATTTTAATGCAGGTTCTGAGGGTCATTCATACAACATATTATTTCAGGAGCTGCACGGCAGTGGGCATGCGCTGGGTCTTGGGTCACTGCTGAAAAACAAGCAGGCAAGGCCCCTCCCCTCATGAAGCCTCCTTTTTAGTTAGGGAGACAGAGAAACTAGTGAATAAATAGCGAATAAATAAACAAGATCACCTGCAATATGAAGAGTAGAGTGAATAAAATAAAACGATAATGTGCAAGGGGAGAGAAGTGCACTTTTACTATGTAGATTGAGTTCAGAACTAACCGTTGTGCAATACCACCCTGATCTCCTCCTGTCCCCCTCAGTGTTACGGAAAAGGAAGCAGACAGGGAAAGCTGTTTGCCCAAAGATCACAGGGTCAGCAGGTCAGCAAATAGCTGGCCTGGAACTTGCTCCCTCCACACCTAGCTTCCCACATCTCTGGGACATCCCAGTCATCCTTCAGTTGAACACAGCTGACTTGGATCAGTCGCCCTTGGCAAAAGTCTCTAGCCAGAGCATGTCCCCAGTTAACAGCCTTTATGTGGCAAGGTAAAGACAGGCCTTGATGACTGCACAGGGTGATGGGAAAAACATCTGCTAACGCTCTTAGATGTCAGGTATCTGACAAACCTTTGCTGAGCACCTGCTGTCCTCTTCTATGTAAAGAAAAACAAAATTTTAGAAGACTCCTAGTCACCTGGGATCTTACTCTACAACTGAGGAGACAAGACACCACTAGAAAAGTATTCTAGGGAGCCCCCAGCCCAGGCCTCTCTCTGCCTGCACCTCATCTGGTCGCTTTGCGAAGAATCTGAATCAGGCTTCCCAGGCTCTACTAGTAACTGACTCCCTGATCCAGGCAAAACAGTTCCTCTGGGCCTGTAAAGTAATAAAAAGGCTTTTATTGAGCACGTCTAGTCTGCTACGCGCTATTCTGTACTTGTGCTAAGAGCTCTACCTGCATTAACTCACTGACACCACACAACAAACCCAGGAGGCGTATTATAATTATCTTGAGGCTATCCACACAAGGGGGAAATAACAGGTAGAGAAACTAAGCTGCCTACCCAGCAAATTCAGGGCAACGCCATTTAGAATAGAAAAACAAAATCGAAACAACTCAAAATATCCAATTGAGTGGATTAGATAAGAAAATGACAGCACAACCATTTGACAGAATACTAACAGCCATGCATAACTAAAGAGTATAGTGATACTTATTAACACATAAAGTATAATACATATTGAATGGAAACATAGGCGGAAAACTTGTTTTATACTGCAATTCCATTAGAACTATCCTTTTTTAAAATGTATTGATTGATTTTAGAGAGAGAGAGAGAGGAAAGGGAGGGATCCAATTTGTTCTTGCACTTATTTATGCATTCATTGGTTGATTCTTGTATGTGCCCTGACTGGGATTCAAACCCACAACCTAGGCATGTCAGGACAATGTTCTAACCTATTAGAGCCTCTTTTTTTTCTTTCCTTCTTTCTTACTTCTTTTTTCTTTCTTTCTTTTTTTTTTTTTTTTTTTTGAGAAAGACAGGGAGAGAGACAGATACAGGAACATTGAGCTATTCCTGTATGTGCCCTGACCAGGGATCAAGCCAGCAAATTCTGCACTTCAGGATGATGCTCCAGCCAACCGAGGTACGAGGTATCTGGCCAGGGCTTTATTTTTTATTGATTGGTTTTTAGAGAGACAGAGAGAGGAAGGAATAGGGGAGGGAGGAGGGAAGCATTCATCTGTTGTTCCACTCAGTTGTGCATTCATTGGTTGCTTCCCGTATGTGCCCTGATCAGGGATCGAACCCGCAACCTTGTCATTTCAAGACAACACTCTAACCTACTGAGCTAAGCAGTCAGGGTCTATTAGAGCCATTTCTAATAGTTCTATGGGATTATGAGTATTTTCTGCTCATCTATATTTTTCTTCAAAACCATTTATCAAATTGTTCAATGAAAATAAAACAACATAATTTTAAAATGAAAATCCAGACTCTACCCATGGACATCTGATCTACAGGCAAGGCCATCCCTATCAGTGGGAAGCTGCCTGGAGGAATCTTAAATGAGGCCCAAGTCTTCAAGTCAACCCTCGAATGTTGAACTCCTCTGCTGGTACCAGTCTGTGTGACTGTTGCATTTCTCACTGTAAAGCCTAACGTTATCATTAGAGTGTGTGAGCTAAATGGAAAAATACTGGAAGGACAGGAAGGAATGGAAGAGGGGAAAATAGAAAGAAAAATACTACTGTCCTTCAAGACTCATCTTGCCTGACCAGGTGGTTGCGCAGTGGATAGAGCGTCAGACTGGGATGCCGAGGACCCAGGTTCAAGACCCCGAGGTCGCCAGCTTGAGCGCGGGCTCATCTGATTTGAGCAAAAGCTCACCAACTTGGATCCAAGGTCAATAGCTCAAGCAAGCGGTTACTCGGTCTGCTGAAGGCCCGTGGTCAAGGCATATATGAGAAAGCAATCAATGAACAACTAAGGTGTCGCAATGCGCAATGAAAAACTAATGATTGATGCTTCTCATCTCTCCGTTCCTGTCTCTCTGTCCCTGTCTATCCCTCTCTCTGACTCTCTCTCTCTGTCTCTAGAAGAAAAAAAAAGGGGGGGGGAGACTCAAATGTCTCCTCCAAGAAGTATTCAGAAACATAGTCTAATAACATTTTAACACTGAAAGCAACCCAAGAATTCATCAGAAGTAATCGTGTCAATTCATTCTTATCTCCAGTCAGATGTTTAAGTAGTGGGCACTATGACACTTGGCTCCCTATCTCCTGAAGGTAAGTAGCCCTGACGAAGCAGAGGCCCAGGGCGGACTGGGGCCATGGATGTGCAGCTGGTGCTGAAAAGGGTCCTGTGCTCTGCTCTCCCCATCATGAAATTCTTCATTTTTGAACAAAAGGCCCCGCATTTCCATTTTACACTGGACCCTGTAAGTTCTGTGGGGCTGTCCTGGGAGGAGGACCACCAAGGCTATATTGGTATGTCTGCGACTGAGCCTGTAGCAATGCTCAGGGCTTCCCACCGTCTGTCCCAACCGCTCTCTGATATCACACAGTCTCATTCCTGGTCCCCTAGGGAAACGTGAGCACTCCTGCTTTCAAGCCCTACGAGCACTTCATTTATTCCTTTCTCATGGGATTTCCCATATTTGGCAGGAATTGAGTCTACGTGTATAGTCTTATTCCTCATCTTTTTTCCCTACCAGACTGTAAATTCCATAAGGTCCTGGCTTGTGTCTGCTCATCTCAAACAGTGTTTAGTAGTGTGCTTCACACACTGTTAAAAATCTGCTTCAATTTAATTTAATCTTATTAGTGAATCCTTATTTTCTCTTCATGTGCATCAGATTATTCCCAGCAGTCCTTCTGCTGTTGGAGATAAATAAAAATACCAGGCAGGAGAGTCAAGCACACAGACCAGGATCATAAACAGGAAGGAGGAAGCTTCCCACAAGTGGGCCATGACTGTGAGGAATTAGAAGAGGGGGCAGGAGAAAAAACAAATCTATACTCTTGAGCTGTGTAGGTTACTGCGGGCACAGACCTAATTAGAACATCATGGAATGTCAGATCCAAGAATTCTATGTTCTTTGGAGGTCAATGCTGAGGATACTGGGTGAGATGGGTGAAAGTTGGTCAGAAATCTATGGTGCCTGGTAGAAATGAGAGGGGTTATGGGGATCACTGGGCTTGGGAAGCAGAGCCAAGATGAGCATAAATCAATAACCCCAAAAGTCTAGTCAAGGGCCTCTGTTTATCAACCTAAAAATACTTGCTGACCTGTGGTGGTACAGTGGATAAAGCATCAACCTAGAATCCTGAGTTTGCTGGTTCAAAACCCTGGACTTGCCTGGTCAAGCCACATATGAGAAGTAACTGTGAGTTGATGCTTCCTGCTCCTCCTCATCCCCTTCTCTCTCACTTTCCTCTCTCTAAATCAATAAATAAAATCTTAAAAAAAGAAAAAACAGACTTGCTTCAACATGTCCTTTATTGTTGGTTGGATAAAAATGTGTGCATAGGCCCTGGCTGGTGGCTCAGTGGCTAGAGCATCGACCCAGAGTGTGGATGTCCCGGGTTCAATTCTCAATCAGGGCACATAGGAGAAGCAACCATCTGCTTCTCCCCTCTCCTCTCCCTCTTCTTTCCCTCTTCCTCTCCTGCAGCCAGTGACTCAATTTGTTCAAGGCAGCTCAGTTAGAGTGTACCAGCCTCAGGTGCTAAAAATAGCTTGGTACTCAAGCACCAGCCCCAGATGGGGATGCTGGATAGATCCCAGTCAGACTGCTTGCAGGAGTCTGCCTCGTGATCTCCCTTCCTCTCACTTAAAAAAAAAAAAATTTGGCCCTGGCTGGTTGGTTCAGCGGTAGAGCGTTGGCCTGGCATGCAGGGGACCAGGGTTCGATTCCCAGCCAGGGCACATAGGAGAAGCGCCCATTTGCTTCTCCACCCCCCCCCTCCTTCCTCTCTGTCTCTCTCTTCCCCTCCCACAGCCGAGGCTCCATTGGAGCAAAGATGGCCCGGGCGCTGGGGATGGCTCCTTGGCCTCTGCCCCAGGCGCTAGAGTGGCTCTGGTTGTGGCAGAGCGACGCCCTGGAGGGGCAGAGCATCGCCCCTGGTAGGCGTGCCAGGTGGATCCCGGTCGGGCACATGCAGGAGTCTGTCTGACTGTCTCTCCCCGTTTCCAGCTTCAGAAAAATACAAAAAATAAAAAATATATATATATATATAGTGGAATCCCAATTCTATACAATTAAATTGTAAATTGCATTGTATTTCACCAAGTATGTAAGGCTTGACTTTGACATTGTTTTACATTTGACATTGCTGTTAGGCAAAATAAGACTTTAAAGTATTGACCTGAGTAGACCTTTGAGAGAAATAAGAAATTTAGGACATACTTCTATCCACTTCTACTGGATCAATAGAATGGCCTGCCCTAGGTCAGGGATTTGGGAGAGGTACAAGAGGAGGGGCCAGCTGAAGGCAGCGGCTGGGCAGGGGACTCATCAATTGCAATATGCTGAGTTTACTTTAGAAGGCTTACTACTCGGAAGAAATTTTGTTAACGAAATGTTTATCTGAAAAAATTATTTTTTAGGGTTAGTGATAAAAAAAAACAACAAGAAGGAATAAGCAGAAAAAAAGAGGAAAAAGAAGGTGGCAAGAGAAAAAGAGAGATCATTAAATGGCCTGAAGAAAAAAAATACAAGTTCAGAAATGCGGCAACTAGCCTCACTAAACGGATGTAACCTTAACAAGGTTTTAAAAAATCAACAACAATGGTGTTAAGGGAATAACTGACATTCTGGAAGCTGCTGGGAGCTTGTCAGAGGTGATTGGAAGAGTTCACTGAGGAAACTCATTACACAGGCCAAATTGAGTCACATGGGTGCCCTGGGACGGTTAATAACAGTTTGTCAGCATTTACCAAGAGGAGATGCCGAGCGCAGTGCAGGGAAAGGGCAGAAGGGAACAGGAGAGCCTAGCAGGTGACAGCCCCTTCTCTATTACCTCTGGAGGTCTGTCTTGCCCCCAACTTGCTTGCCCTGTCTCCTAAACCCGCCTCCTAAACCTCACTTACCTTGACCCACCTCCATGAATGGCAATGAGTGACCATCCCTAGTCACTGCCATGCTCTTTGGGGATCTTACTGCCTGCTTCCCCAGCTGGCTGAGCCAAGCGATTCATCCATACACACATGGCTCCCTGTGAGACAAGGCCTGGGAAAGTTCTATTTCCAGGGTGTTGGAGCTCTCTTTTTTTTTTTTTTTTTTTTTGTATTTTTTGTATTTTTCTGAAGCTGGAAACGGGGAGAGACAGTCAGACAGACTCCCGCATGCGCCCGACCAGGATCCACCCGGCACGCCCACCAGGGGCCACACTCTGCCCCTCCAAGGCGTCGCTCTGCGGCGACCAGAGCCACTCTAGCACCTGGGGCAGAGGCCAAGGAGCCATCCCCAGCGCCCGGGCCATCTTTGCTCCAATGGAGCCTTGGCTGCGGGAGGGGAAGAGAGAGACAGAGAGGAAGGAGGGGTGGGGGTGGAGAAGCAAATGGGCGCTTCTCCTATGTGCCCTGGCCGGGAATCGAACCCGGGTCCCCCTCACGCCAGGCTGACGCTCTACCGCTGAGCCAACCGGCCAGAGTGGAACCCTCTTAAAACTGGTGATCTAACCAGTACGTGCACAGCCTACCTGTTCATCCGGCTCTGTCTGTAAGGAGATAAACTGAAAGAATCATGTCTTACCACCAAGGGAGCGAGGGCGAGAGGACTTGGCACAAGAGACAAGCGCACAGGGATTCCTATCTCCTCCCTTAGGCCCAAAGTACTGAGGACTTTCTCATTCGACCCTGATTGGAAATAGAGCAGAACCAGACAACACGCCGGAAGCAGGTTCTCATCATCTCCTGCAGCCCAGCTTTCCACCTCCAAAGGAGGAGGATTATTCGTGGTGAACCCTCCAACAGGAGGAAAGTAAGGACCCCTCAGGGGTCAGTGGAAGCCCCTTTGTTCAACTCACGGTGACCCTTGGACAAGGAAGGCTCCGTGTGTTAAATAATTTGATGCTACTAGTTGGTATTCAAACCATAGGTTGCCCACTCTTTGGTTCCAGAGTGAGTACACTATACCTAGAGTAGGGCCTCAAATAACCAGATGGTTCATTAGGGTGGGAGCAAGCCAGCCAGGTAGCCCTGGGCTTGTGGGGAGACAAATCATTCAATTAAGCAGCTTCATGTGCCTGCTCTGTTCCAGGTCCTCTACTCAATGCTAGAGAATCAGAGACTAAAGGCAGGACCTTGCCTGACCAGGCGGTGGCACAGTGAATAGAGCATCGATGTGAAGGACGCAGGTTCGAAACCCCAAGGTCGCCAGCTTGAGCGTGGACTCATCTGGTTTGAGCAAGGCTCACTAGGTTGAGCCCAATGTTGTTGGCTTGAGCCAGGGGTCACTTGGTCTGCTGTAGCCCCCCAGGTCAAGGCACATATGATAATTTAATCAATGAACAACTAAGGAGCCACAATGAATAATTGATGCTTCTCATCTCTCTCCCTTCCTGTCTGTCTGTCCCTATCTGTCCCTCTCTGTCCCTCTCTGTCTCTGTCACACACACACACACAAAAAAAAGACAGGACCTTATCCTCATGATGCTCACAATCTAGTGGGGAAAACCAATAAATATGTAGGAAATGACAAGTCAGTGGGATAGATACACTGTTTTTTAAAAATTGAGATATAATTCACACACCAGAATATTCACTCTTTTAAAGGGTCCAGTCCAGAGGTTTTTAGTATATAAGGTTGTACAACCATCACGAGAAAATAATTCCAGAACATTTTCATGACCATAAAAAGATACTTATTAGCAGTTAGCCTCCATTTTCCCTCTCCCAGTGCCTGGCAATTACTAATATACTCTCTGTCTCTATAGATTTGCCTATTTTGGGCATCTCATATCAATGGAATCATACCATATATGGCCTTTTATGTTCTTTTACTTAGGATACTGCATTCCAGGTTCATCCTTGCTATCGTATGTATCAGTGTTTTGTTCCTTTCCATGACTAATATTCCACTGTACATATTACCACAGTTTGTTTATCCCTTCATCAGTTGATAGACATTTGGAGCATTTGGAGTATTTCTCCTTTTTGGTTATTATGAATAATGCTGCTATGGACATTCATGTACAAATTTTTATGTGGACATATGTTTTCAATTATTTTGGGTATATAACCTAATAGTGGACTTGTTAAGTCATATGGTATGTGTAATTCTAAGTTTAACTTTTTCAAATTTTATTGGTTGATTGATTTGAGAGAGAGAGAAAGAGAAAAACACTAATTTGTTGTTCCACTTATTTATGCATTCATTGGTTGATTCTTGTATGTGCCCTAACTGGGGATCGAACCCGCAACCTTGGCATATTGGGATGATGTTCTAACCAACTGAAATACTGAGCCAGGAATAAATTTAACCTTTTGAGGAACTGCCAGACTAGCTTAAGTTTCTATTATTTTAAACTGCAAAGGCCAATACGCCTTGCTGAATGAAAAGCATAGGCACCTGAGCAGGCGGTGGTGCAGTGAATAGAGCATTGGTCTGGGATGCTGAGGACCCAGGTTCAAAACTTCAAGGTCGCTGGCTTGAGTATGGGCTCACCAGCTTGAGCACAGGGTTACCGGTTTGATCATAGGATCATAGACATTACCCTATGGTCGCTGGCTTGAGCCCAAAGGTTGCTGGCTCAGCTGGAGCCCCCCCCCCTAGTCAAGGCACATATGAGAAAACAATCCATGAACAACTAAGGTTCTGCAACTATAAATTGATGCTTCTCATCTGTCTCCCTTCCTGTCTCTCTGTCCCTCTCTCACTAAAAATAGAAGAAAAAAAGAAAAGCATGGACCACTTTATTTGTTTATGTGTGTTATGACTTTATATATTTTTATGAAAACTTTCTGAGGATAAGTATACTACTACTCATTTTAGACAATTTTGAAAATACAAAAATGTTTAAAGGAAAAAATGAAAATCATCTGTATTCCTATTGCCTAAAGCGACCACTATTCCCATTTGACTTGCTTTTTTCCTTGTAATCTTTTTCTTTGTATACTTTTAAAAAGCAATGCCATAGTGTATGCCTAGTTTTACACTCTGCTTTTCTCTCTGATCACTATATTATAAGTCGTTCACCATTCACTGTTTTATAAACTCATCTTTATATTATGTTTTCTTTTTTAAAATGTTATCTTTATTTTTCTTGCTTCTAAAGAGGGGAATAAGGTGACAAAGAGAGAGAGGTCTGAGGGAAAGAGGAAGAATATACCACGGAGAATACATGAAAGAGAAAGAAAAGAGAGCAGAAACGACCCTTGTTTGCTTTCTTGTACGTCTGTATTTTATCCCACCTGGTTGCAGAAGATTTAAGGCACTGTCATCTTTGTGGCTTTAGGACAGCTCTCCAGTCCCTTTTTCTGGTGGCCTGGTGGCGGTGGCTGCAGTGGCGGCCGTTGTTTCCGTGTGCCTGTGACCCTGCGGCTGAGCCAGAAGCAGCTTCTGCAGGCTGCAATCCAAGATGGCCAATTCGCAGTCCTAGCAAAATCAATCTATTGGAAACTACTGAGGCACGAATAGTTCACGCACTTTGAGGCGGATCTGCCAAATGAGATAAGCAGGGCTCAGTCAGCAGGGAGCTCAATGATGCAAAAATGCATTTCAATCTGGCATTATTTCCTCCTGGGATGCCCACGACATCACATTCTATTGTTTTGAAGCTTCTGTGGCAATTCCGGTCTAAGCTTTTGCAGGTCAGACCACGAGTTCCCTCACCCAGGGTTTCATGTGTCCAGGGTTGGTAAAAAAAAAACCACACACACACACAAAAAAACCCGCCAAGATTTGGTGTTTATAACACAGAGGCCTGGGCAACTACCATGCATGAGAAGTAAGGACTTTCAGTTTTATAAGCAAACACTACCCTTTGTGTTTCTAAACCACCCTTGATAGCAGGTGGTATAATTAGCAAGGAACATAATAGTGAACCTTTCCAACATACCAAACCACAAAACTGTTAGGTCATTAATTCACACTTATAGCACATAAAATATAGTGATGTTTTTAAAGCCTGTCATTTTTTTGTGCCACTCAGTTTATTTTCTCTTAAATATTGTACTAGTAAAATTTGCTCATTGTGAAACAATTAGAAACTATTGATAAGCAAAACATTTTTAAATCATCTCTATTAAATTTTATTTATATTTTTCCAAATTTCTCTCCATGCAGGATTTTTTTTAAATAAGACCATTAATACATGCTGTTCTATAACCTGTTTTTTAAAATTATAATATATTGTACCTGTTAATTTTATTTTATTTATTTATTATTATTATTATTTTGTATTTTTCTGAAGCTGGAAACGGGGAGAGACAGACAGACTCCCGCATGCGCCCGACAGGGATCCACCCGGCACGCCCACCAGGGGCAACGCTCTGCCCACCAGGGGGCGATGCTCTGCCCCTCCAGGGCGTCGCTCTGCCGCGACCAGAGCCACTCTAGCGCCTGGGGCAGAGGCCAAGGAGCCATCCCCAGCGCCCGGGCCATCCTTGCTCCAATGGAGCCTTGGCTGCGGGAGGGGAAGAGAGAGACAGAGAGGAAGGAGGGGGAGGGGTGGAGAAGCAAATGGGCACTTCTCCTATGTGCCCTGGCCGGGAATCGAACCCGGGTCCCCCGCACGCCAGGCCGACGCTCTCCCGCTGAGCCAACCGGCCAAGGCTGTACCTGTTAATTTTAAACAGGCCTTTTCCACAGTGTCATGATGTTGCCTAGGAGGGTCATGTGTCCACTGTTGATTTGGAAGGCCACTTGGTCCTTGGGAGGCCTGACTGTAATGATTGGGGTCAAGGAAGTAGGAAAGGGATTAGAACACAAAGTCTGATCCTAGATAGGCCTGGCTAGTCAGCTAGCCCCAAGGCAGCCGGTAGGGATAAACAACAGCCCAGTTTCCCCTGGAGGGTCAGCCTAGCCCTGAGTGGCTAGAAAAGCAAGGGCACAGGCTAAGACCCAGGCCTGGTCGGACCAAGGGGGCTCACAGTGAGGCTGTTCCAGGGTCCTGGAGAACCTGTGGCTAATCTAAAGGAGTTGACTCCTCAAGAGCAAGGAATGGATCAATTTGTACCAGATCTGGTTCTCACCAATGTGGAGATTCAGTGAGAATTTGTTAAAGAAAGGAGTCATGGTTCTGCTCCTTCCCAACTGTGCTTCTAGTCTTAAGTTTAGATATTATCTCCTCTGGAGAACAGACAGAAAAGGGAACAGCAGTCCAGACTAAGAGAACAGCCTAAGGATAGTCATATAGTCAAGTGCCAGATCTGTGAGAAGAGACCAGAGGGTTTAGAAAAGTGACTGCTATTTTAGGCATAAACTACATTTAGGACAGAGGCAGTGACCTTGAATGCTAAGCTCATGATATGAATTTTATCTGGCAGCCAGTGAGGAGTCAACAAAGGGTTTTAAACGGGGTGGGGGGTGGTACGATGGAGGTGACATGTAAGGATAGCCCGTCTGGTGGCAGCAGCAGAATGAATTGCGGATGACAAAGGTCGGAGGCAAAACAACCAGTGGAGAGTACACTGCAGTAGTCCTGGTGTGAGGAAGTGAGGGCTGGGACTGGGGAGGTGACCATGGGGAATGGACACAGACATTTCATTGATCTGCTTATTCATTCATTTGATAAATATTCATTAATCACTGAGAGCCAGGAACTGTGCTAGATCTGGGCACCAAACTCATAAAGGAAGATGTGACAAGATTTGCCTTCTGTTGGGATACGAGCAGTGGTTGGATTCAAATCACTTAACAATGGTTCTCTGCCCAATGACTGTTTTAAGTATAAAAAAGCAATATACCGCCTGACCAGGCGGTGGCGCAGTGGATAGAGTGTCAGACTGGGATGCAGAGGACCCAGGTTCAAGACCCCGAGGTCACCAGCTTGAGAGCAGGCTCATCTGGTTTGAGTAAAAGCCCATCAGCTTCAACCCAAGGTTGCTGGCTCAAGCAAGGAGTTACTCGGTCTGCTGAAGACCCGCAGTCAAGGCACATGTAAGAAAGCAATCAATGAACAACTAAGGTGTTGCAACGCGTGACGAAAAACTAATGATTGATGCTTATCTCTCTGTTCCTGTCTGTCTGTCCCTGTCTATCCCTCTCTCTGACTCTCTGTCTCTGTAAAAAAAAAAAAAAAAATTAATAAAAAAAAATATACCAAAGGGTAGTTTATTATTTCATGCATTTTAATACTTAAATAAGAAAAGTAAAAGAGGTACACAAAACTAGATGTTATAAGAAAGAGTTTTAAAATATTAATGAAAAAATATTAAATAATATCTGACAGAAAACAATAAAACTGTTAAGATATTTCCATATTGCTTCTTTTTTAAAATTTTTTTTTTGTATTTTTCTGAAGTTGGAAACGGGGAGGCAGTCAGACAGACTCCCTCATGCGTCTGACCGGGATCCACCCAGCACACCCATCTGGGGCATTGCTCTGTTGCATCCAGAGCCATTCTAGCGCCTGAGGCAGAGGCCACAGAGCCATCCTCAGCGCCCGGGCCAACTTTGCTCCAATGGAGCCTTGGCTGCGGGGGGGGGGGGGGGGGGGGGGGGGAGACAGAGAGGAAGGAGAGGGGGAGGGGTGGAGAAGCAGATGGGCGCTTCTCCTGTGTGCCCTGGCCGGGAATCGAACCCGGGACTCCTGCACGCCAGGCCAATGCTCTACCACTGAGCCAACCAGCCAGGGCCTCCATATTGCTTCTTGATTGGCATCCTCACTTGTAATTTTTTTCAGCTATGGATGGAATGAACATTACTATGGGTGCTTAGAATAAGCTGTTGCACAGATAAACATCAAAAAAGATAAGGTGACCAATCGTCCTCCTTTAGGGAGGACAGTCCTTCTTTTGTAAGTTCCGTCCTCCCTCGAAAAGTGTCCTCCTAAATGCCCTTCTTTTTGATATTGGAAAACTAATCTGTAAATATCCATATTTGATCGATGCAGAGTTGATCCATTGCGTATGATGTGACGTATTTGTATCTAAATGAGTACTTTTTTCTTACAATTATTATTAAAAATTAATAGGCACGTAAAGATAATTACAATATAAAATATTTAAAGGTTTTTATTATGCATTTATCATATTATAGTGTATTTTTGTTGCAATGAATAAAATGTTTCTTTTATTTATGATATTGTTTTCTTCAATTTATTTTTGCCCTCCTTTTCATTGTAAAAAAGTCGGTCACCTTAAAAAAGAGTAAGGAATGTAAATTTGTGTTTTCCACATTGGGCAGCTGCCCAGGTGCCCACCTTAGAAAGAATCCTGATTATAAGTGCCACTTTAACAACTGGTTTAGTTAAACTCAACAAAAAAATTAGGTATCGGTTCTGCCGAACTGGTGCGAACCAGCTGACTCCCACCACTCGATACAAGGTCCTAAACAGAGGTGATCAAAGATGACCTAATCTGATGTTACTGTAGAACCAGCAGATGGAATGATCTAGCAGGCAGGTGGAAATGTCGGACTTGAGCTGGAGAGGAAAGTTAAGAGAGAAAAACAGATTTCTGCAAGGAAAAGGGCTTCAAATCTACAGGTGTACTATGACTTAGGAAGGTCCGAGCCGGTCTGACTGAGCTCAGAGCAGCGAAAGAAAAATAAAAGTCTGGTACCAAGCTGCTGCCTCTTTCCCATGATTCCTGACTCGATGGCCCCATCACACACACTGAGATGACTTTTCAGAAGCTGCTTATTCAAAGCCTCCAATCTGACTCCTGTTTCACTTCTAGCTTGGGTACTGCTCTTCACTGTCTCAGCTAGGAAAGGGTGCACTGCAGCCAGATGGTAAACTGTGAACAGAAATAAACTCTCTTCACATGTAGCAAGTATATTTATATCCAATCCTATAATATCACTGCGGGCATAATTATAGCCAATCCCGTAATTGCGTTGCGGGTATCAGGCATCAAAAACCAGCAACCAGCTGCTGCCCCTGTGAGATGGCTGGCTACACAGGGCAGGACTGTGTACAAGCTTATCTAGGGGCTCTTCCAACAGAGGCAGGGAGGGTGGTAATAATTTTGCAGGATACACAGCTCAAACTCCTGTTTTCAGCCATATTGCATGCTGTTAGCCTTACTTTTTTTTTTTTTTAATTTAGACAATTTTAACAGGGTGACATTGATCAATTAGAGTACACAGATTCAGAGAAAACATCTCCAGATCATTTTGACATTTGATTATGTTGTATTCCCATCACCCAAAGTCAAACCATCCTCCTTCACCCTTCATTTGGTTTTCTTTATGCCCCTCCCTCCCCCACCCCCTTCCTCTCCTCCCTCCCACCCTGTAACCTCCACACTCTTGTTCATGTCCATGAGTCTCAATTTTGTGTCCCACCTATGTATGGAATCATACAGTTCTTAGTTTTTTCTGATTTACTTATTTCACTGAGTATAATGTTATCAAGGTCCATCCATGTTGTCATAAATGATCCTATGTCATTTCTTATGGCTGAGTAGTATTCCACTGTATATATGTACCATATCTTCTTTATCCAGTCATCTATTGAAGGGCTTTGTGGTTGTTTCCATGTCTTGGCCACTGTGAACAATGCTGCAATGAACACGGGGATGCATGTGTCTTTACGAACCAATGTTTTTGAGTTTTGGGGGTATATACCCAGTAGAGGGATTGCTGAGTCATATGGTAGTTCTATTCTTAATTTTTTGAGGAAACACCATACTTTCTTCCATAGTGGTTGTACTACTTTACATTCCCACCAACAGTAAATGAAGGTTCCTTTTTCTCCAGTCTCTCCAACATTTGCTATTACCTGTCTTGTTGATAATAGCTAATCTAACAGGCGTGAGGTGGTATCTCATTGTAGTTTTGATTTGCATTTCTCTAATAGCTAGTGAAGATGAGCATCTTTTCATATATCTGTTGGCCATTTGTATTTCTTCCTGGGAGAAGTGTCTGTTCATATCCTCTTCCCATTTTTTTTATTGGATTGTTTGTTTGTTTGTTGTTGAGTTTTATGAGTTCTTTGTATATTTTGAATATTAGGCCCTTATATGTGCTGTTGTTTGAAAATATCATCTCCCGTTTAGTTGGCTGTTTGTTTTGTTGTCAGTTTCTCTTGCTGTGCAAAAGCTTCTTAGTCTGATGTAGTCCATTCATTTATCTTTGCCTTCATTTCTCTTGCCTTTGGAGTCAAATTCATAAAATGCTCTTTATGGCCAAGGTCCATGAATTTAGTACCTATGTTTTCTCCTATGTAATTTATTGTTTCAGGTCTTATGTTTAGATCTTTGATCCATTCTGAATTAATTTTAGTACAAAGGGACAAACTGTAGTCGAGTTTCATTCTTTTGCATGTGGCTCTCCAGTTTTCTCAGCACCATTTGTTGAAGAGGCTTTCTTTTCTCCATTGTGTGTTGTTGGCCCCTTTATCAAAGATTATTTGACCATATATATGTAATTTTATTTCTGGTCTCTCTATTCTGTTCCATTGGTCTGAGTGTCTATTTTTCTACCAATACCATGCTGTTTTGATTATCGTTAGCCTTATTAAAAAATTATAAAATCAATATTTATTCACTGTGCAAAGTTTAGGAAATAAGGAAAATTATCCATGATCCTACAATCCAAAAATAGTATTGTTAGAGAATATTATGCTAAGTGAAAAAAGTCAGACAAAAGACAAATACTGTATGATTTCACTTATATGTGGAATAAAAAAATAAATAAAGCCTGACCAGGCGGTAGCATAGTGGATAGAGTGTTGGACTGGGATGCGGAATACCCAGGTTCGAGACCCCGAGGTCGCCAACTTGAGTGCAGGCTCATCTGGTTTGAGCAAAAAGCTCACCAGCTTGGATCCAAGGTCACTGGCTCGAGCAAGGGGTTACTCGGTCTGCTGAAGGCCCGAGGTCAAGGCACATATGGGAAAGCAATCAATGAACTAAGGTGTCATAACGAAAAACTGATGATTGATGCTTCTCATCTCTCTCCATTTCTGTCTGTCTGTCCCTATCTATCCCTCTCTCTGACTCTCTCTCTGTCTCTGCATAAAAAATAAATAAATAAATAAATAAATAAATAAAATAAGCAAACCAACAAAACAGAAACAAACTCCTAGATGGAGGGGACAAATTGATGGTTGCCCAATGGGAGAGAAGGTGGGGAATGAATAAAAAAAAGGTGAAGGGATTAAGAAGTACAAGATGCTGTTATAAATATAGTCACAGGGCCCTGGCCGGTTGGCTCAGTGGTAGAGCGTCGGCCTGGCATGCAGAAGTCCCGGGTTCGATTCCCGGCCAGGGCACACAGGAGAAGCGCCCATCTGCTTCTCCACCCCTCCCCCTCTCCTTCCTCTCTGTCTCTCTCTTCCCCTCCCGCAGCCGAGGCTCCCTTGGAGCAAAGATGGCCCGGGTGCTGGGGATGCCTCCTTGGCCTCTGCCTCAGGTGCTAGAGTGACTCTGGTTGCAACAGAGCGACGCCCCGGATGGGCAGAGCATTGTCCCCTGGTGGGCGTGCCGGGTGGATCCTGGTCGGGCGCATGCAGGAGTCTGTTTGACTGTCTCTCCCCGTATCCAGCTTCAGAAAAATACAAAAATAATTAAAATAAAAAAATAAGAATAATAAATAAATGAAGTCACAGGGCTGATCTGTCTGTGGAATAGCCACTCTGGGTCTCTCTGCTCCACTAATAAACTCTGTCTCAACTCAAACTCTAAGAAAAAAAAAATCACAATAAAAAAGTCACAGGGATGTAAAGTACAGCATAGGGAATATAGTCAATGATGTTATAATAACTATGTATGGTACTATACTTATCAGGGTAATCACTTTGGAAGTTATACAAATGTCTGATCACTACATAACTTTTTTTGTATTTGTTATTGCAGTATTTTGTGTAAGTTTATATATTATACATATACACATACATATATTCTTTTTGTCATACTGTAAATATTTTATGTCTTGTTTTTCTCATTTACTATTAGGAGTACTTTCTTATATCATAAAGATCTATTCTAAAATATTAGTTTAAAACTTTCTATTGTGGTATATGTGAATGATGGAATCCTATACAGCATTTAAAATGAATAATCCAGAGCTTCAATGTATCAAGAAAAAATAATTTTTAATATAAAATTAATTTTAAAAAAGGTAACTCGGATGCCTGACCTGTGGTGGTGCAGTGGATAGAGCATCAACCTGGAATGCTGAGGTTGCTGGTTTGAAATCCTGGGCTTGCCTGGTCAAGGCACATAGGAGAAGCAATTGCTATGAATTGATGCTTCCTGCTCCTTCCCCCGCCCCTCTCTTCTCTCTCTCTCTCCTCTCTTTAAAGTCAATAAATAAAATGTTTTTTTTTTAAAAAAAAGGTAATCAAAAATATAATTCTATTTTTTTTTAAAGACTTTATTCAATTTTCAGAGAGGAGAGAGAGGGAAAGAGGGAGAGAGAGAGAGAGAAGGGAGAAGAGCAGGAAGCATCCACTCCCATATATGCCTTGACCAGGTAAGCCTGGGGTTTCGAACTGGCGACCTCAGTGTTCCAAATCTATGCTTTATCCACTGCGCCACCACAGGTCAGGCTAATTCTATTTTTGAGAAGTAAAAGATCAAAAACAGTAATACAGACTGTTAATATCATCAGATATGGGCCCTGGCCGGTTGGCTCAGCGGTAGAGCATCAGTCTGGCGAGCGGGGGACCCGGGTTCGATTCCCCGCCAGGGCACATAGGAGAAGCGCCCATTTGCTTCTCCACCCCCACCCCCTCCTTCCTCTCTGTCTCTCTCTTCCCCTCCCACAGCCAAGGCTCCATTGGAGCAAAGATGGCCTGGGCGCTGGGGATGGCTCCTTGGCCTCTGCCCCAGGCGCTAGAGTGGCTCTGGTCACAGCAGAGCGACGCCCCGGAGGGGCAGAGCATCGCCCCCTGGTGGGCAGAGCATCGCCCCCTGGTGGGCAGAGCGTCGCCCCTGGTGGGTGGGCCGGGTGGATCCCGGTCGGGCGCATGCGGGAGTCTGTCTGACTGTCTCTCCCCGTTTCCAGCTTCAGAAAAATACAAAAAATATATATATATATCATCAGATATGTAAAAAGTACTGTATAGACAAGTGGATAGGAGGAATGTTCCCTGGGGATGGAGCAAAGAGGTTAAAATTAAGGAGGGTGTAAAGAGACTTAGTTTCTATATTTTGTTACGTTTGTCTTTTGTTGTTGTTTTTTTTTTGACAGAGAGAGAGAGGGACAAATAGGGACAGACAGGCAGGAAGGGAGAGAGATGAGAAGCATCAATTCTTCATTGTAGCTCCTTAGTTGTTCATTGATTGCTTTTTCATAAGTGCCTTGACAGGGGTAGGGCGGAGCAGAGCGAGTGACCCCTTGCTCAAAACATCGACCTTGGGTTTCAAGCCAACAACCTTTGGACTCAAGCCAGTGACCATGGGGTCATGTCTGTGATCCCATGCTCAAGTCAGTGACCCCCTGCTCAAGCTGGATGAGCCCGCGCTCAAACTAGCGACCTCTGGATTTTGAACCTGGGTCCTCTGTGTTCCAGTCTGATGCTCCATCTACTGTGCCACCATCTGGACAGGCTATATTTTGTTAGTGTTTTAAAAAATTATCTAAAACAAATATGACAATATCTTAAGACAAACTTATGTGGTGAATCAATGTGTGTTCATTATAGTCTCTGTAATTTTCTGCATCTTTGAACTATAGAGTATTATTTTTTAATATATATATAATGGACTTTATTTTTAGAGCAGTTTTAGGTTTACAGAAAAGTTGAATAGAAAGTACAGGGAGTTCTCATATATCTTTTCACTATGCCCTCCATACATGTACACACACACACACACACACACACACACACACACAGTTTCCCATTTCCCATAATTGCCTTAGTGTGGTATACTTATTATAACTGAGGTAATATGAATACATTATTATTAACTAAAGTCCATAATTTCCATTAAAAGTCACTCTTTGTGTTGTATAATATATTGGCTTAGACAACTGTATAATGATATATATCCATCACTATGTAGTTTCGCTGCCCTAAAAATTACCTGTGCTCCACCCATTCACTCCTCACACCTCCTTCCCTCCACCCAAACCTCTGGCAATTGCTAATCTTTGTACTGTCTCCATAGCGTTTTTGTTTTTTACAGTGACAGAGAGAGAGTCAGAGAGAGGGATAGATAGGGACAGACAGACAGAAACAGAGAGAGATGAGAAGCATCAATCATCAGTTTTTTGTTGCGACACCTTAGTTATTCATTGATTGCTTTCTCATATGTGCCTTGACCGTGGGGCTACAGCAGACCGAGTGACCCCTTGCTCGAGCCAGCGACCTGGGGTCCAGACTGGTGAGCTTTGCTCAAACCAGATGAGCCCGCGCTCAAGCTGGCGACCTCGGAGTCTCGAACCTGGGTCCTCAGCATCCCAGTCTGATGCTCTATCCACTGCACCACCGCCCATTCAGGCTGTCTCCATAGTTTTGTCTTTGTGCAGAATGCCATACAGTTGGAATCATGTAGTATCTACCCTCTGCAGATAGACTTCTGAATAAATTATTTTTCAATCAACCATTTAATTAAGAAAACAAAAACCATCAGGAATTTTACCATTTTGATATAACCGTTATCAATCATACATTCAAGGTATCTTTTTTCATGTAAATAGCATCACAGTGTGCAAAATATTATGTTACCTTTTATTTTAACTTCACAAACAATATATTATGAAACCATTGTGATTCAAAAAAAAATTTTTTTTAAGGCCTTCAAGGATGCTTTGTGGCCTGATCTGTGGTGGCACAGTGGATAAAGCATTGACTTGGAACACTGAGGTTGTTGGTTTGAAACCCTGGGCTTGCCTGGTCAAGGCACATGCAAAAAGTGACTATGAGTTGATGCTTCCCTCTCCACCCACTTGCCTTTCTCTCTCACTCTCCTTTCTCTAAAATTAATAAATAAGATCTTTAAATATATATATATATAATACATAAAAAAGGAATGTTTTGTGATGTGATATATATTTTTTTTTGTATTTTTTTTTCTGAAGTTGGAAATGAGGAGGCAGTCAGACAGACTCCCGCATGCGCCCGACCGGGATCCACCCGGCACGCCCACCAGGGGGCGATGCTCTGCCCATCTGGGGCATCGCTCTGTTGTGACCAGAGCCATTCTAGCACCTGAGGCAGAGGCCTCAGCACCCGGGCCAACTTTGCTCCAATGGAGCCTTGGCTGCGGGAGGGGAAGAGAGAGACAGAGAGGAAGGAGAGGGGGAGGGGTGGAGAAACAGATGGGCACTTCTCCTGTGTGCCCTGGCCGGGAATCGAACCCGGGACTCCTGCACGCCAGGCCGATGCTCAACCACTGAGCCAACCAGCCAGGGCCAGTGATGTGGAATATCTTATCAGTGAATTAACTAATAGTTAAATACTGTTGGACATTTAGGCTGTTTTCATCCATGGCAGGAATTATTTTCTGGCCTCTCTTAAATTTATAAAGGCCCTTGAAGTTCCCAGAGAATGGGGAACTTTCAGCCTTCTAGATATGTGTCACCTGGACAAGATGTTTGACATTAGCTGTGAGTTCCCTACAAAAACATTGTTTACCTACTTTCCTCCTCTCGTTGCCAAACACAGAGTCTAGCACGCAGCAGGTGTTTGGGAAGCTTGGATGCAATGGATCTGAAGTGCCCTAATCAGGTTACCTTGGGGTCCTCTGTAAGGAAATCCCTAAACCACAGAGGGAACTGAGTTCTTCAAGAGCTGGACTGTTCACTAGGGGTCCAAGAAACATATCAGGGAGCCCTGTTTTGCAGAGCAGAGCTAGACAGGCTCCATGAAGAAATGGGACATTGGCATTGGGTGGGAACAGAGGGCACTGGGCCTGTCTGGAGAAAAAGTGAGAACCTGCCCACTGTCCTGGGGCTCAAGCCCACGAGGGACTAGAGTTTTGTGCCAGGGGTCCCCAAACTTTTTACACAGGGGGCCAGTTTACTGTCCCTCAGACCGTTGGAGGGCCGCCACATACAGTGCTCCTCTCACTGACCACCAATGAAAGAGGTGCCCCTTCCGGAACTGCAGCGGGGGCTGGATAAATGGCCTCAGGGGGCCGCATGCGGCCCACGGGCTGTAGTTTGGGGATGCCTGGTAGACGAAGGAAGTGGTCAAGCTCCCTTGAGAACACTGTCTTTTCTTCCATCAGTCTAATCATACTGGTTGAAAACTTGGGCTCTGATGTGAGACTTCTGGTTCAAACCCCACCTCAGCCACTCGCAGGCTATTTGACCTTGGGCCAGAGGCTAAGCCATGGTGGCTGCAGCCCCAAAGAGGAATACAAGAAAACCACCTCAAAGAGTTGTTGTGAAGGTTAAACGAGATTATATATGTATGCATAGTATGAGGCAAAGTGCCTGGCACTTAGTAAGTACTCAGTAAATATTAGCAACGACAACAGGTGAGCATCTGTTCTTTGAAAAAGCAAGGTGAACAGTCAGCAAGAACATGAGCTAGCCAAGCCAAGAAAGTCAGCATGACTCTCACACCAACACTTTCCTCTGAGATAAAGGCCCGGCACATTTCACAACACCGGCTGTGGCCGGGAGTCAAGTGGGTGGGGAACTCTAGGGGCAGGAAATAGAAACACTCTACTTGGTAAGTCCAAAAGAATATGGGCTGGTTTAATAACTTGAGCACACTGCCTGCCAGTCTGTGTACATTCTCTTGTTTTTATGTTTATTGTCATGTGCAGCCATCTGTATGTAGCTCCTGTCTTTTGTTTGGTTGTTAAATCCAGCCATTGCTGGTGGATCTTCAAATGGACACATGGCGTTTGATGTCACTTTGTTCTACCTCCCACTCAGTGAGGGGATTTCTATCCATAATAGCCCTACATGTACTTGTCTAGTCTAGGAGACATGCTGGATTCCCCTCTTTCCTTCAGTCATTTCCAAGCAAACCTGGTTGATTCCATCTTCCAAACAGATGTTAAATCTCTCCTCTTCCTGCTCCCGCCGTTGCCACCCTACTTTATCCTCACCTAGGCTGCTGGCCCCTAGCTGGCCTCCTTCCTTCCAGACTTCCATCCACCAGTCTGTTCTTCCCCAGGAACCAGGGGACCTTTAAAAAATGTAAATCCGGGCCCTGGCCGGTTGGCTCAGCGGTAGAGCGTCGGCCTGGCGTGCGGGGGACCCGGGTTAGATTACCGGCCAGGGCACATAGGAGAAGCGCCCATTTGCTTCTCCACCCCGTCCCCCTCCTTCCTCTCTGTCTCTCTCTTCCCCTCCCGCAGCCAAGGCTCCATTGGAGCAAAGATGGCCCAGGCGCTGGGGATGGCTCCTTGGCCTCTGCCCAGGCGCTGGAGTGGCTCTGGTCTTGGCAGAGCGATGCCCCGGAGGGGCAGAGCATCGCCCCCTGGTGGGCGGAGCGTTGCCCTTGGTGGGCGTGCCGGGTGGATCCTGGTCGGGTGCATGCGGGAGTCTGTCTGACTGTCTCTCCCCGTTTCCAGCTTCAGAAAAATACAAAAAAAATTAAAAAATGTAAATCCGATCATTATTCTCTCCCTATCTTAGTTTGGAGTTCAAGGACCCTGAGACAAGGATTCATGAGCAACTGTTTTATTTTTTAAATGCCCCCAGGAGAACCCTGGAAAGGAATGGGCGGGGGGGAGGGGTGGCACAGGGAATCAGAAGTCACCAAGCGAGGAAGATGCATGAACCTGGACTGCATCCAGACCTGTTCCTCGAAGGGCTGGGCTTTCCTGCTCCCACTCTACTAGCTGAGTCCTGGACTTAGGGGGTTAGGAGGAGCTCCGTGTGCACGCTGGCAAAGAGCTCCAGTGGCCCAAGGGCTATCCTTGGAACAAGGTCACAGGAGTTGGTCCCTGTAACGCAAGCGCCCAGAAGCTGGGGGACTGACCCACAGAAACCACAACAGGGACCCTTGGCGGATCACCAGCCGGGTCTGCTCCAGTGTCCTCCCTTCTTTCCTACCTTATTTCCTTTATAACAACACATCGCGATTTCTGAACACTTTATATAATTATTTATCTGTTTGTCTGTTTTCCCCACCGAAAATGAAATCTCCAGGAGAGCGGTGAGCACATTTGTCTTGTTGCCTTTTGGACCGCAGCACCTAGAATAGGGTTGACACACTGTGGGTTCTGTACGAACGGATACATGGATACTGGAACCTTGGTTTGAACACCTTCAGCAGTGGAAGCTTGTACAGGTCATCCCACTTTCAGAAAGTCTTAACTGCAAATCCCACCCAAGGCTGAGCTGTAATCAGCTTCGGGTCACAACAACCAGTCTCCCCTTTGGAACAACCCAGGAGATGATGACCTCTTCCAGGTCAGTCCTTCAGATATCCAATGTCCCCCCTTTCACTCCTCCCGACTAACCATCCCCAGATCCTCCCTACCCCTCATTTGACACAGACTTTAGAGCCATTGGCATCCATAATTTCACTAGTCTGATAAAAAAATTTTTTACCTACCCATATAATGAATGCATAGCGATCCCTCCCAAAGCACGCTGAATACACCCAATCTTGGAAGGTAAACTGGGTCAAGCCAGATAAGAATTTGGAGAAGTGAAAGCTGAAGATTATCAGCCAGGCTTCCAGAGTCAGCAGACTCAGGTTTAATCCCAGTTCCCTTTATTGATAAATGACTGATTTTAGGCAAAATACTTCATTTCTTTGTCAATAGAAGGGGAAAAGAATACGAGCACCTACATTAACAGAGTTGGTGTAAGGGTTAAATTAAATAAGACAAGAAATTTAAAGCACTGACAGTGCCTGGCTCATCTGAAGGACTTAGAGCAGGGGTCCCCAAACTACGGCCCACGGGCCACATGCGGCCCCCTGAGGCCATTTATCCGGCCCCCGCCACACTTCCGGAAGGGGCACCTCTTTCATTGGTGGTCAGTGAGAGACACAAAGCATAGCATCGCTCACATACAGTATGTTGGGCAGATAAAATGTATTATGCTCACTTTGTTAAAGAGGCCGTTGCCCAGGTGATATTAATGTTGTTGAGAATTGTTGTAGCCTGAGGCTTGGTTTTGGGATTAAGCCTGTCCCACCCTTTTGGTGTGAGGTGGTACAATCCTATCATGCCTCATAGAAGTGATTTTGTATTAGAGACTTCCCCATTATGTATATTGGATTAAGGGTTTGGATTTCTACACTATAAAGTGGGACAGACCAGGAGCTCAGACACACAGTTCCTGCTATCACAATTGCAGGGGCTCCCCTGATCCCTTGCCCTTCATGGGAAGAGCTGGTTTTCTGCTTTTCCCTTGTCTTCTTTTGTGGTTTGCCTGTCTTGGTGAGACACCAATAAATAGGATGGCCCCCCATCCTCTGACTCCGCCATTTCTTTACCGACTGTCCGAATCCAATGCGAACCTGCATGGGCTGGGCTCCTCTGATAGTGGCCCTGGCCCAGTCTCCTGGCTTTACATTTGGCGTAGTCTGTGGCAGGATTCGCTACAGATCGGCAAGGAGCCTTTGAGTGGTGGAGTAGAGGACTGGCTAGTGTTAGGGTTCCCCATGGCTGTCCTTTTGGGGATCGTAGGCTGGCTGACTTTTACAGCCATGCGTGAGGAAACCGAGAGCTCTGTGGAAGAGGCTGCCTGGGACCTGCAAACCGAGCAGCGGAAGGAGCTCCAGCAAATGCAGGAGAAACCGATGCTGACCCTGGAGCTGGAGGAAATGCTGGAGGAGGAGGCCAACCAGGTGTTCGAGATTCGCCTTGAAATGGAGCAGCTGCTGGAGGAGGAATCACAGGTTCGTGAGTTGCAGATTGCCCTGGATGTTGTGGAGAGCCAGCAGCGGCAGGAGGCTGAGGCTGAGGCTGAAGCTGAGGCCGGGTCCGGAGCTACAAGGTCTGCGGAGCAGAAGGCGGCGGCAGCCCAGGGCTTGAGCCTGGCAGCAGGAGCTGGTGGTGTTTTCAGTTCCTCTTTGGAAGATGAGGAGAATCGAGCTGGAGTTGTGATCCACAGTCTCCAGAAGATAGAAGCCCAGCTGGAAGGAGCACCTACTGCGGCCCTGGTAGGTCTCCGATTTTGGGGACATAGGATGAACGTTATCATGCTCTCCAGAGCCAAGATGGAAATGCTGACTGTCATTGCCATGTGCCCCTCTTTGGGACAGTGTAAGACCTGCCAGGACGGCAGGGATGAGGGGGGTGGCTGAGGTCTCATGTGTGTGGACTGATTTCCTGGACTACGACTGGAGTGGGCATTGGCTCCTTTGTTGGATGGACTTACGGATTACGGATTTTGGACAATGTGAAATACCCTTGATGGGGGTGGGGGGTGGCTTTGTTGGAAGCACTCCCCTGTCCCGGGAAGTTTTTCCCATGGCTAGAAAGAAGGCCGAGGACATTTTGTGCTTTGGGCTAAGTGCTCAGAGACTGGTGAAATGTACCTTTGTAATTGTTGAAACCGTATGATTTTTGCTGTTGTAATCTGTATAATGCCTAATTTCCTTGCACGGGGATGCTGGTGATGTAAATTGGTGGGTAGTAAAGTGAGCATAGGGGTGGATTGTTGGGCAGATAAAATGTATTATGCTCACTTTGTTAAAGAGGCCGTTGCCCAGGTGATATTAATGTGTGTTGAGAATTGTTGTAGCCTGAGGCTTGGTTTTGGGATTAAGCCTGTCCCACCCTTTTGGTGTGAGGTGGTACAATCCTATCATGCCTCATAGAAGTGATTTTGTATTAGAGACTTCCCCATTATGTATATTGGATTAAGGGTTTGGATTTCTACACTATAAAATGGGAACGGAGCGGGAGTTTGCTCTCTTGGTTCCTGAGGTTAGCATGAGAGAGCAGAGAGAATAGAGCCAGCAGCGGGAGGAGGCCACGTGGAGAAGGCCAGGAAAAGCAGCCAAGATGGCGGAGTACTGAGTGAGATGCTAGTTTGTACAGAGTTTGTATCTGGGATAAGGAAGGAAATGGGGAACTGAGGAGAATAAGGCTGTTGAGCTAGAAACCTTTGATTCTAGGAAACTCGGATAAATCAGTAGCTTTGTGAGCACTGAATGTGACTGGGTTTTGGAGCCCAGTGTGTATTTTTACTTGCCTGCCGGGTGCAAGCTAGATTAAAGACTATGGCCCACCAGTTTTTGGCTCCATGGTTTCTTTACCGACTGTCCGAATCCAATGCGAACCTGCATGGGCTGGGCTCCTCTGATAGTGGCCCTGGCCCAGTCTCCTGGCTTTACACAGTACTACTTCCAGTGACGTGGGATGCACGCCTCACGGCTCCGGAAGCACATCACATCACTTGTTACATCTGGCAGTGACAAATATGGAACCGGACATTGACCATCTCATTAGCCAAAAGCAGGCCCGTAGTTCCCATTGAAATACTGGTCAGTTTATTGATTTAAATTTACTTGTTCTTTACTTTAAATATTGTATTTGTTCCTGTTTTGTTTTTTTTACTTTAAAATAAGATATGTGCAGTGTGCATAGGGATTTGTTCAGTTTTTTTTATAGTCTGGCCCTCCAATGGTCTGAGGGACAGTGAACTGGCCCCCTGTGTAAAAAGTTTGGGGACCCCTGACTTAGAGTTTCCCCAAACTTCCCCTCTGACTGGACAGATCTCCACGTCCCCCAGTTACTTCTTCCCAGTCAATCTTCCTGCGCACGCAGCTCCATCGCAGACAACTCCACGCTCCTCCAGGCAGGGTAAGGCCTCCCGTTCCTGTAGCCAGACGTGTTCCTGGCAATGAGCCCTTCCCAGTTTCTCATCCTTACTGCTTCCGTCAGGATTCTGCTGGTCTAACTAACCTACTCCTGGCTACTCCTCCACAGATCTACCCTTTCTCCCTTTCTCTTTCACTTGTCCTTCTTGTTCACTTAATTCTTTCTTGTTTTTCTTTTTGTTTTTTTCCCTATATTTTGTTATATCATGCAACTCTAACCAATAAAGTTATTTTTTTTTAATCTCTCTGTTGGGTAGATAAAATATATTATGCTCACTTTGTTAAAGATGGCGCTGCCCACGTGGAGGCCGTCACCCAGGTGATATTAATGTGTGTTGGGGGCGGGCTGTGGGGCAGGCAGAATCCTTGTAGCCTGGGGCTTGGTTTTGGGATTAAGCCTTTCCCACCCTTTTTGATGTGGGGTGGTACAATCCCATCATGCCCCAGATAAGTGACTTTGTATTAGAGACTTCCCTATTTTGTATATTGGATTAAAGGTGTGGATTTCTACACTATAAAATGGGGGCAGAATGGGAGCTTGCTCTCTTGGTTCCTGAGATTAATATTAGAGGAGAGAGCAGAAAGGAGAGCAGAGAAAGGCCACATGGAGGAGGTCAGGAGAAGCAGCGAAGATGGTGGAGTGTTGAGTGAGAAGCCATTTTGTGCAGAGTTTGTGCAGGGAGAAAGAAGGAGATGGGGAACAAAGGTGCATAAGTCTGGTGAGCTAGAAACCTTTGATTCTAGGAAAATCGGATAAGTCAGTGGCTTTGTGAGCACTGAATGTGAGTGGGTTTTGGAGCCCAGTGTGTGTTTTTACTTGCCCGCCGGGTGCAAGCTAGGATTAAAGATGATGGCCTATCAGTTTTTGGCTCTGTTGTTTCTTTACCGACTGTCCGAATCCAATGCGAACCTGCATGGGCCCGGCGGCTGTGATGGTGGCCCTGGATACTGGCTTTACTCTCTCCTCTTCCCATTCTGCTCTCTACCTCGGCTGCAGATAGCTAAAAGGAAACGATTGACCTGGTAACACCAAAATGGGTAGATGCCACATAGGCATCCGAAGCTACAGGGCACTTCCATCTGCTCCTGGCCACAGATCAAGTGGCAAAAATCAAGGTTGGAAGGGGAGTCATCAGCAGTAAGGACAGAGGAGAAACAGGAAGCTCTCTTTCTCTCTCATCTATATGAATGCTCCTGTAAAGCCAGTATCCAGGGCCACCATCACAGCCGCCTGGCCCATGCAGGTTCGCATTGGCTTCGGACAGTCAGTAAAGAAACAACGGAGCCAAAAACTGATGGGCCATCATCTTTAATCCTAGCTTGCACTCAGCGGGCAAGTAAAAACACACACTGGGCTCCAAAACCCACTCACATTCAGTGTTCACAAAGCTACTGACTTATCTGAGTTTCCTAGAATCAAAGGTTTCTAGCTCACCAGCCTTATTCACCTATGTTCCCCATCTCCTTCCTTCTCCCTGCACAAACTCTGCACAAACTGGCCTCTCACTCAACACTCCGCCATCTTGGCTGCTTCTCCTGGCCTCCTCCACGTGGCCTCTCTCTGCTCTCTGCTCTCTAATGCTAATCTCAGAAACCAAGAGAGCAAGCTCCTGTTCTGCCCTCATTTTATAGTGTAGAAATCAAAACCTTTAATCCAGTATACAAAATAGAGAAGTCTCTAATACAAAGTCACTTATCTGAGGCATGATGGGATTGTACCACCCCACATCAAAAAGGGTGGGAAAGGCTTAGTCCTAAAACCAAGCCCCAGGCTACAAGGATCCTGCCTGCCCACAGCCCGCCCCCAACACACTTTAATATCACCTGGGCGACGGCTTCCATGTGGGCAGCGCCATCTTTAACAAAGTGAGCATAATATATTTTATCTGTCCAACAGCTCCTCATTCCTTTTCTAGCCCATTGTATTAGTACACTCAATTGATGGCTGTCTCTCTTGTTCTTGATTTTAATGGAAAGGCCTCTAATATTTTGCCATCAATTATGATTTCTTTCTAGGTTTTGTGCTATACAGTCTTTATCTTTTATGTCTGGTTTGCAAAGCTTACATAATATGTAGTTGCGGTTATTTGACTTGTATTTCTAGGTTGGAAGCAGAGCACTGAAAATCAGGGAAGCAGGATGGTAAGAAGATCGGCTTGCGAGGTATTCTGGGAATATCAGAAGGAAGAATCGAGGCCACGCGGGCACAGAGGGTGATGGAGCTTCCTGTCCTGAGGGGCGGTCAGGATACTGATAGTTACTCCGCATGCTCTGCTCTTGCGATTCAGAGACTCCGCTGCGCCCTTGAGGGTAGCGATGCAAAATCTGGCTCTCGTTCTAGTCCTTTCTCTTCTTTTATTAATTTAAATAAACAATTCTGGATTTTCAAGAAGTGTTTGGCCCTTCTTGAATTGGAGCAGATAACTGAAACTTCATCCCTTTTCACGTGAAAGCTCTTTGGAGGTGGATCTGACTCTGGTTTTCCATTGCAATCAGCTGCTGTGAAAGCCACTTGTTCTTGCTGTGGGCAGATCAAGCCTCTTTTTCTCCCAGATGGAAATTCAGGAAGGAAACCAAATAATTCCCAACAGAGACAAGAGTTGACCACAGTACCATCCAAAAGGGCTTTTAAAGATTTCGATCTTGCATGTGAGAACATTGGCAGCTGAGGTTGGTTCCTCACTCTACATTGTCAGCGAGACAGAAGGCCTGGGAGGAGATGCGGTCTGCCATTTTGATGGGAAATTCTTTTCTGATGGAGAACTTGCAATGGAAACATTGCTGAGGTGCACTTTAACACTGGAAAATGTCTGTGAAAGTGTTTGTGGCAGGCATCCAAAAGAAAAAGTACTAAATTACTCCTACATAGATATTTCTCAATAAACCAACCTGCTCATGCTGTAAAATTGGTGAAAGGAAGGGACATTCTGACATCAAAGTTACCCAGTGTGCCATCCATTGATTGTGGACTCTACCCCTATTATACGGTGCTTGAGGGGGTTCTTTTTTACCATGATGGATGGGAAATTGGCCACCCTGCCCCTGGAGAACCAGGAGTCGACTGTGCTTCACTGGTTCACTTTACTTAGTTTCACTCTTAAGAAGGGTTGAGGAAAATAAGTGCTAAGCAACCTGTCAGAGGGGAAATTTAAACACACTGGTGATGTGTCAGACAGCTTTGGAATAGTCTCAGAGGTGGCAAGTAAATAAAATCTAGGAAGAAAAGTTGAAGGAACTGGCATAGCTCAGCCTTAAAAAGAGAAGGTGACAGGTTTGCATAGTGACTATTTCTAGTACAGTAAACTAGATAACATACACCCTCCAAAAACCCCTTCCACGCTCACCTGATGGTGGTGAACTGGGAAAAAGCAGTGGGCTTAGCTTAGAAGAACAATGCTCCCAGTCCTACCTCTGCACACAGGTAACCTTGGTGGTCTCCCCATCTGCCTCAGTTTCTACCCCTGTAAAATTCAAAAGTGGAATGTCTTGGGGGTTTCCAGGCAAGACTTCCTTTAAGGCTCACAAAAGAAGACATGTTTAGATGTTTCAGACCATTTCAAAGATATATTACTTTTATTTATTTATTTATTTATTTATTTAATTTTTATTTATTTATTTTTTCTGAAGCTGGAAACGGGGAGAGGCAGTCAGACAGACTCCCGCATGCGCCTGACCAGGATCCACCCAGCACGCCCACCAAGGGTGACGCTCTGCCCACCAGGGACGATGCTCTACCCCTCTGGGGCGTCGCTCTGCCACGACCAGAGCCACTCTAGCACCTGGGGCAGAGGCCAAGGAGCCATCCCCAGCGCCCGGGCCATCTTTGCTCCAATGGAGCCTCGGCTGCGGGAGGGGAAGAGAGAGACAGAGAGGAAGGAGGGGGGGTGGAGAAGCAAATGGGCGCTTCTCCTATGTGCCCTGGCCAGGAATCGAACCCGGGTCCCCTGCACGCCAGGCCGACGCTCTACCGCTGAGCCAACCGGCCAGGGCTTAAAGATATATTACTTTTAAATTATTACACAATAGACTTCTAATCAAGATAACAATATAGGTAAACTTGGTACTCGAATCCACCCACAATCACATCAGAATTACGTCTAAACTACAGAACAACTATCATTCAGAACCACCTGAAATCTAAAGAAACCACATGGAGACTGGTAGGGGTGGAGATGAAGAATGGGCAGATAAAAATCGGGAGGAATATCTTGGTTGTAGAGGTCTCCCCTGAGGAGCAAGGGGTCCCAGACCCTCACTGGAACCCCCCTCCCCCAACCCAGGGTTTCAGTGCCAGGAAGAGAAGTCCCCATGACTTCTGTACAAAGGTAATTGGTAGTGTGGCTAAGTGAGATGGAAGGCTGCTGGAGTCCCAGGCAGTTCCTTTTAAACTTGCTCAGATTTACTTCCTCTGAGTTCTGGTGCTGGGGCAGCAGCTTGAAAAGAACCAGGGGTATACAAGGAGGACCTGAATCGCCTGGCATCAAGGTCTGAGTTCTGGTGCTGGGGCAGCAGCTTGAAAAGAACCAGGGGTATACAAGGAGGACCTGAATCGCCTGGCATCAAGGTCTGAGTTCTGGTGCTGGGGCAGCAGCTTGAAAAGAACCAGGGGTATACAAGGAGGACCTGAATCGCCTGGCATCAAGGTGAGAGCTGGGGGGCAGCTTTCTGCCAGACAAAAGTGCCCACTGTTCCTTTTCTGAGATGCTCCCCCGCCCTACACACACACACACACACACACACACACACACACACGCACGCACAGCCAGCTGGTTAGGCCATATCTGAGACTCCATCAACCTGGCTCACACTGCTTGCCCCACCCTGGTGATTCCCTAAGGCCACACCACACCCAACTTTCAGGCCCACCCAAGCACCCAAGCTGTTTTCAGTGGCTTTTCTATGAAAATGGCCTGTTTTGGCTCATGCTTCAAAATTCACTAAATTCACCCCTGGCCAGTTGGCTCAGAGGTAGAGCATTGGCCTGGCGTGTGGAAGTCCAGGTTTTATTCCTGATCAGGGCACACAGTAGAAGTGCCCATCTACTTCTCCACCCCTCCCCTCCCTCTTCTTGCTCTCTCTTTCTCTCTCTCTCTCTCCCTCTCCTGCAGTCATGGCTCTATTGCTTCAAGTAAGTTGGCCTCAGACACTGAGAATGGCTCTGTGGCCATTGCCTCAGGTGCTAAAAAAAAAAATGGCTTGATTGCAGAGCAATGGAGCAATGGCCCCAAATGGGCAGAGCATTGCCCCTCAGTGGGCTTGCCAGATGGATCCCCATTAGGGCACATGCAGAAGTCTGTCTCTGCCTCCCCTCCTCTCCCTAAAGAAAAAAAAAATTACTAAATTCACTCAAACAAGCAGTATTTGGCCTCAGCATGCCCTATACCACTTGCTAAGTGGCCCCAGGCCTGGCATTAGCAGCAGCTGGCCTTGATTAGATGCTTGGTCTCACTTGGGTACCTCCAAGCACAGCACAAGTAGCAGCCATCTGCAGATCACTTTGTAGCTCATTCCAGGTGGCCTTGGGCAGAACACAGGTGGCAGCTGACCTTGGCCTGAACCTCCCAAGAGGTCCCAGAGCCAGTACACCCAGTGGACAGCTTTAGACCACATCAAAGCACGACCCAACCAGCTCTACAAGAGACACACTCAAGGGACAGACAGCGGGCACCAGAGCCCCACCAATGTGAGTCCTGCCTTGGGGGGCAGGGCCCTACACAGCTGATCCTCCTTGGTGGTCAGAGCCAGTTCTCGCAGCTGAGCAGCCTGGGGATAAATTCCTCCCACCGACCTGCATAGGCCACTCTACCAAGCCTGGGAAATGAAGACATAACAGCTCCACCTAATAGCTAGAAACCAAAACAGGGAAGCTGCCAAAACGAGGAGACAAAAAAAACATGTACCAAATGAAAGAACAGAAAAAACTCCATAAAAAGAACTAAGCAAAATGGAGACAAGCAATCTTTCAGATGCCAAGGTCAAAACACTGGTTATAAGGATGCCTAATGATATCAGTGAGAATGCCAACACTGAGATAGGAAACATAAAAATAGAAATACAAAACATAAAAAAGAACCAGTCAGAAATGAAGAATACACTAATTGAAATGAAGACTACATTACAGGGAATTGACAGTACAGTAGATAAAATTGAGAATTAAACCAGTGATTTGAAATATAAGGAAACAAAAAACACCCAATCACAGCAGCAAAAAGAAAAAAGGATCCAAAAAAATGAAGACAGTGGCCCTGGCCGGTTGGCTCAGTGGTAGAGCGTCGGCCTGGCGTGCAGGAGTCCTGGGTTCGATTCCCAGCCAGGGCACACAGGAGAAGCGCCCATCTGCTTCTCTACCCCTTCCCCTCTCCTTCCTCTCTGTCTCTCTCTTCCCCTCCTGCAGCCAAGGCTCCATTGGAGCAAAGTTGGCCCGGGCACTGAGGATGGCTCCGTGGCCTCTGCCTCAGGCGCTAGAATGGCCCTGGTTGCAGCAGAGTGACGCCCCAGATGGGCAGAGCATCACTCCCTGGTGGGCATGCCGGGTGGATCCCGGTCGGGCGCATGTGGGAGTCTGTCTGACTGCCTCCCCGTTTCCAACTTCAGAAAAATAAAAAATAAATAAAAAATAAATGAAGACAGTATCAGAAGTTCCCCGGACAACTTCAAGCATACCAATATCCACATCATGAATAAAGAGAACAAGAAATTGAAAACCTACTTGAAAAATTAATGACAGGAAACTTCCCTAAATCTAATGAAGGAAATAGACATACAAATCCAAAAAGCGCAGAGTCCCAAACAAGATGAACCTAAAGCAGCCCACACCAAGATACATCATAATGAAATGCAAAAGTTTGAAAGACAGATAGAGAACCTTAAAAACAGCAAGAAGAAAGCAATTAGTTATGTACAAGGGAACTCCCATAAGACTATCAGCTGATTTCTCAACGGAAACTTTTTTTGAGAGAGAGAGAGAGAGAGAAAGAGAGACAGGAAGGGAGAGAGATGAAAAGCATCAACTTGTAGTTATGGCACTTTAGTTGTTCATTGATTGCTCTTCACACATGCCTGGACTAAGGGGCTCCAGTTGAGCCAGTGACCCCTTGCTCCAGCCAGCAACCTTGTGCTCAATCCAGCGAACATGGGGTCATGTCTATGATCCCATGCTCAAGCCAGCAACCCCGTGCTCAAGCAGGTGAGCCCACTCTCAAGCTGGTGACTTTGGGGTTTCTTTTTCTTATTAAATTTTTATTTATTTATTCATTTTTTAGAGAGGAGAGAGAGAGAGAGAGAGAGAGAGAGAGAGAGAAGGGGGGAGGAGCAGGAAGCATCAACTCCCATAGCAGGAAGCATCAACTCCCATATGTGCCTTGACCAGACAAGTGCATGGTTTTGAACTGGTGACCTCAGTGCTCCAAGTGGACACCTTATCCACTGCGCCACCACAGGTCAGGTGACCTTGGGGTTTCAAATCTGGGCCCTCTGCATCCCAATACGACACTCTATCCACTGTGCCACCCCCTGGTCAGGCGCCAGTGATGATTCTTTTTTTTTTTTTTTTTTTTGTATTTTTCTGAAGTTGGAAATGGGGAGGCAGTCAGACAGACTCCCGCATGCGCCCGACCGGGATCCACCCGGCATGCCCACCAGGGGGCGATGCTCTACCCATCTGGGGCGTTGCTCTGTTGCATCCAGAGCCATTCTAGCACCTGAGGCAGAGGCCACAGAGCCATCCTCAGCACTCTGGCAAACTTTGCTCCAATGGAGCCTTGGCTGCAGGAGAGGAAGAGAGAGACAGAGAGGAAGGAGAGGGGAAGGGGTGGAGAAGCAGATGGGCGCTTCTCCTGTATGCCCTGGCCGGGAATCGAACCCGGGACTCCTACACGCCAGGCTGGTGCTCTACCACTGAGCCAACTGGCCAGGGCCGATGATTCTTTTTTGCTTCTCTTAGTACAGTGGTTCTCAAACTTTTTGAAGTCGGGGTGCATTTAAAATCCTACAAATTATAGGCACACTACATACAAATTTCTGAGAAATGTTATAATAATTAAATCAAATATTAAAGAAAAAAATATAAAGTCCAAGTGTGTTTTTATGGTAATTAAACAAAATAAATAAGACAAAATTAAATTTATTCTGACATTAAAAAACATTTTTTTTTTTTTCATTTTTCTGAAGCTGGAAACAGGGAGAGACAGTCAGACAGACTCCCGCATGCGCCCGACCGGGATCCACCCGGCACGCCCACCAGGGGCGATGCTCTGCCCACCAGGGGGCGATGCTCTGCCCATCCTGGGTGTCGCCATGTTGCGACCAGTGCCACTCTAGCGCCTGAGGCAGAGGCCACAGAGCCATCCCCAGCGCCCGGGCCATCTTTGCTCCAATGGAGCCTCGGCTGCGGGAGGGGAGGAGAGAGACAGAGAGGAAAGCGCGGCGGAGGGGTGGAGAAGCAAATGGGCGCTTCTCCTGTGTGCCCTGGCCGGAATCGAACCCAGGTCCTCCGCACGCTAGGCCGACGCTCTACCGCTGAGCCAACCGGCCAGGGAAAAAAACATTTTTATGTTACATTTTTTGAGTTATGCTTTTTAGAATTCATAAAAAAGAGGGGTTAAAAAATAAAAACACGACAAAAAAGTTATCTTTTTATATATATATATAGATACATTCTTAGTAAGATTTAGTAAATTCAGCAGGTCCTGGCACGAATGTGTTAAGTTTTTCATTCTTGTGTTTATGAGAAACAGGAGCCTGATGTGTCCTAGCGATTTCTTCAATGTTTGGGCATATATTTTGAAAAGCAAACTCTCATTTCCCCATCAATACATTGAATAATTCCTCTCTTTTTACTCTTAATTGTGTTGAGGGTAGAAAATCCTAATTCACATAAATGGGATGTTGAAAATTATAGTAAAATGTTCAAAGCTTTTTTAGATATTGCCACATATTCTTCTTTTATAGAAATCCAAAAGGCTTCAAGAGACAATTCCTTATGTTTAATCATCAATCCAAAACCCCCACCATACATATCATCTTAATTTTACACCAAACATAGGCTAGAAGAAACTTGCCTCCAGTTTTTCCAGGGAACATGGGGGGTAGTGTAAACAATCCAGTACCACAGCTTAACAGCCTTTTGCAACCTAATCAGGCAAGTGAGGTGGGGGGTTGGGCAGACTGTCAGCCTACAGCCAATTCCCCACACCTCTGTCCCCCAAAAATCTAAACTCCAAAAACCCTGTTGGTTTTTTGGTCCGCAACAGGCACATATTTCTCTGGAATACCATAGGGTGCACCAGTGCGCCCTGGCGCACACTTTGAGAACCACTGTCTTAGTAGATGGGATGAGGCATTGATCACCTTAGTATAGTCAGGGATTTGGCTGCACTGGGCTGTATTGCAGTTTTATTAGTCCCCGTCCAACTTTGAATCATCTTGTTCCCTGAGGGAAACCCAATCAGGCTTTTGACTGACAGCCTGCCAGGTCTTCTCAACCTGGAGAGCCTGTGGGAGATTCAGTTCTGTTCTCAAGATCTTGGGCTCTTTGGTTTCTTGTTCCATACAGTTTCAAAATTTAGCAGATGTCTTTAGGGAGACGCCCACCTCATGTTGGTGCAGCCCTCCTCTCTCCAACAGGATTTTGTTTCCTACGTACTACAAGTCTGTGGGAAATTTCCCTCCACTATTAGACACTTCTAGCTCAGCCTCTCCTGCTCCATCCAGAATTTAGCAAATGTTCCCTGGGGAAAACTGACCATGTGTTTGGAGCTCTTCTAGATTCCAATGTAACACTCCTCTCGATCACATTGATCATCAAAACTCTAAAAGAGGCCTGACCTGTGGTGGCAGCAGTGGATAAAGCATCTACCTGGAATGCTGAGGTTGCTGGTTCAAAACCCTGGGCTTGCCCAGTCAAGCAAGGCACATATGGGAGTTGAAGCTTCCTGCTCCTCCCCCCTTCTCTCTCTCTCTCTCTCTCTCTCCCCCCCTCTAAAATGAATAAATAAATAAAAATAATTTAAAAATAAAAATAAAAAACAATAAAACTCTAAGAGAGACTCATCAGTCTCTCTTTGTCCGTGTAAAGACCTAGGCCCAGGCCAAGCTCTAACCTAGGCTTATACCCGGACTTGGCAAATACCCCCAGGGAATAAAATGATCAGAGATTATCAGCTCATTTATTAAGGGATATCTCCTCTCCATAATTTTATATAGTTCATTATTATTCCTCATTGCTGCCACAAAAATCTAGCATCTTTAAAAATATAATTTTATAACTAACCCCGTTTTTCTAGTTGTTTCAGCAGGAACATTGGATTGTTTCTATATACCACATCCTACCCGGAAAAAGCCCTATGAAATTATTTCAAGATTGAACCAGAATATGGTCACGCAGGTGTGACCGGAAGCGTCAGGACACGCAGCGTGATATATGGCTGAATGGACGCAGTGCTGCCACAGCCCTTCTCCATATCTCACTAGAGTGAGGACACGTGGGCGGCCCAAGTAGACCAATCAGAGTTCTTCTGCACTGGAACTGGGAGCCAAGAACCTTTTTATATTTGCAGTGGGTAGGAGGTAGGACAAAGCTTTGAGAATAGGTCTGAAGCTTCCACTGGTTATGCCTTATGCTCATGGAAGAAGCCAGTCTCCAGTAGGAGGAAAGGAAGCCCTCGCACAGGAAGGAGAGGCATGGGAATGTCTAGGGGATGAATGTTGGAGTCCCTGATTCCTGTCATTCATGCTTACTGTGGTTTGCTTTCCTGAGCCCACACTATTCTTTTCTTAATTATTGATTTTAGAAAAAGAGAGGGGAGGGAGAGAGAGAGAGAGGGAAAGAGAGAAACATCAATTTCTTGTTCCATCCATTTATGCATTAATTGGTTGATTTCAGTATATGCCCTGACCAGGAATCAAACCCACAACCTTAGCATATCGGGGTGACGCTTTAACTGAGCGCCCGGACCAGGGCAAACTACTCTTTTTTGCCTGAGCTAGTTCCAGTCTCCTGAGAGGCTGGGTAACTTCTATTTATCCCCCCTTGGGCGTTCTGAGACACCCTGTGTCCATATAATACATTATCCTTTTCTTCTTAAGCAAAGTGGAGGTGGTTTATGTTACCTGTAATTCAAAGAGTCTTAAATAAGACTGCTTCTTTAATGATGGGCAGGTTTAGAAGGGCCTGGTGAAAGGTATCTCCTCGTTGCACAGAAGGAAGAGGATGGATGGTGATACTGCTGAGACCTCAACTTTGGATAATGAGTCCTCGCCCCAAAGAGAGGCGGATGCTTCTGGATTCTGGACACAACCCACGGTGGGAGGAACTTCAGATGTGCCTACGAAGTCATGTGAATCTGTCTGCCAAAGTCATGCTGTTCCATGTGAATCAAACTGGGAAACTGCATCCCTTGACAATGTTCATAGGTGGGAGGGAGTGAAAACAGGGAAATTCCTGCATTTAAACATTTTACCCACTCCTGGGCTCCCGACTTGCAGATGAGCCTGAAGTTTACACCAGAGGGTAAACAAGATAGCTATTTGGACATCACACACCACTTTGCCAGTTTCCGTTCTCTTGAATTATTTACCATCTAATTGTCTGCATTGAAACAGAATCTGGAAACACAGTCAGTGATGCAGCCTTATTTGCGAGTTAGAGAAGGAAAACCAGAGTTCGGTGAAATACCTGGAGCGGAAACCCTCATGGTTTTCTGAAGGTTTCCAGCAAAATGGGTGAAGCCAGCGTACAACAGACAGAGCCATGAGCCGCAGGCTCCAGGGGCTACCGCCCAGTCTCCCCTCTGAGGTCCCAATCCCCGTATGGAGGCCTGGGATCTGTCCGGACCTACGCCCTGAGCTGGCCTCCCTCCCTCCCTCCTTTCTTTTCCCTTTCCTTTCCCCCTCCCTCCTTCCCTCCCTCCCTCCCTTTCTTTCTTCCCTCTTTCCTCCTTCCTTCCTTCCCTCCCTCCCTCCTTTCCTCTCTTTCCTTCCTGTCTTCCTTTTTTAAATGTTTATTTTATTGATTTTAGAGCGAGGAAAGGAGAGAGAGAGAAAAAAAAAAAGAGAAAGAACATCAATCTGTTTCTGTATGTGCCCTGACTGGGGTTCGAACTGGCAACCTCTGTGCTTCAGGACAAAGCTCTAACCTACTGAGCCACCCAGCAGGGCAGAGCCTTGATTTCTTGTCTGCAAAAGGCAGGCTGCAAAGGGAGATGGGATGGAAAAATAAGCCTCTCTTCTGATTTAAAAGATTGTTATCACAAATTTTATTTTCACCATTGTACCAAGAATTTCCCATTGGAATAACGATTAGTAGCTATGAAAAAAAGAAAAACAGTCTAAAAATAATTTAAGCAGTAAAATAGAAACTTAGGAAAACTTAGAAAAGTATAATGACAAATAAAACTCACTAGGAGTCTCACTTCTGGGTAAGAATCCTCATGATATTTTGATACGTTTTCTTCCAGTCCGTTTTGTAACCAAATATATCTAATATCATTGGGCAATATCAATTATACTTTTATAGTCTAGTTTTTTCTATTCAATGTTTTGTAGTAAGCCTCTACCCCATGTCAATACTCTTTTTTAAAAACAAGATTTTTAATGGCTAGTTGTTTTCAAATGGTTCACTGTACAAAGATACATAATTCAAGTATTATTAATTAGGATTCAATGGATTGTTTGATTTCATATTAAAATATAATCAGGGCCCTGGCTGGTTGGCTCAGAGTCCCGGGTTCGATTCCTGGCCAGGGCACACAGGAGAAGCGTCCATCTGCTTCTCCACCCCTCCCCCTCTCCTTCCTCTCTGTCTCTCTCTTCCCCTCCCGCAGCCGGGGCTCCATTGGAGCAAAGATGGCCCGGGCGCTGGGAATGGCTCTGTGGCCTCTGCCTCAGGCGCTAGAATGGCTCTGATTGCGGCAGAGCAACGCCCCAGATGGGCAGAGCATTGCCCCCTGGTGGGCGTGCCGGTTGGATCCCGGTCGGGCGCATGCGGGAGTCTGTCTGACTGCCTTCCTGTTTCCAACTTCAGAAAAATACAAAAAAAAAAAAAAAAAAAAAAAAAATCTAACCAGGGTACTATGAAGGATGGTGATAACAGTACAGTCATAGACCAGACAGAGAGGAGGAGGAAGCGGCCTGGAAGCAAGTTCTCCCCACCAGGACAGTCTCCTATGCACAGTGAACCTGCACTACTGGCCTATGAACAGGAAGTGAGAGAAAGGGAGAGATGGAAGGGTGGATGCGTGGGAGGGTGGATGGATGGTCAAGGTAGGGCTGTGTGTAAGTATTCAGGAATGGGTGCATGAGTGAGAAACAGATCCTAGAAAACTCATGACCCTAATCACAGAACTTGCTTATAATAGCTATTGTGCTATTCCATATGCTATCATGGCCTAAATACTTTAAGCTATGTGCCACTTTTATACTCATATTTCTTTCCACTTCTCTAAGTATAGTTTTTTCTTTCCTTTTACGTAGTTGAAATCAAAAGTATGAATGTTTTTATTACCTGTTGTTTTCATTTGTACAAATTCAGCCTTTAGGTTTGATTTTCATAAGTGTAGGATAGAGGAAAAGAAACTGAATCAATAGAAAACCATAATTTATTTATTTACTATTTAGGGTCCTGCTTATATCACCAATTTAAACTCAAATGAACATGATCTGAAATTTGCAGAGAAAACAATTCATTTCCAACAAATAATTTTCAGATGGCGAATGAAGGAAGAGGTAGACTCAATGTGGAAATGGCCGATGATTCCTTTTCCTCACAGGCAGTTAGGGGGAGGGGAAAAGGGGTAAGTAAAGGCATGTCCGAGAAAGTTGGAGAAGCATCCACACCTGCTCATTATATCAAGTGTCTAGAGACTCTCTAAATAATTCAGGTGCTGTTGGCTCCCTCCAGGGGCAGGTGTTGAGGAGAGTTTCCAGACAAGCATCTCCTCTTGCAAAACTGGAGCAGACTGAGGATCTGATTACTTGAAAAGGGGTCCAGTTAGTAGCTATGGCAACCTTCTTCTTCAGCCTTACTTACAACTTGCCTTGGACGAGAAGCTTCTGGGAAAACCCTACTGCTATAGCCTGCTGTGGTGGTTAAGAGCTTTGACACCCAGCTGTCTGGGTTCTAATCCAAATTCCACGGCTTCCAGCTGTGTGGCCTTAGGCAACTTACTCAACCTCGCTGGTCCTCACTTTCTGTACCTGTCAAATAGGGCTAACAATGCCCTCGGTTAGATTGTTGTGGCACAAGGCTTTTATTACAGTGCCGGGTACCTAGGAGATATCTCTTGAGTGCCCCACCTGATTTTCTTGGAATAGATTTTTGGACTTTAAATAAAAGAGCAATATCCTGAACTAAGACTAGAATAAATAATAACAGCGAACAGTTACTGAAGGTTTACTATATGATGGATATTGTGCTTAGTGCATTACCTATTTTCTCACAAAACACATTGATGGATAAGTATTACCAAAATTCAGAGAACTTAAGACTTTCCCCAGGTCGAAAAGCTAGTAGGTGGTGAAATCCCAAGGTCCAAACCCTGTTCTGCCTCTTATCCAAAAAAAGGGGATGTGTTCTTATCTCTGGATAAACGGGTCCCTAGAAGCTATTTTACTGTTCCAGCACTGCGCCTCCGCCTCCGCCTCCGCCTCCGCCTCCGGGTGAGCAGTCTCAGGACGCACAGGCCGTAGGCCCAGGACTTGAAGGAGGGCTGACCTCCTTAGGTCCGTAGGGCCAGACTGCCCCCTAGTGTTGGAGGACTATTAGGGCAAGAGGGAATAAAGTGAGTTGCTTTTCTTCTGCTTCCCCTCCCTTCCAGCCTGGAGCAGGTCTGTCTGATGCCTTCCCATTGTCCAAGGGGTTTCTCCTAGGAATGGGGGTAAAATGGGTGGTAAAGACTAGGAGTTAAGGAGAACAATCTGGGGGTAGAGCAGCGATTCTCAAACAGGTTAAGCTTTGAACCACTAGGTAAGGGAATGTCTCTTATTTCTAGCACACAGCATACCATAAATGCTCACTGAATGCTGAATGAAATTTTAAATCTCATTCTCACCAAAAGGGAGTTTTCCAGTAAGAGAAATTATAAAGTTATTCATTTATTTTTGCCAGAAGCACTAGCAGAAAAAACACTGTAATGTGTAAACCACCGTCCACTGCAGCAGACTCTAAGGGCACCTTCACGTTCACAACGAGGTGAGAACAACGGCATTCCTCAGTTTTTTAGAAATAAGTTGGGATCAGCAAAGACGTATGATCATTTTAGGTTACCACCCTCACTCTAGGGTCCCTAATGGTTCACAAGGCTCAGAGAAGGCCCCCTTCACCTCTACAATTCTGCCCAACTCGTCCATTTCAATAGGTAATTAATAGCCATGATATAAAAACAATTTAACTGTCCACCAATAGACAAAGGGATAAAGAAACTGTGGCATATACATATATAATGGAATATTATGCAGTCATGAAAAGGGAAATTCCACTATTTGATACAACATGGATGAAACTTGAGGACATTACACTAAGTGACACAAGTCAGACAAAGACAAAGACAATTTCTCTTGTATGTGGAGTCTTTTTTTTAAAAGATTTTATTCATTTTAGAGAGGAGAGAGAGAGAGACAGTGGGGGAGGAACAGGAAGCATCAACTCCCGTATGTGCCTTGACCAGACAAGCCCAGGGTTTCAAACTAGCGACCTCTGCGTTCCAGGTCATTGCTTTATCCACTGTGCCACCACAGGTCAGGCTCTTATATGTGGAATCTTGAAAAGAAAACATGTACACAACAAATCAAGCTCATAGACACAGAGAACAGATCAGTGATTGCTAGAAGCAGGGGGGTGGGAGGTAGGCAAAAGGGGTAAATGGGGTTAAAAGGTACAAACTTACAGTTCAACTCATGGGAATGTAATGTACAGCATGGTAACTAGAGTTAATAATTCTGTATTTCATATTTTAAAGCTGCTAAGAGAGTAGAGCTTAAAAGTTCTCATCATAGAGGCCCCGGCCGGTTGGCTCAGTGGTAGAGTGTTGGCCTGGTGTGTGGAATCCCAGGTTTGATTCCTGGTCAGGGCACACAGGAGAAGTGACCATCTGCTTCTCCCACAGCCATGGCTCTGATGGTTTGAGCAAGTTGGTCCTGGGCACTGAGGATGACTCCATGGCCTCCCCTCAGGTGCTAAAATAGCACAGTTGCCAAGCAATGGAGCAGGAGCTCCAGATAGGCAGATCATCATCCAGTAGGGGGCTTGACAGGTGGATCCTGGTCAGGACGCATGTGGGAGTCTGTCTCTGCCTCCCCTCTTCTCACTTTAAAAAAAAAAGTTTTAATCATAGGAAAAAAAAATTTATAACTACCTGTGGTAATAGATGTTAGCTAGACTTATTCTGATGATCATAATATATACAAATATCAAATCATTATGTTGCATACCTGAAACTAATATAATATGTCAATTATACCTCAATAAAACAATTGTTGATCAGTTAGCACCTATATGCGTGGCTCCTAGCTGTGTTCAGTGGGGAATATAAAGACCAGGTGGGTCCCCACTGATAATTATGGCTAGTATTGATGGAGCTTCTTTCATGAGCTAGGGATCTAATCCATTGCCTGGTTCTCTCCTGATAGGTAGGTGGTGTTAATCTCTACTTTTTCCCAATAAGGAAATTGAGGTTCATTTCAGTAAAAGTCACTCTGCTAAGTTCACACAATTTATAGTTGGCAATGCAGGTTAGTTAGTATGTTGCTCTTTCTATGTCACTTTGGCTAATTTTTGGGAATAATAAGTTTCCTTTTCTAAAACACAAGTACTTCCAAGAGAATTCCTCCCATTGAGACACCAGTTCAAAAACAGATGGCAGGCCCTGGCTGGTTGGCTCAGCGGTAGGGTGTCGGCCTGGCGTGCGGGGGACCCGGGTTCGATTCCCGGCCAGGGCACATAGGAGAAGCGCCCATTTGCTTCTCCACCCCCACCCCCTCCTTCCTCTCTGTCCCTCTCTTCCCCTCCCGCAACCAAGGCTCCATTGGAGCAAAGATGGCCCGGGCGCTGGGGATGGCTCCTTGGCCTCTGCCCCAGGCACTGGAGTGGCTCTGGTCGTGGCAGAGCGACGCCCCGGAGGGGCAGAGCATCGCCCCTGGTGGGCGTGCCGGGTGGATCCCGGTCGGGCGCATGCGGGAGTCTGTCTGACTGTCTCTCCCCGTTTCCAGCTTCAAAAAAATACAAAAAAAACCCCAAAATAGATGGCATTTCTTACACTTTGGTGGTTTAGCTTCTTTCTCCAGCCCAATATCTTGCTGATCCTTGGTCTGTACCCTCTGCCTACGGCTGGTATACAACCCACTCTCTCCTCTGCAGAAGCGCCCGGAAATGTTGCCTTTTCTCCATCTCTTACATAGCAATTTAGCTGTCCCCCATCCTACCACAAAACCTGAATTACAAAACCCATCAATGAGCTCAAGGAAATGAAAGAAACTTCCAAGAAAATTCATAAGGCCTTAAGGGTAATTGTGACAAATAGTGCCAGCAGCTTACCCAATATTTATCCTCTTTCCTTCCTTACAGAGAGGATCCTTGTTTTTGCTCAGGCAGAAATGAGTCCAGCTACAAAGCTATAATTCCTAGCCTCCCTTGCAGATAAAGTGGTCCATCTGGCCACAAACAGTTCCTTCCCTAACAGCCACGTTTAGGTTAATAGATCCTACTTACAGTTCCATGAATCAATTAGGATCATTTTTCCTCCACCCAATTTACCATCTTCCTTACTAATGAATTCCTACTTCTTGGAGCTGCAATGTGCCCAGATCCCTTATAGACAGGAGATACCACAAGCTAACTGTGGCCAAGCCATTGGTTGGGCCTTCCTGGCAAGTCACTTAGAAGGGAAAGCCGACCCTGGCGGGATAGCTCAGTTGGTCCCGATACAGCAATGCTATGGGTTCAATCCCTGGTCAGGGCACATACAGGAACAGATCAATGCTTCTGTCTCTCCCTTCCTCTCTCTCTAAAGTCAGTCAATAGATATATAGATATATAGATATATAGATTTATTTATTTATTTATTTATTTATTTATTTATTTATTTATTTATTTTAAGGAGTCTTGGCCAGATCGCTTTGTTGGTTAGAACATTGTCCCGAAGCACAGAGATTGCCAGTTCAGTTCCTGGTCAGGGCACATGCAGGAGCAGATTTATGTTCCTCTCTCTCTCTCTCTCCCTTCCTCTATCCCTAAAATCAATAAAATAAACATTTTTATTTTTTATTTATTTAATTTTTTTTTCCTGTATTTTTCCAAAGCCGGAAACGGGGAGAGACAATCAGACAGACTCCCGCATGCGCCCGACCGGGATCCACCCGGCACGTCCACCAGGGGGCGACGCTCTGCCCACCAGGGGGCGATGCTCTGCCCCTCCGGGGCGTCGCTCTGTTGCGACCAGAGCCACTCTAGCGCCTGGGGCAGAGGCCGAGGAGCCATCCCCAGCGCCCGGGGCCATCTTTGCTCCAGTGGAGCCTCGGCTGCAGGAGGGGAAGAGAGAGACAGAGAGGAAGGAGAGGGGGAGGGGTGGAGAAGCAGATGGGCGCTTCTCCTGTGTGCCCTGGCCGGGAATGGAACCCAGGACTCCTGCACGCCAGGCCGACGCTCTACCACTGAGCCAATCGGCCAGGGCCAACATTTTTATTTTTTTAAAGAAGGGGTAGCTGGTGCCTACTCTTTCCCATGGTTCTTTCTTTCCTGCTGTTTAGGATGCGGTCCTGATGGAGGGGATACCACTGTCCCTTGGATGAGGGCCTCAGCCTAGGATGGAAGAGCCAAACCGTAAGGGAGCCTGAGTGCCTGATGACATCACGGAGCCGTCACCCTGCCTACCCGGAGGTCTGCCTCCAGGTCTCCTTTGACACAGGGCAGAAATGAACTCCTATCGTGTTCATGACTTACCTGTTCAGATTTTCTGTGAAATACAACTCAACTCAACTTCTACATTTACTACAGTGACTGGTTCAGGACAATTTAATAAGAGTGGAGCTTAAAATTTTGTTTGCTGGAGAAGGAAGGATGATAACATTTTTTTTTTCTTGTATTTTTCTGAAGCTGGAAACGGGGAGAGACAGTCAGACAGACTCCCGCATGCGCCCAACCGGGATCCACCCGGCACGCCCAACAGGGGGCGAGGCTCTGCCCATCCGGGGCGTCGCTCTGCCGCGACCAGAGCCACTCTAGCGCCTGGGGCAGAGGCCAAGGAGCCATCCCCAGCGCCCGGGCCATCTTTGCTCCAATGGAGCCTTGGCTGCGGGAGGGGAAGAGAGAGACAGAGAGGAAGGAGGGGGGGGGTGGAGAAGCAGATGGGCGCCTCTCCTATGTGCCCTGGCCGGGAATCGAACCTGGGTCCCCCGCACGCCAGGCCGACGCTCTACCGCTGAGCCAACCGGCCAGGGCCGGATAATAACATTTTTGATCCCACTCTAGCACCCAACCCACAACATGAACAAGTCGCTGCTGGCGAACACCTACAGCTATGGTTCTCAGAGCGCAGTTCCTGGATTGACAGTGGCAACCACAGCAGCAGCTGGAAACTTATTAGAAACGCAAATTCTATTCCAGATCTAGTGAATCGGTGATCTGTTTTAATAAGGCCTGCAGGTGATTGAGATTCCAAAGTCTTTTTTTTTTAAGTGAGAAGAGGGGAGATAGTGAGACAGACTCCCACATGCACCCCAACTGGGATCCACCCAGCAACTACCATCCTGGGCTGATGCTTGAATCAACTGAACTATCCTCAGTGCCTGGGACCAATGCTCAAACCAATTGAGCTACTGGCTGTGGGAGAAGAGAGAGAGAAGAGGATAGGAAGGAAAAGAGAAGCCGCTTCACATGTGTGCCCTGACCGGGAATTGAACCTGGGATGTCCACAGACCGGGCTGACGCTCTATTGACTGAGCAAACCAGCCACGGCCAAGATCCCAAAGTTCGAAAACCACTGATTTACAGAGATCTACAGAGAGAGTCAGAGCCCTGATTAAACCATGCCTGAACTACACCTCTAGACTTCCTCAGTTATGTAAGCAAATAAATACACTTTCTGTTAAAACTGGTTTTGGATTTCTGTTACTTGTACCTGAAAACATTTCCACTTTTGCTGCTTTAGGGACACTCTTCATACAGGGTACAAAATACTATGCAGAAATATTTTTTTCCATGTATATTTGAGAAGTAGATGTGAGTAGTAATGACATCAACATCACTTACCCCTGCATAAGAAAAGAGCTTTGATTAGCAGAGTTAAGGCCTTAGCCAACTGGCCAAATAGCTCAGTTGGTTAGAGCGTCATTCCCACATGCCAAGGTTGTGGGTTCTATCCCTGGTTGGGGCACGTACAAGAATCAACCAATGATGGCATGAATAAGTGGAGCAATAAATCAATCTCTCTCTCTCTCTCTCTCTCTCTCTCTCTCTGTCTTCCACTTCCTCTCTCTCTAAAATCAGTCAATAAAAATTAAAAAAAAAAAATTGTATAAAAGAAAACACCTTAGCCAGGCAAGATTTTTAGAGGATTTATCTAAATACACAAAATCTTTGTGTTTGTTTGCTTGGGGATTGAAAAATGAGTTTCTAGATCTGGCTGACGGCTCAGTGGATAAAGCATCAGGCCGGCATACCAGAGGCCTCAGGTTCAACCCTCAGTCGGGGCATGAAAAGCAATCAGTGAATATACAACTAAATGGAACACTAAGTGGAACAACAAGCTGGTGCTTATCTCTCTCTCCCTTCCACCCCTCAAATCAAAGGGGAAGACCTGACCTGTGGTGGCGCAGTGGATAAAGCGTTGACCTGGAAGTGCTGAGGTCGCCGGTTCGAAACCCTGGGCTTACCTGGTCAAGGCACATATGGGAGTTGATGCTTCCAGCTCCTCCCCCCTGTCTCTCTCTCCTCTCTCTCTCCTCTCTAAAATGAATAAATAATAAAAAAAAAATCAAAGGGGAAAAAACCCCGACTTTCTAATCCAGAAGAGCACACACACGGCACACAGTTCACGCTGCACTGCAGGGCCCACAGCTCACAGCCAGTCTCTCTAGAAACCCAAGTCTTTTGCTTTGCTCCGACCCACTGCTGACCCCTTGCAGGCCTGGTCTCCTCCCCCAAACAAAGATCGCTTTTCTCCTTTCAGGTAGAAGATGACATTCACCTAGGCTCCCCCTCTTCTTTCTCAGACCCCACCTAGGGTTTCTACTGTTCACGCCCTCTCAGCAGCCGGCCCGCAAACCCCAGATGCTTCAGTGTTTAATGAGATGCGGCGCTCTGCTCTTCCTGCTCATGCGCAGGCCAAGGCTGGTTTCCTGGTGACCAGATGTGGCTGGCGTGGGAAAAGCTGGCTCCTGAAAGTTGCCTCATGAAGAACAGAAGAAAATTCTGGTTTGTCATGAAGTGTAGAGTCAAGCATCAGTTGGGTACCTGCAAACCATAGCAAGTGACCTTCTCCGGTTTATTGAGTGCTTGCTATGTGCCCATGCTCTGCCAAGTATTTAAATTACCACCTATGATGCAGGAGGTGTTAATATTCCTACAGTGAAACCGAGGCTCACAGAAGTCAGGTAACTTGCCCAAAGTCACTTAAGTGGCAGAGCAGACATATGAACCCAGGTATATTATTCAGAGTCCTTTAAGATGAAAGGGATAGAAATCCAACTCAAACTAGATTAAGAAAAAAAAAAAAAAAAAAAGAAGAAGGAAATTCTTGATTCCAGAGGTGGATTTTAGGCACAGATGGAACTAGGTGGACAAGGTCTTTCTATATTCCCTGGCTCTCTTTCCTCTGTGTTGGATACTTCCTACACAGTCTATGTGGAAGACTGGATATTATCAGCCTTAGCCCTTGAGAGTTAAAGTTTAAAACTCCAGAGAAAGAGAACTTTTTCTAATCTAATAGCCACAGTAGAACTTCAATTCCACCAGTATGCTGTGTGGCCAAGCTAAATTATATGCCTAGCCCTGAAGCAATCACTGTTAGCAGGGAACCGGAGTACCCTGACTTATCAGGTACAAGTCACCAGACTACCATTAAAAATAGTGAGGTTGGCCCTGGCCGGTTGGCTCAGTGGTAGAGCGTCGGCCTGGTGTGTGGGGGACCCGGGTTCGATTCCCGGCCAGGGCACATAGGAGAAGCGCCCATTTGCTTCTCCACCCCCCCTTCCTCTCTGTCTCTCTCTTCCCCTCCCACAGCCAAGGCTCCATTGGAGCAAAGATGGCCCGGGCGCTGGGGATGGCTCCTTGGCCTCTGCCCCAGGTGCTAGAGTGGCTCTGGTCACGGCAGAGCGACGCCCCGGAGGGGCAGAGCATCGCCCCCTGGTGGGCAGAGCATCGTCCCTGGTGGGCGTGCCGGGTGGATCCCGGTCGGGCGCATGTGGGAGTCTGTCTGACTGTCTCTCCCCATTTCCAGCTTCAGAAAAAAAAAGAAGGGGGGATATTTCAATATGAAGCGATAATATATCCCCTAAAAAAAATAGTGAGGTAAGGGGGTATCAGTATCCCTCCCCTGAATCCATAGACCAAGCAGAGTTACTGCAGAATGGAGAGATGGTTCCATAAATGAGGAATATAGAGCAAATACCACCCATTACCATTTAGCTGTTTGCTGCCCATCTTTCTTTCCATAAGAATTTTATAAATGCCCCATAATGTATGTATATACTGTATCTTTGAGATACTTTTGGCTTCAACTACCTGAAAACCTAAAGTCAGGTACACTTGGCTTGATAGTAAGAATATTTGCTGTCTGGCATAATATCCCAGAGGTCTTTTCCCCCCTTGGAGGGAGAGGTGGGAACTTCGGGAGTTAGTGCCCAGGAAAAGCAAGTAGGGCAGGACCAGAAGAGACTTCAAAATAAAAAGCCACTTCTACCTGACCAGGTGGTGGCGCAGTACATAGAGCGTTGGACTGGGATGCAGAGGACCCAGGTTCGAAACCCCGAGGTCTCTGGCTTGGGTGTGGGATCATAGACATGACCCTATGGTCACTGGCTTGAAGCCCAAGGTCACTGGCTTGAGCAAGGGGTCACTTGTTCTGCTGTAGCGCCCCCCCCCTTCAAAGTTAGATTTAATGGCGGGCGCACCAGGTGTGTGTGCGTGCCCTGGGCCCTGACTTCTGAAGGGCCCTGCAAAACTGCAACTTTACACTTTTTTCTAGTGTAAGGGGCCCAGTATTTTCTTCTGCACCCGAGGCCTCAACCGACCATAATTTGCCTCTGCCCCCTGTTGAGGCACATATGAGAAAGCAACCAATGAACAACTAAAGAGCCACAACAAAGAATTGGTGCCTCTCATCTCTCTCCCTTCCTGTTTGTCCTTCTGTCACAAAAAAATAAATAAAAAGCCGCTTCCTCTAGCTAGGACAAGCCAGGACGCAGTGGAAGGCTGCCTGGCTGGGGTACTTGTGAGGCTATACCTGCCTTCTGAGCCTCTTTGGAGGATTTCTTCACTTTTGGTGAAAAAGGGAGAATGCTGATGGCCCACGATCTCTGTAGAAATGGACTAAGGCTGAAGTTGCTGCTGAGGGGAAGTGGTCTTGTTGAAAAACTGGGTTTTGCCTGTTTCCCAGGCCAAACCCCACCCCCATTCCTGGCCCTGGGATGAGAAGTCCCAGTCGAGATTATACATTTGGATGTAATACCTTCCGTTTGCACACACGAACTTCCGCCCCAGCCGACACATTCACTGCTCCCAGACAAGTCCATCTCCACCTGCAGACTTGTGCCTGCAGTTCTAGGCTGAATGCTCTGCCCACTCCTTCCTTACTCCTCGGTCTTGCTCAGGGCTGACCCAGGCCTGCCACCTCGGTGGAGTCTTTCCCAGGGGCCCCAGCCTTCTTGGGCCACTTTCTATTTTAGACTCCGGGGCATCTGTTGTCCGGTTATGAGCTGATTGTGGTATTTGCCGTCCAGTTTCAGGCGGGACTTCATTGCCTTTTCAGGCAAGCTATGCCCGAATCCCCATTCAGAGGACAGGGCAGCAGGGTGACTCGCAGACCATGTAAGGGTCTGGATGAGAGGTAGAGCTTGGAACCAGTCTGGGAACACGTTCCGCATCATGACACCGTAATTCTTGCACTCATAAAACATCCTTAGAGGATAAACAGCAGCATGTAAGTGAGTGCTTATTTTTTTTTGCAAGGGCCCCCAGGAGACAAGACATTTTCCAACTGCAGTGTGTCAGGCACCAGGGACCCCAGGAACAGGAGCTGGATGGAGGGAGGAAGGTGAGGGGTTAGAGCTGTCAATGAAACAGGCGACCCTGAGGCAATGGGGCTGGTGGGGAGGACCAGCCAGAATGAGCCCCCGTCAGCTGGGGCTGGGGCTGTCCAAATGGATGCCTGCGGACCGGGCACAGTGGTTGTATGCACAGTGGTTGCACACCCCCCCCAACTTCAGACCATCGCCAAACTTTTAGTCCTTCACCTCCCGGGGCCTCCCTGCCTCCCATTTTCCTCTCCTGGCTCCCAGTCTGAGACCCGCCCCCCAACCTGCCTGGGCTGCTCCCACTGACTGGAGCGGCAGGGCCCAGCCGCCTCCCTGCCGGCTTCTGGAGACTGAGGGAGAGCCAATGAGAACTTCAATCTGGTGCACAGGCTTTTCATAAAAACTTTATTTCTCAAAAAGGGGAAGGATCCAAAGTATTAAAATAATCCTCTAATTTTATTTTGGAGGGAAAGATTAGGATGACATAATAATTGATATAAAAATTTCAAGCATAATTGTTGTAGATACTTCATCCCTAAACTCACACCTCCTGTAGCAGCTCCGGGTTGCAATGCATTGTGGGTCACTCCACCAACCGGACTGAGAGAGGCTGCAAACATCTGGAATGCTTGTTTTACTCCACAAATACAAAAGATTAACCTCCCCAGTGGAAATGATTTGATCCATTTTTGTGATTGTTTTTGATGAGAACGCTGAAAGAGCTGCCCCTCTTCTAAGTTCCAAACCTTTCCTTTTCAGAGGTGCCTGAGTGGGACAGACATGAAATGTGGAGACTGACTAGGTTTGGCCGGCTCTGGCACCAACCGAATGCCAAGGGAGACTTGACCTCATTGAGGTGATAAAAGGCAAGAAGCGGCCAGGGTTTTCCCGCTGCCTCTTATGTGGGGAAACTGCGCCTTTCTGGTTCTATCACGGAAGAAAACTGGATCATGCAAAGCAAAGTCCCTTCCTGGGGCAATTCAGCCAAGTCCCTATCCCTAACGCTTCTTTTCTAACTTAAAGAGGAGAAAGAGAACCGTGAGCTACTGCAGGTCACTGGCCCAGAAGCCCAGGTGCACTTTCCAGCGGGAAGACCCTCCCTTCCAGGATGTATGTGGGAGACAAGCCCTGGCTCGGGCCCTAGGTTCCTAAGACAGGTTCAGCCATGAAGATCTCCGAACCGCCCCCGTCTTCTCCGCGCGCTGTCAGTTGGTGTTCTGCTGAGGAACAGGGAGGTTCTCGTGGAGGAACTTTAGACTCCCGTGCTCGGAGAAGTCTGAGACCACGTGGTCCTGCCCCCGCAGCAGCCACTTCGTCGTCAGGAGCCCCTCGAGTCCCACTGGGCCCCGAGCGTGGATTCGCGAGGTGCTGATTCCCACTTCAGCTCCTGCAAAAGAGCATGATGAGGACGCGGCTTCTCCCGGCCTCTGCTTCCAGCCGTCCACCAGCCCCCTGCCCGCCCTCACACGGCACCTTCCCCCCTGCCCACTCGGGCGCCACCCCCAGCTCCACCCTGGCCAGCGTGAGATCCACTGAGCCCACGTGTTCTCTGGGCACGGTAAATCATGATGAACCCGCTTCTTCTACTGAAACTCGGCATGTGGGCTTCTCTCTCGTACTTTACTAGAAGTGAGTCTCTGATAGCTGCTCAGTGCCTAGATTGTGCACCGTCATTTGACATGTGGGCATTTTTTCAGGTGTATAACAATGTTTGGTATGGAGGTTTCACCTCCCTAAATATTCTTTAAATCCTAAGAGGTCAGGGACATGTTCTCAGGACCCCCAGAGTTCTTAGCTCGTGGGCACTCACTAGCCACCACTGACTACACAGAAGGCACTGCTCATCCTCCATCCCTCTTGCTCCAGGACCAGGCGGGCGTTCCCCTGGGTCTGGTTCACTGTTGAGCACCACAAACGGTGGAGGCAGGTTCCCTTTTCATCACGCCTGCACTGAGCACTAGGTGAGGCCCTGGGGATAAAGTGGTGAGTAACTGATGCAGGTCCTATTTTTGTGGAGTCTACATTCCTGTGGGCAAAGCGGCCAAAATGGACTGAAGGGTGCTATGAGACCGCATGGGGAGGGTGGTCAGGAAGAGCCCCCGAGGAGGGAGGCCCGGACCATGAGAAGGAGTCAGCCAGGGCAGGGCAGGTGGAAGGGTGCTGCGGGCAGAGGAGCAAGGCAGGGACCCGAGTGGGGGTGAGTGTGGGGCAGTGGCCAGCAAGGACAGTGTGCCCACCAGAGTGAAATCCGGTGTAATAATGTAGAGACCACCTGACTCTGGGCATGTTGCCTAACCATCACTCTTGCTTCAGTTTTTTTCATTAAAAAAAAAATGTGCCCTGGCCGGTTGGCTCAGTGGTAGAGCGTCGGCCTAGCATGCGGAGGACCCGGGTTTGATTCCCGGCCAGGGCACATAGGAGAAGCGCCCATTTGCTTCTCCACCCCTCCGCCGCACTTTCCTCTCTGTCTCTCTCTTCCCCTCCCGCAGCCAAGGCTCCATTGGAGCAAAGATGGCCCGGGCGCTGGGGATGGCTCTGTGGCCTCTGCCTCAGGCGCTAGAGTGGCTCTGGTCGCAACATGGCGATGCCCAGGATGGGCAGAGCATCGCCCCCTGTTGGGCAGAGCGTCGCCCCTGGTGGGCGTGCCGGGTGGATCCCGGTCGGGCGCATGCGGGAGTCTGTCTGACTGTCTCTCCCTGTTTCCAGCTTCAGAAAAATGAAAAAAAAAAAAAATGAGAAGAGTAATAGAATCCATTCTGTAGAACTAAGCGAGACACTGCATGTGATGCACTCACCACAGTGCTGGGGATATAGTAAGTGCTCAAGAAGTGTTCAGTCACTGTCACTAACGCTTCTGACTTAGCCAGAGTCTGAGCTCCCGCTCTGAGCCAGGGCTAGAAAGATAACGGAGCGGCCTCTCGCTCTCTCCCCACCTGGACTTGGAGACTGGACACTCAGCCCTTAGACGTATGCTGCTATTTCTTCTTCAAAATCATGGAATACAGGGATCAATGCAAGTGAGGTGATAATTAAATAATTAAATCATCACCCCATTCTAACAGAAACAAGAAACTAAAACTAAAGTCTCTAATGACTAAGAATAACTGAGTAAAATTCCCTTTAATAACCTTTAGCAATTCAGTGAGAACTATTTCTCTGGGAAGATCATCTATTTAAGAGTTCAGAGGGATTAAAATGTTTCAAGTGGTGGAGGTACCTCTCACATGTGTCATAAATGCCTTACTGGAACTCTGTGTAATGGTCCCCACAAAAACCAGAAATGGTCTGGAAAATCCCTAAGCTACTGGGATAGAGATTTACTATGAATGATGTCTTTCTGAAGCTTTTTACTTCAGTCTACTTTAGAACTAAACCTTGTATCTCTGGCCTTACCTGTGTCTTTCTGATGGTGACACTTAAGCCCAGCAAAGGTACTAACACCTGCTTTCTCCTGTCCTCATGCGTTCAGAACCCTAGCTCCGAGGCAACCTGGCTGCGTCTCTTTAAGAAGTAAGCCTGCAACTGCAGTGCTCTCAAGGGCCCTTGGCGTGCACACCTGTCACAACCTGTGTGCGGAGACAGGCCGTGGACTGCCCTGGCTGGAAGTGACCCAGGCTTTGGGCTTGTGCAGTCTGGGTTTGAATGCCAGCTGCGTAACGTTGTGCAAACTACTTCACTTTCTTGACTCAGTTTCCGCGTCTATGAAAAAGAAGATACATGTACCTACCTTCTTACCATGGAAATGCCCAGAGCAGAGGACTTCTACCAGCTGTTATGTTCTCGCATACGCCCATCCTCCCGCAACCCTGTCTCTCCTATCTTGGTCTAGTGTGTCACCACAGGGAGAGGTGTCTCCTCCCCTCACCACGCTCTGGGGACTCCCTCCTTCCACGACCACAGCTCTGCTCACCCAGGCCGAAGCGGTAGCCGTCAGAGAAGCGTGTGCTGGCGTTCCAGAACACACAGGCGCTGTCTACGTGCTGCAGGAAGAACTCTGCTGTTTTCTCTGCAGCACGGGAAGAAGGAACTGGGTTAGAATGACCCACAGAGAACAGCCCTGCTTCCAGCCCCTCACCAGCGACTGCCCGGCAGAACCCAGGCCCGAGAGGCCTCTCCGTGTGTTACACACTTCAGATTTGTGAAAAATCTAAAGAGGAAGAAGGCAAGCCCACTCCAGCAGTTGCCGCCGTGGAAAGAGCAGCTGCCTGGGGAAGACTGGGCTGGGAGCGGGTCTCCCGCGAGACGGGGCCTCAGCGCGGCAGTGGCGTCTACACTGGTTCTTCATAGGCTCCTGAGCCAAAGGGTGTATGTAAGTCTGAACTCCAAGCTGACACCCACTAGCTGGGTGACCTTGGGCAGGTTTCTGAACCTCTCTACGCTTAATTAAAATGGGGTCTGACAACACTACTTGGCTCACAGGGCTGAGGGGAGGACAACGTGATCAAACCCTACGGAGCCCTCTGCGCGGCTGGGCACACAGAGCGCTCCCTCGGTGTCAGCTTTTACTCCTGGTTGTGCTGGGTCCTCAGGAAGCCACACGGCTTCCTTTCTCACTGGGCCTCGGGGTGTCCTGCAGTACATATCTGTGGACTGAATGAATGGCATTGGAGCTGGTTTCGCCCTTAATCCTCCTGAACCTTGGTTTCCTGAGCTGTGAAATGGGTTTATTCCAATAACCTGGAAGGACTATTGGGTGGATTAAATGATAACGCCTCTTCACAGGAGTCATCTTTAGAGCTAATCATCTCTTTCCTGCCTCCTCCCACGGGGTCGCTGTCACAATATAATGAGGCAGCAGATGTGAAAGCACTCAGCAAACCAGTGAATGCAACCATCAGCTGGCATCATTAGTCTGCTTAGATTATGTTTCCCTGCGAACAAAGAGGGACTGAGGGGAGCAGAACCATCGCAGAGATCAAGGCAGAAAAGCACCGTATGCTTGAAGCAGCTGCACACTGACCGTTCTCGGTGACGATGACGTCCGTGTGGGAGCTGCCGTACTTGTGGATGTGCTCGATGGCGTCCTGCACGTTGTCCACCACTTCAATGCACAACTCCAGGTCCCCATACTCGGTTCGCAGAGACTTCACTTCGGAGGGACTGAAGGTCAGATAGGAGGCGAACTTGGGGCCTGCGTGGATTTTCACCTGTAACAGAGGAGGTGCAGAATCAGAACACAATGCAGAAAGCAAGCTTACTTCTTCCTCTAGGGTCGGGCAGTGGGGTGAGTCTGCAGATGACAAGCCTGAGGCTCCTTTCCCGCCTTCCTATTACTTATTTTTTAGAGAGAAAGAGAGAGAAAGAGAGAGAAAGAAGGAAGGAGGGAGGGAGGGAGAGATGAGAGCTATCAATTTATAGTTATGGCACTCTACTTGTTCACTGATTGCTTCTCATACATGCCTTTACCAGTAACCCCTTGCTCAAGCCAGTGACCTTGGGTTCAAGCCAGTGACCTTTGGACCCAAACCAGAGATCATGGGATCACGTCAATGGTCCCACACTCAAGCTGGCAACCACACAGTTTCAAACCTGGGACCTCAGTGTCCGAGTTCAGTTGCTCTATCCACTGCACCACCACCCTTCAGGCATTACTGCCTTCCTATTAAAGGCAGCCTTCTGTCCTCCAAGAAACCAAGGTTTGATCCCCAGTCAGGGCACATATGGGAAGTAACTACTGAATCTACAACTAAGTGGAACAACAAATGAATGCTTCCCTCTCTCCCCCCTTCCTCTCTCTAAAATCAATCAGTAAGGTTTTTTTAAAAAAGAAAAAGAACGTGCTATCAACATAAGCCCGATTGCTGGCATTTTACTAACGCGAACACTTGACCATTAAACCCCATCCCCACAGTATGTGACCTGGTTGCTGGACTCACGTAAAGGGAGATGCCATGCACACACTGCCATTCCCGTCACCCTGGAAAAGCCCCAGGCGTGCTTTGGGGAAAGAGTCCTCGGTTGATAACCACTTCAAACTGTGGTTACTCGTTAGATTTCCACTTTGCCAGTCAGGCCCCATGTGTAGGTTCAGCCCAGCTCCCGCCTCTGGGCTACTTCTGCCCCCAGCTGGATCCGGAGGCCGGTCACTGAGGACCCAGTCGTACGTCTGGTCCCACCTGGGCCTTGTTTGCAGAGCCTGCCCAGGCAGCGTTTATGCCTCTCTGGGACCAAGCCCTTGCTCGGCTCATCACAACAAGAGGTGCCTGTGCTGTCCGCGTGGCTGCCGAGGCTCTGCGCGGTTTCCTATCTGGAGCCCCACTTCCTTCAGGCCTGGAGGGCAGACATGTTTCTCAGGGACTGAAACCCCATTGCCGAGCCCAGCTCTGTACAAGTCACCCTGCTGGTTTACTCGCCGCAACACAGCACGAGGTGCCACATGAGGTATACACACGGACTCATCCTACTGGGGGCCTTTCAAGGAAATCCTGAGGACAATGAGGTGTCCTGGCTTTGCCTGAATCAGGGCCGGGGGTTCTATTCCTGGGCAAAGGAGAGCTTTCCTCCTATCCTGTCCAGTCCAGTCCAGTGTGGTGCTGGGCACGTACCAGTTCCCAGTCAAACTGGCCGCAAGCATAGAGGAAGGCCCTTAACACCAGTGAGCACAGGCTATCACTCCCTTTTGATTTGTGGGGTCCATTTTCATTTTCTTTTTTTTTTTTTGTATTTTTTTCTGAAGCTAGAAACGGGGAGAGACAGTCAGGCAGACTCCCGCATGCGCCCGACCGGGATCCACCCGGCACGCCCACCAGGGGCGATGCTCTGCCCCTCCGGGACGTTGCTCTGTTGCAACCAGAGCCACTCTAGCGCCTGGGGCAGAGGCCAAGGAGCCATCCCCAACACCTGGGCCATCTTTGCTTCAATGGAGCCTTGGCTGCGGGAGGGGAAGAGAGAGACAGAGAGGAAGAAGAGGGGGAGGAGTGGAGAAGCAGATGGGCGCTTCTCCTGTGTGCCCTGGCCGGAAATTGAACCCGGGACCTCTGCACGCCAGGCCGACACTCTACCACTGAGCAAACCGGCCAGGGCCTCATTTTCATTTTCAAAATAATTCTCTCAGGTTCTTACTGGGTCCACACCGTATTTATAAGCTGACTGGAGCCTTCCTTTCCAGCAAAAGGCTGGAAGGAAGAAACACATGCTCCTGGTCAAAGCAACCGAGGCCAGCAGCCACCTTCGCTACTGCTGTGTTCGTTCACAGAATTCAGGAAGGGTGCGATGATGTCAGATATTAAGGCTTAAAATACATTCTGACAGAAAACTTAAGATTGTCCATTTTTGTCTGCAGAGCATCTATTTTCTTGCCAATAGGAATTTAAAGTGGAGCATACATTTATGTTGGAAGCATTGGCATTGGTTGTTTATAACCCTAATGATGTGGTAAGAAAATAACCTCAATAAAAGAGGATATTACACCAATAGTTGACACCCAAATCACTGTATAAAGTACATTCAAGTTGATAATTGAAGATCTCTGTGGAGGGACAGGCGCAATAAATTTTTGTTTGAGAATATTTCTGCATACTCTTTTCAAATCAAATCCAAACAGGAGTGTGTGTTCAGACAAACTTTAAACTAAGCTGCTGGAATAAAAGGTTGCCCAAAAGTCCATTCAGTGGGCGCCTGTGATCTGTCTTAACTTGAACCCTATTAGCACTTAACATTCTACTGTGTCGTGAAGCTACCCGTGTGTGGGTTTCTTCCGTCTACTAGACTGTCAGGGGCAGGGGGCAATGTCTTCATGTCTCACATATCTCTGTGTACTTAGCACAGACTGCACAGAGCAGATGCTGAACTATTGCTTCTTGAACTGCCTTACATGGTAGGGCAGATGCTCCTGGTCTAATCCCAAAGGCTTCTCAGTTTCCACATGGAAGACAGGAAGTGATGTATGAATCCTGTGGACTGTCTTACCTGTTCCACTCTCAGCATATCAATGATCTGGTCAAACAGGGGTGTTCTCAGTAGGTCTCGGTGGATTAACAGAGTTTCCAAAGCGTTACAGGCAGCTGGATATTCACATTTAGAGTCTCTGACTGAAGAAGGAGGACAAAGAACTGTTTGTTAACACGATCCAGAGCCACAGGACTGAACACACACATTGCCCGTCAAACAGGGGACTCCATCGGCTCACCCAATCTGGAGGCTTTATCGACACTGGCTTCGGAATCCACATACATGTGGCAGATCCCTTCACTGTGCCCCATCACCGGGATGCCCTTAGCGGCCTTCTGGATGTCTCTGACCAGCTGGGAAGAGCCACGTGGAATGATCAGATCTATCATTTTGTCTAGTCGGCAAAGATCCTCCACTTCTTCTCTGGTGTTCACCTGAAGAGGCAGAGAATGAGAAGACAAAGAGTAGCTTCTATCCCCATGAAATACACAAGTAGCAACATCCCCTTTACAGACAAATGTCTGCACCTCCTAAGAACTAAATCAGGCATTGCGAGAACTGAAGTCCCTGGTCATGGAATCAGTGTTGTCCAGCAAGTGGTCATCAAACACGGTGCGGTAGGTGCTGTGCTCTGTGTGACAAACATGCAGGACCCAGCCCTGCCACCAACAGCTGAGTCTAGCAGGGAAGGGGCGAGGACACAGCTAGCCATACACTGGGCATTATGCCAGGCGATGAGGCTCACAAGAGCAAGTGGCTGCTCTGGCGGTTCTCTAACCTTGGCCTGAATGACATGTTGGGTCTTGCCAGGGACTCATGGTTCTTCACGACTTCTACTGACAACCTCAACCTGAGACGCTGGCTGGACTGACTACGGTGCTTGTGTTAGGACACTTACATTACAGGCATCTTTTGTCTTACTGATTTGTAATTTCCCCCATATGGCCATGTTACTTACAACAGAACTACAAATATACGTGTACGAAAATGTTCGTAGTGACTTTAATCTGCACAGTTCAAAACTGGAAACAACCCAAATGTTCATCAACAGAAGAAAAGATAGCCTGACCAGGCGGTGGCACAGTGGATAGAGCGTCAGACTGGGACGCGGAAAACCCAGGTTCAAGACTCGAGGTCGCCAGCTTGAGCGCAGGCTCATCTGGTTTGAACAAGGCTCACCAGCTTGAGCCCAAGGTCGCTGGCTCGAGCAAGGAGTCACTCGGTCTGCTGTAGCCCCCAGTCAAGGCACATATGAGAAAATAATCAATGAACAACTAAGGTGCCACAACGAAGAATTGGTACTTCTCATCTCTCTCCCTTCCTGTCTGTCTGTCCCTATCTGTCCCTCTGTCTGACTCTGCCACCAAAAAAATAAATAAATAAACTGTAGTATATGCATATAAGTGAAATACTATACAGTGGTAAAAAAGAAAGCTACCGCTAGGTGCAATAATGTGGATGACTTTCATAGACATAATAATGAACAAAATAAATACAACATAAAAGAGTACATTTTGTATGATTCCATTTGTATGGAGTTCAAGATCAGACAAAATAAACTGAATGTGAAAGAAGTCAACAGTGGTTACTGGTGGTGGTGGCCGGGCAGAGATGGGGAAGGCGCCTGGGAGCCTCTGGGAGCTGGAAGTGCTGTGTATCTTGATCAGGCTGGTAGTTACATATACGTGTATGTAGACAGACGGATAAAATCACATAAGGTCAGTACAGTCAATGCATGCTGTACATCAAGAGGAAGCGGGGAGGGCAGAGCCTTTGAATTAAGACGGGATGTAGCAGAGCTGGGACTGGTCCCCTCACATCTGTGCTTTCCACCCACTCTCTGGTCATCAGGAAAACCCAGAAGCCGTCAGTGAGCGAGCAGCGCAGCAGGTTACAGACCCTCTCCCAGCAGCCAGAAGAACCCTGCAACGTGGGTTACAGACCCTCTCCCAGCAGCCAGAAGAACCCTGCAACGTGGGTTACAGACCCTCTCCCAGCAGCCAGAAGAACCCTGCAACGTGGGTTACAGACCCTCTCCCAGCAGCCAGACCCTGCAACGTGGGAGTGAGTGGCCCTCGACGGAAGAAGAGAATCTGGAGCCAGCTGAAGTCTAGATCTCAACTCTCTACTGACCGTGTGACTTGCTCACATGAGTTACTAAGCCTCTGAACCTATTTATGTTTTCCATCTATAAAATAGGCCTAATAATTGATATTTTTCTCATAGGATTGTTCAGAGGATTAAGTAAGAGAAGGAAGAAGAGTGCTGTGCCCACATTAGGCGATCAGTATGTTGTAGTTTTTTACCATCTAGTTCAGAAACTCCATTTGACAGCTGAGGAATATAAGACAATGGTTAAAATAATGACCACAATAATAATAAAGATAACAGCATGACCTGACACTTCCACACTCCATGTTCGTTTATGACAAACTTTCATCCAATTTATCTCATCTGACTTGGCCTAACTCACTCTGCCAGTGAGCAAAGCCCAGGCCTGAGAGTCTAGCTCTGACATTCCTGTTACCCTGTGACCTAAGAAAGAAGGGCTAACAGATCAAGAGAGCCAGGACCCTGCTGTATCCGAGAGGCCTTCCTAAGCCACTGAAGACCCACCTGGGCTAAGGAAGCCCCTGGCAGCAGGGGTCAGCAGACACACTGGACCTGCCGCTTCCTCAATCAAGCTGCCCGAAGAAGTGGTGTGGACGTACGAGGCTTAGGCTTGGCTTCAGATACCCAAAGACCTGACACGGCCCTCTGGGCCTGACCCGGCTCATTCTCAGGGACCTACCAGCTGCACAGCGTCCTTGACTCCATGGATCGAGAGGGCCTCCTGGGTCAGAAGGTGAAGAATCCGGTTGCTGTGTGCAGCCTCCTTACCTCCTTTGAGTAACAAGCCGTTACCACTTGCAATAGCCAAGGCCGCCACCTGCAGATCGAAGGGGAGAGCAGTGAACCAAGGGGAAGAGCAGTAATAGTAACACAGCGTCAGCACTCACTGGGCACTTTCTCCGTGCCCAGCACTGTGTTCGTCACTTTATAAGGCCTAGCCTGTTTAATCTTCACAACATTTCAGCGAATTAGGTACCTGTTTTATCTCCTGCTTTACAGATAAGGACACTGAAGTCCAGAGAAGTTGGTGACTCCACAAAGTCACAAAGCTTGTAAGTGGCAGGGCTGGGAGCCCTGACTAAAAACAAACACCCGGATTTTAGGAGCTAAACTGTATGTCTTCCTAGCACCATTAGCAAAGGAACGGGAGTTAAGTGGCCAGAGTCACACAGTCCCCTCCTCACTTTGGCCACAGGGGAGGGCACGGTGCTCAGCCGCTTGCCCTTTTTTTTAAGAGAGAAAAGAGAGAATGTGGGGCAGGGGTTGGGGGCGGGAAGCATCAGCTCATAGTAGTTGCTTCTCATATGTGCCTTCACTGGGCAAGCCCAGGGTTTTCAACTGGTGACCAGGTGGACGCTCTATCCACTGCGCCCCCACAGGCCGGGCTCAGGCGCTTGTTCTCGACTGGAGCTGAGGCTGCGCGGCATTTCTGGCCGCATCTTACACTGGCCCTGTAGCTGCTCTGAGAGCTCTAAGCGCCTGGTGCTGAGACCCCGGAGAAGACCAGAGCCCCCACCAGCCCCCCAGGCAGCTCCGGCAGAGACTGCTGGGAAAGGAGCACAAACCTGTCTGGGTAGGAAAGCCAACTAGGAGGAGGATTAGTCTCCCTCCTTGAGCAGAGAACTCATTTCCTTGACCTGATCGTTCAAGGCCTGAAGCTTCACCTTCTGAATGCTCCTGGGGTAAATGAAAATCTTCCTGTTTTTGTTAAGTAGTGAAAGACTCTTTACTGAAAAACCTCGCCTGAATATGTTAATCTCCAGATTAGTGGTTCTTAATCTTTTTTTGTTCGTTTACTTTGTTGCTTATGAAACCTTTATAAAAGTTACATAAACTTTCTCCAGCTGGATGTACACACTGAATTCTACATACGACTTTTAGGATTCAAGGAGTCTGATGTTATCCAAGGCTCACACTCCAAGTGAGCAACCTCAGCTGTAGCTGGCTGACGAGGAGACCTTTTCACGGTGACGTGTCAGCAAATACAGCTGAAAGGGAGCAGAGAAGCTCCATGGACACAGCCTGCAGACTGAGGGCCACTCTTCCAGCAGAGGTGAGTTCTGCAGTTCCCGCCAGGCATTTCTGAGAGACAGGTCAGAGGGGTCGTGTATGGGAGTCCCTTGGTGAACAGGCTGGTTTTAGGTCATGCCAGGGAGTGGCCTCCACAGAGCACTCTGGACTTCCATGGTCACTTACACCCTACAGTAAAAAGGGGGTGGTTGTATGTCTTTAAATAAACCTTCTTTGAAACTTCGTGGCTAGTGCAAAGGAGAGCTGGTATCACCCTACTGGACACAGTCCAGTGGGGGTGCGGTCTCGGGTTTCTGGGAGAAAGTTTAGGACAAGGAAAGCATGGCTGCTTGGCAAGCCCTTTAATACATGACTTTTCAACATCAGCCGGTAATAATTCCTTAAAGAGGAGTCTAGTCTAGTTTCCATTCCTACCAGAAGTTCTTTTTCTAAGAGATGTACCTACGGGAAGCCATCTGTGACACTGATAATAAAGGAGCTTTTTTAACAGGGGCAAGACCAGCTATGATATACACGACCCTGCAGGCGGCCAGCAGGGGTGCCGTGGTCAGGGAACAAAGTGCCCAGAGGGCTCAGGTATCTGGACATGTGCCCTCGTGTCATGGTATGGGAGATTCAGCTGGGCTTGATGCCCAGATCCACCCTTATAAGTTTCACAGTACTATTAACTTCTGTAAACTTCAGTTTCTTCAGCTGTAAAATGGACAAATACCTACTTTAGAATTATTGGGGTCCTGGCTGGTTGGCTCAGTGGTAGAGCGTCAGCCTGGCATGTGGATGTCCCAGGTTCAATTCCCGGTCAGAGTACATAGGAGAAGCTACCGTCTGTTTCTCTTCCCCTTCCCTTTCTCTCTGTCTCTCTCTCTTCTCCTCCCACAGCCATGGCTTGATTCGAGTGTGTTAGCCCTGGGCACTGAGGATGGCTCCAAGGAGCTTTCACCTCAGGTGCTAAAAATAGCTCAGTTGTGAGCACTGTCCCCAGAAGGACAGAGCATCAGCCCCAGACTGGGGTTGCCGGGTGGATCCTGGTCAGGGCGCATATGAGAGTCTATCTCCCCTCCTCACTTAAATTAAAAAAAAAAAAATACTGGAAGAATCAATAATATAAATTACCGAAGAATAAAGTCTCAAAATTATCTTTGGGAGAAAAAAAGGGTAAAACTTATTCACTTAAAAAAAAACCTGTGGGAGACATAACTCAGCATTAGTCACATACCTGGGGTAGACAGTCAGGACGAGACTCAAAGATTACCAGCAGGACGCCGATTGGAACAGTAACTTGTTCTAGTTCCAAGTTCCTGGCAATTCTGGTCCGGCGCAAAACACGCCCTACGCTGTCCTGTGAGGAGGCTGCAATCTGCCGCAGACCGATGGCCAGGCTGTTCAGTTTAGACGTGGAGAGGCTCAAGCGTTTCATCAGAGGTGCTGCAAGTCTCCCTGAGGGGGTGTGAAGAGCACATGAGAGAGCAGCAGATCTGAGCAGGCTGCTACTGCTCTACTGAGCATGTGGTGCAGTGTCAGGGACAGACAGGAACTTAACGGGTTCTCGGGAGGACAGGGACATGCCATTTATACAGCATTTTTGTGTTGGGGGGCTAGTTTGGGAGTTTAATCATCATATAAAGGTATGTAAACTCACACACCTTTGTGCCAGCAAGTTCAGTTCCAGAAACTTGTCATTTGCATGAATAAGCTTGCATGTAACAAGGATACTTATCACAGCATTTTTATACTAGTGGGAAACTGGATTCTAACTATAAATTCAGACAACGGGCTACAATGCAGTTATTATAAAATAGCTATATTAAATACTACGGAAAGCTGTTCAGAATATAGTTTGTGAAAGAGGAAAACTACAAAACAGCATGTATGCTAGGGTCCTATTTATCAAACATTCCGTGTTTACATGTCTGGAAGGCATCAAGAACTGTGATGCAGTTCTTGCAGACTGCTGTCTGCATTTCTGCATTGCTTTAGTCTTTTTTTATTTTTAAGATTTTTTTATTTATTCATTATACAGAGGGGGAGGGGAGAGAGAGAGAGAGAGAGAGAGAGAAGGGGGAGGAGCAAGAAGCATCAACTCCCATATGTGCCTTGACCAGGCAAGCCCAGGGTTTTGAACCGGCAACCTCAGCGTTTCCAGGTTGACGCTTTATCCACTGCGCCACCACAGGTCAGGCGCTTTAGTCTTTTATAATGAATGATTTTCATAATTAGAAGAGATGAAAATTTTTTCTTTTGAAATAAAAACAAATAGAATTACAAATTCATATATAAAACTTTCTTTAAATTAAATACAACAGCATGCATGGAGTGAGTCTCTTAATACATATACATATTCTAATATATGCATGTATGTATACTCAGGAAAATTATATGGAATTAGATATCACAAATCATTACTGTGGTTAATGTTGAGATGAGATTATAATAATTTTCCCTTTCTTTTTTATAGCCATACCTACCCAGATAATAAAAAGATTTCTAATTTGGAGGAGAGGATCCAAACTTACATTTAAGAAAAAAAAAAATTAGCCCTGGCCGGTTGGCTCAGTGGTAGAGCGTCGGCCTGGCGTGCAGGAGTCCTGGGTTCGATTCCCGGCCAGGGCACACAGGAGAAGCGCCCATCTGCTTCTCCACCTCTCCCCCTCTCCTTCTTCTCTGTCTCTCTCTTCCCCTCCCGCAGCCAAGGCTCCATTGGAGCAAAGTTGGCCTGGGCGCTGAGGATGGCTCCATGGCCTCTGCCTCAGGCGCTAGAATGGCTCTGATTGCAGCAGAGCAACGCCTCAAGATGGGCAGAGCATAGCCCCCTGTTGGGCATGCCGGGTGGATCCCGGTCGGGTGCATGCGGGAGTCTGTCTGACTGCCTCCCAGTTTCCAACTTCAGAAAAATACAAGCAAAAAAACAAAAAAAAGAAAAAGAAAAAAAAATTAAACCATCATTCCACCAAACAATATTAGTATCATTTAACTTTATCAATTAGTTAATTTTCTTCACATTTCCCCCATGTGCTAAAAATCAAATTTTAATTATAGTGCATGTTAAATGTTACACTCTAGTTTTTCACCTTACAAGGCATGTACATTTTTCATGTTGCAAAAATAATTTTAATTACTACTAAGTTTTCATTGAGTTGATACAGGTTAATGCACTTAAGCACACTTACGTTACCAGACACTCAGGTTGTCTGCTGTTTTCAGTGTGATAAATGATCTTGCTCTAAGAATTTTTACATATAGAGCTGTTTTCTCCTCTTGAAATGTTTTCTTAGGATAAATTTCCTGAAATGGGTTTACTGAGTCAACGGGGATTACCAGGACTTTGTTCTTAAGCAACTGTGTGTCCTCGTAAACTTCCAGACAGATAACTGGGATCGGAAGTCAGAGTTCAGCCAATCCCTAGTAGTGTGACCTTGAAAAACAATGTTAACCTCTGTGGGTCTTAATTCTTTTACTTTGAATTAAAGAACTGGATGTTATCAAAGATTTCTTCCATTTCTGAATGCTTATTTTATGACTTTCCAATACTGCAAAAATTCAGAAAGACCACGTGTAAACTCCAAAGGAAGTTCTGAGGCAACGACTCAAACACGTCTTCCGGAAGGACAACAATGTGATGAGCCTTACCAGGTCTCCCTGAGGGGAGCAACACTCAGCTGAGTGTTTCATTTAAGACAATTTATTCAAGAGAAGAGAAAATAAAAAGCCCCATAAAATCAACCCCCATTATTTTAGGGTGCCAAAGACAGAGAATTAAGGAAAGGGAGCGAAAGGGGAGAGAAAGGCTGAGGGCCAACCTGACTCCATATTTAGTTGTCTGTAAAGTGAGTCCAGCCGCCCCACTCCCTCCACCATCAGCAGCTCAAGGGCTGCCAACTCTGGGCAGAGTGCAACCTGGTTAACTCACTAAGAGTTAAGCTAACTTTCAGCACAGGCTGTATAAGCTATTCTATAACTATTTTATAGGCACGGTCCATCTGGGTTTGAATCCCAAGTCTGTCTCTGGCCCTATGGTTTTAGGCATGTCGACTACTTCTCTGTGCTTCAGTCTTCTCCTCTATAAAATCAGGATAATAAATAGTAGCCACCTCACAGGTGCTACATTGAAAGATAAAATGAGATCCTGTCTGTGAAGTCCTTAGCACAATGCCTGGCAACACAGAAAAGCATGAAGAAATGTTAGCTGCTGGCCCTGGCCGGTTAGCTCAGCGGTAGGGCGTTGGCCTAGCGTGCAGAGGACCCGGGTTCGATTCCCAGCCAGGGCACACAGGAGAAGCGCCCATTTGCTTCTCCACCCCTCTGCCGCGCTTTCCTCTCTGTCTCTCTCTTCCCCTCCCGCAGCCAAGGCTCCATTGGAGCAAAGACGGCCCGGGCGCTGGGGATGGCTCTGTGGCCTCTGCCTCAGGCGCTGGGGATGGCTCTGTGGCCTCTGCCTCAGGCGCTAGAGTGGCTCTGGTCGCAACATGGCGACGCCCAGGATGGGCAGAGCATCGCCCCCTGGTGGGCAGAGCATCGCCTCTGGTGGGCGTGCCAGGTGGATCCCGGTCGGGCACATGCGGGAGTCTGTCTGACTGTCTCTCCCTGTTTCCAGCTTCAGAAAAATAAAAAAAAAAAAAAAAAAAAAAAAAGAAATGTTAGCTGCTGTTAGCTCAATTTCTAAAACAGTGAGGTCCTCAATCTTTTCCATTGTTGGTTTGAAATTGCCGTAATAGTCATATGTGGAATAAAAAAAGCCCCTTTGAGGGGTTGTACTCAAGTATTTGGGAAAGGGAGTGGAAGTAGTGTGTATAGTTTGAAAGAGCCCAATGAACACTAACCACCAACCTCAACAATATAATTTCTTCTATTTCAACCTTGACTTTAGTAGACTATGATATAATTCTTAAAACTCTCCTAAACAGTGACTTCAAATTGTGTGGTATTTACCCTCTGCCTCCTCCAAATCTTTCTTGTTGGCTAATAGGATCTCATCGCGCTGGTCTGTCAACAAATCAGCCAGATGATGGATAATTTCTGCTCTCTAGGAAAAAGGTAAAACATTAATAAACAAACATTAATCCAAGAACACACACCTGACCTTTTATTTTATTGTTTTATTTATTTTTTTTAGAGAGAGGAGGAGAGATAGAGAGACAGACTTCCACACGCACCCCAACCGGGACTGACCCGGCAACTCCCGTCTGGGGCTGATGCTCAAATCAACCAAGCTATCCTCAGTGCCTGGGACTGAGGTTCAAACCAACTGAGCCACTGGCTGCGAGAGGGAAAGAGAGAGTGAAGGGGTTGTGGGAGCTGAAGATAAGCAGATGGTTGCTTCTCATGTGTGCCCTGACTGGAGATCGAACCTGGGATGTCCACATGATGGGCTGACACTCTATCCACTGAACCAACTGGCCAGGGCCACCTGTCCTTTTAAATCTGGTCTTCTGAGCAGGCTAGGCCTTGCTCCTAAGTCCAAGGTCACCAGTGACTGAAATCTTTTTACTTCCTATCATTCAATTCCCACCACTACCCCTCTTTTTTTTCTTCCTCTCTCACTGTTAATCTCCCCCTATTTTTTTCTTATCTCTCTTCCTTTTTTTTTTTTTTTTTTGGCAAGAGAGACAAAGAAACAGATAGGGACAGACAGACAGGAAGGGAGAGAGATGAGAAGCATCAATTCTTCGTAGTGGCACCTTAGTTGCTCATTGATTGCTTTCTCATATGTGCGTTGATGGGGGGGGGTATATAGCAGAGCGAGTGACCCTTTGCTCAAGCCAGCGACCTTGGGCTCAAGCCAGTGACCTTTGGGTTCAAGTCAACGACCATGGGGGTCACGTCTATGATCCCACACTCAAGCCAGCGACTCACAATCAAGCTGGTGAACCTGTGCTCAAGCTGGCAACCTCGGGGTTCCAAACCTGGGTCCTCTGCGTCCCAGGCCGACGGTCTATCCACTGTGCCACCACCAGGTCAGGCACTTCTCTTCCTCTTTATGACTTCTGATGATTATGATTAGCAAACCTTGGCCCAAGGCTGGGAAGGGGGTATGAGGAATTATATAGTCTACCCAGGAGACATGGCCAGGGCACTTTGAATCAGCACGATACACGTATTGTAGTACATTTAACATCACTAGTTCTATACAGTAATTTCCCAGGTATGTTTTTGCACCTAGTTTTTCTTTTTTGACAATTATTTCTTTAATTACTTCAGTCCAAGGGGGAAATGACAGTCCCGGATACTGAAAGAAACCCTGCCCTTTCCCACCTAGATTAGGAAATGCGGGGGTCCGTGTGGTGGTTACTGAAGGCATCAATATGGTTTAACAGAGAGAGAAGCTGAGCTAGGCTCTTCCTTTGCTTTCCTACATATATCACTCTCACATCCATCCTCAACAACCGATCCTTGGGAAGCCAGTCCCCAGCTTCCACATGACCTCTCTGCACTTCCAGCCTCATCACCTCTGCTACTTAGACTGACCGATTCCTCGTGGACAGGGCTGGGCTGGGACTCGGAGGCAGGCTGGTGAGCGTCTACCTTACAGGTCAGTCAGATGATTCGGATGGACCGGACAAGTAATTTTCCTATATTTGCATGCCCAGTTTATGGAAGGGTTAGGGAGCCTTCCTGGTCTCATTATTTTCATGATGTTTTTGATCAAACATCAGTCATGAAAAGTTACCTTAGGTCTTAGCCTACAAAAGACAAAAGGGAAAACAAAATTTTTAGAAAAAGACAAAAGGCAGAGCAAATCTGAATCAGACTTGTAACTTGGAAAACTCTGGGGGACACGAGAAATAAAAGAGGAAGGCATCGGGCTTAACTGTGCACTAAACCTCACAGCATGACTCCGAGAAGGAACAAAACTTACCAGCTAGGGTTATTACCTGCTCTGGTTCCAAAGTGGCCAACATCCTTCCTCCTGACCGAGCCATTTCCCCCTGCTGCTCAACAGTAGGGCCTGTAAGCACATTTGCAGATATCAGATCACGCTCAGCCTGGTTCCCTGTCACTATTTCAGCACGTACATGGCTCAGCACACGCATGGACCATACAGCCAGGGTCTTAGCATGCCTGTCGCACATATGGAGATTATTCTGACCAATGAAATGGTCAAAGGATAGACTGTACTGGGTTAACTCAGGCACAAACACAAGAAACGTGTTTCCATTTCTGGGGTAGACGATGTGACTCAGGTCTTCTAGAGTTCTTTTCAATCCCACTTTGGCTTGTATTTTCTAACGTACTTGCACTTCTCAATGTAGATCAGAATGCAAGGTGGTGTCTGTGCCCACTTGGGAGCACACACCATCTCTTGCCCACCTCTAGTGTTTACTAGTGTCTGGCATCCAGCAGCGGCCTAGCATGTCTCTTGATAAAATGGTTGCTGACAGTCTTTAACTTAGTGATTTTAGAGACTTAGGAGGCCTAGCTAGGCAGGTTAGATATATTTTGCAAAAGCAAAGCAAAACCCAGTTTTGTAAATAGTGTTCAAACCACCCATATTTCATGCCATCAGCATGTCAGTCTTGTGACCGCTGTTCCCAGACCAGGAGCCCTCAGCTCCGGCTTCGCCGTGGTACCTGAAGCTATTCCCCACAGACACAGGGTTCCACGAGGACCTACGTACCTGCGGGCTTTACTTCGGAAAAGAAGGTGCCAACCTTCTTTCCCTCCACAATGTCTGTGATGACATGCCCGGACACTCTGGGGTGGGTCCCATTGGCGATGACCACAGAGGTGCCGCCCTGCAGAGCCCAGAGGGCTGCCTTCACCTACCAGGAGAGGTCAGACCCAAGGTGAGATTCTGATCTTCGCAGGGTCTAGTCACCTGCACTTTACATTTGCAGAAAAGTATAAAATACAATGTGATACTGAGCAATTTCAGTATAAAAGGGATGATTCAGCTCAAACACACCCAGCCTAGGCGCCCTTCCCAGCCCGACTGTGGCACGTGCTGCCCAAGGATGAACCAGTCTGTCCCTTGTGCTCAGCGTGTCCTAAGACTCTGAACTGTGACCCACGACTTCTACATGTGACCTACCGTGCCTCAACTGAGTGTCCAGTCTGGCTTTTACCCAGAAGTTGAGAACTTTTAGCTTTTGTAAAGGGGACTCTGGTTCTCATCTCTGCCATTGCTATAGGTGATGCCATCCCTTAGCAGCGGTCGGCAAACCCATTAGTCAACAGAGCCAAACAGCAACAGTACAACAATTAAAATTTCTTTCGAGAACCAAATTTTTAAAACTTAGCTATATAGATAGGTACATTCCTTATCAAGGTAGCGCCCGCACGTGGTCTTTTGTGGAAGAGCCACACTCAAGGGGCCAAAGAGCTGCATGTGGCTCATGAGCTGCAGTTTGCCAACCAGGGCCTTAGGCAGGCTTCCCCAAACCACGGCCCGCGGGCCACATGCGGCCCCCTGAGGCCATTTATCCGGCCCCCCACCACACTTCCAGAAGGGGCACCTCTTTCATTGGTGGTCAGTGAGAGGAGCACTGTATGTGGCGGCCCTCCAATGGTCTGAGGGACAGTGAACTGGTCCCCTGTGTAAAAAGTTTGGGGACCCCTGCCTTAGGGTATAACTTCTTAAAACAATTAATAGGGAGAGAATTTTTGCTAGATTTCATCAAAAAAATATCTGAGCTAATTATATTAGAGAACTTATGAATTATGAAAACTATATAGACCTTGCCCTTAAGGAGTTTACAATATGAACACTCTCTAGAGCATCAGTAAGAAGACTGCATGCACAGACACGACTAAATACTGGGACACGAAGTGCACTAAGCCCCTGTTTAGATATGTGTGTATGCAGGACTGTATGTGTCTAGTATGGGAACCCTCAGCCCCAAACAATTACAAAAGTAAAGACGACGCAACAGGGTCCGGTTTTATAACTGTTAGTCATGTAAAGGCACCAACCAGAGTCTCACCTTGGCCTCCATGCCACCCATGCCCACTCTTGACTTGGTTCCGAATGTCACAGACTGTTGATCTCCAGGATAAAATATATCAATGAGCTTCGCATCATCTGAGCCTGGCGGGCTGTCAAAGAGGCCTAAAAGTAAACAGAGATGATAATACTGCTTTAATGAAGTACGTGTCCCCCAGGGGAGCCTCCCAGGCACTGCCAACCGCTCTGTACTTAATTCATTCAGACGGACTCCACTGTTCCACCAGCACAACCCAAAAAAGAGAACAAGAAACCACCGGAGTACCCCCACACTGAGAAACAGCTCTAGGAGGACTTGCCTTACGCATTTGTTTTTTTTTGTGAGCAACAGAGAGAGAGACAGAGAGACAGGAAAGGAGAGAAATGAGAAGCATCAAGTTGTAGTTGCAGCACCTTAGCTGTTCATTATTTCTCATATGTGCCTTGACCAGGGGGCACCAGCCAGACCAGTAACCGCTTGCTCAAGCCACTGACCTCTGGGTTCAAGCCAGCGACCATGGGGGTCATTCCTATGACCCCACACTCAAGCTGGCGACCTCGCATTCAAGCCAGATGAGCCCATGCTCAGGCCGGCAACACCGGGGTTTTAAACCTAGGTCCTCAGAGTCCCAGGTCGATGCTCTATCCACTGTACCACCACCTGGTCAGACTTGCCTTATATACTTTTATTACTGGGCTTAATAAATGTTTGCCAGCATCAGAGCATGGCCATATCCTTGGCACAAAATGCATTAGCCCTGCCCACAGTCTACCAGAAAGCTGTCTTCCTCCCCGCCATTGCTATTTATGATGCGGAACCTTAAGGGGCGAGTGACTGCTGCAGAAAGAGCAGAGCAGCCATCCACTGTTTAATGTGACTATTTCCCAGCAGGATGAAATGTGAAACTGGTTCTCATTAACTCTCACAGCACCCTAATCACACGCCCCACGCTGTGGGTGAGCCATGTGAAGGTCAGGCTGAGTCAGCAGAAGAGCGCGTGACTCTCGCATTCAGTCTGGAGTAATCACCACAAAGGCTAGGTCCCTTTATAACTGAGCACAGTGGCATGAAATAAGAGTTACATGAAATGTTACATGCATACAATCTAAATTTTTTGTTTGTTTTTGTATTTTTCTGAAGCTGGAAACGGGGAGAGACAGTCAGACAGACTCCCGCATGCGCCCGACCGGGATCCACCCGGCACGCCCACCAGGGGCCACGCTCTGCCACGACCAGAGCCACTCCAGCGTCCGGGGCAGAAGCCAAGGAGCTATCCCCAGCGCCCGGGCCATCCCTGCTCCAATGGAGCCTTGGCTGCAGGAGGGGAAGAGAGAGACAGAGAGGAAAGGGGGGGGGGTGGAGAAGCAAATGGGCGCTTCTTCTATGTGCCCTGGCCGGGAATCGAACCCGGGTCCCCCGCACGCCAGGCTGATGCTCCACCGCTGAGCCAACCGGCCAGGGCCCATACAATCCAAATTTAAAATTCTCACAATTTCACTTCGAGCAATTCGGAGCCATGGAAGGAGAAGAGGGGCTTGAAGAACTGGTGTCACAATAAAGCCAAGGGGGACACAGACAGGAAGGGCACCTGGTCGGGGACTGGCTGCAGGACCTTTAGGGCAGGGATGCTTCTGGCTTTAACGTACTGCTTTTCTTATGCTAAAATACACCCCTCTGCTCCACTATCCCAGACCTTTAACACAGCCCTGCTGTACACATCCTTTCTAGGGGAGTGGGGGTCAGAGGAGGGAGGAAATTGGTGTCCAGTAAGAACAAGTTGGTGTGCAGCGGTAACAGGGGAAGTCACCTCTCACAGCCTCTGTCCACCTCAACCCAACCCTTCACAGCTCCCAGGATTTAGGGTGAGTTCTTCCCAGAAGATACTGTGCACTGAGGCTACAGGCTTGGATTCTGAGGAGGCTGTTCTTGCTTCATACAATAAACAGGATAGAAAAGGTTAGACAATTCTAAGCCAAAATTTCTCCAGAGACATATAGAGGTCCTAGCATTCTGATATTTTTGTGTACTACTCTTTTTCCTTTATTAGCAGCCTCTCAAACCCACACAGAGGATATTTAAAATTCTGATATATGTATATGTGTGTGTGTATATAAATTTTTTTCCTTTTCCTTTAATTCGGTGAGAGGAGGGGAAGTAGAAACAGACTTCTGCATGTGCTCTGACCAGGATCCACCCAGCAAGGCCACTAGGGGATGATGCTATGCCCATCTGGGGCGCTACTCTGTTGCTCAGCAACCAAGCTCTTCTTAGCACCTGAGGCAGAGGCCATGGAGCCATCCTCAGTGCCCAAGGCCAACTCACTCCAATCAAGCCATGGCCGCAGAGGGGGGGAGAGGGAGAGAGGGAGAGAGGGAGAGAGGGAGAGAGGGAGAGAGGGAGAGAGGGAGAGAGGGAGAGGGAGAGGGAGAGGGAGAGGGAGAGAGAGAGAGAAAAGCAAGAGGGGGGACGGGAGGGGTGGAGAAGTAGATGGGCACCTCTCCTGTGTGCCCTGACTGGAAAATTGAATCTGGGACATCCACATGCTGGGCCAATGCTCTACCACTTAGCCAACCAGCCAGGGCCTGATATTTTCTAAAAATCAACATTCAGTGGATAACCAATTAAGAGTTAAAAGCATAAACCTGTGATAGCCAATTTTGCTGAATAGGGCTACAGAAAAACTGTTCACTGAGTCTAGTTCATATTGGGTTTTATATATTGATCTCACAAATTCACATCCTTCAGAGGGAATAGGGTAGAGATTTATTATTTACTTACTTTTACTAAGAAAGGAGACAGAGGAAGGGGAGAGGAAGGTAGGGAGGAAGGAAGAAAGAGACAAAGAGAAACATCAATTTGTTGTTCCACTTATTTATATGTTCATTGGTTGATTCTTTTATGTGCCGACTGGGGATCAAACCCACAACCTTGGTGCACTGAGGCGACACTCCAATCAACTGAGCTACACAGACCGGGCCAAGTGAAGATTTTTTAATTGAAAAGAGTAAGATTTAAAATTGGCCTCTGCCAAATACTAGCTATGTGAGTTTGGATAAGCCATTTAATTGATGTGAATTTAAAACTTAATTTCTTCATCTGAATAACTGGGCTTCCTTCCCTATTTTGCAGGGTTGTAACATGGATTAAATAAATCAACACTTATAAAGTACCCAGCACTGCTTCACACAGTAAAAATTTAATAGAAAAGATTTAATAAAAAAAAAAATCTGTTGAAGAACTGAAATGCCTTCTCCTCTAGGATGGTTCACTCTTACCCCAAATTAGCCATTACTATCCTGAGATTTCACATCCACAGTGGGTAAACACAGTGCCAAGACTTCCTACAGGTGAAGACACTGACACATCTGTACGGACTCCCGGATCTCCCACGTGGGCAGGAGAGTGATCAACCCACCTCTCTCTGGCCCTGCAGCCCTGCTCTGACCTTACCCAGCTAGAGCGCGAACCGGAGAACAAATCCTGCCACGTTAACCTGCCTGGGGCGTGGGCTGGGAACTAGGCAGGTCTCCTGACCTCTTGGGAATGTAATGATAAATTTGGGGGTCCTATTAAGTTTGGCTCATTTCTGACAGAGCTGCCATATTCCGCATGGATCCAAATGTAAATGGGAACAGTTCAGCAAAGTGGGAAGAGTGAATGGAGAGTCAAACTAGAGAAAAGAGGGGCCCCTCCACGAGGAGGGAGAAAGGACTAGAGTGACAATGAAGATATAATAGCCACACAGCCTGGATTTTCTGCATTGGCTCCAATTTAAAATAATCTGCCTCATTAATGACATTAAAAACAAAAAGTGATCGGGCCCTGGCCGGTTGGTTCAGCGGTAGAGCGTCGGCCTGGCGTGCGGGGGACCCCGGTTTGATTCCTGGCCAGGGCACATAGAAGAAGCGCCCATTTGCTTCTCCACCCCCACCCCCCTCCTTCCTCTCTGTCTCTCTCTTCCCCTCCCGCAGCCAAGGCTCCATTGGAGCAAAGATGGCCCGGGCGCTGGGGATGGCTCCTTGGCCTCTGCCCCAGGCGCTAAAGTGGCTCTGGTCGCGGCAGAGCAACGCCCCGGAGGGGCAGAGCATCGCCCCCTGGTGGGCAGAGCGTGGCCCCTGGTGGGCGTGCTGGGTGGATCCCGGTCGGGCGCATGCGGGAGTCTGTCTGACTGTCTCTCCCTGTTTCCGGCTTCAGGAAAAAAAAAAAAAAAAAGTGATCAAAAACACAATGATGTATCATTTCACACTCACTAGAACAGCTCTAATCAAAAAGGCAGATAGTTTGACCAGGTGGTGGCGCAGTGGATAGAGCACTGGACTGGAATGCGGAGGACCCAAGTTTGAAACCCCGAGGTTGCCGGCTTGAGCATGGGCTCATCTGGCTTGAGTGTAGGATCACCAGCTTGAGTGTGGGGTCACTGGCTTGAGCGTGGGATCACAGACATGACCCCATGGTCACTGGCTTGAGCCCAAAGGTCACTGGCTTGAAGCCCAAGGTTGCTGGCTTGAGCCCGAGGTTGCTGGCTTGAGCCCGAGGTTGTTGGCTTCAGCAAGGGGTCATTCGCTCTGCTGCAGTCCCCCGGTCAAGGCACATATGAAAAAGCAATCAATGAATAACTATGGAGACTAAGGAGTCACACGAAGAATTGATGCTTCTCATCTCTCTCCCTTCTTGTCTGTCTGTCCCTATCTGTCCCTCTCTCTGTCTGTCTCTGTCACCAAAAGAAAAAAAAAGGCAGACAAAAGGTAAGTATTGGTGAGGATATAGAGAAACAAGAGCCCTTAGACATTGTGACTGGGAATATAAAATGGTATATTTCATGCCATTTTGGAAATGGTTTACACGATTAAATGGTATACATGGTTTGGAAAACAGTCTGGCACTTCTTCCAAAGGCTAAACATATAGTTACACCATATAATCCAATAATTCTGCTCCCAGGTGAAATAAAAAAACATGTTCACACTTTGTACATGAAGGTTCAAAGTGGCATTAGTGTATGATTCCACTTATATAAAATATCCAGAACAGGCAAATCAATAAAGACAATGTAGACTGAAGGTCGTGTTGGGCGGGAGAGTTTGTGGGGAAGTGAGGAGTGCTAATAGGCATGGGATCCTTGCTGTGGTGATAAAAATGTTCTAAAATTGTGGTGAAGGTTGAAGAACTGTATGAAGACACTTAAAATCATTGAATTGTAAACTTTAAATAGATGGATGGTATGGTATGTGTATTATATGTCCATAAAGTTGATATGAGAAGTGAAACTAAAGTGCTTGAAAATGACAACCTTTCAGCATTTAAACTGCTTCTCCCAGACTCCCCCATCTTCTTCTGAGTCATAAAAACCCTTTGTCAGCCCACATGGCTCAAAAAATAATGGTTCGTAACAAAAAGGATCAGCAGGACTCAAAGAGAGAAACTCATGTGCTCACACGTGCAGTATTTAAAACAAAGGCTGGATTAAAAAAAAAAAAAGGCATTACTTGTACCTTCTACATCTGAAAGAACAATCAAGAGGTCAGTTTTCATTTCCACAGCCAGCCGGGCAGCCAAGCTATCATTATCTTTAACACTAATAACCTGGAATGCAGGTAAAAAGTCGTGAGTGAGTGAGTGAGTGAGCTACACAATTCAAACAGAGGTTCACAAAAGCACTCAGCTACGCTCCGGCAGGCAAAATTAATGACCCTGAGTAAGTGGTGGACAGCTTTCGCAGGCCCCTTCCATCTGCAAAACACCAGGCCTGCTGGCAACCCCGCTTTCCAAACATGCACCCTTCTACCCACTGCCACACACAGCCACGCTGACAGCACCGTCTCAGACCACTATCACACCTCCCCCTGCTGCGTGAAACCCTTCCATTCCAGAAGAGCTTATGCACCATGTTCACAATGCCATCTTCTCTCCCAGTCTCTCCGCCTTTTAGCGCCAAACCTCCAGTGTTAGTACATGCAGCATAGCGTGGCATTAGTGTCTCCAGCATGCTCGACCCTTAGACATATTTTACCCACATTTACCCCCTGGAGATCACTATTGGGCTCAGCTGGCGGGACAACAGCATCATTTGTGTTGACAATGGGAACGATGTTCATTCGGAGGAGCTCATGAAGTGTCCCGTTGAGGTTCCGGCGCTTCTGTTCATCGTGGAAATCCAAATTGGTCACCAAAATCTACAAGGTTTAAATAGATCAAAAACGCAGGAGGGAGAAAAATGATGAAATTCCTAGGAATGCACACAAGAGATGTTAAAACTGGAAGAGTCAAACTTTAGGCTTCTCAGGTCCCATACAGACTGGAACGAAACACAAATTTTTGGATGCTTACCCAAGTCTCCCAGAGATGTTGAAAAATTTAGTCACTTGGAGGTCTTCTTGCAAAAGTAATTCTCAGTCAGTTACCAAATCTCATCCATTTACAAAATTAAGAAAATTAATGTACCTACTTTGGAGGGATAGTGGGGAAACTAATGACTGCCATTAATTTCTAAAGTATCTTGGTATCCTCGCATCTGATTCAGGGTCTGGCCATCGCAGGCACTGAAACATCTGGTGAGCCAATGAATGAACGCTTTACCTCGCTGGGAAAAGTGTATGGGAGACAAGGAAACAGGACTGTGTCGTCACTGTGCGTGCCTGGCAGCCCAGGCACACTGCAGTTAACAGAGACGTGAGCATGTGGGATTAACCTGAGAGGGTTATGGAAGTGAATGGTTAGAAGCAAACTGAAAGAAGGGCCAAACATAACTTAGCTCAGGGGAGGGGAGGACACACGCTGCTCAGAGGCAGAGCGGAGAGCTGGGAATGGGGCTGGCGGTCAGCTCTGCTTCCCTGCTTGAGTCCACAGTGTTCAGCAAAAGAGAAAGGTAATGGGGACGATGGCAAGAAACTAAATGGCAACAAACCCTGAAGCTCATGCATACGTTTCACCGAAAAGCCTCTGATGTTTAAGGAAGAGGGTTCTTGTGGTGTAAGGCAGGCCGAAGAAAGAATGGTTGGAGAGAGGTGGTCAAGAAGGAAGGAAAGAGTGGAAAGCTAAACTGTAGTGGAATAACCCATTGCATGGCCTTGGGTGGGAACACGGCCAATAAGAAAAGAATGTTTTGCCAAGAGCATTGTTTTGTGACTCAAAGGCGGGTCACTGAAACAGGTCTATGTGACTGAAAGCGGTTGCTGGGCTTTTTTCTCAGTAAAACATTCTCCTAAGATTTCTGTTCCTTTCAAGGTTATCCCTTGAGATAAAGAATGTTGTGGGAACCATAGAAGCAATAGCAATTAACGCCTTTTGATACTGTATTGTTGCTAAGCTATCATGCAGGTGTATTCCATGTATCTTTAAGTAAAGGTTATGCTTGACACTATGCCAATTTCTAAGTAAACAAGCTTTCTGAAATATTGTGAATAAAAATACAACACAGCGCGAACTCGGCGCCATTTGCCTGAGCGAGCGGCGGTCCTTTGCTAGTCCACGATGATTTTGTCTGCTGACCTCTCTTTGCGCCCCCGACTCACAACAACACTAAGCCCTGACCCAGGGTAGGCCATGGTAACTAAGATAACAGTAATCTGAATGACATAAAACATGGGTGATGGAGACAAAACAGTAACATGTCTAAGGGAAATAATTCACTCACTCATTCAATAAAAAATTTATTGAGTAACTCTGAAATGTCAGGCCCTGTACCAGCTGCTGGGATGGAGATTAAAAATATTGATAGCTTGGGGAAGCTGGAATGGGACATATTTTTGTAAGGATAGACCAGACCATGAACTCCTTTTCGGAAGTTTAGTCTTGTAGGGAACAGTACTGGTCAAAGGCAAACATATAGATTCTAGTCCTGGTGGTGAAAGGTCACACAATAAAAGTAAACACGTGCGTGTAGGAGGGGCAAGCAGCAGGTATAAAGGTCCAGTGAAAGAAAATACCTGTCGCTCAAACCATTTAACAAACAAGAGGTAGGAGACAAGAGCCCTGAGAGTGGAAAGTGGAGAAGGACAACCTGTTAACATGCAAATCAGTCTCATTTCTATGAAGAAAAAATAAGCTGCTGTACTTGTTTAGTTCTTTAACCCAACAACTTTCTGGAGAGTCCCAAAAGCCACTGAAAAAGGTCTTCAAAAAAAAGAATTAGTAAAGAACCACAGGATCAAGTACAAAGAGCAAGATTTGTGGTAGCTAAGATCACGGGGGAAGGCAGAGGCCGGAGAGAAGGGCCCACGAATGGAGGCCTATGGGAAAGTGGAGGGGGTGGGACTCTTTCACACCAACATTCATGGAAACAATGGGGGCTCATGTGCACTGACTTTTAATGTGACTTCCAGTAAAACCAACCAACCAAAACACCTCAAAAAAAAAAAAAAAAATCAAACCTGGGGAAAAAGCAAAACCTGGCTCCAGGCACTTTAAAAAAAATTAAAGATTAAAATTATCAGTGGATTGTGGCAGAGAAGAAAGCTGATAAGAAAAGGTGACAGAGATTTCTGTTGTATTTATGCTAACAGGAAAAAGATCTAAGACGAAAGGAAACAGGTGGACAAGTCCATACCTTTCTGTCTCAGCTCATTCTTCCAAGACATTCTGGTATCAAACCAGAACATCACTGAATAACAGCTGTGAAAATGATGGGGAAACAAAGCAATAGGAAGGAGAGCAAAAGCTGAAAGGACGTATATGTAACACCACCTGTGTAAAGTAACATCACCTGTGCAAAGTAACACCTGTGCAAATGGATCAGAGGCAGCAAAGGAGTTTGAAAATAATAACCTGAAGGGGGAGGGGGATGGGCACAAAGAAAACTAGATAGAAGGTGACGGAGGACAATCTGACTTTGGGTGATGGGTATGCAACATAATTGAACGACAAGATAACCTGGACATGTACCCTGATTTATTGATGTCACCCCTTTAAAATTAATTAAAATTTATTAAAAAAAAAAAGAAAATAATAACCTGGGGAGTTAGATTTTTTTCAGTTGTTTTTTGATATTTAAGGTATTTCTAGTCAGTGTGTAGTTGTTTAGTTGATGAAAAACATTCTTACCTAGCCAGGCAGTGGCACAGTGGATAGAGCATTGGCCTAGGATGCTAAGGACCCAGGTTCAAAACCCCGAGGTTGCCAGCTTGAGTGTGAGCTCACTAGCTTGGGCGTGGGATCATAAACATGACCCCATGGTTGCTGACTTGAGCCCAAAGGTCACTGGCTTAAGCAGGGGGTCACTGGCTCGGCTAGAGCACCTCAGTTAAGGCACATATGAGAAAACAATCAATGAACAACTAAGGTGCCACAACTATAAGTTGATACTTCTCATCTCTCTCCATTCCTGTCTGTCCCCTCTCTCTCTTGCAAAAAAAAAATAAAAAAAAATCTGGAATTTAGGTTAAAAAAAAAAAGGTAAAAAAATTCTAGAACATTCAGAGGCAACCCTACAAAATTCATAAGGGCTAATTTCTTCACACAGTATCCCCAATACGTAACAGATTCCCTGATAACACCGTGGATGCTCAAAAAATATTTGCTGAATGAATGAAAAATCCAACCAGACACCACCATTCCTTCTTACCGTCAATTCTTAGTAGATATCTGTTATATAAGGCAATCAGGTGCCAAGTGAAGCAAGCCAGCTAAAGCCAAAGTTGCCAATGAAATAAAGACATCTAACTTTCCTATCTTCAGAAGTATTAGCGGTTGTGGTAGCCCTAAGATGTACTAGTAACAATCAGCGCTAACACTTAGGAGCACACTTTGTACTACACACTGTATTAAATGCTTTTAATATACTTTCTCATTAAGCCTGTGGAAAACCTTCTGAAGTAGACACTGATATTATCTTCATTTTTCAGATGAAGAGATGGGCACAAGAGTGGATGCCTCCACTCCCCCAAAAAACTTTCTCCAGATCCCTCAACTAGCAATTAGTGAAGCAGAGACTGTCTCCTGGTCATCGGGCCCCAGAGCCCCGCCCATAATCTTCTTGCTCCGTGGGAATCTCCCTAGTGGGTCCTTCACCCCCTTGCGAAGGCCAGCCTCTCACCTGGGCAGCACAGATGCTGTACTGTGTGAACATGGCTTCATACAAGGCCATCAGTCCGCTCTGTCCCGCGGCTGCACAGGCTCGGGCTTCTAAGACAGGAATTGCCTGCAACACACCGGTAGACAAGGTGCGGTTGGGGTGAGGGGAGGAGGCCTGAGGAGCCCGACTCCAGCGGGGAAAGCAGCACTCACCATCTCCTTCAGCTGGTTCTGCCCAGAGTGCAGGGCCTGCCGCACGCTCTGAGACAAAAGGATCTCGTGGCGCAAGCGCTGCTTGCCAAACGCTACGGCTCCACTGGTTACCAGCATCATCTCTCGACCTTGATTCTGTAGCACTGACACCTGACATTGAGGAAGAAAACAGAGGAAGTCGCTTGTTATATCTCTGTCCTCTCTTTATAAGAAACTCAGGTAGGATGGACAATTGAGTGTATCCCAAATGCTGGTTTATGGACCAGCACTGGGCTGGCCCTGGGAAGAATCACCGATTGCTTGGTAAAAATACAAATTATTAAATGCTGACTCAAATCTGGTAAGCAGATGACAGGTAGATATCAGAAGTTTTTAGTAAAGGATTCTGGTGTGCAGCCAGATGTGGCATCAAAAGGGCTTGATGGTATCTGCTGAAGTTGGGTATCTACAGAAGGTCTATGTTATAGGAAAAAAAGACCAGAAGTCTGGAGCTAGGAATTGCAACATAAACTTAACAGATGGCTTCTCAAATTGTCTAGATCAGAGACAGACACTCACCTGTTCTGTCTGCCTAGAATCCAGTCACTTTGTTCCCTATCTTGGACAGACCCACATGAAAAAATAAAAGATTCAAGATGCAAATGAAGTCAATATTCCAAATCTGTCTTTTCTTCCTGATGCTTGAATCCTATAACCTGGAACTCACAGCCATGATAAAACATGATTTTAAAAAATAACCTTTTATCATAGAAAATTTCATACTAAACCAAAGTCTTAAGAACAGTATTAGAAACTTCCATGCACTCATCACCCATCTTCAACTATCTCTCATGGCCAATTACTCACTTTCCAACATTCCTTGTATAGCTCCACCATTATTTAAATACAAATTTCAAGGTCCCAGACATGTAATTTTTTTTTTTTTTTCATTTTTCTGATGCTGGAAACAAGGAGAGACAGTCAGACAGACTCCCGCATGCGCCCGACCAGGATCCACCCGGCACGCCCACCATGGGGCGACACTCTGCCCACCAGAGGGCGATGCTCTGCCCATGCTGGGCGTCACCATATTGTGACCAGAGCCACTCTAGCGCCTGAGGCAGAGGCCACAGAGCCATCCCCAGCGCCCGGGCCATCTTTGCTCTAATGGAGCCTTGGCTGCAGGAGGGGAAGACAGAGACAGAGAGGAAAGCGTGGCGGAGAGGTGGAGAAGCAAATGGGCGCTTCTCCCGTGTGCCCTGGCCGGGAATCGAACCCGGGTCCTCCGCACGCTAGGCCGACGCTCTACCACTGAGCCAACCAGCCAGGGCCAGACATGTAATTTTATCTATAAATTTTTCAGCAGTAATCACTAAAGGATAGGGAACATATCCATAAAACCATTGTCATCTAAAACATTTTAATAATTCTTTAATATCATATCAAGTCAGTGCTCACATTTCTTCAATTTTTTCAGCTTGCTCAAACTAAGGTGCAAATTCAGCCCATACATTTCAATGAACTGAAATGTCTCTTATATCTCTTAATCCACAGGTACCTCCTCCAGCATTTTTTTTGCAATATTTTGTTAAATAAACTAGGTTGTTTGTCCTTTAGGGTTTCCCAGCCTCAATTTTCCTGCTTGGGTATAGAGGCTTGATTTGTCTTATCAAGAATTTATAGGTTGTGGTATCCATCAAAGGGATACATAATGCCTGGTTATCTTTCTTTTTGTGATATTAGCAGCTGTTTATGATCATCACGAAGACCTATTAATTATTAGGGCTGCAAAAATGCTGATATCCGAATTCATTCACAGGCTGAACACTTCCATAAAGGGAAATTTTTCTTCATGAACTATTTGGTCACCTTGAGGTATCATTTGTCAGGAAAGGCAGGAGAGATGTGTGTCTCTCTCCCTTTATATACCAGTCTGCAAAATAATTAATAGTTCCTCTTAGTATCCTCCAAAGATGACCATGGAGTTAAAGTTTCATTACGAATTCATGGAGTTAAACAAGTTTATGTGTTTAAATTCACTGCGGTAATCATCTTCCCATCTCTGGCCGGTGGAAACCACTTTACGTTGGCTCCTGCGTCCATCTAACAGGATCAGATGCCTTGGACAAGACATAGGAGCACTGCCCTGGTCTAGAAAGACCTTGCACTAGGTCCATGAGTGTCTCTAGCAGAGGAGCCGGTGACCTAAGAAATCATTACCAGGTTCTCCCCACCGTTTTCATCAACTTTCTCCTTTGCTCAAATACTTCAAACTGCTTTTGAGATTGAACACAATTTCTTTACCTTGCCAAAGTCCTGCCTGAAGGAAAGATCCACTCTATTTCCCGCTCTCCGAAAAGATCACTACTGCTTACACGCTCAGCTCCTCCCTGGCCCGCCAGCATGCCACACTCATTCCCGGTCTGATCCTCCCACCTGGAATCCACTTGTAGAGCCTCTCCTTCCCCAGAAGCACTGGGCTGCACAATGCCAGGGCCCTGCTCACACTGTGCACTTAGCAACCTGGGACAGTTCCCTCTGTGGGTACAAAGCCAAGCAGTCGCAATGCCCAGGCTGAGTCCAGCTCTCTCAAGAAGCCCCAAGAAAAACCACACGGTCATTTGAGTTTCCCATCTCCATCCATCAGTCACTGTCATTTGGGCCCGTTCATTTGAAAACTTACTGCTTTAAATAATCATCTAATTGTTTGGGGAGTCCCAGACCTGGCCCCCCAAGGGCAGAGAGAACTGTTAGAGACCTGTTCAGCCCATCAAAAGGCAGCTGAGACAAGTATTTGCTAAATTGAATTGATCAGATGGACTCAATCTGGGAGGCAGATTTGATAATTGTTTAGTATAGAAAATATAAGAAGAAAATGCCATGAAATTTCAGCTTAGCAGTTTTCTAATAACAACCCCTCAGTAAAGTTGTTGTAATGACTAAAAATACGGTTATGGTTATAAAGGAGAGAGGAGTTACAGCCAGAATGGAAAATCTCTAGCTTCATCTCCAGGATGCCTGTTTTGTTTTGGTTTTTTGTTTGTTTGTTTAGTGAGAGAGAGCAAGAGGGACAGATAGACAGAAAGCGAGAGAGATGAGAAGCATTAACTCATAGCTACAGCACCTTAATTGTTCACTGACTGCTTTCTCATATGTGCCTTGACTGGGGAGCTCCAGCTAAGCCAGCGACCCCTTGCTCAAGCCAGGGACCCTGGCCTTCAAACCAGTGACCTTTGGGCTCACGCCAGTGACCATGGGGTCATGTTGCTCAAGCCAGCAACCCTGCAATCAAGCCGACGATCTCAAGGTTTCGAACCTGGGTCCTCAGCATCCTGGACCAACCCTCTATCCACTGTGCTACCACCTGGTCAGGCAGGATGTCTAATTTTTTACTCTTGCTCAGTGGTTTGCAAACTATGGCCTAAAGGTCAAATATGACATGACCCGTACCTGGTTTCAGAAACACATTATTACTGGAGCACAGCCATGCTCATTCATTTACAATCCTCCAAGGTGGCTTTTGTACTACAATGGCAGAACTGAGTAACTGAGACAGACCATATGGCCTACTAAGCCTAAAATACTTACTGTCTGTCCTTTACAGAAAAAGTCTGCTGATCCTTCCTCTTTGGCAAAGATAAGGCTAGTAGGATTTGTGACATGTTTAAAGTCCGAGGGCAGTTTCTTTACTGAGAACCTGCAGTCAGCCTGGTTTGACTGCACGGCCAGTGGAGCATTAAATCCCCACCGGAAACCTCTGCCTTGAGCCCTTCCAAAGCTAAGATTCCGCACACAGATCTCTCGTGATTCAATCTGGGACAGAGTGTGAGCCTGTCTCCATACAGGACCCAGGGGGCTTGTACAAAGGGGCTTATCTGTCTCTCAGACCCCCAGTATTTGTTTGCATTCTCTCTCTGGCTGCCTGTACCCTTTGCTTTTAAATGAAAGCCTCGCCTGACCTGTGGAGGTGCAGTGGATAGAGCGTTGACCTGGAACGCGGAGGTCACTGGTTCGAAACCCCGAGCCTGCCTGGTCAAGGCACATATGAGAAGCAACTACTAATGAGTTGATCCTTTTCCCTCTTCTTGCCATCTCTCTCTCTCTCTCTCTCTTTCTCTCTCTCTCAAATCAATAAATGCAATCTAAAAAAAGATAATAATAAAATAAATAAATGAAAGCCTCACAATGGGTAGTCTCTGTGGAGTATGGTGAGCCCTCAATATGTGGACTTGGAAAATCTTTGCAATGATAGCTCATATTTATTTCAAGATTATTGGGCTAATTAGAAAAAAAAAAAAGCGAAATTCAATATTTATACACATCCACCTGAGTTCTCAACCCTAACTATATATTAGAGTCACCTGGGAAATGTTAAAATCATGGGTGTTGGCCTAACCGGTGGTGGTGCAGTGGGTAGTGTGTTGAACTGGAACACAGAGGACCCAGGTTCAGAACCCCGAGGATGCTGGCTTGAGCGTAGGCTCATCTGGCTTCAGTGCAGGCTCACCAGCTTAAGCATGGGGTCACTGGCTCAGCTGGAGCCCCTCAGTCAAGACACATATGAGAAAGCAATCAATGAACAACTAAAGTGCCACAACTACAAGTTGATGCTTCTCATCTTTCTGTTCCTTCCTCTCTCCGACTTTCCCCCTTCCCACCCTTAAAAAACAAACAAACAAACAAACAAAGACAAGAAACACATGGGTGTTTGAGTCCCACCACAGAGATACATATGAAATGATTGAGCGTGAAGCCCAGACACCTCCAGGTCCCCAGCGATTTTAATGTGCAGCCAGAATTAAGAATCACTGACACACACAGCTCCTTATTACCAAGTAGCCTGAAGAATGAACTGACGGAATCAGCTCTACTCCACGACACCCCGGGAAGCTGTCTCCCACCGGCACCTTCAGTGAGAAAGGCAGTTTCCAGACTGGGTTAAATGGATTGCACTCAAATCAAGATCATTGGTTCAAGCTGATAAACCTGAACTGACAGCTTAAAAACTTTATTTTAGTTCAGTAGAATTTCCCATCTTGGCAATTACCTGCTCAACAATAGATGCCAGGCGTCCCAGTGCCAGGCCACATTCATCCCCTCGGGTCACCACGGCGCTTCCGAGTTTCACCACGATTCTCTTGGCGTGCTTCAGCTCACTGCGGTGGGCAAAGGACTTGCCGTGTGCGCGACTGAGGGGCACGGTGATAAAGGGGATGTTGCTCCAGGAACGAACATGACTGATGGCTGCAGGCTGGACACGATCTAGAGCCCCCAAACAAAGGCAAGAAAAGAACAAAATATTGTCTCGTTAAAAATATTTATGCATAAAATTAACCAGGTTAGCCACCAAAAAGTAGCTTTATTGTTCATAACTAAGTAAAACCAGTATATCAGAAGCTATATATCTAGCTTGTTCTCATCTTAGTATTGCGTGTTTATACCCACTACACAGATCACAGATACACTCAAAGACTGGAGGTGGAGAGTTTAAACAAAACAATCTTCCTGAAGAAGTGTTGTCAAAATATCAGGTCTACCGGAAAGTTCTGTCCGTTTCTCCGTTTCTATCACAAGTTTGGACACGTAAGCACATGTTTATTTGGCACATGTGTGCCTCTCTATTTTTATCACTTAATGTATACATACTGACGTAGCAAATTAACTAAAACAAAGTTGGTTCACGTTAGTCTTATGTGTGAAGCAATAGTGTACCCATGGCTACTGATAAAGTTCATTTACGCCACTGTAATTTTTACGAATTTCAACAAGGAAGAAATGCTACAGAAGCATATAGAAATTTATTGAAAGTGTTTGGTGAAGGTACAGTTTCTGAGGACATGCAGAAGATGGTTCGAAAATTTCAAAACAGGTGATTTCGACCTTTCTCATAAGCCACGTTCTGGGCGACCATCTTTGATTGATGACGATGTTGTTAAGATCATGTTGGAGCAAGATCCTTTTCTGACAACATCGGAGATCGCAGAAAGGCTTAATTTAGCTTAGCAAACCATTTCAGACCATATTCGGAAGATAGGCTTGGTGTGGAAATATTCAAGATAGGTACCACATGAATTAAGTCAGAAGAATCTGGATGATTGAGTTGTCATATGCACATCTCTGCTTGCTTGGAACAAAATCGAGCCCTTCTTGAACCGGATGATAACTGGGGGTGGAAAGTGGATTACTTACGAAAACATCGTAAGGAAAAGGGCATACTGTGAACCCAGAAAACCTAGCCCTTCCACCTCTAAACCAAATTTGACTCTGAATAAGAGAATGTTGTGTATATGGTGGGACATTCGAGGCCCAATATGTTATGAGCTTCTAAAACCGAACAAAAAGCTCAATTTGGAGAAGTATTGTCAGCAACTGGATAATTTAAAGACAGCAGTCCAAGAAAAGAGGCCGGCGATGTTCAATAGGAAGAACATCATACTGCATCATGATAATGCCCGGCCACATGCTGCTTTGGGGACTCGTCAAGAAATTGCAGAACTAGGCTGGAAAATTCTGTCGCATCCACCATATTCCCCGGAGTTAGCACCCTCCGACTATCACTTGTTTTTGTCCTTACAAAATTTTTTGAAGGGCAAAAAAATTCAAAAATGAAGAAGATATCAAACAAGCACTGGTTCAATTTTTCACATCAAAAGATAAAACATTTTTCAAAAATGGGATATACAAATTGCCCTCACGCTGGCAAGAAATCATTAATAATAATGGCAATTATATTATTTAATAAAGTTTATTGACGGTAAGAAAAATTTGTATTTTGTTTTATTCCAAAAATGGACAGAACTTTCCGGTAGACCATATATATTAAAAGCCTTAAAAATGTTAGCTTTTGTGCTCGCTTCGGCAGCACATATACTAAAATGGGAACGATACAGAGAAGGAAAAAAAAAAAAGTTAGCTTCTTCAACAATTTCATGTTCAGAATTTATTCAAAGAAACTAATCAGAGATCGAGACAAAGAGATTCATCAGAAGGCAGTGTTATTTATAAAAGGAAAAGTCAGCAGAATAAACTTCCCAAAAAAAGGACAGATGGATTAATGAACATTTTTAGAATTTTTAACAGCATAGCAAAATGTTCAGGGTATGTTTCACAGACATGTTTAAATGAACAGAAAAAAGATGCAGAAAATAAATAAAAATTTTAGCCTGACCTGTGGTGGCGCAGTGGATAAAGCGTCGACCTGGAAATGCTGAGGTCGCTGGTTCAAAACCTGGGCTTGCCTGGTCAAGGCACATATGGGAGTTGATGCTTCCAGCTCCTCCCCCCCTTCTCTCTCTCTCTGTCTTTCCTCTCTGTCTCTCCCTCTCCTCTCTAAAATGAATAAATAAATTTAAAAAAATAATAATAAATAAATAAAAATTTTAATATTTTAATTCTTGATGGCTTATGGGTGATTCAATATTTTTCTCTATTCCTGTTTTCCAAATGTATGCAGTAAAAATGTACTGCTTTCAAAATTAAAAAAAAATACAGTATATGTGCTTTTAAAGCCACAGCACTATAAAAAAGGAGTAAGTCTGACTAGCATAAATTAAGAGCAAAGTAATTAGTAAGTAATAAAAATTGTAAGTCATCTACCTACAAATTTTCTCTCTGACATAGCAGCATGAATCTAGATGCCTGTAATAATGACAGAAGAAACTGGCTAGCTTTCTGAAGGAAAAAGTAATATTAGAATCAGATACTTTGTTTCTGTCCCTTTGGACATCTGCCCCTAAAGCCAGTGTAGTTCAACCACTGGTCCGTGGACTGGAACCAGCCCACCAGAAATTTTGTGCCAGTCCACAAAAGAGTTAACCACCCGATGCCATATGAAGATTACAGCCTCTGTAAAGGAGTCAACCATCCTGATGTACGAAGATTATAGACTCTGCAAAACAGTTAACCACCCCGATGTATGAAGATTATAGACTCAGCGAAAGAGTCAAGCACCGAGATGTTGTATGAAGATTACAGATCTTATAACATCAGGGTGGTTAACTCTTTCAAGGACTGGCACGAAATTTGTGGTGGACCAGCACCAGTTCACAGGCTGGCAGTTGCCCCAAGGCAATCCTTTCCCTTTCCTTATTCTTGTTTTTCTTTCACAAGCTGTATAAGATTTCTAAGAAAGACAAGCAAAAGAACAAACAAAACTTGATTGAAAAGCTGAAAATATATCTACATCACCCAAAAGCACTAAGAACTAAATGTCAGGCACTGAATCTCCCCACAACTTCTCAGGAGTCCAACTCTTCCCACTAACTACTTACCAATTACCCATTCACCCTCTCTCTCACCAATTACCAGGTTTCCTGTTCTAGCAGAGTACACTGCCACCAGTCACAAGATTACAGTTTCCAGACTTCCTTGCTCAGCTAAACATGGCTATATGCCCAAAGTTCAGGTTAATGCAGTACATATAAAAACGTTCCGTGGGATTCTAGGAATTTCCTTAACAAGAAAAGTGCTTTGGAGTGCGATCTGAACCCACAGGTGCCACATTTCAAGCTGCCATCAGCCACATCTATTTGTGCCAATTCATGGCTATTATTTATTCCTAGAGAAATCAAGGTTCAGCAACTCAGAGCCCCCCAATTACTCTCCATCTGTAGAACTGCCCCCTAGAACCTCTTCTCCTTACCTAATGTTATGTTACCTACTAATGCCTTTTAGACAGAAATTATATTAAATGTGAACCAAAAAAGAAAAAAAAAGAAAGAAAGAGGAAAAATTGCTCCCTTCAATCATTCTGCAGCTTGGAACAAGGGCTCAAACATGCACTTTACACTTAAGAAAACACAGTGCCTGCCCAGGTGGTGGCACAGTCGATAGGACGTTGGATTGGGACACAGAGGACGTAGGTTCAAAACCCCAAGGTTGCCAGCTTGAGTGGGGGCTCACCAGCTGAGCACAGGGTCGCTGGCTTGAGCGTGGGATCATAGCCGTGACCCCATGGTCGCTGGCTTAAGCCCAAAGGTCGCTACTGGCTTGAGCCCAAAGGTTGCTGGCTTGAAGCCCAAGGTCGCTGGCTTGAGCAACGGGTCACTCTGTCTGCTGTAGCCCCCCGGTCAAGGCACATATGAGAAAGCAATCAATGAACAATTAAGGTGTTGCAACAAAGAATTGATACTTCTCATCTCTCTCCCTTCCTGTCTGTCTGTCCTTATATGTCTCTCTGTCTCTGTCACAAAAATAAAATAAAATAAAAAGGAGACAGTAAGAACTGTGCAGCAAAAGAAAGGCGTGTGGAAGCCTGCTCATCTCACATAGTACTCTGGGAGTCCTGGGCTGGCTCCCTTCTTTTAGGACCCCAGGCTTCTCTTAGGAGAAGGAGAGAAATAGTTTCGATCTTGTTTGAGCCATTCTTGTTTTGGATTTGCTGTTACACGCCCCGACCTGATTCTGACGGACACAGAAGGAGAACGAGCGCACAGGCAGAGGGCCGGTGAGGCCCGCACAGGGGAAGAGAAACTGTCTGTGGGTGAGAGTTGCTGACAGGTGAGTTGCCGAAAGGTGGTCTCACTGACCAAAACAGACCTTCAGTTGTGGGATTCCCGGATTGTAAGAAGCAAGACAACATGGGCAATACGGTTCTCAACAGGACTAAACTTTAGGCATCTCCCCCACTCCCAAGAGTTCTTTATGTATCTTTATAGGCATTAATGAATTACTAAATGTAATCATTCCAAGCTACCTTTTGGACCATTCTTCAATAATTCTTTTATTACAGAATAACTTTCTCCACTTGAATCAACCAGGATTACCTCGGTTTTATTTATAGACATGTCTCAGAATTTCTCTAGACCCACCATGTCTATCTTCTGCCCCCTGCCCACTAACTCCTCTAACTATAATCCAGCTTCTACCCTTTTCTCTACGTTGTAACAATGGTGGGTAAAGCAGGCAGAAACATTCTTGTGGACCGGAAAATCATTGTGTGTTCTTCCTCTCTGCCTTCTTCACATACAAATCTTAGAACATTTTTTTTTATGCGTGATTTTTTTTTTTTTTTTTTTTTTGTGGGAGAGACAGAGAGAGGGACAGATAGAGACAGACAGAATGGAGAGAGATGAGAAACATCAATTCTTCATTGCGGTTCCTTAGTTGTTCATTGATTGCTTTCTCATATGTGCCTTGACCAGGGGGCTACAGCAGACCGAGTGACCCTTTGCTTGAGCCAGCGATCTTGGGCTCAAGCTGGTGAGCCTTGCTCAAACCAGATGAGCTTCCACTCAAGCGGGAGACCTCAAAGTCTCGAACCTGGGTCCTCCACATCCCAGTCTGACGCTCTATCCACTGAGCCACCGCCTGGTCAAGCTTAGAACATTTTTAATGAATTAGAGTCCTTTCTTCCCTCTCTTAAGTAACCATTTTTTAAAGTGACTATGTTTCAAGTCTGCAGATACCAGAAAGATGACACGGTCTTTTTCATAAGAGGCCCGCAGTCCAGTTGCTGCAGAAAGCTGCTCAGGAAGTACATCACCTGGGACAGACCTGGTGCTTGGCACCCTTGCTATACTCACTGGTGGTTTGTCTCCTTGTGATGGAGGAGTCCCAGAGGGCTGGTTTGCTGTTGGGGCTAAGTTCTGTGGAGAGCTCCCTTTCTTCATTAGGTTCATCAATATAGGTACCCTGGCTCAGTCCTCAAGGATATTATTCTAAGCAACATATATACCTAAGTCTAAGCTTAAGAGTTAGGCCCTGGCCAGTTGGCTCAGTGGTAGAGCGTCAGCCTGGCGTGCAGGAGTCCCAGGTTCAATTCCCGGCCAGGGAACACAGGAGAAGCGCCCATCTGCTTCTCCACCCTTCCCCCTCTCCTTCCTCTCTGTCTCTCTCTTCCCCTCCCACAGCCAAGGCTCCATTGGAGCAAAGTTGGCCTAGGCGCTGAGGATGGCTCTATGGCCTCTGCCTCAGGTGCTAGAATGGCTCTGGTTGCAACGGAGCAATGCCCCACATGGGCAGAGCATTGCCTCTTGGGTGGGCGTGCCTGGTGGATCCCGGTAGGGCGCATGTGGGAGTCTGACTGCCTCCCCGTTTCCAACTTCAGAGAAAAAAAAAATACAAAAAAAAAAAAAAAGAGTTATACACATAACAGTTCTGCCCTTGCTGAGTGGCAGAGAGAGAACAAGTAGAGGGGAAGACTCATTTGGACTTGGGGTCATCAGTGGCTGCAGCGTTCAGAGCTACCCAAGCCAAGTATCCCTTTGACAGCTCTCAGAACTAGGCCTGCTGGCCATTCTTCTCTCCTGTCCACTATAGGGCTTATCCTATCTTGAAAATGTGCTGACAGGGATGGGGACAGCCCGAAAGGGCACCTCAGAGATATAGGTCAGTCAGTCCAGGTGATCAGATGACAGAAACCAATCAGAATCTATCAGGCCACCTGACTCACTGTCTGAATCAGCAGAAGGTACTTGGCTCAGTGCCAGGCAGTCAAGAGTCACTCTGGCTGCTGGCAACTGGGTCACAAGCAGATCAGCGCTGACAAGGTTCAAGATAAGAACAAAACAAGGTTTCAAGCAAGGAAAAGCTCAGTCACACCCAGTAGCCTAGAGCACCAAGGACAGTTCCATGGGACCCAGGGGGTTTGGTTTTCCCATTCACAATGCGTTCACCCTCCCTGACTCACCTTTCCTTTCCTGGGGCATTTTATGTTCTGCAGTGTATTATATATTTTAGGGTCCATACTAAAGACTGAGAAGGCCTTCATTAGTTTGGGAAAATCCAAGGCTTCTGGATGTATCATTTCTTCCTATCTTTTAAGGAACCTTTAGGCTCTAATCTAAGTCCCAGAGAATAGCCACCTCCCCCTAGTAAGTCTGAGGGACTACTGAGGTGCATGTGTGTGCACAAGTGGTGCCGGGTGGTGGGGTACGGTTGTCCACACTCCTAAGAAGTGCCATGGGTCATACTCCACGGGAGGGGAAGCCCTTCACCTTTATGAATCAGAGTCCTCGTGTTCTGCAATCAGTGAGGCTACATCCCGGGTCTGAACAAGAAAGAACTCCGACATGATTTATTCCTCCCTTCCTGGCTTTCTACTTCTCTCTAATGTTTGCATCCACATGCCTTCTCACTTTGCCCTTTTAATATCTTCTCTTCTGCTTACCATGGTCAGTGAACACAGGGCTCCGGCTCCAGAAAAATTTGGATACAAAAATAGAAAAATAAATCTAGGAACAAGATCAGAAAGTGCTTCCTTCTGTGAATGAGGCTACTGAGTATAAACAATAATATCAACAATAAAAATAGTGAAGTAGGCCCTGGTCAGTTTGCTCAGTGGTAGAGCGTCGGCCTGGTGTGCAGAAGTCCCAGGTTCAATTCCCAGCCAGGGCACACAGGAAAAGAGCCCATCTGCTTCTCCACCCCTCCCCCTCTCCTTCCTCTCTCTCTCTTCCCCTCCCGCAGCCAGGGCTCCACTGGAGCAAAGTTGGCCCAGACGCTGAGGATGGCTCCATGACCTCTGCTTCAGGCGCTAGAATGGCTCTGGTTGAACAGAGCAACGCCCCAGATGGGCAGAGCATCACCTCCTGGTGGGCATGCCGGGTGGATCCCGGTCAGGCACATGCGGGAGTCTGTCTGACTGCCTCCCCGTTTCCAACTTCAGAAAAATACAAAAAAAAATAGTGAAGTGAATACTTACTATATATCAAGAGCTGTGTTAACTATTCATATACCTTTATAAAGCAGAGAATACTGTATTTCCCCATGTATAAATGCACCCTTTTTTGAAAAATTTGGGGTCTAAAAACTGAGTGCATCTTATACAAGTGGTTGTAGATTTTTTTACTTGCACTTCCTGCTTTTTCAGGAGTTGTATGAATATTATAATGAATAAAACTTCAGTTCAATAACGTTATGTAATACATTTTTTTCCAAATTTCAGGCCCCCAACTTAAGGTGTGTCTTATGAGAATGTCTTATACATGGGGAAATATGGTATATAAAAGGTCAGTGTAAACTCTGGAGCCCGACTGCCTGGGTTGAAATCTCAACCTTCTTACCTGCTGTAACCTTACCTATCTCAAAGAGTTGTAAGGGGAGAAAAGAGTTAATGCACTAATGGGGACTGGCACAAAGTAAACACTCAAATATTAGCTAGTGTTATAAAAAAAAAGTGCTACTGGTGTTGTCATCATCATCATCATCATCGTCATCTTACTGAATTCTCAAAAGTTACCCTGGCCGGTTGGCTCAGTGGTAGAGCGTCAGCCTGGCGTGCAGGAGTCCCGGGTTCAATTCCCGGCCAGGGCACACAGGAGAAGCACCCATCTGCTTCTCCACCTCTCCCCCTCTCCTTCCTCTCTGTCTCTCTCTTCCCCTTCTGCAGCCAAGGCTCCATTGGAGCAAAGTTGGCCCGGGCACTGAGGATGGCTCCATGGCCTCTGCCTCAGGCGCTAGAATGGCTCTAGTTGCAACATAGCAATGCCCCAGATGGGCAGAGCATCGTCCCCTGGTGGGCATGCTGGGTGGATCCCAGTCAAGTGCATGCAGGAGTCTGTCTGACTGCCTCCCCATTTCCAACTTCAGAAAAAATACAAAAAAAAAAAAAAGTTAATTTCATGATAGGTATTATTATGAGTGAGTTATTATTATTAGCCTCATTTTATAAATAAGAAAACAGAGGCCCAGAAAAGTTGAGTAACTTACCAACATTACCAGATTGCAAAAATGGCCATAATACTTGAAGCTTCTGCACTCATCTGGTGGAGTCCATTTCCCCACCGCTTGAATCTGAGCTGGCCCTGTGACTTGCTTTGACCGCAAGTGTGATATAAAGAAGCCATGGAGACTGCTGAACGATGACAGACCATGGGGACAGAGATGATCTACCATCTCTGCCCTCAACAATCAGCCCAGAGTCAATGTGAAAACTGACAGAGATCCAGAACCACAATGCAGCTGATCCCAGTCCAAGAGGCCAACTCATAAAACTGTGACCCAAATCCATGGCTGTTGCCACTAAGTTATTTACAAAGCCACTAGCAGTTTTCAAACCCAGGGAGCCTAATTCCAGACCCTGAACTCTTCTTTATAGGAATTATGAATTAGTGAACCCTTACACTCTTCTTCACCTGAACGAGAAATAAAGATTTTTCCAGATGATAATAATCTTGGCTAGCTGACAAGTAAGTCTTCTTGCAGTAAGGTTAGAGATAGAGTATTGATAAGATTTAGGTGTCATTAAGGAGAGAGTCAACTCAAAATATAATAAATAGCCTTTCAACAAATGGTGCTGGCACACTAGACATCCACAGGCAAAAATGAATCCTGACCTAACCCCCACACCTTACACAAAAATTAACTCAAATGATCATGGGCTTAAACGTAAAATTACGAAACTTTTAGAAGGAAAAAAAAAATAAAGAAAATCTTTAGTATCTAGGGCAGCAGTTCTCAACCTGTGGGTCACGACCCAGTGGGGGTAGAACGACCAAAACACAGGGGTCGCCTAAAGCCATCGGAAGGCGACCCCTGTGATTTGGTCGTTCGACCCCCGCCGGGGTCACAACCCACAGGTTGAGAACCGCTGATCTAGGGCTATACAAAGAGTTCTTAGATTTGACTCCAAAAGTACAATCCATGAAAGGAAAACCTGATAAATTGGACATTAAAAAAAACACCAAAAAGCAAAACCAAAAAAACTTTCCTCTGTAAAAGACACTGTTAAGAAAATGAAGTAACAAGTTATAAACTGGGAGAAAATACTGTCAAACCACATCTCTGACCAAGAACTATTATCAAATAATAAAGAACTCTTGCCCTGGCCGGTTGGCTCAGTGGTAGAGCATCGGCCTGGTATGCAGGAGTCCCGGGTTCAATTCTCGGCTAGGGCACACAGGAGAAGCGCCCATCTGCTTCTCCACCCTTCCCCTTCCCCTTCCTCTCTGTCTCTCTCTTCCCCTCCTGCAGCCAAGGCTCCAGTGGAGCAAGTTGGCTCAGGTGCTGAGGATGGCTCCATGGCCTCTGCCTCAGGTGCTAACATGGCTCCAGCTGCAATGCAGCAAGGGCCCTAGATGGGCAGAGCATCGCCCCCTAGTGGGCATGTGGGGTGGATCCCGGTTGGGTGCATGTAGGAGGCTATCTGACTGCCTCCCCGCTTCTCACTTAAGAAAAATATAAAGAAAACCTCTCAAAACTTAAAAAAAACCAAACAATCCAATTAAAAATGAGCAAATGATAGTTCAGTGAAGAAACTATACAAATAGCAAATAAACACATGAAAAGATGTTTAACATCTTTAGCCATTAGGGAAAAGTTAAAACCACAATGAGATATCATTTCACACCTATCAGAATGGATAAAAAAGAGAGCGACAACACCGAATGTTGCTGAGGATGCAGAGTGGATCACTCACACACTGCTGGTGAAGGTACAGCCACTCTACAAAAACAGTTTCTTTCTCTTTTTCTTTTTCTGGAGAGACAGGAAGGGAGAGAGGGGGAGGAGAGAGATGGGAAGAATCAGTTCCTAGTTATTTCACTTTAGTTGTTCATTGATTGCTTCTCCTATCTACCTTGACATGGGTGAGGGGTGCTCAATCTGAGTGAGTGAACCGTGGCTCAAGCCAGTGACCTTGGGCTTCAGGCCAACGACCTCTGGGCTCAAGCCAGCAAACTTGGGATCATGTCGAAGATCCCGTGCTCCAGCTGGCGAGTCCACGCTCAAGTCAATACCTTGGGGTTCTGAACTTGGGGCCTTAGAATCCTGGGCCCCAAGTGAAAATCTATCCACTGAGCCACCATCAGTCAGGCAGTTTGGCAGTTTCTTATTAAACTAACTACCATATGAGCCAGCAATAGAATTCTTGGGCATTTATCCCAGACAAATGAAAACTACATTCACACAAAATCCTGTACATGAATGCTCATAGCAGCCTTACTGGTAACAGTCGAACAATGGAAACAACCAGATCCCCTTCGATGCATGAATGGTTACACTAACTGTGGTACACTGACACCATTAAATATTATTCAGTACTAAAAAGGAACCAACTTATACACATAACAAGTTGAATGAGTCTCCAGAGAATTATACTAAGTTAAAAAAAAAAGCCATCCCTTTTGGTCACATATTGTATGATTCCATTTATATAACATTTTTGAAATGACAAAATTATAAAAATGGACAACAGAGTAGAAGTGGCCAGAAATTAGAGACAGGGAGGAGAGGGATGGCTAGAAGAGAAATTGGAAGAAGTCTATAGTGAGATATTGAGAATGGGGTAAAGAGTGTAAGAAATGTCTATGTATTCTTATAACTTCAGTGAATCTATAATTATCTCAAAATTAAAAATACTTAATTTACAGAAAAATAATGAACAAAAATATTCTGTAAAAAATCTGGGCAGAGCCTGACTGGTGGTGGTGCAGTGAATAGAGCATCGACCTGAGATGCTGAGGTCCCAGGTTCAAAACCCCAAGGTCACTCATCCAGCTTGAGCATGTGGGGTCGCTGGTTTGAGAATGGGATCATCAACATGATCCCATGGTTGCTGGCTTGAGATCAAAGGTCGCTGCCTGGAAGCCCAAGGTTGCTGGCTTAAGCCCAAGGTCACCAGCTTGAGCAAGGGGTCGCTGGCTCAGCTGGAACCCCCTGGGTCAAGGCACTTATGAGAAGCAATAAATGAACAACTAAAGTGCTGCAACTATGAGTCAGTCCTTCTCATCTCTTTGCTTAAAAAAACAAATTGGGGGGAATGAATATAGGTAATACTTTATTTAATTGGTTTTATTTTTGAGTTATTTATCTGACATAAATTAATTATACAAAATTAATGTATACAACCCGATGAGTTTGGAGATAAGTATATACCCATGAAACTATTACCAGACTCGATGCCATAAACCTATCTATTACATCCAAAAGTTTCACACCCCGACCAAACTTCCCACATACTTCTAAGTTTCCTATGGTACATACGAGATCTGGAGAGAGCTGTGGATTGAGCCCAGGGCAGGAGACGTTGATTGAGGGGCTGGAACCCAGAGCGGTAGACTTGACTCAACATGTTGCAATGTGGTTACTGATCAAAGAACCTGCAGGATGCATTTTTTAAAAATTGAATAATGAAATAATGAAAATTACTAAACAATTCATTCTCTTTTCTCCCCACACTCAGAGTAAACACTTGACCCTCCTTCTCCAAACTTCTTTGTACTGGGGAACTCCTAACTACTCTTTATAGTGCAGAAAAGAGAAAATAACAAACAGTTCCTTCCCAAATTCCAACTCTACCTTTCCTTTCCTAGAGTGCCTTAGGTTTTATATAAGCAAAAGGCCATTAAGAATTAGAAATTTGGGGCCCTGGCTGGTTGGCTCAGCGGTAGAGCGTCGGCCTGGTGTGCGGGGGACCCGGGTTCGATTCCCCGCCAGGGCACATAGGAGAAGCGTCCATTTGCTTCCCCACCACCCCCCCTTTCCTCTCTGTCTCTCTCTTCTCCTCCCGCAGCCAAGGCTCCATTGGAGCAAAGATGGCCCGGGCGCTGGGGATGGCTCCTTGGCCTCTGCCCCAGACGCTAGAGTGGCTCTGGTCGCGGCAGAGCATCGCCCCCTGGTGGGCAGAGCGTCGCCCCCTGGTGGGCGTGCCAGGTGGATCCCGGTCAGGCGCATGCGGGAGTCTGTCTGACTGTCTCTCCCCATTTCCAGCTTCAGAAAAATACAAAGAAAAAAAAAAAAAAAAAAAAAGAATTAGAAATTTGGCCCTGGCCGGTTGGCTCAGTGGTGGAGCGTCGGCCTGGTGTGTGGGGGACCCGGGTTCGATTCCCCGCCAGGGCACATAGGAGAAGCGTCCATTTGCTTCTCCACCCCCCCCCTTTCCTCTCTGTCTCTCTCTTCTCCTCCCGCAGCCAAGGCTCCATTGGAGCAAAGATGGCCCGGGCGCTGGGGATGGCTCCTTGGCCTCTGCCCCAGACGCTAGAGTGGCTCTGGTCGCGGCAGAGCATCGCCCCCTGGTGGGCAGAGCGTCGCCCCCTGGTGGGCGTGCCAGGTGGATCCCGGTCAGGCGCATGCGGGAGTCTGTCTGACTGTCTCTCCCCATTTCCAGCTTCAGAAAAATACAAAGAAAAAAAAAAAAAAAAAAAAAGAATTAGAAATTTGGCCCTGGCCGGTTGGCTCAGTGGTGGAGCGTCGGCCTGGTGTGCGGAGGACCCGGGTTCGATTCCCCGCCAGGGCACATAGGAGAAGCGTCCATTTGCTTCTCCACCCCCCCCCTTTCCTCTCTGTCTCTCTCTTCCCCTCCCGCAGCCGAGGCTCCATTGGAGCAAAGGATGGCCCGGGCGCTGGGGATGGCTCCTTGGCCTCTGCCCCAGGCGCTAGAGTGGCTCTGGTCACGGTGGAGCGACGCCCCGGAGGGGCAGAGCATTGCCCCCTGGTGGGCAGAGTGTCGCCCCTGGTGGGCGTGCCAGGTTCCCGGTCAGGCACATGCGGGAGTCTGTCTGGCTGTCTCTCCCCGTTTCCAGCTTCAGAAAAATAGAAAAAAAAAAAAATAAATAAATAAATAAAAAATAAAAAAAAAAGAATTAGAAATTTGCCTGACCAGGTGGTGGCATAGTGGATAGAGCAACAGCCTGGGATGCAGAGGACCCAGGTTTGAAACCAGGAGGTCGCCAGCTTGAGTGCAGGTGGACTCACTGGCTTGAGCACGGGATCATAGACATGACCCCATTGTCACTGGCTTGAGCCCAAAGGTCGGTAGCTTGAAGCCCAAGGTTGCTGGCTTGAGCCCATAGTCGCTGGCATGAGCAAAGCGGTCAGTAGCATGGCTAGAAACCCCCCCTCATCAAGGCACATATGGGAAAGCAATCAATGAACAACTAAGGTGCTGCATCTGTTCCTCTTTCTGTCTCTCTAAAAAAAAATTTTTTTTGAGAGAGGTAGAATGAGAGAGAGAGAGAGAGAGAGAGAGAGAAACACTGAGCTGCTCCTATATGTGCCTTGACCAGGGATTAAACCGGCAACCTCCATGCTCCAGGACGATACTCCAACCAACCGAGCCCGAGAGGACTTAATTTTTATTGATTTTTAAAGAGCAGAGAGAGGAAGGATGAGAGAAAAGAAGGAGAAGGAAAGCATTTGTTGTTCTACTCAGTCGTTCATTTTTTGGTTGCTTCCCATTTGTACCCTGACCAGAGATTGGGACTTAATCCGCAACCTTTTTTTTTTTTTTTTTTTTGACAGAGACAGAGAGAGAGACAGATAGGGACAGACAGACAAGGGAGAGAGATGAGAAGCATCAATTCTTGTTGCAGCTCCTTAGTTGTTCATTGATTGCTTTCTCATATGTGCCTTGACCGTGGGCCTTCAGCAGACCAAGTAACCCCTTGCTCGAGCCAGCGACCTTGGGTCCAAGCTGGTGAGCTTTTGCTCAAACCAGATGAGCCCGCACTCAAGCCTACGACCTTGGAGTCTCAAACCTGGGTCCTCCACGTCCCAGTCCAATGCTCTATCCACTGCGCCACCGCCTGGGCAGACTACAAATGATTGGCATTTTAAATGTCTTTGGGCACATCCCATGGAGGATAAGTACATGGCTAGAAACCTCAGACCTAAGAATATCATGGTTGTGGGCATTTTCCCACCCTACATCAAACTTGAGGCTTTAGACAAAGAATAATTTATTTCACAAAAAGATGGGGGCTCCTTCCTATACATATACTGAGAATAAGCCATTCATTATTGTAGCTGGGACACTGCTGTTTTCACAAGATAAGACAAATACTGCATCTTCTTTGCTTGCCAGGGCCTCCTTTTAACTTTTGCTCTATTGATTGGTGGACATAGTCTAACCCTCTTAAATGTGCCTCAAAGACTAGCATGTAGCCCTATAGTGAAGAGAAACAAGAAGTGGCATATACTGGTTTTCAATTCACTGCACAAAGGCACAGAAAGGGAAGGGAAGGGGTTAGCAGGATATCATGCTAACCATTATATGTAAAAGATATCACATCTAATAGGCAACAGAAAGTGCTAAGTGCTGTCTTTGTTGACTTCTGTGTTTGTGACTGTCTGGAAGATCCCAAAAGAAAATTATTGGCACAATACTGAAGCATAATACAAGCCCATGGTGTGTTTGCTTATTGTGTAAATCCCTTTAGTAACTGTTGATGAACAATTATTTCCACATGAATTCTCCAAAATACTCATAGAAGAGCCAAAACGGTAAAATAATCAAGTTGTGACACTAAAATTCCAGTTCCATCTCCTTCATGAACCTTCCTCAGCAACTCTAACATTCAAAGTTGGGTGTTATCCTATATGTTACCTTTTAATCGGTTCATGTGTTATTGTTGCTTTTCCCAACTATACAGATCAGCTATTTTCTTTCTTTTTTTTATAATTTTTTATTTTATCTTATTTATTCATTTTTAGAGAGGAGAGAGACAGAGAGAGAGAATGGGGGAGGAGCTGGAAGCATCAACTCCCATATGTGCCTTGACCAGGCAGGCCCAGGGTTTTGAACCGGCAACCTCAGCATTTCCAGGTCGACGCTTTATCCACTGTGCCACCACAGGTCAGGCCATTGATCAGCTATTTTCAACCAGTGTGTCAAGAGGCACTGGTATGCTTCAAGAATTTTTAAAACATACAACAACTGACTATTTGGTCAGAGGCACTGACCTATTTTACCTTAGATTGCCAAATAAAAAAATGACAACAGCCAATACAATAATAGTTGTCTGGTATGAATGAATAAAAATTATACCTATTTTTTGTCAGAGTGGCAAAGAATATCATGAATTTTTTTGGTGTGTCGCCTAATTTTAGTAATTAGTTTATGTGTACTACAAGATAAAAAGGGTTGAAAATTGCTGAACTAGATTATAAACTTCCTATTGACAGCATGGTAAATAGTATGGGAACATGAACTTTGAAGTTGGACAGATTTGGGTTCAAGCTCTGCAACTGCTAGCTGTGTGCCTTTTGGAGGGTTAATCTTTCTAAGCCTGAGTTTACTCATTTGTACATCAGGTACAATAACAGTTAAGAACCTCATAGCATTGGCCCTGGCCGGTTGGCTCAGCGGTAGAGCGTCAGCCTGGCGTGCAGGGGACCCGGGTTCGATTCCTGGCCAGGGCACATAGGAGAAGCTCCCATTTGCTTCTCCACCCCCCACCCCTCCTTCCTCTCTGTCTCTCTTCCCCTCCCGCAGCCGAGGCTCCATTAGGAGCAAAGATGGCCCGGGCGCTGGGGATGGCTCAGGCGCTGGGGATGGCTCCTTGGCCTCTGCCCCAGGCGCTGGACTGGCTCTGGTCGGCAGAGTGACGCCCCGGAGGGGCAGAGCATCGCCCCCTGGTGGGCGTGCCAGGTGGATCCCGGTCGGGCCCATGCGGGAGTCTGTCTGACTGTCTCTCCCCATTTCCAGCTTCAGGAAAAAAAAAAAAAAAAAGAACCTCATAGCATTATTGTGAGAATTAAATGAGACAATGCATGGAATGCCTGGGAAAAACAGATGGTCTCCTGTCTTTTGGGCATTAATGATATCTTACAACCATTTCTTTATTTCTTTCAGGACCTGTCACAGGCACAAAGAATTCAATAAATACTCTGATGGATACAGTCGCAAATTATACAGTCTGTTTATTCCTCCCTTATCTAATCGTCACCAAAAGCTCTGAATGTTTAAAGTCTACTTTATTTATTTATTTTTATTCATTTTTAGAGAGGAGAGAGAGACCGAGAGAGAGGAGAGACCGAGAGAGAGGAGAGAAAGACAGAGAGAAGGGGGGGAGGAGCGGGAAGCATCAACTCCCATATGTGCCTTGACCAGGCAAGCCCAGGGTTTCGAACCAGCGACCTCAGCATTTCCAGGTCGATCCTTTATCCACTGCGCCACCACAGGTCAGGCCTAAAGTCTACTTTATTAGGGTAAAGGCTGACCTAGAAACCAAGCCTCCTGACCTGTACCACATCGGCTCTAACTCCTTCCGCACAGCAATAGATGGTTCATCCTGCCAGTTTATTATGCCCTCAAATAAGCAGATAGCTGATTCCAGGAAGCAAAGAGTACATGTGTCTGTGTGTGTCTACACTCATATTATTAGTTGAAAAGAGTTTTCATGTTTTGATTCAGAACATTTCTCAAGTATTTTTTTTTTTACTGGTTCTAAACAGAATGCCCTTACCTTTCTTATCTTATTGCTTTGCACGAAGAGCTGAACTTTAATCCTAACAAAGTTCACCCAGAAATACAGGTTCGGTATACGGTGCACTTAAGAACAAAGAGCCGATGATAAATCTCACCACTTTAGAAAGCCGGGGATAAAGGGAGCGGTGGGAGGAGGGGGTATCTGGGTGCCCACTGGTGAGCCGGGAACTACGCACAGACCGCAAGCCAGACTGCAACAGGCCGTCCAGAGCGGATTCCCCTGAGAATCAGCGTGTGGCCAGTTACAAACCAGGGTAAAACATCACCAAAGCAGGTGCACTGGACCCGGAACGGGTCCGCCGGTCTTCAAGCATCCACCTGGACCAGTTCTTCCATTTGGGTGGCCAAGAAGGTCGGGTGCCACAAGTCCCCCGCAGGCCCCAGAGCCCCCATGCCCCGCCATATGGGCCGCCACAGGACCTTAGTGCGCGCCCGGGACGGCTCCTGCTTGGGCGGCGCTCCCGCAACCCCCACGGTCGCTCGCGGCCCGGCGCCTACATCTTCCCCCGCCTCGGCCGCATCACCGCCCGCAGAGGCGCAAGAAAGCGCCTCGCCATCCCCGCGGTCCCCACCGCATACCTGCCTCGCCGCTGCTGCGCTCTGCCCACAGTGCACGCGTGGTAGATTCTGGCGCCGTTTACTCTTTTTTTCTTCCGTCCACGTCCCGCAAGATGACGTTACGTCAGCGGCGTAGGAGTAAAGCCAGGCCGCTGGGCCTCCGCTGGTGACGTGGGCCTAGGGCTCAGCCCCGGGCTGCGCCGCGGAAACGGCGTAGACGCCTTCTGAGAATTGGGCCCTCGCTCCACGTGGCGGGCCCCGCCCGCCGAAGCCCGGCAGACGCCAGGAGGCGGGGCTCGAGTGGCCTTGCTGAACATCTTTGTCCCAGGAGGGGAAGGGGCCGTAGGGAGAGTCTTAGAGCCGCCCCATTGGGCCTTCTAGGGATTCAGGAAAGATGTCTGGATCCCTCAGCTGCTAGTAGAACCTATTCGGTGTGGTTTTCGTTGTTTCACACCTCGAAAATAGGTTGAATCAATGTACACATATTTAGAGCCCACAATCCCGGCAAACTTTTGCTGTTTAAATGGGAAAATTTTGCCAGTGCGATAAAATGATTTGCCCCCTAATCGTCTGGAGGTTTTCCCAAGGGTCCCAGCCCAACTCTCTTTTCGCAGGGACATTGGTGAGAATATTGTACTTAAAATCGTTGTATTTAATCCCAGACATTTGTAACTATTCCAGAGGTGAATGAGGATCCACCCTTAAAATTATAGAGCTCAGGCTCTCCGTCTCTCCTACTTGCCTGTGTTTTGCTTGAAGGGCACATTCCTGCACAGGCACAGACTTAGTGCTGGGCACGAGGGCAGGGGAGAAGAGGCACAGCACCTGAGTGGAGTTCAGTGACAAGGAAGGCCCCTTGCACCTTCTGTAGTAGTCCCTAAGAACATTGCGGAGCCTATTTAGTCATTCCCTCCCTCGTTCAACATTGGCTATTTTCCGTGCCAGACATTCTCTAGGTGTGGAGGAAGACACTGTGTGTTCGTTGCTCCTCCCACCCCCATGGTCATGGGTTCACAGCTTTATGGTAGAGATAGATAGATATGTGAACAAATGATTGATTACAAGACAATGTGATGAATTCTAGCAGAAGGAGTACCTAGGGATTCAGGTAAGACTTTAAAAAGAGGGTAGACATTCGAATTGTTCTTTGAGGGACAAGAAGTAAACAGTTCCCCTACAAGAGGGAGCAGGATCATACAGGGAAGCTAGAATAAAATGTGCAGAGGCATTTGCCACCTTGCAAAAAGATTTGAGTCATGCTAAAGGTTTTGAATTTTATCATCTTCAAAGATAGAGGACCATGACTTTTAAAGTACTGGAATGGCATTATAAGATTTGTAAATAAGACATCACCGGTAGGGAGGGGTAGAAGCTGAGAAGTTGGATATTAACCTGTTGCAAAGGCCTAAGTAACAAATGATGGCTGGAAAAAAGTCGCCAACAAGGCGCATGGGGAGCATAAAGAAGAGAGCTGGTAGTACCTACTACTTGAAAGTGGGAGGCGAGAGGAGAGGAGGGGTACCTGCACATCTGGCGGCGCTGCAGTACACTGAGTTAGGAAACAGATGAGAGGAGCCATTCTTTTGGGTGAAGAATGAGAATAACAAACACCTGTTAAGTGTTGAGCACTTTGGGTTTGAAGTAGGGTGAGGGATACTAAAGAAGCAAACTCCCCTCCAGTAATTTCATCCAGTACCTCAGCTTTTTTCTTAAGAGTCTCATCATGAACGAATTAGGCAACTGTGGGCATTGCTAAAGCCACTAGGGACAGAAACCTTCACTCAGGCAGTCCTGTCCTGTTCTTAATGTGTTTTATTTTTATTGATTGATTTGAGAGAGAAATGGATTTGCTGTTCTACATATCCATGCATTCACTGGTTGATTCTTCTATGTGCCGGGATGAATCCAAACTTTGGCATATTGGGATGGCACTCTAACCAACTGAGCTACCCAGCCAGGGCTTGAATGTGTTCTTAACCCACGTCACCTTATGGTGATTGCTTGTTTGCCTTCCCTGCTAGAATTTAAGCTCCTGAGAGCATGAAAGTATATTCTTGGCATATAATAGACACAATATATATTTGATAAATGAATGAATTTAATTTTTTGGGCTTAGCTTTCTCAAATAAGAAATGGGCTAATAACACTGTCCTTGCCTATTGTATATACTTGGCTATAGGGTTGTTGAGAGGATCAAATATAAAAATCTTATTTATTTTGAGGAAGGGAGAGGGGGAGAGAAAAGAAAAGGAGAAGTATCAACTCATTGTTTTGCATCCATTGATTGCTCCTCATACATGCCTTGACTGGGGATGGATCCAGTGACCTCTAGCTCAAGCTGGCAACCCCAGGATTGCTCTAGCCACTGCGCTACCACCAGCCGGGCAAATACAAAAATCTTTTAACATTGTCCAAACATTTTCTTTTAATTTTTTTTCAAAGATTTTATTTATTCATTATAGAGAGGGGAGAGAGAGAGAGAGAGAGAGAGAGAGAGAGAGAAGAGAGGGAGAAACTGGAAGCATCAACTCCCATATGTGCCTTGACCAGGCAAGCCCAGGGTTTTGAACCGGCAACCTCAGCGTTTCCAGATTAACGCTTTATCCACTGTGCCACCACAGGTCAGGCTAAACATTTTCTAATTTATTTATTACTGTTATTTTATTTTTATTACTATTTTGCTATTAATATTCTACTCCAATAAAGAGGAAGTAGTGGGCTATGTGACTATGGATTGGGGAAAATCAGATACCAGATTTATCGGCTAGTTTCCCTTTCCACAGAAATCAAGGAAATGATTCAACCATGGTATCTTTCCTGCTTATGATTTAAAAAAGAAAAGTTTTTTTTTAATTTATTGATTTTATAAAGAGAGGAAGGAGTTAAGAAAGAGACAGAAACATCTATCTGTTTCTGTATGTGCCCTGACCGGGGATCGAACCAGCACTCTTTACCTTTTGGGATGATGCTCCAACCAGCCGAGCTATCTGTCCAGGCCAAAGTGATTCTTTTTTGGCCCTGGCCGGTTTGCTCAGTGGTAGAGCGTCGGCCTGGCGTGCGGAAGTCCCGGGTTCGATTCTTTTTTTTTTTTTTCTTTTCTTTTTTTCATTTTTCTGAAGCTGGAAACAGGGAGAGACAGTCAGACAGACTCCCGCATGCGCCCCACCGGGATCCACCCGGCACGCCCACCAGGGGGCGATGCTCTGCCCACCAGGGGGCGATGCTCTGCCCATCCTGGGCGTCGCCATGTTGCAACCAGAGCCACTCTAGCGCCTGGGGCAGAGGCCACAGAGCCATCCCCAGCGCCCGGGCCATCTTTGCTCCAATGGAGCCTTGGCTGTGGGAGGGGAAGAGAGAGAGAGAGGAAAGCGTGGCGGAGGGGTGGAGAAGCAGATGGGCGCTTCTCCTGTGTGCCCTGGCCGGGAATCGAACCCGGGTCCTCCGCACGCTAGGCCGACGCTCTACCGCTGAGCCAACCGTCCAGGGCCGGGGTTCGATTCTTGGCCAGGGCACACAGGAGAGGCGCCCATCTGCTTCTCCACCCCTCCCCCTCTCTTTCCTCTCTGTCTCTCTCTTCCCCTCCCGCAGCAGAGGCTCCATTGGAGCAAAGATGGCCCGGGCGCTGGGGATGGCTCCTTGGCCTCTGCCCCAGGGGCTAGAGTGGCTCTGGTCGAGACAGAGCGACGTCCCGGAGGGGCAGAGCATCGCCCCCTGGTGGGCAGAGCGTCGCCCCTGGTGGGCGTGCTGGGTGGATCCCGGTCGTGCACATGCGGGAGTCTGTCTGACTGCCTCCCCATTTCCAGCTTCAGAAAAATACAAAAAACAACAACAACAACAACAACAAAAAAGTGATTCTTTTTTGATGGGAGGAATGTAATTTTTGTCTCAGCAAATGGAAAGTGGCTGGACAAGACCAGAAAGTCATGTAGGAAATGGACTATTTAGAATCGGACTATAAGACTACAAGATAGCCCTGGCAGGGGACTCAGTGGAAAAAGCATCATCCTAGCACACCAAGGTCATGGGGCTACCCCCAGTGACAGCATGTATGAGAAGCAATCAATGAGTACACAACCAAATGGAACAACTAAGTGGAATGGTGAGTTGATGCTTCTCTCTCTTGCTTGCTCTATTTCTCCCTTCCTACCTCTTTCCTTTCTCACTCAAATCAATGGAAAAAATAAAAATAAAGATTAAAAAAATGAATGCAGGACAGAGGACTGCTTCTTTACATGCTACAGAGTACTAGTTTAAGTTATCTAAGTCTCAGTTTCTTTAATTATTAATAACAGACTTATTCAAACAGAGCAATTTACTGAAAGAGTAACTTTTAGTCTCCAAGAGCAGGAGGTAAAATGGATCTTTTTTTCATTTGATGTCTGCTTTTTAAAAAATTAATTTTAATGGGGTGACATTGATAAATCAGGGTACATATGTTCAGAGAAAACATCCCTAGGTTATTTTGACATTTGATTATGCTGCATTCCCATCATCCAAAGTCCGATTGTCTTCCGTCACCTTCTAACTGGTTTTCTTTGTGCCCTCCCTCTCCTCCCCCTCACCCCGTAACCCCCACACTCTTGTCCATGTCTCTGAGTCTCAATTTTATGTCCCACCTATGTATGGAATCATATAGTTCTTAGTTTTTTCTGATTTACTTATTTCACTCCGTATAATATTATCAAGGTCCATCCATGTTATTGTAAATGATCCGATGTCATCATTTCTTATGGCTGAGTAGTATTCCATAGTATATATGTACCAAAGCTTTTTAATCTATTCGTCCACTGACGGACACTTGGGCTGTTTCCAGATCTTCACTATTGTGAACAATGCTTCTACAAACATGGGGGTGCATTACTCCTTTTGAAACAGTGCTATGGTGTTCTTGGGGTATATTCCTAAAAGTAGGATAGCTGGGTCAAAAGGTAGTTCGATTTTTAATTTCTTGAGGAATCTCCATACTGTTTTCCACAGTGGCTGCACCAGTCTGCATTTCCACCAGCAGTGCAGGAGGGTTCCCTTTTCTCCACATCCTCACCAGAACTTATTCTGTGTTGTTTTGTTGATGAGTGCCATTCTGACTGGTGTGAGGTGATATCTCATTGTGGTTTTAATTTGCATTTCTCTAATGATTAGTGATGTTGAGCATTTTTTCATATGCCTATTGGCCATCTGTATGTCCTCTTTGGAGAAGTGTATATTCATTTCTTTCACCCATTTTTGATTGGATTGTCTTCCTCGTATTGAGTTTTACAAGTTCTTTATAAATTTTGGTTATTAACCCCTTATCAGATGTATTGTCAAATATGTTCTCCCATTGTGTAGTTTGTCTTTTTATTCTGTTCTTATTGTCTTTAGCTGTGCAAAATCTTTTTAGTTTGATATAGTCCCATTTGTTTATCCTGTCTTTTATTTCACTTGCCCGTGGAGATAAATCGGCAAATATATTGCTGCGAGAGATGTCAGAGAGCTTAACTGCCTATGTTTTCTTCTAAGATGCTTATGGTTTTACGGCTTACATTTAAGTTTTTTATCCATTTTGATTTTATTTTTGTGAATGGTGTAAGTTGGTGGTCTAGTTTCATTTTTTTGCAGGTAGCTGTCCAATTTTCCCAACACCATTTGTTGAAGAGGCTGTCTTTACTCCATTGTATGCTCTTACCTCCTTTGTCAAATATCAGTTGTCCATAAAAGTGTGGGTTTATTTCTGGCTTCTATGTTCTGTTCCATTGATCTATATGCCTGTTCTTATGCCAGTACCAGGCTGTCTTGAGTACAATGGCCTTGTAGTATAACTTGATATCTGGAAGTGTGATACCTCCCACTTTATTCTTCCTTTTCAAGATTGCTGAGGCTATTCGTGTTCTCTTTTGGTTCCATATAAATTTTTGGAACATGTGTTCTATATCTTTGAAGTATGTCATTGGTATTTTAATCGGTATTGTATTGAATTTATAAATTGCTTTGGGTAATATAGACATTTTAATGATGTTTATTCTTCCTAACCATGAGCACATGTGTGTATGACAGAGATAAAGAGAGAGACAGAGAGAAGGGCAGATAGGGACAGACAGGAAGAGAGAGAGATGAGAAGCATCAGTTCTTTGTTGTGGCACCTTAGTTGTTCATTGATTGCCTTCTCATATGTGCTCTGACCAGGGGGCTACAGCAGAGCAAGTGACCCCTGTTCAAGCCAGCGACCTTGGGCTTCAAGCCAGTGACCATGGGGTCATGTCTATGATCCCACATATAAGCCTGTGACTCCATGCTCAAACCAGTGAGGCCGCGCTCAAGCCAGTGACCTTGGGGTTTCAAACCTGGGTCCTCTGTGTCCCAGTCCTACGCTCTATCCACTGTGCCACCACCTGGTCAGGCAAAATGGATCTCTTTCAGAAGTGGGTACAGGGAAGTGGAAGTCGGGAACTAAGACTATCCTCCATCTCTGGGTCTCTTATTTACACTTCTGCACATCTGCTTCTTATTTTCTCCTTTTAAGTTAGACTATTTATTAATGAACATTTGGTGGAGAATGGATTTCTTAGTACTAAAATATTCTCAGTTGGTGCCTACTCCTGACAGACTTCTAGGCTTGGTCCCAGTTCCAGATTCCTGGAGAGAAAATCTTATTGACCTAATTTGGCCCAGAACTCCATTTTTGGTTAAGTCAGTGGTAGCAGGGTGAGCAAGGGCCACGCAGGTTATGTGAACACAGAGGCTGGGCCCCTCCATTTAGCAGGGCACTGAGTGATGGCAATTCTTAGAGAAAGGGAAGTAGGCTAGGTTGATAGATGTATTATGTGAATTGGCAATGATCGGACAAACATTTAAATGAACCAGTTTGTTTTGGGGTTTTTTTTTTACAGAGACAGAGAGAGAGAGTCAGAGAGAGGGATAGATAGGGACAGACAGACAGGAATGGAGAGAGATGAGAAGCATCAATCATCAGTTTTTCTTTGAGACACCTTAGTTGTTCATTGATTACTTTCTCATATGTGCCCTGACTGTGGGCCTTCAGCAGACCAAGTAACCCCTTGCTCGAGCCAGCAACCTTGGTTCAAGCTGGTGAGCTTTGCTCAAACCAGATGAGCCTGCGCTCAAGCTGGCGACCTTGGGGTCTAGAACCTGGGTCCTCCGCATCCCAGTCTGACGCTCTATCCACTGAGCCACCACCTGGTCAGGCTAAATGAACCAGTTTTAAACACACTATACGTCACTTTGTAGTTTCACAAACCAAGTTATACACCAGAAGCACCAGGAAAGCTTTTGAAAATACAGATTCTTAGAGGCCCCACTTCCCACCAGTGAAATTAGAATCTCCAGAGGCAGGGCCCAGGAATCAGCATTTTATAAACCACCCTGGAAGATTATGACTAGCACTTCAGAACCTCTGCTTTAAGAGACAAGCCGCACTTGCTGATTTGTTGATTATAGCCATGTGACAGGTAAGAAGGGGTATCTCATGGGTTTTTTTTTTTTTTAATTTATTTATTTTTTACAGAGACAGAGAGAGAGAGTCAGAGAGAGGGATAGACAGGGACAGACAGGAACGAACGGAGAGAGATGAGAAGCATCAATCATTAGTTTTTTATTGCGTGTTGCAACACCTTAGTTGTTCATTGATTGCTTTCTCATATGTGCCTTGACCGGGGGGCTACAGCAGACCGAGTAACCCCTTGCTGGAGCCAGTAACCTTGGGTTCAAGCTGGTGGGCTCCTGCTCAAACCAGATGAGCCTGCGCTCAAGCTGGTGACCTCAGGGTCTCGAATCGGTGTCTTCCGCATCCCAGTCCGATGCTCTATGCACTGCGCCACCGCCTAGTCAGGCTCATGGTGGTTTTAATTTGCATTTCTCTGATGACTGGTGATGTTGAGCATCTTTTCATGTGTCTGTTGGCCATCTGTGTGTTCTCTTTAGAGAAGTGTCTGTGCAGGTGCTTTGTGCATTTTTTATTTGGATGTGTGTGTGTGTGTGTTGAGCTCTTTATAAATTTTGGATATTAACTAGTTATCAGATGTATCATTGGTGAATATGTTCTCTCATTCAGTGAGTTGTCTTCTCATTTTGTTGAATGTTTTCTTTGCTATGCAAAAACTTTTTAATTTGATGTAGCCCCATTTGTTTTTGTTTTGCTTGGCTAAGGAAACATATCAGAAAAAATATTAAGAGAAATGTTCAAGATTTTACTGTCGCCTGACCAGGCAGTGGCGCAGTGGATAGAGCGTTGGACTGGGATGCGGAGGACCCAGGTTTGAGACCCCCGAGGTCACCAGCTTGAGCACAGGCTCATCTGGTTTGAGCAAAGCTCACCAGCTTGGACCCAAGGTCTCTGGCTCGAGCAAGGGGTTACTCAGTCTGCTGAAGGACCACGGTCAAGGCACATATGAGAAAGCAATCAATGAACAACTAAGGTGTCGCAACGAAAAACTGATGATTGATGCTTCTCATCTCTCTGTTCCTTCTGTCCCTATCTATCCCTCTCTCTGACTCTCTCTGTAAAAAAACAAAAACAAAAACAAAAACTGATTCATTTAAATGTTTGTCCTATCATTGCCAATTCACATAATACGTCTAAAAAAAAAAAAAAAGAATATTAAAACAAATAAATAAAGGAGTAGAGGGACCAGCTTCTGAAAGGGCCTCTAGGCTGTTGGGAGTAGATACACCATCTCCTACCCTGCAACCTAGGGTGAGCTGTCCCATAAGTTTATTTCCCTTTAAGGAGCCCAAACTGGACAATCTAAATACTCTAACAGCTTTGTGGTCGGGTTAGTCAGGTCTCCTGGGAGGCAGAGTTGCTGAGTTAAATAACACCTACGTGTCACGGACTCTGGAGGGGACCGTGCCATCAGCTTCCCTGCTCCCTGTGCGGAATCTCCCTGGCACGGAAGCCCTTCCTCCTAGGTTAGTAATAACTGTCCCAGAACTTAACCACCTTCCTCCAGGGAAGTAAATTACTTCCGAGGTACTTTGGAATGGTGCTTACAATTAGCATTTTATGAAGCAGGATTAAAAAAAAAGTTTTTTTTTTAACTTACTGATTTATTTTTCGATAGAGGGGAGAGAGGAAGAGAGAGGGGAGAAGCGGGAAACATCAACTTGTAGTAGTTGCTTCCTGTACGTGCCTTGACCAGGCAAGCCCAGGGTTTCAAACCAGTGACCTCAGCATTCCAGGTTGACACTTTATCCACTGCGCCACCACAGGTCAGGCAATGTCAGATTCATTTTAACTAATACATGCTTCATTGAAAGGCAACTTTAGTCAGATCATTAACACGCTGTGGAAAAAAATATGCCATCTCCTTGTTTTTCTGCTCGGCTTTCAAGTGCCCTTATAACGAGTACCTACCTTACTCACCACATTAGTACGTATTTGGAAAATCTTTTCAGTCTCCCAACACTGATCCACATGAGCCCCTGGCCTTCACTCAGGTTGTCCTTGGCTCCTGGGGTCACCTCCTCATCTCAGTCCTACCCATCTGCCATATTCACCTCTAGTCCCACCACCTCCTCAGAGCTTGACTGACCCTCACTAGTCTAGCCCACATGGACTGTTTCTCTGAACAGTCTCCTGTGTCACCTGTCAGTTTCCCCACTAAACTGTCAGCTCCCTATAAGGGGCTGTATCTTACAATTGTTTCAAAGGGGTTGCTCAATACTGTTTTCACTATCACATCCTATTATTTACACTGTATTTTTTATAAAAGGGATTTAAAAAGTTTAAGACAAGTAGATAAAGTGACATATCTTCCATCAAAATTTCACCTTAATTACAGGATAAAATAATTTTGTTCTAGGCCCAAACTTTTTTTTTCCTTTTTTTCCTTTTTTTTTTACAGGGACAGAGAGAGATGAGAAGATCAATCATCAGTTTTTCGTTGCGACACCTTAGTTGTTCACTGATTGCTTTCTCAAATGTGCCTTGACCGCGGGCCTTCAGCAGACCGAGTAACCCCTTGCTCGAGCCAGAGACCTTGGGTCCAAGCTGGTGAGCTTTTTGCTCAAGCCAGATGAGCCCACGCTCAAGCTGGTGACCATGGGGTCTCAAAACTGGGTCCTCCGCATCCCAGTCTGACGCTCTATCCACTGCACCACCGCCTGGTCAGGCCAAACTTTTAAAAAATTTTTTATTTATTCATTTTAGAGAGGAGAGAGAGTGAGAGTGAGAGAGAGAGAGAGAGAGAGAGAAAGGGGGAGGAGCAAGAAGTATCAACTCCCATATGTGCCTTGACCAGGCAAGCCCAGGGTTTTGAACCGGTGACCTCAGCGTTCCAGGTCAATGCTTTATCCACTGCACCACCACAGGTCAGGCTAGGCCCAAACTTTTTAATGCTTCCTGCTTTCTAAGTTTTCTGTCATAATTCCCAACCAATTCCTTTCCACCCAGAAATGAAAATAGGAAATTACCATATTTCTCCATGTACAAGATGTACTGTTTTCTGAAAAATTTGGGGTGTAAAAACTAGGTGCGTCTTATACAGTGGTTGTGGCATTTCAAATGCCATAGACGCAGGCGTCCCCAAACTATGGCCCGTGGGCCGCAATGCGGCCCCCTGAGGCCATTTATTCAGCCCCCACTGCATTTCTGGAAGGGGCACCTCTTTCATTGGTGGTCAGTGAGAGGACCACTGTATTTGGCAGCCCTCCAATGGTCTGAGGGACAGTGAACTGGCCCCCTGTGTAAAAAGTTTGGAGACCCCTGCTAGAGGGAACTGAGGATGAGGCAATATATGAAGACAGTGATTCTCATCAGACATAGATGAGGACAAGCTAGTGAATGGGAGTTTTGCCAGTGATGAGGAGTTGTATGAATTTCATGATGAAAACTTGAGTTCAGCCTGACCAGGCAGTGGCGCAGTGGATAGAGTGTCAGACTGGGATGCAGAGGACCCAGCTTTGAAATCCCAAGGTCACCACCAGCTTGAGTGTGGGTTCATCAGGTTTGAGCAAAGCTCACCAGCTTGAGCCCAAGGTCGCTGGCTTGAGCAAGGGGTCACTTGGTCTGCTGTAGCCCCCGGTCAAGGCACATATGAGAAAGCAATCAATGAACAACTAAAGTGCCACAACAAAGAATTGATGCTTATCTCTCTCCCTTCCTTTCTGTCTGTCCCTATCTGTCCCTCTTTCTCTGTCCCCGTCAAAAAAAAACCCCCCAAAACAAACAATAAAACACTTGAGTTCAATTTTTATGTAATACACTTTTTTTCAAATTTCAGGACCCAAAATTAAGGTGCATCTTATACACAGGAAAATACACTACCTTTTAAAGTTGTTTTCCAGCAAGCTAGAATCTCTGAGTTGGTCATGTGGGTGGGGCCCAAGAATGCCACATGCCACGCCCTTTGTAGCTGCCCTGGCCTTATGTTAAAAAACAGATTTCAGCCCTGGCCGGTAGGCTCAGTGGTAGAGCGTCGGCCTGGCGTGCAGAAGTCCCGGGTTCGATTCCCGGCCAGGGCACACAGGAGAAGCGCCCATCTGCTTCTCTACCCCTCCCCCTCTCCTTCCTCTCTGTCTCTCTCTTCCCCTCCTGCAGCTGAGGCTCCATTGGAGCGGGGATGGCCGGGGCGCTGGGGATGGCTCCTTGGCCTCTGCCCCAGGCGCTAGAGTGGCTCTGGTCGCAACAGAGCGACGCCCCGGAGGGGCAGAGCGTTGCCCCCTGGTGGGCGTGCTGGGTGGATCCGGTCGGGCGCATGCGGGAGTCTGTCTGACTATCTCTCCCCGTTTCCAGCTTCAGAAAAAATACAAAAAAAAAAAAGAAAAAGAAAAAAAAGAAAAACAGATTTCATGCTGAACTCACTAAGAATGTCAGGGCCATACAACTGGGGTCTTTAGAGAGTGCATCTCCCAGGAAAAGAACCCAAGTCCCTTGAAATGCTATTATGCTATAAAGTTTTTCCTTTTTCTTTAAACCCCTATATATAGAAAAATAATCATGAGGCACATGTCAGTTAAGTTCTGTGTGCTAGTGGAATCGGTACAACTGAGTTCTCATTTTGATTTCCAGACCCTCGTGGAAGAGGCAAAAACAAGTGGTAGGATCATTTACTAGTAGGAAAGAGGGCTGGGATTCCACATCCATTTTAGAAACTGAGTAGAAAGAACTGTTTTCCTCACTCATGCCTGGGAAGACTGTGGCCCAAGCAGTGGGGAGGAGCCTGAGAAAATGTATAGCCCATTCTCTGTTCTGAACAGTCAGCTCCTTCCAAGTCCAGAGGGTGGCTATTCCCAAGCTCACTGGGGGACAACAAAAACATGTTCCTTCTGATGTTGGGCCCAACTGTGCCTGTGAGCAGATGAACGAAGACTTTGCAAACCTTTAGTCAGGCATAGCCCAACCCAAAGGGCTGGAGGCAGGACTCTGCATTTTTTCCTGCTTGAGAAATACAGAACTTAATGTGTATCTGGTGTTTTGTCGGTTATATATTCAAGTTTTGGAGCAGATACTTGCAATTGACATTACTGAAGCATGTTCTAAGCAGGCGTCCCCAAATTACGGCCCGCGGGCCGCATGCAGCCCCCTGAGGCCATTTATCCGGCCCCCCACCGCACTTCCGGAAGGGGCACCTCTTTCATTGGTGGTCAGTGAGAGGAGCACTGTATGTGGCGGCCCTCCAACGGTCTGAGGGACAGTGAACTGGCCCTCTGTGTAAAAAGTTTGGGGAACCCTGTCTAAGCAAAGAGCTAGGATAAATAAGATATTTTTATTGTTTTTCTAAAATCCCTTCTTTCATGTACACAGATTCCTTTACTTAAGTCCCCAATTATACTAATAGCTCTCTGGTCATTCGCCAACATAAGTAGGCTGCCATAGGACTTCCCATAGGGAAAGTTAAAATCTGATTCTTCTTTTTTTACTTAGTCTCGAGGCTGAGAAATCCAAGTAGTAAGAGACACAGGATAAGAATGGGAGAGACTGAGCCTTTCTGAAAGTCGACTCCTTTGCTGAATGCCACTTTCAAAGGAAAGAAGAAGTCAAATGGCAATCTCCAGTCAATTCTGGGTTGGCCCCGTGGAGGCTCTGGCTTCTGGGTAATGTCCACAAAGGTTACAACAGTTGTCAAAGACATTTCTGCTACTTGGGAATCCTGCAGGAAGAAAGTACATTATAGGCCAGCACTCGGTACCAATTCAAATAGCTCTCCAAGTGGCTTATTTTATTTTTCCTGATGAAAAAACAAAACCAAATTGCTTTAAGCAAGATAAACCTTTTTCTCATTCTGGTTCTATGTATTTTCTATGAGAAACAGGAAATGAAATTTCCTAGCGCCTGACCAGGCGGTGGCGCAGTGGATAGAGCATCGGACTGGGATGCAGAGGACCCAGGTTTGAGACCCGGAGGTCACCAGCTTGAGTGCGGGCTCATCTGGCTTGAGCAAAAAAGCTCACCAGCTTGGACCCAAGGTCGCTGGCTTGAGCAAAGGGCTACTCGGTCTGCTGAAGGCCTGCGGTCAAGGCACATATGAGAAAGCAATCAACGAACAACTAAGTTGTCGCAACAAAAAAACTAATGATTGATGCTTCTCACCTCTCTCAGTTCCTGTCTGTCTGTCCCTACCTATCCCTCTCTCTGACTCTCTCTCTGTCCCTGTAAAACAAAAACAAAAAAACAAAGAAATTTCCTAGCAACAGTCCGTGACACCAGAACTGTGAACAGTTACACCAACCTAAAGACGGACTGACTCTAGCCTCCCCCAACTGGTGAGCTATCTGTTATCAGAGAGGCCAGATGGCAAGACTGCTATGACCTGCTTAGCAGCTCTACCTTATCAGTCCCAGGAGGCTCCAAGCTCTGAAACAGTACACATGTACTACTAGTAGTTGCAATTCTATCCCTTCTTCAACAGTAGAAAGAGTTTGGAGACTTCATGGAAAAAGCAAAGAACTCAGAAATGGAGATTTAAAAAACCCATCAGATTCACAGAATGTCAGGGTTAGCAAGGATCCTCTCAACCACCCACCAATTCAAGTCAAACAAAACAGACGCTCCCAGGAGAAGAGACCTTGTCAAGCTGACTCAGGTTTCTGATCTAACAGCGATAGCTTTTGATAGATTTGGTTGCAGACTGATAATTGGAATCATGTTTATCTATAATGAACTCCCTTTTTTCTTACTGTGCTCAATAAGCAAACTTCTGATTATATAGTAATTTGACAATAAATAATTATCTTATTAAGCCAGAAATAAGTATTTTCTCCATTCACTTCCCTTTATTCTGATGCCACGTATTATCTACTGTGGTCTTTGGCAACAATAAACACCAGACTCTGGGAACATAATTTTGCTCAGAATAACCCTTCTAGGAATTTTTTTAAAAATGGGCATGGAGCCAGTGCTGTGATGATCTTGCATGTCATAGTAACTCTAGCTTGTTCTTTGTAAACATTGCAGCTCTTAAGGGGGTGTGGCATAAGAACTACTGTACTGTTGAGGGCGCTGTGAGACAAGGCTAGCTAGCTTAGGCCGAAGCTGTGGAGGGAATCTGATTCTAGCCAGGCAGCAAAGACTGGCTGAGACTAACCAGGCAAAGGAGAATAAGTAATAAATTTTCTTTGGACATTAACTTAAGAAAGAATTTACTGTTAGGACTTTTTTTTCCTAGGAACTTTATAATGGGGTGAGGTTATATATTGAATTTTTGGAGCGAATCTTTGCAGTTGACATTATTAAAGCATGTTAATATTATTTTTTAATCTCATTGCAGAATGCCTGATGAACTACATTGGCTGGGATGGCTAGAAATACTTAGGGATGGGAAATAGAATAGAAAATGAATTTTTAGCCTTGGGTTCAATATTGTCTAGGATTTGATTTAATTAACATGCCACTATCACTCATTTCAGAGCCTGTGGGGGAAGGGACATCTTAAAATGCCAACAGCAGCCCCTTTGGGAGCTGTGGTTAGAAATGGGGTAATGGCCTGACCAGGCGGTGGCGCAGTGGATAGAGCATCGGACGGGGATGCGGAGGACCCAGGTTCGAGACCCCGAGGTTGCCAGCTTGAGCGCAGGCTCATCTGCTTTGAGCAAAGCTCACCAGCTTGGACCCAAGGTTGCTGGCTCGAGCAAGGAGTTACTCGGTCAGCTGTAGCCCCCCGGTCAAGGCACATATGAGAAAGCAATCAATGAACAACTAAGGTGTCTCAAAGAAAAACTGATGATTGAGGCTTCTCATCTCTCTCCTTCCTGTCTGTCTGTCCCTGTCTGTCCCTTTCTCTGACTTGCTGTCTCTGCCAAAACAAACAAAACTAAAAAAACCATATAGTTACTTTTGAAATGTAGATTTCTCTAAAATTATTTTTCAAATTGCAAAATTTGACCCATTATCGCCTATCATTTAAAAAATGTTTACTACATAATAAAATTATTTATTTTAATGGGACACAATTAACCAAGAATTGATGACCAAAAAATTGCAACAGCAATAACCTCTTTTTTTAAAGTGAGAGGAGGGGAGATAGAGAGACAGACTCCTACATGTGCCCCAACTGGGATCCACCCAGCAACCCCCATCTGGGGCTGATGCTCAAATCAACAGTGCAGCACTGGAGGCCGATGCTCAGACCAACCGAGCTATCCTCAGCGCCCAGAGCTGACATTCGAACCAATTGAACCATTGGTTGTGAGAGAGGGAGAGAGAAAGAAGGAGTAGAGGGAGGGTAAGAGAAGCAGATGGTTGCTTCTCTTGTGTGCCCTGACCAGGATCAAACCTGGGATGTCCACATGCTGGGCCAATACTCTATCTACTGAGCCAATCAGCTAGAGCAGCAATAACTTTAACAGCAATCAACAGGCTCAGAGCCTCTGATAAGTGTGTGACTATCACAGTGAATATATAATTATAGAAAATGTTTTCTGCAGTTTAATCAACCAGTATAGTAATAGTGGTACGGTAATTGAAAAGAAATTAACTTATACTATAGTCTGGGTTCAGAATATTAAAAAAATAAAACAAAAAACCTGGGGAAAAAGAACATAGGTGTATTCACTATGACAACATGCTAATTTCAGTAACCAGGCAGGAGGATCAACATATAAGTTAATTGTGTTAGCTCACTCTTACCAAACACTGACTGGTAGCATAAATTGGCTCTCAGAAGTAAAAAATTAAATGGTCATCAAATGGCTGACAATCTAGGCTTTGCAAGGATTAGTGGTCCTTTATGAGCCATGACTTACCTTTATGGACTGACACTGGTACAGGAATCGTGCTCCTGACACATGAGCTTGTGGGTTGGACTGGAGGCCTATATATGCCCACAATACCTGGATCTCCAGGGAAGTTGGTATGACACAGCAGGAAGTACAATGCATAGCCTGCAGAAGGGTAAAGAAGCATCTACTTAAATTGCTGATGGTTGCCTATAATCACTCACCACGCATTAAGTAGCTATTGTTTTTTACACCATGTACAACAACAGAGAAGGCAATGTAGTCCACAGAACACAAAAGTTCACAATAGACCATATTTTTGTCCTTGGTCTTAGGAAAATTAATATTCTAAAATGGAAATTACTAATATAGATTATAAAATGTGAACCCACCTACAATGGTTATAAGAAGTGCCCTGTGAGGTACACAGTCAGTATTATGGAACACCAGAAAAAGAAACAGCTATTTCTGGTCGAGGATGGGACTCGGATGAGTAATATGAGACCAGAAGAATGGTGATTAAAGGAAAATTCAGGTAGAGATGGCATATAAGAAGGTATGCAACTAGAGCAGCACACAGTGCCAAGGAGTGACATTTATTGATTAATGTGAATAACAGGTAGTGAGTGTCTCCCTATGTGCCTGGCATCTATGAGGTGCTGGCCTTGAGCAGACACTTGACTGAAGCAGAGGACTGAACACAGGAGCAATGAAAGCTTAAGGAAGAAGACTTTTTAGTGTTAGATTATGAAGTCCACCAAGTAGTCTGACTCTAGGAGGACTGATCTCAAGATGCGAAAAGGACTGATGGAAGTGAGGACTTTAATAAGGTTACTATAACCTAGCAGATATAAACTATCCTCAATATGCTTTGTTCTTTTTAGCTTCATACTTTTTTATAATAAGGCTCAGATACAGGCAATAACATGTATAAATTAGGAATAGGAGACAACAAACCAAGTTTATGTTTATTAAGGACCCATCAAACTGTTCTCCAAGTGGTTGCACCATTGTGCAGTCCCAACAACAATGTCTGAGGGTTCCAATATCTCCACATCCTTGCCAACACTTGTTACCACTGTTTTAATTACTGCCATCCCAGTGGGTGTGAAGCAGTACCTTGTTGTGGTTTTGTAATTCTTTAATGGCTAAATGATGTTGAACATCTTCTCATGAATTTGTTCCAAATAGTTTTAAACCTTTTTCTTTTTATTTATTCTACATTAGGAACATTTTCCCATGGTGCCAAATGTTCTTTGAAAATGTGATTTAAAATGTAAATTTAAGAATAATAAACACTAGCCTGACCAGGCGATGGAGCAGAGCATAGAGCGCTGGCCTGGGATGCAGAAGACCCAGGTTCGAAACACTGAGGTTGCTGGCTTGAGCGCAGGCTCATTCGGCTTGAGCATGGGGTCACTAGCTTGAGTGTAGGCTCATAGACAAGACCCCATGGTCACTGGCTTGAGCTCAAAGGTTGCTAGCTTGAAGCCTAAGGGGTCACTGACTCGGCTGTAGCCCTCCCCCCCCCACTGTCAAGGCCCATATGAGAAAGCAATCAACGAGCAACCAAGGTGCAACAACTAAGAATTGATGCTTCTCATCTCTCTCCCTTTCTGTCTGTCTGTCCCTATCTGTTCCTCTCCCTGTCCCTCTCTTGCTTAAAAAAATAAAAATAAAATAGTTAAAAAAAAAAAGAATAATAAAGACTAGTTCCACTATAATCTCAATCCAACCCCTTCCTGTATTCAGCTATGTAGCAAACAAAAAACATTCCCTCTGTATGGCTTTGAAGTTCAAGAGAAATAAATTTGACTTCAGTTGTCTAAAGGCTGAATCAAGTATACATGTTTACTTATCATCCAAATCTCCTTAAAAGAAAAGTATATGAGGAATACAGTCATAATAGTGCTGAGAAAGGAAAAACGGCATTTAAAAAATAATCTCTTAAGGGGAAACGTCTTTCAAAGTCTGAGCTAAAACTCCAAAGTAAACAAAAATGATAAATTTTACAACATGGAAATCAACTTCTGTATGGCAAACAAACACCATAAACAAAGTCAAAAGACAAGTGACAAACCGGAAAAAATATCTACAAATCATAACAGAAACGAGCTGATTCTCAAAAACACAAAGATTCCCTATAAGTCACAAGACTAGCAATTCAATAAAAATGGGCAAGGGATATAAAAAGATCACAGTGAAGAAAATACAAATTGTTCAACCATATATCAAGATATTCGACCTTATTCAAGGAGAAAAATAAAACTACACTGGAACGCTATTTCTCACTTATGAGATGAATAAAGATGAAAAAGTATGAAAACAGCATGGATGAAAGTCCAGGGTAACAAGCCATCGCACAGATGGACAGTAGGACTGCAAGTTGGTACATCATGTATAGACAATGAATTGGCAATATTTATTAAAATTTTAAACGCATATACCTTTGATCTAGAAACTCTATTTCTATGATTTATCATATGTTTATCTCACATGTATGAAATGGTACAAATGAGGTTAAAAAATGAAGCATTGTGTACAACCCAAAAGATGGAAACAAGCTGAATGTCCACCAATAAAACTGGTAAAAAAAGTTATGGTTCATCCATATAATGGAACGCTGTGCAACTATACTAGGCAAAGAATGTGGAGGCTTATGTACGGCCAAGGAACAAACACTAAGATTTTATGTTGTGAAAAAAGTGAGGTGCAGAGCAGTGTGTATGATATTGTATCATTTGGAAAAAGAAAGAATTAAGAGTATTTTATTCACTTGTGTGTGCATGCCTCATTTATGGACGGAAAGAAACTAGTGACTTGGTTGCCCATGTGGAAGGGAAGAGCTGCCTGGGAGAGATATTTTTATTTGCACTTCCTGAATTTCAAGCCAACTGTATTTATTATTATTATTATTATTATTATTATTTTAGAGAGACAGAGAGAGGGACAAATAGAGAGACAGACAGGAAGGGAGAGAGATGAGAAGCATCAGTTCTTCATTGTGGCACCTTAGTTGTTCATTGACTGCTTTTTCGTATGTGCCTTGACCAGGGGGTGGGGGGCTACAGCCAACCCAGTGACCCCATGCTAAATTCAGCCAGTGACCCTACGCTCAAGTTGGTGAGCCTGCACTCAAGCCCACGACCTTAGGGTTTCAAACCTGGGTCTTCTGCATCCCAGGCCAATGCTGTATCTACTGTGCCACTGCCTGGTCAGGCTATGTTACTTATAAAAAAAAAATCAGTAATTTAAATTTTTAAATAAAAAAATAAAATTAAAGGTACAGCTGTTTAAAGTGAGGAGGTGGGAGGCAGGCAGAAGAGGAAGAAGACAGAATAGCTCAGCAGATTTCCTATGTTAGTAAAGCTGGAGTCAGGAGACACGTCTGCTGTGCACTGACCTAGAAGGCTACCAGGAGATGCAAACAACAACTGGATGAGGTTACTTCTGGGACAGGGGGTGTTGAGGATTTAATACCATTCTACATGATTAGAATTTTAAACCTGGTAGTATATTTTTATTAAATGTAAATATAAATTTTTGTAACAGAAAGAACACAATATCAATATCAAAGAATCTGTGCTGACCAAATATTCAAAACAAAAAAATATATATGAAATATATATGAAATATATTTAGTTTTCTCTTACAATGAATAAGGTTGCTTTGAACCAGAGTGAGCTCTAGATTTTTCTACCTTCAAATATTTCTTCTCATAAGGAAAATGTTAGGTATAAATCTGACCTAAAATGAGGACATCAAATGGCTATTATTTCTTATGTTCTTTCAATAAATGAATTGCCATATTCCCCATGTATAAGATGCACCTTTTTTGGAAAAAATTTGGGTTCTAAAAACTGGGTGCATCTTATACAGTGGTTGTGGCATTTCAAATGTCATAGATCAGTGGTAGTAAACCTGGTCCCTACTGCCCACTAGTGGGCGTTCCAGCTTTCATGGTGGGCAATAGCGGAGCAACCAAAGTATAAATAAAAAGATAGATTTAACTACAGTAAGTTGTTTTATAAAGATTTATTCTGCCAAACTTAGCAAAAATCTGACATAAAGTACTTGGTAAATAATTATTATTATATGCTTTAACTTGCTGTAACTCTGCTTTATAAATTTTATTTTATTTATTTATTTTTTTGTATTTTTCGGAAGCTGGAAACGGGGAGAGACAGTCAGACAGACTCCCGCATGCGCCCGACCGGGATCCACCCGGCACGCCCACCGGGGTGACGCTCTGCCCACCAGGGGGTGTCGCTCTGCCGCGACCAGAGCCACTCTAGCGCCTGGGACAGAGGCCAAGGAGCCATCCCCAGCGCCCGGGCCATCTTTGCTCCAATGGAGCCTTGGCTGCGGGAGGGGAAGAGAGAGACAGAGAGGAAGGAGGGGGCGGGGGTGGAGAAGCAAATGGGCGCTTCCCCTGTGTGCCCTGGCCGGGAATCGAACCCGGGTCCCCCGCACGCCAGGTTGACGCTCTACCGCTGAGCCAACCGGCCAGGGCCTGCTTTATAAATTTTATAAAGCAGCGGTTCTCAACCTGTGGGTCGCGACCCCGGCGGGGGTCGAACGATCAAAACACAGGGGTCGCCTAAAGCCATTGGAAATACATATTTTATTAAAGTAAAGTTACTTCCCTACTTTATAAATCACCATTACTGTGGAACCGGTGGGTGGTTAGAAATTTTTACTACTAACAGAGATACAAAAGTGGGCGGTAGGTATAAAAAGGTTGACTACCCCTGCCATAGATGGAACTGAGGATGAGGCAATATAGTGTGTTCGTAAAGTCATGGTGCACTTTTGACCAGTCACAGGAAAGCAACAAAAGACGATAGAAATGTGAAATCTGTACCAAATAGAAGGAAAACTCTCCCAGTTTTCATACCTATTCAGTGCAGTTCAATGTGGGCTCACGCACAGATTTTTTAGGGCTCCTTAGGTAGCTATCCCGTATAGCCTCTACAGACTCGTCACTGACTGATGGCCTACCAGAACGAGGTTTCTCCACCAAACTGCCGGTTTCCTTCAACTGCTTATCCCACCGAGTAATGTTATTCCTATGTGGTGGCGCTTCGTTTAAAATGCGCCGATATTCACCTTGCACTTTGGTCACAGATTCAAATTTAGGGAGCCACAGATCCTCTGTACCGCCCACATCTTGACTGGCGTGACCGTGGGCTGCTCCGCTGTATACACGATGTTACATCATCATCTGCGCATGCGTACATACTGCCACATCATCCTACAGAAACTGGGAGGGTTTCCTTTTATTTGGTGCAGATTTCACATTTCTGTCATCTTTTGTTGCTTTCCTGTGACTGGTCAAAAGTGCACCATGACTTTAAGGACACACTGTATATGAAGAGTGATTAGTCATCTGACCAGGCAGTGGCGCAGTGGATAGAGTGTCAGACTAGGACGCAGATGACCAAGGTTTGAGACCCTGAAGTCACCAGCTTGAGTGCTGGTTTGAGCAAGGCTCACCAGCTTGAGCCCAAGGTTGCTGGCTTGAGCAAGGGGTCACTTGGTCTGCTGTAACCCCCCAGTCAAGGCACATATGAGAAAGCAATCAATGAATAAAGTCCCACAACAATTGATGCTTCTCATCTCTCCCTTCTGGTCTGTCTGTCCCTATCTGTCTGTCTCTGTCTCTGTCAAAAAAAAAAAAAAAAAAAAAAGACAGTGATTCATCATCAGACACAGATGAGGACAAGCTAATGAATAGGAGTTTTGACAGTGATGAGTTGTATGAATTTTATGAGGAATAAAACTTGAGTTCAATAACTTTATGTAATACATTTTTTCAAATTTCAGGCCCCAAAATTAAGGTGCATCTTATACATGGGAGCGTCTTATACCTGGGGAAACATGGTACCTTCCTTCTGTAATAACCACATTATCTATGGAAATAGGCCTGGTTTTAATGTCAATATTCACAACAAAAGGGGCAAGCGAGCCTGGGTCAGAACGGTGTTCCTCTCCTTACTGAAACACTGCAGTTTCTGCTGAGGAGCCGGGTCCACTCTCCCTTCTGTGCTGGGTCAGCGTTACCAAAGATGGCAACGTGCTCTGGTCTGGGCCCTCCGTGGAGAGTCCGATACATCTCTTGCTGCAAGCGGCTGCAGTCCACCTTTTTCAGCCTGAAATTAAACATCATGGAGGCTGGAATCCAATGCTAACATAATAATATAACCACATTAGTATATTAATCTAAACATTAGAAATAATAGTATAAAATAAATTGGAGAGCAAAAATTCTCAGTAGGTATAGAGGACTGTCAGAAAGCTCTTAGCAATATTAGTATTATTTAGATTATAAGACTATTCCTGGCCCTGGCCGGTTGGCTCAGCGGTAGAGCGTCGGCCTAGCGTGCGGAGGACCCGGGTTCGATTTCCGGCCAGGGCACACAGGAGAAGCGCCCATTTGCTTCTCCACCCCTCCGCCGCGCTTTCCTCTCTGTCTCTCTCTTCCCCTCCCGCAGCCGGGGCTCCATTGGAGCAGAGATGGCCCGGGCGCTAGGGATGGCTCTGTGGCCTCTGCCTCAGGCGCTAGAGTGGCTCTGGTCGCAATATGGCGACGCCCAGGATGGGCAGAGCATCGCCCCCTGGTGGGCAGAGCGTCGCCCCTGGTGGGCGTGCCGGGTGGATCCCGGTCGGGCGCATGCGGAAGTCTGTCTGACTGTCTCTCCCCGTTTCCAGCTTCAGAAAAATGAAAAAATGAAAAAAACAAAACAAAACAAAAAAAAAACTATTCCTAACTAGCAAGCTCTGAACTCTCATTCGAAATGTACAAGTTGCCATAGCAGCATGATCGTTGGATAGAGACAAAGTTTTGGGAAGTGACGTGAAAGCACTGGATTACCTGAGCTTGCACCCAGATATTGCACTCAGTCCGAATTGTACTTCGTGTCTCTGAGCAGAGCAAGTTCCATCACCCTGGCTCTTCAAGAGGGTCAGCTGAGGTGGGCAGTGATGATCAAGGAGGTTATAACAGAAAAATAAGAAGGCAGATCGGAAAACGTATGCTCTTATTGTTTCCTTCACACTATATTTTATTAATATCACGGTATTGTTCAAGTCATAATTTGTTTTCTTCTTCACGTAACTAAAAAACACACAGAGAAAGTGTTTTTCCAAAAATGGTTAACCACACACCACCGGCATATAAACACCTCATTAAAATGAAAATCAGTCACAGCCATCACCTTCTGCCTATCTAACAGAAGTTTTAAAGCCTCTGGTCGCATCAACATTTGTGGACATAAGGCAAAGGAAATCCTGGATACCTAACAAGGGACTACAGAATTGGAAAATCCAGAAAAGATCAGCTTTTCTCATTAGGCTGCAACAGGCCACTCAGCTCGAAAAAGGATACTGAGTGACTTAGGTCACCAGTTAGAGACAAGAGTGGCTTCCCAACAATATAGCCAGGATTCCCACTTCTAGGACCAGGCAGAGAAGCAGCTGTGCTCTGTTGAAAAGCCTGCAGAAAGAGTAAAAGACAGTCACTTCCGGAGAAAAGCATGCTCTACACCTTCCGCTGCCTAGCCTCACACCCTTTAAGGCAATGCAGTTAGCTGCACTGGACAATCTGGCTTCCTTCCACAGTGTAGGAACTGGCAAAATTTCCATTCCAATGTCTTTTCCTTTCTTCCCCCCACCCCCAAAGTAAATCCTAAGTGATCTGAATGTTGAAATTTACTATATGCTACTTCTACCAAGGGTTACAAACAATGATCTTTCAACCCTGTTTCTCACAAATTACTATCAATTTAGGGCTATGTTCAGCCAGGCTGAAATGAGAGAAACTTTAATTTATAAATATATTTTAATTAACTATAGATGTTCCAGAGATGAACTCTGAGAATCATGAGATTAGGCTGATCACTAAAGGCAGAGTTGAGAGGAAACTAAACTTGGCTAGGTTCAAAACGAAGAATGTAAAAGAAAGTCAAAGGTGGTGAACAAGACTAAAAACTTAGGGCCCTGGCCAGCTGACTCAGTGCATAGAGCATCAGCCTGGTGTATATGGACATCCTGGGTTCCATTCCTGGTCAGGGCACACAGGAAAAGTGACCATCTACTTCTCTCCCATTTCCCCTCCCCCAGCCAATGGCTCGATTGGTTCAAGCATTGGCCCCGGGCCCTGAGGATAGTTGGGTTGGTCTGGGTGCATCAGCCTCAGGTGCTAAAAATAGGCTGATTTAAGCACTGGCCCCAGACAGGTGTAGCATAGTGGATCCTGATCGGGGTGCATGAGGGAGTCTGTCTCATTATATACCCACCTCTCATTTAAAAAAGGAAAAAAAAAGATTGGGAACTTAGGTTAAGTGGGGAATGAATAAAACACTGAATGCTATCATGTATTTTTTATAATATTCATAAATACTCACAGGCAAAAATTCTTTCTCATTATAAGCACATATGAGAAAAGCTAGATGAAGAACTTCTGTGGGATGAAGGCTGAGTTTATGATTCAAAGTGACTATTTGAAAAAAGTTTGGTGCATGACAGGTGGTGGCGCAGTGGAGAGAACGTTGACCTGGGATGCTGAGGTTCCAGGTTCAAAAACCTGAGGTTGCTAGCTTCAGCGTAAGCTCATTTGGCTTGAGCACGGGGTTGCCAGCTAAAGTGTAGGATCAACATGATCTGGAAGCCCAAGGTTGCTGGCTTGAGCAGGGTGTTAATGGCTTGGCTGAGCCCCTGGTCAAGGAATGTATGAGAAGCAATCAATGAATAACTAAAGTGACACAACTAGGAGTTGATGTTTCTCATCTCTCTTTTTCCATAAAAAAAAATAAAATTAAAATAAGAGTTTGGATTTGAGATTGAAGTCCTGATTTGCTGGGGGCCAGATAGAAAATCAGAGAAAATGTTAATGAATAAACATTGTTGAATCCCTATCATTTGTAGTTAAGTTATGGAATATTAAATGTTGATACCTCAACTGACAGACTGAGCTAGGACTTCATATTCTCCTTCTATTTTGAGAGTGTTACAGATGCAGAGGAACTATTTCTAACCCTTGTTTCTCCCCTGCTCTGTCCCCTATAGGAGAAGGGCCCTGACCCGGAAGTGAATGATGAAGTGTTGTTGTAAGGAAGCGCCCGCCTCAGCAGTCAGGTTGGTTTGTCTAAAACCGACAGACACTTTCTGGATTCCAAAAGTCCCGTTGGTCTCTATCTCATAGATGACCTGAAATACAAAAGCAGAATCAATTAATAAGTATTTAGTGGGTCAATTATGTTTATTTATTTATTTTTTTTTGTATTTTTCTGAAGCTGGAAACAGGGAGACAGTCAGACAGACTCCCGCATGCGCCCGACCGGGATCCACCCGGCACGCCCACCAGGGGCGATGCTCTGCCCCTCCGGGGCGTCGCTCTGCCGCGACCAGAGCCACTCTAGCGCCTGGGGCAGAGGCCAAGGAGCCATCCCCAGCGCCCGGGCCATCTTTGCTCCAATGGAGCCTTGGCTGCGGGAGGGGAAGAGAGAGACAGAGAGGAAGGAGGGGGGGGTGGAGAAGCAAATGGGCGCTTCTCCTATGTGCCCTGGCTGGGAATCAAACCCGGGTCCCCCGCACGCCAGGCCGACGTTCTACCGCTGAGCCAACTGGCCAGGGCCCAATTATGTTTAATTTAAATGTTCTATCTTTAAGTGCTTTTTATAAATGGATAAGGGTGACTACAGTTAACGATATTTTATATTTGTAAGTTGATGAAAGAGTAGACCTTGAAAAGTCTCATTGCAAGAAAAAGTCTGTAATGGTGTGGTGATGGTTGTTAACTATTGTGGTATTAATTTTGCAAAATATACAGGGGTGGACAAAAGCAGGTTTACAGTTGTGAGTATGCAAAAGTTTACTCTTGTATTATTATTAACTATTCTATTATTTATTTGTATTACAACTATAAACCTACTTTTGCCTACTATTGCATATACAGTGTGTCCATAAAGTCATGGTGCACTTTTGACTGGTCACAGGAAAGCAACAAAAGACAGAAATGTGAAATCTGCACCAAATAAAAGGAAACCCTCCCAGTTTCTGTAGGATGATGTGGCAGCATGTGCGCATGCGCAGATGATGACGTAACACCGTGTATACAGCAGAGCAGCCAACGGCCATGCCAGTCGAGATGTGGACGGTACAGAGGAAAGTTCAGTGTGTTCTGTGGCTCGCTAAATTTGAATCCGTGACCAAAGTGCAAAATGAATATCGGCGCATTTATAACAAAGTGCCACCACATAGGAATAACATTAGTTGGTGGGATAAGCAGTTGAAGGAAACTGGCGGTTTGGTGGAGAAACCCCGTTCTGGTAGGCCATCAGTCAGTGATGAGTCTGTAGAGGCTATACGGGATAGCTACCTAAGGAGCCCTAAAAAATCTGTGCGTGAGCCCACATGGAACTGCACCGCATAGGTATGAAACTGGGAGTTTTCCTTTTATTTGGTGCAGATTTCACATTTCTATCATCTTTTGTTGCTTTCCTGTGACAGGTCAAAAGTGCACCATGGGCCTTGGCTGGTTGGCTCAGTGGTAGAGCATCGGCCTGGTGTGCAGGAGTCCCGGGTTCGATTCCTGGCCAGGGCAAACAGGAGAAGCACCCATCTGCTTCTCCACCCCTCCCCTCTCCTTCCTCTCTCTCTCTTCCCCTCCCACAGCCAAGGCTCCACTGGAGCAAAGTTGGCCCAGGCACTGAGGATGGCTCCATGGCCTCTGCCTCAGGCGCTAGAATGGCCCTGGTTGCAACAGAGCAACGCCCCAGATGGGCAGAGCATGCCGGGTGGATCCCGGTTGGGCGCATGCGGGAGTCTGTCTGACTGCCTCCCTGTTTCCAACTTCAAAAAAATACAAAAAAAAAAAGTGCACCATGACTTTACGGACACACTGTATATCAAATCATACTGTACATCTAAAACTAATTCAATGTTATATAATCAATTATGTCTCAATTAAAAATACAGCCAAGTGAAGGAGAATAATAAATAGGAAGTCTTAAAAAAAACACAAATGCCATGAAAAGATAAAGTTGATCTCATCTTATACCTACACATAAAAAAAGAAGCCTGAATAAGCTTTTGAAAAGATTCACAGGGCCCTGGCTGGTTGGCTCAGCGGTAGAGCGTCAGCCTAGTGTGCGGAGGACCGGGTTTCGATTCCCGGCTAGGGCGCACAGGAGAAGCGCCCATTTGCTTCTCCACCCCTCCGCCGCGCTTTCCTCTCTGTCTCTCTCTTCCCCTCCCGCAGCTGAGGCTTCATTGGAGCAAAGATGGCCCGGGCGCTGGGGATGGCTCCTTGGCCTCTGCCCCAGGCACTAGAGTGGCTCTGGTCGCAACATGGCGACGCCCAGGATGGGCAGAGCATCGCCCCCTGGTGGGCAGAGCGTCGCCCCTGGTGGGCGTGCCGGGTGGATCCTGGTCGGGCGCATGCGGGAGTCTGTCTGACTGTCTCTCCCTGTTTCCAGCTTCAGAAAAATGAAAAAAAAAAAAAAAAGAAAAGATTCACGGGAGAGGTGAGTTTGTAGTAAGACTTGAGAGGGAAGGAAAGTAAGTTCTGACTGGGTGCAGACGAGGGTGAGAAGCACAGGCAGGTGAGCATGGAAATGAACCTGGTTACTTGGCTCTCTCCATGTCTGAAGATGAGTAAAGAGAGGAGCTGGAGATGGAAGCTATAATCAACTGAAGGTATCCTCAGATTTCTGAGGACAGTCTTTAATTATACTTTAAGATAATTCTTACTTCTGTAAGTTGTTTAGAAGAGAGAGAATAGAGGAAAAGTTGATTAGTCTATTTCAGATTTTCAGATGATACTGACTTTGTCAACAGAAGAAAATGTGGTCAGTAAGAACCATAACAGACTGCACAGGAACAAAGAGAAAGGAGTCCGAAACCCTCAACAGGCAACCCTGGAGGACGGTAGCAATGGAGACGACTGAAACATGGCCGGGAGGAAGGGGCGGGCTGAACTCTTGACACATTAATGTTCAGGTATTACACAGAAATTCATGTGGGGCTGGTGTGGTACTTAATAGAAGATGAGGCGCCTCTGGGAATGGTGGTCAACACACATCAATCCAGAACCTGCCGTCAGCTCCCCTACCTGAGAAACAACATTGTGACAGGTGTTTCCAGCCCACAGAGGAGAGCCAGCCCGTGAGACAGGCGTTACAGGAACCTGGAACTAACAAGGGAAGAAGCAAATCAACTCAAATTGAAAGCAGCATTTTCTCTTCTAGCTATGTATCATGCGCAAGTATTACTATTTTTCATTTTGACCAACTTTCTTTCTCTTTCCATGCCAGCCTACAACTTCAATTCAAGTCATTCTAAGTCAGCTCATCTCAAAACATATTTCTCAGAATGTTAATTCTAGTAGATATAAAATAAAGGATCCACGGTCAAATAAGTTTTAGAAATACTTATTCGATACCTGCCTCTTACACATTAACAAGGCCCTTGAGCACATTAAAAACTCCAAGTTCACCCTAATTATAGTGTTTACCTTTACTGAAACCAATGTTTCCCACACTCATCTAACACCTTTTGAGTTCTTAATTCATGATGCTTATTAATCATATCGAACACACATGGAAAACGGGTTTAGATTCACACTTAACATTTTGATATGTCACAAATACATTTCCTTTCACCATTACAACCTAGACTAAAATTGCCTTAGATGCAAAGGGACCAAATATTCTCTTTTTCATGATGAGCAGCATCGTACCTTCATATTCTGCGGATCAGTCATACCTTTTGGAACCTAGAATGAGAGAAAAGCAAGAAAATAAGTACACGTATACCTTACAGAAAGTCTCTAGGAGCATACGGTTTCTCATTTGGGGGTGGGAGGTGCAAATGAACATGTCAGAATCATTTGCTTCCTCTCTGCTACCTGACTCTTTACACTAAGATGAAAGGAGGAATAAAGCTGAGGGGGGTGGATGGTCTGCGATGCCTACCTACTCTGAGAGCCCTACTGAATGGCAGAAGCAAGTAGTTCTGGTGAAATAGTGAGATGTTACCCCTCCCACCCTCCCAAGCCAATCCCTTTAGCTAGGAGGTTGAAATCTCTTATGATGGCTATCTACCTCTACCTCTTTCACCTTTCTTCAGCTAACAGGCTTTCCTCTGACTTTTATGTAGCACTCGGGCATTCCGACTTATGGGTTAGTGCTTTTCCCACCACCCAACAGAGGGTACATGTTCACTTTAACTCCACAGCGCTGACAGTAGGAAGAGAAGGGAGAGCAACCTTCAGGACTGTGAAGTTGTGGTAAGAGGCAGCATTGAGGGTTGGATCCAAGGTACAGCTTTCTGCCAGGTTCTTGAAGAAACGAGCACAGGTTGTCCTTCTGCTCTCCAGGAAACCTTAGGACACAGAGAATGAAGAGGTGCTAAATGAGAACACCTATTTTAACTTGAACAAAAAGGCTGGCACTTCTGCTCTGAGCTCACCTGCAGGATTGCTCTCGGTACAGAGCCCCCCAGCTCCAACTCCTGCAGGCTGTCTCAGCAAGCTTATTACAGACCACTCGGAGAAGTAAGTCAAAATGGGGTCCCCAGCCTGAACAAAGTATAGCAGAAATTTATTCATGAGATTGAAGTCTACCAGAAAAAACAAAAAGTAGAAACAAAAATTAACTGTGCCCTGGCCAGTTGGCTCAGTGGTAGAGCGTCGGCCTGGCGTGTGGGGGACCCGGGTTCGATTCCCGGCCAGGGCACATAGGAGAAGCGCCCATTTGCTTCTCCACCCCCTCCCCTCTTTCCTCTCTGTCTCTCTCTTCCCCTCCCGCAGCCAAGGCTCCATTGGAGCAAAGATGGCCCGGGCACTGGGGATGGCTCCTTGGCCTCTGCTCCAGGCGCTAGAGTGGCTCTGGTCGGGGCAGAGCGACGCCCCGGAGGGGCAGAGCATCGCCCCCTGGTGGGCAGAGCGTCGCCCCCTGGTGGGCAGAGCGTGGGCGTGCCAGGTGGATCCCGGTCGGGCGCATGCGGGAGTCTGTCTGACTGTCTCTCCCCGTTTCCAGCTTCAGAAAAATACAAAAAAAAAAAAAAAAATTAACTGAACAGCTTGTCAGTGTGGACAACACCACCTTCCAAAAGAACTGACCATGATTTACCTAACTGCAGCAGGGTACCCCGAACACACCCCGCCGATTGTCGGTTATGAAGGAAAAGTCACAGCCAACAATCCCATCCTCTTCCCCGGCTCACCCTGTAAAAAGGTGGCGGCGACTGGGCGTGGGATGTGGAGAAGAATGATGTGCCTCCAAACTCTGCAGCCAGGGCCTGGAAGTTGGATGCATTGACCTTTTGGAGCTCCTCGAAATAGTTTAATTTTGCTAAAATGTTTTTAAAAAGAAGTTTAGATAAAAGGAAAACGTTTATTTTTAAATATCTTGCATGCCAAGTAACTAATTTGTAAAAACATTTTTACTGAAGCACAATACATTCATACACAGTAAGATTAAGCATACAAATGCACTAATCTTAAGCATAAAGTCAAAAGAATTTTTACAAATTTATGTACTTTTATTACTACTGCTCAGATTAAGTTATAGAACATTTCCCCAGAAGGTTCCAGATTAATATTCCATCTTCAGAGATGATAGTAATTCTGATTTTTATCACCTTCTATTTGTAATCCGTTAAATGAACTATATTGTTTTAGTATTAAGATTTGAGATAAGAATACGGCCAGTACTGTATGGAGGTTCTTCAGAAAAGTTAGAATAGAGTTACCACATGACCCAGCAACCCCTCTTCTGAGTATCTAGCTAAAAAAATTGAAAACATTTAGTTGTAAAGATACACACACACACACACACACACACACACACACACACACACACCTATGTTCACTGCATAATTATTTATGGTGGCCAAGATATGGAAACAATCAAAGTGTCCTTAGATGACTGGGTAGATGAACATATATACAATGGAATACTACTCAGCCATAAGCAAAGAAGAAATATTGCCATTTGTGACAACATAGATGAATCTTGAGAATATCATGCTAAGCAAAATAAGTCAGATGGAAAAAATCCATAAGCACATGATTTCACTCACTAGTGGAATATAAAACTGAAAGCAAGAAGTGAACAAACAAGACAAAAAAACAAAAACTCATAGGCCCTGGCCAGTTGGCTCAGTGGTAGAGCGTCGGCCTGGCGTGCAGGAGTCCCGGGTTCGATTCCCAGCCAGGGCACACAGGAGAGGCGCCCATCTGCTTCTCCACCCCTCCCCCTCTCCTTCCTCTGTCTCTCTCTTCCCCTCCCGCAGCCAAGGCTCCATTGGAGCGGAAATGGCCCGGGCGCTGGGGTGTCCGTGGCCTCTGCCTCAGGCGCTCGAGTGGCTCTGGTCGCAAAAGAGCAATGCCCTGGATGGGCAGAGCATCGCTCCCTGGTGGGCAGAGCGTTGCCCCCTGGTGGGCGTGCTGGGTGCATCCCAGTTGGGCGCATGTGGGAGTCTGTCTGATTGCCTCCCCGTTTCCAGCTTCAGAAAAATACAAAAAAAAAAAAAAAAAAAAAAGAAAAAACCAAAAACTCATAAACATAAACAACACTATGGGGGCGGAGGGGTAATAAAGGGTAAAGGGGGTCAAATATACGGTGACAGAGGGAAACTGACACTTTGGATGGTAAGCATACAATGCAATATACAGATGATGTATTACCCAGTTGAACACTTGAAACCTATATAATTTTATTAACCAGTAACACCTCAATAAATATTAAAAAAATGAAAAATTTAAATGATGTAAATATTATATATAACCTAGATGTCATATCTGCATAATTAAAACATTTGAGAATAGAAAAAAAAAAGAACATGGCCAATGAATTCCAGTTCCAAGTCTCTGATGACAGGAATGTGTATGATCAGCAATTTGTGATACAAATATTTCCATCTCTCAAGTATATGGGTTTGTCATGTTTTATTCCTTTCACCTGATTTCTACTTTCACAACTTCAGACACTCTAAAGCAGGGGTCTCAAACTTGCGGCCCGCCCACCAATTTTGTGCAGCCCGCAGACTAATCAAACTTCGTGGATTAGTCTGCGGGCCAATCTGCGGGCCGCACAAAATTGGTGGGCGGGCCGGGCCGCATGTGGCCCGCAGGCCCGAGTTTGAGACCCCTGCTCTAAAGGGATATTTCCTGTAACAACTCTATAATTTATGATACAGCAATGTATAAATCTATCCCAGCTCCTGAAGCCATCTCCTTATGGCACTCCAGAACCAGGAAAGAGATGTAGGAAAAGGCTCATTGTCCCCTGCCCAGCTGGTGGTCAGTGATGGACAATACTCTGCTTCACTACCCAGGTCTTCTGCTAACCTGAAAAAACAGGATAGGCCCTGGTTGGCTGGCTCAGTGGACAAAACAGCATGTGGACATCCCAGGTTAGAGTCCCAGTCAGGGCACACAAGAGAAGCGACCACGTGCTTCTCTCCCTTTCTCTCTCTCCTTTCTCCCTACTTCCCTCTCACAGCCAGTGGCTCAATCAGTTTGAGCATTGGCCTGGACGCTGAAGATAGCTTAGTTGGTCTGAATGTGTCAGCCTCAGACACTAAAAATAGTTCATTTGATTTGAACATTGGCCCTAGATGGGAGTTGCTAGGTGGATCCTGGTCAGGGCACATGCAGAACTCTGTCTCACTATTTCCTTTCCTCCCACTTAAAAAAAAAGGATAATAGAAACATGCCCCACACTAATGCCTTTAATTATTCATATAATTATGGTCATTGGACAGATTTAAAAAGGTATCAAGAGATATTCTTGGTGGTTCAGTGTATAGTGTAGGCCCAGTATATGGACATCCTGGGTTTGATTCCCAGTCAGGGTACACAGAAGAAGCACCATCTGCTTCCCCCGTGCCCCACAGCCAGTGGCTCAGTTAGTTCCAGTGTGGCCCCAGGAGCTGAGGATAGGTTTGTCGAAATGTGACAGCTTTGGGCACTAAAAATAGCTCACTACTCGAGCATCAGCCCTAGATCAGATTGCCAGGTGGACACTGGTGGGGATGCATGTGGGAGTCTCTCTGTCTCCCCTCCTCTCACCTAAAAAATAGATTTTCATCACTGAAAGCTAATGAGAATTCCACATAACAAAAACTTGACCTTTACTCTCTACAAACACAGCCTTCTTTATCTGACTTTTCAGCTTTCTGATAGAGCATTAAATGAATACAATTCCTAATTGTGGGGACTTCCAGACAACTCCCTCCCTGTCTCCTATATCCTTGCTACTCAAAGTGGTGCACAGACTAGCAGCCCCAGCATGACCTGAGAGTTTGTAGAAATGCAGAATCTTAACCCAAACATAGTGAGTCGGAATGTGCACATTAACAAGCTCTCCAGGTGATGTGCAGGATTTTAGAGTTTTACTTTTTAATTTATTTATTTTAGAATTTTAAAAGCATTGCCCTGTAATAGGTGATGCTGCTGCTGCTGATTGCCAGGCCACCTCCTTCTGCCTCTGATCTGAATCTTCAAACCTTAAAATTTCCAGGAGCTACATAACATTTCCTTCAGAACTTGTACCCTGAAAACCACATGCCAGAAATACCTCATATAAAATAGTTATCTCGGCCCTGGCCAGTTGGCTCAGTGGTAGAGTCCCGGGTTCGATTCCCGGCCAGGGCACACAGGCGAAGTGCCCATCTGCTTCTCCACCCCTCCCCCTCTCCTTCCTCTCTGTCTCTCTCTTCCCCTCCCGCAGCCAAGGTTCCATTGGCGCAAGGTTGGCCCTGGCGCTGAGGATGGCTCTATGGCTTCTGCCTCAGGCGCTAGAATGGCTCTGGTTGCAACAGAGCGATGCCCCAGATGGGCAGAGCATCGCCCCCTGGTCGGGCGCATGCGGGAGTCTGTCTGACTGCCTCCTGGTTTCCAGCTTCAGAAAAACACACACAAAAAAGTTATCTCTACCCTTATAAATGAAAGAAAAGTTAAAGTTAAGCTAAGAAAGAAGATAAGCTGAGATGGTAAATGTCCATCTAGCTATTTTTTATGGCTTAAACGAATAAGGAAAAGTGAACATTTTGTCTCTCACATTAAGCAGGGACAATGTAGATAAGGAACACAGGCTAAGGATAATAAAGTTTTTGTCTAAAACTCCTGCCTAAAAAATTCTACTATCATACATGGTATGTATTCCACCTAACAGGCCTTAAAGGTATTTAGACTTAGACTGAATTTCGCTTGTGAAAGAAAGCCTAGAAACAAGCCATCTGGCCCAATCCCATGAGGAAATTTGGATCCTAAGAGGTAAATGAGTTGCAAAAGGCCAAAGAATCTGGCAGAGGTAGGAATGAATCACAGATCTCCCGATTCCTGGTCTCCTTTTTCCTACTCCACCATGCTGTACAGACTTTGACTAAGAACATGTTACTGACAACCATTATCAGCAACTAAGCCCTCTGAGTGGACAGAGATCTAGTTCATCCTTTCTGGGTGCTGATAATTTACCTTGGGAGACACCATGTTTGTTTGTTTGATTTTAGCGAGTGAGATTAAGGGAAGGGTGGAAAGGGAGGGAGAAAGGAGAGAGAAAGAGATAGAGAAGCATCAACTCATTTCACTTAATTGTTCCTTTTAGTTGTGCACTCATTGATTGCTTCTAGTATGTGCCCTGACTGGGGGTCGAACCCATGACCTCTGGTGCACCAGGCTGACACTTTATCCACTAAGCAACCGAGCCAGGGCCAGACACAATGTTTACATAAAGTGAACAATTCAAAGCAGCCTAGTTTCCAAAGGAATGACTCTCAGGGATTGTGGGGAAAAAAGTTCATAAGTACTGGTCTCAAAACAGTGACAGGAGGCAAGAGGGGAGATGAAAAGCAGGGAGGACCAGTTGGATGCTACCGCAGTAGCTCTGGAGCATAATCATCAGGCCGGAACTAGGCGGCGGTGGGAGATTTGGAGAGGCAACAGCAGACTTTTTATTTATTTATTATTATTTATTTATTTATTCATTTTTAGAGATGAGAGAGGGAGAGAAAGCGACAGAGAGAGAGAGAGAGAGAGAGAGGAGAGACAGAGAGAGAGGAGGGAGGAGGTGGAAGCATCAACTCCCATATGTGCCTTAACCAGGCAAGCCCAGGGTTTTGAACCGGTGACCTCAGCATTTCCAGGTCAATGCTTTATCCACTGCGCCACCATAGGTCAGGCCAGCAGACTTTATTATAAGTTTCCCCAAACCAAAAATCGATTGTTTTCTAAAACAAACCTAGTTTTTCTATTTCTTTCCAAATTGAAATCAGGATTAGTTAACTTCCAGGGTGTAAGGGACACTTAAGCCTGTTTTGTATGAGAAGATTATTTTGCTTCTTAGACATTAAAAAAGAGGCATATAGCTTCTTATCTTTAGAAATGTTATAGCTATCACTAGCAAGTTTCTAAGTTTATTTTAAACCTTAATAATAACAACCACCTCTCATTGCTATTGCATCTAAAGTTATAGAGCACTTTCACTTCTCGGGCTAGCATTATTTCTCATTTTGCAGTTGAAGGAATGAGACTGGAAATGCTAAGAGATTTGCCAACTCTGTGCAGCTGGTAAGTAAATGGCAAGGCTGAGATCTTACTTTAATGCTCTTTCCCTTACACTGTTGCTTCATAAAAAAAAGGTTGGTATATACTAATTTTTCTTTTTCTTTTTTTAAAGATTTTATTCATTTTTAGAGAGGAGAGAGAGAGAGAGAGAGAGAGAGAGAAGGGGGGAGGAGCAGGAAGCATCAACTCCCATATGTGCTTTGACCAGGCAAGCCTGGGGTTTTGAACCAGCGACCTCAGTGTTTCAGATCGATGCTTTATCCACTGTGCTGCCACAGGTCAGGCCTATACTAATTTTTCAAAGACATTCATTAAGGTATTATTTGGTGCCTTCTGTATATCACTTACTGGAGATTCAATGAGTGTCTTCATGGAGATTGTATCAAGTGGGGGAAACAGAATCTATCTGTAATTATCTGGGCTATGAGGGATGATAGAAATTAAAGTTCTGTATGGGTTTTCTGACTCATAGTCAATAGGGGATAAGAAACTGCAAATGCTAACTAATAAGAGAAAGAGAGTAGGGGAGGGGGCGGGGGCAGGATGATAGAAATTCAAAGGATTAAAAAAAAAAGGACAGAGACAAAGCCAGCTTTCAATAACTGTTAGGACAATAAGAACAGCCAATATGTTTCTACTCACAGTTGTTCACATGGACACAAAACTGCCTAATTCCATTTAAATCCATGAAAACCCTTGAAGGAAATGGAGAATTACTCTTGAAGATAAGGGAGTTGTCCACACACACCCAACTTGAAGACCTAGGAGGAAACAGGATGAAGAATGGATATATTTAGAAAAACAGGGTAGGTCCAAAGAAGACTGCCCCATGGATGTCAGTGAAATGCCAAAGAGAGGACTCCTTGGGCAGCTACAGGACAACACAAAGGTCCCTAGTCTATTGGACAGCCCTGCTCTAAAGAATCCAAAGAGGAATATCACTCCTGGGAAAAACCAAGGCAATTCCACTTTATAGAAATGGGGGAGGTAGGCAGGAGGGGTAATCTTCCAACTTCCCAACGTTACCTATTTTAGGGCCCTAATCCCCTTTTGGACTTATCCTGCGGAACACAGCTCACCTCACGCTGCCTGGCAGGCAGAAGGAGAACACTGTTCTTGGATGGAGAAGGTAGCAGTCTCTGTCGCAGCAGCAATTTATATCGCAGGTACCAGGAGTCAAGTCACAGACACAGATCGGTAAGACTGTGAAGGTACAACATAAAGCAGAGCCAAAGGGATAAGGATCCCTAAATCCTCTAAGTGCGAATTCCCTCTGACAGCCCCAACCCTCACTTTGTAGCAATTTACTTTGTTCACAGGTTTTTTGATCTAAGTCTGTAGTCTCCAGCTCCACATCTCCTCCCCTCACCTGGGAAGAGGTCCAATGTCCTATTTCCAGGCGCTGAAGGGGTTACGACAGTAGGGCCCAACCTAGACGTTCCAGGCACGGTCCAGGGAGTTTCAGTGCCCTCGTTAGAGGATTGAAGGGTCCCGCCCTGCGACCCTGCCCGCGAGTCCGAAGAGGTGGGCACTGCTATTGACGGGGAGGAAGAGGGCTGAGGACGGACGCCCTCGGGGACCATCAGGAAGAACATCTGCAGTAACACGAGCGACGAGGTGCACATGGGGCAGTTGAGACCCCCAAGAATTTAAAGTGAGTTTCGGCGGTCGTTCAGACACGTCCCTAGAGAATAAAGGGGCCACAGGGAGCAGGCGCATGGCATGTGACGTCACCATTTGCATCTGCTCATTGGTTCAGGGCGATGGCTGAGAGCTCTTCAGCCAATAGAAAGCGGCGTTGTTACAGCCCTTTCAGCATCATTTAGTGTGCGCCCTTCTACTTAGACCAGACCGGGCACTGCCTCCGTCGCTTGGCAACGCCAAACTGGCGAAGGAGCCGTTGCCCCTTCTCTCCGCTAGGCGACAGTAGAAGTTCAGCGGAAGGACCAGTACTTAAGAGACCGGGCAGAATTCGGAGCCCCGAGGACTGAGCCCTTCCTTTGATGGGGGGTGGGGGGAGCCCTAGAATCTGGAACCAGAATTGCATATTTTTTCTATCCGTATTCGAAACAAGGTTAACCCCAGGAAAGAAAATACACCAAAGATTTTATATACCTTAAGAGAAATCTCATCTAAATATTGTACTTTGGGGGCAGAAACATATTAGAAAGATTCAGCTCCTTAAATTTTATCATTAAGAAATTACAAAAATATTTTAACCTCAATAAATATATGAAATCATTAAATAAATGAGGACCGCATATTTGTTATTACAAAAAATAGAGAAGGAGATTGAAAAAATGGAGTAGGGGAAAATGTGAGACATAGAGGATGAGTTACTGGAAAGGAGAGATATTTTCTAAGATGAAAAGACAGTAAGATTCAGGAACGGAAATAAGCAACGAATGGAGAAGAAAACTTATTTTTTGCTGTTATAAACCATCATTTTTTGTAGCCCTCTTTAGAAAATTTTGGGTTTTACCAGGAGCGGCATGCCTCTTCTGATTCTCTAGAGCAGTACTGTCCTCTAGAACCTTCTGCACTGTTGAAAATGTTCTCCATCTGCACTTTGAATATGTGTGTTCTGTGCACTGGAAATGTGGCTAAGGTGATTGAGGAGCTGAATTTAAAATCTGAAGTGAAGTCACATTGGACAAACTGTCATATTGGACAGTACAACTAGGATCAAAAGTTTGCTCCAGCTAAACCCAGTATTTTCCTCAGTTTGTCCAGTTCTTACATCTAGATTATTTTCATTGGTTTGGGGATATAGATTAAGATCTGGTAAGAGTTATCTTAAATCTAGTACACTTACCTAATATCTAGCCAAATACCTCCTTTTCCAAGTGAATCACTTTAGGGAGATAGATTTTAGGACACCTGACCTGTTCACATTCTCTGACAAGATATTGATATTCCAATATTTTGAAGTCAGTAGCTAAAGTATCTGTGTTATAAATATTCTCAAACATATTTTCATATGATTGTGTGATGCTAAGGAGATACCTGTATTTGTGTTTGGGAATAAAACATTTGTCTACCTTGCTAGTGATTTCTGTAGGAAAAGGCCAAGTTCAGATTATTAGAATTATATATGTTTACTAGAATATGAGCTCCACGGAACAGGGTTTTGTCTATTTTGTTCACTGTTGTTATCACATGCCTAAAACAGTGCCTAGGGCATGTTATATGTACATTAAATTTTTTTCTTTTTTTTCTTCTTTTCTCTCTTATTTCCTTCCCCTCCTTTTTTTCTTCTTTTATTTTCTTTTTTATTTTCTCTCTTTTTTCTTCTTTGTGTGACCAGCCAACCAGTAGGATTCTTTTTTGTTTGTTTGTTTTTTCTGAAGCTGGAAACTGGGAGAGACAGTCAGACAGACTCCTGCATGCGCCCGACCGGGATCCACCCGGCACGCCCACCAGGGGGGACGCTCTGCCCACCAGAGGGCGATGCTCTGCCCCTCCGGGGCGTCGCTCTGCCGCGACCAGAGCCACTCTAGCGCCTGGGGCAGAGGCCAAGGAGCCATCTCCAGCGCCTGGGCCATCTTTGCTCCAATGGAGCCTTGGCTGCGGGAGGGGAAGAGAGAGACAGAGAGGAAGGAGGGGGGGGTGGAGAAGCAAATGGGCGCTTCTCCTATGTGCCCTGGCTGGGAATCGAACCCGGGTCCCCCGCACGCCAGGCCGACGCTCTACCGCTGAGCCAACCGGCCAGGGCCACCAGTAGGATTCTTAAAAATGCTAAAGCTAGTATGTTCCACAAAAATAAAAATAAGTAAATAAATAAAAATGTACAGTTGGGCTATGAGGGAAATTTCCTCCTGATTCAACTAATACACATTAGGTCTGTTAAGGGAGGCACTGGCTGTCTCAGTTATTGATGACCATCTGGCTGCTTCCTTGCTTTAGAAGAAGTGGGTAAGTGGAAGATGAAGTCATTTTCTAAAGCTCGGCTCACTGCCCTGCATTCTCTCCTCTCTGGCCATTCAGATGGTGGGCACGTATGGGCAAGAAAGGATGTGTGATACTGACAAGAAAAATGGGGTTAATTAGCCTCAAAGATGTATAATACAAAGAAATATTTTTAAAAAGATTTTGTTGAACTCTTCAGATTTAACTCAGATATTTATAGTTTATATTACTTTAGAACTGCACTTCTTTATATAAAATTTCTATTGTACAATCAGTTGGAGACGATTTAATTTTTTGTATTGATCTTAGAGAGAGAGGGGAGTGAGGGAGGAAGAGAAAGAGAGAAAGAACATCTGTTTGTTGTTTCACTTATTTATGCGTTAATTGGTTGATTCTTGTATATGCTCACAACCTGGGAATATTGGGACAGTGCTCTAACCAACTGAGCTATCCAGCCAGGGCCAATCAGAGACCATTTTAGATTTTAGAGTTTGGAATTTAAACTGTAATTCTCAATCAATGGTAAATCAATGACAAATTATTCCTGAATTAATTAGCATAGCAAAAAATCTGTTGATTGAAGTAATTTCAAGGTTGAGTGTAGGGAAATCACATTTCAGGATCTGAGTTCAAAATCAGGATCTGATTTTGAATTTTAGCATTTTATTTAAGAATAGTTACTTTTTTCTCTTTTTGTTATAGTTGAACAAAAATATTATTTGTATTGTATGCTTGTTGGAATCTTTGTAATACAGAACTCACCATTCTTTTGAGATCTAATGTAACTTTGAGGAAGAAGAATTAAATTTATTCACATGTGTCATGCAGATGCCAGTTTTAACAGGGGGACCAAATCTTCAATAGAAATAGCTTAATATGACATCAACTCAGAAGCAGAGGTTTCCAAATTAGATCATAAGACACTAGCAGCTGTTTGTGTTTGGTATTGAAAAGTTCAATGTGTGCTTAGAAATTTAGCCAAGAGGTTGACCAACATGGCAGATGGACAAGTTCTATCCTCTCCTGACACCTCCCCTCTTTGCAAAATCTCTAAAAATTACAAAAAATTTAGATGAATACACATACTCATGTATATCAATGTACATACCTTGATATTGAAAAACATGAAGGGGTACTCTCAGTGGACAAGACATTATGAGACTCCTTGAAATATAGAAGGCAGATGGGATTGTATTGAAGGTAGACAAATGAAAGTTGCATAACAGAGGCTTAATAAAAATATGGAAGTGGTTCTTGGTAATGTTCTAAGCACACAGTAAGAAGCTATTGGTATCAGTAGGGCCCTTGGACAATTGTATGACTTATTGGTTGAAGTATCACTATATGAAGAGATAGCCCAGCCTCTCAACCTTACTCCCACTTGGGCATGCAGTGGGTAGCAAAATAATTTGTTCCTAAAGGGAGCAGGGACAGTCCATGTAGGCATTTATTTTTTCAAGTGTATAAAAAAGTTTTAATAAATCCATGAGACATGTCAGGTATTAAAATATTTACCAGTTGTTCAAGAATAGGTAAGATATAAATTAGAAAAGTTTCCATGAAGGATACAATACCAGTTTATAATACAAGAGACACATACAAAAAAGTTTAAATTATAACAGAAATTAAAATCATTGAAAGTTCAATAGTAAAAACACCTACTACATAGCCTATCACAGTTACTGTAAGCATAATTAAAATGTAACACTGACTTTCTTAATTGCCAAAGAAAAAGGAACACTTAGTAGATTACAGAAGGAAATTATTCTAGAGACAATTTCTTTAGAATTAAGCTTCAAAAGGAATGTGTTATATGGGTCTTTATCCAAGGAGCATAAAACAATTTAATTTAATAAAATATATTTTAATGATGCAATTAGAAAGTAGTTGTTCAGATAATAAAAATGTGATTTTTAAGGGATTTTAGTTCTTTACATGTAGGCATTTTTGATGGAAAGATATGACAGTGCCCAGGATGACTTTTGACATCGGGAGGAAAAGAGAGTCTCCACATCTTGAGGAGTATTATTAGCTCACCTTGTCAAGCTACACAACCAACATTCCCTCCTCCACAAATTCTGCAAAGAGAAAAGCTACACAAAATATAAGTTAAAAAAACATTGCTTTCACCCTGACTGGATAGCTCAGTTGGTTAGAACATCATCTGAAAGTGCATGGGTGCTGGTTTGATCCTGGGGAGGGCACATACAGGTACAAATTGATGTTCCTCTCTCTCTCTCTCTCTCTCTCTCTCTCTCTCAAATCAATTAAAAATAATTTTTAAATTTCAAAAAAGTTATTAAAAAAAGACACTGCTTTCAGAAGATCAACAATAAAACTCACTCCTAACTTTTTTTTTTTTTTTTTTTTTTACAGAGGCAGAGATAGACAGGGACAGACAGACAGGAATGGAGAGAGATGAGAAGCATCAATCATCAGTTTCTCGTTGCGCATTGCGACTTCTTAGTTGTTCATTGATTGCTTTCTCACATGTGCCTTGACCGCGGGCCTTCAGCAGACCGAGTAACCCCCTGCTGGAGCCAGGGACCTTGGGTCTAAGCTGGTGAGCTCTTTGCTCAAGCCAGATGAGCCCGCACTCAAGCTGGCGACCTCGGGGTCTCGAACCTGGGTCCTTCCGCATCCCAGTCCGACGCTCTATCCACTGCGCCACCGCCTGGTCAGGCCTCACTCCTAACTTTTTAAGAGAAATAAGGAAAACCGTAAAAAGTGGTACTTTAGTTATTCATTGATTGCTTCTCATATGTGCCTTGATGGGGGTGGGAAGAGGATCCAGATGAGCTAGTGACCCCTTGCTCAAGTCAGCAACCTTGGGCTCAGGCTAGTGACCTTGGGCTTCAAGCCAGCAACCTCTGGATTCAAGCCAGTGACCATGGAATCATGGGGATGATCCCATGCTCAAGTTGGCAACCCTAGGCTCAAGCTGGTGAGCCTGCACTCAAGCCAGATGAGCTTGTGCTCAAGCCTGTGACCTCAGTGTCCCAGATTGATACTCTATCCATTGAGCCACCACTGGTCAGGCTGGAATAATGTCTTAAAAGAAGCTAACCTAGAATTCTATATCCAGAAAAATATTCTTCAAAAATGAAGATGAAGATATGTATAGAAAATAAAAACTGAGAAAAAAATCACTACCAACAGATTCGCACAAAAAATTGCTAAAGGAAGTTATTCAGGCTAAAGGAAAAATGATCTCAAAGGAAGGACAGAAATACAGGAATAAGTAAAGAGCAATGAAAAGGATAAATACAGTGTCAATATGTAGAACTCAATTGTAGCCCTATATTATAGCAATAACAAGTTAGAAAATAAAATTCTTAGGTGATAAAATTTAAAATAACATAAAAAATTAAGTACCTAGGAATAAGTCTAAAATAGTGCAAGTTCTCTACATATCAAATAATGTACTATTTATGAGGAATTAAAGGAAACCTAAATAAATGGACAGCTACACCAAATTCATGGCTAGGAAGACTTCTTAATGAAAGCATGCCAGTTCTTCCCAAATTGATATATAGATTCAGTGCAGTCCCAGAAAAAGGCCTAGAATTTTTGGTAAAACTTGACAAGCTGTTTTCAAATTTATACGTAATTGCAAAATGCCAAGAATAGCCAACAGAATCTTGAAGAAGAACAGAGTTAGAAGGGTTATATCTACTATATATCACCTCTTGCTATTTCTTTTTTTAGAGAGAAAGAGAGACAGGAAGGGAGAGAGATGAGAAGCATCAATTTGTACTTGTGTCACTTTAGTTGTTCATTGATTACTTCTCACATGTGCCCTGACCAGGGGGCTCCAGCTGAGCCAGTGACCCCTTGCTCAAGCCAGTGACCTTGGGCTGCAAGCCAGCAACATTGGGCTTCAGGCTAGCGACTTTGGGCTCAAGCCAGCAACCATGGGATCATGTTGATTATCCGACACTCAAGCTGATGACCCCATGCTCAAGCTGGTGAACCTACGCTCAAGCCTGCGACCTCAGGGTTTTGAACCTGGCACCTCAGGGTCCCGGGTCAATGCTCTACCCACTGTGCAACCACCAGTCAGGCTATCACCTCTTTTTTTTTTATTTTAATTTTTGTATTTTTCTGAAGCTGGAAACAAGGAGAGACAGTCAGACAGACTCCTGCATGCGCTCGACCAGGACCCACCCGGCACGCCCACCAGGGGCGACGCTCTGCCCACCAGGGGGCGATGCTCTGCCCCTCCGGGGCGTCGCTGTGCCGCGACCAGAGCCACTCTAGCGCCTGGGGCAGAGGCCAAGGAGCCATCCCCAGCTCCCGGGCCATCTTTGCTCCAATGGAGCCTTGGCTGCGGGAGGGGAATAGAGAGACAGAGAGGAAGGAGGGGTGGGGGTGGAGAAGCAAATGGGCGCTTCTCCTATGTGCCCTGGCCGGGAATCGAACCCGGGTCCCCTGCACGCCAGGCCCACGCTCTACCGCTGAGCCAACCAGCCAGGGCCTATCACCTCTTATTATTAAGATAAAATAATTATATTAATAGGATAAGATGAGATGGGTTTGTCTTCAAGATACACAAACAGACCAATAGAAAAGAATCTAGTCCAGAAACAGACTTACACATATTTACTCTCTTGATATATGACAGAAGTGATATTGCCCTGCAGTGAGGAAAGCATGAGCTCATCAATATATTGTGCAGGGTCAATTGGATATTCACACAGACAGCAGTGTGTCTTGACTCCTAGCTACATATACCCAAACATCAATTTCATATAGATTTTTGATTTGGGTAAAACAAGAAAGCTACTGGAAAATAGTATGAGAGAATATCCTCATGATCTTGGGGTTAGCAAATATTTCTTAAACTGGGAAGAAAAATCATTAATCATAACAAAAAAAGACTGATAAATTATATCGTTAAAATTCAAAACTTCTCTCTCTCTCTCTCTCTCTCTCTCTCTTTTTAAATATTTTTTCGAAGTTAGAAGCGGGGAGGTAGTCAGACTCCTGCATGCACCCGACTGGGATCCACCCTGCATGCCCACCAGGGGGCGATGTTCTGCCCATCTAGGGTGTTGCTCCTTTGCAGGCTGGAGCCATTCTAGCACCTGAGGCAGAGGCCACAGAGCCATCCTCAGTGCCCAGGCCAACTTTGCTCCAATGGAGCCTTGGCTGTGGAAGGTGAAGAGAGAGATAGCAAGGAAGGAGAGGGGGAGGGGTGGAGAAGCAGATGGGCACTTCTCCTGTGTGCCCTGGCCGGGAATCGAACCTAGCACTGCCACACGCTGGCTGATGCTCTACTGCTGAGCCAACTGGCCAGGGCCAGAACTTCTCTTAAAAGAAAGACACCATCAAGAAACTAAAAAAGGCAAACTTATCAATATTATTTTTACTTTTTAAAAATATGCTATGTATATATGTCAAATCATTTTCATCAATTGAAACTTTTTTAAGTGAGAATAGGGAGATACAGAGACAGACTCCCACATGCACTGTGACCAGGATCCACTCAGCAACCCCTGTGCTCGAATCAGTTGAGCCACAGCTGCAGGAGGGGAAGAGAGAGGGAGAGAGAGAGGGGAAAAAGAGAAAGAGAAGGGGAAGAGGAAAGGGAAAAGGAAAAAAGCAGATGGTTGCCTCTCTTGTGTTCCCTGACTGGGAATTGAACTCGGGACGTCCACACAACAGGTCTACGTTCTACTGCTGAGCCAACCAGCCAAGGCCAAAACTTTTTAAATAAAATTTTAAATTTTGTGATAAGTATAGATTCACATGAAATGGTAGGAAATATTACAAAGAGATCCTATATATAGTTTAAAAGTAACACTTTGAAAAACTGTGGTACACACAAGTAGAATATTGGCATTGATACAATCCACCCATCTTCTTCTGATTTTCCTAGTTTTAATCTTAAATATTCATGCATGCATGCATGCGTGTGTGTGTGTGTGTGTGTGTGGTTAGTTCTGTGCAATTTTACCACGTGTAGTTTCATATATCCGCCCCCCAGTAAAGAAGCAGAGAAGTTCCATTACCACAAAGATCACTCTGTTTTTTCATAACCATTTCCACTTCCCTCCTCCTACTCCCTCTCCAAGATGCATTTTTCAACCATCATTAATTTTTGTAATAATCATGATTAAAATAACTATGTAATTTCAACAGTGGGTCACAAGCAATTATTCAAGTAAATCAAATAAATAGTGTCTACATGTTTAACAGAAAATGAAAGTCTAGTAGCTCTGAAAGAATTAATTTCCTTGCCTATCAAGAGATTAATAATACATTATAGAGGGAAAATATGCTTTCATTTAGAAATCTGTTTAAAATTTTTTCTTTAACCGTTAGTTTTGTTTTTTTTAGCCATTTGTATTAATAGCAAGTACCATACTAACAATACCATTTACCATTTTTGAATTGAAACTCATTTATAATGTTAGTTTTTTTCCACAATGTAAGAGGGGGTATCTACTTTTTTTTCTTTTCTTCATTTCATCCTTTGAAAACTGTTTATAGTTCCAACTTATCTCCAGTCAGAATCTGTGTCAATTTTACTCTTTGGCAGAGACTGCTTGTTACTGACCACATACCCATCCTCCCTTCTCTCTCAAATAAACAGAACCCCATTTTTTACTGAGCACAATACAGCCAAAGGAAGACATTGTCCAGCCTCCTTTGCAGCTCGTTGGGGCTATTGATGTAGTTGTTTTTTGTTTTTTGTTTGTTTTTTTTTTTTGTATTTTTCTGAAGCTGGAAACTGGGAGAGACAGTCAGACAGACTCCCGCATGCGCCTGACCGGGATCCACCCGGCACGCCCACCAGGGGCGATGCTCTGCCCACCAGGGGGCGATGCTTTGCCCCTCCGGGGCGTCGCTCTGCCACGACCAGAGCCACTCTAGCACCTGGGGCAGAGGCCAAGGAGCCATCCCCAGCGCCCAGGCCATCTTTGCTCCAATGGAGCCTTGGAGACAGAGAGGAAGGAGGGGGTGGGAGTGGAGAAGCAAATGGGCGCTTCTCCTGTGTGCCCTGGCCGGGAATCAAACCCGGGTCCCCCGCACTCCAGGCCGACGCTCTACCGCTGAGCCAACCGGCCAGAGCCTATCGATGTAGTTTTGACCAATGAGATATACATTAAGACTTGATGGGGTACACAGCGTGGTGATTGCTGGGAGAGGGTGCAGGGGAGGTTGAGGAGGGTATGGGGCGATAAAGGGTGATGGACAGATACTTGGCTTTGGGTGGTGAACACACAATACGGTGTAGAGTTGATGAGTTGTAGAATTGTGCACCTGAAACCTGTATACATAATTTTGTTAACCAGTGTCACCCAAATAAATTAAATAAAAAAGGAAATAAATTTAAAAATTAAAAAAAAATTAATGGGGCTTTGGAGAAAGCTCTTGAGAAATTAAGTCTGTTCCCTTCCTTTCTTCAGTCTCAATCCAGCTGCTTAAATTTTGAGTGAAATGACTGGAGCCTTAAAAGTCATTTTTGAACAGGAAAAGACATACTAAGCAAAGATAAGCAGCAAAATGGAAGAAACCTGGATCCCTCACAACCATGGAAACTTCAAGCCTGCCCAGGACTTCCTACCTTTCAACTTCTTTCATATAATTGAAAAGAAATTATTTTATAAAAGACATCAGCTGGCCATGGCCCATTGGCTTAGTGGTAGAACAGTGTGTGGATATCCTGGTTTGATTCCCAGTCAGGGAACACAGGAGAAGTGACCATCTGCTTCTCTACTCCTCCCCTTCCCCCTTCTCTCTCATTTCCTTTTCTCTCTCCCTCCCCATCCCACAGCCATGGCTCAATTGATTCCAGTGAGTTGCCCCCAGGCATTGAAGATGGCTCCCATGCTTCACCTCAGGCATTAAAATTAGCTTTGTTTCTAAGCAACAGAGCAATCCTCCAGATGGGCGTAATATAGCCCCATAGGGGGCTTGCTGGGTGGATACCGGTTGTCAAGGCCATATGCAGGAGTCTGTCTCCCTGCCCCCACTGTTCTCACTTAATTAAAAAGAACAGACACCAGCTATTTAAATCATAATATATTTTAGTGGCTTACCCATACTTACCTAATAACTAGAACTCTCAAAGCCAATTCACATGATTACTTTAAATATATTTACATATTTAATCTGGAATTTCTTTTCTAGAAATTAAACTAGAATCTGTATTGGCATCTACTGTCATTTATTTCATTCAGTTTGTGATCTGCTTGGTTATTGGCATAACCCTGTATGTTTTGAGTGTTATTCGTATTATGAGACTATCTTATTAAAGATACTGCTCTGGCAGTGGAAGGGGGACACTGCCCCATCACTTCCAGGTGACAATAGAAGTCCATTTCCTTACTTGGCTTTTATTAACACCAGAGGGAGTGACACTGCTTGTTGCTGCTGGTGGAGGTAGTGGCAGCCAGCTTTCTCCAAGTCTGGGGTATATGAGGCAAAAAGAAAACCCAGGGAACACACTGCTGTGTCATTTCTAGGGTCCCAAGGTCACTAGACAGTCTGCCTCCTCTCAACTTTTTATTTTCCTCTTATTTTTAACATATTTATATAATGTCCAAGGTTTTTAATTATACCTAGTGATAAGAATATGGAAAATATATCTACCTCATCTTCCTTAAAGTGGAAGTATATTATATACTCATTTTGCTACACAGCACAATTACCAACTCCCTCATGCTACTGTAACCAGAAGTCTCTTTCCATTTTTGCCTCTTAATTTTTTTCCCTTTATCTCTGCTTTTATATTTTCTATCACCAATTTAACTAATAATCATTTTCCATGGTCTGAGTTAAAAAATAAAATGTAACTTTATTTAAAACATTCTAGTTATCTGCTGGTACGTAACAAACCATCCCCAAAATTCATGGCATAAAATGACAACTTTGCTGTAACCTGTATTATGGATTCTCTGGGTTAGGAATCTGGACAGGATACAGCAAAGATGAATTAACCCTGGCTCATGATGTACAGGGTCTCATCTGGCAAGACTTGGATAGCTGGAGGACATTGTACTGGTCCAACTCATCTGTAGGTTTCTTCAGTTGTATGTCTGGGACCTGGGCTAGGAGTACTTGAAGGCTAGGCTTAGTTGAGACTATTAACTGGAATGTCTATATGTGGTCTCCTCCTGTGTTAGGCTTTCTCACAGTATAGCAGCCTCAGGATAGTTGGACTTTTTAAATGATGGCTCAGGGGTTCAGGAATAAGTGTTCTAGTGAACAAGGAAGAAGCTTTATGGCCTTTTTAAAATCTAACCTTAAAAGCTATATAGCTTCATCTCCACTGTACTCTATTGGTTGAAGCAATTATAAACCCACCAAGAGAGTATATGGAAACCCCCATCTCTCTATGAAAGCTATGTCAAAAAATTTGCGGTCAATGTTTAAACTTTCCCAAGGGTATGCAGAATTTGAATATCTTATACAAAATATATCAATTACAGTGAAAGTGAAAGTGTAAAAAAGTAAATGTCTTCAAGAAATTATTTTTCTTCTAATATAATAAAATTCTCTGCTAAATTCAAAGATAAAACAAATAATTAACAAATATCAAAATGTAAATTAAATCTATTTAAATATAGTTGAAACTTTTAGTTCTGTTTTATTTTAATTTTTTTCTTTCTTTAAAATTTTTTTTACAGGGACAGAGAGAGAGAGTCAGATAGAGGGATAGATAGGGACAGACAGACAGGAACGGAGAGAGATGAGAAGCATCAATCATCAGTTTTTCGTTGCGACACCGTAGTTGTTCATTGATTGCTTTCTCATATGTGCCATGACCACGGGCCTTCAGCAGACTGAGTAACCCCACCGCTTGAGCCAGTGACCTTGGATCCATGCTAGTAAGCTTTTTACTCAAGCCAGATGAGCCCGCACTCAAGCTGGCAACCCTGGGGTCTTGAACCTGGGTCCTTCTGCATCCCAGTTCGATGCTCTATCCACTGCGCCACCGCCTGGTCAGGCTAGTTCTGTTTTTTTAATTAATGCAGTCTTATTAAATATTTCTATTCACCTAAAACTATGCATAATTGTAGTTGCCAATGTGAAGAATAAGTGTTGTATTTCATATATGTTCTATTGAGTCTTACACACATGCAAATTTAGGATAGCATTGTTTAATATTGCAAGTTGTCCCTTAGCTGCTACGTGCAGCATTGTAAAAACTGTGCTAAATCATGAATAGTGGATATAAAGAGTTCAAGAAAGTGAACACTGTGTTCTATTGGCAAATATTCCACTCTTCCAAAATCTGTTCCAGTCATGGTATTTGAGAGAAAAGGTATGATGAGCTTTTTTTTTTTTCTTATCTAATTATTCCTCCAACTCAAATCCTTCTCATACTCTAAAGCAATGTCCATTTCTGCTATCAGCAGTGCCACAGTCCTCAATTCTTTATTTGGACTCAGTCATCTTTTCTGTTACAGACACGGCAAGAGATGTGGCAGAGCATTTCTCTAGGGCTTGAATGGTGTGAAGGTGTGAACCACAATAGCAGACATGTGGTTGCTCGGTGCAGTAGCTGAGCATTGGGTCCTGAGTGACAGAAGCGGCCATGTGATAGTTATTGAATTCATCATTTATGGTTTTCTGGTTTATGGGTCCCTCTAGGACAAGGGCAGGGGCCCCTTGCATGGGTTTGAAGGTGGTGCCACTTCTTTGAGAGCATGAACTTTCAAATTTTGTCTGTCTGGTCACACTCACTGCTAACTCTGGTTCAGAATTTATAAACCAGGGCACTTCCAAGAACATGAAGTTCCTTCAACAGTGGTTCCACAGTAAATTATGCCCTAATTCAGGTTCAGAAGTTGATAGGCTGGCAATTGTCCCATATAGAGCTTAGTCCAAGGAGTCCAGTCAAGTGGTAGGGGGGGTTTATTAGTGCAAAACATGGAGTTCTAACATCTGGAGATGTGATCACACTTGGTACTCACAATATTTCCTGACCTTTAGATTTGAGTCATGGTTTTGGTACACTGAAAATTTTAATTTGTTTGAGGGGGAAAACAGACTCATTTAGTTAAGAGAAACTCTTGCATCAACAAGCCTAGACAACATCCAAAACATTAGGCCTTCATTTTTTGTTTATTCTCTAGAAATCTCTTCTCCATATCTGAGAATGGTGATCAGAATTCAGTCTAAAGATGTCCTCAATGTCTCTACCTCCTGTTTCAAGTTGTCTAAGAATTTCCTCCAGATAACTTGTATGCAGTTCCTACTTCATAATCATACAGGTTTATTTTAATGAATACTCATTTCTTTGTGGAAAGGTTCTCTCACTAGTCAATCAGCCATAAGAACTCAAAATAGGTTGTAGTAGAACAATCTCTCTACCCTCCACTTTTCACTATATATTATCAGATCAATACATTTATAATTATAACAATATTTATCATTCATTTAAGTGCAGACATTTTCTTCTTTTTTAAACTTAGAAATGCTATCCATTATATTTATTTTCTCATGGCTATTTACACCTAATTGTGAAATAAAATAATTAGTCCACAGTTAAAGAAGTTTAAGATATTAGTAGGCAGGTGGTAGAGGAATTTTATTTATTTATTTATTAAAAATTTTTTTGTATTTTTCTGAAGCTGGAAATGGGGAGAGACAGTCAAGACAGACTCCTGCATGCGCCCGACTGGGATCCACCCGGCACGCCCACCAGGGGCGACGCTCTGCCCACCAGGGGGCGATGCTCTGCCCCTCCGGGGAGTTGCTCTGTTGCGACCAGAGCCACTCTAGCGCCTGGAGCAGAGGCCAAGGAGCCATCCTCAGCGCCCAGGCCATCTTTGCTCCAATGGAGCCTTGGCTGCGGGAAGGGAAGAGAGAGACAGAGAGGAAGGAGAGGGGGAGGGGTGGAGAAGTAGATGGGCGCTTCTCCTGTGTGCCCTGGCCGGGAATCGAACCCAGGACTTCTGCACACCAGGCCGACGCTCTACCACTGAGCCAACCGGCCAGGACCGGTAGAGGAATTTTAATTTTGATTGTGGCTCTCTGAGCACCTTAAAAATAACCCAAAATAATATTATCTATCTATTTGATTACTCCTAGCCAGCTGAAGCAAAATCCCAATCCAATCCAGAATTTTTGCATTTGTAGTGGCAGTTGTGTAGACATCAGAGTGTTCACATAAGCATTCTGTAAAAATTAAATTGCGTATACTTTTCATTAAAAAAATTTTTTTAGGCTTCTGGTCCAGATGCTGGTATAGGTAAATGTGCGAAGTCCTACAACTGGGGATTTAATGAAGAAGCCACAATGAAATTGGTAGAAAGGGCAGATATGCAGAATGGTCTGGTCCCACACCCACATGTGGCAGATAATATTTGGGAGGGATATCTCAGCTGCAGAGAGGTTTTTCCCCAGGAGCGAGAAGCAAGAGGTCCCAACCCCATATTAGACCCCCCACCAGGTAGGCTTCCAGTGCCAGGAAGAGAAGTCCCCATAACTTCTAGCTGTAAAAACCAACAGAGATTGTGGTTGAGTGAGACAAAAGGCTGCAGAAGTCCCAGGAAGTTCCTCTTAAAGGGCCAGCACACTGACTTACTTGGACTCACTTCCTCTGAGCTCCAGTGCTAGAGCAGCAGCTTGAAAGGCACCAGGGACATATAGAGAGGAACTGAATTGTCTGACATAGGATGAGAACTGGGGGGAGGGCAGCTTTGTGCCAGACAACAGTACCGACAGAAGCCATTGTTTCTTTTTGGAGACCCTACCCCACAGAGCCTGGAAATGGGTGCCATATCTGAGTCTTCATCAACCTGGCTCACACCATTTGCTCCGCCCTGGTAATTGAGACCTGCCCCACCCTACTTGCAAGCTCACACAGCTATTTCCGGTCGCTTTTCTAGACAAATGGCCTGTCTTGGCTCATGCTTCATACTTTACTAAAATCTCTCAATCAAGCAGCATCTGGCCTCAGCTTGCACTATGCCTCTTAGCTAAGTGGCCCCAGGTCTGGCATCCTTGGTTTACAGCCTGACCCCTCCTGGGCACTTCCAAACCCAACACTAGTAGCAGCTACCTGCAGACTGCTTTGTAGCTTACGCTAGATGGTCCTGTAAGAACACATGGTGGCTGACCTTGGCCTGCAACTCCCGGGAGGTCCCAAAGCCAGTGCACCTGGTGGGCAGCTTCAGACCACATCAAAGCACCACCCAACCACCTCCACAAGCGACACACTCAAAGGGTGGACACATCAGAGCCCCACTGAAGTAAGCTCTGCTCTGTGGTATGAGCCCCTGCACAGCTGATCCTCCATGGTGGTCACCGGCAGTTTTTGCAGCTGATTGGCCTGGGGGTAGGTAAATCCCTTCCATTGACTTGCCAACTGTAAAAAAAGTTCAACTATAACAAGAGGGTGTACACAGCCCACACAGGAGTCAGAGGATGCTCCTGAAATGCCCAGCTTGGTGATCAGGGAGGCTGTGCCACTGGACCCTAAAAGAACACCTACTATATAAGGCCACTTTACCAAGTCTGGGAGACTAGCAGCTCTACCTAATACATAGAAACAAACACAGGGCGGCAATCAAAATAAGGAGACAAAAAAATATCCTAAATAAAACAACAGAACAAAACTCCAGAGAAAGAACTAAACAAAATGGAGACAATCTATTAGCTGCAGAGTTCAAAATACTGGTTATAAGGATATTCAATGAACTTAGAACTTCAACAGCATAAAAAAGGACATGGAAGCCATAAAAAAGAACCAGTTAGAAATAAATGATACACTAACTGAAATAAAGAATAATTTACTGTAGTGCTGGAAGTTCTAGCCAGAGTAATCAGACAAGAGAAAGAAATAAAAGGCATTTATATTGGGAAAGAAGAAGAAAAGGTTTCACTTTTTTTTTTTTTTTTAAATTTTTTTTTTCTTTTTCATTTTTCTGAAGCTGGAAACAGGGAGAGACAGTCAGACAGACTCCCGCATGCGCCCGACCGGGATCCACCCGGCACGCCCACCAGGGGCGACACTCTGCCCACCAGGGGGCGATGCTCTGCCCATCCTGGGCGTCGCCATGTTGCGACCAGAGCCACTCTAGTGCCTGGGGCAGAGGCCACAGAGCCATCCCCAGCGCCCGGGCCATCTTTGCTCCAATGGAGCCTTGGCTGCAGGAGGGGAAGAGAGAGACAGAGAGGAAAGCGCGGCGGAGGGGTGGAGAAGCAAATGGGCACTTCTCCTGTGTGCCCTGGCCGGGAATCGAACCCGGGTCCTCCGCACGCTAGGCCGACGCTCTACCGCTGAGCCAACCGGCCAGGGCGAAAAGGTTTCACTTTTTGCAGATGATATGATCCTATAATTCAAAACCCCCAAAGACTCCACAAAAAGACTAGTAGAAACAATAAACCAATACAGTAAGTTTGCAGGATACAAAATTAATATACAGAAGTCTATTGCCTTTCTATATGCCAACAATGAAACATCAGAAAACGAACTCAAAAAATAATCCCCTTCATGATTGCAACAAAAAAATAAAATACCGCCCTGGGCGGTTGGTTCAGCGGTAGAGCGTCAGCCTGGCGTGCGGGGGACCCGGGTTCGATTCCCAGCCAGGGCATATAGGAGAAGCGCCCATTTGCTTCTCCACCCCCCCCCTTTCCTCTCTGTCTCTCTCTTCCCCTCCCGCAGCCAAGGCTCCATTGGAGCAAAGATGGCCCGGGTGCTGGGGATGGCTCCTTGGCCTCTGCCCCAGGTGCTAGAGTGGCTCTGGTCACAGCAGAGCGACGCCTGGAGGGGCAGAGCATAGCCCCCTGGTGGGCAGAGCGTCGCCCCTGGTGGGCGTGCCGGGTGGATCCCGGTCGGGCGCATGCGGGAGTCTGTCTGACTGTCTCTCTCCGTTTCCAGCTTCAGAAAAATACAAAAAAAAACAAACAAAAAAACCCTAGGAATAAACATAACAAAGAATGTAAAGGACCTATATAATGAAAACTACCAAGCATTGTTAAGGGAAATCAAAAAAGATACAATGAAATGGAAAAATATTCCTTGTTCTTGGATAGGAAGAATAAATATAGTCAAAATGACCATATTACCCAAAGCAATATACAAATTTAATGCAATTTCCATCAAAATTCCAATGTTATTTTTTAAAGAAATGGAACAAAAAATCATCAGGTTTATATGGAACTATAAAAAAACCCCAAATAGCCAAAGTAATCCTAAGTAAAAAGTACAAAGCTGGGGGCATTACAATACTTGACTTCAAATTATATCATAGAGCCACAATAATGAAAACAGCATGGTATTGGCAGAAAAATAGACCAATGGAACAGAATAGAGAGCCCAGAAATAAAACCACATGTATATGGTCAAATAATCTTTGATAAAGGGGCCAACAACACACAAGGAGAAAAGAAAGCCTCTTCAACAAATGGTGCTGGGAAAACTGGAAAGCCACATGCAAAAGAATGAAACTCGACTACAGCTTGTCCCCTTGTACTAAAATTAATTCAAAATGGATCAAAGACCTAAATATAAGACCTAAAACAATAAATTTCATAGAAGAAAACATAGGTACTAAACTCATGGACCATGGCCATAAAGAGCACTTTATGAATTTGACTCCAAAGACAAGGGAAGTGAAGGCAAAGATAAACGAATGGGACTACATCAGACTAAGAAGCTCTTGCACAGCAAAAGAAAATGACAACAAAACAAACAGCTAACTAAATGGGAGATGATATTTTCAAACAACAGCACAGATAAGGGCCTAATATCCAAAATATACAAAGAATTCATAAAACTCAATGACAAGCAAACAATCCAATAAAAAAATGGGAAGAGGACATGAACATTCACTTCTCCCAGGAAGAAATACAAATGGCCAACAGATATATGAAAAGATGCTCATCTTCATTAGCTATTAGAAAAATACAAATCAAAACTACAATGAGATACCACCTCACACCTGTTAGATTAGCTTGTATCAACAAGACAAGTAATAACAAGTGTTGGAGAGGCTGTGGAGAAAAAGGAACTCTACTTCACTGTTGGTAAGAATGTAAAGTAGTACAACCACTATGGAAGAAAGTATGGTGCTTCCTCAAAAAATTAAGAATAGAACTACCTTATGACCCAGCAATCTCTCTACTGGGTATATACCCCCCAAACTCAAAAACATTGGTACGTAAAGACACATGCAGCCCCGTGTTCATTGCAGCATTGTTCACAGTGGCCAAGACATGAAAACAACCAAAAAGCCCTTCAATAGATGATTGGATAAAGAAGATGTGGTACATATATACTATGGAATACTACTCAGCCATAAGAAATGATGACATAAGATCATTTACGACAACATAGATGGAATTTGAAAACATTATACTTAGTGAAATAAGTAAATCAGAAAAAACTAAGAACTGTATGATTCCATACATAGGTGGGACACAAAAATGAGACTCGTGGACATGGACAAGAGTGTGGTAGTTACCAGGAGGAGGGGAAAGGAGGGGAGGGAGGGGATAGGGGAAGGGGAAGGCCACGAAGAAAACCAAATAGAAAGTAATGGAAGACAATTTGACTTTGGGTGGGTATACAACATAATCAAATGTCAAAATGACCTGGAGATGTTTTCTTAATTAATCAATGTCACCCTGTTACAATTAATTGTCTAAATAAAAATTTTAAAAAAATTGGAAAAAATGACATTTGTTAAATGTTAAAGAAAAGAATAATTTACAAGGAATTAACAGTAGAGTAAATGAAGCTGATAACAAATCAGTGATTTGGAATATAAAGAAGCAATAAACACCCAATCAAAACAGCAAAAACAGGGTCCTGGCTGGTTGGCTCAGTGAATAGTGTCCTCTCGGGTAGCAGACATCTCGGGTTCCATCCCAGGTCAAGGCACACATGAGAAGTGACCATTTGATTCTCTTCCCTTCCCTCTCCCCCTTTTCTTTCTTTATCCCTCCCATGGCCAGTGGCTTGATTGGTTGGAGCATCAGCCCCAGGTGCTGAGGATAGCTGGGTTGGTCCAAGTGTCAGCCTCAGATGCTGAGGATAGCTAGATTGATTCGAGCTCCAGCCCCAGATGGGGATTGATGGGTAGATTCTGGCTGAGGCATATACGGGAGTCTGTCTCTCTATTTCCCCTTCTCTCGCTTAAAAAAAAAAAAAGAAACAGAAAAAGAAAAAGGAATCCAAAAAAAATGAGGATAGTATTAGGAACCTCTGGGACAACTTCAAGTATACCAACATTAGCATCATGGGAGTACTAGAAGGAGGAAAGAGAGAGAGCAAGAAATTAAAAACTTGCCATGGCTGGGTTGCTCAGTGGAAAGAGCACCATCTCAGCATGCTGAAGTTGAGGGTTGTCACATATGAGAAGCAACTGAGTGCACAACTAGATGGAACAACTAAGTGGAACAATGAGTTAATGCTTTTCTCTCTGAGTGTCTTCCTTCATATCTCTTTCTCTCTCTCTTTCAAATCAATGGGAAATTAAATAAAAAAAAAGAAATTGAAAACCTATTTGAAAAAATGACAGGAAATTTCCCTAACCTGATGAAGGAAATAGACATACAAGTCCAGGAAGCACAGAAAATCCCTAACAAGATGAATCCAAAGAGGCCCACACCAAGACCATCATAATTAACATGCGAAAGTTTAAAAACAAAGAGAGAACTTAAAAGTAACAAGAGGAAAGCTGTTAGTTACCTACAAGGCAGCTCCTGTAATACTGTCAGCAGATTTCTCAACAGAAACTTTGCATGCCACAGGGATTGGCAAGAAATATTCAATATGATGAAAAGCAAGGACCTACAACCCAGATTACTCTATCTGGCAAAACTATCACTTAGAATCGAAGAATATATAAAGAACTTCCCAGACAAGAAAAAGCTGAAGGAGTTCATCACCACTAAACCAGTATTACATGAAATGTTAAAGGGTCTTCTTTAAGAAGAAAAAAAGATGTAAAAATATGAACCATAAAATGGCAATAAATACATATCCATCAACAATTAAATATAAAAAAATAAACAAGCAGAACAGAAACAGATTCATAGATAGAACATTTTCAGTTGCCAGGTGGGGTTAGGAGGAGGGTGAAAAGGTGAAGGGATTTAGAAAGTACAAATTTGTTGTTACAGAACAGTCATGGGGACATAAGAATATAGTCAATAATATTCTAATGTATGGTATCAGATGGGTATGAGATTTATCAGGGTGATTACTTAGTAACTTACATAATGTCAAATCATTGGGGTGTACACTTGAAACTAATATAATATTGTATATCAACTGCAATCAAAAAACAAAAAATCATTTAAATAACATTTTAAAATTCCTAATATGTTTATTATGGATGTAGGTATTACAAATTCAAACAATCATTGGCAAGTTTAGGAATATAAAAATAAAAGCAATCAGGCCCTGGCCGGTTGGCTCAGTGGTAGAGCATCGGCTTGGCGTGCAGAAGTTCCGGGTTCAATTCCCGGCCAGGGCACACAGGAGAAGTGCCCATCTGCTTCTCCACCCCTCCCCCTCTCCTTTCTTTCTGTCTCTCTCTTCCCCTCCCGCAGCCGAGGCTCCATTGGAGCAAAGATGGCCCGGGTGCTGGGGATGGCTCCTTGGCCTCTGCTCCAGGCGCTAGAGTGGCTCTGGTCACGGCAGAGCAACACCCCGGAGGGGCAGAGCATTGCCCCCTGGTGGGCAGAGCTTCGTCCCCTGGTGGGCGTGCCGGGTGGATCCTGGTCGGGCACATGCGGGAGTCTGTCTGACTGTCTCTCCCCGTTTCTAGCTTCAGAAAAATACAAAAATAAATAAATAAATAAACAAACAAACAAATAAATGCAATCAAACCACTGAATATATTTTATTTTACTTGAATTCTCAGTTCTTCTCCAATATTTATTCAATCTCTCTCAATACATATCAGATATTCTAGCATTTTAAATGGCATTTCCACCAATATCAAAGAAACAACAAATAGAGACAACGAAAATAACCTACATGGAAAATGACATCATTGCACAGAGGTTTTCTTAAAAATATACTGCTCATAAAAATTAAGGGGTATTTCAATGCTTCCTATTCATTTTGTAATATCCCCTAATTTTTGTGAGCAGTGTAGTTCCCTTTAGCTTTATTGGGAGGAGAGTCTATGCTAAATTTCCTTTCCTGGAGTAGTGAGTCCTGAGCTGCTGTATCTCTTATGCTTCTTACCAAAGTTCAGAAGGGCAATATCTGTTTCCTCAAGATGGTGTGATAATGGAGTGTTGCTGCTTTCCTGATGTCAGCCAAAAAGCTAATTAAAGTAGATTTGCTTTAAGGAAAAGGGCAAAGTCTTTTCCTTCCTTACACTTATGAATCTTCCTGCTCCCACCCACCCCGAAGACTTGAAACAATAGAGTCAGCAATCAGAATGACATCTTTATATTTATTTACTCTTACAAAATGCCTTATTTTGTATCCTTAATGACTTTGTCTCATTTTCCTCTATCTTGTTGTGTATGGGTAAGAAATGACAAAGGCTTGTTTTCCTAGCCTTTAAAACCAAACAATCTCCCTTCCTCAAAAGTTACTTTTGAAAATTTTAACCAGCCAAATGAACGAGTAAATTGGTTGGGATCTTAAGGCAGTCACAGTTTGATAGCCCTAAAAGAAGTATTGCCTTTATTTCATAAATTTCTCTGTGTTAGTGATATCCTTAGTCCTGATTTATAAGAAGGCAGAAACTCTAAAATCTCTACTTAGGAACAACAATTATAATTGTATTATTTTCTTGGATTTGGTGAATGCACACAGATGTTCTGCTCAGTATATCTTAGTATAATCTAATGGTGCCCCCATGCTTATTTTCAACATTAAAAGGAAAGTCAAAAGAGAACGAATTATGATCTTGGGCATAATTACTGGATCATCAAAAATGTTGTTGTACGTAAGTATAAAAGAGGAAGTGGTTAAAAAAGTAAAGCACGTTGTCAAAAATAAAAGGAATAACTAGTGACGAATGAGTGAAGAAAACCAGACGGAGTCAATACCACTAAGCTGATTTAATTGGAATCTGAATAGTCAGGCTAACAAAACTGTTCAGAACAAATTTGCTGAAGCATGGGGAATAGATTTTATTTTATTTTAACTAGCCCAGGGACTTAAACTTTTGAACTTTCTGGTTGTGCATCAGTGCCTAGAGATATATGTGTAAAGATAACCCTCTGAAGAATTTAGGAAAGACTGTTCACATGTCCAGACCATCTGACATCCATCTAGACCACTGGAAATCTGGAAGATCACTATCTCAGACCAGTCCAGAGGCTAAGAATGCAAGACTGAATCTTCTCAAGAATGTATTTTTACTGGAAGAACTTAGTTTTTCTTTCCTTTTCAGAACACTCTGGGTATTGTCTAGTTGTGTTTATGGTTTGCAAACCCTAAGACCCCTGAATAAATCTTTGCCATTTATTTCTATTCCAAGCTTCCTGACTCTTTGTGCTCAGTTGACACTAGAGAAAAAATAGACAATGAATGTTTATTGGAAACTGATGTATAATTAATTGAATGTAGACTTTTTTGGGTATGCGATTAGTGGTAAGAAAATAATTGTATTTAAATATATATTATTTACTTACACTCGGTCTCATTTAATAAACAACTTGTGGTGGTAGATATTTACGTAAATGTCTTCTTAAGTGAAAAAACACAATGAAACTAAATAGTGACATTTCTTTCCTTAATGTGGTTAAATGTGGTATTACTTCTCACCTGCCTGCAACAGTGAAGGTATACTAACACCCACATTTGAAATGATAAAAATTTTGGTAATTACAGATCATTTTCACAAAAGTTTTGTTAAGCGAGGAGGACTTTGTCCTATCATAAGCATGAAGAAACAGCATGAACTGCTAAGTGACTTGCCCGAAATGGCATCATTCTTAATTTTTAGAACTAGAACTTAAGTCTCCTCTTACTTAGGTAGTGTTCTTTCTACTGCTGGACTCAATAAGTTTTCCAAGGTCTTCCTTTTGGTTTCAGTGAATATATGAATTTACCACAATACATTTTATAGTCAAACAGTGCTGTCTGAGATTTTGAATAAAAAAATTTGGAAACAGTGGAAGGCAGATGTTCTGGGCATGCTTGTTTAGTCCCAGATCCACTGTCTATCTCCTCCACCCGGGTCTGTGTCCTGGGAGGTCGTTCAGAGTGAACTGCATTAATGGGCTTCTGGTTAGGTTCAACAGGAGACTGGAGAGTGGGCGAAGAGCGAGGTTGCAGCAGCTATACACCTTAATTGGAGGTGTAACGAACTCTGTGGCTCCCACCATGTACCTTCAGTGGTCGCCGCTCTTCATAAATGGTGGTGGTTGCTTCCTGTGTAAACTCCTGCCACTCTCTGCCTGAGACATTTTTCTGGTCATGAAAGCATTCCCAGCCCATGCACAGGGCAGGCCAGAAATGCTGGATAGTTGATATCCTCAGAGAGTAGCCCTTCACCAATGATATATGGAAAATGGTGGATAAACAAACCCACTTCTTCTCCCCTAGGTTGGGTCAATTCTGAGCTGTGTTCTTTACCATCTCCCAGAGGTCCCTATCAAGACAGAGCCCGATTTCACTCAGTGATGATCTGCTATGCACTCTGGTCTGGCCTCCTTCCCTGCCCTGTCTCTTTCACCAACCCTCTTCCAATGCCTCCTGGGATTGCTTCCTTAAATAAACTACTTGTGCTGAAATCTTAGCTTTAAGGTCTGTTTCTGATGGACCCCAACCCAATATAGAAGCCACAGTCCTCGTCAGGCGCTGTCTCCCAGAGCCATGGCTTCCTCTGTGGTTCCCAGGAACCACTTCCTTCTTCCCGTTGCCCCTTCAGGGTGGGTGTATTCCTGGATACCCGGTGTTGTTGGTCCCAGAGTGATTCACCATCCGGTCATGTAGTTTTTATGCTGGGTGGCTAAACAATGGATATCCTTTTAGTGAGGAAGAAAATGAGAATAAGAGTGAACATCTAACAGTCTCTGCCACAGAGGGATACTTTCTAGAAATTTTTGGAGAGATACTGTGAGATAACTGAGTGACTGAAGGCAACAATAAACAGGCCAGAGTTGATTACAAGGCAATTGCCACCATCATGTCAATAAAAGCCTCAGGGTTACATATCTGGTTGCTCTTCAGGACGGCTGCTGTTTGAGAAAAGCTGGTTCTGGCCCAGCTGTGCTCTTGGAGGCAGAGTTCTTGCAGTTCCTCTGTAGTGCCAACCCGATGACGCGCTAACCTCACACTTCTTAGTTACAGCAAAGCTGCTCCACACCCAGTGTCCACTGTGCCTCGTTTTACATCTCAGGCATTTCTGTGACAGTATTTATACTCATTTGTAGCAAAAGTAAATTTTCTTTATACACGTCAATAAAAATTTGGAGGGACTGCTGGGAGGGATTTTATCTCATGAGTGCAGTGGTTGAGAATCCCCATATTAGGGTTTGTTTTTTTTTTGTATTTTTCTGAAGCTGGAAACGGGGAGGCAATCAGACAGACTCCTGCATGCGCCCGACCGGGATCCACCCCACACGCCCACCAGGGGGCGATACTCTGCCCATCCGGAGCGTCGCTCCGTTGTGACCAGAGCCAGTCTAGCGCCTGAGGCAGAGGCCATGGAGCCATTCCCAGCGCCCGGGCCATCTTTGCTGCAATGGAGCCTTGGCTGTGGGAGGGGAAGAGAGAGACAGAGAGGAAGGAGAGGGGGAGGGGTGGAGAAACAGATGGGCGCTTCTCCTGTGTGCCCTGGCCGGGAATCGAACCCGGGACTTCTGCATACCAGGCCGACGCTCTACCACGGAGCCAACTGGCCAGGGCCCATATTAGGTATTTTAGAGGTTATAAAATGAGTAATAAACAGTCTTTTCCTTTTAGAACTTCAAATCTAGAAGTGATGGAGGGTGGGGTAAGGATTGAAGGAAAATTTGGGTGGGAAGGAATAACACCAGGGTAATTGGCTGGATACTTTGTTAAGATGTTAATTATTATGAGTTCCCAATCCTTCCCCGGTTTATTGTTGAAATTAAAGGAGGCACCCTAAAGCAATACAGAAATAAGGAAGAAATAAAGGGGGTACCTTTAAGGGCAGGGAGAAAGAGTGGAAATTCTGGAGCACTGAGGAGGGAATGGGAGTTGGTGGCCATGGGCAGTGGGGACCTTCTCTTGTTCTGTGGTCCTGTCCTGGTTGAGAATGTCTCAACAAAGGATGGTGGTGTAGTGCCTTAGGGAGGGAGGCTCCACTCCTGGCATCGTACTTAGCCCATCTCTACTTGGCAAGGTTGGGCAGTGAGAACATCATAAGGGATCAAGGTAGATGAGAGCTTGGAAGTCCTCTCCCTATTTTCTGACCCTCACACTTCTCCCAGATTCTGGTGTAACCCAGGGGGTAAGGGGACTCCAGTTATGATTGTGATGGCCTTTCTTGCCGTCTCAGAGGAGTTGAGATAGAGTTGAGTTGATTTAAGGAAAATAAAGATAACAAAAGTTAAACACCTAAATAGAGTGGTTTAAAAATGAATCTGCTCTGCGCATAAATATCTGAGACAAAAAGCAGAGTATAGCCCTGGCTGGCTAGCTCAGTGGTAGAGCGTCAGTCAGCCCTGCGTGTGGAAGTCCCGGGTTAGATTCCTGGCCAGGGCACACAGGAGAAGTGTCCATTTGCTTCTCCACTCCTCCCCCTCTCCTTCCTCTCTATCTCTCTCTTAACCTCCCACAGCCACGGCTCCACTGGAGCAAAGTTGGCCTGGGCACTGAGGATGGCTTCATGGCTTCTGCCTTAGGCACTAGAATGGCTCTGGTTGCAACAGAGCAACGCCTCAGATGGGCAGAGCATCTCCCCCTGGTGGGCATGCAGGGTGGATCCTGGTCGGGGGTATGCAAGAGTCTGTCTCTGCCTTCTCGCTTCTCACTTTAGAAAAAAAAAAGGCAGGGTATGACTGAGAGGTGAAGTAATATAGCATATCTATAATAAATCATGGCATATTATTTGCTGTTTGGGAGCACTGCCATTTCTATTTCTACAAAGCCTTTTCTATCTTAGCAGAGGAAGGGACTAGAGGGCAGCTAAAGAGCAAAGGGGGAAAGAATTATCTTCCTCATTGAGTCTCTTCCAGCTTGCTCCTATTTCATAACACAAAGCACAGTAACAAATCATTGTACATGTGGTAAATACATATATTAATCGAATATTTATGAAGTATTTTCTGATAATTCCTTCTACTTTCCCCTAGTCGGAGGGCACGCTTGAGCACACCCTGTCAAGTCCGTGTTGCTCATCCTCCGGGCGATGGAGGCAGAGAAAACAATGTGTAGTCTGCAAAGCACGGTGGCACGCAGTGCGGATCCCTCTGCTCCCCAGCTCTCCCTCCCGCAGTCCCCGTCTCCACCGTCAGCTTCTCTTTGTCACTCCAGAGGCTTCAGAGCACAGACCTCTGTGCAATTTCTTTTTTCCTGGAAGAAATTATGGCGAACAGGCGAGTGGGTAGGCTTAGAGACGTTTTCTATATATAGTCTGTATATCCTTCATTCTGCAACACTTGGTAAACACAGATTTTTAAGGTTTTGAAATTCAGAATGTGTCTTGCAGTCAATGTCAAAAGAAATCTGTCTGTTTCCAAGCAGAGCTGTAAGTTATGCTGCGTTTGTCATTGTGCACGAGCATGCTTAGTGTTGCGTGGGAGATTATCTTTTTATCTGATGGCCAACTCAGATGAGTCATTATTTGTAAGGGTTCTTGATGCAGGTGAATTTTAATTTAATTCTAGAGTCTTAGTTGGCTTTTAAAACCTTTTAAATATTATAATTCAGCAAACTTAAACTTTTCTTTTTTTACAAGGTTGTGGGTTATAGGAAGAGCAATTAATTTCAAAACAATAAGGGTTATCACACACTTTGAACTAGGTCAGGAAAATCTCAGTTGGGAGAGATTTGTGTGACCAATTCACATTCTGAGAAAGAATTTTACTTGGGAATGGTCCATTTAATTAAAAGATTCTATCTAGCTAAGCTTTCTGCCTAAAATTTCTATGAAAATGTTTAATATTTTGTAGAAATAATATAAAAATGTATAAAGAAAAAATCAATCAACACCTTTGCCTCCCCTCTATCCGATTCCACCCTCCGTTCGTTCCTCACGCAAAGGAGGGTCTTTCCATGTCTTTTTCATGCTTATGCAATGAGGTGCATAAAGTGGATTTTTGTTTAAACATTGCCATAATTTATGTTCCTTCTGAGACCTTCTAGAGCAGGTTTGTCAGTGCTGCCCTCACATGCCTGCAGAATTCTTCAGTATTTCTGTGCACATCAGCCCCTGGATAGCTACCCTTCCCGCATCCTGTCCCTGTAACTCTGTGAGCCGCCCCTGGGTTGCTGCAACAGGCGTTGTGGGTGCTCAAGGGGGCCTAGAGACACCTGAGCATTTCTGCCCCACCCTCCAATCCTGGGCCAGTGACTGATGAATGCAAAGTCTAAATTGTAGCTCTCTTGCCCCCTTCATCAATATAATTTAGTCATTCCAGGTAACTTCTTGACTTTGTTTTGTTTTTTACACTAAAAACAATGCTATAATATATGGCTTTGTACAGACGATCCCATACTTACGATGCAAAAGCAATACACAAATTATAAAAAATGTACTTTAATTTTTTTTTTTTTGTATTTTTCTGAAGCTGGAAACGGGGAGGCAGTCAGACAGACTCCCACATGCACCCGACCGGGATCCACCCGGCATGCCCACCAGGGGGTGATACTCTGTCCATCTGGGGCATCGCTCTGTTGCGACCAGGGCCATTCTAGCGCCTGAGGCAGAGGCCATAGAGCCATCCTCAGCGCCTGGGCAAACTTTGCTCCAATGGAGCCTTGGCTGCGGGAGGGGAAGAGACAGACAGAGAGGAAGGAGAGGGGGAGGGGTGGAGAAGCAGATGGACGCTTCTCTTGTGTGCCCTGGCTGGGAATCGAACCCGGACTCCTGCACGCCAGGCCGACGCTCTACCACTGAGCCAACCGGCCAGGGCTGTACTTCAAATTTTGAAGTTTGATCTTTTCCTGGGCTAGCAATATGCAATAGGACACTCTCTCCATCAAGCTAGATGGCAATAATAAAATTTTGCCCAACTGTAGGCTAATATAAGTGTTCTGAGCACATTTAAGGTAGTCTAGGCTAAGTAAGCTATTGGTAGATTAGGTATATTAAATGCATTTTGACTTACAATACAATTGATTTATGATAGGTTTATCAGGATGTAGTCGCATAGTAAATTGAGGAGCATCTGTATAAATATCCTACGTATTTACCTGAAGCAGAGTTCTGGGTAAAAGGCATCCTCTACTTGAGTCTACTGAGATTGAACTAAGCTACTCATTATGATATTGAAATAAAATGGTAGTTCTAGAAGTCTTAAGAGTAGTCTAAGGGAGGGAACTAGGCAAAAGAATTTTGTTTCTTTTTTTAAACAAATATTTATTGATCTCTTATTATGCGCAGGTCCTGTGTAGGGTCTACATATTCAGTAGAGAACAAATCAGAATGGGTCCTGTCCTCCTAGAGCTTGTCAAGTGAGGAGGAAAGACTATGCTATAATCTTACAAGTAAATATTTGCAAATTGGGTAAGTGCTACAAAAAAACAAACTCAGTGTGATCTGCGAGAATATAACTGGGGGGCTAAGTTAGAATGGCAGATCAGGAACAACCTCTCTGGGGAAGTGACAGTTACTAGAAAACAAAAAATTTAAAAATGTCCAATATTTAAATAATTTACACAGTCCTAAAATTCATGCTAAAATACCTTATTTTATTTTGTATTTATTAAAATTGAATAGACTTGAAATTGAGTTTTGCTCCAAGTAGCAATGACTGCATTTTTTTTTTTGTTAACTGCCTCAGACACCCCTTTCTCTATTTTAACCTTTCCAACCTCTTTTTAAAAATTGTGATAATGTTTGCAAAGTGGCATTTGCTGACTTTCCAGCTCCACCTCTTTCCTGGCTCATATCAGGTTAAGATGCTAGAAGGAAGTCTTTAATGAGGTGGTGAAAAGTGACGAAGACCTTGTAAGAGAACACCAGGAGATCTATAAGTAGGAGAGACGGCCATATTAGCAGGAAAAAATGTGTGTCTTATAAATGTATCCTGCTGAGGTATCTGGAGGGTCTGAATCTTACTACTGTTACTACTCTGTGAGAAGAAACCCCAACTGGGACTTCCTCCAGGATAGGGTCAAAGGGGAGGGAGTGAAAATTCAGAAGAACAGAGAGACCAGATGAACCCTGATGCCCAGAACAGTCTCTGACACATGGTAAGTGTTCAATAAATATTTGCGTAAATGAATCTATGGATGATGCCCATCAGGGGTTGATTGTATACAGACTTTTCAGCAGCCTCATGAGAAAAAGCAAGGCATTATTTTGCATCACACCTTGGACTCTTCTTGTGAACATGACAGTTTAATGATGACAATGTTTTCTTTTCTTTTCTTTTTTTTATATATATATATATTTTTGTATTTTTCTGAAGCTGGAAACGGGGAGAGACAGTCAGACAGACTCCCGCATGCGCCCGACCGGGATCCACCCGGCACGCCCACCAGGGGCGACGCTCTACCGCTGAGCCAACCGGCCAGGGCCCCTCCTCCAATTCTAAAAGCAATGATTCTCCTCATATAAGTGCCAAATAATTTGGCACTTGCTTAATTCCATGCATTGCTTCTTTTTATGTATATATAATATTTTATATATACTGTCTACAGTCTGTCTTTATATTTTTTAAAAAATATATGCATATATGTATATATAGGTATATACATATTTTAAGTGAGAGGAGAGGAGATAGTGAGACAGACTCCTGCATGTGCCCCAACCGGGATCTACCTGACAACCCTGTCTGGGGCCAATGCTTGAGTATCAAGCTATTTTTAGCACCTAAGATCAACGCTGGGACCAACCAAGCCACTGGCTGCAGGAGGGGAAGAGAGAGACAATGGGGAAAGGAAGGAGGAGAGAAGCAGATGGACGCTTCTCTCATGTGCCTTGACCAAGAATTGAACCTGGGATGTCCATAGGCCAGGCCAACACTATCCACTGAGCTACCAACCAGGGCCTGACTTCATATTCTTGAGTCTGACCAGAAATTCTTTGTCCCTCCTTTCTGTCCACATCTTCTCATATCCCAGAGCACCTAGGCCAGTGTTTTGCATAAGTGTTTAATAAATAGCTGATCTTGATTAGGTATTCTAATCTCAAATTTTTATAAGAAAAATGAAATATAAATCAGTTCCTTTTCACCTTTTACCCTTCTAGCTAGCCATTCAACATAGCTAGGAGACCATCATAATTGTCCAGTCTACTTATGGTAAGAGTTGGTTTGAGGTGAGAATAGGTTTTCTCCCTGTCCCCAACAGAGTTATACATTTCCCTGACCAAATTTGCCTTTTATGACACTAGTCATACGGGACTTCTTGGTCCCTAGCTGACTAACCACATCATCCAGTTTGGGCACAGGAAAGTGATGGTGCTTAAGCCTCTGGACAGTGATTCTGTCTAGAGGTCTGGTCAAGCAAAGCGAACCCAGCCCTGGATGCATAGCCCCAGCCCTCACCCCTGCCCTTGCCTTGGCTTTGCCTACACTCCTACATTGTTCATATCTGACACTTTTTCCACCTTAAGAAAGGATGGTATGTATTCTTACCTGAGCCCTTAGAATTGAGAGATCCAGGCAGGCACAGGATAGTATTAGAAAACATTGTAGGCCCTGGCCGGTTGGCTCAGTGGTAGAGCATCGGCCTGGTGTGCGGGGGGACCCGGGTTCGATTCCCGGCCAGAGCACATAGGAGAAGCGCCCATTTGCTTCTCCACCCCCACCCCCTCCTTCCTCTCTGTCTCTCTCTTCCCCTCCCGCAGCCAAGGCTCCATTGGAGCAAAGATGGCCTGGGCACTGGGGATGGCTCCTTGGCCTCTGCCCCAGGCGCTAGAGTGGCTCTGGTTGCGGCAGAGCAACGCCCCCGAGGGGCAGAGCATCGCCCCCTGGTGGGCAGAGCGTCGCCCCTGGTGGGCGTGCCGGGTGGATTCCGGTCGGGCGCATGCGCGAGTCTGTCTGTCTCTCCCCGTTTCCAGTTTCAGAAAAATACAAAACAAAAACAAAAACAAAACAAAAAAACAACAAAAAAAAGAATTGGAGGAGGGAGGGTCAGTGGGAAGACTAAAAATTTAAGGTTTAAATAGGCCTTGAAGGGTGAGCTGGGAGAATCACCTAGGCTAAGTAATGATCTCAGAAGTCTGAAAATCATTCTTATCTTCTCCTGGTCTCCTATTTCTTCAGGCTCTGCTGACCCCAGTGGATGAAGGGTCTTATGTTAAGGAGAGCAGGGTGCCTGACTTTAGCATTACCTCCAGGGTTTGTCACTCTTGTTGATCTCTGCCAAGGCAGAGGCATTAACAGCAATGTGCTAGCTTTCTGCTATAGACTGACCTGGTATTGTGCGCTATTATCACCTTCAAAAACTGGCTGTGTGCTGTCATGCTGTTAAGGTTTTGAACATAAGATTCTGGAGGCCATGTGTTCTTTAACATTTCCCCCTGCTTCCAAGGACCAGCAGTGTCTGGAATTGGAAGACAGACATTTATGCCCTTTGGAGTTTCGATTGCTTAGCAAATATATATATATAATCCTGGACACTGAGGATTGGTTAAGTGTGGTAAATGTTTCTTAACTCCAACTTTTCTACTTCTCAGAGCTACTTCAATTCTCTGGCAATGTTCCCATGTAAGGGTGGCCCTCTGGAGAAGCATAGGCATTTTCCTTCCTTTTATTATTATTTTTTTTTTCAAGTTTTGGAACCAGCAGTCGCTAACTCCTTCCTGTCCAACCCTGGCCCCAGAGTTTCTGACTTCTCCCCAGAGACAGTTATTTGGAAACTTTTTGAGCCAGTGGAGAGTCCAATGAGAGACTTTTCTTTTCTTTTAGACCAACGGGAATATTATGTGTCATGGATGGAAAGATTTGAATACTACCATTATCACACTGAGTCTATATAACAAGGCTGTTTCCGTGTCCTGGCACACAGCCTGAGCTAACTTTGCTTTGCTGGATGTAGATACAATGAATTCTGTTTGAACAAGCAATCATGTGTAACAAACGCTTTTGTAAAACTATGTCCATTTAGCGGTGACTTCAATATAGATATGTTTCAGCTACGGGTTTTGGTACAGCAGCTGCGTTTAAATACCTACACAATGTTTAACTTCACATTTTTTAAAATAAACCTTTTATTTTAGAATAGATTTTGATTTACAGAAAAGTGGTGAAGTAGTACAGAAAGTTCCCATATACTCCATACCCCTTTCCCTTATTATTAGCAACTTAGAGTGGTACATTTATTCTAATCAATGAACCAATATTGATACATTATTAACTGAAGTCCATACCGTACTCTAACTTCCCTAATTTTTACCCAATGTCCCTTTTTTTGTTCCAGAATACTATCTAGGATTCCGCATTATATTTAATCTTCATGTCTTTTTGGCTGTGACATTTTCTCAGACTTTCCTTGGTTTTGATGACTTGGATAGTTTTGAGAAATGCCGGTCAGGAATTTGTAGAATGGTCCTCAGTTGGCATTTGGCTGATGTTTTTCTCATGATTATAATGAAGTTACATATCTTTTTGGAGGAGGACCACAGAAGTGAAATACCGTTTTCATTATATCATACCACGGATATGTTCTGTCAACAGGACTTATTGATATTACTGTTGATGCTGCTCTTGATTACCTGGCTGAGATAGTGTTTGTTGGGTTTCTCCATTGTGAAATCACTCTTTTCCTCCCTCCCCATACTCTTTGGAAGGTAGCCATTATGTGCAGCCCAGCAAGGGTCGTCAAACTTTTTATAAAAACCGCCCACGTTTGCAGTGCTGGTCAACCTGGTCCCTACCGCCCACTAGTGGGCGGTCCAGCTTTCATGGTGGGCCAATCGCAGTGCTGTTTGGTTGCGCGGTAGGGACCAGGTTGACCAGCATTGCAAAAGTGGGCGGTTTTTATAAAAAGTTTGAAGACCCTATCTACATAATGTATTTGCAATTCTTCTGAACAGGAGCTTTAGTTATTCTCTCATTTATTTATTTAGTCAATAATTTACATCAGCATAGGTTCAAGGATATTTATTTTATACTTTGGGTTATAATTGAATACTATCTTGTTGTTCAAAGTGTTCTAGATTTGGCTCTTGGGAGCTCGTACAGTTGGCTCTTGTGTTTATTTATATACTATCTCATCACTGTGGCAGTTTGAGATTACTTCCTCATTTTCTGGCACTACAAGATGCTCCAGGTTCACCCTGTATATTTCCTGCCCCAGTCCTAGGATCAACCATTTCTCCAGGGAGATCTGATTCTTTTTATTGGAGAATGACTTTAAAACACAAAGATCTGGTGGCTAGGTATGCTCATTGCTACTTCAGTATCATTGTTTCTAATGCTTAGAGCAAGGAAACAAACAAATGTTCTAAATCTTGTATAGACACAACTTTAAATATTGCCATATTTATCCATCCGCATAGTAAACTAGAGTTCACACTGATGCCTACAACTCTAATCCATCACCACGTGGATCATTCTAGCCACCTCCCCTTAGTTCTCTGAAACCTTTTATTCCAATAGGGAGAACCCTGACTTCTATTGTCAGCCACTTACTTAATTGTTTGATTCCAGTGTACATATATAGTGTTCTCAGAATTATGACCCTGTACCCCTATGTGAAACTATTTTACCAAGTAGACTAATGTGGTTTTATGCAATTCCTTTTGCCTTTAGTCTTACATACTTTGTGTAGTGCAGCACTTAACCCCTACCAGCTTCAGTGTGGTTGTTTCAAAAATCTGTAGTACAGTTAGATTTTTTGGCACAATCTTCATTCCATTCTGGGATCCCTTAACCTCCTGAATGATTTTTTGAAATTCTGTATTCATTCAAGTTTATTCTTTGTCCTCTAGAGTTCTATAGATTTGAAAAATGTAGTTTGCATCCACCATTCAGTATCACATTGAATAGTGTCCCACCCTAAAAATCCTTTGTGCTTCCCCTATTCAACCCTTTGTCTGCCCTGATGAATCTTTGGCAATCACTGATTTGTTTTCTGTCTCTATTTAAATTTAGCTTAAAATTTTTTTAAATTAAAAGATATTTAAAAATTTTTGGAGCTTTTATAAATCGATTGGGCTTTTTTTTTATTTAATTTTTTTATTTTTTCTGAAGCTGGAAACGGGGAGAGACAGACAGACTCCCGCATGCGCCCGACCGGGATCCACCCGGCACGCCCACCAGGGGCGACCTCTGCCCACGGGGGGGGGGGGGTGCTCTGCCCCTCCGGGGAGTGGCTCTGCCCTGACCAGAGCCACTCTCGCGCCTGGGGCAGAGGCCAAGGAGCCATCCCCAGCGCCCGGGCCATCTTTGCTCCAATGGAGCCTTGGCTGCGGGAGGGGAAGAGAGAGACAGAGAGAAAGGAGAGGGGGAGGGGTGGAGAAGCAGATGGGTGCTTCTCCTATGTGCCCTGGCCGGGAATCGATCCCGGGTCCCCCGCACGCCAGGCCGACGCTCTACTGCTGAGCCAACCGGCCAGGGCCTAAATCGATTGGGCTTTTATAGATGGTGAGTAGTTTCTTTGGAAATGAACGTCTTTGACTTTAAAGAAGTTATAGCACCCTAGCTAGTTAGCTCAGTTGGTGAAGAGCGTTGTCCGAAATGACAAGGTTGCAGGATCGGTTCGATCCCCGATCAGGGCACGCATGGGAAACACCTAACGAATGCATGACTGAGTGGAACAACACATGAATGCTTCCCTCCCTCCTGCCCCCATTCCATTCCTCTATCTCAATCAATAATAATAATAATAAAAAACATTACAACTGTTGTTAATTATCATACCTGTAACTCATGGATTTGCACCATACCTCTAGAAGTAACAATACAATTTTATCATCTTTATACAAGTGATATTTCACTCATTATCCCTGCAGACCTTGAGACACTTAGAGGAATTAGAGCACTTAGGGAGGGGTAGTAGGATGGAGAAGGTAAAGAGGATGTTTTCAGCTCACACAGGGAAAGAGAGAGAGAGTAGTTATACCTCACATAATAGCGGTTATGTATAAATTGTGAAATACTTGATGTAAACTAAGATAACACATATACAACAGAGACTTCACTAAGTACTGGGATCAGGTTAGACATTTACCTGTAGTTTAGGACCTTTATTTCAATTCTGCAAACTCTTTATAAGTGTCAGCATTCCTCAAAGTTGTTGAGCTACATGTTCTAGGCCAGGGGTCCCCAAACTACGGCCCGCGGGCCACATACGGCCCCCTGAGGCCATTTATCCGGCCCCAGCTGCACTTCTGGAAGGGGCACTTCTTTCATTGGTGGTCAATGAAAGGAGCACATTGACCATCTCATTAGCCAAAAGCAGGCCCATAGTTCCCATTGAAATACTGGTCAGTTTGTTGATTTAAATTTACTTGTTTTTTATTTTAAATATTGTATTTGTTCCCGTTTTGTTTTTTTACTTTAAAATAAGATATGTGCAGAGCGCAGACCGGCCCTCCAATGGTCTGAGGGACAGTGAACTGGCCCCCTGTGTAAAAAGTTTGGGGACCCCTGTTCTAGGCCTTCGTTCTTCTTGTGCCACTGTTTGGTCACATAATTCTCCCATGGAAGAGGGGGCCATTCTGCAACATTTAAGGGCTTCCCCTGGCTCAGAGTTCAGGCCATTCCTCTCTGACTACCAAGGCTACTCACTTATCCTGGAAAGACAAAGACATGGGTGATCCAGTCATTCTTTGTTCCCCATTTCCCCTCTCTCAACACGGCTCCAGTCCTGCAGTTGTTGTTTTAATATAAAATATAAGAGCACTTTAAATTTGGGGAAGGGGGTGGAGAGGTCCTTATGCTGTAGGAGGGAAGGGACTTCTGCTTTCATTTCCCTCTGGTGCCCTGGGTTACTTCCGAAAAATAAATGAAAGATATTGGAGGGAGAAAAAAAAAAAAAAAAGAGAGAGAGACACAGTAGAGAAGACAAAGTACAGGCGTCCTCAGGTTATGGCAGTCTTGACATATGATGTCTCAAGTTTATGACGCTCACTCTCTCTCTTCTTGTTTAAATTTTATTTAGAAAATTAAATGTAACAGGGTGACATTGATCAATAAGAGTACATAGGTTTCAGGTAAACATTTTTATAGCATTTGAACTTTTGATTATATTGTATACCCATCACCTAAAGTCAAATCATTTTCCATCACCTGATATTTGTCCCTCTTTACACCCTTCCCCCCACCCATGTTCCCCTTCCCCCTTCTTGAGATCCCCCCCCTCCATCACCACTTCACTTTTATCTATGTCCATGAATCTCAGGTTTACATTTCGCCTCTGTGTGAAATCATACTGTTCTTAGCTTTTTCTGACTTACTTACTTCACTTAGTATAATGTTCTCAAGGTCCATCCATGTTGTCATAAATGTCACTATGTCATCATTTCTTATGGCTGAGTAGTATTCCATTGTATATATGCACCACATCTTCTTTAGCCGATCCTTTATTGCGGGATACTTTGGTGGTTTCCACGTCTTGGCCACTGAGAATGATGCTACGATGAATATGAGGGTGCATGTGTCTTTATGTACCAATGTTTTTTGAGTTTTTTGGGTAGCTCCCCAGTAAAGGGATTGCTGGGTCATATGGTAGTTCTATTCTTAATTTTTGAGGTACTACCATACTTCTTCCATAATGGCTGTACCAATTTACATTCCTACCAGCAGTGAATGAGGGTTTCTTTTTCTCCACAGCCTCTCCAACACTTGTTATTACTTGTTGATAATAGCTAATCTAACAGGAGTGAGGTGGTATCTGATTGTAGTTTTGATTTGCATTTCTTGAATAGCTAGTGAAGATGAGCATCTTTTCATATATATGCTGGCCATTGTACGTCCTCTTGGGAGGAGTATAACGCTCACTCTTATAAAAACTTTAAAAGTTGAGATGTGAGTGCTTCGGCTTATGCTGTTAGTGTTGTACTTATGGACCACGAGGGCAAACGACTCTGGTTGCATGCAGCGGGAGAATATGCAGTAACGCGGGATCCGAGTGAGGGAGTTGTCTTCCCTTCAGTGCTCTTACCTACGCCATTTTGGACTGTTAAAAGCGCAAGTGTTCCGTTATTGTGTTGCTTTGTTTGGTGTCTTTTTGGCCCTTATCACAGCTCCTAAATGAAAGTCAGAGTCTTCAGATGGTAGTGCTTCGAAGAAGAGAAAAGCCATCATGATGGACGTCACAGAACTACTGGCATCCCTTAGAGGAGCTGTCTGCTGAGCACCTCATTCAGCTGAAGAAGCAGCTGATTGAAGAGGAAGAGACGGAAACCCCAGAACCCAAGAGATTTACTACCAGGGGTTTGGCAGAAGGTTTTTCTATGGTGAGGATGGCTTGGCAAAATTTCAGGCTGAGGACCCCAGCAATGACAGGTTCAGTAAGGTCTACAGAGCTCTTCTGGATGCCTTGCAATGCTATAGGCAGATTTTGGAAGAGAAGAAGTCATCAACCTTCCAGACTAGCCTGGAACAATTCTTTAAGAAGGTGGAGAGACCTGCAACAGATCCTGTACCCTCTACATCAGCTGCTTCTCAAGCTGAAACACCTGTAGTACAGGCAGAATCGTCTCCAGTGTCTCCTGCATGTTCCTTAGGCAATCCTGATTCACCTGACCCAGTGTCTCCAGCACCTTCTGCAGGTTCTCCTGCCTCCCCAGCTTCCTCCTCCCAATAGGTCACTCTCTTCTACCTTGCAATGCCCCTTCCAGTGTGGGAGCCAACCACAGAAATAAAGGCAAGGAATTTTTTTACACTCATTTTTTTGTCATTTTTTTCTGTAACTACAGTACAGTGTACAGTACAATATATTTATGTCCTTTTCCTTTTTCTGTGGCTTAGTTGTGTGTTTTTTTTTTTTTTTCATTTTTCTGAAGCTGGAAACAGGGAGAGACAGTCAGACAGACTCCCGCATGCGCCCGACCGGGATCCACCCGGCCCGCCCACCAGGGGCGGTGCTCTGCCCCCCAGGGGGCGATGCTCTGCCCATCCTGGGCGTCGCCATATTGCGACCAGAGCCACTCTAGCGCCTGAGGCAGAGGCCACAGAGCCATGCCCAGCGCCCGGGCCATCTCTGCTCCAATGGAGCCTTGGCTGCGGGAGGGGAAGAGAGAGACAGAGAGGAAAGCGCGGCGGAGGGGTGGAGAAGCAAATGAGCGCTTCTCCTGTGTGCCCTGGCCGGGAATCGAACCCGGGTCTGTGTTTTTTTTTTTGTACCCCTCTGAAGCTGGAAATGGGGAGAGACAGTCAGACAGACTCCTGCATGCGCCCGACAGGGATCCACCCGGCACGCCCACCAGGGGGCAACGCTCTGCCCACCAGGAGGCGATGCTCTGCCCCTCCAGGGCGTCGCTCTGTTGCGACCAGCACTCTAGCGCCTGGGGCGGAGGCCAAGGAGCCATCCCCAGCGCCCGGGCCATCTTTGCTCCAATGGAGCCTCGACTGCGGGAGGGGAAGAGAGAGACAGAGAGGAAGGAGAGGGGGAGGGGTGGAGAAGCAGATGAGCGTTTCTCCTGTGTGCCCTGGCCGAGAATCGAACCCAGGACTTCTGCACGCCAGGCCGACGCTCTACCACTGAGCCAACCGGCCAGGGCCTTAGTTGTGTTTTTTATGTTCTAGATCAGTGGTAGTCAACCTGGTCCCTACCGCCCACTAGTGGGCATTCTGGCTTTTATGGTGGGCAGTAGTGGAACAACCAAAGTATAAATAAAAAGATAGATTTAACTATAGTAAGTTGTTTTATAAAGATTTATTCTGCCAAACTTAGCGAAAATCCAACATAAAGTACTTGGTAAGTAATTATTATTATATGCTTTAACTTGCTGTAACTCTGCTTTATAAATTTTATAAAGTAAAGTTACTTCCCTACTTTATAAATCACCATTACTGTGGAACTGGTGGGCGGTTAGAAAATGTTACTACTAACAGAGACACAAAAGTGGGCGGTAGGTATAAAAAGGTTGACTACCCCTGTTCTATGTTCTAGATTATGATTTTACAACTGTGTTAGAACAAATAAATGACTTAGGCTAGGGTGTGTTTCGACTTACACCAAAATTCAGGTTATATCACTGTCATAGAAACGGAACTGTGTTGTAACACAAGGACCCTCTATATTGTTTAATCTGAACACAGATCTAGCATGCAGAGTGGGCAAAAGTAGGTTTACAGTTGTGAGTATGCAAACAGAGTTTATTCTTGTTTTATTATTTATTAATTATTGTGTTATTTTCCATAAGAACAGTCATACACCTACTTTTTCCTTACCCTGTATATGTGAAGAGGAAAGGAGCTCACACTTGTTGAGTACCAGCTATGGGGTATCAACTAAGAAGGACTCCTGATGGCTAACTGGGTTCAAATTTTTCTGAAAAACAGAGCCTAGCAACCATTTCCACACAGGCGCCTCTCATACTTCACTTCAAGGAGAAGCCTGCACTGATGTGCCTACCTGCACTATGGTTCTGCCATCTGAGTCAGCCCTTATTAAAGGAGTTCCTGGAATCCTATTTTACCCAATAGGACTAAGACTTTCCCCATCCGATCCGAGCTGTGCAGTTATATCCTCATCAGCTTCTTCACTGACCAATCAGAGCAGCTCCATTTGGACCAATCAGGACAGTACTTTTTGGATCAATCAAATTGTGACGAGTTGGAGTCCTCACTTTGAATGAGGACAGACCAATCAGGTACCAGGGGCAGGGACTTCTGTCTACATAAGTCAGCTCGCTTCTGGCTCTGGGAGTGCCGGTTCCCTTTCTACTAGAGACTCGTTTTCCCAGCTGCCACTGAAACACGGAAGGTATCTTGTGGGAGCAGAGAAGACTGGTGCAGGCCAGAGCAGAATGGCACAGAGCAGAGCAGTCTAACTGCAGAGGGACCTGGGCACCTTATGGCCATGCTGCTTTTGCAGCCATGCCGTGTCTCAGCTGAGCTGTTTGCACTGAATGAAGTGTCCTTCTTTACTGTACCCCCAAATAAAGATTCCTATTGGCATTGAATTGACATCAATGACCATCGATTGACAGTTCTCACATATTCACTCTCCCCACCCCTTACAATGATTCTGTGAAATTTATTCTTTATTTTACAGATAAATAAACTGAGATTTAGAGAATCACAAACTTGCCTAAGATCACACAGTAAAGATTTGAACCTAGATATACTTAACTCTAAAGTCCTGATAGTACATTAAAATCATTTGGTTTCTTTAAACAAACAAACAAATCTTGCCTGAGCCTACCCTAGACCAAATTAAATCCCAGTCTCTAAAGGTGGTGATGGGCAGTAACATATTTTAAGTATCCCAAGTGATAATGTCCAGCCGGAGAACTGTGGTTTTGCTCTGAGAGACAGTGTCTCTCTTACTTTTCTCCTAAAAGAAGAAAAGGGTATTTTCTGAACCAATTTGCATTCTAAATACTCTCAGAGCACTTTCAGATTCACCCCATCACTATTTCCTACCCCTTGCATGGGTTCTTATCATCTCTGGACAACTGTAAGCAAGCAGAGATTATTATTGCTGGTAGAGAAGTACAAATTCAGCTGAGTTAATTTAATCCGTGTTTCTCTTTTGATAAGATGTGTGGGGAGTGCTGACAGATTGTCAAAGCACAATGTCAGACAGCACCAAGAAATTAGATATGATTTTCAAAATGTGCTGGAAGTTTTGTTTGTTGAGTATTCACACACCAATACTAAAGAGTACAGACTTGGTATCTTGGTTTATGAAGATGGGGCATGGGCCTGTTGCTGGTGGGAACAAAAAAAAAATCTATGAATTCCAGGAATTAGATTTGTCAAGTAGTTTATAACATTTTACCCCATGATTCTTGAAGCACTATGCTTTAAATGCCTGTGGCATCCCTATCAGTTATAAACCCCCACGTTTTACAGTCTTCTTTTAGCCTTGAAACCAACCACGAACAAAGACCGTTTATAAAAATATCAAAAGGTCAAAATGTTTTGAACACTGTATCAAAGGTTGTGAAGAACATTTTAGTTCAAATATATTCAAATATAATAAAAGCTGAATGCATAAATAAATGCATTCTTGGAATTGTCAAAACGTCATTTTGTACAATAGTTTCCCTGGACATTGATTTTAAGATACATAAAACCAGAAGATCTCCTTTTATCATGAGTTTTATCAATAGACTTCTGTTTTATTAGAGAATTAGAAACACTGTAGAGACCGTAAGGCCCATCCTCCACCCTGTTCACCAACTACCCGACCCTAGTTGACCTCCCAGTGCTGTAGAAAGAAACTGTTATCACTATTCTGTTCAGTCTCTGTAATCTCCGCTTGATCGCTATTGGGTGTGTGGAGAGCGCCTCAAATCGTCAAACCACACCATGGAAATTGCACGTTGGACAGAAAAAACACACTGTGCATATGGTCCTGCTGCTGTTTGGGGTTTTCCCTTTAAAAATGAGATGTGGTTGTTGTTAGGTAGTTTTATTTACTAGCAGCAAGCAAAGTACACAGGGGAGTCACATCCAAAACTGTCTCCTCGAAGGGAGGCTTAGCCATTGCCTATATATATATATATATTATTTATACATACATATAATTGGTTAATTACATGTTGATTTCTTCCTTCAATTGGCTACACTTATGAGATTGGGGTTAGGTTCTTGTCAAGCTTATCTTGTTTACAGCTTTGTCCACAAAATACTGTATGTATTACACTTTAACATTTAACAAGAATAGCATTTATTAAGAACCACTAGAGACTTTTGTCTTACCCAACACTTCCTGACTCCTATATCTAATGTTACCTTCCACAAAGAAATTTAAGGACATCTTGATATTGCTGCTTGATCATTGTGCAGTAGACAAATTGCACAGTGAATATATTTTTCTGGCGTACATTAGTATAACACTTGTTAGCTTTGATCAATTTGTTATTCAATTAATTTTTTTTCTTGCAAATAATCTCTTTCATCTGACTATTTGCTCTTTAACTGAAATGCTCAGCTTATTTTGTGATCATCTTGCCAGATTATAGCAATTTTTTTTTTTTTTTTTTGTATTTTTCTGAAGCTGGAAACAGGGAGAGACAGTCAGACAGACTCCCGCATGCGCCCGACCGGGATCCACCCGGCACGCCCACCAGGGGGCGATGCTCTGCCCCTCCGGGGCGTAGCTCTCGCAACCAGAGCCACTCTAGCGCCTGGGGCAAAGGCCAAGGAGCCATCCCCAACGCCCGGGCCATTTTTGCTCCAATGGAGCCTTGGCTGCGGGAGGGGAAGAGAGAGACAGAGAGGAAGGAGGGGGGAGGGTGGAGAAGCAAATGGGCGCTTCTCCTATGTGCCCTGGCCGGGAATCGAACCTGGGTCCCCCGCACGCCAGGCCGACGCTCTACCGCTGAGCCAACCGGCCAGGGCCAATATAGCAATTTTTTAAACTGAACTTTGCCACTCCTCAATGCCCAAAACAATTTTGCATATGGCTACCGACTCAGTAAATATGTATTCAATCATGTTCATTAGAAACTCTGGGACGATTCTCGCATATCACTATTGCATACCCTCAGATAGTCTTCCACTTTTTAACCTGAGATTCTTTTAATCTTTTATTAAGAAAATTTCAAAATACGAAGTAGAGAAAATAGTAAATCAAACCTTCATCACCAATTTCAACTAAGATCACCTCATCCCTAATCTTGTTTTATTTATACCTCATCATTGCCTTCACTTTCTTAAGCTGATCTCAGATTTCTTCTGTATATATTTCAGCAAATATCACCAAAAGATGAGATTTTATTGGACAGTGATAGCCCCAGTACTATTATCATGCCTTAAAAATGAATAGTTCTTCAATATTATAAAATATCCCATCAATGTTCAATTTTTTCAGTTGTTTCAGAATTTAAGTTGGTTTGAATCAGCATTTAAGATCCAGCTATTAAATATAGTTGGTCCGTCTCTTAAATCTTGTTGAGACACAGACACCTCATCTCCTTTTTTCTTCTCTGCAATTTATTTGTTAAGAAATTGAATTGTTGCCTGGCCAGGTGGTAGTGCAGTGGATAGAGCATCGGACTGGGATGCAGAAGACCCAGGTTCAAGAACCTGAGGTCACCAGCTTGAGCGCGAGCTTATCTGGTTTGAGCAAAGCTCACCAGCTTGGACCTAAGGTCACTGGCTTGAGGAAGGGGTTACTCGGTCTGCTGAAGGCCCACGGTCAAGGCACATATGAGAGAGCAATCGGTGAATAACTAAGGTGTCACAACAAAAAACTGATGATTGATGCTTCTCATCTTCCTCTGTTTCTGTCTGTCTGTTCTTATCTATCCCTCTCTCTGACTCTCTCTCTGTCTCTGTAAAAAAAATAATAAAAAATATAAATAAATAAATAAATAAATAAATAAGATACTTAAAAAAAAAGAAATTGAATTGTTTGGTAGTGTTTCCTCCAGACTAAATTTTACTGATTGAATTTGTATAGTGTCTTTCAACACAGTTTTCTGTGCCCTGAGTCTTTTTTTTTATAAATAAATTTTTATTTTAATGGGGTGACGTCAATAAATCAGGGTACATATATTCAAAGAAAACATTTCCAGGTTATCTTGTCATTCAGTTCTGCTGCATACCCATCACCAAAAGAGAGATCGTCCTCCGTCACCCTCTATCCAGTTTTTTTTTGTACCCCTCCCCCTCCCCTCCCCCCCCTCCCTCCTTCCTTCCCCTCCCCCCCCCATAACCACCACACTCCTTCCTGTCCATGTCTCTTAGTCTCGCTTTTATGTCCCACCAATGTATGGAATCCTGCAGTTCTTGTTTTTTTCTGATTCGCTTATTTCATTCCGCATAATGTTATCAAGATTCCACCATTCTGCTGTAAGTGATCCGATTGCCCTGAGTCTTATAAACTGGTAATTATATCTAGAGGCTTCAATTTTTTTGGCAAGACTACATCAGAGAGTGCGGTGTGTGTTCCCATCAGAAGGCCTCAATGAATATTTGCACTTGCTTTTGTGACATAAGCAGTCATTGATTGTTGTTTAGCTTCATTACTTGGTTATATGTTTGTACAATTTTATTCTTTCATTAATTAGAATAGTTTAAGGACACTTTCCCTCATCAGCTATTTGGTTGCCCTGTGGTACAGTTTGTACAGCAAAGGCATGTTGAGTGTTGATATTTCCTCCTTTTATTTACTTGTTTTCCAAATAATAAATTGGTTCCAAAGGTGAACAATGATTTATTTATAGCATCTTTACGAACATCTGGGTGACTAACATACCTGATATGTTTCAATCCATTTCAGTTATTATTTCTTATTGCTGCTCAAATTTTTTACTGTGTTGGCTAGTTGGCTCCTGACTCCTTTTGACACACCCTAGTACTTTTAGGCAGTGTCCTTGCTTTCTGGTATGACAAAATATTCCATTTCATCTTTTATACTTCCTGCCTCAGACTTGGAATCAGCCATTTTAGAGCCTTGGTTTGTTTCAGTGGAAAATAGTACTTAGAGCTCACAGTCTTGTGCGGGGTAAAAGGTAAAGTAAAGACCTACAAGGAATGAGAACATGAGCTGTGTGGAAATGTGGGAGAACAGCACCCCAGGCAGAAGAAACAGCAGGTGCAAAATATCTGAGGCTTGCCCTGGCCGGTTGGCTCAGCGGTAGAGCGTCGGCCTGGCATATGGGGGACCTGGGTTCGATTCCCGGCCAGGGCACATAGGAGAAGCGCCCATTTGCTTCTCCACCCCTCCCCCTCCCCTTCCTCTCTGTCTCTCTCTTCCCCTCCCACAGCCAAGGCTCCATTGGAGCAAAGATGGCCCGGGCGCTGGGGATGGCTCCTTGGCCTCTGCCCCAGGCACTAGAGTGGCTCTGGTTGCGGCAGAGCGTCGCCCCTGGTGGGCGTGCCGGGTGGATCCCGGTTGGGCGCATGCGGGAGTCTGTCTGACTGTCTCTCCCCGTTTCCAGCTTCAGAAAAATACAAAAAAAAAAAAAAAAAAAAAAAAAAAAAAAAAAATATATATATATATATATATATATATATATATATATATATATATATATATATATATCTCTGAGGCTGGAACAGAGGAAGCAAAGAGAGGCAAGTAGGAAAGAAAGAAATGTGAAGGGGAGCAGGCCAGTTGGAAGGTCTTTAGTTTGTTTGGAGTGAGATGAAAGCCATTGGAGGGTTTTGAACAGATAAATGACATGATTTTTTTAAATTGAATTACTATGGGTTCTGGGTTGAGAATGTACTGAACAGGGTTAAGATTAGGATCTGGAAGAAGAGTATCACAGTAAACCAGGTGGGAGCAGTGGAGGAAATAGGAGGTCAGGTTCTGGATATGTTTTGAAGATGGAAACCAAAGAATTGGACTTGGATTGTGAGGAAAGAGAATTCAAATGTGACTCTATGGTTTATGGGCTGAGACATAAATGAAATTGTAACATATCATGGTACTATGACTGGCATCTCTTCTGTGAGTCAATCCTATGCTTGTAGAAAATTGAGGGAAGACTGAAGAGGCGTCAGGCAGAGCTTCACAGAGGACTACGTAAACTGAATCATGAAGGGTAGGAGGACCAGGTGAACAAGAGTAGAAAGAGCATGCCTGACCAGGCGGTGGCGCAGTGGGTAGAGCATCGGACTGGGATGTGGAAGGACCCAGGTTCGAGACCCTGAGGTCTCCAGCTTGAGCGCAGGCTCATCTGGTTTGAGCAAAGCTCACCAGCTTGGACCCAAGGTCGCTGGCTCAAGCAGTGGGTTGCTAGGTCTGCTGAAGGCTCACGGTCAAGGCACATATGAGAAAGCAATCAATGAACAACTAAGGTGTCACAACAAAAAAAAACTAATAATTGATGCTTCTCATCTCTCGGTTCCTGCCTGTCTGTCTGTTCCTATATATCCCTCTCTCTGACTCTCTCTCTGTCTCTGTAAAATAAATAAATAAACAAAAAAATTAAAAAAAAAAAAAGAGTAGAAAGAGCATTCAGAGCAGAAGGAACAATTTGTAACTTGTATAAATGCAGTCGTGTAAGGACTATGGATTGGGAATTATAATTCATTTTTAGGGGCAGGGACCTAAGACAGGAAATGAGTCTAGAGAGGTAGAGAGAGACCCTATATATTCCATGATAGGAATCTGAATTTTATTTTATGAATGCTAGGAAGACTACAATTTTCTAAGCCTGGGAATGACATTATCAGGTATATACTTTAGAAAGATCATCTGGGCAGCAGAGTGAGAGAGAATGAAGGTATAGAAAAGAATGAAACTTCAATCATTCTAAAGCTTATCAAAGACTGTTTTATCATTTAAAAAAATGAATATCTTCACCCCTTTCTAACAAGCCTCTTTATTTTTGTGAGTGCAGTTTTTATTTTCTACTTCTTACTACAAATAACAATAATCTAAAGAGTGATAATCTTTTGTTGAGAAATAGAGTTTATTGCCTGACCAGGCGGTGGCGCAGTGGATAGAGCGTCGGACTGGGATGCAGAGGACCCAGGTTCGAGACCCTGAGGTCGCTAGCTGGAGTGCGGGCTCATTTGGCTTGAGCAAAAATCCCACCAGCTTGAACCCAAGGTCGCTCGCTCCAGTAGGGGGTTAACTCAGTCTGCTGAAGGCCCATGGTCAAGGCACATATGAGAAAGCAATCAATAAACAACTAAGGTGTTGCAACGCACAGTGAAAAACTAATGATTGATGCTTCTCATCTCTCTCTGTTCCTGTCTGTCCCTGTCTATTCCTCTGACTCTGTCTCTGTAAAAAAATTAATTAATTAATTAAAAAAAAAAGAAATAGAGTTTATTTTTTAAGATGAAGTCTTAGGCCTTTACAGAGATGCACAAAAACCTCAGATCTGCCTGACCTGTGGTGGCGCAGTGGGATAAAGCGTCAACCTGGAACACTGAGGTTGCCGGATCGAAACCCTGGGCTTGCCTGGTCAAGGCACATATGGGAGTTGATGCTATCTGCTCCTCCCCTTTCTCTCTCTCTCTCTCTCCCCTCTCTCTAAAAATCAATAAATAAATATTTAAAAAATTAAAAAAAATTTACTTAAAAAAAAAAAAAAACCTCAGATCTCTTTCTCTCTCTCTTTTTTTTTTTTTTTTTTTTGTATTTTTCTGAAGCTAGAAACGGGGAGAGAAAGTCAAACAGACTCCTGCATGCTCCCGACCGGGATCCACCCAGCACGCCCACCAGGGGGCGACGCTCTGCCCACCAGGGGGCGACGCTCTGCCCCTCCGGGGCGTTGCTCTGTTGAGACCAGAGCCACTCTAGCACCTGGGGCAGAGGCCAAGGAGCCATCCCCAGTGCCCGGGCCATCTCTTCTCCAATGGAGCCTCGGCTGCGGGAGGGGAAGAGAGAGACAGAGAGGAAGGAGAGAGGGAGGGGTGGAGAAGCAGATGGGTGCTTCTCCTGTGTGCCCTGGCCAGGAATTGAACCTGGGACTTCTGCACGCCAGGCCGATGCTCTACCACTCAGCCAACCAGCCAGGGCCAAAACCTCATCTCTTTTTAAATTATTCTTAGATAAAGGAGAAGTAATATTTATTTAATCATCATTTTTGTGTGTGTGTGTGTGTTTTTTGTTTTTGTACCTTTCTGAAGCTGGAAACCGGGAGGCAGTCAGACAGACTCCTGCATGCGCCCGACCGGGATCCACCCGGCATGCCCACCAGAGGGTGATGCTCTGCCCATCTGGGGCATCGCTCTGCCGCAATCAGAGCCATTCTAGCGCCTGAGGCAGAGGCCACAGAGCCATCCTTAGCGCCCGGGCAAACTTTGCTCCAATGGAGCCTTGGCTGCGGGAGGGGAAGAGAGAGACAGAGAGGAAGGAGAAGGGGGGGGGGTGGAGAAGCAGATGGGCGCCTCTCCTGTGTGCCCTGGCCAGGAATCGAACCTGGGACTCCTGCACGCCAGGCTGATGCTCTACCACTGAGCCAACCAGCCAGGGCCTAATCATTATATTTTATGATGCTGAGGAGGGTGTGAACATGAGACAATATGATTAAAATTGTAGCACAAAGCGTGCTATCATAAAAGCATTAAATGTCAAAAGGTTCACAAAATATAAGTTGGGTGTTAAAACTATTCTTCTATTACTGTATTTTCAACTCTGATGAACTTCAAAATTTTATGAAGTGTTAGTTATTATAATGAGATTTTTGCCTCTTCTGGTTGGACTAGAAATTCGGTATGTTACTTGATAGCTTCTCTCTCTATGATGAAATTGAAAGAGATTGAGTCAATTGTTAAAGTAACCTTTAGTCAATGATGTTCTGTCCAAGTAGAACACGATAGGAGTCTTTGAATTTCAAATTTATTTGAAATAGAGAACTGTTGCCCCAGTGCCCAAAGTGGAGCTCTCCCTGACTTGTTGTTCAGGTGCTGGTCTGTTTCTTTTACCTAACCCCTCACTCACTTTGGATCTTCCTCGCCATCATTATTTTCTTCTAGTTTCAATGGTCTGTTCTTCATTCAGTAGACACGCTCTTTTCAAAATTTTCTCCAAAACAATGATGACAAGAGAAAACAATGATGACAAGATAAACCCATTATAAAAATTGTTTTTCCCCGCCTGACCAGGTGGTGGTGCAGTGGATACAGCGTCAGACTGGGATGCGGAGGACACAGGTTCGAGACCCTGAGGTCACCAGCTTGAGTGTGGGCTCATCTGGTTTGAGCAAAGCTCACCAGCTTGGACCCAAGGTCGCTGGCTTGAGCAAGGGGGTCACTCGATCTGCTGAAGGCTCACGGTCAAGGCATATATGAGAAAGCAATCAATGAACAACTAAGGTGTTGCAACGAAAAACTGATGATTGATGCTTCTCATCTCTCTCTATTCCTGTCTGTCTGTCCCTATCTATCCCTCTCTCTCTCTTTCTGTCTCCGTAAATAATAAAATTTGTTTTCCCCATATATCTCATTATATTACTTAAAAACAATTTTACCACAATAGGATGAAATCAATGTTCTTTATTAGACAGGAGTCTAAACTGGCTCTGGATGAGGCATCCATCTTTTTTCCATTTATTGTAATTAGTTATTATAAATGCAAAATCCTGCAACTATGAACCATTTAGTAAGATAAAGAGTCTTACTGTACAGACCCAGATTAAGGTAGCAAACATTTATTAAGCATATACTAGGGGGCAGGAGCTGTGCAAGGTAACAAAAGAGATGCCTAAACTAAAGTTATCTCTGCCCTTATTAAAAAAATGAAAGTGATTGAAAGTACAGGCATGTACCAAATAACAATGTTTTGGTCAACAACAGACCACATATATGAAGGTGGTCCCATAAGATTATAATGGAGTACCCTGGCCGGTTGGCTCAGTGGTAGAGCGTCAGCCTGGCGTGCAGGTGTCCCGGGTTCGATTCCCAGCCAGGGTACACAGGAGAAGCACCCGTCTGCTTCTCCACCCCTCCTCCTCTCCTTCCTCTCTGTTTCTCTCTTCCCCTCTTGCAGCCAAGGCTCCATTGGAGCAAAGTTGGCCTGGGTGCTGCGGATGGCTCTGTGGCCTCTGCCTCAGGCCCTAGAATGGCCCTGGTTGCAACAGAGCAACGCTCCAGATGGGCAGAGCATCGCCCCCTGGTGGGCGGGCCAGGTAGATCCCAGTCGGGCGCATGCAGGAGTCTGACTGCCTCCCCGTTTCCAACTTCAGAAAAATACAAAAAAAAAAAAAAAAAAAAAAAAAAAAAAAAAAAAATTAGGGCCCTGGCCGGTTGGCTCAGTGGTAGAGCGTCGTCCTGGTGTGCAGGGGTCCCGGGTTCGATTCCCGGCCAGGGCACACAGGAGAAGTGCCCATCTGCTTCTCCACCCCTCCCCCTCTCCTTCCTCTCTGTCTCTCTCTTCCCCTCCCGCAGCCAAGGCTCCATTGGAGCAAAGATGGCCCGGGCGCTGGGGATGGCTCCTTGGCCTCTGCCCCAGGTGCTAGAGTGGCTCTGGTCACAACAGAGTGACGCCCGGAGGGGTAGAGCATCGCCCCCTGGTGGGCGTGCCGGGTGGATCTGGTCGGGAGCATGCGGGAGTCTGTCTGACTGTCTCTCCCCGTTTCCAGCATCAGAAAAGAAAAAAAAAAAATTATAATGGAGCTAAAAAATTCCTATCACCTAATGATGTCGTAACCATGGAAACATCATAGTGCAGTGTATTACTCAAGTGTTTGTGGTGATGCTGTTGTAAACAAACCCATTGCACTGCCAATTGTATAGAAGCATAGCACATAGAATTATGTATAATGCATAATATTTGATGATATAAACAATTATGCTATTGGCTTATGTCTTTACTATATTTTATTTTATTTTTTTATTTTAGAGTGTACTCTACTTTATATAAAGTTTGCTGTAAAAACTGTGCTGTTATGTCATAGCAGCCTCATAATCTCTTGTTTACTATGTCTCTTGATTGCATTATTTTATCTTGTGCTTGATTTAATCTGTTGTTTAGTACAGTAACACACTGTACAGGCTTGCACTTAAAGGCAATAGGCTCTACCATATAGCCTAGATGTGCAATAGGCTATCATATCTAGGTTTGTGTAAGTGCACTCTGTGATGTTTGCACAAGAATAAAATCACATAACTGCATTTCTCAGAACATATCCCTGTCATTAAGCAGCACATGACTGTATAGTTAAGAATATATTTTCTGTATAGAATCAAATACAAATTTCAGTGGTCATAAGTTTACTAGTTTATGTGAACAAAATGTCTTATGGTATGATTGGGCTTTATACAAACATTCTCATGCTGGAGAAGCAACATAGAAAAAACATAAACTGGGAATCAGGAACCAGATCTACATTCCTGCTTTGCTGCTATTCATTCATTCATTCATTCAACCACTCATCAAATATTTATTGAGAGCCTACCAGGCGTCCCCAAACTATGGCCAGCGGGCCACATGTGGCCCCCTGAGGCCATTTATCGGGCCCCCCACTGCACTTCCGGAAGGGGCACCTCTTTCATTGGTGGTCAGTGAGAGGAGCACTGTATGTGGCGGCCCTCCAACGGTCTGAGGGACAGTGAACTGGCCCCCTGTGTAAAAAGTTTGGGGACACCCCCTACACCATGGAAGAAAGGTATTAGGTGCTGGGGAGCATGGTAGCAAATAAGAGAGACTCTTCTTTATCTTTGTGAACATGTGTGGCTTAATTTTTCCACATCTCTAACTTTGGTTAGACTAAATGTCTGTGGTTTCTTTCAAATTTAAATTGCTAAGGTTTCTGACAGCCTCTTGTAGAGACTTGAGGACGTACCTTCCTCTCGGATGATTAGCTCTTATCCTGATTTCAAAATAACTTTGTATACACAGTTTTAAACTCTTTTGGTCAGTTTCTTATCTGCATTTGGGTCATCTTAGCAAAGCCTGGGTGTGGCAATTCCTGTTCAGAATATTTCTGAGGTAGGAGGTCATAGTTTGGGGTTGGGGGGAGGGGGGAAGGTGTACAACTTGCTCAGTACAGCTGGCGACCTTTTCCCAGCAAGCAGTCTCCTCTTGTTGCACCGGCCTTCTATCCAGTAACACGACTTCTGCCACAGCATCGGTTGCTTGGGTGAGCCCCTGCTCTTCTGGTCTAATAGCCTCCTGAGGGATTGCTCATCAGGGATCAGAAGCGATCAGCCTTATGGGTCGGGAAGAACAGTCCCTGAATCCCAGTTTTCCCAGTAGGTATCAAAGTAACAAGTTTCTTGTTATCTGGCTTCAAAATTGCAATAAGTAAATAGCATTTTTGCTTGCAGTCAAGATACATTTTTCAAGGGGGAAAATGCATTTCTGTAACAATGAGAGGAAGAGAGCGCGAAAGAGATTATTTGAGCACGAATACAAAAAGTTACAACCCTGGGAAACCTGGTAGCTTTACGGAAATGAGCTGCTGGACTCCTCCGCCAAGGCCAATCTGTCGTTTCCAGTCAATGAAAAAGACAGAGTTTGAGGTTCCTTCCTAAACGGGCCGGCTATTTTAGCCCCTCCCACGAGCCGGAGGGTCTGTTATATCTCTGTTCCTTGAGTACCTCTCTCACTGAGACCGACTACAGCAAGCAGAGGCTGGATAAAAAAAAGAGCAAAGAGGAAGAAAACAAAAGCTGCCAATTATGGAAGATGTAAAGGGTAAGAGCAAAATTGATTTGATCCGAATCCTTAAGAACAGCAGCAACAACAAAAAACAGAGGGGGAAAAAAAAAAAACCCCAAAAGCCCAGACCAAAAGCAAGTACTTGAAAGAGCAAGAGGCAAAAAGCCCTAAATGAACTTTCCCATCCTCTCCTTCTGAGAGGAGGCAGAGATAGAACGTCGGGAAACTTTTTAAGAAGCAAAGCCCCGTGGTTGATGTCAAGAGAGGTTCTTGAGGCAGCTGAAGGAGCTCATGAATATTCATTACCATTTGTAGTCAGATCTGTTTTTTTTAAGAGGTAAATGACTTCTTCCGTCCTCTTCCAGTTTAAGAGGCAGCTGCCTCATTTATAGTCCAGAGTCGCCTTGCTTCCCTTAGTACCTCGGCGTATTTGGGCTCAGTGTGTAGATTTGTTTTGTTCTCGAATTTCCTGCGTGCTTTCCTGTTGTGAAATTAGCAAAGTCTTCTCTGCAGGGAGTTCGAGAAGTTAATGTGGCAAGAGGCTGTCACTACAGGACGCCAGAGCACGTCTTGAAAAGACTGCAAGTTTCTTAGGAGGAGTGGGGGGAGTGTGTATGCACATGCGGGGGCGGCAGCAGAGAAACGGGATGGAGGGCCAGGGAAGAACAGTTTTATCTTTAAAAGCAAGGCATATTTGACTGACTATCTTTAGATTTTGTCTAAAAACTACAAGAGCAGCCTGCTTTGCACAAATGGTGTGCAGCCTCTGCCTTTTACCTCTTTTGGGCATTTTCTGCCAGGACGGAAAGCTAGCTGCTTGCTAGTCTGTGGGAGCCAGGAGGAATCTCTGCAGCAGTGTGGGATGCAAACCTTCTTCTTCATTGTCTCTAACCTCTAATATCCCCAATCTGTTCTTTATCACATAGAATGAGAAGGAACGGGATGAGCAGCCAAGAGGTTTCTTAATAAGGGTAATAATGATAGTTGGTAACGTTTACTAAGTCTCGGTGCCGGGAGCTGTTCTAAGCGTGTTACACGTGTGATTTATTGCTTACATCAGTTTAGGAAATGCGTGCTATATTTCCAGCCCGATTTTTACAGATGATGGAGTTGGAAGTATGGGGGAGGAGCTTGCTTTGGGATCACACAGCAAGTGGGGAATTCGGATGCGGGTGATGGACACCAAGTCCCCCGGCCTTTCTGTTCCCTCAGACTGTTGCTATGCTCTCAAGGCTCCTGCGATTGCCCTCCCTCCACTGTTGATTTCAGGTTTTGCAAATTCTTAAAGCTTCTGGGGTAATGATACTGATGAAATTGCAAGTCTGGGAAGGAATTTGTGCTTTCCTATCAAGTTCGTGTACTTTTTTCTCATTTGGTATTACTCATGGCCTTTTTTCTACAGTAGAGCCCAAGTGATGTCACTATTGCCTTTAAAAAAAGAGAGAGATTGAGGCCAAGAGGGTTAGGTGACAAGAACCACAGAGTTAGGCTGGACCAGAAATCCCCTGCCTCTGGTTTCCCCTCGAAGCTGCAGAGCAAGCCCAGTCACCACTGCAGTTCTGTCCCCACCTCCAGCCACTTTCAGTTCCCAGAAAGACCTTGCTGCTTGCCTCTCTCCCGGACTGGTGCAAGGAGCTTATCTCTGTCTTGAAGGCCTATCTGGCTTTCTCCTGCCTCTTTAGTCTGGAGCCACATTGCCAGGGTTTGAATCACAGCTCCACCATTTATTAATTGTGTATTTCAGTTTGCTAATCTGTAAAATAAAGAGAATATGATATCTACTTCATAGGGTTGTGTAAGGACTAAATGAGGGATTCATACAAGGTTCTTAGAACTGGACCTGGCCCTGGCCCAACGCTCTCAGTGGTAGAGCGTTGGCTAGGCATGTGGATGTCCCAGGTCCAATTCCAGTCAAGGCCACACAGGAGAAGCATCCATCTGCTTCTTTACCCCTCCCCCTCTTGTTTCTCTCTCTCTCATCCTCTCCTGCAGCCATGGCTTGATTGGAGTGAGTTGGTCCTGGGTGCTGAGGATGGCTCCATGGCCTCCTCCTCAGGCACTAAGGAGAGCTCGGTTGCTGAGCAACGAGCAGATGGGCAGAGCATCGCCCCTTAATGGGCTTGCCAGGTGGATCCATGTTGGGGCTTTGCAGGAGTCTGTCTCTGCCTCCCCTCCTCTCACTGAATTAAAAAAAAAAAAAAGAATTGGGCCTTATGCATATAGTATATGCTCAATAAATGTTAGCTGTCACACTCACTCCTCATGCCTCGTCTTGGTTGTTAGGTTCCCCTTTAAGCCTCCTCTAACCCTTGGAGCCTTAGATTAGGCTCCGTCTTAGATGTTTCTACGATACCTCACCACTTAATGCCTAAGGTAGCTTGTTATACTTGTCCACATTCCTGCCTTCTGCATTGCCTCCCCATTCCTCCAACTATAATTTATTTATTCACATTTGGATCTTCAGTATCTAGATCAATGTTTAGTATACAATGGGCACTCAGTAAATATTTAGTAAACTAAGTATTATTTTAGTTTATGTTCATCCAAGAGTTAGGAGGCTGATTTAAAAGGGGACCTTTGAGTTTGCTCTAGAGTTCCCGCTGGTACATACAGATCTTGTGCGATCTATAAAGACATCCCTCTAAGTAAATACTCTAAAAAACAAAATGCATCCGTACTGGGCGGTGATATTCAAAGCTGGTGTGGTCCCATGCCAGGGCACCTAGTTTAGCCAGTCTAGCTCTAGCTGAACTTCAGCCCCCATTCCTCCCTCAGCCAGAGGACAGTTGAAGATTTCAGATGCTTTATAGCCCAACCTCACCCTCTCTGAATAGAATATCTGGAAATAATGTCTCCCCAGCCCCATTTTATACCATAGTCTGAGACAATGGACTCCAGTAATAGAATAAAACAAACACAAAGAGGTTGGCTCTGGGTAAAATCATGAAGTACATTAAATTTGCTTCTAGCACCCTCCCTTTCCTCTTCCTGGCATACCTTCAAACCAATTTGACAAATATTATTGTGTCTACCATTTGTAAGTCCCTATGCCAGATGTGTGGGATATAAACAGTTTGCTCACAGTCTAGTAAGAAAGACAGACATATATACAACTAACTCTAATTGAAGCCAGACTTTCTGAAACCTTAGTAATAATAGCTAACATTGATTCAGTATTTATGTGCCAGGATTTTTATAATGCATTGTCTCATGTAAGCTTCAGAGTATACCTATGATATAGTTTTCTGCATCTCACAGCTGTGAAGGGAAGTTACGTGGCCAAGGTCACACAGCTAGTAAGAGGCAGAGGGGGAAATTAGACCTATTTAGTTAAGCTGCAAAGCCTGGGTTCCTGATGCATAAGTTCTCCTACCTCCCTAAGAGCTGTAATGTGAATCTAAAGAAAATGCTGTAAGAAACAATAGAAAGTGATGGTTTCTGGGAAAATTTCTCAAAGAGTGGGACACTTCAGTTGGACCTAGAAAGATGGTGCCCACAAGTCCTTTCCCAGTCTGAGCAATGCTTAAAGATCTTTATTTTTCTCTCTTTTATCAAAACCACAGCCCAGATTTAAGAATAAAAAGCTCTTTCACCTTTTCTTAGTTCTGAGCGGGGAAACTATTTGCATGTCTATCCTGGAGATTTGAAGGCAGAGTCCAGAGTTTAGCTTTGACTATTAATTTGGGATTATCAGTCATATAATCAAATAAACTTTTATAAAGTAATCAGCTGCATATTAAATCATTTCCTTAATTATGATTATCTTGCCTGGTCATTAGGGACATGTGGTAAATAGTTTTTACAAATGCTGGTGATTGGTTTTGCTTTAACTTGGCTAAATCGCATTTTAAGACTTTTCTCCCTTGTATTGTCTTTGGGGTTTCTTCTACACTCTCTTTAACCAGTAATTGTGCCCAAGGGCATTAGATATAATCCCACTTTGAGTTGGGTGGTGCTGGGCTCAGCCTCTCAGAGTGGTGAGACCTGGGACAAGTCACAGTCACAGGGGCTCTGTTCTGTCGTGAGCTGTGCTCCCTGAAACAGTTTGGAGCAAGGCCAGAATTGAGGGCAGCCCTTGTGGAGAGTCACCCGCCCTCTTGATGGTTTGATGGAAGCGCAGAAGAGCGGCAGGCGCTTTCTTTGTGTTGGTGAATGTGCATATTCTGAGGCAGTGCTTTTCAAACTTTAACATACATTGTAGCATTGGAGAGACAGAGAGAGGAAGAGAGAGAGAGGAAAGGGGAAAGGGAAGCATTCATTTGTTGTTCCACTCAGTCCTGCATTCCTTGCTTGCTACCTGTGTGTGCCCTGACCAAGGATTGAACCTGCAACCTTGTTGTCTTGGGGATGATTCTCTTAACCTACTGAGCTAACGGGTCAGGGCCTAGTCTGCATTTCTTTTTGTGTGTGTGTGTGTGTGTGTGTGTGTGTGTGTGTGTGACAGAGACAGAGAGAGCCAGAGAGAGGGATAGAGACAGACAGACAGGAAGGGAGAGAGATGAGAAGCATCAATTCTCCATTGTGGCACCTTAGTTATTCATTGATTGCTTTCTCATATGTGCCTTGACCTGAGGGCTACAGCAGACTGAGTGACCCCTTGCTCGAGCCAGCGACCTTGGGCTCAAGCTGGTGAGCCTTGCTCAAACCAGATGAGCCTGGCAACCTCAGGGTCTCGAACCTGGGTCCTCCGCGTTCCAGTTCGACGCTCTATCCACTGTGCCTGGTCAAGCTAGTCTGCATTTCTAACAAACTCTCAAGTGATGGTAATGCTGCCTGTGGAGTGGCATGTTATAGGGTCATTGCATGCTTTATTTTGGTATCAAATGACCAATTTCTTCCCTAGCCATCAATTTGAGTCATTGGTTAGCTGTGTCATTGCAGGATAACAGAAAGCCTAATTCATTCATTTGTTCATTCATTTGTTTGTTCTTTAGTCAAGATATGTCCAGCCTGACCTGTGGTAGCTCAGTGGATAAAGCGTCGACCTGGAATGCTGAGTTTGCCGGTTCAAAACCCTGGGCTTGCCTGGTTAAGGCACATATGGGAGTTGATGCTTCCTGCTCCTCCCCCTGTTCTCTCTCTCTCTCTCTCTCTCTCTCTCTCTCTCTCTCCCCTCTCTAATAAAAATGAATTAATAAAATCTAAAAAAAAAGTAAGATATGTTCAGAACAGGAAGTTGAGGCCCCCAATTTGTCACACGAGAAACAAGTCTGAATATCCCACAAAACTATTATTATGAAGAAAAGGCCTGGGTTGGATTTCCTAAACATCTCCCATCTTTTCTCCATGGCTCCAAATTTCCCTGAGCGGCTTTCATTCCCTGCGTCCAACCTGAGAAGCACCGGAGCAGAGCCTTTGTCTGGCTCCAGACCCTTTGCTGGGTGTTTGGAGTGCCAGGGCCCCGGGGTAGCGAGGACCCAGGGTCTGCGACTGGGAAGGGCATGCCTGGGGCGCTGTCTTTGTGCTACAGAAGTAGAGTGGGAAACATCCCAGGTGCAGAGAAGCAAAGTGGGTGCAGAGAGGATGAATGGAATTTCTTTAGGTTTGGAAACTTGAAGGGATTATCAGGAAAAAAAGAAGTTGCCAAAGAAAAGATGACAGGGGAGAATTTGCCTAACGTGCTTTCATCCTGCAGTTTCTGTGCTAGAATATCAAAATGACGTTAGAGACCCAGGAACAATGGCAGTACACGCCCTATATAGAGATGTTTCCTTTTGATTCATAGGAAGAATGTAGACAATTCTTTCAAGTCTATGAGGTTGCCGTTTCGTGATTCATAGGAATAATGTAGACAAATCTTTCATGTCTATGAGGGTGTAAGTAATATGGCACATGTCCATTAAAGAAAACATGAAAATATAGATTAGAGGAGAAAAAAAAAACCCAATCACTTGTGACAATACTTTGGTGTATGCCTGAGTTGTTTCTCTCAGCACTTACTTGATTAGGACCTTGAAAAATTGTGGGACGGCTTGCCTTGTGGTTAGGCTGTGTATAGGTACAATTTTAAACCTGGCTTTTAGTGTAGCAGTGAAGCCCAAGTACTTTCCACCTCACAGCATAGTCTTTGTTATTATAATTTTATAGTTAAATCGTTTATTTAAATATTCCTCCTTGCTTGACTTGTGGTGGCGCAGTGGATAAAGCAGGGGTCCCCAAACTTTTTACATAGGGGGCCAGTTCACTGTCCCTCAGACCGTTGGAGGGCTAGACTATAAAAAAAAAAAAACTATGAACAAATCCCTATGCACACTGCACATAAACAAAAAGGGAACAAATACAATATTTAAAATAAAGAACAAATAAGTTTAAATCAACAAACTGACCAGTATTTCAATGGGATCTATGCCCCTCTCACTGACCACCAATGAAAGAGATGCCCCTTCCGGAAGTGTGGCAGGGGCCAGATAAATGGCCTCAGGGGGCCGCATGCGGTCCACGGGCTGTAGTTTGGGGACCTCTGGGATAAAGCATCGACCTGGAAATGCTGAGGTCGCCAGTTCGAAACCCTGGGCTTGCCTGGTCAAGGCACATATGGGAGTTGATGCTTCCAGCTCCTCCCCCTGTCTCTCTCTGTCTCTCTCTGTCTCTCCCTCTCTCCCCTTTCTAAAATGAATAAATAAAATAAAATTAAAATAAAAAAATTCATTTAAATATTCCTCCTTTATTGAACATTTATTTTATTGCCATTTTCAATTAAACATCTTTGTGCATGCCATTGCTCCCTATGTAGGGTTGCACGCTGAAGACAGGGTCCCAGAGGTACAATTACTGGATTAAAACCTGTAAATGCCTTTTGAACTTCTTGATTACTATCACCAAATTGCTATCCCTCAGAGTAAATCCTTCATGTTCCCACAAGCAGTTCCTGTTTTGATGCATTTCTGATAGTTTTGGTGTTTTTGTTCATGTTTTAAAAATAATCTTATCTACTTTTATGTTGTTTTAGTTTGTGTTTCTTTAACTACCAGTAAAATTGACATTTTTCACATAATGTGCTACTTCTTTTTTTTTTACCTTTTTAAAAAAAGTTTTTATTTAGAAAATTAACTTTAACAGGGTGACATTGATAAATAAGAGCACATAGGTTTTGGCCCTGGCCGGTTGGTTCAGTGGTAGAGCGTCGGCCTGGCGTGCAGGAGTCCCGGGTTCAATTCCTGGCCAGGACACATAGGAGAAGCGCCCATCTGCTTCTCCACCCCTCCCCCTCTCCTTCCTCTCTGTCTCTCTCTTCCCCTCCCGCAGCCGAGGCTCCATTGGAGCAAAAGATGGCCTGGGAGCTGGGGATGGCTCCTTGGCCTCTGCCCCAGGTGCTAGAATGGCTCTGGTCACAACAGAGCAACGCCCCGGATGGGCAGAGCATCGCCCCCTGGTGGGCATGCCGGGTGGATCCCGGTCGGGCGCATGCGGGAGTCTGTCTGACTGCCTCCCCGTTTCCAGCTTCAGAAAAAAATAAAAATTAAAATAAAAAAAAAGAGTACATAGGTTTTAGGTAAACATTTCGATAGAATTTGAACTGTTGATTATATTGTATACCCATCACCCAAAGTCAAATTATTTTCCATCCCTCTTTACACCCTTCCTCCCACCCCTTCTCTGCACCTTCCTACTGTCCCCGTCCGCCTGGTAACCACTTTTATCTATGTCCATGAGTCTCAGTTTTATATGCCACCTATGTGTGGAATCATATAGTTCTTAGCTTTTTTCTGATATACTTATTTCACTTAGTATAGTGTTCTCAAGGTCCTTCTGTGTTGTCGTAAATGTCACTCTCATTGTTTCTGATGGCTGAGGAGTATTCCATTGTATAGATGTACCTTCTTTATCCAGTCCTCTGTTGAGGGACACTTTGGTTGTCTCCATGTCTTGGCCACTGTGAACAATGGTGAGATGAACATGTGGGAGCATGTGTCTTTACATACCAATGTTCTTGAGTTTGGGGGATAGATACCTAGTAGAAGGATTGCTGGGTCATATGATAATTCTATTTTGTGTGTGTGTGATGTGCTACTTCTTATGTATTGTATCTGTTTACATTCTTTCCTTGTTTATTACTTATTTGGATTTGATATTTTTATTAAGTTGTTTTTTTTAATTTGTTTGTTTTTGTGAGAAAGAGAAGTATCAACTCCTAGTTATGGCACTATAGTTGTTCATTGATTGCTTTGCATATGTGCTTTGACTGGAGGTGGGGGGTGGGATGTGGGGTGGGCTCAAGCTGAGCCAGTGACCCTTTGCTCAAGCCAGCAACCTTGACTCAATCCAGTGACCTTGGGCTTCAAGCCAGTGACCTTTGGACTCAAATCAGTGATCATGGGATCATTTAAATGATTCGATGCTCAAGCCAATGACCTTGGGGTTTTGAACTTGGAACATCAGCATCCTAGGTCGACGTTCTATCTACTGTGCCACCACTGGTCAGGCTGGAGATATATATAAAATATAAATTTTTTTTTCTTAAGTGAGAAGCAAGGAGGCAGAGAGACAGACTCCCACATGCACCCCAGCCAGGTTCTACCCGGCAAGCCCCCTATGGGGTGATGCTCTGCCCATCTGGGGCCATTGTTCCATTGCTTGGCAACCAAGCTATTTTAGTGCCTGAGGTGAGGCCATATAGCCATCCTCAGTGCCCAGGGCCAACTTGCTCCAACTGAGCCATGGCTGCAGGAGGAGAAGGGAGAGATAGAGAGAAGGGAGAGCAGGAGGGGTGGAGAAGCAGATGGGTGCTTCTCCTGTGTGCCCTGACAAGGAATTGAACCTGGGATATACACATGTCAGGCTGATGCTGTACTGCTGAGCCAACCGGCCAAGGCCAGATTTTATATTTTTAAATTAATTTATGTGAACCCTTCATAAAATAAAAGTATTCAAGTTTTTCTGCCATATTTGCAATTGTTTTTTTCTGAATCTTCTCTTACTGTTTTTATAAAGATTTATAGCTAAGAATAGATCCAATACATTTTTATCTGTGGTGTTGTAGTTTTCAAAGTAGTTTGATATTGCATTTTTTTTTGACAGAGACAGAGAGAGTCAGAGAGAGGAATAGATAGGGACAGATAGACAGGAAGGGAGAGAGATGAGAAGCATCAATTCCTCGTTGCGGCACCTTAGTTGTTCATTGATTGCTTTCTCATATGCGCCTTGACCGGGGAGCTACAGCACAGTGAGTGACCCCGAGCTCAAGCCAGCAACCTTGGGCTTCAAGCCAATGACATTTGGGCTCAAGCCAGTGACCATGGGGTCATATCTATGATCTCAGGCTCAAGCCAGCGACCCTGTGCTCAAGCTGGTGAGCTCATGCTCAAGCTGTATGAGCCTGCACTCAAGCCATTTACTTTGGGGTCTCAAACCTGAGTCCTCCACGTCCCAGTCCGACACTCTATTCACTGTGCCACTATGTGATCAAGCTGATATTGCATCTTTATTGTCTTTTTAACACAGGATAATAATTTTTTAAGTTCCAAGTGATAGTTATTTTTCTTTAAACCATTAGTTTTAACTAATTTAAAATTTATTTTATTATAGAGAATATAGTTTTATAATTTAAGGCTTCTTTGTACCTAAGCATGTAGTGAATTTTTATAAATCTTGTCAAATATTAATGGATCATAAAGGTTTATAAGTTTCACAATAAGACAACTCAGCATAGACTCCCTTTCATAGATTTTTGCCTAGGATATGGTGAACCTGCTTGATTTCCAAATTCAGGACTTCTTTAGGAGCAAGAAAGATTCCTCTTGTCATAACTTTGATCAGTGTTTCTGCCTTGTTGGTTTTTCTTCTTCAGAGACCTATTATTTAGATCTCTGATGTCTGAAACCAATCTTTTCCCTTCCTTCCTTCTTTCCTTCCTTTTTTCCTCCCTTCTTTTCTCCTTCCCTCCCCCCTCCTTTTTCTCCTTCCTTCCTTCCTTCTTTCCTTCCTTTCCCCCTTCCTTTTTTCATTCTATTCCCTTTCTCCTTTTCTTCATTTATTTTTCTTTGTATTCTGAGAATATTTTCCTAAGATTGTACTCTACATGACTGACTGATTCAGTTTTCCTTAATTATCTCTAATATAAACTTTCATTCAGTCACAGTGTTTTTGGTTTCCATGAAATCTTTTTCTTCCTCATGAAATCTGTTCTTAGTTTGCTCTCTTCTTGCAGCGACATCCTCTTGTATCTAACTAAAAAAAACCCAGATTTTTCCAGTTTTTTTCTTGCATCATATCTATTTGAAAGGAAAGATTTTTCTTTTTCATTCTTTCTACTTTATCGCAAAATTACATACTCGAAGACTTTATTCTTGAAAGAAAAGGGATTCCTTTTGTATGAGTGTACAAATGAATATATGTATTTTCACTTTATTCTAAAAGGATTTAAGGAAGCATTAGCGGAGATTCATTGCCGTCCAATCAATGTTAGAGAGGGTGGGAACGCGTGGTCTACCCTCGGCTCAGATTCTGTTTGCATCCTGTAAGAATGCGGTCACCAGGCCCTGACCGGTTGGCTCAGCGGTAGAGCGTCGGCCTGGCGTGCGGGGGACCTGGGTTCGACTCCTGGCCTGGGCACATAGGAGAAGCGCCCATTTGCTTCTCCACCCCCCTCCTTCCTCTCTGTCTCTCTCTTCCCCTCCCGCAGCGGAGGCTCCATTGGAGCAAAGATGGCCCGGGCGCTGGGGATGGCTCCTTGGCCTCTGCCCCAGGCGCTAGAGTGGCTCTGGTCGCGGCAGAGCGACGCCCCGGATGGGCAGAGCATCGCCCCTGGTGGGCATGCCAGGTGGATCCCGGTCGGGCGCATGCGGGAGTCTGTTTGTCTCTCCCCGTTTCCAGCTTCAGAAAAGTACAAAAATACAAAAATACAAAAATACAAAAAAAAAAAAAAAAAAAAAAAAGAATGCAGTCACCAGATGCTAGATTCCCCTTCTGTGTGTGAGGATACAATCTTCTAGCCAAAACCGCTCATTCAGATCCAAAAATCAAAAGTCCTGTCATCGTATAGTCATGTTTCAGAGAATAAGAGAGGCTAGGACACTCAGAATTCTATCAATGTTGTTTTCCAGAGATGTAAAGATATTTAGGAAGGACCCTTCTCTGGGCCCATTTCCCTGCTCTTGCCCCCTCCCCACGACGGCAAACCTCTGGTGAACTGGGGAGTGAGCGAGCTCCTATTTCATTTAGTGCCTTGCCCAAGTAATGCCTTTTGCTAGAGATCACTTGAAAAGTCTTTATACTCATCGTGGACATATGGCCTCCAGTTCACAGAGGAAACAAACACCCAAACAAACAAAACAAAGAAAGACAAAGCAACAAATCCAGGGTTTCCCAAGGAGGACCCATCCCACTCTGCTGTTCTTCTTCCACAGTGCACTTTTTTTTTTTTTCATTTTTCGGAAGCTGGAAATGGGGAGGCAGTCAGACAGACACCCGCATGCGCCCTACCGGGATCCTCCCGGCATGCCCACCAGGGGGTGATGTTTTGCCCCTCTGGGGCGTCGCTCTGTTGCGTCCAGAGCCATTCTAGCGCCTGAGGCAGAGGCCACAGAGCCATCCCCAGAACCCGGGCCATCTTTGCTCCAATGGAGCTTCGGCTGTGGGAGGGGAAGAGAGAGACAGAGAGGGAGGAGAGGGGGAGGGGTGGAGAAGCAGATGGGCGCTTCTTCTGTGTGCCCTGGCCGAGAATCGAACCCGGGACTCCTGCATGCCAGGCCGACGCTCTACCGCTGAGCCAACCGGCCAGGGCCACAGTGCACTTTTGTTGTTCCAAAGTTAATGGGTTGGGAGGGCCAACCTAGTCCTCTACATGCTTGGCTTTAGTCATGCTGCCTTGTCTCAGAAGAGGCGATACTGACCATTAGTGTCAAATATTAATTCTAATGTATTGGCATTTCATTTGGGAAAAATAAACACTTCTTTTTTTTTTTTTTTAGGATATATATAGATGTAGGTTTTCACAAGAATGTAGGAGGGTGTGGCAAAGTATTTAAATTTATGTTATTATTACATTCAGTGGTCATAAGATTTGACTTTATGAGTCTGGGATTAGTCTAAGGAATGAACCAAGAAGTTGGTGAGTAGTGAGGAGAGACAAGTATTGGGCTCCTGCATTAGTCCAGTAGGTGAGAGATGATGGGAGCTGCACCTAAGGCATTAAGTGGGGGGTGGAGGGGAGGGGCCGGCTTTAGACAGTATTCCAAGGTAGAGTCTGAGGTCAAGGGCTAGGTGGTTTGTTGAGAGGGAAAAAAAGAAAGATGTCAAAACATTTTTAAGTTTAGATTTGGATTGTTGGGTCCATAAATGCTTATCTATAAGGCTGGGAATGGGGGAGGGGAGTAGTTAGGCAGAGGAGGAGGGAGTAAGTTCATCTTGGCACGTGCTAAATATTAATGTTTACAAGACATCAAGGAAGAGATATTCTGTTGGTTGCTAGAAATTTGGGTCTAGAGCTTGGAAAGGTCTGGCAGAAATGAAGAGATATTAGGAATTGGAGGTGGAGCATGGAGTCAGTGGTTAAAAATATGGGCATGAATACGTCACCCCGGAAAGTGTAGAGAATGAAAACAAAGAGGATGAAGACTGGGACCTAAGGAAACACCAACATTAATAAAGGAATGGGAAGAGAAAGAATTTAATAGATTCAGAAAGAATGCCTAGAAAAAGGTAATTTCTTGAGAAAGCCAAGGAAGGAGTCCAAACCCTGTAGCCAAAGGAGAGAGAGGGTGTTTTGAAAAAAGTATCAAGAAGAAGTACCAGAGTTGCAGAATAGACAAGAAAATAAGAATAGTGTCTATTTTCTCCTCTTCAAGCATACCTCCTCCTGCCATCTACCCTTGTCCCGCGGTGTAATTAATGTGTTGAGGAATTGGGATACAGTATATACTATAATGTTTCCTACCCATAATCTCTTTATCACCCCCAACAACCCCACCCACACCCCAAACTTCAATGGTACATTTTACAGTGGGAGAAATGTGGTGATTTGGGGGGGAAAATTTGGAGTTTATAAGTGTCCTTGGTGAAAACAGATTCAGTAGAATATTTAGCCATATGAAGAAGTTAAAGAGCAGAAGTTAAGAAAGTAGGAATAGTGAGTTAGTGGAGGGAAGGAGAGAGCCAACTTGTGGGATGAGTTGGATCAAGGAAGAAGGTTAAAGCTGGAGTGAACTTGCTTATGTTTGAGAGACAAGAGCCTGCAGAAGGGAGATAGACTCATCCATTCAGTCAACAAATATTTGTTGAGCAAAGAGTACATGTCAAGCGCTTTTCTAGGCACTGAGAATATAGCAGGAAATAAAACAAAATCCTTAACTTCATGGGGCTTATGTTCTGGGTGGAGGTGTGGGAGAGACAGACAATAAGAAAAAAAAAAGTAAAATGGATGGTAGATTACGTAATGATAAGTACTAAGAAGAAAATGAAAGTAGGGAAGGGAGAGTAAGAAATGTTGGGAGATTACCATTTTAGATAGGGTAGTAAGCTAGAAGGTGATTTTGAAGAAGGATCTTAAAGAGGTGAAGAAGTGGCTATCTCCAGGAAGAGCATTCCAGGCAAGCAAGCACAAAGTCCTGAAGAGAAATTAGGTGTTCAAGGAACAGCTTAAACAAGAAGTCTGTGTGGCTGGGTTGGAGAGAGAGCAAGGAGGGGAGAGCTGAGAGGTGGGTTTGGCCTAAACAGATCTTCTAGAACCTTGTAGGCCATTGTTTATTTAGCTTTGCTTTTACTTATAGTGGAAGAAGAAACCGCTATGGGTTTTTGGCAAGGAAGTGACTCAGTCCAACTCACATTTTAAGAGGATCACCCTGGCTGCTAAAGAGAGAATAAACTGAAGGGGGGCTAGGGCAGAAGAGGAGAGACCAGTTGGGGGAGAACCTCAGCAATACAGGTAAGAGATGATTGTGTCCAGTTCTAGGTGGGAGCAGTCAGAGTGGGGAGAAATGATTGGATTGTAGATCCATTCTGAAGGCAGAGCCAATAGCATTTTCTGATGGAATCTGGCTAGGAAACCCAGGGGAAAGGAAACTGATGCCAAGGTGTTGGGCCTTAAAAGAAACCGGAAGAGTGGTGATGCTTTGAGCTGAGATGGAAAGACTGTAGGCAAGAATAGGTTTGAATGGGAAGATCAGAATCCCAGTTTAGATGTTTTGTTTGCGATGCCTATTTAATAAGAAATACCTATCTGGCCTGACCAGGCGGTGGCGCAGTGGATAGAGCGTCAGACTGGGATGCAGAGGACCCAGGTTTGAGACCCCGAGGTCGCCAGCTTGAGTGCGGGCTCATCTGGTTTGAGGAAAAGTCCACCAGCTTGAACCCAAGGTCGCTGGCTCCAGCAAGGGGTTACAAGGTCTGCTGAAGGCCCGCGGTCAAGGCACATATGAGAAAGCAATCAATGAACAACTAAGGTGTTGCAATGCGCAATGAAAAACTAATGATTGATGCTTCTCATCTCTCTCCATTCCTTTCTGTCTGTCCCTGTCTATCCCTCTCTCTGATTCACTCTCTGTCTCTGTAAAAAAACAACAACAAAAAAACAACAACAAAAAACACCTATCTGACATGGAGATTTTTGAATTGAAAAGATGAATATGATAGATATGTAAATTACAAACTGCCCTCTTGATGTTCCGTTTATCTGTCAGACCTCACCCTTACTGGACTATCGCCCCTGAGACAAAGGAATTCCAAAAAGCTGAGAAGCCACCCCAAGGAGGGGCTCCGGACATACCAGGACTTTTGATTCAACACCCACAGGCTCCAAGCCCCCAAGGAGGAGCATTCTGGACATACCAGAACTTTTGCCTCAGTATCCCCTCAGGCTCTCCCAAACACTATATAACTTGCCCCTAGTCTGTAACCGGCGCTCTTCTCCCCCGGGGAAGTGCCCGGCAGGGTTCCTTTCTTCCTTTCAATAAAGCCTGTTACTCTGGTCTTTCGGACTCCCATGGATTCCAACAGAATATACAAGTGTGGAATTCAGGGGAGAAGACTGGGCTGGAGATACAATGGGCCATCAGGTGTGTTTAAACTCAGATTGGACTGCGATGTGATGAGAATGGATGAGATCACCATGGGAATGGTTGTAGGTAGAAAAGAAATGTCAAGAACTAAGGCTTGGGTGCTTAAACTTTAAGGGCTGGGGACAAGAGGAGAAACTATCCAAGAAGATTGAGAAAGCTAGAGGAGTGTTGGGGTGAGGAGAGTGGGCTAAACTAGGAGAGAATGGTGTCCTGGGAGCCAATTAAGAGTATGTCAGAAAAGAGGAAGTGGTCAGCTGAGACTAATGCCGCTCATGGGTCAAATCGGGTGAAACTGAGAATTGACTATTGTATTTAGCATACTGGACGTTGATGGTGATCTTGATAGGAGCAATTCTAGTGGAATACTGGGAGCAAAAGTCTTACTGGAGTTCATCCTATTGCTGCTCCTTCCCCGCCTTTCCCATCCCCCACCTCCCTCCCTGAACTAAGGAGAAACAAGTGACAGCTGAAGAACATGATTGAGTGTGAGGAAGGCATGGTTCCTCACAGGAAGTTCAGAGTCCCGGTACTAGAAGGGGAAATAGGTAGACACTTGGCAGACAATACAGCATATGTTCACGTCAGCTAGAAATAGCCTGTTTCTGTCTTGTGTATCCTTTCCACAGCCTCTAGCATCAGCTATCTGAAAACTGTTTGAGGAATGGAAACTTTTATGTGAAAGTATGTAACCTGCTGCTGAAAGACCATCCAGATTGCGGACGTTTTCTGTGAAAGAAAAGCCAGAGTCCCTAGGACCAAGAACTGCGCTCTTTTATATACAAATGTGTCTTTCGCAGTGAGCTCATTCCAGGATTCAGACTGTGGAGACAACCCAAACTCCAGGCCCCAACCTATTATTATTGCATTCCCTTATGGTTTTGGAGTTTCCCCAATGATCAGAGGACTTTGCACTTTATGGGAGAACTATGGTAGGAAAGGAATGGGAAATCACAATTTAAATGTGGTCTAGGTATCGCTGCATTTGGCATTTCAAAAAGACTCAATCAGTGCTAGTGCTGGAAGAAACTTGAGTCTTCTCAAATCTCATCATTAAATTAAACTTAATTACATTTGCTATCTTTTGCTATTATTTTAGTTTTATTTATTGATTTTAGAGAGAAAGGAAGGGAAAGAGAGACAGACAGGGAGAGAGAGAGAAACATTGATTTGTTGTTCTACTTATTTATGCATTCATTGATTGCTTCCTGTATGTGTCCTGACCAGGGATGGAACCCACAACCTTGGTGTTTCTGGACAATGTTCTAACCAACTGAGCTAACCGGCCAGGGCCTACCATATAATTTTTAATTGCTGAAGATACTATTTTATCATTTGAACATATACCATATATTTAACTATTTCCTTTTATGAAACATCTAGGAAATGTCCAAATATTTTACTATCATAAATAATGGCTTGTGGATCAACTTAGTGCATGTCTTTGAAGATTTCTTTAGTATAAATTCCTAAAAGTTAAATTTCCAAATTGCTCTCTAAATTACAATAGTATAAGGATGACAAAAATATCGAAATCTTGAATTGAGAAGGATTGTGCCCAACCTACCCAGCTGATCAGTGGTTGAGTGAGTTTTGGAGTACAACTTTCTCTGCCTTTTAAAGGACCCCTTTTCTTTTTATTTTTTTTAATTTTCTTTTTCTTTTCTAAGTGAAAGGAAGGGAGATACCAAGACAGATTTCTGCATGTGCCCTCACCGTGATCCATGCAGCAACCCCCATCTGGGACCAATAGTCTGCCCATTTGGGACAATGCTTGCAACCTAGCTATTTTTAGCACCTGAGGCAGAGGTTCCAAGGAGCCATCCTCGGTGGCTAGGGGGCCGATACACTCAAACCAATTGAGCAGTTGCTGTGGGAGGGGAAAAGAGACAGAGAGAGAAGGGAGAGGGGTAGGGGTGGGGACGCAGATGATCACTTCTCCTGTGTGCTCTGACTGGGAATTGAACCCAGGACATCTACACACCAGGCTGACGCTCTACCACTGAGCCAACCAGCCAGAGCCCAAGGGCTTCTTTTCTCAACACCATGCTTCCTGTTACATTTAGCCTGTAGTTATTGAAGTCCTGTAGACCTTCATGACATAATTATTTCCTGCAAACTCTATGGCTCCCACAGATACTAGACTAGTTCTCTAATTCGTCTGTGAATATAATCTGAACAATTATAGAGATATATTTTTTTCATGAGAGAAGATGGTGTTCCTCAGATACCTTTCCCCTTCAGAGCTATAAATGTTTCCAGCATTTTTCAAGAGCTTCCACCCACTGCACATTCTCTCATACACCAGAAGCATTCCTGGGTTTTTTCTAAGTTCTTTTTAACTTACTGGTTATATATTTTCTGTCCAAAATCCTCCTTCACTGTAGTACTTCTCTATAGGAAGACCATCTTTCAGTAGACTCCAGAGATTGAGTTCTCATCATACCCCAGTTGTAGTTCACTTTGATTCACCCAACCCATCTGCAGGCTGGCAGTGTGTGTGTGTGTGTGTGTGTGTGTGTGTGTGCACACATGTCTGTGACTTGGGGGTGGGCAGAGAATGAAGAAACTTTCCTATACCTTTTTGGTTTCTAACAGCTTGTCTTATAATGAAATAAAAAACTCACAGACATAGAAATGGGGGAGGGGGACAGGGGAAGGGATGGGAGGAAGGGTGTAAAGAAGGACAAATATAAGGTGACAGAAAATGGTTTGACTTTGGTGATGGGTGTACAGCATAATCAACAGTTCAAATGCTATAGAAATGTTTACCTAAAACCTATGTATTGTACTCTTTTTTAAAAACTTTATTTATTCATTTTAGAGAGGAGAGAGAAAGGGAGAGAGAGAGACAGAGAGGGAGAGAGAGAGAGGAGAGAGAGACAGAGAGAGAAGGTGGGGAGGAGCTGGAAGCATCAACTCCCATATGTGCCTTGACCAGGCAAGCCCAGGGTTTCGAACCGGCGACCTCAGCATTTCCAGGTCCACGCTTTATCCACTGCGCCACCACAGGTCAGGCACTGTACTCTTAATTATCAAAAATGTCACATGTTAAAGTGAATTTTCTAAATAAAATTTAAAAATGAAAAAGGAAATCAACATGAGACAGATTAATAAGAGAAAATAACCAAATTTAATTACATGCAAGCATATGGGAACCCCACATACATAAGAGAGTCAGAGCCTTCACATACATGAGAAGTGCAGAGACAGAAAATTAGAGTGAGGTATACATGGCATTCTGAGCTCAGGGTGAGATAAGGCAGGTCAGGACTTCAGAGGGAGAGAGGTCATCCTCAGGACGGTAAGAAGAGCAGATATTCGATAATTATATGTTTGCCTTGTCCTTGATAAGACACAAAAAGTTATCTCTGGTAATAACTTTTATTATGGAAAAGGTCCCTAATTTAAATTCTTTAAGGGAGAGGTAAAAGTTTTTTGTGAGCCCGCAGGGTCTCCATTGCCTTCTGCTCAAAATAATTCACATGGCAGAAGGGCACATTTCCAGGAGGTCTGTGCTGAAACCCTTCTGCAGAAGCACAGACGGGCCCTCACATTACAGCAGGCTGTACCGGCAGCTCTTCCATAGCCAAGAGGCTTTTAAAAGACAATGGCAATTTGGCCCATTTTTAACCTGTAATACCTTCCCCAATTTTACAAATATATTTCTTTTTTAAAAATTTATTTAGAAAATTAAATTTAATGGGGTGACATTGATCAATAAGAGTACATCGGTTTCAGATGAACATGTCTATAGCATTTGAACTGTTTATTATGTTGTATAGCCATCACCCAAAGTCAAATCATGTTCCGTCACCTTATATTTGTTCCTCTTTACGCCCCTCCCCCGGTAACCACTTCACTTGTATCTATGTCCATGAGTCTCAGGTTTACATCCTGCCTATGTGTGAAATCATACAGTTCTTAGCTTTTTCTGATTTACTTATTTCACTCAATATAATGTTCTCAAGGACCATCCATGTTGTCGTAAATGTCACTATGTTATCATTTCTTTTTTTTTTTGGTATTTTTCTTTTTTTTTTAGGGTTTTATTTTTTGTTACTGTTGTTTTTTTTACAGAGACAGAGAGAGGGATAGATAGGGACAGACAGACAGGAACGAAGAGAGATGAGAAGCATCAATCATTAGTTTTTCATTGTGACACTTTAGTTGTTCATTGATTGCTTTCTCATATGTGCCTTGACCGTGGGCCTTCAGCAGACCGAGTAACCCTTTGCTTGAGCCAGCGACCTTGGGTTCAAGCTGGTGAGCTTTGCTCAAGCCAGATGAGCCCGTGCTCAAGCTGGCAACCTCGGGGTCTTGAACCTGGGTCATCGGCATCCCAGTCCGACGCTCTATCCACTGCGCCACCACCTGGTCAGGCTTTTTTTTTGTATTTTTCTTAAGTTGGAAACGGGAGGCAGTCAGACAGACTCCTGTATGCGCCCGACCGGGATCCACCCAGCATGCCCACCAGGAGGCGATGCTCTGCCCATCTGGGGCGTGCTCTGCCACAATCAGAGCCATTCTAGCGCCTGAGGCAGAGGCCACAGAGCCATCCTCAGCGCCCGGGCAAACTTTGCTCCAATGGAGCCTTGGCTGTGTGGGAGGGGAAGAGAGAGACAGAGAGGAAGAAGAGGGGGAGGGGTGGAGAAGCAGATGGGCACTTCTTCTGTGTGCCCTGGCCGGGAATCAAACCCGGGACTCCCACACGCCAGGCCAATGCTTTACCACTGAGCTAACCTGCCAGGGCCTTGTTATCATTTCTTATGGCTGAGTAGTATTCCGTTGTACATATGCACCACATCTTCTTTATCCAATCCTCTATCAAGGAACACTTTAGTTGTTTCCATGTCTTGGCCACTGTGAATAATGCTGCGATGAACAAATATATTGCTTAGGCTGAATCATTTGAAATTGACAGGTTCTAAGGAAAAACTGTCAAGTATTGGTAATATCTTATGATTCATCTTAATACGTAAAATGATGCTAGATGTCAAGAATATGCCATAGAAAATATCCCAGTTTATCCTTAAGATAAATTCTGGAAGGTCTGCCATGATTCCTAAGCACCCCATCAGGGCTGTCTTTCTCACATAACAAAAGGCAAAATTATTTATTTTAAAATGTCCATTATTCTTGAAAATATGGGGGAAATTAATATTCCCAAACTGTTGGTGGGAGTGCAGTGAGTCAAGTTTTCTAGAGAGAAAGTTGGCTATAATTATTTTAAGCCTAAAAAATGTCCACATTCTGACCTGGCACATCTACTATGAGAACTTAGCCTAAGTAAAGCAGCCTGGATGTGTGTATTGATTGTACCCACAGGATAGTTATTAGAGTTTTGTGTGTAATAATTAACAATTGCAAATAACCTAAAGTAATGTATATCCATACATGAAACAGTAATCAAAGAATGTAAAAGAATTTCCAAGGACAAGAGAAATAAGCATTGTAAGAGAAAAACAAGTTGTAAAGTTAAACAACCAAGACCTATATTGTCAAAAAAATTTTATTATTATTTTTTATTCAGTGAGAGGAGGAGAGGCAGAGAAAGACTCCCGAATGTGCCCTGACTGGGATCCACCAGGCAAGCACATTAGGGGGCGATGCTCCGACCATCTGGGGCTTTGCTCTGTTGCTCAGCAACCGAGCTCTTCCTAGTGTCTGAGGTGGAGCCATGGAGCCATCCTTAGGCCCAGGGAAAACTCACTCCAATTAAGCCATGGCTGCAAGAGGGGAAGAGAAAAAGAAGTGAGGGGGTGGGGGTGGAGGGGTGGAGAAGCAGATGAGTGCCTCTCCTGTGTGCCCTAACTGGGAATCAAACCCAGGACTTCCACACACTGGGCCAACGCTCTATCACTGAGCCAACTGGCCAGGGCCAGTAAAAAGAATGTAGACATTAAATATACACAGGAGGAAGACTAGCAAGATATATAGTGAAGAACTAAAAAGACAATTTATGGGTGATCAAAAGAGTACATTTTATTTTTCCTCTTATATACTTTAATGTATATTCCAAATTTTTAATAGTAAGCATAAATTAATTTTATTTAGAAAACTTTGTCATGGAAAACATTTAACATTAGATGGAAACTAATTGACTAACAAAAAATTAAGCATATTTAGAAGGAATATGTGAAAGAGTAAATTGACTGCTAGCCTTATTTTAAATTTTCAAATAAAATGTGGGTGTTAATTTCCCAAAAATCTACAAGTATAAGAGGTCTCTTTGCTTTCTGAGAGCCAATGCTATAACAGAATATCTAAAAATTATTTTTTTAAAATTATTTTTAAAATGTTTTTTTTTTTTTATTGATTTTAGTGAGAAAGGAAGGGAGAGAGAGTATGCACACAACCGAGAAAGACAGGAACATTAATCTGCTCCTGTATGTGCCCTGACTGGGGATCGAACTGGTAACCTCTGCACATTGGGACGATGCTCTAATGACAGTCAGGGCAGAATATCTAAATATTAGATATGACTATTCCAGAAAATAATAAATTCTAAAAAAAGGAAATGCACCTGAATTTGAAATAACAAAAGCAGGTGAAAATAAGAATGAAACTGAAACGAGGAAATTATAGATTTAAAAAAAAAGTGTTTACAATACTGAAAACCCTTAAACTCTTAGAATATCAATTTAGCAAGATTGGCTACAATTCTCCTTTGTAAATGAAGTTTCCCAGCAATAACAACAGTTACACTAGGGGACAGGAAATCAAATTAACAGTCTCAAAAACAGAACAGAACTTGATAATTACCTAGTTCAGTGGCTCCTGGATTTTTTTTTTTTTTTTTTTTTGTATTTTTCTGAAGTTGGAAACGGGGAGGCAGTCAGACAGACTCCCGCATGCGCCCGACTGGGATCCACCTGGCACGCCCACCAGGGAGTGATGCTCTGCCCATCCGGGGCATCACTCTGCCGCAGTCAGAGCCATTCTAGCGCCTGAGGAGAGGCCATAGAGCCATCCTCAGCGTCCGGGCCAACCTTGCTCCAGTGGAGCCTTGGCTGCAGGAGGAGAAGAGAGAGACAGAGAGGAAGGAGAGGGGGAGGGGTGGAGAAGCAGATGGGCGCTTCTCCTGTGTGCCCTGGCCGGGAATCGAACCCGGGACTCCTGCATGCCAGGCCGACGCTCTACCATTGAGCAAAGCAGCCAGGGCTCCTGGATTTTTTTTCCTTTCTTTCTTTTTTTTTTTTTTTTTTTTTACAGAGACAGAGTCAGAGAGGGATAGACAGACCGGAACGGAGAGATGAGAAGCATCAATCATTAGTTTTTCGTTGCGCGTTTCGACTTCTTAGTTGTTCATTGATTGCTTTCTCATATGTGCCTTGACTGCGGGCCTTCAGCAGACTGAGTAACCCCTTGCTGGAGCCAGCGACCCTGGGTCCAAGCTGGTGAGCCTTTTGCTCAAGCCAGATGAGCCTGCGCTCAAGCTGGTGACCTCGGGGTCTCGAACCTGGGTCCTTCCACATCCCAGTCCAACGCTCTATCCACTGCGCCACCACCTGGTCAGGCGGCTCCTGGATTTTTTTAATGGATGGACTGGCATAATTTTTCTTTCTTTCTTTTCCTTTTTTTAATCAATATTAATTTTAGCCAAAGTAATGCATGCAAATACAGGGTGGGGCAAAAGTAGGTTTACAGTTGTGAGTGTGCAAAACACCGAGTTTATTCTTGTATTATTATTTATTGTCTACTGTATTATTTTCCATATGAACAACTGTAAACCTACTTTTGCCCCACCCTGCAATTAAAAGTCAAGATTAATTAGTCATAATAAAATACTGCTTTTGCCCATCACTTTCTGCCTTATGTCTACCCTTAAGTCCTATTCTCCAGAGTATCTGCTTTTAATCTTTCTAGCATTTTTTCTGGTATTTGTGCTTACACTGCTAATGTAGATGTTACTTGTTGCTTTCATATTGTGGTAGCTGGGTACTTTGTTTTCGCCCATTCCCCCAGGAGTTGCCCTCTCCACACCACCCCTATGTAGTGATATCACAATTTCTAGTTAAATCAATACCCACTGTTTGCCTTAGCATGTCTAGGTAAGTATTGTTTATGCTTTAGATTTCCTTTCCTGTATGATTTTTTATTTTTACTGGCATTATTATAAGGCCTGATTTTGTTCATCTGCTTAGTTTTCCACGTCTCTATTAGTATTTCCTTTTTTTTGCAAACCCTTCAATATAATTTCTTGCATAGTCAGTAGTCTTTTATTTTTTAGCCCTTTTTTTGTCTCTTCTTTTTTAAAACCTCCTTTCTTTTCTAGGTTGTCTTCTTCTGCTTTCCTGGTCTGCTACAGAGCTGTCTTCCTGGGCTTCTCTTGATCTTGATTCTGTGCTGATTCTCTTTGTACAACATCTCTTCCTCTTTCTAGGTTCACTACCTCATTTGGGTGGAACACATCCTGTAGTAACCTCCTAAGACAAGGTGCAATAGAGTAAAAATGAAGAGGTGTCTTTTAGAATTTTAAAGTCCAATGATATTCTTATTTCACAATTATTTTTGTTATCACTTGTTTCTCCCACTGTACCCTATTTCCAGGAAGCATGTAGGATTTTTTTCTTTATCCTTTATGTACTAAAAATTTATGGTGATATACTTTAGTGTGTGTTAATTTTCATCTGTTTTGTTGAATAGTTAGTTCCTTCTGTCTGGCCACCCAGATCTTTCAGTTCTGGGACATTTTTTCACATGATTTCTTTGATAATTTCTTTCCCCTGGTTTCTTCTGTTCTCTCTCTCTAGAAAAGCTATTAGTCAGATGTTGCCTTTTTTTTTTGTTTGATTTTTTGTATTTTTCCGAAGTTAGAAGTGGGGAGGCAGAGTCAGACAGACTCCCACATGCACCTGACCAGGATCCACCCAGCATGCCCACCGGGGGGCGATGCTCTGTCCATCTGGGGCATTGATCCTTTGTGGCCAGAGCCATTCTAGCGCCTGAGGTGGAGGCCATGGAGCCATCCTCAGCGCCCGGGCGAATTTTGTTCCAGTGGAGCCTTGGCTGCAGGAGGGGAAGAGAGAGATAGCAAAGAAGGAGAGGGGGAAGGGTGGAGAAGCAGATGGGTGCTTCTCCTGTGTGCCCTTACTGGGAATTGAACCCGGGACTTCCAGACGCCAGGCCAATGCTCTACTGCTGAGCCAACCGGTGAGGGCCAGATGTTGCCCTTCTTGTATTAAAATTTTAATTTATTCTGTTTTCTCTCCACACGCATTGACAATTGGCTCTACCTTCTAGGATATTTCTTCAACTTTATCTTTTAACTGATTTATTAAAATTTATGTCAGATATTATAGTTTAAATTTTTATACACTTGTTTTTATTTTCTGATGGTTTCTTTAAACAAAACTGTGGACTCTTGGTTTCATCTCTCATATTGCATCTACATCTCGTAGATACAATCTTTTTTCATTTTTCTGAGAATAGTAATTGAAGTTTTCTGTTTCCTCTTTTGTTGTTACTGTTGTTTTCATCTCTGTCTTTCATGTTAAAGACTTTTTCACATATTATGATCGTCAGACAATTCTGTCAGGCTAATATTAATATTTCCCTCATTTTATAGTTAATGGGTTTTAGAGAGTATCATTGTTTTATTTTTCTTACCATGGATGCCTGAAAAAGTTATCATGGACCAGCCAGATCCTTAGTCCAGCTTCTTGACCAAGTTGGATTCTATAATGAAGTCTTAAGATTTCTTCTTACTCGCCTGTACCTAACCTCCCCTAACCCCCAGAGGCAGTTGTCTTACTGTATTAGACAGCACCGTTAAAACGATCTAATTATTTCTTCTTTTCTGCATCTTCTCTCTGCCATTAGCACTACTAGTTCTGCCCTCTGGGCCACAGAGATGGACCAAATCTAAATCACCTCCATAAGATAGTCCCTTAAATGGTCAAAAGGATATTGTCATGCCCTGGCCGGTTGGTTCAGTGGTAGAGCGTCGGCCTGGTGTGCGGAAGTCCCGGGTTCGATTCCTGGCCAGGGCACACAGGAGAGGCACCCATCTGCTTCTCTACCCCTCCCCCTCTCCTTCCTCTCTGTCTCTTTCTTTCCCTCCCGCAGCCGAGGCTCCATTGGAGCAAAAGATGGCCCGGGCGCTGGGGATGGCTCCTTGACCTCTGCCCCAGGTGCTAGAGTGGCTCTGGTCACGACAGAGCGACGCCTCGGATGGGCAGAGCATCGCCCCCTGGTGGGCGTGCCGGGTGGATCCCGGTCGGGTGCATGTGGGAGTCTGTCTGACTGCCTGCCCGTTTCCAGCTTCAGAAAAATACAAAAAAAAAAAAAAAAAAAAAGGATATTGTCATGAGTCTTCCATGTCTGCCATTCCCAACCTGAAGAGGCCCAGGCTCTCCTAAGGTATTTCACTCTTTTATTTATTTATTTTTTTGGATTTTTCTGAAGTGAGAAATGGGGAGGCAGAGAGACAGACTTCCACATGCACCTGATCAGGATCCACCCGGCATGCCCACCAAGGGGCGGTGCTCTGCCCATTTGGGGCATTGCTCCGTTGCAACCAGAGCCATTCTAGCATCTGAGGTGGTGCATTCTAGCACCTGAGGCGGAGGCCACGGAGCCATCCTCAGCACCCGGGTCAACTTTGCTCCAATGGAGCCTTGGCTGTGGGAGGGGAAGAGAGAGACAGAGAGGAAGGAGAAGGGGAGGGGTGAAAATCAGATGGGCGCTTCTCCTGTGTGCCCTGGCTGGGACAATCAAACCCGGGACATCCAAACAGCAGGCCAATGCTCTACTATTCAACCAACTGGCCAGAGCCTATTTCACTCTTTTGTCAATATTTATTTAACATTTTGGAATGCTTTGAATCTGCTCCTTGCTGTCAAGATCTCATTTTAAGTGTGGTGTCTATAACTTCAAACAGAGACCACATGTGCTTTGAAAACTGAGCCTTGAGTGAGATGCTGTCATTATATTAATGTGTCCAGTGATTAGTTTAGTTTTAACCTGGAAAGTTTCATGTGCTCTAACATCTTTCCTAATAGGTGGTACTTTTGACAAGTTTCTTAAAATTTTAATTTCTAGGACTGTTCCCTCCCTCCCTCCCTCCCTCCCTCCCTCCCTCCCTCCCTCCCTCCCTCCTTCCTTCCTTCCTTCCTTCCTTCCTTCCTTCCTTCCTTCCTTCCTTCCTTCCTTCCTTCCTTCCTTCCTTCCTTCCTTCCCAGATAGACAGGAAGGGAGAAAGATAAGAAGCATCAATTCTTTGTTGTGGTTCCTTAGTTGTTCATTGATTGCTTTCTCATATGTGCCTTGACTGGGGGTGAGGGGGGGCTACAGCAGACCAGGTGACCCCTTGCTCAAGCCAGCGACCTTGGGTTTAAGCTGATGAGCCTGTGCTCAAACCAGATGAGCTCATGCTCAAGCCGGCGACCTCAGGGCTTTGGACCTGGGTCCTCTGCATCCCATACCAACGCTCTATCACCTGCACCACCACCCGTCAGGCTACTTATTTCTTTTTCAATTAGGGTTATGGGTATGTTGTCTTTGTTGGTCACTGATTTTATTTTAATTTCCTTTTCAAGACCAATTACAGTTGACCTGAGACAAGAGGAGGTGATAGGGATTATATTAAAAAATGGAAAGATTTTGTTAATGTGATATGCATAAATTAAAACATACCATATGCATATTTGAAAAGGAAAATACAACGTAAACGGGTTTCCCAGGCCTGTATTAAGTACTTTGCACATATTAACTCATTTGACTTTTACAATAATCTTGCAAGCTCTGAATTACTGTTATTCAGTAATTCAGGTGGGGAAGCAAGGCCAATGCCAAAGAACAAGGAAGGCCAAGGATTTGATGCAGACATTGAAATGTCAGACTCAAGGCTCATACGTTACATTTTATGTTAATTGTAGCTGATGCTATTGAATATAATTATCTTATACAGTTGACCCTTGAACAACAGTGGAGCTTAGAGGCACTGACCCTCCGCCCACAAAGTCAAAAGTCCACATGTAACTTTGACTTCCCCAGAATTGAACTTGTCTTTAGATATCTGTGAGGGATTGGCTCTGGAACTGCCCCCCCCAACCATGAAAGAAAATCCAAGAATGCCTGAGTCCCTTATACAGAATGTGCACATACAGTCTATTGGGGTGTGCTGCATCTCTCTCTTTTCTTACATAGAGCATACCAGACATAAAAACTTTCACTTGGTAGTCAAGGTGATGACCTTGACATTCTGAATGCTAATTTCTACGGTTCTTTATAAGAGCAAGGATTAAGTCTTGTTCATATTTATATATCCAGTACCAAGCACATTCCAGGCAGTCTGTGATTCAAATCAGTGCAAGCGTGGCCCTGGCCGGTTGGCTCAGCGGTAGAGTGTTGGCCTAGCGTGCAGAGGGCCCGGGTTCGATTCCCGGCCAGGGCACACAGGAGAAGCGCCCATTTGCTTCTCCACCCCTCCGCCGCGCTTTCCTCTCTGTCTCTCTCTTCCCCTCCCGCAGCCAAGGCTCCATTGGAGCAAAGATGGCCCGGGCGCTGGGGATGGCTCTGTGGCCTCTGCCTCAGGCGCTAGAGTGGCTCTGGTCACAACATGGCGACGCCCAGGATGGGCAGAGCATCGCCCCCTGGTGGGCAGAGCGTCACCCCTGGTGGGCGTGCCGGGTGGATCCCAGTCGGGCGCATGCGGGAGTCTGTCTGACTGTCTCTCCCTGTTTCCAGCTTCAGAAAAATGAAAAAAAAAATCAAATCAGTGCAAGCGTGAATATATGAATTTGTATATAATAAACGAATGAAAAAAATTTTAAGACAGCAATGACTATTAAAGTTTTGTAAGTCTATTAAAGTTATTAGACCTATTTGCCTCTACACTAAATCCTCAGTTGACCGTTTTATGAGCTCATATGTCTGCTCTTTGTAATTTTTTCCTTCCTGACTGTCCATGTTCTAAATGGAACATCTGTAGACATGAGATATGCTTTAAGCTCTTTGCAGATGGGAGAGAGTAAAGAGAAGTTGCCCTGGGTAGATCATTGTAGCCAAAGGAAAGGAATAACTTCATGTTTGATCCAGGCCATGGCTGTATTCGAGGATTTTGATCCGAGGTGTGGGTCCAGCTGCAGGGGCACCTAGAGAGATGCATTCTTGGTCTCTGGCCAAGGTATTGGATAGGGAGGTTGGTCTGAATGAGTACCAGAAAGACACCGGAAACAGAGCAGATCCTACATGGAAGGAGTGGACTGAAACCAGCAGAGGGAGTCAGCCCCCTACCAATTTGATCAACATTTGTGGTCAGGCTCTAGTGCTAGGGCAGAAACGAGATGCGGACCAGGGCCAGGGTAGCCAGACAGACTGTTTACACACTCTGGGATGGATTTAGCTAAGGAGGTTTGCACAGATTCTCCCAAAGGGTGGGTTAAATTCCTTATCGGACATTGGTCCCCGAGCATGGGAACAATCAGCTGTTTTCTGATGCTCTCCCACAAGGGTGAAGAAGTTTCTAATGCAGACCAGAAATTAGGTGGAGTTGATTCTCAGGAGACAAACCTATAAGGTTTAGGCAGGACAAAGCTGGACAGGGCAGGGCAAAAAGAGAAGGACAAGTTGCTGATGGAAGTTCTGTAAATAGGAGCTTCCTTCTCTTCTTTAGACCTCCCTCCCTCCAGTTTATTACTGTCTCTGAAAATACACTGCTTTGAATTGAAGTTAATACTGCAGAGATGGTGCTATAAAGGCAGAGGTTTGCAGGGATCCATAGGGGAATTCTGTTATGTCAGGTTTTGGGCTAAGTGCTAGGCTTTCTGCTTCATTTACCCTTAACCCTTTTGCCCCATCAAGATATAGAGCATTTTTATCACCACAAAAAGTTCCCTCATGATTCAGTGCATATTTACTTACTTCTTGGTTGATTTATTGAATGGAAAACTGAAAGGCACTTTATGGGTGGGTACATTTTCTTTCTGCATTACATTGAAAGTGAGGTTTTGACAAACTGGGTGGGTGAGCATATCCAGAATGGAACGAGCCAGAGAGAATGTCAAATAAGGAACACATGTCAAAGGAGGTAGTGACACAAATGGGTCTGGTACTAGTGTGACAGCTCCAAGAAAAAAATTGGAAACTTGCTCCTAGTCAATCATGAAGTTAGGCCAAAGTTTTTAGGAGACTATCAAGTACTAGAGGAAGAGGGCATTTGGGGAAGTCCAGTCATGAGCAAGAAGGATGTGAAGGAGGAAGAGAGAATATCCTCTGTTGCCGTAGTGACTTTGTCCTGCATTAGTTCATCTAAGTTCTTCCTGGTTTTTTTTGCTGTTTTTTTCCCCCACAGACTTGCCATTACTTTCTCAGTTTCTGAATTGATTCTCTAAAAGCTCTGAGGCTGCTTTTTTTTAACAACCCGGTCCTCTGTATCACAAATCTTAGTGGTTTCACGATTCTTGGGTAATCGTGCGAATGGTGAGGTAGAGACAGTGAAGAACATCTACGATAAAAAGACACGAGACTGGAAGTGGAAGTCTTGGTTGAACTGTGCAGCAAGCCACATACCACATACGGGTTGGGCAAGTTCCCTTTCTTTTTAGCCTCAGCTTTTACATACCTGCAAAATGGGATTGTGCATGTGTGTGCATGTGTGTATGTATATATCTCCTCTGTGGTCTTAGGGAGTTTCTCTGAGTATCAAAAAAGAGAGTGGACATAAATATGTTTACAATTCTTGTTGAGACTATAAGATGAAAAGTTTTATGGGCATCCCTATTGCTATTGTAACACTGACATTTGCTAGTCCCCATTTAATTTGGAAGCTCGTCAATTCACAATGATTTGTGTAGTGGAGTCATTACTGTGTTGGAGCCTTAACTCCAACTAGGAGTTGGAGGCTCAACTAGGATTTCTGAAAGGTCATCCACCCCAGAGTCACATGAGAACAGAAAGCAAATCTTGTTTGTTAATTGGTTTCAAGTACTGTCAGCTTCAAATGGAGATCTCCGGGGGTCCTTGGCTGGCACGTCAAGGGGACATTTCAAAGAAAAAAGGCTAACTCTTGACTAAGACCTCAGAGCAAATGTGTATTCGTTGCTTTGCTATTTCCTTTCTTAAAAAAAGGAAGCGGATTCTACTGTTAGAGTGCATGTGAGCCCATGTTTATCAGTTTGTTTTAATCCATTTTCCGAAAGCCTTCCTTTGCTTGCTCCATTTGAAAGAGTTACTTCTTTAATATCCTCCCCATTGTATATTATCTTTTATTTTCAGACTTTCACAGTATTTTTTAGAAATTTTTGCAAGTATGCATAAAAAACCAATATTCATTTATATTATTTCTGGCATTTTGATGGTAGGAAAAATAGCTGAGCTTATATTTAGAGCAAGTCACATGACAGAAAGAATAACAAATATTTGTAGTTGCCTTGGGAACTTAGTATCTAGATATTACTGATTCTAGTAAGGAGGGACAGATTAGGAGATGGAGCAATTTGGTGACTAAGTAAGAGAACAACAGCAGGAGGCCCTGTAAAGAAGGGTGAAAAGAGATAGAAGATCTATGTAAAAATACAAGTTCCTAGTCAAATGTTTTCTTTTTTGTCTGTTTTTGATTACTATATCCTGCCTTCCTGAGGAAGGAATATAGTGGGATGCGCTTTATAACACGTGATTTTCTCATTCAGCTTTTCCTTTGTTGTGGCAAAGATCAGGGTAGCAATTTGACCATTTGCCAAATTATCCATAAAAGAGAAGATATCAAAGGGAGGAGACACTGAAGCCAGGAAATCCAGCTTTTTGTATTCTTGGATCTTTCTTTTCTTTTTTTTTTTTTTTTTTTTTTGTATTTTTCTGAAGCTGGAAACGGGGAGAGACAGTCAGACAGACTCCCGCATGCGCCCGACCGGGATCCACCCAGCACGCCCACCAGGGGGCGATGCTCTGCCCCTCCGGGGCGTCGCTCTGCCGCGACCAGAGCCACTCTAGCGCCTGAGGCAGAGGCCAAGGAGCCATCCCCAGCGCCCGGGCCATCTTTGCTCCAATGGAGCCCCGGCTGCGGGAGGGGAAGAGAGAGACAGAGAGGAAGGAAGGGGGAGCCAGCGTGGAGAAGCAAATGGGCGCTTCTCCTATGTGCCCTGGCCAGGAATCGAACCCGGGTCCCCCGCATGCCAGGCTGACGCTCTACCACTGAGCCAACCGGCCAGGGCCTCTTGGATCTTTCTTGAAATAACCTATTATTATGTGTGACATCTAAGAGATAGCACGAGCTGTTCATAAATACAAGTTCCTTAGAATACACAGACTTTATGGGAGCACTAAAAATGTCTTCATGGCTTGCTGCTAGCATTTCCAGCAGACTCTCACCAGCAGCTCTTCGCTCTGGTCAACATCAGAGTCGTGGGGACTCCTGTGAACTCCGATGTCTTGTGTAGAGATCGGGGCTAATTTCAGGGGGTAGAAGCCTGGAAGAGTCTGGCTTTGTTCCTCAGCAACCCTAAGACTTTGGTGGGCTTGGAAAGGGGAAGTCGTGGAGGTCAGTACTTGTATGGCCTGCTGAGTTGCACACTGCCTCAGCCTTGTTCCCCCAGGAAGCATTTGACGCACACCCAGAGCACCCAGGGTCTGTGGGATAGCACCCTAGGCCTGTGCTTCTTCCTCTGGGGCCGGTGGGCAGTGAAGGAGGAGGGGAGAGAGTTACTCGCGGGTGGAGGAAGAAAAGAGGGAGGCTGGGCGTGGGGGTAGGGTTAGGGTACCTGGGACTGTGAGGCCCACAGCTCTAACCAGTCCGTCCCATCAGGCTGGATCGTGGTGAGCTGTGAGGCAGAGAGTTTAAGTCTAAGGGAGTGTATGTGTGTGAGGCACAGAGGACAAGGACTGGATTCAGTTACCTGAGGTGATAAGGGTTGACAGGCCACATGGAAAAGTCAGGAAACACAGGTAAACAGAGTCTAGTGCTGTGAATCAGCTGGAGTGGGAGCCCTTTCGATGAGGGCAGAGTGCCAGGTCACATGACCGCCCAGTCACTGTGGAAGTCATCCATCTTTTTATTTATTTATTTATTTATTTATTTTGTATTTTTCTGAAGCTGGAAACGGGGAGAGACAGTCAGACAGACTCCAGGCTCCCGCATGCGCCCGACCGGGATTCACCCGGCAAGCCCACCAGGGGCGACGCTCTGCCCACCAGGGGGCGATGCTCTGCCCCTCTGGGGCGTCGCTCTGCCGCGACCAGAGCCACTCTAGCGCCTGGGGCAGAGGCCAAGGAGCCATCCCCAGCGCCCGGGCCATCTTTGCTCCAATGGAGCCTTGGCTGCGGGAGGGGAAGAGAGAGACAGAGAGGAAGGAGGGGGGGGCGTGGAGAAGCAAATGGGCGCTTCTCCTATGTGCCCTGGCCGGGAATCGAACCCGGGTCCCCCGCACGCCAGGCCGACACTCTACCGCTGAACCAACCGGCCAGAGCATGAAGTCATCCATCTGATGGCTCTTCCATTGTAAAAACTCCGCTCTGCTCTGACTCTTGCTCTGTCTGCATCTCCTGCTACAGCGGCTAGGCAGCTCCGCTTTGCTGTCCCAGACTGCGTTTAAGAGGGTCTCTGCACTTCCCCCCACAAAGGAGGTAGACCACCAGAGTGTTCAAGCATTGAATGAACCAGCCTTCCAGCCCTAGTTCTGCCCCTTACTAGCTGTAAAACCTCAGGCAGTTAACTTAATTTCTCTGCATGTCACTTTTTCTACCCCTACAATGGGATAAATATTAGTACTTAGTTTACAGCTTTGTTATGAAGATTAAATGATATACTGCAAGTTCGGCCCAGTCTTTGGTTCAAGCAGCACTTGCTGGAACAATCTACTCTGGCCAAGATCATAAGGTCACAGAACATGAAGGTTGGCCACAAAACCAGCCTAATAATTTATGAAGCAGAAACACCCTGTAGCAACTTTTCTCAGAAGATGGCTACGTAAACTGGCCACCCCTGACTGAAGGAAGTGGGTAGGTGGCTAGAGTGAGAGTGGGGGAGGGGACAGAAGAGAGAAGAGTTAAATGAGTAGCAGTTCCTCTTAATACTTAAGAGCACAGAATTCCCAGCGTCAGACAGGTTTGTGTTCGGATTCCAGCCCTGCAGTTTCTGTGTGACCAGGAGCATACTACTCAGCTCTTTGATCCCTGGTTTTCTCAAGTGCAAATGGGTTAATAATATCTACAGTGTTGTGAGGGTTTCATGAATAATGCATGTAAAGTGTTTAGTACAGTGCCTGGTACCCAGCAAGCACACAGCACATGATGATGAGGATGACTGTGAGGATGATGGGAGTTTTTCTTGTCTAGAGTCCTGCAATGCTGCTCTTTTCATCTGAAGAGAGGGGGTGGGGAGTTGGTAAACTGGGTGCTGGTGAAGTAGACATGTTGTCTAGGGCCTCATTTCTGAGCCTCTTAGACCCTTTGTCCTCCTGCCTTATTGTCCTAAGCATTTTTGCTCCCCAACTACCCCAAGGAGTGGTTTGCCTTCCCCCTTCCTACACTGCCTCCAAACTCTGTTCTTTATGTTTAGCTTTGTCACAGCCAGGTTTTGAGAACAGAGTCCATCCCAACAATTCACTCTAAAGTGTGAAGGACTGCCTGATCGGTGGTGGCTCAGTGGGAGCATTGACTTGGAACGTTGAGGTCCCCAGTTTGAAACCCTAGAGGTTGCTGGCTTGAGTGAGGGCTTTCCAGTTTGAGTGTGGGGTTGCTGGCTTGAGCAAGGGGTCACTGGCTCAACTTGAGCCTCGCCCCGGTCAAGGCACATATTCAAAGCAATCAATGAACAACTAAAGTGAAGCAACTATGAGTTGATGCTTCTCATCTCTCTCCTCTCTCTCTCTTTTTTCCTGCCTGTCTTTCTCTTTTCTAAAACAAATCAATAATAATAATAAAAAATGTGAAGGACCATGCAACTTCCTTTCAGTTTAAAAGCCATCAGAGGTATTTCTTCTTCTTTTTTTCCCTTCTTTTCCAAGTGAGAGGAGGAGATATATATAGAGAGATTCTTGCATGCACCCCAACCAGGATCCACCTGGGGACCCCTATCTGAGGCTGATGCTCTTGGGGTCATGCTTGCAATCAAGCTATTTTTAGAGCCTGAGGCAAAGGCTCCATGGAGCCATCCTCAGCACCTGGGGGCAGTGCACTCAAACCAATCAATCCATGGCTGCAGGAGGTGAAGACAGAGAGAGAGAGAGAGAGAGAGAGAGAGAGAGAGAGAGAGAAGGGGAGCGGGGAGGGTTGGAGAAGAAGATGATCACTTCTCCTGTGTGACCTGACCAGAAATCGAACCTGGGATATCCATCCGCATGCCAGGCTGATGGTCTACCACTGAGAAAACCAGCCAGGGCTGAGGTATTTCTTCTTTAACTCTCCTAAATTAGAAACTAGTAGAGTGCGAAGCAGTGGAGGACAGAGGGTACTTTAAGCCCAAGGACTTCCATATTGCCCTGAAAGGAGCCTGCAAGGCATGTCTGGAGGAAGGGGCAGGTTTAACAGGGGAGGAAGAAGGTGTGGGTTTCCCCTGCCTTCCTACTACAACCCTGTTCTTTGCCTGATTCTAGAATTTGAGGCTCCCATGGAAGAGGGCAACTCAGGACTGGTATGCACCAAGCCAAGCTTAGTCTTAGATTCTGGCTCCCCAATACCCACCATCAGCAGCAAAAGCTGGAAAATGCTGAAGTCAAAGTCTCACCTGCCCTACACTTCCTATCAGGAGAAAAAGAGGAACTTGAAAATTTGGGAAATTTAAAAATTTTCAACACCATTTACAGATATAAAAAACTTCTGGTTACTTGGGTATTGCATATTTACATACTTGAGTTTATATATTGGTTACAAATAAAGTTATGGCCTTATGAACTATAATCATCATTATCATAAACATCATAATTGGCCCTGGCCAGTTGGCTCAGTGGTAGAGCATCAGCCTGGTGTGTGGAAGTCTCAATTTGATTCCCGGTCAGGGCACACAGGAGAAGTGATCATGTGCTTCTCCATCCTCTCATCTCTCTCTCTTCCTCTCCTGCAGCCATGACTCAATGGTTCAAGCAAAGTTAGCCCCGGGTACTAAGGATGGCTCCATGGTCTTGCCTCAGGTGCTAAAATAGCTTGGTTGCCAAGCAATGGAGCTGCGGCATAGACAGGCAGAGCATCGCTTGGTAGGGGGCTTGCCCAGGGGATCCCAGTCAGGGTACGTGCAGGAATCTGTCTCTACCTTCCCACCTCTCACTTAATTAAAAAAAAAAAGCATCATAATCATTGAATTTATAGTTCATATGGCAGCTTCTTATATATTATTCAATTTTGTTTAATCCTCTTAACAACCCTGTCAGGTAGGTATTACTATTAATCCTCATTTTACAGTTGAGGAAACAAAGGCTGAGAATGTGACTTACTCAAGATCCCAGATCTAGTAACCTCTAGCTTTTTTGCCTTGCTTTGGTTTTGATTTAGGTGCACCATTCTAATTATTTTAGGTGCACCATGAAGCATGATAAACTATTAATTTTCAGGAAAAGAACTGAGAGAGAACAAAGGAGAGTAAATCTGTGATTCATTAATATAACTTTCAGGGAAATTTGATCACTTTAGTATTTCAAGCTTTATTTTGACCATCTTCACTTTTTATTTCCAAATCAAATTTTAACCTATTGAAATTGATATGCTGCTTCTACTCTACATAAACATGAAGCTCTACATGTCACAAAAGGCTGAGAAGAATGGGTCTCCTGATTGATCAATGGCAGTGAAGTCTATTTCTTATTCAAAGACATAGATGATTGAGGAGAGGGAAGGAATGTTAGAGATACTGCTTGTCTGTATAAATATACAGAAGCATAAGGCTTGCAGCTCCATGCAGGGCTTTGGGTAATAATACAAAGGAGGAAGAGTGAAAAGCACACTGTTGTGTAAGATAAACTACCCAAGTCAAGTGGAGGCTTTGGGTGAAATGGTTCTGTTATAAATTACAAAGCCAGGACAGGAGCAAAATAGACCCATCAATGGAAAGTTTCAACTAAAGGAGGGATTTGCTCAAAGGAAATGAAAATTATTTGTATTTTTAACATAGTCTATCACCCTGGTCTTGGGAAGTTGCTTAACCTACCTTATGTGTGTTTTTCTTATCTGTGAAACAGGAACTAAAATAGTACTTAACCTGTAGGACCTCTAAGAGTATTAAATGAAAAAACAAGTATGTGAAGTGCTCAGTGTAAAGAAAGTTGCAATAGATGTTGGCAACACTTTCTTCCATAATTCTCCACCACAGCCCCTTTCAATTATGAAATTCTGAAACACTGTACTTTATTTTATCCAGTAGATATATATATATAGACAATCTAATTTTACAAAAATAGAACATGTGAAAAAAATTTTTATTTTTCTTGCAGATACTTTTTTCAAGTTAGACAGAGATATTAGCACCCTTCTTCCTTTATTTAATTCTGATTCAAAAGAAAGTTGTGGTTAAGAAGGTAGTTCATTTAGGTATTAATAATCCCAAAGAGGGACAATGTGAACCAACAAGACAGATGGCCTCAAGTTTTTAAGCAGGAAGATTAAAAAAAAAAAAATCAGAAAGATGATAGGTAATAATAGGTGAAATCTTAAAGATTTACTAAAGAATGTGGCTCAAAAAAGGTAAAAGTCTAAAAATAAAATAACCAGCTAAATGAGAAATCTGATTATGTAATCATGAGTAATCTTAAGGGGTAAGAAGAGTGAAAGGCATTTATTTAAAACATTTATTTGACCAGAGTGACTTTGGTAAGAAGCTCAGAAATTATGGGTGAGTTTAACTTTTATTCATTTATTCATTCATTTATTTTATAAAAGTTTCTATGATGATCACGACTTGTATAAAATAAAAAGTTTTTCCCTAAGGATTTTTACAATAGAGAAAAAAGATGGCAAATAATTGAAAAGATTGTTTAGACACTTGGCGATGAGGCATGCAGGAAAAAATGCTAAAAATAACAAAAAATGTTATTGTGGTTACGGTTCAGTGCTGGGACATGAACAGAAAGAGGGATGTACAGTGAGAATGGCTGATGCATAGGAATCGCAACCTCTGAACTATGTTGCTTCAATCTAGCTTAATCAATTCAAAGTAAAACAGGCATCAGTAAGAAGTCGTTGAAACAGTTGGGAAGTAATTGAGAGCCCCTAACTCCTAAATGACTTCAAAGAACTTTACAAAGATGATGTTCTTTAAATTCTCAGATTTAGTCACCTAAATCAATGGTTTTCAACTTTTTTTTTTTTTAAGTATTTTTCTGAAGCTGGAAACGGGGAGAGACAGACAGACTCCCGCATGCGCCCGACCGGGATCCACCCGGCACGCCCACCAGGGGCGACGCTCTGCCCCTCCCGAGCGTCGCTCTGCCGCGACCAGAGCCACTCTAGCGCCTGGGGCAGAGGCCAAGGAGCCATCCCCAGCGCCCAGGCCATCTTTGCTCCAATGGAGCCTTGGCTGCGGGAGGGGAAGAGAGAGACAGAGAGGAAGGAGGGGGTGGAGGTGGAGAAGCAAATGGGCGCTTCTCCTATGTGCCCTGGCCGGGAATTGAACCCGGGTCCCCCGCACGCCAGGCCGACGCTCTACCGCTGAGCCAACCGGCCAGGGCCGGTTTTCAACTTTTTACACTTGGGGACCAGTGAAAATAGGAGAATTGTTTCAGGGACTCCTAAGGCAGAACTCCCCGAGTATAAGCAAACTCAGCCAAAGTCACTGGGTCATACCTCATCAGGTGGTTAACTCTTTTGTGGACCAGCACGAAATTTCTCGCGGACCGGTGCACTGACTGGCAGTTGAAAAACATTGACCTAAATCATAAGATGTGGAAAGGATGGGTTCAGAAAACTCCACGTGAAGTTGATTCTTGGCAAAATCTTGAAATAAATATGGAAAATTTGTTAATATTGCTTGAAACTGGCCTAGATTTGCTAAATCAAGGTATATCAAATTACCTCAGTTTGGAAGATGTGTAGGAGAGTGCTGGAGTTAATAAATTTTGGCAGCCTTTCAAATTCATAGAAATAGTGAATTTTATTTTAGCAAGAGGTTTGCAACTTTATTTAGTTCCAGGAAATTTCAAAGACAAAAATGAAGAGATTAGTATAATATTAGCAATATCCTGAGACTTTTGTTTCCTCTATTATTCTCCCCTCTACAAATTTTGTTGTTGTTGTTAGCACTGGGATATTTTAGAGCAAATCACAGATATTGTATCATTTTTACTTGTAAGTACTTCAGCATGAGATGTATAACAGTCTTTCATGATATGCTTAAAGATGAGCTGGAGAAATAAAAACTGGGTAAGACTCAACTAAGAGAATTGGTATTAGCATGAGTCATGACTACATCATAATAGACAAATGGTTGGAAAAACTCCCTTAAGGAAAGGTTACAAGGTTCTGTCCTTTCCCAGTCTTGAAAGACACATTTTATTAATGATTTGAATGAAGACATAGAAAGCATGTTTAACAAACTTGCCAACAATCGATAGTTTTTAGTGAGTGTGCAATGTATTACATTAAAGAATCAAGTATCATGGAGCCGGAAGGATGGGCTGGGACCATAAGGTTCACATTTAAATGACACACTCAGGATGAGAATCCTGACTTGGAGGTAGTTAATGTGAAAAAGATGTCTAGGTTTTACTGGACCACAATTCTTAATATGAATACCTAAAATACCTAGAAATATGAGGTGGTGTTAATTAAAGTTTCCAGATCAAGGATGTAACAACTCCACTATATTTGGAGTATCATCCTCAGTTTAGAGCAGTGTGTTTTGAGAGGGACATTAACAAGCCAGAGGGCCCGTATTGGTGGGTGACATGAGATTTGGCAGTTGTGATATGTAGAGAATGGTAATGGAACTGGGGTTATTTAGTCTCAAGAAAAGGGAACTTGTGGATGGGATTTATATACTGGCTATCCTTGAGGATTTGCAATACAGTTTTTTTATTGAAGAAGTAAGCATGGCCTGACCTGTGGTGGCGCAGTGGGATAAAGCATCGACCTGGAACACTGAGGTCGTGGGTTCGAAACCTTGGGCTTGCCTGGTCAAGGCACATATGGGAGTTGATGCTTCCTGCTCCTCCCCCTTCTCTCTCTCTCTGTCTCTCTCTCTCTCACTCCTCTCTCTCACAAAAAATCAATAAATAAAATATTAAAAAAAAAGAAAAAAGAAGTAAGCATACTCTGTGTTGCTTCATAGCTTAGAGCTGTGGTCAGTGAGTAGAAGTTAGAATGCAACAAAATCTTGGGTCAAGATAAGAGCATCCGAGCAATCACAGATGTTTGGCAATGGCCCCTACTACATGGACACACACTTCTATTACTACAGTACTAGAAAAGCTCACTGTAGAAGTTAAACATCTAAGATTCTGTAGAAATGGGTTGGCCACTTGGAAAGAAGTTTGAAAGCTTGGCTGTACCTTAGAATCACCTGAAGGGCTTTCAAATGACCAGATGCCTGTCCCCAGAGATTCTAATGCAGTTGCTCTGGATAGAGCTGGGGAAAGTCCCAGGTGATTACCCTGTGCAGTCAGGGTTGAGACCTTTGGAGTTTATGAACTCAAAGAATCCTTTCAACTTGGAGATTTTTTTTTTCATCTGAAAAAGATTTATCACTTTCATGGGGTATTTAAAAAGTTAGAATGGTAGAAAATCTGAAGATGACAGTGTAGGCAGACACAAAACTGAGCTCAGGGAACACAGTTGTTTAAGTGACATTAAAATTGCCAGAGGTTACCAGGAGAGAGTACAATGTGGAGAGAGGGTGCCTGTCTAGTTGCAAAGTAAGAAGTAATGAGGTTGAGTGGGAATGCTACAACAGATGGAGAGGGTGACTGAAGAAGATAGGGATTTGAAGAAAATGCGAAAGCCACGATTGTCAGGGGAAAATGGGGACAGTTGGTCACCCTAAGAGTGCCCTACCAACTCCTAAATGAGAGTGGCACAAGCAAAGCTTGTCCCACTCACTCCCCTTGCAGAGTGAAGATGTGCTGTTTATGTATCTGAATGCATCACGCTGGCATACTGAGCAAAGGTTCACATGGGCATTCTCTAGCTGCTTATTCCAGGGACAGTGCCTTGCTTGCTTGCCTGGCATCTTGCCAGGGTACTGGTGTTGGGCTCCGTAGCTCTCTTTGGGGTGACTTGGAATTCCTTACTCTACCTCTCCCTCCTGACCCCTGCTGAAATCTCCAAAGCAGGGGTCAGGAACCTATGGCTCACAAGCCAGATGTGGCTCTTTTGATGGCTGCATCTGGCTCGCAGACAAATCTTTAATAAAAAAAATAATAACGTTAAAAAAAATATAAAACATTCTCATGTATTACAATCCATTCATTTCCTACCGCTCATGTTCTTGGTTGCAGGTGGCTGGAGCCAATCACAATTGTCCTTCGGGACAACACCGAATTTTTATTGGATAATGCGTAATGTACACAGGTCGTTGTATGGCTCTCACGGAATTACGTTTTAAAATATGTGGTGTTCATGGCTCTCTCAGCCAAAAAATTTCCCAACTCCTGCTCCAAAGTGATTTTGAAGCTTGTTTCTGTTGAAGAGCTTCTTAACAATTCCCCTGGCTGCTGTTTCCCCTCTCCTCCCACCATTGTGTTAAACAGTCCTGAAGGTGATTTCACAAAGCTGGCTTGCTTCAGGGTGGGGAACAAGGGTGGCTGAGGAAATTGCCAATTAGCAGCTGATGGGAGGTGTGCTGCCCCCACTTAACTTCATAATCTCTTACAAAAAGAGAGAATTATGGGTAGGACCTGTTGAATTGTTTACAAAAATAGCACAAAGAAAATCCCTCTGAAATCATGGGAGAAAGATTGATGGTCACATTTAAATATGAAGAATAAACTGGGTAGTCTTCACCCACTGTACCCCTAAAAGGCCTCACAACTGCTTTTTTCTCTCTATTTTTAAAGAATGATCAGTCACTAGGGGTTAGCTATATAGCAAAATAGGAATTAAAGCAGTGGTGTTCAAAGTGTGGTCTGTGGACCAGCAGCAGCTTTACTGGGCAACGTGTTAGAAATGCATGTTGTCCAGCCTCACTCCAGACAGACTGAGTCAAAAACTCTGAGGTTGGGGCCCAGCAGTTTTGGTTTTAACAAGCCCTTCTAGGTGATTCTGAGCAGGTTTATGGTTGAGAAGTGGATTACAGAAACTAGGTCTTTAGAAGGTTCTCTGAAACAAGAAAAGTACAAGCCGAAGAAACTTCAGTCTAACCACTAAGCCAGGATAGGGAGTGGAGTTGACATTTGCTTAGTAAAACAAGTCAAATTACAGGAGAGAAAATGGATAATAGGAAAAAGTCAAATAGAATCAGAATGAAGCAGTGGCCAATCTAATGAATGCATGCCCTTACAAAATTAGAAAGGCACTATTCAAACGACTATGATTACTAATATTTATATATACCTACATAAAAAGAAATTGTTTGATATGAATTGAATTTCTTAATATGCTTTGTTTCACCTTGGAGATGTGGCTTGTGAAAATAATATGTCTAGTAGGTTTTTGTTCGGTCCTTAATTGAAGCTCTATGTTGACAGGAAAATAAAAACTTGCTGAATTTTCAGATGATTTGGATGTTATAATTTTATTTTCTTGGAATAACAGATGCCAAAAAATGTGACAAAAGTTATGATCTTAATCATAATAAATCGACCCTAACAACAACAACAATAATTGTAACTATAGTTACCGTTTATTGAGTGCTTTCTGAGAGCTGACAGTGCAGTGTGCTTGGCACTAGGGATGAAGTTGTGGATAAGCAGACACGGCCCTTGTCCTCTGAATCAGTGGTTCTCAACCTTGGCTGCACATTAGATGCACCAGGAAACCATTAAAAAATAGCAACACTGAGGCTGCACCTCAGCGATTCTGATTTCATTAGTCTGGGGTGGGACTCTGGAGTTAATATTTTCACAAAGTTCTCCAGTGAAGCCAAAATTGAGAATGAATGATGTGGTGGAACACTTAAGCATTTAGATGATTAATTATAATAACTTTAAATGATATGACGGATGAGTTTAGAGTGATATGAGGAGCACCAACTAGTGTGGGGTTCATGGGAGTGGTCTCTGTGGCATCCGTGAGGAAGTGACTTTTTAGCTGAAATCTGAAAGCTGCGTAGAAAGTAGCTAAGCAAAGGGAGAAGAAGAGGCTTCAGGCGGAGCACAAAAATGCTCTAGGGCTCTGGCAGCGGAGGGTTGTTGAAGTGAGGGCTGAAAGGAGGCCTTCCTTTAAAAAGATGATTTGGTTGCTACAATTCTATTTTCCTGGAGTTATATGGTAAAGAATCACAGATACCAAAAATGTGGAAAGAAATTGTAAAATGTGAAAAGAGTCAGGAATGGTGATTAAGAGGCCAGAAACCTGGGAGGGGCGGAACCTGGAGGGCCTGTCGTTTACATGGAGGATTTTGGTCTTTATTCTAAAGTAATGGGAGAGGGGGTGTTATGAAGTATTTTACGTGACTAGTGGGTGATCACATAGACATTTTGAAAAGATCGCTGTGGCTGCCCTGCGGAAAGCAAGTTGTCAAGAGGCAAGAGTGGATGTAGGGAGACCGGTTAGGGGCGTGCTGTGGGAGCTGGTGGTGGACCAGGAAGGGGAAAGGGAGATGGAGGGGATTGGGTGGGCATCCGAATCTTTGGGAGGTAGACTCTCAGGACTTGATACGAGGTCCCAGTAACATTTGATGAATGAGTGGGTTGCTTGGATGTGAAGCGGCAGGGTGAGGAAGGAATGAGGATGATCTCATTGTTCTTGGTATCACTACTGGATGATTAGCAGAGATGTTCACTGAACAATGGATATTGAAATATGGAAAGCTATAGGAGGAACAGGTTGGGGTGGAGGGGAAAGCATGAATTCTGTTTGGGCAGAATGGGCTTGAGGTGTCTATGAGTCATCCAAACTAAAAGGTTGAGGAGGCAGCTGAAAGGTCAAGAATACATAAGTCTGTGCTAAATATATGTTAGAGTTATTTCCCACATATGAACAGTAGTAACTGAGGCCATTGGGGCTGGTTGAGATCACTCTAATCACTCTTTTCATATAGAGCTCACTAGATCCCCGCATCAGTTTCCCAAAGTGAGTGATGGAATTTTAGTCAAGAAAATGAAGATTTAGAAAGGTTAAGTAACTTGCCCAAATCACACAGCTAGTAAAAGTCAGGGTTGAAATTCCATCCTACTGGATCATTACATAGTCATAAATAAGGAGATGCATTATTACCTAAGTATACTATCTGTCTTTAATCAGAGTGACTTCTTCTCTGAAACAATGCAGAGTTAACCATGTTTGCTTAGAAAGGACTAAATGTATAGTTCCTTCTAGTATAAACATATCATTTGAGTCTATCATTTTTGGTGATTGAGTGAGAAACTATTCCATGGAGTTTATGACTAAGCTCTGGGATCCAGGTTTGGGATTTACTGACCAAACATCTGTCCTCTTGCTTCTTAACAATACATCCAAACTGAAGCTGAGGTTGCCTGGCAGCTCACTAAAAATAGAACCATGGCGTTGAGAAGTTAAAACACATTTGTAATAATCAAATATCCTCCCCCTCCCCCTTGATGGAAACCACTGTGGACTAAAAGTTCAAATCAATCTTAGCCATTCATTTATTCAACTAACGTAAGTAATACTGACATAGGCCAGACCCTTTGGTGGTTTCTGGAGATCTAAAAGGTACACTCTGTTCTTAAGGTGTTCTCTGTGAGACCAACATGGTGAAAGGCCATTAGAGTATTGTGGGAGGGGTGCTGAGAGAGATGCGAAGGAGGGTATTTAATTAATCATTAGAAGAGTGGCAAGAGACTTTCAGGAAGACTTCCTGGAAGTGGTGACACATAAACTGATGATTTGTCAGCCTCAATTTCCTCATAAGTTGGAGTTAGCTAAATGAAGAAGAGAGAAGAGTGTTTTAAGCAGAAGAAACAGCAATATTGTACAAGGCATGAGGATCTGAGGAAAAAGGGCCAATTTAGAGACTAATACCTTGAACAACAAGATAGGGACATAGCCTTAAAATTATTTTTAGAGTTGGACACATGGGAACACTGAAGAAGGTGACACTAGTGGATTGCACGATCAGGTCTGCGTTGTAATATTGATCGTGTCAGCTTCAAAGTGGAGGATGGACCGGAAAGGGAAGAGCCTAGATGTGGGGAGGCCTCTACAGAAGGTGGTTTTTTTTTGTGTTTTTTTTTTTTGTATTTTTCTGAAGCTGGAAACGGGGAGAGACAGTCAGACAGACTCCCGCATGCGCCCGACCGGGATCCACCCGGCATGCCCACCAGGGGTGACGCTCTGCCCACCAGGGGGCGATGCTCTGCCCCTTCGGGACGTTGCTCTGTTGCAACCAGAGCCGCTCTAGCGCCTGGGGCAGAGGCCAAGGAGCCATCCCCAGCGCCCGGGCCATCTTTGCTCCAATGGAGCCTCGGCTGCAGGAGGGGAAGAGAGAGACAGAGAGGAAGGAGAGGGGGAGGGGTGGAGAAGCAAATGGGCACTTCTCCTGTGTACCCTGGCCAGGAATCGAACCCGGGACTTCTGCACGCCAGGCCGATGCTCTACCACTGAGCCAACCAGCCAGGGTCTACAGAAGTTTTAGGAGTTCAGCCAAGAAATCAAGAGTGGACAAATGAATTTGAGAAATACTTAGTGGGCAGAATCAACAAAACTGGGAGTTTGATTGGAAGGAGGAGGAGTCTGAGGTAAGTGGGGGCATGGTAGTGACCTTCACTGAGACTACGCAGAAAAATGAGAGTGAGAAAGAACATTGAGATTTAGACATAGCGTGCTTAGTTTGAATGGGGAACTTCAAAACAGAGATGTCCAGTGGGTGACTAGAATTATAGACTGGGAGTCAAGAGAAAGTCCTGGACTGGAGGTACACAGCAGGGAGCCATTGCTGCAGAAATTAGGGAGTCATCCCTATAAAGATTAGGGAGTCATCACCATTCATTTGGGTTCATGTATATGAAGTGAAATGAGCCAAGGTACCAACATGGAGCTCTGTGGCTCATCCCTATTTACAGGGTATGAGGAGAAAGAGAAGCCAGCGAAGTAGAGGTCAGAGAAGTTGGAGGACGATTAGAAGAGCCCAGTGTCATAGGAGCCAAGAAAGGAGATTTTGTAGTAAGAAATTAACAGTGCTAAATTCTACAGGAAGTGTAAATACTGTAAAGCGTCCATTGCATATTTATGTAAATGGCTTTATGGTGGGGCAGAAGCCAGGTGTGGTGGATCAAAGAGTGAGTGGGTTGTGGAAGGTGGAGTTTAGGAATGCACAGAATACAAGGAGAGAAAAAAAAATCAAGTTAAAGGAAGTTAAATAAAAGAACAGGTGTGGCATAAATCAGCTCACTGGGGATGCTGAGGGAGAGAGCTGAAAGTAAGAAAGGTATAATGAATATACCAGCACCATATAAAGTTCTTCTTTTTTTTTTTTTTGTATTTTTCTGAAGCTGGAAACGGGGAGAGACAGTCAGACAGACTCCCACATGCGCCCGACCGGGATCCACCCGGCACGCCCACCAGGGGCAACGCTCTGCCCCCCAGGGGGCAATGCTCTGCCCCTCTGGGGCGTCGCTCTGCCGCGACCAGAGCCACTCTAGCGCCTGGGGCAGAGGCCAAAGAGCCATCCCCAGCGCCCGGGCCATCCTTGCTCCAATGGAGCCTTGGCTGCGGGAGGGGAAGAGAGAGACAGAGAGGAAGGCGCGGCAGAGGGGTGGAGAAGCAAATGGTCGCTTCTCCTGTGTGCCCTGGCAGGGTCCCCCCGCACACCAGGCCGATGCTCTACCGCTGAGCCAACTGGCCAGGGCCCATATAAAGTTCAAAGAAGATAGAAAGTAGCCGCTGCCCACCCAGTCCTGAGAGCATAGGTGGAGGGTGGGCCTAGTAGTGTCTGTAATTCAACATAACTATCTTGTCCCTAAAGATGGCTCTACCAGTGCATCATTCCCAAAGTCGATTGTTAACAGAGACTTTCCCAGAAGATGGAGTAAAATTTTGCTTTTCGAATCATGTGCTTCCCAGAGTCTTTGGTTTTGCAGTAATTTCTAGAAAGAATTTAAAATATTTTTAAAAGATTCTATTTACTGATTTTACATAGAGAGGAGTGGGAGGAGTGAGAAGTATCAACACATAGTTGTTGCATCACTTTAGTTGTTCATTGCTTGCTTGTTGTATGTGCCTTAACCAGGCAAGCCCCGTGTTTTCAACCAGTGACCTCAGCGTTCCAGGTCAACGCTCTATCCACCGTGCCACCATAGGCCAGGCAGAACCTAAAATATTTTAGCCATCATTTCCAAGTACCGTAATGTGTGTTTCCTTTTGTTGGGTATCTTGAGCTTTGGCTGAGCTGAATATACTTTTTCTTCCACTCAGAACATTATTGTAATTCCAAAAAGGAAAAAGCGTATGGAATCACTTTGATCTGCTTTGGCCCTCCAAGTCTGCTTCCTTGTCCCCCTGCACCCCTCCTACCTTGGTGAGCTTGAGCAAATGAGAAAGCAGACCTCCTGGCTATGAACAAGAAGTGCACAGCCCTGGCCGGTTGGCTCAGCAGTAGAGCATCGGCCTGGCGTGCGGGGGACCCGGGTTCGATTCCCGGCCAGGGCACATAGGAGAAGCGCCCATTTGCTTCTCCCCCCCACCCCCCTCCTTCCTCTCTGTCTCTCTCTTCCCCTCCCGCAGCCAAGGCTCCATTGGAGCAAAAATAGTCCGGGTGCTGGGGATGGCTCCTTGGCCTCTGCCCCAGGCGCTAGAGTGGCTCTGGTCGCAGCAGAACGACGCCCTGGAGGGGCAGAGCATCGCCCCTGGTGGGCGTGCGGGTGGATCCCGGTCGGGCGCATGCGGGAGTCTGTCTGACTGTCTCTCCCCGTTTCCAGCTTCAGAAAAATACAAAAAAAAAGAAGTGCACAGATTGTGCTGTACACGTGCTTCCTGAGGTCTCTGCATTGCATCTGTATTCTACAGGCAGCCTGTGTCTTACAGGGAAAGACAATCTGTTTCCGCTTTTGGAATGAAAATAATAAGAATCCTGTGAAACCAAAGATGCATAAGATGAGTATAGAAGGCACAGTACCCACTTATTGTTTAACAATGATCAGCTCACTTTTTTTACTCTGTAGAGAAATTACGGCAAGATAGTTTGGTGAACATCAAGTAACAGTGGGGACAGTTAGTTTAATTATTTTAGGGAGGGTCATCTTTCATCATTATGGAGAAAGAACTTTCAGGGAAATGGCATACTTGTATCCTGGGCCAAGGTACCTTCTTCCCCCAGGCCTTGCTGCAGACACAGCATGCTGACCAGTTTTTTTGTTTGTTTGTTTTACAGGGACAGAGAGAGAGTCAGAGAGAGGGATAGACAGGGACAGAAAGGCAGGAACGGAGAGAGATGAGAAGCATCAATCATCAGTTTTTATTCTGACACCTTAGTTGTTCATTGAGTGCTTTCTCATATGTGCCTTGACCGCGGGCCTACAGCAGACCGAGTAACCCCTTGCTCGAGCCAGCGAGCTTGGGTCCAAGCTGGTGAGCTTTTTGCTCAAACCAGATGAGCCCGTGCTCAAGCTGGCGACCTCAGGGTCTCGAACCTGAGCCCTCCGCATCCCAGTCCGATGCTCTATCCACTGCGCCACCTCCTGGTCAGGCTGATCAGTTCTTTTAGTTGCCTTTTCACTCCACACAGATGACCCCAGATCACCATATTCACACATTCTTTCTTCAGCCAGGGTACAAAATTGAGAAGGACGCCACTGCTTTTGTTGTATTCTGGATTTCAGGAAATATTCAGATCAAAAGTCTGAGCATACTTTTTAAAGTGTGGGCAATTTTGGTTGGAGCTGCTCTCATCTGTTGTGTGTTGGTCTCACTAGTTTTGTTTGAGGAGGACACTCCTTTCTCCAAGGTCCAGGCACCTTTCTCTAAACCCTCCTGCTTTCTGCCTTACTAAAGGAGTACAGAAAATATGCTTTAAAAAAATCTAGGGAACTCTATTGGGGAAAGACCCTTGGAAACTTGCATCTGATTTCCCCCAGACTTTGTCTCATCTTTTTTTCTTTTTGTTGATTTTGCTTCATATCCATTCACTATAATGAATCTTAGCTGCAAATATGCCTATATGCTTAGACCTGTGAGTCCTCCTACTTAATCGATAACTTTCAAGAGATATCTATACCTTTACCCAATGAGAACATACTGCACATATTATTCCATATCTTGCTTTTAACATATAAAATGTATGAATACAGTTTGCATCAACATTCATGGATCTCAATCTTCCCCATGCCTCCATAGTATTATGTATAGCTGTACTAGAATTTACACAGCCGGACTGCAATTAATGGACCCTTAGTCGCTTTCAGTCCTGCTATTATTACAAATAATGCTGCACTGAACTTCCCTATACATAAATATTTTCATACATTCATAAATATTATCAGCAGGTTTAATTCCTAGAAGTATGATTCTTGGGTCAAAGGATATATGTACTTGACTCTTTGATGGATATTGCAAAAATGCCCCCCACCAAAGAGATAGTATGAATTTTTACTCCTACCAACATGTAAGATGGGCCTGTTTCTCCACATCCTGGTTTATATATACCATTTCTTTATTGAATTTTCAGTAAAATTTACCCTTTCGGGTGTACAGTTCTATGAATTAGCAGTTACAAATATATATAGTCATCTAATCACAACTCCAATGAAAAGTATTCTATCAGTACAAAAAGTTCCTTTGTGACCTTTTGTAATTGATTCCCTGTCTCTGCAACTTTGCCCACTACTTTAACTTTTTGTCCTTAGTTTTGTCTTTTCCAGAATGTCATATAAATGAAGTTATACAGTACATAGCCGTTTGAGTCTGACTTCTTTCACTTAGCATAATGCTTTTGAGATTCATCTGTGTTGTTGCATTTATCAGTAGTTTATGCCCTTTTTGTTGCTGAGTAGAATTCCATTATATGGTTGTATTACAATTTTGGTATATTCACTAGTTGATGGGCATTTGGGCTGTTTTGAGTTTTTGATGAAAAAAGTCATTAGAAATGTTTAGGAACAGGTTTTTATGTAGACATATGTCTTCAGTCTTCTTTGGTAAATGCCCAAGAGTGGGATTGTCTGGTCATAGGGTAAATATATGTTTAACTTCATAAAAAACTGCCAAATTCTTTTAAAAGTGTCTGTGCCATTTTACATTCTTAGCAGCAATCTACAAGAGTTCCAACCTGATTAGGTTGTGGTGCAGTCAATAGAACATTGACCTAGGACACTGATGATTTAGGTTCAAAACCTTGAGGTTACTGGTTTGAGTGTGGCCTCATCTGGCTTCAGCGCAGGCTCACCAGCTTGAGTGCGAGGTCGTTGGCTTCAGCGTGAAATCATAGACATGACCCCATGGTCACTGGCTTGAGCCCAAGGTTGCTGGCTTGAGCAAGGGGTCACTGACCCACCTGGAGCCCCCTGGTCAAGGCACATATGAGAAAACAACCAATGAACAACTAGAGTGCCACAACTATGAGTTGATGCTTCTCATCTCTCTCTGTACCTGTCTGTCCCTGTCTGTCCCTCCTTCTCTCTCTATAAAAAAAAAAGAAAAAATGAATTCCAATTGCTCTGCATACTTGTCAACATTTGGTAGTGTCAGTATTTTTATTTTAGTCATTCCAATAAGTATGGAATATATATTTATGATACTTTTAAAATTTGCTATCCTGATAAATGATAAAGTATCTCATTATATTTTCATTTACATTTTTTTAACTAAGGATAATTTGAATAAATTTAATATTGAGAATATATATTTCTTTTTTTGAATTACCTATTCATGCTTTGCCTATTTTTCTATTAGGTGGATTGATCATTTTCTTAATGATTTTTAAGGACTATATATATTAAGGAAACCAACCAAATCATGTTTGTTATAAACATTTTCCCCAGTATGTCAATTTTTACTTTGTTTATGGCATATTTTGCTGCAGAAATATTTTCTTGTTGCTTTTGACTTTTGTACTTCATGGGTACAAAAATAAGCAAGTAAAAATGAGAGAACTTATTAGGTATAGAACACAGGGGACAGTAAAGCTGACCTGGGTGGGTTAGTTCACCACACCCCCATGATCCCCACACTAATAATATACGGTCAGTACAGATTTTCTCACTGGCTACAAATAACCAAGGCTTGTTGAGAAATGCAGCTGCTTTCTGAGAAAGTGTAGAGTCCCCAGGGCATAATTCTTCAATTTCAGATGTGGTAGAGGATTCATTTAGTGGAAGCAATGTGCTTATTGCAGAGACCATCAATACCCAAGATTGTTATGCTTGTTGGCTGGGACACAGGGAATTCCTGTCTGCAGTCTCAGTGATATCACTTTGACGGAAACAACCCTTCTCCTTGCCAACCCTATATTTGAATATGGGGTTCCACAATGTCCACAAAGACCTATTGTGCTCCATGTAATCTACGGGCAAAAAAATTTAGGAGAGGCCAGCGGGGCGTGGGTAAGGAGGTAGATGGTATGGTGTGAGGAAGTGAAGAGGAGAGCACATGCAAGGCCCATGGTGGCATTGGATTTTTGTAGTCATTACATTTTTAGAATCAGGCACACCAACTGCAAAGTCAGTTGCTTGCTGCTCATCTGAGAAAAGCACAGCCCACAGCAAGAAGAACTGTGGGGTGGGGAGCGTAGGGTGGACAAAATCTGATCAGCAGGAGGAGCTTGCCCTCCCCACCTTCCAACCCCCGTTTCCACTGCCTGTGTGTCACTAGATGGGCTCTTCCCACCCGAAGCTGAGCCTCTGAGGCATCCATGCAGGATCAGCCAGGATAGTTCAAGATAAATGCATTCTTTTTCTTACTAAGAGCTGTGAACTGCCTGACCTGTGGTGGCACAGTTGATAAAATGTCCACCTGGAAACACTGAGGTCACTGGTTCGAAACCCTGGGCTTGCCTGGTCAAGGCACATATGGGAATTGATGCTTCCCGCTCCTCCCCTGTTCTCTCTCCCTCTTTCTCTAAAACGAATAAAGTCCTAAAAAAAAAGAGCTGTGAACTGAAAACAATCAGCTAATTAACATTTCAGAGAGTAGAAATGAAATATTATAAATAAAGCAAATAACTTACTCTGAAGTCCATGGTTCAAAAAAATCAGTGGAACAGGACACGGGTTATTTACCCAATTACCTCTCTCTCTACCTCTCCTTTCATTCTCCTCAACACACATCTTTCTTCTGCTCTTATTCTCTGCCTTCCCTGTGTTCATCTTGTTTTCCCTCTGTCTCCTTTGCCTTTAACTAACCTGACCTCACTGAGGCCTTGAAGTTCATTTTTAGCATCTGTGTATTTATTGACATTGTACTTTCTTTTTTTTTTTTTTTTTTTTTTTTCTTTTCCATTTTTCTGAAGCTGGAAACAGGGAGAGACAGTCAGACAGACTCCCGCATGCGCCCGACCGGGATCCACCCGGCACGCCCACCAGGGGCAACGCTCTGCCCACCAGGGGGGCGTTGCTCTGCCCATCCTGGGCGTCGCCATCTTGCGACCAGAGCCACTCTAGCGCCTGAGGCAGAGGCCACAGAGCCATCCCCAGCGCCCGGGCCATCTTTGCTCCAATGGAGCCTTGGCTGCGGGAGGGGAAGAGAGAGACAGAGAGGAAAGCGCGGCGGAGGGGTGGAGAAGCAAATGGGCGCTTCTCCTGTGTGCCCTGGCCGGGAATCGAACCCCGGTCCTCCGCACGCTAGGCCGACGCTCTACCGCTGAGCCAACCGGCCAGGGCCTGTACTAACTTTCTTGATTTAAAAACAAGCAGGAAAAAACACAGCCAAATACACTGCTCTACTTCAAACTTAACTCTGGATTTATTAATTGGGAAAATATGGGTGTGGGGGGAGTGTGTGTGAAATAGACTAAGAACTTTCCATTTCCATTGGGTGAGTTGTTTTGCATTGGGTCAGCTGAGAAGGAATGAACCTGAGTAATTTCTACACATTTCTAATGCAGGGCCATGGTTGAAGCAGAGGAGTGGAGTAGAGATACTTGGATCAAATCCTTGCACAGTGTTTGCAAGAGTCAAAACTTTGAGCAAGTCCCTTAACCTCCCTGAGAATCACAATCTCAGCCTCTGCCACTTAGCTGTAAGCTTCTATCAGGGACCAAAGACTTTTTATTTTAAAAGATACAACATTGCCTGGTATCATTAATGACAACAGTCTGGACAACGTTTCCAGCCAAATCATTGAAGTTAGTCACTTTTCATTTCTGGATGATGAGACTGGCGCCCACATACAGCACTAGTACCATGTACCAGGCACTGTACTAAGCCTCAGTCATGTGGTCTAGGGGAGGGCAGTAGTGGGAAGCCTAGCCTCTCGAGCCAGGATGCCCATGTTTAGTTCTTGATACCAACATTTACATTAGTGCAACTTTGGGCAACTTACTTAACCTCTCTGTGACTCAGTGTCCTCATCTAGTAAAGTGACAATAATGATGATAATAACAGTACCTGTAATTATGACTTTATTTAGAAGTCATGCCTTTGCAAATGTAATTAAGGATCTTAAGATGAGAACATTCTGGATTTAAGGTGGGCTCTAAATCCAATGACTGATGTCCTGTTAAGTCCAAGGAGAGAAAAAGTCCATGTGCAAACAGAGGTGGACATTGAAGTGATGGAGCCACAAGCCAAGGGTCTCCAGGACCCAGCAGAACCTGGAATAGGCGAGAGGAATCTTCTCCAGGGCCTTTGGCTCTGTTGACACCTTGATTCTGGACTTCTGACATCCAAATTGTGAGAGAATAAATTTCTGTTGTTTTAAGTCACCAAGTTTGTGACAATTTGTCGTGGCAGTCTTAGGAAACTGATAAAATGATAATAGTACAATTTAGCTCATAGGATTATAGTGAGGCTTATATTAGTGCTATATTTAAAGAGCTAAAAGCAAAATCTGGAATACAGCGAAGGCTCAAAGTGTAGTCTGCTATATACTATTAGCAACTCAATGAAGTAGGTGCTATTAAGATTCCCATTTGCACATGAGGATATGGAAACTGAGAGAGACTGAGCAAAGGTGAGATTGTCTGGACTCTGCTTTCACTTGAGCCACCCCTCAAAAGTCTATGGAGTAGGCTTTCTGCTGATGGATCCTGGTGACTGTTGGTTTGGCAACCTCTCACGATGCTCTTTAGTCCTGACCTATCAAGACCAGAAGATATAGAGAAGACCTCCCATGTAATGGTGTTTACTCCTCCTTGATGTGTCTTCCCAGCCCTGGTCTTGGGAAAAGCTCCACTCCAACAGAGCCAGGCCCTCTTCAGACTTGGTGTGTGGTTGTCCCACGACCTGACCTCACTGGGGTAGCCTCAGTACCTCCTCAGGGGAGGCAGGGGTGTGCTGCCAAAAAGCTACACCCTCCCTCTCCAAGGACTTCCAAGGCGCCAGTGGTAGTGCTGGGTATAGATTATACAAATCACTAGAAATAAGTCAGATCACTTTAGGTAAGGGAAAGCTCTCATCAGAACTTGTAAGGCCATACAAACAAAGCAATGGTTACGGGGTATTCTTCCCCCATCACTCTTCCTGCCACACTGGCCTCCTGGTCAGGCAATTCCCCATCTCAGGGCCTTTTCACGTGTAGTTCTGGTTGCCTTAAATGCTCTTGCTGTAGGGTATGCATGCATTCTCCTTATACTCAATATCACCATCCCAGAGAGGCCTTTCCTAGTTGCCCTATTCTTCCTCTACATTTTTCCTCCGTTAGCAGTTATGATTATGTAACAAACTGTATTACTTATTTCTCTTGTTCATTGTCTTTTCCTCCAAACTAGAATATAGCACCAGCAGGACAGTGTCATTTATCTGTTGCATTCACTGCCATAGCTCAGAAACTAGGGCAAGTCTAGCGCATAGTATAACACATTCAATAAATAATTGATGGCTAACTAATGTAAAGAATGCATGAAGTACACCCTCTCCTCAACAATAAAGATGTTACTCTCAAATGGAAATGGGTCAACCCATTGAATATCTAGAGCCGTGATGGCGAACCTTTTTATAAAAACCGCCCACTTTTGCAGTAATGGTCAACCTGGTCCCTCCCGCCCACTAGTGGGCGTTCCAGCTTTCACGGGGGGCCAATTGCGGCGCCATTTGGTTGCTCCGCTACCGCCCATTTATTTATTTATTATAAATAAATAAATAAAAGCACCTGCACTCAGACAACTTAGATTCTAGTGGTCATATCATCAAGCACTATAATCCCGAGCACAAACATTTGTTTATTGGAATGGTGAGATGGGAAGCGCTCAGATTTCTAAAGGGCTGAGAAGTCCAGGTAGACCAGTGTGGCTTTCATCCGCCAGTAGGAAGCTACCTTAGATTCTTGGTAAGGAAAAGCTGTGGAAATGTCAGTTATGGAAGCTTTCTGCAGCCACACGAAGGATGGATTCTGATAGGGAAGGGCGTTAGAAAGGGCGAGAGATACCAGAAAGGGCTGTTACAGAAGAGGTGGGGTGGTTGGAATGGGGGTGGGGGGTGGCGGTGGATAGCACCATAGAAGAGGGTGGATCTAAGGCAGCTGGAATGAAGCAACTCAGAAAGGACCTTAAAGCCTGAATGTGAGAACGATTTAAATATGTCACCAAGAAGAACTCTCTGATGGAGAGGAAGGAAGAGATGGCGGAGATGGTGTGGCAACTTTGATTCTGGGAACTGGAAAAATGGCCAGGCCAGATCAGGGCCAGTTCCCTGAGCTCAGTGATTGTTCCATCACGGGGCTGTGTAAACACAGGAAGGACCGTAGCACGGCACTCTTTATTCGCCCATGCTTGCCCACGTCTGCTGCTTTGTTCTCTATAGGACAAGCCAAGCTTGGTCCGGATGTGGCCCGTCAGAAACTGGCAATGATTTGAATCTAATGAGTCATACTGGAGCTGCAGAGCAAACTTATGTTTTTGCCTGAAACCCACCGCATCTGCCAACACCCCAAATCTTTTTATTAATGAAATAAAATTTTAAGATATTATATCTTTGTATATCTTTGGTATCATGAAGTTTGAGATACTGAGATTTCTCTGTACAGCAGAATTTTGGCTAAGGACAAAATTAAATAATTCTGATCTTCACTTTAATAGGATGCTAGCTTCACTTTAATAGGATGTCATGATGACTTTCTGTAAAGAATCAAACACTTTTTTTTTTGCCCTCTGACAGGAAATTGGCTTGAAGTCAGTCTGTGTCAACTCAAAGTTTGGGTTTCCTTCAGTTTTGTGTTTCTATTAAGTGAAGAGTTGAAGTTTCTACCTGCTCTCTCACCTTAAACAGAAAGCCTTCTCACTTGTCTCATGAAAAGAAAAAAATGAGAGGGAAGTGGTAGTCTTGAATTCTCCAAAATAATGAGACAGTTCTTAGGAAAACACAACACTTTGCCATTAGATATTTTTGGTAAAAATATTTCCTGAAACTGTTTCCCATTGTACAATAGAAACCACATTTCTGTGATCCACAAGGCAAATGAAAGGCTTTTCAGGGGAAGACGGTCATTGTGAATTTTCCATAACAGAACTTGACTGTAGTAGTCACGACACCTGAAAGAGCTCTAGGGGTTTGAGAAGAGGAGGCAGTCAACTAAGTGATTCCCTTTTTTTTTTTTTTTTACAGAGACAGAGAGAGAGATAGATAGGGACAGATAGACAGGAATGGAGAGAGATGAGAAGCATCAATCATTAGTTTCTTGTTGCAACATCTTAGTTGTTCATTGATTGCTTTCTCATATGTGCCTTAACCGGGAGCCTTCAGCAGACCGAGTAACCCCTTGCTTGAGCCAGCGACCTTGGGTCCACGCTGGTGAGCTTTGCTCAAACCAGATGAGCCCGCGCTCAAGCTGGAGACCTCGGGGTCTCGAACCTGGGTCTTCCACATCCCAGTCCGACACTCTATCCAGTGTGCCACCGCCTGGTCAGGCATAAGTGATTCCCTTTTCATGATCACATCCCAGATAAGTCCACCTGGACCCCATGTCTAGTACTACTTCCTAAGAAAAATCTGGCTTCCTGCATGTGATAGGGGCTTTTGAAGACAATCTCTCATAGGCTTAGAAAACATAATATTTAAATGATTCATCTCTGGGTAATCAAGTTAGTTATAAGAAAAATAAACAGTCATTCTTTTTTCTTAATAAAACTTTTGAAAATTGTGTATGAAAAATCCTAAACTTTCTAAGGTTTTTTTCTTATCATTTCTTTAATAAGAATAGGATGAAAGGGTTGAATTATATTCTAATAATTTGGATATCATTGCAAAAGCTGGGAAAATGTGGGAAACTATACTGTCAACTGTTCCGGGATAACAATGAATTAGTAAATATTCTCCTTAGTAAAGTAAAAGGAAGAAACAATTAGAGTCACACCGAGATATTTCCTACCTCAGGACATTTGCAGTTGTTCCCTCTTCTTGAATGTTCTTACTCCTCATAGCTGGTGTTTGGTTATCACCCAGGTCTCAGCTCAAATGTCACCTTCTCAGAGAGGTGTTCCTGACCCTAAATGGAATCCCCCCACCTCAACTCTAATGCAGGTCACTATATAACATTGCTTGGTTTTAATTTCTTCTGCTTTAACTATCTCCCCCACTAGGGTGTGAACTCCAAAGAGTAGGGACCTTGTTGGTCTTTTTCTTTGGATGCTAAGATTAGTGCCTGGATAGATGTGGAAGGAAAATAAGATAGAAAAATTGTTATACTTATAAAAACAAATGAACTAAATAGGTGGACCTTTATGAACAGCTTGAGTAAAGCATTCAAAATTCCACGATAGCAGAAACACTGCTGCAGTGTGCTGCCATTGGGTATTAGATTTGTAATTGTTCATCCAAAGCATGTGGTTGTTATGAGCTGTGTTTGTCAGTATCACAACTTTTGGAATCTTCAGGTAGGTGGTACTTAGGGGCCCTCTTCCAGATTCCAGAGCTCTGACATCAAACAGGACATTTCTGCCACACCAGTTGTATCAGGACATTTTGGCTTCAAGGTATTAAAATCCTGACTGTAATTGGGTGTAAGCGTAACTTTAATGAAAGGATTGGACCAGGGTTGGCTGTTTTAGCAGCTCCAAGTGCCATCAAGGGCTCATTCTCTCCATCTTTACTCAGCCATCATTTGATGTCATTCCATCCAGGTAGGACAGTGTGTGAGGAAGAAGAGAGAATGCTTCCTTTCTTTGCCTAGACTTGCCCAGCAGACTTCTGCCAGGGCCTCATGAGCCATCTTGGGGTACATACCATTTGCTGAACCAACCACTGGTCAGGGCTTGTCCCTGAGCTGAGGGTTGTATTCCTTAACCGTGAGGTGTGTGGGTTACTTGGAGGAATAGCAGGCATCTGAACAAAATTGAGGTTTTTTTGGGAGTGGAGAAGATGGGAAGTGCTGTATATTTCATCTGTTGCTCTTTTTTTTTTTTTTCATCTGTTGTTCTTTGTTTGGAAGCAGTAGATAATGGTGTTGCTAAAACTTTCCCCCTTGTTTTATACTGTTTTATCTTATGGGCAAGGACTGGTTCGAGATTCTAGAAGTTGACCTTGTGCATTGTTGATGGGATTACATATTGGTATAGCCACCATGGAAAACAGTATGGAGGTTCTTCAAAAACTTAAAAATAGAACTATCTTATTACCCAGCAATTCTGCTTCTGGGTAGTTATCTAAAGAAATCCAAAACATTAATGTGAAAAGATATGTGTACCCATATGTTCATTGAAGCATTAGTTACAATAGCCAAGCTATGGGACCAACCTAAGTGCCTGTCAATAGATGGTTGGATAAAGAAGAGGTGGTACATACATACAATAGAATATTATTTGGCAATAAAAAAATGAAATCTTACCATTTGTAACGACCTGGATATATGTAGAGGGTGTTATGCTAAGTGAAATAAGTCAAACACAGACAAAAACCATATGATTTCACTTACGCATATGTGAAATCTAAAGAACAAAATAAATGAACAAACAAAACAGAAACACTCATGGATACAAAGAACAAACTGATGGTTGGTTGCCAGATGGGAGGAAGGTTGGGGGATTGGATGAAAAAGGTGAAGGTATTAAGAAGTACAAATTGGGTCCTGGCTGGGTGGTTTAGTAGCTAAAGAAAGCATGACCCAACCTGCCAGAGGTAGCGGGTTCAATGCCCATCCCTCCTCCATCAGGGCACATACGAGAATCAATCAGTGAGCACACAACTAAATGGAACAACTAACTAAAATGATGAGTTGATACTTCTCTGTCTTTCACTCTCCCATCCACTCTCTCTCTTTATCTCTCTCCCTCAAATCAGTGAAAACATTAAAAAAAAAAAGAAGTACAAATTGGTAGTACAAAATAGTCACAGGCATGTAAAGTACAGCATAGTATAGTCCAGGGGTCCCCAAATTTTTTACACAGGGGGCCAGTTCACTGTCCCTCAGACCGTTGGAGGGCCAGACTATAAAAAAAACTATGAACAAATCCCTATGCACACTGCACATATCTTATTTTAAAGTAAAAATACAAAACGGGAACAAATACAATATTTAAAATAAAGAACAAGTAAATTTAAGTCAACAAACTGACCAGTATTTCAATGGGAACTATGCTCCTCTCACTGACCACCAATGAAAGAGGTGCCTCTTCTGGAAGTGCAGTGGGGGCCGGATAAATGGCTTCAGGGGGCCGCATGCAGCCTGCGGGCCATAGTTTGGGGACCCCTGGTATAGTCAGTAATATTGTAATGATTATGTATAGGACCAGGTGGATACTTGAAATATTGGGGGGATCACTTTTAAATTATATAGATATCTGACTGCTATGCCGTACACCTGAAGCTAATATGAATATAATATTGAATGTCAACTGCAGTTGAAAAAAAATGAGTCTAGAGGCTGATGCAGACTGAAGACCCATACAGTCCAGAGAAGTCCAAGCTTCTGCTCCAGAGCTTGAGGAGAAGTGTACGTTTCAGTGTACAGGCTCCCTTCTCAACTGCTTTAATCCCGTGCCAAGTGCACTGTATCCTGGAGAACCCATCTCATTTTCACATGTGTCTTTTTTACTTTATCCTAACCTTCTTGCCCAAAGCCAAAGAAAAAGCTTTGGGGACAGCTTGGGAATTTGAGAGAGGATGAGAGTGAATTGTCAGAATGGAGGAAATAGGGCAGCCATTCCATTTCCCGTTCGCCTGCATCATATGCTGTTTTTTCTGACCCAAGTAAGTTTTGCCTTTTATGTAATTCTCCTGGAGCTTTTTTATGTTCACAATAAGGTGAGACTAAGAATAGAATCGACAAGATAATGTGAATGATGAAACAGTCAAAACTCCACAGCCTCTGCACAATTACCAATTAACAGACCAATGTGGTTGAAATGTAAGGGATGTGGCCAACCAGGAAACGTCATTGAATTGTGGGGCTTTGATGTTGTCTGATGATGTATTCTGAATACCTTTTTAGAACTCAAACATTTTGTGGTAGATTTTAAAAACGAAGAGAGCTATTCTACTTTTTGTTATTTGTTGCTTGTACCTTAATAGACTTACGTGACCTTTGAGACAAACTGCCAACTTGGGATTCTCTTCCCTTTCCTCATTCCCTATCTGATTATAGACCTCATTCTGCCCATTTTCCATATGACAGACTCTAACTCAGTCTTGGCTGTCATCACATTACAGACAGACCCTTTTGTTCTTGAACTGTTACCCAACTACTTTGCAAGTACCTCATGGATAAATATTCTTTTCTCTTTGATGTCTCCAGATACCTAACACTAGATCATACAGAAAAGGGAGGGAAATCAATGTTTATTGCTTTCTTATTGATAGTTTCTGTTCTGCTTTTGGTTTCAGACTCTGGACTGAAGGGATTTTGTTCCAGACATATACTGATCATCCTTGGCTTCTCCTTTGTCATGGCGGTGATTGCTTTGATCGCTGTGGGGCTGACCCAGAACAAACCATTGCCAGAAAATGTTAAGGTAACTCAAGTGTGTGTGTGTGTGTGGGGGGGCAGAGTGAGAAGGGAGGGTATGGATGGTAAGTCAGAGCATATAGGAGGAGATGAGGCTCTGGCAGCCCAGGAACAAGTCACACTATCTATTGGATTAGGGAGGTAAAATGGAAATGGATGCTCATTCTGGAAGAGGGAATGCCTTGAATCAATGACCAATGGGAAGACTTTATGGTTGTTCAGCAAATTACTTAAATAAATAACAGAAACAAAGACTTTATTCACCACATCTGTATCTGTGTTATACTGTGTTGATACTTTACTGTCTAGTGCTATCTCTGTTTCTTGCTCATTGTTCACTGCAGGTGTGTCGCAACACTGTACTTGTTTTTCTTACACCATCATTATCACCATCACCGAGATAATTGGGAAGCTTTGTGTAAAGCACTTTGGAAGTCAAAGATTGTAGGGAAGACTTATTTCCTCCTCTCAAAATATCAAAGAACTCAGCAAAACCAATTAAGAAAAACCCCAGAGAAACAAGTATCAGATATAGTAATTTGAAATTAATTCATGGATGGACAGATTTCTTGTGAAATTTCCACAATTGAAGAGTTAGTTAATATCATTAAAGCCTGACCTGTGGTGGCGCAGTGGATAAAGCGTCGACCTGGAAATGCTGAGGTCGCCAGTTCGAAACCCTGGGCTTGCCTGGTCAAGGCACATATAGGAGTTGATGCTTCCAGCTCCTCCTCCCCTTCTCTCTCTCTGTCTCTCCTCTCTCTCTCTCTCTCTGTTTCTCCCTCTCCTCTTTAAAATGAAAAAAAAATTAAAAAATTAAAAACATATGTCATTAAAAATAATTAGGGTCATTCATTAACTCTGCTGTGATTTATTTCCCCTTCCTTTCCAATTCATCAAAGTAAAATTTCAAAGACATGAATATCTCACAAGTACCTTGTAACATGGCCAATATTTTATTCAACCCATTAACTAAAAAGCATGTAGTAAACTTAAACTTCTGTTGCAAATACACCATTTTAATCTTTCATTGAAATTATAGTAAATAACTCTACAAGAATATACCCAGAATATACCAATATACTAATGAGCACATATGTACATGTGGGTGGCAACATATCTGGAAGTTAACTTGACCATGGAGGCCCTGGGATATATGTGCAGAAGTGTATTTTCTTATATTTAAAGACATTAAACTGTGAGCCTGGAAATATGGATGCATATGCCAGGCCACTGAAACTTTTGCCATCCACCCAAATCACTCGCTGTACAGCAAAGGCCTGGATGTTGCACTGGCGTCTGTTTGCCATACAAATTCAACTCAACTGCCCTGTGCACAGCAGCGCCTTTGTCAGCACGCGACGCTGATGTTGTCTCATTGGCAATGGTCTCTTGCCTTTTAATGTTGAGTGATGTCGGCTCTCTTGGCAAAACTTCACTCACAGTTGAAGCCTCATGACATCTCAGTTCTGTTATTTGTTTACTAGTTCCAAAAGTACATGATTGCCTTCTTTTTTTTTTTTTTTCCACGTGGCGTGATTGCCTTCTTGATTTGACCTTTTCATATGTTCATTATTACATAATGGTAAGGGGGACTGCCTACGAGACAAATCCATGACAGACTTGAGCTCTGTGTTCCTAATGATTACTTGTTATAGATGACCTTCTCTTATTCTCAGTGGTCATCTGAGCCTGTTGTGACTCATGTTGTTATGTTGGCCTGGCAAAATGGAACAAGGTCTTTGGCATTCTTTATAGAAAAGGTATGCATATTTGAAGAGCAGACATTGGCATCTGAAGTGAATCTTTATAGCACTATCACTGCCTTATTTTACTCAAAGGCCATTTCATATATGTTATATATGATCTTTGAGTACAACTAGACATTTGTTGAGGTTATACACTAATTTTAAGAAGATCTCTGGCCTGACCAGGCAGTGGCGCAGTGGATGGAGCGTCGGACTGGGATGCGGAGGATCCAGGTTTGAGACCCGAGGTCGCCAGCTTGAGCACGGGCTCATCTGGTTTGAGCAAAGCTCACCAGCTTGAGCCCAAGGTCACTGGCTCAAGCAAGGGGTTACTTGGTCTGCTGAAGGCCCGCAGTCAAGGCACATATGAGAAAGCAATCAATGAACAACTAAAGTGTCACAACGAAAAACTGATGATTGATGCTTCTCATCTCTCTCCATTCCTGTCTGTCTGTCCCTATCTATCCCTCTCTCTGACTCTCTCTCGTCTCTGTGAAAAAAAAAGAAAAGGTCTCTGGCATATAAAATATTTTAGGAACTTGTCTTTGGTGATGACTTTAAGCTAGGTATGCTGTCTAATTAGATAGTCATTAGCCATATGCAGTTCTTTCAATTCAAGTTAATTAAAATAAAATCAAATAAAAAAATTTGTTCTATATTTCCACTAGCTACATTTCAGCTGCTCAATAGGCTCATGTGGCTGGTGGCTACCAAACTGGACAGTGCAGGCACACTACATTTTCATCGCTGCAGAAAGTTCTGTCAGACATTGCTGCTTTCAAACATACTCTTTGCTAATATCTCTGAAATCATTCAAAACTAAGTAAGTTTGATGAAGAAGGTGCATGATAAAATATGTTTAAAATCTAAAATTAGGAATAATAAATGAGACTTTTTTTCTTGCGTGGTTTGTAAATTAATAACAAATATCATGAGCTACTAAATTCTTTTGAGTTGTTTGTTGGAATAAATGTATTTTCTTCCAAAATTGATGATTTAGAGATAACACATTTAGATATTTGTACCTGGTATATTTGTTTTAAAATACATCATGTCTTTATGACCATACCTCATTTAGCGTCTTTTTATTCACCTGTTCATAAATTTATATATAAATAACTATTATTTAAGTATTTAAGTATCTAAGTCAGGCCCTGGGCTACACAATTGGGAAGCCAATAGAGCTATGACTGAGCTTACCATTTGGGGAAGAAAACACATTTTTTTTTATTCTTTTTTTTTTTTGTATTTTTCTGAAGCTGGAAACAGGGAGAGACAGTCAGACAGACTTCCGCATGCGCCCGACCGGGATCCACCCGGCACGCCCACCAGGGGCGACACTCTGCCCACCAGGGGGTGATGCTCTGCCCCTCCGGGGCGTCGCTCTGTCGCGACCAGAGCCACTCTAGCGCCTGGGGCAGAGGCCAAGGAGCCATCCCCAGCGCCCGGGCCATCTTTGCTCCAATGGAGCCTTGGCTGCGGGAGGGGAAGAAAGAGACAAAGAGGAAGGAGGAGGGGGTGGAGAAGCAAATGGGGGCTTCTCCCATGTGCCCTGGCCGGGAATCGAACCTGGGTCCCCCGCATGCCAGGCCGACACTCTACTGCTGAGCCAACCGGCCAGGGCCAAAAACACATTTAATAGATTACACAAAATATTAATTATAATTATGGTGAGTGCCACCAAATGTAAGTGTTGAGGGCCAGGGCAGTCTTCCCTGAAAAAAAATGACATCGACAATAATATCTGATGGATGATTAGAAGTTAGCTGGACAGAGGTGAAGAGGATTCTAGGCAGAAGGAAAGCAAATGCAGGGATCTCACAGCAGGAAATAGTTGGATACCTACAGGAAATTGGTTGGAGAGCAAGAGTGGGTCACGCATTGGATAAAGACGGTGAGGGAGATGGTGGGCAGGGACTTGCAAGTCAGTCTGAGGATTTTAGAATTAATCCTAAACCAGTGGAGGTCAGTGACATGATAACATTTGTGTTTTGAAAAATCACGCTTGCTGCAATGAATTAAGGGGAGGAGGGTTAAGAGTACGTGCAGGAGATTAAGTAAAAGGCTATTATAATAGATTGGAAGGAGGGGAAGGTTTTGAGTTCAGTTGTTGAACAGTTGTTTTTGAGGTACTGAATATGCAGGGGAAATGTCACAGAAGCAGTTGGATATTCAGATCAGGACCTCAGAAAAGAGACCCGCACTGCTCAGTAGAAATATTGCAAGTCACATTTCAGTTTTTCTAGTAGCCACTTTTATAAAAGTAGAAGAGGTGAAATTAATCTTAGCAATATATTTTATACTAACTTGAATTCTTGCAGCCTCGTGCATCAAGTCCCCAGCCTCCTGTTGCCTAAGTATTGTCAGCAGCATTATGATAACAGACCAGCTTCTGCTACTAAAGTTCAAAAAAGCATGTATTTTATTTATTTATTTGTATTTTTCTGAAGTGAGAAGCAGGGAAGCAGAGAGACAGACTCGCACATGCACCGACTAGGATCTACCCAGCATGTCCACTAGGAGGTGATGCTCTGCCCCTATGAGGCCCTTGCTCCATTGCAACTGGAGGCATTCTAGTGCCTGAAGCAGAGGCCATGGAGCCATCCTCAGTGCCTGAGCCAACTTTGCTCCAGTGGAGCCTTGGCCGTAGGAGGGGAAGAGAGAGACAGAGAGGAAGGAGAGGGGGAGGGGTGGAGAAGCAGATAGGCGCTTCTCCTGTGTGCCCTGGCTGGGAATTGAACCCGGGACTTCCATACGCTGGGCTCTACCGCTGAGCCAACTGGCCAGGGCCAGAAGCAAGTATCTTAAAAATCTCAGCATTATTTCTTTCTTTTACCTGATGGATGGTGATTTGGTTACTTGGATATAAATGTGATTGCTGTTGTAGTAAAGAAATAAATTTCTTTTTTGCCAACCCCCTCCCCCAAACAAAAACCCAGAAACAAACCCTACATGATTCTGTAGAACCAATATTATGTCACCTTCAGAAGAGCATCAAGCAAGGGATGATTGGAAAGACAACATACTTGGAAAGTCTACATAAATAAAATAAATGCTTTTAGTAATATATTTTATGTAACTCAATATATCCAAAATATAGGGGTGGACAAAAGTAGGTAAGAACTCAGTGCCACAGTGTGCTTGAGTGCAGCAAGCCAACTACACAGATGTGTAAAGGATGAAGGCCACCAGTTTGAACACTTACGAGATTGCACCTAAGTGTACTGTGCCAATGGGACATTCTTTTGAGTTAATAAAGCTACTGTAACACTCATAAGCTGCATGTCTCTTCCCACATGAACAACTATAAACTTACTTTTCCCACCCTTGTATTATTATTTCAACATTTCATCACAATAAAAAATTATTTTTATTGATTTTAATTTACTGTGTTTACATAGATTCAAGTGTCCTACCGAATATATCTCCCCCTACCCGCATGTTCCCCTCGACACCCCCTTTGCCCCTCCCCCTAACGCCTTCCCCTCTCCCCCTCTTCCCTCCAGGATTTGCTGTGCTGTTCTCTATAACGCTGTGTTATGTATATATAATTTCACTAATCTCTTTCCCTTCTCTGATCCCATCCTCTCATCCCCTTTCCGTCTGTCCGCTTTCCCTCTGGTCCCTTTGATCTCTCCTCTGCCTCTATTCAGTTCCTCAGTTCACATTGTTCACTGGATTCCTCAAATGAGTGAGGTCATATGATATTTTTCTTTTTCTACCTGGCTTATTTCACTTAGCTAACAGTTTCCAGGTCCATCCATGTTGTTGCAAAAGGTAAAATTTCCTTCTTTTTCACGGCCCCATAGTATTCCATTGTGTATATGTACCACTGCTTTTAATCCACTCACCCACTGATGGACACTTGGGCTGTTTCCAGATCTTGGCTATTGTGAACAATGCTGCAATAAACATGGGGGTGCATTTCTCCTTTTGAAACAGTGATTTGGTATTCATAGGATATATTCCTAAAAGTGGGATGGCTGGGTCAAAAGGCAGTTTCATTTTTAATTTTTTGAGGAATCTCCACACTGTTTTCCACAGTGGCTGCACCAGTCTGCATTCCCACCAGCAGTGCAGGAGGGTTCCCTTTTCTCCACATCCTCACCAGCACTTATTCTGTGTTGTTTTGTTGATGAGCGCCATTCTGACAGGTGTGAGGTGGTATCTCATTGTGGTTTTAATTTGCATTTCTCTAATGATTAGTGATGTTGAGCATTTTTTCACATGCCTGTTGGCCATCTGTATGTCCTCTTTGGAGAAGTGTCTATTAATTTCTTTTGCCCAGGTTTTGATTGGATTGTTTATCTTCCTGGTGTTAAGTTTTGCAAGTTCTTTATAAGTTTTGGTTATTAATCCTTTATCAGACATATTGTCGAAAATGTTCTCCCATTGTGTGGGTTGTCTTTTTATTTTGTTCATATTGTCTTTAGCTGTGCAAAAGCTTTTTAGTTCACAATAAAAAATTATTATTGAGATATTTTACATTCTTTTCTTATACTATCTTAAATTCCACTGTGATTTTTCACTCACAGCACATCTCAATTCAGACTAGTCACATTTCAGGTTCTCAATAGCCACATGTGGCTAATGGCTACCTTATCGGACAGCACGGGTCTAGACTAAAGCTATGTGTCTAATGTCGTTGATGTACTGATGCCTTAGAAATGGATGAGATCATAGGAAGGGGTAAAAAGTGAGAGAAGAGGACAAGGACCAAGTCCTGAGGAATTCTTTCATTTAGCAGTTGAACAGTAAAGAAATTCCTCCTAAACCAGGGGTCCCCAAACTTTTTACACAGGGGGCCAGTTCACTGTCCCTCAGACTGTTGGAGGGCCGGACTATAAAAAAAACTATGAACAAATCCCTATGCACACTGCACATATGTTATTTTAAAGTAAAAAAACAAAACGGGAACAAATACAATATTTAAAATAAAGAGCAAGTAAATTTAAATCAACAAACTGACCAGTATTTCAATGGGAACTATGCTCCTCTCACTGACCACCAATGAAAGAGGTGCTCCTTCCGGAAGTGCGGTGGGGGCCAGATAAATGGCCTCAGGGGGCCGCATGTGGCCCGCGGGCCATAGTTTGGGGACTCCTGTTAAACCACAGTGATAACACTGTTTTATACACTACGTTGCAGTTTGTGAATCATTTCCACACTCAGTTTAATTTCTTCTTCCTAGAAGTGCTGTGAATAATGAAAGATTATCCTCATTTTATACATTAAAAAATGAGGGTCTCTGAGGTTCTCAGAGGTGGAGGTGGGGCAACGTTTTCTGACCCAAAGATTAAAGTTCTTTCCATTTGTTTTAGTTTTGCCAAGCTACACATCCTAATAAAGGAACTGAATGCAGGATTTTTATATTGAGAAGTGATCCCCAGCAAACAGGGAGGAGAGAAAGACACCCAAAGGAAGGTGTTATGAGCATATCACCACACTGGGCACCTGATGCTTAAGTTCTCCAGGACCCTCAGAAGAGCAGCCTGTCTGCCTGGTGACAAGTTGCCACTTGTCTTTATCCCTGCTTTGCCCACCTGACTCACCCTTGTCCAGCCCAGCTCAGGTCAGCCCTCCTCTGGTCCTGATGATTCAGTCTTGCCATCTTCTTGTCTAACCCAGTTTGGATTAGGCCTTGTTGGGGAGGTGGTGTCCTCATGCCTGGGTGACATCTGGCAAAACACAAGAACTCCTTAATGTAGTGATGTGTTTACATGCCCAACTACCTAGGTTGCAAGCATACTGAGGACAGGGACTGGGTTTTATTTGTTTTTGCATATATTTTATTATTCACTTCATTCATTCATTTAACAAATAGTCATTGACCATCTACTCTATTTTAAGCCATGGAGATCTGGCAGTGAGCAAGAATGGCAAAGCCTTACCCTCATAGAGCTTATAACAGGGGTCCCCAAACTACGGCCCGCGGGCCGCATGCGGCCCCCTGAGGCCATTTATCCGGCCCCCACCGCACTTCTGGAAGGGGCACCTCTTTCATTGGTGGTCAGTGAGAGGAGCATAGTTCCCATTGAAATACTGGTCAGTTTGTTGATTTAAATTTACTTGTTCTTTATTTTAAATATTGTATTTGTTCCCATTTTGTTTTTTTACTTTAAAATAAGATATGTGGGCCCTGGCCGGTTGGCTCAGCGGTAGAGCATTGGCCTGGCGTGCGGGGGACCCGGGTTCGATTCCCGGCCAGGGCACATAGGAGAAGCGCCCATTTGCTTCTCCACCCCCCCCCTTCCTTCCTCTCTGTCTCTCTCTTCCCCTCCCGCAGCCAAGGCTCCATTGGAGCAAATATGGCCCGGGCGCTGGGGATGGCTCCTTGGCCTCTGCCCCAGGCGCTAGAGCAACGCCCCGGAGGGGCAGAGCATCGCCCCCTGGTGGGCAGAGCGTTGCCCCTGGTGGGCGTGCCGGGTGGATCCCGGTCGGGCGCATGCGGGAGTCTGTCTGACTGTCTCTCCCCGTTTCGAGCTTCAGGAAAAAAAAAAAAAAGATATGTGCAGTGTGCATAGAGATTTGTTCATAGTTTTTTTTTTATAGTCTGGCCCTCCAACGGTCTGAGGGACAGTGAACTGGCCCCCGGTGTAAAAAGTTTGGGGACCCCTGGCTTATAGTCTAGTGGAAGAGACAATAATTAATCAAATCACAAAATAAATGTTAAATTGCAACAAGCACAGCATCTGACTTGGGTGGTTACCCCATAAAAGTTTGCTGACTCAGTGAACAAAGTGACAGGTAAACCTACTCCCTCCTTGGGCCACCCGGATAGCAGGTTTGTCAGTGTGGGAGGCAGAGCCCAGACTCAGGGTCCTCTAAGATCCTGGTTCCCCATTCTCACCCCAGAGCCTCCTCTGTCCCAACCTCCAGGTTGCAGGGTCTGGGAATCGACACTTTTTTTTTTTAGATTTTATTTATTCATTTTAGAGAGGAGAGAGAGAGAGAGAAGGGGGGAGGAGCAGGAAGCATCAACTCCCATATGTGCCTTGACCAGGCAAGCCCAGGGTTTTGAACTGGCAACCTCAGTGTTTCCAGGTTGACGCTTTATCCACTGCGCCACCACAGGTTAGGCGGAATCAACACTTTTTTTTTTTTTTTATAATTTTATTTTTTTAATGGGGTAACATCAATAAATCAGGATACATATATTCAAAGATAACAAGTCCAGGTTATCTTGTCGTTCAATTATGTTGCATACCCACCACCCAAAGTCAGATTGTCCTCTGTCACCTTCTATCTTGTTTTCTTTGTGCCCCTCCCCACCCCCTATCCCTCTCCCATTCCCCCCTCTCCCCCGTAACCACCACACTCTTATCAATGTCTCTTAGTTTCACTATTATGCCCCACCTACGTATGGAATAATACAGTTCCTGTTTTTTTCTGATTTACTTATTTCGCTTCGTATCATGTTATCAAGATCCCACCATTTTGCTGTAAATGTTCCGATGTCATCATTTCTTATGGCTGAGTAGTATTCCATAGTGTATATGTGCCACATCTTCTTTATCCAGTCATCTATTGATGGGCTTTTTGGTTGTTTCCATGTCCTGGCCACTGTGAACAATGCTGCAATAAACATGGGGCTGCATGTGTCTTTACGTATCAATGTTTCTGAGTTTTGGGAATATATACCCAGTAGAGGGATTGCTGGGTCATAAGGTAGTTCTATTTTCAGTTTTTTGAGGAACCACCATACTTTCTTCCATAATGGTTGTACTACTTTACATTCCCACCAACAGTGTATGAGGGTTCCTTTTTCTCCACAGCCTCTCCAACATTTGCTATTACCTGACTTGCTAATAACAGCTAATCGAACAGGTGTGAGGTGGTATCTCATTGCTGTTTTGATTTGCATTTCTCTAATAGCTAAAGAAGATGAGCATCTTTTCATATATCTGTTGGCCATTTGTATTTCTTCCTGGGAGAAGTGTCTATTCATATCCTCTTCCCATTTTTTTATTGGATTGTTTGTTTGTTTGTTGTTGAGTTTTATGAGTTCTTTGTATATTTTGGATATTAGGCCCTTATCTGAGCTGTTGTTTGAAAATATCATTTCCCATTTAGTTGGCTTTCTGTTTATTTTGTTATCAGTTTCTCTTGCTAAGCAAAAACTTCTTAGTCTGATGTAGTCCCATTCATTAATTTTTGCCTTCACTTCTCTTGCCATTGGAGTCAAATTCATAAAATGCTCTTTAAAACCCAGGTCCATGAGTTGAGTACCTATGTCTTCTTCTATGTACTTAATTGTTTCAGGTCTTATGTTTAGATCTTTGATCCATTTTGAGTTAATTTTTGTACAGGGGGAGAGACTGTAGTCCAGTTTCATTCTTTTGCATGTGGCTTTCCAGTTTTCCCAGCACCATTTATTGAAGAGGCTTTCTTTTCTCCATTGTGTGTTGTTGGCCCCTTTATCAAAAATTATTTGACTATATATATGTGGTTTTATTTCTGGACTTTCTATTCTGTTCCATTGGTCTGAGTGTCTATTTTTCTGCCAATACCATGCTGTTTTGATTGTCGTGGCCCTATAATAGAGTTTGAAGTCAGGTATTGTTATGCCCCCAGCTTCATTCTTTTTCTTTAGGATTGCTTTGGCTATTCGGGGTTTTTTATAGTTCCATATAAATCTGATGATTTTTTGCTCTATTTCTTTAAAAAATGTCATTGGAAGTTTGATGGGAATTGCATTAAATTTGTATATTGCTTTGGGTAATATAGCCATCTTGATTATATTTATTCTTCCTAGCCAAGAACAAGGTATATTCTTCCATCTCATTATATCTTTTTCGATTTCCCTTAACAATGGTTTATAGTTTTCATTATATAAGTCCTTTACATTCTTTGTTATGTTTATTCCTAAGTATTTTTTTTTGTTGCAATCGTGAAGGGGATTATTCTTTTGAGTTCCTTCTCAGTTGTTTCATTGTTGGCATATAGAAAGACTATTGACTTCTGTATGTTAATTTTGTATCCTGCGACCTTACTGTATTGGCTTATTGTTTCTAGTAGTCTTTTTGTGGATTCTTTGGGGTTTTCGATGTATAGGATCATATCATCTGCAAAAAGTGATACCTTTACTTCTTCTTTTCTGATATGGATGCCTTTTATTTCTTTGTCTTGTCTGATTGCTCTGGCTAGAACCTCTAGTACCACATTAAATAAGAGTGGAGAGAGTGGACAACCCTGTCTTGTTCCTGATTTAAGGGGGAAAGCCTTCAGTTTAGTGCCATTTAATATGATGTTAGCTGATGGTTTATCATATATGGCCTTTATCATGTTGAGATATTTTCCTTCTATACCCATTTTGTTGAGAGTCTTAAACATAAAATTGTGTTGTATTTTATCGAAAGCCTTTTCTGCGTCTATTGATAAGATCATGTGGTTTTTGTTCTTTGTTTTGTTGATATGGTGTATTACATTAACCGTTTTACGTATGGGAATCAACACTTTTAACAGGCATCGGGGCATTCTCGTGCCAGTCAAGTCTGGGAACCACTCTTATAGCTAGCAATGACCACTTAAAAACAACAACATAAGGTTTAATGAAGAATCGTTAGCTGTACCAGAGTGTCCCCTGAGAAAGTGCTTTTGTCCTGGTGAACCAGGGTGGGAAGGTAGCTCTGAGGTCTGCTTGGTTCACCACTTCCTTAAGTGTCCACTCATCCCTGAACCCCAGGCGGTTTGCGAGTCATCAGACATTTCTTTCAGCATGAACAGTCCATACTCTGGAACACACAGAGTGCCACAGGGTTCTCTCCAAGGCACCAGACTGACTCAATACCAAACCACGTGCCTTCATTAAAAGCTGTCTACTTCTATGCAATGCTGGCTCAGGGACCAGATGACCTTGATTTCTTTTTAATTTAGAAGTTAAATTTAATGGGGTTACATTGGTCAATAAGAAGACATAGGTTTCAGGTAAACACCTCTATAGCATTTGAACTATTGATTGTGTTGTGTGCCCATCACCCAAAGTCAAATCATTTTCCGTCACCATATATTTGGCCCTCTTTACTCCCTTCCTTCTCATCTGGTAACCACCTCACTTTTGTCTAAGTCCATGAGTCTCATTTTTATATCCCACGTATGTGTGAAATCATACAGTTCTTAGCATTTTCTAATTTACTTATTTCACTTAGCATAATGTTCTCAAGGGCCATCCATGTTGTCGTGAATGGCAATATGTCATCATTTCTCATGGATGAGTAGCATTCTATTATATATATGTACTATATCTTCTTTATCCAATGACTTTGATTTCAATCCCAGATCTGCCATTTTCTAGCTATGAGGCTTTGGACAAGTAAATTCCTCTCTACACCTCAGTTGCCTCGTGTGTAAAATGGATATAGTATTTGCGTTGAGGATGGTTGTGAAGAGTAGTACCAGTGAGTCACTTATCACAGTGCCCGGCACACTGGAAACCCTCAGTGGAGAGCAGCTGTCAAGATTGCATTGAGGGAGATGAGTTCTCGGCAAGGCCTCACCTGTTAGTGTGTTATGGTCACTGAGCCAGCATTCCCAGAATATCCAACTGCTACTAAAGGGGAGTGGCCTGAACCCATGCATCTGCTTTTCACACAAGGAACTAAAGTACTGTTTTTTTTTCTTTTTTACAGAGACAGAGATAGAGTCAGAGAGAGGGATAGATAGGAACAGACAGACAGGAACGGAGAGAGATGAGAAGCATCAATCATCAGTTTTTCGTTGCAACACCTTAGTTGTTCATTGATTGCTTTCTCATATGTGCCTTGACCGCGGGCCTTCAGCAGACCGAGTAACCCTTTGCTCAAGCTAGAGACCTTGGGTCCAAGCTGGTGAGCTTTGCTCAAACCAGAAGAGCCTGCATTCAAGCTGGCAACCTCAGGGTCTCAAACCTGGGTCCTCCGCATTTCAGTCTGACACTCTATCCACTGTGCCACCACCTGGCCAGGCACTAAAGTACTGTTCTTCATAAGCATTTGTGATTTTATCTTTTTACGGAAAATTTGGAAGGATTTACTCCAATTTTCAACCTCAAATACTCCTGGAAAGTAGCTATACTATTTTTACTCCACTGGATTTTAATGTCCCATTTAAAAAACAACACTTGGAGATGGGTGCTGGTGATGATTTCACAACAATATGGATGTACTTAATAGCACAGGAGTGTACACTTAAAATGGTTAAAACGGTGAATTTTATGTTCTGTGTTTTTGACTACAATTAACAAAACGAAACAAAACAAAACTGTGGTTTGTACAGAAGGTCTAATAACTCTAAAGAAAAGAGAAAGGAAGAAACTGGTTTCTAATTGTTTGTACGTCCTGCCGGCATTGCTGTAGCTAATGGCGACCTGATTTATTTATAGAGGACTAGAGTCACATTCAAAAGGATAAGCTTTGTTTATTCAAAAAGACTCACTGAGACAGACTGATGAGGCTGCTGAAGTAACTATTAAAGCTACAGGAACTTAAGGAAATTCTGAAGAACCAATTGTGTGTGAAGGGATCAAGAAAATTTAGTTACCACACTCTGTTTCCTGGCTTATGGTTTTTTTGCGGGGAGTGATGGTGGTGGTGGTGGTGAACTCAACCCCAATGGCACGACTTTTTATTAGATTGTGAATATCAACCCCTTTTAGGACTGGAAGAAGTTTAGGAGCCATATAGTTCTAACCCCCCTCAATCATTCATTTGATTCAACAATTGTCTATTGAATTCTTTCTTTGTGCTCAACATATGGTAAAATATACCAAAGCGGATACTGTGTGTACCATGGTGAGCAATATAGACCCGCCCTAATGTAGCTTATAGTCTGATAGGGAAGACAAACGTTAATCAAATAGCCACATAAATATGGAATTACACACTGTGGAACACTCGGCCTTTAAAGGAAATCTTGAGGTACTCCGAGATGTGGATTAGGAGGGCAGGCTTTGATCTGAGACTGTCAGAGAAGGCTGGGACTTCAGGTAAAGGGCGTTCTGAGCAAAGGCTCTGAAAGAGAAGCGGCATAGCTCCTGTGGAACTGAGAGCAGGCCAGTGTGAGGGTGGATGTTTTCTGAATGAGCAGACTCAGAGGACAGGGAGAAATATCCCACTTCTGCAGAGCCAGGAATAGAAGTAGGTCATTTGTTGCTCCAGTTTTCTCCCCCCCCCCCCCATATCTGGGGAAACTTACCCAGAGGCTTGGGAGTATGACATTTACACGGGTAGAACTATTTCCATCCTGAGAAGGGGTCTGCCCCACCTCCACACGGCCTCCAGTCTCTGGGAGCTGAGGGCCTGCTGCCACCCACCCTTCAGGTCTTCAGCAAGGCCCCTACATTGGGGTCTCCATGAACCGAGCAGGGTCATTTTGACACTTTTTCCCCACCATTGCTTCTCAACATAGCTCATGAAGATCAGTTATGATGGCTGAAATTATGTGTTTGATCAAAAACTAGCTTAGGACAAAGTTGTCTGTGTAGTAAGATGACACCTCTATAAAAATCACCATACATTTAAAAAAAAACTTGCAAGAAAATAAATATCTAGTTGGTGGAATTTTTTTTTTTTTTTCTGAAGCTGGAAATGGAGAGAGACAGACAGACTCCCGCATGCGCCCGACCGGGATCCACCCGGCACGCCCACCAGGGGTGACGCTCTGCCCACCAGGGGGCGATGCTCTGCCCCTCCGGGGCGTCGCTCTGCCGCGACCAGAGCCACTCTAGCGCCTGGGGCAGAGGCCAAGGAGCCATCCCCAGCGCCCGGGCCATCTTTGCTCCAATGGAGCCTTGGCTGCGGGAGGGGAAGAGAGAGACAGAGAGGAAGGAGGGGGGTGGTGGAGAGCAAATGGGTGCCTCTCCTATGTGCCCTGGCCGGGAATCGAACCCTGGTCCCCCTCACGCCAGGCCGACGCTCTACCGCTGAGCCAACTGGCCAGGGCCTAGTTGGTGGAATTTTAAACATCTTTTTCCTTTTCATTTTATTTTCTAGATGCTATTTGAAATACTTTTATATTCTTAAAATAGAAATAATATTGAAATGATAATATTAAGGAAATGTCAGATCTCTTCCTCACTACTTAAACCTTAGCTTTTTCTTTAGTGTGAAGGACATACTCACAGGAGCTTTTAAAAATGTTTTAAATACGAGTTACAGAGAAACATTGGGCAAGGGTGCTAGCGTGGCCAGGCACAGCATTTTCAAAGCACTCTGTAGGGTAGAGGTTTTATTTAAGACAGAATTCTGGGCCCTGGCCGATTGGCTCAGTGGTAGAGCGTCGGCCTGGCATGCGGGGGACCCGGGTTCGATTCCCGGCCAGGGCACATAGGAGAAGCGCCCATTTGCTTCTCCATCCCCCCTTCTCCATCTCCCCCTCCTTCCTCTCTGTCTCTCTCTTCCCCTCCCGCAGCCAAGGCTCCATAGTAGCAAAGATGGCCCGGGCGCTGGGGATGGCTCCTTGGCCTCTGCCCCAGGCGCTAGAGTGGCTCTGGTCGCGGCAGAGCGACGCCCCGGAGGGGCAGAGCATCGCCCCCTGGTGGGCGTGCCGGGTGGATCCCGGTCGGGCGCATGCGGGAGTCTGTCTGTCTCTCCCCGTTTCCAGCTTCAGAAAAATACAAAAAAAAGACAAAAAAAAAAAAAAAGACAGAATTCTGGTGTCCGCGTTGGAGGCATGCCGGCTTAGACAAGGCTGAGCAGGTTGCACCACTGTCACACACTTCCCTGAAGCCTCGCTGCCTCTCTGGCTCTTGAGCCCAGGAAAGGGGGAGAACACGCAGCTTTCCCCAAGCTTCTAGGAAAGCCAGTGTGCCCAGATCCCGGCAGGCGCAGTGCCCTCCGGACATGGAAAATACTGGTGGGGTGAAAGCGAACCAGAGGTGGTGGTTACCTGGGTTCTAGATGGGTGGTAAGGCATTAATTATCTGTATCTATTAGGCAAGTCCTTGCATACTTCTGGACAGGTTTCTCCTCTATAAAATAAGAATAACTGCAGTGGACATTTAGCTCTAAAATAGACCAGATATAAAAGTGAGTGGGTGTGCTGACAGTTTTGTAACAATGAGAGGCAAACTCCTAAAATGTTCAAACTGAGAATTTTCAATTAAGCTTTATCTGTCCCTCAAGCAGCAAACGATGTCAGTTTTTTGTTTTGCAAACCATTTCAGCAAACAAAAATATCCGACCCAGTTCAACAGGTTAGCATTCCAGTCTGCTGTAGACACAAGATGAAATGTCTGTAATTCCTGCGTTAAAGTATTACCCTGTTCTTAAACACGTGCCAAACGAAATGTAGTAAAAGCCTTCATTCCTCAGCCACTTCATTGGGCAAGGCCTGGGAGAAACAGCCTGATAGAAGCAATGCTGGTTTCTTTGTTCTACTGGAAGAGTGACTTTTATGTTCACAAAGTCAGACAGAACATCCTGACTCCAGATAAAGGCTGCTCATTGCTGTAGCCTTGCTAACTTTTTATCATATGCTGCTGTGGTTGGAACATTTTCTGGCAGGAAGAATTCAGGGGCCCTGCCAGGGAACAATATTTTGTCCTGTGTAACCCCTGAGCCCCTTTCTCCACCTGGAGATTTCTCATGGACCCTCATGATGGCTCAGTGACACCGCTCTCAGCCCTCTACGGTCACCACCTAAGCCAGTCCTTGGTTCCCTCCCGCTGTAAGCCTAGCGGCAGAAGAGTCTGTCCAGTTTGCTTCCCTGCCATTCCCACAGCAAGAACGACACAGACCCTTTCTTTATAAGGACATAATGTCAATTACCACAGGGAATCCTCTGCTATGTGCAATGAGGAGAGAACACTGTGGAGGTTATGAAGGTCAAGGGTCCTCACACTGCAGTGACGATACTCCCGGGCCTGTGGTTAAATACAGTGAAACGACTCCTCTGAAGACTCTACTTTTAGCTATTCCCAGTGGCCTAAGGAGATCTCTTGAACCCTCATTCTTGTCTTTTTTTCTCCCTGAAAGTTAGGTTCTTAGCATGTGGTAAGACAGAATGAGGGGATCTGTATGAAAAACTGCTGAATTTAAAGCATGCTGGGGAACAATTTTTTTTTTCATTTTCTGTTGCATGAGGTTTTAGAACTGTTTCTATATAGTTCTGCATCGCTGATTTCAAATCTGAAATGAGTTTTTTGATGCATGCTCTAGTTTTTACGCAATTTTAATTTTTTTGTTACACTTAATGGCATGCATTGGTTTTTAAATTGCAGTTAAAGGGCAACGACTCTTGGATTGAACATAATCACAGGTAATTAATGTTTTACAACCATCACTTTTACATAATTGTAGTTTTTTTTAAATGTAAAAAATTATTATCTGATAAAAACACCCTCTTATTTTGTTTTAAGATTGAATCATGGCTTCTTCGAGTAGGCGTAAATGTAAGAATAGTCCTGACACCTTCTGTTATATATGTGGCTGTTACACACTTCAATGTCAAAGGCGCAATATTTCATCATTTGTGACACGTGCATATATTGCCTATTTTCAAGTTCCCCTTGGCGATGAAGACAAAAATTGGGCTCCTCATATTGTGTGTCATAATTGTGAGGAAATGCTTCGTGACTGGACAAAAGGAAAATGCAAAGGAATGCCTTTTGATATTCCCATGGTTTGGCGTGAACCTAAGGACCACAGCAGTGACTGTTATTTCTGTCTGATCCATACAAAGGGCATCGGCAAGAAAAAATGGCATATGATTGCATATCCTAATATTCCTTCAGCAATACGACTTATCCCATACTCTGAGACACTCCCAGTTCCAGTTTTCAATGGTTTTACTTCTTCTAAGGATGAAGAAAGTGAACATGGTGATCAAGTGTATTTTGATAAGATGCATAAGGAAATGGTTGTAGAATCTGAAAGGTCTTCTTCTGATGCCAAGCAGTCATTAACCCCTCAGCAGTTTAGCCAACCCGAATTGAATGACTTAGTAAGAGATTTGGGCCTATCAAAGAAAGCAGCTGAGTTATTAGCCTCCAGGCTTCAAGAAAAGAATGTACTTCACCGGTCAGCTAAAGTATCCAATTTCAGGAAGAGTGAACAAATCTTTGTGGACTTTTTTCCAAAGACAAACACTTTGTTTACTGTGATGATATCAGTAGTCTTCTCAGCCAGCTAGGTGTTACCACTTACAGTCCAACAGAATGGCAGCTATTTTTTGACAGCTCTAAATGGAGTCTGAAATGTGTTCTCCTACACAATGGTAATGTTTATGCAGTGGTTCCAATTGGCTATTCAACTCATCTGTGAGAAGATTATAATGACATAGAAATTGTCCTCAACTTACTGAAGTATGAGGAGCATAACTGGATCATTTGTGTGGATCTTAAAATGGTAAATTTCCTGCTAAGACAACAGAGAGGTTTCACAAAGTATCCTTGCTTTTTGTGTTTGTGGGACAGCCGAGCTTGGGAGAAACACTGGACACAGAAGGAGTGGCCAAAACGTGAAGCTCTGGAAGTAGGGATGCAAAATAATTGTGAATGAACCTGTAGTTAACTGAGACAGGATCATTTTCCCCCCACTTCACATCAAACTTGGCTTAATGAAGCAGTTTGTTTAGGCTTTGAATAGAGAAAGTGAATGATTTCAACATATTATTTCTGCTTTTCCTGACTTGTCTTTCGAGAAGATAAAAGCAGGTGTATTCGATGGACCCCAAATTTGAACCATCATACGTGACAAAGAATTTTCCAGGAAGATGAATAAGGAGGAGAAAGCAGCATGGCAGTCTTTTGTGGCAGTTACAAAGAACTTCCTTGGCAACAAAAAAGCAGAACTTCTGGTTCAAAGGATGCTGTTGGCTTTCCGCGACATTGGATGGAACATGAGCATTAAGATTCACTTTCTGAACAGTCACCTTGATAAGTTTCCTGAAAATCTTGGCGCTGCTAGTGATGAGCAGGGAGAACGCTTTCATCAAGATCTGAAGATGATGGAAGAGCGTTGTCAGGGGCGATGGGACAGAAATATGATGGCAGACTACTGCTGGAGCATCAAACGAGATTGTTCTCAACAAGTACACAAACGCAAGAGCTACAAACATAAATTTTTGCCTGAATAGAATTTAAATACGTTTTGCACAAATTTTATGATTAAAATAAGTGTTTTAATATGTTCTATTTTGAAATTGTAGACAAATTCTGATGCAATCATATCTTTTAGTGTATTAGTGTATTTACTGCATTATATAAATTATTACATTTTCACAAAGATGATGCCCAAGAAGACATTCTACTTCATTATGGTAAACTAAATGTTGAAAATTTTACAATAAGATGAAAACCTAAAATCTTGAATTGCAAAAAGACTGTAGCGCACAGAGAAAAACTAATGTCAGGTTTGAGATCAGCACACTCGAATTAGGTGAGAACAAGTGTTTTTGTGGATGCAACAAAAATTTTGTTCCCCGGTGTTACCAGGGGCAGAACACACCTGGAGGTCCACAGCTCCAATGAGCAGCACAGTGTGATGAGAGTGGTTAGCTCACACGTTAGATGCACTTCCTGTTTCTCTTCTTTCTGGTCCCCTGCTTACCTTTCTCCGTTTTCCTCTCCAGTATAGGGGTGATAAATAAAAAGTACCTGTGCCCCTCACAAGCCCATGGCAGACATTATTATTCAATCATGGCATTTTTTTCCTTATTAAACCCAAGGATGTAAGCAAAGGTGAATACATTCCTTAGTCTTCTTCCAGGTAAATGCCCCCGAGAAATGAGAGCTTGTACAAAGTGGAATGTACAAGAATGTTCTTGGAAGCTCTATTCCCAATAGTCCCAAACTGGGGAGAACCCAAATGTTTGCATTATTAACAGTAGAATGGATAAAAATATAGTACATGGAAATAATGGACTACTCTACAGAAATGAAAAGGGGCGAACCACTGATGCACACAGTTTGAATGCATCTTAGAGACATCATGTAGAGTGAAACAAATTAGACATAAAGGAGGCATTAGACATTAAGTCAGTCCATTTACTGCAGTTCAAAAAACAGGCAAAAGTCATCCTTGGTGACAGAAATCAAGACAGTGGTTACCCGTGGGGGAAACTGACTGAGAGGGGCACCAGAAAGTCTTCTGGGGACTGGAAATGTTCTGTATCTTCACCTGGGTGGTGGTTTATACAGGTGTGTACATATGCAAAAACACACCGGGATGCACAGCTAAGATTGGCATGCTTTGCTTTTTTAGTTCTCTTTCATTAAAAGTTCTAAAAAGGAGGCGACAACATGAAAACTACTGCCTAGTCTTTGCTCCTATATTTCTCTCTATAAGGAGCATAAGTTCTTGAGTCTGACTCTGATTCAAATTCAAGCGCTGTCACCGATTAGCTGAGTCTCTTGAGTAAATTATGTAACCTCTTTGTACTTCAGTCAGTTTCTCACCTATGCAGCGGGATTAAAAATAGTACTTAATTTACGGCACTGTTTTGAGGGTTAAATCAGGTAGTTCCTATAAAGCGCTTTATGTAACACCTGCCTGGTACATTTAATATATTATGTAATGGGAGGTGGGGACTTTGTTGTTCTTCGTTTCTCCGACTATCTAGTTCTTAAAAATGCTGTCTTTCCCAGCACACATTTTCTCTTCCTTTGTTCTTTTATCTCCCCTACTCCCAAACATGAAGTAAAGTAGATATCTCCTAAAATTTATTTAATAGCCTGACCAGGCAGTGGTGCAGTGGATGGAGTGTTGGTCTGACATGCTGAGGAGCCAGGTTTGAAATCCCGAGGTCGCGGACTTGAGCACGGGCTCACTGGCTTGAGCGTGGGGTCACCAGCTTGAGCGTGGGATCATAGACATGACCCAATGGTTGCTGGCTTGAAGCCCAAGGTCACTGGCTCGGCTGGAGCACCCCCCCCGCCCGCCCCGAAGGCACATATGAGAAAGCAATCAATAACTAAGATGCTGTAGCTATGAGTTGATGCTTCTCATCTCTCTCCCTTCCTTGTCTGTTTGTCCCTCTCTCTCTCTAAAACAAACAAATAAAAAATTTGAATACAACTTATAGTTATATTTGTAATAAAAAAGCAAACAAGTTTAGTATTTTTCATGTCTCTCTTCCAAATCCCAGACCGCACATCAGACCTATTAAACTATTCAATACATATCTGGGCCCTGGCCAGTTGGCTCACTGGTAGTGTTGGCCTGGTGTGTGGATGTCCTGGGTTCGATTCCCGACCAGGGCACAAGAAGTGCTACTTCTCCACCCCCTCCCCCTGCCTCTCCCTCTCTTCTCCTCCCCTCCTGCAGCAGCCATGGCTCGATTGGTGCAAGGATGAGGCGCTGAGGATGGCCCCATGGCCTCCACCTCAGGCGCTAGAATGGCTCCGGTTGCAGCAGAACAAGGGCCCCAGATGGGCAGAGCATTGTCCCCGAGTGGGCTTGCTGGGGCACATGTGGGAGTCTGTCTCTGCCTCCCCTCCTCTCACTAAAAAAAATAAAAATAAAAATTTAAATTATGGTACATGTCTGGGTGGTAGAACATAGGCTTCAGCAGCCTTTGGAACTGTGCAGGCGATTCTAACGATTTCAGTGTGTATACAAATTTGGGAACTACTAAATTAAGGGCTTTCCATTCCCTCCATATTGTGTCACTCATTTCAGCATTTGGTTTAGAATCTTGCCTGCATATTAGAACCACCCAAGAAGCTTCTAAACAATACTGATGCTCAGGCCCCACCCTGGGTAAGGCCTGGATATTTCTAATGAGCTTCCAGCACTGACAGCCAATATGCTCAAGAGGTTGGAGTGCTGGTAGATCTTGTGATCAGGGCAACTCCAGGCAACCTGTTCCCCCACTCGCAATGTTCCTCGTGTGTGTGTGTGTGTGTGTGTGTGTGTGTGTGTGTGAAACAGAGAGAGACAGAGAGGGATAGACAGGAACAAATAGACAGGAAGGGAGAGAGATTAACTCTTTGTTGCGGCACCTTAGTTGTTCATTGATTGCTTTCTCATATGTGCCTTGACCAGGGGCTACAGCAGACCAACTGACACCTTGCTCGAGCCAGTGACCTTGGGTCCAAGCTGGTGATTCTTGCTCAAACCAGATGAACCCGCGCTCAAGCTGACGACCTCGGGGTCTCGAACCTAGGTCCTCCATGTCCCAGTCCGATGCTCTATCCACTGCGCCACACTGCCTGGTCAGGCTCCACATTTCTCTTAAATTAAAATACTTTCTCCTCATGTTTTTAAAAACTCCTGCCTTTGTCTATTTTCTGTTGCAAGCTCAATACGGAGAGGAACAATGTAATGGTGACAAGTTCTCCGTTTGTTTTGCCCCCAGTATGGGATTGTGCTGGATGCAGGCTCTTCTCACACAACCCTGTACATCTACAAGTGGCCGGCAGAGAAGGAGAATGACACAGGGGTGGTGAATCAGATAGAAGAGTGCAAGGTAAAAGGTAAGGTGCAGTAAAAGGGAAGGGGGCAGCGAGACATGGGCGCGTTGGGCAAGTGGAGCACAGGAAGTAAAGCAAGTCAAGTGAAGAGCACAGCGGCGCTGCTATTGTTATTTTATCATCGCTATAAAAATACTATTGAAATCAGTGCTTAATGACCCAGCTAGCTCTTGAAACATAAACAGATTTAAAAATAACTGAGTAATAGTACCTCCCATCAACAGGACAGTTCTGTGTGCTATGAACCAACCTAGATACTAAAAATATTATTTTTGAGGATGATCTCCCTTGGAGGTATGTATCATTATTCCCATTTTTTTTTTATTTCTCTGAAGCTGGAAATGGGGAGAGACAGACAGACTCCCACATGCGCCCGACTGGGATCCACCCGGCACGCCCACCAGGGGCGATGCTCTGCCCACCAGGGGGCGATGCTCTGCCCCTCCGGGGCGTCGCTCTGCCGTGACCAGAACCACTCTAGCGCCTGGGGCAGAGGCCAAGGAGCCATCCCCAGCGCTGGACCATCTTTGCTCCAATGGAGCCTTGGCTGCAGGAGGGGAAGAGAGAGACAGAGAGGAAGGAGTAGGGGGTGGAGAAGCAAATGGGCGTCTCTCCTGTGTGCCCTGGCCGGGAATCGAACCCGGGTTACCCGCACGCCAGGCCGACGCTCTACAGCCGAGCCATCCGGCCAGGGTCTCATTATTCCCATTTTTAAAGACAAGGGCACTGAGGTTGAGAGATGTTAGGCCACATGTTTAAGGGTGCTTGAGCTAATGATGGATCTGGGATTCAAGTGGAGATCTGCCCAACTTCAAACCCATGTCTTAGCCAGTGGTTCTCAAATTTAAACTACCTGGAGGGTTTGTTAAAGTACAGATGTTGAGACCCACCCATTCTTGAAGGCCAGACCTTTTGAATTAAAACAATTAGGTGATAACTTACAAGCTGATTTTTTCATCACAGCTAAGTAACCGGACAGTTTAAAAACTTATGAATGACTACCATATCTGGATAATCATCTTTAAACCAAATCCTCACTATAAAGCCCCAATAGTGAGGATGTTTATCTTAGAGTGAACTGAAATTGTTAAGTGTTCATTTCAAAAAGTTTAAGGAATCTTGGCTCTAATCCTCTCCATAGCAACAATTAGTTTTGCTCTAAAACAGGAAAAACAGTAGTATTACTACGGAGGCAGGGTATCACAGAGGAAAAATCACTAAGGAGACATGGATGCTATTCCGGTTTCTTCTAATAGGAAGACAGTCTGTTTTGTAAATTTTAGGGATCTAGCTATGATATGATCACGTAACTATAATCACATAGCTAGTTAGTAGCAGTTTCTATCTTTTCAGTAAAAGCCAATGTGCCTGGTGTTTAATTTTTGTTTTAAATGACATATTTCTCATTTTATATCTTCTAAGAATTAGTGTTAACTATAATTCTGTGGAAGGAACGTGAAAAAGTATCTATATTGAGTAGCTATCCATAAGATTTCCATTAAAATCTGAATGTTAGGAAAGTTATGCAATTGAATGTGAAAATTGCGCCATCCAGTGGCAAAATTATTGAACAGCATACAGGCACAGTCCAAGGTCTGAAAGTATGTCGCTACCAAGACTAATTCAGTGAGTTACATTCTCAATGAAGCAAACTAATATATGTCACATCAAGAAATTGTCTTCTTGAATTTTATCAGAAAACACAAGTATTTTCCTCTAATATTGTCAAAGTATGTTCTATACTTTTAAAAAACATTTTCAGATAGAGGGTGACGGAGGACGATCTCTCTTTGGGTGATGGGTATCCAACAGAACTAAATGACAAGATAACCTGGAAATGTTTTCTTTGAATATATGTACCCTGATTTATTGATGTCACCAATTAAAATAAAAATTTATTTATAATAATAAAAAAACAAAAAACAACATTTTCATCTGCTTCTATATCTTTTCCTAGGTCCTGGAATCTCAAAATATGCTCATAAAATACATGACTTGAGTATGTATCTGGCTGCATGCATGGAAAAAGCCAGGAAAGTGATTCCAACATCCCAGCACCGAGAGACTCCTGTTTACCTAGGAGCCACGGCAGGCATGCGGTTGCTCAGGTACAGCAACATCTAGGGACCAGGAGCAGCTGGGAGTCAGGTTTGGCAGTTCAGGAGCCTCTGAAGTTATGAGAGAGTGCCACACTTTCCTAACACCTACAATTCTAAATATCCTGAATCTCAGTGGGCAAAACTCCCAAACTCTTAGTATGTGGAAAACTCTGAGTATGTGTCACTTTGGTAGTTTAAGTATGTTTTTAAAAATCCTTCTTGCCCTTCTCCCCACAGGAAATTCAAGGTGGCAAGGGCACAAAGAGAGAAGGATTGAGCTTATGTACTATGAGGTTTGGGGCTACAGATTTAGGGAGTCAGTCTCTGGGAAGGGGAGACCCAAGGAGAGTCACACGTGTCCCGAGACACAAACACAGCTAGCACATCTTTATTGGTTACCACTTAGTATTTGTGTGGATCAGGGGTCCCCAAACTTTTTACACAGGGGGCCAGTTCACTGTCCCTCAGACCATTAGAGGGCCGGACTAAAAAAAAAAACTATGAACAAATCACTATGCACACTGCACATATCTTATTTTAAAGTAAAAAAACAAAATAGGAACGAATACAATATTTAAAATAAAGAACAAGTAAATTTAAATCAACAAACTGACCAGTATTTCAATGGGAACTATGCTCCTCTCACTGACCACCAATGAAAGAGGTGCCCCTTCCGGAAGTGCGGTGGGGGCCAGATAAATGGCCTCAGGGGGCCACATGTGGCCCGCGGGCCGTAGTTTGGGGACCCTTGGTGTGGATGATTTGTTTGCTGGTTCGTTCATTCATTCATTCATTCATTCATTCATTCATTCATTCATGCAGCATATACTGACTGCCTCCTCTGTCCCAGGATATGGAGGAAGTAGGTGACTTCAGCCCTCGAGGAGATCAGCATTTCATTACAGGGTGATCAGTTTTTTAATAGAAGGCTGCTCAGAGCTGCTACACTTTGTCCTGCCCAGAATGGGAGGAGGTCAGGGGGATTTACCAGAGAAGGGGACACATGAGCTGAATCACGAAGGATGAGTTGGAGGGTGGAGCAAAGGCATCACAGGCAGGGCAATCCTTTTGCATTCCATAACCTATGTTTATCTGGCACCCATCATGTGTCAGGCAAAGAGGACAAAGTCCCTGCCTTCCTGCAGCTTGTGTTCTAATAGATGTGCAAAAGCAGGAACGTGTGAGAGACCAGGGCATGGTCAGGGAGCTGTAAATAGATAGAACATAGGGTGCAGATAGTAAAATAATAATAGTCGTAGTAATACTATTTGTAATTGTTGAGCCCTAACTATGTTCTTATCCCTGCGCTGTAATCATCATAATTCTATAAAGTAAGAGGTTTTTTGTTGGGTTTTTTTTGTATTTATCTGAAGCTGGAAACGGGGAGAGACAGTCAGACAGACTGAGGATTGAGAAGGGAGCCAGTTGTAGGTATGGAGGTCACACAGACCAGAGTTTACAGGAGTCTGATGCGAGAGATCCCAGGAGCCTAAAGCCAGCTGCCAGGCAGCATCCGCTGCCCCAGAGGCTCTCGGTGTTGCGCAGCCTATGTCTTGGAAGCAATTGCATCCCGTCTTCATTATGACAGTCCTGGAAGATTTCTCCTTTAGGTCGCAAGGTCTCAGACAGACCACAGGACTGAGGACAGGATGAGGAAGATTTTTCCCCAGGGTGGCACCAATGGGGGGTGGGTATCTGTCCCAGGGCATTTGGGCATTTGCCACCCGTTGTTGTATTCTTTTTTTTTTTTTTTTTTTTTTTTTTTATAATTTTATTTTTTTAATGGGGTGACATCAATAAATCAGGATACCGTTGTTGTATTCTTAATTAAGAATCACAAGCAGAGCCTGTGGATGTAACCAGCTAGGAGCCACCAGCAATGGCTAGTGTGGCCCACATTGGCTTAAGGTGTGGTAATCAAACAACACCCAGCTATGACCACCACAGTAATTAAAATTTCATTGGTAAGTTTTTGGAGCCAAGAAACAACAACAAAAATGATATTTTAGGAAGATGAATCTATGCAGGGATTGGGAGGATTTGGATTTAGAGAGAGGGGGCAAAAGGTAGTTCTGCCTCGCTCCAAAGGAGGGCCCCTCAGGCAGCCATGTGTGGTGGAGAGCTCCATCTCTCTGTTTATTCCATTGAGTTATGATTCACTTCCTGGGAGAACCGACTGCAAGCTGTGGCTGACATGAGTAGTTGCAGTTATTAAAATTGGTAACTTCAGCTCTTCCTTTGTGTAGATTAGAAAATGAACAGTCGGCGGACAAGGTTTTGGCTGAGCTCACGGAGATTCTCAGGAACCAACCCTTTGACTTCCAGGGTGCCAGAATCATCTCTGGCATGGAGGAAGGTGCCTATGGCTGGATTACTATCAACTATCTGCTGGGAAAATTCACTAAGGTGATTATCTTAAAGCACACATAGAGTGGTTCCCTGGGGCCCGATGCTGTTGCTGTCTCAGGCAATACTTGATTGCTAATCAGACTGAATGATGGATGAATGAACAAATTCACTTACCCCCACATTTGCAAGAGTCACCAGAGGTACAATTCTCTTACAAGAACTTTTACTATTGGAGGATAAGGAAGCCATATCTTCACTTTAGAGAGACATAAAAATATATCATTAAAAATAAGAATGGCTAATATTTGCCTGGTGCTATGCCAAGCACTTTCCACATACTGTATGATTTAATCTTCAGAACAACTATTCTCTCATTTTAGAGCCCCAGTTGAGGGCTAGAGAAGGTTGATTATTCTACTCAAGGTTACACAGATAATGAGCAAATGAATGAGTATGTGAACTGGAGTCTTTCCAGCTCCAAGCCCCTTGTTCATAAACACCGACAACTGCTTCTAGACTGCTGCAGTCTGAGCTATGTGTTTGAGGATTCAGGAACTTCCAGTAGCTTGGTGTCACCCTTATGCCCCTTGATCCTTCACACTAGGAAGTTGCTGAGTCCAAGAAATAGTGTGAAAAACGGGGTGTCCAGAGACGTCTATCACTGGCAACTACTCTTTTTCAGAAACTGAAATGGCTCAACCTGATGCCTGGTGACAGCGATGATCAGGAAACTTACGGAGCTTTAGACCTTGGGGGAGCCTCTACGCAAATCACTTTTGTGCCCCAAAACCAGACAATTGAGTCTCCGGAGAGCGCTCTGTACTTTCGTCTCTATGGCAGGGACTACAGCGTATACACACACAGCTTCTTGTGCTACGGGAAGGATCAGGCGCTCCTGAAGAAACTAACCAAGGACATTCAGGCAAGGATAACTGAATCCAGACCCCACATCTGGGCGGCCAGCCCCCACATCCTGTTGTTGGCTCTCTCTACTTCAGTAATTGGTTATCGTACTTTCCAAACCTTTTCAGGCAGGATCTAAGTACATCTGGTAGACCCTTATGAATCCTTCCCTCCAGACATCACCTCCTATATTTATTTACTGCACTATCTCCAAGGACACGACTCAGATCCCTTCTTGGGAAATAATTTCTCACCCCTGTGGAGTTGACAGTGAAAATTACATGCTAGGATATTGTTGCAGGGGAGGGTGTGTGCAATTTATAACCACTTTTAAATCTCCATTTCTTACAAGCTACAAAAAACCAGGGTTGAGAAAAGGAGGAGAAAAAATACTTCAGGGAAAACACCAGGTTTAGGAATCAACACTTCAAATCTTGTCCCCAGACACTCTCTGTATTTTGAAGGCAAGAAAAGTTAAACATACTTGAAATTATGCGAGTACCAGGCACACCCTGATAAACAAACACAGAGCCAGGTTGTCATATCCAGCTGTTCCCTGTCTCCACTAAAAGGACAAGCAGTTCTCTTCTCTCCTCCCAAGCTCCCTTTCTGGTTCTCAGAAGCACTATCCATAAGACGACTTCCACTGGACTGCTGAGAGGTGCCTACTGAGCTCCAAGACTCCATTAAGCCCCTGAGCCTCAGCAGTCCTCTTCTCTTGAACATACTGGGTTGTGGGTTAAAAGCATTTTGATACTCCTGGCTTAAATAATCTTAAGGAACTTCCAGCTCTTGGAGTTCTGCTCTTTTGCTTGGAGTTGGGAGCAGGATCAACTAACTACTGGAGAACTACCCCAAGCTCTGAATTTTGAGAGTCTTTCTGGTTTTCCTTGTGAATCTGCTTTTGACCTATGTGATTAGAACTAAGCACTTAGGGAACATTCCAAACCAATGGCATTTCGGGGCCTAGCTTGCACTATATTAGCTTTCTATGAATAGAGAAAGTTTATTTACATCTGATACCAATTCTGGTACCTGTTATTCAAATCTGACTATTCCCAAGGCTGAAAAACGCAGGACAGAGGCATACCGATGCCAGTGCTCCGTGCTGGGATGTTGCACAATTCCTACACATTCATAAAGTCAGGCTGGTGCTTTTGTACCCAAAGCATGTGATCCCTTCAAGTGATCTTTCCGTTTAGGGGACAGATGGAACCATCCAGGACCCATGTTTTAACCACGGATACAGCAGGATAATGAACATAAGTGACCTTAATGAGAGCCCCTGCACCAGGACATTTCAGACGACTCTTCCGTTTGTTCAGTTGCAAATCCGTGGCGTTGGAAACTACCAACAGTGCCAGCAAAGTGTCCTTAAACTCTTCAACACCAGTAGCTGCCCTTATTCCCGCTGTGCCTTCAACGACATTTTCTTGCCACAACTTCAAGGAAATTTTGGGGTAAGTTTTTGATGATAAGGTATATTGGTTATGATGATTTTGGCTGCAGTGATAGAATATGTGCCTACAAGGAGTTTAAGTAAGAGGACTTATTTTTCTCTCACATGATAATAAGCCTTGAGGTTAGTTCTTTGGCTTTAATCATATGAGGACTCAGGACCAGCTTTCCCATTATCTTCGTGTGGTGTTAAGATGGCAGCTGTTGGTCTCAGTAATATGTCTTTACATGCAAAGCCAAAGCAGGAAAGAGGGAAGTTTCTCTTGCATACATCTTCAATTTTGCAGAAGTGCCAACAAACATCTTTATAGATACCATGTGTCAGAATTTACTGACATGCATACCTCTAAACCAATTCATGATAAAGGGGAATGGACTACCAAGGTTGGTTTAGAGCAATCACTGTTCATCCTCTGGAACTGGGTAGCCTTTCCTAAGCACGTTGCTTTCATTGCTTTCTCCTACCTGGGTACACTCAGGAATCTGTAAGCCAGAAGAAGGGGGACGGGCTGTTAGGTAGGGGACAGGCTGAATGGTAGGGGACGGGCTGTTAGGTAGGGGACTGGCTGTATGGTAGGGGCCGGGCTGTATGGTAGGGGCCGGGCTGTTAGGTAGGGGACTGGCTGTTAGGTAGGGGACGGGCTGTATGGTAGGGGACGGGCTGTTAGGTAGGGGACTGGCTGTTAGGTAGGGATGGGCTGTATGGTAGGGGACGGGCTGTATGGTAGGGGACGGGCTGTTAGGTAGGGGACGGGCTGTTAGGTAGGGGACTGGCTGTTAGGTAGGGGACGGGCTGTATGGTAGGGGACGGGCTGTTAGGTAGGGACGGGCTGTATGGTAGGGGACGGGCTATTAGGTAGGGGACTGGCTGTTCGGTAGGGACTGGCTGTTAGGTAGGGGACGGGCTGTTAGGTAGGGGATGGACTGTTAGGTAGGGGACGGGCTGTTAGGTAGGGGAAGGGCTGTTAGGTAGGGGACGGACTGTTAAGTAGGGGACGGACTGTATGGTAGGGGACGGGCTGTATGGTAGGGGACTGGCTGTTAGGTAGGGGACGGGCTGTATAGTAGGGGACGGGCTGTATGGTAGGGGACGGGCTGTTAGGTAGGGGACGGGCTGTTAGGTAGGGGACGGGCTGTATAGTAGGGGACGGGCTGTATGGTAGGGGACAGGCTGTTAGGTAGGGGACGGGCTGTATGGTAGGGTACGGGCTGTTAGATAGGGGACGGGCTGTTAGGTAGGGGATGGGCTGTTAGGTAGGCGATGGGCTGTTTGGTAGATACCCATTAGGATCTGCCACAGGCGCCTTCTCAGATGTCAGAGAAGCAGAAGCAGAAGTTAGATGTCTTGGCTAAAGTTTTCCTCTATAAAGACATTCAGGAAGCAGAAACTCAAAACCCCAAGGAAATACTGAAGATAGACTTATTTTCATTACATTTTAGAATTGTGAGACTATTTGAATCCCAACTCCAAAATAAGTAAGATATTTGAGCAGCGGTAGAAGACGTGCCCTTGATCTACTCATTATTCACATTTCCAACTTTGGGCCTGGAGAACAAGCATTATTACTGTAATCATAGTATAGCAGTATATTGCTAAATTAGCTATCATCAATCAAGTGCCAATTATTAACTAAGCGCTATACTGTATATGCATTATATCACTTAATCACTTAAAATATCATTCAAAGAAGCAAGGGTTTTTGCCTGCTTTCATATTTTTTCTCCCTTTTTCAGAAAACAGGTCAGCATGTAAAAAGAGAGGTTTAACTCTCCTTCAGGGCTCCAGCAGGAGAATTTCTCTCCAGGTGTTCTTGGCCTACCCCAAGGTCACAGAGAGAGCTCCCTGGAGAGAACACAGGCGCTAGAGCAATCACAACTGGTTTTTTTGTGTTTTGTTTTTTTTTTTTGTTTGTTTGTTTTTTACAGAGACAGAGAGTCAGAGAGAGGGACAGATAGGGACAGACAGACAGGAACAGAGAGAGATGAGAAGCATCAATCATCAGTTTTTCGTTGCGACACCTTAGTTCATTGATTGCTTTCTCATATGTGCCTTGACCGTGGGCCTTCAGCAGACCGAGTAACCCCTTGCTCAAGCCAGCGACCTTGGGCTCAAGCTGGTGAGCTTTTTTGCTCAAGCCAGATGAACCCACGCTCAAGCTGGAGACCTCGGGGTCTCGAACCTGGGTCTTCCGCATCCCAGTCCGACGCTCTATCCACTGCGCCACCGTCTGGTCAAGCCACACCTGGTTTTAATCTTGGCTTTGCCACTTGTGTACTGTGCAGGCTCTTCATCCTTGGTCTCTGGGAAAAGAGCAGTGTGCGCCTACCTTGACCATGGCCCAGACCACAGTTTTCCACCCCTGAAGGTTCCTGAGGGAGATACAGGAGAGGACAGTGACTGGCAGAGTAAATCTTGGTTATTCACTGGCTCCAAACCCAAATTCAGAAGAAACGAGAACCTCACCTAGATGCTCTAGAGCTTGGCACTGGCTGCCCATGTTGGGCTTTTTTTTCAGGCCGAGGCCTTTGCATTGGACCCAACTACTAGAAGAGAAACAAGGGTGCCACGAAAGGGAGGGAGGTGGCCAGGGGTGCTGGGGACAGCCAAGGGCCCTTCCATTCCTGTCACCGCTAGGAAGTACATCTGAAGGAAAAAGAATATACTCTTGTGTGTTGACTTTTTTAACTTTTCTAAGAGTTTTGCCTCCTGGGAAACGGCCAAATTCTTGCCTTCAAGCTTGAGTAAATGCTTCCCTCCTGTGTGGTGGGGTTGGATGATCGTGGTGGTAGTGGTGGAACTTCCTGCCTTTAAATATGATGCTTTCAACCAAGGTAGGGAGACAGGGAGTTGGAAAAGGGTAGAAGGGTCCTAAATGTCTCCTGGAGGCTTTTTTGTTTTGCCCCTTAATCCCTCATTGAAACTACCCTCATCACAGCCTTCTGAACCTCAACTTGGCAGTCTTTGTAGAGTGCCTTCCTCTGAATAGGGTCTGCTTTCTCTGAATATAGCCCTTAGGGTCAGGACTGTTCCTGCACCGATTCCTGTTTGGACAGGGTCTTTCTATCTTAGATTCTTTTTGTGCCCTCTGTAATTTCTTCCTTAATCCTACAGATTTTTAAGATGTTTTCCCATTTATAAAATGAAGACAGAAATACTTATTGCATGACTAGCTGTGTGTGATAAGCCAGATGAACAGAGGTGGACTGATGAATGTTTTACAACCATCTCTCTAGGGATGAGGGAACTGATTTTTTGTTGCATCTGCCAATTTGCATGGTGTAAGTACGCCCGCAATGGCCTATTTTAAGCTATCAAGATGATATCAACTGGCTCAAAAAACTCCTGAAATTTTAACAATTAGTTCTTTTTTTTTTTTTTTTTTTTGTATTTTTCTGAAGCTGGAAACAGGGAGAGACAGTCAGACAGACTCCCACATGCGCCCGACCGGGATCCACCCGGCACGCCCACCAGGGGCAACGCTCTGCCCACCAGGGGGCGATGCTCTGCCCCTCCGGGGCATCGCTATGCCACGACCAGAGCCACTCTAGCGCCTGGGGCAGAGGCCAAGGAGCCATCCCCAGCGCCCGGGCCATCTTTGCTCCAGTGGAGCCTTGGCTGTGGGAGGGGAAGAGAGAGACAGAGAGGAAGGAGGGGGCGGGGGTGGAGAAGCAAATGGGCGCTTCTCCTATGTGCCCTGGCCGGGAATCGAACCAGGGTCCCCCGCACGCCAGGCCAACGCTCTACCGCTGAGCCAACCGACCAGGGCCAATTAGTTCTTTTTTTTTTTTTTTTTTTTAGTTCTTATGAGTGGATAAGAGCCAGCTCCCGTATATCACTGCAAATAGAAAAAAGCTAACATACTATTGCACCCAGTGGGCCCTTGAAAGAGTTTGCTCTTTCTCCTAACCCCATTCTAGGCCTTCACTCCTGCAGGAAGTTACCACTGCAAAGTCCTGCATCTTGAAGCATAATGATTTGCAAAACTCAATTGTATTTTAATTATTTCCAAAACCAGTTAGCCTGGGTATTCTCAAGCCACAGAAAATTTTCAGGGAGGTAATTTTTGCCACAGTTGCATTTAGCACCGATGATCTAATTCATAGTACTCTTACAGTTTGGCTGCACTGTGGCCTTGGTTGCTAGACAGAACCCAATTTGTAGGCAAATAAGAAATACCAAAAAGGAAGAGGGAACATCTGTGGGGAATTACTTATGTGGTAATTTAGGACTTTTTAAAAAGATCACATTGTATCATTTATATAAACAAGAAAAGTTATAAACAAATTCAACAGGAGCTGGAACTGAAGAACATTAAAATTTGTTTGTTTACATATGTATACATACACATGTGTTTATTTATGTGTGTGTGTAGGGAGGGTATATAGATCTGAACTTCCCAGTAGCCAAGGGAAAAAAGAAGACATAATCAGGTACATAATTTTCACTATATTCAGCATACCCAGTCACAGGCCAAAGCAGAGCTATTCTAAAATCGAATCCCAAGGATATTTTATAAAGGATATTTTGCTAGACAATGTCTCTGATCATATTTTTTTTAATTGCAATTTTAAATTTTTATAGCAACTTTAGCCCAGAGGTATAATATTGAAAGGCCAACTAAGTGATAGCAATTCTGTGATGGACAGAGGCAATATGAGTTTTTGATACTCATCTTGATATAAGAAAGGGTTTAGAGTAGCTGAAAGAGGGGAGAGACATATTCTTCAAATCACCTTCCATAGCCTGACCAGGCGGTGGCACAGTGGATAGAGCGTCGAACTGGGATGTCCTCCACATCCAGTTTGAGACCCCGAGGTTACCAGCTTGAGCCCAAGGTTGCTGGCTTGAGCAAAGGGTCACTCGGTCTGCTGTAGCCCCCTGGTCAAGGCACATATGAGAAAGCAATCAATGAACAGCTAAGGTGTCGCAATGAAGAATTGATGTTTCTCATCTCTCTCCCTTCCTGTCTGTCTGTCCCTATCTATCTGTCCCTCTCTCTGACTCTATCTCTCCCACACACACAAAAAAAAATAAAATCACCTTCCATAAACACTGATTGTTTAAGCTAGCAAATGAAAGAAGATGAGGAGCTGACCTTTTGAGGCTATGTTCTCTGAAGATATCCTAAAGTGTTCCTATTCTGAGGTGCTGCTTAAATATGGACCCTCAGATTATAGATGCTAATCCAATAAAGGTCCATAAAGTAAGGCTATGGAAATCAGGGAGCTAATCAGTCTGACCTCAGTGGAAGGGCATCCAAGTCGGGAATTCCTAGAGCTAAGTCAGCATTTCCCTCCACAACTGCCCTTAGGTCCATTGTGGAAAAAAGAACATCTGACGAATTGAATCTCCAAAGTCCTACCCAAGAGTAAGATCAAGATGATTTTTTTCTTAAAGACATTTAAAGAGTCACCTACCACAGCCATAGGAAGAAACTTGAACCATCTCATGTGTCCTTGAACCATCTGATTTTGAGCAGTGAACCTTCCTAGGGTATTAAAAGAAGAAGGTGGTTTTTGTCATTCAATATAATTCTTGGGATTAAAAATGGAAATGTTGTAAGGTTAAGGTGTCTTTTGCATTACATAATATATGTAAATCGAGAAAAAATTCATCCTCAACTCTTATCACCTTATCCTAGTAACACTTTCTTTATCTGGGTTCAATTCCAACGCATGTTGGTATAAGCAGTATTCCACTCTAGGAGAGACGTTTCCAAGGGATTGAAGAGGCCATCTTAGATAGTAAACACAATATAAGTGGATTTCTGAAGAACATACACACACAGGAAAAACTCCCATTTAGGCCCTGGCACATTGAAGACTTTCACAAAAGATAGACAGGTAGATGGAATGAAAAAAGATGACTATAATATGAACGAACTGGCTCTGGAGCAGGGGAGGAGAAATTGATGAGCTTATTCTGGAGCACAACTGTTTAAAAAGAAAGACAAATAGATACCTTCTCAGTTCTGACAGCAGGTTTTGCACTTGATTTTAATTCTAAGATTAGGTTTTTGCTGTGCTATAGAGAAATCTGTGTACGTGTGTGTGTATTAAAGGAACATGACTATATTGAACATTAATATATATGTATATATATATAGGAGAGGGGATTTAAAACATTACTTCAATTTTGATTTAGGTGTTCATAGTAGAAGGCCATATTTATTTTATTTTTCTATTCCTAATATAATAGCATGATTACATGATAGCATAGTTGATTCTATTTTGAGAGAGGACTCTAAATCACAATTTGCAAAATCAAGACACTAGCTAAAAGCAAAATATTGAGGCAGCCTAGACCAGTCATTCTTGGGTGTGTGTATGGTAAAATATACATAATATTTACCATTTTAACTACCTTTAGGTATACAGTTCTGTACATTTACATTATTGTAGAACAGTCACCATCATCCATCTCCAGAACTTTTTCATCTTCCAAAACAGAAACTCCACCCACTACACTGAACACTAACTCCCTGGTCCTCTTTCTCCTCAGCCCCTGGCAATGAATTTGACTATACCAGGTGCCTCATATAAGTGGAATCATACAATATTTGTCCCTTTGCGACTGGCTTTTTTCACTTAGCATCATGTCTTTAATAGATCAGTCATTCTTACCTCTTTAAGGGAACACAACACTCTGAAAAAATGTGACGAAAGCTAAGGGTCTCCTAAACAGAACAATGGACATATAAATGGATGCCGAAATCTTTGTATACAATTTAAAAGATATCATGATCCCCTGAGGTGGACCTATGAATGTTTCCAAGGGATTGAAGAGGCCATCTTAGATAGTAAACACAATATAAGTGGATTTCTGAAGAACATATACACACAGGAAAAACTACCATTTAGGCCCTGGCACATTGAAGACTTCCACAAAAGATAGACAGGTAGATGGAATGAAAAAAGACAACTATAATATGAATGAACTGGCTCTGGAGCAGGGGAGGAGAAATTGACCTCATTAGAGCCCTTAATCTAAAACAAAAAGTACATAAAAACTAGAGATTAGGCCCTGGCCTGTTGGCTCTGCGGCCCAGCTTGTGGAAGTCCCGGGCTCGATTCCCGGCCAGGGCACACAGGAGAAGGGCCCATCTGCAAGTTAAGATGAGTAATGAAGTTAGAATGGGGGGTAGGGAATATGTCACGTGGTTGGTTTGGGCAGAATATAGACTGTAATGCCTGGTCTTTCTGTGACTACAATGCTTCGTTTAATCTTTTTTTGCCAAATTATTATGTTTTTTGTTTGTTTTCTGAAGTGAGAAGCAGGGAGGCAGAGAGACAGACTCCCGCATGTGCCTGATCGGGATCCACTCGGCAAGCCCACTAGGGGGCGATGCTCTGCCCATCTTGGGTGTTGCTCCATTGCAACAGGAGCCATTCTAGCACCTCAGGTGGAGGCCACAGAGCCATTTTCAGGGCCCAGGCCAACTTTGCTCCAATGGAGCCTTGGCTGTGGGGGGGGGGGAGGGGGAAGAGAGAGATAGAGAGAAAGGAGAAGGGGAAGGGTGGAGAAGCAGATGGGTGCTTTTCCCATGTGCCCTGGCTGGGAATCGAACCTGGGACTTCCACATGCTGGGTCAACGCTCTACCACTGAGCCAACCAGTCTGGATTCAATGTTTTTTTTTTTTAATTTTTATTAATTTTAATGGGGTGACATCAATAAATCAGGGTACATACGTTCAAAGAAAACATCTCCAGGTTATCTTGTCATTCAATTATGTTGCATACCTATCGCCAAAGTCAGATTGTCTTCCGTCACCTTCTATCTGGTTTTCTTTGTGCCCCTCCCCCTCCCTCTCTCCTTCCCTCTCCTCCCCCCTCTGCCCCGTAACCACCACATTCTTGTCCATGTCTCTTAGTCTCATTTTTATGTCCCACCTATGTATGGAATCATGCAGTTCTTAGTTTTTTTCTGATTTACTTATTTCATTCCGTATAATGTTATCAAGATCCATCCATTTTGTTATAAAATGATCCGATGTCATCATTTCTTATGGCTGAGTAGTATTCTATAGTGTGTATGTACCACATCTTCTTTATCCAGTCATTTATTGAAGGGTTTTTTGGTTGTTTCCATGTCTTGGCCACTGTGAACAATGCTGCAATGAACATGGGGCTACATGTGTCTTTACGTATCAATGTCTCTGAGTTTTGGGGGTATATACCCAGTAGAGGGATTGCTGGGTCATATGGTAGTTCCATTTTCAGCTTTTTGGGGAATCACCATACTTTCTTCCATAATGGTTGTACTACTTTACATTCCCACCAACAGTGAATGAGGGTTCCTTTTTCTCCACAGCCTCTCCAACACTTATTACCTGTCTTGTTGATAATAGCTAATCTAACAGATGTGAGGTGGTATCTCATTGTAGTTTTGATTTGCATTTCTCTAATAGCTAGTGAAGATGAGCATCTTTTCATATATCTGTTGGCCATTTGTATTTCTTTCTGGAAGAAGTGTCTGTTCATGTCCTCTTCCCATTTTTTAATTGGATTGTTGTTTGTTGTTGAGTTTTATGAGTTCTTTGTATATTTTGGATATTAGGCCCTTATCTGAGCTGTTGTTTGAAAATATCATTTCCCATTTAGTTGGCTGTTTATTTTGTTGTCAGTTTCTCTTGCTGAGCAAAAACTTCTAAGTCTGATGTAGTCCCATTCCTTTATCTTTGCCTTCACTTCTCTTGCCTTTGGAGTCAAATTCATAAAATGCTCTTTAAAACCAAGGTCCATGAGTTTAGTACCTATGTTTTCTTCTATGTACTTTATTGTTTCCGGTCTTATATTTAGGTCTTTGATCCATTCTGAATTAATTTTAGTACAAGGGGACAAACTGTATTTGAGTTTCATTCTTTTGCATGTGGCTTTCCAGTTTTCTCAGCACCATTTGTTGAAGAGGCTTTCTTTTCTCTATGTGTGTTGTTGGCCCCTTTATCAAAGATTATTTGACCATATATATGTGGGTTTATTTCTGGGCTCTCTATTCTGTTCCATTGGTCTGAGTGTCTATTTTTCTGCCAATACCATGCTGTTTTGTCATGGCCCTATAATATAGTTTGAAGTCAGGTATTGTAATGCCCCCAGCTTCATTCTTTTTCCTTAGGATTGCTTTGGCTATTCGGGTTTTTTTATAGTTCCATATAAGTCTGATGATTTTTTGTTCCATTTCTTTAAAAAATGTCACTGTAATTTTGATGGGAATTGCATTAAATTTGTATTTTGCTTTGGGTAATATGGTCATTTTGATTATATTTATTCTTCCTATCCAAGAACAAGGAATATTTTTCCATTTCATTGTATCTTTTTCGATTTCCCTTAACAATGCTTTGTAGTTTTCATTATATAAGTCCTTTACATTCTTTGTTATGTTTATTCCTAGGTTTTTTTTTTGTTGTTGTTGTTGCAATCATGAAGGGGATTATTTTTTTTGAGTTCGTTCTCAAATGTTTCATTGTTGGTATATAGAAAGGCTATGGACTTTTGTATATTAATTTTGTATCCTGTGGCCTTACTGTATGGGTTTATTGTTTCTAGTAGTCTTTTTGTGGAGTCTTTAGGGTTTTCAATGTATAGGATCATATCATCTGCAAAAAGTAAAACCTTTACTTCTTCTTTTCTGATATGGATGCCTTTTATTTCTTTATCTTGTCTGATTGCTCAGGCTAGAACTTTTAGCACCACGTTAAATAAGAGTGGAGAGAGTGGACAACACTGTCTTGTTCCTAATTTAAGGGGGGAGGTCCTCAGTTTTATGCCATTTAATATGATGTTAGCTGATGGTTTATCATATATGGCCTTTATCATGTTGAAATGTTTTCCTTCTATACCCATTTTGTTGAGTATTTTAAACATAAAGTTGTGTTTTATTTTATCGAATGTCTTTTCTGCATCTATTAATAAAATCATGTGGTTTTTGTTCTTTGTTTTGTTGATATGATGTATTACGTTAACTGTTTTACATATGTTGAACCATCCTTGAGATTCTGGGATGAATCCCACTTGATCATGATGTATTATTTTTTTAATATGTTGTTGTATTCGATTTACTAGTATTTTGTTTAGTATTTTAGCATCTGTATTCATTAGAGATATCGGTCTGTAATTTTCTTTTTTTGTGCCGTCCTTGCCTGGTTTTGGTATGAGGGTTATGTTGGCCTCATAAAATGTGTTTGGAAGTGTTGCTTCTTCTTCAATTTTTTGGAAGACTTTGAGTAGAATAGGAACCAAATCTTCTTTGAATGTTTGATAGAATTCACTAGTATAACCGTCTGGGCCTGGACTTTTATTTTGGGGGAGGTTTTTAATAGCTTTTTCTTTTTCCTCCCTGCTGATTGGTCTGTTTAGGCTTTCTGCTTCTTCATGTCTCAGTCTAGGAAGGTTGTATTGTTCTAGGAATTTATTCATTTCTTCTAGATTGTTGAATTTGGTGGCATATAGTTTTTCATAGTATTCTACAATAATTCTTTATATATCTATGATGTCTGTGGTGATTTCTCCTCTTTCATTTTGGATTTTGCTTATATGAGGACTCAGTGTGTTTGACTGGAGCATTGGAAAATGATTTAAGAAACCATTTTTCTGGCCCTGGCCGGTTGGCTCAGTGGTAGAGCGTCAGCCTGGCGTGCAGAAGTCCTGGGTTTGATTCCCGGCCAGGGCACACAGAAGAAGCGCCCATCTGCTTCTCCACCCCTTCCCCTCTCCTTCCTCTCTGTCTCTCTCTTCCCCTCCCGCAGCGAGGCTCCATTGGAGCAAGGATGGCCCGGGCGCTGGGGATGGCTCCTTGGCCTCTGCCCCAGGCGCTAGAGTGGCTCTGGTCGCAAAAGAGCGACGCCCCGGAGGGGCAGAGCGTCGCCCCCTGGTGGGCGTGCCAGGTGGCTCCCAGTCGGGCGCATGCGGGAGTCTGTCTGACTGTCTCTCCCCGTTTCCAGCTTCAGAAAAATACAAAAAAAAAAAAAAAAAAAAAAAAGAAACCATTTTTCTTTATTTATGGATAAATTTGGTTTTAGATTAACTTTCTGGATTTGTTTCCCTGAAAACCTGGTAAAGGTGTAATGTTATTACATTACAGGGCAACAGTTCTCATGTTTAAAAAAATGACCCCTGAAATAAATTGCATTAGATCTGGAAGAAATTCTAAATGAACTATGCCTACTCTGTGGGCTTCTCTAACCTGCATTAAGGGTCTATACATGTGGGGTATGTAACAAAAGGCTTTATTTTTATAGCACTTGCTATCATCCTTCCTATCATCTATTATATGTTGGAGTTCGGCTGCCTTCTGCTAGAGCAGTGGTCCCCAACCCCCGGGCCACGGACCAGTACTGGTCCTTGGGCCATTTGGTACCGGTCCGCAGAGAAAGAATAAATAACTTACATTATTTCCATTTTGTTTATATTTAAGTCTGAATGATGTTTTATTTTTAAAAAATGACCAGATTCCCTGTGTTACAATGTCTAAGACTCACTCTTGACACTTGTCTCGGTCATGTGATACATTTATCTGTCCCACCCTAAAGGCTGGTCCGTGAAAATATTTTCTGACATTAAACTGGTCCATGGCCCCAAAAAGGTTGGGGACCACTGTGCTAGAGGACAGTGATTTTTGTCTGTTTCAATTCTTGCTTAGAACACAGTTGGTATTTATTTGTTGAACAAATGAATGAATGAATGAATGAATGAATGAATGAATGACATGCAGCCAAAAATCAGGAAGAGGGAATGAAGAAAATTTTTTGATTATTATTTTGGCAGTTAGGAGGTTACTGGTGATTTTTTTTTTTTAAGTGAGAGGAGGGCAGATAGTGAGACAGACTCTCACATACACCTGGGCTGGGATCTACCTGGTTGGGCAGCAAACCCAGTCTGGGGCCTGATTCTTGAATCAACTGAGCTATTTTTAGGCCTGAGGCCAACGCTTGGACCAACCCAGCTATCCCTCAGTGCCAGGGGCTGACGCTGGAACCAGTCGAGTCACTGGCTGCAGGAGGGGAAGAGAGATAGAAGGGGGAGAGGGAGGAGAAGCAGATGGTCCTTTCTCTTGTGTGTCCTGACCAGGAATCAAACAGGGGACATCCATATGCTGGGCCAATGCTCTATCCACTGAGCAAACCAGTCAGGGCCTGCTACTGGTGATTTTAATGAGCATGGTTTCAGAAACCATGTCACAGTGGACAAAGGGCTCCCTGGGAGATTCTCGAGTTGTACTTGTCTTGTTTGAGAATCATATTTCTTTTCTCTAGTCACTTCTAGTTTAGTAATTTTACAGGAGGAAAATATAATCCCTAATCCAAATACTACTAGCACAGGGAACCCTTTTCAATCCCTTCCAGTAATCACAATAGACTCTGTGAGTCAGCCCACACTGCCTGGCATATGAGTTCAGGGTGTTTGCTGAATAAGCAAATGATGTGCTCTTATGACTTCCAAAATGATTTCCTCCAAAAACTGGCATTCTTTAAGACAGGAAAGAGAAAAGCTACCAGAGTTGGGGTTTAAGTTGCTTCATCGAGCAAGCTCTGCTCAATTAGTTTCTCTCTCTCTCTCTCTCTCTCTCTATATATATATATATATATATACACACACACACACACACACACACACACATACATACACACACACACACTGTATTAAAAGGTATAAAAGGAAGTTACAGAATAGTATAAAGTATGATAAAATTAGATACATACATTAGAATGGAGGTAAAAATATATTTTTTCCTTCACCAACTTAAATACTAGTTGTCTCTAATTGATAAAATTTAGGTAATTTTAATCAAGTGTCTCCTTTTTCACTCATTTGTACTTTTAACTTTTTCTATAGTTCTCACTTATGATGATTTTTAAAAAAAACTTTTCAGTTATGCCTAGTTCATGACAGATTTGCAGTAAATATCTGTTAAAGATTGACTATTAAAGGAAGCAATAAAAAAGCCTTATAATTACCAGAGATAACTCTTAATACCCTCTTTTCCAGTTTTTATTAAAAGTTCATATAAAATACATAGTTTTTGAAGATGGGATTTTTGTAAGCTCTTCCTCTCTTTTATCTTCTCCTTTCCCATATTTCTTTCTGGTTCTCTCATTAAAATTATAGATAAAATTAACTACCAGCAGGCTCAGAAATACATGTCAGTAACAAAGTAACCCTTCTGCTAGGGTTCAAATATCAAAAATCCTGTGAATTTACTCAACAGAGATTTCCAGGTACTTCTACGAAGGGTATGGCATTCTGGAAAGTGGTCAATGTCCCTCTGTGTTGGAATGCAGTTTAAAACCTGCATTTTTCGGACCTGACCTGTGGTGGTGCAGTGGACAAAGCGTCAACCTGGAAACACTGAGGTTGCCGGTTCAAAACCCTGGCTTGCCTGGTCAAGGCACATATGGGAGTTGATGCTTCCTGCTCCTCCCCCTTCTCTCTCTCTTTCTCTCTCTCTCCCCCCCCTAAAATGAATAAATAAAATTTTTTTTAAAAACCTGCATTTTTCTCTTGCAGGCATTTTCAGCTTATTACTATGTGATGAAGTTTTTAAACCTTACATCAGAGGAACCCCTCTCTCAGGAGAAGATAATTGACACGATGAAGAAGTTCTGCGCTCGGCCTTGGGAAGAAGTAAGTGGTTAGAAACAGCAACTGCGGCTGTTGTTCTGTGTTATTGGCAACATGGAGGATGTGAGTTTGCCCTTCAAGTCATGCTAATTTGACCAAGATACAGCAAACATGTTAGGGAAGTCCAAATGGGGGCACTCAGAAATCGGCATTTCTTTATAACTTGGCATTCAATGGCTTAAACAAAAAAGGTCTTATTTATCTCACTTAATGTGAAGTCTGGCAGCTGCTGGCATGGGGCTAGCAACTTGACTCTATCCCAGCCATTACTTCTTCAGTTCTGTCGTTATGCCAATTTTCTCATGGACACAAGATCTAGCCTCAGGGGTCACAGCCATATTCAAGGTCGGAAGGGTAGAGCCAGATATCTCTATTCCTTTTTACAGGAAAATCAAAACTATCCCTGAAGCTCCTTAGCATTGGCCAGGGATGACTGGGAAAGCAGGGTGCAAGATGTTATGACTGGTTTAGAGCCTTAGATTCTTCATGAGCTGCTTTCAGGAGCTGGGCATGTTGTTACCTACTCCCCTCCCCAAACACCCAAATCAGTTTTATTAGCAAGAAAGACGGGAAAGCCTGACCAGTGGTGGTGCAGTGGATAGAGCTTCGACCTGGGACTCTGAGGTCCCAGGTTTGAAACCCTGAGGTCACTGGCTTGGGCACGGGCTCATCTGACTTGAGCGCAGGCTCACGCAGGATCGCTGGCTTGAGCATGGGATCATTCACATGATCCCACAGTTGCTGGTTTGAGCCCAAAGGTTGCTGACATGAAGTCTAAGGTTGCTAATTTGAGCCCAAGGTAACTGATTTGAACAAGGGGTCACTGGCTCAACTTGAAACTCCTGGGTCAAGGCATGTATGTGAAGCAATCAATGAACAACTAAAACTGATGCAACTATGAATTGATGCTTCTCATCTCTCTCCCTTCCTCTCCTTTCTCTCTTTCAAAAAAAAAAAAAAAGAGCAATTCATAGCATCTGCTATAGACACTATTGTGGTAAGACCCTTTCTCCACTCCTACTTATTCATAAATTTGAAGCACTTTTTTTTTGTCTGAGGCACTGAGTCATTCAAGATTCAGCACTATTTGATGTTTCCAGGAAGACAGCTACGGGGGTCTACTCTGATTAAATTGACTCAGTTGCAAGAGTAAACAGTGCGTTCATTCTGAAAAAATGCTGTTAATTAAAAATGGATGCAGTTCTCATCAGCACTGACAAAGGGGGAAGAAAGGTTATGCAAGAGCCTGGAGATCTGGAATTCTCCCTATTCTGTCTGAGTTAAAATAGGAAGAAGGGGTATTCCGAGCTTTTCGAAAGAGCTGCTCAAATATGCCGCAGCACTGTACAGTTTACAAAATACTTAGGGGAGCATTTTGCAGTTGGTGGTGAACTGTGGAGGAAATGAACACCTTGGAGATTAGGAAAACTGACATCAGGCCAATGTATGGATGGCTGGCACAAAAGTAGATTTACTGACATCAGGCCAATGTATGGATGGCTGCCACAAAAGTAGATTTAGGCTGCTCTTTGAAAAACACTACTTTTTATTCAGAGTGAAAGCTCGGCCAAGTTTCTCTCCTTACCTCATCCATTTTTTATTTCACCAGACTACATTAGATTGAGAATCTTACAGTATGCAGACCTCTAGTTCTGCTCAGATAAGTCACATGAGGATTGCTCAGAGGCTGAGGCCCGGGAAGTAAGCTCAGAAAGGCCTGCATTTGGGAGAGATCCTGAAACACTTGGCTGGGGAGGGATGCAGGAATACAGGGTGGATAAGGGGTGGAGTTGCAAGTGAGATTCAGATCCTCACTCAGAGCCTAGAAGGTTGAGATGGGTGTTATGACCCAGTGTTCATTTTTTCTAACTGTTGTCTATCTGTATGGAAAGCGTAGTGCTTTTGTCAAATATTGGGTTATAGGGTAACTCTTTTCTCCTTTTCCTGCTAACCTCAGCCTGAGGAAGGACCATTACCCCAGCGTGACTTTAGTCTGGGGATGTCCCTTCTAGAGACCTCTTGCAGACAGAGAACTAACAATTGTTAAGCATATACTGTGTGCTGAAAAGTGGGCTAGCTGCATTTTACATATTATAATAGTGCTGCCTGTCCCTGCTTTGGCAGGGGAAATAAAAGGCAACGGAGGGCAATCCATTGCCTCATTTGGACAACATAGTATTGAGTCTAAAAAAACTAACATGATCAATTCTGGGGTGTAAAAGGTAAAGGGGTTAATAATTAAAAAACCCTCATAGACACAGATGGTCTGATGCTTACCATAGGGAAAGGGGATGAAGGGAGGTAGAAGAGGGTCAAGTGGGGATAAATGGTGATGGAAGGAGACTTGACTTTGGGTGGTGACTACACACAATACAATATGGATGTATTAGAGAATTATACACCTGAAACCTATATAGTTTTATTAACCAATGTCACCCCAATAAGTTCAATAAAAAATCTCATGCAAAAAAATACAAGTTGTCTTCATATAAAGTGCAGCACAGGTAATATAGTCAATATTATAATAAATATGTATGGTTTCAGGTGGGTACTAGACTTATTGGGGTGATCACTTTTCAAGTTATATAAATGTTTAATCACTGTTACACACCCGAAACTAATATAATATTTTATGTCAACTGTAATTGAAAAAAAAAAGATCAATTCTGGATTGATGAACCAGGTAGATGCCTTTGGCTTCTATATTGTTGGCTGGTATCCTAATTAATTCTCAGTAGGTTAGACTGCATAGCCAACATGGTTTTTCAGGAGGAGAGGGATAGGAATGTTAAATTCAGGGAAATTAGGCCAAAATGATATTCTCTCAAGGGATAGGAAAGCCTTCAGGAACCTACAAGGTTGCAGCAGTGGATTCTTACAATTCTTTATCCCATAATGGTCTTTTGTTTGACTGGCCTGCCAAGACTACATCAAAAGGGAGAAGAGGTCTTTCAGCAAAGGAAATTAGAGTGCAGAAAGAAAGGGGTAGGAACCTGGACAGGCGAAGTCAATTGATGTCACACCGAGGTCTCAGGAGAATGTCATAGGTAGAAGAGTTGATCCAAGAGTAATTCCAAGGGCTGTAATAAGAAGAAAGGTTCCAGGCTGGGTCACTCCAATAATTCACTCAAAGCAGGACAAGGTAAGCTAGGTATGGAATTAGTTTTCCAGAGATTGAGGGCTAGGAGAAGCCACGTGAGAAACAGATTCCACCTTGCACTTAGGGTTTATGTTCATTGTGGGAGGAGAGAAGTCTGGACTATAGGGAGGTAGGCAGGCAGCCAGGAGGCCCTATATATAAAACATCTGGCATAATTCCTAGTACATGCTTAACAAATGTGGGTTCTCTCTCTTCCTAGGGTGTACAAGAGGGAATGCCTATCGCAAGGGCTGAGTAATAGGGCAGTAGAAAGAACTCTGAGCTGAACTAGAGATGTCCTGGCCTGCTGACTTTGATTGAGGGGAGAAGAGGAGCAAAGCAAGCTGGGGGCATCTGGGCATATATTCACAACAGCTAGGCAAGGTAAAGGCAACGGCTGACAGGTAGCCACTGATGTCTTCATTCAGGAGTAGGGTGAATACATGAAGGACTCAAAGAAGATCGCTTTGCATGACTCAGATGCAAAAAAAGAGGTTACGTAAGGACAGGACAGAACGTAAAATGTTGGCACTTTTAACAATGCTGAGCAAAATGCTTCCTAAACTGTGTTCCAGAGCTCTGTTTCTTCAACTTCATCTGATCTCATGCTGCGTTGGCCATTCTGAGTGAGGACTAACACGCTCCTGCGGGATAGTGATGCCTGTTAGTCCAGGGATTAAACTGAGTGGCTCTTTATGACAGTTTCCTTAAGATGCTTACAGAGGCTCTGAATGAATGACTGATCAGGAGCATATAGAAAACTCTGATTAAACAAAGATTAATGGATTTCTTTCATGCAAGTTTTGTCATACCTTTAACATGCTAATCTGTGAAACTTAAGTTTCACAAGGAATGAAAAGTGTTTCTGAGCTATTGGACAACAGAAGAGACTTTTTCCTGAAACACTTACTACTATCTCAGAATCTTAGAAGAAAGCTTCTCCCAAAAGATCCTAAACTATAAACTATAAACCCCTGCACTCACAGAAGGTGCACCATTCTAAAAGCCCTCTGGAGAAGACCACTTTCAGGGCTATGTGAGCTGGGGCTTCCTCCTCTCTTAACTGAGAAAAAGACCTTGGAGAGGTAGGTGCCTGTTGTTCAAGTATATTTCCTTCACTTTATTTCCAGCTGAAGATACATTTTGGTGACGTGAAGGAGAAGTACCTGAGTGAATACTGCTTTTCGGGGACCTACATTATCACTCTCCTTCAGAACGGGTATCACTTCACATCCGATTCCTGGGAGAATATTCATTTCATGGGCCAGGTAATTTGGGCACTTGTTGGGTTGGGGAGAAATTGGGTTCTTGTGACTGAAGCAGCTTTGGGTTTGAAAGAGGAACGAATCAACCTGATTTGTTTGGGTCTCATGCCCTATTCTACCACTTCACTTCTAACCAAGCTGGCATTTTGTGCTAACCCCTCCTGGGTTTGTCAGCCAGCCAGTTGTGGATATCCTATCTAAGGAGAGCCACCTGCATTCTCAACCTCTCCTTTCTGCTTACATAAATGACAAATTCACTCTAAAACAAAAAAGTGAGATATTAATGTTAACAGTATTTTAGTAGCCAGAGTGATTGTGTTGACCTCAACATCTTTCCTAAAGGCCCCTTCCATGAATCTGGAAAGGGTGATCATGGTTTCTCATAAAGAGTGAAGGCTTTGTTGGCTGTAGCTTCAAGGCCGACCAGTCTGAAAACTCGGTGTGAATAAAAGGATGAGTGACTGTGAATGAGGGTCTTTGCTTAGAAACCTGGCTAAGCATGAGCCTTAAAGCAGCAGCCTGGCCTGTGGTGTTGCAGTGATAAAGCATCAACCTGGAATGCTGAGGTCACTGGTTTGAAACCCTGGGCTTGCCCGGTCAAGGCACATATGAGAAGCAACTACTATGACTTGATGCTTCTTGCTTCTCCTCTCTCCTGTCTCTCTCTCTCTTTCCTCTTTCTACAAATCAATAAATTAAAAAAAAAAAAAAAAGCAGCAGCCTCATTGTTGTGCTTTACCATAGCGCCACCTGCAGGTATCCAGACATAGAGAAACATTTATATCCACTGTGACTCGCGCAACTCCTGCTTGAAAAATATCAAAGTAGTTATTTCTCTACATTTTATGCCCATACTCAATAATGACAAAAACAACTTACCCCCTTTATTAAATACGGTGATTTCAAGCAAAACAAAACATCAAGGCAGAGGACTGTAGCAACCTTGAGGATACAAGTTTCATTATACACTCTTGCCAGGACCTTGCTAAGTCAAATACAAATCTTTCCTTGTTTTAATATCCCAGTCTTCCTTCCATTCCATCAGTTTGTCTATTTGAAGGACATGTCTATGTCAGATTTAAAGTGATCTACATTCTCTGAACTACAATGAATGATTCAGTATTTCTGAACCCTAGGCAATAACTCTGGAGCCTTCCTTGGCACACACAGTCAGATAAGGTTCCTGTCCCTCATAAAGGAAATGTACTTTAAAAAAATTTTTATTTAGACAATTAATTTTAATGGGGTGACATTGATCAGAGTACATAGATTCAGAGAAAACATCTCCAGATCATTTTGACATTCGATTATGTTGTATACCCATCACTCAAAGTCAAATTGTCCTGTCACCCTTCATTTGGCTCTCCTTATGCCCCTCCCCTCCCCCACTCCTCCCTCCCCTCCTTTCCCCTCCCCCTGATAACCACTGCACTCTTATCTATGTTCATGAATCTCAATTTTATGTCCCACCTATGTGTGGAATCATACAGTTCTTAGTTTTTTCTGATTTACTTATTTCACTAAGTATAATGTTATCAAGGTCCATCCATGTTGTCGTAAATGATCTTATGTCATCAGGAAATGTACTCTTTGTAAATGATTAATTCCAGTATTAATTGGTAAAGTGTTAGAAGAGAGAAGTATTTCCACATGGAACTGGCTGGAATGTAAATTGGCCCAACATTTGGGGAGACTATACTGGCATGGCAATATGTGTGAAGAGCTCTAAAATATGCACCTTATTTTATCTAATTACATTTCTAATAAAGTGAGTAAAAATAAACATATAAGTCAGTTCATGCCACTGATGTTCTAGAAATCCCTTAAGAGACATGGAATAGTCTGACCAGGTGGTGGCACAGTGGACAGAGCATCAAACTGGGATGCAGAGGACACAGGTTTGAAACCCTAAGGTCGCCAGCTTGAGCACAGGCTCACTGGCTTGAGTAGGAGTCACACTGCTGTAGCAGTCAAGGCACATATGAGAAAGCAATCATTGAATAACTAAGGTGCCGCAACAAAGAATTGATGCTTCTCATCTCTCTCCCTTCCTGTCTGTTCCTATCTGACCCTCTCTGTCACAAAACAAAAATAAATAATTAAAAATGAATTAAAAAAAAAAATCCCTTCTCATGCATATGCAGTCTTCCAAGACTGACTTGGTGGGATTATTTGCCATATTTCCCTAATTGAATCATAATGTCTTGGTTTTATATGGATGAAATTCCTGGGCCTGACATAAATGTAAAAGGCCAAGGACAATCATTATTCTCTTACCCTTTGCTTGCTTTCTGTCAGCTACTTGCCTTCTACGCCCCTGACCTCCAACATTCACACAAATAACAGAAGAGGAATACAAATCTCAAAAGGCCTATTTATGTTTTTCTATTTCTGTTCTTCAGGAGAATTGGCACTCTTGTCACCAAGATGCACATTGAATTTTGGGAATATGGTAGCAAGGCCCTAAACTCTCCTAAATCACTTGCTCCTTCTTCATTTTCCCTATAACTCAATTCCCAGTTTAGAACATAGAAGTAAACCCTGTACAGAACTAAATGTGATGCTCTCCACCTTCTGGTTGCTCAGTGTTATGAATGGGGTTATGTGAAAGCTCATTTACTTCTCAGACCAGAAACAACAGATTTCCCTTTGTTTGCAGATCCGGAGCACTGATGTGGGATGGACTCTGGGCTACATGCTGAACCTGACCAACATGATCCCAGCTGAGCAGCCATTGTCCAAACCTCTCACCCATTCCACCTACACCTTCCTCATGGTCCTCTTCTCCCTGATCCTGGTCGCAGTGGTTGTCATAGGCTTGCTCATCTTTCACAAGCCTTCATATTTCTGTAAAGACATGGTATAGCAGGAGCAGCTGAAATCCGCTGGCTAGAGTGAGAAAAAGACTTGTCCAGGGAACACTTTCCTCCACAGTGATGTACAAGGTCATCCTTCCTTGCTCACCAAGGCCAGTCTTAACCAGTGTGAAGTTTCCTTGGCTTTGCTGAAGCCTTTCCTTGGGAGGTATTCACCACCTTCTTTTGCTTCAAGGACTTCCTGGCAGACGTGAGTCTTTCCCAACTCAACCTTTCCCCCACTTTTGTACTCTGCTCATGTAGGTCTTAAAAGCCTGCCACCTTTCATGGTCTTTGCTTTATAAACGAACAATATTGGCTTTGTCCGGAAGAACAGAATCCTGACTCCTATGCTGAGAAGTTGTACTGACTAAAAGAAGAATCTCAGCTGTACGCTTACCTTTTCTCTCTCATTTCCCATTTATTAAGAAAGCCATACAATGCCTTTGGAGAGGGCAGACAATATCCCATTCCCAGCCTGCCCTTTGCATGGGATAATTTTCTAGACTAGGCAAATGTGTCCTAGGACCAAAGAGTCTTGCAAAGGAATTTATGTGCCTGTGCAGTTAATACAATATTTAATCGAACCCAAAACAGAGATGCAGATGAATCATATTCTGGGTGATGCCAAAATGCTACACCAAGACCAGAGATTTAAAAACCGCTAATGTACATATAAACATTCAGATATCAGGGCATATATTACGATAGGTATATACATGTCAGGAAGAAAAACATAGTTATAATGAAGGGCTGGGAAATGCATATTCTACTGCATTTACTGGGGCTTTGTTTTTATTGTAACAAAATACATATAAAACTCACCATTTTAACATTCAGTGGAACTGCATTTACCATGTTGTGCAACCATCACCACTATCTAATTCCAGAACATTTTAATTACCGAGAAATATGCTGGAGAGAATACCATTCCTGGGTAGGCACCAACCACCAACCTTTCAGTTAATAGGCAAATATACTAACCATCTGCACCGCAAAGATGCTACTGAATTTTAAAACCATGCTGTATCTTATTGTCCTGGGTTTCACTGAGAAAGCTGCATTAGTGTAGTGTGGCACACCTTTCTGCTGTCATGGTATCTACACATCAAACTGTGCCATGAACCAGTTCTGAAAAGTGTTGATGTCACTCCTATCACATAAGAATGGGTTCTGTTTACTTATTCCATGGAATATTCTGTAGAAGCAGCAGCTATGGACCTTGCCATGGAAATATGAAGAGAGCCTGTACCTCCTTTCTTTAAGGTTTGCTGTAAGAGTTAACTTTTGAACAGGACGGAGTGGTGATGTGTTCCTCTGACCTTGCCCCAGGTTCTCCACCTCTGGATCTGGCGAGTGACTGTGGAGCTGATGCAGGGAAGGGTGGGTGGGAGGGAGAAGGAAAAGCTCTCCCACAAACTAGAAGCCAAATATCCCTACGTCTGCTGAGTAGTCAAGTCACTGTTGACAACATCCAGGTGAATGTAAGTGTGATAAAGCTGTGGGCAGAAACAGTTTCTTTCCTGATACCCACAACTGAACTTGTTGGTCAGGAATGTTAAGCCAAATTAGGACATGTTTAACCTTTTTCTAGTAGTAGTGAGCTATATTGTTATAGCCAGTATTTATCGAGCACTTGTATGCCCAAGTGTATTATATTCATTTTCTCCCTTAATCCTCACAGTAAGCTGAAGGTAGGTACTACCATTCTACTTCACAGAAACAGAAAGGGAGGCTCAGAGAGGTTGTCATTTGCTCAAATGGTTGAGCTAAAGCCTGGCATGCACTTGACCATTATTTTCTCTCCCAAATATACTCCTAGATGGTCTCCTTAGAACTTCAAAGTGTGCACTTAACTCTGCATGAAAACAGGGTTTATGGCATGGTGGAAACGGAAGTAGATACATGACCCGTTTCCCGATGGACTTGGAATATAATATTGCTTTAACTCCAGAAAAGCTGTCATGGCAACACTGATACTCTGTTCATGCACTCTGCATGACATATGATGCTTATCAACGATTCCCATACTCCTGGCTTCTTAACTATACTGCTTGCTTACTGCACAGCAGTTCAGAATCAAATAAATAGAAGTTAAGATAATGATGAAAATAAAAGGTTATATAAATAGAGCCAATAGCAGCTCCTTTTCCCTTATGTTTGCATATTTAAAAGTCAGGCATAATATCTATTCTGGTCCTAAAAAACACCCTATGAGGGTGTTAAGTATTATTTCTATTTTACAAACAAGGATCATACAAACTAGTACACGGCAGAGCTGACATTCAAACTTACGTCTCTGCCCCACATTAATTGCTTTGTTTTTTCTAAACTGCTCCTCAGCAAATTGGAATTAGAATTCACAAGTGTCCTTCTGTAAACACTGAAATCTTTTCTTACTCCATTATTGTCTTATTGCCTGGATCAAAAAAAAAAAATCTTAAAGGTATTTGGGAGCCAAACTCCACTTAATATAACTCTCAAAGCATGGAGATGATCAGCAGGCACAACCTATTCTGTTGTAGGGAAAGAGGGTCTGAGACAGATATAGGAATCTGCTTTTGGCCATTCTGGTCAGGACCACCAAATAAAATAGGTTACTAACAAATAATTTTAATATTGGGTTGCCCATTGGATAAATGATTACAATTCCTTGGACTTTCACCCAGACTTGGTTCTGGTGATCCCATTCCTTTAGAAGGTGGGAAACTTTTTATTTCTGTGAACCTACAAGGGGAATCAGAAGTGGTTACTCCTACAGGCAAAAGAATTGAAGTTAACTGGGGTGTGCATGTGCATGCGTGTGCATGTGTGTGTGAGAAAGAGAAATAGAAAATTTTCACTTTAATAAATATAAAATATAATATAAATGAAAGTTTTTAAAAAGTATACTTCATTTTTATGTTGTATCAGTCGAGACCTGTATAAGAAAAATATGGTATAAACTGGGTAACTATGGAGTTTAATAGTGACTATATTCAAAATATTAACATTTTAACATGTAGCTAATGTAAAAATTATTAATGAGATGTTTATTTTTTCATATTAAGTTTTTGAAATCTGTTGTGCGTATATTATACTTACCACACACCTTAAGCAGGACTAACTATATTTCAAGTGCTCAATAGTCACATGTGACTAGTGGCTACCATATTGAATAGCACAGGTCTAAATATACATTCAAAACCAAAAAGACAGATAATATTCTTGTCTTTCTCTTGAGGGAGGATTTTTTAGAAAAACAGCTATAGATGCTATAACCTTATTATTATTTATTATTATGAAGTTTAACCTTATTCTTGAACAAGCTTTTAAGATTCCAGTCCTGGCCCTGGCCGGCTGGCTCAGCGGTAGTGTCAGCTTGGCATGTGGAAGTCCTGGGTTCGATCCCCAGTATGGGCACACAGGAGAAGCATCCATCTGCTTGTCCACCCTTCTCCCTATCTCTCTCTCTATCTCCTTCCTCTCTATCTCTCTCTTCCCCTCCTGCAGCCAAGGCTCCATTGGAGCAAAGTTGGCCCAGCACTGAGGACAGCTCCATGGCCTCCGCCTCAGGCGCTAGAATGGCTCCGGCTGCAATGGAGCAACGCCCCAGATGGGTAGAGCATTGCCTCCTGGTGGGCATGCTGAGTGGATCCCGGTTGGGTGCATGCAGGAGTCTGTCTGCCACCCCGCTTCTAACTTTGGAAAAATATAAACAAACAAAAATAAAAAACAAAAAAAGATTCCAGCCCAGTATTTCAATTTATTACTCAGGTTTTGTCACCTTTTTGTGAAGGTAGGGATGCCTTTATTCAGGCCAACATGCCTGGCCTTTGGAAAATTCAATCTTGATTCAAAGATTATACAAGTAATTTTAATGCTTATTATTTTATAGTCAAAATGAACACTTGAATATTAAAATAAAGCCAAGCCTCTTAACAGTACACAAACTTTACCATAAAGTGGTAAAATAGCTATTAAGAATATATTCTCAAAGAAGGTATTACACACATAGACAATGAAACTCTACTCAGCCATAGGATAAGAGGAAATACTGCTATTTGCAACACCATGGACGGACCTTGAGAATATCATGCGAAGTGAAATAGGTCAGTCAGAAAAAGCTAAGAACTGTATGATTTCACTCCTATGTGGGATATAAAACTGAGATTCATGGACATAGTCAATAGTGAGGTGGTCACCAGAGGGAAGGGGGTGGGAGGACGGTGGTGGGTTAAAGGGGGCCAAACATATGGTGACAGAGATGATTTGACTTTGGGTGATGGGCACACAATGCAACACACAGATCATGTATCACAGAAATGTATACTTGAAACCTTATGATCCTATTAACCAATGTTACCCCAATTAATTTTTTAAAAAGCCTGAGAAAGAACCATCAAGTATTTTGTGATTTCTGTAGAATAAAATGTCAAATTGATAAGAACAACCTCAAACCTTCTTGAAATTAAAAAAAAAATAATACATTCTCCTTTACTGTCAGTTTACAAGATGAGCCAAATTTCATCCCAGTTAGCCTGGTCCCTCTCTGATTCAGATCCTAATTATTGCTGTCTTATTTGAACTTGACAGTTGCTTCTAGTTAGCTGTGCTCATTAACCATTAACCAACTGTATGTTTCAGTTTGTTAATTTTAATTTTTATTAATTTTAATGGGGTGACATCAATATATCAGGGTACAAATGTTCAAAGAAAACATGGTAACAACCTCAAAGTTTCAGTGGCTTACCATAGTAAACATTGACTTTTCTGTTCATGGGTCTGTCAGCTGAGCAGCTCTGCTTCAGGCGGCAGGTGCTGGCTTGCTGCATGTTTCCTAAGTCCTCTTGCCTGGTGGCTTCCTAAGTCATGCTCTCATGCTGAATGGCAGGAGCACAAGAGTGAGAGGAAACACAGAGTATCTCTTAAGGCCTTGGCCAGGAAGGCCCGTCACTTCAAACCACATTCTGTTGACCAAAATGTGACCAACCCCAACATTAGCCAAGTTGGAAGAACACTGGGAAGAATGGCAAAGTCCTATTGCAAAGGACATGGATGATTAATTCTAACACAGAGGAGTGAAGCATTGGGCCCAGGTTTACTCTACCAGTGTCTCATTAACTAAAATGTAAAGTGTGTTTTATGTAAATTAACCTACTTATCTTTCTAAGGAATATTCTTTTAAAAACATGTCATTACTTCCAAGACATCATCAATCTGCAAGTTGTTTCCACAGCTGTAATAATCAGTGGTCTGGAAGCTCCCAAATTAACCTCACACTCTAAAATGGTAGATTTTCTAAGAGACCACGCATCTATCTATTGTCCTTATTTTATATGTTTAGGACTATAAATAGTTAACTATCCAAATTTTTATTTGCACATGAATCTAACACAACTGAACACATTTGGTTTTTATCACAAGTACAATGGGTTTTTTAAAAATGGGGAAAGTAGTGTCTTCGAAAGCCTTCTCTTTAAAAAAGTGTTATTTAAGACTGTATATGTGATCAAAGCATTGCTGTACCTTTTGCATTTCTCTATTTTAAATAAATAAATTTCTAAATTTAAATTGGTAATGCAGTGACACCATTATTAGCATCTGAGTTGATTTTTTGTTTTTATGTCTCTTGTGTGTGTCATGTTGAAGAAAGCTCACCAGTGAACACAGTTAATGACAAGTGCAATACAGTCGCCTAAGAACACAACTTTTTATAATCTAAGAAGAGAGGGAGGAAGGTCTTGAGAGGTAGGCAGGGCAGAAAGTGTATAGTGGTCCTTCATCTATTGCAGGAGTTAAGTTCTAGAACTCCCCATGGTAGGCGAAAATCCACGAAGTAGCGACCTTATATTTTATTTATATATATTTTAAGGCTTTATAGCCCTCCCCACACTCTTATAAACCTTTCCCACACTCTTATCAACACTTCCTATGCTCTTAAACAGTTTCTACACTCTAGAAAATGCTTATTTTACCGCAAAATTAAAATAATATATATATAAAAATACCTATATACTGCAAATGCAAAATCCCGCAATATAGCGAAAAACCCGTGATAAAAAAATTAGATATATATATAATTCGGTGGGACACTTGAATCTATGTAAATACAATAAATTAAAATCAATAAAATAATAATAAAAACCAACAAAATAAAACCATAAAGAATACATTCTAATAGATTTGATAAGAATATCCTAGTTTTTGTATGAAAGAGAATGTATTAGAAGAAACTATTAATTTTCAAAATATAAAACATTCATATGGCTCAAAAATAAAAATATAACAAGTTACAGATGTAAAAAAAAATCCGCAATACAGTGAGACCATGAAAAGTGAACCGCGATATGGAGAAGGATGACTGTATTTAGGATGACCTAAACTGAACTCGACTTTCTCTCCTAAACCTGTCCCTCCTCTTGCATTTTATCAGGACTAATAAATACAACCTGCCTCAGGTAACCAAGATCAGAATCAACATCAATAGGACCTACCCATTTTGCCTTTAATACAGTTTTCATTTTGATCCCCCTTCCAATTTTATTAATGCCCCAATAAAGACCTGGTATTGGGGCCCTGGCCGGTTGGCTCAGTGGTAGAGCATCGACCTGGTGTGCAGGAGTCCCGGGTTCGATTCCCAGGCAGGGCACATAAGAGAAGTGCCCATCTGCTTCTCCACCCCTCCCCCTCTCCTTCCTCTCTGTCTCTCTCTTCCCCTCCCGCAGCCAAGGCTCCATTGGGGCAAAGTTGGTCTGGGCGCTGAGGATGGCTCCATGGCCTCTGCCTCAGGCGCTAGAATGGCTCTGGTTGCAACAGAGTGACGCCCCAGATGGGCAGAGCATCGCCCCCTAGTGGGCGTTCCAGGTGGATCCCGGTCGGGCGCATGCGGGAGTCTGTCTGACTGCCTCCCCGTTTCCAACCTCAGAAAAATACAGAAAAAAAAAAAAAGACCTAGTATCAGGTATGTTGTTCTTGTCACCAATTACTGCCAGATTAATCTTTATAAAAAGCAGGCCTAATCCCATTGCTCCACAACTAAAACTGGTGGCTTTCCATTGCCTACAAAACAAGGCTAAACTCTCCAATAGACATTTAGGTATTCTGATCTTGCCTGATTCTTCACCTGACACTTATTTGGTCAACTTGGAAATATCTTTGTCCCACTCTACCCTTCAGAAGAAGTCTTCTCTAAACCTCCAAGTCAGAATAAACTGCTTCTTCCCTTTGCTACCACAACTCTTTGTCTGGGTCTCCAGCAGAACACTCAGACCCTTCTATTTAGCATTTGAATTATGTTCCTTAGGAGTAAGATGTGTGACCTATATCATCCTGAAAAGTTGGGCTGAGTAGTATTTTAGGAGGAACCAGGTAACAGTCCTAGTTCATTTCCCTGTCTACTGCCAGGGTGCAGGTTCACACCACTATTCCTACTTCAGAAACTTGATGTTATCTATGTCCATCCTCTTCCTCCAGCTTTTAAGGACCAGTTCAACTCCTGAGTCTTCAATGAAGCCTTCCTTAATTACCCACATTGAATCTCCCTTCTTGGACCATGCATTTAGTTTCTGTATAGCTAACACTCAGCACTTGATTGTACATATTAAAGTAGAATTTTAAGGATCAGAATGCACCTTAAAAGGTCACACTTATCAAAATTTAATGTGCATTTGACTCACCAGCGACCTTGTTAAAATAAAAAGTATTTAATTATAATGAATAAAAAGTATTTAATTATAATGAATAAAAAATAGTTCAGTAGGTCTGGAGTGAGGCTGAGGTCTACCTTCCTAACTGCCAGGTAATGCCAGTACTGTTGTCCAGGGATCTTTGGGTATCTAAGATCTCAACCACTTTACCATCCCATGGAGTCCCTCCTACTGGCTCTCAGATAAGTGGCCATATACTCCCTGACTGCTGTACTTTTGGCAGCCCATTCCCCAGTGGGCTCGCTCAAGTGCTACTTACAAAGTTTACTATTTGCTACTTCTCTTATATAATAAGCCTCAAGTATATCTTCTTTTGTCAGTTTTCTGTACTTCCTGAGATTTCTGGAAGTCCTATGCCTTTGGGGAACCACTGCTTCACACTCAGTGGAACCCTGGTGTGCCTCAGAGGGATTGCTCCAGCTTTTCTGCCTCACTCCTAGCCTTTGGTGTAAAACCTGTGTTTCTAGAAGAAGCCTACAGGAAAGAGCTGGTAGGTGATCCACAATGCAAGCCCATATGTAATCTTTAAAATGTTTTTCAAACTTCAGCTGGTTTCTTATTATTTCTATGATAGATTTTTCTTCTTCTGTCACTCTACCAGGGATGAAAAGAGCTAGTGACTTTCAGTTTTGATAAGTTTAAAACACCATGATTTTGTATTTTAACCAGGTGGGTGGGAAGCTCAAGTTCCTGCTATATGTACACAATTATTTGTAAAGAAATAAATGAATCATATAAAATTATTTATTTTTTACAAAGTTTGCAAGTAGAAATGCAATATTAGCATATATAACTAAAAATAGAGCCCCAATAAATCAAATAGATTGCCAGTTTTAAAAAAGCAATTAATTACATATACTCCACATTATTAATTTCCTTATATTTATAAATACTTATACAAAACATTAAAAGATATAGATGACTGATTCTGTAATAACACTTGTTGCCTTTTGACATACAACTTATTTTTTTCATCATGAAATGATTTTTGGCCCAGTAACAACAAAAAAGGGCAAATACAGAAAACCATGGGCAGTTTTTAAAGTGAACTACTCAGCACCAGTTGCAGTCTTTTCTTGATGGTAAATCATAATGTTCTCTTTCTTTTCAGCTCTGCAACCTACAGGCACAGCATAATTGCAATTAGTAGCTTAAAAATACGACTTTTTGTGCCGTTCCATATCTCTTGAATTTTTACCTCTTTGGCAGTCAACTGAACCATCTTCTTGGAATTTCCATGGAGGTGAAAGTCCCTGTGAATATTGTGCTGTGAATCCACTCTGTCTCCTGCAGTTAAAGCCATCTGAAGCTTGCATATTCTGACTATTTTCTGGACAGATCAGTCTATAAGGAATATAACAGAAACAAGTTATTTTTAACTTCTACTATTAGAATTTCAAATATAAACAAGAGTAGAATAATGGAATACATGTCCATGTGCTCTTTACAGAACTTTATCAGTTACTGTCATTTTACTAGTCTTGTAGAAACAAGTGTTTATAATTATAATCACAGATGGAAAAGGATTTAAACTTTATGGAGGGTACTGTGCAAAAAAAGAAGTAAAATATATCTCATAGGACCCTGTTCATTCTGCAGGGAGGTTTAGGACCACAGCCACTATACTTGCTTATTCCTTTTCAGATGAAGGTAAAGAGAGCAGCTGAATAATTTTGGTGTAGTAATAAATCAACGGGTTATGTTACTTATAATCTCTTAGAATATTTAACACTGAGAAGCTGAAGAAAGCTAACAAATGGCCTCCTAATTGTAATTTTTGCTTTTCTTATGTTTAAACCTAAAACCTCTCTTTCAATAAATCATTACTAAAATATACATTTGTGAGATAATTCTAGCAGGTTTTTAATGTAAGTATTCAATAGTGTCTAGGAAGAACTTTTCTGTGTGTGCTATAGTCCCTTCTTATCTAAATTGCCAATAGGCCTGTTCTCAGGACTGTCAGCTGTGGGTAACTTAAAAGAGAAGGAATACTGTGGCTGTCATCTACCTTCTTTTTTCTCCCCCACAATTCAAGATCTCTTTGGGTCTAAATTATTCCTTTAGGTCTCTCCAACTGATTGGAATACCTTTGAGCCGCTGTAACCCTTTCTACAGTAGCTGAAAAAGTTAGGGAAGAAAAACTCAGTAATTTAAAACAAAACTCCCTCCTAATTTCTACCAAATAGTTTAATATAAGTCAATATTATCCTTTTATACTGAACTATATACTCTTTCACATAGGATATTTGTGGCCTTTATCCCACACATTTGGTACTGAGTGACAAGGCAGGAAAAAAGGAAAACGACAAAAGGCCTTTTCTTTTACATTTCCTCTTTTGAATACTTACTCCTCCTAACTCAGACCATCATCAGTAATAGAGAGTTGTCCTGAAGGAAATGAGAGATTTTTATTGACCAACTTTGTCTTTTGTCCAATGGAAGGCAGTGATCTGGGGTTAGGATGTACGCTCACAATCATGGAATAGAGCTAAGTTATAAAGGAAATAAAACTTAAATTTCTGGCTTACAAGTTAGCCACTGGAAACCCAGGTGCAGATGAACCAATTGTGCAACCTTAAACCATAAAGGAGAAGTTACAGTCATTTCAAAAGGTTATGGCCAGGACCTGCTGAGGTCATATATAAACGCTATAAACATGTGAATTCAAGAAATACTTGTTTTCTAGCACATTTACATGTCAATAGCAGCAATTAGGGATAGAGTTGAAAAAGCTGGTTTCACAGCTAAATCAATATTTACCTCTGACTTCTGCTTCTGCAACCATCAGTGCCAAAGTTCCTGTGAAATGAAAAAGTGAGGACGAGAGATTAGATGTTGGTAGAAAAGCTGTGAGAGAAAAAAGAATAGCTTCTAAAGAAAACTAAGATAGCCCATACTAGGTTCAGGAAAGAGTTCATTTCTATCCAGGTATATGTAGCATAATGTTATGTAACTGGAGAAAACAAATTGGGAGAAAAGGCACCAGACAACTTCCTCTTCACATAATTCTTTATCTCCTTTCTCAAACCATCTGTGTTCTATGGCCTTATTTTTTATTCACTGCTCTCTTTACCAGTCTTCTCCATTTCTATCCCTTTTTATATCCTTTCTTCCTGTTCTTTCCCTTTAGGACATCATGCTTCACTTGACCTTTCTCTTTGCCTTGTGCTTGGGTTTCACTGGGATCAATGCTCTCCTGATACTCCCACCAAGGGGCACAGAGAAAAATTACTGAATGACAGAAAGAGGACAACTGGGTTGTGTGTATTAAAAAATAATCTTGTAACACGCCTACTAAAAGGAACTTTTTTTAAAAGGCGAAAGATTTATACGATCTGAAGAGAAACCAGAGCATAAAAAGGAACATTTTTAATCCTTGTTTAAAAATAGTGGTATTTCTGAGAAAAGTGTTTCTGATTTTATTAAATTCTAGCTTACAGTCAAGAATTAAAACAATCATGGGAAATAACTTAAAGGTAAATTTCTAATTCATAGCAATCAAAATAAACCTTAATTGTAAACTGAATCTATGCAAAAACAAATCTGAATTTTAGCTCTGGATGATAATTTATACCATTTTTGAATGCTTATACAAATACCCTAATTTAAAAGAAGTCTGAGTGTTCTATTATAATCAAGTACCATTCCTTACTGTACAAACCAAAATGACTCACTTATCTAAATACCAATCAGGATTTATAGTATCGTGAAGTGTGTGGTCCTGGAAAGATTTAGGTCTTTGTAAGGTTTCCTGTTCAAAGTTGAAATCTTCCAATAGAACCTGTTCTTGTGGATCACCAGGTGGGAGATCAAAGTAAGATATTTGCCTTGGTCCAGTTACATTGTTGAAATCAAAATTTCTTAACAGCATTTGGTTTTGAAACTTCGGGAAGGATGGTAGCCTTTGTCCAAGACCCCTATAAACACGTTTTTTCAATGGCATTTTCTCTGGGAAATCATTGTTGGGATGATCATGTAAAGGTACCACTGTGTGCTCTGATACTTCATCAGTATATTCGGAATCTTCCAAATTTATTTCTTCATGAGAACAGTGATGGTGGAAAGGTTTTTGCTTTTGAAAACCACCTCTACTGAGGTAATTAGAACATTGTACAGGTAACTCGTCCTGGTACTCACAGCGGTTATGGAAAGGTTGTCGTTTTTGTCCCTGGCTTCTGTTAACACCACCAATATCTCTCACTGGAAATTGTTCCCAAAAGTCACTATATGCCTGATAGTTCTGAACAGACTGTCTTCTTTTCCCATAAACTGTGCTAATAAAAAAATCATCTATAGTGCCTGGTTGATTAAAGTCACTGTGAGGCTCATGATCATGAAATGGTCTTGGCCTTCTTCCAGGTAACTTGTTATTAAAATCTATTTCTTCTTCAGAGATATCATAATACTGGTGATTAGCAAAAAATGAACATCTTGGTCCTGGTCCTTTGTTACCAAACTCCCAACTTCTCAGGAGTCTCTCTTCTGGCATGCTGTCACTATACCGGTGTTTATAAAAATTCCCAAGCTTTTGGACAGGTCCATTGTTGACATAACCATAATCCTTTATCTGTACATCATTTCTAGGGTGCTGAACATTAAGAAGCTTTGACCTTTCCCCATACCTGTGAGGGAAGGGAAAGACGCTATAAATCCTTAGTGTTTTAACAGTAAGTAAAGGATAAATGCTATGTTATTCATCCTTCATTCAACAGGACATAAATTTGTTGTGATGACCCTAAGTTGGTCTGTGCCTCATTCATTTTCTCCTTTGTATCTGCTAATGAGCCCAAAGCACTCTCCTCTATCTACTTATAAATTTCCAAACAAAAGTTGTTGCTAGCAAACAGAATAATTATTTTTTTCTAAAAACTGGTGAACAACACATTATACAGTATCTTTTCCTTTAAAGAGTTGTGTCAGAATCAGGTCACTTTTGCCACAGTTTATCTGATGAGTTAAAGAAGTAATCTTACAAAGATGGCTAATGACATGCTGGATTACTAACTTCAAATCAGAAAAAATAATTTTTAAAATGTTGATTTTTAGATCAACACTCCTAATAATAATAGAGGTTATAGTATAAAATATGTACTTCATATAAATATTACATTTGTGTTGTTTCCAGTTTTTTACTATTATGAGCACTCATGTCAGGTTTTTGTGTGAATCAAAGTTTTCATTTCTTGGGGATAAATGTCCAAGAGTGCAACTGCTGAGTCATATGTTAAATCCATTTTTATTTTATAAGGAACAGCCAAACTTTTATAACACAAAAATAAACCAACTTGAAACAGAGTTAAAAGGAACAGATCACATCTGGAATAAAAGAGGTAACTATTAAAAGCCCAGGATAAGAAGGGAGAACACTCTGTAGAGCATATGACTGTCTAACCACTATGCTGCATACCTGAAACTTGACTGCAAACTGTAATCTAAAAAACAACAAGACAGGATATTATAATTGACCACAAAGTTAGACCTTTGCTTCCCCCATCAATAACAACAAAAAAAAGGAAAGTTTCATAACCCAACCTAAACAAAAATTATACCCCTGCTCCAATATTGTCTGAAAAACAAAACATCAGTTTCTGGCACGAACTTCTAAGATATTCACAAAGATTTTACTCATAAGAAACAGGAACATAATAGTTATTTTACATTTTGAAGATAAATGCTTCCTTAGAATGGAAGTGCAGACTTTGTGAGGGAGAGACTGTGTCAAGGCACATATGAGATGCTATGGGGAGCTGAGGAGCTCTGTACACCCCTCATATATTCTATTTTATCCACATCTTGTGATGATAGCCACTGCCTAACCCAGTGCCTGGTGCTGCTGAAGCATTCCTTGTCCAGGAGAAGAGGAAAATCGGAACTGTTCAGGTGGCAAAATGCTGCATGTTTTTAGGTAAGAATTGAGGCTGGAAGGACAACATAGTGGAAGAACAGTCCTAAAACATCTATTCTAACTTGTATTAAATCAGTTCACAGTAGATAATCTCAGTTTACTGGAAATAATAGTTATATAAGAGTTTTTAAGGAAAAATAAAAAATACTAATTATTCTTTGTGATTTAAAACATATTGTGTATTTTGAGATTAATTTATAGAGAAAAATGCTGAGAGAGTGCAAAACTTTTTTAAAGACAGAATAAAGGCTTCAAGATAATTTTAAAATTCTTTATCAATTTATAAAGATATATACATACATGCGTGTAAGTTATAGGAAAAGTTCTAGTATATGTATATACTATACTTCTGTATATATATGTGTGAGCATGTCTGTGTGTAAGTCATAGAAGAAATTCTCGTACCATTTTATAGCCTTGATTCAGTTTCAGATATACTGGTAGAATATTACTTAGAATCACAGCATCTTAGATTTTGAAGGGATCAGAGAGATTATCTACTTCAATGTTTGCCAAATAGTTTGGAGAACATTAATACCCCATATTATGTTAATACTCATTCTGTGGGGTAAAACGAAGAATTCTGAGCCCAAGTTGGGAAAATGATGAATTAAACAAAACAATAAATTTCAACTTTAGGAATTCTAAGGGCTTTTAATAAGCTGATGTTCATGGTGATAGTAGTTTGCTTTTCCAATACTTACTTGATTAAAAAAATTAAAAAAAACTCTTTAGTCCTGTAAAACTAGTATCTCATAAAATACCAGTTTCATATGTCCTTAGAATACAGCATAAGAAAAGCTTACTGACCAGTTCAACTGCTTTATGTTACAAATTAAACAGTGAGCTGAAAAAGTTATGCATTTGCTCTAGGTTACATACAATTTATAAGTGGCAGAACTAAAATTTGAAGCAAATTTCTTGATTCTAAATTCTGAGGTTTATTCCCCTACTATACCATCATTAAGGAATATGTGTTTTAACTTTCATAACATCTTCATCTAAAATCTTGTTACTCTTACCCATAAAAGTCTTCAATTGGGAGCCATTCCCTGGTTTCTTCCATAGAATTGGATGGGGGATCTGCATCTTCATCAGAATCCCAGACATCCATTCCAAGATTGCTAGAGGGAAAATATCAATAAAAATAAATTTTAAATTCAATCAGAAACTGGGTCATAGGCTTTCAGACACATAAATTAAGCACAAAATGAAAAGAAAGAAAAAGCACACTATATCCATCTTTGAAAAATCTATGGATATTCTGCCATTTCGTTTTGGTAGAAAGAATAAAGCTTAGGAACCATAAGGTTAAAAGGTCACCAATCAAGTAAAATTCAAGAGGATTTTCAATTGTTAGGATATAAAAATTATCTCTATGGCTATGAGATCATAAAAATTAAGGCTTAAAGAATAGGCACTATGGGCCCTGGATGGTTGGCTCAGTGGTAGAGTGTCAGCCTGGCGTGCAGGAGTCCCGGGTTCGATTCCCGGCCAGGGCACACAGGAGAGGTGCCCATCTGCTTCTCCACCCCTTCCCCTCTCCTTCCTTTCTGTCTCTCTCTTCCCCTCCCGCAGCCAAGGCTCCCTGGAGCAAAGTTGGCCCGGGCACTGAGGACGGCTCTGTGGCCTTTGCCTCAGGCGCTAAAATGGCTCTGACTGCAGCAGAGTGATGCCCCAAGATGGGCAAAGCATCGCCCCCTGGTGGGCATGCCAGGTGGATCCCAGTCGGGCGCATGCGGGAGTCTGTCTGACTGCCTCCCCATTTCCAGCTTCGGAAAAATACAAAAAAAAAAAAAAAAATAGGCACTATGAGAAAAGGTTAAAAGAAAGGTTTTAATTTAAGAGAAATTTTGGCCCTGGCCAGTCGGGTCTGCATAGAGTGTCAGCCTGGCATGCAGCAGGCATCCTGGGTTCGATCTCCAGTCAGGGCACAGGAGAAGCGATCATCTGCTTCTCTTACCCTTCCTCTCCCACTTCTCTCTCTTCCCTTCTTGGAGCCACTGGCTCGCCTGGTTCGAGCGTTTGCCCCAGGCACTGAGGATAGCTCAGCTGATCTGAGCATTAGCTCAGATGGGGGTAGCCTGCTAGATCCCACTCAGGGTGGATACGGGAGTCTGTCTCTTTATCTCCCACCTCTCACTTAAAAAAAAAAAAAGAGGTGGGAAAGAGAAATTTTACTAACGGAATAAGATCCTTGGGTAAGGCAGAACTCACAATAGGGCTTAAAATTTACCTTCTCACAGGTTGAGTTTTGAGATCCTTTAAGTACACACATCCATCTATTTGATGTCCACGGGCCTCACCAAAGACTAAAAATAATCAATGAAGGATTAACATTGATCAAATAAAATTAATAAGATAAATTATGTGACAAGACCCTCGGATTTCTCTAACCAACTAGCAGATTATGTAATAAACTAATTTATTATGACAGTGTAAATGAGATTCTAAAAATTTACATAGAAATATTTAATATAAAACATTATTAACTTATCTTTTAAAGTTTTTTCTTAGCAAATAGCTATAATCAAAATCTAGTTAAAATGTATTGAGACAGTACTAAAAGAAATGCAAAAAAATAAAAAAATGGTACTAGACAGTTTTGAAATATTTGCCCTTGGTTTTAGCTGAATTTTATAAAAATACCTTGAATTGCTGTATCTGGATCCCAGCCTTCAACATCAATAAGGTACCTAAATAAAAATATCATTTCAATTTTACAGATAGGTAAGGCTTTTAAAATTTTCTTCAACCACTTACATTATTCTTACCTACATATAAGGTATCCTGTTCTGTTAATTCCATTAGTACAATGAACTCCAATGAGTTTATCTATAAAATGTAAAGAAACATTAAAGAGTATAAAAAAGTAATTAAGAATAGTACAATAAAAATATATTTTATACATAATTTATAATAATTTGCAGTAAAAATATCTACTGCTAATAAAATTCTTAGTCATTATATTTGAATGCAATAAGTCAAAGGAACACTATCAAAGGCCTTGGCTGGCTGGCTCAGTGGAGAGCATCAGCCCAGTGTGTGGAAGTCCCGGGTTCGATTCCCAGCCAGGGCACACAGAGCATCCATCTGCTTCTCCACCCTTCCACCTCTCCTTTCTATCTCTCTCTTCCCCTCCACAGCCAAGGCTCCATTGGAACAAAGTTGGCCCGGGCACTGAGGATGGCTCCATGGTCTCCACCTCAGGTGCTAGAATGACTCTGGTCTCAAGAGAGCAATGCCCCAGATGGGCAGTGCATCACCCCCTACTGGACTTGCCAGGGGGATCCCACTCAGGCACATGCAGGAGTCTGTCTCTCTGCCCTGCCTCCCTGCTTCTCACTTCAGAAAAATACAAAAATAAAAAATAAAAAAAAAGGAGCACTATCAAAGATTCAGGAAAGAAACAGGCTTGCTGGGTTTACCAATAATATTAAAGATAAATTTTTTAAGTTAGACAAATGAAACACAAAGTTTATATTATGTCTATGAAAAACATGCTTCAAACATTATCCAGAAAGAAATATTTAAAACTTATTTCTTAGATCTTAATTGCCTTTGCATTCAGTAAAATGTACTAATATTTTCTGGTGACTAGAAATATCTATGACACCATCTCTCCTTTTAGGCACACATCTGTTATCACAGTTGAAGAATTAAAAGGTGAATATACTGACCTTTATATATAGATGGGCCAGGAATTTATTCATGTCCAAGGTTACTTATCTTAAAGAGTATCACTACCTACAAGGTTAGAATTTGAATACTTCCCTAGAGAAGATGGGTTTTGAGTGGCATATTCATCTCCTGCTTATTGTTTCTGAGAAAATTTGTAAGATTTCCACTCTAGATTTATTTTCCTTCACCTATATTTACCTTTCCTATCTTCCTCCCAGAACTCTTACAAGAGTTGATTTGCCACCTCTCTACAGGACCATGTACGAAGATTCAGGAAGCATTTGTTTACTGTCTGCTCTCAACTAACAGTTCAAACACATATTTCCAGGTCTTTAAATTACTTTCAAATACCATTCATTTCTGTGTGAACATACTTAGAATGGTTTATACTAAGATTTTAGAGACCTGTTTCCATTACTAATTTTGTGGTTTGAACAGAATAAAATTTATTATTTTTTTTTTTTCATTTTTCTGAAGCTGGAAACGGGGAGAGACAGTCAGACAGACTCCCGCATGCGCCCGAACGGGATCCACCGGCACGCCCACCAAGGGCGACGCTCTGCCCACCAGGAGGCGATGCTCTGCCCATCCTGGGCGTCGCCATGTTGCGACCAGAGCCACTCTAGCGCCTGGGGCAGAGGCCACAGAGCCATCCCCAGCGCCCGGGCCATCTTTGCTCCAATGGAGCCTTGGCTGCGGGAGGGGAAGAGAGAGACAGAGAGGGAAAGCGCGGCGGAGGGGTGGAGAAGCAAATGGGCGCTTCTCCTGTGTGCCCTGGCCCGGAATCGAACCCGGGTCCTCCGCACGCTAGGCCGACGCTCTACTGCTGAGCCAACCGGCCAGGGCCAGAATAAAATTTATTTTTGTAGAAAATTGCAGAATTGATCTTTTTTTTTTTTTTTTTTACAGAGGCAGAGATAGACAGGGACAGACAGGAACGGAGAGAGATGAGAAGCATCAATCATCAGTTTCTCATTGCGCGTTGCGACTTCTTAGTTGTTCATTGATTGCGTTCTCACATGTGCCTTGACCGCGGGCCTTCAGCAGACCGAGTAACCCCCTGCTGGAGCCAGCGACCTTGGGTCCAAGCTGGTGAGCTCTTTGCTCAAGCCAGATGAGCCCGCGCTCAAGCTGGCGACCTCGGGGTCTCGAACCTGGGTCCTTCCACATCCCAGTCCGACGCTCCATCCACTGCGCCACCGCCTGGTCAGGCTTGATGATCTTTTTATATGTAGAATGACCTCTATCAGACTTAGAAACTTTTTTTCTGATATGTACATCTTTTTCCCGGGTAGCTCTATATGAATTTAAGAAAAAAAAGATTGATTTGAGAAACAGAGAGAGAAAGAGGGAAGGGGAAAACAAGAGAGGGAGGGAGAAAGAGAGGGAAAAAGAGAGACAGAGAGAGAGAGGTGTGTGTGTGTGGGGAGAGTGAGGTATTCATTTGTTATTGCACTTAATTGCGCATTCACTGGTTGTTTTCTTATATGTGCCCTGACCAGGAATAGAACCTGCAACCTTGGCATTACGGGACAATGCTCCAACCAAGTTAAGGGGCCAGGGCCTCTATATGGTTTTATAATAGAAAAAAATTAAGGGGGAGGTTTCTATTTCAGCAATGATAGCTGAGGTCATTCCAAATGAATCTAGCTAGCATCTAAGTTCAGAGTCTACTAGGGGAAGACACACAAATAAACAGTCTTCTAGACATGTTTAGATGCAAGAGAGATGTTATAGGAGTACATAAGACATTCAGATAATCTTGAAAATATGATGGAGTTCACCAAATGAACAAGATGAGAAAACATTTCAGTAACAGAACGATGGTGTAAAGGCAAGGAGTATAACGGGTGGGAAACAGACATGTGAGATACATGTGAAACAGACTTATAAGACTTTCAGAAAGGAAGTCAAGAATCAGGCCACGAAGCATCCTATGTCACCTTAAGGAATTTTGTGCTTATTAGATGGGATGCCATGGAAGGATTTTAAACAAGGGAATGACCTGATAAAACATGCATTTTATTTTTTTTTTTATTTTTTATTTTTTTCCATTTTTCTGAAGCTGGAAACAGGGAGAGACAGTCAGACAGACTCCCGCATGCGCCCGACCGGGATCCACCCGGCACGCCCACCAGGGGCGACGCTCTGCCCACCAGGGGGCGATGCTCTGCCCATCCTGGGCGTCGCCATGTTGCGACCAGAGCCACTCTAGCGCCTGAGGCAGAGGCCACAGAGCCATCCCCAGCGCCCGGGCCATCTTTGCTCCAATGGAGCCTTGGCTGCGGGAGGGGAAGAGAGAGACAGAGAGGAAAGCGCGGTGGAGGGGTGGAGAAGCAAATGGGCGCTTCTCCTGTGTGCCCTGGCCGGGAATCGAACCCGGGTCCTCTGCACGCTAGGCCGACGCTCTACCGCTGAGCCAACCGGCCAGGGCCAAAACATGCATTTTAGAAATATAAATTCGTGGAAGTTTGGAGGAATGATTGGTGGGAGGAGAGGTAAGAAATCAACCTCAGACACCATTATAATAATCATAATAACCCAGAACAGAGAGAATGAGAGTAGATCTGGGAGGTAGGGGCAGGAGAAGATTGAGTCCAGCTTTTGACAGTTTATTAATGCCAGATGAACTCTTTGGTGAAGATACTAGATGTTTGTGAACACTGTTGTAACTCAGGAAAAAGGATTGTGCTAGAGTTAAAGATTTCGGAGACTAAAGTTGAAGCCACAGAAAAGATGAGATAAAGTGAACTGAGTAAAATAAGGCTTAAGACAAACCTATTTTTTTTTAATTGAAACATTTTATTGAGCAGCTTACAGAAAGGGTCCAACGGTTGGGAGGACAATGAGATCTGATTCCTTGGCCACACTGGGATCTCTCCAGCTTTGCAGTTGCCGAAAGTAGGACAGAATCTTAAGAACTAGAACAGCGGTTCTCAACCTGTGGGTCGCGACCCCCGCCAGGGTCGCGACCCACAGGTTGAGAACTGCTGAACTAGAAGCTAGCAAGAATTTGAACAGAACAAACAAACAAAAAATAAGAGCTAGAAAGCTGAAAAACATCTTTACAGGTAGAAGAAAAATGAGGAAAATATCATAGAAGCCAAGAGCAGAATTTTCAGGATTGAACAAGAGAGGTTAAGCTTATCAAGATTCATTCAATAGGAGGCCCTGGCCGGTTGGCTCAGCGGTAGAGCGTCGGCCTGGCGTGCGGGGGACCCAGGTTCAATTCCCGGCCAGGGCACATGGGAGAGGCGCCCATTTGCTTCTCCACCCCCCCCCCTCCTTCCTCTCTGTCTCTCTCTTCCCCTCCCGCAGCCAAGGCTCCATTGGAGCAAAGATGGCCCGGGCGCTGGGGATGGCTCCTTGGCCTCTGCCCCAGGCGCTAGAGTGGCTCTGGTCATGGCAGAGCGACCCCCTGGAGGGGCAGAGCGTCGCCCCTGGTGGGCGTGCCGGGTGGATTCCGGTCGGGCGCATGGCGCATGCGGGAGTCTGTCTGACTGTCTCTCCCCGTTTCCAGCTTCATAAAAATACAAAAAAAAAAAAAAAAAGATTCACTCAATAGGAATGGAAAACTATTCTTTGAATTTCTGCAAGATTCTAACAACTACAATTAGAGGATTGTAGAAATCAGATTGTAGGTGATGAATTAAGAATTTCTTCAGTGAATGGGAGTGGAAGAAATGGAAACAATGAATGGAGACAACTCTTTTAAAAGCATAACCAAGAAAGGAAGGAAACAGTAAAAGCAGTAAATAAGGTTGCAAGATGAAGAGGGTATTATTTAAAATAGGAAAGGCCTATATGCATGTTTACTTGTTGATATAATAGAAGTGAGAATGAATAGAAAAAAGGTCCTGTACAAGACAGGATTAGAGAGAATATTCAGTAGAGGTAGAGGATCTGTTTGCTTTTCTTAGGAAAGCAAAGGGAAGGAAGAATGAAAATATGGATACAGTTAAATGAGGAAAGGACGTCATACCTGATGTTCTCTATTTTCAATGAGAAGTGGTAAGCTGTGTTGCTGCTGAGTGAGGAAAATGTGGTGTAGGGCAAGATCTGGAAGCAGATGAGTGAGCTCACCAGGGACAGGGAGAGGATTACGATTACTAAACAGCATTGAGAACCTAGCTGAAACACTTACCTATCAATCCATGGTGGCACCCATCCATACTGTGGAGAGAGAGAGAGAGAGAGAGAGAGAGAGATATATATATATATATATATATATATATATATATATATATTTCCTTCTTTTCCAAATGAGAGGAGGGGAGATAGAGACAGACTCTCTCATGTGCCCTGACTGGGATCCACCCAGCAACTCCTGTCTGGGGCTGATGCTCTACCCATCTGGGGCAATGCTCACAAATGAGTTATATTTTTAACACTGAGGTGGAGGCTCCATGAAGACATCCTCAGTGCCTGGGGTCAATGTACTTGAACCAATCAAGTCATGGCTGCAGGAGGGAGGGAGGGGAGAGGGAGAGGGAGGGGTTGGGAGAGAGGGGGGCAGGGAGAGAGGGTGGGGAGAGAAAGAGAGAGAGAAGGGGGGAGGGGGAGAGGTGTAGACGCAGATGGTCACTTCGCCCTGACCAGGAATTGACTGGGACATACACATGCTGGGCTGATGCTCTACCATTGAGCCAATGGTATTAATTTCCAGCCATGGCTGGAAGTACTTTCTTTAACATACAAGAGACTGTTGATTAAGCCAGGCTTGAGTATTTCCATTGGTGTTTAGAAAATATGTCTTTTTTTAAAAAAATAATTATTTTTCTTTTATTTTATCTATTTTTTTAGAGACAGAGAGTGAGTCAGAGAGAGGGATAGACAGGGACAGACAGACAGGAACAGAGAGAGATGAGAAGCATCAATCATTAGTTTTTCATTGCGCGTTGTAACAACTTAGTTGTTCATTGATTGCTTTCTAATATGTGCCTTGACCGCGGGCCGTCAGCAGACCAAGCAACCCCTTGCTGGAGCCAGCGACCTTGGGTTCAAGCTGGTGGGCTCTTGCTCAAACCAGATGAGGCCCGCACTCAAGCTGGAGACCTCGGGGTCTCAAACCTGGGTCTTCTGCATTCCAGTCTGATGCTCTATCCACTGTGCCACTGCCTGGTCAGGCTAGAAAATATGTCTTAAAGATCTATTGGTGACATACTTTCGGGACAGGGATGAAATAGGGATCTTTTTAGCCTATATAGGAAAAAAAATTTTCTCTACTTTGTTTTTAAAATTAAGAGCCTAAGAACATATCGATATTCTAGTATCCAAAACATCACAGACATTTTGGTATCATAGGCTAAAAACTGCTCAACAGAACACAGTAGGAATAGCATTCTGATTCATTAACTCTGTCTCCCTAATATAAATAGTTGAACTAGCAGCAATTAGCACCCCCGTCTGCCTAATCTTAGGAAGAAATAAGCTTATGAAGCTGTTTTGGATATGCTGAGAAAGAAACAATAAAAATTAGAAGCCCTAGGCCCAGAAAAAGGTGGCTGTGGTTGGCTTCTTTACTACTCCTATTATCCTAAAACCCTGAAATCAATTCTAATTCCCAGGTTCTTACTGAACAGCTAGTTAAATAGCCATTAGCAATACATCTTAAATAAGACACTTCCCAAGAAGTAGGCCTGGTCTCCTAAAAGTCCTCTTCCCTAAGACCAGGAGACTAGGTAAAATGAATCTGGTACTGCCTATTTAGTCTCCTGGCCTTAGGGTTTCTTGTCCTTTTTATATTTCTGGGTATAAAAAATCGCTTATTTAAAAAAAAATTGCTTATTTCAGGAGATTCATGCAGGCAGGTAAGGGTAATTATTTGGCCCATCTAATTTGTTCTGTAACAAGCAGGTATGGAAGAGGACAACTGTGATGCTTACCCTTTGGATATGTTCACATTTTATTTATAAATACTATTATGTAATGATATTGTTATTTAAAAATATCTCACAAGCATTTTGCCTAATCACTAAATATTCTTCTTTTACTTGGTTCTTAATATCTGCCTAGTATACCAAGTATGTATGTACATGCCATAATTTAACCAATTTCATACATGTTTACATATACCTCTATTTATTTAGGAAAGATCCCTCCAAATAGATTCATGGAGTTAAAAGGTTTTTGTAAGTCTTTAAGTTTTATCTTTCTTTTCTAAATAAAGCCAAACTGTATACCAAAAAGATTAAGACACACCTTACTTTACGCTCTCCTTTGTTTCAAGGAAAGTTTTTCTAAGTCAGTTTTAAAATACTGAGTTATATCGGAGTCTGTTCTAAGGGCATCAGCATTTAAGGAACGTTTTAGGGCATCATTGTACCTTTCCATGTGCTTCACTTTCTCCCAGAGCAAGTTTTCACAGTGAGGGGCATGTACACATTGCACTCGCAGGGGAATCTTTGATAATGTCCTTTAACTTGAAGCATTTGACCAAAATATGTATATCATGTTCAAGTGGTTTACAATAATTTCTACTAAAATAATCTTTATCAATTAAGTAAAAACATTTTAATTATGTCAAAGATTGTTAATTACCATTTTCTGCATTTTCCCAGAGGAACTTCCTGACCCACTTTTTGAACTGCAGAATAGTAGCATTATCAGGGACTTCAAGTCCAACAGTATAAAGTTTTTTATAATGAATACTTTTAGGTAAATCCTAGACACAAAGGAAAATAAAATACAACAATTATAAGTTATTAAAACAAAAATCTTCAATTCAATAACACACAATTCAGTATTTTAAAAATAGTATATAGTGACTATATAGTAGGCATACTTTAGATCAATTTATATAGAAGTTTTTTGTAATCTATACAAAATAGTCTATAAAATAAGCCCATTCCTAGGGGCCCATGATAATCATGAGTTAAGGATTCAAATGATTAAAACAGGGATGATCTAATATCAACCTTAAAGTGTCAACACCAAGTTGATGTCAGGATTCTAGATGTCAGCTTAGGCTATGTTCAGTAAGCTTGTTTCAAAGTAGTCTCTTATTTCCCAGATTGATTCTAAAATCTGCAAGAAAACCTATCAGTGGAGGCTCTAAGAATAAAAGTCAGGAATAATTTCATCATTTAATAAAATCAATTAACCAATTAACAATATTCAATTAAAGAATATTAAGGTTGGTGATGAGTGTAAATATATTAAGATGAGATCCTAGGAACAGATAATATATTTGGAAAAATCAAAGTTACCAGCCCTGAACAGTTATATGTTGATTAAAACAACTGGGTGGGCACAAGTAGGTTTACAGTTATAATACAAATAAATAATACAATTAATTAATACAATAATAAACTAACATACTCAAAACTGTAAACCTATATCCTGTATGCGCAGCAGTTCGGCACTGGTTGTTAATGCTAAACCTTAAAGAGTAGGTAGATTTTTGGACAGGGATGGAGAGAGAAATAGTCCAAGTTTATGAAATGATATGAGGTGCAGAAACAAGAACAAAATAGAATGTTCATTAGATAGTGCAGAGATGTACCTAATTAGAGGAGATGATATACTGTAAAGTGCTGAGAAGATGAAAAAGAGACCATATTAACTGGACCATGAAAGACCGTGAGAGGAGTTGATATGTGATACATCAAAAATGGGGGTGGGCAGAGAAAACCGGTATTTTTTTTAGGAAGAAAATGGTATTCACATGAAAATTAAGTTTAAGGACAACTAGCCAAAGAATAATAAAAAAAGACTAGCTATTGAAAAATCAGGTACAAGACTTGGAAAATCTGAGACACATTTCAGAAAGGAAAATATATCAGTTTTAGTCTTTGACCTGATGTACGGTACCAGGAAGACATATGAAATAAGGGATTTGAATCTGATAGGCTAAATAGTGGTACTTTCAGGAGAAACAGGTAGTTGAAGAGAACTGTTAACTTGTAGTGTTGGGAAAGAGTGGTATGGATGTAAAGAAATGCTGGTGTTTAGTTTTATGTATGTTGAAATATGATATGACATCAAGGTACCCAAGACAAAACGTCACTTATTAGAGTAAATGAGAGATGACATCTTTGATGGCACCACTCCAGTTGAATAGCAAAGTTCCATTTTTCTCTAGACCAAGTGCAGACGGGGAAGGGAGGACTGGCTCTAATATTGTGGATGGGGAGGGAAGGAGTGGAGGATGATAACGAGGCCTAGCACATCCTAATCTCACTGAACCACTGCAACTCCGTTTCTCAGCTTTATATAATGGGCTTCAGAGCAAGAGTTAATGGAAACAATTTTGATGTTTAAAAAAGTTTGAAAAACACTGCTATAGAGTAATATCGGTCTCACATTTTTTATTTTCTTCACCTTTTTTCTCTTTTCTTTTGTTCCCTTGTTCCCTTTTTGCTTTTCCTATTTCCAGCTACATTTCCTTCTTCTAGTTACTTTGTTCTCTTATCAATAATAAAATTCCATTTTTTTCTCTGTACAATCCATGATTTTAGAAAAGGATACTATATAATTATAATCTGAAGAATTTAGATTTCTAAGAGATTATATATGAGAAAATCTGAAATTTATATTAAAATAACCAAGAGAATATCTCAATTCACTTTCCAAACATAGTATTAAAAAATCTCTTCTATTTCAAGACCTATCCATGATAACAAAGTACATTTGTAACTTTACCTTAACTTCATAATATCTTGTGGTATATGTTAAATCGATAATTAATCCAAGTTCCACATGTAGTGCTTTTGTTGCACTAATCAAGTCTTTTGGTGTAAACTTCTGGGTTGGAGTAAGTCTCTGATTAACTGTCTACAATGAAAATGAACAATAAGGTTATAAAATAAAGATAAAAAACATAAAACAAACAAGGAAGAGAAAAACTAAGGCAATTATCAAAGATTTGGGGGGGGCTAGTTATAAGAGTATTCTCTTATTTGTAGTACCATTATTTGTAGTAATAAAAATATTTTGTACAAAGGATCCAAAACAAAAGATTACATGTAAACACAGCAATTTATGAAGTTTTGAGAAGCTATAGAAAAATATGCTATTATATCTCCTTAGAAGAATTTAAAAAAGTTGTGAATTCCTGGTTATTTTCTTGGAGCATGTTCAGCTTTCTAAGACACTTAAAAGTTTCTTGGGTCACCTAAGCTGAGAGATGAAGAATGCGCACAGAAGCCTGATCCACCATGTGTACCAGATCTGCACAGATGCATAAAAAATATGTACTGTATTTCTTCTATAAGGTAGCTTACAACTCTTAGAGCAGTGCTGTCCAATAGAAATATAATGTAAGCCATGTATGCAATTTAAAAGTTTCTAGTAGCTACATTAAAAAAAGATACATTATGGCCCTGGTCAGTTGTATCTTTTTGCTCAGTGGATAGAGCATTGGTCCAGCGTACAGTGTATGGAGATCACAGGTTCAATTCGTGGTTAGGGCACGTAAGAAAAACTACTAATCTGCTTCTCTCCCCCACCATCTCTCTCTTCCCTCCCTCTTCCCACCTGCAGCCCGTAGCTCAGATGGTTCAAGCATTGGCCCTGGGCACTGAGAATAGCTTGGTTGGTCCCAGTGTCAGCCTCAGGTGCTAAAATAGCTCGGGCTGACTCAAGCATTGGCCCCAGATAGGGGTTGCCAGGTGGATCCTGCTCAGGGTACATCTGGGAGTCTGTCTCACTATCTTCCCTTTTCTAACTTAAAAAAATTAAAAAAAGATACATTTTAAAATTAACTTTAACATTTTATTTAACTCAATATATCTAAAATATTATTTCAACATGAAATTAATTAAAAAATGAGAATTTTATTTTTTTTCTTTACTAAGCCCTCAAAATCTATTGTGTATTTTATTTTACACTTATAGCACATCTCAGTTTGGATTAGTCACATTTCAAGTGCTCAATAGCCACATGTGACTAGTGGCTACCACACTGCATAGCAAAGTCTTATGTTATTTACATCTCCTCCAGAGTTACAAGGCCTAAAGGCACTTGTTCTGCAACTACAACAAAGAAGAACTGATTAAAACTTTCTACATTAGCTACAGTTTGCTTTAGAATCTATGAAAGGGCTTCCCTAAAGAACTTCAGGTTATGTTCATCTTCAAAAATTCAGAAAGTGTCTCATTCAACGAATATTTGAGTTTAGTTCTAATAAAATTCTTCCCAGTTAGAAAAAATCAGATTTGTTCTAATTAATATCTACTTTTTATACAAAGATATTATTTTCTTCATGTAAAAAAAAGTTTAAATATGTCTGCTATCTTGTGACAGTTCTCCCCACTTTTCAATAGAAGCAGCTGTGATCTTGTGGGAGAACTCTGGAGAGCCATAAGAATTGAGTACAGTCAGAGATGCCCTAATACCGTATAACCTTAGAGAAGTTACTAAAACACTCTAGGCCCTGGTCTATGTATCTTTAAAGTAAGTTAGATTGATTCATCAGTGAGTCCTAAACCTAGAGGCCCACTGTAATCACCTGAAGAAATATAAAAAACAAAAGAAGTTTCTAGACCCACCCTGAGCTACTGAAACAGTTCTCTGTGAGGTGGAGTCTGGGAACCATTTTAAGTTCATCAGATGATTCAGAGGCAGCCAGAAAAGGCATTCATTCTAAGACCAACATTTGGAAACTACTGCACTGATTTACCCTTATCTGCATTTTAGCTCTAAAATTAACTATGATCCAGGTAGATAATTTCCTTCTTCAAATATCCTAATGTGTAACTTTCTACACAAAGATATTATTTCCTTCACGTAAAAAAAGGTTTAAATATGTATTATATCCTGAAGTCCTAGGGCTGAATTAGCCAAAGAATACCCTATCCACCTCCTCATAGTTGAGACATTAAAAATGAAATGAGGCTTATTCTCTGCGTTAGGCTCACTCTGCTTCCAAAGACTGAGCTATCTTTAGTTCAAAGACTAAATACAAGATCAGAAGTTAAACTAGTTACAAACAAATGTAACTACATATACATATATGAAGCAGATATTTCACTCACAAATTACTGCAAGTCGAATATACAGGAGTGGGAAAAAGTAGGTTTACAGTTTACTACTAATAAATAATAATTAGTAAATAATAATAAAAGGAATAGGCTGTTTTATGTACTAAAACTGTAGATGTATATTTGATAATCCCTGTATATCAAACTGCTCACAAAAATTAGGGGATATTTTATAGCTTCATATTCATTTTGAAATATCCCCTAATTTTTGTGAGCAGTATATTTGAGAATATTCTCTAAGCCCTACTTATATCTTTTTTTTGTAGTATCTTCCTCCCTGCCTCTACCCTATGAAACAAGTTAGTTGGGAATACTTTCCTCATAGACTTAACCATACTAACTGGTTTACAATTTGAACTATCTCCAAAGGAAGAGAAAAAAAATCCTATATATCAACCAAATCATCTCTCCTATTTCCCCCATGTCCAGTGCTTACAAGGACCTGAAGAACAGGAAGTAGTACTGTTCTGATGCCTATTAATGTGACCTTAGGTGAAGGCATGTACCATTTATAGAAAACTTAACAGTTTCCTGAGTTATGCTCAGAAATAGGTCAAGTCTTGGGTCCTGTTGCTGTAGCTGTCCCTGTCAGTACCTGGTTCATTATACCTTAGCACAGTCCAGGGCATGCTGCAGTATCTTTTTGAAAGCACCTGTGACTATGTACCTGAGGGCTTCCTCTGGTCTGTGTGCACAGAATAGCATATACGTACGTACGTAGAAGTTTTAAAGCCCACAAGAAAAGCCCTCAGTCAAAGCTGAAGGGCAGTCTGAGGATAATTACCCTATATTCCTCGAACCTTGAGTTAGAGGACTCTGAGGTATAGTCTAGCCTGAATTTCCTAGAGACTGAGCATGCCTAGAGTTACCTGAGGTAACACACCCTTTACTGGCTCCCTTTGCTTTCCTGTTTCACATCCCCAATCCCTTACTGGTGCTTCCTGGGATCAACTCCCTAATAAACCACTTGGGTCTGCTTCTGGGGGAACCCAAACTAAGACCACTTATACAATTAGAATCTGAAATATTATAGTTAAAGCACACATACATTCACAAAAGGGAAGTTAAAGAATGCATACTGTTGGTACAACAGCAAAGGTCTTTGCAGTTAAGATCAGAGGCTTAGAAATCATCAAACCATCCTAGACTTGAGTCCCAGTTCTGTCACTATGGCTATGTGATTTGAACAAGTTACTTTCCTCTTTAAGCTTCAGTGTCATCTTTTGTAAAAAAGTACTTACATTATAGGACTGTTATGAAGATTAAATAGAATAATCCATAAATACTTAATACAAGCACATTAACTTATAAATAAACAGTAGTTAAGTATATTCTTACACTGAACTGGAGAAATGGAAGCCAGTGTCATGAAATGAGATACACTGACCTAACTCAGTGTATCTGACCTGACATGACTGCCTGACTGCCCACAGGTCACACATGATATACCTGTTCAGGCTAGAAGGTGGAGGAGTGTAACTCCTTGTCACAGAAGACTCAGAACATTTCGAGAAGGCACTATCCTGCTTTGGTCTACTGGAATTTTTGTGCATCAAATTTAGTTTGAAGTAAAATATTTACCATGAATAGAAAATAATTTTGTAATTGAGTTCTCACTAAAATAATCTGGCAGGATTTTTTCAAAGAATAATCAGAATTAATACAAGATTCTTACAATATAACCACAAGATTAGAATTAAGAGATCTCAGAACTGAGGCTTTGAAATATTAAATTACTTGTCCAGCATCACAGTGTAAATGGCAGTCAGTATTTTAACCCAGAGATTTCCATCTTTAAACAGTTCATGGTACCAAGCTACCTCATTTGAGTAAAGTCATTTTTCTCCCAGAAATAAGTTTCCATGTTTATTAAACAAAGAATACAGATTTAAAAAAAAATGTCAAATGTTATATATGGATTAAATGGAAGTAAATCTATAATTCTGGTGTCTATAAACTTACCAGCATCCTCCTAAACTGCTCTGTTATTTCTCTTAATGGTATGTGCTAATGGTAAAATAGGTTTGATTTTTTAATATTAAATGATTAATAAAAAAAAACTTCATTTAGCATAATATACTATAAAGCCAAATATGTTTTAAAAATTAATTCAGGTCCTGGCTGGTTTGCTCAGTGGATAGAGCATTGGCCCAGCGTATGAACATCCTGGGTTTGATTACTGGTCAAGGCATACAAGAGAAGTGATCATCTGCTTCTCTCCCCCTCCTCCTCCCCCTTCTCTCTTTCTCTCTCTCTTCCCCTCCAACAGCCGGTGGCTCAACTGGTTCGAGTATCAGCCCCAGGCATGCTGAGGATGGCTCAGTTGGTCCCATACCAGTGGGTTGGCCTGAGAGCTAAAAATAGCTTGGTTGATTCGAGCATTGGCCCAAGACAAAGTTGTTGGGTGGATCCCAGTTGGGGCGCATGTGGGAGTCTGTCTATTTCCTCTCTTCTCACTAAAAAAAAAAAAAATTAATTCAAGTTGGCAATAAAAAGAAATGAAACTACTAGTACATGGAACAACATGATGAACCTTTAAAACACACTAAGGAAGAGTAGTAGCTAGTCACAAAAAGACCACATAATGCATGATTCCAGTCAAATGAAATGTCCAAAACAGGTGACTGTATGGACAGAAAATAGATTAGTGGTTGCTAAGGGTAAGAGAGAAGAAAATACGGAATGACTGCTAATAGGTATACGGTTTCTTTTTGAGCTAGTAAAAATGAACTGGAATTAGTGGCAACTATCACACAACTCTATGAATATACCAGAAACCCCTCAAATGTATACCTAAAAAGGGTGAATTTTATGGTATGTGAATTATATCTAATATATAAAAAAGTAACTTAAACACAACTGAAAAAGATCCGAGTTAAATCAGGAGGCAAGTATAAAAGATTTTGAACTGTGTGCTCATATTTTCCCAACATCAGAGAAAGTTAGAGAAACTAACGCTACCCTAATTTTGAGGCCATATAAAATATGGCATGGGTTTCAGGTACCTTTTCATTTTTTGGACATGATTTGACAAATTAGTAAAAGATTGCTGATCTTCTTTTGGGGCAGTAGGTACTAAAAAGTTATCCATCTTTTGGATTATAACTTGTAAACAGAGATCATAACATAAAAAAACAAAATAACACCAGGATTAAGATAATTTCAAAGAGTAATCTTATTAAATCTCTTTTCAATGAAATAAGTTTAACTATTTAAAAATAATTGAATTTGGTAATAAAAAGCAAAGTATGATACATGCTACAACATGAATGAAACTTGAAAATCTTACAATAAAGAAGCCAGTCACAAAAGACATATTGTGGCCCTGGCTGGTTGGCTCAGTGATAGAGCATCAGCTGGTGTGTTGAGGTCCTGGGTTCGATTCCCGGTCATGGCCCAGAGGAGAAGCAACCATCTGCTTCTTCACCCCCCTCTCCCTCCTGCAGCCATGGCTCATTCGAGCAAATTGGCCCTGGGCACTGAGGATGGCACCATGGCCTCGCCTCTGGCAATAAAATAGCTCGGTTGCTGAGCAATGTAGCAACGGCCCCAGATGGACAGAGCAGTGCTCCCTAGTGGGATTGCCAGGTGGATCTCAGTTAGGATGCATGTGGGAGTCTGTCTTTCTACCTCCCAACCTCTCACTTAAGAAAAAGAAAAAAAAAGACATATTGTTTCATTGTTTATATAAAATGTCCAGAATAACCAAAATATGAAGACAGAAAGGAGACTGGTGGTTTCCCAGGGGTAGGAGATGGGAGTGAGGAAGGAAGGGGAGTGACTGACTGCTACAGGGCCTGGGGACAGGTTTCATCTTGTGGGGTATGAGGTGTGGGGGGTTGCTGGTGGTGGTGATGTAACATTCTTTTCATCTTTATTTATTTATTCATTTTAGGGGGGAAGAGAGAGAGAAAGAGAGAGAGAGAGAGAGAGAGAGAGAGAAGGGGGAGGAGCAGGAAGCATCAACTCCCATATGTGCCTTGACCAGGCAAGCCAGAGTTTTGAAACGGTAACCTGTGTTTCCAGGTTGACGCTCTATCCACTGCGCCACCACAGGTCAGGCAATGTAACATTCTAAAATTGTGGTAACAGCTGTATATTTCCATAAATATACTAAATACTGAATTGTGTGCTTTAAATAGGCAAATTTTATATGTGAATTATATATTAATAAAACTGTTACTACTTTAAAAATTTTTAAATAGAGTAGATGCCTTTTAAGCAACAGATAGTTTCTCTTTTTTTTATGTTTATTTTTTATTGATTTTAGAGAGAGAAGAAGGAAGAGACGGAACATCAATCTGTTCCTGTATGTGCCCTAACTGGGGATCGAACTGGTAACCTCTGCACTTCAGGATGATGCTCTAACCAACTGAGCTATCTGGCCAGGGCAATAAAGCTGTTACTTAAAAATTCAAAACTATTCCCTTACACTAAGCATGAACAATAACTACATATGTGAAAAGTTTATTATCTCCATGTCAAACATTTGCCGGAAACTTACACTCACATATTTTTACAAAGAAAAGCATAACATTAAATAAACATGGATCAGACCTGAAACAATAAAGTACATAGAAGAAGACATAGGTACTAAAATCATGGACCTGGGTTTTAAAGAACATTTTATGAACTTGACTCCAATGGCAAGAGAAGTGAAGGCAAAGATAAATGAATGGGACTACATCAGAATAAAAAGTTTTTGCTCAGCAAGAAAAACTGATATCAAAATAAACAGACAGCCAACTATATGGGAACTGATATTTTCAAACGACAGCTCAGATAAGGGCCTAATATCCAAAATTTACAAAGAACTCATAAAACTCAACAACAAACAAACAAACAATCCCATAAAAAAATGGGAAGAGGACATGAACAGACACTTCTCCCAGGAAGAGATACAAATGGCCAACAGATATATGAAAAGATGCTCAGCTTCATTAGTTATTAGAGAAATGCAAATCAAAACTACAATGAGATACCACCTCACTCCTGTTAGATTAGCTATTATCAACAAGACGGGTAATAGCAAATGTTGGAGAGGCTGTGGAGAAAAAGGAACCCTCATTCACTGTTGGTGGGACTGTAAAGTAGTACAACCATTATGGAGGAAAGTATGGTGGTTCCTCAAAAAACTGCAAATAGAACTACCTTATGACCCAGCAATCCCTCTACTGGGTATATACCCCAAAACCTCAGAAACATTGATACGTGAAGACACATGTAGCCCCATGTTCATTGCAGCACTGTTCACAGTGGCCAAGACATGGAAACAACCAAAAAACCCTTCAATAGAAGACTGGATAAAGAAGATGTGGCACATATACACTATGGAATACTACTCAGCCATAAGAAATGATGACATCAGATCATTTACAGCAAAATGGTGGGATCTTGATAACATTATAAGGAGTGAAATAAGCAAATCAGAAAAAAACAAGAACTACATGATTCCATACATTGGTGGAACATAAAAATGAGACTAAGAGACATGGACAAGAGTGTGGTGGTTACCAGGGGTTGGGGGAGGGAGGACAGGGGAGGGAGGGAGGGAGAGAGTTAGGGGGAGGGGGAGGGGCACAGAGAACTAGATAGAGGGTGGCGGAGGACAATCTGACTTTGGGCGAGGGGTTTGCAACATAATTTGATGACAAAATAACCTAGACATGTTTTCTTTGAATATATGTACCCTGATTTATTAATGTCATCCCATTACCATTAATAAAAATTTATTAAAAAAAAAAAAATAAATAAACATGGATCACATTAGTCTCAATTTTCCTTATAGGATAAAAGAAAAAATTATACCTACTCCCTTTAAAGGAACTTTAAAAGCAATAAATCGGGTTCCAGGTAGAGGATGTCCAATTGGCATCACGGTCCTCCATCTGCAATAAAAATAAACAAATAAAACGGTAACAAAAATATTTTAGTAACTCAGGATGGTAAACGAAGAAACCATATATAGCTTAATTTGGTGGTTAGTTGCTTGTATAGTTGAAATTTTAACAAACTGCTTCCTCCCTCAAAAATACTCCAACAATATAAGGTTTTATATATGGTATAGTACTTCAACAGGAAATCAGGTAGCACCTATTTCCTGGGTCAAGTTTCTTTTTTTTTTTTTTTCTCTCCTGAAGCTGAAAATGGAGAGACAGTCAGACAGACTCCCGCATGCGCCCGACGGGGATCCACCCGGCACGCCCACCAGGGGGCATCGCTCTGTTGCAACCAGAGCCACTCTAGCGCCTGGGGCAGAGGCCAAGGAGGCATCCCCAGCGCCCAGGCCATCTTTGCTCCAATGGAGCCTTGGCTGCAGGAGGGGAAGAGAGAGACAGAGAGGAAGGAGGGGGGGAGGGGGGGAGAAGCAGATGGGCACTTCTTCTGTGTGCCCTGGCCGGGAATTGAACCCGGGACTTCTGCAAACCAGGCCAACGCTCTACCACTGAGCCAACCGGCCAGGGCCTCCTGGGTAAAGTTTCAATGCCCCATATGATTTTTTGTTATTTTCTTGTGCAACAGTAAATGAAGAAAAATAGTTTGTGAATTTTAGATCACTATCACTATCTGTATCTTAAACTGTCAATAAGTAATAAATACGGGAATGATAAATGTAAAACCTAAAAATGCAAAATGGTTAGTAAACAATTATTTTCTCAACAATGAATTTGGAGATGTTTTGTTTTAATTTCTGATTAATCTTGAATTAAGATCTACAGTTCATTAACTTTGAATATCTTTGATTACTTAAATAACTTTTTGTGAATAACAAGGTGAAAAAATCTGGATTTAAAAATAATTCTCTGGCCTTGGCCGGTTGGCTCAGTAATAGAGCATTAGCCTAGAGCAGTGGTTCTCAAACTTTTTGAAGTTGGGGCACATTTAAAATCCTATAAATAATTGTAGGTGCACTATATACAAATTTCTGAGCAATATGTTATAATAATTAAGTCAAATATTAAAGAAAAAAATGATAAAGTCCAAGCGTGCTTTTATGGTAAACAAAATAAATACGACAAAATTAAATTTATCCTGACATTAAAAAACATTTTTGTTACATTTTTGTTATGCTTTTTAGAATTCGTAAAAAAGGGGTTAAAAATTAAAACGACAAAAACGTGATCTTTTTAAATATATAGATACATTTTTAGTAAGATTTAGCAAATTCAGCAGGTCCTGGTGCGAATGTGTTAAGTTTTTTCATTCTTGTGTTTATGAGAAACATGAGCCTGATGTGTCCTAGCGATTTCTTCAATGTTTGGGCATATATTTGAAAGGCAAACTCTCATTTCCTCGTCAATACATTGAAGAATTCCTCTCTTTTTACTCTTAATTGTGTTGAGGGTAGAAAATCCTAATTCACATAAATAGGATGTTGAAAATTGTAGTAAAATGTTCAGAGCTTTTTTTTTGTTTGTTTTTTGGGTTTTTTAATAAATTTTTATTAGTGGTAATGGGATGACAATAAATCAGGGTACATATATTCAAAGAAAACATGTCTAGGTTATTTTGTCATTAAATTATGTTGCGTACCCCTCGCCCAAAGTCAGATTGTCCTCCGCCACCCTCTATCTAGTTCTCTGTGCCCCTCCCCCTCCCCCTAACTCTCTCCCTCCCTCCCTCCCATGTCCTCCCTCCCCCAACCCCTGGTAACCACCACACTCTTGTCCATGTCTCTTAGTCTCATTTTTATGTTCCACCAATGTATGGAATCATGTAGTTCTTGTTTTTTTCTGATTTGCTTATTTCACTCCTTATAATGTTATCAAGATCCCACCATTTTGCTGTAAATGATCTGATGTCATCATTTCTTATGGCTGAGTAGTATTCCATAGTGTATATGTGCCACATCTTCTTTATCCAGTCTTCTATTGAAGGGTTTTTTGGTTGTTTCCATGTCTTGGCCACTGTGAACAGTGCTGCAATGAACATGGGGCTACATGTGTCTTCACGTATCAATGTTTCTGAGGTTTTGGGGTATATACCCAGTAGAGGGATTGCTGGGTCATAAGGTAGTTCTATTTGCAGTTTTTTGAGGAACCACCATACTTTCCTCCATAATGGTTGTACTACTTTACAGTCCCACCAACAGTGAATGAGGGTTCCTTTTTCTCCACAGCCTCTCCAACATTTGCTATTACCCGTCTTGTTGATAATAGCTAATCTAACAGGAGTGAGGTGGTATCTCATTGTAGTTTTGATTTGCATTTCTCTAATAACTAATGAAGCTGAGCATCTTTTCATATATCTGTTGGCCATTTGTATCTCTTCCTGGGAGAAGTGTCTGTTCATGTCCTCTTCCCATTTTTTTATGGGATTGTTTGTTTGTTTGTTGTTGAGTTTTATGAGTTCTTTGTAAATTTTGGAAATTAGGCCCTTATCTGAGCTGTTGTTTGTAAATATCATTTCCCATTTAGTTGGCTGTCTGTTTATTTTGATATCAGTTTCTCTTGCTGAGCAAAAACTTTTAATTCTGATGTAGTCCCATTCATTTATCTTTGCCTTCACTTCTCTTGCCATTGGAGTCAAGTTCATAAAATGTTCTTTAAAACCCAGGTCCATGATTTTAGTACCTATGTCTTCTTCTATGTACTTTATTGTTACAGGTCTTATATTTAGGTCTTTGATCCATTTTGAATTAATTTTAGTACACGGAGACAGGCTATACTCGAGTTTCATTCTTTTGCATGTGGCTTTCCAGTTTTCCCAACACCATTTGTTGAAGAGGCTTTCTTTTCTCCATTGTATGTTGTTGGCCCCTTTATCAAAGATTATTTGACCATATATATGTGGTTTTATTTCTGGGCTTTCTATTCTGTTCCATTGGTCTGAGTGTCTATTTTTTTGCCAATACCATGCTGTTTTGATTATCGTGGCCCTATAATATAGTTTAAAGTCAGGTATTGTAATGCCCCCAGCTTCATTCTTTTTCCTTAGGATTGTTTTGGCTATTCGGGGTTTTTTATAGTTCCATATAAATCTGATGATGTTTTGTTCCATTTCTTTAAAAAATCTCATAGGGATTTTGATGGGAATTGCATTAAATTTGTATATTGCTTTGGGTAATATGGCCATTTTGATTATATTTATTCTTCCTATCCAAGAACAAGGAATATTTTTCCATCTCATTGTATCTTTTTCGATTTCCCTTAACAATGCTTTGTAATTTTCATTATATAGGTCCTTTACGTTCTTTGTTATGTTTATTCCTAGGTATTTTATTTTTTTTGTTGCAATCGTGAAGGGGATTATTTTTTTGAGTTCGTTTTCTAATATTTCATTGTTGGCATATAGAAAGGCTATGGACTTTTGTATGTTAATTTTGTATCCTGCGACCTTACTGTATTGGTTTATTGTTTCTAATAATCTTTTTGTGGAGTCCTTCGGGTTTTCGATGTATAGGATCATATCATCAGCAAAAAGTGATAGCTTTACTTCTTCTTTTCCGATATGGATGCCTTTTATTTCTTTGTCTTGTCTGATTGCTCTGGCCAGAACTTCTAGCACCACGTTGAATAAGAGTGGAGAGAGTGGACAACCCTGTCTTGTTCCTGATTTAAGGTAGAAAGTCCTCAGTTTTATGCCGTTTAATAGGATGTTGGCTGATGGTTTATCATATATGGCCTTTATCATGTTGAGATATTTTCCTTCTATACCCATTTTGTTGAGAGTCTTCAACATAAAATTGTGTTGTATTTTATCAAAAGCCTTTTCTGCATCTATTGATAAGATCATGTGGTTTTTGTTCTTTGTTTTGTTGATATGGTGTATTACGTTAACCGTTTTGCGTATGTTGAACCATCCTTGAGATTCTGGGATGAATCCCACTTGATCATGATGTATTATTTTTTTAATATGTTGTTGTATTCGGTTTGCCAGTATTTTGTTTAGTATTTTAGCATCTGTATTCATTAGAGATATTGGTCTGTAGTTTTCTTTCTTTGTGCCATCCTTGCCAGGTTTTGGTATGAGGGTTATGTTGGCCTCATAAAATGTGTTTGGAAGTATTGCTTCTTCTTCAATTTTTTGGAAGACTTTGAGTAGAATAGGAACCAAGTCTTCTTTGAATGTTTGATAGAATTCACTAGTATAACCGTCTGGGCCTGGACTTTTATTTTTGGGGAGGTTTTTAATAGTTTTTTCTATTTCCTCCCTGCTGATTGGTCTGTTTAGGCTTTCTGCTTCTTCATGACTCAGTCTAGGAAGGTTGTATTGTTCTAGGAATTTATCCATGTCTTCTAGATTGTTGTATTTGGTGGCATATAATTTTTCATAGTATTCTACAATAATTCTTTGTATATCTATGATGTCTGTGGTGATCTCTCCTCTTTCATTTTGGATTTTATTTATTTGAATCCTGTGCCTTTTTTCCTTGGTGAGTCTTGCCAAGGGTTTGTCAATTTTGTTGATCTTTTCAAAGAACCAGCTCCTTGTTTTATTGATTTTTTCTATAGTTTTTCTGTTCTGTATTTCATTTATTTCTGCTCTGATTTTTATTATCTCCTTTCTTCGGCTGGTTTTGGGTTGTCTTTGTTCTTCTTTTTCTAGTTCCTTAAGGTGTGAAGTTAAGTGGTTTACTTTGGCTCTCTCTTGTTTGTTCATATAGGCCTGAAGTGATATGAACTTTCCTCTTATTACTGCTTTTGCTGCATCCCAGAGATTCTGATATGTCGTATTTTCATTTTCATTTGTCTGTATATATCTTTTGATCTCTGCGCTTATTTCTTCTTTGACCCATTCATTTTTTAGAAGTATGTTGTTTAGTTTCCACATTTTTGTGGGGTTTTCCCCCTCTTTTTTGCAGTTGAATTCTAGTTTCAAGGCTTTATGATCAGAAAATATGCTTGGTACAATTTCAATTTTTCTAAATTTGCTGATATTGTCTTTGTGGCCCAGCATATGGTCAATTCTTGAGAATGTTCCATGTACACTAGAGAAAAATGTATACTCTGTCGCTTTGGGATGAAGTGTCCTGTAGATGTCTATCATATCCAGGTGTTCTAGTATTTCGTTTAAGGCCACTATATCTTTATTGATTCTCTGTTTGGATGACCGATCTAGAGCTGTCAGCGGTGTATTGAGGTCTCCAAGTATGATTGTATTTTTGTTAGTTTTTGTTTTAAGGTCAATAAGTAGCTGTCTTATATATTTTGGTGCTCCTTGGTTTGGTGCATATATATTAAGGATTGTTATGTCTTCTTGATTCAACTTCCCCTTAATCATTATGAAATAACCATTTTTGTCTCTGAGTACTTTTTCTGTCTTGTAGTCAGCATTATTAGATATAAGTATTGCTACACCTGCTTTTTTTTGGGTGTTGTTTGCTTGGAGTATTGTTTTCCAGCCTTTCACTTTGAATTTGTTTTTATCCTTGTTGCTTAGATGTGTTTCTTGTAGGCAGCATATAGTTGGATTTTCTTTTTTAATCCATTCTGCTACTCTGTGTCTTTTTATTGGTAAGTTTAATCCATTTACATTTAGTGTAATTATTGACACTTGTGGGTTCCCTACTGCCATTTTATAAATTGCTTTCTGTTAGTTTTGTATCTAGTTTGATTCTTCTCTTTTGTTTTTCTATCATTTGTTTTTGTTTGTTTGTGTTCCATACTTCTTTCCTCTGTTGCTACCTTTTTTAAGTCAAGTGTTTTTGTGGTGGTTTTTTCAAGGGTGGTTACCATTAAGTAATGAAAAGGGTACCTACCATATTCATTGTAGTACCCTATCTTATGAGTATTTCTGCGCTTCATCGTCCTTTGCTACTGTTAATCTCCATCCTCTCCCCCCTTTTTTTCCTTTGTTGTCACAGTTTAAGTTTGGTTTTATTGTGTTCTTGGTGGAGCTGTTACTTGTGGTGGTGTTTTCTTTTGTTCTTTGAACAGTCCTTTCGCTTTCAGTTTGTGTGGAACTCCAGAATGCTCCGAGGATAAATTTTTCTGTTTCTAGTTGATAAATTTGTTGTGATTTAGGGGAGATCTGTCGGACGCGCTGCTCACGGCGCCATTTCCGTGACGTCACTCTGTTCAGAGCTTTTTTAGCTATTGCCACATATTCTTCTTTTATAGGAATCCAAAAGGCTTAAAGAGACAATTCCTTATGTTTAATCATCAATCCATGATCAGTGGATATAGCTGCCAGTTCTTCTTCTGTTAATGTTAAACCAAAATCATTTGAAGCTTCCATGAATGGGTTTCTAATCCAATCGTATTGCTTAGTATTAAGTGATGGAAAATGCTATAAATTAAATTCTGCCCATCAGCCTTCAAGTCCTATTTTATTTATGCTTAACTTTTGCTCACTTCCAGAATCAGATTCTTTAATATCACGCTCCTTTTTGAGAAATCTATCCATTTTATTTGGATGTATTTATCTAAAAATAATATAACGATGTGTTAATAATATAATATTGAGGTGTTAACAAAAAGGGCAGTATTTCCATAATAAAATGGTGTATACAGTAACTATATTTTTGTATCTGGGCACATGCCACAAACCAGTGCAGCTAGTAATTCCAGGTCCCAAGTGAGAACAGTGAGGAATTCAGAAAATATGCAGAATCAAGAAAATATGGGGTTGGGAGGGCCCTGTAATTGCTGCTGGCAAGAACAAAGAGCGCCCAAAACCTGCATCTTGCTTTATTTATAGGGCAAAGTGGGCCATTAGCAAATCAATGAGATTTTTTATCCTATTTCCAAGGCAACTCAAGAATTTAATCAAGTGCAGAAAATCCCCCACCATACATATTATCTTAACTCTACACCAAACAAAGGATAGAAGAAACTTGCCTCCAGTCTTTCCAGGGCACATGGGGGGTAGTGTAAACAATCCAGCACCACAGCTTAACAGCCTTTTGTAACCTAATCAGGCAAGTGAAGTGGGGGGTTGGGCAGACTGTCAGCTTATAGCCAATTCTCCATACCTCTGTCCCCCAAAAATCTAAACTCTAAAAACCCTGTTGGTTTTTTGGTCCCCAACAGGCACATATTTCTCTGGAATACCATAGGGCACACCTGGAAATCTAGGGCGCACAGGTGTGCTCTGGCGCACACTTTGAGAACCTCTGGCCTAGAGTGTTGATGTCCTGGCTTTGAGGGCACATAGGAGAAGCAACCATTTGCTTCTCCATCCCTTCCCTTCCCCTCTCTCCCACTCTCTCTTTCCCTCCTACAGACATGACTTAATTGGTTTGAGCACATTGGCCCCAGCACAGAGGATACCTCCATGGAGCCTCTACCTCAGACACTAAAAATAGCTCAGTTGTGAGCACGGCCCCAGATGGGCAGAGCATTGGCCCCAGATGGGCAGAGCATTGGCCCCAAATGCGGGTTGCCAGGTGGATCCCAGTTAGGGTGTATGCGTGAGTCTGTTTCTCTATATCTCCTCCTCTCACTTGGAAAAGCAGGGGAAAAACGAAGAAAAAAAATAAAAACAATTCTTTGTCATGTAAATAATTATTCCCTAAGTTATGTTTGAGAAGTTCCAACACATGAAGATTTCTTTCTTTTGTGTGTGTGTGTGTGTGTGTGTGTGTGTGTGTATTTTTATGAAGTGAAAAGCGGGGAGGCAGACTCCTTGATGCACCCAATCGGGATCCATCCAGCATGTCTACTAGGGGGCGATACTCTCTGCCCATCTGGGGTGTTGCTCTGTTGCAGCCAGAGCCATTCTATCACCTGAGATAGAGGCCATGGAGCCATCCTGAACGCCTGGGCCAACTTTGCTCCAGTGGAGCCTTGGCTGCAGGAAAGGAAGAGAGAGATAGAAAGAAAGGAGAGGGGGGAAGGGTGGAGAAGCAGATGGCTGGTGCTTCTCCTATGTGCCCTGGCCGGGAATCGAACCCGGGACTTCCACACGCCAGGCTGATGCTCTACCACTGAGCCAGGGACACATGAAGATTTCTTAAAATAACTTTTAATTCCCTGCTTCATTCTGTGTGTGCGTGTGTGTGACAGAGACAGAGAGAAGGACAGACAGACAGGAAGGGAGAGAGATGATAAGCATCAATTCTTTGTTGTGGCTCCTTAGTTGTTCATTGACTGTTTTCTCATATGTGCCTTGATGGGGGGGGAGGATGAGAGGGGCTATAGCAGAGTGAGTGACCCCTTGCTCAAGCCAGAAACCTTTGGGCTCAAGCCAGTGACCATGGGGCATGTCTGTGATTCCATGCTCAAGCCAGCAACTCTACACTCAAGTTGGTGAGCCCACACTCAAGCCAGCGACCTTGGGGTTTTGAACCTGGGTCCTCCGAGTCCTAGTCCGATGCTCTATCCACTGTGCCTCTACCTGGTCAGGCTCTGGCTTCATTTCTGTACCACCCTATCCTTCTTCAGGCTGCATTCATTCTGTTTCTTTTACTCAGGTCTTTCAATAATCTCTGCTGTTCCCTCTGCCCTCTACCCACTAGACCTACCTTTGAAATACATCTACCTAATCCCAGTGACTAGACCTACCTTTCACCTTCCCTCATAGCACTTTAAGAGGTTATAATTATATGCTTAACTATGGGAATTTTTGACAAATGACGCTTTATCTGACATAAACTCAGTAAGAATGAATATGTCTGTCTTTCCTTACTCACAGTACAGTGCCTACCACATAGCAGATGCTCTATAAACATTAAAGAAATGTTGAACAAATATGGCTTTATAAAATAACTACTGTAATAAAGTGCTTACTTCAATCAATACAGAAAAAAAGTCACATGTTAAATATATACATTATGTTATTTATAGGTAAAAAATCATAAATCTCAAAATCATAAAAATCAAGATTTAAGACTCTTGGAGTCAAATGTCACCTTGGTACTATCATTAAACAACATTCACTGATTCACTGTTCTGTGTCCTCTAAAGTCTTATGAAACTTAGGTCTATATCACTCATTTAGCAATTTATCATGATACTGTGTTGGGTTTTAGTTAAATTTTATCACATCATTCCTCTATTTAATGTCTTTCAATTGTTTTCTTTAGTTTACACAAGACACACAAGACTATAATCTAGCTTTTCTGACTCACCTGTATTACCATGCTAAGCAACTTCTCTCATTCTAAATAGTGTACATCATATTTTCTCTTGCTTCTGGCTCTCTGTATACCCCCCTTCCCTTAGAAGGAGATAACTCCAATCCCACCTCTTCTCCAGATTAACTTCACTGGTCTGTGACACTTTACCTCATGAACTACATGTCATCCTTCCTGAACCACCACAATTTTTAGATCAAAAGTAGGGGTGAAGTGTTGTTTTGCATCTTTTAAAAATAGAAATAGGCCTGCAATATTATCCTGAGTCCTGATACACTACATCTCACATACCTACATCAAAAACTAGCATAATGAGGCCCTGGCCGGTTGGCTCAGTGGTCGAGTGTCGGCCTGGCGTGCAGGAGTCCCGGGTTCGATTCCTGACCAGGGCACATAGGAGAAGCACCCATCTGCTTCTCCACCCCTCCCCCTCTCCCTCCTCTCTGTCTCTCTCTTCCCCTCCCGCAGCCAAGGCTCCATTGGAGCAAAGATGGCCCGGGCGCTGGGGATGGCTCCATGGCCTCTGCCTCAGGCGCTAGAGTGGCTCTGGTTGCAACAGAGCAATGCCCCAGATGGGCAGAGCATCGACCCCTGGTAGGCATGCCGGGTGGATCCCGGTCGGGCGCATGCGGGAGTCTGTCTGACTGCCTCCCCGTTTCCAGCTTCAGAAAGAAAAGGAAAAAAACAAAACAAAACAAAACAAAAAACTAGCATAATGAGAAAGATAAGATGAATTTGATATTTTAAAGTTTTGGACTATGATATGTTCAAGTTTAAAATTTTCTATTTTAAATAGAGATTATCCAGTCAGAAGAACAGTAAGCAAAATGAAGGAAGAAACACAAACAGAACCTCAGAAACTTGTTGGACACCTGCAAGTGCACCAACAAATATGTAATGGGACTCCCAGAAAGAGAAGAAAAGACTAACGGGCCAGAAAAAAATGAAGAAGCAATGGCAGACAATTTATTAAATTTGGTGAAAACCTTAAACACTGGAGAAGTTTAAAAAACTAAAAATAGGGTAAACTCAAAGAGATACACACCTAGACACATTATTGTCAAACTGGTGAAAGCCAAAAATGAAGGAAAAATCTTGAAAGCAGCAAGAGAAAATGACACATCACACACAAGGGAATCTTAGTAAGATCAGCAGCTAACTTCTCACCAGGAATAATCATAGTCAGAAGGTAGTAGTAGAACATCAAATGCTGAAAGGAAAAATACTGTCAACCAATAATTCTGTATCCAGCAAAACTATTCTTCAAAAAAAGGGTGATTACTATGTTCTAGTAGCCCTCTGCTTTGCAAAAACAGAAATTTGACATTCCAGCCATGAGAACGAATGAAAATTCTAATTTAGGATTAATAGTGGTAGGGACAAAAGGGTCTTATAGACAATGTCTATTAGAAAACTCTTTGCTCCACTCGTTCAAATCCTATCCTATTCTTGAGGATTAGTTTAAATGCCATTTCTTTCACAAAGTCTTCCTTTATTGCAAAACTCCCCCTTGACCTACCATCCCAAAGAATAGAACAAATTAACCTCCTGTCCTTTCTGATGTGGTATACTGAGGAGGATAGAACATTATACATGTAGTATTGCTGCCATAAAAAGTTTAAACTGAATCTAATTAAGGAAGCAATCAGCAAACTCAAATTGAGGGTCATGCATAACAAAATGCTGATACTAGGAGTAAGCAAACTTCTTAAATAGCCATATATTAAGCATTTTATGCTGTGAGCCATACAGTCTCTGTTGCAACTACTCAATTGGACAAAAATGGGAGAAAGACAAGGTAAGTAAATTTTAGGTACTGGTGTGAGTGAAGGAACCAACTAGTGTGGCTAGACAAGGAAGAAAGGTAATCTAAGTAGAGGCTTCTGTTGATGAAATGGCAGTCAAGGCACAGGGTCTTCATGAGGTCAGGGATTACATATAGCAAAATAAGAGGAAGTGATAAAGTAACACAAAGATAAGAGGAGAATACTAAAATTTTAGGATATTTAATACAGAAAAGCCTTCGATAATAGAATCCTGCAGTCAGTCAGTCATGGCACTAAGTTAAGGGAATCTGTGGTATTGGTTCTGTGAGGCACAAGACTGATTTAGCACCATCATGATCTTGTACGAATTGAGTAATAAAAACCGAGTTGAATGCTAAATTCCTTAATGAATATGAGGGAATGACCAGGAAGCTAATAAATGATAGTGAGGAGATAAAAGGCATAATTAGAGAAGAGTTTCTTTTATGTTCTACAAGGGTGGGATGGCATGGCCTAACAAGGGCAATGATGAAATGGAGACTACTGATGCCACCTGTGGGAATGAGGGGCATCATTTCCACTGTGGTGAGCTGCTGGGAAAGCAGTGCACTTAAGGGCACTGGTTCCAAATATCACAAGGAGGAATGTTCTGTGAGAAGATAAATGTATAAAGGAGTTTTATTTATATCACATATGGGGAGTCCAGTGAAAAAGTTAAAGTCTCTGTAAGAAGGCAGACAATGAGAAAATCAACAGATGAAGAAAGCGTGAGGATGAAGCTATGCGAAATTATCTGGCTGGTTACCAAGTATGATAGAAACTAGTCAGGGTGGGATTTCCTTATCTCTGGATCTCAAATGAAGCCCACATTAATAGTGTTCCATTCATTGCCAAGCTATCAGAGACAGTGGGGCTTTATCTGGTTATTGAGGTTAAATATCAGTATTATTTTTGGTAACTGTACTATTAAACAATTTCTTAAAAACCTCAGGCAATTACTGAATCTCTGAATAAAAAGATTAATAATATTTACATTCTTGTCATTAATACATACTTTCAGAAATTAAAATGGAAGCTTATATTTTTATACAAGGTGACTATAAACTTCAAAGGAGAATTAAAGGGGGTACCACTTAAAGCATGAAAGGATTTGGAACATAAGGCAATATTTAATCTCTAGACAGCATGTTTATAGACTACTGTTAGAATAGCAGTCTGTATAAACAGTTCTGAACATTAACATTAGAAAGTGAAGCCCCAGCTTAAACTCTCCCAGTGTTTGGTAAGAATCATAAATAGTACTCTGTTCCACACTTCAGGACTCAGGGACTTTTCCCTTGCCCTCATGCACGGCTTCAGCTAGCCTTCCAATGGCAAACTCTGATTTTGTGATAGAAAAGCTTTGAAAGATGGGCAAATGGGTTGAATAGGAGGAAGGCATAGCAATATGGGGTTGAGGATTCCAACTGTTTTGGATATGAATATAGTGGAATGAGGGATAAAAATCTTTAGTGTGGTTACTCTATCACAACATATTTGATACCCACTGGAACTCATATTAACAATAAGCAATTTTTTTTCTTTTCCAAGTGGGAGGAGGGGAGATAGACAGACAGATTCCTGTATGTGCCCCAGTAGGGATCTACCTGGCAACCTCCATCTGAGGCTCATGGCTTTGCCCATCTAGGACCATGCTCCCCCAACTGAGCTGTTTTTAGCATCTGATATCCTCAGTGCCTGGAGCGGATACCCTCAAACCAACCAAGCCATGGCTGCAGGACAGGAAGTGGGGAGGGGGAGAATAGCAGATGGGTGCTTCTCCTGTGTCCCCTGACAGAAATGGAACCTGGGACACTGACATGCCGGGTCAACACTCTACCACTGAGCCAACTGGCAAGGGCCTAATAAACAGAATTTTATTTGGAAAAGAAACCGGCTCCAAAGTGTAACCACCAGGAAATGCTCCTGTTTCTAAAGTGAATATTGTGTCTCAAAGAACAAAAATAAGACAGAGAGCTTAACAGGAGTCTTCCAAATTGGATCAAATAAATTGAGGACACAGCCAAAATAAATTTCAAAAAATGGTTTAGAAATCTCTGGGAATATGAATTTTTATTTCAAAAAATAAAAGCAGACAATCCAGCTCCAAATTCAGATGACTGTAATAATTTAAATCTAATGTGTTCGATCTGTTTGTTATGCAGCAGGGTTTAGCAAAGATCATTTCTCACTCTCTCATATCTTTCTCTTTTACTATCACCATTCCTGCCCCTACATCACTTCCCCCAAAAACTCGTATCAAAATATTTTATAAAGTAGAAGGGCAACTGTACATTTATAAAATTATTTTCTAAATCTATCCCAACCAGAGTACCTCTTGTCTGTGGCCACATATATTGTCTCTTTCTTTAAACAAACAAACAAACAAAAAATAAAAACCCAGCAAGTTTGGGAAAAGAGGTCACTGGAAGGTAAAAGTAACTCTATACCTCCAGATTAAAAATTGCTGCTTTAGAATTACTGCAACTATTTTGTTTAATTGTTTTACAGTTTTGCAAAGCCACTTTCAGCCTTCACTGTCACAGTTCACCATAATCTCAGATAGGAGGTAGAACAGGGAAGATTATTCAGGTGAAAACTGCAGCTCACCAAGTCCAGGGACTCTAGGGATATTTGCAGTGAATTCATGTTCTGAGGCTGACATCATGGAAGGTAATCCTGCCCTGCTCTTTTATTTTTTAACTGATATGAGAGAGAGAAAGGGAGAAAGACTGATTTGTTATTCCACTTATCTAGGCATTCACTGACTGATTCCTGTTAGTGTGCCCTGACCGGACCAAACACAACCATAGCATATGAGGATGATGCTACCTGGCCAGAGCTAACCATGTTTTTTTGACAAAGCAGTCCATCACAGCATTGTCTGGTTGGACTCAATGTAACATATGTAACATTTTATTCATAAATCAAGGTTCTTCCTCCCACTTACTCTTTTTTTTCCCTTTTTTTCCCCTCACACTTACTCTTTATAGCCCAAGTTACAAATCCAAATGCCAGGCAGGTTAACATACTTAAATAAAACATGCCACAAATAAAGGATGAAATGATAAAAGGCAACTGACACTAAGCCTCAGTGCTGGAGAAGGTAGAAAGGAATGGTAAAATAGAGGACTGGAGGTTTTCACAGAGAAGACAGCTGCAAATCATTTACAAGTGACTATTGCCTTGTATGACTACCATGTACAAATCTAGTTTTTATAAATCTTATTTTTCAAGAAATCTAGATTTATGTGAAATCTCCTGACCTTTAAATGATAGCAACTTAAGAGGGTGGGGAGGAGAAAGAACTGAATCAAAACATTCTGGCAAGAGTTTTGGCCAACTAGTTTGAAATACGTATCTGTTAGACTGATACCACTTCTCTCTACTTCCCCCCAACAGAAAATACTCTTTAAACTTGAAAATATTTTTTTAGGATTGATTTTTTTATAGTCCAATAAACCACAAACTACCTAGTATTAGATCTTAAATTCTATACTGCTTCCATTTAACTTATTCATTTATAGTTGATAACACTTAGATGTATTTGTAATAATACATCTCAGTAAATATATGCTAAGTCTAGTTTCTAAAACACATATTACTGGATGAGAATAACTGCAGAAGTTAGGTGTACTTAAGGAACACTATCAATTAAGTATAAATATTTGCACATGCACACAGAGTCTATTCAGCCCAGAACATTGCTATTTAAAGAAAGTATTTCTGGACTTTTTCATTCTTTCTCCGCTATCATTGTCCCTAAATTCTTATACCATTAGAACACTATAAAAATCAACATGGGAAAACCAGTAAGAATTTTATTGAGAATGACAATCTGGCCAATGATTTCAGGTTTGGACACATTCACTAGTCTGTAGTTACTTCAGCTTAGTTAGTATATGGTTAGTATTGTAGTACTTCTGAGCTCTAGTTCCGCTAATGCCATAACGTACCAATATGACTTGTAACACTATTATTTTTTGCAGCAGTTTGTTTCTTCACTTTCACACCTTCCCCTTCCTATATGCACAAAGCTGTTAGAACTTTTAAACATTTCTATCGTTTCTCCACAATAGAAATGTGTCGGGAGCCGATCAACGACTGCTGGCTGACAAGGTCACAGCAGGAGAAGACCCACAACTGCTGGCTGACAAGGTCACAGCAGGAGAAGACCCACAACTGCTGGCTGACAAGGTCACAGCAGAAGAAGATCAAAAACTGCTGATAGACAAAGTCACAGCAGAGAAGACCAACAGCTGCTGGGTGACAAATTCACCGCAGTGAAGACCAATGGCTGCGGGTTGACAAAGTCACCACAAAGGAAAGGCACAACGATACTTTCCCCTTTGACTTTTTAAATTAATCTGGCCTTATATCCCCCCTTTTCTGGGTGTGTGCTATTATTTATGGCACAGGGATAATAGTACTGTGCTTTCCCTGTAGGTTTGTAGTAATTTCTTTGGAAATGAGACAGAAGGTGTAAGTTCCACAGAAAAGCCTGTAAGCCCCTTGAACTGGGCTCATAAATATAAGAGGCTGGCTATGATATCCCTCATAAAGGGTTAAGTTTGTAGGAAAATTTCTTCTTATTAATCATGTTAGAAAGAATAAAGTTAGAACTTAACTAGTGTATGAATATAGTAAATAAAGTTTAACTAGACATTAGAATCTTAGGTAAGGTGTAGTGGAATGGCCCGTTGCGAGGCCTTGGATGGGAGCGCAGCTGGCTAGTAAAGAATGTTTTGTTAAAAGACTTGTTTTGTGACTGAAGGCAGTTACTGGGCTTTTCTCAGTAAAACATTCTCATAAGATTTTTGTATTTTCCAAGAATAAGGAAAGGAATGTAGTGGAATTCATAGCAGCAATAGCAATTAATGCCTTCTGATATTATGTTGCTACTAGCTATCTTGCAGGTGCACTCTATGTATCTTTAAGTAAAAGTTACTCTTAATACTATGTCAGTTTCTTAAATAGCAAGCCTTTTGTAGTCTTGTGAAAAAATCAGGACACTGCATGAACTCAAGGCCATTTGCCTGAGCAAGCGGTGGTCCTTTGCTAGTCCTTGATGATTTCGTCTGTTAATCTCTCTCTCTCTGTGCCCCTGACTCACAACAACAGTAAAGTAGAGTTATTAATTAGTACTAATCTTTTAGAAGTTTGTACCACCTGATTTATAGCTTATAGATATGAATTAACTGTTATCTGGAAATATGTAACCATAGTGAAACAAAATACTATGTGATTGTAACTTAGTGTGTGTGTGTGCATAAAAAGAAAGCTAGACCAGCATTTGGCAGAGATGCCTGGCAGTAAATGCTAACGAGAGAATAAAGAGAAAGAAAAGAATTCGGCTCTCTCACTCGATTCGTGCCAACGCCGTCTCTTCCTGTGGGACCCCTGGATCTCCCCCCCCTACCCCGGCAGAAACGCAAAGCGCAATGCCTGACACAGAAAACAGCTAACAAACATTTGTCAAATGTCTGAATACAGGAAAGCACCCATAGTACCGCCGCGCTGCTTTCCCCACCAGCAAGTTACCTAACTTCACCCGCGCCCGACTTTCTCAGGACAAGTTTCAAACCACACAACCTTTTATTTAACTCAGGGTGAGTCACTGGAAAAAGAAAACACATGTAAGCGGTTTCGTTTATAAGGTGAAGATTACACGACACAAGTGAGCAGGTAGGACTTTGAAAGTATTGTTTACGCTAATAGCAAACTCCAGAAAGAAAAAAGCCTTAGTATATCTAGGATGCTCTTGGGGATGCCACAAGCAATGCACCTGAAATCAAAGAACCCCTCTCTCGGCTCCCAGCAGGGCACAGGCGGCGGGAACTGGGTGGCAGGTCGCGTGGGTTCCCGGAGCGTCACCACCCGCGCCGCCACCCCCTCCGCGCCCCGGCCGCCATGCTCGCCCGCCAGAGGCTACCGAGCGCGCCTCGACGGCGCGTGCTACCGCTTTCTCACGACACGCACCCTACCCCAGGAATGCCTGCTCATCGGGCGGCTCCGCTTGTCGCCGCGGACCCGCACCGGCCGGGGACCTCACAGCCGGTACTCACCCGTTCGGGATACTATTCTTCTTCACCATGACGCGAGCGGTGCGGGGCTCCTACGACCCAGGCCACCCCGCTCTCTGGACTTTTCCAGAGCAGACCCCGGGGCAAATTTGGCCACTGGGGCACACACCCAAGCGACAGGTGACCGAAGCCAGAGGCTCCCACCCGGAGCGTGGCACGGAGACGAGAACAAGGGTGATAGAGTCAAGCGCTTCAACTTGAGCCACAAATCCAGCCAGCGTGTGAACAGATGTAGCGCACGGATCCTAAGGCGCACGCTCAGCGCACGCTCGGGACCGGGTTGGCTGAGGGGCCGCGTCGCGCATGCTCCCTGACCGCTTTGACGTCAAACCGTGAGGGGCGAGCGTGAAGTGGGCGGTGGGCGTAGGGTGATCGAGTCTGGGTCGGTGCGGGGCGGCTGGTGACTTGTCGTCCATGGTAAATGATGGGGCCCGCCTTCCCCGCCCTGACAAAGCAGAAATTCTCTGTCCAGTCAGGTGAATGCCGTACTGCCGGTTAAAGTCCCCCAAACCTTCTCTGTCAGACTCCCTAGAGTTATGTCTGGTTGGAGTCTTGTTCTGTGGAAAAACAAACAGACAAACAAACAAACCAGTGGCGGGGAGGCCCCAGGTATCCTGGGCCAAACCCGCGCGGGCCTCTGGGACTTGTAGTCTCCAGTGTCTGGCCGTTCGATTGCAGTGCTGTATTTCCCTCAAATCCTGGACCATTTTATTTATTGAGTGCTTACTGCGTGTTGAACACCTTGCTAGGATTGGTGGAGGGTAGGTGAGTGCACGCCCAACCTATCGTCCTCACTTGAGAGTAAGCGGAAAGATGAATTTGCAAGATGGGATGCAATGAACAAAAATTACGAATTTAAAGTGCTATTGGAAGTGCTAAGTCACAAGAGCCAAAGTCGGCGGAGCGGTGGGGGAACTTCTGGAAGATGTGGGATTTGAACCAGACTTTGAAAAGTATAATGCTGTAGATTAGAGGGAGACATCAAAGGACGGAGGAGGCAAAGGTGTCTAAAGAAGAGTTTGTGATTTGGCTGTAGTAGAAAATTTATGTTGCAGAGTGATGAACATGTTGGGTGGGGCAGGGAATACAGGTCTCAGTTTCAAAAAGGGCTTCTGTTTTGAGTTTCTCTCCAATGGAGACTAAGTACAGACACAGAGATGCATCTTCACGTTTAAATGAAAACATCAGCCCCTGGCCAGTCAGCTCAATTGGTTAGAGAGGGTCCTCCCGAAACACCAAGATTGCTGTGGGTTGCAAGTTGGAAGCAACCAATGAATGCACAATTATGTGGAACAACAAATGAATGCCCTTCTCTCTCTCTCTCTCTCTCTCTCTCTCTCTCTCTCTTTCTCTTTCTTCCTTCCCTTTTTTTCTCTCTCCTTACCCCTTCCTCTCTCTGTCTCTCTAATTGCAAAAAAACAACAAAAAACATTTTAGGACTTGTATCTAGTTTCTGGCGCTCATGGATGGTGTTGCTTTATGAATTAATAGTTTTATAAATCCTGTAATTAACTGAGTAGTACAGTTACGCTGCATATTGTATGTTAGATGTAAACTTCTAAAAGATATTAAGGTAACCTGTTTTGGTGTTTATTTAAATTTTATCAGAAGTCTCAAGAGAATTGGACCCAACTCTTTCTTGACCTATAGGAGCAGGTTATGATGATTTTAGGCTTAATACTGCGAGCAGTGAATGGTTTACTTTTAATGCCTTAAGTTTTTAATTTAGTTTAAATTGACATATATAAATTCACACTTCAGAAAATCCTCCGTCAGGCCACTGCTCCTAGCTTTTATTGTAGAAAATAAGATCATAGTTAACGAAAAGGTATTAATTTTTAGGCTTCTCAGTTAATGAAACACTTGGAAGTAATGATGCTTTTTATAAAGCACTGAAATAATGCTGTGTTACACTTAACTAATTGTAGAATTTTTAAAATTAAATTTCCCATATCCTAGTACCCATAAAGGGTAGCTGATGCCATCTATATATTTTTGATATATAAATTTCATATATCAAATGAAATTTATATATAAATTTATATATAAATTTTGATATTGAAAAAATGCTATTTATTGCCTTAATTTTATAACTTTGCATGAGACTTTCATTTTTTGGCATAGCATCCCAATTCAAATCAAAGAAGTCTAGAAAGAACATGATTTGAGAAATGCTGCTATAGGAAGTTCAGAAAGAATTCATTATGCTATGTGACAATAGATGAACTAAGATAAAGATAAAAATAGGTATAGAACTTAATTCAGTTCTATTAAGGAAGGAAAGTGAATTAATACAGTAGAAAGATTTCCAATAGCAGCTGGGGAAAAACTAAAGGAAAAACAAATTTCTAGTTCTCTTATAATTAACCAAAGAAATACTACCATTTACCAGAATATTCATTGTGTGACCATTTCATACACTAGAGATTTTTTTGTAATTTTATTCCACTAACACTCCTGAAACCAAATGGCATGTGACTGAAGTTATCAAGGTGATTTAATACTAAATTTACACACAAACTAAAATAAGCTTTAGGAATTTTCATTTGAGGAATCCCCATAGCGATAAAGGCACTACTGGATTAATTTTCAGAACCCAGAGATTTCTAATGCTAAGCAAGAAAAGGCTGAATGAACTACTTGACTTTAATTTTTAGGCTTTCTCTATGGACCTTTACATCCTCTGATAACAAAAATAGCTAATCCTCAATTTTCTTATCTTTTAGAGCTTTAACTACAAAAATTGTGAATTAGCAATATCCTTGAATAGAAGATTGAGTTTAACTGTTGGAGCAAGTTTTCTAACACAGAAAGTTGAATTACTGTAAGAGGGTAAAAGTGTAAGTTGTAATTTTTTCTTCCACTTGAGATTTTTAATAGAGCAAATGCAATTTTCATCTACACATTCAATTTTATCTTATACTTTGTTTATAATCATTTTTTATTATTTGTAGAATGATAAATGAACCAGGTTGCAAACATCTTCAAGTATGTGAAAACTTTTAAAATTAATAATTTATTATACAATAAGGTTATTATTTGATGATTTATTATCATTTATCTATAGGATGACTACTGCTAAGATTTTTCATAGCCTAGCAGATAAAATGTGCAGGCATAGGCATCAGTAAGCCAGGTATTGATTTTAAGGTCCTTTTAGAAATTCTTGAAGAATGTAAAGTAAATTCAAAATTCTCTCTCTCTTTCTTTTTTTTTTTAATTGAGAGGCGGGAAAGTGGGGAAACAGAGAGACAGACTTCGGCATGCGCCCTGACAGGGATCCACCCGACAAGCCCCTTACAGGGTGATGATTTGTCCCTCTGGGGCAGCTGCTCCATTGCTATTTCAGTGCCTGAGGCAAGGCCATGGAGCCATCCTCAGCACCCAGGACAAAGTCCTGGAACCATTAGAGCAGGGCTCCCCAAACTACGGGCCGCATGCGGCCCCCTGAGGCCATTTATCTGGCCCCCACTGCACTTCCGGAAGGGGCACCTCTTTCATTGGTGGTCAGTGAGAGGAGCATAGTTCCCATTGAAATACTGGTCAGTTTGTTGATTTAAATTTACTTGTTCTTTATTTTAAATATTGTATTTGTTCCCGTTTTGTTTTTTTACTTTAAAATAAGATATGTGCAGTGTGCATAGGGATTTGTTCATAGTTTTTTTATAGTCTGGCCCTCCAACAGTCTGAGGGACAGTGAACTGGCCCCCTGTGTAAAAAGTTTGGGGACCCCTGCATTAGAGCCATGGCTATGGAGATGGTGGGGGAGGAGGAGAGGGGGAAGAAAGGGGGGGGAGAAGGGGGAGCAGGGAGGGGGGAAGCAGTGGGGGGGGAGCAGATAGTCGCTTCTCCTGTGTGCCCTGACTGGTAATCTACAAAATTCTCTTTTCCCAGTATTCTGTTACTGTTGTGTCTAATCTTTGTATGTTGATAGGAAGAACCTTAAAGGTGTTGATCCTTTTAAAGAGTTGATCCATCTCTTAAATGACTTTTATTACTGACTGAACAAAGAATTTAGCTAACTTAGACATGATCCTCTTCAGTTCAGTATTTTTAATCTCCTTGTGGATCTCTCATCTGAACATCTCAGAAGCATTCATAAGCAACATTGAAAAACGAACCATTAATCCTCCCTCAGCCACCTTCCTACTTTGACAGTATTGAAATGCGGCTACTTCTCAAGTTACTCAGGCTGAAACCTCCGAGACCTTGATTCTTCCCTTCCTTTGTTCTTCACCTGTAATTGCTCACCAAATCCTGCTAATTCTACATTTTTTTCTCTTGTAATGCAAGAAATTTAAAAATTAATGTATTAGAGCATATATTAATAGCATTATAAATGGGTTATAAAATATGATTATCTGTTTTTAATTTTTAAGTATGGTTTGTATGCAATATTATATTAGTTTCAGGTGTAGGTGTACAATGTAGTGATTTGACATTTTTATATCTTACAATGTGATAACCTCACTAATTCTAGTAATAAATCTTTTTCCACCCTTCATTCCCATTTCCACTTTTTGATTTAGATCTCTAGCATTTCTCATAAGGACTATTATAATAGCTTCTTAACCAATCTCCCTGACTCCTGGGAATATATTTTAATTAGGTCTTAAATTCCCACATATTTTATTGAAGTTATTCCTAGGTGATAGATACATGAATTTACCAGAACTTCCAACTGTCCTTTTGCTGTTCTGCTTGTCTATCTGACCCCATCCTTAGTTATTGGACTATCGCCTCTGAAGCAGAAAAGTTTTAGGAAGCTGGTCGATCGCCTTCCAAGGAGAAGCGTTCCAGGAAGCCGAAATCGTAAAACTGCAGAAGGGAGCATAACAGAAATGCTGACTCAACACACACTTGCTCAAGGCTCTCCCCTACCCTATAAAATTTTGCCCCAGAGCCTGTTTTGGTGCCCTTCTCCCCGGAGAAGTGCCTGGCAGGATTCTTTCCTCCTTTCAATAAAAGCCTGTTACTCTGGTCTTTTTGGACTCCCATGGATTCCAACACTAGGTTTTTTGTTTGTTTTTTACTAAGTGAGAGGCAGGCAGAGAGAGACTCCTGCATGCACTCTGACCAAGATCCATGGGGCAAGCCCCTGCTTGGCAATTCTCTGCCCATTTGAGGCTGCTGCTTTGTTCGGCAACTGAACTACTTTAGCATCTGAGGCGAGGCTATGGAGCCATCCTCAGCACCTGGGGCCAACTTGCTCAAACCTTTTGAGCCATGGGTGCGGGAGGGGAAGAGAAAGAGAAAGCGGAGAGAGAGAGAAGAGGGAGAGGTGGAGAAGCAGATGGTCGATTCTCTTGTGTGCCCTGACCAGGAATTAAACCTGAGATTTCCACACTCCAGGCAAGCATTCTACCACTGAGGCAAAATACCATTCCTAGGTATTTTGAAAAATATTTTCTATTGCTATTATGAAGTGATCTTAGCATATAAGGAAGCTATTAACTTTGTCATATATCCTTTAATTTTGCCACGTAAGAACTTTATAATTATGTCTAAGCTTTTTTTTTTTTTTTTGAGTGTCTGGGTTTTCTATGTACAAAAGCCTATTTCTACAGTCAAAGATAATTTTGTCTTCTTTCCAATAGTTATACCTATTGTTTTACATGTCTTTTTGCGCTAACCAAAATTTCTATTAAACACTAAAGGTGAGAGCATATTTCTTTAATTTTCAGTTACATTAAAAAATTTAAATGACATTTATCTCAAGTGTCTTAATAGTTTCTTTCCTTTAGCAATATCATTCTTAAGACTATTTTTTATTTATTTAGAAAGTAGAAATTAAAGAACCACCATGAAAAAGATCTCAAAAGAAAAAGGAGATATTAAAAAAAACATAAGGTATTAATGGAGTTTATAAGGATGTTGATTATACTAAATTACTCAATTATCAATGTAGTATAATCCTGAAAAATGTGATATATTTGATTCTATATGTTAAAAAATAATGAGAGCTGTTAGGGATTGTTTGGTCTGTCAGTTATATAATAAAGAGCATTAGAGGTGAGTATTTATGTATTTACTTATTTATTTATTCTCTTATTTAAATGTTAATTTATCCATCCTCAGCCACTCAGGAATCCATTTCCTGCTTTGCTCAAAATATTTTTCTTTTTTTAGTCAGTGAGTAAAATATATATAGGACTGATATTTACATGTCTTTTAAAGTAACTCCAATTAAGATTCATATTTTATTTCTGCCTCCTAGTTGTGGTGGGAAAGTTATAATCCTAGGAATTCTAGGTGAGGTTTTTGGGAATTAAAGGGAGACCTCTAGCAATCACTTGCCAGAGCTGATATCCCATCATACCTTCAAGGGTTACTGTACATTGGTCTAGAGCAGTGGTAGTCAACCTGGTCCCTACCGCCCACTAGTGGGTGTTCCAGCTTTTATGGTGGGTGGTAGCTGAGCAACCAAAGTATAAATAAAAAGATAGATTTAACTATAGTAAGTTGTTTTATAGAGATTTATTCTGCCAAACTTAGCGAAAATCCAACATAAAGTACTTGGTAAGTAATTATTATTATATGCTTTAACTTGCTGTAACTCTGCCTTATAAATTTTATAAAGTAAAGTTATTTCCCTACCTTACATATCACCATTACTGTGGAACTGGTGGGTGGTTAGAAAATTTTACTACTAATAGAGATACAAAAGTGGGCGGCAGGTATAAAAGGGTTGACTGCCCCTGGTGTAGAGTAGAATTAGGTATTTTTAGTTGTGTTGAGAAGGGTACTGAAAGTTTAATAAGAAAAGAACCTCTTAGTTCATGTTGACTTTATTTGGTAGTTCTGATGGTACAGGAACCACTGGTGGATTTTGAAGTTCTCTCAAAGTTTGTAGAAAAGATGCTTGTTGTAATAATAATGTCTTTACAAGGATTGTGTCAATACCCTGCTTTGGCTTTTGACACAGAGCCATATATTGACTGTGATGGGAAAGCTGATAAATGTCTGCTTGTTCTTTCCACTCCCAACTGTCCATGAGTTTGGTTAGCATGTATGTACAGCTATTATATAACGAGTCTTTTACCATTCTATTTCTTAAATTTAACATGAGAAACAGGAACTGACTGGATTGCTGACTGGCTGACAACAAATAAATGAACATTTAAGTAAAGGAATAAATAAATAAGTAAATATATAAGTAACTCACCTCTAATGCTCTTTATAACATATCTGATATACCAAACAATACCTAATGTCTCTCATTGTTTATTTTTTAACATAGAACTCATCCATATCATTCTAAAAGAGGGTTTAACATTGTTAGTATGATTTATTTTAGAATATTGAGGTTTAAAAGTCTGCAAAAACAATAAATGCTGCTGACCTGTGGTGGCGCAGTGGATAAAGCATCGACCTGGAAATGCTGAGGTCGCCGGTTCGAAACCCTGGGCTTGCCTGGTCAAGGCACATATGGGAGTTGATGCTTCCAGCTCCTCCCCCCTGTCTCTCTCTCCTCTCTCTCCCCCTCTCTCCTCTCTAAAATGAATAAATAAAAAAAAAATTCTCATTTTAGCATATTGATAATAGGACATTCAATTACAAATACTAGTAGGCAGCTAGAAATATGGTGTTCAGGAGAACAGTCAAGGTTGGAAACAGATTTAGGAAACTATGGGAATACATATACTCTCTAAAGCCTTAGAATGAGCCCACATTTAAGCTATGAGAAGTGTGACCATTGAAGGATACAGGGAGTAAGTGGTCAGAGAAGTAGAAGGGAAAAGGTCAAGGATACAGAAAATTTTCAGAAAATAAAGGTGCCCAACATGATCAGGTTCTATAGAGCAAGCAGGTAAAATATAACACTGATACAATGTTGAGTTTCAAAGTATTTTTATATGTCTGATCTGATTTGAACCTCCTAAAATATACATGAAGTAGGCAGTATAAGACCACTAGGAACTAACCATTGGATTTTATCATTAAAGGTTCCTTTTTGACATTACTAAGAGCAATTTCTTAAAGTACACCATATATAAAGAGCTCATACCAACTGATAAAATGATGAAATTTAAGAAAATAGGCAAAGGCTATGACTTGGCATTTTAAAAAAGAAGACTTTAAAAGGGTTGATGAACATTTGAAAATATGTTTAATGCCAAAACAAAAAAGATACAAGGTAATCTTCACCTCCTCCCCCTCTTTTTTGCAGATGTCAGCAGAGAGAGATAACATTGCAGTAGAAGTAAACGTAGACAAGCATCGCCAAAAAGGTCCTCAATAAGTATACCATAACTCTGATACTGTTGGTTTTTATTTTTAAAAGATGTAAATGACTAATCCTATCCTAGGGTTTCAGCTGGGAACACAAGTTTATTGAAATGAATTCAAATAGAAACAAAATTGCCTAGATAATACAAGATGGGCATAAATAAATAATTAGTAAAGTCTATATAATACAATTTTGTTTATTAAGATTTTGTTTTCTCTCTCTTTGCAAACTTGGAAGGTCCACTAGTATTTTTGACTGTGTTAGGACATAGAGATAGATACAGAACCTGCTTCAGGAAACTCTCAAGGAAAAAATATAAATAATGGTTAAACCCTGGTTCATTCATCATTATTGAGCACATATTCTATGCCACCTGCCATTCTAAGTTCTGGGAATACAGTATAAAAAAACCAACTAGTAAAGTTTAAATTATACCAGGAAATACTGCAATGAAGAATGAAGATTCTCATGACCTATAGTGACTTAACTTTTGTGTACCCTTTCTTTCCACCATCCTCTATTCAATCTTTAAGTACTCAGAAGCAAGGAGAAGAAGAAAAAAACATGTAAGGCAAAATGACCGAAAGGTCTTCCGCATTCTGCTCTACTGAGGATAGTGCAGCTCCTGTCTTTCTCAGTCCATCTGGTAGATCATCTGGTGGATGAGCAGAAAATAGCACATAGTTTGGGATGCACACAACAGCTGGAGTCTTCCTTATACCCTACAAGACTGTTTGAGTCTAAGAGCTGGCAGAAGTAGGGGTCAGAAATTTTAGACTTATCTTTTCCTTTTAGATTCCTTTCTCTCCAGTTTCATCAAGATGAAGTAACCTGCTTTGATATTTGTATATTCTGTACAGCAGTCTATAAAATTTGACTGTTTTCATAGATTATTTTTCCCAAAGGCAAAAAAGATAAAGATTTGCTTTTCTGAGTTTTTTGTTTGTTTGTTTTTGCCTAACTACAAAAAAAAGAGGCTATCACCAATAGCTAAGAATAGAGGAAACAAAATTCAGTTCTGACCATGCATAAAGGTGCTCATTCCAGATGGAAAAGGGAAAGAGACTTCTATTTGTCTTAGGTTCTAAGCTTTCATGGGACAGTGACCAAGTCTGCATAATTGTCATGATCGTTAAAAATGCATGCAATTTAACTATTTAATAAGTACTTTTGCTGTTTAATTATTTTTTTAAAGTGTCCTGCAAGGGGGTTGGGGGGAGGTAGGAAAGGGTAAAGTGGACATAAATGGTGATGGACAGAGACCTGACACGGGGTGGTGAACACACAATACAATATTTAGATGATGTGTTATAGAATTGCACACCTGAAAAAATAAAAAAGCGTCATGAACTCTGTATTATGTTGACTTCTTGATAGGTTTAGATGGAGAAGAAAATCAAAACATAATAGAAACATTGAGAGGCACAGTAAAAGAAAAACTAAAAGATGCTAAGGTAATGCTTATTTCTTTTCTGTTTTTTTAAAATGCAACATGTATCAAATTAACTTTTTTTGTTGTTAAGAAAAGAGCCAAATTTCAGTCTTAGTAATAATGCTCCTTAAATCCAAAAACTTCAAGTTCCTTTACATGCTCCCCCCCCAAACCTAAAGCCAAGAAAAGTTAAGTGATTTGGTCGTGGTAATTATGCCATCTCAGGGGGAAAACATGTATATAAAATATTTTATAAGGAAAACATTGAGAAGTCTTGGTTTTTATCCATTTTGAATAAAAGACACGAGTACAATTATGTCTAAATCTGTGAAGATGAAGTTGTCTATACCATTTATGTTGTTTTAGATTAATCAAAGTGAAAAATCTTCAACTCGTCTGCTCATTGATAATAAAATAAATCAGTGGTCTAGGGTGAATAACTTCGTTTTAAGCTTTATTGAGGTATACTTTAATATAGCAGTAATTCACTCATTTTAAGTATATGACAGTGATTTTTAGTAAATTTATAGAATTATACAATCAACATTATACTTCAATTTTAGACAGCTAGATACAAATAGAGTATAAAATAAGTTTATTTTTATATATTTCTAAAGTTTTTGACTCCTAATGACTGAATTTTACCTTTTCTTATAGAATTAATTTCTCTCTCAAACCTCCTGAAAATAGTTCATTTTAATATGTCTGACTATGCATGTATGGTCATGGGTGTATGAGAAAGAAGTGATAAGTGCTTTACATTTAAAAGATTCAGACTTTAAAGGATTGAAAAGGAGAGCTTATTTATCATCAAATTTATGACTATGAATATGTCCCTTTTAATACTTTTAACTACCTCTTACTCCACAAAATATTCTACGTAGAAGGGTGAAGTGGTACTTGTGTGTGAGCATACATATAAGTGAGAGCACCGGAAACAGGGAGAGAAAAAAAGAATTTGCCCTGAGCCCACATTTTGATTGAACTGTAGGGTAATGCTCTTAATACTCTGACTAGAGTGAAGAGGTCGTTCAGGAAGATGGAGAATATTTGGACTCTTTCCTGTTTTTAATTGCAGTTACCAGAACCTTAAGAACAAAACAAAAATTTATAAACTGTACTTGTAGTTAAATATAACTTGATATTTTTTTTCCTGCTGCTCCTTATTTGTGAATTAGATAATAATTAATATTTACCTTATTGCAGAAAGGTATTTCTTTCACTTATAAGCAGAAAAAGTATTCATTTGAACATTGATACTGTTTTACCATTGTTTAACCCACAGACTGAAGTCTCATTGGATGCCGGCTTTTCGTTTTTCACTCTGAGTATCGGTGAAGAAGGCTCAGCCTTGGGCCAGTCTTCAGAGCAGGTTGGATTTGTTCCCCTTCTTCCCACATCCTCCTGCTCAGGAAAAATAACTCTTATTAAGGGCGAAGAATGAAATGCTTGAGTGGAAGATGAATTTTTTTTTAATTTTTAAATTTTATTTATAAAATTAACTTTAACAGGGTGACATTGATAAGTGAGTACATAGGTTTCAGGGAAACATTTCTATAGCATTTGAATTGTTGATTACGTTGTATACCTATCACCCAACGTCGAATCATTTTCCATCACCTTATATTTGTCCTCCTTTACATCCTTCTTCCCACCCTCTCCCCCATTCCCTTCTCCAAATCCCCTCCCCTTGGTAAGCACTTCACTTTAATCTATGTCCATGAGTCTCAGTTTTATATCCCACCTATGTGTTCTTAGCTTTTATTGATTTACTTATTTCACTTAGTATAATGTTCTCAGAGTCCATCCATGTTGTCATAAATGTCACTATGTCATCATTTCTTATGGCTGAGTAGTATTCCGCTGTACATATGCACCACATCTTCTTTATCCAGTCCTCTATCAAGGAACACTTTAGTTGCTTCCATGTCTTGGCCACTGTGAATAATGCTGCGATGAGCATGGGGTGCATGTGTCTTTACGTACCAATGTTTTGAGTTTTGGGGGTAGATACCCAGTAGAGGGATTGCTGGGTCATATGGTAATTCTAGTCTTATTTTTTTGAGGAACCACCATACTTTGTTCTATAATGACTGTATTAATCTGCATTCCCACCAGCAGTGAATGAAGGTTCCCTTTTCTCCACAGCCTCTCCAACACGTGTTATTACCTGTCTTGTAGAATCTAATAGCCAATCACACAGGTGGGAGGTGGTATCTCATTGTATGTAGTTTTGAATTGAATTTCTCAAATAGCTAGTGAAGATGAGCATCGTTTCATATATCTGTTGGCCATCTGTATGTCCTCTTGGGAGAAGTGTCTGTTCAGGTCTTCTTTCCCATTTTTTTTTTTAATATATTTTTCTAAAGCTAGAAACGGGGAGAGACAGTCAGACAGACTCCCGCATGCGTCCGACCGGATTCACCCGGCATGCCCACCAGGGGGCGACGCTCTGCCCAGCAGGGGGTGATGCTCTGCCCCTCCGGGGCGTCACTCTGTTGCGACCAGAGCCACTCTAGCGCCTGGGGCAGAGGCCAAGGAGCCATCCCCAGCGCCCGGGCCATCTTTGCTCCAGTGGAGCCTTGGCTGCGGGAGGGGAAGAGAGAGACAGAGAGGAAGGAGAGGGGGAGGGGTGGAGAAGCAAATGGGCGCTTCTCCTGTGTGCCCTGGCCGGGAATCGAACCCTGGACTTCTGCACGCCAGGCCGACGCTCTACCACTGAGCCAACCGGCCAGGCACTTCTTCCCCATTTTTTAATTGGATTGTTTGCTTGTTTGTTGCTGAGCTTTGTGAGCTCTTTATATATATTTTGGATATTAGCCCCTTATCTGAACTGTTGTTTGCAAATATCTCCCATTTAGTTGGCTGCCTATTTGTTTTATTGTCAGTTTCTTTTGCCGTGCAGAAGCTTTTTAGTTTGATATAGTCCTTTTATTTATTTTTGCCTTCACGGTCAAATTCATAAATTGTTCTCTATGGCCAAGGTCCATGAGTTTAGTACCTATGTTTTCTTCTGTGTAATTTATTGTTTTGGATCTTATAATTAGGTCTTTGATTCATTTGAAATTAAATTTTGTTCAGGGGAACAAACTAGTCAAATTTCTTTTTTTTTTTGCATGTGGCTTTTCAATTTTGCCAGCACCATTTATTGAAGAAGCATTCTTTTCTCCATTGTATGTTTTTGGCTTCTTTGTCGAAAATGATTTGTCCATATATATGAGGTTTTATTTCTGGGCTCTCGATTCTGTTTCATTGGTCTGTATGTCTGGGTTTTTTTTTTGCCAATACCATGCTGTTTTGATTATCATGGCTCTATAGCAGTGGTCCCCAACCCCTGGGCCGCAGACCAGTACTGGTCCATGGGCCATTTGGTACCAGTCCACAGAGAAAGAATAAATAACTTACATTATTTCTGTTTTATTTATATTTAAGTTTGAACGATGTTTTATTTTTAAAAAATGACCAGATTCCCTCTGTTACATCCGTCTAAGACTCACTCTTGACGCTTGTCTCGGTCACGTGATACATTTATCCGTCCCACCCTAAAGCCTGGTCTGTGAAAATATTTTCTAACATTAAACCGGTCTGTGGCCCAAAAAAGGTGGACTACTGCTCTATAGTATAATTTGAAGTCAGGGAGTGTGATACCTCCAGCTTCCTTTTCCCTCAGGATTGCTTTGGCTATTCAGGCTTCTTTATGGTTCCATATAAACATGATAATCTTTTGTTCTATTTCTCTAAAAAAATGACGTTGAGATTTTGATGGGGATTGCATTAAATTTGTATATTGCTTTGGGTAATATGGCCATTTTAACTACGTTGATTCTTCCAATCCATGAAAATGAAATATGTTTCCATTTCATTGTGTGTTTTTTAGTTTCTTTCAATAATGTTTTGTAGTTTTCAGTATATAGGTCCTTCACATTCTTTGTTATGTTTATTCCTAGGCATGTTATTTATTTTGTTGCTATTGCAAAATGAATATTTTTAGTTCATTTTCAGAAGTTTCATCGTTGGCATATAGAAAAGCAATAGATTTTTGTATATTAATTTTGTATACTGAGACTTTACAGTATTGGGTTATTGTTTCTAATAATTTTTTTGGTGGAGTCTTTGGGGTTTTCTACATACAGGATCATGTCATCTACAAAAAGTGATACCTTTACTTCTTCTTTCCCAATATGGATGCCTTTTATTTCTTTCTCTTGCTTGATCGCTCTGGCTAAAACTTCCAGAACTATGGTTGAATAAGAGTGGAGAGTGTGGACAGCCTTGTCTTATTACTAATTTTAGAGGAAAAGCCTTCCTGTTTTCACCATTTATTATGACATAGCTAATGGTTTTTCATATTTGGCCTTAATTATGTTGAGGTACTTTACTTCTCTTTTAATTTTAGTGAGTATTTTAAACATAACAGGATGTTGTATCTTATCAAATACCTTTTTACCTTTTCTGTATCTATTAATAGGACCATATGATTTCTGTTCTTTGTTTTGTTGATGTGGTGTATTATGTTGATTGATATCTGTATGTTGAACCATCCTTGTGCTTCTGAAATTAATCCCACTTGATCGTGATTTTTTTAAATGTGTTGTTTTGATTTGCTAGTATTTTGTTCAAAAATTTTGCATCTGTATTCATTAGAGATCTTGGTCTATAGTTTTCTTTTTTTGTGTTGTCCTTGCCAGGTTTTGCTATGAGGGTTATGTTGGCCTCATAAAATGTGTTGAAGAGTATTGCTTCTTCTTTTGTGTTTTAGAAGACTTTGAGAAGGATAGGTACCAAATCTTCTTTGAATGTTTGGTAGAATTCACCAGTGTAGCCATCTAGTCCTGAACTTTTGTTTTTGAGGAGGTTTTTTAATTTTTATTTTTTTTAATTTAATTTATTGTGTTTACATAGATTCTAGTGTCTCCTCGAATGCATCACCCCTCCCCCATATTCCCATAAACATCTCCCTTGTCCCCCTCCTAACAACTCCCTTCCCCCTTCCCTTTAGGTTTAATTCTGTTCCTCAGTTCACATTGTTCCTTGCATTCATCAAATGAGTGAGGTCATATGATATTTTTCTTTCTCTGCCTGGCTTATTTCACTTAACATAATAGTTTCCAGGTCCATCTATGTTGTTGCAAAAGGTAATATTTACTTCTTTTTCATGGCCCTAATAGTATTCCATTGTATATATGTACCACAGCTTTTTAATCCACACGTCTACTGATGGACACTTGGGCTGTTTCCAGAACTTTGCTATTGTGAACAATGCTGCCATAAACATGGGGTGCATTTCTCTTTTTGAATCAGTGATACGTTGTTCTTGGGATATATTCCTAAAAGTGGGATGGTTGGGTCAAAAGGCAGTTCCATTTTTAATTTTTTGAGGAATCTCCATACTGTTTTCCACAGTGGCTGCACCAGTCTGCATTCCCACCAGCAGTGGGGAGGTTTTTGATAGTTGTTTCTATTTCCTCCCTGTTTATAGGTCTATTTAGGTTTTCCACTTCATGTCTAGCAAGATTGTATAGTTCTAGGAATTTATCCATTTCCTCTAGGTTGTTGAATTTGGTGGCATATAATCTTTCATAATATTCTACTATGAGCCTTTGTATATCTATGATGTCTATAGTAATTTCTCCTCTTTCATTTTGAATTTTGTTTATATGAGTCCTTCTTCTTTTTTTCCTTAGTGAATCTAGCCATTGTTTTGTAGATTTTATTGATCTTTTCAAAGAACCAGCTCTTTGTAGTATTAATTTTTTCTATAGTTTTTTTGTTCTCTATTTCATTTAGTTTTGTTCTAATTTTTACTATTTCCTTTCTTCTGCTGATTTTGGGTGGGTTGCCTTTGTTCTTCTTTTTCTAGTTCCATAAGATATGATGTTAGGTTGTTTACTTGGGATCTCTCTTGTTTTTTGATATACTTCTGTAATGATATGAACATCCCTCTTATTACTGCTTTTGCTACATTGCAGAAATTTTGATGTGTCATGTTGTCATTTTCATTTGTCTGTATGTCTTTTGATCTCTGCTTTTATTTCTTCTTTGACCCAGTCATTTTTTTTTTTCTTCCATTTTTCTGAAGCTGGAAACAGGGAGAGACAGTCAGACAGACTCCCGCATGCGCCCGACCGGATCCACCCGGCACGCCCACCAGGGGCGACGCTCTGCCCACCAGGGGGCGATGCTCTGCCCATCCTGGGCGTCGCCATGTTGCGACCAGAGCCACTTTAGCGCCTGGGGCAGAGGCCACAGAGCCATCCCCAGCGCCCGGGCCATCTTTGCTCCAATGGAGCCTTGGCTGCGGGAGGGGAAGAGAGAGACAGAGAGGAAAGCGCGGCAGAGGGGTGGAGAAGCAAATGGGCGCTTCTCCTGTGTGCCCTGGCCGGCAATCGAACCCGGGTCCTCCGCACGCTAGGCCGACGCTCTACCGCTGAGCCAACCGGCCAGGGCGACCCAGTCATTTTTTAAAAGTGCGTTGTTTAGCCCTGACCAGTTGGCTCAGTGGTAGAGCGTCGGCCTGGCGTGCAGAAGTCCCAGGTTCGATTCCCAGCCAAGGCACACAGGAGAGGCGCCCATCTGGTTTTCCACCCCTCCCCCTCTCCTTCCTCTCTGTCTCTCTCTTCCCCTCCTGCAGCCGAAGCTCCATTGGAGCAAAAGATGGCCCGGGCACTGGGGATGGCTCCTTGGCCTCTGCCCCAGGCGCTAGAGTGGCTCTGGTCGCAACAGAGCGACACCCCAGATGGGCAGAGCATCACCCCCTGGTGGGCGTGCCGAGTGGATCCCGGTCGGGCGCATGCGGGAGTCTGTCTGACTGCCTCCCCATTTCCAGCTTCAGAAAAGTACAAAAAAAAATGCGTTAATTTCCACGTTTTTGTAGGTTTCTTTCCTTCCTTTTTATAGTTGAATTCTAATTTCAAAGCCTTGTGATCAGAAAATATACTTGGTATAATTTCAATCTTCCTGAATTTATTGATGTTAGTTTTGTAGCCCAACATATGGTCTATGCCTGAGAATGCTCCATGCACACTGGAGAAGAATGTATAATCTGACATTTTGGGATGATGTGTCCTATAAATTTCTATTATGTCCATTTAGTCCAGAGTGTTGTTTAAGGCCAATATTTCTTTATTGATTTTCTGTTTGGATGATTTATCTAAAGCTGTCAATGATATGTTGAAATCTCCAAGTATGATCATATTTTTGTCTGCTTCTATTTTTAGATCAGTTAGTAGATGTCTTATATATTTTGCTGTTCCCTGTTTTGGTGCATATATATTAAAAAGTGTTATGTCTTCCAGATACAATGTACCTTTTACCATTATGAAATGTCCATCTTTGTCTCTGGATACCTTTGTTTTCTTGAAGTCAGCATTGTCAGATATAAGTATGGCTACACCTGATTTTTTTTGGAGATCATTTGCTTGGAGAATCGTTTTCCAACCTTCCACTTTGAATCTACTTTTGTCCTTCCAGCTTACATGTGTCTGTTGAAGGCAGCAGCATATGTTTGGGTTTTGCTTTTTGATCTAATCTGCTACTGTGTCTCTTTATTGGTGAGTTCAGTCTATTTACCTTTAGGGTAATTATTGACACTTGAGGATTTCCTATAGACATTTTATGTTTTGTTTTCTGGATGCTCTATGTCTTGTTTGGTTCTTCTCTTTTTTTGTTTCTTTCAGTTGTTTTTGTTTTGTGGTATTCCATACTTCTTTCCCGTTTTTCTTTTTTTTTTTTAAGCTGTGTGTTTCAGTAGTGACTTTTTTGTGGGTGGTTACCATTAGGTTATTAACCCTTTGAGTTGTGCAAACATTCATGTGATGAACTCGTGCTTCCTGACCATCCAGAGTACTATCGTGCAAAAAATTTTATTTTAAAAATGTGTAAGGCAACATTAAAAAAAAGCAAATATATGTTCTTCTTGTTTCCATAAATTGGTTATTAAACAAACATGATAACCATGTTTGTTTAAGCTAATAAAACTGTAACTGTAACTAATTTTACTTAAAAAAACCCCTCACTCCTGGGGGTCAGCGAGCATGAAAAAAACTCAGTACTCAAAGGGTTAAGAGAAAAATGTTCCTATGTACAAGATTTGTCTTGGTAATGCTTCTGCACTCCATCCTCCTTTGCTACTGCAGATTTTTATCCTCTTCCCTTTTATGTTATTGTTTTCACAGATTATCCTTGTTTTCTTGTGACCTTGTTGGAACTTCTACTTGTAGTTTAGATTTGTTTTGATCTTTGTATCTGGTTGAATAACCCCCTTGTGTATTTCCTGCTGTGGGAGTTTTCTGGTGATAAATTCCCTCAGCTCTGTATGTCTGTAAATGTTTTTATTTCTCCTTCATATTTGAAGGGTAATTTTGATGGATATTGTATTCTTGGCTGGTAATTCCTCTCTTTCAGTACTTTGAATGTTTGAGTCCACTCTCTTCTGGCTTGTAGAGTTTCTGCAGAAAAGTCTGATAATAACCTAATGGGCTTTCCTTTATATGTTATGTTCTTCTTTTCCCTAGTTGCCTTGAGGATTCTTTCTCTGTCATTGATTTTTGATAATTTTATTGCGATGTATCTTGAAATAGGTCTGTTTGGGTTGCAGTAACTTGGTGTTCTGTTTGCTTCTTGGATTCAAGGCTCTAACTCTTTCCATAGACTTGGGAAATTTTCATCAATTATTTGTTTGAATAGGCTCTCCATTCCCTTCTCCCTTTCTTCTTCTTCTGATATACCCATTATTCTTATATTGCTCTTTCTGGTGGAGTCAGACAATTCTTGTAGAGTGCTTTCAGTTTTGTTAAGTCGTGAGTCTATCTCCTCTTCTCTCTGTAGCATCTCTAGTTGCCTGTGTTTGATGTCTCTGATTCTTTCTTTATCTGGCTTGTTCTATTAGATAAACTTGCTACCTTGGTGTTCAATTCATGTATTGAGTTCTTCGTCTTTTTTTTTTTTAAGTTTTAATCTCCTTTATGAGGTATTAGTCTTGTTCATTAATTTGTTTTCTGAGGTCATTAAGTTGCCTATTGGTGTCTTTTCGCATCTTGTTAAATATTTTAAGAACTTCAATTTTGAATTCTCTATCATTTAACTCCAAGGTTTCTATGTGATTGAGACATTTTTTTGGAGATATTTTATTTTCTTTCTGAGCTATGTCTCTGTCTTGTGTAGCCATGGTGTTTGATATCTTCTTCCTTCATGGCATTTGAGAGTGGTATTGTTAAAAGCCCTAACAAACAAACAACCTAAAAAATGAAAAATTAACATAAAAAATACAATAAAAAATTTAAAAAAATGATGACAAGAGGAGAAACCACAGAAAAACTACTGAAAGCAAACAAAAAACAAATAAAAAACAAAGCACTTACAAAATGTTTAGAAGATATAAAAATTAAAGAAAATGAAATTGAAAAGGGAAAAAGAGAAAAAGTAATAAGAAGAAAAAAAAGAAAAAGGGGGAAAAAGGATAAATAAATTTAGGTTTTGAGAGGTTTCTTCCAGTAAGTGTTACTGTATTACAAATTTTAGCTCTCTAAGGTTCCTGACCTGTTGCTGTCACAATGATGTAGGCAAAGTCGCAGTCGCATTGGTGGGTGGGGCATGTTGTGAGGGCTTTATGGCTTCAGCCATATGGCTTTGGCTATAGGGCTTCAGCTTTCTGGCTTTATGGCTCTACCAGTGGTGATCTCAGGTTTCTGGGCACTCTTTCCCATGTCTCAACAGACCTGGGGACTAGACATGGAGCACCTCTGTTCTTCAGGGGAGAGAGTGGCTCTGGAGAGCTAGTTGTGGGGTCTGTCTGCACCACTCCCCATTCTGCAAGGTGAGGAAGGCAGGATCTTGGAGGCTGTGGTGCCGCACTTTAGCTTTCTCTGTCTCTGCCTAGTGTGACAACTCTGGCTCTGACCCTGTACTCTGGCCGCTTTGGTCTATCTCCCCCTTGCCCCTCTATTTCACCACTCCTCCTGGCAGAAGGAGACCCAGTCACTTTGAGTTCCCCTCTCCATACCCTTCAGACAAAATCCAGAGAGCCCAAGCTTCCCTGCTCCCCATAGTCCAGAAACAAACCCCAGTCCAGGTTTTCTCCTCTCTCCTCCAAAGGCCACCATGAATAAATTTTACCTTCTGCCTCCCTTTTCACTCTGTCTCACCTTTAGTCCCTTTGGTGCATGGATCTTTCAGGAGCGTCTGTGAGCCCAGCTGGGGTTCCTTTGCTGCATTACAGTTGTTCAATTTGTTGAAATTTCAAGGGAATAGATCAGGAGTATCTCCCACACTGCCATTACTCTGACATCATTCCAAAACCATGAATTTTAAGCTACTCTTCATCAGCAATTATTTGGGGTCAAATGAAGTCCCTAACCCATCAAAAGCTATTTCCAATGTCCAGCCAGGAGATCTGAGCGGTGCAGGTATGGACTCCTCTGCGGAATGGCTGCCAGGGGAGATGAAATTTTTGTTGTTGAGCTATCTTCTTCTCTTCGAATTGAGCTGTTCATAATAATTCCTAAAACTTATTGAATGCTTACTGTATGCCCAGTGATGTACTGAATTTTTGGTGTGGGTTGTATCGTTCAATTCTCATAGAAACCTTTGAAGCAGGCATTATAGTCATCTCTGTTTTACATGTGAGGAAACTCAGATAAGGAAAGCTAAGCATATGGAGCTGGGAAGTATAGGCTATCAGCTCCAAGGACTGTGATTCCTTTTGTTGTCCTTGTCCTTTTCTCCAAGTGCCTCACATTGTTCTTAATCTCTATTACTCTCAATAGAGTTCCCATTTCCATCTATCCTAGTCCAATACCAGAACCTTGCAATTTCTGTCATTTCTTTCAAATTCCTCTCAAACTCCTCAGCCCCTCCTGTCATTCCCTGGTTGGCTTTTCCTCCAGTCTCATTAGTCTTTCCCCATTGTCTCCTGATTTGTCCCTTTCATTGGTCACCTTCTTTGCTCATGTTCCTCTATATTTTCCTACCTGGTATGAGAAACTCCAAGATTAGATGTAGGTTGTTTAGAGTTGTGTGGAAAAGTCATCTTCCCTGTACCTGGTGACTTTGGGGCCCATGTGAAACTACTGTCCTCTCCTCACCACAGGAAGGAGAAAGCTACTATTTTGTGGGAGGTTGAGTTTGATTGTGATTTCTTCCTACTGGGAGAAAGGAGAGTCCTGGTCCCAAATATGTTGTCTGGGCAACCCAGAGTAAGGCCCAAGGCCTTACTTTCAGATAGTTCTATAGTACTTATCACACATACCACAGCAAACAAGGCATGGTTCTGTAAGATGGGGGGGGGTATTATCTCTTTGTTTACCACACTATGCTCAGGTGTATCCATCTAGACTTATGCACACAAGTTTAAGTGGATGCCTTCTGACCTCATACTCCCTGTGACACAACAAGCTAAGAGCACAGACACTGCTCTGTTGTAAGCTGCATAGGAAATACCAAGAATGTGATCTGGGATAGCAGCTAGCCTTAGATTAAGGGAGGAATAGTTGGTCAGATGTGGCTCATTTTGGCTCAGGCTAAAAAAAATAGGCAAATTGAGTAGGGTAGAGTTTGTAAAAGAGACCTATGTGGTCATAAAGGAAAAAGAAAAAAAAAGGCTGGGATTTAAGAGGAAAGCATGACATACTTGGCCATCAGGGCAGACCTTTGCTCTGAAAGCAAGTTGAAAGCCCAAAGGAAGACTGATAATGGGAACACAAGCTGGAACCAAGAGAGCTTTTTGTTTTTATGATTGGAATCTTCAAAGAGATCCCCTATGAGATGATTCCCCCAAATCTTGCTTCTATCCAGTGCCATGCTTTGTTTGAATTCTGAGAAAGATACCATAAAGATTTCTGGATATGAAATATTTTCTTGATTTCATGACAGGGTATGATGATGTAATGACTCAAAATGAGCATAGGTGATGCTTAACTATGTTACTTTATTTATCAGAGCAGATCAAGGCCATATGAGGTCCTCTATTCAAAGGCATTGTGTAATTAATGATTGTTATTTACCCCTAAATATATGGTTTTGAAAATTGAGGGGGTTTTATTTGCATGACTCACACACACTCTGTCTCATCTTTTTCAATATATGTGGGTTTCAAATTAGACAATGAAGTCATTTAAAATGAATTGTTGGTTTTTTGTGTGAAGAAACTCATAAAATTTCTGATCATGATATAAAAGCGTTGATATTTATATTTAGTAATATATCTTTCAATACCTATATTCAGATTGTAACTTTTACATATAGCATGTTTTAGAATTTCACTATAATCACTCTGCCATAGACTTTTGTGTTGACTCTTTACTTTTATTTTTTCTTAAATATTATCCAGAAACCAGCAGAAATGTTCCCCCAATCACTTTAGATACTGCTGCTTTCTGAATAGTGGAAAATAAATGGGGTTTAAGACCACATGGCCTGATGTCTCTGGACGTTGCCCTGCACTGTGAATTCTCAGTGACTGATATGTCATAGTCCAGTATCTCAGAATATTTTCCATAGGAGAGGAGGGGCTTGAATTATAATTCTATTTCAATAGTCTTTCATGGAATTGCAAGGAAGTGCTATATAAAAACTATATTATAAAAAATTAAGCCTTAAATGAGTTTCTCTATATTCATGAAATTTCATTATAACATTTTCAATTTAACCTTGAATTGGGCAGCATGGATCAGAAAACAATCATGATACTTATTTTTCTTTTTGGCATTCAACAGAAATCAGTAAATGATAGTTACCCAAAACATTTTTCACTTGGTTATAATTTACATCTTGCTGAAAGCCAAGATGAAGATTGTATGGAGGAAGTAATTTTTCCAGATTTACTTGAAATAAGAGCTGCTGAATATGAAGATAATCAAGAACAAATCAAAAAACAACAGGCAAATATTTTTGTGCCAAGTAGTTCTCCAGGTAAAGTTATTTTACAATAAAATATTTAAGTCATTAATGAATCATATTAAAGGATAATAGCTTCTTTGTATGCAGGATAGATAAAAAAGTACTGATCTAAAATTATAGAATGTTTTCTATTTTTGTTCCTTATGCCTTCCCTGAACTCATGAGAATTGGTTAAAAGAACTCATTCATTGAGTGGATGTGTGTGTATGTATTTAGACTTTCTGCTAGACTTCAGTAGTAGGTACATGAGAGATCCCTTTTGCTTCTTGTTTGTTGAAAAACAGTTTAATATTTGGGATTTTAAAGTAATAAATAGGTTTTTGCCTGATCAGGTGGTGGTGCAGTAGATAGAGCGTCAAACTGGGAAGCGGAGGACCCAGGTTAGAAACCCCAAGGTTGCAGGTTGAGCATGGGTTCATCTGGTTTGAGCAAGGCTCATCAGCTTGAGCCCAAGGCCGCTGGCTCAAGCAGGGGTTACTCGGTCTGCTGTAGCCCCACGGTCAAGGCACATATGAGAAAGCAATCAATGAACAACTAAAAGTGCCACAGTGAAGAATTGATGCTTCTCATTTCTCCCCCTTCCTGTCTGTCTGTCCCTATCTATCCCTCTGTCTGACTCTCTGTCTCTGTCAAAAATAAATAAATAAAGTAATATATAGGTTTTGTTATTAAGTGGTCAACCAGCGTAAACTGCCAAAAAATATGATGCCACGCATTTTAGAAGATGAAGGATTCTATGTGCAGAGAAAGCCAGAAATATATAAGAAGATGTGCAACAAAATGGAAAATCGCCTACTTCAACTAGAAGAGGCAAGTGCACTAGCCAACAACTTAAACCACTCACTATATGTGACATTTGTTTTTGATGAAATATTTAATTACTTATGTTTCTTAAATGTTTTTGATAGGGAATGTGTTGGTTTGAAGAAAGTGCTAAAATAATATCATTACCTTCGCCTATTAGATATTCATGGAAATTCAGACTAAACATAAGCAAAGAATCTTTAAATCCAGCACTAAAGACTATATACAGGAAGGTAACCAACAACAGTTTGTCATTATGGTTAGAATTCTTGTAATATCAATTATAACTTACATTTTTGTGATGTTAATTTATCCTTTAAAGATATTAACAAGTCTAGTAATATGACAGCAAAACTATGATGAAATGTTAAGTGATCATTAAAATTATGTTCCTGAGGAATATTTAACAATATGGGTAAATGCTCAAAGTAAAATGTGAAGTGAATAAAAATGAAGAATTTTATATAATCCTAATTTTATAAAAATACATTATGAATGAATTATTAATAAGTGGATAAGTATATATATATGGATAAAAAGACTGGAAAATATATCAAAGTTAATTATCTCAAGATAGTAGGACAGAATTATTTTTATTTTGCTCAAGATATAGCACAGATATTTTAACATGACTATCAGAGATCATTGCTATTGAGGAGAGAGGTCCTTGAAACAGTGGAAACGTATTGAATGAGTGAGTACATAAATAAATGAATGAACAAAAGGATGATAAGAAAATACAAAATATATAATTTTTAGAAAAATATTAACCATCATCCAGATTAACCTTTATAAATGTCCAGATCCCGAAGTTGGAAACCAATGGTCTGAACCAGTAACTTTTCCCTTCAGTGTATCATCCAAGCACAATTTCAATATTCAATGGACCTAGAGTTGGGAGTAAATGTATATGTCACTTCACCAAGCATCTTTACCATCTCCCAAGAGAATTCATTTCAGTACTAGCCAGTTGTAATTGTTTATTGTTTTCTGTGTTGAATTAAAATCTGCCTCCTGGATCACTACTACTCATTTGACCTTGTTTGGTCATAAGGAATTCATAAAGTACTTCACTTATGCAACAGCACTTCAGATAGTTGAAGTCTATGGTCACTCCCAAGCTTTAGCTTTTGTTCTCCAGTGTAAACTCACTTTCCTTGTCTGTTGCTAGATAGCCGTCATCTCAGTTCCCTTTCTCTAGCTTCTTCTGAACACCTCAATTAGTAGGTACTGAATGAGAGAGTCCAAGGGCAGGGGCCTGTGTCACTTCAATAGAACCCCCCCAAAATAAGCAACACAGTTATTCGACTAGAGCTGAATCTGCTTAATAAGACAAGCATCTCTACTTAGCAATTTTAATTTCCAAAAGTTCATTTGTGATTTGGTTGTTTAAAACTGAAACTGTTTATTTTCCTGGTGGTTGTGCTTAGTTAATGACCAACTTACTACCAATGAACTAAATCTTATAGGTACAATCAAGATCATGTTTTCCCCTCTGAGTTGCCCTTACATAGAAAATAGACGCAAGATAAGGTTAAAACAAAACAAAAAAAAGCTTTATGGCTGTTCTCTTGACTTCCTTCAACCTATTGAGGGAAAGGAAGTTCTCTTGACTTCCTTCAATCTCAGGAGAGAGGAGGGAGGAGAGATGGAGGCATCATACTGGTGACTGCAGTCCTTGAGAGGTGCTGTCTCTGCCGCCCGGGTCAGAGGTGGAATAGCAATTGTTTCAGTGTAACAGCAGGTATAATACCAATGGCGCAGACTGGAGAACCTGTCCTGTTATATACCAGACTGAACCAGACAGAGGGCTCAGGCTTATGTTCGTCTTTTTAGGTGGGTGCAGCCTTGGCTCTTATTGGGCACTCTTATTGGGTATTCCTGAATTAGGCTATATGTGCAAAGTAACCCACTAGACTTCTCAAATTACATCACTAAAAACCAATCACATGCATATTCAAACATATGTGCTTAAATTTAAAGTAGTGTACTAAAACATAGTTGAATTATTTTTCACATAATCTAAGGCCTACAGACTTCAGTTAATTAAGGGACAATCTGGTATCAAAATGAAGACAGTCCCATGTGGAAAGATAGTCTCCTTACAAAGCAGCATTTGCTTAGAAGGTCGAGGCCTTTTGAGGGAATTTTTCAAGGATTACCAACATATTCATTTCAGAACAATGTTTTAATAAGGGTTTACCATTTAACGCTGACCCACAGATAATGATTATGTCATCATGTAGTTGAACTTTTGACTCAGCAGTTCTGAACACCATCTGTCATAATGTTCCTATAGGAAATTATCTGGGGCCTTATTAGTTTTTGCTCATTTGTGTCTCTGAATTTACTTATAATTAATTAACACGTTACTTTGAAAGGAAATGTTACTTGTAATTTTAAAAGAAATCGAATCAAATTATCTTTCTGTACATCTTTTTCTTTAAAAGGCAGTGAAATATGATTTAGAAAGCTCTATTAGGACCAAAATTGAAGGTCAAAGGAAAATGTACCAATTAGATCTCAACATTGTGGGCTTGCAATTTAGCCATCATCCTCTTTTCAATCAAGAACATGTATTATGTGCTAAGCTGCTCCAACTTTATGAGTGTTTTCAGGACAGGCAGCAACAGAATTTATCTCAGCTGCTTTTGGAGAAGGTGAGAATGGCTCTTATTATATATTTTTATATTTATTACATTATATAATAAACATTTCATATTGAAAGAGTAAACAAACCTTAGTACAGAGCAAGTGACCTTAGAATTTTTTTTTAGCATTTTTAACTATTTAGAACAATGGTTGATTTCAGTTTTTCTGAAAAGAAACTGTAGGGGTTGACTGGCCAGGAAGGCAGTTTCAAAGATATCCTGAAGGATATGTAGCACTTATATATGGTTTACTAATCAGTAGTATTCTTGGTCCTATGACTCAAGACAAGTATTTGAAATGATTACTATTTAACAGAGCTACATGGCTGTTTTAAGTTTTTCTTTAAATATAAATTTTTATCAATTTTAATGGGATGACATCAATAAATCAGGGTACATATGTTCAAAGAAAACATCTCCAGGTTATCTTGTCATTCAGTTATGTTGCATTTTTGAAAAAACATTAGAGGCCCTGGCCAGTTGCTTCAGTGATAGAGCATCAGCCTGGTGTGTGGAAATCTCAGGTTCAATTCCTGGTCAGGGCACATGGAGAAGCGACCATTTGCTTCTCCACCCCTCCCACTTCTCTTTCTCTCACTCTCCCCATCCCATTCTCTCACTCTCTATCTCTATCTCTTCCCCTCCTGCAGCCAGTGGCTTGATTGATTTGAGTGCATTAGGCCCAGGTGCTGAGAATGGCTCTGTGGAGCCTCCGTCTTGGGTGCTCAGAATAGCTCAGTTGTGAGCATGGCCCCAGATGGGCAGAGCATCAGCCCCAAATGGGGTTTTCTGGGTGGATCCTGGTAAGGGTGCATGAGGGAGTCTCTCTATCTTTCCTCCTCTCACTTGGGAAAGAAGAAAAAAGAAAAAGAAAAAACACTAGAGATCTTGCCCTGGCCGGGTAGCTCAGTTGGTTAGAGCATCATCCCAGTATACCACAGTTTGGGTTCAATCCCGCATGGGCACATACAACAATCAACCAATGAATGCATACAACAGTCAGCCAATGAATGTTTGGGACAACAAATTGATATTTCTGAGAGTAGTCTCCAACCTTCCCCCATACCTCAGCAGATTTTCCCTCATGTCTCATTGGCTAGAATTAGATCACATGGTCATGCCTTAATCAGTCACTAGAAAGGAGAATGAAATTGCTACAAATGGCTCTAATCAGGATTTACCTCTGAAACACAAAAAAGATTGAACAATTAAACAAAATTAGGGTTCTTCCAATTAAGAAATGTGATCATTCAAGGGAAACCAATAGTATCTGACAGACCAAAATTATAAATATATCCTTCTATATTCTTCTAATAATGTTTTATTCTATCTAGACTTTATAACTGTGTCTTGTGAGGTCAGGCTCCAGCTCAGTTTCTTTCCCCCAAGAGGTTAGCCTAGTATCCAAACATCGTAACTTTCCTACTGATTTGAATTCTGCTTTTATCCTAAACCAGCTTCACATATTTACAAAGATTTAAAAACTATCTATTCCACTGACATATTTGTCTAGTATTACTCTGTTTTAATGACTATATTTAATTAAATTATGATGAGTGGTGCCTCCTCATTGTTTCTAAAATGTTTTTGGATATTTGTAAATTTGGTCCTACATACTAACCTTAGAATTAGTTTGTCAGCTTCTATTTTTAAAACCCATTACCCACCTGACCAGGTGGTGGCACAGTAGATAGAGCATAGGACTGGGATGCCAAGGACCCAGGTTTGAGACCCCGAGGTCGCCAACTTGAGTGTGGACTCATCTGGTTTGAGCAAAAGCTCACCAGCTTGGACCCAAGGTCGCTGGCTTGAGCAAGGGGTTACTTGGTCTGCTGAAGGCCCGCGGTCAAGGCACATATGAAAAAGCAATCAATGAACAACTAAGGTGTCGCAATGCACAATGAAAAACTAATGATTGATGCTTCTCATCTCTCCATTCCTGTCTGTCTGTTCCTGTCTATCCCTTTCTCTGACTCTCTCTCTGTCTCTGTAAAAACAAAACAAAACAAAACAACAACAACAAAAAACCCATTACCCAACAATAGGGTGGTGATTGTTGAGGGAGGGAGAGGTACAAGAGGATATAAGGGGGATTAAAATATAATAACATTGAAAAAACCCAGTACCATTTTCATTGTGATTGCATTATATTTTGAAAGAGATTCTATCTTTATAAAAATTGGCCTTTCTCATCTAGGAATATAATATGTCTTCCCATTTGTTGAAATCTTCTCTTTTGTCTTCCAGTAGAAGTTTTTATCAATTGATTCACATCTTGGAGTTTTTACAAACTGTCTCTAACTATAACAGATTTGTCTTGCACATGTTTTAAGGCAGGGGTCGGGAACCCTTTTGACTGAGAGAGTCATGAACACCACATATTTTAAAATGTAATTCTGTGAGAGCCATACAACGACCCGTGTATGTTAGGCATTATCCCATAAAAATTTGGTGTTGTCCTGGAGGACAGCTGTGATTGGCTCCAGCCACCCGCAACCATGAACATGAGCGGTAGGAAATGAATGGATTGTAATACATGAGAATGTTTTATATTTTTAACGCTATTATTTTTTTATTAAAGATTTGTCTGCGAGCCAGATGCAGCCATCAAAAGAGCCACATCTGGCTCGCGAGCCATAGGTTCCCGACCCCTGTTTTAAGGTATAGTTTCCTCCAGTTTATTTTTCTATAGTTTTTCTCTATGGATATTTCTCCCTGTTTTATACTTCCTTCAGTATTAACTTGTTTTATTGATTTTATTTTTCCTTGTTTTTCTATGTTATGCATTTATTTTTATTGAGAGATATAATTACAAATATACTTACATAGATATGGATGTGATGATGGAAATAAAGACAGATAAACATATATCTTTCATATAACCATGGGATTTTAAGTGAAAGAAGGTAGATTCCTGTGCTCAGTCTACTATCTTGATTGATTGACATTTCTCTATATTAATTGAACGGATTATCTAGAAGATTTAAGGTGTAATGTTTGTATCTTAGACAAATATTGAAGTTCTCAGTTTTGCCCAAAGGTGCTTATGTGTAATATATTTTGAAAGTCGAGGCAGTAATGCTTCTACCTCACACACCTAAATCTACAGGTGAAGTGGAATGATGGTAACAGGTGAATGAAATGTTCTAAAAAAACTCTTTTCTTTGTTGTAGCTTAAAGCACTGACACATGCTACCAAATTAACAAATGATTTGGAAATAAGCCAGCTGACTGAAAAATCTTTAGAAGATTATTATAGGCAGATAAGGTAGGTTTGGGGCCATTCATGTATTCATTAAGCATTTACTAAGTAACTTCTTTAGAGTACTGCCTTTGCTATGGAAAATATAAAATAAGAAAAAGAAAAGACCCCTATTCCTTAGGCATTTACAGAAATGATTCCAACCTTTCCTTTAAGACTCATTTTTTTTTTTTTGGTGTGTGTGTAAAAATATTTTATGGAAGTGTCATATGAAAGTAGTTAATGTTTTAATATTCACTGATTTAAAAATACATATGTTGATTGAAAATTATGAGTTTACTGATACTTTTCAATTGATTTGGATTATATTCATCTCAAGTGTTTGTATGTATTTGAAAATTACTCTAGATATACATATGTGCAAGATATAAAGTCTAAAGACAATATTCAAATAGCATATTGACTTAAGGACCCTTGTAAAAAAATATATGGTCTACAAGCTGGGAACCATTGGATTATGGACTAGTTGAGAAGAAGAGAAGTTAGGAAGGTATGAAATAACTGGAAAAATTATTTCAAGTCAAACATAATTATGGCCTGACCTGTGGTGGCGCAGTGGATAGAGTGACCTGTAATGCTGAGGTCACCAGTTTGAAGCCCTGAGCTTGCCTGGTCAAGGCACATACAAGAAGTAACTACTATGGATTGATGTTTCTAACTCCTCCCCCCTTTCTCTCTCTCTTTCTCTCTCTCTCTCTCTTTCTCCTCTCTCTAAAGTCAATAAACAAAAATCTTTTTAAAATAACAAGACACATAATTATGTGTTTAGGAATCTACAATAGTAGGAAAGCTTAGTGGGAGGTACTTACTGAGTAGAAAGTTCCACTGTGCACAAACATATAACAATTGTCTATAAATGAGAGGGATTCGATAGTTGAAGAACTTCCTTGTCTCCCTGCCCATTGACCTGGCACAGTTCTTCAGACTCAACCACTAGAGGCAACAGTTGATTTAAATAATTGGTTTCCTAGAATAACCTAGTTAAATGCAAATAATATTACTTGAGAAGGTTGACATATACCTTGTCCAGGGCCTGCATATAGTGAATGAATGAAAATGAATAGAAGATAATCAGTTTTTACAAACAATAAACTAGTGTTGGAATTATAAGGTAAATTAATAACTTCTTGGCCTTTTGGCTAATATCAAGTGTATAAGGTAAACTAAAACTGAAAGCAAAGAACAGACATTGACATAATGAATACATCAAATAAACTGTAATATAGAAAAAAGAAAGTAGGCTTTAGGTGGGGTCCAATGGTGATGTATAGGAGTCTACTACTATGCACCTGTATGTGTATGTGGGAGAGTCACTGAAAAGGTCATTGCTTTTATTAAAGCAGAAAAAACAATGTAATAAGATTTACATTCAGAAAAAAATTTAGAGTAGTGTTGAAATGCTGCAAAGGGGAGTTTGTGGATATTTGAAAAACAGTGTTTCTATAGAAAAACTGTGTGCCTGAAATACAATTAAGAATGGCACATACATATTCAGTCTTTAATGACTGTATACTAGATGCCTAGTACCCACAACCACTTGATTTCCAGGAAGACATTTGCAAGTCACTTACGACCCTTCTTCTTGCTCCTCCTCTCATCCCTCACATCCAGCCAGTAACCATTCCCACTGATTCTGCTTTATTTCAGGTGCCTATTGTGTAGCCTGACTGCTCAAATAGTCTCCTAAAATACTTCTCTGTAAACCATGCTCCATATGGAATCCAGAATGATTTTTCTAAATAAATAAAACCATGTTAGTGGCTTCTGTTACCTTTAAGATAAAATTCTATAGTTTTAGCAAGATCTATAAGGCCCTGCATAAACTGACTTCTGCTGACCTCTCCAGCCTCATGTTAGGGGTTCTCTGTCTTGGAACTTTATAGTCCAGTGCCCTGAACGGACTATGCTCATATATCTTTGTTTTAAAGGCTCTTGTTTCTAGAAGATTTTTTTTTTGTTTTCTGCTTAACACTTAGTCAACATACTATGTGTTTTATTAAATTTCATGTTACTTTCTTGGGAGGAGGGGCTCTTATTTTACCCATTAGTTTGATTAAACTCTTTTTTTTAAAATACATAAATTTTTATTAATTTTAATGGGGTGACATCAATAAATCAGGGTACATATATTCAAAGAAAACATGTGCAGGTTATCTTGTCATTCAATTCTGTTGCATACCCATCACCCAAAGTCAGATTGTCCTCCGTCACCTTCTATCTAGTTTTCTTTGTGCCCCTCCCCCTCCCCCTCTCCCTCCTTCCCCCTCATGCCCCCCGTAACCACTACACTCTTGTCCATGTCTCTTAGTCTCGTTTTTATGTCCCACCAATGTGTGGAATCCTGCAGTTCTTGTTTTTTTTCTGATTTACTTATTTCACTCCGTATAATGTTATCAAGATCCCACCATTTCGTTGTAAGTGATCCAATGTCATCATTTCTTATGGCTGAATAGTATACCATGGTGTATATGTGCCATATCTTCTTTATCCAGTCTTCTATTTTTTTTTACAGTGATTAAAGCCTTTAAGCAAACTCTTGGCCAATACAGCAAGAATCCATAAAAGAGTAGTGTCCTTAACAAGTTCACCAAGTCCAAGTTGGCCCCAACACCATGACAAGTCCCTGATAAATACAACCCAACCCCAGTTCAGTCTGTTAGGAGCTGTCCCAAGGAGCAGGAGTCCAGGAAAAGTCCACATCCAGCAAAAGTCCACATGGCACTGGAATTGTTGTCACAATTCTATACTTTGCAGCTCACATCCAAGTCCCAATGACAGCTGCTTCTAGCTGGTAATGAATCAGGTAGACTGGAAAAGCCATCTGTAGCACGTGTGGAGTTGGAGCTTCTGTTCTCCTCTGCCTGGGGAGATGAGACCAGGTTGCTTTTCCCTGGAGCTCTGAGACTGTGGCTTGGTAAAGAGAACCTTGGGATACACTAAGCTGGCTGGCAAAGGTAGATTCATAATAGAAGCTGGCAAAAGGGGGAAAGAGAGCTCTAAATTAGGAGTAGGTCCCAGCCTGAAATATGAGTGGGGCATTGAGATAGGAGGAATAAAGGAAACACTATTTATTAACAAAGCAGCAGAAAATAGGACTGTCAACACCCACAACAGAGATCTTCGAGGGAAGAATAAAAAACCTGACTATTCAGGCAAGACATAGTTAAGTGGCCCTTGTGCAAATGAGATCAGTTTACCTGCTTCTTGGAAGAAATACCCTAGGCTCATCCACAGTGTCGTAGATGGGGCCGACGGCCCTGGGCACCTTCAGCCTTCAGTGACAAACCCCAGCATTCTGGGCAAGGTTAGGTCATAGGTGGCTGGAGCAGGGCTGGAAGAGACTGAACCCTCCCTTAGAGGAGCGAGGGGGAAGCCCACCTTCCAGTGTCCCTGTTTCCTCACAGCAGAGACATGTAAGTCTGGCAGACTTTAGCTCAATGACCTTCCTTTCCACTATTGAAGCAGGACCCAGATGGCATCCTATGAGACCCCTTTGGGGTGTTGGAGCCTTTAAGGGCGTATCCTAAAAGCTGGTAGTTCCCCTGATCTCTATTGGGCTTTTTCTGCCTCTTGGTATCTTAAAAGCCATGCTCAAAAGATCTCGCTGAGGGGTTTGAGGATCCCCATCCGCCTATATAAATCTTTTCCATATATCTGGGGCTATTTGGAAAAAGACAAAACAGTGTTATTAGCTGTATCAAAAAAAGAAGGTAGTATTTTGCAGGAGAAAAAGATTTGGTGTCTCCTGTTCATCAGCATTCAAAAGAAATTTAATATTTTTTAAGTAAAAAGCATGGTAGGTAGACCTGTAGGAGTTCCAGGATATGACTCCCCCCTTTTAAATTTTTTTTAAAATGACCTTAAAATATTTGCTGGGTACACTTTAATAATACCTTGACTTTAAAGATTGTAAGAAATACACATAATTCGAAAGGTTTGACAAAATACAGTAAATGCTTTTGCTCCATATGCAGGAGAATTGTCAGTTTAACCAGTTTAGGAAATCCAATAATAGAACAATGCATACAGACAATGAGCTATAACATGCTTAGCAGCCTCTCCTGTTCTGACAGAGGTTACTATAAATCCAGAATATGTATCCACTGTAACGTGGACATAGGACTGTTTGCCAAATGAAGGTATATGAGTAACATCCATTTGCCAAAGTTGTCCTGGTAGGGGTCCTTGAAGGTTAACTCCAAATGAAGGGACAGATTGTAGTATAGGACCCCTTGGACAGGATTTCCCAATCTGCCGTGCTGCTTCCCAAGAAAATTGAAGCTGTTTACACAGGGCTGCAGCGTTCTGGTGATGAATAGTATGAGACTGAATTGCTCGATCTGTCATGGTTGCTCCAAATAATTTTCTTTTGGGTAGCTTGATCAACAAGGGCATTCCCTTGTGCTAAAGCTCCAGGGAGCATGGAGTGAGCTTGAGTATGTCCTATAAAACATGGAGCTCTATGTTGACATACAAGTATTTGAAGAAGGAGGAAGTGCTGAAATAGTTCATCAGCATTTGTCCGTAAGACCGCAGTCTTTATAGTGGAAACACCATTAAGTAAATATTTGCTATCTGTATATAGATTAAAGGGGGAATATGGCAAATGCTGAAAAGCCATGATAGTGGCATATAATTCTAGTCTTTGAGCTGATTTTAAGTTGACAGTTTCAGTATAAAGTTGTCCATTGATTTGCAAGAGCGATTTGCCATTTAGTGGAAGTTTCCCAGAGCCATAGTTGTTGATCCTTTGAAAAAAGGAACAATAATTTTGAGGCTCAAAACCTATAAGCTGTAAGGGTTGCCTATGCCCCTTGATAATCCAGGAGGTAAAAAGATCAAAATATGGAAGTGTATTCCATGGGCTATTAGATGGTTCAATGTGCCCAAGCTATAGCTGCTCTTGTACCAATTGAGCAGCTGCCCTAAGTTTCTCCTGAGAAAGGGGCCATTGGTCTACCCATACAGGATTATCTGATTTCCAAGTAATTGGGTATGCACAATGCATTATTGAGGTAGCAGGAGCTACCAAGGCTCCTATGCTAAATTTTGATATCCTAATCCGCACCTTCTGGTATTGGGTGCCACTTCTATGGGGGTGAGAATTCCTCGCTGTTCTTTCCCTAGTCCCTTGGTGGGCAAAAATCTCCGATCAAGCATCTGAGTACTGACTAAACCATTAGGACTGACAAGCAACGCTCCCATATTTTTCAAAACATCTCTACCCCACAAATTAACTGGCCATCCGGGGAGCACATAAGGTTTGAAAAAATCCAGAATGACCTTCTTAATTTTCCCAATTTAGAAAACTAGAACTTTGTTGAGGGATTTACTCTGCCCTATACCTTGTAATTCTGTGGCTGCTGCGTGAGTGGGCCAGGAAGGAGGCCAATATAGCTTAGCAATAACAGATACATCAGCTCCAGTATCTAAAAGCCCTTTAAATTTATGCTCATGTATTGTTAGTTCCATTTCAGGGCATTCCTGACCTTTTTTTTTTTTAAATCCAGTTGGCAACATCAGAGGAGCCAAATCACCAATTTGCTTGGGGACCCTTTTGCAGGATATGGCCTGAGAAGTAGAATTAGCATTCTTATACTATTCTTCTAACTGCCTGAATTAGCCGTGAGACAAATTCTTTTTTTTATTAATTTTAATGCGGTGACATTGATAAAATTGTTACCGTCACCTTCTAACTGGTTTTCTTTGTGCCCCTCCCCTCCCCCAAGGACCTCCCTCTCCTCCCCCCCACCCTGTAACCACAACACTGTTGTCCATGTCTCTGAGTCTCATTTTTATGTCCCACCTATGTATGGAATTATATAGTTCTTTGTTTTTTCTGATTTGCTTATTTCGCTCAGTATAATGTTATCAGGGTCCATCCATGTTGTTGTAAAAGATCCTATGTCATCATTTCTTATGGCTGAGTAGTATTCCATAGTATATATATACCAAAGCTTTTTAATCCACTCGTCCTCTGACTGACACTTGGGCTGTTTCCAGATCTTTGCTATTGTGAACAATGCTGCCATAAACATGGGGGTGCATTTCTTCTTTTCAAACAGTGCTATGGTGTTCTTGGGGTATATTCCTAACAGTGGTATAGCTGGATCAAAAGACAGATCGATTTTTAATTTCTTGAGGAATCTCCATACTGTTTTCCACAGTGGCTGCACCAGTCTGATTCCCACCAGCAGTGCAGGAGGGTTCCCTTTTCTCCACATCCTCACCAGCACTTATTCTGTGTTGTTTTATTGATGAGCGCCATTCTGACTGGTGTGAGGTGATGTCTCATTGTGGTTTTAATTTGCATTTCTCTAATGATTAGTGATGTTGAGCATTTTTTCATATGCCTATTGGTCATCTGTATGTCCTCTTTGGAGAAGTGTCTATTCATTTCTTTTGCCCATTTTTGGATTGAATTGTTTGTCTTTCTGGTATTAAGTTTTACAAGTTCTTTATAAATTTTGGTTATTAACCCCTTATCAAACGCATTGTCAAATATATTCTCCCATTGTGTAGTTTGTCTTTTTATTCTGTTCTTATTGTCTTTAGCTGTGCAGAAGCTTTTTGGTTTGATAAAGTCCCATTTGTTTATCCTGTCTTTTGTTTCACTTGCGTGTGGAGACAAATCGGCAAATATATTGCTGCGACACATGTCAGAGAGCTTACTGCCTATGTTTTCTTCTAAGATGCTTATGGTTTTACGGCTTACAATTAAGTCTTTTATCCATTTTGAGTTTATTTTTGTAAATGGTGTAAGTTGGTGGTCTAGTTTATTTTTTTGCAGGTAGCTGTCCAATTTTCCCAACACCATTTGTTGAAGAGGCTGTCTTTATTCCAATGTATGCTCTTACCTCCTTTGTCAAATATCAGTTGCCCATAAAAGTGTGGGTTTATTTCTGGGCTCTCAGTTCTCTTCCATTGATCTATATGCCTGTTCTTATGCCAGTACCAGGCTGTTTTGAGTACAATGGCCTTATAATATAACTTGATATCCGGAAGTGTAATACCTCCTCCTTTATTTTTCCTTTTCAAGATTGCTGAGGCTATTCGTGTTCTCTTTTGGTTCCATATAAATTTTTGGAATATATGTTCTATATCTTTGAAGTAAGTCATTGGTATTTTAATCGGTATTGCATTGAATTTATAAATTGCTTTGGGTAATATAGACATTTTAATGATGTTTATTCTTCCTAACCATGAGCACGGTATATGCTTCCACTTGTTTGTATCTTTCCTGATTTCTTTTATCAATGTTTTATAATTTTCCGAGTACAAGTCTTTAATCTCCTTGGTTAGATTTATTCCTAGGTACTTTATTTTTTTGGTTGCAATAGTAAAGGGGATTGATTCCTTAATTTCTCTTTCTGACATTTCATTGTTAGTGTATAAAAATGCCTCTGATTTCTGAGTATTGATTTTATATCCTGCCGCCTTGCTGAATTCATTTATCAGGTCCAGTAGTTTTATGACTGCAACTTTAGGATTTTCTATATACAATATCATATCATCTGCAAATAATGACAGTTTTACTTCTTTTCCAATTTGGATGCTTTTTATTTCTTTTTCTTGTCTGATTGCTGTGGCTAGGAAATCTAGAACTATGTTGAATAATAGTGGTGAAAGGGGGCACCCCTGCCTTGTTCCTGATCTTAAGGGGATTGCTTTTCATTTTTGCCCATTTAGTATGATATTGGCTGTGGGTTTGTCATAGATGGCCTTTATCATGTTGAGGTATGTTCCCTGTATTCCCACTTTGCTGAGAGTTTTGATCATGAATGGGTGCTGGATTTTATCAAATGCTTTTTCTGCATCTATTGAAATTATCATGTGGTTTTTCTCCTTTCTTTTGTTTATGTGATGAATCACATTGATTGATTTGCGAATATTGTACCAGCCTTGCCTCCCAAGAATAAATCCCACTTGATCATGGTGTATGATTTTTTTCATATATTGCTGGATCCAGTTTGCTAATATTTTGTTGAGGATTTTTGCATCTATATTCATCAGGGATATTGGCCTACAATTTTCTTTTTTTGTGTGTTGTCTTTGCCTGGTTTTGGAATCAGAATTATGCTTGCCTCATAAAAGGAGCTTGGAAGTCTTCTTTCCTCTTGAATTTTTTGAAATAGCTTGAGAAGGATAGGAGTTAGTTCTTCTTTGAATATTTGGTAGAATTCAGTTGTGAAGCCATCAGGCCCAGGACTTTTCTTTTTTGGGAGTTTTTGATAACTGTTTCAATCTCATTTGTTGTAATTGGTCTGTTCAGGTTTTCTGATTCTTCTAGATTAATTTTTGGAAGATTATATGTTTCAAGGAATTTGTCCATTTCATCTAGGTTGTCTAGTTTTTTGGCGTACAGTTCTTTATAGTATTTTCTTACAATATTTTGTATTTCTGTTATGTCAGTTGTTATTTCTCCACTCTCGTTTCTAATTTTATTTATTTGAGTCCTCTCTCTTTTTTTCTTGGTGAGTTTGGTTAAAGGTTCATCGATCTTGTTTACCTTTTCAAAGAACCAGCTCCTGGTTTCATTGATCCTCTATTTTTTCTTTAGCCTCTATGTCATTTATTTCTGCTCTAATCTTTATTATTTCCTTCCTTCTACTAGCTCTGGGCTTTACTTGCTGTTCTTTTTCTAGTTCTTTTAGATGTAGGGTCAAGTTATTTATTTGAGCTTTTTTAGCTTCCTGAGGTATGCCTGTAATGCTATAAACTTCCCTCTCAGGACTGCTTTTGCTGTGTCCCATATATTTTGAGTTGATCTATGCTCATTATCATTTGTTTCTAGAAATTTTTTCATTTCTTCTTTGATATCACTGTTTACCCATTCGTTATTTAATAACATGCTATTTAGTTTCCAAGTTTTGAGTATTTTTTAGTTTTTCTGTTGTGGTTGATTTCTAGTTTCATGCCATTGTGATCAGAGAAAGTGCTCGATATGATTTCAATCTTCTTAAATTTGTTGAGACTGCTTTTGTGGCCTAACATGTGTTCTATTCTAGAGAATGTACCATGAGCGCTTGAAAAGAATGTATATTCTTCTGTTTTAGGGTGAAAGGTTCTGAAGATACCTATTAAATCGAGTTGATATAATATGTCCTTTAAGTCTGCTGTTTCTTTGTTAATTTTCTTTCTAGAGGATCTATCTAATGATGTTAATGGGGTATTGAAATCCCCTGCTATTATAGTATTGCTGTTGATCTCGCCCTTTAAATCCATCAAAGTCTGCTTTATATATTTAGGTGCTCCTATATTAGGTGCGTAGATATTTATAACGGTTATATCTTCCTTTTCTTTCTTTTTTTTTTTTTTTCTGAAGCTGGAAACAGGGAGAGACAGTCAGACAGACTCCCGCATGCGCCCGACCGGGATCCACCCGGCACGCCCACCAGGGGCGATGCTCTGCCCACCAGGGGGTGATGCTCTGCCCATCCTGGGCGTCGCCATGTTGCGACCAGAGCCACTCTAGCGCCTGAGGCAGAGGCCACAGAGCCATCCCCAGCGCCCGGGCCATCTTTGCTCCAATGGAGCCTTGGCTGCGGGAGGGGAAGATAGAGACAGAGAGGAAGGCGCGGTGGAGGGGTGGAGAAGCAAATGGGCGCTTCTCCTGTGTGCCCTGGCCGGGAATCGAACCCAGTCCTCCGCACGCTAGGCCGACGCTCTACCGCTGAGCCAACCGGCCAGGGCCATATCTTCCTTTTCAATTACTCCCTTTATCATTATGTAGTGACCTTCTTTATCTCTAACTATAGTCTTTGTTTTAAAGTCCATTTTGTCTGGTATAAGTATTGCTACCCCAGCTTTTTTTTCATTTCCATTTGCGTGAAATATTTTTTTCCATCCCTTTATCATCAGTCTATGTGCATCTTTTGATTTAAGGTGTGTCTCTTGTAGACAGCATATGTATGGGTCCTGTTTTCTTATCCATGCAGCTACCCTGTGTCTTTTGATTGGATCATTTAACCCATTTACATTTAAGGTTATTATTGATATGTAATTGTTTATTGCCATTTTATTCTTTAAAACTGTATTCCTCTTTTGCTATATTCTTTTTCTCCTTTGATCTATTTACAACAGGTCCCTTAGCATTTCTTGCAGCCTTGGTTTGGTTATAGTGAATTCCTTGAGATTTCTTTTGTCTGTAAAGCTTTTTATTTCTCCTTCAATTTTAAATGATAGCCTTGCTGGATAAAGTCGTCTTGGTTGTAGGCTCTTGTTCTGCATTACTTTGAATATTTCTTGCCATTCCCTTCTGGCCTCAAGTGTTTCTGTTGAGAAGTCAGAAGTCATCCTTAGGGGGGCTCCTTTATAGGTAATAGTCTTTTTTTTGTCTAGAAGCTTTTAATATTTTCTCTTTATCACTAGCTTTGGTATTTTAATTATGATGTATCTTGGTGTTGATTTCTTTGGGTTTCTCCTTAATAGAGTTCTCTGTGCTTCCTGAACATGTGAGATGTTTTCCTGCCTTAATTGAGGGAAGTTTTCAGCTATGATATGCTTGAACAAAGTCTCTATCCCTTGTTCTTTCTCTTCTTCTTCAGGAACCCCTATGATGTGGATGTTATTTCTCTTCATGTTGTCACAGAGCTCTCTTAGACTCTTAGAGTTTTCTCAGACATTTTTTTTTGTATTTTTCTGAAGTTGAAAATGGGGAGGCAGTCAGACAGACTCCCGCATGTGCCCAACCGGGATCCACCTGGCATGCCCACCAGGGGGCGATGCTCTGCCCATCTGAGGCATCGCTCTGTCGCAATCACAGCCATTCTAGCGCCTGAGGCAGAGGCCACAGAGCCATCCTCAGTACCCAGGCAAACTTTGCTCCAGTGGAACCTTGGCTGCAGGATGGGAAGAGAGAGACAGAGAGGAAGGAGAGGGGGAGAGGTGGAGAAGCAGATGGGCACTTCTCCTGTGTGCCCTGGCTGGGAATCAAACCCAGGACTCCAACACACCAGGGCGACACTCTGCCACTGAGCTAACCGGCCAGGGCCTCCTCAGACTTTTTGAGTCTCTTTTTCTTTTTTCTGCTCTGCTTCCATTCCTTTATTTATCGTGTCCTCTAACTCACTGATTCGATTCTCCGCTTCATCCATTCTGCTTTTAATTCCTTCCATTGTGTTCTTTATTTCAGATACTGTATTTTTCATTTCTGACTGATTCTTTTTTATTATTTCAATGTCCTTTTTTATATTTGCTATCTCTTTATTTAGGTGTTCGTAATGACCATCTATTGTTGTTCTAATATCTTTGAGCATCCCTAACAATCGTTATTTTAAACTCTGCATCTGGTAATTTGGTTATATCTGACTCATTTAGGTCCTTTTCTGGGGATTTCTCTTGGTTCATTTGTGTTGCATTTGTTTGCCTTCGCATTTTCTCTGTGTTAAGGAAGGTTTTGGCCCCTGGAGTCCATGGGTATGGCCTCTGTTCCCTAGGTATGGTCTTTCTGCAGGCCCACCACCCCCTCTTCTGTTGCTGCCTAGGGCTTTTGGGTTTGGGCGTTGCTGGTGCCTGCCTACTGGGGCTGTTGCTGTAGTTTCCACCTCTCCTTTACAGGAGTGGCTGTGATCACATGCTCGGGTGCACAAGCCTTGGTGGCCTTGGCCTTTGCCGCACCCCCGTGGGTGGCGTTATGCTTGGCCCTGAGGGCAGTGGTGAGCACCTTTGCTCAGCTGCAGGTCTCTGCCTGTTTCCAGGCTTTTGCCCCGCCCTTGCAGGAGGAGCCCACTTGTGGAACGGCTGCTAGCCTTGGCTGTACTGGCCAGACAGGACTGCGTGCCCACGCTCAGCTCATTGGCAGAACTCTGCCTGTTCTGTGCTTTTGGCTCCACCCCCGTGGGAGGAGCCGGCTCCCAAGTCAGGCCACAAGCCTCAGTTCCACGGGCAGGGCAAGGCTGTGCTCCTGTGCCCTTGCTCAAGGGCTGGTCTCCACCCCTTCTGGGGTTCCCGCCCTTCTCCCACAGGCTGGACTACAGGCTGCTGGCAGCTGGGCTTGACCAATTTTGCATGCCTACTCCTCCCCAGCCAGGCAAGACTGAGCTCACACATGAGCCCACTGGTGGCCAGCAGGCTTTCCCCCCTGCAGACAGAACTGCGCCTCCACGTCCCGCCTCCACCCGCCCTCTGGCGAGCTCTCAGCCATGTGGGTGCAGGCGCTGCAGCTCAGACCCTAACACTCACTACTGTAGACCCGAAAGCTCCCTCCTTCTAAGCAACTCTGCTCTGAGTGCCACGGGAGAGCTTGTTTGGCTGGCGTCCTGCTTCCCTTTGCTGGTATTGCTGTTTCCAGGGGAAATATTCACTTCAGATTTGGGGAGTGACTTTTCCCAGGGGTTAGGGTGGCTGTCCCCCAAAATGTTTCTCCCTGGGCCTCCTAGATTACACTCTCTTCCTTCTACTCTGGTCCTCTCCTCTCTCCCCATTCTCCGGAGCCCCGGGTGAGTGGTTGTGAAAGAGGTTTTCTGCGCGGTCCCTTTAAGAAGAATCCTGGGTCTGAGAAATCTGTCTCTTTCTCACAAACAGTATCCTGACTTGTTTCCAGCTAAATACTGTCCTTACGCCTCTTCTAGGCTCTGGGGCTGCAGGCTGGGGCTTTGTTCCTGAGACTCAGGACCCTCCCCTCTCTGCTAAACTCACTTCCCGCCACACGAGTCTCTCCCGGCTGCTGTTCGCTCTGGGGAGCTGGGCAGCCCTCTCTGCATTTCTGCTTTTCCTACTAGTCTTGGTGTGGCTTCTTCAGCGTTCCTTGGTTGAAGAGTCCTCTTAGTTTAGTCCAAAGTTGGTTTTTCCAGATGATAGTTCTTAAAATTATTTTGTAATCCATTTTGGTTCTGGGAGGTGGATGTTGGTACGTCTGCCTACTCCAGCGCCATCTTGTCTCTCTGATTAAATTCTTTTTATACTCACATAGCACTTATATATTTTCACTTTCATAATAATCATCATATTTGTAATTATTGCTGTCTTTTCTGTTGTTGGATATTAGTTACAAGCATCTAAAATATTTTCTGCCACATTATGCTTATCTATTATGTATTTACTGATTTAAATTGAATTTGAATGTCACATACTCTATCATGTTCTTTCTTCCTGTTGTCTACTATTCTATTATTTATGCCCACACTCTAGCTTATGTGGACTTCTATCATAATACCTGTAACATTTTATTGCATTGATTAATTTATATGTGTATAAGTTTCTTTGATCCAGAGAGCATGTCTTTTTATCTTTGTATACCCCTTAACCAGCACAGTGCCTGGCATGTAGTAAGCATCCAGTAAATATTTACTAAATGAATAATGAATAACAATAGGTTTCTATTTCTTTCTTTCTTTCTTTTTTTTTTTTTTTGTATTTTTCTGAAGCTGGAAACAGGGAGAGACAGTCAGAAAGACTCCCGCATGCGCCTGACCGGGATCCACCCGGCACGCCCACCAGGGGCGATGCTCTGCCCACCAGGGGGCGATGCTCTGCCCCTCTGGGATGTCGCTCTGCCACGACCAGAGCCACTCTAGTGCCTGGGGCAGAGGCCAAGGAGCCATCCCCAGCGCCCGGGCCATCTTTGCTCCAATGGAGCCTTGGCTGCAGGAGGGGAAGAGAGAAACAGAGAGGAAGGGGGGAGGGGTGGAGAAGCAAATGGACGCTTCTCCTATGTGCCCTGGCCGGGAATCAAACCCGGGTCCCCCGCACGCCAGGCCGACGCTCTACCGCTGAGCCAACTGTCCAGGGCCTCTATTTCTATTAGTATGGTAGATTAGATTCCTTGAAAGAACCTTTTAATGAAAACAAAAATGTCTGATAAAACACAAATATCTTTATAAACATATTTCTGAAATGGCAAAAAGGTAAGGACTCTACAAAGGCCAAAAACAAGGTAAAGGAGAAGACTTAAGAATTAAAGGTTAAGCCAGATTTAACACGGAGTGTATTTATTAAACACTAGCAATCTTGACTGTCATTCAAATGGCTTCATGGAGTGCCAAAGGCAGAAGATAAAGCCAGGTTCATCGTGTGTGTGTGTGTGTGTGTGTGTGTGTGTGTGAGAGAGAGAGAGAGAGAGAGAGAGAGAGAGAGAGAGAAAGACCGACAGGAAGGGAGAGAGATGAGAAGCATCAACTCATAGTTGTGACACCTTAGTTGTTCATTGATTGCTCTCTCATACATGCCTTGACCAGAGGGCTCCAGCTGAGCCAGTGAATCTTTGCTTAAGCCATCGACCTTGGGCTCAAGCCAGGGACCTTTGGGCTTCAAGCTAGTGACTGTGGGGTCATGTCTATGATCCCACATTCAAGTGGGTGACCCTGCACTCTAGCCAGAAACCTCTGGGTTTTGAACCTGGGTCCTCAGCATCCCAGGCCAACAATCTATCCACTGCACCACTGCCTGGTTAAGGAAGCCAAGTTATCTTAATTGGAAAGTCTAACAGGAGATCCTGTAGAAACAGGTATTAAACTTCATGAAAGGGAGAATATATAGGGGATAACAAAGAAAATAAGCATCTTTTAAAACAATATATTACTTTACAGTCCTGGTTGGTGGTGCCGCAGACCAGCGCGGCTCCAAATAACGGTGTGGAATTAAGGAAACACACTTTGTCAGAACAAAACCGATGGGACCGGGAGGACTCTTCAAACTTCCTGGCAGTATCTGAGTGCCCCACAGCCCCAGTTCGCTTTATTATATAAACCTATGCAAATCAAGGACCCTGATACAAAGTTGCACATCCTAAGACAGGAACTTTCCCAAGGCAAAAACAGGATACATTAGTGAAATTTACAAACACCTGAAACAAACAAAGAGTCAGAGGAAGGGCATGTATATTGCTTCCTGCAACCCAAGGAAGGAAGTGGAGTGGGTGCAAATACTCAGCATCAAAGCCAAATATGGAGATGGAGGGGGGAGAACTTAGCCCCCTGCCAAGCCTCGAATCTATAATGGCTTTTTGCCATTAACGGTCCACAACAGGTGGTGCAGTGGATAGAGCAGCATTCTGAAGTGCTGAGGTTGCTGACTCAATCCTAGGGTTGCTGGCTGCATATCTGGGTCCCTGGTTTGAGCCCTGGTCAGGGTATATATGAAAAGCAGTTAATGAGTGCACAACTAAGTAAAACAATGAGTTCATGCTTCTCCACCCACCCCCACTGTCTCCTTCCTTTCTTTCAAGTCAATGGGAAAAAAATAAAAAATAAGTTAAAAATAAAACAGGCCCTGGCCGATTGGCTCAGTGGTAGAGCGTCTGCCTGGCATGCAGGAGTCCCGGATTCAATTCCTGGCCAGGGCACACAGGAGAAGTGCTCATCTGCTTCTCCACCCCTCCCCCTCTCCTTCCTCTCTGTCTCTCTCTTCCCCTCCTGCAGTAAGGCTCCATTGGAGCAAAGATGGCCCGGGTGCTGAGGATGGCTCTGTGGCCTCTGCCTCAGGCACTAGGATGGCTCTGGATGCAACAGAGCGACACCCCAGAGGGGCAGAGCATCACCCCCTGGTGGGCATGCCGGGTGGATCCCAGTCGGGCACATGCGGGAGTCTGTCTGACTGCCTCCCCGTTTCCAGCTTCGGAAAAATGCAAAATAAATAAATAAAACAGTATATTACTTCAATATCCAAGTAATATGTCACTGCCTGATAAGGAAAATAATCTCTAAGTTTGAAGCAATGGTTCTAACTGTTAATCTAAAACAAGTATTACAGAATGTCCAAAAATTTTGGAAATATGTGGATTTTAGTAGCTTAATTTTGTATAGTGAAAAACTTTTTTTTGTGTGTGTGTTTTTCTGAGGTGAGGAGCAGGGAGGCAGAGAGATAGACTCCTGAATGTGCCCAACCGGGATCCACCTGGGAAGCCCACTAGGGGACAATGCTCTGCCCATCTGGGGTGTTGTTTTCTTGCAACTGGAGCCATTCTAGAGCTTGAGGTGGAGGCCATGGAGCCATCCTCAGCACCTGGGCCAACTTTGTTCCAATGAAACCTTGGCTATGGGAGGGGAAGAGAGAGATAGAGACAAAGGAGAGGGGCAAGGGTGGAGAAGCAGATGGATGCTTCTCCTGTGTGTCCTGGCCAGGAATCAAGCCCAGATTTCCACATGCCAGGCTGATGCTCTACCACTAAACCAACCAGCCAGGGCCTAGTGAAAAACATTTTTAAGCCATAAAGAAATGAGTCACTGAATGGAGTTTCAGTCTCTATATTAAGATGTGGGTAAAATGAAAAAATATATATCATGTAATATGTTCTTCCAGGCCATTTTAATGACTTAAATAGTTCTAATCTACCAATATATATTTTTATCTTCTTTATCTACCATTATTGTTGTAGTAATACAAAACAGCTCTATTACTTAGAAAGGGAAAAGGACTTCTCCTTACTACACAATATATCACAGACTTGGAAACAGATAAAATGCCTTAGACAACAGCAAGGATTTACAAGCACCCCAATAAAGTTACAGTTTCAGAGGTGAGTGTGTTTTTTTTTTTTCTTACAGCTTTCCTGAGGAACTGTACCGAATCTGATTAACTGGGAATTCACAGTAACTTGGAGAAAACCAAGAAGCTAGATAATTATTTGATGTAGTCAACAAAGGACTTGTATCTTAAATATATAAATAATTCTTAGAATTTAATAAGACAAATCAACTTAAAATGGGCAAAAGACTTGAAAAGACACTTCACTGAAGAACATAGATGGATGGCAAATGAACATATGAGAAAATACTCAACATCATTTCACATCAATAGGGAAATGTGAATTGAAACCATGCTGGAATATACTACACACATATTAAAATGGCTAAAATTCAAACAAAAAATTAAAAAACAGTAAATTCTGACAAAGATGAGCAATAGGAACTCTGATTGCTAGTGAAGAGCAAAATTGTACAGTGACTATGAAAATAGTTTGGTACTTTATTATAAAGTTAAACAAAGACTCAGAAATCATACTCCTAAGAAAAACATGTAAGTCATAAAAACATCATGTCTAGTGGAGGAGATAGTTACAATTAAAAACTATACTTGTTACTCACAGAAGCTAAGTGTGAACTCACATTGCAAAATATCTGGTCTCCTCCATATAATCCATTGTTCCTGGGTCTTTTTTCCCCCCTCAAAATTATAAAAGATTAGTGTAATTTCAGGCAATTGAAAAAGCTACTTTGTCAGTTTTCCTGCTGCAGTGTTTTTTTTGTTTGTTTGTTTGTTTTGTTATTATTGTTGCTTGCTTTTAAGAGACAGAGAAAGGAGGGGGGAAGCATTCATTTGTTGTTCTACTTAGTTGTGCATTCATTGGTCACTTTCCGTACGTGCCCTGACCAGGGATTGAGCCCACTACCTTGGTGTCTTGGGATGACGCTCTAACCAGACCAGTCTTGCAATGGTTTTTAATGATGGTGCTTCTGACAGTTTCTAAACCTTACCCAGCATGGAACTTTGTCATAGACTCCTAAATTCATGTAAACTTGCTGACTTGACTCTAATCCTCTAACCTAATCTGTTATCATGCATTGGGAACCCCTGGGCAGAAAAAAAGAGCCACAGATGCCATAAGCTTGTTCACAGCAATACCTGTTGACCAATATTGCCTGCTCACAACCTACTCTTATTCTTACTGAGCTCCAGTCCTATCTGAGGCCCTTTGGATTTGTTTTTTTCTGACATTTAACATACAACTTTTGCTGTACTTCGGGTTTGCCTCCCCAGATTGCTTTTGGCAGGAGAATTCTGAAGTAAATTCCAAGGTCTCAGTGAGCAGCTTGGCCCCAAGATAGCTAGCCCCAAAGGTCCTATCTTAGGGTATATAGTTTGAACAGTTAAAATATCATTCTGGTTAACCAGGAAAGCTGAATATTTGAAGATACTCCTAGAAACTCTACTTCCTGGCTAAGTTTACCACTAGTGACCTCACAACAATCACAGTCCTTGGAAGCTTACTTTGATAAGCTTGAAGCCAGGCCTACAGGAAAGGCAATACTGATGACAAGAAGGCCTGGGACCTAGACGCTGAGCCCAGGTTACCTTTTTTTCATATATTTTGTTTGGGCATATTGAATTTGATAAGTCTTTAAGATATCCCTAAATAAAACAGTAGAATTGGCAGGTGGATGAATGGTTTAGGCTAGAAAGAAAAATGTGGAAATCTTAGATATAAGAATAGTTCATTGAAGCCCTATCTGTGTAGGAAGCTACTTAGAGAGAGGGTAGAAAATGAGATTAGAATAGAACTGAGTACTGAATCTTGAAAAACTACTTTGAATGGCTTGGTAGAAGGGGAGAAAACAGGTGGGACAGAGAAGCATCGGTTAGAGTGTTTTGCCACGAAGGTAAAGAAAAGGGAGTATTTTAATTGGGAGGAAGTGGTCAGCAGTGTTTAATGTTTCAGCAATATCAGTCCAGGACTAAAAATGTTCATTGGATTTTCTCACATTGAGATTATTAATCTCGGATAACGTTAGAGTAATGGAGGCAAGAGAGATACTCCTGATCTCTCCCAGTGAAATTTCAACAAATATAATGCAGCAAAGGAACCCAGCTGGGCTCAAAGGCAAGCCTGGAAGATCCACACACTGAATGGACTAAAGATGGGATGAGATGGAAAGGGGGGTGAAAGATAAAAAGCATTCATGATGGGCTTTGGAGAGGAGAGGAGACGAACCTGGAGGGTCTGAGTTTTTTTTCTCTCTGCTGGACTACAAGGAGGAAGGGAGCTTGGGTCTCTGGATTTTGTCTGAGGGGTATGGAGAGGGAAACTCAGAGTGACTGGGTCTCCTTCTGCCAGGAGGAGTGGTGAAATAAAGGGGCAAAGAAAGAGATAAACTAAAGAGGCCAGAGTGCAAGGTCATAAGCAGTGTTCTTGCACTTGGCAGAGACAGAGAAAGCTAGAGTGTGGCCCTCCAGCCTCCCAGATCTCACCTCCCTCACCCTGCAGTACAGAAAGTGGCAGAGACAAACTGCACAGCTAGCTTTCCAGAGCCACTCTCTCCCCTGAAGAACAGAGGTGTTCCACATCCGGTCTCCAGATCTGTTGAGACGTGGGAAGGAGCATCTGAAAGCCTAAGATGGCTATTGTTAGAGCTGCTAGAGAATAAAAATCTGCAGTTGCAAAGAAGGATAGAGTACAGAAGCACTCATAAGACAAAGGACTCTTAATAACCTAATGGTAACCACCCACAAAAAAAAACACCACTACTGAAACACACAGCTTAATAAAAGAAAGGAAAGAAGTATGGAATACCACAAAACAAAAGCAGCTGGCAGAAACAAAAAAGAGAAGAACCAAACAGATATAGAACTACCAGAAAGCAAAACAAAATGGCTATAGGAAATCCTCAAGTGTCAATAATTACTCTAAATGTAATTGGACTGAACTCACCAATAAAGAGACACAGAGTAGCAGATTAGATCAAAAAGCAAAACTCAAACATATGCTGCTGCCTTCAAGAGACACATGTAAGCTGGAAGGACAAAAGTAGATTCAAAGTGGAAGGTTGAAAAATGATTCTCCAAGCAAATAATATCCAAAGAAAAGCAGATACAGCGATACTCATATCTCACAAGGCTGACTTCAAGACAACAAAGGTAACCAGAGACAAAGATGGACATTCCATAATGATAAAAGGGACAATGTATCTAGAAAACATAACACTTCTTAATATATATGCACTGAACCAGGGAGCACGAAAATATGTAAGACATCTACTAACTGACCTAAAAACAGAAGCAGACATCTACTAACTGACCTAAAAACACAATCATACTTGGATTTCTACACATTATTGATGGCTTTAGATAGATCATCCAAACAGAAAATCAGTAAAGAAATATCAGCCTTGGACACTCTGGACCACGTGGACATAATAGAAATTTGTTGGACACATCATCTCCAAACGTCAGTTTATATATTCTTCTCTAGTGTGCATGGAGCATTCTCAGGCATAGACCATATGCCTGAGACATATTCAGGAAGATTGAAATTATACCAAGCATATTTTCTGATCATAAGTTTTTGAAATTAGAATTCAACTGTAAAAATAAAGTAAAGAAACAAAAATAAATGGAAATTAAACAATATATGTATATGTCTAAAAATGACTGGGTCAAAGAAGAAATAAAAGCAGAGATCAAAGGATATATATAGACAAATGAAAATGACAACACAACATGTCAAGATTTCTGCAGTGAAGGGAAAGCAGTAATAAGAGGGAAGTTTATATCATTACAGGAGTAGGAGTATATCAAGAAAAAGAGATCCCAAGTGAACAACCTAACCACACCTTAAGGAACTAGAAAGAGAGGAACAAAGGCAACCCAAAGACAGCAGAAGAAAGGAAATAGTAAAAATTAGAGCAGAACTAAATGAAATAGGAACAAAAACTATAGAAAAAAAATTAATACAACAAAGAACTGGTTCTTCGAAAAGATCAATAAAACTGACAAACCACTGACTAGACTCACTAAGAAAAATGAGGAAGGACTCATATAAACAAAATTCAAAATGAAAGAGGAGGAATTACCACAGACATCATAGATATACAAAGGCTCATAGTAGAATATTATGAAAGATTATATGCCACCAAATTCAACAATCTAGAGGATATGGATAAATTCCTAGAACTATACAATCTTGCTAGACTAAGTCATGAAGAAGTGGAAAACCTAAACAGACCTATAAGCAGGGAGGAAATAGAAACAACTGTCAAAAACCTCCCCAAAATCAAAAGTCCAGGACCAGATGGCTACACTGGTGAATTCTACCAAAAATTCAAAGAAGATTTGGTACCTACCCTTTTCAAAGTTTTCCAAAAAATGGAAGAAGAAGCAATACTCTCCAACACATTTTATGAGGCCAACATAACCCTCATAGCAAAACCTGGCAAGGACAACACAAAAAAAGAAAACTATAGACCAAGATCTGTAATGAATACAGTAGCAAAAATCCTGAAAAAAATATGTACTAGTAAATTAAATACAACATTTAAAAAAATACATCACAATCAAGTGGGATTCATTCCAGAAGCAAAAGGATGGTTCAACATATGGAAATCAATCAACATAATACACCACATCAACAAAACAAAGAACAAAAATTATATGATCCTATCAATAGATGCAGGAAAGGCATTCAATAAGATACAATATCCCTTTATATTTAAAACACTCAATAAGATTGGAACAGAAAGAAAGTACCTCAACATAATAAAGGCCATACATGATACCATTAGCTAATATACTAAATGATGAAAACAGGAATGCTTTTCCTCTAAAATCAGGAACAAGACAAGGCTGCCCACTCTCACTACTGTGATTCAACATAGTATTGGAAGTTTTAGCCAGAGAGATCAGGCAAGAGAAAGAAATAAAAAGCATCAATATTGGGAAAGAAGAAGTAAAGGTATCACTTTTTGCAGATGACATGATCCTGTACATAGAAAACTCCAAAGACTCCACCAAAAAAACTATTAGAAACAATAAACCAATACAGTAAAGTTACATAAAATCAATATACAAAAGTCCACTGCTTTCCTATATGCCAACGATGACACTTCGGAAAATGAACTAAAAGAAAAATTTCTTTTACAGTTGAAACAAAAAATATAGTACCTAGAAATAAATTTACAAGTATGTAAAAGAACTATATACTGAAAACTACAAAACATTATTGAAAGAAATTGAAAACAACAATGAAATGGAAAAATATTCCATATTCATGAATTGGAAGAATCAACATAGTTAAAAAGACCATATTATCCGAAGCAATATACAAATTTTATGCAATCTCTATCAAAATCCCAATGTCATTTTTTAGATAAATAGGACAAAAAATTACCATGCTTGTATGGAACCATTAAAACCCCTGAATAGCCAAAGTAATCTTGAGGAAAAAGAATTTAGCCAGAAGTATCACACTACCTGACTTTAAATTATGCTATAGAACCACGATAACCAAAACAGCATGGTATTGGCAGAAAAATAGACATACAGACCAGTGGAGCAGAATCAAGAGCCTGGAAAAGAGCCACATATACATATAGACAATCATCTTCAACAAAGAAGCCAAAAGCATATAATGGAGAAAAGAAAACCTCTTCAATAAATGGTGCTGGCAAAATTGGAAAGCCACATGCAAAAGAATGAAACTTGACTACAGTTTGTTCCCCTGCATAAATATTAATTCAAAATGCATCAAAGACCTAAATATAACATCCAGAATAATAAATTAACTAGAAGAAAACATAGGTGCTAATCTCATGGACCTTGACTATAGGGAACAATTTATGAATTTGACCCCAAGGGCAAGGGAAATAAAGGTAAAAATAGATGAATGGACTATATCAAACTAAAAAACCTCTGCACAGCAAAAGAAACTGACAACAAAACAGGCAGCCAACTACATTAGAGATGATATTGGCAAACAACAGCTCTAATCAGGGGTTATTGAACAGACACCTCTCCAAAGAGGACATACAAATGGCCAACAGAAGCCCTGGCCGGTTGGCTCAGTGGTAGAGCATCGGCCTAGTGTGCAGGAGTCCTGGGTTCGATTCCCGGCCAGGGCACCCAGGAGAAGCGCCCATCTGCTTCTCCACCCCTCCCCCCTCTCCTTCCTCTCTGTCTCTCTCTTCCCTTCCTGCAGCTAAGGCTCCATTGGAGCAAAGTTTGCCCTGGCGCTGACGATGGCTCTATGGCCTCTGCCTCAGGCGCTAGAATGGCTCTGGTCACAACAGAGCAATGCCCCAGATGGGCAGGGCATCGCCCCCTGGTGGGCATGCCAGGTGGATCCCAGTCGGGCACATGTGGGAGTCTGACTGCCTCCCCGTTTCCAACTTCATAAAAATACAAAACAAAACAAAACAAAAATGGCCAACAGATATATGAAAAGATGTTCATCTTTACTAGCTATCCAATAAATGCAAATCAAAACTACAATGAGATACCACCTCCCACCTGTGAGATTGGCTATTATCAGCAAGACAGATAATAACAAGTGTTGGAGAGGCTGTAGATAAAAAGGAACCCTCATTCACTGCTGGTGGGAATGCAAATTAGTGTACAACCATTATTGAAGAAATTATGGTGGTTCTTCAGAAATTAATAATAGAATTAATATGACCCAGCAATCCCACTACTGGGTATCTATTCCAAAAACTTAGAAACATTGGTACATAAAGACACATGCACCCCATGTTCATCGCAGGACTATTCACATTGGCCAAGACATGGAAACAACCAAAGTGTCCCTCAACAGAGGACTGGATAAAGAAGATGTGGTACATATATACAATGGGATACTACTCAGCTGTAAGAAACGATGACATAGTGACATTTAAGACAACATGGATGGATCTTGAGAACATTATACTGAGTGAAATAAGTAAATCAGAAAAAGCTAAGAACTGTATGATTTCACACATGGGTGGGATATAAAACTGAGACTCATGGACTTAGATACAAGTGAAGTGGTTACCAGGGAGAAGGGGGTGTTGGGGAAAGGGATGAGGTAGGGGTGGGGGAAGGGTGTAAAGAGGAACAAATATAAGGTGATGGAAAATTATTTGACTTTGGGTGATGGGCATACAACATAATCAACAGTTAAAATGCTATAGAAATGTTTATCTGAAACCTATATGTACTCTAATTGATCAATGTCACTATGTTAAAGTTAATTTTCTAAATAAAATTTAAAAATTTAAAAAGATTATTGGTCTCAGAACAAGTTTTATGGGGTGATAGTGGCTGAATGAGATAGCAAGAGGTTGAGGATATAGCCCTTTCTTCTCATTTAGGCAATAAACTCTCCTATTCAAATGTTAGCAACACTGTTCAACTCAGAGAAACTGGCTTGGCAAGTAGCTACAGACCCTGTTTTTTGGCCATGGAACCCAAACCTCAGCACTGATGAACCTATATATTGTCTTCATCTGTGTTCTCTGTTAAGTGCCTAGGGATCCAGATAACTGTCAAAGGAACTTTGGAAAAGATAAAGAAAGAGCAAGGTAGGTCCTGGCCAGGTAGCTCAGTTGGTTAGAGTGTCATCCTGATGAACCAAGTTTGCAGGTTCCATCCATGGTCAGGGCACATACAGAGTCAACCAATAAATGCATAAAGAAGTGGAACAACAAATTGATGTTCTCTCTCTCCCTCTCCCTTACTCTTCTTCTAAAATTAATAAATTTAAAAAATGCAAGCTATATAAGCAGGAAAATCACAACATTTAGTTTAATAACATGGGACCTTCAGCATTCTCAGAGCTACTGAATAGAAAGGAGGAAGCTATGGACCTAAGATCACTGTCTCAATAATCTTTCCCAAAAGGGATTCTGGGCATTAAAGCACCTATTTTCTAACTTACTACACACTGAAACTACCTGGGGGAGCTTGAAAACCACTATTTTGATGTAATTGGTATCAGGTATGGTCTGGACAGCAAGAACTTTAAAAAAGCTTCCTAGTGATTTTAGTAGGACACAATTTGACAGCCATTATATTAAAGAACAATAAGTTACTTGATGTTCATACTAAGTACCCTGAATTAGAGAAAAACAATAATATTATTGAGTGTTATACTTCAAACACTAGACTTAGCACTTACATAGATTAGGGCATATAATCCTCATAACAACACAATTTTCAGATTAGAATAGTAAGGCATAGCATACTGTAAGGCCAGGGGCCACCACCGTCGTGGTCATTCACATGCAGGTTTTCATTGAATTTGGGCAGATGGTAAAGAAACAGTGGAGCCAAAAAATGGTGAGCCATTCCTTTATTAAAGTCTCACACCAGCTGATGAGCAAACACACAGGGAAAACACTTCCCTCTCATTCAGTGGCTTCCAAAGCCCTGACACATTCTCCGGTACCACAACCAGGAGAATCTTCTCTGGTTTCTACTAGAATCAAAGGCCCCCACAAGCCTCAGTAGGGCTTCCAAAGCCCCTCAGCTCTGGTTCTCCATCAGCACTCCTGTCCCTGCCAACATGGCTTTTCTCTCCTCCTTCTGCAGACTGGCTTCTTTAGCACTCTGCATTCTCTTTGTTCTCACTCTGCAAACACGGCTTCTTTTTGCTTCTTCTCTACCTGCTCTCTCTTTTCAAAACTTTCTGGAGCAAAAACCTCTCCTTCAGGAAACATTAGCAAAGCAATGGCCCTTCCTAAGCAGGAAAGTAATTTGCTCTGTCCAGCCCCCAATGCAAACTATAAGCGAGCAAACATAAAAATCAGATTTTACAAACTTACTTGACCAACACATAGTTTAGTAACTTGCCCAAATTCTATAGTGGCACTAATAGGTCTAGTTTTTCAACAGAGTTAGTGAAGTCTCAAGCTCATACAATTAATATCCACACTAGGGTCACTATATTTTATTTCAGAAGGCAAAAGGCATATATTTTAAAAACCATTTTAATGAGATACGTGTAGTTCATATACCATTTAAAGTGAACAGTTCAATGGTTTTTAGTATGTTCCCAGAGTTGTGCAACCACAGTTACAACTCTCCAATTTCTGCTTTAAATAATTCTATTTATTATTAATTAGGATAAAAAATAAATTTGATGAAGAAACCCAAGAAGAACTGTCAGAAATGTTTGAGAGAGAGAAGAAAACTGAAAGAAAAGCATATAAGAATGGGGAAGAACAGGAGGTATTTATATTGAAAAATATTAATAGTATTTCACTCAACTGGTTATAATATTTCATTGTTAGGTTGAGTAGGAAATCTTGCTGTTTGTAACAGCTACCCAACAATATGGCAAATATAAGAAATAAAAATTTAATTTTAAGAACAATTGTCTTAAGCAATGAAGTTACATTGTAAATTATATGTTTATTTTTCGGATTTCTAGAGCCTCTTATATTTAGCTTCAGAACTTGAAGAAACAGATATTGAAAGAATAAAGCCAATTACTTTGATGCCTCAACTTTCTTTTGCTGCAGAGTTAACAAACTTATCCAAATGTTCACTGTAAGCATTTTTATAGAATTATTTCTTTCTTATGTATATTGTCTATGAATTGTTTTGTTTTGTTTTTTTTTTTCATTTTTCTGAAGCTGGAAACAGGGAGAGACAGTCAGACAGACTCCCGCATGCGCCCGACCGGGATCCACCCGGTACGCCCACCAGGGGCGACGCTCTGCCCACCAGGGGGCGATGCTCTGCCCATCCTGGGCGTCGCCATATTGCGACCAGAGCCACTCTAGCGCCTGGGGCAGAGGCCAAGGAGCCATCCCCAGCGCCCGGGCCATCCTTGCTCCAATGGAGCCTCGGCTGCGGGAGGGGAAGAGAGAGACAGAGAGGAAAGTGTGGCGGAGGGGTGGAGAAGCAAATGGGCGCTTCTCCTGTGTGCCCTGGCCGGGAATCGAACCCGGGTCCTCCGCACACTAGGCCGACGCTCTACCGCTGAGCCAACCGGCCAGGGCGAATTGTTTTGTTTTTAATAATAATGTTAAATTTCTTGAGTGAGTACTATATGCTAGGCACTTTGCTACTTAAAAAAATACATTTGCATGTTTAATTTCTACTATAGCTCTATGGTGTTATCTTTATCTTAGAGATGGGGGAATTTATGCTTATGGAAGATTAAATTGCCCGGAGTAATATATCTAACTCATCAATGAAGTGGGATATAACCCAGTTTGGTTTGATAATGGTTGTTTGGTTTTGCTATAGTAGTAATTTTTGTTCATGTACAGTTAGGTGGGATTTAAAGCCACTGAAGAAATCAGATTATGTGGTAGTCCTTGCCTATTAAGGGATCCCTTGCTTTCATAAAATGTACTGTGTATCAGGAGGCCCCTCTGGGCAATTTTCTACTTTGACATGAACTTATTTCCTTCCCACTTGTGATTTCTTTCTTGAACTATAAGGTTTCTCCCTACTTTTGGGACATTTCATGCAAAAACAAGTATCACACAGATCCCCTCGCATCTGTAGGCCTATGGATCTCATCTCCTTTAAAGAGGATATATTCACCTAGAGCACTGAACTAGGTTCAGCTTTTCAACATCTCTGACTCATAGTGCACTCTGTACCAATTCATTTTGAGTGTTGTGAATGTGCATCACTTTGCACAGTGTTAGAAGATAGTGGGGTGCCCAATAAATGTTCTTATACATTAAATGAATGAATGGATAGTTTCAAAATGATTGATAGAAAGGGAGAGAGAGGAAGGGAGATACAGATAAAAATGAGAGAGAGGCATCAACTTGTTCTTCAACTATCTCCTATCTGACTGGGGATTGAACCCACACCTTAGCATACTGGTTGACACTTTATCCACTGAGATACCGAGCCAGGGCCTGGATAGTTGCATTTTTAAATGAACTTAAAGAGGAGCAGACACAGAAGCACAATTATCTAACTCTCTTTCTGATCAGAGAAATATAGCAGTGAAGCAATGCTTTATTTGTTCCATATCTATTTCTCTGAAATATGGGCCTGAGATAAGGGCCTGAGATAATTTGTTATGTAAGGCATGCATACAAAAGGACCATCTAAGTGAGGACAAGAGAATAGGAGCCATAAAATGGAAGCTGGAAGTAAAGGGGAGAAAGGGAAAGGTATTTGTGTCAGAAAGCTCCGACTAAAAGTTAGTGGAAGTCAAAGCAAAAGAGAATATGATGCTTTATATCTTTTCAAAGCTATTGCTATTGTGTGATATTGCTTTCACCATCTATTTAAAATGTCCAGTTGAATAAGAATTGACTCTTTAGAAGAGAATAATATACTGATGTTAAGGATAGAGATGAAAGAAATACAGGACTTAAAGAGTTTGCAGGTGAAGAAAAAAAAGGCAAGATTACCTGAAGATAAATATCCTGAATTAATAAATTTTCATCATCAGTTCATGAGCTCATTATTAAGACTGCTTTCAGAGGGCAACATGAAGGTCAAATTTTACTAAAATCTGTCTCTAAAGGTAATTTAAAATGATCTTATTTTAACTAAGGTACATTTCAAAATGAATGTTTTATATCCATTATGCTTTTCAAGGTTCTTTGAATGGTTTATTTAATTTTTAGGCATGAACAAAAGAGGAGAGCCAAAATTCAGAAGCTTAAATATTTCATTAAAATATTATACAATGATAAACAGGTTTCTTGCACTTCAGTATCTCCTTTACAGTTTGATTTTAAAGTCATGTTCCAGCAAATTTTCAATATCCAGTTAATACATTGGCCTGAAACAATTTGCTTAGAGGTATGTCATTATCATTTACTTTTGTATCTTATTTTATGCCATACATAATTTAAAATTTCTTTTTAGCTATTGTTATATGTAGTAAGTTACTTCTTTTATATTGAGTAACTGATCTATATATAGGTAAATAAGATATTTATGATATATTTGTAATTCACCATTAGTGTTTTATGGTGTAAGTACAAAATTATTTGATTAATGTTTTTTCTACATACTTTTCTTCCCTGCTAAAATTCCTACCAACCTTGATGTGCAGTATTCATATTCATTTGTTAGTGGGGTGGAAGAAGGTTGTTCAAGCTATAATGAATGGTATAGCTATTGTAAATATTAAAGAATGTCTCCAAAATGCCCCAGCCCTGACTTGATTTCACTCTCTTGTGGTATTTGCTTTTCATCTATTTTTTGATTTGGGATTTTTTAAAGAATATGATGAAAGAACATATACGCAACAGACCCCCAATCTCTAAGACCCCGCCATAAGAACCCTGCACTACTAAAGGAAGAAAATAAGACCATGGAGAAAAATTAGAGACCATAAAGTACTCTAGACAAGAAGTCTTGAGGGCTAGTATAGGGGTTAAACTTGCATCTAGTTTGAAAGAAAAGTTTTGAGAAAATAAAGATTTGTGTATGTGAGGGTGGGGTGGAGTTTGGGGAGTGGAGAGAAGATTATAATTACAAATCTAAATCAAAGTTATTTTTATAATGCCTAAGTAATTTGTGCTGTCCTTGATAGAAGCTGTATTTATTTTGTTCATCTGTACTATTAAGTGCCTGTCATCTTAAAATGTACCTCTATTAAGATTCTTATTTTAAAAATATAGTGACTATACTTTTTGTTATTTTACCTAAAATAAATTATAATAATCAACCACCAGAGGTTTAAAATATGCCCCCTAATATAAATAAATGCACATTTGAATCTTTTATCATTCCATTACTTAGCACATAGTCATAATAAAGTAAGGAGAGGGGGAAGAAACTAATCTAGTTAGGGATATATTACACCATTATCAGCTATAGAAATGGAAAATTAAAGTATATGCCCTAGCCTAAGAGATTCTAACCTACATTTCTAATTGACTTCTTACCATTCTTCTTTACTGATTCTTCACTTCAGCCAAACTGAACTGCTTATTTTTTCCAGTACATTCTCACAATTTCCTAGTTACATTCTAGTAGGAGTATTCTAGTTTGTCCATTGTAATGTCCCTTTTCACTCTTGACACTCCATCTCTGCCATTCAGTGGTGTTGATACCTACTGTCAGGGGCTAAGTATGTTTCCTAGGAGACATCACCAGGTGGAATTTTCTACCTTGACATTTACCACTATCCAGGATCTGACCTCTAGCCTTGCAGTCTTAGAAACTGAATATGGCAGTCCCCTGAAAATTGCAGCTGTATACCTTAAACAAATTTATAAGGCCAATATGTCAAATCAGAATGCCAGTTCAGCATTTGAATATACCATTTATTTTGCGCCATAAGATGTACCTAGGCCCTGGCCGGTTGGCTCAGTGGTAGAGCATCGCCTGGCGTGCAGAAGTCCCGGGTTCGATTCCCGGCCAGGGCACACAGGAGAAGCGCCCATCTGCTTCTCCACCCCTCCCCCTCTCCTTCCTCTCTGTCTCTCTCTTCCCCTCCCGCAGCCGAGGCTCCATTGGAGCAAAGATGGCCCAGGCACTGGGAATGGCTCCTTGGCCTCTGCCCCAGGCGCTAGAGTGGCTCTGGTCGCAATGGAGCGATGCCCCGGAGGAGCAGAGCATCGCCTCCTGGTGGGCAGAGCGTCGCCCCCTGGTGGGCGTGCTGGATGGATCCCAGTCGGGTGCATGCGGGAGTCTGTCTGACTGTCTCTCCCCATTTCCAGCTTCAGAAAAAAAAAAAAATGCACCTAGGGTTTTAAGGAGGAAAATAAGAAAAAAAAAAATCTGAACCAAATGGTGTATTAAAATATTTAATAAGATACTGTAATTTTTGCTCCATAAGATGCACGGACATTTTCCTCTCCACTTTTGTGGGGGGAAAAGTGTGTCTTATGGAGCAAAAAGTATGGTATTTATCAGTGCATTATCTCTTTTTAGTGAACTAATTTATGATAAGAAATGTATTTCACAAAACTAAACTTTAAGTTCATTAGCTATAACCCCTACAAATCTTTCAGCATTAGGGATACCTTTATCTAAAGGACCAGTGTGTTGGGTTAAATTAATTTTTACAGGTACAGTATTTAGATGACCAGAAAAAATATATTTGCATCTTTGACTTTCCTTTTTTCTCTGCTTTCTTGGTTAGTCAACCATCCATTTGATAGGCACATTTTTCTTATTTTTCAAGGGGCATTCCTCCTTACCAACATCACCTCCCTAATTTTCTTCTTCTTAAAGTATATAGCACTGTTTCCTCAAACACTGACAACACAATATAGGTCAAATTAAGACTTTGCTGTTGAAAAAAACTTCAGGTTTGTAGTTATGGCAGTGATTGAATTGTAGTAAAAGCACAGCATACAGAATCAGCAGACCTGGGTGTAGTGCCCAGAGGACATCTGTGGAACTGTCTGCTGAGTTCCTTTCTCCCTCCTTCTTCTGGGACTTCTCCACCCTCCCCCATCCCTATAGTTAGTTCTTGGATTCCATAAGCTAATGAATCTCACTGTTTTCTAAGCAATTCAACATGGGTTTTTACCATTTATAATAAAAACTAATATAGATTCATATAGAGACTCTATTTCCTTGTAAAATGGGAAGAATAATACCTGTTTCCTATAATATTAATCAGGTTTAAATGAGATAAGGAATTTTAGAAGTGCTACACAGAAGGAAGTTATTTGAATGTTGTGTTATACGTGCCTATATTATCAGAACTGTATGTATAATCCTTTTATTCTATTTATTTTCTCTGAAACCAGTGAAAGGCAGTCTATATTTAGGGACATTACAGTTATCTACCTTTTAGCATAATCATGTGGATGAAATGCTATAGCATGATACCAATTGTATAGTCTGGTATTTTTTTTAAAGAATACAAATGTGTTCTTGAGGGTTGTTATTTTAGTTTTTAAAATTTTGTACTTTCAATGAACTATTGATCATTTCTTTTACATTTAGGTTTATGAAATAAATAAAAGGACACGCTTACTAGCAAAACTATATATACCTTTACCTAATAACACAGAGGTGAAAAGCAAAGCTGTTTTGGAATATGTAGAGTTTAGCGCTGATGAACTGGTCACACCTAAGTATGGAGAAGTAGGAAGCAGTAAGTTTATTAAATATGCTTCTTTCCCCTATTTTCTTTATGAGTTTCATATCCTAAATGACCCTGGGTCATTTATATGAGTAAAGAATTCTACATTTACAGTATTAGGTTTAAAATGTATCAGATTCTCTTTTCAGATATTAAACTATATATTTCAGAAATATGTCTTGAATCAGATCTTTGGGAAATCTAAAATGTGGAATGAGCACCTGTGCTTTTCCTAGGCCATCTGAGATAAGAGCTCTCCTCCTGAGTTGGTAGATTGTTCGACCTCTGCCTCTCCTTCGGGGAAGCCTAGTGGTGTTCTAGGATATGTTAGTTCATCTTTAAACTGAATAGGGAAGTGAGGAGGAAAAGGAAGGGGAGAAGGAGTGAGAAAGGGAGAGAGAAAAGAAGAGAGGAAAGAAGGGTTGTTTCTGTGCACTTGTTTGTCAATTGATTTTACTTCTTGTGCAATTAAGTTTATTAGCATGTCTGTGAGAACAGTGACATTCCTCTTTTTCTCCCCCAGGATTTTTCTCTTTCATGGTTTTAAGAATTTTGCAACTGCTTGTGTCCATCTGGTGAAAAGGGAGGAATTATGAACTTGTGTCTATAAAAGGGAAAACTGTAGAAGCAGTGTAGTTTAGTTTATTTGTATGTTGATTTATTTTCAAATTTATACTTATAAATATGTAAGATATTTATAATATCTTATTTATAATTATTCTACTAAAACAATAATTGTCTTAACATATAACAGAGAAGAAAATAAGTAGGCAAAAGAGCCTGAAAAAGACAGAGAATGAGGGAAGGTGTAGTCTGCTTAGAGTCCAGATGAAGCAGAAATATAGGGTTGTGGAGACCCAGGAGAAAAGACTCAGTGAAAAATACAGGGAGCACTAAGAACTCAGCAAACCTTTCAAGGAATATTGTTAAACTCTCAGGAGATTGAGAAAATAATTGGGGGAGGAGGGCACTCAGGAATGTAGGGAAATGGGACAAAAAGTATCTTGTTTGCCTTTTTTTCTGCTGCCAGTGGTTCTTTCTTACTGCAAGCCACTCCCAGAAAGAATGGCAGAAAGCTTCTAGCCCTAAGAAAAGGAAAAGAGAGCTGTCCATGACTGTGTAATCAGGTCAATATTTTCCTTTCTCTTCCTGTAGTCTGTTTGAAGCAACATGCTTTGAGGAATCTTAGATGGGTGAGAGGGAAAGCTCTAAGATTAGAGCCTGGGGTCAGCACACAGTTTCCTTTGTGTTCCTGGGGTTCCACAAGTGAAAGCTGGGGAGTGTAAATCTAAAATGTGTTCAAATTGCACACTTTAAAAGACTGTATTTGTTTTTAATGCCTTTTGTAACAGATGTGCCTTTTCATCTTGAGGGAAATGGAACTGAAGAACTTTGTCTTTTCACATCAGGAAAACTAAGCTATTCTCTGTCTTGGGCCTTAGATGAAAACGGCATTCCTCTGACACCTATGTTGCAGTCATTAAAATCTGCTTACTGCAGGTAGTAAACTTTTATGCTTGAAAAATAATTCCAGTCCTCAGCAAAGCATCGCATCAAACCTGTGTCTATAAAAGGGAAAACTAGGAGCAGTAGGAGCAATTTAGTTTATTGAGATGTTGATTTATTTTAAAATATATTTATAAAAATATAAAATATTTACATATTTTATTTATAATTTTTCTAAGACAATAAGTGTCTTTATATGTAACAGACTATATCTCTTCCATGCTTAGAATTATAGCCACATGAAAGATGAGAGAGGCAGTTCCATAGTCCTTAACTTCGAAGCCAGGCCAAGACTCCCTGGGATTTTATTTCTGGGGTCTTTATAATTCAGTCATTCTGCATTATAAAATAATAATTTATGCATTATCAGTCTTCTAGAAAGAATATCCTAGAAATTTTATGCTATGTCACAAGACTTCCTAGAAGAATTAGAATTAATTTCTAGAACACACCCACAAATAGGATTACTGGCAATAAATACAGTAAAATTCTATAAAGATGCTGGCTTATATATTATGCTGTGTTTGAGTAAAATAGTAAATATAAAGAGCCAAGTAGATTCCATCATTTAAAAACTGAGTGAAAAAAAATGAATGATTATAACAAAAAAATGGCCTTTCCCCTCTCCATCTAAACACATATTTTAAAAAAATTTTGCTATATTGTATGACATTATGGAAAACACAGAGCTACAGAGACAGTAAAAATATTGGGTGTTACCAAGCTTTGTTTTCTAAGGGCCCTGGGCTAAGATTGTTCCCACAAGAAAGAAAATTTGGTTGTTCTGAGAGGCTGGGAAGCAGGGCACGTGTAAGTGACTCAGTTTTCTGGTGTTGAGACTGGAGCTACCCCCCACACTCTCCTGAGTCTATGACTGATGCTTCCACCTCACCAGAGAGCAAGCTGAATCTGTCTAGGGAGTGGGCAGAGCACACCTCTGAATCTCAGAGGCCACACCCACTGGACTCCTGGGGCCACACCCCTTTTTAAAAAAATATTTATTTATTCATTTTAGAGAGACAGACAGACAGACAGACAGAAAGGAAGAGCAGGAAGCATCAACTCCCATATGTGCCTTGACCAGGCAAGCCCAGGGTTTCGAACTGGCGACCTCAGTGTTTCCAGGTCAACACTTTATTCACTGCGCCACCACAGGTCAGGCACCACACTCTATTAAAGTCTATGAAAAAAGTCTGGACAGACTGACACCTGGGGCAGAGCCACACCCACCACCCTTCCTAATCCCTGAATTGCCACAGGCTCTAGACCAGGGGTCCTGAACCTATGGCTCATGAGCCAGATGTGGCTCTTTTGATGGCTGCATCTGGCTCGCAGACAAATATTTAATAAAAAAATAATAATAATGTTAAAAATATAAAACATTCTCATATATTACCAATCCATTCATTTCCTACCACTCATGTTCATGGTTGTGTGTGGCTGGAGCCAATCACAGCTGTCCTCTGGGACAACACCAAATTTTTATTGGATAATGTGTAATGTACACGGGTCATTGTATGGCTCTCATGGAATTACATTTTAAAATATGTGGCGTTCATGGCTCTCTCAGCCAAAAAGGTTCTCAACCCCTGCTCTAGACTGAAGCAGAGGCTTTTTTAGCAGCTGAGACTAACAAGCAGCCAGCAGACAGAGGCTGCAAGAGGCAGGACTCAGGAAAATTTGGCCGTTTGAGCGGACTTTCCCCCAGGACGAGAGTGGGTAAAAGCCAGCCTAGGAGTATGGCTTGGTATTTCCACTGGTCTGTGCTGGCCTCCTGATAGGGAGGCCCAGAGCTGGTACATCCAGGGGCCAGCTGCAGAAAGCATCAGTTCAGGACCTAACAACCCTTGCTAGAGTGGTATCCTAAGGAAAAGCACCTCACACCTGGCCCAGCTGAGGTGAGTCCCACTCTCTGTGATCAGCACCGGCACAGTGGCTCATGTGCACTGGATAGGTTGGAGCTTCACAGACAGATGGCCTGGGCACTGGATATTCTGTCCAGCTAGGCTAGATTTCATAGGGAGAAGGGAGAGAGGCTTGTAGCATGGACATTTAAAGTGTGAGTCCCTGTGAGTCGACTGTTGGATCTGGCCAAGGGGCTTAGACATCTTTGGGAGAGGCACAGTCAGCCGCAGGAGAGGACTCTTTCAGTCTTCCTCTCTGCAACCAGGATCTCGCCAGCTGAAAGAACTCCTGCAGAGGGGACTGTGGCTGATGGATCAAGCTCTGGAATGGGGCCACATTTCCCGTACTGAGCTCCTGAACAAGAGACCCCTGATGTAGAGTATCCCACAAACATTGTATTCATAATCTCAGCTGCCTTAACCCACCAAATGTGCAACATGTAGAGGTGGTTGGGTGAGGCCAATCTGAGCTCACACTGAAGTCTTACTACAGAAGACTCGGTGGGAAGACCAGGCAGCTGCAAGAGGAGGAGGAGAAGCTGAAAAGTGGAGACAAATCTTACAAAAATTGGGGCTTTTACAGAGCTGCTGTCATCTTTAAGCAGGAGGAAGTTGATCCTTATACAAAGGTTGGGCCCTCCCACAGTACCCAGGCACAGAAAATGCAGACACAAACAGCAAAAAGTGCAGTAGCTGCAGACAGTAGTTTATAAGCCCACAGCGGGTTACAAACAACAGCTGATGCCAACCCAAGAAAAACTAGAGCCAACACTACTGGTAGGGGGTGACAGACAGCACCAACCCTAGACTCAACTACCTACACAAGCAGCACATCCAAAGGAGGTCAGTCTAGCAGGCACCAGACACTCTAGAGAGTAAATATACCCAACAAGATAGACATTGCACAATGGGTAATACACATGATCAAGATTAACCCTTAGTATGCAGCAGAACTGAATGACAAGAAAACCTGGAAATGTTTTCTTTGAATATATGTACCCTGATTTATTGATGTCACCCCATTAAAATAAAAATTTATTAAAAAATAAAAGATTAACCCTTAGAGCCAGCCAGCCTGAAAGGATAACCATACACATGAAAGGACCAACTACATCTAATACATATAACAAGAGGGAAAATAGTACCCTCAAGAAGCATTCCTAGAACAAGGAAAACAAGTACCACCAAGCCCATCTTCTTCATAAAGATCTCACAAAAGTTTCAAAGCTGGCCAGTGCTACCTAATACACAGACAAAATGGGAAGACAGAGAAATGCCAAACAAATGAATCAACAAGAGAAATCCCCAGAAAAAGAACTGAATGAGGTGGAAGTAACCAAACTGCCAGATACAGAATGTAAAACAATGATTTTTAGGATGCTCAAGGATCTTAGAACAACAATGGACAGATATAATGAGCACCTAAATAAAGAGACAGCAATCATCAAAAAGGACATTGAAATCATAAAAAAGAATGAGTCAGAAATGACAAATACAATATCAGAAATGAAGACTGCACTAGAAGAAATGAACAGCAGGCTTGATGAAGCAGAGGATTGAATCCGCAATTTAGAGGACAAGATAAACAAAAGCATGGAAGCAGAGCAGCAAAAAGAAAAGAGGCTCGACCCTGGCCAGTTGGCTCAGCGGTAGAGCGTTGGCCTGGTGTGCGGGGGACCCGGGTTCGATTCCCAGCCAGGGCACATAGGAGAAGCACCCATTTGCTTCTCCACCCCCTCCCCCTCCTTCCTCTCTGTCTCTCTCTTCCCCTCCCGCAGCCAAGGCTCCATTGGAGCAAAGATGGCCTGGGCGCTGGGGATGGCTCCTTGGCCTCTGCCCCAGGTGCTAGCGTGGCTCTGGTCACGGCAGAGCGATGCCCCAGAGGGGCAGAGCATCGCCCCCTGGTGGGCAGAGCGTCGCCCCTGGTGGGCGTGCCGGGTGGATCCCGGTCGGGCGCATGCGGGAGTCTGTCTGACTGTCTCTCCCCGTTTCCAGCTTCAGAAAAAATACAAAAAAAAAAAGAAAAGAGGCTCAAAAAGTCTGAGGAAATTTTAAGAGAGCTCTGTGACAACATGAAGAGAAACAACATCCGCATCATAGTGGTTCTTGAAGAAGAGAAAGAACAAGGGATAGAGAACCTGATTGAAGATATTATAGCTGAAAACTTCCCTAAATAGATGAAGGAAAAAGTCATACAAGTTCAAGAAACACAGAGTCCTATTAAAGAGGAACCCAAGGAGGCCTACACCAAGACACATCATAATTAAAGTGCCAAAGTTAAGAGACAAAGAAAGAATACTAAAAGCTCCAAGAGAAAAGCAGTTAATTACCTACAAAGGAACCCCCATAAGGATGACATCTGACTTCTCAACAGAAACACTTTAGGCCAGAATGCATTGGCTAGAAATATTCAAAGTAATGCAAAGCAAGAACCCACAACCACAACTTCTTTATCCAGCAAGACTATCATTTAAAATTGAAGGAGAAATAAAAAGCTTCTCAGACAAAAAAAAAAAACCCCTCAAGGAATTCATTTCAACCAAACAAGTACTGCAAGAAATGTTAAGGGGCCTTCTGTAAATAGAGAAAAGAAAAAAATTGAGAAAAAGAGGATTGTAGGTTTAAAAATAAAATAGCAATAAACAAATACATATCAATAATAACCTTAAATGTAAATGGATTAAATGCTCCAATCAAAAGACATAGGGTAGCTGCATGGATAAGAAAACAGGACCCGTACATATGCTGTCTAGAAGAGATCCACCTCAGAACAAAAGATACACATAGACTGAAAGTGAAGGGATGGCAAAAAGTATTTCACACAAATGGAAATGAAAAAAAATCTGGAGTAACAATACTTATATCTGACAAAATAGACTTTAAAACAAAGGCTATAGTAAGGGATAAAGGAGGTCACTACATAATGATAAATGGAGCAATCCAACAGGAGGGTATAACCATTGTAAACTTCTATGTGCCTAATATAGGAGTACCTATATGTATAAAGCAGATTTTGATGGACATAAAAGGTGATATCAACAACAATACTATAATAGTAGGGGATCCTCCAGACAGAAAACTAACAAAGAAATAGTGACTTTAAGTGACACACTAGATCAACTGGATTTAACAGATATCTTCAGAACCTTTCACCCCAAAGCAACAGAATATACATTCTTTTCAACTGCTCATGGTACATTCTCTAAGACAGACCACATGTTAGGACACAAAACGACTCTCAACAAATTTAAGAAGATTGAAATCATATCAAGCATCTTCTCTGATCACAATGGCATAAAACTAGAAATCAACTATAATAGAGAAACTAAAAAACATTTAAACACTTGGAGACTAAACAGCATATTATTAAATAATGAATGGGTTAACAATGAAATCAAGAAAGAAATAAAAAATTTCCTTAAAACAAATGAAAATGAATGTAAAACAACTCAAAATATATGGGACACAGCAAAAGCAGGCCTGAGAAAAAAGTTTATAGCATTACACACATACCTTAAGAAGCAAGTAAAAGCTCAAATAAACAACCCTGTATCTAAAAGAACTAGAAAAAGGACAGCAAATAAATCCCAGAGGTAGTAAAAGGAAGGAAATAATAAAAATCAGAGTGGAAATAAATGACATAGAGGCAAAAGAAACAATACAGAGGATCAATGAAACCAGGAGCTGGTTCTTTGAAAATGTAAACAAGATCGATGAACCTTTAACCCAGCGGTTCTCAACCTGTGGGTCACAACCCCGGTGGGGGTCGAACGACCAAAACACAAGGGTCACCTAAAGCCATTGGAAATACATATTTTTTTTAAAACCGCTGCTTTAACCAGACTCACCAAGAAAAAGAGAGGACTCAAATAAATAAAATTAGAAATGAGAGTGGAGAAATAACTACTGACACAACAGAAATACAAAGGATTGTAAGAAAATACTATGAAGAACTGTATGCCAAAAAATTAGACAACCTAGATGAAATGGACAAATTCCTTGAAACATATAATCTTTTAAAAATCAATCTGGAAGAATCAGAAAACCTAAACAGACTGATTACAACAAATGAGATCAAACAGTTATCAAAAAACTCCCAACAATCAAAAGTCCTGGGCCTGATGGCTTCACAAGTGAATTCTACCAAATATTCAAAGAAGAACTAACTCCTATCCTTCTCAAGCTATTTCAAAAACTTCAAGAGGAAGGAAGACTTCCGAGCTCCTTTTATGAGGCGAGCATAATTCTGATTCCAAAACCAGGCAGACAACACAAAGAAAGAAAATTATAGGCCAATATCCCTGATGAATTTAGATGCGAAAATCCTCAACAAAATATTAGCAAACCAGATCCAGCAATATATGAAAAAAATCATACACCATGATCAAGTGGGCTTTATTCTAGGGAGGCAAGGGTGGTACAATATTTGCAAATCAATCATTGTGATTGATCACATAAAAGGATGGAGAAAAACCACATGATAATATCAATAGATGCAGAAAAAGCACTTGATAAAATCCAGCACCCACTCAGTATCAAAACTCTCAGCAAAGTGGGAATAGAGGGAACATACCTTAACATGATAAAGGCCATCTATGACAAACCCACAGCCAACATCATACTCAATGGGCAAAAATTAAAAGCAATTCCCTTAAGATCAGGAACAAGGTAGGGGTACCCCCTGTCACCACTCTTATTCAACATAGTCCTGGAAATCCTAGCCACAGCAATCAGACAAGAAGAATAAATAAAAGGCATCCAAATTGGAAAAAAAAAGAAGTAAAACTATCATTATTTGCAGATGATATGATATTGTATATAGAAAACCCTAAAGTCTCAGTCAAAAAACTACTGGACCTGATAAATGAATTGAGCAAGGTGGCAGGATATAAAATTAATACACAGAAATCAGAGGCATTTTTAAACACCAACAATGAACTGTCAGAAAGAGAAATTAAGGAAACAATACCCTTCACTATTGCAACTAAAAAAAAATAAAGTACCTAGATGTAAATTTAACCAAAGAGATTAAAGACTTGTACTCGGAAAATTATAAAACATTGATAAGAGAAATCAAGGAAGATACAAACAAGTGGAAGAATATACCGTGCTCATAGTTAGGAAGAATAAACATCATTAAAATGTCTATATTACCCAAAGCAATTCATAAATTCAATGCAATACCAATTAAAATACCAATGACATACTTCAAAGATATAGAACACATATTCCAAAAATTTATATGGAGCCAAAAAAAAAAAAAAGAATATGAATAGTGTCAGCGATCTTGAAAAGGAAGAATAAAGTGGGAGGTATCACACTTCCGGATATCAAGTTATACTACAAGGCCACTGTACTCAAAACAGCCTGGTACTGGCATAAGAACAGGCATACAGATCAATGGAAAATAACAGAGAACCCAGAAACAAACCCACGCCTATATGGACAATTGATATTTGACAAAGGAGGTAAGAGCATACAATGGAGTAAAGGCAGTCTCTTTAATAAATGGTGTTGGGAAAATTGGACAGCTACCTGCAAAAAAATGAAACTAGACCGCCAACTTCACCATTCACAAAAATAAACTCAAAATGGGTAAGAGACTTAAATGTAAGTCATGAAACCATAAACATCTTGGTAGAAAACATAGGCAGTAAACTCTCCAATATCTCTGGTAGCAATATTTTTGCTGATTTATATCCACGGGCAAGTGAAATAAAGGACAGGATGAACAAATGAGACTATATCAAACTAAAAAGTTTTTGCACTGCAAAAGACACCACGAACAAAATATAAAGACAACCCACACAATGGGAGAATGTATTTGCCAATATGTCTGATAAGGGGTTAATAACCAAAATTTATAAAGAACTGTTAGAACTCAACACCAGGAAGGTAAACAATCCAATTAAAAAATGGGCAAAAGAATTGAATAGACACTTCTCCAAAGAGGACATACAAATGGCCAATAGGCATATGAAAAAATGTTCATCACTAATCATCAGAAAAATGCAAATTAAAACCACAATGAGGGAACTCTTTCAACATGGCAGCATTTAGACAGCAAAAGTGAGAAGGGGGTTTCTGTGAAATGGCTTGAGTGCCACAAGACATTTGGAAAGAAAAGTAAAAGGAATGTGGTGGCAAATTCCACCCTGCGATTCTCAAGACTAGGAAGTGATTGAAACTCAGCCAGCCACTTGGGAGGCATTGCCACGGAACTGAGAGAAAAAGATAAGAATAGAAAGAGTCTATATACAGAGGACCAGCAGAGGAATGTTTTGCTTGGACACACTGAAGAAAGAGTGGATACCGATCAGCTCTTCTGGACCTTAGTATTCTTTGACTTCGTCATGTGAACCAGCTTTTATGGAATCATTAAGGCTTAAACACAAAAACAGAAGAAACAGCCTCAATTATCTAAAATGTTGTCATCAGAAAATTCAGGAAGATGCTATTTTCTTCTCTGTCTCCTACAATTTTTACCATTGCTGTTTTCACTTTAAATTACAAACAGGTGTTGACCTTGGCTGGTTGTCTCTCCGGAAGAGCATTGGCCCAGTGTGTGGAAGTCCTGGGTTCAATTCCTGGCTAGGAAACACAGAAGAGGCACCCATCTGCTTCTTCAAAGTTTCCCCTCTCCTTCCTCACTATCTCTCTCTTCCCCTCCTGCAGCCAAAGCTCCATTGGAGCAAAGTTGGCCCCGGGCACTAAGGAGGGCTCCATGGCCTCCTCCTCAGGTGCTAGAATGGCTCGACTTGCAACAGAGCAATGCCCCAGATAGGCAGAGCATTGCCCCCTGGTGGGCATGTTGTGTGGATCCTGGTAGGGTGCATGTGTGGAGTCTGACTGCCTTCCCAGTTCTAACTTTGAGGGAAAAATAATAATAAATAAATTATGAAAAGGTGATATTCGCCTTCTATCATCTGGGGTCTGCAGAGTTTCTCATCTCACTGTGCTGCTCTAGAAGTTTTTCTCTGTTATAGCACCTAGGCATTATTTTTCTTCTCCACCTGATTTGTTGCTTTTATGCAAAAGGGACTGAGTTTTAACAATCACTGGATCCCCAGTGCCTAGCATGGAGCTTAGCAGATAGTAGGTGCTTAGTAATATTTATAGAATGAATGAGGAAACTGGGGCCTACAGATAACATGTGTTTCCGCCATGGATTTTTACTTATGTTAAGCCTATATTTTGTGTCAGGCACTATGCTAAGTGCTTAACATGTAGCATCTCATTTATCTCTCATATAATAACCCTGCTTTTCAAACGAGAAAATAAAAGCTTAAGTATGAAAAAAAAAAACCACAATGAGATACCACCTCACACCTTGTCAGAATGGCACACATTAACAAAACAACACACAATAAGTGTTGGCAAGGACGTGGAAGAAAGAGAACCCTCCTGCACTGCTGGTGGGAATGCAGACTTGTGCAGCCACTGTGGAGAACAGTATGGGGTTTTCTCAAAAAATTTAAAATGAAACTGCCTTTTGATACAGCTATTCCACTTTTAGGAATATATCCTAAGAACACCAAATCACTGATTTAAAAGAAGATATATACTCCCTTGTATATTGCAGCATTGTTCATAATAGCAAAGATCTGAAAACAGCCCAAGTGTCCTTCAATGGACGAGTGGATTAAAAAGCAGTGGTACATATACACAATGGAATACTACGTGAGTGACCATGAAAAAGAAGGAAATCTTACCTTTTTTGACAACATGGGTGTACCTGGAGATTATTATTTTAAGTGAAATAAGCCAGGCAGAGAAAGAAAAATATCATATGACCTCACTTATATGTGGAATCTAATGAACAAAATGAACTGAGGAATGGAATAGAGGCAGAGGCAGGTTGACAGGGACCAGAGGGACAACAGTCAGAGGAAAGGGGGATGAGAGGATGGGATCAGAGAAGGTAAAGGGATTAGTAAAATTATATATACATAACACAGAGATATAGATAACAAGACAGCAAATCCTAGAGGGAAGGGAGAGGGAGTTAGAAGGAAGGGGGAAAAGAGGTATAAAAAGGGTCACAGGTGTGGGGGGTGAGGTAGTTATATTTAGTGGGACACTTGAATCCATGTAAACACAATAAATTAAAATTAATAAAAAGTTCAAAAAGAAGGAATATTTGTTGCATGATGATGTCAAGGGTGTCAGGCCCTAGAAATCTCTTATGACAAAGACATCAAATAATTCAAATATGAGGACATAAATGGGACTTAAGGAAAAAAAGAATACTCAAACTTCACCTATTTAAAATTTTGCTTACATCCTGTCATACCAGGCTTTGGTTTTATTAGCAATAGTTTCCAAAAGAGCCATCATAGAGATATGAACAGATATTGATGGGAAGTAGACAGTGCAAAATATATGTCTGTGTTTGGGCTAAGACATTATTGAATCTGAGTCAGAACTGTATTTCAGATGTCCAATTGATAAATTGAAATTTTTCTTAAGTATTTTGTAGGAAGGATCTTAGAAATCTCCTAGTCAAAAATCACTCTGATTATACACGATGAGACAGATTATATATGAAGGCAGAGATTAAATAACTGAAATAATTAATGGTGCTAAAGAAACTGTTCCTATTTAGGGTTGAATTTCTTCTGCAGTAAGCCTATAGCTGAGGTCACCAAGGATACATTATGTGTCTACCCTATCTTTTCTGCTCTCTGACTTCTGAAGATGGCCTTATATGACCAAACAAAGATACTCTTTTGGCACATGCTTCCAAGTTAATTGTTACTTTATATTATGTTTCAGCTGTAAAGATATAGCCTAAAGATTCATTCTGTAATATGGATTTTATCAATTTTGCTTAAGCAAACATTTTGGTTAAGTTTTAATACTGTGCATCCTATGGAAAGAAAATATTTAATAAGTTACTATACTCAGGGTTTACAGAATACACTCAATAAGCACTATTCACTATGCAGCATCTATTAAGTTTTAGCTACTAGACAGAGAGCAGAGATGACAAATATGAATATTTAGACTTTACCGTGAAGAAGCTTACTGTCTCTTAAAGGAGGCAGCAAATATAAGGTGACAGAAAATGATTTGGCTTTAGGTGATGGATATACAACATATTTGACTATTCAGATGATGTTTGCCTGAAATTTGTGTATACTAATTGATCAATGACACCCTGTTAAAATTAATTTTCTAAAAAACAAAAGCAAACAAACAACGTTATGATACAAGTTAGAATATTCTGAGAAGAATTAGAAGATAAATGATATCCAGACGTTCTGTATTATCCTTAAGTGTAGAGGATGGGTAGGTATTATCTTTAAGTACCTGAAATGGATAGCTTTTGCCATGTAACAAATATATAACCTGCATAATAGATGCAAATTCACAAATTTATTTTTCTCTATTTTAGTGTATTAAGGAATGTAGATGCAAGAGGTGTTCCTGGAATTCCATGGCTCATTAATACACAGAAGCTTTTTGAATGGGCAAGTGAAGTCACAATTGACCCAAATAATCCAGAATATTCTGATTTAATAGAATTTATTATGGTAAGTTATGGCAAATATCATTTCTGGAAATATATTCTGTTTCCTAAGTTCTGTCCCCTTTACTCCTTCATATTGATAGTTTGCTGCACATTTTTCTAGGCACTAGGAGGCATGTAAATGTAAACCCAAGGACAGACACAGTTTACAGTATTATAAAGGCAATTAGAAGTTCAGCAACTGAAATAATTACTATTGAGACCGATGGTTGGTACTCCGCCACTACTTAGCAACCTGCAGCACATCCTACCCACTAACCTTCAGACTAGCATCTGTTGTACATCTACTGACTGCCAGCCATGTTATTAAATGGTAGGGATATAAAGAAGACTTATAGACAGGTTCCTTCCCTTAAAGACTCCATTATCTATTCACTTCTCTCACTCTTCCTGATAGCCAACCGAACTACATATGAATAGATGTTCCCCAAACATGCTTTCTTCACTCTTTTATTCGTGTCATTCCCTTTGCCCAGAAGGCCACCCACTGAGGATATTTTACCCTGTAAACCTGGTAAACAGTTCTTTGGTAATCTCAGTTAAATATGTGCTCTTCTGGCCCTGGCCGGTTGGCTCAGTGGTAGAGCGTCGGCCTGGCGTGCAGGAGTCCCGGGTTCGATTCCCGGCCAGGGCACATAGGAGAAGCGCCCACCTGCTTCTCCACCCCTCCCCCTCTCCTTCCTCTCTGTCTCTCTCTTCCCTTCCCGCAGCCAAGGCTCCATTGGAGCAAAGTTTGCACGGGCGCTGAGGATGGCTCTGTGGCCTCTGCCTCAGGCGCTAGGATGGCTCTGGTTACAACAGAGCAATGCCCCAGCTGGGCAGAGTATCGCCCCCTGGTGGGCATGCGGGTGGATCCTGGTTGAGTGCATGCAGGAGTCTGTCTGACTGCCTCCCCGTTTCCAACTTCAGAAAAAGAAAAAAAAAGAAAAAAAATGTGTTCTTCTTTTTTTGCCCTCCTGTTAATTTTTTTTCTTTTTATAAATTTTTATGGTGCTTCCTCACCCCTGTTAGATTAGCTATTATCAACAAGACGGGTAATAGCAAGTGTTAGAGAGGCTGTGGAGAAAAAGGAACCCTCATACACTGTTGGTGGGAATGTAAAGTAGTACAACCATTATGGAGGAAAGTATGGTGGTTCCTCAAAAAACTGCAAATAGAACTACCTTATGACCCAGCAATCCCTCTACTGGGTATATACCCCAAAACTTCAGAATCATTGATACGTAAAGACACATGTAGCCCCATGTTCATTGCAGCACTGTTCACAGTGGCCAAGACATGGAAACAACCAAAAAGCCCTTCAATAGAAGACTGGATAAAGAAGATGTGGCACATATACACTATGGAATACTACTCAGCCATAAGAAATGATGACATCAGATCATTTACAGCAAAATGGTGGGATCTTGATAACATTATACGGAGTGAAATAAGTAAATCAGAAAAAAACAAGAACTACATGATTCCATACATTGGTGGAACATAAAAATGAGACTAAGAGACATGGACAAGAGAGTGGTGGTTACCAGGGGTGGGGGGAGGGAGGACGCAGGAGGGAGGGAGGGAGAGAGTTAGGGGGAGGGGGAGGGGCACAGAGAAAACTAGACAGAGGGTGACGGAGGACAATCTGACTCTGGGTGAGGGGTATGCAACATAATTTAATGACAAGATAACCTAGACATGTTTTCTTTGAATATATGTACCCTGAAATATTAATGTCATCCCATTAACATTAATAAAAATTTATTTAAAAAAAATTTTTTTTATGGTGCTAATTTCATTCTGCTTTATGCTATAGTTACTCATTAATGTGTTTTATCCTTCCTTGTGGAACTACACCTAATCTTTGTCTCCCTTATGGCAGCTGACACTCTTCCTTGCATGTACCCAGTATTCCCATTTAATGAACAAAGCAGAGCTTAAATAGATTATTGCAATTAAGTTTTCCTAGATCAGAGCCTTCCAATTGATATGCTGAATTAGTTATAGGCATACGGAAATACTGATTCTCTCTCAAGTGTGTAACAAAATACAGTCCCATCTTTCAACCCAGTGTGCAATACAAATATCTTGAATGTATGATTTAAAAATTTTTTTGTTTGTTTTTAACATTTTTACTTTAAATTTCAGTTGACATACAATATTATATTAGTTTCCAATGTACAACCCTGTGATTAGATATTTATATAACTTACAAAGTGATCACCCCAATAAATCCAATATCCACCTGACACTATAGTTATTACAATATCTGACACCAATAGTTACTACAATATTATTAACCAGATTCCTTATGCTGTACTTTTCATCCCATGACTATTCTGTAATTACCAATTTGTACTTCTAAATCTCTTCACTTTTTCATCCATCCTCCCAATCCCCTTCCTCTCTGGTAACTGTCAAAATGTTCTCTGTATCTATGAGTCTGTTTCTGTTCTGCTTGTTCATTATTGTGATTTTTAAATTCCACATATAAGTCAAATTATCAGGCATTTCTCTTTCTCTGTCTGACTCAGTTTACTCAGCACAATACTGTCTAGGTCCCTCCATGTTGTTGCAGATGGCAAGATTTCATTCTTTTTAGGAATGAATCATATTCCTTTGTATATGTGCACCACTTCTATCTATTTAAAAACAACAACTTTCCATTGATTTGAGGAGGGGGGATGAGGAGGGAAGGGAGAGAGAGAGAGAGAGAAGCTTCAACTTGTTGTTCCACTTAATTGTTTCATTTAGTTGTGTACTCATTGGTTGCTTTTCATATATGCCCTGACTGGGGATCAAACCCATGATCTCAGCATGCGTGGACGATGCTCTGTCCACCGAGCACCCCGGCCAGGACCTATCCATTTATCTACTAATGGACACTTAGGTTGCTTCCATATCTTAGCTGTTATAAATAATGCTGCAGTAAACATATGGAGGTGTATGTCTTTTTGATTTATAGTTTTAGATTTCTTCAGATAAATACCCTGAAGTGGAATTGCTGGGTCCTTCTTTGTCTGTTGTTGTATTCTGTTTTGAAATCTGTTGTAATTATTGCCACTCCAGCTTTTTTCATTGTTATTTCTATTTTACGAAATACCTTTTTTTCATTCCTTTATGTTCAGTCTTTATTTAGCTTTTGATCTGAAGTGAATCTCTTGATGAAAGCATGTGTAAGGACCTTGTTTTTCATACATTCAGCCACCGTATGTCTTTTGATTGGAGCATTTATTCCATTTGCATTTAAAGTAGTTGTTGATAGATATGTATTGCCATTTTATTATTAATTACTTTGTTCTGCAATACAAATATTTTAATTTTCTATATAACGCATGACCAGGGAAATGTTCAGAGGCCATGTATGCTGACTTCTGTATTATTTTTATTCTGATTCTCTTTACAAAATAATAGTTCCATTTCCTACTTATATGCCAACTCTTACATCTCATAGTTGAGAGAACAAAACAGTGTGTTTTTTAAATTAATTCTATTAGGGTAACATTGGTTACTAACATTATTAAGTTTCAGGTGTATTATTTTATAACACATCATCCAGATATTTTATTGTGTGCTCACCACCCACAGTCTAGTCCCTTATACCTATTCCTTCACCTTCTGTTCATTCCCATTCTCCTCTGGTAACCACCATGCTGTTGTCTGTGTCTATAAATTTGTTTTGTTTTTTCATTTATTGAATCATATAGTTCTTGTCATTTTCTGTCTGATCTATTTTACTTATCATGAAACCATCCATGTTGTCACAAATGACAATATTTATCATTTTTTATGATTGAGTAGTATTTCATTGTATATATGTACCACTTCTTCATTTTATTAAATTTATGGTGGTGACATTAGTTAATTGGATCGTATAGGTTTCAAGTACTTTGGAATTTAAATTGGTACTTTAAATTTCTTATTTCTTTATTCAATCCATTTCTTTATTCAATCATCCATCGGAGGCAGAGGTTGTTTCCACTGGTGATGCACCAATTTAAATTCCCACCAGCAGCCTGACCTGTGGTGGTGCAGTGGGATAAAACGTCGACCTGAAATGCTGAGGTTGCCGGTTCAAAACCTTGGGCTTGCCCGGTCAAGGCACATATGGAGTTGATGCTTCCTGCTCCTCCCCTTTCTCTCTGTCTCCCCCCACCCTCTAAAAATGAATAAATTCCCACCAGCAGCACAGGAGGGTTTTCTTTTCTCCATGTCTTCTCCAACACTTGTTATTTCTTGTCATACTGATAACAGCCATTCTCATGGGTGTGAAGTGTTATCTCATTGTGGTTTTGATTTGCCTTCCCTTATAGCTAGTGAAGTTGAGCATCTTTTCATATATCTGTTGGCTGTCTGCATGTCTTCTTGGGAAAAGTGTCTGTTTGAATCCTCTGCCCATTTTCAAATTCTATTTTTGTTTTGTTTTTGTTGTTGAGTTGTATGAGTTCTTTAAATATGTAGGATTTTAGCCCCTTATTGGAGGTATCATTTACAAATATCTCCTCTCATTCAGTTGGTTGCCTTTTTGTTTTGCTGGTGGTTCTTTTGCTGTGCAGAAGCTTTTCAGTTTGATGTAGTTTCATTTATTTATTTTTGCTTTTATTTCTGTTGTCTTTGGGGTCAAGTTCACAAAAACTCTGAGACCAAGGTCCATAAATTTAGTACCTATGTGTTCTTCTATATATTTTATTGTTTAATGTCCTATATTAAAATCTTTAATCCATTTTGAGTTAATTTTTTGTGTATTGTGTCAGATAGCAGTCTACTTTCATTCTCTTCCATGTAGCTTTTCAATTTTCCCAACAAAATTTATTGAAAAGGCTTTCCTTTCTCCATCTTTTAAATTTAAGTATAGTTGGTAAACAAATTGTATTAGTTTTAGGTATATAATATAGTGAATCAACATTTTTATACATTAAAATGTGTTTTGAAATAATTTTTGTATTTTAAAAAATTAATATATTAAGACTACATTATTTGTTTACAGTACATGAAACATAAAAGGAAGGATATTCCAAAGTACTTTCGTCTTCAACAGTTGCAAGATGAATTTAACTTTGTTTCTGATGAGGAAATGAAAAAAAGTAAACGTTTCCAGCTACTGCAACTTAGAAATACAGGTCAATTAGACGTTTTTCCTCTGCAACAAATGCCCCTTTTTGACAGTGAGATTCCAGATTCAGTCTTCCAGGTACTTGCTTTCTATTTGACTTATATGATACGTTAATATTTTGCTGCTTTAAATGTGTCTTAATTTCTTTTTTTTTAAAAAACTGATAATCAGCAGATAGACCTCCCCAACCCCTTCTTTAGGCATTAAGAATATATAGATCTCCCAATTCCAGAAAGTCCTTAGCTTGACTTTGCAACTTAGTTGATGTCCAAACAACCTATTTCATAGCTGAAATCCTTTAGGTATATTCTAAATTTATGTAAGTGCTGTATTTTGCTATTGTAAAATGTATCATCAATTTAAAATAAACTTTTGGAGATAAGAAACACGATCACATTAAATTTACACATTGAGTATAAATCACATGTCAATTTCAGGAACTTTAAAATGTGAGGAGGGGGGCATTAGCCTTTTATGTTTATGTGGGGATAGTGTGCTGGAACCTGCCATCTCCAGTCATGAGAGTCTAATGTGCACTTTCCTTTACAACCCCACCTTCAGTTACTTCATGTTGGTTGCTTTAAGTTTGTTGCTGGGGGAATATTTATACCATAATCAGCAAATGTTACAAATTGGGGCTTTTCCTCCCATTTCCAGAAAACTGGTTGTTAAACATTTACTAGTACATTACTTGTCTTAAAATAGTGGATTGTGGAGGACCCGGGTTCGATTTCCGGCCAGGGCACACAGGAGAAGCGCCCATTTGCTTCTCCACCCCTCCGCTGCGCTTTCCTCTCTGTCTCTCTCTCCCCCTCCCGCAGCCAAGGCTCCATTGGAGCAAAGATGTCCCGGGCGATGGGGATGGCTCTGTGGCCTCTGCCTCAGGCGCTAGAGTGGCTCTGGTCGCAACATGGATGGGCAGAGCGTCGCCCCTGGTGGGCGTGCTGGGTGGATCCTGGTCGGGCGCATGCGGGAGTCTGTCTGACTGTCTCTCCCTGTTTCCAGCTTCAGAAAAATGAAAAAAAAAAAGAAAAGAAAAAAAATAGTGGATTGTAAGAGCTAGTTCCTATAAAAATAACCAACTGTAGTAATCATAGTACTTGAGCTTGCTAAGAAATAGTTAACAGAAGAAAGAAACTAGTGTTTCATCTCGGAAGAAAATGCCTATACAGTAGAATCACCACTGTAGGGTAATGTCAGCCAACTTAGATAAAGATACTAGATTCTGATGAAGGATATTATGGTTTATTCATCTTCTGAGTCTGAAAGAGTGAATGTCTTATGCTAAAATGCTTTTTTAAAGTTTTTTGTTACTTTTTAATTTTTTTTTTTTAAGAGGAGGGAGAGAGAGAGAGAGAAAAGAGGGGAGGAGCAGGAAGCATCAACACTCATATGTGCCTTGACCAGGCAAGCCCAGGGTTTCGAACTGGTGACCTCAGTGTTCCAAGTCGACACTTTATCCACTGAGCCACCACAGGTCAGGCTAAAATGGGTTTAAATAAGGTTTGTTAATTTGACTTTGGAGAAATATTATCAACTAATAAGAAAACAACTGATAAACTGATATTCTAGACTGAAGGGAGATTGCAGTAAGTTGTTTGATATTAAAAATAGTAAAAGTGCAGGCCCTGGCCGGTTGGCTCAGTGGTAGAGCGTCGGCCTGGCGTGCAGAGGTCCCGGGTTCGATTCCCAGCCAGGGCACACAGGAGAGAGCCCATTTGCTTCTCCACCCCTCCCCCTCGCCTTCCTTTCTGTCTCTCTCTTCCCCTCCCACAGCGAGGCTCCATTGGAGCAAAGATGGCCCGGGCGCTGGGGATGGCTCCTTGGCCTCTGCCCCAGGTGCTAGAGTGGCTCTGGTCGTGGCAGAGCGACGCCCCGGAGGGGCAGAGCATCGCCCCCTGGTGGGCGTGCCGGGTGGATCCCGGTCGGGCGCATGCGGGAGTCTGTCTGACTGTCTCTCCCCATTTCCAGCTTCAGAAAAATACAAAAAACAAAATTTAAAAAGAAGAAAAATAGTAAAAGTTATTTTAAAAAACTGTATATCTGTGCTTGTTATTTTTATTGTCATTCAGCCATCCTATAGCTTTGATGACCTAATTTAGAAGAGCCATAAACAAAACTATTCATTCAATTAAAACTCAATTTGTAGTAGAAGGATATTCATGATCTGAACCAAATGGATTGTTTGAGAAACAATTTTGGTGGCTCAGTGGTAACAGGGGAATACAAATTAATGCTAGTTCAGTGAAAATCTAATGGCACCAGGAGTATATTTAATAAAACACGTGCAAGAACTAAATAGAGAAAATTGTAAAACATTTTGAATCATGTAAAAAAGAATATGTATAAATGTTCACTGATAGAAAGACTCAACATCTTTTTTTTTTGTATTTTTCTGAAGTTGGAAATGGGGAGGCAGTCAGACAGGCTCCCACATGTACCCAACCAGGATCTACCCAGCATGCCCACCAGGGGGCGATGCTCTGCCCATCTGGGGCATTGCTCTGTTGGCAACCAGAGCCATTCTAGCGCCTGAGGCAGAGGCCACAGAGCCATCCTCAGCGCCCGGGCCAACTCTACTCCAATGGAGCCTTGGCTGTGGGAGGGGAAGAGAGAGAGAGGAAGGAGAGGGGGAGGAGTGGAGAAGCAGATGGGTGCTTCTCCTGTGTGCCCCAGCCGGGAATCAAACCCAGGACTCCTGCACACCAGGCCGACGCTCTACCACTGAGCCAACCGGTCATGGCCTACTTAACATCTTAAGATGTCAGTTCTCCCCAAATTAATCTGTAAATTGAGTAAGGCAATTCCAAACTAGTAAAATAGAACATAGGGTCTTAGACAGACTTATTATTATGCATATGTAGAAACTAAATATTTGACACAGATATCTTTAAAAATCACTTGTAAAAGAATGGAAAATTATTGGAATGATTCTGACATAATTGCTTATCCATGTAGAAAGAAATAAAATTAGATTTAGACCTATAAAAGAAATAAATACCATGTGTAATGAAAATTACATGTGAAAAACAAAACTTTAAATGGATCTTAATCTGGGGTAGAAAATTATTTCTTAAATGAAACAAAATGTACAAATTATAGAGTGACATCAGAGAAATGATGATATGAGAGATCTCCTTGGTCTCTCCCCTTGAATTTTCAACAATTTGAATAGCTGTGATTTAGAAAGGGATTCCCTGCTCAATGCACAAACACATCTAAGAGGTCCACACTGAAACATTTAACAGTGGGCAAGTGGGAGCTAACCAAGGAGGCAAGAAGGGATAAGAGCTCAAAGGAGCCACAGATGCATCCTTGTGGGGCTCAACCTGGAGAGGGGGGGTAGGAATCAGGTTGTGGATTGTACTCCCTTCAGCTGGGAGGAGCAAAGAGATTTAGTGAACATTCCTGCAGAGGTGGGCAGTATGAGCTTTGGCTGAGCCCAGTTACCTGTGAGGGAATGAAGTGCAGAAGTGTGGTCATGGTTGCTGGAGACTGGCATTCCCAACAGAGAAAAAAAGCCACAGAGCTGGGCCACCCACAGTCTTCCCAGAGCTCACCACCCATTACCTTTTGTGTGGTATTACAGAGCACATTATCTGCAAAACTCAAGAACTAGTACTACAGAAACACTTTTCCTGAGTGAAGGGTGCAGTCTGTGACAATTCCCAAGGTCAGGTGGAGATGCAGGGGATGCTATGGAGGACTCCTGGTATCCATTGCTGGAAGGTCAAAGCAACAAAGGAGGCAGCTGGGTTCCCCCAGTTTACCCCATCCCCACACATTGAGGCTACATGGCTGGCAGTCTCTGGTTGCAAGGGGAAGCACTGGGATTTCATGGATTTGAAGCCCTATTGCCCACCATGTTCAACCATGGGGTGGGTCCCCTGGGATCAGAATGACTGGATCATAAGGGAGGTGTCCAGGGAATGCAGCCCATTTTCCACCACCTACAGTGATCTGAAAAGCCAGAGATATGCGAGAAAGCTAAAACACTTGTGATTCAGCACCACCTAGTAGAAAACAATAGAAAGACTTCTTCTTATGAACCTACTAGAAAAGTGCCACTCATAATGCATGCCTAGATGGAGAAGGAATCTATAAAATACTATACATAATTGAGGTAATGAGGCAGTTAAGAAAAAAAGAGAAAAATCTCCAGAAAATCAACTTAAAAACATTGAGATATGTGATTTATATGACAGAGAATTCAAGATTGCTGTTCTGAAAAATCACAATGAGATGCAAGAAAACACAGCTATGCAGTTTAATGAGCTCAGAGACCAAATCAATGAGTAAAACAAGTACTTTACTGAAGAGATTGTAACTTTAAAAAAGAACCAAATAGAAATTCTAGAGCTGAACTCAGAGATTTGGAATGAACTAGTGAGCATATGAATTACAGCTGACCAGATGGAGGAAAGAATTAGTGATACTGAAGACAAAAATCTAGAAATAATGCTGAGGGAAGAAGAGACTTGAGCATAAAAAATGAAAGAACACTACAAGAACTATCTGACTCCATCAGAAAGCAATATAAGAATAATAGGCATACGTGAAAAAGAAGATAGGGATAAGGGAATGCCTATTCAAACAAATAGTTGATGAGAACTTCCCAAACTTATGGAAAGAGATCTTGAAATCCAAGAAGCAAACAGGACACCTAATTATCTGAATACATAAAGCCTTCACCAAGGTACATTGTATTAAAACTGTTCATTGCAGCATTGTTCACAGTGGCCAGGACATGGAAACAACCAAAAAGCCCGTCAATAGATGACTGGATAAAGAAGATGTGGCACATATACACTATGGAATACTACTCAGCCATAAGAAATGATGACATTGGATCATTTATAGCAAAATGGTGGGATCTTGACAACATTATACGGAGTGAAATAAGTAAATCAGAAAAAACCAGGAATTGTATTATTCCATACGTAGATGGGACATAAAAGTGAGACCAAGAGACATTGATAAGAGTGTGGTGGTTATGGGGGGAGGGGGGAGAAGGAGAGGGAAGTGGGAGGGGGAGGGGCACAAAGAGAACTAGATAGAGGGTGACAGAGGACAATCTGACTTTGGGTGATGGGTATGCAACATAATTGAACGACAAGATAACCTGGACATGTTATCTTTGAATATATGTATCTTGATTTACTGATGTCACCCCATTAAAAATAAATAAATAAATATAATTTTAAAAACTGTCAAAAATTAATGACAAAATAAGAATTCCAAAGGCAGCTAGGGGAAAGAAGAAAGTAATCTAAAGGAAAGCCCATTAGATTATCAGTAAAAACACTACAAGCCTGAAGATAGGCGACCAAATATTCAAACTACTAAAAGAGAGAAATTACCAGTCAAGAACAATATACCCAATAAAGTTCTCCTTTAAATATGAAGGAGAAATGTGGACTTTTTCTGATATACAAAAGCTGAGAGAATTATAACAAGAAGACCTCCATTGCAGGAAATATTCAAGGGGGGGCTATTCTACCTGAAACAAAGAACAAATGGTCACAAAATTACAAGTAAGATCACCAATAAACTTACAGCATAAACAAGGATAATTTGTGACAACAAAAACATAAAAGAGAAGGTAAAGGTCTGAATTTGCAAAGGACGATGGAGATCATATGTATTCAAAAGAAAAAGGACTACTGTATATATGAAAGTTTCTTTTTCATAGTAACCACACACTCAAAAATACCCCCAAAACTGAGACACCTAATTTAAAAAAAGAGGGAACAAAAGTATGGAACATAACTAAACAAGAACAACAGACAGAAACACAAAAGAAAAGAACAAATAGAGCCACAGAACTACCAGAGAACAAAGGATAAAATGGCTATAGAAAATCCTCATACATCAATAATTACCCTAAATTTAAGTAGATTGAATTCACTAATAAAAGCACAGAGTAGCAGACTGGATCAAAAACCAAAACCCAGATTCCAAGATGGTGACAGAGTAAGCAGACATTCCAGTTATCACCTCCCAGGATGAAATTGGATTACAACTTAATTTAAGAACAATCATCTTGAAAAACTAACTTTGGACTAAATGAAGAGGAGTCTATAACAAAGGATCACAGAAGAAGCCACATCGAGACTGGTAGAAAGGGAGAAATGCAAAAAGGGCTGCCCACTCTCAGAAGCGAGTGGTGGCAGTAGATTTGGAGGGATTCTCACTGTGGGGAAGTTTGCTTTGAGAGCTGTGTCTAAGCCCCAGGACGGGCACCCCAGCCTAGAGCACCAGAGCCTAGAAGAGGCACCCACATAGCATTTGGCAGTGAAAAGGGCTGAGGTTTCGATCTGCAAGAAAGAAACGAGCTTTCAGAGATGCAGGCTCTGTCCTAGGCGGCCAGCACAGAAAATCTCATTTACAGCCACTTGCCTGGGGCTCTGTTGCAGAGAGGGCTGAGAGAATGAGTGCTGTGGGAAGAGAGTGTGAAGTTGGTGGCCCAGGGAGAGACACACTTGGGGATGGCCACTGAAACACCTGTGCTGAGTCATTTTCCAATACTTCAGTCACCATCTTTCTTGAGTGAAACAGCCTTGAGGCATCGGCCTGGGGGGAAGCAACTGCCCTACCATCGGGAATGTCTCCTGCCCCACTCTAAGGAGATTGGGCTGTTCTGAGAAGTAAGCCAGGAAGCAGGAGGCATGTCAGTGACTCAGTTTTCTGGTGTTGAGTTCGGAGCTTTTCCCACACTCTCCCAAGTCTAGGACTGGTGCTTCTGCCTCACTAGAGACTCAGTAGAAACTGTCCGGACTGCAGGTAGACCACACCTTTGGGTCTCAGAAGCCACACCCACCAGACTCCTGGAGGCCATACCCTACTGGGGTCTGTGAAAAAAAGGTATGGACAGACTGACACCTGGGGTTGAGAGGCAGAGCCACACCCATCACCATTCCTAATTCCTGAATTTCCTCAGGCTCTAGACTCTACCAGAGGTTTTATTACAGTAACCTAGCCCAATTAGCAGCCAGCAGACAGAGGTTGCAACGGGCAGGGTCTCAGGGAACCTTGGCCTTTTGCTGACCTTCCCCTAGGTCAAGGAAATACAAACAAGTGAAAGCATATACCATGTCTATGGAGAGGAAGAATTAACATTATTAAAATGTCTCTACTACTCAAAGCAATTTATAGAAGAAATAGATATGTTCCTAGAAATGTATGACCTACCTAGACTAAATCGTGAAGAACTGAAAATCTAAGTAGACCAATTAATAGTGAGGAAATTGAAATAACCATAAAATATCTTCCAAAAAATAAAAGTCCAGGACCAGACAGATTTATTAGTGAATTCTATATAAAATTTAAAATAAAATTGATATTTATCCTTCTCAAACTCTTCCAGAAATGGGAAGAAAAGGCAGTACATCCTAACCAGTGGTGGGATTCAGCCAGTTTGCATCAGTTCATCAGAACTGATACCCAAATTTTTGTTGAGTTTGGTGAACCAGTTGTTAAAATGGCACTTGTAATCAGGGTTCTTTCTAAGATGAGCACCCGGGCAGCCACCCAATGTGGTAATCACAAATTTACATTCCTTAGTATTTTTTAACATTCATCTGTGCAACAGCATATTCTAAGTGCCTGTAGTAATGTTTATTCTGTCTATAGGTGAAAAGAATTGCAAGTGAAGACGCCAATCAAGAAGCAATATGGAAATATCTTAAATAACAGTTTTATTGTTTTTTGTCAGGTATTTTTATTAATATTTTTATTATACATTTTATTATACATTTTTATTAATATTTTAAAATTCTTTCTTATAATCTAGTTTTTTGTATCTCTTTTATTGTTCTTATTTAAGTATTAAATGCATGAAATAATAAACTACCTTTTGGTATATTATTCTTTTATACTTAAAATGGTCAGTAGGGCAGAGAAATAGTTGTTAAATTATTTGAATCCCACCACTCTTCCTAACACATCCAAAACTTGGCAAGGATAATGCAATAAAGAAGAAGAAGAGGCTGAGTAAGGTGTTGGGGGGAGAGGAGGAGGAGAAAGGAGAAGGAAGGAGGAAGAAAGAGAAAGAAGGAGGAAAAAGGATGATGAGGAAGAAGAAAAGAAAACTAATCTCTGGTGAATACAGATACAAAAATTCTAAACAAAATACTAGCAAATAAAATACAACAGTACGTTAAAAAATAATACATCACAGGCCCTGGCCGGTTGGCTCAGTGGTAGAGCATCGGCCTGGCATGCAGGAGTCCTGAGTTTGATTCCTGGCCAATGCACACAGGAGAGGCACCCATCTGCTTCTCCACTCCTCCCCCTCTCCTTCCTCTCTGTCTCTCTCTTCCCCTCCCGCAGCCAAGGCTCCATTGGAGCAAAGTTGGCCCGGGTGCTGAGGATGGCTCTATGGCCTCTGCATCAGGAGCTAGAATGGCTCTGGTTGCAACAGAGCGGCGCCCCAGATGGGCGAAGCATCGCTTTCTGGTGGGCATGCCGGGTGGATCCCGGTCGGGAGCATGCAGGAGTCTGTCTGACTGCCTCCCTGTTTCCAACCTCAGAAAAATACAAAAAAAAAAAAAATCACAAACAAGTGGAGTTTATCCAAGGGCACAAGGATGGTTCAACATATGCAGATCAAGCAATGTAAGACACCATATTAATAAAATAAAGGATAAAAATAATATGATCATATCAATAGATGCATCAAAAGCATTTGATAAGATTCAATATTCTCTGCATATAGTTGTAAAATTTGTTGAAATTTCAAGGGGAGAGATCAGGAGTATCTCTCACGCTGCCATTTCTCTGACCAGATTCAATATTTATTTATGGTTAAAATAGGTATAGAAGGAAAGTATCTCAGTATAATAAAGGCCATATATGACAAACCATCAGCCAATATCATAACGAATGGTGAAAAACTGAAAGCTCTTTCTCTAAAATCAGGAACAAGACAAGCTGCCCACTCTCTCCATTCTTATTCAACATAGTTCTGGAAGTTCCAGCCAGAGCAATCAGGCAAGAGAAAGGAATAAAAGGTATCCAAACTGGAAATGAAGAAGTGAGAGTGTCACTCTTCACAGACAACATGACTCTTTATATAGAAAACTCTACTCCACCAAAAAACTATTAGAAACAATAAACAAATACAGTAAAGTTTCAGGATACAAAAGTCAATGTATAAAAGTCCACTGCATTTTTGTATACGAACAAATTTCAGAAAATAAAATTCTTTTTGCAATTGCAACAAAAGGAATTAAATACCTAGGAATAAACTTAACAAAGGATTTGAAGGCCCTGTATACTGAAAACTACAAAGCATTATTTTTTAAAAAAAATTGAAAAAGACACAATAAAATAAAACGTATGTTATGTTCATGGATTATAAGACTCAACATAGATATAATATCCATATTACCCAAGGCGATATACAGATTTAATGCAATCTCCATCAAATAAGATTTTAAAAATAAATAGAGCAAAAAAAATCATCATGTTTGTATGGAACCACAAAAGACCCCAAATAGCAAAAGCAATCATCAGAAAAAAGAATGAAGCTGGAGGTATCATCCTACCTGACTTCAAATAATACTACAGAGTTATGATAATCAAAACAGCATGATATTGACAGAAAAACAGATACACAGATTAGTGGAATAGAATTCAGAGCCCAGAAATCAAACCACATGTATATAGACAAGTACTTTATGACAAAGGAGCCAAAAACATACAATGGAGAAAAGAAAGCTCTTTAATAAATGATGCTGGGAAAATTGGTAAGCCACATGAAAAAAAAAAAAGAAACTAGACTACCATTTGTTCCTATGTGCAAAAATTAATTAAAAATGGCCCAAAGACCTAAATATAAGACCTGAAACAATAAATTACATAGAAGAAAACATAGGTACTAAACTCATGGACCTTGGTCTTAGAGAAGATTCTATGAATTTGACCCCAAAGGCAAGGGAAGGAAAGGCAAAAATAAATGAATGGTACCCTATTAACTAAAAAACTCTGCACAGCAAAAGAAGCTACCAACCAAACAAAAATAGCAACCAAATGAATGGAAAATATATTTGCAACCAACAGCTCCAACAAGGGGTTAATGTCCAAAAAATATAAAGAACTTATACAATTCAATACTAAACAAATAATCTAATTTAAAGATGGGCAGAAGACTTGAACAGATACTTTTTCCAAGATATACAAATGGCCAGCAGATATATTTTTAAAATTCTCAAGTTCACTTTAGCAGAGAAATGCAAATCAAAACTACAGTGAGATATTACCTCACACTTGTTAGAATGACTATTATCAAAAGACAGGTAACAAGTGTTGGAGAGGTTATGAAGAAAAAGGAACCCTCATCCATTACTGCTGGGATTGTAAACGGTATAGTCACTATGAAAAATAGTATGGAGGTGTCTCAAAAAATTAAGAATAGAGTTACCATATGACCCATCAATCCCTCTCCTGGGTATCTGCCCCAAAAATTTGAAAACATTTATTTGAAAAGATATATGTACTCCTTATTTATTGAAGCATTATTCACAGTGACCAAGACATGGAAATAACTGAAGTGTCCTTCAATAGATGACTGGATAAAGAAGATGTGGCATATATACACAATGGAATACTACTCGGCCATAGAAAAGATGAAATGCTGCCATTTGTGACAACATGGATGGACTTTGAGAATATTGTGCTAAGCGAAATAAGTCAGTCAGAAAAAGCTAAGAACCATATGATTTCACTCATATGTGAGATATAAAACTGAAACTCATAGACACAAACAACAGTATGGTGGTTACCAGAGGAAAAAGGAATGGAAAGAAATAAAGGGTAAAGAGGGTAAATATATGGTGATGAAAGATGATTTGAAATGCAATTATAGATCGTATATCATAGAAGTGTACACTTGAAACCTATATAATCTTATTAACCATTGTCACCTCAATTAATTTAATTAAAATGTATAAATTAGAGAAAGATAATAATTTGCTTGACTGGTTGATGGTAGTGTACTGGATAGTGTCGACCTGGGACACTGAGGTCCCAGATTCAAAACCCCTAGGTTGCTGGCTTGAGTGGGAGCTCATCTGGCTTGAGCACAGGCTCACCAGCTTGAGTGCAGGCTCATTGGCTTGTGCATGGGATCATCGACCCAATCCTATAGTTGCTGGCTTGAGTCCAAGGTTGCTGGCTTGAGCAAAGGGTCACTGGCTTGGCTGCAGCCCCCTGGTCAAAGCACATATGAGAAGCAATCAATGAACAACCAAAGTACTAAAGTGCTGCAGCTATAAGTCAATGCTTCTCATCACTCTCCTTGCCTCTCTCTCTCACTCTCTTTTTCTATCTAGCTAAAATAAAATAAAATGAAAACTCCATAGATTAGGAAAACATATTTGCAACCCACATAACAAAAGATGAATATCCACAGGATTTAAGTAACTCTTATAAATTAAGTATGTTAAAAGTAAATAAAACAATATGAAATATAAATATACAGAGTGGTACCTTGAGATATAAACAGACCAACATGAAAATTTTTTAAGATATGAGCTGCAACTCGGTCCGTATTTTTGTTCGAGATCCGAGCAAAATTCTGAGACACGAGTCGTGATTAAGTTTTTGTGGTTTCATTTTAAATAAAGAAAGTGCAGTTTTAGTTTGGTTTAAAGAAATGCAGTTTTAGTTTATATTTAGTGTTAAGAAAGTGCAGTTTTAGTTTAAGTGTCTACAGTACCTGCATCCCTTCCTCCTTCCCTCCTCCTCCGCCATTCACCTCCGTTAGCTGCACTCATCTGTCCCCAAGGTAAGAATACAGTAATAAATAACACTTTCTTTCTTTTATTTCATATATTTTTTTATGCATTGGTAAAGTATACATTTGTGTTTATTAATTAAAAACATGTCTTTTTTCATAATTTAGGATGGTTTGGGGATAATTCACAGGGTTGGAATGGATTAAATCTATTTCAGTTATTTTAAATGGGAGAAATTTGTTTGATATACGAGTTGACTGACTTACGAGCTCGGTTACAGAACGAATTAAATTCGTATCTCAAGGTACCACGGTACTCTTAAGTAAAAGTTACTACAGTACTTGTTAACGGAACTAGTTTCAAGATTTCTAGTGGATAATTAGAAGAACAAAATAAATTGCTTTTTGATAATAGTGTTTGTTGTAACATGACTGAAATTCTAAAGTATCTACTTCATTATTTTTTGTAGTCTTTGATAATACTGTTTTGTAAAATGCTTTTTATGGGCATTAGGGATGTATCCCACAAATGTAGATATAACAGATGCAAGCTTATTTTAAATTATGTAGACTAAGCATCCTGACAAATAATCCTATACTGACTGCTGGATATAAAATTAAAGTTACTGATTATAGTCTACAATGTATTGGCTACTTACTATGTGCCATGCATTTTACTGATATTGTTTCAGGTAAGTCTCACAACAATCTATGACAGTGGCAGTTTAATTATTATTATTACAACAAAGGAAACTGAGGTCTGCAACAGTTAATCAACTTTCTTCCCAACCACACAGTTATTGAACCCAGGACTGTGTGCCTCTAAAGACTACTCTCTTGACCACTATACTATTTCCCATTGGTTTTGTTTTTATTGATTGCTAGGTAAATGCACATGTGAGGAATATTTCTCAATCATCTTGACATATTGTTATGATTTTCTCAATTGCAAATTATTTTCTTATAATTATTATTTTAATTGATGAAGGGACCTCATCTGAGAAGCCAACAAAATATAATCATAAACTGTTTTTAGCTAATTCTCAGTGGGAGAATCTGAAAGAAAGGTTTTCTTCTGTCAGTGCCAGCATGTTGCCAATGTCTTCTACTCATAAACTGAAATAAATGGGTAATATTTTATTGCAGCACCTCATATCTGCACTCTGTCACATTCAAGAAATGAAACTAATTCAATTCTCTGTTTAGGAATGTCTAAGTCAGATAGAAAAGGAGATGTCCCTTTCAGATGTGAATTCTATTACTGCTCAAAGGATTAGTTCTGCCAATTTTCTGAAAAAGGTAACAACAAAATAATACTTAATATGTTTGCATTTACTCTTATGAAAACTGGTCTGCTGGATGTTATGGTACCATACACGTCAGAGAGAGTCAGACAGACAAATTACTTACTCATCACCTCTTTTTGATCACCGAGGGGTTTTCTGTTCTGTTCACTTCCTTTTCACAGTTAGCTGCTTACCATCTGTAAATATGCTGTTGATCTCCATTGTTGTTGCAGAGTTTACTTCAGTAATCAGCAAACTCATTATTAGTGCACATCCCAACTTTTCCTGCTTAAACATGAACACTAATAACTTTGCACTCTTTTTGACCCTGAAAGTTCACTGATAAACACGCCAGCATTTTGCCAGGATCCTTACTTTTACTAGTAATGTAGTAGACCACAGCAGTTCAGGGGACGAAAGGATGAAGGAGCTTAAAGTCAGAACAGGACTGAATAAATGGAAATACAGAAATGTGATTATTCTTTGAGTTTGTTTATCAAGATTCATTTCCATTACAAGTGGCTGTTAGGGAAATGCAATCACAGAGTAATCATTTCCTTTGGTGAAGACTAGTTCTGTCCATGTGTGCTGTGAGTTAGGTGTAAAAACAGGTGAGAACAGAATTTAAGATGACATGAAAGAGATATGGAAAGACAAAAAAGTAGGAAGAAAAAACTTGCTTTGGTGTGACATGAATGTGAGAGGTAGGGATGATTTTAATAATGGAAGCAAACAGATCCATATTTTCACTTAACTAATCCCCCTTTCCATTCATTGCTTACAAAAATTAGTAGCAAAAAAATAGTGGCACCAGTAGCATTATAAATATTTGATCTTAAAATATGAACTATGCATTTCTTAAATTCTGAATTTTTTTGTAGATGAGAAAGTTGATAATGAAAAGAATTGTCAAAGTAAGCAAATTTAACTTATCAGATATTGTGGCTGATTATGAAGAAATTGTATCTGCAAGGTACATACTAAAATTATTATATAAAATGTGAAGCTTTATACTAATACCTTCAAAATCCTCTAATAAGTTCTCTACATTTATATTAAGTTACATGTCAAAAGATGCAGTTACAAAGCATAAAGTGAAATATGGTGGTTTGAAATATATTTGGTCATTTTAATATTGCATTTTTGACATACTGATATGATATGTATTTTCAATTGTATAGTATTTTATTTTAAATTTATTTATTTATGAGAGAGAGAGAGAGAGAGAGAGAAAAGGTGAGAGAGAGAAAAACAGAAACATCGATCTGTTCCTGTATGTGCCCTGACTGGGGATTGAACCTGCAACCTTCACATATTGGGATGATGCTCTAAAACCAACTGAACTATCTGGCCAAGGCAATTTATATTGTATTTTAGTTTTTTTTGTTTGTTTGTTTTGTTTTTTTTGTATTTTTCTGAAGCTAGAAACGGGGAGTGACAGTCAGACAGACTCCCGCATGCGCCCGACCAGGATCCACCCGGCACGCCCACCAGGGGCGACGCTCTGCCCACCAGGGGGTGATGCTCTGCCCACCAGGGGGCGATGCTCTGCCCACCAGGGGCGAAGCTCTGCCCACCAGGGGGCGATGCTCTGCCCCTCCGGGGCGTCGCTCTGCCCCGACCACAGCCACTCCAGCGCCTGGGGCAGAGGCCAAGGAGCCATCCCCAGCGCCCGGGCCATCCCCGCTCCAATGGAGCCTTGGCTGCGGGAGGGGAAGAGAGAGACAGAGAGGAAGGAGGGGAGGGGTGGAGAAGCAAATGGGCGCTTCTCCTGTGTGCCCTGGCCGGGAATCGAACCCGGGTCCCCCGCACGCCAGGCCGACACTCCACCACTGAGCCAGCCGGCCAGGGCCTGTATTTTAGTTTTTAATGCTCTTCTACTGATAGTTTTTAGGGCAAGAAAGAAAAGAAATATTTTCTGTCTCAAACTAGTTTTGCCCTAAGATTTTCCTGTCCTGAGATTGCTAATGGAAAAGTCACACACTAAGCTTGTAATCTACCCCTTTCAAAACTGTGAATCCTCAGTCCTATAAGGGCACTGTAATCCATAGCAGCTGGGGGAGCCTTCGACTGGAGTAACTCAATTCTCGTACTGTCCCATCTATGACATTTAGGGTAGAAACAGGAGTAGGGATGCTTCTGGGAAACCACACTGGAGCCATTTGCAGGCTTGTGGTATTGCCAACAAGGTTTTAATTGGTTTAGGATGTTGACATCTATTGTGTTTTATTTTTAGTCTTTGGGGAGAAAAAATTGTGACCATAGGGCAATAATTTCATACATTTATGTTTCAAGGTTGGCAGCATGTGTAACTAACTTCTATTTCAGATTCATGTAGAAAAGTTGAGTTTTTAACCACTTCTAAGAGAATGATTCTTGGAAAAAAAAGATGTATTCTGAAAGAATAGCATATTTCATGGAATTACCTTTCCACACCCTTGTCTCTTGTTGGGCCATTTACCCAAAGGGCATGGAGCATTCACCTTCCCTCTCTTAATGTAGCGTCTCTTCTATGCTCAGAATATAATTCCTGGCCCTGGCTGGTTGGCTCAGTGGTAGAGCATCAGCCTGGCATGTGGATGTCCCAGGTTCAATACCCAGTGAGGACACACAGGAGAAGCGACCATCTGCTCCTCCCCCCTCCTCCTTCCCTGTTTTTCTCTTTCTCTTCCTCTCCTGAAGCTATGGCTCAATTGGTTTAAGTGCATTGCCTGGGCACTGAGGATGGCTCCGTGGAGCCTCCGCCACAGGCACTAAATAGCTCAGTTGCGAGCATATCCCCAGAAAGGCAGAGATCAGTCCCAGACAGGGGTTGCCAGTGGATCCTGGTTGGGGTGCACACAGGAGTCTGTCTTGCTATCTCCTCTCCTCTCACTTGGAAAAAGAAGAAAAAGAGAAAAAGAATGTAATTTCTTCCTTGGGTTTAAAACAACTGTCTTTGCTCCACAATGGAGAGCATATGGCTCAAAATAATGGCCTTATTTAAAAAAATTAATTTTTAAAATTTATATCTTTTTTTTTTTTTTTTGTATTTTTCTGAAGCTGGAAATGGGGAGAGACAGTCAGACAGACTCCCGCATGCGCCCGCCCGGGATCCACCCGGCATGCCCACCAGGGGCAACGCTCTGCCCACCAGGGGGCGATGCTCTGCCCCTCCAGGGCGTCGCTCTGTCGCGACTAGAGCCACTGTAGCGCCTGGGGCAGAGGCCAAGGAGCCATCCCCAGCGCCCGGGCCATCTTTGCTCCAATGGAGCCTCGGCTGCGGGAGGGGAAGAGAGGGACAGAGAGGAAGGGGGGGAGGGTGGAGAAGCAAATGGGCGCTTCTCCTATGTGCCCTGGCTGGGAATCGAACCCCGGTCCCCCACACGCCAGGCCGACGCTCTACCGCTGAGCCAACCAGCCAGGGCCTAAATTTATATCTTTTAAAACTAAGTTATCTTGTATATATGTGACTGATCACTTTTATCTTTAGCCAGTTGACACTTGCAGTTTGTAAGCTTGTTAAACGACGAAGAAAGTTAAAGCCTCAGAGGAAAAAAAGGGAAAAAGTGTCAGCACAGACCCTCTGTGATGGAGATGTTAAGATTCTTGTCAGGATCCTGAGGGCTTATAATATCCCAAGCAGGAAAACAACAGTTAGTAGGTAAGGCAATATGCATCCATTTTTAGAGTTACAAAAGATCTATCTTAGCTATAAATTTCTGTATTGTTTAATTTATATATCTTTACACTTTATTAATGCTCCATATACAGAAATTTAATGAAAGTGGAAATCTTCATTTGGATAGTCAAACTTAGTGTCATTGCCATGTATTAAGAGTTTGTGGAAGTTTGAAATGCCCAAAGTAACTTTAACATATATATATATTTTTTGGTGTACTGTATAAAATAAATGCCTTTTGTTTTGTTCCTTATTGTGAAAACTTATAAAGCCACTGTTGCCAACTACATTATTCTGTGCCACTGGCCCCACTCAGTATTGGAACTAAAACACTGGAGGGAGTAGACTTTGTGTGAGACTTCTCATTTTAGATGACTTCTGCATAAGTCGGATGTTACCCATCTCTTCTGCAGGCACTCAGGGGTTTTATTTGTGTTTCTTGTGCAGAGGATATGTGGAACCAGAATGGGTATCACAGCTGATTAATACCAAATTAAGGCATTGTAAATATTAAATATTCATGTATATTTAGTGCATCTTAAATGTCGAACGTCTCTCATCTATTTGGTTTCATGTATGGTTCATATATGGCTATTTAGTAGCTAGGTAACTCAGGAATATTAAGCATAGCTCTCTTTGTTTAACATGCATGTGCTCTACTTGTGTATCGTCTGTTTACTAGATCCTATTAATTTTGTATATGAAAAACAAGTATTTTGCTTACTTAGCTACTAATCTATAGTTAAAACCTTTTAAATGTTTTGCCTATTTTTATATCCAACCTTATTTATTTAATAGAATTGATATTCTCAAAACAAATGCACATTTCAAAGGTTGCTTGTGATATGACACAATAAAATCACTGCCATGCTCTGTAATCATCAATTTGTAAAGGAAAGAATGTTTCAATACCAGAAATATGAAGGGTCTCATCTTAAAGTATCTTTGCTTTATTTTTCTCCTTTACTAAGGAAAACTTTATCATAGACTGAATCCAACCCATATTTCAGAATTTGGAGCCACTCTTTCAGAGCAGTGATTATCAGATGTTTAGTTCTAACCATTACAATATGAAAATCCAAAGCAAAGTCTGTAAAATCCAGGGTAATTAGATTATATATGTCCATAAGCATAGGCAAATTCTGCCATTCCCACTAGAACTAATATTAAAACTAACTGAGACTGACCAGGCGGTGGCGCAGTGGATAGAGCATCAAGTTCCAGATGCTGAGGTCACCGGCTTGAGCGTGGACTCATCTGGAGCACAGGCTCACCAGCTTGAGCATGGGATCATAGACATGACCCCATGGTCTCTGGCTTGAGCCCAAAGGTCTCTGGCTTGAGCCCAAAGTTGCTGGTTTGAGCAAGGGGTCACTGGCTGGGCTGGAGCTCCCCAACCCTGCCCTGTCAAGGCATATATGAGAAAGCAGTTAATGAACTAAGGTGGCCCAGCTAGGAGCTGATGCTTCTCATCTCTCTCCCTTCCTGTCTGTTTCTCAGTTAAAAAAACAAAAACAAAACTAATTAAAGCATGTGTCTCCCTATTGTTTTTCCTGAAGAGCCTTGGATATACCTACTTATTTGAAATCATCCGTATCCCGTCTGAGATATAAAGAAACAATCAAATCGGTAGCCTCAGATGTGATCTTAAATGCGGTAAGCGTTAGTAAGCACTTTTATAAAGTGCAGTTTTTGATTATATTTGCCCTGGAGTGCAGCTGGCTCCTAATTGGTCTTTCCATCTCTAATCTGTTGTGCTTCAAGTTTACTTTCCATAATGAAGGTGCTCTTTAGAAAATGTAATTCTAACCATTTAATTCCCTGCTCCCCTGCTCTCAGGATCTATAGAAAAAGGTATAAGTTCCCTAGAATGCCTACAAAAATCTGTAATGATCTGGCCCTTACCCATCAGTCAGCAACATCACATCTCTTTTTGCCCAGCAGCAGTATCATATACCACTGGCTCTAGAAAGACTGTGTATATGCCCTTTCTTTTGTCTGGCATGGCCTCCACACAGCTCTGTATTATTGGCCACATTACTGCTTAATGTTTCTAAGCTTGAGCTCAAGCATTGCTTTCTCTGTGAAGCTCTTGTCCTCACCTCCAGCAAATTAATTATTCCCTCTCCTGAGTAACTGTTGTACCTGGAATATATTTTTATTTCATTTCTAACATTTCATTGCAATTATTTGTTTAGCTGTTTATTTTCCCCTAATAGACTATACAATCTATAAGGGAAAGTTACATTTATCTTTAGATCCTAGAAAAGTGTCTAATATTGAATAGGACCAACAAATGGTTATTAAATGAATGAGTGAATAAGGGTTGTTTGAAAATCTAGAAAAAGTAAGCCATCCAGTTGTCAACCAGTAACCAAGTAATTTTCTATCCTTCTGTCTTTTATTAACTGCATAAAATATTACAAAAATTTAGTCAGTGTTTATTACATGTTTCAGAATACTGTACACCCTTTTGTGGAAGTTTCCTTTCAAAACACTGCATACCAAACCAGTACTGCAAATGGATCTTATCCATGCTGGAATGAAGAAATTAAAGTAGACTTTGTGTAAGTTGGAGTCCATTATTCCTCTTTCTTAAAAAAAGAACAGCATTATTAAAAATAATGTTTGAGACCCTGGGTGGTTTGCTCAGTAGGTAGGGTGTTGGCCCAGGATATAGACATCCTGGGTTTGATGCCCATTCAGGGCACACAGGAGAAACGACTATCTGCGTCTCTCTCCTTCCCTTTCCCCCTTCTCTCTCCCTCCCACAGCCAGTGGTTTAGTTGGTTTGGGTGTTGCCAAACCAACTGAGGATAGTTTATTTGATTTGAGAATCAGGCCCAGACTGGGGTTGCTGAAAGAACCCTGGTCAGGCGCATGTGGGAGTCTGTCTATCTCCCCTCCTCTCACTTAAAAAAAAATGATTGAGATAGGCTTTGCTTTTTAAGCTTTTAAATTATGAAATATTTCTTACATAGATATTAATATATAATGTATATAAAATTGTAAGTTCTGAGGAAAAATAATAAAATGAATACTTACATATCTACTTTCCAGCTTAAAGAGTAGATATTACAAATACTTTGGAAAGCCCCTTCATGCCAACATCTAATTGTATCCCCCTGCTTTCCCCCCTGATGTAACAACCATGAATTTGTGTTTGTCATTGCCTCTCTTCCCTTATGATTTTAGATCATAGGTATTTATCCCTATGTATTATTTACTTCTGGATGTTTTTCATCTTTATATAAATTGAATCATCTTTTGCAATCTTGTTTCTTTACTCTTAGTTATTTTGAGATATTTATCCATGTTTCTATTTATAGTTCTTCCTCCTTCTCTCCTTATCCTCCTTTTTTTTCCTCCCTCCCTCCCTCCCTCCCTCCTTCCTTCCTTCCTTCCTTCCTTCCTTCCTTCCTTCCTTCCTTCCTTCCTTCCTTCCTTCCTTCCTTCCTTCCTTCCTGTCTTCCTTCCTTCCTGCCTTCCTGCCTTCCTCTCTTCCTTCTTTCCTTCCTTCCCTCTTTCCTTCCTTCCTTCCCTCCTTTTCACATCTACATAGTATTCCACTGTATTAAAATGACAGAGTTTATTTATATAATACTTTCTCCTGTTGATACACACTTATTTTTTTAAAGTTTATTTTTAAAATGTTCCCACTGATTGAGGGGGAGGGATGATGGGGGAAGGGGGAGAGAGAGAGAGAAGAATCAACTTGTTCCACTGAGTTGAGTACTCATTGATTGCTTCTCGTAGGTGGCCTGAGCAGGGATTGAACCTGTGACCTTGATGTGCTAGAACAACACTTCATCCACTGAACAACCTGGCCAGGGCCCACACTTGGCTTCTTTTAATGTTTTGCTATTGCAATAATGTTGCTCTAAACATGCTTCTACTGTCTTCTGGAGCACACATGCAAGAGTTTCTTTGCAAGACAGTAGCTCTCAAACTTTGTTGTGATCTAGAAATCACCTGTATAGTTTCTTATAACATTTCTGGGCCCACCTCCATAGTTCCTAATTCAGTAGGTCTAGTGTAGGGCCTGATAATTCCATTTCTAACAAGTTTCCAGGTGTTACTGATACTACTAGTCAGGGGACTTTTTGAAAACCTTTGCTCTAGGACATATGTTTAGGAGTGGTATTGCTAGGTTGTAGTTGAATTCAGCTTCAACTTTACTAGATAATACCAAACTGTTTTCTAAAGTAGTTATACTGAAATTTGCTCCCAACAGCAGTATATAAAAGTTCCTATTGTGCTACATCATCAATAATATTTTGTATTTTAAAAATTATTTTTTTCTAATGTGATGAATCTAAAATGATATTCTCATTGTGGTTTAACTTACATTCCATGATTTCTAATGAGATTGGGTTTCTTTTTTTACACATTAAAAAATATCAATAGGGACCCTGGTCAGGTAGTTCAGCTGACTGGAGTGTCATCCTGATGCACCAGGGTTGCAGGTTTAGTCTCCAGTGGGGCACGTGCAAAAGTCAGCCAATGAATGTATGGATGGATGGAGCAGCAAATCAATGTTTCTCTCTCTCTCCCTTCTCTAAAATTAATAAATAATAAAAATGTTAATACTAAATAAACTTTATTATTTAGGGAAGTTTAGGCTCAGTAAAATCGAGAGGGAAATACAGATAATTTCCACATGTCCTCTCCCCACAACACACACATACAGCACCCCTCAGCATCAATGTGTACATTTGTCACAACTGATGGACTAATATTGACACATCATTATCAAGCAAAGTCCACAATTCCCACTAAGCTTTACTCTTTGTGTCGTACATTCTATGGATTTTGACAAATGTATGACAACATGTATCCACCACTATAATATCGTACAGTTTAGTTCCACTGCCCTAAAAATGCCCTGCGCTTCATTTCTTCATCCCTTTATCTTTCCCCTGGAACCTCTGCAAACATTGATAGTTTTACTGCCTCCATAGTTTTGGCTTTTCCAGAATTAAATTGCATTAGTCAAGGTTCTCTAGAGAAACAGAAGCAATAGGGTGTGTGTAACATGGGTGAGCCTCATCCAATCAGTTGAAGGCTTAATAAAAAAAGAATTACCTTCCCTTAGGAAGAGGGAATTCTGCCAGCACACTGCCTTCAGACTTGGAGTGCAACTTTTCTGTGGGCCTCCAGCCTGCCCGCAGATTTTCAACTTGTGTGCTTCACAATCACGTAAGCCAGTATACAGAGGGTATTGCTTTATTTAAAGTCTACTGACTTATTTGTTAATGTGGAAAGAACACTTAATATGAATGGGAATTCACCTTCTTAATATATTTTAAGTGTACAACATATTATTGTTGACAGTAGGACAGGGTTGTACAGCAGATCTCTAGAGTTTACTCATCTTGCTTGCCTGATATGTTATACCTGTTAATTAGTAACTTCCCATTCCCCACCTCACCCTGGCTACTCTTTAATTTTATGAATTTGATTATTTTAGATGCTTTATATAAGTGGAATTAGGAAGTAATAGTCTTTCTGTAACTGGTTCATTTTGCATAACATTCATGTCCTCAAGAGTCGTCAGTGTCACATCCTATAGAATTTCCTTCCTTTTTTTTTTTTTCTGAAGCTGGAAACGGGGAGAGACAGTCAGACAGACTCCCGCATGCGCCCGACCGGGATCCACCCAGCATGCCCACCAGGGGCGACGCTCTGCCCACCAGGGGGCGATGCTCTGCCCCTCCAGGGCGTCGTTTTTGCCACGACCAGAGCCACTCTAGCGCCTGGAACAAAGGCCAAGGAGCCGTCCCCAGCGCCCGGGCCATCTTTGCTCCAATGGAGCCTTGGCTGCGGGAGGGAAAGAGAGAGACAGAGAGGAAGGAGGGGGGGTGGAGAAGCAGATGGGCGCTTCTCCTATGTGCCCTGGCCGGGAATCGAACCCGGGTCCCCCGCACGCCAGGCCGACGCTCTACCGCTGAGCCAACCGGCCAGGGCCTCCTTTTTTTTATGATGATGAATTATATTCCATTCCATTCCTCTTTTTATTTGTTATCCACTCACTTGTCAACAGATATTAAGATGTTTCCATATCTTGACTATTGTGAATAGTGCTGCATTTCTTTGAGGTCCTGGTTCAATTCTTTTGGATACCCAAAAGTGGGATTGCTGGATCATAGTGAGAAACCTCGGTATTCTTTCCATAGCAGCTGCACTATTTTGCATTTCTACCAACAGTGTAAAAAGGTGCCAATTTTCCACATCTTCACCAACACTTGTTATCTTTTGTTTTTTGGATAATAGTCACCTTAACAAGTGTGAGGTGATAACTCATTGTTTTTATTTTCATTTTTCTTGATGATTAGTGAACATTTTATTATTAGTTAGCAATTATTGAGCATTTTTTCCTACACCTGTTGGCCATTTGTGTGTCTTCTTTTTTATTTATTTTTTGACAGAGACAGAGAGAGAGTCTGAGAGAGGGACAGATAGGGACAGAGAGGAAGGGAGAGAGATGAGAAGCATCAATTCTTCATTGAAGCTCCTTAGTTGTTCATTGATTGCTTTCTCATATGTGCCTTGATTGGGGGGCTTCAGCAAAGGGAGTGACACTTTGCTCAAGCCAGCGACCTTGGTCTTCAAGCCAGCGACCCTTGGGCTCAAGGCAGCGACCATGGGGTCATGTCTATGATCCTACGCTCAAGCCAATGACCCCTCACTCAAGCTGGTGAACCTGTGCTCAAGTTGGATGAGCCCGCACTCAAGTTGATGACCTCAGGGTTTCAAACCTGGCTCCTCTGTGTCCCAGTCTCTATCCACTGTACCACCGCCTGGTCAGGCTTGTATGTCTTCTTTCGAAAATATCTATTCAAATTTTAGCACATTTAAAAACCAGATTGTTTGCTTTTTTACTATTGAGTTGTATGTGTTTCTTATACTTTTATTTTATAATAATTTATATATATTACAATATATGTTGTTTGAAAACATTCTCTTCCATGCTATAGGTTACTTTTCACTCTGTTGGTTGCTTCCTTTTCTGTGCAGAAGATTATAGTTTGATGTAGCTTCACTTTGTTTACTTTTGCTTTTGTTATCCATGCTTTGGTATTATATCCATGAAATCATTGCCAATGTCATGAAACTTTTCTACTGTGTTTTCTTCTAGGATATTTACAGTATTAGGTATTCCATTTTAAGCCTTTAATCCATTTTGAACTGATTTTTGTGTTTGGTTTAAGATAAGGGTCTAATTTGATTCTTTTGCATGTAGGTAATTTTACTGACACCATTTGTTGAAGAAACTGTCCTTTTCTCATTGTGTATTCCTATTGACCTGTTGTAGATGTAGAATTTATATCTGGGCTCTCTATTCTGAGACATTGGTCTTTATGCCTGTATTTATACCAGTACCATACTGTTTTGATTACTATAACTTTGAGATATAGTTTGAAATCAGGAACTGTGATGTCTTCAGCTTTGATCTTCTTTCTCAAGATTCATATTTTATGCTATAGCTATAGAAATAGGTTTTTGTTATTGGAAATAAAGTACACGGATCAAGTCAAATTTGAGGCCCTGGCCAGTTGGCTCTGTAGTAGAGCATCAGCCCAGCATGTAGATGTCCCAGGTTTGATTCCTGGTCAGGGCACATAGGAGAAGCACCCTTCTGCTTCTCTACCCCTCCTCTCTCTCGCTTCTCTCTCTCTCTTCCCCTCCTGCAGCCAAGGTTCAATTAGAGCAAGTTGGCCCCAGGCACTGAGGATGGCTCCATGGCCTCCACCTCAGGTGCTAAAAAATGGCTCGGGTTGCAACAGAGCAAGGGCCTCAGATGGGCAGAGCATCGCCCCCTAGTGAGCTTGCCAGGTAGATCTGGTCAGGCACATGCAGGAGTCTGTTTCTGCCTCCCCTCCTCTCACTGAATAAAAAAATGAAGACAAATTTAAAATACAGAGTTTAAATTATTCTCTAAACTCAATTTGCAGTTTTCAGTTGTCGTTTCCTATATACCTTTAGTTCTTACTGGGGTGAAAGGTTTATAAGGGACTATTAACCACATTTATTATCAAAATCCTTTCTCTTTTCCTGGTACCCTTTCCCTCTTCTCCTCCAAATCTTTTCTGCAGATCATGTGTTTCCTCACTATTTGCATGGTTCCATGGTGGCATCACTGACTTTTTAACTCCTGAATTTCTCCTGGTTGAATGCCAACCTCATGGTCTCCTGGACCTTGGGCTTCTAGTGTTGCTTTTCCCTCCAGCATTTGTGTTCTTGACCTTGGCTCTTTATAAGTGGGTCTTGATTCCCAGGATGAAACAGTCTATCTATGCTTACAACTTCCAGGTACTGACTTTCCTAGAAGATTATGCAAATAAGGTCCTGGCTATAGGCTCTAGCCAGAAAATTCTATAGTCATTCAGTCACTTTCAAACTAATAGCCTTGAGGGAACATATGCAAGCTGTGGGAACATAGAATTACCAACCACAAGTACTTTCCCCAGTCCTTCCTTGCTGAAGAGTTTTGACAGAATCCGCCTACCTATCCCACTGAAGGAAATTGTCTGTACTATATGAATATTCACATCCCAGCTACCAAACTGAAAACCTCTGGACCCTAACCAGGATTTGTAATAAGAGAAAGACCCGGTTGATGTCATTATTTCAGCTTGGGAGAAAAAAAAAATAGACCAGTATATCTTGGAATTTTGCTAAATTAGGTGCTGTGGGTACTTCTCCTTGTAGCAGAAACCAAGTCTATTCTTCCAGATTCAACATAAGCTCAATGGTATTTTCAGTCTTTGGCCAGGGTTTTAAACAGTTCTTGTAATCTGCTTGCTTGTCTGGACCGCATACTTCTTATTTTGCCTTGTTCTCTGATATCTGCTTACCGGATCTTTTTTTACTCTTTGTATATGAAGGGAAATCAATTCTATTATATTGTATAATATTAAGTTATTAATATATAAAAGTTTATTTGTTTAAAAAGTTTACAAAAGTATAAAATGTGATTATATGTGTTGAAATATTTGGCATGTTAATTTAGACATCAGAGTTAGAAGAAATATACTACATTAAATAAATGAACTTAGGATAACATAAAATAGTCAATAAGATAAATAAACTTATAAGTGAACTAAAGCAAATAAGGCTATAGAGTATTTATATTCTTGAAATTATAGCAATGAAATAAGCCTCTTGGTTGTGCATTTAGAGCACAACCAAGTTAATCAGAGGGTTCAGCTAAAGCAAAACCATTCAGCTACCATTTTTCATTGTTTCAGATATGAGAGCTCTCTATTCCCTTATCCATGTGACATTTTAATGAATAAAAACCACATACAAATGGAGTAGGAAGTAATAATAAATAAATAGTAAATAGTAATTAGCCTTGTTAGTTCTACTTTGGAGGAGAAATTGTGAAATTTGAGGAAAGTTTTGGATAAAGTTGCAAGATAATGTAGGGCTTTAGTGATTTAAAGGATATACATACTAAGTTGAATCACTCAAAAATGTCTTGAGGATGATGGTTATCATCTCTCCTGCTAGCACAGTGTAGTAAATTCACATTGTCTCCCCTGTCATGTCTTAGACATTCAACAGGAAAGGAAACTGTTGAAGGAATAGGGTAGGAAAGTCAGCTTATCACTTAGAAATATCAGGGAACTTCAACTTTAAAATTATTCTCTAAACTCAACTTTTTTCTAAACTAAACTAACATTTGTTACTGTGTCCATAGGTCTCAGAAAGTTATACAAACTATTGGAAAGCCTTTAAAATAGTAGCTGCTTTTTAAAGCAACAAGCTTCAACAAATAACATCAGTGGCAGTTGGTAATGAAAAGAGCCTGGCCTTTAAAGGCAGTCCAAATTGGGTTCCCATTAGAGCTCTGTCACTTGCTGGTGGCATTAACTTCTCTGGACTGTTAGAAGTTTGGTGGGGATTCTATGCAGAAGCCGGAGCTGAGAGAGAAAGTTCATTGCTTGTGACATACTACAGAATTCTTTCAGCTACCTCCCAAAATTATCTGGTCAAGTAAGTCATCAGCAGACAGCTTGCAAAATTAAATGCATTCTGCTATCTCAGTTCTGATTGGAGAAAATAAATGTGGGAAAGAGAATAAACTCTTAGCTGAGAGCATAAGAGCAGTTTTTATATGTGTGAACTAGCAGTAACTAGCAGAATTTAAGATAGTTGGAAAATCTTAATGTACCATACTCCAGAGAATTTGTTTGCCATGAATACCTTTAGTAGAAAGTCTTTCTGCTTGACATTTAAACATTTTTGTTCTTTACTCAAGTTATCTAAGAAGTAAATAAGATAAATTACAAAGCGCATACTAGCTTTAATGAAAGATAGTAGTTGTCTTCAAAGCACACAGATTTTTCTTAGCTTACACATTATAACAGAAAAGAACACAAGTAATTTTATAGTCCTTTATGAATAATACTCTTATAAAATAAATTAAGCATTTAAATATATTTTTCTTATTTACAGTTCACCAGGACATGATTATAGCTTATCAAGTTTATCTAAAATAAAAGATAACATATATATCAACATTTTTGATGAAATGTTTATTGAAGAACATGAGGTAAAGTACAATAATTAAAATGTTGAAATAATTCTAAGGTCAGACTGAATGAAGTCTAGTAACATATTTGTAAATTTGCTTTTAGATGCAATATCTATTTCTAACATTTTCTAAAAAGGATTTGGGGCAGCTTGAAATAAAATCAGACATTTGACAAGTCAGTTCAAAAATAGTAGAGATCATAAATTATATATAGGAGGAAGACGGGTAAATATGCCAAGAATTTGGGAGAAGTAGATTTCTGCAAATAAACATTACATTAAAACGTGAGCTTCCTGGTAGCCAAGATAGAAAGATAAGCAAAAATGGCTTATACATTTATTCCTGTGTGATCAAAGAAAATATACCACTTCTATAAAAAAGACCATAAGGCCCTGGCCGGTTGGCTCAGTGGTAGAGCGTCGGCCTAGCGTGCGGAGGACCCGGGTTCGATTCCCGGCCAGGGCACACAGGAGAAGCGCCCATTTGCTTCTCCACCCCCTCCGCCGCGCTTTCCTCTGTCTCTCTCTTCCCCTCCCGCAGCCAAGTCTCCATTGGAGCAAAGATGGCCCGGGCGCTGGGGATGGCTCTGTGGCCTCTGCCTCAGGCGCTAGAGTGGCTCTGGTCGCAACATGGCGACACCCAGGATGGGCAGAGCATCGCCCCCTGGTGGGCAGAGCTTCGCCCCCTGGTGGGCGTGCTGGGTGGATCCCGGTCGGGCGCATGCGGGAGTCTGTCTGACTGTCTCTCCCGGTTTCCAGCTTCGGAAAAATGGAAAAAAAAAAAGACCACATGGTTCCTAAAAGCCAGTTCTAGTCAACCAAAAATTTTAAATTACTAAATGTCTTCCTCATAGATATATGAAAGTTCCTAACATAGTGCCTACTGCCTTTGCAAGCTCTAAAATAAATGTTAGTTTCTTTCCAACTGAAGTGGGCACTAAAAGTATAAGGATGCATATCCATTATACCGTCTCTCTTAGTGTTCTGCGTAAAGGCTTTCATATACATGTCTATCAAATTCTATGGCAACACTATTGAACACTATTCTATATGGAGGGATTGGGGATCAGGCTCAGAGAAGTTGAATTAGACCTTGAAGTATGATTCATGAATGAACTTTCTATGAGAACTACTGAGAAACATAATGGCAATGTTTTCCAATCCAAGAGATACAGACATAAACATATTAAAACAGTTTCTATCAACTCTTAATAAAACCTGAAGGAAAAATATTAAACAGTAATTTGGTAATGGCTATTCTCCAAGGAGTTTAACTGAGTATAGTTTTCTGATGATCTAACTGATAAAGAGCACAGCTTAGTAAACCAAAAGAATGCCTTACAGACTTTCTTTCTCAAAAGTGAATTATTGCAATGATTGGTTTGACCAGGCAAGAAAAAGTTTAAAAAGTTTGTTACCACCAAACTAGTATTACAAGAAATGTTACATGGTTTTCTTTAAGTAGTAGAAGAAGAGGAGGAGGAAAAACAAAAACAGGAACACAGAAGAATAAAATGGCAATAAATATGTGCCTATCAATAATCACTTTAAATGCAAATTATTTAAATGCTTCAATCAAAAGACATAGGGTAGCTAAATGGATTAAAAAAAAGACCTATATATATGCTGTCTACAAGAGACCCACCTCATAATGAAAGATACACACAGATTAAGAGTAAAGGGATGGAAAAAGATATTTCATACAAATGGAAGTGAATAAAACAACAGTACATATAGCTGACAAAATAGACTTTAAAAGAAAGGCTATGTAGCAAGAGACAAAGAAGGACACTACCTAATGATAAAGGGAGCAATCCAACAAAAGGCTATAACCCTTGTAAACATTTACTCACCAAATGTAGGAGCACTTAAATACATAAAACAAATCTTGATGGATATAAAGGGAGAGATAGACAGAAATACAGTAACAGTAGGGGATTTTAACACACCATTATCATCAATGAATAGATCTTTCAGACAGAAAATCAACAAGAAAATGGCAGCCTTAAATGATACATTAAATCAGCTGGTTTTAATTGATATCTTCAGAGCATTTCAGAGAATATACATTCTTTCCAAGTACACATAGAACATTATTTAGGATAGACCACGTTTTAGGTCACAAAACAAGTTTAAATGTATTTAAGAAGATTGTAATCATATCAAGCATCTTCTCTGATCATAATGATGTGAAACTAGAAATCAATCACAAGAAAAATATTGAAAAAGCACACAAAGACATAGAAGCTAAATAACTTGTTACTAAACAAATGAATTGGTTAACAATGAGATCAAAGAACAAATAAAAAGATATAAAACAAATGAAATGAAAACATAACAACCCAAAATAAGACACAGCAAAATAGGTCCTAAGAGGAAAATTCATAGCATTACAGGCCTACCTCTAGAAGCAAGAAAAATCTCAAATAAACAATCCAACTTTACACTTAAAGTAACTTGAAAAAGAACAACAAAGCCCAAAATGAACAGGAGGAAGGAAATAATAAAGATCAAAGCAGAAATAAACAAAATAGAGTCTAAAAACAAATAATACAAAATATCAGTGAAACCAAGAACTGGTTCATAGAAAAGATAAACAAGATTGACAAACCTTTAACCAAACTCATCAAGTAAAACAGAGAGAGAGGACCCAAATAAATAAAATCAGAAATGAAAGAGAAGTAACATCTGACACCAAAGAAATACAAAAGATAATAAAGTATTATGAACAGCAACTACATGCCAACAAATTGGACAATCTGGATGGAACATATATATTCCTACAAACATACAGTCCTCCAAAACTGAATAAGGAAGAATCAGAAAATCTGAATAGACCAGCTGCAACTAATGAAATTGAAACAGTAATCAAAGAACTTCCAACAAACAAAAATAATGATAGTCCAGAGTCTTGGACTGGATAGCTTCACAGGTGAGTTTTAGCAAACATTCAAAGTAGATCTAACACCTATCCTTCTCAAAGTGTTCAAAAAAAAATTCAAGAGGAAGGCTGTGGCCAGGTAGCTCAACTGATTAGAGCATCATCCTGATATGCCAAGGTTGTGGATTTGATCCCCGGTCAAGGCATGTATGAGAATCAACCACTAAATGCATAAATAAGTGGTACAACAAATTGATGTTTCCCTCATTCTCTCTCTCTCTCCCCTCCCCTCTCTCTCTAAAATCAATAAATAAATAAAAAAGAAGAGGCAAGACTCCCAAGCTTATTTTATGAGGCCAGCATTATCCTAATTCCAAAATCTGATAAAGACACTACAAAAAAAAAAATTATAGGCCAATATCCCTGATTGAACATAGATACTAAAATCTTCAAAAAAAATTATTAGCAAACCATTACAGCAATACATTACAAAAGTCATACTCCATGATCAAGTGGGACTTATTCCAAGAATGCAAGATTGGTATAATATTTGCAAACCAACAAATGTGATATACCACCTAAACAAAATGTAGAATAAAATCACATGGTCAGCCATGGCTGGTTGGCTTAGTGGATAGAGTGTGAGCCTGGCATATGGATGTCCCAGGTATGACTCCCAGTCAGGCCACACAGAAGCAACCATCTGTTTCTCTCCCCCCCCCCTCACTTTTCTCTCTCTTCTCTTCTCACAGTCAGTGACTCAATTGGTTCTAGCATTGGCCCTGGGCGCTAATGATGGTTCAGTTGATCTGAATGTGTCAGCCTCAGGCACTAAATATAGCTCTATTAATTCTAGCATTGGCCCCAGACAGGGGTTGCCAGGAGGACCCCAGTCGGGGCACATGCAGGAGTCTGTATCACTATTTCCCTTCCTCTCACTTAAAAAAAAAAATCACATGATCATATCAATAGATCCAGAAAAAGCATTCAATAAAATTGAGCACTCATTTATGATAAAAATTCTCAGCAAAATGGGAATAGAGGAAACATACCTCAATGTAATAAAGACCATATATGACAAACCCACAGCCAAAATCAAAATGGGCAAAAACTACAAGTGTTTCCCTTAAGATGGGGAACAAGACAGGAATGTCTGCTCTCACCACTCTTATTCAGCATGGTACTGGAAGTCCTTGCCACAGCAATCAGACAAGAAGAAGAAATAAAAGGCATCCAAATTGGAAAGGAAGAAGTAAAACTGTCATTATTTGCAGATAACATGATACTGTATATAGAGAACCCTAAAGATTCTACCAAAAACCTACTAGAACTGATACTTGAATTCAGTAAAGTAGCATGATACAAAATAAATATCCAGAAATCAGTTGCATTTATATACTCCAATAATGAACTATCAGGGAAACTAAGAAACAATCCCAGGCTCTGGCCTTATGGCTCAGTGGATAAAGTGTTGTCCTAGCACACAGAGGTCACAGGTTCAATCCCTAGCCACAGCACCTAGGAGAAGCAATAAATGAGTACACAACAAGATGGAACAACTAAGTGGAACAATGAGTTGATGATTCTCTCTCCCGTCCCCCCACCCCTCAAGTCAAGGGAAAAATTAAAAAGAAAAAAAAAAGGAAGAAAATCCCCTTTACAATTGCATTTAAAAAATAAACTTCTTAGGAATAAATTTAACCAAGGATGTAAAAAAACACGTACTTGGAAAATTATAAGACATTGAACAAAGAAACTGAAGATGCAAATAAGTGGAAGCATATACTGTATTCATGGATAGGAAGAATTAACATCATTAAAATGTTCATGTTACCCAAACCAAGCTATAGATTCAATGCAATTTCTATCAAGATACCAATGGCATATTTCACAGAACTAGAACAAATATTCCAAGAATTTATATGGAACCCCCAAAAAAGAAACAACCCCCCACACACACACAAATAGCCACAGCACTGACTATATCTACTACAATAAAAGTGTTACATTAAAAATGTAAATAGTGGCCCTGACTCGTTGGCTCAGTGATAGAGCATCAGCCCAGTGTATGGAAGTCCCAGGTTCAATTCCCAGCCAGGGCACATAGGTGAGGCACCCATCTGCTTCTCCATTCCTCCCTCCTCTCCTTTCTCTCTATCTCTCTCTTCCCCTCCCCCAGCCAAGGTTCCATTGGAACAAAGTTAGCCCAGGTGCTGAGGATGGCACCATGGCCTCTGCCTCAAGCGCTAGAATGGGTACAGTTGCAATGGAGCAATGCCCCAGATGGGCAGAGCATCGCCCTCTAGTGGGCATGCTGGGTGGATCCCATTTGGGTGCATGCAGAAGTCTGTCTGTCTGTCTGCCTCCCTACTTCTCACTTCAGAAAAATACCAAAAAAAATGTAAATAGTTATACATATGTCATAAACTCTACAACAGGTCATTATTTTGCTTTAGATAGTCAATTATCTTTGTGTGTGTGTGTGTGTGTGTGTGTGTGTGTGTGTGTGTGTGACAGAGAGAGAGAAGGACAGATAGGGACAGACAGACAGGAAGAATGAGAGATGAAAAGCATCAATTCTTTGTTGTAGCTCCTTAGTCTCTTCAGTTGTCCATTGATTGCTTTCTCATATGTGCCTTGACTGGGGAGCTACAGCAGAGTGAGTGACTCCTTGCTCAAGCCAGCGACCTTGGGCTTCAATCCAGTGACCTCTGGGCTCAAGCCAGCATCCATGGGGTCATGTCTATAATCCTATGTACAAGTCAGTGAGCCCACACTCAAGCTAGTGAGCCCGCACTCAAGCTGGCGACCTCGGGGCTTCAAACCAGAGTCCTCAGCATCCTAGTCTGACATTCTATTCACTGTGCCACAGCCTGGTCAGGCAGTAGTTAATTATTTTTTAAAGAAATTTAACAGTGAGAAAAATACATTTTTTTCCATTTATTCTCTGGTTTCTTTCTTTCTTTCTTTCTTTCTTTTTTTTGTGACAGAGACAGAGAGAGGGACAGACAGACTGGAAGGGAGAGATATGAGAAGAATCAATTCTTCATTGCAGCATCTTAGTTGTTCATTGATTGTTTTCTCATATGTGTCTTGACCAGGGGGCTACAGCAGACGAGTAACCCCTTGCTCAAGCCAGCGACTTTGGGCTCAAGCTGATGAGCCTTGCTCAAACCAGATGAGCCCACGCTCAAGCTGATGACCTCAGGGTTTTGAACCTGGATCCTCCGTGTCCAGTCCGACGCTCTATCCACTGCACCACTGCCTAGTCAGGCTCCTTGGTTCCTTTTTAAAAGGAAGAGATGATTTTTTTATATTCACCTATAAGTTTGTGAAATTATTTGTAACATGATATAAAGTAAATAATAAATTTTTTTTTTTATTTTAACAGGCTCACTGTTTTAGGAGCTGCGGTGGTCATTCTTATATAAGAAAGAATTGGCTTGGGTCCATTGTCTTCCCTTTCTCTACACTTCTGCAACAATCTGAGGTGATAGAAAATGATTCTTTGTTCATTATTTTAAGTTTTTACTTCTGGCCAATAGAAACATTATTGTGTCTGAATTTGATTCTGTGATTGACAAATTGTTAGGTCAGTTAAAGTGATCTTTTATTTGAGAGCTATTGAGATATTGGAGTGTTTGAAGGTTTTAGCTATCTCTAGAACAAAATACACCACAAATTTCTGAAAACTTGAATGTGTATATTGATAAAGACTGGGACAGGAGTCTTAGGTTTTAAAATGACATTTATATTTGCATATAATAGTTTAGAGGACCAGATTCACAAATGTTCTGATTAATGATGTTGTCTTGTAAGTATGGGTTCCAGGAGCTTCAGCTTCTTAACATTGTTTATCGTTAATGGTAAGACTGATGGTTGGTACTTGTCTCTGTTATACTCCCGGAGTGCCGCGGACCAGCCGCGACGAGTTTATTCAGGTCTGGAGTGGGAACGGTATGGAATTGATGAAAATAGACGTAAAGAATTAAAGACTATAAAAGGTGGGTTTCGAGAGGGTTTCACAGCTCCTGCTAGCAGTAAATTATTACTGCCCTAGCAGCCCGCAAAACATGGCCGCTCCCAGAAACTGCATCCTTTATTTACTGGGCAAAGTGGAAATTAGCAAATCAGTTACGTTTCCAAGGCAACTCAAGAAAACCACCAAGTGTGAAAACCCCCCACCATATTCAAACATCCCAACCTTACACAAAGAAGTAACTTCCTTCCAGTCTTTCCGGGGAACAGGGGAGGTAGGATGAGCAAATACATTCCAGCACTACAGCTTAACAGCCTTTTGCAACTTAATCAGGCAGGTGAGGTGGGGGGTTGGGCAGACTGTCAGTTTACAGGCAGCTCTTAGCATCTCTGCCCCCCAGATATCCAAACTCTAAAAATCCTGTTGGCTTTTTTGGTCCCCGACACCAGAGGGCTCTGCTGTTGGGTTATGTAGCAAAATATGCCGACATGACCTGCAAAATATAAAAACTCCCACCTAGACTCCATTTTGGGCTCTGTTACTTATAGAGCTATGCCAAGTATAGAAGATTCAGAAACGGGTCATCCATCTTGATGGAGTTCACTGTGTATAGAAGAAAAATCACATTTCATTACAACCTGATAATGTACTCTGATAGGGCGTGAGATAGGTACAACGATAGAGTAGGGAGTACCTTACTCTTCTTTATTTAGAGGGGGGAAAGGGGTCGTTCAGAGGGGTTGGGGTGGATAAAGGGAATGAGGAAGAGAATGAAAGATCAAGGAAGTGTTTACAGAGGAGGTAACTTTTGAATCAAGTCCTAAAGATGAGTTTGTCGAGCAAATGAGGGTATTTGACTCATTTATGTGTGTATTAGTTAATACTGCATTCTATCGTATTCCACAGAAAACCTAACAATGATTGATATAAGGGGTCTATTTATTTCACCTAAAAAGAAGTCCAGCCCTGGCTGGTTTGCTCAGTGGTAGAGCGTTGGCCCAGCATGTGGAAGTCCCGGGTTTGATTCCCGGCCAGGGCACACAGGAGAAGCGCCCATCTGCTTCTCCACCCCTCCCCCCCCCTTCCTCTCTGTCTCTCTCTTCCGCTCCCACAGCCAAGGCTCCATTGGAACAAAGTTGGCCTGCGTGCTGAGGATGGCTCTATGGCCTCTACCTCAGGCGCTAGAATGGCTCCCATTGCAATGGAGCAACACCCCAGATGGGCAGTGCTTTGCCCCTTAAGTCGGCATGCCAGGTGGATCCCACTCGGGTGCATGCGGAGTCTGTCTCTCTGTCTCCCCGTTTCTCACTTTAGAAAAATACCCCCCCCAAAGTCTAGGTGCCAGTGCTCAAGAATTTCTTCAAGAATACAAGCTACTTTTGTGTTTCTCTTCCACTGTACTATCATGTGGCTTTTATCCTCATAACTTCAAATTGTTCACTTCATATTCACGTTGCAGACAGGAGTCAGGGTGAAGCACAAGGGGGCAGTGCCTATATTAGAAAAACAGACATTTCACCAGAAAATTTCAGCAGACTTCTTATTTTTTGTTGATGTGACTTGACCATTACATGGCTGTCATGTTGCCACCTAAAACTTGGTAAGATATAAGAAGAGAATGGATATTAGGGAGGAGGGTAGGAATGTTTGCATAATATGCAATCATGGGATGTAAGGGAGTATGTTGCAAATATAAGTGCTGAAAATCAAGAGCAATAGAGATTTAAGTTGTTGGAAGGAACTGGGCTTCCTACATTTGTAAATCCTGCAGATGTTTCTCAGTCTCAGGCCAGACTCCAGGATAGAGAGGTAGTTCAGAGTGTGAGCTTTAATGGTGGCCAAAACGGAGTTGTAATCCTGGCTCCACTACTCATCACTTGTGTTGTGATCTTGCACAAATGACTTAAATTCTCCGAGTCTCAGTTTCCTTATCTACCAAATGGAGAGAAGAGCACTATCTACCCTTTAAATGATGTGATCTATGTATCAAGCACTTGGCACAGTGCCTGGCACATAGTAAGTGCTCAATAACTATGAGCTATGAGTTTTAGTTATTATGATTGTAAACTAGCTCCTTGCTATAACACACACATACACACACACACACACACACACACACACACTTTCTCCACCTGTGGACCTAAGGGTTATTCTTCCTGCTGTTACAGTTTTCGTCTCTTTCTAAACCCAGTGAAAAATGTAACATTGTTTTTTTAGCATTTAGATTTTTTTTTTATCACTCTGGTACATTAACTTCCTCATTTCATCCCATTCTTACTCTTGCCCTCTTTGCATAGTACACATTAGACAGGTTCACAGATTAAGAGTACCCGTGAACTGATCACTGTGAAAAAACTTGATCATCCTTGTGCAAGTGCATAGTAGTAGAACCAGCATGTACCCAGGCAAGCCTGTTTCTTCCTGTTGAGACTGAGCTAGGCTATACTGTATTTGACTGATGTTTTATTTCATCATGCAGAATTGATTATATTGATATATTCTTTCAGATTAACGGAACATTCCAAGTAAATATTCCACAAGTTTTGCTTGGATATACTTGGAGTAAGACTTATACGGCTCCCAAAGAAGATTATAATGGGCAGGATTTAAAACAATGTACCTTTTTAAATATTTTTGCTACCATTGAACCTCAAATATCATATGTCATCTGTAATCCAGAACTAGACAAGGTATGTTTTACATTGAATTATTTTTATATATACTATCAAAGAAGTGCAAAGTATTTTTTTTCTTTTTTTTGTATTTTTCTGAAGCTGGAAACGGGGAGAGATAGCCAGACAGACTCCCGCATGCACCCCACCGGGATCCACCGGGCACGCCCACCAGGGGCGATGCTCTGCCCACCAGGGGGGATGCTCTGCCCCTCCGGGGCGTGGCTCTGCCGCGACCAGAGCCACTCTAGCGCCTGGGGCAGAGGCCAAGGAGCCATCCCCAGCGCCCGGGCCATCTTTGCTCCAATGGAGCCTTGGCTGCAGGAGGGGAAGAGAGAGACAGAGAGGAAGAAGGGGGTGGGGGTGGAGAAGCAAATGGGCGCTTCTCCTATGTGCCCTGGCCGAGAATCGAACCCGGGTCCCCCACACGCCAGGCCGACGCTCTACTGCTGAGCCAACTGACCAGGGCCGAAGTGCAAAGTATTTTAAAAACCAGTAACAACCATTTCAAAGCTGGCAAAAAATGATTCTTGATATTTTCCTGTGGGAACAGTATGGTACAACGTTAAAATATGTAAACTTGATTTTAGTTTTCAGATCAAACAGATGTTTTGGAGAGAGCACAGATTTTTAAAAACAATTGTAAGGCAGTATTTCCCAACCGAAGAATCACACCTACTGTTTTTAATGATGATGGGATACAGATCTTAGTAACAAGGTACATCAAGGCATTAAATCCTCCTCAACAACTCCTGGATATATTTCTTCATGATTCTAATGCAACACTTGTAAGTTATATTTTAGAAGCTTTATTGAGATATAATTTACATACCATTAATTAACCCATCTAAAGTGTACAATTCAATGATTTTTAGTTATTCTCACAAAATTGTGCAATCATCTCTATAGTAAGTTTTAGAATATTTTCATCACTCCAAATTTACATTTTAAAACTTGTTTACTTATTTATTTATTTATTTTAAACTTGTTTATTTTTTAATATTAATTTCAAGTATAAGTTTCTTACTAATATTATTTTGCCTTCAGTTTCCTAAGAGAAAAACCCATCTATGTTACAGTGTGTCCTCCTGAGCCCCAGATGGAAGATCTTTCTTCCCACTTGAACTAGAGTGTCACTGTCACTGCACCGGTTCATGTGACCATACTGGCTTCATAACTTTTCTATCAAACTTTGAAAAATGACGTAAATTTTTCTTAGACTTCCAGAATACTAAAGTTTTGAACCTAAAGAGGTTGTGTCCTTCTAAGGATTGCTTCTTATTGTATGTGGGAATGAAGAAAACCGTGTTATGTTTTTCTATGTAAACTGCCAATATAAGACTTCCTACACCTTCCCTATGTGACTCTATGCCTATTTATTTACCAGCTGACAAAATAGACACATATTTAAATTTTAATTACTTAGAGAATGAAGATTTGTTCATTATAGATTTAAAAGAAGATATACGTCCTTTCACTTTGAGAAAGGAAAATATGAAAGCAGAGTTATATCTATCTACCCTTTAAGAAAAAAGTAAGGTTTGATTAAAGGGCATCTATGAAAAATCATATACCTTTCATTTGTTCAGGTTTGATTCAGTCACTTGGCTCTCCTTAGAATATTTATTTGTCCATTATGAAGCTCCCCTAACTGGACCCTTTCAACTAAAATCAAAAATTTTAATTTAGGTTGCCTTTTCATCCTGAGTCTCTTCCTTCCTGCTTCCTGACAACCAAAGTCCAAGGAGATGATAGTGCTTTTAGATTTATTTCAAAGATAATATTTGTATTTACACACACACACACACACACAAATCTTAGTTCCTTTGCTTGTTAAGGATTGTGAACTGTGACAGCATTGGAGGTCATAATAGCTCATAAATGCTGGCTATTGTAAATTAATGAAGATGTTAGTGAAACTTTCTGTGTTAACTCATTATTTATTTGTATCCCTTTCTCTTTTCCTACTTTAGTCTGAGTTCTTGTCTCTAGTCCTAGGGGGGAAGAACTAACAGTATAATTTCTGTTGTTTGAGAAAGCAGCTATACTAATATCTTCCTCAGCAATAGTGCATAACAGCTTATATTAACAAAAGTAGTTCTGATTTTCAACCTAAAAGCAAATTAAATCAAACTTATGCTGTTCTTCAACATCTCTTTTTAAGTTTAACAACTGTATTTTAAAGTATATATGTAATGTATCATATTTAAAATTTCAATAATTTATTACAGTGAAATGTAATGGTTAAGAGGCATGCTCTAGAGTCAGGTTGATTGGGGTTTATATTATGTTAGCTGTGTGACACTGGGCAAATTATCCTAGCACTCTAAGCTTGCTGCCTCTTCTGTAAAATAATAATAATAATGGCATAAACTTCATAGGACATACTAAATGTAATATTATGGCATATAAAGCAATAATGTTACTTAATACTATTCTAGGACCTCATTGCTCACTTTGTATCTTTGATTCCTGTTATGCCTGATACACTGGATGAAAATGATGGTTTTGATATATGGATGACATCAGAGGTAACAAATTACATTTTATAATTAAAATGTATAATATTTCTTGCTTTTATTTTTTTTTAAAAAAAAAACCTGTTTTCAAAATATGTATTACATTGCCTTTGATAATTTAATAATTTTAAAGAATTTGTTTGAATAGCTTTGCATTGGCTGGTGGCTCAGTAGATAGAGGGTCAGCCCAGGATATGGACGTCCTAGGTTTGATTTCTGGTCAGTGCACACTGGAGAAACAACTATCAGCTTCTTCTCTCTCCCTCTCCCCTTCTTTCCCTCTTCTCCTCCTGCAGCCAGTGGCTCAATTGGTTCGAGTGTGGGCCAGGTGCTGAGGGAAGCTCCTTTAGATCGCATGAACTTCAGGCACTAAAAGTAGGTTGGTATTCATTGGCCTTAATAAGGTTGCCAGATGGATCCTGGTCAGGGCGCATGCGGGAGTCTGCCTCACTATCTCTCCTCCTCTCACCTAAAAAAACAAAGTATATAAAAATATAATTAAATAAATAATTTTCAGTTCTATTAACAATCCACAGAAATAATTCTGAAAGACAAAAAATGTTAATGTTATAAGTGGTAGCTCACAATATTTTGATTCAATAGGAATTTTAGGAATATAATATTATGACCATCTCCAGAGAGAAATATGGCTTGTCACCATGTAGCTTGTCATACCCTTAAGTCTAGGGCAAATGTCACCACTCCCCAGGTATCCCAGTCTCTCCACATCTGAATGAAGAGTTTGTATTACAGTACTCTTTCTTAGCACATAGATTAAAGTTCTCTTTAGATTGGTTGCCAACTAAAATACAGGCACAATGAAATATTTGGGTCATATTTATACTAAAATATTTGTTTATCTGCAGTTTAAATTTAACTGAGCAATCTATTCTCCCCAAAATCTGGCAACCTCAATTAGAGCACTTCTTCCATTCCACTTTACATAATATTTAGTTGCTTATATATTGACCCAACACCCGTATTCTATACAAATACATCTCAAATTTAATCTCCTTGAATAGGAAGACTTGACTCTTTTATTTTTATATTTATCACTTGTACACTGCTTTAAATTTTTCAAGCATTCCATAAATATTTTTAATTGAAAAATATTAGTATGATGGGAGCCTATAAGAGACACTTTCCATCTGGAACTAATAGTCCTAGGGCTTATCTAGAATGAAAGGCTAGATTTGAGCTGATTGGATTTAGGAGACACAGGGTTAACTCCATAGGTAGGTTACCTTGCCTTCTGATTAGTAAGAACAAGGGAGACACAAACACGTGGTTCTAGTGATTCAGTGATTCAAATCTGGTAGAACTCAAAGAGATGTCATGAACTCTGGACTTTTCTGAGACTCTTTGAACTAATCAGAATGTGTTCAGATGTATTATGATCCTTCAGAACATTGAAAGATAGTCTCTAACATAACTAAAAATAACCATTCAGGCAAATACTTCTGAGACACCCCCCCCCCACTCCAAATACTACCCATAACGGAGAGGTTACTACAGGTATAAGATTCCTCTTGGCACGTGTCTGCCCATTGATATGAACTCTTTGGGGATGGGATGCCCATGAGTGTGTGACTAATTAGATTGTAACAAGACGTAAGTTATTTTCTTTTACCAAACATACAGTCTTTGGAATAAAGCCTTGCTTCAAATCCTACCTCAACTACTTCATAGCTCTGTGTGATCTAAGATAAGTTGTTTAGTTTCTTTGGAGCTTAATTTCCTCCTCTGTGTCATATAAGAGTTTTAAAGGATAACAGATGCAAAGCCTCTGGAACTCAGTGTATTGGTTACCTACTCTCAACCATTCCTTCCTCTTATGAAATCCAGGTAGGGGAACCTAGTGGCCTGACATTGAAGACAACTTATATTCTGCTCTTTACTCTTCTGTTCACTTTTCTTCCCGAAGAGCCAAGTTACCATCTGCCCTAGCCTCTATCCCTCACCATCACATTCAGCCAGTGTGTACTGATGTGTCTGTATCAGTTGTTAAATGCTTTCATACTGATTGGTAAATAGTCACTTGTATGATCTCCTGGCTCCCTGCTCCCCAGTCTCCCTGGCCACCACAGCCCTTTCTCGGGGATTATAGTGGACTAGAAAGCACACATCCTAACTAAATGTTGCTGCTGCTACTCAACAACAACAGATACTTGCTGTAAAAACATTTGGTCCCATGTATGTTTTGATTTTTCAAGAGAGGTCATATCCAAAGTTTTATCATGGAATCTTCCAATTGTTTAAAAACATACTGGGACCAAACAAAACATACCTATAAACTAGAACTAAATCCTAGACCACCAGTCCACCACCTCTGCTGTGTCTTATCTCCTGCTACAACTGCTTAATTAGGCACCTTACACAGGGTGGGCAAAAATGGGTTTACAGTTGTGAGTAGGCAGAGTTTATTCTTATATTATGGATTAGTGATTGTAATATTTATTTGTATTACAACTGTAAACCTACTTTTGCTTACCCCTGTATTTGATTATACCCAGCCCAGCTGTTCAGCTTTTTGGGTTGAAGAAGTTTCAGTCTTTTTTTCTGATTGGGTTCCAACTAAGATCTCTTTCTTTCTTTGAGTTGAGAGCACTGTATTAGTACAGAACAGAGGGAACACCATTGACCAAAGGATCCCTCCCTCCAAAAACACATGATTTCCTATCAAATGAGTTTTCTTAAAATACCAATCCATATGCTCTTATTTGCCCAGGACAGTTTAATATTTATCCTAAACAAAATGTCCCATTTTAGATGATAAATTATTTGGTCTCTTTTTCAGTATCCACATTAAGTGTCCCATAGTAAAGGTAACTCCTATGCTCTAAATTAATGATTCCTCCTGATGCCCTGGTGTCATTGTATCAGGCAAATGATGCCAGAGCTTTTGGCTTTGCAGTCATCCTAGTATTCATTGCACTTCTCAGCTTCCTCTCCACCACTTTCTTCTTTTATTTTCTTTTTCTTTCTTTCTTTTTTTTTTTTTTTTTTTGTATTTTTCCAAAGTTAGAAGTGGAGAGGCAGTCAGACAGACTTCTGCATGCGCCCAACCGGGATCCACCCAGCATGCCCACCAGGGGGTGATGCTCTGCCCATGTGGGGCTGTTGCTCCATTGCTCAGCAACTGAGCTATTTTAGTGCCTGCAGCAGAGGCCATGGAGCCATCCTCAGCTCCCGGGCCAACTTTGCTCCGATGGAGCCTTGGCTGCGGGACGGGAAGAGAGATAGAGAGAAAAGAGAGGGGGAGGGGTGGAGAAGCAGATGGGCACTTCTCCTGTATGCCCTGGCTAGGAATCAAACCCAGGACTGATGCTCTACAGCTGAGCCAACCAGCCAGGACCTTCACCTCCTTTTTACTGTTGCTTTTGTTTTACCTTAGCGCTGCATCAGTTTGGCTATTGGAAATAAGGAGGAGCATGCCATACTTCTCTGTAATTTCTTTTTGTATTTTGGAAAGAAAGCTTTGGTCCTCCTGGGAACCTCAATGTTAGAAGTAAGTGTTGGAGTTAATATTTAAATAGTGTAAACAAATATAATCAGCCATCAGCTACAAGTTTAAAATACTTCATTCCCAAACTTCCATTTTTTCACAAGCTAATTAAATAACTTTTGGACAAGCAATTATTTAGTTGTGAGACTAATGTTGGTTCACCAAAAGTTCTACAAGGTAAAGAATGACTTTCTTTTGTTTTTCTTCTCTGCAAAATAGTACTAATAACAGTACTACCTGAGGGGGTTACTAGAAATACTCAATTACATAGTAAATATGTGGCACTGAGAAGAGCATTGGTTGATGGTAAATGCTCAGTAATGGTGGTGGCAGTGGTGGATGCAGTAATAGTTACAGTAGTAGCTGTGATTGTTAACCACTATTGCCACCATACTCTTTATGTTTCTAAAGCTATATTTTAAAATCCATAAGAAATACTTCTCCCTGTTCTCCATTGCTTACTTTTTACTTGTACAAGAGTGGGCCAGAAATTCATGTATTAACCTATCTGAAGTTTTTACAATTTATGTACTTGTGTATTCATACTTCCAGAAAGCTGTCTTCTTTCCGTTTCTCTTTCAATCTGAATATTTTTATCAGTGTCAAAATTTCCAGTCTTGTTTCATATTATCTTTTCATTGATTGCTTATTTCTCTATATTTCCTTGACATAGTTTATTATTTCCATCAGTCTTGTGAGCTAAAAGCCTAATGGTTCATTTCCCCATATGATCGCCTGCTGTAGTTTTAAGAACCACTAGATGGCAGCAGTGAACAATATTTTCAATAAACGTTTGCTTTTAGACCTGTGGTTGAGGTGAAGCCTCTTTACTGTAAAGGAGATGAACGCAATGATAAAGAACAAGTGCTTTGGCATTAGGGAAACCAGGCTACATAACACCGTGTTAAAAGTATGGGTTTGGGGGTCAGTCAGAGAGGGTTTTAAAACCTAGCAATGCATTTTACTGACTGATCTCATCCTTTTTAACTTCTCTGAGCTCCAGCTATCTCCTCCTAAAACAGGAATAATGCCATTTACTGTTGCCCTAGACAAGCTTCTTAACCTTCGATTTCTCATCTGAAAAATTAGCATAATGATATCCCTACTGCACAGAATTTAGAGTGAATCAAAGCAAGAAAATTAGTGTGAATGCTGAATAGAGTAGCTTTTGTACATAAATACTCAGTAAATGGTAAATAATCATTATTATTGTTACCTGACATTTTTATTCCTTGCTAAGAAACATTTGCACTTCAAAAACTATGTGCAGAGAAAAATCATAATATGACTTTTATTCCTCAAAAGAGTTTTTAATCTTGTCCTCAAAATTAATTTAATGGCTTTTTAACTCCACTTGGCTTTTACAGAGCCTTATGTCACGTTCTATTCCCTAGCTCTGTGTGATGCTCACCTCAAGTCTCCCCAGTATATTCTACTCAAAGCAGGGCTAGTCCATTTACCACCCCGGTGTGAACTAGACACCACTTTAGGATTAGCTGTTGGGAAACTGTCAGCGTGTACTGACTTTGTTAGAACAATGTATCTTTCTGTCATGAGGGAACCCCTGTGGGACTATACATGGCAGTAGGGCTTCGAAAGTTCTCTCACTTGAATCCTCATGCTAGCCCAGGCCTAAGGGTTTCTGGAGCCTCTGCCTCTTCCTTTTACAAAAAATGTTAAAAAGCCTAGAAAATACTTTTAGAAATCAGAAATACCACATGCTTACATTGTAATTTTCACTTGAAAAAATGTGTTAAGTCAATTACCCGCCCGAAATGATTTTAACTTCTTTTCCTCATACAGGGGCATGTGGCTTATGTATTAACTCATGAAACTGATGAATATTTGCTTTGGAATCCTTTAACTGGACAATGTCATAAGCAGTTTGACCCATTTTGTCCTTTACAAAGTGTAGATTGTTTGTTTGATCATAGAAACGTAAGTATATTGGGAGTCAGGGCAGAGATCTTAATTTAAGCCTTTGGGTAGTACGAACGTTCATGTATATCTTCATGCCTCCTGACCATCCAGAGTACGATCGATTCATTTTAAAAATGTGTAGGGCAACATTAAAAAAAGGCAAATGTATGTTCTTGTTTTCATAAATTGGCCATCAAACAAATATGATTTTAAGTTAATAAAACTGGAACTGGAACTAATTTTATTTTTTTGAAAAAAAAAACTCACTGGGGTCAGCTAGCATAAAAAAAAATCTCACTACTCAAAGGTTTAAACTCTCTCCTCAAGAGTCAAATTAGTTATCCTTGACCCTGGCTATGCATTAGAATTATGTGAGGAACTTTGAAGAAAATAAAAAGTTCAATTAGAATCTCTCAGGTGTGAGACCAGGGAAATCTTTCATCCCTAAAGCTCCACCCCCAAATGATTCTGTAGTCACTCTAAAGTTGAGAACCAACGGACAGTCTAATGTTCATATAAGCCTGGAATGTCTTTGCCTCCTACCTCAGAGCCTCCCTTGGCTTCTGCCACTTTATAGGGTAGTAGGGCAGGATAATTTTGCTTCGTCCTAACCAGTTGTGATCTTGGGGCTCCCATGGGCCTGTCCTGTTTTTATGGGGTTTTTTGTTTTTTTGTTTTTTGTATTTTTCTGAAGCTGGAAACGGGGAGAGGAAGTCAGACAGACTCCCGCATGCGCCCGACCGGGATCCACCCGGCACGCCCACCAGGGGCGAGGCTCTGCCCACCAGGGGGCGATGCTCTGCCCCTCCGGGGCGTCGCTCTGCCGTGACCAGAGCCACTCTAGTGCCTGGGGCAGAGGCCAAGGAGCCATCCCCAGCGCCCGGGCCATCTTTGCTCCAATGGAGCCTTGGCTGTAGAAGGGGAAGAGAGAGACAGAGAGGAAGGAGGGGGGGGTGGAGAAGCAAATGGGCGCTTCTCCTATGTGCCCTGGCCGGGAATCGAACCCGGGTCCCCCGCACGCCAGGCCGACGCTCTACCGCTGAGCCAACCGGCCAGGGCCTGTACTGATTTTATGTTAATGTTTTAATAGGTCTGGTTTAATATTCAACAGAATAATACACCAATGGCTGTATATTTTGACTATTCGAAGGAAAGTTTCTGGAAACCATTGCTTCCAAAAAATTTTCAAGGGACACAAGCACAAAGTATACAGGTAAATCATACTTTTCCAGGTGTGTCAGTATGAAAGTTACCCTTGTTTCTTTACTAGTTGTGACAGCTCTTGTTATGTTATATAGCTGATTGCTTGTGGAATTGTTTGACAACATTAATAAAATATAGCTTCCTCTACCATCCAGCCCAAGTTTGGGCTAGTTCTGGAAGAAGGTGCAAAGGAAAAGTGGCAGACTCACAGTCTGGGACTTGGAGGCAGACCAAAACACAGGCATGAAGTCGGGAACCAACTGAATCAACAGATGGCCAGCCAGTGGGTCTGTGACATCCTCAGTATTACTCTGGACTCAGTATCCCAAGTTCTATTTTAACAGCTATTTCTGGATTGAGGGCCATAGTATGGCAGGCAAGTAGGCAACTGCAAAATTCAAACACTAGGAGCTCTGAGCCCAGGGGGAGGGAGGGAGGAGATGAGATAAATAGAAAAGAACAATAGAAAAACAAGTAGGAGATGGGCCCTGGCCGGTTGGCTCAGCGGTAGAGCGTCGGCCTAGCGTGCGGAGGACCTGGGTTCGATTCCCGGCCAGGGCACACAGGAGAAGCGCCCATTTGCTTCTCCACCCCTCTGCCGCGCCTTCCTCTCTCTTCCCCTCCCGCAGCCAAGGCTCCATTGGAGCAAAGATGGCCCGGGCGCTGGGGATGGCTCTGTGGCCTCTGCCCCAGGCGCTAGAGTGGCTCTGGTGGCAACATGGTGACGCCCAGGATGGGCAGAGCATCGCCCCCTGGTGGGCAGAGCGTTGCCCCATGGTGGGCGTGCCGGGTGGATCCCGGTCGGGCGCATGCGGGAGTCTGTCTGACTGTCTCTCCCTGTTTCCAGCTTCAGAAATATGCAAAAAAAAAAAAAAAAAACAAGTAGGAGGCAATTCATAGAAGCAGAAACTCAAATGCTCAACCTCACTCATAATCAGGGAAATACTACAATGAAACACTATTTCACATGCATAAGATTGTCAAAAATATTCGGTGTGGTCATACCAAGTGTTTAGCAAAGAGGCAGAGAAACAGTGGGAGCATAAATTGCTATAAACACTTTGGAAAGCAATATAATATCTGTAACGTTGAAAATGCTCACCCTTTGATTTCTCCGATTCGGCTTCTAAGTATATACCCTTTCGGAGCTTGTGCAGGGAGACAAATATGATAATGTTCATTACAGAGTAGCTTAAGATAGAAAAAAAATTGTGAACAATTCATCAACCAGAAAATCAATACATGAATTGTGTAGTATTCAGATTATGAAAACTTCTAAACAGCAGTAAAAAAAAAAAAAAAAAAATATGTATGGCCCTGGCCGGTTGGCTCAGTGGTAGAGCGTCGGCCTGGCGTGCGAGGGGTCCCGGGTTCGATTCCCAGCCAGGGCACACAGGAGAAGCACCCATCTGCTTCTCCACCCCCCCCTTCCTCTCTGTCTCTCTCTTCCCCTCCTGCAGCGAGGCTCCATTGGAGCAAAGATGGCCCGGGCGCTGGGGATGGCTCCTTGGCCTCTGCCCCAGGCACTAGAGTGACTCTGGTCGCAACAGAGCGACGCCCCAGAGGGGCAGAGCATCGCCCCCTGGTGGGCAGAGCGTTGCCCCCTGGTGGGCGTGCCGGGTGTATCCCAGTCGGGCGCATGCGGGAGTCTGTCTGACTGTCTCTCCCCGTTCCAGCTTCGGGAAAATACAAAAAAAAAAAAAAAATGTATGAACCAATTTATAATAGTTCTCAACCTGACTGTACATTCATTACATCAGAGTCTCTCAGGGTAGAATCCACACATCAGTAGTATATTAAGCTCCCAGGTGATTCTGATGTGCAGCCAAGGTTGAGAATCACTGCCCTGGAGTCATGTATATCAACATGAATAAATAAAACAATCTAATAATGCTAAGCAAAGTAAAGATGTCAAAGGACACATACAACCTAAAAACATTTATATGAAGTTTGAAAACTATGTTGTTTATGTATATATATAGATATGTAGGACAGTATAAAAGCATTTATAAGAATAATAAATACAAAGGAGAGAAGATGGCAGCGGAGTAGGCGGATGCACAGACGCCCAGCTCTCAACACCAAACTGGAATACAAATCAATTTAGAAAAAATCAGCATGAAAAACCAACACTGAACTGCAAGAACAGCTCTCAAAAACCAAGGAGCAAAGAGGAAGCCACAATAATCCTGGTAAGGAGTGCCTGAATCTCCTCTGCTTACAGGAAGGGAAGGAGGGGGGTGAGGCTGAGAGCCCAGAGAGGATTTCACAGAGGAAAAAGAGCAGAAACTACTGCTCACAGCCACTTACCTGGCGACCAGGGAGCAAGGTGGGTTGAAAAGACCAGCTTATCTCCCAAGTGGAAAAGACAGGGAGAGGGACAGACTGTGAGGGGCTAAGGTATGCAAGAAACAAAATAAAAAAGCTGACTCATTCGTGCTGGAGGCGGCCATAGCTGGGGGAGGGACTGAACCTTTCACAAAACAGAGCTGAAGTGCTTCCGGATCAGAGATCTCCGGACATCTATCCAGCTCCAATCAGCACAACAAGACACAGCTGAAAACAAGAAGTGGGGAGGAGGGGCAGTAACTCAGGTCTCCATGGAGATCTGAGATACACCTCCCCCTACTGAAGCTGAGAGAAAAAACCCTGCCCCCAGTGAGATTAGTTGGAGGAAGAGACCTTCAGCGTCTCAGGTTACACCCACAGCATTCCTGGATACAGTTTCAAGGAAGCCCCCTGCTGAGATCAGTTAACAAGACTATCACCTGTTAAGAAAACAAACAAATCAAGACTTCAAAGCTGCCCAAATCCGAAAGTGGATTACAAATAATAGCTGATACCAACCCACGAAGACCTAAAAATAACACAATTGAAAACTGGAGGCAGACAACACCAAGCCTAGACTCAATCAAATCTACAAATAAAAAAAAAAGAAGAAGAAGAAGATGAGAAAACAAAGGAGTGCAATCCAAATGAAACCACAAGAGACACTTTTGAGAGATGAACTGAGTGATATGGAAATAATCAAACTTCCAGATGCGGAGTTCAAAATAATGATTGTAAGGATGCTTAGGGATCTTAGAACAACAATGGAGGGGCAGTTTGAAAACCTAAATAAAGAAATAGCAAGTATAAAAAAGAATCAGTTGGAGACGACAAATACAATATCAGAAATAAAGACCACAATGGAAGGAATTAAAAACAGGATAGATAGAGCAGAGGATCGAATCAGCGAGTTAGAAGACAACTGGAATGAAGGCATGAAAGCAGAGAAGAAAAGAGAAAAAAGACTCAAAAAGTCAGAGGAAACTCTTAGAGAGCTCTGTGACAACATGAAGAGAAATAACATCTGCATCATAGGGGTTCCTGAAGAAGAAGAAAAAGAACAAGGGATAGAGACTTTGTTCAATCATATCATAGCTGAAAACTTCCCTAAATTAATGCAAGAGAAACTCTCACAAATCCAAGAAGCACAGAGGACTCCATTAAAGAGAAACCCAAAGAAACCTACACCAAGACACATCATAATTAAAATACCAAAGCTAAGCGATAAAGAGAAAATATTAAAAGCTGCAAGAGAAAAAAAAGTTATCACCTACAAAGGAGCCCCCATAAGGATGACATCTGACTTCTCAACAGAAACACTTGAGGCCAGAAGGGAATGGCAAGAAATATTCAAAGTAATGCAGAACAAGAACCTACAACCAAGACTACTTTATCCAGCAAGGCTATCGTTTAAAATTGAAGGAGAAATAAAAAGCTTCCCAGACAAAAAACAACTCAAGGAATTCATTACAACCAAACCAATGCTGCAGGAAATATTAAGGGTCCTGGTGTAAACAGATAAAGTGGGAAAAGAATACAGAAAAAAAAAAAAGAAAAAGGAATACACCTTTAAAGAAGAAAATGGCAATAAACAACTACATATCAATAATAACCTTAAATGTAAATGGATTAAATGATCCAATCAAAAGACATAGGGTAGCTGCGTGGATAAGAAAACAGGACCCATACATATGTTGTCTACAAGAGACACACCTTAGAACAAAAGACACACACAGATTGAAGGTAAAAGGATGGAAAAAAACGTTTCATGCAAACGGAAATGAAAAAAAAGCTGGGGTAGCAATACTTATATCAGACAAATTGGACTTTAAAACAAAGGATATAGTAAGAGATAAAGAAGGCCACTACATAATGATAAAGGGAGTAATCCAACAGGAAGATATAACTATTATAAATATCTATGCACCTAATATAGGAGCACCCAAATATATAAAACAGACTTTGATGGATTTAAAGGGCGAGATCAACAGCAATACTATAATAGTAGGGGATTTCAATACCCCACTAACATCACTAGATAGATCCTCAAGAAAGAAAATTAACAAAGAAACAGCAGACTTATTGGAAACACTAGATCAACTCGATTTAATAGATATCTTCAGAACCTTTCACCCTAAAGCAGCAGAATATACATTCTTTTCAAGTGCTCATGGTACATTCTCTAGGATAGACCACATGTTAGGGCACAAAAGTGCTCTCAACAAATTCAAGAAGACTGAAATCATATCAAGCACTTTCTCCGATCACAACGGCATGAAACTAGAAATGAATCACAGCAGAAAAGCTCAAAAATTCTCAAACACATGGAAACTAAATAGCAGGGTGTTAAATAATGAATGGATTAAGAATGAGATCAAAGAAGAAATAAAGAAATTCCTAGAAACGAATGACAATGAGCATACAACAACTCAAAATTTATGGGACACAGCGAAAGCAGTGCTGAGAGGGAAGTTCATAGCACTACAGGCACACTTTCAGAAGCTAGAAAAAGCTCAAATAAACAACTTAACCCTGCATCTAAAAGAATTAGAAAAAGAACAGCAAGTAAAGCCCAAATGTAGTAGAAGGAAGGAAATAATAAAGATCAGAGCAGAAATAAATGACATAGAGGCTAAAGAAACAATACAGAGGATCAATGAAACTAGGAGCTGGTTCTTTGAAAAGGTAAACAAGATTGATGAACCTTTAAGTAGACTCACCAAGAAAAAGAGAGAGAGGACTCAAATAAATAAAATTAGAAATGAGAGAGGAGAAATAACAACTGACACAACAGAAATACAAAATATTGTAAGAAAATACTATGAAGAACTGTATGCCAAAAAACTAGACAACCTAGATGAAATGGACAAATTCCTTGAAACGTACAATCTTCCAAAAATCAACCTGGAAGAATCAGAAAACTTAAACAGACCGATTACACCAAAGGAGATTGAAACAGTTATCAAAAAACTCCCAACAAAGAAAAGTCCGGGGCCCGATGGCTTCACAATGGAATTCTACCAAATATTCAAAGAAGAACTAACTCCTATCCTTCTCAAACTATTTCAAAAAATTCAAGAGGAAGGAAGACTTCCAAACTCCTTTTATGAGGCGAGCATAATTCTGATTCCAAAACCAGGCAAAGACAATACAAAGAAAGAAAATTATAGGCCAATATCTCTGATGAATATAGATGCTAAAATCCTCAACAAAATATTAGCAAACCGGATCCAACAATATATGGAAAAAATCATACACCATGATCAAGTGGGATTTATTCTGGGGAGGCAAGGCTGGTACAATATTCGTAAATCAATCAATGTGATTCATCACATAAACAAAAAGAAGGAGAAAAACCATATGATAATTTCAATAGATGCAGAAAAAGCATTTGATAAAATCCAGCACCCATTCATGATCAAAACTCTCAGCAAAGTGGGAATACAGGGAACATACCTCAACATGATAAAAGCCATCTATGAGAAACCCACAGCCAACATCATACTCAATGGGCAAAAATGAAAAGCAATCCCCTTAAGATCAGGAACAAGGCAGGGGTGCCCCCTTTCACCACTCTTATTTAACATAGTCCTGGAAGTCCTAGCCACAGCAAGCAGACAAGAAGAAGAAATAAAAGGCATTCAAGTTGGAAAAGAAGAAGTAAAACTATCATTATTTGCAGATGATATGATATTGTATATAGAAAACCCTAAAGTCTCAGTCAAAAAACTACTGGACCTGATAAATAAATTCAGCAAAGTGGCAGGATATAAAATCAATACTCAGAAATCAGAAGCATTTTTATACACCAACAATGAACAGTCAGAAAGAAAAATTAAGGAAACAATCCCCTTCACAATTACAACCAAAAAAATAAAGTACCTAGGAGTAAACTTAACCAAGGAGACTAAAGACTTGTACTCGGAAAATTACAAAACATTGATAAAAGAAATCAAGGAAGATACAAACAAGTGGAAGCATATACCGTGCTCATGGTTAGGAAGAATAAACATCATTAAAATGTCTATATTACCCAAAGCAATCTATAAATTCAATGCAATACCAATTAAAATACCAATGACACACTTCAAAGATATAGAACACATATTCCAAAAATTTATATGGAACCAAAAAAGGACACGAATAGCCTCAGCAATCTTAAAAAAGAAGAATAAAGTGGGAGGTATCACACTTCCTGATATCAAGTTATACTACAAGGCCATTGTACTCAAAACAGCTTGGTACTGGCATAAGAACAGGCATATAGATCAATGGAATAGAACAGAGAACCCAGAAATAAACCCACAGTTCTGTGGACAACTGATATTTGACAAAGGAGGTAAGGAAATACAATGGAGTAAAGACAGCCTCTTTAACAAATGGTGTTGGGAAAATTGGACAGCTACCTGCCAAAAAATGAAACTAGATCACCAGCTTACACCACTCACAAAAATAAACTCAAAATGGATAAAAGACTTGAATGTAGGCCGTGAAACCATAAGCATCTTAGAAGAAAACTAAGAGGCAGTAAGCTCTCCGACATCTCTCGGAGCAATATATTTGCTGATTTATCTCCACGGGGAAGTGAAATAAAAGACAGGATAAACAAATGGGACTATATCAAACTAAAGAGCTTTTGCACAGCTAAAGACAACAAGAACAGAATAAAAAGACAAACTACACAATGGGAGAACATATTTGACAATACGTCTGATAAGGGGTTAATAACCAAAATTTATAAAGAACTTGTAAAACTCAACACCAGGAAGACAAACAACCCAATCCAAAAATGGGCAAAAGAGATGAATAGACACTTCTCCAAAGAGGACATACAGATGGCCAATAGGCATATGAAAAAATGCTCAACATCACTAATCATTAGAGAAATGCAAATTAGAACCACAATGAGATATCACCTTACACCAGTCAGAATGGCGCTTATCAACAAAACAACACAGAATAAGTGCTGGCGAGGATGTGGAGAAAAGGGGACCCTCCTGCACTGCTGGTGGGAATGCAGACTGGTGCAGCCACTGTGGAAAACAGTATGGAGATTCCTCAGAAAACTGAAAATCGAACCGCCTTTTGACCCAGCTATCCCACTTTTAGGAATATACCCCAAGGACACCATAGAACGGCTCGAAAAGGAGAAACACACCCGCATGTTTGTGGCAGCATTGTTCACAATAGCGAAGATCTGGAAACAGCCCAAGTGTCCATCAGAGGACGAGTGGATTAAAAAACTTTGGTACATATATACTATGGAATACTACTCAGCCATAAGAAATGATGACATCGGATCATTTACAATAACATGGATGGACCTTGATAACATTATACGGAGTGAAATAAGTAAATCAGAAAAAAAACTGAGATGAATCCATACATAGAAGGGACATAAAAATGAGACTCAGAGACATGAACAAGAATGTGATGGCAACAGGGGCGGGGGGGTTGGGGGAGGGGGGAGGGGGTGAAGAAGGAGAGAGGGGTTAGGGGAGGGGAGGGGCACAAAGAAAACCAGATAGAAGGTGACAGAAGACAATTTAACTTTGCGAGAGGGGTATACAGCACAATCAAATGTCAAAATAATCTAGAGATATTTTCTCTCAACATATGTACCCTGATTTATCAATGTCACTGCATTAAATTTAATAAAAAAATATTAATATTAAAAAAAAAGAAGAACCCTCCTGCAGATCCTTAAAAAAAAAAAAAGAATAATAAATACAGAATTTAGGTTAAAGGTTAGCTTTGGGGAAGTAAAAAAAGGCATGGGATCAGAGAGAGGTAGATAGAGTACTTCAAAGCTATCTGTACTGTTTTACCTCTTTTAAAAAAATATAAATCAAATATAAAAGAATGCAAAGATTAGACCTAGCTATGTGGTAAGGTATGTTAGAAGGATGTTAGTGACATTATTCTTTATGCTTGTCTGTATATTTGAGGCAGTTTACACTATTAAAAAGAATGCACGGTGGTTTGGGAAAAAATATCAAACAATACCAAAGCATATAAAAGTGAAGAGTTTCTCTCCTTTTCCACACTTTTTCTACTCTCTAAGAAATAACCACTGCGCATCCTTTAAAACATTCTCCATGCAGCTGTAAGCATATAGTCATATGCTTTATATATGTGTGTGTATATATTATACACAACGCAAAATGCACGCTCATGTGTGCGCGCACACACACACACACCCACACCCACACACATATATCCTGTTTGTAAAGTTATTTTAAAGAGCGGAAATGTGCTTATCTCCCTTGAACAAACCACATTTATAGCATCCACAGGCCATATCTTGCTTTTCCCATCCCAAAGTTGTGAGTATTGCTGTCTTCTAGGGAGAAAATGATATATTTAGAGATGAGGTGGGGGTTTTTTCCCTTTTTTTTTTTTTTTTTTTTTTTTTTTTTTTTTTGTATTTTTCTGAAGCTGGAAATGGGGAGGCAGTCAGACAGACTCCCGCATGCGCCTGACCGGGATCCACCCGGCATGCCCACCAGGGGGCGATGCTCTGCCCATCTGGCGTGTCGCTCTGTCGCGACCAGAGCCACTCTAGCGCCTGGGGCAGAGGCCAAGGAGCCATCCCCAGCACCCGGCCATCTTTTGCTTCAATGGAGCCTCGCTGCGGGAGGGGAAGAGAGAGACAGAGAGGAAGGAGAGGGGGAGGGCTGGAGAGGCAGATGGGCGCCTCTCCTGTGTGCCCTGGCCAGGAATCGAACCCGGGACTTCCGCAGCCAGGCCGACGCTCTACCACTGAGCCAACCGGCCAGGACCTTTTTTCCCTATTAATCATTCTGTTATTCATTCAGGTAATGTGTATGTGTTCTGAGTGCCTGCTATGAGCCAGCGCTATGCTAGGTATGGGTACCACAAAGAAAAATACCTGTCTCAGTGTTCTTGGGACTCATATTCTAGAAGGAGAAACAGCAGGAAACAAGCACTTGTCGTGCAGAGTGGTAGTGCTGTCACAGAAGAAATGAAAGGACTTTGGGAGCACACTCCAGGGGGCCCTGACAGGAAGGAGAGCTGCAGGGACTTCCTGGAAAAACGTCATGGCCAGCATGGTGAGGAAGGGTGAGCAGGAGTTTGCCTAGATAAAATCGGGTAAAAGAACGCTCCCAGTAGAGAGCGGCAAGAGCAGGCTTGAAGACTGCAGTGGAAGGAGATGTCTGCCAAGGAGCTGAAAGGCCGGTTTGGCTGCTGCTAGAGAGGAAGCAGAGATGAGCTCTGGGGTGAGCAGAGTCCTGGGAGGGATTTGGACCTTTATCCTCAGGGCAATCAGAAACTAACACTACCATGGCAAGGGCTGCCACGATCAAAATTGTGTCTTTAATAGCCACTAAGGCTGAGAATGGAATCTAAACCTTTTGCCACGTTGAATCTATAAACGTAATACTCATAGTTGCCTTTGACTTGTATCTCTACTGATTTTTCCCTGTAAGTTAATGGTCCTTGATCTTCTGCCTTGCCATACACACACCACAATAATAAGGTGACCAATCGTCCTCCTTTAGGGAGGACAGTCCTTCTTTTGTAAGTTCCGTCCTCCCTCGAAAAGTATTCTCATACACATCCTCCTTTTTGATATTGGAAGACTAATCTCTAAATATCCGTATTCAATCCATGCAGAGTCGATCCATTGCGTGTGATGTGACGTATTTGTATCTAAATGAGTACTTTTTTCTTACAAGTATTATTAAAAATTAATGGGCATGTAAGCATAATTACAATGTAAAATATTACAAATGTTTTTATTACGCATTTATCATATTATGGTGTATTATTGTTGCAATGACTAAAATGTTTCTTTTATTTATGATATTGTTTTCTTCCATTTATTTTTGTCCTCCTTTTCATTGGAAAAAAGTTGGTCACCTTAACAATAACCACTCTCTATAGTGAATACTGTTTTTGTTATCACAATTGAGAACACAAAGTTGAGTGCACTTAATGAGAATGTGGGGATTCAAAGATGAGTTAACAGGGAAAGCCTCTTGAAGTTTTAAAGGATATGAATTCCCTGGAAGAAAGGGGCCTTTGCCAGAAAAGGAGAGTGGATTAACACTCCATGAATTTATCAAATCAATGTAACATAGGCCCCTTTCTCAGGTTTGAAGGGTGTCTAACTAATCCACAAGAGTTGCCAGGATTGGAGGGTTGGGGAAGAGGGAGGAGTTAGTGAGGGGGCGTGGTTTGGAGGGGCAGACAGTGGTTAGCAACAGCAATCAGGGAATTCAGTCTACCTGTCCTGTTTGGAATAGTTGGCAGCCTCTGCAAGAAGCTACTGGATTTCATACTTCCTTGCTTCAGTCTCTCCTGTCCTTTGCCATGTTCTGTTGTGGGAAACTCCCAGACGTGACCTTTTCCCCTGATCAGTGGCTCTCCTACCATGGGGGCATCACAGCCACCGAAGGCTTGTTGAAACACGAACTGCTGGGCCTTCCCCTCAGAGTTTCTGATTCAGTGGGTCTGAGGTGGAGGCAGAGAATCTGAATCTCTAACAAGTTTCCCGACCACACTTTGGGACCCACTGGTTTAGATCATTACCTGACAGGCTGAGCCTTCTCAAATCACTCCTGAAACTTTCGAGGACCTAGAGGCCTAACAAAGTGTTGCCCCCTGTAATGCCGGTGGCTAAGGCCATGCAGGTTCATGTTGGATTTGGGCAATCTGTAGAAAAACTGCAGAGCCAGAAAGCGTTGGGCCATTCCCGTTTAATAAAGTCTTGCAACAGCGGACACAGAAACTGGCAGGGGAAAACCACTTCTCACAGCAGCAAGCGAATGAACAGCAAAATGGCCCCTCACAGTGGTGGGCAGGCAGGCAGGCAAGCAATCTGCCATCTGCCATCTGCCATCCACAATCCACCCTGAGCGCAAACACCCATAGCCTTACATAGACTATCCACACATGGTGCTTGCCACGTGCCCACGCACTAATCAAGCCAAGTGTTTGCAGCAGGTAAACCAGTGCGTAAGCCTAACACAGCTGTTTTCCCCACAATCTGTGATTCAGTGTTTTTACCACATGAGACGGGTTTGGGTTCCCCCTCAGAATAGTTAGCACTCCAGGGGTGACTGTGATATGAAAATGGCCTCCCTAGAATCTTTTCTAATTTTCAATTTTTTGTCTTTCAGCCTGAAGAAATAATTTATATTGATACTAATAAAAGCATGGTAGATGATCTAAAGACCAGGTATGATCCACATACACTTGCATTATGATTATCATGTTTTCTCCATAATCTTTCATTCAGCCACCGTTTATAGTCCTCTTGTTATTGGTCCAAAGTTCAAGTGCTCACTTGGAAAGGCCAAAACTCAAAATGTCACAGTTTGGAGTAAGGAGAGGTTTATTGATTGCGAAGGTGCCAACTGAGATGAGAACCCAGTAGTTTTTCAAGTCCATCTTAAGAAAGTACAGAGTTCGGGCTTCTTTTATGTCAGGGAAGGGGAAACGGGAGAGGCGCGAGGTGACTGACAGCCGCAGACACATGGGTTCAGTAGGGACCCAAAAAGATGGAAAAATCTCTCAATCTCTTTGTTCTAAGTCCATTGACTCCAGCTGATATGAGTCCAGTCTTGAGGCTCTTGCAAATCTTTGATAAATGATAATTACTTTTATACCCCTTTCCTCCATCTCCTCCAGAGAGGCATCTTCTGGCAAGGGGCTGTTTTTGTAAAAACTCAAGCTGCAAGCAGAATTCCTCTAATGATTAGCATGTCTGTATGCAAGAACACAGCAGGCTTAAACAAATGGGGTCAGAGAGGCCAAGCATTTCAATCTGTTACACTCTAAATCAGTGTTTCAAAATACGTATTAGATTCAGCAACAGAAGTGTGAAATGGAGATTATATAATAGTTACTACCGTTGAGTCATCTGTTCTTTGGTACATGCATTGAAAAGCAAATCCTCTGTGATCTCAGATGCTCTTTGAAATAATAGGCCAAGTTAAAAATGGTTGCCTTTGGAAAATACTGTGGGCTACTCTTGGGAAGTTCTCAACACAGACAGCTGTTGAGCTTATAGTAAACAATGCAGTAGATATTACTTCTCGGAAGGACCCGAAGGTAAATGGCCCACAACTTTGTAAAAATATCCAAGTTGGATGGTAGATCCCTCCAAGGCTCTTGCCCTTCTCCAAACACACACACACACACACACACACACACACACACACACACACGAGTTGTTCAGTCAAGCCCAAAGGCTTGACACAATCTTTATAGCAGGCCTTCCTCCTACACCAGATGTGTTAGAAACTTCTATATCTGACTGCCTCTAGTGACTCATGCTGACATAACAGGTAGGCATGTAAGCCACTACCAACTAATCAAAACAGAACATGACAAAAATCATTCTGACACTTCCTTCTTTCACTAGTATATAACCTCTCCCTCTTAGTCCTATTCTTCTTTTTAAATTCTTACACTTGATCTTAGCCAAAGGTCCAAGAAGCGATCTTCTTTTTAAATTCTTAACAAAAAAGAAAGAAATGCAGTTGTGAAATGGTTCGCAACTTCTGGTTTTCATCAGACTTGCTTCCTAAACTATTTAAATATACAGGTGCCAGCGTCCCAGACCAGACCTGTTGAATCAGTGTCTGGAGGTGAAATATATATATATTGATAAAGTCCTACAGGTGATTCTGATGCCTAGCCACTACTGACACTCTCTGCAAACTCCAAACTACTTAGTTACACTATAGACTCAGCCAAAACGGACTTCCAGAGCTTCTTCTGTAGCACACACTCATTCTGCACAGGCTTCCCAGGAGGGTCCCATCAACCAACCTACATTGTGCTCCACTTCCCTCCCTCCCTAGAACAGTCCATCACCAGGCACTGTTTTGGGGGTGGGGTATACAGGCAAAAATCCCCAACTTTATGGAGTATACATTGTTATAGTGGAAACTGATCATCATACTCACCAGTCCAATGCCTCATTTCCTCCCAACTCTGCTTACTGAATTAACTGATCTAATAAACCCATCTCTGCTAACATTAGTCAAGACCAGATATCCGAATTTTTGTAAAGGTGGTCTCTTGGGAACCCAACGTCTTTATGTTAAAGGAGGATCTTGGAGAATAGGAATGCCAAACCAGTAAACAAATAGTAGGTATCAAATCATACTCAGTAGGTAGCAGCCTACACACAGGTAACTGGAAAAGAAAGGTGCCTTTGACATCTAATTGCTGGCTACTCCAGGAAGCTTCTTGCTTTCCCAAGCAAAGCAAGAGCCTGTTTCTCCCAGACTTGATTAATGTGAATAATGGCAGATATCCCCAGTGACAGAGGTCTGGTTTCCTCCAAAATAAAAAAATGAATCATTTTCATGCTTGACTAAAGTGACAAAACTCTTTTCACATTTATTAAATAAGTTTTAATTTGTCATAAATATAATCTTATTGTAGAATTGAAAGGACTCTGAAATGTAAAATTATGGAATGGCGACCTAATCAGCCAACACGTTGGAACAGACAATGTACTTCTATTTTGCGACAAATTCTTCCTAAGCTAGAACTTGGCACTGGATGCTCTGTTTCCTCTGAAGAAGACAGTGAATTTACGAGTCTACGACAATTTTATTGGGTTTGTATATAATTAAATGCATTAATTACATTTATTTTATTTATTTGTTAATTGCCAAATAATAGTAATCCTAAATGTCCCTGAAATGCCTTTTATCTTGATCTTAGATGATAGATACTATGGCATTTAAATGCATTTATTTATAAACTGAGAAATTTAAAATGTAGTGAACAGCTATTACCACGACCACATTCCATTCCATTTTCTTGGAAACAGTTTATATATTATGATGTATAAACCACAAACTTTGGAAAGAGATTCCCAAAAGGAAACCACCTGCAACTAAGAAACTAGAAAATGGTCTCCAGATGGTAGTAATAGAATGGATTTCCTGTCCTTGCTTCTGGGCAACAGGACTCTGGGCAAGCTTTAATGTCTTCTATATGCAAATTACTCTCAAATTTAGATATTCATTCTCGGCTTCGCTCCTGACTTCTTCTCTTATATATTCACCAACACATTTGACACCATCTTGGATGATAAAAAAAAGGCATCTCAAGCTCATGAAGTCTGTATCAAACATGGTGGGCATTTGGGTATATTGTTAAGATCCTCCTTTTCTTCCCCTACCCTATTCCTAATTCTGGCAATCCTTTTACCTGCTCCTCCCTATAAACTGGCCCATTGGGTTTTTGAAAGGCCCAGCCTCCCAAGAGTGAGATCCCTTCCCTCCACCCTCTTGGAGACTAGAGGATGACTTTTCTGAGAGTGGAAGGAAGGAACCTGTTGGGAGTTGAGTACTTAGGTTTCCAGGGAGGAATCTGCAGTCATTATTCATTCATTAAAAGGGAGGCAGTTTTTATGTTTTGCTTTTTTAAAAAAATAGAATTAGGAGTAAACCAATAAGCATAACAGAGTTAAATATATGTAAAATTATCTGACTACTTAATAACACGTCATCATAAACCTGCACTAAATCCTGCAACTAGCATTCAAATCCTGGCTCAACAATTCACTAGCTTTGACCAAGTTACTTAACTTCTCTATACTTTCTACCCCATTAGACAAGATCAACAGGGATAAAAATAGTTATCTGTTTTGCAGTTGTGGTGGCGAGGATAAAATGAGGTAATATTTACCCTATCACCCAGCAAGTGTTTAGTAAATGTGAACCATTGTTTGTGTTCCAGGCATTGGGGTTGTGACAGTAAACAGGACAGACACAATCTTATGTATTCACAGAGACTATGGGCTAGTTAGACCAGAAGACATGTAATTGCAACATATTCTGTTATATAAGCTAAGGAAAGACCGTGCAACCATGTGGAACAAGCATGTAAACAGATTTAAGGGTTGGGAAAAGCCTCCTGAAACAAACAATCCAAGGCCTGAAGGAGGTTTATGATTTGTTTTAGATAATTTTATACATAGATCCATGTTCCTTAATCTTTTAACCCTGTCTCACAGTTGTCACCTAATACATTGAAAGGGAATCAGTATTAAATAAATTCTTCCAAAATGCTCACTTAAATCCCTCATTTGTAAGACCAAACAATTTCCTTACTGGCAGTTTGCTATTCTATTGTTAGAAGGGTGCAAATATGCAGAGTGTTAATGTCCAGGCTCTGGCATTAGACAACCTGGCTCTGCTCATCTCTCTGTAAAGTAGGGATTATTATAGAAACAACTATAATTCTCAAACAGAGTTTGAGGATTAAATATGTATACTGTACCTAGAACACAGTAAGCAACCACAAAATAACTATTATTATTTTATGACTACTATTTCTTTGAGGCTTCCGTAATCTTTTTGCATATAATTACTGACATGACTAAAATGTGGATTTACATGTTTTTCTGTTCTTTGGCCCAGATTGCAGGATTTCCGATCCAGATGCCATACACTGATGTACAGTCAGTTATTGATGCTGTGTATCAAACTGGAATTCACTCCTCTGACTTTCCCCAGACGGAATTTGCTCTCGCTGTATACATTCACCCATATCCGAACAATGTATTATCTGTGTGGGTCTATTTGGCTTCCTTAACTCAACAACAGTGAAAAGGAAGACAGGAAAAGGAGCCCCCCGGACAAGAAGCAACCAGAACTTTCAAGTACTTTGGGATTTTGCTACTTATCCTCAAGTCCAGCCAAGTGTGAACCCACTCTTTGGTTCACTTATCGATTTGGCACCATGGAAAGTCAATCCCTGCATCTTTGGAGATGAATCTAGATGACCTCCTTCCCAGACACCTCTTCAAGGAGGACCCTTTGAAACGGCTACTAGCCTTGGGTTTCATTCTGGGAGAAAAGCAATTCTGGTCTCTCCCTCTAAAGCCAGTGTACTCAAACTGTGGGCCTGACACCACCACCATCAAAATCACCCGGAGAGCCTTGTTGAAAATGCAGATTTCTACACCCTACTCAAGGCCTACTGAATCAGAACTTCTGGGAATGAAGCTCTAGAACCTACAGTATTTTAAACAAGCTCCCCAGGTAATTCTGATGGCTGTGAAGAATGAGAACCCTGCCTTATAGAATGTTATAATTACTGAAGTGAGACTAGCAGGTTTGCTATTGGTTCTGACACAATTCCAAGTATAAGTTATTCAAATGAAAACCCTAAAGTCATTGCTTTTCCTAAGATAAAAGATTATTTCACTGATGAAGAATTCTAGAAGGAAAACCTTCTATGTTGGGTTGAGAGCTGAGGTCAGTAGCTTCTGAGGGCTTCCCCAAAGTTTTTATTTAGGATGCTATGATATGAAGTCCTTTCACCTCCAGGTATTTGTAAGGCATTCCCAGGAAATTAATGGACTTTCCTGACCTGAAAAGGGGAGAAAATGGTTGTACCAAATCCCAGGACTCCCTTTTTCCTTAGGGGGCCGCTCCCCGTTCTGCCTCTGCCACACCCCTGCTGCTTTCTCTTCCCAGTGGTGGCCCCAAGAATGGCATCTAGGTCCCAGGAGCCCCCCAAGAAAGAGTGGGCAGGAATCTAAGTAGGAAGCACTGTACTTTCTTGTAGTTTTTTTATTGTTCTGTGCTTCACTGAGGAAAAGTATTTGTGCAGTTTACTTAAATGTTATATACAACTTATTTTTTAAAATCTCAAGTACACAGATTTCTGAAGTTTGATGAGAGTAGATTTATATGAGGTAAAGGTAAGAGAAAGAGAATTTACTTTTGACACTGCAGGAGCACTGGGGCTTCTCGGGTCACTCACGCCCACAAGCAGAGAACAGGGACCCCAAACTCATCCTCAGGGGCCCTTCCATCTGTATCCTCTCCACAATACACCTGCATAGGCTGGTGCGTATGTGCAGTAATGTTAGACTTAAACCAAACTTGAGCTTACTGTACTAGCAAAGTAAAAGAGACAAAGGTAGAAATGTGGGTGAAGGAATGCTTTTTTGGCTAATGTGAAGACTTAATTGTGTATAAGAAAACTGATAAAAAAATTCTTATTTAAATGTTTGTGTATAAATGACATATGAAGTTTTCTTATTAACAAGTTTCTCACATTGATTGAGGTAACACAAAATGCTAGCTAATGGAAAGACGAGGTTGAAAAGAAAGCTGCATTCATGCAGTTCATTTCTGTGGCGCTCTGAACGTCTACATAGCTGTTTTGTTAGTTGTTTATGGTTTTAGAATTTATAGGCCACTTAAGAGTAAGGCAAAAAGTGTTCCTAGACAAGCATGGAGAACTTTTCTGTGTTATATGCATTTTTAATATGTGTACTTTATGTGTTTCTCAACTAAAATTTTTTTCCTGAAAATTGTATAATTGCATTGAAATGTTTTCCTTTGAATGTTTTAAAAATACATTATTTTAAATGTGATATATAATTTTAAAGTTCTTTAAATAATTCCATAAATAATTATAGAGCATTCTTTATGTACCAGTCATTTCGGAAGATGTTGGGAGTATAGCAGCGAAAAGCCAAAGTTTCTACCCCTGTGAAGCTTATATTCTTACATTGCAAACAGACCATAAGCAAATAATAAATCAGTGAGATAATTTCAGGATGTGATGAGTATTATAAAGAAAACAAAGGGATGGGATGTGGAGAAGGACTTCAATGGGGATAGAGGGTATAAGCATAGTAGTCAGGGAAGACCTTTCTAAAGAGATAACGTTTGAGTTGAGATTAAAAGATGATTTATCAATTAGAATTGCATTCAGTTGCATGTAACAGAAACTTAATCACAGTAGCTTAACCACATAGGGATTACTTTTCTGCATAGCTGCCAAGTCCAGAGGAGGCAGTCCAAGTCTAGTGCAATGGCTATATGATGTCATAGGTGCACTAGCCTTCACCCATCTTCTTGCCGATCTCTAAGAAGACTTCTGTCCTCTAGCTCAGTGGCTTTCCAACTCCAGCATACATAAGAATCACCAGAAGAGCTTGTTGAAACACAGATTTCTGGGCCCTACCTTTCAAGTTTCTGACTTGGTGGATCTGGGTGGGGCCTGGTAATGTGCATTTATAACAAGATCCAAGGTGATGCTGAGACTGCTGATCTGGGAACCACACTTTGAGAACCTCAGCTCTAACCTTACAACCATCTTCATGGCAAGAAAATGCAGAAAGGGATGGGGCAGGCAGAGAATGCAGCTGGTTTAACTCTTAAAAAGCTTCCAAGGAGGCCATGCCCAGTAACTGGTACTTACATCCCAGTAACTGGTACTTACAGAACTGTATCACTCCTAGCCACAAAAGAGGTATTTAAAATGGATCTATTGCTCTCCCAATAAAATCAGTTGTCTAGTATCAGGGAGAAATAAGGGGAAGAATTCTACTGAGTAGGCATCTATGGCTTCCAAGGTGAGAGGAAGCCAGTTAAGCAGACACCTTATGGCAAAAGCATTTCAGACAAATGAAACTTCAATTGCAAAAGCCTATGGTCCAGAAAGGGATTTATATGGGGGGGGGGGTGGCAAGGAAGAGTCATAGCACACAGTTTTGGAGAAATAGACAAGGACCAGATCACATAGGTCATTGTAAAGAGTTCCGATTTTAAAGTACAATAGCAAATCATTGAAAAGGTTTAGGTAACTGAATAAAATAGTATTTCCCTTTTTTATATTTGAGATTATTTTAAATGATTTTACAGATGCTAATTTATATAAGTGCTTAAATGTGATCATATTTTTAAGTACAAATTTTATTTTTCTTGTTTTTTTTTTTTATGTTGGGTTCCTGTCCCATTGCTCTCCCCTCTCCTACAACCATTATTCACCTCGCCCACTTTTTTTTCTTTTTTAATGTGTTTTTCCGAAATTAGAAATGAGGAGGCAGGCAGACTCCCGCATGCACTCAACCGGGATCAACCCGGCATGCCCACCAGGGGGCGATGCTCTGACCATCTGGGGCATTGCTCCTTTGAGGTGAGCCATTGTAGCACCTAAAGTGGAGGCCATGGAACCATCCCCAGCGCCCGGGCAACTTTGCTGCAATGGAGTCTTGGCTGCGGGAGGGGAAGAGAGAGAGAGAGAGAGAGAGAGAGAGAGAGAGAGAGAGAGGAAGGTGAGGGGGAGGGGTAGACAAGCAGATGGGCGCTTCTCCTATGTGCCCTGACCAGGAATTGAACCTGGGACCTCCACATGCCAGGCCGATGCTCTACCGCTGAGCCAAACTGCCAGGGCCTTGCCCACTCTTTTACCAACATATCTATCTATCTATCTGTCTATCTATCTATTTGCATATGTTCCTGTTTGTTTTATAAAAATGAGAATACCTAATGAGGATGCTGCCAGTGTAACACAGTGTACTATTTTACAGCAAACTTTTTTATATAGTATATAAATAGAAAGAGTATACTTTAAAATGATAAAAAGTATAGGATAGTAAACACATAAACCAGTAATGTAGGTGTGTATTATCATTATCATGTATTATGTACTGTATATAATTGTATTTCTATAGTTTTATACTGACAGTGCAGTAGGTTTTTTTTACACCAGAACCACTACAAACACATGAGTAATAAGTTGCTCTGGGAAGTTATGACAGCTATGACATCAGTAGATGATAGGAACTTTTCAGCTCCATTATACAATCTTATTGTACTACTCTCATATATGTGGTCCATCATTGACCGAAATGTCATTATGCAGCATGTGACTGTATATCTATCAAGAGATTTATTATAAAGAATTATGGAATTATGGAAGCTAAGAAGTCCCAAGATATTCAGTTGACAACTTGGAGACTCATGAGACCCAATGGTGTAATTTCCAGCCTGAAAGCTGGCAGTCTAAGACCCACAAAGTGCCATTGTTTCAGTTTTAAGTCTAAAGGTCAAAAAAGACATATGTCCTATCTCAAAGCATCAGGCAGAAGGAGTTCCGCCTCACTCATTGGAGAGTCAGCCTTTTTGTTGCATTCAGGCCTTCAATTGATTGAATGAGGGCCACTTGTATTAGGGAGGTGAGATATTGGGATATAATAGATATGTATTTGATCTTTGTCCCCAGTTCCTGACATGAGAACTGTCCCCAGTTCCTGACACAGGGTTCTAAAACCCTTGGAATTATCTGAGTGATAGGGCTGAAAAGTGTTACCTTTGATAGTCATAACAAACCCCTTCAAGCACACCGGAATTTGTGCTAATAAGGTTACTCTTAGTGGACTCCTAAATAGCTTCAGGATAGGGGCTGGAACCAACCATGTGTTTGAGGGTTGGAACTCTCAGCCATGTCCCTTGACCTCTAGGGATAGTAGAGGAACTGGAGATTGAGATAATTACCAATGGCCAATGATTTATCATGTCTACATAATGGAACTTTCATATAACTCCCAAACAACAGGTTTGAGTTTCTGGATTGGTGAATACAGAGAGGTGCTGGTACAGTAACATGCCCAAAGAGGGCATGGAGGATCCCACACACCTTCCCTATACCTTGCCCTATGTATCTTTTCCATTCCGGCTATTGCTGATTTTATATTTTATAATAAATCAGCAATACAAAGTAGAGTGTTTTCCTGTGAGCTCTTCTAGCAAATTATCAAATCTATGCAGAGGGTCAAGAGAACGTTTGATCAGTCCGAAGTACTGCAGGCCTAGGACTTGTGATTTGTGTCTGAAGTAGAAGCAGTCTTGTGGGATGGAGTCCTTACCCTGTGGGGCCTGACACTAACTCCAAATAGATAGTGTCAGAACTGAACTGAATTGTAGGATACCCAATTGGTGTTTGGAGGGTTGGTGAATTGAATAGTATGAGTAAAAAGTCCACGTACATAGTCTCAGAATAGTTGTAAATAACATCATAGTAAGAGGGCAATATGCTTTACTCAGCCTACTGACTCAGATGTTAATCTCATACAAAAACACCCTCACAAAACATCCAGAAAAATTTTTGATCAAATATGTGGGTACCTGATGCTCCAGTCAAATTGACACATAATATTAACCATCACAACCATCTTCTCCAGAAGTGGAACATTATTATATAGCATTTTAAAATTTGGAATACCTCCTTGCAGATTATAGATTATAAATGTCTATGTATTCTGGCCCCCATTTTAGAAAGTAGCCTTTTAAACTATTCTTAATGTTCTGCACTATGCTAAAACAGTCCAGAAATGTGGGTAAGAACTCTTCTATATCAAGCTCATAACAGGTGTGATTTACCCTTTTATGACCCCTTCAACTGCTAGAAGGTGACTATTTTGGAGGATAGGAGTAGTGGTAATAAGACTAGTTAAGAAACAATTGTACAAATCTAAGTGAGAAATGATTATGTCTTGAGCTAGGTAGGATGTTGAGAGTAGACGCAAATAGCTGTAGAAAGTTAAATAATGCCTCCCCCCCACACACACACACACAATTCATGTCTATCCTGAAAGTTAGAATGTGACCGTATTTGGAAATAGGGACTTTGAAGATGTAATGAACTAAAATGAGGTCCTACTGGATTAGCGTAGGCCCTAAATCCAATGACTGGTGTTCTTACAGGAAGAGGATAGGACAGACACATAATGGAAGGCCATGTGAAGAGGGAGGCAGAGATCGGAATGATGCAGTAACAAGGAACACCAAGGATTGCCAAGAGCCACCACAAGCTAAGAAGAGGCAAGAAAGGATTTTTCTCTAGAATTTTCAGGGGAGGCTGTTGATACCTTGCTGTTAGATTTCTAGCCTCCTGTGAGACCATAAATTTCTGTTGTTTTGAGCCACTCAGTTTGGAGGAAACTAATACAATAGTAGACCAATTCAAGATATGTCTTGTAGGTAGAACCAATAGAGCTATAGATATGAAGCACAGTTATGAAATACCAAAAGAATAGGGGAAACACCAGCTTCTCATTGGAAATAATGAATTCAACTTCAATTGAGTTAAACAACATTTCTTTAGATTTTTTAAAAAAATTATTTATTTAGTGATTGATTGATAGAGAGACAAAGGAAGGGATCAGCGCTAGCCAGGTAGCTCAGTTAGAGTGTTGTCCCAATACTCCAAGGTTGCAGGTTAGATCCCTGGTCAGGGCACATACAAGAATGAACCAATGATGTATAAATAAGTGGAAGCACAAATCGATTTCTCTCTCTCTCTCACCCTCCCTTCCTCTCTCTCTCTAAAACCAATTAATAAATTTAAAAATATAGAGGGAAGAGAAAGAGAGAAACATCGATTTTGTTGTTCCAATTATTTATGCATTCATTGATTAATTCTTGCCCTGGCTGGGGATTGAACATTGGGCTGATACTCCAACCCATTGAGCTACCCATCCAGGGCCTCAACTCAATTAAATATAACAGACTGAACTCAGAATCTCTACTCTTTCTCAAATGGATCACAAAGGTGAATACAGTTTTGAAACTGAAAAGTAGATAAACACATAATAATCAATTTACCAAACCAGAGAAAGCTGAAAATCAAGTGCCTACAGATTCAGGGATGCAGGGTTGTTGGAAATCAACAAGAACCTCAGAAAGACTTGGGACCTTGGACACTTTAAAGAAGGAGGTAAGAGTAGAAATGTGAGGTGAGTTGGAAATAAAAGGATTGGTAAAAAGTCTTTAAAAGGCATGATTAAGCCATATGATGTTCATCCTCATCCTTTGTAGGAAGGCAACTTTACCTACCAACACTAGAAGACTGGAAGCTTATTTTCTAAAGAGGTTGAGCTGTGGATAAGGGAGTAATCTATGAGAACAGAGGTATTATACGAGTCTGGTTACTATATGGTAAGGATAGCCCTCTGGGCTGTTTCTTCATATAGCCTCTGAACATTATTAGCCTCAGGAACCCTTGATTTGTACTATGAAGGCTGTCATTCAATAAGCCCTATTCATGCCTTCAGAGATTCCAATAATCCTTTTAATGCCTCCCTTGTAAATTTGAACTGACAGCCAAGGATCACCACATACCTGAGGAAATTCTCTAATATGTGATTAAAAGATTAAAATAAAAGAAACCATGATGAAACAGTTGACTGTAGGGAGAAGAAAAATTTATTTAAAAGAAAACTTTAATATCCTTAGAGTAATAACAGAAATATTGTACCTGGAACACATGAACAGAATGTTATACATAAAAAAAAATCTGAGACCATGAAAGAGCTGTTGGAAAGTAGTAGAATATTTAAAATCCAATTTTTAAAAAAATCCAGAAGAAGAATTTCTATTGAAAGTTGTGGAATCTCCTCCTTAAAGAGAACACAAGGCCAAAGAAAGGGATAATGAGCAAGCAGAAATAAGAAATTTAGATTCGCTTAAGACATCAAAGTTATGAATAATATAAGTTCTAGACAGTGAGAAATGAGAAAATGGAAGAGAGAAAATTATGAAATTCCAGTTAATTTTCAGAACATACATTTGTAAGTCTCAGAAGAAATGGCCCACTGAATACCCAGAATCATGAATGTAAAATGACCCATACGAAAATACATCATTGTAAAACCAGATTACTGAGAATATACAGGAATCCAGAAAGCATAGGTTTCAGGTTTCTTATAAGAATCATAACAGCATCAGATTTCTCAATAACAACACTGAAATTTGGAAGACATTAGAGCATGCCTTCAAAATTGTGAAGGAAAATGATTTCCAGGTTAGAATTTCATACCTAGCCATACAACCAAGTGTTTGGGTAAATTAAAGATATTTTCAAATATACAAAGTCTCAAAATTTTGCCTCCTAGATAGACCATTTTTCAGAAAGCTACTGGAGCTTGTAAATCAAGGAAAAAAGACAAAGGATCCTGGAAACAGGGATCTAAATCAGGATAGGCAGCTATCAGATTAGAGAACCCTATTGGAGCTGTCGAGTCAGGGTAGATGGGTCTAGGAAGATAAATCAAGAGGGGAAAGATATAAATAACAGTTTATCTGGTAGGCTTAATTAACTGTTTAGAAAGTTGAATTGAGGCATTTTACAGAGCTATTGAAGGATGTAGAAAATTTAAGCCCTGGCCGGTTGGCTCAGCGGTAGAGCATCGGCCTGGCGTGCAGGGGACCCGGGTTCGATTCCCGGCCAGGGCACACAGGAGAAGCGCCCATTTGCTTCTCCACCCCTCCGCCGCGCTTTCCTCTCTGTCTCTCTCTTCCCCTCCCGCAGCCAAGGCTCCATTGGAGCAAAGATGGCCCGGGCGCTGGGGATGGCTCCTTGGCCTCTGCCCCAGACGCTAGAGTGGCTCTGGTCGCGGCAAAGCGATGCCCCAGAGGGGCAGAGCATCGCCCCCTGGTGGGCAGAGCGTCGCCCCTGGTGGGCGTGCCAGGTGAATCCCGGTCGGGCGCATGCGAGAGTCTGTCTGACTGTCTCTCCCCGTTTCCAGCTTCAGAAAAATACAAAAAAAAAAAAAAAAGAGAGAAAATTTAGATACAGACTTGAAGAAAGCAAAGAAAAAACTTTCAGGAAAACAGAAACGATAATAATAGGACACCATTAGGTTCAAAAGTGAACAATGTTTAGGTAGTCATAGCAATGAAAACTGAAAATAGATTTAACCAAAAAGGTGTCAAAATTATATATTAGGAAAATAAAGGAAGAAGGAAATGTGTGTGTGTAAAGGGTAATGGAAAGCATCGAAACTCTCATTTTCCAGGACAATATGTAAATATATCTAAAAGTAACAAATCAAATTTATAAATATGTTCTTTTAAAAGATGATAGCAAATACTCTGAGAAATAGCTAAAGGAGTTCAAAGTGTGATGTTACTTACCTCTTTGGAATGGGACTTGGGAGTGGGGAGGGACTTGAACAAGGAACTGTTGCTTTTCACGATATGCCTTGTGGAAATATCTGACTTCAAAATGGCTGCACAAGAACTATCTTGATGCACTTTAAATGTGAAACCTTTAAAATTGGATAATGATCAGACCTTTAGGGGACTGCTGGGCCTCATTCCCCTGTAGAAGACTTTGCAACGTGGGTGTGGCAAGAGCGTGAACAAGGGTGTGAAATGTTAAAGTCAGTAGCAGCTTCAGTCATCACCCAGTTCACTTTATAGTTGATGAACCTGAGTCTCAGAGGAAGGAAATGACCTTTTAAGGTTCCTCCACTAGGAAGCAACAAACCAAGAACCAAGAACCAGAGGCCACAGCTTCTGGCCTATAGTCCTTTGCATTCAGTGGAACATATAAGGTAGCCATTGAAAGGAATCCCAAATGTTCAGTTGTGGAATATTCACCAGAATATACAGTATGACAAAAGCGAGGTACATGACAGAGTGTAAAGTGCTACCATTTGTGCACAAAATGAGGCAAGGGCATTATGTACATGCATGGTGAGAAACACCTGGATATCTCGAGAAGAGAACAAGAGAAGGGTAATAATGTGGCTTCTGGGAAGAACTGGGGTCAGCAGAGGGAAGGGGGCTTGCTAGTCACTGTATACAGTTTTTCACTGTTTGAATGTTTTACCTTTTGCATGCATTTATTAAAAAAAAAAATTAAAGTGAGTGGCTTTTCACTGCCTAAAGTTGAGTTACAAAAGTTCTCCAGAGAATCTGGTCTCATCTTCACCTCTTGCCAAACCTGTCTCATGCCTTAGGCTGCAGGCACTGTACTCTGCAGTTTCCTTACTCTGCTTATTATGTCATGCTGCCTTCTTTAACTTCTAGCCTTTCCTACCCTTCCTGATGACTTCCTCTGAGACTTGGAATGCCTTTCCTATCTCCTCTTCACTCCAGGCATATACTGGCCTCCATACTCATTCCCCAAATGCCTTCTCTTAGGGCCTTCACATTTCCTGTGACCTCTGCCTGGAACACTCAACCACCACATATCTGCATGCTGCCTTACCTCCCTCAGGCCTTCGCCCACCTCACCTTAACACAAAGCAATGTCCACTCAGTTTCATTTTCTATTCTCTTTTGCTGGTTTTTTTCATCTACTTGTCACCAAGTGACTTTGTTGTTGCTTCTTTATTTTATTTCCCTCAACCCATTAGAATATAACTTTTTGAGAGCAGATTTTATTTAGGAGTTAAGTAAATACCTAATTGTGTTCACCTTGCCCTAAAGAAATTAATGAGGAAACTGTAATAAACCTAAATTTTGCATTTTAAGGACTTATAATCTATGACACACTGGGAAAATTATATCCATACACATATATTAATCTATGAAATGAATGAACATTAAAGTCCTTTCATCAGATGAGGCAAATCCAAAAAGTAGAAAAATTTCTGAACAAATATCTCCCAGTGAATAACATCTTCAAAGTAGAAACCATGAGAAACAACCTATTACAGTGATGATTATAATCTGTGACCCATTTTCCTGAAAGAGTTCTTAAATAAGCTCTGGACATTTAAGTTATTAGGAAGCCAAATTATTGTCATAAAGTTGCTTAGTGAACATGAATTGGAACCTGAGAAGGTAGGTACTATTTAAATGCCATTATAAAGGGCATGGAGCTTTTAGCCTGTGTCCATCTCCTCTCTAGAGAGGCTCTACAACTGAGACAAGTCAGGGCAGACTCTCCTGGACAATGCTGAGCTAGACTGGACCTTGCTTCTCACCAGAAACTTCTGCTTTCCCTTGTCCCTAGCCCTGCGCTTCTAGAAGTACATAAGCATTATCTCACATATATATCTGCAGCTGTTCAAATGGATGAAGATGGCAAGGTCAAATTCATATAACATATATCCATCACTTTATGGTAGCTCTTTATCATACAACTCTTGTAACAATATAGTTCTTACTAAAATGGGTAGGGGTCTATGATTTATTTTTTAATATTAAAAGAGAATGACAACATTCTCAGAGAAATGAGAATTACTGTCATGGGCTGACTATCCACTTCTGTTGTGGTATTCCACCTAACAGGTTAAAATAAAGTTGATTAGGTGTCTGCTCATCACATTTCAGGTCCCACATTACCTTAATTGATGTTGGAGTGTTTCCACACTTTTGTAGTTTCCCGATTTAGGACCACAGATGGTTAATTACATCCACTATGGTATTGACAAATTAGGTTTACTAAAGGTAATCTTAACTGCTTTAAAGTTTTTGGGAATCTGTACAGCAAAGGAAATAAGGAAGGGGGGAGATTAATTAGGTTTCTAGAAGAAGGAGTAGGTTTTAAAATGGGATTTAAAAGACAGCAGAATGTCACAAGAGAAAGCGCTTTAGGGACTGTGGAAACGGCCAAAGCACATATGGAGGAACTGATAATTCCACTAAGCAGCCCATAGGATGTAAGGGACTGCCCTAATGTGAGATGAGGAATACTGACTGAATCCATGCTGTGAAGGGTTTTTTTAAGCACCAAGCCCAAGACTTGGGACCATAACTCTGCTGGCATCGGGGAGCCATTGAAGGTTCTCAGCAGGTGAGTGGCATGACCGGACTGGCCACCCGAATGATGATCAACGTTATCATTTTGACGGCGCTGCCTTCCGACCTCCGCCCATCCCTCAGGCAGGCTCCGCGGCTGGTGTAGTTGAGGTCGGACAACACGAAGCGAAGGGTCGAGCGGAGGGGAGCCAGGGATGCGGCCGGGGCCCGGCGGGGGCGGGCGAGCCGTCGCCCGGCGCTGCACCTGGGCCCGGCCCGGCCGCCGATTGGACGGTTCGGAGGTGACCCTGCTGTATCGCGAGACGAGATTGGCAGCGGCGGGGCCGCATGTGCCCCAGCGCTGGCTTTGTACGCGGAGCCGCCTGCCGGTCCTTTAACAATGGGCGGTGCGAGCGCCCCGGCGCTGGGCCCGAGCTGAGGCCGGCGCTTCGCGGCCGACTGTCTGCAGCATGAGCGGGGCCGGCGCCCCCCGCATGCCGGCGGGGCAGGGGCTGTGAGGGCCGCAGTTCCGGGTAAGGAGGCCGCTGCAGGGCCGGCAGGCCAGGGCTGGGCGTAGGACACCGGACCCACCCGGCCCGGCCTTTTGTTCGCCTTTCTGGGGCCGCACGAGACCGTGCGCTCCTTGGGACGAGGAGGAGGCGGCCTGGTGCGGGCCGGGCCGCGGGGCGGCTCTTGGAGGGGAGCGAGCGCCCGACCGTCCGCCGCGCTGCCTCGCGTCGGCGGGCGTTGGGCTCCGGGGTTCTCGAGAGGCTTTCCCCTCCGGGAGCCTGGGGCCGGTGTCACGTCTCTCCGCTCCTCGGGGCGGGCGGGAGAATTCGAACCCGGACGCGGGGAGCCCGAGGACGGCCCCGCTCCGGCTTTCCTGAGTACGAACCCGGTGCGCGCGGTGGGAACTCGGGCCGCACTTAGTCCCGTTTTTCCCGGCACCCAGTCCGGCAGTCTGCAGAAGGAGCCAGTTCTTCCTGGCTGGGTGGCTCCGGCCCCGCGTGCGGCGGCGGGGGTTGGTCTGGACGCTGCTGGGTTTAGGACGAGTCAGGTGAAGGTGAACAGTCGCTTAGGGTGGCCTGAGGTCACACCCGTCAGGGAGGGGACGCGGAGGGTCGTCTGGAGGGAGCTGGCAGTGACCGCGTCTAGGGTGTGTCTTACAGACTGAAGTTGCCGCGTCTGGCCAGGCGCGCCGCCCGGTCCCATGGAGCTGGAGGGGCAGTGGTGGCGGGGACAGCTGGCTGCCGATATTCATCAAGCCCTTCGGTACAAGGTAACCTTGATGCCCGGACCTTAACACTTGGTACTGGGTGTCTTATACCAGTTAGTGTGACTTTCGGCCCCCTGGAAAGTCAGGTTCTTTAACCACCCGTTTCCAGACCAGCAAAGGCGAGTTGGCTTATTTGCTCAAAGGTAATTAACGTCTTGGCTTCTTCCCTGGAATGTCAGAGGAACCTGCAACTTAAATGAGGAGGGGGGTTGGGGCGAGGTAGTTGGGAGAGAGGTGTGAAGAGACATTCTGATGTTTCCAGGTGGAACAGAGATTTGATATTGTTCTTAAAAAGCTAGCGGACATCATTTATTGGGTAGAACAGCCCTCCTGGTTTTGTAGTTGCTTTTGCATGCAGCTGTGTGTAATGTCACATTTGTACATAAATTAATTCCCCAGCTTTTAAACTAACTTGCTGTGAGACTTTAGACAAGTTACTTAATTTTCGGTTTCTCAATTTTCTTATCTGTAACATGAATAATAGTGATAGAATGTGCCTGATGGGATGATTGTGAAGATTAAATGAGTTGATACTGTACATGTCCTTACAACAGTGATTGGTATATAGTAAGCACTAAGAAAATTATAACTTGTTATTTTTTACTCTCCAGATTTAAAATTTGGGGCTGTTTAAAAAGCTTGAAGGTAGAAGGAGTTAGCTGCTGTTTCCAGCTAATATCAAAGACAGTATATAGTTAATAGATGTTGGGGGGTAAGAAGACACTTTTCTGGCACAATTCGAAGTATTTTGTTGCTCTTAAGTAACAGTTTTACTCAGTATGTCACATTTCAGCGTAATGAGTCCACTCTGCCTCTTTGGTAACGAGAAGAGAGACTACATTCAAAATTATATTTAACTTGAGTGAGTTTCACCAGGGATAGAGAGCGGTATTTGTTAGGTATAGAGACAATTAGAAAGAAGCAAAACAGCTGACTCTTTTTTCTTTTTCTTTTTTAACAGAGACAGAGAGAGTCGGAGAGAGGGACAGATGGGGATAGACAGGAACGGAGAGATGAGAAGCATCAGTCATCAGTTTTTCGTTGCAACACCTTAGTTGTTCGTTGATTGCTTTCTCATATGTGCCTTGACCGTGGGCCTTCAGCAGACCGAGTAACCCCTTGCTCGAGCCAGCGACCTTGGGTCCAAGCTGGTGAGCTTTGCTCAAACCAGATGAGCCTGCGCTCAAGCTGGCGACCTTGGGATCTCGAACCTGGGTCCTTCTGCATCCCAGTCCGACACTCTATCCACTGCACCACCCTGGTCAGAACAGCTGACTCTTTAATAAAAAGGATGCTGACTGTTGGATTGAGAGAGCCAGAAATTATAATATCTTGATTTTTTAATCAGGTTAAGTAGAATTAGAAAACCTAATTTGAGTTAAATTGTTACAGACTCTTTTTAGGGTTTGAGATCTGTAAATGTGACTTATTAATCCTGACATTCAGGCCCTAGAGTGTCAGCCTGGTGAATGGATGGGTCCCAGGTTCGATTCTCGGTCAGGGCACACAAGAGAAGTAACCATCTGCTTCTCTCCCTCTCCTTCTTCCCCTCCTGCAGCCAGTAGCTTGATTGGTTCCAGTGTTGGCCCCAGGTACTGAGCATAGTTCTGTTGATTTGAGCATTGGCCCCAGATAGAGGTTGCTGGGTGGATCCCAGTCGGGGCGCATGTGGGAGTCTGTCTCACTATCTCCCATTCTCTTAAAAAAACACCCCAAAAATAATTTTGAAATTCAGTCTCTTAGACACACTAAATACACTTCAGTTCCCTAAGAGGTCATTTATACCACAGGAGAGTCTCAAGTATGGAATGTTTCTCTGGAATGTTAAGAGAGTTACAGGTTTCCCACTTTGAAAATTGTCCAGATACTTTTTTTTTTTTTTTGCAGATGTTATCTTTTAATTGTAAATGTTCCAACTCTTTATCTCTCTAGTGTGTGGTGAAATTAATTACTTTTTTTTTTTTTTTTTTGTATTTTTCCGAAGTTAGAAGCAGGGAGGCAGTCAGAAAGACTCCCCGCATGCGCCCGACCGGGATCCACCCAGCATGCCCACCAGGGGGTGGTGCTCAGCCCATCTGGGGCATTGCTCTGTTGCAACCAGAGCCATTCTAGCGCCTGAGGCCGAGGCCAAGGAGCCATCCTCAGTGCCCGGGCAAACTTTGCTCCAATGGAGCCTTGATTGTGGGAGGAGAAGAGAGAGACAGAGAGGAAGGAGAGGGGGAGGGATGGAGAAGCAGATGGGCGCTTCTCCTGTGTGCCCTGGCCGGGAATCGAACCCAGGACTTCTACACACTGGCCAATGCTCTACTGCTGAGCCAACCGGCCAGGGCTAATTACATATTATTTTAATGGCATGAAACATGAAAGATTTTTCTTGGTGATTTTGTGTTTTCCCTGCCCCTTTTCCCATGGTTTTTGATTCTTATATTTTATGTGAATTTTAACCGTGAGTGATTACCTGCATTGATTTTGTCCGTTGAGATTGGAAGTGGATTTTTTCCCCCAGTAGATTTGTTTAATGCTTTGTGTATGAGGCTCTGGGAAAGATCCAAGGAATAAGACACAGAGTTACTAAAGTTGCTTATGAACTATCAAAGGAAAAGATAGTGTAGGATCTGAAGGAATGCCATTGAAAGTTATCTTGGACCACTTGTGGTATGCTAACCTGGGTTGTCTTTCTTTTTATTAGAGAGCATTTTTAAGCCACATGTTAGGATTTCACATAGTGTCCATACTTTATAAGGAATTTATGTTTCAGTAAAACTTGAACATGTGGAACTGGAGAGATCACTGTTTGTAATGCACTGAAGTCAAAGCAAGTTAAATGAACTTTTAAAAAAAATACATGTTAATTCCAGGCTGTTAATTAAGAGATTTAGTTGGATAATCACATGCTTATTTATTTATTTCTGATATTTGAGTGCCCACAATGTACAAGGTGCTGTGCCAGGTGTTAGACTATTTATTTATTTCTGATATTTGAGTGCCCACAATGTACAAGGTGCTGTGCCAGGTGTTAGACTATTTATTTATTTCTGATATTTGAGTGCCCACAATGTACAAGGTGCTGTGCCAGGTGTTAGACTGGTAACCGACAATGAAACAGACACGATCCCTGCCTTCATGGAGTCTCACAGAATCCAGAGTATCTGAACTTAGGTCTTCCTTTGGGCAGTTGCCATTCAGATACTGAGGAAGGTGTTCTCTTTTTACACCCAAGGTTTGTGGAGGAGTAATTGGTGTGATTAGCATTATCTCTACTAGGGAAAAGTAAAAATTACAAAAAAATGGAAATCTTCAACCCCAAATGCCAACAATACTGTTTTTGTAAAATATAAGAACCTTCCCCTGTACACCTCCTTCCAAACAAACCCTACAAAGCAGGCATGCTCTTATACTCTGTGCAGTGTTTTTCTTCGCCTTGTTTTGCTTTGCGTACTGGTGTGTTAGGATGCTCGGGGAGTATTTTTAGGATCCTTTTTGACAGATGATCACTTTTTAAGAAATTAAAAAATGTATGCCTCACAGAGTTATACTTGTGAGTATTCTTCCTATGCCTTTGTTGCCATGCTGGCTGGACATTGAACTCGTTCTAGGAGAGGGATGGTACCTGGGGTGGGGAGCTGATGAGGACTGGAGATGGAGATGACAGATCTCTGTGCTGTGGTCCTGTGGGATCCTGAGAAGCAGACAAGAACAAGAGTGTTGTTCAATTCGAGGGGATCAGGAATAGAAAGAAAACATTTGGAAGCTGAGAAAAGCATAAGTCATTTTCTCATGCTTATATAACTGCAGTACCTGGACAAAGCACTAAACCCGACAGCCATCTGGTAATCACTCGCACTTGACAATTTAAAATCATAAAGAGAGAATGTATTGAACTTATTGTTTAAAATTTCCAATTGTTGGCCCTTGCATTCTTGCCTTTATTTTGTCTTCACTTAGCAAAGTTAACATAGTTCAAAATAAAGCCACCAGTGTTTCCAGCTGTTGCCCAGTGAATTCTTAAGACCTAATTTAGGCCTCTTGCAGAAAGCCTACTCTGGCTGTTTTTCCCAACACCCCACCCCCTGAGCTAGGTTTGATCTCCCTTCTCAGTGTTTCTGTAATATCCTGTGATTACTACATATATACTAATAATCTCTGTATTTTGGTTTATCTGTTAGAGAGGCTGGAGACTGTTTTCCAGCTTTTATCTGTGGGGCTAGCACAGTGTGTGCTACATGGATAATGCTCAATAAATGTCGTGTGATGACAGCAGAGAAAGGTGAAGTTTGAAATTTTAACTCATTTACACTATGGTAAAGATCTACAGAAATGGTAAATGAGAAAGGAAAAACCCTAGGGCTGCATAAGAAATCAGCGTGTTTTCTTTCTTTGGAGAAATTAAATTTTTTTTTTATCTTCAGAGAACCAAGGCAGCCTAAGCCATTGTCTGCACCCCCAGTAGCATTTGTTTGTGCTTTTCTCACTTATATAAAAACTAGAAAGCCTGGCAGTCATACGAAATGACTGCTGTTCTAGATATTATAAATTGTAATTAAAATGATTTGTGCAAAGGTATCTGCTAATTCAAACTGAATTACCCAGGGCAGGCGGCAAGGACGCCCCTTTGCTTACTGCCCCACGGGGTTTCCCACTTCTACTTGCTTAATTGCTTAAAGTAGAGTGCAATGAAGGAAACCACTGGCGGTACATTTCTTAAGAGCCACTGCTAGCTCAATAAATAAAGGTGATTTAAATAATAAAATGTTAATTCACATGTCAAAGATCTCTTTGTACACAACATTTCTTGTGTAGATCTTTCCATCATTTTTATTTTTATTTTTTTTGTATTTTTCCGAAGCTGGAAACGAGGAGAGACAGTCAGACAGACTCTGGCATGCGCCCGACCGGTATCCACCCGGCACGCCCACCAGGGGGCGATGCTCTGCCCCTCCGGGGCATCGCTCTGTTGCGACCAGAGCTACTCCAGCTCCTGGGGCAGAGGCCAAGGAGCCATCCCCAGCGCCCGGGCCATCTTTGCTCCAATGGAGCCTCGCTGCGGGAGGGGAAGAGAGAGACAGAGAGGAAGGAGAGGGGGAGGGGTGGAGAAGCAGATGGGCGCTTCTCCTGTGTGCCCTGGCCGGGAATCGAACCCGGGACCCCTTGCACACCAGGCCGACGCTCTACCACTGAGCAAACCGGCCAAGGCCCTCCATCATTTTTAAGCTCGCCTTGCAGAGGACCATCAATTATTTTTAATTTTACGTCCATTCTTTCACGAACTCTTGAATAGGCAACATAAAGTTGACCATGTTCAAATGCAGGCTCAGGTAAAAAAATGCCAACAAGCCCTGGCCGGTTGGCTCAGCGGTAGAGCGTCGGCCTAGCGTGCGGAGGACCCGGGTTCGATTCCCGGCCAGGGCACACAGGAGAAGCGCCCATTTGCTTCTCCACCCCTCCGCTGCGCTTTCCCTCTCTGTCTCTCTCTTCCCCTCCCGCAGCCAAGGCTCCACTGGAGCAAAGATGGCCCGGGCGCTGGGAATGGCTCTGTGGCCTCTGCCCCAGGCGCTAGAGTGGCTCTGGTCGCAACATGGCGACGCCCAGGATGGGCAGAGCATCGCCCCCTGGTGGGCAGAGCGTCGCCCCATGGTGGGCGTGCTGGGTGGATCCCGGTCGGGCGCATGCGGGAGTCTGTCTGACTGTCTCTCCCTGTTTCCAGCTTCAGAAATATAAAAAAATTAAAATTAAAATTAAAAAAAAAAAATGCCAACAAGTCAGCGTTTGGCCATAAGACTTATTGATGGTCATAGCAAAGGCAAGTTTTACAGGAAATTGTCTACGTCTCAATTGAAATGGCAACCTGTTTGAGATGGAGCCAAATCAATTCTTGGAATGACATGTATTTCACCTTTAGAGGAGCCAAAGACTTAGCTATTATGACATTATTTTTCAATTGGAGAACCTCTAGTCTTGTACCATTGCAAAGACCCCTTCTGGTGTTAAGATTTCTTAACAGCATAATAATTGCTCCAATCTTTAACCTCAGTTTGTGAGGTGGCATGCCAGAAGGCGGGACTATTTGAATGCCGTGGCAACTTCACCCCATTGGCTAGTACAGTTACGCAAGCAACCAATAAGCTATCGGCGACAGATACTTAAGCCGCATATAATAAAGATTAAAAACACAAAATGGCCCATTAGCCTGTGTCTCAAGTAACTACTTTTAGTATTTATAAAAATTTTTCAATGATACGTGCATATGGTTAAAAAAATTTTTGGATAATATAAGAAGGATTAAAATGAGTTTCCCCAACCCTCACTATTTCCTGATTCCCTTGGGTTACCATCATTATTGTTTGTTTGTTTGTTTTCTTGAAAAGATACCAAATAATTTAGTATATTTGCAAATAAATTATTTTTTTGTTTTTGATACAAGAGGTCAAATATATATTCATTGTTCTATTACCTTCCTCCCACACCAACCTCACTCAGTTTATCAAATTTTCCATATCAACACATAGAGGTCTACTGTCCTTTAGTTTAATGTCCACATTGAATCAGTGTCCTGTAGTTTATTTTAAGGCTCCATTGGAGCAAAGATGGCCCAGGCGCTGCCTCAATTCTCTGTTGATTGATATCAAGCTCTTTTCTAATTACTTTTTTTTTTTTTTTTTTTTTACAGAGACAGAATCAGAGAGAGGGATAGACAAGGACAGACAGACAGGAACGGAGAGATGAGAAGCATCAATCAGTTTTTCATTGCGCATTGCAACACCTTAGTTGTTCATTGATTGCTTTCTCATATATGCCTTGACCGCGGGCCTTTAGCAGACCGAGTAACCCCTTGCTTGAGCCAGCGACCTTGGGTCCAAGCTGGTGAGCTTTTTGCTCAAACAAGATGAGCCTGCGCTCAAGTTGGCGACCTCCGGGTCTTGAACCTGGGTCCTCAGCATCCCAGTCCGACGCTGTATCCACTGCACCACTGCCTGGTCAGGCCTCTAATTACACTTTTTATGCAGTTATAAGAAATAGTACAGGCCCTGGCCGGTTGGCTCAGCGGTAGAGCGTCGGCCTGGCGTGCGGGGGACCCGGGTTCGATTTCCGGCCAGGGCACATAGGAGAAGCGCCCATTTGCTTCTCCACCCCCCCTTCCTCTCTGTCTCTCTCTTCCCCTCCCGCAGCCAAGGCTCCATTGGAGCAAAGATGGCCCAGGCGCTGCCCCAGGCACTAGAGTGGCTCTGGTCACGGCAGAGCATCGCCCCCTGGTGGGCAGAGCGTCTCCCCTGGTGAGCGTGCCGGGTGGATCCCGGTTGGGCGCATGCGGGAGTCTGTCTGACTGTCTCTCCCCATTTCCAGCTTCAGAAAAAGAAAAAAAAAAAAAAGAAATAGTACAGATAGATCCCCTGTACCCTTTACCCAGTTCCTCCAGTGGTAACATCTTGTAAAACTAGAGTATAATTCTCACAGCCAGGATATTGATGATAGTCAAGATGCAGAATATTTTCTATCAATACAGTGATATCTTTCTTGTGTTACCCTTTTATAATCGCATGCTTTTCCCTGCCACTCTCATTCCTTCTTCCCCTTAAACCCTGGTAACTACTAATCTGTTCTTCATTTCTATAATATTATCATGTCAAGAATGTTAGTTATGTAAATGGTATTTTATAGTATGTGACCTTTTGGAATTGGTTCTATTCACTCAACAAAATTTTCTGGAGATCCATTCAGGTTGTTGGACATAAAGCTTTTTATTTGACTATCTTCCTATTAAAAATAGTGTTGCAAAGGACCTCCTTATATATGGGGTAAATTCCTAAGCCTAGTGTTGCTAAGTTAAAGGGTATGTTTAATCTGCACTTAAAAAAATTGTATTACCTACTTTCCTCCAAAAGGTTATATTGCTAATCTGACTGATAATTTCTGGAAGTTCTTATTTCCATTCTTATTTATTTTTTTAAATTTAGTGAGAGGAGGGAGGCTGATAGACTTCTGCATGTGCCTGGATGGGCATCCACCCAGCGAGCCCACTAGGGGGTGATGCTCTGACCATCTGGGCCCTTGTTCCATTGCTCAATGGAAGTTCTTACCAAGTTCATTGCTCACCAAGTTCTTAGCGCCAGAGCCTGAGTCGGAAGCCACAGAGATATCCTCAGTGCCCAGGGCCTACTCTCTCCAATCGAGCCATCTCTGCTGCAGGAGGGAGAGAAAGAGAGAGAAGTAGGGGTAGAGAAGCAGATGGGCGCTTCTCCTGTGTGCCCTGACTGGGAATCGAACCCAGGACATCCACATACCAGGGTGATGCTCTACCACTGCACCTACTAGCCAGGGCCCATTCTTAATATCTTAAACAAAAATTAATAAGGCCCTGGCCGGTTGGCACAGTGGTAGAGCGTCGGCCTGGCATGCAGGAGTCCCGGGTTCGATTCCCGGCCAGGGCACACAGGAGAAGCGCCCATCTGCTTCTCCACCCCTCCCCCTCTCCTTCCTCTCTGTCTCTCTCTTCCCCTCCCGCAGCCAAGGCTCCATTGGAGCAAAGTTGGCCTGGGCGCTGAGGATAGCTCTGTGGCCTCTGCCTCAGGCGCCAGAATGCTGGTTGCGACAGAGCAATGCCCCAGATGGGCAGAGCATCGCCCCCTGGTGGGCATGCTGGGTGGATCCCAGTTGGGCACATGTGGGAGTCTGTCTGACTGCCTCCCCGTTTCCAAGTTCAGAAAAATACAAAAAAAAAAAATTAATGTAATGTGGTAAGTTAAGACTGTATAACTTTTTAATTTTGAGTGAGGGAAGTCATCTTTTTATAAGTTTTGGCCTGATTTTATTTTTTCCTGTGAATTGTCTATTCATATTTGCTGCCTTTTTAAAATTAATTTATAAGATTTCTCTAAATAATAAAGAAATTCTTTATCCTATATGTCAGGAATACTTATTAAATTCATCTATTTTTCCCTGATTTGAAATGCCATTATTATCAAATAGGTTCTTCTATCCAATAAAAAAGAATGTTTTTTCCCATGTATACAAGTCTTCAAACTCCTTCAGAATTTTAATGTTTTGTTAATACAGTGCTTGCATATATAGATTTATTTCTAGGGATTTTAATTTTATGGTTAATGTAGATGGGTTCTTCTATTTTTCTAACCAGCTCTTAGTATATAGAAAAGCTATTGGTTTTTTTATTCTAATTTTGTAAACAACCACTGTACTGAATTCTTAGTATTTATTTCTCCTTACTTTTTCTGTTGATTTTTATGTTTTTTCTGGATAGAAATTCTACCATCTGTAGAACAACTTTCTTTTCTTTTTTTTTTTTTTAATAAATTTTTATTAATGGTAATGGGATGACATTAATAAATCAGGGTACATATATTCAAAGAAAACATGTCTAGGTTATTTTGTCATCAAATTATGTTGCAAACCCCTCGCCCAAAGTCAGATTGTCCTCCGTCACCCTCTATCTAGTTCTCTGTGCCCCTCCCCCTCCCCCTAACTCTCTCCCTCCCTCCCTCCCATGTCCTCCCTCCCCCCCCACCCTTGGTAACCACCACACTCTTGTCCATGTCTCTTAGTCTCATTTTTATGTTCCACCAATGTATGGAATCATGTAGTTCTTGTTTTTTTCTGATTTGCTTATTTCACTCCTTATAATGTTATCAAGATCCCACCATTTTGCTGTAAATGATCTGATGTCATCATTTCTTATGGCTGAGTAGTATTCCATAGTGTATATGTGCCACATCTTCTTTATCCAGTCTTCTATTGAAGGGCTTTTTGGTTGTTTCCATGTCTTGGCCACTGTGAACAGTGCTGCAATGAACATGGGGCTACATGTGTCTTCACGTATCAATGTTTCTGAGGTTTTGGGGTGTATACCCAGTAGAGGGATTGCTGGGTCATAAGGTAGTTCTATTTGCAGTTTTTTGAGGAACCACCATACTTTCCTCCATAATGGTTGTACTACTTTACAGTCCCACCAACAGTGAATGAGGGTTCCTTTTTCTCCACAGCCTCTCCAACATTTGCTATTACCCGTCTTGTTGATAATAGCTAATCTAACAGGAGTGAGGTGGTATCTCATTGTAGTTTTGATTTGCATTTCTCTAATCACTAATGAAGCTGAGCATCTTTTCATATATCTGTTGGCCATTTGTATCTCTTCCTGGGAGAAGTGTCTGTTCATGTCCTCTTCCCATTTTTTTATTGGATTGTTTGTTTGTTTGTTGTTGAGTTTTATGAGTTCTTTGTAAATTTTGGATATTAGGCCCTTATCTGAGCTGTCGTTTGAAAATATCAGTTCCCATATAGTTGGCTGTCTGTTTATTTTGATATCAGTTTCTCTTGCTGAGCAAAAACTTTTAATTCTGATGTAGTCCCATTCATTTATCTTTGCCTTCACTTCTCTTGCCATTGGAGTCAAGTTCATAAAATGTTCTTTAAAACCCAGGTCCATGATTTTAGTACCTATGTCTTCTTCTATGTACTTTATTGTTTCAGGTCTTATATTTAGGTCTTTGATCCATTTTGAATTAATTTTAGTACACGGGGACAGGCTGTAGTCGAGTTTCATTCTTTTGCATGTGGCTTTCCAGTTTTCCCAACACCATTTGTTGAAGAGGCTTTCTTTTCTCCATTGTGTGTTGTTGGCCCCTTTATCAAAGATTATTTGACCATATATATGTGGTTTTATTTCTGGGCTTTCTATTCTGTTCCATTGGTCTGAGTGTCTATTTTTTTGCCAATACCATGCTGTTTTGATTATCGTGGCCCTATAATATAGTTTAAAGTCAGGTATTGTAATGCCCCCAGCTTCATTCTTTTTCCTTAGGATTGTTTTGGCTATTCGGGGTTTTTTATAGTTCCATATAAATCTGATGATTTTTTGTTCCATTTCTTTAAAAAATCTCATAGGGATTTTGATGGGAATTGCATTAAATTTGTATATTGCTTTGGGTAATATGGCCATTTTGATTATATTTATTCTTCCTATCCAGGAACAAGGAATATTTTTCCATCTCATTGTATCTTTTTCGATTTCCCTTAACAATGCTTTGTAATTTTCATTATATAGGTCCTTTACGTTCTTTGTTATGTTTATTCCTAGGTATTTTATTTTTTTTGTTGCAATCGTGAAGGGGATTATTTTTTTGAGTTCGTTTTCTAATATTTCATTGTTGGCATATAGAAAGGCTATGGACTTTTGTATGTTAATTTTGTATCCTGCGACCTTACTGTATTGGTTTATTGTTTCTAATAATCTTTTTGTGGAGTCCTTCGGGTTTTCGATGTATAGGATCATATCATCAGCAAAAAGTGATAGCTTTACTTCTTCTCTTCCGATATGGATGCCTTTTATTTCTTTGTCTTGTCTGATTGCTCTGGCCAGAACTTCTAGCACCACGTTGAATAAGAGTGGAGAGAGTGGACAACCCTGTCTTGTTCCTGATTTAAGGTAGAAAGTCCTCAGTTTTATGCCGTTTAATAGGATGTTGGCTGATGGTTTATCATATATGGCCTTTATCATGTTGAGATATTTTCCTTCTATACCCATTTTGTTGAGAGTCTTAAACATAAAATTGTGTTGTATTTTATCAAAAGCCTTTTCTGCATCTATTGATAAGATCATGTGGTTTTTGTTCTTTGTTTTGTTAGAACAACTTTCTGAGAGAGACTTTGATTCTTCCTTTACAATACGTTGTTAAACCTGTTAGTTCCTTCCTTCTGTTTGGATTAGTTAGTATTCACAGAATAATGTTAAATAATATTGCAGTAATCAGCACTACAGTGCTAATCGTTTTATTGTGTCACATTCAATTCGATGCTGGCTTTTATATTTGAGATCTTTTTATCTCCCTTCATCAAAGAAATAGGTATCTGTTATATCTCCAAGGGTCACCTTTATCCAAATGCTGTTTTGACATCTATCAAGGTGATTGTGCATATCTGTGAATTGTTATTGTGATTTATATTAATGTATTTTCTAATATCAAACCATTCTTGTATTCCTGGGATGTACTACAATTGGTATAGTCTTTGTATTTACTGCTAAATTTAAACTACATTGGATATTTTTAAAATTTTATTTTCCATTTTTCAAATTTTATTTGAGTGACATTCAATAGGTTTTAAGTATACAATTCTATGATACATCATCTGTATATTGCGTTGTGTGCCCACCACCCAAAGTCAAATCTCTCATTACCATATACCAGACAAAAATACAGAACACTTTACAGATTTCCATGTCATCCTTCCACAGGGGCCATGCTGATCTTCTCTAGATTGTTCCAATTTTAATGTATGTGCTGCCAACGCTAGCACACATTTTATCTAAAACTTTATACCTTATTAAGTTAGATATGTACCGTATTAAATATTTTAACACACCATTTGGTTCAGAATATTTTTTTTCTTATTTTCCTCCTTAAAACCCTGAGTGTGTCTTATGGTCAGGTATATCTTATGGAGTGAAAAATACGGTAACTTCCATTTTTGTGTTTTTTATTGTTGCAAAATGTGCTTAACATAAAATTTACCATTTAAAACATTTTAAACATATTTCATTTATTGATTCTAGAGTGAGGAAAGAGAGTGAGAGAAGGGGGGAAGGAGTGGGAGGCATCTACTTGTAGCAGTTGCTTCTTGCATGTGCCTTGACCTGGTAAGCCTGGGGTTCAAACCAGCACCCTCAGCATTCTAGGTCAACACTTTTATCCACTGTGCCATCACAGGTCAGGCACCATTTAAACCATTTTTAAATGTACACTTTAGTGACAGTAGATATATATTCACATGGCTACCATAATCACTATCTACCTTTATTTAAAAAAAATTTTAAGTGATAGGAAGGGAGATAGACTCCTCCATGCAACTGAGCTATTTTAGCACCTGAGGCCAGAGGCTCCACAGAGCCATCCTCAGTGCCAGTGCCAGCTCACTGGTTTGAATCAGTTGAGCCCTGGCTGAGGGAGGGGAAGAGAGACAGAGAGAAGGGGTAGGGGTGGAGAAGCAGATGGTCACCTCTCCTGTGTGCCTTGACCAGGAATCCAACCTGGGACATCATGCTGGCCGACGCTCTACCACTGAGCCAACCAGCCAGGCCACCACTATCCATCTTTAGAACTTTTCCATCTTTTCAAACTGAAACTCATACCCATTAAACAATAATTCCCCATTTTCCCTGCCGTCCAGTGCCTAGTAACCACAATTCTACTTTCTGCCTCTATGACAACCATTCTAGGTACCACGTTCAAGGGGCATCATACAGTATTTGTCCTTTTGTGTTTGGCTTATTTCTCTTAATATACTGTTCTTAAGATCCATCTGTGCTGTGGAATACACCAGAATTTCATTTGTTTTTAAGGCTGAATCATCCATTGTATGTTTATACCACATTCTGTTAATTCATTAGTTGATGATTACTTGGTTTATTTATTTCCACCTTTTGGCTAGTGTGAATAACACTGCTATGAACATGGATTTATCTGTCTCGTTGAGTCCCTATTCTTAATTACTTTAAGTACGTATCTAACAGTGAAATTGCTGGATTATATGGTAATTCTGTATTTAGTTTTTTGGAGGAATTGTAATACTGTCATTTACTGTGGCTGCATAGTTTTATATTCCCACTAGTAAACAAGGATTCCAGTTTTCCACCTCCTTGCCAACATTTATTTTCTGTTTTCTGGGTTTTATTTTGTTTTGATAATAACAGTTCTGATAAATATGAAGTGGTATCTCATAATGATTTTTATTTGCATTTTCCCAGTGGTTAGTGATGAGCACCTGTATATGTGCTAACTGGCCATTTGTATATCTTCTTTGGAGAGATGTTTGAGTCCTTTGTCCACTTTTCAGTTGAGTTGCTTGGTTTTGTTGAGTTGTATATGTAAAAGAGTTCTTATATAATCTGGATATTAACCTTTTAGCAGATATATGATTTGCAAGTATTTTCTGCCATTCTGTGGGTTGCCCTTTTTTTTTTAGCGACAGGGACAGACAGGAAGGGAGAGAGATGAGAAGCACCAGTTCTTCATTGCATCACCTTAGTTGTTCATTGATTGCTTTCTCATATGCGCCTTGACTTGGGAGCTCCAGCTGAGCCAGTAACCCCTTGCTCAAGCCAGAGACCTTGGGCTTCAAACTATCAACCTTTGGACTCAAGCCAGCAACCACGAGGTCACATGCTTCAGTTGTTGATCCTGCATTCAAGCTTGTGAGACCACACTCAGGCCTGTCACCTCAGGATTTCAAACCTGGGTCTTCAGCGTCCCAGTCCACTGCTCTGTCCTCTGCTCTACTGCCTGGTCAGGCTGTGGGTTGCCTTTTTCCTTTTTTGATAGCGTCCTTTAATGTACAAAAGTTTTAAAATTTGAGTTAAGTGTAATTTATTTTCTTTTCCCCTGTGCTTTCAGGGTTGTAGCTATCCAAGTTACTTCTATTATGATACATATTAGGTTTAGTATTGGTATTATGCTTGTCTCATAAAGTGAACTTAACCCTTAACAACTTTCTCTATGCTCTAGAAATACTTTAATATATAGTATAGAAATTTTTTAATTTTTTTTAAGTGAGAGAAGGGGAGATAGACTCCCACATGTGTCCCAATGAGGATCCACCTGGCTAACCCCACCTGGAGCTGATGCTTGAATCACCCGAGCTATCCTCAGTGCCTGGGGCCAACACTCAGACCAGCTGAACTATCAGCCCAGGGTCATCACTCAAACCAGTGGAGCCACTGATTACAATATGGAAGAGAGAGAGAAGGCAGAGGGGGAGAGGGAGGGGGGAAGAGAAGCAGATGGTTGCTCCTCATATGTGCCCTCTAGACCTGGCACATCTGCACACCAGGCCAGACTCTATCCACTGAGCAAACTGGCCAAGGCCAAAATTTTCCAATTTGGTAAAAGCAGGTTCATTTAATTCAAGATTGAACAGTGGTGATGGGAATATTTTTAGGTGCTTGAGGGGATGATGGCAAAGGAGAGATCATAAAATTGCTGAAAGGAAACATAATTAGAACATACCAGTTGATGAAAACTGGTTTCTACCTTCCACATCCCTGCAAGTATAATATAGTATGTGACATATTAGGAGTATGTCAGCTTATCTATTACCTTCTAACCGAAAGCTGTGAGCTTCTTGGAGGGGAGTGTATATGTGTGGTGTGGTTGGATTTTAGGGATGTTTTTCTGAAAACACCTGGTAGGCAAAACAAGATTCCCTTATTAAATTTTTGCTTGACTATATCTCTTTAATAATCCAAGAAACACCTACATATTATTGGTCATGTCAAAGGTGATAAAAGGTCATGTCAAAGATAATAATCCAAGAAACACCTATAATTGGTTATGTCAAAGGTGTGGACCAGGTGATGAAAGATAAGGAGAAAAGTTTGGTTTAAATTTTAAATGCCATTCATTAGTCTTCTACTCAGCTTTTTTATGTTTGTGTTTCATTCAAGTAAAGTGTGTTTTTGGCACTTATCACACTAAGGGGAGAAATTACCTTTGCATTGTGGGAATACTTCTCCAACAGGCTAAGTTAACTGAATGTTGTTTCTCTTGATTTAGGAGCTGAAGTTGCCCTCATACAAAGGCCAGTCCCCTCAACTAAGTCTCAGAAGGTATTTTGCTGACTTGATTGCCATTGTGAGCAATCGCTTCACACTCTGCCCTTCTGCCCGACATCTTGCTGTCTATTTGCTGGACCTATTTATGGATCGGTATGACATCTCTGTCCAGCAGCTGCATTTAGTTGCACTTTCCTGTCTGCTTCTAGCAAGTAAGTATGAATCTATTCTACATGATTGGAAATTTCTATTGTTTATAGTAAAATAAGTTTATGTAGAACTCAGTAAAATATCACCAAATTTCATTCATTCCAGTTTATGAGTATCAGAAAGTTTGCTGAAAGTTCTTGGCACAAAAACAATTTTTTTTAATGTGAGAGGAGGGGAGATAGGCAGACTCCCACATGTGCCCCAACTGGGATCTACTGGGCAACTACATCTATGGCTGATGCTCAAGTACTGAACTATTTTTAGCACCTGAGGCTGATACGCTCTATCAGAGCTATCCTCAGTGCCCAGGGCCACTCTTGAACGAATTGAGCCACTGGCTACAGGAGGGGAGAGAAGGGGGAGAAGCAGATGGTTGCTTCTCTTGTGTGCCCTGACTAGCAGTTGAACCCTGGACGTCCATACCTGGGGCTATGCTCTATCAACTGAGCCACTGGCCAGGGTCAGCATGGTAATTTTTAACCAGACATTAAAATGTGGCTCTGGAGTCTAAAAAACATATGTGCCTGAGCCTTATGTCCTAAAGATTCTGAAACAAATGTTTAGACCACTCCAGATCTACTGACTCAGAATCTACAATATGGGGCCTGGGTATTTTTTAACTTCCTGTAAAATTCCAGAGGTGATTCTGATGTACCTTCCAATTGAGAACCATTGCTTTAAAGCAGTGGTTTTCATCCAGGGGCAGTTGTCAGCTGTGCCCCACAGAGGATTCTTGGCATTGTGTGAAGCTAGTTTTGGTTGTCATCACAACCTGGGAGGATGCTGCTAACATCCAGTGAGTAGCGGTGGGGCAGTCCCCCACAACAAAGAATCTTCTGGCCCAAATTGTTGATGGAGCTGAGAATGAGTTAGCTTAAAGAACTGAAGGTTCACATGGAGCTGCTACACAATGTGAGAGTCTTTGCTTGTGCCATAGGCACAACCATGTAGTAGGCTGCAAGGTAGACTCTGATGTGATCATACTTGTTACCCAATGCAGAATGTACTGTTGGGCATTTTGGTACCTCTTTATTTTCACATCTTCCTATACCTCATTTTATTGTTTGTTAGTACCCCAGCTGAAGAGAAAGCGGGTGAGTAAAGGACTTGAAATTGAGTTTTTCTTCTTGTAATAATGTGAAAAGATTTTATTTGATGTTGAAGTTGAATCCATTATGTAGTTTTTATATTCATGTCATTATACAGTAAGAATTGAAGCCCCACTTCAAAGTAGTATTTAGAAATATCTGCTGCTTTCACCTCGAACCCCCATTTAAGGGCTTAGGATCCAGTGTGGCTTCCCACCTTGGCTGAGTTGCGCAGTCGATAGAACATCATTCCGGTGTGCAAGGTCATGGGTTCAGTCCCTGTCAGACAGGGCATATATGAGAATCAACCAGTAAGTGCACAACTAAGTGGAACATGAGTTGATCCCCTCTCTCCTTTGTCCTTTTCTCCTCTCCTCCTCCTCTCCTCTTCCCCTCCTCCCCTTCCTCCCTCCCTCCCTCCCTCCCTCCCTTCCTTCCTCACCCTCCCCCCTCCACCTTCTACCCTCCCCATTCCTCTCTTTCTCTCAAATCCGTGGGGGGAAAAATAATGACCCCAACTACTTATTTTGTCTCCTTGAAGATCTTTTTATAAGTTATTTCAAATCCCTTGTGGACCAGACTGAATATAACTAAACATAGCCCTAGTGAAGACTTCTCATGGTCTGTTGATTAAGGTAGAAACTTCTTAATGTAATATTTTTTTTTTTTTTGTATTTTTCTGAAGCTGGAAACGGGGAGAGATAGACTCCCGCATGTGCCCGACCGGGATCCACCCGGCACGCCCACCAGGGGCGACGCTCTGCCCCTCCTGGGCGTCACTCTGTTGCGACCAGAGCCACTCTAGCAGCTGGGGCAGAGGCCAAGGAGCCATCCCCAGCGCCCGGGCCATCTTTGCTCCAATGGAGCCTTGGCTGAGGGAGGGGAAGAGAGAGACAGAGAAGAAGGGGGGGTGGAGAAGCAAATGGGCGCTTCTCCTATGTGCCCTGGCCTGGAATCGAACCCGGGTCCCTGCACGCCAGGCTGATGCTCTACCGCTGAGCCAACCGGCCAGGGCCTTAATGTAGTATTTTGAACCTTTCATATGGACCCAACCACCTTTCCAGTCTCATCTTCCAGCCTTACCCCGTGTACTTTGAGCCAATTCTTACCAGAATACTGTCTTATTTTCTGAAAAATCTACATTTCTTCTTTCATCTATTGTCCTCTAAGATCCAGACACATCACCTGCTACTCCTCACTGAGAAAGCCAGCGAAGTAATGCTTGTGTATTTGTACTTAACCTTTAACTTAACCTTGAATTAAGGTTTTATCTTCACAAGCAATCATGTACAGTTCTGTGGTGTTTCATCACCGGCTGTGCAGCCCTTTATGGCTTACTAATTTGCATAGGATTGGAAAAACCCATACCTGACACATCAGATGTGTGAGAATCCACAAGTGGAATGGTTTCTTGTTGTCTTACAGATATTAGTTTATTAAGGGATCAGTTTATAGTAGAGAAGCACTGGAAATCAGATATGCAAGTTAGGTTGTTTTATAAATTTGAGATCATTAATGAAAAGTAATTTTTTCCTGCTATGGCCATCACTGCTGTACTTTACTGATACTAAATCCTGCCTTTTCTACACCTGTAATTCTTTAGAAAGGCTGCTTAAATTTTTTAAAATTTCTTTTTAGAGAGAGGAAGGAGAGAAAGAGAGAACTGTTGATTTGCGGTTCCACTTATTTATGTATTCACTGGTTGATTCTCATATGTGCCCTGACTGGGGATCGAAGCCACAACCGTGGCATATGGGACAATGCTTCAACCAGCTGATCTGCCCAGCGGGGGCCTATGCTTGTGATTCTTAAAGTGTGGTGTGGACCAAGTGGGAGACTCATCTTGGTAGACTATGAAATTATCAGTGATGCACAGTCAGTTCAGAGACCAACTTACATTTGTGACTAAAGCTTACTTACTGGTGACATACTAAATGAATTAGGGATTACTGAACTATTATTCATAAACAATATGTTGCTACCAGAGTTTACTGAGGACAGTAGTTGAATAATATAGTTAAGACTTCTGGCCACCATGCAGTGCTTGGGATTGGTTCTAAATTACTGCCGTTTTCACAATTTGGGGAAAGAATACTTAGTTGTGCACCATCTTAGGTTGGTTGGAATGGAATTTTCAAATTGTTCCTGTTTTAAATTTTCTATTACTTTTAGTTTAAGGTCATAGTTTATTTTACTAAAGATTATTTGATTTAGGCCCTGCCCGGTTGGCTCAGTGGTAGAGCGTCAGCCCAGCGTGTGGAAGTCCTAGGTTTGATTCCCTGCCAGGGCACACAGGAGAAACGCCTATCTGCCTCTCCACCCCTCCCCCTCTCCTTCCTCTCTGTCTCTCTCTTCCCCTCCTGCAGCCAAGGTTCCATTGGAGTAAAGTTGGTCCTGGGCGCTGAGGATGGCTCCATGGTCTCTGCTTTAGGTGCTAGAATGGCTCAGATTGCAGTGGAGCAATGCCCCAGAGGGGCCGAGCATTGCCCCCTGGTGGGCATGCCGGGTGGATCCCGGTGGGGCGAATGCGGGAGTCTGTCTGACCCCCCCACACACACTTTGGAAAAACACACAAACAAAAAAAAAGATTATTTGATTTAATCTATGTGGTTACTTTTTGCTCATTTTCAAGGAGCCTAGGCTTTAAGACTTGTATTTGCTCTGATTCAAATATGAATTATCACCTATGACTGAGAGTCAGATACCTTCTCCCCTTGTTCTGCCAACAGTCCCAAAAACCTCTGTCCCTGAAAGAGAAGAATTGCTTTTACATTATTCTTTTCCACTGGAGAGAGGGGAAGTATGAAATAGGTATCCCCCAGAGTCTCAGCCCCTCCCAAGTAGGCAGTGCTCAAGAGTTCAAGCTATCAGTTCTATACAAGGAATCAAAGAAGCTGTCTCTTAGTAGCCACCTTCAGTCTCTCCTCACTTCAGTCTAGTACTTTATTACAACAAGAAGGACTTAAGATGCTTATCAACTGGTAGCCTGTTTCCAGTATCCGACATCTGTTTTATATTTGTGGAGTGCATTCTAGTGTTCTTTACATTCTTACATCCTATCTTTTTACATTTGGATACCAATAGCAGTTCTCCAATTAGTTATCATGAACTTTTATTCAAATAACGTTTCTCTCCTCGCAGAATGATTAAATTCTGTATGTTCCCTCCACCAGATGCTCCCTGCTTTGGGATGGGCAGCCTGTTTTATAAAAGTGAAGAACAATTTTCAGCTGACAGCTGAATTCTCTGTAATTATTAAATAGGTTGAGACTGTCAGTAACTTGGTCAAAGTGGAGTACGGTTTGTAAGGTCTAGGTATTAATGCGTATCCAGCTGCTTGAGTGTCTACACCAGGGGTCCCCAAACTACGGTCCCGCGGGCCGCATGCAGCCCCCTGAGGCCATTTATCCGGCCCCTGCCGCACTTCCGGAAGGGGCACCTCTTTCATTGGTGGTCAGTGAGAGGAGCATAGTTCCCATTGAAATACTGGTCAGTTTCTTGATTTAAATTTACTTGTTCTTTATTTTAAATATTATATTTGTTCCCGTTTTGTTTTTTTACTTTAAAATAAGATATGTGCAGTGTGCATAGAGATTTGTTCATAGTTTTTTTTATAGTCCGGCCCTCCAACGGTCTGAGGGACAGTGAACTGGCCCCTTGTGTAAAAAGTTTGGGGACCCCTGGTCTACACTGTTCGAGGCAGGAAGAAAGGGCCTTCAGATGATCTGATTGGAGGGTGTTGTGTAGTGTTTTAGAGCAGGGATTAAAGTGATGAATTGCCTGGTTTTCGGTCTCTCGTCAGCAATGTGAATTTTAATAACCTTTGAGTCTCAGTTTATTTCTCTATAAAATGAAAATAAAGACACTTATAAAGTTGTCTTGAGAATCAAGTGGGGTAATATGTTTAAAAACAGGTAGGAAATTTTCTTGAAAAAGCAGGTAGGAAATGGAAACATAAAAATTAGCATGGCAGTCAGTGATTACTCTTCCATGAACTGTTTTATTATCTTTAGTCTAGGTCCCTATCCCTAATGGCTTATTCCAGAAAAGACTGATTTATCCTGGGAAATCCTCAAATTCCAGCTCTTTGACACGTATACTCTGGCTTTCCTTGGCTTCTGTGATGGAAGCATTGAATTTGTGAAGAGCATGGAAGCAGACTCAGAGATGAGGCCTTTGATACTTTGCCCAAGATCTTGGGCAACTAAGAAATGATCTTCCCTTCAAGATAAAGCCAAAAGTGAGATTACAGGCTTTATTAGTAAAAATGTGTGACAAGTGCTTGTTTCTCTTTGGTTGACAGAGCTTTTTACTTTACTATCTAAGAGGTGAAAAATTGTATCTCACAGTTGATTTGATTTACATCTATTTTTTAATGAGAGTTAGAACCTTCTTTTTTCTCTCGAATTGCCTCTTCCTGTTCCTTATAAATTTGTGAGAAATCTTAGTATATATTATGGATGACTTTTTCCCCTACTTTGTAATAAAAGGACAGCATATAGATTGGAAGAGCTCACAATGACATCTGCCTGCCATTCACTGCTAACTTTGAAAATATGCTGTTTTCCAGGACTGATTTTAACATTTCCTATAAAAGAAAGACATCCTAACATTTTGTTTCTGTGTCCTCTAATTCTTTATTTTCTGGGAAGCAGACGTGAATATCCTGTGCCCTTATTTCCTGTTTAGGGCCTTTATCAATATAATCACATGGCTTCTGGTATTTCCTTTCAGTGGAAGAAACTGAGCTTTGTGACCTATATGTGTTACTGTGGATAAGTAGATTTAAGATACTCATGCACATAGCATTCAGCACAGCAAAAACTATGGCTATGAATGCAGGTACTCACTGATGCTGTCACACATTTTGAAATCCTTTAATATCCATGTATCTGAGTATTTATATCCTTATAGATAATGAGAAGTTCCAAAAAACTGAAACCTGAATTAAAATCCCAAGTATGATTATTTATACAGAATGCAGTTTGTTTTTAACATTGTGAATCAAGATACAAAGGCTTTCACACATATAATAGCCAAGTACTTTATAAATATAGAAACTCCACAGATGCTTAATAATATAGAAGTCTGTCTCTTCTGGTAGTTGTTGTCCCCATATAACCCAGTGAAGTACTTTGGTCTAGCAGTACAGCTTGGGAATTCAAACATGTCTTCATTTTGGTTTCCATTTTTGAGTTTGGCTCAATTTATTTGACCTTTAGTGAATTGGCCAACCTCACTACGTTGGTTTTTTGAGCTGTGAAATTGGTTATACACAGTTTTGTTTTTAATGTTAAAAGTTTCAAGGAGATAATATGAAACATCCTTGATCCTTGAAACAAACAGTGAATTTTGATCTATTAATTTCTTAAAAGGAACTTCAAGCATGATGTAAATAAACTCATTCATTTTTACAACATTCCTTTTAGGTATACTGCCACTGTTGTTGCTGCTGCACAAATGGCAGGGCACTTAAAAGGCCTTAATGATTCATCCAGAAGGTCGGAACTGAATGTACAGGTCATTCTCCTTCTGAAGAATTCCACTCATACTGAGAACAGTGGGTTCCTCTCCTCTATCTTTGTGCAGTGATGACACTAGATGACCTTGTCATAAAGACCACTTTTAGTGCATTGAGCTATACTATTGAGAAAAAACTTGTGAGATTTATTCACTTTTATGTGATTTGAATTGGGAAGGGCTAACTAAATTTATGAAAAGTCTGAATTATGTAAGTTTTTTGAGGAGCGATTAATTCCTACTTGAGCAATATTTAGTTAAGAGTAGTTTAGATGTAAAGAAATTCAAAATTTGTAGAGCAGAAGAGAAATTATGTGCTTCTTTGGGCTTTCTTCTTGAGGCTATGCTCTTAGTTTTCCTGCTGTAGGAAACAAAACCTTTTACCCAGATTCCCCTCCATAAGCAGAGACCAAGGTAGTCAGCAGTACTTTCTCCTTAGCCACAAAGGCATGCCAACATGAACAAACCCCATTGGCTGCAATACCTTGGACATCTGGGCTGATTAACCCTGGCCACTACCATTTGTTGTAGCAGCTTGAATGTGTGGTGTAAACCCATCTCTTCTGAAAAAGAAACTTCATAGGGAAACTTGTCTGGTTTCTGCTCCTTTGACATTTATTCTGACTCTTCAGAACATCTTATATTGTTTGTTTTTTCATTTTTATTTATTGATTTTAGAATGTTTTTAAATGGATAAAATAATATTTTCAAGGAAACCAAATATATTGGGATAATTATAGTAGAATAAAAATTTTATATAGTAATATGTAACATTTTAATAACTATCATTTGAACAAATTAAGTACTAGCTATTGTGAGAATTCTATAATAATATGACTGTTTTAAACCTTACTGTAAAATAGAACATGACACTAGGAAGGTTTTAGTTATCACCACAGAACAAAGACCCAAAGAGACTTGAAGACAACTCTCTGATTCTGCTGGTGCATCTGGAAAAATCATAATATATGAATTTTTTTCAGCCATGGGTTCTAGAAATACCTAAAAGAAATGATATATATTAAAACGCTTGCTTGGAAATCACCGTGTGAGATGGTACGTATTCTCTTAACCCTTTGAGGAGTGAGTGTTTCTCATGCTTGCTGACCCCCAGGAGTGAGTTTTTTATTTCAAAAAAATGAAATTAGTTCCAGTTACAATTTTATTAACTTAAAATCATGTTTGTTTGATAAACAGTTTATGGAAACAAGAAGAACATACATTTGCCTTTTTTTAATATTGCCTTATACATCTTTAAAATAAAAATTTTTGTACAATCGTACTCTGGATGGTCAAGAGGCATGAGGATGTACATACCGTTCGTACTACTCAAAGGGTTAAAAAATGATCTAGGACTGAAAGGAGAATCATAATCCTACTTTGTATATATAGATGAGTATCTCCTGGAAAAAAGTGAATGGCTTCAGATAAAGAAGTTCTGCCATCAGAACTTCTGCTTTGAGCAAATGGGTATAAAAGTGCATATAAAGTATCCCTTCTTTGTTTGTAACAGACTTAGCCAGGTTTTTGCTTTGAATTCAGAAGAAGAGAGAGAGATTTTTTGTGGAAGGAGAATACTTGCAATATATAGTCATCCAGTTTTTTTCCCGAAGTCTTTATTTGGAATTGAGATTGTGCTGAAAATATGCTGAGATGACAACACTTGACACTTAGCTACATTTTATTTCAGATAACTCTATGACATTGTCCTTTAAATTTTCTTCTGTTCAAAAATAAAATAATTCTCTTTCACTAACCACTACCTGTACTGCCAGCCCCAATTGCCTGAAAAGATTCAGTTTGTGAGATTTGAGAGAGTTACATTTTCATTGGCATATGTGACTTTTCATTACATAATATGAATTAGATCGGAATGTTTACAAGTTGTAGTTTTTTTAGGGGAGAGTGAAAGGTGGAGGACAGAAGCACTGGGAGAGAAAACTTGCAAATATGAGAATCAGAGAGTTCTGGCACAATTGTATCTTCCCAAAGTAGGGGAAAGAATGTCTTTGGCTCATCTTTGCAGTAAAAGGCAGCAAATTCCATTTACGTGTCTAGATCTATAATGATCATTTGCCTAATATTTTCTCTGTTTTTCTCCTTTCTCTTATAAGGTAAATTTGAAGAAAAAGAAGATAGTGTGCCTAAGCTAGAGCAGCTCAACAGCCTGGGTTGTATGACTAATATGAATCTAGTATTAACGAAACAAAATTTGCTACATATGGAATTATTACTATTAGAAACCTTTCAGTGGAACCTCTGCCTTCCAACAGCTGCCCATTTCATCGAGTATTATCTCTCTGAAGCAGTACATGAAACAGACCTTCATGATGGCTGGCCAATGATTTGCTTGGAAAAAACTAAACTCTACATGGCCAAATATGCAGATTACTTCCTGGAAGTATCTTTGCAAGGTGAGTTACTATGGATGCCAGTAAGTGACTTATGAGCTTGTGATTTGTGTATTCTGTTGCTTAAGTTCATTTTTGATGTCTCCACAGATTATGCCTTTCTAAATTATGCACCTTCTTTAGTAGCTGCTGCATGTGTGGCTTCTTCAAGGATTATACTTCGTCTTTCTCCAACGTGGCCTACAAGACTGCATCGTCTTACTGCTTACTCCTGGGATTTCTTAGTGCAGTGCATTGAACGGCTATTGATGTAAGCCTCTGTTCTGTATTTGTGACTTCTCATTAATATTTTTCTTCATTTGTAAAGGACCATAAAAGCAGCTTTTCAAAAGCACAGAGCTTTTAGGGCAGCTTTTGCTGCCATGAGCAAGCTGCTGTAAGAGCAAGTACTCAGTGGAAGGGCGGCCCCTTTAGGCTGTTGCCTGGTAGAGGTTGTCATTGCTAGTAGGATTCTGAGTACATGACAAGGAGAGGAGCCGCTCTTGCATGGCTATGAGATCAGTCAGTCCAGGCAAATCTTGCCTCATTCTTCATTTCCGCATCTTTGAATTATTAGGCCCTAGGATGTCACCAAAGTAGCAGCCACATTTAAGTGCTTATTGTGGACATATCTCCTGAGCTGGACATAACCTTTCAAGTTGCCAGCTGCTGGTTCCTTAGGTTTATACCAAGAGAAGGAGCTTCTAGAAGGATAAGGGGGAGGTTGCACTGTTGTTGAAATTCTGGTCACAGTGACCGCTCTTTAGGTATAGTAGCTCAGTCCATGGAGTCAGCTGTGGAGAGTTGGGGGTGGTACATGAGTTTCTTACAAATTCTTCTCCAGTGCCATTAACAGTTTCCTTTCGATCCGTGTTGCAGCGCTCATGATAATGATGTGAAAGAAGCAAACAAGCAAAGAGGACAAGCAGTACCTCAGCCGGCACAACTAAGTGTGTTCCAGACAGCCTCCCAGCCCTCGCGGCCAGTTCACTTTCAGCAGCCTCAGTATCTCCATCAGACACATCAGACCTCACTGCAGTATCGCCACCCTGCGTCAGAACAACCCAGCTGTCAGCAGGTTGTGTCTACCACGCACACCTCATCTTACACACTACAGACATGTCCTGCTGGCTTCCAAACCAGTGTTCAGGGCCTTGGGCACGTGCAGACTGGTGTTGGGATGTCACTGGCAATACCGGTAGAAGTTAAGCCCTGTCTGAATGTTTCTTATAACCGGAGTTATCAGATAAATGAACATTATCCTTGCATTACTCCATGTTTTGAAAGGTGATTTTATGTGAAGGTAACACCTGATCCAGACTGTTTTGTAACTTGAAGCTCTGGGACAAGCTTTTTGTAAACTTCTAAAGGGATTCAGATTGCATCAGAACTCTTCAGATAGCAGCACCAGGAGACTGACTATCCCTTTGAATGCACCACACATACCTTGGAGTACTAACAGTATGTATGTCAAATTCCGTTCAGCCCCTTCATGACAAAAACTTCCAGCCCCAACTGATGGTCCAAATATTTCAAAAATATTCAATACATCAGAAAATTTGGACAGACTCATTCCATTTCGCTCTCTTGAGATTTGACCTGTGGTGGGCTCTGGGCCTAAGTTGAGTTATATGTCAGAGATCAATGTTTGTGGACTTGCCAAACAGTCTTTTTATGAAGGAAAGTTACAGTATTAGTTTTTGAAGAGGTCCTCTTGAGTTATAATCTTAATCTACAAATGAATTTTTGACTAAGTTTAAACTCATTAATTGCTATGCTATACTGATCTGTGCAGTAAAAAAAAATTTTTTTTTAGATGACTTTATATAACTTTCTATCACAGATAGTGTAGGTGCCTGGATTTATGTACTGAAATTAAGGATGGAGTAGATTTCTTAAAATCATGGCTATAAATTTTTGGGTTCTTTTCCCCTCAGTGATCAACCTCAAATCTTTAGAATTAAAACACATTTAACTCAGGGAATTTGTACTACTTGGAAACACTTAACTGTAATGCAACATGCTTTGGGAATGTTATAGTATGAACTACCTTTATAACATAGGTTAAAATACTCCTGCTGGGATGTATTTTCAAATGAGAACATAATTGTAGCTTAGAATGAATGAAATGGTGGTTTCTATCATTCATAATCCATATCTAAGTTTTGCGATTCTCCGTGCAATCAGTGATTTATCCCTAGATTTGATTTTCTCTGAAAGTTTTTTCAAGGGAAGGCATAATTGTAAAATGTCAATACTAGAATAAAGTCCTGTAGGTTTATTTTTAAGTGGGATATGGCTAGGGTAGTTCTCAGGTTGTGCTAGAGCAGCACTTTGTTACATGGAAGACAGGTTTTATAGGAAACCTTTGTATCCAGCTGGTCAGTATAAGCAGGCAAAGGTATTGATTACTGAATTTCGATAGCCATTTTCAGATTGGCCCCAGAAACTGCCTGGGACATTTCAGTGTACCGGTAATGAGTGAAAACAGCAATTATAAGTCTTTACAGCAAGGGCGATTTGGGAGAGTAGACTTAAAAGCGAAAAGAAAAAATCATTGTAATAATTGAAACTATATACATTATGCTCTTATCTATGGGAGAAGAAATTTGGTGGAGGGAAGCTTTCTGATTTAAAAATTAGTAAGGTGTGTCTTTTTGTTTTGTGTTTGTTTTTTTTCAAGATAGCACTTGACTAGAAGGGAAACTGCATGGCAGGTATGCAACTGCCACAATATGCATTGAAGACAAACTTATTATAAAGATGTTGGGGGTATGCAGCAGGAGTCTCAGTAATCAAGCCAAATGGCTTCTGTTAGGAAGGAAAGGGACTCAAAAATCGATCCAGATGGCTCCAGTGGATAAGTATAGGTGGGTGGGTGGCTTCTGCCGGTGTGAATTCTTAAAGAATGTCCTTTCCTTAAAACCGAGGTAACTTTTGTAATTACAGTATATAGGACATGATGTGGATTTATTAGTTTGGTAGATAAAAATTTAAAAACCACTCAGGTAAGAACACTCACATAGCAGTTTTCAAGCATGAAAATTGTTTTCTGAAAGTATCATTTTCTTCTTTATAGAAGGCTGCTAATTGGATTTTGGTAGTTCTTACCTCAGGAGAACTTGAATTATTTGGGAGGAAGTGGGTTCAATTTCATATTCACATTCAGAACCCAGCAACCTGGAGTCCAATTTTCAGTGTTTTAACTACCTCAGTAATACTATGAATGTAAGATATTGGGATAGAGATCCCAACTTGAAACAACAACTGGTGCCTATGGTAATTTAATGTATTGTCAAATGCTTTTATTGATTGGTTTAAATGTCATTCTTGTTATAGAATATGCCTTTTTAAAAAGCTTATAATAATACTCTCCCAGTTTATATTTAAAAAAGCTAAAGAACACTGGATTAATTTTTTTGGGGGGTAGAATAAAATAATTGGTTCCTATTGCTGCATACCCAGGGTGGGGTGGGATGGGATGGTTGGAAAACCAGAGCTATTTTTAAGATGTTAGGTTTCAGTATAAATACAACTCACAACTGCTAGCTTTGGGGGTTGCGGGTGGGGAGGAGTTATATGGGTTTTGTTTTAATTTATTGATTAGTCTTTAAAGTAGGTCTTTTTTTTTTTTTTTGAGATTACTGGACCATCATTAAATGTGTACTGTGAAGAGATTAATGATATGTATAAAGGGCTTTACCAAAGTCCACTAAGTAAACACTACTCAAATACAGACTGCAAACCAAAATGTATCTGTTATGACATTAATTGCAAATGGCGATATGGTGCTAAAGTCTACACCAATGGAATTAGATGAGTGCTATGCACTTAATTTTAAAATAAAACTAGTTTTCAGTAAAATGGTTTTGGTGTTTTGTTTTAAATATAAATTTGATGTACACTTGCAGCTTCAGTGAAAGATGGCATTCTGTAAGTCAGACTTGCAGTCACAATTATACTTACTGAGAGCCACCCAAACGTAGAACGTAACTGGGGTGCTGGGAAACATTTGTCTATCATTACATGTTCCGTACTGAGCATCGAAGCCCACAAAAGTATATTGGATACAGCTTTGGGCCTTTGAGCTTAAAAGCACTTGTTAGTATGTTAGCAGTGTCTAATTTATTAAATAATGCAGGCTTCGTAAAATTTGACCTCCGATTCCCAGAAAAATTGGGACACAAAAAATAGTTAAGGGTGTGAGAAAAAACTGGGTCAATAGTGAGTGAGAATGGTCTGTTCACTGAAGTATAAATATCACTTGCTACTTAATTCAACTTAGATATAATTTGTTTTAAAGAGTAAAATTTTAACAGATCTCTATGTGTGGGTTCGGAATTCACACTCCTGAAGAGCATTTTTAAAATTCGTCCTGTGTATTGTCAGTTTCTCTGGCCCAGTGGCAGGCAGGGTTTAGCAACAGCCCTTATGAGAGTTAGTCTGCAATATTCTTTAAGGGTGAATTTAAGAAAAAGAGCATCAAGCATTCCAAACGAGAACAGGTAATTTTACTTTGAGGTGATTCTGAACCCCATTTGACATACTTTTAATCCACCGTCCTTCTGAAGCCTATGTTAAAAGACTTACCTCCCTAACCACAAATGGCTTGTGTTAAGTTTGATGTGATGACTAACATACTTGAAGCAATTGGAAGTGGTCTCGTCTGGAACTCAGTTTAATATTATGTTGGTTTCAGGATCACTCAATATCCATTTTAAAATCCCTTAGATTAAAAAAGAAAAAAAAAAAGTAACAAATACAGTCGTTTGAAAGAAAGCATTAAGACCAGGCTTTGGCTTCCTGTGGGAAAGATATTTGCTGCTACCCTACCCACTGCCACTGTTGTGTTGGTTGTTTTTTCTTTTTAAGACATTTTTAGAGCAGTTTTAGATTCAAAGCAAATTTGAGAGGAAGGTAAGAGACATGTACACCCTGCCTCAATACATGGACAGCCTCCTCCATTTCCAACATCCCCCCAACAACATGGTACATTTGTTAAAACTGATGAATCTACAGTGTCTCATAATCCCAGTTCTTAGTTTACATTATGATTCAGTCTTGATGGTAGTATACATTCTTTGGGTATTCACCATGGATTAATACAAGAATTTTTACTGCTAAAAATCCTCTATGCTTTACCAATTCATCCTTCCCCATGTTGTCCCAACGTGTCCCCCCACCCCAACCTTTGACAACCACTGATTTTTTTTTTACTGTCTCCATGATTTAGCTGTTTCCACAATGTCATACATTTGGGATCATATAAGGCTTTTCAGATTTGGCTTTTTTCCCCACTTCCTAACATGCCTTTAAGGTTCCTTCATGTCTTTTCATGGCTTGATAGCTCTTTTTAGTGCTGAATAATACTCCCTTGTCTGGGTGGGTCACAGTTTATTTATCCAGTCACCTACTGAAGGGTGTCTTGGTTGCTTCCAAGTTTTAGCAATTATGAATAAAGCTGCTATAAATTTCTTTGTGCAGGTTTTATTGTGGATGTGTTTCAGCTCCTTTGGATAAATAACAAGGAGCCAGATTGCTGGATCACAGGGTAAGAATATGTTTAGTTTTATAAGAAACTGCCAAACTGTCTTACAAAGTGGCTGTATCATTTTGCATTCCCACCAACATGAGAGATCCTGTTGCTTCACATCCTCACCAGAAGTTGGTGTTGTCCATGTTCCAGATATTGGCCATAAGGTCTGTATTAGTATCTTATTCTAATTTGTATTTCCCTGATGACAAATGATGTGGAGCAACTTATGCTTGTTTGTTATCTGTATAACTTCTTTGGTGAGTTGTGTGTTAATGTATTTAGTAATTTTTAAAATAAGGTTGTTTGTTTTCTTACTGATTTTTAAGAGTTCTTTGTATATTTTGGATAACAATCATTTATTAAATGTGTTTTTTTGCAATTATTTTCTTCCATGCTATGGTTTTTCTTCTCATTCTCTTGATATTATCCTTTGCAGAGCAGAAGTTTTTAACTTTAATGCAGTCCAACTTATACATCATTACTTATAGAAGGGAATTACAGATACTAAAAGTCTGGCCAAATAAATAGAGAATTGAGGGTATTACTCAATCAGGGCATTGTAAAGGTTATAAAAATTAAACATTCCTAATTATCAAAAGAAATACACTCAGAAAACAAAGCAGGCACTTGAATCCATGTAAGCACAATAAATTAAAAAAAAAGAAAACAAAGCAGTTTATATAGTAGTAAAATATTTTTAAAGGTATAAATAGAAAATATAGCAAAATAATGTGACAGAACTAAGACCAAATATAACAAATCAAAAAATATAAATGAGCTAAACTCAGGCTAAGAGAAAAAGAATTTCAAACTAAATCACAAAGCAAAACTCACATTTGTGCTAGAATAAGACCTACAACAAAAATGATTCAGAAGGGTTGAAGATAGAAGTATGAATAAATACATACTACTCAAACAAAAAGCAACATCTTAACATATAAGGCCAAATGAAATAAACCAGACCAGAAAGGGGGGGAGGGCTCTATAATGTTGAAGGTTATAAGTCATGATAACATGGAACAGTTATGTATATCTGTTGATCAAATAACCTTGCATAGTTATAGTAAACACTATAAATAGGTCCTGGCCAGGTGGCTCAGTAGGTTAGAGCAACATCCTGCTACACCAAGGTTGTGGGTTCAATCCTCAGAGCACATACAAGAATCAACAAATAAATGCACCAATAAGTGGAACAAATCAATGTTTCTATCCCTCCTCCCATCCTCTCAAAATCAATAAAAAAATTTTTTTAAATGATAGAGGATATAAGGAAAAATAACAGAAAAACATGGGTAGTAAGAAACTAACTCTGGCCTAGCGTGCGGAGGACCAGGGTTCAATTCCCGGCCAGGGCACACAGGAGAAGCGCCCATTTGCTTCTCCACCCCTCCGCCGCGCCTTCCTCTCTGTCTCTCTCTTCCCCTCCCGCAGCCAAGGCTCCATTGGAGCAAAGATGGCCTGGGCACTGGGGATGGCTCTGTGGCCTCTGCCTCAGGCACTAGAGTGGCTCTGGTCACAACATGGCGACGCCCAGCATGGGCAGAGCATCGCCCCCTGGTGGGCAGAGCGTAGCCCCATGGTGGGCATGCCGGGTGGATCCCAGTCGGGCGCATGCGGGAGTCTGTCTGACTGTCTCTCCCTGTTTCCAGCGTCAGAAAAATGCAAAAAAAAAAAAAAAGAAAAAAGAAAGAAACTAATCTCTTTTAGTCCATGACAGATCAGTAATTTTAAAAGTAAAGATATAGATAATATATACATATTTTTATAGAGATCCATTGACATATATTGAGAAATTCTGAAAAGGGCAATGGTACAGATCTGGCATAACTAAGATGGACAAGATAATGAAGGGCATGACAGATCCTGTCACCCATGCCAACAGCAACCCTGCCATAGTCTTCTGGAGAGCCCTCAGACAACTGGAATAACTTTTGTTGGTTACCCATCTGAAATAGATGTGTAAGGTCAGAACACCCTGATTGGTCTCTGCTAACTGCCAGCTAATCCTGCAGCTCACCCAAGGAAAACAAAATTTATGGTTTCCAAACTGCAGAAGTATTCCAATTTTTGCTTTCATTAGAGGACATTAATTTATTACTGGTTTCCCCTGTTGCACAAGTAAAATAGTATACTAATAATTAACTATTTCTAAGTTTTCTTTGATAATAGTGAGCTCTAATATGAACTTTCAGAAAACTTGACTATATTAATCCATAAAGAAAACAGCAATCAATACTCGAAGTTAGAATTAATGTAGAAAACATACTCTCAAGAAAATGCAATGAATAAAATATATAGGACTCAAAAAATCCCAAACAATCCTTCAATCAAATAAATCCAAACCAAAATTTCAGCATATATATAAAATCACTAAAATGAACATTTTACACATCAGGAATTCAGGGATGAAACTAAAGTAGTGCTCAAAAGAAGACATACAACTGAAAAAGTCTGGGAAAGAACAAATAAACCAAACAAAAACAGAAGGAAAGAAATAAGGTAAATTAATGAACTATAAAAAAACCCCGAAAGAACAAATGCATGCAATGCAACTAACCAGACAAAAAAAATAGAGTTTAAAAGTTAAGAAGAGGTAAAAATTACCACTATTTGCAGATACGGTTGTAAACCTAGAAACTCCCAAGATAATCAACTGAAAAAGTATTTTATGAGAGGCCCAGGCCAATTAGCTCAATTGGTCAGGCAGGGCATTGTCCCAAAACACCAAGATTTCAGCTTCAATTCCCCAGTCAGGGTGCATACCAGAAGTAACCAATGAATGCACAAGTGGAAAACAAATGAATGTTTCTTTCACTCTCTCTTTCTGTCTCTCTATTAAAATTAAAAAAAAAAAAAACTATTACAGAAAATAAATGAATTCAGTAAAATGGCTGGTTACATAATTAAAATAACTTTCATATAGATATACAACTATCAGATTTAATAAAAGATATACTCAATTATAAGGGCTACCAAAACAAGACAAAATGCCAAGCAATAAATGTGCAAGATTAGTATGAAGAAAACTTGTAAGTTACACAGATGAGTTAATTGAACAAGGCATACCTTGTATGGATAGGAAGTGTTGACATCATAAAGATATCAATTCTCCTTAGAATAAATACATATTATACATTTACAATCTCTCAACCTAATTTTTAAAAATGAACTAAATGAGCAAGAATAACCAGGAAATGCTGACTTCTGACATATTAAAAATATTGAATATTATAAACCTGCAATAAATAAAACAGTATGGTATTGCCAAGTGAGTTGACAATTCAATGAAACAGAAATAAACCTAATTTCATATGTGATAAAGATGGCATCTCGGCCTGACCAGGTGGTGGTGCAGTGGATGGAGCATCAACCTGGGATGCTAAGAACCCAGGTTTGAAACTCCAAGATTGCTGACTTCGGCACGGGTACATCTGGGTTGAGCAAGGGCTCACCAACTTGAGTGTGGGGTCACTGGCTTGAGCCCAAACATCACTGGCTTAAAGCCCAAGGTTGCTGACATGAGCCCAAGTTGCTGGCTTGAGCAAGGGGCCACTGGCTTATCTGGAGCCCCCTGATCAAGGCACAAATGAGAAAGCAATCAATGAAATCTATAAAGTGCCACAACTACAAGTTGATGCTTCTCATCTCTCTCCCTTCCTGTCTGTTTCAGCCTGTCCCTTTCTCTCTCTCTCTGTCTAAAAAAAAAAAAAAAAAAAAAAAAAAGTGACATCTCAAATCAGTGGAGGACAATATGCATTATTCAATAAATTGGGTTGGCAAGCCACCTGGAAAATTAAAATTGTTTCTCATCTCAAAAATTTTAATTTTGATGAAATAGAAATTGTGAAAGGATTATTTCACAACTTAACAATTATTTTATAACTTAGAAAAAGGGAAGGCCCTGGCTGGGTGCTCAGTGGCTAGAACATCAGCCCAGTGTATGGACGTCCCAGGTTCGATTCCTGATCAGGGAACACAAGAGAAGTGAACATCTGCTTCTTTTCCCCTTTTCTTCCTCTTCTCCTCCTGCAGCCAGTGGCTCAGTTGGTTCAAGTGCAGCCTTAGGCACTAAAAATAGCTCAGCTAATTCGAGCGTCAGCCGTGGGTGGGGTTGCCAGTCAGGAAGCATGCAGCAGTCTGTCTCACTCTCTCCGCTCCTCTCACTTAAGAAAAAAGAAAAAAGAAAGAAAAGAAAGGAGGAAAAGGGGTAACTTTACTATGTATAAGAAATCTAGAAGTAATAAAATTTAACTATATAATTTAAAATTATTTCTATATAGCAAAAATAACTATAATCAAAGTTCAAAGAAAAATAACATCGGTAAAATATTTGCAACTAATCTCCAGGCAAGGGCTAATTTCCCTAACATGTAAAGAGGAAATGATATAAATAGGCATTTCCCAGGAGAAAAAATACAAATGTCTCATAAAACAAGATGTTTAACCTCATTTTTAAGTTTGATAAGAGTGTTGGTGTGGGGAAGCTTTATTCCTGCATTATGTATGGGCATTTCAGATGAATCAAATTCTACGAAGGATGATTTGACAATCCGTATCAAAATTACAAATGCAAAAATATTTTGACCTAAAAATTTCACTTCTGGGAATTTATCCTACAGGTAGAGTTATATATATGTGTGAAATTAGCTAGGTACAAGTTATTTATTTCACCAGTATTAATAAGAGTAAAAGATATAAGCAACTTACATGTTCCTCAATAGAAGACTTTGTTTTACTATTACAATGGCATTTAGAAGAACACACTGTTTTTCTGTATAAACTGATATGGATGATCTCCAAGATATATCAGGGAGTGTAGAGTATGCTGCCATTACACCAATGTCTGCAGGATCACATGAAGTCACATTAAGTATCATTATTTTTAATTTTTATTTATTAATTTGAGAAAGAGGAAAAGAGGGGAGAGAGAGAGAGATAGACATTGATTTGTTGTTCCATTTACTTATGCATTCATTAATTGATTCTTGTATGTGCCCTGACCAGGGCTCGAACTCACAAACTTGGTGTATCAGCACAATGCTCTAATAAACTGAGCTACCCAGCCAGGGCATGAAGTACCTTTTTGGTTTAATGTTCACTGCTTTTTTTTTTTTTCTGATTGGTCAACATATAAAGCAAAATGAGACAACTTATGATTTCCTTTTGGTATCTCTCTTGTATACACATATATTTACTTGGCTTGCATACTGAATATGTATTTTTTAATATTCTTTTTTTATTTCACATCAGTAACTTTTTCATGAAAATAAAATATATCCAAATTAAAGTATATACAAATATATTTTAGATGAGCTGTTTGTATTAAATTATGTGAATATAATTTAATAATTTTCTAGTGCTTTGAGATGATTAAAAAATGCTTTAACAAACATGCATTTTACACTTTCCCAGTGTAAAATGGGTATTATTACCAAACTTTTTCATCTTGGTAAGTATAACAGGTGAAAATATCTTATTTTTGTTTTTACTAGTATTTCTTAAATTCTGAATGCAGTTGAGCATCTTTGGATATGTTTATTGGCCACCTATAATACTTCTGTAAAATTCCTGTTGAGTTCTTTACCAATTTCTGGGTCATTCTAATCTTATTTTAAAAGGCATTCAATGTAGTCAGGAATTAGCCCATTAGCTATTTTACCTGTTGCAAATATTTTTACCAGGTGAATTTTTCTTTTAACTTTGCTCATAGTGTAGGGGCTACATCTTCCTATCTAAGAATAAAACACACCTTTCCATGTACTGAAATCTGTGATGATCCTCAGTATAGCATTCAAGTTTTATTCATATAGATTCTACACATTTCTTATGTTTACTTCCTTGAATCGTATCTTTAAAGAAATCACAATTGTGGATGAATTTTTTTATCTGATTATTATTTGAATATGAGTGATTTATATTTGCAACAATATTTTTTTCAGGATGGTTTTAATTACACTAAGGATATATAAATATATGTTTGTCTTTTAAAAATGTTAGATGAATTAAAGTTACCTAGAGTAAAAAATGAACTATTCATTTAAACTTTTTATTTTTACAACCATCCAGAATTTATTGAATTTTTTTTATTTTTAATAAAATTTCATTGATTGCTTTGGATATTCAGGTATACAGTGAGCTCAATAGCAAAATGATAATACATAATTCTGAAATACATAGTTCTTATTTCATTTTCTTGACTATGACATCCAAAATTAAGTAACGTAATGGTGGTGCTGGTTAACATATTAATCTTGTTCAGGAGTTACAGTATTGTTACAGAAAGTATATATTTAAAACATATATTATGATATAAAGGGCACACTAAAATTTATAAAAATAATATATTACGTATATGTACATAGATGCACACATATGTATAGATATGCCCTTAGCGCTTAAATTTAGATTTATTTTGTACAAAAACAGTGGTGAAGATTTTTTCATTGGAGATCGAGAAAAGATAAGATGATTCTACATTTTAAGAAGATGAATCTAATTAGTATCAGGAGGTATATTTAATAATTTTGGACCTTCCTGTTTGCAGACTATGGGGGAATGAAATCCGAAGGGGATTAGAGATTTGCTCATTGAATATGAAAACAAGAGACTAGAGATTGAAGCCTGCAGGACTGGGCACCACCCAGCTTTTTTCCTGGTGATGACTGGAGTCTCACCAAAGAACATTAGTGGTTGGTCATCACCTGTGGGATGATGGAGGGACTGGATCTCTCTGTGAGTTGTGGTAGGGAATTTCCAATGGCGAGGCTTGGCAAGAGTTGCTGCTTTTCACTGTACACGCATATCTTCTCCGGAAGGTTCCAAAGGCAGCAGGTGACATCCTTTTCCCATGGAAAGCCACCTCAGTACAGAAGGGCTGGGCTAGGCTGTAAATGCACAGACCATGGTCTTGTCCTTCTGTTGGCCTGCAGATTATTCCTGTATCTACTTCCAGTCCTAGATATTAGGTTACTGCCCTAGTGACTTGCCCAGGCAGGGTAACAACCACGGCTAAGATCTGGATCTCTTACATAGTTAAGTGGTCTCAGAAGTGAGCTGGTGTCAACATGTGTTCTCAAGTGCTCTTTGACCTTGATTATTCCTAACACAATTGCTAATACTTTTATTAAATACTACTAAGCTAGGCCACAGGTGTTGTGCTTGGTGTTAAAGCGAATACAAAATTGACTGCACCAGAAAACTTTATAGTCACTACTGCTATTCTCCATCCCAACACACCCAGAGCAATGAAGTGACTCAGCAAATGATTTGTCTTTGCTTTTGGCATAGCTGCCTCATAGAGTTAAGGTACCAGGGAGGTGGTTTGTTTTAATCTGAGATGATGGGATCATATCCTCCAATTTCATACCCTTCTCACTTCTTTCACACACCTGATGGAAAGTGTTCATGTTTTTAAGACCTGTAAATTTCTACTGGTCCTGCTATCAAAGCATCCCAAATATTATGTCATCCTAGAAACCATGATTTCCAAGAAGTATTAAGAAATATATACTGTGACTGACCTATGGTGGCTCACTGGATAAAGCATCAACCTGGAATGCTGAAGTTGTGGGTTTGAAACCCCAGGCTTGCCGGGTCAAGGCACATAGAAGCGGCTGCAAGTTGATGCTTCCTGCTCCTCTGCCCCACCCCTACCCCGTCATTCTCTCTCTCTTATATACTTAATGTACATATTAAGTATATATACTGAAAGGATTGTTTGGGTATTTGCAGCAGTGTTAGCAGTTAGTATACTTAGGAAGACTGATGTTTTACAAATATTCCTCCCAATGAGGTGTTAAGGAAAAGCAGTCTTTGAATTATAAAGGTCCAAATTTCTCCCTTATTCACAAGTCATTTTAGGGTAGCCCACTAGGTATATTTAACTGGTTCAAAGACAACTAATTTAATCTTACCGTCTCAAAAGATGTTTGTCAAAAATTTAACATAGTTATTGCCGGGTAGTGGGGCTGTGGATGATTCTTATTTTACTTTGTAACTCTGTCTGTTTTCTAACTTCTACAGTAAATATGGATTACTTTTACAACTGGGAAAAATACATTTTGCTAAAATTGAAAGCTTCTCAATTCATCATGCCTCAGAGAGGTTCTAGATCAGGGGTCTCAAACTCAACTCAGCATGTGGGCCGCAGAGCAAGATCACAGCCGTTCGGCGGGCCGCACTAGGTCTACAAAAGGCAACTGTTACGCAACACTTTTCTCACTGCAGTTGAAAACAAAAAAAAAAATCAGTACAAAATTGTTTGGCGGGCCGCATGCGGCCCGTGGGCCGCGAGTTTGAGACCCCTGTTCTAAATGAAACCCTTAGTATTTGTGCAGACTTCTTTTTATTAGGATCCTATTCTCAAAGCTTGAAGATGTTGTATTACTGAGCAGCAAACAAATATAGGACCAGTAGGCTTTTGAGAAACACATTTACTGATTCAAAAACTGCCATACACCAACTTCACAATAAATCAATCTATTTTATAGCTTATAGACATGCTAGGTGATCCAGAAACAGTTACATTAAAACCCACAGGTCTCTGGCTAACATTATAGTAACGCTTAAAGAAAGTCCTCCTGACGATGGTGAAGTTTTTCTCCATTTTGGAGAAAACACATTTTCAGCAAAAAACAGCATCGGAGGGGAGTCCCACAAACAGAAATGTGTTGCTACTATTGCCAAAGCAAAATAGTTTTTGTCAACTTTCAGGAATATGATAAAATCATAGTAATAAATTGTGTAAACAAAATCTGTTCTATTTGTTCCATAACAATTTAAAATAATGTTATTTTCATCTAAATAGAAAGGCTTACCCCTCTAAATCCAAATACTGAAATCTAAGACCCCTGTTGCCACCATAATATACCTAAAATGTGGGGTGGCCTCTTCTGTGGGCATTTGAAAGGTAGTGTGTTCAGTGGGAGCCATTTCTGCGTGACTGTCCCCATGACTTTGAAAGGGTTTTCCTTGTACCTGGGTAAGTACCCTGATTATAGAAACTGAGTCAAAGATTTTAGTAGACTTCGCAGAATAAGATTAGGTCTGTCATGAAATCCTTTGGAGATGATCAAACAAGGCTTCATCCACTTAAAATGTCATCACTATCAATTTTCAAAAGGTCAGGGTGCTTTGGAGACAGATACTGGGAGAAGGGGAGATACAAAGCACAAAATTTAAAATAATCCATACCTACTTATTTTAAACTTTTACTGACCAGAAGGGTAGAAAAAGTCCATGCTGACATTTTGTTCACCAAAGCACTGTCATTACCAAAAATAGAATTAACCTCAGAACCTGATACAGAGTATGGTAGAGCATCACAAAAGAGATCTGAATATTCTAAAGATTTGGGCGATGATAGTTTTGTAGTTACTAACAAAAAAACTTTCCACTGAAGTACTGAGATTTCTTGGACTTTAAAATCTGGTTTCTCTCATTGTAACTTAACAAATATCATTGCTACATAAAGCATCTCCCAAGCAGGCAGCTGTGACTGAGCTTAGTGTCCAGTTTAATTCAAGCCTATTCTAGGGATCAGAGACTATCTGGACAGGAGAGTGGACAAGAAGTGTATGGCACAGACTGTGTTAACTACCCTAACATCCACGCTGTCACTCAGCTTTAGTAACAGAACCCAAGTTTTCAGTTGGGAGCATAGTTACATAGCTAAGTGACTTTCTCAACTTCCCTTTCAGTTAACTATAGTCACATGACTAAGTTTCAGCCAATGAGAGTAGAAGTATTATTTGAGACTTCCAGAAAGTCTCCTTAAAAAGGGAGGTTAGCTCAGTGGGTCAGAGTGTCATCCCAAAATGACAGGGTTGTGGGCTTGATCCCTGATCAGGGCACATATGGGAAGCAACCAATGAATGTTCAACTAAGTGGAACAATAAAGGAATGCTTCCCTCTCTCTTTCTTTCCCTTCTCTCTCTAAACAATAATAAAATTAAAAAATAAAACAATAAGTAAAACGGAGGGGTAGAAATATGCCCAAGGCCACACAGCCCGGTAAATAGTGGAGTCGAGGTTCAAACTCATAACTGCGATTTCACTGTACCCTAAGGGCCTGGTGAAATCTTAACCATTTAGAGCAGAGTTTGGCAAGCTTAGACCTGCAAGGTAAGAATATTGTTTACCTTTTTAAGTGGGTGAAAACAAATATAAAGAAGACTATTTTGTGACAATTTGAGGGTCCATCAATTGGAACACAACCAATCTGATTCATTTATGTACTGTCTATGGCTGCTTTTACAATGACAGAGGTGAAGTGTTATGACAAAACTTCTATGGGCTACAAAAAACAAAATGTTATCTGGCTTTTAACAAAATGTTACTGATCCCTGACCTAGAGAAAAGGAAGGGATTTGGTGCAAGTAGGACGGGGCTGGGTAGGGACAGTATAAACTCTAGTGGCCATTCTAGAAGTCCAAGTGGGCCAGGGAATATTTGCCTAACAAATAATCAGTTGCTTATAAATATTGTTCACTTCACAAAAGTATGGCCAACAAGCACATATAAAGATCCTCAGCATCAGTAATGATCAAAGAAATATATATAAATTAAAACCACAATGAGATCCCGCCACATATCTAATAGAATGGCTCCCTAGTGTTGGTGAGAATGTGGAGCAGTGGGAACTCTAATACATTGCTGGTGGATACATAAGATAGTACAACCACTCTGGGAAAAGTTGGGCAGTTTCTTATAAAGGTAAGCATCCACTTACCATATGACCCAAGTCATTCCACTCCTAAGTATTTACCCAAGAGAAATAAAAACATATGTCTAAACAAGGCCAGCTAAAGAACTGGAAACAACCCAAATTGTCCATCAATAGGTGAATGAATAAACAAATGACCAAACTACTGACACATAAACAATATTGATGAATTTCAAAATGCTGAATGAAAGAAACCAGACCCAAAGAAAACATATTGTATAATTCTTTGTTTGAAATTCTAGGAAAGACATGTTTATTCGACAATGTTAGATTCTCATCTCATGGGTGTTACTCTCCATGGTTGCTTGGGCCAGGGAGTTGGGTGTGGGGAGGACTGAGTGGAAGGGGCACAAGGTAGAGAAAATGTCCTATATCTTGATTGTAGGGAAGGTTACACTGTGTATATATTTGCTTAAATTTATTGAATGTATGCCTGTTATATGTAAATTATACTTTAATAATATTGGCATTTTTAAAAAGGGACCCATTTCTTCAGGACCCAATAGTGGGGAGGGCAGTTATACTGAGTATGGCCGCAAATTCATGCCATAAGAAATCCCCATAGGACAGGAAAATAGATAAAAACATTGCCTGATCAACAGATTTTTCAGAGCCTAAAAGGAAGAGGTCTCTGACAAAGTCCGCTTTTCAGGCTTCTTGCCAACGGTCCTATTTGAGTCATAAAGCCTCAAACTTTATCCTGTATCAAGGGTTACAAAGCTCCTGGAAGTGAGGCCTTTAATTCTTGGACCTGTGGAATTATTTTAAACTGAAGAGTACTTATATCCTCTTATTCCATTCCTCTGAAGGCACCAATCAGCAAGCTTCCCACTTTGAGTCTTTATCTAGTTTAGACAGTATTTCCCTCAAATGTTTCTGTTGAATATAAAATGACATAGACTGCAAAAGCAGCACATTTACCAGCACTAAAAGTGAAGTCAGTTGGTTTGATCTAAGTCCCTGTGGAAAACTTGATTCATAAGATAACTGGACTTAATTGGGAATCACATTGTTGTTAGCGATTAAGTTTGGTTTAATCTCAACTAAATCTAAGTGGTCGTCCTTCTTCAAAAGAGACAAAACAAACAAAATACAAAACAAAACAAAACAAAAACAAAAAAAACATTAGCTTCTTGGAAATCAAAGAGTAACGTTCCAGCCAGTCTGAGACTTGGGACAAATTCAATAAAATCAGCATCTGAATTCCCCTTTTGGGTAAAATTTGGACCATGGGAGGGCTGTGCCCTGGCTGATGAAGGTATGCAGAGATGGAGGCAGAATGATCTTATCTGGTCATGACCAGATGGAGCAGGTAGTGCTGGAGGAGTAACAGAAAAGCTTCTTTGAGGCTCCTCCCACAGGAAGCCTGGAGCAACACCCAGGAAGGAGATAAGAATTGTGAAGGCAGCCAAGAAGGGATATAGGTCAACAGAGTGATCTCTATTTGCAAGCCTCTCCAGAGTAGAGAGAGGAAAGGCCACTTTATTTTGCCTCTTAACTGGGTTAGAATTAAAAAAATATTTTTTAATACCAGTTTCAAATACAACCAAGATACATTTCTGAGAGAAATTACAATATGATATGAGCCTAGTCCTAAAACAATGAGACAAGTACAATAGAAAAGCATCTTCAAAGAAAGGAACTTGGCATAATGGAAAATAATAGAGAAATTTACCTCTGATCTAGGTTCTTTGAGTCAGTTGTGCAATTCCAGGATAAAGGCTGGGACCTTGATCAGTGATAGGAAAGAGGAAAAGGGGCTTAATTAAGGCCTCACAGGAGACTCACACAACTTCAGACTAGAATGGGATTTATAAAACTATACAATGAATGTATTCGGTCTCAAATTCAACTGAGGGAGGGTTTCAGGTCCTGGGACGTGTCTTCAAAAGAAGTCAACGAAGAATGAAGAATTAATTCACAAAAGAGCTTATGAAGACCCCTGGCAATAAGAAACAGTGCCAGAGCAGGCACCTCAAAAGTGGAGTCAAGATCATTTCAAGGGAGAAAATGTAAAGCTTTTCTCCCTTGAAATAAATTTTCAAATGTTGCAAATTATGGAAGAAGCGGTAAGTGTAGCCATTGAGAGCACAGGCTTCATTCAATTTACAAAGTCAGTCAGAACTGGGTCCTAACGCAAACTCCATTATTTATCACCTGTCTAATTTTGGGCAAATAACCTCTTTTATCCTTGATTTCCTTTTCTGTAAAGGGGAAATAATATCCATCACACAAGGTTGTTATAAGGATTAAACATAATGATGCAGAAAAAGCACGTAGGCCACTGGTTCAGCAGCTCGAATGTCATGCCAGCACGCTGAAGTCGCAGGTTTAATCCCTGACCAGGGAACATACAAGAAGCAACTGATGAGTGTACAACTAAATGGAACAAAGTGGAACAAGTCTATGCTTTTCTCTCGTTCTCTCTCCTTCTCCCCCCACCCTCAACCAATGGAAAAATTAAAAAGAAAAAAATCTCTCTTAGCATTGCGCCTGACACATGTTAAATGCTTAACAAATAGTTATCTATTAGTATTAATAACAACTAGGAAGAGAGCAACATTATACCACTATTATGAAAAAATATTAGTGCCCTCATGGATGCTATTTACTTGAAAAATGATGAAATATCATATTAGAAATTAATGATAAATGGCAGTTGAGTTCATTAGTACCTTGATCACTTACCTATCTTGTGATCATTTTCCCTCCATTCAACAAATATTTTTCTAGTGTTGTATGTATCAGGCAATGTGAAAACCATTGGTTACATGTAAGATGCATACTTGATCCAGGTTGTAGGTCTATATTTTGAGAACCATTGCTATAGAGACTAAATACTTTCTTAACTACCTCCTAATCTTGATTTCTTCTCATGGACAATTGATTTTTAAATAGTGTGTTAATAAATTTTGAGGCTGGAGGTTTTCAATAATATAACTTATAGTCTCCCCTTATATTGTTTTTACCCCTGATTTATCAGGACTTCCATTATTGTTTTTTTTCCATCCTCACTCCCATTTTCTATGTTACTCAGTGGAAGTGCAATTTATTTCATCAACTCCCAAACAGCTAAAATTTCTTCTATTAGTAGCGAATTTATCCATGCTTTTTAACCTTTATTAGAATTCAAATATTTTTTTTAAATGCTACCTGACAAGATTGCCCTTTTTTTTTTTTTTTTTTTTGTATTTTTCTGAAGCTGGAAATGGGGAGAGAGGCAGACAGACTCCCGCATGCGCCCGACCAGGATCCACCCAGCACGCCCACCAGGGGGCGATGCTCTGCCCCTCTGGGGCGTCGCTCTGTTGCAACCAGAGCCACTCTAGCGCCTGGGGCAGAGGCCAAGGAGCCATCCCCAGCGCCCGGGCCATCTTTGCTCCAATGGAGCCTCGGCTGTGGGAGGGGAAGGGAGAGACAGAGAGGAAGGAGAGGGGGAGGGGTGGAGAGACAGATGGGTGCCTCTCCTGTGTGCCCTGGCCAGGAATCGAACGCGGGACTTCTGCACGCCAGGCCGATGCTCTACCACTGAGCCAACCGGCCAGGGCCAAGATTGACTTTTAAATGAACCTGTTAGATCATTAGGGTTAGATTAGAAATGTGTGGGTCCATTTGTAGAACATGAGATTTATTTACTTTATTATTTTCTCTATAATCTCCCCCTGCTTTTGGTGTCCACTGCTCTGATCCAAGGATTGTTAGAAGACAATAGAGGCATGGTAGTGGATTGTTTTTGCCTAATCAAGCATCCCTTTCCCCCTTCTTTCTAACAGAAACTTGATTTCTTATGTGCCCTTCTCCCATCAAACATTTGAAGCTGACCCTCAACTCTAGAAATGGGACTAATAAATCTAAGATTCTTTGCCAGTGCTTGGTTCAGAAATGGACACAGACCATTGTGTTGTTTGAGGGTAAGATATTTTTTGTTGGTTTCCTGAAACCCTTTTCTGATAATACCTCACATCGTTGGCTTTTCTAGCCATGGCAGAACTTAACTGATTATCTCCAGAGAACAGTCTAGAACTCCAAAATAATTCTTATGCCTTACTACTGGTTCTAACTGAAAGTACAAACCTCATTAAACATACTATAAATATCGTTAAGATTTCTTTAGTAACATTATTTTACACTTTCCCACCTCACAACTTGAACACTTTCCTGCCCATTCACACACTTCCCAAACGACTTTAACTTATAGTTTATCATCCATAACTCAGACACATTTAATATTATTTGTACATTTGGAAGGATGGTATGTATGCTTAATCGTCTCAAGAATACTCATAAAAATTTAATGAAGATTTCAAATAACATTTTTCCAGCTTTTGTTAAAATAAAAATCTCCATATATGGAACAGTATTCCCATACTTTGGTCAGATTAAAATAAAACAGTTCATTGCTTGTTAATACTTTATGCCAATCATTCAATTTTTACATACCTCTTCAAGGAATGAAATACACTCCACACTTGATAACAATCAACATAGTGAGCAGAAAAGATGTGGGGAAAGAACAACTACTGTTTTATAACAGTGCACTTCTGAATGCAAAAAACATTAGTAAACAATTTTTGCAGTTGATAGTTTTATTTTGTCAAATTAAAGTGAGATACAATTTTTTTAAAATGTTGTAATTGTAATATGAAATTATTTAATTTATTCAGCAAATAGTTTTTGAGCATTTACTACATGCTAGGCACTGTTCTGGGTATTGAGATACAGAGGTGAAGAAAACAGATATGGTTCCTACTTTTCCACTACCAAGAATCTTATGTTTTATTTTGAATCATTTACATTAAAAATACATAAACCAGCAATAAAGTGTTACAAAGTTACAGATGCTATAGAGTTGAGATTGAAAGGAAGCCCAGAGATAACCTACTGTATGTCATCAATTCCAAAATGTACATTATTTTATATTTTGACATCTTGGAAATCAGCCACATCTTACAATGTGGGAAGACCAAGCAAGCAGCAATAGAGATGGGGTCACCATGGCTTGCACATATGCATCAAAATTTATGGAACGAATCTCAGGGGGTTGGGAGAAAATCCGGGAGACAATGATGAAGGCACCCTTTTAAGGATTCTTGATGAATCAAGATTCAATAAAATATAATAGTACATAGTGTTCATTTCTCATCGGAAAGGAAAATGAAATTCAGCGAGGTTGAATGACTTGTTCTAATTCACAAAGCAAGGTAGGCAAGACCAGACCCCAGGTCTGAGTTCACTCTCACACTTCTACCAAAGTCTTCAGTTATATAGGAGGCTCTAACAGGCATCCACAAACTACGGCCTGCGAGCCGCATGAGGCCCGCTGAGGCCATTTATCCGGCCCCCCGCTGCACTTCCGGAAGGGGCACCTCTTTCATTGGTGGTCAGTGAGAGGAGCACTGTATGTGGCGGCCCTCCAACGGTCTGAGGGACAGTGAACTGGCCCTCTGTGTAAAAAGTTTGGGGACCCCTGCAACGTGGCTCTAGTTTTGGGACTATGAGCAAGGAACTTAATTCCTCTTTGCCTCAGTTTCTCCATCTGTAAAACAGTGAGTTTAATAGATCTAACTTATGATGTTACTGTTAAGTGAGATAATATGCATATAAGACTAACACAGAAACTGGCCTATGTAAGTGCTCCATAAGAATTAACTATTTGAGATCCAACCTTACATTTGGTAGGAAAAAGTGATCATCAATTATCCCACAAGTATTGCTCACTATATGAAGACCACATCTAGTTACTTGACTAAAATACTAGAAAACTAAATAGACCAAATGTTTGAACTGATTAACATATAAAAATTTCCACCTTAAGTTTTGTCCAGGTCCATATGGTATTGTGCCAAGACCTACCTGCAAGAAAACATACAAAAAGAATCAAGGCTATCTATGACCATCAAATTACTGAGTACACTTATGTGTACAAATGTATTTATAAACACAATCTCCAATAACACATCACCAAGAAAGAATATTTAAAACGTGTGAACAGATTATTTTTGCTTTCTTTAAAATATTACACACACACACACACACACACGTATAAGAACCACAAGTTTTGGAAGTTAAATAAATAGTACCATGGGACATGATTGTGCCAGAAGAGTAATAGTACTGTTAGTGATGGATATATTACTTTACATATCATAAAACACTTCTTCACCCATTACCAATTCAGTGCTTTTCACATAGTATGTAGTTGTATAAGCAAATCCAAGGTGCATTTTCATGCCATTTTATTTTCTGTTCAAACAATAGAATAAATGTTCTGAGAAGGAGTAAATATCTAGATTTCTCACTTTTCAAGCTTTTTCCGAAGCTGGAAACGGGGAGAGACAGTCAGACTCCCGCATGCGCCCGACCGGGATCCACCCGGCACGCCCACCAGGGGCACGCTCTGCCCACCAGGGGGCGATGCTCTGCCCCTCCGGGCGTCGCCCTGCCGCGACCAGAGCCACTCTAGCGCCTGAGGCAGAGGTCAAGGAGTCATCCCCAGCGCCCGGGCCATCGTTGCTCCAATGGAGCCTTGGCTGCGGGAGGGGGTGGGGGTGGAGAAGCAAACGGGCGCCTACTCCTATGTGCCCTGGCTGGGAATCGAACCCAGGTCCCCCGCACGCCAGGCCGATGCTCTACCGCTGAGCCAACCGGCCAGGGCCCTCACTTTTCAAGCTTTTTTAAGTCATCTCTAATTTTGAGAGTTTAAGTGAAAACCCAAATTATAACACACTACAGGGATGGTTTACAGTTCAGTGTACACAAAACACAGTTTATTCTTGTATTATTATTAAAATTTTTTTAGTTTTTAAATTTATTTTTAGAGAGGAGAGAGAGAGAGAGAGAGAGAGAGAGAGAGAGAGAGAGAGAGAAGGGGAGGGAGGAGCAAGAAGCATCAACTCTCATATGTGCCTTGATCAGGCAAGCCCAGGGTTTCTATAGGGTGACCTCAACTTTCCAGGTTGACGCATTACCCACTGTGCCACCACAGGTCAGGCATTATTAATAATACAGGTTCTTGTATTATTATTAACAAAGGCTGGTATTTGTGCACTTGCAAGACTGAACCTAAGTGTGCTGTAGCACGGTGACATCCTTGACTTAATAAAGCTATTGTAATAATCATAACCTGTATGTCTTTTTCCACATCGACAACTATGAACCTACTTTTGCCCTCCCCTGTATGTTATGTCGCATTAACCTGCTGTAAATATTCGTTTCCGTATTTTTTGTTTCTATAAAAAAGTAACATTCTGTATTTGTATTATACATCATCACACTTAAAAAGTAATTTTAACTACCAGGAAATGTTAATGAATCAACATTTTTTTTCGTTTCACCCAATGAGTTATAGAGTATCTTGCAGTGAGGAAAACTAACTCAAATGAATATATCTATCTCTAGAATTATTGCATTTTCAGGAGCTTCTAGCAATTAAAGCCTTATCATGAGGTACAATTCTGATATCTTCAAGATTTATCATGACAACTGTACAGTAGTAAAGTTCAACAATTTTCTGAGTATTTTAAATATTAGCCTATTTTCGCATATCAGTTAATTAAAAAGATTTTTTTGGTAAAATGTCACCATTAGCCAAATATGAACCTTAAAAGAAAACCCACACGACTCAAAATGTGAGCTTTCCCTATTAATTCTCAATCTTAAAACATCATCTGTTTGCTTGGAATTAAGAAAACAAAAACCAACCACATACTGCACTAAAACAGATCCCAGATATTTTCCACGATCAGTCAGTCTACTGTTGGGTATGGTTTGGCCGGCTAGGAAGAGCCCTAAGGCCAGCTCTAAGGCCCCACAGTGAAGGACGTCTCAAGCGCAATGGCCAGAGACCCGCCTCTAACACGAGGGCAGCTCCAGCTGCACAGAGTGGGCGTCGCCGGATCTCCCGCCGCCCGGAAGCCCCCGCGAGACCGAACTCTCTCTCGTAGGTGCCCGCCCCTGCCTTCTGGGCTAGCGGCCGTAAGCCCGACCACCTTCGGGGCTGAGGGGAGGGACCGGAACAAAAACCTGGCACCCCAAGAATGTCCGGGTAGGAAGCGAGCCCCACCCTGCTTGGCTGAAAGTTAACAGGATGCGCGGGGACGCGGTCCTACGACCATTTAGGGCACTTTGACGCCCAGCAATCTCATCTTTTGTCTGCTCTGAGGACTTTCGCAGCAATTCTTGACTCTATCTTCATTGCTGTCTCTCACTGAGGGCAGCCATGCTATTGCATCCGGGTATTGGAGGGGCCGTGACCGGTTTCTGCCGGAAGTGACGTAGAGCGGAGGGATCCGCGTTCGGTTGAGGGAGACCGAAGTGAAGGCATTCCCGGAAGCAGGGACGCTAGGGACGCTGGTTGTGGCTGGACGAAATTGGGACTTCATGACAGCCAACTCGTTATACTATATTTTTACATGATAGGCATTTTGCTTACCAGAGGCATTACCATGCCATTTAATCCTTTCTTCACAACAATTCCAGGAGAGAGAAGTAATTATTTCCATTGTATGCACGGAGAAACTAAGACTAAGAGAGAGCCAGTGATTTGTCTAAGATTACAGAGCTAGTATTTGGAGCTGGTCCAACTCGGTCAGTTTGGCTGCAGAACTTGTGCTTTCAACCTGCTCCGTGGTGCTTCCATTTGGAAAAGTCCAAACCCCTGGAGCTTGGCATCCTGGTAAGCCACTTCTGCAAGGGCTGTTCACCTGCTCAGCATCTTGTTGCCCAGGGAGTGTGGGGCAGGGCCACAGCCACTGTGCTCTTCACGCTGGACAAGACCAAACTTTGTGCCTGAGTCACCTTCCCTAACAGGATGACCTGACATTTCACTTGGTCTCCTGCCCCTTGACTCGGCACCTGCCGGGTTCTTTTTTCGCTGCCATTGCAGCACAGGTTAACCGAGGAAACTGGCACTGGCTGGTGGGCTCTGGGAAAGTTTTAAACTCCTAATAGACACTTGTAAATTCAGGACTGTTCAGACGATTCAAGGCTTGTCGCCATTATAAAATACAGTCTTTGGCCTTAACTAAGGGTTGACAGTTATCTTGGAATCTATACTAAATCAATTTTGTTTCTTTTGGTTTCCAGTTCTTCAGAATGTGACTGAGAAACAACCCTTATGTTCTACATTAACCAGCCTTCAAATAACGTGCGAATAGCTACTAAAGTCATACTTTATAAAATCATATTACTGTATACATAGAAAAAAATACTAACAAATACACAAAAGTTAATAGTGATAATATTTAAAGAGTAGCCATTTAATCTTTTTATTTATTTTCTTCTTTCTATTTCCCATATCTTCTATATTTTTAATGTAGAAAAATAAATTGATCATGATAAAAAAATTCTTAATTACCTGCCATTATAATGAAGACAAAGGCATGTTGTCACATTTTGACAAATGACAATCCTTAACACAAATCACATAAAGGAATTCTATTTGGAGAAGCATTGGATTTTTTGTTGATGTTATCAAAATACAGTTTGGGGTCAATAATCCTCATAGCAACAGTTAAGCAAATGAGTAAAAATTGATGTTTTGCATATACTTTTGTATAAAAATATATGACAAAAGTTTTTCTAATAAAAAGGGAAAGGGATTTGGGGCACTTGAAATTCAGGAGTACAAGTATAGAGAACTGTTTTTATTTTGCCTTCTTTGGGGTATAACTTGAAGCAATTCATTTCAAATTGCAAAATAAAGTTGTCATTCTCTGTTCTGTCTCTATTCTATATGGTGCTTCTTATATTTATGATATTTGATATTTTAAAAAAGTTTAAAAGTATGTCAGTATTGGTTAATTAGAAGTGGTATCTTCCTCTATCTTTCTTACAGAGTTATGAACCCAAGTACTTGTAAGACATTAGATTACTATGTTAAGAATGAAATGTAATCACTTCTTGGCTGTTTGGCTAAGATCAAATGTAAGAAAAAAAAATGCTGTTAAAAAAAAGAATTGGATGATCATGTCCATAGAATTAGATGTTGGATGTCCATCACATCACTTGAGTCCCTCCAGAAGGCATAGTTATTTTTTTCATTCCTTGAGGGCTTTAGTAGTTGGAATGAGGTTCAGCTGTGAGCACAGAGTAATAGATCCAAAATAAGTTATTTAGACATGACATAAATTTATTTTTTCTTTCAAGAAATCTGGGTGAATTCACTTTGAGGTTGGTATGTGATTCATGAGAGGAGGATTCCATGCTCCTGCTATCTTGTTGTTCCTCTATGTGTGGCTTCCATTTTTCAAAGTCATTTCGTGGTCCTAGATGGCTACTAGAGCTTTATCCATTCCAGTGAACAGGAAAGAAGAGATTCAAGGAGTAGCATACCTCTTCCATTTAAGGACAATTCCTAAAGTTGTACACAAATTTCTGTAAGAGAAGTTGGGAAAAGTAGTGTTTTTTTTTCTAGTTAGTCAGTGCAGAGCTAAAATATTTTATTTTTTATTTTTATTTATTTATTTATTTATTTTTTACAGAGACAGAGAGAGAGTCAGAGAGAGGGATAGACAGGGACAGACAGACAGGAACGAAGAGAGATGAGAAGCATCAATCATTAGTTTTTCATTGCGCATTGCAACACCTTAGTTGTTCATTGATTGCTCTCTCATATGTGCCTTGACCGCGGGCCTTCAGCAGACAGAGTAACCCCTTGCTGGAGCCAGTGACCTAGGGTTCAAGCTGGTGGGCTTTTTCCTCAAACCAGATGAGCCCACACTCAAGCTGGCGACCTCGGGGTTACGAACCCGGGTCCTCTGCATCCTAGTCCGATGCTCTATCCACTGCGCCACCGCCTGGTCAGGCAGAGCTAAAATATTTGAGATTTTATTACTCTAGAACAGAAGTAAGAACTATGTCCCATGGGCTAGGCACCTATATTTTTAGATTTTTGTATATTTATTGATTTGAGAGAGACATCATTTTGTTATTCCATTTATATGCATTTATTTATTGATTTTTAAAAAGATTTTATTCATTTTTTAGAGGAGAGAGAGAGAAAGAGAGAGAGAGAGAGAAGGAGTGGGGAAGAACTGGGAAACATCAACTTGTAGTTGCTTCCTGTATGTGCCTTGACTGGGCAATCCCGGAATTTCCAATTGGCAACCTCAGAGTTCCAGGCCAACTCTTTATCTACTGTGCCACCACGGGTCAGGCCATTGGTTGATTCTTTTATTTATTTATTTAGTACTTTTCTGAAGTGAGAAGCGGGGAGGCAGAGAGACAGACTCCCGCATGCACCTGACTGGGATCCACCCAGCAAGCCCACTAGAGGGCGATGCTCTACCCATCTTGGGCATTGCTCCATTACAACTGGAGCTGTTCTAGCACCTGAGGCAGAGACCATGGAGCCATCCTCAGCGCCCAGGTCAACTGCTCCAAAGGAGCCTTGGCTGCGGGTGGGGAAGAGAGAGAGAGAGAAAGGATAGGGGGAAGGTTGGAGAAGCAGATGGGCACTTCTCCTGTGTGCTTTGGCCAGGAATCAAACCTGGGACTTCCACACACTGGGCCAATGCTCTACCACTGAGCCAACTGGCCAGGGCTGCCATTAGTTGATTCTTATATGTGCCCTGACTGGGGATCGAATCCATAACCTTGGCATATCAGGATGATACTCTAATCAGCTGAGCTACCCAACCAGGCCAGGGACATGATTTTAAAAATAAAATTTTATTGGAATACAGCTCTGCTCATTTCATCTATTGTCTATGGCTACATGTTTTCTTTAAAACACCTTTATTGACATAAAATTTCACATGTCATATAATTAACTCATTTAAAGCATATAATTCAATGGCTTTTTGGTATAGTCACAGAATCATGCATCTAGCACCACAGTCATTTTAGCACATTTTCATTGCCATGAAAAGAAACCCCATACACCTTATCTGTTTTCCCTGAAAACCGCATTTCTCCCAACATTTGCCTATTTTTGATTTTTCATATAAATGGACTCATACAATATGTGGAGGTTTTTTGTTTGTTTTTGTTTTTTGTGGCCTCTTTCACTTGGCAGAATGTTTTCAAGGCTTATTTTAGTTGTAGCATATATTAGTACTTCATTTCTTTTTATGGCCAAATAATATTCCATTGCATGTATATACAACATGGTATTTGTCCATTTATTAGTTGATGTACACTGGGTTGTTTCCATCTTTTGGCTGTTGTGAATAATGCTTCTATAAACATTTGCCTGCAAGTTGTGTGGCTATATGTTTTCATTTTTCTTGAGAATATAACTTGGAGTGAAATTTCTGGGTCATATGGTCATATGGTAACTGAACATTTAACCATTTGAGAAACTACTAGAAGCCCCCCTCACCCTGTTAAACTTGCATTGAACTGGGTCATGAGAAAGCTGTAATCCTTTATTTTGTTAAGACACTAAAATAAAAATTTAAAAAAAGCAGGTAATCTAATCAATAGTGTTAAAACATTCACTTATAGATTCTATTTGATGAGACTGATTTGGGCAAAAATATCCACCATCTAAAGAAAGAAATATGATTAAGATTTAACCCAGGTTTATTTAGAAAAGATATAGTACTACAGCAATTGGCAGTCTCTATTCAAAATTTATACTAGTTCCAAACCAAGTTCATAGAAGGCTTCTCAACAGTGCTTAAAAGATGAACTGTTACCTACAGATTGTGTGAACATAAGGTCATGGATGATTGAGAAGACAGAGTCAGTTTCCCTGATGACAATGTAAAAATTTCCACCGTGTATGTTTACTACTAGCATCTTTCATCATTTACATTATTTTAAATATATTCTGTTGAGGTAAGAGAACTCAAGAGTACCAATTTGAATGCCACATATGTAGTTCTTTACAAACCATCTCCCTTACTACTTCCTTCTTCACTTAGGACAAACTACAGGTAAGTGCACAGGCTCTTTGGATTGTTCTAAGAAGTCTTCAATGAAGCTGAAGGGGGCAGCTCTAGACTTGGGGAGCAGAAGCGTAGCAGTGAGGCAAAGTGAATCTAACTGCAAAGAGAAGCCACGATAAGAAGTTCATAGAAAGAAACATGAAAAATTTGAAATCTCTGTTTCTGGAAGTTTCTGATACCCAATATAATACCTGCGTTTTCAGTAGTTGTTCCCTTCCTTTCATTACAAAGGATACCATACTTTAGTATTTTTCCAATAAATTGATAGTCTTCAGACTAGTTTGCTGTTCAAAATCAAGACTCAAGCATACATGATTGTTGCAAAAAAATACAAAAAATTACTAAGCAATATGTGAGTTCTTTTTACACCTTAGTATTTCAATTATACTGAATTGACTACTCTTAACAATTTGCTTACTGTCTTCCCATATTTTTTCTAGGTATATTGCTCATATGAAGTTATATTATATTATAACTTACTTTCATTTACAATTCACTGTTTTACTGAGTGATATGTTGTATAATTCTTTGTATATTAAAAGATATAAAATGTGCTTTATCTTTTTAGTGGGTACATAACATTCTATCGCATGGTTGTGCCTAATTTGTTTAACTAATTTCCTGTTGATGGATATTTGAAGGATGTTCTCAGTTTTATGGTGTTACAAAATAAAGATAGAGATCTTTCACATATTAATTTAGTAAAAATTATTGTGCCCAAACTATGTGCCAGGCACTTTTCTAGGCAGGATAATTTCTGCAGTTTCTATTTGTAGGAGGGGAAGAAATAAAACAAATGTGAACTAAATAATTTCACCCAGTGATAAGTTCTGTGAAGACAATAAAACATGCAGAGTTGATCAAAAGTGAAAAGTGTGGGTGTAGAGCCCCTTTAGATGGGAGATATAGGCTGTTTCCACATGATGACATTGACCTAAATCCTAAGTAATAGGAAAGAAGCAGCCCTGTGAGATCCCGGCAGAAGGAGCACCAAAAATAAAGGTCTTAAGGTAATAACAACTTGGCAGTTTAGAGGAAAAGAAATGAAGCCAATGCTTCAGTTTCAGTTATGTTACCATGATTAGAAACTGATGAAATGTAACAGTTTAAGAAGAATAGGAATTTATTTAAAAATACTTGGCAACTCACAGAATCTCCTAGTGCAGACAAAACACCAGAAATTCCAGCACAGAACTGGTATAGTAGAAACATCACAGCTGAGACTGCTAGTTATAGACACTGTGACTTGAACCAATAACAGTATTGCTACTGCTGGCTCTGAAATTTCTGTGTTCCTGCTTGTCACCATCCCTCTTATTCTTATTTGTAACACCAATTTCTATTTAAAGCCTGCAAAAAAAAGTGGTTCAATCATGTGGATCCTCTATGTTAACGATTTACAAACTTCATCCCATGGCACACATAAACTAATTACTAAAATTCTGTGGCACACCAAAAAATATGTTTTTTGCTGATCTGATAAAAAAGAATAGGCAAATTTTGATTCATTCACACTGGATGGCTGTTGTTGTGTTGGCTGTTGTCATTTTTTTATTTGCCACTATGGGATAAAAGGTCAGTGCCCCTGACTAAATAGGTGTTGCATGTTTTAAAAATTCTTATGGCACACCAGTCGAAAATTACTGCTCTATGTATATTTTTGCACATTTGTACTGATAATTTCTTTTTCAAATTAAATTTATTGGGCTGACATTGTTTAATAAAATTATATAGGTTCAAGTGTACAATTCTATGATATATCATCTGTTTTTTGTGTTGTGTGTTTATCACCCAAAGTCAAATCTACATTTCTGTTGACTAAATTCCTAGAAGAACTGTTTGATTTAAAGAGAAATACATTAAAAATTTGACAGGTACTGCTAAATCACCCTCTCTAAAATGTAATGATTTACAGTCCTACAAACAGTATAGAAATATGCCAATTTCCTCAAAGCCTTGTCAGTTTTAGATTTGTGTTTTAGAGTAGTTTTGTAAAGTTGAAATGCATGGACTTGGCTCCAGTTCTGTGGCTTAGTGATTGCATGCTATTGAGCAAATTAGCCCATTCTCTGGGTTTCATTTACCTTGTATATATGATATGGAAATGATAACCATGTTGCTGAGACTGCTAGTTGGCCCTTAGTACCCAATGCCCCCTTCTTCTGTACTCATAAAATAGCAATTTTTAGTTAGACCCATGGCTGTCCAGAATGTGTACTAAGTTACTGTTTTCTCATAGTCATAGCTAGTATCAAAATCTGCAGACTGGGTGTCAGCTTTTAAAAGAAACCCTGGAGAGAATAGTGAAACATTTTTTAAAGAAATGCTGAATTACAAACATTTTCTTTTTTGGTACAGAGATGATACTAGATAGAAAAACTCAGATATTTATGCTTCTGAGTTAAGGTGATTGAAAATAGTCTAACTCTGAATGTGAAGAAAAAATTTAAAATACCTTAAATGATTTATTTTGCTTACATATTTCTTTATACATACACACAGAAGTGATATATAATTGAGTTTACATCTTAAGTAAAAATGTTGTATTTCAAAAAGTGTCCAAAAATTCTAAGTGATAGGAAAGCATTGTCACAATTTAATCGGTAAGTTTTTTTTATATTCTTAGATTCAACTAAAAAATAAGCAATAATAGTCTTAATATCCATTCTTACTTTCTTTATAATAGAACTCAAATTTAGTGGGGCAAAGGGCTGCTAAAAGTAAAGATTCAGCCTCTTTTGCAGTTAGGTCATGTGATTTAGTTCTGACTAATGAGACATGAGCAGAAAAGATGCGTGCAAATCTTGTCATGCTCTTAAAAGGAAAAGTTGTGCCCTTTCCTTCTCCCTCTCTTTTCCTTACTGGCTGGAATCAAGATACAGTGGTGCCTCACCTTGGGCCATAAGCTAAGGGTAGCAAACTAGAAATGACTGAGCAATGAGGCAGAAAGAGGTTGGTTCCCTGACACTGTCAGTCTCCATACAAATCCTGCATTGCTGAAACTTAGATTGTTGCATGAGAGAGAAATAAATTCCTATCAACTACAGGCCGCTGTAGTTTTGGGTCTCTAACAGTAACTGAATGTATCCCTAATGAATATAACCTACTTTATTGAATTGTAAATATTAAGTGACATAATGTATGTAAAGTACATAGTAGATATGTGTAATAAATATGTCCTAAAGTAATTTACCTTAAAGTCTCAAACCATGGCAGATTTTTAAATTTAATTTCTTTTTTTGTGCATCCAATAAACATGAAAAGCACCTACTGTGTGCCAAATACTGTGCTTTTCCCTAGGTTTAGAATGGGAAACATATACGATAATACATACTAATAAAATACTCACAATGAAAAGTACAGGCGTTTACTCTCCAGGAGCAGGTCTTGAGAGAGTGGAATGTGTCAGGTTACTGGGTAACCGGAAGGTGCAGCCAGAAGATAAACTCAGGTACCCAGAGTGGCAGCCCATCTTTGCCTCACTGCCCTTTGTACAACATAACCCTGAGCAACTTGTTTTCATCTCCCTACCAAGAAGGCTGCACTGAGGACTAGCAGGAAATCGCAACTACAAGGATCAGTTCACAGTCAATTATCACTAGCCATTTAGCACTACAGGCTCTGAAAGAAGAAAACAAATAGGAAAATCCACACTCAGTGAAACAACTTACAACTAATAAATAAAATTAATATTCTCAGGTAAGAGAGTATTTGAAACATAAAGCAAGAACAAATTATTTTTCAACAATAATTACAATTTCAGAATGAAAAATATAATTGTTAAAGATAACACCTCAGTACATAGGTTGAAGAGCAGAGTAGATGTAACTGAAAATTGGTGTTTTGATAGCTAAATTGGTATGTTGAGCAGCAGAAAAATAGTGAACTTATATAGTACTTTCTATATTCAAGTCGTTCTAAGCTCTACATATCTAAAACTCACACATGGTCTGGTTTCAGAGTCCTTTTTTTTTTTTTTTTACAGAGAGAGGGATAGACAGGGACAGACAGACAGGAAGGGAGAGATGAGAAGCATCAATTATTAGTTTTTTGTTGCACATTGCGACACCTTAGTTGTTCATTGATTGCCCTCTCATATGTGCCTTGACTGGGGGCCTTCAGCAGACCGAGTAACCCCCTGCTCGAGCCAGTGACCTTGGGTCCAAGCTGGTGAGCTTTGTGCTCAAACCAGATGAGCCCGTGCTCAAGCCGGTGACCTCAGGGCCTTGAACCTGGCTCCTCAACATCCCAGTTTACTGTGCCACCGCCTGGTCAGGCAGAGTCCATCTTTTAAACACTAGACTATACTGGAATATCAAGAGACATAAAGGATCAATCCAGAAGTATTAGCATCCGTGAAGAATTGTAGGAGGAAAGAATACATAGAGGGAGAAGTAACAAATGAAAACATGAATTCTTAAATTGAAATTATCCTTTCTAGTAGGATATATAGCACATATTATAGTGAAGCTTGGACAAATGGTAGTGAGATTTTAGAAAAACAAGCTGGAGAGACAGTCCTAAGAAAGTAGGTCTTAATTGCACTCACCAATCCCCCTTCCAAAAAGAAAAGTATTTTGTGAGGTGATAAATATATTTATTAGTTTCATTGTGGTAAACATACTTTTTGTGTGTGTGTGTGACAGAGAGACAGAGAGAGGGACATACAGGGGCAGACACGAAGGAGAGAGATGAGAAGCATCAATTCTTCATTGAATCTCCTTATTCTCCTTAGTTATTCATTGGTTGCTCTCTCATGTGTGCCTTGACCGGGAGACTGCAGCAGAGCGAGTGACTCCTTGCTGAAGCCAGCGACCTTCGGCTCAAGCCAGTGACCTTGGGCTTCAAACCAGCCACCTTTGGGCTCAAGCCAGTAACGATGGGGTCATGTCTATGAGCCCACGCTCAAGCCAGCGATCCTGTGCTCAAGCTGGTGATCTCAGGGTTTAGAACCTGGGTCCTCCACGTCCCAGTTCAATGCTCTATCCACTGCACCACCGCCTGGTCAGGATGTGTTAAACATTTTACAATGCATGCATATATCAAAACATGTTGGACACCTTAAATATATGCCATTTTTATTTGTCAGATATACCTCAGTAGAACTTGAAAAAAAAAAAGAGGCAATCCAAAAAGTTATCAGAGATAACCTACACAAGGAATGAGAATCATTGAAGTCAAATTGTCATCAGCAATATAGGATGCAAAAGAAAAAATGCAGCAAATCTTCAAAATGATAAGAAAAGAACTTTGAACCCAGAAATTTGTTGTTAGACAAAACACTTTTTAAATTAAATGGTAAAAAAGAATATTTTAAGACAGGGGTCTCCAAACTACGGCCCCCTGAGGCCATTTATCCGGCCCCCGCCGCACTTCCAGAAGGGGCACCTCTTTCATTGGTGATCAGTGAGAGGAGCATAGTTCCCATTGAAATACTGGTCAGTTTCTTGATTTAAATTTACTTGTTCTTTATTTTAAATATTGTATTTGTTCCCATTTTGTTTTTTTACTTTAAAATAAGATATGTGCAGTGTGCATAGGGATTTGTTCATAGTTTTATTTATTTATTTATTTATTTGCATTTTTCTGAAGCTGGAAACAGGGAGAGACAGTCAGACAGACTCCCGCATGCACCCGACCGGGATCCACCCGGCACGCCCACCATCGGGCAACGCTCTGCCCACCAGGGGGCGATGCTCTGCCCATCCTGGGCATCGCCATGTTGCGACCAGAGCCACTCTAGCGCCTGAGGCAGAGGCCACAGAGCCATCCCCAGCGCCCGGGCCATCTTTGCTCCAATGGAGCCTTGGCTGCGGGAGGGGAAGAGAGAGACAGAGAGGAAGGCGCGGCGGAGGGGTGGAGAAGCAAATGGGCGCTTCTCCTGTGTGCCCTGGCCGGGAATCGAACCCAGCTCCTCCGCATGCTAGGCCGATGCTCTACCGCTGAGCCAACCAGGCAGGGCTTGTTTGTTTTTTTGTTTGTATTTTTCTGAAGTTGGAAACTGGGAGGCAGTCAGACAGACTCCCGCATGTGCCCAACCGGGATCCACCCGGCATGCCCACCAGGGGGCGATGCTCTGCCCATCTGGGGCGTTGCTCTATTGTAACCAGGGCCATTCTAGCACCTGAGGCAGAGGCCACGGAGCCATCCTCAGTGCCCGGGCCAACCTTGCTCCACTGGAGCCTTGACTGTGGGAGGGGAAGAGAGAGACAGAGAAGAAAGAGAGGGGGAGAGGTGGAGAAGCAGATGGGCGCTTCTCCTGTGTGTCCTGGCCGGGAATCGAACCCGGGACTCCTGCACGCCAGGCCAATGCTCTACCACTGAGCCAACCGGCCAGAGCTCATAGTTTTTTTTATAGTCCGGCCCTCCAACAGTTTGAGGGACAGTGAACTGGCCCCCTGTGTAAAAAGTTTGGGGACCCCTGTTTTAAGACATCTCAAAGACTCAAAATTTTATCACTCTCAGATCTTTGAACAAATTGTCAAAGGAGTACTTCTGGAAAGAAGCAGAGAAATATAAGAAAAAATGCTGAACATGAAGTTAGTAAAATTTATTAAGTAAATATTTACAAAGTGCTTCTTTGTATATTTTTTTCTTTTTTGGTGAGAGTAGGGGAGATACAGAGACAGACTCCCACATGCATCCCAACCGGGATCTACCTGGCAACCCCATCTGGGGTCGGTGCTGACAACCAAGCTATTTTACCTGAGGCAAAGGTTCCACAGAGCCATCCTCAGTGTGTGGGGCTGATGAGGAGAGAAAGAGAGAGAGAAAAGGAGGGGAAGGGGGAGAAGCAAATGGCCACTTCTCTTGTGTGCTCTGAGTGGGAATTGAACCAGGGACATGCCAAGTCGACGCTCTACCGCTGAGCCAACTAGCCAGGGCCACACAGTGCTTCCTAATAAGCGCAAATGGACATAGGAGTACTTTTAGTTCTATATACTTAACTAGAAACTTGTCACTCCCCATCAAGAGAAGTAATCAATCTGTTTCCCTTTGAAGCTGGGGAGGCTATGACTGCTCTGACCAATAGAGTGCACCGATGTGATGCCTGCATGTAATTTTTTAGGGTGGGTCATAAGGATATAGTGTTAGCCTGCCTTTTTCTTATTGGAGCTGTGCTGTGGTGAAACCAGCTACCGTGTTGCAAGGAAGCACAAACTAGTTTACAAAGAGAGACCATATGGAGAGGTTCATGTGAAAAGAAAGTGCACCTCCCAGCCACTAGACTTCTGAGTGAACAGATCATAAGTTGACTTTAGTACCCAGTTTTTAAATCTTCTGAGATGCCAACCATAATACAACAGAGATAAGTCATCCCCTTTGTGCCCTATTTGATTTTATGACTCACAAAATCCATGAGCATAAAAGTTAGTTGTTTAAAATATTCTGAGGTAATTTTTGACAGTCATAGCAACTGAAACTATTATAAGTAGTATATATAAGAGAAAGCAGGCCCTGGCCAGTTGGCTCAATGGTAGAGCATTGGCCTGGTGTATAGACGTCTCAGGTTCAATTCCCAGGAAGGGCACACAGGAGAAATAACCATATGCTTCTCTACCCTTCTCCTTCTCCTTCCTCTCACTCTCTCTTTCCCTCTTGCAACCATGGCTTGATTGGTTCGAGCGCATAGGCATGGGCACTGAGAATGGCTCCATAGAGCCTCTGCATCAGGTGCTAAAAGTAGCTCAGTTGTGAGCATGGCCCCAGATGGGCAGTGCATCAGCCCCAGACAGGAGTTACTGGGTGGATCCTGGTCAGGGCGCATGTGAGAGTTTGTCTCTCTATCTCCCCTCCTCTCACTTGGAAAAGAAGAAGAAGAAAAAAAAAGGAAGTAAAAGCATGATAAAGTTTTTACCATGTTTGGGGAATTAAATAAATATTAACTCTAGACATGATAGAAAAAGGAGTAAATTTAAGAAAGTATATGAGCCTGACCAGGCAGTGGCGCAGTGGATAGAGAATTGGACTGGGACGCAGAGGACCCAGGTTTGAAACCCCAAAGTTACCGGCTTGACTGCGGGCTCATCTGGCCAGAGTGTTGGCTCACCAGCTTAAGTGCAGGATCGCTGGCTTGAGCGTGGGATCATAGACATGACCCCATGGTTGCTAGCTTGAGCCCAAAGGTGGCTGGCTTGAAGCCCAAGGTCGCTGGCTTGAGCTCAAGGTCGCTGGCTTGAACAAGGAGTCACTCACTCTGCTGTAGCCCTTGGGTCAAGGCACATATGAGAAAGCAATCAATGAACAACTAAGCAGCCACAATGAAGAATTGATGTTTCTCATCTCTCTCCCTTCCAGTCTTTCTGTCCCTATCTGTCCCTCTCTCTGTCAAAAAAATTTTAAAACAGAAAAAGAAAAGAAAGTGTATGATAATTTAAGGATAATTGTTAAGTGAAAAGATACAGATTCAATTTTTTAAAATTTACTTTGTGTTTATAAAAACATTTGAAAATAACACCACAATGAAAGGTTGAGAGTTAAGAGATAGAATTAAATATACCAGGAGACCTAATCTAGCAAAGATAATATCAGGAAGAATAGAGTTTAATGTGCAATATTAAGAACCACATAATAGAATTTTATAATGATAAAAGTAAAAATCCATCATCACATTGTGAGTGTTGCTTTGTCTAACTTGATAACTCAACATGCATATAGAAAAAGTGATATAATTAAAGGAAGAAATAGGCAATTTCAAGCCACAGATGAAGATTTAAGATATTCTTCTTTGGAAACTGATTGCCCAAATAGAAAAAATATTATAAAAATGTATATCTAAACCTGCATGTAAATTTATATAGGTATATGTAATACTTTGCATTCAACATAGAAAATATGTTTTCAAGCATACACAGAATGTTTACAATGACTGATTATATATTGAAACACAAAAGAATTCAGCACTTTTAAAAATGGTGATATAGAAGTACATGAAATAAGATTAGAAACCAATGCATAAAAGTTTAAAAATTAATCTGGAAAACAGAATCCTCACCTTTAAATAATTGAAGGTCCAAATAAGAAATAAGAAATCAAAATGAACATCATGAAATTTTTTGTAATGAAAGACAATGAAATTACTACTCATAGTGAGATAGAGTTAAAGTAGAGCTAGGAAGGAAATTTTTAGTTTTTACATAAAACAGAAGAAAAATGAAAAATAAGCAAAGTACTTAATTAATAAAGCTAAAAATAATATAGAATAAACCCAGGGAATATAGAAGAAATAATAAATATGAAAGTAGAATTTAATCATTTAACATAACAAGAGGAAAAGAAATAATACTACCAGAAGTTGGTTTATTAAAAGAATAAGTAGATCAAAAGAACTATAGAGAAGGCTAACATAAAAGATGAAAATAACTGTAATACAGTTTTTTTAAAATAGCTGTATTAGACCTAAATTTTCTTAGGAGAATAATTTGAATGGCTATATTCAATAAATTTGTAAAATCTTGATGAAATATATTATTTTCTAGGAAAATATAAATAGAAAAATTTAGAAAATGTGAGCAAACAATTATTCAAAATTTATAATAAGTACTGAAGTTCCTACCCCTCCATCCCTAGATAGGTTTATAGGTAGAATTAACAAACTTTCAAAGAACAACAAATCACTATCTCATACAAACTGTTGAAAATATTCCTTAAAAAGAAAAGGAAGTATGACTCAATAGTCTTATGAAGCTTATACAAAGTCAATGAAAAAATTATAGCCAAAAATCACTTTTGATCATGGATATAAACACACTATCAACAAACTGAATCAACATACTAAAAATACATTAAAAGTGCATCACAACCAAGTTTAAATCAGAAATTTAATTGGTTCAACCACTAAAATTCTATCAATGTAACTCACAATATCAACAAATCAAATTAACAGTATGACCATTTCAGTGACCAATGAATGAGGGAAAACTGATGATACTCAAATTTTATTAATTATTTTAAAAATAACTCTTTAGCAAACCAAGATAAGAAATTCCTTAATATCATAACTGATATCAATGCAAAGCCCATAAGAACATATTAATGGCTAAATTTAGAAGCATTTTCTTCACATGGTACGGATATATGAACAATCTCTATGACTCAAGATTCTATTGGACACTCTAGCCATGTTCCAATTGGCAACACATGTATTTAAGATTCTTCCAGGTCTTTCTGGATTGGTAGTTCTTTTCTTTTTATTGCTGAATGGTAGTCTAATACATTTATTGCATGGATGTACTACAGTTTGTTCATCAGTTTGTTCACCCTTTGAAAGATATCTTGGTTGCTTTCAGTTTTGAACAATTATGAATAAAAGTGCTATAAACATTTACGTGTTTGTTTTGTGTGGATATAACTTTTCAGTTAATTTGGGTAAATAAGTAGGAGGTCAACTCCTGGATCATATGGTAAGATCATGTTTAGTTTTGTAAAAAACTGCAAAATAGTCTTCTAAAGTAGTTGTAGTATTTGCATTCCCATCAGCAAAAAGTGAGGATTCTTCTTGCTCCACATCTTCCTCACTATTTAGTTTTGTCCATTTTTAGATTTGAGACATTCTTATAGGTGTATAGCAGTATCTCGTTTTAATTTGCATTTCTCTAATGACATATAATGTTGAGAATCTTCTCATAGGCTTATTTGCCATCTGTATATAATCTATTGGGACGTATTTGCTTATAAATTTAGCTCATATTTTAACTGAGTTGCTTGGTTTCTTATTGTTGAATTTTAAGATTTCTTTGTATATTAGAATAAAATTCCTTTATTAGATACGTGTTTTGGAGATATTTTCTCCCAGAACATGGCTTGTTTTTTCATTCTTTGAATGATGTATTTCACAGAGGTAATTAATTAAAGCTTCATAAGGTCTTCTCTTCTTAGGACCCTATTACTACTTCTTCACAGAAAGGTCGATTTCACTGATTGAGAGTAAGAGACAGTTAAACCCTCGTGTGGTCTTTCATACACGTCCCTATTTAGAGAACATGTGATTATGCTACCTTTGCATGGTCAGGATATCACGGCTGTTGTACTAATGTCACTGGGCAGGCATGCCTCTAATACTAGTAAGGCTAGAGGTGATGTTTTTGGTAAACAGGCGGGGTTTGTGTTTGCCAAGTTCCTTTTACTCTTTAATCTTTCCCTGGGCACACACCTGTTTTAAATTTTAATAAAATCCAACCTATCATATTTTTCTTTCATAAGTCATGCTCATGTGTTGTATTTAAAAAGTCATCACCTAATTCAATGTCACCTAGATTATCTACCATGTTATCTTCTAGAGTTTTTATAATTTTACATTTTACACTTAGATCTATGATATATTTTGAGTTATATGTTGTAAAAGGTGTAAGGTCTATGTCTAGATTTTTTTTTATTTTTTCTTTCATTTTTTTCTCAGGTGGATGTTCAGTTTTTCCAGCATTATTTGTTGAAAGAGTAGTCTTTCTCTGTTAAATTGCCTTCACTCATTTATCAATGTTCAGTTGACTGTATCTGGGTGTATCTGTCTATTCTTGGGCTCTCTATTCTGTTCCATCGACCTGTTTGTCTATTCTTTTACCAATACCACACTGTCTCAATTACTGTGCCTTTATAATAAGTCCTAAAGTCAAATTGTGTCAATCCTTTTTATTTTTCCTCTTCAGTGTTTTGTTGACTTTTAGGTCTTTTGACTTTCCATGTAAACTTGAGTTTGTTGATATATAAAATAACTTGCTGGAATTTTTACATGAATTATATTGAATCTATAGATCCAGTTGGGAATGTTTGGCTGGGAGGATATTAAAATGTAAGATATTTGGGTAGAAAGGCCAAACATCTTAACTATTGATTCTTCTTATCCATGAAGTGAGGCATCTCTCCATTTATTTAAATCTTTGTTTTTCTTTGTTATCAGATTTTATAGTTTTCCTCATATAATTATTTATATATTCTATTAGATTTATTCCTAAGTACTTCATTTTTTTGGTGCTAATGTAAATAATATTGTGTTTTTAATTTTAAATTTCAATTGTTTATTACTAGAATATAGGAAGGCAATTTAATTTTGTATATATGTTGTATCTTGAAACCTTGCTATAATCATTTATTAGTTTCAGTTTTTTTCTGTTGTTGTTGTTAATTCTGTGGGATTTGCTGCATAGACAATCATGTCTATCTATAATCAAAGAAAGTTGTATTATTTCCTTGCTAATCTGTATATTTTTACTTTGTTTTTTGTTTGTTTGTTTGTTTTACTTACCTCATTACTGAGGACTTCCAGTATGATGGTGAACAGAAGTGGTGAGAGGGTACATGCTTGCCTCATTCTTGATCTGAGCAGTAAGCATCCAGTTTCTCAGCATTAGGTATAATGTTAACTACAGGGATTTTGTAGATGTTCTTTATCAGGTTTAGGAAGTTTCTATCTATTTTTAGTTTGCTGAGAGTTTTTATCATGAATAGATATTGTATTTTGTCAAATTGATAGAACCATATGATTTTTAAACTTGATGTGATAGATAACATAAGTTAACTTTTGTTTTTTAACTATTTAAAATTTTTTTTTATTTTAGAGAGAGAGGAAGGGAAAAGAGAGAGAGAGATTGATTTGTTGTTTTACTTAGTTGTACATTCACTGGTTGCTTCTTGTATGTGCCCTGACTAGGGATTATACCTGCAACCTAGCTGTATCTGGACAATACTCTAACCAACTGAGCTACTCACTCAGGTTCTTAATTTTTGAATATTGAATCATTTGTCATACATTCCTCTTGGTCATGGTGTATAATCTTTTTTATACATTGTTGGATTTGATCTGATAATATTTTGTTGAAAATTTTTGCATACATGTTCATGAGAGATACTGGTTTGTTTGTTTGTTTTGTTTTTTATTCATTTTTTTTAGAGAGGAAAGGGAGAGACAGAGAGAGAGAAGGGTGGAGAAGCTGGAAGCATCAACTCTTATATGTGCCTTGACCAGGCAAGCCCAGGGTTTCGAACCAGCGACCTCAGCATTTCCAGGTCAACGCTTTATCCACTGCACCACCACAGGTCAGGCCGAGAGAGATACTGGTTTGTATTGTTCCAGTCTTGTAATATCTTTATATGGTTTTGGTATTAGGGTAATTCTGGCCTAATAGGATGTGTTGGGAAATATTCCTTCTCTTTCTATTTTCTGAAAGAGATTGTAGAGAATTGGTATCATTTCTTAAATGTTCTGTAGAATTGAACAGTGAAACCATCTTGACTTTCTGTTTATTCATTATTGATTCAATTTCTTTAATATATATGGGCCTATTCAGATGATTTATTTCTACTTGTATGAATTTTGGTAGATTGTATCTTTCAAGGATTTGTCATTCATCTAAGTTATCAAATTTGTAGGCATCGAGTTATTAATAAAATTTATTTATTATTGTTTTTAATGCCCATGGGGTCAGTAGTGATGGTTTTTAAAAAGTTTTTCTGATATTAGTAGTTTTCTTTTTCTTGCTTAATATGGTTAGAGGTGTATCAGTTTTATTTATCTTTTCAAAGCATTAGCTTTTGGAATTCTTCCTGAGGGAATTTGACAATTTTTAGCATACATGAACATATTCATAACAGAAAGAATCAGTCCCCTTAGGCTGAGGAGACAAACAACTGGAACTTGAGGGATAAAATTCCATAGCAGAGAGAATCAAAGGAAAGTAATTCTAAAAACCTGCATGGCATTGACTTTTAAAAGAGAGCACAGAAAAGCCATATGTTAGAAGTAAGGACAAAAAAGTAAATCCTCTTTAATAATGCCTAAAACCAAGTCTAGAAACTATTAAGATTATCTGCTTGCCCTGGCCAGGTAGCTCGGTTTGGTTAGAATATCATGATACACCAAGGTTGTGAGATCGATCCCTAATCAGGGCACATACGAGAATCACCCAATGAATTCATAAATAAGTAAAACAACAAATCTCTCTCTCTGTCTCTCTTTCTCTCTCTCTTCTTTCCTCTTTCTCTAAAATCAATTTTAAAAAGTGATCTACTTGTACCATACCTGTTGTCAGAAGAGAACTTAACTGGCTCAGGAAAGAGATAGTGTCATTCAAATCCCTTACATTTTTTTTTTTTGTATTTTTCTGAAGCTGGAAATGGGGAGGCAGTCAGACAGACTCCCTCATGCACCCGACCAGGATCCACCTGGCACGCCCACCAGGGGGCGATGCTATGCCCATCCGGGGCGTCGCTCTGTCGAGACCAGAGCCATTCTAGCGCCTTGGGCAGAGGCCAAGGAGCCATCCTCAGCACCCAGGCCATCTTTTGCTCCCATGGAGCCTCGGCTGCGGGAGGAGAAGAGAGAGACAGAGAGGAAGGAGAGGGGGAGGGGTGGAGAAGCAGATGGGTGCCTCTCCTGTGTGCCCTGGCTGGGAATCGAACCCGGGACTTCTGCATGCCAGGCCAACGCTCTACCACCAAGCCAACCGGCCAGGGCCTCCCTTACATTTTTAATACACACTATCTGGCACCCAATAAAAATTATGAGACATACTGTAAAGTGGTCCAAATAACCAAAAACTAGATTAAAAAGGGATGGTAGAAATATTTTTATAGCGATTCATATATTGAATTGCTAGAGAATTTAAAATAAAAATGATTACTATAGTGAAGATAGTGGAGAAAAATATGGAAGATTTTAGCTGACACTTGGAGCCTACTTAAAAGATCAAATGGTTTGCATTGAATCTATGTATTGCTTTGGTTAATATAGACATTTTATCTATATTGATTCTTGCAATTTAGAAACACAGATGGAAGATCGTTCCATTTCATTGTGTCTTTTAAAATCTCTTTTAGGCCCTGGCCGGTTGGCTCAGTGGTAGAGCGTCGGCCTGGCGTGCAGAAGTCCCGGGTTCGATTCCCGGCCAGGGCACACAGGAGAAGCGCCCATCTGCTTCTCCACCCCTCCCCCTCTCCTTCCTCTCTGTCTCTCTCTTCCCTTCCCGTAGCTGAGGCTCCGTTGGAGCAAAGGATGGCCCGGGCCCTGGGGATGGCTCCGTGACCTCTGCCCCAGGCGCTAGAGTGGCTCTGGTCACGGCAGAGCGACGCCCCGGAGGGGCAGAGCATCACCCCCTGGTGGGCGTGCTGGGTGGATCCCGGTGGGGCGCATGCGGGAGTCTGTCTGACTGCCTCCCCGTTTCCAGCTTCAGAAAAATACAAAAAAATAAATAAATAAAAATCTCTTTTAATAATGTTTTGTAGTTTTCAGAATATAGATCATTCACATCCTTTCTTAAGTTTATACCTAGGTATTTTATTCTTTTTGTTGCAACTGCAAAATGAATTGTTTTTCTATTTCTTTTTTTCTGAATTTCATTGTTATTATATAGGAATGCAGTACATTTTTGTATATTGATTTTGTATCCTGCAACTTAACTGTATTTGTTTACTGTTTCTCATAGTTTTTTTTGGTGGGTCTTTAGGGTTTTCCATATAAGGAATTGTGTCATCTGCAAAAAGTGACAATTTTACTTCTTCACTTCCAATCTGGATGCCTTTTCTTTCTCTTGCCTGATTGTTCTGGCTAGGACTTCCAATACTATGTTGAATAAGAGTGGTGAAAATGGTCACGGTTTCATTATTCCTGATTTTAGAGGAAAAGATTTCAGTGTTCACCACTGAGTATAATATTAGCTGAGAGTCTGTCATATATGGCCTTTATTATGTTGAGGTACTTTCCTTCTCTATGTATTTTATTGAATGCTTTAATAAAAAATGGATGTTAAGTCTTATCAGATGCTTTTTATGCATCTACTGATATGATTATATTATTTTTATCCTTTATTTTGTTAATGTGGTGTCTTATAGTGATTTATTTGTGTATTTTGAAATATCCTTGTGCTCTTGGAATGAACTCCACTTGATTGTGATGTAATAATTTTCTAATGTGTTGTTGTATTTGATTTATTGTTGTATTTGTGTATTTTTGTTTAGGATTTTTGCATCTGGATTCATCAGATATGAGTCTGTAGTTTTTTGGGGGTGCGTGTGTGTGTGTGTGTTGTCCTTGCCAGGTTTTGGTATCAGGGTTATGTTGACCTCATAAAATGTGTTAGGATTCATTATTTCTTCTTCAATTTTTGGGAAGAGTTTGAGAAGGACTGGTATCAAATCTTTTTTTGAATATTTGGTAGAATTAGCTAGTGAAGCTGTGTATGGAACCACAAAAGGCACTGAATAGCCAAAGCAATCCTGAGAAAAAATAACAAAGCCAGAGGCATCACACTCTCTGACTTCAAATTATACTACAAAGTGATAATAATCAAAACAGCATGATATTGGCAGAAAAACAGATCCACAGATTAATGGAACATAATGGAAAGCCCAGAAATATCTCCCATGTATATGGGCAAGTACATACAATGGGGAAAAGAAAGTCTCCTTAATAAATGGTGCTGAAAATATTGGAAAGGCACATGCAAAATAATGAAACTAGACCACTGTTTGTCCCTATATACAAAAATTAACTCAAAATGAATTAAAGACCTAAATATAAGCCCTGAAACAATAAATTACATAGAGAAAACATAGGTATTCAATTGTGGACCTTGGACTTAGAAAGAATTTTATGAATTTGATCCCAAGGTCAAGAGAAGTAAAGCAAAAATAAATGAATGAGACTATATCAAATTAAAAAAGCTTCTGCACAACAAAAGAAACCACCAACAAAGCAAAAAGACAATCAACTGAATGGGAGAAGTAATTTGCAAACAATTGCTCTGACAAGGAGTTAATATCCAAAAATATATAAACTCAACATCAAACAAACAATCCAATTAAAAAATGGGAACAGGGCCCTGGCCAGTTTGCTCAGTGGTAGAGCGTCAGCCTGGTGTGCAGGAGTCCCGGGTTTGATTCCCAGCCAGGGCACACAGGAGAAGCTCCCATCTGCTTCTCTACCCTTCGCCCTCTCTTTCCTCTCTGTCTCTCTCTTCTCCTCCTGCAGCCAAGGCTCCATTGGAGCAAAGTTGGCCCAGGCGCTGAGGATGGCTCCATGGCCTCTGCCTCAGGCGCTAGAGTAGCTCTGGTTGCACCAGAGCAATGCCCCAGATGGGCAGAGCATCGTCCCCTGGTGTGCCCAGAGCATCGCCCCCTGATGGGCATGCCGGGTGGATCCAGGTCTGGTGCATGCGGGAGTCTGTCTGACTGCCTCCCCATTTCCAGCTTCAGAAAAAAAAATGGGAACAGGACCTGAACAGACACTTTTTTCAAGAAGACATACAAATATATGAAAGGCCAGCAGATATATGAAAAGATGCTCATCTTCAGTAGCTAGTAGGGAAATGCAAATCAAAACTACAATGAGGTATCACTTCACACTTGTTAGATTGACTATTATCAACAAAATAATAAGTGTTGGAGAGGATGTGGAGAAAGAGGAATCCCATTCACTGCTGGTAGAAATGTAAACTGGTATAAGCACTATACAAAACAATACAGAGGTTCCTCAAAAAATTAAGAATAGAGTTGCTATGTGACCTAGCAACCTGTCTTCTGGGTATCTACATGAAAAAATTGAAAACATTTATTTGCAAAGATATACGAATCCTTGTGTTCACTGCAGCATTATTCACCGCAACCAAGACATGGATAAAGAAGCTGTAGTACATATATGCAATGGAATACCGCTGAGCCATAAGAAATGATGAAATACTGCCATTTGTGAGAACATGGATGGCTCTTGAGAATATCGTGCTAAGTGAAATAAGTAAGACAAAAAAAGTCAATAACCATATAATTTCACTCAGTGAGATATAAAACTTAAAGCAACAAATGATTAAACAAGAAAAACAAACAAAAACTAATAAACACAGACAACAGTATGGTGGTTACCAGAGGGAAAGGGTAAAAGGGTCAAATATATAGTGACAGAACATGATCTGACTTTGGGTAGTGGGCACACAGTGCAATATACAGATGATGTAACCTAGAATTTTACACTTATTTTTGTGTGTGTGTTTTTCTGAAGCAAGAAGAGGAGAGGCAGACAGACAGACTCCTGCATGCGCCCAACCTGGATCCACTTGGCAAGCCCTCTAGGGGGCGATGCTCTGCCCATCTGGGGTGTTGCTCCATTGCAACTGGAGCCATTCTAGTGCCTGAGGTGGAGGCCCTGGAGCCCTCCTCAGCACCTGCACCAACTTTGCTCTAGTGGAGAAGACTTAGCTGCAGGAGGGGAAGAGAGAGATAGAGAGAAAGAAGAAGGGGAAGGGTGGAGAAGCAGATAATGGGCACTTTTCCTGTGTTTCTTCACTGGGAATCGAACCCAGGACTTCTACATGCCAGGCTGACACTCTACTGCTGAGCCAACTAGCCAGGGCCTAAAATTTTACACTTGAAACCTATGTAATCTTATTAACCAATATCACCCCCAATACCTTTAACTTAAAAAAAATAAAACTAAAAGATCAAATGATGATATAGGACTGCAAAACTATTGATATAACTAAGTTTGAGAAATAAAATGATGGGTTTAATAAGAGAGTAAACACATCAAAACAGGGTAAGTTGACTGGAAGACATGTAAGTAGAAAGTATCAAGAATAAAGTACAGAGATAAAAGGATGAAAAATATATAACAAAGGTAAAAATACATAGAACATGGTAAAGTGTTCTAACTTGTATGTAAATCTCAGAAAGAGAGGAAAGAATATAATTAGTAGCAATATTTGAGGACATATTGGCTGAAATTTCCCCAAAACTGACATAAGTTATCAAATGTCAAAGAAGCAGGAATATGAGTGACAAGTGGCTTTTCAATGTAATCAATGAAGTCAGAAGACAATAGATGAACATCTTTAAATTGTTGAAGAAACTATTGCTAAAGCTAGAATTCTATAACTAGCAAAGATGTCCTTCAAAAGTAAAGAAAAATAAAAAATTAAAGCAAAAATAAGGACATTTTCAGACAAACAAGTGCTGAGAATGTATTTACGCAGACTTTCAAAAAAAAAAAAAAAAGAAATAATGAAGGAAGTTGTTTAGAGAGTAGATGTACTTCCAGATGGGACTATAGAAATGCAGAAACGAATAAATGTTTATGCCATTCCTTTCCACACTGAATACAGTTGGTCTCTGTAACCAGTAGGATAATTTGGAAATAAGAAGTGTGACTTCTGAAACCATATCATAAAAGATAATGTGACTTCCACCTCGTGTGCCCTTGGATTACCTGCTTTTGTGGAAGCCAGCTGCCATGCCAGGGGGGCACTCAACCACCTCTATGGACAGGTCCACATGACATTGCATTGAGTTCACCTGGTAATAATCAGCTCTATTTACTAACCAGGAATGTGAGGAAGACACTCTGGTGGTAGCTCTTTAACCCTTGTCAAGCAAATGACTGCAGTATTAGCAAGCATGTTGACTGCCATCTCATATGAGACTGTATGGCTGAAACACATAGCTAAGCTGCTCCTAGACCCCTCACCCACAAACTGTGAGATAATAAATGTTTATTGATTTCATCTGCTACTCTTTGGGGTAATTTTTATGTACCTATAAATAGTTAATACATGAAAAATTTCCAAAATTGAAGTATTTTATTTTTAGAAAAACCACACAAGCAGGATAAAAAAACATATACTAAGCACATAAGAACCAAATTACTAAAGTCATAAAGACAAAGGAAAAAATTTTATTTTTATTTATTTATTTATTTATTTATTTATTTATATTTTTTGTATTTTTCTGAAGCTGGAAACGGGAAGAGACAGTCAGACAGACTCCCACATGCGCCCGACCGGGATCCACCCGGCACGCCCACCAGGGGGCGATGCTCTGCCCCTCCAGGGCGTCGCTCTGTTGCGACCAGAGCCACTCTAGCACCTGGGGCAGAGGCCAAGGAGCCATCCCCAGTGCCCGGGCCATCTTTGCTCCAATGGAGCCTCGGCTGTGGGAGGAGAAGAGAGAGACAGAGAGGAAGGAGAGGGGGAGGGTTGGAGAAGCAGATGGGCGCTTCTCCTGTGTGCCCTGGCCGGGAATCGAACCTGGGACTTCTGCACACCAGGCCGACGCTCTACCACTGAGCCAACCGGCCAGGGCCAAAGGAAAAAATTTTAAAGCAAAATTATCTTTTTTACAATTTTTTAAATTTTTCTGAAGTGAGAAACAGGGAGGCAGAGAAAGAGAATCTCACATGTGCCTGACCAGGATCTACCCAGCAAGCCCACTGGGAGCGATGCTCTGAGCATCTGGGGCTTTGCTCCATTGAAACCGGAGCCAATCTGGTACCTGAGGCAGAAGCCATGGAGCCATCCTCAGTGCCCGGGCCTACTTGCTCCAATGAAGCCTTGGCTGTGGGAGGGGAAGAGAGAGACAGAGAGAAAGAAAAAGGGGGAGGGTGGAGAAGCAGATGGGCATTTTTCCTTTGTGCCTTGACTGGGAATTGAACCTGAGACTTCCATATGCCTAGCTTACGCTCTACTACTGACCCAACTGGCCATGGCCAAAATTATCTTCTTAAAGACTTTTAAAAAGACATATTACCTTCAACTGAACAAGTATTGGATAGATAGCCATGACTTCTCAATAGATGACCTAAAGATATCTTCAACATGGTTGGGAAAAAATAATCACCAACCTAAAAGTCCATACTAAACAAAAATATCATTCAGTAATGAAGGTGAAACAAATATAACTCCAGTAAAACAAAAAAACTGAAAAAAATCATTAAATTCATACTAAAGGGCATAATAAAGGATATTTCTTATAGGCAAAAGAAAAGGGATCCCAGATGGAAGTTTGGAGTTACAGAACATTCTGAAAGCAAGTAAATCTGAATCAATTATGTCTGTATAAAACAGTAATGACAATGTCTTTTTGGGTTTAAAATATTAAGAGAATCAAAATACATGAACAACAATAGCACATAAGTCAGGAGAGATGAGGTTGAATTGAGTGTTTTCATTGTCCAAGAAAAGCATAAAGTACTTATATATACATATATATATATGTATATATTAGGCACTAATAAGTCAAAGGTGAATAAGATAAACCATGGGTAAAGCACTTAAAGAAGAGTGAGGAGTAAGTGAATAAATACCAAACCGATAAAAGATGGGGAGGAATAGCAAAACATCCAATCAATTTGAAAGAAGAAAACAAATGGAGAAAAAGTAGCGTGGGAAAGGTAGAGCAAACAAAAAACAAATAGTAAGATGGTAGATTTAAGTTCACAAGAGAGGTAGATTTAAGTTTAAGAGAGTATGTATGCACAACAATTTGAAAGAATTCAGAAGAAAAAGATGGGAAGAATTTCTCATCATATATTAAGACTGATATGAATTCACTGTAATTAAGACTGTTTTATTAATGCAAGTATATGCAAATAGAACAATTGGCTAGATGAGACAGTCTGGAAATACATCACATTCATGTGGACATTTGATTTATGAAAAAGATAGTTCTGTATAACAGAAATGGAAGGACTGTCTTTCCAGTAAATAATGTTGGGAAAATTGGATATTTCCGTGTCAAACAAATGAAGCAACTCCTACCTCTAAATTTGAAAAGTAAACAACAGCCCTTCTGGAAGGTAGTATATGAAAAGTTCTTTCTTGGTGTGGTAACATAATTCTTAATGGAAAAAGACACTAACTCTAAAGGAAATTATCAATAACTTGAGCTATATTAAAATTTAAACGTTCTGTTCATCAAAAGATACCATTAAAGGAAATCCTACCACTTGTGACAGCATGGACAGACCTGACAGACATTATGCTAAGTCAGTCACAAAAGGGCAAATGCCGCATGGCTCCTCCTAGATGAGGCGTCTAAAATAGTCAGGCATATAGAAGGAGATAATAGAATGTGGGTTACCAGGGGATGCAGAAAAGAGGATCTGGGGCGTTGCTCAATGGGTATAAAATTACAGTTATACAAAATGACTAAGTCTCAGATCTGTTGTACAACATAATGCCTATAGTAAGAGCAATATGGTATTTTGCAGTTAAGTTTTTGTTAAGAGGTTAGATCTCATGTTAAGTGTTCCCACCACAGAACAAAACGAACCACATAAGCACACAGGAAATCATTGGCAGTGATAGATATGTTTATTATTTAATGGGGTGATAACAAAACAACATGAGTGTATATATATATATATATATGCAAACTTACCTAATTGTACACATTAATTATGTGCAGTTTTTGTATCCCAATTATGCCTCAATAATGCTGGGAAACAGATTGGAAAGGCAAGCCACAAAGAGGAAGGACATATTTATAACACATTTACTCTACAAAGAACTCATATCCAGAATACTCTATCCAAAAGACTCCTGTAAATCGAAAGCAACCAAATAGAAAGATAAGCAAAAGACTTAGGCACGAGAATCTGAATAGCTAATAAGTATATAGAAAGATCTCAACATTATTATTAAATTATAGAATACAAATCTAAGCACAATGTCAAGTATTGGTGTACATGTAGATAGAACCACTAGTACTTTCTCCTATGTTGCTGGTCAGAATGCAATTTAGCATAACCACCTTAGAGATGATTTGGCAACACATGCTAACAGTGGACACACACAATCATATGATCTAGCAGGTTCACTTAAAGGTATATAGACAACATAAATGTGTACATATGCAACAAAAGACATGTATAAGCAGCATTATTTGTGATTACCTCAGATTGGAAGCTACTCACTATTCATCAATAATAGAAAGGATAAATACATCATAAAATATTTATACAAGGTAATAGTTCACAGCCATTTAAAAATAATTATCCATTGCTATACAAGAAAACAGGTAATACAATGTTGAATAAATAAATGCATGAAAGCACAATCATACTGTATGATTTCACTTAGATAATGTAAAAAGAAAAAATACTGAACTAGTTTATGTTGAATAAAAGTCAGGGAAATGATTACCTCTGGGGAGGTAAGTTTGTAGTGATTGGGAGGAGGTATGAGGGTAGTTTCTGAGGTGCAAGCAATTTATTTTTTTACCTCTGTGGTGATTACATGAATGTACCTATATTCACTTTGAGAAAATTCATTGCACCATACATTTGTGATTTGTCCACTTCTCTATATGTTTTTCTTGTATTATTTAACAATTTTGTTCTATTTTCTCATTTTCTGGAACTCCTATTAATTGTATATTATTTTAATTTTTTATATTTTCTATTTTTTAATTCTGATTTTTTTTCTATTCTGGGGACACTTTTTCCAACTTTACTTTAAGAAATCTTAGAACACATATTTAATTATTAAGAGCTTTTTCTTAGCCTCAGACTATCCCCTTTTCATATATCTGCTGTTTCATAGATGCAGTATCTTTTCTTATCTAGCTGAGGATATAGCTGCTTGCTATAGTTTGCTCTCTTCTGCTTGCTCCATAAATTTTAATCAGAGATACTTTTTCTGTTTTTGTTTTACAAAAATGTATCTATAGTTTTAGAGCCTTTTCTTGAATTTCTAGTTAACTTTGGCTGCCTAAGGTTTATATTTAAAAGAGGCAATTAATTAAAAAACATTGATTGGATTGGTTATTGACTGGTGAACTTTACTGTAGAGCCTTAGAGTTTTATTGCAAGACTGCTAAATGTCAATCTCTATGAGTATTTTTCTTAAGTTCTTTTCACTAGAGGGAGAAAAGGCAGTGGTGTCATTTCAGTCTACATATGGGCATTCTTTTTCATTTAATCTTTTGGCTCTCTGCTCTTTGTCTTGAGGGGCATTTCCTGTTGCATTTCCCTGGTTCATTGGTTTTGAGGAATATTGGCCATCTTGGTTACAGGATTAAAGTGAAGACTTATGGTCTATGGACATATTTCTTACTCTCAGTTGATTTATTCAGTAAATACAAAACTGATTCTCAGTATAATGTCCTTCTTTTCTGCTGTGATTCCTCTCGTTAAGAAACCAATGAAATAAAATAATGGTTTGATTATGGGGTCTCCTTCAGCCTCCATCTCTTAACCTTTATGCCAACTTAAAAATATTTTATTATGAAAAATGTAAAGATGTAACGCATATACAAAAAGTAGACAGCATTTTATAATGGTTCCTTTTGTACCCATCCTCCAGGGTCAAAAACGATTGACTCAGGTCAATCTTATTTTTACCCTTACCTACAACTGTACTTCTTTATTTTGAAGGGAATATGGGACACATTATCAATTTTATCTGCAAATATTTTGGTAAATGATAGACCTTTAAGACATGAGTATATATGCATTACAACTAAAAATTAGCAAAAATATTAAATATTCACAGTCTTCAAATTTCCAACTGTCTTATACAAGTCATAAATGTATTTCTACCTGTTTGCTTTAATCAGTAGCTGAGTAACTAATTTCCACATATAGTGATTGATTGATTTATATTTTAGGTCTCTTTTAATTGATAGGTTTCCATTCCATGTCTTTTTTGTTTGGTTGAGAAAACAAGTAATTTTTCTTATGAAGTTTCCTAAAGCTCATAGCTGATTTTATCCCCATGGTATATTTAGTTTAATATGTTCCTCTCTATTTTTTGTGGATTGCTAAGACTACTTCACAGACACTCTTTTGTTATTCCATAATACCTGTTTCTCTCTCTCTCTCTCTCTCTCTCTCTCTCTCTCTCTTTTCGTGATGTTAGCAGATGCCAAGTATCTTTAATTGCCAACCAAAGTTATTCATCTTTCCTCCTTGCTAGTTAACTACTATTTTTTTCCTCAGGTGACAATCTGCACATTCCCAGGGCTTAAGTCAGTCATGGCTATTCAGTTTTTCTTTGCCATTTCTTTTATTCTAGGGAAGAGTATATGACTCAGTTTTTTTGGAATAGATTTCCCCCCCTGATTAAAGAACCTAAAACTTCCTTGTTTTTGTCTTTTAATATTTCTACATTATTTCAATGATTTCTTATTCTGGTTTAATATGTTATCTTATCTCATTTCTTTAAGTATACTTAGCATGTTTATTTTAAATTCTTTTTATGTTGAATAATTCTTCAGATGGTATATATTGTTTGGTTTGATATCTTTCTGTTAATTTTTCATGTATCTTAGGAATTTATGCTCCTTTTTCAGGTAATATGTATTTGGATCAGATTGAAAATCAGGCACTAGTTAATATGTATCCATTCCTATGTGTCCCTTGGTGTGTGAGTTTAAGGAGAGAGGAATGAAAGAACCCCAGAGCAAAGAGACCAGGTTCCCTAAAGACACTGCTGATGACTGTTGCCAATGCACTCAGCCCATCACATCATGAGCAGCTATTTTCTTTTTGCTGTATAGCTTGAAGTTCACCATAATGATTCTGTTCCTGACTTTCTTCCATTAAAGAACTTAATAGGAAGTTTTTCTGAGCAACAGCAAGACAGGTCAAACATTTCTGAGATTATTTTGCTCTTACGAGATGAGAAGCATAAATCATTAGTTTTTCATTGCGCATTGCGACACCTTAGTTGTTCATTGATTGCTTTCTCATATGTGCCTTGACCGTGGGCCTTCAGCAGACCGAGTAACCCCTTGCTTGAGCCAGTGACCTTGGGTCCAAAGCTGGGGAGCTTTTGCTCAAACCAGATGAGCCCGTGCTCAAGCTGGCGACCTCGGGGTCTTGAAACTGGGTCCTCAGCATCCCAGTCTCACGCTCTATCCACTGTGCAGTGAGCATACAATTATTGTACAAACTGGGACACTTTTGACCATGAAAGAGTGATAGCTAGGGAAAACAGATATAAATCAGGGTTTTTTATTTTTATTTTTTATTTTTCCAAAGCTGGAAAGGGGGAGGCAGTCAGACAGACTCCCGCATGCGCCTGACCGGATCCACCCGGCACGCCCACCAGGGGGCGACGCTCTGTTGCAACCAGAGCCATTCTAGCGCCTGAGGCAGAGGCCATAGAGCCATCCCCAGTGCTGGGGGCCATCTTTGCTCCAGTGGAGCCTCGGGGGCAGGAGGGGAAGAGAGAGACAGAGAGGAAGGAGAGGGGGAGGGGTGGAGAAGCAGATGGGCGCTTCTCCTGTGTGCCCTGGCCAGGAATCAACCCGGGACTCCTGAACGCCAGGCCAACGCTCTATCACTGAGCCAACCGGCCAGGGCCCAAAACATCTTTCTTAAGTAAAATAATTTGTGTAAAAGTGAAGTCAATAAGTTAGATTTCAGAAATGTTGCAAAGTAGGAACCAGAAGCCATACTGAACTTTGACGGAAAGCACTCTTTGACCTCTTTGTCCGGCCATGTAGTTTGATGCGGAGGGATTTCTTGGTTGGGGATGAGAGACTCCCTTGTTGTAAATATAGTTTTCCGATCAGTTATTAAACATGTACACGTTTGGAGCTCACTATGTCTTCCACAACTGCTTGTGGCATTTTTCTTCATTGACATGGGCTGCAAAGGTCGCAAAAACCTGCGTGTCAAAAGCAAGGGGTGGGGAGACACCATTTGCAAAGCCGGAAATAGATTAAAATCTTAGGAGTGAGACCATTCCCAGTCAGTAAGGGATTGTCAGTAGCACAGTTCCTGTTTCTGGTGTCTACTTTGAAGAGCATAGACCGGATGCTTGTCTGTCCTTCCATTGGAAGTAGGATCTCTCCAGCTACTGGTGAGCAAACGGGGATGAGTGAGTCACAGGGCAGCCACGCTAATTTGAGAGGTCAGCGGCCAGCCCCGCTCAATGGCCTAGTCTGACCAGGCAGAGGCGCGGGCCTTGCCGGCCTCCGTCCTCTTCCGCTTTCTCCAGGTGCAGCGCGGATCCATCCGCCGCAGCCAGCGCTCCCGGTAGCGCGGCGGTCGGCTTTTCGGCAATACCCGGATGGAAGTGTAATGGCCGCCATCAGGGACTCGCAGGCAATGGGGACCACGACAGGTATTCCCTGAAAGCGGGCCGTTCAGATTTATTAGGATGCCAGGACTTCTAGAAGGCCAGCCAGACAAGCAAAGGGCGAATTTGTGGGGCGTCAGTGTACCCCGAACCGGTTCAGGAATCTGCCTCTTAAGATAGGAAACGCCTGTTAAATAGTCCCGACCATTCACTGCTGTTGCCTAAGTTGCCTCAAAGTTTTTCTAGGGAAGTGGGTCCTTTCAGTCTGTTCTCTTGCAGGCTGGTAGAGCTGGCTTAGCCTATGCTTGTTTTATGTCCTGGCTTTTGCAACTTGTCACTGTCCCCTCAGTCTAGAGCTGGAGCGGGAGCGCGGCGACAGTGTACCTCCGCGCGCCTGAGGGGCAGCGGAACCCCGGAGGAAGGGGCGGATCGGGCGCGGGGTTTGGGACAGCGCGGGGCGCGCGGCGCTCGAAGCACCCACTCGGCGCGTCTCGGGGCTGGTGGCGACAGTACGGGCACCCCTCAGAGCGCACCCCTGACCTGTAGGTTTGCAGCCCCACGGCACCCCCAACTCGACAGTGTCCCCATTGTGGGTCTAGTGGTTGGTCTTTGGAGGTCTTTTCTTGCAGATGTGCTCAGCTCTGTGGCGCGCGTTCCTTCCTTGGAGTTGGCCAAAGGCGCTCTTCCCTGCAAGCCTCAACCACACCCAGGGGCAGATGGATCTCTTTGTAACTGGTGTCTCACTTGTAGGGTCCATTTTGAGTATCTTCTTAACATGGTTGTCTTCATTGTCAAGTAGAAGGCTCTTTCTAAATAGCTAGGGTAATTGAAAATGTATAGGGTGAATGTATAGAAGGTAGAGGGTCAGAACTCTTAAGTAGACCAACAGAACAGATAGGATAGCTTTGAAGTTAAAAATGCAGATGGTTCCGTTTTTTTAGGGTTGAATTTGGAGGTGTTTAGTGTTTGTGAGGTATTTTTAGCGAAAACATTAATTGGGTATGTTTGGTTATTAGAAGTTCAAAAATCCGTAGAAAAATAAAGTCAGTGTTGAAGAAATTCTTAAGAATGTTGTTTGTGTGATCGTCACAATGGTGAAACAGGAAGACACCAAACTGTACATTAGGGTAGTTCATGGCATGAACTTAGAAGCTGTGTCTTAGGCCTAGTTATAGTGTTGAATCGGTTTTTATGCAACAAGGGATCGGATTTGAGTGTACCTTGAAGTTAACATCCTTGGGATGAATAGGTAGAAACCATTAAAATTGATTCTGTGAAATACCCAACCGTTTTTTTCAGAGTTTAATAGCCAATCAATAGAAGTGGCTTCATTATCTTTGAGCAAAACTGTATTCTGAAACTCATAAAGACGTTGCATTGCATTAACATTTTTAGTATGTTAACATTTCATAGGGAGGGTAAGTAGACTGTGTTAGTTTTTGTTAAAATTCTCAAAAATATGAGTCCCTTACCTAGAAAAATTGTCTACTAAAGGGGAGGGAAGGATAAAATATAGGTATCTAACAACCTATTTTGCGTATTCAAATTTTTCCTTATTGTTGCCATCAAAATAAGTATAAATATTGATTCAAAACACTTTAGATCTAGTTTTATGGAAGAATTAAAGGACAGCAGTAATTACATACATATTCTTAATGCTAATTTAGGGTTATACTTATGTGTATGAAGCTTCAAAATATCTTCTTACCATATTTATTCCACTGTTTATTACCCAAAAGCCCTTAATGCCATCTTTATATTTTGAAGAATAATATAGTTAAAATCCTCTGTGGCTCTCTAGTGAAATGTTAGGTAAAAAACAATTAAATCTCCCTGGTCAGTTGGCTCAGTGGTAGTGCATCCGCCTGGAATATGGAAGTCCTGGGTTCAATTCCCAGTCAGGGCACACAGGAGAAATGACATCTGCTTTTCCACCCACCACCAACTCTCTTGCCCTCCCACAGCTATGGCTCAATTGGTTTGAGTGAATTGGCCTCCTGTACTGAGTGGATACCTGTTGTGCACTGATTACACATAAGTTTTTTAAATGCTTGAGGTTTTTATCATTATTACACTTCAAATTCTGTCCTCTCTGGTAATAATACACTGTGATCTCAAAACTTTTTATGTCTTCAAACTTCACAGGGAATATATTTTAGCATAAATGTACAGTTTGACTTTAAAATATGTTTTATCCATGTCCTTTAATGTACTTTTTAATTTACTTTTCTGTTTGGAATTGTTACTGAAACATTGTGTGCTTTAGATAATTTTGTACAACTTTATAGTGATAAAAGACTTGAATCTTGCCCAGTTTCCTGCAGGTACTCTACTAAAAGTTATTTGACAGAGCACTATACACAAAAGAAAAAAATTATAATAAAGTTGGCATTTTTATTAATTATCCAATGCAGGTGTGTAGGCTATGAGTATTTCAGTTTTGTGTGGTGTACTGGCTTCACGCAGTGAAAAATTTTCATGCGATGTTAGATCAGAACTGTATTAAGAGAATTATTGTAGTGGGATAGCTGGGTTGGAATTAGATCCAGATTCTAGTTCCAGCTTTCTAACTTTGGAGAATATTCTCCTATATTGTAATAAATGAAGATATTGAATTGGATTGATTTTAAGCTCCCATCTAAGCTTTGTGTTTTCTGACTTTTGTAATTCGTGACATTGTCACTGAGTACTGATAAGTTATTTGCCAAAGTGCAGAGAGGTTTATTTTTCTTCTTAATTTATACACATAAGTTGAATATGAAACATAACTGAATTGCGAGTATAAAATTATTTTACTAATAGTTTTTGCAGTCAGAGTTTTAAAATCTTGGTCTTCATTTCCAGGTATCATCTCTCCTTTCCATCACTGTTCCTGATAGTGGCTTTGTCTGAACATTAAATTGTGTGCCTTTTCCTTGAAAAAAGAGGTATGGTAAAGATTGAAGTGTTGTTTTTTATAGTCTGATGAGTACCAAGTTAATATATTTTAATCTTGGACAAAATAGTTGTGTATATGTTGATTTTCATAAGTTATAATTTTATTTTTGAATAAATACATGGCTTTTCATTTTATGTGAGCAGAAAATGTAGATTTTGGTTTAATTGGCTTTTTAAAAATGTTTTTTATTTTTTACTTTTTTATTTTTAGTGAGAGGAGGGGAGGCAGAGACAGATTCTGCATGCACCCTGACCGGATCCACCTAGCAAGCCCACTAGGGGCCTTATGCTCAGCCCATCTGGGGCCATTGCTCAGCAAGGGGGCCTTTTTTTTTTTTTCCCCCTAGCTTTGGCTCCTGAGGCAGAGGCCACAGAGCCATTCTCAGTACAGGAGGCCAATTCACTCAAACCAATTGAGCCATAGCTGTGGGAGGGCAAGAGAGTTGGTGGTGGGTGGAAAAGCAGATGTCATTTCTCCTGTGTGCCCTGACTGGGAATTGAACCCAGGACTTCCATACTCCAGGCGGATGCACTACCACTGAGCCAACTGACCAGGGGGATTTAATTGTTTTTTACTTAACATTTCACTAGAGAGCCACAGATGATTTTAACTATATTATTCTTCAAAATATAAAGATGGCATTAAGGGCTTTTGGGTAATAAACAGTGGAATAAATATGGTAGGAAGATATTTTGAAGCTTTATACACATAAGTATAACCTTAAATTAGCATTAAGAATATGTATGTAACTACTGAAATAGCCAAAGTAGACAATACAAATTAAATTATTACTTTAGTTTCATGTTATTAGCAGATGGCTTTCTTTTCAGAGCCATTTTCCATAAAGGCATGAATGTTTAATTTTATTAGAAGTTTATGTCTAACGACTACCATGAGTAGAGACCAACAAAGCTGAATTGAGATCCCAGGTTATCATTTATGTTCATTTACCTGCATAATTTCTTCCTATATAGCATTTGTTTGACCTCTTACCACATGAAGTTCACATGGGTACTGTACTAATTTGTTTTCTGTTTAAAAAAAAAAATTTTTTTTTAAGATTTTATATATTGATTGTACAGAGAGAAGAGGGGTGGGAGGAATAAGATGTAGTTGCTTCACTCTGTTCATTGGTTGGTTTTCTTATGTGCCTTAACTGGGCAAACCCAGGGTCTCAAACCTGTGACTTTAGCATTCCAGGTCAGCGCTCGATCCACTGCGCCACCACAGGCCAGACAACATATTAATTTGGAATAGGAAATGTAAATACGAATGCTTACTATGTTCGATCCAGAGTACCCAGAAAAAGCAGTATGATGAAGAATGAAAGCTTCAGATCTAATGACAAGAGACTGCTATATGATTACTAACCAAAATTATTTGGATTATTCCATCTTGAAAAACTGAGCAAAATCTGACTAAAAATTTTAAATTTTTATTGATATGACTGCATGAAACCAGTGTCAGAATATTAGAATGAAGGTGTGTGACTTGAAATTTAAGAAAATTGTGGCCTTCACATGAGTCTTATTTCAAGAAGTGGTAATGGCAATAGCTGAAAATAAATACTGGCCTTTAAAAAGTTAGATAATTTTAAAATGTGGTTAATATCATCACAAGTTAAAATTCAGGTTGTCGGAAGTTGTGTCTGGTAGAAGATCTGTCTATCTATAGTTTTTGTCAATTCAGTACTCTTCATTTTGGGGAACCATCCCTTTTCTGTTGTGAGTGGTTGATGGACTATCAGTCAGTCTTACAGTTTCTTAGTCCAAGCCTAGTCATTCTTGGTACAGCAGTGATCACCTGTTACTCATGCAGAGCCAATCAGAATCTTTTGAAATTGATTATGAATGCAAGCAGAAAAATGCTCCCCTCTCTCTGAGTTGTTAATTTTGGAGGGTGCTAGTGACATTTTCTTTTCTGCATGTATGAGAACCTCATCTGTAGTAGGAAAGAGTGATGTCATATAGAAATGGGAGATGGATGGAGATAGAATGCCTGTTTCAGTCAGGAACTATGTTATGAGATATCAGTATTTATTTTTTAATTTTGTCAGCTACTGTAGTGTCTTTCCCAGTCCCTTGGGCCAAAATTCTGTATATAAATTAGTTTGAATTGTATTGCAGCAGAATGAATTTAAGGCCTGTAACTTCAAGTTGATCATTTACATCCATCTACAGTTTGTCCTTTTCCACAACCTTATAAAAGATGCTCTCCATTCATCGTTCATGTGTGCATGCAATCTTTCCTTTGCTCAACCTAACATTTATTGTCTGCTTTGTACAAGTATGTGCAACTGCCTGTAAGTCAAGGATTATGCATACCAGGCTGAGCGGATGGTAGACTTTCTTTAATATAGTACATGTTTGTATACTTAAATTACACAGATCAGCAAGCATGTGTTGAGAATAATCAGTGCATTTTAGTAATATGTAAGAATAATAGTTCTTGACCATTAAAGTGCTTATAGTTTAATTAAGGTATCCAGATTAATGTACGTGAAAGACAACATAAACAGCTAAAACAGATAAGCAAATGCTCTCTTGTATAGTATGGATTTTAAGACTGATATCTGATAGGAAGGAAATTAATTAGGGCTGGTCTAGTCTAGGAAGGTTTCTTTTTTTAAAATTTTTCTACTTGTTTTCTTTATTATTTATTTATCTATTTTTATTAATTTTAATGAGGTAACATTGATAAATCAGGGTACATATGTTCAGAGAAAACATCTCCAGATTATTTTAACATTTGATTATGTTGCATACCCTTCACCCAAAGTCAAATTGTTTTCCATCACCTTCTGTCTGGTTTTCTTTGTGCCCTTCCCTCCCTTCCTCTTACCCCCCTTCTCCCCCCTGGTTACCATCACACTCTTGTCCATGTCTCTGAGTCTCATTTTTATGTCCCATCTATGTATGGAATCATATAGTTCTTAGTTTTTTCTGATTTACTTATTTCACTTGGTATAATGTTATCCAGTTCCATCATTTCTTATGGCTGAGTAGTATTCCATAGTATATATGTACCAAAGCTTTTTAATCCACTCATCCACTGACGGACACTTGGGCTGTTTCCAGATCTGCGCTATTGTGAACAATGCTGCCACAAACATGGGAGTGCATTTCTCCTTTTGAAGCCGTTCTATGGTGTTCTTGAGGTATATTCCTAAAAGTGGGATAGCTGGGTCAAAAGGCAGTTCAATTTTAATTTTTTGAGGAATCTCCATACTGTTTTTCACAGTGGCTGCACCAGTCTGCATTCCCACCAGCAGTGCAGGAGGGTTCCCTTTTCTCCACATCCTCACCAGCACTTATTCTGTGTTTTGTAAATGAGTGCCATTCTGACTAGTGTGAGGTAATATCTCATTGTGGTTTTAATGTGCATTTCTCTAATGATTAGTGATGTTGAGCATTTTTTCATATGCCTATTGGTCATCTGTATGTCCTCTTTGGAGAAGTGTCTATTCATTTCTTTTGCCCATTTTTTGATTGGATTGTTCATCTTCCTGGTGTTGAGTTTCACAAGTTCTTTATAAATTTTGGTTATTAACCCCTTATCAGACATATTGTCGAATATGTTCTCCCATTGTGTAGTTTAGTTTGTCTTTTTATAATGTTCTTTCTGTCTTTAGCTGTGCAAAAGCTTTTTAGTTTGATAAGTCCCATTTGTTTATTCTGTCTTTTATTTCACTTGCCCGAGGAGATAAATCTGCAAATATATTGCTGTGAGAGATGTCAGAGAGCTTACTGCCTCTTAGTCTTCTTCTAAGATGCTTATGGTTTCACAGCTTACATTTAAGTCTTTAATCCATTTTGAGTGTATTTTTGTGAATAGTGTAAGTTGGTTGTCTAGTTTCATTTTTTTGCAGGTAGCTGTCCAATTTTCCCAACCCCATTTGTTGAAGAGGCAATCTTTACTGCATTGTATGCTCTTACCTCCTTTGTCAAATATCAGTTGTCAATAAAGATGTGGGTTTATTTCTGGGTTCTCTGTTCTGTTCCACTGATCTATATGGCTGTTCTTATGCCAGTACCAGGCTGTTTTGAGTACAATGGCCTTGTAGTATAACTTGATACCAGGAAGTGTGATACCTCCTGCTTTATTCTTCCTTTTCAAGATTGCTGAGGCTATTCGTGTTATCTTTTGGTTCCATATAAATTTTTGGGATATGTGTCCTATATCTTTGAAGTATGTCATTGGCATTTTAATTGGTATTGCATTGAATTTATAAATTGCTTTGGGTAATATAGACATTTTAATGATGTTTATTCTTCCTAACCATGAGCATGTTATATGCTTCCACTTGTTTGTATCTTCCTTGATTTCTTTTATCAATGTTTTATAATTTTCCGAGTACAAGTCTTTAGTCTCCTTGGTTAAATGTACTCCTAGGTACTTTATTTTTTTGGTTGCAATAGTGAAGTGGATTGTTTCCTTAATTTCTCTTTCTGACAGTTCATTGTTGGTGTATAAAAATGCCTCTTGATTTCTGAGTATTAATTTTATATCCTGCCAATTCATTTATTAAGTCCAGTAGTTTTTTGACTGAGGTTTTAGGGTTTTCTATATACAATATCATATCATCTGCAAATAATGACAGTTTTACTTCTTCTTTTCCAATTTGGATGCCTTTTATTTCTTCTTCTTGTCTGATTGCTTTGGTTAGGACTTCTAAGACTATGTTGAATTAAGAGTGGTGACAGGGGGTACCCCTGCCTTTTTCCTGATTTTAAGGGGATTGCTTTAATTTTTGCCCGTTGAGTATGATGGCTTTGTCATAGATGGCTTTTATCATGGGTTTGTAATAGATGGCTTTTATCATGGTGAGATATGTTCCCTGTATTCCCACTTTGCTGAGAGTTTTGATCATGAATGGGTGCTGGATTTTATCAAATGCTTTTTCTACATCTATTGAAATTATCATGTGGTTTTTCTCCTTCCTTTTGTTTATGTAATGAATCACATTGATTGATTTGCGAGTATTGTACCAGCCTTGCCTGCCCAGAATAAATCCCACTTGATCATAGTGTATGATTTTTTTCATATATTGCTGGATCCAGTTTGCTAATATTTTGTTGAGGATTTTAGCATCTAAATTCATCAGGAGTATTGGCCTATAATTTTCTTTCTTTGTGTTGCCTTTGCCTGGTTTTGGAATCAGAATTATGCTCACCTCATAAAAGGAGCTTGGAAGTCTTCCTTCCTCTTGAATTTTTTGAAATAGCTTGAGAAGGATAGGAGTTAGTTCTTCTTTGAATATTTGGTAGAATTCACTTGTGAAGCCATCAGGCCCAGGACTTTTCCTTTTTGGGAGTTTTTGATAACTGTTTCAATCTCATTTGTTGTAATTGGTCTGTTTAGATTTTCTGATTCTCCTAGATTAATTTTTGGGAGGTTGTATATTTCAAGGAATTTGTCCATTTCATCTAGTTTTTTGGCATACAGTTCTTCATAGTATTTTCTTACAATATTTTGTATTTCTGTTGTGTCAGTTGTTATTTCTCCACTCTTCATTTCTAATTTTGTGTATTTGAGTCCTCTCTTTTTTTTTTTTGGTGAATCTGGTTAAAGGTTCATCGATCTTGTTTACCTTTTTAAAGAACCAGCTCCTGGTTTTATTGATCCTCTGTATTGTTTCTTAGCCTCTATGTCATTTATTTCTACTCTGATGTTTGTTATTTCCTTCCTTCTACTAGCACTGGGCTTTACTTGCTGTTCTTTTAGATGCAAGGTTAAGTTGCTTATTTGAGCTTTTTCTGGCTTCTTAAAATATGCCTGTAGTGCTATGAACTTCCCTCTCAGCACTGCTTTTGCTGAGTCCCATAAATTTTGAGTTGTTGTATGCTCATTATCATTCGTTTCTAAGAATTTTTTTATTTCTTTTTTGATCTCATTAGTAATCCATTCGTTATTTAACAACCTGCTATTTAGTTTCCATGTGTTTGAGAATTTTGGAGTTTTTCTGTTGTGGTTGATTTCTAGTTTCATGCCATAGTGATCAAAGAAATTGCTTGATATGATTTCAGTCTTCTTAAATTTGTTGAGACTACTTTGTGCCCTAACATATGGTCTACCCTAGAGAATGTACCATGAGCACTTGAAAAGAATGTATATTCTGCTGCTTTAGGGTGAAAGGTTCTGAAGATATCTATTAAATCGAGTTGATCTAGTGTGTCCTTTAAGTCTGCTGTTTCTTTGTTAATTTTCTTTCTTGAGGATCTATCTAGTGATGTTAGTGGGGTATTGAAATCCCCTACTATTATAATATTGCTGTTGATCTCACCCTTTATATCCATCAAAGTCTGCTTTATATATTTAGGTGCTCCTATATTAGGTGCATAGATATTTATAATAATTATATCTTCCTGTTGGATTGCTCCCTTTATCATTATGTAGTGGCCTTCTTTATCTCTTACTGTATCCTTTGTTTTAAAGTCCATTTTGTTTGATACAAGTATTGCTACCCCAGCTTTTTTTTCATTTCCATTTTCATGAAATATTTTTTTTCATTCTTTACCTTCAGTCTATGTGCATCTTTTCTTTTAAGGTGTGTCTCTTGTAGACAGCATAGGTATGGGTCCTGTTTTCTTATCCATGCAGCTATCTTATGTCTTTTGATCTGATCATTTAATCCATTTACATTTAAAGTTATTATTGATATGTAGTTGTTTATTGCCATTTTATTCTTTAAAGTTGTATTCCTCTTTTGCTATATTCTTTTCCCCCTTTGATCTGTTTACAACAGGCCCCTTAATATTTCTTGCAGCATTGGTTTGGTTGTAATGAATTCCTTAAGTGTTTTTTTTTTTTTTTTGTCGGGGAAGCTTTTTATTTTTCCTTCAATTTTAAATGATAGCCTTGCTGGATAAAGTAGTCTTGGTTATAGGTTCTTGTTCTGCATTACTTTGAATATTTCTTGCCATTCCCTTCTGGCCTCAAGTGTTTCTATTGAGAAGTCTGATGTCATCTTTTTGGGGGCTCCTTTGTAGGTGATAGCCTTTTTTTGTCTTGCAGCTTTTAATATTTTCTCTTTATCACTTAGCTTTGGTATTTTAATTGTGATGTGTCTTGGTGTAGATTTCTTCAGGTTTCTCTTTAATGGAGTTCTCTGTGCTTCTTGAACTTGTGAGAGTTTTTCCTGCATTAATTAAGGGAAGGTTTCAGTTATGATATGATTGAACAAAATCTCTATCCCTTGTTCTTTCTCTTCTTCTTCAGGAACCCCTATGATGCAGATGTTATTTCTCTTGATGTTGTCAGGGAGCTCTCTAAGAGTTTCCTAAGACTTTTTGAGTCTCTTTTCTTTTTTCTGTTCTGCTTCCATGCCTTCGTTCAACTTGTCCTTCAACTCGCTGATTCGAACCTCAGCTTCATCCATCCTGTTTTTAATTTCTTCCATTGTGGTTTTCATTTCTGATATTGTATTTGTCATCTCCAACTGATTCTTTTTTAATATTTCAGTGTCCTTTTTTATACTTGCTATTTCTCTATTTAGGTGTTCATAATGACCATCCATTGTTCTAAGATCCCTAAGCATCCTAACAATCATTATTTTAAACTCTGCATCTGGAAGTTTGGTTATTTCCATATCACTCAGTTCATCTCCTGAAGGTTTCTCTTAAGGTTTCATTTGGATTGCATTTCTCTGTCTTCTCATTATGTCTGTGTGTTTGGGTGTATTGTTTGTAGAGCTGGTTGAGTCTAGGCTTGGTGTTGTCTGCCTCCAATTTTCAGTTGTATTATTTCTAGGTCTTCTTGGATTGGTATCAGCTGTTGTTTGTAATCCACTATTGAATTTGGCTTTTCTAGTAGAGCTGCTTTGAAGTCTTGATTTGTTTGTTTTCTTCTCAGTTTTCTTAACACGTGATAGTCTTGTTTACTGATCTCAGCAGGGGGCTTATTTGAAACTGTATCCAGGAATTTGGTGGGTGTAACCTGAGACTCTGAAGGTTTGATCTGCCAGTTACTCTCTCCAGGGGGCGGGGTGTTTTCTCAGCTTCAATAGGGATAGGTGTATCTCAGATCTCCATGGCGACCTGAGTTACTGCCCCTCCTCCCCACTTCTTGTTTTCAGCTGTGTCTTGTTGAGCAGATTGGAGCTGGAGAGATGTCTGGAGATGGGTCACCTGGAACTACTTTAGTCTTGTATTGTGTGGAAGGATCAACCCCTCCTCCAGCTATGACCGCTTCCAGCACTGGATGAGTCAGCTTCTCAGGTCATCCCATGCATTCTGCTGCGCCTTACTGTCTGTCTGTCTGTCTCTCTCTCTCCCTCCCCCTTTCCTCTTGGAAGACTAGCCAGCCCTTTCAACACACCTTGTTCCCAGGTCCCCAGGCAAGTGGCTGTGAGTGATATTTTCTTCTCTTTTCCTTGGAGTGAGAGTCCTTCTGGGCTCTCAGCCTCATCCCCCCTCCTCCGTTCTTGTAAGCAGGGGAGACTCACTGCTCCTCGGTGCTCCCTACCAGGCTCAGTTTGGCTTCTTTGCTCCTTGGTTTTTGAGAGCTGTTCTTGTAGTCCAGAGTTGATTTTTCATACTGATTGTTTGTAAATTAATTTGTAATCCAGTTTGGTGGTGTGAGCTGGGAGTCTGTGCATCTGCCTACTCTGCTGCCATCTTCAGGTCTCCTCCCTAGGAAGGTTTCTTAAAGGGAGGTATAACTTCAGATGGATTTTGACTTTAATTAGGCACAGAGAATAAGTAAAGAAAATTATATAAATCCAGTAATTGATTTTCAGTCATCTTACTTGGCAAAATGAATCAACCCCTGATCCTGGAAACACTTCACTTTGCTTTCAGGATACCAATCACCTAATTTACGTTCAGTCTTGCCAGCTGGTTCTTTCTCACCTTTTTTCTGTAAGTGTTATAATACAGCCTTGTACTATAGTGTTATAATATAGCCTTGGACTTCTCTGTTTACTTAATCCCCTGGTGATTTCATTCACTTCTGTATACTAAATGTATACATACAAAAATGTGCACACATTAGTGACTTCCAAAATTTTCTTACAGCTAGACCTCTATTTTAAAAGTTTTCTTTTATTAATTTTTAGAGAGGAGAGAGAATGAGAGAGAGAGAGAGAGAGAGAGAGAGAGAGAGAAGAGGGAGGGAGGAGCAGGAAGCATCAACTCCCATATGTGCCTTGACCAAGCAAGCCCAGGGTTTTGAACCGGCGACCTCAGCGTTCCAGGTCGACGCTTTATCCACTGTGCCACCACAGGTCAGGCTAGACCTCTATTTTATATGCAGCTACATATTCTACATTTCCACTTGATTGTCAGCTAGGTGTCTCAGATTCTACATGGCTAAACTCAATTCTTGATATACTTGCCAAATCTACTACTTCCATGCAAGATTTTCTATCTTAATAGTAGATAGCAACTTAACTTCTTACAGTTATTGAGGTCAAAGCTTTTAGACTTACCCTTGACATATTTCTTTCTCTCATATACCAAATTTAGTCTGTCAGAAAATCCTGTAGGTTCTGTCTTCAAAATATATACAATCTGACCATGCCTCATTGTTTCCACCAAGACACCATCGTCTTTTACCTTGGTGATTGCAGTGCAGTAATCTCCAAATTGCCTTTCACTGTTACCTTCCTCTCAAATACTCTGTTCTTAACACAGCAGCAAAGGGATTTCTTAAAAAAAATAATTTAGCTCATATTACTTCTCTACTATAAAGTGCTTTAGTAGCTTCCCATCTTTTTTTTAAAATTTTATTTATTGATTTTTAGAAAGAGGAAAGAGAGGGAGAGGGAGAAAGGGGGGAGAAACAGGATGCATCAGTTCATGGTAATTGCTTCCTGTATGTGCCTTGACCAGGAAAGCTGAAGGTTTCAAACCGGTGACCTCAGTGTTATAGGCCAATGCTTTATCTACTGCACCACCACACATCAGGCCACCCATCTTACTTATAGTAAAACCAAAGTCCGTAAAGTGTCTGTTAAGCCTTGTTTCAGTCCCCTTGTTACATCTTTGACCTCCTGTATTCCTTTCCCCCTGTTGCTTTCTGTTCCAGTCATGCTGACCTTGTTGCAGGTCTCCAAACATGTTAGGCGCACTCTACACTCAGGGTGTTAGCATTTACTGTTTCTTTTCTTGGAATGATATCTGCTTCAGTTCCTTAAAATCTTGCCTCAAAAAAGACTTTTCTTTTTTGTTTTAATAAATAAATTGTATTAATGTTAATGGGGTGACATCAATAAATCAGGGTACATATATTCAAAGAAAACATGTCCAGGTTATTTTGTCATTCAATTATGTTGCATACCCATCACCCAAAGTCAGATTGTCCTCCGTCACCTTCTATCTAGTTTTCTTTTTGCCCCCCCCCCCCCATAACCACCACACTCTTGTCCATGTCTCTTAGTCTCGTTTTTATGTCCCACCAATGTATGGAATCATGTAGTTCTTGTTTTTTTCTGATTTACTTATTTCACTCTGTATAATGTTATCAAGATCCCACCATTTTGTTGTAAATGATCCGATATCATCATTTCTTATGGCTGAGTAGTATTCCATAGTGTATATGTTCCACATCTTCTTTATCCAGTCATCTATTGAAGGGCTTTTTGGTTGTTTCCATGTCTTGGCCACTGTGAACAATGCTGCAATGAACATGGGGCTGCATGTGTCTTTACGTATCAATGTTTCTGAGTTTTGGGGGTATATACCCAGTAGAGGGATTGCTGGGTCATAAGGCAATTCTGTTTTCATTTTTTTGAGGAACCACCATTCTTTCTTCCATAATGGTTGTACTACTTTACATTCCCACCAACAGTGGATGAGGGTTCCTTTTTCTCCACAGCCTCTCCAACACTTGCTATTACCTGTCTTGTTGATAATAGCTAATCTAACAGGTGTGAGGTGGTATCTCATTGTAGTTTTGATTTGCATTTCTCTAATAACTAATGAAGATGAGCATCTTTAAATATATCTGTTGGCCATTTGTATTTCTTCCTGGGAGAAGTGTCTGTACATGTCCTCTTCCCATTTTTTTATTGGATTGTTTGTTTGTTGTTGAGTTTTATGAGTTCTTTGTATATTTTGGATATTAGGCCCTTATCTGAGCTGTTGTTTGAAAATATTTCCCATTTAGTTGGCTGTCTTATTTTGTTGTCAGTTTCTCTTGCTGAGCAAAAACTTCTTAGTCTGATGTAGTCCCATTCATTTATCTTTGCCTTCAGAGTCAAATTCATAAAATGCTCTTTAAAACCTAGGTCCATGAGTTTAGTACCTATGTCGTCTTCTATGTACTTTATTGTTTCAGGTCTTATATTTAAGTCTTTGATCCATTTTGAATTAATTTTAGTACAAGGGGACAAGCTGTAGTCAAGTTTCATTCTTTTACATGTGGCTTTCCAGTTTTTCCAGCACCATTTGTTGAAGAGGCTTTCTTTTCTCCATTGTGTGTTGTTGGCCCCTTTATCGAAAATTATTTGACCATATATATGTGGTTTTATTTCTGGACTTTCTATTCTGTTCCATTGGTCTAAGGGTCTATTTCTCTGCCAATATCATGCTGTTTTGATAAAAAAAAAAAAAAAGACCTTTTCAAGTGAGGTCTCCCTGACTTAGTATTTAAAATGGCAACTTTCTGGTTCTGCCTGTTCTTTCCTGTTATATATTTTCCCACAGGTTTTCTCACCTTTGAATATATTTTATACTTTACTTACTTTATTATCTAAATAATCAATGAAATGTTAGCTCCATGAGGGGAGAGATTTTTGTCTGTTTTGTTCAGTGCTGTATTCCTATTGTTTAGAACAAAGACTGGGCCCTGGCCAGTTGGCTCAGCAGTAGAGCGTTGTCCTGGTGTATGGATGTCCCGGGTTTGATTCCCGGTCAGGGCACACAGAAGTAACCATGTGCTTCTCTACCCCCCACCCCCTTCTCCCTTCTCTCTCTCAAACTCAGCATTTTCATCTGTCTAGGATTTCAGTTTGCATACTTCGAACTAGTTCTTGCAAAATGAAAAAGAATAGTTTTTAAACAGCAAACTGTTTTTTAATTTTTATTTGTTGAGATATTTGTTTATAAGCTGAGAGGAACTGCATTGCGTGTTCTCTCAATCAAGGAGCAGTATATCTTTTGATTCCCCCCCCCCAATGTTCAAAATCTTAAGTAATATCTTCTTCTCTCTCTCTCTCTGTCTCTGTCTCCCCCCTCCCTCCCCCTCCCACAGCCATGGCTCAGTTGGAGCAGCTTGGCACCTGCTGCTGAGGATGGCTCCATGGCCTTGCCTTAGGTGCTAGAATGGCTCGGTTGGGAGTGCGGGCTCCAGATGGTCAGAGTATCACCCCATGTGGGGCTTGTTGGGTGGATCCTGGTCAGGGCCATGCCAGAGCTGTCTCTCTGCCTCCCTGCCTCTCATTTAAGAAAAAAAAAAATAGAACAAAGACTGGCAAAGATTTGCTACTAGCTATAAGCCTGGCAGTAGGTGCTGATGATATAGCAAAGAACATAACAGATGTGGTCCTTAAGCTTATACAACTTTTATTCATGTGATAGTGACAAAATAAACTGCCAAACAAATAAAATATTGTCAGTTTAAAAAGAGTATTAAAAAAAAGAAACACAGGGGTTAAAATAGAGAACTATTTTTTCTGTTTGAGAAGGGGATGGTTTAGAGGTTGGAGGTGGCCTTTCTGAGATGGTAACATTTGAACTGAGACCTAAAAAAATGAAAAGGACCTAATCTTATAAAGAATGAGAGAGGAAACATTTCAAGCAGAGAACAGCAGGCATAAAGGCCTGAGATAGAAAAGGAGTTTTTGAGGATTGAGACACTATCTTTGGTAGCTTTCTGGAATATATTTACAGATGGGAAGAGTGGTATGAGATAAAATTGAAGAGAAAGGTCCGGGACCAGATGTTACTGTACCTTGTAGGTCTTGACAAAGATTAAGTTTAGTTTGAAGTGCCTTGGAAAGCCACTAAGGAGTTTTAAGCAGGGGAAACTGATCTATATATTAGATCACTTTTGCTCTTATGTGGAGAATTGAGTCAGAGGGGGATGGTTGGGCAAGAGGAAGACATGGATTGCTAGTTAGCAAGGCTATTGCTTTAATTCAGGTTAGAGATGACAGTGGAAAGAAGAATTCATGATCTATTTTGGAGATAGAATTGGCAGGGATTAATGTGGGAAATAAGGGAAAGAACAATTGTTTGATTTCTGGGTTTGGTAACTGGATGGATTGTGGTGCCATTTACTAAAATGGAGAAGCCTGGAGAGTGAAATTTGTTTTCTCTCTATAGAGATGGGGTTCTGAGAGCCAGAGAAAAATTGAACAGAAAGCTGAGAGGAACTGCATTATGTGTTCTCTCAATCAAGGAGCAGTATATCTTTTGATTCCCCCCTCCCATGTTCAAAATCTTAAGTAATATCTTCTTCTCCTAAATTACTGTCATAGCAAAATAACAGAAGAAGAAAGGAACAAGAGATGAGGATAATCTTTCTCCTTCCTGTACTGAAGCCAGTGGTCTTTATTTCGCTTTGGACAGATTATTTCTTATTTCTCTCCTAATGCCTACATAATAAAAATGTGATTCTAACTGTATTTGTGGGTGTCTGTATATTTTAAATCAGACTATTGCACCACGAAAAGTTTGCATGATCTGTGGCATTTGCTGTAAAGCTATTTAATCTGAACTCATAGAAAGTCATATATTTTAGTTGAAAATAAAATAATAAATTAAGAAAGTTTTAGGTCCTTATGTATCCAGCTGTAGTTTTTACAAGGTTTTCACTTATATGTAAATGAAAAATGGATAGAACTTGTTTTTAAGAAACTTAAAAATTATCTTGGGAGTGGCCCTGGCCGGTTGGCTCAGTGGTAGAGCATCGGCCTGGCGTGCAGGGGTCCCGGGTTCGATTCCCCGCCAGGGCACACAGGAGAAGCGCCCATCTACTTCTCCACCCCTCCCCCTCTCCTTTCTCTCTGTCTCTCTCTTCCCCTCCCTCAGCGAGGCTCCATTGGAGCAAGGGGATGGCTCCTTGGCCTCTGCCCCAGGCGCTAGAGTGGCTCTGGTTGGGACAGAGCGACGCCCCGGAGGAGCAGAGCATCGCCCCCTGGTGGGTGTGCCGGGTGGATCCTGGTCGGGCGCATGCGGGAGTCTATCTGTCTCTCCCCGTTTCCAGCTTCGGAAAAGTACAAAAAAAAAAAATTATCTTGGGAGATAAAATTGAAAAAATGAAATGCTATAACTATGAAATAATTTGTAATAAAATGGAGAGCAGCAGCTTCTTTAAGTGAATAATCAGAGAAGTGAGAGATTAGTATGTTTTATAAAAGGTTTCATATCCTTATCGGAAGTAGAGTTAGAAAGGAAGTTTGACCAGTATTGAATTAAGATAGAAGAGGTGACAAATTGGTGAAAGGAAACAGAATGAACAAAGGTAAACAAAAGTGTGTGTCTGTAGGGGAGCAGAAAGCATCTTAAATTGAGCACTGTCTGTCTACCTATCTATCTATAGAGAGGGAAAGAGAGTACAAGTGTGAAGTTTCAGAGAGTAATAAGAAATAAGGTTCACCTGAACCAGAAACTGCATTTGTATTTCAATTTTATTTCCCTCTTTACCCTCTTTTACTTCCCCCAACCCCTTATATATATATATTTTTTAATTTTTTTATTTTTCTGAAGTGGGGAGAGACAGACAGACTACCGCATGTGCCCGACCACGATCTGGAGGCAATGCTCGGCCTATCTGGGGCATTGCTCTGCTGCAACCAGAGCCATTCTAGCGCCTGAGGCGGAGGCCATGGAGCCATCCTCAGCGCCTGGGCCAACTTTGCTCCAATGGAGCCTTGGCTGTGGGAGAAGAGAGAGAGAGAGAGAGAGAGAGAGAGAGAGAGAGAGAGAGAGAAAGGAGAGGTTGAAGGCTGGAGAAGCAGATGGGCGCTTCTCCTGTGTGCCCTGTCAGGAATTGAACCCGGGACTTCCACACGCTGGGCCAATGTTCTACCGCTGAGCCAACTGACCAGGGTCCCCCTTACCTATATTTTAGTTTTTCTTTATAATTCATACTCATAATTGTATACCAGGTTGCCCACCTACCTGAGTGGTATGTGGCTCACATGTACTATTGATTGCATTTTGAATATTTCTAGATCTGTACTTTGTTACATTTGTATAATCAGCTTTTCCTTTCTCTTTTCTGGGTTTAAGTTGTTCATTAGGTCAAAGTGATTTGAAAGGAGCTTTCACTGTATATATAAATTCTACAAAATTTTCCCTGACTGATTGACTCAGTGGTAGAGCGTCGGCCCCATGTGTGGAAGTCCTGGGTTCGATTTCCAGCCAGAGCATACAGGAGAAGCGACCATCTGCTTCTCCATTCTTCCCCCTCTCCTTTCTCTCTATCTCTCTCTTTCCCTCCCGCAACCAAGACTCCATTGGAGCCAAATTGGCCTGGGCGCTGAGGATGGCTCCATGGCTTCCACCTCAGGCACTAGAATGGCTCTGGTTGCAATGGAGCAATGCCCCAGATGGGCAGAGCATCACCCCCTTGTGGGCATGCTGGGTGGATTCCAGTTGGGCGCATGAGGGAGTCTGCCTGCCTCCCTGCTTCTCACTTCAAAAAATAAATAAATAAAAAATTCTACAAAATTTATTCTTTCACTTGTTTAAAATATGATAGGTATTATCCTGTGAGGTAAAATGGCTTCCAAAAAATCCCCCAAAACACAAACACAAATCTTTGTTCCAAGTTATGAAAAGATAATAGTTACTATCTTGAGGACACTAAAATTGGTTCTGCTTTGAAAATTAGGGTTTTAGGGTTTTTAAGCTCTTCCTGCTATTTGCTGCTTTTGTTTTTTACCCATTAATGTATTCATATGACTATTTTTCATTCAGTTATCTTTGCAGAAAAAAATTTTTGACTCAAGAAATGCAATACTTGTAAAAATAAAAACAATCATTTTCCTATCTGTATGTTGTGACTGGTTAAGTTAGAGCTACATGTTGAGTCAGAGATAGGACTAAGCTAAAATCAGAGTTTTTTTAGTTATTTGTTTAATGTTTAAGCAACTGGAATGTAGTGAATAGTGCATAGATTCCTTTGTATACCATTTCACTAAAACTAAAAACTGTATAACACGTTTGCTCCTTAATCTGTTGTAGAAAGCAAACAAAACTCTTAAGAATGGTACTTTTTTATTTACTTATTTAAGTCTTCCTTAAATAAGAAGGAAGACTAAAATGCCAAGGATTTACTTTGGGAATTATCTTAAAATTTCTCTGTACCTACTGTGCAATTTCTAATCTATGCTAACATTGTCAGTTCTCTGGACCCTCACTTTTTATTTGAATTGTCATTTAGTCCTCTGATTTTCCCACTTCCATTTTTACTCTTTTCCTCCACTGTATCTTGCTTGCTTTGAAGTACCATTTCCAATATTTTTTAAATAGTGCTTTATAACTCTCTCTGCTTGAGAACTAACAGTGGAGCCTGGTTACCTTTTATTTCAAGTTCAGATCTGTCCTCTATAGTCTGTTCAAACTTAAATCCTCATTATACAGTCTCTCTGATTTAGATCCTACAGTGCCATAAGAAAAAGTAATGCTTTTTTTCCAGCATTTCTTCATTCTGTTTTTCTGGTCTAGAAACATGTTTTCTTACATCTTTAAGTCCCAGTACTCTTTAAAGGATCATCTGCTTTTCTGTGAAGTGAATAGTTACCATTGATCTAACAACTTAAATGTCTTAAGTAAGAGTCATTGGTTACAAGTAATAGAGCTAATTTAAGCTAGTTTAAGATAGTATAACCTGCAAAGGGGGAATTATTTACCAGGATACAGTATTTCCTAGAATTCAGGAGCAGGAATATACAGGCAGGCCTCGGTAAAGCCTTGTGGTAGTGACATTGCTCTCTTCTTTTTCTTTTTTAATTGATTGATTAATTTTAGAGAAAGGGAGAGAGGGAGAAACATCGACTGGTTGTTCCAGTTATCTGTGCATTTACTGGTTGATTCTTGTATGTGCTCTGACAGCCTTGGCATATTGGGACAATGCTCTAACCAACTGAGCTACTTGGTTTCAGTCACGGTACCTAGAAGAGCTGATGATCTTTGTTGTGGTTTTGGTTTGTTTCTTGCTGTGCCATGGTGTCATTCCTTTGTAAAAAATTAACCTGTTTCCAATAATTTGGAGAATATCTGTTTCTGTAGATTTGTCTTTGTTTATATAAACATATACTTATAAGACCTTTCCTCCTGATATAAAAATGAGGATCTCTTTCCTAGTTTAAAAATGTATTACTTGCCTTAATTGGCAACTTCCTTTTTTTTTTTTTTTACACAGAGAGACAGAGAGGGAGATAGACAGGGACAGACAGGAACAGAGAGATGAGAAGCATCAATCATTAGTTTTTCATCACGCATTGCAACACCTTAGTTGTTCATTGATTGCTTTCTCATATGTGCCTTGACTGCGGGCCTTCAGCAGACCAAGTAAGTCCTTGCTCGAGCCAGCGACCTTGGATTCAAACTGGTGAGCTTTTGCTCAAACCAGTTGAACCCACGCTCAAGCTGACGACCTCGGAGTCTTGAACCTGGGTCTTCCACATCCCAGTCCGATGCTGTATCCACTGCGCCACCGCCTGGTCAGGCGGCAACTTCCTTTTTTCAAAACAAAAATTCTCAATAAATATCTTAAGTCAGTTCAATACATATACTCCTTTATAATGTTCTCATGTGAGTGTTCTCTAATCATTTTCCTATTTATGGACATTTAAGTCATACTGATATATATTTATATATTGTGTTTTTATTTGTGGGATAGAATGTAAAAAAATGATTATGGGAGTATACTTAGAAAATGTGAAGGAAATTGATTATTTTCAAGGAAAATATATACTATTACCAAAGTTGACTCAAGCAAATTTGAAGAGCCCAGAAACCAGAGAAGAACTTGCAAAATTATAAGGCCTAAAATCCAGAGAAGTACCAGGTTCATGTGGTTTTGTTGGTATAGTCTCTGCACTTTTAAGGAGCACTCAATTCTCATGTTTCATGAACTATTGCAGAGCAGTTAAAATAGCAGAACTGTTAAGGCATAAAAAATTGTAAATAAAATTTTGTCAGATCAAAACCAGAACTTTAAAAAAGAATGATGCTTAATTAATGCAAAAATGTTCATCATTATACTAGGTATTTCTTTGTGTAGTGTATGGAAAAAAATATGTTAACAGTTTTTACCATTTCTTTTATTTAAGAAAGTTTTTTTCCCCCCTTCTTTTCCATGTGAGGGCAGGGGAGACAGACTCCTGCATGTGCCCCAACCAGGATCCACCAAGCACCCCCTCCCCCATCGGAGGCTCATACTCTGCCCATCTGGGGCAGTGGTCCCAATTGGGTTTTTTTAACACCTGAGACCGAGGCTCCATGGAGCCATCCTCAGCGCCTGGGGCTGATGCACTTGAACCAATAGAGCCATGGTTACTGGAGGAGAAAAGAGAGAGAAAGAAGGGGGAGGGGTGGAGAAGTGGATGGTCGCTTCTCCTGTGTGTCCTAACCAGGAATTGAACGCTGGATGTCCACACGCTGGGCTGATGCTCTACCACTGAGCCAACCTGCCAGGGCCAGTTTTTATCATTTCTTATTCTTTGAACAGTGTACCAAGATCATGAACCAAATTATTATTTGTATATAATTTATTTCCTATATAAAATACATGTAACATTTTATTTGTGTAACAATATTGCATACACAGCTGCTAATCTGGTGACACCAAGTCCCTTTATCAATTTAAGAACAAACCTACCCAACCTATCTTGTTCCTAACCTGGGGACTGACTGCCTGTACCTATTTTTTTAGTTAACATCATGGCTTACAAATTAATTGTTAAATAAACAAAAAAATCACTTTCTTTTTGTTTAAATTGAATTTTTAAAGCATGAGTGACATCTAACGCATAATTCTTTATTCTCTGAGTGTTACGCTTACCATTAACTTTGTTATAAGCTTTTTATTTTTTATTTTTTTATTTTTTTTCATTTTTCCGAAGCTGGAAACGGGGAGGCAGTCAGACAGACTCCCGCACGTGCCCGACCGGGATCCACCTGGCATGCCCACCAGGGGGTGATGTTCTGCCCCTCTGGGGCGTTGCTCTGTTGCATCCAGAGCCATTCTAGCGCCTGAGGCAGAGGCCACAGAGCCATCCCCAGCGCCCGGGCCATCTTTGCTCCAATGGAGCCTTGGCTGCGGGAGGGGAAGAGAGAGACAGAGAGGAAGGAGAGGGGGAGGGGTGGAGAAGCAGATGGGCGCTTCTCCTGTGTGCCCTGGCTGGGAATCGAACCCGGGACCCCTGCACGCCAGGCCGACGTTCTACCGCTGAGCCAACCTGCCAGGGCCTGTTACAAGCTTTTATGCAGTGAAATTGGGTATGTATGTTACGAGAAGTATAACATTGAATAATATCTTTTACTTTTATTTCTTCTCCACCTTTAGTTTCGACATTCATCAATTTTTTTTTTTTAGACACAGAGAGGGATAGATAGGGACAGACAGGAATGGAGAGAGATGAGAAGCATCAATCATCAGTTTTTCGTTGCGACACCTTAATTGTTCATTGATTGCTTTCTCATATGTGCCTTGACCATGGGGCTACAGCAGACCAAGTGACCCCTTGCTCAAGCCAGCGACCTTGGGTCCAAGCTGGTGAGCTTTGCTCAAACCAGATGAGCCTGCGCTTAAGCTGGCAACCTTGGAGTCTTGAACCTGGGTCCTTCGCATCCCAGTCTGACGCTCTATCCACTGCGCCACTGCCTGGTCAGGCAACAATCATCAATTTTTTATGAGCTCAAGTTTACTACTTTGTTCACGAAAAACTCAGTTTAACACAGAAGTCACTTGCTTTGTTTGAGAATTTCAAATTTTTCATGGCATCATGCCATGTTTAGTAGAGTTTCATAATAGTGTGGTGTAGAGGCAAAGAGATTGTCATTCTTGTTACATCTGAATGTAAGCTATTTGCTTATGCTAGGATAAGGAAGTACACTATGTCAGAGTGGAGGCCACAGTGATCCAAGGACAACACTTTAAGAAACACTGACCTAAGGCTAGCCAGTAATCACTATAAACATTTTATATGTGTATGACTGGCTTTTTACTGTGTTTGTGGGTCCATGTGTCTGTTCATCCATCTCTACTTATATTGATTGTTGTAGCCTGATATATTAAAGCCTGATACAGCTACTGTTTATTCTGTTTTTTTCACTTATGCCTCTTAGATATCTCCCTATTAATAAATGTGTGTTTATAATGTATTGTAAAATTTTAATATTCCATTGAATGAAAATACTATAATTTATTTTTTGGTGGACATTTAGTTATTTTTCTTTTGTGATTTTTATAAACGGTGCCACTATGAATATCTCTGGTTGTTACCCTTAGATACCCCACTCTCTCAGTTGTGTCTTATCCCCTCTTTTACTCTCTGCAGAGAGTAAACCTCCTCCTGCTGTGGTAGCATGGAATAGGGAAGGGAATCTTAGTATTTAAACAGAACTCAAGCAGCTTTCTCCACATTTCTCTTTATTTTAGATTTCTCCTCCTCCCCCATTTTAGTGTTACTTGATGCTGCCAGTTAGTTTCTAATTCTTTTGAAGATTCAAAGTGTAAAATGGGTTAGTTCTTAGTTTTACCCGCTGTCTGCCTGGGATTGTTTTCTTGGGTCTGCAAAGTCCTATATTACTTATTTATCTGCTTTCTAGTATCTAGAATTTTGTTACTATTGTCACCTCTTCTATTTTTCAATATTAATTTTTCTTTAAAGCTTCTTTTATTTGTCATGGTTCAATATTTTCATTCTCCAGTCTTTTCTGCTTTCTTAATTGTATTAACAAAATACATTTATTTCTATTTTGTATATTTTATTGTTGACAGATATTCTCACCTTTTTTGGTTCTTTTTTTCTGATTGAAATTCGATTTTGTTGAAGTATTCATTTAAAACTTTTTTTCAGAAATAGATCATATGTAGTATTTTCTCTGAATCTGTGCATATCTAAAGTTGTATTTCTTTCTCATATGAGAGTTTAGCTGAATATAGGGTTAATTCCTTTCTTTTAAAACTCTATAAGTACTATTTCATTGTCTCTAATTTCACTGTTTCTTCAGTTTCATTGAATTGTTAGTAAAATGTCTGATTAATATTGCTGTCTGATTAAAGTTGGAGTTTCTGATGAAAATTTAAATATCTTTTTTGTTAACTGTCCCTTTCCACCATTTTTTTAATATATATAACATTTCATTTTTATCTTTTAAACTAAAATGTTTTACTAGGATAAGTTCTAGATAATTAGTTTTTTGTCCCCACCCCCAACTAATAATTTTGCCAGGTATTTGGGGAGCCTTTGATTTTGAAAATTCAAGTCTTAAAACAAAATACTTAATATAATTTTTTTCAAAATCATTATTTCTTCTCCATCTACTTTGTTCTCTTTCATGGTAATATATTCTTACCTTTTTTCAGTATGTTGTCTCAGGTTTAATGAGATTGCCAATGATTACTTGATTTTTTCCTCCAACCTTTCTCCTTTTCCACAGTAACTTTCACAGTAATTATCACTGCTGAGTGGGAAAATAGAAGATAGGTTTTGAGGAGTTTCAGGTATTTTGTCCCTTTCTGAGCAACTGTATCCAGTGATGTTTTAACCTACTTAGGCTTTGGTAATTGAGATGAATTCTTAAAGAGTAAAACCAAAAAAATCTTTTTTTTTTTTAAGTTAGATGGAGGGTAGAGAAAAGTTAATGTAATGATTTTCTAATAGCTTAGAGTGGAGAAAGGGCAGAAATCTTAAGCAGGAGTAGATAACCAGGGATATAAGAAGATATATCTTTGTTTAGAAATAATTTCTTCTTCACGTCTCTCCTGATAGCTGGTGCTAGCAACTCCCAACTCTGCTTGGTCTCTGGACCCAGACCAAAGCTCTGGATTCATCGTCTCATCCCTGTACCTCAGTTGGAGACTTCTGTTACCCCAGGGGGCTCTATACAATCTTCCTCTCAAGCCCTTGCTGTCTCTCCCAAGGCAAGGTATGTTTAGGGGATGGAGGGGACAGAATTATGTTACTCATTTCTTTATTTAGTAGTAGATAGATATTCAGTAAATATTGTTTGAATGAATGTCCCATAATAGGCCTCTTCTTTAAAAAATGGTGCTGGACAGTCAGTCAACATTTGTTTTCACTCTTCTCTCTCTGGACCATTTCCTACAAAACACTTTGCAGTATGTGTATTGAATATTTTCTAGTTTCTAGCCATTCTGTAGGATTTTCTTTCTTTTTTTTTCTAGTTTGTGTTTCAGTGGGAAATTGGGAAATGAAGGAAATAAAATTACTTAAGTTTCCATTTTGGTGCAGGAAACTCTCCAGATTACTTTAAAGGGCTGGTCATACTTTATACTAATCGTATTATTTCAAGGCTTGATGAGATAGATCTGCTGGCTAAGTCTAATGAGAAAATAATACACAGAAGGCAGTAATTTAAATATGTATATACAGTAATGATGGTAGCTGCAGTTTATTTAGCACTTTATGCATATTGTTACATATATTTTCTCATTTAATGTTTTCTCACTTAATCTTCACAACAATTCCATGAAAAAGTAGAGAAAGTACTATTTTTGTTTTCATTTTATAGATGAAGAAACTAAGACATAGAGATAGACATTTATTTAGAGTAACATAAACCAGTAACTGAGAGAGATAGTAAGAATGTCTAATCTACCCAGGGGTTTTCTTGATGCCATCTCTCTGAGTTCTAGGGACAAAAAGCCACAGTAAAAATGTCTGGGAACCAGAAAGGTAGTAGGTAGACTTTAGGAATACCTCAGGGGAATGAGCTGTTCCTTTTAATTTCTTGTACGTATTTTGTTCTCTTTCTTTTTACATGTTAGTAATGATAACTTGTGAGAGTAGATAATGTCATTTTGTTATTAGATGAATTAAACATTAAAAAAATGTTATATCTGAGGAAGTAGAAAAATGGAGAGATGTTTGTTGAAATTTTCACCAAGAAATAGCTAGCTATAGGTCAAATAAGAAAATAAGAAAGGGCCTGACCTGTGGTAGCGCAGTGGATAAAGCATCGACCTGGAAATGCTGAGGTCGCTGGTTCGAAACCCTGGGCTTACCTGGTCAAGGCACATATGGGAGTTGATGCTTCCAGCTCCTCCCCCCTGTCTCTCTCCTCTCTTTCTCTGTCTCTCTCTGTCTCTCTCTGTCTCCTCTCTAAAATGAATAAATAAAATAAAATAAAAAAAAGAAAATAAGAAAGTTATTGGTACATGTGTGTAATTGGAATGTAAGGATTTTAGGGCTTTCTTTTTTTAAGATTTTTAGAAATCTTGTTTAAAAATTATAGTATCAACTTAGAGCTTAAGGGTGCTTTTCCAATTGTGGTTTTCTTTAGATGAGGAAACTGAGGTGCAGAGAACTTGAAGCTTGCCCAGTGCCACAGAGCAAAGCTGGAAGTAAAGCTTGAATTCCCATACTTCCATGTTAGAATTCTACTTCAAACTGTTGCTTCTTGGTAAGCTGTTCTTTTTTTTTTTTTTTTTTTGTATTTTTCTGAAGCTGAAAACGGGGAGGCAGTCAGACAGATTCCTGCATGCGCCCGACCAGGATCCACTCCGCATGCCCACCAGGGGGCGATGCTCTGCCCATCTGGGGCATTGCTCTGTTGCAACCAGAGCCATTCTAGAACCTGAGGCAGAGGCCACAGAGCCATCCTCAGCGCCCAGGCCAACTTCGCTCTAATGGAGCCTTGGCTACGGGAGGGGAAGAGAGAGACAGAGAGGAAGGAGAGGGGTAGGGGTGGAGAAGCAAATGGGCGCTTCTCCTGTGTGCCCTGGCTGGGAATTGAACCTGGGACTCCTGCATGCCAGGCTGATGCTCTACCACTGAGCTAACCGGCCAGGGCCGGTAAGCTGTTCTTAAAATAATTAACAGGTCTTTTATTATGTCTTTTATTTATGTATTTGAGCAACATGCTAACCTGTCAAAATAAATTTAAATATGAAATTTACTGATACTGTTGTGATGAAAATTTCAATTTTTTTTTTGGTTTTAGGTGAGTTGATGGAAAAATCCTGGTAATCTGAAGATGTCTCGGCACAGTATTGTTTCCTGTTTAAATTACAAGTAATTTCAAGAGTTTTCAGAAAAAAAGAAATTGCAATTTTTTTGTTAAGTCATGCCATCTGAACAGGAACAGTTATTTTTTGATGAAAAACAAGCTATTTTAAAACAAGATTGTGGTGGGAAAAATGAAATGGTTGATACTATCAGCTCAGTAATTAAACCAAAAATTTCAGAAAATAGTTTTCATTATAAACTGAAAAATTTGAAAATTGATTTGCCGAAGATAAATATTCCAAATGAAGTCCTGTTGAAACACGAAGCTGACAAATACCGAAAATTATTTCAGCATAAACCACAGACTGCAAGGAAATCTGTTGGTATAAAGACAGTAAGCTGTGTAGAGGAGCGTATGTTGTTCCATAATTCTGAAAGAGTTGAAGAAGAGGGTGTAAAAATGTCTGCAAAAATACTCAGTTTCAACTGTTTAAAATGCCGAGATAGGACTCGATATAGCCCCAATGATTTGCAGAAACACTTTCAGAGGTGGCACCATGGTGAATTACCGTCATATCCTTGTGAAATGTGCAGTTTTTCAGCAAATGACTTCCAGGCATTTAAACAACACAGACGAACCCATAGAAGCACTTTAGTAAAATGTGACATTTGTAACAATGAGAGTGTATATACTTTATTGGACTTGACAAAACATTTTGTATCCACACATTGTGTAAATGGTAGTTTTCAATGTGAAAAATGCAAATTCTCCACTTTGGATGTTGGCACATTTGTTCAGCACATTCATAGACACAATGAAATCCATTATAAAAGTGATAAATACCACCATATATATTTTACGAGAGGGGAGATTCAGAAGCACCTTCAGGTTCATTCTTTTACATTGCCCTTTACTTGTCAATATTGTAGGTATGGTGCCACAAAGAGAGAGCACCTTTTAAAACATGTTCTAACTTTACACAAAGAACATTTATATGCAAAAGAAAAACTGGAAAAAGACAAATATGAAAAAAAGATGGCAAAGACTTCAGTAGGACTTAAGCTAATACTGCAAAGATACAAAATAGGTGCATCAAGGAAGACATTCTGGAAACGTAAGAAAATAAACAGTGGAAGTGACCAAAGTGTAGAAAAAAACACTGAAGTGCTTAAAGAAGTGAACAAAACACAGACTGTATCTGAAGACCAGAGCCATCTTCTTCAACAACATTTAAATGAAGAAAAGGATGAACAACTCCACTGTGAGAGTAATGATAAACCTGCTGAGTCAGAGTTGGAAAAGCCAACTCTTCTGTCCAGTGGACAGTGTAATAGAGCTGAAGAGCTATCAAATTCTACTTCAGGTTTTGTGAAGAGTGCTGTACAAGGACCTACAGTATTAATGGTGAAAAATAATAGAATAACGGTTCCAGCTAACTATAGTGCTAAGTTTATGGGTTTCAAGATGGTGGATGGAAAACAGCATATTGTAATAAAATTGTTGCCTACCAATAAACAGAATTTATGTTCACCAGGCACACAGTCAGATACTACAAAGGACAGTACTGCTAATTTGCAGCTGCAGACTTCGGATACCACAAAAGGATCAACTGAGTCAAGTGACACTGTTTACATGAAAACAACTACATTTTCATGTTCATCTCCTATATCTGCAGGTAAAGTAACTTCAGAAAAAGAAACAGTTTTGCTATCTCAAATGAATAATACACTTCAAACAGTGGATGATGAAAACAGTGCATCTTCTTTGCCAGCATCATCAGAGTTAGTTACATCATCAGTGAATCTGACCACAGAAGTTGAAACAGGAGATAATGTTAACTTACTGGGAAGTCATAGTACTACTCATAGTCACCCTGAAGTATCAGGTACTGCCATTAAAAGTCCAGATAAAATCAACTCTACTACCAAACCAAAGGCATACAAGAGTGGAAATATGCATAATTATTGCATTAATTATGTCAACTCTGAATTACCTGTTGAATCTTCCAACCAAGGATCATTATTACCTTTTCATAATTACTCAAAAGTGAAGAATTCTAATCGTCGTAGGTCTTCAGGAATAGCAACGTGTGAAAGCCTTCAAAGAGAATCTTCATCAAGCAAGACAGTTGTTCAACAACCAATAAGTCAATCAGTTTTATCACTAGTGAGAAAAGAGAGCTCAAACCCAGATAGCATGTTGGCATCTCTTAGCCTTTTAAATGCTAAAGATGAAACTTTAAAAACTCAAGCTGAAATTGAAGAACAGCATGTTTCAGAAAAAGGACAAAACATTGATGGGCAGAACTTATACATTAATGAGAATCAAAATTTCGAGAGCATAACTGAAAAATCTGAATGTGATGACATTTCCAGTGTTGAGTCACCTATGATGCCTAGAATCACATCTGTGTTCTCTCTTCAGAGTGAACAGGCATCAGAATTTTTGCCACCTGAAGTAAACCAGTTACTTCTTGAGGTATTAAAAACAAAATCTGATACAAAACAAGACTTGAGTAATACTCCAGATAAAGGCCTGTCACTTCACTGTGACCAGTCATTTCAGAAACCTGAGGGAGAAGGCAAAATTACTGAATCTTCAGAAGACCTCACAGTACAAGGCATCTTCCCAACTCCATCTGGTATTATAGGGATTAATGTGCCTACAAATGACACGAATTTAAAATGTAGTGGAAAAGAAACACAAATGCTGCCAGTATCACAAGACTTGAGAGATTCAGAGAAGACACCTAGAATTCCAGGTATTGGCACATTACTTAAGACTCAGTCAGATGCAATAATAACACAGCAGCTCGTAAAAGACAAATTAAGAGCCACTACACAAAATGTAGGTTCTGTATATATGCAGAGTCCACTTGTAAATTTAGAACCAAAAAAAGCTATATTTGTTCAGACTCCAAAAGGCATTTTGGTACCCTTGCAAATTGGTAACAAGCCTGGATTACATGTTGTTTCAGGAAAACCACAGGTTAATACTCCAGGTGTACCTGCCCCTCTTCTTTTCAGCAAGAAACCTGGGATGATTTTAACATTTAATAATGGGAAACTTGAAGGTGTTAATGCTGTCAAAAATGAGAGTGCTCAAGCTTGTGGAACTGCAACAAAAGAGCCTTGCAGAACACCTTTTTTAAAGGTAGAACCAAACAATAATTGCCTGACACCTGCACTCTGTTCCAGCATTGGCAGTTGTTTGAGCATGAAAAGTTGCTCAGAAAATACTTTGCCATCAAAAGGCCCTTACATTATTAAAACACCAGGAAATTCTTCAGTGAAATCTGTTCCCACTCCTAATATAATACCTGAGCATCAGGGCGCTAAGCCGAATATCTTGGATTCAGTAAAACAACAGAATGAGATTTTTCCAAAACCACCTCTTTTTACTCTCTTGCCTGATGGCAAACAAGCTGTTTTTTTAAAGTGTGTGATGCCAAATAAAACTGAGCTGCTTAAGCCTAAATTAGTCCAAAACAGTACTTATCAAAATATACAGCCAAAGAAACCTGAAGGAACACCACCAAAAATAGTGCTGAAAATTTTTAACCCTATTTTAAATGTGACTGCTGCTAATAATCTGTCAGTAAGCAACTCTGCATCCTCATTACAGAAAGAAACTGTACCATCTAATGAGACTGCAGGAGGAGAGCATAAAGAGCCAGAAACTTCTAGAGATGCCTTACCCTTCTTATTAGATGATACGATGCCAGTGAATGAAATTGTGATCACTTCTACTGCAACATGTCCAGAATCTTCTGAGGAACCAATACATATCACTGACCATTCAGAGGCCAGGGTATTGAGGTATAAAACAAATTGTACAGTTGAAAGAAGCTTTAATAGAAAAAAGACTTCCAAAAAAACCCTTTCAAGAATAAAAACTCATGTAAGAAGTAAAGATTCTGAAACTGCCAGTGTATCTAGAAACAGAAATTGTAAGCGGAAGTGTAGGGATAGTTATCAAGAACCTCCAAGAAAAAAAGCAACATTACATAGAAAGTGTAAAGAAAAGATTAAACCTGAAGATGTCCATGAGTCATTTGGATATAGCAGACCTACGCTTTCAAAAGATTCAGTCAGAAATTTGAGGCTTTTCCCCTTTAGTTCCAAACAGCTTGTGAAATGTCCCAGGAGAAATCAACCTGTTGTGGTGTTGAATCATCCCGATGCAGATGCACCAGAAGTAGTAAATGTAATGAAAACTATTTCCAAATTTAATGGACATGTACTTAAAGTTTCATTGTCAAAAAGAACTATCGATGCTTTACTGAAACCAGTTTGTTGTGACCTTTCTAAAACAACTTGTGAGTTTTCTAAGAGGCAAAAAACACTTAAACCCATTAGTTCTGTGAAAGAAAGATTTGTGCTAAAATTAACACTCAAAAAGACAAGCAAAAACAATTATCAGATTGTGAAAACTACCTCTGACAATGTTCTAAAGGCTAAATTTAACTGTTGGTTTTGTGGTAGGGTATTTGACAATCAGGATGCTTGGGCTGGTCATGGGCAGAGACATTTAATGGAAGCTACTCGTGACTGGAATATGTTAGAATAATCTACTGTAATTACCAAGGAAAAGAAAAGTAAAATTAGAAGAAAACAATGGATTTAATTATCTTAATGCAGATATTTTCTACTTTAATACAGTACCTGAAATTAAACATTTGAAAATTGTCTATATTCCATAGAAGAGAAAGTTTTATGTGTCATGTTTGGAAATGCTATTGCTGTACACACCAATTTTGAAAGAAATTCATCACAGCACAGGTGTGTTCTTGGGAAGTTAGGGCTAAAGAAAATTTTGATAAAATTTTCCCGATTGAATTCTTCAGTGACTTGGTAACAGCCAACAGCCCCATCCATTTCTTCTCTTCCACCAGCCTTATGAATCTGGTAAGTATAGTTCCTCTGAAGATGGAGAGCTCTTTTATCAGGCAGTTTAAGGAGTTTCACATCGTTTGTGAGGATATACTGAGAGAACTTGGGTAGAGGACTTATTCTGTATCTGCTAAATATAGTTCTTTTGAAGGGTATAGGTTCGTTTGAGAGTACATTTAATTCACTACAGTTACAATTCATAATGCTTGAAAAGAGTTTTTGACAAGTTTTTTCCCCCTTATAAGCTGTGTCCCATGTCAGAGATTGTAACACCCTTTCAAAGTGATTTTCTAAATGACTGTCAAGTATTGTAGATGGGCAGCCTTGAAAGAAGACTTCAACTCTTGGTCTAGGATGAAGTCCAGTTGCACTTGAACACATCTGAATTTGATTATATTCTCCAGCGATCCCCTTGCATAGAACTATGCTTACTTGATTTAAATTGTTTGTCCCCCATAAACTGAATCGACAGTTTTCTTGGTTGTCTTCCTTTTAAAAAGAGTGGAACATAGAAGCACTTCCAAGGGAACAGCTTTTCTCAAAAACTAAAAATTCTACGGAAACAATATTTTGAAGCAAGATTGCAAAGCGAATTATATTTTTATCTGTGTTTAATTACTGTTAGTGTCTAAATGTTTCCATACTGGGACAAACCAACTTTGTTAGTAACTTTTCAGTATGACACCAAAGCAGAGTATTTACTGATTGTTGGCAGTTGAAAACAAACAAGCATTAATAGTGGACTCAGTGGCGGTACAAAAACTTCAGGACAGATTCCTAAGGGACATGCCCAACAGAGATAGAGTTTTAAAATGGACATGACAACTATGGAATCATCAGTTTTAAATTTTTCACCTTGTAAGTTTGGATCAAGTTATTTTGGATCATTGGGTAATGGGAGTTCCTGTGTTGAAAAATTGCATACTATATAGTTTTTGTTACATTGTTACTACAAGTATTATGACATTTTTATTGATTGAAAACTTCAGGGCTTCTTTTCTGTATATAACAAAGAGTTTAAACTTGTACATATTTTTGTACCTTTCAGTTCTGTAAATTTTGCACAGAAAGTTTTTGACTTAAAAAGTTTATTTTCTTTTCAGTTTAGATCTGTGCATGCACTAATAAAACTGGTTGTTTAATTTAAGAGGAGTATGTAAAACTTTACCCATGTTATTTTCTTGGTTTTTATTTCAGATATAGACTTTTTTTTGGTAATTCATTTTTTCAGGGATTGAACACTATGGTTAGCAAGTGCCTAAAAGATGTGAAACAGTTTACATATATCCACTGTAACAGTAGGTCCCAAAGGGCCCATTCCCCAAATAGTTTTATTTTAAAGAAAGCCATACTTAGATGCTTTGAGCTAATCTCGCTATGCACATTATACATGTACTGTTTTTGTGCAGTTTGTCTACTTTCTCAGTGAAGTATTTTTTGTATAAAACCTGTTACAATTATGTTTCATAAATTGAGCCTAAGAATGGCATTGATTGGAAACATACAGTATATTAATAATGTATATGGTGTTTAAAGAATGGTAAGCATTGTTAATTTCTGTAATGATGTTTTCAATTAAATTTAAGTTTGTGTTTACACGGTCTGCTGTTCTAAAATTGAAAGGGAATTTCATTCTATTGGGAAATATTTAGGTTTTAAAGATTTTTTTTTTATTCTACTTAACTATACAAAATAAAGTGGAATTCTTGCCCCTCACCCCCAAAATCACAGGTGAAATTTTGAAATTTTGTTTGAGAAGGATAACATTTACCATAAATCTACCATAATTTTACTGTGGTTGTACTGGTAAGGAAACCAATAGAAGGGCTTATGCCCTTCAATACCCTAATAGCAATAAAATTGAAATGCTGTGTTGTTATCGGTAGACCTGTTATGATGCATCACCTCATGTGATAGAGAAGAGGAAGAGCTATCTCGCCAGTGTTGGCAGCACCTGTAAAAAATACATTTCACAACAGCCTTACCAGTGAAAATATCTAATGTTGAGATACATACGATTTGCCTTAAAGTTTTAAAAGCCACTTAAAAACATTTTATGCCCCAAATACCCAAATACTCTAGTTAGTCTTTCTGATTTTGTTAATGTCGGTCTTCTGAAGTAGACAAACCTCCTTGGAGCTACTTTGTTGTTAGAGCAGAAAATTCAAAAACAAAACCCTCAATCCTTTCTTTTCTCTTTGCTTAAACTGAGCTGAAGATGACATTACAAAATATGGTCTTCAGTAGTTTGAGGTACTCGTTACAACTAGAAGAGGAAGTTTTATTTTTGCAGTCTAAATCTGAATCAGGAATTTGTTTCAACCCCGCTCCCACTCGTTCATCTCGAAGTGGGCCTATTTGGCATTAACTTAAAAATTAACTTTTTAAAGAGTTTACTGTTTTATCTTACTAAGTATTCAGTAGCACAGATTTAAATGTAGTAGTTTTAAATGAAATTTTTTTTGTCTTATTAAGGGTTAGTGAGGTTTTTCAGTAAAGGGTCAGATATAAATAACTTAGGCCTCTGTATCCCATTTAGTTTCTGTTATAACTACTTAACTGTCGGCATGCAGAAGCAACCAAAGACAATACATTAGTGAGTGGATGTGCCTATGTTCTTAGTAACATTTAAAAAAAAAATAGGCAGGGGGCCAAATATAGCCCACCAAATAGTAAGAGCCTTTGCTGTATTAAAATTTTGCTCCTAAGGTGGGATTTTTATTAAAAACATGTTTGATAGTTTCTTGTGATATATACCACCTGTATAAAAATTACAAAGTATATAAACTAAAATGAATGTATGTATGTAAAGTTACCAATGTAGATATGTTTGTTTAAAAGTGGAGAGACATAATGAAAGTAAAGGCTGGATAAAGTAGGTAATTTATGTGCTAATAGCAATGCAACTTATGGAGGGATATTAATTTCATACAGCTAGTTTCTGATTTTTAAAATGTAAGTGATTCCTTTTCACCACTGACATCTGCTTAACTTGGCATCTTTCCCATTTGTGTTAGGGTATTGGCTATTTGTTGCCATACCAATTTGTTAATTCCTTGTTTTCAGCAAAATCCTTGACTCTATTGAAACTCTTATCAGGCAAAACTTGCTGGAGGATTTTCAGGGCATTACTTGTCACTAGTTAGGAGTGTGGCATTACAGAAAATTTTTCCTATAATGGAGGGTGAAATAGCATTAGCTTGGTTGATTTTGGTGTTCATTGATTCAGGTATGCTTCCCTTAATAACTGGACAGTTGAGAAGTAGTATCTTGGAAGAGGTGTTTGGCAAACTCTTTGAATTATTGTTTGACTAGTTATGAGTCTGAAAGGACTTCTGTTAATAAATGCCCCAAATTTACGAATCTGCTTTCTTTAAAAAATGAATGTCATTATTATATACACTTTTTAAAAAATTTATTTATTAAATTTAATGCAGTGACATTGATAAATCAGGGTACATATGTTGAGAGAAAACATCTCTAGATTATTTTTGACATTTGATTGTGCTGTATACCCCTCCCCCAAAGCTAAATTGTCTTCTGTCACCTATCTGGTTTTCTTTGTGTCCGTCCCCTCCCCCAACCCCTCTCTCCTTCTTCACCCCATCCCCCCTCCTCCACCCCTCACCCCTGTTGCCATCACCTTCTTGTTCATGTTTCTGAGTCTCATTTTTATGTTCCTTCTATGTATGGATTCATATAATTCTTAGTTTTTTTTCTGATTTACTTATTTCACTCCGTATAATGTTATCAAAGTCCATCCATGTTATTGTAAATGATCTGAAGTCATCATTTCTTATGGCTGAGTAGTATTCCATAGTATATATGTACCAAAGCTTTTTAATCCACTCGTCCTCTGACGGACACTTGGGCTGTTTCCAGATCTTCGCTATTGTGAACAATGCTGCCATAAACATGGGGGGGGGGTGCATTTCTCCTTTTGGAACAGTGCTGTGGTGTCCTTGGGGTATATTCCTAAAAGTGGGATAGCTGGGTCAAAAGGCAGTTCGATTTTCAGTTTTTTGAGGAATCTCCATACTGTTTTCCACAGTGGCTGCACCAGTCTGCATTCCCACCAGCAGTGCAGGAGGGTCCCCTTTTCTCCACATCCTTGCCAGCACTTATTCTGTGTTGTTTTGTTGATGAGCGCCATTCTGACTGGTGTGAGATGATATCTCATTGTGGTTTTAATTTGCATTTCTCTAATGATTAGTGATGTTGAGTATTTTTTCATATGCCTATTGGCCTGTATGTCCTCTTTGGAGAATTGTCTATTCATCTCTTTTGCCCATTTTTGGATTGGATTGTTTGTCTTCCTGGTGTTGAGATTTACAAGTTCTTTATAAATTGTGGTTATTAACCCCTTTTCAGACATATTGTCAAATATGTTCTCCCATTGTGTAGTTTGTCTTTTTATTCTGTTCTTGTTGTCTTTAGCTGTGCAAAAGCTTTTTAGTTTGATATAGTCCCATTTGTTTATCCTGTCTTTTATTTCACTTGACCGTGGAGATAAATCAGCAAATATATTGCTCCGAGAGATGTCCGAGAGCTTACTCCCTTTGTTTTCTTCTAAGATGCTTATGGTTTCACGACCTACATTTAAGTCTTTTATCCATTTTGAGTTTATTTTTGTGAGTGGTGTAAGCTGGTGATCTAGTTTCATTTTTTTTGCAGGTAGCTGTCCAATTTTCCCAACACCATTTGTTAAAGAGGCTGTCTTTACTCCATTGTATTTCATTACCTCCTTTGTCAAACATCAGTTGTCCATAGAACTGTGGGTTTATTTCTGGGTTCTCTGTTCTGTTCCATTGATCTATATGCCTGTTCTTATGCCAGTACCAGGCTGTTTTGAGTACAATGGCCTTGTAGTATAACTTGATATCAGGAAGTGTGATACCTCCCACTTTATTCTTTTTTTTTAAGATTGCTGAGGCTATTCGTGTTCTCTTTTGGTTCCATATAAATTTTTGGATTATGTGGTCTATATCTTTGAAGTGTGTCATTGGTATTTTAATTGATATTGCATTGAATTTATGAATTGCTTTGGGTAATATAGACATTTTAATGATGTTTATTCTTCCTAACCATGAGCACGGTATATGCTTCCACTTGTTTGTATCTTCCTTGATTTCTTTTATCAATGCTTTGTAATTTTCTGAGTACAAGTCTTTAGTCTCCTTGGTTAAGTTTATTCCTAGGTACTTTATTTTTTTGATTGTAATTGTGAAGGCGATTGTTTCCTTAATTTCTCTTTCTGACTGTTCATTGTTAGTGTATAAAAATACCTCTGATTTCTGAGTATTGATTTTATATCCTGCCACTTTGCTGAATTCATTTATCAGGTCCAGTAGCTTTTTGACTGAGACTTTAGGGTTTTCTATATACAATATCATATCATCTGCAAATAATGATAGTTTTACTTCTTCTTTTCCAATTTGGATGCCTTTTACTTCTTCTTCTTGTCTGATTGCTGTGGCTAGGACTTCCAGGACCATGTTAAATAAGAGTGGTGAAAGGGGGCACCCCTGCCTTGTTCCTGATCTTAAGGGTATTGCTTTTAATTTTTGCCCATTGAGAATGATGTTGGCTGTGGGTTTCTCATAGATGGCTTTTATCATGTTGAGGTATGTTCCCTGTATTCGCACTTTGCTGAGAGTTTTGATCATGAATGGGTGCTGGATTTTATCAAATGCTTTTTCTGCATCTATTGAAATTATCATATGGTTTTTCTCCTTCTTTTTGTTTATGTGATGAATCACATTGATTGATTTACGAATATTGTACCAGCCTTGCCTCCTCAGAATAAATCCCACTTGATCATGGTGTATGATTTTTTCCATATATTGTTGGATCCGGTTTGCTAATATTTTGTTGAGGAATTTAGCAACTATATTCATCAGAGATATTGGCCTATAATTTTCTTTCTTTGTGTTGTCTTTGCCTGGTTTTGGAATCAGAATTATGCTCGCCTCATAAAAGGAGCTTGGAAGTCTTCCTTCCTCTTGAATTTTTTGAAATAGTTTGAGAAGGATAGGAATTAGTTCTTCTTTGAATATTTGGTAGAATTCTGTTGTGAAGCCATCGGGCCCCGGACTTTTCTTTGTTAGGAGTTTTTTGATAACTGTTTTGATCTCATTTGTTGTAATCAGTCTGTTTAGGTTTTCTGATTCTTCCAGATTGATTTTTGGAAGATTGTATGTTTCAAGGAATTTGTCCATTTCATCTGGGTTGTCTAGTTTTTTGGCATACAGTTCTTCATAGTATTTTCTTACAATATTTTGTATTTTTGTTGTGTCAGTTGTTATTTCTCCTCTCTCATTTCTAATTTTATTTATTTGAGTCCTCTCTCTCTTTTTCTTGGTGAGTCTAGTTAAAGGTTCATCAATCTTGTTTACCTTTTCAAAGAACCAGCTCCTAGTTTCATTGATCCTCTGTATTGTTTCTTTAGCCTCTATGTCATTTATTTCTGCTCTGATTTTTATTATTTCCTTCCTTCTACTACATTTGGGCTTTACTTGCTGTTCTTTTTCTAATTCTTTTAGATGCAGGGTTAAGTTGTTTATTTGAGCTTTTTCTAGCTTCTGAAAGTGTGCCTGTAGTGCTATGAACTTCCCTCTCAGCACTGCTTTTGCTGTGTCCCATAAATTTTGAGTTGTTGTATGCTCATTGTCATTTGTTTCTAGGAATTTTTTTATTTCTTCTTTGATCTCATTCTTAATCCATTCATTATTTAACAACCTGCTATTTAGTTTCCATGTGTTTGAGAATTTTTGAGCTTTTCTGTTGTGATTCATTTCTAGTTTCATGACGTAGTGATCGGAGAAAGTGCTTGATATGATTTCAGTCTTCTTAAATTTGTTGAGAGCACTTTTGTGCCCTAACATGTGGTCTATCCTAGAGAATGTACCATGAGCACTTGAAAAGAATGTATATTCTGCTGCTTTAGGGTGAAAGGTTCTGAAGATATCTATTAAATCGAGTTGATCTAGTGTTTCCAGTAAGTCTGCTGTTTCTTTGTTAATTTTCTTTCTTGAGGATCTATCTAGTGATGTTAATGGGGTATTGAAATCCCCTACTATTATAGTATTGCTGTTGATCTCGCCCTTTAAATCCATCAAAGTCTGCTTTATATATTTGGGTGCTCCTATATTAGGTGCATAGATATTTATAATAGTTATATCTTCCTGTTGGATTACTCCCTTTATCATTATGTAGTGGCCTTCTTTATCTCTTACTATATCCTTTGTTTTAAAGTCCAATTTGTCTGATATAAGTATTGCTACCCCAGCTTTTTTTTCATTTCCGTTTGCATGAAATGTTTTTTTCCATCCTTTTACCTTGAATCTATGTGTGTCTTTTGTTCTAAGGTGTGTCTCTTGTAGACAACATATGTATGGGTCCTGTTTTCTTATCCACGCAGCTATCCTATGTCTTTTGATTGGATCATTTAATTCATTTACATTTAAGGTTATAATTGATATGTAGTTGTTTATTGCCATTTTTTTCTTTAAAGGTGTATTCCTTTTTTGCTATATTCTTTTCCCACTTTGATCTGTTTACAACAGGCCCCTTAACATTTCCTGCAGCATTGGTTTGGTTGTAATGAATTCCTTGAGTTGTTTTTTGTCTGGGAAACTTTTTATTTCTCCTTCAATTTTAAACGATAGCCTTGCTGGATAAAGTAGTCTAGGTTGTAGGTTCTTGTTCTGCATTACTTTGAATGTTTCTTGCCATTCCCTTCTGGCCTCAAGTGTTTCTGTTGAGAAGTCGGATGTCATCATTATAAAGGCTCCTTTGTAGGTGATAACTTTTTTTTCTCTTGCAGCTTTTAATATTTTCTCTTTATCGCTTAGCTTTGGTATTTTAATTATGATGTGTTTTGGTATAGGTTTCTTTGGGTTTCTGTTTAATGGAGTCCTCTGTGCTTCTTGGACTTATGAGAGTTTCTCTTGCATTAATTTAGGGAAGTTTTCAGCTATGATATGATTGAACAAAGTCTCTATCCCTTGTTCTTTTTCTTCTTCAGGAACTCCTATGATGCGGATGTTATTTCCCTTCATGTTGTCACAGAGCTGTCTAAGAGTTTCCTCTGACTTTTTGAGTCTCTTTTCTCTTTTCTTCTCTGCTTTCATGCCTTCATTCCAGTTGTCCTCTAACTCGCTGATTCAATCCTCTGCTCTATCTATCCTGTTTTTAATTCCTTCCATTGTGGTCTTTATTTCTGATATTGTATTTGTCATCTCCGACTGATTCTTTTTTATACTTGCTATTTCTTTTTTTTTTAAATTTTTTTATTTATTCATTTTTTAGAGAGGAGAGAGAGAGGTAGAGAGAGAGAGAGAGAGAAGGGGGGAGGAGCTGGAAGCATCAACTCCCATATGTGCCTTGACCAGGCAAGCCCAGGGTTTTGAACCGGCGACCTCAGCATTTCCAGGTTGACACTTTATCCACTGTGCCACCACAGGTCAGGCACTTGCTATTTCTTTATTTAGGTGTTCATAATGACCATCCATTGTTGTTCTAAGATCCCTAAGCATCCTTACAATCATTATTTTGAACTCCACATCTGGAAGTTTGATTATTTCCATATCACTCAGTTCATCTCTTGAAGGTGTCTCTTGTGGTTTCATTTGGATTGCATTTCTTTGTCTTCTCATCATCTGTTTTGGGGTGTTTTATTTGTAGAGTTGGTTGAGTCTAGACTTGGTGTTGTCTGCCTCCAGTTTTCAGTTGTGTTATTTCTAGGTCTTCTTGGGTTGGTATCAGCTGTTATCTGTAATCCACTTTCGGATTTGGGCAGTTTTGAAGTCTTGATTTGTTTGTTTTCTTAACAGGTGATAGTCTTGTTTACTGATCTCAGCAGGGGGCTTCCTTGAAACTGTATCCAGGAATGCAATGGGTGTAACCTGAGACTCTGAAGGCCTCTTTAGCCAGCTAATCTCACTGGGGGCAGGGTGTTTTCTCAGCTTCAGTAGGGGGAGGTATATCTCAGATCTCCATGGAGACCTGAGTTACTGCCCTTCCTCCCCACTTCTTGTTTTCAGCTGTGTCTTGTTGCGCTGATTGGAGCTGGAGAGATGTCCGGAGATCTCTGATCCGGAAGCACTTCAGCTCTGTTTTGTGAAAGGTTCAGTCCCTCCCCCAGCTATGGCCGCCTCCAGCACGGATGATTCAGCTTTTTTAGTTTGTTTCCTGCATTCCTTAGCCCCTCACAGTCTGTCCCTCTCCCTGTCCTTTCCACTTGGGAGATAAGCTCGTCTTTTCAACACACCTCGCTCCCTGGTTGCCAGGCAAGTGGCTGTGAGCAGTAGTTTCTGCTCTTTCCCCTGTGTGAGATCCCCTCTGGGCTCTCAGCCTCACCCCCCCCCTTCCGTTCCTGTAAGCAGAGGAGATTCAGGCGCTCCCTACCAGGATTGTTGTGTCGTCTTCTTTGCTCCTTGGTTTTTGAGAGCTGTTCTTGCAGTTCAGAGTTGGTTTTTCATGCTGACTTTTCCTAAATTGATTTGTATTCCAGTTTGGTGGTGAGAGCTGTGTGTCTGTGCGTCCGCCTACTCTGCTGCCATCTTTTATATACACTTTTATGTACATTTTTGAGTGAATTGTGTACACTTTTGAGTGAATAGTGTAGGAAGAGTGTTAATATAATGTATCTCAATTTTTAAGATTATGATTTTGGTCAATACCAGAAATGTACATACAAAAGAAATATTCCTAGAGAAGACGGTTTTTATTTATTTATTTAGCGAGAAGGACAGATAGGGATAGATACGAAGGGAGAGAGAGATGAGAAGCATCAACCCATAATTGTGGCACCTTAGTTCATTGATTTCTTTTTCATATGTGCCTTGACCAGAGGGCTCCGGCTAACCTAGTGACCCCTCTCCGTTACTCAAACTAGTGACCTTTGGACTCTAAGCCAGTGACCATGGGGTCATATTTATGATCCCATGCTTAAGCCAGTGAGTGACCTCTGGGGGTTTCTTTTTTTTTTTGTATTTTTTTTTCTGAAGCTGGAAACGGGGAGGCAGTCATACAGACTCTGCCCAACCGGATCCACCTGGCACACCCACCAGGGGCGATGCTCTGCCCCTCCGGGGCATCGCTCTGCCGCGACCAGAGCCAGTCTAGCACCTGAGGCAGAGGCCATGGAGCCATCCCCAGCGCCCGGGCCATCCCTGCTCCAATGGAGCCCTGGCTGCGGGAGGGGAAGAGAGAGACAGAGAAGAAGGAGAGGGGGAGGGGTGGAGAAGCAGATGGGCGCTTCTCCTGTGTGCCCTGGCCAGGAATCGAACCCGGGACTCCTGCACACCAGGCCGACGCTCTACCACTGAGCCAACTGGCCAGGGCCGACCTTGGGGTTTTGAACCTGGATCCTCAGTGTCCCAGGTTGACGCTGTATCCACTGCCTGGTCAGGCTAGAATTCTTTCTTAATACTTTATAGAGTCCTTCAACCAAAATTGAGGTTATGTTCAGGTTGTAACTCAAATTGCTTAATTTAATTACAGAGTGAAACATGGATACCTGCTATCATCAATTACTTTGTGCTAATATAAAAGGATAAGAGCAAAATGAAAAACTTGGAGATCACATTACTATTTGCAAATTACTTGATTTAAGTATTTTGAAAATTTAAAGGAGTACACTGAAAATGAGTTTTCCTGAACACTTAATCATTCAGGAAACAATAAAATAAGACCCATTTATAATAAAAGTGTGAAGCTGTCAAAAAAAGTCCCAGAAACCTAACATTATACGGTGTTTCTGGGTTTAAGATAAAATAGACCAGTTTGGTAGATCTCACTTGCCACACCTGTGTCCCACAGAAGGCTTATTTATATTAAGTGGATAGTGGCAGCTGGTAGAGGAATCAGTAAACTTGAAGTTAAGATTGGTAAGAGAATATGAAACCTAAAGCACAGACAGAAAAAGAATGAAAATGTCTTCTTCCCACTACATACACAGAAGTTAACTCAAAATAGATCATAAAGCAAACTACAAGGAAAAACTAAAGTTTGCAGGAGAAAATATAGAAGCAAATTGTTGCAATCTTTCTTTAGGCAAAGCCTTAGGACACCAAATTCACAAATGAAAGAAACTTAAAACAATGAAAAGATACTCTAGAGTTTTTATTAAAAGAGATTATGGAGCTGATCTATTTCATCTAGTTTGGATTAATATAAACAATAGTAAAACTTGGCCCTATATAGCTTTATCCCCCCCCCCCCCGCTGTTATTGGCACAAATATCTTTATAAATTGTGTGCTTTATGTATTTTAAGAGGAGGAAGTTACAAATAAAAAATACATTTACTCTGCATTTTATGTTTATCTTTGCTGGTGTTTATATTTAACCTTTGTTAGGTCTGTATTCTTCATGTAGGTTTGATTTGCTATCTAGTATCCTTTCATCCTAAGGGACTGCCTGTAGCTTTTGTTTTGTTTTGTTTTTTAGAACAGGTCAGCTAGCAATGGGAATTACTTGAGAATGTCTTAATTTTTTCTTCCTTTTTGAAGGATACTTGTGCTGAATATATCTTGATTGGAATTGTTTTGTTTTTTTTTTCATTTAGCACTCTCATTGTTACTGCCTTCTTGTTTATGGTTTCTGATGAGAAATCAGTTGTTTGTATTATTAAGGTCCCCTGCAATGTGATGAATCACTTCTAGCTGCTTTCAGGATTCTCTTTCAACAGTTTATGATATTTCTGGTGTGCTTCTCTCTGAGTTGATCCTAGTTGGAGCTCCTGGGGTTTCATGGGTTGGTAGAATAATGCTTTTCATCAAATTTGGAGTTTTTGGTTATTATTTCTTCACATGTTCTTTCTGATGCTTTCTTTTTCTTCTCTCTGAGACTAACGTTATGTATATGCTTTTATCCTTGATGGTGTCCCACAGGTCTCTATGGTTCTGTCCATTTCACTTTTGTTCCTTCTGTTCTTCAAACTGGACAGTGTTAATTACCTATTTTTAAGTTTGAGGATTCTGTCTTCTGCCTGACCTGATTAAGTCTGTTGCTGAACCCTTCTAGGGAATTTTTCATTTCAGTTATTGTACTTCTTTTCTTTTCTTTCTTTCTTTATTTTTTATTTATTTTTTACAGAGAGTGAGTCAGAGAGAGGGATAGACAGGGACAGACAGACAGGAACAGAGAGAGATGAGAAGCATCAGTCATTAGTTTTTCATTATGCGTTGCAACACCTTCGTTCATTGATTGCTTTTTCATATGTGCCTTGACTGCGGGCCTTCAGCAGACTGAGTAACACCTTGCTGGAGCCAGTGACCTTGGGTTCAAGCTGGTGAGCTTTTTGCTCAAACCAGATGAGCCCGCGCTCAAGCTGGCGACCTTGGGGTCTCGAACCTGGGTCCTCTGCGTCTCAGTTCGACGCTGTATCCACTGCGCCACTGCCTGGTCAGGCCAGTTATTGTACTTCTTAACTCTATATACAGTTCTATACTTGAGGTTTTGTGTTTTTTCATAACTTCTATTTATTTATATTCTCTATTTGGTTGAGACATCATTCTGTTACTTTTCTTTTGGTTTTAACCTTGGTTTTTTCTTTAGTTCTTTGACTATATTTAAAATAGCTAAATCAAAGTCTTTGTTAGAAAATACAATGCTTGGGCGTTCTCAGAATTTCTATTGATTGCCTTTCCCATGTATAGGCAGTACTTTCTTCTTTCTTATGATGCCTTGTAATTTGTTATTCTTGAAACAGGACATTTAAAATATAAAGTGGCAACTCTGAAAGTCAGATTCTTTGTCTCCCTCTTTCCCTACCCCAGAGTTTGTTGTTGTTGCTTATTGTAGTTGTTGTTTGTTCATTAGTAATCTTTCTGAGTTATTTATTTTTTATTAAGTGAGAGGCAGGGAAGCAGAGACAGACTTCGCATGCACTCCGACTATGAGATCCATCTGACAAGCCTCTTACCAGGCAATGTTCTTTGTGGGCTGCTGCTCTATTGCTCATCAACCAAGCCATTTTAGCACCTGAGGCAGGCCATGGAGCCATCCTCAGTGCACAGGGTCAACTTTGCTTGAACCATTCAATCCATGACTTTGGGAGAAGAGAGAGAGAGATAGAAAGAGGAGTGGTGGGGGGAGAAGCAGATGGTCACTTCTCCTGTGTGCCCTGACTAGGAATTGAACCTGGGACTTCCAAACGCCAAGCTGACACTACTGCTGAGCCGAACAGCTAGGGCCCTGAGTTAATTTTTTGAAGTCTCTGTTCTTTGTTATGTGTAGCCACCAAAGTCTTATTATTTTAGCTTACTAGTCGGCTAATAATTAGATTGAGATTCCTTTAACATCTTAAATGAAAAAAATCTCCCAGTGTTTGCCAAGGGACTCTGTGTGTACTTTTGTGGTACATCTTCAACAGGCACTTGACAACTCTGCCTTAGCCTTCACTTCATACTTAGGCACAGGCTCCAGGTCAGAGGATATGACAGCTCAGGGCTTTCTCAGGCGTTTCCTTAGCAAACAGATGGCCTTAGCATGCATGTGGCTTCTAGATTCCAAGGAATATGTTGGAGCTTCACAAAGTCCTTTTGGACATCTTATTCCCCAGCCTTTCCTCCCTAGCTTTTTGGTTAGTCTGTTGTTTGCCTCAGATGTTTTCTATCACTTCAGGCAGCAGCAACTAAAACATCTGCCGGTTCATGTTTTCAGAATGTTCTCTAGGTAGCAGCTTTAGCTCTGGGCCAGCTTCAAGTCAGGCAAAAGCCAGTCTTCTGGAGAGTTACCAGACTGGTCAGAACAGATAGTTACAAGTTTTTGTGAACGAGATCTGTTTCCTCTCTTACCAGGAATAGGGGCTTTTATTTTCAGGGCTATGGCTAACATCAAACTAATAGGTGAGAAACTAAAACTTTTCCTTTAAATTCAGGAACAAGGATGACCTGTGGTGGCGCAGTGGATAAATTCAGGAACAAGGAAAGATGTCAACTTTCATTGTTTATATTAAACATTATATTGGTGATTCTACTCAGGGCAATTAGGCAAATAAAAGAAAGAAAAGGTATTCAGATGGGAAAGGAAGAACTAAAAGTATCTTTTTAGATGACATGATCTTGTATATAGAAAACCCTACAGAATCCACTAAAAGAACCTCAACTATATAAATGAAATCATAAAGGGTGCAGAATACAAGATCAACAGAAAAATCAATTGCACTTATATATATTATAGTGATAAACCCTAAAATGAAATTAAGAAAAAATTCCATTTATAATGGTCCTAAAGAAATAAAATATTTATAAACAAATTGGACAAAAGAAATGCAAGCCTTTACCCAGAAACTAAATTTTAAGAAATTAAGACCTAAATAAATGTAGAGACATCCAATGTTCATGGTTCAGAAGACATAATTTTGTCAAGACAGCAGTACTCCCCAAATTGATTAATAGATTCAGTGCAATTCCAGTCAAACTTCTAGCTACATTTTATTTTGTAAAGATTGACAAGATGATTCTAAAATTTATGTGAAAATGCAAGGGATCCATTAGCCAAACAATTTTGAAAAGAAAAATAAAGTTGAAATACTAATAACTCTCCATTTTAAAACACCACAATTCTATAATCAAGACACTGTAGTACTGACATAAGAATAGATATATAGATCAGTGGAATAGAAATAAGAATCCAGAAATAAACCCATTTAATTATGATTAGTTGGTTTTTGACCAGATAACCGAGATAATTCAATATGGAAAGTATAGTCTTTTTTTTTTTTTTTTTTTTTTTTTTTTTTTCATTTTTCTGAAGCTGGAAACAGGGAGAGACAGTCAGACAGACTCCCGCATGCGCCCCACTGGGATCCACCCGGCACGCCCACCAGGGGCGGTGCTCTGCCCCCCAGGGGGCGATGCTCTGCCCATCCTGGGCGTCGCCATATTGCGACCAGAGCCACTCTAGCGCCTGAGGCAGAGGCCACAGAGCCATGCCCAGCGCCTGGGCCATCTTTGCTCCAATGGAGCCTTGGCTGCGGGAGGGGAAGAGAGAGACAGTGAGGAAAGCGCGGCGGAGGGGTGGAGAAGCAAATGGACGCTTCTCCTATGTGCCCTGGCCGGGAATCGAACCCGGGTCCTCCGCACGCTAGGCCGACGCTCTACCGCTGAGCCAACCGGCCAGGGCCCTTGGAAAGTATAGTCTTTTAGTAAATGTTGCTAGGATAACTGGATATCCACATACAAAAGAATACATGTGGACATCTACTTCACGCCATGTATGAAAATTAACTCTGGATCAAATACCTGTTAGAGACAGAAATATAGAAACATTAGAAACACTGGTGTAAATCTTTGTGGCCTTGAATCAGAGAACAATTTCTTAAGACACCAAGAACACAAAGAAAAGGTAAGTACATTGAAACTTATTATACATTTTAATCATTTTTAGAGAGAGAAGGGGGGGGGAGGAGCAGGAAGCATCAACTCCCATATGTGCCTTAACCAGGCAAGCCAGCCAACTGTTTGAAACTGGCGACCTCAGTGTTTCAGGTTGGCACTTTATCCACTGCGCCACCACAGGTCAGGCCTGAAATTTATTGAAATGAAAAACTTATAAAGAACTCAAGAAAGGGAAAAGACAGCCTACAGAATAGGAGAAAATATTTTCAAATCATATCTAATATGAGAATTGTACCCAGAATGTATAAAAATGATTACAATTACAAAGTAAAAAGACAACTAAGTTAAAAATGATCAAAGGATTTTAATATACATTTCTCCAAAGAAGCTACGCAAATAGCTAATAACCACATGAAAGGATTCTTAATATCTTTAGTTATTAGAAAATGCAAGGCCTGACCTGTGGTGGTGCAGTGGATAAAGTGTTGACCTGGAATGCTGAGGTTGCCGGTTCAAAACCCTGGGCTTACCTGGCCAAGGCACATAGGGGAGTTGATGCTTCCTGCTCCTCCCCTTGTTCTCTTTTCTCTCTCTCTCTCTCTCTCTTTCTCTCCCCCCCCCCAATAAAAATGGATAAATAAAATCTTTAAAAAAAAAAAAGAAAAAGCAAGTGAAAATCACAATGAAATATTTCACATCCTTTAAGATGGGTATAATTAAAAAGACAAGTGCTGGCAAATGTGGAGAAGCTGGAACATTGTAGCTCAGAATGTAAAATGGTGCCTTCACTTTGGGAAACAGTTGGGCATTCCTCAGATATTTTTACTATATGACAGCAATCCCGTTTATACATATGTATATATTTATATATCCCCCCCCAAAGAAATGAAAAACGTCTCGAAAACTTGTTCACAAGTATTATCCATAGTAGCCAATAAAAAGAAATGGAGTACTGATATCTGCCAAACCATGGGTGAACTTTAAAAATACTATGCTAAATGAAAGAAGCCACAAAGGACCACATTCTATCAGTTTATTCATATGAACGCAAGTCTATAGATAGAAAAAATTAGTGGTTGACGATGATGGACATTGGTGGAGAATGAAGTTTTGGTTATGATGTGGAATTTTTCTTTTTTGAGGTGTGGATTTTCTAAATTGTGGCGATGGTTGCACAATTCTGAATAGAATAAACCCCCCTTTCTTACATAGTTGTAAGTGGGTAAATTTTATAGGATGTGATATATATCTCAATAATGCCTTTAAAATTATCAACTAGTAAAAGTTGATTAACTATTAGAAGGGGAAAACTGGATGCTAAAGAATGCATAAATGGCAAAATCAGGAATTAGCTACTATTTATTGGATTGAGAGAGAATAAACAAGAAAGAAACTAAGCACTTAGACCAGGTATATCTACCCAGTAGTCTGAGAATCAGACCTTATTGAAGAGGTTGCAGCAGCCATGGGTACATTTAGTCTACGGACAGTGAAAAAATTTGCCAGAGGGTGTGACCTGAGCTGGTCTGTAGGAGTGGTCAATTCAGTGGCTGTGAAACTCATTGAAGGACATTGGTCAGCTAGAGCTGGTCTGCTGTAAACAGCCTGCTGAGTGTTAAAGAGACTCATTGGAAGCTGCGGCACCTTGAGCTGGTCCACAGGGAGTTGCCCCAGAGTGTCAGAGAAACTCACTGGTGGGTATGGCCAAGCTGGAGCCTACTGGGTTGCTGAAAGAAATGCATCAGTGAGCACTGATGGGCTATAGCCATTTAGCAGAAAGTGGCCTGGAGGATGGCAGAAAAGCTCAGGGGGACTGCTACAGGCCAGAACTGGTCTGAAAAAAATGATCTACTAGGTGGCTGAGGAACTCCCTGGATAGTGATTGTGATAGGGCTTCCCTAATCCACTGATAGGATGAAAACACTGGAATTGGGTAGGAATATATATATATTAAACAGCACCCTTATTGGCTGCCCATATTCTTGCCTCAGTGGTTGCCATGTTCTGTTAACCTTATCTACAACTCTAACCCTCCTTGACTGGCACCCAGCTTTTGTCAATTGTTATGCTAATCGAGACCCTAGGCTTCTGATAATTAAATGCTGCTGTCATTGTGTGTTTATGAAAATTAGCCCTACCATCTATTAGCTGTGTCCCACAGAGCTGGACCGCCAGTTAATTTCTTAGTGATGCTTATTCTCCTCTTACCAGTGTATTTCTGATGGCCTTGGTGAACACCCTTGTCCTCTGGAATGTAATTCTCTGGTGGGTCTTGTGCCTTTATGTAGCATAACTACTCTACCATGCCCTCTTCCCTGAGTTTTTAAATCTGGACTCCACTATCTGCCGTGGTAATTGAGGCATTTCAGCCTTAAATCAATAAAAGTCATAACTTTCTTTAGTCTTCCAGGAACCACCCAATGCATTTGCAAATCTCTTAGGGTTTTTGCTAGGGTGTTTAATCCTGTACCCTGAGAACTGTCCTTAACACTGGCTCCTTTGCTGAAGCATTCTCAAAATCCAGTTTCATGATACTCCCTCAGCTGCTATCAGTTCATGGTGCCCAATTCTTCCATCTCCTTCACAATTTATTCTTTTCCTGCCTCAGTGGGCCTAGCACATTCTAGCTGGTTTATGTTGCAATTTAATATTGGCCTGGCAGCCAGAATGGGAGGTGAGACATATCCTGAGGGGAATTTCTGCTGCCTTGTAGGGGAGAGGCCTCTGCAGTACCTTTCCACACAGGCAGAGTGCTAGTTCTTAATGAGAGGTAGTTCTGCTCTATCTCTGTGGACTCAGAGGGTTCAGAAGAACATGGAAGCCAAATAATCGGTGGCATTCACCACCAGTGATGGATTCAGCACCATTTGTTACCAGATATATTTAGCCCATCTATCAGGGCTCCAGGTTTTCTGAACTAGGATTCTGACCTTGGCATAACAGATCTGTCTTGGTTTAGCATTATATTATCTTTGCAGCTCTGCAACTGTGTTAAATCCCAAGTTTGATTTACTTATTTCGCTTCGTATCATGTTATCAAGATCCCACCATTTTGCTGTAAATGTTCCGATGTCATCATTTCTTATGGCTGAGTAGTATTCCATAGTGTATATGTGCCACATCTTCTTTATGAACTGCATTATTCCATACGTAGGTGGGACATAAAAGTGAAACTAAGAGACATTGATAAGAGTGTGGTGGTTACGGTGGGGGGGAGGGGGGAATGGGAGAGGGAAAGGGGGAGGGGGAGGGGCACAAAGAAAACAAGATAGAAGGTGACAGAGGACAATCTGACTTTGGGTGATGGGTATGCAACATAATTGAACGACAAGATAACCTGGACTTGTTATCTTTGAATATATGTATCCTGATTTATTGATGTCACCCCATTAAAAAAATAAAATTATTTAAAAAAAATAGTCAATAAGAATCTTAGAAATCCCCCTTCCCTGAAGAGTTGAATGTAGTAAATTCAGAATAAAAGGCTTATGTAGACCACAAAAAAAAACAAACAACAACAAAAAAACCAAGTTTGGTCTTTGGCTTTTTATTTTCCCCCACTGCAAGAGATTAGCAACTGAGTCTCCACTTTGTACCTCAAATACCCCCATTGTGGGGTCCTCATTGCTAGCTAGGTGATGAGTAATCTGGTCCAAAGACCCCATCTTACTGCCTACTCTCTTGGTACTCTTTATCAGTTGGGTTTTCTGGAGAGAAGATGCCGACATGGAGTTTGGAGTGCAATAGGTTTATTGGGCAGTAATGGCTTGGAAAGATGAAAGGGAGAGAGTAAGACTGAGTAAGAAAAGCCTTCAGATCATAATGCAGATCTGATACTGGTAAAAGAAAAACGTTGGTGAGTGGAAGCAGGTTTGGGTATAGAGAGCTGCAGACTGCCATGCATCACTGATAAAGTCAGCCAACCCAATGGGTGTTTCAGATTAAAGACTACTAGAAGGGTTTCATGCTGGGCAGAAATGGCCAGACTGAGGTCTGCCTAGGAAGAGCAAAGACTTGGCTCAAAACTCAAGGCAGATTCTGAAGACACTAAGAGCTAAAGGCTGTCAGCTAATAACACTCCTCAGAGCTGAATGTCGTTTTTCTTGATGGGAGATACAAACAGTGCACCTCCGTGATTGTCACACTGTGGGATAATATCAATAGTACGGCATTCATGTCACTGGAGTCCCGGATGAGGAGGAGAAGGAGGAAAGAAAAAAACATTTGAAGAAAAAATGATTGAAGTTTTGTTTTCTAAATTTTATGAAAACTATAAATCCAAAGATCTAAGAAGCAACTTGAAACTCAAGTAGTCACTTTCATTCTTCTAGTTCTCATGGCTTGAAACAGTGGTCAGTATGGACTAATATTTCTCCTCTATCACCAATATGCAATCATTTAGCTTTCCTGTGTTAATCCTTAGACATTTCCCTTATATTTGTTTCTTTTCTTTTTACATATTTTATTGATTTTTTTTTTTTTTTAAGCTGGAAACAGGGAGAGACAGACAGACTCGCGCATGCGCCCAACCGGGATCCACCCGGCACGCCCACCAGGGGCGACACTCTGCCCACCAGGGGGCGATGCTCTGCCCATCCTGGGTGTCGCCATGTTGCGACCAGAGCCACTCTAGCGCCTGAGGCAGAGGCCACAGAGCTATCCCCAGCGCCCGGGCCATCTTTGCTCCAATGGAGCCTTGGCTGCGGGAGGGGAAGAGAGAGACAGGGAGGAAAGCACGGCGGAGGGGTGGAGAAGCAAATGGACGCTTCTCCTGTGTGCCCTGGCCGGGAATGGAACCCGGGTCCTCCGCACGCTAGGCCGACGCTCTACCGCTGAGCCAACCGGCCAGGGCCCATATTTTATTGATTTTAATTTATTGTGTTTACATAGATTCTAGTGTTGCCTCGAATGCATCCCCCTCCCCAGTATTCCCGTCAACATCTTCCTTTCCTCCCTCCCCATAGTGCCCTCCCCCTTTCCCTTCAGGTTTATCCCATCCTATCATCCCCTTTCCCTCTGTTCTCTTTTCCTCTGGTCCCTTTGATCTCTCCTCTGTCTCAATTTTGTTCCTCAATTCACATTGTTCATTGGATTCCTCAAATGAGTGAGGTCATATAGTATTTTTCTTTTTCTGCCTGGTTTATTTCATTTAACATAATAGTTTCCATGTCCATCCATGTTGTCGCAAAAGGTAAGATTTCCTTCTTTTTAATGGCCCCATAGTATTCCATTGTATATATGTACAACAGCTTTTTATTCCACTCGTCCACTCATGGACACATGGGCTGTTTCCAGGTCTTTGCTATTGTGAACAAAGCTGCCATAAACATGGGGGTGCATTTCTTCTTTTGAAACAGTGCTATGGTGTTCTTGGGGTATATTCCTAAAAGTGGAATAGCTGGGTCAAAAGGCAGTTTGATTTTTTTTTATTTTAATGGGGTGACATTGATAAATCAGGGTACATATGTTCAGAGAAAACATCTCCCGATTATTTTGACATTTGATTATGTTGCGTACCCCTCACCCAAAGTCAAATTGTCTTCCTTTACCTTCTATCTGGTTTTCTTTGTGCTGCTCCCTTCCCCCCAGCCCCCCCTCTCTCCTTTCTTCCCCCTCTCCCCCGGTTACCATCACATTCTTGTCCATGTTTCTGAGTCTCATTTTTATGTCCCATCTATGTATGGAATCATATAGTTCTTAGTTTTTTCTGATTTACTTATTTCACTCAGTATAATGTTATCAAGGTCCATCCATGTTATTGTAAATGACCTGATGTCATCAGTTCTTATGGCTGAGTAGTATTCCATAGTATATATGTACCAAAGCTTTTTAATCCACTCATCCACTGACGGACACTTGGGCTGTTTCCAGATCTTCACTATTGTGAACAATGCTGCCATAAACATGGGAGTGCATTTCTCCTTTTGGAACAGTCCTATGGTGTTCTTAGGTTATATTCCTTAAAGTGGGATAGCTGGGTCAAAAGGCAGTTTGATTTTTAATTTTTTGAGGAATCTCCATACCAGTCTGCATTCTCACCAGCTGTGCAGGAAAGTTCCCTTTTCTCCACATCCTCACCAGCACTTATTCTGTGTTGTTTTGTAAATGAGCGCCATTCTGACAGGTGTGAGGTGATGTCACATTGTGGTTTTAATTTGCATTTCTCTAATTATTAGTGATGCTGAGCATTTTTTCATATGCCTATTGGCCATCTGTATGTCTTCTTTGGAGAAGTGTCTATTCATTTCTTTTGCCCATTTTTTGATTGGATTGTTTATCTTCCTGGTGTTGAGTTTTACAAGTTCTTTATAAATTGTGGTTATTAACCTTTTATCAGATGTATTGTCGAATATGTTCTCCCATTGTGTAGTTTAGTTTGTCTTTTTATTCTGTTCTTACTGTCTTTAGCTGTGCAAAAGCTTTTTAGTTTGATATAGTCCCATTTGTTTATCCTCTTTTATTTCCCTTGCCTGTGGAGATAAATCAGCAAATATATTGCTGTGAGAGATGTCAGAGAGCTTACTACCTATATTTTCTTCTAATATGCTTATGGTTTCACAACTTACATTTAAGTCTTTTATCCATTTTGAATTTATTTTTGTGAAAGGTGTAAGTTGGTGATCTAGTTTCATTTTTTTGCAAGTATCTGTCCAATTTTCCCAACACCATTTGTTGAAGAGGCTGTATTTAGTCTATTGTATGCTCTTACCTCCTTTGTTAAATATCAATTGTACATAAAGGTGTGGGTTTATTTCTGGGTTCTCTGTTCTGTTCCATTGATCTATATGCCTGTTCTTATGCCAGTACCAAGCTGTTTTGAGTATAGTGGCCTTGTAGTATAACTTGATATCAGGAAGTGTGATACCTCCCGCTTTATTCTTCCTTTTCAAGATTGCTGAGGCTATTCATGTTATTATTTGGTACCGTATAAATTTTTGGAATATGTGTTCTATATCTTTGAAATATGTCATTGGTATTGCATTGAATTTATAGATTGCTTTGGGTAATATAGACATTTTAATGATGTTTATTCTTCCTAACCATGAGCATGGTATATGCTTCCACTTGTTTGTATCTTCCTTGATTTCTTTTATCAATGTTTTATAATTTTCCAAATACAAGTCTTTAATCTTCTTGGTTAAATTTACTCCTACATACTTTTTTTTTTTTTTGGTTGTAATAGTGAAGGGGATTGTTTCCTTAATTTCTCTTTCTGACAGTTCATTGTTGGTGCATAAAAATGCCTCTTGATTTCTGAGTATTAATTTTGTATCCTGGCACCTTGCTGAATTCATTTATCAGGTCCAGTAGTATTTTGACTGAGACTTTAGGGTTTTCTATATACAATATCATATCATATGCAAATAATGATAATTTTACTTCTTTTTTTCCAATTTGGATGCCTTTTATTTCTTCTTCTTGTCTGATTGCTGTGGCTAGGATTTCCAGGACTGTGTTGAATAAGAGTGGTGACAGGGGGCACCCCTGCCTTGTTTCTGATCTTAAGGGGATTGCTTTTAATTTTTGCCCATTGAGTATGATATTGGCTGTGGGTTTGTCATAGATGGCCTTTATCATGTTGAGGTATGTTCCCTGTATTCCCACTTTGCTGAGAGTTTTGATCATCAATGGTGCTGAATTTTATCAAATGCTTTTTCTGCATCTATTGATATCATCATGTGATTTTTCTTCTTCATTTTGTTTATGTGATGAATCACATTGATTGATTTCCGAATATTGTACCAGACTTGCCTCCCCAGAATAAGTCCCTCTTGATCATGGTGTATGATTTTTTTTATATATTGCTGGATCCGGTTTGCTAATATTTTGTTGAGGATTTTAGCATCTAAATTCATCAGGGATATTGGCCTATAATTTTCTTTTTTTTGTGTTGTCTTTGCCTGGTTTTGGAATCTGAATTATGCTCGCCTCCTAAAAGGAGTTTGGAAGTCTTCTTTCCTCTTGAATTTTTTGAAATAGCTTGAGAAGGATAGGAGTTAGTTCTTCTTGAATATTTGGTAGAATTCACTTATGAAGCCATCAGGCCCAGGATTTTTGTTTGTTGGGAGTTTTTTGATAACTTTTCTATCTCATTTATTGTAATCAGTCTGTTTAGATTTTCTGATTCTTCCAGATTGATTTTTAAAATATACGTTTCAAGGAATTTGTCCATTTCATCTTGGTTGTCTAATTTTTGGCACACAGTTCTTCATAGTATTTTCTTACAATCCTTTGTATCTTTGTTGTGTCAGTTGTTGTTTCTCCACTCTCATTTCTAATTTTATTTATTTGAGTCCTCTCTCTTTTTTTCTTGGTGAGTCTGGTTAAAGGTTTATCGATCTTGTTTACCTTTTCAAAGAACCAGCTCCTTGTTTTATTGATCCTCTGTATTGTTTCTTTAGCCTCTATGTCATTTATTTCCGCTCTGATCTTTATTATTTTCTTCCTTTTACTAAATCTGGGATTTACTTGCTGTTATTTTTCAAATTCTTTTAGATGCTGGGTTAAGTTGTTTATTTGAGCTTTTTCTAGCTTCTTAAGATATGCCTGTAATGCTATGAACTTCCCTCTCACTACTGCTTTTGATGTGTCCCCAAAATTTTGAGTTGTTGTATGCTCATTATCATCTGTTTCTAGGAATTTATTTTTTCTTTGATCTCATTGTTAACCCATTCATTATTTAGTAACATGCTATTTAGTTTCCAAGTTTGAGTATTTTTCAGTTTTTCTGCTGTGGTTGATTTCTAGTTTCATGCCATTGTGATCAGAGAAAAATGCTTGATATGATTTCAATCTTCTTAAATTTGTTGAGACTGCTTTTGTGGTCTGTCCTAGAGAATGTACCATGGAGCACTTGAAAAGAATGTATATTCTGCTGCTTTAGGGTGAAAGATTCTGAAGCTATGTATTAAATCCAGTTGATCTAGTGTGTCCATTAAGTCTGCTGTTTCTTTGTTCATTTTTTTCTTGAAGATCTAGCTAGTGATGTTAGTGGAGTATTGAAATCCCCTACTATTACAGTATTGCTGTTGATCTTGCTCTTTATATCCATCAAAGTCTGCTTTATATATTTAGGTGCTTCTATATTGGGTGCCTAGATATTTATAATGGTTATATCCTCCTGTTGGATTGCTCCCTTTATCATTAGTAGTGACCATTTTTATCTCTTACTACAGTGGTACCTTGAGATACAAATTTAATTCATTCTGTTATCGAGCTCGTAAGTCAGTCAATCGTATATCAAACTGCCAAGACTGGACCTGTGCACCAACATGCCAACTAGTGGCAGCATCCTGAATCACGACTGGAATCTCAAAATTTCACTCAGATCTCAAACAATAATATGGACTAAATTGCAGCTCATATCTTAAAAAATTCATATGTTGGTCTGTTCATATCTCAAGGTACCACTGTATAGCCTTTGTTTTAAAGTCCATTTTGTCTGATATAAGTATTGCTACCCCAGCTTTTTTTTCATTTCCATTTGCATGAAATATTTTTTCCATCCTTTTACCTTCAGTCTATGTACATCTTTTGTTTTAAGGTGTGTCTCTTGTAGACAGCATATGTATGGGTTCTGTTTTCTTACCCTATGTCTTTTGATTGGATCATTTAATCCATTTACATTTAAGATTATTATTGATATTTAGTTGTTTATTGCCATTTTATTTTTTAAAGCTGTATTTCTCTTGTGCTATATTATTTTTCCCCTTTGATCTACTTACAACAGGCCCCTTAACATTTCTTGCAGCATTGGTTTGGTTGTAATGAATTCCTTGAGTTTTTTTTTTTTTTTTTGACTGGGAAACTTTTTATTTCTCCATCAATTTTAAATGATAGCCTTGCTGGATAAAGTAGTGTTGGTTGTAGGCTCTTGTTCTGCATTACATTGAATATTTCTTGCCATTCCCTTCTGGCCTCAAGTGTTTCTGTTGAGAAGTCGGATGTCATCCTTATGGAGGCTCCTTTGTAGGTGATAGCCTTTTTTTCTAGCACTTTTAATATTTTCTCTTTATCACTTAGCTTTGGTATAGATTTCGTTAATGGAGTTCTCTGTGCTTCTTGAACTTGTGTGACTTTTTCCTGCATCAATTTAGGGAAGTTTCCAGCTATGATTTGATTGAATAAAATCTCTATCCCTTGTTCTTTCTCTTTTTCTTTAGTACCCCTATGATGCAGATGTTATTTCTCTTGATGTTGTCACAGAGCTCTCTTAGAGTTTCCTCAGACTTTTTGAGTCTCTTTTCTTTTTGCTGCTCTGCTTCTGTGCCTTCGATTTTCTTGTCCTCTAACTCACTGATTCAATCCTCAGCTTTATCCATCCTGTTTTTTTTTGTTTTGTTTTTTGTTTTTTTTTTTTTGCATTTTTCTGAAGCTGGAAACAGGGAGAGACAGTCAGACAGACTCCCGCATGCGCCCCACCGGGATCCACCCGGCACGCCCACCAGGGGCGATGCTCTGCCCACCAGGGGGCGATGCTCTGCCCATCCTGGGTGTTGCCATGTTGCAACCAGAGCCACTCTAGCGCCTGAGGCAGAGGCCACAGAGCCATCCCCAGCGCCCGGGCCATCTTTGCTCCAATGGAGCCTTGGCTGCGGGAGGGGAAGAGAGAGACAGAGAGGAAGGAGAGGGGGAGGGGTGGAGAAGCAGATGGGTGCTTCTCCTGTGTGCCCTGGCCGGGAATTGAACCCGGGTCCTCCGCACGCTAGGCCAACGCTCTACCGCTGAGCCAACCGGCCAGGGCCTATCCATCCTGTTTTTAATTCCTTCCATTGTGGTCTTCATTTCTGATATTGTATTTGTCATTTCTGACTGATTCTTTTTTTATTATTTCAATGTTCTTTTGTATATTTGCTATGTCTTTATTTAGTTGTTCATTATGACCATCTATTGTTATTCTAAGATCTTTGAGCATCCTAACAATTATTATTTTAAACTGCATCTGTTAATTTGGTTATATTTGACTCATTCAAGTCCTTTTCGGGGGATTTCTCTTGATTCAATTAGGTTGCATTTCTCTGCCTTCCCATTTTTTCTATGTATAAGAAGGGTGTGGCCACTGGAGACCAATGGATGTGGCCTTTGTGTTCCCTAGGTGTGGTTTGTCTGTAGGCCCGCCACCCCTTCTGCTGCTGCCTCAGGCGTTCGTGTATGAGCGTTGCTGGTGCCGGCCGGCTGTGGCTGTTGCTGTAGTTTCTGCCTTTCCTCTACAGGAGGGGCTGTGTTCACGTGCCTGGGTATACAAGCCTCGGCCTTTGCCTTTCTCCCATGAGGGTGGGGCTGCAAGCCTCAGCACCGCGGGCAGAAGTGAACACTGGTCTCTGCCTATTCCCAGTCTTTTGCCCCACCTCTGTGGGTGGAGCTGTGGAGCACTTCGGGCCACAAGCCCAGGCTCTGTGGTCAGAGGTGAGCACCTTTGCTTAGCTGCTGGTCTCTGCCTATTCCCAAACTTTTGCCCACCCCCATGGGTGGAGCCACGCTCGCGCATCTGGCCACAAGCCCCTAATCTACGGGCCAGGCAAGGCTGCATGCCCATGCTCAGCGCGGGTGTCTGCAGTTCCCAGGCTTTCACCTTTCCCCTGCAGGTGGGATTGCAGATGGGCCTGCAGCTGGGTTGGACCGTTTTCCTGCTCTCCTTACACCCCTGCGGGGCAAGACAGAGCTCACACCAGGCCTCGGTTATGGCCGGCTGGGCTTCCGTTCCTGCTAACAGGACTGTGCTTCCATGTCCTTCTGCTGTTTGCCCTCCAGCGAGCCCTCAGCAGTGTGGGTGAAGGTGCTGTAGCTCATGCTCTAGCACTCAATGCTGTATTCCTTAAGGTTCCCTTCTTCTAAGCAACTATGCTCTAAGTGCTGTGGAAGAGCTTGTTTGGCTGGTGTCCTGCTTCCCTTTGCTGGTATTGCTGGTTCCAGGGGAAATATTCACTTCTGATTTGGGGAGTGACTCAGCCCAGGAGTTAGGGTGGCTGTCCTTCAAAGTGTTTCTGCCTGTGCCTGCTAGATTACACTGTCTTCCTGCTCTTCCAGTCCTCTCCTCTCTCCCTATCCCCCAGGTCCCTGGGTGAGTGGTTGTGAAAGAGGTTTTCTGCACGGTCTCTTTAAGAAGAATCCTGGGTCTAAGAAATCTGTCTCTTTCTCACAAACAGTATCCTGACTTGTTTTGCAGCTAAATACTGTCCACATGCTGCTTCTAGGCTCTGGGGCTGCAGGCTGGGGCTTTGTTCCCAGGGCCCAGGACTCTCCCCTCTCCACTAAACTCACTTCCCACCACACGAGTCACTCTAGGCTGCCGTTTGCTCCTGGGAGCTGGGCAGCCCTCTCCGCCTTTCTGCTTTTCCTACCAGTCTCAGTGTGGCTTCTTCAGTGTTTCTTGGTTAAAGAGTCCTCTTAGTTTAGTCCAAAGTTGGTTTTTCCAGAGGATGGTTCTTAAAATTAAGTTGTAATCCACTTTGGTTCTTGGAGGTGAAAATTGATACATCTGCCTACTCCATTGCCATCTTGCCGCCTCCTTTATTTTTATTTATTTATTCATTTTAGAGAGGAGAGGGAGAGACAGAGGGAGAGAAGGGGAGAGGAGCTGGAAGCATCAACTCCCATATGTGCCTTGACTAGGCAAGCCCAGGTTTTTGAACTGGCAACCTCAGCATTTCCAGGTCGATACTTTATCCACTGTGCCACCACATGTCAGGCCTTGCCGCCTCCTTTTATATCTGTTTCTTTACCTACAAAAAGGTTCTACATTTTTCTAGGGGGAAATAGGCATTGCATTTGAGATAACAGGTAGGGACTTTTATTCTCTTTACATTTTTTTTTACAAGGGTTATTCTAATTGTATGCCATACTTCAAGTACAATTATCATCCTGGATAAAATTTCTGTTTGATATTTTTATAAAATGATAACTGAGTTTAAAAGATATTTGAATGGCCATTTGGATACCTTCAAAGACTTGGAATTATTTGTTCATTTTATTTGCCTGACATACATATGGCAAGCTCTATATATGTTGGCTGGTTGAATGAAGGAAGAATAATCAACTGCTTGAAATTTTATAATATTTAATGTAGTCATTGAAGAACCCTGTAAGGTAGGTTGCATTATCATTATGTATTTTACAAATGAGGAAACTAAGATAACTAACTTGCACAAATTCAAACAATCTCTTATTGGTAGACCTTGGATTAGAAACAGACTTTGAGGCATTTTACTCTAAAGTCCTTGCACAAAACCACAGTAGTAATCTCCTTTACAGCTAATAGAAGAGTTACATTTTGGGTCATTCAGGTCTTTAGTAGTATGTTTGTCTTGATGCTTTGAGGTTTAAGATGATGTAGGACAAAGGGTCCTTAGCCTTGGATTTTTGAGCCTGAGGTCCATGGATAAGCCCTAGGGTCCCATGTATCTTGAAATTTGATGTGATTTGTGTGTATGCATCCTCCCATGGACTTCTTGTATGAGGTCAGGGTGGTGGAAACTGCTGTCTTGGATTAGGTGTTTCTCCCAGTTTTGTGGTGGAGTGGAACCCTCAGCAAAGATTTCTCCCAGAAATTCTCAGTCTCTACTCCAAGAAATCCCCCCTTTTTTAGAGAGAATCCAGGGTGGGGAGCAAGGGGGAGGAGTGGAAAGCATCAACTCTTAGTTGCTTCTTGTATGTGTCTTGACCAGGCAAGCCTGGGGCTTTGAATCAGCAACATCAGCGTTCCAGGTCAATGCTTCATTCACTGCACCACCACAGGTCAGGGAGGTATCTCTTTTTTCTCTTAGTGTTCATCAGTCTGCTTTCCTGCCCTTGTTCTGTGGAATGTGTCACTAGGGTTTTAGTCTAGTTTTGTTCTTATCTTACTTTGAATCTCCTATCAAGTTTAGGGTCCATTTATTGGACATGCATATCAAAGAGGGTATAATCATTTTTTTTTTTTTTGTATTTTTCTGAAGCTGGAAACGGGGAGAGACAGTCAGACTCCCGCATGCGCCCGACCGGGATCCACCCGGCACGCCCACCAGGGGGCGACGCTCTGCCCACCAGGGGGCGATGCTCTGCCCCTCTGGGGCATCGCTCTGCTGCGACCAGAGACACTCTAGCGCCTGGGGCAGAGGCCAAGGAGCCATCCCCAGCGCCCGGGCCATCCTTGCTCCAGTGGAGCCTCGCTGTGGGAGGGGAAGAGAGAGACAGAGATGAAGGAGAGGAGGAGGGGTGGAGAAGCAGATGGGCGCTTCTCCTGTGTGCACTGGCCGGGAATTGTACCCGGGACCCCTGCACGCCAGGCCGATGCTCTACCACTGAGCCAACTGGCCAGGGCCAAGGGTATAATCATTTTAACAAGCAAAACTAGCAACATAATTATGGACAAAACTTCTAGAAAGGTCATATCTCACAAAAGGAACCATTATACCTCTCTCATCTATACTTAAAACTATCATACATTATATTTTATTTTCTACAAATAAAAATTGTATACCAAGTCATAACTGTCCAGCATTGAGAGTAGACATCTTAGTTACATTAGTGCACCAATGAGCAGTGTAGTGGCCTAAATTTCCAGCAGCTTTGTTTTATTCAAGATTATTCTTTTCTTATTTTGAAAACAGAGTGTTATTTTCTTACATGACTGAAAATACTTTACACCTGTTTCTTTTAAATAAAAACATTTATTTGGAGAATACTAATAGCATGGAAACTCAACCTCACCAGATATTAACAGTTTGTCAGGTCAGGCAGTAGAACATGTCCACGTGAGCTTCTTATAAGGAATTGGATCACCACCTTAATAGCTGCCTCCATCTTCTTCTATATTATTATGGGATGATTCATAATCCAAAATAGGAAGCTTGAGGACTTTGTCTTAAAAACAGAAGTAGAGCAAATGTCTGAAGCAATGATCTTGACCTCCTTTTAAAAAAAAAATTTATGAAACTTTAACTGCATATTTCAGTCTTGTAGAATACTTTGTGTTAGTTTGACTGTCGATAAGAACGAGGGGACTATTTTGATGATTCTTGATCATTTCAGCAACACTTCCAAAGTACTAGAGCAAAAAAACACAGATGAATTATTCATTGGCATTCATGTTAACTTTGAACTTCACTCCAACCCCCCATCTTCTTCAATTTTTTCAATTTAGTCAAAGTTATTAGATTCCAGCTACCGTTCTACCAAAAACTGTCTAATTCAACAAAGACTGTAAACTTCAAGGTGGCAGATCTTGGCCTTTACTGTATTTAAGACTAAAGAAAAAAAAACAACACAACTGACAGCTTTATTAGTGTAAATACTTAGATAAATTAGTTAATTGACTTATGATATAATATGTTAATAGTTTTCTTATTTAGTATCAAGTGTAAAACTGTCACATAGTGATTTTCTCTGCATTATTGACTGTTAATTTGTTATTTACAGTCTTAGATACAAGATTGCTGTAATATATTAACCTTAGAATTTAGTGTCAGGAAAGAGTAATTTCTCAGATTAATTCATGTTTTTCTTTAATTTTTTTAATTTATTGGTTTAGAGAGAGAGGAATAAAGAGAGAGTCACAGATTTTTGATTCTTATATGTGCCCTGATCAGGGATCAAACTTGCAACTTTGGCATATTGGGACAATACTTTAACCAACTGAGATACTTGGTGAGGGCCGTATGTGTTTTTTGTTTGTTTTCTTTTTTGAATAAATAAGGAAATCTTTGTAAATCCTTATATTTCCATTTTTTGCTTTAGCACCCAGTAAGTTTAGAACTAAATTATAGTAATGCCTAGTTGATAATGGAACTTCATGCTAGGCTCTTACCATATGTTTTTATTTTTCCATATATTAATTCCTATTCTCTAAATTTTTTTTTTTGTATTTTTCTGAAGCTGGAAATGGGGAGAGACAGTCAGATAGACTCCCGCATGCGCCCGACCGGGATCCACCCAGCACGCCCACCAGCAGGCAACGCTCTGCCCACCATGGGGCGATGCTCTGCCCCTCTGGGGCATTGCTCTGTTGCGACCAGAGCCACTCTAGCGCCTGGGGCAGAGGCCAAGGAGCCATCCCCAGCACCCGGGCCATCTTTGCTCCAATGGAGCCTCGCTGAGGGAGGGGAAGAGAGACAGAGAGGAAGGAGAGGGGGAGGGGTGGAGAAGCAGATGGGCGCTTCGCCTGTGTGCCCTGGCTGGGAATCGAACCCGGGACTTCTGCACGCCAGGCTGACGCTCTACCACTGAGCCAACCGGCCAGGGCCTATTCTCTAAATTTTAAGCTTATCATATTTGTTTCTGAAAAATGATCAGTGTTTTAAATGAAAGGTACAACAAATGTAACATGGACCATGAAATATAATGCCATTGATTATGTTAAAGTGCTACAAGCTCACAATCATCAAATGAATGCATTTAAAGTCACCTTTTAAAAAATGGAAATTGTTTTGCAACAGTGCTATAACTTTAGTAATTATCACCAATTGATTTTATTGTCTTTTAATTTTTTTAGATAAAGACAAACATCTGGAATAAAAATGATTAATTCTTTATTCCAAATGTATACATATTGGATAGTTTTCAAATATCTATATATTGAATAAAATGAGGTATTCAGAATACTGGTCAACTTTTTCAAATGAAATGCCAGTTGTTGTTTAGAAAACTGGCTATCTAAATATTAAATTAGGGTGGAGAGGTGAGAGATGGGGACCTTTGAGTATCTTCAATCTTTCTTACTTTCTCTTCAATCATTCAGTTCTTTTGCAATTGCCAATAATATAAAGACATTCATTCTGTTTACTTGGCTCAGCACATTGTTAAGCTGATAGAACTGTAAGTTCAATTTATAGACTAAATAACCAGGAAATGAAAAAGCACAATCTCTTTGAACTGTATTTCAAGGAAAAGTATATTCTGAACCCAGGAAACAGAGAGTTGCTATACTCACACAAACATCTCATTCTTTCCTACTTCGAATATATTTGAATATTGCTTGGGGATTTAATGGTTGAAGAAGGATGTTGAGTTAAAATGTTTGAAGTAGGGAGTCCTCTTGGCATATTTTAAATTTTGATTGCATGAAGAATTGAGCATAAGTTAGTTGCGTTTCCCCTCAATGCTCTTTTGTTGTTGTTTTGTGTGTTTTTTTTGTTGTTGTTTCTGTCTAGACTAATTTGGTGTGTTCTTTAGGCCATTGGGAATCCCTGTTTACCAGAGTTTCTTAGCAGGAAAAGGAAATATAGAGCCCCTCTTAGAGCTCAGTAAGAATTTATAGGAGAGATTTTCAGAACCTCTGAAGAGGACAGCTCCTCACCAACCCTTATGCCTCTTATAGAAGTGCTGGACACCTGGGGCGGGTTTAGAATGAAACCACTCATTCAAAGTTACTCTGCCCTGCTAAGATCACCATGATCACTGATTACAACTATTAGGAGCATTTATTTTAAAAGATTTGTCTTTAATGACCTTAAATGACCTTAGAATATTTGCAAATAAATGTTGCAGAGAGAATGAAGGTTTTTGTGAGTAGAGAAAAGCAGATAGTTCTGTTCATGTTTAACTGGAATTAAATAACACAATCTATGTTTTAAAGCCTAAGTTTAATCTTCCCCCCCCCCTTTTTTTTTTCTTTTGAAGCTGGAAACGGGGAGAGACAGTCAGACAGATTCCCGCATGTGCCCGACCGGGATCCACCCGGCACGCCCACCATGGGGCGACGCTCTGCCCACCAGGGGGCGATGCTCTGCCCATCCTGGGCGTCGCCATCTTGCGACCAGAGCCACTCTAGCGCCTGAGGCAGAGGCCACAGAGCCATCCCCAGCGCCCGGGCCATCTTTGCTCCAATGGAGCCTTGGCTGCGGGAGGGGAAGAGAGAGACAGAGAGGAAAGTGCAGCGGAGGGGTGGAGAAGCAAATGGGCGCTTCTCCTGTGTGCCCTGGCCGGGAATCGAACCCGGGTCCTCCGCACGCTAGGCCGACGCTCTACTGCTGAGCCAACCGGCCAGGGCTCTAAGTTTAATCTTGATCAGAGTTTGTGTTTTCAGATTTAAGAGTTTTGCATTTCCAAAGTATCTGAGACTTTATTAAAAGCAAAATAAAACACTAAACTAAAAACTCTTAAAAGGAAACATAGGAGAAAATCTTCATGAGATTGTATTTGGCAATGATTTCTTGGACATGACACTAAAAAAAAAAAGGCAACAAAAACAAAAAGGGAAAAATAGAAATATATCAAACTTAAAAACTATTCATCAAGTGTCACAATCAATAGAGTGAAAAGTAATTTATGGAGTGGGGGAAAATATTTTCAAATAGTCTATCTGATAAGGGGTTAATATCCAGAATAATGAAGAACTCCTACAACTCAACAGCAACAGATCAAATAACCTGATTTAAAAATTGGAAAAGGACTTGAATAGACATTTCTTCAAAGTTGATATGGCCAACAAACATGAAAAGATGCTCAACATCACTAACCATCAGAGAAATGCAAATCAAAACCACAGTGAAATAGCACCCATTAGGATAGCTACTATTTAAAAATTAAAAACTCAAAATAACAAGTGTTGACAGAGATGTGGAAAAGTTTGATCCCCTGTGTACGGTTGGTAGGATTATAAAATGATTTGATCTCAATGAAAAACATCATGGCAGTTCCCCCTGAAATTAGAAGTAGAACGACCATGTACTCTAGCAGAGCCACTTCTGGATACCTATATATGTCCAGAAGAATTTAAAGCAGAGTCTTGAAGAGATATCTGCATACCGGTGTTTATAGCAGCACTATTTACAATCGCTAAGAGGTAGCAGCAACTCAAATGTCCATCACAGATGAATGGATAAACAGAATGTGGTATATACATGTGACTGAATACAATGTAACCTCAAAAAGGAATGAAATCCTGTCACATGCTACAACATAAGTAAACTCTAAGGAAATTACGCTATATGAAATAAGACAGTCACAAAAGAACAAACATTGTATGAGGTATCTAAAGTAGTCAAATTCCACATAAATAAAAAGTAAAATGGTAGTTGCCAAGGACTGTGGGGAGTGATAAAGAAGAGTTGTTCAATGCATATAGAGTTTCAGATATGCAAGATAAAAAGTTCTGGAGATCTGTTTCACAATACTGTCAATACACTTAACACTACTAGGTTGTACACTTTAAATGGTTAATATGGTAAGTTTTCTTATATGTGTGTTTTCCACATTTAAAAAGAAGCAAAATAAAGAATACACTATACGTACCAATGTTTTTGAGTTTTGGGGATATATAGCCAGTAGAGGGATTGCTGAGTCATATGGTAGTTCTGTTTTTAGTTTTTTGAGGAACCACCATACTTTCTTCCATAATAGTTGTATTACTTTACATTCCCACCAACAGAGAATGAGGGTTCCTTTTTCTCCACAGCCTCTCCAACTCTTGCTATTATTACCTGTCTTGTTGATAATAGCTATTCTAACAGATGTGAGGTGATATCTCATTGTAGTTTTGATTTGCATTTCTCTAATAACTAATGAAGATGAGCATCTTTTCATATATCTGTTGGCCATTTGTATTTCTTCCTGGGAGAAGTGTCTGTTCATGGTACATAAAGACACATGCAGCCCCATGTTCATTGCAGCATTGTTCACAGTGGCCAAGACATGGAAACAACCAAAAAGCCCTTCAATAGATGACTGGATTAAGAAGATGTGGTACATATATACTATGGAATACTAAGCCATAAGAAATGATGACATCAGATCATTTACAACAACATGGATGGATCTTGATAACATTATACAGAGTGAAATAAGTAAATCAGAAAAAACTAAGAACTGTATGATTTCATACATAGGTGGGAACTAAAAACGAGACTAAGAGACATGGACAAGAGTGTAGTGGTTACAGTGGGGGGGTTGGGGGAGGAAAGAGAAGGAGGGAGGGGGGAAGGGGAGGGGCACAAAGAAAACCAGATAGAAGGTGACGGAAGACAATTTGACTTTGGGTGATGCGTATGCAACATAATTAAATGTCAAAATAACCTGGAGATTTTTTTCTGAACATATGAACCCTGATTTATTAATGTCATCCCATTAAAATTAATTTAAAAAATACACTAATTGGCATAAGACCTTATCCATTTATTTTACAAAAGCTATTCTTCTGCCCTGGCTGGTTGGCTCAGTGGTAGAGCGTCGGCCTGGCGTGCAGAGGTCCCAGATTCGATTCCTGGCCAGGGCACACAGGAGAGGTGCCCATCTGCCTCTCCACCCCTCCCCCTCTCCTTCCTCTCTGTCTCTCTCTTCCCCTCCTGCAGCGAGGCTCCATTAGAGCAAGGATGGCCCGGGCGCTGGGGATGGCTCCTTGGCCTCTGCCCCAGGTGCTAGAGTGGCGCTGGTCGTGGCAGAGCGACGCCCCAGAGGGGCAGAGCATCGCCCCCTGGTGGGCAGAGCGTTGCCCCCTGGTGGGCGAGCCGGGTGGATCCCGGTCGGGCGCATGCGGGAGTCTGTCTGACTGTCTCTCCCCGTTTCCAGCTTCAGAAAAAATACAAAAAAAAAAAGCTATTCTTCTACCTGTGATCACTCAATCAACAAATCAGTTCATTCAATAAGTACAGTGGTACCTTTAGCTATGAACAGACCAACATACGAATTTTTTAAGATATGAGCTGTGACTTGGCCCGTAGTTTTGTTCGAGATCCAAGTGAAATTCCGAAATACAATTTGGAATCAACTGGTCGTGCTTCAGCACTTTTTAATGACACTTGTTTGTCACATTTCCATAACATTTTAAAAGGCAGGCAAAAGCAAACCTCTTTGGATAGATTTTTATTCAAAAATCCTGCAAGTGAAAGTGCCAAAAGTGCTGCCAAAAAGGCAGAAACATGATGATTAAATGAAAAATAGGTAATGTTAAGCTTAGGTTAAGTTTAAAGTTAAAAAAGTGCATTTTTTTACAATTAAGTTTTTGTGGTTTCATTTTAAGTAAAGAAAGTGCAGTTCTAGTTTTGTTTAAAGTAAAGAAAATGCAGTTTTTGTTTACATTTAGTGTTAAGAAAGTGCAGTTTTAGTTTACGTGTCTGCATGCCTGCATCCCTTCCTCCCTTCCTCCTCCTCCACCATTCACCTCCGTTAGCCACACTCGTCTGTCTCCAACATAAGAAGAATACAGTACTAAATAACATTTTTTTCTTTTATTTCATATATTTTGTTATGCATTGGTAAAGTATACATGTGTGTTTCTTAATTAAAACCATGTCTTAAAAAAAAACCCAACCATATTTTTTTTCATAATTTAGGATGGTTTGGGGATGTTTCACAGGGCTGGAACGAATTAAATCTATTTCAGTTACAGTGGTACCTTGAGATATGAACAGACCAACATACAAATTTTTTAAGATAGAAGCTGCAACTTGGTCCATATTTTTGTTTGAGATCCGAGCGAAATTCTGAGATACGAGTCGTGATTTGGGAAGCTGCCACTAGTTGGCGCATTGGTGCATAGGTCCAGTATCTGCAGTTTGATATATGAGTTGACTGATTTATGAGCTTGGTTACAGAATAAATTAAATTTGTATCTCAAGGTACCACTGTATTTTAAATGGGAAAAATTTGTTTGATATACAAGTTGACTGACTTACAAACTCGGTTACAGAACAAATTAAACTTGTATCGCAAGGTACCACTGTATTTATCAAGTATCCACTGAAGCCAGCCCTTGTACGATGGTTCTAGAAATATAGAGATGAACAAGACATAGTCTAGTCCCTGGCTTCATCTAGTGGAGAAGACAGACACTTCAGAAATCATGACACTTTCTAACAATTCATGATCTAACAAGTGCTGGATTTGGGATGGGTATAGTTCTTTCTGAAGGAATACTGAAAATAAATATTTTTGAACTTTTAACATGCTATTTTCTCTGCTTAGATTGTTTATTCCACTTCTCATCCATTCCAACTTTCACTCTACTTTTCAACTTCAACTCATCATTCAAGTATCACCCCCTTTCTAACCATTCATGGGTTACTCTGGCCCATATTTCAGAGCCTGCTTACAGAAACAAGCTGACTAAATGGAGATATAGTCAGCATTGAGTTTGGTTCAGATTAAAGAGAAGTTGAAGTTCATGTTTGGCTATTACTCAAAACCTAATGTAATGCTTTTTTCTTGCTGTGGGCCAAAAAGCTTATTCTGGCCTAGAGATATAATCTAATGTTTCAACTCAGGTTACTGCACCTCTTTGGACCCTTCCCTGGTAATTCACCTTGGTATTTGAGTTGAGATTCTTGTTCTTGACTTAGGAGCTCTAGACACTGACCTTGAATGTTTTTCTTTTTTTAAATTTAAGTGAGAGGCAGGGAGGCAGACAGACTCCCACATATGCCCTGACTGGGATCCACCTGGCAAGCCCCCTACCAGGCGATCCTCTGCCCATCTGGGGCCATAGCTCTGTTGCTCAGCAACCAAGCTATTTTAGCAACTGAGGTGAGGCCATGGAGCCATCCTCAGCACCCAGGGCCAACTCGCTCAAACCATTCGAGCCCTGGCTTCAGGAGGGGGGAGAGAGAGAAAGAGAAAGAGAGATAAAAAGGGGGAGTGGTGGAGAAGCAGATGATTGCTTCTCCTTTGTGCCCTGACCCGGAATGAACCAGGACTTTCACATACCTGCTAACGCTCTACCACTGAGCCAGCTGGCCAGGGCCTGAACTTGATTTTTACAACATTAATTCTACTTAACATTTCAATTTTGATTTTTATGTTCCCCTGTACTAAAATACTGAATCAGATTGATCTCATATCAGACTTTTCTCCTTTGTGTTCTCTCATAAGATATACTGCGTAAACATAGTACTTTAGCTGGTTATAACATGTGTGTAAGCCTTAGACCAAGTACTCTTGTATCCTTCTCCTCATCTTTAGCATCTAATACAGTATGATGCCACTGTGTTATACATAGTTATAAAGTTGGATTAAAAGAGAAGTTACTGACCTCTTCACCGTTTTTTTTCCTGCCCAACGCATACTGTTTTGTTGCTTCAATAAATCGCACAGGGATATTATAGACTCGCTTGTTAAAAAATACAACTAATGTATATGGCTGTTTGGAATCATGGCCAGAACTTTTCCGAATAAGAAATGATCCATCCTGTTTATTAAATAAAAAGCATCATTATTACTTATATTTCTACAGTTTAGAAATCAGTTTATGAAAAATATCTATATTATATTCAAAATATAATTATTTAGCTACATAATTATTATTCATAAATTTGTTTTATTATTTTGTAAGAAAATACTTCAGTAAACTATATACTTATAGAAAATTTAAACATATTTTATATTTACATATGTTTATATATACTTATAAAAATCCTGAGTGAGATCAATGCACTTTTTGATGCTCTAAATAAGATATTATGTTAATAGGATTTAGAAATGTGTGAAGGAACACATTAAAGTAAAATCTAGAGGCCACTTTTGAATTAGAAACCATATCCACAAGTTGCCTGTGAATAAAAAAAATGTTATCAAACAAATTTTATTCAAAAGTACTTGTAAGAAGAAAGTAGAAATTGGGGGAAAAATATTTCAGGTAATGAAAATTCTCTTCTTATAAATTTATATTGAAGCATATAAAACTGTACTATAATTTTTAACATTTAGTTAAATACTTTATAAAGTATTCTAGAATCATTAATTCAAAAATTATGAACAAAAAAATGGACAAAAGAGAAAGGAGAAAAATGCAACAACAGTTGATAAAACTGCAAAGAAAATAAAAGAGAAATACAAACCTCTCTCAGAAATGAAGAAGAAATGACAAGATGTCCAAGGGACTATAGTCTCAAATGAAGAGTTGTTAAATACATGAAGGAAGGCAAGGAAACCACCAAGACAGGTGTGCAGAGACTTAAGAAGTACAACAACAGGGTCAGAGTGGTTGAATTGAAAGAAAGACAAAGAAGGTCCAAACTGCATGTAACCTGAGTCCTTGAAGAAGAGAAACAAAACTACTCTTTAGGAGTATAATTTAAGAAAATGTATTAGAAATAAGAGAACACTTAAATTTATTTATTGAAAAGGTTTCTATCCACCTGAAAAAAAAAATGACCTGGAAATCAACTCAGAGACATATTCTGGTAAAAACAAAATAAAAATTATAAAAGGTCTTCAGAGTTTTAGACTAAAATATCAAATTACATATAAGGGCAAGAAAAAACATTAGCATCAGGTAGAACAACATAATTCACTGGAGCAACACTCAAGCCAAGGATTTTATATCCAGCCAAGATTTCCTTCAGGTGTCAGGCTTATGAAAAACAGTTTTAAATATGCAAGAACTCAAGGAATAATGTAAACACAGTTCTTCTTAAGAATCTAGTACAAGATGAGCTTCATCAAACAAAAAGAGACTACCAGGGAATCCAGCAAAGGGAATGATGAAAAACATTTAATATATTTCATTGTAGAGTTAGGACTAAAACAATGGTGGCAAAAAATAGTGTGTAAATATGATATAATTTGACAATGTAGGGTGCAAGTAAAAAAAATGGGAGGAGAAAGGAGAAAGAAAGGGAAAAATGGCACTTTAATCTTGGATTGTCCAAACTGTCCCTAGTGTTCCCACATGGTTAGGTTTGGATAATCCAAAAATTTCTTTCCAAGTACTCTGTGCCATCCTGACCTCAACAGTTTATCCCATGCACTGATCCAGAGTAGCCTGTTACTTTGCACTCCTGGATGGATCTCAGGTAGCACAAGCCTTTCAGAGATCTCCCCCGGAAGCCTTCTTCTCTCCCAGTGTTTGGAGAGCAGAGGAACCTATGGATCCTCGTCGAGATGAAAGGACAAGTAGAGATGAGATGGAGAAACAAAGAGGGAGATACTTGGAAGAGAGGAGGAATGGCAATTCTTTTAGATTAAGTAAAGAAAAAGATCCCTGCATCCATAATCGTTTCAGTTGGATAGCAACTGTGCCTGTTATAGGCTAAGGGCAGGATGAGATTTAAAAATGGCCAAACCTTGTTTGATCTGTATAATGCATCTTCAGCAGACTTTCGATCGCAGTCACCAGCGTACCACGGCTTACAGTGAATGTCGGTCTCCTGTGAAATTGAGGGAATGGTTAAGGATGATATGGTCCTTCAGTGGTACCATACCTTCTATGCATGAAAAACAGAGTCCCATTTTGCATTATCAAGACAGGCCTAACTGCATGTGGACCAGTAATCTGTAATGAGTTTATGCTTCCTTTGATCAATTATAGGGTTATATAATTGGCTTTTCTCCATTTGGCTTTAGTTGCTAACCTTAGTAATTGAACATAAGAACTAAATTCTGCTAGATTCCTAAACCATTTATTCCTTTCTCCTAAATAAAATATAATCTCTTTTGCCCATGTGATCTTATTGTTTTTGCTTTGTTTGAAATGCTTTATATTTTCCAAACTGTTTTTTACAAATGTTATCTTGTTTGATTCTTGTAATTACTTTGAAGGCATTTTACATTTGAGAAAGCCTAGAGAGACTTGCCCAAGGGCACAGATAGTCCTTATTCTCTTATAGACTGTGCTGTTTTATGTGTTTTAATATCACATGCCTCCACAGATCTATTCTGAGAAAATCACAGTTTTAATAGAAGCTATGTGAAAGAAAAAAAAGAACAATCAAAAGCAACACACTTTTTTCCTAGTTTTCAAGAACCATAAATTGTTATTTAGGGCATCTAGAATACAAATTGGAACAAATGGAACAAGGTCTTAATAACTGAAAAAAATGTATTTTGTACCGATCAGTAAATGACAACTTAAAATGTGGTCTGTTCTCAAGCACCATTCTAAACTCTCTTTTATAAGAAGACATGCCTTTTCCTGCAGTTACTGGTAATAATGAGAGTTCGTATCATACCTGTTCTGACACACTGGAATTAGATGAAAAGCTGGGTGATGGGCCATCCACAGTTGGGCTGCCCCCTTCCGGGAATCCTGAAAGGGATTTGAAAAATCAATGGATCTTCATTATTCCTTGCAGAGTTACTATGCCTGTACCTCAGCGCTATGGCGGACACTGCAGGGGACGCACACACCAACAAAAATCCTTAGGAGTAATGGTTCTCAAAACATGGCCTGAGAATGTCGGGAATCCCCCAGATCCTTTCAGGGGCTCTGCAATGTCTTTTCCAAAACTGTGAAGCCCAGTTTTCTTTATTTTTCTCAAACATAAAAATATACTGCAACAGACTGAATATAGAGGCAGATAGGAGTATCCAGTCATCTCTGTTATTCCGGGAATTATTAAAAATGTAAAACAATGCCACTCTTCCTACCAATTGTTTTTGTTTGGAAGATATTATTTTTTAATAAAATATTTATGTCAACATGTAATGAGCTTAATATATTAATGGGTTAATAAGTATGTTTTAAATGTCTGTTTTAATGAATACATTTAATATCAATAGAAAGATAGAAACCAAAGTTGTTTGGTCTGATCTTAAGAGTGTTAAATGATCCTGAAACCAAAATGTTTAAGAATTGTTCCCTTAAGGTATAAACTCAATCTAGGAGTGAAGACACATGAAATAGATATAATACTTAGCTGCATTCATTTGTTCATTCATTCTTTCATTCATTCATGAAATGCCTATCATGGGTCAAGTCACTAGGAATATACAAGTAAAAAAACCCAGCAAAATGCCCTGCCCTCTTGGAGTCTAACTTTTTTTTGTTTTGTATTTTTCTGAAGTGAGAAGCAGGGTGGCAGAGAGACAGACTCCTGCATGCACCTGACCAGGATCCACCCAGCATGCCCACCAGGGGGCGATGCTCTGCCCATCTGGGGCATTGCTCTGTTGCAACCAGAGTCATTCTAGTGCCTGAAGCAGAGGCCATAGAGCCATCCTCAGTGCCCGGGCCAACTTTGCTCCAATGGAGCCCCAGCTGCGGGAGGGGAAGAGAAAGAGAGAGAGGAAGGAGAGGGGAAGGGGTGGAGAAGCAGATGGGCGCTTCTCCTGTGTGCCCTGCCTGGGAATTGAACCCGGGGCTTCCACATGCCAGGCTGACACTCTACCACTGAGCTAACCAGCCAGGGCAGGGGAGCTTAACTTTTAATGGAATGAGATAGGCAATAAAGATATAAGGAAATATATATATTATTATTACAGAGTCATAAGTGCCATGAAAAAAAATAAGCAGGAAAGGGGGTTGGAGATAGCCTCAGACAAGTAGTACATTTAAACACTCTGGTCGGAGAAGGAAAATCTCATTGAGGCGACACTTGGGTAAGATCTGCAAATGAAGAGGGAAAAGGCATGTGATATCCCAGGAAAGAATGTTCCAGGTGAAAGGAGCAGTGAATACAAGGCCTGGCATATTTGAGGACTAGAGAGGCCACTGTGAGGAAAGGAGAGAACAATAAGAGATCAAGTCAGACAGGAGGTAATGAAGGAACCAGAAGGCCAGTTCAGTGCTCTTAAAAGCCCGGCAGGAGATGATGGTGGTTTGGAACAAATGGCATCGTGGAATTAATGAGAGTTGTTGGATTCTAGGTATGTTTTGAGGTAATAGCTGGAATATGTTTGAAAAAAGCAAGTGATGTCAAAGCTGACATTTTCTGAGCTCTGAATGTATGCCATTCCTGTTGTGTTTTCCACATCTTAGCTCGTTTTGTCCTCACCTCAGCCCTTTGTGGAATGAGCTATTAGACCCCACCCCATTTTACAGATGAGACCTTCCTCGACTGCCCATCTAGACCAGTGCCTCTCATTGCCACCATTACCCTCTGTGACCCCATCCTCTGCTACCTTGCTTTGTTTTTCTTTATAGCATTTAGCATTTACTTGATATTATAAAATTTATCTGGTTGTTTATTCTTTCTGTTTGTCTCCTCCAGTAGAACAGAAGCTCCATAAGGACAGGGACTCTATTTTATTCACTGCTGTCATTCCCTGTGTCTAGAATAGTGCTTGGCACATGGCAGATGGTCAGTAAATATTTATCAATCAAAAGAATGACTTTGGGTTGAAAACAATAAAAGGTATAATAAAGCTTTACATAGTGAAACATAAATTTCTATAGCCAAACCATTCCCACTTTGTGTTCAGAATTTTTTTTTCAGAATTTTTTTAAACAAATAGTGTGTTTAGTGTAAGTTTTATTTATTTAAGATAAATGAAAAGTCAAATAAAACCTAACAATCTGATTTTTGCTCAGTAGAAATGCACAACATTTTTTGGTGTAGAACAATTATTCTCTGTATTTAAATTTATTGAATCTTGATTATTTTGGAATATTTTCCAAATTACCCATATAAGGAAGGCTTTGTTTGTTTTATTTTTTTATTTATTTTTTCTAGATTAGATAAAAAGCAAGTCAAGGTTTGGATAGTTATGTTCTGCAAGCCTAACTTAGCTGATTCATGAATTTTTAGGATGATGCAAAGTTTGCCTTGGGACAATTATCTAGACATTTTACAAATCTTTTCAGGGTACCTTTTGTGGGTCTATTTTATGATTATTAAAATGTATTTTAGATTTAATTAAAATAGCTATTATTTATTGAAGGCCTTCTAGAATATGTACCAGATACTTTCCATATGTTGTTATACTTAATCTCTTCTTAAAAACAGTTGTATTGGTTTTGTAAAAAATAAAATAAAGAAAATATGAGCGATATGACCAGTAAAATATTCAATCAACAGTAGAAGTGAAAAAGTAAAAATTATCTCAAATCTATCTACTTTTAAAAACAACTCTATGAAAATTATTCTTGGCCCTATTTTACCGATGAAACAAGCTAGAGAAAACACTGAGAGCCCCCAACTGGAGGTGGCAGTGTTGTGTTAGACCAGGTGACTCAGACAAGAAGATCCAGCCTTCACCACTACCTGATATTACTCTTCAGGACATCATTGTACTTACTTGGCAGAGGTATGGGTTTTTGATGGACTTGCCTGAAAAGAAGAATTTCAGATTAATTAAAGGGCAAAGCACAAGATGAATAAGTTTGACTTTTTGTTTACAGTGAAGACTCTGTGAACCTGTGACTCTCACAAAGGAGTCAACAGGAATGGCCGGTGGGCCAGATCTAGTGGTAGAAAAGGCACCAAAACCTTCAAGATAAGAAAAATTGTTCCCTTCACTTTTGGAAAAGGAGGCACCTCGACTAATGCTACATTTCAGTGAAGTCCAATAGTTAACCCGAATGTTAGGTCTCTGAGAGTCTAAGCAGTTCTTTTAAAGTTGTTACCTACTTAAAAACTTAAAACCCTTTAAAATTTAATTGCAAAGCAATGAAAGATCAGACCTTTACAAAGCATACAAGCCAGTGCCACTGTGTGGTATAACAATGCAAGCGTCAACGGCTGCAGCAACAGAGGAAACCTGTTTTTAAAGGCAAGGGTTCTTACTTCTGGGCAGATGGAAACACTGGTGACTGCGCAGATTCTTGTCTGTGACTAGACCCTCGGTGGCGTTCAGCCGGTATAGGTTTTTCTGTATCAAGAAAATTCTTATATTAGAATCAGAATAAAATTTCTGTCCCCATGTCAAAACTTCGCAATATCAACCGAGAAGCACAGGATTTGGTCAGATGTCTTTGTATGAACATACTTTTCACCAGTATGTCATCTGATTATGCACCTGTCAGTCTGGTGATGTATTTGTGCTATTAGGACCAGGACTTCCACCCTAGTGTTACAGATATACCCTACTGCCTCTGATTTCATCCCCTGGCAAGGTACCTGGGGATGGAACCTGTGGGATCTGGACCTTTAAGTGTGTGAGTGCAGGTGGGAGCCAGAGGTGAGCAAGTTTTAGTCACCCACCGCCTGCTTTCTATCTGGGCTCCACACAGAGGTTCCCACACCCTGAGTGTGTCTTCATTAATCATAAGATGTGACTATAAGAAATTTCATTCTGATAAGTGGTAAAATATGATATTTTGTGAATTATCTACTCTTTTTGAAAAATTAATTGAGCAAATTCAAGGTTAACTCTACAACAATGTTAATCTCTTTTGCATTTCACTGTGTTTTCCTGAGGGGGAGAGGAAGGGGAAGAGTTATAACTAGTACACAGGGAACCGGGCACAACCCAAAATATAAGAAACTTATGTTGAAGGTCATCGTGAACTTCACTGCTGAACCATTAATAGATGTGATTATAAATTATTTAATGCTCTATCCTTCCTCAGACTTGGTGTAGGATGTGTTATAATCTGGGTGTGTCCATAATGTGTCTCCTGAATGGAAGAAAGGTTGAAATTTATTGGTCTCCTGTTATAGGAATCCATAAAGAATAAAAGTAGTAAGAACTCAAGGATGTAAATATATGGTAAGATAGACTTCAGGGATTTTTTGTGTTGCACTGAAATTCAGGAGCCTTGAACTACTGAAGATTGTGTTTCAAGTTTGTGGCAGTTACTTTGAGCTTCCATGGGAGAAGTTTTGTTCACAGCTTAACAATTCATTAGGTTCAGAAGGAGGAACAATGAACACATAGGTTCCCACAGCTAATTAGCATTGACCACACTTACTTGGTCCTGCCATCCTGGAGACTTCCTCCCTATGGGAGAAGAGGCTGTTTTGGGGTATGGATGGCCATTACCATATTCTTGAAATAAGTCACAAAAGAGGTTGTATGCTGAGCTTCTGCACTGGCAGCCCTTTGGGAATGAGAACATTTGAACTGCATAGAACATGTCACGAGCCCCTCCTTTGCTGGTGTTCAGGGGTTCCTGAAGCCATGAAATTTGCACAGGGTTGTACTAACTTCCTGTAGAGGCCTGCCCTATGGTTCTGCTATCACTCCAAGCTCCCTGCTCAGCAGGCACAGAAGACAGCAATGGTAGGGCAGCAAGACAAAAGCATCAAAGGAGAGGCAGGCAAAAGCAAGACAGCAGAAAGGGAGTGATATTCAGAAATTGCCCTGGGGGGAAAAGATATGGGAACAGAAGAAAAAATCTATTAAAGAAATTAATTATTGGAGTAATTAAAGCAGACAGACAGGTGAATTGTAATGGACATTCAGAAAATGTCCACCATTCATCATCATAGAAACCAGAATATCTTATGTAGATCTGCCCATATTAACTCAGGAAATGGTGAGAACACTTATTAAACTTTAAACATTAGGTATCTTCAAGTGTGGAATCAGATGGGTGCAGAAAATTTATTTTTATATAGTATTTTAAGTATTGAGATTATGCCTAATTCTTACTGTTTTCCCCCAGGACTTTTCAAATACAAATATTTTAAAAATGAGAATATTTTAATAAAAGGTATATGTAAGTTTTTAGGGTTATGATAAAACAAAGAAAGAAAGCATTTAAAGATGTACTAAGACAGACATTTGAACTCTGAAAACATTATTTTGAAAACTTAGCAAAAGAACTAGTTCAAATAAACAGGTTTTTTAAAAGTTGCATTTCTTAACTAAACAGTCTAAGATACATGAATGGCTCTACATTAGTCTTCACAGTAATGGAAAGCTATGGCTCTGTTTCTGGCAAGGCATACCTGTCTGCAGAGAGACAGATGTGGGCTGTGCATACTGTAACCCACACCAAAGATGCTGCCCAAGTAATCTCAGGTCCTGACCAGCTTTGCCATTCACTACTCATTACAATGGAAAGGCCATTTTGTTTAGAAAATCTAGTTTTGTAGTTATAACTACCTTATAAATAAAGAATTTAGAAAGACATTTATATACAAATTCTTAATTAAAATAACTTTTATAAGACATGCTCCTCCCTTAAAATAATGTAGATTTACCTTCACAAACATTTGAGGCATTCTGTTGAGAAGCAAGCAGAGTCTATTAAAAAAAAAAAAAGCAAAGATATTCAATACAGTTGAATATGGAAATAAAAGTCAAAGCAATATTATTAAAGCAAATATTTGGGAACAACATTTCTCTGACTGATAGCTATTCTCTCAATCACAAGAACAACAATTAAAAACATACAATCTTGATTTCCAAGAGTAATGGTGGTATAAGAGATACTCCTAATATCTCCCTTGAAATTTCAACAAATTGAACAACTATAATTCAGTGGAGGAACCCCAGCTGGGCTCACAGGTATGCCTGAAAGATCCAAGCACTGAATGGACTGAAGGTGGAATGGGGTGAAAAAGGGGGCAGAAGATAAAACACAATCACACTGGGCTTTGGAGAGGAGAGGAGACAAACATCAAGTGACTGTTGTTTTTTTCTGCTGGACTATGGGGAGGAGCGAAGCTTAGGCTCTCTGGATTTTGTCTAAGGGGTACAAAGAGGGGAACTCAGAGTGACTGGGGTCTCCTTCTTCCCAGAACAGAAGTGAGACAAAGGGGCAGAGGAGGAGAGAAACCAAAGCAGCTAAAGCACAGGGTCATGGCCAGTGTTCTCATGGTCTGCCTGCAGCTCACAATCAGCAGAGACAGAGAAAGCTAAAGTGAGGCCCACAGCCTCCCAGATCCCACCTCTCTCACCTTGCAGTGCCGAGAGTAGCAGAGACAAACCCCACAGCTAGCTTTCCAGAGCTGCTCTATCCCCTGAAGAACAGAGGTGCTCCACATCGGGTCCCCAGGTCTGTTGAGTTGTGGGATGGAGCATGTGGAAACCTGAGATCACCATTGCTAGAGCCATAAAGCCATAAAGCTGAAGCCCTAAAGCCAAAGCTGTATGGCTGAAGCCATAAAGCCTTCACAACACACCCCACCCACCAACGTGACTGCAGCCCCACCTACATCATTGCCACAGCAACATCTCAGTGGTGGACAGCCCAGGAACTTCACAGAACTAAAAGTTGTAATACAGCAACACCTCCTGGAATTAAACCTCTCAAAACTGAAATTTACCTTTCCTTTTTTTCTTCTTATTCTTTTTCTTTGTTTTGAATTTTATCTTATTTAGATTTTATATTTTTTATTCTTATTTTTTGTGGTGTTTTGTTTTTTATTTTTTGTCTGCCTTTGATCTTTTTTCTGTGGTTTTTCTTGTCATAATTTAAATTTTTTTATATTTTTATTGTATTTTTTATTTTAATCTCATATTTTTAATTTTTCTTTTGTTAGAGTTCTTAACAATACCACTTTCAAATGCCATCAATGAAGAAGAAATTTAATACCATGACTACACAAGACAGAGACATAGTTCAAAAAGAAAATGAAAAATCTCCAGAAAAAAATCTCAATCACATAGAAACCTTGGAATTAAATGATAGAGAATTCAAAACTGAAGTTCTGAAAGTACTCAACGAGATGTGAGAAAACACCAACAGGCAAATTAATGAGCTCAGAAAACAAACTAATGAACAAAATGAACACCTCACCAAGGAGACTGAAACTTTAAAAACAGAGATGAAGAACTCAATACATGAATTGAAAACTGAGGAATTAAATTTAGCTAATAGAACAAACCAGATAGAATAAGAATCAGTGATGTCAAAGAGAAGCAACTAGAGATGCTACAGAGAAGAGAGATACTCACAAATTAAAAAAAAAAAACAACTGAGAGAGCTCTACAAGAGTTGTCTGATTCCATCAGAAAGAACAGTATAAGGATAATGCGTATATCAGAAGAAGAAGAAAGGGAGAAAGAAATTTTCCAAGCCTGTGGAAAGAGCTAGAGCCTTGAATCCAAGAAGCAAACAGAACTCCGAGTTACCACAACCCAAACAGATATACTCCAAAGCACATCATAATAAAATTTTCAAAAATCAGTGAGGGAGAAAGAATCCTCAAGACAACTAGGGAAAAAAAGAACATAACAATATAAAGGAAAGCCCATTAGGTTATCACCAGACTTCTCAGCAGAAACTCTACAAACCAGAAGAGAGTGGACCTACACATTCAAAGTACTGAAAGAAAGGATTTACCAGCCAAGAATATTATATCCATTAAAGTTATGCTTCAAATATGAAGGAGAAATAAAAACTTTTACAGACATACAGAAGCTGAGAAAATATATCACCAGAAAACCCCCACTGTAGGAAATACTCAACGAGATTATTCAACCAGATACAAAGAAAAAAAAACACAAATCAAAACTACAAGTAGCCTGACCTGTGGTGGCACAGTGGATAAAGCGGCAACCTGGAACAGTGAGGTCACTGGTTCAGGGCCCTGGGCTTGCCTGGTCAAGGCACATGGGAGAAACACCTACTCTCGCTTCTCTCTTCCCCTTCTCTCTCTCTCCTCTCTCTAAAAATTAATAAATAAAAACTTGAAAAAAAATAAAATAAAATAAACTTTCCTTTAAAAAAAAAACCCAAAAAAACTACAAGTAAAAGCTCCAACAAAGTCACAATAAAAACAAGGATAATCTGTGACAACAATAACATAAAAGAGGAGAGGATAAAAATCTGCAGTAGCAAAGGAGGATGGAGTGCAGAAGCACTCATAAGACAAAGGACTTTTGTACATAGAAACATTTTTCTCTTAATCACCTAGTGGTAACCACCCACACAAAAAAAGCCACCAATGAAACACACAGCTAAAAAAAGAAGAAACAGGGGAAAACAGTACAGAATACCATCAAACAGAAATAACTGACATAAACAAAAAAGAGAAGAACCAAACAAGACAGAGCTACCAGAAAACAAAACATAAAATGGTTATAAGAAATTGGCAAGTGTCAATAATTACCCTAAATGTAAATGGACTGAACTCACCAATAAAGAGGCACAGAGTAGCAGATTGGATAAAAAAGAAAACCCAACCAATGCTGCCTTCAACAGACACATCTAGCCTACCTGTGGTGGTGCAGTGGATAAAGTGTCGACCTGGAATGCTGAGGTTGCTGGTTCTTGCCTGGTCAAGGCAAATATGGAAGTTGATGCTTCTTGCTCCTCCCCCTTTCTCTCTCTCTCTCACTCTCTTTCTCTCTCCCCTTTCTAAAATTAAGAAATAAAATCTTAAAAAAAGAGAGACACATCTAAGCTGCAAGGACACAAGGAGATTCAAAGCAAAAGGCTAGAAAAATGATTCTCCAAGCAAATAATATCCAAAGAAAAGCAAGGGTAGCCATACTCACATCTAACAATGCTGACTTCAAGACAACAAAGTTAACCAGAGAAAAAATGGACATTTCATAATGATAAAGGGGACATTGTATCATGAAGACATAACACTTCTTAATGTACATATATGCAACAAATGAGGGAGCACCAAAATATATAAGACATCTACTAACAGATCTAAAAATAAAAGCAGACAAAAACACAGTCATACTTGGAGATTTCAGCACACTATTGACAGCTTTTTAGAGAGATCATCCAAACATAAAATTAATAAAGAAGTATTAGCCTTAAACAACACTTTGGACCAAATGGACATTTATAGGACATTTCATCCCAAAATGTCAGATTATACATTATTCTCCAGTGTGCATGGAACATTCTCAAGGATAGACCATATGTTGGGCCACAAAACTAACATCAACAAATTCAGGAAGATTAAAATTATACCAAGCATATTTTCTAATCATAAGGCTTTGAAATTAGAGTTCAGCTGTAAAAAGGAAGTGAAGAAACCCACAAAAACAAGGACATTAAACAACATACTTCTAAAAAAATGACTAGTTCAAAGAAGAAATAAAAGCAGAGATCAAAAGAGATATACAGACAAATGAAAATGACAACATGACATAACAAAATTTCTGAGTTGCAGTGAAAGCAGTAATAAGAGGGAAGTTTATCTCATTACAGGTTTATATCAAGAAACAAGAGAGATCCCTAACCTAACACCACACCTCAAGGGACTAGAAGAAGAAGAAGGAAACCAACCCAAAGTCAGCAGAAGAAAGGAAATAATAAAAATTAGAGCAGAACTAAATGAAATAGAGAACCAAAAAAAAAAAAAAAGATAGAAAAAATTAATACAACAAAGGGCTGTTTTTTTTTTAAAGATCAATAAAATCAACAAAACACTGGCTAGACTCGCTCAGGAAAAAAGAGGAAGGACTCATATAAATATAATCCAAAATGAAAGAGGAGAAATTACCACAGACATCATAGATAGACAAAGGATCATAGTAGAACATTATGAAAGATTATATGCCATCAAATTCAACAACCTAGAGGAAATGGATAAGTTCCTAGAACTATACAATCTTGCTAGACTGAGTCACAAAAAAGTGGAAAACCTAAACAGACCTATAAGCAAGGAGGAAATAGAAACTATCAGAAACCTCCTCCAAAACAAAAGTCCAGGACCAGATGGCTACACTGGTGAATTCTACCAAACATTCAAAGAAGAGTTGATATTTATCCTTCTCAAAGTCTTTCAGAAAAATAGAAGCAATACTCTCCAACACATTTTATGAAGCCAACATAACCCTCATACCAAAACCTGGCAAGGATAACACACACACAAAAAGAAAACTACAGACCAATATCCCTAATGAATACAGATGCAAAAAATCCTAAACAAAATACTAGCAAATCGAATACAACAACACATTAAAAAAATACACCACAATCAAGTGGGATTCATTCCAGGAGCATAAGGATGGTTCAACATAGGGAAATGATTAACATAATATACCACCTCAATAAAAGAAAGAACAAAAGTCATATGACCCTATCAATAAATGCAGGAAAGGCATTCAATAAGATATAACATCCCTTTATATTTAAAACACTCAATAAAATTGGAATAGAAAGAAAGTGCCTCAACATAATAAAGGCCAAACATGATAAACCATTAGCTAATATCATATGGAATTATGAAAAAAGGATAGCTTTTCCTCTAAAATCAGAAGCAAGACAAGGCTGCCCCTACTCTGCACTCTTATTCAACATAGTTCTGGAAGTTATTGCCTGAGTGATCAGGCAAGAGAAAGAAAAAGAAAGCCTTCGTATCAGGAAAGAGGAAGTTAAGTTATCATTTTCTTCAGGTGACATGTATATAGAAAACCCCAAAGACTCCATCAAAAAACTATTAGAAACAAGAAACCAATATAGTAAAGTCACAGGATATAAAATCAATATACAAAATTCCACTGCTTTCCTATACACCAACAATGAAACATCAGAAAGTGAACTAAAAAAAATTCTGTTTACAACTGCAACAACAAAAAATAAAATATCTAGGAATAAATTTAACAAAGGATGTGAAGGACCTATGTACTGAAAACTACAAAACATTATTAAAAGATATTGAAAAAGACACAAGGAAATGGAAAAATATTCCATGTTCATGGATTGGAAGAATCAACATAGTTAAAATGACCATATTTCCTAAAGCAATAAACAAATTTAATGTAATCCCCATCAAAATTCCAATTTTATTTTTTAGAGAAATGGAACAAAAAATTACCAGGTTTGTATGGAACCATAAAAACCCTGAATAGCTAAAGCAATCCTGAGGAAAAAGGATAAAGCTGGGGGTATCACACTACCTTACTTCAAATTATACTATAGAGCCACGATAATCAAATCAGCATGGTATTGGCAGAAAAACCGACATACAGACGAATGGAACAGAATTGAGAGCCCAGAAATAAAACCACATATATATGGACATATCATCTTCAACAAAGGAACCAAAAACATACAATGGAGAAAAGAAAGCCTCTTCAATAAATGGTGCTGGCAAAATTGGAAAGCCACATGCAAAAGAATGAAACCTGACTACAGTTTGTTCCCCTGAACAAAATTTAATCCAAAATGGATCAAACACCTAAATATAAGATCCGAAACAATAAATTACATAGAAGAAAACATAGGTACTAAACTCATGGACCTTGGCCATAGAGAACAATTTATGAATTTGAACCAAAGGCAAGGGAAGTGAAGGCAAAAATAAATGAATGGGACTATATCAAACTAAGAAGCTTCTGCACAGCAAAAGAAACTGACAACAGAACAAATAGGCAGCCAACTAAAATGGGAAATGATATTTGAAAACAACAGCTCTGATAAGGAGTTAATATCCAAAATATATAAAGAACTGACAAAGCTCAGCAACAAACAAGCAAGCGATCCAATTAAAATATGAGGAGAGGACCTGAACAGACACTTCTCCCAAGAGGACATACAAATGGCCAACAGATGTATGAAAAGATGCTCATCTTCACTAGCTATTCAAGAAATGCAAATCAAAACTACAATGAGATACCACTTCCCACCTGTGTGATTGGCTATTATTAACAAGACAGGTAATAAAAAGAAACCCTCATTCACTGCTGGTGGGAATGCAAATTAGTACAACCATTATGGAAGAAAGTATAATGGTTCCTCAAAAAATTAAGAATAGAACTACTGGCCTGACCTGTGGTGGCGCAGTGGATAAAGCGTCGACCTGGAAATGCTGAGGTTGCCGGTTCGAAACCCTGGGCTTGCCTGGTCAAGGCACATATGGGAGTTGGTGCTTCCAGCTCCTCCCCCCTTCTCTCTCTCTGTCTCTTCTCTCTCTCTGTCTCTCTCTCTCCTCTCCAAAATGAAGAAATAAATAAAAAATAAGATAAAAAAACAAACACCAATCTCAAAAAAAAAATCAAAAAGTAAACACCTACAAAAATAATAATAAATATAAAAAAAATAAAAAAAAGAATAGAACTACTATACGACCCAGCAATCCCTCTACAGGGAATCTACCCCCAAAACTCGAAAACACTGGCGTATAAAGACACATTCACCCCCATGTTTATTGCAGCATTATTCACAGTAGCCAAGACATGGAAACAACCAAAGTGTCCCTTGATAAAGGATTGGATAAAGAAGATGTGGTACATATATACAATGGACTACTGCTCAACCATGAGAAATGACATTGTGATATTTACTACAACACGGATGGACCTTGAGAACGTTATACTGAGTGAAATAAGTAAATCAGAAAAAGCTAAGAACTGTTTGATTTCATACATAAGTGGGATATAAAACTGAGTCTCCTGGACATAGATAAAAGTGAAGTGGTTACCAAGGGGAAGGGGGTGTTGGGGGAAAGAATGTAAAGGGGGACAAATATAAGGTGATAGGAAATGATTTGACTTTGGGTGATGGGTATACAACATAATCAACAGTTCAAATGCTATAGAAATGTTTACCTGAAACCTGTGTATTCTAATTGATCAATGTCACCATGTTAAAGTTAATTCTTTAAATAAAATTTAAAAATAAAAATAAACTAAAACAACAACAAAAATCATACAGTCTCCAGTCTACCCTTTGCATTAAGTAACAACTAACTGGAGGTGTCTCATGGAAGGAGCAATGTCGTGTGGTGTTGGGACCTCCCTGCTCTGTCAGGAGGGTTGATGGGTACCATACCCCTAGCAGGTGTCTGGCAGTAGCGCTTGTGCAGTGGGGATGGGCACCTGGCTTTCATCTCAGGACCCCACCGTCTCAGCGTTTGCTGAATGATTATAAATGTCAGGTTACAGAATAGATACCAGGTCAAGGTGAGCTTCCTTGAATAGTGGGCTGGTCCAGGTTCCCTTTGTTCTGGCCAGAATCTGAGGTTAGTCAGGTTTATGTTGTGCCTGATACACAACTGTCAGGTCTCTGGCCAGAGGGGTGCGAAGTAGACACAGGGGATCCCCAAGGGGAAGACAGATGTCATGGGAGGCAGAGAGCCTGGCTGCTCATCTGCTACTGCCACTGAGTGAGGCCGCCAGGGTCAAATGAGGATGAACTCCCCGCAGGCATCGTCTTCCCCGGCTAACTGAAGATGCCAAGTTTTCCCCGACTGCCCAAGCAACACCTGCCATTGCTAAGACTGCTGTGTTCACCTTCGCTGGAAACAGTCAACTTTAAATAAGTGGATAAGAATAAACATTGTGGGAAATATGAAATGTGTTTAACAGCAAAATTAACTTACTGTCTTCAGTGGTGTAGCTGGCTTTCTCCTGGAGGATAAAAAAAGATTGGCTTTGTTAAAACACAGAAAGATAAAGTGGAACCATCTGCTTGTCATTCTATTGTCAAATATAAATTAGAGCAGTGGAAGTAATACGAGTGTGTAGGAAGACTGTCCTGAAGAGTGGAGACCGAGGAAGCAGGACCCTCTCCCCCACCTCAGAGAGAGTCCACCGGCAGATGGCAGAGGGGTGATTAGGGATAAACAGGAGCACCAGTCGCCAGGGAGTCAGCATAACTGAGCTCTTGTTCCAGTTCTGCTATTAATTACTGGAATCTCCAGCTTCTTTCTCTGGCAGTGAGAACAGTTGGAGATATAGGTTGCTCATCTGTACAATGAGGACCAGGATCAGTGTTTTCAATGTGTACACAGAGCCCTCTCCTCCTCCAGCTGCACCCTGGGCTACTACCTGGGGATGGAGACGGGATATGAGGGTGGCCATGCAGGTGAGGCTGCAGCTGGCACCTCCTCGTGCCAACTTCTGCCTGCTTCTAGGGGACTATTTTCTACTAGACCTCTGCCTGGGATTTCATTCTGGACAGAGAAATCCAAGACCAACACAAGTTTGAAAATCGCTGTGATTTGTAGTCCTGAAGGTGCTTACCTAAGCTAACATTCTGGTTGGTTTTATAGAGATTGGAATCGTATTGCTAAGGTTTAAAGCTTCTCTTCTGTGCTTATTTTATCACTGTCTGTCTGTCTGACTGTCTCTTTTGCTTTGTTTTTGGCTGAGTGCTGGAAGGGTGGAGGAAGAGTACTAACCATTCCCAAGTGCCTCTTAAATACCTGGCACTGGGTTAGGCTCCTCACATGTTGTTTAAGCTTCACAACAACCTTCTTAAAAATGGATATTATTACTACATTTTAGAGATTAGGACAGGAGCTCAAAGAGATTCACTAACTTGCCCAAAGTGATAAAGCTGAGCCCCAGAGGGGAGTTTTGCTTAATAAACATCCCTGAAATTAAGAACTTTGCTTTACACAGGGGCAAAATGCAGGCCAGCTGAGACACATTTAAACATGCTTTTACAACAATCTATTAAGCCACTTTAAAATTGTGGGGTCGAGGCCCTGGCCGGTTGGCTCAGCGGTAGAGCGTCGGCCTGGCGTGCAGGAGTCCCGGGTTCGATTCCCGGCCAGGGCACACAGGAGAGGCGCCCATTTGCTTCTCCACCCCTCCCCCTCTCCTTCCTCTCTGTCTCTCTCTTCCCCTCCCGCAGCGAGACTCCATTGGAGCAAAGATGGCCCGAGCACTGGGGATGGCTCTGTGACCTCTTCCTCAGGCGCTAGAATGGCTCTGGACGCAACAGAGCGACGTCCCATAGGAGCAAAGCATCGCCCCCTGGTGGGCAAAGCATCGCCCCCTGGTGGGTGTGCCAGGTGGATCCCGGTCCGGCGCATGCGGGAGTCTGTCTGACTGCCTCCCCGTTTCCAGCTTCGGACAAAAAAAGGAAAAAAAAAAATTGTGGGGTCGCTGGAATATTAGCGCATTACAATCCTCACCTGACAGTTTACAAAGCCCTTTGAAAGAGTGTTTCTCTTATCTCACCTTTGGAAGGAACCTTGGCAGTGTTGCTCTGATTGAACAGCCCAGTGTGTGCTGCATGAACCACGTGTTAGTTTAGAGATTGTTAACTGCTTAGAAGATGAATAGAAAGTAACGATTAAACCTCCTCACTGGCTTTAAAATTATTCAGGTGCTGGCAGAGGAAAATTAAGGTCGGTTGAGGCCCTGGGTGCAGAAGAAAATATTGGGCCCCTTACATTAGAAAAAAGTGTAAAGTTGGGGTTTCACGGGGCCCTTCAGAAGTGGGGCCCAGGGCACGCCTGGTGCGCCCGCCATAAAATCCGCCTCTGGGTGCTGGGGCATCTGTTTTGTGGAGCATTGTAGGGTAAAAGACTCAAGATTTAACTAGACGTTTATGGGAGGAAAGCCTACTGGTTTTCTATTTCAGCAGAGGCACCCCTAGAACAACTTGAAGCATGGGGGGGGGTGTGGAGGAGAACAGGGCGGTAGGATTTCGTTTCCACCCTCTTCGGGAGAACACCTATTGTAATGTAATGTACTGTATCTGAGCTTGGCAGGTGTGCGCTTCCAGATGGAAACAGCAGAAGAGCACCCCCCCCACACCCCGGTTCTCGGGCAGGACTCTCTTGGGATTCCAGGCACAACCTGCTCACAGCAGCGGTGGGAACATCCCCTCCAGTCACACAGAGCCGCTTCTCTGCGACTGGTACTCACCCGGTCCTGGGGAGTGGGGACGGCACAGCAGGTAAAGGAGATGACTTATAGTCCCAGGCTCCGCTGCTGCGACCTGCACAAACATGTACACGGGTCAGTGTCCAACTCCTGAATCTGGGATGACGGTCACAGGTAGGCTGGCCTTTTTAGACTGACTCAGAAATACATGCACATTTGTTGCTATTACTTTTAGTTAAGCGTATGTAGGTAGTTACCTTGAAGCTGTTGGGGGAAACCTGTAAGCAAAGGTGATGAAACATTATTTTTAAATGTCCATTATTTGTCTCAGAACCAGGATGTGAATTAGGGACTTCATTATAGATACAGAGAACAGACTGAGGGTTGCCGGAACGGAGGGGAGTTGGGGCACTGGGTGAAAAAGGTGAAGGGAATGAGATGTACAAATGGATAGTTACAAAACAGTCATGGGGATGTAAGGCACAGTATAGGGAATATAGTCAATAATATTTTCTAGCGACCTTCTTGTTTCCCTCGTGGGACAAACAGACTCTGTGGGCTCAGTGAGAGCCACTCAGGGACTCCTGTGGGAGGGAGCAGGAGCGCACGCTTGCACGTAAGTACACACCAGAGGCGCCCGGAGACAGGGCACAGACCCACCACCCCTGGTGCATACCTATTGACACTGCTCACTCATAATCACGAAGCACTGGTACCTACTAACCTCACTTTCGCGGATGCTCATTCATTCAGTTCTGCATTCTCAGGGCCTTTGCCCACTGCTCAAACAGACAGATTGAGGCAAGTGGCAAGCTACTGCCCTGACCTCATTTCTGAGGTCACAGAAGAGATCCAGAGGGCCTTGCCCACTGCACCCAATTTCCCCTCTTCCTCCCTGAAGATAGAAGCCAGACAATCACTATGAGGGAGGAAGATGAGAAAGAAGCAGAGCCTCCCCACTGGGGTAAGGAGCAGGCCTGGAAGGTGGGAGGCCAGTGGCTAAGCCAGCTGTGTTCAGTCTATCCTGTCTGTCTGATCTTAAGCTAGTGCTCACCTGCCTGGACATTACTGCTCAGTGAGACAAACCTATTTATTGAATTAAATTGAACTGAATAAATATTTTTTTAAGAACCTACATTGCCCTGACTGGTGGCTCAGTGATAGAGCGTCAGCTTGGCATGTGGATGTCCCAGGTTCAATTCCCAGTCAGGGCACACAGGAGAAGTGACCATCTGTTTCTCCACCCCTCCCCCTCTCCCTTCTTTTTTTTTTGTTTATCTTTCTTTACCCCTCCCGCAGCCATGGCTCAGTTGGAGCAAGTTGGCACGGGGTGCTGAGGATGGCTCCATGGCCTTGCCTCAGGTGCTAAAATAGCTTGGTTGCCGAGCAACAGAGTAACGCCTCAGATGGGCAGAGCATCACCTGGTAGGGGGCTTGCCAGGTGGATCCCGATCAGGGTACATGCAGGAGTCTGTCTGTCTGCCTCCCTGCTTCTCACTTAAGAAACAAACAAACAAAAAAAGAACGTGTATTTGTAAGTCCACATTCCTAAAGGACTTAGAGAGGATAGTCTGTAAACGCAGGTTGGACTTGCCCTCAGTAGATAGTACTTTAGTGTGTGAGATAAAGCACGCATACAGAAACACTGGTGCGGTTATCAGTTACCAGGAATTACTGAGGCCCTGGGACATGTAAAGCACATGAGGGTACTCTGTTAGAGGGCTGGAGAGGGAAGGAGGAAAACCAGGCCCCTGTTCTTTCAGAATCTGTAACGGGATCGAATATGTACCGCATGCCACCTCATCTGACAGGACCACCTATTCCAAACACAGAAAAGAAAAGGCCTCAAGAAGTATTAAAAATAGAGATCTGAAAGTTTATTCGCTTGTGCTTTACCAGAGAGGCCTTTGTGCTTTCCCTCAGAGTCCATCTGCTCTTTTTCTACACATGGTTCTTTTCTGGTTCTTTTTTTTTTTCTGTTACAGTTTACATTCAATATTATTCTGTATTAGTTTCAGATGCACAGCACAGTGGCCAGACGATTACACACTCTCCAAACTGGTCCCTCCGATACTTTAAGCCCCCAACTGGCCCCATACCCCGCCATTACGACGTTGTTGGCCATATTTTCTATGCAGTGATCTACATCTCCGCGGCCGTCCTGCAGCCACCAACCTGTACCCCCAATCCCTTCTACACACAATTCTTTTAATTAATTAATTTATTTTTTTTGTATTTTTCTGAAGCTGGAAACGGGGAGAGACAGTCAGACAGACTCCCGCATGCGCCCGACCGGGATCCACCCGGCACGCCCACCAGGGGGCGATGCTCTGCCCACCAGGGGGCGATGCTCTGCCCCTCCGGGGCGTCGCTCTGCCGCGACCAGAGCCACTCTAGCACCTGGGGCAGAGGCCAAGGAGCCATCCCCAGTGCCCGGGCCATCTTTGCTCCAATGGAGCCTTGGCTGCGGGAGGGGAAGAGAGAGACAGAGAGGAAGAAGGGGTGGGGGTGGAGAAGCAAATGGGCGCTTCTCCTATGTGCCCTGGCCTGGAATCGAACCCGGGTCCCCCGCACGCCAGGCCCACACTCTACCGCTGAGCCAACTGGCCAGGGCGCTACACACAATTCTATGTGGGGACCATTTCCAGAATACTCAGCGGCACAGAGTGGGCGGGATTGACTCCAGGAGCCACCTTCGCCAGCACCCCATGGGGGAATTCTCCTCCCAGGACACCCCTACTTACACGTCACCTGACCTAGATGTGATTTTCATAAACATTTTGAAAAAGAGACTACATTTAGAATTTGTAACATTTCATGTCACAATAAACTGAAATGTCATCTGAATATGTATTACGAGTCCCGTTATGTGTTGTTAGCTACTGTATCAAATTGATACTGTTCTTCAAGTCCTTCATCCCTGAGATTGACCCTTAAAAATACACTTGACTACTCATAGATTTTCATAAAAATTTCAGGAAAAAGGAACAGAAAACCCTATCTGAAAAATAAGGAAGTGTAATGAAGGCCTTGGGCAGAATTTCCTCCCAGGGGGTGTTCCTTCTTCTTCAAAGCCATGCGTTCGTTTGGCCTGGGATCATTATCGTCGTCACATCTACTTCCTGGCTTTTCTGCTGCACTTCCCTTCCCTTCATATCTCCAGCCTGCCAACGTCTTCCTTCCCCTTCCGCCCTTATAAATAACTCCTGCCATCAGATCAGAGGGGGCATGTCCATTCTCTGGTGGGGGCAGGACAAAGCTGGTGGAAAACGTAGGATTTTGCATCAGGGAGACAGCATTCTATTTATTTCTCTGCCAGAAACCTGGCCGGGTGGCTTCCTACAAACCACTGTATCTCAGTTTCCCCTTCTGTGAAATGGGGACACCACCACCTACCTTATGTAACTCAATTACTGTGGTAAGATACTAAGACACATTTTAAAATGTAAAAAAACCCAGCCAAATATAATGTAATATTGTTGGAAAGGGATTAAAAGTATTTGAGGTTTAAGCTAAGTAAAAGGAGCCAGATGGAAAAAACTACACATTGTGTAACTCCGTCTCTAGGGAACGCCGGAAACGGCAGAGCTATAGCAACAGAGCGCGGATTGGTGGTTGCCTGGGGGGGGGGGGGGAGAGCATTGGACACAAGTGGGCATACGGGATCTTTTAGAACTGAGGTGGGCATGGAAATTTTCTAAAACTGGATTGCAGTGATGGTTACAAAACTCTGTAAATGTAATGATTTATAAAAATCATTGAATTATACATGAAAAATGAGTGAAAATTATAACTGATAAAGAAACTCAGTAAATATGATTATTGCAGTTTTGTTTTAGCATCTTGTTATCAACCACCACAGTCCCTGAGCACTGTACATACCAGGTGCTAGAAATGTGCTATCTCTAAGCCTATTCAACATCAACGGCAGCAAACCCAGTCTAGAGAGGGTAGGTGGGGTGAACACCAAGGCCATCTGAGTTTAAAACCCAGGCAGGCACTCTCCAGAAGTCCCTCATAATGTCACTCTGGGGCCTGATTTCATGCACATTCACTTGCTGCTTCTCCCTTATTTGGGGAAAGATGAGTGAAACAGAGGTGTGCTCTTATGGATGCTCATGGGAGGACGGAGCGTGACTCATGTTTTTCACGGGCCAGTGACCCTATCTGTTGCTCTGTGCCCCTGAAGTCAGGCCCAGGGCCATGGCTGGCTAGGACATCCTGGTACCCTTCTCACTGCTAGGATTCCTGCTTTCTTATAAAGCCAAGTTCTTGGTTGGAATACTCCGAGAGAAATAGGGAATGTGACAAAGGGAGACATGTCCAAAAGCATAATGATAAAAGTGAAAATAAGCTGTTTTAATTGGATTAAGCAAATTATGTTAATGCAGGCTTTGCAACCAAAGTTTCTCAACTAGGAAAACAATTTGCCCTTAGTTTTTCCTTCTACCATATATGTTTTATGCATCACTCTCTTCAGTTTTACATACAACATTGGTAAGTTTCCTTAATTCTTAATGATTTCAATGTTGGCATTGTAAGCCCTTGAGATCTAACTGTCTTTTAGCTGTTATAGAAACCCTCTTATCATTAAGGGCTTGCACACCAGACACTGCATGAAGTCTTACACAATAAAGAGATTTAACTCAATAACTTCAGAACAATTGTGCCATAGGTAAAAATCAACTTGCATATTAGCGGAGAATTGTAAATTCCAAAACTTCTCCCCTCTTTTAGGACATAAGAATATAGCATGCTTTTTAAATGCTATTTACTTAGAGGGATTTCAGAAATACAAGCCCTGTCTACCCTCTTCTGACAAAAGCTACAAGTCAGCCAGAAGTTGCATCACCTTCTTCTGAATGATCCTATAGAGACAAAGCACAGTGGACTTGAGGGCTTTCAGTTTGTTTAGAGCAGTGATTCTTAACTGAGAGTGACGGTGCCCCCACGGACATTTGACAATGTCTGAAGACATGAAGCGGCTACTGGCATCTAGTGGGCAGAGGCCAGGGGTGCTGCTACATATCCAACAATGCAAGGGACAGCCAGCCCCCACAACAAAGACTTATCTGACTGTTGGTCAAATAAGTTTGTAAATATGATATACATGTTTGCTCGCTTTTAGTTTGCATTGGGTTTGGGGGACAGGCTGTAAGCAGGCAGGGTCATTATAGCCTGAGACTTAGTTTTAAGACTAAGCTTTTCCCCACACCCTTGACGGTTGCATGATGTGGGGTGGTGCACTCCCATAAGGAATCCCATCATGCCTCAGATAAGTGACTTTGTATCAGAGACTTCCTTGTTTGTATATTGGATTAAAGGTTTGGATTTCTACACTATAAAGTGGGGCAGACCGGGAGCTTGCTCGCTCTCTCGGTTCCTGAGATTAGCATTAGAGTGAAGAGCAGAGAAAGCAGGGCAGAGAAAGGCCACGTGGAGGAGGCTAGGAGAAGCATCCAAGATGGGTGGAGTGCTGAGGGAGAAGCCAGTTTGTGCAGAGAGAAGGAGATGGGGAACAGAGGTGAATAAGTCTGGTGAGCTAGAAACCTTTGATTCTAGGAAACTCGGATAAGTCAGTAGCTTTGTGAGCACTGAATGAGTGGGTTTTGGAGTCCAGTGTGTGTTTTTACTTGCCCACCAGGTGCAAGCTAGGATAAAGATGATGGCCCACCAGTTCTTGGCTCCGTTGTTTCATTACCATCTGTCTGAATCCTTTGCAAACCTGCATGGGCCAGGCTGCTGTGATGGTGGCCATGGCTACTGGCCATACATTGACCCAAATGCCAATAGTGCTGAGCCTGAGAAACCCTGATTCAGAGTAAAACTTTATATGAAAAGGAAGAAACACAATTGTTTGCCGAGATGTGTACAGGATACTCTGCCAGACTGTTCATGAAATTAGGCCGGTTAAACCAGGGATTCTGAGCAATAACAATAATAAGTAACAAAGAACTATCATTGTAGGAGTGGGATTCATATGCATTTACTCATTTAATTCTCACACTACCTCTAGGCGTAAGTGGCATTTTCTCCTCCAATGTTTAGAGGAGAACATTAAAAAATGAGGAGATTACTTAGCTGTTGGATGTCAGGTAACCTGCACATGTCAGAGGCAGGAAATGAGCTCTCTGGCTTTGAGTCTGTGCTAAGTCCTGCTACAGGGCTTCTCAGCCTGGATCACAAAGAGGAGGGAGAGCCTGCCCTGCACCTAATTCACTACGGAACGGCAGCACGCACCTTAGTAGTCACCAAAGAGCCAAAAGCAACATTATCCAGGGGCAAACGACACGGTGTGGTACTTGGACAGAAACACCAGCCTGAAACCGTAGCCCCTTCACGATGTCTATCAGGGCACTGACGCTTTTAAAGGACAACAGGTTATTCAAAGACACATGCAAGTAGTCTAATCATTCAAATTATCTCACTTCCTCCCTCTTGTACTTTCTCCTGTCTGTAGCCAACAATCATATAATCAGGATATTATCTTGTTCAGATTTGGTTTCTTCATCTGATGCCTCTAGTATTAAAATATTGGCCCTGGCTGGTTGGCTCCGTGGTAGAGCGTCGGCCTGGCGTGCGGGGGACCCGGGTTTGATTCCCGGCCAGGGCACATAGGAGAAGCGCCCATTTGCTTCTCCATCCCCCGCCCCCGTTCCTCTCTCTCTCTTCCCCTCCCGCAGCCAAGGCTCCATTGGAGCAAAGATGGCCCGGGCGCTGGGGATGGCTCCTTGGCCTCTGCCCCAGGCGCTAGAGTGGCTCTGGTCTCTGCAGAGCGACGCCCCGGAGGGGCAGAGCATCGCCCCCTGGTGGGCAGAGCGTCGCCCCTGGTGGGCGTGCCGGGTGGATCCCGGTCGGGCGCATGCGGGAGTCTGTCTGACTGTCTCTCCCCATTTCCAGCTTCAGAAAAATACAAAAAAAAAATATTGCTATACTAGGTTAATAGAAAATGAGTGAATAATAAATCCAGGGGGCTAATGCCCTCTTGATAGTACCATGTGATTTCTTTAAATACAGCTATTGCTGGGGACTCAGCCATTCTCTGAGCCAACTGACCCACCCACCATTTCAGCACCTACTCTGAGCCAGTCCTGTCTAAGCCCTGGAAACACAGCTGTGAGCAAGATATGACACCAAGAGCTTTAGAGGAGAGAGAGCAAACTCAGGGGGGACCAGGGGATAAAGGGAGTATGGGAAACTACAGGAGTGCACGCACACCACGGGGATCTGGCCCAAATGGGGTCAAGAAAGGCCTCTTGAGCAAGTGACATTGAAGGCAATGTCTTCAAGGAACTTGCAGTGTAGTTGTGGAGATGACTGAGACACAAAGTAATTAGAGAGCAGGTATAAGTAAGTGTAAGTGGAATTCTCAGGGACCCAGAAACCATAGGAGGCTTCCTGGAGGGGGAAACCTCAACATGGGCCTTGAAAGATAGGTAGGATTCAATGTCATAAAAGGGAGAACACAAAGACCAAAAGGTAGGACCAATGAAATACAGAATGATTGGAGTATTGGGTATGTTTTAGGAAGAAAAAATCCTTGTTTGATAAGAGCATTTTAAGATGCAAACACCAGAGATTATTACACTGTTCTTCTAAAGGAGGGTTTAGGTTTTCATTTATCTATTTGAATGAAAGATTTTCTGTTCCAGTAATAACAGCCCTTCTCCTGAATTAGGAGTCAGGAGTCTCCATTGGAGCTGGGACAGAAGCAGTCATGGTGCATTATTAGGTTGATATGCTGGCGTTTGTTCCCAGGAGTTAAATGAGTCAGATAAGATTCCCCAGATACAGCCCTGGCCGGTTGGCTCAGTGGTAGAGCATCGGCCTGGCATGCAGAAGTCCTGGGTTCGATTCCCGGTCAGGGCACACAGGAGAAGCGCCCATCTGCTTCTCCACCCCTCCCCCTCTCCTTCCTCTCTGTCTCTCTCTTCCCCTCCCGCAGCCGAGGCTCCATTGGAGCAAAGATGGCCCGGGCGCTGGGGATGGCTCCTTGGCCTCTGCCCCAGGCGACGCCCCCTGGTGGGCAGAGCGTTGCCCCTGGTGGGCGTGCTGGGTGGATCCCGGTCGGGCGCATGCGGGAGTCTGTCTGACTGTCTCTCCCCATTTCCAGTTTCAGAAAAATACAAAAAAAAAAAAAAAAGATTCCCCAGATACAAAGAGCCTGCAGATTCCTAGGGAGAGGATAAATAAGACCAAGACTTGTCAATAGGGTGATTGTTACACAAGACATGAATTTAGAAAAAGGTAAAAAAAAAACACCCACAACTCTTCTTTTATTTTTCCCCAAGGATCTCCCAATCTCTTGTTTTCAGCCTTCCGCTCTGGGGAGAGAGAGATTGACTGAGAGAGATGGGAAGAGGGGAGAGGGAGAAAGGGGTAGGGGGCCTGGAGAGAGGCCCCTGAACCCTCTGTGCTGTAATAGGGTGGGGTGCCATGCGGCTTTGTGGAGCTCCGTTTGGGAGTTGCCAGACCCTACAGGAGCCATTGGGAGCTCATGGTTTTGGTAGCAGTGATGGGATAAAAACTTTGTGATGGGGTAAAAGTGGCAACACATGGAAGCATTTAGAAGTTCAGTCCAGACATAGTCACTACGAGAAGAGAGCTTAGGGGCAAGGGCATGACTAGGGACACTCACAGACAGGAGTTTTGAGGTGATGAAGTGAAGAAAGCTTGGACTAGATGGCAACTAAAAGAGTAGAGAAAATTCAGGAAATCGCAGCCTTTGCTTGAAAAAACACTTTGAGAAAGACACTCAGAGATGTGTGGCTTGGAGGCTGACACGCAAAGAGGAATAGGGATGCCCAGAGGCAAGGGAGGTGACGGGTGCAGTGGGACTGTCAAGGGGTTCAGAGGGAAAGCAGGTCAGGGTTGGACACTAGAGAGTTATCACCATAGACGAGGGAAGTGAAGCCAGCAGAATGGATGAGCCCTAAAGAAGTGAAAGATAGCCCTGGCTGGTTGGCTCAACGGTAGAGCGTCGGCCTGGAGTGCGGGGAACCCGGGTTCGATTCCCGGCCAGGGCACATAGGAGAAGCGCACATTTGCTTCTCCACACCCCCTCCTTCCTCCCTGTCTCTCTCTTCCCCTCCCGCAGCCAAGGCTCCATTGGAGCAAAGATGGCCCGGGCGCTAGGGATGGCTCCTTGGCCTCTGCCCCAGGCGCTAGAGTGGCTCTGGTCACGGCAGAGCGACACCCCGGAGGGGCAGAGCATCGCCCCCTGGTGGGCAGAGCATCGCCCCCTGGTGGGCGTGCCAGGTGGATCCCGGTTGGGCGCATGCGGGAGTCTGTCTGTCTCTCCCCGTTTCCAGCTTCAGAAAAATACAAAAAAAAAAAAAAAAAAAGTGAAAGATAATACTCTTTCCTGAGCACCTACTGTGTGCCAGACCCTGCATTAAGAGTTTTGCATTCACAATTTCAGAATTCTCCTGTCTCTGTGCACTTTCCCCATTTACAGATGAGAAAATAAGATGCCTGCAGAGGTGAATGCAGGCTCAAAGTGTATAGCTGTAACTGGGAGTTCAACCCAGGTCTGTTTGGCTCAAAACCCAAGCCCTTGACCACCATGATGTCCTGAAAGAAGAGCAAAGGGCTGAGGGCTAAGTGATGCAGACATCCTCAGCAGGGAGAGGAGGAGAAGCCAGCAAGGGAGGATGAAAACTAGGGCTCTACTAGTCCAGGTCCAGGGGCATGGGGTCGGGGAGGGTTCCTTCAACATTGGCGCCACCAGACAGTGGATGAAGATGAGATCTTCTGTTACTATTTATTGAAAATTTTGAAAATACAAATGATTATTTCTTAATATTTTATCTCAACTGTTTGTCGTATTTGGAATAGATTAGAAACCAAACCCTCAAATCCACAATTTAAAATAAACACCAAATCACATGTATACTTTACCTGCAGCTGTCGCTGGAGGAGGGGCTGGCCTGGAGGAGTTATTTGGCTTGGTTGATCTATTCACCATGGGAGCTTAAACACACAAATAGATACGTAATGATTATAGATAGTCTACTGAAGGGGATTCACATTTATGGGGAAATGCACTATGGAAAGGACAGCTCAGACCAGAGAATTTGCAAAAAATACTTATTAAACATATAAGCCATTTAAAAATGTCTTCTCAGAAGAAATACGTTTAGAATGAATATATTGATGATTAAAAGAATAATCAAATCATTTTATGATAGGGATTTTGTTAAAGTGAATACTAGCTTGGAATTTCCTTTGCCAAACTGGAGGTCTAGGAGATGAGAGTTTTTTGTTTTTGTTTTTTTTAAATAAAGAGAATTGTATTGAAGTTAATAGTGAAGGGGCCAAATTAATTGCCCCACCCTCCCCGCCACATACAACACATACCATTTCTTTTGTATTTTGCAGGGTTTGTTTGGGATGGGGATGCTTAATATGTATTTATTTTCATGGTGATGGGTGGCTCAGGAATTCAGGCTGGTCTCGAAGACATTATTGTTATTTAGGGGATGTAGGAGAGGGTTGCAAAATAATGGCAGTGTAAAAACTGAGTATTGCTACTTCAGAGTCCAGTTTATTAGGTGAGTAATGGTACTTGAAGAGGTATCACTTACACAGGATTATATTCTTCAGAGTGACTATGCCTAGAGTGAACAGGCACTGTTCCCCTGAGGGTACATGGCACGGGCACTTGAAGATAATTTGTTTGTAATCGCATTTGTTATTCACTGAAGGATTTACAAACTAAATGTTTCTGAAATAGCACTATGTATAAAGAATCAGGGCACAGGACATAATTTATTTTCCATTTTTTTCAGTCCTCTGTAGAAATCGTTCCAGGGGCAGTATTTGTAAGGCCATCGTGGCAGTTTGCGACTTTGTGAGTATTTGGTTTTATGAGAAATCCATTCTAGGTAAGGACAGCTAATGATAAGCACCTAGGTGCTTTTATAGTTTAAGATAGAAAATTAATCATGGAAGAGGGCAGAGGGAGAAGGCTATGAAACACAGAGATGGCTCACTCACTGATACCTCTGCTCAGCCTGTCAAAGTAGACAAATGCTGCGGCCACAGGGGAGAGAAGCCCAGACACCCTCACTCTGAGCCCCTTAGTGCTTGCTACCAACTAGTCCTGCATGCCCCCATCACTGGTAGAAATCTGCAGGTGCCTAAGACTGCTACCACTTGCCTTTTTCATCTGGGAGAGAAGTGCCTTCTGTGGGATGAATGTAATTTTCATCTTCATCTTCTACAGGGACCACGTAATCAGCCTAAAAGAAATGCAGAAATGAATGAAAAGAATGTTGTCCATTCATAGGTTATTGTATAGGGAGGACTAATTCTTTTTAAAAAAATTTACTAAGATATAATTAATATACCATTACTTTTCCCTATGTAAAGTGCACAACTTACTGGTTTTTAGTATACTTACAGAGTATGAAGCCATCACTGTAATCTAATTTTAAAACATTTTAATCACTCAAAAAAAGAATATTGGCCCTGGCCGGTTTGCTCAGTGGTAGAGCGTAGGCCTGGCATGCAGGAGGAGTCCCGGGTTTGACTCCCGGTCAGGACACACAGGAGAAGCGCCCATCTGCTTCTCCACCCCTCCCCCTCTCCTTCCTCTCTGTCTCTCTCTTCCCCTCCTGCAGCCAAGGCTCCACTGGAGCAAAGTTGGCCCAGGCACTGAGGATGGCTCCATGGCCTCTGCCTCAGGCGCTAGAATGGTTCTGGTTGCAACAGAGCAACGCCCCAGATGGGCAGAGCATTGCCCCCTGGTGGGCATGTCGGGTGGATCCTGGTCGGGCACATGCAGGAGTCTGTCTGACTGCCTCCTCATTTCCAACTTCAGAAAAATACAAAAAAAAAAAAAAAAGAATATTGTATCCATTAGTCACTTCCCATCTACCCCTTCCCATGGCCTAGTCAACCAATAATCTATTTTCTGTCTTGAATAGTTGCCTATTCTAGAAATTGTGTGCAAATGGAATCATACAATATGTAGTCCTTTGTGACTTCTTTCACTTAGCATAATAATGTCAAGGTTCAGCTATGTTGTAATATATATCACTACTTTATTCCCTTTTATGGCCAAATAATCTTCCAGTGGATGAATATACCATATTTTGTTTATCTATTCATCAGTTGATGGACATTTGGGTTGTTTTGCTTTTTGACTGTTATGAATAATGTTGCTATGAACATTCATGTACAAGTTTTAGATGTACATTTCTCTTGGGAACATGCCTAGTGATAGAATTGCTGGGTTATGTTGTAGCTTTATGTTTAATAGTTTGAGGAGCTACCAAACTGTTCCCCAAAGTGACTACACTATTTTCTATTCCCAGCAGCCATGTATGAGGGCTCTAATTTCCCCACCTGCTCACCAATACTTGTTGTTGTCTGGTTTTTTTATTATAACTATCATCATGGGTATGAAGTGGAATCTAATTATGGTTTTGATATGCATTTCCCTGATGGTTAATAACGTTGAATATCTTTTTGTGTGACTATTGGCCATCTGCATATCTTTTTTTTTTTAGATAAAAATATATTTAACTCCTTTGCCCATTTTGAATTGTGTTGTCTTTTTATTATGGTTTGTAAGAGTTCTTTAAATATTCTAAATATAAGTCTCTTATTAGATATATATAATAATTTGCAATTTTTTTCTTCTATTCTATAGGTTGTCTTTTTACTCTCTTGGTGGTATCATTTGCAAAAAAAAGTTTTAAATTTTAAAGTTCATTTTATCTATTTTTCTTTTGTTGCTGATGCTTTTGGTGTTGTATCTAAGAAACCATTACCCAGGGTGCTAGAGATTTACACCTATGTTTTCTTGTAAGAGTTTTATAGTTTTAGCTCTTGCATTGGGTCTAACATCCATTTTTAGTTAATTTTTGTATGTGGTGTGAGACAGAGGTCCACTCTCATTCTCTTGCTTGTGGCTGTACAGTTTCCCTAGCACCGTTTGTGGAAAAAACTATTCTTTTCCCACTGGATAGTCTTGGCCCCTTTGTTAATAAGCAACTGATTGAAAATATAGGGAGAGAGGGATTTTTATATTGATCTGAGGTAAATGAAGTAATCAGATCTCAAAAGTGATCATAGATCTTGCCTTGGTGGGTCATGAAGATGGCTTTGAGAGAAACCACATCACAGTTATTGAGTGTTTCCTGCCAGCTGTTCATCTGAGAACTTGACATGTGTGGTAGCATTTAATTGTTATAACAACTTAACAAGGCGGGTACTACTATCAGCTCTTCCTATAGACTAGGGGTTTCTTTTATTCATATCACCGCCCTGCGTTTTAGAGGACAGTGGAGGCGCAGAGAGAAAAGGTGGAGTAAGGAACCTCAGTGGGCAGTGCAGAGAAGCAAAGTAGACAGGGAGCTATTTATGGGGGGTACAGAGCCAGTACTGATATTACACTATGTGCCTTTAGTGATTGCAAATGCTTACAATACAGTCGTCTATGCCATTTTGAGAGAGAAGAAATACCCTCTCAGCATAACGTTGGAGAGTCAGAGCGGGCGGTGAAGGAGAAAGCGGTTAGTGCTGACAGTACCCCACCCCCCAACATCCTGCCTTCCACTTGGTCTGGGAAGCCATCAGGACAGGTTTACTTTACCTCATCCTCAAGATCCTTGGGTTTGGGGGGGACCTGAGGTTTCTGCAGAATGGTGGGCAGCGTGGAGGCCCCCTTCGTCTTTGCCGAAGGCCAGCTGGGCTTACTGGGAAGCGTCTTGCTGAAGGGCGGGGACTGCCTCTGGCTGGATCGATTGTCTTGAAAGGAACGAGCGACAACAATAAAGTATAAGATGAAAGGGGTTCTGGGTCATTCTCTGGGGGGAAACCAGTGAGATCTAGAGAGTATAGAACCTCCAGCACCTAAGTAGCCACAAAGGATTAGCCGGTTAAAAGCATAAAATGACATGTTAGGTAAAAAGTCTCAATGGCCCATGGACTTGCATTATAAAAATTAGAAGAAGGGGCCCTGGCCAGTTGGCTCAGCGGTAGAGCGGCAACCTGGCGTGCGGGGGACCCGGGTTCGATTCCCGGCCAGGGCACATAGGAGAAGCGCCCATTTGCTTCTCCACCCCCCCTCCTTCCTCTCTGTCTCTCTCTTCCCCTCCCGCAGCCAAGGTTCCATTGGAGCAAAGATGGCCCGGGCGCTGGGCATGGCTCCTTGGCCTCTGCCCCAGGCGCTAGAGTGGCTCTGGTTGCGGCAGAGCAACGCCCCGGAGGGGCAGAGCATCGCCCCTGGTGGGCAGAGCATCGCCCCTGGTGGGCGTGCCGGGTGGATCCTGGTCGGGCGCATGCGGGAGTCTGTCTGTCTCTCCCCGTTTCCAGCTTCAGAAAAATACAAAAAAAAAATAATAAAAAATTAGAAGAAGGTTCTCAGCAGAAGTAGCTTCCCAGGACAGTGATGGAGCCCAATGGGCTCAGGAAGGCTGACAGCCCAGCACTCTGCCCAGCAGAATGGGTGATGGCCTTGGCAGCGTGGAGGGCTCAGAGCCGGTGCCCCTCCACAGGCGCACTGGTTCTAGGAACCCTTAAGGGCAGAAATTCTCAATCCTACTCACACATAAGAACCACCTGGGAGATTTAAAAATGCCACGGCCCAGGCCCCTCCCTAGATACAACTAGTTTGAACTTGTAAGGAAGGACCTAGCATTACAGATTTTAAAGGTTCCCCAGGTTATTCTAAGGTATATCCAGAGTTGTGACTGCTCATTGGGAGAATGAACCTACACGTTCCTCCCCTCAGTGAGTTCCATCAAATCATGGAGAACCCTGAGTTCCCCTGCCTAGGACTGTCCTCAGCAGGTATCAGGTATGAGTCCAGGCTCTGAAGCCAAATGACCCTGAGTTCAGTCCCCTGCTCTGCTTCCCACTGGCTGCACTCCTTTGGGTTAGTTATTCATCATTCAAAGTCTCTGGGACTCACTTTTCTCGTTTTTAAAACGAGAATCATCACCTCCAGCTCAGAGAGATAGTGCAAGGATCAGGAAGGGTGCAGCGAAAGCCGGGGAACCAGTGTGTCTGTCTGCCGACAGCTAACAGAGAGAACTAATACTGCCCACATAAGGTGGTTGAGGGTTTAGGCAACATGGCGTCCACCTGGCCAATTCTGTGAGTGCGGATTCCGACTGATACTCGGCAGGAAAATCTTAGCATAGGAGTCCCCATCCTGGGAAGAGCACAGGCACTTACACTGAATTCCTGTGGCTTCCTCCTGCCACAGCCCACCCCCAGCTTAATGCGCTGCCCTGCCTGTCATGCCCCAACCTCTGCTCTCCTCCTGGGTCCTGTTCCTGCCCTCAGCCCACGTTTCTGCTGAAGGTACGTGGTTAACTTCACATTCGATGCCTCTTCGGAAGTCTCTTTCTGGATGGTGCAGCTGTGCTCAGCCTGTAGGGCATCTGTTTTTGCTGTGCCTGTTACTCTGTCCTCTGTCAGTGTTTGTAGTTTTATCTGCAGCTCTTGGAGTCTACTTAGACTTCTTAATGTAAGATTTAAGCCCATCAGAAATAGCGAAACACAGAGGACAGGCTTTGAAGAGTGTGCCTTGAATGAGCCAGTTAACCACCCTGAGTTGTGGTTTTCTGGTCTATAAAATGGGCCTAGCATGGTCCCTTCCCAACCAGAGTTGTTGTGGTGAATGAATAGTCACTTAAAAAAATATGGTAGGTGGTGTGCAGAACAGAGCAGTGAAGAGTGTGGGTTTTGGAAGCAGAGTGGCCTGTGGCTTGCGTCCCAGCTCCACCACCATGTGTAAACCTAGGCCCATTAGTTTATGCCTCTGAGCTTCACTTTCTTCATTTGTAAGGTGGGGATGAATGCTTCCTTCGTAAGATTGAGAGGGCGAAGTGGGTCACAGCTGGAAAGCACTGGATTGTAAACTAAGAAGTCTGAGAGTAAGTCTGTCTTGCTTGCTGCTGAATGCTCAGTGCTCAGCCCTGTTCCAGCACATAGTGGGTGCTTCAGATTGTGGATGAAACAGCAGTGCCTGGGGGCACTAAGGAGGCAGTTAACGGCAGTGATAATGGAGAAAGAACCCTTCACAGGTAAGGACACTGTAGAAATAGGAGAGTGTCGTGATTATCACTGACAGACACCCCTCCTAAGACTGGAACACTAGCTTCTTCTTGGGGAACATTAAAAGCCATACTTGGGTCTGGAGAACAGATTTGAGCCGTGTCCATTTAACCTATAGGCTAATTCCAGGCTTAAAGCTCCACAATCCCACCCCCAGCTGAAAGTCCACCGTCTAGACTTGCCGGTATGGGGGTGGGCGTGGAAGAAGGAGGGGGTGTTAGCAGAAACCGGGAACCTTGACGGTCATTCTTGTTCTGTCTGTGTAGACATCTCCAGAAATTCAGAACCTGTGCACAGGAAGCCGGAATGGAAGTAGGGACTAATCTTAGGGTTCATTTCTCAGACTCTCGGGAGTTGGGAGCAGCCACCAGGATGTGCTCATTAAAATTTTTTTTTTCCTTTTTCGTATTTCTCTGAAGCCGGAAACGGGGAGAGACAGTCAGACAGACTCCTGCATGCGCCCGACTGGGATCCACCTGGCACGCCCACCAGGGGCGATGCTCTGCCCACCAGGGGGCGATGCTCTGCCCCTCCGGGGCGTCGCTCTGCTGCGACCAGAGCCACTCTAGCGCCTGGGGCAGAGGCCAAGGAGCCATCCCCAGCGCCCGGGCCATCTTTGCTCCAATGGAGCCTTGGCTGCGGGAGGGGAAGAGAGAGACAGAGAGGAAGGAGAGGGGGAGGGGTGGAGAAGCAGATGGGCGCTTCTCCTGTGTGCCCTGGCCGGGAATCGAACCCGGGACTTCCGCACACCAGGCCGATGCTCTACCACTGAGCCAACCGGCCAGGGCCATGCTCATTTAACTTTTGCCTGTTTCCAATATTCCTGATTTAAGAACAACCCCCCCCTACCCAAAATGGGCAAGTTTGCCAGCTGGGCTCTAGTACCTTCTAGTGACCAGATGACCCAGTTGGAGATGGTACGAATGGGAGGTTCCCTGCCAACCTCAGCCTGTCCCCACCTCTCTGCTGAACACCCAGGGTCTGGGGCCATCCTCACCTATGTATTCACCCCTCGTGAAGGGCAGGGCTGGGTGAACTGTCCTCGTCTCCTGCTCGACGGGTGGTGGCTCATAACTGTCATCCCCCGTCTCCTCGGCCGGCAGCACATACATCTCTGAGTCAGAGTGCTCATCTGGGTTTTCATAGTCGCTGTCCTGAAAGTGTAAACAGCGTGCTCAGTGTCCGGCTTGGGGGTGGAGCCCTCCCCCAGTGTCGGGACGAAGAAGCCAGGCTTGGACAGACTGGCTCACCAAGGTTAGGCAGCTTGGTGGTGACGCTGTGGGGGGCCATTTAACCCGTAGGGCAGCTGAAACTATATGTGGGCAAAGGACAGTCGGAGAGGAAAAAGGTCTACCGGAAAGTTCTGTCCGTTTTTGGAATAAAACAAAATACAAATTTTTCTTACCATCAGTAAACTTTATTAAATAATATAATTGCCATTATTATTAATGATTTCTTGCCAGCGTGAGGGCAATTTGTATATCCCATTTTTGAAAACTGTTTTATCTTTTGATGCGAAAAATCGAACCAGTGCTTGTTTGATATCTTCTTCATTTTTGAATTTTTTGCCCTTCAAAAAATTTTGTAAGGACAAAAACAAGTGATAGTCGGAGGGTGCTAAGTCCGGGGAATATGGTGGATGCAACAGACATGCTTCTTGTTGAAATTCGTAAAAATTACAGTGGCGTAAATGAACTTTATCAGTAGCCATGGGTACGCTATCGCTTCACACATAAGACTAACGTGAATCAACTTTGTTTTAGTTAATTTGCTACATCAGTATGTACACATGAAGTGATAAAAATAGAGAGGCACACATGCGTCAAATAAACGTGCTTACGTGTCGAAACTTGTTGTGATAGAAACGGACAGAACTTTCCGGTAGACTTTATATATTTGAAGAAGACAGAACAAGAGAATAACCGATAGGTTTTATTTATCGTAAATGCTTACAGTTGAGGAAAAGTTAAATTTAAGCAAGAGAAGGGAAGGGAACACAAAGGAATACATAAATACCTTTGAGGAGATAAAGTTAAAATTAAAACAAACAAAAAATTGAGCTCTTAAACCAGAGTGGCTAGGCTTCAAATGGACTCAGAGTCCACACTTTTTCTTTTATTAAATATAAATTTTATTCAAGTTAATATTGAAAAATACATTGACATGTTCTAAAGTTCAAACGGTTCAGAAGGATGTAATGAAGTTTCCTTCCCAGCCACTCAGTTCCTTTCCCCAGAGGCAAACAGAATCACTGGCATCTTGAGCACTTTATTCAGAGATAGTTTATGCATGCACCTATTCATATGGACAGAATATTTGGTTCAGGAGCGAAGAGGTCCTCTGACCTGTGTCCATTGCCCCTACTCCCTCACGCTGCCTGACACAAGGCGTGATCCATGCATGATTTTCCAATGAATGGATGATGCATATCTGCCCTTGGGCCTGTCTCTTTTACTTGGAATCACATAACACTGATGCCAGTGTACGTGATACAGGTGCAATGTATCCTTCACAGCTCTATCCTCAGGGTCTGTAACAGGGCTGGCACATGAGAGGAGCTCAGTATGTTTGGAATGGATGAATGAATGAATGAATGAATGGATGAATACATAAGTGAGGTCTATGATTTCTCCTCAGTCTGTAGGAAGATGGCGAGAGAAGAGGAATAGGGTGAAGAGTGGGATAAGGAATGAGGAAAGAGGCAGAGGGAGAATGTTCCCCAAGGTGGCTAGAGGAGTGCCGGGAGAGAGAATAAAAAGAGGCAGGAGCCCCAGGTGGGTGCTGTCCTAGAGCAGGAGAGAAGGTGGATGGGGTGAGATAAGAAAATTCCTGTAGGGGGATTTTCCCATTCCCTGATCTCAGCAATGGTGATGAGGGGCTCCATAATTCTTCCTGAACATGACCATGAACTTAGGCTGAGTAGAATAATGTTAGTACTAATATTATTCTTATAACTGACATTTCTATGCACCTTATACCTCAGTTACTGCTCCCTACAATCACGAGATAGTTTTTTTAATCCCATTTTATAGTTGAGGAAACTGAGGCACAGAAGAATTGAGTAATTTGATTCTGCAACTGTGTTCTGGAGAAATCAGTGACTCTTCTCAGGTGGAGGAGCAGGAGGCGAAGTGAGAGTGACAGGGAGGGGCAGCGGGGGGTGGGGATGGGGGCTTAACCAGGCAAGAGCTGGGCTTCCTGAGGCCGGGCTCGTCCAGCATAATGTGGGTGGAGCCGCGGCAGCCTCTCCGGGGGACATCAGGACAGCGCTGAGACTTTGTTGCTTTAATCAACATCTGGAAAGTGGAAGAACCCGCAGGCACCCAGACATGTGCCTGAGGGGGAGATGGTTTGGGCATCTCACTTTGTTTCAGTTTTTATGGAGCAGGGATGGGACATCTGAGACTTAACTGCCCAAGGGCTGAGGAGCGGTGTGTGTCCTGGGGAGAACTTGCTGGGATCCTTGCAGTCCCTCAAGCTGAACAACCTGAATGGGAGCGCCACAGTGGCAGAAGTGGCAGAGAGGTAGAGGAGGAGTGACTCCGTGTCAGCTGCCCCTCTGACACGGGCTGCCTGCCAGATGGTAACCCTTGTGAGAGCAGGACTGAGACTGTGTATCCGGGACCAGCACAGGACCTGGGATTGGAGGTGCTCACAGCACAGCTGCGGAACGAATGAATGAACTGAGCTGCTGCCCTGGCTCCGAAAGGACCGAGGACCAGGGGATGGGCTGTCAGCAGAAGTGCTGGGCTGGCCCTTCACTTGGAAAATGTACTGTGGGAAACGTACTGTGAGCCCTTCCTGCTTCAAACACATTGGGATGCACTGAATGCCTTTTTATCAAGAGAATAAAAAAGAAATGTGTTCACACTTGTGAGATTTAAAAAGAAATCCCTCAAATTATTCTAAAATTCTGGCAAACAAAATTTAATCATTTATTTAATACTTAACAAGTGCAATGTGTTAGACAATCTGATGGGAACTTTGAAGAAGGGACTGTGTAATAAGATTTCAAATTGTGTAATTTATTCATTTAACCAATGATCAATTATTGAATACCCGCTACGTGTCAGGCAGCATGCTTGACTCCAAGCACGCCGTCTGCTCATAGAAATTGTATTCTAGCAAGGGAACCCAATGACCCACAAGTAGTGAGTAATGAGTAATAAGTGGATGATCAAATGGATTAAACAGCTATTACTGATCACTAGTGACAGACGCACCTAAGGGAATAAGCAGGGTCCCGAGTCCGCAGTGGGAGGGGTGATTCTACCTTGGATGGGGAGGCCTTTCTGAGCAGACATTTAAACCAAGCCTGAAGGGCAAGGAGCCCCTGGCCAAGCGAGGGAGAATGGAAGAACGGCTCTTTGGTTTCTCCTCTTTTGCCGTCTTCTTTTTCCTGCCCAAGGACCATGAGTGTGAAATCGCTGAGGTAGACAGGACCTTGGCATGCTGTAGGAACAGCAGGCCGGTCTGAGCACCTGGGCTGTGTGGTAGGCAAGGCCCTGCTGAAAGGGGTTGGGGGGGGGTAGGCTGGATGGGTCCACAGGGGCCAGATTTCACCAGGCTGGGAGGTGTTAGCAACGCCTCTGGGTTTCATTCTATGTGCAATGGAAACCAACAAGGTAAAAATAGTTGTGAGTGAATGTTTTCTCAATCCTTATTAGAGCTGGTACCTTGATTTTGGTTGGTTAACTTTGAGACACAGTTATTTCCTCTTCTCCAGGGTGACTTTATTTTGTGTTTTCTAAGTCCTAAATGTGTGCTCTTTTTATCTAGCAAGTAAGCTAAATTTCCTTGGCTTCCCTCATTTATGTGGACCAGCTTAACTTGATTTAAGATGTGTCTTTCGTGCGTGAGGCCAGCAGGGGGCGCAGTTGCGATACTTCAGAGGGCTCTGCGGGGGCTGGGCTCCGGGAAATACCTCCACGGCCCAGTCACCTGTATACAGAGACCATTTGGTCTTCTCTTTTAAAAAAATCATTTCTCTGCAGTTGATATGGGAGGAACTCCTGTCTCCTGATACTCAGAGTAAACTCCTTGTGCTCTCTCTACACAGCATGGAGTTCAGGCTCAGTTCTTGAGCACTGCATAAGAGTCTTGGGTTCTCATGGTGAGCCCCTGAGTAACTGAGTGACAGTGGGCAAGTCATTGTCATTCTCTTGGCTTTGGTTTCCTTTTTTGGCATGCTGTTGTGTGGAGACCCTCTTGGATCCATTCCAGATATAAAATTCATGGATTGGAGCAGGCTAATGTTCTCCATGAATTTGCTACATGAGGAATAATTATTGTGAAGGTAAGACTCAGCCTAAGAGAAAAGGGGCAGCTGGGGTGTAGTGAGTTGTAAAGACACCTCGAAGAAGTTTATAGTTCATTCTGACCCCTCATCCCCCGGCGTCATTGGGACCAGGCCACCCTCTCTCTTTCTGTGGCCTCGGATGCTCCGCTAACGTCTTCTCGGTCCCAGCAAGTACCTTGGAGTGTAAAAGCCTGGGTCTGAGTCAGAGTCTGAGCTTGAATTTTGGAACTGCAAGTTAAACTCTCCGTGTCTTGGTTTCTTTATCTGTAAAGTGGGCAGGGCTGATATTAAAAATGTTTAACACTAAGGCCCAGACACTGCCTATGGCCCTAAGGACTGTCCCAAGGCTCCCCGATGTGCCAGGACTTACTCTCTGGTGGTTGTTTTGTTTAAAGCTCCTGTGCGGGGGCCAGGAGGTGACAGACACTGGGGACTTCAGCACAGAGACGGACATGGAGCTGTTTAAACATGTTAACATCTGGGTTTTTTGTGTTGTTTTTTTTTGAGAGTATGTTTATTAAAGCTGGGGACAGGGAAACAAGGAAGGACCTTGGACAGGCGAAGCAGCAGGAGAGAGACGAGGTGGGGCTGCTTCGGCTTGGAAACGGTATGGGAGAGAAGCGAGCCTAGGCGGGGTTGCTGTCAGCTCGCTGGAGACTCAGAGAAAAGGGCCCCTGGGATCAGGTTCAGGGGGTTAGCCTGGATTGAGCTGGCGCTGCCCACTGCTCCCCTGGTTGCAAGTGCCCTGGTTACAAGGATTTAGGAGATGCAACTCGTGGGGTGAAGAGAAGGAGGATGGGAAAGGTGTGGTCGTGCTCCCAGAGGGGAGCGTCTTTACTATCTGTTCCAGCTGTGCTGGCAAGTACTCCAAATACCAGCCGAACGTGGGGATGAGAATGTCTACCCAGAGGGCTGTAGTGGAGAGGAGGTGGGCTAATGCATATAAAGCTCTTGGCCTGGCATGGTGCTAATTCAAATTCCATTTTGAGGTTATTGCTACCTTGTCTGTAGGTGACCCTTCTAGCTGGGCCATCTCCCCTCTGGGATGTGCAGTGGACCACCAGGGTGTAATTCAGAAACAAACCCTTACAACAGCCTCCCGCAGGCCCTGGTAGAAATGGTACCCCGCTAGTCCCAGGAGCAAATACTTACAAAGTCATCCGACCACTGCTCCTCCTCGTCAGCCGGGCTCTCTGCAATGGCGTGTAGGAAGCAGAAGGCACAGGCATCAATCTCAGTGGACCGGCTCCCCTTGCCCGCACCACCTTGCAGCTGCCTTCCCTGCCCTTGGCCTTCCTAGGCCCCTTTACTTGACCTTGAACAGTTGTTACAGTCATCTGACGTGCATTCGTTTTTGAATCCTTTTTTTATTGTTGTTGTTAATGTCATTTCTCAAAGCATTAAGAGAGTTCTCGCTGGGGCAGAGAACTGGTGCATCTGACCCATGTCTGTCTTTGCCAAGGGACATTTTAGAGACCTTAGAGTAACCCAGCAGGAACCTGCGATCCATACTGTGTTGCTTCTAAGGATTTCTTTGAATCAATATGTGGATGGTGTAGCAGGAAGAGCACTGGACACAAAGTCAGACAGACGCAAATTCTTCTCCAGGCTCGCTTCCTAACCAGTTGGAGAATGGGTAAGAACAGACTACTCTGGGCCTCAGTTTCCAGGTTTGTAAAATAAGGAGATAACTTCTAAGATTCTCTCTGGTTCTCACTTTGACTTTCTATTAAGAAATTTGTATCCAGTGCTTTCTTACATGCCGGGCAATGTGGCAATGTTATTAGAGATCTGCACTCATTAGCTCTTAAAAACCTTAGGAGGAAACTGAGTCCTAGAGAAATAAGTCAGACCCTTATCTGACTTATTATTCCTCTTATCTGCTCAAGGTCAGATAATAAACGGTAGAGCCAGGAGTTGAACCCTGCAGGCGGACTTCCAAGTGCATGCTCTGAACCCCAACGCCTCGCTGCCTTGCTGTCTTTGAGCTCCAGGGGGCAGCACCATCTTAGGCTCTGAAGGAGTATAAAAATGGATGTGACAGGTCTTACAAAGTTTTTGCTCTTTAAGGATAAAATAGGTCTGGATGATGATAACTGAAGAGAATATTTGACCCCCTGTTCACCTAAACACATTTGGAGTATGAAAACATAAACTGACTTTAGAGGTTAAATGCAATTTACTCTTCTATGTAGGTGATCAACCAGACATAGGTCCCGATGGTAGAGTGGCTCCAGTGACTGCACCATAGAGTCCCAGCTGCCCTCCCGGCATGCTGAGCAGCCACTGCTAGAGGGCCCCCTGGGTGGTCCCTGATCCCACAGAACCTCAACAGAACCATTTATAGCCATTTTCCCCCCCTGCCACAGCGGACCACTGGGTTCCACAGAGGAACAAGGAAAAGAATTACAGAGGTGAAATGGGGGCAGGAAGGTCTTTGGACCAAAGTCACCAAATTTAAAACAATGGCGCCCTCTCTTGGCAAAAACGTGGTAAGCACTAAGAAGGAGCTTCCTTTTTACAAGCCAAATAATGGGCCAAACTTGGACAGCAACAAAAAAATAATTCTTATTATTTTTTGGGTTGACTTATAAAAAATTGTAATGTATTACAACCATTGGGATTTTCCCAGAAACTATACCAGAATAGGTGAATAAGTCCTCTTCCCATTATGCCAATAGCTGGCACTTCAGTTTGGGGAAAAGTAAAAATCAATACTTAAGGTGACAAGATGTTTTTGTTTCAACCTTTAAAATAGAAACCTCTAAAAAATGCCTTTATAAAACACACTGCCCTACCTTTGTCAACTGTATTTGCTGAGCCTCTTCTCAGTGAGTCACTTTATGATCAGTAATTGGTGAAAGCACTCAAAGCAGCCATCTAACTAGTTTTCCTGTCTCCGTTACCTTTCCTCTCCAATCGTCCTTCCTACTGTTTCTAGTTATTTTCTTAAAGCTTGGATCATGCCTTTCCTCTCCTCAAGAATCATCAGGGACTCTCTATGAAATAGAGTCAAGACTCTATCAGCACATTCCAGGGCCCCCCTTCCCGTCCCTCCATTGAATTCTCTTGCAGCGGTCTTCCGTGTTCACCTCCAGCAATACTGACCGTGTGTTCCTCCCGTGTTGCACTTTGGATAGCTCTGTGCTCTGCTCATGCTGTTCCCTCAGCTCATCTTCCCCCTTCCGTGGAAACCCCCATCTCACCTCCTCCTCCAGGAAGTCCCCCCAGTCCCTCTGCTCACAGCCCGTCACTCTTCCCTCCAGACCCTCTCAGTGCTGCCGGCACCTCACAGGCACGTGTGCTTCCTTCCGCCCTGTGCTACAATTAATTTGTGTCACTCTGGACTGAAAAACAGGACCTGTTTAATTTATCTTTGTATCTGGATGGCATTTTGCATTTGTAATCTACGCACTAATAAAGGTCTGAACCAATAAATGAGTTTGAATGAATTAAAATCAGGATCATAATAGTAGATGCTATTTAGTGAACACTTCTTATGTGCTGGGTGCTAGGCTAAGTGTTATAAATGTATTTCTTCATTTATCATCAACATAGTACTATGTGGTAGGTGCCATTATGATTTCTGTTTCACAGTTGAGGAAACGGAGGCTAAGAGAAGTTGCAAAATCTGTCTGAAGGCACATGACTAGCTAATGTGGGGGCTAGATTGGAGGTCTGGCTGTCTGTCGGCTCCTGCCACTGAAATCTCGTGTGAGCCACCTGGCCCTCCACTGAGCATTCAGGTGAAACCTGGGAGAAACAGGAATGGCCCGATCTAGGCATCATGGCACATGGGGACAGTAGAGAGACCAAAGCATCATGTGGAAGAGGTTATTTGATGATGCCCCACCCTCCCGCAGCTACAACCACCTTCTGGTTCCATGAGCAACCAGACTGACAGAGGCACAACCTTGCAGCCCGTAGTCCGCACTGAAAAGCGTGACAAGCCCGAGTCCTAGGTCTAAAGTAGTGGGTGGTTTTCCAGTCTCTCAGGGAGCCTCTGACAGTGTGCAGGTCACGGGTGTAGAACCAGACTCCCTGGGTTCGGATCCTGGCTCTGGTTTTTGCTACCTACTTGGCAGTAGACCAGCACTTTAATTATTTAAAGCAGTGGTTTTCAACCGTCGGTCCGTGGACCGGTGCTGGTTCATCAGAAATTTCATGCCGGTGTACAAAAGAGTTAGGCACCCTGACCTTGTAGGAAGATTATCGGGCCTATAATCATTGGGTTTAAAGCTCAATTTCCTCACCTGTAAAACAAGGATAAGAATAGTGCCTGCCTTATGTTTTTATGAGAGTCAAGTGACATTGTACCTGTGCAGTGCTTTGCGAAGCCTGATAAGCAGTAAATGCTGTATTAATGTTACTTAGTGATCTCTGGGGCATTGACAATTCTCAAACCCGCAGAAACAATACCAATTCTATGTCACTCTAATGGCAACCATGACATGAATCCAAGAAAGCCTCTTGTAGTGATTGAAATTCTCAGGAGGGTAAATTCTAGTTTAATACGGACCAGCTGGTTTAATTTTGGGTGTGAGATTTAATGCTCCTGCCAGGAAGCTGAGACGCTGGTTGGGCCTCCTTGTTGGAGGAAGCTTTTCCTACTGTGTGTCAGGTACCTGGTTTGGGTCATATGCTCAACTGACTGTGTCATAATTTCATGCCACACAGTAGAGGGACTCCTCCCTTGCTTGGCCCAGCCTTTTTAATTCGCATGCCCCTCCCAAGCCTGAGGCTGTAGCACCCGACATGGTGAGACACATGACAGTGGCCACACATGACGGTGGCCCCCATCTCAGCGTCTGCTCCAGGCCAAGACATGCAGGGTCAGGTTGTTTTGCTTAAAATCCTGATCTGGCCATTTGCTAGCAGAGTGACCTTCGGCAAATCGCTTAACCTCTGGGCCTCAGGTTTTTCATCATTAAAATGAACACTAATAATAGTACCTGTATCATAGCGTTTTGAGAGAATGAAAATGAAAACAGATAGCAAGTGCTTAGAAGAGTACCTGACAGAGTAAGGGCCCAGCGAGTGATAGTTATTACTATTAACTGACTTTCTCCTTAATTCTCACAATAACGTGAAGGATAGGTAATCTTATCTGGGGCTTGGGGAGTTACAGACCTGTCCTGGTTCACACAGTGCTTAAGGGAAAAAAAACGAGGATCCCATCTCAGGCCAAAAGAACCCCAAATTTCAAGGTCTTCTGACCGAGCCACCCTGAACAACGGTAATAAAAGATCTAGTGTCTAGGAGAACAATTGTGTGTCAGACAGTCAGGGCAATGTAAAAGTCCTTGATAAGTGCTCCAGCACCTGGAATCACGGCCTGGTGCTGGGAACGTTCGAGAAGGGTGCGTTCGGTGAGGGCAGAGAGGTTGCATGAGGCTTAATGTCAAAGATGGAGTCGAACTGGTCCCTGAAGGTCCAGTGGGACTTGGGCAAGTGAGTGAGGATGAAGAAGGGTGTGCCCTCCATGCTGTAAGACAGGCGGTGTCAGCCGCAGAGCAGGGCTCAGCTGAGGGATGGGAGGGGGCAGGCAGAAGGCGCAGACGTGCCAGAGAGTCACAGAATATGCCCAAAGGGAAAACAAAGCTGGGTCATCGCCAGCCGAGGAGGTGTTCCAGCTGCAGTGGACATGGTGGTCCCAGGGACAAGCTGGAGACGAAGAGGCTGGCGAGGATGGTGTGTGAGGAGCTCAGCCAAGGCTGCCATCAAGGATCCTGGGGAGCAGAGGGGACGGCTGGCAGGACAGCAGAGGGCTCTGTGAAGTGATCCTGATCGAAGGGGTGAAGACAAGGGAGTGAAATCCCTTTCGGTTCTGGGTCATCAGTGTGGTGGCATCCGGCCATGGGCTCCGAGGGGTGCGCTCCCCAGCTCTGTGTCTGACACGCCTTGGTGTGGCTCTGCTTCCACCCTGTCCCCCTCCCCCATTTCTCCTCCTTCAGGGCTGGTGGTGGGAGAGGGACCAATGGGGAGACCGCAGTGGGATGCGGGGAGGAAAGAAGGAAGTCAGGGGGACCAGCTGCGGTGGTGGGGACAGATTCAGGGAAGGGACAGAAAGCAGAACTACAGAGGCTGCAGGGGAGGCCGTGGGTGGACAGTCTCACTAGGTATTCCCTGAGGGGTGAGAGAAATGGGACTTAGTGTGGGGGACCGAGGCCAAGGCCCAGCTCCAGCCTGGCTAAGGGAAATATACCTTAGAAATTCCCTTCTGGTGTAGTTATTCATCCCTGCCCAGTGCCCTATTAATAAGGGGGTGGGTGTGCATAGGTGGGGGACAGAGTCCTGGCTTAGCCATCACCAGGCTGTGTGATCTTGGCTCATCACTTGGCCTCTCTGGTGTCCGTTATCCCTAACGTGAGTAGCTTGACTTTCTAGGCTCTCGGAACCTTTGAGTCAAAGTTGCCTTCTTTTGTTCTCAGTTCCATGAGGCAGGACTGATGCGGAACCAGCTCTCCCCACCTGGGCTTTGTTGGTACCGCCAGTGAGAGTACTTATGGGATGGAGAGCAAAGTGAATGCTGGCTTCACTAGGGACACCGGGGCGGTGGACAAAAGCAGAGTTATATTTTACTGCTTTTGTGCATATCTTATATTTGCATATGCATCTCTTATATTTCCGTGGTGGACATTTACCCAAGAACCCCTGCGCAGGTAACGTCCTCTGTCCAGCACTGCTCTGCTCTCTTGCCTGCCGGACATCAGTGGTGGGAGGGGAAGGTGGGCCTCCTGGGGACATCACACCGGCCCCTGGGGACCAGAGCCCAGGCATCCAGGAGTTCTGACCTCTCAGGGCTGTTTACAGTGACCGGTGGAGCTTCTGCAATGACCCCAGCAGACTCCGGTCACCACGACTGGTCTCTTCTCCCCTCCTCCGGAGCCAGACCTCAGACTTCAAAGACAGAGGTGGCTGTTCAACTATGAAAGTACAGAAACTGGAAAGCGGGTTCTGGTGTCGCTGTCAGAGACTCTGGACCTTCAGAACAGTGAGAGATTCCCCAGAGCAGTATAAGCATCTCAGCGTGGGTCAGAGGGAGGAAGAATGGAATGCGGGCCTGGCGTGGGCTTCTTGCAACGGCTGCGGTACCGTGGGCCCAGTGCTTCGTGTTCCTGAGATGTGTTTTCTTCATCTGGGAAACCAGGTAGTCATTTCTATATAATGGTGCAAATGGGAGAGTAAATAAGCTAATGTCTGTAAAGAGCTTAGATTAATGCCCAGAACAGAATAAATACAACATATTTTGAACATCTTCCCTTCCTGAATACCAGCTGCTTCAGCGTAAGTCATTCTGCTCAGTGAACCACGAGGTCCCTGCAGGCAATGGTCCCTCCTTGGAGACAAAGCACGATTGACAAGTCTGAACTGAAAGCAGCAGGCTCCACTCTGGCCTGATCTGCGTCTGTAGGAGGTCCAGGCCCCTCTTCCTGGTATAATTCAAGCTTTGTCCTTCTACTCTCTAGGAGAGGTGGGACTGTGGTGACTCTTCTGCTGCCTGCTGCGGGGCGCCGGCCCTTTCCAGCCTCCACTTTCTGTAGGTCAACACCTCCAAGATCAACACGCTTTCTTGGTTATTCGCTTCTTGACAGAATTTCAGCATCCAGGGGAGCCAGGTGGGCTGTTTCAGGAGATTTTGGGTGGACAGTTCTGCACAGGCCTCCAGCGGGCTCTTGATTGGCCTCTGGGGCTCCGGAGGTCTGCTGGGTTAAGGTCTCCAGGCCCTGGCACCTTTGAGGACCTTTCAGACTCCCTGGGTTCAGTAGGAGCTGTCCGCTCTGGTTTCTGAGGCACTGGGCTTGCAACTGCTCAGGGTCCCCAAGTCTCAGAGGAAGCAGCTGGAAATGCTTCTGGGACAAGAGTTGGGTGGGGAGGGGAGTGGCAGGGAGGCACTAACTGCAGGCAGTGATGTGGTTTGGCCGGAGGACCTCTTCCGGGCAGAGGAGAGCAGGCAAAGCCCTATTGGTTTGGTGAATTTCTGAGATCCTGGAACTGCAATGAGTTTGTCTCTCAGTTCAGGAATAGCAGTAAGGGCAGAGTTGGTGGTTTATAGCAGGGTGTCTCAAATTTAATATACATTCAAATCCCCTGCAGCTCTACTTCCACAAATTCTGGCCCTGGCCTGTTAGCTCAGTTGGTTAAAAGCGTTGTCCCAAAAAAGCAAGGTTGTGGGCTTGATCCCTGGTCAGGGCACACACAGGAAGCAACCCAGAAAATGCATGACTGAGTGGAACAACAAATCCTTTTTCTCTCCTAGAGCTCTCTCTTCCTTCCTCTCTCTGTCTCTCTAAGAATCAGTAAAAGTTAAGCCCTGGACGGTTAGCTCTGGAGCATCGTTCTGGAGTACGGAGGTTGCCTGTTCGATGCCCGGTCAGGGCACATACAGGAGCAGCTCAGTGTTCCTGTCTCTCTCTCTCCCTCTCAAAAGGAAGGAGGAGGAGGAGGAGGAGAGGGAGGAGGAGAAGGAGGCAAATTCTGATCCCTTAGTTCTAGGGTGGGGTAGAGATTCTACATGCATTTCTAACAAGCTCTCAGGTAATGTTGATACTGCACACTAGGGGTCGCCTTTTAAGTAGTAATGACTTGGGAGACCCAGCCGAGACCCAAGAGATTAAGTACAAACTGGAAGATGCAACTTCCTAAAGCCCGGGAAGGTTAGAAGAAGCTTGCTTTGTCACTGGGCCCGGCTCTGCAGATTTGTTTCTGTGAGGGTGGAGTCCTAGCACAGGCAGGAACCTCACTGCCTCTGTTTCAGCCCCTGTGAGAGGCGGGTACGGGGAGAAGAGTGTGCTGTCCAGGGTTCCACAGCCATGTAGCTAGACATGGAAGGACCTTGCATGCGGGCTCAGTCATTTGCGGTTCCTCCTGTTGATGATGTAAAGCCAGGAGAATATTTAGGCAAAGGTATGTAAGAAGAACTCTCTGGTGGAGGTTGAGAGGAGCACATAGAATCAGGAATTAAGGAGACCACTCAGGGGTTTCTGTACAAGGACAAGCAGTCTGGTGACAGGGGTCTGAGCTCTAGCTATGTGAAGTGAGAGGGACAAACACTTGAGAGACACTTAAAAGCTAGAATGAATAGGCTTTGGAGATTAATTTTTGTAGCGAAGGAAGGAAGAGGAGGAATCAACCATCATCCCTGGTGTGTGCGGGTTAGGCAAAAGAATGAATAGCGATGAATGCTACCTGTCTTTTGCCCAAGTAAAAGACACAGGAAAATGAGAGGCCTGAGCGAGAAGACAGTGTGTGTGAGGGGATCATCAGGAGACATCCGTCCTGATGTCCGATGTGTCAGTCTCCTCAGGTTTCCAAGAACTGCCCCTGAGCTTCTAATAGTTGTGTTCAGCATCTCCAATGCTGTTGGTTCACCTACAGAAACGACAAATGTTTCTGCTCATCCCCCAGGACTTCTTAGTAAGACTTTCCCCAGCTGCCTAATTGTTCCCCTGCCCCATAGTGAATTCCCGTCACGGCATCTGCCGTTTCCCTTCACAACAGGAGCAGGGAGCGTGTTTGGTAATTTATAATGACCTGTTGGCATTCCGGTTTATTACCTGACTCCCCACTAGACATTGAGCACCTTTAAGGTCAGACACTGTATTTTGTTCCCCTCTTCACATCTAGCTCAGTGAGGATCACAGAGGACACGTTCGCGTAATGTTGGTTGAGTGAATCTCAGTATGTGCAGAACAGCTGAAGCACCTGGAGATGTTTATTCTAGAGAAGGAAATGTTCAAACGGCCTAACTCTTAATTCTATCTCTGAAGTTACACAGAACAACTGTTCTACTTTCTTTAATATTTAAAGACTGGTACTGTGTGCCCATCAGGACAGACTATGGAAGCCACAAGGAAATGGATCACATCTACGTCCCACCGGGGCTGCCTGAGCCTGACTGGACCAGACAGGTGTGGGAGCTCATCGCAGGAGATGTCAGAGCAGAAAGTGGGCCTTGTCTGTGGTACATGGTGGTGGGTAGGTGTAAGCATTGTATTGGATGTCAGCCTATATAACCTCTTGGGCTCCTTTTAAATCTGACACTCTATGAGTTTATAATTTTCCCATCAAACCTTTGGGTACTTAATATGTATAGCATGCTCTGATTTCTTTTCTTTTTTAGAAGTTGGAAAGAAAAATGAGTTTGTTTGTTTATTTATTTGTACTAAGGGCTGTATAGATCTGTCCGTGTCCAAGAAATATTTACATTTAAGCCATTAGGAACATTTTAAACCTATCCTCCCAAGGCATTCATTCCTTCCAGAAAAGGAGAGTATGTTGGCTAATTTACTTTGCTCACCACTGCCATAAAAACTACCTATTTCAAGACTAACTATTCTCCCCTGACAAAGTTGATCCTAGTTGGAATGGGGTTGTAGGGCTAAACTTGGAGATGTTTAAGTGACCATGTGCCATCGATAATTTACTCCCACGATTCACCTCCTTTCAAATATCCACAGTTCTTCATCCAGGAAGCCTTCCCTTCTCCAGCTCCCCCCCATCCACCACCTCTGCTTAGATTAGGTACAGGCAGTCCCCAGGTTGTGAACAAGATGGGCTCTGCAGGTTTGTTCTTAAGTTGACTTTATATGTAAGTTAGAACAGGTACACTTACCTAGTAAATGCAACTTAGATAGATGTTTGTCTTAACACAGTATTTATTTTTACCTCTCTCTGCATATAAATATACAATACTTAAACATTTTCAAACCTACAGAACCTATCTCGTTTGTAACTTGGGGAAGGCCTGTGCTGCTGTAGAACTTTGTGCTTCCCCGTGACACTGAATTGTAATTGCTTTTAACATCACCTACCTTCCCTTTTATAAATTCTATGAGTGTGGAGCTCTATCTGTCTTGTGTAGCACTGTGTTTCTACCGAAGACTCTATACCTGGCACATGGACGGTGCTTCATAAATATTTAATAAATAGGTGAGTGGTGGATGGACGGACGGATGGATGGATGGATGGAATTTAGTCATTCTTAAAATTAAAACAGGGGCTCTTTGTTTTCAGTTAAGTAGAACATAGTTCCCTTTTCAGACACAAAGAGAACCACTACATTGGTTAAGAATCCAAGTATTTTAGAAATACTCTTACCGGAGGCATAGTCCCTTCGAGGAACACTGGGAGGTGCTTTGACTTTCAGCCTGTAGGTAACAACCATTAGACAAACGGTCAGTGGGTGGGACAACTGTAGTCAAGGCCCATAATATAAATATAAGCAGATAGAGAGAGATAATAGATAACTCATAGAATAATGGCTTCTTTTGGACCCATCACATTGAAAGACTAAACATATTGAAAATGTAGCAAAGCCGTTAATCAGAGGTTTTCCACCACTCTCCGTGTCCCCAGTGCACAATGCAGCTGTGACTTGACAAAGCCAAGCAGAGGAAGGACTTTGAGAGGGCGGAGTAGTAGTGAATACTGAGTCCAGAGGTTCAAGGAAGATAAGTGTTGATTGGTTGATAGGCAGGTAAGGGAAGATGTACTGTAATTTAATAAATGTTTTACTAGGAAAACTTAGTTATAGTGAGCACTTTAGCTGGAGGTTGAGCTGAATTATTTTTGTGCGATTAAAACACTAACAGATAACTGAGCAGTGAGTATTTCTAAGTTGGGGTTGTGATATTTCACTTATTTAGAAGTTGACCTGTTTCAAGCACTTTCAAAACTACAATAGTATCTTTATATATATATTCACAATCCTTCCCCACTCATTAAAAGAAAAAAATTAAAATTACATTTTAAAGACGTATCCTAATTTTTAGTCTTTTTATAAGTACTTAGCAACCCCTTCCTTTCCATTATATGAAATAGGTAAGGTTTATATAAATTACTATTTTTAATAAACTATCCATAGTATTTAAAGAGTAATTTATTTAATTAAAAAATTAAATGTATAAATAAAACCTCTATATCCAGTAGACTTTATTTACTAAAATATCACATCCTGTAGAAGTAGCTTATACTGTAATCATTACATACAGAATATATTTCATTCTTGGGGGGAAAAAAGCATTTCATAAATTCACTTTGATTACAAAAAAAACAAGTCTTATAAATTGGAATTGTAATGCTGCAAAAATAACAATATTTGTATTTCCATGGAAATTCTGCTTTGAGTTTTCCTAAAGGCTCTTATATCTACTACTTCATTCAGTTCTCATAGAAAGCCAGCAGGGTGTGCTGGAAGATGTGATCGTTAGACCTAGATGAGGTCTGGGGAGAGACTACCAAACGTGTTGTAGGGAAGAAAAACGAAGACAAAACTGGATCTGGTGCCAAGTCTATTTATGGACCAGTAAAATTTCAAACGGCACAAACCAACTATTACTTATTTTCGTAATCATTGCATAAAAGAAAAGAAAGGGTGTTTTAATACTCTAAAATTGTATGAAGGTCATCATCTTAGAAGATGGGACAGACTCAGGAAGGACTACTGATCGCTGAACACTCACCAGGAATAAAAGGTGTGGTGTGGGCCTCACTTAGCAGCCAGCAGCTGCACACAACCCCCACCACTCTAAGGCCCTCATGTTCTCATTCGGCCATGGATCGGTGACACCCTGTCAGTCTTGTGTTAGGAAACCAGTGTGTTCAACCGTGCTTCCTCCTTTCGAGGTGGCACCTGTTGCCTGGCTACAAGTGAGAGCAAAGAACTGCATGTCACTTAGAACCAAAGGCCATTGGCTTCACCCAGGGGAATGACAATGGCGGCCGTATTTTCCAACCTGAGCAGAAACATGGTTCGTCAAGTAAAAGTGTATTTGGAGACAATGGGTATAATGCAATAGAAATCATCTGGAAAAATTTGAACCTCATGGCTGCTGTAAGTATGACTGACCATGGAATAGACATTTCATATAGAGGCTTCCTACTATTGAGAAAACTGGTGTGTAGTAGTAAAACTGGCAACTGTGGGATAATCTAGAATTGTTAGTGGTTAAAACAATGACTAGCAGGATTCTCTCATTCAGTGAAATTCTGAGATAATAAATGAAAACAGTCACACATCTCTCCCAGTCACAGGACCGAATATGAAGACGAATTCTCCTCCTCTATGAGATGACTATTGCCCCATAAGCAGAAGACCATTTTAATTATTTAATGAGGATCACTTATACATATTGAGGCTCATTTATGTTCCATAGTCTGAAAGACCACAAAATATGATTGCTTACTTTTAAGAGTATCTCTTCTGAAGGCATAGGAAATGTACTTTCACATACTATTGGTGGTACAAATTTTTTGGAAAGCAATATCAATAAAAACTTTAAGGGTACATACAAATCCTTCCACCCAGAAATTTCATTTCAAGAAGTTAGCTTTCTGTATTACTCAAAGTCTCCGAAAGATATTTACTGAAATATTACTTGTGACAATTGAACTGAAAGAAATGCACACAAAATTTTGATTTTATCTAAATTGCTATTATCAAATTGCCCTCCAAAAATGTTGTGCCAGTTTAAACTACCCCCGCTCCCTTTAAAAATGTCCAACAGTATATAGTTGGTTAAATGAACAATAACACATTTATACAGACTATTAATCAGCTGTTTAAAAGGGAATATGGTTTTTTTTTTCACATACCAATAACGGAAGATGTCCATGATAGAGCATTAAGTATAATTACCAAACATAGCAAGTTGGTAGAATGGTTTATGTAGTATGATGCCACTCATGATGAAAACGTATGCATGTTATATCTATGTCAGTATATGTATGTGTGTGGGTACAAACTTATACATATAGATTTCTATACCAAGCCGGCACATGACAGTGCCCATTTCTGGGGAGTGGGTTAAAGTGAGGATATGAAAAGGGAGAGATTTTGACTTCATACAACTCTGAACTCTTTGATTTTTCTCCCCTGGTGAAACTGTATTACTTTTTTGAAAGAACAATAATAACTTTTATTTAAGTGCGGGGGGTGGGAGGGAGATAGTAAGACAGACTCCCACATGCGCTCCAACTGGGATCCACCCAGTGGGAGAAAAGAAAATTTAACAGACTAACATTTCCCCTTTCCTCTTGATTTAGATTTTGAGTGTCAAATGCAAGTATGGACAATTTCATGTACAATTTCTGTTCTCTTTTTAAAAAAGCTTAAGAGCTTTTGGTGTGCAGGAAGATTTAGAATTCTAGCTTTCCCTCTCCAAGTGCCGACTGAAAACACCATTTAAGGCAATAATTCAAAAAGTAAACTATGGGATCAGGTATGGCATCCTAGGGAAGCCGGGGCTGTGTTCTTGTATCTGTTTCAGGTTTCTCCAACTGTGCCCTGAGCTAAATGGTTTCGGAAACTGATTTTCCTGCTTCAGTAAACGTCGTTTTGGCCTTTGCTCAGGACCTCCGATGGCATCGCTCACCTTGTGAACAGTGAGAGGGAAAAGCAGAGTGCCCCGCGAACCACCCCATTCACTCACCACGTTTCCTGAGTGTGGATCTGCGCACCGTGGGCTCTAGCCACGGGTAAGAAAGGGGTTACATCAGGGGTCCCCAAACTACGGGCCCGCGGGCTGCATGCGGCCCCCTGAGGCCATTTATCCGGCCCCCACCGCACTTCCAGAAGAGGCACCTCTTTCATTGGTGGTCAGTGAGAGGAGCATAGTTCCCATTGAAATACTGGTCAGTTTGTTGATTTAAATTTACTCGTTCTTTATTTTAAATATTGTATTTGTTTCCGTTTTGTTTTTTTTACTTTAAACTAAGATATGTGCAATGTGCACAGGGATTTGTTCATATTTTTTTTATAGTCCAGCCCTCCAACAGTCTGAGGGACAGTGAACTGGCCCCCTGTGTAAAAAGTTTGGGGACCCCTGGGTTACATGCTAGAGAGGCTGCAGCTCCTCACTCGGGTAACACAACCCTGTGTCCTTCCCCCAGCAAAGGCTGGCTGGCACAAGAAGCTATTCATGGGAGTGCTCGCACAGTGCATTGGAATCTAACTTACTTTTTTATTTTGTTCATTATTCCACCTTCATTGTTCTTAATATCATGGACCATCTTTTGAAGTTGCCTGTAAGAAACAAAATTAAACATAAAATATTAATAACTAGGTTGCTTTTAATTTTTAAAATGTCTTCTATCATTCTGGGGAGGGGGAGAGAAAGAAAGAGAGAGAGAGAGGAAGCTAGGGAGAGAGAGAGAGAAAACCCTACAGTAATCCCCCCCCAAATAGTATGAATTGTATTGCTTTTAGTTGAATTAATTACATTTAATTAAGTTGACCATCTGCTACTTTAATAAAAGGAGAAGGTGACTGATTCTATGATTCTACAAGGAGTGTAGTCGTTGGGCCATGTCCCCATCTGTTGGATGTCTGGGCCAGTCTCGGGAGTCTATGAAGAGGAATTCCGATTCCCATAGCTGTTCATGCCGATGAGACACGTGAGGCCAGAGCCCTCTGAGCTTATCAGATCCCTCTCAGTCCAGCACGTGCTGTCCTTTGAGCACACATATTGCAGCGAGGGGGCTACCTTGAAACCCACAGTGTAGGCTGAAATCAGGCCCAAGATGCGTTTTGTTAACTTTACTAAGTAGAATCTGGAAAAACTGTCATTTAAAAGTTGCATGTACAGAGAATCCATAAAGAAAATGACTAGTGAATCGGACAGCACAGATATTTTGAAACTTCTGAGGAACAAAAAGTAGTATGTAAAAAATCAAAACATAAATAACATGCCTGAGGATGTATCTGCAACACAGAATAATAATAATTGTATTGATTTTAGTTTAATTAATTAAAAATAATAACAACAACAACAATTTTTGGTTGAGAAGGAGATCTTACAACTCAGTAAACAAAAGATTAGCAATTCAATAGGAAAATTAGCAAAGGATGTGAACACATAGCTAAAAGAAAAAATATGTAAGTGGCCAACAGACCAATGAAAAGATATTTAACATCACTTATACTTAAAAAAATCTTAAATAACAAATGAAATAGGTAAAACTTAACACATTTGATAATACCCAGGGTTAATGAGGGTACGAGGATATAGACATTCTTGGGAATATAAATTGTTACAATTGATATTTGTCAAAATTTGAAACCTCCATGCCTTTTGAACCAGAAATTCCACGGCTAGGAATTGCCTAATGAACATGGTCATAAAACTATACCATTATATAGATATCTACATTATATACATATAAGTATTATATGTAATAACTCAAAGCTTTTCTTCCTCCCTGCTAAGAACATGGAAACAACCGAAACACCCATCAATCACAAAAAGGGAACTAGTTAAATAAACTTTGATAAAGCTATGCAATGAAATACCACAGACCCTTTAAAAAAAAAAACAACCAAAAACATCTGTATTGCTTATGTAAAAAAAAAGCCCCAGGAGATATTATTAAGTTGAACAAAAATAGAAAAGTAGGAGAAAGAAAAATAAGGAAGGCCTGACCTGTGGTGGCACAGTGGATCAAGTGTCGACCTGGAAATGCTGAGGTCGCTGGTTCGAAACCCTGGGCTTGCCTGGTCAAGGCACATATGGGAGTTGATGCTTCCTGCTCCTCCCCCCTCCTTCTCTCTCTCTCTCTACCCTCTCTAAAATGAATTAAGGAATATTAAAAAAAGAAGGGAGGGCAACTTTGAATAGTGTGTAGCGTGTCTTTTTGTGAGGAGAGAAGGACATATACATGCATATGTGCTGGTGTGTACATAACTTATGGGAAAGATACTCAAGAAGTCATTAAAATGTTGTTTTCCAAGCCAACAGAGTGCATTGGCACAAATTAGAAAAAGGTGCCCCTTTTTTCTGGGTGGACACTGCTCGGTAGCAGAGTGCTTGGCAAAAGGACAAGTGGATTTCAGCCTCGACTGGTCCTTGTAGCTAGGCACCCTTGTGGGGATCAGTGGCTTGGGGGAGGGAGCGAGCTTCTACTTTATAAAAAAGAGACTTATTTTACAGTAAAAATTTTTCTATATTATTTGAATCTTCATAACATGTCTTAGGATGTCCTTTTTATTATCTGTTTTACATACATACAAGGTGGGGCAAAGTAGGTTTACAGTTGTGAGTACACAAAAACAGTTTATTCTTGTATTATTATTTATTAATCATTGTATTTTCCATACAAACAACTATAAACCTACTCTTGCCCCTCCCTGACTATAGAGAAAATGTTAACAGGGTTGGCATACAGGGCCATGCTTTGTTTTCTACCTAATAATTTGCTGACTATATATATGGGATATATATTTGCACACACACACACACACACACACATATTTTCACATGATTCTGCCCTGAAAGAGTAGGATATTTGAATTCACTTCTCAGGGAAGCCCTTCTTTTGTCCTGAGCAAATGATTTGTTTGGGCCCTTGATTTAACAAACGTGAAGCTTGTACACAGCCATTGTACCTGGAGAAAACTGATTGGTCATAATTGTGAGTGCAGATTTCTCTGATTCTGAAAGCTAGGCCTTCTGTTAGGTAATATGAATAGTGGTGTTAAGCTCCGCTGTGAATTCCTGTCAGCTGGGGGGAATCGGGGAGGGATATTCTCAGCTCTGTAAAGATTTAGAACGCATGTGTTACAGAGCTTGTCGGTGTTGGTGGAGTTCAGAGCGGGAGAGAACAGCTTGTCAGAGAGACTCTGCCTGGCCTGGCCTGTTGGCGTCCTCCACTAAGTGTTAGTTTAAGGCCAAATAACCCACCTGTGCTGATGTTCTGAGGTAGTTGCTCACTGGGGGCCATTGAGCACTGAGGTGGTAGGCTGAGATGTAGGGGATAGACATTCCTACTCTTTATCATTTTGGAAGAGGGGGAGTCTCAAACAAGGAATGGGAACTTGGGACTTTAGGAAGCTCTTCCTCCTTCTAGGTCAAATGATTGTTAGGAGCTGGAGTCCTGAAGAGCACAGCCAAACCTGAGGAATGGTGGGGAGACGGGGAACGGCAGGGAGGTGGTGTGATGGCCCTGAACTTGACGCTGGGTCTGAGCCTCAGCTCTGAGAAGCCATTCTCAATGAGATCATTTCTCTTCACTGTCCCTGAATCTTCAGTAGTGTCCTGTCCGTAGCTGCAGCCTGGCTTCAGCTGGGCTGTGTGGAAGGGTGCATTCCATTGGCCACAAGGAGTGGAACACAGAGAAGGGACAAGCTGGAGGGCAGAGTAGAAAGAAAGAAAAACTTCTTTCAGGACATTTTTAAGGCTGCATCTTGGGGAATTGTCTACATAATTGAGGGACTCATTGAGGGGCCTAACTTGGCATGTGGGGAGGGGTTGGTGACAGGTTGTTATTTGGGTAACTAAGGAAATATGACCTTACTTTACATCCCCAGTCAGGGAGGGTGAGCAAACTGATCCTATAAGTGTGAACTCAGCAAAACACCAGACTCAACAGCAGAGAAAAGGGTGGAGCAAGAGAAAAGGGACCACCTCACCTATCAGAGACACACAGAGGGTTCCCCATGCTGGACCCTTCAGTTGCCTCAGGACCCTGTAATATTCTAGAATTTGTTCTTATATATGCTGTGTCAAACTCTTTCTCCTTTTCCTTAATTGCTATAATGAATCTCTGAGATCTAGGAATGAGGGTTGTATGGCCAATAGTTGCCACCATTGCTGCCGCGGCTATTCACGTGCAGGTTCTCATTAGATTCAGGCAGATGGTAAAGAAACAGTGTAGCCAAAAAAAGTGGTGAGCCATTCCTTTATTCAAGTCTCACATTGGCTGACGAGCAAACAAACACACAGGGCTCCCAAAGCCCCTGACACATTCTCCGGTTCCACAACCAGGAGAATCTTCTCCAGGTTTTCCTGGAATCAGAGGCCTCACCAGTCTCAGCGGAGCTCACAAAAGCTGTCACCTCTATTCCCCATCTCCTTCTCTCTGCTCTCACTCTGCCAAAATGGCTCCTTCTTCTTCTCCTTCTCCTTCTCTCTTTTAAAAACTTTTCTGGTGCCAAAACCTCTTCTTCAGCATACATTAGCAAGACAATGGCTCTTCCCAAGCAGGAAAGTAATTAGTAATTTCACAGGTCACATACCTGGTGCTGTCCAGAGCCATTTTTAACAATAAAAGTGAGCAAACTAAAAAAACACAAATTTTACAAACTCATTTACCCAACAAGAATGAATTAAAAACAGGAGGTCTGGGAGTGGAGAGAAAGAGAGATTGAGAGAGAGAGAATTTGAAATGGGTTGATTGCGAGGAAATTTCATCATTTCAGATGGAGATCAGAGGGCAACTGTGTTTGTAAACTGACTGTCATGGAATGGAGTGTCTTTAGCCTAAGTTAATGCTTAACCAGGTTGAGGGGAGGAATGAGCCAGGGTGAAGGATCTTATCACAAGTCTGTCCAGAATGGGACAAAGGCTGATCTGTATAAGACACTTTGCTGTAGATGTAGATAAACATGTAAATTGTTACCAGTGAGTTTGATGTGATTTTTTTTCATTTGCTCAACTTGGTATTTGATGCTTCTTGGCTTTAATTTTTATTATCTTATTACATTTAGTATAATTATAGTAAATTGTTAAAGTGTTTTATCAACTATACGTTTTACGTATAAATTTTTTCTCATCTTTCTGCGCCTCATTCACACAAATCCTGATGTCCAATGACTACTCTTTATAGGCGTCAAACACAGTGTCCCCTAAACCAGCGGTCCCCAACCCCCGGGCTACAGGCCGGTACCAGTCCGTGGGCCGTTTGGTACCGGTCCACAGAGAAAGAATAAATAACTTACATTATTTCCGTTTTATTTAAATTTAAGTCTGAATGATGTTTTTTTTAAAAAAAAATGACCAGATTCCCTCTGTTACATCCGTCTAAGACTCACTCTTGACGCTTGTCTCGTAAATTTGACAATTATATTTAAAAATACTGGCCCTGGCCGGTTGGCTCAGCGGTAGAGCGTCAGCCTGGTGTGTGGGGGACCCGGGTTCAATTCCCGGCCAGGGCACACAGGAGAAGCGCCCATTTGCTTCTCCACCCCCCCCTCCTTCCTCTCTGTCTCTCTCTTCCCCTCCCGCAGCCAAGGCTCCATTGGAGCAAAGATGGCCCGGGCGCTGGGGATGGCTCCTTGGCCTCTGCCCCAGGCGCTAGAGTGGCTCTGGTCGTGGCAGAGTGACGCCCCAGAGGGGCAGAGCATCGCCCCCTGGTGGGCAGAGCGTTGCCCCCTGGTGGACGTGCCGGGTGGATCCTGGTCGGGCGCATGCGGGAGTCTGACTGTCTCTCCCCGTTTCCAGCTTCAGAAAAATACAAAAAATAAAAATAAAAAAACAGTTTTTACGCCAGTTGCATAATTTTATTTTGTGCATTTATCTATCCCACCCTAAAGGCCGGTCCGTGAAAATATTTTCTGACATTTATACCGGTCCTTGGCCCAAAAAAGGTTGGGGACCACTGCCCTAAACCAAGAAGAGGTGATGCTCTCGGCTGATTTGATCAGCCATCCATATGCGAGGTGATGCACAGCTCCCCTGCTCCCGGTAGTGTCTGCTCCATTTTGGAGGCTTTGTTCTCAGCTACAACTTACCAGACGCAATAACAAAGGAATACGAAACTGGACTGTTCCGGGAGAGGTTGCTCTAGATTTAAACATCAGTTGTTTTACTGTGATACATGGTGTGAAAATAGGTTAGACATAAAACAGCTCCACTTTGATTCGCCCTTTAAGAGATAGCCTTCAATGGTTGGGAGAAAGATAATAGGATCATAATGTTCTAATTTTTTTAAGTTGTGAAGAAACAGCCGTGTTCATGTAGCAAAATAAAATGAAGAACAAAGCTTATCCAATGCTTTAAAATAATATTAATATATAATTTTTAAGCAGTATAGCATTTCAGTATTTAAAAATGGTGGGCGGGTCATTATAAGTAATTATCATTGTTATTACTTGTCTAAACCAAATCCAAGTTTATATTGTCTCTTTGGTTGTTGCTTTAATTTTTTTTTCAATTAATGTCAACAGGCTTAGTTATTTAACAGCATACTACAGTAGTGTGACCTTGGTCAATTTAGATCCTACTATGTACCTAGAGAGGAAAAAAAATCGTCATTTGAAAGTTACTAGCAGTTTTTTGCCTGCAAAGAAGTGGCTTCCTTTAGAATCTGAGAGGTCAGTGGTTCTCACACTAAACTGCATCCGAATCACCGGGAGGGCTTTTGAAACACAGAGTTTCATTAACACCCCCCCACCCCGAGTTTCTGGTTGGGTAGATGTTGGGCAGATAAAATGTATTATGCTCACTTTGTTAAAAATGTTGCTGCCCACGTGAGGCCGTCACCCAGGTGATATTAATGTGTGTTGAGAATCCTTGTAGCCTGGAGCTTGGTTTTGGGATTAAGCCTTTCCCACCCTTTTTGATGTGGGGTGGTACAATCCAATCATGCCTCAGAGAAGTGACTTTGTATTAGAGACTTCCCTATCTTGTATATTGGATTAGAGATTGTGAAGCTACAATATAAAATGGGGGCAGAACAAGAGTTTGCGGCTCTTGGTTCCTGAGATTAGCATGAGAGAGCAGAGGAGAGCAGAGAAAGGCCACGTGGAGTAGGCCAGAAGAAGCAGCCAAGATGGCAGAGTGCTGAGAGAGAAGCCAGTTTGTGTAGAGTTTATATCTGGGATAAGGAAGGAGATGGGGAACAGAGGTGAATAAGTCTGGTGAGCTAGAAACCTTTGATTCTAGGAAACTGGGATAAGTCAGTAGCTTTGTGAGCACTGAATGTGAGTGGGTTTTGGAGCTCACTGTGTGTGTTTTTACTTGCCCGCCGGGTGCAAGCTAGGATTAAAGACTATGGCCCACCAGTTTGTGGCTCCGTTGTTTCTTTACCAACTGTCCGAATCCAATGCGAACCTGCATGGGCCGGGTTGCTGTGATAGTGGCAGCCCTGGCCGTGCCTTCTGGCTTTACAGTAGATGTGTGGGGCTCAAAGAATTTGCATTTCTACTAAGTTCTCAGGTGGTGGAGAGCCAGTGTGGAGCTGTGGGATATGTGAGCAGCCCAGGATTCCCCAAATCCAAGGACAAGAAATCTATAAAAGTGGCATAGAGTTCTGTCATCTGAACGGCAAAAGATGACGTGACTTTTTCCTTGTTCTTGTTCTTTTCTTTCTTGTTTTCTTCCTTTTTCTTTTCATTTTTCTTTCTTTTCTTATTTTTTGAGTGACAAGTAAGTAGTGGCTGGTACTATAGGCTGTACAGTTTTACATTTTATAACTTTATTTCTGATTAAAATATAATTTATGCTAAGTGAAAGGACCCAAAATGAAGAGGCTACATATTGTATGATTCCAACTAGAATCTGGAAAAAGGGAAGCTATGGAGACAGTAAAAAGACAGTGCTTGGCAGAGGAGGGAGGACGGAGGGATGAATAAGTGAAGTGTTTTTGTATGATACTGTCATGGAGCCTACATGTAAGAGATGTTCATTGTATCAGAATTTAGAAATAATAGTTAAGATATCAGTCTCCCCCATTACCACTTAATTGAAACCTTGCCATTTTTTACTACACATGAATGACATGTATAGATTTCACACATTTAAGCTCATACTTGACATTTTGTAGTCTGCGTTTTCCACTTACATCTTGAACATTTTCATAAGTGAGCACCAACCACCCTTAGGCTTTGTCTGATTATTCAACTAGTCCTTTCTTTTTTTTTTTTTATTTTGAAAGGTCTTTTATTTTTAGGTGGGCATAATTAAAATTTTTTTAAAGATTTGTTTTCAGTTACAATCGACATACAATATTATATTAGTTTCAGGTGTGCAACATAGTGATTAATTAACCTTGTGATGTGACCACTCTGATAAGTCTGGCACCCACTCGATACCACACAATGTTATTACAATTTTATGGCCATCTGGTCTATCTGCAACTGAGACACCTTTGACCCACCTTTGACCTTTGACCCCCTCATCCAGGTGGGCATGACAGAAAGTGCTGGACCGTCAGGACCCTGAGCTTGAGGGAGGAGAGAGGAGACCAGGTTAGACCTGAGGAGACGTGGAAAAGCAAATGGTGCTGAGAATGAGAACTGAATGCCTTGCTTCTAGAAGCCTTGGGTCAGGGGGGTTTGGCCTGAGGGACAGGAGAGGACAGACAACCTCAGGCTCCCTCCTGGGCCTTCACACCCAGCCCACCCTCTGAAACTGTTTTCTACAGTATGATCTGAAGACTACCTTCACCATCTGTAAAATAAAGACAGTGGTTGGGGTGAAAATGACAGGTGATAGATTTAAAGTGCCTGCCCCTGCTGGCATTCTCAGTCCAAGTTAATGGCCTTTCTAAGACCCTGGGGACTGGATTTGATCAGGAACAAAACGCAAATCAGCGCTGCCTGCTGGAGACGTGAGGGGGACATTGCCACCTGGGTGGATTCCCCCCCAGGCCGGAAAATGCTCCAAGGGTTGGGGTTGGTTGTGGTTTTGTTGTTGTTGTTACTGGATTTAGGGGGTTGGAGGGGGATGGTGGTGGTGGGGAGAGTTGGCTGAGCACTCTCCCCAACCTGGCACGGCTAACTGGCACCAACCTGTGGGAATGGTCTACTGACTTCAGTTCTGCATTAAACTATGGGCATTTATGAGCCCCAACATGGAGTGGCCTTTTGACCACTAACCTACAGTAATGCCATTTGCAAATAAAACATAGTTTTGGGGTTCTTAGTGTGCACTAGGAATTAGTACTAACAAATTCTTCCGTGTAGTCATCTGTATTCAAGTGTAAGAAGAGAGCATTGTAATCAACACTTTGTTTAATACAAGTAAAAATGATGTGCTTGCCAAAATGTAAAATTAAATTAAAAATAAAAAATTCTGATTGCTGGGCCCTAAACCATATCAATGGGATAAAAATCCCAGATGGGGCCCCACAATCTGCATTTTAACAAACTTCCGGGGACTGTTGGCTTATGCACACGGAAGGCTGAGAACCTTTTTTTAAAAAGAATCGGGGCAGGTTTATCTCCTTCTAAGCCAGGCTTGATTGCAAGGAGCAGAAGAGACGGCTTGCCAACCTCCAGAGTATCTTCCCACCTGCCTTTTATTGCCTGAAATATCTTTAGTGGCAAAGCATATTCCTTACTTCATAATGGGATGCCAACAGAGGCAGATTAAGGTCGGTTGAAGCCCCGGATGCAGAAGAAAATATTGGGCCCCTTACATTAGAAAAAAGTGTAAAGTTGAGGTTTTGTTGGGCCCTTCAGAATTCAGGGTCCAGGGCGCGTGCCCGGTGCACCTGCAGTTAAATCCGCCTCTGGATGCCAAAGGCTTAGGCAGACCCTGTCCCCAGAAAAGGTGCACCTGACACACAAGAGTTTTAGTCAATGGTGTGATGTCTGCTTCCAACAGGGAAAAAGAGCAGGAGGAATCATTTGTGAGTGCTGACCAGCTTTTCCCTTCACTTATGCACAGAGCAATACGAGTCGGACCCAGAGATACATCTGGTCTGCCAACCTTCTGTTCCTAAGCCTGGCACACTGCAGGGACTCTGACCTCAGGAGCCTAGCCTTCCCCCGTGAGGATTTTTGGAATTGAAATTGAGAGCTTGCATCAGTGGGCAGTGACTGTGTATCTTTTCCTTTTTGGAAGAAAAGTTGGGCTAGAGAAGTGGTCTTGACTTTGGCCGTACATTAGAATCACTCAAGGAGCTTTAAATAATCCTCATAGCCTCATCACCTCCCAGATCAGTGGCTTCCAGGTGATTCCAGCGTATGGCCAAGGTTGAGAACCACTGGCAGTGTTATTAGAATAGTTCTTTGTAGATCCCCCAGGGAAGACCCCCTGGCTAAGAGCACCCAAGTTGGACAGGAACCCATAGGTGCTGGCTGCCGTTCAGAAGGTGGTCTGTAGGCAGAGAACAGCCCCAGGAGTGCAGTCGGGAGCGGGCAGACAAGTCCAGGAGGGAGGATGGTGGGACGCTGAGCTCCGCCGGGGCGCCACGTGCCGAGAAAGCAGCTGCACTTGGATATTTTTGGCCAGATCGCCAAAGAACAATCCAAGAAATATTTTGCAATATACCTTTCCAATATTTTCATTAAACACAGAAAATAACTTAAAAGGTGGTGTCATCTGCAAGAAGTACAGTTTTTAATGTTTAGTAAAAAAAAAAAAAAAAGATAAAAAGATCAGAAAACATCTTGTTTCCTTTTAACTCCTTAGGGAATTCACAGAGGACCGCAAAAAAGCTGGGTTTAGCATATTTTTCTCACTGTCTTTAATGTTAATCAGAGAAAAATCCCTGTTTATTTTTTGTTTCTATATTTAAAACAAAAGCCTTAAAGTTATGATTATTTGGGGCACAGTTCTTTTTTTCTTTTTCCATTCGGTATTGTTCTGTATTAGTTTCGGATGCACAGCGGAGTGGTTAGACAGTCACACACTTTACAGACCGTTCTCCCGGGAGTTCCAGCACCCATCTGGCACCATACTCAGTTATTACAGTAAGAAAACCCCTGTTTCATCAGGATTTAGGAATAGATTAAAGAAGGTCTCGTATGAAAGCAACTGTGCAAACAAGAAGAGCAGAGATCTCCCTCCCTCTTTTTCATCCCCACATCTCAACCTCAGGTCCAGTTTGGGAGTTTCATCCTTTTCGTATCTGTAGGGCGGGCCCTCCTCTCGCTGCTAAAATTCAGGCGACACCTGTCCCTTCACACCAGGAAAATGCTGTGCCTGGCCGTGTGCCCCTCTGGTCCACGCTCTGCGGGTTTGTCAGGGCCCTCTTCGGCTGATGTCTTTAAAACCTAGTTTTCAGTAGGGCACTTCCTCTTTAAAAGCCGCCAGCAGCTCCCCAGTGTCTACCAAATCAAGCCTGACTTTTTGTCGGTTTCATCCTAAACTGCTAGAACTGACCGGTGACTGCCTGTGAATCTTCATCTGCGTGGCTGGTACCCTTAGAACATCTTCTCACAACAGGCTCGGTATCTCCAACTTACCTGTTTGTAAGATCAAATTGGAGTGGAAATCTCTCTAGTATTTTCTTTAGTATATATCGAGGCAAAGAAAACATCTAGTCTCTTAATTACTATGTGCTATGAATGGGTTTTGAAAATGTATTGATCATCACTAGATCTGCTGATGCTTTAGCTGACTTCCTCCTTTTTCGAACGTCTACATGACCTCACACTATTGACTCTGGCTTTCTTTTTAAGATGCTGCTCATCATTTTTATAGTACATTTTATTTTTGTTATTAAATTTTATTTAATTTAGTTAAATTTTAATATTTAACTAAACTTTTAAAACTATACTTCTTGCAGATGACACCATCTTTTAAATTATCTCCTGTATTTAATAAAAATGTTGGAAAGGTATTATAAAATACTGCTTGGATTGTTTTTTGATGAGTTGGCCAAAAATATCCAAGGGCAGCTGTTTTCTCGGCACCTTGCGGCCCAGGTGGAGTTCACTGTCCCACCATCCTCCTGTTACAGAAAAATGTAAATGTCTGATAGGAAAAAAAAAAAAATGGAGCTTGTAATCTGGTGTCTTGGATCTTCAGACTTGGAATTTCTTATTTTTCTTTGACTTTTAATCTCCCACTAGTGAATTCCTCTTTATATGAATCTTCCTTGTCTCTGTCCCCTCCTGTCCATTCCTTCAGCAGCAGCCATTGTGGCCTCATGGACAATTCACTATGCCAGTGGCCTCTCATTTTATCTCCGTACCTTCAGTCTCTCCCCTTCCCCAAATTTATTTTCTTAAACTGTCCCTTTCATTATGTCATTCTGCTTGTGAATAGTCTTTGATGTTTCTTGCAGGATAAACTACAAACTCATTAGCATGACATTCAAAGACCCTCACAATCTGGACCCAATCAAACACTAGAGGGGTCGTCAAACTTTTTATAAAAACCGCCCACTTTTGCAGTGCTGGTCAACCTGGTCCCTACCGCCCACTAGTGGGCAGTCCAGCTTTCATGATGGGCCAATCGCAGCGCTGTTTGGTTGCGCGGTAGGGACCAGGTTGACCAGCACTGCAAAAGTGGGCGGTTTTTATAAAAAGTTTGAAGACCCTGGGAACCCCCTGCTATAAACCCACAATTATTCCCATTCTGTCTCCCCAGCCGGAGGCCCAGCTCATGTCATTCCTTACCCCTTCCTGATCATTTCCTAAGGGGGTCCCCTCAGGAAAGGGCACTGCAATGAAGTGCAGATTCCAATCTCTGCTGCTTCCTGGCTGCGCACCTGGCGCAAGTCCCATCGTCACTCAGCGACATTTTTTTGTGTTTTCTATCTTACACTGGTTTTCTGGGTACTCAGCTAAAAAACATCTTGTTTATTTAGTTTATGAAAGTTATACAAGCTAATTTTTAAAAATTCATGATATAGAGAGGTAACAAGTGAAACCTACTCATAATTCTTTGCTGGGAAGGGGGAAGATCAGAGAGCTGGGAGGACTTAAGAAGGGGGTGACAGACTTAAGCTTTTAAGATGAAAAGACTTGGGAGCTGAATCCTCATGCAAAATAGAAATTCATGAGTCAAAAGCATGAGGAACAGCAGCCTGGAAGCGGAACAGCAGTGCAAAGGCTCAGAGGTGAAGTTGTCTGGGATGTTGGGATCTAGTGAGAAGCTGAGTAGCAAAAATTGGGGGTGTTGGAGGGAGAGGTATTATTAAAAATTAAGCTTGGGGTGCGAGGAGTCAAGGGCCGTGTCAGGCCCAGGAAACAGGGTTTGCTGGCAATGGCGAAGCCCTTAGAGACCTTTGTTCAGAGTTGTGTCCTGGTTAGGGGACAGAATGGAGGAGGGGGGAGGCCTGGCCATGGGGACACTGCTGGATGGGAGATCAGTATAAGGGCCCAAGCCATGGCAGTGGGATGCCGAAAGCACTGGGATAATATTACGGGTGTCTTCTCAGCACTTGTCTCGGCAGAAGGAAGAGTTGGTGGCTGCGAGGTCAACAGCTCTTAAAGAGAACCTTCCCGGGACTCAGTGCTGTGCCCGCCATATTGGGACCTGGGGCAAAATACAATAGCAATAATGATCCTGTCTTTATTTAAAATGTCAATATTTTGTTCATCAGGGATTTCTTTTGTATTAATTTTTATTAAAAATATTATAATAGGCCCTGGCCAGTTGGCTCAGTGGTAGAGCATCGGCCTGGCGTGCGGAAGTCCCAGGTTCGATTCCTGGCCAGGGCACACAGGAGAGGCGCCCATTTGCTTCTCCACTTCTCCCCCTCTCTTTCCTCTCTGTCTCTCTCTTCCCCTCCTGCAGCGAGGCTCCACTGGAGCAAAGATGCCCGGGCGCTGGGCATGGCTCCTCGGCCTCTGCCCCAGGTGCTAAAGTGGCTCTGGTCGCAACAGAGCAGCCCCCCCGGAGGGGCAGAGCATCGCCCTCTGGTGGGCAAAGCGTCGCCCCCTGGTGGGCATGCCGGGTGGATCCTGGTCGGGCGCATGCGGGAGTCTGTCTGACTATCTCTCCCCGTTTCCGGCTTCAGAAAGATACAGAAAAAAATATATATTATACTAAATATCATTTATCTCTTTTTTTCTATTATTTATCTTGATTTACTGATTTTGGGGCTCCCCCATAAAGTCTAATGTTATTATTTGTTTTACACAGGACATATATTTGCATTATTCCTTCCCTCGGTATTCAGTGAAAGCACACTGAGCAAGGCACATGTGGGACCCAGAGCTAACCTCAACGCAAATCCACCCCCTGGTAATGCAGGAAAGAGGTCCCTTAGCCACCACGTGGCACGACGCAACCTTCTGATCTATGTGGAACCAGAGGACAGAGATAGACAGAGACTGGGTGTTTCACACAAAATAGTTTCCTTTTGGCTAAGTTCTGTCTCAAAGCTGAAGTCTCTGGCTACTATCTGTCATTTTGAAAAAGAATGCCACTTTTTAGTGACTAGACTGTTAGTTGCATGCAGCAGAACTTGTCCCTTCACCAGCTTTCCTCCTTGGCCCATGTCATAACCCCCTCTGGCTCTGGTCCAGCTTCCTCATTCCCCACTTCCTCCAGCATGGCCTCCTTGTGGCTTTATTGATGTTATATTTAGTTGGGCAGATTAAGTAGCAGTGCGTCCATAGGGGAGCTGGCACAGAAGTTTTGATAGCTCCTGCCATGGTATGATAACCAGAGAAAACCTCCCAAAGCTGAGTTAGCACCCCCAATGCCATTCACAGATGCAGGTACGGAAGCCCGGAGGTCAAGGTGCTTGTCTGCTTTGAAATCCTGACTCCTGATATTGCCTGTCATTAAAGCAGTCAGAGAAATTTGGCAGTGCAACAGACTTAAGGAATATCCTGGGTCAACTTCCTTTGTGAAGAAGGAAATCACACTGCAGGGAAATTTTGTCATTGCCCCAAGATGAACTAGCTGAGGACTCCCCCAGCTTTTTCCATCACACCCTGTTTTTGCCCTTTCCACACATGGCTGGAGTCTCGGATCAGCTTTTCCATGGCAAGGGTGTGTCTTCCACAGCCTGGAACCACAGTTAGAGTCGAAGCCCAGTAAGCCAGTTCAGTGGTCAGACCGAGATCAGCAGCAGCAGCTCTTAGTGAGCGCGTATTATGTGCCAGGCACTTGGCAGGCATTATCTCATTTAGTCCACACAATTACAGGTTGGTCCTATAATTATCCCCATTTTGAAAACTGTGATTAAAATAACTACATAACATAAAATGTATAGTCTTAGCTATTTTTACAGTTCGGGAGTGTGTTCATTCAACATACACCCTGCGTATTCACAGTGCTGTGATTATCCCAGTTCTATAGATGAAAAAGTTTTGCTCTGGGAAGTTGACTTTCCCCAAGTCCTTCAGCTAGCAAACAACAGAGATGGGATGCAAAACTGCACGTTCTAACCCCAGAACCTGTGCTCTCAGCCGCACCTGGGTGTCACCTGCTAACTTGTTTCAACTTGGCCCCTCACTAGGGCAGGTGACCAGCTTCACCATGTGCCTCTTCGGGCACCTACTTCTCTGACCCTGCAGAAGGTATCCAGACCCTTAACTGGCCAAGTAGTTTCTACTGGAAACACACGTGCCCCACCACTGCCCTGCTCCTGGTCCCCAAGGTCAGGTTTGTTGCTGGAGGAAAGCATGGAATCTTAGAGGCCTGTTGTCATTTTTAGGGAGGGGCAGAGAAAGAAGAGAAAGGACAGATGGCAAAAGAAGGGAGAGAGAGGTTATGACATTCCAGGTCACGGGCTCTCTGGCGTCCAGGACATGCTCAGAAATGGAGTGGCTGAACTCCTCTGGCAGGAGACCTGAGCACCAAAGCCCTGTGTGTCTTTTCTTGGCACACTAGTCACCAAGACCACCTACCTATCCTGGAGTGACGGCAAGTCGTGCACTTGACACGTGAGCATCTCACGGCCTGGGGTGTCTTACTAACCACCTATTAACTAGAGAAAGTAGTTTGCAGGTTTTCCCAGACACTCTACCATTTCTTTCTTTTTCTCCCTACTGTGATTTGCAAATATTCTGTGGTAGTCTTTGGCACGTCAGAACTGCTGATCTGGGTTATAAGTAGACAGGAACTGAGCTGACTTGGCACAATTATGAGTAGGGATAATCCTACTAAAACCCTGAATCCTTAAAAAAAAAAAAATTCATGGCACACTTTATCTTATTAGAGGCAGTTAGGCTTAAGACATGCCACTGTGAGACTGATGAGATGACAAGGAAACTATGCTATATTTACTTTAAAGTTTTCTTAGAAGATTAGCCACTTGACATGGCAGAAATTGTCATGGCTTCACCCATCTCTGATTTTATGGTCAAGAGCCTTGGGTCCTGAGGGGCTGGGGCACTTTCTTTCCTCCTCCCTTTGAGAAAACCTTTCTGGTTCTTGCTCTTACTCGCTCACACAGCAGGAAGGGGCTTGGGAAAAAGGGACCCATTATCAATTGAAACTGATGATTCTCAAATTTGTAATACCAAGTGACAAATAATTCTAATAACATTTCAGAAAATTCTGAAAATGTAATCCTATGTACTTCTAAAAACGAATGTGTTTTAAGACTTTGAGCATGTTCTTTAAAAAATAACCCTAAGGAAGAAAAATGAGTCTTAGCTGGTTCTACATGGTATATTATAAAATTGTCATCCACTCATCTGGCATCCATTTGCACAGCTAAAGTATTTTCAGGGAGTGTAGAGTATGGAATGCTATTTGAGGAATGGTACTATATTTCCCATATGTTGAAAAACATTGCCCTGGCTGGTTGGTTCAGTGGTAGAGCGCAGGCATGGCATGTGGATTCCTGGGTTTGATTCCTAGTCAGAGCACACAGGAGAAGTGACCATCTGCTTCTCTTCCTCTCTCCCTCCCCCTTCTCTCTCTCTCTCTCATCTCTTTTTCTCTTCTCCTCCTGCCACCATGGCTCGATTGGTTCAAGCACATCGACCCCAGGCACTGAGGATGGTTCCATGGAGCCTCTACCTCAGGTGCTAAAATTAGTTATGAGCATTGGCCCCAAATGGGCAGAGCAGCATCCCCAGACTGGGACCACTAGGTGGATTCCAGTCAGGGCCCACATGGAAGTATGTCTATCTCCCCTGCTCTCACTTGGAAAAGAAAAAAAATATAAAAGGAAAAATATTGACTCAACTAAGCTCATTTTCACTGGACTCTGAGTAAAAGGATATTGGGAAATAGGATTTTAGGGATTGAAGTGGAGAGAAGCATTGTAATTCTTAAAATCTGTTCAGAAATGTTCATCAATAATATATGTATAAAAATTTCTAAACAATATCTAATTGGCCAAAAAGGAATATGGTCATGGGTTCCTCAACTATATTATTTTACGGTAAATATACAAAATAATTTTATTATCATTTTTTTTGTGGTAAAATACACATAACATAAAATTCACCATTTCAAAGTGTACAACTCGGGGGCATTTAGCAGTCACAACGCCACTGTGCCGTTACAGGACACTTCAGCACCCCAGGAGAAGCCCTCATACACATAAAACCAATCTTTAGCAATTTTGAAGCAAATTTTTTTTTCCAGTTAACTTTTGAGGTATTTACATGAATATCTTTTGTTTTAATTATGTTAAGGGGTTGTCTTCAGCCCTGGCCAGATAACTTAGTTGGTTAGAGAGTGGTCCTAATACAGCAAGGTTGTGGGTTCAATCTAGGTTTAGGCACATACAAGAATCAACCAATGAATGCATAAATAAGTGTAACAACAAATATCTCTCTCGCGCACTCTAAAATTAATCAATAAATATAAATTTATATTAAAAATAGAGGTTGTCTTCAAAATTCATCTGGGATTGATTTGGCAAATGTGTGGGTCTTTGAACATGGAGACGGTATGAAATCAAAAGTCTTTCTTTATAAAAAGAGAAATTAGACCCTAAACAGGCTATAGAGACCATTTAAAAAGCAAAACAATCACATATATGTAGAAAGTTCAGTTTTCCAATGATTTAGTATTACATTTTCCATCTTCATTTTTGGAAGTGTATTATTTCTCCCACTTGTATTTGATTCTCCAGTATATTTGCACGAAAATAAAATGACTGCTTCCTTCCTGTTCAGTATTAAATATGGACATTAATACGCTGCATACTTCAAAGATTATTCTCTCTTCTGCCACTTTTTACACTTGAATCAGGTCAAGTTATCAGTAAACAACAACAATGAATTAAACATGGGAAGATATTTCTTCAAATTTTGAATTCAACTCTATTCAGGGGTCCTCTAGTCCAGGCACCCTTAGTCATGACCTTCCCCTGGGAATTCCTTTTCTTAGGTGTGGCTCCCTCTCCTGACCTTTCCTTCTTTCTTATCACCACTTTCCTGAACAATGTTCCATTCTTTCAACTAACAGCTGTTGATTGAGCCACGTCTGTGTGTGGGAGACAGAGGAGCACAGCTCTCTGTCCCCTGGTCTGAGCTGGCTGAGATCAATGATTCCTGCCTGGGTGTTAGTGACAGATAGTGACTCAGTGCCTGAGCATATTACATTTAGTGCTTAATTTTGAACCAAGAATCAACAGGAGACACTGCCTTCTCCCATGTGGATGCCTCTCTAATGACACAATTTGGGGCATCGGCAAATCCCCTCCTGGAGTCTTGGGGGACATTTACTGAGCTCTTTCTCTCTAGTCAACACAGTGACTGTTACAACACCCTATTATGGTGTGTATTCGTTATCATTTCCATTTTTCCAGTTGATTATTCTGAGACTAAAAAAGATTATGTGACCTTTTCAGAGAGCATGAGCTAGTAAGGGCAGGGCAAGTATCCAAACTTAGGTCTGCCTGATTCCAAAGTTCATATTCCTTTCAGTGTAGGATAAACACCTCTGAAGCACTTCTTAAATTCTACCACATTGATCCTGCACACTCAGTCTACACATGAGACTCTGGTCTCGATAATTGTCATTCATCTTCAGATTACGTGAACTGTTGTGGGAGCCTTCTTTATTTTATTATTTGGATGGAACAATGCCTTACTCACATAGAGAACAGATGAAGCAGAATCAGCTTCGGCAGTGTGCAGTGGTCCCTGTGGCTAACCCCAGCCCCCCGTCTGCGGCTCCCCGGCCTGCAGGCGCCCCTCTCTCTTGCACCAGCAGGTTCCTGACCTGAAAGGTAGTCATACGCTTGAGGGCCACTGGCACACATGCTTAAGCTGAACGAAGGAACAGGAAGACTTCTGGATACTGGGAAAGAGATTCCCAAACCAGGTGATAAGCCCGACACAGCCTGTATGTACCCCCTATCTCTTGGTAAGAAAGTATTCCAGGCCTAAAGCCCATTCTTATGCAGCTTAGTGCAATTTTGAAATACTGCATTCATGAGATCGCTTTCCCAAAAATTCTTTATTGGGACTTGATTAAATGTCTTTGCAGCTGGGGATATTCACTGAGCACTTTCTCTCCACAGTGACCATTACAACACCTTATTCTGGTGGATATTACCATTCCCATTTTTCAGTTGATAAAGCTGAGGCTAAGAAAGATTAAGAAACCTTTTCAAAGACCATAAGCTAGTAAATGCAGGGCAAGTATCCAAGCCCAGGTGGACCTTGCATTCCTCAAGGGCAGTGGCCAGATCAGTGCCTCCTGAAGAGCAAACGCTCAGTAAATGGCTCTTGACTGAAGAAAGGAAGGAATGAGGGATGAAGGAATGAAGTAGTGAATCACTGATCAGACAGCTACCAGAGTGGGGACTGGATGAAAGAAGGTGAAAGGATTAAGCAAAAACAAAAACAAAAACAAAACCCAACATGTATATGTAACACAAAGATACAGACAGCAGTGTGGTGTTATCCGGAAGAAAAGGGGGGAGGGAAGGTGGAGGTGGGCAGAGGGGGTAAGATGGGGGCGAAAAGAGACTTTCCTTGGGACGACGAACGCACGATGCAGTGTGCAGATGATGTTTTACTGAGTTGACACCAGAAACCTGCACAGTCTTGTGAACCAGTGTCACCCCAATAAGTTCAATTTTAAAATGTTTTTAGAAAGAAGAGGTAAGAAAGAGAAGGCAACCGCAGAGGTGCTTAGTCTCAACATAATAAGGTACCTAGAAGAGGCTTAAATTTAGCATTGATCAGTGAGACCATTCCTTAAAAATGTGTATCAGGCCTAGCGTGCGGAGGACCCGGGTTCGATTCCTGGCCAGGGCACACAGGAGAAGCGCCCATTTGCTTCTCCACCCCTCCGCCGCGCTTTCCTCTCTGTCTCTCTCTTCCCCTCCCGCAGCCAAGGCTCCATTGGAGCAAAGATGGCCCGGGCGCTGGGGATGGCTCTGTGGCCTCTGCCTCAGGCGCTAGAGTGGCTCTGGTCGCAACATGGCGACGCCCAGGATGGGCAGAGCATCGCCCCTGGTGGGCGTGCCAGGTGGATCCTGGTCGGCGCATGCGGGAGTCTGTCTGACTGTCTCTCCCTGTTTCCAGCTTCAGAAAAATGGAAAAAAAAAAAATGTGTATCGGTGGGCTACAGAACACATCTGCATAAGCAGAGAGTCCAAGTTTGGGCTCGGAAACATGTAGAAGCCTGAAATACGGACAGCGTGGTTCTGTAGGGCTTCGCTGGGCATTCTGACTAGTACATTTATTGCCTTTTAATTGAAAAGTTGAGGAAAAATTTAGAATACAGACTAAGCTGGAATGTTTTATTGGCCAGTAAATAACCAAGGGGAAAACCAAAGAGGGCGTGGCCTACTCGTCCTGGCAGGCAAACTTTGAGGTGCAGTTCTAGAACGGCTTCTGCTGGTGTGAGCTTGAACAGGCCACTTCACCTGCCTGGGCCTTGGCTCTCTGACCTGAGAAGAGATAACCTCTCAGCCCTCGGCAGGTAAAACTCTGTGAACTGGGTGGGGCTTCTCCACTGACGTGTGTGTCCCTACACAGTGCAGGGGGTCAGACTCAACCTCGTGGCTCGTGGAACCTGTTCTAGCCTTGACTAGATAATTTCTAGGGCCCAGTATACTATGAAAATGCAGGGGACCTTGTTGAAAATTATTCCGAATTTCTTTCTTTCTTTCTTTCTTTCTTTCTTTCTTTCTTTCTTTCTTTCTTTCTTTCTTTCTTTCTTTCTTTCTTTCTTTCTTTTTTTTTTTTTTTTTTTCATTTTTCTGAAGCTGGAAACAGGGAGAGACAGTCAGACAGACTCCCGCATGCGCCCGACCGGGATCCACCCGGCACGCCCACCAGGGGCGTTGCTTTGCCCACCAGGGGGCGACGCTCTGCCCCTCCGGGGCGTCGCTCTGCTGCGACCAAAGCCACTCTAGCGCCTGGGGCAGAGGCCAAGGAGCCATCCCCAGCACCCAGGCCATCTTTGCTCCAATGGAGCCTTGGCTGCGGGAGGGGAAGAGAGAGACAGAGAGGAAAGAGGGGGGGCGTGGAGAAGCAAATGGGCGCTTCTCCTATGTGCCCTGGCCGGGAATCGAACCCGGGTCCCCCGCATGCCAGGCCGACGCTCTACCGCTGAGCCAACCGGCCAGGACCTTCTTTCTTTTTCTTTTTTTTTTTCTTTTTTTTTTTTTTTTATTCCGAATTTCAAGACTGCGATAGCAGAGCATCCAACCAAGTGTGGAGCTCTGGGAGCATGGGGCATGTGTGAGTGCCTGGCCGCACTCCTGGAATGCTCACTGGCCTCTACGTGTGTTTCCCACACTGTGGGAAATGATGAGATCCTGATGGGATCGGGCTGGGGCCTCAGCTAGCCTGGAGGAGGAGGGATACTCCGGGGTTATAAGTTCCCTTCTCAGGAAAGCAGCTAATGGAGAAGCATGACACACCAAGGAGGCATAGCATGCCCCCGAAGCTGGCTTCCTTGCCTTGCTTTTGCCTTGCTTTTGAAATGAGCACTGAAACAACCACGCTAGACTGAGGGAAAATGTTGTTTGAGGACATAGAACAGGGGTCGGGAACCTATGGCTCGCGAGCCAGATGTGGCTTTTTTTTTTTTTTTGTATTTTTCTGAAGCTGGAAACAGGGAGACAGTCAGACAGACTACCGCATGCGCCCAGACTGGGATCCACCCGGCACGCCCACCAGGGGGCGACGCTCTGCCCACCAGGGGGCGATGGATGTGGCTCTTTTGATGGCTGCATCTGGTTCGCAAACAAATCTTTAATAAAAAAAGTAATAACGTTAAAAATATAAAACATTCTCATGTATTACAATCCATTTATTTCCTACCGCTCATGTTCATGGTTGCAGGTGGCTGGAGCCAATCACAGCTGTCCTCCGGGACAACACCAATTTTTCTTGGATAATGCGTAAAGTACACGGGTCGTTGTATGGCTCTCATGGAATTACATTTTAAAATATGTGGCGTTCATGGCTCTCTCAGCCAAAAAGTTTCCCGACCCCTGACATAGAACATAAAATGGGTTGTAACATCCGAGTTACAAATAAGCCTGCAGGTGTAGCTGGTCCTTTTAGAAAGGAGGTGAGGCAGGACAGGTATGAGAAGGTGGGTCAGACCAGGAGAGCAGGGGTCTGTGGGAGGAGCTCTTTGGGAGCAGACAGGCTTCAGCTGTCTATATATGGACCTGAAATTTTTCTTGGCAAGGCAATTTTCCTAGTTGGCAAGAGACCTGCAGACCCTTTACCTTTGAGGCAGAATCTAGGATCAGCCAGGAGACTTGAGCATCTGACTTATGTCAGAAAGCAGCCCTGTGCCAGCCTGGATCCCTCACATATATACCCTCTCAGCATTCCCAATGGCATAGGAGGATCAGGCAAACTGTTTTCTGACATCAGGATAAGATCAATACCAATTTAAAAAGTCATGGGGCGAGGGGATATGGGGTGATGTGGGAGGAGATTGCTCTATAATAGAACTGGGATAAGCTCTTTTTTAAGTTGCACCCTCAAAACCCTTCTATCAGTTTCACAAAATATACATCACTGGTCAAGGCAAGAAAGCATGCATTCCGCAACAGACACTATCCCAGCTGATGGAAGAGTTATTCCAAATCCGTGCTTCATAGCAGAGCCGCAGAATCTTTATATGTGACTAAGAAGACATTAATGGATGGACAAACACGTGTCATCTCGCCTCCACCCTTTCATTTGTCTTTTATCAGGTGGTGTCTGCCCATGGACCTCAGGGCAACATGAGCTGCTTCAGGACAAGAACAGCATATCCACCTCTGTCCAGAATTTGGCCATTGGGTCAGATACATAAACTCTTGGACTTCTTCTTTTTTTCTTTTTTTTTCTTTTTTACAGAGACAGAGAATCAGAGAGAGTGATAGATAGGGACAGACAGACAGGAACAAAGAGAGATGAGAAGCATCAATCAGTTTTTTGTTGCGACACTTTAGTTGTTCATTGATTGCTTTCTCATATGTGCCTTGACTGCAGGCCTTCAGCAGACCGAGTAACCCCTTGCTCGAGCCAGCGACCTTGGGTTCAAGCTGGTGAGCTTTGCTCAAACCAGATGAGCCAGCGCTCAAGCTGGCGACCTCGGGGTCTCGAACCTGGGTCCTCTGCACCCCAGTCCGAAGCTCTATCCACTGCACCACTGCCTGGTCAGGCAGCCCTTGGACTTCTTAATAGCTATGTTATCACTTAATTTGCTTTTTATCCCAACTTTAAAGGTTTCCCCTTAAGGTTTGCCAAGTCCACTTACAGAGGTAGAAAGACACTATTCCAAGATGACTTTATGTCTGGAAAAGTTTTCTGCTCCCATTTCTCTACCCAGGAGAGAGAAACATATCTCAGTGGTGTATGTAGTTTATGGAATCTAGTTTTGTTGGACACAAAAATTAAAAAAAAACCCAACTCATTGAAATATAGGCTAATGTACTGTTCTAGCCCTTTCCCTTGGCAACCCCTTACTCAAACCATCCCAGACAGGGGAAAACCAGTCCAGTGAGTAGAGGTCACATCATTTAAAAAGTTATATATATTATATTCTAAACTTTAAATACATATTATCCCTATAAACACATATAAATGAATATGTGCTTCTTGGTCTGAATCTGAGTTTTTCAACAGTAGCGCTATTGACATTTTGGGCCAGACAGCCCTTTGCTGTGAGGATTTCTTTGCACAAGTAGGATGTTTAGAAGCACCTCTGGCATCTATAACACCCCACCCCCAACTGTATCAATCAAGTGTTCCCTCCAGGGCAAAACTGTCCCTGGTAGAGAACCACTGGTCTAAATGATGCAGCTATGTCTTCGGGGACCGCAGGGGAAGGATATTTCTCTGGGGTTTATTAAAAAGCCAAAGAAAGCCATCCAGTGTTTTGATTTCCCTATAACAGCTGTCATTTTTTTCCTCTCATTTATTTTTCTTAACTAAATTCTTTAATAAGCCTAGAGTCCTTGATGTCATTGCACAAGGGCAATAGCTAGATTCTCTTTGAAAATGAACGAAACTAATAAATTGTACACAGAACAGAAGAGGTTAGTCACCTGTGGGGGAAAAGAAAGAGATTGTCTATAAGTGTGTGCCTGAAGCACTTGGTACCGGCTCAGTTTCCTCCAATCCAGTGATCCAGGAGGCAGGGCTGGAAGGTAATTGTGGCTCAGTTTTTGGAAACTTAATGAACTGTGTCATAGCCCATTAGGAGACTGGTTGCATGAAAAGGAAGAAGTTGTTCAGACATGGCACATAGGTGATCATTGGATTCAGGAGAGGGCGTGCCATGAATAGGTGGACTCTGGTTTAGGGTTTTCCTGGTGCAGCCGTGGGTGAGAAAGAGTGTTCTAAATTTTCTCGGCTGATGATCCTGAAATCCACGCATACTAAGCAAATTTCTAATCATGTAGTTTGTCCACAAGGGCAAAGAGGCTTTGCCTGAGTATTCCATCCGTCAATGTGACACAAAATGGCCCAGCTGAGCAGATTCTCAGACAATGTAGTATGAAGGGAATGGAAAGCCATACTCCCTGGAAAGCCTATCTTATCTCTACCATTAGATACTGGGCTTACTTTACACCCTCCCACATCAGCACTGGTCTGCAACCGAAGCTTAGAAAGAACTAGAGGAGAGATGCCCCAGACACATGTATTCAAGATTTGCTCTATCCACCACGATCCCCTGGACAGCTTCCTGTTCTGCTTGCCACTTTTAAAGGGCTTTGGATCTATTACCAAGAGTAGGAAGTAAGACAGCAAGAAGTTACTCATAATGGGTGGGTTGAAGTAGTGGTATTAACTTTGTACTTACTTGCTATAGTGACCATGGACAAATATTATTCAATGCACTTCAACCTATGTTATCTTACTTGGTATTCACAACAAGCATGTGAGGAAAGCATCTCTACTATTATTTGACAGTTGAAGAAACTGAGGCATAGAGAAGTTGAGTGACCTTCTGTTGGGAAAATAGTTAGTTAGGCTTGCATGCTCACTTGTTTTTTGGCTGTGTAGCCATAACGCCTGATGTAACCAAGGACACAGGACCTTGAGCACTGACTTAATGTAAGTATCTTGTGTAATCAAGGACACGATTATTGGCTAAGGGCCACTATTGTCTGATTAGCCATAAAAGCCTAAGTGCGGGGTCAGCACCTGCTTGCTGCCTGGGATGGCTGCTGCTGCTGCTGCTCCCTATTGCTGTTGTTGCTGCCACTCAATAAAGCGTGTCTTATCATCTATGGCTCCTCGCATCTTCTTTAGCTCCTGGCCCCTCTCAGCCTTGTGTACCTCGCCTCCGAACTCAGACCCGACACTTTCTCAGGACCCATAGCTAGAAACTGGCAATTGGAGTCCAGCCCTTTTGAGCCCCGGTTGCATTGTCCTTGTAGATACATCAGAGCTACCTTCTAGATAAGTCATCTGGATTCTGTCTAGAATCATTCTCTGACCCAAGTGTTCAGAGATGAGCAGCTTTCAAAATAATAAGAAAAATGTTTGAAAATATTTTTGGAAACTTTGCCTCAAACACATAGATAATTAAATCATAAAATATTTCCTGAGGGTCATGGGATAAAATAATAGTGTTAACATATGGTTAAGCATGGTCTCCCTGCCTTGAAGATCACTCAGCATCAGAGTTGAGAGGAACTTTGGGAATTGTCTGTCCAAACTTCTCATGTTTTAGATGGTGGACATAGGGGAGATGAGATTCTATCCAGGAGTTGTGGTAGAAGAGGAAAGACAGGGCATACAGTATATATATATGGAAACATCGTAAAAGAAAGATTACAGGGTGTGGTAGGTAGTGAGGTGCAGAGGGAGGGATGAATCAGACTTCGGACTGACGATGAGCCTGTTCAGAGAAACAAGGAAGGCCAGAAAGAGCGCTAGTGACAGAAAGGTGAAAAGAAGGTGAAATCATTTCTGAAGAATTGAAATTGCTAAGTCAAATAACTGGAAACTCCAATTGAGAATTCCAGAACCCAAGAAATCATACCCAAGAATCTGTTAAATAAGATCTTCAAGTGAAAGTCCTAACATTAAGACCCAGATACCAGCCCTGGCCGGTTGGCTCAGCGGTAGAGCGTCGGCCTCGGGTTCGATTCCCGGCCAGGGCACATAGGAGAAGCGCCCATTTGCTTCTCCACCCCCCTGCCCCGCCCTCCTTCCTCTCTGTCTCTCTCTTCCCCTCCCGCAGCCAAGGCTCCATTGGAGCAAAGATGGCCCGGGCACTGGAGATGGCTCCTTGGCCTCTGCCCCAGGCGCTAGAGTGTCAGAGCGACGCCCCAGAGGGGCAGAGCATCGCCCCCTGGTGGGCAGAGCATCGCCCCTGGTGGGCGTGCCGAGTGGATCCCGGTCCGGTGCATGCGGGAGTCTGTTTGACTGTCTCTCCCCGTTTCTAGCTGCAGAAAAATAAAAAAAAAAAAAAAAAAAAAAAAGGCCCAGATACCTAGACAGGGCTCTGTTATGATCAACAGTTTTATTATCTACTTAGATTAAGGCAGAGAAGGGATGCTTGTCACATCTACAGTCCATGCAAAGATTAATGCCACAGGTGTCAGAATCAACAGGTAAAATAACCAAAAATAGCCAGAAGGAAGAACTGAAACTAACATGAAACTTAACAAGGATCAATGTAAAGTCCCATGTTTATTTTCAGAAAGTCAATTGCACACTTATGGAATTAATAAGAATAATAATATTGATAATAGTAACTCCCATTTTTAAATCCAATAATTACTATGTGCCAGGATCAATATGTGTCAGTATTCACAAAATAATTTATTTAATCCTTTCAACAGCCCTATGAGATTGATACTGTTATTTTCTCTGTCTTACCAGCTGAAGAACAGAAACTAGGACCAAGGAGATTAAATAAATGTTCCTAAAGTTACACATATGTTAGTGTGACTGAAAAATACCACACTCTTTAATCAATAAAATAAAGATTGGGGAGACTTAGCTTAACCATACTCAGGTCAAATACCCTTTGCATTTGTAAAAATAAGCGAATATGTGTTTTGGGGAGCTACAAGAAAGAAAAATATGCAAGTATAGGTGATGAGTCTCTGAGAGGTTATAAAAAATATAAAAATATAAAATTTCTTTTTCTTAAAAACTCTTTAAAATTTTATTGATTTAGAGAGAGAGAGGGAGAGAGACAAAGAATGAAATATCAATTCTCTGTTCCACCCATTCATGCTGTCACTGGTTGACTCTTGCCTACGCACTGATGGGGGGGTTGGAACCCACAACCTCAGCATGACTGGATGACACTCCAGCCAACTGAGCTACCCAGCCAGGGCTATAAAATTTCCTTTTAAAGTTAGTTTCATTAACTTGAAAAGAATAGAGTCAATGTGATCAAGATTAGAAGTTTTGAAATGTTTATCTAGAATTTTAACCTTTTTATGGTCATGAGAATGTTCATGGTGGAAAGATTGAGAACCCAGGTCTTCACTGGGTTTCTGATGATATAATTATCTTATAAAATTCAGGAAAAATCATTGATAAAAATTCACTGAAAGATCCTGAGAGTTTCTGAATTCCTACTAACTGAGAAAACTACTTTACATAGTGTGTCAGTGGGAGAAACAAAGACAACCTGTGTTCATGCATTTCTGGGGTCACATGTGACTTAGCCACCTTGCCTTCCTCAGTCCTTCCGCAGCAGCAGTCTCAGGGTGAATATTTCTCTCCAAAGGTGTTCATCTGGGAGCTTCTTTTTCTCTTTCATTTTGAGAATCCCTTGTTTCCTTCCAATCCTGCCTGCCCTCCTTTCCTTGACTGATTCTGCTTTTCCTCCCTTCCTGTTACTCCTTCTGCCTCTAGTTTTTGGGAGTATACCCCCAAGATCAGGGGCATCCCTTTCAGCCATCCTTCATAGATACTCACTATCTTTCTATTTTTGTAGCTAAGAATTTAAACAAAGTCTCATATAAACTTTGATAAACTTAATAGTGTAACACAGCTCTTCACTCATATTGTCATCTGGTGCCAAATAATTGCACAGTTAGGCAACTTTTTGAATTGGTGTTAACCAGTCAGGACAGAGGATATAAACCATGGAGATCAAGTATTTCATTTACTTATTTCTCACTATCCTACCTAACTACAGAAAAAAAAATTAAGATGGTACTTCAAGTCCATTGTGCTTACAATGTCTTTTCTTTGAAAAGTTCCATGTTGACGGTGCACATTTTACTAAAACAGGTCAATTCTGTAAAGACAACTGAGTAGCCAAGTGGAAAAAAAAAAGTTATTTCTGCGTAAGCAGATGAGTGTAGTGTATGATTACCCACAGTGTAATTTTGGTTTTCTACCCCATCATCTATGTTTGTATATTGCCTGTCGACTGCTCTATGCTCAAGCTGGATTTTGTTTCAGAGGGAGGGGTCATCAAGTGATTTAAGTCCTACTCTTTTTGTTTATTTAAATTCCCAACTGAAGTTTCTGAAAGAGGTTTTAAGACCTAGTGTAGCTTAGGTTGTGGAATATCTCTGAGAAGTCAGGACCTTTCCAATCCTCCTGCTCCCACGAGAGAAGCCCTGCTCTGCATTCCTTGTTAGTTTCTTTGGCATGTCTTCCTACCTCTCCTTCACCTTTCCTTCTTACTGCTGAGCCCCAAATCTAGGCCTATAACACTAGATGCATGGGTTATTTCACTTCCCCCACATATTGGGCATTCCTGCCTCCAGTTTTCCTACCCCTCCAGTCCGTCCTGACAACCTCCCATACGCTTGCTCACGTGACATCTCTAACAGTGTAGCGCGTTCTCCAACTCCGTGGTTGGAGCCTTCACAGTTCCTTGTAATCTGGCCCCAGCCCACGCATCCTACTTTATCAGGAACTTCTGGTCCCACAGGCCCTCCTCTGTAGTCTCTGCAGGACAGAAAACTCTCATCATCCCACAAATGGACCAGACCCAAGTCCAACCCCAAGTGTCAGCTTCTGTATTTCCTCCCTCCCAGCACACAATACTTTTCCTCTACTTTTATCTCACTTACCTCTCAAAGCCTCACTCTTTTTATTTTCTTTTTAAATTTTTTAAATTAAATTTACTGGGTGACATTTGTTGATATAGGTTTCAAGGGTATACAAGTCTATGATATGTGATCTGTGTATCAAACTAAAAAGCTTCTGCACAGCCAACGAAACCGCCCACAAAGAGACAACCAACTGAATGGAAGATATTTTCAAAGCCTAACTCTTGAAGCCTGCATCTTCTCCCTGAAACCTTCTCCAGTTGCTCTAATTCCTTTCTTATATTCATTTAGTCACTTACTGCTTCCATTGTTTTACCTGCCCCCCTCCTAAGAGAGTGTGAAAACTTGAGACCAAGGGTTAGAATGAAGTACCTCCTTGTCCCCCATCCGTGCAGATCACACAGAAACACTCAACAACATGCTCTCAAAATGGCTGACCTTGGGCAATGCTGCCTACTGTGTCCAGATCAGCAGTCCATTTCCAGCTGTCACTTAGCAAGCACCGACCAGGTAGAAGACTCACATTCTACCTGTAAAGGGCTGTCCTTCTGTTAATCCCAGACTAACTTCTCTTAACTTTGGTCTCAAAAGATCTAGTTCTCTAGCTCCTTGGTATTTGTGATAACATACGTGCTACACATGTCACCGTACCCGTAAAAAATTGAAGTTCAGAGTGTAGTTGGAATATAAAATAGTCATTGAGAGCCCTGGCCAAATGGCTCAATTGGTTAGAGCATCCTCCAGAAGCACAGAGGTTGCTGGTTCGATCGCCGGTCAGGGCACATACAGGAACAGATTGAAATTCCTGTCTCTTTCTCTGTCTCTCTCTCTCTCTCCCTCTCTCTCTAAAATAAATAAAATAGTCATTGAACATTTAAAAGTTTCTGTCGCCAAAAAACCCATGGTACTCTTACAATGAAATAAAAAAAAAAAGACTTTCAAAATCAACATTTAGGAAGTTATCTTTCCCATAGATCAAAGACGTTTGATTCTTGCCCTTGGTCATTTCTGGTTTATTCTTTCTAAGTGAATTTTTATAGATAATTATTACACTGACATGAGGACACAAGAAAAACAGATTGAATCTCCCCCAAACCCACAAAATAGGCCCACAAAATAAGTAGGAGGTAGTAGCGATGTAATGAATACATATGATTATAACAATCCTTAACATTGCACAGCAATTCACAATGAAATTGTTGAGGCTTAGATTAGACTTTTCCTTAGCCAAAGCTTGTTGTATTCAGATTGAAGGCTGACCTTTTGTAGAATCTAAACCGTTGGCATTTCTTTTCATTTTCTCTCCAGAGCTTTACATTTTATCACTGGCAAAATCACAGCTAGAATAAGTCTGCTTGTTCCTACATACTTCTTTAAAAATTCTATCCACTTCACTAAAGCAGTCGCCACTCCTGCCTTAGAACCAGCAAAGTATTCCAGGATTTCAGTTTTTCTGAGATGCAGTAAGATCATCAGGGAAAAAAGCAGAAGAAGAGGAGAAGGAAAAGAAGAAGTATTGGATGGGGAAAATCTTACCTCAACTTTTGACTGGCAGGGACAGTAATTTTGTTAAGCTTGTCCATTCTTTTTGTTAATGATAAGAGCCACAAATAACCGTCCAGTGGTCACGTCCAGTGGTAACGTCAGCAGCCTCTGGACCTCTTAGAGAGTAGCATGGTAAACGTTTGATCTCAGGGGCCCCAGTCACTGGAGTCTGACTTCTGAGAGTGCAGGCTGCTGGCAAACACCCTTGCACCAGGGAGAAGTAAAACTTGCTCGAACACATAATCAAGTTTCATGTCTCTACGTAATCATGTGACCTGGGTAGCCTGCCAGCTTGGCTGACTACTCCACATTGTGTAAACTTTAATAGTGAAACCTATTGGACATGCAAATTTCTTTCCAGCTGCTTTCTTTTATAACCAGATTTGTAACCAGGTCAGGGCAAGCTCTGCAAGCTCTGGCTGGTCACTACTTCCTGTTGTCTCGAACACATCTAGTCTGGTTTTCACAGGTGTCATGCTGCCCCCAGCAGCTTCCTAGGCTCAAAAAAAAAAAAAAAAAAAAAAAAGCAGAATAATCAATTCGTCTGAAGGTTTCTTTGGAACTTTATGCTCATTTGCATAAAGTCATAGGTAAACTTTTCCACTTGAAGAACTATGATATGAAAATGGCATTTTTATATTGTTCTGCTAGCCCCATCCACCTCCCATATATTTTTAAAGTAAATATCAGTGTTGGCAGTAACACAATGTACTCAGGTAACAGTCTACTCAGAAAATTAGATTTTTCTTTTCTTGAAGATCTGTCTAAAATGGGACGGGAATTCTCTGGGCAAGGCAGAAAGCTGGGAAAGGGGAGAGGATCTCCGTCACAAGATGTGTGTCCTCCTTATCAGGTGGAATCAGGAGTTATGCTGACAGCCAGATGCTTTCAAATAAAACCAGGATACACCCAACAGTCAGCTGGGGACAAATCTAACAATCTCCCAACAGTATAATTCTGACATCAGGTCATTTGAAAGCCCTCCGAAAAGCAGGGTGCCACTCTCCTCACTGCCTTAGTCCCCTCACCAGACCCAGTGACAGGCAGACAGGGCAGCAGTAGACATTCCCAAGCAAGGGGGTGGCAGGGGGGGGGACAGGGGCTAGGAACAGGAGGAGGGGCGCATGCCTGCAGGGCTGACCCGGCTAGAGAGGTCCACGTCCCTTCTGGGAGACTTGGCCGTTCCTTTGATATATTTTGAAAAGTTCTGATCTGTCATTTAGAGAGCAGAAGGCAGTTTAGGGTCAAGGAGGAAGCAAAGGAGAGAAGCCATATCTGTTATACCTGGACACACTCCCTGTAGCCAGCAGGTATGCCCTGTTCACTTGTGTGAGTAAGTAGGTGCACATTTCCCCCATTTATCCAGGTGACCAGTCCTCTCCTGGGTCTAAAGAACACACGGAAAGGACAAAACAGCAGGCTTCCAGCTACCTCTCCTTTACAGACCCGAGATAGAGGGGGAAGAGACAGGAGACAGAAGAAGAGGATGGTGAGAGGGAAGGAGGAAGGAAAGGAGAGGGGCAGCTGCAATGGCAGAGGTGGAAGCCGTAGATGGAGTTCTTCCCTCCTGGACAGAGGTTCTGGGCCTCTCCAGATAACTCTTGACTATCCACATTCATGTACAGCCTCTGAACTTCTAGTTCGACCAGATGTTCAGGAGCTGAACCCTCAGAGCTATTGAAGGGTGGGGCCCTTCTTGGCCAAGCCACTGCATTGGCCAGACTAGCAAGAAGATAGACAATTTTCATGAGAAAAATGCGAGTGCTCGCCACGTGCAATCATTTATTTTCCCCAAACAAGCAGCTCAATTTTCTTTCAGTGAACACTGAAGGAGCTCTAGACCTCTCCTCCTCTTCCCGTAGTTCCTAACGGAAGCTGGTAGTGTAGGATGCTGAAGGCACATCACTAAGGATCAGGAAAACCGAGCTTCACTGAATAGGATGAAGATAATCAGCTTGTTGCTTCTAAATCATTGTCAAGTACACCCCATCAGCCACTTGATTTTTCTCTCAACCACCAACTCTGTTCAGCACCTGGGCTGACAACTTCTTATTCCCCAGAGAGAAAGACCAGGGGCAAGAGTTACACTTCTGCTTTTTCTTTTTACAGCCACTTGTCTTTCTTCTTTTTACTGTATTTAGTCTGACATGATAAAAATGAAGAGTCTGCTTTTCCAGACTGGATATTTTGCCCCACGCGGTGGGTGGCGTGATGGTCATGATGTTCCAGGCTGCCACACCACACTGCAGGTGTATCCGGCTTCCCGGGAGGTCAGTGCAGACATGGAAATCAAGGTCACCAAGTCGTACCTGATACTTATAAAAGGAATGAGGTCACAAAACATGGTTTCCACAGCACTTGGAGGACAACATACCATGGTAAACAACTCAGTCTTTATACAGCACAGGAAAAGTAGAAATTAATTAATTACTAGATTAAAAAAGAGAGAATGGATAATTTCAACCTTAAAGAAAATTAGGAACTCCTATACACTGCTGATAAAAATATAAGTAGGTGCAACAACACTCATTCCTATGACACAGCACGGGGAACATAATTGAACATGAAGAATATGCCATGTACACCAAGGTTATGTGCAAAATTGTTGTTGAAGAACCATTTTTAATAGAAAATAAAACAACTCTGGAAATAATCCAATTTCCCATCAACAAGAGGATGAATAAATTAGTATGGCATATTCATGCAGTGAAGTATTATCCAACAATGAAAATGACTGATCTACAATTGCATTAGTATGGATAAATAACAAAAATAATTTAAGCAATGAAGACAAGTTAAAGAAGATCATACAGCGTGATTCCAATTATGTTAAGGTTAAAGGCATATAAAACTAACTAATATATAATTTAAGACATATATATATATGGTCAAACCAAGGGAGGGTACAATAAATGTAAATTCCAGTAGAATGGTTATAGGGAGTGGGATTAGGGTGAAGAGGCACACGGGGCTTCAAAGGCAATGCCAGGGTCCTAGTTTGAAGTTGAGTGGTGGGTTTATATTATAAGTACCTACTGTAAGTATTACATATTTAACAAAAACAAATAAAAGAAGATACGAACTGGAATCATAGTGCAAAGCTAAGACTGCCTGCTTAAATCTCAGTTAGCTCTGTGAAATGATGAGGTTTGAGAAGAAAAAGACAGATTATACTGAAGTTTGGGATTAAGACCCAACCAACCCTGATTTCTCTTGGGTTCCTTTCTTTGTATCTATTAATGAAAACAAACAACATGTTGATTAAATGCTTTCATGTCTGTGTATTATGATGACATTCATTTTACAGGGGAATAAGCTGATTCATAGAGCCCAAGGTTATGCTACTCATCAATGGGAGAAGTGGGATTCAAACCCAAACTTGAGTCCATAGTCTCAGCTGCTAATCACAGTGCGTAACCATTGCAAGAGAGATCTGTGATTCAGTAGAGGATCCTGTCCTGGTATCAAGGCACCAACTTCACCATGACCTTCAGGAAATCACTTAGTCTCCCTAACCTCAATTTTTCACCTTTAAGCCCAGGAAAGGAGATTTAAAGAAAATTCAGGCTCCTTCTGATTTGGCATCAGGGCACTGGCCCATATGCACAGAAATTGGATTCTATCAGTGGACACACTCAGCTTCTAGAGAAGAAGCCTCTGATTGTCCAAACGACATTGCTTCCCAAAGCCGGGCTAGGTGGGTGTGGCAATTTACAGAGCCAGAGAGGTAGTCTGCATCCTTACTGGAATTGGCGATCAGCTACGGTTCACCCTCTCTGTCCTGCCCCCAACCTGCTGATGGCTTTTCCCTGGCCAGGTCGGGTTTAACAAACTGACAAAGAGGGAGGCAAGGTCTGGCATTGGTACTATGCAGTACGGTTCTGACCATAACCTACTCCTATGACAGTCAGCCTCACAACAACTCCATGGGGTGGGGTATTATCATTACCATCTTCTGATGTGAAACCTGAGCCTCAGAAAGGTGACATGACTTACCAGAGGCCATTCAGCTTCCTGACCCTTACCCCCTACACCATCATTCACTCTCTTTTCCTCTCTCGTACTGGCCCCTTTTCTTAGGGGGAGGGTGGGTGGGAGTGTGTGTGTGTGTCGCAGCTACAGCGGCCCTGGCAGCTTTCTGACACATGCAGGCCAGCGTAGCTGGGGTTTGTTGTTTGTCAGCCCCTATCCGGATAACTGGCCACTGCAGGTGAAAGGCCCAGACAGAGGAGGAAGCCTGGGTAAGCCAGTGAGAAAAAAATAGCAGAAGAGGCCAGGAAAGGCAGAGAGAGAAAAGGAAGTGAGGCAGATGCTGGTGGCGGTCTGTCTGTTCTCCTCTGTGGTGGGGTGGGGGCAGAAAGGGAGAAGAAAGGGAGAAAATAACACATCTGTGACCTGAGCAAGTGGGCAAAGTCTCCTTAGAGCCCAAGCTTCACTTTCTGTGAGACAAGTCAGTTCCCTATTTTATCTATTCAGTACGCTCTATATTCTATATGTCAGATTAGTCTGGAGTGTGGCATCTGTATTATTGATAGAATGGCTTAGAAGAAAATAGCCGTTACTCATTGTATTAGTCCAAGTTTCTGGTCGGCAAACACATTATAATAGCCTATAGTCAGGGTGGACAATGCCTGGCCTATGTGTCATCTTCACTCCTCCCTTTTTGTCTGTACTCAGCGCCAATCTGCCAACAACATTCTCTGTTGTAATATTCCTCCCCTTTGCCCTCACCTGGATCACTGCTCCACCTCCTGTTACTTTTCCGTAGCAAGATCCAACCCCATTCTCATTCCCAGACCATGTTCCCAGCTACCGACTCCTCTTAAGGATTTCAGAGGCTTTTCCTTTCTTCTAGAAACAGCATGAATGTCATTCCTGTCCCTATGTGACTGAGTCTCACCGTGAGGATCCATCATATTCCTAATTCCCAGCAGGTGACCACCCCATTGGCCCTTCTGGCTCTCAAACACCCTTTCTCCTCCTGAGTCATACAGCCCAGCCACCAGCCTGAAACAACCATCCAGAAACGGGTTGGGAGGCCCATACACAGGGGTCAATCAGGAGGCCAGGGTGTCCCCTTAATGGGGACCGTGATGAAGACAGAAAGCACGAAAGGGCAGAGAGGCAGACCTCTCTGTCTGAGGAGGGGGAGTGCCAGAGATTTGCAGAGCTGAGATAGGCTCATGGCTTCCAGGCGTTGAGGGAGGTCCTGGGGCCAGGATAGCACTCTATAGCAGACATAGAGCTTAGTTGATTTTAATTTTCTGCGACCATTTATCTGGTGAAGTAGTCTCCTAGTCTTCCTACCCAGGCAGTCTGTCTTGATTCAAAGAACCCCCAAATGAAAGCAAACTTGAGCAAGTGAGGAGATATTTCATGTTCTTGACTAGCATGACTCAAATGCACGAAAATGTCTATTACCTCCATTTACTGTATAAGTTTAATGTGATGCCAATTAAAATAGCAGGAAGTTCCTACCCTCTTCCCATGCAGAAGACAAGTTGATTCTAGATTTCCTCTATAAAAAGAAACAAGAAATCTTGGAAAATAAGGTCAAGCAGTGGAAAGAGACCGGCCCTCTCAAATTGACAGCACGCTAGAAAGTTTCTCTAATATAAGCAGCGTGGTGTCTCACATCACCCATGGAACTAAAGAAAAAGTGCAGAAAGGAACTGAGGAATATAAGGCAATTAAATGTTATGAATGTTGGATATCTAATGAGGGAAAGATGGGCTTTTCTAAGAACAGGGCAATTGCAAAGCCATTGAAGAAAAGACAAGTGTTAGATTCATACTTCAAACTGTTAAATAGAAAAATCTTCCAATGAACCAGAGATCTAAATGTAAAATGAAACCTTATTTATACCAGCAGAAAACAGTTAACTTTATTTATAACCTTATCTAGGACTTAAAATTCATAAGTAGTCTAAGGAAAGATTGATAATTTAACTAGAAAAACAAGGAAGTCTTTCATGGCAAAAAAAAAATCATAAAAACAACATCAAAAGACAAAGGACAAATTGGGAGTAAAGAGTTGCATTGTGTCTCACAAAAAAAGGCTAATCTACCCAGTAGATAAAGAACCCTTAAAAATTGAGATGGAGAACAACCTAGAAAGAAGTGAAAAAAAAACCATGACCATGAAAAAGAAGAGATCTTTAAATGGATGAAAAGATGCCTAATCACACTCCTGTTGAGAAAGATATAACCATGCCAGAGAATATATACAAGGTGAGCAAAAGTCGCTGTGACCCTCAGGGCACAAGGCTCTGTGCTGGCACAGTGGATAATGCACGGACCTGGAATGCTGACGTTACAGATTCCAAACCCCAGGCTTGCTCAGTCAGGACACATACGAGAAGCAATTGCTACAAGTTGATGTTTCCCGCTCCTTCCCTCGTCCCCTGCCTTTGTCTCCCTCTCTCCTCTCTCTAAATCAAGAAATTAAAAACAACAACAAACACAAACAAACAAAATCTGGCTTTGTCTAGTAACAGTGATGCTGCACACTTTCTATACCGCAAGTGTTCTTTCACATGCAGCAGGAATATTCGTAATAGTGGTTTTCCTCAAACTGGAAGCAACCTAAATGGCTAGCCGTGTAAATAAATCTGGTTGCTCACAAAACAGTGAAATGAATACTCTAGAGCTGCACACTACATCTTAGATGAATTTCATGATGTAAGAAAAAATTATTCATACAGTTTATATTTTGAACAAACAGACAAAACTAGATTGTTTAGAAATCCATGGGTAGGTGGTAAAACTAAAGAAAAGCAAGGAAATGATTATTACAAAAGTCCAGGTAACATTTGTGAGACAGGATAGGTACACACAGGGCTCCTAGATGCTAGAAGATTGTTTCTTGATCTGAATGGTGGATATCTGGCTGTTCATTCATTCTTTCAATTGTAAATATTCGATGTGCATAGTACATACAATAAACATTTTTATAGTCTTGAAATTTTTAACATATGAGTCAAAAGAACTGTTAGCCATCCTGGTTAATTGGAGTCATTTCTACAGGAAGAATTTACACGTGCTGTCTACAAGAGACACACCTTAAAACAAAAGATGAACATAGATTGAAGGTAAAAGGATGGAAAAAAACATTTCATGCAAATAGAAATGAAAAAAAAGCTGGGGTAGCAATACTTATATCAGACAAAATGAACTTTAAAACAAAGGATATAGTAAGAGATAGAGAAGGCCACTACATAATGATAAAGGGAGTAATCCAACAGGAAGATATAACTATTATAAATATCTATGCACCTAATATAGGAGCACCTAAATATATAAAGCAGACTTTGATGGATATAAAGGGTGAGATCAACAGCAATACTATAATAGTAGGGGATTTCAATACCCCACTAACATCACTAGATAGATCCTCAAGAAAGAAAATTAACAAAGAAACAACAGACTTAAAGGACACACTAGATCAACTCGATTTAATAGATATCTTCAGAACCTTTCACCCTAAAGCAGCAGCATATACATTCTTTTCAAGTGCTCATGGTACATTCTCTAGGATAGACCACATGTTAGGGCACAAAAGTGCTCTCAACAAATTTAAGAAGATTGAAATCATATCAAGCACTTTCTTCGACCACAACGGCATGAAACTAGAAATGAACCACAACAGAAGAGCTCAAAAATTCTCAAACACATGGAAACTAAATAGCAGGTTGTCAAATAACGAATGGATTAAGAATGAGATCAAAGAAGAAAAAAAAAAATTAAAAAAAAAAAAGAAGAAATAAAAAAAATTCCTAAAAACGAATGACAATGAGCGTACAACTCAAAATTTATGGGACACAGCGAAAGCAGTACTGAGAAGGAAGTTCATAGCATTACAGGCATACTTTAAGAAGCTAGAAAAAGCTAAAATAAACAACTTAACCCTGCATCTAAAAGAACTAGAAAAAGAACAGCAAGTAAAGCCCAAATGTAATAGAAGGAAGGAAATAATAAATATCAGAGCAGAAATAAATGACATAGAGGCTAAACAAACAATTCAGAGGATCAAAGAAACTAGGAGCTGGTTCTTTGAAAAGGTAAACAAGATAGATGAACCTTTAACTAGACTCACCAAGAAAAAAAGAGAGAGGACTCAAATAAATAAAATTAGAAATGAGAGTGGAGAAATAACAACTGACACAACAGAAATACAAAATATTGTAAGAAAATACTATGAAGAACTGTATGCCAAAAAAACTAGACAACCTAGATGAAATGGAAAAATTCCTTGAAACATACAATCTTTCAAAAATCAATCTGGAAGAATCAGAAAACCTAAACAGACCAATTACAACAAATGAGATAGAAACACTTATCAAAAAACTCCCAACAAAGAAAAGTCTGGGGCCTGATGGCTTCACAAGTGAATTCTACCAAATATTCAAAGAAAAACTAACTCCTATCCTTCTCAAGCTATTTCAAAAAATTCAAGAGGAAGGAAGACTTCCAAGCTCCTTTTAGGAGGCGAGCATAATTCTGATTCCAAAACCAGGCAAAGACAACGCAAAGAAAGAATATTATAGGCCAATATTCCTGATGAATTTAGATGCTAAAATCCTCAACAAAATATTAGCAAACCGATCCAACAATATATGGAAAAAATCATACATCATGATCAAGTGGGATTTATTCTGGGGAGGCAAGGCTGGTACAATATTCCTAAATCAATCAATGTGATTCATCACATAAACAAAAGGAAGGAGAAAAACCACATGATAATTTCAATAGATGCTGAAAAAGCACTTGATAAAATCCGGCACCCATTCATGATCAGAACTCTCAGCAAAGTGGGAATACAGGGAACATACCTCAACATGATAAAAGCCATCTATGGCAAACCCACAGCCAACATTATACTCAATGGGCAAAAATTAAAAGCAATCCCCTTAAGATCAGGAACAAGGCAGGGGTGCCCCCTTTCACCACTCTTATTCAACATAGTCCTGGAAGTCCTGGCCACAGCAATCAGACAAGAAGAAGAAATAAAAGGCATTCAAGTTGGAAAAAAGAAGAAGTAAAAATATCATTATTTGCATATGATATGGTATTGTATATAGAAAACCCTAAAGTCTCAGTCAAAAAACTACTGGACCTGATAAGTGAATTCAGCAAAGTGGCAAGATATAAAATTAATACTCAGAAATCAGAGGCATTTTTATACGCCAATAATGAACAGTCAGAAAGAGAAATTAAGGAAACAATCCCCTTCACTATTACAACCAAAAAAATAAAGTACCTAGGAGTAAATTTAACCAAGGAGGCTAAAGATTTGTACTCGGAAAATTATAAAACATTGATAAAAGAAATCAAGGAAGATACAAACAAGTGGAAGCATATACTGTGCTCATGGTTTGGAAGAATAAACATCATTAAAATATCTGTATTACCCAAAGCAATCTATAAATTCAATGCAATACCAATTAAAATATTAATGACATACTTTAAAGATATAGATCACATAATTCAAAAATTTATACGGAACCAAAAGAGAACACGAATAGCCTCAGCAATCTTAAAAAAAGAAGAATAAAGTGGGAGGTATCACACTTCCTGATATCAAGTTATACTACAAGGCCATTGTACTCAAACAGCCTGGCACTGGCATAAGAACAGGCATATAAATCAATGGAATAGAACAGAGAACCCAGAAATAAACCTACAGCTCTATGGATAACTGATATTTGACAAAAGAGGTAAGAGCATTCATTGGAGTAAAGACAGCCTCTTTAATAAATGGTGTTGGAAAAAATGGACAGCTACCTCCAAAAATATGAAACTAGACCACCAACTTAAACCATTCACAAAAATAAACTCAAAATGAATAAAAGACTTAAATGTAAGCCATGAAACCATAAGCATCTTAGAAGAAAACATAGGCAGTAAACTCTGCGACATCTCTTGGAGCAATATATTTGCTGATTTATCTCCACGGGCAAGTAAAATAAAAGACAGGATAAACAAATGGGACTATATCAAACTAAAAAGCTTTTGCACAGTAAAGACAATAAGAACAGAATAAAAAGACAAACTACACAATGGGAGAACATATTTGACAATACATCTGATAAGAGGCTAATAACCAAAATTTATAAAGAACTTGTAAATCTCAACACCAAGAAGACAAACAATCCAATCAAAAAATGGGAAAAAGAAATGAATAAACACTTCTCCAAAGAGGACATACAGTTGGCCAATAGGCATATGAAAAAATGCTCAACATCACTAATCATTAGAGAAATGCAAATTAAAACCACAATAAGATATCACCTCACACCAGTCAGAATGGCGCTTATCAACAAAACAACACAGAATAAGTGCTGGCGAGGATGTGAAGAAAAGGGAACCTTCCCGCACTGTTGGTGGGAATGCAGATTGGTGCAGCCACTGTGGAAAACAGTATGGAGATTCCTCAAAAATCTGAAAATCGAACTGCCTTTTGACCCAGCTATCCCACTTTTAGGAATATACCCCAAGAACACCATAGAACTCCTTCCAAAAGGAGAAATGCACCCCCATGTTTATGGCAGCATTGTTCACAATAGCAAAGATCTGGAAACAGCCCAAGCGTCCATCAGAGGATGAGTGGATTAAAAAGCTTTGGTACATATATACTATGGAATACTACTCAGCCATAAGAAATGATAACATCAGATCATTTATAACAACATGGATGGACCTTGATAACATTATACTGAGCAAAATAAGTAAATCAGAAAAAACTAAGAACTATATGATTCCATACATAAGTGGGACATAAAAATGAGACTCAGAGACATGGACAAGAATGTGATGGTAACGGGTGTGGGGTGGGGGGGATGGGGCGAGGAAGGAGAGAGAGGCGGTGGGGGGAGGGGAGGGGCACAAAGAAACCCAGATAGAAGGTGATGGAAGACAATCTGACTTTAGGTGAGGGGTATGCAGCATAATCAAATGTCAAAATAATCTGGAGATGTTATCTCTCAACATATGTACCCTGATTTATCAATGTCACTGCATTAAATTTAATAATAATAATAATAATAATAAAAGATAGGATGATAGAATACATTGAATACATTGATAGTTTTGTTTATAACTTTAAAAGTTTTAGACTTTTGGAATATAGGCCTTCAATGTGTTCTTTTGTCTGGGCTCCACAAACATTAGAGAAGGATCTAGTCAGGAGATATGTCAAAACTGGAGCCATGTACTTGCTGTAACTCTTCAGGCGGACGGAGAGGCAGTCAAGTGTAAAGAGGTAAGCCCTCCATTCAGACCATCTACTTTGACTCCCTTATCAGCAACCTACCAGCTGTAGAACTCTGAGCTATCTTTCAGTACCTCGATTTTCTCATCTGTGAAATGGGGAAATTAAGGCCCCTACTTGATGGGACACTTCTGATGATCAAATGACCTCATTTATATAAAGCACTTAAAACAGGCTGGTCATAGAGTGTAGGTTACTCAATACCAGGGAAGTAGCTAGATTACTTGGGGAAAGAATACAGAGCAAGAACAGAAGAGTCGGCCCTGGCCGGTTGGCTCAGCGGTAGAGCGTCGGCCTGGCGTGCGGGGGACCCAGGTTCGATTCCCGGCCAGGGCAATAGGAGAAGTGCCCATTTGCTTCTCCACCCCCAACCCCTCCTTCCTCTCTGTCTCTCTCTTCCCCTCCCACAGCCAAGGCTCCATTGGAGCAAAGATGGCCCGGGCGCTGGGGATGGCTCCTTGGCCTCTGCCCCAGGCGCTAGAGTGGCTCTGGTCGCGGCAGAGCGACGCCCCGGAGGGGCAGAGCATCACCCTCTGGTGGGCAGAGCATCGCCCCTGGTGGGCGTGCTGGGTGGATCCTGGACGGGAGTCTGTCTGACTGTCTCTCCCCGTTTCCAGCTTCAGAAAAATACAAAAAAAAAGAAAGAAAGAAAGAAAGAAAGAAAGAAAGAAAGAGAAAGAAAGAAAGAAAGAAAGAAAGAAAGAAAGAAAGAAAGAAAGAAAGAAAGAAAGAAAGAAAGAAAGAAAGAAAGAAAGAAGAACAGAAGAGTCTCAGGAGTGCAAATGGAAAAGTCTAGAGTTCAGAGAGGTGGAGAGTTTCCCAGCAGCCAACATGGGGACTGGTAGATGGTGAGTGCTCAGTAAATGTGGATGGATTTGAACAAGATCCTGGGAAGGACACTGAGAAGGAGCATTGAGCACACTGAATGCAGCAGAAAGGTCAGGATGCGGGGCGGAGGGCAGGCACTGATGATAACCTGTTGGATGCAAGAAAACAAAAACAAAAAACAAAAACAACAAAAAAAGAATTTACATATGAGTTGATGAGTTGAATGACTTATTCATAGGAAAGCAGTTCTTGAATAATTTATTATCTGAACCAATGTGAATAAGGGATTTATTAAATTTGTTGCTAGACATGTGTTGTTTTAAATACATGAGGTCTATGTGGTGGCGCAGTGGATAAAGCGTCAACCTGGAAATGCTGAGGTCGCCGGTTCGAAACCCTGGGCTTGCCTGGTCAAGGCACATATGGGAGTTGATGCTTCCAGCTCCTCCCCCTTCTCTCTCTCTCTCTCTCTCCTCTCTCTCTCTCTCTCTGTCTCTCCCTCTCCTCTCTAAAATGAATAAATAAAAAATTAAAAAAAAAAAGAAGGAAAAAAGTAAAACATAAATTATTAAATACATGAGGTCTAAAGTAATGAATTTAAAGACATTTTATTAGTTGGTAAACTACTGGCTCAGTTTTCAATTACTACATGTGAATGACTTAAAATATCTGAATTTTTCTTCTCCCTCCCCTTGTTTATTCTTACTCCAGTCATACCAACTACATAAAGCTGTTTCATGACAACTGTGCCTTCTCACGGTTTTGCCTGGAATACCATGTTTTGCCTAAATCCTTGTTTTTAAAACTGACATGTCATTGCCTCCAGAAAGCCTCTTTTAATACCCGTCTTTGTTTCAGCAACACCTCTGTTTCCTTTGCATTCTGTACCTTAACATAGCATTATAGTTATGATCATAGTGACAGCATGTCAGTTGTTTGTGGGCAAAGAGCCAATCTCAATTTTGTTTGCCCAGTGCCTTCTGCAGGGTGGTATGAGTAAAGGTTTAGAAGTTGTTACTTCATTGTTTTAACTTCATGGTCTTAGTATCTATTACACATTTCTTTTTTTTTTATTTATTTAAAGATTTTATTTGTTGATTTTACAGTGGGTGGGCACTCGAGAAGTATCAACACATAGTTGCTTCACCTGAGTTGTTCATTGCTTGCTTGTTGTATGTGCCTTGACGGAGCAAGCCCAGGGTTTCAAACCAGTGACCTCAGCGTTCCAGGTCGACTTTTTATCCACTGAACCACCAGAGATCAGGCTAAATAGTTCTTAGAGTTAGAATTTTTAAACTGGAATGACCTTGGACATATAGCCCCTGCAATTTAAAAAGTTTTTAAGGTGTTATGACATCATGTTTAAGAGCCAAGACTTGGAAGTCTCGGGTCTATCACTTGCTGCATAATTTTAGACAAATTATTTTAATTCTCTAAGCTTTATTTTTTCTTATTTGTAAAATAGGGATAATAAGTGTCTCTTTCATAAGACTACTTTGAGGATTGCTTGAAACGATGTGTGTAATGCTGTACCGGACAGTAAGCACACAGCAAGTATTAGAATTTATCATCGTAGTTATATAACTACCCATGAGGAGATGGGGCCAGTAAAGCTGACTGACTTGACTAAGGTTACTTAGTTTGGTAGCAGGTTAGAAAGGACTTGAGCCCTGTCTTCTCAATCCTATCTGGTTGCTCTTTATACAGGTATGGAAGAGATTTTTGCTTTTGGCAAAATGTATGACATGAGCTATATACGTTTATGATGGAGGGAAACCAGGCTAGACAAGTGACATGAAATATATTTTCATGCATTCAGCAAGTTGGGAGCTGTGTGCCAGATGTGCTGGATTTTTATTTTATTTTTTGTATTTTTCTGAAGCTGGAAATGGGGAGACAGACAGACTCCCGACCAGGATCCACCCAGCACGCCCACCAGGGGCGATGCTCTGCCCACCAGAGGGTGATGCTCTGCCGCGACCAGAGCCACTCTAGCGCCTGGGGCAGAGGCCAAGGAGCCATCCCCAGCGCCCGGGCCATCTTTGCTCCAATGGAGCCTTGGCTGCGGGAGGGGAAGAGAGAGACAGAGAGGAAGGAGGTGGGGTGTGGAGAAGCAAATGGGCACTTCTCCTATGTGCCCTGGCCGGGAATCGAACCTGGGTTCCCCGCACGCCAGGCCGACGCTCTACCGCTGAGCCGACCGGCCAGGGCCAGTGCTGGATTTTTTGTGTGTTAAGAAGACAAAGCCTTGGCTTGACCAGGTGGTGGTACAGTAGATAGAGCATTGACCTAGGACACTGAAGACCCAGTTTCAAACCTCAAGGTTGCTGGCTTGAATATAGGCTCACCAGCTTGAATGTGGTGTCATCGGCTTGAGTATAGGGTCATGGAAATAACCCCATGGTCACTGGCTGGAACCAAAGGTCACTGGCTTGAGCCTACGTTTGCTGGCTTGAGCAAGGGGTCACTGGCTCGGCTGGAGTCCCCCCCACCCCCTCCCACCAGCAAAGCACGTATGAGAAAGCAATCAATGAACAGCTCAAGTGCTGCAACTATGAATTGATGCTTCTCATACCTCTCTCCCTTCCTGTCTGTCTGTCTCCCTTCCTCCCTTCCTCCCTCTCACTAAGGAAAAAAAAAAAAAAGAAAGAAAAGACAAAGCCTTAAAAAAGAATTAAAGAAATAGCAAGAAAGCTTGTGGGTTTTGGAACAAGAATTTAGAAATATACTTGAATACTGAAGTTTCTGCTTTGGAAAATGCTTTGTCCAAACTCTGCCCATCCCACTATACAGCTAATCTCCTTCTTCATTCTGCCCCCTAGGAAAGTGGTAGCTCTGCGCTAGCTGGTTGGTTCAGTAGATACAGCGTTGGCCTGGTGTACAGATGTCCCAGGTTTGATACCCAGTCAGGGCACACATAAGAAGCAACCATCAGCTTCTCTCCCCCACCCTCTCCTCCTCTTCTCTCTCTTCCCCTCTTGCAGCCAGTGGCTAGATTGGTTTGAGCGTTGGCCCGGAGTGCTGAAGATAGCTTGGTTGATTTGAGCATTGGCTCAAAACGGGGGTTGCCAGGTCAGGGCACATACAGGAGTCTGTCTCTTTGTCTCCCCTTCTCTCACTTAAAAAATAAAAAGGCCCTGGCCGGTTGGCTCAGCGGTAGAGCGTCGGCCTGGCGTGTGGGGGACCCAGGTTCAATTCCCGGCCAGGGCACATAGGAGAAGCGCCCATTTGCTTCTCCACCCCCACCCCCTCCTTCCTCTCTGTCTCTCTCTTCCCCTCCCGCAGCCAAGGCTCCATTGGAGCAAAGATGGCCTGGGCGCTGGGGATGGCTCCTTGGCCTCTGCCCCAGGCGCTAGAGTGGCTCTGGTCGCGGCAGAGCGACGCCCCGGAGGGGCAGAGCATCGCCCCCTGGTGGGCAGAGCATCGCCCCTGGTGGGCGTGCCGGGTGGATCCCAGTCGGGCGCATGCGGGAGTCTGTCTGACTGTCTCTCCCCGTTTCCAGCTTCAGAATAAAAAAATAAATAAATAAATAAAAAATAAATAAAAAGATAGCTCTTTTTTGACTATAATTGTAATTAGTAATGTAAACCAGTTTCTTTACCAGTCCCTAACAATGATGTCCAAAAGCCACTAAATGGGGTGGAGCAAGGTAAAGCCATCATGGCCCAGAACTGGGTGTCACTAAGACACAGTGAAGAGGCCCTGGCCGGTTGGCTAAGCGGTAGAGCGGCGGCCTGGTGTGCGGGGGGACCCAGGTTCGATTCCCGGCCAGGGCACATAGAGAAGCGCCCATTTGCTTCTCCACCCGTACCCCCTCCTTCCTCTCTGTCTTTCTCTTCCCCTCCTGCAGCCAGGGCTCCATTGGAGCAAAGATGGCCCGGGCACTGGGAATGACTCCTTGGCCTCTGCCCCAGGCGCTGGAGTGGCTCTGGTCGCGGCAGAACAACCCCCGGAGAGGCAGAGCATCGCCCCCTGGTGGGCAGAGCATCACCCCTGGTGGGCGTGCCGGGTGGATCCCCGTCGGGCGCATGCGGGAGTCTGTCTGACTGTCTCTCCCCATTTCCAGCTTCAGAAAAATACAAAACAAACAAACAAACAAAAAAAAAACCCACGGTGAAGAAGAGCTTTGTGCAGGAGCAGCCTGTACTTTGTGTCATCCCAAAAGGAGGGTGAAGGGTGATCCATGCAGAGAGGAGACCCATGCAGGATGTTAGAGCCCAAGTGGGGTAAGAGAGGCAGTGGGTGGCGGTGTTGACTGCCTAACAAGGGTTGTCAGTCTGAGCAGGGTGAGAAGGGCATTTGTACAGGAGGCAGTCCGACATGAAGGGCCAGACTGTGAATGGGGTAAAGAGGGCTTCTATGTATAGAAGGCAGTGTTATAAGCAATGGAATATTACTGATAATCAGGGGTACCGATTAAATAAGTAAATACATTCAGGATAATATCAGCTAGGTTTCTCATTGTCCTAGAAGGGGTTCTAAATATGAAGAGAGGAAACTAGAATGAACTTGATAGTTTGGAGTTGGAACTGGAGAAAATGGGGTGAACTCATAGTTTGCATGGTAAGAAATAGTTATCGATGTGAATGTGTGTGTATGTAACTGCACATACACGTTAGTTCTGTCCAGTGAGAGGACTTGGTATCAGGGACACCCCAACAGCAATGAGCATAGCTTAGCACAGGGGTCGCCAAACTACAGCCCGCGGGCCACATGCGGCCCCCTGAGGCCATTTATCCGGCCCTCGCAGCACTTCTGGAAGGGGCATCTCTTTCATTGGTGGTCAGTGAGAGGAGCATAGTTCCCCATTGAAATACTGGTCAGTTTGTTGATTTAAATTTACTTGTTCTTTATTTTAAATATTGTATTTGTTCCCTTTTTGTTTTTTACTTTAAAATAAGATATGTGCAGTGTGCATGGGGATTTGTTCATAGTTTTTTTTTATAGTCCGGCCCTCCAACAGTCTGAGGGACAGTGAACTGGCCCCCTGTGTAAAAAGTTTGGAGACCCCTGGCTTAGCATCTACATCTACATTTCTAAACACATTCGTCACTAAAAAGAATCAGGGCTTCTTGGAGAAGGGACAGTGGCAGAGAAAGTAAAAGATGTGACTAAAATATCTTATTCCAGAGGTAAGGAAGTTTTCCAAGAATTAGGGGGACATGTCAAAAGGACACAGAAGCTAGCTTGATAGGACTCTCACTAACTAAATATGGGACAACTTAAACATTGAAATAAATAAGAATAGGTTATAATACACTAAATAAAATAAAAATCTGCAAAACAAAATAAGTGAATGAATTGAGAGTTAGATGAAGAACAGGATATTCGCACAGAATCATCTCTCCTTACAGAATACTAATCAATTACAAAAGGAAAGTCTATAGTGGAATGCCTGGCAGACACTACCTTAATCAAGTGCTTAAGGTTAGCATCTCCAGTATGGGGACAAATCAAATCGTGTTCCACCTGACAGGATGCAGTGAGAACACAGTATCATTCCTGTGATATTTCTGCCAAAAATACACAGCTTGACTCTAATCTCGAGGAATCAGTCATTAAACCAATCAAATTGAGGGGCGTTCAGCAAAATAAGGGACCTGTAATCTTCTAAAGTGTCAAGTTCATGAAAGTCAAGGAAAGGTTGGGAAACTCTCCCAGACTGAACGAAATGAAAGAAACATGAAAGTGAATGAAAAATGATTCTGGAATGGAGCCTTGTGCTAGAATGACATTATTGAATGGGGTCTGAGATTAGATGGCCATAATGTATGTATCAAAGTTACTTTGCTGATTTTGATCATCGTGTTGGAGTTATGGAGGAGAATGCATGTCCTTGTTTTTTGAGAACATGGCCCTCATGATTTTCTCTTTTGAATTTAAGATCTGTGTATTTAGGCTTTTATAAATGATGATTTAAAAGATAAACATGCAAATAACCTTTGGCCAGCAATTAGAAAATCTAGTCATACGGCCTGTTCTAGAACTTTCCAGCTGTGTGAACTTAGGCAAATCAATTAACCTCTCTGACCCTCAGGCTCCTCATCTGCAAAATTGGGAAAATAACTGTCACACAGAGCTCTGATAATTAAATGATATGACACATGTGAAAGTACGTTATAAGTAAAGCTTTGCACAAATTGCAAAGAATTGTAATTATTTAGCTTTACTGAAATTTAATGTCTCTAATTCTAGGAAATTTTGATGCCAAATATTTGCAAATGGTATGCAGTGATATTCTGGGGGAACGTGTAAATGTTTTAACAATATAAAGTTAAAATTAAGATTTTTATTTTAACCTTAAGAGTTTGATCAAAGACCTAAATATAAGACCTGAAACAATAAAGTACATAGAAGAAGACATAGGTACTAAAATCATGGACCTGGGTTTTAAAGAACATTTTATGAACTTGACTCCAATGGCAAGAGAAGTGAAAGCAAAGATAAATGAATGGGACTACATCAGAATTAAAAGTTTTTGCTCAGCAAGAGAAACTGATATCAAAATAAACAGACAGCCAACTATATGGGAACTGATATTTTCAAACGACAGCTCAGATAAGGGCCTAATATCCAAAATTTACAAAGAACTCATAAAACTCAACAACAAACAAACAAACAATCCAATAAAAAAATGGGAAGAGGACATGAACAGACACTTCTCCCAGGAAGAGATACAAATGGCCAACAGATATATGAAAAGATGCTCAGCTTCATTAGTTATTAGAGAAATGCAAATCAAAACTACAATGAGATACCACCTCACTCCTGTTAGATTAGCTATTATCAACAAGACGGGTAATAGCAAATGTTGGAGAGGCTGTGGAGAAAAAGGAACCCTCATTCACTGTTGGTGGGACTGTAAAGTAGTACAACCATTATGGAGGAAAGTATGGTGGTTCCTCAAAAAACTGCAAATAGAACTACCTTATGACCCAGCAATCCCTCTACTGGGTATATACCCCAAAACCTCAGAAACATTGATACGTGAAGACACATGTAGCCCCATGTTCATTGCAGCACTGTTCACAGTGGCCAAGACATGGAAACAACCAAAAAGCCCTTCAATAGAAGACTGGATAAAGAAGATGTGGCACATATACACCATGGAATACTACTCAGCCATAAGAAATGATGACATCAGATCATTTACAGCAAAATGGTGGGATCTTGATAACATTATAAGGAGTGAAATAAGCAAATCAGAAAAAAACAAGAACTACATGATTCCATACATTGGTGGAACATAAAAATGAGACTAAGAGACATGGACAAGAGTGTGGTGGTTACCAAGGGTGGGGGGGGAGGGAGGACATGGGAGGGAGGGAGGGAGAGAGTTAGGGGGAGGGGGAGGGGCACAGAGAACTAGATAGAGGGTGTCGGAGGACAATCTGACTTTGGGCGAGGGGTTTGCAACATAATTTGATGACAAAATAACCTAGACATGTTTTCTTTGAATATATGTACCCTGATTTATTAATGTCATCCCATTACCATTAATAAAAATTTATTAAAAAAAAAAAAAAAAAAGAGTTTGAAAATTTCTGCCTGACCAGGCAGTGGCGCAGTAGATAGAGCATCAAACTGGAACACAGAGGACCCAGGTTCAAAACCCCAAGGTTGCCGGCTTGAGCGCAGGCTTATCTGGCTTGAGAGCTGGCTCATGAACTTCAGTGAGGGGTTCATGAGCATGGAATCATAGACATGACCCCATGGTTGCTGGCTTGAGCCCAATATACACTGGCTTGAAGCCCAAGGTCGCTGGCTTGAGTCCAAGCTCACTGTCTTGAACAAGGGGTCACTTGATCTGCTGTAGCCCCCCCCATCAAGGCACATATGAGAAAGCAATCAATGAACAACTAAGGAAGCTAAGGAGCCTCAACGAAGAATTGATGCTTCTCATCTCTCTCCCTTCCTGTCTGTCTGTCCCTCTCTGTCCCTGTCTCTCTCTCTCTCCCCCCCCTCTCTCTATCTATCTCTATCTCTGTCACACACACACAAAAAGAGTTTGAAAAATTTCTTTTTAAAAGAGTATGAACAAATTAACTTATTATGATGTTAAGAGTTATTACAGTAATCTTTCACAACATAAGGCATTGACTGGTGCTTCACAATCTAACTTAGAACATTTATGCCTAAATTGCTGCATAAATGAATATAGAGGCATTCTATGCATCTACTCTTTACTTTTACACAAAATAAAATTCATGTTTAATTCTGCTAAAGTTTAAGAATAGGATGCTTCATGTAAAAAATATAACATTGATAAATTTCATATTACCACTACTGACAGAAGTGAATAGTGGAATAAATTTACCTATTCTTAGCTCTAAGTATTGTGGAAGAAGAAAGTACAATGAGGAAAAAGAAATACCATTGATATAATTCAATTAACCATAATTTAGACCTTGAAGCACCTCATTGATATGTTTAACATACAAGTACCCTAAAAAATTGCTTATAAATAAAATCATATTTAAAATATCATTTGAGAAATAACTACAAATTCTTCTTTAAGTCACTAACTTTATCTTTTAAAATATGCATTTTTCATGTATCAAGTTTTCTTAAGATAAGGTATATTTCTAATACTAAAGTTTGAATAAGAATAATCTTTCAAAATGCCTTTTTAAAAAATATTAGCAAGTGCTTTTATTTGTTTATAGAAATTTAGGTGTCTCAGTATAAAGATGGATTAACTTCTCCTCCTCAAGTATTTGTTGTTTGGACTTTCAGTGTTTAAGAAGTGCTAGAAATAAACTACTATGTTTGAAATCTTCAATTGTATCCTCTTATACAACCAAAGGACTGATGTCACCTGTTCTTTTCCCTAAATGATAAGGTTCTTCTTTAGGAAACACTAAAACCTTTTTCTGATGAGGTGCTCCACCCATGCACACTATTTCCAGCTTAGTTGGTCAGTGAACAAAATCTGTTTTGATAGCTTAAAAACAAACAAAAACTTGCATTGGTGGTAAAGCAGCAATTTGATAGGGATTTTGTGATGTGTCAGTAAGAGAAATACCACCTCAAATTCTAATAGAAATATGTTGAATCACTCCTCAAAAAGGACTTAGCCTCTTGAAAGGTTAGTTGTTTTAAAACTTAACATAGAGGCCCTGGCTGGTTGGCTCAGCGGTAGAGCATCGGCCTGGCGTGCTGGGGACCCGGGTTCGATTCCCGGCCAGGGCACATAGGAGAAGCGCCCATTTGCTTCTCCACACCCCCCCTCCTTCCTCTCTGTCTCTCTCTTCCCCTCCTGCAGCCAAGGCTCCATTGGAGCAAAGATGGCCCGGGCGCTGGGGATGGCTCCTTGGCCTCTGCCCCAGGCGCTAGAGTGGCTCTGGTCACGGCAGAGTGATGCCCCGGAGGAGCAGAGCGTCGCCCCTGGTGGGAGTGCCGGGTGGATCCCGGTCGGGCGCATGCAGGAGTCTGTCTGACTGTCTCTCCCCGTTTCCAGCTTCAGAAAAATACAAAAAAAAAAAAAAAAAAAAGACTTAACATAGAAATAATACTGAATAGATTATAACCGTATATTTAAGATCCCATCCTAAAATATTTATCTTATTCATTGTGGTAAATGCTTATTAAATCAATCGAGAGGGGTGAACTTAAGTTTACCTTTCTTTAGAAATTTCCAGATCCTAAGAAGAGCAGAGAAATTAGCTTAATCACCAGGTTTGTTTCTTTGTCTAATGTAGTTATCTGAACTTTAAAATATTATTCTCCCGTTAAAATTTAGTGACAGTTAAGCAATGAGGGAAAAGGGTGATGCTACAGAAAGTAAGAAAAAGATTTAGAGATTTGAAATTGTCTTTCCATGGAATTAAACACAAAAAATTTTAACAAATATCATTGACTTATCTCTGATATTGAAGAAAAAAAGTCAAACTTTTTCAAATGGACCAGAAAAGTTTTCTACAGTAAAGGGATAATTCCTGGTCTTAACATTTCTTTTTTAATATTTGGACTTACAAATCTATTCTCTAACATGCTTCTCAAGCAACCACTATATAAGCTCATCTCCCTAATTTAGAATCTTTTTTGTAACTTTCCTTGCATTTTAAATAATGTGTGACCTCCATGATGACTTTAAAATATACAATTTCTTAGCTCTGACTGGTTAGCTCAGTTGATTAAGAACGTCATCCCGAAAAAACAAGGTTGAGGGTTCAATCCCCGGTCAGGGCACACATAGGATGCAAGACTAGGTGGAACAACAAATGCTTCCCTTCTCCCCCCCCCATTTCTAAAAGTCAATAAAAATTAAGCCCTGTCCAGGTAGCTCAGTTGTTTGGAGTGTCATCCCAGAGCATGGAGATTGCTGGTTTGATTCCTTGGCCAGAACACATACAGGAGCAGCTCAATGTAAATAATATAAAATAAAATATACAACTTATTCTGACTGCTTTACTTTTATTACATTACTTATGGGGATAACATGTTGTCTCATAGTCTCTGTGACAAAAGTACTGCTCCTCTTCCTTAACCCCCTTGACAGGAAAGAAAGAAAGAAAGAAAGAAAGAAAGAAAGAAAGAAAGAAAGAAGGAAGGAAGGAAGGAAGGAAGGAAGGAAGGAAGGAAGGAAGGAAGGAAGGAAGGAAAGAAGGAAGGAAGGAAGGAAGGAAAAGGAAGGAAGGAAGGAAGGAAGGAAGGAAGGAAGGAAGGAAAAGGAAGGAAGGAAGGGAGGAAGGAAGGAAGGAAGGAAAAAAGAAAGAAAGAAAGGAAGAAAGAAAGAAAGAAAGAAAGAAGGAAGGAAGGAAGGAAGGAAGGAAGGAAAAGGAAGGAAGGAAGGGAGGAAGGAAGGAAGGAAAAAAGAAAGAAAGGAAGAAAGAAAGAAAGAAAGAGAAAAGAAAAAAGAAAGAAAGGGAGAGAGAGAGAGAGAAAGAGAGAAAGAAAGAAACGAAGGAAGGAGGGAAGGAAAGAAAGAAAGGAAAGGAAAGAGGGAGGGTGAAAACGCCCTCTGATTGCTGTTGTGCTTAATGGTGTCTTAAGCACCAGTTGCTGACTTGTGAGTAGAGAGACGTGCTGAGAAAGGCAGCAGGCTTGGACTGGACCATTAGGTAACTAAGGCATGTCATGTCTGAGAGCAGCACAGGTAAGCCACTGCATTCCATAGTTTTAGGCTTTGCTTTGACAGTGAACTCCAAATCAATTATATAGCAGAAAGAAAAAACAGGTCATTCTTTCCTCCTTATCAGCAAGAATACCATTCTAATTCTGAGAGTATACTCTCCCTTTTAAGAGGTGATGTGGGTTGTGTGAGTTAAGTGGAAATTCATACAGTTTAATATTGAGATTGGTGGCACCAAATTAACACACTTAGTAAAAAGTGGCTGTGACGTGGTGACTCATCTCACAGAGTAACTTTTGGCCTTATTCTGAGATTTCATTTTTTTGAGATTTGATTTTTTTTTTCCTTCTTTTCCAAGTGAGAGGAGGGGATAGAAAGAGACAGACTCCCGTATGTGCCCTGACCAGGATACACCCAGCAACCCTATCTGGGGCCATGCTTGCAACTGAGGTATTTTTAGTGCCTGAGGCAGAGGTTCCATGGAGCCATCCTCAGCACCCTGGGCCAATGTGCTCGAACCAATTAAGCCACTGGCTGCTGGAGGGGAAGAGAGAGACAGAGAAGGGGAGGGGGAGAGATAGAGAAGCAGATGTCACTTCTCCTGTGTGTCCTGACTGGGAATCAAACCCGGGACTTCCACGCTCCAAGCCAATGCTCTACCACTGAGCCAACCAGCCAAGGCCCATTATTTAATTTTCATTATTTGATTTTGAAGCTAGTCTACTGACTTTGGATTTGTCAGGGTTTTTGCATTCCTCTCCAGATGGGGCAGCCAGGTCAATGAATTTAAGTTACAAGTCATGTTCCATGCAGCAAATGGAATAAGTTTTCAGTGGGTTGAAAGTTTTCTGGAAAGGACATTAATTCTTTGGATTTCATTGCACATCAATATAGGAAACAACTTCAATCAATTGAATTGCCTCCATGCCTGTGTCTTGTGTCTTGCCTAATTCTCGGATATTTATTACTAATAAAACAGCAGAAAAAAATTAACTTCAGTACTTAAGTAACTTTACAATTCAATTCCATTTTTATTTTTTACTTTTATGTAAGTACCACATTAAATGAGAAAGTTTTTTAAAATATAGTTTTATCCTTTTTTTTTTATTACTGATTTCAGAGAGAGGAAGGTGGAAAGAAGGGGACAGAAACATCAATCTGTTTCTGTGTGTGCCCTGACCAAGGATCAAACCGGCCACCTCTGTATTGCAGGACAATGCTCTAACCAACCAAGCTATCTGGACAGGGCTAAAAGATCATTTTAAAGTCCCTGTACCTACTCTTAAGATTTCCTTATAGAAAAAAATCTGTAATAGTATTGATAAATAGGGGCCAAATAAATACAAATGATGCAAAACAGAGATTTTTGGATTTTTTCAATCTAATGAAGTTGGAAATTTTTTTCTAAACACCTATACAATTCTCCTAATGCGTGTTTTGGCAAAACTCTAATTCTTTTTTTAAAATGTTATCTTTGCCCTGGCCGGTTGGCTCAGCGGTAGAGCGTCGGCCTGGCGTGCGGGGGACCCGGGTTCAATTCCCGGCCAGGGCACATAGGAGAAGCGCCCATTTGCTTCTCCACCCCCCCTCCTTCCTCTCTGTCTCTCTCTTCCCCTCCCGCAGCCAAGGCTCCATTGGAGCAAAGATGGCCCGGGCGCTGGGGATGGCTCCTTGGCCTCTGCCCCAGGTGCTAGAGTGGCTCTGGTCGCGGCAGAGCGACGCCCCGGAGGGGCAGAGCATCGCCCCCTGGTGGGCGTGCCGGGTGGATCCCAGTCGGGCGCATGTGGGAGTCTGTCTGACTGTCTTTCCCCGTTTCCAGCTTCAGAAAAATACAAAAAAAAAAAAATGTTATCTTTGGAAAATGCGTAAGTGTATGTGGGATGGGGAGAATCCTTATCCAAATATCTTTATAAAGCTTGTTCTTAAATTTGCAAAGCTATTGACCACTGAATACACGGCCCTCCTATAACTCTCTCCCCTGTAAGCTTGCTGGAAAGCAGAGCATGGAAATAAGGTAGCAAGAAGGAATGAAGGAGTGACGGTATGAAGGTAGGTCAGCACGAAATATTTTTTAACTCCCCCCTCTTTTCCTATAATATTTTGGAAAACTCAGTTGCTATCATCTATAAGAAAAGTATCCTGGTGGAAAAAGCAAAGATTCAGAAATAAAAGGATGTAGGGAGAATGCAAGATCATAGGGAGGGGGAGGGATAGAGAAGCAGGTCAAGGAGGCCAAGGGAGGAGAAACTATAAATGAATAAAACCAGACCTCTGCTGTATGAATCTTCTCTCTATAAGGTTGTTAGAATTAAATTACATATATAATAGAAATAAATTATATACAATTATATAAGTTATATATATAATATATAATATATTTATAATATTATATATATATATATGAAGCTAGATAATTGAGTCATTTTCTTATTGACTAGACTTCTTTCCCTTTAAGATTTTGATAAGAAAATCTCACATGTGGTAAAATTTGCTTCTCTACCCATGCCTCTGAGAGTTATAAACCAATGAAGGTCAAATTTACTTGATGTATATTAAGGGCTATATGTTGAATTTGAAAGGTTATTCATTTAACTGATCCTCTTTCAATCAGCCTTACTCTTTCTTGAAAAATATCTGGAGGGCTCACAAACCTGGCCAGTCAACCAGGAAGGGTCAAGGGGTTGGGAGGGGCATTTATTGTAAGACTATCTCAGACATTCCAAATACTTTTGGATTGAGGATGACATTGGTTTAGGTCAGGGTGCCAAATCTACGTACCCTATAAGTGAGAAGTGGATTTAGACTCTCTTCACAAAGCAGAGTAACCTCAACAAACTCAAGTCATTGGAAGTATACAGAGCTAAAATCAGATAGCCACAGAACGCTGCAGATTTTTCAGTTTAGTTTCTTATACCTTCCTCTCCTGACGCCACAGCAGCACATGGGTTACAGGGTGCTAGTAGATTCAGCTACAGAGTTCTATGCTGCTCAGAAAAGATATGGCTATCAGGCCAGTGTCTCTATTTTCTCCTACACAGTCTATGCATCCATGAACAGTGAAAACTTGACAAGCAAACAGGCGTCAGATAGCAATGATCATAACAAGAAATGATACAGATGTTCACAGGCTTGATTCTAAACCTAATCCTAACTGATTATATGGTGGTTTCATCACCTCCAAGATAGTCTAGTTCAGCTGCATCACCGAGTCTGACACGGTAATATGGCCAGGAGATTTCACAGAGAGACACGGCTGGAGGCCATGCACCCCAGCCTTTTGGGACTGAGTCTTTATGAAGAAGGCCCTTCCACTGTCAGGTTTAGCTGGAAGCTCATTCATTTGGAGGGGAAAGTGAGGTGTGACTTGTCAGAACTGAAGGAAAAGGTTGTTAGGAAGCCATGTTCCTCTCACTGAAGTGCTTCACGCGGCATTCAAGCGGATGTCCCCGCAGGGAATTTCTGTTGGTGTTTCCGGAGTGATGCTTTCAATAATACGCTGTTGGGAAGAAAATCTGATGTTACAAACATCTTGTAATTTAACAGTATTGAAAAAAATATATCAACATTGCTAAATAGTCTCATTGACTTTTCTTAAAGGAATTTTCAATTTAGTCATTATCAAGTATGAATTAAATTTGAATATTTGGAAACTATAAGCATCTGTGAACTAATTATGAAAGTCATTATGTCTCTAATGGGAGAGGAAAATGAGCCTGCCATAGAACCTCTGCTGGTCTGTGACACGCCTTTGGTGACCTGGGAAAACCCGTCTTTTTCTCCGGGAGGAGGAGGTTTCATGCGGTCACACAGGACGCGGGGAGCAGAGTGAGTGCTGGATTTCGGCCCCTCTCCCTTCGGCCCTGCATGCACACTACAGGCACAGCACGTAGTGCTATCAGCCACATTACAGCCACGATGGTACTAATTGAATGAACCCACCTATAAAGGAGTACAGTCCTGGTTAGTTCATTCATACAGGGGTGCGAATCCTCACATAATTAAAAAGATGTGACTATTGAAATCACTCCCAAAGTAATCACATGCTAATGTGCTCATCACAGGGAAAAGTCTGAGAAGTTTTACATTAGAAACAGCTGAGGTTACCCTGGCTGGTTTGCTCAGTGGATAGAGCATCGGCCCAGTGCATAGATGTCCCAGGTTCGATTACCCATCAGAGCACACAAGAGAAGCCACTACCTGCTTCTCTCCTCCCCCCTCTCCCCCTTCTTTGCCTCTTCTCCTCCCATAGCCACTGGCTTGATTGGTTCAAGGGTTGGCCCCAGTTCTGAGGATAGCTCAGCTGGTCGGAGCATCAGCCTCAGGTGCTTAAAATAGCTCAGTTGATTTGAGCATCATCCCCAGATGAAGAATTGCTGGGTAGATCCTCATTAGGGCACATGACAATATTCTGTCTACCTCCCCTTCTCTCACTTAAAGAAAGAGAGAAGGAAAGGAAGGAAGGAAGGAAGAAAAGGAAAGGAAAGGAAAGGAAAGGAAAGGAAAGGAAAGGAAAGGAAAGGAAAGAAAAGGAAAGAAAAGGAAAGAAAAGGAAAGAAAAGGAAAGAAAAGGAAAGAAAAGGAAGAGAAAGAAGAAAAGAAAGAGCTGAGGTACACAGAAGCTTTAGACAGATCTGCAATATGCTTGTGCTTGTGCATGAAATATACACAAGGCTTGTAAAAGCCTCAAGTGGCCTGAAGCAGCTCAAGGATGAGGAGAGGGAAAAGGAGCAGCACTGCGGGGCTTAGAAAAACCTTTACTAAGCTGCTTTATAAAACCTTCGATGGCAAAGTCTGGCTGTGTGAGCAGGCAAAACTGTTTCTGAAAGCATCTTTTGATTTATTTATTATAGGTGAAGCTCTACTACTTACTCTTTTTATTTTAGATTGAAAAAGTATGTAGTCCCCTTCAGTCATTTTTATTTCTTGATTCTGGGAGTTTGTTCTTCTTTAAGGAGCAGGGACTATGGAACTCAAAAAGTTCCATTCTCATACTTAATGAAATTCACAAAATTGCACATGGTGTGTTCCTAATGGGCTTAAATTTAAATACTGAAATCTCCCACTGGAACCCCATTTAGCAGGGAGATGCTGCAGGGCCCATCAGCTACCTGGATGTGTGAAGTCTCCCATCAAAGTACTAACCAGGTCCGACCCTGCTTAGCTTCCGAGATCAGACAAGATCGGGTGCGTTCAGGGTGGTATGGCCATAGATGCTAGGATGTGTGAAGTGATAATAAGCAAAATTTCACAAATCATTCTTTCCCACAGATATTGGGGAATTATGGAAGCTGATTAAGTAGAATATGTGACCTGATTACACAGAATTATGTCTTGTTAATTGGAAACAACACAGATCACTCAGCTAGCAAGACTGAAGTGTCGTGCAGAAAGAGAAGAGAGCACTCGTGTGTGTGATGGAGGAAGGTCTATGATGAACCACAAAAGAAGAACATTTGGCCTTTGCGCCTTGCCCCCATCTGCTCATTCTGCTGCCCTTCTGGCTACTGACCCCCCAAAATGGCAGGTCCACCTTCATTTTTCATATTTTGGCAGAATTTCAGTTGCCAAACTAGTCTTGCTCTCAAATTTTACCAGTGCTGGCCTTCTGCAAGGTGATAAATCTAAGAAATGGATTGCTGCCGGGCGCTTACTTATTAAGGACCAGTATCTTTGTACAGGTTATCAGGGACTTCTGTGAATGACCTAATAAGCTGTTGACTCTCAACTTGAGGCTTCCAGGTGGCAGGTGCATGTGCTAACCTCCAAATTAAAGTGGAGCAAGTGCTGGCTCACTCCACAAGTACAGCCTTGTATATGGCCAGGGCCCCCCCAAATTATGAAATTTACCTTTTTCTTAGTTTTTTTTTTTCTTTTACTCATACCAAAATTTTATATGAGGCCTCCCTCCCTCTAAATAGAATGTTACAGATCATCAGTGTGATATTGATGGAGATTTATAGTTCCTTGGTGTTCTTCGGGGGAAGGGGAACAAAAACAAAAACAAACAGGGCATGCGTTATGCCTCTCAGAGGTTAAATATGCACATGGGCATATCAAGGAGGCCGAGAAGTCCCGCATTACAGAAAGCTACTTAACTTGTCTTCATCCAGCATTCTCCAAAGCTTTTTAAACTACATAATCGTTTCCTCCAGCAGTAATGCCTATTGCTGTCCCATGGAACTACTGCTCCTTAAAACACTTTACCATTTAAAAAGGAAATGTTAATCCAGCCCAATGAGCACATTTTACAGAGACAGAGAGAGAGTCAGAGAGAGTGACAGACAAGGAACGGAGAGATGAGAAGCATCAATCATTAGTTTTTCATTGCAACACCTTAGTTGTTCATTGACTGCCCTCTCATATGTGCCCTGACCATGGGGCTGCAGCAGACCGAGTAATTCCTTGCTCGAGCCAGCTACCCTGGGTCCAAGCTGGTGAGCCTTGCCCAAGCCAGATGCGCACTCAAGCTGGCAACCTCTGGGTCTTGAACCTGGGTCCTCTGTATCCCAGTCCAATGCTCTATCCACTGCGCCACTGCCTGGTCAGGCCCAATGAGCACATTTTAAAGATAAATAAACTAAAGCCCAGAGAAGATGAATAACTTAGCATAGCTGACTAGGTCTTCTCCCTCCGAGTCCTCCTGACTGGCTGTTTCATGACGCTTCCTATGAACCCACTGTTCCCTACCTGGTGGCCTATGGCAAGGTGGCCCTACAGTCAGCCTCACCGCTATTACTCATGGAACTGAGCTCGGTTAATTATATAACTTTGGATGGTACTTTCCTGTGGCCAGCAGGGGGAATTTGCAAGAAGGATGATCAAGATTTGAGATGCAGTCTATGACCAAAAAATACTGGCATTTATTTATTTTTTTTAATTTTATTTATTCATTTTAGAGAGGAGAGAGAAAGGGAGAGAGAGAGACAGAAAGGGAGAGAGAGAGGAGAGAGAGACAGAGAGAGAAAGTGGGGAGGAGCTGGAAGCATCAACTCCCATATGTGCCTTGAACAGGCAAGCCCAGGGTTTCGAACCGGCAACCTCAGCATTTCCAGGTTGACGCTTTATCCACTGCGCCACCACAGGTCAGGCAATACTGGCATTTATTAACCTGAGTTCCCACCTCTGCCCTTGGCCTCTGGGTTTGAGTCAATAGAGCCAGTAGACCGTCACAGCTGCCATAAAGGACAACATGCAAGAACAAATTCAATGACTCTAGGTCTAGCACGCATTCCAAGCAACACCAGAGTCCAAGGCCCTTTGCGAGGAACGAGGTTGTGACAGGACTGGTCTGGGTGCAGGAATTTAGTGACTCTTTTCAGGGTTCCGTTCACCTAGAATTCAGCTTTCAGTTTTAGAAAAAGAAATGAACTCAGCTCTCAGGAAGAGTTGATGTTTGTTTGCCTCGTGTTCTCTTGCTTCAGGTAGAAAAACAAAATGTTTCAGGAAGATGAGCGTGTCGGTCTCATGTTTAAGTTTTGCTTCCAAGAACCCACAGATCAGCCCATCTCAGTTCCCAGGTCATTACGGAGCACTGTCCCTTCTAACTTCCCCAAACACCACTCTTCCCCTTTGAGCTCATTCCCTGCAAAAGCATCCTCTCATAGACTTGTAAGTGACCTGAACTACTAACTCTAGCAACATAGGATAAAAAATAGCAACTCATCTCTCCTTAGCCTCTAGCACCAATTTCTACATTAGTAACCCATTCATGGCTAACTGAGGCCAGAAGAGAAACTGCACCTCTAGTGGAGGGTATTGGACCAGGAATCAGAAGACCTGAGGCCTGAGCTTCCCTGTACTGTGTGTCCTTGGACAAGTCACTGAAATAAGGAAATTTTGAGCAGCCTTCTCCCTAGCCTCAGTATCTTTGTCAGCTAATAATACCTTCCCTCTCCACCTCACATGGTTTTTTGATAATAAAATGGAATAATTTACACAGGGATGTTTTGAAAAATACACAATTTTATACAAATTGTAAGGTTTTTTCGTTAAAAATTTTGCATCCCGTTATTAATTACTGAGATGAGTCTTGCTATGAGGGCAACCCTTTTTTCTTTCACTCAATGGCTTGAGCTGAAACTATGATGTTATCGCAACTTCCTTATTTAGTGATGATTTTCAAAATAGCCTTTTTAGATTGCTATTAGAAAAATGCCCATGAACATTTCTTCCCATAATCTCCACTGAAATAAAAATTTGTTTATCACCCCAGACACCACTGATTTGATGTCCCTACCAATGGCAAGCAGGAGGCAAAGTAGTTATCTGGTAAGTTTAAGACGCTACACACACACCAAGCTGTGTGTTACTGTGCTCCCAAATGACCAGCTTGTTTCTTTGCTGTTGTTGGGCAGATAAAATGTATTATGCTCACTTTGTTAAAGATAACGCTGCCCACGTGGAGGCTGTTGCCCAGGTGATATTAATGTGTGTTGGGGGCAGGCAGGATCGTTGTAGCCTGGGGCTTGGTTTTGGGATTAAGCCTTTCCCACCCTTTTTGATGTGGGGCGGTACAATCCAATCATGCCTCAGAGAAGTGACTTTGTATTAGAGACTTCCCTATTTTGTATATTGGACTAAAGGTTTTGAATCTACACTATAAAATGGGGGCAGAATGAGAGCTTGCTCTCTTGGTTCCTGGGATGATTAGCATGAGAGAGCAGAGGGAGCAGAGCAGAAAGCAGAAAGAGGCCATGTGGCCAGGAGAAGCAACCAAGATGGCGGAGTGCTGAGTGAGATGCCAGTTTGTGTAGTGTTTGTATCTGGGATAAGGAAGGAGATGGGGAACTGAGGAGAATAAGGCTGGTGAGCTAGAACCCTTTGATTCTAGGAAACTCAGATAAGTCAGTAGCTTTGTGAGCACTGAATGTGAGTGGGTTTTGGAGCCCAGTGTGTATTTTTACTTGCCCGCTGGGTGCAAGCTAGAATTAAAGACTATGGCCCATCAGTTTTTGGCTCCGCTGTTTCTTTACCGACTGTCCGAATCCAATGCGAACCTGCATGGACGGCTGCTTTGATAATAGTGGCCCTAGATACTGGCTCTACATTTATTTGAGCTTTATGGGAAGGGTCTTGAGATGACAGTGGCAGCCATTCGAGGGCTACATGGTATATGTTATATACATATATAAGGTGAACTTATCTCCTGTGAATACAGCATAACACGAGAACCCTTTTCTCCTCGAACAATTACCAGTCTGAAGCACACACACACACACACACACACTAGCACATACCTCCTTCAAGGATCCCGGAGTGGTGATCAGCCGGTAGGTTATATACGTGGGGATGCAGATGAAAGACGAGGTTCCTATGCAGTAGCCCACGATGACACTCCAGTGAGGAAAATCATACTGGAAAAGTCGGAGCTGTGGCGGGCTCATCAAAAAACTGGAAAGGATGAGCTAAAACAGAAATTCCAAGAAACGTAAAAAAAAATCTTAACGGTATCTGTGCAGCTACAGCTAGAGACAGTTTTGACGCCATTAACACCAAATGTAAAGCCAAGATACTTTCGGGAAATTCCCAGTCTGTGACGGATCTTAGACTGAACTCTGACACACAAAATTCACTGATTTCTGTGCATTGTTTTCTGCAAAAATAAAACAGCCAGGTGCTTATCGTGATTTTTTCTTCTGCACCCCTCACTTCAACCTCTACAGTGGGGAAGCCAAGGCCTCGGAATGTTATTTAAGGGAGCTACAGCACCCCCTTCAGGGCCAAGGGGAAGATATTGGCATACATCAAAAGTGGTTTGGGGCCCTGGCCGGTTGGCTCAGCGGTAGAGCATCGGCCTGGCGTGCGGGGGACCCGGGTTCGATTCCCGGCCAGGGCACATAGGAGAAGCGCCCATTTGCTTCTCCACCCCCCCTCCTTCCTCTCTGTCTCTCTCTTCCCCTCCCGCAGCCAAGGCTCCATTGGAGCAAAGATGGCCCGGGCGCTGGAGATGGCTCCTTGGCCTCTGCCCCAGGCACTAGAGTGGCTCTGGTCGTGGCAGAGTGACACCCCGGAGGGGCAGAGCATCACCCCCTGGTGGGCAGAGCTTCGCCCCTGGTGGGCGTGCCGGGTGGATCCCAGTCGGGCGCATGTGGGAGTCTGTCTGACTGTCTCTCCCCGTTTCCAGCTTCAGAAAAATACAAAAAAAAAAGTGGTTTGGGCCTCCTCTTCTCAGACCATGGAGGAGTAAACTTGGTGACCTCTCCCTGCCTGCCCTAGGGCTTCCTGTTTCTCTCTACTTTGCTTTCATTTCTGCCTGCATTCCTCAGCAGCGGTTGCTTTCAGTCAGACAGAAGGTAACTAAGTCCAGGAAAGGTAATAAAGTTCTCAAGACCAGAAGAGGACTCGGGCTTCTGGGTATGTTCCTTCCCACCCCTCCCACGAGCTCTCTGCTTTCCCATTAGCGCCTTGGCCTGGGGTTTCAGCAAGGATGGCTGGGCCACAAGGCATCCAAAGGGAAGACGGCCTGCCACAGGCCCTCGTAATGAAAGGAGCAATGGAAGCAAAAAGCAGCTTCATTCACTTTTAACTTGAAAGCCGTGACCAAGAAAAATTCCATGGTGTGCTCCCAACACTCAGTGTGAGTTTTCTCCTTTCGGTTCGGTTTCCAGAGAGAGCACAAATAGCGGCTTTCGCCTAGTACCCACTGTGCCGACATCGTTACTGCTCCTGACTTAATTTTATTCATCTATTTCATTGTCGTAAAGAAGACGGCAATGTAAGCTGTTTGTGCGGTCAAACATTTATTTATATATATTTTTTTCTTTGTCTTCAGGTAATAATATGGGAAATGGTTAAATGCACATCCATCTGCTGAACCGTGCCACCCCAAGTCCTGGAGGAAGCTTTCAAAACAGGAGCCCGGCCAGTTGCAAACCTTCCTGTGGACCGACTCTCCTTGCTCCCAGACTCGCTTCTGCGGAAGACAGTTTGGGAACAGGGCAGAGGGTGTCTGCTTCGGAGCCATCCTACTGTAACCATCTCATCTTGATGTTGCTGTGAGATCCAGCATAACCCAGGGAGGCCTCTTGCTCCTGCTATGGCCAATGCCCCTCGGCAGTGCCGCCGCCCCTCTGCATGCCCCAGCCTCTCCTCGCTCATATCTAATATATATATAGAACTTGGCTCCAGTAAAATGAGTACTTTTTGTAAGCTACTCATTGTTTGCCTACAGCAGCCTTAAAAAGCCCAGAGCAGGGTTGTATGAAGCAAACCCAGAAGTGGAAGACAGCTCTGCCCCCTCTTCCCTGTGCCCCTGAGCACTGGCTGTTAGAGGAAGTGAGTAAAGAAGACATCACAGGGATCTTGAGTAATGTGCCTGAACCCAGCTCCATACGTGGGCTTTGCTGGGCACTGAAACTCGGGGACAGCCCACCGAGAGTTCACCCAGTGGGCCAGACACCCCGAAGTTCACAGAAATGAAGATACTGAAAGCCTACAGCCAGGATTAGGGTGGGACATGTGATCCACTTACCTCAGGCCCAACACTTAAGGGGGTGCCAAACTTTCAGTAACCAAGATAAGTTAACATTTGAGCGCAATATGTTAAAAAGAAGTATCTGACAGGGCCAGATTAGGGTGAGATGAGTTGAGGTGAGTCATCCCAGTTAAAGGGTTGGATCCTATCTCTGTTTAAAATGTTGATATTTTGTTCATCAGGGATTTCATTTTATTTATTTATTTTTGCATTAATTTTGATTTTAAAAATATTGCATTAAAATAGCATTTATCTGGATTTCTGAGATTTTTGGTGGCCTCCTTAAATTTTCCCCATGTTGAGTGCCTCAGTTGCCTCTCCCAGATTTCAGCCCTGGACCTGCTTCCTCCCTCCTGGGTGGGTAATACTAACCTAAACAAGACTTCTCCCCTCCAGAAACTAATCCGCTATCTCTCCCTTCTTTGCAAAACAAATGAAAGGATTTAAGGAGATTACTGAGAAGCACTGGTAATACTATAAATTAATAATCCATTTATGAGGAATAATGCAGGTTACCGTAGGTGATTCAAACAAACCCTCATATATATATATATAACAAACCCTCATATATAAAACATATATATATATATATATATATATGTTTTAAATTTATCTAAAAGCAACAGGAAGTTGATAAGGAACTGAGGAACCAGAGCCATTGAGCCCTGAGAACTCCAGCTGCTCGGGTTGGCTTTTGTTTGGAAATCTCGGCTTGGGACTGGGTGGAAGTCAGGGAGGGGTTCTGGGAGACGCAGCATCAGGAAGGCAAGGTGGGCACGCTGTTTATTTCGCATAGGTTATGTGCGGTGGTACAAAAAGTACAAAATATAAAGGACTGCCCTGAGCAAGTCAAAACAGATCACAAAAAGGGTTGTTTTCAAAGAGGGGCAAGGAACAGCTATGTGCCAAAGGCAGAGATGTCATAAAGAAAATGGATGGCCCAGACACTCCTCACAAGCTGCAGCTGGATCGAAGGAAGTCTAAACGACTTTTCTGGTTCTGAAAGATCAGAAAGCCCCTGCAAATAAATTTACAGGTGAATGAAAGATCAGGACAGTAGTCCCTGCAGATCTGTCACTTTACCCCAGGCTACCCAAGCACACACTTGGGATGTTAGTGGGCATTTCTCGGTCTTTGGGCAAACATCTCCTTCAGACGGACCCAGGAGGAAACTCAGGCGTGTGCAGCAAGGAGATGGACACCGAACACGTCTTGGAAGATGGACAACCATTGGAACTGAACTTTCTCACCCAGGTCCTTTGGCAATAAGTGGATCTTACTTTTGATTCAGGTCATGATTAAGGTCCTTTTTGTGAGGCATCTTTAAGAAAATGGACACATAGCTCTCCCCAGGGTTTCATGAGCTGCACAATAAATCCTTCCTTGGTCTTGAATAGTTCTTACTTGTCATGTGACCTTGGACCCTTTACTTAATGTCTCTAAGCCTCAATTTCCTTAAATGTAAAATGGGGTATTAGAACTATCCTACTTCATAAAATTGTTGTGAGGATTAAAAGAGCCATGGGCATAAATTCTGCACCAAGTCTGGCCTGGTACTTAATGTTCAATAAATGTTATTTATCATTATCACTGAGCAGGGGAGTGAAGCAATCAGGTGACTGAAGACTAGATGACTCTATGTCAAAAGACTGGTTAACTCTGTGGGTCACAGGGACTGGGAGGGGACACAAGAGGGGCTCTGAAGTGTTGATTAGGTTTGTGTTTCTTGGTATCATTTTGGCTACAATAGGGTGCTCAGTTTATAAAATTTCATTGAGACATACACTTTGCACCCTTTTCTGCATATATGCTATGCTTCAATAAAATTTCTTTCTTTTTTTTTTTTTTTTTTTCATTTTTCTGAAGCTGGAAACAGGGAGAGACAGTCAGACAGACTCCCACATGCGCCTGACCGGGATCCACCCGGCACGCCCACCAGGGGCGACGCTCTGCCCAACAGGGGGCGATGCTCTGCCCATCCTGGGCATTGCCATGTTGCGACCAGAGCCACTCTAGCGCCTGAGGCAGAGGCCACAGAGCCATCCCCAGCACCCGGGCCATCTTTGCTCCAATAGAGCCTTGGCTGCGGGAGGGGAAGAGAGAGACAGAGAGGAAGGAGGGGAGGGGTGGAGAAGCAAATGGGCGCTTCTCCTGTGTGCCCTGGCCAGGAATCGAACCCGGGTCCTCCGCAAAATTTATTTCTTACAAGTGTTTGAGTGGATTTTTCTCTAGTGCCAGAAGGAGAAGAGAAATGGCAACTCACCAAGAGAAAGAGAGGGCTGATGGCCACCCAGCAGATCCTCCAAAACCACCCAGGGCTGAAGCCCAGCATGTCCTTCACGTCCCTGCAGAACTTAGTGACGCCTGAAATCATCCAAAAGAGAAAGAGATTGACCACAAGAGGACATGGACTGTCCTATCCCTCGATTCTCAGAGAGAGAAACAGCCCTGCAATTTCTCATGGGAGGGGCTCAGGGCACCAATTCAAAATGGGACAAGGGGAACTAGTCGCAGAACTTCGTTTCATAGCAGGCAACGTTCTTTCTCCCCGGAGTGGGAGAACAGGTGGACATTGGGAAGAAACCTAAAGGCCCCTCTTGGTGCCCACACTGCCTTTCTAAGAACTCAGCATATATTTTATTTCATTGTTACTGTAGAAAAGAAAGTTAAATTTTGTCTAAGTATGATGAACCTGCTCAACAGAGACTGGTTTTGACCACATTATCATGTACTGGAAATTTCCAAGAGAAAATTTTTAACCACAGTATGGCCCATTCTTGCACCAGATCACTCACAATCAAAGTTCTTCTATAAGACTAACTGGCGTGGAGGTGAGAAGTGAGACTGCCTGGTGAGAAACTGAGAAGGGGAAGGAAGGTTGCTGTTGGTCAAATAAGTTTGTAAATATGATATATGTTTGCTTGCTTATAGTTTCATTGGGTGTGGGGGACAGGCTGTAAGCAGGCAGGGTCCCTAGAGCCTAAGGCTTAGTTTTAAGACTAAGCCTTTCCCACTCTTTTAATACTAAGATCTTCTCAATGCTAAGCTTTTCCCCACATCCTTGACTGTTGCATGATGTGGGGTAGTGCACTCTCATGAGGAATCCCATCATGCCTCAGATAAGTGGCTTTGTATCAGAGACTTCCTTGTTTGTATATTGGATTAAAGGTTTTGATTTCTACACTATAAAATGGGGCAGAGGAGCCCATGCTGGAAGAGAGCAGAGAAAGGCCCCGTGGAGGAGAGGAGCGGCAGCCAAGATGGCGAGTGCTGAAGGAGAAGCCAGTTTGTGCAGAGTTTGTGCAGAGAGAAGGAGATGAGGAACAGAGGTAAATAATGCTGGTGAACTAGAAACCTTTGATTCTAGGAAACTCGGATAAGTCAGTGGCTTTGGGAGCCCTGAATGGAAAGGGAAGTGTTTTCCCACTGTGTGTATTTCTTGCCCGCAGGGTGCAAGCTAGAATTAAAGCTGATGGCCCACCAGTTTTTGGCACTGTTGTTTCATTACCATTTGCCTGAATTCAATGCGAACCTGCATGTGAATGGCCACGATGGCGGCCCCAGGCCATACAGTTGCTCTTCCCTTCTTCCCTGCAGTGCCCAGCAGCACCTCCGACAGGTCTACAGGGGTCCTCAGGTTACAACAGTCTTGGCATACGACGTTTCAAGTTTACAATGCTCACTCCCATAAAAACTTTAAAAAATTAAGACGTGAGTGTTTTGGCTTATGCCATTAGTGTCGTACTTACAGACTACGTGGGCCAACTAGTTTGGTTGCACGTGGAGGAAGAATACGCAGCACAGTGTACAGGGCAGTATATTTATGTCCCTTTCCTTTCTCCGTGGCTTAGTTGTGTTTTTATGTTCTAGATTATAATTTTACAACTGTGTTAGGATAGTAAGTGACTTAGGCTAGGGTGTGTTTCGACTTACACCAAAATTCAGGTTATGTCACTGTCATAGGACTGGAACTGTGTCATAAGTGTGAGGACCCCCTGTATAGTGATTCACACGCTTGAACTTTGTCATTTGAATTGTTGAGGAGGCAGGGAGGACTTCTTTTTAAAAAATGGACTCATGTGCAACTTAAAACATGGGGGCCTTTTCTTCATATGATGCATAAAGATAAACGTGCTGTTTTATTATCATAGAAACTAGGAAAATAAACACATTTTCAGAGGGAAGTAACCACTTCTTGATTTTAAAGATGAAGAGAGGCATCTCTGAACCTGGTTGTCTTGACTTCTATTGCTTGTGCCTTCCCCAGGGGCTCCTGAGACCCTTCCTAATGGACCCACATCTGCTCACTCTCTGCACGCTTGGTGGTTTCATCCTTATCAGATTCCATCCCAGGATCAGAGGGTGTGTACCAAGACAGATGATCCAAATAGAAACATTCTTGCCTCTTCCCTAGAAGGTAAGCTCCTAAACTCGGTGTCGGGACTCTGGAGGGAGCTCTTGTGAAATTTAAATTGAAAGCCACTCTGTATAACAGTAGGACATGGTCCGCTCTGCAAAAGCATCCACTGTGCACTAGTTCATGTATTCTGTCCAACTCTTAGAGCCAGTCAAGATCTTCAGCATCCGCTGTGAAGGGGCTATAGGGAACCACTGCAGCCTGTCTCCACAGGGCAAACATTTAAACTCCTCCCCAAGGGTTCGAGCGATCTGCTGTAGACAGTGTGGAGGAGATGACGACCTGTTTCTGGAGAAGGCACTCAGCTGAGTTTATCTTTCAGTCCCACCAGGCGGTGACATCCTATACACTGCCCTGCGCTTCTCCATGCTGGTGGCTACATGCTGATATAGAAAGTATTGGGGCTCGTGGAAGGAAGCCTCTTACCATAGAACCAAAACACGGCAACCGCTTCGATCAGAGCGACGGTGAGCACCGCGGGCCCCGTGGCGTACTCCTCCAGCAGCTTCACCACGTAGGCCCCTCCCTGGAAAACGAGATCAGAACCTGGTGAAGGGCCCTCTGAGGCGTTGCCTCCCCTTTCTGTCAGGGGTCAAAAGAAGCTTCTTGACTAAGGATAATTCTGGAAAATTCCCACCTCAGACCTAATGTAAATATCTCTTGGACTGGCCTTCTCAGGTGGGCCAGATGTCACCCCATTAGATGCCTCTTCCCTCCCTCACAGCTCTGTCTTCTTGTTCCCTCTCTCCACTATGTCTTAAGAGACAAACTCAAAGGGCCCTTGATTTATTTTCAACTTTCTTTAATTTTTCAAACACCTAACTGTATACCCTACCTTGGAGGATCCAGGTCCCCAAAGGCTAAATCTGGCAGAGTCCACAATACATACAAGATCCACCAAGCATACTGGTCACAGCTTTGCCTTCTGTCTTAACTCACAGATCTTTTGGGTCCTGCTCGGGGTCCCACCCTAGAAGCTCCACAGACATTGGGGTCATGGCTTGCAGATGCGTATCTGCAAAATTGTCCCAAGTCAGGACACAAACGTAGGATGCTTGTGGATACCATCTGATGCCCTTTTTACAGTTTTACAGTGTTTTTTTTTTCAGCAACCAAAAATAAAAATCACTGGAGAGTGTCTGACTTCTTCACCATGGCAAGTGCTCTGGAGGAACCAAGGTGACATTACAAACGTGAGACGCCAGTCTCCATCTCTTCTGCATATCAAGACATCACGGCAATATTGCCACGAAAGCAGCCTTAATGACTGGAAATAAACCAGAAAAGCGAATATCTTAGTTTTTTTCCAGATAGTCTGCCAAGCCTGGAATCTACTTGGATCTACTGTGAAAGTGGAGTTTCCAGACACCTTGCACAGAGTCTACAAACACATGCTACCAGACACAACTTTTCTTTTTATCCCTGATGACAAACTTTTTATAAGCCTTCCCTCTGGCTCTATAAAGCCAGGGCACCTTGTGGGATGGAAGGAAAGGAATAGCTACGTTTTTGGGGGGTTTTTTTAGCAAGAGAGAGAGAGAAACAGATAGACAGGGACGGACAGACAGGAAGGGACAGAGATGAAAAGCATCAACTTTTTGCTGTGTCATTTTAGTTGTTCATTGATTGCTTCTCAAACATGCCTGGACCAGGGGGCTCCACTCGAGCCAGTGACCCCTTGCTCAAGCCAGTGACTTTGGGCTCAAGTCAGTGACCTTAGGCTTCAAGACAGTGACCTTTGGGGTCAAGCCAGTGACCACGGGGCCATGTTCATGTCTATGATCCTCGCTCAAGCTAGGGACCCTGTGCTCAAGCTAGTGAGCCTGTGCTCAAGCCAGCAACCTCGGACTTTCAAACCTGGGTCCTCAGTGTCCCAGGTCAACGCTCTATCCACTGTGCTACCACCCAGCCAAGCAGGAACAGCTTCTTTCTTTTTTATGTTTTTAATTTACTGTGTTTACATAGATTCAAGTGTCCCACCGAATATAACTCTCCCCACCCCCTTGGCCCCCCCTTTGCCTCCTCACCCCAATGCCTTCCCCCCTTCCCTCCAGGATTTGCTGTCCTGTTCTCTATAACGCTGTGTTATGTATATACAATTTCACTAATCTCTTTCCCTTCTCTGATCCCATCTTCTCTTCCACTTTCCCTCTGACCACTAGGAACAGCTTCTTGTAATGTTTTGTTGCCCTGGGGGAGGCTGACTTAGAGTTGAGGATTGTGGTACTCACAAAAGTCAGGGTGGCCAGGGACCCGAAGAAGCAGGTAACAACCACACCAAGCACAAAGTACTCCCGACGCTTGGCCCAGATGTGTGGAAACTCATCCAGCACAGCTGTGATCACCCCTTCCAAGCCTGCAAACTGAGAGGGACACACAGCTGGTCAGCAGGGGGGGGGGGGTGCTTTGGGACAAATCTCTTACCTTCTAGGACAGTGAACAGGAGGGAGGGGTTAAGGATGCCAAGTGACTAGTCAAGCTGACCATGACCAGTTCCCCCTACCTACTCACAGCCCACACTGGAAATACCATTTCCTGTTTACACTGTCATTTAGAGCCCAGGCCTAAGGACATGAAGGAAAGAAAATACCGCACCCGGACAGGACATTTTTATGTGAGGTCTCATGGGGAGATTTTTGATTGCACCAGAAAACCCAATTCAAAGCTGAGACTCATTCCACACTGGGTGCAAGGCGTTGGCCTGGATGCTGGGAAGTAGAGACTGGGACACAGAGTGACCTTGCCCTGGCCTTTAGCTGCTGCCATCTGGTCAAGGAACAGTGCACAACGATACCAGCTTACACGTGCTAAGCTCCTGTGCTGGTGTGTATATACATAAACAGTCACCCAGTGATTCTGCGGTACTAGAGGTTGGTACGTGCCATCAGTGAGGAGTGAACACAAGGTCAGGGGAGCATTAGGAGGGAGAAGCTAATACCACCTGGGTGGCCAGGATGGGAGGGAATGGGTACAACTCCCCCCCCCTTTTCTCCTCCTCCTCTCCCTCCTCCCCCAGAGCCAGATTTCCCTTCCCATTCACTCACTGTGCTATCCAAGCCTAGTGTGATTAACATCAAGAAGAAGATGATGGCAAAGAACGTGGACGCCGGCATGTTGGCTATGGCTTCTGCGTACGTGATGAAGAGGAGGCTGGGGCCTGAGATGGGGAAAGGAGGGGCCCAGAGTGCATTCAAGACCCTGGCACTACGTGCCAAGGAAGCTGCCCCATCCCCACCATGGCCTGAACCCCGGGAAAGGGTTGAGATCTCCAAGGCATTAAATTTCTCTGAAATCTTTGAAAAATTTTAAAGAAACATTTAGAAATAATTCAAAAGTTAGATATTGAAAAGACCCAAAGAACAGCAAAGCAGTTCGGTAGGAGTAAGAGGACTTAACAGAGCCAAGGTCTTACCTGCGTCTTTGGCCACCTCGGACACATCTTCCTTTCTCATCTCAGCCATGTATCCAAGCACGGTGAAAATGACAAATCCCGAAAGGAAGCTCGTCATGCAGTTCACCACACTGGTCACCAGGGCGTCCCTGGAGCAGAAAACCCAAGGGGCCTGAGACATTTTCAAGTCAGGAGTCTCCAGCTGTGGCAGGGGTGAGCAGGCTGAGCTCACAAGGACTCCAAGCCTGTCCTGGTGTCCCCTCCCCTCCTCCCAGTGCCTGGCCTCTCAGACTGGTTGGATCAGCCTTGAGGCACAAGCTGCTGTTATCATCACGCATGGCTCAGGAGGACAGCAGGTCAGGGCGGTTGTAAAACACAGTCCCATTGTGAACCAGCACAGCACATGCTTCTCGTTTTCCAATAAGCATGCTCTGAAGCAGCACCTGTGTTGGAGTGGGAACCAGAAGGGGACCTCGGTGTCACATTTGTGAAGCCCTCGGATTTAGACGTTTGACGTTATGTGCAAATGAGATTACAAGACCGCCACAGTGATATCTTGACACAATAACAGAAGACCTCATCATAGGACTTCTGGCTGGTGTCCCTATGTAAGGCCATGTTGCTTGTGGTGTATGTGAATTCTTTATTTTATTTTTTTAATAAATTCTATACTTATCTTCTGAATAACATAATTCAATTACTGCACATTGCCATCTATGATAGAACATAAAGCAAAGTCAACTCTAAAGATGATGAGTGATATTTAAATCATAATTAGTGCCATGCTCTGTTTTGTCACCATTTTTGATACAGTATAAGATTTTGTCACAAAAATTATGGCATTTTGTGTTGGTCAAAATAGTTCAATCATACTTTTGGTGTTTATGTACATAAACAAGTTATCACATTATAATTGTGCTGTTAAATCCAGTAAGTCAAGTCTAAACATTTAATGTCTATTGCAATTTTTATAAACTTGCTTTAGAATTTCTTAATTTTTTTTTTTTAATATACAGAGGCTCTCACAAAACAGAAGTGACCTGGGACCTCTCTCAATCCTTGAGTGGCCTGGGTGAGGCGCGGGCCACAGGTGAGTTGGTCAGGGACCTGTGGCACCCCAGAGGGTCAGAGCATCAACATGGCCCGAGCCCAGCCAGGTTTGAAGTCATCGGTTCGATCACCTTCTTCCAGACCAGCTGACTGACACTCACCCCACTTTTAAGCTTTGCTTGGGGGCCCCGATACTCACTGGTAGCAGTTGTTGTTGAATTTGTTGTAGCTAGCAAAAGCCAGTAGCACCCCAAAGCCAGGCCCAAGAGAGAAGAAGACCTGAGAGGCAGCATCCACCCACACCTGGAACACAGCAGAGGTGTGGAGCGGCTGAGACCGGGGCTGGCGCTGCGTGCCAGCGGGGCCGGTGCCCTCGTGCCTCCACCTGGCTGCGTGCAGACACCAAGTCACAGCCCTCAAAGCTCATTCCGGGGAGCTGGTACGTGCCAAGTACAAACAATGTGAGTTCTCTTCTTATCAGGTAGGCAGAAACCCATCCAGTGCCTCAATTTTACTATCTGTGCTTGTAGTTCTGATTTAAAACATTAAAGAATTGCCACGGAGCCTGACCTGTGGTGGCGCAGTGGATAAAGCTTCGACCTGGAATGCTAAGGTCGCTGGTTCAAAACCCTGGGCTTGCCTGATCAAGGCACATATGGGAGTTGATGCTTTCTGCTCCTCCCTTCTCTCTCTCTTTCTCTCTCTCTCTCTCTCCTCTCTAAAATGAATAAATAAATAAAGTTTTGGTCTGACCTGTGGTGGCGCAGTGGATAAAGCATCGACCTGAAATGCTGAGGTCGCCGGTTCAAAACCCTGGGCTTGCCTGGTCAAAGGCACATATGGGAGTTGATGCTTCCTGCCTCTCTCTCTCTCTCTCTCTCTCTCTCTCTCTCTCTCTCTCTCTTTCTCTCTATCCTCTAAAATGAATAAATAAATAAAAATTAAAAAAAAAAAAGAATTGCCACGGAACCCAGATCTGAGGTGTTGCTACCATGCTATTTGAAGGAGTAGCTTCGCTTAGTAAAACGACAGGTAGGTGCACACCGTGCTCCTCATTGTCTTACCCCTGTCTCCAGGAGTTTCTGCCAGTTGGGTTTCAAGTAGAAGAGTACACCCCTCCAGGCTCCAGGAAGGGTGGCGCCCCTCACCAGCAGGACCAACAGGATGGCGTAAGGGAAAGTGGCTGTCACCCACACCACCTGTGGGGAAGGAAACGCAAGCTATCACCACATGGAGGTTGGTGTTTTGATTCTTGGAAACCTTCAAGAAAGGAGATCTACTTTTTTTTATGTAATTTTAGAAGGCAAGGTGATATGTAGAAAAATCACAGCTTTTATAATTGGACAGGGACCTGACTCACCGCTGGCTGATACTAACTACCTCTATACCCACTTCCCATCTGTGAAGTGGGGAGAGCGTCTAGCAGGAAACAGCCAACCAACCAGCATGTACAAAGTACTGAACATGGTCTATGATGGGTTTTCAATAAATTACTTGTCATTATTATTAATTGTGACACTACCAGTGGGTTCAAGAAAATTTTTTTAAAATTATGTAATGGTTCTTGGGACTTGGCCCTTTTCTATAACTTCCTAAAAGATTTGGGGAGGAGAGCTTGGGCATCGTGGAATGTGTCTGGTGTAGGAAGAGCAACGTCTGTGGCTGTCTGGGCTACTGAATTCTGAGTTTAGGATCATCTGGGGCCCCTTGGCCGGCCTGGCTCAGCAGTCAGAGTCCTCCTCACCTTGCCAGATGTTTTGACACCTTTCCAGATGCTAAAGTAGATAACAGTGAAGATCAGCATGATGCAGAGGGTAAGCTGCCAGCTGATGCCCCCCAGGTCCTGCAGACCCTCAGAGCGGTGGATCTGCAGGACGTGACGCCTGGAATGAAGGAGAAAGAAGGCCGTGAAATGGGCTCTGTCCATCCTGAAGGAGAGACCAGCACATTCAGGCGACCGGCCCTGGGAAGCACGCTCAGCTCCAAGGCAGACTTCTGGGGCTCTCCTTTCCTGACTCAGACTTGACTAACCAGAAAACAGGACCAACATGGCTGGCTATGTGTAGGTAGCAAACTCTTCCCACCCCAAACGAGCACTGTTTGGGGGCTGCGTTGCCTGTAATTCCAGCATTAAAGAGTACTCCCTACTCCAGGCATCTTCTTCCAAAGGGTAGGTCCCACTTATGGAGTGAACACATGAAACCAGGAACTGTGTGAATAGTTTCAAACTATTGCAGTGGTCAGAGGCTTGGCTTCTATGAAAAGAAGAAGAGGAACCGAGAGGAGGGCTCAGGAAGAAGGGCGGTTTTGAAGCAGGAAAGAATTTGGAATTCTTTGAAGGTAGGGATGGTCGCGGACACTTTGGAGCTGCTTGGCCTGGCACATCGGAGAGGACCAGTCGGCACAGAGGGCCAGCTTAGGGAGCACTCCAGGTAGAGCTCCCCAACTCCAGATCCAACCGAGGACTGGCCTTGCCCTGGCCTTCCTCCAAAGAAGCCAAACCCCAGGAGGGTGTCCTGCCCTCGACAGACCACCCCCTCACTTACAAGCCCTTACGTGTAAAACTCTTCCGCAGGAGACGTGGAATGGATCGTCCAGGTGACGTTGTCGTCCATGAAGTAGTTGGTGCAGTTGCCCGTGTTCCAGGGGTTCGTGCAGCTGGTCCAGGGCAGCCGGCCAGTGAAGGAGGAAATGAGGTAGTAGAGCGCCCAGGCCATGATGGTGTTGTAGTAGGAGGCGGTGTAGAAGGCAATGATGCAGGTGGTGTAACCGATCCCTGGGCCAGAGGGCGAGGGAGGCCAAGTGTAAAAGGCAGCCCAGCAGTGAAAGACTAAAACAGGGCTTCGGAGGGTCAGGCTGGGGACTGCCACGCGTTTTGTTCCCCCAAAGACTTATGGGGGCGGCAGAGAAGTGGCAATGTGGTAAATGGCTGATATGTATTTGCAAGGTTACATGTTTCAGAAAATGTGTGTGTGTGCTGTTAATACTTTCCATTTTTTCTATTTAGTTTACTTTTGTCATTTCTTCTGTTTCCCTTTGATGGTCACCTACCACTTGAGCAGACAAAAACTTTGTTATTATATTCAAGTTAGCTGCCAGGGTTACTGAAGGCCTGATTCTAGAAGGTCCCCAGCTCCCACCCACCAATGGAGAACCCACGTACTCAAGCCTCTCAGTTACCTTTGAAAATCGGGCAGATTTTCCTCCATATTGAAATGCATCCATTTCGGTGGTACTGGCCCAGCGCAAGCTCCATGTAGAAGAGTGGGATCCCCCCAAAAATGACCATGATGGTGTAGGGAATAAGGAACGCCCCTGCAACAGATGAAACGAGGGTCCCCACCGAGAGTCACAGAGCCACCTGGTGCTGAGCGACCAACGCTGGCCACCCTGGTCTCGGTGCTTCACCGGAAGTAGCGGTAGATAGACACAGCTCCACAGTGAGAGTGAGGAGGAGGCGGAGGGGAAGTGCAGAGAAAGCTGGGGCTGGGAGTCACCAGAACAGGCTCTGGGACCAGTCCCACTTCTAACTGCCTGGAGCTGCCAGGGCCACCTCTCTCGGAATATTTCCTCGCCTATAAAATGGCAGGGTGGAGGAGAGCTGAGCCATCCGTCATAACCACCGGAGGGCTTAAAAACACCCCTACCCAGACTTCCTGGAGCAGGAGCTCCAGGTGTGTGTATAACAACAACAACAACAAAAATCTAAGCTCCCCAGGTGATTCTGATGCAACCAGTACACAGACCAGTGTTGGGACACTTGGACCAGATCTCCTGTGACAACCAGTACAACAGCTGCAATAAACTACGAGGTATTGAATTAGTATCTTTGTTCATCCGCATTATCCTTGACTCCAGGCACTTGACTATTGAGAGTTAGCTATTTTCCGGAGTCCCCCTGAGTCAGAGTGCTCCCTCCTGAGCCATTTTTGCAGGTGTGACTGACCAGGGTAGTTTGTCACAGAAAGAGAAAGGGCGATGCTGGTCTCTCCTGGCTTTCATGGCTGAGGCAGGATGTGGAAGTGCCAAGTCAGGGATTGCTCACCTGCAGTCTGAGGCCCAAAGGCCCAAAGGATGGATTGGCTCTGATTTTCCCTGACAACTCTCCCTCCCTTAAAGCACTTTGAAACTAGAAACCTGAAGTCAGTGCTGCTCAGAAAGTTCCTACCTAATTTACAATCACTCTGGGGAATCTGGGCTGAGAATACAAACTACTCTGTGTTGTCATGGTGCCATTTGTCCGAAAGGTTTGCTTGCCTGGCTTCACCATAGGGAACAAGTGTCGGGGAGATGGCACTGGTGACCCAGCCCCTTAGTTAACGCTCAGGCTAAAGGTGAGTCCTTCCAGACCGGAGATAAGGCGACTCCAACCTCTGCTCCTCCAGGCGGGGAGCGCCGGCTCCCCAACCCTCACAGCAGGTGCCGCTTTTGCAGCTGCGTGGACCATGGCCCTTGAAAGCAGCGAAGGCAAGCAACTCTGTCAGACCATGGACCTCATTTTAGCTGCACTCCTAAGCCTGTTGCCAGAACACCTGACAAAATAAAATTGATTACTGTTACTCCCATCTTTCACTTTTCCCCTATTCTGATAGCAGGTCTAATGTCAACACCAAGGCCCCATAGCTAATCACTCCTCTCTCTGGGGCTCCTATATCCATGCCTACAGTCAGCTACTGTTTTTCATAATCTACAAGTTCACTGTTCTGGAGATGCTGGGGTAGGAGGAACAAGAAATAGTTTTTGGTCTCAAAAATCTAACTCTCGGCCCTGGCCGGTTGGCTCTGCGGTAGAGCGTCGGCCTGGCGTGCGGGGGACCCGGGTTCGATTCCCGGCCAGGGCACACAGGAGAAGCGCCCATTTGCTTCTCCACCCCCCCCTTCTTCCTCTCTGTCTCTCTCTTCCCCTCCCGCAGCCAAGGCTCCATTGGAGCAAAGATGGCCCGGGCGCTGGGGATGGCTCCTTGGCCTCTGCCCCAGGCGCTAGAGTGGCTCTGGTTGTGGCAGAGCGACGCCCCGGAGGAGCAGAGCATCGCCCCCTGGTGGGCAGGGCGTCGCCCCTGGTGGGCGTGCCGGGTGGATCCCAGTCGGGCGCATGCGGGAGTCTGTCTGACTGTCTCTCCCCATTTCCAGCTTCAGAAAGGTATGGAAGAAGGAAAAAAAAAAAAAGAATAAAAAATCTAACCCTCTTGTCGGAGGTATAAGACACACCCATGCATCATCCGGGGTCGGCATTAATGTCACACTGTGGCTGAGTTCAGCTCTTGGTCGAGCCCAGACTGTCCCTTAAGACTCTAGATCTGAGCTGATGCCCTTCTCTGATCTCACATAGAACTGAAGGCCCGGGAGATCTTGACCCAGAACCACCTCCCAGTTTTCCTAATACAGATCTATTCTCTCTGGACTCCTCTGAGCAGAACCTGCCCACAGGAACGGAAGAGCTCAGTACGGTGCTGGTGGTCATCCCTCACATCTCGCTGGGTAGAGAGCGGAGCTTGGATAACACAGGGGTGAGAAGGGAGCTCTTCAGCACATGGAGCACTAATGATGTCAACATTGCTGAGGTCAAGTTTGGGAGATTTCACCCAACCTCATAGCCCAGAGACCCTCAGACATGAGGACTTAAAAGTGGTGGCTTACTGGAGATTTACCTTTTAGATATACTTCTAAGTCTAAGCAATCATATTCCCAGACTCAGATCAGTTAAACAGGACAGAAAAGATGATTTATCCTCTGGCCTCCCAAGAGGCTCTACAGATCACCCCTGCATCAGAACCTTTGCTCGTGGCTCATGATACTGACCGCCTCCATTCTGGTAACATATGTAGGGAAAGCGCCAGACGTTGCCCAGGTCCACAGCGTAGCCAATGACCGACAGGAGGAAATCCACCTTCTTGCCCCAAGTCTCCCGTTCGCCTTGGTGAACCTCAGCCCTTAGGGCAGTGGTGGCAGCCAGGTTGGAGTGCTGAGTGTCATTTCCCGCGCTGGGGCTGGGAACTGGTGAGTACCCATTGGATTGCTGGCTGGACTCCACCTTATCCCCAGGGGCAGGGACACCCTTCTCTAGGACTCCCTTTTCTTGACAGGGTCCCCCATCTCCATCTTTACACACTGACAGCTCCTTCTGGGAACCCAAGGGCATGGTCTCCGTCCTGCTTGCTAGTGATGATCCTGCGGCTCATCTGCCGAAGACCCGACCTGAATTCTTGGTGCGCGATCTGTGGGAACTGTCAGGGCTTCATACCGATGGGATTGAGAGCTCTGTTGGAAAGGCACACAGAGAAAGGAGAACAGAATTAGGCATTTTACTTGGTTTTGGTACTAACTCATCACACATCTTAAATTAACACTGGTTAATGAGATCTCTTAAATGTGAGACATCCTATTTGCCACATGAAAGTCAATGAAATAAATTACATTTTTCAACCTATATAAGATTTCAAACCACAATCAAGCAATTTGAAAAGTAAAAAAACAGGCCCTGGCCGGTTGGCTCAGCGGTAGAGCGTCGGCCTGGCGTGCGGGGGACCCGGGTTCGATTCCCGGCCAGGGCACATAGGAGAAGCGCCCATTCGCTTCTCCACCCCCCCCTTCTTCCTCTCTGTCTCTCTCTTCCCCTCCCGCAGCCAAGGCTCCATTGGAGCAAAGATGGCCCAGGCGCTGGGGATGGCTCCTTGGCCTCTGCCCCAGGTGCTAGAGTGGCTCTGGTCGCAGCAGAGTGACGGCCCCTGGTGGGCAGAGCGTCGCCCCTGGTGGGCGTGCCGGGTGGATCCCGGTCGGGCACAAGCGAGAGTCTGTCTGACTGTCTCTCCCGTTTCCAGCTTCAGAAAAATACAAACAAAAAAAACAAAAAAACAAAAAAAAAAGAAAAGGAAAAAACAAAACAAAACAAAACAAGCAAACACGCACAGCAAATTGCTAGGGTCCTGCTTAAGCTCTATTTAAGAACTAAGTACTGACTTCATTCTGGGACGGGAAGCTCACGCTGGAGTAACTCAGAAGAATGCAAGAAGAGGGTTTGCTTCCACAAAGCTCCCAGAGCACTTACTTGGCTCCAGATGCTGTGCTGGGAAGAGAAGAACAAATAAAGAGGCTGTTTCAGCCTGCAAGTACATAAGGACAGTTCTCTCATTTAAACCGAACACACAAAGTATATTCTATGTAAACTATAGATGTGACTTTAAGAGAAAAAGAACAAAAGATAGACGTGGAAAGGCCACCCTTTGTAAGACACCCCTGGCTCCTGTCACCCAGCTCTTAGAGGCCTTTGGGCAGCTTCTAGCTGCTTCTGGCTGTGCCCGGTCTATCTGTGCCTCTCCTTCCTGTGTTCCCATTACACCTCCGCAGGTCCTACTGGGCCTTCCATGGCTCTGCAGCAGAGTCAGGGAAAAGACCTCTATGGCTCCAGATGCTGGTATGGCTGGTACCTCTGTCCCCATGCGCCGTGGTTGGAAGGACTGGGCTGGGGCCCCCCCGAGCCTTCATATCACTGCCATGGGCTGGGATGTGGGGAAGTCAGCTCAGCTCTCTCTCCTCTGGATTGAGGTGTGAGACGTTAAACATGGGATAGAACTCCAAGCCCTTTTGGACTTTAAACCTCTGGCCTGCTATAAAATAGTAAGCAACAAAACTTGCCACCTGATTTCATTTCTCCTGGGCCCTTGACTTTTCAAACTCTGGAAACACTTTGAGAGTTGACATATGTTTCTGCTTAGTTCAGGTCACATACCTTTCTAGGAAAAGACATCTAGAGATGACCGCCACCCTTGTTCATTCTGCAGCGATTCACACTAACCTTGCAATCTAACAGTCGGAGGATGGCTAGGAATCGGTAGCTAAGAAAAATGGCAGTATATGTGTCCTATCTATTTGGAGCTTTCCATGATATTCACACATGGAAATTTAAAGACCAAATAATGATGAGTGGAAAGTTAGAACACAAAGAAGTAGATGCACACAGATGATTACATACATAAATATTGGCAAGAATTATACATGAACACCAAGGGACACAAGGAATTAAGGTTTTGTGTTTGTTGTTGTTTTTCTTTTCCGTAAAATATAAATATAAAATAAAAATGTTTAAGAGATTGCTTGTTGTCAAAAAGATTACAGCAAAAAGAGAAACCAGTTCTGTGGAGCTAGAGGGTGTGTGTGTGTGTGTGTGTGTGTGCGCGCGCGCACGCGCGCGTTCACACATGTGTAAGGAGGCGGGGTAGCAGTCCTGAGTTCCACCTTATCTAGCTGTTTGGTCCCTACCCCTGACCCTATCCTGGGCACAAGGATACAAACGCCACTCATAAAAGAGTACAGACTTCTGACAGAGTGATCTACATGAAACCCCATTCTTCTCGTGTTTACGCTGCTGCTCAGCTTCTCCCTGCTTCCCCTTCCTTGGGGCCTCAACTAGAATTGATGACTTTCTAAGCTAGCCACACATCTTTTTATCTACCATAAGTAACTATGAAGCCAAGAAAGTTTCTTTTTTTTTAGAGAGAGAGGAGAGATGATGAGATGTCAATATATTTAAATATACAGCTAAATTCAACCAGAACTTGTTAGTCTCTGGCTGTGTGGTTTGAAGAAGGTCTCTGTACTCCTGTCTGGCCTAGAATCAACAACATGCTTTCCACATTGCACACTGAAGAACTAAAAGACCAGATGGCAGAGATAAAGAGCTTTATGACGGGCAGCCAGATGGCAACCAATGACAGTCTGCCCCTGACTGAGGCCCCCCGTGCCTGATCTTTCTTTTTCCTACCTTCAAATTTTTACTCAAATTGTTTTCTTCCTATCTTTAGTGCTGCCAATTTCCTTTCCTTTAAATTCAAGCTCCCAGAGCAAAGCATCACCCACCCTTTCTCCAACGTGTCCACCAGAGTCTGTGGAAGGGAAGAAATATCATCCGTGTCCAAGGAGGCATTGGTGGGAGAATGAACATTTTGCCATACTAGTGACTCGTCGCCCTCTTGCTGCAGGGGTGGAATTATTTGTTCTAGGTTTCATTTACTTTCTCCCTTGGGGTGCTCTGCAGGAAAGTTGGGAAATGGATGTGTTGGTGAACTTCTAGGGGTCGGGCAATGTGTGTTCCTCAGGGTCCTAGAGGCTCAGCCCCAAAGGCACCTGCTCTTGATTTCCCAGCAACTGTCATGAGCAGCCCCTGTAAGACTGCACATTATCCTTTAGTGCAGGGGTCCCCAAACTACGGCCCGCGGGCCACATGCGGCCCCCTGAGGCCATTTATCCGGCCCCCGCCGCACTTCCGGAAGGGGCACCTCTTTCATTGGTGGTCAGTGAGAGGAGCATAGTTCCCATTGAAATACTGGTCAGTTGGTTGATTTAAATTTACTTGTTCTTTATTTTAAATATTGTATTTGTTCCCGTTTTGGTTTTTTTACTTTAAAATAAGATCTGTGCAGTGTGCATAGGGATTTGTTCATAGTTTTTTTTTATAGTCTGGCCCTCCAATGGTCTGAGGGGCCGTGAACTGGCCCCCTGTGTAAAAAGTTTGAGGACCCCTGCTTTAGTGTATAGTCTGAGCATCACAAAGTTCTCATTTCCTGAAATGTCCCCAGCACTTAGAAAGAAAAAAAAATCAACAGGCTAAAATGGCCCAAGTTGTAACAAAACAGCATCCCTCAGAACTGGTCTCTCCAGAGGCTGGTCTCTCTCCAGCCAGCTCTGCTTTCTGAGGTTCTCCTATTGTGCTCCCACTCTGCTCACAGAACCTGGGGTGCAAACACATAAGTTACAGACCCTTGAGGCCAGGAAATTGGTGGACATGCACATTTTTTCTTCAACTCACTCCTAGGCCTCCCCCAGGGAGAAGGAAAGTCCCTCCCCATTACCAATTGGGTCAGCCAGGAGCAGATGGCCCGGTCCGCTTCATCCTTCAGCCTGCAGGATGCTGCCTATGAATCCCCACCCCTTTCCCACATTCCTGATTCTACATAGCACTTTCCAGGTATTTCTACTGAGACTAGCAGATAACAATGATTAAGAGCAAGCTGGCCCAAGAATATAGAAGGAAGAGTCGTTAAGGTTGGTTCCCAAGAATGCTCTCTTGAAAGCATTCTTCTTTAAAAAATATATTTGGGATCCAAGATAGCAGTGAAGTTGGTAGCTATTACACTCACCTCCCCCCAGGACCGAACTGGAATTACAACTAAAATATAGAGCAATCAACCCGAATAACCAACTGAAGACTAGCTGAAGAGAAGTCTTAATACCAAAGAGTTACAGAAAGAAGCCACATTAAGACTGGTAGGAGGGAGGGTGGAGACGTGGAGAGGGCTGGCCTTGCTCTTACAGGTGGCAGCTGAGAGTCCAGAGGTTTTCCCTGAGAAATGTGAGGTCTCAACCCCAAATCGAGCTAATCAGCCCAGAGCACCAGAGCTGGAAAGAGTTGCCCACATGATATCTGGCTGTGAAAACCAGGGCGATTCTGCCTGGCCTGTGGTGGTGCAGTGGATAAAGCGTCCACCTGGAACACTGAGATTGCCGGTCTGAAACCCTGAAATTGCCTGGTCAAGGCACATATGGGAGTTGATGCTTCCTGCTCCTCCCCCCTTCTCTCTCTCTCTCTCTCTCTCTCTCTACTCCTTCTCTCCTCTCTAAAATAAACAAAGTCTTAAAAAACAACAACAACAGGGGGACTCTGCCCACTGGAGAAGATGGGAGTATCCTAGAGATACAGGTGCATTCATAAAGGACCAACACACAGAATCTATTTGCAGCCACTCACCCTGGGCTCCAGCAGAGGGAAAGCAAAGCAGACTAGACTCGTGTGAGGGGAGACGGGGGGGGGGGGGGACGGGGGTTTGTGGCTCCAGGGAGAGAGCTAAAAGGACATTTGCCAGGATCCCTGCGCTGAGTTCCTCTCCCACACCACAGAGCATTCCCTCCTTAAGGCATCAGCCTGTGGGAAAGCAATAACTCTACCATCTGGACTCCCTGTCACCCCACCCTGCGGAGCTTGGGCTCTGCTGAGAAGTCAGCTGCCTGGACCAGGGTGTAGAAGTCTGGGCAGACTTAAGGAGTGTGAGTGACTGGGTTGTGTGGCTTTGGGGCAGGGACCATTTCCCCCACTTTCCCATAAACCGAACTAGTGCTTCTTCTTCATGGGAAACCCACTAGACCCACTTTCTGGCATCCCAGTTGCACCACCCTCTTGACTCTTAGTGGTGATGTGTGGGCAGAATCTGGGACAGACTGAGTTGTGTGGCTCTATTTACTCCACATTTCCCCAGCCCTGACCAACAGTACCCTTCATGGGAGATCCACTACCAGTAGCCGGCAAACCGCGGCTCCCGAGCCACATGCGGCTCTTTGGCCCCTTGAACGTGGCTCTTCCACAAACTACCACGTGCAGGTGCTACCTCGATAAAGAATGCACCTACTTATATAGTTTAAGTTTAAAAAATTTGGCTCTCAAAAGAAATTTGAATTGTTATATTGTTGATATTTGGCTCTGTTGACTAATGAGTTTGCGACCACGGCTTAGCCCCATTCTCCTAAATCCTGGTGGCCCCACCCTGCTGCAGTCTGGCTGCAGGAAGAATCTGGGACAGACTGAGTTGAGTGGCTGTAGGACAAGGGACATTTTTCCTTCATAGGCCAATCAACGCAGAGCCGTCCCTTCACATGACCAAATCATTGTCTGTTTGGGACTGATAAACTCTGATGGCCTCACCCTGACAATTCCCTAAGACCCATCTCACTACAAATGTATAGAAGTACCCAGCAGGTGGCAACTACTTTGATATACCCAGGGACATTTGATATGTGGCCTCAGACCAAGTACTGGCACTGAGTTTGAACCTGTATCTATCTGGTGAACACCACTCGCCCCTACCTGGTGACTCACTGAAAACATACCTCATGCAATTTGAGTACTGTAGAGCAGGGGTCTCAAACTCAACTCAGCATGTGGGCCGCAGAGCAAGATCACAGCCCTTTGGCGGGCCGCACTAGGTCTACAAAAGGCAACTGTTACGCAACACTTTTCTCACTGCAGTTGAAAACAAAAAAAAATCAGTACAACAAGCACAATCGTACATGCAGTTTACTCAGTGTCACAAAACGACCAGAAACTGTAGTTCGCATCACAACTGCTGTTAACTAAGCTAATATCTAGCTAGGATGCTAGAGAAATGAAAAATACAAGTAGGCCCCTAGGCTTACTTAATTTTATCCAAAATATTTTGAGCTTCATGGATTAGTCTGCGGGCCGCACAAAATTGTTCGGCGGGCCGCGAGTTTGAGACCCCTGCTGTAGAGGCTTTTTTAGTGACTGAGTCTAACAAACAACCAGCAGATAGAGACAGACCTGGGGGCCTTGGGCCTTTTGCTGACCTGGCCCTGGGCTCGGTGTTAGTGGAAGCCAGCCTTGGTATGCAGCTTTGTCCTTCCCATCCACACCAAGACCCATTAGAGGGAGCCACAGACTGTGAATGGTTTTGTAGCTCCAAACAGGGTGCCCAGGACCAGTCCCAGGCAGCATCTGACATTGGCATGTACCAGTCCTTCCCAAGAGGCCTCTGAACCAACACACCCAGTGGCTCGCTTCAGACAACATCAGAGCAGGATCCAATTAGCTTCACAAGCAGCATACCCAAAGGGAGACCTGGGCAAGCCCCAGAACCTGCTGAGGTGAAGTCCACTTTGTGTAGTCAGCGCCTGCACAGCACCACATGCACTGCGGTCCTGGTTAATCCTCACACTCAGCCAGGCTGAGGGTCGAACCCCCAACACAGGAATGGGACAATAGCAATCAATATTCAATTACAACAGGAGGGCCCGTATAACCTGCACAAGGCACATAGGTCAGGTGATCAAGGAGACTGTGCCGCTGGGTCCCACAGGACACCTATTACTTAAGGCCACCCTCCCAAGACTGGGAGACATAGCATACCTACCAAATACCTAGAAACAAACACCAAGAGAAAGCCAAAATGAGGGGATAAAAATCATGCCTCTAAATGAAAGAACAGGAGAACTCTCAAACAAACAAACAAACAAACAAAAACAACTAAATGAAATGGAGACAATTTATTAGATATAGAATTCAAAAACTATGGTTATAAATTGTGTTTTCTTTTCTTTTCTTTTTTTGAATTGTGAGCATTTCTTCTTCTTTTTTATTTTTATTTTATTTATTCATTTTTATTATTAGAGAGAGAGGAGAGAGAGAGAGAGAACAGAGGAAGAGGAGGAAGCATCAACTCCCATATGTGCCCTGACCAGGCAAGCCCGGGGTTTTGAACCAGCGACCTCAGGGTTCCAGGTCGACGCTTTATCCACTGCGCCACCACAGGTCAGGCAAATTGTGTTTTCCAAATGCTGGCCCATGGACCAGTGCCAGTCTACCAGAAATTTTGCGGCAGTCTGCAAAAGAGTTAACCACTCCGATGTTGTATAAAGATTATAGCGCCTATAATCATTGCATTGATAATCTTCATACAACATCAAAGTTATTCATTCTGTCATGAACCAGCATGAACTTTTTGGCAGACCAGCAGGGGTCCACAGGCTGGTGACTGAAAAACACTGCCACTTAGGACTGCTTTCACTCTGTCCCTTAGATTTGGGTTGTTGTTTCCTTATTTTCATTTGTTTCAAGGTACCTTTCGGTTTCTTCTCTGATCTCACTCTTAGCCCATCATTGTTTAGTAGCATGTTATTCAGCCTCCATGTCTTTGTGTATTTTTCAGTTGTTTTTTCTTGTGATTGATTTCTAGTTTCATACCATTATGGTCAGAGAAGTTAACCTGATATGATTCCAATCTTCTTAAACTTATTGATGCTGGTTTTTGTCCTAACATGTGGTCTATCCTAGAAAATGCTCCATGTGCACTTGAAAGGAGTGTATATTCTGATGCTTTCAGATAAAATGCTCTGAAGATATTAAATCCAGTGTGCCTTTTATGCCAACTGTTCCCTTATTGATTTTCTGTCTGGAAGATCTGTCCATTGATGTAAATGGGATGTTAAATCCCCTACCATGACTGTATTATTGCTGATCTCTCCTTTTTTGTCCAGCAAGATTTGCTTTATACATTTAGGTGCTCCTATGTTGAATGCATAAATGTTTACAAGGATTATATTCTCTTGTTAGATTGATCTCTTTATCCTTCTTTGTCTCATATTATAGCCTTTGTTTTAAAGCCTATTTTGTCAGATATAAGTATTGCTACCCTAGCTTTTTTTCATTTCCATTTGCATGAAATATTTTTTCCATCTCTTTACTTTTAGTCTGTGTGTACGCTCCCTTCTTCAGGTGGATTTTTTGTAGGCAGCATATATATTGGTCTTGTTTTCTTACCCCTCAGATATCCTATGTCTTTTTTTTTTTTTTTTTTTGTATTTTTCTGAAGCTAGAAACGGGGAGAGACAGTCAGACAGACTCCCGCATGCGCCCGACCGGGATCCACCCGGCACACCCACCAGGGGGCGACGCTCTGCCCACCAGAGGGCAATGCTCTGCCCCTCCAGGGCGTTGCTCTGCCCCGACCAGAGCCACTCCAGCGCCCGGGGCAGAGGCCAAGGAGCCATCCCCAGCGCCCGGGCCATCTTTGCTCCAATGGGGCCTTGGCTGCGGGAGGGGAAGAGAGAGACAGAGAGGAAGGAGAGGGGGAGGGGTAGAGAAGCAGATGGGCGCTTCTCCTGTGTGCCCTGGCTGGGAATCGAACCCGGGACTTCTGCACGCCAGGCCAACGCTCTACCACTGAGCCAACTGGCCAGGGCCTCCTATGTCTTTTTACTAGAGCATTTAAGACATTTACATTTAAAGTGATTATTGATAGGTATGTATTTATTACCATTTTATTCTTTATAACTTTGTTCCTCTTCTGTAATAACAATTGTTCTCTTTCTTCTCCTTCTTTTCTTCTTCAGATCCTTTAACATGTCTTGTAATACTGCTGAACTCCTTTAACTTTTTCTTGTCTGAGAGCTCTTTATTCTTCCATTTTATTTATTTATTTATTTATTTATTTATTTGTATTTTTCTGAAGCTGGAAACGGGGAGAGACAGTCAGACAGACTCCCACATGCGCCCGACCGGGATCCACCCGGCACGCCCACCAGGGGCGACGCTCTGCCCACCAGGGGGTGATGCTCTGCCCCTCCGGGGGGTCGCTCTGCCGCGACCAGAGCCACTCTAGCGCCTGGGGCAGAGGCCAAGGAGCCATCCCCAGCGCCCGGGCCATCCCTGCTCCAATGGAGCTTTGGCTACGGGAGGGGAAGAGAGAGACAGAGAGGAAGGAGGGGGGGAGTGGAGAAGCAAATGGGCGCTTCTCCCATGTGCCCCGGCCGGGAATCGAACCCGGGTCCCCCGCACTCCAGGCCAACGCTCTACCGCTGAGCCAAACGGCCAGGGCCTTTATTCTTCCATTTTAAATGATAGCCTTGCTGGGTAAAGTAGTCTTGGTTGTAGGTCCTTGCTTTTTATCACTTTGAATATTTCGTGCCAGTCCCTTCTGGTTTAAAATGTTTCTGTTGAGAAATTATTGGACAGTCTTATCAAAACCTTCTTGTAGGTAATTAGCTCTTTCTCTTATTGCTTTTAACCTTTGGCATCTTAATTATGATGTTTCTAGGTTTGGGCATCTTTGAGACTCTCTGTGTTTCCTAGACTTGTGTGTCTTTTTTCTTCACCAGCTTAGCAAAGTTTTCAGTCATTATTTCTTCAAATAGGTTTCCAATCCCCTGCTTTCTCTCTTCTCCTTCTGGTACCCCTATGTCCCAAAGGTTCCTTAAACTATCCTTTTTTTTAAATTCTTTTTCCTTTTTTGTGCTCAGATTGGGTGTTTTTTGTTACCTTCTTCATCAAATCATCGATTCAGTACTCTGTTTTATCCAACCTATTATTTATTCCTTCTAGTGTATTCTTTATTTGAGATATTCTTCATTTCTGACTGGTTCTTTGTATGGTTTCTATGTCCTTTTTCATGCTGTTGCAGTTCTCATTAAGTCCTTGAGTATACTGTAACCAGTATTTTTCAACCTCCAGTCCACCAGAAAGTTTGTGCCAGTCCATGAAAGAGTTAACCATCCTGCTGTTGTATGAAGATTATAGAGTTTACAATCATTGGGTCTATAATCCTTATACAACATCAGTGTGGTTAACTCTTTTTGCAAACTGGCATGACATTTTGGGTGGACCAGCACTAGTCTGCAGACCTGCAGGTGAAAACCACTGCCCTATGCTGTACTTTACATCCCCGTGACTATTTTGTAACTACCAATTTGTACATCTTATTCCCTTCATCTTTTTCAAAACCTTCCAAAACTGAATCAGAGTATCTGAATAGACCGGTTCCAACTAATAAAATCAAAGCAGTAATAAAAATACTACAACAAACAGAAGTTATGGTCCGATGGCTTCACAGATGAATTTTACCAAACATACAAAGAAGTAACACCTATGCTCCTCAAACTATTCCAAAAAACTTAAGAGAAAAGAAGGTTCCTGAGTTCATTTTACAAGGTCAATGTCATCCTAATTCTAATACCAGACAAAGACAGTATAATAAAAGATAACTGTAGGCCAATATTCTTGATGAACATAGATGTTAAAATCCTCAACAAAATATTAGCAAACTGGATCCAGAAATACATGCAAAAGGTAATACACTATCATCAAGTGGGATTTATTCTAGGGATGCAAGGTTGGTACAATACTTGCAAATCGATAAATGTGATATACCATATAAACACAATGAAAGATAATAATCACATGATCATATCAATACAGAAAAAGCATTTGATAAAATATAGCAGCCATTTATGATAAAAAAAAAAAACTCTCAGTAAAGTAGGAATAGAGGGAACACACCTCAACGTAATAAGGGTCATATATGACCAACCCACAGCCAACATCATACTTAATGGAGAAAAACTACAAGCCTTTCCCCTATGATTAGGAACAAGGCAGGACTGTCTGCTTGTACCACTCTTATTCAACATAGTATTAGAATTATTTTATTACAAGGCACTGACTTTACCTGTCATATGTGGTGTTATATTAGATAAACTGTACATGTAATTTTTTTTTTTGCTGTAAATGTATATTGTAAACTCTAGGGCAACCACTAAAAAATGTTAAAGAAAGCCTGACCTGTGGTGGTGCAGTGGATAAAGTGTTGACCTGGAAACACTGAGGTCGCCAGTTCAAAACCCTGGGCTTGCCTGGTGAAGGCACATATGGGAGTTGATGCTTCCTGCTCCTCCTTTCTGTCTGTCTGTCTGTCTCTCTCTCCTCTCTAAAATGAATAAATAAAAAATATTTTTAAAAAATGTTAAAGAGGCCCTGGCCGGTTGGCTCAGCGGTAGAGCGTCGGCCTAGCGTGCGGAGGACCCGGGTTCGATTCCCGGCCAGGGCACATAGGAGAAGCGCCCATTTGCTTCTCCACCCCTCCGCCGCGCTTTCCTCTCTGTCTCTCTCTTCCCCTCCCGCAGCCAAGGCTCCATTGGAGCAAAGATGGCCCGGGCGCTGGGGATGGCTCTGTGGCCTCTGCCTCAGGCGCTAGAGTGGCTATGGTCGCAACATGACAACGCCCAGGATGGGCAGAGCATCGCCCCCTGGTGGGCAGAGCATCGCCCCCTGGTGGGCAGAGCGTGCCCCTGGTGGGCGTGCCGGGTGGATCCCGGTCGGGCGCATGCGGGAGTCTGTCTGACTGTCTCTCCCTGTTTCCAGCTTTAGAAAAATGAAAAAAAAAAAAGAAAAAAAAATGTTAAAGAAAAAGAACATGAAGTATTACCCATATGCTAAGAAAAGAGAGAAATGGAATCATAGTAAACACTCAGTAAAAACCACAAAAGGCCGAAATGTGTGGAAGACCAAAAAAAGGAACAAAGAATACAGGCAACAAGTAGAAAACAGTAACAAATACAGTAGATATTAATGTAACTATCATAGTTGGAGGCTTCAACTCTCCTCTATCATAAATGAACAGACCCAGCAGGCATAAAATCAGTAAGGTCATAGTTGAACTCAACAATAATATTAAACAACTAGGTAAAATTGGTATTTTTGGATTACTTCATCCAACAACAGCAGAATACATGTTCTTCTCAAGTTCTAGAACATTCACTAAGATAGACTACATTATGTGCCATAAAGCACACCTTAGTAAAATTAAGAGAATAGAACTCAGACAATGTCTGCTCACAAACAACATGGAATTAAACTAGAAATTAATAACATAAAAATAACTGGAAGGGCCTGACCTGTGGTGGCGCAGTGGATAAAGCGTCAGCCTGGAAACACTGAGGTTGCCGGTTCAAAACCCTGGGCTTGCCTGGTCAAGGCACATATGGGAGTTGATGCTTCCTGCTCCTCCCCCTTCTCTCTCTCTCTCTCTCTCTCTCTCTCTATCCCCCCTCCTCTCTAAAAAGAATAAATTAAAAAATTAAAAAATTAAAATTAAAAAAAAATAACTGGAAGATCTCTAACTATATGGATATTAAACAACACACTTCTAAATAACATATGGTTTAAAGATGAAATTTCAAGAAATTTAAAATATTTTGAACTAAATGAAAATAAAAACACAACTCACTAAAATTTGTGGAATGCAATAAAAGCAGGGTTGAAAAAGAATTTTATAGCATTGAATACATACATTAGAATAAAAGAGAGATTTAAAATAAAAAAAATTCAAGTTTCTATCTTAAGAACTTAGAAAAAGAAGAGCAAATTAAAACCAAAGTAAAGCAAAAGAAAAGAACTAATAAGAATTAGCAAAATTTAACAAAATTGTAAACAGAGAAATCAATCAAACCAAAAGCTGGCTCTGTGAAAAGATCAATAAAATCAATAAGCCTCTAGTAAGGCTAACTATAGAAAAAAGAAAGAAGGCACAAATTAATATCATATATGAAAGTAGGGGTTTTACTAAAGAGCCTATGGACATTAAAATGGTAATCAAGAAATACTATAAATAACTCTCTGCCTACAAATTTGATAATCTAAATGAAATGGACCAACTCCCTGAAAGAGACAATTTGCTAAAACATGTAAAAAAAGAAATATATAATCAATTAATGTAATTCATCACATCAATAGAAAACATTACATGAGCATATCAATAAATGCAGAAAAGCATTTGACAAAATCCAACACCCATTCATGATAAACGCTCACAGTAAACTAAGAAGAAAGAGGAATTTCTCCAACTTGATAAATACTAACTTTAAAAACCTATAACTAATATCACACTTAATGGTGAGAAACTTGAAATTTTCCAACAAAGATCAGATACAAGACAAAAATGTCCCTTCTCTCCACTCCTTTCTAACATCAAACTGAAAGTCCATGTGAATGCATTAAGACAAGTAAAAGAAGACCCTGGCCAGTTGGCTCAGCGGTGGAGCGTCGGCCTGGCGTGCGGGGGACCCAGGTTCGATTCCTGGCCAGGGCACATAGAAGAGGCACCCATTTGCTTCTCCACCACCCCCCCCTCCTTCCTCTCTGTCTCTCTCTTCCCCTCCCGCAGCCGAGGCTTCGTTGGAGCGGGGATGGCCCAGGCGCTGGGGATGGCTCCTTGGCCTTTGCCCGGGGCGCTGGAGTGGCTCTGGTCAAGGCAGGGCGACGCCCCGGAGGGGCAGAGCATCGCCCCTGGTGAGCGTGCCGGGTGGATCCCGGTCGGGCGCATGCGGGAGTCTGTCTGACTGTCTCTCCCCGTTTCCAGCTTCAGGGGGAAAAAAAAAAAAAAAAGACAAGTAAGAGAAAAAAAAAGCATGCAGATTTTGAAGAAAGAAATAAAACTGTTCATAAATGGCATGATCATCTATTTAGAAAAATCTGAAAGATCAACAAAATACTGAACTAGTAAGTGATTATAGCATGTTAGCAGGATACAAGATTAATACACAATAGTCAAATCACTTTCCTATATACCTGCAATGAACAGAAATTTAAAAATAAAAACAAAATATTATTTACATTAGCAACCCCCAAAATAAAATACTTAGGTATAAATCTAACAAAACATGTACAAGATTTATATAAGGAAAAAATACAAAATTCTGATGAATGAAATAAAAAAAACTAAATAAATGGAGAAATATTCCATGTTAATGGATAGGAAAACTCAATATTGTCAAGATGTCAATCCTTGCCAGCCTGATTTTTATATATTCAATGTAATCTCCATCAAAATCCCAGCAAGTTGCTTAGTGAATATCAATAGACTGATACTAAAGTATATTTAGAGAGGTAAAGACCCAGAACAGCCAACACAATATTGACAGAGAAAACCACAGTTGAAGAGCTAAGACTACCCAACTTGAAGACTTACTTTAAAGCTATAGTATAAAGACAGTGTAGTATTGGTGAAATAATAGACAAATAAATCAATAGAACAAAATAGGGAACTTAAAAATAGAGTCACATAAATATAGTTAATTGATCTTTGACAAAGAAACATAGCAATACAATGGAGCAAAGATAGTTTTTTCAACAAATGGTGCTGAAACAATTGGACATCCCCCCCCCAAAAAAAATCTAAATATAGACCTTACACCTTGAGCATAAAAATCAACTCAAAATGAATCACAGATATAAATGTAAAATGCAAAACTATAAAACTCTTAGAAAATAACATAAGAGAAAACCTAGATGATCATGGGTAGGCAATAACTTCAGGTACAATACCAAAGGCGCGGTCCATGAAGAAATAATTGACAATCTGGACTCCATTAAAATTAAAAACTTTTTTTTTTAATTTTTATTTTATTTATTCATTTTAGAGAGGAGAGAGAGAGACAGAGAGAGAGAGAGAGAAGAGAGAGAGACAGGGGGGAGGAGCTGGAAGCATCAACTCCCATATGTGCCCTGACCAGGCAAGCCCAGGGTTTCGAACCGGCAACCTCAGCATTTCCAGGTCGACGCTTTACCCACTGAGCCACCACAGGTCAGGCAAAATTAAAAACTTTTGTTCTGCAAAATAAAATGTCAAGAATCAGAAGACAAGTCAGATACTGTGAGAAAATATTTTAAAAGACATATTTATTATAAGATTATTATCCAAAATATAAAAAGAATTTACAGACACCTCACCAAGGAAGCTATGCAAATGTCAAATAAGCATATGAAAAGATGCTCCACATCCTCGGTCATCAGGGAAATGCATATTGAAACAATAATGAGATATGGCTGCCCATCGATTGAACGGCCAAAATCCAGAACAATGACAACACCAAATGCTGACGAAGATGTGAAACAACAGACACTTTCATTTATTGCCAGTTGAACAGAAAATGGTACAGCCACTTTGGAAGACAGTTTGGGGGTTTCTTATAAAACTAAACATACTTTTCCATTTATGATTCAGTAATAGTGTTACTTGGTATTTACCCAAAGGAGCTGAGAACTTATGTTCACAGTATAACCTGCACACAGTGCATATAGCAACTCTATTCATAATTGCCAAAACTTGGCAGCGCCCTCCACTGGTAGGTGAATGGATAAATAAATTAAAATAAATCCAGACAACGGAATAGTATTCAGCATTAAAAAGAAATGAACTATCAAACCATGAAAAGACATGGGGGAAACTTAAATGTATATTACCAAGTGAAGGAAGCCAATCGGAAAAGGCTACATATACTGTATGATCAAGTATATAACATTCTGGAAAAGGCAAAACTAAGGAGACAGTAAAAAGATCAGTGGCTGCCAATCCTAGTCTCTTTCGTATTGTCTCACTTTATGACTTACCTATCTCCAGACAGACCCCTGGCCTATTCAGGCTTCACCAACATTTCCTTTGCTGACATCCCTGTGGTGGTTTCCTCTGGACAATGGCATCCCACAGCCGTGTGGGACCCGACTATCCAGACTGCAAAGTGCCTTGAGTCCGAACCACATTTCATGACCCTATATTCAATCATAACTTAGCAGGCCTGAAATTCTGAAATAAGCCTTAGAGAGGGAGTTATCAGATTTCACAAAGAAAAACAAAACAAAATAGAATGTCCTGTTAAATTTTAGATAAATACGGATATTTTCTTAGTAAAAGCATATCTCAAATATTGCATCACGGCTGGTATTCTATCTTGCAACCCTAATACATGGAAATCAAGGCCCAGGCAGGGGTCGTCAAACTTTTTATAAAAACCGCCCACTTTTGCAGTGCTGGTCAACCTGGTCCCTACCGCCCACTAGTGGGTGATCCAGCTTTCATGGTGGGCCAATCGCAGCGCTGTTTGGTTGCGCGGTAGGGACCAGTGCTGGTGCACTGCAAAAGTGGGCGGTTTTTATAAAAAGTTTGAAGACCCCTGGTTGATTTTAGAGAAAGATCCCAAGCCAGAAGAAAGCAACAGCAGAACGAAGTAAGCTCTCCTTTCTCCCAAAACCATGTACAATGTTCTTTTCTGCAAACACCACAATGTCTGTAGTCCAGACATGTTGAATCAGAACAAGGGTGCAGATTATCAGGGTGTGTGTGTGTGAGGGGGTAACCTGGCATGTGCTCTTTTACAGCATTGACTAAATTAATTTGGGCCCCTAAAGTGAAATGGCTTAGACTAGTCCTCACACCTCCAACCTCAGGTTACTTGAATGAAAGAATTCAAATTCCCTTTTAGGAAATGGTGAGTCAAGGACTGATGGGGTGGGATAGCCAAGAATGCATGGGGCGGCCTTGGAGCTGGAATGAGAGAATGGAATGGCCATGTTAGAATCCCAGAGCATGACTGCTTGTCCCATGTGATGTCAACATCTACTCATTTGTAAATGGGAGGACCTTCAGGTAAAAAGTCACAAATACTGAGAGGCGCTTCATATCAAGAATTTTTTTTAAGTGAGAGAAGGGAAGATAGACAGACTCCTGCATTTGTTCCAAATGGGGTTCACCCCCCCAGCCCCTATCCTCAGCACCAGGGGCTATTACTCCAACCAATCAAGCTATGACAGCGAGAAGGGAAAAGAGAGAGAAGGGGAAAAGGGAGGGGGAGAGAAGCAGATGGTCGCTTCTTACATGTGCCCTGACCAGGAATTGAACTCGGAATATCCGCATGCCAGGCTGACACTATCCGCTGAGCCAACCAGCCAGGCCCAAGAAATCTTTATAAATGTTCTATAACATGACTATATAAAGAGATCTTTTAAATTAAAGAGTAGATGGCTGCCTGACCAGGCGGTGGTGTAGTGGATAAAGCGTCGGACTGGGATGCAGAGAACCCAGGTTCGAGACCCCGAGGTCGCCAGCTTGAGCGCGGGCTCATCTGGTTTGAGCAAAAAGCCCACCAGCTTGAACCCAAGGTCGCTGGCTCCAGCAAGAGGCTACTCGGTCTGCTGAAGGCCCACCCATGGTCAAGGCACATATGGGAAAGCAATCAATGAACAACTAAAGTGTTGCAACACGCAATGAAAAACTAATGATTGATGCTTCTCATCTCTCTCCGTTCCTGTCTGTCTGTCCCCGTCTATCCCTCTCTCTGACTCACTCTCTGTCTCTCTCAAAAAAAAAAAAAAAAAGAGTAGATGGCCCTGGCCGGTTGGCTCAGCAGTAGAGCGTCGGCCTAGCGTGCGGAGGACCCGGGTTCGATTCCCGGCCAGGGCACACAGGAGAAGCGCCCATTTGCTTCTCCACCCCTCCGCCGCACTTTCCTCTCTGTCTCTCTCTTCCCCTCCCGCAGCCAAGGCTCCATTGGAGCAAAGATGGCCCGGGCGCTGGGGATGGCTCTGTGGCCTCTGCCTCAGGCGCTAGAGTGGCTCTGGTCGCAACATGGCGACACCCAGGATGGGCAGAGCATCGCCCCCTGGTGGCAGAGCGTCGCCCCTGGTGGGCATGCCGGGTGGATCCAGGTCGGGCGCATGCAGGAGTTTGTCTGACTGTCTCTCCCTGTTTCCAGCTTCAAAAAAAAAAAAAACGAGTAGATGGCTAATCCCCCAGAAAAAAAAGTGAGCAAAGAGCACAAAAGATAAACTCACAAAAGAAGACAACAAATAGCTGGTAAAGAAGTTCACAATCTCACCAAAGCAAAAGAAATAATAAAAGCAAGTAAAGATACCACTTTTTAACCTATCGAATTGGCTCAGCTTTTAAAAAGTGACCATATTCGAGTTTGTCAAAGGCATTGTTAAGTGGGTAGGTACTCTTGCTGCAGAGAGGACTTCAAACTGATCGAAGTGTCCTGGAAGGCAAAATTTAGAAATGTGCATCTGATTCTTAAAATAATGACAAGCTCAAATAAAAATATAAAATTTTAGAAAATTTTCTTAAGTGTAGTTAGTTATTCATAGTGGCGCAGAACTACAAATTATGTATCTAAAAATAATTTTAAAACTTTATGAATTATGAACTATCCACATAATAGAATTCTCTGCAGCCATTAAAAACAGTATTTTCAAGTAATCTATCATGATATGAGAACATCGTAATATATTGTTAAAAAAAAAGACCTGAAACCATCCTTATGGGTTATGATATAACTCATATTCTATAAGTACACACGTACAAGAAAGCAGACTGAGTTACTAAGAGTAAGTATCTCTAGGTGATTATCACGTCCATTTTAAAAGTGTTTCTAAATTCTACAATGAATCTTTTGTTTGCTTTTAAAATTAGGGTAAACTATATATTTAAAAGGTATATAAAGATAATTATACAGATAAAGTATTACTTTTATTAGCTTCCTAAGGATCCCATAACAAATTGGTGGCTTAAAACAACAGAAACTTATTCTCTCACAGTTCTGGAGGCCAAAGTCCAAAAATCAAGGTGTCAGCTGAGTCTGCTCCCTCCCAAAACTCTAGGGAAATGCTCTTCTTTGCCTCTCCCAGGCCCTCCTTGGCTGGTGGTTGCATAACTCAAATCTCTGCCTCTGTCTACACTGTCTTCTCTATTCTCTCCTCTGAGGGACTTACTTCCTCTAAGAGCACTTGTCATTGAATTTAGGTCCCACCCAATTAATTCAGGATGATCGCATCTCAAGATTCTTAATTTCATCTGCAAAGACTGTTTTGTTGTTGTTGTTGTTGTTTTGTATTTTTCTGAAGCTGGAAACGGGGAGAGACAGACAGACTCCCGCCGCACGCCCACCAGGGGCGACGCTCTGCCCCTCCGGGGCGTCGCTCTGCCCGGGCCATCTTTGCTCTAATGGAGCCTTGGCTGCGGGAGGGGAAGAGAGAGACAGAGAGGAAGGAGGGGGGGGGGGTGGAGAAGCAAATGGGTGCTTCTCCTATGTGCCCTGGCCGGGAATCGAACCCGGGACCCCTTGCATGCCAGGCCAACGCTCTACCACTGAGCCAACCGGCCAGGGCTGCAAAGACTGTTTTTTAAAGAAAGGTTCACAGGGTCTGAAAGTTAATGCACAGACATATATGCCTTTTGGAGGGCGACTATTTAACCAACTGTATATCCTAAGTCTCAATTGATTTATAAATGCAAGTATATAAATAAAATGTTTGTGTTTCACTTAGAACTCTTCCAATTGCAAGTAATAGAAAAGCCCGCTGGGACTGGGTTAAGGAAGAAAGGAAATTGTTGATTTATTTAGCCGTTCCGGGCTGAGCAGCCTGCAGAGTTTTCAGGACCCAAACGCTACACTGAGACTGGTTTTCATCTTCTTTGGGTCGCTTGGCTAATTCCTTCTTTCAAGGTGGCCGACGGCTCTGGCTTAGTGTGTGCCCGGAATGTAGTTCATACCAGTTCTTGAGAGACAATTGTTAATTTTCCAGGAATCTCATGAGCCTGTTTGTTAACATAAACACTATTTGAAAAAAATTACCTAAGCCTACAATTAAGTTACATTTAAAATAAAGATAAATACTCAAAACTCATTTTTTTCCTAATTATTTTATTGCTATTTATCTATGCTCTTGAGATCATTTACATCTACTGCATCTATCTCTGATGGTGTGCTACTGCACCTCTCTTCCCAACTACACATTTAGTGACATTACGTTTGAGCTTGAAATCAGCCATGGCGGAGGTATTTACACCACAGGAATTAGAAAGTACTGTAAATTAGGGCTTTTTTCTTAAAGAGCCATTATTAACCATTCACCAACAAACCACCACGCTGGCTTCTCTAGCCACAGGTTCAAGTACAACAGGATGGTGACAACAATCTCAAAACTAGTCAGAATCACCTTGATTAGATATTTTCATTACATCTCCATCCCTGAACCAAACACCAAGGTTAAGGAGAAGGTGACGCCCTGTGCTTCACTCCATGTTTCGGGGGTGCTCCAGCTGTGGGATTCAAATAATTTAACAACGGTTCTCTGCCCTAATGACCGTTTCAAGTATTAAAAAAATGATATACCGAAAGGTAGTTTATTATTTCATGCATTTAATACTTAAATAAGAACAATAGAAGAGGTACACAAAACTAGATCATGTTATAAGAGTTTTCAAAATTGTAATGAAAAAATATTAAATTAAATAATACCTGACAAAAATCAATAAAACTGTTATTTAAAATATTTCCATATTGCTTCTTGATTGGTGTCCTCACTTGTAATTTTCTTTGCTTTTATCTGAGCATCATCGGCTGTGGAATTTATTCTTAACCATCTTTTCACTGTAGGAGTAGAATCCCATTCCTTTAGAGCAGGGGTCTCAAACTCAACTCAGCATGTGGGCCGCAGAGCAAGATCACAGCCGTTCAGCGGGCCGCACTAGGTCTACAAAAGGCAACTGTTACGCAACACTTTTCTCACTGCAGTTGAAAACAAAAAAAAATCAGTACAACAAGCACAATCGTACATGCAGTTTACTCAGTGTCACAAAACGACCAGAAACTGTAGTTCGCATCACAACTGCTGTTAACTAAGCTAATATCTAGCTAGGATGCTAGAGAAATGAAAAATACAAGTAGGCCCCTAGGCTTACTTAATTTTATCCAAAATATTTTGAACTTCGTGGATTAGTCTGCAGGCCGCACAAAATTGTTCGGCGGGCCGCGAGTTTGAGACCCCTGCTTTAGAGGTAGGTGGGCCGATTATACTAATAGTTATTGTGTTTGATACATTAGAGACAGTTAGGTGACTTCTCTTTTCTGAACATATCATGTTCAGCTTTGAAAAACTCCACCTTAAAGAGAATCCTGATGACACGTGCCATTTTAACAACTGGTTTGCCAAACTCAACAAGAAGCTAGGTGCGAACTGGCTGAATCCCACCATTGGGATGCTCCGCCCATGAAAATCAGAGCTGTCACTGGAGGAAGGGAGAATGGCTACTGGGGAAATAGAGCCGTCACAGCCTGTAAAGCAGTAACTTATACTTAGTCTCAATCTCCCCTAACCCACCTCAAGATTCCCTCTTCTACTCATCTTGGAGAAGAGGCAAGTGGTTCTGGATAGTCTCTGATTTTTTTTTTTTTTTTTTTTTTTTGTATTTTTTCTGAAGCTGGAAACGGGGAGAGACAGTCAGACTCCCGCATGCGCCCGACTGGGATCCACCCGGCACGCCCACCAGGGGCGACGCTCTGCCCACCAGGGGGCGATGCTCTGCCCCTCCGGGGCGTCGCTCTGCCGAGACCAGAGCCACTCTGGCTCCTGGGGCAGAGGCCAAGGAGCCATCCCCAGCGCTGGGGCCATCTTTGCTCCAATGGGATAGTCTCTGATTTGAGACCTCTTTCCTATAGTCTCCAGTCTTCCACTCCGGTGAGATGAAGTCCCCCCTGTTCTCCACTAGCCCCATTTTCTGCTCCTCACAGCTTGCTTCCAACGTAGATCAATGAAGCACGCATTCTTGTGTTGTGTAGGTTCTTGAGATTTGTTTTTAACTACTTTAAATTATTTCTTCCTGTGAGGGGCCCTAGACAGTGAAGGAGACATAAATAATTACAAAACAAATGCAAAGTGTGCTTCAACAGACAGACATTTAAGCTGCACTGGGAGCCGGTGGGGGAGTTAGGAAAATGGGGGTGGCTCCTCAGAGAAGAGGACTGGGAGCTGGAGTTGCACATTCCCATAGCAAGTTCCCTGTGTGGCAAGAGGAATTCCAAGGTGACTTTCTAGTCCAAGGAAACAATGTGAATTGTGATACCACAAGGTCACTCAGCTTCCTTACCCCTCCTCTCTTTTCCTCAAAACTCTATACTCTAGATACAGTATTTCAGAAAAATTCCCTTCCTCTCCTGCTCTCCTTATCATTCTGAGCCCAAAAGAGACTCAAACATAGGCATCACATCAAAGCACAATGTGGTTTGCCCTTGCGTGGGGGCTGAAGAACACCTAGGCTTTTAAAGAGCCTGGGTCACTGAAATAATCCATGTCACCTAGGAAAACCTCCAGTTACCACCTCCTCAGATGACATCCATGCCTCGTCAAGCATAAGCATTCAAAGCAAACGAATTCTTACTTTGTTAGCTTTTCTCTTTGGCTTGATTACTATATTGCTACAGAATCACTTTTTATTTTCATTGCCAGAGCAGACGTTTCTGCAACAGTCTTGAGTCTGGGGACCAAAGCACCATGTATTGCTTTGCTTCCATGGGGAAAAGTGCTTTCCAGGTCCAAAGAAACAAGTTACAGATAAATGATTGAACTCAACTACTTTTAAGCAACGGACTTCCTGTAATGTTTTGCACACTTCAGTTGCTAAAGGCTGGTGTGTGTGTGTGTGTGTGTGTGTGTGTGTGTGTGTGTTTAAAATTTCTAAATATAGCTGCCAGGTGTTCCCTTTTCAGACTGACCAAGTGTAACATTTTTGTTCCCCCTCTTAAAGCAACAGAATCATTTCTTTGGTGAACACATATTTGGTCAAGAGAAAACCTGGTGAAAGAAATATCTGGGGCCAAAAATGGAAATAGCAATGCTGAAAATTTAGGGTACAAGTTATATATTTTCACCGTATAAGAAAAAAGGTTAACTCATTTTAAAATTGTATTATTACTGATTAAGGCAAAATAGTAACATGCCTCAAAGCAGAAGCAGAGATAGGGATCAAAGGCACCTGGATAACTTGGTATAACTTTGAGCCCAGTCATCCAAAGAGATTGCTAAGATGTTTTTAGTCTGTAGCAAAGAAAGCTCAGTCATAGAAAAAAAATTAAAACTACACTGAAGAGAACATGCAAGCTGTCTCCTAATAAGTCAATATCATCAGATAACGGACACATCAGAAGAGGTGACCATGCAAATTGTTTTCTTTGCATCAAAAGAAAACTATTGGGCTCAATACTTGATTAATTTCACTCTCTCACCCTCCTCTGTCTTTCTTTTCTACACCCTTGGCTGATCTTCTCTATTTAGTGTTATTTCTCTCTCACTTCCTCTAGCTACAGGGGATGACGTGGTTAGAATTAATGTTCCTGAACCAAGGAAACGAATTCAACTATAGCTTTTTTTTTTCCTTTCAAAACTATTAATTTACTTCCGTTTATTCAAGAGTCAAACCTTTTGAATACACATTAGGTAAGGTATATATGTTTTTCCCTATAGGCATTGGTGTGTATTTTCTATGTGCCGGAATGGTAGGCATTTAAAAAATAAATTACTGATAACTCTTTTTTTAATTTTTTTTCTTTTTTTTTTTCTGAAGCTGGAAACGGGGAGAGACAGTCAGACAGACTCCCCCATGCGCCTGACCAGGATCCACCTGGCACGCCCACCAGGGGCGACGCTCTGCCCCTCCGGGGCGTCGCTCTGCCGCGACCAGAGCCACTCTAGCGCCTGGGGCAGAGGCCAAGGAGCCATCCCCAGCGCCCGGGCCATCCTTGCTCCAATAAAGCCCTGGCTGCGGGAGGGGAAGAGAGAGACAGTGAGGAAGGAGGGGGTGTGGAGAAGCAAATGGGCGCCTCTCCCATGTGCCCTGGCCAGGAATCGAACCCGGGTCCCCCGCACGCCAGGCCGACGCTCCACCGCTGAGCCAACCGGCCAGGGCCAAATTACTGATAACTCTTAAATTAAATATTTTTTAAAAAGCTTGTTTGTTCTTTTGAACCAAACTCAAAATTTCATAGTGAGCAGGATAAGCTACATATTTTGTAGAATCCAATGTAAAATGCAAATGTGAGGGCCCTTGGTTCAAAAATTATTAAGAATTTCAAGATGGTGGTAGTAGAGAATTACACCGGGTGTGGGGCTGGCTCTTCTGAGTGTTTGCTTCCATGGGGAAAAGTGCTTTCTTGTGTCCTCTGTGACGGCACAGGTCACATGGAGCACACACAATTCTCTAGGCTGGTTTAGAACTAACCAAAAGTTCACACTGAAAGTTTAATAATGTGACTTCACAGAAAGTGCAAACATCCTGTGGTGGTTTCCAGTTCACTTCCTGAGAATTCCCTTATTTGAAATATTGTAGAAAATATTGTAATTCATGACAGCGCCTGGGCCAAATGATGAATGGGTGTTTGGGGTCACCTGTTGCCAAACTTTTAGAACTTAATAACTCAGAATGTGCTAAACATGGAAGGAATTTTGAAGTCACTTTACCCCTGGGACTGGAAGTATTTGTAATAATGTATATAGACGAGCTCTCCGTGTTGGGAACCATGATCAACCTTAGCCACCATGTAATGCAGGGGTCCCCAAACTTTTTACACAGGGGGCCAGTTCACTGTCCCTCAGACCGTTGGAGGGCCGGACTATAAAAAAAAACTATGAACAAATCCCTATGCACACTGCACATATCTTATTTTAAAGTAAAAAAACAAAACGGGAACAAATACAATATTTAAAATAAAGAACAAGTAAATTTAAATCAACAAACTGACCAGTATTTCAATGGGAACTATGCTCCTCTCACTGACCACCGATGAAAGAGGTGCCCCTTCCGGAAGTGTGGCGGGGGCTGGATAAATGGCCTCACGGGGCCGCATGCAGCCCGCGGGCCATAGTTTGGGGACCCCTGATGTAATGGATGGGCAGAATGGCTGATAAAGCCAGCTTGATAGCCGAGAGAATTATGAAGAACAGGTTTCTCTGGTTCCAACAAAGTAAGTCACAGACACATTTTTTTCCTTCATTGAGTGTCCCCCAGCTGCAACCTGGATGGTGGTTTGATTGTCTCCTAGTCCTTCTCTTGCTGGTCTCATGGACTCCCAACCTTCACCGAGTCCCCATCCCTTTCCTCCTGGACACCCTATCTTCACCTTGTGATAACGGAGTCATCATCCCATGTCCTTTCTTACAACTTCGGCAGGGTGTCAGCAGCATCTTCCTTTGCCCAGACTACTGCTAACTTCAGAGTGGGGAAGGGCATTTGTGAGATAGGGAAGGGTGATTTCCCAGACTCCAGTTGCACCTGACTTCAGCAGAATGGGCTGAAATTTTTACTGCATTTCCCAATCAAGATTTTTCTTCTTAGGCCCTGGCCGGTTGGCTCAGTGGTAGAGCGTCGGCCTGGCGTGCAGAGGTCCCGGGTTCGATTCCCGGCCAGGGCACACAGGAGAAGCGCCCATCTGCTTCTCCACCCCTCCCCCTCTCCTTCCTCTCTGTCTCTCTCTTCCCCTCCCGCAGCCGAGGCTCCATTGGAGCAAAGATGGCCCGGGCGCTGGGGATGGCTCCTTGGCCTCTGCCCCAGGCGCTAAAGTGGCTCTGGTCGCGGCAGAGCGACGCCCCGGAGGGGCAGAGCATCGCCCCTTGGTGGGCAGAGCGTCGCCCCTGGTGGGCGTGCCAGGTGGATCCCGGTGGGGTGCATGCGGGAGTCTGTCTGACTGTCTCTCCCCGTTTCCAGCTTCAAAAAAAATACAAAAAAAAAAAAAAAAAGATTTTTTTCTTGATTTCCCACTCCAATCTTCAATCTAGTCTCACATGAGCATGAGGAACGCATGTATGTATTGCTTGCTGCTTCAGAGATGAGAAAACTGGGACCGTCAAAAAGAGGAGTGACTCTGCTTCAACCACCGATCACCTGACCCTTAGTCTTTATCCTGTACTGCCCACAAAACTTACTGTAAGTTAAATTATAAAACAGCAAATTTTAAGATTTTCCTGGGAAATAATTATATTTAGAAGATTACAAGTAAGCTCATCATTCATGCTCCCTCTGGATTTCCCTGTTTTCTATCTCTCCACCAAATCACTCCCCTCCCCCATGCAGGTTCACCTCCCTTTCCCTCAAATCCTAATAGATGATTCTATCTTTCTAATCTTTCCTTCTCTTCCAATCACCACTTTCTCCCACTCAGTTGTCAGAAAACAAAGAAAGTTGGCCCTGGCCGGTTGGCTCAGCAGTAGAGCGTCGGCCTGGCGTGCGGGGGACCCAGGTTTGATTCCCGGCCAGGGCACATAGGAGAAGCGCCCATTTGCTTCTCCACCCCCCCCCCCTCCTTCCTCTCTGTCTCTCTCTTCCCCTCCCGCAGCGAAGCTCCATTGGAGCAAAGATGGCCCGGGCGCTGGGGATGGCTCCTTGGCCTCTGCCCCGGGCACTAGAGTGGCTCTGGTCGGGGCAGAGCGACGCCCCTGAGGGGCAGAGCATCGCCCCCTGGTGGGCAGAGCATCGCCCCTGGTGGGCGTGCCGGGTGGATCCCGGTCGGGCGCATGAGGGAGTCTGTCTGACTGTCTCTCCCCGTTTCCAGCTTCAGAAAAATACAAAAAAAAAACCCCAAAAAAACAACAACAGAAAAACCAAGAAAGTCAGGAAACCCAGAATACTCACCAGCAAGGAGAAAAAAAGCTAACCATCTCCAAAGAAGTTGGAAGGATTTCAAGAAAGTTGATAAATCTAAAAATCTAGAATTGTGTTGCCTAAGTTAATTGGCAATGCTGTACCAATTTGTAAAAATTAAAATAACAACTATGCCTATAGACCTTTTCAGTTTATAAAGCTCTTTCACTTGTATTAATACCCTTGAACTTCACAATATAGTATAACATAGATGCTATTATTAGGTCTATTCTTCAGAAGAGAGAACTGAGGCACAGGGCAGTGAAACAACTTGGCACAGTTACTCAATAGGAGAAGTAAAATCAGGTTTTCTAACTTGGAAGCTCAGTTCTTTCCACTCTCCCACATAGCTAGTTGTTGAACTCATTTTTAGGTCAATGCACATATATTTCTTCTTTTTCCAAATGACAAGAGATACAATTCAGAAAAAGCTAAGAGCCTAAAGTTCTGCAGCTTGACATCCTCCTGTGGCCAAATTTAGAAGTCACTGACCTTCTTTCAAAACTACAGTAGGTTTCAAATCAGTAGAGGAAATATGGAATTTAATAAAAGGGTCTATAACAACTAGAAAGCTACTCGGGGGGGCGTGGAGAAATTTGGATCCAAATATCTCACTTTGTACAAAAAATCAATTCCAAGAAGATTAAAAGTTTAAACATGAAAATAAAACCACTTAAAAAACCTTTAAGAGAACAATGGAATTTCCTCCTCTGTTTTAGAATCTCAAAAGGTTGCCTAAGTATAACACAAAACATAGAAGTAATAAAAGATAAGGTTGATATATTGGCAAAGGCCCTGCTCAGTTGGCTTAGTGGTAGAGTGTTGGCCTGGCGTGTGTATGTCCTGGGTTCTATTCTCAGTGAGGGCACAAAGGAGAAGTGCCCATCTGTTTCTCCTCCCCTCCTCCTCTCACTTCTCTCTCTCTCTCTTTCTCTCTCTCCCCCTCCTGCAGTCATGGCTTGATTGGAATGACTTGGCCCCTGGTGTTGAGGATGGCTCCATGGCCTCTGCCTCAGGTGTTAAGAAAAGCTCAGTTGCTGAGCAACAGAGCAATGCCCCAGATGGGCTGAGCATTGCCCCCTAGTGGTCTTGCTGGGTGGATCCCAGCCAGGATGCATGTGGGAGTCTGTCTCTGCTTCCCATCCTCTCACTGCATAAAAAAATTAAAATGAAAATGAAAAAAGATTGATATATTGATAACATAAAAAATCTACATTCAAAAAACACAATCATTTACCGAATCAAAAGTCAGAAGAAAAATTGGTCCAAGTATTTGCAACCCATATGCAGGAAAAGGGCTAATTTTGTAATGTTTATACAAATTCCACAAATTGACAGGAAAAACAGAGTACACCCAATAGAAAACTAGGCAAAAGATATAAATGAATGGTTTATAAAAACAGACATAGCCACTAAATAAATGAAAAAGATGCACACACTCACTCACATTAAAGGAAATGCAAATGAAAACTCCACTGAAATACTTTTTTTCCAGCGTCAGATTTACAAAGATCCCATAGTTGACAATACACTGTGTGGTAAGAGTATAAGGAAACAGGTCCATTCCCACCTCTCCAGCACAAGGTCTGAGTGTGACTTGCTGCATCCTCATTGAAGAGCAATTTGCAGATGGGCAATTTCTAATAAAAATGTAAATGCACATATGGAGGATCTAACTAAGCCAATTACCTTGCTGTCAAGTGTAAATGATGGAACCTAGATTCAGCTCCAAACTCAATGCTATTTATTGCACAGCCCAGAGCTGGAGGTCAGTGAGAATAGAGCAGCCCCTACTTATGCACTAAACAGAGGTTCAATAAGTAGCCACAAGCGCAAATAACACCTTGAGTCTTCAGAATAAACTGGAAGAAAAGTGCTTATTATGCAGGAGAAAACCGACTCAGAGAGGTTAAGTTTCTTGCCCCAAGGCCACACAGATGCTAAGTGGCAAAGCCAGAGACAGCCGGCTGCTTCCAGTACGGAGCTGCTACCCCACCGTAGCTGCCTCTGCCCTGCTTACACTGACATCTGGAGCCCAAAAAGCCCCACGGGCGGAGGAACCTGTGTGACACATGCTGATTTTCAAAACATGTTGATTGATTGAATGAATGAATGAATGAATGGTATGTTCCTATGATGGCTTTTGCAGACAAAGAGGATGTTGTTCTTTTTTTTTTTTTTTTTTTTTTTTTTCACAAGGAAGGAAAAAATACAAAGCAGAAAATAAGAATAAAGGCTAATCTGACCTATGGTGGCATAGTGGATAAAGCATCGACCTGGAAATGCTGAGGTCACCGGTTCGAAACCCTGACCTTGCCTGGTCAAGGCACATATGGGAGTTGATGCTTCCAGCTCCTCCCCCCCTTCTCTCTCTATCTCTCCCTCTCTTCTCTAAAATGAATAAAAAAATAAAAATAAAAATAAATAAATGAATAAATAAAAAAATTAAAAAAACAAACAAACCTGGAAACGCTGAGGTTGCCGGTTCAAACCCTGGGCTTGTCTGGTCAAGGCACATATGGGAGTTGATGCTTCCTGCTCCTCTCCCCTTCTCTCTCTCTCTCTCCCCCCCCCCCCTATAATGAATAAATAAAATCTTTAAAAAAAAAAAAAGAACATTTGTGTAAAAAAAAAGGCTAAGAAGAAGAATATTAAAATCTAATTAAAGTAATTTATTCTTAGTCAAATGCTTCAAACTTTCTCCAACAAGAACTTGCTTTACAACCCAGAGACCTTTTAAGATAGAAAACACTGACACCACATGGTGACAACGAAAAATCCCGTGCATGCAGCAGGCTACAGAATCACTGGAAATGAAGTGTGACCATGTCTGGCCAGTTCCCTGAATGACTGCAATAGTTCAAGCAAATTGGCCTGTGAATGGCACCATTGACTGGTCTTGTTATGCAGCATTTCCCACATGTATATGCCAGGATTTGCCCCCATGAAGCTGCCATTTCTTCTTTGCCATCGGGTAGTGCCCACTGCTGACTTATACTTCTAAGTTTTTGTCCACACTAGCTTGTTTTGCAGTGTGTGGCTATGTATACCAGGGTGGGAAAAAGGAGGCTTACTATTGTGAGTATGCAAAACACAAAATTGATTCTTGTATTATTATTATATTATTTATTTGTATTATCTTATTTTTTATTTTGAAATTAAATTGAATGGGATGACACTGATCAAGAGTACATAGGGTTTTGATGAACATCTCTATAGCATTTAAGCTATTGATTGCATTGTGTGCCCATCCCCCAAAGTCAAGTCATTTTCTGTCACCATATATTTGTCCCTTTTTTCTCCCCTCTCCTTCTCCCTCTTCCCCAGGTAACCACTTTAGTTTTATCTGTGTTCATGAGTCTCAGTTTTATATCCCACTTGTGTGTGAAATCATATAGTTCTTAGCTTTTTCTGATTTACTTATTTCACTTAGTATAATGTTCTCAAGGTCCATTCATGTTTTGTTAATGGTAATATGTCATCACTTCTTATGGCTGAGTAGTATTCCATTGTATATATGTACCACATCTCCTTTACCCAATGCTCTATCGAGGGACACTTTGGTTTCCATGTCTTGGCCACCGTGAATAATGCTGCGATGAACATGGGGTGCATGTGTCTTTGTGTACCAATGTTTTCAAGTTTTTTGGGTAAATACCCAGTAAAGAGATTACTGGATCATATAATAATTATATTATTAATTTTTGATGTACCATCATATTGTCTTCCATAATGGCTGTACCAGTTTACATTCCCAACAGCAGTGAATAAGGATTCTTTTTTCTCCACAGCCTCTCCAACACTTGTTATTATCTGTCTTATTGATAACAGCCAATCTAACAGGTGTGAGGTGGTAACTCTTGTAGTTTTTTGTTTGGTTGGTTGTTTTTAGAGAGAGGGGGGGACAAAGACAGACAGGAAGGGAGAGAGATGAGAAGCATCAACTCATAGTTGCAGCACTTTAGTTGTTCATTGATTACTTTCTCATATGTGCTTTGACTGGGGGGCTTTAGTAGAGACAGTGACCCCTTGCTCAAGCCAGCGATCTTGGGCTCAAGCCAGCGACCCTGGGAATTTTGAATCTGGGTCCTCAGCATTTCAGGTTGGCAGTCTATCCACTGTGCAACCGCCTAGTCAGGCAACTCATTGTAATTTTGATTTTCATTTCTCTTTCAGGTAGCAAAGATGAGCATCTCTCATATATTTGGTGACCATTTGTATGTCTTCTTGGTAGAACTGTCTGTTCAGGTCTTCTCATTTTTTAAATTGGTTGGTTCCTTGTTTGTTATTGAGTTTTGTGAGTTCTTTATAAATTTTGGATATTAACTCCTTATTGGAGCTGTTGTTTGTGAATATCCACTCCCATTTTGTCGGCCGCCTTTTTGTTTTGTTGTCGGTTTCATTTGCTGCGTAGAAGCTCTTTAGTTTGACATGGTCCCATTCATTTATTGTTGCTTTATTTCCCTTGCCTTTGGGATCAGATTCATAAAATGTTCTCTGCAGCCAAGTTCCAAGAGTTTGGTACCTATATTTTCTTCTGTGTGATTTATTATTCTAAATCTTATATTTATCTCTTTGATCCATTTTGAATTAACTTTTGTACAGAGGGACAAACTGTAGCCAAGTTTCATTCTTTTACATGTGGATTTCCAGTTTTTTTCAGCACCGTTTATTGAAGAGGTTTTCTTTTCTCCATTGCATGTTTTTGCTCCTTTGTCAAAATTATTTGTCTCTATACATATAGTTTTATTTCTGGGCTCCTGATTCTGTTCCATTAATCTGTATGTCTGTTTTTCTGCCCAAACCATGCTGTTTTGATGATGGTGGCTCTGTAGTATAATTTGAAGTCAGGTAGTGTGACACCTCTGGCTTCATTCTTTTTTTCTCAGAATTGCTTTGTCTATTTGGGGTCTCTTATGGTTCCATACAAAATTGGTGATTTTTTTGTTCTATTTATTTTTTAAATGATGTTGGGATTTTAATGGGGATTGAATTAAAGTTGTATACTTATTGTTACTATTATGCAAATTTACTTTTAATTTGTCTTTTAGGTAATGATGGCTGATAATTTAATCTACTTTTGCCCACCCCTGTATATACATAAGCACATGCAAATGGCTTTATAAATTCATGTGTCAGAGTGCAAGACCACTTATTTTACCTTTTGTGTACAGAGAAAATGTGAGCTTTGTTATTTTGTCTATAGAAGTGCTGATTTTTTTTTCTTGCTGGAAAGAGGGGGGTGGGGTAGAAGGAATTTAAATTTAGTCTCATCTGTAAATTTCAGTCCAATCTAATAATTTAAACTGTCCTATCGAGTAACTTAGTGTCTTCTTGAATAATTCCAGGAAATGAAACCCCCACAAGATAGCGCCTGGGTAAATAGAAGGAACATGTGGCCACGTGTCCTTGTGGCATTGGGAATGCTCTCTCACAGGGTGATGAGTGGACTTGGTGACTAAAAGGGGTTGATAATTTCTCATGACGCCCTGCTTGAAGCCACCTGGCAAATGTTTGCCTGTGAAAGTTGCAGTTGTCCAGAATATTGAGGAAACATTCCATCAATTAAAAGTAGTGATTTCATTTAGCAAATCCAAATATCAAAAGGGAGTCAAGAAGGAGTCTACATCTCTATCTCCATGTCTTTTTAGCTTTATATAAAGAAGACGAAGGATAGTTAGCAATGGCAGCCATCCACAGCCAATACTCTAAACTGGAGGTTTATCAGCCTTAGCAGCACAAGAGGACAACGGGTTAGCTTGGAAAAAACACATGTCCAGCCTCACCCTGCCCTCTGAGACTCGGATTCCATCAGTCTGAAATGGAGCCTGGCCTCTGATTTTTTTTTTTTTTTTTTTTTTCCCCTGAAGCTGGAAATGGGGAGAGACAGTCAGACAGACTCCCGCATGCGCCCGACCGGGATCCACCCGGCACGCCCACCAGGGGCGACGCTCTGCCCACCAGGGGGCGATGCTCTGCCCCTCCAGGGCGTCGCTCTGCCGCGACCAGAGCCACTCTAGCGCCTGGGGCAGAGGCCAAGGAGCCATCCCCAGCGCCCGGGCCATCTTTGCTCCTATGGAGCCTTGGCTGCGGGAGGGGAAGAGAGAGACAGAGAGGAAGGAGGGGGGGTGGAGAAGCAAATGGGCGCTTCTCCTATGTGCCCTGGCTGGGAATCGAACCTGAGTCCCCCACACGCCAGGCCGACGCTGTACCACTGAGCCAACCGGCCAGGGCGGCCTCTGATATTTTAAAAGCTCAAGTAGTGCTGTTGTATAGCCAGCATTTGTGAACCAAAGTTCTAACAGAGACCAAAGGTTTATGTAACAATGTATGCACATAACAAGCGAACAGCACGTTTTGTTTTTGCTTTTATTTTTCACCCGCTGTTATGGACTGAGTGTCCCTCCAAACCACACGTTGAAGACCTAATCTCCACTGCAGTGATGTTTGGAGATGAAGTTCTTGGGAGGTCATTAGGTGATGCGGGTGGAGATGAGCGGTTTTATAGGACATGAGACAAGGGGGATGGTCTCTCTCCCTCATGTGAGGACATAACAAGACGGCATCCATCTGCAAACCTGCAAGAAAGAGAGCCTTGACCAGGAACCAAATTGGCTGGCACCTTGATGTTAGATTTCCCAGACATTGGAACTGTGAGAAATAAATGTCTAATTGTTTACGTCACCCAGTGTATGGTATTTTTGTTCTAGCAGCTCTAACTGACTAAGACACCCACCATGCCCCTAGAGACTCTTTTATTTATTTTTTTTTTTTTTACAGAGACGGAGAGTGAGTCAGAGAGAGGGATAGACAGGACAGACAGACAGGAACAGAGAGAGATGAGAAGCATCAATCTTTAGTTTTTCAATGCGTGTTGCAACACCTTAGTTGTTCATTGATTGCTTTCTCATATGTGCCTTGACCACAGGCCTTCAGCAGACCAAGTGACCCAAGTGACCCCTTGCTCAAGCCAGTGACCTTGGGTCCAAGCTGGTGAGCTTTGCTCAAACCAGATGAGCCTGCGCTTAAGCTGGCAACCTTGGAGTCTTGAACCTGGGTCCTCCGCATCCCAGTCTGACGCTCTATCCACTGCGCCACTGCCTGGTCAGGCTAGAGACTCTTAATATCTAGGATTTACTAAACTTTCCTCTCAGAGCTGACAGCCTCCTCTTGGATATTTCTAGAACTCTCCCCTCTCCCTCTTATGTTCACTTCCCAAGCTGGTGTTGCTCTTGAAAGCCAACTTTTTCCTTCAGCAGAAGTTCTTTCTTCTGGACCCTCTTCTGCTTTTCCTAACAGCGCTCAGACTGAGCAGTAGTACGTAGGTCTATTTCCTCTGTAGCTAAGTAACCTGCTCCCTCAGGGAACCTTTGGAAGGAGCTAGGCTCTTTCGCAGCCCAGTAGCATGTAGTTTATATGAGTTAAAACATTTGCTTAAATACAATCAAACTATTTAGCAAAGAACTATAAGCTAAACTATTCTCTAAAGTTTTAAGACATAGATATGAACTTTTCTGTTATTTTTAGCAAGTAAACAATAGCTCATAAAGCTTTATGTTTATGGAAAAAGATTACTATGCTGAAAGGGAGCCCCTGATTCCCTCTCCTAATTATTCTCTTTGAGAAACATACATAAAAGATAAATTTCTGGAAGTCGTTGCATCAGGAGCTGAGTTTCATAACATATTCACCCATGTGTGATTTTTTTGTCTGCTGGGCCTGGGCAGTTGAACCCCTTTTTCCTCCCAGGTGGTGATAAAAGACTTCCACTTCCTGGCAAGGGTTTGGAAAGGGTTTTGGCTGCATCGCCAGCAGAACCAGCTTTAGAGAACTGGTTTGGCACAAACACTTGAGGGCCTGAGCATTGCTTTTCTATGACCCGGGGGTGTGTTGTGCACAGAATTCTTTGGTCTGTCTGGGTAGAAGCAGAAATGATGCGGGTAAGCCTATAACAAGGGGCTGTCATCTACGTATAAAGACCCATTCTAGTCTGTCCGGGGTACACAAAGAGGTCAAGGATAAATGATCTTACCTTCAAGATTATCACCCAAGTGGGAAGACAAGCCATGCTTGTCTACATAAAGAAAAAGCAATTAGGGGAGAAGACAAAATGTGTACTCTAAGGCAGTGGTCCCCAACCTTTTTTGGGCCACAGACCGGTTTAATATCAGAAAATATTTTCACGGACCGGCCTTTAGGGTGGGACAGATAAATGTATCACGTGACCGAGACAAGCGTCAAGAGTGAGTCTTAGACCAGGGGTCCCCAAACTTTTTACACAGGGGGCCAGTTCACTGTCCCTCAGACCGTTGGAGGGCCGGACTATAAAAAAAAACAACTATGAACAAATCCCTATGCACACTGCACATATCTTATTTTAAAGTAAATAACAAAACGAGAACAAATACAATATTTAAAATAAAGAACAAGTAAATTTAAATCAACAAACTGACCAGTATTTCAATGGGAACTATGCTCCTCTCACTGACCACCAATGAAAGAGATGCCCCTTCCAGAAGTGCTGCGAGGGCCAGATAAATGGCCTCAGGGGGCTGCATGTGGCCCACGGGCCGTAGTTTGGGGACCCCTGTCTTAGACAGATGTAACAGAGGGAATCTGGTCATATTTTAAAAATAAAACATCGTTCAGACTTGAATATAAATAAAACGGAAATAATGTAAGTTATTTATTCTTTCTCTGTGGACCGGTACCAAATGGCCCACAGACCAGTACCGGTCTGCGGCCCGTGGGTTGGGGACCACTGCTCTAAGAGCTAGTCCCCAGGCCGCTGGCCCTGAAACAGGGCTATGTGCCAGAGGTCTGTCGGAGCTGCCTCTGGGATTGATGTCTGGGCGGGGAGGGAGGCCAGCAGGCCTGGTGGAAGGAAGAGTTGACCCACACCGCGGTCTCAGGCCTCAGTCAAACCATGGGATGCTCTAGAGCTACAGGAGGCCTTCAGAGTGTCACCCCTTGAAACAAGGTCTTTATAACCCCTCATGCCCACTAGAAAGGGGCCTGAGCCAGGGTCATCAGCTCATAGCAGCAGAGGAAATGAGTGCCTCCAACCTGAGGTGGGGCTCCAGGCAGCAACTGCGGGAGGGCGGGGTCTGCGTCAGTGATCAGGGATCTGCCTTGGGGGGATTTCAGTGACCTTGACTGTGAAGGTTTGCAGCAGGAGGGAGACAAAGGCTAGGGGACTGGGTGCAATCGGGAAATGTCAACCAGACAGTGTGGGCAAAAGTAGGCTTGCCACTGTAATACAAATAAATAAGAGAATAATTAATAAATAAGAATACAAGAATAAACTCCAGGTTTCTTGTGCTTATAACTGTAAGCTTATTTTGCCCACCCTGCATCATTGCCATCAGTCTGTTTGCTACTCATTTCACTCTGACCTCAGACCACCTCACACCCCTCAAGTTCTGAATGCTACTATATAGCATAACATGTCGTCCCCCCCAAATCTAGGAAAGAATCACTAAAAAATCTAACCAACTCTTTTCAAACCAGAAAGGTCAAACACATTTCAAGTTTGGCTTAGTTCTACATATTTTACAGTTTGGGTTATGACCCTATAGATTTCTCCCATCCAAGTACTAACCAGGCCCGACCCTGCTTAGCTTCCGAGATCAGACGAGATCGGGCGTGTTCAGGGTGGTATGGCCGTAGACGACCCTATAGATTTCTAATTCATGGCCTACACCATTGTGAGAGTCTCTCTTTTGAAAGTTGTTTCTTTATGATTTGCTTCCTTGATCTGTCCCATTTACCCCTAGCCTCTATTCCTACTGGCATTGGCTCCTTTCAAATCTTTGCTCAATGTCACCTCCTCCGGGAGGCCTCTGACTTCTTAGTAAAAATTACCACTCCCGCCGCACCTTCTGCCCTTTGTTTCTTCCCATAGCACTTATCACAATCTGGCTTTCTCAAGTTATTTATTAATTGTATTTACTGTCTGCTTCTTGCTAATGGAATGTAAATTCCGTGAGTGCAGGGAATATGTATTTCATTCACTGTGTATTCTTGCTGGGTAGAATAATGCCTGGAACATAGTAGCCACACAAACATTTGTGAATGGATGGATGGATGAAGCCTCAGTTTGGGCTTCTTTCAGCTTTTTCTTGGCTTATGGCAACCATCTCCCAGCTGACATCTGGATCTCCACATCTCTGAGGTGTCCCTTTTCTATACTAGTGTATGTGTCAACGCTAGACTGATGATCTCTGGCCTCTGTCCTGCTCAGAAGCTCTCCGTGACTTCCCAGAGCCCACTCCGGCTCCTAGAGACCTGGCCCTTCCCTCCTGACCCTAGACAGATCCCTCCCCTGTGCTCACCAATCCTGCCTCTCCCCTCCCCTTTCTCCTCGGAGTCCTCCAGCAGGAGAGTGTGGGAGGGGCACGTGAAGCCTCCTCCAGGGTGTTCGGCAGGGTGAGCTTGAGGGTTAATGTTAAAGCACTTCAGAAAGCTAACATCTTTACAGGTGACCATGATTGCTATTCCATCATCATCATCATCATATCATTATGTCATAAGCTTTTCAATGAAATGGGATGTGTCCTGAAGGTAGGGCTAAAGAATCTAGCCAAATTCTCCAGTTTACCAATAACAAAGCTGATCCCGTGACCCAGACCTCAGGGCTGCTCCAGCTAACAGAAACCAAAGGTTAAATGTTCCGGAACTTTGCAAGCCGGTTGTTAAACATTCACATACTCCCTGTGGCCTGTCAGACCCCTGTGCCTATTTCTGGTTCGTAATCCAGAGGGGACAGACGTGTTCCTGGTTCCCCCAGAAACGTATTGAGTGCGAACGAGAAGGGCCTGGGAAGGAGGGGAGGAGCCGCTGGGGAGTGAGGAGGAGCTCTATTTTACCGCTTTGAGTAAGGTCCCTACCGGGAAGGGAACCTAAGTGGGTCTGGCACTCAAGAGAGAGGAGTGGGGAGCTGCTGCGTAAGGGGGAGGAGGCTTGTGCCAGCTAGCCAGGACATCGCGACCCTGGGGCCCTAACCGATGGCCCATAGCGCAGGCGTCAGTGCCTGTCACCCTCACTCCAGGCTCTGCTCAGATTCTCTTCAGCTGCCACAGGCCAGCCTTGATGACCGCGTGCCTAGACCATTACAGTGGTCCCCAATTTCTCCCCTTCCCCCTCCCTTCTCTGATTCCGCCCACTCCCCGCTGCCCGACTAACATTCCCACCGCACTGTCACTCCCCGCCTCGCACACCTGCAGCAGCTCCCACGTCTCTGCCAATAAAACCCAATGCTCCTGCTCAGATTCTTCCTTGAGGCGAATATCGGTACTTTCTCTCCTCCATGCCTGATCCTCATGCTTTCCGCCTACCATTTCGTGCACTGCTGGGGATCAATCAATATTTTTGAATAAGGGCTAGAAGTCACAGAAAAGCTGCTGCTTTTGTCAGTTCCCTTGTTCCTGCCATCATTTGTGGACAAAGGTGAAACCCTAGGTTATCACTAAAATAGAAAATTTTCTTGTGTTTATTAGCATCGAGGATATGTAGCTATGGATTGCTTCTCAATAGCAAGAAGCAAATTTTCCAGGATTTTAAACATGTCTACAATGGAATATTAGGCGGCCATAGAAGAGAATGAAATCTTACCATTTGCAACAAAATGGATGGACCTAGAGGGTATTATGCTAAGTGAAATACATCAGACAGAGAAAGACAAATACCCTATAATCTCACTTATATGTGGAATCTAAAAGACACAATAAATGAAGAAACAAAACAGAAACAGACTCATAGATACAGAGAACACACTGACGGTTGCCAGACGGGGAGGGGTTAGGGAGCTGGGGAAAAAGTGACAGGATTAAGGAGAACAAATTGGCAGTCACAGAACAGTCATGGGGCTGTAACCTACGACACAGGGAATATAGTCAATCATATTGTAACAACCATGCGTGCTGTCGGGTGGGGACCGGACTTACCAGGAGGATCACTTCATAAATTATACAAATGTCTAACCCTATGCTGTATACCTGAAACTAATATAATATTGAATGTCAACTGTCATTTAAAAATAAAGTTTTAAATTAAATAAAATGAAACAACTACCATAGGATGAAAAAGAAAGCAACTCTGCCAGTTTTCCCGAGGAGGCGGGTCTAAGCTCTAGAAGACACACTTACTGCCAAGAACCAAACACAGCTGTTCAGGCGGCAGAGGAAGCGGCTCGGTAAAAAAACAAACCCAAACCCGAACCCAAACTGCCGCACCTTCAAGGATGGCACGGTTCCCAGATCCACAGCTTGAAATGAGTGGGTGATACGAGATATTTCATATAAAAGAAAAGAAAACTGCCGGAAACAGAGGTTTTCTCTCTTAAACGGACTTCTTCTAATGCACATAAACAGAACAACAACAGGGCTTCTAGGGATAGAAATAATGTGTGTTGGTGAGAAGAGGCTCACTTCTCCACCGAACCAGGGCAAACCTGCACCCTCTCCCTCTTTCCCACAAAATCACACAGTGAATGGCAGGTGGTTAACAGGCTCTTCTAACTCTAGGCTCCTAGGCTTAGCACAGATGTAGCCATCAGCATTTGTTGTGTTCAACAAGGTGCTTTAAGTGTTCTAGAAAACGCACAAATAAAATACAGTCAAGTTGGGAATGCATTGGGTGATAAACAAAATTGAACAGTTTTCTTCACTGTTATAACACCAATTAATTGCATAGTTGTTTGGCTTGCCTAAACTTAACTCACTACAGAACCTTTTGTTTTGTCTGGGCCACTGTGTGAGCCTGGTGTGCCCTGGAACCCAGGCTGGGAATCGTTGCAGGACACCCCTGAGGTCTCATGGAGAGCCCGGGTCTGTTCTTGAGTGGGGCTGAGACACTTTTGGAAAAGTTTAGGAAAAGCAAAAGGCCAGTGGGAAGAAGTACTCTGACTGACACCTCTCAAGTCTATGGGAACAGGAAGGGGACAGAGAAGGGAAGGGGGACAAGAAGGTTGAACTCTAATAATAATAATAATAATAATAGACACTTTAGAGCACTTGTTTCATGCTGGTATACTGTTTTCAGGGTTTATTTAGTCCTCATAATGACCTATAAAACAGACATCTTAAAAACAGAAGGCTTTCACACATGATGGTATTGAGGCACAGAGAGGTTTGGTAACTTGCCCAAGGTCACACAGCTCAAAATATCTGATTGTTGATTTCAGGTAGTTTGGCTCCTTAACAACTGTATTATACTTCCTCATATCGAAGAGACATTTAATTGGAAACTTACAGGGTGAAGAAGGGCAGTCATGGCAGAAGAGTCATGTTATAGTTACCCAAACAGCATAAAAGTTTAATAATAATAATAATAGTAGTATCAACTTATATTTGCTTCCTAGTTTATTCTACATTTACTGGTACCTACTGCATAAGGCACTGTACTAGGTGCTGGGGATTCAGATGTGAATACAACCTACTGGATTCCTACCCCAACAGGACTTGCAGTCCTGTGCAAGGTGCACACAGGGGATGAGAGCAATGCAATACAGAGTGACACATGCTCTTGTAGGTGACGGGTGCAGAAGACTGCGGGAACACGGAAGGCACCTGACCCAAATTTAGGATAGCCCTTTGATGCTTTATAAAGGACTTTTCCCTCAATGTGATGCTTGAAAGGAGAAATAGTCGGTTTTGCAGAGGGCTCAGACCTCCTTGTCTCCAGGACCACACCAACAACTTGGAATTCCAGGAAGACCCAGATGGCCTGACCACTGTATGCTGGGGCTCTTCTCTTGGAGCTTCTCCAGTAGGAAGTGCCGGCTCTGGTCCTCCCTAACCCTTGCCACAGGCCAGTGCGGACACAGCGACACCCCCTTGGCTGGGAGTCTCCACACCATCGGCTGGCACTTAGCTTCATCCTGTGCATGGCAGGAATAGGCATGCTTCCCCCCAAGTCCCAGTGGTTCCTTGCATTTCCAAATCCTGATGCAGTCAGGTGAGACTATGTGACTAGTTCTTGCCAATGGGCTGTGACCAGCAGTAATGTATATCATTCAAGACAAAGCTTTTAATTGCCGATACAAGACCATCCAGTGCCTTCTTCCCTGATGCAGTCAGTGTGCGAGATGGCCTCTAATCCAGGTGGTTCAGGTACAGAAACATGAAGCTCCATCAGCCTGAGTCTTGAGTGAAACAGAATCTTCTAAATAAGGAATGTGAGAGAAAAAGTAAACTTTTGTTTTGTTAAGCCACTGAGATTCGAGAGTTAGTGACCAATAATACTGGACCAAGGGAATGCCTGACATCTGATGCAAATAGCTCCAGAAAATGATGGTTCAGTAAGAAGAAATTAATGTATTCCTGCCATTCACAGCAACATCAATAAAAAGAAGAAAAATTGGTGTTTGTATAGTATTTAGTGATTTTTCAAGGCACTTTCATGAGCGTGATCTAATAATTGCTGAAACAACAGTGAGACTTCAGTGTACTCAGATCAGTTTCAACCATTTTTAAGATGAGATGATAACCAGTTTGGAGGTGAGGCTGAAGGGTTTTACAGCCCCCTCCTCAGCCATGACAGTGGCTTCAGCTCTCGGAACTGTCATTTTAGCACAGGTCACAGGATGCTCATCGTCGGAAAGGACTCTCAGAGGCAGCAGAAAGGAGTTAGAAACCCCAGGCTCCCGCCCCAAGAGTCAGCATCAGTAAGTCACCCAGGGCAGGCAGAATGACAACCCCTTCCAGTCCTCAGCGCAGGAATCCTACACCGGTGGAGTCTCGCCTGGCAGTAAGACAACTTCTTCTTTTTTTTTTTTTTTTGTATTTTTCTGAAGCTGGAAACGGGGAGAGACAGTCAGACAGACTCCTGCATGCGCCCGACCGGGATCCACCCGGCACGCCCACCAGGGTGCGATGCTCTGCCCCTCCGGGGAGTCGCTCTGCCGCTACCAGAGCCACTCTAGAACCTGGGGCAGAGGCCAAGGAGCCATCCCCAGCGCCCGGGCCATCTTTGCTCCAATGGAGCCTTGGCTGTGGGAGGGGAAGAGAGAGACAGAGAGGAAGGGGGGGGGGTGTGTGGAGAAGCAAATGGGCGTTTCTCCTATGTGCCCTGGCCGGGAATCGAACCCGGGACTTCTGCACGCCAGGCCGACGCTCTACCGCTGAGCCAACCGGCCAGGGCAAAACAACTTCTACATAAAATGGAATAGTGTTCGTCCCTCAGCCCTGTGCTGTAATTATAAGAAAGCATCTTCAAATGCTGTTTAGCTTACTCAGAGCAACCTTACTGTCTTTGAACCATAGCTTCTCATGAAGGTGACATGGTGTCAACTCAAGGTTAGTTTTCAAAGTAATTTGTTTTTGTGGTTACAAACATAATTTTTGCTTATTATACAAACTTGTAAAATGCCAGAGCACGAAGACAAAAATATAAATTATGCATAAACCTAACAACCAGTGATATCCACTATTATAATGTTAGCCTTGCCATATTTTCAATCTTTTCTATCAAAATTGGTGTCATACAGTAACTATTTTGTAAACTGATTTTACAGTTGTTATATTGTGAACATTTACCCATGTTATTAACATTCTCATCTGACATGATTTTAGTGGCTGCATTGGGTTTTGGGGGAGATTTATCGGTATCGCTTCCTACCGCGCCATTACGCTGACGTCATCTCCAGTGGCTGCATTGGGTCCTATTATAACTTCTCACCCTCCTGTGATTAGGCGTTCGTGTTGCTATAACACCCCCCTGCACAGACAACGGTGTAATGAATGAAGCCTTGAGCACATTCAACTCTGTGTCTCTTTCTTAAAAAAAAAAAAAGAAAGAAAGAAAGAAAAGAAATGCTGAGGCAAGGGATTTGGACACTTTAAGACTTCTTCACACTGTTGTCAAATTTCCCTTTAGAAAGAGTAGTGTAGGTAAGTCCACATCGCCTACACCTCACTTTAATTGAATGCTGTATCAGTCAGGGTGTTTTAAAAGAGAACATTAAGTGTTTCAGCAAAGAAGACTTAATAAAAGGATTGCTTTAAGCCCTGGCCGGTTGGCTCAGCGGTAGAGCGTCGGCCTAACGTGCGGAGGACCCGGGTTTGATTCCCGGCCAGGGCACACAGGAGAAGCGCCCATTTGCTTCTCCACCCCTCCGCCGCGCTTTCCTCTCTGTCTCTCTCTTCCCCTCCCGCAGCCAAGGCTCCATTGGAGCAGAGATGGCCCGGGCGCTGGGGATGGCTCTGTGGCCTCTGCCTCAGGCGCTGGTCGCAACATGGCGACGCCCAGGATGGGCAGAGCATCGCCCCCTGGTGGGCAGAGCACCGCCCCTGGTGGGCGTGCCGGGTGGATCCCGGTCGGGCGCATGCGGGAGTCTGTCTGACTGTCTCTCCCCGTTTCCAGCTTCAGAAAAATGAAAAAAAAAAAAAAAAAAGGATTGCTTTAATAGGCATTGGAAGGCTGAAAGGTTAAATGAGTACACTGAGAACTCCGAGAGAGTAACTGCAGCAAGCATGCCCCACCTCCACGGCTGGAAGAACAAAGGGGCAGAGCTGGGGACCGACGGGCAACCTCTGCATCTTGGGAGGGATGACGCTCTAACCCACTGAGCTATCTGGCCAGGGCCCAGTCAGGACACGCACAGGAACTGATTGACGTTCCTTTCTCTCTCCTTTCCTCGCCCTCTAAAATCAGTCAATCAAATAAACAAACAAAATAAAAAAAAGAAAGAAAAGAAATACAAAGGGACTGAGCTGGGATCATTGAAACCGCAAATTCAAAGCAGGGGTCCTCCTGGAGCTGGAGGACAGACCTGTGATGAGGGGTACTGCTGTTGCTGCTGGCACTGAAGGGGTTTATGGGAACACCCCTGCAGAGCTGGTACTCAGACCTCTGCGAAGATGTTCCCAGCTGGCACTGGCACCTCTGAAGAGCATGACAAAGCTATGCCTAGTTGTGCAATAAAAAGTAAAAATAAAAAGCCGGAGTGTGGAACCAGCTACTGTGGGCAGAGTGTCGAAGCATTATTGAGAAGACCCTAACAGTATCAGCGAGCAACCAGGAGGATCAAGTTCTCCTTTCTCCAGTCCGGCAGTCCCTCTAGGGCCCCCTACTGGCAGAGCCTAACATGGAGCTAGCCAACAAATGAGAAATGAGGTTTGCACAGTCCCTGCCCCAATCTCATAGAAAGGTTAAATTGGGAGCTGAGAGACAATGGCCTAATAACCAGACAGGCATCACCACATTTAAAATTTTTGTTGGTAATATCTTTAATATCAGTGATTCAAAGCAAATTAAATAAGATATTGGATGGCATAGTATTCTGATGAGTTATAATTTTATAATACATAGAGATCTGATTTCAAATTGAACTGGACTTCTTCAAAATATCAGATGACTACCAACTGACATTTGAAGTGCTTCCTATATACCTAGCACTCAGCTCAGCAGGCAATGAAGGTGAGATTTGTACCGGCAGCCATAGATCAGAGCCCAAGCTCTTAGTCATATTTCTGTACAATGTCTCCATCTCCTTTACCATTTAGGTAACACACTGGTTCTTGCTCCGGCCATACCATGGGGATGAACACAGCAACCTCAGACTCTCTCCATGCATAGGACCACTTAATATTTAAGACTGTTCTCACGTGAAGCTTTCAGCATTTCAGTAACCACAGGCCTAACAGTGAGGGCCAGACGGACTCATCCCCACCCCAGATCTTGATTTTTAGCAAGCAGTCGTAGCATACTGGAATCACAGAGCTACATTCAAAATCCTTACCAGGTATTTTAATTTCTTCTGTAACATTTCAATACACAGTTGTTCAGAGTCTTTTAGAACACTTTTCATGACCTATAATATACAATGCAGCCTCTCTCTCTCTCTCTCTCTCTATATATATATATATATATATATATATATATATATATATATATTGTATTTTTCTGAAGCTGGAAACGGGGAGAGACAGTCAGACAGACTCCCGCATGCGCCCGACCGGGATCCACCCGGCACACCCACCAGGGGCTACGCTCTGCCCACCAGGTGGCGATGCTCTGCCCCTCCGGGGCATCGCTCTGCCGCACCAGAGCCACTCCAGCGCCTGGGGCAGAGGCCAAGGAGCCATCCCCAGCGCCCGGGCCATCTTTGCTCCAATGGAGCCTTGGCTGCGGGAGGGGAAGAGAGAGACAGAGAGGAAGGAGGGGGGGTGGAGAAGCAAATGGGCGCTTCTCCCATGTGCCCTGGCTGGGAATCAAACCCGGGTCCCCCGCACGCCAGGCCAACGCTCTACCGCTGAGCCAACCGGCCAGGGCCGCCTCTCTATATTTTTTGACAGCTCTGGTTAATAATAAAAAGTTCTTACTTGCAGAGTGCAAAGATCTATTTCTCTACAAGCTCCACCCGAAGGTTTTGGATCTTGCTCTCTTGAAGGTTTTGGATCTTACACGGTTTTGCAAATGCTCAAGGGCAGCTGTGGCATCCGTCTTCCCCTGCTGCTGCGGTGAGGAGCTCACCTACTTGTGGAGGTAGCAGAAGTCTCCAGCGTGGCAGAGTGGGTGAGCAGAACTCAGACTTGGCAGTGGGGAAGACACACGTCAAGGACGTTTGTTTGGTGATGAAGAGCACAGGTTTTTAACTTAGCCCAATCTGAGTTCAAGTCTTAGCTTAATGATTTCCTAGTTGAGACCATTTACTAGCTCTGTGACTTTGAACAGGTTGTGTAGCCAAACGGGAATGTTAATACTTACCAGACAGGGATGCTGTGAGGATTCAGCGAAAGCTGGCAGGTGCTCACCTTTGCCATGTAGGAGATGCTCAGGAAATGCGATCTATCCAGTGTATCCATGAAAGACACTGATTTTATTTGCACATAAAGTGGTGGAAGTGTCTCTTTATGGCAGCAATTGTCATTGAAAGATCATCCCATTTTATTCCAAAAGATCGATTTTTTTAGTTACGTACTAGACTCTCTAGACAACCTTTCTTTCAGTCCACTGAAAAAGCTGAGATAGACGGCATGTGGCATCCGAAGACCTGAATTCAAGATCTAGTTCTGTTTCTCATTCTTTCGTCTTGAACAAATTGTCTGAATCTTGTTTTCTTCACTTATAAAATGCACCAACATAGCTAAAATGCCCACCATGAAGTACTATGTAGCAATTAGAAGCAACAGATTAGAACACAGAGCAACGTGGATGGGTCTGAAGACATAGTTATGAGTGAAATAAGTGATCGACAGATTGAGAAATATAGCAATGTCACTTATGTAAAATTAAAATAACGACACACTATGTATTATAACAGCCATATAAACTATAGAAATCCAACGTATTGTAATGATTGTCCATGAGAGGAAGAAAATGCAACCAAGTTGGGAGATTAAAAGGGATAAAAAAAATAAAGACCAGAGGGGCCTCAACAAATAAATAAACAAACAAATGCAATGGGGAAGCGATGCTTCCCTACTTTTCTCACAAGATCATTCTGTGAGGATCTGATGAGATAATGCATGAGAAAGCAAAAATTAATTTACTATTTCCATTATAATCTCCATATTGGACAAATGAGCTGAACAGAGGCAAAATATCCTCGTCACTGGTCAGTAGGAAGATCATCGCCAGGGCAGGGCTCAGAAAGCCTTGCCCCGGCTGCAGAGTCTGCTGGGGACATGACATCAGAGCTCTGATGAAGGAGGGGCAGACTCTCCTCCACTTCTGGAGACACCACCTTGTGACACAGCGAGAAGCAGAAGCAGCCTTCCTCCCATGGATTCACTGCGAATGGCCCTCTCAGGCCCTCGGAAGAAGAGACCCAGGCAGATGGACGCCCCGATGGCTTCCACTCCTCCTGACATCAAGTTCCGAGATTTGGTCCTCTTCATTTTGGAGAAGAAGATGGGAGCCACCCGCAGAGCCTTCCTCATGGAGCTGGCTCGAAGGAAAGGATTCAGGATTGAGGATAAGCTCAGGTAGGACACCGCTGGTTTCATTTGTGAGTCAATTTTGTGAAGAGCTTCTTTGAAACCCAAGGAGCCTGCATTTTCTCCCCAGTAGGGAAGAGGTGACGTTCCCACTGGGAGAACAGGTTTAAAATCAAGGATGAGCCGATTACGATGGGAAATAAGATGAGTAGGGACTGAATACAATCATATTGAAACTAATTAGCATCCAGAGATAAGGTAAAAAAAAATCTCTATGAGATGAGGCATCTAAGGATGATCAATAGAAACTTAGTTGGAAAATTCAAAGCTGAAACCACTCAGTTTCATTCTTGACCAGTTTGAACAAAACACCAGAGTTCAATCAAAAAACGTCAACTACTTTGGGGCAGAAAGAATACTTTGGTCACTTGGCTCCGAAGCTAAACATCTGGCTGTGCTGAGGTGACCAGTGTCTGTGACAAGCTAGGATGAGTGACTGTAGCTGGCTTACCACAGGCACCTCAATGATGCCTTGATCTTGCTTTTTCAAAGATCATTCTGCACCAGGTTTGTAGAGAAAAGGATGCTCGTTAAGGACCCAGGGACTGCCCTGTCCCAGGCCGGTAGCTCCCAGGCTGAGAGTGATGAGACCACTCGACAGAACCCAGACAAGAACAGTTGAAGCAACCATTTGTGTTACCTTGACTGGTTCACTCACAAACCCACTCACAGTATAGGCAATTAGCCTTATTGTTGCTCACTGTTATAGAAACTCTTCACTGGTCTCAGACAGGTGGAAGAGAAAACAAAATAAAATCCAGAAATAAATAGTATTAGAACCTTGACATAAATAGTTCCAAACAGAACTGCCCGGGAGCTTGCAGTGAATAAGAAATGGTGATGAATGCAATTAGCTGGCTTTGATGGTCAAAGGAATAAACTGACCACATTTTTTATTTTCAGGGAAAACTATAAGAATTCTATGTGAAAATCAATTTCTATTTAAAAAATAGTCTTTGATATTTAAAAATAAAACTGACAAGATTTTCCTGCTGAAGAAATGTCAGCTTCAAATTGCTTTAAGACACATATGTCAAAAGTCGATAATCAGATATGATAATCTTCACAAGACCCATCGTTCATATGAAAAGGCAATATCCCAGAAACATTTCTTTTAACAAAATACACCATTAAGAAATTCCTGTGTCTCCCACAGTCTCTCCTATCTGATTTCTCTCTCTATGGTCCCCTTTATCTCCTCTCTGCCCCTTTTTTCTCTTTAATCCCTATCTCATTTGTGGTGTTGAACCCAAAATATTATTTTGGGGCTTAATGTTCTTTCCATGAAATCTTAAATCTCATCTAATTGTAAGTCTGCCTAATTTTACAGACTTCCATAAAATGGTGAAATTAGGAAGGGAAAGATGACACAGGCAAAGGGGTCAAATATCAGAACTAGAAAAAAAGAAAGAAATTGAAAATCAGAAATTAAAAACCTCAGCAAATACAGAACTGCTTTTTTCGTGGTGAAGAATTAAACAAGGGCCAGGCAGGAAGGCGAGAGCCTGATGGGCAAGTTACCACTTACACAGAAGGCTCTCTGTTGACCAGTCCACTCTTCCAGCAAGGGCTGACCGGTTCGGTGGCGGGCACAGCGACAAATACGTACGTGGTGGCTGGGGCAGGTACTTGGGGAGATGAGGGGAGGCAAGTTTCTTCCTCCAGCAAGAGAGCCCTAGAGGCAGCTCTGGGGCCCAGACGCCTGCTGCCAGGGGCCGAGCCCAGCTGCTCAGGAGACAGAGGAAACTGGGCCACGGTGAGCAAACTGCTGCTGTGCATGTGATGGTGACAGGGTTCCCAGGCTCGCCGCTCAGTAGACACATTAAATACAAATATGTTTATGGCACGAAAATAAACCACAGGAAGTAGAAGTCCTAGCTCTCAAAACGGAATTTTCATTCTCAGATGTACAGACTTTAATTTATCATTGACATACAATATTAGTTTCAAACATATAAAATTAGTCATCTTGACAGTTACAGATCTTATGATGTGATCACCGTGCTAAAAGTCCAGTAACCATGTGTCACAGTACAAAGTTAGTTTCCTAATGTAGGTGTTCACTGCTGTGAATTTCCCTCTGACCCCTGCTTTTACTGCAACCCCTAAGTTCTGGTTTGTTGTGTTTCCATTTTAGTTTGTCTAATATACTTCTGTATTTCCCCTTTAATTTCTTCTTTGGTCCATTGGTTGTTCGGGAGAGTGGTTTAATTTCCATGTGTTCCTGAATTTTCTAGTTTCATACCACTGTGTTCAATAAAAGACAATAGAAATCATTGAAGGAGAGGATCTCACTAGATAAGAAATAAAGAGACTTCAAATTCTGGCCCTGCCCCTTCTCAGCCACATCATGTGGGGCAAGGCCCTCTCTGTCCTCTCTGACCTTAGTTTCCAGAGAAATGATTTGCTGTGTCTGATGTGATCACCGAATGTGTTAACATGCTTTGATAAATTAAAAGTTATGCAAATATAAAGTGTGAATATTTTCTTGTTATTTAGTTGGATCCATTGACCTTGACAGTAAAACCCTAAAAAGAGAGGGTTCTTTCTCAACAATATGAATTCGGTCCAATGATATAAACAAACAGAACAAAGACAGGAAGGAAACCCATCAAAATGTTACAAGTGGTTATTTTTGGGGGGAAGGGGGTAGTTAAGAGGGATTATGCCTTTTTTTATTCTTTGTGTTTTCCAATTTTTTACAATATGCATATATTTTAAACATGAAAAATAAAAACTGATTTTTAAAAGAAAAGATTCTTCTCAATAGTGAAGGTTAACTATACCTGTCTTTTCTGGTAAACTTATTTACTAGAAAAAAGAGGAGTTACTTACTCTGGGTTCTTACTCAGGAAAGAGGAGTTAAAAAATATATATGTTCTGAAAATAGGCAGCAATCTTCCTAGTTCCCAGCACATTCTTTGGCTTCCAGGAAGATTAAATATGAGGATAAATCTGATGCTTACATTACCTGGGCCTGAACACACAGCTTAGAAATGGCACACTTGGATGCACTGAGCTGTCTGGAGCTATTTTATATTCCAGCATGTGTGGATTGGGCTTTCATTAATAATATATTGCATTGGAAAAGACACGTTATTCTGTATGTCATTGGAAACTGGTTCTTTTTTTTTTTTTTTTTTTTTTTTTTTTTTGACACAGAGAGAAAGTAAGAGAGAGGGACAGATTGGGGCAGACAGACAGGATTGGAGAGAGATGAGAAACATCAATTCTTCCTTGTGGCACCTTAGTTGTTCATTGATTGCTTTTTCATATGTGCCTTGCTTGGGGGGCTCCAGCAGAGCCAGTGACCCTTTGCTAAAGCCAACAACCTTGGGCTTCAAGCCAGCAACCTTTGGACTCAAGCCAGCTACCATGGGGGTTATGTCTATGATCCCACACTCAAGCCACTGACCCCACGCTCACGCTGGTGAGCCTGCACTCAAGCCAGATGAGCCCATGCTCAAGCCAGCAACCTCCGCGTTTTGAATCTAGGTCCTCTGCATTCCAGTCCCATGCTCTATCCACTGCGCCACTGCCTGGTCAGGCTTCTTTTTCTTTAATTAGCATTTTTCTACTCAACACTTTACTTTCAGCCTTCCTGTATTATGTTGGCTTAGTTACACCTACCTGGCCTGCCTGTACTTTTCATTTATTTTTTATGTCATGTTGAGTATGTGGCTTCTTCCTCTCTCATTATCCCCAGACTATTATCTCCAATGTCCCAAGAAATCTCCTAGTAGTAAAATCTATGGTTTTTTCACCTGAATGTTGGTGAAAGAAAAAAAGGAAGGAAGGAAGGAAGGGAGGGAGGGAGGGAGGGAGGGAGGGAGGGAGGGAGGGAGGGAGGGAGGGAGGGAGGGAGGGAGGGAGGGAGGAAAGGAGAGAGGGAGGGAGGGAGGGAGGGAGGGAGGGAGAGGGGGAGGGAGGGAGGGAGGAAAAGAAAAGAAAGAAGGAAGGAAGGGAGGAAGGAAAAGAAAAGAAAGAAGGAAGGGAGAGAGGGAGGGAGGGAGGGAGGGAGGGAGGAAGGAAGGAAGGAAGGAAGGAAGGAAGGAAGGAAGGAAGGAAGGAAGGGAGGGAGGGAGGAAAGGAGAGAGGGAGGGAGGGAGGGAGGGAGGAAAAGAAAAGAAAGAAGGGAGGGAGGGAGGGAGGGAGGGAGGGAGGGAGGGAAGGAGGGAGGACGGAAGGAAGGAAGGAAGGAAGGAAGGAAGGAAGGAAGGAAGGAAGGAAGGAAGGAAGGAAAAGAGAGAAAGAAAGAAAAAGAAAGAGAAAGAGAAAGAAAGAAAGAAAGAAAGAAAGAAAGAAAGAAAGAAAGAAAGAAAAAAAAAAAAAGAAAGAAAACCTCACCTCTGTTCTTAACCAAATTCTAACATGACTTCTTGTTTAAGGCCATGACTGTAGGATGCTTCCCTACCAAATGCCTGCTCCAGAAAGCCCAAGGCTACCAGGAGAAGTTACTGTTGTTCCAGCCAGAACCTAGCAGTAGGCAGATGGGCCCCTGAACCCTCTCTTAGAGCAGCTACTGTAGAAACCTTGCAATTATAAATCCTTTCTCTGCCTCTTTGAGATGTAAGCCTTCCAACCATTCACAGTGGTCTTCTCAGTGACCAGAGAGTCGGCTCTTTGAAAAGCAATCATTCGAAGAGAGAACTCTCAATTCCATTCTCTGAGGGAAGCCAAAGGCTCTAACTTGCACCACTGCCTCCATCATAAGGATTCAAGAACTCTGTTTCTCCTCTGAATAAGCACCAACTAGCAAATGCAGGTGTCCTGGTCACGTGGACCAACTCCCCTTGATCCCCCTCAGTGCCTTTCCCCGGACCCACGCTGGCCTCTAACAGGGCTCCTGCCTTCTGTTTCCTCGAAGTTGAACTCCAGTCATGCTGGACGCTCTTCCCTATTGCCATGGCTATTACTAAATAAAATTCATCCTTTCATTTTAAACAGCGTCCAGCTTTGTTTATCTTTGACAATGTCCTATTACTTCAAATTTGTGGTGTCTGAAAGCAAGATATCAAGTCTTTATTTGCAAAATAAACTGCACACCAGATGAAAAAGATGCTACCAGCTCTAGAAAATACAATGTTAAACTAGTCCACCTCTAGGTCCCTTCCAGGTACAATGTCCAAACACATCTTCACTGGTTTCTCTTTCTATATTTTTTCTCACTTCTCCCCAACCCCCGACCTTGAATTCCTTCTCCCTATACCTCTCTGGGTCTAAGAGCTAAGGCCCCAGGGAAGTACTCTTGGAGGAGAGCACGTCCTCCCCAGAACCGAGTTGATGCGTGGCTTCTGGCTTGGCTTCACTCTTCATCTCATCCAGTTACACCTCCCGGGCTCCTCAGGGGGCAAGGGCGTCATCCCGGCCATCAGTGCACCTCACCCTCAGACCTCTGACGATTTCTTACACATAGTAGGTTTCAGGAAATATTTTCTCAAAAGAAGGATTTATCTAGTGAATATGGAACCAGCCAGAGGAACTTGTGATTACCAAGATTAATTGTTTTTAAGATTTTATTTATTGATTTTTAGAGAGAGGGGGGGAGAGAGAGAGAGAGAGAGAGAGAGAGAGAGAGAGAGAGAAGGGGGAAGGAGCAGGAAGCATCAACTTGTAGTAGTTGCTTCTTGTATGTGCCCTGACTGGGCACGCCTAGGGTTTCGAACAGGCAACATCAGCGTTCCAGGTCGACGCTTCATCCACTGCGCCACCTCGGGTCAGGCAAGATTAATTTTTATAATTAAATTTTTTTCTACGATGCACCAGTATTATTTTTGTAAGCATTTAAATGATCAAGACCTTCTTTTCATAAATTCGGGAGCATGTAATGTGAACTTTAGTCCTGCTCTGGTCCAATTTACTTGGTATTTCAAAATCTGTAAAATTTAAGTTAATGAAAATGTTCATAATACCATTTAAGATGGGCCAACAAATTAGAGCAAGGCCCTCCCTGTCTTCAGTCTATCAGGGCTCGAAATATAAACCTATCTTGCCTGCTTTGATTTTTCTGTTTCAGGGATTCTGAAACAGAACAGTTGTTCAGGGAAATTGGCAGAAGAATTTTAAAACTATAAACAGCTCAGCTTAACTGTAAATTACTATTTAAAATCATTGCTTACAGGCCCTGGCCGGTTGGCTCAGCGGTAGAGTGTCGACCTGGCATGCGGGGGACCCGGGTTCGATTCCCGGCCAGGGCACATAGGAGAAGCGCCCATTTGCTTCTCCACCTCCCCCCCCCTCCTTCCTCTCTGTCTCTCTCTGTCTCTCTCTTCCCCTCCCGCAGCCAAGGCTCCATTGGAGCAGAGATGGCCCGGGCGCTGGGGATGGCTCCTTGGCCTCTGCCCCAGGTGCTAGAGTGGCTCTGGTCTCGGCAGAGCGACGCCCCAGAGGGGCAGAGCATCGCCCCCTGGTGGGCAGAGCGTCGCCCCTGGTGGGCGTGCAGGGTGAATCCCGGTCAGGCGCATGCGGGAGTCTGACTGTCTCTCCCCGTTTCCAGCTTCAGAAAAATACAAAAAATAAATAAATAAATAAATAAATAAATAAATAAATAAATAAAATCATTGCTTACAAAATCAATCTTACATCAGATGGGAAGGATCAGGAATGACCTTTCCAGGGAAAGAAACGAGTTTTAAAGACAAAGATAAGAGCAGGTGATTACCCATGAAAACTGAGGAGTCAGATTGGGGATCAGTCTGTCTCTAGGCAAAAAGGATGGCTGCCTCTTTCTTCATGGAGAGTTTTCTAATTATCCTGAGAGGCAGGACCAACAGGAAAAGAAAGACAGAAAAACCAGGATACAGGTATCAGAGGAAAATAAATTTAGAACTAAGATTTATGAGTTAATTCCATAACTCAGGGCTTTCCAGGTACCTGAGTGCCAAAGTTAGGGTTCTTACGTCTTTTACTAAGTGTCTTATCATATATTTAATGTGTTTCCTTTAACTGTTCCTAAACTGATGTGTTAAAAATAATTCAGTTTTGTCTTAAGGAATAATGTAAAAACTATGAAACCCATTAAAATCATGTCTAATAGACACAATTTAAAAATGTAAACAAAAATAAACACATATGCATTTTAAGTGTTCAGTTGTATACCTGCTAAAATTATCTGACGTACGTGCAGAGAAATGAGTACCATGTTGGGAAACATTGCTGTAACCGAGTCCCACATTGCCGTAACTGAGTCCCACATTGCCGTAACTGAGTAACTGAGCCCCACATTGCCGTAACTGAGTCCTACATTGCCAGAACTGAGTCCCACATTGCTAGAACTGAGTCCCACGTTGCCGTAACTGAGTCCCACGTTGCCGTAACTGAGTCCCACGTTGCCGTAACTGAGTCCCACATCGCTATAACTGAGTCCAGTGTGGGGCAGTTCAAGGAAGGACTTTCTTTACAGCAGTGTTTCTCAAAGTGGAGTTCTGGGGTTGTGGGTGAGTTTTAAAATATAGGCGCTCCCACAGAGCAGCAGGGTCTATTTCCGCTTTCATTGCATCTGGAAGGGCTTGTGACTGCTTCAGCCAATAAAGTGACACTATGTGACTTTTGAAACTGGGTCATAAAAGGCCCTGTGGCTTCTACTGTTCTCTGGATCTCAGAACCTCCTGTAAGGAGTTTGAGTCCCCTCTGAGCAAAGCCACGCACAGGTGTTCAGGTTGATAGACGCGTTGAGCCCAGCCTGCCAGCCATCCGCACCAAGGTGTCACGTGTGTGGGGCCATCTGGAACATCAGCACCTCCATCCATCGGGACCACACCAAACAGAAGGATCACCAGCCAAGCTGCCTGAATTCCTGACCCACAAAATGACAGCTATAATAAAATCATTACCTTTTTAAAGCCGTTACATTTTGGTGCGGTTGTGCATAGCAAAAGATAACTAGGACTGACTGACTATCTCAGAACCACCAAGGGAATTTGACAAAATGCATATCCCTGGGCCTAGGTAAGATTTACTAACCCTGAGTCTCTGGTAATAGGGCCTAGGCATCTGAATTTTAATCCAGCTTCCTGGGTATCTCAAGTAGACACTGATTGATCAATCCATTTCTTTATTCTACCAATGCTCTTTTTGTGTGTGTGTGTATGTGTGTGTGACAGAGACAGAGAGAGGGACAGATAGGGACAGACAGACAGGAAGGGAGAGAGATCCAAAGCATCAATTCTTCATTGCGGCACCTTAATTGTTCATTGATTGCTTTCTCATATGTGCCTTGACTGGGGGGGGGGGGCTACAGCAGAGCAAATGACCCCTTGCTCAAGCCAGTGACCTTGGGCTCAAGCTAGTGAGCCTTGCTCAAACCAGATGAGCCCGCACTTGAGCTGGTGCCCTTGAGGTTTTGAACCTGAGTCCTCTGCATCCCAGTCTGACACTCTATTCACTGCGCCACCGCCTGGTCAGGCCCACTGGTCTTTCTATGGACCATTACTATGAATCTGGCCACGTACATGGCACCAGGAATGATTAGAACCCAGCTTATAACCAGGCAAATTATAGCACTGTCCTTGCCCTCAAGGACACCAATGAGCCCAGAAACACATTCCAGTTCAGTACTAGTTACAAAAGAAGACCCTGCATAGTTTGCCCCGTGGGAAGCTAAGGGACAAATTCTATTTCAGAACTGCTCTCATTGGCTCAAGGCCTCCCAAACCTAGTCCGAGGCATTACTCAGTCATGGCTGAGAAACTAGGTGCATTTAAGTAATCAAATCCAGTGAGATTTCCAGAACAGCCATCTTAGCAGCACCTTGGGGTCTTCGAAAGGTTGGCGGAGGTAGAGGGGGCAGCCATGAAAAGCTATCACCTTTAATTATAAAAAGAAAGCCCAGGTCTCTGGGGGCAAGGCAGTTACTACCTCAGTCCCAGCTCCGTGTTTTTGTCCTTGAAAATGACATTCATGTATGTATTTTTTTCTCCTAAGTAGGAAAATGATGTTAGATGGTTAAGAACAGAAAAATACCAAAACAAACCAAGCTCACTCAGGAGTCTAACCGCGGCCTAGGAGAACGTTAAGAGGTTGCTTGAGCTGTGCACACCTGGGTTTGAATCCTGCTTCATGTAACCTCTGCAAGCATTGGTTTCCTCATCTAAAGTTATATTGCCCACCTCCTGCGACTCTTGGGGGGACTAAGTAAGAATACACAGTTGGCCCTTCGTATCCGCCGGTTCCCCATCCACAGATTCAACCAACTATAAATGGAAAATAACATTAAAATTTCAGAAAGTTAATCCTTAAACAATACAGTATAACAACTATTTACATAGCATTTACATTGTCTTAGGCATTGTAAGTAATCTAAAGATGATTTAAAATATATGGGAAGATATATGTAGGTTATATGCAAATACTATGCCATTTTATTTTATTTATTTATTTATTTATTTATTTATTTTATTTTTTTTTTTTGTATTTTTCTGAAGCTGGAAACGGGGAGAGACAGTCAGACAGACTCCCGCATGCGCCCGGCCGGGATCCACCCGGAACGCCCACCAGGGGCGACACTCTGCCCACCAGGGGGTGATGCTCTGCCCCTCCGGGGTATCGCTCAGCCGCAACCAGAGCCACTCTAGCGCCTGGGGCAGAGGCCAAGGAGCCATCCCCAGCGCCCGGGCCATCTTTGCTCCAATGGAGCCTTGGCTGCGGGAGGGGAAGAGAGAGAGAGGAAGGAAGGGGGGAAGTGGAGAAGCAAATGGGCACTTCTCTTATGTGCCCTGGCCGGGAATCGAACCCGGGTCCCCCGCACGCCAGGCTGACACTCTACCACTGAGCCAACCGGCCAGGGCTACTATGCCATTTTATATAAGGGACTAGAGCAGCAATTTTCAACTGGTGTGCTGCAAGAATTTTTAAAACATGCAATACCTGGCTATTTAGTCAGGAATACTACCTCTTTCCCCTTAAATTGTCAAATTAGAAAATGACAATAGCCCACACAACAATAGCCATCTGGTGTGAATGAATCAAAATTATAGCTAAGGCCCTGGCCGGTTGGCTCAGCGGTAGAGCGTCGGCCTGGCCTGTGGGGGACCCGGGTTCGATTCCCTGCCAAGGCACATAGGAGAAGCACCCATTTGCTTCTCCACCCCCACCCTCCTTCCTCTCTGTCTCTCTCTTCCCCTCCCGCAGCCAAGGCTCCATTGGAGCAAAGATGGCCCGGGCGCTGGGGATGGCTCCTTGGCCTCTGCCCCAGGCGCTAGAGTGGCTCTGGTCGCAACAGAGCGACGCCCCGGAGGGGCAGAGCATCGCCCCCTGGTGGGCAGAGTGTCGCCCCTGGTGGGCGTGCTGGGTGGATCCCGGTCGGGCGCATGCGGGGGGCTGTCTGACTGTCTCTCCCCATTTCCAGCTTCAGAAAAATACAAAAAAAAAAAAAAGATAAAAAAAAAATTATAGCTAAGTTTTTTGTCAGATTGGCAAAAAATATATTTTTTGGTGTGCCGCAGAACTACAGTAATTAGTTTACGTGTGCCATGAGATGAAAAAGGGTGAAAATTGCTGGACGAGAGCATATGAGGATTTTGGTTATTTATGGGGTTCCTGGAACCAACCCCCATGGATACCAAGGAAAACTGTATACACATGTGAGTATGTGTGTGTGTGTAGTTGTTACTAATTTTTCTAAAAATCTGGAGTGCTTCTAGTTTTTTGTTTTGTTTTGTTTTGGTTAGGTTTTTTGGTATATGCCTGTACATTATACTGTCGCCCTTTCCTCGACTTTTCCAGGCATTCCGGGTGTCTCTGCTAGAGGCAGGGCTGTATCCAAAGAAATCCAAGGTAAAGAGACAGCAGTGGCCTTGGCCGGTTAGCTCAGTCAGTTAAGAGCGTCATCCCAAAACAAAAAAATTGCTTGTTTGATCCCCACTCAGGACAGATACTGTTTCTGTCTCCCTGTCTCTCTCTCTCCCTGCCTCTCTGAAAAAAAAAAGAAGAGAGAGAGAGAGAGACAGTGATGGGGGAGCAGGGTGGTGAGAATTGGTAGTGGGGGCCTGAATTTGGGAGACGAGCCCCTGGGCTCCTCCTTGGCAAACCTGCCTCCCTCCCAGACTCAGGCTAAGCCCAGAGCTTAGAGAGCCTGGCAGCCGCCCTGTGGCTTCTTCATCTTGATGTGTAACTATGGCAACTGTTCTTTCAGACTTTCAGGGACAATTCTACACGTCTTACAGTCTTATTGTAGTTGATGTAATATTGGACATAAAATACTAAAACGTAATTCTATGGGGTGACAGTAGGGATAGTAGGGTTAATGGTATTATATAAGAAGTGTTATTATATTTATTTCTGGCCTTTGGAAGGAAACAGGGGTGTTTTTTTTTTTATAATAATGACACTCATTCAGATGTTGTTCCTTTTTGCAGAACAGCCATGGAGTCAACACAAAGTCAGAGAGGTAGCTCAGCTTCGTCCAAGCATACAGGCTTAGGGTTAAAATAGAACTAGGATCAAACATCTGCTCCCCCAGTTATTAACTGGGTGAATTTTTATATCACCAAGGCTCTCTTCTCGTGTTTAAATGGGGGGAGGGGTGATGATACCTATCTCACAGTGTTATTGCCGATCAAAGAGGTAATGTCTGAAGCGTGCCCACCACAGTGTTTGGAAGCCAGTAAGATTCCAATATTATTACTATTTTCAATGTTGGAGTACCCAGAGCAGAGCAAAAACCACTGCACCAGCAAGAGGCAAACAGCTGCCACCGCATGGCGGGGAGACAGTGTTAACAGACACACCACGGGCGGTAGCGCTCCTTCCTGTCTAGGGTTAGAAGACACTCTAATAATAATAATAGTTATTATTATTACAGATATTATAGTAAATAGTATATTTTATAGTTTTATATATTATATAATTATATTATTGTATATTTATATAATATTATAGTATTTATTATTATAATAAAGGTCAGAAATATAAATGGACTATGTAGCTCTATTAATCCTTTTCTTGTCCTCTTAAGGTCTTCACATGGATAACCTTGCAAAAAGGTCACTATAAATAATTTTTGAGGTTATGAGGCCCTAGACTAGGGAAGCAGTTAGCTGTCTTCCCGTAACTCTTGGAAACTGCTGTTTCACCACCACGCATTCGTGCCGGGGCCTGGGGCGCAGCCTGCCATCCAGATGGTCTCAGCTCCGCTCCCAGCCCCCACCCCTCTCCCGGCACCAGCTTCAGATCCCAACTGTCGACCGAATATTTTCATTGGGATCTCCTGCCATCTTTCAAATGCAGTAGGTCTGAAAAAAACTTCAATTTTACTCCCCAACCTTTTCAAAGTTGCAACTTTCTTTTTTCTGAAGCTGGAAACGTGGAGAGACAGACAGACTCCCGCATGTGCCCGACCGGGAACCACCCGGCACGCCCACCAGGGGGCGACGCTCTGCCCACCAGGGGGCGATGCTCTGCCCCTCCGGGGCGTCGCTCTGCCGCAACCAGAGCCACTCCAGCGCCTGGGGCAGAGGCCAAGGAGCCATCCCCAGCGCCTGGGCCATCCTTGCTCCAATGGAGCCTCGGCTGCAGGAGGGGAAGAGAGAGACAGAGAGGAAGGAGGGGGGGGTGGAGAAGCAAATGGGCACTTCTCCTATGTGCCCTGGCCAGGAATCGAACCCGGGTCCCCCGCACGCCAGGCCGACGCTCCACTGCTGAGCCAACCGGCCAGGGCCTCAAAGTTGCAACTTTCTAAATCCCTGTTTCTCCCAAAAGTGCTAGTACTTGACCAAAAATGCCAGTACTTTTGTGGTTGATATGCCGGAATAATATTTGACTCTATGCTCCCCTTCGCCTTTGATAGGTGACCTAATGCCAGAGCTCTACCGTTTGTCTTCTCTGCCTTCCTTCCTAGTGCTGTGGGAACCAGGCTGGGTTCAAGTCATCCAACATTTGGTCCATTGTTTCATTCACCTCAGTAGCTCCCAAATCCTCCTCAGCCATCACCCTCCCCTCCAAATCATTGAGTGTACTAGACTAGTCTTTTTAAATATCACAGTAATGCTCTCAGCATCCTACTCACAAAAACATTCCCTGGCTCCACAATCCCAGAAAATAAGACCCAGCTGGGCTTTTAAAGGTCTTTTACAATGTGGTTGCCTCTATTGATTCAGCCCCATCTACAACTCCCTCTCACCATAAACCTTCACTCCAATGCAGACCACACTTCTACCTTCCTTCTGGCTTCTGAACCTTTTCTCCCAAGAGGGTCCAACGTTCTGCCTTCCAGGTACTTTATTCCTGCCAACCCTCAAGACCAGACACAAATCGTGCTTTTCCACGAGCCATCCTACGTCTCCCAGCGCACACTAAGCTCTCCCGTTCTCTGCACATCATGTGCAGAGATCTTGTCTGTACCTCGTGTCTTGTCATCGCATATTGCTACCATCTGTTTCACTTAAGATACCAATGACCAGAAACTTCCTTTTTCTTCTTTTGCACCCACTCCGTCCCACCGCCACTACCACCACCACAAGGAACCTAGGGCCGTGAATGTAACAGTGAACCAAAAAATACCCGACAAATCCAGGAGTCAATCAAACAAAGGAGAGGAGAAAAAGAAAGTTAAGGGTGAAAAGTAAGAAAAAGAAGAGAATCCTATGTTTCTCTTGGATGCTTAGATGTGCATCTTGTTAGCTCCCAGGTTCATACACTATTTGAACTGAAAGAGCCTTAAAAATTCCAATGCTGACTTGAAGGCTTGCTAATAACCAAAATATCATAGTTGACCCAGAAAAGACCATCAAAAAGGATAAAGATCATTTTCTAGGTGTGTGACCTTCAGGGTGTCACCTAACCTCTCCGTTGTCCAGTTTCCTCGTTTTTGAAGGGTGGACGGCATAACACTTACTGAGAGGCTGAGAGTGTTAAGCACAAAGATGTGTGTGATGTTCTTGGGCAGCGCTGAAATGCGGTGTGTGCTCAGCAGTCATTAGGAAAAGAGCCTAGCCTGTCTCACATCACAGAAACACATGGATAGCAGCATTCAATAGGTTGTATGACCAGTTTAGTGGGAGATGACAAGCATTTCTACATCTATATCTATTTCTACTTTGGGTCATGATAGAAAATGTATTTCTTACTGTGAGCCACAAGCAGTTTTAAAGGCACTGGATGAAATGAAATGGCACACCAAAGCCATGCACAGCGCTAGGTGCTATTTTTTTTTTTTTTTTTTTTTTTTTTGTATTTTTCCTAAGCTGGAAACGGGGAGAGACAGTCAGACAGACTCCCGCATGCGCCCGACTGGGATCCACCCGGCACACCCACCAGGGGCGACGCTCTTCCCACCAAGGGGCGATGCTCTGCCCCTCTGGGGCGTCGCTCTGCCGCAACCAGAGCCACTCTAGCACCTGGGGCAGAGGCCAAGGAGCCATCCCCAGTGCCCGGGCCATCTTTGCTCCAATGGAGCCTCAGCTGCGGGAGGGGAAGAGAGAGACAGAGAGGAAGGAGAGGGGGAGGGGTGGAAAAGCAAATGGGTGCTTCTCCTGTGTGCCCTGGCCGGGAATCGAACCCGGGTCCCCCGCACGCCGGGCCGACATTCTACCACTGAGCCAACCGGCCAGGGCCTACTAGGTGCTATTTTAAGAACGTTTTCATCTTCCATAGTCTCTGGACCTTGGCTTTTCATCGACGCCACAATCCTGCTAACGTTTTGTTTACTTTTCTTGCATCTGACATGTAACGCAGACTACTGCTGCTACACAAATTAAAATAAAGAGAATTCCCTTGCATGGAAGCTTATGATCGAGTCTAGTTTATATATGTCTTTCTCTGTTCGACGGAGCGCTCCGAACACCTTGAGGAAAGAGGAGAGCTTCTGACTCCGAGAGCCCCTTCAGCTGGCGACTGTGTTTTATATTCCGCAGTGACTCCGTCACCCACATTGTGGCGGAGAACAACTCTGGTTCAGATGTCCTGGAGTGGCTTCAGGTCCAGAATATAAAAGCCAGCTCACAGCTGGAGCTCCTCGATGTCTCCTGGCTGATAGAATGTATGAGAGCTGGAAGACCAGTGGAGATGACAGGAAAACACCGGCTTGTCGTAAGTGTCATGGCTGTGTTTGCCGTTGTCTTTTGCTCAATGGTTAGGAGCAGGGGTTATAGAATCAATAGACTGGGTGGGGTTCTCTGCTCACTCCCTTCGTGACCTTGGGCAAGTCACTTAACTGTTCTGAGCTTTAGTTACCTCCTCTATCATATGAATAACAATAGTGCCTACCTCATAAGATGGTTCTGAGGATTAGAATTACATATGTACATATGACTTAACACAAAGCCTGACCTATATATACAGGTACTTAACAAATGGTAGCTATTTTTATGAAGAAAGCTATACAGAATACTTCAAAATATTGAAGCCCTGATGTTCTGGCAGTCAGAGAAGGAGAGAGTTCCTACTTTTTTCTTACTAATATGACCATTCATAAAGAAAAAAATTAAGGAAGTTAAGCTCTTTTTTTTTTTTTTTTTGTATCTTTCTGAAGTTGGAAACGGGGAAGCAGTCAGACAGACTCCCGCATGCGCCCAACTGGGATCCACCTGGCATGCCCACCAGGGGACGATACTCTGCCCATCTGGGGCAACGCTCTGCCACAATCAGAGCCATTCCAGCGCCTGAGGCAGAGGCCACAGAGCCATCCTCAGTGCCCGGGCCAACTTTGCTCCAATGGAGCCTTGGCTGCGGGAGGGGAAGAGAGAGACAGAGAGGAAGGAGAGGGGGAGGGGTGGAGAAGCAGATGGGCGCTTCTCCTGTGTGCCCTGGCCGGGAATCGAACCCAGGACTCCCGCAAGCCAGGCCGATGCTCTACCACTGAGCTAACCGGCCAGGGCCAAAAGTTAAGCTCTTAATTCAAAATCCTTCACCAATGTTCTAGAACCCTCAGGTAGAAGGTTTCAACCATAGCTACATAAGTCCATGGAAAAGAAAAATGGTATTTAATTGATGGTCTTTTTTCATGTTTTTTTCCCTGATTGCAAAAATTATACATGTTAATTAGAGCAAATTCGAATATTGGAGCTTCGTATAACATAAATTTGACTCTCCTATAATTGTATCCTCTTTCCAGAGATAATTGCCATCAAACTGTCTCCAATATTTTTCTACATACATATCTATTATTATTACTATTGATGGTCACTAAAAATGGGTGTTTATACATTTGTTTAGGTGAGAAGAGACTGTGCAGACAACCCCAACCCAGAGCCCCAGAAGTCTCCACCACTTGCTGTACAGAAGATCTCCCAGTACGCATGTCAGAGGAGAACCACGATCAACAACTGCAACCACAGATTCACGGTAATGGCTTCACATCACCCAGAGCTAATGAAGGGCTTGCAGCTCCTTTCCATGGACCTACAACTAGGAATTTTTCTGAAAAGCTAGGAAAGTCTTCCCCACACTTCCCCACCCCCCACACCTGATCTCTGGATTTTCTATTAAGAACGGGTCTACTTCTATCGTGGAAATAGACAAATGTATGTGGATTATATTCTTTAGAGATGATAGATTACTATTTATTGAAAGGCAAATAGTCTGAAAAATCAAATACTGTAATTAGTCCAAAACATAGTAAGAGCAAATTACATAGAAATAGCAATAATGCATAAACAGCTTTTGCTAAGAACCAAAAGACCTAGATTCTCACTTTTCTGATATTAACTATTTTGGGGACATCACTTCCTCTCCCTGAGCCTCCGTTTCTCATTCATTCAATTACAAATTAGCTAGATTATCTGTAAAGCCCCATCCAGCTCTGAAGTTTGGCAGTTGTTTCAAATGAGTCCAACAAGCCCACAACTGCTTGTCTGCCAGCATCGAGTCAATCGCCAGGCGGATAAAACACTCACTACTGTATTGAATACAGAACGTCTCATTTCTAGCCTTCTAGCGCCCCATGTGTGAGGAAGACCAGGAAATTGCAGCTAATGATACCATACAGCTGTAGCTGCTTCCTCCTCGGCTACAAGTGCAAACATGCCCTACCTGAAATAACCCCGGCCTTGGGTCTGTGCCACCTGTGCCTGCACCCGTCATCCCACGAGCCTGTATTGGGTGCTGACTGTGTTTTATGTATGATCCAAGGGGTGGGATACCCAGTGATCAAGGCCACAGGCTGGTGGGGAAGTCAGCAAGCAAAGAGGGAAGGATCATGAATGCTGAGTAATGACTAGCAGGGTGCAGGGTGCAGTGAGCGTGAGATCATGCTTTAGTTTAATTAAATCATTCCTGAATATCTAATGGCAGTGAACTCAAAGTTTTCTTACAAAACACTCTGTGGCCCGTCTTTTCAATCCAATGCCACTTGTCTAACGAGGAAAGGGCACAAAGGTGCTGACCTTCACAGAAAAGGTCAGGCAGTGTGCCAATACTTAAAGGAGAGCAAGAGACATTTGCAAGGGGTCACTGGCTCGGGGGCTAGGAAAGAGACCATGTTTTACTCATCTGGTTTTATTCTTCAGGATGCCTTTGAGGTATTGGCTGAAAATTATGAGTTTAGAGAAAATGAAGGCACCTGTCTGGCATTTATGAGAGCAGCTTCTGTACTTAAATCTCTGCCATTCACAATCGTCAGTATGAAGGACACAGAAGGAATTCCCTGCTTGGGGGACAAAGTGAAGAGTATCATAGAGGTAAGGGTAAAACATGATTTTACACACCTGCAAATAGGAAGATAAGAGGGTAGGCAGGGGGAGAGAGAGGGGAAGGGGGATAGATTTCCCTGTCAACTTTGTAGAGCTATTCATGATTATTTTAGTTTCTCTTGATAGATTATATAGATAGGTAGAAGATAGATAGATGATAGATAGATAGATAATAGATAGATAGATAGATAGATAGATAGATAGATAGATAGATAGATAGATAGATAATAGATAGGTAGATAGAATCCATAACTAATATTATGACAGCTGGAGCTATGTGGGGCCAGCCAAGTGGAAAAAAAACCTCACCTGTGTTATTATTAATCAGAGACAAAGACTCTAGTGACTTCAAAGTCGACAGCAGGGGATGTTCTGACTTTAGACATAGGTTGGGTGAAGGACTTCAGTTCCATTAGAGGACATCACCCTCCAGAATGCTGGTGGGTATAATAGGCAGTGGAGTTGATTCTGCCTTACTACATGTATGATTCAGATAGAGAGCCGGGGTGGGTGTTTATTTACTTAATGATGTTAAAGGATTACCCAGTATGGCAAGTTGGGCATCCAGGAGTATGTTGTAGTATGGTCAAGTGCAACGTCAGTTGTTCAAGAAAAATAATTCTAACTCTATCAAGAGGAAGGTAGGTGCCTCTGGTGCCTCTGAGCCAGACATCATAAGGGCTTGAACCTTGGATTGGCTTTTCAATGGGTCCAGAATTAATGAACTCAGATGAAAAGTCTTGTTTCAGCAAGTTCCTATCTATTGAAAAGAAAATTATCACACATATTTAGACACACCTTGGTCAGTGAGTATTCTGGTTTGGTGTTCTGTAGATTTGGGCCTGACTCATTCTGTATCTTTGTTCCTGAGGATTGTAAAGTGACACTTGGAAAAATAATGACCCGGAATTTTCAAGATTATAGGAAAATGTCTGTCTTGTTTTCTCTAGATAAACTAGGGAAACATTCACACAGTGGGTGTGTATCTCATGAAAATTCAGGCTATTGGATCTGTAAATTTGAACTTCTTGGTGTGTGGCTGTCCAACATCACTAATTTAAAATATTTTCCAACTATCTATGAAGGAAATTATTGAAGATGGAGAAAGTGCTGAAGTCAAAGCTGTGTTAAATGATGAACGATATCAGTCCTTCAAAGTAAGTGATTTTACAAATATTTCTCGAAAATGGTTTTTCAGTTAATCCCATTACTTATTCTAGGTGGTTGTATCAGTCAGCTTGGGTTGTCTAACAAAATGCCATAGATGAGGTGGCTTAAATAACAAACATTTCTTTTCCTCACAGTTCTGGAGGCTGAATTCTGAGATCAGGGTGCCAACATGGTTGGGTTCTGCTCCGGCCCTACTTCCTGGCTGGCAGGTAGCCTCCTTTTCAATGTGCCCTCACATGACATAGAAAACAAGCTTTCTCGTGTCTCTTCTTATAAGGGCACTAATCCAATCATTAGGGCCCCACCCTCATGACCTCATCTAAAGCTAATTACCTCTAAATGACCCCAACTCCACATACCACCACATTGAGGGGTAGGACTTCAGCATATGAATTGGAGGTGGGGGTAATTCAGCCCACAGCAGTGGTCTAAGATACAGATGCCTCAGTAAGAATGGGTGCCAGAGCTTATTGCCATGCTATGATGAGATACAGATTCCCTTACCTTCCAAGAGTCTGTCACTCATGGGTACAAATGTCAAGGGGATACTTCAGCTATAGTGCAAAACAACCCCACTCTTAAAGATCAAGCCTGGGCCCTGGCTGATTGGTTCAGTGGTAGAGCGTCGGCCTGGCGTGCGGGGGACCCGGGTTCGATTCCCGGCCAGGGCACATAGGAGAAGCGCCCATTTGCTTCTCCACCACCACCCTCCTTCCTCTCTGTCTCTCTCTTCCCCTCCCGCAGCCAAGGCTCCATTGGAGCAAAGATGGCCCGGGCGCTGGGGATGGCTCCATGGCCTCTGCCCCAGGCGCTAGAGTGGCTCTGGTTGTGGCAGAGCGACGCCCCGGAGGGACAGAGCATCGCCTCCTGGTGGGCAGAGCTTCACCCCTGGTGGGCGTGCCGGGTGGATCCCGGTCGGGCGCATGCGGGAGTCTGTCTTACTGTCTCTCCCCGTTTCCGGCTTCAGAAAAATACAAAAAAAAAAAAAAATTAAAAAAAAAAAAAGAGCAATCCTGTGTTGGAAAGCTCCGTGATGCATCCTTGCCTATTTTGAAGCAGGGATCATTACCTCCCAATGCTCCTTACCTTGGAATTGCAGAGACTTCTGTTAATCCCTTCAGTTCAGAAGTGATAGGCCTAAAAGGTGGTTGTGTGCAGGAGCCTGGGCTTGGAGTGCAGCGGGCCGGGTCTGAGCCTGGGCTCTGCCACTTACCAGTTGTCTGACGGTGGAGAACTTATGCAACCTACGTGCACATCCCTCTTTAAATTGTTAGGATAAATATGCACAGCGTGAGTGTGTGTGAGAGACATTTGGCAAAGGGGAGTGGCCAATGGGGATAGCTGTTGTCACATGTTGACAGCACAGGCCATCTGACGATCAGGTTACAGGGGAGCCCCATGCAGATGCCAGAACCTGCCTCCTCACGTCTGTTTCATTCATCAGGAAAGGACCCTCCTGAAGCAAAATGATGGAAGGAGACTTCACTTGGGGCGGTGAACACACAGTACAATATACAGATGATGTGTTATAGAATTATACACCTGAAGCCTATATAATTGTATTTAAAAAATTAAAAATTACTATCTCCCACCCATTTGTCATATTCAGAAGACATCGAGTTAGAGATTTGTTTACACTTCTCTTCATCCCTTGACCTTGAAAAGTATCACTTCATTGTCATGATTATTTTAGAACTGAAGACATGCCTTTCCTTCCATTTCAGCTCTTTACTTCCGTATTTGGAGTGGGATTAAAGACATCTGAGAAATGGTTCAGGATGGGTTTCAGAACCCTGAATAAAATAAGGTCAGACAAGACCCTGAAATTCACACGAATGCAGAAAGCAGGTAAGCGTGTCTCCTAAAAGTCTCCCATTGCTGCCATGCTGGGCCAGCTGCGGTAGAGCTCCAAGTCGGGTGAATTTCAACTCTGATCTTGGGGAGCTGAGCTGCTTGTTGGGCCTCGTTTCATGCGATGATTAAAAGCAAATGTTTTTGGCATTAGACAGCCCTGGGTCCAAATCCTGGCTCCAGCATTTTCTAGCTATGTGATCTTAAGTAAGTTTGTTAATTAACATCTTTGAGCCTAAGCACTTCATCTATAAAAGGAAGGTAACATTGGTACTTAAGTGGGAATTGAATCAGATAATGGAGGTAAAGCTCCAGTTCCTGTACTTACTCAGCCTTGGACCAGGCACAGAGCCAATATGCTCTTCATGGTGGTTGTCATTCCTTTATGTCTGGATGGCAAACTAGGTTGCACTGTTGATCTGGTTCTTACCCTTTTACCCCTTGGGTCTCAGCTGGGTAAGAGGCATCGGTGAAGAGTCAAGGGTAGAAAGTTGACATGAAGGATTGGCAAGTAAGAATATTTGAACAGACTAGAGCTGTTGCCTGGCACAACTATGGACCTGTTTTAGAACATGTAGAACACCAGGACATAGAAAGGAAGTGATGAAAATCCAGAACAGGATTGATCTACCCAGCCAGACTCATTAATCTGAGAAGAATGTGTTGACGCAGGTATCTTGAGAGCCTGGGTGGGCCTCCTGGAGGTTGAAAGTGGGTTGGTTACTTCCATTTAAGAGAGGGTCCTGGTAAACTTTTTTTAAAATAAAGAAATGTTAATACACAGTAAAAAAAAAACTGTATATATTTTAAATATAGAAATGCAATTTTACTGTATTTGAAAGGGCATCCCATTCACAGCCATGAGCTCATGGTTTCTGAGTGATGAAGAATAATGAAGTTATCAACATTTTTAATGTTTTGAAAGTAAAGGGGTCATTTAGGAGAAGAGACTAGAAATAAAAGAAAGCAGCTATTCTCTGTTTAAGCGATGAAAAGAAACAAGCAACATGAGAGAAAACGAACCAAATCTTGGTGGTTCACACACACAACAGAATACAGTATAGCTAACAGCAGGACAGTGCTGGACAGCGCAGCTCAGGAACACGGTCATCTCGCGTAACTGAAACTTTGAGCCCATTCAACAGCAACTCCCCTGAAGCACTGTTTTTCAGATCAGACTCCAAACGTACCATAATGTGCATATTGCAATAAATAAAATGTGGCTTCAAAAAGAAACAAGGAAGAGAGAGAGAAAGTGTTCAGACTGATGTAAAACACAGCACTATTCCACAAGCAGTGTGGGTTGGTGTTGGCCACAGTTAATAAATGTATTACTATGACCATCATCTTGTCTTGGTCTTGCCGACCTGTTTATGTGACTATCCTCATTTAGAGATAATGTGTGATGCTTAGATTTGAGAATTTGGTGACCATGGTGTTTAAGCCAAATGGCCTTCCTGCCTCCACCCTTCCATAATCCTGGAGGTGAGAAAGAAGGACCAGTAGATTTGGATAAGGACCAATATCTTTCCAAGCGGCCAGTGATGGGTGAAATGACAAGGAATAAATTTAAGCTCATCAGAAGCAAGAACTTTTGATACCCCCCATCTTTTTTTGAATAGTAGTCTAGAAATCGTGAGCCTCTCAGTCAGAATGCAAAGAGCCATTGCTACCATGAAAAATTCATAACCAAGAGAACAGAAATTACTGGTCTCTGCAGCAAGCTGGCATTGTCGCCCGTAGCCATGTCAGCTGTATGTGGGGACAGAATCCCTTCCCACTGAGGGCTGGTCAGTTCACATGAGACATATCACTCTCTCCATTGACCTGTCCAATGGCCTCTTAGGATTCCTCTATTATGAAGACCTTGTCAGCTGTGTGACCAAGGCAGAAGCAGAGGCTGTGGGCATGCTGGTTAAAGAGGCGGTCTGGACGTTTCTTCCAGATGCCTTTGTCACTGTGACTGGAGGATTCCGGAGGTAAGTAATGAGGGTTGCCTTTGCCTCCCCTGCTCTAAAACCTTCAGTGGCTCCCTATGTTCAGAAGGCACAGAATGCCTTTGGTGCTCTGGCCCAGCCTCTCATTTCTACACTTACTTTACTCCCGCAACCCCAAATGGCTCGAAATTTTCTGCACAGACAGGGCTGTTTCTTGCCTCTGTGACTTTGCTCAGCCAGACCCTTCTGTTCACACTGGCTGGCTTTCCTCAAATCGTCACCTGGCTGATTTCTTCTCATCCCTGAAGATTCAATTTAGATGCTACCTCCTCCAGAAAGCTTTCCTTGACTCCCTCCTCCCCAGGCTGGGCTAGGCACTTCTCCTCAGTGATTCCTGGACAGTAATTTATTTGTATGCCTGTTTTCCCCACTAAGTTTTTAGAGCTTAGTGCTCGATGACAACCAGTGTGTGGTGCCCGGCGCAAAGCAGACACTCAAAAATATTAGTTAAGCCAATGAATGAATGAATGAATGAATGAATGAATTATTTATTTATTTATTTATTTATTTATTTATTTCCGTTTCTTTCTTTTTTTTTAATCAGGGGTAAGAAAATTGGGCATGATGTGGATTTTTTAATTACCAGCCCGGGATCTACAGAAGAAGAAGAACAACAACTTTTACCCAAAGTGATAAACTTATGGGAAAAGATGGTAAGAAAAAAGATTAAAAGTGGGTGTTCGGCACTCAAGCATTGTATTAATGCTATTGAATTTTGCACACTATTTATCTCACAATCGTATAATAACTAATTGATTCTTAATTATTTGCAACCACTAACACAATGCCACATGACATGCAATGAGACTGCCTGCTCTGGGTTCCAGAGTCCACGTTATGAACATGTACCTTGTTTATACACAATTCTATCAGCACAGGAGCCCAGGCGGCTGTGTCTCTGCCTTGGACATCCAGAGGCATTAAACTTGCAAACAAAATAAAGAGCATGCTCTTTGAAGATCAGGGAGCTGGGAGCGGGGACAGAGCAAGGTTAGGGAGTGCCGCATCTTATGAGAAGGGGTGTAAGGGTCCCCAAACTTTTTACACAGGGGGCCAGTTCACTGTCCCTCAGACCATTGGGGGGCCGCCACATACAGTGCTCCTCTCACTGACCACCAGTGAAAGAGGTGCCCCTTTCCGGAAGTGCGGCGGGAGCTGTATAAATGGTTTCAGGTGGCCACATGCGGCCCGCGGGCCGTAGTTTGGGGATGCCTGGTAGAGAGAATTGAAACCACAGGGTGGATAGATCCTGACTATCAAATCTGCCCAAGTTCCAGCCTCGCCACCCTCCCTGCTTAGTGGGCAGCCTGAGACTAAATGCCAAGCAACGAACCCCCTTCTTTGAGGGAGGGTAGGTTGAGGGCTGAACACATCTCCCCTGCCCCTGTCAGCTGCCCAGAGAGCAGGCTGCTCTGTCCCCTGGGGAGGGCAGGCACAGGGGCAGGGAAGTGCCCTTCTCCTTGTCAGGAGTCCTTCGGTTTCCAGGGTTGCCAGCAGGAAACAAAGGAGCATGCTGATGTGAAATCCAATCCACCTGTGGGAATTGATGGGGCACTGGGGCTCAAACCTTCAAAGGAGTTTTCAAACAAGGTTAGAAGTTACCTAAAGAGAAGGGATGGGGGCTGGGGGGAATAAGGAAGGACTGGATTTATTCCAAAACACCCACTTTTGATGCAGAGTATAGAGAGGCCCAGGACAGAGAGCGGAGGTGGCCTCAGGGGTGATGTGGGCGTTGAGAGCCATGCCCCGGACAGGTGGAACCTTCTGTATGAGCAGACAGGAGCGGGTCACTCCAGGGATGCGTCCCAAGCACCATGCAAAACTCCAGGCAAAGCTCCACCAAGGAGGGCCCATAATTTATTCCAGCCGAAGTGTCGCTGCCACGTGACGATGGTGCAAACAGTGTACAACTATTAGGAAGCCTGCTTTGTGGATTTTTAACAACAGGGTGGTAGGTGTTATTGCAAATTTGGCTCCAAAGTGAGACTTTTTTTTTTTTTTTTTTTTTTCATTTTTCTGAAGCTGGAAACAGGGAGAGACAGTCAGACAGACTCCCGCATGCGCCCGACCGGGATCCACCCGGCACGCCCACCAGGGGCTACGCTCTGCCCACCAGGGAGCGATGCTCTGCCCATCCTGGGTGTCGCCATGTTGCGACCAGAGCCACTCTAGCGCCTGAGGCAGAGGCCACAGAGCCATCCCCAGCACCCGGGCCATCTTTGCTCCAATGGAGCCTTGGCTGCGGGAGGGGAAGAGAGAGACAGGGAGGAAAGCGCGGCGGAGGGGTGGAGAAGCAAATGGGCGCTTCTCCTGTGTGCCCTGGCCGGAATGGAACCCGGGTCCTCCGCACGCTAGGCCGACGCTCTACCGCTGAGCCAACCGGCCAGGGCCTCCAAAGTGAGACTTTTTAATATTTTAGTAGCTCTCTTTTCAAATGTATATAATTCAAACTTACACAAAGGCTGCTATACATACTAATTCTGGTAAGTTTCATTAAAAAGTGGAATTGTGTTTTCCCAAGCTGATTATTAGTTTTATCTATGGCAAGATTTGTCACACACACACACACACACACACACACACACCGAGGCTCTTCCTGACATTAGTGGTCCTCCCCACTTCAAATGATGTCTGTTCTTAATACCTTTCCTCAGGAGGCACTGAGGCCCAGGGCAAAAAAATTTCCCTTTTAGATCAGCAAAAGGAAAAGTGTTCTCTCCTCAAAGCCTTCAGTCCAAATAAAACAATGTATCTTGGGTTGCAGGAGAAATGCAAAGTATTTCTAATAACAATAACAAACTGAGTCAGTGACCCTCGAAGTACAGTCAATCCTTTGACCAGCAACATCAGCATCACCTGGAAGCTTGTTAGAAATGCACATTCTCACTCTCCCTCCCCGCACTGAATCACTCTGGGGACAGGGCCCTGAAAACTGCTCTAACAAACCCTCCCAATGGTTCTGATGATTGAATTTGAGAACATCTGACCTAAAGAATATATCAGGGGTTGGGAACCTTCTTGGCTGAGAGAGCCATGAACGCTACATATTTTAAACTGTAATTCCGTGAGAGCCATACAACGACCTGTGTATGGTACACATTATCCAATAAAAATTTGGTGTTGTCCCGGAGGACAGCTGTGATTGGCTCCAGCCACCCGCAACCATGAACATGAGCGATAGGAAATGAATGGATTGTAATACATGAGAATGTTTTATATTTTTAACGTTACTTTTTTTTTAATTAAAGATTTGTCTGCGAGCCAGATGCAGCCATCAAAAGAGCCACATCTGGCTCGTGAGCCATAGGTTCCTGACCCCTGGAATACATGATAACAAATTACACAGTCTAATAACTATGATTTAATTATTTTGAGGTTATTTGCTGTTTTAGTTGTGCTCCGATTTAGTAGTTAATTGCAAAGGCGGATTTAACTGTGGGCGCAATAGGTGTGCACGTAGGCCCTGACTTCTGAAAGGCCCCGCAAAACCCCAACTTTACACTTTCTTCTAATGACACCAACTTTGCTTTCATCTGTGCAATTTCAACATTAATAGTACATAATAATTTTTATTTATTTAAAAATATGGTTAACATGTTTTTTCCCCCCTGTCTCTCTTTTTTTAAGGGGCTCAATATTTTCTTCTGTGCCCGGGACCTCAACCAACCTTAATCTGCCTCTGGTTAATTGCATGTTTCTGCCTCCCCACCCCACATCTGCCCTGTGCCACAAAGAATTCCAGCAGCTAAATTGGAGGATGGCAACTCACTGGACACATCTTAGAATGACTTGTTTACTTACTAACCGGGCAATGTTAGGTGAAACTGACATTAGCTCACTTTCCCAGGCGGACAGAGAAACAAAGCACTCCCTAGCAAGCCAGTCATCCTGCTCCAAAGTGAGGCTCAGCCTCCAGCCACACCCTTTGAACCCAGTAAGCCAGGGCACTGAGTCAAAGTAGCCATGTACAAACAGCCTGGTTGTTGCTTATGGTCAGTGAGGCAAGTTGTTAGTTAGATGATCTGGCATCTCTGCATGAAGTGGCCTTGACTGGGCCTCTCGAATTGCCAAATTTCTCTGCTGCAGAGGGAAGATAATACACCCACATCCCAGCTTCCTCTCCGAGTGTGGCCCGGTGAGCTCACAACTCAAGGACAAAACACACCAAAGCTTGAATCTATAATAAAGCTTTCATCTAGAGCACTCATTAAGAGTCTGATATAAAATGGCAGACCTTGTCCATCGGGGACTCTTCCTGACATCTTTCTGTTTGTTTTCAGGGATTACTTTTATACTATGACCTTGTGGAATCAACATTTGACAAGTTCAAGTTGCCTAGCAGGAAGGTGGATGCTTTAGATCATTTCCAAAAGTGCTTTCTGATTTTAAAGTTGCACCATCAGAGAGTAGACGGTGGCAAGCCCAGCCAGCAGGAAGGAAAGGCCTGGAAGGCCATCCGTGTGGACCTGGTCGTGTGCCCCTATGAGCGCCGTGCCTTTGCTCTGCTGGGCTGGACCGGCTCCCGGGTAAGCATTATCTGGATCTGTGGGACAGTGGCCCAGAGGAGTGACAATGGCAGTAGGGACAGAATGACAAGAGGGGAGGCAGTGCCCAGAAACTTCTAAGTCAGGCATTCCACCCACACACAGCCAAGTGAAACAACTTAATTTAGAACAGTTTTTCTCAACGTGTGGTCCCTGGACCAGCAGCGTCAGCCTTACTGGGGTGAGACATGTAAATTCTCCACCCCACCCAGACCTCCTGATGAGACACTGTGCGGATAGTACTCAGCGATTTGTATCTCAGCAAGCCCTTCAGGTGATGCAATGCAACTGAGGTGTGACAACCACTGAAGCAGAGAAAGCAGCGTGGAGGCTAAGAGCATAGGCTTGGCCATCTGAGACCTGTTTCCAAGTCCCTGCATTGCCTCTCAGCAGCTGGGTGATCTAGGACAAGTTCCCGATGTCCTTTAAGTCTTAGTTTTCCCTCAGGAAAGTGAGGCTGATGACCTTAGCCGCCTCCCTGGTTCACAGAGATTCAGTGAGAGGAAGCTGGCAATGCCCTCAGCACACGCCCGGTATGTGGTCAGGCTCCCAGCCCCGGTCACTTTGTAGTCACAGAGATGGTGCCCGTACTTTGAGTCGCATTAGCACATGCTCTAGCTCCTGAACTAAGTTCCCAACGCTGTCCCAAAGCAGCTGGCTGTTCTTTTCAGAGAAATGAGTTCTTGGAGGTCTTTATATGGAGGATGAATGACATAATGCAAATGAACTGTCCTCAACCATGAGTTAAACGTCAGGTGTCTTTGCTTTGGGGCTGGAATTATTCAAAGCTCCCGGAACATGCCTGGCACATAATAGATGCTCAACAAATATTTGTTGAGTAAATATTATTACTCTTCAAATGAGAGCCATCGTTATAATTCCTAACAGTCTATGGGAAAATCCTGCTGACATTTTAACACAAGAGTCCAGGAATATATCTCTCACTACACAAAACTGGGGGGCCAAGTGCAGCTTCTCTCTGTCTCCATGATCCCCTCCCTCTCCGACTCGCTGTCACAGTGTAAGCAGCCATATTCTAAGTGCGGAAGACAGGAGGAGAGTGACCCAGGGCTGAGGAGGCGGACTTGTGCTAAGCAATACCCCACTGTTTTCACCAGCACCAAGAATCTGCTTCACCCCAATTTCCCACACCCTTGGCTTCCCCTGTATGGCATTACAAGCCCTTCTGTCTTCTCATGCACCCAGGTGGAGGTCGAGAAGGGCAGTTCCCAGCTGCCACCAGCTTTCCGGTAATAAAAAATTTTTTAAAAAAAAATTAAAAATGGTTCTTTGCCACTAGAGGGCGCAATTATCCCATGCTTTCACCAGATTCCCACATGGAAAGGACAATATTTCTAGATTTATGTTTCTCAGGAAAATTAACCTCAACAAGAACACCACTGATTGTCCTCCTGCCCCAAGGCTTTCCTGTCCTCTAACTCAGGCTTCAGGGTATGCTCTCTGAAGCTTCAGCGTCCACCCTGATCATAAGAGGTGCTACTCTGGGGCAGGTGCTAGGACCCTCAGTTTTACAGACTCTCATATAAGAGGCTGTTCAAGTCAGAGGTGACCTTAGTCATGCACTTCATCCACCATCCTGTTTGACCAACCAAGATTCAAAGAGACTAGGTGACTTATCAAGAGATGTACAGCCAGATAGGGACAAAACTCAGGCTGGAATCTGGGTCTCCTGACTCCTCATCCTCTTTTGAAATAGTGACATTCCCAATTAAAAAACAAACAACAAAACCCCAATAATTACTTAACCAGCATTCACTGTGGACTAGATATTATTCTGGACACAATCCTCACAATATCCATTTATTCATTCAACAAGCATTTGTCGTACATCTTCTGTGTGCCAGGCATATTTGAAGAGGAATATAGTTACGAACAAAACAAGTCAAGTCCCTGTTTCCACTGAGCTTACATTCTAGTGTGAACCTGTAAGCACAGAGCTCAGCCATTGTTGAGCTCAGCCCTGAGGAGAATATGGCTTTAAGAATGTTTAGTAGAGCCCTGGCTGGTTGGCTCAGCGGTAGAGCGTCGGCCTGGCGTGCGGGGGACCCAGGTTCGATTCCGGCCAGGGCACATAGGAGAAGCGCCCATTTGCTTCTCCACCACCACCCCCCCTTTCTCTCTGTCTCTCTCTTCCCCTCCCGCAGCCAAGGCTCCATTGGAGCAAAGATGGCCTGGGCGCTGGGGATGGCTCCTTGGCCTCTGCCCCAGGCGCTAGTGTGGCTCTGGTTGCGGCAGAGCAACCCCCCGGAGGGGCAGAGCATCGCCCCCTGGTGGGTAGAGCGACGCCCCTGGTGGGCGTGCCAGGTGGATCCCGGTCGGGCGCATGTGGGAGTCTGTCTGACTGTCTCTCCCCATTTCCAGCTTCAGAAAAATACAAAAAAAAAAAAAAAAAAAAAAGAATGTTTAGTAGAGTTTAATTTCATTTCACGGAATATTTGGCATTGAGATAGATATTTCATTTTAGGGATGTAGGCATTTCTAAACACATAATACTGAAGAGGTTCTAGACCTGATAGTAACATATTTTATTTATCTCTTGTCCAGCAATTTGAGAGAGACCTCCGGCGCTATGCCACCCATGAGCGGAAGATGATTCTGGATAACCACGCTTTATACGACAAAACCAAGGTAGAGCTGTCTCCCTGAGATGGGCTATTCGAACCCCATCCCCAAGGCTGGCTCCCTGAGCACTTTCCCTAAACTGATTTTAGTGTCCAGGTTCAGTTTCCTTTGCCGAGAGCATCCTGTTTCCACAGATCACAGCAGAGAGTGTCTGGAAAGATCCTAACGGGAACACGGCCCCACACTGGGCCTTCAGGGGCACTGGGCTCAAAGGTGATGAGCTGGTAGGGTCCCCAGAACCAGTCCAGCAGTGAACATTAATTGAATTTAGTACATATATCTGTGGTGTTTGCAACAAGTATTTCTGAAGAAAACCAAGGATTCCTCCCCTCTAAGTCACAAATACCACTCAAGGACTCCTCAAATGTACCTAAGTTATTAATAAGAGTCTATTACAAAGAGAGCAACAGAGGTGCCATCAGATGTTGCTAAGCTGTCAGTGAGACTCATTCACCAGCCTCGTTACTCATTTGGCATGCTAGCCCGGCAATGGTCACAATTCAAATTCATGGGTCAGCAAAATGATAAACTATCTTATCAGTTATGAAGAGTTAAATATTCAACTAGTAAATCCATAAGTGCCAAGGTCTACTGTTCTTACAGTGCTCAAGGACACTGAACTAAGCTCTGAGGGGAAAAGGGACATTAAAGAACTAAAAGCATTACTCTTTGCCCTCTAGGAACTTATAGTCTAAATAAGGTGTACTTGCCTAGAGCTGTGTCAGTTACACGTGTCAGACACCCAATCCAAATGGCTTAGTCACAGAAGATAAATTTGGCTTTTATACTGCAGCATCCACATAATATTAACTTCAGGTATGGCTGTATCCAGGTGTTCAGGTAGGCTTCCCTCGGTGTTGTTTCATCCTTAGGCAGAGTTTTCCCATAAGTTCCATCCTTCCAGTTTAGCCACCCCAACAGAGAAGAGCCTCTCTCCTAGTAGTTCAAGTAAGAGCCTTAGCTAATGCTCACTGACCAGGCCTGGGCCATGTGCCCATCCTGAACCCATTACTGTGGCTCTGATTGGCCAGGCTTGGAGGTGAGATCAGCCCCATCTGACCCTCATGGACTGATATTTGGGGGTTGAGGGGTTCCCAAAGAAAAACTAAGGTGCTCTTGTCAGAAGAGAGAGCCAATGAGGCTGGCAGGATGTTGAACGTGTGAGTGGAGGCAGATTCACATAACCCTATTGAAGAATAATTTAAAATTGAGGTAAAATAAGTAGTTCAACATAATCAAGTGTCTCCTAGGTACTCAACACTGTGGGATGGAGGAGAAATGGTGTTTGGTCTTAAAGACTGGAGGGGGTGAAGGCAGGTTGTGGAAGGCCAGGAGGAGAACCCAACATATACAAGAATTCAATTCTTGCTTCTGCTCATTACTGATAGCAACAATACTTATTTCTGACTGTATATTAGAACTACCCAGAGCTTTTAAACAGACTGATTGACAGGAACCCTCCTGGGATTCTGATTTCATTAGACTAGGGTATATTTCAAGCTTCAGTATTTTTTTAAAAACTTCTTCAGGTGTTTCTAATGAACAACTGTGGTTAAGAACTACAGACCCGCCCTGGCCGGTTGGCTCAGCAGTAGAGCGTCGGCCTGGTGTGCGGGGGACCCGGGTTCGATTCCCGGCCAGGGCACATAGGAGAAGCGCCCATTTGCTTCTCCACCACCACCCCCCCCTCCTTCCTCTCTGTCTCTCTCTTCCCCTCCCGCAGCCAAGGCTCCATTGGAGCAAAGATAGCCCGGGCGCTGGGGATGGCTCCTTGGCCTCTGCCCCAGGCGCTAGAGTGGCTCTGGTCATAGCAGAGCGACGCCCCGGAGGGGCAGAGCATCGCCCCCTGGTGGGCAGAGCGTCGCCCCTGGTGGGCGTGCTGGGTGGATCCCGGTCGGGAGCATGCGGGAGTCTGTCTGACTGTCTCTCCCCATTTCCAGCTTCAGAAAAAAAAAAAAAAAAAAGAACTACAGACCCATGAGAAAAATATCAAGTGCCTTTAGCTGAATGTATAAGGCTGTCATCATTTTACCTGAATTTATTAATTGTCATATTTTTGGGTAAGAAAATATAAAAATTACAGAAGTCAGTTAAGGTGACTTTTGATGCTCAGAAGCACGGAATTATGTTTTGGCAATAATTCCTTTTAACAAGACAATTAGACAAACAAAACTATGTTAGCACTGAGATTCTTGACAAAACTATCTGAAGGCACATATGTTTTGTTTTGCTTTCAGAGAACATTTCTTGAAGCAGAAAGTGAAGAAGAGATTTTCGCACATCTGGGATTGGATTACATTGCTCCATGGGAAAGAAATGCCTAGAAAAATTTATTGACATTTTAAATTTTTTCAGACTAAATAAATATGTCTCATATTATATTGAAAGATGCCTTAGGAAAGTTGAGATACTTTAAGTCTTACTGAAATACAGATTGACTCTAGAAGTAAATAACTTTGGAAACATGATAAGGCACTGCCTGCCTGGCAATGAATTATGCTCTAATAGGTCTCTTGTACCACTGCTTTGAATTCACCATGCATTTTGCCACATCAACAGCATTGTGATTGGTGGTTCCTGTCCAGGGAAGCTCACCAAAGCCCACTCTTCCCACTGTGTAGCTGAAATACTGTATATTTCCAATAAAAATAGGTTGACACAAGATGGTGATTCATCCTATTTTTCTAAGTATTCTTCAAAAAGAGTCTTCTTTTTCTTCACTCAAATATTATAAAATACTTGAAAACAAAAATTTTAAATGAAAGAATGAGTAGTTTAAGATTTATCTCGAGGGGAGAACCAGATTTCATTATATCAGACATTCAGAGGCGGGAATCATGGAACAAGGAGGTCAGGGCCTCTTGTCCTAAGTCCGTATCTTTCCTTCCCGGAATGATAACGCCAGAGGTAATGGCTGGTCAGCACCACAGTAAGAGGGCTGCCACCTGGAGGGGAAGATGGACATTACGGCTTAGAAACAAGAAAGCCCCGTGGGCCTGGAGGCCAGTGCGCCTTCAGAGAGGAGGTTTGAAATAATGAGAGGATTTGGATCCACATTGATTTTTTTGCTCTAAAAAGGAATTTTATCAATTAGGGTGGTGACTAGTTAGTGGAAGTCAGACGTCCTCAGTGCCTCCTGTTTGGGGGGCAGAGCGTACTCTGGTGGTGAACAGAAGAACCTTTGGAGGCAAGTACAACATGACTGGCAGATCGAGTAAGAAGCCCAAGAATACTGAACAGGTCCTTGCAGAACTGGTCCATCCCCCTCCTTCTACAGATGACAAGCCAAGGTCTAACGAGAGGCACTGGCCTGCCCAGCATCACACAGTTAATGCCAGACCTTTTGCTGATTCTTCAGGGGATATGCAGAAAATTGGGGTCCCCTAATTACCAGCTGTGTGACTTTGGACAAGTTACCTAACCTCTCTGAGCCTCCATGTCTTCTTTTGTAACTTCAAGATAATAATGGTGCCTTCATTTACATCTGCTGGAGCAGGGATCGGGAACCTTTTTGGCTAAGAGAGCCATGTACACCACATATTTTAAAATGCAATTCTGTGAGAGCCATACAACGACCCGTATACATTACGCATTATCCAATAAAAATTTGATGTTGTCCCAGAGGACAGCTGTGATTGGCTCCAGCCACCCACAACATGAACATGAGCAGTAGGAAATGAATGGATTGTAATACCTGAGAATGTTTTATATTTTTAACGTTATTACTTTTTTATTAAAGATTTGTCTGCGAGCCAGATGCAGCCATCAAAAGAGCCACATCTGACTCGTGAGCCATAGGTTCCCGACCCCTGTGCTGGAGGATTGAGGTAATACTGTGAAGTGCTTGATTTGGGATCCTTTGAATTGCAAAAGATGAAGGAATAAGTTAATAATTACCTTGGGAGAAGGGACATTTAAGTATACTGTCAATACTTTATTTCCAAGCTTCCTTCGCCAGTAAGCACCAATCCCTGAAGTCGTAATCAGAGGTGGCAAAGATTAGGGCTGTGTCTTGGGTGCTGGACTCCTGGACCTGAGGCTGTGAGGACCTGGCCAGCCCCAGCGACAGCAGCTGAAACTCTGTAGGCACCAGTCCAAGGGCAAGAGAAGCGAAGACCCAGTCCTATGGCTCCAGAGTTTCTTGAAAGCCAAGGGCTACTTTATGGGGACTTTCGGGTACTCACTGACCTTTATCTCCTGGGGACAGATGGGAGCCATAGTAAGAGGCACTTTCATGTGTTTTGAATGTGCTTTTTAAATCATACAATTCCCATTACTGTAGTTATTTCAAACTCTTCTCTCCAGCATGTATGTCAAAGGACTCCCTAATGGTATAAAAACTGTCCCCAATTACCAATTGAACTTATTATTATTTTTTTTTTCAGAGACAGAGAGAGGGATAGACAGGGACAGACAGACAGGAACAAAGAGATGAGAAGCATCAATCATTAGTTTTTTATTGCGCGTTGCGACACTTTAGTTGTTCATTGATTACTTCCTCATATGTGCCTTGACCGTGGCCCTTCAGCAGACTGAGTAACCCCTTGCTCCAGCCAGAGACTTTGGGTCCAAGCTGGTGAGCTTTTGCTCAAACCAGATGAGCCTGCACTCAAGCCGGCGACCTCGGGGTCTTGAACCTGGGTCCTCCGCATCCCAGTCTGACGCCCTATCCACTACGCCACCGCCTGGTCAGACTGAACTTATTATTCTTAACTGTTCATTTCCTGCAAACTTAAATCATTCCTCAAAGTAATCTGCTTACAATCTCCAACCCCAATAAAATCACCTTTGTTTTCTTATCTGTAAAATGGGACTAGTAGCACCCACACCCAAGAGAGAGCTTATTTATGTCTTTGAGCCTCGAGGGAAAGTGCCTCGATAAAGCTTTCCTGAGATTATTTCCCTAAGCAGAGAGGAGACTCCATGTCCATTGGGGTGGAAAGACATGTCCAGAAAACTCAGTTGCTTTTTAGCTTTTTCATTATGTCCCCCATATTGTCATAGGACCTGGCAGATCATCTGACATATGAGGAAAATTATGCACATTTGTTAATTTAACTCTGGCCTTAATCATTAAATCTCACTAGAATGGTGGGAGTGCAAAGACTATATAAATAGTCAATGCTTCTAAAGTTATTCATTGATGGCTTTTGTGTCTTTGACATTACAATGTTACAGTGATAAATGCAGGAAAAATTCCTACACAAAACTATTATTTATTGACAGAATACAAAAGAAATAATGATCTCTCTCCACCTGTGGAACAAAGAGCTGAGAAAGACCTCAGACAACAGGGAGGCAGAGAGGGAGGATTTATTTTGCAGGACTTGAAAAAATTAAGGTAGAATGTTTACTTGAGAAGATGTAACCTTACAGGCCAATCCAAAAACCAGATGATACATGAAAAAATGAGACCAAAGCACACTGTGTGACTAAGCTAGTGGGTTGGGGGACAGAGCTTCTGACTTCCTGGCTCAGTGTCTTCCTCGCAACATAAGCTGCCCTCCGGGAAGGACTTAACCTCTCCATCATCAGCCCATCGGAGAAAGTGCCAGCCCCAAGAATATCCCTGGGATGACCAGAATTCCAACCCTAGGGCCCATGATATGTACTTTAATATAGGCACAGAAAAACCACAGACGTGTGATAAGTCCATAATAATGGCCATTTTACTTTGTACTTTATTTCAAAATAAGTTGTGCCTTCTAGCAGAAAAAAAAAAATGACAGAAATACTGAATCTTGCTAGTTTGGTAGAAACAATTTGAGATAAAGATTCTTAGCAATGGATTGTAAGTGGAGTTAAAATAAATGATCCAAAATATAAATATAAGTCATACCTCATTTTATAGACAAAATGTCCAAAGATGCTTGTCAAGGTGATTGGACACAGGGGACTTAAAGTAAAAAACTGAAATTCACAAGGGACTTTGCAAAGCATAGGCTGGCATGTGGCAGTGGTGGGCTGTAGTCTGTCCTTGGTTATTTGAAGAAGAAGGGTGTGCTTCTGAGCAAGCAGGGGCCCTGTGTGAGGAAGGAACATTCCCACAGCATGTCAGGGTGGTTTACGGAGCTGGTGGATGGATGCCGAGGTATCCTGGACCCAAGTTCTCTCATCAGGAGACCCTGCCTACTCCTGAGCGACAGCCCTGTGGCTGGGAGCTGGGTTCCTGGAAGCCTCCTCACGGAAGTGATGGTGAAGGTCCGCCCATGCCCGCCGACTGTCCCAGGCTTCCCGCAGATGGCAGGCGCAGGGCTCCTCATCCCCTCCCTGTGGTCTGGTGTTCACGGACTCTGATCTCTCTTCTTGACAATGGAGATTTTTTCCCCCATGATAGTCCAAGGACATGGGCTTTTTTCTCTCTACTTCCACAAAATGAATATAGCCTCATTTCTAATAATCATTTGAAACAATTTCTGCCTTCCTTCCAAACTATTTCCCCACACATACACATACACAGCCCATTGCAGAATTAACTTTCGTACATACTGTCTGATCGCAGACTCAAGTGGGGCAATGAATGGTCCAGCCACATGCGGCCATGGTGGTCAGGGCATCCGTTGCTCCACGTGATTTCTACCCTGAGACATTGAAAATAGGAATGGCTTCCCTTCATACATCTCCTTTACACTTCATTTTTATACCATGCTGGCCTTGGCCAACTCTCCCATGGAAGCCAAGTTTGATGCCTTTTTGAGAAATAAAATGTGGGGGGTGGGGGAAGAGAAAAGACAAGACACTCAGAAATCAAGCACCTTGTCAAAAATCACACACACACACACACACACACACACACACACGCAAGCGAGCAAATTCCCACTGGGCTCAGGAACAGGACTCAAGGGCTCTTCCTGGAAGCACAGTGACCTCACCTGGCTCTTCACTGCTTATTTAACCACAAGAGGTGAGAACAAACTTCTTTGTCATATCTGTTTCCCTAAAGAGACAAATCATCCCAAAGTGTTCTAGATTTGTCAATGAAATCTAGATTGGTTAAGAAGCAGCTTAGCATCTCTCCTCACTCCAAGCACACATCCCTGGGTTTTCAGCTCTGCTCCAGCTCCGGTTCTGCTCTTTGACTGAGCCGTGTCATTCCAGGCTCAGTCTAGGCACAAGCCACCACAACCCCCTCCTGCTCTCCGTTTCTGCACTAGGGCGGTAAGTGTCAGGCATGGGCTCCTCCCTTCCCGCTACCGTCTTCACATATATGTGAGCTTCCTCTGCTCCCCTCGTATTCTTCTCGTGGCTGGGTGCTCTCCGAGGATTCTTGAGAAAACAAACAGGTTTTTAAAAAATACAGCAAAGGCTTTTGCTTTTGGCCAAGTTGAAGTAACAACAACCAGACTTACCCTCCCACCTACAAAAACCAAAATTTAAATGAACCATTTAAAATGATAGTTTTTAAGACATTGGTCATCAGGCAGGGAAGGACAGCGATCCTTGAGAGACAGAAAACAAATAAGGACAGGTCTACGATTGCCCAACCTTTCTTCCTTGGGCAGGTTTCAAGCCATTCAACAGTCTTTGCTTAATGTTAGCATAGTATTGTTTTTCTGTTCTTTTACTTTTAATCTATGAGTGTTTTTATATTTTAAATAAATTTTAATAGACAATATCTAATTGCATCTTGTTTTTATATCCAATCTAAATATCTCTGCCTTTTAATTGATGTATTTATACCAACTACATTTAATAAGACATTGATATGGTTAGATTTAAATCTACCATCCTACTATTTGTTTTCTATTTCATCTGTTCATTGTTACTTTTTATTTTTTTTATTTTTTTTTGTATTTTTCTGAAGCTAGAAACGGGGAGAGACAGTCAGACAGACTCCCACATGTGCCCGACCGGGATCCACCCGGCACGCCCACCAGGGGGCGATGCACTGCCCACCAGGGGGCAATGCTCTGCCCATCTGGGGCATCCCTCTGCCGCCACCAGAGCCACTCTAGCGCCTGAGGCAGAGGCCAAGGAGCCATCCCCAGTGCCCGGGGCCATCTTTGCTCCAATGGAGCCTCGCTGCAGGAGGGGAAGAGACAGACAGAAAGGAAGGAGAGGGGGAGGGGTGGAGAAGCAGATGGGCGCTTCTCCTGTGTGCCCTGGCCGGGAATCGAACCCGGGACTTCTGCACGCCAGGCCGACGCTCTACCGCTGAGCCAACCGGCCAGGGTCATTGTTACTTTTTAAATCTTTTTTCTGCCTTCTCTCATATAGATTTTAGAAGCACCTTATTAAGTCCCATGAGAAAAAACAAATCTGCGGCCCTGGCCAGGTGGCTCAGTGGATAGAGTATGGTCCTGGCACACTGAGGTCACATGTTTGATCCCCAGTCAGGGCACATACAAAAAGCAACCAATGAGTGCACAGCTACATAATTGGAACAATGAGTTAATGCCTCCCTCTCTCTTTCTGTCTCTCTCTCTCTCTCTCTCTCTCTCTCTCTCTCGCTTCCCCTCTTTCTCTCCATTCTTCTCTCTTTCTCGCTCAAACCAATAGAAAAATTAAAAAAAAAATTTTTAATCTGTTAGGATTTATATCAGAATTTTGTAGACTAATTTTAGGTTGACATCTTTATACTATTAATTTTTCTTGTCCAGAAGTATGGTATATAATTCTTATTATTTAGGTCTTATTTAATATCTTTTACTACAGTTTTATTTTTCTCCATACAAAGATTATATGCTATTGTTAGATTTATTCCTCAGCATATATTTTTTATTGTCACCACAAAACAGTATTTTAAAAAATTACTTTCTCTAATTGATCGTTATTGACTTTTAGAACTGCAATTTACTTTTGTACTCTAAACTTGTTAGAATTGCTTGATAATTCTAATAAGTTATCTGTAGGTAATCATATCACCAAAATATAATGAAAGTTCTGTTTCTTCTTTTTCAGCCTTACATTTGCTACTTCTTTTTCTTATCTTACTGCATCGACTAGGACCTAAAGTACGACACTGAGCAGAGGTGGTAACAGTGAGCATCCTTGGTTTGTTTCTGATCTTAAAAATAATTCATTACAATTTACCCTTAGGTATAATATTTGATGTAATTTCTTTTTAAAAAAGATATATATCTCTATTCAATTTTAAAAGTTCTTATTCAATTTTTAGTTTGCTAAGAGTTTTTATACCACAAATGGCTGTTAAATTTTTTTAAAGTCTCTTTTCCTATTGAGATGATCACATGATTTTTCTCTTTTAATGTGTTAGTAAAATAAATTACATTAAATTTATTTTCTAATATTAAAATCAACCTTGAATTCCTCTCTAGCCAATAAAAATACTGAGAACCGTCTTTGTGCTTGGGTTTCACTTGGTTGTCTCTTTCCACATGTGCTCACACTGTACTTCTGGGATGAAAATGGCTTCAAAACCCTTGTTTTACTAGGTCTGCTTTCTGTATGGTGACATATAGTTGTGAGGGTAAAATGTATCCTCAGGGCTCAAAACTGCCCCCTCCCAACCCTTCCTCAGTCAGTATGTGATGAACTGTACTTAACTTTTAAGTTGGTCAAACAGGAGCCCATTACCAATGGAAGCAGGAACCGAAACAGAAGAATACCACAAGTCCAGGCTGGAGGCCTGGTAACCAGCATCAACAGAAACTGCCAGAAGGAGGGAGCAGAGTATAAACTAACCCTCTCACCCCGGCTCGAGGCTGACTCCACCTGCACCCAGGCACTTGCGATAAACTCTCTTCTACCCTTTGGTCTCTGTGTTGCTGATGTGACTCCTGCCAGGTCCTAGACCTTTCGATAGTGATTACAACCAAGAGTTCTTACCTCTGCTATCTTGGGATTGTCATCAATTTCTGAAATTTCATACGGCCTCTCAGTTTCCTAAGTTGAAAAGAAAGAAAGAGAGTACGGGACGGGAGGAAGGGAGGAAGGGAGGAAGGAAAAAAAAAGGAAAGGAAAATAACTGAAGGGTTATAGCATTTGCCCATGACTATGATTAAAATCAATGATAATTAAACATACAAGTATTGATCGACTTATGACCTATGCAACTTACAACCATTCAACCTTACGACCATAATCGCTAGCCACGACTGCTCCACGTCTGGCAGCACAAGCGTTGCCCATCTGGGCATACGACAGTGCGGACCAGCTTCCAACAGCACTACCATCTCCGCATGCACCATTTCAACTGTTATCCCAGGCTCGGTACAGCAATTTGTGTTTTGTGTCTTGGATATTTTTCATCAAACTCCTCCCAAGATGTCTACCAAGAGGAAATTGTCTTTGTCTTTGACTTAAAGATTTCTTTAACATCATTTCACAGTACTGTGCATATAGCCTACTCAACTTATGACCAAATCGTGTTATGACTGGTCTGTTGGAACCAATCATGGTCGTAAGTCAAGCACTAGCTATAGGTGCACATTACAATCATTAGAGAACTTTGAAAACAAGACAAAATAAGTAAATAGATAATAACTCTCTCCTCCCAAAACATAAATAAGAAATACTATTGTGAGTTATGTCAAAAATAATCTAGGATTGACAATGTAAAGAAGTGGGTAGGAGTAGAGAAGAAATACAATTGGCCATGAATCGTAAATTAGGTTTATTATATTATTACCTCTACTTCAGTAAGTGTTTTAAATGATCTAAATTAGAAAGTTATGTTTTTAAAGACCAATGCCACAACTCTATTATCCACTGATACTGATTTAAATGGTTTTGGTGATGGGTATTTTTGTAGCCTCCTAGATGATTTTAAAATGTACTAAAGGTTGAGAAACTACTACTTAAACAAATAATACCACCAGCAACCACAGTGTTGCTCAGGGGTTAAAGTTACAGCTTGTCTGCACATCTTTACATCCATGATCTTGTTTTATCCTTGCAAATTTGCCTGCCTCTTAAAATAGGTAGGGTCTGACCGGTGGTAGCACAGTGGATAGAGCATCAACCTGGGTTGCTGAGGTCCCAAGTTTGAAACCCCAAGGTCTCTGGCTTGAGCGCAGGTTCACCAACTTGAGCACAGGGACACCAGTTTGAGCGTGGGATCATAGACATAATCCCATGTTCATTGGATTGAGCCCAAAGGTCACTGGTTTGAAGCCCAAGGTCATTGGCTTGAGCCCAAGGTCCCTGGCTTGAGCAAGGGAATCACTGGCTCAGCTTGAGCCCCTGGTCAAGGCAAGTAGGCATTTGTGAGAAGCAAATCAATGAACAGCTAAAGTGACGCAACTTCGAGTTTATGCTTCTCATCTCTCTACCTCCCCCCTCACTCACTCTTGTGAAAAAATAAAAGTAGGGTAGTTTTAATAACTCCTATTAAATTGAACTAAAAGGTTGAGTCACTTGTCCAGGATCATGAAAATGATAACGTGGCAGAGCTGGGTTAGAGCCTCGGTTTTCTCTTTCCCTGTGAATGCTTACCACTGTGAGAACACCAGGAATGTTCATAAACAGAGGATGAAATTAGAACCTAGAGCCACTGGACACAGTTGTTTCACAACCTGGAGCCCCACTGGATATCGGTCAGGGCGGCCTTCTAAGTGTAGTCCCCAGAGAAGTCTAACATTTGGAAAGGGTGGGGTTGATAGATTCCCTTGTGACTGGTGTGTGTTCAGATGTGGAAGAGGACAGACAGGTAAAGCTACATACTCTGGAAACATACCAGCCATAGTCACCTCAGCAACTGTTGGTCTCCTATCTTTCCTAAGACTACCTCTACCCTCTTCATGAAGCGTGTGCCCTTCTGTTCCTCAACTGTAGAAAACACACCCCCTGCATAGACATGAGTTTGCCATGGCAACAAACGTCCCTCTTCACTGCTACTTTTTGTCACCCCTGATACCATCCTCATGACCACGGATTTCCTCAGGTGAGCTGAGGATGTATGACAGATGAGCTCTGCCTGGAGTGGAGGGCCATGAGTTTGAGAAATCAAGGTACAGAAATGTCCACTGTCCTGTCCTCAGAAAACAGACACACGGCCCTGGCAGGTTGGCTCAGCGGTAGAGCGTTGGCCTGGCGTGCAGAAGTCCCGGGTTTGATTCCCAGCCAGGGCACACAGGAGAAACGCTCATTTGCTTCTCCACCTCTCCCCCTCTCCTTCCTTTCTGTCTCTCTCTTCCCCTCCCGCAGCCGAGGCTCCATTGGAGCGGAGATGGCCCGGGCGCTGGGGATGGCTCCTTGGCCTCTGCCCCAGGCGCTAGAGTGGCTCTGGTCGCAACAGAGCGACACCCCGGAGGGGCAGAGCATCGCCCCCTGGTGGGCAGAGCATCGCCCCTGGTGGGCGTGCCGGGTGGATCCTGGTCAGGCGCATGCGGGAGTCTGTCTGACTGTCTCTCCCCGTTTCCAGCTTCAGGAAAAAAAAAACAAACAAAAAAAAACAGACACACATCCTGAGACATTTTGCCCAAGAGCCAGTTCACTGAAAAACCAATTCCCACCACACATCCAGACCCAAAGGAGCTGCTAATCACCTCCGCGGACTCACTGCTGCTTCTTCTCCGGTGAATCAGAGTCAACAGTAGAGCCACCAGCAGGGCTGTGGCCACCAGGGACGGGATGCCTGCGGCCAAGCCAAGAGAGGGTCCGCAGTCCTGATGGAGAGAGAAGCAAAGTCAGGCTCTGCAAGAATAAAGGAGAGGTTCAGTAGGTCAAAAATAAAACAAAACAAAAAACCTTCAGAGACCCAAAGTGTTATATATACAAAATCAAAAAGGTAATGAGATACTGTGAAAATTGTTTGCAAAGACCATGCCAAATGACTCATTTTCACAGGAATTAATTAACATATTTTAATTAGAAAAGGGTGATAACCCAGTAGAAAAATGGGCAAAGAATATGCACAGGACATTTCTAGGAACAGAAATACAAACATCTCATCCACAATGGAAAAGCTGAGATACGATGCAAAGCAGCAATTAGATACCATTCTTACCTACTGGTCTGGACAAAAGTAAAAAGTTTTATTGTATCCCTACCATTTTTACGTGAATTTTTTACTTATTTACACAAAATGCATTAACCAGTTAATTTGCAAATTCCCATTTTGTTTTGATCTGAGTGGAAATAGCTACATAAAGTTTCAGATTTGTAGATTATCTGGAAATATCAAAGATAATCTGCAGAATCTGTATAAATACACAGTTCTTGTATATAACATAAATACAAAAAAAGTATTTAAATCATAAATATATAGCTTGATGACTTCTCACACGATGAGCCCACCCATGTAACCAGAACCCAGAGAAATAAACAGAACATTAGCAACACCCCAGAAGCCCTCTTGTGCTCCCTTCTAATCAGCCGTGTGTAACGACTACCCTAAAATCTATCACTGCACATTAGATTTGTCTGCTTTCAACATCATGATGCACACAGAGTAAGTGTACGTACGGGAAGTCCTCGTTTGACATCATCCAATAGGTTCTTGGGATGTGGTGGAACGACATACAATGGAGTGAATTTTGCCACGGACTGATTAATAGAAACAAGACTCTAACCCAGTGGTAGTCAACCTGGTCCCTCCTGCCCACTAGTGGGTGTTCCAGCTTTCATGGTGGGCGGTAGCAGAGCAACCAAAGTATAAATAAAAAGATAGATTTAACTATAGTAAATTGTTTTATAAAGATTTATTCTGCCAAACTTAGCGAAAATACGACATAAAGTACTTGGTAAGTAATTATTATTATATGCTTTAACTTGCTGTAACTGCTTTATAAATTTTATAAAGTAAAGTTACTTCCCTACTTTATAAATCACCATTACTGTGGAACCAGTGGGCTGTTAGAAAATTTTACTACTAACAGAGATACAAAAGTGGGCAATAGGTATAAAAAGGTTGACTACCCCTGCTCTAACCTATGTTATAATGAAACAATGTTAAACAAAACGTTTTTCCAGACTCTGCCCTTCTCTGGTGTGTCTAGCTGCTTTTGCTCAACACATTGTGGAACACCTCTATAATTTGCACGCTCTCCTTCATGTCTGAGCTGAGTCTGTCATAAAAATAACAGCTGAGCCGGATTCGGTGCATGTTAACGGTTCACATATCGCATTTATCTGCTCCTCAAAACAAACGCACAAGATGGCTAGAGCGTCATCATTCCCACTTCATAGGTGACCAAATCAAGGTTCCGAAATTTAAGTGACATACTTACTGCTTCTTTCCCATCTGTGACAACTGGAGAGGGAGTCTGTGTGAGAGAAGAACATGGAACTTAAGAAAACAAATCTACAGAATGAACATTATATGCAAGAGAGTCTGTCAAAGGCGAAGTTACGATGCCTAATGTTCACCCCTTGGCTAAATGCTCTATTAGAAACAAGGAATGACAATGACCGCCAAGCAGAACCTTACTTGATTGCTTCCCAGGTAGAAGAAACAAAACTTTTTTACAAGGAGAGAGAATTCAGAAACTCAGGTGAGGTCTTTATTTACCCCATGGATTCGCCATAACAGCTTTTACAACTCAAAAAAAAGGCTTTCTCCTGTCCCTCACCCCCGCATCCTTCTCAGCACACTTTGGGCCTACCTGTCCTCAATGCTAGAGGGACAATGACAAAGACTGGTGGAGGCTAGGCTCTTTAGGGACGCCTTGTTGTCTTCAAACATGCAATGAAGCAAATGGCTTTGGGGGGATTTGAAGCTGTGAACGATCCATGTTCTGGGGTAACTCCACATTGAATGAGTACCTTGCATGTTTCTGGTTCACATCTCCACCCAAGGAGGGCACTGGACCTCACCCTTTCACGGAATATTTCAGTTGATAATCTTACCTAGATCAGTAAGTCTCAGGGAACCTAGTTCTACATTAGCATAACTAGCCCATGTAAACGACGCCAAGTGGTGTAGTGCGGGATTGAGTGCAGGTCCTGCGCCCCCTGCCTGCAGCAGGATGGTAATGTCTCCACTCACAGAGAAGGGGGCTCCTTTCTTCATCTATCACGTGGGGACGTGAGAGCCTGCCTCCGGGGCTGGAATGAGAACCAGAAGTATAAGCTGGTGTCACTCCTTTAAACTCGGCAAAGCTCTGCTCAGAATTTATTTATTTAATATTTTCATCAGCCTCATAAATGCTTCAGAGTCCCTGGGGTTGGACCGTTGACAATTATTGTCTCTGTTTCATAAAAATAAAAAAAAAAATCTAGATCTCAGAGAAGTTGCAGGATTTTGTCCAAAGTTCCACAGATAACTATAAATCGAATCCGAACTGGGAGGTTTGAATTCCATGCCTGGGCCTCTTGCCCGGCGAGTTCCCACCAAAGGAGGACTGTAATGAAGGAGGCACTGACATTTGGGACTGTAACAGTTACAGTTTTACCTAAACACAATTTCACCTTACTCCCCATACTGCCTTAATGCTGCATTTGCCTAAAATGGTTCATTTCTCTGGTTGTGGTAAGAGTGGAAAACCATTTCTGGTAAGATGTTCTATCTTCAGGTTATAGAAATCCATTTGGCTGGCTTTGCAACATCCCCTCTGCCCCACTTCCCACAAGAGGGAGTTAAATCTAAGGATTTAGAGTGCTTTGTGCAGCTCCAACACTGCCGGAATCCGGCCTCTCCAGGCCCTGGAGCTGGGGACTAGGAGTCTGTCAGGAGCAAAGCCGTCCCTTCTGGGGACGCATCTCCCCTGGGCACACGGCCTTTTACCTGTGCTCCTCTCTGTTGCTTCTTTCCTCTCTCTGAAGATGAGTTCTCCTGCCCTCATGAGCACATGCTGACCCCACCAGCTGGTGCTTCCGGAGTACTCACTATGTGTCAGGCTGTTCACTTACTGTTCCTGTATCTGCTCACTTGTGTTTCACAAGAGCAGTGAAGCAGGACTATGTTGATACCCACTTTACAGATGAGAAGAGTAAGACACAGAGAAACGAAGTAACTTGTGTGAGGTCACATAGCCCTGAGTGGCAAACATCAAGTGGTCTGGTTCTGGGTCCAAGCTCTTAACCACTGTGTTACGCTGCCTTCCATGACCAACTGCAGCACCCCAACTCAGTTTTTGTACCTGACAGTTCTGTACGGCCCAACAGGGATTAACCTGCCTATGAGGCCCTGTTCCCAATTCCCCGCAGAGGCTCTGATGAACTGGCCAGTATCTACTCTCCCCCTCTTCCCAGCACACTGGCTTTCAGCTGCACCAACTGGGAAGGATCACATGGTAGAAACAGAACTGCCAGGTAAGGTGATCAACTGTCCTGGTTTTCCAGGAGGTTGTAGCAATAGATGGTCCCAGGTAAATCAGGATCGTTTGTCACCTTACATAGGTTCAAAGGGAAGAGCAGACAGTTCTCAGAGAAACAGGCTGTTAACCAAGAAGGTACTCCGAAAGGTGACAACCAGCATCACAAGGAAATCCCTCTCACCCACTCACCTTGACCGCCTCGAGCAATGGCTTCTTGCTTCTCTGAGTTACCTTCATAAGGTGGACCAAGCCAGGATAAGACAGACCCAGGGTCTCTATGGATCTGCTGAGTTTCAGCAGCGAGGAGAAAGGTCTAGCAGTGACCACATTAAAAGATTTTGACAGTTGAGGGGAGGAAGGGGGACATTTGTTTACAGACACAGGGCAGAGGTTGGAGCAGAGAGCCAAGCAAGTCAGGGGTGTTCAGCAGGTGCCAGGGCAGCCAGTGGGGGCACGAGGAGGCGGGCAGTGAGTGGCAGGGCTCTGCTTTCCTGCTGCTCTCCAGAACCGTGCCCAATGTCATGGCAGAGAGGAGCCCTGGCTGAGGTGTCCTCGCATCAAGTAGATGCTGTTTACTCTCCTCAAATTACCACACATCAGAAACATTCGGCACAGCCAAACCCACTAAAAAAACCAAGCCAGGCGAACACCTCGCTCAATCACAGCGACACTGCTAGCCAGAAAACCACCCTGGCCCTGATCGGTTGGCTCAGCAGTAGAGCGTCGGCCTGGCGTGCGGGGGACCCAGGTTCGATTCCTGGCCAGGACACATAGGAGAAGCGCCCATTTGCTTCTCCAGCCCCCCCCCTTCCTCTCTGTCTCTCTCTTCCCGTCCCGCAGCCAAGGCTCCATTGGAGCAAAGATGGCCTGGGCGCTGGGGATGGCTCCTTGGCCTCTGCCCCAGGCGCTAGAGTGGCTCTGGTCGCGGCAGAGCGACGCCCCGGAGGGGCAGAGCATTGCCCCTGGTGGGCGTGCCGGGTGGATCCCGGTCGGGCGCATGCGGGAGTCTGTCTGACTGTCTCTCCTCGTTTCCAGCTTCAGAAAAATACAAAAAAAAAAGAAAACCACCCTGGTGGTGTGATCTCCACACAACACACAACACGGAACAGAAGACAAAAGAGGAATTCTGGATTGAAATCTCTGCTTTGACTTGCAGCTAAATGCCATAATCAAGAACCATAAGATGCTCAATTTTGTTGACCCCTAAATTCCCCTTCTGTACTATACGCTCAAGAAATCATCTTAAGTTCAGGCGAGGCTTTATTCACATCTATGTTTAACATGAAACTATTCCTAATTGTGATTAAGCAATTAAGAAAATAATTCACTTGAAGAAATATCATGTGGCTACCCTCAGTTATGGTTCTAAAGGCTGATGGCAAACAATGATATAAAATTATATGTGGAGTAGGAACATAGGGTACAAAGACAACAGAAGTCAAAATTTAGCTGGACTCAAACAAGACTCGAAGGAACGACATTTTTTGTAGATAGGAATGTAGGTGAGGTTTGTTTTCCCCCTTTTTTGCTGTTTTCCTTTTCAAACTGTATATGTCTAATCTTTAGCATTAAACAATTTATCTCCGCAGACCCCAACTCTTCCTAAATGCCTTTAAAGAACTGTGTACCTCATCACTCTACATGAGGTTTGAGCGAGGGTATTCTGTGCCTCGGGTGAGTTAGTTCTGCACTGATATCTGTGAATGGGACCGCTGCACTCACCGTGTTGGCTGGCAGTGTGAAGTTCAGTGAAAAACTCTGCAAAAGAGAAGAAAACATGAAAGCTCCCAGGAATGGTCAGTCAAGCTCCCGACTTGGGCGAATTCTGGGAGCACTCACTGACCCCACGGTCTCAGGCAGCCCCAGGTCCCTCTCACAACCATGGCCCAAAAAGAGAGCAGAGGCGCAGACGAACCTGAGATCACGGGTTCCTCCCTCAGCGTCAAGTCAGCCCCGTGTCCTTTCCCCTCCTGGCCTTGGACCCGGGCTGGACTATGGGGCCAGCCAGCAGAGCTATAGCCCGAGAGATCCCAACCCACCGGGGTAGGAAAAACACCACTAGAAATTCAGGAAAGTGTTGAAAATTGGAGATTTTCTTTCTTTCTTTTCTTTTTTTTTTTTTTTCCCCCAGAATTCATTTCAGAGAAGGAACTGTGTGAATATAGAAATACTCAGTACTTTCTGCTTGGGGTAGGAAATAAGAACCCTGAGGGGCAGGCTCCAACAAGAATACCCGCTCCTGAAACCCCTTCCCTGGGGCGGGCGCCTGAGAGGGCGGGGCTTCGGTGCCTACTGAGCCCACGTGGGGCAGAGGTGCCAGGAGGGCGGGGTGGGGCGGGGCGGGCCAGGACACCGGGAGAGAAGCTCACCCTTCTCTACCCGCCCCTCTCTCAGCACCCAGCCTCACCTCTCTCTCCTATATGGATCAATATTTAAAGTTCCTGAGCTTAACAGGGCACCAAATTGTTAGGCTGCCCAGTGCCGACTTATCTGGGTCAGAACCTGCCAGAGACCTCCAACTGGCCCCTTCCTCCTCTCATCTTCATTCTCTGTCAGTCGTTGGGCCAGTCGGTGCCAGTCTTTCCAGGTTGTTCTTTACTGAGACCAAGATAGACGTTACTCTAGACATTAGAGCAAGACATCTATCTGGGCCGCCATAGGTCAAGGGCTCCCTGTGCAAGGGACCTAGCCACCGCTGTTGGTTACTAACAGCAACTGAGCCCACAGATGCCGCAAGGACACTTGCTGGTCACGCACTGAACACAGCTGCTCAGAGCCTTAGCTCATCAGTGAGCACTGGGCACCGATGTCAGCAGGCCCAAGACAAAGCCTCCTTTGAGGGGACAGCAGACGGGAGGAGCAGCAACAACGGGCCATTGCGCGTGCTGTTTATCAATATTTGGATGACGAAGGCTTTGGCCAATTTCAGAAAGACATTCGTGTTTTGTGGAAACACTACAGTGCTCTCATGGAGAGAAAAACATCACGTAAATCTGGGTGGGGAGGAATCTGACACAGTGTTCTTTAGAGAGGCAGCTGGGCGGGGTGAGGCAAGCCAGGTTCTGGGGCCGCCTGGTCGAAATCTGAGTCCAGGCTCAGCCTCTCAGTAGCTGTGTGGCCTTGGCAAAGTGACTCCAACTCTCCGGTCTCCATTTCCTCACAACAGATCTGTCCTCCCCGGTTCCATCCTCAAAATGGGCGCACAATGAACTTCCCCTGCCTATCTCACAGGATAAGTTCAAAGGAAATAGCATCTGGGGCAGCTGCACCCAAACCGTAAAGCACTCTAGTTGGGTGAGGGTTCACGTGCTGCCGTCCCCTTCACGACCTGGCCAGCAAAGAGCAAGGCATGGGGAAGCCACTGCGGAAGTTCTTTTTGGGTGGAACCGCACACAAATCAATTGGATCAGCAATATCCAAAGGTACTGGAATTTGATACAGTTTATACACTTATTGTTAAAATACACTTACTGTTAGTCTAAGCACAATGTAATATCTGCATGCTGGTTCTGAAGGCACTTTAGGGTCTCAGTGGGTGAGTGTCATCTGCTTTGAGTTTGCTGTCTGTGGGGGGGACGGAGGGAGAAACGGGACACTTGCTGTTATTGGGGGTGTGCTGTGGGTTAGACATGCCGCTCAACTCCTTCTTGTGAAGGGCGTGTTGTCATCCCTACAGCATGGATGAGGGGACTGAGACCAAGATAGGTGTCTGAAGGTCACCAGCTGGTAAGTAGTAGAGGCTGGCTTAGATGGTAGATCCTCCTAACTCCGAAGCCTGGATTCCACTTATTTTAAAAATCTCTTTAATAAAGAAGGCCCTGGCTGGTTGGCTCAGTGGTAGAGTGTCAGCCTGGCGTGCAGGAGTCCCGGGTTCGATTCCCAGCCAGGGCACACAAGAAAAGCGCCCATTTGCTTCTCCAACCCCCCTCTCCTTCCTCTCTGTCCCTCTCTTCCCCTCCCGCAGCCGAGGCTCCATTGGAGCAAAGATGGCCCGGGCACTGAGGATGGCTCTATGACCTCTGCCTCAGGTGCTAGAATGGCTCTGGATGCAACAGAGCATCGCCCCCTGGTGGGCATGCCGGGTGGATCCCTGTCGGGCGCATGCGGGAGTCTGTTTGCCTCCCCGTTTCCAACTTCAGAGAAATACAAAAATAAAATAAAATAATCACAGAAGACTCTTCTGTTTTCCCTCTTAGCAAACTTCATTTGACTAAGTCACCACCAAATATATATCACAAGTCAATAAAAAAGGTGGAAAGTTTCTGATGCAACATATAAATATCTATGTTGCTAATCAGACAGCAGAAGGCAGACTGCACAATGAGGTATAAAGGCATTGACGGGACCCACTGCTTCAGCTGGGAGAGGAATTTAGCCGAAACATCTGCTTTGTACCCTTGTTGCATGTGAGGTGTTACAAACAAAACCTTAATATTAAAATAAAAGATGAGATCGGCAAATATTTAACAAAAATTTTACAAAAATGATTAGTATTTTGCACATAGAAAAAGAATTTAAAGCCGAAACCCTTGGCTTTACGAGGGAGACAATTATAATAAAATTAGAGATGTGAGCTTTAAAAGCCTGAGAATTGTTTTTACAGAGAAAGATTGAAGGTTAGGCTGAGAGAAAGATGTCGCTCTCACTTACCATTCTGACAGCCTCCCAGGAACCTTCTCCAAACTCCTTTCTCTATGGAGTTATTGGCTTGTGTCTCACATTTGTAGGGACATCCAGCTGGGAGAGCAAGGGTGACAGGGCAAGAGGTGGCTCCAAGTGAGCCCTGGCCAAGCCATTTATGGTCAGGGGAGTAGCCACGTCCCTGGCCCATCCCTCGGGAAGATGGTCTCCTGTTCCATAGGCACTGTGTACGGCTGGGGTCACCCACCCTCTTTGCCTTCATCTCCTGTCCTTACTTTTCAGGTCCCTTCCTCAGTTACCCCAACTCAGCAAAGAACCCACAGCTGCCCTGAGAGCTTGGAGGCCCCGCAGCTGGAAGCTCCTTGGAAACAATGAGCCCTGCAGGCTGAGGCTGGCCCCAGCTGCCAGGCACCGGCATCCCAGCCGTGATGGAGTCAACACATTCCTAGCGTCATGGCCGGGGGTGCTGGGGGAAGGGGTTGGGACCCACTCTGCCTTTGAGGCAGGACTGCGGCTGCCACAGTGAGCACAATGCCTGGCCAGTGAGCTGCGTGAACACAATGCCTGGCCAGTGAGCTGCGTGTGGTGAGCTGGCCTCACCCCTTTCTGTCTTCACACGTTGAGTGGGGACCCCGCGAGAGCTGGAGGAGGCTGTCAACATGGGTTGCTTTTTAATTTCTTCTGAGTTCTCTGGTAGGAGTTTGCTTCTTTCAAACGGCAAAGGAGTTGGAGTCCCATACCAACAAAACAACGGAATTGAGACAAGAAAATTTGATCGCCTAAATGAGTGCGTTTCTTCATTTATTTAACAAATCTTTTTGATGCCTTCAACCTGTTGAGTACTCACCTGTGGTCTGGGCATTGCTCTCAGAACAGTGTTGAAGCCGATGAGGCCCTATCTTTCAGGGAACCTATGTTCCAGCGAGGGCAGCAGACAAGTGGAGGAGCAACAGGGGAAAGGGCAGAGTGAGCAGTGACGTCCCAAAGAGCTGACGTTTAAAGCTGCGTGTGAAAGATGAGCAGAGTCCCAGGCAGAGGGAGCAGCAAAGGCGAAACCCTGGGGCTGAAGCAGGCGTGGTGCCCGCACAGACCGGAAGGTGGGTGGTGTGCCTGGAGTGCCAGGACCGGGGGTGGCCCTGGAAGCAGTTCAAGGCAGAGTGAGCTAGTTAAAGACCTATGGTGTGAGGCCCTGGCCGGTTGGCTCAGCAGTAGAGCGTCGGCCTGGCATGCAGGGGACCTGGGTTCGATTCCCGGCCAGGGCACATAGGAGAAGCACCCATTTGCTTCTCCACCCACCCTCCTCCTTCCTCTCTGTCTCTCTCTTCCCCTCCCGCAGCCAAGGCTCCATTGGAGCAAAGATGGCCCGGGCGCTGGGGATGGCTCCTTGGCCTCTGCCCCAGGCGCTAGAGTGGCTCTGGTCGCGGCAGAGCGACGCCTAGGAGGGGCAGAGCATCGCCCCCTGATGGGCAGAGCATCGCCCCCTGGTGGGCGTGCCGGGTGGATCCCGGTCGGGCGCATGTGGGAGTCTGTCTGTCTCTCCCCGTTTCCAGCTTCAGAAAAATACAAAAAAAAAAAAAAAGACCTATGGTGTGAGCATGGCAGGAAAGGGAAGGTTTCTATTGTAGAGCAGGGGGAAGCCCTCCTCGAGTTTTAAGTGGGAAGGGAGCCTGATCTAACTGATGTTGACAACGATGGCCTGGTCCCTCTGTAGAGTCTGGCTTACAGGTACAAGAGCGTTAACCCAGACACTGGGTCAGAGTCCACGTGAGCGAGGATGGTGGCTGCCCGGGCTGGGGCAGCGGGAGAGCACGGTCCATGGGTTTGTGACTTCCTGTGGAGGCGGAGGCAATGGGCACTGAGGATGGAAACAGAAATGTGGGGCTGGGGAGGGGAGAGAGGGCAAAGGAAAGAGCGGAATGAAGCCGACTCCTGGGTTTGGGCTTCCCTGAGAGAGGGGAAGGAAGCATCATTGTTTAGTCAGGCGATGCTGGAAAAAAAGGATTTGAGAAGCAGGATCTAAGCAGCGGGATACTGACCTGAACAAGACCAACATGATCTCTGCCTCATGGGGCTTCTAGTTCCCAAGACGACGGCTAAACTGAATCTATTGGTGCCTGGGCATCATGGAGACATAGTTCAGAAAGGTCTGTATTGGAAACCTTAGCTGCCCTTCTGGAAGCTACGTGGTCCTAGGTGTTGGAGGAAAGCCAAAGCACCGGGTGACTTTCTGTCTGCGTCCTGAGGAGGTGAAGGTTGAGACCAAGCACACGTGACTGAAGGCACTCGAGCCCAGAGAAGGCTCAAGGACGCGGTGCTCGGCCCTGCTGGAGCTTTCTGCGGGTCAGGAATCAGACAACAGACGGTGTGGTGTTATGTCTCAGAAAGGGCAAGAGACATCTAATCAGTTTTGCAAAACTTAATGATAAAATTGTACGCTGTATTCTGTTTGTTAGTTTCTCACGCATGATGTCATGTTTCTGCTTAATAAATTGGAGAGCTGATCTCTCCAAGGCACCTCAGTCCTGGAGAGATTGGGGTCCTCCACTTGCAGTGTTGTTGCTGCCTCATTCCTTTGCGGCTCCTCTTCATGAGACCCTGAATACTAACAACACTAGGTAAGTGAAGTCAGTCGTTCCAGCCTCAGCGCCAAGCTATGAAATGGGGATAGTGCTGTTGACAGTGACTGGGTGACTTAAATCAGCACAACTGGTACAAATGATGCTTCTAACTTGGCTGGGTGGGCATAGAATCACATCTGGACCAGATAACTGGACCAAGGAACTCCAGTTCACGGTCCCCATCTCCTCGGGCTAGGCTGTCTCTGGATGGGCAAGGCCAGTGAGGCTCTTTGACTCTGTTTGCTCTGCATCCACTGATCACCAACTCTCCCTCCATCGGACGTGTTAGTCCTTTAGAAGAACTGCTGAGACCTAGTCAGTGGTACCCCGGCCTAAGTGTCTGGGTCAGTCTAATTCCCTGATCACAAGCATCAAAACAGACTCTGATTGGCCCTGGCCGGTTGGCTCAGTGGTAGAGCACCAGCCTGGCGTGCGGGGGACCCAGGGTTCGATTCCTGGCCAGGGCACATAGGAGAAGCGCCCATTTGCTTCTCCACCCCCTCCTTCCTCTCTGTCTCTCTCTTCCCCTCCCGCAGTCAAGGCTCCATTGGAGCAAAGATGGCCCGGGCGCTGGGGATGGCTCCTTGGCCTCTGCCCCAGGCGCTAGAGTGGCTCTGGTCACGGCAGAGCGACGCCCCGGAGGGGCAGAGCATCACCCCCTGGTGTGCAGAGTGTCGCCCCTGGTGGGCATGCCGGGTGGATCCCGGTCGGGCACATGCGGGAGTCTGTCTGACTGTCTTTCCCCGTTTCCAGCTTCAGAAAAATACAAAAAAATAACCAAAACAGACTGATTAATTTAAGAGGAAGGGGGGTTTGTTGGTTGGGTATAGTGGATGGAGCTCACAGAAAGAAGAGAGCCAGGGAACCGGGCTCTGGGAAGACACAGCTAGGTTGCTCCGGAGGCTTCAGCAGCAGGAACTCCTAAACAGTCCTCTCAGGATATCCTCCCAGGGAAAATGAGCTCCAAAATATCCCAGCCCTTGCCCCATTGATGAAGGCTCCAATTCCAGGAAGAGGATCTTACGCTCTGGCTGGATCGTGTGCCCAAGGAGGAACTGCCACCTGGTTGACAGTCTGCCCAATGCAGGTCTCTCCAATGCGAGGACGTAGTTTTGACAGAGGAACTTGGCACTCTTACCAAGGATGGGAGCACAGGCGAAGTGAGTGGCCCTCCTCCTCTGGGAGTCTGAGGCCTGGAATGCCCTTGGTGGGTGAGAGGTTAGGGCTGCCAACTCCGAGATGCCACCATTTAAATTTTACAAGCCCGGTCACACTTGTGGCTAGCCAGACCGGTGATGTGTCAGTTTAAAAATCTGGTCCGTTCTAAATAATAGGTGGCCTTATTCTGATGGTTAAAAATCTTTATGCAAAACGTCAGTAAGGAAGCAATGATGAAGTATTGAATAAAATGTGAAAACAAACAGCAGGATTCTGGTCATTTCCCTGTCTATGAGTGTCACACGTGAGAGTCATCAGTGGGGTCAACCAGCTCGCCAATGACATGTGAGTAGAAGCGGTGTGTCACGTGTAGGCACTGTCAGAACCAGTGTGTGATTTGTCATGCTCTTTCCCTCTGACACAGGAATCAGCAATGATCCGGGTTGCCCGGTCCAGACCTGAGTGAGGATGACATGGAGGAGCTACGAGATAGAAGTATGGACCAGAAATACGCTTTTCTATATAAAGCCCCTTCATCAGCTGCTAATCTAATCATCAGGTTATCTAATCAGTCACAAATCTGGATGTGTGTGGATGAATGTGAGACTGCAGAGAATTTTAAATGTCACCTGTTGTTCCCCAGTGAGTTTCATTAGGAAAACTACTAGGGGTGGAGGGGCTGTTCAGTGTCTCTCTCAGGACTGAGACCCTTGGACGTGTGTGCCAGCCCTAATCAGTTTCTGACAGAACAAATGTTTCTGTGCTTCTTGACTGGGAGTGGCAATGTCAGCTTCCGGGTTCAATGCTGTTTTGTTGCCAATTAGACAATCACCATAGCTTGCTTGCTTGCTTTTCTTTCTTTTTTCTTTTCTTTCTTTCTTTCTTTCTTTCTTCCTTTCTTTCTTCCTTTCTTTCTTTCCTTCTTTTTTTCTCACTCCATCACTCACTCACCTTACTAATAATGTTAGAAACCTAGAGACAAGAATAGCTGTGATTTGCTGATGCTCATGGGCTAAGCTTTTCTGGAACATGTTGTTTTCCAAATCCTTGGACACCTACCTTCATGAGGCAGAGGGCAGATGTGTTTGTTCCCTGGAAAAAAGTCTTTTTGGTCCTCATGGGGGGTCGTCTCACTGAAGCATAAGCTACCTTACCCTGACTGGTACATCAAATAGTCATAACCTTGTGCCACTGGGGCTCATCCTTCAGGTACTGGTGACTGCAAAAGGCAGAAAAGTCATAAAACCTCAACCCTTTACATACAGCACAAAACAGGGGCATGTGTTAAATAGTTTGGCATCAATTCTGAGTGTTTTTAAAAACATGGTCCTCTATTACCCTTCCCTGAAATGACCCATAAGACTCCAAGCATACCTAGAAGTCTCTTGATTTGGTCAACCTAAAAGGACTGTCCTCAATTAGATGGAGTCTCTGTCCTTGAATTAGAAATGACACTGCATCAGTCAGGGTCCCCATAGGAAATGAGTGATATACTCAACTTGCTGTGTGTGAGGGGGGCTTATTAAAGGGGCTGTTTGGAAAGGGCCCCTGTGCGGGATAGATAATGCAGTGCCCAGGGTTAGCCCAGCAGAGTGTCATTACCACCCCTAGGCCTGACGGGGCGAGGGGAAGGAGTGGCTGCCAGAGCCCAGAGAGGAAAGGCTCTCCTTATAGGAGCCCCAGCCTTCAGTTTCAGGGTTCAGATGTGGTCCTCAGGCACAAAACCATGTGGAGACGAGTGGAGAGAGCTGCTGAGAGACAAACGGAAGATGTCTACCCCATCTACACCTTCTTGGAGCAACCATCTCCATAATAATTACGCTGGCAGAATCCCAACCATTTTTGGTCCAGAAAAAGGGGCCAACTTTGAAACCCCTTTCAGCTTTGCTCATGACTTTCTGGGTCCAATAGAGAGCTCTGCTTTGGACTCAGGTACCGGGTACTCACCAGAGAGAAGAAAGCCATGAAGAACGACCCCCTTTTAATGCTCCCTAAGTTCTTGTGACATTAGAGAAAATGTTGTCTGAACTGGTAATACACACCCAGCACACAACAATCGATCCACGTTCTTTAATGAAACAGCTCTCTAGACAGAGACATACATTAGTGCCTCTCCATTTTCTTTGCGAAACTAACTATACTTCATGAAATGGAAAATTACACAAAATAAAAAATACGATATATTTATAGAGAACACTTTAAACAGTTTTTTTCTTCTTTTTTTAAAAGAAACCTTTTAGGCATTTGGGATTATTATTCAGAAGTTCAGTCTTCAAAGGAAACTTGAAAGACATCTGTTGGGACCAGGGGAAGATTTGTTCACAAATTGAACAATGACAACACCACAGATTTTTTTTGAGATTTATCAAAGGGACCAGGCAATGGCAATCCCAGTGTGAACCTGCCAGCTAACAAGATTTTTCCGAATGATTTAAACAGGTTAAACATTTCATGAGCAAATAGAAAACTTCACTTTACAAGAAAATAAAGTTAACATGAACCAACACACAGCCTCGTTGTATCTGGAGAAATTCCACAGGCTAAAGTGAATTCCAGACCCTCCCCCAGCCCTGGGATTCAGGGTCTAGCTTCTGTTAGACCAGATTACACTAGAATTGGACCAGGCTGAAGACCCAGACCCTAAATATTTCATCAGGTCATCAAGATAATTCTCTGGCCCTGGCCGGTTGGCTCAGCGGTAGAGCGTCGGCCTGGCGTGCGGGGGACCTGGGTTCAATTCCCGGCCAGGGCACATAGGAGAAGCGCCCATTTGCTTCTCCACCCCCCCCCCCTCCTTCCTCTCTGTCTCTCTCTTCCCCTCCCGCAGCCAAGGCTCCATTGGAGCAAAGATGGCCTGGGCGCTGGGGATGGCTCTGTGGCCTCTGCCCCAGGCGCTAGAGTGGCTCTGGTTGCGGCAGAGCGACGCCCGGGAGGGGCAGAGCATCGCCCCCTGGTGGGCGTGCCGGGTGGATCCCAGCCGGGCGCATGCGGGAGTCTGTCTCTCCCCATTTCCAGCTTCAGAAGAAAAAAAAAAATTAAAAGATAATTCTCTGAACTGAGCTAGTCCTAGAACTCTGTGACATCGCCAACGTCCGACACCCAATTAAAGGACAAAGCCGGCGGGAACAGGGTCTCCTGGCCCTTTTCTCTCCATCCAGGGATGTGTGCAGGAAGGTCACTGAGCATTTGAAAGAGCCAAGGTGGGGGCTGGGGGCCCGGATCTTTCCGCGGAATGGGATTTCTCTCACAAAGCCAGAGTGCGGACCCTCGCAAAACCTGCTGCCTGCCGCCTGGGGGTGAGCGATGCGCCGCCCCGCGGAATCAGACCTTGTCTTTGCTGGGAGCACGTCACTCCCAGAGGCCTAACTACAGGTTTGCAGAAGAGTCCTATTGTTTCAAGTTGGCCATAGGTCGATCATTGTTGAAGTTATGTGCTTCTGAAAATACTCCTACTAAAGAGATAAAAATGAGCCCCGTTGTTTCACAAAGGGGGAGCCCAGGCTGAGGCAAAGCTGGCTGCTTCGGACGCCCTCCCCTTTCCCAGGGAATTCATTCATCTTATTTAGACTTCTCCGGGTTGAAACTACAGAATTCTCATGTCCTTGGAGGGAGACTGATTTCAGTTTTAACTTGGACAGATAAGCTGAGATAAAAATAAAGCCCCAGAAAATACAAAAGTCAGAGAAATGGAATCCACCCTAATAGGCAGATGAAACCTGAAACCACGAGACCAGCTGCTCCGTTTGCAGAATATCGCGATAGGAGAGTGCAGGCTGAGCCCCAGCCAGGGTCAGAGAGGTCCTGAGAGAGCGCCGCAGAAGGAAACGCACAGCACGCAGGCCCAGTCCGGGAGGCCGCTGGTCAAGCTACGGTCGGTGGGTTGGCATTCACCGCACGGCGCCGACCAAGGCTCTGACAGCTGACCCTCTACATATATACATATATACAGACATATATTATTATTCATAACAATACTTTAATTTTTTTTTGTTTTAAGGAAAAAATATTTCCATGCATTTTCCCACCTTTTTTTGTATTATTTTCTTTCTCTTTCTTTCTCTCTCTCTTTTTTTTTTTTACTCCCAGCAATCATTTTAATTAGACATAGTCCTCTGAGGGCATATTCTGATCTTTAAAAAATATAACCTTTAACCTTTTGCAAATACTTTGTTTAAAATAACGTTGATTCATCCCAAAGGAATTCTGGTGCTGGGAGCTGTCTGCGAGCTCACGGAAAACACTCTGGTGCTCTGTCCTGTGTTCTACACCAAGCAAACAGGACTTCCGGCTATGTAAACATTATTTAAAATTATTCCAACATAAATACTCTTTTAAAGCTACATACCACAGCTTTTAGCTCATAATGCCCATAGATGCCTTAATGAAATGCCATTCAAAACTACCTCACTGTTTAAAGTTTACCTGGAGGGTCTAAAATTATGTAAACAACATTCTCTACACTTCTCTAGAACAAGTGCCAAAGTGTGACGAATTCTGATTGCAAGTTGGTGATTGGGCCCTAGTTAGTCCGAGCAAAGTCACCAATGCCCTTTTAACCTGATCATTTACAGGAAGTTAGGTTAACTTGTTCCACAAGGTGTTGATTCTTACAAAACTGATAATTAACCAGTTTTCAACAGTGTTCACCCCATGAGGGACCTGAACTGGTCCTTCATAAGACGCCTACATATCTTGCAAATGCAGTTTGAATTGGCTGCCAAGGAGCCGAGGTCAACCACAGCCGTGCCTCCGCAGCGGGAGGAAGAGGTTCTTCTAAGCCTGTGGAATCTGCCGTACACAGGTGGATCTTCTTTTCAGTTAGTGAGCAAAGGAGTATCAAAAGAAGTTGTGTTGTTTTCTTCTCAGCAAACTGGGGACCCCCTACCAATAAGTGTTCTGCTAGAACCCACAGCAGATGCCTTCACCCCTGATGCAAGTTGGGATGAGGGAAAGCTAGGGGGCAGGGAGAGTTGATGACACAGAGAAAAGGCTCGAGGTCTCCTAACTCTGTGACAATGATTCTCACCATCAAGCTCCCTCTGTGTGCTGCTTACTGCTACGCCTTTTTTAGTCCCTGATGTCCGTCTTCTCAGGTTTCCTGGTTAACATGTCCCTGGTAGAGACTCCAGCCAGAGCTGTAATGAATCAGCCATGACCAAGCTTTTATCCTCCTTGCCCAGTGTAGACGGAAGACGGCCCGAGTCTCCAGGACACAGTCACATTACTGGCACCGACGGAAGAAGGAACGACCAACGCAAGGCTTGGCCTTCTGCCCCACAGAAGCAAGGGACAAGGAGCATGGGTAATCATGGTCATAGCTTGAATGATCAATGACTTCAAACCTTCTTTAAAAATCTACAATTGACAGCGTTGCAGCTGGAATCAAAGGAACATTGTCTCTCTTCCTTGTTGGCCAAATTTCATTAATAAACACCTCCAAGACTAGATTTTGAGGTTTCGTTTGAGAAAAATACTGTACACTGTTTTAGGGCAGGTTCACAAGGTGCTATTTTTATAAAAAAAAACAACAACAACCTTCTCAGTCGCTGTCTGTCAAGAACTCTGACATTATTTCTTCATGTGCAGCGCATCCTGGAATTTGGTGCTGGTGTACCGGGCCTGGAAGCCTTTCTTGTTGATGGTGTCGTCTGTGTGGAACCGGATCATCAAAGAATCTCCTGCAGAGTAGATTTCTTCCAGTGGCTGAGGGAAGGAGAAATGAAAAGCAGGGACATTAAGCCAGCTGGCTGAGGTTGGAGTTTAAAATAAGGATGAGACAGAACCTTACACGTACATAGACAGAGAGTGACAGATGCTGCCATGAGGTATCCCTGACACCAGACACTCTGAAGGGCATCAAAACAAGCTCCGTTTTGAAGGAACATATTTCAAATTCTGATCCAGAGAGCTCCTGGGGCCCTGCTTTTCCAAAGACAACCCTACACACCAGCCCATATAGAATTTATTAAGTGCATCGACGGGTCAGGCACTAGTCTAAGCACTTTCGGATCTCATCTCGCATAAACTTTACTGAACGTTACAAGGCAGATGCTTGAAGATCTCCATTTTATGCTTGAAGAAACTGAGACTCAAGTTCACATGAATAGGCCAGACCCAAGCTCAGGTCTTTCTGATGATAATCGCCCAGCTTTGGGGACACCACTGTGATGTGTCTTCCAGGAGACCCAAAATACATTGTTTAGGCTGTGTCTTGTCCAAGGACAAAAATGTGAGATGGAGCCGCTACATATGTCAGAAAGGATTTTGCCAGGTGGTCCATGAACAGGAGCCAGGTTCCGAGGCTGCTGTCTGCCAGATGCTAGTGGGGAAAAACTGGACTTCCCACATGTTTCACTGCTCAGGATGCCCCAAGGGTTTCCTCTGCCTGTAAACCCACAGTTTGAAAGATGTTATCGATCAAAGGCACTGCGCTGGTTAGGTCACACATTCATCCTTTCTTTTTGGGAGGGTGCAGAAAGATGAAGGGAAATTACTCAGACATATAAATGCCAGTTTGAAGTTCTGATTAGCACAGGGCACACTAGTGACTCCAAAATGATTGGCTGTGTGTGCAGCCAATAGCAAAGAAGCTTGGGTAATGAGCCCTGGAGGCGGAGAAAAGGAGGGAGCTGGGGGCCTGGTGTGTGTGGGCAGTGCCCAGCACCGGGCAGCCAGAGTGGGACCAGGTCACTGTACTGCGGGTCCACTCACCTTCACTGAGCACCAACTATAGGGCAGGCCCCATGTCAGGTGCGAGCAAACAGTGAACGAAAGGGCTCTGCCCTGTCCCAGGGAGGTGGCCCAGGAAAGAAGTGATAGTGAGAAATAAGACGGTGATCTTGAGCATAACTATTGTCTTTATTGTAAGACGGTGATGGGTAATTTTCATAGGCACTTGGTTTTACTTGGGGAAAGAATTGTAAATGTACAGAATACACAGAAGTATAACTAAAACTTTTTAAAAGCCCAAAGGCCAAATAAAAATTGGAGGGGGGTTGCTTTGCAAAAATAAAGAAAAGGTCCTAAACGGAAAACGCTCTTCAGTGGCAGACCTCAGTCCCAGGCCTTTGTGAATTGGTCCCCGGGCTCCCTCCCAACATCCTCTCCGATTATTCTCTCATTACCCACTTTGTTCCAGCAGAACAGGCCTCCTGGCTGGAGCTAATAAGAGGCAGGGTAGCTAGCACTCAAATCCAGGTGTGTCTGTCATGCTCTGAATCATCATGCTCTGTGCCCTGGGCCCAGCGACCCCGGGACTCACCCCAGAGCCACAGAAGCGGCCGAGTCTGGGCGCCGTGCTGTCATAGCCGTCGTAGGCCTCCATGTAGTCATAGCCACAGTCAGCCTCCTCCTCAACTTCAAAGGTCCGGAATATCAGCTCCACGCCGTAGCCGTCCTCCGCCACGATCACCCAGTCGCAGCGGGCCTGACTGGGGTAGTTATTGTCCCCAAACTGAGCGTGGGAATAGAGCTCTTTGGTCCGCACTTCGGCCTTGAGCCTGCCCCCGCACTCTGGAGGGGAGAGAGAACCACAATGCCCCCTGGGCGCAGAGAGCGCAGGTGCCGCCCCACCCCCGGCTCCCCAGCGGGGGGCTTCTCTCTTTTCACGCCCGCATTACAGGCCAGCCTGCACTGCCCTGTGGGAGAGGCCAGGAAAGCCTCATCATCCCATTTCACAGAGGAGTAAACAGAACCACGGCTCTGAGTTTCAGGGGTCACTGCCGGGTCCAAATCAGCCCTTACCAGTCAAGCTCCTAGGTTCCCGGGCTGAGCCACAGAAGGCCCCCCGGGAATATCTGCGCAGACTGCTGGAAAGGCTGGCCGCCTGGGTCTTGACCACTTCACTCCCTGGAAGTACTGGAAGCATCTGCCAAGGGCTCACACCAGCCAGACCAACTTACTGTAATTTGTAATTTTAATGCCAACAGAGGCATTAAAAGCTCACCAGAAACATGGGAACCTCAGAATAGACGGAACGGGTTCCTGCATTTCAGAGCGCGGGCCGCAGGCAGCTTTGAGCTCCCTGCGCGTGTCAAAGTGAGCCGGGCCTCGTGCTTTGTATTCCGTGGGCTTGGCTACTGGGGTTTTTACTAGAACAGTAACTCTGGTTGGCTTAGGTCCCATGCTCTCTTGTACCTGGGGGCCACTAGAGGCCACAAAATATAAATGAATAAATGATAGTGATCAGGGATTAGATAGCACCAGGAACTTTGGAAGCAAATTTCTCACTGTCTGCCCTCCATGTGTTCCATGCCCCTGAGGGGCCTGGAGCTCCGAGGTGGGGAGGGGAAGGGTGAGGGACTTTTGCACCGTCCAGGCCCAGCTGGCCCCAGTCCTATCTGACTGTCCACTCTCAGACCTATGTGTACTCTGGCTTAGAATTTCTTGTAGGTGTGAGCTGTCCTTAAAAATTTCAAACCCCTGAAACGTGGATCGCAATGAAATGGGCACAGGTGACGTCTCTCCCTCTGACAGATCCCTCTCCATCCTCAGGAGGCTGACCTGTAGGGTGACATGGGTGGACCCCGTTGCCATCTGCCTTCCAGCTGGGTTCAGCCCTGGGGCGCACCGGCAGATCAGAGAAGGGAGGAGAGAGAAGCGGGGTATTTCCTGCCTGGTCGCCAAGGCTGTGTTCTTCAATTAAAGGTCACAGCTCCTGTCCAGGGGTGCTCTGTTTGTCCCCACTTTGGTCTCTGGGCTCCAGAAACTACTCCCTCATCCAGGCCCGGGGGTAGTAACAGCCCTACAGCTCCTCGTCCTGGTTGCTGCACTGTCCCCACACTCTGCCTACCCCTTTGTAATCAGTCCCTTATTAAATTCTCCTGAAAGCGATTCTGAGTATACCCCCAATTCCTGCCAGGACCTGACCCACCTCAAGCGCCTACGTTCTGTCTGTAGGAACAAGAGAGTGAAGTCACTAGTCAATTAAATTTCTCTCTGGGAAGCCTGAACTCATTAAGGAGCCAAGAGGAAGTTTTCTCTGCTGGGCAAGGACAGCTTGTTTTACCTGGTTCACATTTTCCCGCTCTGAAGGAAAAACAAAAAATCTCAGGGGAGGGGTTGTAAAAAGGATCAGAGAACCCCACAGGGTCCCCTGATGGTGACCTCAGACTCTGAACGGGTCACTGGCAGCCACCACTTGGCCAAAGGAAGACAATCTAATGCCAGAATCAAAGAGTCAAAGTTGCTTCCGTGGTTCTGGTCCCAGGTGGTAACATTTTTATGGCAAAAGAGCAGAGCCAATTTTCTTATTGGCATTCTTCTATTTAACAAAGCAAATGTGTCCGTTTTCCAAGCCTATCTATTTCCTCCAAAGAACTGCATAAAGCTGCTTACATCTTAAGTAAAGGAAAAGTAGAAATAGTTTTTATTTTTTGGAACTGGTCCTTAGACAGGGCTGTTCTTCAGCCTTTAGTTCCCAGTCTTTGAGATTTCAGAGACCAGCAAAATTACAAATAGATTTTGGAAAGAGAAGACAGGTGGAAGGAAGGGAGGGAGAAAGCGTGGCCCCAGCAAAATGTTGCCCACTTTAAACGTCAGTGAAGTCCATGAAGGAAGGCCAGCTTTCCACTATTGTTGCCCCTGTTTCGTTTTAAAGGGCCCTGTTATCACAAACCTCCCTCCCCTATAGTCGGGAGACAAGGCAGCCCTCTCCTGGCCTTTATCCCCTATGTGCCTGCAGTGCACAAGGCCCAGAGGCTCACATACCTGTGCTGTGCTCGGCCCGGAAGCCTTTCCTCTGCACTGAGGCATCTGAATAAAACCTAAGGAACAGGCTGCTGCCAGAAGCCACCATGGGGTCTGGTTTCTTGCTGCCGCAGAAACGGCCAAGGATGGGGGCCAGGCTGTCGGGTCCGTCGTACACTTCCAGGTGGTCGTAGGCACATTCCTGGTGCTGCTCGATCTCAAACTCATTAAACGTCTGGAGATGGAAAAGCACAAAGTGAGGCAAGGGCCTGGCATTCAGCCAGGGTGGGGGCCGCCTCCCCAGGGGTGGGAGAGGACGGGGTGAGGCAGGACACATGTCCAGCCAGCCAGCTGTACAGGGGGAGTGGAGCCTATGGTGATCATCATGACATCTGTAGAGAGGCCTGGACTCGGCTCCCCTGTTAGTCTCCAAAACAACCGTAGGAAGTAATTACATGAGCTATTGCTACTGTGACCGCTTCATAGATGAGACGGCCAGGTTCAGACTGTTCAAGGGCTTGCTGACATCTGTGCTCCTCCCATCACGTCACGTGCCTTCTCCATCATTTAATAAGATCAGCAACAACCAAGTGCTCACTTGGAGCCAGGAGCTGTTTTAAGTGTTTCACAAGTATTAATCCACACAGCCCTGTGGTGTGTCTACCATTTTAACCCTCCATTCACAGACAAGGAAATTGAAGCACAGAGCTGTCAGACGACTTGCCCAAGGTCCCCACTGGCAAAGCTGGGTCATGACCAGGAGGTCTGACTCCAGAACCTGTGCCCTTGAACCTCTGCTCCAAACTGTGCGGTGCTTCAGTACAAATGGCGTGAACGAGGCTTTACGGAGTGCCCGGTGCTCCGAGTCATCATTCTCACAGTGCCTGACATTATTGAATGCTTTTTTTCCATGCAGAGCCCTGCATTTTCTCACTTAATTCTGAGGATGCTAGGAGGGAAGAGCTATTATAAGTCCCAATATGCAGAAGGGAAAACTGAGTTGTGGGGAAGGCTTGCTCAAGCTTACACAGCTGGAATTGACTCCCAGTCAGCCTGACTCCAGCCCACACTTCTAAACATCACCAGGCTATACTGCCTCCCTCCTCCACGTCCCCCTAAAGACTGTCTTTCTATGTGGTCAGGGGAACCCCACAATTCCAGGTCATACTCCAGGATTTGCAGCCTAAAATGTAGGACTTCTTAAGTGTTGGGCAGATGACCAACTGATGGCCTGCGGATGGTTATGAGGGAGATGGAACAGGTGAGAGGGTACAGCATCTAATAAAGAGTTGGATCTAAAGACAGAGTGGGGAGAGAGGAGATTAGTTGGGGAGGTGGGGCCTCAATTCATAAGAAGTGGGCTGGGCCTGACCAGGCGGTGGTGCAGTGGAAAGAGCGTCGGACTGGGATGCAGAGGACCCAGGTTCGAGACCCCGAGGTCGCCAGATTGAGCGCGGGCTCATCTGGTTTGAGCAAAAGCCCACCAGCTTGAACCCAAGGTCGCTGGCTCCAACAAGGGGCTACTTGGTCTGCTGAAGGCCCGCGGTCAAGGCACATATGAGAAAGCAATCAATGAACAACTAAGGTGTTGCAACGCGCAATGAAAAACTAATGATTGATGCTTCTCATCTCTCTCTGTTCCTGTCTGTCTGTCCCTGTCTATCCCTCTCTCTGACTCATTCTCTGTCTCTGTAAAAAAAAAAAAAAAAAAAAGAAGTGGGCTAGGGTGGAGAGAGGTCATTAGCAGTGTGGGCTTTCATAGGAATGACAAACACACTTGAAATGAGCAAAGCTGTTCACACTTTACAGAAAGGGAGTTGGGGGCCCGAGACTGGGGTTAGGGACAGTGGGCCGGAAGGGGAGACCAGTGGCACCAGGGTGGGTCATGCACTGGAAGGGAGACAGTGAGCCAGAGTGGCAGAAAGCTCCTCAAAGGTCCATGGGACACCCTGTTGCTGTCCCCATGCAGTGGAATACAAGCTACTTAGAAATATTCAACTCAGGCCCTGGCCAGTTGGTTCAGTGGTAGAGCGTCGGCCTGGCATGCAGGAGTCCTGGGTTTGATTCCCTGCCAGGGCACACAGGAGAAGTACCCATCTGCTTCTCCACCCCTCCCCCTCTTCTTCCTCTCTGTCTCTCTCTTCCCCTCCCGCAGCCAAGGCTCCATTGGAGCAAAGATGGCCCGGGGCACTGAGGATGGCTCTGTGGCCTCTGCCTCAGGCGCTAGAATGGCTCTGATTGCAGCAGAGTGAAGCCCCAGATGGGCGGAGCATTGCTCCCTGGTGGGCCTGCCGGAGGATCCCAGTCGGGTGCGTGCGGGAGTCTGACTGCCTCCCCGTTTCCAACTTCAGAAAAATACAAAAAAAAAGAAAGAAATATTCAACTCATATTCTATGTTAACAAAAGGAAAAAAAAATAGGCCACAATCAATAAATCCACCATCCACTTCCCAAGTAAAAAAATAAACAAACAAAAAACATAGTGCATATATGTATGAACCTCAGAAAAAAATTGAGGTCTTGCCTAACTGTGGCCACTGTGATCCGTTAGTTTAGTTCCTTAGCATCTTAAAGAACAGGAAAAGACGTTTGTGGCAACTGCTAAAATCTTCTGGCCCCTTCAACAAGAAGCTCCGCGCCCAGATGTGCAGGTTGCGCGTTCCCAGGGGGGGCCATTCCCCCACTGTCGTCAGATATTTATGTTGCCATTGCGAACATTTTCCAGCAGATGGCAGTCTTGGGGAAGGAGTGCCTTTCTCTAAGGCGCTCTCTCTAACTCACCCTCACCGGGATTCAAGGCTGTTCTGACCTATTCCAGAAAGCAGCACCAGAAACATTTCCCACGTGGGCAGCTATGCAATATGAGGTGCCCACTGGGAGCCATGCATATGAGGTGCTCTACCTTCTCCATCTCTCCATGCCCTGCACCTGGCACAGAGACACACCCAGCACTCACGCTCTAGCCTGGGATCCCCTTAACCCACCTGTTCTCATGGCTCTCGCCGCCTAGCAAGCCCCAGGGCCATTGGCTATGTATAATCTTGCTCTCCTTTGATTCCTTCCACTCTCCCTGTATTGTTGTCCGAATTCAGACGGTCATCCACGTGCCTTCTGAAGAGCTTACTCATTCCCCAAGTCCGAACAACCCATTTAAAAACTGTCTCGAGTACAACACTTTCTCCAGCTGGGCGGAGGGTTTGTTTTAGCTCCAGGACTTGGGAGTCCCCTGGGGCTGAGAAATAGACTTGTAGGAAAGATTCGTTTCTCTTTGAAATAATCGAGCATGGTGTGCGGCCAATAACCTTATGCATGGATGAGACTTTAAAAAAAAGACTTGGGGCCCTGGCGGGTTGGCTCAGCAGTAGAACATCACCCAGCGTGTTGAAGTTTGGGGTTAGATTCCCGGCCAGGGCACACAGGAGAAGCACCCATCTGCTTTTCCACCCCTCCTCCTCTCCTTTCTTTCTATCTCTCTCTTCTGCTCCCGCAGCCAAGGCTCCATTGGAGCAAAGTTGGCCCGGGCACTGAGGATGGCACCATGGCCTCCACCTCAGACACTAGAATGGCTCCGATCATAGCGGAGCAACGCCCCAGATGGGCAGAGCATCGCCCCCTGGTGGGCATGCCAGGTGGATCCCGGTTGGTCGCATGCGGGAGTATGTCTGCCTGTCCCCCCTTCTCACTTCAGAAAAATACAAAAAAATGGCTTGGAAGATAATGTATTTTTTTTATATATACAGGGACAGAGATAGAGTCAGAGATAGGGACAGATAGAAACAGAGAGAGATTAGAAGCATCAATTATCAGTTTTTCATTACGACACCTTAGTTGTTCATTGATTGCTTTCTCATATGTGCCTTGACCACCGGCCTTCAGCAGACCGAGTAACCCCTTGCTCGAGCCAGCGACCTTGGATCTAAGCTGGTGAGCTTTGCTCAAGCCAGATGAGCCAGCGCTCAAGCTGGCGACCCCGAGGTCTTGAACCTGAGTCCTCCGCATCCCAGTCCCACACTCTATCCACTGCACCACCACCTGGTCAAGCAAGATAATGTGTTTTTAATTCAAGAGCTGATTAGCATAATAAGTTAATTTGCTATTGTTAGTTGAAAACTATAAGTTGTTAAAAAAATATGAATAAACTGTCCATTTGAGAAGTTTGGGCACAAAAAAGGATATACGTTTATTTTCCCATGAATGTACATGCATGCTTGTATGTGCAAGAAAAATTTCTGGCAGAATCACACGGAAGAGTTCAGAGAGGTCATTTCTAGAGTGGCATGAGGGATCTGGAAATTTCTAATTTCGCTTTCCAACCCTCTGTACATACTACTTTTTTAAAACCTTGAGGATGTACTGATTTGTAAAAAGAAATAAATAAAACAGAAAACAAATCTCAGACAGCACTGTGTGGTGGATTCTACCTCATACTGGTGCCGCTGTGACCAGGTGCTGCTGGTAGAGCTTTGCTCACCGCCACCCTGTGCTGAGGGTTTGTGAACATCCTGTCTTCGTCCGCACAACTGCCCCATGAGGTGGGGGTCCCTAAGCATCCAGATCATGAAACTGAGACCTGGAAATGTTGAGTAACTTCCCCAAGTTTCAGAGTGAGAAGTGGAAGAACAAAGACTCATTCATACCCATGTCTGTCTGTCCCTGTTGTCCACGAACTATGAAAATGACTCACAAGTTTCACCCTGTGGCCCGCGGTTGATGAGATGTTCCAAGTGCACTCCCGCCGGCTGGGGTATTTGTCAGGCCAGTTGGGGCTCGCCAGGGTCCCCTCTGCGCTGCTGATCCTGTGTGCACAGCCCGCTGGAGGTCGGGAGGATACAGGCAGAGAGAAGTGATTCACTAGCAGGCATCATAGCAAGCATTCTAAGTCATCCTCCCCTTGCTCTATTGGTCACATGGTCATTAGGAAGCAGGGGTCAGCCTGAATCAAGTGTCACCTGGCTTAGAGATTTGTGATTTATTTGGCTTTGCTGCCTTCCTGACAGTGGCTTAGGAACCAAGTCGTGTTTCTTACTATTACTATTCACATCACATGTATCATTGGAAGTATGGTAGAGTTAGTGATTCAGAGCACAGGCCCTGGGGTCAGATGGACCCTGGTGCAAGTCCTGGTTCCGCCTCCTTCAAGCTGTGGGACTCTGGATACTTATCTAAATCTTGATGTCCTTATTTATTAAAGGGTGGCAACCTCACAGGGAGGTCAATGAGATACCCGGTGTCAATGAGATAATGCTTGTAAAAGGCTTAGCGAGTGCTAACGAAGATCTTCAGCACTGTGCCTTCACCTCTGCACTACCTTTCAGGTTTTTGTTTTTGTTTTTTGGTTTTTTTTGCATTTTTCCGAAGCTGGAAAGGGGGAGGCAGTCAGACAGACTCCCGCATGCGCCCGACTGGGATCCACCTGGCATGCCCACCAGGGGGCGATGCTCTGCCCCTCTGGGGCGTCACTCTGTTGCATCCAGAGCCATTCTAATGCCTGAGGCAGAGGCCATAGAGCCATCCTCAGCGCCCGGGCCATCTTTGCTCCAATGAAGCCTCGGCTGCGGGAGGGGAAGAGAGAAACAGAGAGGAAGGAGAGGGGGAGGGGTGGAGAAGCAGATGGGCGCTTCTCCTGTGTGCCCTGGCCGGGAATCGAACCCGGGACTTCTGCACGCCAGGCCGACGCTCTACCACTGAGCCAACCGGCCAGGGCCTCTTTCAGTTTTTTTAGAGCAATTTCATGTGGAGGCTACAGATGTTGCCCTGGTTCTGGTGCCGTTAGCAAAGAGTGGCTTCGTGACCTGCTGAATGAGTAGCATTTTGGCCAATAGTTAAAATTTGTCTCCCTCTGTGCTGGGCGTGTGCTCAGCATTCTGAATGCATCCTTTCATTTGATCCTTCCCGCTTTCCAAATGAGAAAAAGTTTACAGCTGGTGACCTGCTGGTAATGGGGGGAGTCAGGAATCAAACCTAGGTCTGCCTTTGCTATTACCGACTAGGAAATGGAGGCGGGCCTCGTGGCACTGTGGTTTCAGGTGAGGTAGCTGAAGGGGTAGGTGAGGGCGGGTGCGGGGGTGAAGGGGCTGCAAGGGGGTCCCGGTTGCTTGCTGCTGCCTTTGTCCCGCAGCCACACAGAGAACAGGTGCCAACAGGAGCAGGGGCTCCGCAACCAGGATGTTTATTCCGGCACCCCGCCCCACCTGGGAGAGCCCCGCCCCACCTGGGGGAGCCCCGCCCCACCTGGGGGGAGCCCGTGGGAATGCAGCCCGGCTCAGCTGGCAGGATCTGGATGGACTTCCTATCCCACATGCCTCCCCCACCTCAGGAGGCAAGCTTTGTTCTGGCCCAGGCTTACCTCACAGGGGTTTGACAACAATTTTTAAGTTTCAGAACGATTGTTCCTTCCAAGTTCTTCCAACCCGCCTCCCAATCCAACCCGTGACCGCCCTTGTCTGTGTCACGGGGCTGGGCTTTGAAGGGGGGAGCCGAATCCTGCTTCTAAGGACATCTTAGCTCATCAAGAAAGTCTAGGAAGGCCCTGACCAGACTGTGAACCCAGCCAAACTGCCTCACTCCGAAATGTTTATCCCTCACCCTTGAGTTCCTTTGCAGGGCTCTGTGCTGGGGCCAAGGCCTGGAGGCCTGTGTTTATCAGAGATGTTCAAACTCCCTTTGCAGGGTGGGGTAAGAAGCGAGGAAGGCCTTTCCCAGAATGACTGGACAGTCAAAGCCATCTGGTCCTGAAGAACTCCCAGTAGTAAATGGAGCAGGGAGCAGTTTTCCCAGCTCTATTTCACTATTAGACCTGCATATGGTAAATAACATTGTGACACAGATGGCTCGTACTTATTAACATTTCAAGTGCTTAATACATGCCAGATCATGTAAAATACTTTCTCGGCATTCTCTCATGTAATCTTCAGAGAAAACTTTAAGAAGGGGGCATGTTTAGCCCCCTTTAAAGAGAAGAGGAAACTGAGGCTCAGAGAGGTTAAGTAATTTATCCAGCGTCACACAGCTACTAAGTGGCAGAGCCAGGATTTAAACCTAGATAGCCTAATCCTGGAGCCTGGGGGTGGGTGGGAACATTTCGCAGTACTAACTCCAGGAGGGCACGCGAGGGCCCCTACATGCCTTCTGAAGGTGTGAGCTGCCCTGGAGAAGATCACTCCTCAGCAAGAGGGCAGGAGGAGGGAAGGCAGATGTTGAGCTTTAGAGGGGCTCAGGGAAGGGCCCCTCTCTCTTACTCCCAGCAGCCAGGGGCAGCGTGGCCCGGACGCAGCTTAGCCTCACCCTCTTTACAATCGTGTCCGTTCTCGTGGAGCCTGTAGCCGTTCCTGCACCGGCACAGGTAGCTGCCCAGCGTGTTGACGCACTCCTGCTGGCACCAGCCGTTGTCTTTGGCACACTCGTCCTTGTCTGGGGAGACCAACAGACTCTCTGAAGGGGAACCGCCCACTCGGGATCCTCCCTGTCAGCTCAGGACTCTGCTCAGAAGTGGCCTCCTTGATTGCCCAGTTCTGATCATCCCCAGACCCGGGGGTGGGGGGGAAGCAGGTGGGAGGCAGCATTTATTGGGTATTACGTGGCCCAGGCTCCTAAAGCACTTAAATACATATATATATATTCTCTACCTCTGTTTCCCACCGAAAACAAGGAGTCCTTACAGGACAGGCTAATATTAATAATAATAGTTACAATAATAAAAATAACTACCATATATTGAGTATTTACTATGCAATGGGCACCGTCTCAAGCACTTTCCATACAATACCTAAGTTAATTCTCACACACCCTTAGCAGGAAGGTGCCTATGCCCCCATTTTACAGGTAAGGAGACTGAGGCTGAGAATGCTGATGTGCCCAAGGTCACTCACTGAGCTAGTGATCTGTGTGACCCGGGGCCTGGACTCATAGCCCACGACCCCGCCCCACCCAACCCCCCTGACTGTGAAATAGGTAAGTGTGCGGCCATGGACCAGATGGCCAAGTGCCAGCCTTACTCCACCAGTTCTAGCTCTTGTGACCTTGGGCAGTCTTGCCTCACCTTTAAAGTGGAGTCTGAGGTGGCCCCTTAGCTCACAGGGCTGCGGAGAGGAGTGTATCAGTATAGGGAAAGCCCTTAGAACTGCATCCGGCCTGGGCTAAGTGTCAGCTTTTATTTATTGTTTGCATGAACTCAAGTGTTAGCAGGTGTTATTGTATAGTTCTTGTAGCTCAAGCCAGGGTGGTCGGCAGCCCTCTCCTGAGCCAACTTCTTCCTGTATAACAGAGGGCCAACCTCCCTCCCCAGGCCGGCCCCCGCCCTGCCCCCGCCAGGGAACGGCAGGAGTCAAGCTTCCCCTCTCTGCACCCTCCGCCCACTGCAGGCATGGGCCACTGAACACTCCCTGGTTTTGTATATGCCCTCTTATTTCACAAGGACAGCTAAGAATGCTTGGACAACACTTCGAGCAGGGGTAGTCAACTTTTTTATACCTACCGCACACTTCTGTATCTCTGTTAGTAGTAAAATGTTCTAACTCCACAGTAATGGTGATTTATAAAGTAGGGAAGTAACTTTACTTTATAAAATTTATAAAGCAGAGTTATAGCAAGTTAAAGCATATAATAATAATTACTTACCAAGTACTTTATGTTGGATTTTCGCTAAGTTTGGCAGAATAAATCTTTATAAAACAACTTACTATATAGTTAAATCTATCTTTTGCTCCGCTACTGCCCACCATGAAAGCTGGAACGCCCACTAGTGGGCGGCAGGGACCAGGTTGACTACCACCGACTTAAAGAACAGATGAAGATCACCAAACACTTAAGCACTGGAAGCACAAGCTGGGGTAAGGCCGGGAAGGAGCCTTCCCTAAAGTCTATAGGGGACCCAGCCCTGCCCACACCTTAATGCTGGGCTTCTGGCTTCCAGAGCTGGGAGAATACATTTCTTTTGTTCTAAGCCACCCAATTGGTGGTAATTTGTTATGGAAATACTGAGAGGCAGGGGCATCGGGCAGAAAGGGGTGGCCAGGTGCTCCAAAGGCTGGGAGCTGGCAAAGCCATGTGGCCCTCAGCACGGTGGCCTGGCCTCCAGACCCCCACACCTGAAAAGAAGTGGGCCCGGAAGCCACGCTTGGAGACCGTGTTGTCCGACTTGAACTCGATGCGCATGTTGTTGCTCTGTGAGGTGATGACTTCGGGGGTCTCGGAGCCGCAGAACCTGCCATGCAGCCTGGCGTCTGGGGACAGGCCGCTGCGTACCTCCACGAAATCGTACTTACAGACCTGCAAGGGAGCACAGTGGGGAGCCGCCGCTGTCCCCGGGGGGGCCCCCCACTCCGTGCACTGCAGGGTCCCCTTCCTGAGAGCTGCACCCTGCCGGGTGGTTCAGCTAAGTCTGACAGGAGGGGTCCTCTTGACTCCCTCGGGCTCCCCTCAAGCACGTGGTGCACGCCTGACTCCACTCTGGCTGCAGCACTCAGCCTCTACCTTGGCTGATCGGTCATCCTGTGACCATGGCCCAAGGGAGGGAACAGGCTGTTTATACCATCCCGGTCCCCAGCTGCGCCTCAGCCTCTCCATTCCCCTCAGCCGGACACTAACCCCAATACCTTCCCCTGACCTGTCCAGACCACCTCCTCCCTCCCCTACCCAAAACCACCTGCTCTACTCTTGTCCCGATTCTCCTTGGAATTATCAGTGGCAAGAGGACCCAAGCACTCTGTCTGCAGGGGACATTGAGCTGAAACTACTGCATAAACAGTCCCCAGATTCCGCCCAGCTAAGATGCCAAGGAGCTACCTTCCTGTCGGCTGACCCCTCACCAGTTCCCAGCCCCGAGCCACGTCCCAACACAATCCCCAACCAATTAGAGCACAGAAACATACATCGTTGCCTTCCAGTTCAAAAACTTCAAACTGAAGAGAGATCTGGTACTGAGCGGGGGCCACCACCTGCCAGACACAGTTTTTGTTGGTCGGGTAGTCCTTCGGCCACCCAGGGCTGGTGATGGTCCCATTCAGCTTGGTAATGAAGCCGCCACAGGCCACTGCACGGGGAAACAGAAGCGAGATTTGTTTGGTGTTAGTTCCGAGTGACTGCGATTTCCCTGAAGCAGCACTAAACCCTGCTGTTCTTTAATAATAATAATAATAAACAAAGTTAGACAATCTGAATTGATGAATTCAGTATCTTTTCTTCTGTTTCAGCTGAGCAGTTCGAAGAATAGAGTTGAGGCCAGGTCTTGACTACTTTTAAAAATAACAATGTATTTGTACCGACCCTTCACCCAGTGGCATAGCTGGGGACTCCACAGGACTTAGACCAAAGGAAAATTAGAAATGTTTGCACCAAGCTATGCAATGCACCTGCTCACATAAACAAACAGAGTCATGCAGGTGGGCAAGGGGGCGGCACAGCGGGCGGAAACGGAGTGAGGGAAATGCGCTGTTAGCTGAGTCACCCCAAAGTGCTCCTTGGTTTTTCTTTGCTTTCATTTTCTAGCTTAATAATCATGTGAATTTTATTCTTTTACAGAAGAAAATAAACCCAGGCTCCCGTTACAGTTTCTAGGATGGAGTCCATGTACTCTGGACAGTCTTCTCACATTGATGACAGTATTGAGCTGTTTCCCCCTCGGAGAAGTAGGTGGGTCATCCACCACAGCTATCCACCTGCACAGCCAGCCAGGGCCCGTCTCCGCCCCACTTCCCCTGCGGCTTGTCGCCCGTCCCGGCTCATTCCAGCCTGGCAGGTCCAACACCAACCTTCGCACGTCTTCTTGTCGGCAGCCAGCTCGTAGCCGGGCTCACACGCACACTTGTAGCTGCCAAGGGTGTTGACACAGCGCTGCTCACACCCGCCCTGGTCTGGCCAGGAACACTCATCCACCTCTGTGTGGGAAAGGTGACTCCGGTTAGATGATCACCAAGCCGCCTGGCCCGTTCCCCGTTGCAGTCTGCATCTTAGGGTCCCCAGCAAGTGTCCCTTAGGAGCAAGAACGGCCCGAGGGGAGCACAGCAAGAGTAAGTAACCTGTGGCCCTGGCCGGTTGGCTCAGCGGTAGAACGTCGGCCTGGCATGCGGGGGACCCGGGCACATAGGAGAAGCACCCATTTGCTTCTCCACCCCTCCCCCCCTCCTTCCTCTCTGTCTCTCTCTTCCCCTCCTGCAGTCAAGGCTCCATTGGAGCAAAAATGGCCCGGGCGCTGGGGATGGCTCCTTGGCCTCTGCCCCAGGCGCTAGAGTGGCTCTGGTCGCAACAGAGTGATGCCCCGGAGGGGCAGAGCGTCGCCCCCTGGTGGGCGTGCCGGGTGGATCCCGGTCGGGCGCATGCGGGAGTCTGTCTGACTGTCTCTCCCCGTTTCCAGCTTCCAGCTTCAGAAAAATACAAAAAAAAAAAAAAAAAAAAAGAGTAAGTAACCTGTGAGCCAGAAGCAGGCTCTGCTGGGGTGAAATCGAGCCTGAACGCTTTCGTTCTCTGAAGGCTTGTCAGCTGTATTCATATGTGATTTTAAAAAAGGTTCCGTAACGAAGACTGAACCCATTTCAATGCAATAGAATTTCCCCCAGCCCCAAATACGGAACTTCTCAGGGACATTAAATAAAGGGTAAGAGCAAAGGGACACGCTTCTAGATGAAGATGTGTAAGTATTCTCCAGAGGTCGAACAAGAGCCTGCGATTTAGCGTTTTTGTAAATGATCTGAAGAGGTGTGCACAAGGAGCCCTTCAAGGCTACAGATAAGGCCGGGTTCTTGGGTGGCCAGTGCTCAGGAGAAACTGCGGGAAGAGGCGAGACTGGGTCAGCGGGGGAGACGACAGTGTCTAGTGATGTGTTTGGGGCAATTAAATAATAGCAAGTAGGACACCAGGCGTGCTGTCCAGAGGAAGAACAAGGGAGTCACTGCAGAATCTCCCAGACACATCAGCCCGAGGGATGACCGAAGACAAGAAAAACCCAGGCCCTGGGCGTCTCCAAGTTGCCAAGTTGTGGTACGGCTACCTCTGAAAGATAGCATATGGGTTGTGGCCTAACCAAGCCAAAGAACTTAGTGAAGGGAAATTTTAAAAATGTCCAGTCTAGGGCCTGACCTGTGGTGGCGCAGTGGATAAAACCTCGACCTGGAACACTGAGGTTGCCGGTTTGAAACCCTGGGCTTGCCTGCTCAAGGCACATATGGGAGTTGATGCTTCCTGCTCCTCCCCCCTTCTCTCTCTCTCTCTCTCAAAATAAATTAAAATAAAACTCTTTTTTTTTAAAAATCCAGTCTAGGAAAAACAACGAATTGGGGACAAAGAGGAAAGCATCACTGGTTCCTAACATCATGGGAGGTAAGAAGAAAGTGAGCAGAGTTGTCCACAAATCTTGAAAGATTGTATTACACAGAAAGTAAAAGAAATCAGGGTACCTCTGAGTTCGTCGGGAAAGACCAAGATCCTGCCAGGTCAGCAGGGGTTTTTGTTATTTTTAAGTTTTATTTTTATTGGTTGATTTTAGACAGAGAAAGGAAGGGGAAAAGGGAGAGAGACAGAAAGAGAGAGAGGTGCATTCATTTGTTCCACTTAGCTGTGTTCACTGATCACTTCTCATATGCCCTGACTGAGGATCGAACCCACAATGTTGGTGGTTCGGGATGACGCTCTCTAACCAACTGAGCTACTCAGCTGGGGCCAGCAGAGATTCTTTTAGTAACATTTCAGAGAGATGGCTTTTTCATACCCAGCTTGAAAATACCCAGAAATAAGGCTTTCACTGTTTTTCAAAGTTATTTCTCATCCTTTGCAATTTAAGTTGTCAAGATTCAAACTCTCTGAAACTTCCAACTCATTAGTCCTTCAGAAAATGCAAACCCTTCAGTGATAATGTCTCCCTCCAATCTGCTTTCTTCCAGCTCAAGTAAACTCATTTCCTTCCATCCTTCCTTGTTTACAATGCACCAGATATTCATCAATCAGGCTGCTCCTCGCTAGGTAAAAGTGTGTAAATATCCCCTCATTTCACATACTGGACAGGAACCGTAGCTAATAAGAGCGATGTATTCTTGAGCTCAACAAAGGCTTACTCAAGTTGGTTAGGAGGGAGACATGCTCTAAGCAGGGGGTTGAAGTTGTCCACAGCCTCAAATGAATGTAAGTATTAAGAATGCTAAAATAGTAACAGTCCTGCAGTTACATATCAGTTTACAACATGCAAAGCACTTTCTTCAGCATTGCCAGGATGTATAGAAGGAGAATCGATGATAAGGAGAGATGGAAAGTCCAGGCTTTAGAGCAGGGGTCTCAAAATCAACTCAGCATGTGGGCCGCAGAGCAAGATCACAGCCGTTCAGCGGGCCGCACTAGGTCTACAAAAGGCAACTGTTACGCAACACTTTTCTCACTGCAGTTGAAAACAAAAAAAAATCAGTACAACAAGCACAATCGTACATGCAGTTTACTCAGTGTCACAAAACGACCAGAAACTGTAGTTTGCATCACAACTGCTGTTAACTAAGCTAATATCTAGCTAGGATGCTAGAGAAATGAAAAATACAAGTAGGCCCCTAGGCTTACTTAATTTTATCCAAAATATTTTGAACTTCATGGATTAGTCTGCGGGCCGCACAAAATTGTTTGGCGGGCCACATGCGGCCCACGGGCCGCGAGTTTGAGACCCCTGCTTTAGAGTGAGCCAGACAGACCTGGGTAGGGTGCCCCAGTAGGCCTTCCCCCACCAAACTGGTGATTCAACTCCCCCGCCTGAGCCTTCCTCCTGCTTTATAATGAGGAGATAATAATAATAATACCCGATTTTAGGGTTGTGGTGACAGAAAACAATGCCTGTGTGAAGTACCAGCACATAGACACAGTCAGCACACAATGGTTATCCCTGCAGATGGCAACAGGGTTGCTTTTGAAATCCTAGTGGATCCAGTGATGGGGGTAGTGAGGAGAATAAAGTTACTGGCCACACCTGAACCAGGTGAGAGGGAGTAGTGCAGGCTGGAGGAGGGGAGGAAGACAGGGCAGGAACAGAAAGAAGGAAAATGACTGGAGGATGAGTTCGTGAGGACTAGATGGGCAGAATGGCAGAGTCAAGAAACTGGCTGGTGGCGGGGAGAGGGAAGGGTGGGGGGAGGGTGCAAAGAGGGACAAAGATAAGGTGACGGAAAATGATCTGACTTTGGGTGATCGGTATACAACATAATCAACAGTTCAAACGTTACAGAAATGTTTACCTGAAACCTATGGGCTCTTACTGATTAACGTCACCCTGTTAAAGTTAATTTTCTAAATAAAATTTAAAGGAAAGAAAGAAGGAAGAAGAAAGGAAAGAAGGAGGGAGGGAGGGAGGGAAGGAGGGAGGAACCCCAAAAGGGAGGCAGAGAAGGAAGGAAGGAAGGAAGGAAGGAAGGAAGGAAGGAAGGAAGGAAGGAAGGAAGGAAGGAAGGAAGGAAGGAAGGAAGGAAGGAGGGAGGGAGGGAGGGAGGGAGGGAAGGAGGGGGGGGGAGGGAGGGAAGGAGGGAGGGAGAGAGAGGAAGGAAGGAAGGGAGGGAGGAAGGGAGGGAGGGAGGGAGGGAGGGAAGGAGGGAGGGAGAGAGAGAGAGAAAGGAAGGAAGGAAGGGAGGGAGGGAGGGAGGGAGGAAGGAAGGAAAGAGAGAAAGGAAGAGAGAAAGAAAGAGAGAAAGAAACTGGCATGTGGGCAAAGGGAAAGGGCGGAAAGGAACACAGGAAAGCCGATTACAATAGGCTTAGATGAACAAAGAACAGAAGCAGGGGTGAGGGAGGGGAAAACAATGCCAGAAGACGCCATGGTTATGGGAGGATCCTGGCTAACTATGCCTCCTGGTACCATCTTAACCATGTGGAGGGAGGGAGGCTGATGGCATGGATTTGAGCCTAAAGCAAAGGGAATATAGTCCCTCCAGAGACTAGAAGGTGGTGAAAAGTATACACAGACACCTGAGCTCTCTCCAGCATAAAGCAGTGGGATGTTTGGCCATTTCCAACCCTGCTCCAGCTTGGGTGGATGGCATGGAAGTGTACAGCCAGGGACCCTGCTTGCAGTGGGAGACTGAGCGTCTTCTGTGTCGCCTCCACACTGTGTGTGGCAAAATGCATCTGCTTGTTCTAGGTTACTGCGGCCAAGGCCACAAGCTGGGAGTGTGGTGTGGGAGGAGAAGCCGCGGCAGGAGTCAGTTTGGCACAGCCGGACCTCTGGCTTCTTTGCCTTCGCCAAGTGGTGTCAGGGAAAGAAAGAACCATTCATTCTCTAGTTAGATAATGAGCGACTCAGGTAAGGATACCTAAAATTTTTGCAAAGAGTGTTAAGGAAAAAAAAGGCAGGCACATACCTAAGATGTCGAAGAAGTACCTTGAAAAATGCCAGTCCCGGCCCTGGCCGGTTGGCTCAGCGGTAGAGCGTCAGCCTGGCGTGCGGGGGACCCGGGTTCGATTCCCGGCCAGGGCACATAGGAGAAGCGCCCATTTGCTTCTCCACCTCCCCCCCTCCTTCCTCTCTGTCTCTCTCTTCTCCTCCTGCAGCCAAGGCTCCATTGGAGCAAAGATGGCCCGGGCGCTGGGGATGGCTCCTTGGCCTCTGCCCCAGGCGCTAGAGTGGCTCTGGTCGCAGCAGAGCGACGCCCCGGAGGGGCAGAGCATCGCCCCCTGGTGGGCGTGCCGGGTGGATCCCGGTCGGGCACATGTGGGAGTCTGTCTGACTGTCTCTCCCCGTTTCCAGCTTCAGAAAAATACAAAAAAAAAAAAAATGCCACTCCCCTTCATCAGACACATAGGGTGGTCTATCAGCCATGGGACAGCGGAGTGTAGGGACCAAGGTGAGAACCCTCATATATTTTTGTGGGAAGTACGTGACCACAGCGGCCCTGCCAACCCTAGAAGGCTCCTGCCGAACCAGAAACGTGAGCTGCTCTGCTGGCTATCCAGCCAGCGGGCTCTGAGGGGCTGCCATCTGGCACCTGGAGAGGGACACAGGGGCCAACTGGCACCCCGGTCGCTGTCATGTGCCAGCTGGGCCCTGCGCAGAACCTCTTGCCAACTGGCATCAAGGCCAGAGCTTCTTCGACTTGTTCCAATTCTTCTGCGCAGTCTTTCTAGTTACTCTCCTAGCTTCTTCCACGGGACAAGTCCTGACAAACACGGGGCGCCATGTGGTCAGAGGGCATCCTACATATGGCCACCTGGGGAGAGGCTAGGCAAGGCAGCTGGCTGTGCCAGGTCTCTAGACCTGACACAGTAACACAGCCCCGTGTGGTTATGTAACATATGAAGCGCAGTTTGTCAAAATTGGGATGTGCTATGAGTGTAGAACACACTAGGTTTACAAGATTTAGTATGAAAAAAACCCTATAAAACATCACATTAAAATGTGTATATTCGTTACGTATTAAAATGATAGCATTTTTTTTTTTTTGTATATTGGGTAAAATAAAATATATTGAAATTAATTTCACGTCCTTTTGTTTTGGTTTTGGTAAGGTGCCTAGAAAGTTTAGAATTACATACATGGCATGCATTTGTGGCTGGTCTTTATATCTGTTGGACAGTGCTCTAGACTGTGGTTTCTATCTGTCATTCCCATGGAAACCCCAAAAGGGAGGCAGAGCAGGTGACAGGATGCCCAATCCACAAACGAGAAGTCTGAGCCTCATTCCTTCATTCACCCATTCATTCGTTGCCCCATAAGTATTAGAGCCCACTGGGGACCAGGCACTGGGAACAGAGCAGTGTGATCCAGTCTCAGAAAGGAAATCTGACTGCCTGAGAGTGGCTAGCTGGTTAGAAATGAGGGCAGGACTAGATCCCGAACTTCAGACGCTGGACCCAGGGCCTTTTCCCCCTATCCTCCCACGGTATTGAGAAGGTGGAAAGGTGAGTGTCAGACTCCCATCACAAACATGAATGATGAATTCAAACCCTTCACCTTACTTGCCTGTGGCTTTCGGTCTCAGTAGTGGGAAGAGTGAGCACACAGTGGAACCCTGCAGCTCCAGAGCCTAGTTCTAACTCTGAGAACTTGTTCCCTCAATTCGAAAATGGGAGCATATGAGAATGCGCACCAACGGGTTGGTCTGAAGATAAAGTGAGATGACTAATGTCATTGCTAGCACACTCAAGAGATGTCTTTTCTTTGCCCTTTAATAGGTTCCAATGAGGTTTCCACTCGCCCTGGTTGAGAGGGTCAAGGTCATTCTACTTGATGTTAAAAAGATGACAAGCTGGGCCCATGCACTAAGTTGGTGTAGACAGGCCCAGTGGTGGGATTCAGCTGGTTTGCACTGGTTTGGCAGAACTGATACCTAATTTTTTGTTGAGTTCGGCAAACCGGCTGTTGAAATGGCACTTGTAATCGGGATTCTCTCTAAGGTGGGAGCCTGGGCAGCCACCCAATGTGGAAATAACCAATTTATATTCCTTACTCTTTTTTAATGTTCATCTGCACAACAGCGTATTCTAAGTGCCGTAGTCACGTTCATTCCGACCATTGCTGAAAACAAGTGAGGGCACCAATCAAGAAGCAATATGGAAATATCTTAAATGACAGTTTTATTGTGTTTTTTTTTTGTCAAGTATTATTTAATATTTTTTCATTAATATTTTAAAACTCTTATAATTTAGTTTTGTGTACCTCTTTTATTTTTCTTATTTAAGTATTAAATGCATGAAATAATAAAATACCTTTCGGTATGTCATTTTTTTTACACTTAAAATGGTCATTAGGGCAGAAAACCGGTAGTTAAATTATTTGAATCCCACCACTGGATAGGTCTCAGAGAACACCTTCATGGGCATCTAAAAAGACGTTTGCAAATTGAAATGCCCTTGAAGTAGCAGGCTGGGTAGCCTGACCCTCAGTCCCAGGCCAAGTCTGAGGGTCCCCTGGCTTCCTCCCAGGGCCACGCTTCCATGGCAATGTTATTGCCCATTTGTTTGCAGGTCTTTCTCACCACCTTAAACTCCTCAGAACAAAGAGAGTCCCTTGTGTCCCCAGCCCCTAGCACAGCACCTGACACATTGTTTGATGACTGCTGAATGCATTTTAAACTGGGAGGAGGGAGAAGATGAGGTCTTCTAACCAGTACACAGAGCTGGGTATCATGGCTACGTAAGGCAGGTGAAGGTTCTCAGCTCAGTCCCTCACAAACTAGTTTAGCATCGGGGAGAGAAATATTCCTTTCCGCTGCCCCGACTGGCACTTCCAGTAGGGTTGCTGCACAAAATGCAGGAGGCTCAATTAAATTTGAATTGGGACATCCTTAAACCGAAAGATGTTTCTTCATCTGAAATTCAAATTTAACTGGGCATCCTGGTTGGTTGGTTTTTCTCCTCTAACTCTGGCAACCCTAATCTCCAGCTTTAGTTGGTCCTCTCAAAAATGTGATTATCAGCAGAGGCAGGGATGAGGAATGGATGGGCCAGTGCCAACTGGTGACCAGTTATCTCGCTGGAAAGAAACCCCAATACCTAATGTACAGACCTGCAGATGGAAGTCAGGGAGAAAGGCAGGAGAATTGAAATAAAATAATCATTCGGGACATGTGGTAATAATCATTCAGGACAAGTAAGGCCGCCCCAAACTGCCCAGGACTTAGCTACTGAAACCCGTTAACCTGTTACCTTACATAGCAAAAAGGACTTCGCAGATGTGAATAAATGAAACACCTTGAAGTAGAAGATTCTCCTGGATTATCTGGGTGGGACCCATGTAACTACAAGGGTTCCTATAACTGGAGGAGGGGGAGAGTCAGGGTCAGAAAAGAGGCATGACTATGGAAGCAGAGGTCTGCAATGCGGTGTGAGATGGCATAGCCCTGCTGGCGCGACGCCAGGAGGGCACCCTGAGCCCAGGAAACAAGGTCTCCTCCAGCAGCTGGAAGAGGCGAGAACGTCTGACCTCCAGAGCAATAATACATTTGTGCTGCTCTAAGCCACCCAGTTTTGGGCCACTTGTTACAGCAGCAACAGGAAACTGACCCATGGCAATAGCAAGAAGAAATGTCTCCAGACAGAACAATAACCATCTCTGAGACTCCTTCTGAAGCAAAAACAGTCACGGGACGAAACATTACAGCGTGCGTATTTGCTTACGCCATGCCATTTTCTCCTGACAGCTCTGCAATAACCTGGTTGTGCCATTTTTACAAATGGAAGGACTGGGGCTCAGAGAGGTTGTAGAACTTGCTCGAGGCCACCAGTCCGTTTGGCTGCTGCTAAGGCCCGTGCAGTGTGGGCCAGGGTGGGGCCGGGGCTGGGAACTTCCAGGCATCTCAACCAAGACGGTCACGTCCTTCTTCCAGTTAGAACCACTAGCTGACCTGCATTTGAAATGCACTTCCTGTGCCTTGTTGTTGTTTTTTTGCTTGGGAAGGAATTAAGTGTTGTCTCCAATTATTCAAAGCATTATGATTCTGTTTCTGCTTGGGTAACACCCTCCTCAGATACCTCAAGACAGAAGGAAAGAATACTCCCACGTGCTTGCGTGGCACTTTTCAGTTTACAAAGCGCCTCCACATCATTTTGCTGGGGCTTCACAACTGATTAGGTAAAACAGGCCAATTTCCTTCCCTTGTGGCTTTAATGAGGACAGGTGGCTGCTAGGTGAGGGTCCCATGGCTGGAAGTGGGTTCTTCTGACACCCATCTGCTAATGCAGGACCTGAGAGAAGGGGCTAAGAGAGGGCAGATGGGGAGATGGGGAGTGAGGGAGGGACCAGGGTTTCTAGCTTGGCACAGCCAGAAGTCCTGGGAGAGGAGAGAAGAAAGGAAAGGCAGCCTTCTCCTGGGCAGAAGTGATGCCACTTATCCAAGGATCTCAGCTGCAGACTGGGTATCTCCATTCATTGGCTGTCGGTGCGATTGGTGTCCAACCACAATGTACGGGGGAATGTCCAATATTCCCTCATAGGTGTGGTCTGAGGGGCTTCCAGGGCCCTGAGAACAGAGCAGGAACACCTATCCATTCGAAGGGATCCTGGGAAGCCGGCTCTGCTGGGGCCAGGAATGCTCGTCTTCCCTACCATTCCGGGGCTGGTTCCATCAAGTCCCTAAGGCAACATGGAGGCACTCCAGAGCACCATTCCCTCACTCTCCATCTTTCCTCCACCCCTTTGTAGGCTGGGGGTGGACGCTTTAGGAGCTGAAGACCGGGGCAACCCCTCTGGCCCGGATTACACAATGGGACACAATGTCACACTCATTGTGTTTGGATTTTTGATCTGCCACTTCACTATCTGAGTGACCCTGACCAGCCCTGCTTAACACTGATCAAACATGATCCAAATCCAACTCAGAGGGTTATTTTGGAAATGAAATTACAGCCCTGGCCACATAGCTCAGTTGGTTGGAGCGTCATCCCGGAGCACGGAGGTTGCCGGTTCGATTCCAGGTCAGGGCACATACAGGAGCAGCTCAATGTTCCTGTCTCTCTCTCTGCCCCTGCCTTTCTTAAATAAATAAACAAACAAATAAATAAATAAATATTTAAAAAAAAAAGAAATTACACTGTGTAAATCAAGTACCTTACATAATTCCTGGCACACAGTAGGTGCTTAATTAATGCTAGCCATGACACAATATTTATTTTTATCACTATTAAGGTCCACTAAGTTGACCTTGTAAACATATTAAATCTGATTTCCAAGTGCAGCAGCAGAACTTCCTGCCACGTAGAGGCCAAGGCTGAGCCCGTTCCTGGGTTAGTCGTGAACTCTGTCAGGGGACCCCAGCACAGCCCGAAAATGGGTCCCTACCTCCTGTTTCTAGGGAACCCTGTTCAGTGCTAAGGTTCCATGTGGGTTTTGTGATTCTTAAGCCAGGGGGAGCAATACCTCTTCCTGTGACTAAAAATGGAAACAACTGCTAATTCATACCCTTAAAAAAATTGGCTGCAAAGCCCGCTTTATTGATAGAGCCATCGGACACAAACTTCATCCACATTCTGTTAGAGCTCGATTTCACGTCCTCTGGCTTCTCATAGCCACAGAAGTGGCCAATCAGGGTGCTCTCTTCCGTGGGGCCATCGCGGATTTCCAGGTAGTCGTATGCACAGCTGTCATGCCTTTCGATCTAAATGGAGAAAGAGAGGCAACATGGAAGATGACTTGATGGCTTGGCCTTCGTGCTTTTGATTTAAGAAGGGAACCTCAGCATTACTCTTGAGAAAAATCTAACCAAAAGGCCCAAGGCCCCAAATGTGTCCTGGGCCTCTCCAAGCCGTCTCCTACTTGTGGAAGGAAGTCAGGGGTGAATCAAGCTGCGAAAAGACTAAGAGATGATGAACGGGGCAGAACCATCTACCACACTTCCCTGTCGCAGTCTTCCTGTCATAGACTTTCACTTCGATTACCCCCACCTCTCTCTAGTAGCCTTCAGAGAGGAGACATATGATTCCAAAGCCTGCAAAGCTTTTGATCCCAGATGTCTAGGTACAACCACAGCACGGGCTTGAAATTGCCTCTGAGGTTTCTATTTTCAACCCCCAAAATGGAAACTCATCTTTATATATGTCTAGCAAAAGTTGACATTTACTTCATCTTTGGAAAAAAAAAATCATCCGAGCAATACTTACCTCAAAAACTTGGAAGGTCAGCCCCACGTGAAACCCCTCCGACACCGTGATCCTCCAAACACACTCCTTGGAAGGTCGGTAGTCATCCGGGTAGTTGGGAGATTGAATCTGACCGGCGTCTTTGTTAATGTCTCCCCCACACGTAGCTTTAGGAAGAGAACCAGAGAACCAGCTTCAGAAAGAGAGAAGAAAGAGGGGTCCTGGGTTGCATCTCACAGAGGACGTTGTCCACTTATCACCACTAGGTGACTCCACTCGCCAACATTTTCATTTTTTCATTTCCACCCAAGACTGTGCCTCTGGAAAGGCATCATTGCATTTGTTCGCAACTTAGAACTTTTTTTTTTTTTTCATATACAGAAAATAACCAGGCAGAGTAGTGGGGTTGTCTCTACCTTCACTGTGCATCGGAATCACCCGGGAGATTTTTCAAGCTGTAGAAGCCGGGACCACATCCCCACAGTCCTGACTGCTGTGGGTACCGGTGGAGCTCAGAGCGGCAGTGACGTCCGAGTCCCCACCCGATCGATGCTCATGGAGAGGCAGAGGACCGCTGATGCACAGGGACATAAGCGTGTGCACGCACGCGTGTGTCTATGCACGTTTTTTTCTTTCATAAAATCAGAACGCTGGTCTCTCCAAAATTACAATTTAAGGCCAAAAGGGGCCTTATTAACTAGTGGTTTTCTTTTTTTTTTGGGGGGGGGGAGGAGTGATATGTGGAACAAATAGCAGAACTGCCCTGGTGGCAGCTGCCTGGAGCCCAGATCTCTTGGCTCCCTCGCCTCAGACACCATGGTAGTGTCAGAGGCCCTTCCGGGAAACATATTTGAAACTTCCCTGACATTGTCCAAAGTCTTGTTTTCACTAATGAAACAGAGGCTCCGAGAGGTGAGATCCTTTCCTCAGGCTCACACAGCTACTCAGAGGCTGTTTCATTTTCATAGGGTTCTATACCCCCTCACACCACCCGCACGGGATGGGCATGACGACTCAGGAGGGTGGTGACAGGTAGATGACACCTGTCCTGAAGTGAGCACAGCTGGGCCCCTGCTTCCGGAGTGTGAGGAAGGGGACAATGAAACCTGCAGCCCAGCCCAGGCTGCGGTCGCCCCTGGGACAGCAGGTTCCACGGGAAAGACACAGGCAGAGCAGGAGCTACCCAGGTGGCTCCTTGTTGTGAACCAACCTTCGTACACTGCGAAGAAGCCCTTGCCCAGGATGTTGCTGCTGCTCCGGAACTCCACCCAGAGCCGGCTGTCTGTGGAGACGAGGGGCTCTGGGGCTTTGTCGCCACAGAACCTACCTGGGGAGCGGAAAAGAACGGTCAGGCCACCGTGGACAGTCGGAGGGGCTTGCTGCGGACAGAGACAGCAGTGTCCCAATGTGGCTCAAGGCGATCAATACGCCCCATGGTGGCAACTCATCCCATAAGAACGTACGGGATTAAAAGATGGGATGGAGACAGTCACCCAGCCTGTGTGCCTTCTTCACACTGTCTTCAGGAGAAGTTCAGACTCCATTTAATCAAACGCCCAGAGGATAGCCCAAACACCCCTCCCTCCTGCCAAACGGGGCTTGCTGAGGTGCGGAAGGCGTGGCAGGACAATGGACTGAGATGGCAATGGCTGTCTCCCACCACATGTACTCCCTTCTCTTTGGGGCATGCCTGCGGGAAGGCACTCTGCCTCCCTGCCTCAGAGACGGGATGCCGGAGATCACAGACATGAAGGAGAATCAAGTCTTCTTGGTGTTTGAGTGCCACACGCCTAGTCACACCATTGAAAATTTAGAAGACTACACAGTGACTAAGATAAGAGCACATCTTCCCATCCTTGTGTCTTACAAAGATTCCTAGGGTGGAGGAGTGAGGGAATTAAGGAGGGAGGGGGTTGGCAAGGGCACCATGGAGCCTCTAAAAGGACCCTATCCCCTGTCCCACCCTGTGCTGAGAGCTTATATGAAAAGGATGACAGAAACACTAGGTAGGTTTAAGGATCTAGGAGAAGCAGAGAACCGTGCCCCAAGTCCCTGGGCAGAGCCTGGAGGGACAACAAAACCCTAGATTCCCCATGTCCCACCTGGGATCAGAACAGGAGTGTCTGCCCGGTTTGTTAGGGTATGAGTCCAGGAGATAGGCATGCAGAGTTCTTCAGCCAAAGCATGGTGTGATGGGAGCCTCAGGGCTCCAGCCTTCTGGGGGGGACATGGAATTGACTTGCCGATAGCCCAGAGGAACTGGGGGACCATAAAACGTCTTCTAGGGAGACATGGACGTGGTACCAATCTGAACCGGCCTCGAGTTGAGACAAGGAGGAGACACGGCTGCCACTCAGATGGAAAGATGGCTAAAGAGCAGACAGGAGTGAGGACATCTGGCGTGCCAGCGAGCATGGCGATAGGAAGGCCTCCTCTGCTTCCTCGGCCCGACACGAAGTCCATCCCCCACGGGCACCCTTTCCCCAGGGGAGGGAAACGCACATGGGAAGGAAGTTCCCACTACCTGATGGAAAGGAGCTTGTAATTGTTTTTTAACTTTTGTTATTGAAAATTATAAATGAATGTGAATCTCTTGGACCCTCTACAGAGGAAACGAGAGCAGGCCACGCTTTCCGGTGCATGGCCACCTTCGCCCACATTATTCCTAATGCCACATAAGACAGCAGCGGGGCAAGGACAGGATGGGGCAGGGGGAAGACAGCTGTGTCATACTAACCAAGTCTTAACACAGTCCAGTCAAGGCCTCTTTGGACTCGAAGTCATGGTTCTGACAAGTACCAATTGTGCGGGTCCCTCAGAAAATCCATTTAACATTGGGGGGCAGGCAAGTAATACTTAGTGGGTATGGTTTTTCTTTCTGAGGTGATGGAAAATGTTCTCAAATTGATTGTGGTGAAGGCTACATAACTCTGGGCATGCTAAAAACCATTCATGTGCACACTTTAAATGGTGAGTTACATGGCATGTGAATTGTGTCTCAATTATATATATATATATATATATATATATATATATATTTTGTATTTCTCTGAAGCTGGAAATGGGGAGAGACAGACAGACTCCCGTATGCGCCCGACGGGGATCCACCCGGCACGCCCACCAGGGGGCAACGCTCTGCCCACCAGGGGGTGATGCTCTGCCCCTCCGGGGAGGGGCGCCGCTCTGTCGAGACCAGAGCCACTCTAGTGCCTGGGGCAGAGGCCAAGGAGCCATCCCCAGCGCCCGGGCCATCTCCGCTCCAATGGAGCCTCGGCTGCGGGAGGGGAAGAGAGAGACAGAGAGGAAGGAGAGGGGGAGGGGTGGAGAAGCAGATGGGTGCTTCTCCTGTGTGCCCTGGCCGGGAATCGAACCCGGGACTTCTGCACACCAGGCCGATGCTCTACCACTGAGCCAACCAGCCAGGGCCAATATATATTTTTGAAGTCCACATTTAGTGAACACTCTCTTAGCGCCAGCACCACGTTAAGAACTGAATCAACTCCCTGAAGCTGTAGCTCTGCCTTGCCTTTCTGATAAATGGGGGAGTACGGATGGGGGAGGAATCTTCCCAGTGGCCAACTGTGGTTACATCTGTGGGGAGACATGGGGTTAGAGGCTGCTGATCTCCCTCTCTCTGCCTCCTTCCGATTTCTGGCCACCTGCAGCCGTTCAGATTTGGTGAGCTTAATACTAAGCAAGATGAGCTGAAATTCTGCCAAGAATTTGGCAAGAAAAAAACCATGAGAAGCCTATAAATTTTCAATAATGGTTCCTCTGGCATGGCCAATTCGCGTCAATTAGTTCTTGGAAATGAACACGCAAGTGTGGGGAAGTATTGCTTACTGGTGAGGAGACGAAGCTGCCGAACCTCAGTGGGCAACGCTGGTTCACAAGGAATTCCTTCTTAAGCCTAGCCCAAGTGTCGAGTCCAAGTTCTCCTGTTAAAAACCCCAGCTGTCGACGTAGAACAACGATTATGGAATAAAGTATGGTGGTTCCTCAAAAAACTGAAAATAGAACTACCTTATGACCCAGCAATCCCTCTACTGGGTATATACCCCAAAACCTCAGAAACATTGATACGTAAAGACACATGTAGCCCCATGTTCATTGCAGCATTGTTCACAGTGGCCAGGACATGGAAACAACCAAAAAGCCCATCAATAGATGACTGGATAAAGAAGATGGGGCACATATACACTATGGAATACTACTCAGCCATAAGAAATGATGACATCGGATCATTTACAGCAAAATGGCGGGATCTTGATAACATTATACGGAGTGAAATAAGTAAATCAGAAAAAACCAGGAACTGCATTATTCCATACATAAGTGGGACATAAAAGTGAGACTAAGAGACATTGATAAGAGTGTGGTGGTTACAGGGGGGAGGGGGGAGAGGGAGAAGGAAAGGGGGGGGCACAAAGAAAACTAGATAGAAGGTGACAGAGGACAATCTGACTTTGGGTGATGGGTATGCAACATAATTGAATGACAAGATAACCTGGACATGTTTCCTTTGAATATATGTATCCTGATTTATTGATGTCACCCCATTAAAAAAATAAAATTATTAAAAAAAAACAACAAAAAAAACCCCAGCTGTCACAGTTGAGAGAGAAAGGGTTTGCCACTGACTAGCTGCCTAAGAACCCGGCCGGGATGTGCTAACCTGCCCCCTGCAGGGCCCCAGGAACAAGCCTTCTCCGCTCAGTGAAGAAGTTCCAGATTATGTGTATTTTAATGCCTCGGCAGAGCTTGACTCATTACAAATCATTTCTAAGTAACACCACGCCTCCAATCACTTTGTAATCCATAACTAGAATCTTTTACATCAGCGGTTCTCAACCTGTGGGTCACGACCCCGGCGGGGGTCCAACGACCAAAACACAGGGGTCGTTTTGGTCGTTAGACCCCCGCCGGGGTCGCGACCCACAGGTTGAGAACCACTGTGTTACATTGTCCCTGGACTGAGGTCTCACCACTCTCATCTTCACTGTAATGTTACTACTAAAAGCCCCTTTTTGTATTGAGCATGTTCATACCAGACACTGTGCTGAGCACTTTATGTGGATTGCCTAATTGCATCACCTCTATAGCCTGAATTACGTACTACAGTGAATCTCATTTATGAGAAAACTGAGGGTTGGAGAACTGAGTTGAGTTACACCCAAAGTTGTAAGTGAACGCAGGTTTGAACCTTGGCAGTCTGAGATCTTGACTTTCATCACCAGTGTCACCTTCATCCCCGTTACCACCACCACCATCAAAAAGAACTTCATGGTTTAAGGTGCAATTCTGAATACTTGGACATTTTTGGATCAATAAACATCAAATCTGCTCTGAGAATGTAAACATCATTCCCACTTCCTTGTTGGGAAACACAGGAATGAAGATCAAAGTCTCAATCATAAAGCGAGTCTGGCAATGCCAGGCTTGGCGTTGTTGGACTCATTTCTGCTCCTTTGGGAGGCTCCTCTGCCCAGGGAGCCCCAGCAGTGGGGCCACACGACACTGATTGGCCAGCTTGGCCTTTCTGAACTTCCCTCCCCACTTCAGGGAAAGAGAGAGAAAGGGCTTTTGTGTGCAGTGCAGTGTGGTAGCAGAGAATACTCAAGGACAGCTCTGCATACAAAAGCACATTGTCACTCCTCTAGCAGAAAGAAGGGAGGGGAATCCAATTAACAGGACAGTATTTCCGATTACTGGATGAGTTCTCTCTGCAGCCACCTTCCTCCCCCTTCAGGTGCAATCTCATAAGTGACCCCTGAAACTGAAAAACCAATTTGATATCTTTAACCAGCCGTGAAATGTTCTCAATCTACTTACATTTCCCTTTAATCACACTAGAAAAACCCAGGTCCCAAACAGCCTCCTTCCAAGGAGACTTAACAGGATGGAGAAAAATCGGACTAGAGAAAAGGTGTCAAATTCCTAAACTGAAATTGGTTCCTGGCTTTGGAGGAGGAGTTTAATAAGGATATCAAGGGAGGAAATGCAGATGAGGGCACTACAAGTAGGCTCCATGGGGAGTCATAAAGGGTTCATTCATAAAATGTTATGCGCCCATTATGCCTGGATTTTCACACACTGCCCTGGGAAAATATGCAATGCACAGTTTTTCAGAGCAAGATGCATACTTTCACAATTCGCCCTAATCCGCTCTCCCTCCTGCCAAAGGGGCATTGACCTGCCTCCTCCCGGCAGATTTCATGGCACTGACCCCTCCCAGGGACCAGCTCGGCCCACACAATGCACTTGTTCCAAACACAAAAGTTCACTAACAACTGCATTTGGAAACATCAGAGCGGGCCAAATAGTTGGCAAAGGAGGATTCCTGTGAACGAAGAATGGCTGCAGGCGCCAGGCCACGTCTTGGTTGCATCGTGTATGTGCAAGTGCACACACACACACACACACACACACTGCAAAAGTGTGTAAAATATAAGCCAAGAAAAGAAATAAAAACTCAAACCAAACCAACCATCACCAACAACAACAAAAAGCAAAAGCCTCATCTAGTTCATGAGAGCAGCTAGAGAGGCCAGGAGCCCTAGAGAGAAAATTCTTGCTTCAAGAAAAGGGAGTGACGGGAAATCCCTCCGCCCTTGCCCATTCTCAGGAGCGTGCCTGGGCCCTCTCTGGGGGAACTTCAGTAACAGGGAGCTTCCTCATCCTGAGCCCTTTAAGTCTATCACGTTTCTGGGGGAGGATAAGGTTGCCAGATTTATCAAACAAAAATACAGGAAGCCCAGTTAAATTTGAATTTCAGATAAACAATGAATCATGTATTTTATCTGGCCATCCTAGGGGAGACCCTTCTCAGATTTAGCCTCTCCCCACCACCAGGCACCCGAGTTCTGGTCTGAGCACAGCCGTCAGCGGGCTCTGCGGCCTTAGCGAGTTGGTCCACACTGGGAGCACAGCTTTCCTGTGGAAGTGTGGGATCAGAGGCTCTAAGGTCCCTGCCAAGCAGAGGGCTCTGTGATTCCATGTTCTCAAGCAACTCCCCTTTTTATTATTTTAATTATTAGATAATACTAAATTCATTCTTGTGAAAGATTCAAATCATCCAGAAGTATACATAGCAAGCCACGAAGCTGCCCACCACCTCCGGGCTTCCTCCCTCAGAGGTAACCACCCCCTGGAGTTGAATGAGCACCCGTGCAGTCCCCTTTCTGTGCACCTGGTACCCAACGAGCTCACGTGTACGTACATTTGTAGGGAAGTGGGATCATCCCCTGACCTGGTTCGTAGGGACTCCGATTCCGCAGGCTGCTCCCAGGAATCGGCACTCAGCCATCTTCCAGCTGGGCTGGTGTTCGGCTTGCTTGGGAACCTCTGCTACCAGGAAGGCGGCCCTCTGCCATTCTGCCTCACCCAGTCAGTGCGACTGGAGAGCCACGCCTCCCTCTGGCTGCTAGTGTGCACCAGGTCTGCTCATATCAGACAGGAAGCAGAGATCCTGGGCAGACAGCCCCCGACCTGCCATCAGGTGGCACAAGCCATTTGCCCAGGATACACACACTCTTTCTATGCTTGGCCTGGGGATCACTTTCTTGGCTCACTTAGCTGGACTGCTAACTACCTGATTCTCCTTGTGGTAGTAACCTAGTACTCCCACTGAGAGCCTGCTTGGCTCTTTTCTAGAACGCCCTTGGACGCAAGTTCATACCTGGTTGTACCTGTAATAATTTAAACTCATGGCCCTCTGGGAGAGGGAGCTTGTTTGCTAGTCCTGAGGGCTGAGACTCCTTGGTCATTTGGAAGCCCCCCTTGGGTCCAGCCGGAGCCTCTGTCCCAGTCCCTTCTGACCTACTCCAGAATCTGACATTGAGTCGGGCTCGGCCTGGCCATGAAACTCCCCACGTGGTTCTCGTCCTTCTTTCCTGCCTCCATTTTCAGCCCACTGTCCCCACAGCAGCTCCCTCCCTGGCCACTCACAGCCCAACAAGGCGGCTCTTCTGCCCACATGAACGGGTGCCGAGGACCAAGTTCTCACCAAGAGCTCAAACTTACAGACCAGAAGCCTATCCTACAAACCACTCTCAAAACGAGCACAGCCCCTCTCAGCTGAGATCCTTCCACCTGGCTCCTTGTAAGTCTGCCTCTCTGTCTCCTCCATGGCTGCCATTCCTGCAAAAGTCTGCATGCCCGCTCCCCGGGCACCAAAGCCATCATTATGACGTTAACCTTCCCTGGTCACCATGAGAGAGCTCTCGTCTGGTGGCCAATACTGAGTGAGCTGAACTTTTTCTTTTTTATTTCTTCATTTTTAGAGAGGAGAGAGGGAGAGAGAGAGACAGAGAGGAAGAGAGAGGAGAGAGAGACAGAGAGAGAAGGGGGGGAGGAGCAGAAAGCATCAACTCCCATATGTGCCTTGACCAGGCAAGCCCAGGGTTTCAAACCGGCGACCTCAGCATTTCCAGGTCGATGCTTTATCCACTGCGCCACCACAGGTCAGGCTTGAGCTTTTTCTTTACGCCACCTGTCCACTGCCTCTCACTCAGAGGTACAGGTTGCCTTTTCACGCATGAGTTCATGCACTATCTCCCCAAAATAATACATGCTCACCAAAGAAAAATGAGAAGATAGAGATAAACCAGGAACAACAATACATTTTAAAAATACTCCATCATTCTGAAATAACCAGCGTGTCTAATTTATTTATATTTATAATTCTACTTGATATCCATATTGTAGCTCACAGAATGGTTTCTTCCAGCTGCGTTCAGCCCACACAATGATGGAAGTAATTTTGGTCAGGATATCCACTGTTCAGTTTGCCACGCTCCCTTCCACTCCGGCCTTATCATAACCGACCCCATCTTATTCATTTACACCTTATTTCTGAAGGCATCTGAATTTGCAGTGCCTGCATAATCGACGTAGAAGTATATTTTTGTCGGAATGGAATCCCACTACACATCCTCTTTTGTCACACCATTTTTGTGTAACAATGTACGATGAACACCGTTCTGTATCAATAAAGAGTCACCTCCAACTGTATTTTTAATGGCTGGATGGTTTTCCATCGACACTATTTATCATAATTTATTCAGCTAACCCCTACTGTTGAACATTTAAATTGTTTTCAATTCTTCCTGCTTCAGTGAACATCCCTGTAGCCAGAGCTTTGCACACTTCCTTAATTAGTTCTCCAGGATAAATTCCAAGAAGTGGAATTGCTGGGTCAAAGGGTATTCACAGTTTTAAAAGCTTTTAACATGTGTGGCCAAATGGAATGTTCAAAGTTTTACAATGACACAGACCCTTGAGAGCTTCCTGCGACTGGCGTCTGGATGGACCCTTCTAAACATTAACAGCACCGCACAGAACATCACATCGCGCCTCTCTCAAGGCTTTCTTAAGTCAACTCACCCAACAGGGGGGCTTTTCTCCAATAACCATCCCGGACCTCCACGTAGTCGTACCAGCACAGGCGGCTTTTAAACAAATCCATGGATGTGAAGTTTAAGACGATCTGTAAAGAGTTACCCGTAAAGTAAGTTTTGGCAACAAAGTGCGAGGAGTTTGGAAAGACTCGTCTCGCATACCGGTGTTCTCACGTTACCCGTTAGCATACAGACCGCAGTAGGAGTGTCCTCTCAAAAACACACTCACAGGAAACCTCACGACATTAAATAATAAACCTTAAGCAGGATGGGGGGGGGGGGTAAACAGAGGAGATGGTCCTTTGGTTCCGTCTGGGGAATAGCTTGAGCTTTTGAAGTCACTAGGTGGTTTACAGAAAAGCAAGATACATTAAAGAAGGGCCAGGATGCACTGCGCCTGGGGGTTTGGAAGGAGGTAAGGGGTCAATGAAGTTCAGAGATACAGAAAGATCTTATAACATCATCAATCATTCTAAACAGTCTGGGGTTACCCCGAGTGCATCTGAGCACCTCGGTGATCAATGTCCCCTAGGCCATGACCTCACTCTTCTGAGGTGCGGTGTGCTTAATAGCCTTCCTACAGCTTGTTCATTTGCTCATTTCATTCATTCCACCATTATGTGTTGAGCACCTACTATGTGTTAGCCTGTGCTGACGTATGGAGGTAGAAATATCAGAAAGTCAGGGTTCTTGCCTTTAGGGAGCTCAGATAAAGAGGGAAGGGCAGATGTGTTAAAACCATTAGAACTGTGAGGAATAAATGCTGAAAAGAGAAACAGACAGGGTGTTGAGGAGCCCCAAGGAGAGAGAACTGAATTCTGCCCGGCGACACTGGAGCAGGCTTCTCTGAGGAGGCGGCATTTACGCTAAGAGGAACAGGGGTCCAGTGGGCAGAGATGTAGGGTGGAAGCATTTTGGTGAGAGGGACTTAGATGACCCAAGGCAAGTGCATGTCTGGGGAACTGGACTGTGGCCAAGCCTCATTCACTATGTGTGTGTCTGCAGTGAGGAGACGGAAGGGGGACGGAGAAGAAGCGAAGGCTGGGGAGGTGGGGGATCTGCTGGGCTAGAAAGGAAGGTTTCAGTTCTTCTGGACATCCTCAGGCCATTGGTGGATGCGCCTGTCACCACCCCGGGGAGGGGGCTGGGAGAACCTGCGGAGTTGGCACACAGGCCTGCCCTCATGAGCTGGCCCTGGTCTCCACTGCAACCTTCCAGCTCAGGGCTCTGCTGGCAGACGGCCCGGACAGAGTTCGGGTTTTCCCCTCTGCCTTCGCCCCACCCCTACCCCGTTCAGGCCCCACTGTGCACGTGCAAAGAGAGAGCCCAGGCCTTCCCCTGCTCTGAGCAGCAGTGGCTCATCCAGCTCCAGCTCTCCAGGGTCTCTCTGCTCAGCATGTCCCTGCTCCACCATTTTTCAGGTCTTCTTGCTCTGTGGGGTCCCTCTGCTAGAGGCAGCCCTGCACTAGCCCCTGCACCCCTGACCCTATTCCTTTCCCCACTTGGGGGTCCTTTCTCTCAGTCAGTTCAACCCTCTCTAGCATCTTTACTGTCCCCCTTTCATTTATATTCAAACAGCCCCAGGTCCCTGGCCTCCAAGTACACCCTTGGGCTGGAGGGAGGGCTGCAGGTCAAACATTTCAGCGTCCTGTTGGCCAAATAGAAAAGGCTGCTATGGGGCCTGACCTGTGGTGGCGCAGTGTATAAAGCGTCGACCTGGAAATGCTGAGGTCGCCGGTTCGAAACCCTGGGCTTGCCTGGTCAAGGCACATATGGGAGTTGATGCTTCCTGCTCCTCCCCCCTTCTCTCTGTCTCTTTCTCCTCTCTCTCTCTCCTTCTCTCTCTCGCTCTCCTCTCTAAAAATGAATAAAATAAAAAGAAAAGAAAAGGCTGCTATGTATTTGTCTGTGTTTCCACGGCCCCTTCGCCTTGAACCCCTCCTCTCTGCTTCTGCCACACTAGCCTGCACTCTCTCCACTGTCTCTCTTTTCTCTGGCTCTTGTCCTCTCCACTCCTCATGAGCTGTGCGGCCACCTCAAAACAAAGCACTTCCCTTCCAGCTTCTCTGTCTGGAGGTGACACTCTGGCCCCAGTCACTCAGATGCAACACCTTGGTGTCGTGTGCTTCTACTGTTCATCCCGATGCTGACAGACTCTCGCCCTCTGCGACTCTGTGCCCTTTGCTCCAAGCCAGTCTTGCTATCCCTTCAACAGCTCTTCTGGCATCGCTTCTGCTGAGATGCTTCCTGGCCTCCTCCCTGCTGTGTCCTTGTCCACTCTGCACACTGGAGCTTCTAGATCCATCCTGCACTTCTATTTCATGTTTGCTAAAGCCCCCCTCTGCTCAGAAGGTTGCGGTGGATTCCTTTGCCCCACCCCCCCCGCCATAAATTAAACTCACTGCTTATCTCCCAGAGCTTCCTGCGCCCTCCTGGTCGGTGACCTTATCTCCCAGTGTGCCCTAATATATCCACACAAATGGAACCCTGCCCAGGCCCAGCAAGGGACCCCGCCCCCTCCCCTGAGTCCTTCTCTGATTGCCTCTGGATAGATGCAGTCTTTCCCCTCTTTGGAACTCACCTCTCTCTTTCTTACAGTGATTCCAGAGCAGGGGGTTTTAGAGTCAGGAAGATCTAGATTTCTTCTTGGCCTCACTGACTAGCTTTGGGATCTTGGGAAAACACTTGTGCTCTGGGACCTTTAGCCTCCTCACCTATGAAATAACATGCACACCACTGGGTTGGGCAGGGGAACGCACAAGAAACTGTATAGAAAGTGTACAGTGCTATGCCTGGCACATAAGAGCCACTCGATAAATGGAAATTTAAAAAATCAAGCCACACTGAGAGCACACTTAGTGTACACAAACCGGACACGCTGTATGCTCTGCACCGCCTGCCATCTTGACTGGTGTTAAGAGTGCCCACCCCTTCCCATGAGACCATCCCACCCAATGTTCCAGTCTCAGGACAAGGGGCACCTTCTTCCACAAAGCCTTAAGGTCCCCTAGGAAACGAAAAGTCGGTACCAGAAAATGACAGGCCAGCTATTCTCCTGTGTGTGTGTGTGTGTGTCTATGTGTGACATGTCACTCTTCTTTCAAACTAGACCAGTTGTTCTCAGCCCTACCTGCACATTAGGATCTCCTTGGAAGCTTAAAAAAATATTGGAGCAAAGCAAATGCCCCTCCTTCAATTCAATCAGACTCCCCAGGGGATCCTAGCTAAACTCTGAGCCTCCTAAATTTAGACAGAAATTGAACCTTCAACTCCCTTAGCATAGCCGTCAGTGTTTGTATTTAGGCGGACTGGCTCAGGAATGCTTGCTAGCTGGCTGCAGTATAATTCTCTAGCCTTTGTTTTTTAAAATTTCAGAAAGGAAATGTTAGTACAAGTTCCTTGGTAACACATTCATGATCTGAATGAATGGGATAATTACTCAGGCTAATTATTTTAAGTATGTTAGTGAGCCATAAAGACCATAGGGGAAGAGGTGATGAACAGGAGGTGATAACGCAAATCAATCAAGTTTGCTAATTACTAGCAGCTCTGGGGAAGGCTGGGTGAAGCAGAAATTGAAATAATTGGCACAGGAATTTCAATGATACGCATTCTCCCTGCCCCCAGTTAGCAATTAAGGCTGGGTGAAATATTACACAGTTTAAACATATCACAGAGCTTTTGCTGCGCAGGACAATTCAACAATGTGAGTATTACCAGACCCTTTCCTCTTGCTCCTCCTCTTTCCAGCCTCCCTCCCGCTGCCATCCCCTGTGGGCACAGGGATGGCACATCCACCGAGGTGGTCATGTCTAGAGTCTCTCAGGCTCAAGATGACAACCACAGTGTCATAAATGCTTAGAGCCAGAGGAAGGGTGTGTGAATATGGGTGATGTTCGTGTGTGTGTGCACGCGCGCACACGTGCGCACGAATGCATATTCAAATATCTATTATCCCAGGGGTCCCCAAACTATGGCTCGTGAGCCACATGCGGCCCCCTGAGGCCATTTATCCGGCCCCCGCTGCACTTCCGGAAGGGGCACCTCTTTCATTGGTGGTCAATGAAAGGAGCACATTGACCATCTCATTAGCCAAAAGCAGGCCCATAGTTCCCATTGAAATACTGGTCAGTTTCTTGATTTAAATTTACTTGTTTTTTATTTTAAATATTGTATTTGTTCCCGTTTTGTTTTTTTACTTTAAAGTAAGATATGTGCAGTGTGCATAGGGATTTGTTCATAGTTTTTTTTTATAGTCCGGCCCTCCAACGGTCTGAGGAACAGTGAACTGGCTCCCTGTGTAAAAAGTTTGGGGACCCCTGTATTAGCCTGTCCTTTTGTGGAATAGTACAGGATAATGATTAAGCATCCAGGCTCTTGGAGTCAAAGTGCCTGGGCTCAAATCTCAAATCTGCAACAAACCAAGTAGCCTTGGACAAGTCCACTTCCTTACCTGCAAAATGCATGTGGTCATAGCACCGATCACATGAAGCTATTGTAAGGATTAAATAAGAGAATCCACATGATATGCTAAGAATGGCACCCAGCCCATAGAAAAGACTCCCGGTGGTTCCTAGCCGTTATTCTCTCTGGTTATCACACTATGTTTATGTTGGCATCGAAATGAACATTCTTTCAAGTTATGAATTAGGAATACTTGTAAGTTGACTGTGGGCATCTGAAAAAATTCCAGCACCTCCCACTGCACCCCTAGTTGCAGGTTTTTCACTTGGCCACTCGTGTTCATTTAACAAAGACTTATTTTGCGACCCGGTGCCATGGGCTACATTGGGTGCTGAGGACTTGGAGGTGAACAGTCTCTACGACACTAGAAGGGGTCAGCCAAATCAACCAGTGTCGTGCTTTGTGAGACAAGCAACAATAGGTATGACTGTAGGGAGCTAGACCCAAGGGATAGAGCAAACATTTCAAAGATGGCTGCATCTACCTGGAGACAAGCCGACGGTCCCCTGGAACTGTAGAGAGGTGTAGTGGGGGAAACCTAAGTTTCGAAATGCAGAATCCTCAGCTTTCCGTTCTATATCTTACTGTGAAGTTGGGCAATTTATAAAATCCCTGAGCCTCAGCCTCAGCCTCAGCTTCCTGGTCCATATGATGGATCTAAGGAAAGGCATGTTCAGCAAGGTCGAGAACACAGGCCCCTCGGACAAGGGCAAAAGAGGGCCCCTGTCCTTGACTTAGCCATCAAGAGTCATGAAACTATCAGGGCCAGACACGTGTGCCCACCCAGAGCTTGTCCAGCTTCTAGACCTCACACCCGGAGCCCAGAACCCTGGGATTCCCTGAAATCCTCCAGAGGCCCTGAGCCCACTTCTAGGGCACGCAAGGACACTTGCTCTGGGTCCATCTCCTGAGGGCTGCCCGCACACCCAGGGAAGTCCACTCCCGCTGGAGGCACAGCCAAGCAATGGCTGTGTGCCAGGTCAGAGAGGAGGGTGCTCACGAGTGTGGGCTGAGGGGCCCTGGAGCCGGGACGGGCTGGGAAGAGGAGAGGCCAGCTGTGTGTTGGTGCCAGCTCTCCGCATATCGCCACCTGCTAGAGCAGTAGTCTGAGATATCCTGAAACTCTACATTGGATCCTTGCCTTCCAGGGCCTTCTGACAGTGTGTTTATCAAGGCAGAAGGATAGAACCCACTTTGTTTCACAAACTGCGAGCTTGATGTATCACTCATGTGGACATTTAGTATACAGGCTTCCATTTGTATGAAGTAGGCTGGCTGAGAAGTCCAGAGGAAATAACATCGGGCAAGCTAGCACAGTGCCTGGCGCAAAGTGGGGGCCCACGACATAACAGCTGCTATTACCCCAATTAATAGTAACTCCTCACCCGTCGCCCGACTCAGAGTGTCACGTCACTTCCTGAAGTGCTCCCACACCTACCTTCTCCCCTGGAGTGACGGATATTCTCCAGACGCAATGGGAGTAAGAAGGGTAGCCGTTTGGAAATCCAGGTGCAGAGAAGTTTCCCGTTGTGTCCTGCAGGGTCTCCCCGCATGCTGCACAAGCGAAACAACACTGTGATTCAGGCACACGCATCCCCCTCCCCAAGAGCCCCTGTGCAGGGCTGCTGAGCAGACACCCCCCCCTGTCACCAGCCACGGTCTTCAGAACACATTGGCGAGAAGTGGGCCAGCCAGACTGACGTTTTCCTGGCTAATAAAAGTGAAAATAGGGCCTAGGCACCAAAAAGGAACACTCAGCGATTCTTGTGAGGCTCTCAGGATCGGGCATGGCCTAGAGCCGGCTTTGAATCTCAGCTCTCAGCGGGCTGGCTGGCTGTGTGGTGGTGGCCTTAGTTTTCTTATCTGTTAAATGGGTGGGGCCTGCCCAGAAGGTTAATGAAATCATCTGCATGAAAGGAAATGGATCAGCTCGGTGCTCAGCACAGGGTAATTCTCCACCTGTAGCAGCCTTACAAAGACAGATAACAATATCTGTGGCAGAGAGAATATGAAAGCGCACACAGAGAGAAAAAAAACGCTTTGAAACTCGTGTCAGCTTTTAGTTTGACTCTTGCCTCTTCTTTTCCTGCTACCCACCTTTGAAGGAGCTACCAAAAATAGCAAGAAAATAGAGACAAATGACCAGAGGCACAGGAAGCGGAAATACTCTACAAGAGGCGGTCCCAGCCTTGGATGTTTGAGTTGCTGGGTCATGACCTAGTCCCTATGTATGTGAAAAATATTTCCCTAATTTGTCCTCATGCCTGTATGAGGAAGCTCAGAAGCTGCAGGTTCCACATTCTCCTGACTCCCAGGGATGCGGACCCCAAAGACACTGGGTTGCGGGGGCCCATCCTCTTAAGGGGCCACCCCCAAACTGGGAAAGAAGCCCCTTTATGTACATTTTCCTGAGTGCAATTCAAACTCTGCCTGGCCACTAGGCTCGCTTTCGGCTACTACTTGAAACTCCTGGGAGCTGCAGTCTTCGGAGCCGCAGGAAGGGGTAGCTAGAGAGCGGCCCATCCTCGGCCTCAGGAAATCCTGGGTATCAGCACTTCGATATCATGTTACGAACAACTGCCAGGCATCATGGGGATTATGCCTGGCAGTCAACACCCCTGAGGGTTCCATGGAAATTATTTCAGAATAATCATCAACATTCTGCAGGAGCAGATAAGTTACTGAATGGCTCCATGGTATTGACCAGCTGCCTCGAATCCTTTTGGGAAGTAAGAGGCATATACATTATAACTAAATAAATGCGATGGCATTTCCCAGGGAATGCTATAAGGTTTCTCTTTCAATTTAGCAAGGTTACATGATATGTGTGTCCTGTATTGCGGCCCTAATGCGCCCCCAGATGACTAATAGCTGGATGAACACATTTCCTAGAGGTTCACGATGGAGCAGAGCCTTGCATGGCCCTTTGCAGGCCCTGTGATGGTGCTGAATAGGGCGATGGGATAGCCCAGATGTTCTAAGATGGCCCCTGTTTCAAATCTTCTGTCCCATAATCAAACCCTGTGCTTGGTCTGGGGTTTGAAAAAGGTTCCTAGACCTGTTGGTAATGAAGTTTTCTTTTTCGCCCCAAACCACTGAAAGGCATTCTGTCCCATCAGTGGTAAAAACTTGCCTGCTGTAACCAGTTCTTTGCATTAAAAGTTCAACAGCTTAAAGGGGTCAACATGAGCTCACGCCCAGGACAGTGGACGGCGATGATGCTGAAGTCAAGGGACAAAAGGCAAAAAAAAAAAAAAAAAAAGAGGGCAAATTCAAGGGGAACAAGCTTCTGAACCAGCAGGGAAGCAAGCATCTGTTCAGACCCCAGTGTACTGCCCAGACTTTAATGGCAGACTGGTGGCCACTGACCAGCACCTTGGATGGCTGGAAGAGCCCCAAGACCACAGAAATGGCCTCATTTACAGCTCTGAACCTCCCTCCACCTTCCAGGATTCGGGAAGCTGACTCCCACCCTTCCAAAAGGGTTCCCCTTCATTCCTTATCTTCCTGCAAAACCCTTGTCAGTAGTTTTCCAAAACACAGCCTTTACCTCCATAGAAAGGAGAGTGCTTTTGCTGTTACGGGGTGCACCGTCGTTCTATACACCTCCTTCCTCTTCTGACCATTAGGGCTTTGCCAGAGTTCTGCAGCTTCCCACAGCGAAGCTGTGGGCCCCAAGACCTACTGCCGGCTTCACTGCCGACAATCACTTCACCATCTGGGCTTCCTAGCCCATCTAACACCTCCGAACAGCAGCACAGCAGAAATCACAGCTGCCGGGGGGGTGGGGTGGGGGGTCTCTTCAGGTTCCCCACGTTGTTTTCCCAGCCAAGGAGAACTGCAAAGGGCAGCTGAGTCGTGCTCCGGGGGCGCTCTGGGGGCCCTGGGACTCCCCGGGGTTCAGTTACCTGGACATTTGTACAGCTTCCTGGCTTGAGCTATGTCTCCCTGACTGAGCCGCACACGCTGGCCAATGGTTGGCCTGACGCCATTGTCGTCTCGGCGGGGAAGGATGGTGTCTAAGAAAACTCCTCTACAGGAAGAAAAGAGAGCGAGAGGAGAAAGAGAAGTCAAGGCTGCCAGGCCGTCCACGCCAGGATTTACAGTCTTCATTTCCTCGCCCCTAAGCCCCATCAACATTCTTACGCCGGCTGCTCTCGTGCTGGCATCTGAGCATTCCGTTTCATCAGCTGCCTGCTCACTTTCCAACGGGAAAATGACTCTGCCAAGTTTAAAAATATGCCCTAGCCCAGTGACCGAAGGGCTTCCTCACTGAAGTCTATCGAGCATTTCCACAAAGCCCTTGATGGGCGCAGGCCCCAGGGTCACCACGTTGCAAAACTGCAGGAGCACCGTTCAGAGAGGTTACGATGTGAGTGACGCCCCCTGGAGTTGTGCAACAGGCAGGACCAAGGATATATAAGGATTGGCGAGGCCCCAGAGAAAGCATGGGACCAGCACAGTGTGAGACTGTCTGGGGCTGGTCAGGAAGTGCGAGATGCGTTGGTGAGTAATATGGAGCCTTGCTGGCAAGAGGGATAATCAGATGGAAAATGAGATGAATACCGAGAATTAGGGGTAGTTGAGAGAACCCTGGCCCAGGATTTCCATGTAAGGCTTGGCTCTGCCACCTGAGTGAGCTCGGACCAGTCCCCTCTTCTCTCCGAGCCTCATTTTACTTCTCTGAATAATAAGAACTTGGCCCAGATGGTCGTGACATTTAACTTCAATGTCTTTTTTCACTCTCATGCAAATAAAGTCTAAAATGATCAAAACAGACAAGTGGATACCAAGATGTCCAGCTGAGTACGAGCCCTACTCACACCTCCATGTAGCGGGCCCCTGCCTGAGCCTGTGCCCTCTGCTTCCCGGCGCCTGACTTGGGACCTCTCCTGGAGGGGAGGGCCTTCCCTTGAACGGGCTCCTTCTCTAGTTACCAACTTGTTTCCTTCCTTCCCTCTTAACCAAGTTTCCGGAGAAGAATCATCTACATTCTGTCAGCCTGCACACCTTAATCCAATTTCGATCTGACCACACAGCAGTCGTCACCAGGCACCGACCAACTGACAACTCAGTGGACACTTGTCAGTCCTCATCTGCCCTCTCTGCAGCACCGAACCCTTGTGTCCCCTCCTTGCTCAGACTCTCTTCTCCCTGGTTCCCAGAGCACGCTCTCTCTGAGCAGTGACTTAGGATCCTCCTCTTCCGCTTCCCTGGAGAGTGCTGTCTCTCAGGTTTCTGCCCTCTCTCTACTCTCTCTTGTTCCACCTGCTCCTCTGGACTTTAACCACCCACCACCTCTAAGTTCACAGCTAATCACCTGATTTCAGCCCAGAGCCACTTGCTAAGCCAGATGCCTGGTGGCCCTTCCACTAGGCTGTTCTATGGGTCTCTTACATCCAACGCTTCAAAGCCAAATGTGTCCCGCTCTTCTGCTCCTTCCATAAACCTTTGTCTCCTAAGACTGAATCTGATGGTGCCCCCAGCTGCACCCATTCTCTCACACTCCCTGTCAAAATCAGGAGCCAGGTCCTGTCCACGGCCCCTTCTGTGCAGGCCTTGAATCCAGGCCTCCCCACTCCAGCCCGCTGCCGTGGCTCAGGAGACCAGTGCTCCCTCCCTGAACTCTTCCCAGTGCTCTCTGAACTGGCCTCTCTCCCTGTAGACTCAGCAGCTCTGACCTAGCCCCCACGCTGCAGCAATATGATCATCCTGAAATGCGAGGGCAGGAGCGTGCCCTCTCTGCATAGACTCCTCCACCGATGGCCGAAGCAGCACGCCGACGGCCTGGAGGGCCCAGTGGTGAGCATTATTGTAAGCAACACTGAACTCCTGCGTCTCCTGCTGAGGCTGGCCAGCCCATCTTCCTGTCCACTGGCAAACTCCTGTTCATCCTCCAAAACCCCATCAGATGGCCTTCCTTTGTAAAGACCTTAGGAGCCCTTTCCATTTCTCCCATCCTGAGTCGGTCACCCCCTCCTCCGGGCCTTCTTCATCCGGACTCTTCTCATCATACTGTATTGTCTTCTTTTGTGGGGTGATCGTCATTTTTTTCTCTGCTCAGTAGTAAGTTTCTCTGGCAGAGAGACTGGGTCTTTCATCTCTATGTCCTCGTGACTGGGATGTAGGAGGCCTCAAGAAATGCTTCTTGGACTAAATTACACAGCCAAGATAGGACAGTCTTCAAAAGATTTTGCAAAACAGCTGATTCCACCCAAAAGAAAATACAAAACTTCTCATCACCTAGTTATTAGCTGCCCTCTCTCTTTTCTCTCTTTCAAACATTTTCTTTTCCTTAAATTCTATATTTCCTTGGAAAATGTATGTTATCCTTATTTCTTCCTTTTTGCTTTTGCATGTACTGTATTTTTCACTCCACAAGACACACTTTTCCCCCCAAAGAGGAGGGGAAATGCCTGTGTGTCTTTTGGAGAGAATGTTCTTTTTTTTTTTAGCTGCTGTGGGTTCCTGGACAACTAGAAGAGTATTTGATCATTAAAGTCTCTTCTCATTTGTTAATAACACTGCTAAAGGTTGTTAATACTGCTGTTGAGTTCACATTGTTGAAGTATTATTGTGGTATATTTTATTAAATATTTTAACACACCATTTTGTTCAGAATATTTTTTTTTATCTTCCTCCTTAAAACTCTAGGTACGGCCTGACCAGGTGGTGGTACAGTGGATACAGCGTTGGACTGGGATGCGGAGGCCCCAGGTTCGAGACTCCAAGGTCGCCAGCTTGAGTGCAGGTTCATCGGGTTTGAGCAAAGCTCACCAGTTTGGACCCAAGGTCGCTGGCTTGAGCAAGGGGTTACTCGGTCTGCTGTAGCCTCATGGTCAAGGCACATATGAGAAAGCAATCAATGAACAACTAAGGTGTTGCAACGAAGAATTGATGCTTCTCATCTCTCTCCCTTCCTGTCTGTCAATCCCTCTGACTCTCTCTCTCTGTTTCTGTCAAAAAAAACAAAAACAAAAAAACCCTAGGTGTGTCTTATGGTCAGGTGCATCTTATGGAGTGAAAAATACGGTACATTTCTTTCTAAATTAGACTTCAAGCTCCCCTTCTTTCCAACATTAGTGCGCAGGAGCCTAGACCATGAGCTGATGTCCTTTTTGTATCCCTTTCCCTGGCATCTCACCACCCATTCTAATGGCTCCAACTCCCCTGGCCTCATCTCCGGGTCTGGAGTCCTCTACAGCAATGGTCCCCAACCTTTTTTTGGCCACGGACCGGTTTAATGTCAGAAAATATTTTCACGGACCGGCCTTTAGGGTGGGACGGATAAATGTATCACGTGACTGGGACAAGCATCAAGAGTGAGTCTTAGACGGATGTAACAGAGGGAATCTGATCATTTTTTAAAAATAAAACATCATTCAGACTTAAATATAAATAAAACAGAAATAATGTAAGTTATTTATTCTTTCTCTGTGGACCGGTACCAAATAGTCCACGGACCGGTACTGGTCCGCGGCCCGGGGTTTGGGGACCACTGCTCTAGAGAAACTTCATTGGAATCCTTGGTCTTCCTCACTGACCTCACCAAGTTTTATGTCACAAGTGACGACTCGACATAAAATTCTAAATTCAATCACCTACTGATAAAAAAATGGGTACTTCTGTCCTAACACAAAATGTCTTCATTCGCACTTGATTCCTCTGAAGAAAGAAATTTTGCTGCACAAAATGCAAGGCTCACCACAATGTCTCAGCAGCTGGGACTAGCTGACCCTGCTGATGACCACAGCACATAGGCCCCTTGGCCAGTGGCCTGCTGTGCGGAGAATGTGTCCTCACACTCACTGAGAGTTCACAAGGCCCTCCTATGTGCCAGGCCCTGGCTGGACACTCCCATGCACCATCTCATTATACTCCATACATCTTCATAATACTCTAGGATGCAAGCCCATTACTGTTAGGGTTCCTTGCTGCAAGGGAGAAAAAGAGCTAGTAATGAGGAGCCAGCCCCGGGGCCCAGGCGACCCGGGAGCCAGCCTTCTAGTATCTTCCAACCAGTGCTTCCCACTGCCCCAGAGACAGTAGCCTTAATGTAGATTAGATAAATGATAGAGTTAGGAACATGGGCGACTCCAAAGCAGCAGGAACAACATGGGCTCACACTCATACAGCTCTTTGGGGGTGGGGCTCCCCCCTCCCTCCCTTCCCCCCTCTCCTCCCCCCCTACCACATCCTGAGCCGCCAGCAAGGCGGTGGGTTCTGGAAGATATTTACTACAAGAAACGTCCCCTGTGCAAACCCACCGCAGTCACGTCCTCCCTTTTCTGTAGGACAACTCATAGCATTGACATTTGGCCAAACTAAGGAAGGGTTTGGCAGATGCCTTAGGGAATAAAACTGTCAGCTCTTGAGTTCTCCAAACAAAGGCTGTACCAGAGAACTGTCTCTTTATCTCCTGGTTCCTTGCCCAACAAATCTCCCAAAGACGCCACTACTTACAGCGCGGGTCCAACCTAGGGGAGGGGGAGGAGCTGCAATAAACTCTTAGAGGGAAGGAAGTCGGAAGGAGGCAACTCAGTTATAACACACGAAGATGGGGTTTCCCATCAGCAGGAATAGCATTTGCCTCCCTGGATGAGTACATGTTCTCTGGACCATTCTCTGCTCTTTTACAGAATCAAAGACAACGTGCAGGCCAGCTCCAGCAGACAGGTAAGCAGAGGTAATGACATGGAGTTAAGAAGTAGGAAACTTTTGACAAAAAGTGGGCCAGGAATGCCCACCACCAGTAAGGATGCCACTCATAAACATCCACCGAACAAAGTAGTGTTCTGAAAATCCATGCAGAAAATTATAGACAGGACAATGCAGGTGACTACTTGCTATGAAATAGATTTGCCAAAGCAATTCTGAACGGGGCAGAGGAGAGGGGCGAGTTGTGGTAGAGTGTTAAAATAATGAATTATGCCTCCTAATAGCCACATCCCTTTGCAAAATGAAGTTGCCACTCCCCACATTAAGAAGTAGACTCTATTTCTCCATCACTTGAATCTGGGCTGGTTTGTGATTTGCTCTGGCCAATAAAATGTGACGGGAGTATATCAGGCGAGTTCTGGAGCCTGGTCTTGAGAGAGTTGCAGTCTGCCAGCTTGTCCTTTAGGAACTCTAAGTTCCCATGGAGCGGAAAGCCCAGTCTAGCCTACTGGATGATGTGAGACCACACAGAGGAGAACCAGGTACCCCAGTGGGCAGGCAGCAATGACCAGCACCCAGTCCAAACACGCTATCAAATGACTATGACTATTGCTGCGGCAGTGACCAGGGGAGGCCAGAGAAGAACAAGCTAGAATGACAGACAATATCATATAACGTAAGTTGTTGTAAGCCACTAGGTTGGGGGGTAGGTTGTTCTGCAGCAATAGATAACAGCATGCTATGCTAGCAGAAGGGAAAGTCTTCCTCTCCTCAGTGCCCCCGGGGAAGCTGCTCTGCTCCCACCCAGCTTGCCCATCAACCTGTGCTGCCTCCCTGCCAGTCTCCTCTGAGGAGTTCTGGGTTCTTTAGAAGAGGAACTATTATTTCATGGGTTTAGTCCACGGCTTCCATTGTCTATGCTGATAAAATGCTTTCATGTTGACAACAGTATTAATAGTGCTTATCCCTTGAAGGGCAAAAGGGCTGGCATTATAAGCCAGAGATCACAGGAAAAAATATAAAGATTTAAAGAAAGAAAGACAGAAAAGAAATGCTGGTGTCAGAAGAAACTTTGTCCGCATTCTTGCCTTGGTCTCTGGTGTCAGAGGTTTGTACAGTAACTGGCACACAGCAGACACTGAGAAGGAAGTGAGGGCCTTCAGCTCATTAGTAGTAATTTATCCACAATACCCTATATAGTAGATACTTGTAGATTCTCCTTAGTGAAGTGACCACTGCATTTGTGAGGACGTATGAAAGAAGTGCAATGAGGATAATAGAACTTTCTTCCCTCACCTAGTCCCCAGCATTGCAGATCTCCCTGCCTCCTTGGACTCATTCATTAACGTATTTATTTTAAAACTATTGAATACCAGCTCTGTGCCAGGCACCATGCTGCATGCTGGGGATTAGAAGAGAATGAGCTAGTCTCTGTTCTCAAAGATCTCATTCTAGAGAGAGAGAAGAAAATGCAACAGAGACAAATATTAGATAAAGTTAAAATAATACTTTAACAGATAAATTATAAAGCAATACAGAGTGTTATGGCAGCTACAGAAACAAGTCCCAAGCTACCAGCTTCTCACTTGGACCAACCTAACACCGGCTCCCTCAGGAAATCAACACTTTGTCTCCTCTGAGCAGCCTGCAGCCTCTGGGGCTGATGGGGTATGACCCAATATTCCCTGCCCTGTTCTCAAAGTTGTGAGTCACCCCAGACCCAACACCCAAGCACACCCACCCTGACCTCTGCAGGGAGGGTCCTTTCATCCTGCCTACCCCATTGGCTTCCTGAGACTCGCCCCCAAAGCAGGCCCCTCAAAGTCTCAGTTCCCCAGCCTGGAGGAGGAAGCCTTCTATTTCCTCATGGCAACAAAACACGGTCATATTTGTCAACCCTTCATTCATCTGTACCAGATTATGAAATTATAATATGGACTTTTTGAGCTGGATGGGGCTATAAGAACATGCAGTCTAACCTTCTCAAGAGGAAACTGAGGCCCAGGAAGTCGGAGAGTTGACCCAGCACACAGCTGCCCCTAATTACTGTCTAGACCTCCCTCAATAGCACGGCTCCTAGGAGAACCAGGGCTAGACTCTAGCCTTCTGACTCTCAGCTCAGCGGTCTCTTCATTACACCACGCTGCCCACTGCATCTTCTGATACAGAGCCTAGACACGCGTAAAGAGAACAGGGTAGCTCATACCTAGGCCAGTTGTTCAAAGATGCTGAGTCAGACCAAACTCCTGTCTGGGTGCGGGGTGGAGCTCACCACTAAATTAGCAGTGTGGGCAGACTAACAGTGCCCCCTGAGCGCTCGGGACGCTGTGGTTTGGAGGCTCTCTCCCACACACGTATGGCACATCACCAGGATGCTTCCAGCAGCCTTACCCAAGAGCCAAGGAGCCCTGGGGCACACAGCTTCCCCTTCACTCCCAAGAGCTGTGTGTCTCCTGAACAAAGGGTTTTCATTGGTCTTTATGGACATAGTGACTCACGAAATAAATTGTTTCCCTCTCTGCTGTGACTATTAGGAAGCACAGGGCAGGATTTGCCACCACATATGGACTTTATGGCACATATTCTGAATATTAAATTGATTCCAAACTTCAACCTAGCTATCTACCCTTATATTTTTTCTCTGCCCCTTGCTCAAATTCCCTCACCTATGTTTTCCTTTTTATCCTATGTATATATTGGGAATCACCTTAAATCATTTTTTTTAAATGACTAAATAAATAAATAACAAATAAATAGCAAAAAAAAGCTATTTTTAAGAGGAGACTGAAACAAAGTACCAGGAGAAAACACTATGTGCACAATGGCTCCTTTAACTCAAGGTTGGAATGACCTACAAAACTGAGACCAGCACGGGAAAACTTCTACATGCAAAATACGAGGATGGTCTAGAAGCAACGGCAGTACCGAAATATTTAACACCTGGCCCAGCACAACACTAAGTCATCAAAACAGACCCTACCGATGCCGGCCATATGTACCACCTGTGGCCTTCCGTGGGGATCGCAGCTAGCACTGTGTGTGACCAGCAGACAGAGACCTGGGTCTTTGTTCTCACTCCGACCCAGCTACCTATGTGCCCACGGCCTAGCCAGCGCCTCATTTTCTTCACCTCTGAAATGAATCCACGACTGATCACCCTCCCAGCTCTGACACTATCTAGCTTCCAATAAACTAAACCTCCTCTAGAACTGGTAAACGCCATCATGCCTACTTTAAGGATGTGGTTTAGAAGATCCCCACCCACTGGAAATTTGACACAGAGCCTCTAAATTATTATTGCAGCCAACCTCTGAATAATGTCCCTTTTCCAGTTTGCTGCTTGTGCCACTGAGGCATGACATGATGAACACCGAGCTTCACAATGAGACTCAATCTTATTAGCGAGGACCTGATTAGATTATATTTCATTGCAGCCCAGAGGCCACTGTATTTCAAGGACAGGCACACCAACTGTGCTAGGAGCATGCAGAGACCCACTCTCTGCAGACCCCCAGGAATCCCCCCCAAGCCCGTGGTAGCACTGTAAAACACAGACGAGTCATAAGCATAGATTCCGACCTTGAGAAGGTGTTCCGGGCGTAGTGCATGATGCTGTCAAAGTCGTACGTCTCTCCCAGAGAGCTCACTTCCCCAGCTTCCATTTTTAAGAAATTATACTCCTGACCTGTGACACAACACTCTGTTAAGGCCTTTGAAAACCAAGGCAGGCACCTGAAAGGAGGCAGAGGGGGAGAGGAGGGCCCATAGCAACTTCCGAGAGCTCTGTCAGCCCCATCAGTCAAATAACCTGGTTGGTGGACATTCTTCTTGCTATTTTAAAGACTGGAAATTTAAAACTTAGAATAAGCCCTATGTTCTCTCAACCTCACTACCCAACACCCCTCCCCAAGCGTCACCAAACTCTTAAACTAAGTTTGCAGACAGGTTAGTTATCAATTGGATTGAAAAAAGTTAAATCTGCTCTTGCTATCAAAGGAACAAAATAAAACAATCAGAGTCGAGTTCAATCCCAACTAGTGCACAATTCAGACTCTCAAAAGCCTTTTTAAGGCAACCACATTATTCAACCAGACACTTTCACGTTCACTATGAACTTCTATATAAAACTATTTAACACGAGAAGGTATTTTTTTCAAATTTAGACACTATCTGCCTTGGAGCAGAACATTTCTAGGCAGAAATATTGTTTTTATATGTACTCATGTCCTAATTTTATTTCAGTTTCAAAAAGGTGTGCTGTCTAAGTCAGCAGAAATGAGTCTTCTAAAAGCAACCAGGAGAACTCTTTTTTTTGGCTTATCAGTTTCGATGCTGCAACGGTGATCTGGTCATTTCTGTTCCTTTTAGGAAACAGAGTTGAATTTCATTGTCTTCACAACATGGAAAGTCATTTTGCTTCTGCTCTAACCTACAAGCTATGGCAGAGGCCCTCCCAGGAAGGGCCACTGATTAACAGTGACAGGCTGGTGACAAACACCGGCACAGTACAGTCACTGCCTCAATACTTACAAACGAGCGTCGGTCAGCCCCCCGCAAGCCCTCTCCTTCACTCCTGCCTCCTTCCTGGATTTCACTCCCCGACCCCACACAGGCTCCTTACCTGGTTGGATGTTTTCTCTGATGATGGTGACATGCTGGTCTCTGTCTGGCCGGGTGTGTTCATGCCAGAACCCAACCACGTGGCCCAACTCATGAGCCACAATTCCAAACTTGTCACAGTTTTTCCCAATGGATATGGCCTGTGGACCTCCTCCTCGGCGCCCAACATAGGAGCAACAGCTGGACAATGCAGAAATACCAGGTCAGCAGGTCGGGGAACGGCAAGTCTAGTGTACACGCGTGCGTGCGTGTGCGTGTGCGTGTGTGTGTGTGTGTGTGTGTAAAAGAAACACAATTTTAGAGATAAACGTTCTGTCATTGTCCAACTTTCCTCCCGATATAGAAGTAACTGCCAAAGGCTCTGGACTTTTCTGGTAGTCATGGATCCACCGGAGAATCTGAAGAAAGACAAGGCCTCTCTCTCTTCCTGGAATAAAGACCATACTGCGCCCCACCCTTCCACCTGCGTCCCTGCTGGACCATCACTGACGACAAGGAGAAGAGCTGGGAAGGAGGTGGCTGCGCTTCTGTAAAGATGCATCATGGTACTATTATCAGAGGAGCCTTAGGGATGACTTTCTTTCTGTTCACAATTATTTTCTCAAATAATATTTATTCATTATTCCTAACATAGAAAGGTATAAAACAAGAAATTTAAATGGCCATAATCCTACCATGCAGATCCTCCCTGACATTTAATCTTGTGCTACCGTGGCTACTTTATAAAACAAACAAAAAAAATGCATGTTAGCCTGACCAGGTGGTGGCACGATGGATACAGTGGATAGAACCTGGGATGCTGAGGACCCAGGTTCAAAACCCTGAGGTCGCAGGCTTGAGCATAGGCTCATCCAGCTTGAGTGCAGGCTCACCAGCTTGAGTGTGGGGGTCATAGACATGACCCCATGGTTGCTGGATTGAGCCCAAGGTTGCTGGTTTAAGCAAGGGGGTCACTGGCTCGGCTAGAGCACCCTAGTTAAGGCACGTATAAAGAAGCAATCAGTGAACAACTAAAGTGCCGCAACTATGGGTTGAATCTTCTCATCTCTCTCCTTTCTGTCTGTCTTTGTCTCTCAAAACACATTGCATATTAAATTGTGCAGATGTCTCTTTAGCATCTATTGAGCTATGGATATGGCTTTTCCTCCCTGTGATTTGCCAGTCTGGTGAATCATGAAACAGACTGCCTAATGTTGAACTGGTCTTGCATTCCCTAGATACACCTTCTTGGCAGCCCACTCTTCTATTCTCATACTGCTGCATACTTTGTGCTAACATCTGTGTTAGGATGTGGCATGGCCAATCATGTTAGATAAGTCTATAGTTTTCTCTGGTTTGGGTGCCAGACTTGTCATTTTGGGGTAGCAATGCCATAACAGTTCCTTAAAAGTAATTTGGAAGCAAGTGTTCTTTTTCTATGCTCCAAAAAGCTTAAACAGCACCAGCATAATCTTTCTTGAAGGTTTCAGAGAACTCCTCTGTGAAACTCTAGATTTGGTACTTGAAAGGCAATAGTGTTCTCCCTCAATATTTCAATTTCTTCAAAGTTACTAGTCATTGTCAGCACTTTGTATGTATCTTGAAGTCATTCACATTATCCAGATGTCCACATGTCTTGCATTCCCCCATTTTTATTTCCAATTTTCTTCACTGTCACTTTTTAAAATCATAGTTAGACTAAGAAGTAGTTTAACGATAGCTTTTTATTTTATTCAAAAATTCATTCTTTAATTTATTATTCCTATAATGTGTTACCTTGTCTATTTTCTTGTAGTATTTTGCGGTAATAGGCTTTATGTACTTACTTATTTTGCTAAATTTTTTTAATTGAATATTTCATTGTTATTCTTAATTAGTGAAGTGGCTATTGAAAGCAGGGGGATTTCCTCTGGACATAGCTTTAGCCATATCTTTTATTTATTTATTTATTTATTTATTTATTTATTTATTTATTTATTTATAAGTATGAGGAGGGGAGATAGAGAGACACACTCCCACATGTACCCTGACCGGGATCCACCTGGCAACCCCCATCTGGGGCCGATGCTCAAATCAACCCATCTATCGTCAGTGCTAGGGCCTGTGAAATCTTTTAAATGTTGTACTATAAGCTTTTATTATCTAGACACCTTGCAATTTTAATCCTGATTTCTTTATGACCTAAGAATTGTGAAAAAGAAAGAGAGAGAGAACTTTTAACTTACCAGGTAATGCAAGGTTGTTTATTTTTTATTATTATGCTACTATGCCCAGTTTCATTGCTTTATAATTAGAGATTATTTTAATGCTATTTCTGCTTTTTAGAATTCATTGAGGTATTCTTGCTTGGCAGTGGGGCACAGTGAATAAAGTATCAACCTGGGACGCTCAGATCTCAAGTTCAAAACCCTGAGATCACCGGCTTGAGTACGGGTTGCTGGCTTGAATGTGGATCGTAGACATGACCTTATGGTCACTGGCTTGAGCCCAAAGGTCACTGGCTTGAAGCTCAGAGTCACTGGCTTGAGCCCAACTTTGCTGGCTTGAGCAAGGGGTCACTGGCTCATCTCGAACCCCCAGTCAAGCACATATGAGAAGCAATTAACAACTAAAGTGATACAACTACAAGTTGATGCTTCTTAACTCTTTCCCTTCCTGTCTCGCTCTCTCTAAATATTTTTTTTCAACAATTGAATTCCTTGAGGTATTCTTAATAGAGGGCAATGTCAATTAAAGTTTAACAGCCACATTAAAAAATGTTTCTAAAAAAACCAGATGCATTATCAGGTTATAGAATCTGATAGACCTATAGAATCAACTTTATTATTTGTATGTATTTTTCTAATTCTCTATAAATCTCTACTTATTTTTTCAGTCAACTTGACAGTGATCTACATGTGTTGGCAGAAATGAAATAAAGTCTCCTGTTGCTGGGGTTTCTGTCAATTTCCCCTTGAATTCCCTAGAGCTTATTTTATGACTCTTAATGCTATGCTATTCGGTACATAAAGATTTATGACAGTTATATTCTCACCAGAGCTTGTACCCTTTCTCATTATAAAGTGTCTCACCTTTTTTTTTTAACACTTTAAAATCAAAACAAAAAATGCTTTGTCTATAACATAAATTGGGATCCCAGCTTTCTTTCTGGTAGCATTTGCCTGTATGCCTCTTTCCTTTTACTTTTAAACCTTTCTGGGTCATTTTCTTCAGTAGTTTATCTTATATATATATAGCATGTAGGTGAGTTTAAGCTTTTGAACCAAGATGGGAAGCTTTTTCTGTTAGTAACAGCATACATCACACTTGTTAGCATAACAGATAAGTTTAAGCATACTCCAGTTATCTTATTATCTGTTATGTTTTCTTGAGGAAATCCACAAGCTCATAAAATTACATGCAGAATTTTGCATATATGTGCTTACATCATGAGGGATCCTGTCAGTTTCTCAGCGGGGTCACTGGTGCCACTTCTTCATATCAAAGGAATACCACCCCCATTCCTTCAATTGCTCCCATGACAAAGCACCTGGACCCCTTGTCTCCCTGGAGTCTCCCTCTTGACCCACCTACTTTGTCACTGGATCGTGACATCATCGAGGGCCAGGGGAGTTTCTGACAAACCCTGGCCTCCTGTATATTATAGCTCATTGGAAATATGCCGTTTTACGGAGAAAATTCAAGGCTCATGAGCCATCAGCTCTGCCTGCGTCGATTCCACTGTGGCGGCCCAGCTTTCGCTCACTTACCCGCAGGTCCTATAACTGAACACAATGAAGCTTTCTTCGTCTGTCCTCTCTATAAAGGTCACGCAGGTGTGCTTCTCCCAGTGTCTCATTGCCTGCTTAAAAATGGCCCTCTGGCTTCCTGAAATGACAAGGCAAGTGCTTATCACTTCACTCACGGTTCACGCTTTCCTTAGATGCTTACAACAAAGCTTGTTCCAATGATAAGAAAAATCAACAAAACAAAACAAACAAAAAGCTTGTTTAGGTGACTCAGAGTAGAAATGTACTAAGAATAAGAATTTACCTTGCTAAGAATACAATATAACTCTCCTGAATTACCCAAACATAGAGAGTAGGAGTTTGTGAATTGGAAGAGAGGGGAAAAATAGATTTTCAAACATTTTCAAACTATCTGGGCTTCCTAGCTTTTCCTTGGTATTGAAAGTACTTTCCTAGGCTTAAAAGAAAATCTTACCCAGGTTAAACAATTTGGAAATTTTAGGCCTCTGAAGTAGCTCACCAGCCCTGCATTTCACACCCTATTTTATTTTATAACTATAGGAGGATATTCCTAAATATACTTTAAAAATTCTATTTGTGTATACATCTATGCTACTTTGGTGGGGGTCCAGTGTTTTCTAGAGTAACCTTGAACCTGATTTTCTAAAAGGCTTTTAAAAACAGGTGAATTTCATACTTTCTCTTAACCTGTTTTCATATTTCCTGATTAAAAAGGTGTTGAAAAAGAAAACAATGAGTAAATTGGGACCAAGTAGTTGCAAACTCCAGGCTGCTAGTTAGGAACAGGAAATAAGTATTCTTTCCAAAATTTACCAATCTGAGCTAAAGAAGACTATTCGGATTCTGCTAGAAGCAATGAGGAGCTAGAAAAATAGTTTAGGAATTGCAGAGGTTGGTAGGGGCCAGGCTCTGAATTCTAGAGTGACCTTGTTGCAAAAAAGTCAGCCAACCAACCAACCAACCAACCACCCACCCACTGGGGAGGCCCCTAGTCTAAACAATGTGAGTGTGGGGCCATATTGTTGTCCCTAACACACTGTGTGGAGTTATAAGAGGAACTTAGTTGTCCATTTATTTCTTTTGACATCTTGATACTTTTGGATCAAACTGTTTATAGCTCAATCACTCACTGAAATAGCAATCCTACTAATTATACAATAATAAAAATCTCTGTGTAAAGAAAGTACTCTATATAAAATTAGTTCATTTCGATGAAGGTTATATAAATCTTTAGTCAGAAAAGACCACCAAGTCTGAAATAACACATGATCTCAAGCGTTAGACAGACTAGAGGGCAGGGTTCTGGGAGAGAGTAGCTGGTCAGGGGACCAGGGAGCCAAGAAGGGCCTTTTTTGTGGACAAGCCATTTGGTATGAGACGCCAAAGATCAGAAGGAGCCGGCCAAGAGAAGAGCTGGGGAAATAACACTCTAGGTCAGGGGTCGGGAACCTATGGCTTGCGAGCCAGATGTGGCTATTTTGATGGCTGCATCTGGCTCGCAGACAAATCTTTAATTAAAAAAATAAAAACGTTAAAAATATAAAACATTCTCATGTATTACAATCCATTCATTTCCTACCACTCATGTTCATGTTTGCGGGTGGCTGGAGCCAATCACAGCTGTCCTCCGGGACAACACCAAATTTTTATTGGATAATGCATAACGTACACGGGTCGTTGTATGGCTCTCACGGAATTACATTTTAAAATATGTGGTGCTCATGGATCTCTCAGCCAAAAAGGTTCCCGACCCCTGCTCTAGGCAGACAGAATGACAAGTGCCAGTGTGCTAAGGTAGCAATGAGGTAAGCATGTTCCAGGAAAGAGAGATGACTGGTGAGGCCAGAGCACAGAAACTAAGGGGAGAGGGGGAGAGAGGGGTACAACACTAGGCTGGAAGGGGGCATCAGAGGAGGGTCAGAGGTCATGGTCAGGAGTTTCCGTTTCATCAGTAATGATAGGAAGCCACTGAATGACTTACATATTTTAAAGATAGTGATACCCAGAGCAAATGCTTACTAGTTACTATGTGCTAGGCATGGTTCTAAGTGCTTTACCTAAACTAATAACTCATTTAATTCTCAAGACAACCCCACAGAGTGGAAAAGATCATCCCATTTACAGAAGAGGGACCCGAGGCACCGAGAGGTAACGATATGACTTGCCTGAGGTGCACAGCTGATAACTGCTGCAGCCAGGACTGGACCCAGGTGGTCTGACCACATCCACTGGCCCACTCTGTTATGGACTGGAGTGCTTCTGGGGTGTCTGGGGGGCCCAGGGGACTCATCGAGGCAGAGGATAGGTAAGCCACCATATGCAGCTGCTCACACTTCCTTCTGCCTGGAGCACTTTGCTCACATTCCCATTGTGCAAACCCAGGCTAGCCTTCAAGACAGGGTATTACGTCAACTCTACATGAAGCCTCAGGGACCAAGTGACCACCTTGGAGATGTAGCCCCAACAGAGAAGGCAGTTTCCTCATGCCCAGTGCACTAGACTCTGTACACAGGAGAGAGGGTTAGCAGGTAAGACTGCGTCAACCCAGGGAGACAAAACACTAAGCTCCAAAGCAGACCTCCTCTGGGGCTACCCACCCGTGAAATTCCCTCCAATGACGTAGGGGATGACCCCTCCCGGCCATATCCTCTCTGTCCTTGAGGTTGTGGCTCTTCGGACCCGGGACGAGAAGGTCTCAGCTTCGGCAGAAGATGTTCCAGGGCTCTGTAGAAGCATGGCATTCTCCTTGCCATCTGCAAGAGAGTCACACTGCCATTTACTTTGCCTTTAATTCCTCCTGTGCATCATTAGTTAAGATTATATTATCCGTAAACCCATCAAACGTGTTCTAAAGAGTGCATTTGGTCTGGTCCAGATTTTGAACCTCTGGATGGTAATTTTGTAGACAGGGCAAGAGTAAGCACGTACCAGGCCTATGATGAGAGTGGGTCTGGCTTGCTGGAGGCCTTGAATGAGGCCCCATGGAGCTCCAGGGTAGCCCATGGGCCACGGACAACTCACAGCCCGTTGGGGTGGAGCCAAGCTAGGGGCATGTGCCCTTCTCAGGGAGAGCCGCTCGCATCCAAGGGAACAAACTCAGTCAATCCCTTGCCTTGACCAAATTCCACCAAGGTTGCAAATTCTGAAAATAACTTGGTCAGTTTGACAAACAAAGTGAACCAGTCTGTGATGCTGGAAAAGAGACTCTTTGTAAGATAAACCAATGCAGAGCCTCATAAAACCTCCCAGCTCTTCCCAGTCTCTCAGTACGTCTGGGCCCTTAAAGAGGAATGTGGGAAGGAAGGGGAGGTTCGGAGGTCCTGGGTCCGGGGTATGGCCCCACAGGTAGCAGAGACAGGTGGGATAGAACCGCTTACTTCTGTGGCGGGCAAATAACTGAATCCATACTCATTTTATTCATCAATCAGACAATTTAAGGATTTGTTTCCAGTCTACTTGTTCAGAACCTCTCATTATTCTCACTTGAAGAACTTTTTCTTTAGTTTTTACATTTTTCCCCTAAAAAGCATCTTTTGGTTTTGTTGATTCTTTTTGTTTTTTATTTCTTTCAATTTATTTATTTTTACTTCCTTCTATTTTCATTGGTTTTATGCTGATGTTTCCTTTCTCGCTTCCTTTCTCCTTAAAAAAAAAAAAAAAAAGAGCCCGACCAGGTGGTGGCGCAATGGATAGAGCATCGGACTGGGACACAGTAGACCCAGGTTTGAAACCCCGAGGTCACTGGCTTGAGTGCAGGCTCATCGGGCTTGAGCAGGGGCTCACCAGCTTGAGTGTGGAATCACTGGTTTGAGTGTGGGATCATGGACATGACCCTATGGTCGCTGGCTTGAGCCCAAAGGTCGCTAGCTTGAAGCCCAAGGTTTCTGGCTTGAGCCCAAGGTTGCTGGCTTGAGCAAGGGGCCACTTGCTCAGCTGTAGCCCCCTGGTCAAGGCAACATATGAGAAAGCAATCATTGAACAACTAAGGAGCTGCAACAAAGAATTGATGTTTCTCATCTCTCTCCCTTCCTGTCTGTCTGTTCCTCTCTCTGACTCTGTCAAATAAAAAAATAAAAATAGAGATATAATTTACATACCAAAATAGTTACTGTTCTAAAATGTGCAATTTTAATGGTTTTTAGTATATTCACAAAGCTGTGTAACCATCACCACCACATAGAATTCACATTTTTCATCATCCCCAAAGAAACCATTAGCAGTCACCAGTCACTCCCCATTTCTCACTGCCAATCTGGGCAACCAGGAAATTACTTTATGTCTCTATAGGTTTACCTATTCTGGGTATTTCATATAGTGGAATCATGCAACATGTGGCCTTTTGTGCCTGGCTTCTTCCATTTAGCACGTTGTAGCATGTACCAGTACTACTTTATAGGTTATGGCTGAATAATAATATTCCATTGTATGGATATACTGCATTTTGTTTACTTATTCCTCAGTTGGTAAACCTTTGGGTTTACCACTTTTTGGCCATCATAAAAAATGCTATTATGAACAATCATGTACACATTTTTGTGAAGACATATGTTTTCAATTCTCTTGGGTAAATGACAAAAAGTGGAATTGTTGGGTCATGAATTACTCTATGTTTAACCTTTTGAAAAACTACCAGACTATTTTCCAAAGCAGCTGCACCATTTTACATTCCGATCAGCTATGCATCTGAGTTCTAATGTTGCCATATCCTCATCAACACTTGTTATTGTCAATCTTTTTGATTACAGCCATACTAATGGGTGTGAAGTGGAATCTCATAGTGCTTTCATTTGCATTTCTCTAATGACTAATGATGCTCAATATCTCTTCATGTGCTTGTTAGTCATTTGTACATCTTCGGAGAAAATCTATTCAAATCCTCTGTTCATTTTTTAATTAGGTTATTTGTTTTTATTGTTGTATAATAGTTACTCTTTATATATTATGGAGACCAGACCCTTATGAGATATGATTTGTAAATATTTTCTCCTATTTTGTAGGTTGTCTTTTCATTTTTATGATAATGTCCTTTGAAGCACAACAGTTTCTATTTTGATGAAGCAAATTTATTCATTATTTTTGTCCTTTGTCCTTTTTGTGTCAGATATAAAAAATTATAGTCTAATCCAACTTAACAAAGGCTTATGTTTTCTTCTATAGTTTATAGTTTTAGGTCTTTGATAATTTTCAGTTAATTTTTGTATATAGTGTGAGGCAGGGGTCCAATTTCATTCTTTTGTATGTGGATATCCAGTTGTTCTAGCATCATTTGCTGAAAAAACTAGTTTTTCTCCTATGGAATTGTCTTGGCACCCTTGTAACAAATCACCTGGCCATCCTTTTTTAGCTTGAGTTAATTGTTTGACATATTAATTTTCAATTTTTCTCATATTCCAATATTAACATTATAAGTTCCCCTTACCTTCATCCTTTCCTTTGACATGTACATTTTAATGTTAAATACTTATATATTCTGTAAGTTCCATTTAGACTTTCTTCTTTGATCACTGAATTATTTAGAAGCATAAATTTTAATTTCTAAATATTTGTCTTTGTGTGTGTTATTGATCTCTGATATTGTTTTGTGTTCCATGGACCTATTCTCCAAGGCATGAGTCAGCAAACCTTTTCTGTTGGGGACCAGACAGTAAATATTTTAAGTTTTGTGGTTAATATATTCTCTATTGCAGCTACCCAACTCTCACATTATAGTATAAAAGCAGCTGTAGACAATATATAAGTGAATGGGTATGGCTGTGCTCCAATACTGCTTTATTTGCAAAAACAGATGGTCAGCTAAATTTGGCCTCCTGCCCATAGATGGCTCACCCATGCTACAACGTATCAATTCTTTGGTACTGTATTTTGTGCCTTCCTTTGTAGCCCAGTACATGATTGGTTTTTATAAATGTTCCATGTGTCCTTGAAATAATATATATCAGTTTCCATAATTGATGGCTGAAATGTGCTACATATGTTGTTTAAATATTCTACTTATAAATATTTTTGGTTCCTTGGTGTATCAGTTACTGAGAATAGTGCTTTAAATGACCTTAAAAACTAAGATTGTAAATGATCAGTTTTCTCCTTTATTCTTAATTTTTGCTTTATATTGTTCAAGGGTATGTTGGTTAAGTAATACAAGTTAAAGATTGTTATATGTTCTTGCATCCATTTATTTTCAATCATTTTGGGTAATTATTTTTTGAGTCATTTGACAGGTGTTATTCTTTGAGTAAATTACAGTTCTCAAAACAAACAATAAAACAAGCTTCACATAATGTTGAAGTTCCATTTTTTTACTGTATATGAAAATTTTTATAAATTGAAATTCTTATTGAGATAATTGTAGACTCACATGCAGTTATAAAAAATAATAGAGACATTTTGTATACACTTTACTCAGTTTTCCCCAATAGTAACACTTTACAAACTATAATACAATATCACAACTGGGTTATGGGCACTAATCCAATCGACTGGTCTCATTTTGGTTTCCCCAGTATTATGTACACTGGTGTGTGTGTGTGTGTGTGGTTCAATATAGTTTTATCACATGTATAGCTTTGTGTATTCTCCACAACATTCTAGATTCTGAACAGTCCCATTGCCATAAGGATGCTTCATGTTGCCATGACTATATCCAACTTCATTCCCCTGCTTCCCCAACCCATCCTTAAACTACTGACCACTAATCTGGCCTCCATTTTGAAAATTTTTGTCATTTGAAGACTATTAGAAAAATGGAATCCTACAATGTATAACCTTTGGGAATTGGCTTTTCTCGCTCAGTGCCATTCCCTAGAGATCTATCCAAGTTGTGCAGACATCAATAGTTTCTTCCTATTGCTGAAAACTCCCTGGTGTGTATGTGCTATAGTTTGTTTAACCATTCACCTGTTGAAAGACCTCTGGGTTGTTTCCTGCTGTTACAAATAAAGCTGTTATGAAAATTCACATACAAAAGTTTGTGTGAAGTTTTTATTTCTCTGTTTTAAATACTCAAGTGTGGAACTGCTGAGTCATATAATAAATGGGTTTATTTTTGGGTCCGCTATTCTGTTCCATTGATCTGTGCGTATATCCCTCTGCTAATATGACACTGTCTTGATTATTGCAGTTATCTAGTAAGGTACATAATATCATGTAGAGTGATTATTCCTACTTTAGATTTCTTTTCCATGATTGTTTTAGGTAGATTTCCATATAAATTTTTGTGTCTTTCAATGTAAATTTTAGAGTAAGTCTATGCCAACAATAAAACCATGTTGGGATTTTGATGGGAATTAAAATCTACAGATTATTTAAACCTACAGATTAATTTGGAGAGAATTGGCATCTTTACTAGATTGAGTCTTCCAATCCATGGGCATGAATGTCTATCCATTCATGTCTATCCATTCATGTAGTTCTCTCTTGATTTCTTTCATCAGCCCTGTGTAATATACAGTATAGTCATGCACCACTCACCGAAGGCAATACATTCTGAGAAATGCTTTGTTAGTGATTTCATCATTATGTGAACATCATAGAGTACACTGACACAAACCTAGATAGTATAGCCTACTATACACCTAGGCTATGTGGTACACTACCATATGTGTGGCCCATCATTGACCAAAACATTGATATGAAGGGCAATGACTATATATAAATATTGTACATACTGTTTTCAGTGTCTAAGTGTTTCATTTTCTTTTACTATAAATGGTATTGTGTTTTAAATTTTTGTTTCTGCATGTTTATAGTATGTAGAAATATAAGCAACTTTTGTATTTTCGACTTGTATTCTGCCATCTTGCTAAACACATTGTAGGAGTTTTATGTTTGTTTGTTGTAGATTCCTTCTGGTCTTCTACAAAGATAAATATGTCATTTCTAAATAAGAACAGTTTTATTTCTTCCTTACCAATTTCTACACCTTTAATTTCTTTTTCTTGCCTCATTGTAGTGTCTTCCAGAAACAATGTTGAATAAGAGGCCCTGGCCGGTTGGCTCAGTAGTAGAGCGTCGGCCTGGCATGTGGAAGTCCCGGGTTCGATTCCCGGCCAGGGCACACAGGAGAAGCGCCTATTTGCTTCTCCACCCCTCCCCCTCTCCCTCCTCTCTGTCTCTCTCTTCCCCTCCTGCAGCTGAGGCTCCATTGGAGCAAAGATGGCCCGGGCGCTGGGGATGGCTCCTTGGCCTCTGCCCCAGGTGCTAGAGTGGCTTTGGTCGTGGCAGAGCGACTCCCCGGATGGGCAGAGCATCGCCCCCTGGTGGGCAGAGCATCGCCCCTGGTGGGCGTGCCGGGTGGATCCCGGTCGGGTGCATGCAGGAGTCTGACTGTCACTCCCGGTTTCTAGCTTCAGAAAAATACCAAAAAAAAAAAAAATGTTGAATAAGAGCATGAGAGTAGACAGCCTTGCCTTGTTCCTGATCTTAGGGGAAAAGCATTCAGTCTTTCACCATTGACTATGAACTAAGCTTTGGGTGTTTTTTATAGATACTGCTGACCAAGTTTTTCTTGTTGTTCAACTTGAGACTCTTTCTTTCAACAGGTGAATTGCACTTATTCTATAACTGATATACCTGGGCTTATTTCCTTCTTTTCTTTTTATTTGCTATTTTTCTTTGCTTCTTCTTTCTCTTTTATTGCTTTCTGTTGGATAAAGATATTTTTCTCTATTTACTTTTCATTTCCACTATTGCCTTTCGAGTCTTTAGTATTGCCTTTAATTTTCACTCTTGACTTAAAGTATAAATAATTAGGAAACTAGAAAACCTATAGAAATCAGAATCCCTATTCTCATTCTGAGAATACAAGGATCTTAAAACATTTTAATTTGTATACAGACCCTCAAAACTTTTCATTTTACTTTACTTGCTTTTAAGACCCCAAATTAGTCATTATTATTGATGATTTGTTGGTTTGTAATTTAGATTTATATCTACCTTCACTTCAGCCTTTTCTTTTCTCAGTACTCCTTCTTGCATCCCAAATCTCCCTGGAAATGCATCTTTTATTATTCTTTCATGATGATAATAAACACTCTGAGTTTATTTCATCCTCTTGTTTCATTTTCTCTCAGTTTATTTTATCCTCACTCTGGAAATAAAATTTATCTGGGAATGCACAGAATTCTAAGTTGAATGATATTTTCCCCTCAGAACTTCAAAGATAGTATTCTAATGTCTTTTGGTCTTTATTGTTGCCAATGGCAGATATCCTTTTAGTTTAATGGCCATTCCTTCATCCATGACTATATCTACTTTATCTTTTGCTCTATTTTCCTTTTTTTGTTCTTTGTCTTTGCTGTTCCTCAGCAACATAATCATTGTCTATATGTGGATTTTGTTTGAATTCTCTACGGAAACTCAGTATAATTCTTGAAAGTTCCCATCTTCTTTTAATTTTGAAAAATCTTAATTCTTATCTATTGACCACTGAGTCCTCTTTCCTAGTCACTCTATGGGAGTTCTCTCATTTTCTAGAATTTCTATTGGTTACAGATGAAACAGTCTCATTTAATCCTCCATGTTGCTTTACCTTTTATTTTCACATTTTCGGTCTCCTTATCTCAGTGGTAAAATTTGTATGTTCTCTTTAGATCTACTTTCTACTTCACTATTTTTTTTTCTTCAATTGTGTTCAATATAACATTTATCCTATCTTAGTTTCAATAATCATAATTGTCATTTCTAGAAGCCTTATTTAGTGGCTTCTACATCTGCCTGTTCTTTTGTTTTGTTTTGTTTTTCTCCCACTATAGTTCAAATTCTTCCAATGGCTCTTTTGTTATTTTATGTATACTTATTTAATCTCTTTCAGATTGTTCTATTATTTCTATATCTCAGTGTATTAATTCTCCAACTAATTGTCTCTGTTGATTCTTCTTCATGGATTAACTTTTTGTGTTTCTAATGTTTTTATTTAAAGTTTATTTTTAGGGACGGTTATTCCTTTCCACAGGAGTCCCATGTGCCTTCAATCATGAGTGTGACTCTGTTTTATTTTTCAGGGTTCCCGGAATCCTATGGATCCTAGATCAATTTTTATGTTAATGTCTATGCTTAGGGTTTCCATATATAGGAAATGTAATCTGAGAACTTATACCTGTATAAGGAACAGACTTGGGATTTAGTTTCTCGGAGAGGACGTTTTTTCCCCACGTGGAGCTTAGGAAAGACAGCAAGATTTCTTAACACTCCTTTCAGTTTCAATCCCTTCTGCAGTGTCACCACCATCTTAAGGGTAGTTCCATGTGTTTATGTTCCCTGTTCCCTTCTGATCATGGCAATTTCCCTTTCCTTCCTTTGAGCCTAACTCTGTATTTTTAATTTGGGGTAGAGAAAAGGTTATATTTTGTTTTCAGCAGTTCTATGTTTGTATAAGGGGTCCCTACTTGTTCAACTGGTCATATTGCCAGAACCAGAAAGTTGGCATGTAATACATTTTTAAACCTGAAAATAATCGTCTTACTGCTCAAGTTTCTAGATCAGAAGTCATACACTTGCAGCTCTTGGGATAAACCCAACACACAGATGTGTTTTGTTTGGCCTGGACACTCTTGGCTTGCACTATGTAGTTTTTTTTTTTTTTTTAAATATCACTTTAGAAGCCAACTTCTAAAAATCAAAAGATATCATGTAAGAATCAGATTTTCTAGTTTTTCTTTAAACACAGAAATATCTGGCAACAGTGAGCCCATCTTCTGTCACTCACAACCCACTGGAGTGAAGTAGCACCTGCTCCCCGTAGTCAGGGCGCATGTCCTCCCAGTTGCCAGAATCTCTCTCTCTCACTTCCCATTGTCCCACCCGGCCAGCTTTACCCATTGGCACTACCTGCTTGGCCTCGACATGAATTCCAGTTTGCTCTCCCAATCCTAGACCACAAACTGCACCCAGATTTCAGATACGAGTTGCCTCAGTAGTCTGGAAGCACTATGTGACCAGAAACTGTCACAGGTTTTCACACGCTCTTCACACCCAGCACATTGCCTGCTTGTTGGTAAGCATTCAGGGCTTTTGTTTTTTTGGGGTTTTTTTTTTTTTTTTAATGAATTAATTAAAGAATGGATCAGTTATGCTAAAAATAAACAGCTCAACAGTCCAAACAATTCTGTGGTGGAAACCTCTTCAAAATATTGGCAGCCCTTAAACCCTGAGTGTTTAAATCCTGAGAATCATCATGTCTTAAGTAATCACAGACAGCAATGTAGCAAGTAGAAGTTTGTTATTCATTTCCCATAAGGTTTTCAACAAGTCTCTTAATTTCCCTCTGCCTCCAACTGTCCTTTGGAGAATGGACAAAAAAACTTCTCTCTTTGAGGCGCTAACACTAAGAGATACCATGTTTCTCAGACAAGCTGTGCTGTACATACATGAAACCCAGCACAGTCAGGGCCCAGTCAGCACGAGGAAATTGTAAGTGCACCTGGAAAGAGACTGGGGTATAATTTCCAGAGATGGGTTATTGAATGACAGCTTCCCCCTCGGTCCAGTGAGAAATTTAATTTGCCAAGGATTCAACACAGGAAGCATTTGCCGATTAAAAATATGTCTAAACAGATGTTCCGCTTAGCCTGGAAGAAGGATCTTAATGCAACTGTCATTATTGGATTTTCTTGGATTACTACTATCTGGAGTCAGAGTCCAAATAGAAGGATGTAATTATTTATTATGGCTGAGCGTCCTGCATTTGAAAAGGAGCTCAGGGGCGTCTGAAAGGATTTAACACGCTGGGGGCTGGGGCTGGGGTATGAAGTCCATTTAAATTCTCCGACCCCGGGAGTAGACCCTGTCCTCTCCGAAAAGCAGAACGGCCGTAACTATTCAATGTTCCGTTTCCAGCTGAAGGCACAGCATGTCATAAACAGAACCAGGCCTGACCCAGCCTTCTCACCAAGCAAGGAACTGAGAATTTTCAATTAGTCGACGGATCACTCCCACGCTGGAAGTAAACACCCTGACAGTCCAGCCATCTGCATAACCCTCATCCCACAGATGATGGCCAAATTCGCACCTGGCCTGGGCTCTGGCAATCCTGAAAGACTGAAAAGGGAGGCGGTGGATTGTTCTGCATAAGTGGTTCTCAAACCTACACGCCTGCTTGAATCAACTGGGGAGCTTTTTAAAAAATTCTGGTGTCTGTCTGCCCCACTGCCCTGAGATTGTTGACTCAATGGGCCTAGAGTGGAGGCAAGCACCTGCCGGTTTTAAAGCTCCCAGGTGATTCAGAAATGCAGGTTAGTTGCAGAACCACTGATCTAGCCCAAAGGTTAAGAGCAAGGGGTTTGGGGTCAGGGGGACTTAGGCACAGGGTGAACACTGCCATTCACTACCTGTGTGGCCTTGGATAAGCCACCCTCCCCTGAGCCTTCTTCCTGCTTAACGGAGGTGGTGTGAGCACCGAGCCAGGTAATGAATGTCAAACACCTGCCGCTGTGAGGGCTGAAGGCGGGCTGAAGGCGAGCTGCAGTCGTGAGACTATCAAGGTCTGCATTTGAAGACAAGCTAGAAAGAATGCCTAAAGTTAGGCTCAGTGGTTATACCCGGACACACTGACATAAGTGATATTCAGGGGTTCGATACTGAGTAGTGCTTTGTGCCCAAGTTTGTGGGGTTCCCTATTTTCTGGTGCAACCAGATTCCATGATCATTTGCTTCAGCACAAAGCCCACAGGGACTGTTGCTGCAGGTGAAGGGCCCATTCTCTGTTATGATTGGGTGCAGGAGCTCAGGCTCAGGCAAAACAGCCACAGCTTCGCTCGCAGAGCAGTTACACACTCCAGCGTTAATCCCATTATCAGCCCCCAAAGGCAGGCTGAGCTCCCGTCTCCAGGGACCGGAGGCTTCTGAGACCAAAGAGTCTGCAGGGGCTCGGGGGTGCTGAGTGAGCAGTTCTCCATCCAAGCCCTCCAGCCCTTCACGCCCCCGCCCCCAGAACTGGAGGCACAAGTCCCTTCGGTCAAGGCTGAGGGGAGCCACATAATGGCAGGAAATAAACTGGCAGTGAAAGCCGGTGGGCCGGGGGTCTTCCCTCAGATCTTTTCTCCTGCTTGGGCGGTCTCTTTTTCTGGAGTGGCAGAAGGGGGCAGGTTATGATTAAAGGCAAATCTGAGATGGACACAACTTGCCTTATCTTTAATTCAAACAAAACAAGAAGCACCCAAGCTGGGGCCTGACAGTGTCCTGGAGGGATGATCGGATGAGAAGGGTGAAGGAACAGGCTAGGACAGACTCTGCGCTGGGATCTCCTTCCCCTCAGGATTGCCCTGGATGCTGACAGTCCTGCTCATCTGGCTGTAATACACAGTGGAGGACCAGCGGTCTCCTTCCTCTCAGGATAGCCCTGGATGCTGACAGTCCTGCTCATCTGGCTGTAATACACAGTGGAGGACCAGCGGTCTCCTTCCTCTCAGGATAGCCCTGGATGCTGACAGACCTGCTCATCCGGCTGTGATACAGAGTGGAGGACCAGCGGTCTCCTTCCCCTCAGGATTGCCCTGGATGCTGACAGTCCTGCTCATCCGGCTGTAATACAGAGTGGAGGACCAGCGGTCTCCTTCCCCTCAGGATTGCCCTGGATGCTGACAGTCCTGCTCATCCGGCTGTAATACAGAGTGGAGGACCAGCGGTCTCCTTCCCCTCAGGATTGCCCTGGATGCTGACAGTCCTGCTCATCCGGCTGTAATACAGAGTGGAGGACCAGCGGTCTCCTTCCCCTCAGGATTGCCCTGGATGCTGACAGACCTGCTCATCCGGCTGTGATACAGAACGGAGGACCTTGCCTGACCTGTGGTGGCGCAGTGGATAAAGCGTTGACCTGAAATGCTGAGGTCGCCGGTTCAAAACCCTGGGCTTGCCTGGTCAGGGCACATGTGGGAGTTGATGCTTCCTGCTCCACCCTTCTCTCTCTCTCTCTCTCTCTCTCTCTCTCTCTCTCTCTCTCTCTCCTGTCTAAAAATGAATAAATAAAGTCTTAAAAAACAGAATGGAGGACCAGCGGTCTCCTTCCCCTCAGTATTGCCGTGGATGCTGACAGACCTGCTCATCCGGCTGTAATACAGAGTGGAGGACCAGCGGTCTCCTTCCCCTCAGGATTGCCCTGGATGCTGACAGCCCTGCTCATCTGGCTGTAATACAGAGTGGAGGACCAGCGGTCTCCTTCCCCTCAGGATCGCCCTGGATGCTGACAGCCCTGCTCATCCGGCTGTAATACAGAGTGGAGGACCAGCCTAGCCTTGACATTATCCTCTTCCCACAAACCAGGGTCATCTGAGGGGTTGCAGACTACAGACTTAGCCAGCTCTCGGGGTGTGGCACATGGTAGGTGGGGGAGCGCTGTAATCATCCTCCTTAAAAAACCCAAGAAGGTCCCTGGTGGTGGTGTGGGTACAGTGCACAACTTCACCAGAGGCAGAATTGTAATGGGCAGCAGCCGCCTTATTCCTTCCTGTCTCTTAATTGTGTTTCTGTGCAGCTGTTGAACAGCTGTGGGATCCCAGTCCAGAGGTGGATGATGAATATTATTTATTATTATTATTAAAGTGAGAGGTGGGGAGGCAGAGAGACAAACTCCTGTATGCTCTCCGACCTGGGTCCACCAGGCAAGCCCTCTACTAGGCGATGCTTTGCCCATCTGGGACCGCTGCTCCATTGCTCAGCAACTAAGCTATTTTAGTGCCTGAAGCATGACCATGGAACTATCCTCAGTGCCCAGGGTCAACTTGCTCAAACCATTCAAGCCATGGCTGCAGGAGAGGAAAAGAGAGAGAGAGAGAGAGAGAGAGAGAGAGAGAGAGAGAAGGGGTAAAGAAAGGGGTGGAGAAGCAGATGGTCACTTCTCCTGTGTATTCTGACTGAGAATCAAATCTTGGACATCCATACGTCAGGCCAATGCTCTAGCGCTGAGCCAACTGGCTAGGGCCAATGATAAACATTTAATGCTGGAGAATGTAATTCTTGGAGGTGGAGGGAAAGAAGTGGAAGTGCTACATTCATGAGTACCTTTTCCATAACACCTGGCTATGCATTATGCATAAACATTATTTTAATTCTCTCCAAATCTCCTATGAAGAGTCAGATAACTTATCCAAGGTCATAGCTACTAAGTGGCTGAGCTGGGTTGCAAATCCACGTGTGTTGGACTATCCAAGTTTATTTGGTTGGGGCATTTTACGCCCAATAAACTAATGAATATTAAAACTGACAATGTCGCCCTGGCCGATTGGCTCAGCAGTAGAGCGTCAGCCTGGCATGTGGGGGACCCGGGTTTGATTCCCGGCCAGGGCACACAGGAGAAGCGCCCATTTGCTTCTCCAACCCCCCCCTCCTTCCTCTCTGTCTCTCTCTTCCCCTCCCGCAGCCAAGGCTCCATTGGAGCAAAGATGGCCCGGGCTCTGGGGATGGCTCCTTGGCCTCTTCCCCAGCCGCTAGAGTGGCTCTGGTCGCGGCAGAGCAACGCCCCGGAGGGGCAGAGCATCACCCCCTGGTGGGCAGAGCGTCACCCCTGGTGGGCGTGCCGGGTGGATCCTGGTCGGGCGCACGCGGGAGTCTGTCTGACTGTCTCTCCCCATTTCCAGCTTCAGAAAAATACAAAAAAAAACAAACAAAAAAACTGACAATGTCTATTGCTGGTAAGCAGATGAGAGGCAGTGAGAGAAGGTGGCAGACGGTCTCCACAGGGATGAGAGGATGGCCACCAGCAAGTCTTCTCATCCCTGTGAGCTCCTGCCATTTCTCACGTGAGGGGTGGAATCTATTTTCTTCTCTCTGAACCTGGGCTGGACTTTGGCTTGTTGTGACCAACAGAATGTGGCAGAAGTAGCATATGGGGAGTTCTGAGTCTAGGCTTTACATCAACTGGTGGTTTCTGCTCCTCCCTCGAGGAAGCCAGCTGCAATGCTATAAGAAAAGTCTCCGGTTGGACAACTAAGTGGTGAAAGTCCACGTGGAGAAAGGAGCCACGTGGAGGCACACTGAATCACCAGGGATGTGACTAAAGCTTTTCTGGACCTCCTAGCCCAGCCCAGCCCAGCCCAGCTTCCAGCTGAACGTAGTCAAAGGTGTGACCCCAGCCAACATCAGCCGAAGAACCATACCACTGAGCCCAGTCAACCCACAGAATCACGAAAGATACCAAACCATTGTTTGAAATAACTAAATCTGCAATAGTTTTTATGAAACAGTAAATCACTTAAATTGGGAAGGAAAATTAGGTTTGGCATCTACCCCACTGCAATATAGTGACAACCCTCTGGTTTCATTCTCACACCCTGTGCTCCACTTTCACTACTAAAGTGCTGATCACCTGTGGCCAAAATGAAATGCCACTGCGTTTACCAGATGTCTGGGGAGCCTAAAAAGGCATAAGTCAAAATACAGCTTTTAAAGGGAGCCTCACACATGGTCCCAGAAACCAACTGTGTGACTGAGAAATTAATGTACATTTGTCAAATGGTGGGGGGGGGGGGGGAGTGTGGGAGCTGAGGAATCTGCTTCTCTCTAAAAGTCAAATTGTTAAGAGTGGGATCAGAAACCCAGGAAAACCAATTGGGCAAAGGACAGGAAAAGGTGAGTCACAGAAGTGCACACCCAAATCCCTGGCAAAGGCAGGAAAAGATGCTCAAGCTCACCAGCAGTCAGAGATATACAATGTAAATAATAATAAGGTATGTTTACAATATTGAAAATACTGATAATACCTAAAGTTAGAAAGAATATGGGGAAAGAGGCATAGTTTTAAGTTGCTATGGAAATGCAGATGGTTGCAGCTTTGTTTTTTTATGTCTATTTTGTGTGTGTGTGTGTGTTGCAGAGACAGAGAGAGTCAGAGAGTGGGACAGAGAAGGACAGACAGACAGTAAGGGAGAGAGATGAGAAACATCAATTCTTCATTGCGGTTCCTTAGTTGTCCATTGATTGATTTCTCACATGTGCCTTGACTGGGAGGCTACAGCAGAACGAGTAACCCCTTGCTCAAGCCAGCGACCTCGGGTCCAAGCTGGTGAGCCTTGCTCAACCCGATGAGCCCACGCTCAAGCTGGCGACCTCGTGGTCTCGAGCCTGGGTCCTCCGCATCCCAGTCCGATGCTCTATCCACTGCGCCACCGCCTGGTCAGGCTGGTTGCAGCTTTTGAAATATATTTTATTAGCATTGTCCATGATGGCAACAACTTGAAGTGAAGTGAATATTAACTAATAAAAAAAGAATTGAATAAATTATGGCCCATTAATACCAGTAACATTTTGCAACTATTTAAAAGAATAAATTGAAGTTATAACAAGTAGAGGGGTTTCCCATAAAATACTGATGAATGAGGAAAGCATGACACATAAAAAACATGTATCGAATAGGATCCCATTTTTTAAAAAATGACAAAGCCTATAGCTATAGATATGTTTACATGCGCATATGTGTGTACCCCTGCATAAATGGATACATGAACATATGTGCATGGAAAAAATAGAAGAGTGCATGCAAAGTCATTTGCATGCATTACTGGGAAAGGGGAAAGGGCTGATAGTAGAAAAAAAAGAAGGTAAGTAGGTGGCCAAATTAAAGGCAAAAGAAAAAAAAAGTATGTGGCTTTGTCATCACACTTACACATCTGTGTCAATTACATATATATGCATTTGTGTAAAATTATGTATGTGTATGTGTGAAATATAAAAGAACATTAAAGTGAAAACACACAATAAGGTAAATAATGATTTCTACTCCATCCCTACATAGGCATCCCTGAAATACAGAATTCTGACATTTCGAAATCATCCCTTTGGCTCTGTGTTAATTTTATGTAGAAGAAACATGGTTGCTGGCAGCAAGCCCGACTCCTGCCAAATGTAGGCAGCACAGAAGCCCAGCTGCCTTGCCCCCCCCCCTCAGGGCTTCTGAGCAGGAGAAACTTCTCCCAAAGTAAGACACCTTGCAATAGTCTCCCGGCTGGAAGCTCAGAACCTGGAGAGCACTCTATTGTCTGGGCATTGTTGTACAGAGGGAAGTGGTGGTACCTGCAGGCAGGTACCTGCTGGCAGGTGGCACTGTGCACAGACAGCCACAACCTGTCCCCTCCCCCAACAGCCCAAGGTTTCCCTCGTCTCTGCCCTCCCCCCCAACCCCCAGCTCAGCTTTGTCTTCCATCCTGGCCTCCCAGCCAACTTGTTCTATCAGACCCCAAGGTTCCCAAGCTTCCACATCCCTCCTCTCAGCCCTCGAGGGCTTCCACTCGCAGCCAGGCTCTAGAACAGGGGTCCCCAAACTACAGCCGGGCTGCATGCAGCCCCCCGAGGCCATTTATCCAGATGCATCCTGTGCTCCTGGAGTACTGTATGTGGCGGTGCTGCAAAGCACGGCGTCGCTCACATACAGTACTACTTCTGGTGACGCGGGACGCACGCGTCATGGCTCCGGAAGCGCGTCATATTGCTTGTTACGGCTAGTAGTGACAAATATGGAACCGGACATTGACCATCTCATTAGCCAAAAGCAGGCCCCTAGTTCCCATTGAAATACTGGTCAGTTTGTTGATTTAAATTTACTTGTTCTTGCCTGACCTGGTGGTGGCGCGTTGGATAGAGCATCGGACTGGGATGCAGAAGGACCCAGGTTCGAGACCCCGAGGTCGCCAGCTTGAGCGCAGGCTTATCTGGTTTGAGCGAGGCTCACCAGCTTGGACCCAAGGTCGCTGGCTCAAGCAAGGGGTTGCTCGGTCTGCTGAAGGCCCGCGGTCAAGGCACATATGAGAAAGCAATCAATGAACAACTAAGGTGTTGCAACGTGTAATGAAAAACTAATGATTGATGCTTCCCATCTCTCTCCGTTCCTGTCTGTCTGTCCCTCTCTCTGACTCACTCTCTGTCTCTATAAAATAAATAAATTTACTTGTTCTTTATTTTAAATATTGTATTTGTTCCTGTTTTGTTTTTTACTTTAAAATAAGATATGTGCAGTGTGCATAGGGATTTGTTCATAGTTTTTTTTATAGTCCGGCCCTCCAACGGTCTGAGGGACAGTGAAGTGGCCCCCTGTGTAAAAAGTTTGGGGACCCCTGGTCTAGAAGAAGGTTAAGTACAAGCTGCAGAGTTTAACCCAGTGGTTCTCAAAGTGTGCGCAGGGCACACTGGTGTACCCTAGAAGATTTCCAGGTGTGCTCTACGGTATTCCAGAGAAATATGTGCCTGTTGGGGACCAAAAAACCAACAGGGTTTTTGGAGTTTAGATTTTGGGGGGACAGAGGTGTGGGGAATTGGCTATAAGCTGACAGTCAGCCCAACCCCCCACCTCACTGATTAGGTTGCAAAAGGCTATTAAGCTGTGGTACTGGATTGTTTACACTACCCCCCATGTTCCCCGGAAAGACTGGAGGCAAGTTTCTTCTATCCTTTATTTGGTGTAAAGTTACGGAAATACCGCTCTTTTTGTTAACAGATCATTATTATATTTATTATTAACACATCATTATATTATTTTTAGATAAATACACCCTAATAAAATGGATAGATTTCTCAAAAAGAAGCGTGATATTGAAGAATCCGATTTTGGAAGTGAGCAAAAGTTAAGTGTAAATAAAATAGGACTTGAAGACTGATGGGCAGAATTTAATTTATAGCATTTTCCACCACTTAACACTGAACAATATGATTGGATTAGAAACCCATTCATGGAAGTGTCAAGTGAATTTGGTTTAACATTAACAGAAGAAGAACTGGCAGCTATATCCACTGATCGTGGATTGATGATTAAACAATAAGGAAATGTGTCTTGAAGCCTTTTGGATTTCTGTAAAAGAAGAATATGTGGCAATATCTAAAAAAGCTTTGAACATTTTATTACAATTTTCAACATGCTATTTATATGAATTAGGATTTTCTACTCTCAACACAAGAGTAAAAAGAGAGGAATTCTTCAATGTATTGATGAGGAAATGAGAGTTTGTCTTTCAAATATATGCCCAAACATTGAAGAAATCGCTAGGACACATCAGGCTCATGTTTCTCATAAACACAAGAATGAAAAAATATAATTCTTGCTGGGACCTGCTGAATTTACTAAATCTTACTAAGAATGTATCTATATAAATAAAAAGATAACTTTTTTGACATTTTTAACCCCTCTTTTTTATGAATTCTAAAAAGCATAACAAAAAATATAACACAAAAATGTTTTTTAATGTCAGAATAAATTTAATTTTGTCGTATTTATTTCATTTAATTACCATAAAAACACGCTTGGACTTCATGTTTTTTTAATATTTGACTTAATTATTATAACATATTTCTCAGAAATCTGTATATTGTGTGCCTACATTATTTGTACTATTTTAAATGCGCCCCGACTTCAAACAGTTTCAGAGCCACGGGCTTAACCGAACACTAGTCTCTGAGAACTGAAAGCTGCCCTTCTTTCCCCTTCTCTGGCAGCGAGCCCACCCCACTCAACAAAAGGACTCACTCCCTCACGCCCACAGACTTTAGTCCACTAAGATAAAAGGTGTAATAAGAGGGTCCCAATCCCAAAGCCACGGGGTGGGGCACAGGGAAGGAAGAGTGACTGCTTAGTGGGTATGGAGTCCCCTTTGTTGAGAACAATCTGGATCTAGTCAGTGCTGACGGCTGTGCAACCCAGTGAACGCATGCAATGCCACTAAACTGGACACATTAAAATGGCCAATTTTATGTCATGTGAAATTTACCACAGTTTTTTTTTTTAAAGCCCTCAAAGGCCTGGTGGGGCCTCAGTTACCCTTTCTGGCTTCCTCGCTGCTGGCATTCGTGGCTGTAGCATTCGACCAGCTCTTGGCCGACTGTTCTTCAAGTCCACCTGCAGGAAGGAAGAGGGAAGGGAACGTGAGCACGTGTCGGCCTCTCTGCACCAGCACCCAGAGGTGCAGGGACAACCAGGCATGGGGGGGGGTGATCAGAGCCCCCGGCGAGCAGTAGAGATTGTTCAGCAGAAGTTTATTGTACCTACCATATGCTGGGACCTGGTCTAGATGCTAGGGCAGAAAAGAACCTGCTTTTTTTTTTTTTTTTTTTTTTTTATATTTATTAAGATGGAAACAGGGAGAGACAGTCAGACAGACTCCCGCATGCGCCCGACCGGGATCCACCCGGCACGCCCACCAGGGGGCGACGCTCTGCCCACCAGGGGGCGATGCTCTGCCCATCCTGGGCGTCGCCATGTTGCGACCAGAGCCACTCTAGCACCTGGGGCGGAGGCCACAGAGCCATCCCCAGCGCCCGGGCCATCTTTGCTCCAATGGAGCCTTGGCTGCGGGAGGGGAAGAGAGAGACAGAGAGGAAGGCGCGGCGGAGGGGTGGAAAAGCAAATGGGCGCTTCTCCTGTGTGCCCTGGCCGGGAATCGAACCCGGGTCCTCCGCACGCTAGGCCAACGCTCTACCGCTGAGCCAACCGGCCAGGGCCAAGAACCTGCTTTTTTATACTCACATACATAATTCACAAGTTATAAAACTATCACTCTTCTTGATCAGCTCAAGGGCACCTGCAGTCAAATATACTAATAGGCCAATCCCAACGATCAGCACCCTCACTCCCCACCTTGATAAGAAAGCCCACAGGCAGACAGGACATGGTCCTCGGAGTCCCCCTGCCGTGGAGGCACAGAGATGTCATCCGTGCTGCCTTGGCTTAAATAGGCATTATGGTTTCCTTTCTGGGGTGAGTCTCCTTTCAGAACCTGTTTACTTTGTAAATCAGACTCTCTAGACAATGCCTCGGTCATGGACAGTGATGCTTAAATTGGGTAGCTAGTAGCCATGATCTATAAGCCAGTTCACACCTATCCCCACCAGGAACATGGTCAATCACCAATTCTTTTTTTTTTTTTTTTGTATTTTTCTGAAACTAGAAACGGGGAGAGACAGTCAGACAGACTCCCTCATGCGCCCGACCGGGATCCACCCGGCACGCCCACCAGGGGCGGGATGCTCTGCCCACCAGGGGGTGATGCTCTGCCCCTCCGGGGCCTCGCTCTGCCGCGACCAGAGCCACTCTAGCGCCTGGGGCAGAGGCCAAGGAGCCATCCCCAGCGCCCGGGCCATCTTTGCTCCAATGGAGCCTTGGCTGCGGGAGGGGAAGAGAGAGACAGAGAGGAAGGGGGGGAGGTAGAGAAGCAAATGGGCGCTTCTCCTATGTGCCCTGGCCGGGAATCAAACCCAGGTCCCCCGCACGCCAGGCCGACGCTCTACCGCTGAGCCAACCGGCCAGGGCTTCAATCACCAATTCTTACTAGACCCACTGTGAGTCAGGTACAGTTCCAGCACTAGGGATCCAGCAGTGAACAAGACAGACAAGTGAGTATATTCTAAATGGCTGGACAATAAAGAAAAGAAAAATAAGATCATTGCATATTCAGAAAATGCTCTGCAGATCCAATCCAATAAGTGGTAGACGGTGACTGGAGCAGCTGCCTAGAAGGTGGTCAGAAAAGACCTTCCAGGGAGGAGGCACACAGAGCTCTGGTCAGTACAACCCCAGCAGAAGGCAGGATGGGAAAGAACCGAGATCAGGAGCAAGCTGGCCCTGTGGAGGCGTCGATCATGGTGGCCAAAGGGAGAGGGTTTAAAGCAGAAGAAGGACAGAGGGATGTGTTTTTATTTGTTTTACCAAGATCTCCCTGGCAGGCAAAAGCGAAAGCCAGGAGATCAGTTAGGAGCCTTGTGAAGGCTCAGAGGAGAGACAGCAGTGGTATGGGCTGGGCAGCACAATGGACATGCTGGGGACCTGTCACATTCAAGACAGAGTTGGAGGCAGAGCAACAAGAGAAGCTGGTGGGATTCAGAAAGGCCACCAGGGGCTCCTATATTTGCAGTTTGAGCAACTGGGTAGGTAGTGACACCAGGAAGCATATTTGAGGACAGTGCCTGTGTCCATGAGAGACTATTATACATAGGAATCCACACCACAGTAACTATAGGACAATCTGTGTACTGATGCAAAATTATTTCTGCTTTTGTTTAGAAATTTACCGCTTATAAAGCAGTTTCCCCACATCCCCTCTGACCCTGAGTAGAATACTCAGTGGCAGACAGAGTGTCATCCCATCTTACAGAAGAGAAAACAGACACAAAATGATTATCCTAGGGTTGCCCAGCCCATCATGGAAGCTGAGGGCTCAGGACAGCCTCCTCGTCAGAGCCCTCTGATCTTTCCCTGTGCCACACAGCTAGGAAGGGTCCCAAACACGGAACACCAGGGTCTGGCCGCAGACGAGTCCTGGAGACAGCCCTGTGGTCCCACATCCCGGCTCCACAGACAGACTACCTCTTCCCCTCTTGGGACTCCGACGCTGGCGGCGGACCAGGCGCATGCTGACATTTTTGTATGCCTTCATCCTGCTCTTTCCGATGCCTTTCTGGCCAACTCGGAATCCACTCACACACTCCCTGCAGCTGCCGGGGCGTCCACTGCCAGCTCCTGGCCTTCTGGGTATTCTTCCCTTGCAGTATCATTTCCTCTCAGGCGAAAGGTCAGGGGAAATCCTGGTGGTATGAAAATCGCTGGCCAGCAGAGGAATATGCCATGTACAGAGTGGAGGAGAGTCCAAGGCCAAGGCTCTGGGACTAGCTTCGTTTTTCCTCCACTGTGTGACTGTGGATAGACCTTGGGTGTTAGTATTTTCCATCTGTCAAATGGGCTGCTGCGAGGACCAAATGAGGTCATGGGTTTGTTTAGGAACTCACTCATTCAACAAATATTTATCTAGCACCTGCGACATCCCAGATGCTGTTTCTGCTGCACAGGATATGACACTGAACAAAGCCTACCCTGACCTCATGGAAATTATATTCTGATGGAGGATAGGGGAGAAAATGATAAACAAATAGGCAACTCCATATCCAAGTCGGTTGTTAATAAGCACTATGAAGAAAATAAATGAGGTTGAGCGAAACAGTGAACGCTAGGCAAGAAAAGCAGAAGCCTGAAGAAAGTGAGGGAGAGAGTCTGCAGCTATCTGAAAGCATTCCAGACCCAGGGAATAGTAGGTGCAAAGGTCCTGGGGTGGGAGTATACTTGGCAGGAGAGAAGAGGGTCTGACTGGAATAAAATGAATGAGGGAGAGGGTAGCAGGCAGCGAGGCCAGTGGGCAGGGGAGGGTCTGGAGAGTCAGCTCATGTGCAGCTTTGAAGGCCATTTTCAGGATTTGAAATTTTTTTTTTTTTTTTTCTGAAGCTGGAAATGGGGAGAGACAGCCAGACAGACTCCCGCATGCGCCCGACCGGGATCCACCCGGCACACCCACCAGGGGCGACACTCTGCCCACCAGGGGGCGATGCTCCGCCCCTCCGGGGTGTCGCTCTACCATGACCAGAGCCACTCTAGCGCCTGGGGCAGAGGCCAAGGAGCCATCCCCAGCGCGCCCGGGGCCATCTTTGCTCCAATGGAGCCTTGGCCGTGGGAGGGGAAGAGAGAGACAGAGAGGAAGGAGGAGGTGGGGGTGGAGAAGCAAATGGGCACCTCTCCTATGCGCCCTGGCCGGGAATCGAACCCAGGTCCCCCGCACGCCAGGCCGATGCTCTACCGCTGAGCCAACCGGCCAGGGCCAGGATTTGAATTTTTATTTTGAAAGCCCTAGATGGGAACCAGAGGACACAAAAGAGCTTTGTAATTGCAGCTTTGAATATGACCCAGGTTGCAGTAGTGGGTAGGAGAAAGACACAGGAGCTAGGATTTGAAAGGAGATTCCATATAGCACGCCCAGCCTGGAAGATTGGTAAGTTTAAACCCGCTTGGCTCCTGCACAAGGGCTGGGGAAACAAAAGAAATAGACCTGTAAGTACACCTGGGCACAGACTGTCCCAGGTTAGCTGGAGGCTTTGGTTGAGGAGCGAAGGCTGAGGAGGCTGGGAACCAAGCACCCCTGAAGCAGGGGGAGGTGCGAGCGGGTTGATTCCCTTCACCTCTTGGTGCTTGGGGTTCTCAAGCTCCGGAGTTGGGGGTGAATGGGTGCCCTCCGGTAGATGGTAGATGGGGCAGGGAAAGAGCAAGTGTTCACTAAGTGCCAAATATGGTGCTGGCTATGCACTGAGAACAATGCTAAATGCTTTCCTGGCTTTACATGTTATAATTCTAGCCTCACAAAGACCCGGTGAAACAAGGGCCACAAATATTCCCATTTTACAGATGAAGAAACAAGTCTCCAAGAGGTGAAGTGACTGTTAGTAGTGGTAACAACCAGAGGTGGATCCTGTCTGACCCCCAAACCCATGCTCCCTCCGCTCAGCCTCAGACCCAAAACGGTCAGGAGAACAAGGGGTGCCTTGGAGAGGCTGGTGATTCACGAGGGATGCAGGGCATCTTCCAGGTCTGTGGGAGGATGTCCAAAGTCAACGACGAGGCTGAGGTCCTGGCAGTCAGCAACACAGATCCCTTCTTTGTCATCCTTAACAGCAAGAGACTGAAGGCTCTGTATTCTTAGAAGAGTTTTCTCAGAAGCTCAAATCTCATGCTTCCAGTACAGCTGAGCCTGGGATCTACCTGGAATTAATGTGGTTTGGCCACTCCTCTTATGAAAAACCCTGGCAAGCCTCCCCACTGCGCCTGGGATGAGTTCCAACTCCTACCATAACTGATGAGGTCCCTGTGATACAGCCCCACTGGCCTCCCTCACTTGGTGCTTCGGGGCTTCCTGCCATTCTCCCCACTCCCCTGCTGTGCTCTGAATGTGCTACTTACAGCACTTGGACTTCCACTTCCTTCTTATTGATGCACTTGCCTCAGCCACACCCACCTCTTCACCTGGCCAAAATCTGCTGGTCCTTCGAGTGTCAGTCTGAACACCACTTCCTCTGGGAAGCTGTCTCATTGCTCCTCTCAGGTTAGAGGGGCTCCTCTGTGCCCCCACAGCCCCCTGGACTTACATCCCGAGTCATAAGGTAGTGTGATTTCCTGTTTACTCAGCTGGGAGCCTGGTTTCTAGGTTTTAGCATTTTGAAGAAAGGGATTTTATCTTGCCCCAAAATGAACAGCCAACATTGTGCCTAGCACAGAGCCGTCACTCAATAAAATAAATGTATAAATGGATGGATGGATGGATGGATGGATGGATGGATGGATGGATGGACGGACAGGCAGATAAACAGATGGAGGAGTGGACGAATTAGGTAGACAGTGCTTGAAAAGAGAACTCGATCATTTCCAATTCAGCCTAACTGATGGGAAAATTTGTTTTTATCAGCTTCGGAGGGAGGAATGCAGATATTCTTGCAGCAATGGTTCTAAATCTTGGCTGCACCTGGGAAGCTCTTTAGAAAAATACTGATGCTTGGGTCCCACCTCTAGAGGTTCTTGTCTAAATGTGGGGCCTGGCCTGAGCCTTGGGATTTTTTAAAGCTCCCCACGTGGCTCCAAAATGCAGCCAAGATTGAGAGTCAATATTCAGAGAATCCAGTAAGAGGAAGCCCCATCTCAGGATATGTTGTTACAACCGACCTATCTCCTTCCAAGCTCACCAGGAATGGAAGATGTGGGGCTGGAGACAGACATCAAACACTAAAAGTTTCGCAGGTCTCAATTGGTGGAAAGTATTGCTCTGTTTCACTAGAAACTGGCAAATGGGTAAGACAGGTGTGACTGTGGCTAACACTGCAGGAACAGGCACACAGAATAAGGAAGGGAGAAACACAGCCTGATGCAGACAAAGATCGGGCAGTAGGGGAGGCACTTGGGGTGTGGGATATACTTTTCTCTAGGTATGATTTCAAGACAAAAATATTTGAAAAAAAATACATATATATATCCTTCTATTTGATCTTTGGTTAATTACTTCTTCAGTGAGAGGATATGCAAAGATCTGGTAGATTTCATTAGTCACAGGGGTTTATTCAAACGTCTCCTTTGCATAAGAAATCCAGGCTTACAGCTGGTCTCTGGGAAAGAATGCCCTCCGGGCCTTGAAAAGAGAGCTCAGGGCCCGTTCAGGCTCTAGCTGAAATACAGCAGAGGTCAGCGGCCCGTGATGCCCGGGGGCCAGCCTGAGATGTTTCTATCCAGCATTTGCAATTCAATCCCACCGTTTCCTTTATGGAACAATTCACTAAATTCAGAGTTGTTCTTTTTTCTAATTCACCATATAATTCACCTCCCAAATTCAATTAAGAAGCAATCTGTTAGCAACTTTGGGAGCAAGCTGCTTTTCTTTGGGAAAGCCCAATTTTCTTCCGCTCCCAACAAAAAAAGTGGCTTAATTATATGCATCAGATAAGACACTGATGTACACACAACGCCCCTCCACCATAATTAATGAAATATTAACTATGTATATCCAAAGACAGCAGAAAAGGACGGACTTTTCCAAAGTCCGAGAGGGGAGAGCCTTGTTCCATTGATCAATATTGTTCATATGAACAACAGAGACTATGAATTCATATTCTTAACTTGGTAATTAATAAACAAAACTTTATATTAATTATTCCCCCCATCCCTCATTCTTAGCGCCAAACATCACTAGGGTTTTAATTTTCTTAAATATAAGGTCTACCGGAAAGTTCTGTCCGTTTTTGGAATAAAACAAAATACAAATTTTTCTTACCGTCAATAAACTTTATTAAATATAATATTATTGCCATTATTATTAATGATTTCTTGCCAGTGTGAGGGCAATTTGTATATCCCATTTTTGAAAAATGTTTTATCTTTTGATGCGAAAAATTGGACCAGTACTTGTTTGATATCTTCTTCATTTTTGAATTTTTTGCCCTTCAAAAAATTTTGTAAGGACAAAAACAAGTGATAGTCAGAGGGTGCTAAGTCCAGGGAATATGGTGGATGCAACAGACATGCTTCTGTAGCATTTCTTCCTTGTTGAAGAAATTCGTAAAAATTACAGTGGCGTAAATGAACTTTATCAGTAGCCATGGGTACACTATGGCTTCACACATAAGACTAACGTGAATCAACTTTGTTTTAGTTAATTTGCTACGTCAGTATGTATACATTAAGTGATAAAAATAGAGAGGCACTCACACACACGCCAAATAAACATGTGCTTATGTGTTGAAACTTGTGATAGAAACGGACAGAACTTTCTGGTAGACCTATACAAGAATAACTACCATTTTAAGTGCTGATTATTTGCAAGTACATGCATGTTGCCAACTTAGTCCTCATACCACCCCTCTCCAGTGGCTGTGTTCCTATTTTATTTATTTATTTATTTATTTATTTTATTATTATTATTATTTTTTGTATTTTTCTGAAGCTGGAAACGGGGAGAGACAGTCAGACAGACTCCTGCATGCGCCCGACCGGGATCCACCCGGCATGCTCACCAGGGGCGATGCTCTGCCCGCCAGGGGGCGATGCTCTGCCCCTCTGGGGCGTAGCTCTGCCGCGACCAGAGCCACTCTAGCACCTGGGGCAGAGACCAAGGAGCCATCCCCAGTGCCCGAGCCATCCCCAGTGCCCGGGCCATCTTTGCTCCAATGGAGCCTTGGCTGCGGGAGGGGAAGAGAGAGACAGAGAGGAAGGAGGGAGGGTGGAGAAGCAAATGGGCGCTTCTTCTATGTGCCCTGGCCGGGAATCGAACCCGGGTCCTCCGCACGCCAGGCCGACGCTCTACTGCTAGGCGAACCGGCCAGGGCTGTGTTCCCATTTTAAATGCAAGGTAACTGAGGCTTACAGCAGTTAAGATATCACTGGGAACACACAGTCTTTGGGTGGAGAGATTCTTTCCCAATCCGTCTGGTGTCAAAGCATACATCTCATGCTGAAGGAACCCTGCCAGGATCATCTTCGCTCTCATGTTCGTGGAATGAAAGATGACTTGAGTGGGGCCATATTAAAATATGGCCAGAGTAGCCATTTCAGAGGAACTGCCCCACACATCTTGTTTTATCTTCCACACTAGACACAACTGCCAACATTCCAAATAGTCAGTAACAACGAGAATATCCTGTTTGTGAGGACTAATGAAGCTGGACTTCCCCAATGACTGAATCGCTAACCAATCAATGAAAGTACAAATCTCGCCTTTTGCCTGGTGACCGAACCTCAAGCCAGTCCATGAAGTACAAATCTAATCTCACCTCATCCAGAACCAATGAACTCTTCTTCTTCAATGCAGCTTCCCTCATCCTCCTTCCCTTTCCCATGAGAGACCTGAGCCCCTCTCACCTGTTTTGGGGGAACGCTATTTGGGTTTTTGCCTGAATGTGTTTTTCACAAATTGCAATTCTTTGATCTCAAATAAACACTTATTTGTTGCTTCTCATTCTGACTTTTTTATTTTTAGGTTAATATTGACTTTTTATTTATTTTTACTTTTTTTCTTCTTTTCCAACTGAGAGGATGGGAGATAGCGAGACTCCCACATGTGCCCCACCCAGATCCACCCAGCAACCCCTGGGGCCAACACTCTGCCCACCTGAGATCATGCTTGCAACCAAGCTATTTTTAGTGCTTGAGGCAGAGACTCCAGGGAGCCATCCTCAGCATCTGGGGCTGATGCACTTGAACCAACTGAGCCATGGCTGTGGGAGAGGAAGAGAAAGAAGAGGGAGGGGGAGGGGTAGATAAACCAATGGTTGCCTCTCCTGTGTGCACTGGCCGGGAATTGAACCTGGGACATCCACATGCCAGGCTGATACTCTGCCACTAAGCCAACAGGCTAGCCAACACTGACTTTTTAATACATGTGTTTACAACTGACCCATGAGAGTTAATAAATCTAGCAAGAAAGTGCTTTGCTTTACTCTATGGAAAAGAAAAAGTAATCTCCTGTAAAGATCCTAAATATTGCTTTATTACTGGTCCATTCATTCAGTAAATCCTTGGTTAAGTGACTGCTTGAGGCAGCACTGTGCTGGATTCCTGAAGGCAGGGACAGGCAGAGCTTACCTTCACAGTATACTTCGTGGTACTAGTGTACCGGGTGGAAGTCAACAATGAACAAGTCATTGCATGGGGGATTAAGCCTCTGTAGATACTAAAACAAAGCTTTGGAAAGAGCAATGACACAAAAGGAGCCCAAGGCTCTCTGTGTAGACAACATTTGAGCCAAGACCTAAATGATGAAAGAAAGGTATCCGTTTGGGGACAGTATTCCAGCAAAAAAATAAAAATAAAGAAAGAAAAAAAAAGTGGGAGGGTTAAGCAAGTAAAAAAGATTCTGATAGGCTGGAAGTGGGGGGCTGCGAGCCACACCAGCTCCTGCAGTCTAAGCCTTACAACTGCGCCTTAGGCGGTCTCAGTTTGTCCTGCCTTTTGGTCATATGCAAATGTACAGCCACCTCATGAATAAGTCATATTATTCCTCTTTGACAGAAGATAAAACTGAAGCTCATGCCTGACCTGTGGTGGCGCAGTGGATAAAGCATCGACCTGGAAATGCTGAGGTCACCGGTTCGAAACCCTGGGCTTGCCTGGTCAAGGCACATATGGGAGTTGATGCTTCCAGCTCCTCCCCCCTGTCTCTCTCTCCTCTCTCTCTCTCTCTCCTCTCTAAAATGAATAAATAAAAAATAAAAATAAAAAATAAAAAAACTGAAGCTCATGAGTAAGTTCTTCAATGTCATCCAGCTGGTAAGTGACTGAACTTGGATTCCAAGGTGGGCCCTTCTGACTCTAGAATCCATGCTCATAACCCCTGTTCCTCAGCCCTGTGCAGATATGGTCTGAGCAAGCATTCTAGGCAAGGCAAATGAATGAAACATCTGTAGACCTCAGAAAACTGCAGGCCACACTGGCTTAGCTGAAGTTTTAATTATTCATTAGGGGAAAAAAATGACAAAGCCCATTTAAAAGATTGATTCAGGAATGAACTATACAACCACAATGATAACATCGTGTAATCCTAAGTAATTTGGTGCCAAGCAATTTTTAAATATATGCCAAATTTCAAATGCTACAGAAAGGAAAAGGAAATGAGTTAAAAGATTATTGCCAATTTTTGTCAATGAAGTGATTTAACATTGGCGAGTATATAACAAAATGGGGATTCTTGTACAGGGCTGGTGGAGGAGCAATATAAATTGACATTTTATGAGGTAATTTAACAAAATGTATCAAAGGCTTTTAAAACAGGCAATATGATTTGGAACCAAGAATATGACTTCTGGATTTTGGTACTAAAAAACTGATTGATAGTAAGGACAACGGATGTACTTCTCACCGTTTTTTTTTTTGTTTTGTTTTTTTTCTGAAGCTGGAAGCGGGGAGAGACAGACAGACTCCCGCATGCGCCCGACCGGGATCCACCCGGCATGCCCACCAGGGGCGACGCTCTGCCCACCAGGGGGCGATGCTCTGCCCCTCCAGGGCGTCGCTCTGCTGTGACCAGAGCCACTCTAGCGCCTGGGGCAGAGGCCAAGGAGCCATCCCCAGCGCCCGGGCCATCTTTGCTCCAATGGAGCCTTGGCTGTGGGAGGGGAAGAGAGAGACAGAGAGGAAGGAGGGGGTGGGGGTAGAGAAGCAAATGGGCGCTTCTCCTATGTGCCCTGGCCGGGAATCGAACCCGGGTCCCCCGCACGCCAGGCCGACGCTCTACCGCTGAGCCAACCGGCCAGGGCCTTCTCACCGTTTTTAATAATAAAGACTAACCATGCCCAGTAGGGGAGTAGTAAAATGAATAATAATATAATGAAACACCTTGTAACCTTCTGAACTGTTTTAGAAGAAAACAGTTGCTAAATGAGAAACGTTCATATCATCATTAAATCAGAAAAAGGTTAGAAAGTAGTACCCAATATGATTCCAATAGACTCTAGTATAATTCCATTTTTTTTTTTAATTGATTTTAGAAAGAGTAAGGAAGGGAGAGAGAGGGCGAGAGAGAAACATTAATTTGTTGTTACACTTACTTATGCATTCACTGGTTGAGTTTTGTATGCGCCCTGACCAGGGAGGGATCAAACCCACAACCTCAGCATGTCGGAATGATGCTCTAACCAACTAAGCTACCTGGCCAGGGCATGATTCCACCTTTTAGAGAAAGCACATACAGAAATAAAAGGAAAAATGTTAGATGGAAGTATCCACAATGTCCATTGTGATTATCTCTGACTGATTTTTGGATGACTTATTTTCTTATATACTTTCTGAAATTTCCAAATTTTATTAAATATATAACTATAAAAAATCTGGAACTAAAAAGATCTTCAAAAAGAACTAGATTACGGTTTGCCTAAAAACGCGTGCTCTGCAGTTTGCAATGTCTGTATGCACGGGTACACACACAGAGACACACACACACACACACAGTTGCTAGGGAAACCTTTTTCCAGTGGGAAAGAAAATAGTTGTGTTTACACAGATGGGAAGTTGTGCTCCAATCTTTATTTTCTGATTTTCTATTCTGACAAGGGAAAGAAAAAAATAAGGAGTCCATACCTTGGCAAGATGGAACTCAAGAGAGTCGGTGAAAACCTTCTCTTCCTTTTCTCAGACAGTGTTGGGTGGGCCCTTCCGAGATCTGCCCTCCTTCTTCAGTCCCTAACTGGCTCATGGCTTTGTCCTGTACTGGCTGATGAGGACTCAGAATTTGCTCCTGCCCAGGCAGAAGGTCATGGAGGCTTTCTAATCATCAGATTTGAGCTCTCTTCCCAGAGCCTCCAGTCGGATATACATGTTGCTTGGTGGTGGACCCTTCATCCACTCTGAATTCCTGTGTCGCCACTTTTCTGGGTCCCTGATGGTGGTTTGAACTACACCAGATCTTGGGCTTAGGTATGCTCTTGGAGCACCTGTTGGTCACCTGGCTTCAAGCCTCCAGTTCTCTCCTAGCCCTGGCATTCTTGCACACCTGGTCCATATCTTTCGTACTCAGCCTGGCTTTGGCCTCTTGGCTGTTTCCATCATTCATTGCTACATACAAACTACCCCTCTAAACAGAGAGGCTTAAACAATAACAATTGTATGCTTGCTTCTAATTCTGACAGCCAGGAATTGGGGCAAGGAACAAAGGGAAATGGCTTGTCTCTGTTCCACAGTGTCTGGGGCCTGAGCTAAGGATGGCTCAAATCGGCTGGGGGCCTGACCAGGCGGTGGCGCAGTGGATAGAGTGTCGGACTGGGATGTGGAAGGACCCAGGTTCGAAACCCCGAGGTCGCCAGCTTGAGCGCGGGCTCATCTGGTTTAAGCAAAAGCTCACCAGCTGGAACCCAAAGTCACTGGCTCCAGCAAGGGGTTACTCGGTCTGCTGAAGAACCGCGGTCAAGGCACGTATGAGAAAGCAATCAATGATTAAGGTGTTGCAACACGCAATGAAAAACTGATTGATGCTTCTCATCTCTCCATTCCTGTCTGTCTGTCCCTGTCTACCCCTCTCTCTGACTCTCTTTCTGTCCCTTAAAAAATAAGTTAAAAAAAAAAAACCAAAACGGTTGGGGAATGGTTGAGATGGCGCACCTGGAGCCACGGGTCTGGGGCCTCGGTTCTGCTCCATGTGGCTTCTCCACATGGGTTCCCTGGGCTTCCTTACAGCAGCAGGATGGCCTCGAGGTTCCAAGAGGCAGCGTCCCAAAAACACCAGACCCAATGCTTTTTCAGCTTCTGCTTACTGGTGTCCTATTGGCCAAACCAAGACCCATGACCAAGTCCAGTGCCACTGAGGTAAAGGACTGTATAAGGAAATGACTATGCTAGGTGTGATTTGTCACAGACCCTGAATGTAACAGCCTACAACTCACCAGATCGCTGTATACCTAAGGTTCCAGTAAGTCAGGTGCTGTGCAAGTTAGACCTAGAGTACAAGCTCCAGAATCAGACTGCTTAGGGTTAAACCTTGACCTTACCACTTCCTACCTGTGTGATCTTAAATAAATCACTTACCCTCTCTGTGCCTCAATTTTCTCACCCATAAAATGGGGATAAGAAACTCATAGGGTTCTTATGACAATTAAGAGATCTAATACATGGAACAATCGGCACTCATTGAGTGAGCTAGCTATCACTACTATTGTTACTATCTCTGTTGACTCTAAAACTGTTCTGAAGTCTGATGGAGCAGCCTGGGATGGAACAACAAGGCATGGAGACAAGACATTTTATACCCAAAGTATCACAATTTAAGCAAATGTTTAAGTTCTCCTTAAAGTAGACTTAGCACAACCAAGTTCAGGCTGAGAACCCACGGAAAGTCAGAGACAGTCAGCAGAAGAAGAGCGCCCACTGCATCCAGGCACAAGACTTCTTTAAACCTTGTCCCCAGTGGCGCCCACTCATAACAACTTGAGATATCAAATAACTATAAAAACATTAACTGAGCCTGACCAGGTGGTGGCGCAGTGGATAGAGCGTCGAATTGGGATGCAGAGGACCCAGGTTCGAGACCCCGAGGTCGCCTCCTTGAGCATAGGCTCATCTGGTTTGAGCAAAAAGTCTACCAGTTTGAACCCAAGGTCGCTGGGTCCAACAAGGGGTTACTCGGTCTGCTGAGGGCCCATGGTCAAGGCACATATGAGAAAGCAATCAATGAACAACTAAGGTGTTGCAAGCGCAATGAAAAACTAATAATTGATGCTTCTCATCTCTCTCCGTTCCTGTCTGTCTGTCCCTGTCTATCCCTCTCTCTGACTCACTCTCTGTCTCTGAAATAAATAAATAAATAAATAAATAAATAAATAAATAAATAAATAAAACATTAACTGAAGATATACTTCAAGACTCGAGTGACCCAGGTGATGTGCCGTCATGCTGTTATCCCTGGGAGAGCGGAGCTGATTGGCCAAGATAGGCTGAGTGCCGTTGACAGGGCGACAGTTCCAAATGGAAGCCTAGAGCTCTGCTAAGAGAACCAATAATGCTTACTGGGGACTCTGCGTGTGCTAAGGGCTGTGTCTGCTGCCTTCTGTGGATTTTCTTAGTTAATTCGCAGCACAGTCCTGTGAGGTGGGGACTATTACAAGTTTTAGTTACAAATGAGAGAACCGAGGCTTGGAAAACTTGAAATATCTCATCCACCGTCATCACAGAGCAACACTCGGACACAATCCCAGGCCCATCTGACTCCACTGATGGCCTTTACAATACAGGACTAGAAGATTTCAACCTAAATAATCCATAGCAAAGTCTCAGTAGATAAGGTCGGGAAAACCCCAGCTCCTTATTCTCCCAGGCAGCTAGACCACAAAGGGGCAGGTTCACAGGGAGACTTTCTGGATTTGCATGTCAGGGATGATCTGAAGGCTCAGCTCAGAGAGACCTGTTTGTATTCTGATGTGTGGAGTGCCCAAAGGGTGGGGCAGGGCCTCTGAGGCAAGGGAGGAGAAGGCAGATGAGGAACGGGAGCCTGAGTCCCCAGGGAAGCTGCCCCAGCAAACCACTCTCCACCTTCCTAGGGAAACCCTGCCCGCCAGGGGTTGCCCTGACAAGTACTGATAGTCAAAGCTCTCAGTCCCTAAACCAGGGATCAGGCCAGATGTCCTTGAAGACTGACTAGAAAATGGTCCCCTCCAGGCACAAAGGAGGGCTCCTCACTTCCAGCTGAGCTCAGAACCAGTGGATTCCCTCGGAACCATCTAAGCCTTAGATGCTCACTTCTAGCCAGGGCTCAGCAGCTACCTTGAATCAAGTTAGTTCCACAATATGCTAGGCTGTGTGGGAGATACAGTAGTGAACCAGACACTGACCACCCCCTCCCCCCCACAGGAGCCATGAGGCACAAAGAACAGTGAAAGCAATCAGATGAAGGAAATCCTACTCCCAATCTGGAAGCCCAGGAGGACTTCCTGGAAGTGGCACTGAAGTACACAAAGGATTCCAACAAGTAGAGATGGGAGGGTGTTAGGCAGGAATAGAACATAGAAGGGAAACAACTTGCCCGGCTTGATAGCACAGCTTCTTTTGATATAAGTGGTCTTTGGCAAGATATTTCATTTCTCTGAGTCCTTAGTTTCCTTATCCGTAAAAATGAACGTAATAGGATCTAACTTTTCAGGTCGTGAGCGCACCTAATACAGTGCCTGGCACAGTGTAGCCCTAATCTTACTAGTGATTACTCTTCAGGTCACTTCAGGAGGCCTCAGCCTCTTTTATCTTGATGACCATACTGTGGCCTAAGCTCTGGCCAGGAGCACAACTGTACCAGCCCTCCCTGTCCCCCAAGCGCAGCTCTGCCCAGACTCCAGCCTCCCCCAGTTCAGGACATGCCTGAACTGACCTGACAGGTGAGGGCTTATCTCTGCCCTACCCCGTGGCCAAAACTTTAGCAAGGTCTCAGAGCTCATCCCAGTCTCATTTGGAAGAAGGAAAGGGAGAGAGAAGAAGACAGGTAAGAAAGGAGTAGCAGTTCTCTGCCTCATGGCAATGACTGTCACCTGAACTTCCAGTGGGGTTTTGTCCTTTGGGGTTCTGCAAACCTACAGAGTAGAATTGCTGGTCCTCAAAGATCCTCGGGGATTCTTTGGGGAGGCCCCTTCACACAGATTTCCAGAAGCTTGAGGGGATGCTTCTAGAGCAGGTGTGACTGCAGCGGAGCACTAGAGGGGCTTGGCAGGGGGAAATGCAGACACACAGTGCTCACAGCTGACGGTGAGACAGGAAGAGAGAGGCGCGAGGACACGGGAGCATGGTGGACACTATTAAATTCTTCCCTGAGACACTGAGGGCCAAAATATGAACCAACGAGCTGAAAGCTTAAGGGGAGATTCTAGAAGAATACTCAGGCCTCGTTTATTTCCTTTGGGGATCACTAAGCACTACCAGCAATGATCTCCTTTATTTGCTTATGTGTTTACTGCCTGCCTCCCTGACACCCTCTACATCAGGGGTCCCCAAACTTTTTACACAGGGGGCCAGTTCACTGTCCCTCAGACCGTTGGAGGGCCAGACTATAAAAAAAACTATGAACAAATCCCTATGCACACTGCACATATCTTATTTTAAAGTAAAAAAAACAAAATGAGAACAAATACAATATTTAAAATAAAGAACAAGTAAATTTAAATCAACAAACTGACCAGTATTTCAATGGGAACTATGCTCCTCTCACCGACCACCAATGAAAGAGGTGCCCCTTCCGGAAGTGCGGTGGGGGCCGGATAAATGGCCTCAGGGGGCCGCATGCGGCCCGCGGGCTGTAGTTTGGGGACCCCTGCTCTACATAGTGCTGGAGAGAGGGGGGGACCCAGGGAGGGGGGCTGCAGGGTGTCAGATACCACAGACCTTAATGTCCTTCTCTGGGCAAGGAGTGATGACATCCTGGAGTGTGGAGGGACTGTAGCGATGGAGAGGAGGGTGCTTAGGAGAGCCAGTTAGGTGATGTACGGACATAACTCAGTCCTCAGCTGGATATGAGGAAGGAGAGGGAGGAACACCTTACTCAGCTCTGAGACGTGACACAGGCACCCACTGCCCATTCCTCAGGCTGAGACATGCCAATAGGAAATCTCGGAGGGCCCATTCAAAATAGTCAACATAAAGGACTTGGGATAACATTAATAGGAAATGTGTATAACTACAAGAGGAATAGTAAGGAAAGACATTTCATGTTCCTGGATGAATTGGGTAAATAATATAAATGTGTCAGTGTCCCCAAATAAAATTGTGGGATTAATGCAATTATGACTCAGATTCTAAGCTCAGCTTTCTGCATGAAGCCATCCCCCTCTTCTTGGCTTCATTAATGTCTCCCCCTGGCCCTTTACTTGTTCGTTCGTTCATTCATTCATTCAACAAGCTTCTATGGGGCACCCCTCTCTGTGCCAGGCACTGTACCAGGTGCCAGGGACAGAAGCCAGATCAGACGCAGTTCCTGCCCTCAAGGAGCTCCCGGCCTCGATCATACCAAGCCCGTAAATAATTATCTATGAGCCAGTCCGTTGCCCCTACAAGACAATGACCTCCCTGAGGACTGAGACAACACCTCTCTATCTCTACCATGTGGAGCTCATAGTAGATGCTTACAAATGCATCCATTCGAATTGGCCCAAATTGGATTGGCTAATGTTTGCATATATTTTCTCGGCTAATTCTCACTGCACCCATGTGGGGTAAGGAGTGATCATTATCTCCATTTTACAGATAAGGAAACTGGAGCTTAATGAGGTAAAGTACGTTTATCTTCATAGAAAATCCTAGAAGGATTTTATAGCATGGCCTTTGCACAGATGACCAAATTACCAATAAAGATGTAAAAATGTCTCAAAGGGCAAACCCCATACATTGGGTCACAGAAACAATAGCAAGGAACCCTGGGAATCAAAGCCAGGACAAGGCCAACCCAAGCCCTCTCTAGAGAACTAGAGGAGAGAGGCAGAATGACCAGCATGGAGCTTCATGACCTGTTTTTGATCTTTTAGGACAGACTTCAGCTTGGTTCAAGGACAAGTGCAGAGCAATTCTTACCTTTAAGAGAATACAGGTAAATCGAGGCTAAGTTAACTAATGTTCTTTGGGATGGCGGCATATGTCAGCAAAGTGTAACGGGCCCTTTGTTTCAGAGAGGTTAATACCTACTAATGGTTCTATCCCTCGGATTCACTGGGGCGGAAAGAACCTGTACTGATGCCAACACATGTGCTGGGCCATTAACCACCCCTGCAAGACACCGGGTGTCCTGTTTGACTCTTCTGCATTTCCCCCTGTGCTTGCAGAGCCCTGGACATGACAGGCTGTACTGCAAGCAGGGGCCAGGGAATGAAAGTTTACGGAAAGAAGAAAAGAGGTTCTGGAGGCAGGATCTCTCTCCAGACTACCAGCAACCAGGCAACAGTTGAAGCTCTAGGATCCCCCTCCCTTTTTTTTATTTGTTTGTTTGTTTGTTTTAAGTGAGTGAGAGAGAGAGAGATGGACAGACAGACAGACAGGAAGGGAAAGAAATAAGAAGCATCAACTCATAGTTGTAGCACCTTAGTGGTTCATTGATTGTTTTTTCCATACATGCCTTGACCAGGGGGCTCCAGCCGAGCCAGTGACCTCTTGCTCAAGCCAGGGACTTGGATTCAAGCCAGTGACCTTGGGCTTTAAGCCACTGACCCTTGGGCTCAAGCCAGCAACCATGGGGTCATATCTATGATTCCACACTCAAGCTGGTGAGCCCATGCTCAAGCCAGATGAGCCCATGCTCAACCCAGTGATCTCGGGGTTTCAAACCTGGGTCCTCAGCATCCCAGCTGACACTCTATCCACTGGGCCACTACCTGGTCAGGCTAGGATCCTCCTCCTTTAATGGAGAAGGAGAGTGGTGGCCCTGACCAGGTTATGGGACCTGAATGAAGGCCCAAATATGGTGTCTCTTACCCCATAGCCTAATATGCAAACTCAAATGCTTAGAGTTGGGAGGACCATGCAAGTAACACATCAGAGTGAAAGGGGCCGGGTGGGGAAGATGGATAGAGAGCAGTGGGTCTGCGGCAAACCACAGCGCATCTGTTCCTCTGGATTTCAACTCATCATTATGAAACACCGTTGATTGTCACCATGTGGCGTTGCTAGACCAGCATGGCCAGATCTTCCAACTTCCAAGAGAAGCCAAAATTCTGAATATTTATGAGAAACCTAATTTTTAAATGTTGGCGGTAAGTTTAAAAAATGAACTAAGCACTACATAACAAATAAAACCCATCTGCAGACCAGATTTGTCTCTTGGGCCTACCCCTTAGGACCTCTGCACTGCGGAGTGAATGCAAAGGTCATGCCTCTGGTGGGTGCCAATGTGAGGGAGGACAGGACGTCCTCGGGCAATGGCAGCCAAGGTGCAGGGATGCTACAGGGTAATGGAGAACCTGGGAAACAAAAAGCAGGTGAAGCAGGATGGGGGCCGATAAAAATCAGAGAGGTTCAGTGTCAAGGCCAGCTGGGGCTTTCTCGCAGCTATGGGCATGCAGGCTCCCTGAAGGACAGCAAAGAGAGAGAAGATGACCAGAACACGGGACAAGACTCCACTGGCAACTCCACCGCCACCATCACCTCCTCTCTCTGGACCTCCTCGGAAACCACAGAAATAATGACCTGCAGATGTTGTGTGAACAGCCCCAGCAGGTATGTGACTTTGTCCTACGCATCAGGCACAGGTTAGTATGACGGGGGCGGGGGGAGCCTCTCTCCAAACTCACACCAGCAGGGCCACCTGCCGCCCTCGAGCTGCGTCTCTGGCTCTCCCAGTCTGGCTCACTTGTCACCGGTGCGCTGTGTCTCCGCCCCTCATGTGGCTCTGCTGCAGGAGGCAGGCTGAGGTTTCTCACCCTCCTCTCTCCAGCCCATTGCTGTTTACTGTTGTCTCAGGACAGAGGGAGGCCACAGCCTCATTCCTGCCAAAATCTGTGGGAGTCACCTGGAGTGTCTCCAGAGGTCTTGGGTTAGATGCAATTTGAGCGGACTGTTCCAAATTTCCATGAGGCATCGATGAAGGAGGAGCCAAAAGTCCTGGTTGTCCAATCAGACGAGCATGCAGCGGCCCCTGCACCGTGAATCCCCACCCATTCACAGATTATCTTTAGCAAAAGAACTGGGAGACTCATTCTTGACCCCCAGGAAGCTTAAAGTCCAACCCTCCCATTTTACAGATAAGGAAATGCGGTCTCATGAGGTGAAGTGACAGGGCCAAGGTCTGTCATACAGTGGGTAACTCTGAAGGGTTGTGGCACTAGTTTTGTCCAAAAACGATTGTGCCCAATGAGAAAATACTTGAGTTGTAAGTGCATTTGAAACAAAACTCAATTCCCAAGAGGCCAAGAAATACAGAGCAAAGGCACATAGCTTTAAGAAAACTACAAATGTGCCCTGGCCAGTGATGCAGAGAAGAGAGCGTTGTCTTGGAGCGCTGAGGTCACTGGTTTCATTCTGGGGTCGCCAGCTGGATCCCGGGATTGCTGGTTTGACCATGAGGTCACCAGTTCAGGTTGCCGGTTTGAGCCCCAGTCAGGGTTCAATCCCAAAGGCACCACCAGCTCATCCCTGCGGTCACTGGTTTAAGCCCCAGTCAGGGTATGTATGAGAAGCAATCAATGGGTGCACAGCTAAGTGGAGTAAAAAGTTGATGCTTCCCTCTCTCTCTCTCTCTCTCTCTCTCTCACCCCCACATCCCTTCCTTTCTCTCTAAAAAAATAGTAAGTTCAAACACTTTAGGAGGGTGATTACTTACTGGTAAATCATCCTTTATTTTGTCAAAAAAAAATCCACCACGGGTTCTCTTAAGTCGAGGCAGGAAATATTTTTTATATCTATGTCACTAATGCTAGAACAATGGATTGGAGGGTTGCATAAATAAAAAGACTTTAAGTGTGGTTTATTTCATTTCACTCTGCTTTAGAAACCAACCACTATTTAAATTAAGAACAGGAAACAGAATCCCATTCAATTAATACAAACAAAAACTCAGTTAAAGGAGAGCAAAAATAGAATCAGGTTAAGACGAACCAGAAAGTGACACTACAGGAAGTGAGGCACAACCGTTCAGTTGGCAAAACCGAGAGGCAAAGAACTGATCCTCAGTCACGCACCCAGCTCTCACGAGGCTGTGTCCTCCAATTCCCTGTATTAAGATGGTTGATGGGAACTCATAAAGTATTTTCCCATGAAAATAACATAAATGACAAAGTGGGTATGAAGTTAGCAGGGTTGGCCTCAACACCAGGTTCACCCAAAAGGAAGCTGCCCCACATCACTCACCCATCACCTCTGCAAACCACAGGCTGCTCCATCATTCATTCTTCTCTGGAGCCAAAGACACAGACCTACTACCTGCTCCCATTATCACACTGTTTCTTTCTCCTACCTCCTGGTGGGTCTGCTGTCAGCCCTCTGATCAGCTCACTTTATACTCCTTTCCTTGGAGGTCTCTTCTACTCTGAGGCCTTCCACAGTACCCCGACATCAGTAGGTACCAGAGGCATTCAGTGGGGAGCTCTCAAGTTGAGGGATCATGACATAGACTTGGGCATGGTGGCCAGGATGGATCAGGTGCAAAAAGAAGAGGCAAAAGCCAAAATGAGACTCTTTGTGGCCCCTGAGAAGAGAAGTCAGCCTTGTTCCAATATTTAGTCCAACCCCCAAGAGGCCAGCTCTTCTGCTTCTGTTTTAGGTGGCCAGGAGAACATATTCTTAAATAAACCTATTTTATTTGAGCTCTTTTGAGCGGGATTCTGTATCCTGAAACTGACAGAAATTTATCTATATAGAATATATCAGGTCCTAAGCTCTTGTTTGTCCTGGTTTCTCAAGCTAATCTTGCCATTTGGATTCAGGCTCCTGGCTTTGTGGCCCACAAGAGGGCCTGGGATAAGGGCTCCCTGGATGGATGGATGCCCACGGGTGGTCACTGCTCTCCCCTACCTGGCTCTGAGCCCCACTGCGGCTCCAAGTGGACTCTCGGTCCAGATTCTCCAAATTCTATCCAATGTAGTCATAATAAAATCAACTGAAAGGTGAATTTACTTTTCTCAACACTTCAAGTTCACAATGAACTTTGGCTTCAATCCAAGGTATAAAAGTCAGCCTCTGAATGAGGCCCCAGGGAACGAGATGATAGAATCCTTATGTTGCATTCTTTTCTCCTTCCCAAAGAACAGATGTGCACTTTATCAGATGCCTCTTTATCATCTCAAATCATCTTACTAAATTGAAAACTTTATGGGCGGAATGACTGCCAGGCCTTTCTCCCGCCTCTCCCAGCTGCCAGCGGCTGCTGTGGGCTCAGCCCGCCAGCCCTTGGTTAAGGGGATTTAAGGAGTTTAGGTTCAACACTTTAGGGTTTCAGCAGCACATCTTTTTTATTTTTTAGCAAGAATCAGGGGAAAGAAAGGGGAAAGGGGACAGACAGACAAGAAAGGAGAGATGAGAAGCATCAATTCTTCGTTGTGGCACCTTAGTTGTTCATTAAGTGCTTTCTCATATGTGCCTTGACCATGGAGGCTCCAGCCGAGCCAGTGACCCCTTGCTCAAGCCAGCGACCATGATCTATGATCCCATGCTCAAGCCGGCGACACCATACTCAAGACAGATGAACCCCATATTCAAGCTGGTGACCTTGGGTTTTCAAACCTGGGTCCTCAGTTTCCCAGGCTCAAAGCTCTATCTACTCACTGTGCCACCGCCTGGTCAGGCTCAGCAGCACATCTTTGTCCCCAATTTTTTTTTTTAAAGAGACAGAGAGTCAGAGGGAGGGACAGATAGGGACAGACAGACAGGAAGGAAGAGAAATAAGAAGCATCAATTCTTCGTTGCAGCTCCTCAGTTGTTCACTGATTGCTTTCTCATTTGTGCCTTGACTGGGGGGCTACAGTAAAGCAAGTAGTGACCTTGGACTCAAGCCAGTGACCTTGGGCTTCAAGCCTGGGTTTCTAACCTGGGTCCTCTGTGTCCCAGTCCACTGCTCTGTCCGCTGCGCCACCACCTGGTCAAGCTGTCCCCAATTTTGATCTGTGGGATTCTGCACAATTTCTTCTTTTTTTCAATGCTCCATTCTTTTTGTTTAAGACTTTATTTTAGAGAGGAAAGATGGTGAGAGAGAGAGAGAGAGAGAGAGAGAGAACGGGGGGGAGGGAGAGAAGCAGGAAGCATCAACTCCCATATGTGCCTTGACCAGGCAGGCCCAGGGCTTCAAACCAGCAACCTCAGTATTCCAGGTCGATGCTTTATCCACTGCACCACCACAGGTCAGGGATCAATTTCAGACCCTCGTCTCCATCTTACTTTCTCTGGCCAAGCGTCTGGCATGTTGTCCTCTGTTATAACAACTTCTCAGAAGAACTAGGAACTTTCTATGAGTTCTAGGAAAGACCTCTCTGGTACTGTTTGCCAGGGTCTCTGCCCTCACATGAACATTACTGCCTCCCCATGGCCCAGTTTTGCCTTCTATCAGACCCCATGCCCAGGCTGGCCCCCAACACACTCCCTGCTTGCATGACAGCTGTCACTTGGGGGCTTCTGTCCAGGTGTGAGTTCTGCCTATTGGACCACACCTCCTCTGGGGGGCTGGTGGTTCCCCAACCAGTGAGGGCATTTGATCCAGGCCCTGCCCCTCCATATTGCCCCATTCCTCTGGTACTCTCAAAGCATGACCACAATCACTTTCATCATAGAATTCCATCTCCTTAAAGGCAGAAGAAAAATAGATACTGCTGTATCCTTGGTGCTGAGCACCGGAGAGGCCCCCAATTCCATCTGTTACTTGAAGGAAAAAAAAAAGAGGGAGGGAAAGTGACTCTAATCATGAGGTTGGTGTCAGAGGGGTCAGCAGAGCTGTGGGGCAGGTAGACACAGGGGAGAGCGGGGCATCCAGAGCAGGAGTTCAGCAGGAGGTCAAGTTCCAAGCCGTGGGAGCCAAGGCGACATGGGTGGGGCAGGGGTGAAATGAAAGTGGTCGGCTGGGGAGGGGGCCCTCCACGGGTCTTTGAGGAGAAGGGCCGACAGAAGCCCTGGAGTAGTGAGCAGGAACACTTGCACTCCCTCTCCGGCTTGGAAAAGTGAGGAAGACCTCAGGGCCACATCTCCACCAGGGGTCTGTACAAAGGACCCAGGAAGGATAAGCTATGGGCCGCAGCACCCAGGGGTGCCCTTTTCAGACATGCCTTACAAGGTGCTCCGGGCTCGCCCAGCCGGAGGGCACCAGCCCTGAGCATGAGCCTTTCTCTCACTGCTGGCACGCCTCCGGGCTGGGGTCTGAGGCACCACAATAGTCATACAGTCCTCACCCCAAACGGCTTCTTGGGGACGCAGAGGAGCAGGGAAGCAAGGAGACCACCGGGCACTTCTGAGGCTCATGGCCCCATTCACAATTCACAAGTGTTTGTCTGGCACAATTCATGTGCCCTGCCTGATGCCGGAACTATGGAGGGAGGACAAGACCAAACAAGGACAAGCCACAGCTGTTGACAGACTGGGGGATGCAGCGAGGCATGCAATGAATGGCCGGCCGAGCACGCAGAGGGCAGGAGGAGGTGCGGCCCCATCGGCTCATCCTTGTCTTGTATCACCACCTCTTGAAGGTAGGGGTGGGGAGAGCAACTCTGCACAGCTCAAGGGGACAGGGTCAGTGGCGAGGCCAGCAGCTGTTTCTAGAAGCAGTGGAGTACAGAGGCTGACAAGCGTTCAGGTAAGAATGGGCCAGCGGCGGCTCCCTGTGACATCTTGCAAAAGGGATGGCGGCCAAGACACGGAACCAACCAAAGTATTCTTCGATAGATAATTGGATAAGAACATATGGCACATATATACAATGGAATACTACTCAGCCATAGAAAAGATGAAATACTGCCATTTGTGACAGACAACATGGATGGACCTTGAGCATATCATGTTAAGAGAAATAAGTCAGACAGAAAAAGTCAAGAACCATATGATTTCACACATATGCAGGATATAAAACTGAAAGCAACAAATGAAGAAACAAGAAAAACAAATAAAAACTCACAGACACAACCTGACCAGGCGGTGGCGCAGTGGGCAGAGCGTCAGACTGGGATGCAGAGGACCCAGGTTCGAGACCCCGAGGTCGCCAGCTTGAGTGCGGGCTCATCTGGCTTGAGCAAGGCTCACCAGCTTAAACCCAAGGTCGCTGGCTCGAGCAAGGGGTTACTCGGTCTGCTGAAGGCCCGCGGTCAAGGCACATATGAGAAAACAATCAATGAACAACTAAGGTGTTGCAACGAAAAACTGGTGATTGATGTTTCTCATCTCTCGCCAGTCCTGTCTGTCTGTCCCTGTCTATCCCTCTCTCTGACTCTATGTCTCTGTAAAAAAAAATAATAATAATTCAGACACAGACAACGGTATGGTGTCTACCAGAGGGAAGAGGGCTAGGGAGAGTAAAAGGTAAAGGGGGTCAAACAGATGCTGATGGAAGATTTGACTTTGAATGGTGGGCACACAATGCAACACACAGATGATGTATCATAGAATTGTATACTTGAAACCCATAACATTTTATTAACCAATGTCACCTCCAAATTTTAATTTAAAAATGTGTTGAAAGCGGAGACATGTTGGGTCTTTTTCAGACCCTCAAACCTTGAAAGGCAGAACCTAGGAACCTGTGTGGTGTCTGTGGGCAGCTCACAGGTGTGCATCAGCCTTTTCTGGCTAAATTTAGTCCCTTGATGCACAATGGCCTTTGCTTCCCCTCTTTTTTCTAACCTGAAACACCAGAGCTCAAACTGGCTTGAAAGAAATGAGGGTGTGGTTTCACGGGGCCCACTACTCAGACGGGAACACTGCGACCACATGAAGGTGATGTGTGCCACTCCGAGTCACAGCCAGACAGGAAAAGGAACTCAACGAGCCAGAAGAGTCTCCAGATGGAAGGGGCCTCATCACTCAGAGACAAGGCCCAGAGGCCTCTTTCCATTTATGTATTATTTTGAACTTAGATGCCCAAACCACTGGGCTATGCAGACACTCAACACAGATGGCAGGAGCTTAGGAAACGAGGATTTAGAGCAAGATAGGTTTCTTAAATAGAGACGGACATGGCCCAGTGGCTCAGAATAGACAAGGCGGGAAACAGCAGCTTCCATCAGAGCCAATGAGTAATTAAAACCATTTCCCCTTTCAGAGTCCTCATTACAAAGGTCAAGAAATCAGATCCATTATCCGGATGGCATAACTGCAGGATGAGATTTCCTCTCCAGGTTTCCAAACATTTGTAAAGATGGAAGTGTTCAACATGGCCTTCCTGGATTCTTTAGGTAAGAAATAAACAAAGAAGTCCCAACATCAACCTTGCAGGCCTCTCTTCCACATGTTGTGGGGTTAGAGGAGAGGGCTCTCAGAACTCAGCAGTGTGGCTTTCAGGACCTGCACCCTCACGGGGAAGGGGATGCAAGAGGGCGTGTGTGCGCCTGCGTGTGCGTCTGTGTGTGTCCTGCTAAGTACTTCCTTCACTACACAGCTAATCCGATTAGCAGCTTTAGGAAACTCTGCAATGTTAATTCAAGGACCCCATTCATAGAACAGCTTGGCCCATGCCTGCCCAGAACTCTCATTCTTCTCACTGCAAATAAAATGCACACAGAAGGACTTTCTCTCCCTCAAGAATGCGCTCTTGCCTCCTGGCCCCGCACACATCCAAAGGGCTGCTGCCACTTCCTCCACAGCTCCCATGCAGGGCAATGGGCCTGTTTGAAAATTGAAGGAAATTCCAAGCACAAAATGAGGCTAATTTTAACGGCATCATCAACCAGGTGGCCTCCAAAGCCGGCAGCTATGCTGAATAAAGAGATGTCTTGAACACAGAAGTTGTAGGGCCCTGAATGGGCCTGGCTTTCTCTGGGCCTTGATTTCTTTTTCTGTAGAATGGGGATTTGGAGCAGAGGGCAAAGGTGGAACAGAGGCTGGAAGGAAGGACACTCGGAACCTAGACAGAGTGTCATCATTGCATTTGGCTGGAGGATAAAGAGAGGGAAGCGATCTAGAATGTAGGGTGTGGAAAACGTGTGCAAAGCCTTGGGCAGGGGTCCCCAAACTTTTTACACAGGGGGCCAGTTCACCGTCCCTCAGACCGTTGGAGGGCCGGACTATAAAAAAAACTATGAACAAATCCCTATGCACACTGTACATATCTTATTTTAAAGTAAAAAAAACAAAACAGGAAGAAATACAATATTTAAAATAACAAACAAGTAAATTTAAATCAACAAACTGACCAGTATTTCAATGGGAACTATGCTCCTCCACTGACCACCTATGAAAGAGGTGCCCCTTCCAGAAGTGCGGCGGGGGCCAGATAAATGGCCTCAGGGGGCTGCATGTGGCCCGCGGGCCGTAGTTTGGGGACCCCTGGCCTTGGGGGTCAGACTAAGGCATGTTTCTGATAAGTGATGGGAAGCCCACTAAAGGGTGTTAAGAAGCATGTTTGTATTAGTTTCCTGGGCTACCATAACAAATTGCCACAAAGTGCACTGCTTAAAACAACAGAAATCTCTTCTCTCATAGATCCGGGGGCTAGAAGTCTGAAATCAAGGTGTCGGCAGGGCCATACTGCCTCTGAATGCTCTAAAGAAGAAGCCGTCTTTGCTTCCGGAGGGCTTGGGGGCTCCCTGCAATCCTTGCTGTGCCTGGCATGTAGCAGCACCACTCTGATCTCTGCCTCCCTCTTCGTGGGCCTTCCTCTTGTATCTGTGTGTCCTCACCTCTTTTTGTAAGGACTCCAGTCATTGGATCCAGAGTGGTCTCATCTCAAGATCCTTAACTAATTACATCTGCAAAGACTCTATTTCCAAATAATGTCACAGGCTGAGATTCCCGGTGGGCATGAATTTGGGGGCTGGCGAACACATCAACTCGAGACAGTGGTGGCCAGGTCAGGGCCAGGAAGATCCCCTGGAAGCAGGATGGGGAAGCAATGGCTGGAGGCAGGGAGACAAGGTCTCTGTACCCGGGTATAGGGTCTTTGCTCCCCCTATGGCCCAGAAAGAGTCCAGCCTATTTTCCAAAGGCAAAGCAATGCTGACACGCCCCTCTGTTGTTCTCCATTTCTTCTATCTGGCAACATGGCGGACAGGCTGGTCCAGGGGAGGACACACGGCCCGGGAGATGGGAAACCTGGGTTCTGCCATTGAGTTTGGGACTTTGGGCTCTTCTAGGAAATGACTCCAAGTAGGTCACATCCAGCGCAATGACATTGTTTCATTCTGCAGCCAGGAAAGCAGCTCCAAGTTCACCAGGTGAACCAGGAAAGGGGGCCCTGGGGCTGCGCTGCATCCCACCCGCCTCCAGGAATTCACCCTGTGAGCCCTACCGAAAACAAAACAAAGCAAATCAAAACAAAAACGGGGAAACTTACCAAAGCTTAGGAATGAGATAACCTATGTCTAAGAATACATGCTTTCAAACATTGGGAAGTACAACGTGGGGATAATGCTGTGGTTCTTTTTCCATTTATTTTTTAAAACTAAAGCAAATGCTTAAAGACTTATGTACAACATTGTTCACAGTAGTCATTCAGGGAAAAAAAAAATTGCGGCCCTGGCTGGTGGGCTCAGCGGTAGAGTGTCGGCCTGGCGTGCGGGGGACCCGGATTCGATTCCCGGCCAGGGCACATAGGAGAAGCGCCTATTTGCTTCTCCACGCCCCCCTTCCTCTCTGTCTCTCTCTTCCCCTCCCGCAGCCGAGGCTCCATTGGAGCAAAGATGGCCCGGGCGCTGGGGATGGCTCCTTGGCCTCTGCCCCAGGCGCTAGAGTGGCTCTGGTCGCGGCAGAGCTACGCCCCGGAGGGACAGAGCATCGCCCCCTGGTGGGCAGAGCTTCGCCCCTGGTGGGCGTGCCGGGTGGATCCCGGTTGGGCACATGCGGGAGTCTGACTGTCTCTCCCCGTTTCCAGCTTCAGAAAAAAAATACAAAAAAATTGCAAAAAAAGGGGCCACAACCCTCATGTCAGTCTGTAGGGGACTGGTTCGATAAATTGAGGCAGTCGTACATTAGATGCAAAAGATCCCGATGTACTGTACAAGATGTCCATCAGGTTTACGTGGAAGATGCAGGTTACACAAGAGACAGTGAAAAAAAAATCGTTTTTATATTTTTAAAAGATCTGTGTGCACACGGCCCGAACGTAGCAAGGCTAGCAGGCTCAGCACACAGATAATGATGGGAATGCCTGGTGCTAGGATGACAGGGGACACTCACTTTCTACTTCCTACAATTTAGAACTAGCGGACTTTATTCTTTTTTAACAACTGGTAGTAGAAGTTTAATCAACAAAAACAATAAAAATATTCCCATTCTGAAAATAAAATAACTATTCTGGATGGATGCAAAGTACTCTTGGTCCTCAGAGAAAAGTAATCAGGCTAAAAATTACCTTGCCATAAAAACACACTGGGAAAATATATATAGCTCAAGCGAGGGAAGGAAAAACACCAGGTTGGTACATGATTCAAAGACTTCAGGTCCAAGCCCCAGTGTTCCCATTCTCCACTTTAACCTTAAACCCTCCCAGGGCAATGGTCTTTCTGTAAATATATACTACTAATAATAATAATGAGGAGGAAGAGGCAGAGTTAATATTATTGAGCACTTATTATGTGCCAGACACTGTGCTAAGTACTCCACTTATATTCTTTCTTTTTGTCCTCAGAACATTACTATTCTCACTTGACAGATGAAGAAACTGAGGCCCAGCTCAAGGATTCAAGCCCAGGCAGCCTGACCTGAAAGCTCATGCTGAGACCAGAGCTCTCATCACCCTTCCTGCAGCAAAGCCCTGTTGGAGCTCTCCATCTCTTAGACCCCTGGGAGTGGCTCCAGGGTCTGCCAAGTCCCTGTCTACCTGTTCCTTCTCCCTTCTCCACCGATGTTGGCCAGTGCCTTCCAGGGACTAGGGGTTGGGCCACCTCAGGGGAGGGAGGATACAAAGCTTAATATGACATAGACTCTGCCTTCTCTCAGCTCACAGGGGCGAAGGAAAGAGAAGTAGGCTCTCCAGTTCTTGGACCACAAGGCTGTCGGGCTGGTGTTGGGGTGGTAATCAGTCGAGCGAGGGAGGGCAGGGTTGCTGGGTTCCCTCCACTGCAGCGTCCTTGGGCCACCTTCCAAACAGACAGCTCTCCAGCAGCTGGGAACTGGCCACCCCTGGCCCCTCTCTGGGTAGCTCATATTTGTCAAGCCTGGTGTGGGGTGGTCAGCCATGGGGGACGGTCATGTGAGGAACCCAGGCCCAGGAACTTTGGCTAGAACTGCCCACATCCAGGTGTGCCAAAAGAAACTTCCCAGGAGTCCTTTGGAAAAAAGCGACTGTCCGTCAGCCAGTGAGATTTCACCACGTCATATTAGCTCGACCACCCTAGAGACCCTTTAACTATCTCTCACGTGGCTCACCCTATGCGACTTCCCTGGCCCCTGTCCCCGGGGTTAGGGAACCTCGTCGGGTGTAATGCGCTGTACTCAATGACACCTTTAATTATTCCACACTTCGTGGCTCCGGCCCCTTCCTTCCTCCTCAGCGGGGAAAAATCTTACACCTGGGACCCAGTGCTGTGTATGTCCTCCAAAGACAGCACAGGGACTGCTGACAGAGGCAACCCTGAGCGTTCCACGATGGCAGATGGGTGTCAACCGACTGCTGTGCTGGCCCAGAGGGTGAGAGGCAGGTCCCCAAGTCGGAAAGACCAAGACTCAAAGGCCTCACTGGATCCTACACAGTCACCCCTCCTGCTTTTCACATCAATATGGAAACCCACAGAGTGTAAAGCGGTAGAACTACGTTGGGAAACTGTTGGACAGTATCTACAGAAGCCAAACTCATGCATACCCTATGCCTCAGCAATTCTACTCCTGAGTCTATGCCCAGTGGAAATGAGGGCTTGTGTCCACCAAAAGATACACACAGAAATGACAGTAGCAGCTTTATCTGTCATGGCCAAAAACTGTGACCTGTCCAAATGTCTGTGAATAGAAGGACGAGCAGTGTACATTCATACAACAGAATCCCACACGACAATGAAAAGAGAATGAAATACCGCTTCACTCGAAAACATGGGGGGGGGGATGTCACAGCAGAAAGCTGAGCAGAAAACGACAGCGGAACAATACATACTGCATGATTCCTTTGAGGTCAGGCCAGTGGCTGCTGTGGGATTGGCATAGATCAGGAGCCCCTGGGGTTCTGGAAATGTTCCATTCCTTGGTTGGGGTGGTGGTCACACGGACATATGTAAAAGCTCATTATATGGTATGTTTGAGGTATGTGAAGTTCACTGTTTTTAAGTAATAATGCAAAAATGGTTTAAAATACTTTTAACCGTACAAAGACTTCAATCAGGTCAACTTCTCTAGCCTCCAGGTAGGAACTTGGGTAAGATGTTGATTAGCTGGAGTGGTAGAATCATGTAAGGATGCTTCCTTTTGTTAGCACGCAATTAAGTATATCTATGTTAGTGTCAAAGACAATTAGGTTTCTCAAACTCCATTTAAAATTTGACAAATTTCACAGAAAAGTTCCCCTAAATCCTAAGAAATGACAGTCATAAAACCAGATACCAAAAGGAGGCGCAAGAGTGCCAACGGGTCCTCCCGCCTCCCAGCCGTGGACAGTGGTGTCCCCCTGACCTCCTGTCACCCTCACCTTCTTGCTCTCCCTTCAACCCCTCAACCCGCTGGGAGCTTGGAGCCCAGGACTTGCCTCTGTCTCTATAGCTGAGTCACTATAGCTATAGTCCTCATGGGTCACGGGAGTTGCCCCCAAATCTGGGTACACTTCCACCCACCTCCATCCACAGAAAGAGGGAGCCAACCATTGGACAAGGAGGAGGCCACATAACCTCCTCAGTGGTTACCACGGGCCCGCTTCCCAGCATCGCCCTCCCACCCCAAGAAGCTCTTCCTCTGCCTGGAATGTCCTTCTCTACGCTCTGGCTCCTCACTCCCCAGCCCGGCAAGTTCCGCCCTCTCCCCAGGAACTGCTTCTCCAGGAAGCCTTTCTGACTCTCCCCTCTCAGTAATAGCCCCAGTCCGGGGTGCCGCCCCGGCCCTATGTTCCACGGGACCCCCCCACCTGCACTGCCTCTAACTCTCAGCACTCTTTAGTTTCTGCACCTGTTTTCTCTACCAGCTGGTGAACCCTGAAGAAGAGAAGCCTCAATTTATACCTGCTCGAGATTTAACACCAGACCTGGCACAAAGTAGACACTCAATAGAAGTTTTAATGAATGAATGAGTGAGTGAGTGAATGAATAAATGAATGGAGACCACACCCATACACATGAACGTATTTCCTTCCTTCCCTCCCAAGTATGTAACAGATCCCAGGACCTTTTGCACCAGGAAACGATGAAATGAAGAATTGGTGAATCAGCTTGGGTTTAAGGCACCCAAAGCATGAGGAATGGTCTGGAGGCCACTAATCAGTAGCCAGAGAAGGGGTTACCCCTTCCCCACCATCACCACCAGCAAGCAGCATGTGGGACAGCCCAAGCTTCCAGCCAGGAGCCAGCACCCTCAGGGCAGCTGAGGGGCTGTGGAGGGCAGTGAGGGAGGAGAGGACTCCACCAAAGTCACCTCAGGTAAAAGCCGAGCAGGTCACATCACATTCCAATTCAGAAGCATTGGGCAGCCCACAGGGGAAGACCCTGGCTCATTAGATCAACAGGCACTGAGTTCCCTGGGAGTTGCCCCTACCATGGGCACAGTCCCACCCACCCCTGCAACAGGCACTTTCACCATCAACCCCAGCCAACCTCTCCAGGAAAATGTCTCTCCACAACCCACACCGAAGAGCTACCCTCCAGTGACCACACCTTTCCTCTGTTCCCCAAATAAAGGCAGCCCCTCTCATACTCTCCGACTTTGCACTTAGCCTCCCCTCTGCCTCCAATGCCTTTTCTTGATTCTTCACCTAAGGCACACCTACTCATTCATCGAGACGACACAGGAGGGCCCCCTCCCATCACGTTTTTCTTGGCTCACCTTCGTAGGCGTCTCCACTCACTCTTCCCCTTCCCAGTGCTCTTGGTGAACTGCAGCCCTGGCCAGGAGGAATTAGTTTATCTATTTACATTTCAGTATTGCCTGAGACCACCTTATCTGCCAGGAGCCACTACCTGGGGAGTTGACCTTACCAACCCCTTATGGAGTGAGCGTTGATTGCATCCCCATTTTACAGATAGGTAAACCGAACCTTGTAGATGTTAGAGAGCTTATCCAGGTTTAAACTCTGCCCCGCGTGAAAGGTCACTTTGAAGGCAGAGGTCACATCTCATTCCTCTTTCTCGGACGCTGCACTTGGCCCGTGACAGGTGCTCAGAAGGAGGGTAGGAAGCTTCAGTTATACAAGACGAGGAAGTCCTGGAGATCCGCCTCACCACGCTGTGTCTTCGTTTCTAATACTGTCTGTACACTTCAGATTTAAGAGGGCGGATCTCACATTGCGTTCTTCCATAATAATTTTAAAGCCTCAAGAAAAAGGGAAAGAGGATGGGAAGTTCTAGGTAGCAGAGACAGGATAGCAGTGGGCACACCTGAGCTTCAGTCACCGAATAACAAGCATCATCAGCCAGAGCAGCTCATCAGCCCCACAGCTCAGCCCCCGGGGCCGCGTCTGAGACGGCAGTTCCACAGAGCGGGGGTGTCTGAGCGCGGCGGGCAGGGATGTGAGAGCACTCCAGAGATCAGTCCCGTTACCTTTCACCCCAAGGTGGGGGCAAGGAGGGGGAGTAGGAGGCAGTCATCAAAGGCTGAAGCCCCACTCATGTTTCCGGGCCCACACGGACTTTCGCCTGGGCTGCCAGCCAAACCAGTGCAGGATCCCCCATGGACAAACATCTCCAGTGCTCATCATTATTAGCGCCATCATCAGACATGCCCTAAATGCACCCCATCTAGAATCTTCTCCAGTTGGGAAGCACCAGACCCAAGACCAGAGTCCCAAGAACCTATGCTAAACTCAAATCTGAACCCACGGAACTCAAACCTGAATCCTCGAATAAACAGGCAAATGAGATGTTCTTAGAAGGGTCAGCACACCTGGAGGCTCCAGCTCCACAGCCTACGGTGGAGAAGGAGGGGCGACCCCTCTGGTTTCCCACATCAGGCGGGCACTGGACTGACAGACACTGACGGCTGTGGTCCACATCTACCCCCGATGGAGTCCCTGACCCCCCTTCTAGGGCAGGGGAAGGGGGGATGCAGTCCTTACCCGTCTGATGTCCTGTTTCCTCCACTGCTTGCTGGCTCCAGTCTTGGGTCTTGTCGATATGAAATAGCTTCAGGTCTTCTTCATCTAGGGCGATGTCTCCCCAAAAGACAGCTGGGAATAAAAAACCATAAGTGGGTCAATTTAAGCTGGAGGTCAAGAAATGGATTTACTAATGCCCAAGAAGTCACTGGGTGACAGCCAATCCAATCACATTTCATCCTGACATAGGGCTGGTAGGAAAGAGGATTGGCAGGTAATACTTTTGTGCATTAAAGCTACAGGGCTGGGACAACCACGTCAAGCTCAAAGGCCTGGGTCTGGCAGGCCTGAGCGTTGCAGGGCAAGGTCTTCTGGACGAGGAGAGAATGGACTAGGGAGAGACAGGGTCATCTCGTCTTTCTCTAGCTGCAGGCAGCTCTGGGAAAAACCACCACAGTAGAGACAGTGGTTTCTCTCTTCTTTAAAATGTCCAGGACATAAACAAAAAATCGCCATGTGTCTGTGATAAATGATACTACTGTTCACAATATTTGCTATCCTTCCCTGCAGGAAGGTTATGTTTCCCTGCCCCAAGGACGGCAGGATGAGCACGGTACCTGTTCTGACTAATTAAGCATGGCAGGAAGCTTTAAGAGCTAGTGCATGGCCTGACCAGGCGGTGGCGCAGTGGACAGAGCGTCAGACTGGGATGCAGAGGACCCAGGTTCGAGACCCCGAGCTCTCCAGCTTGAGCGCGGGCTCATCTGGTTTGAGCAAAAATTCCACCAGCTTGAGCCCAAGGTCACTGGCTCCAGCAAGGGGTTACTCGGTCTGCTGACAGCCCGCGGTCAAGGCACATATGAGAAAGCAATCAATGAACAACTAAGGTGTTGCAATGCGCAATGAAAAACTAATGATTGATGCTTCTCATCTCTCCGTTCCTGTCTGTCTGTCCCTGTCTATCCCTCTCTCTGACTCTCTCTCTCTGTCTCTGTAAAAAATAAATAAATAAATAAATAAATAAATAATTAAAAAAAAAAAAAGAGCTAGTGCGTGATTGTGTCCTCTCTTCCCTTCTCAAGAAGACAATCACTATAAGTCTAAGATGCCTTGACTCGGCATCAAAGACAGCTGCTCTGTGACCCATTGTTTTTCATGTTCCCTTTGGTGCTCAGAGGTTCTCAGCGTTCCTGGGGAGATGTACTCAGTGGGGTTCAGGATGGGTGAGAGGAGAAAACCTCTCTTCTGTGACATGGAGGAAGGGCCACCGGACCGGGGCATTCTCCAGCAATTTTAATAGATTGTCTTTATTCCAGAATCTCATATGGAAACTTTAGAATCTTGAAATTCATTTCCTTAAACTCTCTGAGTAGTGTGCCCCTGATAAGTGCTCAGTGCTCCAGTATACACCAGTTTGAAAACCATGAGTGACAGGTCAGGGCAAAGCAGCATAGGACCCCTCATCAGCAGCTGCTTCCTAAGTTAAGGTAATGCTGAGAAAGTCCCCTTGCACTGTCCCAAGGGCTGGCTCAGTAGCCCTGGCCTCCACCTGCTACTGAGTCCTTCGGTGCCCAGCACTCTGACAGACGTCCTTGGAATCTCAAAGGGCCGGAGCCTCCGGCTGATTCCCTTACAGGGAATTCATGAAGGCACTACCTGCCTGCAAACTTCATATTGTTCACCTGGGGAGGGAGATTGATTAAAATCATGTGCTTTTTAGCTAGAGAGATCCCAAATTCAAATCCCATTGTCACCATTTAATAGCAACATATCCTTGGGCAAATCACTTGGTCTCCTGAGCCTCAGTTTCCCCATCTGGAGATAGAAGCACCTAGCTTGTAGAGTTGGCGAGAATTAAAGGAGATAAGCACGTGAAGCCCTTGGGACAGGGTCTGGCCCATAGCAAGCATTCGGCAACTAGTGGTGCCGCTCTCATTCTCACTAGTTCCTTTTGACCCGTCTCTTTCTACTCTATTCTCGCCTCATCCAGAAGACCTTGCCCCTGCAATGCTCAACTCAACTCCCATGTATCCTCCATGAAGCCTCCCTCCCACCCCTGGAACTCTTCCTCCTTTCTCTGCCTTTTTTTTTTTAGGACAAACTCAACCACACAATGTCAATCAGACAATGTCAATCAGACAATGGGGGCTAAATTGTGCTTATTAGCCCAAGGCTGACCCTGGCACCATTGGGAAACTAGAGACAAGCAGCTGAGCTGTGACCCCCAGATATGGGGATCATCAACAATGGCCCACGTTAATGGTGACATGCAGTGAGGCCAAGAGAAGTTCTGACAGCTGTGATCCCCATGGAGGGGGGGAGGTCACTGACTTACTGACTGCACCCAACACAAGGCAGCCCTGACCCAGAGCAGCCAAGAGGATGCTGACCTGGCCTCCTCTGGGAGCACACACGGTAAGAGCACACACGTGGCATGCCACTGGACGCCCTGCCATCCCAGGACCCAGAGAGCCCCCTCCCATATCCAATCGAGTCTCCCGTCCTGGGCTCCTGGAGGCTCCCACACTCTGCCCTTCTGTCCCACAGATCCTGTCTCAGCATCCCAGAGATAGCTCCTCTGGGTATCCCTCAAAGACGCAGTCCAAGAAGGGTGCCTGCTGTTGCCTAGAGACGAGGCCTTGCATAAAAGGATTCCTCATCACTGCTCTGAGCCCTGGAAGCTCCCTGACAGTGAGCTCAGAGCTACAGGCTTCCAACCAGAGTGACAGGCACTGGAGGAGGACAGAGGTCCAGAACCAGGATGTCATCTAGAGCCATCCTCCGACCCCATTCCATAGATACCAGCATATCGCGTAGGGACGCTGAGTGATTTGTTCCAGGTCACTTAGCAAGTAATTTGGCAGAGCCAAGACTCAGATCCGGGATGATTCCTTTCATGCTCTGGTCTGAACCACCAGGACAGAATGTGTCCGCATGCACCTTGGAGCCAAGGGGGAAAGCTCTTATACTAAACGGGATGGAAACTGGCTCTGACCTTCTAAATAAGCCTGAGGTAATGGTGGGGAGCCAGCATGCGAGATTGCTGCCATGGCGTGTTCTTCCTAACAAACTTTCTTCAAGGGTCTCAAACAATGCACTGCGGAGAAATGTGAGAAAGCTCAGGAGCCTGTTTGGAGTCACACACCCTGGTGGCATCACTCCCGGATTCCCCAGAGGTCAGAATTTCATGTCAACACAACATCTACTGCAGCTTTCTAGCTCCTCCTCCGGGAAAAAGGCACTGCACGTGGCAGACTGTGGAAGCAAGGCGGCGAGGAGCATTTGTGGAGCCAAGCACACAGAAAGGGCTCTATCTGCAACCTAAGAGATGGCAGAGATGTCACCAGGGCCTCTGGGCAGGGGCACATCCTGAGAGGACAGGCTCCGCCCGCATTGCAGGGAGTTTGGAAACTGCGTCCATGGAGTCATGGGCTTTCTCCCTGACTCCAGCCAGAGAAAACTCAGGTCTCCTGTCTTTTCAAAGATAGTTCAAGGCCCTGGCCGGTTGGCTCAGTGGTAGAGCGTCGGCCTGGCGTGCGGAAGTCCCGGGTTCGATTCCCGGCCAGGGCACACAGGAGAAGCGCCCATCTGCTTCTCCACCCCTCCTCCTCTCCTTCCTCTCTGTCTCTCTCTTCCCCTCCCACAGCCGAGGCTCCATTGGAGCAAAGATGGCCCGGGCGCTGGGGATGGCTCCTTGGCCTCTGCCCCAGGCGCTAGAGTGGCTCTGGTCGCGACAGAGCGACGCCCCGAGGGGCAGAGCATCGCCTCCTGGTGGGCAGAGCATGGCCCCTGGTGGGCGTGCCGGGTGGATCCCGGTCGGGCGCATGCGGGAGTCTGTCTGACTATCTCTCCCCGTTTCCAGCTTCAGAAAAATACAAAAAAAAAAAAAAAAAAAAAGAAAAGATAGTTCTTTCTGGACCCCCTTGAATGGCCTGGAGGGTCCTGTAGCGCCAGGGGGGTCACAGAAGGTTCTACCACACCCGAACCATCCTGAGACAGGAGGATACACTCTAAACAACCAGCCATTCTACTTGAACTTCTCTGTAATATCACAACAGAAGAGATTAATATTCAAGTTCATCTTCTGTCTTCATGGTTTAGGAAGGCAAGGACTGCATCTACCTGGCCTATTACTATCCTATCCCCAGCACATGGCACACTGAAGCGGCACAGGAAATACCTGTTGAACAAATGCCTGAGGAAGCTCCGGAGGCCACAAGGACTGTCTTCTGCCCCAGGTCTCCCCACTCCAGGGTGAGATCTGAGACTCAGCAGAGCTTCTTGGTCCTTCTTTAAAAGTTAATTACACTCCAGCCTGACCAGGTGGTGGCGCAGTGGATAGAGCGTCAGACTGGGATGCGGAAGGACCCAGGTTCGAGACCCCGAGGTCACCAGCTTGAGCGCGGGCTCATCTGGCTTGAGCAAAGAGCTCACCAGCTTAGACCCAAGGTCGCTGGCTCCAGCAGGGGGTTCCTCGGTCTGCTGAAGGCCTGCGGTCAAGGCACAAGTGAGAAAGCAATCAATGAACAACTAAGAAGTCGCAACGCGCAACAAGAAACTGATGATTGATGCTTCTCATCTCTCTCCGTTCCTGTCTGTCTGTCCCTGTCTATCTCTGCCTCTGTAAAAAAAAAAAAAAAAAAAAAAAAAAAAAGAAATTAATTACACTCCAAACAGAAAGGAGTGTACATGAGCCTGTAGGATTGGTCACTCTGTCCAACAGACTGAGGTCATGTTGGGAAATGAGGACAGGCCATCAGCTCTGAGCCCTGTGGGAGACAGTCACCACGCCACTCTTAAAACAAGAGCAAAACTGCATTATACACAAAAATCAGGTTGAATGCCTGGCCTGGCTGGGAGGCCACCATAAAACAGGGACCCCAGACCACTAGGTCTGTTGATGTGGGTGATAAATTTTATCTTCTTTGTTCATTACAATAACTCTAGTGCCCAGAACAGTGTCTGGCATCTAGAATATGATCAGGTAATATTTATTAATAAATTAATGAAAGGAGAGTAAGTACCAAGTTCTATTTGGGTGAGTTCAATACAAGGTCAAATTACTTCCTAACCATCGGCCCACTAACCATGTCTTTTTCCTTTTGAAATAATGGGAATATCTGAAAACATTAAACTGGTGAATTTTCAATAATAGTCTTAGCTCACCTTTTCAAAAAAAGTTTTGAGAGCCGAGAAAGACAGGAAGGGAGAGTGAGAAGCATCAACTCGTAGCTGCTTTTAATTTAGTTGAGCATTGAGCTCCTCGTACATGCCTTGCTCAAGCCAGTGACCTTGGGCTTTCCATGGCAGCAACCTTTGGGCTCAAGCTGGCGAGCTTTGGGCTCACGTGGATGATCCCTGCTCAAGCCAGTGACTCCATGCTGACAAGCCCGTGCTCAGAGCCAGGGACCTCGGGGTTTCCAACTGGCGACCTCAGTGTTCTGGTTCAACACTTCATCCACTGCATCACCACCGTTAGGCATCTTATTTCTCATATCCAGCTGTCATTATGGCCCCAGAGAAGAGGGAAGGGTGAATGGAGATGACCTGGGGGAGTCCCCATCAGACAGAAGGGAAGTAAAAGGAAGCCCTCATGTCAGAGGACAGTAGAGGGTGTATGGTGTGAGGGGGCGTGGGCACATCAGGGTCTGAGCCAACTCCCCAAGGCATCGCCCAGTGAGGCAGCATGTCTGGGAGAAGTTGCCGCATCCACCACACACAGGGGCAATCAGACAGTGTGGGTGGAGGGCGATGCCCACACACGTGGCCCCAAGGTGTTCCCAGACCTGGTGTTCTGAGGTTCCAGGTGCCCCCACATGCCCAGGGAGGAAGTAGATGTGTTGTGACGGTCAGTGCATCAGCAGAGGCTTGAGGTCAGGGTAAAAAAGGCCACAGAGTAGAATTTATACCCACAGCCCAAATGCTCAAGAGGACAGACATCATCAGTAAGCACCAGCACTGCGTGCCATAATGCTAGCGATGACCAAACGCCCCTCCGTGGGCACTGTGAGGGCCCAGGAACCTGAGGGTCAGACAGACCCACCACTGCCCAATGGACTCAGATGACAGCCCCCTCTCCTGTCAAGAAGTCACAGGAGGTCCATTTCTACTCTTTATACCCCCCACCCCAACACATCCCCCATGATCAGATTCTGTTCCAGAAAAGTACAGGGATAGGGGAAGACAATAGAAAAACTTGAAAATTTATTCCAGACTCTAAATTACCCAAAATATATCAAAGATACTGAAATTCATCCCTTGATAAATCTGTGTCTTGACCTCTTCTTCCAGCTTGTATAAAATGTTTGTTGAGTAGATGGCTGGCTGAATGCTCTTGAACTCCAGAGGGGTAATAACAATAATAATAGTAAATGTTCTTTTAGTGCCTATTAAAGAAAATTCAATTTAGCTAAAGAAACTAAAGAAGCAAAGTTTTCTTTCCCATGTGGGTAATAAGCAAGTGATGTTTTATTGTACTTTTCTATATTTTAACTGGTTAGTACCACACAGTGTTTGTGAGATCATAGCACTGGTCCCCAAACGTTAGTGTTCAGACCCAACACCCCCCACACCTCCTGCCACTCAAAAGGTCTGCAGGAGAGGGGGGAACTCATCTTCTAAACAAGCATCTCAGGTGAATCTGAGCCAGACACTTCCTGAGCCACATTCTGAGAAACACTGATCCGGAGAACTGGAGGCACTGACCAGCATGGCCACCCACCCCAGGGCCCCGGGAAGAGGGCATCTCATCGGGAGCATGCAGCACAGACATGTGGGTGCTCAGATTCTCTGGAAGACATTTTTTTATCACACCAGATGACACAAGGGTATGGGAAAATTTTCTCCCAAACAACGTTGCCTTTGGTGCTTAGTTAAATCATGGCCCCAATCTGGGCTGCTTTGTGGTAGAGATGATCTTTTCCCTTCAGATGTTATTGGTCCTTTGACCGAATCTGAGTAACATCTCTGATCTCAGTCTGCTGGTATCACTTGTTTATGGTCTGTCTCTCCCTTCTCCCACTGGGAAACGGTAGAGTGAATCCTCAAGGGCAGAATGAAGCCTTGTTCATGCTGTGCCTGCCTCACTCCACCCCAATTCCCAGAAAGTAACATAGTAGCTCAAAACATACTTGTCATGTGAATGGATGAACAAATGAATGAATGAATGGATGGATGGATATTATTTGACTCCAGAATGATAATAACAGTAATCATAGCAAATATTCTTTAGCTGTGTATTAAGTCCAGGGATTACTGGACTTAATCACATACATTATTTATGTAATTCTCACAGAACCCAAGTAGGTAAGTATTTTTATTCCCATAGACTGAAGGCCACAGAGTTTAGCAACTTGCTCCACATAGTAAATATGGAGTGGAGTCACCAATAGACTGTCTTTGGTCATTGTGATCGTGTAGTCATACAAAACTATGAGATAAAGTCAGATGTCATTAATATTGATAAGAATTGTAGCCCTAGCTACAAAAGGAAAATAACCCAGTCTTTCTTCACATTTACATATCCATGAAGCTAGCTGGGAAAACATTTACAATTTTTACTTATTTTTAATTTATTTTTATTTATTGATTTGAGAGAGAGAGAAAGGGAGACAGAGAAAAAGAAACATTGATTTGTTGTTCCACTTATTTATACATTCATGGTTGACTCTTGTATGTGCTCTGACCAGGGATCAAACCCACAACCTTGACATATAGGCACGACGCTACCTGGCCAGGGTCAGGCATATAATACTTTTAAAAGGGGAATAAGTGTAAAACTGGATCAAGTGATATTGCAGCCCAGGGGAGTGTTATAGACAGAAGGAAAGAATCAGATGATGTGTAACTTAAATCTGGAGAAGCCCAGCCCTGAGACCACCCACATGGGGCATCAACAGAGCACCTCAACACAGGATTCACACCACACACCAAAATAAATCCAAATAAGCAAAAAATATAAAAAGCCAAAAATTAAATTAACAAAGTAGCTGAGCAATATTTAGAATCGAATGAGCTAAGTCTATATATTAAACACACAGCTATCGAATTCTTACCAAAAGGCAAAAAACATGGCCCAGGGCAGCTTCTGAAGAGAACCCTCTTAAGAGATTCCCACCACCTGAGTAACTTTCTTCTTCCACCACCAAGCCCTGGCTGCTCGAACGGTAATGTCCAGATGAATAGCATCAGCATCATCTTGGAGCTTAATTACGAATACAAACCCACAGGGGCCAGCACAGACCTGCAGAACTGGAAGCTGCACGCGGCAAGATCCCAGGTAGAACATGCGCACAGGGGAGTTTGAGAAGCACTGACTCACGGTGAGGGAGACTCTGCCTCTGTCAGCCGGGCTCCTGGGGTCATGGGCTCCCCTGTACCTTTACGCTTGTCGTCGCTGTAAGCAGGGTAATTCTTCACAGAAATGTAGGCCTTGAATGGATAGGCCATAGGAAGCATTTAAAATGCACATCATCAGTGAGAATGCCATCTGCCACACACAGCCTTGGCTGACCCCACTGGAGATTCCGATCTGCAACTGGTGGAGTTGTGACCAGGTGGTAGCGTTTTGTTATGAAGCTCTGGCTAGTAAATATTTCAGGGATGAATTACGAAATACAATGGAGAATGCTTTTAAAAGTCATAAATAAGCATCTTTAAAGGAGGTGGATTTTTTTTTAAGACTTTATTTATTCATTTTAGAGAGGGGAGAGAAACAGAGAAGAGGGGAGGAGCAGGAAGCATCAACTCCCATATGTGCCTTGACCGGGCAAGCCCAGGGTTTTGAACCAGCAACCTCAGCATTTCCAGGTCGATGCTTTATCCACTGTGCCTCCACAGGTCAGGCTAAAGGAGGCAGATTTTAAAGCTATTATATAATAAATTTGACAAAATAAAAACGTATTTATTTGAAAATATACTGTGCACAAAAATTAGGGGGTCTTTCAAAATGAATATGAAGCAACAAAAATATCCCCTAATTTTTGTAAACAGTATATAAAAGGAGACTAATTTTAGAGAACACTTTCTAATAATACATATTCAGTGATCTGCTGATCTTTTAACAACTGGCTGGGGGAGGGGAGAGCCTTAATTTGCGGGTTTCCTGGTGCAAACACTCCCACCGTGGCTGATTTCAAGGTCACAGAACAGGGAGTTGGGAAGAAGTCGGTACAGTGAGCTCTCACAATCAGGTAAGAGCCAGCTTCAGCACACTGCTGTAATGACAATAAGTATCAGTAAAGTACCTCGCAGTTTCCACAGGTCAGCTGTGTTCCCCATCAGAGTCCGTGTGCATGTGCCTGACCCTCAGGCTGCAAAACAGGACCACGATCCAGGCTCACAGAAAATCCCCACCACTGTGGCTCCTGTCACAGGGTGCCCACAGCACAGTGCCCTACCCTGTCCCAGTGCAGAAGCATCCAGCACTCTGTTGTGGGGACCAGACCACACGCCTTCTTTCCATTAACCTCAAGGTCCAGGGAGGACGCAGGACTTGGCCAAGGTCATGCAGGCAGCAAGAAGTTTCACAGGTGTTTTAAGTCAACAAAGCCCTCCCTGATTCCCAAACTAGGGCTCTCCCGAGCTCTTCACAAAGAGTCGCACTCCAAGAAGTTCATAAGAACTGTTGTGTTATACCCCTTTCTTTACTGCAGGACTTCTCGGAGCCTTTACAATCCTAATCGATACCATGACTTGCCAAGAGACAGAGAACGCAGCAGTTCCCGATGTGGTTGCCCTGGGATCTCTTTCCACGGAATCTCCTGTCCTGAGGAGCAACTTCTAGAGGCCACTGCACTACTCAGCAATCTTTAGGAATTAGAGCCCTGGGGTTGGAAGGGGCCCTGCTGGTCATCAGGTCCACCCCACTGCCTGATGCCTGAGCTTCTCACCCACCTCCAGGGACAGGGAGCTCATACACTTCCACCATCCCCCTTTATCTGGGAACGGCTCTCCCTGTTTCTCCCAAATCTGGTGTCTGTGTTCTTCTTGCAGGACCAATGCACTGAAGAGAAAGGGACTGATAATTCCCGAGCACCGGCCACATGCCAGGCTCTCCCCACTCCTCTAACTCTCACAGCAGCGAACTGTGCAATACGCATCCTTGTGCTTGTTTCTCAGATGTGGAAAGTAGGAAAGTAGGCTCAGAGAGGTTAGGCACTTGCTCTAGGCCACAGCTCAATTCTAGCTCCCAACTGCCAAGCACCTTTGCCTCAAAGTGACTCACCCTGCTCAGGAAGGGACAGAAGCATGGTGAGGAATGACTAACTCAGCCTTGAGGGTGGATTCAGAAAAGGCTTCACAGAGAGGGTGACGCTTGAGTAAGAGGGTTTAAGCAGGGTTTTAGCCAGTGGATATAATAAGAGGAAAGGGTATGCTGGCCAAAGAAACAGCATGTGCAAAGGCCCTGAGGGAGAACCAGCAAGGCACTGTTAGGGCAAGAGCAGAAGGAGCCCAAGGAGGGGGTCTGGCTGAGTTGGAGGACCCTGCCACGTGGACTGCTGATGATCGAGCAAGGCAGGACGTGAGGCCACAGGAACCGAGAGGCTGAGCAGGGGTGAAAGGCAGGCTCAAACACGGCAAACAGGATTCTGGGACCTTCAGAATATTTTCCTAAATGAATGCTCCTTGCTGAAGTCCTTTGGAAAGGCAGGGCAAAAACCATTAGTCCCATTTTATGGGGGAAAGCTAGGCTTACAGAAGTTAAAAACTAGTCAAGTTTACAACCAGCGAGGAGGGGGAAGGGCTTGAATGCAAACCTGTGGTCTCTATATTTGGAGCTCAGTTCCCTGCCTCTCCCTGGACCCAGTTTCTAGAATTGGGATTCAAAGAGGGGACTGGTCTCATGGTGCATGGTGAACCACGCACCGTATGAGCTACTGGCCTGACAGAGGCTGGATACCCAGCAAAGGTGCTCGCAGGGGACAGAGTGCAGGAGGCATTGACCGGAGGGTCCTGCACACCCCACTCCCTGCCCGAGATACTGAGAGTCTGGTAGAGGGGATCTTAGGGGTGAGTGGGCCCTGGCTTGGGGCCTGCAGAGCATGAGTCTGTAAGCCAGGAAGAAGCCCACCCAGCAAAGGGAGACCCCTTCGACTCTACTGCCTTGTGACAAAACCCACCCTCCCCAAGACTGTTTTCTGGCACCCAGAGATCAAGACCCGGTTCAAAGACGCCCTTCTGGACTTCCCAACCGTCCTGGCCACAGCCTCTATCCCGCCGCAGGGCTCACTGCAAAACCAACAGAGATCTGGGTGCATTCCGTGGGCGTGACCACCAGCAGGTTCTCATCCTAGCTCACCTCACCCCATCCCTCGGGCCATTTCCCAAGTTTCATTTTGACACTTGCACCTTGGGTTTGCAGGGGTTTTATTTTTCAATCAGCTTCCCACTTCGGGACCTAATCACAAATGTTCCACGGAAGTGCTACTTCTAAAACACGAAAGGCCCCAAGTAAAGCAGTAGGTATGGAGCCACAGGCAGAGTCTAGATCAGAATGAGGAGCTCGGATGCAGCGTGTGGCACTGGGCAAGTGGATTTGCCCTTTGTGGCCTTTTACTCACCCATTCAGGGAAACAGCTGAACCAGCACAGTGCTTCCCGGGTCCACCACGCACCTGTGTTAGAAGTGTCTAGAGAGTGTTGACATGAAGATCCCCAGGCCCCAACCCAGGTTTATGAAATCAGAATGTCTGCGGACAGCCCAGAAATGGCATGTTAAATTCATGCCCAGCCCCCTGCCCAGGTGCCTCATCCACACCGAAGTTTGGAGACCAGTGGAGCCACCGTCTCTGGGGTCCCTCCAGCTCTAATGTCAGATTTCCCCACAATTTCCGTTAGTGAGGTATGGAGTACCCACCCCGGGCCTGCGGTTAGTCCACCCCAATATTAAGCCATTCGGAAAGGACCTCGCTAATGTTCCCTGAGATCGTCACCTAGAGATAAGCCGAGATTATCGGAGGAACTCAATATGGAACACTCAAACCATGGGCATTCCTCTCGGGGGACAGGCTGAGATGGGGCGGAGGGGCCGGGGGCGGGGAGAGTTACAGGGAAATCCTACCCGGAGGCACATTCACTTCAAGTTTCCAGCAGAGGGATTTCACAGATTGAAAAGCAGTTTTCTGTGAATCTTTGTCAAGGGAGTGTATGTACAAACAAACAGGGAGGGTTTTTTTTTTTTTTTTTTTTTTTTTTAGTAAAAAGTTAATCGGCTTAAAGTGTGCAACTAAATAAGCAAAGCTTACATTAAAGTGACCCACAGAGAAAGGACCCCATGGAAAGAAAGTTCTAGGAAATACAATATGGCCTCTATGTTCTTTTGTAGTTTCACACTATAAATATTCATGGGCTGGTGTTAATGGGGTCCACCGCTCTATGCAACCACAATAGTTTTTTTGTTTATTCTCAGGACCATGAACTTTGAAACCATGAACCTAAATTTCAGAACTCTGCATTCAGGCTCGTTTGCCGAGCAGGAGGGGAGAGGTTCGGGCGGGTGGAGGACAGAGCAGAGGAAACGGGGCGGGATGTGAATCATGCTTGCTGGATCTTTCGGTTGAGTTTAAAGAGTAGGATCTGTTTAGTATGAGAGGCCTCTTGTCTCCAAGGTCCCCAGCTGCTCCAGCCTGGGGAAATGGCCTTCACGCGGGGTAGGCAGCTTAGCTACTCAAACATATGGCAGACTGGAGTAGGGAGCTGGAAATATTTTAATTGGATCAAACAGATTAGTTGCATGTTTTCCCTTGAAGACTTTAAGAATTGAATTTGAATCGTGGAATTTCTAAGATGGAGAGAATTTAAAAGTCATCTAAGCAATGTCCTCATTTTTCATGAGGAAAAGGAGGTCCAAGAAGGTTAAATGACTTGCTTAAAATATTGCGCCAAGAAGCCATGTCTGCTGACTCTAAACCAGTGCTCTTCCCCGACAGCAGGGATGGTAAAAAGAAACAACCCCGTGCCTCCCTTCCCCCTGCCCCCCAGGGCAGAGATCCCTAATTTATCCGGGCTCTCCTGTCCACTGAACCCGAACACAGCCTTCAAATCCGTATCAACACCGTGCTACAGAGGACCAGCACCAATTGATAGGGATGGCGAATGTTGGGACCTATTTTCCATCTATGTCCAATCAGATGTCGTCAAACTTTTTATAAAAATCGCCCACTTTTGCAGTGCTGGTCAACCTGGTCCCTACCGCCCACTAGTGGGCCTTCCAGCTTTCATGGTGGGCCAATCGCGGCACCGTTTGGTTGCTCTGCTACCGCCCACCATGAAAGCTGAAACTCCCACTAGTGGGCTGTAGGGACTAGGTTGACCAGCCCTGCAAAAGCGGGCGGTTTTTAGCTAAGGATTTTCTATTCAAAACCACTTAAAGCCTGAACTCGGGTCCAAAGGTTCACACCACAAACAACAGGACCTGAGAGACTCTAGGTCAATCAGGACCTAGGAGAGTACCACACACAGATGGGTACAACATTGCAACTCCCGTCCGTCCGCTCTGAAAGTTGATTCGACCTCAACAGAACCCCCTTCTCTGCCTTCCACTTTGGCTGTCATCATCCTATTTTACAGATGAGCCAACAGGGTCTGGCTGGTGCCTGGATTGGCAGCCACTTTGCTCAAGGCAGATACGGCCTCCCACTGTGACTCTTCATCTGCATCCCAATATGGCTGCATCAATACATCTCAGAGCCGTGTCACAGCCTGGCTTTCCAAGCAGGACTCCCTTAGCTTAAGAAATACCTACTGGCCCTGGCCGGTTGGCTCAGTGGTAGAGCGTCGGTCTGGCGTGCAGAAGTCCCGGGTTCAATTCCCGGCCAGGACACACAGGAGAAGCACCCATCTGCTTCTCCACCCCTCCCCCCCCTCCTTCCTCTCTGTCTCTCTCTTCCCCTCCCGCAGCCAAGGCTCCATTGGAGCAAAGATGGCCCGGGCGCTGGGGATGGCTCCTTGGCCTCTGCCCCAGGTGCTAGAGTGGCTCTGGTCGCAACAGAGCGACGCCCCAGAGGGGCAGAGCATCACCCCCTGGTGGGCAGAGCGTCGCCCCCTGGTGGGCGTGCCAGGTGGATCCCGGTAGGGCGCATGCGGGAGTCTGTCCCCGTTTTCAGCTTCAGAAAAATACCAAAAAAAAAAAAAAAAAAAGAAAAAGAAATACCTACTCAGCTAATTTCCCAGGAAAAAAAATTACCCACCAGATTGGTGTGAGCGGTAGGCCTACTTGCAAGCCTATTTAATTTTTATAACTCCAAATAGGCTTCATCTCAAATGCCAACAACACTCAAGAATTGTGGAGCTGCCGTGATCAATTAGCCGTGTCTGCCCCTGGCATGGAGGAAGAGTGGCGTTGAAGGTGCCACACACTGGCCATCGACTAATGTATGTTGTAAAGATACTAAGGATGTCTTCATCCGTGTCAATGATCTGTGGCAAGACCTATGCCATGATTCAAGTTATTCTTCTTGCACTTGCACTCTACCCTCTCCATCCCACTCTGAGCCCAGGAAGGCTGCTCCTGTGACTGCATCCTCCACTTCCCTCTGGCTTCTGGTCGCAGTCAACCTGGAGGAGACTGCGACAGATCACAGGGAAGAGGAGAGGGAGCAGGCACTTCCTTCCTGCTCTGGTGCTGCGTCTCTGGAGGTGGTCACACCCTCCCACTGCCCCTCCGGCATGGGTCCAGCTTCTGTAACACTGCTCCCTCCTCGTCCCTTCAGCCATAGGGGAAGCTTGCTAGTCTCTTGTTTGTTCCCCTAACCCTGCCTCTGTAAATAGTCCCTTCATTAAGGTCTCTTCATCTGAAACATCTGGGGTAGAGTCTGTTTCCTGCTGGGACCCTGGCTCAAAAAGCTGTTCTAAGAAAATCCTTCCATTATTTTCATAGCTAACTAGAAAAACGGGTTTCTGACGGATAAAGTGAATGGCTACTCTGGCCTAAGATGACACTTTTCACTGCTTAATTCCAGCAGAATATGACTCATTGCTATCTCACACCTGCTGCATTCCCACAGCCTGAGCTCACATGGCCCCCACTCAGTAGTGGAAAGAAGGGTGCAGTTTAGCTCCTAAAAGCCAGAAGCTTCTTGGGCTCTAATTTTGCATCTTGTATGCCTGATTCCAGGAGCAGGCGCATCTCATAAGCCCTAATATCTCCACTGTGGAATGTCTTCTCATAGAGCCGTAAGTTACCAGTGTAATTCTGCATGACTCATTCTGAAGACAAAGGCCCACTGGAGACCCTAAGTAGTGCGGAGAGTAGGAAGATATACCAGGTGGAGAGCAAAGGAGACCTGGAATCTACCTCCAGCCAGGCCAGCTGCTATCCATGTGACCTTGGATAAGTAACTGCCCCTCCCAGGAAACATAGGAAACATAAAAATTTCAATAGCCCCAAGGGTATGTTTCTTCCAGCTCTAACATTCTACAAGATTTTACTCCAAGATTTTACTTTGTGTGTCTGGTTAACGTTACATTAATGATAACAGGTCTAGCATCATTCTGACTAAACTTTCTTCACAGAGATTGGGCAAGTTTAAGTTTAGCCTATTGGGGCAGAGATTGCATACTGGCCACCAAAACTTTTTCTGCCTTCTTCCATAATCACAGGACCTCGGATTTTCATCCCAAGCCTTCAGAAGAAAGATTTCCCAGACTCCCACATAGTGATCTGTGGCCACATGACTATGCTCTGGCCAATGAGATGAAAGCTGAAGTGACAAATGGCATTTCCTGGGAAACTTCTCACATATTCTTTGCCCCCTTTCCTTTTCCACGCCTTCCATGTCTTCATGGTGTTTGTGATGGTTTAAGTTCTGGTTACCACCCAGGACCATGAGGACAAGGGCCTCACCCAAGGGCCCCGGGAGGAGATTGGATCTTCTGAAACAGAACTGCCACACTGGCTCACTGGCTCTGCACTGCAGACCCCGGACTGAGGGGGGAAAGAAGCTTCCAAGTGAAATCACACGGACTTGTCTTTCTTTCTCTGGCTGGCTTATTTCACTTAGCACAACGTTCGCCAGGCCCAGCCATGCTGTCGCGTTTCCTTCCTTTTTTTGCAGCTGAGTAGTAGTACTCCACTGTGTAACTTTTATGTGGAATCTAATGAACAAAATAAAAAAAAAAACCAATACAGAAACAGACTCATAGATACAGAGAACAGACTGACAGCTGTCAGAGGGGAGAGGTTAGGGGGCTGGGTGAAAAAGATGAAAGGATTAAGCAAAAAACAAACAAACAAAAAAACTCATAGACATACACAATGGTCTGGTGATTACCAGAAAGAAAGGGGGTGGGAGGAGGCAGAAGAAGGCAAATGACGAATAAATGGTGATGGCAGCAGACTTGACTTGGGGCACGGAACACACAATACGGTATACAGATGATGTATTATAGAACTGGATGTGTGAAGTGTATATAATTTTATTAAACAATGTCACCCCAATAAGTATAATAATTTTAAAAAAAAGAAATTTCTTTGTTTTAGCCAATGTTCCAACTACAGTGTGTCCGTAAAGTCATGGTGCACTTTATACAGGTCACAGGAAAGCAGCAAAAGACGATAGAAATGTGAAATCTGCACCAAATAAAAGGAAAACCCTCCCAGTTTCTGTAGGATGATGTGGCAGCATGTGAGCATGTGCAGATGATGACGTAACACCGTGTATACAGCGGAGCAGCCCACGGCCATGCCAGTCGAGATGTGGATGGTACAGAGGAAAGTTCAGTGTGTTCTGTGGCTCGCTAAATTCGAATCCATGACCAAAGTACAACGTGAATATCAGTGCGTTTATAACGAAGCACCACCACATAGGAATAACATTACTCGGTGGGATAAGCAGTTGAAGGAAACTGGCAGTTTGGTGGAGAAACCCCGTTCTGGTAGGCCATCAGTCAGTGACGAGTCTGTAGAGGCTATACAGGATAGCTACCTAAGGAGCCCTAAAAAGTCTGTGCGTGAGCCAATATCAAACTGCAGTGAATAGGTGTGAAACTGGGAGAGTTTTCCTTTTATTTGGTGCAGATTTCACATTTCTATCGTCTTTTGTTGCTTTTCTATGACCAGTCAAAAGTGCACCATGACTTTACGGACACACTGTATTGCCTCTCAGCTCTAAATCTACTTTTCATAGCCATGCTTTGTAATCCTGGAGCTGGACCCTAGAAATGTTTCTCCTTTGCTGGCTGGAACCCTAGTTTTTGTCAGCAGAGGGCACTAGACAGAGGGATACTGTAAGAGGAAGGGACTTCTCTTATTGGGTCCAGTGGTCTCATCTTTCTTATTTCTATGGAGTGGCTGCCAGCAGTGTTCAGGAGATTCATCAGCACCCACCTTTCAATGTTTTGCAAATACTCCAATGAGTAATGCCTGGATCATTAGCCGTTTCCTACAGCATCTCAGTGAACTTCTGCAACCCACAGTGGGTCACAGCGACACCTTCTCCCGTGAAGTTAGCATTTCGGCCTGGCGTGGGGGGTTGTGGGGAGAAGGGTAGCTTCCCCCATGATTAGTCCTCTCCTAGCACTTGCTCCCTCCATCTGCTATTTCTGTTTGCTTTAGAGCTCTCCTACCTCCTGGAGCAGTCAATCCCCTTTTGCTAGTTAATAATTCCTGTATATTAAAATTTCAAATTACTGGTGTGGTTTCAGTCTCCCAACTGGACGCTAATGGACGTAGCCCATTAACTTGGGTTCATTACTAGTAATTTAACCTGAGCTTAACCGATACAGCCCTGCAGTCATCTCGGCGAGGATAGTGAGTAACATCATACTGCAGAAGATCTCTGCTTTTAAAAAATCTCTCCAAAATCCACTTGTGACAAAATGACAAATATAGCAGGTTGAAGTCCTTAATATTTAAGAGTTCCTATGAAAATGTTAAAAAAATGAACATCTAATTAGAAAAAAAAATAAAGAGCATGATCAGGAGGGGTGAAAGCACACATAAATGGGAAATGAACACATTAAAAGAAATATATACAAATGGTGGTCAAAACATAATTTTAAAAGTTCAAAATCAGGCCCTGGCTGGTTGGCTCAGTGGTAGAGCGTCGGCCTGGCGTGCGGGGGACCTGGGTTCGATTCCCGGCCAGGGCACATAGGAGAAGCGCCCATTTGCTTCTCCACCCCCCCCCCCTCCTTCCTCTCTGTCTCTCTTTTCTCCTCCCGCAGCCAAGGCTCCATTGGAGCAAAGATGGCCCGGGCGCTGGGGATGGCTCCTTGGCCTCTGCCCCAGGCGCTAGAGTGGCTCTGGTCGCAGCAGAGCGACGCCCCGGAGGGGTAGAGCATTGCCCCCTGGTGGGCAGAGCATCGCCCCTGGTGGGCGTGCCAGGTGGATCCTGGTCGGTGCATGCGGGAGTCTGTCTGACTGTCTCTCCCCGTTTCCAGCTTCAGAAAAATACAAAAAAAAAAAAAAAAAAGTTCAAAATCATTTGGAAAAAATACAGTTACAATAAAAATGTGAATTAAAGAAATAACAAAATACTTTTATCAAACCGGTAAAGACTTCTAAAACTAGAATACAAAACGTTAATCTAAATGGGAGTACAAAGGAATAAAAAAAATTTAAAGGGCACTTTAAAAAGAAGAATCAGAGCCCTAACAGCATCTATACTTTTGACCCAGCAATTCTGTGTGTAGAAAATTTAAAAAGAATTTTAAGTGTACATAAAAGTCTAGCAACAAGGATGACTCCAGGATCATTGCTTATAAAAAGCAAAAGCAAAAGACTGGAAAAAAATCTGTTCATCCAACAACAGGGGATTGATTAAATAAATCATGATGCCTCTATACAACAGTGTACAAAACAACTAAAACTGATGTTATACAAGTACATTTATTATCTAAGGATCTTTATTGTCACAGAAGAGGTTTTACTAAGTGAAAGTGAAATACCAGCAGGTTCAAAGTGAAACATACAACATTGAAAAAATAAACATGCATAGAAAAATTTGGGGAGAAGACACAACAAAACGTTCACAATCACTTCTAGGCAATGGAATTACCAGACATTTTTACCCTTAGCTCTCTATATGTTCTAACTGTTCTCCAGGTGGGCCTTAGCTGTGTAATTAAAATTGCTTAATGTTAAAAAACAATCTCCCTTGCCCTGGCTAGATGGCTCAGTGGTAGATGTCGGCCCAGCATGTGGATGTCCCAGGTTTGATTCCCAGTCAGGGCACACAGGAGAAGCACCCATCTACTTCTCCACTCCCCTCCCCCTCTCACTTCTCTCTCTCTTTCTTTCTCTCTCTCTCTCTCTCTCTCTCTCTCTCTCTCTCCATTTCTTCTATTCCCCTCCTGCAGCCTGGCTCTATTAGAACCAGTTGGCCCCAAGTGCTGAGGATGGCTCCATGGCCTCTGCTTCAGGAACTAAAAAAAATGGCTCTGGTTGCACTGAAGCAGTGGCCCCAGAGGGGCAGAGCATCGCCCCCTAGTGGGCTTGCCAAGTGGATCCTGGGCAGGATGCATGCAGGAGTCTGTCTCTGCCTCCCCTCCTCTCACTAAATAAAAAACAAATAAACAAAAAAGTAATCTCCATTTTCTGCCCATCTCAAGGACACCCCAATGTTTGTGGAGCACATCTTGATGAACTCAATCATGTTTCAAATATGACTGTGATACATCTCAGCTTGGGACCTCTCCCACACACACAGAGATCCCTCTCCCATCTTCCCTCCCTTTCTATTCCCAAGGCCATAGCCCAAGTCTGGTCCTCATATTCCTAGACCTAGAACTCCTGATGGTGTTCCTACTTCCTATCTCTATAAATCTCAAGCATCAGAGGTCTTCGTGATAACAGTCCTCACTCAAAAACCATCAATAGCTCCCCATTCCTTAGGAACGTTTCAAATTCTAAGCTTGGCACGCACTGTTCCAATCTTCTTCCAGTCTTGTCCATATTACTCTGCAGCGTAAACCAAACTGACCCTCCCGCTCTAGGCACATCACAAGTGGTCCTGCTGCCTCACTTTCCCTCACACTATTCTTCTCCCTGAAATGCCTTTCCCTGCACCCTGTCTTCTCCACATCCCATCCATCCTCCCAGGACAAGCTCAAGGTTTACCAGCCCCCTCTCCAGGAAGCCCTCCTTGGTTGTCTTATGGTTATTGCTACCTTTCCAGAATCCCTGTGGGATCTCTTTTGATCATTTTTTCACTTGATAAATATTGGTTGAGAACTCACCATGTGCCAGGCGCTGTGCTGGTTACCAGGAAAGCAAATGAGTCTATTTTCTACCCCTTGGAGCTTGCTGTCTACTGTGGTGACAGACAATGAGCTAGTAATCACACCAGTGACTGTACTAGTTATGGACTATCAGAAATGCCAAGCAGGAAGACAGGTGATGAGAGATTTCAGAGAAGGGACCTGATTGAAATCAGGGCCTGAGAGGGCTCAGGGGAGAAGGACACGAAAGCCGAGTCCTGGAGGGCGCACCGGGTTGACCAGGTGGACAGTCTGGAGGCCTCTGCAGGCAGGAGGAACCCGTGGGAGGTGAGACATGGCAGGCAAGGGAAGGAGGCTGGATGAACAGGAAGGACAGGGTCTGCTGGCTGCTGTCATCCCAAGCGTAATGGAAAGTCATTAATGGGTTTTAAATGAGTTAGATTGTGCAAACATGATCAGATTTAAGTCTCAAAAAGATTCCTCTGGCTGCAACATCAAACACAGACTATAGGAGGCAAGAGGGGTCCGGCAGTGTTGCAGTGGCCCGCATGAGAGCTGGCAGGGGCTTCGACCAAACAGTGGCAGTGAAGATAGAGAGAAATGGATGGACTCAATTTTGGAAGCAGAATTGGCAGGACTTGGGTTGCACTGCATGAGAGGAGGAGGGAGAGACAGGTGTCCAGGGTGGTGCTCGGGTTTCTGTTTTAAGCACCTCGGTGGTACCTAGCCCTCGGTGAGCCACCGCAGACTCTGAGCCCAGGGGAAGGGCAGAAGGAACTAGTGTCAGTTCAGCGGGAAGGAGAACTGACCCAGGGACATGAAAAAGAGTTAAGTAGTAAGATAGCCGGCGCCTGTGGGAGACTGGCTCACGCAAGACTTGCATCACTTCAAGGCCAGTAACCCAGGTGGGAGGAAGGGGTGGAAGCTCGCTGCAAATTGCAGGATGAGCGGGGAGATAAGTGGCCCAGCTGGCAGGGAAGGCAAAGACTCGGGGGTGAGCATCAACACTCAAGTGCTGGTGCAGGCGAGCTTGAGAATATTTATTGGTAATTGACAGAAGTAGTTAGACGGTGGCGGTGGCGTGATCACAGATAGGTCCGTAACCAATCAGCAGGAAAACTCGGTTCTCGTTGTTGCTATGTTTGCATCTAGGCAGAAATGTATTATGAGCAGGCTAAGAGGATACCATGAGAAGCCTGCTCATATGCATTTGGTTTATCTGTCATCCTCTCCCTGCTTCATGGACAAGAGTGAATGAGCAGTGAAACAATAAATTATCACCTGCCACAAGCTATGGATCCCAAGAGAACTCTGTAGCCCTGGGAGGGCGAGATAATACACACAGACCCCTGAGAAATCGTCACTTACAGGGAAATTCTTAATTGGGGAGCAATAATAGGAGTAACAATAATACTAGCAAGAAGTAAGAATTAATAACTAACTGCTTGCTAAACACTTCATGTTCACGGCCCCAGTTCATCCTCAAACAAACCTATTTGATGGCTTTTAATATCATTCCCATAGTTCAGATGAGGAAACTGAGGCAGAGAGGTTAAAAACCTAATCAAAACCACTCAAGTAATGAGGACAGACAGGCTTCATGTCACAGGCTGCTGATGCCAAGAACAGTCTTTTTTTTTAATTTTTTTTTTTATTTATTCATTTTTAGAGAGGAGAGAGAGACAGAGAGAGAGAAGGGGGGAGGAGCTGGAAGCATCAACTACCATATGTGCCTTGACCAGGCAAGCCCAGGGCTTTGAACCGGCAACCTCAGCGTTTCCAGGTTGACGCTTTTACCCACTGCAGCACCACAGGTCAGGCAAGAACAGTCTCTTAAGCAGTATGTTTCAACCTCGGGTTTTAGACCAAGTCCTCTGGACACAGAGGAGCCATCTGCATTGGCATCCTTGGAAAACATAAAGCTCTGAAAACCGCACAGGGCTGCAGTTGTTCATATACTTGGTTTCCTGACACTCAGAACCCTTGTTGGATTAGTACTAGATGATCATAATAAAAACAATATTATTTCCTGGTGTTTTACCATGTTTCAGGCTCTAGTCTAAGTGTTTTGTCTATATCCACTGATTTAACCCTCATAATAACCTTCTGCGGTAGATGTTAACAGCCACATTTTATAGATGAGGGAATTGAGATCCAGAAAGCTGAAGCAGTTCCCACAGCCGTTAAGTGGCAGAGCCGGGATGCAAACCTGGGCAGTCTGATTCCAGGCTTCACCCCGTTAGCTCCTGGGCGCTCACAGGATTGGCAAGTGGTGCTGTGTATGTGAATCAATTTAATCCACACACTTTTTGCGCACAACGGGTTCTTTAGGAGCCGCAAAATTATAAAAATATTTTGCATGTATTGAGTGTTCAGCACAGTATCCAGTGCCTTTCATAGAACAAGCCTGAGAAATAAGAGTTTCTATGCACCGCATTATATGATATAAACGAGGAAACTGAGGCATTAGGGATGAAGGACTGCTCAGGGTCTAAGAGCTGGTAGGTGACAGAGCTGAGAGGGAAAACCCAAGTCAGCTTGACTCTAAAGCTTGGGTCCAAACCAAACAGGTTGCGGGGGGGAGCCAGGCGCTCAAAGAACCACCATGGCCCATGGCGGAAGCGGTAACAGGCAAAGGTCTGGACTGACCACAGAAGGCACTGAATGAGACTATCCGCGGTCCCGCCTACACACCACTGCCATCAGGAGCAGCCTCCTGTGGGAGCCGGGAGCTCCTGGAAACAGGGCTCAGGCCCGCTTGGCACTTAGCTCCCCAGCACCCAGAGCACGACACCGCACATCCAAGGAGAGGCACGCCCAGGGCTGCTGTGGACGGCTCTGCGGTCCAGCTACTGCCCCATCCCTCCTCTCTTCTTACTGCACTGCCCAGAGGGTGAGAGGACACTCCCAGCACACAGAAGAGCGTGTGAACACTGACCAGCATATGACTGGGTGGGAGAAAGAAGAAAAAACGGGTGCTACTAATGTCAGTGGGGACCTACCTTGGATGATACCATTGAGGACTTTTCTGTCTGCAGAACTTGAGCTCTGAGTACAGAGCGGTGTTGGAAGTCAAGAGGAACATCAATGCCTCTGGGCTCAAGTTTTCCATAAGGAAATAGAACAATCAAGGCTGCTGGTCTACCCCCCCCCCACCCAGGACTGGGTCAAAGGTCAACAAAGTGTTGTTCTTGCTATCACTCAGCCCTGCTCCAAAAGGGGCCAATGAATTTCCTTCTGGCCTGCCCTCTCCCAGAGACCACCCACGCCAGTGGGAGTCTTGGCCAGAGTGGGGACCTCTAGGTTCCATGTGTTTCTTCCCCAGCACTGCCCTGGCCTGTCCTCATCCTTACTTTTTCTTTTTTTAAATCTTTATTGAGCTACAACTCACATACCATAAAATTCACTCTTCACTTACTTTTGAGATCCTGTTTACCAATAACTATCAGGTTTGAATTCAAGAATCCCTAACTACACCGCATGAAATCAGTTTTTCTTCATTACAGAAATTCAAACGCCTCTACAGCATTTTACCAATAGTTAAAGAAGAACGTGTGAGCACCGGCTCTGAGCCCTCCTAGTGTGTGTAGAAATCAGAGGACACTTGCCTTGTGCCAGAAACTGTGCTAAGCACTTGACAAACATCGTATCACTATAAGGTTTATAGCAACCTTTTAGAGCAGGGGTCCCCAAACTTTTTACACAGAGGGCCAGTTCACTGTCCCTCAGACCGTTGGAGGGCCACCAGATACAGTGTCCCTCTCACTGACCACCAATGAAAGAGGTGCCCCTTCCGGAAGTGCGGCAAGGGGCCGGATAAATGGCCTCAGGGGCCACATGCGCCTGCGGGCTGTAGTTTGGGGACGCCTGCTTTAGAGTGAACATTAGTAGTCCTTTTCAAGTGAGAAAACTGGGGCTCAGAGAGGTTAACCACTTACTCAAGGTCACCAAGCCTTGCATAGGCAAATTTTGTTTTGTTTTGTTTTGTTTGCTTTTTTCTGAAGTGGGAAGCAGGGAAGCAGAGAGACAGACTCCCGCATGTGCCTGACCGGGATCCACCCAGCATGACCACTAGGGGGCGATGCTCTGCACATCTGGGGCGTTGCTCTGCTGCAGCTGGAGCCATTCTAGCACCTGAGGTGGAGGCCATGGAGCCATCCTCAGCACCCGGGCCAACTTTTGCTCCCATAGAGCCTTGGCTGCAGGAGGGGAAAAGAGAGATAGAGAGAAAGGAGAGGGGGAGGTGTGGAGAAGCAGATGGGCTCTTCTCCTGTGTGCTTTGGCCGGGAATCGAACCCAAAACTCCACATGCTAGGCTGACACTCTACTGCTGAGCCAAGCTGCCAGGGTGGCAGCAGATTTTGAATCTGGGTCTGTCAGGTGTCAAAGCTGACTCTTAACCACCTCATGCCCTGCCCCCATGCACTTCAGGGTTGAAACGCTGGGGACAGAGGGGGCTAATGGTGCTCCAGCCTGAAGTAGCGGGAAAGATAAGCATTTCATCTTAGTGCAGCCCTGAAATACTTCCCATCATATCAGCACTGCCCATCAGCAAGAACATCATGACAAGTAGAGATGAGAATAAACTTGTAAAACTGCCAGTCACCCTCACCTGGGTGTGGCCCATGGGAATGAAAGAGAAGAGGTGCCAGGGGCACGGGAATAGGCAGTGCCAGGGAGACAGGCTTCTGGGAGGCACCATGGGAGCCTCATATCTGTGCTGCAGACCCCAGGACTCCTGCCCTTGCTAGGAAGGATGGAAACTCCTGGGGAGCACGCCCAGGAATCCACTACCTCCCAGCTCCCCCCTCAGCACTCGGGAGGGCTGCGGCCACTGGGCCACGCTGCTTCCCTGTCCGGGCTGCGGCCACTGGACCAGGGCTGCTTCCCTGTCCGGGCTGCGGCCACTGGGCCATGGCTGCTTCCCTGTCTGAGCTGCGGCCACTGGACCAGGGCTGCTTCCCTGTCCGGGCTGCAGCTACTGGGCCACGGCCACTGGACCAGGGCTGCTTCCCTGTCCGGGCTGCGGCCACTGGGCCACGCTGCTTCCCTGTCCGGGCTGCGGCCACTGGGCCACGGCTGCTTCCCTGTCCGGGCTGCGGCCACTGGGCCACGGCTGCTTCCCTGTCCGGGCTGCGGCCACTGGGCCACGGCTGCTTCCCTGTCCGGGCTGCGGCCACTGGGCCACGGCTGCTTCCCTGTCCGGGCTGCGGCCACTGGGCCACGGCTGCTTCCCTGTCCGGGCTGCGGCCACTGGGCCACGGCTGCTTCCCTGTCCGGGCTGCGGCCACTGGGCCACGCTGCTTCCCTGTCCGGGCTGCGGCCACTGGGCCACGGCTGCTTCCCTGTCCGGGCTGCGGCCACTGGGCCACGGCTGCTTCCCTGTCTGAGCTGCGGCCACTGGACCAGGGCTGCTTCCCTGTCCGGGCTGCGGCCACTGGGCCATGGCTGCTTCCCTGTCTGAGCTGCGGCCACTGGACCAGGGCTGCTTCCCTGTCCGGGCTGCAGCTACTGGGCCACGGCCACTGGACCAGGGCTGCTTCCCTGTCCGGGCTGCGGCCACTGGGCCACGCTGCTTCCCTGTCCGGGCTGCGGCCACTGGGCCACGGCTGCTTCCCTGTCCGGGCTGCGGCCACTGGGCCACGGCTGCTTCCCTGTCCGGGCTGCGGCCACTGGGCCACGGCTGCTTCCCTGTCCGGGCTGCGGCCACTGGGCCACGGCTGCTTCCCTGTCCGGGCTGCGGCCACTGGGCCACGGCTGCTTCCCTGTCCGGGCTGCGGCCACTGGGCCACGGCTGCTTCCCTGTCCGGGCTGCGGCCACTGGGCCACGGCTGCTTCCCTGTCCGGGCTGCGGCCACTGGGCCACGGCTGCTTCCCTGTCCGGGCTGCGGCCACTGGGCCACGCTGCTTCCCTGTCCGGGCTGCGGCCACTGGGCCACGGCTGCTTCCCTGTCCGGGCTGCGGCCACTGGGCCACGGCTGCTTCCCTGTCCGGGCTGCGGCCACTGGGCCACGCTGCTTCCCTGTCCGGGCTGCGGCCACTGGACCAGGGCTGCTTCCCTGTCCGGGCTGCGGCTACTGGGCCACGCTGCTTCCCTGTCCGGGCTGCAGCCACTGGGCCACGCTGCTTCCCTGTCCAGGCTGTGGCCACTAGGTCAGGGCTGCTTCCCTGTCCTGGCTGTGGCCACTGAACCAGGGCTGCTTTACTCTCCAGGCCGACAGAGAGCCCAGCAGTCCCTTCAGCCATGGACCCACCTGGGGCCAAAATCGTTTCCAGATTCAGCAAATAGTGCCCAGTGCCTACAATGCGCCAGGCACTGCTCTAGGCATTGCGCTTGGAGCAACAGCCAAAGGAGGCAAGAACGCCTGACTTCACAAAGTTTGACACTCCAGCCTCACATCAGTAATGTAAGGGCTGCTAGGATGGAGAATGCTGTGCTAGAGGGCTCTGGGTGACCCCCAAAATAAGGAGGCTTTGCAGAGGCCTGGTGGGGACAAGACCCCGTCGACTAAAGGAGTTACCTTTATTCCATTCCCTTCATTGGCTTCTTCCTTTCCTGTCTCACACTCCCCTCTCCCTCACCCCACTTCTTGGGATCAGCTCCCACACTCTGTACCTACCCACAAGTCCTTGTCTAAGGCACTGTCCTCTGAGGAATCCAGCTACAATTAGCCTCATGTCTGTCCTACACAAGGCAAGTGATTTTGTTCCCATTCCCATGCTGCATTTGAGACGGAGACATGCAGAGGTAAAGTGACTTGCTCGAGATCACAGAGACAGTAAGAGGGATGAGGACATGGGCCTTCTGGCTCTGAACCCAGCCAAAGAATTATGGATGAGGGCAAGCAGGCAAGCAAAGCCCTCAGAAGCTTTGCAAAAGTTGTTCTCAGGGGCATGGTGATTTGGAGGATATCTTGTAATTTAATGTCAAATGAACCCTTGGCCACACTGGCTGGATCAGATAAAAACATAAGCGCAGAGCCCTGGCCAGTTGGCTCAGTGGTAGAGCATCGGCCTGGTGTGCAGAAGTCCCGGGTTCGATTCCCAGCCAGGGCACACAGGAGAAGCGCCCATCTGCTTCTCTACCCCTCCCCCTCTCCTTCCTCTCTGTCTCTCTCTTCCCCTCCCACAGCCGAGGCTTCATTGGAGCAAAGATGGCCCGGGCGCTGAGGATGGCTCTGTAGCCTCTGCCTCAGGAGCTAGAATGGCTCTGGATGCAACAGAGCAATGCCCCAGATGGGCAGAGCATCGCCCCCTGGTGGGCACGCTGGGTGGATCCTGGTCAGGCACATGCGGGAGTCTATCTGACTGCCTCCCCGTTTCCAACTTCAGAAAAATACAAAAAACAAAAACAAAAACATAAGCACAGAGCGATGAAGCGCCAGTCAGCAGCCATGCCCAGGAAACCCCTGTGCCTTACCAGCCTCCAGCCGGGGAGGACTTCACAGATTCACCCCACCCTGCATTCGTATCATTTTGAAACAACACCTTTTTACAGCATCAAATACATTATTTATTAATAAATTTAAACTTAACACTTTAAAACTTTCTTCAAAGATCAGCATGGACATTCTTTCAACAAGTTTCTAGGAAATCTACTTATACAATACTTAACTATATGTCAGACACTATTTTAAGCACTTTATCCTTTAAGGAATCAGCCTCACTTATAAATGAAGAATCTAAGGCACAGAGAAATTAAGTGACTTGCCCAAGGTCACACAGTTTGTAAATGGCAAAGTAAATATTAAATTTATAAATGATAAAATTGTGAATGGTAAAACACTTACTGATTTGGTCAGCCTCTAAGACACTGAGATGGAAGCAAAGGTCACAGACTACTAAGTAGGACGGAACCAGGGGCACAACTCAAATGCCCGCAAGGTATAAAGTGGGCGTGGTGGCCCTGGCCGGTTGGCTCAGCAGTAGAGCGTTGGCCTGGCGTGCAGGGGACCCGGGTTCGATTCCCGGCCAGGGCACATAGGAGAAGCGCCCATTTGCTTCTCCACCCCCCCCCTCCTTCCTCTCTGTCTCTCTCTTCCCTTCCCACAGCCAAGGCTCCATTGGAGCAAAGATGGCCCAGGCGCTGGGGATGGCTCCTTGGCCTCTGCCCCAGGCACTAGAGTGGCTCTGGTCGTGGTAGAGTGACCCCCCAGAGGGGTAGAGCATCGCCCCCTGGTGGGCAGAGCTTCGCCCCTGATGGGCGTGCCGGGTGGATCCCCGGGCGCATGCGGGAGTCTGTCTGACTGTCTCTCCCCGTTTCCAGCTTCAGAAAAATACAAAAAAATAAAAAATAAAAAATAATAATAATAAAGTGGGCGTGGAGCAAGACAGCAAATGTGGACCTAGAGAACCAGCACCTTGGGCCTGTCCGTTTGCAATCCTCAAGTCCAGTATCTTCACTATATAGCTAAGCAACTGATAGGCCGGAGAGGAGAGGACTTATCCAAGGTAACACAGCTCCTGAGAGCCCAGGAGCAGACCCAAGATTCTCCTCTTTACACTCTGCGCCTGCAGCAAAATGGAGACCCCAGTCCAGAAGGGGCAGGTGAGACGTGATTAATTAGATTTAAAGTCCTGAGATAGGTCCTATGCAGAGGGCTCTGGTTAGAGGAGTCTGGGAGCTAGGATTTGACAGGGATAGGATGAGCCTGCCCCTAAAGGTCTTGTTTAAATATGTAACCAGGAAATGCAGTGTTCCCCTGAGCTGAGAAGTGAGTCCTTTCATTGAGACCTCAGTGCACTAGCGAACTCCTTGTTGTCCTTCCAGAAGGCTGTTCCCTAGATCAGGGAATTTCCAGAACCATAAGCAGATTGAGATGTGAACTTTTCCCCAGGAATCCCTTGCCATCGCCCTCTTCTGGCCACTCTTCGAATCAACACAGCCAAGGAGAGGCCAAGGGGTGGGGAGGATCAACGATGGCTGTGGAGGATGCAGGGAGCTGACAGAACCACACTCCCAAGATCCTCTACTTGCCAGCCCTGCCCACCATCCCATCTTGTCTGTGAAGAGTCACAATACACACATGCCCTGGTAATCCAGCATTTTCTCCAAAATTACTGGACAAAATGTGGCCTTGGCAGGCATTCCTCAAGGCTGACACCAGGAGCTGGGAGCTTTCACAGACAGACCAGTGCTTCTTTCACCTGGATGTGCAGCATCCGGCATAACAGAGGTGCTCAGTCCATTCCTCAACCAACCGGTCACATCCCTGGTCCAGACTCCAGCTGCCCATGCTGCCTCTTATAGCGCCCAGCTCCCGTTCAGCAGTCAAGGACCTGACAGGTGCAGGCGATGGATGACCCACCCTCTTTAGCCCCCACCCCACTGCCGCAGCCTCAGTGTCCCTCTGCTTAAGACCATCATTCCTGCAGCGCCCCAGAGACCCTTCTCCCTGGTCATGAGCTAGGTCCTGTGATGAACTGAGAGATACCTCAGTCAGGGCATGCTACTGGTTAGTATTCTCTAAAATGACCCAGGAACCAAGTCTTCTGCCTACCTTCCCCACTGAGAAGCCCTGCAAGGTGCAGCAGTAGGTGGGTATTCTGAAGGAACCTTCCCACGCCGTAAGAACAAGCCCTCGTGCCTGGTTTGATCTTTAACCTTCAGAAGATTCTCAAGTCTCACAACCCCCAGGTCCTCCAGCCTCGTAGGAGCCTGATATTTCCCAGATTCCACCCAATTCTGACCTGCCTGATGCCCAGCTGCAGACCACTGCAGTAAGAATACAAATAATTACAAGGCCATCATCATTATTTCATTTGCAGAGAATTTTCCCATATATCATCTGAGTCCTCCTATAACTACTGTTCCCAGTTTAGAGGAAACTGAGTCTACTAGAAGTCTCCAGGGAGTGAGAAATTGGGCCACTGGCCTATGGCACAGACCTGGGCCAGCACCTGGGAGAAGCACCCTGCCCTTTTGCGGATGGAGGCAGCATCTTCCCTCTGTTTGCTCATTTCTGCAGGCTGCCAAGTGAAAGAGCCAGGCCAGAGGTAAACACAATTACCAAGGACCCCTGGACAAAATGCAGCTGCCTCCCAGGAGCCGCTGGGTGGCCTCCGAGACCAAACTCTACCTGAAGCGTGAATACTCCTCGACCCCAATTGGGAACTGCCTCGACCCAAAGATTCTCTTTGGAAGATGTGCTTGGGCCCCTCTGGGGCTGATGTCTCAACTATTCTGGCTTGGAAGCCGCTTCCCTCAGGATACACGAGCCGCTTGGTGGCTCGTGGGAAGCGGGAGCTGCAGCCCCGGGGCTGCGATTTGCGCCAGGAAGATCCGCGCGTCCCGGGTTGCTGCTTCCTGGCGGGATTACCGCACCTGCCGGCTTCCATCTCTGCCAGTCCGGGGCGACCCCCAGGCCGGGAGCACCCTGACGGACTACGGGATAATGTGCGGCAACTTGAGTCATGCACATTCCCCCAAGGCTACCCCCGTTCCTTTCGCCTTCTGTGAAACCGTTCGGTTTCTAAAAAATTCTCTTTCCAAGAGTAACCACAAGATGTTGGGAAACTTTGTGCGAAACTTACAAATGCCGCGAAATCTGAGCCAGCGACTGCATCTGAGCCCGGGAGCGCCCAGCCCCGATGCTCCGCTCCAGCCCTGCGCGTCCGGTAGAGGCCCGTGCTGACCACCTGGCTGTCAGACGGCCCAAGCGCCCGCCCCAGCTCTGAGCGCCCTCTCCACCTCGGGCACCCGCCCTGATTCGCTTCGGGAGCGCTCCTACGGCCGCCACCCCGAGTGTGCCACAAACCAGAGCCCGGACGTCCCAGCCCGAGTGCCATTTCAACCGTTTCTCGGGGGCATTGTTTTCGCGGGGAGCCCGGGGGACCTCGGGGAAGGAGGGGGAGACCCACCCCACAGAGGGCAGGGCAAGCTTGCCCATCACCTCATTTGCATTTCAAAAGCAAACTTCTGCCGGACTTCCCCGGCGGCTGCGGCGGCTGCACCTACCGGCTTTGCACGGGTCGTGGTAATGCTCCAGCTGCTGCTCCGCGCCCTCCTCGCCTTCCAGTGCCGAGTAGTCCAAGGCAGCATCCCAGCGCTCTTCGAGGCCCTCGGCGTCGCGGGGCAGCGGCGGCAGCAGCAGCAGCAGCAGTGGCCCAAGGGCCCCGAGAGCAGTCGTCCCGGGCATGGTTGCGAGGGACCCGCAGAGACCGAGGGAGTTCGGTGCACGGAAAGCTGGGTTCGGACTCGGGACCGTACACGGGGTCGGGTCGGAGGCTGCCCGGGCGCGGCGGTTACGCGGGGGTGCCCACCATGGCTCGACGCGGACCGTGGTACCCCCGTCCTCGTCGGAGCGCCAGGGAAGCCGCCGCACCGAGCTACTTGCCCAGCGACTGAGGCTGCGGCGGCTGCAACTGTGGCTGTGGTGGCGGGTTGGAGCAATAGCCGCTCCGCCCCTCTCCAGCCGGCTGGACCACACAGCCCTCGCCCGGGTCCCCGGGCAGCCAATCACTCGGGCGCCCGAGACGAAGCCCCTCCTCTTCCCGGCACCTCCGCAACTTCGGAGGAAGCGAGCGAGGTTAAGATGCTGAAGAGGGACCTTGGGCCTGCGGCTCTCCCACCCAGCCAAGTGTGCCTTTCTGTGGGCGCCACCTCGGCCTTGGGGCCGGGAGAACGCTGCTCCTGAAGATCATGGCTGTACTTCCCGCCTTCTTTTATTATCATAACTCACTTTACAACTCCCCAGTGGACACGTGGGCAAAGGCAGGCAGCAGTGGTTAGAGCTGGAGCGCAGGACCAGGAGCCCTACGTGAGCAGTTTGCTTCCCGATCAACTCGCTGTGTGCTTTGGGACACAGCTGTCTTCGGGGATGAAGTCAATTTTCTCTCTGGTCGCTTTCAGCGCAGGGTAAAAAAAAAATCGAGGCTTCGATTCTTAGCCGTGAACGGTGCTTTTTGCAGCACACACCTAACTAGTGGCTTAGAGAATGATTTAAAATGACGGATTTCCCCTCTAAGTGACCCTACTCTTTAATAAAAACAGTCTAAGATGCTTCATACAGGCAAAAAGATTGACGGTGCTATTTGTGTTAAATTACAGACCTGTTTTATTAAATAAGCCATTCACCATTAACTTGATAGAATAAAAATGACCAATTTCTGAAGTCTGGTTATTTTTTGCCAATTAAGAACATATGGCCAAATAATTTAGAACAATCAAGGGATATCTGAAACCCCCTCCTATGTTGTTCCTTAAATGCAAAAATGGTCAGAACTGAGCCAATTTGATTTATAGACATAAAAAGTATGTATTACCATGAGGCTTTTCTAAGATCTTTTATGCAAACAAAATTGCCCTAACCAGGAAGTAAAACACACCAATGCATACAGATTTTCATTATCGTGCCCAGAACAATCTTTTTTCATTTAAACTGCCAACAGAAAAGTGGACTGAACTTCCCCTTTGGGTTTCCACATGGCTTCACAGCCTCTGATGACAAAACAGTTGATAGGGGGCCCAGAACTGGGCTGTACATAGGACTCCAAATTTCCAGTATTATGACCATCTGTCTTCTCTAATACCTAGGATAACAAGTTCTTCAAACCAGTAGAGGTTTGAGTTAACCACTGGAGGGGCGCTACTGAAAGGTCATAGCCCTGAGAAAGAAAAGCAGGTGACCTTATTTCGTGATCAGTTTTCATCACATAAGCATGCACTGGATGGAGCTGGATTGGGCAAGATCTGGTTAGAAGCTGACAGGCAAGGGAATTTGGGGGGAACGGATGCTGCCAAATGGCAGCAGAGGCCATGTAGCCATTAAACAGGCAATAGGTGTGGGAGGGGATTGAAGGAGTCAAACCCAACGCCATAGTTCTTCTGCCCTCAACCCAGTGAAGGTCACCACCCATCAGTAGACAAGTCCACGAAGTTAACATCTAAAAGGCCTAACAAACTTCTGTGACACTCCCCAGTCTCCAGATGGCACTAGGCAAACAGCCATCTGGCTTCATTAGCAGGGAATCCTACCGGAAAATACTTATTACAGGAGACCTCTTGTAAGAGCATTGAGTTTGTGAGTTTTTATTACCTCTAATCCTCACCTGGTGTGTAGCTGCCAGACCTTCTCACCAATACTTTGTCCAAAAATTTTGAAGACACTGGTGGTCCTGGGTGAGTAAGCTGCAGTTTGACATCCGAAGCCCTGTTTAGATGGTACTTTTGCTATCACCCGTATCAACAAAATATTTGGATCATAAAATAGGTAGATGGAACAGTTGAAAAGGGATAATTAACATCTTTTCTCATTTCTATAGTTCTTGATTTCACTTACCACTTTATATAAAATGGACATTTAAAATGTATTTTTCTTTAAATCCTATAAAAACTTGGGATAGATTTAAAATAAAAGGCTTATGGTCTAAAGATGCTCAACTTCATTCCATTATTAAATTCCTACTGTCTGTGGGCTTCCTCCTCCATAGCTCATGGTCGTATGGAAAACCTGCAAGTGGCTATAAGCTTTTCCCCTTTAGTCAGATGTCTGTCCTCCACCCAGCTCATTCCGTCTAAACCCTTACACCCAGAGTGACCCATCTGCCTGCAGTAGCTCTTGAATCCCTCCACATCTGCCGAAGTCCAGCCTCCTGAACGACTGCGGAGGCCACCTGCTCACCCGGCCTTCCTCCCGGACCACTGCACAGCATCCTCTCCAAGGCAGGGACAGACCCTCCAGAATGCAGTGGGTCCTGGTCTCCTGGCTCATTCCCTCATTTTCATCACCAACCACTAATATCCTTTTGAATTCTTTGGGGGAGGTAATGAAAAATATTTAATAGTTACAGTTTTTAGCACCTGTTTAAAACCTTTTGTGGCTCTCCAAAGCCTTTACTCAAGCTTCTCAAGGTGGCATACTGGGCCCTCCACAGCCCCTCAGGCCTTCCACCTCTCCCCCCTCTGCTGCATTGAACCCCCAGCCGTTACCCTAACAAGGCCTTGCTGCATCTCCATGTGTGCGCTGGGGACAACTGGATCGCCACACAGCCTGCATCTTCATGCTCACATCTATTACAGCATCTACCTACGTCTGTCCTACCCTGCAGGCATATAACCTACAACAGGCCTGTGACCAACTCCAACTTGGAACCACCTTCCATGTAACACTCTCTAGACCAGGGGTCCCAAACTTTTTACACAGGGGCCAGTTCACTGTCCCTCAGATCGTTGGGAGGGCCAGACTATAAAAAAAGAAATCTATGAACAAATCCCTATGCACACTGCACATATCTTATTTTAAAGTAAAAAAACCAAAACAGGAACAAATACAATATTTAAAATAAAGAACAAGTAAATTTAAATCAACAAACTGACCAGTATTTCAATGGGAACTATGCTCCTCTCACTGACCACCAATGAAAGAGGTGCCCCTTCCGGAAGTGCAGCGAGGCTGGATAAATGGCCTCAGGGGGCCGCAGTTTGGGGACCCCCGCTCTAGACCCTTCATTCCCTTCAGTGACCTTCAAGGTTAAGTCCCATAATCTTAGTGTCTCAGACTGAACAGCTAAGAATACCATAACATTGGCCAGGTAAAACGACTTACATCAACTTCCCCTACAAACATGTCCTCCTTTTTTTTTTTAAACTTGAAACTCCTATCACCTTAAGCACTTAAACCTTTGAAAATAATTTTCAATATACGCGTTGACTACATTACCATCGACTCCACATATCCCAAAGTAGGTTACTCTCCTCTTTTCTAATGTTAAACTGTCAATTAACAGTTTTGGGTGGTTTTTTTGTATTTTTCTGAAGCTGGAAACGGGGAGAGACAGTCAGACAGACTCTCGCATGCACCCGACCTACCGGGATCCACCCGGCACGCCCACCAGGGGGCGATGCTCTGCCCCTCCGGGGCATCGCTCTGCCGCGACCAGAGCCACTCTAGCGCCTGGGGCAGAGGCCAAGGAGCCATCCTCAGCGCCCGGGCCATCTTTGCTCCAATGGAGCCTTGGCTGCGGGAGGGGAAGAGAGAGACAGAGAGGAAGGAGGGGGGGGGTGGAGAAACAAATGGGCGCTTCTCCTATGTGCCCTGGCTGGGAATCGAACCGGGGTCCCCCGCACACCAGGCCGGCTAGGGCCCAATTAACAGTTTTAAGAAGAGTTCTCATGTTGAAATCTAGGAGCTGGCTGTGAAAGATTCCCTTATTTCCCTTGTTTTCCAATCAGATGAAAACTGTTCATTAAGGAGATCAAAAGTAATCCAAATTTGTACCGACTTAAAAATATCTGGCAACAGGAATTGTCAAGTACAGGTATTGACTAAGGCAGCTAATAACAACAGGCGGAGAAAAGAACTGAAGAAATTGACAAGGACTGAAATAACTAGTTAAAACTGGAGATGAAAAACGGTACAAATAGATCAGGAGAAATTAACTACTAGTTTGATGTGGTATATAGTAAGAATCCCTTCCATTGTATAAAACAGTGGTCCCCAACCCCCGGGCCGCAGACCAGTACCGGTCCGTGGGCCACTTGGTACCAGTCCGCAGAGAAAGAATAAATAATTTACATTATTTCCGTTTTATTTATATTTAAGTCTGAACGATATTTTATTTTTAAAAAATGACCAGATTCCCTCTCTTACATTCGTGTAAGACTCATTCTTGATGTTTGGCTCGGTACATTTATCCGTCCCACCCAAAAGGCCCGTCCGTGAAAATCTTTTCTGACATTAAACCGGTCCATGGCCCAAAAAAGGTTGGGGACCACTGGTATAAAACACACATTTTCAGTGTGATCTCTGCTCCACAGGCTGGAGAGGTGACATACCCATTTTACAGTTATAGCCATGGGACTCTAACCCTGCTGACTCATGTACTAACAAAAAAGAGACCTTTTGGTGGCTTCTATATAATGTCGGTGTCTACCCTATTGGCTTCACAGGATGGTTATAAGAGATCTGAAACTCCTTTGAAAACTTAACTAGACAAATGCAACCTATTATCTATCAATCAGGAGAATGAAAAGTTTCAGTATAGAAGTCAGAGCTCATATAGAAAAATGTCAAAAATGATAATTTTTTTAAAAAACAACAACCCTTATTCGTTGTAACATTCTTTCAACTTTCTGTATATTTAGTTATTTTTTCAAAATAACATGTTGGGAGAATAAAATCTTAAATTTTGAATCCTTCATTTCAGGGTCAAACTATGGCCCACTGGCCATTTTTGCTGTTATACTGGAACACAGCCATGTTCATTCGTCTATGTACTGTCTACTATATGCTACAATAGTTGAATAGTTGCTGCTGAGACCATATGGTTCTCAAAACCTCAAATATTTCCTATCTGGCCCTTTACAAAAAAAGTATGCTGACCCTTGCTTTATCTAATTGTGGAAAGCTATCCGCAATCTCTTCATATGCATGCCAATATAACGGGTTATCTCTCACTTATTCTTGGTTCACCTGTTTCAAAAGAAAAGAAATAAAGGATCCAAGGGAAGTACATTTTATTTTTTATTACTTTTAAAATATCCAATTTCAGTTAAACAGACTAGATTGGAATCTCAAACGTATTTGTACGTTAAATACTGTACTTCTATCACTACAAAGCGAGTTGGGAATGTGGTCAACACAAACCAAGGGTGTGTACAAAATGGAAGTAATCACTGAGCAATAACTGTTTCCTTCCAATTCTGTCACCGATTATCTGTGCTCTCTGGGGATTTAGAGATTCAAGCATGCCAGAGTTGAAAATCCCAAGTAGCACTGCTCTTTCAAGTACACTCTGTTGTCTTTCAAATAGAATTCCGTTATTTTTCCTCGCCTAAAGCTCTTATTTATAACGTTTAAAACTTTCAAATGACTTAAACTGATGAACTGTGGCAAATACACAGATTGCTGCTTCGTCAATTATTAGCAATCTTAGTTCACCAGTACTTCAATATAAGCAACTCTCACAACAGTTCTTAATTTCCATTTCCTAGCACAGTGAAATAAACTTAATTTTTACTTTTGTCTTTGCACACTTCTGCCTACAGCTCTGATAAGGATGTCAAATCAGATGGCTTTTTTAAAAAAAAAATGCTCATAGGAGGAACTAGTCATTACTTCATGAAATTTCTGAAGATGTATGTTAACTTTATGATCTGCCCAACCTCTAAATCTAAGCCAGTCTATTTTTGCATACACTTCCAACCAACCTTTTTAAATTGTCACTCTTATCTCATTAACATCTTGATTGCTAAAATACAACTTCATCACTAAAATTTTTATGAAGATATAAAACATTAATAAATACTTGTGTTTGCATACATCACTACTTCTATTTATTATGTGTTCCAATAAATCAATAGAATGAAACACTAAGACACGCTAATAGTTAAACTTAAAACCCAGACTGGAACTACAGTGTATAGATTACAAACAGGCTTTCCTTTCCCAGACTTTATATACAGAAGCCCTTCTAGGTATGTAGCTTTTCCTGGACAAATTACATTAATACATTCTTTCTTTTTTACATTTTGAAAAAATTCAGGAAATTTTAAAATAACATTTATTTGCAAGACATTTGGCATAGGTGGATAGTAAACATTTAAGAAACAAAAGCTTTATCAAAATGAATATAATTTGTGGATAAACCCTAAATAAAGTGGCTTTTGGAAGAATTGGAATTTGCAGCAACCATCTTTATAAAGAGGTCCATCAACTCCCAATGGAGAACACCCAAGCACAGCACTCATCATTCAGGTAGTACCACAGAATAATGAATTCTAAGAGTATAGGGCTTGATTTATGAGCAAACCCAATACAATCTAAGAGCTCAACACGATCTATTAAAGAGTGCTTTACCATCCCTCTGGCAACTGTATTTCCACCTTACCCTACTCTTGTAAGAGGATATATATATATATATATATATATATATATATATAAAATGTGTGTGTATGATGTGTGTGTGTGTGTGTGTGTAACTTTTTAAGGAGAAATATACTTACAGATACAAGGGGAAAGTTTAGTTTTTGACAGTGTTCAAAGCATCAGTTGAAGTTGAGCAAATAATGTTAATAAATGAAAAACGAATACACAGCCTTAATAGAGTGGAAAAACCCCAGCCTTTAAATAACTTAATATTTATTTTACTAGTGTACAACTGAGAGCTAGGGACCTAAATCATTTGTGAATTGCATCTTCTTCAAGACACACCACACCCGACCCCTCTACAAAGCCATAAATCAATACATATTTTCTAAAGGACTTTTCAAGGTGATTTATATTCATTTTAATGGAGCTCTTAATATATATGAAAATCAGAAAACTATTTTTCACTGAAGATTCCAAAGGACTTCAAACAGAGCTCAGTTTAACAGGAAGAACTGGTGTGCCTGAAAGCAGCTAAACCACTCACTCTTTAAAAATCCTACCTCTTCCCTGCAACACTGATGAGAAACAAATTTCACTTTATTACAACAAAAGCCTGCTGTCCACTGTACAGTCCATCAGCCAGGCTATATACTGTCGTAAGTGCTCTACATTAGTTAGAAATACAAGCCATTAGATATTGACTTTTAGTTTTTCTTATAAGATCTTAAAGGCAGGTAAAAAGGAAGAGAAAATAGAAGAACAGTGTTTTATACTTAATAAAACATTTTGGCGTGAAGAAGACAATTTACCCACAGCTTTTTATCAAATTTGTTTGCTAACGTCAGCCATATCTAAGTGGTAAGAAACCAAACTTTACACTCTTCCAAGTCCTTATGTCACATGATTGGATGCAGAGTCTATTAATTTATAAACATATTTTAGAATGGAAACATTTTCTGTAACTATTAATGGCATGAGTTTCACAATAAGGTTTAAATATAGCTGTTTTGACTCTTTCTAAAAATACCAATATATAGTATTATTTTAGGTGGTCATTTGCATAGCAAACTATTAAACTAGAAACTCAATGGTTCTAGAAAAACTTCACATTATGGATAGTTCCAGAAAGATGTAGTCTAAATTAAAATCATTTCTCTTAGAAAACTGTAACCTTTACTTATTCATCCAATAGTAAGCTAATCACTTTTACCCCACCCCCCATTTCACACAGTACACCAACCTGAACAGATTTTGTGCCACAATTTCATTCAAAGGGCTTGTCATTCCCTTTGTGACTGTACTGGATAATCTAGATGTAAGGTAGTTTGGGGATTTTAAAGTGTGGGTTCCCTCTATTAGAAAGGATAGTTTACAGTATATTAAAAAATGCATTCAGTAATACTGCCTTTTAAAAGATAGCTTCAAACTGCAAACACATCTATTTTCACAAAACAATTTGGTCAGGAAATTTTATTTTAACATTCTAAAGCAGTAATGCTTTAGATGTTACTTAAGTGCCCCAGACAGGATTAACAAAATTAAGTGTTTCTAAATTACAAATTAGCTCCTGTAGGAGTCTCATAAAAGAAACAGAAAAAAAAACAATTCCCCCCTCCCAAAAGAAGACACACACATTTGAAGAAACCCCAATGTTTCATGCAGTGGTAGGCAAGATGTAAAAAGCCACCCAATTTCACACATTTCTACACCAATCATCATCAGAAAAAAGTACTCCGTAGTCAATCTGTACATCCAAATGCATTTGGGAATCTACACCTACGTTACATTATTTAATGTTATATACATTTATCACTCACCCCCCTTGTTTTTAATAGTTTCTTATGTAAAAACTTCATTCAAACCCAAAAATGATGTAAGACTAACTTTGAGGGGGAAAAAAAGATAATCACTTTAGACATTCAGTTAAAATGTGTTTATCTAAATCTCAAAATGTTTAATAAAAACAAATATCTTCTCCATTTAACACTTTGCTTTCTGACTGTACAGTAAATTGCATTGTAGAGAATACACCTCTATCTTCAGACAGTATCTTCTTTGGATGGAATTAAGATGCAACTGATTAGTTTTAAGATAAATAAATGGGAAGTTGGTCCAACTAAGATGACAGCAGATATATTACATGTGGAATTTCCTATCTTTAATTCTCTTTTTAAAAAAAGATGCAGTTGAATTGAAAAAAAAAATAGGTCAAAAAAGAACCCAGATTCAATATATAAAAATGTCCCACGATAGGTTTGATGATAGCAGTAAAAATAAAGAGAAAAAAGTAATCTTTCTGGAACATCATTTTTCAGTAACATAGAAACACTAAGTGCCAGGAAGATCTCTATTCGTGTAATTTTAGCATCCAAGTTTCCCTCTATTTATTTTATTGGAACAAATGCTTTAAATAAACTATTTGTCCTCTTCACTGAAGAGAGCTGGTCTATTTCATCTTTAATGAGCTAGTTTTTGGGAAGATTAGCCATGTACTGTAGTAATGCTTACTGCATAAAATCCAAGCATTTGCTGTGAACAGTTGGAGAAAGCAGTCAGTAAGAACCTAGGATCAATGAAAATAGATGTTACTTTACACCATCCATGAAAGACAGGCCCACAAAGTACCCAGTGATGACGCCCAAATCTCTTCTTGCGCTTTTTTTGCTGTGCAAATTCCATCCCTGTGAAAAATATTGATCCAAAGTTCCAGGTTTTCTTGGGTTTCTAGTCAATTTTCACATTAGTATAGATTTTTCGGACAAAGGCACTTGTTCCCATGTAACCAATCGCTCCTGTAAATATAAAATAAGGTGTTTTGAAACAAATGCATACAGAGCAGTACTCATCACTAACAAACACTAAATGCTATCTGCTCTGGAAAATTATTCGGTTTTTCAAGCTATCTTGATATTCTCCCTGATAACGTCAAGATATTCTCTCTGAACTTAATAAAATTGTATCATTTGTTTTGCAAATCACCTGTTACTGTCATACACCAAGTTTGATATGACATGTTTTCAGAATTAAGTATCAATTATTACATAATCAATATATAAATTAAAATATATCATAGAATTATAGAATTATTATATATAATATATTCTTTTTTTTAACAGAGACAGAGATAGACAGGTACAGAAAGACAGGAAGGGAGAGAGATGAGAAGCATCAATCATCAGTTTTTCGTTGCAATACCTTAGTTGTTCACTGATTGCTTTCTCATCTGTGCCTTGACCATGGGCCTTCAGCAAACAGAGTAACCCCTTGCTCGAGCCAGCAACCTTGGGTCCAAGCTGGTGAGCTTTTGCTCAACCCAGCTGAGCCCGCGCTCAAGCTGGCGACCTCAGGGTCTCGAACCTGGGTCTTCCACATCCCAGTCTGAAGCTCTATCCACTGCACCACCGCTTGGTCAGGCTATAATATATTCTAATATATAGAAATATTTGCAGTTGAAATTACATGAGATTCAAGATTCATGTCAGAATAAAAGGAGATAAGGTGAGAATATATATAAGACAGGCCATGAGATAATAGTTATTAATATTAGGTGTGTTAGATACATGAGGACTCACTATAGATAGATAGATAGATAGATAGATAGATAGATAGATAGATAGATAGACAGATGATTAGATAGATAGATTGTTCCTCTTTCTGTATATATGTGAAAAGTTCCCACAATACTAAAAATTAAAAAATAAAACAACAAAGCAAACCTATTTCTGATTATATTTTTGCAATAGACATTTATTTTATAAGATGAATTATATTACACTTAAATTACTTTAATTCATTTTGAAATAGTTATACAAGTCATTACAAAGTAAGAAAAAAACCTTCTATTTTGTAAAACTGAACCTGAATCCTTAGAACATAAAAATTTAACTAGAATAAAAAATTTAACTGATATAATATATAACACTAGTCCAATTATCAAATCTAATTTCCAAGACTTATAAAACATTTTCCCCTTTGAGCAGAGATAAGCTTAAAAGCAAAAAGCATCAAATTAGAGAATCATTTTCCTCGTCTTATGGGAGAACCTCAAGAAGAAGCTTATCAACATGTGACTGCATATGAAGAGGACGCTGAATATGCTCACTAGAAAAGTAAATGTCCTCGGAATAATACAGAGATGATACACTTTTAAATTTCATTTCCTTAAAACTAAAATGCTATGCTCAAAATATAAAGCCTTTAACAATCCACTTCCCACTTTAACATACCTGTTTCCTTTTACATTAAAAAGAAATCAAGAAATATTTTTCTTTCAATTACTGATACGTAACCTGATAAATATGGATAAACATGTAAGATTCTGTATTATGACATCTTAATCAGTTATGAGCTGAACTGCTTCCCCTCTGACCCAAAACTGATTAGAACTGAAGGTATACAAACCCATTAAAGAATAAATACTGGGACATTGCCAGAACCACAGGGAATTGTAATGTGCCAAGATTTTCAGGAAGCAAAAGGAAATTTCAACAGGAAAAGCACCAAAAATATTTCGTTAAATTTATTCCATTTTATTTGTAAATGTCAAGACATTACCTCTCTAGGTCAGAGATCACACAGCAAGTCAAGAAAAAAAAATTTAACCCTCTGAGTAATCTCCTAATTCTATACTTCAATGAATGGTGGAGATAAATATTTCAGATTAAATAAAAAGGAGTTGAATGAGTAATATTATGAAGGAAAGATGGCCAATAATACTAAAAGAACCTTCTGATTTCATGATACAAATCTAGTTTTAACCTTCAGTTCCTATTCATCTTTTCCCCAAAGGTGGTTAAGGTTAATTATCACAAAGAAAGGTTATCACAACAACTATAAATAAAGCATGTGATAAAACACAAAGAACTGCCCTCCCTTACAGCCAGTGCAATGGGCTTTACTCTTTCACAGTCAATGTCATTCGTGTGTGCGTGTACATAGTCATACACACGGTATACAGGAATAGAACAGATTCTTTTCCTTGACACAAAACACGGTTATTAGTTTCAGGTGTGTAACAGTGATTTATTAACAACCACCACAACAGTCACAATATTTTTTTTCTCATGAGAACTTTAAGAGTTAATCTTTCAGTAACTTCCAAATATAATATTGTATTATTAATTATAGTCACCATGCTGTACACCACATCCTCAGAAGTTATTCATCTTATAAATAAAGTTTCTACCTTTTGACCACCTTTACCCATTTCGCCCACAGCTTGACTTCCCACCTCTGACAAACACCAATCTGCAGAAGAGTCTTCTGATGAAGGAAAAAGCAATCCAGATGGGTCCACAAATGTCATATCAGGACCTAGCTTTTAACAAGATTATTACATCTGTCTTATTTTATTACCTACCCTATAGCTAAAAGTGGAATTATTTAAAAATAAAAAAAGCCTGACCAGGCGGTGGCACAGTGGATGGAGCGTTGGACTGGGATGCGGAGGACCCAGGTTCGAGACCCCAAGGTCACCAGCTTGAGCGCGAGCTCATCTGGCTTGAGCAAAAAAAGCTCACCAGCTTGGACCCAAGGTTACTGGCTTGAGCAAGGGGTTACTCCGTCTGCTGAAGGTCCACGGTCAAGGCACATATGAGAAAGCAATCAATAAACAACTAAGGTGTCAAAACGAATAACTGATGATTGATGCTTCTCATCTCTCTCCCTTCCTGTCTGTCTGTCCCTATCTATCCCTCTCTCTGACTCTCTGTCTCTGTAAAAAATAAAATAAAAAATAAAAATAAAATTAAAAAAGTCAATCAGACTCTTGAATTTATGTTGGTGTTCCTGATCAAACAAGAGAATGTAATTTCTTCATTTCCCATGACTATATTTTTCTGATTCTGAAACCAAGATTAATTCATGATATTCCAAGAATTTCAGAACTTACCACACATTATCCCCAGGGCTGTGCTAAATACCGCCATATATCCAAAGTAAAATGATGTTTGAAATAAGCCATACATCCTGAAATAAAACAAAATAATTAAATATAGTATATCCATTTTTACCTAAATTTTAGTGTTTAAATGACAAGTTTAGTTTCCTAAATACAAAATGAGAAAATATCTCAACTTACTTTGTTTTGAAAAAGTAGTAGTAAAAGGAATACATGTAAACATAGATTGCAGTTGATGCAGCGGAGAGAAAACTTGTCCATTGCCTGGGGGGAGGGGAGAGAAACAGAGCTCTTTTGAATGAATAGCACTGAAATGAGGATTTAAAAAGCTAAGAATTTTATTTAAAATATTTTTGTGTCTATAAAAACAAATGCATGTACTTCATATTTAAGTATATCAACAAGGAGAGAGACTTAAGAACCGGAAGAAGAGATGCTGAATTTTGTCAAATTCCCTATCATAGTGATTTTAAATAAACCATATTGTTTTCAGACCTGTCTCCTGTGTTTAAAATGGAACAATTAAACATGTTGTGAAATATTTCTACTATAGTGATGCTCAATACAAAAAAATTGACTGATATACTACTTCCTTTTATTTTATTATGTTTTAAATTTATTTTAAAGAGAGGAAGGGAGGGAGCAAGAGAAAGACAAGAGCATCAGTCTGTTCCTTGTGTGCCCTGACCGGGCACAGAAGCAGCAGCCTCTGCGCTTCAGGATGATGATCCAACCAACCAAGCTATTCAGCGGGGCTTTTCATCACTTTTATAACAGAAATCTTCATCATCTTTATCTTCATCATTTTCACAACTGAAAATTTTTCTGATACAATCTTAATTAACAAAATTTTTATACAGATCTTTTACATTGCTTGATATACTTCAAATGGAATCTTCTTTTAAAAATATGATGGTCCCCAGAGGTTCTTCCCAGAAATAAGTACTCACCACCTATAGTCCTCGGCATTCAGTAGGAAGTACGTGCACACGATGGTCACACAGACGGTCACAATGCACAGGATGACCAGCACCAGCATCATGAAGCCATACACATAATAGATCTTATATGCCCAGAAAGATGTGAAGATGAAATACCTAAATAAAATGCAAAAAAGAAAAGTTTTCTAGTCTTTATTTTGAAGCTCATTCTGCTTCAAGTCTCACATCTTAGTTCTCACTTAAATTACAATATTTATCTTACAAGTAACTTCCAATTTCCCTTTTTTTAATCTATTAAGTACTCTAAAATTCTCTCAAAAATATTTTGAGCTAATCTTTCAAGAATAATTTTTTTTATTAATTTTAATGAGGTGACATTAATCAATCAGGGTATATAGGTTCAGAGAAAACATATCCAGGTTATTTTGACATTTGATTATGTTGCATACCCATCATCCAAAGTCATATAGTCTTCTGTCACCTTCTATCTGGTTTTCTTTGTGCCCCTCCTCTCCCCCTGCCCTCTCCTTTCCCCTCCCCATCCCCAGTACTCTTGTCTGTGTCCCGGAGTCTCATTTTTATGTCCCACAAGAATAATTTCTTTAGTGAGGTATTTATGTCTATGCAAACTAAATGAATTAGAAACTTAAAGGAGGTAAAATGTAAAAAAATAAAAAGCTAAAAATTCGTATTTGTAAAAGTCAATTCCCTCATTTTCTCATTTTTTATAGCTATAATAATACTATATAAGCAATATATTTCGTATTTTATAAAATATCCTATTAAAAACTAGTGGCCTGGCCAGGTAGCTCAGTTGAGCGTTGTTCCAATACGCCAAGGGTTCAATACCTGGTAAGGGCACATACAAGCATCAACCAATGAATGCATAAATAAGAGAAACAACAAATCAATGTTTCTTACGCTAAGATAAAAAAACAAACAAAAAAAACCTAAGTTTGACAGAATAATAACATATGGGGTGGGGAAGTAGGAAAACAAAGCCTAAAGAAGCATCATGCTATCTTCAGAGCACAGTAAGAAAAAGGGAGTTAAGATTTTACTTTAAGAAAAAGACCCGCCTGACCAGGCGGTGGCACAGTGGATAGAGCGTCGAACTGGGATGTGGAGGACCCAGATTCGAAACCCCGAGATCGCCAGTTTGAGTCCAGGCTCATCTGGTTTGAGCAAGGCTCACCAGCTTGAGCCCAAGGTCGCTGGCTCGAGCAAGGGTTTACTCGGTCTGCTGTAGCCCCCAGGTCAAGGCATATATGAGAAAGCAATCAATGAACAACTAAGGAGCCGCAACAGAGAACTGATGTTTCTCATCTCTCTCCCTTCCTGTCTGTCTGTACCTATGTGTCCTCTCTTTGACTCTCTCTCTGCCACAAAAAATAAAAAATAAATAAATAAGATTTCAATTAAAAAAAAAGACCCTTCGCTCTAATTCCATCATCTAAGTCATCATTCACTCAGAAAGGGTCTTCAGGCTTCTTTTCTTTTTCTTGGTCTCTTGTTTGTTCACTCATTTGTTCATCATTCACTCTTTCAGATACTTACAGAGCCCCTACCACAATAACAGGGGAGCAGTGAGCATAGAACTGTGAAAATGTCAGTCTCTACCCTCAAGGCGATTACTGTGTAGCAGGGAATAGCAGTAAAGGAGTCATCATGATGTACTGTGACACGTGTTCTATCAAAGTACCCAAGAGGGGCATCTTACTGGTATGGCTGGGTGAGGCTTGAGTGGGGGGTAATTGAGAAGAATCAGATAAGGCATGTGGGGGACAAGGGGGTGAGGGATAATGAAAATGAGAATTCTTTGGCAAATAACTGATATAATCAGACTGATACCTTAAAAAGATCACTTCGGCTACCGAGAATGGGGCCCTGACTGGTTGGCTCAGTGGTAGAGCATCGGCCTGGTGTGTGGGAGTCCCGGGTTCAATTCCCAACCAGGGCACACAGGAGAAGCGCCCATCTGCTTCTCCACCCTTCCCCTCTCCTTCCTCTCTGTCTCTCTCTTCCCCTCCCACAGCCAAGGCTCCATTGGAGCAAAGTTGGCCCGGGCGCTGAGGATGGCTCTGTGGCCTCTGCCTCAGGCGCTAGAATGGCTCTGGTTGCAACAGAGCGATGCCCCAGATGGGCAGAGCATCGTCCCCTATGGGCATGCCGGGTGGATCCTGGTCGGGCGCATGCGGGAATCTGACTGCCTCCTTGTTTCCAGCTTCAGAAAAATACAAAAAGGAGAAAAAAAAAAAAAGAGGAGAATGGGTATGAAGGAGGTCAAAGTAAGAGACATTAAAGACACAGCAGAAAGGCTAATGGAACACAGCCCTGAGAAAACAAAAACGTGAGCCAGAGGAACTGAGGATGAGGGTAGGAGGGATAAAATAGTCCAAGGCCAAGTCAGGGCGAGGACACAAAGCAGTTTCAGACCGAAAAGACTGAAGAAATTCCTGAAGTGACACAAACACCAATCCAATCCCTTTCCAAGGTACTAATACCCCCAACCAGTAGGCGACCACCAGGAGTTTGCCCAAATCTATGTCAGTTGTACTTGCTAGTGTTAGAAAATTTAATTAAATGTCATATAAATCAATATATTTATACATAAGAGCAAAAAGGATGTGTGATTTCTAGGAAAATTAGTTTGAATGCTTTGAAAAATTCAATGAGGTGCGTTGTTTAATAATAGTTACAGAATTAGGTATGGGTGAGAAAGCTATAAAAGATTGAGGGACAAATGTTCAAATCTAGAAGTATTCTGCACTGAGAATGCTTCAGACAGGTCTTAATGTTCTTGCTCCACTTTTAAAGCTGAAAAACACAGAAGATGTATTATGAAAGGCAAAGAAAACTAATGAAAACAACAACTAGATACAAATCAAAGACCTTGGCTTTAAATTCTTTTAAAAGATCAGTGAAGGACGTACCATTAGTTGTTTAAGTTAAAATAAAATGTTATGTATCTATTTTATAACTCCCTCACATGAGCCAACTTTTTCATTAAATAACTATCAGATCCACTCATGTCTGTCAAGGAGGCATCCACTGAACAGGAGAGAATCAGCAATGGGCAGCTGGAAGGAAACTCGTAAGGAGATTTTGAGCAGTTACAATGACTGGCATTTGTGGGCAATGGCCAGAGGTGTATGACTGCAATTCTTTTTTTTTTTTTTTTTTGTATTTTTCTGAAGCTGGAAACAAGGAGAGACAGTCAGACAGACTCCCACATGCGCCCAACCGGGATCCACCCGGCACGCCCACCAGGGGGCGATGCTCTGCCCATCTGGGGCGTCACTCTGTTGCAACCAGAGCCACTCTAACTCCTGGGGCAGAGGCCAAGGAGCCATCCCCAGCGCCCGGGCCATCTTTGCTCCAATGGAGCCTCGGCTGCGGGAGGGGAAGAGAGAGACAGAGAGGAAGGAGAGGGGGAGGGGTGGAGAAGCAGATGGGCGCTTCTCCTGTGTGCCCTGGCCGGGAATTGAACCCGGGACTTCTGCACGTCAGGCCGACGCTCTACCACTGAGCCAACCGGCCAGGGCATGACTGCAATTCTTGAGAAAGTCCCCTACAAAGAACTGTCTGCCTAAAATGCCAGAGCATTCCCATCAAGAAACGTTGGAACGCAGGCTGAGAAAAGAAAGGCTTCCATTTGCAGTGGTAACCAAAGGTGCAGTTGTGAAGCATGGTAACTGGGCTCAGGTGGCACACTTCCCGCCCCAAACACAGACACATTCCTCAGCACTCCTACAGGTCTCTCTGGAAGGAAACTAGCAATGACTCAGCACTCCTACAGGTCTCTGTGGAAGGAAACTAGCAATGACTATGCATTCGAAGACGTCAGGAAGAGTCTGACAGGTAGGTAGTGCTTCAACCTAGTTCCCTGGACCCTTGGAAATATTTTCAAAATATGATAAAACCAGTAATTCCTTACATCATGCATGTGATCAAAAACTAATTTAGTTTTTTCTAGCTTGCATGCTTTGATTCCTAAGATTTCCTATAAAATGAGAGAGGTCTAGAACATAATACAAAATAACTACAAACTTCACCCGAATATTTGAGAACTGAGCAGAAAACTACTTTTAGACAGATACATAGACCCCTTTCTGGAAGCCATGGAATTAACAGACTAACTCTGTTAGATGTTTTCCCATCCTACCCTAACTCCTAAATTCTCTAATTACAATGAAATCCCTCAAAACATAAATACATAGCCAAAACTTACATTTCAATAAAGATTGAGCCAAAAGGTAAAATTCCTCCCAGGCAAACAATAACTGCAGGCTCCATAAACCTGGAAAACATTAAAATTAACAGTAAAGTTCTAGCATGATTTTATGTTATATTATATAAATCCTGATAATAGAAAGGCAATGCTTAGTACTTAAAAACAATCTAAAGGATAGAAACAAATCAGTAAAAAAAAAAATTAAAATCCAAAGGCCTGACCTGTGGTGGAGCAGTGGCTATAGAGAATCAACCTGGAACACTAAAGTCACTGGTTTGAAACCCCAGGATTTCCCAGTCTAGGCACCATACGAGAAGCAACTCCTATGAGTTGATGTTTCCTGTTCCCCCCTTCTCGCTCTCTCTCTCTCTCTCTCTCTCTCCTCTAAAATTATAAATAAAATCTTTAAAAAAATCCAAAGAGGTATAGTACAGACATGGGACTTCAAATTAGTACTAGAATATAGTCAAAATTCTTTACAGTATTAAAACAGCTGAGACAAGAACTTGGGGAAGACATTCTTGCCAAAGGCAGAACTCCAGAAAGTGTTCACTCCTTTCTACATCTCTCGATAACTTCTAAGAACTCTACAGGCATTTACTTACAGAAAGCCTCAGAGAAAGAAAATGTAAGTCTTGAGACCCCTAGCTGAGTAATGTTTTCCGGACTGTGGCCTTGCCATTTGTTTGCTCACTCTTTCATTGGCTCAGTAATTCCTTTTGCTATGAATTATACAAGTAAGATATTATGAGTTCTGAGTTATAAGGGGGCCAAGGAATGAAAAAATAATTTCAAACATAATTCATTCACTCAACAAACAGTAGTAGTAATTGGTAATTCTCTATCTGAAATGCCTTGTCTTGTCTCACACTTCTCTGCAAGTGTCAGGTCAAGTGTCTCTCTGTAAAGCCTTTTCTAAATTTCCGTGGAAGGCGTGGGTCCTTCCCCCTTCTTTCACTGCCCTTTGAACATAACTCTATCACAGCACTTAGCACACTAAACTGTGACTGTCTAGTTACATACATATCAGACCTCACTGGATCATAAACCCTGGCAGGCAGAAGCTATTCATCCAGGTTTTCTCAGTGGCCAGCACAGTGCCTGGCACAGAAAAGGTACTAAACTAGTATTCTCTGGAATTAGCAAACTAACAAACTGAAAGGAAAATCAAAGAATTTGAAAGCTGGGAAATAAAACTTAAAAATAATTTAGTCTTTTTCTTCATTTTATAGAAAGTCAAGAGCTACAGAGGTTAGAAATGATCGGTCCAAGGTGAGGGCCAGCTCTAGTATTCAGATTTTTGCTCCCATGTGTTTGATATAAAGAAAATGAAGATTCACACAAGCCTTCCTACACCTAAAAGTGACCCATGACTGGCAAGGTCATGTCTTGTTCCTTCCTCTCCTTCACTAGCCCTAGTGACCTACAGGAACTTCTGTGATTTTTTACTACGCTTTGCCTTTAAACATATCCTCCCTGGTAACAGGTGAACATCAGGATATCAATGGGCCTTCACAATCCAATTTTAAATATATTGTTGAATTTTAAAAATAGACTAGAAAATTCTCATAAGACCGATCTAAGAAAAAAGGAACATGGATACTTTCTATTACTAGAACAGATTACTCTCCTTTAAACCAAAGGGGCGCCTGACCTGTGGTGGCACAGTGGATAAAGCATCGACCTGGAAATGCTGAGGTCACCGGTTCAAAACCCTGGGCTTGCTTGGTCAAGGCACATATGGGAGTTGATGGTTCCAGCTCCTCCCCCTTCTTTCGCTCTGACTCTCTCTCTCCTTTCTCTTCCTCTCTGTCTCTCTCTCCTCTCTAAAAAAAAATGAATAAACCAAAGGGGCTACTTTATTCAGCCTCAGTTTCTATAAATGTCTACATACCTCTAAGTCTACAAAAGACTGTATAAGTACCTGAACATAAGTTACATTTACAGTGTGATAAAATATCTAGGAACAGAGGCTTCATTACATATCCCTTGTTATGAATATGTAGAGTCTACTGTACAGCTATTTTTATGATGGGGTATATAATAAATGTACAGTAAGACTTCCATTTTTGTCTGCAAGTAAAAAATTAGAAAAACAAAGTGCAAAATAGAATAAGTCAATTAAATTTAATGTTATATTATTAAATAATAAATGTTAAATTTAATATATTAAATATAGTTTTAGTTTTTTTTTTTTTTTTTGTTTTTTTTTTACCCTTCTTTTTATTTATTTTTCTTTTATTCTTTTATTTATTCATTTTAGAGAGGAGAGAGAGAGAGAGAGAGGAGAGAGAGACAGGGGGGAGGAGCTGGAAGCATCAACTCCCATGTGCCTTGACCAGGCAAGCCCAGGATTTCGAACCGGCGACCTCAGCATTTCCAGGTTGACGCTTTATCCACTGCGCCACCACAGGTCAGGCTAGTTTTAGTTTTTTAATGAGTTTATTGGGGTGACATTAATAAAATTATATAGGTTTAAGGTTTACAATTCCATAATACATCCTCCATCCTCCCCCTCCCCCCTCCGCCTCCCCTACACCCTTTCCCTGCTGCAGTCCCCCTTGTTGTCTGTGTCTGTAAGGTTTTCCTCCTTTTCTTAATCCCTTCACCTTCTTCACCCGGCCCCCAACCTCCCTTTTCTCCTATAGCTGGCAGTCTATTCTCTATCCATGAGTCTGTTTCTATTTTCTTTGTTAGTTTATTTTTTATTTTGTTCATTAGATTCCACACATAAGTCAAATCATATAGTACTTGTCTTTCTGTTATTATATTAAATATAATATTCAACCTTTTTTTTTTTTTTCCTGAAGCTGGAAACGAGAAGAGACAGACAGACTCCCGCATGCGCCCGACTGGGATCCACCTGGCACGCCCACCAGGGGGCGATGCTCTGCCCCTCCAGGGCGTCGCTCTGTTGCGACCAGAGCCACCCTAGCGCCTGGGGCAGAGGCCAAGGAGCCATCCCCAGCGCCCGGGCCATCTTTGCTCCAATGGAGCCTTGGCTGCGGGAGGGGAAGAGAGAGACAGAGAGGAAGGAGAGGGGGAGGGGTGGAGAAGCAGATGGGCGCTTCTGCTGTGTGCCCTGGCCAGGAATCGAACCCAGGACTTCTGCACGCCAGGCCCTGATGCTCTACCACTGAGCCAACTGGCCAGAGCTCAACTTTTAAATTTAATAAATATACATTGAGTTTGTATTTTGTTCAAATCTGAATGACAAAAATTAGAAATATAAACATATTAATATCCAAAATTTGAATAATTACAAAACCTCAAAAATCCATCAAGAATAATAATTTGAAAGCTGATTGGGCTAATAAACTGTAAATTATGTTTACACTATTGCAACAGAAGAGTCTCTTCACCTGTTAAACAGAAATACTTGTCATTCTTTGTCAGGATTAATCTTGAATTACAGAAGGTCCTCAAGAACACATTCTGTGCCTAAAATGTGACAGAATGAGAGATTCTATACTATCCCAGAAGTGAAGATCAAGACCACAAGTCAATACAGTGGTACCTTGAGATATGAACAGACCAACATACAAATTTTTTAATATACAAGCTGTGACTTGGTCTGTATTTTTGTTCGAGATCTGAGCAAAATTCCAAGATATGAGTCATGATTCAGGAAGCTGCCGCTAGTTGGCACGTTGGCGCACGGGTCCAGTATCGGCAGTTCGATACACGAGTTGACTGACTGACGAGCTCAATTACAGAACGAATTAAATTTGTATCTCAAGGTACCACTGTACTACAGTTGGTCTCAACCTTAATTCATTTATTAATTAGTAGGACATACAGGGCTATAAATGTGTGTTACTGTTTAAAATAATAAAATAGCCCTGGCCGGTTGGCTCAGTGGTAGAGTGTCAGCCTGGCGTGCAGAAGTCCCAGGTTCGATTCCTGGCCAGGGCACAGAGCAGAAGCGCCCATCTGCTTCTCCACCCCTCCCCCTCTCCTTCCTCTCTGTCTCTCTCTTCCCCTCCCGCAGCCAAGGCTCCATTGGAGCAAAGATGGCCTGGGCGCTGGGGATGGCTCCTTGGCCTGTGCCTCAGGCACTAGAGTGGCTCTGGTTGCGGAAGAGCGACGCCCCAGAGGGGCAGAGCTTCGCCCCTGGTGGGCGTGCCGGGTGGATCCTGGTCGGGCGCATGCGGGAGTCTGTCTGACTGTCTCTCCCCGTTTCCAGCTTCAGAAAAATACAAAAAAATAAAAAAATAAATAAAATAAAATAATAAAATATCAGGAAAGGACTATCAAATTATAATTAAGGGATGGGCAAACATTTTCTGTAAAGGTTCAGACAGTAAATACTTCCAGTTTTGCAGGTGACAGGTCTCTGAATAACTACTGAACTCGAATGCTGCCTTGTAAACACAATCCTGGGCAGGATGTGAACAAACAGGCATGTTCCAACAAAACCTTTTTTACTAAACAGTGGCAGGTCACATTTGGCCTGTATGTAAGCTGCAGCTATAGAACTGCTACAGCTTTAGTTCTCACCCACCTCTAGACACACGTATATTTATCAAAGCATTTGACTTATTTGTAAAGACACCAATATTCAGAAAATGAATACGGGTAAAATTTATTACTACCTCTAGCAATACAGGCTGAAGAAAAACGTAAAAAGACAAATTCTTAAGTTAAAACTTGAGACAGTTATTCTTACAAATACATGCCAATTCTAAATGTTACAAATATGTAACAGCCATAAGAACGTCTATTTTGTGAGAAACAACCACATAAGATTTAGCATTCTCTTTACCATTTTTTCTCCGGTATGGGACGAGGCACAGCATTGACACGACAAGGAAAGTTGGGCTGACCTGACAGATTTCGGCCAAGTATTGTACCAACAAGATTTAGAGGAAGAATAACAAAAAAACAGATGCAACAAACGGCCACCTGTAAATTAAATTAAAATGAGTGTGATTACTCAGAACGATAACATTAATAAAAATAAAAAGGACACTTAAAAATTCAAACACAATTTGATCACAAAAGAAAATGTTTAGATTCAACATGGGTTAAAATTGTACAAGATATACACTAATGAAAATAAAAAAATGTGCTTTAAAATACAAGTTGAAGTGTTCTTATCTACTTGACTTCCCCTTTTTTCCTATTCTTCCACACCGTCTCTCCTATATCTTTTTTCTTCTTTCACTTCGGCTGCCATGCCTGAAACGTGTCCTTATCTTTCTTCATTATATCCAATTTATTTATTTGCCTACACTCTACTGAGATACTAATATGCACAAAGAGCATTACATATGTTATTTTACTATTTTACAAATGAAAAAAAAGTGAGACTTATAGAGGCTATATAACTTCCTATCCCATAGCTAGCAAGTAGCCAGGCTAAAATTTCAATTCAGATGTGATTCTCTCAAAGACCATGTTCATTCTATTCTACACTGCCTTAGGATCTTAACAATAAAAGTATAGCTCTATTTATTAGATATGTGTCATTACTAAAATAATATAAGTATTTTTCTACTATTAGTAATTCCAAGTCTAGGGAAGACGATGTCAAGATTCTAGAACCACAGCAGTCAGTTAGGAAAATAATGATTTTTGTGACTTTTTCTTTATATCTATCTGGGCACAAGGATACAAACTTAAGCTGTTTTCCAGCCAGCCTCTGGTTAAGATCACTTCACTCTGAACTTGTGAAAAATGAAGCAGGACCAAATCGTCTCTTTTAATTATACATTTTGGGCTCCTAATAAATAGAAAGTAAAAGTGAGAAAAAGTTGGAATGAAAACTGTGAAGAAATAAGAGAAATGAAGAACAGTCAATAAAGGAACCTATAAACGACTCATCAGGACATCATCACTGTTTATCTTTGTTTAACTTCTTCTCCCTTTTCTTGTCTAACTTCTTTTATACAGGATAAAAATGTGAGCAGTGTGTTAAAACTGTTAGTGATTAAACTGTGAAACCAATTTTCTACTCCTTTGTGTTCAAGTTCTGGATGAGTTTACTTAAAGAATACCCTGAGGTTGCAAGGGAAGTTGTTTAAAAAGAAAGTCACATGGACTAAGTCATCTGAGAACTGAGGATTTTTCTCAGTACTGATATTCAACCAAATAAACTGGTTACTGAAGAAGATAGGACTGAACTGTTACTCACACCCCTTGAAATTAAATAGATCTTTTTTAATCACAATTTTATTGCTCTCATAAATTTAAAATGTTAAAATATTGAATTTGCAAAATTTATTTATACTAACAGAACCATGCTTATATCTGTTTTGTTTATTTTGTTTTCATATTAAGGTTTTATTTTAAAATTAAATTTAGCAGCTATGTGTTAAAAAAAAAACCTTGGTCTAATACACTGGTGAAAACTCTGGAACTCAACCAATTCAGGGCCCTTCCCTAGCCTCCTCATCACAGTTCATGAACCAGTGGGGAGTGAAAATGGGCACTGGGGAGAGGAAAGGCTCCAGCTCAAGGGCCTCCCGTAACTACAATAAGAACCAGTTAGAGCCTGACCAGGCGATGGCGCAGTGGATAGAGCGTTAGACTGGGATGCGAAGGACCCAAGTTCGAGACCCCGAGGTCGCCAGCTTGTGCGCGGGCTAATCCTGGTTTGAGCAAAGCTCACCAGCTTGGACCCAAGGTCGCTGGCTTGAGCAAGGGGTTCCTTGGTCTGTTGAGGGCCCACGGTCAAGGCACATATGAGAAAGCAATCAATGAACAACTAAGGTGTCACAACGAAAAACTGATGATTGATGCTTCTCATCTCTCTCCGTTCCCATCTACGTTCCCGTCTGTCTGTCTCTACCTATCCCTCTCTCTGACTCTGTAAAAAAATAATAATAATAATAACCAGTTAGAAACAAGTGTTGCCTATCATACTTAATACCCCCCCAAAAAAAAAATACCCCACAGAAATACCAAATGGTCAACTCTTCTCAATCTCAGTCACAAAGCAAGATTGTGGCTATTACTCTATCCTTGCTTCCCAGAATGGCCTTTTGGGTAATCTGTAGTGTGAATAGGATAGAAAGGGAGAAAGCAGCCTGAAATGAACTATTTTAGAACGCTAAAGGATATAAATTTATGTAGGGTTATAGACAGTAATTGCTTATAGGTAAGGTGAATCTCATGAAATACACACTGCCTTGTCATCCATTATGCTTATGCATTTCTTTGACACATGCCAGAGTAGACAATTTTATCATCCTTTTCTAGCTCATACATTTTTATGACTTTATAGCTATATAAAAATGATTTAACTTCAATTTAATTGATAATAGTACCTAATCCAAGCATAGCTAACTTAAACACAAATGCCTGTAAGAAGCCTTCTTTATCAGATATTTCCAACATGCTAATAAATAATTCTCATTCTTGGACCACTTCAGTAATATAACAGAAGAAACACTGGCTTCGAAGTTAAAAACTTATTCTATGTTTTTATTTTCTTTGGATCAATACCCAGAAGTGACATTGCTAGATCATATGGTAGTTCTATTTTTAATTTCTTAAGGAACCTCCATACTGTTTTTGGTAGTGGCCAACCTAGCATTATCTTGATATCAAAACCAGGAAATAAAGATATTATAAGAAAACTACAGACCACTATCTCTCACAAATATATATGCAAAAAAACAACTTATTTTAACAAATGAAACCCAACAATATATAAAATGGATAATACATTATAACAAGTTGAGGCTTATCAAAGGAATGCAAGACTGGGTTAAGATTCAAAAATCAATCAATGCAATTTACATTATCAGAATGAAAAAAGAAAATTCATAGATCATCTCAAAAGGTGCAGAAAAAGGCAACACAAGATCCAACCTCAATTCACAATAAAAAAAAACTCAGCAAACTAGGATTAGAAGGGAGCTTCATCAATTTCATGCAGGGCGTCTACAAAAACAAAACAAAACAAAAAAACTATAGCTAACATTGCACTTGAGGATACAGACTGATTACTTTTCTCCTAAAACTGGTAATAAGTCAACGCTGTATGCTCTTACTGCTTCTATGTAACACTGTATGGAAGTTCTAGTCAGTGCAAAGAAGAAGAAACAAAAGGCATACAGATTAGAAAGACAAAAGTAAAAGTGTTTTTATTCATAGACAACATGATTTATATAAACATCTTTAGAAATCTAAAAAAAATATTAAAACTAATAAGGGAGATTAGCAAAATTGCAGGATGGAAAGTCAATACACAAAAATCAATTTTTTTTCTATACCCTAGCAACAATCAGAATTTGAAATTTTAAACATATCATTTATGAGCCTGGCCAGGTAGCTCACTTGGTTAGAGCATTGTCCCAATATGCTAAGGTTTCCGGTCTGATCCCCAGTCAAGGCACGAACAAGAATCTACCAATGAATGCATGGATAAGTGGAAAAACAAATCAGTGTTTCTTTCTCTCTCCCTCTCTGTCTCCTTCTCTTTCTCTTTCCTCTTACATCTCTCTAGATCAACAAGTAAATATTTTTAAAAATTAATAAAACTCTTGCCTGACCAGGTGGTGGTGCAGTGGATAGTACATCGGACTGTGATGCGGAGGACCCAGGTTCGAGACCCCAAGATCGCCAGCTTGAGTGCGGGTTCATCTGGTTTGAGCAAGGCTCACAAGCTTGGACCCAAGGTCTCTGGCTCAAGCAAGGGGTTACTCGGTCTGCTGTAGCCCCACGGTCAAGACACATATGAGAAAGCAATCAATGAACAACTAAGGTGTCGCAAATAAAAACTAATGATTGATGCTTCTCACCTCTCTCTGTTCCTGTCTGTCCCTATCTATCCCTCTCTTTGACTCTCTCTGTCTCCATAAAAAATAAAAATAAATAAATAAAATAAAATAAAACTCTTAAAAAATGCCATTTACAAAAAGCATTAAAATATGAACTATTTAGGAGTAAAGTCAACAGAAGATATACAAATCCTAAACACTAAGATCTATAAAGTGTTGTAGAGAAGTTGTGTTCATTAGTCAAAAGCCTTTCTTTGACTTTGGGTGATGGGTACACAACATAATCAACAGTTCAAATGCTATAGAAATGTTTACCTGAAACCTATATACCCTATTGATCAATGTCACCCCTTTAAATTTATTTTTCTAAATAAAATACTTTGAATATTATTAAGGTGTCAATTCTTCTCAAATTGAGCTATATAGATTCAATCCAATCCCACTCAAAATCCCAGCAGGCTTTTTGCCAAAATTAACATGCTAATTCTAAAGTTTATATGGAAATGAAAAGAAATTTAAAAAGCCAAAACAACTTTGAATAAGAGTTCAAGACTTACAACTGTAAAGCTACAGTATCAAGACAGTGTGGTACTGGCATGAAAACAAAACAAATCAATCAATGAAACAGAACAGAAAATCCAGAAATAGATCTATACACAGATAGATGGTCAATTGATTATCAACAAAAGTGCTTGCGCAATTCAGTGGAGAAAAGATCTTTTTAACCAATGGTGCTGAAACAACTGAAGAGCCATACATAAAAGGAAATCCTTGAAAAGACCTGGCCAGGTAGTTCAGTTGGTTAGAGCGCCTTTCCAACATGCCCAGGTTGTGGATTCGCTCCCCAGTCAGGGCACATATATGAATCAACCAAGATAGCATGAATAGGTGAAAGAAATTGATGTATCTCTCTGTCTCTCGCCCTTCCTCTCTCTAAAAATCAATTATAAAAATAAAAAACCTTGACCCTTAACTCACATTATATACAAAATTAACCACAAATGGATCATAGACCTATATTTAAGAGCTAAAACCATAAAATTTCTAGAAGAAAACACACAAAGAAAGCTTACTGCATTAGGTTTGGCAAAAGATTTCTTAAATAGGACTGAAAAGTACAAACTATAAAAGAATAAATCAGACCTCAAAATTAATTTGTTCTTCAAAGGACACTCTTAAGAGAATAAAAAAGACAAGCCTCAAAATGGGAGTATTTGCAAAATATGTATAAGACAAAGATCTTATATCTACAATATATAAAGAACTCTTACCACTCAACAAGACAACCTATTAAAATATTGACAAAAGTTTGAATATTCAATAAAGAATATATGATATATGATGGCAAATAAGCACACAAAAATATCTTCAAAATGATTAGTCATTAGGGAAATGCAAATTAAAACCACAAGAAGACACCACTAGAATGGCTTACATGAAAAAAAAACAACTTACCATATCAAGTATCAAGATAATGTGGAGCAACTGGAGCTCTTTAATCTTGCTATGAAAATATCTTTACAAGATCTTTTTGTTTGCCTTAGCATTTGTCAACAGTTCAGGTCAGGTAATGGAGTTTTTCTAACACTGCTTTTATAGATCTTTATTATGCTTTTTTATGCTTAAGTGTAGTGTAGTCTTCTCACCACCTTTAAGATCTCAAAATAGTGCCTATCCACTAATCTTGGTGTCTGTTTTTTTCTCCTTCCCAAAATTCTACGTCATTCATTTCATTTTTGAGGTCCTTCAATTCTCAAGCCATTTTCCCAGCCATGGCCCAAAACTTGGGTCATGAGAGTATTTCCTTAAATATTTGTGAAATCTGATTTCCTAAAACCAAGGGTGTATTTTCTCATGATGTTCAAGATTCCTCTCCCATGCTAAAACAGGCCTTACGGTGACAAATACAACATAGTTCATTCATGACCACGACCCGTTCCTCCTCCGTCGTATTATATCCACTGAGACCAAAAAAAGGTAAAGTGCATCTATCAGTGCATACTTAACTAAATACTATTTGGAGTATAAAGGTTATATGTTCTTATGTTACCTTGCTTCTCTGAGTTTTAAAACTCCGCAACTTGGTTCTTTGTTCCCCGAAGGCCTACAATAACATCAAACTTAGGACCTGAGATTTCCAGCCCACAAAAGACTTCACACCTAAAAAGTTTTCTTTAAAACATCTTAGCAAATCCTTCCTCATTCCCAAGAAACTCACGGGACCAAAAACTCTGGGTACGATACCTAAATCATTCTAGAACAAATTCCCAAAAGAATCAGTCTAATTTCAAGTACACTCTCTCCCATTCTCTGTCATACCTTTGCCAGAGCACTGCAACTTCAGGAATAACAGGTATGTTCATCTTTGGCCTAAAATTTCATATAAATGCTTTCTTATGTCTTCTTGTAATACTCTCTGACTCTAGACGCCATGCCTTCAATCTGATTACACTAGATATTATCTCAGATTATCACCACCACACTCTACCTATATTTATCTTTATTAAGCTGCTAACTTTGACTACTGTTCAACAAGTTTAATTTAACATGAACTTAATGGCTTTCATGTATAATTAGGTATACATAAGCAGAAAAGTTGACGTCCAAAGACAAACTTCACCCACTTTAAATCCTATTTTGGGCTGTTTCTAGTGATAGCAGTATTTTAATAAAACTCCAGATCCCAAGTGGGTGAAGCCCCAACTTCTGCTGGTAAAGTCTAACCTTTCACTAAGGTTAGACTAACCCTTAATTGTGGGATCTGTCAGAAAACAGAGAATGAGAGCCAACATCACCCAATAGCTACAGAAAGAGCTAAGGCCTGGGAAGAGTACATGGAAGAATGTGAAGATATTCAGTTAGTAGGGACGCTGGCTTCTCAGACACATGGTTTGTGAGGCTTTCAGTGGACAGATTCACTCCCAGAGGCTGGGACTACAATCCAGTTAACACTAGACAATGAGTTTCGAGCAAGATAGATAGATTGGCCTGGGATAAAGCCCTAGGTACCGAAATACTTTAAATTCCCAGGTGATTCTAATGTGTACACAGGATCAAGAACCATGGTGTTTATGAAAATATATAACCATATCCTTCATAATGTCAACAAGTCAAACAACTAAAAAGACAAATTTATGTCATTAAAACACTTAATGAACAGCTAGTCAAACAGTCTCAAGTTCTTAAATTTCACATTCTAAACAAGTTTTAATACTCTTAAAAGGAGAAAACTGTTATACTACACACCTGGTTAGAACTTGAGGCCAATGGCACGCCCTTAGCTCTGCATTCCTTCCTTCCTTCCTTCCTTCCAAATTAGATGTAAATTAAGAACATGAGATTGTAGGAGACTGCTAAGGGTCAACACCAGTCTTCCGTACATCAGAGATAACTGTATAAACCCCTACCTCAGCACAGTTTGACACTGTACTTTGATAATTAGTAATCACTAAGTTGTCTAAAGGCAAGTCACACTGAATATTAACATTCAAAACTCCATTTACTAAGTGGTAAAATTTGTAATTTTAGTGAAACAAAGAGATTTTGAAATATAATATTCACATCAAATCCAAAACTTTATAAGAAATAATGATTTTTATCTCTATAGTGGTGAAAAATATATAGTGGTGAAAAATACAGCTTTTTTGTGACTTGTAAAAGCACATTTGTTCACATATGCATGTACCTTCATTGAAAAGTTTTTAAAGAAAATGCTATTTATATATAGATGCTGATTTATAGCTCCCTGAAAAATAAAATTAAGAAATAAAAAAACATTTTATGCAGAAAATTATAATGAATCAGAACTCTAATTTTTAAACCACTAAGCATATAATTTCACTGGTCATCTTTCAGAAGGAACTTAACTCCCCTAAATGTACTTTCTGATGGCCTACAACTACTACAAAGCAAATTCTTTTCCAGTTCTGAATATAATTAAGTACTTTAACCTTTCCTAACCTTCATCACCTACCCTGGCTTGCAAAAAAATGTTTTCTGAAGAAATTTTCAAAAATATTCCCTACTAAAAAGTATTAAAAGGCTTAGTAAAAATATATAGCAAGCGTCTTTTAAAAAGCTGGTCTGGACTCTGAAACAACCAAAATCATCTGGAATTTCTGTGAGACTATTTGGTAACTTCCACATAATAGAAAAAGAAAACAAGTCTAAAATTCAGAGAGACGTGGCTTCCAGCTACAGTTCTATTATTAACTATCTGCATGACCTTGACCATGATACTCAGCCTATCTGAGAAGCAGTGACCACTCTGCAACTTGTATATGTGTGTGTATGTGTGTATATGTGTACACAAGTGTACATTAAAGCTAAAATCTACTCTAGACCTAAAATTCTGTTTCTAGGTAAAAGGTAACAACAACAAGAATTTGGAGACCATGGATTAACCCTGTATAGCACCAGCATATCTGTGTTTTAGTTTTCATATATTTAAATAATTCTTAAAAATTTCAAAATCTGCCTGATCAGGCGGTGGCGCAGTGGATAGAGCGTTGGACTGGGATGTGGAAGATCCAGGTTCGAGACCCTGAGGTTGCCAGCTTGAGCGCTTGAGCGCGGGCTCATCTGGTTTGAGCAAAGCTCACCAGCTTGGACCCAAGGTCACTGGCTCCAGCAAGGGGTCACTCAGTCTGCTGCAGGCCCGCGGTCAAGGCACATATGAGAAAGCAATCAATGAACAATTAAGGTGTCACAGTGAAAAACTAATGATTGATGCTTCTCACCTCTCTCCGTTCCTGTCTGTCTGTCCCTGCCTATCCCTCTCTCTTACTCTCTCTGTCTCTGTTAAAAAAAAAAAATTCAAAGTCTGTGACTAAAGGTTACGATATGTGAAAAGATTTTAATATCTATAGCAACATATATTACCGATATTAATATAAATGCCTAATGAGGTTCTGAAAATACTATTCTATTCCTGAAATAAAAAGTACTATAGAGAAGCTTCACTTCCTACCCTTACACTCATCTATCACTTTAAAACATCCATGTTTCTTGATGTGACATTATTCCATCTCTGAAATATATTCACCAGTTTCACTCATCTCTTTAAAAGATTAGTGTTCTCTTCTGTCATAGTTAAAAGATAGGCTTTTACTTTACTGGTTCACAGAATCAATGAAATAAAAGGGCAACTGCAGGTTTACACTTAACTAGAATTATGTGGAGACTAACAAGAACTTCCTCCTTCATCTCACTTTCTAGGACTGGGTGAAGACTGGCTGCGATTATTAAAAGAAGTATGTTGAAGACATAGCAAGCCTCGTATCAGAATGCTTATACTTGTTCAGTTTAAAAGTATGACTCAAGCAACTTACCATTGTCCCAAAAGGAATGGCTCTTGAAGCATGGTAATAAATGGCTATAAAATTGATGAAGAAGGCAGTGCCACACACCATAGCTGGGATAAGGAACGCCCCAATGAACATCTGCTTTATCCATCTCCTTCCTGGAAGAAAGAGGAGACTATGGAAATCAGAGAGATAGACAGACGGGCATTTATATTAATGTTTAAAAACTAATGATTTAGTTCCAAATTAATTATATTTTTAAAGTAAAAAACTTGCGATGTGATATCCTAAATACTATTCCAAAACAATGGCTAGTAAAGACCAGTCCAGCTAGTCAAGTATGCCTAACGGAAGCACACTTTTAGCAGTGAGTGTACTGGCAAAGAGCCATGAACTGCAGTAGAATATTCTGGTGTTCTGTCCTGATTCTGCCACTGACTGCTATAAACTTTGGTAAGCCACTCAATCTTTTGGGGCTGCAAGTCAGCCTAGAAGAGTGTATTCCAACTGTCGCCTGGGGTTCTGGAGCTTCTTGGAAGTGCCCATGGAGTCACTGGTGGAAGAAGAGCCCAGGTCCATAAGCCCTGCTTCAACCAGAACAGAACAAGTCCATTTTTAACAGTTTTACACACTGGGGTTTCAGGGAAACTTCACTGGAAAAGAGGGTTCCTCTGCTTAAAAAAAAACCAAGCTAAAAAACCCATGGGTTACATAGTCCCTAAATTTACACTTAGCCCTTTAATTATGATTATAATTATATATGTAAATTTATTTCTCTGTTTTAATAGGAAAAAAACAATAAAATGTGCTTCAAGAGCTCTGTCAGTAATTAGAACTACAGATTTATAAGTTTTATTATTTCTTTGCACCTCTTTCTATTGCCAAAATTCTATGTGGTGAGCATCTGTTATTTAAAAAAATGAAGGGAAGGCATTTTCAAACTATGTAATCAAAAACTGTAAACCAATTTCAGTGACCAAGCAAGCATCGAGGTGCCGTCTTCCTAATACAGCAGATGCACAAGGCAGTGGGAGCGTCGGCCCGTTGCTTGGGAACGAGCTGTGAAGGTTTAACACTGCGTCACTATTAAGAGTCAGCCTCACAACCAGAAGCATAAGGACCCAAATAAAAAATGCTAGAGGAAAAATAAGTGATAACCTAACTTTTGCTTTTTTCTATATAAGGTTCTTTTTAAATATCTGCTTCAGAATTACTACCCCAAATCTTGACATTTCTCCAGAAAAACACCTAGATTCTGAAATTTCTCCTTTATTTAACTTCTTTCTCAGTAAGTTTCAAGAACCCCTCCTTTCCAAACTGATACTCACCATTTCAACAACACCCCAAAAAGGATAGCAACTAATGAATGTTATGGTTAATTTTTCCTATTTAATTCCAAGTCATTCCTGGCATTTTCTTTTCTTGCACTTTCCATTATTTCCTCAGATTCAGACAAGTATTAATAATTTCCATATTCAACTCTACCTCTCTTTCCCTCCAACAGTCCCAAAGAATCCCACCTACATTCCACTGGGTACTACAATCATGGTCCAGGAATCCACACTGTAGTGATTCCTACCATTCCACATGCCCTCGGCGACTCTGCTCAAGTCCCAGGCCGCCCCTGGCTTCAGACTGGGTCTGGAGCATTACCCAGTGCACTGTGGACAGGTGCAGACCCTGAGGTTCACTGTAGTTCAAATCCTGAGATGACTCTGAAAATGCCTGATTCTCTGGAATGACCTCTACACTAACTTGGTTTTTAAGGCTAGTTCAGACAAAATATCAGGACATGATCAGACCTCTTTGGGACACTCTCAATCAGCAATACCTTTAGATTATTCTTGGTAAGATTTGACACATCTAGGGGCTTTAGTCTAAACTCCGTCAGCTTTCAAACATAAGTACAGTCAAGTTTGGCTGGGCGTTCTTATCTTAAAAAGTCTAAAAGCAAATTTATATTCAAGTAGGAATAAATTTCTCATTTTAAATAAATCTATTTCTGCTGGGGCAACTTTTCTGGGGCTCAAAAACGGTAAAAAGTCTCAGCCTAACTAGTTTCCAGGTCTAATTCAAAGTAGAAGTTGCCTCAGGAATCATTTCCTTAGGATAGTAGTCATGTAGGATAGATAAGACTCATTTCTTCCTATCTGGAGGTAGAATGTAGAGACCGAATGCCTCACTGAAATACTCAGTAATTCATAATGATACTGCCTCAAGCAATCCAAAGAATTATCAATACTGAAAACTCAGACCACATTAAGTCTAGTAGGACCAATAAAAGAAATGGTAAACCAGATATCCTGGAGGAATTTTAAATGATCCTATGCTCTGAGCTTCTCTAACCTGTAAGTCTGGTCTACTAAAGAAGACAGGATCCCCGAATGCTGACAGAGGGATGAGTTGGGAAAATCACATTTGGAAGTCTCATCCTTAGGAATATAATTTTAACGTCTTTCAAAAATCCTTTATTTATAACCTGAAATATGCAAATCTACTACTTTCAGCACTTTGCTGACTCCAGATAGTTACAGAGAAAACAAAGAACTTAAGGACCCTTAAATGCCATCACAGAAAAAAAAACAAGTACCCTTGTGTCATCCATCAATCTCACATCATTCCAAGTCACAACAGTAGAAGAAGCAAGAAAGTATTTAAGATGAAGTGCTCTTAGCAAAAGATTGTGACAGAGTAACAGAAATCTTTGTGCAGGGTCCTTTGATAAATATTTAAGAGTCAAAAGAAATAAAGAGCTTTTCTATTCTTCCACTGTCCAGATGCTTTATCTATAAACCATAAACATGTCTTTATATTCAACTAAAAAGCTATACATTCCATGAGGAGGCTTCTCATGAAGCACACGTAGGGAGCCAGGCACCTCAAAGCCAAGCAACTTAAATATACTCTCTCCTACATGTTCCTCAGTCTAACTGCGCAGTAGACAGTGGAGATAATCTATAAAATGTTCACGATTTAGGCAATAAAATGCAAGGATTCCATAAAAGCAAGATAGATCACATAATAAATTTGGAGATTATGTGAAATGGGATAGCAAAAATTTTTACAATGCCTGCATTGCCTATTTTAAATTCCAAATACCTGACTGTAAAATATTAGCATGTATAATTAAAAATACAAAGTGATAACTCTAAGTTACCTCCTTGTCTAGCATACAGACTTCCTCCAAAATAACCATTCACTGGAGATGTAGCAGCATAGACAAATATGGCTGTACTGAGCATTGATCCTCTCCTAAAAAGGTAAAAAGACATGTAACATAAATTGAAGCCAACAATTCAAAGAACATATCATATAGCCTAAAAAAATTAACAGTAGTTTAATTTCAAAGATAAATTTAACAGGAACACAAAAATATCATCCTGGGGCCCTGGCCGGTTGGCTGCAAAGGATCTCAAAAGGTTGCCTAGAATGAATTTCCAGTTTAAATAGCACCTGAATGATACAAGCTGATCTTCATTTTCTTAAAATCTGCAGTTAAATTTCATAGTGTATTCTAAAGAAATACAGGGGTGGGGCAAAAGTAGGTTTAGTTTTTTTGTATGGAAAATAATACAATAATTAATAAATAATAACATAAGGATAAACTCTGTGTTTTCCATACTCACAAGTATAAACCTACTTTTGCCCAACCTCTAGTTTACATTACCTGGCAAAAAATATTAGAAGCTGGCACTAAAATTGTTTTGCAACCCTGTGAATCAATCACATCATATGGAAGAGGATATTCATCTGTTAAGAAAAATAATTAGAATATTCCTCTTTATAATTTAACTGCTTAAGATTCTTGCCAGCTGATAGAAATAAAATGTAAGTAGTATAATCTATACTAGTACTTTAAGTGGTATAACACTAAGACTTCTCCTGTTTAGTTTTCCTTATATTGTTTAAAAAAATTTTTAAAAACCCATTGGTCCACAAAAAACATTACCTCAGATCAACAATTTCTAACCACCTCTTGCAATGATATCTAGAAAATTCAGACCAACCCTCTGGAGTAAAACTAGGCAATAATTTTTAAATGCCTAACTGCAAAGAGAAGTATTAAATGATAAATGACAGTGTCATTTTCCATAATATAGAAATGTATTTAACCCACTAACAATAAAGACCAATTCTGAATCTCATTATAACTAGGAAGGTAAAATATATTCTAGATATAAAAAATACTAGAAATTCTTCTATAAATAGTACATACAACTTTGTCAGTGTGAGCTACAGAATATTCTTTTTAAAAGAATCTACAAGATCATACTAATGTGTACAGTAGGAGGATATATTTTCATAAATTAAGCATATTCTTGGTAATTATTATTCTATACCACTGTCCACCTGTGTAGAATACAAAGACATCATATATACTTGAAATATGTAGCACTCCTCTGCTCAAATAACTATGCTCAATTTCTTAAAATGGAAGCATAACAGTTAAAGCATTACAACTGTAAGGTATTTTTCCCCACCGAGGAAGAAGGAAGGGCATAGCATAGCCACAAAGTGTGGAATAGTAAAAGCTTTATTTAGTACAGCGCTTCCCAGACGATGTTCTTTGGCCCGGGGACAGAGGCCAGAGAAGTCACATGGATGAAACTGTGTGGGGGATAAAGGGTCGTCTAGGGTGGAGGCGAGTTGATATGACCTGGCGAAATCTCACTGGCTGGCAGATGTCGCTCTTTTCCAAAAAACCTCTGGGAAGTTTCTTTTGGTGGGCAGTTCTAGCCAAAGTTCCCAGGTCTAGTTCCTCATGTGACCTTTCCCATTGCCCACTGACCTTACAACAATATTTAATTTCCATCAAGATAGAGCTAAATATAAATGTGGTAGTAAATAAGAATGTGTCATTCCCATGTTTAAAAGATCACAGGTCCCAAAGTCAGTTTTAAAAGCCAAATTAGTTTTTTTCAAGAACTCAATTAAACAATGCCAGCATTCATTTATTCTGTCCAGACTATATCATTAACAATTTCAACACATTTTCTGTTTATAACTGGGTATGTAAGGCTGTAAGGCTGACATAGGCTAACAATGCTGAAAACTGAAAGGTTGCTTCAGTCTAAGACCAGTCTAAAAGAAGTCGTTTTTTTTTAAGATGTGAAAGAGAGAGGGAGGGAGAGAGGGAGGGAAGCATCAACTTGTAGTTGCTTCACTTTAGGTAGGTGTTCACTGATTGCTTCCTCGTATGTGCCTTTACTGGGCAAGTCCAGGGTTTTGAACCAGCGACCTCAGTGGTCCAGGTCGACAGTTTATCCACTGCACCACCAGAGGTCAGGCTGCCAGAAGTCTTAATATCAGCACAGAGGTTTCAAAATGGCTGCTCATGTCACTGAGAGTCCAAAATAACTACCAGAAATTTAAGCTTGCAGTCCCCAGAAACATTTCCACTACATGGAAATGTATTAGTCGCAATCAGTCATAGTTCTAAAAATCAGACATACCCTTAACCTCTTCATTCTTTGGGCATTTCCTACCCAAAATAGACCATTTTCATCTACACTGCACAATCTGTTGAGGTAGGGAGCCGTCCTCCTTGTTCCTCTCTCCAAGACTAAAAGGAGAGCATCTGAGGAGATGCTTTCCCTACACCTACCACCTCACCACCCCATCGACAGAGCAGCAGTGGCGGCGAACGCTCCGGGCCTCGCCGTGCCTTCCCCAACACTATGCCTTCTTAGGAGTTCATATCACAGTGATCGCCTCGCTCTGGTGATGACCCTCCACCTACCTAAATATTCTTTTCTGCTGATCGCTATGGTCATCTCTGAGGCAAAATGACTTTCACATGTCACGTTATCTGCTTTTTATCCTTTAGAATCAATACCACTCTGGAGCAATTCTTACAAATTTTAGGTGCAAGGTTTTCATGTTCTCATTTTATATTTTTATTATCTCTATTCTCATTTCCATAGCATAGCCAATTAAGAGACAAATTCTGGAGTAAGAGTACCTAGGGTCAAATCCCAGCTTACTAACACCCCTTACAAACAGCTGTGTGATCTCAAATTAGTAAACCTTTATTATATTTACTTTTCTCACCTGTAGAATAAATAGTCTCTTCACAGGGCTGATGTGAGGATTAAAAGAGCTAATGTGTATAAAGCACTTAACAGGGAACCTCAATGTTAGTCACTTTGATATCATAGTAACATTCATAGCTCTCGTACTTAAAAGCAACTGAGTATATTCACTTCAAATAAGCACAACACAGAACCACCATCGATAGTAATAGACTAAAATGACAATGCATGTCTTGTCTATTAATACCATCTATTAGAAGCAGTTTCTTATTTCTCTATAAGTAGAAGAGCTGTTCTATTAAAAATGAATTGCCTCCCTGGCAGGTTGGCTCAGGAGTAGAGCGTAAGCCCAGCGTGTGGAAGTCTCGGGTTCAATTCCCAGACAGGGCACACAGGAGAAGCGCCCATCTGCTTTTCCACCCTTCCCCCTCTCCTTTCTCTCTCTTTCTTCCCCTCCCACAGCCAAGGCTCCACTGGAGCAAAGTTGGCCCGGGTGCTGAAGATGGCTCCACAGCCTCCACCTCAGGTGCTGGAATGGCTCTGATACCGGTGGAGCAACGCCCCAGAGGGGCCGAGCATCGCCCCCTGGTGGGCATGCCAGGTGTATCCCAGTCTATCTGTCTGCCCCCCCCCCCCGCCAGCTTCTCACTTCAGAAAAATACAAAAAAAAAAAAAAGAATTGCCAAAATTATAATACTACATTTGAAAAGAAATAAAGCAAAAAGTTGGTTTCTAGGAGAGGTTACCCACTAGTACATGAGTAAGACTGTGGTCAGTATCAATTCGGAAGCGATGAATTTAATCCAGTATTTAATGTAAAGCATGACTTCTTGGTAGATTTAAAATGTTTTTGTTGTTTTTGGGATTTAGTTCATCTGAAATATATTCTAAAATATGAACTAACAAGAATACTGAAGTTTAAGTTTTGGTAAATTATTTTAAAGTTTACACAGTAAATAAACTGCAAAGGTTACATTAAAAACAACACAAACTACTAAAGAGAAATAGCTTTGTTGAAAAATACACATTCACGTTAGTTCAATAAGCACGAATTGACTACCTTCCACATGCAAAGTTCTTTAAGTAGGTACTTTGAGAATTCAAAGATAAGTTAAAACCCAGTCCTTGCTCTCAAAGAGCTTATTTTCTCGTGGAAAAAACAGCAACTGAGTATAAATATTTAATATACAACTAAAGAGCCATTCTTTTGGCAACATTTTATTGTTAGTCTGCCAAATGCCAAGCATATGTAGGAAAGAATGCATTGTAAATGGAAATAGAGGTATAAAATGTAACCAGAGACAAATGTCATTCTGATTGAGGACTTCATGGGGTAGCATCCAAAGTGCTTGAATTAAATCTCTGCCACCCTGGTTCTGAGTATGTTTGCTACTTTGAAGTTATGGCTCTCTGAGCATAAGGTTATAGGACCAATCCATAGAGACCTGAGATCTTTGTACAAATACTATTCTCATAATCTAAAAACCTCAAATGAAGAATTTATTGCACCCTGGCCGGTTGGCTCAGTGATAGAGCATTAGCCCAGTGTATGGAAGTCCTGGGTTTGATTCCCAGTCAGGGCACACAGGAGAAGTGATCATCTGCTTCTCCACCCCTCCTCCTCTCCCTTCTCTCTCTATATATCTCTTCTCCTCCTACAGCCATGGCTCAGCTGGAACAAACTGGCCCCGGGCACTGAGGATGGCTCCATGACATCGCATTAGGCACTAAAATAGCTCGGTTGCAGAGCAATGGAGCAACAGCCCCAGATGAGCAGAGCATCTCCCTATAGGGGGCTTGCGGGTAAATCCCAGTCAGGGCGCATGCAAGAGTCTGTCTCTCTGCCTCCCTGCTCTTCACTTAATAAAAAATAAAGTAAAATTAAAAAAGAATTTCTTGCAACTGGTTTTGATCATAAAGGAAAAATGTACCAGAAGCCACAAAGACAGGGTAAGAAATTACCTAATTATTTTTCTAACCTTATGTGCCTTCTACAATACTCTTTACACCATTATTTACGATGCTTTCTTCTGCTCTATAGGGAGGCTCCCAGTATTGGAGGTTAAATGTGAAGAACTAATTCAGTAACTGTGAAAGCCTTGTGCTTCTTATGAAGATCTAACTGGATCTTCAGCTTTCAAAAAAAAAAATGCCTATTCACTTTGTCAAACAATTTTGGGCTATAAGTAACTCTGCTCATATCTCTAATGAGACATAACCTTTATAATCAAACAAAATGTTCAGTAAGGCTAGCAGGTGGAAGCATGTAACAGAAAAATATACTTATAGCTGAAGATTATTGTGCATTATTTAATTTGTCTGCAATAATGACATTTCTGCTATTTAAATTCTAAGAATTGAAATAAACAAATATTTAATTATGATTGACTTAAAAGTTTCCAATGATTAAAACTATTAAAGAAAAAAGTAATAAAGTATAAGCACTTACTCTGTATATAAATCTTCTATCATTGCAACAATAATAACAATGAGAGACACAGCAAATATCTGACATCCAGAACCAATGAGAGAGGAAAATATCAGTGGATGACTTGATGGTCTAAAGACATCTCCATGTACCTGCTTCCATCCATACTCATCTCCTAGGTCTCTATCCTAAATACAAAAATAGGTAGAGAAAAGAGAAAATCATTCAGAAGGAAATTAAAATACAGAAACCAGGTAAAGTTTTATAATTACAATTGTAAGTTTCCTCTCTCCAAACTTAAAGCCATTTAGAGAGGTTCAAGATATTGAAAAAAGAAACTTTAAAATAATCACTGCCCTAAGGGACTCCAAATATTTGGAGGGGGAAAAGGAAGAATAAAGAAAAAGAAAAGAAAATAATCACTGCCCCAGTTTTACTGAGGCCCAAAAAGGTGTTTCCCAGTTGTGCTCAGAAAAATCTCAAAGAATGGAAAAAGAAAAGGGTCTATGAGCAAAAAGAAGTTCAAATTGGGAGAACAGCACATCGATTCTTTTAATATTACTTTCAGACACTATTCATCATTTACTTCATGACTGGCTCATAAATGACCAGAGGCCAGGTGGAGAAGAGTATCAAAACCAGTACTGAGCCTGACCAGGCGGTGGTGCAGTGGATAGAGCGTTGGACTGGGATGCGGAAGGACCCAGGTTCGAGATCCCAAGGTCACCAGCTTGAGCGTGGGCTCACCGGTTTGAGCCCAAGGTACTAGCTCCAGCAAGGGGTTACTCAGTCTGCTGAAGGCCCACGGTCAAGGCACATATGAGAAAGCAATCAATAAACAACTAAGCAGTCACAATGCGCAATGAAAAACTAATGATTGATGCTTCTCATCTCTCCGTTCCTGTCTGTCTGTCCCTGTCTATCTCTCTCTCTGACTTTCTCTCTCTGTAAAAAAATAAATAAATAAAATGACACTGTCTTTAAAAAAAAAAAAACAACAACCAGTACTGAGCGCCCTAACAATGTCTTTTATAGCCTGGAACCTAAGAAAACATATGGGGAAAATATCGGATAGTTAAATAGTATTTTTTTTTCTTTTTCTGTTTTGAGAGAGAGAGAGAGAGACTAACGGACAGGAAGGGTGAGAGATGAGAAACATCAACTCACAGTTGTGTCACTTTAGTTGTTCATTGATTGCTTCTTATACGTGCCTTGACGGGGGCAGGGGGTGCCCTCCAGCCAAGCCAGTAACCCTCTTGCTCAAGTTAGCAACCTTGGACTCAAGCCAGCAACCATGGGATCATGTCTATGATCCCACACTCAAGCCAGATGAGCCTGTGCTCAAGCTGGCAACCTCAAGGTTTCAAAGCTGGCTCCCCAGTGTCCCAGGTCGAAGCCCTATCCACTGTGTCACCACTAGTCAGGCAATAATAGCAACTTTTAATAAATGGTATTTTAAAAAAGAGATCTGGTTTTTCCTTTTCAACCTAAGTAAGCAAGTATCTAAAACAGTGTTTTTAAAGAAATGTCAGTCTCTCACAATAATCTGTTTTGGGGGGAGGCAGATGCTGGTCAGATATGTTTGAGAAGTACCAAACATTTTATCTAGCCTCTGATACTTCACAATGCACATTCACTTATTAAAATGTAAATCTGTTTAACAGTTTCCCAACTTACTTATAGATGGATCATATCTATATAGAATAGCCATTAACATCGTACAGAATACATTTTTTTCCTCACAACATTGTTCTATAATTTTGTAAAAAAATTTAGAAGACAACCCCAACCTATTAAACTAAAGGTAAATTAAACCTTCTGCCCCATCTCTGAATTGTATGCAATATTTAACAGTATTAGATGCCAACACAGGTCTACAACCTCCTAGCTGCAATTTTGAAATCAAAAGCTCTAAAAACTGAAAGTTTCTTTCATAAGTTTGACATATCCTTATTTCATGCAAAACTTGAACTGAAACCCCTCTGAGAATTCTACACTTTTATAAAGCCAAAAAATTCTGAATTCTGAAACTCATCTGATCTCAAGACTGTGTACCTACATTCCAATATTTAAAAGAATACTGAGTTAAACTGTTTTATAAATACAATATAAAAGTTTTGCTTACCATGTCATCCATTTCTTCTTCTTTACTGTATCGGGCATAATCTTTTCTTAAAGTTCTCATTAAAATCATTGAAACTAAGCCCACCAAGAAGATAACCATCATGAAGGAGTTGAAAATTGAAAACCAATGAATCTAAAATAATAGAAAATAAAATATGGGTACATAAAATGTCAGTCACAAATTTCACAGGCTCCATGATGACCACAGGATATTAATGCAAAAAAAACTTTTATGTAAAAAATCCAAACTTCAGAGACACTGGGGATGAGTTTTCACTATATAAACTTTACAGTAAACTTCAGATGCACAAAAGCATGATATTGTTATACAGATTGTTACAGTCAAACTTATTATACAAATAATGTACAATTTGGTTACATAGCATATGCTATTCAGTAGAACAGAGAAAGGACATGGGGCTTTAAAGTCAAACAGGCCTGGGTAGCCCAGGCTCTGCCAATTTCTAGCTTTGTGACCCCAATTTTCCTATATCAAAAATGAACGAAATAATACTACTTCATGTTTACATGGTTTAATAACATATGAAAAAAGTACGGCACCATGTCTGGCACAGACCAGTAAATAATAAATGTTAGTTCCCTTCCCTCTAACTGATCAACAATGAGCTGAAAATCCCCTCAGAACACCAAGACTAACCCATCAGAGCCGGCCACCCTGGGCGCAGGCCACCTTCCTGCATGATCTGCTTCACCTGCAGCTTGTCCTCTCCGCTCCCTCGTCATCATCGTCCACTCCTTTCCAAGTTAGCTACCCACAGTGCAGAGAACACTGAGGGAACCCCTGGTTTCATAATGTTCCCAAGGCTCTGGGAACATTTGATTTCACCCACACGTGTCACAAAATTATGTCCAGATACTGGTTCATATAGTCACGATTACTGCATCTCTGAGTGCATCTCAGAGCCAAGCGCATCTGGCTTCAACCAGGTCTGTGGCACTGTACAGTGATTCCTCTATATTTTAATTCCCAAAAGTTCCTTAGGAATCGATCCAAAACTTCTCTCTTTGAGGCCCCAATTCCATTTATTTTCCTGTTTATCCTCCAGCCTTTTATTCCTCCTGTCAACCTCCTAGAAGTTGTTTCTCCTCTTAATTCAATCTTCCCACTAGGCTCTAGTCTCTTCTAACCCTTGAGGTGTTTCCCCCTCTCACAGTGCACCCCTAAACTTGCACCTTTCTCCAACATCAGCAACCTCCACAGGTCCCTCCCAATAACAGTATCTACTCCCTAGGCTTGTTACAGTACCAGGTTTAAGCAAGGTAATGAGTGTAAAGCATACAGTGTCTGACACATAATAAAACACTAACAATACTTTTATAAGTTATTACAATTATCATCTTTTAAAGCATCTGCTTGATCATTTGTCCACTCACTGTTTCAATCTTCTTACCTCTCTCCTTTCAACGCCAACACTTTTCAAATAAAGAGACTACAGATTCTACTACCCTCAGTTACTCCTAAATACAATACCATCTCATTTTGCCCCACAAAAATCTCTCAAAGGCCTGCAATAAACTTCTAAACGATTCAGTGTTCAGTTAGCTGCCCCCACTCTCCCTGCTCTCCTGCCATGCCTGACCTTTGCGCTCGCACACTGTCCATCCCGCTTCACTGACTGCTGCTCCTCCCACCCTCTGTGAACTTTTCCAAAAGCTCCAGTCTTGGTACCCTGCAGAGACTTCCTCCTGCCCTCAGAACTTTTAACTAGCATTCCAATGATGATGGCAACGCCCTCTGCCACCAACCCCCACCCTGCCCCAAATCTCTAGCCCTCTTCCTCATTCAGGTCTAAAACCTTTGCTAACTATGATCACTGCCACTTGAATGCCTTTGTGGAATTTCAGGCTGCCCTAAAGTATTAATCTTCTGCCTCATGTATAACAACTTGCTTTCTTTTATTTTTTTACAACTCGGTTCTGATTTATAACTTCTGCTAATGACACTAACATTTCACTTTGAAAATCTGATATTATCTCTGGTTCTTCCTTCTTAATCTTTCCCTGTAATGATTAGGCTTTTATTTTTCCTTCAAAATGTCTCTTTTTTCTTTTTTTTTTGTATTTTTCTGAAGCTGGAAACCGGGATAGACAGTCAGACAGACTCCCGCATGCGCCCGACCGGGATTCACCCGGCATGCCCACCAGGGGGTGACGCTCTGCCCACCAGGAGGCGATGCTCTGCCCCTCCGGGGCGTCGCTCTGTTGCGACCAGAGCCACTCTAGCGCTTGGGGCAGAGGCCAAGGAGCCATCCCCAGCGCCCGGCCCATCTTTGCTCCAATGGAGCCTCGGCTGCATGGGAGGGGAAGAGAGAGACAGAGAGGAAGGAAAGGGGGAGAGGTGGAGAAGCAGATGGGCGCTTCTCCTGTGTACCCTGGCCGGGAATCGAACCCGGGACTTCTGCACGCCAGGCCAACGCTCTACCACTGAGCCAACCGGCCAGGGCCTCAAAATGTCTCTTGTATCTATTCCTCTCCGTTCCAATGCCATCACCTCACACCCTAATAGTTTTAATGGCCTCCTAGTTGGCCTTCTTTATCTCGCCTTCCTTTCGATCTGTTCTATAAAAATCTACCCAACGAATCTTTCTGAAATGTCAAGTTTATATATCACAACATCAAACCTCACAGTGACATTCCCTATTGTCTCGCATATCAAATCTAAACTATTTTCCCCAATATTCTGTACCCTTTGTGATATGGCCACCTCACTTCATCTAGCCAACCTTTCTTTCCAATGTATCCTACATTCCAACCACATCCATTCTTCCTCAGTGACCCATAAGTACAGCATACTCATTTCCACCAATGTATTCCTTCTCACATGGGATCTACACCGTCCACCTTTGAAAATCCGATCTACTGTTTAAAGCCCAACTCAAAACCCTCTCTCCCATAAAACCTCTCATTGACATACATTCAAGTACATACATAGAATTTTTTAACACGAAGGATATCTTGTACAATTAAGATAAATTCTAACTTGGGCTACATGCTGAGTTGTGCACTAGGATGAAGGACAGTCTGGCTATTACCTACCCTGGGCATTCAGGCAAGTAACAGTCTATGGCTCTCCCTGAAAAACAGGTGACAGCCGACTGCCTCTGCCTCTTCAGAAGATCATTTCTTTCTTATTTCTACAATTTACTGAACACCTACTGACATTATTAAAAAAGTAATAAAGGCATTAAATTTTTAAATGCCTGCGAAAAGGGTCATATAAATTTAAATTTATCACAAAAGTATCATTCAGAATTTATAAAAGCAGTCTATAGTTATAGGTTTTTCCCAAGATTTTTGTTCCCACTCTGGGAAATTAAAGGCCCCAAAAGGACAAGAAAGAAAAGATCATATAAAGATCAAATATTACTCATATCTGCTTTCTGTCAATTTATCAAATTTTTGAAGAGAAAAAAACACTTTACATAGTTACTATTTAGTAATAAGTTTCTTACTATAATGCGAAAATTTCTAACAAAACTATTTTCTAATCAAAGACATGAACTTTAAATAATTATTTATTACAATGTACTAATACTAACCTGACATTTTATAATATCCCTTCATTCAAAAAATTAAGTACTGTGTAATTTTTAAATTATTATATCAAAGAAGACATTTCTTAGAAATAAAGAGATCAGATATCACAAAGGGGTGACTAACCCTACAACTGCTAACTCCAGTACCCCTAGTGTTGCTAAGCCTGGAGCAGCAGTGCTGGTTTGTCATGAATTTTAGAATAACTAACTACAGCACCAGTGCTGCCCCTTACTGAGCACCTACTATGTGTCAAACTGAACTAGGAGCTTTAGATACACTATCTAAATGGAATTTCATAGCAACTCTGCAAGGTATTATAAGCTTTGCTTCACTACTAAGGAGACAAGATAAAAGAACTGAGTATTTTGATCGAGTGGCAAATTATCTGCAAAATAAATAAATTTGCAAGTGGCAGGGACAGAGTGTATTCAGCAGTGGTAGTCAACCTGGTCCCTACCGCCCACTAGTGGGCGTTCCAGCTTTCATGGTGGGCGGTAGCAGAGCAACCAAAGTATAAATAAGATAGATTTAACTATAGTAAGTTGTTCTATAAAGATTTATTCTGTCAAACTTAGCAAAAATCTGACATAAAGTACTTGGTAAGTAATTATTATTATATGCTTTAACTTGCTGTAACTCTGCTTTATAAATTTTATAAAGTAAAGTTCCTTCCCTACTTTATAAATCACCATTACTGTGGAACCGGTGGGCGGTTAGAAAATGTTACTACTAACAGAGATACAAAAGTGGGCGGTAGGTATAAAAAGGCTGACTACCCCTGAGCTAGAGCTCCTAGGCCTGTGCTTATGGTCATTGTATTAGAAACAGTCCCTGCACTTACGCAATAGATCCCATCCCTTCCTGCCTACCTAAGGAAAATCTGTAGTAATTCTCCTCTCATGCATTATCCATTCTGTACTCTCTACTGAAACCCACTCAACATATGAACATATTTTTGTTACATCTCAAAAAAAAACCCAACCTCCTGCCTCCATCTTTTCTACTAGCTATTGCACCATTGCTTTGCTCCCCTTAGCAGCCAAACTTGCTATCTCCAATTCCTCTCCTCCCATTCTCTGTTACACTGGCTCTGTTCAGATTTTGTCTCACCAGCACTTTGGCAAATTCTCCAATGACTCTAGATGAATCCAATGGTTACTTTCAGAACTCATCTTACTTGACCAATTAGTAACAACTAGTCCCTGATGACTATATATCCATGCTCAGCTTTAAACACTATCTGCAAGGCAATGGCTGCAAAATTTGTATCCTTAGCCCGCACTTCTTTCCTGAACTCTAGATTGATAGAGCCAACTAGCTAATCAGTATCTCTATTTGTTAGCTCAGTGTCTTACAGACACTGTAAAAGTAACATGTCCTAAACTGTATTCTAATCTTCCCCACCAAACCTCACGATATTGAACTCATTAGTTAAATCTTGGTGATCCACAGCGCAAGCACAGTGCTCAATGTTTGTCAAACTGATTGGAGCACAAATTGAATGTCTTAAAATACTCAATTGACTTACCCTATGTTGAAAAAAGGATGGATCAAGATATTTGTCAAATCGATCTTCAAATTTTACATCTGACTTTTTCCATTTCACCTGAAAAAAAGTTTTCACTTGAAAATCAAGGCCAGTAAATAAATTAATAATCTATAACAAAACTGAGAAAAATTTGAAAAGATTTACACACTTAGAATAAGAAACTAGAGAAATGGAGGAAAATTACTACCAATTTCAGAAATTGAAACATGATTAACTAACCAATTTGCCTCTCTGTGTAATAACAAACCTTCCAACTTTATTTAGAGGGATCATTTCACTTTTCAAGAATTAACTCTTGCCTGCCTGACCAGGCAGTGGCGCAGCGGATAGAGCATCGGACTGGGATGCAGAGGACTCAGGTTCAAGACCCTGAGCTCGCTAGCTTGAGTACGGGCTCATCTAGTTTGAGCAAAAAAGCTCACCAGCTTGAACCCAAGATGGCTGGCTCCAGCAAGGGGTTACTCAGTCTGCTGAAGGCCCGCAGTCAAGGCACATTTGAGAAGGCAATCAATGAACAACTAAAGTGTTGAGGCACGCAATGAAAAACTAATGATTGATGCTTCTCATCTCTCTCCATTCCTGTCTGTACCTGTCTATCCCTCTTTCTGACTCACTCTCTGTCTCTGTAAAAAATAAAAATAAAAAAGAATTAACTCTTGCCTGACCTGCGGTGGCACAGTGGGTAAAAGCATCGACCTGGAACACTGAGGTCGCCGGTTCAAAACCCCGGGCTTCCCTGGTCAAGGCACATATGGGAGTTGATGCTTTCTGCTCCTCCCTCCCTTCTGTCTCTGTCTCTCTCTCTCTCTCTGTCTCCTCTCTCTAAAATGAATAAATAAAATCTAAAAATTAAAATTAAAAAAAAAAAGAATTCACTCTTGCTGACATATACTCCAACTCTATAAATGTAATAAGAACTCAATCAATTAGACCAATTGAAAAATTAACCCTGCCAGTGAGCTCAGTTGGTTAGAACATCGTCCTGACATGCCAATGTGTAGGTTCAATCCCCAGCCAGGGCACATACAAGAAGCAGCCAGTTAGAGCGTCGGCCTGGCGTGCGGGGGACCTGGGTTCGATTTCCGGCCAGGGCACATAGGAGAAGCGCCCATTTGCTTCTCCACCCCCACCCCTCTCCTTCCTCTCTGTCTCTCTCTTCCCCTCCCGCAGCCAAGGCTCAATTGGAGCAAAGATGGCCCGGGCGCTGGGGATGGCTCCTTGGCCTCTGCCCCAGGCGCTAGAGTGGCTCTGGTCACGGCAGAGCGACGCCCCGGAGGGGCAGAGCATCGCCCCCTGGTGGGCATGCCAGGTGGATCCCGGTCGGGCGCATGCGGGAGTCTGTCTGACTGTCTCTCCCCGTTTCCAGCTTCAGAAAAATACAAAAAAAAAAACCCCAAAAACAAAACAAACAAAAAAAAAGAAGCAACCAGTGCCTGACCAGGCGGTGGCACAGTGGATAGAGCATCGAACTGGGATGCAGAGGACCCAGGTTCAAGACCCTGAGGTCGCCAGCTTGAGCGCAGGCTCATCTGGTGAGCAAAAAGCTCACCAGCTTGGACCCAAGGTCGCTGGCTCGAGCAAGGGGTTACTCAGTCTGCTGTAGCCTCCCGGTCAAGGCACATATGAGAAAACAATCAATGAACAACTACGGTGTCACAATGAAAAACTGATGACTGATGCTTCTCATCTCTCTCCATTCCTGTCTGTCTGTTCCTATCTATCCCTCTCTCTGTCTCTGTAAAAAAAAAAGAGAGACAACCAGTGACAGCATGAGTAAGTAGAACAACAAATTGATGTTTCTCTTTCTCTCTTTCTCCCTCTTCATCTCTCTCTAAAGATAATAAAATACTAACCTGTACATCTTTATCTTTAGATTGCAATAGTTTTTATTACAACTATCAAATTTCTTCACTAGTGCAGTTGTGCAAATATTACTTGCATTAGCTACATATGCACAAAGCCCGAAAAACTTTCAAAATTGGCTACTAGCAATTGCCTCATTCCAGTTACCAGAAAACCAGGTAAAGAGAAGCTACCTATATCAAATTTCTCTTCATTCCACTATTTTTCATCTTAATAGACTGTACTTAGATTAACAGTTACAAGGGACTCTGACGAGCTCTTACTCTGCATAAGTATCTTATTCTAACTAATAAAGCAAAACATGGTAAATTATACCCACCCAGTACTTTTCAATACATCATCATCTCTATCTGCAACAGTAAAAAAGGCAATAACAAGAAACACTGCGATCTAAAAACATAACCATGAAAACACATGACTAGGTTAACTAGCAGCCCAGTGATAATGGTAAACTTTGCTTAGCAATCAGCAGGTCTTGCAAATGCATAGTTGGTCTCTAATACAACAAGCCTGAAGCAAATCTACTCCCTGCTTTTAAGAGGCTTATATACATTGAGGAAATACAGTTTTAATAATATTACTTTTCATCCCATTTCAGGCTATACATTCATTTACTAAGATGTAAAATACACTTAATTTTTGATATGAGGTCACAAACACCTCCCCTGCATAAAATTGTTTTAATACTTACTGAATATGACATCTGGATTTTAGTATTGGGAACCAATTTCACCTTTCCTTCACTAGTCAGATTAACATCAACAATTCGATTTCCATTAAACCCTATTTCAAGTTTTTTGTAGGTCCAAAGATAGTAATCTTCTCCATTTTCATCTGCTTCACCAACAATACCTACAAAAGAAACAACATTTTATACAATGTAATTTCACTTAATACATGTTTAAAATACATTACTATCAAAATGTCATAAAATGTTTTTTGTTTTTGTTTTTTTTTTTTTCATTTTTCCAAAGCTGGAAACGGGGAGGCAGTCAGACAGACTCCCGCATGTGCCCGACCAGGATCCACCCGGTATGCCCACCAGGGGGCGATGCTCCGCCCATCTGGGGCGTTGCTCTGTTGCATCCAGAGCACTCTAGTGCCTGAGGCAGAGGCCACAGAGCCATCCCCAGCGTCCGGCATCTTTGCTCTGATGGAGCCTCGGCTGCCGGAGGGAAAGAGAGAGACAGAGAGGAAGGAGGGGGGGAAGGGTTGAGAAGCAGATGGGCGCTTCTCCTGTGTGCCCCGGCCGGGAATCAAACCCGGGACTCCTGCACGCCAGGCCAATGCTCTACCGCTGAGCCTACTGGCCAGGGCCATAAAATGTTTTTTAAAGAAGCAATATTACTATTTTCCTCATGGTTAGAATAAGGCAAAATTGCAGGCTGGCCGCCTACATGTTGTTAACTACTTGGCAAACACAATTTATTTATTTTACCATGGATCACACCATAGTAAAATAAATAAATAAATAAAAACCAGTGCAGCAAAATCTATCACTAATTTGATCCTCGAAGTTCATGCATCGTCATTAGTATCACCTTCACGGTAATAATTATCACCTTGCCTGTGTATACTCCCTAATAGTTCAAAATTTCTGGTAAGTGCTAGCTACATCATCATCTGGCAAGGTTATCCATTTGCTGTGGTCAAACTAAAATTAAAACGAAGGCCTCCAGGGTCCCCATCCAGTACTTTCTCTAATAACCTATGATTTACCTACTTCGAATAAGCTGCACACATGTCTATATGAGTACCAAAACTTAAAATGCCTCCTTCTTAATTCCTCAAGTTTTGGACCTATTCCCTGGAAATCATTAAATTGAAAGGAGACCTGAAACCATAAACATCCAAGAAAAAACGTAGGCAGTAAGCTTTGTGACTTCGGTCTTAGTAATATTTTTTTTGGATATGTCTCCTCAGGCAAGGGCAACAAAAGCAAAAATAAACAAAGGGACTACACCAAACTAAAAAGCTTTTTCACAGCAAAGGAAATGAACCATCAACAAAACAAAAAGGGTAGAAAACACGTGCAAATGGTTTATCTAATAAGGGGTTAATATCCAAAGTATATACAGAACTCAGACAACCAGATATAAAAAAACAAACAATCCAATTTAAAAAATGGGCAGATGACCTGGAGAAATATTTTTCCAAAGAAGATATAAGGATGACCAACAGGCACATGAAAAGGTGCTCAACATCACTAATCATCAGGAAAGTGCAAATCAAAACCACAAGATACCACCTCACACTGTCAAAATGACTACTATCAAAAAGACAAAAGTAATTATTGGTGAGGATATAGAGAAAAAAGGAACCTCATATACTGTTGAAAGGAATGTAAACTGGTACAGGTACTGAAAAACACCATGAAGGTTCCTCAAAAAATTAAAAATGGAACTACCACACAACCCAGCAACTTCACTTCTGGGTATTTATTCAAAAAGAACAAAAACACTAATTCAGAAAGGCATGTACCCCTCTGTTCATTGCAATATTTACAATAGCCAAGATATGGAAACATCCTGAGTGTACACAGATAGATGAATAGATAAATATGTGATATATATGCACAATGGCACAATGGAATACTACTCAGCCATATAAAAGAATGAAACCTTGCCATTTGCAACAACATAAATGGACCTGGAGAGTATTATTATGCCAAGTGAAATAAGTCAGGCAGAGAAAGACAAATGCTGTATGATGTGGAATCTAAAAAAAAACAAAAACAAAAGATAAATAAGCAAAACAAAATAGAATTCAATTCATAGGTACACAGAATAGGAGGTGAGAGGATAAAAACATTGGGCAAAATGGGTGAAGGGGATGAAGAGGCACAACCTCCAGTAATAAAATAAGTCACAGGAAAGAAACAGCATAGAGAATATAGTCCAATAATACTGTAATAACTCTGTATGGTGACAGAAGATAACTAGATTTATTATGGTGGTCACTGCATAATGTACATAAATATCGAATCACTGTTATATACCTGAAATGAATATAATATTGCAAGTCAATATACATCAATAAAAAAGGAAAGAAGTATTAAAGATAAATGGTAATGAGGCAACAGTTTAAAATGATCATTTTGATCACGATGTGGGATACTGTAAGGGGAAGACCCATACTGTGAGGACAATAAGCGGTAGCTGAGGATCTATCTCCCATGTCCCCATATACTATGTCAGCTATTTATCCAATGTTCCTTTCCCAAGCCTGCATACTTCCCCAAGAGCTTTACGCTCTAAAAGTTAATCCTTAAGGCCTTCCCTCTGTAATCAGTGCATTTCATTAAAGTATTATGGGGGGAAAAAGGATTATTTCTTATTAAGGATTGTTTATTAACCAAAGTTGTTCTAACTGGTACAAATTCAAGGAATACAGTTTTGTTTTGTTTGCAGTTGTACAGAGATAATGAAATCCTTCTAATAATTAATTTCTTCAAGGTTTATTCACCTATCTACTCTGAAAATTCCGGGAGTGGAAACACAATTATACCAAGGAAGAAGCTATTCTCAAGGAGGCTTTTTAAAGACTCTCAAACCTTGGCCCTGGCCCATTGGCTCAGTGGTAGAGTGTCGGCCCAGCGTGCAGATGTCCTGGGTTCAATTCCCACTCAGGGCACACAGGAAAAGCACCCATCTGCTTCTCCATCCCAGCCCCTCTTACTTTTCTTTCTCTCTCTCTCTCTCTCTCTCTCTCTCTCTCTCTCTCTTTCTCTCTCTCTCTCCTCCCCTCCTGTAGCCATAGTTGATTAGAACAAGTTGGTCCTGGGCACTAAGGACGGTTCCACGGCCTCTGCCTCAGGTGCTAGAATGGCTCCAGTTGCAACGGAGCAAGGGCCCCAAATGAGCAAAGCATTGCCCCCTAGTGGGCTTGCTGGGTAGATCCCAGTCAGGGTACATGCAGGAGTTTGTCTCTGCCTCCCCTCCTCTAACTAAATTAAAAAAAAAAAAGACTCTCAAACCTTTATCCCAAGAAAAGCTAGATAAAAAAACATTTTAGTTCTGACAAGGATTCTCATGGTTCAGATGCCCTAGGACATTCAAAAGAATCTCCCTTAAACATGGCAGACCCTGGAATCCCAGGGCTAAAAAGATTAAAGACACAAAAGCACAGTTGCCATACTGAAAGGAGGCCATAGAAATGACTAGAATAAACATAAAGTTCCAGACAAGAAACCCACAAGCAATGGAAAAGACTGGGAGAGGAGCCTGTTCTCTCACCAAAAGCAAGCAAGCAAGAAAACCAACAGAACCAACAAAACAAAATAGAATATAACAAAGTAATGGAAACCCACTCTAATGAGTTCTCCTAAAACACAGGCTCAGAAGTCATCAGTAAATTTTCAGCACATCTTCCTGCTACCCTCAGAGCTGATCACAGAAATGTCTGTGTTAACGCAATATTAATTAGTCATTTATATGAAATGCTTACTATTTATATTTACAATATGTTCAGTCTTTCAGTTTACTGCTCATGAATACAGTGGTCTACAAACAAGTTTAATAATCAGAATATTGATTTTATATAAGAATAGGTGTCTATAGTCCCCCCTCCCAAAAAAAAAGGCTAACAGAAAACCACTAAGAGAAAAATCTGACCAAACATCCTGGCTATATGATAGCTGGCTGTACTTTGCACTTTAATTAACTTAAGTCTAACACAAACAATGTTTGGACTATGAATACAGTTGTATTAACAGGGATAAACAAACTATACATAAAAAATTAGAAATGAAAAGCTAAAACTTAAAAAATTTTTAAATATATACTTTTGTAGGCCCTGGCCGGTTGGCTCAGTGGTAGAGCATCGGCCTGGCGTGCAGAAGTCCTGGGTTCAATTCCTGGCCAGGGCACACAGGAGAAGCGCCCATCTGCTTCTCCACCCCTCCCCCTCTCCTTCCTCTCTCTTCCCCTCCCGCAGCTGAGGCTCCATTGGAGCAAAGATGGCCCGGGCACTGGGGTTGGCTCCTTGGCCTCTGCCCCAGGCACTAGAGTGGCTCTGGTCACAACAGAGCGATGCCCCAGAGGGGCAGAGCATCGCCCCCTGGTGGGCGTGCCGCATGCGGGAGTCTGTCTGACTGTCTCTCCCCATTTCCAGCTTCAGAAAAAAATAAAATAAAATAAAATAAACATATACTTTTGTAAAATAACATAGGAACTAGCAAAACAAGTCATTCAGGAACCTATCATATCCAAAATCCATGCTACCACAGTTCCACATGAGAAAGCCAAAATAAAGCTTCACAGTCCTATTTAGTTTCTCTGATTGCATTTGATCGTGTAAGTCAAAATAAGATATGAGAAAATGGGGAATAGGGAAAATTTCAGATTGTTCAAAGCACCTTTCAACCCTTTGAATATGAAGTTATACTACATAAAAGCAGTATTTTGAGGAAGTTTCACGTAAGGTTTGGCAATGTCAAAACCCTTCAATAACAGGAGACCATAAAATTGGTATTTAAATCATTCTATGGATAATAGTAAAAACACATTTACTGATTTAGTGTACAATCACCTTAAAGAATCATTATACAAATTTTGTTTATTATGCAAATATTCCCAAACTTTAAATATAATATACAATACTTACCCCATATTGGTAAGTCATCTATGTACATCTGGTACCAGTAGTGATTCTTGATAGCGTATACAAATGCATCTTTCCTTTCTTTATCTAAGTCAATTTCACAGTAAGTGGCTGGCATCACATCATCTAACATAAAATAAAAGTTGCAAATTAACACATTGGTTTGCAAAATAGTTACAGGAAAAATAACAGAAGAAAACAGTCAATATTTCCTGATGTTACAATTTCTATTCATATTAGTTGAATCTGGGTGATAAATAATGGGGGTTTGGTACACAATTTTCTATTTTTTGTGTATGTTTAAAACTTTTTACAATAAAATAATTTTAAACACCTTTATTTTCAAAGATTATCTTACTAAGCGAAGAAATCATTCCTTACATGAAAAAATTATACAAGAAAATTTACAGAGTACCTATAAATAAAGAACAAAAAAGCTTAAAATACAAAGGGAAGTTTTCATTTACGTATGCAAAAAACTTAAGAATATGATCTTAAATAGAGCTAACAATTTCTAACTAAAATCTCTGAGATAAAAATTCATGTGAACATTCATGAATGAAAATCATTAGAAGTCACAGATTCTATGAGGAATCCTAGTGATTCTTCATAATTAGCAAGGTTAAAAGGCAAACCTCTATCTAGCAGGCAGCACTGTTTATAAATTACCTGAAAGTTCCCTGGAGATGAGTCACTTCCACTCTTGAAAGCTTTCAAAATTACTGTTACCATAATACTCTTGTAAACCTTTCAAAAATGTGCTTATGATTGTTAGTTTCTAAACAAAACAAAACCAAAACACCCCTCAAATATCCTAGATGTCCATCAGAAGGATTTAAACTGTTTTTGAATATTACTTAAGCACAGACAAAAAAATAAAGAAATCAACCTTAACAGCAACAAAAAAGCATGGTTGTGCCTGGCCTGTGGTGGCACAGTGGATAATGTGTCAACCTAGAACACTGAGGTCACCGGTTCAAAACCCTGAGCTTGCCCGATCAAGGTACGTTCAACAAGCAGTCAACAACTAAAGTGAAACAACTATGAGTTGATACTTCTCACTCCCATCCCCCTTATCCTCTCTCTGTAAAATCAATAAATAAAATCTTTACAAAAATGAATATAAAAAAATGCCCTGGTCAGACAGCTAGGTTGGTTAGAGTACTGTCCCAAAACACAGAGGTTGCCGGTTCAATCCCCAGTCAGGGCACATGCAGGAGCAGATCTATGTTTTTATCTGTCTCTCTTTTTCCCTTCTTCTCTCTCTAAAATCAATAAAATAAACATTAAAAAGAATTAATAAAAAAGCATAGTTGTTTGTTTTTAAGTTTTCCTTTACTGTAATATTGGTTATTCAGAACTTGAAGTGAAATTTCCCTCAAGAAACAGGGTTAAAATTTCTTAAATGTTGATTAAAACTTCCTAAATTGCAGCTGAACCATGATTAATAGCTATCTGTAATGTTATTTCTAAGATAAACAGCAATCTGCATTATAACTCCAGACCCAGCAACATGTCTCCCCATTCTTTAAAAGAGAACAGCTCCACCTTAGTATTGTAACAGCCCAAAGGGGGTACCCCAAGACTATAACACCAGAGACGGCAGGAAACACTGAAGTTCCATGAAAGAAGAACGGGGAAATATTCTCATTCTCAAAGTGGGAGAAGAAAATTGCTTGGTCTCCAACATCAAGATTTTCTTTCTACCCAGACCCTTTTAAGCTGCAAGGAATTTAGGATTTTCATAATGGCAAAAACTGAGGCTGAGCAGAGAAGGAAGGCGTTAGGACAGAGACTGCTATAGAGGGTTCCTACAGCAGTAGCTAAAAGAACTGGCAGCAAGAGGTTTCCAAATAGGATTTCCAAGGACTGTGATAATGCACAGAGGACAGCAGGCAACAGCTACAAACGGGAGAGTAGTCCAAGCCTGAGCAGCAACAAATGGCCACAGTGGCTGAGGGAGACCTCACAGCTACCACTGCAAAGCCACAGAATTTCTTGCAGTTACAAGACATTCACCAATAATTGTCATTAACAGTATGGCAGTTTTATGTATGAAGTTCTGAGATATACATTTACCACTGTAAACTTTTTAAGAGTCCTCCCTCACAGTTTCAACTTAAGTTCAACTCTCTTTTCTCAATTTTCTAGATCCTCTCTCCCTATATTTAGTCTAGCCAAACTCCACTGCCTGAAGTTCCCACACACCTGTGCTCTCCAGGCCTCTGGACTTTTTTGCTTGTGCTCAAATATCCATCCCAAAATTCTTCCCATTCCCCACACTCTCCCCTCCATAGAGTAATCCCTGACTCCCCACCCTCACACCTCTCAAAGCCCACAGCCTGCCCCTCCCTCTGAAGCCCCATGGCTTTCTCCCCATACCTCCCAATGCCTGTTTCAGTACACTTTCCAAAGCAGATACTAAAAGAAAAAAATTTTAAAGCATGATTTTCATTTATATGGCAAAAGAAATCAGTAAGTATATTAAAGTATGCCCATACACATGCGTCTGTGTGGTGTATGTGTGCGAGGAGAAAACGAGCAGAGTATCTCACAAGGACTGACAAGGAAGTCGTGAAGGATATCTCCCACTGATGTAAAATCTAGAAGTGTGATGAAAGGAAAAACCTTTCATGATGCCAGGCTATAAAAGGAACCTTAGTTGTTCATATTTTAATGAAATTCCGCTTGCAGGCATGTAGACAAATATAAACACCAGAAATAATTAAAGGGGCTGGTTGCTCAAGTGAAACAGCACTTCTCTCAGGAGGGAGTCACTTTAAAGATAAAGAATGCAATGTGTCTGAATATGTCAAACCATTATTCAGAATTTTATTTATATAACTGAAAAACAATTTGAAACATCAATCACCATAAATCACTGCTTTAAAATTATAACTGGATATACCTTTCTCAGATGAAATACACACCTATAAATTTTGAAGAGGATGCAATTAAAATTTTACATATGTAAATACCTTTTTTTTTTTTTGTATTTTTCTGAAGCTGGAAACGGGGAGAGACAGTCAGACAGACTCCCGCATGCACCCGACTGGGATCCACCCAGCACGCCCACCAGGGGCGATGCTCTACCCACAAGGGGGCAATGCTCTGCCCCTCCGGGGCGTCGCTCTGCCGCAACCAGAGCCACTCTAGCGCCTGGGGCAGAGGCCAAGGAGCCATCCCCAGCGCCCGGGCCATCTTTGCTCCAATGGAGCCTTGGCTGTGGGAGGGGAAGAGAGAGACAGAGAGGAGGGGGGGGGGGTGGAGAAGCAGATGGGTGCTTCTCCTATGTGCCCTGGCCGGGAATCGAACCCGGGTCCTCCACACTCCAGGCCGACGCTCTACCACTGAGCCAACCAGCCAGGGCTGTAAATACCTTTTATGTGTCAAAAACACCAAAGTTATAAAGTGGCAAATGTTAATACTAATTTTTTTTTTTTTTTTAGGTAAGAGGGGAGCCTGACCAGGCGGTGTCGCAGTGGATAGAGCGTTGGACTGGGATGCAGAGGACCCAGGTTCGAGACCCCGAGGTCGCCAGATTGAGCACGAGCTCATCTAGTTTGAGCAAAAAGCCCACCAGCTTGAACCCAAGGTTGCTGGCTCCAGCAAGGGGTTACTCGGTCTGCTGAAGGCCCGCAGTCAAGGCACATATGAGAAAGCAATCAATGAACAACTAAGGTGTTGCAACACGCAATGAAAAACTAATAATTGATGCTTCTCATCTCTCTCCGTTCCTGTCTGTCTGTCCCTGTCTATCCCTCTCTCTCTCTGGAGAAAAAAAAAAAAAAAAAGGTAAGAGGGGAGACAATGAGGCAGACTCCCACATACCCTGACCAGCATCCATACGTGGCAACCCCATCAAGGGCCAATGCTCAAGCACCTGGCTAGTTTTAGTGCCTGAGGCTGATGTGCTCCAATGAAGCTATCCTCAGCATCCATGGCCCTGCTCAAACCAACCAAGCCACTGGCTGTTGAAGGGAAAGGAGGAGAGAAGGGAGAGAGAGAACAGGGAAGGAGCAGATGGTTGCTTCTCCTGTGTGCCCTGACCAGGAATTGAACCCAGAATGTCCATATGCTGAGCCAACGCTCTATCCACTGAGCCACTGGCCAGGACCAATACTGATTTTCAAACAGAGAGCAACGGTAGATTCTAGAAGCTACATACCAGTAAATCTGTCATCAATTCCCAACAATACTCCAGACTTAACAGCTGAATTGACAGTGAAAACATTAAGAAAGAATGTGATCATTATTTATGAGCTCTCTAAAAACATAGCATGCATTACATCGTTTTCTTTCTCTCTTGATATCATGACTAAATTGTAAAATCAGAAATACTCTACCTCAAATTCAGCAAAGTTTCTTTCTGAAGTGACTTTAGACAAATTTATAGAAAATGGGCAGAAACCTGAGTTTTACTCTGGGATCCACTACCCAAATTATGTGAATAAAAACAAGTCATTTAACCTCAAAACAGAGATAATATCTCTGCTATCTCATTCCCAGAGTTGTAGTAGGTATTAAAAGTACCAATATATTCACAGTGTTGTTTTCTTGGGGCACACATTTCTTTAAGAATTCAACGAAGTAGTAACTCCTTTGCCGCCCCAAAATGCACATGCACACTAAACTATGTGTACAATTTCAGAGGGGCCCACGGGCTCCTGAAGCTTCTGGTTCGATTTGTAGACCAGAGCTTCCCACAGTGCTGCAATGCAGTAAGCACTCAACACCTACTAAATGAATTTTTTTAAAGGGGGGTGAGGTGGAGCTGGAAAAACTGATATATTCACAGTTAATTAGCCAACCATATATAAAGAGTATTGATTAACTGATCTACCTGACTGACAGTATAAAGTGCAATTTTTTTCTAGATGGCTCTTTGGCAACATATATCAAGAACCGCCTTAAAAGTGTTTATACCCTGGCCCTGGCCGGTTGGTTCAGCGGTAGAACGTAGGCCTGGCGTGCAGGAGTCCCGGGTTCAATTCCCGGCCAGGGAACACAGGAGAGGCACCCATCTGCTTCTCCACCCCTCCCCCTCTCCTTCCTCTCTGTCTCTCTCTTCCCCTCCCGCAGCGAGACTCCATTGGAGCAAAGATGACCCGGGCGCTGGGGATGGCTCTGTGGCCTCTGCCTCAGGCACTAGAATGGCTCTGGATGCAACAGAGCGACGCCCCAGAGGGGCAAAGCATCACCCCCTGGTGGGCATGCCAGGTGGATCCCGGTCGGGCGCATGCGGGAGTCTGTCTGACTGCTTCCCCGTTTCCAGCTTCGGAAAAATGAAAAAAAAAAAAAGTGTTTATACTCTTTGATTCAGTAATTCTACTTTTAAGAATTTATCCTAATAAAATTCAGAGATGCTCTAAAATACTTATGTGCTAGGATAACGAAAGCATTGTTATTTCTAATAAAAAAATAAAAGAAAAAAAATAAGAAAAGCAAAGAAGGATAGAAATCAATCAGATTATCTTATAACTGAGAAATTACAATATCCAAGTTATAGAACACATTTTTTTTTGAAAGAGAGAAAGAAGAATGAAGAGAGACAGAATATCAACTTGTTCTTCCATTTAGTTGTGTATCCAGATTGATTGCTTCTCATATGTGCCCTGACTGGGGCTTGACCCAGCACCCACAGGGTCAAGCCAGCACCCTCAGGATCAAACCTGGGACCCTAGGATTGAGCTGGCAACCCTGGCACTCTAGGATGATGCTCTATCCACTGTGCCAGCAGCCAGGGTTATAACACATTTTTAAAAGAGTGAAAAACAATATGAGGACAAGCTCATAAGATGTTAAGAGTAGAAACTAATTTATATAGAACCTAAGTGAATTAGTAAGTGCTTAAATTAATATAGATCACATAAACACTACATAAGCACTAAATACATTTTAAAGAAATCATATATATAACTAAACCTGATTTTAAAAAAATTCTAATTAATGTGAGGAACAAAATAAAGAAGGATGAAAGAAATAGTAATGGTAATTATATCCAGGTGATTTTCTTCTTTATAATTCTCTGTAGTTTCTAAATTTTGTACACTAATCTTTATATCATTGTTAAAATAAGAAAAAATATATATACATACATTCCTTAGAAATAAAAAATGACTGATGTCAATCTGGAGAACAAGGCTGTCAGTGGATTGAACAAGAACATATAAAAAGCCCACGCTATTCAAATTTGCCATTCACACAAGGTTTAAGAAATTGCCCATGCCAGGAAGTCAAAATACCTAGATTCAAGATTCAGTACAGGATTCAAATTATTTGGTGTGGCTAAAACACTTTGGTTGAACCAACAGTATAAAATATTGCACTAAGTTCCTAGACTTTCAATTAAACAAGGCAGAGTAACCACAAATACATCTTTTCCCTCCAGAAACTCCATTAAAATGTCAATAAAGAAATAAGAAGAAGAGAAGACAGAGAGAAAAGATTTAATGGAAGATGGCAACTAATAAAGCAGAATAAAAAAAAAAACAGAAGGGAGGAAATTCGTTTCACACGAGATATTCAGGACTTGGAGAACACCACAGACATCAAAAGGTGGAGAACAGATGAAGGACTGAACACATAGGGAAACTGAAAATATGTTCACAGGGAGACTGGATGCCCAGATCCCCTCCTCCTGCACCACACAGGCAGATGAATAACAGCCTGCAGCAGACCAGAGGTACTTTCCAGAGAACTTTACCAGAGTGGCTCCAGAATCAGGGAGAGTAGACTCTAGGGACTAACAACGTGGGTGGATTACCTTAAGAAAAATCTTCAGGCTGAATGAAAGGACCTGCTGCCCGCCAAAGCCCTTTCCCCATTCTTTAGCAACCAAGCCTTTACCACGCACACAGATAGCTGGAGGGAAATACTGCAGAGAGGTTAAAAACTCAAACTCTAGTGCTGAGCTGCCCAGGTTCAAATCTTCACTTTGCCACTTTCCCCTTCTGAGAATCCTTGGACACATTACTTAACCTCTGGGCCCAAACTTACTCATCTAAAAAATAGAGATCGCCTGACCAGTGATGGCACAGTGGATAGAGTGTTAACATAGGACACTGAGGTGCCAGGTTCGAAACCCCAAGGTCTCTGGCTTGAGCACAGACTTGCCAGCTTGAGCACAGGGTCATTGACTTGAATATGGGATCATCAACATGATTCTAAGGTCCTTGGTGAGCCCAAAAGTCACTAGCTCAAAGCCCAAAGTCACTGGTTTGAACCCAAAGTCACTGATTTGAGCAAGGAGTCTCTGGTTCAGCTGGAGCTCCCCCATCCCCCCATCAAAGGCACATATGAGAATCAATCAATGAACTAAAGTGATGCAACTGATAACCAGGTGGTGGCACAGTAGATGGAGTGTCAGCCTAGGATGCTGAGGACCCAGGTTTGAAACCCCAAGGTTGCCGACTTGAGCACGGGCTCATCTAGCTTAAGTGCAGGCTCATCCAGCTTGAGTATGGGCTCATCCAGTTTGAGTGTGGGTTTACCAGCTTGAGCATGGGATCATAGAGATGAACCCATGGTCCCCGGCATGAGCCCAAGGTTGCTGGCTTGAGCAAGGGGCTTGGCTGGAGCCCCCCATTCAAGGCACATATGAGAAAGCAATCAATGAACAACTAAAGTGCCACAACAAAGAATTGATGCTTCGTACCTGACCAGGCGGCGGTGCAGTGGATAGAGCATCAGACTGGGATGCAGAGGACCAAGGTTCAAGACCCTGAGGTCGCCAGCTTGAGCACGGGCTCATCAGCTCACCAGCTTAGACCCAAGGTCGCTGGCTCCAGCAAGGGGTTACTCGGTCTGCTGAAGGCCCGCGGTCAAGGCACATATGAGAAAGCAATCAATGAACTAAGGTGTCACAACGAAAAACTGATGATTAATGCTTCTTATCTCTCTCCGTTCCTGTCTGTCTGTCCCTGTCTATCCCTCTCTCTGACTCTCTCTCTCTCTGTCGCTGTAAAAAAAAAAAAAAAAAAGAATTGATGCTTCTCATCTCTCCCCTTCCTGTCTGTCCCTCTCTCTGTCCCTCCCTTTCTCACTAAAAATAATTAAAGTGACACAACTATGAATAGATGCTTCTCATCTCTCTCTCCCTCCCTCTCTCAAAAATAAGTAAATAAATAATAAAGATAAAACCCCTCATAAATTTACTTTGAGGATGAAAACCCTTATTAAGGTTAATTTTCAAAATAAATGTAAAAATTTAAAAAAAAAATAAAGAGAATGAAACAGTCAAGATTGAGAGTCACTGAACTAGAAATACATAAAGCCCTAAGCAGCCTTTGAGATTCCTTTGTATCTACAGTACTCTCAACTTTACCATTCCACTCTGGAAAAACAGAAGAAATACTTGCAAAATGATTTCATCCTTTTGTTGAGATATTCACAGAAGAAAAAGTCAAGGGAAGAACAATAAAAGAGAGAAAGGAATCCTCTAGAAATAATCAATTCGTTATACCACACGAATTTTCAAATGAGGCAGAAGGAGAGTAGTGATCTCTCCTGGTAGAAATTAGTATGTCAGATAAGCCAATGATCATAATGAACCAATTATAAAAAACAAGCAGGCACAAACTGTGCAAGTGCTAGACAGTTTATTAAGAATTTAGTATGTGGCCCTGGCCGGTTGGCTCAGCGGTAGAGCGTTGGCCTGGTGTGCGGGGGACCCGGGTTCGATTCCCGGCCAGGGCACATAGGAGAGGCGCCCATTTGCTTCTCCACCCACCCCCCTTCCTCTCTGTCTCTCTCTTCCCCTCCCGCAGCCAAGGCTCCATTGGAGCAAAGATGGCCCGGGTGCTGGGGATGGCTCCTTGGCCTCTGCCTCAGGCGCTAGAGTGGCTCTGGTCCCGGCAGAGCGACGTCCCGGAGGGGCAGAGCATTGTCCCCTGGTGGGCAAAGCATGGCCCCTGGTGGGTGTGCCGGGTGGATCCCGGTCGGGTGCATGCGGGAGTCTGTCTGACTGTCTCTCCCCGTTTCCAGCTTCAGAAAAATACCAAAAAAAAAAAAAAAAAAAGAATTAAGTATGTCTTTTTTTTTTTTTAAGTGAGCAAGAGAGACAGACAGGCAGAAAAGGAGAGGGATGAGAAGCATCAACTTGCCATTGCAGCACTTTAGTTGTTTATTAATTGCTTCTCATACATGCTTTGGGAGGCTTCAGCTGAGCCAGTGACCCCTTGCTCAAGCCAGCAACCTTGGGCTCAAGCCAGTGACCACAGGATATATCTATAATCCCACACTCAAGCCGGCGACCTCGGGGTTTCAAACGTGGGATCCCAGCATCCCAGCTCGACACTCTATCCACTGCACTGCCATCGGTCAGACAAGAACTTACTATGTCTTAATAGCTGAAGATTCAACAGCGAACATGAATGCTACTGTCCCTGCCCTAGCAAAACTAAACTCTCAGCGAGCCAGTGCAGCAGCTTGAGGATAAATCAAATCCTATCCTTAATAAACTAAACATTTCTTAATTGCTAATATAAGATCACGGTGGAATTAGACACATGTTAAGTGTTATTTGTATTCATATCAATGACCATTTTTTGAATGTAAACTATGTGTTAAGAACTTTGATAAATGTTCTACATATATTACATCATGTAAATCTGACAGTTGTAGCAAGTGGATATTATGTCCCTCATTTCACAGATGGGGAAAATGACATCAAAGAGTTGAATAACTTGCCTACTGACTGCACAGGTGGGCGGAGGCAGAGCTGAGATGTACTAAGTCTCCCTGACTACAAAGCACACATTCCTTCCACTCCACAGAAGCAAGGTTCCAACAGGCACCCTCTAAAATAACAGGGTAATGAACTCAGGCCTGGTTCAAAGATAGGCAATTTAAGTCTGCCCTTCTCTTTTGAATTTTCTCTGAAGGATCTCAATTTAGCATTTTGTCTCGTGCTAGTATATAAGACTATTAGAAAGAAAAAACTAAAGTTGTGCATAAAATCTCAAGTAAGAAGCATCCTAAATTAGATTTAAGAGTATCCTTAATTCCCTAAAATGGTCTACGTATTTAGTGACTGTAATTTTACAAAATACCAATCCACTTAGCCTGACAAAATCTACTAGGTTAAAAAAAAGTGTGCGTGTATGTGTTATGAATTATGTGTGTACATATACTATCTATATAGTTTTTCATAGTTGCTCAATATTTCAAAATTGTTTATTTGAATATGCTTTCAGAATAACTTTTAAAAATCAAATACTTAAGTGATAAAGGATGAACAATATAAATATTTCTACAGTTCATACAGGAACAAAAGGTGTGTTTCCATAACTTTATTGGTATGCTGTGATATACCTTGGACAGATCATCTCATCCTGGGCCTCCCTAAGAGAAAATCAGACGACGCAATCCCTAAGCCAACCTTTAAAACTCTATGATTTTATAAATAACCTGGAAATCCCCTAAAATACTTTTCAAAGAATGATCAACTTTATCTTTGAATGGAGCAAGCAAGGGGCTACAGCAGAAAGAGAAATCTAATCAGCATTCACTCCTTCATCTGCACCAGTTAATTTAGCAGCAACCTTAGCTGAATATCCATGCTGGAGGTGCAGTGTTGACAAGACTCCACGGAACAGCCAACTCTCAGGGAATAAAACCAATTCTGTTCTTTTAATCTAAAGATGCTTAGTCTGAAAGAAAAATAAATCCCACTTTGATAGCCCATGAAAACTGTCCTCCTGTATCTAAATAATCTTTCCATCTCTGCCTCAGGGAACTAATAAAAAGGAGAAAGGTAAAACAGGTGAATGCATACTCTTCTTTAGTAAATAATAGGGATTCAAAAAGTAATGAAATCAGTCCATTGTAGAAAATAGAACTCAGGGCGTTTTTTGGTCTAGTCTCTCTGGTTTCCCTTTAATAAACTATAGCCCTGGCCGGCTGGCTCAGCGGTAAAGCATCGACCAGCTTGTGGAAGTCCCTGGTTCAATTCCCAGTCAGGGCACACAGGGTAAAGAGGCAACCTCTTCTCTACCCCTCCTCCCACTTTCTCTCTCTCTCTCTCTCTCTCTCTCTCTCTCTCTCTCTCTTCCCCTCCAGCAGCTATGGCTCAATTGGTTAGAGCACATCGGCCCTGGGAGGTGAGGATGGCTCCATGGAGCCCCCACTTCAGGCATTAAAAATAGCTTGGGCCCTGGCCGGTTGGCTCAGCGGTAGAGCGTCGGCCTAGCATGCGGAGGACCTGGGTTCGATTCCCGGCCAGGGCACACAGGAGAAGCGCCCATTTGCTTCTCCACCCCTCCGCCGCGCTTTCCTCTCTGTCTCTCTCTTCCCCTCCCGCAGCCACAGCCAAGGCTCCATTGGAGCGGAGATGGCCCGGGCGCTGGAGATGGCTCTGTGGCCTCTGCCTCAGGCGCTAGAGTGGCTCTGGTCGCAATATGGCGACGCCCAGGATGGGCAGAGCATCGCCCCCTGGTGGGCAGAGCGTAGCCCCTGGTGGGCGTGCCGGGTGGATCCCGGTCAGGCGCATGCGGGAGTCTGTCTGACTGTCTCTCCCCGTTTCCAGCTTCAGAAAAATGAAAAAATGAAAGAAAAAAAAAAAAAATTAAAAAAAAAAAAATAGCTTGGCTGCAAGCATGGCCCAAGATGGGAAGAGATCCACCCCAGATGGGGGTTGCTGGGTGGATCCCCGTCCAGGTGCATGTGAGAGTCTGTCTCTGCATCTTCTCTACTCTCACTAAAAAAAAATAATCAACTATAAATGTTCATCAAACATGCAAAAGGAGAAAGTATGAATAAACGTAGTACTGAGTCTCTCAGAGATCAGACATTCTAGTCTGTTTTCTTCTTATTTGTGATTAACTATTTAAGTTACCTGATTAAATTAAAACAAGCCTCAAAGCATGTTTACAATAATTCATAAAGTTATAGGCTTGGTGACTATGGCTTACATTTACAACTTAATTTTATAATTAAGCTCTAAGGAATTTAACAGGAGAAAAAGAATGCAAATATGTATACCTATTTTCAACATCAATAACAAAAAATATTCTAAAAACAAGAAAAAAATTTAACAAATCAAAGTTAAACATTATCTTTAAAATATCTCATCTCACATCCTCCTCCAAAAAGTGCTAAGAATACCTTAAGTTAGTTACTGTTCATTTTTACACATGTAGACAATGAAATCAAAATTGGAGTACACAACTTTACCAAAACCAATACAGTAAAAGAAGTAGGATTAAAATGCAAAGCTCCTGATTACAAGATCCACACTCTACTCAAAAATTAAGATACCTAATCAAAGATTGTGCAAAAATTCAATTATTCAAGTTTCTGCTAACCAAATTTATCATAAAATGTCTATGCAGGAAATACACTGTCTGACAAACTTCACAGAGGAAAATAAAAAATATGTATAAACACACTCCAAGGACCTGATTAAATGGATATCTAATAATATATAAGGAGAATTTTGATATCACAGTAAATAAAGAGAATCAGAAGGACTATAAAGGTTTATTTACCTTTGAATTTAATATCCAGACCACTAAATTCTAATTCGACTCCTTGAAGTGCTTCTCCCAGAGTTTCATGGTAATGACTGATACTTTTTTTTGACCCCACACAGAATGGAAGTGAAAAGTATTTATATGTCTCTTGGCGATTATGATAGGGTCCAACAGTATTCATCCATAAGACAACTTCTTCTTTATCTTGATACTGAAACAAAAAAAGCAAAAAAATGTATTTTTAAAAAATGTTATTAAAATTAAGGGGATATTTGTTATTTGTTCTAAACAAAAGTACCATCTCTGTGAAGTTATAAATAAAATACTGGAAGTTTATTTCAACCCGATGATTAATGTCCACAGCTTAAAAATGAAACTTGGAGAATTTTAAAATTATATCCTTTGAGTGTGGTGTCTGGCAGATCCACCTTTTCCAAACTTCGTTTTACAGACAATATTGTTTAAACAGAGTCCAATAACTTATAGGAATGTTTATAACTCTTAGACTATCAAATAATGGTAAACGTAGGACCAACATGATTCACCATAACTAACACTGACAAGAAAGGAGGAAATAAAGTCAACAACTTATCCAAATCTCATATTAATCATTAGAAACTCAAAAAATCTGTTGTCAGCAAGCACAACTAAAGTTTCATCTCCTTCCTAATCTTTTCCATGCCATTGGTCAAACTACTAGAGAGGAGAGAAATGACTAAACAAGAGAATTATGAAATCACCACCGTCTATTCAAACCATCTTTACATGTTCCCCTTTATCAGACTGAAAGACATGTACTATATATATCTTTGAATAAATAACTATGGCTCTGCCCATCAGTGAATACCACATTGAGTGTGGTCCAATAACTAGGTAGGTGAATTCACCTTTCCAGGGTCCAACTGGGAGATTTGCCAAAGATTTCTAAGATCTCAAGTATAATGTCCAATGATTCTATGAAAAGCAATTACACAAGTAATTTAAAACTAGTAATCCTGCCTGACCAGGTGGTGACACAGTGGATGGAGCACTGGACTGGGACGTGGAGGACCCAGGTCAAAACTCTGAGGTCGCTGGCTTGAGCTCAGGCTCATCCAGCTTGAGCGTGGGCTCACCAGCTTGAGCAGAGGGTTGCTGGCTTGAGCGTGGGATCATAAATATGACCCCATGGTAGCTGGCTTGAGCTCAAAGGTTGCTTGAAGCCCAAGATTGCTGGCTTGAGCCCAAGGTCGCTGGCTTGAGCAAGAGGTCACTCGCTCTGCTGTAGCACACTGGTCAAGGCACATATAAGAAAGCAATCAATGAACAAGCAATCAACAAACAACTAAGTTGCCACAACGAAGAATTGATGCTTCTCATCTCTCCCTTCCTGTCTGTCTGTCCCTATCTGTCCCTCTCTCTCTCTGTCTCTGTCAAAAAAACAACAAAGAAAACTAGTAATCCTAATTAGCAATAAAAAGACAACACAGTCGGCCTGGCGTGCGGAGGTCCCGGGTTCGATTCCCGACCAGGGCACACAGGAGAAGCGCCCATCTGCTTCTCCACCCCTCCCCCTCTCCTTCCTCTCTGTCTCTCTCTTCCCCTCCCGCAGCCACAGCCAAGGCTCCATTGGAGCAAAGATGGCCCGGGCGCTGGGAATGGCTCCTTGGCCTCTGACCCAGGTGCTAGAGTGGCTCTGGTCGCAACAGAGTGACACCCCGGAGGGGCAGAGCATCGCCCCCTGGTGGGCAGAGCATCACCCCTGGTGGGCGTGCCGGGTGGATCCCGGTCCGGCGCATGCAGGAGTCTGTCTGACTGTCTCTCCCCATTTCCAGCTTCAGAAAAATACAAAAAAAAAAAAAAAAAAAAAAAAAAGACAACACAGGATACAATTTAAGTCAATAGTGCAGAAGTTAAATCACTGAACAACTATTTCCTGAGTGTCTATCATATGCCAAACAGTAACTGTTTATAAGAGGATACAGCTTTGAAAAACACATGTTCCCTGTCCTACTGGAGCTTAGAACCTAAAAGGAAAGATGGACATTGAACAAGCAATTACAATAGGGTGCTATGAACCATTGAGAAAGCTATTCAACTAGCCCAACTAGTAAATCATAAGTTTCAATCTTCCATCTAAAACTAACAAGCATTTTCAATCAAAATCCAACAACTCCAAAAGCAGGCTCATCCTACCCTAACCCCACTCCCAATTTTGTTTTTCTAATAATAGTACCAGCACTATCTCAGACATGGAGCTCAAAAACCAAGTCCCTCTGCATTCCAAAAAACATTGACCTGTCTACTCTCATCCAAAGCATCTGCCTCTTTCAATTCACAGCACCACCATCCTACAATTTAGATCTAATCACCAAATCTTCAAACATGATGTTTCACTGTTTATATAAGATATCCTACAGGTCATCAAGGTAATAACAAACCACCTCATTTTTGGCTACATGAGACATGTACCAAGCAAGCACACTGTTTGGCATTAAAGATATATAGATAAATTAAATACTGTCCTTTCCTTTAAGAAAATCACAATCCATAGAGCAGCCAGACAAGTAATAAAGGGCTATTATAGCAACAATAAAGGAACGATTAATTCTGCTTTGACAGAGAAGGGTCAGGCTGAATAATGCATAGAAAATCATACACTGCCTGACCAGGCAGTGGTGCAGTGGATAGAGTGTCGGACTGGGATACAGAGGACCGAGGTTTGAGACCCTGAGGTCGCCAGCTTGAGCGTGGGTTCATCTGGCTTGAGCAAAAGCTCACCAGCTTGGACCCAAGGTCGCTGGCTCGAGCAAGGGGTTACTTGGTCTGCTGAAGGCCCATGGTCAAGGCACATATGAGAAAGCAATCAATGAACAATGAAGGTCTCGCAACGAAAAACTGATGATTGATGCTTCTCATCTCTCTCCGTTCCTGTCTGTCTGTCCCTGTCTATCCCTCTCTGACTCTCTCTCTATCCCTGTAAAAAAAAAAAAAAAAAACATACACTATTTCAAGGGAATTCAGAAAAACAGCTGATAATCTTCATGTATGAAGGAATGAATCCATACATTCCATTCAGCTAAGAAATACATGTGTGCCACCACTCTTCCATCCAATGCTCAAGGTCACGCACCACCAATCAATCAAGGTAATCCTTCCTGCTAAACATAGGTATAGATATAACATGGACATAGTGTAAGAATTTTCAAAGGTGCTCTACCTCAATCACTTTCAACTGACTGAGTTGGTATTAGAGCTGAAACCTCTTCAGCAGGCAGGAAGCTCTGTCCATAATATAATGTATACAAAAAATATTTCATAAATATGATGGTAAAACAGTGGGGAAAAATGTTGAAGTGTAAAATTCCTTAGCAACTTAGTAAAATAAGTTTGAAGTATGTGCAGTGATTGACATGTGCACTGACTGCAATAGTACCCTTTCAGAGAAAGAAGGGGAGGAAATACATCCATTTAAGATTAGAATGCTGAACAAGAGGAACTATTAATGAGGACTTTCCCATTAGTCCTGCTGCGAGTCTGCAAAAATGTTTAAATGTAACTCATAAAAATAAGCGCAAAAATACTTTCCCTATAAATCCTAACACTCATATTCCTTCAAAAAGACAAAAATGTGAGCACTAAAGAAATGATTGTTAAAATAGGGTGTTCATTTATTTTATACAAACTGAAACACAGGACTAAAGTAATTTAAGGGTCACAGTACGTGTTAAACTACACATTCTGAAATCACTCATTTAAAATATTTATGAAACCTTTCAAGAGAGTCGAGTTGTGATGACATGATGCAAACTATAAGAAAATATATACCATTTTGTAGTCTAAGATTCTTTCTGGGAAGAAGACTGAAAATAATAATTTACTATATATATAGTCTGTATATATGCAATATAGTCACACATTTGTATACATATAATACATATATACATGCACACACACAGGTTAGCTAAGGTGAATATTAAGGCAAATCTTTTTTCACATTGCTCCTTATTCAGACCATAATCAGATATGAACTTAGAATGTTTACTCTTCACTGCAATTCTCGACTGTCCCTAAGAATAAGTGCTCCCAAGACAAAGTCAAAACAATGGTTTTTTCAAAGCAGAAAATGTGTCTTGAAGTATCTTGAAATTAGAAAATACCAAAAGGAAGACTTCACACAATTTTTGAAGTAGGGAAAAACCTTTCCTTTCCCTGAAGCTGCTGAGGAGTCCCTGAGCTCCCCAGTTCCATGGGGGGAAAGCCGCAGGTAAGGCTGTTCCTTCCTCCCTGCAGAGTGTACCTGGGAGAAGGGGAGGAAAAGTCAAGGAAGTACAGCAGTGGACCGGGGGTCTCTGGGCACAGCTGGATTCCCTCCATGAGGCCTCCCTGGGAAGTAGCCACACAAGGCCAGTTCAGACTATCTGCACTCCACCTCATTTTCCAGCTCTCAGAGGAGTTTCATTCCTACACACACAGCTTCTGAGCTGGCCACTTCCGTCACCTGGTCTGTATTGTCTTCCCTTCCTTTCCTGCTCTATCTTTTTTCTTACACCATTCCCCCAAATCTATAACGCTCTCCTCTCCACCTAGCCAATTTCTACTTATCCTTCAGAACTGCTTATCCTTTCTCAAAACCTCTAATCCTCAGGTAAAGCCTTACCACACCAACCCCCTAACTTGCATGACCTCACCATCTTTTCTCGTCATATAATTAGCTAACATTTAATAGGCTCAGACCACGTGCTCGGCATAGTTTTAAGGTCTTTACATGAACCTTCAATCCTCTCAAACTTTAAAGTAAGTCCTATTATTGTCCCCATTTTAGAGATAAAAACAAACCAAAGAACAGAGATACTAAGTAATTTGTCCAAGATCATATAATTAGTACCCAGTTTACAACTTTAGAACCACACTTTTGCTAATCCCTGGTCAGCTGCATTAACTAAAAAGCAAAATCTAATACAGAAAATATGAAAAAGTACAGTTGTACAGTGCTACTGAAGATACTACTGAATACTCAACAACTTCTTCCATTTAAGCCTTTAATCAGCCCTACCTAAAGAAAAAAACAAACAAACCTTCCTAAGCAGCACTTGTGCGCTAATCTCAAAAACAATGAATGACTTTTATTCTCAAAGTCACTAATATTGGGCCTCTCTTATTTAAATACTGTTTATGTGCTGGGAAAGGAGAAGAAATAGAAGTTTCCCTACTTGACAGAGATCATGAATTAATTTTTCTCAGAAAGAACTTTAGAAGATAATGTTACTGATGTATTTATAGAAAATCTGAAGAAATCAAAATTTATATAGACAAAGGACTGAGGGCGCAGAATAAGCACCCAGATGCCATCATTTTCATGGGACGAGTGCATGCTTTAAAACAGATATCTGAGAAAGCAAAATCCAGATCTGAAAATAGCTCAGAAATCATTATTTCAATGCCTTTTAATTATTTTAAACACATACATCAGAATTCAAATATAAAAAAAATCAGAAGGGTATTTTTAGATAGTCTCGAGACAACTGCTCTCTCAAATAACTCTGTACATAAATAAACTTTTAGTCTATCATAGAGTACTGCTGAAAACAGGACAACGAATTATGGCATTTTCTAAAATTAGATCTATATTAGAGCACTCACAAATTCACTTGTAGTAAAGTTTATTCTCTTTGTAAATTTTCACATAAATTTTAAGAATTCTTATACTCCTAACAGAGATAAAAACAAAGTAAAGCAAACAAATCATTTCTGAAAACACTCAGTGGTATAAGCGCGTATGGCAGAGGCTAAGACTAGGCTAACCCAGACACAGAGCAGCACCACCATTACAAGAGGTCCAACGGGCCACAAAGAAATGGGATTTAGCTTAGGTAAGGCCCCTAAAGCACAACAGGCATACTTGGGACTATGCATGTTAAGTGAACAATGGTCTGTATTTGTTCACTGTGTTTTAAGCAACAGGGTTTCATGCTTCCAACATTGCACATCCATGTCCCTATTAGCTCCCTAATTACTCGTCACTCAACAAGCACGAATTTAATACTGTTTCTCATGCCAAGAACAGAATCTAGATATGTAACAGACAAAAATTTTAAAACTTGAATTTATGATCTTGAGGAAACTGAACCCATAAAAATTCAAGGCTACAGTACAAATCATAAAATGCTCTAAGATTCCTTGATTACTGACATCTTTACATAGCATTACTATGGAAATTGTATGGACAGCAAAAGCAAGGACTAGAAAGATCAGGAAGCTCATATTTTCTGTGGCCTTGGGCCAGTCACTGGGCCTCTTCAACCTTTAGGAAAATGAGTGTGTTGGATACAATGATCTCAAGTCTTCCCAGTCCTAAAATTCTATGATTCTCAATATGAAATCTTTTTAATGGAATCCTCTGGAATCTTAGGAGACATGGTAATCTAATTCTAGATGCTTTCAAGTGCCCTAAGTTTCAGAAAACCAAATAAGCATATATACTTATACACCTGTCACTTATTCTAAAGAGTCCTTTTTATGACCCTTCAATCAAGTATTGAGTTGGCTTAGTGGTGGAGCATCACCCCAACATGTGGAGGTCCCGGGTTCATTTCCCAGTCAGAGCACACAGGAGAAATGACCATCTGCTTCTCCACCCATCCCCCTCTCCCTCCTCTCTCACACTCTCTCTTCCCCTCGAGTAGCCAAGAGCCAAAACTGGACTGGTTCAAGCACACTGGCTCAGGTGCTGAGGATGGCTCTGTGGAGCCTCCGCCTCAGGTGCTAAAAATAGCTCAATTGCAAGCATAGGCCCCAGATGGGCAGAGCAGCAGTGCCAGACTGAGGTTGACAGGTGGATCTCGGTCCAGCATCATGCAGGAGTATGTCTCTTTACCTCACCTCCTCTCACTTGGAAAAGAAAAAGAAAGCCTGCCTTTTATGAGTGTTCTTTAATTTTTATTTCAAACAATGTCCTGCCTGACCAGGCGGTGGCGCAGTGAATAGAGCATCGGACTGGGATGCCAAGGACCCAGGTCCGAGACCCCGAGGTCACCAGCTTGAGCACGGGCTCATCTAGTTTGAGCAAAAGCTCACCAGCTTGGACCCAAGGTCGCTGGCTCCAGCAAGGGGTTACTCGGTCTGCTGAAGGCCCGCAGTCAAGGCACATATGAGAAAGCAATCAATGAACAACTAAGGTGTCGCAATGCACAACGAAAAACTAATCACTGATGCTTCTCATCTCTCCGTTCCTGTCTGTCTGTCCCTGTCTATTCCTCTCTCTGACTCTATAAAAAAAAAAAAGTCCTGTAATTCATAGAATTCAACTTTAAAAAACTAAAGGGGCCTGACCTGTGGTGGCGCAGTGGATAAAGCGTCGACCTGGAAATGCTGAGGTCGCCGGTTTGAAACCCTGGGCTTGCCTGGTCAGGACACATATGGGAGTTGATGCTTCCTGCTCCTCCCCCTTCTCTCTCTCTGTCTCTCTCTCCTCTCCCTCTCTCTCTCCTTTCTAAAATGAATAAATTTAAAAAAATAAAATAAAAAAGTTAAAAAAAAAAAGTACTACATTTTAAAAAACTAAAGGGATCACATCTTATGTTCTACACATATACACTACAATTGAACAGCACATTTTTTTTCTCATTATTCCTATGAGAATATAAAAAGGACTGGATAAATAAGCACAAAAAAAATATCATACAATGGTCATATAAGTCAAATCCTAATTCAGTAGGTGAAGAGAAATAAGGAACTTTGTGGAACTGCATAAAGTAGGTGTTCCTTCTTAGAACCAGCAACATAATCTGTGGGGGCCAGTACAAAATAAAAATGTAAGACTCGGCTCCAGCCAGTTGGTTCAGTGGTAGAGCATCAGCCCAGCATGTGGAAGTCCCAGGTTCAATTCCCAGTCAGGGCACACAGGAGAAGCGACCATCTGCTTCTCTACTCCTCCTCTTTCTCTCTCTCTTTCTTCTCCTCCCACAGCCATGGCTCGAATGGTTCGAGCAAGTTGGCCCCAGGCACTGAGGATGGTTCCATGGCCTCTTCCCAGGCACTAAAATAGTTTGGTTGCCGAGGAAGAAAGCAGTGGCCCCAGATGGGCAGATCATTGCCTGATAGGGAGCTTGTCAAGTAGATTCTAGTTGGGGGCACATGCAAGAGTCTGTCTGTCTTCCTCCCTGCCTCTCATTTAATAAAAATAAAAAAATGCAAGACTCCTTGCTCAAAAATTATTATGAATTTCAACAGTGACAGCAGAGCATTAAACCAAGCAGTACTTAAGTGCTTGCACATATCATCTGACTGCCCGGGTGACATGGCTGTTAGGTTAGCCCTATCCCTTTTAATGCTAACCCAAACATTTTCTCAACAACAACCCATTATAGATCTAGTATTATCTAAATTTTGAGCACTTAAAAATACTGTCAATACAGAAAACTACTCGATTTAATACCAAGTGTATTACTGTCATATTTTTAGCATAAAAGGCTATAGAAGCACATTCTATGAGTATAGAAGACTATTAACCCTTTGAGTACTGAGTTTTTTTCATGCTCACTGACCCCCAGGAGTGAGGTTTTTTTCAAGAAATGAAATTAGTTCCAGTTACAGTTTTATTAACTTAAAATCATGTTTGTTTGATAACCAATTTATGGAAACAAGAAGAACATACATTTGCCTTTTTTTATTGTTGCCTTACACATTTTTAAAATAAATCGATTGTACTCTGGATGGTCAGGAGGCACAAGGATGTACATGATCATTCATACTACTCAAAGGGTTAATTCAAACTGCCTGAGTTCAAATCCTACCCTCTACCCGACTGGCTGTGTAGCCTCAGGCAAGTAATTTTAACGTCTCTGGCATTGGTTTCCTCACCTATAAAAAGGGCATATCACCCACTTTACAAGAAAGTTTAAAATGAGTTAATATATAATGTACTTAAAAAAATACCTAGTCTATATTGTTATAAAAGCTTTTTTAGTTATTATTTCTAACTGAAAACTGTCTTTACAGAAAGTTAATCTAAAGGGTAAGCTTACATTTTTTAAAACTGTTCTTTAATTTATAATTCAGTTACACAAGTATTTATTAAACACCTACTCAGCAACCTTCTCTTGGCAATTCTTCTCTTCCTGGTGGGAAAAAAATTCACTTGACCATAGCCTTTTCAACACTGCTATCAGGCTAAGGTAAATGCCTATTTTTCAAAAACTTGGAAGATGTATATTGGCTAATAGCCAAAAATATACACATAAATGACACATTTTATACTTATATCTTAATGCTATTCTTCCTATAATATTTTTGCTTTTTAAGTAAGTTATTAGTAAGTAATCAAGTGAAAGCAGTCCAATGCAAAAATGAATGAAATGAATTCCAATTTTTTTGTCCAACAATTATCTCATACATTCTCTCAAAAACTGTTTACCAAATATTTTATATTTACTGATATAAAAAAAATGAAAATGTTCCTGGCAATAAAATTTCAGTGAGTTGTATTTACATTTTAAATATGTAAATTATAAGTCTATCTTATATACCTCCAATTTTTGAAATTTTAATTGGTTTCCCTAATTATAGCAATTCGTTATAAAACACAAATAAAAAAATATAATACTACTCTTAAGCTTATAACCCTGTATGGTGGAACTACAGTTAAGAAAGAGTTTCAAGTTTTACATGGTAACTTTCCTTAAATGTTCAAAAAAATTGGAAAAATAATAGTAACTGTACCATTAACGCAAAGATGGTCACTGGAAATGAACAGTTCTTACATTGAGACAAGTTACCTGACAGAACAACAGGAAATTGTTTTTAATTTGACTGTTTAACCTCTGAACAAAATTATCTTAAGGTGAAAAGTCACAAATATAGCACAAAAACATGTCATCGATGTGGGATTTGTCTCTAAAATACATGCAGTTAAGAAGTTTCAGCCTGACCTGTGGTGGCGCAGTGGATAAAGCCTGGAACTGTAACACTGAGGTCGCTAGTTCAAAACCCTGCACTTGCCTGGTCAAGGCACATATGGGAGTTGATGCTTCCTGCTCCTCCCCTCTTCCTTTCTTTTTCTTTCTTTTCTTTTCTTTCTTTCTCTCTCTCTCTCTCCTCTCTAAAATGAATAAAATTTAAAAAAAAAATAAGTTTCTGGCTGTGACTGAAGGCAGAGTAAACAAAAGTTTCAAGTTTGAGCCCAGCTAACCCAGGAAGTGGAGAAAAGAAGCCTGGTTAATTACAAATAAAACCTAAAGTAGGATGCACCGACTAAATAAGTTCAATTGCTTCGTTTCCTTACTTATCAGGAATGACAGAAGACTCTGCCAAATCTTTCAGATTGAGTCCATACACAACCTTTCATGCAACAGTATATCACTAGAGAGTTAACATATAAAAAACAATTACTCCCCAAGCAACGTGTCAACTTATATGATTTTCCTGCCTTGTTCACACCTACCATCCTGAAAACAGCCAAGTTACAGCCCTAAGTGAGTCACTTGAAGACCCATTAAAATCCATGACAACCTAAACAGCCAATGAACTTTAGGATAAATGCAAAAGCGACCGCTCCCAGAAGACAAACGGGGGGAGGGAAACTCAACATCCCTAAGTCGGCCGCTGCCCTAGTGAGAGACCACAGGGATGGGAGCCTCATCTCGGGGTGCAGACTGTAAAGTTACAAGAAAGGCTTGGAAGTGAGTGCGCGTAGACCGAGTGCATGTACACATGTAAACTGCTCTTCACCCCAGTTTATCAGCGCTGTCGCCGCACCAGCGTTTTAGTCCGGTTCGGGCAGGAGGAGAAAATAAGGGCCGGTGGGGAGCGTGCAGCGCCGGCTGTTTCCTGGTTGGGTATGACGGGTAAACGCGAAGCATCCATCTTCCGCCGCGTCGCACCCCCCAGCAGCCGAAGCGTAGCTCCCTTACCCGGGACCTCGAGCCCCGCGCTTGGCTGGCCTGCGACCCCCACTCCTGCGGGGAAGTGAGCCCGACCCTCCCCACGCTCCTTCCCGGCCCTGGGAGCCCCCGGGACCGAGGGGTGGGACGCCATTCAGATCCGGGTCAGGGAAACGGGCCCAGACAATCGGGACGGGGAGTCCGGTCCCAGGAGCGTGCCTCCTCCCTGCTCCCGGGGTTCCTGCTCCGCCAGGCCCAACCGGAAGGCGCCCGCGGTCGGCCGCGCGCTCGAGCGGGCCGCCGGGCTCCCCAGGCCGCGCCGGGCCTGCCGGGGCGGCGAGCCGGGGAGCGGGCCCAGGGCGGCCGTGTCGGCCGGGGACGCCTCTCACCGTGTGCTCGTGCTCGTCCGCCCGGGCCCGGGGCAGCAGTAGCAGCAACAGCGCGGCGGCCGCCGCCACGCCGGGAGCGCCCGGCAGCGGCCTCATCCTCCGCGCTCCCACTGGCCCGGCGCCCGCCCACCGACTCCTCCGCCGCCGCCGCCGCAGCCGATTCGCATCCACCGGGCGCACACAGATGCACGGGGCCCGGGCCCAGCCGATGGCTCCTCGGCGCCGCCGCCGACACCGCCCGCTCCGTAGTTTCCCCCGCCCCCCGGCGCCTCCTTTGCCTCTTCCTCTGACTCAGCCACGTCATCCGGCCACCCCGGCACACGCCGGAAGTGCCTCGCCACGCGGGGCCGCAACCGCCGCCTGGCACCCCGCCCCGGGCACGCGGGCTCACGGCCCTCGGGGACCGCGCTTGGCCGCCGCGCGCCGCGCTCCCCGGGCCCGCCCGGCCGCCCGGCGCTGGGTCCCGGAGGCCCCGGAGCGCAGAAGCGGCCCGGCCACAGCGTAGGTGACAGCCCGACCTGCAGGGCGCCTCGGAGCTGTGCCCCGGAGCTCGGGCTTGTGTGACCTTGCCCCAAACGCTTCACTTTTCCTGGCCTCGTTAGACTATGAAATGGGGTCTGAACCTGACCAGGTGTCTCGAACTTGGGAGACCATATCAAATAACCCTTTCCAGGCACTGTCGCTGTGAATGAATCACGAGACTATATAATCATTATGGGAGATTGTTAAATCTATACAGGGTTGAATGTGTTTTTAAATCACCATTTATTGGACTCCTGCAATTCAACCTTGTTGAAATTGTCGTTCATTTATTTGTTTATTGTTGGTCTCTTGTCAACGGACACAAATACCTTCTGGGATCTAAGCCCCTCCCCTAAGCAGAGATCCAGTGCCTAGGTCGGTGCCAGTCTCAAGAATAGGAACTCAAAAAATACCTGTCAAGTCAATATTATATATTAATATGGCACTACAGTTTACATCATCCTCGAACCCAAAATCTGGAACCTGTAGTCAGACTGTCTGTACCTCTCTCAACCATCAGCAGTCCACAGTTCCAGCAAATAGGTCTCTTAGAAATGTCTCAAGAGTTTATTTTTCCTCTCTCTTCTCTGCCATTCTCTATCTCCCCATATATTGTAACAGTCTCCAGCAGAATCCCTGCCACCAGTCTTCCCTCCCTATTTATTCTCTCCAATAGGTGCCAGGAGTGACCTTTCTAAAAAGAAATCTGATGATATCACTCTCTTACTTAAAACACCCTTGAATGTTGTTTAAATAAGTCGTGGAATCACAGCTAAGATTTTCACCTTCCAGGCACTATTCTGAGCCCTTTACAGGTATTGACTCATTTAATCCCCACAAAAACCTTACGCAGCAGGTACTATTAGTGTGTTCATTTTACAGATACGATAACTAAAGCACAGAGAGGTTAAGAGGCCTGCTGAAATACCAAACCCAAGCAGTCTTGAGACAGGATAGATAGTAAGAAGCTAGAAAAATTCCTTGGCAAGTAGAATGAGAAAACTGAGACATAACTAAAGAAACTGGCCGAGCAATTTACAGCCCGATGCAAAGCATCACCTCCTTAGAGATAACATCTAGGTCTCAACTGTGTTTTGACTCCAGGTCCAGGGACTGGCTGCAGTGGGTGATGGTGACAGATCAGTAAAAGACTATGTAGCCCTGGTGGTGTTGCGGGGTGAGGGGGACACCTGGAAAAGCTGATTAGAATACTCTATTGAAGTCCTCCCCTGAACTCCCAGTTTTAAAAACCCTCAAAACAAATAAACCAGGGGCACAGTCCCAAGTCCCAAACTAATCCCCTGAACCTATCTCCATGGCCCCTTTTCTCTGCTCATTTCTTTCCCACAAGATTTCCAGTGAGCCAAAGAGGCTCTCCTCTCCTATTGCTGCTTCTATTCTAGGTCCTTCCATGTTTCACTGTCCCCATCTTTAATAAACTTACTCTCAAGATCACCTGGATTAGTGTTTTTTCCTTCACTAGGTCAAGAACCCATTACCAGCTGGCCCTAGGCAGACCTGAAGGGCCAGATCCCCTGTCTGGTTAAGAGTCTGGTTCCAGAATCACTTTCTTACTACTAATGCATTATTATCCATACAGCCATTTAAAAAAATTAAAATAGCCCTTGTCCTGGCATGGAATAATATTTGAGAGATACTTTTAAATAAAAAAAGTTGAAAAAATTATTCCATTTTAAATGTTAACATAAAAGTCTACCCATAGTGACTCAAACACTTAACATTAGTTAACTCTCAACTTCGTATATGTCTATGAATATTTGAATTTTTTTTTTTACAGTGAGCACGTGCTACACATGTCATGTGGGGGAAAGAAATCTTTGCTAAAGAACAGTCCTGTTAGGCCTGACCAGGTGGTGGTGCAATGGATAGAGCGTTGGACTGGGATGCAGAGGACCCAGGTTCAAGACCCCGAGGTCGCCAGCTTGAGTGCGGGCTCATCTGGTTTGAGCAAAAGCCCACCAGCTTGAACCCAAGGTTACTGACTCCAGCAAGGGGTTACTGGGTCTGCTGAAGGCCCGCGGTCAAGGCACGTATGAGAAAGCAATCAATGAACAACTAAGGTGTTGCAACGCACAATGAAAAACTAATGATTGATGCTTCTCATCTCTCTCCATTTCTGTCTGTCTGTCCCTGTCTATCCCTCTCTCTGACTCACTGTCTCTGTAAAAAGATAAATAAATAAATAAATAAATAAATAAATAAAAAAGAACAGTCCTGTTAGCATGCAGCTGCACAATCAGATCCTGATTTATCTCCCCAGCTTTAGGTCCCACTGGTCTTCGTCCCATATTCCCCACTACACCATGTTCTTTTATACTTCTGAGCGTTTGTGTTTGGTGTTCCCTTTGCCTAGAATGCAAAATAAGCGGACAGCCATTAGATAGTCTCTTTCCAAGCATAACTGAATTATCATCTCTTCAGCAAAACTGCATGACAAGTTAAGCATCTCTTCTTTGGGATTCCAATAGCATTTGGCATGTTACATGATAATTACCACCTAGTCATATTTCCTCTTCTGTACTACTACATTCGGACCTTTCCTGGGGGCAGATACTATCATTTGTTTATATCTGTCTTAGCGGCCGAGATCGTGCTTGTCACATCATAGACATTCAATAACTATTTGAAGAATGAATTAATGAAGACATTAGTAAGTGAAAGTCAAATAACATAGCAGGACTTAAAGAACACTTTCTAGCTAGTTTAAGAGGTATTACAAGGCAGTACATGATTAATGGATCACACATCAGTAATTGCTATAGAAATCAGAGGAAGTGTCTGATATGTCTTATATCTTTGTACATCCCCCAGAGCACTTCACATGGTGACTTCCTCATGGTGGAAGTTCAATAAATGCTCTGTTAATGAATAGTCACTCTTTTGAATCAAATAATGATGGGCAATCGAAGAACAAGCAGTATACGTGCTGAATTAAGATGGATGAGTAGTTTCTTGCTTAAACATGCATCACCGGCCTCACATAGTCAAGTCACCTAAGCTTTTGCTAGGTGTGGGAGCACTGAATTGGTGATTGCTTGGGGATGAGGAGGACACAAGGAAAGGTATATAAATTTGAGGAGTGCTGACTTAAAACAGGAAACCTTACATCTCCAGCAGAGAGCAGAAATAACAGTGTACAGAAAAAGAACTGCACAAAATGTGACCAACTGTGCAAATGTTCCGCAAGCAAAAGAGCAAGGGAAGAAGAGGAAACCCTGTTTTGGTGGAGTATTTGGAAAAGTTAATGGTGGGAAGGATATGTAAGGCCATTAATTTGACAACTATTTATTGAGCATCAACTATGTGCCAGGAACTCTGTTAGGTACTAGGAAATGATCATGATAAATGGCATTAGGTGATAAAAATCTAACAGTAGGTATGGAAAAGGGCATAGGAGATAAAGTAACTGATTAGAGGAAAAGGAGTGTAGTTTCGAAGATCCTTGGAATCTGATGACTTCAAGGCTCAAAAACAGGACTCAGGAGCACTGGATAGCTCGGTTGGTTAGAGCATCGTCATGAAGTGCAGACGTTGCTGGTTCAATCCCCAAGCAGGGCACATACAGGAAGAGATATATGTTCCTCTCTCTCTCTCAAATCAATTAAAAAAAAAAGTCTTCATCTATAAATAACAATATATCTTTTGCTTTCCATTCTCAAGTACTTTTCCTTGGAAATTCTATTCCTTCTTTCTACTTTGTTATGTTCATATTGCTAGTTATTTACTTCTGGGGTGGGCAGTCCTTCTATTGCTATTACTACCTTTCACTTCTACCTTTTCTGTTCTAGCTCAAATGTTCTAGGTACCAAAGAACTTTATCATTGGTCTGAGTTCTTTCTTTAGGAAACAATCACTTAAAACATTTGGTTCTTAGACTGAAGAGCAACTATGGCTATTAATTTCTTTGTACAATTCCCATCTCACTGTTTCTCACACATTTTAAAAAACTGATCTGCTACAACAATACAGGGCAAGGAACAACAGCTGCCACCATGATAAGACTCCTTGCCAATTAGGTGGTGACTCCAGTGAGGCTGCCTCCCTGCTCCTTCAGGACGTAGGCTTCCCACCCTTTGCTTAGACTTGGACTTACGGAGTTGAAGGGAACTCGAGTATTACTAAACACAAAACTCCTCAAAAATGGGCCCTGGCCGGTTGGCTCAGCGGTAGAGCGTCGGCCTGGCATGCGGGGGGCCCGGGTTCGATTCCCGGCCAGGGCACATAGGAGAAGCGCCCATTTGCTTCTCCACCCCCCCTCCTTCCTCTCTGTCTCTCTCGTCCCCTCCCGCAGCCAAGGCTCCATTGGAGCAAAGATGGCCCGGGTGCTGGGGATGGCTCCTTGGCCTCTGCCCCAGGCGCTAGAGTGGCTCTGGTCACAGCAGAGCTACGTCCCAGAGGGCAGAACATCGCCTCCTGGTGGGCAGAGCATCGCCCCTGGTGGGCATGCCGGGTGGATCCCAGTCGGGCGCATGCGGGAGTCTGTCTGACTGTCTCTCCCCGTTTCCAGCTTCAGAGAAAAAAAAAACAAAAAAAACAACCAAAACTCCTCATAAATGATGAAGCAGACCAGGGTAGTCAAGCTATGTCAACTCCAAGTTTCCTGACTTCCGAGCCAGTGTTCTGTCTTTACACCATGATAACTCTAACTGCATAGCTAGCTCCATTTTCTCCTACATTTTTTTGTGGGTTAAATGGGCTTTGGCAGACAAGCCTGGGAACCTACTATTTATTACACTTTATATGAGAAAATTAATTCTGAGTTCTGCCTCAGAATTCAGAACACATTTTTCAACCTTTTACTCTTCTTTTCACTACCCTGGTGAACACAGTACCTGGCTGTTAAGAGTGAATGAGGAAGGCCATATTACATTCTTAATAACTCACTTAGAAATAAACAGAACACAATTCTTTTTAAGAAAGAGAGAGCGAGCTTCCCTGGCTGGTTGGCTCAGCAGTAGAGCATCAGCCCGGCATGTAGAAGTCCCGAGTTTGATTTTCGGTCAGGGTACACAGGAGAAATGACCATCTGCTTCTTTACCCCTGCCCTTCTCTCTCTCTCTCTCTCTCTCTCTCTCTCTCTCTCTCTCCTCCCTTCCCCTCCCACAGCCATGGCAAAAATGGTTGGAGCACTTTGGCCCAGGCACTGAGGATGGCTCCATGGCCTTGCCTCAGGTGCTGAAATAGCTTGGTTGTCGAACAACAGAGCAGCAGCCCCAGATGGGCAGAGCATTGCCCTTTAAGGGGCTTGCCAGGTGGATTCCGGTTGGGGCACATGCAGGAGTCTGTCTCTCGGCCTCCCTGCCCCCCTACCTCTCAAAAAAGAGAGAGATAGAGAGCGAGAGAGAGAGAGAAAGGGAGAGAGGAAGGAGACAGATGAGAAGCATCAACTTGTAGTTGCTTCACTTCATCTGTTCAATAACACAATTTATTTATAAAACTGAAGCAAATATTTATACAGGCAAATTCCTCAAAATCAAGGATTGATTGTTAGGATAGTCTTTTAGAGTTATCCAAATTAGCCACTTGTCTTTCTTAGAAGTAAATCTGTTACTAATGCTTCAGCAGCCAACCAGCTGCAAAACCACATATTTTTTGAAAGAGGAGCAGAGGAAACCAACTTATTTCCTGAGGCTTATGGGAGAGAGATCTAAAAATCTCAACTGCCATGATACAGGACAGGGACAGACCAGGACCTCTCCTTGTTAATAACAAAGCAAGATAAAGAGGAGGGGGCAAGGGTAGATAATTTAGATTGACTTGGAAAAATATTCATTGAGGTCATTTAACATAGTTTCACTTTGCCTAATTATGGCAAAGGATTGGGGATTTCTCACATCATTAAATATGCCAAGTTAAATCATTTTATTGCAACACCAACCTATTCATAGTCTCTCAGTCTTTGTACTTTGTTGCTTACATAGTTATGTGCTCACAGGTTTTAATATAAGATAATGGAACCATGCTCACCTAGAAACTGAAGGAGGACAATGTACCTCATACAGTTAGAGAGGCAAAGGCAGTCAGTGAATATGACTAATGATTTCACTTTCTATTGAGCCAGTTTATAAAATATTGGGGAAGAGGTCCTGGCCAGTTTGCTCAGTGGTAGAGTCATCCTAGTGTATGGAAGTTCAGGGTTCGATTCCTGGTCAGGGAACACAGGAGAAGCGACCATCTGTTTCTGCATCCCTCCCCCTCTTCCTTTTCTCTCTATCTCTCTCTTCTCCTCCCACAGCCATGGCTCAGTTGGAGCAAGTTGGCCCTGGGTGCTGAGGATGGCTCCAAGGCCTCACCTCAGTCGCTAAAATAGTTCAGTTGCCGAGCAACGGAGTAACAGCCCCAGATGGCCAGAGCATTACCCCACAGGGGGCTTGCTGGGTAGATCCTGATTAGGGAGCATGTGAGAGTTTGTCTCTGCCTCCCCACTTCTCACTTAAGAAAAAAAAAATCTTGGGGAAGGATGGTGACAGCAGAGCTGTCTCCCAAAGCAACACACAGTAAACTTTTTAATATTCTCTTTGGATACTTTGTTACAACTTAGTTTCTGATCTGCATTATATTGAAATCCATTGTTTTGTTACATAAGGTATTCCTAAAAATCTGTACAGAGGCTGGATATGTGGAAGGTGAATAAATTTATGTTCTAATGGGTGGTTCTGTATCTAGAAAATGACAAATTTTTGAACGTTGTTATTAGAGACATTCTTTGATAATACAGTATGAGTGTTTCACCCAAATATTTTCATTCTCTTCTTTTACTTTTACACATAACCAATCATCTTGAATGTTCAATGAACAGCTAGTGAGGGTTTAAAACCTGCCACTTTTGACTTGACACTCCTGATCATCTCCACCCCTGCCTCAAGTGTATCACATTAATGAGACCCAGGTTTCTCATCAGCACTTGCAGTTTAAGTCTTCCACTTATTTTCACGTAAGAATAAAATGCAGTAAGATATTCCAATATTGCACAAATGATGATGTGCATACAAAGATGCTAACACTATTGACTGGCAAGAGGTTTCACTTCGTTATTGATCTAAATGCTTGTCATTCAGAGAATGTACAAAAATATACACCTGGCATCCAAAATGGGGATTAGAGGTATTGAATATTTTAAAAGTATAGCTTTTATTAAAATCAAGTGTGCTGGGCCCTGGCCGGTTGGCTCAGTGGTAGAGCGTCGGCCTGGCGTGCAGGGGTCCCGGGTTCGATTCCCGGCCAGGGCACACAGGAGAAGCGCCCATCTGCTTCTCCACCCTTCCCCCTCTCCTTCCTCTCTGTCTCTCTCTTCCCCTCCTGCAGCCGAGGCTCCATTGGAGCAGAGACGGCCGGGGCGCTGGGGATGGCTCCTTGGCCTCTGCCCCAGGCGCTGGAGTGGCTCTGGTCGCGAGCGACGCCCCGGAGGGGCAGAGCATCGCCCCCTGGTGGGCAGAGCTTCGCCCCTGGTGAGCGTGCCGGGTGGATCCCAGTCGGGCACGTGCAGGAGTCTGTCTGACTGTCTCTCCTCGTTTTCCAGCTTCAGAAAAAATACAAAAAAAAAAAAAAAAAATCAAGTGTGCTAATATGAAGACTGTCTATAAATAACAGGAAAGACAACCATCATATCAACATTAACATTTCTTGTTCTCCATTTATCTCACATTACCCTGCATTACCCTGTTTCTTCCAAATAAGTGACAAGGAGAGTAAAGGGGTCATTGCAGAATAGCTACTATGTGCTAGGCATTGTGGTAGGTAATCTGCACAAACACTGTCTTGATGGTCATGGCCAATAGTATATTATATGTCAAGACAAAAAAAGAAAAACCAAGATTTCAAGAGCTATTAACTCCAATAACAGTCATTATTCATTGGACTAAGGAATGAGATTGAAAAAGAACATTTAATCATTAGAAAAAGACCCAATAAAACTGTACTTAAATAATAATTAATAGTGTAGCTTTTATACCTCTCTGTGGGAGGGAGAATAATTTCCTGGAAAACCATAAGATTTCTTGATATACTTTAAAGAAATAGGTCCAGTACTAATTTTGTTGTATGTTTAAATACCAAATTAAGGACCTGTGTTTTGAAGGTAGATTTATGTGCCAGGGACTCAAAATTAATGACATACATTAGGCTCTATGTTCTCTGTACAAACAGATTTCACAAACCCAGTGGTAATAATAGATATATAAGAAAATAGATAACTATTTCTATTTTAGGTTCTTCCTTCCTCTGCTGACACCTTAGCAGAGAAAATGTCAAGGATCCTCCTTTCTCTCTATGGCCGGAAGTTAAGACCCATAAAGACTGCAAAGCAATAAGATGGGGTCCCTGAGTCCCAAGCTTCTGGTTCCAATTATTTATGTTCCTTGAGAGCATCACTGTTTTGAATGCATATTGAAGTATTAATGCCCAAATTGGAAAACAAACAAACAAACAAAAAAACATGGTAGTTCGAGACCTGGGAGATAATAGAAGAAGGACACTTCTGGAAGGCCAATAGTCGGTCGCTGACTGACTTTCTACATCTGGGCATTTCTTGAGGGAGACAGTTGGTTATTTGAAGATGGAAAGTGTGGTGACCTGGAATCAGCAGGCCCAGATTCTGAACTTGCCCCTTCTTCTACCCAACCAAATACTCTCAGTTCCTGACTTCTGTGGAACCTCACATCTGACTTCTACCTAAGGGGATTAACTAATCCCTCTCTAAAGTCTTTTTCAGATTGGTATATGTGATCAGCCCTGGCACTTAAACAACCTCCTGAATTTGACTGCAACACCAAGCTCCTGTTCATAGACTCCCAGTCTTCATACTTTGTTCCTTGCATAGTTGGGTTATGTGCTCACAGGTTTTAATACAAGATGAAGAAACAGTGCTGGCCTGTTCAACAGAAAAGTTGAAGAATCATTTAAACGTTAGGATGTGTCTTCTTACTTGAATACTGTAAGTACTAAATCATAACCATGTGTAGATATTAGTCTGGACTAACAAGTAAGTAAGGCCCAATATAAGTGCATTTCAGTAAAATCACATGTAAAGTACATTTCTAATCATTCTTTCAGGCTTCTGACATGTCAAATTAGAGGTAATTATTCCAATTAAGTCTTCATCCTTTTGGCAAACAAGTATATGGATCAGTATAGTATACTTGGCAACGGTGAATAAAGTCCTTAGTTTTCCACTTCTTCATGCCTTAATAATATCTTCAAGGAAAGCCCAAACCAGCAGGGCTACAATCATATCAGCAATGACAGTGAGTCTTGGGGTCAGCAGTCAGGTCATGAAACGCAACATGAAGACATCATTAACAGGTGGAAAACCATTAGTCTCAAAGTCCTGAAATACGCAGTTCCGGGAGGTGGAATCAACGACCTCTGCGTGGAACAGGTGGAGGAGGATGGAAGGTCTCCCTGGTCGGAGGCCTGAAATGAAAGACAAAGCAAGAGCACGACCTTCAGATCATTCTGTGACCAGGCTTTCCTACGGCAAACGCTGTGAGTGAGAAACAGATTTGTCTCTCCAGTTTGAAAACACACTGTAACAGTTTGGTGATTACCAGAGGGAAGAGGGCCTGGGGGGAAGTCAGGAGAGGGTGCAGGGGGGATAGCTGGTGATGGAAGGAGACTGGACGTGGGGTGGTGAGCACACAATACAGTATTCAGATGATGTGTGACAGAATTGTCCTGAAACCTGTGCAGGGGTCCCCAAACTATGGCCCGAGGGCCGCATACAGCCCCCTGAGGCCATTTATCCGCCCCCCTCCGCACTTCCGGAAGGGGCACCTCTTTCATTGGTGGTCAGTGAGAGAAGCACTGTATGTGGCGGCCCTCCAACGGTCTGAGGGACACTGAACTGGCCCCATGTGTAAAAAGTTTGGAGACCCCTGCTGTATAGTGTTACTGACCAGTGTTATTCCAACAAATTCAATACAAAATTTTAACGCACTGTATTTCTTGTGATATTTACTGGAATCAATCTTATAAGGTACTATGTTATGTGTATAATTATAACAGTTATTTTTAGTTGAGAAAGAAGAGTCATTAACCTTTGGAATTACTGCATAATAAATTTTTTTTAAAAAGAAAGATAAAGCAACTATTTTTAAAATGAATTTGATGTTCTTAGGCACCCATGATTTGTTGCAGATTTGGTCTACTATACCAAGGACATCTTCCTCCTGTAATGAAACTGGCTGCGCACAGGGACCTTCAAGTGCCAGGCACACTAGCTGTGGTCACACTCCTAACTGTACAGTAGAACCACCAGTAGAGCTTTGAAAAATACAAATCCCCAGGCTCCAGCCCAGACCCATTCCATCGTCATCTTTAGAGGAGTGGGCTCAAGCATCACCGTCAACTGTTTAAACCAAGTCTTTTATTTCCTGATGCTTTGACATCTGGGGCCTTGCTGATCCTGACCGGGAAAGGTGGCCCCTCCCAGGGTAAGCTAATTGCTAGAGATAGCAAACAGCCTGCCTGTGAGCACAGCTTTTACGTGCAAACCACCCAATCCAGAGTCCACATCCCAGCACCTCCTTTATGAGCTGTCACATGCAGTAGAGGGGGTGCGGGGACCATCCAGCTATCTAACCACCTCAGGGCCAGGTGCTCAACAACTAGAGCCAGCCCCTTTGCCCCAGGCCTGCAGAAATTATTCACACTAGTCATCCTAGATCTGCTAACCCTGCCTCCCTTGTTCCTTCCTGTGGAAAACACCACAAACCAGGTGCTTCTCTGTGTGCCCCTCCTCTTTGGATCTATAAGTATAACAATCTTTTCAATGGCAGTTGTCTCCTGATCTGTTGGCCTTGTCACATCTGAATAACGATAAAACCCATATTTTAAAACACTACTGATTCAAATAATGCAGCCAGGCAAGAAACACACTGGAGTAGATAGGTCCCTTGAGAGAGAAATTAAGAGTTTCCGGTCTGCTTCTCGCAACTTCCTCATGGGATCACTAACTGTGTGATTCTAATTCTGTGTTTGCTTTCCTAGAAGCCCCTGTCCGTGTTATTCTGGATGGTTTTTGAACAGTCCTAAATGACGGTCCAGCTAGACTTGGGTGAGTCTATTTACAGACAGGTTCAACAGTTGCAGGTGGTATTTCCACATATGTGCTGTAAAACCAATATCAATTCCCTTGGAAGCAAGTCAATAAGTCAAGAAAGAGAGCTTTGTGGCGTGCTGTGATTGAACTGTGTTGCCCTGGAGTTGCGTACTCAAGGACTGAATGAATTAATGGTTAAATATTTACTAAATATCTCTTGAATGCAAGTTTTGTAGATAGATCAAGGAAATGACAAAAAATGGGAGAAGAGGGGCTGTCTCAGGAACAAGAGAGGGAGGCAGAAGTAGGAAAGAACAATCATAGATATCCTCAGGAGGTCCTGCCGTGGCGCCTGGGGGTAGATGGTTTTAACTCTCCCCAGTTTGCCACTTCTCTCCCCCTCCCTCCCTCCCTCCCTCCCTCCCTCCCTCCCTCCCTCCCTCTCTTCCTCCTATCCCTCTTTCCTTCCTTCCTTCCCTCCCTCCCTCCCTCCCTCCCTCCCTCCCTCCTTCCTTCCTTCCTTCCTTCCTTCCTTCCTTCCTTCCTTCCTTCCTTCCTTCCTTCCTATAGTAGATAAATATTCATCTATTATCCCTCTACTCCTGGATATGGGATGAAATAACAAGTAAAATGGACACAGATTCTACCTCAAGGTGCTGAGAATGTAACGGATGAGACAGGTAATAGGAAAAATCAGTAAACTGTACTGAGTGTTTTGACCAGGGAAATCATAACCCATTACAACATATAGCAGATACATTTATGCATACGTCTGAAGGACAAGTTCAACTTCTCTGAACCTAGCAAACAGAGGTAACGATACCTACACTAGCATACTCTGTGAGGCTTGGAGATGACCCCTGGAAAGTGGGTAGAACAGTTTCTGGCTTAGAATAAGCATTCAAGAAGTAAAGCTAATGATTTTATCAATATAATTAAAGATCTATTCTTTAATTTTATGCCCCATGAGCCTTACATTTTATCTTCCACCTCAAAAATCATCATGATAGGCCCTGGCCGGTTGGCTCAGTGGTAGAGCGTCGGCCTGGCGTGCAGCAGTCCCGGGTTCAATTCCCGGCCAGGGCACACAGGAGAAGCGCCCATCTGCTTCTCCACTCATCCCCCTCTCCTTCCTCTCTGTCTCTTTCTTCCCCTCTCGCAGCCAAGGCTCCACTGAAGCAAAGTTTGCCCGGGCGCTGAGGATGGCTCTGTGGCCTCTGCCTCGGGCGCTAGAATGGCTTTGATTGCGGCAGAGCAACGCCCCAAGATGGGCAGAGCATCGCCTCCTGGTGGGTGTGCCACGGTGGATCCCGGTCGGGCGCATGCGGGAGTCTGTCTGACTGCCTCCCCGTTTCCAGCTTCGGAAAAATACAAAAAATAAAAATAAAAATAGAAAAAGAAAAAGAAAAAAAAATCATCATGATTCCCACCTGGCCCCTCTTCCTCTCTCTGCACTCCCACTCTGCGACTGGGGTGGGTCTATAAACAAGCCATCTCTAAATTTCATGCTGATGAACAACCCCAGTCAGCTAAGAACTGGAAGTCCCATCTCAGGGAAATGGACTTGTGATTATAAACATCTCAGAACCATGGGAGTAAAGGGTATTAAACCAGAATCAAAGGGTGGCCGGTGGGAAGACACCCTCTCCAGGACACCGGCAAGCCGGAGCTGGAGACACAATGGTCCAGAAATGCCTGGGCACTGTTTCCTTCTCCCTCCTTGTTGAGGGTGAGGTCTTACTGATGACAAGTTTAGTTTAAGAACCCACCAATCTGATGTCGGTTAACGTTCTTTTAAAGCAGGACTGCTGTTTAGCTGACAGGCTTTTGTATGGTCATAATGTAGGTAAAAGTATTTTGAAGCTTCTCTATTAGTTAGTAAATAGCCTCGGTCCTAAGTTTCTCACTCCCTGACCACTCCAACCCCCCCCCCCTAGAAACTCCACTGCCCTGTTACAAGGCAGCAGCTGACAGGTTAACCCTGGTGCTGCAGGAGGCCGCCAGAGTGTGTTCTGATTAAGCAGTACCCAGGCTATGCCTTAAAGCAGAGGTCCCCAAACTTTTTACACAGGGGGCCAGTTCACTGTCTCTCAGACCGTTGGAGGGCCGGACTATAAAAAAACAACTATGAACAAATCCCTATGCACACTGCACATATCTTATTTTAAAGTAAAAAAACAAAACGGGAACAAATACACTATTTAAAATAAAGAACAAGTAAATTTAAATCAACAAACTGACCAGAATTTCAATGGGAACTATGCTCCTCTCACTGACCACCAATGAAAGAGGTGCCCCTTCCGGAAGTGCAGCGGGGGCCGGATAAATGGCCTCAGGGGGCCGCATGTGGCCCGTGGGCCTTAGTTTGGGGACCCCTGCCTTAAAGGGTAGATAGAGTACATAGATTGTTAGTACTTGCCAAATCACTAGTAAATGGCAGAATAAGTTCAAAAACAAAGGTGCAATGTCTCAGCAAGAATCTGTTTTTTCCCCCTCAAGTGGCAGGACCTTACCTATGCAGAGGATGACAGTACCAGGTACCCAGTCTATAGAGACTAAAGAATGAATGAAACACCATGCAAAGATAGAGTGCACCAACTTCTACTCTTGTCACCATCTGCCTTCCCTGACTTTGAAATATACTGGGAACTTACAACAGGTGGGAGTGTGAAGCCTCTCCTCACTAATCTATAACCCAGCTGCACTGTGGTAGGTGACTGGATGGCTGTTTAGGAGGTAGGCACATAGTCTAAACCAGGGGTCCCCAAACTTTTTACACAGGGGGCCAGTTCACTGTCCCTCAGACCATTGGAGGGCCAGACTATAAAAAAAACTATGAACAAATCCCTATGCACACTGCATATATCTTATTTTAAAGTAAAAAAACAAAACAGGAACAAATACAATATTTAAAGTAAAGAACAAGTAAATTTAAATCAATAAACTGACCAGTATTTCAATGGGAACTACGGGCCTGCTTTTGGCTAATGAGATGGTCAATGTCCAGTTCCATATTTGTCACTGCTAGATGTAACAAGTGATGTGACGTGCTTCCGGAGCCGTGAGGTGTGCATCCCACGTCACTGGAAGTAGTACTGTATGTGAGCGATGCCATGCTTTGCGTCTCTCACTGACCACCAAAGAAAGAGGTGCCCCTTCCGGAAGTGCGGAGGGGGGCCGGATAAATGGCCTCAGGGGGCCGCATGTGGCCCGCGGGCCGTAGTTTGGGGACCCCTGGTCTAAACCAAGCAATACCAATCCATCCATTTATTAATTTACTTCATAAATATAAATATTTGCTAAATTTCTAGTATGTTCCAGTTACTGTGTTAAGCACTGGGGAGAACAGAAAAAAAAATTTTTAATTGATTTTTAGAGAAAGAGGAAGGGAGAGAGAGAGAGAGACAGAAACATCGAGCTGTTCCTGTATGTGCCCTGGCCAGGGATCGAACCAGCAACCTCTGTGCTTCTGGACGACGCTCTAACCAACTAAGCCACCGACCAGGGCAAAAACAATTTTTTTAATCGAAAATAGTTTCTATCCTCTCAAGGTTCGCCATCCACTTGAAAAGATGAATATGTGAACAAGGGCCACATGTGGAATGGACTATAATAGAGGTGTTTGGGGAATCACAAGATTTACGCAAGAACCTCAGGGAAGGCTTCACAGAGGAGGTGATATTCGGACTTAGTCCTAAAAGATGTGTAGAAATTTTCTAAACAGAGATTGGAAGGGAGTAGGAAGGCAGCATTTCAGGCAAAAAAAAACCCAAAATTGAGCAAAGACATTACAAACTGGCGCAGCTCACTGGGAATTCTTAAGGGCGGAGAGGGCTGGGACTTGAGGCTAGATGGGGCCAGAGCACGTTAAAAAATACAGAATTAAATTGGAAAGCTTTTATACCAGGAAGTGACATCATCAGCTATTTCTGTTCTAGAAAGAGCACTCTGGTCACAGTGTGGAGGAGGGAGCGACTGGAGGCAGAGAGTAAATGCAGGCCTGTGTGGACGAGCTTAGGGCTGGCAGATGGAGGGAGGGGGTGCGTCTGGGAGCTGAAAGGGCAGCGGAATGAGCAGGCCTGAGACACACCGGAGGGGGAGCTGCGAGGGGCGCAGGAATGGACTCAACTGAGGCAAATAAACTCAGCTGAGGCAAATGAATGGTGAATAATTCATCCAAGCTCCCCAGTGACTGCCAGAGGAGGCCTGTCCCCAACTGCTACAGCCATGCTCCTTACCAACCACCATGCCAGGCTGCCTCTCACCTTAATTTCCATTCCCAATTCCTTCTTGTCTCCTGGTCCCCGAAAGGCACTGTCCCCAAACTACAGCCAAGGGAATTAGTTAGTAAGGAGCCAAATTCTAACCCAATAGATAAAAATTATTTTAAAAGTTTATGCTTGCCAATGCATTTAATTAGTGAAATATTTCATCGGCTATTAAAAATGTGTACAACTAAGCCCTGGCCAGTTGGCTCAGTGGTAGAGCATTGGTCTGCCGTGCAGGAGTCCTGGGTTCAATTCCCGGCCAGGGCACACAGGAGAAACACCCATCTGCTTCTCCACCCCTCCCCCTCTCCTTCCTCTCTGTCTCTCTCTACCCCTCCAGCAGCCAAGGCTCCATTGGAGCAAAGTTGGCCTGGGCGCTGAGGATGGCTCTATGGCCTCTGCCTCAGGCGCTAGAATGGCTCTGGTTGCAACAGAGCAACGCCCCAGATGGGTGTGCCGGGTGGATCCGGGTCGGGCACATGCGGGAGTCTGTCTGACTGCCTCCCCGTTTCTAGCTTCAGAAAAATACAAAAAAAAAAAAAAAAATGTGTACAACTGAATAGAGCATCACTTAAACCAATGAAGAGTGAGTGCACAGGGAAGTGTGTCCAAAGTAGGCATATTTCAGCTCTATACTCATTCTTAGGTCACCTTCGATGTCCCCCAGTCCTACTCTGCCCCGGAATTCAGAGAGTGAGGATGAACTGTCCTACCAGCTTCAATGTTACCTCTGAGAAGCAGCTCGGGGAGGCACCCTGGGGGGCCTCTCAACAGGCAGGGCTGACACTCCGTCCACTTGTGGGGGGACTGGACTCCGACTTCTGGTCACCTCAGGGACTTCATTATCCTACAGCGGAAATCATGAGAAGCAAATGGGGAAAGTACATCAAGCAACCAGCATGTATGGACACCAGTATCCCAAAAAGTCCCCCTCAGGGTTTGGCTGAAGGTTATTTACAAACTGATCATCAACCCAACAAAACCAGGGCAGCTTTCCATTGACTCCTGGGGCCACTAAGGAGACAATCAGGCCCACATGATCACTGACAGTTCTTGCTATTCAGAGCACGGTGTGTGGGCCATCAAGGTCAGCATCAGCTGGGCACTTGTGAGAAACACGGGACCACAGGTTCCTCCCCAGAACCTGCATTTAAACAAGGTCCTAGGCCATTCTTATGTGTATTAAAGATTGAGAAGCACAGCTCTATATAACCAGATAGAGCTAGAGAAATTTTATTTTTAAACAGAAGTCCCTTTTGGAGACAACAAAACTATGAGTGGTCCTCAGTCAGGATACAACAAGCTATGCGCTAGAGGGGTGGCCCACGCTTAGGACCCTTCCCCAAGGAGTTGCCTGGGTGGTCCCCTCCCATGTGACCCCTCCCACTGTCCCAGCCCCTGGTCCCTGGGTCAGGATAGGACCACAACCCAAACTGGGCCTCAGCCTAAGACACCCAGCTACCCTCTGCTGGGATGCCTTGTGGCTCTCAGGAAATCGTGTGCCACTATACATGTGAAGAGGTAGAACAGGCCAGGGAGCTTTGGGAAAAAGGAGTAGATACGCACAGAGAAGCAGAGACGAAGGAGCTTGTGGTCCAGGAAACACAGACCAGTGGCATCGGCTCTGGTATGTCTAGTTATTCCTGATCCAGACCCCAAAACGTGATTGCTAGATTCTCTGAGACTCAATCAACTCCTTCTCATAGATGTCCCTTTGGCTTAACTAGCCTGAATGGATTTCTCTTCCTTCCTTCTTTCCTCTTTTTATTGAGATGAAATTTACATAACATAAATATAACCATTATAAAGCCAACAGCTCAAATGGTATTTAGTACATTCACAATATTGTGCAACCACTAACTACTTCCATCTAGTTCCAGATCGTTTTCATCACCCCAAAAGGAGACATGGAATGCATCGAGTAGTTTCTCCTCATTTCCCCCGTCTCCCAGCCCCTGGCAACCACCAATTTGCACGCTATCTCCATGGGGTTACTTAGTCCAGACATTTCACATACATGGCATCCTACAATATATGATCCTTTGTTCAACCGGATTTCTATATCTTGCAATGAAAGGACCCCTCGGACAAGCAGATGGGTTCAGGAGTCCCAGCTCTCACCTCGTTGTCCCCCTCCATCCCGCTGCTCACACTGAGGAGGCTCCGGGTGCTGGATCGGTTGCTGGCGCTGCCTAAAGGGGACAGAAAAAATCAGCAGGGCTGCAGATCCTCTCAGGCTAAAATACAGCACAACGCTCTTACAGGCGTCCCCAAACTACGGCCCACGGGCCGCATGTGGCCCCCTGAGGCCATTTATCCGGCCCCCCGCCGCACTCCCGGAAGGGGCACCTCTTTCATTGGTGGTCAGTGAGAGGAGCACTGTATGTGGCGGCCCTCCAACGGTCTGAGGGACAGTGAACTGGTCCCCTGTGTAAAAAGTTTGGGGACCTCTGCTACTTATTTTTACCACTAGAAACAACACATGAGCTGTGAATCTGGAAGTCTTCAGAGTGCTGCAGTCTCATACCATTCTTATTAGAGGCCAGTTTTTCAGTATAAAATGAAATGGTTCACCTTTTTATTACACATTTTGCTTTACAGCTACCATTTACTGAGGGCTTCCCACACAGTATGTGCTTTAAAAACACAATCGTTTAATCCCTATGAAAATCTGTCTGATATTAGTGCCTCTGCGTTGATCAAATCAGTAGCACTAGCCATACTTCACACTCGCTCCCATCCTGGACAGCATACAACAGACTCTTTTCAGAACGTTCAGTTCAGGGGTCCCCAAACTACGGCCCGCGGGCCACATGCGGCTCCCTGAGGCCATTTATCCGGCCCCCGCTGCACTTCCGGAAGGGACACCTCTTTCATTGGTGGTCAATGAGAGGAGCACATATCACTTGTTATGGCTAGCAGTGACAAATATGGGACCGGATATTGACCATCTCATTAGCCAAAAGCAGGCCCATAGTTCCCATTGAAATACTGGGCAGCTTGTTGATTTAAATTTACTTGTTCTTTATTTTAAATATTGTATTTGTTCCTTTTTTTTTTAACTTTAAAATAAGATATGTGCAGTGTGCATAGGGATTTGTTCATAGTTGGTTTTTTTTTTATAGTCCGGCCCTCCAACGGTCTGAGGGACAGTGAACTGGCCCCCTGTGTAAAAAGTTTGGGGACCCCTGAGTTAGATAGTGCTGTTCTGACGATACAGGTGATAAATCCCCAGTTCAAAAGCCTTTAGCACCTGAACACACAGCCACAGTTCCTACCATGAGCGTAAATTCTATGTCAGAACTTGTGCTTTGTATTTTGTTTTGTGTTAAACTGGCCCCTTATTAGAAGGTGCATATACGTGTGTGATTTAGAAATAGCCCTGAGCAAGTGACTTCCAGATTCCTCCAGATGGAAGTAACCCCTGCTGCCATGGGCTCCCACCCCAGTGGGGTCAAGCATCCCATGTTATTTCATTGTTCATCTTCCTACTCCCTCACAACCAGCCTGGCGCCAGAGGTTGTCCACTAGGAGGGAGCGAAAAGCTGTCCAGGCACAGGCTCCAGGACCCTGGAAATTCACACCCACCAGCTCCCATGATCCCTTCCCTTGGTGTTGTTAAATCTTTAACCACCCCACTCCAGCGTTTGGCTGTGAACCTTGGCTCCCTGAGTCAGCTGCCCTGGCCCTTTGCCCTCAGCCTCCCTCAGCTCCACTCTTGCCAGTGGGGATAAGGGCAGCGCCCATCCCTCATCAGGCTTCTGTCACCAAGGATGAAGGATCAGGCAAGCATCCAAGTCATGCTATTTTTGTATTTAATCTCCTCCCTTCCAATCACCCTGAAGACAGGACCCCCTCCCCTCTTCTTCATCTTCATGTCTCCAGTAGACAGCCAGCTCAGTATGCACAGGACAGTGCACAATATTTAGTGGAGAAATGAATGACAGTAAAAAATGACCAAATATATGATCCTTAAGAAACTTGGACCAGACAATCTAGGAAAAGGTCAACAAACAGTCTTTCTGTAATGAAACTTTTGTTCTCGTAACCATAACATTAATATTCTGGAGCTTAAAAATGTTGTTATAACCAGATTTAACCTACAACTGTTTTCTGTGGTCTCACGAAATGACTGTTACACTCTAATAAAAAGAGTGCTGTGTCAGGGTGACTTTGAGGGTTAAGAGGCAGTGGTATATCAGAGCTGGCCCATCCTCACTCTCCCCCCTTGCTCAATAAGCACTTGCACACTGGGCCTGTCCTTCTGGAATGTTCCCTGGAATAGATCTGGTTAGCATATAGGTCTGGGCTACTAATTTAGAAGCCCATATGTAGAGAGGGTCGGAAGGATGAGACACCATCTTGGATGTTCAGCCCAAGCCAACCTTATTGCAGAATACAGTATCTTGAGTGACCCCAATGGACCCATATGGAGTGGAGATGAACCATCTCCAATGAGTTCTGCCCAAGTTTACAAGCAGGCATAAATGAACTGTTATTTCAAGCCAATACATTGGGGGTGGTTTGTCACATAGCGATAGATAACTGGAACTGTGTAACAGGGACCAGATGCAGTCCTCAGCCACAGGATAGTGGTGGCATTTTGTACATTCACAATATTGTACAATCACTAACTACCTGTATCTAGTCCAGAATCATTTTCGTCAAGGTGTAGGGTCAAATCCACCGGTCTGTCATTAAACAATGTTTTCTAACCAGATGAGCTAGTCATGCCTGGGCAAGAAACCATCATACAAGGTGACGGGCACCATTTCTGCTTCCCATTGTGCTCCCAGCCCACACTAACTCAAGGTAAAACGCATGCATAAAGTCTCTGAAATTAATCTGCACTTGAAATGAGCACTTTGCATTTGTCTTGTTAAATCCCGCCCACCCACCCCACCCCAGAATGCACTACCCTCATCTTGAGAGGGTCTATATCAATTCTCTCCTCCACAAAATGTCCATGACATGGGCCGCATGCCCCTTGCTTCCTTTTTTTTTTTTTTTTTTTTTTTTTTTTTTTTTTTTTTTTACAGAGGCAGAGATAGACAGGGACAGACAGACAGGAACAGAGAGAGATGAGAAGCATCAATCATCAGTTTCTCGTTGCGCATTGCGACTTCTTAGTTGTTCATTGATTGCTTTCTCACATGTGCCTTGACCGTGGGCCATCAGCAGACCGAGTAACCCCTTGCTGGAGCCAGCGACCTTGGGTCCAAGCTGGCGAGCTCTTTGCTCAAGCCAGATGAGCCCGCGCGCGACCTCGGAGTCTCGAACCTGGGTACTTCCGCATCCCAGTCCGACGCTCTATCCACTGCGCCACCGCCTGGTCAGGCCCCCTTGCTTCCTTGATCACTTGTGATCACTGGAAAAATCTCTCCCATTGCTGAACTTGTCAGAATTCTTTAAATTGCCTCAAGGGGATTTTAGATACCATTATCACCTCCATAATGTATGGGGAAGTTTTCTCCTCAGTCCAGTCTAGACTTCCCATGCGCTCGTGTGACATGTTTTGAGATTGTTGTGACAGGTTAACAGTGGCAGGAATGCTAAGCTGAGAGGAGCTGGATTCTATGCCCCTGTTGCTACTCACTGGCTGTGTGACCTTGGACAGAACTCCTTCCCTTTCCGGGTTACAAAAACTCTATCTATAAAGTGAGGAGAGAGACTAGTTCTGACGGTCTTGGCCTAAGTCCATGAATGAGCACATTTGTGTGCGTACACACCCTCGTGCATGTGCATCTTTTTCAGGAAAGTGTATCCAGAGCACGTCTCAGATTCTCAGAGAGATTGTGACACAGACGAGATCAAGAACTCTCGGGCTTGATGACCTTCCTGTTCCAACATCCAATGCCTGACACGAGTCCTGAAAGGTATCTTGTCTCTTGCTCTTTTAGGGCACTCCTAGCTGTTTTCTTAACTCTAACTGTATGAAAGAAAGGAAGCTCGATCGCTGGGGTGCTGAAGTCAGCTAACCCCGCCTGGGAGCCTGGGATCCGGAAACAGAGTCCCAGCTCCTGCCTGCACAGCAGCGCCTATTGTCTGTTGCAATCAGGCTCCTATTCAAGCTTTGAAGCCAAAAGGAAGACATTTCCTAATTAAATCCTCAACCTATATTGTTAGAATTCTCAAATGTGAGTCCATTGTTTTCTAATGTTCCTGACTTTGTGCCCTTTCCCTCTCCTTAACACAGTTGAGGAAGCAAAAAGAATAATGGTTAAAGTCTGGGCCCTGGATCGACTCTGCCTGAGTTCAAATCCCAGCTCTACCACTATGAGCTACTTAACTGAGGGCAAGGCACTTGGCCCCCGGTCTCCTCTCACATAGTCATTATGATGACTAAATCACAAAATCTACAGAAGAGACTCAGCATATAGTAAATGCTCAATAAATGTTAACTAGTACTATTACAAGATTCATCTCTTTATAAAAGGGATAGAGTAATATTATCATACAATCTGGCTTCAGGGGATATTTGTGTAATAGATCTTTGGTCCCTGAAAAAAAAAAAAGGCAAAACTCACATCCACTATTTCTTACACCTCCCAAACCCCAATCAGGCTCCAACTGAGATCTCCTGGGCTTATAACAGAGCATGCTTCCAAGCCCCGGCCAGCTGAAGTGCAGCCGTGAAGGTGCCCCGCCCCTGCCCGCCAGCCTGCTCACTTGCTGTGCTGGAGGTGCTATCTGTCTTCCAGTCTCCTCGTCTTAGCTCCGATCTTGGGGGGAAGACACTTTTCCTGGGGCCACTCTCATAGACTCCAAACTCCACTTTCCCAGGCAGGAGCTGTGAGTGCCGAATCGGGACGGTGATCTCCAAGTCTGGAATTAGAGGAAGAAGGGATAAGCTTTAAGGCACTAACTAGACAGTCATTTACCAAACTGCTCGCCTGCTCCCTCTCCACCTGCCCCCCTCACCTGAGTCTGGAGGGTGCCTGGAGGAGAGGGGAGAGGAGAGGGAAAGAGAAGGGGAGAGGAGGGGAGAGGAAAAGGAGCGGATGGGGGCTCTGCCCAGATCAGCGCTGAAACTCCACAGAATCCTGTGTGACACTGCGGGGGGACCAGAGAGTGGGGGAGGATGTGAGAAAGAGCTCGGAAATGCTTCCTTATCAGGTAGTGAAAAGAATGTTTGATCAGGGAAAGGTCTGGGAGTCATTCATCTAGTCAAACTCTCTGAATTACTTCCCTTTATGAGGAGGGGCTGTGAACACCATTGATTCTAACAGGTTATCCATGCATCAGGCAGAATTCTAAGAGCAGCCATAATTTCCTTGAAACCTCCCAAGTCCATGAAATAAATACTATTGTCACTATTTCCAACAGAAACTAAGGCACAGGGAAACAAGTTAGCAATCCCACATTAGGCAGCTGGTAAGTGGGACAGCTGGGATTTAACCAGGCTCCAAAGTCAGGGCACTTCACTGCGACTCAGTATGCCTCTCAATCCCTTAATAAGTGATGAATGATGGCTGGGTGGTCCACAACTGACAACAATGACCCAGCAAGTCATGAAAGGAGGTCCTTCGGGCCTGTGAAAGATTATTCTGGCTTGCAAGACTGGCGGGTGGTTTTAGACCACATAGATTCAGCAAGCCTTGTACGGCATTGACCTGGTCAATATTGGCTTAGCCCTGCCCAGTGGTTGGGCTTTATTTCCTCCCTAGATTTCTACCCCGGGGCCCAGAAAACGGCTCCTACTGTGCTAGCAGAATAAAACATCTGGGGGTGGCACAGCAGCTTTCTCCCAGGGAAGTGGGAGAGCCAGGGGAGCTCCCCTAGCTGCCCCAAGGGAGGGCCTCTGGGAGCAGAGAGGTAAGCTCCGGTACTACATGCACCTTATTATCTTCAAGGGACCACTTCCTCCTCCACCCCCTTCTTCTTCGGGATGGGTGTAGCAGGAAGTTCAGGGAGGCCAGGGGTAGAAAGTGGCTCTGTTTGTCAAAGCCCGAAGTCTGCCAAGAAGGATAAATGGATAAGCTAGCCCCGTATGAAAGAGCAGGTGCAAGGATAGGGTAGACCACGTGTATGGCAAACATTCTGCACAGAGAATATTAAAAAGGCACACTGCTGGTCTGTGTAGGTCAGCGGTCAGCAAACCGCGGCTCGCAAGCCCCACGTGCGGCTCTTTGGTCCCTTGAGTGTGGCTCTTCCAGAAAATACCACGTGCGGGCGTTACCTCGTTAAGGAATGTACCTACCTATATAGTTTAAGTTTAAAAAATTTGGCTCTCAAAAGAAATTTCAATCGTTGTACTGTTGATATGTGGCTCTGTTGACTAATGAGTTTGCCGACCACTGTAGGCAAAAGCTCTCCTTATTCAAGGGACTCCAGTTCGAAGTGGAGCGTATGGTCCTAGTGCTAGACCAACTTTCCAAGTCACTGTGTGACAGATCTTTTTCACGTCCCTGAGCTCTCTTGGTTACAACTGAGCGGTGGAAGCACCCACCCAGGCTCGGAACTACAAGGGCAGAGACTGGCGGGGTGTTCCCACTCACAGGTGTGAGTCCGTGTGTTCTTAGAGCCCGGACAGCTGTCAGGCTCTTTCATCCCTCAGCTTTCTGCTTTGACCTAGCCTGTTTTTCAAGCTCCTTTTAAAGGGAGGTTCCTGTCTGCTTCACTCACTTCAATGAGGCAATATCTACTTTCAACAGGAGAAAGAAAAAGTAAAATACATAGGGGGAGAAAAGAAACTCAAAAAAGTTTTTTAAAAAATCAAATAGAGCCCATATAAATGTATAAAAAATCCTGACAGTCTTTGAATAAAGGAACAATGCCAGAAATAATAGTTCAATATTAGATTGCATAGGACTTTCCCCAAAGTGCATTCATATGTGTTGTTATACCTCCTTCAAACATCACTAGATATTACGTAAATAAGTCAGGTATAGGCCCTGGCCAGTTGGCTCAGTGGTAGAGCGTCGGCCTGGTGTGCAGAAGTCCCGGGTTCGATTCCTGGCCAGGGCACACAGCAGAAGCGCCCATCTGCTTCTCCACCCCTCCCCCTCTCCTTCCTCTCTCTCTCTTCCCCTCCTGCAGCCGAGGCTCCATTGGAGCAAAGATGGCCCGGACGCTGGGGATGGCTCCTTGGCCTCTGCCCCAGGCGCTAGAGTGGCTCTGGTCACAACAGAGCGACGCCCCCGAGGGGCAGAGCATCGCCCCCTGGTGGGCGTGCCGGGTGGATCCCGGTCGGGCGCATGCGGGAGTCTGTCTGTCTCTCCCCGTTTCCAGCTTCAGAAAAAAAAAAAAGTCAGGTATAACCATGGATGTGGAAACTGAGGCACAGTATGGTTCAAGGAAATGTCCCAGATTATAAAGTCATTCAATGACAAAGTGGGAATCAGAACTCAGGTTTCCTGGGCCCCAGCCTGCTGCTCTGGGTCCTCCCCCAGACTGGCTACAGACACACCCAGAACACAAATATTAATTGTCTTCTTTGTGAGGCCGAGGCACTCAAGTCAGGGGCCACGTCAGCCTCCACTGACTGCCTATACCGTCAGCACTCTGCACCGTCCCAATAAGAGCAAAACAGCTCCCTGGGGCCGAAGAAAACTGGCAAGTTATTATGACTAAATTCTTATTTTTTAATTATCCTTGGAGTACTAACTAAAGAAAAAGAATCATTGTTTTTCTTTTCTAAGGCAAATGAGGTTTCTAGATGAATAGAGACAGCCCTTGTGTTTAGAGTGGGTTCCTTTTCAGGAAAATGTCCTTTAAGCAGAAATGCCGCCCGTCAACCCTAACTCTTCTATAGATCAGTGTTATTCTGTGCCAATGGTTTTCAAATGTTTTCTGGTTCTTGTGCAGGAGAATTCTTTCCTCTGGTGGAAACAGAAGCTCAGTGTAAAAAAACAAAGTTTTTTAAAGGAGCTGTGATGGTTGAAGCAGAGTAAGTGGCCTAAACCCTGTCCCAATCCTGATCCTGTCCCCCATCCCACCCCACCCCTAGGCCCACTCCCTACCCCACAAGCATGCACACGGCTGCTCTGCAGCAGCCCAGTGTGAAATTCCCTGGAATAGGCAATTACAAGCTAGTATGTCACTAAATATATATACAATCGAGTTTTATGGAGTTAACTAATAGGTCATATTTACTCAACCATAAATAATGCCTTCTCTTTGGCAGGTACTTTGAAGCCATTGGGCCACACCATCTTATATAGGGTCCAACTTCCAACTGCTGGGGCTTCCTCTGGTAGCCAGATTATAAGCACACACACACACACACACCCCAGCAAGACTCAGTCAAAGACATGGGTGCTGTCTAAATGCCCCTGCTCTCTTACCCTGCATGCACCGCATGCATCACCAAAGTGCAGTTCTCTTCCTACTGCCTACATTTAATAGCTTGACTATTTCATTTAATCAAGGCTTTTCTCTTTGGGTTCATATGCTCTAGTTTTAAAAAACACCTCAATCCTTTTACTACCCAGAGCCCTACTGTTGGATCCAAGGATGACTTGCAGATCTTCAACCAGATTTTCTGCCTTTTCTCCTTTCTCCTCCTCCCAACCAGGAGGGCAGACAAGTGGAAACTTGACTAGTGGCAGCATACATTTAAAATCCAGTCACTCAAGCAGACCTCTAACAATAACCTCTCTGACCTTCTTGCCATGGGTATAAACTCTACCCCTCTTCTCCCAGTCAAAATTATTAATATTCACTAGGCCAGTACTATATGCAAAACACTGCGCTAGGCATTGTGGGACAGGCTCTAGCTGGGAAAACCAGACCTATGCAAATAAAAGACTAACTTGTAAGCTACCAGATGGTAACGATTGCGCCTTATAGGTCTGTGTATTTGGTAAGTTGCCTGGTGCTTAGCTTAATAAGTATTTGTGGAATGAATGAATGATGTCACCAAGCATTTTACTGAACTCAACCATTCCAACAAAGATTTCTTGAGCCCCATCAATGTACTGTGCTACATGCATGGGATTCAGCTGAGACAAAACAGACAAGTTCTTAACCTTATGGGTGAGGGGGTAAGGTGGTGGTGGGAAATAACCATGCAAACAGGCACACAGGATAATTCCAGTCTGTGACGTGTGGAAAGGAAGGTAAGCAGTGGCACAGGAAGTGAGTGTTGGAGGCTACTCTGGAGAGAGCGGCAGAGAAGGCTTCTCTGAGGAGGAGAACTTACAGCCAAGCACTGAAGAATAAAAAGAGCCAGCCAGTGAAGGTGTGGGGAAAGAAGGAGAGGGAAATGCAAGTGCAAAGGCCCTGGGGAGGATGCTTTCAGCTTGACAGAGAAACAAAAAGGAGTCCATTGTGACTAGAGAGCACAGGGTGGTGGGGGGTGGGGGGTGAGCCTAGAGGTCAGATCATGTATGATTTCCCCCTGGGTGTGACAAGAGCCTCTGGAGGGTTTTAAACGAGGGAGTGGCACAATCTGATAGTTTATTTTTAAAAGGTCTTTGGCTGCAGTTTGCAGGATTAACTGTAGAAGAGTAAGGATGGGCATAGAGAGGCGACTGAAGAGGCTCCTGCATTAATCCAGGAAAAGGGATGGCAGTTTGGCAGCAGCTGCGGCGTGGGAGGCGGTCAGAATGAGCAGACTTAAGTTGCATTTTGGAATTGCTGATGGTTTGAGTCAAGGACTGAAGTAACAGCAATCAGAGGATGGAAAAGAGAAGAACTGGATGAATGGAAAGATATATAGTTCTGCAGACGCTCAAATGAGGAAGGAACATAATGGTCTGAGGTGGTCCAGGCGGCTTCACTGTGAAGGGCTCCAGGCTGGGTCTTGCAGCCCAGCAGTATTCATGCAGATGAGATGGGAGAGGCATGATGAGCAAGGGATCTGTGGCAGGAAGATGCCTTGTTTGAAGACTGGGATGCTACCAGCCTGACCAGGGTCATAGGAAGTCGGGCTGTTGATGGCAGCTGGAGACAGACTACGAAACTGATACACAAGCTTAACTCCTCACATAATGAGGCTCCATTCAAGATCTGAGAGCCTCTAAAATCCTTTTATTTTATTTTATTTTATTTTATTTTGCCAGCCCCTCTCGGTGTAAGGCTGGCCACATGAACCACGGAGCCCCACCACACCACAGTTTTCAGTGGGAGTATGCAGTGTGAGCAGATGCTCATTCTTTGATCAGGCCACATGAGTAGCACTTGAGGGAGGATGGGTCCCGGGGAATGGAGGGCCCGGGCCTCAGTGTGCACAACGGGAACTTCCGGGCCTGCTATTGGAGCTTCATGACACAGGGCAGGAGACCTGCTCCGCCCGGGTCCTGAGCTTCTGAAGAAGGGTGTGGTGTGAACACTGATGACACAGTTTTCTGCTTGAATCAAAACAGATACTATGCAAATGGGATTTTCTTCAATCTGCTCAAGAGAAGAAAAAAAAAACAAAAAAAAAACTTCCCTAAATGCCCCGGGGAGAGGGGGAGAGTTGGTGCCTGGGGAGAAAGCATTACCATACTTTCTGAGTGGGTGGGAGTGGGGGGGTTTAGAAAGATGCAGAGTTCAAGCCATTCATTCATTCATTTGCTGACATGTCTTATGTTCTAGGTATTAGACGTACAGACTTAACAAGACAAAGCCATTGCCCAAAAGGATCTCACAGTCTAGTGGGGGACCCAGATATGTAAACAGGGTGACAGGTGCTGGGCAAGCAGTCTCCCCACTCAGGCCCCAGCAGAAAAAAGTCAAGCACAACAGGTTACAGCAAAGCTTCTCACAATGCCGCACCCCTAGGAAGCCACATACCTGCCTGCTTTCCTAATTTTTGCTTCTCTTTCTGTCTTCGGGTGATACTATCCCTTAGCCGTTTAAGATTTTCCTGGAAAAAAAAAATTAGTTCATTTTTAAAGTATGCATCAGAATTATATCCTTTAGGCATTAAAACTTTTTCTAATTTTATGCTGTTTGTAAGATACATCACATTGCAATAACATTGCCAACATGCAAATGAAGCTGAGTGTATTTGCAATCAGTCCCCAGAGAAATCCAAGTACTCTTAGAAGTTGTGTTTGAACAGAAGAGAGAGACATATAGTCCACAATCAAGTGCCTCCCCTCCTCCCTGATTCCCCTGACCTTAAAGGACATCAATTGCTCTCCATAAGTTTGTTGGAGGCCTGGGTCAAGGCTTACCTTCTCCCTAAAAACTCCCCACACTGCACCTGTCCTTAGTGACAACTGTCACTGGGCTATGCTGCGTGTGTGTGTGTGTGTGTGCGTGTGTGTGTGCGTGTGTGTGCGCTGCTCTTCAGAGGTACTGTGAACTCTTGAAGGACAAGAGACAGGTCTTCTATCTTCCTGTAATCCTGCAGCCTAGTCTATTATAATCATTCAACAAATGTTGAATATACATGTAAGAGCTGAAATTTGTTGCTATTTTAGTCAATAAACAACAATCACCTGAAAGCAAAGTGTCTGAGCAGTCTAGGGAAAATCCCCCAGGGACTAATATCCAGCCATGCAGAAGGTTCACATGAGAGAGGCCACACTGGAAAGGGGGGCTGGGCTGGGACTGTAACTGAGACACTAGCTTGGTCTGGGAAGCCATCGGGAATACTGGGAGTCATGTGTGTGAGTTTAACTCGGGTGGTTTTATATCTGTGACTTGTTTTGTTCATTTAATCATATTTCTTGGGAGCTTTCCAAGTTCCCTCTGAGATCTAAAGTGTGGCAGTTCTCCGAGTCTTGCCACTAGGGGTAGAGAGGGGAACTCTGGAAATCTCAAGTACAGGGCCACATGCTGAGGGAAGCCACAGCCGCAGATTTCGGGTAAACAATTGAGTTTTTGTTCCTGGTCTCTAGCCTTGTGACAACCAGAAAAGCCATCCAGCTCTTAAGACAGGGAGCTGTGGAGGTTACAGACTCTAGGTGACAGATACGCATACACACGACTCACAATGACACGCAAATAAACGTTCACAGGCCCAGCCACAGGTGCTTCGTTACAGCCATGCAGAAGACAGCTGCGGACCCAGCCCTCCACTCCACTCTCCGGGAAACAGACACGAAACAAACTCTACCCAGCCTTTACCTGCTGGAAGCGAAAGGATTCAGACCGCTTCTTCTGGTTGAGCTGCCACTCCTTGAAGTGGAGCACAGCTTCGTCTACGTTGACAATGCCCAGCTTCACCTGCTCCTGGAGGGTAATTAGCTGTCGCTGGCCTGGTGTCTTCATCCCGGCGAAAGGGTCATATATACTTGACTGGGGCCTGTCTCTACACGGCCTGACAGGAGGCTCTGGAAAGAACGGCAAAGCTCAGCCTGACAGCTCCCCGCCGGGGAGTCGGCTGCACGTGTGAGGTTAACAAGGCCGGTCAGGGGCTCAAGGGAACTTGTCTCACAAGAACAATTACATGTGGGATCAAGAAGCGGGAAAGATGTTACGGGGTCAGAGAGCAGGAAGCGGCTAATAATTTCAAAGCCTGTTTTACACGACAGTAGACCAGGCCACAACCTTTTAGGGAGGTCTGAATTCTGCTGATGAGTAAGTCAAGTTCCCCCAGCCTGAATTACGGACAGGCCTTCAGAGCAGCAGCAGCTCCCAGCCCAGGCACTTCTGACATTTTGGCCTGGATGATTCTTTGTTAGCATCATCTCTGGCCTCTACCTACTAGATGCCAGTAACACTCCCTTCCTCAGCTGTGACAATCAGAAAATCCCAGATTGCTAAATGTCCTGGGTGGGTATGGGAGGAGAAAGCACCCCCAGGTGAGAACCATGGCTTTAGACCAGGGGTCCCCAAACTATGGCCCGTGGGCCGCATGCGGCCCCCTGAGGCCATTTATCCAGCCCTCACTGCACTTCCGGAAGGGGCACCTCTTTCATTGGTGGTCAGTGAGAGGAGCATATTGACCATCTCATTAGCCAAAAGCAGGCCCATAGTTCCCATTGAAATACTGGCCAGTTTGTTGATTTAAATTTACTTGTTCTTTATTTTAAATATTGTATTTGTTCCCGTTTTGTTTTTTTTACTTTAAAATAAGATATGTGCAGTGTGCATAGGGATTTGTTCATAGTTTTTTTTTTATAGTCCGGCCCTCCAACGGTCTGAGGGACAGTGAACTGGCCCCCTGTGTAAAAAGTTTGGGGACCCCTGCTTTAGACTATCGTCCACTCGGAGGACAGAATATACAGCAACGTCCAGCCAGATGCTTCTCCCCCATTCCCAGCTCTCCTCATCCTCCCTGCTCTGAGCAGCAGGGAGCACTAAGATGGTGAACCCACAGGCATGAAATGCCCGAGGAGACTGGAGCACCAATGGAATCACAATGCAAGTCCAGAATCAGCAGGTGCAAATTGGTTCTGAGTCCCATCTGGCTCTCCTTGGGTTGTGCCAATTTCTTTTCTTTTTTTTTTTTTTTTTGAAGTTTATCCATCATTCTTCCCAACTCTTCACTCATCTGTCTACTCACACTCACATGCCTTTCTCCCAAGTTTACCTTCTTCTTCTTTTTTTTTTTTTTGACAGAGGGAGTCAGAGAGAGGGACAGACAGGAAGGGAGAGAGATGAGAAGCATCAATTTTTTGTTGCAGCACCTGAGTTTTTCACTGATTGCTTTCTCATATGTGCCTTGACCAGGAGGCTACAGCAGACCGAGTAACCCCTTGCTTGAGCCAGCGACCTTGGGTCCAAGCTGGTGAGCTTTGCTCAAACCAGATGAGCCTGCACTCAAGCTAGTGACCTTGAGGTCTCAAACCTGAGTCCTCTGTGTCCCAGTCCAACCCTCTACCCACTGCACCACCACCTGGGCAGGCCCAAGTTTGCCTTTTTGAAGGCTGCCTCTAATTATATTGGGAGATGAAGTGGGGAACAAACAAAATGCACCAACCCCCATCTGACCAATTCCCATCTACAACCACAGTCCTTAGGGATGCCTTCAAATGCTTAGATGGTGTCATGGCTTCTTTTCAAAAGAATCGTCAAAGGGATAATACTGAAAGCTTCTGTTTAGCATAAGGAAATTAATCTAGAAGAAAAGAGCACTTGTCTCCTCAAACTTCTTTAAAAGTCTTAAAAAAATAAAAGAAAAATGTTACCCAATGGTGAGCAAAATGTCTCTTAAACAAGAGTTGAATTAATGTATAGTTTAGCTAAGATAGACAGGGTAAGTGTAGCATGGTGGGACTGTATCATTGGGCCAAGACTGGGTGCTGGGCCACCCATGTTCACCTTGTTGAGGACCATCTCAGTGTTCAGATTGTACTTCTGTTTGCTGTTACTGACACCTTCTAAAATATTAATATCCTTGTACTGTATTCATGGGCACCCCAATGTCCTTTTCCTTTCCTGTCAGTATAGGATTTTCAGACAGCTCCATCCAAGGCATCCTTTGGCTCTCTTTGTTCAAAGTTAACTAAGGAGTTGTTGTGACAACTGCAAATCACTGAAACATGAACACTTCTACCACCCGGAAGTTCAGGTCATACGAAAGGAAGCTGAGGACGTCTGGCTTACCTTTCCTGATGCTCTCTGAGGAAACATAGAAATTCCCAGGCCGCTCTTGACTTTTTTCTGCAAAAACTGTGAGATAAAGAAGATTCTAGATAAAGCCAAAGCAGATCTCTTACTAAAGGGCTTTAAAACATATATTTACCAAAAAAAAAAATTACCAAAACCTTGTACAAAAATAAAAACCATAATGATCTCATACTTTGGACCACTGTGTGCAGTTCTGTAAATCAACACTCTCAGAGAAGCCACTAAGGAGCAGAAGCTGCAGGGGTTATGAGATGGAGACAGACCACGCAGACAAGGTCCCAAACCCAGAAAAACAAAGTCAGCTGGAGGGCATGGTTGGCACTCTTTGCGGAACCTTGATTGCTTTCTCATATGTGCCTTGACCGGGGGGGGGGGGGGCTACAGCAGACCGAGTGACCCCTTGTTCAAGCCAGCGACCTTGGGCTCAAGCTGGTGAGCTTTGCTCAAACCAGATGAGCCCATGCTCAAGCTGGCGACCTCGGGGTTTCAAACCTGGGTCCTCTGCATCCCAGTCTGATGCTCTATCCACTGCGCCACCGCCTGGTCAGGCTGGTAGGCACTCTTGAGATTGTTAAAGAGAAGGGCGATGTGAACAACAATGTGTGCTGGATCCCCGAATGCCTGAAGCTGGCCAGAGAACACCTGGAAGCTTGAAAATAAAAGGAAATGCCACTGAACACGTCAAGAAAGGCCACGGAACAGGTGCAATGTGTGCCCAGCTCCAAAGGAGTCGAGATGAAGTCACTCATGAGTGGCAGACCCATAAAGGCAAGCAGGAAATACTGAGAAGTGACAAATGTCCACTTTAATGGTAGGACATCATAGTGGTTAAGGCTCCCTGTGCTCTACACAAGACTCCCTGGATTCAAATCCTGGCTCTGCAACTCATGAGCCATGTGATCTTGAACAAGAGGCTTGACCACTTCTGGCCTCAGTTTTCCTATCTGTAGGATGAGGATGATAACAGTACCTTCCTCACTGGGTTGTTGAGCGTATTACACAAGTTAACACACAGAAAGTACTTGGAGAAGTGCCTGGGATGTGCAAGCTCTCAGTTGTAGCTTTGATTATCTGTATTTACATCTAAACCTTGAGAATGATGCCAATAGGACAGCAATACCTTGGCCTGCTAGTGAACACAAGTTATGTCAGTATAAGTGCTTTACAGCAGGGGTCCCCAAACTTTTTACACAGGGGGCCAGTTCACTGTCCCTCAGACCGTTGGAGGGCCGGACTATAAAAAAAACTATGAACAAATCCCTATGCACACTGCACATATCTTATTTTAAAGTAAAAAAAACAAAACTGGAACAAATACAATATTTAAAATAAAGAACAAGTAAATTTAAATCAACAAACTGACCAGTATTTCAATGGGAACTATGGGCCTGCTTTTGGTTAATAAGATGGTCAATGTCCGGTTCCATATTTGTCACTGCTAGCCGTAACAAGTGATATGATGTGCTTCCGGAGCCGTGACGCGTGCGTCCCGCGTCACTGGAAGTAGTACTGTACATGAGCGATGCCGCCACATACAGGACTCCAGGAGCACAGGATGCGGATGACCACTAATGAAAGAGGTGCCCCTTCCGGAAGTGCAGCGGGGGCTGGATAAATGGCCTTAGGGGGCCGCATGCGGCCCGCGGGCTGAAGTTTGGGGACCCCTGCTTTACAGTTTATAAGGTAGTTCCCATGTTAACACATCTGACTCACACAATAAGGCTATGGGTGAATATTATTATAATATATGCATCAGTGTATTCATATAGTATTATGGTACCCATTTTATCGATGAGGAAGCTAGAGGGTGAAATGACTTACCCAATGTCCCACGCTGTACAGCTGGAAAATGCAAGAGCTAGGACACAAACACAGCTTTTCGGGCTTCCAAACCCCTGCCCTTTCAGCCATTTCCTGTCTCTCTCCTTTCCTCTGCTTCCCCACAGTCCTTCAGCAAGTCCATCAGAGCTCTTTAGGAATAGCCTGTGCCCCTGTCCCAACCGCCTCCCCATAATGAGCTATGCCATCGACACACGCTCCTTCACCCTTCCGCCATGTAGGCATTGCTGCGTGCTCTCCACTGAGGTTCCCTCAGCCGCGGCCTGGAGACAGGGTCCAAGTGCAAGTAATCTACGTGTGAAGTGATGGAGGTAAGACAGGAAAGTAGATAAAGCAATAAATGGCGGGTTATCCAGTAAGTCGCCTCGGTGGGCAAGCTAGGGAGTTCCGGAAAGCAACATTGAGGACGCACCTCAATGTTTCTCCAGGAGAGGGGTAAGTAAGCTGGGTACTCATCCACCAACCCCTATCAGTCACTGGTTTAAAGCTGTGTCCAGGGGTGTTAACCCCCAACTCTTCCAGCCTGTCCTGCAAAGGGTCAGAGGAGGCTCTGGCTGCCAAAGAAAGCCATTAGACTAAGAGACACAGGGCCTGACAGGCAGGGTACAGCCAGTGGACACAGAAATGTAAAGAGCTGGGAGGATGTAGAAAGGGCACCAATAGTGTGCGCTACACATGCCAAAGGAGGTGTCACCTAAAGGGATGGCAAACCAGGAGCACCGACAGCACTTGGCAATGCAGAATGTCCCTCCACTGTATTTCTACCCAGTTTAGGATTCCCAGATAAACAAACCAAAACCAAAGCCAAAAAAAGAGTGTGCAATATTTGGGACATACTTAAAATAAAAATTATTTGCTATTTGTCTAATATCCATACTCAACTGGGCGTCCTGTTCTTTATCTGACACCCCTAGTCCAAACACCTGGGGCTCTGGTTGAGGGGTTCCCTCCCCCAATTTACCATCTCCTTTTGCTACACTTTTCACAATCTGCTTATTCTATCAACAATGGAATGAAGGTCAGATACATAGATCTGGCAATATTTGTACTCTTAAAGTACCTGTAATCATACGAATACAATCAAGTCCTGAAAGACAGTGAAATTGGCAGTGCTATCAGCATCTGCTGTCACAGGGACCATTATAAAGAAGTCAAAACCCGGCCCTGGCCGGTTGGCTCAGCAGTAGAGCGTCGGCCTGGCGTGCGGGGGACCCGGGTTCGATTCCCGGCCAGGGCACACAGGAGAAGCGCCCATCTGGTTCTCCACCCCCCTCTCCTTCCTCTCTGTCTCTCTCTTCCCCTCCCACAGCCAAGGCTCCATTGGAGCAAAGATGGCCCGGGCGCTGGGGATGGCTCCTTGGCCGCTGCCCCAGGCGCTAGAGTGGCTCTGGTCGTGGCAGAGCGACGCCCTGGAGGGGCAGAGCATCGCCCCCTGGTGGGCAGAGCGTGGCCCCTGGTGGGCGTGCCAGGTGGATCCCGGTCGGGTGCATGCGGGAGTCTGTCTGACTGTCTCTCTCCGTTTCCAGCTTCAGAAAAATACAAAAAAATAAATAAATAAAAAATAAAAGAAGTCAAAACCCAATTCTCCTAATTTTTATTAATATAGGTAGGTAGACAGCCTAGCATAATGGCTGAAAGTCTGTGAAGACAGCCTCCCTCAGTTCAAATTCTGGCTCTGCTATATGGTAATCAAGTGACCTCTGTAAGCTTCTATTTTCCTCATCTGGAAAATGGGGATGGATAATGGTCCTTACCAAATAGAATAGATTACTATAAAGATTAAATGACATGTTCCAGATATAGCACTCTTGGTGTATTTCAATAAATGTTAACGATTTAAAATTAATAATAAGAAGAAGAGTTTCAGGAGATAAACATTTAGCAGGATTCTTGTCATGTGGCGTAGAGGGAAATCCTGTGTATCTCTATCTTCACTCTGTGCGCATGCTTCCAGGAAGGCCAGAACTGAGTCTGATCACTGCTCCTACTCCAGCTCTCAAACTGGCCCCAAGCTCTGACCCTGGCCCTTGCGGCTGGTTGGAGAGCACTCAGACCAGGGGTCTCCAAACTACGGCCCGCGGGCCACATGCAGCCCCCTGAGGCCATTTATCCGGCCCCCGCCGCACTTCTGGAAGGGGCACCTCTTTCATTGGTGGTCAGTGAGAGGAGCATAGTTCCCATTGAAATACTGGTCAGTTTGTTGATTTAAATTTACTTGTTCTTTATTTTAAATATTGTATTTGTTCCCGTTTTGTTTTTTTACTTTAAAATAAGATATGTGCAGGCCCTGGCCAGTTGGCTCAGCGGTAGAGCCTCGGCCTGGCGTGCGGGGGACCCGGGTTTGATTCCTGGCCAGGGCACATAGGAGAAGCGCCCATTTGCTTCTCCACCCCCCCCTCCTTCCTCTCTGTCTCTCTCTTCCCCTCCCGCAGCCGAGGCTCCATTGAAGCAAGGATGGCCCGGGCGCTGGGGATGGCTCCTTGGCCTCTGCCCCAGGTGCTAGAGTGGCTCTGGTCGCAGCAGAGCGACACCCCGGAGGGGCAGAGCATCGCCCCCTGGTGGGCAGAGCATTGCCCCTGGTGGGTGTGCCAGGTGGATCCCGGTCAGGCCCATGCGGGAGTCTGTCTGACTGTCTCTCCCCGTTTCCAGCTTCAGAAAACAAACAAACAAACAAACAAATAAAATAAGATATGTGCAGTGTGCATAGGGATTTGTTCATAGTTTTTTTTATAGTCCGGCCCACCAACGGTCTGAGGGACAGTGAACTGGCCCCCTGTGTAAAAAGTTTGGGGACCCCTGACTCAGACCATTCTGAGTGACGATGGTTCAGAAGCCAGAGGATCCAGGGAATTCCTGCTGAGAAGCTCTGCACACTTCACTCGGCACCCTTCCCTGACATACTTGCCTTTAGAAATGTACGGTTCGTTGTCGGGAAGCTGGTGAGCACCAGAAGCACTGGCCTCTGGCCTAGGCACTGGGATAGGGGGCCTGCTGGCCAGGTCCACAGGAAAGGCCTCCTCCTCATCCACGGTGTGATAAACATCTTCAGGATCGTGACAGTACAGCTCCCTCTCCAAACTGGCCATTCCCACATTGTTGCCTAGAAACACAGTAAAAGGTGACTGAAAGCAGTGGCTGAGAACCCCATGCAAAGCAACTCAGAAAATACTCGTGTCATCTTCATTTGCCCCCATCAGTGCAGCAAAAGGAAGTGAGCTCGGCCCTGGCTGGTTGGCTCAGCGGTAGAGCGTCGGCCTGGCGTGCGGGGGACCCGGGTTCGATTCCCGGCCAGGGCACATAGGAGAAGCGCCCATTTGCTTCTCCATCCCCCCCTCCTTCCTCTCTGTCTCTCTCTTCCCCTCCCGCAGCCAAGGCTCCATTGGAGCAAAGATGGCCCGGGCGCTGGGGATGGCTCCTTGGCCTCTGCCCCAGGCGCTAGAGTGGCTCTGGTCGTGGCAGAGCGACGCCCCGGAGGGGCAGAGCGTCGCCCCTGGTGGTCATGCCGGGTGGATCCCAGTCGGGCGCATGCGGGAGTCTATCTGACTGTCTCTCCCCGTTTCCAGCTTCAGAAAAATACAAAAAAAAAAAAAAAAGGAAGTGAGCTCTAGGCTCTGTCATCTCAACTTTACTGCTGAGATTCATTTATTCATTCCATTAGGGAAAAGAGAGTACAGTCCCCAAAGCCCAAGGACACTCAGAATCAACCCCTGAGCCTGGGCAGCACTGTGAGGGTGGCCTGGAGTCCTCACCACCGACAGTTCCAGCACCCTTGTCCTCAGGATTAAAATGACTACAGCAAACCTTTCTGAGGACTTCCTCTGTGCCCAGTGCCATTCCGAGTGCATTACCCACATTATTTCGTTTGATTGTATAACAACGCTGTGGAGTAACTACAATCATTATTTTCATTTTGCAAATAAAGATACTAGGACCTTGGGGATTTAAATAACTTGCTCAGAGTCCCTTAGAGCCAGGCCAGGGCCCAGGAAAGCTGGTTCCAGAGCTCATACTCTCAACCGGCACTCTCTACTGCTCCTCTTGCAACCTTTGCCTCCATTCTGCTCCCCATCAACCAAAGGATTTAGGACTGAAGCTTGCCTCCTGCCCTCTGTCCCTGGAGTCATCACAACCCTCAGGTTTTCTCTGCCTCCTTCCTGGTGACAGGCTGAAATGCTCTGTGCTGGGACCTGAATATCCTTTTGGCTTCAGGAGTCTCAGCAGACCTGTTTTTGTATGCCATCCACTCCTCATACACGAGAGCTGTGTGACTTTGAACGTGTTATATAACCTCTCTGAGCCTGATTTCCCTCTGAGAGCTACTTACAGGAGTACTGTTGAGGGCAAAGATAATAAAGGGAAAGCACCCAGCTCAGTGTATACACATAGTAGGTGCTTTCTTCTCCCTTCCTTCTCCCTAGCACCATTCAGCCAACAAATCTTTGCTTAAACGCCTGCTTGAGATACAGGGATGAATAAAGCTTGGGTTTTCTTCCTATGAGATTTCTAGTCAAGTACTTTGTAGAATTTTTCATTGCATCTTCTGAGCTGCAGGGACTGCTTGGCTTCCCTGTGATTTGTCTACCACTGCTTACAACTTTCCTTTGCTAGTCACTGTGAAAATAACTTTTCCTATCCTGAGTCCCATTCTTTTTTTTTTTTTTTTTTTTTTTTTACAGAGAGAGAGAGTCAGAGATAGGGACAGACAGACAGGAACGGAGAGACGAGAAGCATCAATCATTAGTTTTTCGTTGCGTGTTGCAACACCTTAGTTGTTCATTGCCCCCCCCACATGTGCCTCGACTACAGGCCCTCAGCAGACTGAGTAACCCCTTGCTCGAGCCAGCAACCTTGGGTCCAAGCTAGTGAGCCCCGCTCAAACCAGATGAGCCCGCGCTCAAGCTGGCGACCTCGGGGTCTCGAACCTGGGTCCTTCCGCATCCCAGTCCGACGCTCCATCCACTGCGCCACCACCTGGTTAGGCCTGAGTCCCATTCTTTTAGCATCCTGCTTTCTATACCTATTTGATCAGTGGACCCCACCATAGATAATAAACAATTGAACAGAATTAAGGAATTATTCATATAATTTAACAGCTTTCACCTTTGGCACCTCCCATAATAAGAACAATACCAACAATAATAAACCTTTATTATTTGTTCTATGTCTGGCCCTGCTATGAGACCTAATGTATACTAACTCATTTAAAGTTTACAACATTCATCTCACTTTACAACTGGGGAAATTGCAACCCAGAGGAGCCAAATAACATGCCCAAGGTTTTCCAGCTCTCAGAAGGAAGAAGTAAGTCTGTGTTCTTAGCCTCTGTGCAGTAGAGCTTCAACTTAATAATAGTGGTGTATATTCCCCTATCTTCTCCTCCTTCACGAGACAGTGAAGTCTTTTGAAGAATTAATCACATCATTTTCCTTTGTGTCCCCCAGCCCAACATCCACAATAGTGCTTTGTTCATAGTAGGTACTCAATGAATTTTAGTTAAATAAAAATAAGCATGTACATTAAAAAAAAAAAAAGTCTTGCGGCCCTGGCCGGTTGGCTCAGCGGTAGAACGTCGGCCTGGCGTGCGGGGGACCCGGGTTCGATTCCCGGCCAGGGCACATAGGAGAAGTGCCCATTTGCTTCTCCACCCCCACCCCCTCCTTCCTCTCTGTCTCTCTCTTCCCCTCCCGCAGCCACAGCCAAGGCTCCATTGGAGCAAAGATGGCCCAGGCGCTGGGGATGGCTCCTTGGCCTCTGCCCCAGGCGCTAGAATGGCTCTGGTCACGGCAGAGCGACACCCCGGAGGGGCAGAGCATTGCCCCCTGGTGGGCAGAGCTTCGCCCCTGGTGGGCGTGCCGGGTGGATTCCGGTCGGGCGCATGCGGGAGTCTGTCTGACTGTCTTTCCCCATTTCCAGCTTCAGAAAAAAAAAAAAAAAGTTTTGCTGAAAGCAACTTGTTTACCTAAATGAATGGCTGCAGTGGTGGGACTTTCAGTCTCCCTGTAACAGGCTGATAGGAAAGCTCGTGAGGACAGAGTCCCTTCAGTCCTCCACGTGCCATGTTTACGGCGGTCGATCCCGGAGTGGAGCAGCCTTTGGATGGAACCAGGCCACCGTTTCTCTCTCACTCTTTTGCTTCCCACTCATAGCTGCTACTTACCTTCTAAAAATTTGCGGATCATAGAGTCCTTAGTAGTCCGAGAGAAGCCTCCTCCAGAGATTGGGTTTGATGTACTGGCCTGAAGCATTTCAACATCTAGAAGGAGGAGACTAAGAGGTTATATGTTGTTCTTCCACACAAGCAAGGAGATTTTTTAGATGAATATACAAGGTTTAACAAATCAAGAAATCTTGAACAAAGAGATTCAAGAATTCATTAATTCACCCATCCATCCACCCATCCATCCATCCATCCATCCATCCATCCACTCAATAAGAACATAGAATAAGTGTGGGTATAAAGGAGAACAACATTCACAACCTTGAAGCCCTTTCCTGGACCACAGGGCTAAAAAAGTATGAATGTAGTTTAAGTTCAAGAGTATACAATCTTGTGAATTTGTATTCTTGGGAAATGTGATATAAAGAGTTGCATAGAATTTCTCATACAAATTCACCAGGATTGTATTTAACTGGTTCCCAAAGATCAAAGTAGTAAGGAAATAGTATATCGGTGCATAATAATTAAGTTCAAACTATTTTTTTTCCCTCAAAGGATACTTTTCAACTTTAAACTACATATTTTGCTTAAGCAAGTAAGTCCTCAGTAGTTATGTCATAGGACACAGTGAGTATAACCTCTAGATAATATCAAAGCTCTACTTTTAACACAGGGCTGAAATTTGGCTTCCAAAACGCATGCTCAGAGTCATAAAGTAATACGACACTTTTGGTTTCTTGGGTTCAAGCAGAATCTGCTGCAGTGAATGAAAGATTTTCATACACAGTTTTTGTCTCTGTGGGTTTATGCTTAACAGTGAAAGTCAGAGATTAATGTGCTTTCTTATAAATAACCAATAACATAGGTGACTGAAAATTCAAGTTCTTGCTAGGTTTTTGAGGTGGTGTTATTATCATCTTGAAGTGGTATTATGTTGATAAAAGTGACTCTAATGCATTTTTTCCAAGTGTTGCCTAATGTTCCATTGTTTAAATAAACCACAATATATTTACTCTTTGTTGTTCCTGATTCCATTTTTTTTTTCTGTTCTAAACAATGCTATGGTCATGTTTTTAAATTAAGCCCATTCTTTCACATGCAAATGCCTTTTGAGTCCCGAGGTCCAAGAAAGGGCCTGAGGGTTGTGAAGCATGGGCTTGATACACTGGAGCCCGAGGTTCAAGTCCTGGCTCTGACTCTTATTAGCTCTGCATCCCTGGGCAAGTTGCTCGATATCACCGAGCTTCTATATCTCCATCTGTAAAGTGGGGATAAATAACTACCAACCTCATAGGAAGCCTGGACACACCAATAGAGACAATGCTTATAAAATGCTTAGCAACAGTGCCAGGTACTAGAGATTAGTGGTTATCATTTTCATTATAGTGAGGTAATATAGATAGTATATTGGTTTCTTGATGTTGTAAAATATTACAACAAACTTAGTGGCTTAAAACAACATAGATATGTTACCTTATAGTTCTGTAGTTCAGAAGTCTGAAATGGGTCTCACTGGGCTAAAATCTAGATTCTGGCAGAACTACATTCCTTTCTAGGACCTTTGCAGCTTCCCAGGGCTGCCTGCCTTCCTTCCTTGGCCTCAGGCCCTCCTCCTCCATCTTCAAAGCCAGCAAAGCTGGGCAGAAAGCTCAGCTGAGCCTTCTCATGGTGCCACTTCTGATTTCTTCTTCCACTTTTAAGGACCCTGTGATTACACTGGACCCACACTGATAATCCAGAATATTCCCTTTATCTTAAGGCCAGCCGATTAGCAAACTTCATTCCACCTGAAATTTTAATTCCCCTTTGCCATGGAATCCAGCATATTCACAGATTCAGGGACATTATTCTGTTTACCACAGACAGGTCCAAATATCAGCACAGCCAGCCTGGGAGGAGGGGCCAGAGACTAGGGCACACTCCATGCAAGCCAGACCATCGTGCCCACATGGGACTCAGCAGTCCCGGCCTGATATAGGCGCTGGCCGCTGTTGATTCTCTGGAAGTGCACTGCCTTATATGAATTACGTAAAAGTAATTTTATTTCCACCTGTATTTTAAATAAAATGATTCTTCTTATACTGATTTGAACATAAAAATCTTTGAATTAGACCAGGAACAGCAAATACATATATTGGCCTTCATGTCCTTACTTTATACTCAAGACAAACATTACTAATCAATCATAGCATTGTTCTGGCCTCAAAATTCTTCTCAACACAGCTCCCCAGGCACTCAATACCAGTTAGCTGACATTGGCACATGAAATTATTTTTACAACACTATTGCCATCCCCAGCAATACTACCTTTGTCATAACAAAGAAAAGAATAAGTACTTAGTTGTTGGAGTTAATGAACGATAGGACCCCCTAAAACAGGGGTCCCCAAACTATGGCCCGCGGGCCACATGCGGCCCCCTGAGGCCATTTATCCGGCCCCCGCCGCACTTCCGGAAGGGGCACCTCTTTCATTGGTGGTCAGTGAGAGGAGCATAGTTCCCATTGAAATACTGGTCAGTTGGCTGATTTAAATTTACTTGTTCTTTATTTTAAATATTGTATTTGTTCCCGTTTGTTTTTTTTACTTTAAAATAAGATATGTGCAGTGTGCATAGGGATTTGTTCATAGTTTTTTTTATAGTCCGGCCCTCCAACGGTCTGAGGGACAGTGAACTGGCCCCCTGTGTAAAAAGTTTGGGGACCCCTGCCCTAAAACTCTCAAGTTGACAACCTCGTGTATATTAGAACCCAGGCTTACAGTGAGTCACACCTGAGCGACTGAGACATGGGAAATTCTGGAGGTGAAGGGACAAAGGACAGTTTGTAAAAGGAAAGCAGAACAATAAGTCCTTGCATTCCTGGATGCTCCGGGTGTGTACTTCTGATCCCAGCTACTTAACCTGCACCACCTGTCAGTTAAAAATAAACTGAAATGTGCTGAAATCTGCTGGTCCAAGGAGAAAGTGCGAAGTTCTATCATTTCAGTGTAGAGGAAAAGAAAGAAAAAGAAAACAAGGAGACTCTGGGATCACAGTGTCCCCTGGGAGGAGGCAGCTGCAGAGGTATCCTGTGCTTTATTTAAGGAGTTGATCAGCAAGAACCTGCTCCTGGGAGAGAGAAGCCTGACAGATGAGAGAAAGCCTGGGCCCGCACTTAATTGGGGAGAAAGTCAAGAGCAATAATGAACTTGCAAAGAAGCCTATATGATACTTCTCATGGGACACGAATCCAGTTTACTTAGCTGCAATAGAAACTCCACCCAGATTATGTGTTGTTAATTTAATATCAAACCTAATCTGGCTACATAATACAGTCAAATGACAGATACTAAGAGACTATTCTTCAGGAAAGGCTCTCAAACCCTGAAAACAGGCCAAAAGAATTTTTTTTCAGTAAGTATTTTTTTGTGGCTAAAAAAAGAGCCTCAGAACCAGGAGCTGTGTGATCACACCTTTGAAGGTAACCTGAAACTTGATCGGTTCCACTTACACCTAGGCGGAATGGATGCTTTGATTGCCCGTGTCAACGAGAAAGTCCAACCTTCTCACACCCGAGTGGAGGAGTAATGGGAAGGAGACAGTAACACACATAGAGAAAGAAAGAGAGAAAGAGGCAGGGGGTGGGAGGTTGGAGTAGGAGAGAAACAGAGAAAGACAGATGAGAGAGGGGAGAGCAGTCTGAAATTAGAGGGACCGAGGAGCGTTGGGCAGTGAAAAAGCAAGGGCTGAGAATGAAAAGCTCAGGAAACGCAACAAGTTAGCTTTTTTGGCTTTCTTACGTAGGCGAGGGCTTCAATACAGTACTCCCGGCAAGCACGGAGACTCTCTGCCGAGGAAGGAATCGGCCTATGGAGTGAGTTCCTGGTGGGGCGCAGTGGCTACCACAACCTGCTAAGTCACCCCCCTATTCCCCACCTGCACAGCTGCCCTCTCAGGGCACCGTGTCCTTTTCCTCCATGGCACCGCCACGGTCCGTAGTTATAGACTTAGCGGTGCGGTGTGTTTGTTTAATATCCAGCTCTCCGGCTGCAAGGGAAGCCCTGGAAGGCAAGGATCACACGGCTGGCTTGTGTACTGACTCCTCATCGCCTGGCACAGGAACTTAAACACACGAGAGGTTTGATGAATATTGTGGAACGAATGAATGTGTGAACGCGTAAACTAATGAGGAGTAAACGATGAATACCTGGTATGGAAGTGTTATCTGGGCATCTCCCAAGCTGAGGAAAGAGCAGGGCAACCCAGGCAGCAGATGCATAAGCAGATGTACAGGGACATGACAGAGAAGGCTGCTTCCCACCCTGCAATGTCCCACACTTGGGGACATCTAACAGATGTCTCGCTACCACCTATCAGGTAAGTGAAGTCTTTGCACTGGAATATCAACAAACTATTCCACACCACAAAGTCTAGGATCACTTCTTATTTTCTAGTACTCTCCAGTCAAGAAATAGTGAAGCATCTATCGTGTGCAGCACTGGGAATAACCCATGCTTCCTAACTGAGGTTGGAGTGGGTAACCAGAGAGGCGTGTACATAAAGCAGAGAGCACAGTGATGGCATGCAGGGCCCCGAGGAAAGAATGGCCCACAGCTGGGCAGGTCCAGAGGGGGAACAGGTTCATTGCTGCTGATGAGGATTTTATCATAATAACTTTAAAACATTCAAGCCAGTGGCCTGACCTGTGGTGGCGCAGTGGATAAAGCGTTGACCTGGAAATGCTGAGGTCGCCGGTTCGAAACCCTGGGCTTGCTTGGTCAAGGCACATATGGGAGTTGATGCTTCCAGCTCCTCCCCCCTGTCTCTCTCTCTGTCTCTTTCTTTCCCTCTCTCTCTCCTCTCTAAAATAAATAAATAAAATAAAAATTAAAAAAAAAATAAAGTAGGGAAATAACTTAAAAAAAAATAAAATACTTATTAAAAAAAATAAAAAAATAAAACATTCAAGCCAGTATGCTTTCACTACATGCCTATATCCCCAATACAATTCCTTGTATATTTGAAGGATAAAAAAGCAATAGAAAACAGGAAGTGCGCCCTGACTCCCTTTGCTCCGCTGTGGGGGCACTTTCAGCCCCGGACAGGACAGGAACAGAACGAGTTCCTTGCTGGTAAGACCTTATGCCTTGCACCCCGCCCCACCGCCCCTAAAGTATTTCTTGGCTCTACTAGCCACAGCCTTCCCAAGGTGGGATGCAGGAGGATGGCAGTGCCTCCGTGGCCGCAGGAAAGACGACTCTTGAGGTAAAAGGGCACAGACAGAGAACACGGCATATTCCAGAAGCAAAGCAGCAACTTAAACAATTTTGTTTATAAATGCTCCTGCAGCTGGCTCACACCTGACATGGCTGGGCTGCAAAGCCTTTTACTGTGCTTAACTGTGCCCCCAGCTTGGAGGGCACCCAGCTTGCAGAGAGGGACTGTATGTAATCAGAGAGCTCAGATAAAGAAAACACCGCTGGAGATGATCTGTTACAAAGACACCAGTTACCAAGGAGGTTGCTATGGGCTAAGTCAGCTCTCTGCCACACACAAATTTGAGCCACAGAAGTGGGCGGGCGGAGGGAGCAGGAGCGCAAAAGAAAAGTTCAAGGCAGGAGTCACATGAAGCAGAACAGCCTCTGGGATGGCTTAGAGTGACTCCTGAGAGTTTAGTTTCTCAGAGTGAGATATCACACCTTTCACCTTTTGCTCCTTTGTCCTTCGGAAGAAAGACAAGCCTCTGAGATATTTAAGCAAAGCTAAATCCACCAGCAGATTAGCTCGGACACAGCTGGACAAGGGTATGCCAGGACGAAGGTGTTCCTGAAATGGCTCCCTGGGCCTCAGTACTCAGAGCCTCAGGCAAGTGACCGGTCACTAGGTGAGGCTTTCCATTCAGAATGTACTACCTATGTCAAAGGGCCACCAGAGCCACCATCTCATCCTCTGAAGGCAAGGAGAGGCAGAAGAACTAAAAGTGAAAAAGATTAGTGAAAATACCCAAAGAGGGGTGTGTGCCTTGATTTTTATTTAGTGGTTGCATAAGCTTGAATACATCAAGACATTTTTTATATAGTAAGGTAAGGACATTGATGGTTTAAATCTGTGGGATCTTGCCTGACCAGGTGGTGGCGCAGTGGATAGAGCATCGAACTGGGATGCAGAGGACCCAGGTTCGAGACCCCAAGGTCGCCAGCTTGAGCGCGGGCTCATCTGGTTTGAGGAAAAGCCCACCAGCTTAAACCCAAGGTCGCTGGCTCCAGCAAGGGGTTACTGGGTCTGCTGAAGGCCCGCGGTCAAGGCACATATGAGAAAGCAATCAATGAACAACTAAGGTGTTGCAATGCGCAATGAAAAACTAATGATTGATGTTTCTCATCTCTCTTTGTTCCTGTCTGTCTGTCCCTGTCTATCCCTCCCTCTCTCTGACTCTCTGTCTCTATAAAAAATAAATAAATAAAATTAAAAAAAAAATCTGTGGGATCTTGAACAAAAAATTCTCAAGAGAATTGGGAGCAAAGTTGAGAATTTGATAACAGAGACATATAGTTGCCACCTGGTGGCAGCATATCAAAAGTCAAGACTGAGTGTGTGGAGGTGTGTGTGTGCAAGTGGGTGTAGGCTTGTATGTGTGTGTGTGCCCGTGTGTGCATGCATCCACACAAATTCATGGGGAAGAAAAGATTGAAGTGGAATCATAAAATGTCAGGGTCAGAACCCAGCCCCCTTCATTCAACATTGTGAGTTTTCCTGATAATCTTCCTACTTCAGTGGCTGTTTTGGATTCCCTTTGGAGAAGAGGGCCTCGTTACTCCCCTCTCCAAAATTTATGTAAGAAGCAGATTTGTCCCAACACAGTTTGATGACCTCTAAAGCAGTGGCAAGGAGCTGACCTAAAGCCTGCACTCCCTGTTTGTCCTGAGAGCAAGTGAAAGAATGAATGAGGGAGAGAACCCTAAATTCCTTAATGTGGTATTTTCAGCCCTCAGGTAGAATGCTAAAAAAGGCGACACTGACAGGATGTGAGGGCAGTGTAGCTGTGACATCGGTCTCCCCACTGGTCACCAGGGCTGATCTGGCTGGCTAGACGGGTGTCCCCTTCCTCCCTCACCGCTCCATGCGCGCCCCTCCCGAAGCTGCACGCTGGGTCAAAGAGGACGGACGACCCTCCCCGGTAGAGGAGAGGACCGTTCTTCGGCCAAGGGGATACGAGTAGCTGCGCTCCGCTGCTGGCACCCCAGACAAGCTACCGAAGGCAGCACTGATAAACCCGACTACTGAGACCTTCAGAAACAGCTCCTTTCTAAGGGCCTTCCCCAGAGCTGGCAAACGCAGACCCTCGAAGGACAGGCCGAGGCGGTCAGTCCTCCATCCCAGGGCGGGAGCAGGCAGGTGTGTCCCTGGGAATCTGCAGACCCAATCCCTGACCCAGTTCTCCCTCAGGGGGATTTGAGTAAGTCACTAAACCTTGGAGCCTTGGGTTTCTCCTCTGTAAAATGGAGAAACTCTATCTACCAAGTCCAAGGACAGTCAGGTGAGATAACAGAGATAAAAGCTGCCTGTTGACCTGACAGCTGCTTCAAGTTATCAATGTACTGGGTCACGCTGAAAATATAGATCTTATATTTATCTCTTTGTCCTGCTTATTTATGAACGAAACTACCTTCTCCCCTAGGTAGTAAAATGAATGGTTCCTCTCCAGATACAAGTTGCTACTTCTTCTGGGGCCAGTGGGTGAGTGCTCATTCTCAAGACTAGATCACAGAGACAGAATACAAACCAAACCATGCTGAGAACTGGAAAATCCAGAGTTTATGCGATCAGGCAAGTGAAAAATGCAGTTGGTTTCCTGTTCCCATCCCCAAAGCCGCCAAATTCTACAACCTGCTCATCACTGGCCTCCTTCTAGTTCTGCGGCAGCCAGAATTGCCCTGGCCCCAGGTAACTTTACAAGTTCCCAGCTGACCACGAACCAGGCTAGTTGCATGGCACTCTGCCGTCTTGGGGATTGTTGGAGAGGCTTGCTGCTCCTGCCACGAGGAGTAACGGAATGGCTGCCCTTGGCGTTCCCTGCAGCCTTTCACTTGTGTGGTGGGGGAATGGCACGTGGCGGGACACTCAGGGGGTAACAGGGGTTAAGGCTGTCTGTCCACACCAAACTGCTAGTTAAGTGGGGGGACTCGCCTGACCTGTGGTGGCGCAGTGGATAAAGCGTCAACCTGGAAACACTGAGGTTGCCGGTTCAAAACCCAGGGCTTGCCTGGTCAAGGCACATATGGGAGTTGATGCTTCCTGTTCCTCCCCCTCCTCTCTCTCTCTCTCTCTCTCTCCTCTCTATAATGAATAAATAAAATCTTTAAAAAATTTTTTTAAAAAAGTGGGGGGACTCTGTCACTGTTCAAGCGACTTACGTAAGGACACAGGGTGGACGTGATGATGCATGGTCTCTGGCTTCCCAAGTAGGTAGCACTTGTTCTCCAAATGTTCTTTTATGAAGGGGCCTCTGGCCCAGATTGACCCCCGTTGTCTTCCCAACACCCAGGAGAAGCAAGTAGGTGAAACAGAAGATGCTCCAGCCCTGGCCGGTTGGCTCAGCGGTAGAGCGTCGGCCTAGCGTGCAGAGGACCCGGGTTCGATTCCCGGCCAGGGCACATAGGAGAAGCGCCCATTTGCTTCTCCACCCCTCCGCCGCGCTTTCCTCTCTGTCTCTCTCTTCCCCTCCCGCAGCCAAGGCTCCATTGGAGCAAAGATGGCCCGGGCGCTGGGGATGGCTCTGTGGCCTCTGCCCCAGGCGCTACAGTGGCTCTGGTCGCAACATGGCGATGCCCAGGATGGGCAGAGCATCGCCCCCTGGTGGGCAGAGCATCGCCTCTGGTGGGCGTGCCGGGTGGATCCCGGTCGGGCGCATGCGGGAGTCTGTCTGACTGTCTCTCCCTCTTTCCAGCTTCAGAAAAATGAGAAAAAAAAAAAAAAAAAAAGAAGATGCTCCAGAAATGCTCGCTGGGTACATGGGGATGGACAGACGTGCAAGAGCAGGGGGCGTCAGAGGCTGTGACATAAGGTGCTGTCTGGGCTGCAGAAGGAGCAAGCTGGGCTGCGGTGCTAGATGGTTTTTCTAAAAGGAACCAGGACTAAATTTGTGGCGTTAGATGGAAATTTCTGGCACAGAATAAAGAATACGGTCCTAGAGACAGAGAGACCTGGGTTCAAATCTAAGCTCTCTCACCCATTAGCTGGGAGAGTGTATAACCTCTCTGTGCATCAGTTTCCTTGTTTGTAAAGTATAGGTTATTAAAGGCATTCTTGTACAGTGCTGTAAGGATTTGGTAAAATAGAGGATTTGGACTGTGGGGATGACACCCTCTTTCCTCACCTCCCTGCCAGGTCATGACTTTAGGGAAGAGTGCCCATGAGTCCTTCCAGTCTTCCCAGTTAGAAGGGAGCTTCTACTGTTCTTTCCCTCTTTCTCCGCCAGACCTCAGGGAAGCAGCCAATCTGACGGCAAGCACCTAACAACCAGTGGACCACACCTTCTAGGTCTGGGTTTGCAGGGTCAAAGGTGCTGCTGGTGTCAGGGTCTGCCTCTGGCCCTCTGACGCACCCACACCTCCAGTTCCAGGGCACCCTCTAGGTGCCTGCTCTTCTATTCATGGATAAGAGAACCAGGTCCACCTCCCTCTGGGCCCCAGGCCCTACTGTCTTCTTCTTGGGCTGTGCAGGTTGGCAATACTCAATCTAGCCCATTCCAGAAAAACTTTCATCAATAAAGTTGACTCGTTGATGGATATTTGGTCTTACCTTTCTTAAGTCTGTTACTCAGAACAGGGGAAAGGAGCATTAAGTGTTAGGCAGCGTTTCAGCATGCTTAGTATTGGACAGCAAACAGAGGTAACTTATTAAGAAGGTTCTTAGAGGGCCGGCGGCAGACATGGTCCTCCTGCTTCAACCCTCGTAGTGCACTGGAATCAACATTACCTAGACCAGTGGTTCTCAAGGGCACGGCACTGCCCTCTAGAGGAGGTTTGGAAAATCTATGAGTATTCTGCGTTGTCACCATGATGGAGGGACACTACTGGCATTTAACAGAACAAGAATGAAAGATACTAGACACCCTGCAATGTGTGGGGCAATCCGGCACAAGGAAGTGTTTCATGTCCCTCGTGGCTTTTAAATATTTCCCTAGACATACAGATAGGTTAAAAAACTGCTTATGATACATATATATATATATATATATATATATATATATATATATACACACACACACACACATGTGTGTATTTGTACATTTGTGTGTATATGTATCTGTGTAATTTTTTTATTTAATATTAGAAGGCATAAGCAAAAAAGACAAATATACCCACCAAACAATTATGAGTGCTATATTAGTTGGTTGGGTGGAATCAGTCATATAGACTTTTTTTTTTTAATTAAGTGAGAAGCGGGGAGGCAGAGACAGATTCCTGCATGAGCCCTGACTGGGATCTTACCCATCAAGCCCCTGATGGGGTGATGCTCTGCCCATCTGGGGCCGCTGCTCCATTTTTCAGCAACTGAGCCATTTTAGCATCTAAGGAGAGGCCATGGAGCCATCCTCAGTGCCTGGGTCCAACTTGCTCAAACAGTTTGAGCCATGGTTGTGGGAAGTGAAGAGAGAGAAAGAAGACAGAAAAGGGGGAGGGCTGGAGAAACAGATGGTTGCTTCTCCTGTGTGCCCTGGCCGGGAATCAAACCCGGGACTTCTGCACGCCAGGCCGACGCTCTACCACTGAGCAAACCGGCTAGGGGAGATTTACTTTTAATAACAACTCAATAATATATGATACTTCTGGGGTCTTTTGTAAGTTTTGTAACTTTTTATAAGTTTTTATTACTTTTACTATTGGAAGAAAACAATTACTATAACCAAAATTGGGCAAAATTTGTTAAGCAATTTATAAGAAAAATCATCCTACAGTTATGACATTTTGAAAATAAGTTTATTATATATTAACCCAATAAAATCAGGTTACCATAAAAAAAACCTACTTATAATTTTTTTGAACCCTGAAACCAAACTACTTCACATATAAATACAACTTGTATTTTTGCATGGTTTTAATATGCACTGAATTTTACAGAAGTTATTATGAAAATGGAGAGCAGGGCGTGAAGGATCAGTCACCTGTTAGGAAAGTTCAGATTCAGATACTAGGGTTGATGGCAGTAACCGAGTCCCCGACACAATACACATGTTGGTCAGCCTTTGCGGTCATGACATTGGCAGTGATTCTGAGCACAGGTGTCCCGTATCTGACTATTTCATTACGTCCTCACATGCAAGCATGCTTGAGAATTTCTTCTTCTTTTTTTACATCAGTTTTATTTTATACTTATAGTTCTCTTTTATATTTCCACTAGGGTGTATATGTGATTTCTAATATATGAAGCTCACGTTAAGGTAGTCAAGGGGGCATTCATTGCAAATCACTTGCCATAAAAAGGACCCGTGAGATAGATGGACAGGGCTGAAAGCCACTTCAGCTCCTTGGATCAGCAAGCAATGCCTTTACCAGCTCTGACTTCCAGGCCCTGGCTTAAACTTCCTAGTCACAGAGCAGCCAGAGCAGAGGGAGTTTGGAGAAGGATTCTGCTTGTCGCAACACAGATCTAACTTTGTGTAAAACAGAATATTAATCCCCACCAGAATGAAGAAAGCTACTTGTCAGCAGAAAGACGGAAGCAGAACTGCGCTGCAGTACTTACAGAGGTCTTCGGTGGCCGCCGGGACAAAGGTCGCCATCGACTCGTACAGTTCCTCATCACAGCCGGGGTGGAGGGAGCATTTCATGAGCAGGTCTGTGGAAAGGTGGGCCATGGACTCGTACACAGAGTCAGCCTCCTCCCCTTGCATCAGTTCCTCTTTGATGTGACTCTTCAGCATGTCCACAGTTTCCTGAAAGACAGCCCAGACACCCTGAGACACCCTGAGTGGGGCTGTGAGCAGCAAAGCGAAGGTTCACACGGGCAAGGGCGTGGGTACGTCTGTATTTCCCACCACACTGAATGCTCCTTGAGGCCAGGCTCCAAATCCATTTTTTGTTTTGCGTTTTTTGGTTTAATCATTTTTCTTCCCCCAACACTAAGCACACAGTCACACACACCAGAGACACTCATTAAATGTCCAATGACCAGATGATACAAATTTGCAGCTTTCTCATGAGCGCCCATTATGTGTCGGATACGATGCTAGGCATCTGACTGCACATGGTATGTCCCTCTTTCCACCACTGCTTTGAGAAAGACATAATATTCCCTAGTTCACAGATAAGACAACGAAAGCTCAGAAAAGCCCAATGCCTTATCTACACAAGGGCCTACAATCCTGGCTTCTGACCTTCTCTCCACACCCTAGTGGTTCCTCAGAAGGGAACACATGACACAGGAGGGTGTAACCCTGACTGACTAGCCCCAGGGAAACTCACATGGGAGGATGTGGGACATGGCTATGGTGCTCCTGCACTTCTGTGGAGTCAGAGGTCCCTCGGGAACCCCAGGAACTCGGTCTGTTCCTCCCCACGGGCTTCTCCTGAGTCCTCACAGCGCCTATCTCCACAGTGCCCCTTCGGCTTTACAACCAGGGGCTGGTTGAATCCAGGGTATGGCACCTGCACAGCAGAGAGCTAGCTGCCTATATCAGCTGCTGGAAAACTGGAAATTTTTCTTCTTCCTTCGAGCCCTGATTTTTTTTCCATTACTATATTTCCTATTTCTCTTTATTCAAGAGATGTTTAACTTCTAATGCTTTTGTTAACAGTACCAGCCTCTAATTGTGTTTTCTTCCCCTTAGAATTATTAATTATGTTTAAAATATTTGTATCTTGTTTGGTATTATTGCATGTGGAGATCTGTAAAATTCTGATTTTAAAATGCAATTCACAAAATATAGGGAAATTAATCCGAAATGATTAGAGAAATGTCTGAAACATAATAAAGTACAAAAAAAATAAAGATTTTACTTATATATTTTCTGTGTTATATTTGATCTTAAAATTAAGGCTGTTGCCCTGGCCGGTTGGCTCAGTGGTAGAGAGTTGGCCTGGCGTGCAGGAGTCCCAGGTTCGATTCCTGGCCAGGACACACAGGAGAAGCGTCCATCTGCTTCTCCACCCCTCCCCCTCTCCTTCCTCTCTGTCTCTCTCCTCCTCTCCCGCAGCCGGGGCTCCATTGGAGCAAAGATGGCCTGGGCGCTGAGGATGGCTCCATGGCCTCTGCCTCAGGCACTAGAATGGCTCTGGTAGCAACAGAGCATCGCCCCCTGGTGGGCAGAGCATCGCCCCCTGGTGGGCATGCCGGGCGGATCCCGGTTGGGCACATGCAGGAGTCTGTCCAACTGCCTCCCCATTTCCAACTTCAGAAAAATACAAACAAACAAAAAAAAAATTAAGGCTGTTACCTGTGTGCCCAGGAGGAGGCCGTGCTCTAAAGTCAGGCCATGGCCCTGTCACTCCGTCCCAGGTGACTGGGAACCAGAGAGCTGCCTTCTCCGAAACCTCTGCACAACTTCTCCTGGTAAAAACTCTGGTGTGTCACAACCCTTATTTCCACACCAACCCACAAGAATACCCATTTTCATCACCACTGTCCCCAGAGAGCTAATCTGCTCTCAACATTCTGTGTTGGTTTCTTGATAAGACCCAAGGAGTGGACCAGGTGGCAGCTGTGACGTGTTGGTGACTCAAGCCTGGAAATTGGTTTTGATGTGGTGGAAAGAGAAAACGGGACAGTTTTTGGAGGTCATGAACAACACACAGGGACAACCTTTCGGTAGCACTGCTAAAGACGCAGTGGTTGAAGAGATTAGTCAGAGAACAGAGATGGTGTGAGAAACGTGAAGCAGATTAACTTCAGTGCGCAGGGGAAGTGCATCTTTCAACCTCATGCAGAGAGGAGAACAAGCCCCAGCTCTAACAGCAAACTCATCCTAGGCACAGTTACTCCGCCTTTCTAAGCTCTTTTTCTCATTTGTTAAAGGGAGATAACAAGATTGTCAACTTCAAAGGATTGTGGTGAGGATTAAATGAGATCATGAATTTGCCAACGAAATAAATTCAATACGTAGCAGTAATTACTATGAACACAGTATTTAAAAACTATTGGCATAAAATGAAATACTCCATTTTGCACATTTGTGACTTCAAAGTCAAGCTGAGTAAATGCTCCCAGACGGTGAGCAGCTGAAGCCTCATTTATGACAATGATGCCCCAAACAGGCACTCAGGCTATTCTGTTCATTCAACATACTTTATTACCCCCAAACTCGGGGAAGATCCCTTCGTACACAATGGTGAGTCATTGCCCAAGACTGTCAAATACAGAGCAGAGAGTTAAGTTTCTGGGGTCGTGTCAGGTTCACTCCTGTCTGGAGGTAGAGAGCAAGACAGGACTGTGTTTCTTGTTCTTTCTGAGGTCACAGCCCCACTCAAGAGGCCGAGCTAGTCCCACGTCCCCACTGTGAATTGTGAAGATGGAGGAAAACCAGAAGAGGGCGGAGTCAGGGAGAGCAGCTGCCTCCAAGACAATGGAAGCAAAACCGGGGCATGGAAAGCCTAGCCAAGGGCTGAGATCACATTCAGAGAAGGACCCAGAAGTCACGATCTAGGAGGATCTGGGGTCCAAGACCAGATGAGCAGAATAACTGGGCATATCCACCTTAAGACAGGCAGAGGCTCAGAAAGAAAGAGATGGATGTCAGTGGAAGGTAGGACCTCACTCGTGGGCTTCCTGAAACCTCAGGTGCAGAACTTGGTAGCGTTCTCTGCTAAGGGAGGAACCAATCCTAACACAGTTTGCCTGGGCCTGATGGTGGGGGAGGTAGCTGGGAGTGTCCCATCAAGGTGCCTTGGAAGAGAGTGAGGAGGTGACTGGGGAAGAGGCATCAGCATCAAACCTTCAGCAGATTCATTCCATAAACATCTCTTTAAATTCTTTGAAGGTGGACCTCAGGGCTTTATCTACCTTCTTTCTGTTTATTCTCAGAAGAATCTTATGGGTAGAGCTATTATTATCTCTCTTCTGCATATTAGGAAACCAAGAGAGAAAGAGGACACATGATTTTCCCAAAGCCATATGGCTGACAAGTGTGTATTAGTATGAGAGCTTGGACCCAGGTCCATGGAACTATGGGGCTCATTTCTTAAGCCCACACATACTGGCCCCGCTGGAAGAGGCCCACAAGGACACGCTAGAGATAAAATCCAACCAAGTCTTTGGTGAAAAGGTTGCCCTAGGACCACATAGTGCATTTTCAATCCTGGGGCCTCTCCCACCTTGACCTTACCACATACTCGTCGATGAACTGCCGCAGGTCCCTGAAGCCATGTTTCTCAGCAATGGTGTTGGGGTAATGGCCGTGCTTGTTGGCCACACTGTATGCTTGTAGGGCTCCCGGACACGTGAGCAACAAGGCAGTGAGGTTCTTCAGTCCATACTTTGCAGCAAAATGCAACAAGGTGGGCAGCTCCTCATCCCTCTGATCTGAAAAATTGTCAAGGAAAACTTAATGGACATAACAATGAAGCAGAGGGCACCTTTGTTCTGGGATACGAAGCTGGCATGCCTAGTGTGGCTTCCAGAAGGCACTCTTGGCTGATGATCTAACATCTGACAGCTTCCTTCAGAGCATCACTGAAAATTATGCCCACAGATGACAGAAGAAATGACATATAATTAATTAACAAATATAATAATTAGTATCTTATTCTTCTTTCTCTAAAAGGATCAGAGAATCCTGAGAAATAATACTAATTCAAAGTGCTGATTTTCTGAAGGTGCACATAGCAGCCACAGGAACTATGACACAACAGGATCTCTGCAAATTCCAGGGTACCTTAGAGCAATTGTTCTGTGCTGATTAAAAGAAAGAAGCCAAGCCTGACCTGTGGTGGCGCAGTGGATAAAGCGTTGACCTGGAAATGCTGAGGTCGCCGGTTCGAAACCCTGGGCTTGCCTGGTCAAGGCACATATGGGAGTTGATGCTTCCTGCTCCTCCCCCCCTTCTCTCTCTCTGTCTCTCCCTCTCCTCTCTAAAATAAATAAATAAATAAATAAATAAATAAATAAATAAATAAATAAATAAAAGAAGCCCATCTTCATAGCTCTTATTCCCAGTTTCATAAAGTATGTCAAGTAATCCTGAGTGTTATTTAGACTTTCCCTGGGCCTTAGTTTTGAACCAGAAAGTATTTCCAGACACTACCAAAGGGACCTAGGAGGGTTCACATGAAGATATTCAGTAAGTTCCTTGTTGAAAACAGGTTTTAAATGTTTGTATAAATGCATGTGAACCCTAGGATGTATGTTAACCTCTGATTTCGTGAGAAACAAAGTGCTCCTGATAGTAGTCACTGGATCCTCATGACCCCTTTACCTACTAATATCTGAATGCAGCAAATTAAATTCAACCAAAAAAGAGACATGCTTGTTGTAGAGCTGAGGGACAAATCATTTTGTCTTGTTTTCATAGAAGTTTATTTCTTTTGGGTTTATAGTAATATATATCTACAGAAAAGTAAACACATATATGTATTTATACATACATATATTTGGTTTTTTTTTAATAAGACAAACTTAGCTTCCTGTTCACCAGGATATAATCTTTGGATGAAGGACCTGAAAATGTCCCCAGGATCTGACATTGTCAGGCTATGACATACTCCCTCCTGAGTCCCAAGTTTAAGAATAGAGAGAATGTTAACACCTGCTGGAAGTGATGCAAGAACACTCCACAGCAGGAAAACGGGGAGAGACAACAGGAGACAGCCCCCAGGAGAAGGTCGTAAAGGGACCATAACCTCATCTTGTGGCTCTCTTAGGCTATGGAAGGATGGAACACAGGCAGAGGGGATCCAGGATGCGGGTCCCGTTGTGCAGTGCAATTATGGCACGAAGAAAGAGGGGTGTCCACAGGAGCACCATAACTGGCATCCTATCCTGTCCAGCAGGCCAGGCACCATCCCCGTGCAAGTGGTTCTTCCAGCCTTGTCACGTGTGCACACGAGACTGCTCCTCCCTCATCGAACAAACATTTGTTTCGAGCCTACAACGAGCCACCGGGCCCAGTCCCAGCCCTCACTGACTAGCAAAGCAGAGGAGCGCTAGGACAGTGGATACCCAACATGCTAGGGGAGCCCACAGCAAGTGGGTGGAATCCACTGAGGGTTCGAGCAAGTCTTTCCGGGAAAGTGCAACCTAAGCTGCTACAGGAAGGCAAACGGAAGTTAGCCAGGTGAAAAGCAACCGAGAAGGGCAGGAAGAACTGTATTCCCAGGAGTCAAGGCGGCAAGAGGCAGGGTGGAATTCTCATCAGGTGAAGGGTTCATACCTTCCACAGAGCAGAGCACAGGAGCCAAGGGAGAGAGGGGAAGGAAAGAGGTGGAGACAGAGATACGGCAGGAGCCCCTGGGAAAAACTGTATGCAGATCAAGGAGTTTGGAATTTACAAAAGGTTTTTAGTAAAGGGGTGAGGTATCCAGATTTGTAATTTAGAAGAATCTCTGGCTAGCCAGAGAAGAATAAATCTTTCTCGAAGGAAGGGTTGACTGGACGCCAAACCAACCAACTGGAATTAACCCACTGACGGTTTCCTGAGGTTTGACTGCTGACTTACTTGTCATCATATCTTCCTCTTCCAGCTGGTTGATTCCGAAGAGGTGCAGTCCACTTGCAGGGATGTTGCTCTTCAGGGACTCGGTGAGCAGTTTATCCAGGGTCTCGGTGTTGTAGGGCACGATTTTAAAGGCCTGAATGCAAAAGCTGAAGATGGTCAGGTTCTAAACCAAGCTATCTCCCACCCTGCGGATTCCAGGCTGATAACCACGAGTAGAAATTACATATCCAGAAAACTCAGGTTTCCTTTTGACGTCCTTACCTGACACATGAACTCCACCGGATCCGCAGCACTGGACAATAAATGCCCGATTTCTTCCATGTCAGTGTAATAGCTGATAATGGTTTCACATACCACTAAATCCCCAGAATAGATCTTCAGAGAAACGTTCCCAGATGAAAGGTCTGAACAGAAGAAAAGATACTATAAAAGCGCCCAGGAAGAACAAGTGTCCAGGAAAAAGTGCTCATGGATACATTTTAATGGTGAGGAAGTGAACCAGGGGCTGGTAGACAGACCATGGCGGTGAGCTGGGGTTAGGGAAGTGAGAGAGAGGGCACAAGGGGAAGACGGCAGCCTACCACATGACAGGGCTCCAAGAGGAATTATTCTCATTGGGTCTGCAATTTAATTTTAGTATGATTTGCACGTTTTATTCAGTACTATAGGTTCACTGCCACAATACACAGGAAGAAGAATTGAATTTAAAGCACTTTATACAAAGGCCAGTGGTTGCCAGAAGGTAGGAGGGACCCTGGCAGGTGGAAATCCATACTTCCGCCACACCTGGCCAGTAGAATTGATTCACTGCTCTGCCGTCATTACAGTGAGCTCTCTCCCTACGCACTCTCTTCTGCACCACAGGAAGGGGTTTTGAGGGGAAAAAAAAATTTAAAATACACCAACCACAAAGATTCAATTCACAAAAGAGGAAATGCGACACTCAGAACATGAAAAAATATTCAAACTCACTAGTAATCAAAGAAATGCATATTAAAACAATGGGCTACTTTTAAAACACATCAAATCAGCAAAAGTATTTAAAATGATAACACCTAGTGTTGGTAATGGTATAGACAATAAACATGATAGTAGCAATTTTCAGGAAGCAATTAAGCACTATTTTCCAGGATCCTTAAAAGTACCCATTGTAGGCCCTGGCTGGTTGGCTCAGTGGCAGAGCGTTGGCCTGGCGTGCGGGGGACCCGGGTTCGATTCCCGGCCAGGGCACATAGGAGAAGTGCCCATTTGCTTCTCCACCCCCCCCCCCTTCCTCTCTGTCTCTCTCTTCCCCTCCCGCAGCCAAGGCTCCATTGGAGCAAAGATGGCCCGGGCGCTGGGGATGGCTCCTTGGCCTCTGCCCCAGGCGCTAGAGTGGCTCTGGTCACAGCAGAGCGATGCCCCGGAGGGGCAGAGCATCGCCCCCTGGTGGGCAGAGCGTCGCCCCTGGTGGGCGTGCCGGGTGGATCCCGGTTGGGCGCATGCGGGAGTCTGTCTGACTGTCTCTCCCCATTTCCAGCTTCAGAGAAAAAAAAAAAATACCCATTGTTTTAGGAATTCCATCTTGAGGAAATAATCTTAAATACAAAAGGGGGAAAAGACCCTACTAGTATAAGGATGCTCAATATTGCATAATTTAAGACAACAAGGCAATAAGTAATCAGAAATTACATAAATAAGCAACAATGAAGAAATGAAAAATTAAAAGATGAGATTTCTTTTCAACTGAGTATCACACAGCTTTAATAACTATGGTTATAAGATACAAAACCCATACAAGGAACTGGTTTTATAAATTATGGTATGTCTATAAAATGGAGCACCTTGCAACCATTAAGCACCATGCTGTCAACAGGCGTCCCCAAACTACAGCCCGCAGGCAGCATGTGGCCCCCTGAGGCCATTTATCCACCCCCGCCACACTTCCAGAAGGGGCACCTCTTTCATTGGTGGTCAGTGAGAGGAACACTGTATGTGGTGACCCTCCAACAGTCTGAGGGACAGTGAACTGGCCCCCTGTATAAAAAGTTTGGGGACCCCTGCTGTAAAAGAATATTTACGTATGTGGGAGACACTCATAGATATTTTCCAGGTAATGGATGTGGGCTATGGGACAGTAGCCATGTACACAGATGTGAGAAAACACAGAAACCTGTGATTTTCCTTGGGATGGGTATATGGCTAATATTCTATTTACTTTCCTTTATGATTACTATGTTCTTCAAGTTTTCTGTATTGAACACACATTATTTTTATAATATAAAAAAATGTGTTATAAAGTTGAAAGTTACAAAGTCCATGTAATAGCATGGGGGTAAAGGGATGAGGAGAGAATAAATATAAGATTATTATTATTTTTTAATCTTTTTTTTTTTTGCACTTTGAAACGGGGAGGCAGTCAGACAGACTCCTGCATGCGCCCAACCGGTATCCACCCAGCATGCCCACCAGGGGGCGATGCTCTGCCCATATGGGGCGTTGCTCTGTTGCATCCAGAGCCATTCTAGCACCTGAGGCCGAGGCCACAGAGCCATCCTCAGCGCCCAGGCCATCTTTGCTCCAATGGAGCCTTGGCTGCGGGAGGGGAAGAGAGAGACAGAGAGGAAGGAAAGGGGGAGGGGTGGAGAAGCAGATGGGCACTTCTCCTGTGTGCCCTGGCCGGGAATCGAACCTAGGACTCCTGCACGCCAGGCCGATGCTCTACCACTGAGCCAACCGGCCAGGGCCTAAATATAAGATTATATAAAGAAAAACAGAATATTAGGTAATAGATACTACTGAAACAACCATGTTTTTAAAAATTGTGAACAAATGTCCCAAAGACTAAATGGTAGTATAATGACTTTTTCTGACTTTTCTCTAATTTCCAAAATTTTTATAATTTCCGATTTTTTTTTAATTTTTTTAAATTTATTTATTTTTTACAGAGACAGAGAGTGAGTCAGAGAGAGGGATAGACAGGGACAGACAGACAGGAACGAAGAGAGATGAGAAGCATCAATCATTAGTTTTTCATTGCGCATTGCAACACCTTAGTTGTTCATTGATTGCTTTCTCATATGTGCCTTGACCGCGGGCCTTCAGCAGACTGAGTAACCCCTTGCTGGAGCCAGCGACCTTGGGTTCAAGCTGGTGGGCTTTTCCTCAAATCAGATGAACCCACACTCAAGCTGGCGACCTTGGGGTCTCGAACCCGGGTCCTCTGCATCCCAGTCCGACGCTCTATCCACTGCGCCACCGCCTGGTCAGGCAATTTCCAAAATTTTTAATACATTAACTTTATAATGATAAAAATTTTAATAAAGCCATTTTCTCCTCCATCATACATAGATGATTCTGCCATTCCTGTTCCTTTAAATAGAACATGACAACCAGATCCAAATTTTGGCTGTCACTTTGCTCAGTTGCTGAACAAGGGCAGGACAAGTAAAAGAAAGCAAGAGGGGCCTCCTCCCTAACATGACGCCTCCTTTCTGGAGGGGCGTGGGGCTACTTACTGGGAGCCTTCACAGCAACGGTGTATTCATTCTCCAGCCTGGCTTCCACTCTTACTGAGGGAGAGTCCTCTGGAGAAAATTCTGCTTCCGTCGTCACTCTCTCATCCAACTTACATCTCATAATGACGTAGACAGTGGTTTCTGCCTGGAACGGGAGACCGGTCATTGTCCTCTCTCTCATCTAGGTCCCCTACTAGAGTGCTGAGCCAGAGGGTCTCCCAGCTCCCTTAGCTCCGGGCCTTTATCTCCGGGAGGCTGTTCTAGATCAGGGTGGGGTCTGCAGTCCAGGGCTCGGTAGCCACTGTGTGCTGTGGGTCCCAGGATACATTACAAAACCAAGAAAGAGTACACATTTGTAGGCCTTTATAACAATTTGATGGAGTAATCTTATGTACATTGAACCTAAGGGTAACAATTTTAAAACCTGGAGCTTATATTTTATGTCTTATCATTTCATTTTTTTAAAGCATTTCTTTTTCATTGTATTTGATAAAAAACCTCAGTCTGTGGCAAACTTGGAAATTTAAAAACAAAATTTTCAAAAGATTCTTCCCCACAGATAGCTGGAGAAGCACTGCTCCAGACTAGCCTTGCTACCCAAAGCGAGGCCACGGGACAAACAGCGTTGGCTTCCCCTGGAAGCTTGTTACAAATGGCTCAGGCCCTACCTGGACCCACTGAACCAGAGCGTGCATTCTACCAAGACCCTGAGTGGCTCATGCACCTCACAGTGTGAGAGGCACCAGCCTAGAGAAGCCCTCTTGTTCTGCAACTAAATGCTGTTCCTGGAAGGACAAAAATAACTTACGGGGGGGTTAATTTTCCAAAGGCACTGAGCAACCTGAATAGCGATTTTGCCGAGCCTGCCAAATGTAATTATCTTGTTTTACTGTGCTGGGGAATGGTCCTCCAAGGCATGGGACTGGTAAGGACAAGCCCCCCTTTTAAAAAAGCCATGAAAAGGGGACATTTCTGGCCAAAGCTAATCGCCTAATGTTCATCCTAAGATTCTGCTATTAAATCCTCACAGAGCACTTCTTGACAAGGGCTGTGATTTCACAACAGGCAAGGGAGGCATGTGACCCTGGCTCCTGGGGGCTGCTGAGGCTGAATATGAATGTGTTTGAATATTTGTGGTTAACCTGACTCCTGCCACAGGCCCAACCCTGATCCACCTGCTCCTGCTCCCAGGGAGCATGTGGAGCCAGACAGAATGAGTGTGTGTCCACTACTGACAGTCAGGATCTAACCACAGCCTAGATGTTCCAGGACCCAGAGATCCAGAGTAGGCAACAGGGCGTAACCTGGGTCAGTGGGAGCCAGGATGGGAGAATGAAAGCCTGGAGGATCAGGCAGGCCTGTGAAGGGCATCGTTCTTTAGTGCCAAACCCACCACCAATAGGCACTCGCCAGCCTGATCTCGGAATGAGGCAGGAAGGAGTATGGAGCGAACTGGGAGATGCAAGCTCCGTCTAAAGGGCTGCTCGGCCCGGCCAGTCCTCTCAGACTCTGAGTCAAGGAAAGCTGCAAACACGATTTTCATGCCTAACTTTTAAGACACTGAGCAGTCCAAAATAAACATTTTTGGGTTCAATCCAGCCCAAAGCAGCAGTTTGAACCCTCATGCAGGGAGTCCTCGCCTTGTCACCTCAGGCTGCTCGGAAAAGCACTCACAAAGTCAAGGGACCTGGTATTCCCCATTGCCACAGCTCTTCCCCGTCTAATATCAAGGAGCCCACAGTGGCAAACTTAGCAAAGGGCGTGTATCCTCAGGAAAGCACTTCGCTGCTCTGAACTAATATTACACATTGTTCACCAGGGAAGGAACGACCATGAGAAACTATCAATACTACGGTAGAATTCCAATGGCAGTGGCCCATAAGTAGTCCTCACATGCAATTCGCCAGTTAATTTATGTCCCACCCTTGAAAATGATATCCACATTATGCTTAGGCATTAATCTTACCCCTTTAGCCAACAAATATTGCGAGCAAGTTTACGCCACTAAGCTCCATGGCACTCATTTGGGCCATACCAGTGACCAGCTGATGGAGCAGCAAGCTCTCAAATGCCTCCTGTCTCCTGCCTCCCAGCACTATGCTGACGTCAGCAGGAGCAGAGCTGGGCCTCTACCTCCACGGGCGGCACGAGCGTCTTGTCATGCTCATATCTACTGGTCTATCACATGTTCTAAGTTTTGGATCCATGAACTAAAAGTCTCAGATCGATGGCACATATAATCCTGGGCTCCTTTGACTTAAAGGAATGGGGTGTACCCAAGACCGGGGCACTGGGTTCCCCGGGAAGCTACTGTACAGGGGAAACCCCACAGGAAGGCTAGGATTACACTGAGGTTCAACAGGAGGACCCTGTTCCCTTTATCCCAACAAATGCATCCACTGAGAAGCCCGACAGCCCCCGTTCTGACATCGATCCACCAGCCCCAGAAGCGCTTACCCCACAGCGAATGCGGTCTGGCTGCACCACCATCAGGTTCCCAGGTGAAGTTTCCAGCGGCAGGCTCTGCTGCTTCAGGTTGGCCAGGACCTTCTCGTCCTCTGTCTCAGTGTCGGTGACTGAGTCGCAGCCAGAATCTATGAACAAAGAACACCGCTGAATGGGACAGAAGGAAGGAGAACTGATGGGTATGTTCCACACCACGAGAGCCCCAAACATTACTAAATAGGAAATGGCTCTGAATGTTAAACAAATACAAGCTGAAGGGAGTGACTCAGGAAATCGTGAAAGAGGACCTAATAGGGAAAAGTCAACCACCATGTAGGCCACAGGGCAGGGTGACAGCAGGGGGATGATGGTAGAAAGGAAAGTCTGAGGCAGGCTGCTGTCTGAGGCGGGCAAGTCGAGTCTCAGCTAATACGCTTCCAGAAGATTTACCTCTGGACTTCTTGCAGGGCTGGCTTTGGTGGTTGTGAGGAAAGGAAGTCCCTTCTTTGCAGGTGGGGTCAAGAATGGGCTGTCCGGCCCTGGCCGGTTGGCTCAGTGGTAGAGCATCAGCCTGGCGTGCGGGGGACCCGGGTTCAATTCCCGGCTAGGGCACATAGGAGAAGTGCCCATTTGCTTCTCCAACCCCCTTCTTCCTCTCTGTCTCTCTCTTCCCCTCCCGCAGCCAAGGCTCCATTGGAGCAAAGATGGCCCGGGCGCTGGGGATGGCTCCTTGGCCTCTGCCCCAGGCACTAGAGTGGCTCTGGTTGCGGCAGAGCGACGCCCCAGAGGGGCAGAGCATCAACCCCTGGTGGGCAGAGCATCGCCCCTGGTGAGCGTGCCGGGTGGATCCCGGTCGGGCGCATGCGGAAGTCTGTCTGACTGTCTTTCCCCGTTTCCAGCTTCAGAAAAATACAAAAAAAAAAAAAAAAAAAAAGAATGGGCTGTCCACTTAAAGGTCATCTTTTGAACATCAAGTAAAGCCTGTCCAGGAAGCTACAGTTGGTGATTCCTCAGCGTCATGGCTAGCTAATGCACTCCCTTCAGAGCAACAGTGAAAAGCAATCGTTTTCAACAAACCTGAGATCAGGGTAACCATGTTCCAGATCAATATCATAGCCAATGTATCTTCCGTGAAAAGATTAGAGCATGCACTGATGCAGATGTATGAGTCATGGCACACATGAGATGATGCTGAGACAGTGTAAATGGAACCCACCAGAACTCTATGGCCTGGCCCTTAGCCAGGGTCCACCCACTGATAGGTTGGCTACCTGTGCAAGATTCTGCATATGCATCTGAGTGTGTCTGCCTACACTTTTCTGGAGATAGTTCAGAAATTTAATCAGACCTTCAAAAAGAGACAAACGTTCAAGAATGGGTAAGAAGGGGGGGGGGAGGCTCTGGCTATTGGCTCAGTGGTAGAGCATCGGCCCGGCCTGTGGACATCCCAGGTTCGATTGCCAGTCAGAGCACACAGGAGAAGCAACCATCTGCTTCTCCACCCTTTCCCCTCTCCCTTCTATCTCTCTCTTCCCCTCCCGCAGCCAAGGCTCCACTGGAGCAAGTTGGCCCAGGTGCTGAGGATGGCACCAGGACCTCGCCTCAGGAGCTAAAATGGCTCCAGTTGCAACAGAGCAACAGCCCCAGATGGGCAGAGCATCACCCTCTAGTTGTTTTGCCGGGTGGATCCTGGTCAGGGCGCATGTGGGAGTCTGTCTCTCTGCCTCCCCTCCTCTCACTTAAGAAACACACGCACACAAAGAAGAGAGGGAAGATTTAACATCACTTTCATGGGCTTGCTCTTCTGCACTCTTAATCCACTTACAGAGCCAACCAAGTATGTTAGCCACTGAGAGGACATGAAGATGAATCAGACATCAATCCTCCCTTCATGGAGCTCATGTGGCTGGGTGAGAGGTCAGGATTAGCTTGGTTGATTCCTACAGTTGGTCTCCCAGGGAAGGAGCTGGCTTCCTACAAAGCTCATGGTGATCAGTTCTAGTAGAATGCTGGGGTAGCTGGTGGGTCAGACCACTGATATGTCCCCACAGAAACCTGTAACCACAGGCTTGCACACTAGACCCAGTTCATGCGAGTAGAGAGGCTGTGCTCTCACAACCTTGAAGGCTGAAGTGAGGAAGCAGAGCTAGGAGCAAGGTCCTCAGCAAGGATCTGCAAGACCTGCTCAGGCCAGAGGAGGGGCTGAGGCTTCCCATTCCTGTCCTAGAGCCTGACATCTGTGCTGACAGCAGTCTACTCATGACCCCAGAGTGTGATGGGCATTGAGGCATGCAATCCTGCTCCTCTTCCCCCTCCATGTTTTCTCCCAAGAAGCATTATTCCAGAAGGCCTGGCTCAGTGAGTGCAGGTCTCTGACCTTATCTGTACAACAGGAATCCAGGCAGAATTGAGTGTTAAGAGGCAAAGCACCCTGGGAGTTGCAAGGAGGGTGATCTTGTTTTTCGCTAGGCATCAGAGTCACCATTCTTCTATAGCTCTCCTTTCTGTTCCCACTGACTCGCTCGCTCGGTGCTAATATTCCCCTGCAAAGGCTAACTGCACTCGTCCCCCACCTCCCTGCTCTCCAAGCCTAATTAACTGAAGGCTGACATTTTCTCTGCTGGTTCTGCCCTTTCCCACACCCTTCTCTCCCTGATCAGTTACTTTTAAAACATCTAGGGCTCATCCCCATGGACAGAGCTGTACATGCAATGCTACCCATGCAACTCCTACCCGCCACGAGCCTGTGAATAAAAAAGTCAAAAAGATCAGGGATAATGAATATTCTTCTTCCTAATAATTATATACTATCACATCAAGCTTCAATTTTTTATTATTAGATGCCTGAACATCCCATCTTTTTTCCTTTCTGAGGTTCTTCCTGGATGAAAAAATAATCCTACTGACTGAAAACATTCAATCAGTTACTTAAAATTGGAAAAAGCTACACAGAACTAACCATTGATCCAGAATTGTTTAGACACTCTCTTGCCAAGTACATATTCTAATTTATTAGACAGGCACAGTCTCCGTGGGATAGTCCCACAGTACAATCTACCACTACTTCAAAAAAGAAAACCTCTTAATTTCTTCCAAATTGCTGACCCATTTATCTGCTGGCCAAAGAATCAAAGCTCTAGTAAATATAATTATAAAAGAATAGAGAAAATATAAATAAGCCAAATGAGAAAAATATGATAACGGCAGCTATGAAGAATTTCTGGAAACACACTGATGTGAAAACTCTATGCGAAGACTTTTGAAAATGTCAATACTATGTTTATAGAAAATATAAATTACCAAAATTGTCTCAAAATACATAGAAAGCCTGACTAAATGAATAATCTTCCTTGGTTTTCAAATGAAGCCATGCACCCTCCTTGCATTGTTGTTTAAATTGTCATTGTGGCAATGTTCTTCTTTATAAAATTCAACTTTCTTATCTAAGAAAATTCTATTTATATGTTATGTCTCCTACTAAAGTTTAAAAAACCATCAAGTGTAGTCCTATTTCATATTAAAGTCATAAACAATTAAATAGAGCAATTAAATACAATAGATAACCTACAAGCCAAGCTTCACTCTCATAAAAACATAGTATGTGATAAAGAAAGCATTAAAAATCAGTACAGAATAAAGAAAATGGTTGGTGAGAAGGATGACTCGGCAGATGGTGTGGAGAAATTTAGCTATGGGGCGGGGGAGCAGAGGGACCATTTAGATTCTTCCTAATTCTCATAAACTCCAAAAATTAAATGTAGAACAATTATAGATTGAAATAAAAATAAAACAAATTTTAAAAATCAAAAGGATGAAAATGGGGTTAAATCTTTTATCATTGGTTTAGGAAAGAATTTGTTCATCTTAAACAAATGAAGAAATACAATCTAAAACAAGCAATAGGGTTGATGACATGGTTTTAAAACTTCAGTAAAACAAAAATTTTAAAACATAAACATTAAATTATAATGTTTATAGAAGCATTAGTCATAATAGCCAAAAGGTGGAAACAACCCAAATGTACATCAACTGATGAATTTTATTACTTAGCCATAAAAAGGAATAAAATATTGATACATGCTGCAACATAGATGAACATTGCAAACACTATGCCAAGTGAAAGGAGCCAGACACACACACACACACACACACACACACACACACACACCAGAAAAAAACCCCCAACATATTACAGGGTAGAGCTAAAGTAGATTTACAGTTGTTCGTATGGAAGAATAACACAATAATCAATAAATAATAATACAAGAATAAACTGTTTTGCATACTCATAACTATAAACCTACTTTTGCCAAACCCTGTATATAATTTCAAATATATGGTATGTCTAGAATAGGCAAATCTATCGAGACAGAAAGTAGATCAGTGGTTGCTGGGGGCAGGGGAACTTGGGGGGCAGGGTGAGGTCAGACAATAGCTAAAGGGTATATGGTTTCTTTTTAAAGTGATGAAAATATTCTAGAATTAATTGTGGTAACAGTTGCACAAGCCTGTGACTATACCCCCTCAAAATCATTCAATTGTACACTTTAAATGGGTAAACTGTATGTTATGTAAATTATATCTCAATAAAGCTGTTACTAAAAAATTCAATGGCAAATCACAAATGGGTTAAAATTTGAAATACATATGCCAAGAGGTTAATCTCCTTTTTATGTTAAGAGGTCACAGAAATCTCTCTAAAAACACCCAAAGCCCAATAAGCAGACATAAAAAGGAAGAAATATAAATCATCTCATCAAAAAAGAAATATATATATATACATAATTCATTATCGCTGATCACCATGGAATTACAAATAAATAAAAATAACATATTGCTATCTTACTTTGTTACATAAGGAAATGGTTGAAGGTGAGGTAAAACAGACACTCTCATTTAATGCAGAGGAGAGTATAAACACATACAACTTTTCTAGAGAGACAGGTGTCCACAGACAGCAAAAGAGAAAGCCTTTAAAATGTTCTTGCCTTTGGCCACATAATTCTACTTCTAAAAATCTCTCTTAATGAGGAAAATAAATGTTAAAAATGCAGACAAAGATAAAAACATTTTCAAGGAGTTTAAGGTAAAAGCTTATGACGTATGTGAAGTAAAAGAGCAGAATATAAAATCATATATCTTAGAGTGTGGGATATTAATTATATAAAGAAAACTGCCTTTTTAAAGGTGAGAAGAAAACATGTGATTGGATTATGCATGGCTCTCCCACCTCACTCCCTCTTTTCTTCCTTCTTCCAACCTTTCATATATTTTCATACTTTTCACAGTGAGGAAGCACTTTGATCATGGGGATGAGGTAAGGAAAATAATGGCAACTGAATGTTGGCTAATTGTTTCACCAGTTTGGCATCAATGAGATCGATCCTAATAGTGCAGCCCTTGGCAGATATTCCGCAGAGATCAGAGGGGCTGTGCATCACTTCCTTGTCGCAGGCCTTTTCTTTGAGTCCCCTTAGGTAGCTACCAGCAGCTAATTCATTTTGGGAAGCCAGGCAGGATGTCACTCACTCTGCGGGGTGATTCTGGTGGTGCTGATTGACAACACTCTCACTTCCGTTCTTCCCAGTCCCGTGGGGCTCTTCCACAGCCCACTGCAGACTGGGCGAGGGTCTAACCGCTTCAGCAGATTTGGTTTCCTCCGAAGGAAATGCCAACCCAGACATAAGCACTACTGAGACCCACCTGACACAGAAGATGGCCCCACACTTTCCTACTTAAACATGTAGACCCCTCTCCACCTTGAAGATAATACCACCTTTGTTGTCCTGAGGCTCAAAAACTAAATGTCTGAGTGAAGGCAGTCTGAAAACCCCAAGGATCCTCCCCAATGTCAAGTATTATTAAGACACCAATAGCGTCCTCACTGCTTTAAAATTTAACAATTTCCCCTCAGCTTCAACGAGATACTGTGAGAACATTACGGGAAGACTTTCTCTGTGCATTCTGCTCTCTAAATCTCATCCATAAAGGCCCCAAGTGACAACTTTGCTAGGATTCAGTGGCAGGAAAAGTTTGTCTCTTCCGAGAACTTGCCTCCTTTCTCTTAGGCAATACAAACAAGCTAACGTGATGTGTTTCACCATTTGCCCTGGATGCCAGGTAGCTCAGTGACAATTTTGGTTCTTTTTTTCTTTTTTTTTCTTTTTTTTTTGTATTTTTCTGAAGCTGGAAACGGGGAGAGACAGTCAGACAGACTCCCGCAAGCGCCCGACCGGATCCACCCAGCACGCCCACCAGGGGCGATGCTCTGCCCACCAGGGGGCGATGCTCTGCCCCTCCGGGGCATCGCTCTGCCATGACCAGAGCCACTCTAGCGCCTGGGGCAGAGGCCAAGGAGCCATCCCCAGCGCCCAGGCCATCTTTGCTCCAATGGAGCCTTGGCTGCAGGAGGGGAAGAGAGAGACAGAGAGGAAGGGAGGGGGGAGAAGCAAATGGGCGCTTCTCCTATGTGCCCTGACCGGGAATCGAACCCGGGTCCCCCCGCACGCCAGGCCGACGCTCTACCGCTGAGCCAACCGGCCAGAGCCCAATTTTGGTTCTTAACTACTATTGTGCTCTTATCCTAGGGCTTGTTCTCGCCTATTCCTCTTTTTCATACTCTTTAATATTAGAGCCTGCTTCAAATATTTCGGGGATCTAGGCAGGCTGTGAACCAATGTTTCTCAAACTAGCTGAAAGTCCTCTGACATAGTCCTCATGAGAATTTGTGCTTTGGCATTTCATTTAGATAACAATGCCTTTAAAACAGGATACAAATGCAAAGATATTCCAGATCACCTGGATGAGCATGTTATAACAGGGTCCTGCGTGTGTGTTTGCAATCATTCTGCAACTAAGGTCATGCTACTCTGAATGTCAGGGACTGATGAGGAAAAAAGAGGGGGCAGGTCGTTATGTAGAAGAGGCATTTGTGACAAGAGAACACAAGGTTCCCCCGAACACTACTTTCACATAGAGAAGGGTAGGGGGAGAACCAAGTCCCAATAGACACCCCCCCAACGCGACAGAATCTGGGAGCGCTATAGCCTCCCGCCATGTTCATGAAGCTGCTTCAATAAGGCAGCATCGCCTATGACATGAGTATAGTCAGTCTGCCTTTTATTTTATACCTGTGCTTGCATCTTGTTCATTTATTTACTTTCAGGGTTGGGAAAGAACAGTAAACATAAGAAGTTGAATATGTTTATACATATTAAACCACATCATAATAATCTGTTAACAATTAAATTTTTTCCTCTACAAGGGAGTCTACACATTATTTGGGTCTAAAAGAGAACTATAAATTTTACATACATTGTGTATACACATACACCTGGGTTCACAACAAGCCACATGAAGCAGCATATTAGGTAAGACGGCTGGCGACAGACTCCTTATTATTACTAATAATGAAAACAATAAAAGTACCATGTACTGAATATCACAGTGACTGCTTAATAGTCTTCATCTCACTTAATTGTCACAACATCCTTATGAGATAGAAATCAAGATCCTATTTCCATTTTACAGATGGAAACACCGTGCCTGAAGGATTGAAGTAACCTGGCTAAGGTCACGCAGCAGGCCAGCAAGGGGCCCGGCAGAAACTGGCCCCGGGTGTCTATGCCCTGCCTCCTTGGTGAATGTGGCCCAGGGCAGGAAGCGGTGTCAATTCTATTCCTGGTCTGGGGTTGTGACTGCAGCACATGAAACATGATGTGGGTTTTCACTTACCAGCATCTGGTGGTGCTGCCTTATTCTGAGCAATGCCACCTTGATCAGGAATACTGACCTGCCACCCGAACCAACAGGAACATTCCAACGATGGGGTTAAAGTCAAGAGACACTGAATGCCAACTGGCCCAGCTAGGATCCCATGTGCCTGAGGGGCCTCTGACCCCAAGGCTGCGCTCTCTTACTTTCCAATTAACTTTTCAGACTACAGCGCTTACTGCCTCTGTCCTGCTCATCGTCTCGCACTCGGGTGGGACAATGGTTTTTTTGACAGCCCACAAGAGGGGTAGGGTAAGAAGAACAAGAGAAAGGTGTGTGCTGATTTTGAAGAGTATTTTTCAGAGTACACAAGCTAACTTCTCTTCAAAGATAATGCTAAGCTTTGGGGAAAGTACAGGCAAGGTTCATTCTTAGAAATGACCACAGTTGCAATTTGTTGAGCATTTACTATCTCCCAGAAACCTTGCAAAATCCTTAACATATATGATTCCATTTTATCACAACTAAGTGACTAGTAATTCTACCCATTTCACAGATGAGAAAACTATGGCACAGAAATTTAAGTTGTCCAAATAGTACAGTATATGCTGTATGAGATTTCACCCCCAAATCCATGCTCTGATGCACTCTCACATTTCCCACACTGTCAGCCATGCACCGTCGTGGTACAGGAAATGATTCTAAAGTGTACAGCAAACAGTCAGTGACACCGAGCCACCCTGTGAGAAAGTCCCCTTTCATTTCTTTTAATCCCACTTACATCAGAAGAAAGGTTCCATTTGGTAAGAAGGTGTGGTGCCTTTAATAACCTCTTTAACATGCGTGTCTCCCTTTGCACCAGAGAGAGAGCAAGGCTGTGAGCCCACAGGTCTGAGTGTCTAGTAGAATTTAATGCACTGTTTGGTTTCATTGTTTTATTTTCTAGTTACCTTCTTTTTATATCATGAGATACGGTGTTTTTTTTTTTTCATTTATAGTGGCAGAGTTTCCTTTTAAAAGAAATTTACTTAAATTAAAAAAACATGAATTGACTTAAAGAAAATAGTATAAACAGCACAATGGAAAAGTTCTAGAAATAGACAGTGGCGAGGGTTGTGCAGCACTGTGAATATACATAGTTCACGCCACTGAGTCGTATACTTAAAATTGGTTAAAATGGCAAATATTATATTTTGCCACATTTAAAAAAAAATTCATAGAATTATAAATTTTAAGCGGGTGAACTGCATGGCATATAAATTATATTTCAATAATTTGTTTTAGTTCATTGCTGTTCTTATTTGTTTCTGGAAGTTGGAAAAAAGCTATTTCTCTCTTGTGTGCTCCCCCAATATTAGTGAGGACAGAACTTTTCTCACCCTAACATTTATTGGGGGGGGGCAGATAGACCTTGAATATTGGTTATTCGTCGAGAGGCAGCAAATATTTGTTGAGGAGTAAAGAAATGAATTATGGATTATTGTATTAATTTAGATGGGAAATACACCTTTTTTTGCAGAAAGGTAACCTCAGCACCCAAATGCTATTTGACATAATTTGTCGTCTTTATCCTTCAGGAAGTCTTTTTTCAATTTCTCGAAACTTCTATGCCAGCACTTTTCTAAACCTTTAGAAACATACCTCACTTCAAAAATAGGGGTATTTATGGTCTCATCGCACAGGTTAGTGTTTGTAAACCAAAACCATGTTGGTGATCCTCGTATGACTGAAGTCTGAGCAAAGCTGAATTATGCTGTACGTACTGCTTCATTTTGGGAAGCTAAGTCTATCAGTAGTTTTTAAAATATAGTAAAGTGAAGGTGGGAAGGGAAGAAAACCTATAGCATAAACATCCTGATTTCTCTTCTCTAAACTTTGGAAAAAGAAGGTGAACTGAGAAGGGAATTAAGGAGGTAAATTTCAATTGAGAATTAAGAACTCCCACCAATCTAGCCAAAATGGAGTGAAAGAGAAACGGCCGTTGGGGCCAGGCAGGGAAACGTGGATGTCTGGGCTGAACGAAGGAGCAGGAGCTCGTCGATTTGTGTCCTGAATTTCCGGAATAGCTGATAAAAGAGAGTGAAGAAGATTCAAGATTTCTTGGAAGAATGCAGAAAACTGACACGCAACCTACTACATAGCAGGGTCCAGGAAAGAACGGGGCTGTGTTCCCTCTTCATTTGCACCCCAGGCCGGGACCCAAATTTAACATCACACAGATGGGGCAGGAAACAGAGACTTGCCTGAGGTCTGAGACGCCTCTGAAGGCTGTTCCACTCAGGATAAAATTTCTCATCTATTCTGATTCTCCTCCATCTACCTGAGCCACAAGGATGAAATCATAAAACAGCTTTCTCAAAGCCCAACATAAGATGTGCTGAAACCTGAGCTTCTTCATCACCTAGAATGTGTCTACTGAACATGTATGACATGGACCCATGGGGACCTCAAGAGAGCGTCCTTCACGGTTGTGGCCTTAAAGAGTGTACAGCTGGCCTGACCTGTGGTGGCACAGTGGATAAAGTGTCAACCTGGAAACGCTGAGGTTGCCGGTTCGAAACCCTGGGCTTGCCTGGTCAAGGCACATATGGGAGTTGATGCTTTCTGCTCCTCCCACCTTCTCTATCTCTCTCTCTCCCCCTCTCTATAATGAATAATTAAAATCTTTATAAAAAAATTTTTTTTAAATAAAATAAACCTTCCTTAAAAAAAAAAAAGAGTGTACAGCTGAACTGGGGAAATGAGGTTCCACTTAAGAACACTGAGATCTCTGACACCTTCCCTGCAAACACTAACCTGTGCGATGAGACCATAAATACCCTATTTTTGAAGTGAGGTATGTTTCTAAAGGTTTAGAAAAGTGCTGGCATAGAAGTTTCGAGAAATTGAAAAAGACTTCCTGAAGGATAAAGATGACAAATTATGTCAAATAGCATTTGGGTGCTGAGGTTACCTTTCTGCAAAAAAAAAGGTGTATTTCCCATCTAAATTAATACAATAATCCATAATTCATTTCTTTACTCCTCAACAAATATTTGCTGCCTCTCGACGAATAACCAATATTCAAGGTCTATCTGCCCCCCCCCCCCAAGAAATGTTAGGGTGAGAAAAGTTCTGTCCTCACTAATTTTGGGGGAGCACACGAGAGAGAAATAGCTTTTTTCCAACTTCCAGAAACAATTATAAGAACAGCAATGAACTAAAACAAAGCATTATGGGAAATAAGCGGGGATTTCTAAAATGCAGTTATGGCCCCCAGAAAATCAAAGAAGGAAGAACATCCCCAAAGAAGCAACAAGTAGGATCTTGACAGGCACAGAGAGTGCTGACAGGGGGTCGGAATGACTTTGCTAGCAGAGGTAAAGGCATGATTAAGGACAGACAGGCAAGAGAGTAAGTGATATGGTTGGGCTATAGGAAGCACAGCAGGAGCACCTTCTATGGTGGGGGAGAGAGGGCAGGGGAGCCTCGGTGTCAGGGAGGACCCTGAATACCATTCAAGGAGTTTGGACTGTATATTGAAGACCTGTCAGCAAAGAGTATTCATGAGAAAAGGAAATTCCATAAAACAAAGATTGAAATGTATTTTTATTTTTTTTAAAGGTTGAAGGATTTTCTTTGCTTGCTTTTGAAATAATCCCAGACACAAACAGAATATGTCAGTTCTTTTGTAAACTGGGTCAGAATGGAGAAGGGGAGCAGCCTTCCACTATCACACCCTGAGCCAGGAGGGCCTTCAAATATCTAAAATAAGCTAGTGGCTAGCAAACTGTTACCAAGTCAACATCCTGCTTATCTGCTTTCACGAGCAAATAAGATGCTATAATTAACCTGATGTCTGAAAGTGTACCACAAGCATGGTTCACAAAACGCTTAGAAAAGTGATTTTTAAGTGGATTAAGCATGTCTCTTAGTAGCTTAGAAAATCAGTGTCATGACTATTGTTGTGTCCTTAGAAAGCACAAAGGGAGACTTCAGACCTGGCCTTGTCTCTAAATTCCAAATGCACACATGATGTACCAGATGAAGGTACTCTTTGCTCTGTTGCAAAAGCATGTGGGACTGAGAGGGAAGGTGAGAGAGAGGCTTGCAATGGTGAAACTCAGATCTTAGGTTTCAGTCACCCCCTACACCCTCCAGTTTCCTGGCAAACTTCAAGACGGCCTTTGCATTTCAGTCATCACCCATGGGTCTTTCTTTTCCCTTGTTCACCCACCTTGGTTAATGGGTATTGAATTTCCCATCCAACTAACTCCTTTCATTTAAAAAGCTCCCTACACAGTGACAAGTATATTCAACCCGCAAGTCACTAGCTACCCCTAAAGTCACATATAGTCATCAATCACAGAATGATATTAAGGGGGTCAGTAGAATGCCAGACTCTTACCCACCCCATTCTTACTAGCATTCAAACCAAGGGAGGGAGGAGGTGACGATTATTTAGTAGCATTAATGTGAGTTCATTAAAGTCACATCAATTATTGTCCTTATCACCTTCATGTTTATGATCCTCAAGATGCCAGAAAGGTAAGGCCCTATGCTGTGGACATATCCCCAACTCAGCCTTTAGATAAACTCATGGTGGCCACCTCTGCCTCCCTGGAAACAAGAAAGGAACAGAAAGGAGTAGGAAAATTGAACCCACTCCTCCCATAAGGCCATGCTGACTTCCTTTCCCAACAGGCTGGCTCACCTGTCACATCCGACCTGCCTTACCATCCAGATGTTCCATGCCAGCTGTAGAGTCCTGAGGCTGCCAGGCTGTACTACACATTGGTGGGTTTGCAGCGCTGGGTTCTGGATCAAGAATCTACTCCAGTCTTTTCCAGCTCACGTACACAGAAGTTGTTTTCCTTTGTTCACCAGGTAATTCCTATGACCTTCTTCAAGGCACATGAAGTTCAGGTTAAGGGAGAAAGGCGGGAGGAGAGCAGACCTCAGGCCTCTAAGACCTTATCCAACCCCCACCCAGTTGCTCTAAATGAACTAGTCAAAGTGTTAGTTTTGTTTTAAAGCAAAGGATGAGGGTTCTTCCCTTCCCCTCCCCAACTCACACTACCAGCTCTTTAGCTTGAACAAAAATAGCCACACAGCTGCAGCTGCCATGACAACCTAAGTGCAGTTGTCCATCGATGATAAAATCTGTCTGCAGCCCTCCCACCTCCCAGCTGGGGCTGGGGCCATCCAACCCTCTCCCAAGTTCAACCTTTAGAAAACTTCACTGAGCAATAGAGCCAAGCTGCTCCAGCCTCATCCGAGAAGCCAAAGGGTTATTGGGAGTTCTTGTACCACCCAGCATCTCAGAACCTCTTATTCTCATTTGTCCCTTTCAGTGTCCCCAGGCACATTGACAGATGTGACTGTCTCCATTTTACAGGGAAAACTGAGGGCTCAGGATGTGAACTGATGAGTTCTGTGTCATTAGCTTCTCATTTAATATAGAACCACATTTTCAACTCAAGGTTCCCATCTTCTAACCAGTTTCCAGACCAAAGGAAGAGCTGATCTCAGGAAGCATGACCCCAGCGGAGAAATAATTCTCCTGGGTGAGCAGCTTCATGGCCACGATGGAAGTTCCCTCAACCGGCCTCTGGGATAAATCTGGGAAGGACTGCGGAAAAATCTGCTGCCCCGCCATGCGAAATGGGTTCCACAGAAACCCACCTCTTTCCTGGACCCAGCGTCTCTGGAGCCGCTCCAACCAAGCACAGCTTCACTGGCCAAATTTGTCAAGATCCTTAAGAGGTACTGTCCATACCTGCATTCCAAAGGCCACCACTGGGGAGGAAGTGCTCCACTGGGACTCTTGGGGCTGGAAGCTTGCAGGCCCCTATTTCATCGTTCCGGAAACCCCAGGGTTGCTAATAAAGCTGCAGATACCACAGCCCCAGTATCTTCCTCTTTCTTCATCTCTTTCCGACACTTATAAATGTGCTTCCTCTCTCTATGTAAATTTCGTTCAAATGGCACGGCACAGGCTTCTAATGAGGCCATTAATAATTGGCCTTTAAACAGCCTCTTCTTGGTTTCCTGGTTCGGGAATCAATTCTAATCTAAACAGACTCTGAGGTCTGGGTTGACTGGTGTCAGGACAGATGAATGGGCTTTGTTTGGGGAAGGCCATGAAAATGCTGTTTGTTTTCAGCCACCCAAGGGTTCAGAGGTCAAAGGCAACTCTTGATCATAGACCTGAGCTTAGAAAATTGTCAAGAAAACTCCCTTTTGTCTCTCTACCACTAAACCCTCAAACTTCCAGGAAAGGCTGAGAGGATGTTTCTACTTTTGCTGACCCTTAGCATTCTAACCAGCTGAAACTATGATTTTGGACTGGTCTGTTTCATTTTCTGTTTTCAAGAAGGATAACTTTCGCTCACTCTGCCCTGAAAGGCTGTGTGTGGCTTCACAGTACAGGTCAAGTTGGGGTGGGGGCTTGATCCTCTCGGGTGATCGGCTTAAAGAAATACAAAACAATAAGACGGCACTACAAATTTTGCTTAAACAATTATAAGCCAAAATAAAAATCCCTTTAACCCTAGGCTGCTGATTGTCTTCAGTAATTAAACCTGAGCTAATACTAAAGGCAAGGCTCTAAAGATACTTTCCTAGCAACAGAAATGCAGCTAGCTCCTGAAGGGTGCTGGAATAGTGCAGTCAACGAAGCCACACTAGGCCTGAACTCAAGTCCTATCTCTACCATTTACTGGGTATTCACGACTTTTCTAAGCTTCCATTTTCTCTCCTTTAAAATGAGAATATTTATACCTGCCTGGCCTGCTGCAAGCCTGGGAGTAAACACCGCCCTTTGCAAACTGGGAAGTATTAGACGAAGTTAAGTATTTGTTATTTTTATTATTTATTTACCAAATGGAGAGTTCTGACGAAATGATTCTCTGCGAGAAAGGGGCAGAGGCGTACCTCTGCATCGGGTAGTCCAGAGCTGGACAATGACAATCAAATGTGGTCCAGGAAGAGAGTGTCAGGTGGCCCGGGGATGTTCCAGGTAGTCGAGGAGACAGGAAACAGCTGAGATCCAGCCACCTCCATGTAGGAGCAGCGAGCTGTGATTGTCCACAATATAACAGGCATTCTGTACCCAGCAGACGACCCAGTGAGACTGTGGTCAGTGAGGATTTTTAAAGTGGGATCTGAGCTGCTTTGGGCTCAGAGTTTCTGTTGCAGTGGAATCCTGCACTCCCTGGGCATTATCACACTCGCCTAGGACAGGCAGCGTGGCAAGGGGCAGAATAGCAGAGCAGTAAGCTCAAGCGCTCTGCCTGCATTCAAACCCCAGCTCTGCCACTTTCTGTCTGCCACTTACCAGTGTCTCAGTTTCCCCTTGCACCAATGGAGATAATAATACCATCTACCTCATACAATAGTTGTAAGCATAAAATGAGTTGATTCATATAGAATGTGTGAAAGAGCACGGGGCAGAAGAGGAAGCACTGAAGAGTCATTAGTAATCGTGTTGTTTATCTGTTGACCAAACTGTTCTTCCAGCAGACAGTGATTTCCCTGAGGGCAGATTCTCTGACATTCATCCTTGGATCCCCAGAGGCAAGAACATAGTGAGCCGTCAATAAATGTCTCTTGCATGAATAGATGAATGGATGGATGAGATAAGACCAAGCACCTAAGTGACTAACAAGAGAAAGTGCAACCCAGGAGAAGCACAGCAAGTCTTCATGCCTTGAGGCATTTGGTGTGGAATCTGGAGACAAACAGGAAAGTACCTTCCCAATTCATGCTAGCAGGCTGAACGCAGCTGCCCTAAAAATTCACCAGGGTTCACCGTGTTAGTCCAGGTCTTCAAAGAAGCAAATGCTAAAATGGGATTAAACATGCAAGGATTTTACTAGGGAAAATGCCTGAGGCAGAAAATGGGGAGGGAGGCTGGGAGACCCATCAGATAGTCTGGGCCCAGATGAAGAAGAGGGGGAAGGAAGGATGGGTGGAAGGATCTAGACCAGGGGTCTCAAACTCGCGGCCCGCCGAACAATTTTGTGCGGCCCGCAGACTAATCCACGAAGTTCAAAATATTTTGGATAAAGTTAAGTAAGCCTAGGGGCCTACTTGTATTTTTCATTTCTCTAGCATCCTAGCTAGATATTAGCTTAGTTAACAGCAGTTGTGATGCAAACTACAGTTTCTGGTCGTTTTGTGACACCGAGTAAACTGCATGTACGATTGTGCTTGTTGTACTGATTTTTTTTTGTTTTCAACTGCAGTGAGACAAGTGTTGCGTAACAGTTGCCTTTTGTAGACCTAGTGTGGCCCGCTGAACGGCTGTGATCTTGCTCTGTGGCCCACATGCTGAGTTGAGTTTGAGACCCCTGATCTAGACCATTGAGCTGTCTAAGGAAAGTTCTGCATGTCGGCCAGGGAATCCTCGAGCTGAAGCTGACCATGGGGAAACTCCTGTCTTCCAGGAGCTGGCCTGCTATAGTGTCCCTGCTGTGCTCAATCACTGTCATTGGATGGGAGCAGCCTGTGAGAAGCATGGTCTTGGTCAAATACAATGATGGTTTCAGAGCACAGCCCTGGGGCCCATGGTCAAGTCCACTTCTAGCAGCTAGAGGTCTGCTAGGTGCATTCTCATCGCTGCTGCATAAAGGGTAGTCCTTAACAGCATGGGATTTGGGGCACAGTGTAGGTTGGACCTCAGGTTACTAACTGGTTACCTTAGGCAAGATACTCAGTCTCTCAAAGCCTCATTTTCCTTATTTGTGAAATGGAAATCATAATTCCAACCTCTCAAAATTGTTATTGTCAAACACTCTAACACATAGTAAATGTTCCATAAAAGGCAGTTGCTGTACCCCTGACCCTCATTATTATTAATAATGAAGTACTTCTATCAGCAAATAGGACATGAGATCAATCCCCGCTGTTGGACACGAGTATTGGAATTTTATAAATCTACCCCCAGGGCATGGAACATAAGCCTAGAACCACGCTTTGGCAATATCACAATTCAAACAACCAAACCAGTTTGTCTACAAAGAAAAGGTCACCGGGGCTTTCCGAGTTCGGTTGTTTCCTGGAGGGGAGACCGAGGCGGGTTGCTAGTGTCCGAATCCGTCCACAGGCATGAACCTCGCCCCTTTCTCCCGCTCGGTGGTGTCCACAGTGTCCCCAGCCTGTGCTGGCTGTGGTCTAATTCCCCGCAGCGCCGTCAGGAAACCCTCTTCCAGGAGGAAGACCCCCACTGGCTCCCAGCTCTGCCCCGCGCATGTTCAGAACACCTGTTTCGGAATTCTGCTTGGTTTTGTCTCTGTGACCTTAAAGTTTTTTTTAATTTTTTTAAATTTTATTCATTTTAGAGAGGAGAGAGAGAGAGAGAGAAGGGGGGAGGAGCTGGAAGCATCAACTCCCATGTGTGCCTTGACCAGGCAAGCCCAGGGTTTCGAACCAGTGACCTCAGCATTTCCAGGTCAACGCTTTATCCACTGCGCCACCACAGGTCAGGCCTTTTTAAAAAAAAATTTTTTTTTTAAGTTTTTTTTAAATCTTGTGCTACGTCCTATTAGTAGCCACCGCCTGGTGGTTACTGGCTTCTGACAGCTATATCTGACTGGAGTCACAGAGCTGTCCCCTTGTTAGCCTGGCTATGACCTGGGGCAGTAACAGCTTTCATGGCATCAGGTCAGCTGGCTCGGGCCTCTTCCAGCATGGCTGACCCTGTGCCTGGGTGGCAGCAACAACTAAGAGCCTACAGGGAAGGAAAGGGGCTCCCAGACACCCTGGAAACCACACTGCTGCCTCTTCCTCCATCACCTCAGCGGCCATTTCTGCAACACCCGCTTCCCAGGGAGTCGCCAAAACACACAGTGGGATTTCTAGGGGTAGGGGGGTTGTCTTTGTCTTTGAAGACGTGACCTTCAGTTTTTCTAACTGAGAAGAGTGAAATTTAAACTAAAAAAAAATATTGATTTTGTTTAATAATTAACAGCTTAAGAAAACTGATCAAACTGCACTTGCAGAATGCTATTCTCCACTTTGCAGGGACTTTTCCAGGGAACTTGAAGTTTCCGTGTTGGCACTGCACTCCAGCCCTCGAGCTGCTTTGTTTCAACCTGAGGTTGGAAAGCAGAACTGGCCGAACCCTGTCAGCCAAGCTGAACTGCACCTTCCCATCTGAGAGATGAAAAGGTCACTCTCTGAAGTGGAAACAAAGCCACAAAGCAGAAACAGGTTGGCCACTTGCTCGTTGGCCTCCAACAGAAGCACTGAGCCCGCCTCCGACCGTGGCTTGTTTTCCCTGCCAGTCCTCCCAGCCAGAGCTAGAGAGGCGCTGGGCCAGCTCGACACCCGACGTTCCCAGTGTCCGGGACGGAAAGTCCCATCTCCAGAGACAGATGCTGCTCAAGTTCTGCCCCGTTGACACAAAAAGATATTTACAAGTAAGCAGACTCCTGACACCACCTCTGCCTCTTATTTGCATTTATCCTTCTCACTAATTAAAAAAAAAATCAATCAGATGTTGTTTCCGTGCAAATCCAAATTATTTTTAAAAAAAATGATATCCTGAAGTGAAATCTAAGCATTCCCACACTACCACCTTCTCAAGCCAACAGTCCGTTAAACACTTGACCCCCTGTGAGTCACTTCTGTGTTCCCAGTTGTCCTCTTCTGTGTTAATACAATTTGATTTTGGAGGTCCTGTCCAGCCTCGCCACTCTGTGAGCGACGACACCCCACTAAACACAAAAATGGAGTTCACTGACCTTCTGCAAACATTTCTCCACACAAGCCCAGCGTGGTTGTGTGTATAGTACGAGAGACGCAGCATGAGAGCCCACTTTCTGGTTCAGCGTCCAGAGCAGGGGCGCAAAATATTACCTTCCTTCTTATTTTATATTAATTACAGGAATCACCAGAAACCTAATCAACATTGGGATCAGAATTAAAAAAAAAAAAATCTATTCCACTGATTCAAATCTTCTCAGCAGGGAGGTGGGAATGTTTGCCAATGTCCTGCCAGAGTGAAGAATTATAGTGGAGAAATGGTGTAGCTTTTAAAGCTTAGTCAATATTCTGATATAACTTTGTATTTAAAAAAAAATGTAAAGCTATTATTTTTATAACATGAACCACAGAAAGGGACGTTGTCAAAAGGGAGCATGAATTCAGACAGGTTAGAAACTGCTTCGCTGTCATCCTTGCAACCTTGTGTCTACCTGCCTGCCACTCCCTCAGCCTCTGTGCCCCTCCCACCAACACCCACAGTCCCCAGAACCCTGCTTGCTGGCACTTTTCCGTGATATTCAGCCCCTTTGTATGTTGTGTTTTGCAAATCCACTGTCACAGTGTGGTTGATTTCCCCTTTGGTCAGGGTGGTATGGTTGATTTCCCCTTTGGTCAGGGTTCGGCAACCTTCCAAAGGACACAGACCCCTGTAGGGGAAGAGGAGAGTGGCTCACTGTTGTGAAGTGGGCAAAGAGCACCTGGAAGGCTCTCATGCACAGAAATCTCCCCCACCTCCACATTCGACTAATAAAAGCTTCAGCTGAGTTATCACACGGGGATAATGCAAATGTCCTGGGGAAAGGTTCAGCTTCATGATCACTCACACCTTAGAAGCAATTATTTTTGAATGTTAGATCCTCAGGGCTTGAAAGACACTTACAAATCATTTAGAGCAAAGTTCCACTTAATAAAGGACTTTTTAAAATCATAGTCAACCTCTATTTGAACACTTATAGTAACTAAATCTCCCTTCTTGAAAGGATCTAGGCCACTAATGGGCATTTGGAATTATCTGTAAAAATTCATCTTTATGTTTAGTTCAACCCTGTAGGATCTGTTAAAATGGTTCTTCTGCACGGAAAGAAAATCCGCACTTAAAATGCCTTAAACAATAAGGACATTTATGTCTCAGAACAGAAAGTACAAGTACTGTAATTGGGTAGATTTGGGGGTTGGCTAAAATTAGGGGTTAATGACATCATCAAGGTCCCAGGTTCTTTCCATTTCTCTATTCCAGCAACTTTCAACTGGTATGCTGCAAGAATTTTTATTTATTTATTTATTTATATTTATTTATTTATTTTTAACAGGGACAGAGAGAGAGAGAGAGAGAGTCAGAGAGAGGGATAGAGAGAGAGAGAGAGAGAGTCAGAGAGAGGGATAGAGAGAGAGAGAGATAGGGACAGACAGGAACGGAGAGAGATGAGAAGCATCAATCATCAGTTTCTTGTTGCAACATCTTAGTTGTTCATTGATTGCTTTCTCATATGTGCCTTGACCATGGGCCTTCAGCAGACTGAGTGACCCCTTGCTCGAGCCAGCGCCCTTGGGTCCAAGCTAGTGAGTTTTTTGCTCAAGCCAGATGAGCCCGCGCTCAAGCTGGTGACCTTGGGGTCTCGAACCTGGGTCTTCCGCATCCCAGTCCGACGCTCTATCCACTGAGCCACCGCCTGGTCAGGCTGCAAGAATTTTTAAAACACATACTACCTGACTAGTCAGGGGCACTGATCTCTTTTCCTTTACACATTGTCAAATAAAAGAAATGACAACAGCCAACACAACAGTTTCCCTCCATTGTGAATGCCCTGTCTTGAATCATAAATAGATAGGTCATATAATAGAGTTGCATCTTATTGGTCATGTCACATAATAAGATTGTGTCTGATTGGTTAATTTTTGATACTTGAAATTCCAATATACAAGTAAAGGCACCTGATTTTTTTTTTAAAAGTCACTTTGTAACAAAAACGGTAGGTAATTACTATATATTATAAATTTTTTTGTAAATCAATCAAAATTATACATGTTTTTTGTCAGATCTGTGTGCTACAAAATGTTAGCAAATTGCTTGTGTGTGCTGTGGCATGAAAAAGATTGAAAATCGCCGCTCTATTCTATCATCTTCAGCGTGAGTTTCATTCTCAGATTGGTAGTAGCAATCTGTAGGTTCACTTTAGATACAACAAGGCCCCGAGGAAAAAGAAAAAATATCTCCCAAGCACAGAATCTAAACTCTTCCCTTCGGCCCTGGCCGGTTGGCTCAGCGGTAGAGCGTCGGCCTAGCGTGCGGAGGACCCGGGTTCGATTCCCGGCCAGGGCACACAGGAGAAGCGCCCATTTGCTTCTCCACTCCTCCGCCGCGCCTTCCTCTCTGTCTCTCTCTTCCCCTTCCGCAGCTGAGGCTCCATTGGAGCAAAGATGGCCCGGGCGCTTGGGATGGCTCTGTGGCCTCTGCCCCAGGCGCTGGAGTGGCTCTGGTTGCAACATGACGACACCCAGGATGGGCAGAGCATCACCCCCTGGTGGGCAGAGCGTCGCCCCATGGTGGGCGTGCCGGGTGGATCCCGGTCGGGCGCATGTGGGAGTCTGTCTGACTGTCTCTCCCTGTTTCCAGCTTCAGAAAAATGCAAAAAGAAAAATAAATAAATAAATAAACTCTTCCCTTCACTCTGACTGTTCCAACTTATGTCACATGCACAATAACCATCACCAGAAGCACATACATTTATTGACTCCATTCACCATCCAGGGTGGAAAGAATGTAGGAACTTCCACCAGAAGGTTCAGCACACCTGCCTCCCAGAAATCTCCATCTCAAACACAGTTCTCTCTAACCCCACAACTCAGGACACAGACACAACTTTTTCCATAGGATGGCTCAGACAACATGTTTCCAAACTCCCTGGTTGTCCTTTAATGGACATAGCCTAATTGGTCAGTTTCCCCCTAAAAAGGTGGTACCTGGAAGAATGAAACATCATCTTTGACAGAATGCAATGAAATTAAAATATTCCAAGACTGGAGAGCTATATTTTTATTAATGTAGCTTAATATTGTAATAGCTTTCAGTGGCAACGTTGTACTGTTGGTTCCGTATTAATCAAGCAGTCATCTATAACCTGCAGTTCATTTTCACAAGTTAATACCATGGGCATTCTGCCATGCTGTGCTAGTTGAATTGCTACGAGCAGATCATCCAAACTGAACTAGATCAAGATAATCCTGAATAATTCTTCTACCACTCTGTAATAACTATCTAGCCACCTACAAATGTTATGTCAGTAAATTTGTATTAGTCTGCAAGGGCTGCCACAAAAAAATATCACAGACTGGTTGGCTTAAACAACAGAAATCTATTTTATCATCGTTCTAGAGGCTAGAAGTCCAAGATCAAGATGTTAGCAAGTTTGGTTTCTTTTAAGGCCTCTTTCTTTGGCTTGCAGATGGCTGGCTGCCTTCTTGCTATGTCTTCAAAAGGCCTTTTCTCTATGCTCACACATATCTAGGTCCTAAGCTCTTCTTATAAGGTCACCAGTCATACTGGATTAGGGCTTACTCTAATAATATCACTTTAAGCTCAGTTACCTCTTAAAAGACCTATCTTCAGGCCCTGGCCGGTTGGCTCAGTGGTAGAGCGTCGGCCTGGCATGTGGAAGTCCCGGGTTCGATTCCTGGCCAGGGCACATAGGAGAGGCGCCCATCTGCTTCTCCACCCCTCCCTCCTCTCTGTCTCTCTCTTCCCCTCCCGCAGCGGAGGCTCCACTGGAGCAAAAGATGGTCCGGGCGCTGGGGATGGCTCCTTGGCCTCTGCCCCAGGTGCTAGAGTGGCTCTGGTCATGACAGAGCGACACCCCAGATGGGTGTGCTGGGTGGATCCTGGTCGGGCACATGCAGGAGTCTGTCTGACTGCCTCCCCGTTTCCAGCTTCGGAAAGATACAAAAAAAAAGACCTATCTTCAAACACAAATTCTGAGGTACCCAGGATTAGGATTTCAACATATGAATGGGGGGGAAGTTTGAACATAATTCAGCCCAAATTTGAAATCTGACTTTTGTATTTGCCTCAAAGTCAGAGAAAAACTGAACAGGAAATATGAGACCATCTGAGACCAGGGTATCTGGCACTCCACTGGACAATCCTTTAAGGATGACCATTAGCGAACAACCATTAATCCAATTACTTTCTTGTGTTACACTGAGATCAGCCTCTCTGGTAAGAGGATTTTGACTAAATTTGGGAAAATGTTGAAGAACTGTGGCATTGGTAGTTGAGCAAAAAGCGAGCTCTATCAGGGGTTTCCACAGTCAGAGTGGGTGACTTTGGACATGAAGGTGCTGAATCAGGGGGCTGCTGAGTAGTGAGTCATAATGAAAGAGGCTGAAAGAAAGAAAGCTAAAAGTGTCCTGGCCAGAGAGCTCACTGGTTAGAACATCTTCCCAATACACCCAAGGTTGTGGGTTTGAATCCTGGTCAGGGCACGTATAAGAATCAACAAATAAATGTATAAATAAGTGGAACAACAAATCTATGTTTTTCTTGCTCCCTTCCTCTCTCTATATAGAAGCAACAAATTAAAAAAAAAATTTTTTTTAAGAGCTAAAAGGTTATCGCCCTGGCCTGATAGCTCAGTTGGTTAGGACATTGTCCCGAAATGTGAAGGTTGTGGGTTTGATCCCCAATCAGGTCACTTGCAGGAACAGATCAATGTTTCTGTCTCTCCCTACTCTCTCCAAAAATCAATAATTTTTTCTTAAATTTTTAAGTAAGGAGCTAGGAGGTTACCCAATTCCATTACTTCCCTATTTCACTTAGGACATGGGTAGCAGCAACTGAAATTGAGACACTGATAATTATCCTGAATGTTCATAGCATAGATTGACTATGCCTGTCTTCATTACTTTGGTAGTAATGCAATTAGCCACGTGGGCAGTGATGAATTGGCATTTTGCCTGGACTCGAAGACTCATGTTTCTTTAGACATGATGAACGGAAAGCAATTGGTATGCTAACCTCTTTTAAAAATATACACACACAAATATAAATAACAAATAAATATATGGGACTTGTAGAGAAACTACATATAAATACTAAAGAATTAAGTAGGTAGCACTAAAGAGTTGGATTTAGATAAACAAACACCGGCCCGGCCAGGGCTCACAGGAGAAGCGCACATTTGCTTTTCCACCCCTCCGCCGCGCTTTCCTCTCTGTCTCTCTCTTCCCCTCCTGCAGCCAAGGCTCCATTGGAGCAAAGATGGCCCGGGCGCTGGGGATGGCTCTGTGGCCTCTGCCTCAGGCGCTAGAGTGGCTCTGGTCGCAACATGGCGACGCCCAGGATGGGCAGAGCTTCGCCCCCTGGTGGGCAGAGCTTCGCCCCATGGTGGGCATGCCGGGTGGATCCCGGTCGGGCGCATGCGGGAGTCTGTCTGACTGTCTCTCCCTGTTTCCAGCTTCAGAAAAATGAAAAAAATAAAATAAAATAAAATAAATAAAATAAAATTAGATAAACAAACACCGTTTGGAGTTAGCTCAGTTACTCACTAATCTTTAACTGTTCCTTCTTAGATTAAATTGCTTAATCTAAGAGGCAAAAAGCCTGATCTCTAGGTGGATTTACAATCCCAGTGCCTGAAGCTTTAGGGTAATCCCTCTGCCAGGGTTGGTTGGTTGGGTTTTCCCTCTTGCTAGTAGTTTGAGAAAACACTCAAAAGATAGGAAATCATGTTCGGAGGGTATGAAAGAATCACTCAGCACGGCTCTACATCACATGCTCAAAGCCCCCTTTCTGATACCAACTCCCTACTTAAAACCAATGATACTGGCACATGAGGGTTCACCCTGCAAGACCTGCCTCCTCCTCAATTTCCTTAAAGAAAAAAATTCTCAAAGAAAAGAGAAGCACCATTTTTCATTCCGTTCTGATTTGTATTGCTTTGGGCACCATTATGAGATTAGTCCGTGATGGCATAACACCTGGATGGGAAGAGCGCTGTGTGACCTCACCCTTTTCTGTTTCCTCATTAATAGATGCTTTTTAGCTACTTTACCAACTGACACCAAGTCTTGCCTCTGGCCTCTAATTAAACCCTTAGCAGGGTTTTATATAAACTTAAATTTACATTCAATCATTGCCATAGCAACCATCATACAGAATTAGATACTTCTTCCCCTCTGACAATCTACATTTTTTAAAGAGCTGCTTTTCTCTTCAGTTGAAAATCTAAGCTATTCAGAAGATAATGATTAAAAATCTATTTTGAAAAAGTACATTTAAACAGAATGTAACAAGGTTCTAAAAAAAAACAGACATTTGAAGTGATTTCTAGACACTTAGCACCATATACTTTCTCCCTCCGCTGGTGCTAAAGTCTCAAGGACTGGCCTCTGTGTTGGAAATAGTTGAAATCAAAACAAGGCTTTGCTCCTAACAACCATCTCTTGAAGGGTGCCCCAATAATAATGACCCCGAGCTAGGCAGAAAATTCTAATTTCAGAAAGAACACATGCACCCATCTCATTACTCCTATAGATCTCAAACCCTTGCTACTGTGCCAGAAATTGGGCAATTCAGCTGTTCTAAAAATTGAGAAAATGAGCCTGGCCTGTGGTGGCACAGTAGATAGAGTGCTGACACTGGTTCGAAACCCTGGGCTTGCTCAGTCAAGAAGCAACCAATGAACAGATAGAGTGAAGCAACTACTTCTCGTCCCTGCCCCCCCCATCTCCTCTCTCTGTAAAATTAATAAGTAAAATATTTTTTTAAAAAGAAAGAAATCGCCTGACCAGGCAGTGGTGCAGTGGATGGAGCATTGGACTGGGATGCGGAGGACCCAGGTTTAAGACCTCGAGGTCGCCAATTTGAGCGCAGGCTCATTTGGTTTTTGTTGTTGTTGTTGTTGTTGTTTTTTCTGAAACCAGAAATGGGGAGGCAGTCAGACAGACTCCTGCATGCACCCGACCGGGATCCACCCAGCATGCCCACCAGGGGGCGATGCTCTGCCCATCTTGGGGTGTCGCTCTGCTGCAATCAGAGCCATTCTAGTGCCTGAGGCAGAGGTCACAGAGCCATCCTCAGCGCCCGGGCAAACTTTGCTCCAATGGAGCCTTGGCTGCAGGAGGGGAAGAGAGAGACAGAGAGGAAGGAAAGGGGGAGGGGTGGAGAAGCAGATGGGCGCTTTTCCTGTGTGCCCTGGCCGGGAATCGAACCCGGGACTCCTGCACACCAAGCCGACGCTCTATCACTGAGCCAGCCAGCCAGGGCCAGCTCATCTGGTTTGAGCAAAGCTCACCAGCTTGGACCCAAGGTCACTGGCTCGAGCAAGGGGTTACTTGGTCTGCTGAAGGCCCACAGTCAAGGCACATATGAGAAAGCAATCAATGAGCAACTAAGGTGTCACAACAAAAAACTGATGATTGATGCTTCTCATCTCTCTCCATTCCTGTCTGTCTGTCCCTCTCTCTGACTCTCTCTCTCTCTCTGTCTCTGTAAAAAAAAAAAAAAAAGAAATAAAGAAATTGAGAAAATGAAATAAAGTCATGTCATTTCCCATAAGCCAAATAATTTGATTTTGTTTATTTAGAGCCAAATAATAATGTAGAAATACTCTGATCATTCATTTATACATTTGTCAAATGTTTATTGAGCGCTAGATGCTACTATAAGCTAAGAGCTGCAACTCATAATGATGAAGGAGACTTTGTCCAAGCCCTCAAGATCTTCATTTTTCTTTTTTCCTTTTTTTTTAATTCAGTGAGAGGAGGGGAGGCAGAGAGACAGACTCCCACATGTGCCCCAGCTGGGACCCACCCAGCAAGGCCCCTAAGAGCTATGCTAGATCTTCACTTTTCTAATTCCATAGCATGGCAGATGTTCTATACCTTAACGTCAGAGAAATCTTAATGCATTTCCGCTGAATGAACACTCAAGTTTGTGTTTGCATGTATAGGAAATGAAACCCTTCCAATGGCTGTGCCCATGACCCCAGGCTGAACACCAGAAACTAGATTAATGGCTAACAGTTTGCCTTTATCACTAAGACCTAACAGACCTCACTAGAGGACATTCACTTTGAGATTTTGGAAAATGCCCTGAATTGCTCCCAGTACAAATCTGACTCTTAGGAATCATGGCTGAATTCTACCCCAAATGATAAAGAAGACTCCCCCAAAGGCTCCTAACTATCAGGTGTTGTGAAAAGCAGTAAAAAAAATAGCTCTTTAAAGTTTTCAGTCATTCTTTTCCATTCAAGACCACTGACATAGCTAGTAGACAAGGATGGGGTGGAGGGCTAAATGTATTTCCAAATATGTACTTGTCAAAATATCTTATATGCCTACAAGTGAGAAATCTTACATATTAAGTGAAATAACATATGTAGGGAAGTGCTAGACCAGGAAGGGGATACTGTTTTCATGTCACGTGCCAGCACCAGAGGAATGGGGTGGATGCCTAGAACCCTGAGTGAGACCACTGCTAAGCCAAATCCCAGCTCAGTAAAAACAGATGCCTTGATCCATCAACAAACTCTGATCTGAGAGCAGGCAAGCTGCACTCCACAATATGTCGCACTATTCCAGACCATAGGAGAGGGGGCCTGGCCATGCTGGAGGGGAAATGCCACTGAGTTACTTGGGAGAGTGTGTGACAATAATCAAAAAGAAAATCTCAATGCATTCAAAGACCAGTGAACCTGTGTCGGTAATCTTAAGAAAAACTTTTGAGGCACAACCAGCAGAATTTAGGGCAGACTAGGTAACTTCCAAATGTCTAAAAAAGATAAGAGCCAACCAAACAAATTCCGTATTAGAAAAAAATGCACCAAAAGCATAAAAAATAGAAAACTTAAATATTTTCACAGAAATTAGAGATCAGAACGTTTGAGGTAACACCCTCTGAGAAGTATGACATGTTGCCAATTAACAGGACAAGCTGAGGATAAGGTTCAAGCCCTTTTATAAGAGATGAAGGTCTCACCAATAAATGCATGCAACCAGAAGTAGAGTTCTGGGCTTTTTGTTTGTTCTTGCTTTTTTAAAGATCAGTAGGAAGATTACAAATCTCCTGAACACAGCTTTCTGGTAATGGTACAGATGTGTGGTTTTTGTGGTCAAAGGAAGCATAGAATGTCATTTTTAGTATCTTAGGGCTGTAGACTTATTGCTTTTGAAAACATAAATAAATATATCCACAAAAGCCACAAAATTTAGCTTGCAAGTTATTTATGTATTGATTTTTTCAGTTTCTGACTTAGATGACTAATATAGAATCCCAAATGATCCAAGCATGGTCTAGGGGTGGTCATTCCAGTGGGCATCAAAGTCTTAATTCACTGGTGGAAATTAAGAAAAGAGAGAGCACCCCTTCCAAGTCTCCCAACTTTGTTCGGGTCCAGGAAGGTCAGGGTAGAGGCAGACAGGTTGTAGGTCAGCAAGAAAGGATGCTGACCATCCTCACCTACCTCTGGTCCCTGATACCACTTCCAAAGCTAAATTGACAACAAATGATGGGCCTTGTCCCTCCTGCAATGGGAATAACTACATTTCCTCCCCTCATCGCAGAAAGACTTGTTATACCTAACACTCATTCCAGGGATGAAGAGTTTAGTGAGCATTTACTATGTACCAGGCAGTGAACTAGATACACGAGCAATCCAGCTGGCTATGCTTTGTTTTGCAGCTTGCTTTCTATCCTAGCTCACACACAGCTGTCCTCTAACTGGTCTTCTGGCTTCAGTTCTCAAGGACCTCACTGTCTTTGAGTCATGAGATCTAAACATAATAACTCCAGAGCAAAGCGAAAGGGTCAACAATGGGAGAATACTTAACATGTTCACCATGAAAAAGGACAGAAAAGTGACAAGAACGAGCTCTCCAAACTTCCATGTCCGAGAAAGGACAAATTAGAATTGTTCAGGACATGTCAACAAAAACTTCTGAAATTCATGTTCCTCTAGGAAAGAAGGTTAGCAAAAAGCTTCCAATGGCTTTTTTTTTTTTTAGTGTTAGGTTACAGGCCCATAATGAATACAGAGAAATTGAGAAAGTTTGTTATTATCTGTGACTTTGAGGCTGATCTCAAGAAGGCCAAACTTACCATAAGGCAGAAAATACAAGATGAAGAATGGGTTAGGTAACAAGGAAGGGTGCCTGAGCTCCACATGGGCACACACGACCCCCAGGAGCAACGTGTGCACCTGTTAATATATTGGTATTAACAGGTATTAACAATATACATAGGTATTGTTCAGAGGACAGAAAGCTTTTGCTGCTAAAAAAAAAAAAAAATCTCCAATAAAATTGCAGAAGTCAGCAGGGCCCAGATGGTTGAGAGCTTTGACTGTCCCATTAAGGAATATGGACTTTATCCTACATTCAGTGGTTCCCCATTGGGGTTTTAGGAGACTCATGCTGGTAGTTTGGTGGAAGAAGGGCTGGAGAGGTATGAGATGGAAACAAGAAGACCAATCAGAAGACAGGTGTCAATGAGCTCAAATAGAAAGCTAGCTACATGATAAAAGGTACAGAATAATCTACAAAAAAAAAAAAAATTTCCACATGTGAAAAGGATGAGTTAATCAAAAAAAGTCAACTTTCAGAATAATATGTACACAATGGCTCTATTTATACTGAAAAATACCTGTGTGTATATTTTATAAATTCATTAAAATGGTTGTAAAAGATGCACACTAAACTGTCTACAGTGGTTAACCTCTCCGGAAGAGAATGGAGATTGGGGAAGCGGATGAATATTTTTCCTCTTTCCTCTACAGACTTCTGATGGTCAAAAATAATTTTATAACAAGCACGTATTAAATTTATAATTTTAAGGGATTTCTAAAACTTAAAAAAGTAAAAGATTACCATAAAAATGGAAGATAGTTTCTGTGACAAGAAACGATCAGGGCTTAATACTGAACCAGTAGCCATGAGAACAGAAAGGGGTGAGCAAGCCCAGCAGACAGACGCTGTCAAAACAGTAGGGACAAGCCTGGTGCGGCCGGAGTCAACTGCACCTCCTGACAGCCCGTGATGGGGGCATTCCACCTTGTCTGGTCCCCAAACCCAGACCTGGTTACCAAGGCCAGACTAGAACCTTGGCCCACTTGACTCCAAATCTTAAGACTTCCTGCCTTGGCCAGCTGATTTCCTTTGTATCCGGGGTCCCTCTTGACTTTCTTTTCTGTGCTGAAGTGCTGATCTGGTGCAACATAGGGAACTAGTTCTGACAACACAGGGTAGGCACTGGGGGAAATGGCAAGGCTGAAACATACCTCCATCTCCCCAGTGGGTGGTAAGTCCCAGATGCTGAAACTGGCCATTAACAGATGATACCCACGTGCCAGCTTAGCTCACGAGGATTCCTGAGTGCTGGGCCTTTGTCTTCTACAGAGAGCACCAAGTCCTCACTAAATCCACTGAGTGGGTGTTTAATAAATAAATATTAATGGAAGGTGAGCAGGATCACCTGAAGTAAATATGAAACTACATTTGATTCCTTATTTAGATCATGAGTGTGCTGAAAGCATTTTTTTTTTTTTCTCAACAATTCAGGATGTAGGCAGTCAATGCACAATTGTGACAGATAATAGCTGTGATCCTACTGAGAGTAATTTAATCACTCTGTTATAAAGATGCTTCGGTAGAAAAATAACTATAATATCTGCTCCAAGACTTCAATCAAACAGCCAACCAAGCAAACTATACATTTACCAGAATCTCTGCATACCCACACTGTTCCTAGCCACAACGGAGGACTCTATGTAATGACAGCACACGGGCCCTCCTCCTGAGGAATTACACTTTAGCTGGGGAACCAACTCGAAATCCAGAAAATGATTAGATAAAAGCCTATTACCCCTGGATGTCCAGCAAATGAGTTCCACAGGACTCCGGAAAGGGTAGAAACCATGGATACTAGAACCTAAAGAAGAGGGACTTGGGCAGTAGGTTCAAGGATAGAGACAAGAAAGGCAGAGCTTCTCCCCTGCTTCTTAGGGCCATAATAGCGTTTCACAACATCCAGAAAAGCACCTATGGCTTTCAGGCTGCCCACCCCCCAGCAGGCATGGCTGCTTGGCCAGAACTGTTGAATGCCCTGACCGCCACTCTCCATGTTTACGTTCCAACAGGCTATTGCAGATTTACGAACAATCAACCCCACACTACCCAAACTCCCCTTGGGATTTCCACTGTTTATTCAACAGGCAACACCGCAGGGCAGCGTCTTCGTCATTCCCGACACCCACCCACACCACAGAGGAGATGAGGCCTCGTGAAAACACACTACCGAAGATCTCAAGGGTAAATGATCACTGATAGTAAAGTGGGTTTGGCGATAAGAATCAAAGAGCAAGGATAGGTCAGAGGAACTGAGCACTTGATGGTATCTCAACAAAGTACACTACGAGCCTATGGAAATTTGCTATAAAATTTGATCAGAAAAATCTGTGCACAATATGAGTTCCATTTCTCTATATGCATTTAGCTCCATGTCCAACTGACATTGAGGGAAAGGCTGCCTCAAAAACTAGTGTCAGCTCTGTTGCTGGGCTGAAACAATCTCTCCAAAAGTCATTTTAGTCATATTGTCCCAACCAACGAAGAGTCCTCTGAGATAAGAGGGGCAGATCTCTTCATTCTTTTTAATTTTTTTTTTTTTTAGAGAATTTTTTTTTTTTTTTTTTACAAGGACAGAGAGAGAAAGTCAGAGAGAGGGACAGACAGGAACGAAGAGAGATGAGAAGCATCAATCATCAGTTTTTCGTTGTGACACCTTAGTTGCTCATTGATTGCTTTCTCATATGTCCCTTGACCGTGGTGCTACAGCAGACTGAGTGACCCCTTGCTGGAGCCAGCGACCTTGGGTTCAAGCTGGTGAGCTTTGCTCAAACCAGATGAGCCCACGCTGAAGCTGGCGACCTCGGGGTCTCGAACCTGGGTCCTCTGCATCCCAGTCTGACGCTCTATCCACTGCGCCAGCGCCTGGTCAGGCCTTTTTAATTTTTTAATTACAGTTGGCATACAATATATTAGTGTCAGGTGTACAACATAGTGATTGGGCATTTATATAACTTACCAAGTGATCATTCTGTTAAGTCTAGTACTCATTGGTGAAAAGCTTTTTATCCTGATGAAGGTCCTTATCCCACTGACTCAACTTGATCTTTATCATTTTTTCCCCACTGTCCCTCCCCAGCCACTTCTTAGCCCTAATTTAAACACATTTTGTGCTTTCCTACCCCTCTGCCTTGCCCGTGGAGTTCCCTCATCCTGGGACGTCCCCTTCTCACCAATGCCTCTTAAATCCAACTCCTACTTCAGTGTCTTCTCCTTCCATGAAGTTTTCAATTGACCACCCTGTTAAAAGCGCTCTCTTATTTTCTGAGTTCTATAGGCATGCCAGTACCCCTGGAGGCATGTTTCATTCTTATGGACTGGACTCACCCACTAGGCTATGTCCTCTTTCTCCACCCCACAATTTAGCACCAAGTCCTGCTGGTTCTGCTTGCTTTTCATTTCTCCAGCGTGTCCCTTCCTCTCCACTCTCACTGCCTCTGTTAAGTTCAGGCCCACATCTCCTCTCCCCTGCAAGGTGCACTGGTCTCCTGCCCAATCTCCAGTCTCCAGTCATTTCCACATTGTAGCCACCAGAATGAACTTACTGAAAATCAATTTTGATCATGTTGACCCCAACTTTCAGCCCTTCAGTGGCTCCCCATGGCTTTCAGAGGAGTCTCAGCTTCTTAGATAAATAAGAGGCTTTTTAGGATCTGATCTTCCCTCTAATCTTCTCATTAAAACATGAGGCCATTTCTGAAACTTTAGTGCTATCAGAATCAACCAGTGTACTTACGAAAAAATACACAGCCTAGTCCGCTCCGTACAGACAGTCTGGTTCTTTTTTTTTTTTTTTTTTTTTTTTTTTTTTTGTATTTTTCTGAAGCTGGAAACGGGGAGAGACAGTCAGACAGACTCCTGCATGCGCCCGACCGGGATCCACCCGGCACGCCCACCAGGGGCAACGCTCTGCCCACCAGGGGGCGATGCTCTGCCCCTCCGGGGCGTCGCTCTGCTGCGACCAGAGCCACTCTAGCCCCTGGGGCAGAGGCCAAGGAGCCATCCCCAGCACCCGGGCCATCTTTGCTCCAATGGAGCCTTGGCTGCGGGAGGGGAAGAGAGAGACAGAGAGGAAGGGGGGGGTAGAGAAGCAAATGGGCGCTTCTCCTGTGTGCCCTGGCCAGGAATCGAACCCGGGTCCCCCACACGCCAGGCCGACGCTCTACCGCTGAGCCAACCGGCCAGGGCCGACAGTCTGGTTCTTTAAGTAACTAGGAGAGCTCAGGAACATGAATCTTAAACAAATATAGGGTTCAAAATTATTCATGGAGAACATGAATATTTACAAAAATATAAGGTTCAAAATATTTGGTTCTTCACCGAAACTGATGGAGGTATTGGGAGGGCCACATCTTGAGAACACTGTGAAATGGGAGCAGAAAGAATTTTTGAGAAGCCATTGAAAGCAGTGGTTAAAATTAGAGGCTTGGGAGCAAACCTGAAGTTCCCACAAGCAATAGGGAAGTATCTTACTGTTTCTGTGCCTCCTTGGCAAAACAGAGATAATAACAGTATTTATCTTATAAGTTAAGATTAGATAATATCATCATTATAAAATTGTTAGCACAGCATTTAGCACCATAAACATTATACAGCTCATGGAAGTTGAGGGAAACAGTAAAAAACAACAATGTGCAGGTTTTTACTTTGCAGTTCCTCTGAGTTGGAAGAGACTGTAGGGATTCTTTCTTTACTGATGTTGGCAGATGTTTATCTAGCTTTAACCTGAAGGCTTCCAATGACTGGGCCTCTCACCACTACCTCCTGAGGCAGCCTCTTCATTGTTAAGCCATTGCAGGTGTTAACTTCTTCCACAAATCTAGTAGAATACTGCTTATCAGTTGCCACTGTCCATGAATTAACCCTTTGTAGCAGTATCAAACAATACCACTGTTATTTCCATAAAAGTCCTTCAGATGTTTGAAGGTAATTATCATGACTTTCCTTGGTATTTTCTCCTTTAGGAAGACAATAAAGTATAGAGGGAGAAATTCTGAATTCAGAGTTAGAGGCCTGGCCTTTTATCTCAAACCAGCTGTGCATCCTTGGGCAAGTCACCTGGCAATGCTGAACCTCAGTTCTACTCTAGCCTAAAATTCTATGATTCTGTGATTTCTTCTATTATTTATTTCTTCTGTTTCTTCCATTCCTCAGGCACAGACATGTTTCCAGACCCCACATGTGGCAGTTGTCTTTTGCATTGTTTGACAAGAACAGAACAACAGTCCCTCTTTGGGAAAAATCTTGATCTCTCACTCTCATCTTGAATGAAAGATGCCAAATAAAATCTTACACCCCAGGCTATCAACATGGACCATTCATAATCCTCCAATCCCCTAGCCACAGTTAACTGGCCTAGAGTTAGGCACCTTACCCAAGTGTAAAAAAATAGGCCAGAGAGAGCAAGTATTAATTCCTCTCTGGCGCTGGAACTGGAAAGAGTGACAGCTCTTAGGGGGTTGCAATTCTCCTTCTTGGAGATGACTGACCAGGGAATGACACCCACATGCAAAAAGACACAAAAAGAGAGGAAGGGATGTGACCTTGTGAAGTTCAAGTCCTTGGTATCAGGTTGTCTCTGAGGACCAGCTGTATGCCTGCCCTTCCCATAGTTTGGTTAATTCCTCTTTTGCCCAACCTGGGGTTCTCTCCTTACAAACAAGCAAGTCCAGAGTAATACACTGGACCTTCTGAACAGGCCTCCAATAGAGATACTTCTGGTTTGTCTGTTCTGCTCCCAACCCCTCCAACCTAACTCTTTAATCCCCCAACCTTCTGCCAACAGCTATCCCAGATGAGTAACTGGAGTCCATGTATAACACAAAAAAGGCTGTCACTTCTTCCAGTCTGGTCATTGTTCAGAAGGGCATTTCAAGACTCTGTCTTAGAGCAGTTGTGCCACCTTGCTGATTCAAACTGAGCATGTGGTCACCTCAAACCCCCAGCTCTATTTCACATGAACCATGGAAGCCAGGACTTTCCTGTTGCTATACTACAAATATATAGTTTAGGTTTGTTTTGTTTTTTGGGGAGATAAGGAGAATGAAATTTGGGTCCTAATTGTAAATAAATGCAGAGCCTTGTTAAATGTTATATGTTGGATTGGGTTCAGTGCCCCAACCTGTTGCGATTATTATGACTCAAGATTCCATCATCAGTGACAAAGCTCCCAAATGGTCTACCAAACACACCGGGTCACAAATGTGCCAGGATATTCATTCCTTTGGTTCTCTGGTTGGTCAAATGAAATTTGGGGTTCTGAACCGAAGTTAATAACTTCTGACTCTGGAAGCCTTATCATGTTCTGAGTATTCCTATTCGAAGTCTCCATAGTTATGGTAACACTGGAAAGCTAAAATTTTTTTTTTCTTTACAGAGACAGAGAGAGAGTCAGAGAGAGGGATAGACAGGGACAAACATAGGAACGGAGAGATGAGAAGCATCAATCATTAGTTTTTCGTTGCGCATTACAACACCTTAATTGTTCATTGATTGCCTTCTCATATGTGCCCTGACCGTGGGCCTTCAGCAGACCGAGTAACCCTTTGCTTGAGACAGCGACCTTGGGCTCAAGCTGGTGAGCTTTTGCTCAAACCAGATGAGCCCTCGCTCAAGCTGGTGACCTCGAGGTCCTGAACCTGGGTCTTCTGCATCCCAGTCTGACGCTCTATCCACTGCGCCACCACTGGGTCAGGCAGAAAGCTAAATTTTTTATAACATAAAAATATTTACTGGCAAAATGTTATTTTCAAACTTGGTCCTCACTTATACATCTCTGCTTGCTTAATCTTAATCTGTATTCTCATCCAACAAATCACATTTTTCTTTCTTGTTCTCTCCCAGATTTAGGATTTCTCCACAATAAACTATAAATGCAATGCAATCTGGTTATATGGAGCAATTCTAGATCTTGCAACAGATGCAGAATTTTATGAAATTGATGAAAATGATGTTAGGAAACTGTTTGAATCACAAGTAAAGCACTGTCGGCCCTGGCCGGTTAGCTCAGTGGTAGAGCATCAGCCTGGCATGCAGGAGTCCCGGGTTTGATTCCCAGCCAGGGCACACAGGAGAAGCGCCCATCTGCTTCTCCACCCCTCCACCTCTCCTTCCTCTCTGTCTCTCTCTTCCCCTCACGCAGCCAAGGCTCCATTGGAACAAAGTTGGCCCAGGTGCTGATGATGGCTCTGTGGCCTGCCTCAGGTGCTAGAATGGCTCTGGTTGCAACAGAGCAACACCCTGGATGGGCAGAGCATCACCCCCTGGTGGGCATGCCAGGTGGATCCCGGTCAAGCGCATGTAGGAGTCTGTCTGAATGCCTCCCCGTTTCCACCTTCAGAAAAATACAAAAACAAACAAACAAAACAAGTAAAGCACTGTCTATTGGAAAGGTTACCAATTGAACAGGAGAACATTCACAGGGGTGCTGCCCAATAATCAAAAGTCAATGACAGAAACCGGGAAGATGGCAGCGGAGTAGGCGGACACACAGACACCCAGCTCTCACCACCAAACTGGAATACAAATCAATTTAGGAAAAATCAGCATGAAAAACCAACTCTGGACTACAATAACAGCTCTCAAAAACCAAGGAGCAAAGAAGAAGCCATAACAAACCTGGTAGGGAGCGCCTGAATCTACCCTGCTTACAGGAATGGAGGGGGGGGGTGAGGCTGAGAGCCCAGAGGGGATCTCACTCCAGGGAAAAAGAGCAGAAAATACTGCTCACAGCCACTTGCCTGGCGACCAGGGAGCGAGGTGTGCTGAAAAGACCAGCTTATTTCCCAAGTGGAAAGGAGAGAGAGAGGGACAGACTGTGAGGGGCTAAGGAATGCAGAAGACGATCTAAAAAAGCTGACTCATCCATGCTGTAGGCAGCCATAGCTGGGGGAGGGACTGAACCTTCCACAAAACAGTACTGAATTGCTTCCGGATCAGAGATCTCCAGACATCTCTCCAGCTCCAATCAGCGCAACAAGACACAGCTGAAAACAAGAAGTGGAGAGGAGGGGCAGTAACTCAGGTCTCCATGGAGATCTGAGATACACCTCCCCCTATTGAAACTGAGAAAACACCCTGCCCCCAGAGAGATTAGTTGGTGAAAGAGGCCTTCAGAGTCTCAGGTTACACCCATCGCATTCCTGGATACAATTTCAAGGAAGCCCCCTGCTGAGATCAGTAAACAAGACTATCACCTGTTAAGAAAACAAACAAATCAAGACTTCAAAGCTGCCCAAATCTGAAAGTGGATTACAAATAATAGCTGATACCAACCCAAGAAGACCTAGAAATAACAAAACTAAAAACTGGAGGCAGACAACACCAAGCCTAGACTCAACCAACTCTACAAACAAAACACCGACAATGAGAAGACAAAAAAGTGCAATCCAAATGAAACCACAAGAGAATCCTTCAGGAGATGAACTGAGTGATATGGAAATAATCAAACTTCCAGATGCGGAGTTCAAAATAATGATTGTAAGGATGCTTAGGGATCTTAGAACAACTATGGATGGTCATTATGAACACCTAAATAAAGAAATAGCAAGTATAAAAAAGAATCAGAGATGACAAATACAATATCAGAAATAAAGACCACAATGGAAGGAATTAAAAACAGGATAGATAGAGCTGAGGATCAAATCAGCGAGTTGGAGGACAACTGGAATGAAGGCATGAAATCAGAAAAGAGACTCAAAAAAACTGAAGAAACTCTTAGAGAGCTCTGTGACAGCATGAAGAGAAATAACATCTGCATCATAGGAGTTCCTGAAGAAGAAGAAAAAGAACAAGGGATAGAGACTTTGTTCAATCATATCATACCTGAAAACTTCCCTAAATTAATGCAGGAGAAACTCTCACAAGTTCAAGAAGCACAGAGGACTCCATTAAAGAGAAATCCAAAGAAACCTCATACCATCACGTCATAATTAAAATACCAAAGCTAAGCAATAAAGAGAAAATATTGCCCTGGCCGGTTGGCTCAGCGGTAGAGCGTCGGCCTAGCGTGCGGAGGACTCGGGTTCGATTCTCGGCCAGGGCACACAGGAGAAGCGCCCATTTGCTTCTCCACCCCTCCACCACGCCTTCCTCTCTGTCTCTCTCTTCCCCTCCCGCAGCCAAGGCTCCATTGGAGCAAAGATGGCCCGCGCGCTGGGGATGGCTCTGTGGCCTCTGCCTCAGGCGCTAGAGTGGCTCTGGTCGCAACATGGCGACGCCCAGGATGGGCAGAGCATCGCCCCATGGTGGGCGTGCCGGGTGGATCCCGGTCGGGCACATGCGGGAGTCTGTCTGACTGTCTCTCCCTGTTTCCAGCTTCAGAAAAATGCAAAAAAATAAAAAAAATAAAAAATAAATAAAATATTAAAAGCTACAAGAGAAAAAAAAGCTATCACCTACAAAGGAACTCCCATAAGGATGACATCCGACTTCTCAACAGAAACACTTGAGGCCAGAATGGCAAGAAATATTCAAAGTAATGCAGAACAAGAACCTACAACCAAGACTACTTTATCCAGCAAGGCTATCGTTTAAAATCAAAGGAGAAATAAAAAGCTTCCGAGACAAAAAACAACTCAAGGAATTCATTACAACCAAACCAATGCTGCAGGAAATGTTGAGGGGACTGTTGTAAACAGATCAAAGTGGGAAAAGAATAGAGCAAAAAAGGAATACAGCTTTAAAGAATAAAATGGCGATAAACAACTACATATCAATAATAACCATAAATGTAAATAGATTAAAATATCCGCCTGACCTGTGGTGGCGCAGCGGGTAAAGCGTCAACCTGGAAACGCTGAGGTTGCCGGTTCAAAGCCCTGGGCTTGCCTGGTCAAGGCACATATGGGAGTTGATGCTTCCAGCTCCTCCCCCCTTCTCTCTCTCTGTCTCTCTCTCCTCTCTAAAAATAAATAAATAAATAAATAAAATATCCAATCAAAAGACATAGGGTAGCTGCGTGGATAAGAAAACAGGACCCGTACATATGCTGTCTAGAAGAGACACACATTAGAACAAAAGATACACATAGACTGAAGATAAAACGATGGAAAAAAACATTTCATGCAAATGGAAAGGAAAAAAAAAGCTGGGGTAGCAATACTTATATCAGACAAATTGGACTTTAAAACAAAGGATATAGAAAGAGATAAAGAAGGCCACTACATAATGTTAAAGGGAGTAATCCAACAGGAAGATATAACTATTATAAATATCTATGCACCTAATATAGGAGCACCTAAATATATAAAGCAGACTTTGATGGATTTAAAGGGCGAGATCAACAGTAATACTATAATAGTAGGGGATTTCAATACCCCACTAACATCACTAGATAGATCCTCAAGAAAGAAAATTAACAAAGAAACAGCAGACTTATTTGACACACTAGATCAACTCGATTTAATAGATATCTTCAGAACCTTTCACCCTAAAGCAGCAGAATATACATTCTTTTCAAGTGCTCATGGTACATTCTCTAGAATAGACCACATGTTAGGGCACAAAAGTGGTCTCAACAAATTTAAGAAGATTGAAGTGAACCACAACAGAAAAACTCAAAAATTCTCAAACACATGGAAACTAAATAGCAGGTTGTTAAATAATGAATGGATTAAGATTGAGATCAAAGAATAAAAAAAATCCTAGAAATGAATGACAATGAGCATACAACAACTCAAAATTTATGGGACACAGCAAAAGCAGTACTGAGAGGGAAGTTCATAGCACTACAGGCACACTTTAAGAAGCTAGAAAAAGCTCAAATAAACAACTTAACCCTGCATCTAAAAGAACTAGAAAAAGAACAGCAAGTAAAGCCCAAATGTAGTAGAAGAAAGGAAATAATAAAGATCAGAGCAGAAATAAATGACATAGAGGTTAAACAAACAATACAGAGGATCAATGAAACTAGGAGCTGGTTCTTTGAAAAGGTAAACAAGATCGATGAACCTTTAACTAGACTCACCAAGAAAAGGAGAGAGAGGATTCAAATAAATAAAATTAGAAATGAGAGTGGAGAAATAACAACTGACACAACAGAAATGCAAAATATTGTAAGAAAATACTATGAAGAACTGTATGCCAAAAAACTAGACAACCTAGATGAAGTGGACAAATTTCTTGAAACATACAATCTTCCAAAAATCAATCTGAAAGAATCAGAAAACCTAAACAGACCAATTACACCAAATGAGATCAAAACAGTTATCAAAAAACTCCCAACAAAGAAAAGTCCGGGGCCTGATGGCTTCACAACTGAATTCTACCAAATATTTAAAGAAGAACTAACTCCTATCCTTCTCAAACCTATTTCAAAAAATTCAAGAGGAAGGAAGACTTCCAAGCTCCTTTTATGAGGCGAGCATAATTCTGATTCCAAAACCAGGCAAAGACAACACAAAGAAAGAAAATTATAGGCCAATATCTCTGATGAATATAGATGCTAAAATCCTCAACAAAATATTAGCAAACCGGATCCAACAATATATGGAAAAAATCATACACCATGATCAAGTGGGATTTATTCTGGGGAGGCAAGGCTGGTACAATATTCGTAAATCAATCAATGTGATTCATCACATAAACAAAAAGAAGGAGAAAAACCATATGATAATTTCAATAGATGCAGAAAAAGCATTTGATAAAATCCAGAACCCATTCATGATCAAAACTCTCAGCAAAGTGGGAATACAGGGAATATACCTCAACATGATAAAAGCCATCTATGAGAAACCCACAGCCAACATCATACTCAATGGGCAAAAATTAAAAGCAATCCCCTTAAGATCAGGAACAAGGCAGGGGTGCCCCCTTTCACCACTCTTATTTAACAGTCCTGGAAGTCCTAGCCACAGTAATCAGACAAGAAGAAGAAATAAAAGGCATTCAAGTTGGAAAAGAAGAAGTAAAACTATCATTATTTGCAGATGATATGATATTGTATATAGAAAACCCTAAAGTCTCAGTCAAAAAACTACTGGACCTGATAAATGAATTCAGCAAAGTGGCAGGATATAAAATCAATACTCAGAAATCAGAGGCATTTTTATACGCCAACAATGAACAGTCAGAAAGAGAAATTAAGGAAACAATCCTCTTCACTATTACAACCAAAAAAATAAAGTACCTAGGAGTAAACTTAACCAAGGAGACTAAAGACTTGTACTTGGAAAATTACAAAGCATTGATAAAAGAAATCAAGGAAGATACAAACAAGTGGAAGCATATACCATGCTCATGGTTAGGAAGAATAAACATCATTAAAATGTCTATATTACCCAAAGCAATCTATAAATTCAATGCAATACCAATTAAAATACCAATGACATACTTCAAAGATATAGATTACATATTCCAAAAATTTATATGGAACCAAAAAAGAACACAAATAGCCTCAGCAATCTTAAAAAAGAAGAATAAAGTGGGAGGTATCACACTTCCTGATATCAAGTTATACTACTAGGCCATTGTACTCAAAACAGCCTGGTACTGGCATAAGAACAGGCATATAGATCAATGGAACAGAACAGAGAACCCAGAAATAAACCCACAGCTCTATGGACAACTGATATTTGACAAAGGAGGTAAGGAAATACAATGGAGTAAAGACAGCCTCTTTAACAAATGGTGTTGGGAAAATTGGACAGCTACCTGCCAAAAAATGAAACTAGATCACCAGCTTACACCACTCACAAAAATAAACTCAAAATGGATAAAAGACTTAAATGTAGGTAGGTCGTGAAACCATAAGCATCTTAGAAGAAAACATAGGCAGTAAGCTCTCCGACATCTCTCGGAGCAGTATATTTGCTGATTTATCTCCACAGGGAAGTGAAATAAAAGATAGGATAAACAAATGGGACTATATCAAACTAAAAAGCTTTTGCACAGCTAAAGACAATAAGAACGGAATAAAAAGACAAACTACACAATGGGAGAACATATTTGATAATACGTCTGATAAGAGGTTAATAACCAAAATTTATAAAGAACTTGTAAATCTCAACACCAGGAAGACAAACAATCCAATCAAAAAATGGGCAAAAGAAATGAATAGACACTTCTCCAAAGAGGACATACAGATGGCCAATAGGCATATGAAAAAATGCTCAACATCACTAATCATTAGAGAAATGCAAATTAAAACCACAATGAGATATCACCTCACACCAGTCAGAATGGTGCTCATCAACAAAACAACACAGAATAAGTGCTGGCGAGGATGTGGAGAAAAGGGGACCCTCCTGCACTGCTGGTAGGAATGCAGACTGGTGCAGCCACTGTGGAAAACAGTATGGAGATTCCTCAAAAAACTGAAAATCGAACTGCCTTTTGACCCAGCTATCCCACTTTTAGGAATATACCCCAAGAACACCATAGAACGGCTCCAAAAGGAGAAATGCACCCCCATGTTTGTGGCAGCATTGTTCACAATAGTGAAGATCTGGAAACAGCCCAAGTGTCTGTCAGAGGACGAGTGGATTAAAAGCTTTGGTACATATATACTATGGAATATTACTCAGCCATAAGAAATGATGACATTGGGCCCTGGCCGGTTGGCTCAGCGGTAGAGCGTCGGCCTAGCGTGCGGAGGACCCGGGTTCGATTCCCAGCCAGGGCAGATAGGAGAAGCGTCCATTTGCTTCTCCACCCCTCCGCCGCGCTTTCCTCACTGTCTCTCTCTTCCCCTCCCGCAGCCAAGGCTCCATTGGAGCAAAGATGGCCCAGGCGCTGGGCATGGCTCTGTGGCTTCTGCCTCAGGCGCTAGAGTGGCTCTGGTCGCAATATGGCGATGCCCAGGATGGGCAGAGCATCGCCCCCTGGGGGGCAGAGCACCGCCCCTGGTGGGCGTGCCGGGTGGATCCCGGTCGGGCGCATGCGGGAGTCTGTCTGACTGTCTCTCCCTGTTTCCAGCTTCAGAAAAATGAAAAAAAAAAAAAAAAAAAAGAAATGATGACATCGGATCATTTACAATAACATGGATGGACCTTGATAACATTATACAGAGTGAAATAAGTAAATCAGAAAAAACTAAGAACTATATTAATCCATACATAGATGGGACATAAAAATGAGACTCAGAGACATGAACAAGAATGTGAGGGCAACGAGGGTGGGGGTGGGGGGATGGGGGAGGGTGGGTAGGGCGAGGAAGGAGAGATGGGGTGGGGGAGGGGAGGGGCACAAAGAAAACCAGATAGAAGGTGACAGAAGACAATTTGACTTTGGGGGAGGGGTATACAGCACAATCAAATGTCAAAATAATCTGATTTATCAATGTCACTGCATTAAATTTAATTAAAAAATTTTTTTAAAAAGTCAATGATAGAAATACATAATGATTGAGAGGAAGGCTTGAAAACTGTAAAAGTCAAATGTGTTATGAATTGTACTTCAATACAATCATTTTAAAAAGTCAAATTTGAACTAAGAAATGTTACCTTGTATAAGCATAAAATTGTGTTAGAAAAATGTATGCAACCCTTTTTGTATAAAACCCACCAACAGTTGACTCGGTCTTTGTGTGGTTTAAGAAATAAAGTATAGCTGGAATTATAATCAAAACTGTGTCTATGTGATCAAATAAATTTACTTTCTTAATTTTTAGTTTTACTTTTCAAAATAAAGTCCTAATAGATGTTTTCCCAGGATCAGGATGGCTTTGGATTATGAGGGCATCTTAAACCTGACTTGTTGCCATTGTTGCAACTTTTTTTTTTAATTTTTTATTTATTTTTTTACAGAGACAGAGAGAGAGAGTCAGAGAGAGGGACAGACAGACAGGAACAGAGAGAGATGAGAAGCATCAACCATCAGTTTTTCGTTGCGCGTTGCGACACCTTAGTTGTTCATTGATTGCTTTCTCATATGTGCCTTGACCGTGGGCCTTCAGCAGACCAAGTAATCCCTTGCTCAAGCCAGCAACCTTGGGTCCAAGCTGGTGAGCTTTTGCTCAAACCAGATGAGCCCGCGCTCAAGCTGGTGACCTCGGGGTCTCGAACCTGGGTCCTTCCGCATCCCAGTTCAACGCTCTATCCACTGCGCCACCACCTGGTCAGGCTGTTGGAACTTTTGTCCATTGCTCCTCTCCTCAGAAAAGCCCTGTCCCTCTTCTTTACCACACGACAGGTCTTCAACACTTTGAAGACAGTTTCCATGGTTCCAGTAAAACTTCTTTTCTCTACAACAAGCTTATTTCTTTCAAATATTTATCATCTGGCAGAATTTGAAATTCCTCCATTCAATCCATTCAACAATTTACTACTGAAAGCCAAACGTGTGAAGCTCTGTTATAGGCAGTGGGGATACAGCAGTGAAAAAGATCACCACTCTCCTGAGGCTTACATTCTACTGAAGGGACTATAAATAAAAATAAGTGAATGCATGGATGAATGGATGGATGGATGGATGGATGGATGGACGGACGGACGAACAGATGGATATCTGTATGTGCCTCTCACTGAAACAGTGAATATTTCTCCATGTAAGCTGCTGACCAATGTAGGGTAGAGGAGGAGCCTCTTCTCTGACACGGATACTTCTGTTCATAAACCTTCATGTGGCATTTACTTTATTTGGAGGTGAGTCTGCTGTTGACTACATTTAACTTGCCTTAAAGGAAATCCATCAGACCTTCTTACAAATGCTACTCTTAAAATACATATCCCCTCATCCTGCTCTTGTACAACAGTTTAACCATTTATTTGGATCCTGAGAACAACTTTTATTGATCCTTATTAATTTTCAACTTGTCTTAAGCCCATGCTTCTAACCACCACACAATTACGTAAACTAACTGTGGAAACATATTAATATGTACATCACTGCTGTCTACTAATAAGAAAAGAAGAAATATGTTCATTTCAAAATTGAATGCTTGAATAAAACTACTCTAAAAATTGAGACCGTCCAAATCATTATTCTGAGAAAATGACTGGCCCAACTGAAAGCCATGGTTAACCTGGGCTCTACTTATCATTAGATAATCACGTGCATAGTAGCATCTGCCATAACTACAAGCCATGTCTTTTTTTTTTTTTTTTTTTTTCCATTTTTCTGAAGCTGGAAACAGGGAGAGACAGCCAGACAGACTCCCGCATGCGCCCGACCGGGATCCACCCGGCACGCCCACCAGGGGCAACACTCTGCCCACCAGGGGGCGATGCTCTGCCCATCCTGGGCGTCGCCATGGGGGACCAGAGCCACTCTAGCGCCTGGGGCAGAGGCCACAGAGCCATCCCCAGCGCCCGGGCCATCTTTGCTCCAATGGAGCCTCGGCTGCGGGAGGGAAAGAGAGAGACAGAGAGGGAAAGCGCGGCGGAGGGGTGGAGAAGCAAATGGGCGCTTCTCCTGTGTGCCCTGGCCGGAATCGAACCCGAGTCCTCCGCACGCTAGGCCGACGCTCTACCGCTGAGCCAACCGGCCAGGGCACTACAAGCCATGTCTTTTGTTCTCTTTTCCAAGATGGATGCTCAGAAACCTCATTCTTTCCTTAATGGCTGCTATAAGGAACAATCAAAGGGGCCCTCAGGACATCTCAAGTCCTTTTTGTTATTCAAAGAAATGTCCCTAACTTCTGTTTCATAACACTGGACACTCCTGGCGTCAAATAATTAATAGGACTTCTGGCCGTTTATTGGCCTCCTCCCTCTAGGACACGTAAACTCTGCAAGAGCAGGAATTGAGTGTGACTTTTTCATCAGGTCTTCCCAGGACCTTGTAGAGCATCACCTCTATGGCAGGCACTCCATAAGCTTGATAAATATTTATTGAATATAAACATAAATTAATAGTCTCATCTCTGCCACTGTGTAACACTGGGCAAGTCACCTAACCCCCCTGGGTCCTACTTTGTACATTTTAAACTAAAAGGGTTGGGCCAGATGGTTCTGAAGTTTCCTTTTCAGATGTTAATATTCTCTATTTTCACCTGTGCACTAGTGGCTCCTGTGTTTGTTTTCTGATCAGAGACTCTAAAACTAGACAGGTTCCAGATTACAGGCAAGCTTTTTTTTCTTTCTTCTTTTATTATTGATTTTAATTTATTGTGTTTACATAGATTCTAGTGTTGCCCCGAATGCATCCCCCCTCCCCCGTATCCCCCTCAACATCTCCCTTGCCCCCTCCCCATAGCACCCTCCCCCCTTCCCTTCAGGTTTATCCCATCCTATCATCCCCCTTCTCTCTGTCCTCTTTTCCTCTGGTCCCTTTGATCTCTCCTCTGTCTCAATTCCGTTCCTCAGTTCACATTGTTCATTGGATTCCTCAAATGAGTGAGGTCATACGATATTTTTCAGATTACAGGCAAGTTTTAATCACATGAGCACCCTGGACCATGGAAGGAGGGATGCTGAAGGATGTCTATAACCTATGGGACTCTGAATTCTAAGTGACTACAAAATAAAAATAAACATTTAGGCTGCCAAATTACTGTAGGATTATCTTGACATTACACTTTTCCCAAAAAGCATTTAACACAAAAAATCCATAATCATAGTGGGAGACCTTCTTTGCCAATAATGCAAGGCTTTGAGAGATGATATTCACAAAGTTTTATAAAATGAAAGGGGGGGATCTATTTCAGAATGATTAACAGGTTGACTTCGTTTGGAATGCTATATGCCACATCCTGCCACAGAAAGGTTTTCCCACATTTTACATGCTCAAATGAGTCAAACAGCTAATGCTAATACTCTACTATCTGCAAGTTCTAACTATAGCCCCAGCCTCAAACATCAGCTGTATATGTAAAAGGAAACTTATTTTAGTTCACTTTAAAAGTAGAGCATTTTCATTTCATCATCAGCCTCCCCTCTATTTCCTGTGTTTTCAGACGTGAGAGAGAGAGAGCGGGCGGCCTGTCTGTGAAACTGGCAACATGGCAGACAAAATACGCACGTACAACCAGCATTCTTTTAAAATAAGAACCTAGTATGGCTCTAACCTTGTAAGAGCCACAGGGAAGGTACACACATGCAGAAGGCATAAACCCAGGGGCAAAAAGGTACTTAGAAATTCCTGAACCAACTAAGCCAATTCTAGAAGTCTCCTTTGAAATTCTATATATATTTTCAGTTGGATGCTCTCCTTCAAAATGGACACAGCTCTGCTCCTAATAGACTCAAATGCCCTCATGGAGCTAACAAGTCCAATTGCTAACTAGCCTCTGTAATGGCATACCTGATTCTTCTGTGGGATAGGCTGTCCTATCTGGTATATTTTAAGTATGAAGATAGTAAAAAAAGGCCTGACCTGTGGTGGCGCAGTGGGATAAAGCGTCGACCTGGAACACTGAGGTTGCCGGTTCGAAACCCTGGGCTTGCCTGGTCAAGGCACATATGGGAGTTGATGCTTCCTGCCCCTCTCCCTTCTCTCTCTCTCTGTCTCTCTCTCTCACTCCTCTCTCTCTAAAAAATCAATAAATAAAATATTAAAAAAAAAAAAAAAAAAAAAGATAGTAAAAAAAGATGTACTCCATAGATCCTGTCTTTCTCTGAATTAACTTGAACAGTTTCTGTTTAGTCACATCCTGACTATGTGACCGCAAGAAAGACCTGCTCCATGGAAACAGCTGACAGTCCAAATGGCACCAGCAGCGCAGGCCCCTAAGAAGGATGCTCATGGGGAAAAAAAATATCTTCTTCTCCAACTGGGATATCCAAAGTGGGCTTGAACGTACGGAAAACGAACTGCAATCCATGGGTGCGCCCACTCATCCAGTCGTCCACCCGTCCACCATTTACTAGGCACCCGCCACAAATAAACACTGTCCGTAGAGACCAGCATTTTCTTTAAAAACATAAACACAGTGAAAGTGAAATGGTCTCCAAATGTTTTCTCCCCACAGAAAAAAAGACAATTTTTTCGATTATTGATTCTGTTCCTTTTTCTATGTCTTGGAAAAACCAACTGACTGCTGTTTGTGTCTCAATTTTACCAAACTGGCTAAATTAGGAAGTTTTCTGCTCTAAGTCCACACGACAAGCCTAGTGTGGTTTCATCAATTTCTCCAAAGGGCAGATAAAAAGTCATTTATAGCATAAGTCATCCTACTTCCTTGGCCATTTCAGACATATTCTCAGTCATGTGAACGGAACTGGAAACAAATTGAAAAGCTGTCAAAACATCCTGTAATAACAGGGAAATTGACAGACCCATTCTGTCGTGCATATTTGCCCCATTTCCCCTGCGCCCATTACTTTCCTATGAAGCCACATTATAAATCTATGTGTAGACCATAACAAACAGTTTATGTAAAATGTTAAATACATGCATTTTTTTCATTCTCACTCGGATAATGGCATCATGTTAAATTCTCCTAAGACTGAACTTAAGCTAATGTCCATGAACAGAAAGCTAGTATTAGGTTCTTTAAGGTCCTGTTTAAACTTCTGTTGTGAAAGACAACTTGTTAGATGAAATCACACACTATATCATGATGGGATTTTGAAAATTTATCCGATTGAGACCCAGCAATGCAAGGTAAGATATGTAAAAATCACACGTAGTTAAAACCATGGAATTTCATGGCTATAAGAGTTTAAGATGTTAACTAGTGCTCTTCTCTGCATTTTAAAGGACAGATCCAGGATGGCTAAGTGACTTGCCCAAGGTGGCAAAACCGGTTAGTGTCAGAGTCCATGAAACACACATCCATATTCTCTTATTTGTTGCCATTGGGACTGTTGCAACCTGAGAAGACATCAATCCAAATTTTATTTGACAAGAGTGAAAATATGACTCAAAGATAAGTAGCTTGTCACCTCTTTGTAGTCAGTCATTAGCCCACACCCAGGCAGTGACGGTACAGACATTGCAGCAATAGCACACACACTGCTTCCCCGTGCCTGGGAGAGCGGCCCAAGGAAGCCGAGAAAAAGGCCAAGGAAGGAGTTTACACAAAGGAACTTAACTTGAAACTTGACCTATTTGGATTAGCTGGGTGCGAGCCCCACTTCATCCTCCTGATCCATAAGATCCCCATGACTCTATCATTTTTCTCTTCTAAACTTACTGAGAGTAAAACATAAACACAGTAAAAAAATTAAAACAGTAGAGAAATGTCTAGACCAAAAAAGTTTAAAGTGTCCTTCGTTCACCCAAAAGCAACCACTACCAACAACTTCTTGTGTAGTCTAACAGGAAAAAAATTACATATACACACAATTTTTCAAAGTTGTGTATATAGGGTGTGTGTGTGTGTGTGTGTGTGTGTGTGTGTGTGTGTGTGTGTGTTCTGAGCGCCCTGGTTTGATTCTGTCTTCATGCAGGTCGTCAGGAGCTCGGTCCCAGTTCAGATGATAAACTGGCCATTTCAAGGATAGAAAACCTGTTGTTAATCAAAGCCAATTTTATCTTAACTGTCACTGTATTTCTGGACCTTGGGAATATAGCTAAACAGCTGACAAGATACAGAAGGGGACAAAGAAAGGAGAACAACAGGGATGAAAGCAGGAAGGAGGAGATTTGGGAGAAAAGGAGAGAAAAAGATAAAGAGGTGTTGCACACCTGGCAGATGCTCATTCGCTACTTTCTGAACAGTGACTGGCCGAATGAATGAAGGAATGACGACACCACGACAGGCGTCATTTCACACATGATATTTAATATATTAACTGAAATGACCTCAAATCTCTGAAAAGTAAGCATCCTTTTTGTTTTACACTGTCTAATAAAGTAACCACTGACCATACGTGACCATCTGAAACGTGGTCTCTAGGTGTAAAATATATACCAGATTTCAAAGACTTAGTATTTTTTAAAGGATGTGAAGTAGCTCATGAACAATTTTTATATTAATTGTATGTTGAAATGAGAATATTTCATATAGATTGGGTTAAATAAACCATATTTTAAAAAATTAATATACCTGTTTCTTTTTATCTCTCTCTTTTTTTTTTTTTTACTGAAGCTACTAAAAAACTTTAAATTTCACATGTGGTTCACATTACACATGGGTTTGGACTATAGATACTATTACAACAGTAACTACGTCTCTTTTCCCCTGATGTATCCCAGCACCTAGCACAAGGCCTTGAGAACAGTAAATGCTCGATAAATATGTAGCAGATGAAAGACTGTCCGTGGGTCTGTGGGATCTAGAGAAGGCAATAACCAGGCCTCGGACTGCAAGGCAGGAGGCCCTGGCCCTACCCTAGCTCTAACGTAGAAGTAGCTGTTTGACCTTGAACAACTCATTGGATCTGGGTATGCCTCAACTTTAAAATGGAGATAATATCTGCCTCTTAGGAAAACTGCACAGAACAAATAAATAATGTCTATAAAAGGGCTCTGAAATGAGAAAACAGAGGCCCGGTCAGATCTGGTCCCTTCAAAGTCCTCGCATTCTCTTCTAGCAACAGTCCTAGGAAAAGCCAGATGCAGAAAATACTGAAACAACAGGGTACAAAGCCAACTGATTAAATTCCTACAGCTGACATTTGCATTTCGGCATGTGTTAGAAAATTCAGATCAGGACAGGTGTAAACTTGATATTCTCACGAGTGGAAACTCCAGCGTTCGTCACTCCCTTTCCACTGCTTATCAACCACACTTGACAAAGGGACTTGCAGAACTTTCTTGGAGGGACCACAGAAAGACTAACAAACTGAAAGAAGAAGGCTGTCTCTGGGCAAGGTGGCCCATTTCACTGCACCACCTCGGGCTCATAACCTTGTGGGAAATGGATAATCCTGATGAACTCTTAGACCTCGGGGGAAAGGTTCCATGTGCATGAAAATCTATTACAGGCGTTCATCCTTGTTAACTTTCAGGCAAAGCTTGGAGAGTGAAGGTATCTTATTCTACAAGGCAACCAGGGTACCTGGCAAGGGAAATCCAAAGAACACTTGGACAGTGACACCAGGATAGATTTCATCATCTCAATTGGGCATCTTCTTCCCCAAATCAAAGACCATTTCAAAAGGGAAAACTGTATGATGAAAGCATCCTTCAGCAGGGGGCATTTAAGGAGGAACCATAAGGAGCCGACTGCAGACTAACCCACAGCAGAGAAAAGGCAAACCCAACAACCCACAGCCACGAGGCAGGAGGACAGCAGAACAAAAATAGTCCTTTTCAAGCGGCCCGAGGTCAGATTCTTCCCTCAGTCTCTGCAAGGCAGCACAGAAGCCCCAGCAGTCAATGACTTACCATCGGCAACACCACTACACCAAGCAGAGCAAGGACGGTGCAGTGACTTCCCCTCTGCTGAGGGTCTGACTCTCCTCCCCTCTTTAAGGGCTGCTGCCTGTGACGTGGAAGCGGGCTGTGCCATAGCCCAGCTCTGAGACCTTAGGACCAGTGCCCCGTGACCTTCACTGTAACAGCTCACAGGGCCCGAGCCGCTGCTGGCTCGTCCAACCAGAACACCAAGGACAGGACAGCAGGCACAGAGCCAAGCCTAGGACATGGCTGCCCAGCAGAACCAACTGTAGAGACTTTTTGAAATTCATATTCCTGGGACACCTCCCCCCATGATTCTGGTTCAGTAGGTCTGGGGTAGGGCCCAGACACCTGCATGTTAAACAGAGCGCAGGACAACGTCAATGCCCAGCCTGACTTGGGAACCTGTGGTCTAAAGAAGTTTATTGTCCTTTATCCTTTCTCCTCTGTGAGGTTTCCTCACCCTTCCTGTCTCCATGAGGAAGAGGAAAGTAGGGAGAGGAGACTCAGAGGAAAGCAAGGCCACATGGGAGCATTCTAGAGTTTCAAAGTGAGCTGCTCCCAGTCCTTCTGCAAGTCATTGAACCTCTCTGAACCCCAGTTTCATCTGTGTAGTGGTGGTCAAACCATCCACACACTGAGGGTTGTGGGAGGAATAAATGCACAAGAAGTGTCCGATGTATTATCCACAGTAACTGTCATAAAAGCATTTATTTGATTATGAGCTCTCTCCATGAAGGGAAGAATGGGTGCAAGGCTGTTCTCCATACGAGGATCTTTGCAAGAGATATTGTAAATGTGAATAATTGGTTTAGGCATAAAGGGAAATAAAAAAAATAAACTGTAACAACAAGAGATTGTAGTAAGGGAGTCAGGTTATACAGGGAGGGGGGAGAAGCGCAGAGCGGGCGGGCAGTTCTGTCTCTGGGAGGCTATAAATACATGATTGGGGGGAAATCAGCTGAGACTCACGAAGATTTAGGCACAAAGTGGTATCAATATTTACTGCAACATTATTTATAAGAGAAAAAATTGGAAATAATCAAAAGGTATTTTTTCTTTTTTAAAAAAATGTATGATAAACACATATTACTTTATTTCAGAAAAGAATGTTCCTTTTTTAAATTTTTTTTTATTTTTTAATTTTTTTTGTATTTTTCTGAAGCTGGAAACAGGGAGGCAGTCAGACTCCCGCATGAGCCCGACTGGGATCCACCCGGCACGCCCACCAGGGGGCGATGCTCTGCCCATCCGGGGCGTCGCTCTGTTGTGATCAGAGCCACTCTAGTGCCTGGGGCCGAGACCATGGAGCCATCCCTAGCGCCCGGGCCATCTTTGCTCCAATGGAGCCTCGGCTGCGGGAGGGGAAGAGAGAGACAGAGAGGAAGGAGAGGGGGAGGGGTGGAGAAGCAGATGGGCACTTCTCCTGTGTGCCCTGGCCGGGAATCGAACCCGGGACTTCCGCACACCAGGCCGACACTCTACCACTGAGCCAACCGGCCAGGGCCAAGAATGTTCCTTTTTAAATTTGGGGATTTTTGGAATCCAGGGATTAACTGAAAGCATTCTAAAATATCCCAATTGTGTGTGTGTTTTTTTTAAACTCCAGTTTAACATTCAGATTAGAACATTAATATCAACAAAGGACGGACAGATCTGGGCACCATGGGCACCTCCCTCTAAATTTTTGCCAAAGGAACACAAGGCAAAATACATTATGGCCCTGGCCGGTTGGCTCAGCGGTAGAGCGTCGGCCTAGCGTGCGGAGGACCCGGGTTCGATTCCCGGCCAGGGCACACAGGAGAAGTGCCCATTTGCTTCTCCACCCCTCCGCCGCGCTTTCCTCTCTGTCTCTCTCTTCCCCTCCCGCAGCCAAGGCTCCATTGGAGCAAAGATGGCCCGGGCGCTGGGGATGGCTCCTTGGCCTCTGCCCCAGGCGCTAGAGTGGCTCTGGTCGCAACATGGCGACGCCCAGGATGGGCAGAGCATCGCCCCCTGGTGGGCAGAGCGTCGCCCCATGGTGGGCGTGCCGGGTGGATCCCAGTCGGGCGCATGCGGGAGTCTGTCTGACTGTCTCTCCCTGTTTCCAGCTTCAGAAAAAAATGCAAAAAAAAAAAAAAAAATACATTATGATTTGGGGTACCGTCAGAACTTCTGAAGCACAAGTGGCATGAGGCAGAATGGGGGAGGCAAAGAGAATGTAATTCAGATAAAGAAGCAGACAAAACCTTCAGTGTCATACTGAGTAATGTTAGGAGAATGAGCTTTAGTGTTTCCCTTCTGCCTCTAGACACACAAACACAAACACAGACACACATGTACACAGACGCAACGATGAGAACTTTTGAAATAAAACCCAAGATCACCCACCAAGTCCTTTCCCACAGGCTAACAAAATCTATTTTTGTATTCCAGTGAGATTTGCAGCAAAGAATAGAGGTCCAGTAAAGAGGAAATAATTTCTGGCCTGTCTTAACAGGGTTTTTCTCACTTCCTTCTTTTTATAATAATCAGCCAACAAGTCCAAAAAAATCAGAACAATAGTGCGGTCTTCTCTGCACTGGATATATATATTCCTGCAGACATTTTGGAACTAAGCTGCATCAGCTAAAAGGTTCTGGGTAATTTGCTGTCTTCTTAGAAAATTTATAATGATACATTACAGCACTGGGGGCTGGAAGCAACCTTCCAAATCATCTGGTCCACTCCATCATTTTACAGATGACTGTCTAGAGAAATAAACGAGCTGTTTCCACCACACTGAAGACTCTAATTAAAATGCCTGCTTGATTTTAAGGTAGCTGATAAGTTTTTTGGGGGGGGAGCAATGGAAACTAAAACCTCTAAAACATTTTTTAGTGGAACAGTAATTATGATCAACGGGTCTATTAAATGAAGCTGTAAGGGTTGATGAAAGTATACCCCCACTCTAATATCAGGACCACTCATGGACATCTGGAAAATGAAGAAATTATTATAAAAGTTGCCAGAACTAACTCATGCATCTGTCAGTAGGGGCACAGGAGAGAACTCAGGATCTCTACACTGAAATCTATTGGCCTAAGCACCAACACTGGTCTAATTTTCTACCTTAGCTGATGGGTATCCAGAGTCGCCCTGGTATCACAATGGCTTCATTTCCAGAAAAGTGAGAAATGGTCCATGCACAACAGAGGTACATGACCACTGACTTGGCAAAGGAGGAGTGGCCTAGATTGTTGCTCAAGGTGGACCCCTGACCTGCAGTGTCACCATCACCTGGGTGCTTGTTAGATAGACATGCAGATCCTGGGGCCCCCCTAGACCTACAGAGTCAGAATCTGCAGAGATTTAGCTCCGCAGGGCCTCCTGAACACAGTGAAAGTTGAGAAGCGCTTCTTTAGATAACGCAGCAGCAAGAGAAGGTATAATTAATAGGCAGCAACTACACTGAACCTGAATTTCTGGAATAATTACCTCCATTACCAGCTCTACTCTCTAAAGCTTTTGATCTTTAAGCCTTATTTTAGATTTTAAATGGTCTAAAATTTAGCCTAAATTTGAAATGGTCTCAATGAATATCTTGTTCAGTAGTCATATTTTTTCACAGAATATCTCAAAGTTAAGAAAAAATATCTATAAATATCCTGGGAGCTTTATCATTCCCAAGGGTTACCTAGATTATGAATTGAGGTCTTTCTTCTTGCTAATTTCTACAGGGGTCATAGTAGGGACACAACCAAGATTTCTTCAGCTTTGAGTTAGAAACCTCAGAAAGATTTGGTGAAGGAGGAAAACTGAATTCAGAATAGAAATGTGTTCCTGATGAAAAGAGAAACTTCACATAAGGGAATTTATCATCAAAAGGCTGTGACAGTCACATGGTCCAACCACAGTTCCAAAGCTGAACCCCTTCACACCAGTCTCCACTTACACACTCCCAGCGATGTGGAACTCAGCACCTACAAAGGCTGCCCATTTCATCTGGCATGTTCTAATTCTTACTAAGCTTTCTTGAAATTTGGCTCCCCAGAGCTTTCAAAGGCCCTACAATCAGTAACCCCACAGTTACTGTCCCTACCATTAGTTAATCCCCATTATCAATTTTTCATTACACTTCCCACTGGGGTTCTTTCTTTAATGCAGAAAGTCGAAAAAACAAGAGGTTCATGTATTTATTTTTCACAGGCCTGGGGCAGCTTATAGTAGTGGGATGTATGAAATTTTTATTTTTTGCTTTTATTTTGAGGTGGCACAGGAAAACCTCATGTGTACCAGGGCAGTATTAAAGCAAATTATCCTACGTTATAGAGAATGTCACCAAGGACACAATTATACCAGACACCTAGTGTCGGGATAGTACTGCCCTTAAACACTCTTTTAGCCTGAAGCTTCCCGGGAGTCAAAGCAGATCTGAAATAGGGCAAGAAGGTGGTACTTCAAAATGTTTGAGACCGTCTGGCCTAGGAAAGAATAGACTATTAGCCCTCAAAGTGTCTTAGATCAAGTCTAATCCCGCCTCTTACCAAGAAAGAAACCTGAAACCCAAAGAAGCTAAGTGACTTGCCCAATATTGGGCACCTAGTTGGCCAGGCAAAAGAGTGTCCCTACTGCTGTCTTTTTGCTATAGTGCCAGACTCTGAGTCTTATGTTTGTGAAGAAAGCTTGTCTGGCATAAAAATCAGAGGTATAGCATATAACTGTGCCAACCATGGGCAGTGGCTATGGACACCCCCAAAGCAAATCCAAGCCATCCTGTTATACACAGAGAGCTCAAATCACCAAGTTCACAAATCTAACACCAGGTAAAAAAGTTACACTCAAGCCATGAACCATCTTTCCTCCTCCCCTTTCCTAGAATTCCACTTGTTCCTATGTATCCATTGATTCTGAACTGCAGATATTTTCCACTAAGCAGTTTATTTTAATTTCCCATTGAAACAACCTTTCTGATGAAGGGCTGTTTGCTCTCAGAACAGAAACACCACTGTGAAACGCTTCATTTGTTCTGAAACACTTGACACTAAACGCTCACAGCATACTGAACCAGAGTTGTTAGTAGAAAGTAAAATATTATAAGTGATCAACTTATCTAGGCATCTAAACAGGGGATGTATCCAAACAATATTTTAAAAATCCTTTCTACCACCTTTTTTTTTTTTTGTATTTTTCTGAAGCTGGAAACTGGGAGGCAGTCACAGACTCCCACATGCGCCAGACCGGGATCCACCCAGCACGCCCACCAGGGGGCGATGCTCTGCCCATCTGGGGTGTTGCTCTGTCCCGACCAGAGCCACTCTAGCGCCTGGGGCAGAGGCCAAGGAGCCATCCCCAGCGCCCGGGCCATCTTTTGCTCCAATGGAGCCTTGGCTGCGGGAGAGGAAGAGAGAGACAGAGAGGAAGGAGAGGGGAAGGGTGGAGAAGCAGATGGGTGCTTCTCCTGTGTGCCCTGGCCGGTAATCCAACCCGGGACTTCCGCACGCCAGGCCGACGCTCTACCACTGAGCCAACCGGCCAGGGCCTACCTTTTTTTTTTTTTTTTTTAAATATCACCACTGTAATATTTTAAAGAGAAAAATCTGTTACCACACACAGCATGAGGTGCCAACCAGTGACAATTGATTCCTGGAGCTCTGAATAATAGGTTGGTGGGTCACAGTGGCCAGCCCATGAGATCATAATAAACTGGTGCAGTGACATAAACCAATTGACACAACTAGCTGTTGTCTCAGTTCTTAGTAAATTTAAATAGATCACAACTCTCTCAAAGCAACGATGTGCGATCAAGCAAGTATGAATTGTGTGCTTGTATTATCCTCATGTCCTTCTGAAGTAAAAATAAGCAAACCCAGGAAAAATGACTCATCTGGATCCCAAGTATTTCAGGTGAGGTCCTTTAAGCTGACACTAGTCACTTATAATACAAAAGGAGCTGGGATCCGACTAGGTTATACGACCTGATCCTATTTATTGGGTTAAAGCAGCCTATTCCTGATAGAGAGCATCTAGAAAGATATATTAGCTTTTTAAGATCACTAAAAATTTATGAATTCTTGATTCAGTTCATTAAATGAGACGGATGAATGAAACAAATTAATATCCAAGTCACACCAGGAATAATTGAACATAGTCACATTACTCCATAATTTGCCAGGCTTTTTTGTTGGTAGAAGGTACATAAGATTGCAAATGGCGAGAGACAGAAGAAAACACATAGCCTGTTCAGAGCTCACAGTGAGGCAAAAATAGAAAACAAAAAGAGGAAGAAAAGCTGTGACATGTGTCCATCCAAGAGCACATCTTCCGTTACTGTTAATCAGAGTGTATGTCACACTTCCCGGGGCCACTAAAGTTATTAGCCCTGGCAGAGAGGATTGGAATTTTCCCACTTTAAAAGGAGAAACGGGGCAAAAAACAGAAGCTAAGCTGACGGGAAACAGAGGGATGTTTCTCTGTAAATATGCTATCCAAAAGTGATACCTTTTCAGTAAAAATCTTACAGTCATGTGATGTTAAAATGGAAGTGGCGCCCTGGCCGGTTGGCTCAGCGGTAGAGCGTCGGTCTAGCGTGAGGAGGACCCGGGTTCGATTCCCGGCCAGGGCACACAGGAGAAGCGCCCATTTGCTTCTCCACCCCTCCACTGCACCTTCCTCTCTGTCTCTCTCTTCCCCTCCCGCAGCCAAGGCTCCATTGGAGCAAAGATGGCCCGGGTGCTGGGGATGGCTCTGTGGCCTCTGCCTCAGGCGCTAGAGTGGCTCTGGTCGCAACATGGCGACGCCCAGGATGGGCAGAGCATCGCCCCCTGGTGGGCAGAGCATCGCCCCCTGGTGGGCGTGCTGGGTGGATCCCGGTCGGGCGCATGCGGGAGTCTGTCTGACTGTCTCTCCCTGTTTCCAGCTTCAGAAAAATGCAAAAAAAAAAAAAAAAAGGAAGTGGCTTGCAGGCAGGAAGGTTGGAAGTCTTGCCCTCTTGCCTCCCAACTAAGTCTCCGCCTCCCAACCAACCACACTGCCCTCCACTAGTCTGGAACCTGTGTCCTGCATCTTTCAAGGTGTAGAAAATTCTAGAAAGGCTTTTATCCTAGCACAGAACCCACAGGAAATTTCCTTTCCTGTGGTCCAGGAGGCCTATCTTATCCTTATGCCATCCCAAGAACAGACTTCTCTACCCCAATAAATATGACTAGGGCTCTTAGCATAGTGTGATCCAGGTTCATTTTGTAATATAAATGACTAGCGTTAACGTGACAATGTCTGACCCGAATGCCTAGGGCTGGGGTTAGTCATTTTTCTAGGGCTTGTTCATCTTTACTTCAAAGGAGACCCGTACCTTCAGAAATGGCCTTCTTCACAACCGCCACGTACGTCTCAGGCTCGTCATCACAGGTGAGCTCCTGCCAGTGTGCCCAATCTGGGAAGAAGTCCAGGAACTCCTCACTGTCCTGCACCCCGCAGAGCAGCCGGACCATGCGGTGCGGGGGGTGGAAGGCTCTCTGCAGCAGGGGCAGCAGCGCCGGCTGGCCGAAGCACCGCACCAGCTCTGCGGACAGCAGCACCACAACGCAGCGCACGCTGCGGAAGAAGGTCAGATCCTCAGCCGAAAAGGTGGTCTGGGGGCCCAGCCGGTAAGTCAGCGTCTTCTGGCTGCGGACCTGCCGACTGGCCAGGAAAAGGCCCTGGAGGTACTGGCACCATTCCTCAGCATCTGCGCTGTAGACGAGGAGGATGTCACACCCTCGGAACACCCCTGAGCAAGAACAAGGCACAGAAGTATGTTAACATGCCTGCTTCTTCGAAGGCTTCCCATGACCTCCAAGATATTCCACTCAGACAAGGAGCTGGGCAGCCACAATCTTTCATTCACGCGATTGCCTCCAGCATACCTGTCTGACCTCTTTCCCCCTTATAGTTGGTGTTACAACCACACCAGACTTTCTGTCTTTACCCAAACATACAATGCCATTTCAGATGTTTCCATTAGCTATTGCTTCTGTTGACATACTCTTCCCTCTATACCAGGGGTCCCCAAACTTTTTACACAGAGGGCCAGTTCACTGTCCCTCAGACCATTGGAGGGCCAGACTATTAAAAAAAACTATGAACAAATGCCTATGCACACTGCACATATCTTATTTTAAAGTAAAAAAACAAAATGGGAACAAATACAATATTTAAAATAAAAAACAAGTAAATTTAAATCAACAAACTGACCAGTATTTCAATGGGAACTATGGGTCTGCTTTTGGCTAATGAGATGGTCAATGTCTGGGTCCATATTTGTCACTGCTAGCCGTAACAAGTGATATGATGCACTTCTGGAGCCATGACGCATGCGTGTGTCCCGCGTCACCCGAAATAGTACTGCATGTAAGTGACGACTCGCTTTGCGGCACCGCCACATACAGTACTCACATACAGTGAGAGGATGCATCCTGTGCTCCTCTCATTGACCACCAATGAAAGAGGTGCCCCCTCTGGAAGTGCATCAGGGGCCGGATAAATTGCCTCAGGGGGCCGCATGTGGCCCGCGGGCCGTAGTTTGGGAACCCCTGCTCTATAGCTTGTGCAATAGAGGATGGTGATAATGACGATGATGATGATAAACAGCAAACATTTAATAGAGAGCTCACTATGCTCCATATGCTTTTCCAAGCATATTGCCTAGTAAACTCATTTACTCATCATAGCAGCTTTCCTTTCTAAAGTAGATACTACTGTACGATTAGCCACATTTTAAAAGATGATAAAAACAGGGGTGGCAGGTTAAGTAAGTTACCCATGATCTACAATGAGAGAGTCAGAATTTGAACTCAGACAGTTTGGCCCCAGAACCTGGCTCTTCCTCAAATAAAGTGGTAACAAGGATGGGTCTGAAATCAGGCAGCTAGAGTTAGCCTCTTGGCTCTGCGATGTGTTAACTGTGTAACCTTGGGCAGGTTACTTAAATATTCTAAACCTCAGTTTACTTGTCTGCAGATAGAAATATTACAGCAATATTTATCAGTGAGAATTAAATTAGTGTTTCATGTAAAGTGCTAAGCATAGTGTTTGGCATGTAGTAAACCCTCAAAAATTGGCACCTGGTGTCATTGTCCTCACATTATTGTAAACAGTGCATTATTTTAAACAGTAAGCATGGTTGAATTAATGCTTCCACCTGCACTAGACCATTTGTAAGGTGTCCCTCACCACACCTGGTCCATGACATAGGCTTTCTTCTTCTTCTAATAAAGCATAAATATCAGAAACAGAATCAAAAGCTCAGAGAAGTACCAAGTTTAAAAGAGCTTTTGGGAGGCCCAGGTCAGTTGGTTCAGTGGATAAAGCATCAGCCTGGAGTGCAGACATCCCAGGTTCGGTTCCTGGTCAGGGCACACATGAGAAGCATGTCTCCCCCTTCTCTCTCTCTCTTTCCCTCCCTCAGCCAGTGGCTCAAATGGCCTAAGCAGCAGCCCCAAGAGCTGAGGGTCCCAGCTTCAGAAAAAGGAGCTTTTGGGGATCACTTGGCCCAAACACCTCATTTACAGATTAAAACCAAAACAAAACAAAAAGAAAACACTTTAGCTCTGATGAAATCAATTTCTTAAATTCACACTCAGTAATTAGTCACAGAGCCAGGACTAAATGAGTTAGACTAAGATTTTAGTAAGGGTGTGGCCACATACATCAGTGAAGAAGCCATTGGGCCTGACCAGGTGGTGGCGCAGTGGATAGAGCGTCGGACTGGGATGCGGAAAGACCCAGGTTCGAGACCCCAGGGTTGCCAGCTTGAGTGCAGGCTCATCTGGCTTGAGCAAAAAGCTCACTAGTATGGATCCAAGGTCACTGGCTCGAGTGGGGGGTTACTCAGTCTGCTGAAGGCCCGCAGTCATGGCACATATGAGAAAGCAATCAATGAACAACTAAGGTGTCACAACGAAAAACTGATGATTGATGCTTCTCATCTCTCTCTGTTCCTGTCTGTCTGTCCCTATCTATCCCTCTATCTGACTCTCTCTCTGTCCCTGTAAAAAAAATTAAAAATTAAAAAAAGAAGAAGCCATTGGCAATGTCTACAAAGGGTTGACAGTGATGGTAAGGAAGTGAAGAAGAGGGAAGAGGAGATTTCCTAGAGCCTGAGAAGTACCTTTAGGAAGGGAGTATGGGTCTCAGAGCTCTGACTTAGCAGGAAACCAGTGGCTTTGCACTGCCCTGACCGCGTGACTGTGAGCAATCTTTGCCACTTTTAGGAGGAGACAGTGACCCAAAAGCAATGCAGCATTTTTAAAATTGACAAATTCTGGGCCACTGAAGGAGCAGGTACTCACCCTGGATCCTACCTCACCACTCCTTGATTCTGTTAACAGACATCACAAAACCTGTTGTTCAGTAAACACCCCTAGTCATCAAGGAAAGTCTAAATGTTACTAATAGGGGAAATTGAGTGTGTAGTATACAGGAACTCCTTACTATTTTCATAGTTTTTCTATAAATCTAAAACTTCTAAAAGTTTAAATACACGATTGAAATAAAAGCATTTATGATTAGCCTCTTCAATATGGAAACATATTTAAAACATTTCATTCCAGGGGTTCTAGTGTTCATTTCTATCTCCTTTTGAGCAAAAGTACTTGAGAAGGAAGTGGTTAGTGTCTCAGACGTGTTACTATCACAATCTACTTGGCCACCACCAGCTTGGAGTGTGACTTCAGACCAATATATTAAATCTAGGCAAATTTTGCCTCAATGTAAATGAGGACAACAAAATCTATCACTTTCCTGGATTTTTACTCTGCTGCTGAAACCGAAAGTTGGGAAAGTTGTTAAAAAATCCAAAGTGGAAGTTAAAGTCTCTCTACTGGGTAATGACAAGGGACTAAATGCTTTGTCAGCAACTCATTTTCATATAGGTGACACAGCTTTCTTTAAGAATAATTCCCTTCCTTTAACCAAATGTCATTTTATCACATGTGCCAAACCAATTATCTCATTTTTGGTTGTTTGTTTATTAAAAGAGATAAAATAACATGAACCAACTAGGAGTCCATACATCCTAGACAGAAATGAGGAAGGGTGTTTGTAGAGAATAAAGAATAGGCCTTGGCCGGTTGGCTCAGTGGTGGAGTGTCGGCCTGGCGTGCAGAAGTCCCAGGTTTGATTCCCGGCCAGGGCACACAGGAGAAGTGCCCATCTGCTTCTCCACCCCTCCCCCTCTCCTTCCTCTCTGTCTCTCTCTTCCCCTCCTGCAGCCGAGGCTCCATTGGAGCAAAGATGGCCCGGGCACTGGAGATGGCTCCATGGCCTCTGCCCCAGGCACCAGAGTGGCTCTGGTCACAACAGAGCGACACCTCGGAGGGGCAGAGCATCACCCCCTAGTGGGCATGCCTGGTGGATCCCGGTCGGGCGCATGTGGGAGTCTGTCTGACTGCCTCCCCGTTTCTAGCTTCAGAAAAATACAAAAAAAAAAAAAAAAAAGAATAGGTTTGACTACAGAAAGAGAAAGGAATGGATAACAGCAGAGCAGGGGCCAGCTGGTGGCAACAGGGAGTGACAGTAGTGGGGGAGACACAGAAACTGAAAGAGAGCTTCCTTTGAAAGATTCAGAATCCACCTGAGAAGAGAACAAAGAGGAAGTGCTTCTCAAACTTCCCAGCCCAGACACTTTCTGATCTGTAGGTGACACTGGCACACAATTCATCTGTCCTGGAGCCCCATGTTTGAGTCTGCACCATGCCAAAAAGGCATGTGACATAGGGAAGTTGACCAGGACAAGGAGAGATCTAGAAACAGTTCCTGTGAAGAGTTTCCAGACTCTGAATATTTCAAGTTTAGAGATTTGTTAGGAGTATTGGGAGACCTCAAGGATCAGATAGAAGTTAAGATCATGAAAAATTAAAGGTCCCTTCAAATCCTATTTTTCCTGTAAGTACAAGGATGGTAGAAGAATCAATAGATAAGAGAAGCCTCGGAGAGCAGGGTCAGGAAGAGGTATGAGAGCTTTCTTTAAAAGTATGAGGCTAAGGCTTTGGCCGGTTGGCTTAGTGGTAGAGAGTCAGCCAGATGTGTGAAAGTCCTGGGTTCAATTCCCAGTCAGGGCACACAGGAGAAGTGACCATCTGCTTATCTGCTTCTCCACCCTTCCCCCTTCTCTCTCTTTCTCTCCCTCTCTCTGTCTCCCTGTCTCTGGCTTGATTGATTCGAACGAGTTGACCCCGGGCACTGAGGATGGCTCTATGGCCTCCCCCTCAGGCGTTAAAAAGAGCTCAATTGCTGAGCAATGGGCACTGCCCCAGATAGGCAGAGCATCCCCCCGTAGGAAGTTTGCTAGGTGGATCCTGATCAGGGTGCATGAAGAAGTCTGTCTCTCTGCCTCCCCTCCTCTCAATTAAAAAAACAAAACAAAAAAACAAAACAAAACAAGGTATGAGGCTGACACACGGAGAAAACAATTCTAGTCTTCACCAACCAGAATTGGCCACTTGGGAAAGTTACTTATGGCCTCCTTCTCCTCGCTCTCATGTGTAAATACAACAGACACCATCAGAGGCATAGAGAATATCCCTGAATAAACTGATTCCACTCCATTTTATCTGGCTTCTAAAATTCTTTCAAGGACAGGGAGTCAAGATTCTCCTTAATTTCAACAAGCATATATGCCATTTAAAAAACAGAAGACTAATGATTACTCTCCAGTGGAAGGAAATTTAGGGAGCCTGTATAATTCAGCCATGAAAAGGAATAAGATATTGCTGATGTATGTTAACCTTGGATGAACCTTGAAATTATGCTACATGAAAGAAGCCAGTCACAAAAGACCACATACTATATGATCCCATTTATAAGAAAGTCCAGAGTAGGGAAATCTATGGAGACAGAGAGTGAAACTTAGTGGTGGGGAGGAGGAGGGGACAAAGGGGTGCTAGCTGAAGCAGAGCAAGTTTCTTTTTGAGGTGATGAAAATGTGCTAAAATTGACTGTGGTGATGGTTGTACATATGTGTCAAGATACTAAAAACCACTGAATTGTACACTTTAAATGGGTAAATTGTATTATATCTGAATTATATCTCAATAAAGCTGTTTAAAAGGAGAAGGAAAAGGAGAAGGAGGAGGAAGATGTGAAGGAGGAGGAAAAGAAAAAGAAGGAAGAAGAGGAAGAGGAGGAGAAGGATGAGGAGGAGGAAGAGGAGGAGGAGAAGGAGAAGGAGGAGAAGGAGAAGAAGGAAGAGGAGGAGAAGAATAATGAGGAGGAGAAGGAAAAGGAAGACAAGAAGGAGGAGATCACATTGAGCAGTGGCCTGGGTGACTGCAGAGCCTACAGCATGTTGGTAAGAGATACTCTCACCTGACCTGTGGTGGCGCAGTGGATAAAGCGTCAACCTGGAAATGCTGAGGTTGCCGGTTCAAAACCCTGGGCTTGCCTGGTCAAGGCACATATGGGAGTTGATGCTTCCTGCTCCTCCCCCCTTCTCTCTCTCTCTTTTTCTCTCTCTCTCTCCCCTCTCTATAATGAATAAATAAAATCTTTTTTTTTTTTTTTTAAAAAAAGAGATACTCTCACCGCTATCTGTGACCTAATACCATAGGTCATTGCATCGCCAGACTCAGGGAGCCCCAGGGACCCCACAGACCCCACTCCCATTTGCAGCTCCTGGAGTGGTGTCTCATCACAGGTGATGCTGACAGCTCTAACCATTGCAGACGTCTACGGAAGCCACTACAGTACAGAGCTCATAAGCCCCAGGTTTGGTCACTGGGTCTGAGTCCCCATTCAGATGCCCCTTTGGCCACACCCACTTAAATGATACACACGGGATACTAAGGGAGGGCTCTCTCTGCCTCCTCTGCCTAACTCATCCCCTCCAGTTTTCTGTTTCCCAAATCTAACAGCCCAGGGCCTGTTCCCAGCCATAGAAGGAGGTGGGAGCTTCCCTCACCTCATCTCCTACTTCTCCCCAATCACCCACCTATTCTGGCCACCTGCTCCTTAAATATCCCACATATACACGTTTACTGTTCTTCGACCTTGAGCACTCTCCTCCCAAATGCACTCCCCCACTTCAGGTCTGTGCTCAAATGTCCATTTCTCCATGAGGCCTAACCGAGCTGCCGCATTTTAAATGATAACCCTAACTCCTATACCCCCTCTATTGTTTTTCATGCACTTCTCATATCATATCTTTTCCTGATTAACTGTAATTCCTGCCTTCCACCACTAGTCCATAAGCTCCCTGTAGACATTGCTTATGTCTGCTGCATTTACTGAATATATACCTGACACCAAGAACAGCATCTAGAAACAGCAGGCATGCAATAAGTATTTGTTGTATGAATGAATTTCCTCTAGATAACTCTGCTTCCGCTTTCAAATGGAACGTGAGGACTATCAACCTACTATTACCAGGGGTTCATTATCCACAATACAGCTTCTTTTAACCTTCAGAGCCCAGCTAGGGAGCCATGAGGCTAAGGTTAGCCACCTTTCCACACCCCTTAAAGAGGAAGCCCACATCACCAAAAGTAATAGAACTGTCACCTTTAGGCTTGTCCACCCCTGCTTCCAAAGCACCATCAGAAACCTAGAGCTCAGGGGGTCCAGCATCTTCCCACATCCTCCAAGAGCAGTACCTCCCCTTGGTCAACTAGATTTTATTTTTTAAGAAAATTTGCATCCTGTTTTCACATGTTATCTCTACTGAAACATCAAAAGATGGGCAGGGAAAACACAAGTAAATCCACTTACAAACATGGTAACTATAATATTTTCACCTAGTAATTCTTTGTTTACCTATGCTTTCCTTCACAAGATCATAAACTCTTGGAGAGCAGAGACCAGGAATGTCCTGGTCACGGATGAGAACATACTGTATTTAGGTGCACATTATCACTTAACATGTGTAGTAAAGCGCTCATTAGTTGTCTCTTATTATCATCATTATTGTATGGTTCATCCTGGAACTCAGTGAGTGAGTGACCTGCCAAGTGTACACAACCCATGAACTGAACCAAGAACGGAACCCAAACACTAATGAGAAAAGCCTCCTGACAGCTTTCGATGGGTAGATACCCAGTGGTTACCTCTCCCCCATTCGGTAAAGTTGTGCAAAGGACATAAGAAAAGTAAAGCTCAAGGAACAGTGTTCCTAGATTCCTACGGAAATTCCAGACGAAAAACAAAGCCCAAGATGGGTAGAGGCGGTGCCCCAGGGCCACCTCCTGTTTCCCTGTGCCAACCTAGGACTGTCTCGACGCCCCCTATCGGTCCGAGAAGCGTTTCGCCGGCGCACACAGGAGGCTCTGCCTTCTTTCAACTCCAACTCTGGGTTCACAAAGTTGGAAGAACAGGGAAACGACCCTCAGAAGTTCCGAGGGCTAGTGATGGAAGGAAAAAAAGACTTAGAAGGGGGCGACAAGAGGAGGGTCAAGCAGGCTGCAGAGAATCGCTCAGCAGGCTGGGTATGGGAACGTGGGAAAGTCGGGGTGGGAGGCTTGCAACAGGGACCTGGGGGAAAGAACAGAAAGAACACAGATTGCCCCAGCGAAGAGGCCCGACAGAGTTGGGCGCGGGACGGCGCTCGGAGGGCTGCGGGGGACCAGAGCGCGCGGAGAGGGTCCCAGAGGCCGGCGCCCTGCCTACGCACCTGAGGCTGCCATGCCGCGGGGCGCGGCTCTCCCGCCCGGCTCGCTGCGTGCGCGGGGCCTGGTGCCGGAGCCGGGCCGGCCGGGTGTCTGGGCGCCGTGTCGAGGGGCGCCCGCTCCGCGCAGCAGCAGCCCAGCACCAGCCGCGGCTCTGCCGCTTCCTCCCTCGGGGCAGCGAGGACTCGCCGCGAGGGCGTGTCCACAGGGCCCGCCCCCTGCGCCTGCGGGGCTCAGCCCCGCGGCACCTGCAGCCCGGCCGTTGCGGAGGGGAAGTGAAAACCCCAGTCCCGGCCGCCGGCCAGTTCCCCGCACGGCCTCGGCTCCCTGCATCGCTCGGGGTGGGGAAGAGGCTGGGGGCTTCGCGCTACGTTCGCCCACTCCCCGTGAAGCCAGCCAGGTGTTCTCGCCACAAGGTGGAGGGCCCCCCCGAGGTGGAGGGGTGTTGAGAGAAGAGGGAGAAAGAAGATTGAGCTGCCTGCCCGACCCCGGTGTCCTGGAGCAGGTTGGGGGTGGGGGTTTATAATAAAGCACAGCTGGCCAAGCCATCTCCCCATCCCTTGGGGCTTTCTCCCTGAGCCGCGCCCCCGGCAGGGGAAGGGAGGGGGCAGGAAGGGGAAGAGGCACCTTCCCTGGCACCTGGCCTTGGGTCCTTGGCGTTGCTCTTGATTACCCTCCAGTGACATTTCTGTAACTCCTTGGACCTGGGCTCCTGATGGCACATGAACTTTAATGAACATCTCATATAATGAATGCATGATGTAGTTATGTTTTTGTCTCTGAGACATTCGAAGTAACACCCACCACTGTCTTCATATGAGAGCTGAAGAAACAGGGCCATTGTATCTTGGTCAGACTTCTGCAGAGAGAAGATGCTCCTGAGGTTCCGGAGGGCGCTGAGTCCAGAGCTAGAGCTCTCACTTAACTCTCGCACTCACCTGCCAGCTTCGTGTCCTCCTTCCTTCGCCCACTCCTGTAATTGATCTGAATAGCACTGTCCCCTTCTGTCTTCAACAATGCAGGGGCCACAGGATGGATCCAAAGTGCAGAAATGATGGAAAAATAGGATTAGGCAAAGGTGAAAATAAATGAAATAGATTTCAGAATGAAAATGCCAGGGTTGAGGCCAAGAACTCCTTTTCTACTGCTGCCATAACAAATTACCACAATTAGTGGCTTAAAAGAACACAAATTTATGGCCCTGGCCGGTTGGCTCAGTGGTAGAGCATCGGCCTGGCGTGCAGGAGTCCTGGGTTTGATTCCCGGCCAGGGCACACAGGAGAAGCACCCATCTGCTTCTCCACCCCTCCCCCTCTCCTTCCTCTCTGTCTCTCTCTTCCCCTCCCACAGCCAAGGCTCCATTGGAGCAAAGTTGGCCTGGGCGCTGAGGATGGTTCTGTGGCCTCTGCCTCAGGCGCTAGAATGGCTCTGGTTGCAACAGAGCAACGCCCCAGATGGGCAGAGCATCGCTCTCTGGTGGGCATGCCAGGTGGATCCCAGTCGGGCACATGCTGGAGTCTGTCTGACTGCCTCCCGTTTCCAACTTCATAAAAATACAAAAAAAGAACACAAATTTATTATCTCACTGCTCTGCATTTTATAAGTCTAACATGAGTGGTACTGGGCTATACAATCAAGGGTCAGCAAGGTTAGGCTCCTTTCTGAAGGCTCTAGGAGAGAATCTATTTCCTTGTCTTTTTCAGCTTCTAGAGACTACATACATCGGCTCATGCCCCCTTCATCTTCAAAGCCAGCGACTTAATATCTCTCTGACCCTGCCTCCGAACACCACACGACATCTCTCTCTGACTCCCTCACCTGCCTTCCTCTCCCACTTGTAATGATTCTAGTGATTACATTGACCCCACCCAGATAGCCCAGGAAAATCTCCCTATTTTAACAGCTGACTAGCAAATATAATACCATCTACAACATTAATTCTCTTTTGCAATGTAATATAACACATACACAGGTTCCAGGGGTTAGGACATGGACATCTAAATTCTCTCCAAGCCCCCTTTGGGACTTTGACAAGCTGAAAACTCCAAAAATTCTGTTTCCTCATATGTAGAAGGCATTCCAGCTCAGGAAAATACTAGGACTCTGGCAGTACCCTATTTGGAGAACCTTGTTTAAACATTGGTCTTCCAGACTCTACCCTCTTCTGCACCCTCCCTCAATCTCTTCAGAAGGCTGTGGACCTTCTGTATTCCATGGTAGAGTCATTTCTACTGAGGGTGTATTCATTTGTTTAAGGCAGGGGTCCCCAAACTACGGCCCGCGGGCCACATGTGGCCCCCTGAGGCCATTTATCCGGCCCCGCCGCACTTCTGGAAGGGGCACCTCTTTCATTGGTGGTCAGTGAGAGGAGCACATTGACCATCTCATTAGCCAAAAGGAGGCCCATAGTTCCCATTGAAATACTGGTCAGTTTGTTGATTTAAATTTACTTGTTCTTTATTTTAAATATTGTATTTGTTCCCCCCCCCCCTTTTTTTTTTACTTTAAAATAAGATATGTGCAGTGTGCATAGGGATTTGTTCATAGTTTTTTTTTATAGTCCGGTCCTCCAACGGTCTGAGGGACAGTAAACTGGCCCCCTGTGTAAAAAGTTTGGGGACTCCTGGTTTAAGGTCATCTCCCCTGATCACGCTTACCCTACCCCACCCCACTATCCAAATGCATGGTCCTTTTAGCTCCAGATGTTAAGGAATGAAGGCCTTTTTCTGCTTCTTTGCCAAGAGAATCTGGACAACTTTGAACCAAAAGCATATTTCTATTTATTCCATGCAAACACTTGCTACAACTCTGCCGGTTGTGGGTAAGATCTTGGGTGCTGGATCACCTGTCCACACTCTGAATACTCCCACAGCTGCACAGCACTGACCTCTGGAAATTGGTCAGAAAAATAACGCAGTGATCAACATTCCCTTGGGGAGACGACATAACCAGCAGTTCCACCCAGTTATTCATAGAGCAGGTGGGTTGGGTTTGGTTGGGTTGGGGGAAGTGGTGTTTGTTTCTTCATCTCCATTTGATGGTTTTTGCAGCACGTGAAGGGGAGGGGTGGTTGCTTCTCTGAAGGGTCCTGCCCTAACCTTGTGCACTGGCTCTGGGAGCGAACTCCACACTCAGTCCCTCCAGCACCAAACAGCCTGAGGCTGGGTTCTAGGAAGGACGAAGAACCTGGATTTGGCTGCTTCCCAACAGTCTCCTTGGCTTGGTAAACCAGAAGGGCCTCAGAAATGAACACATGTCATCTACGGAACAGAGGGGTAAAGAAAAGGGAAGAAATCCCTGCTCCTTATGCCTTCAAGGTGTTATAATCTGTCAGGCCTGAGGATCAGAGCCTTTTTCCTGGTTATTATGACCTTATTTACTAAGAGGATGCCATAGTGGATGTTCTTAATTTATCTCAATTCTCTTAACTACCCTACAAGGGAGGTACTAATAGTATATCCATTTTACAGATGTGAAAGTTAACTAACTTGCCCAAGGGCACACAGCTAGCAAATTGCAGAGCTGAGTTTTAAACCCAAAAAAATCTGGCTCCAGAATCCATGCTAGGGTAGGTGGTAAATGCTTGAAGCAGACACTGCTGTGATCTGAATGACACCACAAGTCACCACTGGCCTGTGCGGGCATTTCCTCCCATTGCAGGTGAGTAGGGCAGCAGTTGTCACCTGTAAATTGCCCCTGCTCTGCCAGGAGTAAGTACCTCCTGCTCATGAAACATGAACATGAGCAAAGGGCCCTCCCTTGGAGCTTCGCCAGCATCCCCGCCCCCGCCTACCGCCTTGTCATGTCCCCTACGACCATCAGCATCTTGAGGGCAGGGCTATGTCTCTTTTCCACATCTCCAGTGCCTAACACAGGGGCCAGCACACAGTTCCTGTTGAACAAGTATTAGTTGTTTGTTTTTCAGTCATCAAGTTCAACTTTCTCTTTTTACAGATTAGATAGGTTAAGTGACCTGTCCAAGGTCCCACAGCCTTCATCGAAGGGCCTTGTTTCTTGCTTTGATCAGGAGACCAAAGCAAATTCATATGTTCAAAAGACAGGATGGACCATGTGAACGACTGGACTGCAGGGGACAGGCTGGTGGGCGAGGGAGGAGGAGTTCCAGGGTACTGAGTGCCTGCGTTTGCCTCGGAAACAACCTGCCTGGATTGATAAGACTGCTGCCCTCTGTCTGCTCAGGACGGTTTCAGCCAAACCCACTGGGAAATCTTATTATTAAAACCAAGTGCATGCTATTTGGGGACATTTGTAGGTTTTGAGGAACAAGCAGCTTTGCAGACAAAGCCTAGCTCTCTTGCAAGAGTGAAGCCTCCTTCTCTACTAACCAAAACAGGCACTCCTCATGAAGGTTCTGCCCCAGCCCAAGGGCCCCTCCTAGGACCATGTTGAGCAATGTTGGTGCCCATTTCCAGGCCCTGGATCAAGTTCAGAGAAACAAATGTTGAACATCCACTATTGTGGCCAATCCTGTTCAGAGTACTGTCACTTATTCAGGTTTCTTGAATCTTTACATCAAACCTGTAAGGCAAGGCAAGCATATCACAATCCCATTTTACAGGTAAACCGAGATTGCAATAAGGTAAACCATGGGACCCAGGGTCACTTGATTTTGAAGTGAAAGCTAGATTTTGAATTCAAACCAATTTGTTACACAAGAGCTGCCTCTTTCATGCTTGGTGAGTCAGAAGCCACACCAGCTATTCTGCTCTAGTTCCATGATTCTCCAACCCAGGTGCAACTTAGTAACACGAAAAAGGAGTGTTGTAGAGATTACTGGTTGCACATCCAAGATCTAAATTTCAATTTTCTTTGAGGGCAGCAATATGCCCAGCTTAAAGATTCCATTCTCCAGTCTCTCTTGCGATTTGGAGGAGGAAGATGTAAATGCAAGTCATTGGCTGAGGCATCCAGAAATGCTTCACTTTGCAGGAATATACCCTTTCTCCCATTTTCTCTGTTCCTGCCTGGAATGTGAATGAAATGGCTGGAGATCCAACAGCCTTCTTAGATTATGAGGTGACTGTGTGAACAAAAGCCATGCACTAAAGACAGTGGAGGCCCTGGCCAGTTGGCTCAGTGGTACAGCGTCGGCCTGGCGTGCGGGGGACCCAGGTTCGATTCCCGGCCAGGGCACATAGGAGAAGCACCCATTTGCTTCTCCACTCCCCCCCCCTCCTTCCTCTCTGTCTCTCTCTTCCCCTCCCGCATCCAAGGCTCCATTGGAGCAAAGATGGCCCGGGCGCTGGGGATGGCTTCTTGGCCTCTGCCCCAGGCACTAGAGTGGCTCTGGTCGCAGCAGAGCGACCCCCCGGAGGGGCAGAGCATCGCCCCCTGGTGGGCAGAGCATCGCCCCTGGTGGGCGTGCCGGGTGGATCCCGGTCGGGTGCATGCAGGAGTCTGTCTGACTATCTCTCCCCGTTTCTAGCTTCAGAAAAATACAAAAAAAAAAAAAAAAGACAGTGGAGCAGGAAGATGGGTGGTCTGATTCTACTGACCATAGAGCCCCCGAGGAAGCTTCAGGTTCTCATCTCTGAATTCTTGTTTTCATGAAAGAGAAATAATTACATCTCTGTCTTGTCTGAGCCATCATTATGTGTGTTCTGCTATATGAGGCCAAACCTCATTCTTGACTGATGTGAGAATGGAAGCTAACATTTATTGAGCAGCCCCTGTAATCATGAGCTTTTTTACGCTATCTCAGTTAATCCTCACAATAATTCTGAATCATAGGTATTATCTCAGTTATTGTATATCCCATTGTTGTATCTCAGATATTCTCATCACTTCACAGGGGAAGAAACTGAGATTCAGAAATGTTAGATAATTTTTCCGGCATATTCAACTGGTAGCAGAACTGGGATTCAAACCCCAGCTCAGTCTGAACCCAAAGTCCATGGCCTTTCCATTGTACAGTGACATATTGAGTGACTTCCGAGAGTTGATTTAAAGTACTTCCTGAGGACACATGGGTGCTTTCAAGTGGGGGGGGGGTCACCATTGAGTCTTTGGCACCTCAAGTTGCGTGCAGATGGTGCCTTCATTTGTGCATGAAAGCATATCTGCACACATTTTACTTCTGCCTTCTGAGGTGCCGGAGCAGAAAGTCTAGGCAGCTGTGATAAAAAAAAATTTTAGGACGTGGTCTTATAGACTCTCAGAATGTTAAAGTTGGAACAGACTTGAAGAGGTCTTAGTGGACACGTGTGGAAACTAAGGCCAAGAGAGGCAAAGTGACCTTTCAGACATCATACTTTGTGTTGGGGGCAGAACCAGGATTAGAAATCATGGTCCTGCCCTGGTCCTGCCCTGGCCGGTTGGCTCAGCGGTAGAGCGTCGGCCTAGCGTGCGAAGGACCCGGGTTCGATTCCCGGCCAGGGCACACAGGAGAAGCACCCATTTGCTTCTCCACCCCTCCACCGCACTTTCCTCTCTGTCTCTCTCTTCCCCTCCCGCAGCCAAGGCTCCATTGGAGCAAAGATGACCCGGGCGCTGGGGATGGCTCTATGGCCTCTGCCTCAGGTGCTAGAGTGGCTCTGGTCGCAACATGGCGACACCCAGGATGGGCAGAGCATCGCCCCCTGGTGGGCAGAGCATCGCCCCTGGTGGGCGTGCCGGGTGGATCCCGGTCGGGCGCATGCGGGAGTCTGTCTGACTGTCTCTCCCTGTTTCCAGCTTCAGAAAAATGAAAAAAAAAAAAAAAAAAAAAAAAAAAAAGAAAAAGAAATCATGGTCCTGACTTATAGTCTGGTAGTTTTTAGGTATATCTAACCACCTATTTTTTCCCTACCAGTAAAAAATAGCAACTGTAGAAAATTTTTTCTTTGATCTAATACTTTGTAGTTCTTTCCCATATATCCACCATAAGTTCCCAGATGGTTAAACCAAACTTGAAAATGTGTAGGATAAGACTTCTGGTCATGATGGTGACATAGGTAAATGTGGTACTTGCTTCTTCCCACAACCACATCAGAATTACAACTAAACTACAGAACAACCATCATTCAGAACTACCTAAATCGACTGAATAGAAGTCCTGTATCTAGGGAATTAAAGAAGCCACATCAAGACTGGTAGAAGGGCCCTGGCCGGCTGGCTCAGTGGTAGAGCATCGGCCTGGCGTGCAGAAGTCCCGGGTTCGATTTCCGGCCAGGGCACACAGGAGAAGCGCCCATCTGCTTCTCCACCCCTCCCCCTCTCCTTCCTCTCTGTCTCTCTCTTCCCCTCCTGCAGCCGAGGCTCCATTGGAGCAAAGATGGCCCGGGCGCTGGGGATGGCTCCTTGGCCTCTGCCCCAGGCGCTAGAGTGGCTCTGGTGGCAACAGAGCGACGCCCCGGAGGGGCAGAGCGTCGCCCCCTGGTGGGCATGCCGGGTGGATCCCGGTCGGGCGCATGCGGGAGTCTGTCTGTCTCTCCCCATTTCCAGCTTCAGAAAAATACAAAAAAAAAAAAAGACTGGTAGAAGGGGCAGAGACATGGAAGGGGCTGGTCCCACACCAACTTGTGGGAGATAAAAACCTGGAGGGATATCTTGGCTGCAGAGGTCCCCTCAGAAGTGGAAGGGGTTCCAGCCCTACATCAGGTCCCCAAGCCCAGGGTTCCAGGGCCAGAAGGAGAAGTCCCCATAGCTTCTGGCTGAGGAAGATGGAGGCTGCTGGAGTCCCAGGCAGTTACTTTTAAAGGGCCTATGCAGGGACTTACTTGCACTCACTCCCTCTGAGCTCTAGCACTGGGGTAGCAGCTTGAAAGGCACCAGGGACCTATGGTGAGAAACTGAATTATCTAGCATCAGGGCTAAGATGCAGCTTTCTCCTAGACAGAAGTGCTGGCAGAGGTCATTATTCCTTTGAGGAGCCCTCCCCCAACAGAGTCAGCAAGCAGACACCATATCTGAGACTCCATCAGCCCGGCTCACACTGTTTGCCCAGCCCTGGTGATCCCCTCAGTCCCCACCGCACACCCACTCAAACTCTTCCCAGTAGCGATTCCATATGATATGAATGGTCTGTCTTGGCTCAGGCTTCAGATTTTCCTAAAATCTCTCAAACAAGCAGTATCTTGCCTCAACAAACCCCATACCTCTCACTAAGTAGTCCCAGGCCTGACACTTATCAGCGGCTGACCTTGGTTTGTAGCTTGACCTTGCCTGGGCACCTCCAAGCCCAGCACAGGTAGCAGCAATCTGCAGGTCACTTTGTAACTTATGCCAGGTTGTCCAAGAGCAGAACACAGGCAGTAGCTAACCTTGGCCTGTACCTCCAGGGAGAACACAGAGCCAGTGCACCCAGTGGACAGCTTCCAACCACATTGAAGTACCAACACCCAACCACCTCGACAAGTGATACACTCAAGGTGCAGATTCAGCAGGCGCCAGAGCCCTACTAAAGTAAGCCCTGTTCTGCAAGGTAGGCCCCCTACACAGCTGATCTTCCATGGCGGTCAGAGGTTGGTGTAGGTTGGTGATTGCAGCCACTCCTTGGAGCTGATGGTTTGAAGGTGCATATTCACATTTAGATTGTTATGTCTTTCTGATGAGCCTTTTATCTCTGGTAAATATTCTGTAAATACTTTTATTGTTTTATTTATGGTAAGTCTCTTTGTCTTGACATTTACTTTGGTCAGCCTTTTATTATTCTTATGCTTACTGTTTACATGACATAATTTTCCATTCATTTACTTTCAACCTATTTGCATCTTAATACTTGACCTATATCTCCAAGGTAGACAGCACATAGTTAGAACTTTCTCTTTATCAATTCTGACAATCTCTTCCTTTCAGTTGGAGTATTTAGTCTATTAACATTTCATGTAATCATTAATATGCTTATATTTAAGTCTACCATTTCACCATTTATTTGTCTTCTCTGTATTTTGTTCTTCTCTTCTTCCTTTCCTGACCACTTGCATGAATTGGATATATTTAAGAATTCCATTTTAATTTATTTATTGGCTATTAGCTATACCTTTTTAAATTAACTTTTAATGAGTGTTCTAGGGATTAAAATATACATTCTTAATTTTTAGAGTCTCTTAATGATTCCTTATAAAATATAAGAAATTTTCCACCACTTAGAACCATTTATTCATCCCCTAACCCCTTACTTTGTATTACAGTTGTACATATAATGTCTATGATATGAACATCCACAAGACAATGTTATCACTTTTACACCATGGGGTGGTGAACATAAAATACAATATACAGATGATGTATTATAGACTGGTATACCTGAAACCTATATAATTTTTTTTTTTTAAAGCTGGAAACGGGGAGAGACAGTCAGACAGACTCCCACATGCGCCCGACCGGGATCCACCCCGCACGCCCACCAGGGGCGACGCTCTACCCACCAGGGGGCGATGCTCTGCCCCTCTGGGGCGTCGCCCTGCCGTGACCAGAGCCACTCTAGCGCCTGGGGCAGAGGCCAAGGAGCCATCCCCAGCGCCCGGGCCATCCTTGCTCCAATGGAGCCTTGGCTGCGGGAGGGGAAGAGAGAGACAGAGAGGAAGGAGGGGGTGGGGGTGGAGAAGCAAATGGGCGCTTCTCCTATGTGCCCTGGCTGGGAATCGAACCCGGGTCCCCCGCACGCCAGGCCACCGACGCTCTACCACTGAGCCAACCAGCCAGGGCCGAAACCTATATAATTTTATTAACCAATTTCACTCCAATAAATTAAAGAAAAAATAAGTGATTTTAACTAAAAAAACAATTTTTACATTAAATGTTATCTTAATACATATTATTATTATTATTTTGTATTTTTCTGAAGTTAGAAACGGGGAGGTAGTCAGACAGACTCCCGCATGCGCCCAACCAGGATCCACCTGGCACGCCCACCAGGGGGCGATGCTCTGCCCATCTGGGGCGTTGCTCTGCTGTGACCAGAGCCATTCTAGCGCCTGAGGCAGAGGCCATGAAGCCATCCCCAGCGCCCGGGCCAACTTTGCTCCAATGGAGCCTTGGCTGTGGGAGGGAAAGAGAGAGACAGAGAGGAAGGAGAGGGGGATGGGTGGAGAAGCAGATGGGCGCTTCTCCTGTGTGCCCTGGCTGGGAATCGAACCTGGGACTCCTGCATGCCAGCCAACGCTCTACCACTGAGCCAACCGACTAGGGCCAATACATGTTATTTTAAATTAATTAAAAAGGGCCCTGGCCAGTTGGCTCAGCAGTATAGCATCAGCCTGGCATGTGGAAGTCCAGGTTCAATTCCCTGTCAGGGCATACAGGAAAAGCAACTATCAGGGCACACAGGAAAAGCAACTATCAGGGCACACAGGAAAAGCAACTATCTACTTCTCCAACCCTCCTCCTCCCTCTTCCTCTTTCACCCTCTCTCTTTCTCTTCTCCTCCCACAGCCATGGCTCAAATGGTTTGAGCAAGTTGGCCCCTGACACTGAGGATGGCTCCATGGCCTTGCCTCAGGTGCTAAAATAGCTTGGTTGCTGAGCAATAGAGCTGCAGCCTCATTTGGGCAAAGCATCAATCCCAGTTGTTGCCAGGTGGATCAGGGTCCAGATACATGCAGAAGTCTATCTCTCTGCCCCTGTCTTTTACTTAATTTAAAAATAAATAAATAAATAAAAGGAAAAATAGTCATTTACGTTTTTATGTATGTTCCACTTCTGGTGTGTGTCCATGTACTATCTAAAATTATCTCTTAAACCAAATAATGTCATTTTGGTAGCTATTCCATGGAATCAGAGGTGTCCTCATATAGTAATTAAGGCCACTGACTAAATTTTTTTTTAAGTGTGGTGGAAGGGAGATAGACAGATTCCCACATGCACCCTAACCAGGATCCACCCTGCAACCCCCGCCTGGGGCTGATGCTCAAATCAACAAAGCTATCCTCAGCACTTGGAGCCAATGCTCAAACCAATCAAGCTACTGGCTGTGAGAGGGGAAGAGAGAAAGAAGGGGGAGAGGATGGAAGGAGAGAAGCAGATGGTCGCTTCTCTTGTGGCCCTGAGCAGGAATAGAACATGGAACATCCAACTGCTGGGCTGATGCTCTATCCACTGAGCCAGCTGGCCAGGGCCTAAATTTTTTTAAAAACTCAGCAGAAAGCCTTGGCCGGTTTGCTCAGTGGTTAGAGTGTTGGTTAGGCAGGTGGACATCCCAGGTTCAAGGCACACAAGAGAAGCAATCATTTCCTTCTCTTCCCCTTCCTCTTCCCCTTTTCTCTCTTTTACCCTATTGCAGCCAGTAGCTCAATTGGTTTGAGCGTTGGCCCTGGGTGCTAAGGATAGCTCAGTTTGTATGAGCTTCAGCCTCAGGCACTGAGGATAGCTCGGTTGATTTGAGCATTGGCCCCAGATGGAGGTTGCCATGTGGATCCCGGTCACAGTGCATGTGGGAGTCGTTCTCTCTATCTTCCCTCCTCTCACTTAAAAAAAAAAAAATCAACAGAGATTTGGGCAGTTTGCTCTCTTGCTCTCTCCTTTCTGTGATGACCCTCCTCACTTTCTAGTTGCTATATCCTCTGATCCTGTAAGAGAGTTAAACTGGGTAAAATCTATCTGAACTTAGCTGCTTCACAGAGCATGGACAGGGCCCTGCTGTCTGGCAAAAAGCTACAAAACAGAAACCCAGTGCTGTACACTCCCCTCCACTGCCTGCCTGCTTTTTGTTTCCATCCAGTGCTTTAGGATCTTGTTGTTTCTACCTGTGAAAGGGTTGGTCCAATAGAAGCTACTCCTCTATTGTTGGAATCCAAAACTTCCAGCATCTTGAGCCCAATGGACAGAGATAGATCAGCTGGACAGTTGCCTGAAGTACCACTCTGTAAGGAATGCCAAAACATCACAGGAATAAATCAGAAATATAGTGCCAATTAACTCAAGTGTCCACGGGTCACTCCTTATATAATAGATGAAATGCAGATCGTTTCCTCTGTTGCTTAAGCAAACACATCCCTCAAGTGGACATTTAAGAACTAAAAAGGTCCATTGATCCAGACATGCCTCTAGGTCAATACACATAGAGTTAATTCATTCATTTAAAAAGTTGTGTAGCCTGGCCAGGTGGTGGCGCAGTGGATAGAGCTTCGGACTGGGATGCGGAAGGACCCAGGTTTGAGACCCCAAGGTCTCCAGCTTAAGCGCGGGCTCATCTGGTTTGAGCAAAGCTCACCAGCTTGGACCCAAGGTCGCGCCAGCTCAAGCAAGGGATCACTCGGTCTGCTGTAGCCCCCTGGTCAAGCTCATATGAGAACGCAGTTGATGAGCAGCTAGGGTGTCGCAACGAAAAACTGATGATTGATGCTTCTCATCTCTCTTCATTCCTGTCTGTCTGTCCCTATCTGTTCCTCTCTCTGACTCTCTCTCTGTCTCTGTTAAAAAAAAAAAAAAAGTTGTATAATACTCCACAGTACCATGATATACCAACTTTTCTCTCCTGATGGAAGTTCATGTTAAGTTCTTATCTTTCTTTAGGCTAGGTGCATCTTTTAGCCCCTACAAAGCCATGCTACAATACATTTCCTTGAATGTGTTTCTTTGTGCACTGTTGTTATTCTTTCTCTATGATAGATTACAAAAAGCAGTATTGCTGGATTGAACAATATGTGCATTTTTTAAATACATAATGATAGAATACTTTCCAGAGAGGCTGTATAAATTTGTATCCCACACCCATATTGATAGCCTTGCCAGTCTTTTTTATTTTTGCCAACCTAATAGACAAAAATGCTATACTCTTTATTGTCTTAATTTGTATTTCCTTGAATACCATTGAGGTTAAGAATTTTTTTTAATTTTTTTTTAGTGAAAGAGGCAGAGACAGACAGAGAGAGGAACAGATAGGGACAGATTGCAGGAAGGGAGAGAGATGAGAAGCACCAACTCATAGTTGAGGCACCTTAGTTGTTGATTGATTGCTTTCTCATATGTGCCTTGACCAGAGAGCTCCAGCAGAGCCAGTGACCCCCTGCTCAATCCAGAGACCTTGGGCTCAAGCCAGCGACCTTGGGGTCATGTCTATGATCCCACGCTCAAGCCAGCAACCCCACACTCAAGCTAGTGAGCCTGTGCTCAAGCCAGCAACCTTGGGGTTTCGAACTTGGGTCCTTTATGTCCCAGGCAGATACTCTATCCACTGTGCCACTGCCTGGTCAGGCAAGAATCTTTTCATATTGCTGATGATTTACACTTTTTTTATGTGGAGGTACCCACATTGATTGCTTTGTCGAATTCTAATTGGATTGTCTTTTATAAAATTGGTTTATAGGAGCTATGGTACATTAGCAACATTTGTCCTTTGTCATCTATATTTTAAGTATTAATCTAAAATTTGTCTTTTGACTTTGTGTATAGTATCTTTTCCTACACAAAAATGTGTTCATTTTTAAGAAGTGATGTATGACTATTATGTTTAGGTGGTGATCCTTAGAGTATCTAGGTTTTATCTTTTGCTTCACAGGGTCTTTCTTACTTTAAAAAAATATATCTTATCGATTGATTTTAGAAAGAGGAGAGAGAGAAAGTGGGGAGAAGCAGGAAGCATCAACTCATAGCAGTTGCTTCTCGTCTGTGCCTTGGCCGGGCAAGCCCAGGGTTTTGAACTAGTGACCTCAGTATTCCAAGTTGAGACTTTATCCACTGTGCCACCACAGGTTAAGCCAGGTCATTTTTACTTTATAATTTAATAAATAAAGTAAAATATGAGGGTAGATTTGTATCTAATATTTTTATTTCATATTTAGGCTTTTGACCATCTGGCATTTATTTTTGCATACGATAAGGGGTAGAAATGTAACCATGTTTTCTTCCAGATGGATAATCAGTTCTGCCAGCACTACATATTAAGTAATTCATCTTTCCCCTCTACATGAAATGTTATTTTTACTTATATGAAGTCCTCATTTGAATTGGTTTCTGGACTCTTTATTAGCTTCTACAGTCAAGTGCTTCTTGATGTGAAGATACATTCTCAGATAAGCAATTTCATAGAGTGCATTTACACAAACCTAGATGGTATAGCTCACTACACACCTAAGCTATATGGTATAGCCTATCACTCTTAGGCTACAAATCTGTACAGTATGGTACTGTAAAAAACAACAGGAGATTAAAATCAAGCGTAAGAGAAAATGATGCAATCAAGAGATATGGTCAACACAGATGTATGAGGCTGCTGCTGGATTAACATAGCTTACTCTTTTACAATAAACCTTATTGTATAAGTAGAAAAAATAACAATAAAAAGTGTAGTAAATACATAAACCAGTAACATAGTTGTGTATCATCATTATTAAGTATGTACAGTATATAATTGTGTGTGCTAGACAGTTTTCTCTCATAAGCTCCAGAGACATGTCTCCAACTACTGGCCAGATATTTAAAACTCAACATTTCCAAAACTAAATTCTACAAACCAGTTCCAATAGTCTCCATCTTGATGCAGGGTACTACCACCCACCCACCATTCACCCTATGGCCTAAGCCCCTGGTTGGCAAACTGCGGCTCTTTGGCCCCTTGAGTGTGGCTCTTCCACAAAATACCACGTGCGGGCGTTACCTCGTTAAGGAATGTACCTACCTATATAGTTTAAGTTTAAAAAATTTGGCTCTCAAAAGAAATTTCAATCGTTGTACTGTTGATATTTGGCTCTGTTGACTAATGAGTTTGCTGATTACTGACCAAAGCCAAAAGCCTGGGTCATCCTCTCTTCCTCTCTGTCTTCACCGCCCAGATCCAGTTCCCAAGCCCAATACATATTATTTTTTTTTTGCTGCTTTGTTTACATTCTCTTCTCTCTATCCCTACTGACTCATGTCCTAACTCAAGCCCCATCATTTCTTCTCTAGGTCCCTGGATCAGCCTCCTAACTGGTCATCCTGCCTAGAGCCTATCCCTCCAATCTATTCTCCATCAGAATAATCTTTCCAAAGCATAAATCAGCACGTCCTTTACAATGAATTATCATACTAAGTTTTAATCCCTTACTGCCTATGCTATTTTGCTACCCTTCCTCACCATCTTTTCTCTCTGCTCCTCCCTCCCCACCAACAACCACTCTCTGCTTGAAACATATTTATACTTCCAATGAATGCACCTTGCTGTTTCACATCTCCAGACCTCTGCACATTTTGCTCCCTGTGCTGAGACTGCCCTCCTTCTCTCCCTTCCTCAGAACTCGGGTCACAGAGCCTCCCCTGGTTTGCCTCCTCTCCTCTCATTTTCCTGCCCCACACCTCCTACTCCAGCTTGTATCACTCTGTGGTGGATTCTACTGTCTATCTCTCCTGTGAGCAGAGAGCTCCCGGGAGGGAGCCCAGCTGGTTGCTGTGAACCACCGGACCCCCACTATCTGGCACACTGTAAGTGCTCAGAAAATGCTGGCTAAATAAATGAATAGAAATATTGGCTTGAAAGTCAGGAACAGAGGGACAGAAGAGGTAGAATTTGTGAAAATGACAGTGCTTGTTAGCTGTTAGACATGGGGTAGAACTTCATGACAACAGGATTTCTTTATTAAATATATAGTTTATATACAAACATAGTTAACTATTATTATTAATATAATATTACTAAATTATTAATTATTATTATTATTCATAAGTGTATCTAATTATAGTTGTAGATATATTATTGACCAATCTATCCACTGAAAAATAGTCTGGAAGGAAATATATATAAATATATGGAAATGAGATTATGGATGATGTTTGTTCTTTTAATTTTTCTGATGATTAAAATGTATGAATTTTATCATGAGAAACAATAACATTTTAAAAAAGAGAGCTTATTCTATCTGCACATGCAGGAAAGACTTCCTTTGTTAGCCGTAGACCTCCTAAGCCCAGGCTTCCTCGTGGCCTAGTTTATGAGCCACTGCTCTGTCTTGCATCCCACAGGCATGCTCAGCAGCCTTCTTATTGGGGCTGCTCTGACCTTTATTTGAGCTTGCCCCTCCAGCAGTCCGAGGCCTCAAGGGGCTGGCCACCCGTGCCCATGGTGCTCCTGGTAACTAGGCAGGAAATCTGAGCTTGCTCCCCTGGTCAGTCTGCTGAATTTGTTTGGAATTGTGGGAGCTGGGTGTCTTCTGTGGGCTGTGAGGGGCTGTTGACTTCTGGAGCTTCCTCCAGAGCAGGGGTCGGGAAACCTTTTGGCTGAGAGAACCATGAATGCCACATATTTTAAAATGTAATTCCGTGAGAGTCATACAATATGTTTAACACTAAATACAAGTAAATGTGTGCATTTTATGTAAGACCAACACTTTTATTTATTTTTTTACAGAGACAGAGAGAGAGTCAGAGAGAGGGATAGATAGGGACAGACAGGAACGGAGAGATGAGAAGCATCAATCATTAGTTTTTTGTTGTGCATTGCAACGCCTTAGTGGTTCATTGATTGCCTTCTCATATGTGCCCTGACCGCGGGCCTTCAGCAGACCAAGTGACCCCTTGCTCAAGCCAGTGACATTGGGTTCAAGCTGGTGAGCTTTTTGCTCAAACCAGATGAGCCCGTGCTCAGGCTGGCAACCTTGGGGTCTCGAACCTGGGTCCACTGCATCGCAGTCCGATGCTCTATCCACTGCGCCACTGCCTGGTCAGGCCAAGACCAACACTTTTAAAGTACAATAAGTCTCTGAATTCTTTTTAATAACGGTGTTATGCTTTTGCTAACCAATGATGAATAAAGTACTTCTTACCATTAATGCGACTTCTGGTGCTGCATGGTTTTGCTGATGACCTTGTAGTCTGGTTGATACGTGGTGAGATTAAGCTTCATGCAGACGTTGAGACTTCCATCCGTTAAACGTGATCATAGGTTGGTCTTAACATTCTTTAGATGTGAGAAAGACTGCTCACATGCATACATAGAGCCAAACATTGTCAGTACAGCAATACTCACACGCTGCAGTGTGTGGTATGTGATGGGAAGTGTGTTCCAAGTTTTGACAATCAGCTGGTCCACGGGTTGAAGTTTTTTCATTTCTCCCCACTTGTGTTTGCTCACCAACTCTGCTTGCTGTCGTGCAAGTATTTCCAAATCTTCATTCAGTGACACGAACTTATTCACCCACATGTCTGAGGCCTTCAGGTCAGTAGCGTGTAGCTCAAAATCTCTGATGGAGACACCGGGGATGTAATTCAGGTCGGTGCTGTCCACTGCACTCGTGTGGATGGGTGATGAACTTAAAAAGACGAGTGCGCTCACGAAATTCTCCAAAGCGAGCTTTGAATGACTGAAGGAGATTAGGTGTGAAGTCCGCTGGAGATCAAGATGTTGAGCAGGGTCACTTGCTGTGCATGCATCTTTAAACTCTACCAGTTTTTCAAAGTGTAGTAAACGACCTGTTTCAATGTCGGCAATGAAGAGTTCCAGCTTGTTTTCAAATGCAAACACTGCCTATTGAAGGGATTAGACTGTATTTCCAATGCCTTGCATTTTTACATTGAGCTGGTTCAGATGTTCAATCATGTCCATGAGATAGTAGAACTTCAGGAGCCACTCAATGTTAGCTAACTCAGGATGCTCGACGTTTTTCATTTCAAGAAAAGTCCGGATTTCACTCAGACAAGCCGAGAAACGGCTGAGCATCTTCCCTCTTGACAACCAACGCACATTGCTGTGCAGAAGCAGACCAGGATAATTATTCCCAACTTCATCCAGCAGTGTTTTAAACTGGCAATCATTTAAAGCTCGGGCAACAATAAAGTTGACCACCCGAATGACCAGTGACATCACCTCACCAAGCTGCTCGCCACACATCTGAGCACAAACCCCCTCCTGATGTAGGATGCAGTGAAACCTAGGATGTGTCTCTTTTCATGTTCACAAAGAAGCGCTACGAATCCTCTGTTTTTCCCCACCATGCACGGAGCACCATCAGTACACACCAAAATAAGTTGATCCATCAGTAGATTTTTTTCTTTAGCGAACTCAGTGAAAGACGAATAAATCCTGCCCTTTTGTTGTCTCTTTCACAGGCAAAACAGCAAGACTTTCCTCACATAGTGTGTCACCGACAGCATACCTTGCAATCACGCTGAACTGGGATAAGTGGCTTACGTCTGTTGACTTATCCAAAGCGAGAGAAAAGAATGGTGCTGCATTTATGTCCTTCACTTGTGTTGCCTCAATTTGATTTGCCATCATGATGGTACGATTGTGAACAGTTCTTGCCAGCAGAGGCAAGTCTTTTATTCATTTGATTATCTTGTCTTTATCTGAAAAGTTGTCAAAAAGTTCATTGGCAACATCAAGCATGAATGCTTTGGCATACTCCTCATCTGTGAATGGCTTTCTGTTTCTCACAATTGCTAAAGCACCAGCAAAGATAGCCGAATTCCAGTCACCTTGTTGGGTCCAAACACAGAGGTGCTGCTGACTAGCTTGCAGTCTGCACAGTAGCTCTTGACTTGCTTTCTTCCTGCTGTCCTCCACTGGGTATTTCAATGCAAATGTAGTATGGCGTGTGTCGAAGTGCCGTTTTATATTTGACCGTTTCATCGATGCAATTTTATCATTGCATATTAGACACACTGCAGAACCTGCTCTCTCCACAAAGGTGAATTCCTCTGTCCATTCCTGCTGAAAAGTACGATACTTCTCATCTTTTTTTCTTTTTTTTTTTTCTTCTTTTTTTTTTCTTTTTTCTTTTTTTTTTTTTAGAGAGGAGAGGGAGAGAGAGAGAGGAGAGACAGAGAGAGAGAAGGGGGGGGGGAGCTGGAAGCATCAACTCCCATATGTGCCTTGACCAGGCAAGCCCAGGGTTTCGAACCGGCGACCTCAGCATTTCCAGGTCGACGCTTTATCCCACTGCGCCACCACAGGTCAGGCATCTTTTTTTCTTTTAGCCATCTTCTTCATCAAAAGGGTTTCTGCAATTAGCTAGCTGACTACTTGATTAAAAGGAGGGACATTTACTTCCTGACCTCACAACGACTCATGTACCTTATGCATTATCCAATAAAAATCTGGTGTTGTCCCGGAGGACAGCTATGATTGGCTCCAGCTACCCGCAACCATGAACATGAGCGGTAGAAAATGAATGGATTGTAATACATGAGAATGTTTTATATTTTTAACGTTTTTATTTTTTTTATTAAAGATTTGTCTGCAAGCCAGATGCAGCCATCAAAAGAGCCACATCTGGCTCACGAGCCATGGGTTCCCGACCCCTGCTCCAGAGGGAGGGTCTTCTTCTTCTGGGACTCTTGCTTCTTTGCCTCCCTCCATCAATGGTTGGACAGGGTCCTGAGACCAAGGCTTAGCTCAAGTTGGGGTTGTTAGTTTTGTGTACACAATGTCTTTTTCATCTGGCACTTTCTATTAAGTCCACACCATAACTTGCCAATTAAAAGCTTTGCTTTTTTTTTTTTAAGCAAGAAAGAGAGAGACATAGAGAAAGAGGGGGACAGACAGGGACAGAGAGACAGGAAGGGAGAGAGATAAGAAGCATCAATCCTTTGTTGCAGCGCCTTACCTTGTTCATTGATTGCTTTCTTTTTTCTTTTTTCTTTTTTTTTTTTGGATTTTTCTGAAGCTGGAAATGGGGAGAGACAGTCAGACAGACTCCTGCATGCGCCTGACCGGGATCCACCCGGCACGCCCACCAGGAGCGACGCTCTGCTCACCAGGGGGCGATGCTCTGCCCCTCTGGGGCATCGCTCTGCTGCGACCAGAGCCACTCTAGCGCCTGGGGCACAGGCCAAGGAGCCATCCCCAGCGCCCAGGCCATCTTTGCTCCAGTGGAGCCTTGGCTGCGGGAGGGGAAGAGAGAGACAGAGAGGAAGGGGAGGGTGGAGAAGCAAATGGGCGCTTCTCCTGTGTGCCCTGGCCGGGAATCGAACCCGGGTTCCCCGCACGCTAGGCCGACGCTCTACCGCTGAGCCAACTGGCCAGGGCCTGACTGCTTTCTTATATGTGCCTTGACTGAGGGCTCCAGCAGAGAGAGTGACCCCTTGCTCAAGCCAGTGACCTTGGCTTCAAGACAGTGACCTGGGGCTTCAAGCCAGCAACCTTGGACTTTAAGCCAGCAACCTTTGGGCTCAAGCCAGTGACGATGGGGTCATGTCTATGATCCCACACTCAAGCCGGCAACCTCAGGGTTTCAAACCTGGGTCCTCAGCCTCCCAGGCAAATGCTCTATTCACTGTGCCACTGTCTGGTTAGGCAGGGCACTTTCCTTTCTAAGTCTGGCCATCCTTCTGACAGAAGTCCCCAACTATCAGCCAATCCAATATTATAATATAAAACTATATAATATATAGAAATAATACATTATTTCTTTAAAGATTTTATTATTGATTTTAGAGGAGAGAGAAAGGGTTGGAGGTAGGAACGGGAAGTATCAACTGTAGTAGTTGCTTCTCCCATGTGCCTTGACCAGGCAAGCCCAGGGTTTCGAACCAGCGACCTCAGCATTCCAGGTCAATGCTTTATCCACTGCACCACCATAGGTCAGGCAGAAATAATATATTATTTAAAAATCATTATAAGCCCTGGCCAGTTGGCTCAGCGGTAGAGCGTCGCCCTAGAGTGCGGAGGACCCGGGTTCGATTCCCGGCCAGGGCACACAGGAGAAGCGCCCATTTGCTTCTCCACTCCTCCGCCGCGCCTTCCTCTCTGTCTCTCTCTTCCCCTCCCGCAGCCAAGGCTCCATTGGAGCAAAGATGGCCCGGGCGCTGGGGATGGCTCCTTGGCCTCTGCCTCAGGCGCTAGAGTGGCTCTGGTCGCAACATGGCGACGCTCAGGATGGGCAGAGCGTCGCCCCCTGGTGGGCGTGCCAGGTGAATCCTGGTCGAGCGCATGCGGGAGTCTGTCTGTCTCTCCCTGTTTCCAGCTTCAGAAAAATGCAAAAAAAAAATAAAAATCATTATATATATATCCTTTTTAATATGATTAGTTTTTCATTCTAAGAAATTCTCAGCCCCTAGAAAATTATACATGCATAAAATTTCTTTCTGAATTTATAGTTTTCCTCCTCAAATTGTTCAAACACCCAGTGGGCTGAGCAGAAAAGGCCTCCAGTTTCACTGCCTGTAGAACTCAGCAGGGCCTCTGCACGGCCTCTGCAGACCTTTCGACATGGACACTTCCCCTTTGGGGCTCTGTGCCTCAGCCTGTACTGCAAAGTCAGGCTCCAGCAGCCGCCTCTCACCGCTTCCTTTGACCACAGCTTTGCTCAAGGACATCTGCTTTCTGGCCTTTGACACAGTCCGCTCTTCTCTGCTTCTTTTTTTTTTTTTTTTTTTTAATTTTTTTAATTTTTTAAATTTTATTTATTTTATTTATTCATTTTAGAGAGGAGAGAGAGATGAGAGAGAGACAGGGGGGAGGAGCTGGAAGCATCAACTCCCATATGTGCCTTGACCAGGCAAGCCCAGGGTTTTGAACCGGTGACCTCAGCATTTCCAGGTCGACGCTTTATCCACTGTGCTACCACAGGTCAGGCTCTTCTCTGCTTCTTCCTTGCTGCCCTTCTACCTGCTTCTTCGCTGCCCTGAACCTCTCCCACCCCCTTCCTCACCATGCAGGTGCTGCGGGACAGAAGCAAACTCTGCCTCACCTTGTTCCTCTCTCCTTTATTCCACTGATGATGTCAGCACAGGCTTCCTTCACTTTCCCCCGCCCCCCCCCCCCACATTCTCACTATTTCTTTTGCTGTTGTTGCTTTACTTTTTAATATAAAACTAATACATATTTATCAGAAAAGAGTAAGTAGGGTAAGCCCTCTTTAAGTTTCTAGGTGGACTTGATTTGGCTGGATATTGACTGTTGGCTGGAACTGGCTTAAAGACACAAGAAAAGGACTTCAAAACCCACCCTATCCCCTTAATTGTTTCCTTATTCCCCCAAAAAATATTTTCTTTTTTTTCTTTTTTCTTTTTTTTTTCTGAAGCTGGAAACGGGGAGAGACAGTCAGACAGACTCCCGCATGCGCCCGACCGGGATCCACCCGGCACTCCCACCAGGGGCTACGCTCTGCCCACCAGGGGGCAATGCTCTGCCCCTCCGGGGCGCCGCTCTGCCGAGACCAGAGCCACTCTAGCCCCTGGGGCAGAGGCCACAGAGCCATCCCCAGCGCCTGGGCCATCTTTGCTCCAATGGAGCCTTGGCTGTGGCTGCGGGAGGGGAAGAGAAAGACAGAGAGGAAGGAGGGGAGGGGTAGAGAAGCAAATGGGCGCTTCTCCTATGTGCCCTGGCCAGGAATTGAACCTGGGTCCCCCACACGCCAGGCCAAGGCTCTACCGCTGAGCCAACCGGCCAGGGCCGAAAAATATTTTCTTAAGGACAAAAGTGAGAGGTGCGACCATCGGGCTAAGACCGTTTTGAGGTCCATTGGAGCAATGCAATACTTGCCCTGGGTTAAATTTATCTTAGTAGATGAAAATTTGGGAAACTATACACACAAATTATTAGTGAATACTTATTGCAGGAAAATTAAAATAAAATAAAGGCAAAAGTGAAAACGAGCTGCAGTGCCACTACCTGCAGTCCCCGTAGCTGTGCCACGCTGCCCAGGCCTCCCGATGCCCGCACGGAACACCGGGCCGCAGGCCCGCAGCTACAAGTCCTGAGAGCAAAACCTCTGGGAGCGCAAGGTTGTTGTGTTTTTGCTTTTGTTTTCTATGTCTGCAGTAAATTCATCTGGCTGTACAACCTGACCTGAACTGATACAGTCCTTTGTTATCCTACTTAGTGTGAATATTCGAGTTTAGTTGCAGAAATTTTAATGCATTTCATTGTGAATTGCTGCTTCAGACACTGAGCGTTTTCTGTAATTATATGCCTTTGCAAAATCTAAAAAATTCTGAATTCCAAAGCACATCTGACCGGTAGCGGTCAAAACTACCGGTGAACCCGATTGCTTCAAGGAAGTGATGACGATAATAACGATGATGAAAAAAAAAAAATAACGACGATGCTGGTGGCACCTCATACTGTTGGCACTGCTAAACACTTTGTATGTTGACTAATAAATCCTTTTAACACTCGCACAGGTAGGTACTATTGTCTCCACTCCCATTTTAGACATGAGGAAAAGGATTAGATTGTACCTACTGATTTATCATTTGTTTCTGCACTTACTAATATGTCTTGCACATCTTTCAAGTGAATATTTCAATGACTATTAATCTACAGCTTTATCTTTAGTAACTGCTGTCAGTGAGTCCTATTCCAGGACTGGGATGTCACTCAGCCAGTCCTCTGGTGTTGGACATTCCGGTTGTTTTCACAAACCTGTCCTTTTAATGCATTTCATTTCTCCAAGATGCACTCCAATAGAGAGGCCTGTCAGCTGTCCCTCTCGAACCTTTGACTCTGAGGGGACAGCACATCCCAATATTCTTCAGCTCCTTGAAAAGAAGCCCTTTCTGCCTCTTGACTGCCTCCTGTTATACTGTTTAATTCTTGTTGTCTAACTGAAGCATGTTCCTCCTCTCTACGTCCCTGTCCAACTTCTCAGCATTAGAGAAATTCGTTTTGCCATTATTGGGGCAGAATCTGAAATGGCAAGTGCCTCTCAAATCACACCACACGTCTTCTTTTGTTTCCTTCTCTTTTTTTTTTTTTTTTTTTTTTTGCATTTTTCTGAAGCTGGAAACGGGGAGAATTAGTCAGACAGACTCCCGCATGCGCCCGACCGGGATCCACCCGGCACACCCACCAGGGGGCGATGCTCTGCCCACCAGGGGGCAATGCTCTGCCCCTCCGGGGCATCGCTCTGCCGCGACCAGAGCCACTCTAGCGCCTGGGGCAGAGGCCAAGGAGCCATCCCCAGCGCCCGGGCCATCTTTGCTCCAATGGAGCCTTGGCTGCGGGAGGGGAAGAGAGAGACAAAGAGGAAGGAGAGGGGGAGGGTGGAGAAGCAGATGGGCGCCTCTCCTGTGTGCCCTGGCCAGGAATCAAACCCGGGACTTCTGCACTCCAGGCCGATGCTCTACCACTGAGCCAACCGGCCAGGGCCTGTTTCCTCCTCTTAACTCCTGTTGGTTCTACTGACCTACTGGCCCCTTTGTGGGATTTTGTCTCAGTTGGTTAGTATGTCATCTATGTGAGGCCTGTATTCTTGTTGCCTGATGCCAAATATTTTGTCAAATGGGTTCTTTACTGATGTCTTTTCATTTTTATTCTTTCCCAGAATTGCCACTAAAATCATCTCATGGCACTTGTATTAGTTTCCTGTGCCATTAGTTTCCATGGCACTTGTATTAGTTTGCTGTGACAAATTATCGCAAACGTGGTGACTTAAAGCAACAGGAATGTAGTCGTTCACAGTTCAGAAGGCTCAAAGTCTGAAAGCAACATGTGGTCAGGGTCTGAGTCAAGGCATTGGCAGAACCACGCTCCCTCTGAAGACCTGGGGGAGAATCCCTTCCCCTCTCCCAGCTTCTGGTGGCTCCAGGTGTTGCTCGTAGCTGCATAAACCAAACCTCTGTCCCTGTCTTTATAGGCCTGTCCTCTTCTCCCCATGTCTCTGCTCTATGTCTTTTATGAAGATAACCCAGGATAAACTCATTTTGACATTACATCTGCAAAGACCCTTTTTTCCAAATAAGGTCATTTTCACAGGTTTCAAGGGTCAAGACACGGACGTACCTTTTTTGGGGGAGAGCGCTACCATTGAATCCACTACGGCACCACTCTTCACAAGACTGAGGATGGATATCTTTTTCCTTCCACAGGCAGAAACGTTTGCTGCCCACTTCCATCCAGGATAGCCCGATTCCCTCAGAAATCTGTCAGTCATGATGGAATGCATGGAGGTTAAACCACGGTCATGAAAAATAGGCTTCTTCTTCTGCCAATCCATAAAAGAATCTCAAACCAGTCTTTCCACATGTATTAAATATATTTTCTTCAGAAAATTGGGCATTGATATTTATGCTAAAGCTATGGATAGTTTTTATTTACCTCAAGGACCAAAGGTTACATTCCAAAAGAGAAGACATTAATTCTTGAGTTTCTAGAAATGTTATCTCATTTAACCCTCATAACAACCCTAAGTCTTACAGTCCATTTTCTCTACTTCAGAGAAAAGAAAACTGAGGCTCAGAGAAGTTAAATAACTTGTTAAAAGTTATACAGTAGGCCCTGGCTGGTTGGCTCAGCGGTAGAGCGTCGGCCTGGCGTGCGGGGGACCCGGGTTCGATTCCCGGCCAGGGCACATAGGAGAAGCGTCCATTTGCTTCTCCCCACTCCCCCCTCCTTCCTCTCTGTCTCTCTCTTCCCCTCCCGCAGCCAAGGCTCCATTGGAGCAAAGATGGCCCGGGCGCTGGGGATGGCTCCTTGGCCTCTGCCCCAGGCACTAGAGTGGCTCTGGTCACGGCAGAGCGATGCCCCGGAGGGGCAGAGCATCGCCCCCTGGTGGGCAGAGCGTTGCCCTTGGTGGGCGTGCCGGGTGGATCCCCGTCGGGCGCATGCGGGAGTCTGTCTGACTGTCTCTCCCCGTTTCCAGCTTCAGAAAAATACAAAAATAAATAAATAAATAAGTTATACAATAATGGCCCTGATTGGGTGGCTCAGTGAATAGAGCATCATCCCTGCGTGCCAAGGTTGTAGGTTCAATCCCCAGTCATGACACATTCGAGAAGCAACCTATGAGCGCACAACTAAATGAAGCAACTAAGTGGAACAATGAGTTGATGCTTCTTTGTCTCTCTCTTTTTTCCCTCTCTCTTCTCCTTCCTCTTTCTCTCTCTCACTCTCTCTCCAATCAATGGAAATATTAATAATAATAATTAAGAACTCACACAGTAACTAGCAGACCCAACTCTGTCAAGCCCCACAGCCCTTGGCTCTTGCCTCTACATCAAACTGCCTTCCAGATTTTTGTAGATAAAACAAGTACAACACAGAGATAATAAATGACTCAGAGGTCACTAATGATAGAAACAGGACCAGAAGCTTAGTCTCCACTGCTAGCTCACTGTTCTTCCCACCATACCACACTTCCCACTCAGAACAGAGGGTGTCACTTGAGCTGACAGAAAACACACACCCTGATGAGCTTAGAAAAAGCCTGAACTTGGAAGCCAGAGCTTGAGTCTATTCCGGCTCCCCTGCTTGATGACAGGCCCTACTGGACCAGTCATTTAAAGCTCAGCTTCCTCATCTGTAAGATGGGATGATTATGACACCTGCCTCTCTGCTCTGCTGTGAAGATTAGAGAATGCATGCTGAAGTACTGGTGTGACTTGCTCCACAAATAGTAGCTGTGACAGGTATTTATATTGTGATCTGATTTTTCCTGAGAGATTTCTTTTAATTATAAAAGAAAAAGTAATTCATACTTAAAGTGTATAAAGCAACACCACCCAAAAGATCCCAGTCCTCATCCCTGGAGGTAGCTATTGTTAACGGTATCTTCTGTATGTTTCCACACATTTTCTATGCATTTGGAAGTATATATTTTATTCATAACACAAATGGTCTCATACAAGTTCACAGCCTGTTTTATTTTTCACTCAGTCATCGTCCCAGCTGTGCTCCTCTGAGACGGACTCTCGTATGCGGAATGCTTACTAGGCAGTGCTCTTGGGAGAGACGCCTGTGGAAGGGAGGGCAGGGGCAGGAGAGGGCAAGGGGAGAAGTCAAGATGCTCAGACAGCCTTGGCCACCTCCATCGGAGCTCCAGAGTTAAAGGGGCCCTCTGGATTGTCCTGAGCCGTGTTGGTCTCAAAGGCCTGGACCTCTGCAGTCCTCTGCAGCTGAAGCCATTTCTCAAGGAGGTGACAGCTGAGAGCTCTCTGCTCTCCCAGGCATCACTCCCCACAGCTAGACAAGTCCTTCCACAGGAGCTCGGCAGCACATGCTGGTGTCCACCTCAGTAACATTGGGATGACAGTAAGACAGAGCCCAGAGCTGCCCACAAATGCCACATAATAACTTCGATGAAATAATGGTCTCCCACTGCCATGGCCTAACTATCTCACAGCAGGAAAACCCAAATCCTATAGACAAAGTGAGTCTGGCTGTACAGGACTGTGTTAACCTTACATTCGTTTTCTGTGAGTTTTTATTATCTGGGGACAGTGGCCTTGACCTTGTCTTCCCCTTTCGACAGCAGAACTTCTGGTTCCTCTTTGCTTTGGCTGGGATGTATGGTGAAGGGCCAAGGGAGGGGACCTGACTAAAGGCACAGTATTCTGACAAATCATGAAAACAGAAAGTGGCTGAGGATTCCCATCCTATAAAAGGTCATTCACATCATAACAACGGGTCCTTTCTATCACTTCCCCTTTCCATGGTCTTTTAGTATTTTTTCTTTGTTCAGCAGTTGCTGAATTAAATACCAAGGTGAGAATTTGAGAGCTTTGCCCCATAGTCCAGAAAGACAGATGCCACTCACTGCCCCGTTTAGGCAATGTTACTGGGTAACTTGGCATACTCAAGTAGTAGCCTCACACCTTCTTTGCCCTTCTCTCCCTCCTCCTCCCTCAAAGGCAAGAGGTAGATTGGGAAGATGTAGACCAGGCTCCATCTTGGGGATGGAGAACTACTTGATAGCAAGAATTAGGTTTTAATCAGTATTATCAATGAGAATGTACTATTTCAAACCATTTTGAAAAATAGTTTGTCAGTTTATTATAAAGTTAAATAAATACCATATGAGCCAGCCATTTCATAAACTAAATAAATGAACATCCATATTTATGCAATGACTTCCACATGATTGTTCATAGCAGCTTTATTCATAATAGTTCAAGCTAGAGACAACCCAAATGGCCATCAAATTAAAATGTGTGATATATTCTTTTTTTTTTTTTTTTGTATTTTTCTGAAGTTGGAAATGGGGAGGCAGTCAGACAGACTCCTGCATGCGCCTGACCGGGATCCACCCGGCACGCCCACCAGGGGGCGATGCTCTGCCCATCTGGGGTGTTGCTCTGTTGTATCCAGAGCCATCCTAGCGCCTGAGGCAGAGGTCATAGAGCCATCCCCAGTGCCCGGATCAACTTTGTTCCAATGGAACCTTGGCTGCTGGAAGGGAAGAGAGATACAGAGAGGAAGGAGAAAGGGAGGGGTGGAGAAGCAGGTGGGCGCTTCTCCTGTGTACCCTGGCCGGGAATCGAACCTGGGACTCCTGCATGCCAGGTTGACGCTCTACCACTGAGCCAACCGGCCAGGGCCTGTGTGATATATTCTTGCCATGGCTCAATAGCCTAGCTAGTTAGAGCATCGTCTTGGAGAATGGAGGATGCCGGACTGACTCCTGGTCAGGGCACATCCAGAAGTAGATTGATGTTCTTATTTTTCTCTATCTCTCTCCCTTCTTCTCTTGCTAAAATCAATCAATAAAAAAAAATTAAATGTGATATATTCTTATAATGGGATACTAATCAGCAGTAAAAAGGAATAATCTATTGATATGCACAAAACATGAATGAATCTCAAAAATACACTGCATGAAAGAGGCCAGACACAGAGTACAAGCTATGTGATTTCATTCATATGAAACTCTGAGAAATTCAAGTCAACCTATAGCAACAGAGTGCAGATCCATGTGCCCTGGGCTGAAAGGTCGAAGGGAAGCGACTGTACAGGGATTAAGAGGACCGATGGAAATACTCTGTGTCTAAGCTATGGCAGTGATTTCATGGGTATATAAATTAGTCAAAATTCATTGAAATATACTTTAAATGAATGGATGTCATTGTGCACAATGTATTGCTCAAAAAAAGGTTGATTAAAAAAAATAAAATGTAGGCAAGAATATTAAAGAAAAATGTGAAAAGGAAGTGAAACCAGGGAGTTTAAACTTTTCACCTATTTTAATGTATTATAATTTACATTAAAGCCATGTGACAAATATTAGAAAAGCTGTTAATACAAATTATTCTATTAAAAAAAGAGTATAACCCCAAGATCATCTCAATAGGTCTTAGGAAGGTATTAAATAAAAGTTAAGACTTGCATTTTGGAAACCAAAAAAGTGAATAGAAACTAGCAACAAAAAATTTCCTCAATCTGATAAAGATTATCCATCACAAACCAAGAGTGACCAGCACATGTAACGGTGAAATAAGCATTTCAATTACAAGTACCATGGTACTGGAGGACCATTCTAAAGTTGCCGCTGGGAATCCTCAAAGAAAATACATACTTCTGAGGGGATTCATACATAACATACACCCTAGAAAATGTGCTCAGAATGTGGGAGTGTATTTGGTTATCACTATAACCGGGAGTGTAATAATGGCAAACATTGGGTAAGGGCCAAAGATACTAGATATTTGCAACGGAAGGATAAGTTCCACAAATTGAAGAGTGGCCCCACATCGCACACAACTTTCTCATATCTTACTCTGTTTTGCATATAAACACAAAGCCTTTTTTTGTGAAAATTTTAATATACACTGAAATTTTTTCAGGAATGAAACAATGACCTAATTTGAAGAAATATCGGATGTACTTATTTTTTTCCAAACTTTACCAAGAGTTGTTAACCGTTTTTGAAAAATTTTACCTTAGCGGCACTATAGATACTTGAATAGCCTATACAACACACCTGTACTAGTCTACATTTGTGGTTGCTACAGTCTTCGTGGTAATGTTCACAGAGAGAAGCATCTGACAACTTCATTATGGCTGTTAGTATAATTGTATCCCAAATGCTTGAATACTGAAATAATACTATCTTACTGTAAAATATTTTTTCCTTTAGTTCTCCTTACATTACATTACAGCATAATACGAATCATTAGAAATTGTGAGATTAAGTAGTTTACCTTATGTATGAATTTCATTTCAGGTTAGTAAAGGTGTTGTTACATGATTTTTGTTATAAACCTAATGGAATTGGGAACCATTGCAACAAGCAAAACAACTGAAGGAAAATAGAGGAAAGTAAAAATAGAAACTGACTGTCAGAGATATAATTGTATTCTTAGAACACTCAAGAGAGTCACCTAAAATGCATTAGAATTGGTAACAGATTACTACGGTAGCAGTTATAGGATAACTGTAAAGTTCTGACTGGTGGTCATGAAACATGTAATGGTTTGTTTGTTTTTTTAATTTTATTCATTTTAGAGAGGAGAGAGAAAGGGAGAGAGAGAGACAGAGAGGGAGAGAGAGAGGAGAGAGAGACAGAAAGAGAAGGTGGGGAGGAGCTGGAAGCATCAACTCCTATATGTGCCTTGACCAGGCAAGCCCAGGGTTTCGAACCGGTGACCTCAGCATTTCCAGGTTGACGCTTTATCCACTGCACCACCACAGGTCAGGCTGGTTTTATTTTTCTTGATAACCATCAACTTGGCTTGCAAGTCTCATTCTCCTCCCCCAACTGCACTAGCTTGGATGGAGCAGAGAGTGGTGGTGAAAACTAAGCATTGCCTGTGAATGGTTCCTCCGCTACATGTAATGATTTCACTCCAGGTGTGGTCACTTCCTACAGAGGTGCAGAGAACTGGTGAGTAGGGAAGAGCAGGTTTGCATTGTCCCTCTCAGCCCCCCTCCTCTGTTCCCTGCCAAAGCTCTCAGTGAAGGGGAGGGGACCACAATAGTGGAAGGTTAGCAGAGAAGGCTTTGCCTCTGGGCCAGGATTGTTCCTCTGTTGAGATTTTTCCCACTTTTGTTACAGAAGCAGAGGGAAAAGGAGAAAGAAAAATTTAAAAACAAAGACAAGGAAGTAATAATAGTAGAACAAAGAAGACAAGAGATTATATACAAGCATGCTCAGGAAAAAGAAGGATATACTACCAAATATTAATGTACCTGGCTCACTTGGGGTGTGGGGGAAGTTGGGGGGCATTGTATGTGACTTTCCTTTATATGATTATATATTTTTAAAATTTTACAATATGATCCAGTAACTCTACTCTTAGATATATACCCAAGATCAATAAAAACGTGTCTACATAAAAAACTGTATACAAATCTTCATGGAAGCATTATTCATAACAGCCAAAAAGTAGAAGTAATCCAAATGTCTATCAACTGAAAAATGAATAAATAAAATGTGGTATACCCATATGGTGGAATTTACATTGCTCACAAAAATTAGGGGATCAGGTAACGTGCAGATACTCCAGTACTTTCAGCCTTTTGTACAGTGCATTTTCACCAATGAAATAAAAGTGGGATTTGCTTCTCATTTGCAAATTGAACAACTTTCTTTGTCGTTTGCTTTTCTGATGTTCTTGTTTAAAAAAAAAATCGGCCCTGGCCGGTTGGCTCAGCGGTAGAGCGTCGGCCTGGCGTGCAGGGGACCCGGGTTCGATTCCTGGCCAGGGCACATAGGAGAAGCGCCCATTTGCTTCTCCACCTTCCCCTCCTTCCTCTCTGTCTCTCTCTTCCCCTCCCGCAGCCAAGGCTCCATTGGAGCAAAGATGGCCCGGACGCTGGGGATGGCTCCTTGGCCTCTGCCCCAGGCGCTAGAGTGGCTCTGGTCATGGCAGAGCAACGCCCCGGAGGGGCAGAGCATCGCCCCCTGGTGGGCAGAGCGTCGCCCCTGGTGGGCGTGCCGGGTGGATCCCGGTCGGGCGCATGCGGGAGTCTGTCTGACTGTCTCTCCCCATTTCCAGCTTCAGAAAAAAAAAAAATCAAATGCTTCTTTTTTTATTGCTTCATATTCATTTTGAAATATCCCCTGATTTTTGTGAGCTCTGTATTTGGTAATAAAAGAAAAAGAGATTCTGATATGTGCTACAACATTTGTAAACATCATCCTAAATTAAAGAAGCCAGTCACATATGATATAATACCATTTATATGAAAAGTCCAGAATAGATAAATTTGTGATAGAAAGTAGATTAGCGGTTGCCCATAGTTGGGGGAATGAGGTGAGTGCGGAGTGAAAGCTAAAGGATACAAGGTTTTTTGGGGGGTAATGAAAATTTATTGTGGTGATAAATGCAAATATCTGTGAATACACCAAAAGCCATTGAACTGTACTTTTTAAATGGGTCAACTATATACTATGTAAATTGTGTCTCACTAAACTGTTAAAACTTTACAAAGAGAATGTATTGCTTTAATACTAATAGAAAAATTAAGTGAGTCTGTGTGTTAGATGTATACAGGACCATATGTTTTTGTTATATATTAGAGATTTGCCACTGAAACACCCAAACTGTTATAATAGGGCTCTGCCTTGAATCCCCTGGAGAATTATTCTAGTAAATATGTGAGTGAGCTAACAAAAGCAGGAGGGGATGCAAAAAGAAAAGAAAAAGAAAAGCAACATACAGCAGTGAACAAAATAGAGAATCCAGAAATAGACTCAGCAAAATATAAACTCAATATATTATATGGCAAGCTTTCTAGAACTCTGGGGTGGGGACACTTTCTTTGATGAATGGTGTTGGAATAATTAGACAGTAATTTGGGGAGGAAATTAAATCAGATCCATATCTTACAACATATTGTAAAAACATATTCCAGATTGATTGAAGTGTTCAATATAAAAATCATATTAAATATAAGAGAAAGGAAATGAGAATAGAGTATTTACCAGATCTGCAGAAGATTGGGGACTTTCTCAACTCTAAATGCAATAGAAAAGTGTAACTGAAGCCATACATTCAAAAACATAATTTTTTTTCATTTGTACACTTGATAATTAAACAAAATTAAAATAAAATTTCATCAGATTAAAATATTTATTTTTAAGCCTGACCTGTGGTGGCGCAGTGGATAAAGCGTCGACCTGGAAATGCTGAGGTCGCCGGTTCGAAACCCTGGGCTTGCCTGGTCAAGGCACATATGGGAGTTGATATTTCCAGCTCCTTCCCCCCTTCTCTCTCTCTCTCTTTCTCTCTGTCTCTCCCTCTCCTCTCTAAAATGAATAAATAAAAAATAAATTAAAAAAAAATATTTATTTTTAAAAAGACAAAGGATTAATAGATAGGTCTCATTCCAGCTACCAAAAAAATAAATAAATAAAAAAAAGTAAAGAACCTATTTGGTAAATAGATAAAGAAAATGACCAGCCAATTTGCATTAGAGAATGAATAGTAAACAGACATATATAAAAAGGCTCATAATTGCTAGTAATCAAAGAAATGCAAATTAAAGCAACTGCATTCTGAACGCTGGCACTATTATATTAACCTACATGGTTGCCTTGGATTCTGGACCTTTACTTGCTTCAGCAAATAGACCCGGTTTCCCCTTCTCTCACTTGTGCAGAGCTAAATTAGTGCTCAACTCAATAGGCTCATGACTACACAAGGTTAAAATTATCTTCCATTTATTCTTCTTTTCCCCCTACCTTCATGCCCCATATCTTTTCTGGGGGGAATAAAATGTTAGCAAATGTGTAAAAACACATTGCCTCCAATTCTTTTTTTTAAGTAAGCAAGTTATAAATCTATAAAACATACTGTGGTTAAATGGACTCTTTAACCAGGTGTCTCACGATCCCTTCAGACATTGTTTAGCAGGCATTTTAGGTGGCTCTGATGAGAGAGATGTCTCTGAACACTTACAGCTTTCCCTGACTCCCAGCCCTTGTCTCTGTTCTTCCCAAGACCCCTGTCATTGTCCTGTCAACACTGTTCTACGAACCTCTCTACTTCCTTCCTTCAGGTTTGTGCTTCGCACAAATTCCCCTCTCACAACATGGGCGGTGCCTCTCTGAAGCTGACGCTTCCAAACTGTTGTTTGGGCCCTGGCCGGTTGGCTCAGCGGTAGAGCGTCGGCCTGGCGTGCGGGGGACCCAGGTTCGATTCCCGGCCAGGGCACATAGGAGAAGCACCCATTTGCTTCTCCACCCCCCACCCCCTCCTTCCTCTCTGTCTCTCTCTTCCCCTCCCGCAGCCAAGGCTCCATTGGAGCAAAGATGGCCCGGGCGCTGGGGATGGCTCCCTGGCCTCTGCCCCAGGCGCTAGAGTGGCTCTGGTCCTGGCAAAGCGACGCCCCGGAGGGGCAGAGCGTCGCCCCTGGTGGGCGTGCCGGGTGGATCCCAGTCCGGCGCATGCGGGAGTCTGTCTGACTGTCTCTCCCCGTTTCCAGCTTCAGAAAAATACAAAAACAAAACAAAACAAAAAAACCCTGTTGTTTGATTCTTGCCACATATTCCTCTGCCCTCTTATAAGGAAAGGTATTCATTGCTTTATTTTTAAAGTGGTGGTGCTAAATTAGCCAAAAAGCAAGATAATTTAATTATAATATTTAACGCTAGTGCAATGTTACAATCTCATGCAGTGGGAAATGATAGAAGTCCGTTGAATTATGCATTCCCTTAGCTTCTGTGAATGCATGTATGTGTGTGTAGCTACTCATTATAGTAACATTTATAATGGCTAAAGAAAAATGGTGCTTTTTAAATGTACAACAGCAGGGAAAGAGTTAAATTGTGAGCCTCCCTTTGTGCAAAAACTGATTGGAATAAGGATGGACACCTCACCCAATCCATCAGCCTGCCAAGGACCTATTATTTGTGTGATCTGGCTTAAAAAAATGATAAATTGAGCCTACGAGAATCTCTCTCTTGCCCTGGCTGAGTGGTTCAGTGGATAAAGCATCGTCCTGGCATACGGTGATTGCAGGTTCAACCCCTAATCACGGCATGTACAAGAAGTAATCAATGATTGCACACCTAAATGGAAAAACTAACTGTAACAATGAGTTGATGCTTCTCTTTCTTTCCCCTCCCTCTTCTCTCTCAAATAAATGGGAAACGGGTTTTTTTTTTTGTTTTTTGTTTGTTTGTTTGTTTTACAGAGATAGAGAGAGAGTCAGAGAGAAGGATAGACAGACAGGAATGGAGAGAGATGAGAAGCATCAATCATTAGTTTTTCATTGTGCGTTGCGACACCTTAGTTGTTCATTGATTGCTTTCTCATATGTGGCTTGACCGCAGGCCTTCAGCAGACCGAGTAACCCCTTGCTCAAACCAGTGACCTTGGGTCCAAGTTGGTGAGCTTTTTGCTCAAGCCAGATGAGCCCGCGCTCAAGCTGGCGACCTCAGGGTCTTGAACCTGGGTCCTCTGCATCCCAGTCCGATGCTCTATCCACTGCACCACCTCCTGGTCAGGTGGGAAAAGGTTTTTTTAAGTAAGAATCTCCCTCTCTCTCTCTCTCTCTCTCTCTCTCTCTTTCTCTCTCTCAGTAATACTCAACTGAGTATAGGTATTAGAGCTGGAATACCATCTAGACCAGTGGTTCTCTAACTTTAACATGCATGAGAATCACCTAAAGTACAGTACTAGAGATTGTTAGGCTCCACCAGAGTTTCTAATTCCATAGGTCTGGGGCAGGACCCCAGAATTTGCATGTCTAACAAGCTCTCAGACCATTTTGATGCTACTGGCCCAGGGACCACACTTTGAGAACCACTAATCAAGACATTGTCAAGAGGCCCTGGCTGGTTGGCTCAGTTTTAGAGCATCGGCCTGGTGTGCAGGAGGTCTGGGTTCAATTCCTGGCCAGGGCACACAGGAGAAGTGCCCATCTGCTTCTTCACCCCTCCCTCTCTCCTTCCTCTCTGTCTCTCTCTTCCCCTCCCGCAGCCAAGGCTCCATTGGAGCAAAGTTGGCCCGGGTGCTGAGGATGGATGGCTCTGTGGCCTCTGCCTCAGGTGCTAGAAGGGCTCTGATTGTGGCAGAGCAATGCCCCAGATGGGCAGAGCATCACCCCCTGGTGGGTGTGCCGGGTGGATCCCGGTCGGGCACATGCGGGAGTCTGTCTGACTGCCTTCCCGTTTCCAACTTCAGAAAAACCAAAAAAAAATAAAAAAATAAAAATAAAGACATTGTCAAGATACAGCTATTTCTGGACCATGAGCAAACAGCAGATGTGCAGAAGGAAGAAGGATGGAGAAGACCACAGAGGGAAGCAGAAACCAGCCGTGGTTCCTGACTACTTTCCAGTTCCTCTGAACCCAGCTGTATTTGGGTTCCTGATTTTAGATTCTCTGTGACTTCCCTGTGCTCTTACACTCAGCTCCCCTTCATTTGACTTAACGTGAGTGGATCTCCTTGCTATGAAAAAAGCCTGCCTAGAACACAGTTGAAAGATTATCTTCTCCAACAGAGACAAAGTTCATTAGTCCCAACTCCATTCCAACCTTCCCACTAGGTAACCAAGTTTAACAGATTGGTCTTTATCTTTCCATATCTTTCTCTAAGCTCCCCATACACATAAATGCCACAGTTTTACTATTTCTTTTACAAAAAAAGTTAAATTGTTCTGAGTTAGAATTCAGATTCTATTCCTGTAATATGCTTGAACTACCTGGAAATTTACTTCTCTCTTGCATATAACAGTCCCCAAGCAGGTGGTCCAAAACTGGTGAGGTGGTTGTGTTCTTCGAAGTCACCGTGCAGCTCCACCATCCTTGGGGTTTCCTCAACCACGTTTTCCACAGTGGTTCACACCAAAAGGCTATAATAATGATATACATTCACCAGCTATGAATGAGAGACCCCGTTTCCTCATATTTTCATTAACTCTGATTTTTCGCCATGTGATTGGCTGAGAAATTCCCTGGGTACCAGTAAGGTTGAGGGTATTGTTATCTTTGTTGATGATTTGCATTTCCTCTTCTGTATATTGTTGGTTCACATCTGTATCCATTAGGATCCCAGCAGGAAACAGAATTTATCCCAGATGGTTCAAATAAAAGGACTGTAATAAAGGCACTACTTACAGAGCTGGGGCAGGACTGAGCGGGTAAATGACACAGCCAGAGACAAAACAGCGGGAAGCAGTTTCTGTCTCTCAGAGCTTCAAGGACTAGAGAGGGAACTAGTGATACCCAGGGAGTACTAAACCACAGGGGAAAAACTGTCTCGTGAGAGCTGTTGAGATAGAAACATCCCAACCTTTCTCTCTTTCAGCCCTCCAACCTCCTGCTGGTTCTTCCCATTTGCCCAACCCAGTGGGCAAGCCCACGAGAAAGAGTCCTAAGTGAGCAATCCCCAGGCCAGCCTCCCAGAGCACAGATGCAGGCAGAGAGCCCAGAAAAGACGCAGGGAACAAACAGGAAAACCAGCTCAGTGTCATTTACCCCTTTCTCTATTGGATGTGTGTCTTTTCTCTATCAATTGCCAAGAACTTGTCAAACACTGGGGATATTAATCCTTTTTCTCTAATATGTGTGCAAATGAATTCCTTAGTTCATCTCTGTCTATTGACTCTTGCCTATAGTTTATTTTTCCATGTTTATGGTTTTGAATCTACTTTGCTTAAGACAATCTCCACCTTTACCTCCAAGCTCTAACAAATAGTTTTCTACACTACCTTCACAAGTTTTCTTTTTTCATTTATTTTTTTAACTTTTGCATCTTTTGGTCCCTTTTTAGTTCATTTTTGCATCGTGCATGCAGTACAGAGTGTCACATTGTTTTCTTCCTGACGAAGAGCCAATTATGCCAGCCCTGTAAATCATACTTTCTCCACTGAAATAAAATAACAACATTGTCATAGAAGCTTGGAACATACATTTGGATTTATTTCTGCGCTCAGAATATACACTTGGATTTATTTCTGAACTTGGAATTTATACTTGGACTTATTTTTGAGCTTGCTGTACTACCCCTTCACTGGATTGGGTAGATGGTATGCTGGGTGATATGAAATAAAAGCATTTAAAAATCTGTAAGGACAAATCAAAGTCTGAGAAGTGAGAGAGGGAATAGCGCAGATATTCATGAAAAACATTTTGAGTTGATAGGACATACAAGATGCTAAAAATTTCTATATCAGTGTTCTAAATAAAAGAGTATGCTATTGTCCCAAGAAAAGATGAATAAATAAATACAGGTTAAATTGTGAAACTTTCTGTTATCTTCTGTTGGTCTAATATGGTAGCTATTTTTAGTTCTTTATCTTATCTTCTACCTTTATCTATATAATCCAAAGTCAGACTCCTGATTATCTGAAATTCATCAACTTTCTGGAGATATTTTTTGTTTGTTTGGGTTTTTTTGTTGTTTTGTTTGTTTGGTTTTGGTTTTTGTTTGCTTCTCTCTAGCTTCCTTTTGCATTTCTGCCTCCTAAAACATTTTCTTCCTTCTTTTTTATTTTCAAGATTTTATTTGTTGATTTTAGAGAGAAGGTAGAGAGAGAAATGCAGGGGAAGGAACGGGAAGCATCAACTCATAGCAGTTGCTTCTCGTATGTGCTTTGACCAGGCAAGCCCGGGGTTTCAAACCAGCGAGCTCAGTGTTCCAATGCTCTTCCCGCTGCATCACTGCAGGTCAGGCCCTAGAACATTTTTATGGCTCATTTCTCCTGAAGTCTCCAGTCTCTCGCCTCCTTGCCCATCTTTCTCTGATTCCATCTTCCATTTTTATTAGTTTCTCCCATGCCTGCTCACCTTTGCTTGCTCCGGGAAAGTAAAAACTTGACTTTATTAAAAATTTGCCTCGTGGGCCCTGGCCGGTTGGCTCAGCGGTAGAGCGTCAGCCTGTCGTGCGGGGGACCAGGGTTCGATTCCCGGCCAGGGCACATAGGAGAAGCGCCCATTTGCTTCTCCATCCCCCCCCCTTCCTCTCTGTCTCTCTCTTCCCCTCCCGCAGCCAAGGCTCCATTGGAGCAAAGATGGCCCGGGCGCTGGGGATGGCTCCTTGGCCTCTGCCCCAGATGCTAGAGTGGCTCTGGTCGAGGCAGAGCGACGCCCCGGAGGGGCAGAGCATCACCCCCGTGGGCAGAGCATCGCCCCTGGTGGGCGTGCCGGGTGGATCCCGGTCGGGCGCATGCAGGAGTCTGTTTGACTGTCTCTCCCCATTTCCGGCTTCAGAAAAATACAAAACAAACAAACAAACAAAAAAATTTGCCTCGTTGTAACCCAGTCCAGCCCTAAGCTCTAAGTTGCTACAGCCATGGGGTGGTGTGTGGGGGGGTCTGTAAAGTGTTTGGCAAAGCAAAGATAGCTCACTTTCTGAGGATTTCTGCCTCGAGATTGTTAATGAGTAACTTGTTCTCCTGACTCCATATGCATAGGTCTCACAGAGTTGCAATTACAGTTTATGTACATATAAATTTGTTTTCTACTTTTTTATTTGATGTTGTTTCATAAGTGGATTTTTCATCATGAGTCTTATCCTTAAAAACTATATAATTTCATCATGTAGAAATGACATAATTGGCGGTCATTTATTTCTCTAGTAGTGCTGAACATCTAAGACATTTCCGGACGAGCCCTGGATCCTCGAGGACACCGGCATTGCCCAGGATGATGGCAGCACCGAGGATGGCTGAGAGTTACAGGGAAAGTCCTCGAGAAACCTGATGCCCAGTGAGGACACTCCCATCATCACTCCCACCATGAGACTAAATGAGCAAGAAGAAAGTGTAAGAGGCTCTGGCCGGTCGGCTCAGTGGTAGAACGTCGGCCTGGCATGCGGAAGTCCCGGGTTCGATTCCCGGCCAGGGCACATAGGAGAAGCGCCCATCTGCTTCTCCACCCCTACCCCTCTCCTTCCTCTCTGTCTCTCTCTTCCCCTCCCGCAGCCAAGGCTCCATTGGAGCAAAGATGGCCCGGGCGCTGGGGATGGCTCCTTGGCCTCTGCCCCAGGTGCTGGAGTGGCTCTGGTCAGGGCAGAGTGACGCCCCGGAGGGGCAGAGCATTGCCCCCTGGTAGGCAGAGCATCGGCCCGTGCCGGGTGGATCCTGGTCGGGCGCATGCGGGAGTCTGTCTGTCTCTCCCTGTTTCCAGCTTCAGAAAAATACAAACAAAAAAAAAAGAAACTGGAAGAATTATTGAAAGGCATCACTTAGAAATCCAACGCCTCAGAGACCAGATCCAAGAACGAGAGCAGGTCTCAGCGTTCCACCCATTGCAGGAATTCAGCTTTCGTTCTTCTCAGGTCAGAAGTGGACTTTGAGGTGCAAACGAATGACCCCTCTGGAGCCATCTCCAGCTACACTGGAAGAAGCACTGTGCATCTGCCCCCAGACCGACTCTGGACTGCAGTCCCTGCAGCACTGACCAAACCAGCCTTGCTTCTGCCCTGGAGAATTCGGGACATGGTCAGAAACATACACAAAAGGCATTTCCACTCTTTTACTGGTGAAATTTGTCATGAAATATTTTTAAAACAAAACTCTCTTTCTACCAAATTATTTTCTGAAAGTAAAGCCCTGGGAATATGCAGAAAAGGAAAACAGTAGGACATATTTTTATTACCCTTGATATATGTATATTGTTAAATGTTATGCAATACAGTTCTACCAGTTTACGATGCTTCAGTAATGAATATTTCTCCACAGCCTCACTTGTGTTGAATTTTGTATTTTCAAAAAAGTGTTCCAAATTTGTAGATTCAAATTGTGCTTTGTTATTATTTCCATTTTCAAGTCCTTGATTATAAGGATGGTTGAAAAGGTTGTCACTTGGAAATAAAATGTGTATTTTCTCTTGTATATAGCCTGTGTCTTTGTCTATTTGTAATTGACTTCCTGATGCTCTTATTAGCTCACTTCATAGAGGGCAGATGTTAATCCTCTATCGTATTTGCTGTAACTATTTCCTCCAGTCTCTTTCTTCTGTATATATTGTGTATGTAGATATTCATTATTTTTACTATGTCCTAGAAGTTCAATTTTTCCTTTATGATCTATTGATTTATGTTAGAAGTAGTAAAAGATAGTGATGAGTATATGAATTCAAATTCCACCAGTTCCAGTCTTGCTCTGCCAGTCGGATGATGGAGCAGATTACATAGCTCCTCTAAGCCCTCTTCCCACTGTAGAGGCCTGATAGAACTGAGGTCACCTGACCAGGTGGTGGTGCAGTGGATAGAGCATCGGACTGAAATGTAGAGGACCCAGGTTCGAGACCCTGAGGTCGCCAGCTTGAGCGCAGGCTCATCTGGTTTGAGCAAAAGCTCACCAGCTTGGACCCAAGGTTGCTGGCTCAAGCAAGGGGTTACTCAGTCTGCTGAAGGCCCGCGGTCAAGGCACATATGAGAAAGCAATCAATGAACAACTAAGGTGTCACAATGAAAAACGGATGATTGCTGCTTCTCATCTCTCTCTCCGTTCCTGTCTGTCTGTCCCTGTCTATCCCTCTCTCTGACTCTCTCTGTCCCTGTAAAAAAAAAACAAAAGAAACAAAAAAAGAACTGAGGTCACAGGGCTTTATAAGGATTAAATAAGATCATGCAAAAAATGCATCTGGTACACACCAGTTGGTAAAGGTAGTTCATTATTGTTATCATTATTCTTTTATTCCTTCAATAATTAGAAAAATGATTATTTTACTGTACCTGTAAGATGACTGTTATTTTCATCAGCAGCTTTGTTTTAATTCTCAATAATCCATACATAGCTTATTTTGATGACTGTACAAAGGGGGAGTGTGAAGTAAGAAAGGGAGTTGACTCCAAACACCAGGCCACATCCATCTGGAGCCTCATGGGGGCAAAGGGGAAGGGGAATATTCTTATGGGAGAAGAAGAGCTTATTTAAGCCACAGAGGTAAGTTAATAACTAGGTTGTCCAAATTAACACCTGCCAATAAACAGGAATCAAAATGGCAGCGGAGGAGCCACAGAGAGCAATGCACTTGTAAACCTAAGGGGACAATAGCTCAGAGCCCGCAGGTCAACACGAGGAAGTGCAGCATCGACACGGAGCTACAGCCCACAGCAACAGAAAAACGGACAGTGTGCGCTACCAAGGCCGGGAGATGAGGCACTGAAACACGCTCATTCGCTAGATATGCGCTTCTGTAAAAGAATCAGCTCATTGTGGGAGGAAAATGATAATCATCAGGAAAGCAAGCAGCCCTCAGCTCAACGGCTACACGGACTGTCTGAGTGCTTTCAGCCCTTTTTTAGGAAAATTAAAAATGAGTACTCAGACCCTGGCCAGTTGGCTCAGCGGTAGAGCGTCGGCCTGGCGTGCGGGGGACCTGGGTTCGATTCCCGGCCAGGGCACATAGGAGAAGTGCCCATTTGCTTCTCCACCCCCCCCTCCTTCCTCTCTGTCTCTCTCTTCCCCTCCCGCAGCCAAGGCTCCATTGGAGCAAAGATGGCCCGGGCGCTGGGGATGGCTCCTTGGCCTCTGCCCCAGGCACTAGAGTGGCTCTGGTCGCAGCAGAGCGATGCCCTGGAGGGGCAGAGCATCGCCCCCTGGTGGGCAGAGTGTCGCCCCAGTGGGCATGCTGGGTGGATCACGGTCCGTAGCATGCGGGAGTCTGTCTGACTGTCTCTCCCCATTTCCAGCTTCAGAAAAATACAATAAATAAATAAATAAATAAATAAATAAATAAAATGAGTACTCAAAAAACAAAAAATCTTCAAAAAATGAGTACTCAGGCTGAGCCCTTCTCCAGCTCCAGGCCAGGCTGCCCTGCCTCGTGGACACCCTGAGCAGCACTCGGAGCCCGCCGCCATTGGCAGTTTCAGTACCCACCAGGCTGTTTCTCAGTAAAGTATCACTAGCATTCTCTCACCCTATCATATTGTACACTTTACCCATTGTGACAGCCTCCAGCCACACTGAGATGCCTGTCTGGGCAGTTTGAGTTATCTCCTTATGTGCCAACTATTATTATAAGCATTACACTTACAGATTTGCATAGATTTGGAGTAATCTGCCTCTAACCTGTTTTTCCCATAAGCCTTATTATTTGTATTCCTTGATTTTGCAGAACATGAGATTTTTCAGGAATGCTTAAGTGCTGTGCCTCACATCAGTGTGCACAGCCTCAGCTCCCCTTGGTCATAATTTTGTTCCTGGCCGTTGTTTGGGAACACAATCCCACATATGTTCCCCTGCCTCTGGTGGCCCAGCATCGCCCCCTGCGCCCCGCAGGGCTTCTCCGGTGTGGGTGGGATGCCTGTAGGAGCACACCCGGCACGTGCTTATGGGCAACCCAGAGGTGCACGGGCATCACACCCCTTGGCCAGTGCTAGATAGGAATTGATGGATGAAGACATAAACTCTTCTTTTCATCCCTAGGGTGGTCGGTTGGAGGCATATTCTGTATTGCTCCTCGGTTCTTGTTGGCATCGAAGTCCTTTGCCCGCAGCAGTGACTGACATGACTGGTGTGGTTCTCCTTCTTTTCCTAGCCAGGCTCCTGCACTCTCATTCTTGCTGTCTTGGATTATCTTCCATAGTAAGCCACCTATTCATGTCCTGTCCCAGGCATTTCATTTTAAGAGAACTAAGACAGCATGTGCTGCATTAAAGTAAAAACATCTTGGCCTGGCCCTGGCCGGTTGGCTCAGCGGTAGAGCATCGGCTTGGCGTGTGGGGGACCCGGGTTCGATTCCCGGCCAGGGCACATAGGGGAAGCTCCCATTTGCTTCTCCACCTCCACCCCCTTCTTCCTCTCTGTCTCTCTCTTCCCCTCCCGCAGCCAAGGCTCCATTGGAGCAAGGATGGCCCGGGCACTGGGGATGGCTCCTTGGCCTCTGCCCCAGGTGCTGGAGTGGCTCTGGTTGCGACAGAGCGACACCCCCTGGTGGGCAGAGCATCGCCCCTGGTGGGCGTGCCGGGTGGATCCCGGTCGGGCGCATGCGGGAGTCTGTCTGACTGTCTCTCCCCGTTTCCAGCTTCAGAAAAATACAAAAAAACAAACAAACAAAAAAAAACCCATCTTGGCCTGACCAGGTGGTGGCGCAGTGGATGGAGCATTGGACTGGGATGCAGAGGGACCCAGGTTCGGGACCCCGAGGTTGCCAGCTTGAGCGCGAGCTCATTTGGCTTGAGCAAAAGGCTGACTGGCTTGGACCCAAAGTCGCTGGCTTGAGCAAGGGATTGCTCGGTCTGCTGAAGGCCCATGGTCATGGCACATATGGGAGGGCAATCAATGAGCAACTAGGGTGTTGCAACGAGGGGCTGATAATTGATGCTTCTCATCTCTCTCTGTTCCTGTCTGTCTGTCCCTGTCTACCCTTCTGTCTGGCTCTCTCTCTGTCCCTGTAAAAATAAATAAATAAATAAATAAATAAATAAATAAATAAATAAATAAAGTAAAAACATCTTTACTTACTATTAGTCAGTAGTCACTGGCCAACCCTTCCAAGGAAGGGCCTTTGTCACCCCCTCCTCAGGATCCCTGGGTTTATCAACGACGCTGCCGGGTAATGTCCGGCAGAGCCAGAGGTGCAGCTCTCCACTCCCGCACTCCAGCAGCAGCTGTTCGTACCGATTGGCACACCTGCCAAGCCAGTGCTAAATATTTCAGCTCACCCCCTGGGAGTGAGATACAGGTATAGGTGAGTGCTAATCAAGTCCCTGCATTCCTTTTAACTGTGGCTTCTGTGGCACATGCTCAGTAATCTGGGGACTATTAATAAAGACAAAGTTTGAGGACTAGGTAGTTTGGACTATACATGCACTAAGGGTAACCAGAAAATAGTTGGATAAAATATTTAAAGTAGTAAGAAACCTAGCAAGGAAATAAAGACTTATGAAGCCAAGATCAGAGAGATGATGAAAATCCAGAGAAGAAAACCCAGAATTTGGGCCACGTTTCCCCTGGGGAAAACTGACAAGAGAGATAGGTCTTGCCTGACCTGTGGTGGTGCAGAGGGTAAAGTGTCGACCTAGGACGCTGAGGTCGCTGGTTCAAAACCCTCGGCTTGCCCAGTCAAGGCACATAAGAGAAACAACTACTACGAGTTGATGCTTCCTATTCTTCCTCCCCCACCCTTTTTCTCCTTCTCTCCTCTATCTAAAAAATCAATAAATAAAATATTTAAAAAGAGAGAGAGAGAGAGGTCTTAAGATGCCAAGAAACGGAGCTATGTTTTCAACTGTCTTTGAAGCTCAGGGGATAAACACTGTAGTTGATGGCATGCAACAGGTTGGAGTATCCTGGTAACTCCTTCCCCCTTTGTTTAAGGATAGGATTCCAAACTGTTACATAGGAGTAAGGAAGAACGAGAAATAGGACAGCCCTTGAAGGAACAAAACCTAGCTTTGAACCATCTCAGTCGCTGAAATTGGATTAAGGCAATTCTGGACTGGTAATGCCCCTAGGCTTGCCTCTCTGGAGGAAAACAACATTATCCTAAGTCTCAAAATATTTCCCCTGACCAGGCGGTGGTGCAGTGGATAGAGTGTCGAACTGGGATGCGGAAGGACCCAGGTTCGAGACCCCAAGGTCGCCAGCTTGAGCGTGGGTTCATCTGGTTTGAGCAAGGCTCACCAGCTTGGACCCAAGGTCGCTGGCTCAAGCAAGGGGTTACTCGGTCTGCTGAAGGCACATATGAGAAAGCAATCAATAAACAACTAAGCTGTCGCAATGCGCAATGAAAAACTGATGATTGATGCTTCTCATCTCTCTGTTCCTATCTGTCTGTCCCTGTCTATCCCTCTCTCTGTCTCTCTAAAAAAATAAAAATTAAAAATAAAAAAATAAAATAAAACTACACTTTCAAAAAAATATTTCTATATTATTTCAGGTATAAGATACGGTATTCAATAAAAAAAAAACACTGAGCTGACAAGACAACATGAATAAAAGCTAAAAGAAAACACAGACGTAGAAACAACGCCACAGAATCTAGATAATAGAATCATCAGATTTATTCATGAATATGATTAATATGACTAAATATGGTTCACATGGTTAATATGCTTAATATGGTTATATATTGAAAGTGTGGGCTGAACACTGTAAACTAGAAAAAAAGAACCAGTGGAAAATCTATATCACAAAAGTATAACAGCCAACCCAAAGAGATACTACTTTGTACCCATTAGAACGGTTATTAACGCCTGACCTGTGGTGGTGCAGTGGATAAAGTGTCGAGCTGGAACGCTGAGGTCGCTGGTTCGTGCACTTGTCTGGTTAAGGCACATATGAGAGTTGATGCTTCCTGCTCCTCCCCCCTTTCTCTCTCTCTCTCACTCTCACTCTCCTCTCTAAAATGAATAAATTATAAAAAATTTTTTTAAAGAATGGTTATTAACAAAACACAGAAAACAAGTGTTGGCAAAGATGTGGAGAAATTAGAACCATTACGTATTACTAATGGGAATATAAAATGATGTGGCCACTGTGGAATACAGTATGGTGATTTCTCAAAAAATTAAACAGAATTTTCATATGATCCAGCAATTCCAGTTCTGGGCATATACACACAAAAGAATCAAAAGCAGGGACCCAAGCAGATGCTTTTACACCAGTGTTCATATCAGCATCATTAACAATAGCCAAAAGGTAGAAACAACCCATGTGTTCATTGACAGGTGAGCAGATAAACAAAATGTTATATGTACCCACAATGGTATATGATTCAACTTTAATAAAGAAGCATGGTCCTGGCTGGGTAGCTCAGCTGGTTAGAGTATTGTCCCGATATGCAAAGGTTGCAGGTTTGATATTTGGTTCAGGGCACATACAAGAATCAACCAATGAATACATAAAAAGTGGAACAAATTGATGTTATGCATATTTTTCACAATAAAAAAGGTATAATAACAAAAGCTTTAAACTCAGTGGACAGAAAATGGGTCAGAAGAAAATTTCCAGAAAGAATCACAAAGAAACAGAAGTTATTTCTGTTACATCATTACAGAATGACATAGAATGACACAGAATTGTGCTCTAGTCCCTAGCACTGATTTTACTAGGGCTTTTCTGGGGCTTCCCCTTTTAGAGAAGTTAGATGTAACATGAGCTAGGTTAAGTACTCACCCAGAGGTAAAGGGATGCAGCTTTGAGAGAGGCACCTGTGTACATTGGTTCATTTAACTCTCTCAACAATTCTAAAAGGTGGGAGTTGTAAAAGTGCTTCATTTTACAGGACAGGTACTGAAGACAAGTGACTGTCCCAAGACCACACACCCCAAACTCAAGATTCAACATAGGCAATTCAGCTCTGAGCCCGTGTTCTACTATACCAGACTGCCCCTCAAATGTTTATTCATTCATTCACTTAGGAAATGATTCTTGTGTACCTATTACAAGTTAAAACTGTTCTAGGAGTTAGTGGTACAGTGGTGAACAAAGTAGACAGAATACTTGGCTGCAAGGAGCTTGCATTCTAGGTGTGGGAGACATACATGAGCAAATAATCAAAACGAAAAGCGAAAGAGATTGATGGGGTGTGTGTGTGCACGGAGTGCTTAGGAAATATAGCCCTGATAAGTTGACATTTGAGCAGAAGGAAATGAGGGTATTGAGGGGAAAACTTTGGGGAACAGAAGAATAGCAAATGCAAAAACTCTAGGGAGGTAGATTGCTTGAAATGTTTGAGAAATTGATGGGGAGAAGTATGAGTAGGATTGGAAGAGGGAGTAGAAATGGATGGGAATAAAATCAAAGATGTGGTGGACAGGTCAGGGAAACAGATTCCATAAGGTCTTGTAGACCATATGTCGTGGTATCCTCTTGCTGCTGTGCCAAAGAAACCACAAACCTCATGGCTCAAGACAATACAAATGTATCATCGTAACAGTTCTGAAGGTCAGAAGTCTGAAATAAACTTTAAAAGGCTAAAATCAAGGTGTTAGCAGAGCTGTATTCCTTCTGAAAACTGCAGGGGAAAATTAGTTCATTTTTTTATCTTTTAGAGGCTATCTGTATTCCTTGATCCATGGATCCTTCCTCTATCTTGAAAGCCAGCATTGTGGCATCTTCAAATCTCTCCCACTCCCCCTCCCCTCTCTCTCTCACACACACACCACCTCTGCCTCTACTGTGACTTTTTTTTTTTTTCTGATTCCTTCTATCTTCTATAAGAACACCTCTAGTTACATTGGCCCACTGGACAATCTAAGATCATCTCTCATCTCAAGATCCCTAACTTAATCATACCTGCAATGTCCTTTTTTTCCTTGTAACTAACATATTCACAGGTTCTGGGAACTATTATACGGACATCTTTGGGGGGCTATTAGTCTTTTTAAATATAAATGCTCTTATTCTTTTTTTTGTTTTTGTTTTGTTTTTTTTTGTATTTTTCTGAAGCTGGAAACGGGGAGAGACAGACAGATTCTCGCATGCACCTGACTGGGATCCACCCGGCACGCCCACCAGGGGGCGACGCTCTGCCCACCAGGGGGCGATGCTCTGCCCCTCTGGGTCGTCGCTCTGTCGCGACCAGAGCCACTCTAGCGCCTGGGGCAGAGGCCAAGGAGCCATCCCCAGCGCCCGGGCCATCTTTGTCCAATGGAGCCTCGCTGCGGGAGGGGAAGAGAGAGACAGAGAGGAAGGAGAGGGGGAGGGGTGGAGAGGCAGATGGGCGCCTCTCCTGTGTGCCCTGGCTGGGAATCGAACCCGGGACTTCTGCACGCCAGGCTGACGCTCTACCACTGAGCCAACCGGCCAGGGCCCTCTTATTCTTTTTTATTTAAAAAAATTCCCATTGATTTGACAGATGTAGAGAAGAGGGCAGAGGGAGAAAAAGAGAGAGAGAGAGAGAGAGAGAGAGAGAGAGAGAGAGAGAAGCATCAACTCATTGTTCCATTGTTGTACACTTATTGATTGCTTCTCATATGTGTCCCGACTAGGGATTGAACCTGCGACTTTGCTGTGCCAGACGATGCTTTGTCCATGGAGCCAGGGCTGTGAAGCTATTATTTAGACTACCACACCATGGAGAGAACTTGGGACTTTACTCTGAGTAGAAAGCTATTAGAGGGTTCTGAGCAGAGAAGTACTGCATTTGAGTTCATTTACTCTGAAATTTTTCAAAAGAACTAACTAAGCATCACAAGCACCAGATACTTTGTTAGAATATTCTGTGAATATAGAAGGCTGGCAAATCTCCACGAACTCCCACCTAATCACCAGCCCACTCTCCATGCTTCAGTGTTCAGAGTTTAGAAGCACAACGAACAGGGGGTGGGAAAAGAAAACAGCACCACGGTTCTCTCCAGTGTCTCCTCTTCTCCCCAGACCCGGTTTGCTGTCAATAACTTTCCATTTCAATATGCATCTCACTGTACACATACACAAAACAAAGCCTTCATGTAACAAAGAGAGATGAAGAAATTGAACTGTGACAGATCTGCTGGAGAAGTAGAAACTGAATAGGTTTCTTTTGTTCGTGACCTAGTGCTGCTTCAAAAGTACTTCCTCAAGTTTTGTAGCAAAAAGAAGAAATTAAAGAGACTGTTCAGGTGTAAACATTGTATGTATAAAAAGGTGCACATAAGAGTGCTTGAATATGCTTCTTAACACCTGGATGCAAAAAATATCGCATTTCTTTATTTTTTTATACTTTTTTTTGTTTGTTTTTTTGTATTTTTCCGAAGTTAGAAGCAGGGAGGCAGTCAGACAGACTCCTGCATGCATCCGACTGGGATCCACCCAGCATGCTCACCAGGGGGCAATGCTTTGCCCATCTGGGGCATCGCTCTGTTGCGTCCAGAGCCATTCTAGCTCCTGAGGCAGAGGCCACAGAGCCATCCCCAGCACCCGGGCCATCTTTGCTCCAATGGAGCCTCGCTGCGGGAGGGGAAGAGAGAGACAGAGAGAAAGGAGAGGGGGAGGGGTGGAGAAGCAAATGGGAGCTTCCCCTCAAGAGCCCAGGGGACTTAGAGGCACCACCAGAGACATTTCCCTGCCTGTATCGTGGCTTCTAGCCCAGACAACTGTGATCTGTTCAGGAATGGGCCACTTTAGCCCTGGCTGGGTAGCTCATTTGGTTAGAGCATCATTCCAACACACCAAGGTTACAGGTTCAATCCAAAGTCAGGGCACATACAAGAATCAATCAATTGAGTGCATAACTAAGTGGAACAACAAACTAATGATTCTATTTCTCTTTCCCTATCTCTCTAAAATCAATCAATAAAAAAATAAAAGGAAAAAGAAACAGAGAAAAGAAAGGACCACTTCATTGGTGATATCCATCCCTTCCAACTAACCTTTCCTGTGGTTCCCTAATCTGGGGTACTCAAGCAGCTCCATGGCTAGCTACCACATCAGTTATCTATTGCTATTGCAGAACAAACCACCCAACAGGTAATGGCTTGGGCAACTTTTGTCTTCCTCATGCTCCTGTGGGCCAGGAATTTTGGCAGAAGTGAGGCCAAGCCATCTCTGTGTCTCATGGTAAACTCTGGGCTCACTCCTGTGGCTACAGGCAACTGTGGCTGAGCTGAGCTTGGAGATCCCAAAAGGCTGTTGCCATTTTCAGTTGAGACACCTCGATTCTCTCTCAAGCAGGATGTCCTAGACCTCTCTACAGGCAGCTTGGATATATAAGCAAAAGCAGAAGCTGCGAGACTTTTCCAGGCCTGTGCTCAGAAGTTCCTGCTCTTTACTTCCACTCCATTCTGCTGGTCAAAGTAAGTCATAAGCCCAGCCAAGAGTCCCAGGTCAGGGACATAGACTCTACTTGAAAGGAGACTAGCGTAGTCAATTGCCAAAGGTTGTGGCCATACAGAGTGTGATACATTGAAGACCATCTTTAACATTCTACCACAGCCCTCTCCCGAGATTCAGTCACCCCTCTAACCTGTCAGTGTCTAGAATCCCCTCAAAGAGGGGCTTTACAACCTCCACCCTCTGGGATGAACCAGTTTAACTCTGTGGACCTACAAGACCTTCCAAAGACCTAGCTGAGGTGACAGTCCTTCCTCTAAAACACAAGCATGCACAGGCACGCACACATGCACGCATGCCCTCTTAACTTCTTCTCCAACCTTGAAACAGGCTCAGAACAGAAGAATAAAGTCTCCTTTGCCCAAAGGAGAGGGAAAGAGAGGAAGACTGATAAAACCACCATGGGGGGCTGCATTCCTTGCCAGACCTAACACGGTGTTGGTCACTGGCCTCACCTCGCCTGTCTCTTGGAGCCCAAAGGAAACGTAGCAGTCACGCTAACACTGACAAGCAACCTGAAGGGCAATAACCATCTTTATCGGTCCCAGACCGATCTATCGGTCCGACTTCCCTCAGAAGATTTTCATGACAGACAAGCTGCTTGTTAAAGAAGTTGCAGAACTTGAAGCTGATTTACCTCATATGCGTAAAGTACATTTTCCTGATCCAAATGAACCTCACTGCTTTCAGCTAACTGTCTCTCTCTTCCCCTCCCGCAGCCAAGGCTCCATTGGAGCAAAGTTGGCCTGAGCGCTGAGGATGGCTCTGTGGCCTCTGCCTCAGGCGCTAGAATGGCTCTGGTTGCAACAGAGCAATGCCCCAGATGGGCAGAGCATTGTCCCCTGGTGGGCATGCTGGGTGGATTCTGGTCGGGCGCATGCGGGAGTCTGACTGCCTCCCCGTTTCCAACTTCAGAAAAGATTTTCACAATTGCCCATGGTAGTTGGAGAATTCAACATAATACAGCAAGAAAATGTGTTTTGGATTCTAAAGACTTGTCTGCTTACCTTAACGTGTTTACTTTTTGAAATTGTATTGTATAAGCTATTGATGAAATTCTTGAGAAGTTTTAATGAGTGCAAAATTGCAGATAGAACTTGCTTCTCCTCTTCATAAACAAAATCAATTCCCTGCACAAATGATGCTAATGATGTGTTCAGTGCAACTTCTAGACTGGCAATAAGAAACCTGCCATATAGGCTGACCAGGCGGTGGCACAGTGGATAAAGAGTTGACCTGGGATGCTGAAGGGTTCCAGACCCCAAGGTCACTGGTTTGAGCACAGGCTCAACAGCTTGAGCATGGGGTCACCAGCTTGAGCATGGGATCATAGACATGACTCCATGGTCGCTGGCTGGAAGCCCAAGGTCGCTGGCTTGAGCCTAAAATCACTGGCTTGAGCCTGACCTGTGGTGGCGCAGTGGGATAAAGCGTTGACCTGGAACACTGAGGTTGCCGGTTCGAAACCCTGGGCTTGCCTGGTCAAGGCACATATGGGAGTTGATGCTTCCTGCTCCTCCCCCTTCTCTCTCTCTCCCCTCTCTCTAAAAAAAAAAAAAAAAAAAAAAAAAAAAAAAAAAAAATCACTGGCTTGAGCAAGGGGTCACTGGCTCTGCTGTAGCGCCCCCTGTAGCATCCCTGATCAAGGCACAGATGAGAAAGAAATCAATAAACAACTAAGGTGCCACAATGAAGAAGAATTGATGCTTCTCATCTCTCTCTCTCTCTCTCTCTCTCTCTCGTGTACACTAAAGAAAAAATAAAAAGAAACCTGCCACAAACTGTGATTGGATACTAATTCTTTCAGTTTCTTCCTCAGGTGTTGGCTCTGCCTAGATGTTGCAAAGCTTCCCAGAACCCATGCAATCATTTACTGTAAATTTCTTGGTGAAAAGCTGATTTTATTTAATGTGAGTATATTTTGGGACAGATATGTAATTTGTACAATTGAATGCCTTAATTATTTTTTCTATTCTCATTTATTTTGTATTTTCATTGTCTAGAGCAGACAGAAAGATGTCAGATGGGAACATTTGAGATCGTGCTCCCCAGCACATCACCAGTTTAGCTCAAATAAACTCTTATAAACATTAAAAAAAAATTGCGGTTGACCTGTGGTGGTGCAGTGGATAAAGCGTCGACCTGGACTGCTGAGGTCGCCGGTTCGAAACCCTGGGCTTGCCCAGTCAAGGCACATATGGGAGTTGATGCTTTCTGCTCCTCCCCCACTTCTCTCTCTCTCTCCTTCCCTCTCCCTCCCTCTCTCTCTCTCTCTCTCTCTCTCTCTCTCTCTCTCTCTCTCTCCCTCCTCTAAAATTAATTTTAAAAAATTTCCCTGGCTGGTTGGCTCACTAGTAGAGCATTGGCCTGGTGTGTGGATGTCCTGGGTTTGATTCCTGGTCAGGGCACACAGGAGAAGCGCCCATCTGCTTCTTTACCTCTCCTCCTTTCACTTCTCTCTCTCTCTTCTTCCCCTCCTGCAGCTATGGCTCGATTAGAGCGAGTTGGCCCTGGACACCGATGATGGATCCATGGTCTCTACCTCAGGCACTAAAAAATTGCTCTTGTCGCAGAGCAAGGGCTCCAGATGGGCAGAGTGTCACCCCCTAGTGGGATTGCCGGATGGATCCCAGTCAAAGTGCATGTGGGAGTTTGTCTCTACCTCCCCTCCTTTCACAGAATTAAAAAAAAAAATAGAGCTCTGGCTAAGTAGCTCCATTGGTTAGAGCATTGTCCCAATATGCCAAAGTTGCAGGTTCAATTCCTAGTCAGGGCACATACAAGAATCAACCAATGAATGTATAAATAAGTGGGACAACAAACTGATGTCTCTCTCTCTTTCTCTCTCTCTCTCTCTCTCTCTCCTCCTTTTCCCTTCTCTCTAAAATCAATCAGTAAATTAAAAAAAAATTTAAGGTGGTGGTACAATGGATAGGGTGTCAAAATCCCGAGGTCACTGGCTTGATCACAGGTTCATGGACTTGAGCATGGGCTTGCCAGCTTGAGCATGGGATCATCACCATGACCCCAAGGTCACTGGCTTGAGCAAGGAGTCACTAGCTCTGCTTGAGCTCCCCAGTCAAGGCACATATGAGTAGCAATCAATGAACAATTAAAAGTGACACAACTACAAGTTGAAGTTTTTCATCCCTCTCTCTTCCTGTCTCTCTCTTGAGAAACAAACAAACGAACAAAAACAGATGATGTAAATGGGTGGCAGTTCCCACTGGTTTCTATTATAGATCAGTGATTTTCAACTGGTGTAGAGCGGCACACTGATGTGCTTCAAGAACTTTCATAACATGCAATATCTGACTAGTATTTAGTCAGAGGCACTGACCTCTTTTTCTTTAGATTGTCAAATTAAAAAATAGTCAAATACAGCCCTGGCCGTTTGGCTCAGTGGTAGAGCGTCGGCCTGGCGTGCAGAAGTCCTGGGTTTGATTCCCGGCCAGGGCACACAGGAGAAGCGCCCATCTGCTTCTCCACCCCTCCCTCTCCTTCCTCTCTGTCTCTCTCTTCCCCTCCCGCAGCCGAGGCTCCATTGGAGCAAAGATGGCCCGGGCGCTGGGAATGGCCCTTGGCCTCTGCTCCAGGCACTAGAGTGGCTCTGGTTGCAAGAGAGCGACGCCCCGAAGGGGCAGAGCATCGCCCCCTGGTGGGCAGAGCGTCGCCCCTGGTGGGCATGCCGGGTGGATCCTGGTCGGGCGCATGCGGGAGTCTGTCTGTCTCTCCCCGTTTCCAGCTTCAGAAAAATACAAAAAAAAAATAGTCAAATACAAAACAAACAAAACAACAACAACAGAAAATAAAAAAAAAATGACAATAGTCAACACAACAATAGCTGTCTGGGTGTGAATGTCCTATCTTAAAGCATAAATAAGAATAATAAGGTTGCATCTGATTGGTTGACTTTCTTAATTTTTTAAAAATATTTTACTAATTGATTTTACAGAGAGAGGGAGAGCAAGAAGTATAGTTGCTTCATTTTAGCTGTTCACTGCTTGCTTGTTATATGTGCCTTGACAAAGCAAGCCCAGGGTTTTGAACTGGTGACCTCAGCATTCAAGGTCGACGCTCTATCCACTGTGCCACCACAGGCTGAATGGGTTGGTTAACTCTTGGTAACAGATACACTTATATGCAGGTATAGGCACCTGATTTTTAAAAAAAATCACTTTGGAGCAAAAAGGGTAGGTAATTATTATTATTATTATTTGTAAATCAATCAAAATATACTTTTCTGCCAGATCAGAAAAAATCTATTTTTTTATGTGTTGCAGAATTTTGGTAATTAGTTTGTGTGTGCCATGAGGTGAGTAAGTTTGAAAATCACCGTTACAGGTCATTTTGCAGGGGGTTTTATCTGCTTCTAGTCCAGCTCCCTCTCTTCTGTCCCAGGCTTTTCAGAAGGAAGACCTTTCGGATGCAGGCTAACCACTAGGTGGCACTGTGCACTGCTGGGCTAGTACTAGCATAACAGCCCTCCTGAAGGGATTTAGTTCTATGGACAGATCACTTTCAGGCCTGTAAAATCATAATTCTTCTCCAAAATCCAGAAATTCAGGCAATTTTAAGAGCAATCTCATTTTTATCAGAAAGGAAAGAATTTTGGTTTGTGGATCAGAAAAGCCTTCCACTTTAAATATTTGCTGGAATCAGTCCCTTCCTAATTTGTCACTGTAAAACTCGCCCAGCCTCTAAAGGCTTCTCAAGGTGCCCATCCACAGGTGAACTGTGGACTATGCAGCTGAAGGACAAGTGTGTAGAGTGTGGGGTGCATAGAGCTTCTCATGTGACCCAAGAAAGAGTGAAAAAAACCCAAAGAGACCACATCAAACACCTCAGCCCTTGCTGAACCTGTGACTCATGAGCAACTTGGCAACAGAACAAGGAACTTGGAAGTAGAATCTCCAGACATAGCCCACAGAGGCACGTCTTTGAGAGTGTAAAGAACAACAACTAAGTCGTCAAGCGACAGGCCTGTCCCCTTCCTCTCCTACCTCTCAGGCTCCACACAGCACTCGGCTGGGAATCCCGCCATGCCCAATGAATCAGCAGCATCCCTTCCCATCCAACCCTCGGAGAGTTGCATTGACAGTGCTGTCTGCCACTGACAACAGTAGCATCCTGAAAACAAATCTTCTCATCTGGTTAATGAAGACCAGAATAAGAAGCAGAGAACCTTGCCTGACCAGGCGGTGGCGCAGTGGATAGAGCATCAGACTGGGATGCAGAGGATCCAGGTTCGAGACCCCGAGGTCACCAGCTTGAGCGCAGCTCATCTGGTTTAAGCAAAAAGCCCACCAGCTTGAACTCAAGGTCGCTGGCTCCAGCAGGGGGTTACTCAGTCTGCTGAAGGCCCGCGGTCAAGGCACATATGGGAGGGCAGTCAATGAACAACTGAGGTGTTGCAACGCGCAATGAAGAACTAATGATTGATGCTTCTCGTCTCTCTCCGTTCCTGTCTGTCTGTCTCTGTCTATCCCTCTCTCTGACTCACTCTCTGTCTCTGTAAAAAAAATAATAATAAATAAAAATTAAAAAAAAAAAAAGAAGCAGAGAATCTTAGGCGCACCTGGGTCCCTAGACTTGAAACCACCCCGAGGACTCTGTCTTTTCACCAGGAGGATCCACCACCCCGAGGACTCTGTCTTTTCACCAGGAGGATCCACCACCCCGAGGACTCTGTCTTTTCACCAGGAGGATCCACCACCCCGAGGACTCTGTCTTTTCACCAGGAGGATCCACCACCCCGAGGACTCTGTCTTTTCACCAGGAGGATCCACCCTTGGAGGGGAGATGCTTTGGGCAGGAGCTGGAACGACAGACTGGGGGGACCTAGTGGAGAAGGGCGAGCTGGACTGTGATGCCCCAGAGAGATCATATCACTTGACACATGCTCCCAGGTCTCTGAAGTCCCTGAATTCTCTGCTATGTCCTTCAGCAGCCTGTTGTCCAACCTGTCTGATAAATTCCAGAATGTAAAGCCACTGGGAGGGTCTGCTGCTCTCTACGCCTAACAGCAGAAGCCCAGCTTCACCTCAGGGCATCCTGGGCCTCCATCCAGGACCTCCAGGAGGTGGTCACCAAGGACCTCTAGAGCTAGATGTTGATCTTGAACAAATACCCATCCTTACCCATTCTGAAGATGCCTACATGGTTGACAACATGAAAAGGTAGCACAGGCGACTGACTCCACTGCCCTCCTGAGCCTAGCTTCCTCTGTGCCAGTTCAGCACCCAGAGACATCCGAGCAGAGATCTTGAGCACATGTGCCTGGCACAGGCACACATGACCCGAGCTGGCCTCAGACTTTCACAGAGGATGTGCAGGAGGTATGGGCTGCCACCGATGAAGGTGGTGAGGAGGGGTCTGTGAGAGAACCGCATCAAGTTCTGTTAACTGGTCCCTTGAAGCAGTGCTTTTCCAGTTGCGGTTCCTAGACCTTCAGCATCAGCACCCCCTGGAACTTGTGAGCAATGCAAGCCCTCACATCTCCTTGAATGAGAGACTATTAGGATTGAGGACCCCCAGAAACGGTTTATTAAGTCTCTCAGTTGATTCTAATGCAAAAGTTTTCAAACTGCTTTACATGACATATAACTAAAGATCGTCTCCTGTCTATCCCAGGCGCCATCCTTGTGGCTATGTGTACAGCTTCAGCAAGCCTCTGAGTGGGATGCATAAAAGCATTCTCATTGTTTGGTTTTATATTTTCCTGTGTATAGAATGCTTCCCATGCTGGGCATCAGAAAGAACACACAATTAGCCATAGCCCTTGTTGTTCAAGATTGTTGTTATAAAATCCAGCACATAATATTTGCTATAAAATAAAACATTATATCTATATAGTACTATACACTTTGAATCTCATATATATAATATTGAATGAAAGAAGCGAGACACAAAAGATTACCTACTCTTGTGACTTCATATATATGAATAACAAGAAAGGGAAAAACTAATAAGATAGAAGTCAAAGAAAGTTATCTTTGATGGGGTAGTACTGACTGAGAGGGGGAAGTATTGACTGATAGTAGGATGAAGGGGTGGCTGGGATGCTGGAACATGACCTAGGTGGTGGTCACATGGGTGCATAAGTACTTTTAAAAGTCATTATGTGCTAGCCTGACCAGGCGGTGGCGCAGTGGATAGAGCGTCAAACTGAGACACAGAGTACCCAGGTTCCAAACCCAGAGGTCACTGGCTTGAGTGCAGACTCATCCAGCATAAGCATGGGCTCACCAGCTTGAACACCAGCTTGTCCGTCTGACCCTGGCTTGAGCGTGGGATCATAGACATGACCCTATGGTCACTGGCTTGAGCCCAAAGGTTGCTAGCTTGAAGCCCAAGTTCTCTGGCTTGAGCCCAAGGTCAGGTCACTGGTTTAAGCAAGGGGTCACTCGCTCTGCTGGAGCCCCCCTACCCCTGTCAAGGCACATATGAGAAAGTAGTCAATGAACAACTAAATTAAATTGCCACAATGAAGGCTTGATGCTTCTCATTTCTCTCCCTTACTGTCTGTCTGCCCCTATCAGTCCCACACTCTGTCGGGGAAAAAAAAAAAAAAAAAGTCATTATGTGCTACACTTAAGAAAAGAAAGAGAAAGGAAGTTGCCCTGGCTGAGTAGCTCAGTTGGTTAGAGCATCAGCCTGACATGCCAAGGTTGTGGGTTCAATCCCAGATTAGGGCACATACAAGATTTGTGATCCAGCCCTGGCCAGTTGGCTCACTGGCAGAGCGTTGCCCAGCATGTAGATGTCCCAGGTTCAATTCCCAGTAAGGGCACACAGGAGAAGTGATCATCTGCTTCTCTACCCCTCCTCCTCCCCCTTTGCTCTCTCTCCCTCTCTCTCTTCTCTTCCTGCAGCCATAGCTCAATGGATTCAAAGGCATCGGCCCAGGGTGCTGAGGATGGCTCCGTGGATCCTCTGCCTCAAGAACTAATAAAAATATCTCAGTTGCAAGCATGGCTCTAGATGAGCAGAGCATCAGCCCCAGACAGGGGTAACCAGGTGGCTCCCGGTCGGGATGCATGCAGGAGTCTTTCAATCTCCCCTCCTTTTACTGGAAAAAGAAGAAAACAAATTATTTATTAAAATGAATTGTGATCTAATGAATGTATAGATAAGTAGAACAATACATTGATGTCTCTCACTTTCTCTCTTTTCCCCCTTACTCTCTCTCTCTCTGAAATAAATAAACAAACAAATAAATAAATAAGTATTTTTTGAAAAAAGACAAGAAAAAGGTAGTTTTCCTACTTAGATGGTTGGAAAGCAGAGTCCAAGGAGAGGGAGTGACGGGAGGTGGGACGTGTTGGCCTGTGCAGAGAGTAGCTGCACACCAGTTTGTTGAGAAAGAGTGTGGGTGAAGAGAACAAGCAGCAGACAGAAATGGAAGGCTCTTTAATTCCGCTGGAAGAGATGGCGAAAACCAACCATAATTGTTATCATATAAACAAAGCAATGCACACAGGAGGGAACCTAACTTCAACTCAGCTTGGCTGGAGGTAGGATGGGCGGAGTCAAGGAAGCTCCGGAAAAAAGCATGCAGACATGACTCAGCGTCTGATTCACCACTGGTTTTCTTTAAAGTTTTTTATTTATTGATTTTTGGTGGAAGGAGAGAAAGAAGGTGGGGTGAGGAGCAACAACTCATAGCATTTGCTTTCAGTACGTGCCTTGACTGGCCAAGCCCAGTGTTTTGAACTGGCAACCTCAGCACTCCAGGTCGAATGCTTTACCCACTGTGCCACTAGTGGTTTTCATTGGCATAAATCCCCAGGAAATGATTGTGAAGTTTCCTATTAAAGGAAATCCAGAAATCTAGAAAGTGTAATCTAAGATTCATCAAGGAGCAACAAAGGGGTTAATGAAGCAGTGTAAAGCTGTCTGGCCCAGGAGGGAAGGAGCCACGCAGGGGAGTGGGGCTTGGTGCCCTGAGAGTGTTATCCACTGGTCCTTGGGCATCGAAGCAGCAGAAATGTAAAGGCTTGGCATCAGCCTTGAATCTCTCAGAATTTTTTTTTTTTACAGAGACAGAGAGAGAGTCAGAGAGAGGGATATATAGGGACAGACAGACAGGAACGGAGAGAGATGAGAAGCATCAATCATCAGTTTTTCGTTGCGACACTTTAGTTGTTCATTGATTGCTTTCTCATATGTGCCATGACTGTGGGCCTTCAGCAGACTGAGTAACCCCTTGCTCGAGCCAGTGACATTGGGTCCAACCTAGTGAGCTTTTTGCTCAAGCCAGGCGAGCCTGCGCTCAAGCTGGCAACCTCGGGGTCTCGAACCTGGGTCCTTCTGCATCCCAGTCCGATGCTCTATCCACTGCACCACCGCCTGGTCAGGCGAATCTCTCAGAGTTTAAACTCTTACCAAGATTTGTATAGTTTTCTTAATGTGTGGTTTCTTACAGAGTGGATCAAAACCTTTGAATACACTATTTATAAAAACCTATTTTTAAAAAGAGAGAGAAAAAAAAAGCAAACACTCAAGATGAGGGTTTAGCTGGAAAGGAAGGCAGGAAACAGCTATAAAAATGAAAAGAAGATAAAGAAGAAAAAAGAGCGGAGGGGAAGAAGTAGAATAAATGCAAAGGGTAGTCATTTATATAATCAGGAGTCCCTGAAGAAAATCAAGCAAGGGGGAGACTTGACTTGGGGTGAACACATAATACAATATACAAATGATGTATTATATATATATATATATATATATTTTTTTTTTTTACAGAGATAGAGTGAGAGTCAGAGAGAGGGATAGATAGGGACAGACGGACAGGAACGGAGAGAGATGAGAAGCTTCAATCATCAGTTTTTCATTGTGACACCTTCGTTCATTGATTGCTTTCTCATATGTGCCTTGACCGCGGGCCTTCAGCAGACCAAGCAACCCCTTGCTCAAGTCAGCAACCTTGGATCCAAGCTGGTGAGCTTTTTGCTCACACCAGATGAGCCCACACTCAAGCTGGCAACCTCGGAGTCTCGAACCTGGGTCTTCCGCATCCCAGTCCTATGCTCTATCCACTGTGCCACCGCCTGGTCAGGCTACAAATGATGTATTATAGAATTGCACACCTGAAACCTATATAATTTTATTAACCAATGTCACCCCAATAACTTTACTAAAAAGTGTTTTAAAAGAAAACAGAGCAGCCTGACCTGTGGTGGCGCAGTGGATAAAGCATCGACCTGGAAATGCTGAGGTCGCCTGTTCGAAACCCTGGGCTTGCCTGGTCAGGGCACATATGGGAGTTGATGCTTCTGGCTCCTCCCCCCTTCTCTCTCTCTGTCTCTCTCTCTCCTCTCTAAAAATGAATAAATAAAATAAAATAAAATAAAAAAAAAGAAAACAGAGCAATGGGACAGAACTAACATTTAAGTGCTCACTTCGGTGGCACACATGCTAAAATTGGGACAACACAGAGAAGACCAGCATGACCTCTGCATAAGGATGACACGCAAATTCATGAAACACTCCACATTTTTTTAAAAAAAGGGAACTAGCATTTAAAACTACAACTGAAGAAACATTTTCAGAAATGACTGAAGACCTGAACCTACATATTGAAAAAAACCTACCAAGTACCTGAGAAAAGTAGGCTGAAACGATTAAATCTGAGACATATCTGGGCAAAACAATCAGATTTGAAAGATAAAAAAAAAAATCCTGACAAACTCCAGGCAAAGAAGGACTTATAATTTGTAAATGCGAAAGAGTAGGCACAGCAGCATCACCCTTCTCAAAAGCAACATATAAAGTGAGGCAAAAAGGGAGAAGCATTTTCTAAACACTGACTGAAAAAGTGTAATCCAAGGCAGCCTATTTTTCAAGTATCAACAACAACAAAAAACACACACAACATTTTCAGCATGTAGTAGTTAAGGCCTTTCTTTTTTAAAAAAAAGAATTGTTGGCCCTGGCTGGTTGGCTCAGCGGTAGAGTGTTGGCCTGGCGTGCAGGGGACCCAGGTTCGATTCCCGGCCAGGGCACATAGGAGATGCGCCCATTTGCTTCTCCACCCCCGCCCCTCCTTCCTCTCTGTCTCTCTCTTCCCCTCCCGCAGCCAAGGCTCCACTGGAGCAAAGATGGCCCGGGCGCTGGGGATGGCTCCTTGGCCTCTGCCCCAGGCGCTAGAGTGGCTCTGGTCGTGGCAGAGTGACGCCCCGGAGGGGAAGAGCATCGCCCCCTGGTGGGCAGAGCGTCGCCCCTGGTGGGCGTGCCGGGTGGATCCCGGTCGGGTGCATGCGGGAGTCTGTCTGACTGTCTCTCCCCGTTTCCAGCTTCAGAAAAATACAAAAAAAAAAAAAAAAAATTGTTTGGCCCTGGCTGGTTGGCTCAGCGGTAGAGCGTCGCCTGGCATGCAGGAGTCCCGGGTTCGATTCCCAGCCAGGGCACACAAGAGAAGCGCCCATTTGCTTCTCCACCCCTCTCCCTCTCCTTCCTCTCTGTCTCTCTCTTCCCCTCCTGCAGCCGAAGCTCCATTGGAGCAAAGATGGCCCGGGCGCTGGGGATGGCTCTGTGGCCTCTGCCTCAGGTGCTAGAATGGCTCTGGACTCAACAGAGCGACGCCCCGGATGGGCAAAACATCGCCCCCTGGTGGGCATGCCGGGTGGATCCCGGTCGGGCGCATGCGGGAGTCTGTCTGACTGCCTCCCAGTTTCCAGCTTCGGAAAAAATGAAGGAAAAAAAAAAGAATTGTTTATTGATTGATCTTTAGAGAGAGAGAGAAGAAGGAGGGAAAGAAGGAGAGAGAGACAGACATTTTGTTGTTCCACTTATTTATGCATTCATTGGTTGATTTTTGTATGTGCCCTGACCGGGGATTGAACCTGCAACTTTGGTGTATCAAGGCAACCCTTTAACCAACTGAACTACCTGGTCAGGGAACTAATGGCCTTTTTTGAGGAATCTCTTAGAGGTTATGCTTTATTCAACCAAGAGATGACTTGGAGGATTTTAACAAAAGGACTGATAGTATTTTAATATAGATCATTTTAGATCAAAGACTAAAAGAAAGATAAGAATGAGGGTAGATCAAAGGGCCAGTGGCTGTGTACTGTAGGCTCACACTGGATTCGGGCAGATGGTAATGGAGCTGTGGAGCCAGAAAATGGTTGGGCATTCCATTTATTATAGTCTTGCAACAGCAGATGAGCAAGCAGGCAGGGAAAACCGCTTCCCTTTCTCTCAGGGCTCTCAAGCAAACAGGCCGGGAAGGGGGACCCCTTCTATGGCAAACAATAGCAAACAATGGCCCCTCCCAATCGCCTTATATAGACTGTACACATGAGGTGCTGCCCCAAGCTCATGCACCGATCAGGCAAAGTGCAAGTGAGCAAGCCTAACACACTTGTTACACACTTCTTTGCCCAACGTTCCACCCCGTTAAGGTTGCTCATTTCACAATCTACATGACAAGTATCCCTGTGCAAGGAGTGAGGTACATTACATAAACAAGCAGACCACAGCAATAGCACAAGTTATACAATTACAATAATTACAAAGGTGCCCTTCATAATGCTGTCTCCCTGAGCACACTGCTTAAGGCCGTGGTTCTCAAACTTTTTGAAGTCAGGGCGCATTTAAATTCCTACGAATAATTGTAGGAGCATGTAGGAGCACTATATTACAAATTTCTGAGAAATATGTTTTAATAATTAAGTCAAATATTAAAGAAAAGATATAAAGTCTAAGTGTGCTTTTATGGTAATTAAATGAAATAAATACGACAAAATTAAATTTATTCTGACATTAAAAAACACTTTTATGTTACATTTTCTCAGTTATGCTTTTTAGAATTCATAAAAAAGAGGGATTAAAAAATTTGAAAACGACAAAAAAGTTATCTTTTTATATATATAGATACATTCTTAGTAAGATTTAGTAAATTTGGCAGGTCCCGGCACAAATGTGTTAAGTTTTTTCCTTCTTGTGTTTATGAGAAACATGAGCCTGATGTGTCCTAGTGATTTCTTCAATGTTTGGGCATATATTTGAAAGGCAAACTCTTTCCTCATCAATACATTGAAGAATTCCTTTCTTTTTACTCTTAATTTTGTTGAGTGCAGAAAACCCTCACCATACATATCATCTTAACTTTACACCAAACAAAGAATAGAAGAAACTTGCCTCTAGTCTTTCTGGGGAACATGGAGGGTAGTGTAAACAATCCAGCACCACAGCTTAACAGCCTTTTGCAACCTAATCAGACAAGTGAGGTGGGGGGGTTGGGCAGACTGTCAGCCTACAGCCAATTTGCCACACCTCTATCCCCCAAAGAGCTAAACTCCAAAAACCCTGTTGGTTTTTTGGTCCCCAACAGGCACATATTTCTCTGGAATACCACAGGACGCACCTGGAAATCCTCTAGGGCGCACCAGTGTGCCCTGGCGTACACTTTGAGAACCACTGGCTTAAGGTGATAACTGGAGGCCCATCTCTAGCCCCCAACCCCGTGGTAGGTTGGAGGGCCTGTATAATCCAGGGCTGTGTCCATGTAAACTGTAAAGTGTCCTTGGTGTGTCTCTGCAACTGGATGAGAGCAGCTTCCTGGTGCAGGAGGGCCTCCACCAGAACTGCCCCTCCCAATCAGGGTCTCTTATACTGTCTAAAAGTGGCATGTCCATCAAACAAGGGAGCCAGTTCTCCCTTCCTCGGTTGCAGTCCAAGAGTCCATTTCACCACTCAATGATCAGTCCATGATAGACAGCCCAGCTGTCTGTGCAAATCACCAAGGTAAAGGTCCATTACAGACAACTGGCCATACAGCTCTTTATTAATGAACCTCAGTGCCTTTCCATTGCCAGAAGCCCAATCCAAGCCCCTCAGCAAGCTTACAGGGCCTGGTGAGGTCAAACAGTCAAGGCCTGTGCCGCCTTGATACTTCTCTTATCTGTTGCTGCTGCCACTTCTGGGCAACCACTGGCCGGGCTCAATCTGCAGATGGCAGCTTCAGCTCGAATCGCCTGCTCTCACCAACTCAGAGCTACTTCACCTGCACGGATGCTGCTCCTTCTTCAGCAACCATCTCAGCTCCCGTGGCTGCAGGCTCTCAGCCTGAAGCTGAGACTCGAGCTCTTGAACCCACAGTTGTTTCTCCAACAGCTATCACTGCCAACATTTAGCTTTAAGGGCAAACTGCAACTTGTGAACCCATAATTTCTTCTTCAGAGATTGCTCCAGTTCCAGGCACCTTTGGTGTTCAGCCTGCATACACTGCAGCTCTCGAACCCCATCTGCCTCCTTCTCTAGCGCTCACTCCAGTTCACACTGTTGTTAGCATTCAGTCTGCAGCTTATCCTGGAGCTTTCGACCTTGAGCAGCTTCTCGCACAGAGCTCTTGGTTTCCTCTGACAGGGTTGTAAAAAACACCCAGTGCACGGCTCCAAAAAGGATAGCCAAGGTGAACCATATGCTAGAGATCAGTGACCACTCCTCTGCCCTACTCTTCAAGGATGTTGGTGGCTCCATACCAATCTGATCTGACTCCTGCCAACTATGCCAGATGTAGGGCCAGTAGCCGTGGCCACACAGGTTCACACTGGATTCAGGCAGACAGTAAAGGAATTGTGGAGCCAGAAAATAGTGGGGCATTCCATTTATTAAAGTCTTGCAACGGTGGATGAGCAAGGAGGCAGGGAAAACCACTTTCCTGTCTCTCAGGGCTCACAAGCAAACAGGCTGGGGGGAAAAAATCCTTCTCCAGCAAACAATAACCCCTCCCAATGGCAGCAGACAATCTGCAATCTACAATCTGCTGTCCTGAGGGCAGGCACCTGCAGCCTTCCATAGACTTTACACACGTGGCACTGCCCCGTGCTCATGCACCAATCAGGCAAAGTGAAAGCAAGCTAGCCTAACGCTCTTGTTACACACTTGTTTGCCCAACACCAATATACAAATTTAATATATTATGACAATGTAGAAAAATGCAACTGAAAAATAGGACAAGGAAAGGAAAAGTAAAAAGTAAAAAAAGGTTAACTGTTGCATAGGCAACAGGTAGGAGTTAAAGGACACCATTAAAACTGATTATCTTATGGCTCCTTGGCCTCTGCCCCAGGCGCTGGAGTGGCTCTGGTCGCAACAGAGCGACGCCCCGGAGGGGCAGAGCATCGCCCCCTGGTGGGCGTGCCAGGTGGATCCCGGTCGGGCGCATGCGGGAGTCTGTCTGACTGTCTCTCCCCATTTCCAGCTTCAGAAAGAAAAACAAAAACAAAAACTGATTATCTTATAAATAGATGCAAAACTTTCCACCCTGAATATATCTTTTTATGCATTAAAAAACCATTCCTAAAAATTGATCATATAGTAGAGAATGAGAAAATTTTCAGTAAGTTCTATGAGGGGGACATTTTACAAGCAACACTCATCACAATGCAATAAAACTAAAAACTGAATAAAAACACTTTAAAGGATCTTGTACCCAGAAATTTAAAAAACTTTATATTAAATAACTTGTTAGTTTAAGAGGAAATGCAACAGGAAAAATCAACTTTTTAAAAAAAAATTTTATTTATTCATTTTTAGAGAGGAGAGAGAGACAGAGAGGGAGAGAGAGGAGAGAAAGCCAGAGAGAGGGCCAGAGAGAGAGAAGGGGGGAGGAGCTGGAAGCATCAACTCTCATATGTGCCTTGACCAGGCTATCCCAGGGTTTCGAACCGGCGACCTCAGCATTTCCAGGTCGATGCTTTATCCACTGCGCCACCACAGGTCAGGCCAAAATCAACTTTTTTTTAACTATGTAGTGTGATGGATGTTAATTGCTTTATATAGCAATTGTAGTGGTGTTACACTGATACACACATTTGTCAAAGCTCATCAAACTGTGCATTTAACATAGGTGCATTTTTTCCAGATATAATGAGATATAATTGACAAATAACCTCATGTGAGTTGAAGGTGAGCAACATGATGATTTGATACACATATATAGTGAAATGATTACCACAACAAAGTTAGTTAACACATTCATAATGTCACATAGTCACTTTTTTTTTCTGGTGAGAACATTTAAGGTAATGCTCTTAACAAATTTTAAAGTATACAATATAGTATTGTTTAGGTGCATATTATTCAGATTATATAACAAAGTTTATTAAAGTGAAAGAAGTAAAAAAACCTTCCTCAAATGTTTGGTTTCAAAAAAAAATGTCTGGTTTCTCCACTGTCTGCTGATATCTAAGAAAGAAGCAATAAGAAATTGTAAGTCCTGTGTGAGGAGGGCTTTTCAATTAGGGGCTTCTGATCTAGATAGGCTATTTTGTGGATAACTTTTTTTTTTTTTTGTATTTTTCTGAAGCTGGAAACGGGGAGAGACAGTCAGACAGACTCCCGCATGCGCCCGATCGGGATCCACCCGGCACGCCCACCAGGGGCTACGCTCTGCCCACCAGGGGGCGATGCTCTGTCCCTCCGGGGGCATTGCTCTGCCATGACCAGAGCCACTCTAGCGCCTGGGGCAGAGGCCAAGGAGCCATCCCCAGCGCCCGGGCCATCTTTGCTCCAATGGAGCCTTGGCTGCGGGAGGGGGAGAGAGAGAGAGGAAGGGGGGGGTGGAGAAGCAAATGGGCGCTTCTCCTATGTGCCCTGGCCGGGAATCGAACCCAGGTCCCCCGCACGCCAGGCCGACACTCTACCGCTGAGCCAACCGGCCAGGGCCGTGGATAACTCTTGATGTAAGTATTGTTAGTTCTTTTCTAAAAGGGAGACAGTAAGGCAATTTTATTTTTTCTTCTTTTCCAAGTAGAAGGAGAAGAGGTAGAGAGACAGTGTAAAGCCAGTGTCCTTGGCTACCATCACAGCCACCTGGCCCATGCAGGTTCGCATTAGATTCGAACAGACAGTAATGAAACAATGGAGCCAAAAACTGGTGGGCTTAGCTTTAATCCTAGCTTGCACCCGGTGGGCAAGTAAAAACACACACTGGGCTCCAAAACCCACTCATTCAGTGCTCACAAAGGTACTGACTTATTTGAGTTTCCTAGAATCAAAGGTTTCTACCTCACCAACCTTATTCACCTCTGTTCCCCATCTCCTTCTCTCTGCACAAACCGGCTTCCTTTTCAACACTCCGCCATCTTGGCTACTTCTCCTGGCCTCCTCCAGGTAGCCTCTCTCTGTTGTCTGCTCTCTCCTCTAATGCTAATCTCAGGAACCGAGAGAGCAAGTTCCCAGTCTGCCCCACTTTATAGAGCAGAAATCAAAACCTTTAATCCAATATATAAAATAGGGAAGTCTCTAATACAAAGTCACTTATCTGAGGCATGATTGGATTGCACCACCCCACATCAAAAAGGGTGGGAAAGGCTTAGTCCTAAAACTAAGCCCCAGGCTACAAGAATCCTGCCTGCCCACAGCCTGCCCCCAACGCACATTAATATCATCTAGGTGACAGCTGCCACGTGGGCAGCGCCATCTTTAACAAAGTGAGCATAATATATTTTATCTGCCCAACAGACAGACTCCAACATATGCCCTGACCAGGATTCACCCGGCAACCCCCGTCTGGGGCCAATGCTCTGCCTGTCTGGGGCCAATTCTCTGCCCATCTGGGGCCATGCTCGCAACTGAGCTATTTCTAGTGCCTGAGGCAGAGGCTCCACAAAGCCATCCTCAATGCCTGGCTTATGTGCTCAAACAAAACGAGCCATGGGCCCTGGCCGGTTGGCTCAGCGGTAGAGCGTCGGCCTGGCGTGCGGGGGACCCGGGTTCGATTCCCGGCCAGGGCACATAGGGAAGCGCCCATTTGCTTCTCCACCCCCACCCCCTCCTTCCTCTCTGTCTCTCTCTTCCCCTCCCGCAGCCAAGGCTCCATTGGAGCAAAGATGGCCCGGGCGCTGGGGATGGCTCCTTGGCCTCTGCCCCAGGCGCTGGAGTGGCTCTGGTTGCGGCAGAGCGCGACGCCCCAGAGGGGCAGAGCATCGCCCCCTGGTGGGCGGAGCGTAGCCCCTGGTGGGCGTGCCGGGTGGATCCCGGTAGGGCGCATGCGGGAGTCTGTCTGACTGTCTCTCCCCGTTTCCAGCTTCAGAAAAATACAAAAAAAAAAAAAAAACAAAAAAAAAACGAGCCATGGCTGCAGGAGGGGAAGGGGGGGAGGAGGAGGAGGGGGGGGGAGGAGGAGGAGGGGGGGGGAGAAGCAGGTGGTCTCTTCTCCTGTGTGCCCTGACTGGGGATCAAATCCAGGACATCGACACACCAGGTTGACACTCTACCACAGGGGTCGGGAACCTATGGCTCGCAAGCCAGATGTGGCTTTTTTGATGGCTACATCTGGCTTGCAGACAAATCTTTAATTAAAAAAAAAAATAACATTAAAAATATAAAACATTCTCATGTATTACAATCCATTCATTTCCTACCGCTCATGTTCATGGTTGCAGGTGGCTGGAGCCAGTCACAGCTGTCCTCCGGGACAACACCATTTTACTGGATAATGAGTAATGTACACAGTCATTGTATGGCTCTCACGGAATTACATTTTAAAATATATGGCATTCATGGCTCTCTCAGCCAAAAAGTTTCCCGACCCCTGCTCTACCACTCATTAGGTTCGGGTCAGGGGCCCTTACCAATAAGCCTCAACTAGCCAGGTTGAGCTTTAGGTGACCTGGGGCCAGGGCAGTTCCCATGACTCTCCACCTGAGCAATCCTGATTGCTATCTTACCTTCACCAGACCCTGGGGTATCCTGACAGTCATCCCCCATCACTTATCTGAACATTCTTTACTTAGTCAGCACCACCCTTCCCCCCCCATTGTTTAAAATGCCACAGGTGACAGAAGTTCTCCCCCTGAGGTGAGAAATACACCCAACTCAGTCCTATATAGAAGGAGGCTTTTCATCCTCTCACTGCTGACATCACTAGGGTCGCAGTCCATCTGTTCTCAGAGGCATAAATAAACTTCTTACAGAATTCACCAGGACTTGTGTATCCCTCCTTTGGTTACCTAACACCACTGAACCAACCAGCCAGGGCCTAGTAAGGCAATTATTAAACATATAGACCCTGCCTGACCTGTGATGGCACAGTGGATAAAGCGTCAACCTGTAAACGCTGAGGTTGCCGGTTCAAAACCCTGGAATTGCCTGGTCAAGGCACATATGGGAGATGATGCTTCCTGCTCCTCCCCCCTTCTCTCTCTCTCTCTCTCTCTTCTCTCTCTCTCTCTCTCCTCTCTATAATGAATAAATAAAATCTTTTAAAAAAAGAAAAGTATAGGCCCTGGCCAGTTGGCTCAGTGGTAGAGCGTCGGCCTGGCGTGCAGGAGTCCCGGGTTCGATTCCCGGCCAGGCACACAGAAGCGCCCATCTGCTTCTCCACCCCTCCCCCTCTCCTTCCTCTCTGTCTCTCTCTTCCCCTCCCGCAGCCAAGGGTCCATTGGAGCAAAGTTGGCCCGGGCGCTGGGGATGGCTCTGTGGCCTCTGTCTCAGACGCTAGAATGACTGTGGTTGCAACAGAGCAACGCCCCAGATGGGCAGAGCATCGCCCCCTGGTGGGCATGCCGGGTGGATCCCGGTAGGGCACATGCGGGAGTCTGTCTAACTGCCTCCTGTAAAGCCAGGAGCCATGGCCAGGGCCACCATCACAGCAGCCTCCAGGCCCATGCAGGTTCGCATTGGATTCGGACAGTCGGTAAAGAAACAATGGAGCCACAAACTGGTGGGCCATAGTCTTTAATTCTAGCTTGCACCCAGCGGGCAAGTAAAAATATACACTGGGCTCCAAAACCCAATCACATTCAGTGCTCACAAAGCCACTGACTTATCCGAGTTTCCTAGAATCAAAGGTTTCTAGCTCACCAGACTTATTCACCTCTGTTCCCCATCTCCTTTCTTATCCCAAATACAAACTCTACACAAACTGGCATCTCACTCAGCACTCCGCCATCTTGGCTGCTTCTCCTGGCCTCCTCCACGTGGCCTTTCTCTGCTCTTCTAATGATAATCTCAGGAACCAAGAGCCCAAGCTCCCGTTCCGCCCCGATTTTATAGTGTAGCTTCACAATCTCTAATCCAATATACAAAATAGGGAAGTCTCTAATACAAAGTCACTTCTCTGAGGCATGATTGGATTGTACTGCCCCACATCAAAAAGGGTAGGAAAGGCTTAATCCCAAAACCAAGCCCCAGGCTACAAGGATTCTCAACACACATTAATATCACCTGGGCGATGGCCTCACGTGTTATCTTTAACAAAGTGAGCATAATACATTTTATCTGCCCAACACCTCCCCATTTCCAACTTCAGAAAAAAAAAATTTTTTTTTAAAGTATAGACTAAGGACCTGGCCAGTTAGCCCATGGGTTAAGAGCGTCATCCCAAAACACTAGGTTGTGGGTTCAACCCCGAGTCATGGCACATATAGGAAGCAACCAGTGAATACACAATTAAGTGAAACAACAAAGGAATGCTTCTCTCTCTCTCCCTTCCTCTCTCTGCCTCTCTAAAAATCAATCAATAATAATAATTTAAAAAGTATAGAATGAGGCCTGACCTGTGGTGGCGCAGTGGATAAAGCGTCGACCTGGAAATGCTGAGGTCGCTGGTTCGAAACCCTGGGCTTGCCTGGTCAAGGCACATATGGGAGTTGATGCTTCCAGCTCCTCCCCCCTGTCTCTCTCTCTCCTCTCTCTCTTCTCTCTAAAAATGAATAAACTAAAAAACAATTAAATTTAAAAAAATGAAATAAAATTTTTAAAAAAAACTAAAAAAAAAAAAGTATAGAATGACACCTGACTACTTAGGTTCAAACACAGTGTCTATACCATTTGCTCAATTTCTAACCTTTCTGGGGCTTAGTTCTTTTATCTATAAAGTGAGAATGACAATAGTGCCTACTTCATAGAGTTAGTGTGAGAATTAAATGAGTTTTCATGTATATAAGACAACATCTGGTACATAATAAGTACTAAATAAACATCAGCTATTGTTGCTGAGACAGGCCAGTAAGCCAGGATAAGTGGACAAGTGGAATAGGAACACCAAAACAGATCAACAATCAAGCGGTTTACAGCTATCTAGTAAATTGCAAAAATCTATCTTCTCTAACCAAGAACACTTAAAAGTAAATGGTTTGTAAACAAAACAAAACAAAACCAAAAAAAAGTAAATGGTTTGTACTTCTCCTCCCTAACCAGAGGGTAAATAGCTTAAATCACCCTACTCAGGGAGATAGATAACAGAAATCCAATTAGTGCCATTTGTGCCAACCATGCCCAAGGATGGATAAAGTCAGAGGAATAAATCTCATTGGTACAGGCCCTGGCTGGTTGGCTAAGTGGTAGAGCGTCGGCCTGGCGTGCAGAAGTCCCGGGTTCGATTTGCGGCCAGGGCACACAGGAGAAGCGCCCATCTGCTTCTCCACTCCTCCCCCTCTCCTTCCTCTCTGTCTCTCTCTTCCCCTCCCGCAGCCAAGGCTCCATTGGAGCAAAGATGACCCGGTCGCTGGGGATGGCTCCTTGGCCTCTGCCCCAGGCGCTAGAGTGGCTCTGGTCACAGCAGAGCGACGCCCCGGAGGGGCAGAGCGTCGCCCCCTGGTGGGCAGAGCGTTGCCCCTGGTGGGCGTGCCGGGTGGATCCCGGTCGGGCGCATGCGGGAGTCTGTCTGACTGTCTCTCCCCGTTTCTAGCTTCAGAAAAATACAAAAAAAAAAAAAAAAAAAAAATCTCATTGGTACATATTGAGATCTTCCCCTAAGACCTCCCTTAAACTCCCAACCTTTAAAACCCTCAGGATGAGGAACACAAAGCACACTCCCCTCTCAGGAGCACAACCATGCCTCCTCTTCCCTTCCTCTTCTCCCCCCACCCCCAGGAGCCTTACCTCTTTGCCTTTGTCTCTGCTAAGCGCCAAGGGCTCTTTTTCTGCCTCCGTAATTTGTTTCCTGAACTTACATTGCCTCACTTTTACTATCTCTATAACTTCCTAAACAAACTTTCTTTTATAATTTGAGTTTCTGGCTCTGAATTCTTTCTTTGCCAATGTCAAGAACTGAGGTCCAGCTTCACTGGAACAACTGGTGCTGTTTTGCTGCCAGCATAACTGGTGACATTGATATTATTGTTCAGGCAAGAGACAGCCCTTCTCCTGCCTTGAAAACATAATCCTGGCTGCCCTTATTCTAGGGGTAAGTGTTGGGCAAAAAGTTTATAAAATTTGTGTTATTTGGTTTTGCTCACTTTTATTGTTAAAGACGGCTGCTGCCCACGTGGCGCGGCTGATTACCTTCCTGCTTGGAAAGGGACTTGGTTATGCTAATGTGTGCTGGAGAAGGGCTTTCTCACCAAAAACTTTTAAAAGGAAGAGCTAGGAGGCCATTTTGGAGTGAGAAAGAAGACCACGTTGTTGCAGGGAGAGAGGCTTTATGGTGGCAGAGAGGAAGAAAGCAAGACGGCAGGGAGCTGAAGGGGAACAGAGGTGAGGGGCTTTGTAAGCTCCGCTGAACTGGTGAGGTGGGAGCCTTTGATTCCAGGAAAACTCTGATGAGTCAGTGGCTTTGGGAGCCCTGAATAGAAAGGGAAGTGTTTTCCTGCTGTGTGTATTTACTGGCTTGCCGGTGGGAGCTAGGATTAAAGGTCAAATGGCCCACCAGTTCTTGGCTCTGCAATTTCATTATCATCTGCCCGAATTCAATGAGAAACTGCACCAGCGAGGTGGCTGTGATGATGGTCGCAGCTACTGGCCCTACAGTAAGGAAAGGGAATTAGCTGGATGGGAAAAAGGTTTTCACCTGTCTTCATTACCGTTTTGGGAGGTAAGAGAGTCAGTGCCCTTTTCCCCCCCTTATAGTCTCTTAGTGGGATTGAGGGAGGAGCAGAAGCTAGTGCATGAATTTCATACCACTATCTTTTGGGAAAGATTTGCCAAGCAAAAGAGCAATGGAAAGTCTCAAAAAACTGGAGTTGGGCCTGACCAGGCGGTGGAGCAGTGGATAGAGCGTCGGACTGGGATGAGGAGGACCCAGGTTCAAGACCCCTGAGCTCACCAGCTTGAGCGCGGGCTCATCTGGTTTGAGTAAAGCTCACCAGCTTGGACCCAAGGTTGTTGGCTTGAGCAAGGGGTTACTCAGTCTGCTGTAGCCCCACAGTCAAGGCACATATGATAAAGCAATCAATGAACAACTAAAGTGCCACAACGAAAAACTGATGATTGATGCTTCTCATCTCTCTGCGTTCCTGTCTGTCTGTCCCTATCTATCCCTCTCTCTGACTCTCGCTCTGTCTCTGTAAAAAACAAACAAACAAACAAACTGGAGTTGAGTTGGTCTGATTACATAAAATTTTAAATCATATACGTTAAGAAAAACATCATAAACAAAACCATAACATAAAAAAATCAAAGATAAACAACCAAATGTAAAAAAGAATTTGCAACAAATGTAGTGTGAAAATGAACACTTACCCAAATGAGAATTCAGAGCTTGCTTGAGCTAGGGGGAGTCCCACCATCACGTGCTTTTGGCAGTGATTCAAAGCCTGTCAGGGGGTAGGAAAGGCTTGTGATGAAATAATGAGGTTTCAGTGTACTCGGATTGGAGATTTTTGGCACAGAGAAGCTGAAATCAGGCTCAGTAGAAGCAGGGCATCTTATGTGATCAGTTTGGGGAGCATATTTGGCTTCCTATGGTTGGCCTTGAATTGGAAATCGGGTAGAGCAAAGAAATAGAGAAAATGACAGTCATTTATCAAGTCCTGATTTTTTTCGGACCAGCTGCTGTAGAAGTTGCGAGTGGGACAGAATTCTATCATCATACATGGTCTGGCTATTGTCTGTTTTCACATATTCAATCTCTTAATAGTGATGGTTTATAATATGTGAAGCTTATACCAAAGGGATAAAAAAAAAAACAAAAAAACAGATGTCTTCAACAGATTAAAGAGTCAAAAGATATAAACATATTATTTCTATATTTGGAACTAAAAGAAGCTAATTCAAGTAGATTCAAACCATAGTTAAGTTTGATTTATGCAAATCCAATTGAAAGTGCTTGAAAAAAAAGAGAAAGGTGGTTCAACTTGATTATTCGCCACAATAAGTGTTATCACAGGAAATGCAGAGCAGTGTTCAGATGGTCTTACAAAGTGGGTTGAAATGGCTTTGTCTTCAAGAAACAAACTGCAGAATTATGATCCACAGAGAAACACTGACTGAGAGTTAGAGGAACTGATAATATCAACTACAGAAGATACTATAAATATTTTATGAATGATTTAAGGCAATGTTTTCAAACTATGGATTATGATCCATTAGTGGATTGTGAGATCAATTTACAGGATAATCAACATTTTAAAAAATAGAATGGTATAGAATAGAACAGAATATTGTCTTTTGCCTTAGTAGTTAACTTGTAGGACCTAATATTTGGGTAAAATATGACTCCAGTGTAAAGACTAAAATAATTCAACCTCACAGGAGAAGCAAGAAGGTATAAAACAAGATATTGAGACAGGTTAGTAAGCCAGGACAAGTGCAATAGGGAAACTGAGACAGATAGTTACATAATCAAGCAGATTACAGCCATCTGGTACATGACAAAATCCTATCTTCCCTAACCAAGAACACTTAAGTGTAGGGGTTTACACTTCTCCTCTTCAACCACAGGGTAAATAGCTTAAATCACCTAATCAGGAAGATAGATAACAGAAATCCAGTTAGTGTCATCTGTGCCAACCACACCCAAGAATGGATGAAGTCAGAGGAATAAATTTCATTTCGGCACGTCAGCATAAAGCTGATGAATATTCTATCAAGATCTTCCCCTAAGACCGCCCCTAAACTCCCAGTCTTTAAAACCCTCAAAACAAAGTACCCAGCGCACTCTCCCTCCAGGGAACACTCCCCGCCTTTCCTTTCCCTCTTCCTCTTTTCCCTTCCCCCCCCCCTTCCATTTTTCTCTCTTCTCTTTTCCCCTCTTCTTCCTCCACCCCTCCCCCCGCACCCCCCTCTCAGGCATATATTTCCTAAACTTAAAGGGTCCTCACGAGACTGGCAATCAGGGAAGCACTGAACAGCTTATCCAGGGCTAACCCCTGGACCTCTCTGGGGCCCTCTTTTCCCCCCAGCTTCCCAATGTAGTCTCATTTCCTTCCTATAAGATTTCTTCTCTTCTGGACCCTTCTTTGATTTACTGTCCTCAGCTTTAATAAGCTCTGAAAATTACCTGGACTCTTGAAACTTTTCCTGCCAGACGTCAAGAACCCACACACTCCTGGCTGGCCCCAGGCAGACCTGAAGGGCCAGGTCCCCTGTCCAGTAGCAGTAAAAATTGCAGTTGGACAGAGTGAAGCACTGTGGTAGGCAGATGAATGCCCTTCCTGAAAGATGTTCACATGCTAACCTCCATAATCTGTGAATATGTTACCTTACATGACAAAGGGGTTTTACAGGTGTGATTAAATTAATGGTTATCCTGGGTTATCTGAGTGGCCCAAAGTAATCACAGGGTCCCACGTAAAAGAGGGAGGTGGTGATGGGTCAGCGCCAGAGAGAGATTTGAAAATGCTTCATTGCTGGCTTTGCAAATAGAAAAAGAGGCCATGGACCAAGGAATGCAGGCAGGTCCTAGAAGCTGGAAAAGGCAAGGGGACATTTCTAGTGGCTCTCCTCTAGAACCTCAAGAAAAAACAGCCCTGCTGACCCTTGATTTTAGTCCCAAAACACACACACAGACACACACACACACACACACACACACACACTTTGAACTTCTGACCTCCAGGACTATAAGATAGTACATTTTGTTCTGTTTTTTTGTTTGTTTGTTTGTTTGTTTTGTATTTTTCTGAAGCTGGAAACGGGGAGGCAGTCAGACAGACTCCCGCATGCGCCCGACCAGGATCCACCCGGCACGCCCACCAGGGGCGATGCTCTGCCCTTCCGGGGCGTCGCTCTGTTGTGACCAGAGCCACTCTAGTGCCTGGGACAGAGGCCAAGGAGCCATCCCCAGCGCCAGGGCCATCTTTTGCTCCAATGGAGCCTCGGCTGTGGGAGGGGAAGAGAGAGACAGAGAGGAAGGAGAGGGGGAGGGGTGTAGAAGCAGATGGGCGCCTCTCCTGTGTGCCCTGGCCGGGAATCGAACCCGGGACTTCCGCACGCCAGGCCGACGCTCTACCACTGAGCCAACCGGCCAGGGCCACATTTTGTTCTGTTTTAAGCCACTAAATTTGTGGCAATTTTTTACAAGAACAATAGAAAACTAATACAGGAACATACAAGGAAGTAGTCTAGTGTGGCTGAACCAGAGTACAAGCTGGAAATGAGATCGGCAACATCAGTAAAACCAGGCTGACCTTCCTAGGGTTTGTTGAACATAAGGCTAAAGCTCACTTTATCCCTGGGAAGGATTTTTAAACTGGGGAATGAGGCCTGACCTGTGGTGGCGCAGTGGATAAAGCGTCGACCTGGAAATGCTGAGGTCGCCGGTTCGAAACCCTGGGCTTGCCTGGTCAAGGCACATATAGGAGTTGATGCTTCCTGCTCCTCCCTCCCCCTTCTCTCTCTCTCTCTCTCTCTCTCTCTCTCTCTCTCTCTCTCTCTGTCTCTCCCTCTCCTCTCTAAAATGAATAAATAAGTTAAAAAAACTTTGAAAAAAATAAAATAAACTGGGGAATGATAAGATGAGGTCTGCATTTTAGGAAATTATATTGATCTAATCCAGGGATCTGCAAAGTTTTCCTGAAAGAATCAGATACTAAAGACTTTATATTGTGTGGGCCATATATATAGTCTTTGTTGACTGCTCACTTTTGTTTTTTAACAACCCTTCAAAAATGTAAAACCCATTCTTAGCTCAGGGGTATAGCTTGCCCCTGGTCTGAGCTATCCATAGCTATCTTGTTTCCCACTTTCTCAACTACCTTTGCAACTAGATGTGCTGATGGGAGTGGATATCCAATTCTGGTTAAAGAAACATCAAGGGAAAGTCTCCCAAAGAACTTGTGGGGAAACTTTTGCTTTCCTTGTTTGTTTGTTTGTTTGTTTGTTTAAGTGAGAAAAGGGGAGATTCTGTGTTACCACTTTGGGTAGATCAGAATTATCTCAGAAGTGTGCTTAAGAGTCCTTTCATAAAATGCACTTTGTTGTTGTTGCCCCCCCCCCCCCCCATTGAGAGAGAGAGAGAGAGGGAGGGAGGGAGAATCAACTCATTCCACTTAGTTGTTCCATTTTTTTAGTTGTGTGCCCATTGATTACTTCCTGTACATGTCCTGACAGGATATTGAACCTGCGACCTTGGTGCACTAGGACAACATTTTACCCACCGAACAACCTGGCCAGGGCTTTTTTGTTGCTCTTATTGATGCTTATCTTCCTTTCAGTTTCTTTTAGGTCTTGCTTTCCTTCTATCCCTCCAATAATTGTTGTGAAATATAATAACTTGTGGACTTTTGTGATAAGCTTGCAATAAATGCCAGTCTGTCTGCACACAGAAGTAAGTATAATACTTACTTCTCTCTACTCCACCCATTTATCACCCAGACACAGGCTCTGGGGAGGGTTTGCAGAGTTACAGAACCATAGCCTCTCAACGGGAACATTCCTCCTTTCAATCTATCTGCCTTGTCCACCAGCACCTGCTAAGAATGTTATGTCCACAACCTGATTGCCTGCAGGTCTCTGCATTCAGGTAGGTGAGCACGCTCAGGTCCTCGGTTTGGAAAAACTTCCTCTCTGGCCCCAAGGGGACTTTGCCCCTACATTTAATTTGTAGTTGAGGAATGTTGTATAGGCTGAGCTGTGACTGAGCATGCTGAGTAGCCGGAACAGAGTGCGGGAGATGGGGGTGAAAAATGCCCCTCCTTTAACTGTTATCAGGGCCTTCTTCCTGGGCCAAATCTGCTACCAACAAAGATACATGGAAGGGCCTAAGCACGGATTTGATGAGAGACTGTGATTTCTCTTGTTCTTTTTTGGGAGGTGGGGAGTAGGCAGGGTTTAAACAACTTTTATATCTCAGTTCTGGAGGCTGGGAAGTCCAAGATCAAGATGCTGGCAGATTCCTGTTTTCTGGTTTATAGACTGCTGCCTTCTTCTGTCTTCACACAGTAGAAGGGAGGAGGAACTCTTGAGATTTTTTTCCTGTTTCTCTTTATTGAATTTATTGCAATGACACTGGTTACTAATCTCTTGCTCTTGAATTCAGCTAAGCCCTTGTCCTTTCATGATGAACACTGCAGACCAGGTGAAAGAGTGGGTAGGAAATGTTATCAGTCTTGCCTCCTGGGCCTCATAGATCCATACACTGTCTACTGACACAACTCCTGACCCCAGTACCTAAGTTTCACCTACTGTTAACATCTTACATTACCATGGTGCATTGCCAAAGGTAAGAACTAACCTTGTTAGCCTGGCTGAGTAGCTCAGTTGGGTAGGGCATTATCCCAATATGCCAAGGTTGTGGGTTTGATCCCCAGTCAGGGTATGTACAAGAATCAGCCAATGGCCCTGGCCGGCTGGCTCAGTGGTAGAGCGTCGGCCGGGCGTGCAGAAGACCCGGGTTCGATTCCCAGCCAGGGCACACAGGAGAAGCGCCCATCTGCTTCTCCACCCCTCCCCCTCTCCTTCCTCTCTGTCTCTCTCTTCCCCTCCCGCAGCCGAGGCTCCATTGGAGCAAAGATGGCCCGGGCGCTGGGGGTGGCTCTATGGCCTCTGCCCACCAGGGGGCGATGCTGCCCATCCTAGGCGTTGCCATGTTGCAACCAGAGCCACTCTAGCGCCTGAGGCAGAGGCCACAGAGCCATCCCCAGCGCCTGGGCCATCTTTGCTCCAATGGAGCCTTGGCTGCAGGAGGGGAGAGAGAGACAGAGAAGAAAGCGCAGCGGAGGGGTGGAGAAGCAAATGGGCGCTTCTCCTGTGTGCCCTGGCCGGGAATCGAACCCGGGTCCTCCGCACGCTAGGCCGAGGCTCTACTGCTGAGCCAACCAGCCAGGGCCGGCTAATGTGCTTTTAACCATTATATAAACCTCCTTAAATGTCTATTTCCAACTCCATTCCTGTTTCTTCTAAGACTTGCCATCAAACATAAGGGAATAAAAGAAACCAGGATTCTGAGATCAGCTCTAAAAGCTACTTCAGCATTTCCTATCAGTATTTCCTGATGTGAAATCTCCAAAAAAAAAAAAAAAAAAAAAAAAAAAAAGAATCTGACAGGAATGCCTTGCCTGGCTGGATAACTCAGTTGGCAAGGGCATCATCCCTATACACCAAAATTGCACGTTTGATCCCTGGTCAGGGCACATACAAGAAACAACCAATGAATGCATAAATAAGTGGAACAACAAATTGATGTTTCTCTCTCTCAAAATTAAAAAATAAAAAAGCCTAACAAGATAGTTATTTAAAGAAAAGAGAATTTTATAGTCACACAAGTTAAGGAAATGCTAAAAGGCAAATCCCTTCCTTTTTTAAAAAATATTTATTTATTTATTTACTTTGAAAGAGAGAGATTGATTTGTTCTTCACCCACTTATGCATTCATTGGTTGCTTTATTTTTTAATCCTTTTTTAAAAATGTATTTATTTATTTGTTGCAGAGAGAGGGATAGATAGGGACAGACAGGAACGGAGAGAGATGAGAAGCATCAATCATCAGTTTTTCGTTGGGACTCCTTAGTTGTTCAATGATTGCTTTCTAATATGTGCCTTGACAACGGGCCTTCAACAGACCGAGTAACCCCTTGCTTGAGCCAGCGACCTTGGATCCAAGCTGGTGAGCTTTTGCTCAAACCAGATGAGCCCGCGCTCAAGCTGGCGACCTCGGGGTCTCGAACCTGGGTTCTTCCGCATTCTAGTCCGATGCTCTATCCACTGCGCCACCACCTGGTCAGGCATTGGTTGCTTCTTGTATGTGCTCTGACCAGGGATTGAACCTGCAACCTTGGCATATTGGGTTAAAGCTCTAATCAATTGAGCTACCTGGCCAGGGCCCAAATTCATTCTTGAGAGACAAAATGTTCATCAATATGACAAAAATCTCTGAGAAATTTTGCAACAAATAAGTCAGTTTAATTTGGTTTAATAAGACTTTTCTCAATTTTCAGTCATTTGTGTACTACCTCTATGCCTTTTGCCATACCTACAGACCATTTGTACTATTATTGAATTAATCTTTTTCTTTAAATTGACTCACCTTTAAAAAGGAACATTCTAAAGGGCATTTGATATTGATGGAATGTTAGGTTCACTTGCCAAAATTAATTAGAGAATTTTAAAAATGTTAATTTCAACCAAGAACTCCCTAAAGTCATTTTATCTAACACCAGTGGTTCACATATGACAGTTTGGGAAATGTGGGTTACTGGAAATCTTTTCTCCATGACACTTCTTTTTTTTTTTTTCAGAGACAGAGAGAGAGTCAGAGAGAGGGATAGACAGGGACAGACAGACAGGAATGGAGAGATGAGAAGCATCAATCCTTAGTTTCTCATTGCACATCGCGACACCTTAGTTGTTCATTGATTGCTTTCTCATATGTGCCTTGATTGTGGGCCTTCAGCAGACTGAGTAACCCCTTGCTGGAGTCAGTGACCTTGGGTCCAAGCTGGTGAGCTTTGCTCAAACCAGATGAGCCCGCGCTCAAGCTGGCGACCTTGGGGTCTCGAACCTGGGTCCTGGCATCCCAGTCCGATGCTCTATCCACTGCGCCACCGCCTGGTCAGGCTCCATGACACTTTTTTTTTTTTTTTCTTTTTTTACAGAGACAGAGAGAGAGTCAGAGAGAGGGATAGACAGGGACAGACAGACAGGAATGGAGAGATGAGAAGCATCAATCATCAGTTTTTCATTGCGCATTGCAACACCTTTGTTGTTTATTGATTGCTTTCTCATATGTGCCTTGACTGTGGGCCTTCAGCAGACCAAGTAACCGCTTGCTCAATCCAGTGACCTTGGGTCCAAGCTGGTGAGCTTTTGCTCAAACCAGATGAGCCCACGCTCAAGCTGGCGACCTTGGGGTCTCGAACCTGGGTCCTCGGCATCCCAGTCCGATGCTCTATCCACTGCGCCACCGCCTGGTCAGGCTCCACGACACTTCTTAACATCCCGAGGAGACACTGGGAAATGCTGAGCTAATTGATCAACTCCTGAAGCTCAGAAGATCAGGATATATACTCAGGGAACTAACAGTAAAGCCCAAACTAAAATGGAAGACCCCTATCTCCCTCTTGTGCTCTTCCTACAATCTTACTAAGCCTCTGAGTTTCAGACATCTCCTGGGCATGGTATAAAGAGGTTCCACGAGGGCTAAAGTTTGTAACACAAAAAGTTTAGGTTCATAAAACACATGATTATGTTTTGATCCCATATTTGGGATTTTAAATGAATTCCCACACCCAGTTCTGATGGCTCCTTGTGTTCTTTCTCTCCAGGGGAAGAACTTGGATCTGATTCTTTGTCAAAGTAAACAGGAACAAAGTATTTTCTGACTCCCAGCTATCATTACTGCCTACATCCCACCGACTCCCATCTACGTACCAGGTAGCTGCACTTTGTACAGTTCTTCCTGAAGTCATGTTATTCTAAAATTTAATTGTGTTTGAATAAGAGGGTGTGGTAAGAGGGGTGCCTGCTGTTAATCAGTAATAGAGAGCAACAGATAAACAAGGTGCCTCCAAGCTGGGCGGGGCAATGATTGGCTCTCTGTTTTCCCCAAAATGGCCTCTGTAGTATGAGTACTTGATTCAGCTTATGCTCTTGGCTGTCTTCTCAACCCCAAAGGCTAGACCACAGGTGTCACTCTCCTCCTCTCCATTTGGCCAGTTGTTTAATGCCTAGAGTGGATTAGACAATATAATACTAATCCCACTTTGCCTGTTTTCCAACATTCAGACCAGACATGGGCACCCCTGGGCTTGATAATGGCCCCTGGAGTCATTCATTTCTTTCCTTACTTAAAATATTGGACATCTAGAATAAGCCAGTTTGTGCTGCATTAGAATAATACAGAGCTCGTATTCATGTGTTAGGCAGTCCTTGTATATTATCTCACTCCCCCTATAGAACAACTCTTCAAGGAAGATATTCTTTTAACCATTTTAAGGTTAAGTAAGCCAGGGTTCAAATGAACTACCTTTCAATTTTTTTAAAAATTTTATTTATTGATTTTACAGAGAGAGGAGGGGAGAGAACAAGAAACATCAAGTCATAGTTGCTTCACTTTAGTTGTTCATTGATTGCTTGTTGTATGTGCCTTGACCAGACAAGCCCAGGGTTTTGAACCGGCAACCTCAGCATTCCAAGTCAATGCTTTATCCACCTCGCCACCACAGGTCAGGCCCTTTCAAATTTTTAAACAATTAAAAATGTGAGATCTGAGATTTGAACCAGGTATTTACTTAACACCAGAGCCTATACTCACAGTCATTACCCAAGGCTACTTCCTTGGGAAAAGCATGTTTTTACTCTCAAGGAATTTACACAATTTATAATAGCTATTGTGAGGTCCTTTAAAAATATTTGCCATCTCTGAATATGTTTCTATATTTTGTCTTTTCCTCCTGATGGTTATCACATTCTCCTCCTCAACATTTAGTAATTTTTATTGAATGTTGTACACTGTGTATGCTACATTGTAGAGCATCTGGATTTTGCTGTCATCCTTCAAAAAATGTTAAGACTTAACACAGCAAAATAAGTTGACAACAAAACAAGTAGGCAGGCCCTGGCTGGTTGGCCGACGCCAGAGCGTCGGCCTGGTGTGCAGGAATCCCGGGTTTGATTCCCGGCCAGGGCACACAGGAGAAGCGCCCATCTGCTTCTCCACCCCTCTCCCTCTCCTTCCTCTCTGTCTCTCTCTTCCCCTCCCGCAGCCAAGGCTCCACTGGAGCAAAGATGGCCCGGGTGCTGGGGATGGCTCTGTGGCCTCTGCCTCAGGCGCTAGAATGGCTCTGATTGCGGCAGAGCAACGCCCCAAGATGGGCAGAGCATCGCCCCCTGGTGGGCATGCCGGGTGGATCCTGGTTGGGCGCATGCGGGAGTCTGTCTGACTGCCTCCCCGTTTCCAGCTTTGGAAAAATGCAAAAAAAAAAAAAAAAGTAGACATACAACTAAATGGGAGATGATATTTGCAAACAACAGCTCCGGTAAAGGGTTAATATCCAAAATATATAAGAACTCAACAAAGCCCAGCAACAAACAAGCAAACAATCCAACTAATAAATGGGGAGATGCCCTGAACAGATACTTCTCCCAAGAGGACATACAAATGGCCAACGAAAATATGTAAAAGTAGGTGCTCATCTTCACTAGCTATTTGAGAAGTGCAAACCAAAACTACAATGACATACCACCTCATATCTGTTAGATTGGCTATTATCAATAACACGGTAATAACAAGTGTTGGAGAGGCCATGGAGAAAAAGGAACCCTCATTCACTGCTGGTGGTAATGCAAATCAGTACAACCATTATGGAAGAAAGTATGGTGGTTCCTCAAAAAACTAAGAATAGCTTGACCAGGCTGTGGTGCAGTGAGCATCAAACTGGGATGCTGAGGACCCAGCTTCCAAAGCCTGAGGTCACTGGCTAGAGGGCAGACTCACCAGCTTGAGCGCGGGGTTGCCACTTGAGTGTGGGATCATAGACATGACCCTTTGGTCACTGGCGTGAGCCCAAAGGTCACTGGCTTGAAGCCCAAGGTTGCTGACTTGAGTCCAAGGTCTCTGACTTGAGCAAGGGGTCACTCACTCTGCTGGAGTCTCCCAGTTGAGGCACATATGAGAAAGCAATCAATGAACAACTAAGGTGCTGCAATGAAGAATTGATGCTTATCTCTTTCCCTTCCTTTCTGTCTGTCCCTGCCCCCCCCTTGCTAAAAACAAAAATAAACTAAGAATAGAACTACCATATGACCCAGCAATCCCTTTACTGGGTATCTACCCCCAAAATTTGAAAACATTGGTATGTAAAGACACATGCACTCCCATGTTCATTGCAGCATTATTCACAGTGGCCAAGACATGGAAAAAACCAAAGTGTCCCTCAATAGAGGATTGGATAAAGAAGATGTGGTGCATATATACAATGGAATACTACTCAGCCATAAGAAATGATGACATAGTGACATTTATGACAACATGAATGGACCTTGTGAACATTATACTGAGTGAAATAAATCACAGAAACTAAGAACTGTATGATTTCACACATAGGTGGGGTAGCAAACTGAGACTCATGGACATAGATAAAAGTGAAGTGGTTGCCAGGGGGAGGGGGATATGAGAAAGGTTTGGGGAAAGGGTATAGAGAGGGACAAATATAGGGTGATAGAAAATGATTTACTGGCCCTGGCCGGTTGGCTCAGTGGTAGAGTGCCGGCCTGGCGTGCAGGAGTCCTGGGTTCAATTCCCGGCCAGGGCACACAGGAGGAGCGCCCATCTGCTTCTCCACCCCTCCCCCTGTCCTTCTTCTCTGTCTCTCTCTTCCCCTCCTGCAGCCAAGGCTCCACTGGAGCAAAGATGGCCCAGGTGCTGAGGATGGCTCTGTGGCCTCTGCCTCAGGCGCTAGAGTGGCTCTGATTGCGGCAGAGCAACACCCCAAGATGGGCAGAGCATCGCCCCCTGGTGGGCGTGCTGGGTGGATCCCGGTCGGGCGCATGCGGGAGTCTGTCTGACTGCCTCCCCGTTTTCAACTTCAGAGAAACAAAAAAAAAAAAATAAAGAAAGAAAGAAAGAAAGAAAATGATTTACTTTGGGTGATGAGGGTACTACATAATCAACAGTTCAAATGCTATAGAAATGTTTACCTGAAACTTATGTACTTGTATTGATCAATGTTACCCTGTTAAATTTAATTTTCTAAATAAAATTTTTTTAAAATGTTAAGACTGAACTATTTTCTTTCCCTGGAAGTCAGTTAATTTAATTTGGATTAGCCAGATCTTGTCAGAGATTTGTTTTTTACTTTTTTAGGGTGAGCCTAGAGTTCCCTTATTCAACAATTAAAACAGCCCTGTTCCTAAGGCATGAAACTTTTGGGACCCAAACTCAAGCCCCAGAGGAAACATCAAGTTCTCTCTACTTTTTCTTGTCAGAACTCTAGTATCTCCCAGTATTCTGTGACTCCAAGGATCTCTGTTCTTACAACCCACAAGTAGCTGTTTTCTCCCAGGCCTTGATGTATGTTTTCCTGTGCACATGCAGCTTACCTTTCAACCAAAGACTGGATTTAGATCAACACTCTATCCACTGCACTACCACAGGCCAAGCTCTCTATGGTTTTGTTTGTTCATTTGTTTGTTTTTTGTTGTTGTTGTTGTTTGGTTGGGTTTTTTGTTTTTTGTTTTGAGAGAGAGAGACAGACAGACAGGAAGGGAGAAGGATGTGGCACTTTAGTTGTTCATTGATGGCTTCTTTTTTTTTTTAGATTTTATTTATTTATTTATTTTTATTAGAGAGAGAGAGAGAGAACATGGGGGAGGAGCTGGAAGCTTCAACTCCCATATGTGCCTTGACCAGGCAAGCCCAGGGTTTTGAACCGGCGACCTCAGCATTCCAGGTCAACGTTTTATCCACTGTGCCACCACAGGTCAGGCCATTGATGGCTTCTTATATGTGCCTTGACCAGGGGATCCAGCAGAGCCAGGGACCCCTTGCTCAAGTGAGTGGCCTTGGGCTCAAGCCAGTGACCATGGGGTCATTTCTGTGATCCTATGCTCAAGCTGGTGAGCCTGCACTCAAGCTGGGACCTTGGGGTTTTGAATCTGGAACTTCAGTGTCCCAGGTCGACACCTTATACTGCCCTACCATCAGACAGGCTCTATATGTGTTTTGTTGTTTTATTTTTTAATTTTTATTTATTGATCTTAGTGAGAGAGGAAGGGAGAGAGAGAGTGTGTGCCCTGACTTGGGATTGAGTGGGCAACCTCTATTCTTCGGGACAATGCTCTAACCAACTGAGCTATCAGACCAGAGCTCTCTATGGTCCTTTATACATAGTATCTGGCAACAATTTCTAGACATGTGAACATAAGACCATAAGACAAATGGACCACAATTATAATTGAGATTTCAATATGCTTCTAGGGTACCTTACTTTTAATTCAATAATTAAGTAGATTCAATATTTAGTTAAGAAAGTAAGCTAAAATGTAGCAGACTTGAATGAAACAATCAACCCATTTTACTCCAACCAACAATAGCAGAATATACATTCTTCTCAGAAACACATTTATTATTTACCAAGACTAATCATATTCTGGGCCATAAAACAAGTTTCAATAAATTTAAAGGATTAAAATCATACCTTATATTCTCTGACTACTATGGAATAAAACTGGAAATCTGGCCTGACCTGTGGTGGCGCAGTGGATAAAGCGTCGACCTGGAAATGCTAAGGTCGCCGGTTCGAAACCCTGGGCTTGCCTGGTCAAGGCACATATGGGAGTTGATGCTTCCAGCTCCTCCCCCCTTCTCTCTCTCTCTCTCTCTCTCTCCTCTCTAAAATGAATAAATAAAAAAATTAAATTAAATTTAAAAAATTAAAAAAAAAACTCGTATTATTACAAAAAAAAAAACCCTGGAAATCAATAACAGAAAGATTCATAGAAAAACTAATTTTTTGAAACAAAATAACATACATTTAAATAACTATAGGTCAAAAAAGAAATAAAAAAGAAAACTAGAAAACACTTGAAACTTAATCAAGCTAAAACACAACATATTAAAATTTGTAGGAAGTGTCCAGAACTGCGAGAAAAAAAAATTCTGTAGTTTAAACCACAGAGTCCTTGGTATTTTGTTCTGGCAGCCCTAGCAAATGAATATAAGCCCCACACTGGAAAAAAAACTAAATGTCCATTAACAGATCATATGAATAAGCAAATTTGGCAGATGCCATCCTAATGAACTGATCATAGTTAGCATCACCTTATGATAGATAGATCATATTGATGTCATATACCCCCAACGTAATGCAGGGAGAAAAGCATCTCATCTGTGATACTCCTTCCCAAGTCCCATAACCCCAGGCTAATCAAGAGAACATAACAGACAAATTCAAACTGAGGAACATTCTAAAAAATACCTGACTAGCACTCTTCAAAGATTTTAAGATCATGAAGAGCAAGGAAAGACTGTCACAGACTGGAGGAGACACTGACCAACTGCAATGTAGCATTCTTGACTGGACCCTGGAACAGAAAAAGGGCATCAGTGGAAAAGTTGTTGAAATCTAAATTAAGCCTGTAATTTAGTTAATAGTATTATTTTACTGTTGATTTTTTAGTTTTGACAAATGTACTACGATCACATTGACATTAAGGTAATCTGGATGAGAAGAATTATCTTTGTAACTTTACTGTAAATCTAAACTTATTGTGAAATAAAAAGTTTCTTTTTTAAAAATTGTATTTAGATACTAGCATTAAACACATAGGAAATAACAAAATTTAATTTAAAATATCTCACTCATCATCAAAAATCAAACACTTAGGAATAAATCCAGTAAAAGAAATGTGAAGCTCTACATTGAAAACTGAATATTATAGTGACCAATTTTTTTATTTATTCATTTTAGAGAGGAGAGGGAGAGACAGAGGGAGAGAGAGGAGAGACAGAGAGAGAGAAGGGCAAGAGGAGCTGGAAGCATCAACTCCCATATGTGCCTTGACCAGGCAAGCCCAGGGTTTCAAACTGGCGACCTCAGCATTTCCAGGTCGATGCTTTTATCCACTGCGCCACCACAGGTCAGGCTATAGTGACCAATTTTTAAAGAGCTAAATAAATAGAAGAGTAGAACATGTTCATGTAAAAATATTTGTTTGAAACTTTCAGGCATTTGACATTGATGAATCCTAATGACTTACACAGCAAGCTCTAAGGGAATTTCAGAATACCTAGTCCAACCTTTTCTTTATAAAAATAGAAGATGAAGGTCAGAGAACTGAGTGATTTGTTGAAGGTCATAAAGCAAACTGATTACCAAAGAAGATGTCCAATAGATTTCAAAGGTTTAACAGGGACTGTGATCTTCAACTTTCTGAAAGGGTGATAGATCAAAGAAATGACCAATAGACTTTTCCAGAATTAATAGTGTCAGACAGTATGGAAGAGCATTTGTGCAGCAACATCATTATCTGTTTGGAACACCTAGAGTTTATTGGCATCATTAACGCTACATCTAGGAGAGCATTTGTCAAGAAGAATGTGACTGAGAGAATAAAAGCTTTCAGAGAGATGTATAGAGTAATTTTCAAGAAGAGTTTTTGTTTTAAAATTTTTATTTATTGATTTGAGAGAGAGAGGAAGAGAGAAGCAGGGGTGGAGGGAGGAGCAGGAAGCATCAACTCATAGGTAGTTGCTTCTCACATGTGCTTTGATGGAACAAGCCTGGGGTTTTGAACTAGCCACCTCAGCATTCCAGGTCAACACTTCATCCACTGCACCACCACAGGTCAGGCAAGAAGAGTTCTAAGGGAGAATTTTTTTTTAAAGCTAAGGTGACATCAACTGTAAGCAACATGTTGATATTATGTTTTCCTTTTAAAAACTGAATGTAAGAAAAAGATTGAGCTGTCATTAATCACTTTAGCATACTTGTTCTCCCTCTTCTGAATATGAGATGTCACCCATTCCATGAATAGATGAACTGTTCTTTGTTTTATGTTGTACTGTATCCACAGTATTTCAATTACTCCAGTGTGTGCCTTGGAGTTTGTTACTTCTGCATTTCAATTGATTCGGGAAGAACTGTTATTAAATTAGTAAGACAATATTTGAGAAGAAATTATAGACCTGTGCTGCCAGCAAAATAATGAGTCATAAGCATATGTAGTTATATAAGACATTCACTATAACACAACGTTAGTGACAAACAACAGTGCTTGAACTTTTGAGAAGGCATTTACTAACTTGATTTGTGAGGCACTACAGAAAAAAAGAAAGAAAAATCAAATTACTGGAATCTCTTGAGTTAAAATTCTTCCATCTACCTGTTGTGTGAATTTGAGTAAGTTATTTAAACTGTATGTGCTTAATTTTTCCCCATCTCTAAAATGAGATTTAAAAATAGTACTGTCTGGCCAGATAGCTCTTGGTAGGAGCATCGTCCCAGACAGAGTGCAGAAGTGCAGAAGTTGCCAGTTTGATTCCCTGGTCAGAGCACATACAGGACCAGTTCAATGTTTCTCTCTCTCTCTGTCTCTGTCTCTCTCTCTGTCTCTCTCTCTGTCTCTCTCTCTCTCTCTCTCCCTGCCTCTCTCAAAAATAAAAAATGAAAAAATAGCCTGATCAGGTGGTGGCGCAGTGGATAGAGCATCAGACTGGAATGCGGAAGACCTAGGATCGAAACCCCGAGGTCGCCAACTTGAGTGTGGGCTCATCTGGTTTGAGCAAAAACTCACCAGCTTGAGCCCAAGGTCGCTGGCTCAAGCAACGGGTCACTCGGTCTGCTAAAGGCCCGCGGTCAAGGCACATATGAGAAAGTGATCAGTGAACGACTCAGGTGTTGCAATGTGCAACGAAAAACTAATGATTGATGCTTCTCATCTCTTCGTTCCTGTCTGTCTGTCCCTGTCTATCCCTCTCTCTGACTCTCTCTCTCTGTCTCTGTAAAAAAAAAAAAAAAAAAAAAAAGTACTTATCTGGGGAAGGGGGTTGAGAAGAAATGAAGAAGGATATAGGGAGGAATAAATAGTGATGGAAGGAGACTTGACTTGGAGGAGTGAACACATAATACAGTGTATAGATGTTGTGTTGTGGAATTGTGTACTTGAAATCTGTATAATTTTGTTAATCAGTGTCACCCCAATAAGTTCAATAAAAAGAGAAAAAAAGATTACTTATCTTATAGAATTGCTTTAAGTGTTAAATACATAAGGAAGGTAAAGTGCTTAGCTCAGGACTCCTCACTCAATAAACAGTAACTACTATCATTAGTCAACAAATTCATGTGTTACTGATATTTTCCCTAAACTGATAAGGAATTAAGATGTCTTATTTTTACAGTAATATTTACTATATTATCTACAAGGAACATAATTAGGATGTACGCATAATTATAAAACTACTCTTTATGATAACCTAGATCATATCATATTTAATACTCCTAAAGGCCAGCATTGGAAGACCATTTTATAAGGAAAGAGCAAATATGAATTCTATGCCCAGTCAACCTGTTCTGCTTTTATCTTTGAAGTTGATCTTGATCTCCAATGACTCTGCACCTGCACCTTCAGACTCATGAAAATTACTTGGCCTTGGAATTTTATGCATCACTTCTGCTCATAATTAGTTAATTGGCCAGAACCAGTCACCCATTTGTTTGTGTAGCTGGCACATAGTAGGCTCTGAATAACCAATCTTTTAAAAGATTAAATGAAAACAAGTTAGAGCAGTTGTTCAGTTGTTTTTATTAGATGGAAAACGTATCCAATATACACTTTGAAATGCCCATTTTGCTAAAGCTCAGCAAGGATATTATTTTCTGTGATTTTACCAAACTTCCTTTTACTTATTTAAACTTTTCCTGAGGACTTCTTTTAGTTTTAAATACTTTCATTTTCCCTAACTCAGATGCATTTTATATCTTTTTGGGCTGCACAATAGAAACACATTTTCCATGGAAACAACCTTCATTTGCTACCGAGTTATAAATAACTCCTTTCTAGTGATTCTTTTTATTTTTTTTCCCTTACAGTCATTGAACAAAGGTAATAGTGAACTATTTGGTTTTTTTCCTGAAAACCAGATAAACAAAATACCATGTGTTCAGGTTAATATATACCAGCACAGAATATGATAACAAGGGCTTATGGGGGAAAAAAAAGACTTTAAAAAATCAAAAATAGCCTGACCTGTGGTGGTGCAGTGGATAAAGCGTCGACCTGGAAATGCTGAGGTCACCGGTTCAAAACCCTGGGCTTGCCTGGTCAAGGCACATATGGGAGTTGATGCTTCCAGCTCCTCCTCCCTTCTCTCGCTCTCTCTCCCTCTCTCTCTCCTCTCTAAAATGAATAAATAAATAAATAAATAAATAAATTTTAAAAATCAAAAATAATGCTAAAGATCTTTAAATGTATCTCTACATTCTCTTGGAACTCCTAGTATTTCTGTCAATTAATTACATTGTCACTTGGCAAAATATCTCCTAAACTTAAAATTCTACTTAACAGCTGTGGCATACATCACTCATGCCCACATTCTTATGATCAGAATGGAGCAGGATTCCCAGGTAGAACAGATTCTGGGTTTTTTGTTTTTGTTTTTGTTTTTTTTCATTTTTCTGAAGCTGGAAACAGGGAGAGACAGTCAGACAGACTCCCGCATGCGCCCGACCGGGATCCACCCGGCACGCCCACCAGGGGCGATGCTCTGCCCACCAGGGGGCGATGCTCTGCCCATCCTGGGTGTCGCCATGTTGCGACCAGAGCCACTCTAGCGCCTGAGGCAGAGGCCAAGGAGCCATCCCCAGCGCCCGGGCCATCTTTGCTCCAATGGAGCCTCGGCTGCGGGAGGGGAAGAGAGAGACAGAGAGGAAGGTGCGGCGGAGGGGTGGAGAAGCAAATGGGCGCTTCTCCTCTGTGCCCTGGCTGGGAATCGAACCCGGGTGCTCCACACGCTAGGCCGACGCTCTACCACTGAGCCAACCGGCCAGGGCCAGATTCTGTTTTAATTCCCCACTGATGTGACCTCGAACCTCACCATTTTGGTATAGAGCTGACCAAGACTTCCATTCGCAGTATCTGCAACACTGTGCCTGACAACTTTCTCTGTCTCTTGGAACCTGAACAGAGTGAGCTGAAGTCTGGGGAATTAATTCTTTCCCTGGAGTCAGAATAGCTCTTAACCACTGGCTGAGGGGGCCCAGCTCCCTTTTTCAGGTGGATTAATCTGAGGCACTATGTTTTAGATTTCACCACAGAGATGAACTTCAGTTACCCATAGTAGTAATTTGTTTATTTTTAAAGTTTTTTATTTATTGATTTTGAGAGAAAGGAAGAGGGGAGAGAGAGACAGGACCATCAATCTGTTCCTGTATGTGCCCTGACTGGGGATTGAATTGGCAATCTCAATGCTTCTGGACGATGCTCTAACCAAACTAGCTATCTGGCCAGGGCAGTAATTTGCTTATTAATGCACCCTTAATTATTTCCCTTCTCTCTGTCTCACTTCCTCACTCCCTACTGATGTTTCTTGAAATCATCTCCCTTAAAGACTATGCAAACTTAAATTCTTGTTTCAGATTCTAAGACCCTGGATCATGGGTTGTATACAGACATACATGGTTAGTTTGTTCCCAGGGTGGCTGCCATTCACACTCTAACATAGGGTTTCTACTTCTCAACACCCTTGCCAATTTGGGGATTCATCTCATGGTTTTATTTTGTGTTACTCCGATTACTAGTGAAATTTCTTAATACACTTGTGGGCCATATGGTTTTCTCACCATTAGATTTCCTGATTATGCTTTTTCCATTTTAAAAATTGCATTACCCATATTCATATTTTTATTTTCTTTTTTTTTTTTAATTAAGTGAGAGGTGGGGATGCAGAGAGACAGACTCCCTCATGTGCCCTGACCAGGGTCCACCCGGCAAGCCCCATAACAGATGATGCTCTGCCCATCTGGGGCCACTGTTCCATTGCTTGGCAAATGAGCTATTTCAGCACCTGAGGCAAGACCATGGAGCCATCCTCAGCACTCAGGGCCAACTTGCTCAAACCATTCAAGCCATGGCTTCAGGAGGGGGGAAAAAGAGAAAGAGAGAGGGGGAGGGGAGGAGTGGAGAAGCAGATGGTCACTTCTCCTGTGTACTCTGACCAGGAACTAAACTCAGGACATTCACACACCGAGCCAACTCTCTACTGCTGAGCCATCCAGCCAGAGTCTATTTTTCTTGACTTGAAATATTTCCCTGTGTAATTGAGATATTATAAATCCTTGCTGGTTTGAGATGTTGTAAACATCTTTTCTCAGTCTGTCAAGTATTTGTTAAAAACACAAAATGAGCCTGACCTGTGGTGGCACAGTGGATAAAGCGTTGACCTGGAAATGCTGAGGTCGCCGGTTCAAAACCCTGGGCTTGTCTGGTCAAGGCACATATGGGAGTTGATGCTTCCAGCTCCTCCACCCTGTCTCTCTCTCCTCTCTTTCTCTGTCTCTCTCTGTCTCTCTCTCTCCCTCTCCTCTCTAAAATGAATAAATAAAATAAAATTTAAAAAAAAACAAAACAAAACAAACACACAAAATGAGCCTAAAATGTTTAGTTGTACCACAAAATAAGAAAATGCTTACAAAATGATGGGGACATGCCAACAGGACAAAGAAATCAGCCTGATGGGACTCCCTTTGGCCAAACCTAGGATAATTTGAGCATGAAAATAAATCATCATAGTAACATAACCCATTGAGTGAAGTAATAGTCAATGAGTTTATATTAAGATAAATAGGTGAAGAAATAAGTGACAGGGAGAAGGGAAAACTCTTCCTTACATTAGAATGTTAACTAGTAAGTACAGAAGAAATGATAGAGTAAGAAAAACCACTATTTGACCATCATTGTTGTGATGAGTGATTCGGGCAGGAGTCGTTAATGGATGTTAAGGCTGGTGGGTGACATGAGGGACAGGATACTGGCATAATCTTAGAATATCTCCTACAATATACTTATCAAGTACAAAGGAAACAATGGTCATTTTATGGTGGAGAAAATCACTTGACCAGATAAGCAAAGTTCTCATCACCGTAGCTGGAAGAGTTGACGTCATGAGCCCCTAATGAGATGCCAACCCACAGTTCTGTGGTTTTTCTGTCAAAATATATGGCTTGTGTCTAGTCATGAGGAACACGGGATGGACCCAACTGAGGATTACTCTATAGAATAAAAGGCCTGTTTTTTGTTTTTAACTGTCAAGGTCATAACAAACAAGGAAAGAGGAATTGTTCCAGATTAAAAGAGACTGATACATGACAATTAAATTCAATGTGAGTTCCGAGGTAGGATTTTGGGCCAGAAAAGGAAAAGAGACATTATTGGGAAAGGTAGTGAAATGTTAATGGGGGTTTGTGTTAATGTTGATTTCTTGACTTGGAGGGTTATATCATGATTATGAAAGAGTATCTTTGTTTTGTGGACATACAGACTGAAGATTTGAGAGTAAGAGGAAATTAAGTTTGTAGCCTTCTATCAGATTGTTCATTAAAAGACTCAACAACAATAAAACCATATATATATATATATGAGAGGAAAAGAGCGAAAGCAGATGTGGTAAAATTTTAACAACTGGGGAATCTGAGTAAGGGAATACAGGAATTCTTGTAACTTATCTGTAATTTGAAATTATTTCAAAATAGATATGATAGAAATTCATATTCATTTTTTTAAAAACATGAAAATGTATGTTTACACGAAACCTTATACACAAATACTAATAGCAGCATTATGTATAATATCCAAAGAATAAAAACAATAAAACTATCTATCAAATGGAATAAATAAAATTTTGTATATCCATTGGATGAAATTATTTGGCAATTAAAAAAGGAGGTATTGATACATGCTACAACATGAACGAACCTTAAGAACACTGGGCTCAGTGAAAGCAACTGGTCATAAAAACCACAAGTTGTATGATTTCTCTTATATAAGATGTTCAGAATAAGGACATTCATACAGACAGAAAGTAGATTAGTTGTTTCCAGGGGTTGAAGAGATGGGTGGAATGAGGAGTGACTGGAAATGAATATGGAGGTTTTTTTGGCTAATAAAATGTTCTAAAAGTGACTGTGGTAATAGTTGTACAACTCTATATTTTTAGAATACACTAAAAACCAGTGAAGTATTAAAATTCACTTTAATGGGTGAATTTTAACATAGCATATGAAATATATATATGTCAATGAAACTTTAAAATAAAAAAAATTTCACATACACAACATAAAGTAAGCCATAAAATTTTCTAGGTTAGTGGCACACAGGCAGACAGACTAAGAAAGGAACTCTGAAAGTCTTTCACTAAGCAAGAAGAACCTATATGGGTAGTCCTACTAAGTGACAGGGCTTCCTTTCTATCTGCCTAATTCTTGTCCCTCACTCTAAGTCTCATTCCCTGACTACTACAGGAGGCAAAATAGGGTGAAGGTTAAAGATCTGGATCTGCCCCCAGATTGGCTGGGCTTGAATGCAAATGTACTATAACCCATGTGAACTTGGGCAAATTACTTAACCTTTCCATGCTCTGTTATTAAAAGATGATAATTGATCGGTTTGTTGTGAGGAATAAATGACATAATCCATGTAAAGTGCTCTAAAAAAAAAAGTGTCTGTCACTCATTAGGATTCATTAGAAGTTGATTATATATTTTAAAAAGTCTTCTATTAGCATGCGTTTTCTTCCTTAGAAAGCCCCAATTCATTTCATCCTCCCATTTATCGGTAGTCATTTCTCTATTACATGCCACCTACAATTAATCAGACACAAAGTTGATGTAATACTGGGCCAAGTAATCCTATGGTTCACAGATAGAGCCTACCCCCATCTCCAATAGTCCTTTTCTGTGCTCCATTTCTCCTACCATCTGCCCATGTGAGAACGGTAGCGCACTCAGACAATGTTTTCACAGGCCATGGTCATTGCTGTTATTCCTTCTTGCTGTCACGGATTGACTCCAAACTGCAAATGCATTTTGGCTTCCTGCAGACTGGTGAAGCAGATAAGAACTCAGGAAGGCTCAGTCACAAGAATTGATATTCATTTCATGCTAACAATGTGCCAGCCACTATATATGATTATTTCATCTTCATATCTATGTGCTCTCAGTGCCTAGAACACTGCCTGATATAGTATAAGCTTAAATGTTTGTCACATTGCTCATATATGTGATGTAACATCATTTCTTGCATGGAATTAAATGTGAGAATGAATATTCTGCAGGTGGAATCCTGCTTCTACTTGCAGGATAACTCAGAGAGTTTGAGAGACAGAGTGATTTTAGTATGAATTCTGGTTCTGCCATTTAGTAGCTTTGTGACCTTGGATAAAGGCACTTAACCTCTCTGAGTCTTGAATTTCTAATCTGGAAAATGTAGAAAGTAGGTAGAAATAATACCTACTCTGGCATCTTCATTCAGATGGAATGAAATAAAGTTGCAGTGCTGAATATATAGGAGATACTCAATAGATGATCATTATTACTATTGTCCCCTTATCCTTTTTTCAAATAGACCTTTGTAAGAGGTCAACTATATGTTAGTTCCCAACTTAAAATAAGTGAAGCAGCAGTGGTGGGATTCAGCCAGTTTGCACCAGTTCAGCAGAACAGATACCTAATTTTTTGTTGAGTTTGATGAACTGGTTGTTAAACTGGCACTTGTCATCAGGGTTCTCTTTAAGGTGGGTGCCTGGACAGCTGCCCAATGTAGAAATCACAAATTTACATTCCTTACTTTTTTTTAACGTCCATCTGCACAACAGCATATTCTAAGCACCTGTAGTAATGTTCACTCTGTCCACAGGTGAAAAAATTGCAAGTCAGGACGCCAATCAAGAAGCAATATGGGCCTGACCAGGTGGTGGTGCAGTGGATAGAGCGTTGGACTGGGATGCGGAAGATCCAGGTTCGAGACCCCGAGGTCGCCAGCTTGAGTGCAGGCTCATCTGGTTTGAGCAAAAGCTCACCAGCTTGAGCCCAAGATCACTGGCTCGAGCAAGGGGTTACTCAGTCTGCTGAAGGCCCACGGTCAAGGCACATATGAGAAAGCAATCAATGAACAACTAAGGTGTCACAACGAAAAACTAATGATTGTTGCTTCTCATCTCTCTGTTCCTGTCTGTCTGTCCCTGTCTATCCCTCTCTCTGATTCTCTCTCTGTCTCTAAAAAAAAAAAAAAGAAGAAGCAATATGGAAATATCTTAAATAATAGTTTTATTGCTTTTTGTCAGGTATTATTTAATATTTTTCCATTAATATTTTAAAGCTTTCTTATAACATAATCTAGTTTTGTGGACCTCTTTTATTGTTCTTAAGTATTAAATGCATGAAATAATAAACTACCCATCAGTATATCTTTTTTAATACTTAAAATAGCCATTAGGGTAGAGAACTGGTTGTTAAATCACAGCAGGTCCTCAGGTTATGACAGTCTCGACTTACGACGTTTCAAGTTTATGACACTCCCTCCCATAAAAACTTTAAAAATTGAGACCTGTTTTTGTTTATGCTGTTAGCATCGTACTTACAGACTACATGGGTGAACTAGTTTGGAAGAGAAGAAGTCATCAACCTTCCAGACTAGCCTGGAACAATTCTTTAAGAAGGTGGAGAGACCTGTAACAGATCCTGTACCCTCTACATCAGCTGCTTCACGAGATGAAACACCTGTAGTACAGGTAAAATCATCTCCAGCATCTTCTGCATGTTCCTTAGGCAATCCTGATTCGCCTGACCCAGTACCTCCAGCTCCTTCTGTAGGTTCTCCTGCCTCTCCAGCTTCCTCCCCCCAATTGTCACTCTCTCCCACCTTGCAATCCCCTTCCAGTGTGGGAGCCAATCATAGGAATAAAGGTAAGGAATTTTTTGTTACACTAATTTTTTCTGTTACTACAGCACAGTGCACAGTACAGTATATTTATGTCCTTTCCTTTTTCTGTGGCTTAGTTGTATTTTTAGATGATGATTTTACAACTGTGTTAGGACAGGTAAGTGACTTAGGCTAGCTAGGGCATGTTTTGACTTACACCAAAATTCGGGTTACATCATTATTGTTGGAACAGAACTGTGTTGTAACCCGAGGACCCCCTGTATTTGAATCCCACCACTGTGAAGCAGTAACTAATTCACAGTGGAGTAGTGCGAATGGCATTAAATTGGGAATTGGGAAATCTATCTTCTGGCTTTTGTTGTGCTTCTTCTACTAGCACCTGTGTAACCTTGGTCAAATCACTTTAATTGTCTGGGCAATGCCATACCTCAAATTAGAAAATCCATACCTCATATTAGAATTGATCTCTGAAATCTCTAGGATCCTCTTAATATCTGTGAGACTAACAGATCATGTTAAGGAAGTATTACCCTGGGTTTGATTATTTGTAAACAAAATATATGGGGTAGTTGAAAAATATATTCATTATTATTAACTCATTTTATAGTTACATGTTGCTCATTTATTTCAAACTTGATGAACGTACTTCCTCCAAAAACCATAGGAACTTGGTTAAAGCTACAAAAGACTCAAACCTTCCACCTAGCGGTGAAATAAGGAAGTTTTATGATGTCCTGCCATCACATGTGCTGTCCATAGCAATCTTTTATCTCATATTTGTCCCCGCCCCTCAGGATAATTTTATGTGCACAGAAATTCAATATTTCATGACTTAATAGATTGTTCACTTGAAAGTACTCTTTTTAAATTTTTTTCCATTGATTTGAAAAAGGGAGAGAAAGAGGAAAGCATCTACTCACTGTTTCACTTAGTTGTTCTATTTAGTTGTGTACTCATTGACTACTTCTTGTAGGTGCCCTGACCAAGGGTTGAACCCTGTGACCTCTGGTACACTGGGTGGATGCTTTAACCATTGAGCCACCCCACCAGGTCTTGAGAGTACTCTTAAGCCAATGAAATATTGTGGACTTTTGGGAATTGTGGAAAAACATTGGTTTTTGATATTTGAGGAGCAGAAGGTGCTTTTCTATTCACACATCTCAAACCACTCCTACCCAAGAGGCCCACTCACTCCATCTCTTGGACAGACAGGCCATTCCACAAGTCCCTGGTTCAGAGACCCAAGACCAGTCTCTGAAGACATAAATTAACACATCAATGGGATCCCTGATGCCACATACTTAACGATTGGTTTTACCTACTATAGTAATTAAAATTAAGTCTTTAAATTTAAATTTAAATATCTAAAAACGGGAATGCATTGTCCTTAATCTTAAACCTCCAAAGGCGAGGGAGAGGCCAGCATACTAGGGACCCGGCCTATTGGTAAAGAGAGATCTGTTTTCCTTTTGGTTTTGTATCCTGCCCATCCCATCTCCCGCCCCCCTGTTCTCTTTTCCTTTTCGTTTTCTCTTTTCACTTTCAGGAAACAGCCAAGTAATTAAGATCAGTATTATGTTTGGATGGAACCGGTAGTGCCCTACACAGGGAACTTTATTCCAGGTATCCACCTGAAAACTCCCTTCGAAAATATTTCTCTTCCAGTCTCTCCTGAAAGATGGAATTAAGCCATTTCCAGTACTCTGCACTGTTAATTAAGACCCCTTTTGAAGTGTCATTCTCACTTTTGCACAATTTTTTTAAACCCCCTTTCACACAACACAGGAGTTCTGAATCTGTCAACTTGAGAACTTCACCTATGATCAGTCTTGCTAGTTTAAATTAAAACGCTTGATTTCAATTCTGACAGGATTTACGAATGTTGTCTAAGTCTTCCAGTGACTTTTAAAAACATATACTTTTACCTTTTAAAACTTTAATGCTCAATGACTTCGCGGGCATCGGGCATTCTTAATTCTGTTTCTTAAACAGGCTCCTTGGAGGAGCAGTTTCTACCAAAAAGTTCAGAGAACCAGCTACCGCAGAACTTGCAACAGTTGGTGCCTGGCGATAGGCAGGTTGGAAGTGATAAATGGGACTGGTTTAAGACACAAAAAGCCTCGGGAAAGGAAAGGAAGGGGCAGCCGTGGACTTGGGAGACAGTGCGGCGGCGGCTTGGGATCGGAGGGGCTCAGCTCTGGCCGTGGGAAGGTGCCTTTCTGGGCGTCCAGAGGCAGCGGCAACCACGGCCAAAGACCGCGAGGACCGCAACCTGGCCGGCCGCGCGACGCTGCGAGCCGGGCGGGTGTGCACCCAAGTCACCCCCCGGTCCACGCCCGGGCCACCGCGAGGTGAGACGGGCCCTGCCCCCGCACCGCCCCCGGCGGGAGGCGCGACGCCCAGGCCGCGGGTGCGTGCGCGGCCCCGGGCGACGCGGCTGGGCGTGCGCGGGGCCGCGGCGGAGGCAGGGCCGGGCGGGCGGCAGAAGATGGCGAGGGTGTGTAGGCGGCAGCAATGCTCCGTTGAGAGACGCGGCTTTCGGCAAGAACTGGACTCGTGGCGCCACAAGCTCATTCACTGTGTAGGTGAGATCCTCCTCCGGCCGCCTCAGGCTCTCGGGCCGCCCCGCCGCCGGCCGCCCCGGACGTGGGAGGGAGCCGGGACAGAGGCAATTGGGACTCCGGCCCGCCCGCCCTCTTTGGCTCGGGCGTCCCCCCTCCCCCACCCCCCGGAGTGCGGGCGCGCGCGCGCGCGCGACCTCCGGGCGGGCACTCCTGGGCTCGGGCCTGAGCGCGCGCGCCGGCCCCTCCCCTCCGCGCACCCTCCCCGGGCGGGAGAGCGTGTCTCTCCTTCCCCTCCCCTCCTCGCCCGGCGACCCGGCGCCGCAGCCGGCTTATTGTGGAGACTCGTCCCGTAGCGCTGCCAGTTGAGTGAGGGCGCCGCCGCGGGTCGCTCAGGTCCCAGCGCGAGGTCGGGGACCGTGCTGGGCCCAACCCAGCCCTGTCCTGCGCTCTCTCGGGCGCCGTCCCCATCCCGCGCCGCCCCTCCCCCACGCGCAGCAGTGGCGCGCGCCCCCGACCCCACGTGCACGCGCGGCGGGCCGGCGGGCGCTCGGGCGTGTGCGACGCGTGAGATGGAGATGGGGGCGGAGGGAGCCGGAGCTGTCACAGGCCCGGGGTCCGCCTGACGGAGCGAAGTGGGGTGTCATGGCCGCGGGGGGCAGCTGCTGCACTTCCTCAACGGGCGACGGCGACGGTGGCGGCCGGGGAGTTAATCCTCGACGCTCGGGTCGGTGTGTGTGTATTTGTGTTCGGTGTGTGCGCGGCGGGGAGGAAGGGGGGTGGGACCGGGTCCGACTGAAAAGACAAGTCGCTCTTGTCCCCTCCCGGGAGATTCGCCGGAGCCGCCGCCTCGCGGAGAGCCTCGTCCTCCCCCCGCCTCCCGGACCTCGGGCCGCCCCGGTGGCTCTTCCCTCGCGGGCCCGAGGGAGTGTGGACGGGGGCGCCCCGGGAGGGGCCGGGCGGCCGAGGTGCGCCTCTCACACTATGTGTTTTGTCTGTTTTTCTCTCCCAAGGTCCCGTTTCCCTCTGTGCGGCGGCCGGCGGGACCATAAGGGCTTAACTCATATATTTAACCCCCCTCCAAAAAGTAAGTGGCCCGTGTGGTGTCTCCGCTCCGCCCGCCGCCCCGTAGCCCCAGTCCATCCTTGTGTCTGACTCTCCTGTCCTCCAGTATTGTTATTTGCCCGTCTTTGCTTCGGTGCTGCTGATGTGTGGGGAAATGTTCCCTCGTCGTCCTCCGTCTCCCACGCCCTGTCCTCGGGGAGGCCCAGAATTCAAGCCCCCACCCCACCCGTGGGGGGATACTCTTAGGAACCAGGTCTTCCCCAACAGAATCGGGAGATTGTATCCGTTCGCTTGGGCCCCTCATCCCCTCCTTCCCGACAGGGTTTCGTTGGAGGAATTATGCAAATCCTGCTTTCTGGTGTCCATTCAGCGGCAATTTCATGCGGTGAGAAGTTCTCTTTGTTGTGCGAGGGGGAGAACAGACACTGATTTAATAGACATATCTGTTGGGGGGAAGGGTGAGGGGGTGTTGGAGAGGCTCAGTTTGGAAGAATTACAGCACTTGGTTCTCTCAGTGTCTTTGTGTTTGAGCTTTCTGGCTTGACAGGAGGGTATGCCCTTTACAATGTCCCACAGGAGATGTTTTCTATAATAGATTATAAAGCAAAACTGAAACTTTAAACAAGTCAAAAATAAGGTTACCTTTACTTGGAGGATATGTGTCTTCCCATTTCTGCAGTGTTTCATTATGAAAATGTATGTGAACTTTGCTCAAGATTTGGACTGTAATGTGAAAATTAATATAAGCAACAATGCTTTAGGTATTTGATATCACTTTGGTGGTCCAAAGGTTAAAAGTACGTTTTAAAACGTATGCCGCATGACTCAGATTTTTGTTAAAATTTGTCTTGTGGACGGATATATTTTAAAATTTCCCTCCTGCCAACCCAAGCCTAGCTCTGCCCTCCAGGAATCAGCCTTTGGTTTATCGGTTATCATTTACCCTGCTCTGTCTCTACTTGTTTTATTTTTTTTTCAAAGCTATCATACACTTGCTGAAATGTTATGTCTGCTTAAGCACTTTTGAGTTATGTATTATTTGTGACCATCTATAAGAGAGCTTATAAGACATTTAGAATGTTTTGACAAGTATGGAATTAATGTTGTCAGAATTGTTAGTTAATAGGAAATCCTGAAATTATTTTGAATACTTTTTAGTTTTTGTATTTGCTTCACTTTTTTAGTGATTGGTATTTTTAGTAGAGCTTTTTTGTTTTTAAAAGATTCTGAAATTGATGACAGTAATCCTGTAGATTTATTAAGTTATTGTTGCTTTACTTTAGATGGTTTTAATGAGTTATCTTATTTTAATTGCTTAGAATCCTAGCCTCATGCCCTCTTTTTATCAGTCATTGCTAGTGTCAATATGCTGCTTGAGAAGCTTTTTTAAAAATGACAAGTAAATCCTTCTGTAAATATCTGAATTGAATATCAAATTTTAGATTAATTTTTTGAAGGAAGATATTAATCTGGTGATCAGTTTTCTTAAAGCATACTTTTAAATCCAAATATCCACTTCCGAGGTCGTTAAGTTCAGAGATATTTAGTGTCCAGAGTGCAGAGCAGTATTTTAATCTGAACCGTAATATATAGTTGGTAGTCTCCCAACTAAAATCAGTTGGGTCTGGTATTTTCCCTTTTATTATACAGGGTGGGGCAAAAGTAGGTTTACAGTTGTGTGTATGTGAAATGCAAAGTTTATTCTTGTATTATTATTTATTGTATTGTTTTCCTTAAGAACAACTGTAAACCAACTTTTCCCACCTGTACATAATTTAAAAGGAAAGTCATAAGAAAATCAATTGTAGTGTTAACTTTCTGTATTAAACGCTGGCAGTGATCCTTATGTGTAGTCCAAAAGACAGGTATGTATGTTGTCACTAGCAGATGTAATCATTTCTCTCTTATTTTAATGGGATTGGTTTTGAAAAGTTAACTTTCTATTTGATTCTGTTGACCGATTATCTTAAATCTTTAGGGTCATTTGGTTTTAGTATTTAACTTACAGCAGTTTAAGATCTCTCTCTCTGGCTGGGTAGTGCAGTTGGTTAGAGCATCATCCCTGTATGCCAAGGTTACAGGTTCCATCCCTGGTCAGGGCACATACAAGAATCAACCAATCAGTGTATAAATAAGTGGAATGAGAGATTGATGTTTCTCTCCTCCTTCTTTTCTCTCTGTAAAATCAATAAGTGCATTAAAAAAAAAAATGAACTCTTATTTCCGAAATTCTCCCTTCTACTTTTTTGGGGGGAGAGGGGGGGAGGTCTGGATTATGGAGGTGGAAGTGTTGGTGTTTCCATTATTTGGTTAGTTGAATTGGAATTAATAGGAAGTTCAGATAGTGATCATGATCAAGATGAATATTTGGTCACTAGGTGATTATTGAGGCGTCCTCTCGAATGAGGATGATGAGTTCAGATTCCGGGAAGATTGAGGTTCTCTATGCTGCCTATTGTGATAGAACCTAATGCTTGACTGCTCCTCGTCCTTGCTTTATTCTGAACATGCTCTTTCCCAGTGTAAGGTGAAGTTGTGATTTCAGCTTAGATCTAGCTTGACTGAAGGATGTCAGGATGAATCTCTTTGAGGTACACAGAGTCATCTCACATTGGCCTAATTCCCTCACATGTGTTTGTAGTTGGAGCAATTCTAGGAAGCATCTGAATAATGCTTTTTGTTTGTTTGTTTGTTTGTTAGCCTTGTGGGACTGACTACACAGGATGACCTGAAATTTTTTATAGAGTGAAAATCAGTTGTTTAGTGTCTAAGGGGACTTGCCACTTTTGAATACTTGCCTAGTCACTCAGTTGTTTAGTAGTGCTATTTTTAGGAAGGAAAGGCAGTTAGGTAAGTACTTCAGTTAAATATTTATTAAGCATCTGCTTTGGTACCAGATGCTATAGACAAGCAAGGATACTGGGGAAGCTGCCCTAATCTTCAGGAATTTTTTAGTCCTTAGAGAAAATATAGTGTATTCAGTTATAGTACAGTGCAGAATATGCCTTACTATGGTGCAGGCAAGTTGTAAGGCGTGTTTAGAAATGAAAGAAATCTCTTAAAGATGATGAAGGAAAGCTTCATAAAGAATGTGGCAGCCTGGCCAGGCGGTGGCGCAGTGGATAGAGTGTCGGACTGGGATGCGGAAGGACCCAGGTTCGAGACCCCGAGGTCACTAGCTTGAGTGTGAGCTCATCTGGCTTGAGCAAAAAGCTCACCAGCTTAGACCCAAGGTCGCTGGCTTGAGCAAGGGGTTACTCAGTCTGCTGAAGGCCCGCGGTCAAGGCACATATGAGAAAGCAATCAATGAACAACTAAGGTGTCGCAACAAAAAATTGATGATTGATGCTTGTCCTTATCTATCTTTCTCTCTCTCTCTCTCTGTCCCTGTAAAAAAAAAAAAGAATGTGGCAGCCTGACCTGTGGTGGCGCAGTGGATAAAGCGTCAACCTGGAAACGCTGAGGTTGCTGGTTCAAAACCCTGGGCTTGCCTGGTCAAGGCACATACGGGAGTTGATGCTTCTTGCTCCTCCCCCTTCTCTCTCTCTCCTCTCTATAATGAATAAATAAAATCTTAAAAAAAAAAAGAATGTGGCAGATTTTTGCTTCATTTTTGATGAGTATGGAATAGGCATTCCTGTAATGAAAAACAAGTGAGCAGAAGTAGAAAAGGACAAAAATGTCTGTTTAATTCATGATTCATGTAGGGGACATATAGGTGATTTGTTTGCAAAAGTAGGTTGTAGGATTTTCTGATGCAGGTTAGAAAATGGAGACTCTTTGTTAGGCAACTTGCAGTTTACTATACATTTTGCTTTTTACCTCAGGAAAGATATGTTTCCTTTATAAGGATTTCATTGTGGAACTCTACAACTGTGACACAGGTTGTTTTTTTTTGTGTATTTTTCTGAAGTGAGAAGTGGGGAGGCAGTCAGACAGACTTCCGCATGCGCCAGACCTAGATTCACCTGGCATGCCCACCAGGGGGCAATGCTCTGCCCCTCTGGGGCGTTGCTCCATTGCTTCCAGAACCATTCTAGCGCCTGAGGCCGAGGCGATGGAGCCATCCTCAGCGCCTGAGCCAACTTTGCTCCAGTGGAGCCTTGGCTGCGGGAAGGGAAGAGAAAGAGAGAAAGGAGAGGAGGAGGGGTGGAGAAGCAGATGGGCACGGCTCATGTCCCCTGGTTGGGAATTGAACCTGGGACTTCCACACTCTGGGCCGATGAGCTGCTGCTGAGCCAACCAGCCAGGGCAGACACAGATTGTTTTTTAAAATCTCCTTTACAGGGACAATAGTGTCATCCACAGCAGTGTTTCTTCTAAGTAAGCCCATTTGGAGACAACACCTTACTCCATTGTATAGAACCTATATTTGGAGTTGCCTAAAGTCAGTGACATTAATTCTTTGAGTACCCTTAGTATTGACAAATTTTCATCCTTAAAGGTTGGATTTGATATTTGGAAACAGTCGAAAAGTATTTTCTGTGGCAAATGCAGGTATATATAAAATAAAAAGATTAGTTTTCTTCCCTGGTTTGCAAACTGATCCTGAAAGCCCAGCAAATGGGGCTTGATTTGTTTTGATGTGCTTCTGAACTTCTCTATTGATTTTTTTTTTATGGCTACCTAGTTGCTGTATGGAGTCTGTATATTGGGTAGATACAAATAGAGAAAACTGTTATTTTTTTGTAGCTTCAAGTTAAAAATTTACCATCATTATCTTCCAAATTATCCTATACTGTATTAGCAAATATTTTTAAACTACTTCTTATACTTGTCCTTTACTTTTGAGATAATTCCAGTGTGAATTATTAGCTCATTTTATTTACTATCTCTTGAATATTAGAAGTATTGTAGTACAGTGGTCCATACCCTGAATTTTTTAAATTGAGATATAATGTACAGACCGTAAAATTCACCTCTTTAAAGTATACAGTGCAGTGGTTTCTAATTTATTCACAGGGTTGTGCAAACATCACTATCTAATTCCAGAACACTTTCATTACCCAAGAAAGAAATCCCATACTCATAGCAGTCACTTCTCATTCCTCCTGTGACCTAACCTTTGGCAATCCCTAATTTCTCTGTATCTATGAATTTGCCTATTTTGGACATTTCATATAAATATAATCATACAATATGTGGCCTTTTGTGTCTGCCGCCTTAGCTTGTTTTCAAGATTTATCCATGTTATAACATGTATCAACACTATTGCTTTTGATGGCTAAATTATATTGCATTGTATGGACACACTACATTTTGTTTATTCATTCATCAGTTGACAGACATTTGGTTTGTTTCTACTTTTTGCCAGCCATGAATAATGCTGCTGTGAATAATAGCAGCATTGTTTGTATGGTCATTTGTTTTCACTTCTCTTGGGTATGTGCCTAGGAGTGGAATTGCAGAGTCACACAGTAACTTTTCTTTCCCCATTGATTTGAGAGAGAGGATGGAGGGAGATAGAAGAAGGGGGAGGGAGAGAGAGAAAGTGTGCATGAGAGCGAGAGAGGCATCAACTCTTTGTTCTACTTAGTTCCTTTTGGTTGTGCACTCATTGGTTGCTTCTTGGATATGCCCTGACCAGGGATTGAACCCTGCGACCGTGGCGTTTTAGTACAACGCTTGATCCACTGAGCAACCTGGCCAGGACACAACTGTTTTAAGTTTTTGAGGAACTGCCAAACTTTTCCAAAGTGGCTGCAATATTTTACATTCCCACCAGCAATGGGATTCAGTTTCTTTATACTCTTACTAACACTTATTATTGTCTTTTAAAAAATATTTTATTTATTCATTTTAGAGAGAGAGGAGAGAGAAAGATGGTGGGGAAGGAGCAGGAAGCATCAACTTGTAGTTGTTGCTTCTCATTTGTGCCTTGACCAGGCAAGCCTGGGGTTTTGAACCATCCACCCCAGCGTTCCAGGTTAACATTTAACCCACTGCACCACTACAGGTCAAGCTGTCTTTTTAATTTTAGCTATCCAAGTGAATAGGTATGATATCTCATTATGGTTTTGATTTGCATTTCCCTAATGACAGGTGATGTTGAGCATCTTTTCATATGTTTGTGATTATCTTATATCTAGCTCATTTTTTTTTAAAGTTTATTTATTTTTTTAGAGAGACAGAGATTGAGTCAGAGAGAGGGATAGACAGGGACAGACAGAGGAATGCAGAGAGATGAGAAGCGTCAATTATTAGTTTTTCATTGCGCGTTGCAACACCTTAGTTCATTGATTGCTTTCTCATATGTGCCTTGACCGCGGGCCTTCAGCAGACCGAGTAACCCCTTGCTTGAGCCAGCGACCTTGGGTCCAAGCTGGTGAGCTTTGCTCAAACCAGATGAGTCTGCACTCAAGCTGGCGACCTTGGGGTCTCGAACCTGGTTCCTCCCGCATCCCAGTCCGACGCTCTATCCACTGCGCCACCTCCTGGTCAGGCTATCTAGCTCATTTTTAAATTGAGTTAAGGTGTCTTTTTATTGTTGAGTTTGAGAGTTTATTCTGGATATTAAACCCACATCAGTATGTATTTGGCATATGTTATCTTTTGCATAGTACCCTTAATTTGAGAATAATTGTCAATCAGAAGATAAGCTGTGCCTGACCTGTGGTGGTGCAGTGTGTCCGATAAAGTGTCAACCTGGAAAGCTGAAGTCGCTGGTTCAAAACCCTGGGCTTGCCTGGTCTAGGCACATATGGGAGTTGATGCTTCCTGCTCCTCCCTTCCCTCTTCTCTCTCTCTTTCTCTCCTCTTCACTCTAAAATGAATAAATAAATTTTTTTTAAAAAGAAGATAAGCTGCCTATACAGTAAGCCTTCACTTAAGGTTGTCAATAAGTTTTTCAACTTTAAGTGAAATGATATGTAATGACACCAGTTTTACCGTAGGGTAGTTGGGGTAGTTGATATAAACAAGAGTTAAGTTCTGAGGCATCTCATCAATATTCTAATGAAATGATGTGGAATAAAACATTATTTGAGGACCTGCTGTTATCTTATGAAGGGAATAATGGATATAATAGTAGAGTGATTGAAATGAACTAGAATTACTCAGGAAAGGCTTGTTTAACATTCTTTTCTATGAATTGTTAAAATTGTTAGTTTTTTGATGGAATTGTATAACAATTCTAAATCTTCTGAACTCCTGCTTTTCTGTATTGGGGGTTCATATTATCAAGGTTAGATACTGTGGTGAACCACATATTCCAGTCTGTTCTGTGACTGAATTTTGGATGGTAGATAAATTAGGTTTGGGTAGAGAAGGATACCTTTATGCCTTAGAGACATTTTGTCTGAATTATTGTTTCTAAGTTTGAATAGAGAGAGAAATCTATACAATGGCAGTATTTTTGAAATTTAAGATTACATTTTTTTCGCATTTTATAAAACCCAGATACCTGACAGATTATCTATTTATGGAAAATTATATTTTATTTTTGGTGTTAATCTAAATAAACTATTTTCAAAGACTTGAATTTTGTCATTAGTCTTAGTTTCTCTGATTTTTGAGTTGGTTAGATTTGGTCTGTCACAAAAGGATGAGTGTGTAGTGATGCCTTACAGCTGAAATTGAGAATCTTATGAGGTAGGTGGCAGAATTAGTCTGAGAACCCTTTACTTAGTGGATTCTCTCTGAGGGGAAAGTTGGGAAAGCGATACAGTAATTGGTTGACACCTAATGATTTTTGTCTTGTTTTATTCCTTAGTTCCACATGTTTATGCATATTTTATTAAAGAGAATTATGGATTCTTTTGGTACATCACTTAATCAATTTTCTCAATTCATTATTACACATTCCAAGGAAGTTGCTTGTGTAGAGACAGTTTTTGTTGAGTGCCCTTATTATAATGAAATTCTTATAATACAGTTTTGTGTAAGGTGTATTTTATTTACAAGGAATACTTAAAGAAAAAAATTGTAACAGGTAATTTAGATTTAAATTCACAGTTTGGTACTGAGAAACTAGAAATGAATATGTTTGAGACATTTAATACTAAAGAGAAAATGAAATTCTCAGTTGTATCTTACAATTGTATTAAAAACTTTTATAGCCTGACCAGGCAGTGGCGCAGTGGATGGAGCGTCGACCTGGGTTGCTAAGGACCCAGGTTCAAAATCCTGAGGTCGCTGACTTAAGCACAGGCTCCCTAGCTTGAGCATAGTAGGATCATAGACATGATGCCATGGTCGCTGGCTTCAGTCCAAAGGTCACTGGCTTGAAGCTCAAGGTTGCTGACTTGAGCAAGGGTTCATTGGCTTGGCTAGAGACCCCCAGTCAAGGCACATGAAAGCAATCAATAAACAACTAAGGTGCCACAACTACGAGCTGATGTTTCTCACCTCTTTCCCTTCCTGTTTCTCTCTCTCTCTCTCTCTAAAAAAAGAAAAAACCTCTTCTAACAATACTTGACCATTTGAAGTAAAGGAGTGTTTCTTATAACTTCTAAATTATTAAAAGTTTGTCCATCACAGTTGTTTTACAAAGTTTGAAGGGGATTATTTAGAAAAATTGTCTCAGGAGATTTTTGGTAAGTGTAACTGGGGAATATATAAACTAATACTTGACATGTAGAAAGCAGGTGTCATAAAAATGTTAATTTTGTCACCATTTTATATATACAGAGAGTGTGTGAAAAGAGCACATTTTATACTTTTTAGAAAACTTTCACATACATTATTTTGTTTTTATTTAGAATGTAGAAAAGATGGGTATTAAAAAACAATTGGCCAGCCTGACCTGATGGTGCAGTGGATAGAACATCGGCCTGGGACGCAGAGGACCCAGGTTCTCTCTCCCTTCCTGCCTGTCGTCCTCTGTCTCTAGAAAAAAAAATTGGCAATTGGGAAATGTTGAGTAATAACTTTTGTTAAAGCAGTTGATATTTTTCCTTAGCATAAGTGTTTCCCTCCAATCCACAGAAATAATTTTGTGGTATTTTAATGTTTGAAACATTTACATATCTTCTCAGGTAAAGGTAAAACACAACTAAACTCTTCCAGAAGCAAAGTTACCTTGCTCCAGTTGCTGTATGAAGTTACATGGTAGTTATTTCCCTCTGTTAAAGATGACATATATTGAGACTTAACTTTCTGTTTTATATATATATTTTGTTGTTGTTTTGTTTTGTTTGTTTTACAGAGACAGAGAGAGAGTCAGAGAGAGGGATAGATAGGGACAGACAGAAACGGAGAGATGAGAAGCATCAATCATCAGATTTTTGTTGCGACACCTTAGTTGTTCATTGATTGCTTGTTGTTCATATGTGCCTTGACTGCGGGCCTTCAGCAGACTGAGTAACCCCTTGCTTGAGCCAGTGACCTTGGGTCCAAGCTGGTGAGCTTTGCTCAAACCAGATGAGTTTGCGCTCAAGCTGGCGACCTTGGGATCTTGAACCCGGGTCCTCTGCATCCCAGTCCGACTCTCTATCCACTGCACCACTGCCTGTTGTTTTTTTTTTTTTTCACATGTGGGATTTTCTTTTACCAAGCAAGGTTTACTCTAGAGATCCTTGTTAAATTAGTTTTTCTTCCCCTTTATTTTGTAAATTTAGGAGAGAGAGAACATATCTTCACCCTCTGGAAATCTCTAAAAAGTCAACCAGTAAGAGAAATGTACACAATAACTTATTAATAATGATCATGATAAAATGATTCAGACTCTGAAAAATAAATTGTGAGACTGCGTTAGTCACAGACTATCGAGTATTACCGAGAATGAAAATGCTCTTCATGTAAGTTTTTTCAATAATAACAATTCCCATGGGAAATAATACTGATGTTCACATCTTCTAACCCTAAAAGTAAGTCTTGAGGCCCTGGACACGTAGCCCAGTTGGTTTGAGTGTCATACCAATACGCCAAGGTTGTGGGTCAGATCCCCATTCAGGGAACATACAAGAATCAACCAGTGAATGCATAAATAAGTGGAAGAACAAAGAGATTCTCTTTCTCTCTCCCACCAGGCCGATGCTCTACCACTGAGCCAACCGGCCAGGGCCGATTCTGAAATTTTAAAAGCAAAAGTGTGAATTAATGGAGAAGAATATTTTAATATAGTTACATTGATAATAGATTTTATTTATTGGCCCTGGCATGTTGGCAGAGCGTCGGCCTGGCGTGCAGGAGTCCTGGGTTCGATTCCTGGCCAGGGCACACAGGAGAAGCGCCCATCTGCTTCTCCACCTCCCCCTCCTTCCTCTCTGTCTCTCTCTTCCCCTCCCGCAGCCAAGGCTCCACTGGAGCAAAGTTGGCCTGGGTGCTGAGGATGGCTCTGTGGCCTCTGCCTCAGGCGCTAGAATGGCCCTGGTTGCAACAGAGCGACGCCCCAGATGGGCAGAGCATCGCCCCCTGGTGGGCATGCCGGGTGGATCCCTGTCGGGCGCATGCGGGAGTCTGACTGCCTCCCGTTTCCAACTTCAGAAAAATACAAAAAAAAAAAAAAGCTTTATTGATTTTAGAGAGAGGAGGGAGAGAGAAGGGGTGGGGAGGAGCAGAAAGCATAAACTAGTAGTTGACTGGACAAGCCCAGGGTTTTAAACCAGCAACTGCAGTGTTTCAGGGCAACGTTTTATCCACTGCACCACCATATTTCAGGCCTACATTGATAATAAATAAACTGATATTGTAGGCAAGGACAAGGGAGCAGAGCTGTTGATCACCCAGACAGTTTTTTCCCTTTTTTTTTTTCTTCCTGAGGACTTTATTTTGGAAAAAGTGGAACGTTTGTTCTGGTTGGTTAAGTGAGTAAGAAATCTTTACATGTTATCTCTCAGACATTACATGATAGAAATTATTTTTCAAAATTATATGATGATATGTAAGTAAAAATATCTTTAGTAATAATCACTGTACCTAAGTCAGCCAGTTCATATTCTTTCAGATATTCTTTATCAGGTAATCTAGATGAAATCAACTATTTTGAGGAATATAAATATATATACAGTTGTAAATAGAAAAGAAGGTAAAGAATAAAGACTGTGAAACAGGAAGAATTTGTTTTCAAATTGTGGTGATGCCAAATCTGGTTTCTGTGACTCAAAAGCAGAAGTATAAGCAGTGATAGTAATGAAACTGTTGCTATTATAACATTGCTATTACAGATTATGAAATAATCAGCACCCTTTAAAACTTGGTACTGAAAGGATGCTTGCTCACAGATGGTAAAAAATATGCAGGGTCTTGAGCTGTTTGGTCTAATAATTCAGCCTACTATTCTGCCAAGAATGTTCTTTCAGGAATGAGTAACTTGCTTTTGCATGATGTAGCTTTTCATTCATCATCCTTCTCTACTCTTTATATCTTCAGTTTTTCTTTACATTTTTTTCCTTTTTGTGCATGTAAAATAATATGTTTGGGAACACATCAAAATAAGAAGTAAACTGAATTTATTTTTGTTTTATTTTTTAGCAAGAGAAAGTGACAAAGAGACAGGAAGGTGGAGAGATGAGAAGCATCAACTCGTAGTTGTGGCACCTTAGTTGTTCATTGATTGCTTTCTCATATGTGTCTTGAACAGGGTGCTCCAGCTGAGCCAGTGACCCCTTGCTCAAGCCAGCAACCGTGGGCTCATGTCTATGATCCTGCTTTCAAGCTGGTGACCCTGTGCTCAAGCTGGTGACCTTGGGTTTTGAACCTGGTTCCTCAGTGTCCCAGTTCCACACTCTATCCAGTGTGCCAGCATCTGGTCAGGCAAACAATTTTTTAAATAAATGTATATATGTATTTTAGTCTGAGGAAACATACTTTCAGAAACTCGTGGAGATAAGAATGACTTTAGAAGTAGAAACAGTAATGGTCATAGTAAAGAGAATGAAATTAATGAGAGAATTCAGTAATGAAATTATTCAATGAATTCTTTTTGTGAATATTTTTGTCTCTATTTGCATCATTGTTCATATTAAGTCCATAAAAGAATTTTGTTTTATATAAAGAAGTTTTTCTCTTCTGGCTTTTGTCTTTATGAGTTTAAGAAAACTTGGGCCTGACCAGGCAGTGGTGCAGTGGATAGAGCGTTGGACTGGGATGTAGAGGACCCAGGTTCGAAACTCTAAGGTGGCCAGCTTGAACGTGGGCTCATCTGGTGTGAGCAAAGCTCACCAGCTTGGGCCCAAGGTCGCTGGCTCGAGCAAGGGGTTACTCGGTCTGCTGAAGGCCCATGGTCAAGGCACATATGAGAAAGCAATCAATGAACAACTAAGGTGTTGCAACAAAAAACTAATGATAGATGCTTCTCATCTCTCTCCGTTCCTTTTAGTCTGTCCCTATCTATCCCTCTCTGACTCTCTCTGTCTCTATAAAAATAAAAAAATAAAAATAAAAAAATAAAAAAAAAAAAAAAGGAAGAAAACTTGGGATGTAGCCTTTCTTGGTTCTTCCATTTGCTTTTATTCCCATTTTTGTAAAAAATACCAAGTTACATGAACATTTGATGAACTTCTAGAGAAAATACATAATGCACAAAAATAATTTTAGACCTGAATTTGCATGCTTTTCAAATGTCAACCTGAGTAGTGAACCCTTTAAAGATTGTGTATTTTTAGGTTACACTCATGGCTGTGATTTATGACAGTGAAAGGGTACAAAACTAAATAAGCAGAGGAAAAAGACACATGGGCAAAGTCCAGAGGAAACCAAGTGTAAGCTTCTAAGAGTACTCTCCCAGTGTAGTCACCAGGTCACACTGAAGTTCCCCAGGAAATGTTGTGACATCACAAGTAAAATGTACTCTACCAGGGGTGCTCATTAGACTCCGTTTCCAAGGGGAAAGATTGTATCTTGATAGGATGGAAGAGGTTGCTAAATGTATTCTTCATTCAGAAGTTTAATTCCTCTTCATCAGTTCTCTAACAGTTTACCACATTCTGAGGCCCATTCTTTTTTTTTTTTTTTTTACAGTGACAGAGAGTAAGAGAGAGGGATAGATAGGAACAGACAGACAGGAACGGAGAGAGATGAGAAGCATCAATCATTAGTTTTTCATTGCGCGTTGCAACACCTTAGTTGTTCATTGATTGCTTTCTCATATGTGCCTTGACCGTGGGCCTTCAGCAGACCGAGTAACCCCTTGCTAGAGGCAGCGACCTTGGGTTCAAGCTGGTGGGCTTTTTTGCTCAAACCAGATGAGCCCGCGCTCAAGCTGGCGACCTCGGGGTCTCGAACCTGGGTCCTCTGCATCCCAGTTCGACGCTCTATCCACTGCGCCACCGCCTGGTCAGGCCTGAGGCCCATTCTTGAAACACTTGCAAGTAACAGCAATAAAATGTAGCTTTGATTTAGGCAGATCTGGGTATAAATTTTATCTTCATATTTTACCATCTATGGAGTGTATAGAACTAATTTTAATGTATTCTTATATAATAATATTAATAGTAAATACTGTGTAGGAGGTTTATAAGAATTGACTAAGAAGCAAAGAATTTCATCTTTGCTTAATAAATAATAAATAGATCACATGAAAAACTATCTGTTGAAACTGAGTCATGAAATTTATTCTTTGTATGTACTCCTGAAATAACACAGTTTTTAAAAATATTTTTGTAATATAGAACAATGATTGCTCTCTCTGGCATTTAAATTACACTGTGTTTGGGCTGTTTAAAACTTTTATATATTTACAACTTTTATATAATGGTTTGGGTGATTACAACTTATATAACATTATTACATTAGGACAGGGGTCGGGAACCTTTTTGGCTGAGGGAGCCATGACCGCCACATATTTTAAAATGTAATTCCCTGAGAGCCATACAACGACCCGTGTACGTTACACATTATCCAATAAAAATTTGGTGGTGTCCCGGAGGACAGCTGTGATTGGCTCCAGCCACCCACAACCATGCACATGAGCGGTAGGAAATGAATGGATTGTAATACATGAGAATGTTTTATATATATATATATATATATTTTATTTATTTATTTATTTATTTTTTGAGACAGAGTCAGAGAGAGGGATAGACAGGGACAGACAGATAGGAACGGAGAGAGATGAGAAGCATCAATCATCAGTTCTTCGTTGCGCGTTGCGACAACTTAGTTGTTCATTGATTGCTTCCTCATATGTGTCTTGTACGCGGGCCTTCAGCAGACCGAGTAACCCCTTGCTGGAGCCAGCGACCTTGGGTTCAAGCTGGTGGGCTTTTGCTCAAACCAGATGAGCCCACGCTCAAGCTGGTGACCTTGGGGTCTTGAACCTGGGTCCTCTGCATCCCAGTCTGATGCTCTATCCACTGCGCTACCGCCTGGTCAGGCAATGTTTTTATATTTTTGACATTTTTTTTATCAAAAGAGCCACATCTGGCTGGCAAGCCATAGGTTCCCGACCCCTGCATTAGGACATACCATAGGATAGAGTAGCTCAAAATGCTTAAGGTTTTATTGGGGTTTTTTTTTGCCAACAAGTATATATGTGTTTTTTCCTTAGGTAAAAAGTGTTAGCTTTTTTTTTTTTTAAGATTTTATTTATAGATTTTACATGGTGGAGAGGGGAAAAACAAGAAGTATCAATTCATAGTTGCTTTACTTCGGTTGTTCATTGATAGCATGTCACATGTACCTTGACTGGGCAAGGCCAGGGTTTCAAACTGGCAACCTCAGTATTTCAGGTGATACTCTGTCTAGTGTGCCATCACAGGTCAAGGGACTGTTAGCGTTTCTTAGGTTTAAAAAAAAAAAAAATCTATCTTAGGCAGGGAGTAGAGTGGGAAAATCCCTGAGGCAGAATAACTAGGTTCTGATATGAGTATGGTTGTATGGTTTTGAGCAAGTATATTACTTAATCTCTCTGCATTTTGGTTTTCTTAATTGTAAAATAAAGTCTTAATTGTAAAATAAGAGCCTTCTAATTTTAATATTTTGAGAAATCTTTCACTGTTGAAAAGTTCTCCGTCCATCTTTCATAGTGGCTGTACTAATTTATGTTCCTACTAACAATGCACAGGGTTCCCTTTTCTCCACATCCTTGCCAAAAATTCTTTTTGATATTAGTAATTCTAAGAGATGTGAGGTGATATGTCATTGTGGTTTTGATTTGCATTCTCTGATGATTAAATGATGTAGAGCATCTTTTCATGGACCCGTTAGCAATATGTATGTCTTTTTTAGAAAAAGTCTGTTAAGATATTTTTTAAAATTTTTAAATAGCTGTTTGTTTATTTCTTTGAGAAAGGGAGAGAGAGAGAAACATTGATTTTCTGTTCCACTTATTTATGTATTTATTGGTTGATTCTTGTATGTGCCTTGACTGGGGATTGAACCCACAGACTTAGTGTATTGGGACGATGCTCTAAAACCAAGCTACCTGGCCAGGGCCTATTTTTATATCAGATTATTTGTTTTTTGCTGTTGAGTTGTATGAGTTCTTTATATATTTTGGGTGTTAACCTCTTATCAGATACATGACTTGGAAATATTTTTCTCTCATTTAGTAGGCTTCCTTTTCATTTTGTTGATAGTTTCTTTTGCTGTGTAGAAGCTTTTATTTATTTTTATTTTTGTTTCTTGATTTTAGAGGAAGGGAGAGAGAAAGAAACATTGATTTGTTGTTCCAGTTATTTATGAATTCGTTGGTTGATTTTAACCCCCGTGATTGATTCTTGATTGTGCCCTGACCAGGTATCAAACCCACAACCTTGGCATAATATCCAGATGATACCCTAACCATCTGTGGTACCGGGACAGGGCCACGGAAGCTTTTTAGTTGGATGTTGTTCCACTTATCTTTGCCTTTTGCCTTTGCTTTTGGCCACAAGTTGTGGCCAAGACCCATGTCAAGGGGCTGCCATCTGTGTGCTTTCTTCTAGGAGTTTTATCGTTTCAGGTCTTCAAGTTTTTCATTCCCTTTTTGGTTTATAGTGTAAGACAGTGGTCCAGGTTCATTCTTTTGCATGTGGCTTTCCAATTTTTCTAACACCATTTATTGAAGAGACCGTCCTTTCCAGATTATGTATTCTTGACTCCTTTATCATATATTAATTGGCTATATATGCTTAAGTTTATTTCTGGCCTCTCTGTCTCATTGATCTGTGTGTCTGTTTATGCCAGTACCGTACTGTTTTAATTACTAAAGCTTTGTAATAGGTTTGAAATTAGGACATGTGATGCCTTCAGTGTTGTTCTTTCATAAGCTTGCTTTGGCTATTCAGTCTTTTATCCTTTCATAAAAATTTGAGGATTGTTTGCTTTATTTTGGTGAAAAATGCTCTAGGAATTTTGATGGAAATTGCATTTTGATAGAGATTGATAGAGATTTTGACTATTGAAATATATTGCTTTGGATAGGTATGGATATTTTAACAGTATTAATTCTCCTAATCCATGTGCACAGAATATCTTTCCATTTATTTGTGTCTTCAATTCATGAATGCCTATAGTTTCCAGTATATAGGTCTTTCTCTTCCTTTATTAATTTTTAGGCATTTTATTCTTTTTGAAACAATTGTAAATGGGATTGCGTCTTAATTTGTCTTTCTGATAGTTCATTACTAGTTTGTAGAAATGCAGCAGATTTTTGTGTATTTGTTTTATATCCTGCTACTTTGCTTTGTAGTTTATTCTAACAGCTTTTTAGTAGATTCTTTGGGGTTTCCTGGTAATGTGTTATCTGCAAATAGTGACAGTTTTACTTCTTTCCAATTTGCATGCTTTCCCCCCCTTTCATTGGGTGGGACTGACAATACAGTTATGTGCTGCAAATGACATTTCAGTCAATGAAGTACCAGTATATATGACTGTGGTCCCATAAGATCAAATGGAGCTGAAACTTTTCTGTTGCCTTATGTTGTCCTAGCTGTCATGTTGTAGTGAAATACATTACTTACGTTTGTGGTGATGCTGGTGTAAACCTCCTTCACTGCCAAGTGTATAAAAGAACAGCATATGCAATTATGTATCATACATAATACCTATTAACAACTCTTACTGGTTTATGTATTTACTATGCTGTACTTTCTGTCATTGTTTTAGAGTGTACTTTTTTTTACTTATAAAAAGAAGTTTGCTGTAAGACAGTGTGCTGTGTTAACACTAGCAGCATCCTCATACATCTTGTGTTTACCTCATTCTTGATTGTATCTTTTGCTTGATTTAATTGCCTTTTATTTTGTACAGTAACATACTATACAGGCTTTTGGCCTAGAACAATAGCTATACCATATTGCCTAGGTAGTAATAGGCTGTACCATCTAGGTTTGTGTAAGGACACTGATGTTTGCACAGTGAGAGAATCGCCTAGTGACACATTTCTCAGAACATATCTCTATGATTAAGTGGTGCATGACTGGACCATATTAAATAAAAGTGGTGAGTCTTGTTCCTGATCTTAAAGGAAAAGCTTTTAGCTTTTCACCATTGAATGTGATGTTAGCTGTGTGTTTCATATATGGACTTTATTATGTTGAGATACATTCCCTCTATACCCACTTTGTTGAGAGATTTTATCATAAATGGATGTTGAATTTTGTCAAATGCTTTTTCTGCATCTATTGAGATGATCATGATTGTTATCCTTCATTTTGTTAATGTGCTATATCACACTGACTGATTTGCTGATTTTGAACCATTTTTGCACCCCTGGAATAAATCTACTTGTGATCATGATGTGTGATCCTTTTAATTTATTGTTGAAGTCTGTTTGCTAATACAGTAAAGTTGACCTTTGAACAACACAGGTTTAAACGGGATAGGTCTACCTGTATGCACTTTTATCCAACATGTTTTCCTTAGGGTTTTCTTAATTACATTTTCTTTTCTCTAGCTTAACTTTATAGTAAGAATACAATATATAAAACATAGTACAAAGTATATGTGAATTGATTATGTTATTGGTAAGTCTTGTCAACAATAGGCATTCAGTACTTAAGTTTCTGGGGAGTGAAAAGTTATACATGAATTTTTGACTGCGTGAGTGATCATTATCCTGATCCCTGTGTTCAAGGATCAACTGAATATTGATGAGGGTTTTTAAATCTATGTTCATCAGGGATACTGGCCTATAATAGTCTATTGTGGCATCCTCATCTGGTTTTGATACCAGGGTAATGTTAGCCTTGTGAAATGAATTTGGAAGAGTTCCTTTCTTATTATTTTTTTAGAGAGGAAGAGTTGGGGGGAGGGAGATCCATCCATTGCTCTACCTACCCATGCATTCATTGGTTGATTCTTGTATGTGTCGGGACTGGGGATCGAACCCACAACATTGGTGTACCGGGATAATGCTTTACCTAACTGAGCTACTCTGCCAGGGCCAAAGTGTTCCTTTCTGTTATGTTTTTTTTGGAAGGGTTTGAAAATGATTGGTATTAGTTTTTTGAATGTTTGATAGAATTTTATCAGTGAAGCCATCTGGTCCTAGCTGCTGTTTATTGGAAGGTTTTTGATTGCTGATTCATTCTCCTTACTAGTAATTGGTCTGTCCAGTTCTGGTAAGTTGTATGTTTCTAGGAATTTGTCCATTTATTAGAGGTTGTTCAATTTGTTGACATAGCAGTTGTGTATAGTCTCTTGTGATTCTTCATTTTTGTTTGTTTTTTAGCAAGAAAAAAGAGACAAGCAGATAGGGACAGACAGGAAGGGACGATTCTTTTTTTTTTTTTTTTTTTTTTCATTTTTCTGAAGCTGGAAACAGGGAGAGACAGTCAGACAGACTCCCGCATGCGCCCGACCGGGATCCACCCGGCACGCCCACCAGGGGCGATGCTCTGCCCATCCTGGGCGTCGCCATATTGCGACCAGAGCCACTCCAGCGCCTGAGGCAGAGGCCACAGAGCCATCCCCAGCGCCCGGGCCATCTTTGCTCCAATGGAGCCTTGGCTGCGGGAGGGGAAGAGAGAGACAGAGAGGAAAGCGTGGCGGAGGGGTGGAGAAGCAAATGGGCGCTTCTCCTATGTGCCCTGGCCGGGAATCGAACCCGGGTCCTCCACACACTAGGCCGATGCTCTACCGCTGAGCCAACCGGCCAGGGCTCAAGGGACGATTCTTGATATTTTTTTTGTACTAGTAACACTTCTTTAATTTCTATCAGAAATTAAACAACATTGGTGTACCGGGATAATGCTTTACCTAACTGAGCTACTCTGCCAGGGCTGAAGTGTTCCTTTCTGTTATTTGAGTCCTCTTTTCTAGATCAATCTACCTAAAGGTTTGTCAGTTTTCTTCCTCTTTTCAAAGAACCAGCTCTTCATTTCTTTGATCTTTTCTATTGACTTTTTAGTCTCTAATTTATTTTTGCTGTAATCTTTGATGTATCCTTCCAAGTTAGGACCTTTTTTGTTCTTTTTCTAGTTCCTTGAGATGTAGTTTTGGTTGATTTGAGACTTTGTTTTTGGAGGTATAGGCATTTATCACCAGGAATTTTCCTCTTAGAACTGCTTTTGCTATATCTCATAAATTTTGGTATATTTTCATTTTCATTTGTCTCAAGGTATTTTTTATTCATTGATCCAATGGTTTAGTCAGTAGCATGTTGTTTAATCTCCATATGTTTGTGAATTTTTCAGTTTTCTTATAGTTAATTTGTGGTTTTATATCAAATGCTTAGAAAAGATGATGCTTGATATGATTTTATTCCTCTTGAATTCATTAAGAGTTGTTTTGTGGCCCAAAGTATGATGTACTTTAGAAAATGTTTCATATGAACTTGAGAAGAATGTGTTTTCACTTGTTTTTGGATGGAATTTTCTGTAAATATCTGTTAAGTCCATCTGGTCTAATGGGTTAAGGCCAGTGTTTCCTAATTGCTTTTCTTTCTGAATGATCTGTTTATTGATGTAAGTGGGATATTAAAGTCTCCTATTATTGTTATATTGCTATTTTTCCCTTTAGGTATATGAATATTTGCTTTATATATTTAGGTGCTCCTATATTGGGTGCATAAATACAAATGTTACACCTTTTGCTGGATTTATCTTTTTATCATTATGTAATACTCTTCTTTGTCTCTTATATGTATATAGTCTTTATTTTAAAATCTTTTTAAAAATCTGTTTTGTCTGATATAAATATACTCACTCTCTTTTTTGATTTTCATTTGCATGGAATTTATTTTTTCATTGTTTTATTTTCAGTCTGTGTGTGTGTGTATGTGTGTCCTTTTTATTTTTGGCCATTTAGCCACTCTGTTTTGATTGGAGAATTTCGTTCATTTACATTTAAAATAATTATTGATAAGTGTGCATTTACTGCCATTTTGTTAATTGTTTTCTAGCTGTTTTTGTAATTCTTTGTTCCTATTCTTTCCTTGTGATTTGATGACTTTCTTTAGTGCTTGTAATCCTTTCTCTTTCTCTTTTCTGTATTACCTATAAGTTTTTGCTTTGTGGTTACCACAAGGCTTATATATAACTTGTCTATAGCAGTCTCTTTTAATTTGATAACTTAAGTTTGATCCCATTGTAAAGGCCATCATTATTACTCTGCCCCATTTTATGTTTTTGATGTCAGATTTTTACATCTATTTTCTTGTGTATCCTTTAATGATTGTAGTCATAGTTATTTTTTTTTTATCTTTTAGCCTTCATACTGGCTGAATGTTAGTCTGATTGATGTTGTGACATAATTTCTTTATCTTTACTTCTTTCTGTCGCTCTTGGTTAGTTCCACTCCCTTTTTTTTTTGAGCTGACTTATCTTTTTTTATAAATAAAAAATTATGGGGACAGCCTGACCTGTGGTGGCGCAGTGGGTAAAGCGTCGACCTGGAAATGCTGAGGTCGCTGATTCGAAACCCTGGGTTTGCTGGTCAAGGCACATATGGGAGTTGATGCTTCCTGCTCCTCCCCCCTTCTCTCTCTCTCTTTCTCTTTCTCCCTCTCTCTCTCCTCTCTAAAATGAATAAATAAAATTTTTAAAAAAACTTAAAAATTATGGGGACAGACAGACAGGAAGGCTCCTTAGTCTCCTTAGTTGTTCATTGATTGCTTTCTCATATATGCCTTGACAGGGCGGGGGACGGCTACAGCAGAGCAAATGACACCTTGCTCAAGCCAGCGACCTTGGGGCTTAAGCCAGCAACCTTGGGGTCATGTCTATGATCTTGCGCTCAAGCTGGATAAACCCGCGCTCAAGCTGGATAAACCCGCACTCAAGCCAGCGACCTCAGGGTTTCGAACCTGGGTCCTCCACGTCCCAGTCCGATGCTCTATCCACTGCACCACCAACTGGTCTGTCTGAAAATTGTGGATTTTGAAAAGCAATATTTTCCCAGAAGTCTCCTTTTTATTTGTAGGACTACTTGGAAAACATGAGAACAATATTTACCTCTAAAACATTTTTAAAATATTGACTACCTGAAAAAAACCAGAGATATTTGTAAAAATTGAAAAATTGGGGTTCTACCCCAGATCTGCTGAATTAGACTCTTCTTAGGTGAGGCATGGGAATCCATTTTTTTTTTTTAGAGAGAGACAGAGACAGAAGGATGGATAGATAGACAGGAAGGGAGGGAGACAAGAAGCATCAGTTCTTCATTGTGGCACCTTAGTTGTTCATCGATTATTTTCTCATATGTGCCTTGATTGGGAGACTCCAGCAGAGCGAGTGAGCCCTTGCTCAAGCCAGCGACCTTGGACTTCAAGCCAGCCACCATGGGGTTATGTCTAGGATCCCACGCTCAAGTTGGTGAGCCCATGCTCTAGCCAGTGACCTCAGAGTTTCAAACCTGGGTCTTTAGCATCACAGGCCGACCCTCTATCCACTGTACCATTGCCTGATCAGGCTATTCTTAGTTTTTTGAGGAACCACCATACTTTCTTCCATAATGGTTGTACTAATTTGTATTACCACCAGCAGTGAATTACAGTTTCTTTTTCTCCTAGCCTCTCCAACACTTGTTATTACCTGTCTTGTTGATAATAGCCAACTTAACAGGTGTGAAGTGGTATCTCATTGTAGTTTTGATTTGCATTTCTTGAATAGCTAGTGAAGATGAGCATCTTTTCATATTTAAGTGCTTCATATTCATTTTGGAATATCCCCTAATTTTTGTGAGCAGTATATCAGTTGGCCTTTTGTATGCCCTTCTGGGGGGAGTATCTGTTCAGGTCCTCTCCCCATTTTTTAATTGTATTGTTTGCTTGTTTGTTACTGATCTGACTCCTATTGAACACTCGCCTACAATGATGGAAGAGTTCTTTATATATTTTTGGATATTAATCCCTTATTGGAACTGTTGTTTATAAATATCTCCCATTGATTGGCTGCCTTTTTGTTTTGTTATTGGTTTCTTTTGTTGTGCAGAAGTTTTTTTTTGTTTGTTTTGTTTTGTTTTTTCATTTTTCTGAAGCTGAAAACAGGGAGAGACAGTCAGACAGACTCCCGCATGCGCCCGACCAGGATCCACCCGGCATGCCCACCATGGGGGCGATGCTCTGCCCATCCTGGGCGTCGCCATGTTGCGACCAGAGCCACTCTAGCGCCTGAGGGAGAGACCACAGAGCCATTCCCAGCGCCCGGGCCATCTTTGCTCCAATGGAGCCTTGGCTGCGGGAGGGGAAGAGAGAGACAGAGAGGAAAGCTCGGCGGAGGGGTGGAGAAGCAAATGGGCGCTTCTCCTGTGTGCCCTGGCCTAGAATCGAACCCTGGTCCTCCGCACGCTAGGTCTGAAGTTTTTAGTTTAATATAATCCCACTCATTTATTTTTGCCTTTACTTCCCTTGCCTTAGACGTCAAATTCATAAAATGTTCTCTACAGCCAAGGCTGTAACTTTTTATTACATACTTTTTCAGTGTTTATAAAAATAAAAATGTTAATATTTTTCTTACTTTCCCCATTTCTTACATAAAACAATACAGATAAATTACCTTGCTCTGTAGCTTGCATTTTTTACTTAATGTATCTTAGCTATCTTTTCATACTAGTATATAGAGAACATGCTCATTCTTTTTTACAGCTGCATTGCATTTCATTGTGTAGATGGACTGTAATATATTTAGATGGTTATTGAACATCTGAGTTTTTATTTTTCACTATCACTAATTATACTGCAGTGATAATATTGTACCTAAGTTATTTTGTGTGTGTGCCAATATCTGTAGGATATATTCCAAGAAATGTTATTTGTATTTTTAATTTTGTGAGCTGTTGTCAAATTACCCTCTACATGGGTGATACAATTTTGTGCTCCTTCCATCATTGTAGGCGAGTGTCCATTAGGAAAACGTCTAAATTTCCCATAGCCTTACTAATATAGTACTGTGTCTGACTGCAGATTTCTGTAAATTTGATAGGTAAAAAAATATTCTCAGTATAGTTTTTAAAAAATTGTTAATTGAATTTCTTGGGGTGCCACTGTTTAACATAATTATACAGATTTCAGGTGCCCATTTTTACAACACATCTCTCTACACCGTATTGTATGTTCACTGCCCCTGCCCCCCCACCAAGTCAAGTTTTCGTCCATTACCATTTATTTGACCCTCCTATACCCTCTTTCACCTTCTCATTATAGTTTTTATTGGCATTTTCTATGTGAGTTTGAGCTTCTTATCTTTAAGGCCAATTCCTGTTTATATTTTATCTTGAGTTGACTTCCTGCAGTGATGATTATGATACTATGTCAGTGGTGAAAATAATGATTTAATAGGGGAGGAAAGGCAGGAGATGATTGTTCTTAAAAAAAAAAAAAGGACTTCTTTGGAAAGTTCAGTTGTTTTGTTACTGTTTTAGGAGGCCTGCAGTATGTGATTGGCACAGCATAAGCATCTAGGGTTTTCTACCCTTATGCCTTCTCTACCTTTTTCAAGAAAGCATAGATTGTTATACTTTCTCTTTAAACTGCTTTGAAGAATTGTAGAAATTATTCAGATTTTGCCCAAAAGCTTGTTCTTGTATTTACTTACTGTAGTCACTTGCTAAACTAGTCTTTATCTAGGTGATATAAGTTGATTTCTAGAAATGTTTTTATTTTCATTTAGTATAGTCTACAAAATGCTCAATGCCTTTTTTCATGATGCTGATTCTTGTCTCCAACTTGCCTGTTTTATGTTCTTTTTGGCACTTCATTCTTTCTGTGTCAGTAAGCATTTTGTTTACTGAATGATGAGAGGACTCTTTTGAGCTTTTTGTTAGTAATGTTGCTTGCTTTGTTTGCATTCTGAACTAAAACCCTTTTCCTAAAGCAGTTATGTTTATACAGTTTACTAATGCCATTAAATATTGTGTTGGCAGTAGTTTGTTAACATTATTGTTTAATTTCTTAAAATCTGATATCTTGGCAACTACAGAAGCAGATAGTAAAGTACCAGAGATTTAAAAAAATGTGCCCAGTTAAAGGAACAAGAGGCAGAATGAGGGTAGAAACTAATGACTCAGAGGATAGGGCTACAGTATATTCTGAGAGCGAAGTTGACAAGGAAGTAAATATTTAGTGACTCAGGAAGACTGACCCAAAATGTTCTCTGTCAGATAAAGGTATCTAGCAAGGACAACCTCTTTGCTTTAGGTACAATCTTGTTTAGATGATTGGGCTGAATTGCATTTTAATTTATTCGTTGAAATGCCAGATGTTCTGTGAGCACTTAGGCTAGCTACCCAGCACTGTGCCAGTTGCAGGGATACAGTGATGTGCATAGCAGACTGTTCCTACTTGCCTTGTCATTTAGAGTCTAGTGCAGGGGTTGGGAACGTTTTTGGCCGAGAGAGCCATGAACGCCACATATTTTAAAATGTAATTCCGTGAGAGCCATACAACGTGTACATTACACATTATCCAATAAAAATTTGGTGTTGTCCCGGAGGACAGCTATGATTGGCTCCAGCCAACCGCAACCATGAACATGAGCGGTAGGAAATGAATAGATTGTAATACATGAGAATGTTTTATATTTTTAACATTATTTTTTTTTTATTAAAGATTTGTCTGCAAGCCAGATGCAGCCATCAAAAGAGCTACATCTGGCCCTGGCCGGTTGGCTCAGCGGTAGAGCGTCGGCCTGGCGTGTGGGGGACCCGGGTTTGATTCCCGGCCAGGGCACACAGGAGAAGTGCCCATTTGCTTCTCCCCCCCCCCCCCCTCCTCTCTCTCTCTTCCCCTCCCGCAGCCAAGGCTCCATTGGAGCAAAGATGGCCCAGGCGCTGGGGATGGCTCCTTGGCCTCTGCCCCAGGTGCTAGAGTGGCTCTGGTTGCCCCTGATGGGCGTGCCGGGTGGATCTCTGTCGGGCGCATGCGGGAGTCTGTCTGACTGTCTCTTCCCGTTTCCAGCTTCAGAAAAATACAAAAAAAAAAAAAAAAGAGCTACATCTATCTGGCTTGCGAGCCATAGGTTCCCGACCCCTGGTCTAGTGGGAGAAATAGGGCATTAATAGCACGAGGAACCTATAACTACACAATGAATAAAACTCTGAAAGGAGATGTTGTTCTGTGTGTGTTTGATTGTAATGGGAGCAGATTGGAGTAATAGAAATTCGGGAGAATTTCTAAAAAGAAATTTTTATTCGAGAGGTGTGAGATTAACCTGCGGAAGGCAAAAGAGAAGAGGGGTAGGGAGGAGAGAATTCTTCCAGGCTAGGTAACAATATGTTTTCAAAAGACAGGAAAAAACAATTTAGACTTTAGTTTCCCTTTTAGGATTCTGGTTTAAGTAAATATTTGTATTTCCTTTTCACCACTTGGTGGCACTTAAAACATGCTTAACTGGGCACAGTTTTGGCTGTGGAATACCATTGCACTTAAAATTAGGGGAACCGATATATGTGAAAATTTGAGCCAAAGGAAGCACTGAATGACTTTATTATTAAGATGTTATGGGAAGTAAAGAGAGGGTATACTCAGGCATCAGATAGTTCTGTAAATGGACAGCTGTGCAGTCACTGCCGTTAGGGAAATATGAAGGTATTTTTTAGCAGGCCGACTTAGTTCTTACCCTCTTTCCTTTCTAAGTTCAAGTAGGAGTGGAGTTTTTTGTTTTTACCACCTTTTTATTGTGATATTAAAATATACTCATATATATGATTTTTTTAAATTTAGACATTAAATTTAATGGGGTGACATTGGTCCATAGGAACATACATGTTTCAGGTATACATCTCTGTAACATTTGAACTATTCATTGTGTTGTGTGCCCATCACCCAAAATCAGATTATCTTCTGTTACTGTATATTTGGCCCAAAACATACTGTTCTTTAGTTTTGACAACTGTGTACACCCCTGTGACCTCTACCCAAAACAAGACCTAGAATATTTCCAAACTCCTAGAAAATTCATTCGTGTCCTTTTCCAGCCAATTGCTCACTAGCACAATAACTTTTTTATCACCATACATTAGTTTTGCCTGCATCTGGATTTCATATGAAAAGAGTCATACAGTTTGTACTTTTTTTGTGCCTGCTTTTGCTTAAACATAGTGTTTATCTGTTGTTACATTAATAGTTCATTCCTTTTTAAGTGAATTTATTGAGAGATACGTTATGTAGCAATTAACCCATTGAAAGCAAACGATTAAATGATTTTTACTATATTTCACAGAGTTATGCAACCATTACGATTCATGTTTTTGAACATTTTCACCATAGTGAGTATTGTTCAGTTACAGATGCCATACCCATTAGCATCCCCACTTTATTCTGTCTCCCTCTCTTTGCATTCCCCAGCCGTAGATAATTACTAATTTACTTTGTATCTATAGATTTGTCTATTCTGGACACAAGTTTATTTTTTTTATTGCTGAGTAGTAGTCCATTGTATGGGTATGTCATTATTTGTTTATTTGTCTTATTGATGATGGACATTTGGGTTGTTTCCAGGTTGAGGTTATTATAAATAAGGCTTATCCTATAGATGTTTTTGTTTGTCTTTTTCCATTTCTCTTATGTAAATACCTAGGAAAGGAATCGTTAGGTTATAGGGTAGAGAGATGTATTTAATTTCATAAGAAACTGCCAAACAACTCTCCAAAGAGGTTATAACTTCATTTTATATTTTCCCTAGATATGTGTGGAGAGATCAGTTACTCCACATTCTCACAAATAGTTGATGTTTGTCTTTTGACCATTGTGAAGTGGTATCTTTTTGTTTTACTGTTTTATTTTTATTTCCCTGATGAATATTTTTTAATTTTATTTATTTATTTATGTATTTTTTATAGAGACAGTGAGTTAGAGAGAGGGATAGACAGGGACAGACAGACAGGAAGGAGAGAGATGAGACGCATCAATCATTAGATTTTCATTGCGAGTTGCAACACCTTAGTTGTTCATTGATTGCTTTCTCATATGTGCCTTGACCGCAGGCCTTCAGCAGACCAAGTAACCCCTTGTTGGAGCCAGCGACCTTGGGTTCAAGCTGGTGGGCTTTTGCTTAAACCAGATGAGCCCGCGCTCAAGCTGGCGACCTCAGGGTCTCGAACCTGGGTCCTCTGCATCCCAGTCTGACGCTCCATCCACTGCGCCACCGCCTGGTCAGGCATCCCTGATGAATATTAATGTTGAACACCTCTTTTGGTGTCTAAGTTTTTCCCATTAAAAAAAATTAAATTTATCTTTTTTTTTTTTTTTTTTTTCATTTTTCTGAAGCTGGAAACGGAGAGACAGTCAGACAGACTCCCGCATGCACCCGACCGGGATCCACCCGGTACGCCCACCAGGGGCGACGCTCTGCCCACCAGGGGGCGATGCTCTGCCCATCCTGGGCGTCGCCATATTGTGACCAGAGCCACTCTAGCGCCTGGGGCAGAGGCCAAGGAGCCATCCCCAGCGCCCGGGCCATCTTTGCTCCAATAGAGCCTCGGCTGCGGGAGGGGAAGAGAGAGACAGAGAGGAAAGTGCGGCGGAGGGGTGGAGAAGCAAATGGGCGCTTCTCCTGTGTGCCCTGGCCAGGAATCGAACCCGGGTCCTAAATTTATCTTTTTATTGTTGATTTGTTAGTATTCTTTTTTTTTTTTTTTTTTTCATTTTTCTGAAGCTGGAAACAGGGAGAGACAGTCAGACAGACTCCCGCATGCGCCCGACCGGGATCCACCCGGCACGCCCACCAGGGGCGATGCTCTGCCCACCAGGGGGCGATGCTCTGCCCATCCTGGGCGTCGCCATGTTGCGACCAGAGCCACTCTAGCGCCTGAGGCAGAGGCCACAAAGCCATCCCCAGCGCCCGGGCCATCTTTGCTCCAATGGAGCCTAGGCTGCAGGAGGGGAAGAGAGAGACAGAGGGGAAAGCGCGGCGGAGGGGTGGAGAAGCAAATGGGCGCTTCTCCTGTGTGCCCTGGCCGGGAATCGAACCCGGGTCTTCCGCACGCTAGGCTGACGCTCTACCGCTGAGCCAACCGGCCAGGGCTTTGTTAGTATTCTTGATACAGTTAATACATAATTTTATATGTAATTGATGTTTGGTTTTTGTGATACTGTAATTGACAAGATATTTGGTCTTCATCGACAGTTTCTGACTCACAGGTTCCAAAACCCTTTGAATTTCCTAAGTGTTCAGAGTGATTAAACTGTATTTTGTATGTTGATGAGGTAACATTTGGATCCCTCTAAAGGGTGGGGTGTGGGTGCTAGGAGAACCAACCTTGTGATTAGAGGTTTGGAACTTTCAGCCCTTCAACTCATTTCCTTCTTCCTAGAAAGTTTTGTCACTTTTGGTAGAGTCCCAAATGGACTCATGTAGTCCATGTCACATAGAAGCAGTCCTGACAGTTTAGACACGGAGATGAGAACTGCCCCTAAACAAACAACAAGCTCTGTAACTTGCCCTCTAGAAATTATGCCACAACTGTAGGTAACTCATGTCTCATGGCTGATAATCCACTTAGCTGAAGTTAGGTATGAACTCTTGTTAGGGCACATGTGGCTCACACCATTACTACAGTGTCAATGAAAGGGATTGCTAAGCCTGCAAAAATTTCAGAAAGGGTGGGGCTCGGGTACCATCTGCATCAGCAGCCAAAATTTAGCTTTTGCTATATTATGGAGTCTTTAGAAAACCAGTCTCTTGGTTAACAGAGACATGGAAGAGCTTCCACCAACCTATTTTGCTTGTGGAAAACAGAACATGGGCATTTCATGACCCTAAAGGAATTTTGTTGAAAATTACTTATTTTGCTAGATGTGATCTTTGCTAAAATGGAAAGCATTACAGGTAGTCCAGGAATATTTACTATTAAATATATGTATCTCACATGCTATGAAAGTATTAGACACCTGGTACCTTTTAGTAGATATGTCAGTATGCTGACATTTTAGGTCTTGCAAGAGATTTGCAGATTTCCCTTGCTTTATTATTTTTTTCTTCTGTTATTCTTCTTCATTAAAGATTGTTTATGATTCTTGCCTATCAGTGTTCCATCCAATCTGTGACCCACACTGCTAGTGTAATTTTTCTAAAACATGTCATCCTGTCAAAAACTCTTTAGTGACTCCCATAATATTCAGCATAAAATCTAGACTTTAATATGGCTTTCCAGGGGCATCTTATGCTTATAATTTTACCTAATTTGTCTTTGTTTCCTAATATCAGCATAATAGCAGCTAACTTATATATACTGCTCACAAAAATTAGGGGATACTTCAAAATGAATATGAAGCAATAAAAAATTTGATTTTTTTAATTAAACAAGAACATCAGAAAAGCAAACAAGTCAAAGAAATTTGTTTATGCAAATGAGATGTAAAACCAACTTGTATTTCATTGGTGAAAGTGCACTATACAAAAGGCAGAAAGTACTGGAGTATTCTGCACATTCTGTAATTCCCCTAATTTGTGTGAGCAGTATAGAATTGACTCACACTGATCTAGGCAGTCATAATAAACTGCTTGTAATTCTGCAAATAAATAGATCATGTACTCCCACACTCATACCTTTGCATATTTTATACTCTGACTGGAGTACTTTTTTCTTTCTTTTGTGATTAGAGTGCTCTTTATCAGTCTCTGTATTTAATACCTTCCTGTTCTTTGAGACTCCAGACATCATGTTTTGTAAACTGAATTTTCATACTCAGTTTTTGCACATTACTCTGACCCTTGGAGTTGTGCAATGTATAATATCTAGCATAAAGCAGAACATGAATTTTTCTTTCTGCAGTGAGCACAGCTCAGTAGACTGAATTGCCCTAATTTAAGGACAGAAAGATAGGATTTATGACTGTCATCACCACCATCTTCCTCAAACTCTGAGAACACATAGATTCATAGGTGAGATGCTTAGTCTGATAACAAAATGAGAAGAAAATCCTCACTGTTGAAGATCCCAAATTCTAGTGGGGATAGAAAAATTATGAATGACATTATTCTAATGGAGGCAGAGATTTAAACATTTTTAAAAAGAAAAATATGAAAGAATTACAAGAAGCATAGAAAATATTTTTGTGGGGAAATCCCTTTAAATTATAATCTAAACAGAGTTATAAAGGAAATAATTGTTTTATTTAAAAATTAAATATTTTACATGATAATAAATGCCAAAAAGCAAGTAGAGAGGAAAGATTACAGCTTTTATTAACATATAATTTTTGTTATCTATTAATATGAAGTCTTAAAATTCAGAAAGCAAAAAGAATTAACAGCCTACTAGAAAAGTGGATTAAAACAATTCATAAAAAATTCTGAGATTATTAAACATATGAAAGTTGTTCAATCTTAATATATAATCAAGGAATTGCAAATTTAAACTGCTAAAGTTAAAATCTCTTGTTTATCATGTTGGCTAAGATTAAGTTGAAATATCAAAACTCACAGAGGCCATTTCAAAGGTGCTTCCACTGGCCAAGATGGAAGATTTGAATATGAAAAAATGAAAGGCTGTAATGGATATAACCATATCAAATAAATAAAAATCCAGGAGTCCATAATGATACTTTAAAACCAGAAACAAAAATAACTATTGATCATCATCAGAGGTTTCAAGGGTGTCAACTCATTCTAAAAATTTGTAGTTAGAAGACTGAAGTGTCCACACTAGCTTTTGTTGCAAAATGTATTTCAAGGTAACCAAATAGTTGATAGTGGAAAGTTTTTTTATTGAAGAATTGCAGTTAATAAATGAAGAAGGAATTAAAGTATTAGAAAACTCATCATTTTACACTCATAATTAAATGGGCTATGCATCCAGGCAGATTATTAATGTAGGCTAAAATTAGGTGAAAGGTGACAAATGACTTTATAATGGTGGAATCAACTTAATATCTTCAATTCACTCATCAGTATTAGCATTACTAAAAGTAGACAGGCAGACATCATGTCTCTTATTTTTATGAAATAGATAGGACACAGCATTACTGTGATGTATTCTTGTCTTAAAAAAAAAATTGACCTGAATCTGATCAAAAAAGTAATAGCAGATCAGATATGTAGGCTATATTGTGAGGACTTTGGCTTTTTGGTGTGGTGGTGTTGAGTGTGGGGTATGTCTCCAATGATCCATTTCCCCTGTAGATTACTTAATCATTTGAGGAAAGCTCAGCTGAATTCTAGAAAGTTAAACCTTCTTTTTAAAATTAAGACTATTTTTTAGAGCATGTTAAGGTTCACAGCTTACGGTCTGCAGAAGGCCCATGGTCAAGGCACATATCAGAAAGCAATCAATGAACAACTAAGGCAGGGTAAACTATGGCCTGCGGCCTCATGCGGCCCCCTGAGGCCATTTATCTGGACCCTGCCGCACTTCTGGAAGGGGCACCTCTTTCATTGGTGGTCAATGAGAGGAGCATAGTTCCCATTGAAATACTGGTTAGTTTGTTGATTTAAATTTACTTGTTCTTTATTTTATTTGTTTTGTTTTGGGGTTGTTTTTTTTTACAGAGAAAGAGAGAGAGTCAGAGAGAGGGATAGATAGGGACAGACAGACAGGAATGGAGAGAGATGAAAGCATCAATCATTAGTTTTTCGTTGCGACACCTTAGTTGTTCATTGATTGCTTTCTCATATGTGCCTTGACCGTGGGCCTTCAGTAGACTGAGTAACCCCTTGCTCGAGCCAGTGACCTTGGGTCCAAGCTGGTGAGCTTTGCTCAAACCAAATGAGCCTGCACTCAAGCTGAGGACCTCGAGGTTTCGAACCTGGGTCCTCCGCATCCCAGTCTGATGCTCTATCCACTGCGCCACCGCCTGGTCAGGCTTGTTCTTTATTTTAAATATTGTATTTGTTCATGTTTTGTTTTTTACTTTAAAATAAGATATGTGCAGTGTGCATAGGGATTTGTTCATAGTTTTTTTTTATAGTCCGGCCCTCCAACGGTCTGAGGGACAGTGAACTGGCCCCCTGTGTAAAAAATTTGGGGACCCCTGAACTAAGGTGTTGCAACGGAAAACTGATGATTGATGCTTTTCATCTCTCTCTGTTCCTGCCTGTCTGTCCCTATCTGTCCCTCTGACTCTTTCTCTGTAAAAAAAAAAAAGGCTGGAAGTAGGGGGAGCAGAAATATTAGCATAAATACCAAGTTGAAAGCTATTGCAGTAGTCCATATGAGAGGTGAAGATTGCTTGTACCGGATACTAGTAAGTAAAGGAAGGGGGAAGTGGTTAGGACTGTGAATATATTAGATTGGTAGAAGACTGTAGGATTGGTAAGTCCAACATAATTTTCTAATGGTACTCAGTGTTACTATAGTACTGCTCAGTGAAAAGAACCAAAGATATGAGACTACTGCCATGAGATCTTTCATTGTCAGTCTTACATTGTTCATTAATTACGTGACTTCTCACTTCAGCTTGATGTTGTTTTTGTGTCATTTGTGTTTTGTTTTTTCTTTCCATTTAAGATGTGTCTATATAGCATCTATTTTATGCCAGGTCCTGTTTTAATTTTTCAAATACTAATTTATTTAAGCCTCATAAAAACCTTATGAGGTAAGTGTTATCACGCGGAACTTGCCAAGGTCACATAACTAGAAAAGGTAGAATTAGGACTCATACCCACACAGTTTGGTTCCAGAGTCCATGTTCTAAACTGTGCTATGTATGGTGCTTCCTTTTTTATTATTCCCCATGGATTTATTATAGTCATGAATGGAGACGGAAAATTCAAGGAAAGGGTCAGAAGCTAATGGGAGTTTCCATAGCTTTAAAAATTATAGTTATTGCCTGACCTGTGGTGGCGCAGTGGATAAAGCGTCGCCCTGGAACACTGAGGTCGCCGGTTCGAAACCCTGCACTTGTCTGGTCAAGGCACATATGGGAGTTGATGCTTCCTGCTCCTCCCCCCTTCTCTCTCTCTGTCTCTCTCACTCTCTCTCCTATCTAAAATGAATAAATTAAAAAAATTAAAAATTATAGTTATTTTCAAAATATAAAAGTGAGTAAAATAAAATCAAATGAACCTAAGAGGTTGTAGATGCTAATACAAAAAACCTAGAGGCCCTGGCCGGTTGGCTCAGTGGTAGAGCGTCGGCCTGGCGTGCAGAAGTCCCGGGTTCGATTCCCGGCCAGGGCACACAAGAGAAGCGCCCATCTGCTTCTCCACCCCTCCCCCTCTCCTTCCTCTCTGTCTCTCTCTTCCCCTCCCGCAGCTGAGGCTCCATTGGAGCAGAGATGGCCCGGGCGCTGGGGATGGCTCCTTGGCCTCTGCCCCAGGCACTAGAGTGGCTCTGGTGGCGACAGAGCGACACCCCGGAGGGGCAGAGCATCGCCCCCTGGTGGGCATGCCGGGTGGATCCCGGTCGGGCGCATGCGGGAGTCTGTCTGACTGTCTCTCCCCATTTCCAGCTTCAGAAAAATACAAAAAAAAACCCCAAAAAACCTAGAAATTATATCCCAAGAAGCTCAAGTTAGACCAGGTTTTATGTGAGACCTGGAATATAATGGTTATGTAAGTTGGAAAATACCTATTAATACTGCATCTTTATGATTCTGTTTACATGTCTGCCATGTTGCAAGAAGTGTTGGTTTGAGATTTATGAACTAATGATATTTGAGGTGCTCTCTATATCTGTTTAATGTTGCTTGACTATAAATGATAAAAATCTTTAAGGATGTGGTTGGCCTTTTGCATTCAGGTACAGATATTAGTTTTGTTCCATTGGCTAAAACTGTCATTGACCCAAAAGGCAGTGTAGCATTTTGGTCTTGGTTTTTCATGGCTTTCCCTGCAAAGCCCTACCTGGGCCTTTTCAGTGCATCCTAGAAGCCCTGCTAGTCTCCTAGGACACAGGGGCAGGGTTGGCTAGGTAGGGTTGAGGGTCTGGGGCAATGTTTAGGTGCTTTAGGTAAGAGTTCTGCCACCTTGGGTTCAATCAGAGGCTTCTATGGAGGAGTAGTCACAATGCAATGACTAGACTGTTGCCCCTCTGGGAACAGACCACTTTTGGCCCCTGATGTGACTGCTGTACCCTCAACTTTCCCAGCCAGCAGCCCCAGGCTTTTCAGGCTGGCACTGTCCTGGTCACCTTAGCTGAACCACTGACCCCAGACCCTGAGCTCATCACTGCCCCTACCTTTTTAGTGGTAAGACAAGAGGTGAGACCACACCTTCCTGGCTCCTATCACAGCTCATCACTGGCCCACTCTGTGCCTCAGTCCTCTCCTTATAGAATCAGGAGCTTCTTTCCTTCTTTACTGGACAGGAACCAGGCATGGAGTGGGTCTGCCTTGGGCTGTCCAGTAGTGTGTGGGTTCTTGACTTCTTGCAGGAACGATTTCACAACATGAGTTCGTGATTTTTTTTTTTAAGTGAGAGAAGGGGAGATAATGAGACAGACTCCTGCATGCACCCCAACTGGGATCCACTAGCAGCCCCCAGCTGGGGCCGATGCTCTAATGAACTGAGCCATTTTTATCTCCTGAGGCTGATGCGCTGGGACCAACCAAGCTATCCTCAGCACCCAGGATTGATGCTCGAACGAGTTCAACCTCTGGCTGTGGGAGAGAAGGGGGAGAGAATCAGATGGTCATTCTTTTGTGTGCCCTGACTGGGAATCAAACTTCGGATGTCCATAGGCTGGGCTGATGCTCTATCCACTGAGCAAACTGGCCAGGGCAAGTGCAGGTGATTTTGAGTTTAAGTTTATTAAAGCTGGGGACAGTGAAACAAGGAAGAGCTTAAGATGAGAGGCAACGAGAGAGAACCTAGGCACGGCTGCTTTGGTTCTTCAGAAACACAGGGGAGTGAGCCACTTAGGGCTGTATGGACTCATTGAGAAAAGTCACAGTGACAGAAGTGAGCCAAGGTGGGGATGATTTTAGCTCACTGATAAATCAGAGGAAAGGGGACCTTGGAGACAGGTTCAGCAGGTTAGCCCGGGAAGAACTGCGACTGCCCATTGCTCCCCAGGCTGCAAGTTTTGTGTGGACCCTTAACGTTTAGGAGATATATGAATATCTTTCTTCCCTGAGAGGGAAGAAAGGTGAGGGCGTGCTAGAGGTGGATGGGTAGAGCACCAGCAGTGTAGTTTTTTAGTTGAGATTTCTTTTTAATGTTTTCAGTGACCTTTAGAGCTGTCAGTTTGAAATAATACACCCTTGTAAAGTGTTTCTATCATTTGTTTGTTTTTCCCTGAGAGTATAATTAGACCCTATCCTACAAGGTGATTATGATGGTGCCTAGCCTTCAAGCATTGAGAAAATACATTTTAAGGCTAACTTTTTTAGGTATTCTTGATGAAGACCATATAACCATAGAGCAATAGAGCAACACTGTCTGATTGATTTTTTTTTTTTAATTTTTTTACAGGGACAGAGAGAGAGTCAGAGAGAGGGATAGGTAGGGACAGACAGACAGGAACAGAGAGAGATGAGAAGCATCAATCATCAGTTTTTCATTGTGACACTGCAGTTGTTCATTGATTGCTTTCTCATATGTGCCATGACCGCGGGCCTTCAGCAGACTGAGTAACCCCCCGCTCAAGCCAGTGACCTTGGGTCCATGCTAGTGAGCTTTTTGCTCAAGCCAGATGAGCCCACGCTCAAGCTGGCAACCCTGGGGTCTTGAACCTGGGCCCTTCTGCATCCCAGTCCGACGCTCTATCCACTGCGCCACCACCTGGTTCGGCTGTCTGATTGATTTCTGCTGCTATTTGTTGGTGTTAGTGAGCCATCAGCACAATTTTCAAAAAGAAGCCCACAGTTCTTTCTTTTGCAGGTAGATAAAATGCAACAGTTGGTATTTATTTTACTGAATGCATATGAACCAATTGAATGAATGGTAAACCACTGAATACAGATGATTGTTTGAGTGACTGTCAGTTGTTCCAGAGATCATATATGACAAATACCATTCCAGGTGTATAGGAGAGAAGTAAATTTGTGACATATAAGGACACCTTAGGGCATTTTGGCTTAATTCTCAGGGAATGTGATTGAGAAAGGCTGGACTCGACTCTGTTTTTTGTAAGTCCCAAGATGTAAGGATGTATTTTTGTAAAAGTTTTTTTTTTTTTTAAAAGAAGAAGAAGGTGGTGAGGGCAGAGGCCTTTTATGACCTGCAACACCTAAAATATTTACTGTCCGGTCTTTTATAGGAAAGGTTTGTCCAACTCTCTAAGAGGAGAATATGCACATTTGAATCCCAGCTTCTTCTTTTTGTAGCTGTTTGACCTCAGTATCTGACTCTGTAAATGGGGCATATTAATAGTGCCTATCTTAGAATTATTGTGAACATTACATGTATTGTCAAGTTGATTTTTTTTTTGTTTTTTTTAATAATTCGGTTTTTTTTTTTTTCATTTTTCTGAAGCTGGAAACAGGGAGAGACAGTCAGACAGACTCCCGCATGCACCCGACCGGGATCCACCTGGCACGCCCACCAGGGGCGAAGCTCTGCCCACCAGGGGGGATGCTCTGCCCATCCTGGGCGTCGCCATGTTGCGACCACAGCCACTCTAGCGCCTGAGGCAGAGGCCACAGAGCCATCCCCAGCGTCCAGGCCATCTCTGCTCCAATGGAGCCTTGGCTGCAGGAGGGGAAGAGAGAGACAGAGAGGAAAGCGTGGCGGAGGGGTGGAGAAGCAAATGGGTGCTTCTCCTGTGTGCCCTGGCCGGGAATCGAACCCGGGTCCTCCGCATGCTAGGCCGACGCTCTACCGCTGGGCCAACCGGCCAGGGCTATCAAGTTTTAGAATACAGTTTAATGAATGTTATTACAATAAATTTATGCAAAATAAATGATAACAGTATTTGTACTATTTATGAATGTGGTATATAGCAAATATCAAATCTGCTCTTCTGTTGTGATGTGAAGTGGTAATATTTCAATTGAGAATAGTAGCTGGTATTTGTAGTACCATAATATTATTATAGACTCTTATAGTTGGAATGTCCTCTTAAAAACCATCTAATCTGTTACCCATTAAATATTATAGCATTTTGGTGTTTGATAAATCATTTCTCCAGGTAGTTTCTCTCTCTTTCTTTGGATAGCACTAATTTGATTATTGTTTTGTTTGCTAACTTCTGTCTTCCTATAAAACTTTCTCTTACTGAGTTTTGATGCCCTAGAAAGCAGTTCTCAAACTTTTGGTCTCTGAGAACTCTTTGAAGACCTACTGTATTAATAATTTACTTGAAAATAACAATGATCTATTATTTTTATTTTTAGTAAGAGAAACAGACAGACAGGAAGGGAGAGAGATGAGGAGCAGCAACCTGTAGTTGTGGCACTTTGGTTGTACATTATGTAATTGCTTCTGATATGTGCCTTGACCGGGGGCTCCAGCCAAACCAGTGACCCCTTACTCAAGCCAGCAACCTATGGGCTCAAGCCAGCAACCATGAGGTCATGTCGATGGTCCTGCACTCAAGCCAGCGACCCCATGCTCAAGCTGGTGAGCCTGTGCTCAAGCCAGATGATCCTGCATTCAACCAGTGACCTCAGGGTTTCAAACCTGGGAGCTCAGTGTCCTAGTTCGATGCTCTATCCACTGCACCACCACAAGTCAGATATACTTTATTATTTTTTAACATTAAGTTGACATTCAATATTATATTAGTTTCAGGTGTACTGCATAGTGGTTAAATTACATAACTTTATGTAATTTACAAATGGGTCCCCCCAGTAAGTCTGGTGTTCAGGTGGCATCATACATAGTTATAATATTACTGATTATATTCCCTATGCTGTACTTTGAATCTCATTAACGATTTTGTAACTGCCAATTTGTACTTATTAATTCCTTCACCTTGTTCACCCCCAGTCATCAGTTTTTTCTCTAACCAATGAGAATCATTGTTTTCCCAAACAAAAAAAAAATTAAGCGAGAAAGGAACATTGTTTTTCCATTTTACAAATTTCTTTCATGTTCGGGTTAATAGAAGATAACTAGCTCTCTATATCTTTTTTCTTTTTTTATTCAGCTATTGCATAGTGTTATTTTGGTTGAAGAATATGAAGGAAATTCCGCCTCATATAGAAATGTTGAGGCCCTGGCTGGTTGGCTCAGTGGTAGAGCGTTGGCCTGGCGTGCAGAAGTCCTGGGTTCGATTCCTGGCCAGGGCACACAGGAGAAGCGCCCATCTGCTTCTCCACCCCTCCCCCTCTCCTTCCTCTCTGTCTCTCTCTTCCTCTCCCGCAGCCGAGGCTCCATTGGAGCAAAGATGGCCCGGGTGCTGGGGGTGGCTCTATGGCCTCTGCCTCAGGCGCTAGAGTGGCTCTGGTTGCAACAGAGCGACGCCCCGGATGGGCAGAGTATCGCCCCCTGGTGGGCAGAATGTTGCCCCCTGGTGGGCGTGCCAGGTGGATCCCAGTTGGGCGCATGCGGGAGTCTATCTCCCCGTTTCCAGCTTCAGAAAAATACAAAAAAAAAAAAGAAATGTTGAAAAGGGAGAAATATTTTAATAGCTTTTCAAATGATTGTGACTTTTTTGGGTATTACACCAAAAAATGTATTTTTTTAATTAATAAACTTTATTTTTTAGAGCAGTTTTAGATTCACTGCAAAATTGAGCAGAAAGTGCAGACTTTACATATATGCAAAATCTCCCCACTATCTACATCTGGAACCACAGTGGTTTGTTACTATTCATGAACCTACATTGACCCATCATTATCATCAAAAGTCCATAGTTTATGTTAGGGTTTGTGTTTAGTATTGTACACATATGTACACTGGATATACATATGGATGTACCTATTACAATGATGGATGACACATGTATCCATCATTGTAATACCATACAGGATAGTGTCACTGCCCCCAGAAATCCTCTCATCATCCCTCCTCTTCACTCTTTTGAGTCCAGGCAACCACTAATCTCTTTACTATCTTCATACTTTTGTCTTTTACTGGATATTATATGTAGTAGTTGGAATCATACAGTATGTAGCCTTTTCATGTCGGCTTGTTTCACTTAGCAATATGTATTTAGGTTTCTTCCATATCTTTTCATGACTTCATAGCTTATTTCATTTTATCACTGCATAATATTCCATTGTCTGGATGTATCATAGTTTATTCATTCACCCCCTTAAGGACATCTTAGTTGCTTCCAAGTTTTAGCAGTTAAGAATAAAGCTGCTGTAAATATCTGTGTGCAGGTTTTTGTGTAAACAGAAGTTTTCAGTTCATTTTAGTAAATACCAAGGAGTGCAGCTGCTGGACTGGAATGCTGAGGTCACTCGTTTGAAACCCTGAGGCTGCTGGCTCTGGGCACAGAATTGCTGGCTTGAGTGGGGGAATCATCCACACGATCTCAAAACCCACCAGCTTGAGCCCAGAGGTTGCTGGCATGAAAAGCCCAAGGTCACTAGCTTGAGCAAGGGGACACTGGCTTGACCCTAGTCAAGGCACATACAAGAAGCAATCAATGCAACAACTAAAGTGAAAGCAACTATTTGATGCTTTGCACCCTCTCTCTCACCTTCCTCTCTCTTTCACACACACAAAAAAACAACGAGAATAACTTTTTGTGATGATACTTTACACTGTGTTGACACTGTGTTGACATTTGTACTTATAAGAAAGTGGTGGCTCAAACTGCAGGTGTACAAATCAAGGCAGTGACATCAAGCTACTACCAGAGTATTCATTATAGTCTTTCACTGCCACACAGTAAAAAATGCCAGCTTCACTTAAGAATGCCCTTGATGAAGTAGTAAGAAATACTGTTTACTGAATCTCGACCATTGAGCATGTCTTGCTAATATTCTGTGTGATGAAGTGAAAGTATGCATAAAGCACTTACATGATAGAGTTGTGAGCTAAACTAGAGACTTTTTTCATGGAATACCATTTTACTTGGAAAAATGTTTGACAAACGATGATTATTCAGACTTCGGTATTTGACATTTTCTCAAAAAATGAATGAAATGATCCTGCCACATCAAAGGGGAAAAAACAACAGTATTTGTTGCCAATGATAATATTCCAGCTTTCAAGAAAAGTTAAAATATTGGAAAATATATTATCAACAACTGTGAACGTGACAACTTCCTTCAAAAATCTTCTGATGGGACTGGTCGTAATACTGACAAATGTGATTGTTTTTGGTGGCATATTATACAATGAAATATGTCAACATTTGGAAGATTCACATAATTCAGTGTACTTTCCAAATGGCCAATACCTGATACTACAAATTGAGCATTGTTCTAGGATCCTTTCCAAGTGCAAAATGGACCAATGAATTTTTTTGTAGCAAAATTTTTACTCTTAAATTTAACATGTAAAAATTGACCACTTTGTATATAGTTCTATGAATTTTTGTACACGTATATAATTTGTGTACCTACCACCACAAACATACAGAATACTTCCCATCACCCCCAACAACTCCCTTCTATTCTCCTTTGTAATGATCCCTTTCTAAGCCTTTGGCAGTCTCTCATCTTTTTGTCATCACTATAGTTTTGTCTTTGAAAATGTCTATAAATGGAACCATAGAATGTAACCATTTGAGACTGGTTTCATTCACTCAGCCCCTGGTCACCAAACTGCGGCTCGCGAGCCACATGTGCTCTTTGGCCCCTTGAGTGTGGCTCTTCCACAAAATACTACATGCAGGCGCTACCTTGATAAGGAATGTACCTACCTATATAGTTTTAAGTTTAAGGCCCTGGCCAGTTGGCTTAGTGGTAGAGCGTCGGCCTGGCATGCAGGAGTCCCAGGTTCAATTTCTGGCCAGGGCACACAGGAGAAGCGCCCATCTGCTTCTCCATCCCTCCCCCCCTCTCCTTCCTCTCTGTCTCTCTCTTCCCCTCCCGCAGCCAAGGCTCCATTGGAGCAAAGTTGGCCTGGGTGCTAAGGATGGCTCCATGGCCTCTGCCTCAGGTGCTAGAATGGCCCTGGTTGCAACAGAGCAACACCCCAGATGGCCAGAGCATTGTCCCCTGGTGGGCATGCCAGGTGGATCCCGGTCGGGCGCATGCGAGAGTCTGTCTGATTGCCTCCCCGTTTCCAACTTCAGAAAAAAAAAAAAAAGGCTCTCAAAAGAAATTTCAATCATTGTACTGTTGATATTTGGCTCTGTTGACTAATGAGTTTGCCTACCACTGACAGCATAACACCTTTAAGAGTCATCGAATGTGTATCTATCATATTTTTTAATTAAAATAAAATTTACTATTTTAACCATTTTAAAGTGCGTAATTGAGTAGCTTTTAGAGAGCATTCACAAAGTTGTACAATCATCACCATTATCAAATTTTATGGTTGGTATTTCATTTTATCAAAGAGATATCTTGTATTCATTACAGGCATACCTTGGAGATACTGCAGCTTTTGTTCCAGACCACAGCAATATATTGAAAGTAAGCTGGGAAATTTTTATTTCCCAGTGCATATAAAATTTATAAGCTTACTCTATACTATGATCTCAAGTGTGCAATAGCATTATGTCTAAAATATCAATGTACATATCTTAATTTAAAAACACTTTATTGCTAAAAAATGCTAATCATCATATGAGCCTGTTGAAAAACTGACAGTGATAGACTTGTTCAATGCTGGATTGCAACAAACCTTCAGTTTGTTAAAAATGCTGTATCGCCCTGGCCGGTTGGCTCAGCGGTAGAGCGTCGGCCTAGCGTGCGGAGGACCCGGGTTCGATTCCCGGCCAGGGCACACAGGAGAAGCGCCCATTTGCTTCTCCACCCCTCCGCCACGCTTTCCTCTCTGTCTCTCTCTTCCCCTCCCGCAGCCGAGGCTCCATTGGAGCAGAGATGGCCCGGGCGCTGGGGATGGCTCTGTGGCCTCTGCCTCAGGTGCTGGAGTGGCTCTGGTCGCAATATGGCGACGCCCAGGATGGGCAGAGCATTGCCCCCTGGTGGGCAGAGCATCGCCCCTGGTGGGTGTGCCGGGTGGATCCCGGTCGGGCGCATGCGGGAGTCTGTCTGACTGTCTCTCCCCGTTTCCAGCTTCAGAAAAATGAAAAAATGAAAAAAAAAAAATGCTGTATTTTTGAAGCACAGCAAAGCAAAGCGTAATCCAGTAAGATATGTCTATGTATTGTCACTCCCTATTATCCCTACCCCATCCACTAATATCCTTTCTGTTTCTGTGGATTTGCCTATTCTGGACATTTCATACAAACAGACAGTAGGCCTTGTGTATCCGACTTATTTCATTTAACATAGTATTTTTGAGATTCAATTATGTTGTAGGACGTATCAGTATTTCATTCCTGTATTAATCAGCTAAGGCTATTATAACAAAATGTTGGGTGGCTTAAACAACAGGTATTTATTTTCTTACAGTTCTGGAGGTTGCATGCCCCAGATCAAGGTCCAGCATTGTTGGTTTCTGTGGAGTATACTTTTTTTGGCTTGTAGCTATACTATACACCTTTTCATGTGTCTTCACCTGGCCTTCTGTGGTTGGGCGGGGGAGCTCTTTCTCGGGTTTCTTATAAGGATACAAATTCTACTGGATCAGCAGCCCCCCCCCAACCCATTAGGACCTCATTTAACCTTAATTAAAATAGTTACTTTGGAAGTTAGGGCTTCAACATATAATGCATAAACATTTCATCCATTACAGATCCTAAATTTATGGTTGAATATTACATTGTATGCTTATACCCCATTTTGTTTATCCATTCATCAATTGATGGACATTTAGGTATTTCTTCTTTGGGCTATTATAAATAATGACACTATGTGTAAGTTTCTGTTTTTGAATACCTGTTTTCTTTTAAGTATACTTGGAAGTGGAAATGCTGGGGCACATGGTATTTCTTTTTAACTTCCAGAGGAACCATCAACAGCATTTGTACCATTTTGCATTTCTGTCATCAATGTGTGAGGTTCCAATTTTTCCACATTCTCACCAACACTTGTTATTTTTCTTTATAGCCATCCTAGTGAATGAATATGAAGAGGTGTCTCCTGGTTGTTTTCATTTGCATTTCCCTTATGACTAATGATGTTGAGCATCTTTTCATGTGCTTGTTGGCCATTTGTAAATCTTTGGAGAAACTGAAGTTCTTTGCCCATTTTAAAATTGGATTATCTGTTTTTTGATTTAGACTCTTTGATCAGGTACATGATTTGCAAAAATACTGTATTTTGTGGGTTTTCCCACTTTATAATATTCTTTGCTTTATATGTTTTTAATTTTTGTGAAGTTTAGTGTTTTATAGTTTTTTATTTTTGTTGGTTATGCCTTTAGTGTCTATTTAAGTATCCATTGTGACTTCCAGAGTCACAAAGATTTACCTCTGTGTTTTCGTCTAAAAAATTTATAGTTTTTTCTTTTATAGTTACATCTTTGATAAATTTTGGGTTAATTTATATGTATGAATAAGGTAAGAGTCTAACTTTATTATTTTGAGTGTGGTTATTTAGTAGTCCCTTTTCATTTGTTAAAAGAAAAAGTCTTTCCCCGCTGAATAGTTTTGACATCCTTGTCAAAAATCAGTTAACTAGCCTGAGCAATGGTGGTGCAGTGGATAGAGCATCAACCTGGGATGCTGGGGACCCAGGTTTGAAACCCTGAGGTTGCCAACTGGAGCATGGATCATTGACATGATCCCATGGTTGCTGGCTTAAGACCAGGACACTGGCTAGGCTGGAGCCTGCCGCCCCCACGCCCAGCCCCCCATACTCCCACCAAGGCATATTTGAGAAACAGTTAATGCACAACTGAAGTGCTGCAACTGTGAACTGATGCTTCTCATCTCTTTCCCTTCCTGTTCTGTGTTTGACATGCTCTGTCTGTCTCTTTCTTTAAAAAAAAAAAAATCAACCATTGAAGCAGTTATGTTCTTTCGGTTATGTGTCTTATCTTTGTGCTAGCACTACATTGTTTTGATTACTATGGCTCTGTAATTTTTGGAATTGGGGTGTGTGAATCTTCCAACACTGTTCTTTTTGTTCAACATTCTTGAAAATAGGACTGAGGTCCCTTGAAGTTCATACGAATTTTAGAATCTATCAGTTTTTGCAAAAATTATAGTTGGAATTTTAATATGAATTGCATTGGCTCCATAGACCAATTTGGGGATTATTGCCATCTGAACAATATCAAGCCTTCTGATCTGTAACATGACGGTCTTTCCATTTATTTAGTTAGGTCTTTTTATTTCATAAAACATTGTTCTGCAGTTTTTAATATGCACGTCTTCTACCTCCTTGGTTACCATTATTCCTAAATATTTTATTCTTTTTGCTGGGTTTTAAGTAGTCTTGTTTTCTTAATTTCAGATTGTTCATTGTTGGTATATAGAAATACAGCTGATTTTTGTATGTTCTTATATTCTGCAGTCTTGCTGAACTTTTTTATTAGGTTTAATAATTTTTCTGTGGATTCTCTAGGATTTTTATATATATAAGATGCTGACACTTGCAAAAAGAGATAGGTTTACTTTTTCCTTTTCAATTTGGATGCTTCTTCTTATTATTTTTCTCTTATTTAATTGCCCTGACTAGAACTTCCTGACAATGCTGAAAAGAAGTGGCAAGAGTGAACGTCCGTGTCTTGTTCCTCATTGTAGTAGAAAGCTTCGTCTTTTGCCATTAAATGTTGTGAGTTTGTTTTTTTTTTACAGGGACAGAGAAAGAGTCAGAGAGAGGGATAGATAGGGACAGACAGACAGGAATGGAGAGAGATGAGAAGCATCAATCATCAGTTTTTCGTTGTGACACTGGAGTTGTTCATTGATTGCTTTCTCATATGTGCCATGACCGCGGGCCTTCAGCAGACCAAGTAACCCCCCGCTCGAGCCAGTGACCTTGGGTCCATGCTAGTGAGCTTTTTTGCTCAAGCCAGATGAGTCCATGCTCAAGTTGGCTATCCTGGGGTCTTGAACCTGGGTCTTTCTGCATCCCAGTCCGACGCTCTATCCACTGCGCCACCGCCTGGTCAGGCAAATGTTGTTTTTATAGATGCTCTTTATCAGGTTATGAAAGCACCTTTGTTTCTGAACTGTTGAGTGTTTTTATTATGAACGAGTGTAGGAATTTGTCAAATGTTATTTTCTGTCAATTGAGATGATCATGTTATTTTCCCCCTTCCCTTCATTCTATTAACATGGCGGTTAATTCTTTTTAACTGATTGATTTTATATATTGGATCACTCTTGCATTACTGGGATAAATCCATGGTAGTTAGTCCCTTTAATATGCTGCTGAATTTGGTTTGGGTGTATGTATTTTCTGTAGTTTTCTTATGAGGTCTTGTCTTTGGTGTCAGGGTAATGCCACCCTCATGGAATGAGTTAGGTCATATTTGTTCCTCCTTTTTTTTTTTGGACGAGTTTGAGAAGAATTGATGTTATTTCTTCTTTAAATGTTTGGCAGAATTCATTGATGAAAGCATTTGGCCCTTGGTTTTTCTTTGCCAGTTTTTAAAAATTCCTGTTTTTAGCCCTGGCCGGGTAGCTCAGTTGGTTGGAGTATCGTCCTGGTAAGACAAGGTTGCAGGTTCCATCCCAGTTAAGACACATACAAGAGTCAGCCGATGAATGCATGGGTAGGTAGAGCAACAGCAAATTGATTTTCTCTTTCTCTCTCTCCTTCTCTCTCTACCTTCCTCCCTCTGCCTCTTTCTAAAATCAATAAATAAAAATTTTAAAAATTACTGTTTTAATCTTCTTGGGACAGGTCTATCAGATGTTTTTATTTCTTTTTTTTTGTGACAGAGACAGAGAAAGACAGATAGGGACAGACAGACAGGAAGGGAGAGAGATGGGAAGCATCGATTCTTCATTGCGGCACCCTAGTTGTTCATTGATTGCTTTCTCATTTGTGCCTTGACGGGGGGGGGGGGGGGCTACAGCAGACCTAGTGACCCCTTGCTCAAGCCAGCGACCTTGGGCTGAAGCTGGTGAGCCTTGCTCAAACCAGATGAGACCATGCTCAAGCTGGCGAGCTCGGGGTTTCAAACCTGGATCCTCTGTGTTCCTGTCCGATGCTCTATCCACTGTGCCACCGCCTAGTCAGGTTATTTTTATTTCTTGTTGAGTCAGTTTTGGTAGTTTGTTTCTAGGAACTTGACTATTTTATCTGTGTTATCTATTTGTTGACATACACTTGTTTATAGTATTCTTTTGTAATTCATTTTATTTTTGTAAAGTCAGTAGTGATATCCCCACTTTGATTCTTGATTTTAGTAAATTGAATCTTCTCTCTTTTATTTCTTGGTTTGTCTAGCTAATGGTTTGTCAGTAGTGTTAATCTTTTCAAAGAACTTTTATTCTACTGAATTTTCTTGTCTATAACTTCTTTCCTGTCGTTATTTCCTTTGTTTATAGTTTTATATTTATTTTCTCTTTATTCTTATTTAATGTAGGTATTTACATGCTATAAATTTCCTTCTGACCACTGCTTTTGCTTAAATCCATATGTATATTTTGATGGGGGTTTTTTAAATTCTTTTCAAAGTATTTTCAAATTGTCCTTGTGATTACTTCTTTGGCTCCTTGGTTAAGATATTTTTATTTTTAATTATTGATTTTTAGAGAGAGAGAAGAAGAGAAGGAAAGAAACATTAATTTGTTGTTCCACTTATTTATGTATTCATTGGTTGATTCTTGTATGTGCCCTGACAGGAGATCGAACCTGCAAACCTAAATGTATCAGGATGATGCTCTTGCCCACTGAGCAGTCTGGCCAGTGCAAGAATGTGTTCTTTAGTTTTTACATATTTGTGAATTTTCCAGTTTTTTTGTTAATTTTAATTTTATTGCATTATTATTGGAGAAAATACAGTGTGTCTGTAAAGTCATGGTGCACTTTTGACCGGTCACAGGAAAGCAACAAAAGACGATAGAAATGTGAAACCTGCACCAAAAAAAGGAAAACCCTCCCAGTTTCTGTAGGATGATGTGGCAGCATGTGCGCATGTGCAGATGATGACGTAACACCGTGTATACAGCGGAGCAGCCCACGGCCATGCCAGTCGAGATGTAGATGGTACAGAGGAAAGTTCAGTGTGTTCTGTGGCTCGCTAAATTTGAATCCGTGACCAAAGTGCAACATGAATATCAGCATGTTTATAACGAAGCGCCACCACATGGGAATAACATTACTCGGTGGGATAAGCAGTTGAAGGAAACCGGCAGTTTGGTGGAGAAACCCCGTTTTGGTAGGCCATCAGTCAGTGACGAGTCTGTAGAGGCTATATGAGATAACTACCTAAGGAGCCCTAAAAAATCTGTGTGTGAGCCCACATCGAACTGCATTGGATAGATATGAAACTGGGAGAGTTTTCCTTTCATTTTTTTTTTTTTTTTTTTTTTTTTTTTTGTATTTTTCTGAAACTGGAAACGGGGAGAGACAGTCAGACAGACTCCCACATGCGCCCAACCGGGATCCACCCGGCCCGCCCACCAGGGGTGACGCTCTGCCCACCAGGGGGCGATGCTCTGCCCCTCCGGGGCGTCGCTTTGCCGCAACCAGAGCCACTCTAGCACCTGGGGCAGAGGCCAAAGAGCCATCCCTAGCGCCCGGGCCATCCTTGCTCCAATGGAGCCTTGGCTGCTGGAGGGGAAGAGAGAGACAGAGAGGAAGGAGGGGTAGGGGGTGGAGAAGCAGATGGGCGCTTCTCCTGTGTGCCCTGGCCAGGAATCGAACCCGGGTCCCCCGCACACCAGGCCGACGCTCTACCGCTGAGCCAACCGGCCAGGGCCTAAGTTTTCCTTTTATTTGGTGCAGATTTCACATTTCTATCATCTTTTGTTGCTTTCCTGTGACCTGTCAAAAGTGCACCATCACTTTACGGACACACTGTACTTAGTATGATTTACAGCTCTTTAAATTTATTGAGACTTTTTTGCGACCCAATGTGGTCTACCCTGGAGAATGTTTCATATGTACTCAATAAGAATGTATATTCTGCACTTGTTGAGTGGAGTGTTCTGTGTGTGTTTAAGTGTAATTAATTTGTAGGGTTGTTGAAGTCTTATATTTCCCTTTTATATTTTATGTAGTTGTTTCATGTTATTGAAAGTGGGATGTTGAAGTGTACAACTATTGTTGAGCATTTCTCCCTTCAATTCTGTCATTTTTTGCTTTATATACTGCTCACAAAATTAGAGGATATTTCAAAATGAATATGAAGCTATAAAATATCCCCTAATTGTGAGCAATATATATTTGGGGACCTCGTTAGGTGCATATATGCTTTTAATTGTTAAATATTAACAAATTGGCTCTTTTATCATATAATATTCTTCTTTGTCTATTGTAGCATGTTTTATGTTAACACCTAATTTTAGTATATCCACTCTGTTTCTCTTTCAGTTGCTGTTTTCCTGGACTTTTCTTTTCTTTAATTTTTAACCTCTTTGGATCTAAAGTGAGTCTGTTATAGACAGCATAGAGTTAGATCATATTTCTTTTATCCCTTCTCTTCATCTCTGCCTTTTAATTGGGAAGTTTAATCCATTTACATTTAATGTAATTACTGATAAGAAAAGATCTTAGCCATTTTTATTATTCATTTTAGAGAGGAGAGGGAGAGACAGAAAGAGAGAGAGAGAGAGAGAGAGAAGGGGGGGAGGAGCTGGAAGCACCAACTCCTATATGTGCCTTGACTAGGCGACCTCAGCATTTCCAGGTTGACGCTTTATCCACTGCGCCACCACAGGTCAGGCCTTAGCCATTTTTAAACATGTTTTATATCAACTTTGTTGTTTAGGTTCCCCATTACTGCCTTTTGTGTTGTATAAATATGTTTTAATGTATCATTTAGATTTTCTTTAATTTCTCTTACTATACAATTTTTAGTTATTTTCTTACTGTTTGCCTGGGGAATATATATAATTAGCATCTATTTCAAGCTTGACTGGTGGTGGCACAGCCGGTAGAGTGTTGACTTGTGGCACTGAGATCTCAACTTTAAAACCCCAGGGTCACCGTCTTGAGTGTGAGCTCATCAGGCTTGATTGCAGGCTTACCACCTAGAATGCGGGGTTGCTGCCTAGAGCATGGGACTCATTGACATGATCGTATGGTCTCTGGCTTGAGCACAAAGGTACCTGGCTTGAAGCTCAAGGTCACTGGCATGAGCCCAAGGTTGCTGGTTTAAGCAAGGGATCACTGGCTTAGCTTGAGCTCCCAGGTCAAGGCATGTATGAGAACCAATCAGTGAACAAGTAAAAGTGATGCCACTAGGAATTGATGCTTCTCATCTGTCTCTCAAAAATATGTATTTCAAATTACTTAGTTTCAATAATATACAGAATACTTTGCTTTTATGTGTCTGTCCCTCTACCTTATGTTATTGTCACAAATTATATCTTTATACATTATATGCCCATCAGCATAGATTTGTAATTGTAGGTAATTATCTTTTAAATCATATAGAAAAAAAAAGGAGTTACAAACCAAAATACAACCTCCTTCCCTTTTTTTTCCTTTTCAAACACTTTATAATACAGTGTTTCTATTATGCTTTCAGAAACGATTCTAAACAGCTTGCAAATATTTATTTAATAATCTCAAATTTTGTAGATCAAAACAATTTTATAGACAAGGAAAGTGAAGCATAAAGAAGACTTGTCCGGGCCCTGGCCGGTTGGCTCAGCAGTAGAGCGTCGGCCTGGCGTGTGGGGGACCTGGGTTTGATCCCCGGCCAGGGCACATAGGAGAAGCGCCCATTTGCTTCTCCACCCCCCCCCCTTCCTCTCTGTCTCTCTCTTCCCCTCCCGCAGCCAAGGCTCCATTGGAGCAAGGATGGCCCGGGCGCTGGCGATGGCTCCTTGGCCTCTGCCCCAGGCGCTAGAGTGGCTCTGGTCGTGGCAGAGCGACGCCCCGGAGGGGCAGAGCATCGCCCCCTGGTGGGCAGAGCATCGCCCCTGGTGGGCGTGCCGGGTGGATCCCGGTTGGGCACATGTGGGAGTCTGTCTGACTGTGTCTCCCTGTTTCCGGCTTCAGAAAAATACAAAAATACAAAAAAAAAAAAAAAGAAGCCTTGTCCAAAGCTATATAGAACAATTAAAATCGAAGTAAAAAATTTGACCCCAAGTAATATGCTCCAGAATCCATGCTTTTCACCACTAGTCTTTTACTTCCTAGAGTACTAGTGTTTCCCTTCTATTACAGTACATTGAGTGTAAAATTCGGTTGAATACATAAAACATATATGCATTCAAGAGGGGTAAAGTAAAGGATATTGGAAATAAGTTGAAAGGAAAGATAACATTCGGAAGGGGCTTTTGATCTGTGGCCTTGAAAACCAAGTAGGATCAAGACAAGATTTGTTCGAGGGATATTTTAGGCAGAAGGAACTGGGTAAAGAGAAGGATCAAAAAAGGCAAAACCGGCCCTGGCCTATTGCTCAGTGGTAGAGCGTCGGCCTAGCGTGCAGGAGTCCTGGGTTTGATTCCTGGGCAGGGCACACAGGAGAAGCACCCATCTGCTTCTCCACCCCTCCTCTTCTCCTTTCTTTCTGTCTCTCTCTTCTTCTCCCACAGCCAAGGCTGCATTGGAGCAAAGTTGGCCTGGACGCTGAGGATGGCTCTATGGCCTCTGCCTCAGGCGCTAGAATGGCTCTGGTTGCAACAGAGCAACGCCCCAGATGGGCAGAACATCGCCCCCTGGTGGGTATGCCGGGTGGATCCCGGTTGGGCGCATGCGGGAGTCTGTCTGACTGCCTCCCCATTTCCAACTTCAGAAAAATACAAAAAAAAAAAAAAAAAAAAAAAGGGCAAAACTGCCTGACCAGGCGGTGGCTCAGTGAATAGATCATTGGACTGGGATGCAATGGACCCAGGTTCGAGACCCCTAGGTCACCAGCTTGAGCACGGGCTCATCTGGCTTGAGCAAAAGCTCACCAGCTTGGACCCAAGGTCGCTGGCTTGAGCAAGGGGTTACTCAGTCTGCTGTAGCCCCACAGTCAAGGCACATATGAGAAAGCAATCAATGAACAACTAAGGTGTTGCAACGAAAAACTGATGATTGATGCTTCTCATCTCTCTTCGTTCCTGTCTGTCTGTCCCTATCTATCCCCTCTCCCTGAATCTCTCTCTGTCTCTGTAAAAAAGAAAAAAAAGGAAAAGCAAGTTATATTTGAGAAACAGAATACTTTGAGTCGAGTGTGCTTGAAGGAAATTGGAAGAGAAAATGTTGGGAAAGTTTGCTTTTGGAAGGATTTAAAACCCAGACTTTATAGTTTGGATTTTATTCTGCAGGGAGTTTATAATAATTGAATGTTTCTGAGCAGGGGAAAACTATTAAGAATTTACTTTATAGTAGATATTACATAAATCTGAAGTCTAACTCAAACCAGTTAATTTAAATTTTTCTTAAACATGCTGGAACTTATTTTATTGGCGGCCAGATTGAATTTTGTTGTTTTATACTGCCATATATATTAAGGTATGTTGGAGATGTGTATTAAAATAATGATTTTAAATATAGTTAAAGAAATGTGTTTGATTATATTCAAAATTATGTGCTTCCTTTCAGAATCTTTTGCGTGAGAGAATTGGGGTGTATGATACAAAGCCACTGACTCATCTGAGTTTCCTAGAATTAAAGGTTTCTACCTCACCAGTCTTATTCACCTCTATTACCCATTCCTTCTCCTAATCCGCCATTTTGGCTGCCTCTTCCACATGGCTTCACTGCCCTGCCTCCATGGACTCTTCCTAGAACTTAATCACTCTCCCTCTCCCCTGGAACAACATGATCTCTCTTCTCCTTCCAGTGGCCTCCTGGATCCTTCTTTTAAAACCTTTTGGTGCGAAAGCCCTCCCTCAACACACATTAGCACAACCACGCCCATCCCAAGCAAGAAGGTCATTAATATTATCACCTAGGCAACGGCCATCCATGTGGGCAGCTCCATCTTTAACAGAGTTAGCATAATATATCTTATCTGCCCAACAATCCACCCCTTATGTTCACTTTGTTATCTACAATCTACACTGCTGGCATCCCTGGCAAGGAAATTAGGCACATTACACAAATTACAACAGCACACAAATCATACAATTTCGACAATTCAAAGATACACTTCATCAGTCTCTGATCACTTTGCCAGAAGTGTAAAATGCCCTCAGACTTCTCTCTAGCTATATGAAAAGCTTCCTGGGGCAGGGGGAGGGCCTCCAGCAAAGCCGCCCCCCAACCTCCATCAGGGTATTTCACATTGTCCAAAATCCATAAGTCCATCCAACAAAGGAGCCAGTGCCCGCTCCAGCTGTAGTCCAGGAATCAGTCCACGCACATAGGTGGGGCCTCAGGGCACCCCCCCCATTCCTACCATCCTGGCAGGTCTTACACCTTCCCAAGGAGGAGCACGTGGCAATGGCAGTCAGTTTCTCCACTCCTTTGTCCCAAAAATCTCAGCAAACCCACCAGCGGCTTAGCAGGCATTCCCCAACATTCCAGCAGCCACTTGGCGATGTAATCCCAGCTCCCAGACTGTCAGTTTGTCCTGCTGCCACCACTATTTACCTTCTGGAGTCTACAGATTGCAGCTCCAGCCCAATTCTCCTCATCTTTCAGATAGGAGCTAGAAACACCAGCTCCAGCTGCTGGGCTCGAGCCCTGGGCCCAAGTCCCAGGCCACTGCCGCCTGCTGCTCCGCAGGCCTTGCAGCCCTGGCCTCATCCCCGGCCTCCTGTCGCAGTTGGCTTTTGGCAATCTCCAGGACAGTCTGCACCTCACACAGCTGTGCTTCCTTCTCTGGCACTTGTTCCAGATTCCGCTGCCCAGTTTACAGGTCTTGGGCAGCCTCTTCCACAGTGCGCTTGGTTTCCTCACACATGGCTGTAAACACCAGCCAGCCAACAATCCCCAAAGGGACAGCCAGGGGAAACCACAACAGCAGCCAGTTCTTTATTTCACCACTCAAGGATGGTGTAGGCTCTGTACCGATTTGATGCGAATTCTGCCACAGACTATGCCAAATGTAGTGCCAGTAACCGCAGGCACCATCACAGCCACCTGGCCAAGGCAGGTTCAGGTTTGATTCAGACCGATGGTAATGAAACAGTTGAGCCAAAAGCTGGTGTTCCATTGTCCTTTATTCTAGACTCACACCCAGCGGGAGAGAAATACACACAGTGGGAAATACTTCCCTTTCCATTTAGGGCTCCCAAAGCCACTGACTCATTTGAGTTTCCTAGAATTAAAGGTTTCTACCTCACCAGTCTTATTCACCTCTATTACCCATTCCTTCTCCTTCCATCATTCTGGCTGCCTCCTCCACGTGGCTTCACCGCCCTGCCTCCATGGAACATAATCACTCTCCCCCTCCCCTGGAACAATGTGATCTCTCTTCTCCTTCCAGTGGCCTCCTAGATCCTTCTTTTAAAACCTTTTGGCACGAAAGCCCTCCCTCAACACACATTAGCACAACCACGCCCATCCCAAGCAAGAAGGCCATATTATCATCTAGGCAATGGCCATTCATGAGGGCAACGCCATCTTTAACAAAGTGAGCATAATATATCTTATCTGCCCAACAGTGTTCTCTCTGCCTCAACTGTTTCTGTCCTGGATATCTGTATGGCTTGCTTTCTCACTTCATTAAGTACCCAAAAATGTTGACTTCTAGAATTTTTTTCTGACCTCCGTAAAAATTCTCCTTCTTATTGTCTCTCCCCAGCAATTCTCAGAGTTATCAGTTAATTTATCAGGGTTTGGTGATTATCCTCCTACTCTGCTATATTCTTCTTTGACCATTATTAATTACTTATTTTTATCACATATTTATCATCATCATTATTATGTATATCACTTTGTCACCCCTGCTATAAAGTTCCAAAATAGGGACTTTTGTCTGTGGTGTTCATAGTTGCGTCCTTAGTGCCTGACTCATAACAGACATATAATAAATGTCTTACAGTCCACCAAGGAAAAAAGTCTCAGAAACAATAGAAATTCTTTTTACTTTATTAATCTAAAAAAAGGCAAAAGAAATTGCTGGTCTCCCACATTGTTTTTTTGTTCACAGCAAAATGCATTCAAAAGAGTAGTGGCTGTATATGCAAGCACATTTTTATTTAATTTACAAACAGTGCTCATATGGATTTACTGACCTTGTAATGACTGGGGTTCTCTAAGGAATTGTGGCACATAGATTGTGAACTCCTGGTATAATTGACTCATTCCTAATCAATTTTAGATTTGCATTTAAATGGCTTCTTTTTAACATAATTACTCTACTGTAGAGAGTTTGATGTAACCGAAAAGAAGAATCAAAACTGCCCTGGGATTTCCAAAGAACTAGATTCATCTGACCCAGCTAGTACTTACTATTTTTATGATTTTGGTTACTTAACATTATAGAACCTCAGTTATGGCATTATGTATGTAGATATAATTATATGAAATTATTTAGGTTTGTTTCAGCTACTCAATACATATTCTCTTTTTCACAATACATTATTAATACCACTATTTTTTAGGACTTCATCTTTGTCAATTTATGTATGTCTTTTCTGTGCTTACAGCTTTGCACAGACAAAAAAGTGTCCTGTCATCTCTGTTCATGGGCCAGCTTAAGCAAGCCATTAATTATGTTCTGGTTTTAGTTCATAGTTCCAGGCAGTGATGGGATTCAGTTTTGTTTTATTTTGGTTTTTTTTTGGTATTTTTCCAAAGTTAGAAGCGGAGCGGCAGTCAGACAGACTCCCACATGTACCCAACTGGGATCCACCTGACATGCCCACCAGGAGGCAATGCTCTGCCCATCTGAGGCCTGAGACAGAAACCATGGAGCCATCCATCCTCAGCACCCGGGTCAACTTTGCTCCAATGGAGCCTTGGCTGTGGGAGTGGAAGAGAGAGACAGAGAGGAAGGAGAGGGGGAAGGGTGGCGAAACAGATGGGCGCTTCTCCTGCCAGAACTTCCACACACCAGGCCGACTCTCTACCACTGAGCCAACTGGCCAGGGCTCAAATAATTTAACAACCAGTTCTCTGCCCTAATGACCATTTTAAGTATAAAAACGATATACCGAGAGGTAGTTTATTATTTCATGCATTTAATACTTAAATAAGAACAATAAAAGAGACACACAAAACTAGATTATGTTATGAGTTTTAAAATATTAATGAAAAAATATTAAATAATACCTGACAAAAAAATAAAACTGTTATTTAAGATATTCCCATATTGCTTCTTGATTGGCGTCCTCACTTGCAATATATTTTTCCTATGGATGGAGTGAGCATTACTATGGGTGCTTAGAATATGCTGTTGCGCAGATGAACGTTTTAAAAGAGTAAGAAATGTAAATTTGTGACTTCCACATTGGGTGACTGCCCAGGCACCTTAGAGAGAACCCTGATTACAGGTGCTATTTTAACAACCGCTTTGCTGAACTCTACAAAAAATTAGGTATAGTTCTGCCAAACTGGTGCAAACCAACTGAATCCCACCACTGGATACAGGGAACATGGTTGAGCTGGAGCAGAAAACCGTTTTTTGTTTTTTTTTCTATCAGGTATCAATTACCCTTCCGTTTTATTTACTTTACTTTTATTTCTTTGGGTCTTCAACATGCCAGGCACACAAAATTAATTCATTATGAAATTTCAAACTTCTCAGGTAAATACAAGGGTATGGGAATTAAGAAAGTTGTGTTTGCATTCATTCAGCAAACTACAGTTTAAGGAACAGGCTGGCTGTTATTAAGGAAAGGATGAATACCTTCCATTTCCTTACACAAAATCTGTGGAGAAAATGTAAAAAAATTATGGTTTATGTAAAAACTAAAGTGAGGCACTGTGAGTTTATGCTTCTCATCTATCTAATTCCTTTCCTTCCTTCCTGTCTCTAAAAAAATTTTTAAGCAGTGCAACTTCAGCACTGATGACTATGTTCCTAACTTTGCTTGGGGCTTATAGGATGAGGTATAAGGGATGCCTTAGCATTAACTAGGTTGAGAATTGCAGAACATTCTAGGCAGTGGGCATGCTAAAAACATGGACGCATAGACATATATGTAATGATTGACCAGTCAGTCTGGCCAGAGCACAGTTTATGTGACAGAATATAGTGGCAGGGGAGACTGAAAACGTAGTTTGGAATTACATAAACTCTCAGTAATCTTGCATGTTATCCAGGAATTTGAAGTCTTCATTATTGTCGGTGGAGAGCCATCAAAGGTTCTAAACCCTAGAAAATGTGGAATAAGTGTGGCAGCAGTGTGAAGGATGGATTCTGATGGAGGTAAAGGTATAGGGGGATGTTGAAATAGTAAAATGAGTTAAAAGGTGAGAAATATCAATAGGTAGTGTGCTGAATTGGAAAGAGCCTGGACGTTCAAACCATAGGCCTGATTTTAAACCTAGAGATCTGCCTCACTGTAGTTGCATGAAAAATTAGCTGCTTTGATTTTCAGTTTTTTTAAATGTACTAGGTAGTAATAATACTTGCTTTACAGTGTTCCTCTGAAGATTTTGTTATAGTGGGTATGAAGTACCTGATTATTTTAGTTTAACTTCTTAAAACAATCTACTGGCCCTGACCGTTTGGCTCAGTGGTAGAGGGTCGGCCCAGCGTGTGGATGTCCCGGGTTGGATTCCTGGTCAGGGCACACAGGAGAAGTGCCCATCTGCTTCTTCACCCCTACCCCTCTCATTTCTCTCTCTTTCCCCTCCTGCCAGGGCTTGATTAGAGCGTGTTGGCCCTGGGCACTGAGGATGGCTCCATGGCCTCCGCATCAGGTGCTATAATGGCTCTGGTTGCAATGGAGCAAGGGCCCCAGATGGGCAGAGCATCGCCCCCTAGTGGGCTTGCAGGATGGACCCTGGTTGGGGTACATGTGAGAGTCTGTCTCTGCCTCCTCTCCTCTCACTAAAAAAAAAAAACAGACAAACAAAAAAAACACATTTAACTCTATAGTTGTAAATAAAATATTTTATATATTTTCTTTACATTTGGCTTAACAAACAGAACCTTCGTAGACAGTTAAATCTAATAATTTGAATTTATAAGTGTACTTATTCTTAAATTGTTCAAGTATTCTTGCCTGACCAGGCAGTGGCGCAATGGATAGAGCATTGGACTGGGATGAGGAAGGACCCAGGTTCAAGACCCCGAGGTCGTCAGCTTGAACGCAGGCTCATCTGGTTTGAGCAAAAGCTCACCAGCTTGGACCCAAGGTCGCTGGCTCGAGCAAGGGGTTACTTGATCTGCTGAAGGCCCGCAGTCAAGGCACATATGAGAAAGCAATCAATGAACAACTAAGGTGTCACAACGAAAAACTGATGATTGATGCTTCTCATCTCTCTCCGTTCCTGTCTGTCTGTCCCTATCTATCCCTCTCTCTGACTCTCTCTCTCTGTCTCTGTAAAATAAATAAATAAATAAATAGTTCAGTATTCTTAATATAGTATGCAAACTTAATAAAACTTCAGCCTAAAATTATAAGTCTAAATCAGCTATTCAACTCTATATTTTAAATTAGAATATAAGGCTGACTCTCTAATAAACCAAATTTTTTGAAACATTGCAAATATTTCCCAAACATATATAGATTATTTTCCCAACAGACTTATTGGGAGAATTTCCATGTTATAATCCACATATTTATAGATGTTTGAACAGAGTTGTACTGACATCACTAAAATCTAATTTTATAATATTTTCATCACCTCAAAAAGAAATGTTTATTTGCAGTCATTCCCATTTCTACTCTAGGAAACCACTAATCTACTTTCTCTCTCTGGTCTTTTCTGGAAATTTCTAATAAATGGAATCATATAGTATATGGTCTTTCATTTCTGATCTTTTTCACTTAACATAATATTTTGAAGTTCATTTATTTCTTTTGTAGTAATGTTCCATTATGTAGATATACTACATTTTATTCTAGATTGCTTCTTAATACAAAATAATTAAAGCTTAGTTCTTTTAAATCATTCCTATACTTTATTCCTTTAGTTTATTTTTTTAAGGAAATAAGAACCCTGGCTGGGTAGCTTTGTTGGTTAGAGCATTGTCCCCATATCCCAAGGTTGCAGGTTTGATCCTCAGGGCACATGCAGGAATCAACCAATGAATGATTAATAAGTAGAACAACAGGTCACTATTTCTCTCTCTCTCTCCCTATCTCTCCTTTCCTCTCCCTCTTTCTCTAAAATCAATAAATTTTTAAAAAACGGAAAGTAAACTTAAGCTATCATAACTTAGAAAAAGAATAACAGAATAGGCCCTGGCTGGTTGGCTCAGCGGTAGAGCGTCAGCCTGGCGTGTGAGGGACCCGGGTTCGATTCCCGGCCAGGGCACATAGGAGAAGCGCCCATTTGCTTCTCCACCCCTACCCCCCTCCTTCCTCTCTGTCTCTCTCTTCCCCTCCCGCAGCCGAGGCTCCATTGGAGCAAAGATGACCCGGGCGCTGGGGATGGCTCCTTGGCCTCTGCCCCAGGCGCTAGAGTGGCTCTGGTCTCGGCAGAGCGACGCCCCAGAGGGGCAGAGCATTGCCCCCTGGTGGGCAGAGCTTCGCCCCTGGTGGGCGTGCCGGGTAGATCCCGGTCGGGCGCATGCGGGAGTCTGTCTGTCTCTCCCCGTTTCCAGCTTCAGGGAAAAAAAAAAAAAATGAATAACAGAATAAATCCAAACAAAATACAAAGATAATGAAAATTAGAGTGGCAATTAATGAACCAGAAAACAAAGTTATGATTGAGAAGATCATAAAAAGGTCAAAAGTGAATTTTTTGGGGAAAAATAAAATTTAAGAAAACAAATCAAGTAAGATTGATCAAGGGATAAAAAAATAGATAATACTACCAAAATGAAGACTATTAACTACAAGTAAAGATGAGATTTAAAAGGTAAAGAATTTAGATAAAGGTTTGACTTTGGATGGTTAGTTTGGATATGAAAAGATACAGCCTGACCGGTGGTGGCGCAATGGATAAAGCATCAACCTGGAACACTGAGGTCACTGGTTCAAAACCCTGGGCTTGCCTGATCAAGGCACATATGGGAGTTGATGCTTCCTGCTTCTCTCCCCTTTCTCTCTCTCTCCTCTGTAAAATAAATATATTTTTTTAATTAAAAAAAAAGGAAGATACAACAGCATTATTTACAATAGCCAGAAAGTGGAAGCAGCCCAAGTGTCTTATCATGAATGCATGGATAAACAGAATGTGATGTATGCTTTCATGGAGTATTATTCAGCCTTAAAAAAGAAGGATATCACATGCTCTACCAGGGGTCCCCAAACTTTTTACATGGGGCCAGTTCACTGTCCCTCAGACCATTGGAGGGCCGGACTATAAAAAACTATGAACAAATTCCTATGCACACTGCACATATCTTATTTTAAAGTAAAAAAACAAAACGGAAACAAATATTTAAAGTAAAGAACAAGTAAATTTAAATCAACAAACTGACCAGTATTTCAGTGGGAACTAGGGGCCTGCTTTTGTCTAATGAGATGGTCAATGTCTGGTTCCATATTTGTCATTGCTAGCCGTAACAAGTGATATGACGGGCTTCCGGAGCTGTGACACGTGCATCCTGTGTCCTGTGCTCCTCTCACCACCAATGAAAGAGGTGCCCCTTCCAGAAGTGCGGCGGGGGCCAGATAAATGGCGTTGGGGCTGTAGTTTGGGGACCCCTATGCTATACCATTGATAAACCTTGAGCACATCATGCTAAGTGAAATAATCCAGTCACAAAATGACAAATACTGTATGATTCTACTTAAGATGTACTTAGAGCAGTCACATCCATAGAGACAAAAAAGTAGAATACGGTGTTTGGCAGGGCTGGGTGGGGGAGAATAGAGAATTGTTGTCTAATGGTTATACAGTTCCAGTTTTGCAAGATGAAAAAAGTTCTGGAGCTGGATAGTATGATGTAAATAGCATTTTTAAAGGTACTCTTAAAATGGTATATTTTATTATGTATATTTTACCACAATTTTAAAAAGGTAAGGAAAAGTACTATCAACAACCATATACCAATAGATTTGAAATTTAAAAATAATAACATGCCAAAAACCAACTCAGTAAGGAATAAAAAAGTTTGAGTTCTATAAATAGTAAATAAATTTAAGTTAAAACTCTTCTCTCAAAGAAAATAACCCTAAATGGGGTATTCATCCCACTTTTAAAGAAGAGAGCTTCTCAATTTTCTGTCACCTCTTCCAGAAAATAGAAAAAGAGGGAATACATCACATCTTTTTCTAGGAGGTCAGATGCCAAATCCAAACAGAAATGTTATATTTTAAAAAAAGATTATAGGTCCATTCCACTCATGAAATAGATTATTACCCCTTTAGTAAAAGAAAAATTATCATTTTGTTTTATGCTTTTATCTTTGAATTTTTCTTTGATAGTGTTACTGACACCTAATTTATTGTTCTTTTTTTCTTTCATTTTCTACATGATCTCATATATTTGCCTGCTTCTACAATTTCAATATATCTGTGTCACTTCTATAAACTGTATTTTGTTTTGCCCTGACAGTTTTTTTTTTCACTTAGTTAATTCAGTCAGTTAATATGTAATTATTTGGTATTTCTGATATTTTTTGTGTGTGTCCTATTTAGTATACTTACATCTTGTTTAGTTTTTAAATTTTATTTACTTTACATAGTTGACCTTTTTTACTGTTATGTCCTCTGGTGATTTAGAAACTCTGCAGCTTTCCATATATATATATTTTTAAATTTTATTCTGCGAAGGGAGGGGAGGGGGCTCTCAAAGGGAAGAGACCCGAGCAAAAGAGTTCCGCAGAGGGACCAGAGAGGGGTCTTGAGAGAGGGGTGCTTCTGGGGGTCAGGCAAAAGGGGAAGAGAGTTGGGGTCGGGTGAAGGAGGAAAGATTTGGAGTGGAGGTTTTAGGTGAGGTTTCTCTGGCCAAAAAAAGGGCCTGCATGGTAGAACAGGCGGCACAGAGTTTAGGACAAGAGCGCGAATAACTAGAAGCCCTGAATGTAAGGGATCTCCAACCATTTCCCAGTTCTTTTGGTGATAGTTAAATTTGGTAAGGGTGTTAAAACCAAAAGTCCCTCCAGGAGGCTAATTCAGTGGGTTCTGTGGCCTGGCCACAGTGGAGAAGAACAGTTTTTTCTTCTTTAGGGAGGGAGAGATTTTGGATAAGGCAATTCCAGGAGTGTGTTTTGGATTAGGTTTAGATTCCTGTGCCCCACGGCCGCCCTCACTTCTTGGAGTGATCAGAAATGAGAATTGGCATCCCACAACTCAATCTCTGGCCACCGGACGGTTAAGTAAAGTGGATGTGCTCGGTTAAGTAAAGTGGATGTGCTCGGCACGTCTCCATGGGTACACATGCACCCTGAATGGAACGGAAAGAGGTCCCTGATGCAGCTGTGGTTTCAGACAGGGAGTCTCGGCAGAAAGAACTGAGGGGAGTTTGGAGGCAGGGGACTTACCGCACCGTGCGTGCGCCAAAGTGGGTGGAAGGTTGGAAGTCCTGGTTCTTTCTCGGAAGGGAATGGGAGAGGAGCGATCCTTGCAGACTTCAACTCCTCCCGGATTTTCGGCACCAAAATGTAAGGTATTTTTCCCCGCTGAGAAGGAAGGAAGGGGCCGTAGCCACGAAGTGTGGAATAACAAAAGGCTTTATTGAGTACAGGGTGATTTCCACCTGACAAGGTTCCCTGGTCCCAGGGACATGGAGGCCAGGGAAGTCTCTTTCTATATACATTTTAAGTAAATTTATTTTAAGCCTACATTTTCTTAACAACATTAAAAATTAATGAGTATTACAGATTGTTCTCTCACCCCACAAACACATTTGACCTTAATTTAACATTTTACTTAAGCTTATTTTACTCTTCTTCACCTAAGGTTTTGGTGTAATAATTTAGGATGTTATTCTTGAATCATTACTTTTTTAAAAATTATTTTGTGTTCATCTATTTAAAGAATTCTTATCTGTTATATTAAACTGAATCTCAATATTAGCAATAACTATACTTCACTAATAGTTTTATTGGTATATTGCTTACCATTCTGTGTGTGTGTGTGTGTGTGTAGTATTTTCCCCTTGGTGGGGGGTGTCTTTGTTCTGATTCACTTTTTATTTAACTGAACAACTTTAACTTACCCCAAAGCATATCCAGTAATTTCTTTTACCCAAGTCTGTGAGTAATAGATGGGCTATAAAAAGTTGTTTTTTCTAACCCTCAGAATTTTATAAACATAGTTCCATTGGCTTTGGCATTATTTTTAATGATGAAATAAATGACTTTTAGTATAAATTTCTTTTCTCTTATTTTAAGTAAAAATTCCCCTTATCTTGAGCTTTTAAACTTTTATTCTTGAAATTCAGTTATTTTACCACGAGAGTTCTACATGTATGTGCTTTTCCCTCTGAGTATTCTGTCCCAGTACTTCTTAGAGCCCAGTAGATAATAAAGACTCAAAACAGTATTCATGCCCTGGCCGGTTGACTCAGTAGTAGAGCGTGGGCCTGGCATGCAGGAGTCCCGGCTTCAATTCCCAGCCAGGGCACACAGGAGAAGCGCCCATCTGCTTCTCCACCCCTCCCCCTCTCCTTCCTCTCTGTCTCTCTCTTCCCCTCCCGCAGCCAGGGCTCCATTGGAGCAAGGTTGGCCCGGGCGCTGGGGATGGCTCTATGGCCTCTGCTTCAGGCGCTAGACTGGCTCTGGTTGCAACAGAGCGGTGCCCCAGATGGGCAGAGCATCGCACCCTGGTGGGCATGCCAGGTGGATCCCTGTCGGGCACATGCAGGAGTCTGTCTGACTGCCTCCCCGTTTCCAACTTAAAAAGAAAAGACAAAAAAACAGTATTCAACATTTAGGAAGTTCTACTATTTTTCCTCTCCACCTATTTTTAAAAAAATTAAATTTCTTTTATTGATATTCTTTGCCTTGTTTTGGAAGTCCTATTTTATTGATATTGAATGTCATGGCTACTTCCTCATCTCTAATCTTTTTCTTATGTTTCCTGTGTCTTCAGATTCATCATAAATTATGAAGACATTTCTTAAGTTTGTCTTCTAAATCACTAATTAGTTGTATATTTTTCTATTCAGTACCTCTATTTGGTTATTTTGGCAGTTTTTTCTCAACTCCCTCCCTCCAATTTTTTTTCCTCTTTTTCAGAGCATCTTGCTCTTTTTTTTCTTTTCTTTATGTTTCTTTTATTGATTCTAGAGAGAGGAAAGGAAGGAGACAGACACAGGAACATTGATCTGTTCCTGTATTTGCCCTGACTAGGGATGGAACCAGCAGCCCCTTAGCTTTGGGATGATACTCTAACCAACTGACCTCTCCAACTGCAGCTTGCTCTTTTTTGAAAAATGCTATTCTTCCCTGGTCTCAGTAGAAATACTATTTATAACTTTTTTTAAGTTCTAGTATTTTTTCTTTAATTCCATTTCAATTTAGGCCATTATTTAAAATTAAATTATTGTTTCTCTTTAGTATGTCCAGTCAGGATTTTTTCATCAGTTCTTGGACTGAGTTATTCTGAGGGTGGTAAGTTGGCCAGCAAATGGGCTCCTCAAAGTGCATAGGCCAGGAGCAGATGCTCAGAGAGGAAGAGCTCTTACTGAATGGAACTGTCCAGTAGTGGGGTGAATTGCCTAAAGTAATGAGAAGAGGAGCCTGGGTTTTGTTCATTACCTATAGAAGTTCATCCAGATTTTTTTTAATTTTTTTAATTTTATTTATTGATTTTTTAGAGAGAGAGGAGTGAGAGAGAGAGAGAAGGGGGAGGAGCAGGAAGCATCAACTCCCATATGTGCCTTGACCAGGCAAGCCCAAGGTTTCGAACCGGGGATCTCAGTGTTCCAGGTCAACGCTTTATCCCACTGCGCCACCACAGGTCAGCCAGATTTCTTTAGTTGTATGACACACTGAGATAGCTGGAACATTAATGAAGAGTGATTGATTAATTGCCTTATACTATCTTGGATAGACTGTGAAAGATTATAAAATCTGGTGCTTTTTAATTCCATTTTGGGATTCACTTTGACTTCAGTGTAATGTTGGAAAGTAATACACCCTTGGAATTTTTTTTTTAATTTTTAAAAAATATTTTATTTATTGATTTTTAGAGAGAGGGAGGAGAGAGAGAGAGAGAGAGAGAGAAGGGGGAGGAGCAGGAAGCATCAACTCCCATATGTGCCTTGACCAGGCAAGCCCAAGGTTTCAAACTGGCAACCTCAGTGTTCCAGGTCGACGCTTTATCCCACTGCGCCACCACAGGTCAGGCTACACCCTTGGATTTTAAAAGCAAAGACCTCTAGATACTCTCAATGGCCTCTTTATCTATTAGGACATTAGATACCCTAATAAGCAAGCACCTTTGAACTGATATTTTATAAGATAATAATACTCTGATTGAAGACTGAGCTCTTTTATATCAAGCATCAACTTTTACAAGATAACCAAGAGACCTTGATATAAAAAATTGCTAATTTTCTGATTATGCTCCCAGTTTTTCTTCACCTCTTTGTCTCTCAAATTGCTCATCTCTGTGCTGGTTATCTCAGAGGGGAGGTTCCCAAGACCTAGTAACCATTTTTTTATTCCATAATACTTTATTTCAAAAGTATAGTCTGTATTCCTTAGTTAGCTCTGTATTTGGTATGTACCTATCCTGTTCCTTTTCATGATTGGCCTTTCCCCCTTTAGTTAGAAATGGGGAAGACATTCTGATTTAGATTGAAGAGGGAATTTTAATCCTCTGTTTTTTGTTTTTGAGATTGTTTTATTCATTCATTATAGAGAGGGGAGAGAGAGTGAGAAAGAGAGAGAGAGAGAGAGAGAGAGAGAAGGGGGGAGGAGCAGGAAGCATCAACTCCCATATGTGCCTTGACCAGGCAAGCCCAGGGTTTTGAACCGGCAACCTGTTTTTTGTTTTTGAGAGCTTTCTGATTAAATCAGAAGCTCAAGATTAGGCATGTAGAGCATTAGTATAAGAGAAACATGGTGGGAAACAGAAGATTTTCCCATCCTTTCTGGAGCATTAAATCTCCTTAATGAGAGAAGATGTAATGTATGAAAAGAAAAAATAAAAGTTTAGATAGCTTATAACAAATATTATTTTATGAACTACTTGGATAGACTGTTTTACACATGACAGAAAACATAATTCAGTTGAAATTTATTTAAAAGGGGGAAGTGATATGTGAATTCTGAGAAAACTGGAAACCAAAGTTCCATGAGGGCAGGCACCGTATGGTCTTGCCACTGCGTGCTCAGTGTCAGCACCTGGCCCTGATTGGAAGACAGGCTCTGAGTTAATGTACGTTGAGTAGTGAATATGTAGTTTTGAACAAATTGAAGAGTGCCTTGAAGAATATAATTCTGGGGGACAGAAGTGAGATGGAAAGGCTTGCGAAAATATTAGGAGACAGAAGGGAAGTGGTAACTGAATGCATTAGAACATCAACCTGACTGGAGCTGTGAAAATGAGTAGAAAGATTCTGTGAAATAAGACTGCTTGCTAACAGTTTGGTTGGGGTTAAATTATAAGCCGCTTTGATCGATGGCTTTAGGAATTTCGGATTTGTTTTTTAAACAGAATTTTTCTGAACAGATGGTAGTATTATATAAGGCAATGTTTTAGGAATACAGTCTGAAGACAGTGCAGGTTGCAGCGAGAAAAGAGTGGAAACCAGCTTTGAAAACAGTTGTAATGTTAGTTAGATGGGAATTCTTGGAAAGGGGTCATGTCCAGTAAAATTACCAATATTTCTTTATATGTAATAATGTTACATAAAGGTGCTTCTTAAGCTGTAGTGATTGAACATAATGACATCATTGTCTTTTTCAGTATTTATTTAATTTTCCATGGCATTTTGTTATTGATCTTCATAGTTTTTCTATGAGATCATGGTATAAATTTTGAATACATTTGTTCTTCCCTATTTGCCTTTTGTTAATGTCAAGCACATGAGACATTCTTTGTTGCTATGAAACTGCTAAATTCAATATTTAATATTAATAAAACTGAGTGGCATTAAATTCAGTTAACAGAAGGTAGCAAAATAGGGCTTTACAGTGTCAAATCAATAACATTGGTGAGGTTTAATGAGTTGTTGCAGATATGAGCAAAAGAAGAGCAACTTGTTTACAGTTAGTATTTTGATCAAAATTAGTTGTGGTTAAATCTTTTACATTTATGACCAGATTTTTTTTTGGTTTCATTTTGCTCTTTCCCTTTCATTGCTTTTTGATCTGTGATTTGGTTACTATTACTGTCTGTGTGTTATTGATAAAGTTTTTATTATTTCAGGTTCTGTTCTCCTTTATAATTTTTAAAATTTTGTTTTTCAAAGCTTTTATTTGTTTTTGTCTATTTCTCAGTAGTATTTCTGAGTATTTACATTTTTCATTTTCAAGAGCTTGTACATATAGCATGCAAGTTTGTAATTTATTATTTCTTATAAACCCAGGTGAAAGCATATTTGATTTGCTCTTCAGGATAAGAACCACCTGTAATCTCCTTTAGCTATTTGCAGTATGTACTTGGGTACTTTCATGATAATTGCAGTATTTGTAAAGTCAATTCCTTTTTGACAATAGAAGGACTTTAGATTTGGAGGCAGCCTGTGGGATTTTTTTAAAGGCTAGTGTTGAGAATATCTAGATTTCAGAGGTAGACAATATTTAGCAATTCTCTTACCTACCCCACCTCCCCACCCTCAAAACCCCTAACGCAACCCTTTCTCCTTTCTTCCTATGAAACAAGAACATTAGCAAGAGTTATTAGCAAGTGTGGGGGAGAAAGGCCAGTGTAATTTAGTAGAAGATGTTTTAATTTTATAGTAGGCAAATACTAAGCAGGCATAGCTGCTTCCCTTTTTCTTTTTTTTTCTTTCTTTCTTGTGACAGAGACAGAGAGGTACAGATAAGGACAGACAGACAAGAAGGGAGAGAGATGAGAAGCATCAATTCTTTGTTGCGGCACCTTTGTTCATTAATTGCTTTCTCATATGTGCCTTGACTGGGGGGCTCCAGCAAAGCAAGTGACCCCTTGCTTAAGCCAGTGACCTTGGGCTCAAGCCAGCGACCTTTGGGCTCACACCAGCGACCATGAGGTCATGTCTAGAATCCCACGCCCAAGCCAGCAACCCTGCGCTCATTCTGGTGACCTGGGGTTTCAAACCTGGGTCCTCTGCATCCCATTCTGACGCTCTGTACACTGCACCACTGCCTGGTTAGGCCCCCGTTTTCTTAAATGAGTCATTTGATCTTGCTAATGTTCTCATAATAATTTTGATGGGAAGAACTAAGGAGAATTAAAAACAGTTGCTCCTTAATAATAAGTGGAAAATATTGTGTCTAGAAAATAGTGTAGAAAAATAAACTCTCTAACTACAGTATAGATAATACAAATTCTAGTGATTATTCTATTGAAAATATGGCTTAGCCTGACCTGTGGTCACCCAGTGGATAAAAAACATTGACCTGGAATGCTGAGGTCGCTGATTTGAAACCTTGAGCTTGTCGGTCAAGGCACGTACAGGAGAAGAGTTGATGCTTCCCACTTCTCACCTCTGCCCCTTTCTCTCTCTAAAAACTCAATAAAGAAAATATTTAAAAAAAAAGAAACTTATGGCTTAATAATGACAATGAAATCCCTAAAATTATGTTATTCTTAAAATCAGATGAAATACTGTTTCCAGGGACCATCTTATCTGACCCCTTACCTTCCAAACCTTTTATGGTGATTGAATTTGCAGTAAGGAAATGCTGCCTGCATGTACCTCATGTATCCACTTGGTTATGGTATTTTATTTAAAAATTTCTTAAAATTAATTTTGAGAAAGAGAGAGAGGAAACATTGATTTGTTGTTCCGTATGTATTCATTGGTTGTTGTGTGGGCCCTGACCAGGGATCAAACCCACAGCCTAGGCATGTCAAGATGACACTAACCAGCTGAGCTACTCAGCCAGGTCTTTATAGTATTTTAAATGCATGTTTCATTCTCTTTTGAACATAAGAGCACTTTTTAACAATTAAAAATTATAAATGCTTGGGTGAGTAGATTATGTGACAAAATACATAGTGCCCCTAACTACTAGGAATTCAGTAACACTTTATATATATATATATTTTTTTAATTAAAATGCTGTGTTCATGAGTCTCAGTTTTATATCCCACCTATGTGGGATATGTTTTTTTGTTTGTTTCTTAGCAAGAGAGAGAGACAGACAGACAGGAAGGGAGAGAGATAAGAAACATTTACTCATAGTTGTGGCACCTTAGATGTTCATTGATTGCTTTCTCATATGTGCCTTGGCCAGGGGAGGGAGGGCTCCAGCTGAGCCAGTGACCCTTGCTCAAGCCAGCGACCATGGGGTTATGCCTATGATCCCACACTCAAGCTGACTACCCGCATTCTAGCTGGTAAGCCTACGCTCAAGCCAGTAGCCTCTGGGTTTCAAAACTGGGTTCTCAGCATCCCAGGCTGATGCTGTATCCACTGCACCACTGCCTGGTCAGGCATGGGATGTTTGTCCCTCTTTCCTTCCCTGTCCCCTACTCCACTCTCCCTGGGTAACCACTTCATTTTTATGTGTCCATGAGTTTTAGTTTTATATCCTACCGATATTTTTTCTTAATTATAATAATGTTTATATGCATTTGAAAAGTTTTATGTATGTTGAATACAGAAGACTTACTAATTCTTTCTGGAGGTCATGCTTAAACTACATATGGATTCATGTACCCCTTGTCACCATTTGAGCTTCCAATGGGGTACATGACACATAGTTGGGGAACCACTGCTCTAATCTATTATTTGTCATGTTGAATAAAGCTGATTTATTTCCTTTTTTCCCTCCTTATCTTCTTAATAACCCATAGAGAAAACAAGATGGCAAAGATATATATTATCTTTGAGACAGGAAGGGAGAGAGATGGGAAGAATCAACTTGTAGTTGCAGCACTTTTAGTTGTTCATTGATTGACTCTCATACATGCCTTAACCAGGGGGCTCCATCTGAGTCAGTGATCTCTTGCTCAAGGTGACCTTGGGCTCTAGTGAGCAACCATGGGGTCATGTTTATGATCCCACGCTGAAGCTGGGAAACCCGTGCTCAAGCAGTGAACCTTGGGGTTTTGAACCTGAGACTTCAGTGTGCCAGGTCAATGTTCTATCCACTGTGCCACCGCTGGTCAGGTAGCAAAGATATTTTTTGTTTTTCATTGTGTTGATCAGCAATTTTTTTTTTTTCTGTGAGAGAGCAAGAGAGAGACAGGAAGGGAGATGAGAAGCATTAGTTCTTCATTGCATCGTCTTAGTTGTTCATTGATTATTTTCTATTATGTACCTTGACTAGGGTGTTCTGGCAGAGTGAGTGACCCCTTGCTCAGGACAGCAACCTTGGACTCAAGCTAGTGACCTTTGGGCCAAGCCAGGCACCATGGAATCATGTCTATGATTTCACACTCAAGCTGGTGAGCCTGCACTTAAGCAGTGACCTTGGGGTTTCGAACCTGGGTCCTCACCATCCCAGGCTGACATTCTGTCCACTGCGCCACCGCCTTGTCAGGCTGATCAGCAGTATTTGATGAAATGAATCAAAAACTATTTTTGTTGTTTCATTTTCTACTTTATACTAGTACAAGATGATACAGGTACAGGTATATTTGATTTTTTTTCTCATTTTATTTGTGTGTATAATTAGTGAGTTATAACTTTATAAAGGAACCCGTAAGTAGTTAATTGTGGCAATGTAAAATAATCACAAAAGTCTTTTTCTGTTAAAATACTATATATTAGCTTTTTTTATAATGATAATATAGATATTCTTAGTCAGGATTTTTCTTCAAAAACTTATTAGCGAGGCCCTCGCCAGTTAGCTCAGTTGGTTAAGAGCATTATCCCGAAATCACAAGGTTGTGGATTCGATCTCAGGTCAGGGCACATGGGAAGTAACTAGTGAATGCACGACTGAATGGAACAACAAATGAATGCTTCCCTTTCCCATCCCCTCTCTCTTCCTTCCTTTCTCTGTCCCTTTAAAAAAAAAAATTTAGTCCTGGCCGGGTAGCTGTGTTGTTTGGAATGTCCTGCTAGAGCTCATAGGTTGCCAGTTTGATTCCCTCCATCAGGGCACGTACAGGAGCAGCTCAATGTTTCTCTCTTGCTCAAAGAAACAAAACAAAACTGTTAGTTTGAAAGTTATCTCAGTTGATATTTAGAAACATGCTATTTTGATTAATTCAGAATGTTGTGGAAATTTTGAAGCAGTTTGACTTTTATTAGGAAAGGTGCCTTTTAAAATGGAGTTTGAATGAGATATTGGGGGTTTTGTAAGATGGTAAGAGAACCTGTGAGTTTCCATTCCTTCATTGGTTATTTCTAGCATTGTCTGTTTTGTATTGTTCTTGAATGTGCTCTGAATTTGTATTGAATGTTAATGTTTGACAAAGATGCAAATACTACTTTTAGATTTGTCATTGACACTCCTTCCTTGGCATCTCATCAGTAGTAATGTGGGGATCCTTGAGAACTGGAAGAAAACACCATCATTATTTCATGTAACGGATTAATATTAAATTGCAGTAGGGAATATTGTAATCATGGATTTTTTTTTCCCATCTTTTCAGGGTTTGAAAGTATTCTTGAAGGGCTGTTTGGAGCTGCATTATTAAAAGATCTCAGTTTATTGAAAGGTATTAAAAATCCTTTTTTGGTATTTAAAAATCTTCCTGGTGACATATGATACCTTGGTGATTTAAGCTTCAGTCCTGTTCTTTTTATTCACAGTTTATATGGGTTAAAGCTGTATCCATGTAAGCATCTTTCTGTGTTTAGTTGATAATGTAAATATATGTATCAATAACTAGTGAGCAATTATTGTGTTAGGATTTTTAAGACAAATGGGAGCCTAGTACTCAGTAAGGATTTTCTGTTAAAATATTTTTGACATTTTCTTTTGTTTTCTGAAAAATCCTCATTTGTGACTATTAATTTGTTATTCCTACTATTTTTGCAGACTGTGAACCTGAAAGCATTTCTGATTGGACTTTTGATGAAAATTGTCTATTCTGTTGCTTGAGAAGAGATAAAGTAAAGGTAATCAAGAAACTCATGAAACTTGTCTAATACGGTATTTTCTAGTTTTTATTTTTTTAAAACGTGATTATTTTGTTGGTAAAGGAAGGCATGAGTTTGTGTTTATTTAGAAAGGATTTGATAGTAACTCAGTTTGCAGTTTAGTATTTCTAGTCTAAATTAGCCTATTGAGAAATATTTTAACATGCATTGCTTTTATTTATATACTTCACTTAACAGGATACTTAACTAGATATCAAACTGTTGTTTATTTTAAATATGAAATATAAGGTAATTCAAGTAATGGGAATCATTTGTACAAAAAGAATAGCAATATGGATCTGGATCAAGTAGTTACTAATTCACATAGATTTTATAGACTGTGGTTTATGCTTTTTTTTTTTTTTTTTTTTTGTATTTTTCTGAAGCTGGAAACGGGGAGGCAGTCAGACAGACCCCTGCATGCGCCTGACCGGGATCCATCTGGCATGCCCACCAGGAGGCGATGCTCTGCCCACCTGGGGTGTTGTTCTGTTGCAACCAGAGCCATCCTCAGTGCCCGGGCAAACTTTGCTCCAGTGGAGCCTTGGCTGCGGGAGGGGAAGAGAGAGACAGAGAGGGAGGAGAGGGGGAGGGGTGGAGAAGCAGATGGGCACTTCTCCTGTGTGCCCTGGCTGGGAATCGAACGGGAATCCTACACACCAGGCCGACGCTCTACCACTGAGCCAACCGGCCAGGGCCTGGTTTATGCTTTAGTACGAGATGTATTTTCATAATATTTGAGCATGAATGATATTTATATTTAGTTGCAGAAATTGGCTGTACCTTTGGGTTTGTGTTTTTTATTTTTTATTTTATTTTTTATCAAGTGAGAGGCAGAGAGGCAAACTCCCGCATGAGCCCCGACCGTGATCCACCTGGCAACCCCTGTCTGGGGCTGATGCTCTGCCAATTTGAGGCCACTGCTTTGTTGCTCAGCAACAGAGCTGTTTTAGCACCTGAGGTAAGGCCATAGAGCCATCCTCAGCGCCCAGGGCAGATTTGCTCATTTGAGTGGCTGCACCATGGTCGCAGGAAGGGCGGGGGAGGAGAGAGGGAGAGAGAGAGAGAGAGAAAAGAAAGAGAAGGGGGAAGGCTGGAGAAGCAGATGGTCGCTTCTCCTATGCGCCCTGACTGGGAATCGAACCCAGGACTTCCACTAGCCAGGGCTGGGTTTGTGTTTTAATTGCTTTGTGTTAAATAAAATAAGTAGAATTTTGCTTTAAAAACATTTCAGTTGGAAAAATTTATTAATAATGGTTTTCTATTTTATGTTTCTTTTCATGGTACTTCTATTCCCAGTTTTAAAGCTTTGGAAACATTTTTAATTCCTTTCTGTGCCTTGTATATATCATCTATCAGTTCACTCATACTGAATTTCATTTCCCCCTCCTTTTTTTTTTTTTTACTTTCATCACTAGTCCAGACCAGTGGTCCCCAACCCCTGGGCCGCTACCAGTCTGTGGCCCATTTGGTACCAGTCTGCAGAGAAAGAATAAATAACTTAAATTATTTCCGTCTTATTTATATTTAAGTCTGAACTATGTTTTATTTTTTAAAAACGACCAGATTCCCTCTGTTACATCCGTCTAAGACTCACTCTTGACGCTTGTCTCGGTCACGTGATACATTTATCCGTCCCACCCTAAAGGCTGGTCCGTGAAAATCTTTTCCGACATTAAACTGGTCCATGGCCCAAAAAAGGTTGGGGACCACTGGTCCAGACCTTTACATGATTTCTGAACTACTTAAATAACATGATTGGTCTCTTAGTTTTTTTCAGTCTGTTAAACACTGCTACAAGGTTAAACTTCTTGCTTGGACCCTCATACCTCAAATAGTATGGAAATGTTTCCCTATACTGAGTTTCCAGTGACTTTCATTGTCCTCTGGATTTACCAGCCTAACACTCAGTGACTTGATAACACTCCACAGTTCAGTTTATTTCTTTCTAAAGCTGTCCCACTAGTTTCCTATATAATTTTTTTTTTCAGCTAAACAGTCTGATCATTTGAATGATCATAGTACACAACATGCTTTTACTGTTTGGACTACAGCATTGCATACTCATATTTCTCAATAGCTTGAAATTCCTTTGTTCTTACTCTTAGCTTAAGCCCTCCCTTTCCTATAATGGTATACTTTTTGCTCATATTGCTGTTTCAACCCTTTATTCTGTTGTGGTAATTATTTATATTAGTTATTTGTCAGTTAACACTGCCTTATTTGTTCATCCTTTTCTACATGTGGATCTTGTATTGCTGACTACAATGTCAATCTCTGAAGCCTGTGACCCATGTTGTGCCCCTGCGTGTAGCCACTGTACCACTGTTTACCATTGTTGGCAAGTTGCATTAAAATCTGAAAGCAAGTTTAAGAACTTCTTAATGTTCTTTTTTTGTTGTTCTTTTTGTGTTCATTTTTTTCTTGGCTTACTACATGAAAAAGTTGTGACTATTCATGGTGGTCTGTTTTCATTGAGTTAATGAGAAAAGTGTTCTGAAATTTAATGTGGTTTGTAAAAGACCAAAACATTAAGCAACTGCTAATGAAGTTAAAGTTCATCATTTTAAACTTTGTGTATGTATATTTGCTTTTGTGTTGGCAGAATTGATTTGTTGTGACTATTTATTGAGCAAGTTATTGAATTTGTAGGAGTGACATCTTTTTTCAGGGTAAGATTGGACAGAAAGCCCTTTAATGTTCAATATAGTTGGGTACTATATTCTTGTAATACTATCGAGTTTTCCCTTCTATAGGAGGGTAAAATATTATATGAATATTTTTAAAAGAAAATACAGAAATAGCAAGGCATGGAATCATATAGCATTTAAAACTGTTTGTGGTTTCTACAATTTTTAGTTGGTTTTCTAGTTAGAAAGAATATTTCCATTTGACTACACATCTAGTTCTTGCAAGGCTGTTTTTCTTCATTAGACACTTCACTACCTGTACTTGGTGTTTATTTTTTTCATAGACAGCCATAACATGTATAATGAAAAATAGAAAAAGAAAGCCTCAAAAATGTAAATTGTCAAGTATTTATCTTTAGTTGTATTAGCATTAAAGTGTACTGTAGCTCTTTGCAGGCATTTGGAGAATCTCATCTGGGAAAGACTAGACTTCACTGGGGTTGAAGGCTTGCACTTTAAAACTGGGTTAGGAGTCCCAAAAAAGAAGGAAATAACTGAGCAGTATGGTAATAGCCAATAGGTGGCAGCAGAGCATGATGTTGGAATCTCAAGTTTGAGATCGGCATGGTGAGAAAGTCTAGATAATGTTTGAAAAAGTTGTTAGAAATGTTTGAAGCCTGACCTGTGGTGGCACAGTGGATAAAGCGTTGACCTGGAAATGCTGAGGTCGTCGGTTCGAAACCCTGGGCTTGCCTGGTCAAAGCACATATGGGAGTTGATGCTTCCAGCTCCTCCCCCCTTCTCTCTCTCTCTCTCTCTCTCCTCTCTCTCCCTCTCTGTCTGTCTCTCTTTCCTCTCTAAAAATGAATAAAAAAAATAGAAATGTTTGATATTTAGGAAAGGGGGAAGTTATGCATATTTTTTAGTTATTTGAACTGTCAGTGGATACTAAAGCTGTAAAAACTAATAAAATAAATATTTATATTTACTTCTTAAAATATGTAGGTGAAAAATATAAAGTAGTTTCTTTGGAAAATAGAACAGGGATTAGGAAAGTAGTTGTTGGCCCTGGCCGGTTGGCTCAGTGGTAGAGCGTCGGCCTGGCGTGCAGAAGTCCCGGGTTCGATTCCCAGCCAGGGCACACAGGAGAGGCGCCCATCTGCTTCTCCACTCCTCCCCCTCTTCTTCCTCTCTTTCTCTTCCCCTCCCGCAGCCGAGGCTCCATTGGAGCAAAAAGATGGCCCAGGTGCTGGGGATGGCTCCATGGCCTCTGCCCCAGGCACTAGAGTGGCTCTGGTCGCAACAGAGTGATGCCCCCGATGGGCAGAGCATCGCCCCCTGGTGGGCATGCCGGGTGGATCCTGGTCGGGCACATGCGGGAGTCTGTCTGACTGCCTCCCCATTTCCAGCTTCAGAAAAATACAAAAAAAAAAAAAAAAAAAGAAGAAAAGTAGTTGTTGATCTACAGCTCAAGATCCTACAACAGTTAGAAAATACCGTTGACCCTTGAACAACACAGGTTTGAGTTGCATAGGTCTACTTATAAGTTGTTTTGTTGTTGTCTGTTTTTTAGTTATTGCCTTTAGAGAAAGAGAAAGGGAGAAGGAGAAACATTGATTTGTTCCACTTATTTATTCATACATTTATTGGTTGATTCTTGTATGCACCCTGAATGGGGCGGGGAGGGAGGGAGTTTGTGAAACCAATCCCCTGCAGATACCAAGGAACAACTTAAGTTTTAAGGGAATAAAAACTTATACATGGATTTTTGACTGCCCCTAACCCCTGTGTTGTTCAAGGGTCAACTGTATAACTTGTAAGGGAAAGGCAACTAACAGTTTTTGAGCATCTACCATGTGCCAGTTACTTGTATTTGTTCCGATTTAGTTTTCACAATAACCCGATAAAGTTGGTTAAAGGCATCCCAGTTTTATAAAGAAGTTATGGGCTAGGTCACATAGCTGGGATTTGATTCATGGTTTTAGAATACATGCATTTTGATAACAAAGATAGGAACAGGAATATGGAGAGTGGAGAGGAAGAATTAAGTTGTTACTCATTTTGAAAGAGGGAGAGAATAAAAGTGTAAACCAGGAGTCGGGAACCTTTTTGGCTGAGAGAGCCATGAACGCCATATATTTTAAAATGTAATTCCGTGAGAGCCATACAACGACCCGTGTACGTTATGCATTATCCAATAAAAATTTGGTGTTGTCCCGAGGACAGCTGTGATTAGCTCCAGCCACCCGCAACGATGAATATGAGCAGTAGGAAATGAATGGATTGTAATACATGAGAATGTTTTATATTTTTAACTTTTTTTTTTTTCCATTTTTTCTGAAGCTGGAAACAGGGAGAGACAGTCAGACAGACTCCCGCATGCGCCCGACTGGGATCCACCCAGCACGCCCACCATGGGGCGACGCTCTGCCCACCAGGGGGCGATGCTTTGCCCATCCTGGGCGTCGCCATGTTGCGACCAGAGCCACTCTAGCGCCTGAGGTAGAGGCCACAGAGCCATCCCCAGCGCCCGGGCCATCTTTGCTCCAATGGAGCATTGGCTGCGGGAGGGGAAGAGAGAGACAGAGAGGAAAGCGCGGCAGAGGGGTGGAGAAGCAAATGGGCGCTTCTCCTGTGTGCCCTGGCCGGGAATCGAACCCGGGTCCTCTGCACGCTAGGCCGACGCTCTACCGCTGAGCCAGCCGGCCAGGGCAACATTATTTTTTTATTATTAAAGATTTGTCTGTAAGCCAGATGCAGCCATCAAAAGAGCCACATCTGGCTCGCGAGCCATAGGTTCCCAACCCCTGGTGTAAATGGACATGGGTATAATTTGAAATGGACACACTCAGTTGTGCTAGGAATCTCTTAGTAAATTTGTATCTTCTTGCCTGCCTGCTTGACTGGCTTGCTTGCTTGCTTCTTTTCTTTCCTTTTCTGTTTGTTGAGCACACAGTAAGCACTCAGTAAGTATTTTCTAAATGAATGACAAAGCAGTCAGGAGGCTTAATATACTAGAGAATGATAATAAATAGCTGTTTTGAGTGTTTACATGTGCCAAGCATATTTACTCATGGGGCTTTTATACTTTTTTGTTTAGATTAAAAAAAATAATTTTAAACTTATAAAACACTTGAAAAAAATAATTCCTGTATATCTTTTATCCAAATTTCCCAAATGTTAACATCTTATATAACAGCAGTACAATTATAAAAATGAGAAATTAATGTTGATGCCATACTATTATCTGCAAACCTTTTGAAATTCACCAGTTGTCTCAGTAATGCCATTTTTCTGATCCAGGATCCAGTCTGGTTCACACTTCGTACTTAGTTGTCATGTCTCCTTAGTCTCCATTAGTCTGGAAGGGTTCTGTTTTTCTTTGCCTTTCATAGTGTTATGTTAAAAGTTTTAAAAATGATATATAGAATACCCCTCAATTTAGGTTTGTCTGATTCCTCATTATTAAATACAAATTATACATTTTTATTTTCTGAAGTTAGAAGCAGGGAGGCAGTCAGACAGACTCCCGCATGTGCCCAACTGGGATCCACCTGGCATGCCCACCAGGGGACGATGCTCTGCCCTTCTGGGCCATTGTTCCATTGCGATGGGAGCCATTCTAGCGCCTGAGGCAGAGGCCATGGAGCCATCCTCAGTGCCCGGGCCAACTTTGCTACAGGGGAGCCTTGGCTGTGGGAGGGGAAGAGAAAGAGAGAGAAGAAGGGGAAGAGGAAGGGTGGAGAAGCAGATGGGCGCTTCTCCTGTGTGCCCTGACCGGAAATTGAACTCGAACCTGAGACTTCCACATGCCTGACCAATGCTCTACTGCTAAGCCAACTGGCCAGGTCCAATCAAGTTACACATTTTTGATGTTATGTCATCCTTAGTACACTGTATCAGGAAGCACGTGGTGATGTTTACTTTGATCATTTGTTAAGGTGGTGTCTGCCAATTTTCTCTGGTATCAAGTTTCTGTTTGTTCTTTCTATTATATTTAATAGGTATTTTGTATAGAGGTACTTTGAGATTTTATAAATACCTTCTTCTTGTCATACTAGATTATCATCCATCATACAGTAATTTTAGCATCCATTAATGAATCTTGCTTGAAAAACTTATGACTGTGGTCATGATGATTAATGATGATTTTCTATTTCTTTTTTTTTTCCCTCTATTAGTTGCAATTCTACTATAAGAGTTTTCTTTTCCATTTATGTGTTTATCAACTAGTATAGATTCATGGATTCTTATTTCATTCTATAAACTTAATTCATTATAATCATTGTTTTTTTAGTTGAAATTGTTCTGGATATGGTTATTGAGAGCCCTTTCAGGTTGGCACCTTATCTTGACGTTTTTGTAATTTTTTTAAGCTCTTCTTTATTTTTTGGCACTGAGAAATGTTCCAGGCTTATTTTTGCTTTTCCTGTCCCAACTTTGAATTTCTTCAAGGAACCCTAAGTTTCTTTATTTTGGAGAATTTGTACAAGAAAGCAAGATTTGGGCATTAAGTGTATTTATTGGTTCTAGAGCATCATTGCTCCTAAGCTTGCTCAATTGTCTGAGCTAGGAAGTATGTATGTTCTCTTAAAGATACATACATATATATCTATATTTCTTTCTATAGCTACTAAAAACCATCTCAGGAGGCATTAATTGCAGGATTGTGTTCATAATGTAAAAATCAAATTCAGTAGTGGTGAGAGGGTGTTGGAAAGATAGGAAGAATAAAAAATTACTGTCAGTCCTAAAAATGGACTAATTTAAATGATGAATTGATCTATGGTATGGCTCTTGTGTATAGCTGAGATAGAATAGAGATAGCTGTTGTAAAGAGAAAGGCTGTTTTAGTAACTAATTATCATAGTAGATATGATGTTATACCAAAATACAAAGTGTTTATGTTCTTAAAAAGTTTGTTATAAAACTGTAAGTTTTATAATTGACTAGCTATTAGGAGAAGATAGAATTTAGGACTTAAACTGCATTTTTGATGAATACATAGGTCTTGATAGGCAGAGATGATAGGGACACATCCTGGGTGGAGCAGAGCATTTATTTTTAGAAGTGTAACTAGTGACAGAATTAGAACCAGATTATAGATATCCTTCAATGCCCAGCTAACTCAGGATCATTAAATAGATCCTTTTTATATTTATCATTCGTTTATCATGTTTATCGTATTTACTCTCATAATTTGTTTTGTGAGTATATTGGTATTTTTGAACATTGGAAGCTTATAGTAAGACCAGATGTTAAATCTAGTTATTATTTTATTCTACAACATGTATTTGTGTTGTATATGTTAGTTTGGGCTTATTCAACACTGCTTGATAAGACTTGTCTGACATATATCCCAGAGTACCACAAATCAGTAAGTATTCATAGTACCCACTATATAAAAGAAACGGTGGAAGAACAGTGTATCAGTGTAATTCTTGTTTGTTAGGAATGAGAAAGAAGAAAAAATATGAGATGTTTAAAGGATATTTATTTATAAAGTTTAAATAGATACAGGGCAGAGTTAAATGAATACAAGTTAGGACATGATTAATTTGAACTAATCTCTCAGTTAATTGTAGAAATCTAAATTGTGAGACCTAACCTTATTATATCTCCAGAGGCCTTTTTATGTAGATTATTTTAAAAGATTAAGGAAAACCAGTTGACAGTGAATCAGTACTCAGTCTAAGATCCCAGTAAATGGGAGTTTTTTTAGTTGTGTATTGTTTTTTTTTTAACACTCCCAATCTTTGGATTTTTTCCCTGTAAAAACAGACTTCTATAAATTGATGATTAACTCTGTTCAATTTTATTTTTTCATAAGTTTTTTTGAAAGATTTTATTAATTTTAGAGTAGAGAGAGATAAGGGGGGAGAGTAACTCATAGTTGCTTCCTTATGTGCCTTGACTAGGCAAACTCCAGGTTTCGAACCAAGGACTTCAGTATTCTAGGTTGACACTTTTATCTACCGTGCCACCGCAGGTCAGGCTCTCTGTTCAGTTTTATGGGATTAGGGTTAACCAAGAGACCATGAGCATACTCCCAGAAGGGAGAGTGCCCCTAGGAGGCTTCAGAAAAATGAGCCTGAGCCAGGGCTGTGGCTGTGAAGATGCGTAAGGAAGGGCTATACTTAGAGAATCTGGAATCACGAATTATCAAAACTCAGTGATTATGTAAATATATAAATAAGGGAGAGGGAAGTGACTGACATTAGGCTTTCCAAGCTAGGGTGGCTTAGCAGGATGAATTAAAAAGTTAAGTCAGAAGAGAAAATCTGTGGCTGATTTTTATGGTGAGAATAATGACGTTATTAGCTGGAAGCTGTTTGTGGTGGCAGCGAACATTTGATTGGAATTGTCCAGTAGACATTTTGGGTTGTAAAAATTGAGTTGAAATAAGAGATCTAAGATGAGTACATATTTGAAGGGTTTCTGAATAAATATGGTGATTGGAATATTAAAGCAGATAAAGTCTTTAGTAAGCGGTAAAGCAGGAAAATACTGATAATTGAAAGACCTTTATTTTAGGAAGTAAGATGAGAATAAATGAATTGCATATTTTGGATCTGTTGTCTTTCCAGCCCTATCCTGTGTGATGAGTAGGGGGATGAGTTTTTGTGTTCATTGTGCTAATGACACCTATGCCTTTTCCTAAAATTGGTCCTAAATGGGTTGAGCAGGTACCCCAAACATACTTTGATGGGCTTTGAGAAAATAGCTTTTTTGGAATACTGTTAAGGGAGCCATACTCTAGATCTGACAGGGTTAATGAGTAAGAGGATGTTGTGGGAGTTAAAAAATGGATATAGGCTGCTAGTTGGAAAAGTCATCAGTGATAGGAATGATGAAGAAAATAGGACCATAGAAAGAGTGGGTACTTCCTCTAAGTAAAGATTTTCTAAGAAAGAGGGGAAAACTTACACATTTGTACTCTTGGGCAAAAAGAGCTGGAGGAAAAGAAGAAATTAAAGCTATTAAAAGGAGAGAACAGTAGAAGACAGAGGGATTGTAAGAGAACCAACAAGAGATTACTGAACAGTGATGGAAGATTCCTATTGAAATTAGGATACAGTCAAGATAACTGTAGAAGTTAAGAGAGTTTGCCAGAAATAAATGAGGCAGGAGTGCCCATGTAAGGACCATGACTAACTGACTTGTTCACATTGAGGGCAAAAACAGTGAGGAATTCTCAGATATGAAGATAGTGTTTAAAAAAATAATAGGGGGCGAATAAGCTATAGTGCCTGTACTCCTCTTAATTGAATTGCTCCTTGGACTTCTCTAGTTACATCAGCAACAAAAAGATAGTTTCAAGAAAATTAATAAGATGTCCTTGTCCAGCAATGCATTTTTAGGGTTATTATTTTTTCTTTTTTTTAAATCGAGATGTGATTAACATATATTTCAGGTATACAACATGATTCTCTCACACATATATACGCATGCGTGCATGCACACACACATATATTTTTAAACAAGGGACACAGACAAACACAGACAGGAAAGGAGAGAGATGATAAGCATCAACTCATAGTTGTGTCACTTTAGTAGTTCATTGATTGCTTCTGAAAGAGGGAGGAGACAGTGAGAAGCATCAGATTGTAGTTGCTTTCACTTTAGTTATATGTTGATTAATTCTTGTACGTGCCTTGACCAGAGCCAAGCCATTGTCCCCTGTTCAAGTCAGTGACCTTTGGGCTCAAGATAGTGAGCTTTGTGATCATGTGAACGAGTCCCCTGCTCAAGCCAGTGACCACCCTGCACTTGGAGCCAGCGACCTTGGGACTTCTAACCAGCAACCCCAGGATTCTGGGTTGATGCTTTATCCATTGCTCCACCACCAGTCAGGCGTATTCTCTTCCATTTTCTATGTGTCTGTCTTTATGCTAGTACCATATTGTTTTGATTACTGTAGTTTTGTAATCAGTTTTGAAATTAGGAACTGTGCCATCTCCAGCTTTGTCTTTTTTAAGATTGTTTTGGTTCTTTGGGGCTCCTTAAGATTACATAAGAATGTTAGGGTGTTTTTTGTTTGTTTGTTTGGGTTTTTTTGGTTTTTTTTTTAAAGAGACAGAGAGAGGGATAGACAGGGACAGACAGACAGGAACGGAGAGAGACGAGAAGCATCAATAATTAGTTTCTCATTGCGCGCTGCAACAACTTAGTTATTCATTGATTGCCTTCTCATATGTGCCTTGACCGTGGGCCCTCAGCAGACCGAGCAACCCCTTGCTTAAGCCAGCGACCTTGGGTTCAAGCTGGTGAGATTTTTGCTCAAATCAGATGAGCCCGTGCTCAAGCCGGCGTCCTCGGGGTCTCGAACCTGGGTCCTCCGCATCCCAGTCCGACACTCCACTGTGCCACCGCCCGGTCAGGCTGGATTTTTTTTTTTTTTTAATTTCTGCAAAAAAGTCCTTAGGATTTTGATAGGAGTTACATTAAATCTGTAGATCATTTTGAATATTACTGACATCTTAGCAATATCAAGTCTTTGCCTATTGGTTGCTTATATTTTTCTTTTTAAAAACTTCTTTTCTTTGAGTATAGGGAAGGCAGAAAGAGAGAGAGAGAGAGAAGCATCAACTAGTTGTTTCACTTAGTTGTGCCATTGATTGCTTCTCATGTCTGCCCTGACCAGGACTTAAACCGGTGTCCTTGGGGTAGGGGTGGTGGAGCCAGCACCCTTGGGATTGAACTGGCCACTTCAAGATTGAGCCACTGACCCCAGCACTTTGGGCCAGTACTCTGTCTATTATCAATACATCACTGGCCAGGGCTCTTAGATTTTTTCTTTTCTTTCTTCTTCTTCCTTCTTCTTCTTTTTCCTTTTTAATTTTTTTTTTTTTAAGATTAGAGGAAGAGAGATAGTGAGGTAGACTCCTGCATGCGCTCTGAGCAGGATCCATCCAGCAACCCCTGTCTTAGACCAATCCTAAAGTACCAAGCTATTTTTAGTGCCTGAAGCTCACAAGCTCAGACCAACCAAGCTATCCTCAGTGCCTGGGGCCATGCTCAAACCAGTTGAGTCACTGGCTCTGAGCGGGTAAAAGGGAGAGAAGGGGGAGAGGGAGGAGGAAAGAAGCCGGTGGTGGCTTCTCCTGTGTGCCCTTACTGGGAATTGAATTGGGAGATCCACCTGGCAAGCCCCCTGTGGGGCATGCTCTGCCCTTCTGGGGCCATTGCTCTGTTGTTTAGCAATCAAGCTACTTTTGGCACCTGAGGCTAGGCTATAGTGCCATCCTCAGCACCTGTGAACAACTTGCTGAAATCAAGCCTTGGCTGTGAGAGGGGGCGAGAGAGAGAGAGAGAGAGAGAGAGAGAGAGAGAGAGAAAGGGGAGAGAGAAAGGTGGAGAAGCATATGATCACTTCTCCTTTGTGCCCTGACCGGAATTCTAACCCAGGACTTCCACACACCAGGCCAATGCTCTACTGCTGAGTCAATTGCCCAGGGCCCATATTTTTTCTTACAAAATATTTCTTCAGTCCCTATTTCTAAAGTTAAAATCAATAACTATGTATTTTACTGTATGTCAAAAGCAGCAGCCACTGTGGTTGAAATACTGTCATTGATTAAAAAGTTTTAGCCACAGATACTGTCAAGAAATTTATAGTGTAAGAGAGAAGGTAAGAACTACATGTATATAAATAAATATAATAAGGATTATAAAACTAGTGCTGTCGGAGTTTAGAAAAAGGCAAGATTACCCTCAGCTCAGCTTTTAATACTTTCACCTCAAATATACAGTTGGATATCCTTGTGCTTATAATGGTCTAGGGTATCTATGGACATCTGCAGTCATTATGGAGAGCAGATAGAAATTCAGGAAGTCTTTAATTGAGATTGGGTTGTAGATGAAAACTGAGGTACTATACACTTTTAATTTTCAAGCACTGGAAAGATATAAGAAACCATTGCTATTGATGTGGAGTGGCTTGCATTTGCCTTTTTTTTTTTTTTTTTTTGTATTTTTCTGAAGTTGGAAACAGGGAGGCAGTCAGACAGACTCCCACATGCGCCTGACCAGGATCCACCCGGCATGCCCACCAGGGGGCGATGCTCTGCCCATCTGGGGCATTGCTCTGTTGCAACCAGAGCCATTCTAGTGCCTGAGGCAGAGGCCATGGAGCCATCCTTAGCACCCGGGCCAACTTTGCTCCAATGGAGCCTTGGCTGCAGGAGGGGAAGAGAGAGAGAGAGAGGAAGGAGAGAGGGAGGGGTGGAGAAGCAGATGAGCGCTTCTCCTGTGTGCCCTGGCAGGGAATCGAACCCAGGACTCCTGCACGCCAGGCCGACGCTCTACCACTGAGCCAACCAGCCAGGGCCTGCATTTGCCTTTTAATGTTTATAATAACTTTTATATGTACTGTATAATGGAAAGAAAATCTATAACAGCAAATGCTGATTATAGATACTGGTGCATTAAGTATAACGATAATAATCACTGCCACTTATACTTTAGGCTTTATTTCCATGAACAGTAATAGCAATTAGAGTGATTAGAGTCGTTCATGGTAGGTTGTTGAACATTTTGAACACCATAATTAATTCTTGATGTGTATTCAGGTTTCAGCCTTTGTTATTTTCTTATTCAACTTGATGGTCTTCCTAAAATCATGGAATTAACATTGACATATGGTAAAAAATTGCATTAAAGCACAATTTATATTTCGTTAATGTAAAAAACAGTAATATACATTGAGTAAGATTTCTTTTTAGATAACTAACCTTAAAGAGTATGAGCATTTAAAACTGTGGAGCCATTTTTCCTAAGATTCTGGCATTTAAAATAAAAAGACATAGGAGAGGCCCTGGCCGGTTGGCTCAGTGGTAGAGCGTCGGCCTGGCGTGCAGGAGTCCCGGGTTTGATTCCCTGCCAGGCACACATGAGAAGCGCCCATCTGCTTCTCCACCCCTCCCCCTCTCCTTCCTCTCTGTCTCTCTCTTCCCCTCCCGCAGCCAGGGCTCCATTGGAGTAAAGTTGGCCCAGGCGCTGAGGATGGCTCCATGGCCTCTGCCTCAGGCACTAGAATGGCTCTGGTTGCAACAGAGTGACGCCCCAGATGGGCAGAGCATCGCCCTCTGGTGGGCGTGCCGGGTGGATCCCGGTTGGGCGCATGGAGGAGTCTGTCTGACTGCCTCCCCATTTCCAACTTCAGAAAAATACAAAAAAATAAAAAATAAAAAGACATAGGAGAGTGGCAGTTAAATCAATGAGTTGTATCTTGTCTGTTACTTTTAGCTCATTGCTTGAAATGTCAGTAAGCCACGGATAGGGGAGTTGGCTGTAGCTGTAGGACCATGATCTACTCAGGTAGAACTTTCTAACAGTTATTATAAAGCATGCATACACATGCTTCTGATTCCCAGATTTTCTACACCATAGGGTATGAATTTTTAAATAAATTTTATTTAAATAAATCTAGGCACAGGCCCTGGCCGGTTGGCTCAGTGGTAGAGCATCGGCCTGGCGTGCAGAAGTCCCGGGTTCGATTCCCGGCCAGGGCACACAGGAGAAGCGCCCATCTGCTTCTCCACCCCTCCCCCTCTCCTTCCTCTCCGGCTCTCTCTTCCCCTCCCGCAGTGAGGCTCCATTGGAGCAAAGATGGCCCCAGGCGCTGGGGATGGCTTCTTAGCCTCTGCCCCAGGCGCTAGAGTGGCTCTGGTCACGACAGAGCGACGCCCCAGAGGGGCAGAGCATCGCCCCCTGGTGGGCGTGCCAGGTGGATCCCGGTCGGGCGCATGCGGGAGTCTGTCTGACTTTCTATCCCTGTTTCCACCTTCAGAAAAATACAAAAATAATAATAATAAATAAATAAATAAATCTAGGCACAGAGTGGACATGCTCTTGAATTTGGACAGGAATGGCTCTAAAATGTCACACCTTAAATTTTGTATCACAGTCCTGGCATCTAGGGCATCTTATTTTTCCTAAGTGAAACTTGTCATTATTTCTTCCATTTCCTTTCCTGAGGTGTTATCTCTCAAAAAGAAATAACTATGAAAGTGTCCTTCCCCATCCCCTTCCCACAGAACATCCACTCATAAGGTGACAAATACTAAAAGTTACAAATGAAACTTTAAGAAATGTTGATTTTTTTGCCTGACTAGGCGGTGGCACAGTGAATAGAGCATTGGATTGGGACCCAGAGGACCCAGATACAAAAACCGGAGGTTGCGGTTTGCACATCGGCTTGAGTGCTGCTCATCCGGCTTGAGCACCAGCTCATCCAGCTTGAGCGTGGGATTATAGACATGACCCCATGGTCGCTGGCTTGAGCCCAAGGTCACTGGTTTGAGCAAGGGGTCACTTGCTCTGCTGGAGCCCCCCCCCCAAGGCACATATGAGAAAGAAGTCAATGAACAATTAAGGTGCTGCCACGAAGAATTGATACTTCTCATCTCTTTCCCTTCCTGTTGGTCTATCTCTGTCCCTCTCTCTGTCTCTGTCACGACAAAAAAAAAAAAAAGGGAAAGAAATGTTGATTTTTATTTTTTGTTTAAAGGTCAACTTTATTAACTGTTTATTGCGCTGAGGACTAACTTCCATGCTGATGTAATTTTGTTGCTGTATTCAATAATTTCCTTGTTTCAGAAACTACTAGAGCTACTTTTGTTACAGTTCTTGGGGAACTTTAATAATTCTCAGGGATATGGCATGTCCTCAAATCCAGCTTACAGAGTGTTTTTATAATGCCTGCCTAAAAAAAATTTTTTTTAAATAAGGAAGGAGAGGTGCAATAGAGACTTTTGTGGTCTGCAAAGCCTAAAATATTTATTATATTGTCCTTGACCAAAAATTTCTTACTCTGTTTTGGCTATTTTCATCAGGTCGTTGAGATATTAAGAGAAGCCTGAAAGTTAACTTTCACATTCTACTTATTATTCTCATTGCTCATTCCTTAAACTTTGTATCAGAGCAACACAAAACTCAAGCAAATATAATCTAATGGCAAGACGGCTGGGATTATGCAGGAGACAAGGGAGAGAGATCTGGCTTGTGCGAGAAAAGTAGGGTTCAACATTTATCCACCATACTTTTTTTTCGCTTTTTACTTTGAAATAATTTCACAGTTATAGAAAAGTTATAAGAATAGTACAAAAATTTATCCTTTACCTAGATTCACCAGTTGTTAACCTTTTATCAAATTTACCTTATTCATTCTCATAGATTTTATATGTAGCACACACATTTTCCTAAACTATATGAGAAGTTATATACATCATACCCCTAATACCTCTTTATTCTTAAATATTTCTGTGTATATTTCCATATGTCCTAAGAATAAGGATAGCCTGCCCTTTGGTGGTGCAGTGAATAAAGCGTTGACCTGGAACACAGAGGTCACCAGTTCGAAAACCTTGGCTTGCCAGGTCAAGGCACGTATGGGATTTGATGCTTCTTGCTGTCCCCTCCTCTTTCTTCTCTCTAAAATGAATAAATAAAGTCTTTAAAAAAAAAAAAAGGATAGCCACTTCCTTAACTACATAGTACAGTTACCAAAATTAAGGAAAGTCAATTTTGATGTGTTACTATCTAATACCTCATTCAAATTTTACCAGCAGTCCCAAGGACTGTATATTTTTTTACCCCCTTCTTTAATTCAAAATCCAGTTTAGGGTCATTCATTGAATTTTATTTTAAGTACTCTTTTAGTCTCCTTTAATCTGAAATGGTTCCTCAGCCTTTTACTTATTTATAACAACACTGACATTTTGGAAGAGTACAGGTCATTTGTTTTGTAGAATGCCTCTCAGTTTAAGTGTTTTGATGTTTCTTCGTAATTAAATTCAGGCATGATAGGCCCTGGCCGGTTGGCTCAGCGGTGGAGCGTCGGCCTGGCGTGCGGGGGACCGGGTTCGATTCCCCGCCAGGGCACATGGGAGAAGCGCCCATTTGCTTCTCCACCGCCCCCCCCCCCCTTCCTCTCTGTCTCTCTCTTCCCCTCCCGCAGCCAAGGCTCCATTGGAGTAGGAAGGGATGGCCCAGGAGCTGGGGATGGCTCCTTGGCCTCTGCCCCAGGCGCTAGAGTGGCTCTGGTCACGGCAGAGCGACGCCCCGGAGGGGCTGAGCTTCGCCCCCTGGTGGGCGGAGCATTGCCCCTGGTGGGCGTGCCGGGTGGATCCCGGTCGGGCGCATGCGGGAGTCTGTCTGACTGTCTCTCCCCGTTTCCAGCTTCAGAAAAAAAAAATTTTTTTTTCAGGCATGATATTGAGCAGCAATATTAAATAAGTGGTAATGTGTTCTTGTCAGTGCCTCACCTCATGAAATACAGTGTCAGTTCAGTAGGTGATATTAACTGTTGGGCAACAATTGACTTCCTTATCTTGATTTATATCTAAGGCTGTAGCAAAAATTGAAATGCTATCAATTTATAGCCATTGACAGTTTATCTATCAGAATACTATACAGAGAAGTACATGGCAATTAAAAATACTGGAGTTTTATTTTTTCAATCTAAAAGTATGCTTGTTTGAGGAAAAAGACATCATGTGAGGTTTTGAAAATTTTTTCTTTTTGACTGAAATATAAGTAATGGTCATTTCTTTGATTTCATGTGGTTAATTCAAGAGTTGAAATTTAGTATCTAGTATCTTTATTACCCTGAACCTTTTTTTTTTTTTTTTTCTGAAGTTGGAAACGGGGAGAGACAGTCAGACTCCCGCATGCGCCGGACAGGGATCCACCCGGCACGCCCACCAGGGGGCGACGCTCCGCCCACCAGGGGGCGATGCTCTGCCCCTCCGGGGCATCGCTCTGTTGTGACCAGAGCCACTCCAGCGCCTGGGGCGGAGGCCAAGGAGTCATCCCCAGCGCCCGGACCATCTTTGCTCCGATGGAGCCTCGCTGCGGGAGGGGAAGAGAGAGACAGAGAGGAAGGAGAGGGGGAGGGGTGGAGAAGCAAATGGGCACTTCACCTGTGTGCCCTGGCCAGGAATCAAACCCGGGACCTCTGCATGCCAGGCCGACGCTCTACCACTGAGCCAGCCGTCCAGGGCTCTGAGCCTATTTTTAAATGATATCTTTATTGAGGGAATATTTATGTATATACAATAAAATTCATCCATTTAAGAGTGCAGATTAATGTATTTTTATAAACGTTATACAGTTTACTAGGACAGTCAAGGTGTGTGTGGGACAGTTCCTTTACCCTAAAAAGTTTTCTCATGCCCCGTTATAAGTCAGTCCCTTTACCAGACCCCCAGAGGTAGGTAGTCACTAATTTTACCTTTTCTAGAATTTTACATATTAGGAATTATACAGTATGTAGCCTTTTGTATTTGACCTTTGTCAGGTAGCATAATTTTTTTATATACAACCTTTTGTGTCTTTTTATTGCTGAGTATGTCTCCATAGCATAGATATGTCACTGTTTGTATATTCACTTTATTTTTTCAAGAGTAAGAGACAAAGATGCAGAGATAGAGAAGAAGGGAGATAAGAGAAGCATCAGCTTGTAGTTGTGTCATTTTAGTTGTTCATTGATTGCTTCTCATAGGTGCCTTGACCAGGAGGCTCCAGCTGAGCCAGTGATTCCTTGCTCAAGCCAGCAATGTTGGGTTCAAGCCATTGACCTTTGGGATCATCATGTCAGTGATCCCATGCTTATGCTGGTGAGGCTGCTGTCAAGCCAGTGACCTCGGTATTTCGAACCTGGGTCCTCAGTGTCCCAGGTCAATGCTCTATTCACTGTGCCACCACCAGTCAGGCTATTTATTCACTTTTTTATGGACTTTTGCATTTTTCCAGATGTTGGCTTATACTTATTTACGTACAACTCTTTGAGAGCAGTATATATTTTTATTTCTTTGGGATAAATACCTAGAGTTACAATTAATGGGTAGTATTATAATTTTATGTTTAACCTTCTATGATACTACCACGTGACATGGTTCAAAGTGAGTGAATCATTTTGTTTCCATTAACAATGTATGAGAGTTCCAATGTTCCATATCTTGCAAACATTTGATGTTGCTAATGTTAAAAAACATTAGTCATTCTGGTGGATCTGTAGTGGTATCTCATTGTGGTTTTAATTTTCATTTCCCTGATGACTAGTGATGTTGAGTATCTTTCTATATATATATCCTATGTGAAACATTTGTTTGGATCTTTTGCCCATTTTTAAAAACTTACTGAGCTGTAATAGTTTTTATATATAATCTGTATAAAACCCTGTGTCAGTTTTTTCTCAAAATTTGTTTTTTATGTCCTGTTTAAATCTTTGCCTAACCCAATGTTAGACACACAAAAAAATTCATATTTTTTTCTAGTGTAGTAGTGTTAACTCATATTTTGATATCTGATTTAATTCTATTTAATTTTTCTATATGGTGTGTTAAGTGTTGAGGTTTATAACAATCCATAAGATAATCCAATTGTTCTAGCACCATGTGGGTGTATTTCTATACTCTTCTGTGCCAGTGAACTATATGTCTTAATTCCACAGTGTCTTGATTATTGTGTATTTAAATCTGGAAACCAAATAATAGGAGTCCTCCAACTGTGTTTTTCAAATTTGTATTGTTAATCTAGGTCCTTGACCTTTCTATATAAATTTTTAAATCAACTTACCAATTTTTCAAAGACTTTTGATTAGGATTGCTTGAATTGGTAGATCAATTTAGAGAGAATGGCTAAATTAACAATATTGAGTCTTTCAATTTCTGATAGTGGTTCATCTCATCTTTGTCTTTTTTAAATTCTCTCAGCAGTGTTTTGTAGTGTCATTTCTTTTCAGCCTGAATAATTTCCTTTAACATTTCTAGTACTATAGGGAGATAGCTACTTTAACTTATAGAGAAAGTTATAGAGTAGCCTGGCCTGTGGTGGTACAGTAGATAGAGCATCAACCTGGAGCACTGAGGTCGCTGATTCAAAACCCTGGGCTTGCCTGGTCAAGTCACATACAACAAGCAGTGAACTAAAGTGAAGCAACTATAAGTTTCTTTTTTTTTGAGACAGAGAGAGAGTCAGAGAGAGGGACAGACAGGAAGGGAGAGAGATGAGAAACATCAATTCTTCGTTGTGGTTCCTTAGTTGTCCATTGATTGATTTCTCATATGTGCCTTGACCGGGGGACTACAGCAGACCAAGTGACCCCTTGCTCAAGCCAGCAACCTTGGGCTCAAGCTGGTGAGCCTTGCTCAAACCAGATGAGCCCGCGCTCAAGCTGGCGACCTCAGGGTCTGAAACCTGGGTCCTCCGCATCCCAGTCCGACATTCTATCCACTGTGCCACCGCCTGGTCAAGCGAAGCAACTATAAGTTGATACTTCTCGCTCCCCGGCCTCCTTCTCTCTGTAAAATCAATAAATAAAATCTTAAAAAAAAAAAGTATAGAGTAAACTCTTTATTTGAAAACATCTTTTGGATATTGGTTTTATTATCAATCCCAGAATGGCCATAAAGAATAATAAAGGTACAGTATATTATGTGGATTATATAGGCAGAGATCATCAAAAGCTTAGTAAAGAATTTGAGGTCTTTTCTATTGAAGAAGATCTTAACCCATTCAGTAGATCTCCTTCCCTTCCTTGGATGATGAATTGTCAGACCACAAAATGTTAGAAGCTTCTGTACTTTTTATCTCTACCTCTTTCTACCACCCTCACAGTTCCCTTAAAAAGAAATTAACCTTAAAGGATATTATAAAATTGCTTACCAACTTAAACCCAAGGTCTCTGGCTTGAGCAAGGGGTCACTTGGTCGGCTGTAGCCCCCCCCCCCACTCTCCCCTCGTCAAGGCACATATGAGAAAGCAATCAGTGAACAACTAAGATGCCACTACGAAGAATTGTTGCTTCTCATCTCTCTCCCTTCCTGTCTGTCCCTATCTGCCCTCTTTCTGTCTGTCACACACAAAAAAGGCCTGACCTGTGGTGGCACAGTGGATAAAGCATCAGCCTGGAACACTGAGGTCTGTGGTTCAAAACCCTGGGCTTGCCTGGTCAAGGCATATGTGGGAGTTAGTGCTTCCTGCTCCTCCCCCTTTCTTTCTCTCTCCTCTCTAAAGTGAATAAATATAATCTTTAAAAAAAAAGAAAGAGCCTGACCAGACGGTGGCGCAGTGGATAGAGCGTTGGACTGGGATGCCGAGGACCCAGGTTCGAGACCCCCGAGGTCGCCAGCTTGAGCGTGGGCTCATCTGGCTTGAGCAAAATAAAAAATGCTCATCAGCTTAGACCCAAGGTCGCTGGCTCAAGCAAGGGGTACTCGGTCTGCTGAAGTCCCGTGGTCAAGGCACATATGAGAAAGCAATCAATGAACAACTAAGGTGTCACAACAAAAAACTGATGATTGATGCTTCTCATCTCTCTCCGTTCCTGTGTGTCTATCCCTATCTATCCCTCTCTCTGATTCTCTGTCCCTCTAAAGAAAAAAATTAAAAAAAATAAACAACAAAAAAAAGGATATTGTAAAATTGACACAAACTGGTGAGGCTACCAGAGAATATACCAAGTGAAAATAGACAACCTACACTTTCCCCTAAAGGCTATATACAAAATTAAGTTACACACACACACTTCATTTATGCCAGCACTAGTGATTAGAAAATAAAGGAAACATGCTTTTTATAATGACAAAATTGTAAAATAAATATTTGGGAACTATATCAATACACAGAATTTTAATTGATATTCATTAAAGCCCACTTGGATAAATATAAAGCAGTTCCTATAAGAAAAGACAATATTTTCAAGGATATTACTTATTCCTGAATTACTAAGTATAACTCTTATACAAGTGTGATACCGATGATTTTTTTTTCAGTTCTTTCTTAAGGAAAGAGCTTTGAAAAAAACATAAGTACTACTTTCTACTCTAGGGCTATAGAATCAAAGCTCTAGGAGTATTTTTGAGATATACTATATGCTTTTATTCTCATAGTAGAATCTAATATAACAGAAATCTGGCTATGAACCAGCTGGTCTAAATGGACCAGTTCCTGAATTCTGAAGGAAACAACACCTAGGAGATTTCAGTTCAAATCTCTAACTTTATTCCTGTTTAGTTCTGGTTAATAGATGAAAAGAACAACAATTGTTTTTGATATGGCACACCTTTTTTGTTATTTTTGCAATATCATATGTAATGACTCTTTCTGGAAATTAGATGGGGAGAGGATGATGACCTTAAATTGTTTTCTTTAACTTCCTGTCTCCTAATGTTTGTTTCAGCTTTATAGCTCTTTGTCATATGAACTGGGGTTTTTGATTACTTATTTATTTAGGTTCATTTAATTTTGGTATATGTATGTACAGTGAGGGAGAATGAACTATATTTTTGTTTCTATACCACTGCTACAAGTTTTTAACATGATGAACAGAAGAAAGTATATGATTTCGTGTTATATTTTTTATCTTTGGAATTTCGTATATAAAACAAGCTAAAAATTATTTTAACTGGTGAAAATTATTGTATAACAGCTGCTTAAACTCTGGAAGTAGTTAAATCTTAAGGGCATATAGCAAATGGAGACTCATTTATTCAAAAACATCAGTAAGAACAACAATCTGTTGTATTTGAACCATGATTCACTCCCACCTACCTCCCTTGAGCTTAGCTTGAGGGAAGCTCTTCTCTGAGCAGGGTAGGGAGACTGGAGGTATTACTCAAAACTTTCTCTCTCCGGAACCTTTTTGTCTGAGAGAGCCATGAATGCCACATATTTTAAAATGTAATTCTGTGAGAGCCATACAACATGTTTAACACTAAATACAAGTAAATGTATGCATTTTATGTAAGACCAACACTTTTAAAGTACAGTAAGTCTCTGAATTCTTTTTAATAACGTTGTTATGCTGTTGCTAACCAATGATGAATAAAGTACTTTTTTTTTTTTTTTACAGAGACAGAGAGTCAGAGAGAGGGATAGACAGGGACAGACAGACAGGAACGGAGAGATGAGAAGCATCAATCATTAGTTTTTCATTGCGCATTGCAACACCTAATTGTTCATTGATTGCCTTCTCATATGTGCCTTGACCGCGGGCCTTCAGCAGACCGAGTAACCCCTTGCTCGAGCCAGCAACCTTGGACTCAAGCTGGTGAACTTTTGCTCAAGCCAGATGAGCCCTCGCTCAAGCTGGCGACCTGGGGGTCTCAAACCTGGGTCTTCCACATCCCAGTCCGACGCTCTATCCACTGCACCACCACCCAGTCAGGCAATATAAAGTACTTCTTACCATTAATGCGACTTCTGATGCTGCATGGTTTTGCTGAAGGCTTTGTAGTCTGGTTGATACGTGGTGAGGTTAAGCTTCATGCAAACGTTGAGACTTCCATCCGTTAAACGTGATCGTAGGTTGGTCATAACGTTCTTTAGTTGTGAGAAAGACTGCTCACATGCATACGTAGAGCCAAACATTGTCAATACAGCAATACATGCTGCAGTATGTGGTATGTGACGGGAAGCGTATTCCAAGTTTTGACAATCAGCTGGTCCGCGGGTTGAAGTTTTTTCATTTCCCTCCACTTGTGTTTGCTCGCCAACTCTGCTTGCTGTCGTGCAAGTATTTCCAAATCTTCATTCAGTGACACGAACTTATTCACACACATGTCTGAGGCCTTCAGGTCAGCAGCTTGTAGCTCGAAATCTCTGACGGAGAGACTGGGGATGTAACTCAGGTCAGTGCTGTCCACTGCACACTCATGTGGATGGGTGATGAACTTAAAAAGACGAGTGCGCTCACGAAATTATCCAAAGCGCGCTTTGAATGACTGCAGGAGATTAAGATGTGAAGCCCGCCTGCTGCTGGAGATCAAGATGTTGAGCAGGGTCACTTGCTGTGCGTGCATCTTTAAACTCTCCCAGTTTTTCAGCTTGTTTTCAAATGCAAACACTGCTTGTTGAAGGGTAAGACTGTATTTCCAGTACCTTTTATTTTCTCATTGAGCTGGTTCAGATGTTCAGTCATGTCCACGAGATAGTAGAACTTCAGGAGCCACTCAGTGTTTGCTAACTCAGGACGCTCGACGTTTTCCATTTCAAGAAAAGTCTGGATTTTGCTCAGACAAGCCGCAAAACGGCTGAGCACCTTCCCTCTTGACAACCAACGCACATTGCTGTGCAGAAGCAGACCAGGATAGTAATTCCCAACTTCATCCAGCAGTGTTTTAAACTGGCGATCATTTAAAGCTCAGGCAACAATAAAGTTGACCACCCGAATGACTGGTGACATCACCTCACCAAGCTGCTCACTACACATCTGAGCACAAAGCGCCTCCTGATGTAGGATGCAGTGAAAACTTAGAATGGGTCTCTTTTCATGTTCACAAAGAAGCGCTACGAATCCTCTGTTTTTCCCTACTATGCACGGAGCACCATCAGTACACACCAAAATAAGTTGATCCATCGGTAGATTTTTTTCTTTAGTGAACTCAGTGAAAGACAACCCTGCCCTCTTATTGTCTTTTTTCATAGGCAAAACAGCAAGACTTTCCTCACGTAGTGTGTCACCGATAGCATACCTTGCAATCACGCTGGACTGGGATAAATGACTTAGTCTGTTGACTCATCCAAAGCGAGAAAAAATGGGTGCTACATTTATGTCCTTCACTTGTGTTGCCTCAATTTGATTTACCTTCATGATGGTACGATCGTGAACAGTTCTTGCTGACAGAGGCATGTCTTTTATTCATTTGATTATCTTGTCTTTATCCGAAAAGTCGTCAAAAAGTTCATTGGCAACATCAAGCATGAATGTTTTGGCATACTCCTCATCTGTGAATGGCTTTCCATTTCTCACAATTGCTAAAGCACCAGCAAAGCTAGCTGAATTCCAGTCACCTTGTTGGGTCCAAACACAGAGTTGCTGCCAACTAGCTTGCAGTCTGCACAGTAGCTCTTGACATGCTTTCTTCCTGCTGTCCCCTGCTGGATATTTCGATGCAAATGTAGTATGGCGTGTGTCAAAGTGCCGTTTTATATTTGACCATTTCATCGATGCAATTTTATCATTGCATATTAGACACACTGCAGAACCTGGCTTTCTCCACAAAGGCGAATTCCTCTGTCCATTCCTGCTAAAAAGTATGATACTCATCTTTTTTTCTTTTAGCCATCTTCTTTGTCAAAAGGGTTTCTGCAACTAGCTAGCTGACTACTTGATTAAAAGGAGGGAAGTTTACTTCCTGACTTCACAATGACCCGTGTACTTTACGCATTATCCAATAAAAATTTGGTGTCCTGGAGGACAGCTGTGATTGGCTCCAGCCACCCACAACCATGAACGTGAGTGGTAGGAAATAAGTGGATTGTAATACACGAGAATGTTTTATATTTTTAACGTTATTTTTTTATTAAAGATTTGTCTGCGAGCCAGATGCAGCCATTGAAAGAGCCACGTGTGGCTCACGAGCCATAGGTTTCCTACCCGTTCTAGCTTCTTGTTGCAGGTGCTTTCTTCTAGGTAGGAGAGGTCAAAAGGCCTTGGGCTCTCTTTCAGCACTCAGCCTTTACTCAGAGTGAAAGTTTATTCCAGCTGCAACAGGCTGAGAATGCTGAGTCCCAGTTGCCCTCGGCCATGCTTCATTCATGAAGGAAAAGTTCCATGCCAGGAGGGACAAATCATCCAGCACTCCCACTCATACAGCACAGATCTCACTTAGATAAGTGAGACAGTGTGCCAACCCTGTTCTTGTGGAGAGGCACAAAGGTTCTTCTGAAGTGAGAGGCAGGCCTTAAGAAGCGAAAATTCTGTAGTTAACAGAACTGACTTTATTTGGAATAGAGTTGACAAAAAGATGTTTAAAATTATGAAAATCTTTGCAGTGAACAATTAAGAGGATGATGATATAGTTCCATGAGGTCTAGAGCAACAAGTGAAATAGCAGTCAAGTTAGAAGTTTAACAGAAGCAGGAAAAAAAGACTCTAAGAAGAGCCCTCCTGGGATTGGAGCAAGCCTCAATGACTGGCAACATCCCACCCCTGCAAAGAGACCCCACTTTTATTAGATCCGATGGTGGTGCGTTTATGCCACAGGGTGTGGCAAAAACAGTAGAACAATTAGTTCTACAGCTTGGTGTTGGATACCACTACAAACAGATCAGCCAGAAGTTTATAAAAGCAGATCAGAGAAAGAAATGGCTCAAGTCCAGCTAAATCCACAGTCATTCCTGGTGAGCAGAGAGACTATGCATATTCAAGACAGCATCCTCTGAGAAGTGATGTCCGAGGCTGCACACTGCTAGGAAAATAGACTTCAGTGAACTACAGGAAAAGAGCGACCTTTTCCAATGATTAAAGGGTACATTTATCAGAAAGACAATTAAATCCTCAGCAACACAGCCCCCAAATGCATGAAGCAGAATGCAACAGAATTTAAGGGAGAAATAGATAATTCAACAATAATAGTTGGACACATCAATACCCCACTTTCAATAATGGATAGAGCATCTAGGCCAGCGGTTCTCAACCTGTGGGTCGCAACCCCGGCGGGGGTCGAACGACCAAAACACAGGGGTCGCCTAAAGCCATCGGCAAATACTTATTATACAATACATTTTTAAATAAAATATGTATTTCCGATGGCTTTAGGAGACCCCTGTGTTTTGCTCGTTCAACCCCCGCCGGGGTCGCGACCCACAGGTTGAGAACCGCTGATCTAGGCAGAAGATCAACAAAGATGGAAAGCTTGAACAACACTATATGAATCAACCTGATGTAACAAACATCTATAGAGCACTTTACCCAACAAGAGCAAGGTTACTAGATTCAGCATTCTTTAAAAATTAGATTTATTTCCATAAACTAGCAATGATCTAAACATGAAATTAAGAAAACAATTCAGAATACAATAGCATAAAAAATAAAATACTTAGGAATAAATTTAACAACAGTGTTAGACTTGTTCACTGTAAATTATAAAATATTGTTGAAGGAAATTGAAGAAGATCTAAGTAAATAGGAAAATATCCCATGTTCATGGATTGGAGGACCTGATATTATGAAGATGACATTACTCCCCAAAATAATCTGCAGAGTCAGTGCATTCCCATCAAAAACCCCTAGCTGGTCTCTTTGCAGAAATTGGCAAGCTTGATCCTAACTTCATATGAAAATTAAGAGGACCCTGAATAGTCAAAACAGTCTTAAAAAAGAACAAATTGGGATGACTCACACTTTGTAATTTCAAAATTGATTACAAAACAACAGTGGTCAAGACAGTGTGTTACTGGCTTAAGGATAAATATATAGATCAATGGAATAGAATTGGATATTCAGAAGTAAAATTATGTTCAGTGATCATTCACAAAGGAAGTTGGACCCCTTACTTATATCTTTATACAAAAATTTACTCGCCTGACCAGATGGTGGTGCAGTGGATAGAGCATCGGACTGAGATGCCGAGGATCCAGGTTCGAGACCTTGAGGTTGCCAGCTTGAGCGCGGGCTCATCTGGTTTGAGCAAAAGCTCACCAGCTTGGACCTAAGGTCGTTGGCTCAAGCAAGGGTTTACTCGGTCTGCTGAAGGCCCACGGTCAAGGCACATATGAGAAAGCAATCAATGAACAACTAAAGTGTCGCAATGTGCAACGAAAAACTAATGATTGATGCTTCTCATCTCTCCGTTTCTGTCTGTCCCTGTCTATCCCTCTCTCTGACTCTGTCTCTGTAAAAAAAAAAAAAAAAATTTACTCAGTGGATCATAGACCTAAAAGTAAGTCCTAAAACTTTTAGAAGAAAACATAGGAGTAAATCTCCATGGCCTTGGTTTATCCACTAGTTTTTCAGATACAGTACCAAAAGCACAAATGACAAAAGCACATGGATAAATTGTAATTCATTAAAATTAAAAACCTTTGTCTGACAAGGTGATGGTGCAGTGGGTAGAGCATCAACTTGGGATACTGGGGGGCTAGGATTGCTGGCTTGAGTTTGGGATCATAGACATGACCATGCAGTCACTGGCTTGAAAGCAAGGGGTCACTGGCTTGGCTAGAGCCCCCCCCCTTCCCCTGAAAAGGCACATATGAAAAGCAGTCAACAACTGAAGTGCCAAAACTACAAATTGATGCTTCTTCTTCTCTCTCTTCTTTCCTGTCTACCTCTGTCTCTCTCTTTCTCCAAAAAAAATAAAAAACTTTTGTATTGCCAACATTAGCACCAGTGGAAAGATAGAAAGCTCAAAGATGGGAGAAAAGATACTGCTCACAAAAATTAGGGGATATTTTATCGCAGAATACAAAGCAATTAAATATCTTCTAATTTTTGTGAGCAGTGTATTTTCAAATTATATATCTGATAATAGTTGTATCCAGAATATGCCAAGAATTCTTAAACCCAAGTAAAAATGGGCAAAGTATATGAACAGACTTCTCCAAAGAAGATACATTTAAATGTCCAATAAGCACATGAAAAGATGCTGAACATCATTAGTCGTTAGAGGAATGCAAATCAAAACCATGAGATATAATTTCTTATGTACTAGAATCATGTAATCAAAAAATAACAAATATTCATGAATATGTGGAGAAATCGAACCCTTATTTCAGCAGTTCTCAACCTGTGGGTCGCAATAAAATATGTATTTCCGATGGCTTTAGGTGACCCCTGTGTTTTGCTCGTTCGACCCCCACCGGGGTCGTGACCCACAGGTTGAGAACCGCTGCCTTATTTGCTGTGGGGAATATGTGTACATAAAATGGAGCAGCTGCTTTGGAAAGTGGTTTGACACTTCCTCAAAATGGTGAAAAAGTTAACATCTGATCCAGAAATTCCTAGATATATCCAAGAGAAATGAAAATATACATGCACACAAAAACTTATATACAAATATTAGAAGTAGCATTATTCATACCATATTAGCCAGAAAAGTAGAAGCAACCTAAATGTTCGATTGGTGAATGGATAAAATGTATATTTATACCATGTAATATTATATGGGAATAAAAAGGAAGCAAGTACTACATGCTACAACTTGGATGACCTTTAAAATGTTATTCTAGGAGAAAAAAGTCAGTCACCAAAATATCAATAACAAATATTATATGATTTTATTTATATGAAATATCTAGAATAGGCAAGTCTATAGAAACAAAAAGTAGTATAGTAGTTGTGTAGGGCTGGGACAAGTGGGAGAATGGGAAGAGACTGTTAATGGGATTAGAGGTTTTGGGGGGGCATGTGAGAATGTTCTAAAATTAGATTGTGAAGATGCTCCCACACCTCAGAATATACTAAAAACCTGAATTTTATACTTAATGGTTGAATTGTATGCTATGTGTATTATATCTCAATAAAACTGTTTAAAAACAAATGGGTGTGATCATAATTGATATGTAGCAACTAAAAATAATCTGTATATTTCAGAATTCGTCTGTATAAAATTGTTAATTGTTTGATTCAAAAAAGAACATGTACCACCTGCCTTACTGAGTTATTTATTTAGTTAGTCATTTTGTGTTGATTCAGGTTAGAAAGTAGTTTGAATGCTACATGAAACATAGTTTAAGTATAGATATTTTGTTCAAAGTCTGACTGAATTGACTAAATAAATGTAGGACTAAGGAGTTAAGCGCAGTTTATGCCATATAGTGACTGTTTTTTAAAAATCACTAAACAATGAATTGAAAGTAACAGTTGATTTTATTAGGCTATTTAATTAATACAGGCATACCTCATTTTATTGCATTTGGTTTTATTGTGGTTTATAGATACTCTGTTTTTTCACAAATTGAAGGTAAGGTCCTTCACCGACAAAAAGATTATGACTTGCTTTATTGTGGTGGTATGGAACCAAACCTGCAATATCTCCAAGGCATGGCTGTACCTATTCTTAATACCTTTTAGATATTAAATCGATATCAAAATTAAATTATTTGTGGTTCTTTTTTTATGAATCTTTTTTTATTGGTTTTTTTTAGAGAGAGAGGAAAGGAGAAACATCAATTTGTGGTTGCACTTATTTATGCATTCATTGTTTGATTGTATGTGCCCTGACCAGGGATCAAACCCACAACCTTAGCATATTGGGACAATGCTCTAACCAACTGAGCTACCTGGCCAGGGCATATTTGTGGTTCATTTTAAAAAGTTACTTTCTTAATTATTTTTAAATGTTTACTTTATTGATTTTAGAGAAAGGAAGGGGGAGAGTGAGAGAGACAGGAACATCAATCTGTTCCTATATGTGCCCTGACTGGGGATCCAACTGTTAACCTCTGTGCTTCAGGACGATATTCTAACCAACTGAGCTATAGTCTTATTTTTTTTAGTCCATGAGCAAGTATTGGGAAATGCAACTGCAATAAAGATTTTTGTAATGATTTATAACACTTAAGATACTTTGTTTAAAAAGTTATAAACAATATGACAAACTTAGCATGTCTTTTATGGAAATACTAAGGGATCATGGTTTGAGTATGCTAGAGAGTCCTTCATATTAAAGTATTTGTTTACAATATATAATTGATGCTAAATGTATCTTTGCAAAATACATATTTGAGTGTGCTGTTGACACAATTTGGGTGATGGGGAAATCATAGCTGATTACAAATATCACTAGGTGTGTTTAAAATCTTTAAGGAAATCATTTGTAAATAATATACCTTCAGTGTCATGTTTGACACTGTGCCAAGATATTCCCCTTTTTCTTATTTAGAGCACTGTTAAATTTTCCATTATCTAATTAAACACATATTGATACATAGCAGTAATTTGAAGTAGAACACTTAAAAGGTGTGCTTTTTTAATACTCTTTATTTAATTAGCTACAGGAGTGGAAGTAAGTGCAAAGCACTGTTAACCTAGTCCAGTGCTCTTGCTCTGCGAGCAGGCTGTTTGTCTCTCAAATGAGCCTAGTGAGGCATTTTGAAATTTGATTATATATAAGGTACTGAAATGTTTCCCCTTAAAACATGTGATGCACTCTTATTTTTCAGTTCTTTTTTATAGTGCTAGTTTTGACCTATTAATTTCACAACTCATTAAAGATTTGAAAGCTACAGTTTGTAAAATAGTACTCTAGGGACAGAATTGTGAATTAAAATACATTTTTTTTTAGTTTTCCCTCCTAATGGCTTTTTAAAAATGTTCTGTGTCTGAAGAAAACAGATCTTGTACTATGAGGGCAAACGTGATTCACAAATGAGATTTGGGGTTTAAGGTATCTTTTTTTGGCTAGGTTGAGTTGTATAACTATTGCTATAGTATAAGAACCAATATACTTGACTGCTCACGGATGTTTTCTCTTTAGTAATTATAGTTTAATTAGAGAATACCTATAAATTTTAAACAAAACTCATAATCAAAAAACATGGATAAAAATCACCAAAGTATATTTTTATATTCACTTTGCTTTTTATACATTGTATTTCTGTGGAGGTAAATTTTATTCTTATTTGAAGTTTTAAAATATTTTAATGGTATTAAATTGATTTATCTGTTTATATTTGGGGTGGGGTTTTTTTTGCATCTGTGCTTTTGCTATTGAATGGGGAAAGATATTTGTGCAAATATTTCACCAAATATTTTTGCAGGGACACTTAGTCGGTCTGGATGAACCAGCTTCGGGAGCTGGGCAGGAAGCTCTGCTTAAACAAGAGCAAGCTAAAATCATTCGGTTCGAGAGACAAGCAGAAGAGTTCCTCAATGCAGTCTTTTATAGAAAAGGTTGGTTCCAGTAAAGAGTGACATTTAGCATCTACTTATCTTGTATTAATCTTCTTAATTTCAATGTTTTTTTTTAAATGTTGCTTTTAAAAATATTTTTCTTCATTGATAATACACTTTATAATTCTCTATATTTCTTTGGTCAAGTTAAATTTGAAATAGAGTAAGGCAACGCTACTCCCTCCTTTTCTTTGAAGTGATATTGCCATGTAAGTTTTAGTTCTTTCTTAAAATTATTATGAAAGTCTGAAAATTGTAAGATTTTAGTAGTTATGGTTTTTGTTAGATTTTCTTATTTTCTTACATAAACAGTCACTATATTTATCACTGATAACCATAAAACTAACTAAAAGTTTTGTTAATTTCTCACTGAAATATCATTTTGACAGAAAATGTAAAGTTATATCTTAAAATTAGCTTTGCAAGCATGTTTTTCTCCTTGATGTAGTCTTTACTAATTTTTTAAAATTATTAAAATTAGAAGAAAAAACTCAGTATTATAAAATAAAATCCCCCACATACATTTGAGATGGCACTTAATAGCTTCACCTCTTGTATTTTTTAATTTGCCTTTCTCCTTGAAACTTTCATAGGCTTGTTAGACATTTCTATATCCTCAATGCATAATTGCTGCCAGCCAAGACCTTCAGGAAGCTTCCATTCACCATCCATTTTAGTGAAGTCTTTACCTTCAAGCTACTCTTTCTAAATAGGTTTTTAATCTTTACCAGATTCAATGATTTTATTTTTAAAAAGTATTTCTTCATTATTCTAGTTTATACCTCTCATTGCTCTGGAAATTCCCTTCTTCCCTCTGAAGTTTGAAAGCTGGTGTTTGCCTGTACACCGATTAAAAGTCTTTGATAAGTGCTGATACTAATGGGTTGGTTATATTTGGAGACCAGCTGGCCTCAGTGTAACATAATCAATATTTTCAAAAGGGAGTTTGAGGTGAAGTGTAATATGAAATTAAAGAATGCATTAATGTCTTCAATGGCATTTTAAAAAAAATGTTTTCTATCCGTTCTCTAGTCAAAATTAAATCTTTAGTACAACCTCTCCTTTTTTAATAATATCCTTGTGCACCCTCTGACCTCAAGTCCCAACTGAGGCTTTTGTACTCACCTTATTTTCTCAATAAGGTACCCTGAATTCCAAAATTATGTTCAAAATAATATTCTTAGTTTACTTTATGAACATTTGATTGCTTTATTAAAATAATTCACATTTAAAGTATAAACAACTGATAGATCAGTTCTGTGAGTTTATTTTCACAGAACATCTTTACAACTCCTCTGCTATGTACTGAATCGTGGGCCTAATGCCACAGCAAACATCATTATCTGAAGAGAAGAGCTCCTCTCTCTAATGTGCATGGAGGAACCACTTGTCATTCACTCTTTGCTTAGAGCGAGTTAGGTTACTTTTCTACTAGTCCCATCCCTTTGTCTTGTAGGGATAACTTACATTGAAGTTCTTATCATTTTATTTAGAAATTAAGCATTTTTATGTTTGGGAATATAAGCTGTAGGGGAGGAATTGTTACCTTGGAGTCAATCTTAGAATAAACTTAGAGAGATGAGAATTCCTTTAATTTGTATGTAAATTAAGTTTGTGTATTTGTGTACTGGCAAATGATGCTCAAAAGAAGAACTATTGCTTTGTAACTGGAAGTTTCTTCCACCTTGCTTTATGTATTAATATTGTTATTTTTAGATGTTTTATTCATCCTCTTAGAAATATCTCAAAGATGAGCATTAATATTCTTCAAATTAACACCTAAAATTTTTATTATCCAGAGATATGACAAGCAATTTAGTTTGAAGAGAATATTTTATTTTTAATAAATAATTTAGATATTTGGATTTAATCTGTTGTTTTTAAGTATTGCAAATTGTCTTTTATTTATAACTAATTGAGTGTGAAAAGTATATATCGCTAGGTAGAAACAGTAATGCAATAGAAGTAGGTTTTTGTGGTATAGACTTTATAATTCCAAATTAAAGATGGTATACTTTCTACAACTGTCATGTTAATTGATAATTTAGATGGTTGTTTTATTACTTCCCTTGCTGTAGTGTTTAGTGGTAGGCAGACTGTATTTAAAGAACTCATAGAAACTATATGGTCTTAGTCTTTTGAAATTTGCCATGTAAACGTCTAACCCAAAGAGTTTTCTATCAGCAGTATGGAGAAACCTCTTAGAAGCACCTTGACCTCATGCTAGAACTGCTGGGTTAGGACCCAGCAATCTGTTTTAACAAGCCCTCCAAGTGATTATGATGAATGTTAAAGTGTGGGAATTATTACCCTAGTCTATCATGGATTTTAATATTAAGTATCTCCTTTTATAATCTTTGTGTACCTTCAGTCTTTAACAGAAAGTAAATTAAGCACTCATGAACTAAGTAGTCCATTCTTCAGCAACTGAGGAAGAAATTAAATTGCTGAGGAGAAATCTAGGGAACAACAGATACGACCTATAGATGGTAAATAGGGAAGTAATTATTTCATAAAAGATGTATTTGGGGATTTCTGTATCAGGTAAGTGATTCTTGCCTAAAAGATAAACTATTTGTTGTCTCTTTATTTGATTTCATAGTCCTGGGGAATGTTTAGAACTAATTTTGTGAAAATTTTATTTTTTAAAATTTGCAGTTCATTAACAGATTAATAATTTAACTGTGAGGAAATGCTATTTTAGGATATTGTATTTTAAGAGAAAAATTAAGTGAAATTTTATGTTTGTTTGAAAGCTGTCTTTTTAAAGTACATTGTCCCACTTTAAAAGTCAATAAATCTTTGTTTACAGACAGTCCCTGGGTCTCTGACCCCAATATTCCCCTAGTGGCCCGTGAGATCATGCAGCGAATGATCCAACAATTTGCTGCTGAATATACCTCAAAAAATAGCTCTACTCAGGACCCCAGCCAGCCCAATAGCACAAAGAACCAAAGCCTGCCGAAAGCATCTCCAGTCACCACCTCTCCCACGGCTGCAACTACTCAGAACCCTGTGCTCAGCAAACTTCTCATGGCTGACCAAGACTCACCTCTGGACCTTACTGTCAGAAAGTCTCAGTCAGAACCTAGCGAACAAGGTATGGTTTGATGTTAAGGTCTCCTCTGTCCAATCAAAATAATTTGGGGAGGAAAAAATTATTGGCAAGTAGGGCACCAGTAGCAGTTATAGGATAAAAACTAATATGAGTCTTAAAGTATCACTGACTCTGCAGTGATAGAGAAGTTCAGATAAAGTGACTGCCTTATTACCCATCAGTAGTCCACAGTCGTACATAAATGGTGGTTACAGTTGTTACTGATCTTTAAATTACTTGATATTTGTATAAGAATGTTATATTTTCCATAACACTGTCCTATCTACTGTTTTTAAAATCCCTATGAAAAATTTTCCCCCTTATCCATTAATGGTCTAGGATTAGTTTTTACAAAATAAACATGCCTTGGTAGGTAGAAGGTATTACCACTCTACAAATGAGATCATAAGGCAAAGATATGTATTTGTAGTTTTAAAAAACAAACTCTTGGGGTTATAAATAATGAGAAGCATTATTAAATCCTGCCCAGCACCCTGGTCTGAGGCCGTGCTGAGTACACATCCTGGAGAGCCGCTCATCTTCGGGGGCTGGAGATGAAACTGAAGAAAACAAGATTCGGTCTAGGACACGTGCCAGCAGCCAGGGCAGCTTGGATGGGCTCCCTGGCGGCAGTAAACACACTTTAGGTTGTTAGTTATATTCAATGTTTTGTAAATAACAAAAACATGCATTCGGATATGCACTGTTATGAACTAACTCACAAGTATTTCCAAATAAGTTGTTGGTAGGTTAAGAGATGATCAGTTTTGCTTAGCCAATATTTCTTGAGTCTTTGAAAAGTTTACTTTCTTAAATAGATTAAATATTTCTCTTGCTTTGTGATCTCATTTTACCTTTAATTTCACAAAAATGAATCTGCCATTATTTAAACAACTAAAAATTTTAAATTGCTGGGATCTGTACTGAGATTTTGTCATAGAAATCTCTTTAAGAGTATGCAGAAAGGTTATGAGATGTGTGTATTTATTGATAAGAAACACGTTTATTTTGCCAACTAAATAAGTTTATTTCTTACAGAAACCTATTTTAAAGGGCTTTCTTTTACTTGTAAATTATGAATAGTTTCACTTACTGGATTGGCTTTAGTTGGCTTTTTAAAGAATTTGTTAATAGTTTTCCTTTGCCTTTTTTGTTTCTGTGTAGTGAATAACAATCAGAATCTCCTACATTCAGAGAGATTGCCTAGCACAAGACCTCCTAGTTGTTCTGTGTTCACATTGATCAGTATACCTTTGGTTGGTTACCATATTTGCAAAGTTATTCTTTTCTGTTTGAGGATTGTTTTCTTTACCAAATTGGTAGTGTTATTTAATTTCTTTGCTCAAAACAGTTTCAGGTTTACAATAGAATGACAGTATAGAGGTTGTATTTAAAGTATTAATAATGGAGGTTAACATATAAAGATACCACTTAGTCTAACTTAACTTCTTATAGCTAGTATTATGCTTAAGAGGTGTGTTGTTTTGACTGCATGCACTCACGAAGAGAAATTTGAACTAGATGATAGGATTATAGAATGTAGGCTTCAAATGAAACAAACATTTTAAAATTATGTTTCCTAAATGACGTTTAGTGTTTTCAACTTACCGTACTTTTAGTGGTAGACTTAAAACATGTTGCCTATTTGATTAGACTTAGAAGACTTTAAATAAGACTATCTTTAGTTGGAAATATTTTAATTAGTATACTTACTTGATAGTCATTAATTGGGTTAGATGTCTAATAGAATACTTGGTTCTATAAGATTACAATTATGTATTTAGAAATATTGATGACTCTAAAAGGACACTCTGTATGAGTGTGGGCTTTTATGGTTTATAAACTAATTTGCATATTTATTTTATTTCTTACAGCCTAAATGGGGAAATATGTCTTCAGACACAAGTCCTAATTGGGTTTAATATTGGGGTGGTTTTTAACCTAACTAAATACCAAAGCCTCTATAGGCCAAGTGAAAGTTAGAGGTGCATTGAGTACTATCTTGCTTGGTTAATTTTGGACAGAATGGCAGCTTTCAAAGTTGTCCAAACTGCCCTGAGCCAAGGTGCTAGATAGAATGGCTCCTGTTGCAGCAGAGCAACGCCCCAGAGGGGCCGAGCATCACCCCCTGGTGGGCATGCTGGGTGGATCCCAGTTGGGTGGATCCCAGTTGGGCGCATGTGGGAATCTGTCTGACTGCCTCCCCGCTTCTAACTTTGGGAAAAATAAAAAGTCCATGCTGAGTTTTCTTTTCTAGACAAGTCTATGAGGGAAGTAAACATCTTTGTGGGAAAAGAAAATTGTCTAATTTCATGTTCTTGTAACATGAATTTGGGATTTGATATAGCTTCTAAGACGTTAAACCTCTAGGGTCCAGTCATTATCAAGACTTTTATTCTTCTTTCCTAAACTTTGCCCATCAATTTATAATAGCTTACTAACAATAACAAAAAACCTTGTTTTTATAAATATCAGCAAGTAAATTTTGAGTCTCTGCAGGTTTTTTTCTAAAAGATTGACAACAAATACAGTTTTTTACGGATGTGTCCAAAGAGTAATTATAATTAAGATACATGCACATTATAAACAGAACTGATTCATCTTACAGACTTTCTCATATGGTGTATATATGTAACTTAACCATGTAAGTTTATATTTTTAAATGACTTTTGTATTATTTTTATGTACTTTTAGTGCTTTAATAAGATAAATTTAGAAAATGAAGTCTATCTAATTGCTGTACTTTGTATGAGTAAACTGCTATTTCTAACATCTCACTGCATCTTCACTTCTACAGTGATATGCTTTACCTTTCCTTTGCTGTATTAATAAAATACCTAACACTTGGAAGTATACTAAGCTTTGCTAAATTTATGTTGTTTCAGGAGGAAAAATATCCATAATCTATTAATGAATTGATTTTATAACTCAAATATATGACTGGTGTAGCTACTTGGTTGACTAAGCCTGCTGCTTGTCATTTTTAGCCTATTCAGATCACATTTGTTCCTAGTTTTTAATATCCTCAGGTGTTTCTTTGTGTCTCTACAGACGGTGTACTTGATCTATCCACTAAGAAAAGTCCATGTGCTGGCAGCACTTCCCTGAGCCATTCTCCAGGCTGCTCCAGTACTCAAGGGAACGGGTAAGGGAAAATATTTGTAGCCTTACACAGTTTTATAGGGGTCAGTTTATCCAAGATTGATGCTGATTTCTTTTGAATGTTTTAAAAATTAATTTTTCAGGGTAATAATACTCTTCTAGGTGGGTCTTACGTAAAATTACTTTTAGTCCATCAATCAAGTAAAGCACTCTAAAATCTAGAACTGACCAGTATAGATCAGTTTAGTACAAATAGTAAATAATCAGGAATATGGCAAGAATGTCTTTGGACTTTTTGTTGTTGAGTATTTGGGAGTGTGAACCCCAACCTAAATAACTCCAGAGTACAGATGTGCTGAAGTTGTTGAATGAAAATAGAGCTCCAGTATTTAACTTGGTATCTCTACTGTAGTGTGTGAGTGTATGTCGGCTGTTTTTTTCTCATTTGTTTGTTTTGGTTTTGTTTGTTGATTTGAACTGCAATTTTAAAACGCTGTGTGGCAGTTCAGAAAATCTAATTGTATTTTTTGTTTCTTAAGTAGGTAAGACTGGTTTTAAATTTTGACCAATAGCTATTATGCTGCCAAGACATTATTATGTGCACAGTTTTGATAACTATTTAGCAGATTAAGGTGAATTTTATGACCACCTAATTTTACTTGTAATAATTGTCTAATTCTCCATCTCTGTGTATATATTAACCATTTAGAGAAAAGTCAGGTATAATAAAGATACTTAGATGCCATATTAGGAAGGCATTTCCATAAAACTGTGTTGTGACCAAAAATCAACTTTATCTAGGTATAAAAAATAACAGTAAGTTAAATTAGTTAATATTTAGGTTTATTTTTTTATAATGTCAACATGAGCAGTTATTTAGTTGGTAAAAGAATATGTAGACAACTAAATGGACTAACCGTTTCAACTTATACTTAATTACCTTCAGATTGAAAGATTTCTTTAGTGACTTCTAAAAATGCGCCCTTTATTTTCTCTAAAATTTTATCATTTTTCTTTTTCTCTCCTCCTTTATTCAGTCTAAAAATAATTTAATCCACTTCACATAGTTTACTAATCTTTTGCATTAAGCCCTTCTTTTCACTATAGTTTATACTAGATAGAAGTTATCATGGTCCTAAATCACTAGGTTTCATTTATATATCAAGAAATTTGAGCCTGACCTGTGGTGGCACAGTGGATAAAGCATCGACCTGGAAATGCTGAGGTCGCCGGTTCGAAACCCTGGGCTTGCCTGGTCAAGGCACATATGGGAGTTGATGCTTCTAGCTCCTCCCTGCTCTCTCTCTCTCTCTCTCTCTCTCTCTCTCCCTCTCCCCCCTTCTCCTCTCTAAAATGAATTTAAAAAATTACTAAAAAAGCAAAGAAATTTGAGTTGTGTAAGTAAGGACACATGTAGGAGAAGCCTAAGTGCGGTTTGCTTAAATGAACCCCTTGCTTAAGATTCACTTGAAATGTGGCCACCAGGTTCATGAATTATTATGTGGTTGAAGTTGCCGTGTTTACCCCTCAGAATGGAAAGTGTTCTACATGGTGGTGTTTTCTGGAAGACAGAAGCAATTGCAATACTGCCCATCTTTTAGTTGAATATTCATTGTTATTCCTTACTATGTTATTTACTGAAAACAGCACAGAATCCCTGCAGACTCTTGAAGAACATAGCTTGTTTATCATTATTTCTGCAAAGTTCCACTTTTATGCCTACTTAATGTAATCCCCTTTGGCATGCTTTACCAATTGCCAGTTTATCACTGATAATCTTCTCTAGTGTGAAAATGTAAACTTTATGAATTAACTTTGTGTAAGTAGCTGACTTTTTAAAATATTATTCGAAATCTGTTCACTTAAAATTTGAAAATTGATGTTTGGTATTTAAAGATTAAAGAAAAGTTTATTATAAAGAAAACTACAGAGTTGTTTATATACCTGTGACAATAATTACTTTGACTAAAACTTAAGGAACAACATTTTGGGGAAAATAATGTGCAGTTTCCTTAAAGCTTAGATTATGGCAAAGTGAGAATCATGGTACATATGTATCTGCAGCTAATAGTGTTTTAAAATGAAGAAGTGTGGTAAGTTATAATGCGATGATATTTTGGTTTGGTTTTTCCCCCCCCTTGGGGGCTGATAGCCATATTTTTTTTTCCCAAGCAAAATAAGAAATGTTACTTGGAAGTTGTTTGATTTTTGATAATGGACATCAACTTGTTTGTGGGATAAATGAGCAATTATCTATGGGTTCTACCAATGTAAATGGTTCCAGTTTTATGACTGGTTGTCATGAATGTTGGATATGTTGCATTAAAATAAATAATTTGGCTTACTCTTTTATTACTGTACTTGTTTAGTGGTAACGTCACATTAGTAACACAATTCTTTGTAGATCTATGGAGACTTGATGATTACTTTGTAATTAATAATTAAGGTGCTATTTTCAGACAGTTGCGCGAAACTTTTTCTCCGAAAATTTGTGAACCCAACCAGAGACCAGCTGACAGGTTTAATTTTTCTTTGCCCAAAAAGCTCCTGTTTTTTTTTCTTTTTTCCTTTTTCTTTTTTTTTTATGAACATGTTTTAAAACTAACTGCTGAGACCATTTTTTTTTTAATTTTAGAGAAAAATAAATAAATAACACAAAGTGATGTTACCCAAGCAAGGCCTTCTAATAAAGGAGTGGTCCCCTCACCCATCCCTCCCTACCTGTGCAAGTCCTGCTCACATCAGTTTCCTTCCATCCAATTAGGCGACCTGGGAGACCCAGCCAGTACCGCCCAGACGGACTTCGGAGTGGTGATGGGGTACCTCCAAGAAGCTTACAGGATGGAACCAGGGAAGGTTTTGGACACTCCACATCACTCAAAGTTCCATTGGCTCGATCCCTGCAGATTAGTGAAGAACTACTAAGCAGAAACCAATTGTCCACAGCTGCCAGCCTTGGGCCATCTGGATTACAGAATCATGGACAGCACTTAATATTATCCAGGGAAGCCTCTTGGGCAAAACCACACTATGAGTTCAACCTCGGCCGTATGAAGTTCAGGGGAAATGGTGCACTCAGCAACATCAGTGACCTTCCTTTTCTTGCAGAAAACTCTGCCTTTCCAAAAATGGCACTTCAAGCAAAACAAGATGGAAAAAAGGATGTGAGCCATTCATCTCCTGTAGATTTAAAGATACCACAAGTTCGAGGAATGGATCTTTCTTGGGAATCTCGCACTGGTGATCAGTACAGCTATAGCTCTTTGGTAATGGGTTCACAAACGGAGAGCGCGCTTAGTAAAAAATTGAGGGCTATTCTTCCAAAACAAAATAGAAAAAGCATGTTAGATGCTGGACCCGATTCTTGGGGCTCAGATGCTGAGCAGTCTACCTCTGGACAGCCATATCCCACATCGGATCAAGAAGGAGACCCTGGCTCCAAGCAGCCTCGGAAGAAAAGAGGGCGTTACAGACAGTACAACAGTGAGATACTGGAGGAAGCAATCTCAGTGGTTATGAGTGGAAAAATGAGTGTTTCCAAAGCTCAGAGTATTTACGGGATTCCCCACAGTACACTGGAGTACAAAGTAAAGGAGAGGCTGGGCACTTTGAAAAACCCTCCAAAGAAAAAGATGAAATTAATGAGGTCGGAGGGGCCAGATGTTTCTGTAAAGATTGAATTAGATCCCCAGGGAGAGGCAGCACAAAGTGCAAATGAATCAAAAAATGAGTAGGAATACTGTAGAGTGCCAATTACTGTACAAACTGGGTGAGCACTACTGCTATCATTGCTTGCACCTAATTTCATTTACTGAGACACTTGTTTCTTTGCAGATTTTGCATTGACTTGTGTATACAGAGGTGAAAGGTGCATTCTGAATGTTGCATATTTAAAATTTTTCATGTGCAGTATGGCTCGGGATGTTGTTTGGCCTTTTGCATGTTTCTCTTCAAGAGAATTGAGTTACCTCACAGAGAACAGATACATGGAAGTGGACTCCTTGCTGTAGAGCCTGCATGCTTTTCTTTCATTCCTTTAAGTTATATTTGCCTTTATTTAAAAAAGAAAAAGGAAAAAAGCCCCCCTTTAGAAACCATCTCTGCATACTGGGAGCTTTATCACTGCAAATTGGGAAGCCATCTTATAAAATTATTCACATTTTTTCTTCTATAATTCAACTGATTGAAGGATAAACTAAAGAAAAATCTCTTAAGAACAATGAACCTTTGAATTTAAGAAATTTATTTATTCAGTGATAATTATTTGGGTCAGTTTACATTTTGTGATTTTTTTTCCCTGCTGTTAAATTTATTTAACAAATTAGCAATCTGTTTAGTGCTCACCCAGAGGAGAAGGAGGTGGAAAATGTGCACACACTACCTTCAGAAATGCTTTGGTTGATTACTTTGTAACACTACCTTTGCTGTAATTTCACTTGGGATTTTCTAAGGGTAGAATTTGGTCTCACCAACAAGTGAGGATATAGCCTTATCTCATGGAGGACGAGCTCCGTTCTTACTCAGGAGCAGTCAGGGTACATAACATAAAACAATAGAGGATGCCTCATTTTAGCAAACTCAGTTTCTTTGTAGTCTTAAATCCTTTTAAGGATTTTATCATGTACTAACTAACAACTGAATGTCGTTGCAGCAGCTAGTTTAAGATATTCAAGATCTGTTTATTGGGGAATGGGAGAAATAGAAAAAGAAATGTGTTTAAGTAATTATAATATTGTAAAAGCGGTATCTAGATTTTACAGCCTCAGTAGTCTGCCCAAACATCCACATGACCGAAGGATTCATATTTGTGGTGAGAGAAAAAACACAACCCCAAGGTAACCTAATATGATTTAGGTTACATTTCAATTCTAATAATTCAATAACAAATCGAGTACATTAGAGTTTCTTTTTTAACTAATCCAGATATTAATACAGGGCTAGGGTGGTGTTCTTGAGTTTTTATTTAATTCTTTACTTTGAATCTTTTTTTTTTTTTGTATCCTACATAGTATATCCCCTTTGTAACTTTTTTTGATACTTGCTTACTTTTATGGTTGTTTAGCACAACAGTTTAGGACATTACAGATCATATTTGTACAAGCACTCCTTGAAGAATATCTAAGATTTTTTTTGAGATGGGCTTTTAAAATTACGCAAAATTGGGAACGTTTGTTTTCTACAATTTTTTGCGAGAATAACTTGATAAATAAAGCCCATGAAATTTAATTTTGCATTTTGACCAAATTAAAATTACTGTTTGTGCAAAACAATATACCACATCCACCCTATATACGAGTCTTCTGAGAAAGGTGGTCAGGCCCTTCTTAATGCTTAACCAAAAAATAAAAAGGTCATTGGAGTTTTTGGATAAAATAAAATTTAGAGCATTAAAATTGAGGCTGATGATTTTAGGTGGATACTAACAGTTTGAAGGGAAAAGTAGGTCCAGATATTTCCAAGGCATAACTTCTTGCCTGGAAACCTAAGAGCAGTTAACTAGGTTAAGGATAGTTTTCCCTTAGCAACCTATGTATTCAAAGGTTAGGCACACCATTGCTGTTATTAAATTACATGCACTGCTCATTCTTGACATAGCCTGGGCTTGGGTTCCTCTTTTGGTTTGATTATTTTGAGTAGCAATTTTTAATTGATGGATGGCTAAGCCTGTTTCCTCTTAGCTTTCTACTCTTCTCAACAGAAAAAGCAGTTTGAGTTCAGAGCCATATATGTGACTCTGCAGTATTTTCTAGCCTAGCTGGAAGTTGCAATAAAAATACTCTGAAATGTATGGTTTTCATCTGCAGTTGAAGGAAGTTGTTGAAAGTTTGCTGAAAGCAAAGGGCTAAGCGTATGAAGGAATGCCTCCTTTGTTCCACACTCAGTAATTTTTCACACACAATTGAAGCCATGGTGCCTTTTTGCATGATGTTTGGGGTATTAAGTAGCCCAAGATTGCTGCAAAAAGGTACTTTGAGCAATTAATTTGTGCTTGCTTTTATCCTCTCTCAGAAAGGCATCGTTAAAGGCCCATTTAAAATTTGGCCCTAAAAGTTCCCCTTTTGTAGTTTTACTGTTCAGAGAGGGTTAACCCTGTGTGGTGGTCTATAAAGTGATGTACGAGTTGAGTTATGTAAATCTTGTCATTGTAGTGCACATGGAGTGATCCTTTTACTAACATGAGTATTTTCTATGTGTGTTTCAGTGGATGACAATCGAGCAGCAGAAGAATGGTGTGCCTACCCTTTAATGCTGCAGTTTAAATAAGAGAGCTTGTATTATGTCATTTCAGAGCGTAGGCTGAGAGTTGTAAATAGTGAAAATTTGAGTACTTCTATTATTTGTTTTGGTTAGAAAGTGAATTTTAAAACAAACCAAACTCTAAACTTTCTCATTAAAAGTCCTGAGACCTGAAGATTGTAATATTCATGTCTGTGAAGCTTTTAAACATTACACTTGAGATCAGTCATGACTTGATATTCAGGTAAATTTTCTTTTTCAAGAAGCTTTTGAATAAGCATATTTCCTCCAAAGGTCAGTTGGTCTCTTTTTCTTTTTTGTAGATTATTTTAAAGCACTAATTGCATTACATTGGTAACTGCAATATAAAATAGCCATTATTGTTTTGTGAAGCATGGTTGGAATTAGATTAGTGGTCCCTTTTAAATTTCATGAGCCTCTCAAAAAAAAAAAAGAAAAACTTTAAAAAAAATACAGAAAGCTGCTGAATATTTCAGAAGATATATATTTTACCTTATTGTAGGTTTTGTAAAGTTAGTTTGTAAGATTCAGGTGCACTTTTAATGTTAAATTTTGTGTTCAGAGTTCCAGTATACCATGTATTTCTTGGAGGTGGCTCATCACATGGCTGGCTGTCAGTCTTGGTGCCGCAATGATCCCTTAATATTTGATTTCTCTCTTGATTTACCACTATTCGGTATTGGCACTTTCAGTGTAGATATTCTAGTTTGGGGACATCCTCATAAATAGGTAATGGAGATTGGTCTATTTGCATGCTTAATTTCTGCTAATCAGAGTTTTGCATGGCCCAGACAACAGTTGACCATTTTTATGGTATGGGAAAGTATAGTTCACAGCTGTCTTTGTCACAAAGCCTTTTCTCTTCACATTTTCAATAGGCAAATGATGACATTACTCAAACTATATGATATTAATCAAACTGATGTTAGGGGATAATGTATTTACGATCAGTTCTTGAAATTTTTTATGAGAGAACATTGACATGATAGAGTAGAGAAGCTATCACACTATAAAATCAAAACCACTAATTCTGTGGAAGGATATCTAGTTGGTATTTTTATCATTAGCTTTCACATTTCTGAGACTGAGTCATCAAATTTGACAGTAAAGTAATGTAGTACTTTGTTCAGTAGGCTTGCAGGTGACTGAACTATGTGATGAGCTATACTCTTATTTCTGTTCCCCAAATAACCATGAAGGACAAGGTCTCTCTTTCAGGAAAAATAATTTATATTTGTGTATAATACTTTATAATATTACGTTTGTTGTTCTGAAGTTTAGATGTTGCTTGATAAACCTTTACTGCAGCAGATCATGAATATGAGTAAGGCTGTGTGTGATAATAGGGGTCCTTATGTGAAGTTAATTACTGTTCAGTTCTGGTGGGCAAGCTTAATAAGTGTGAAGTGTGTATTAGCTTTATTTGGTACACTTTTACTTTACAATATTGAAGTGCTTTTAGAACTCTGGTTATCTTATATAAACCATTACCTCAACCAATTGGCTTTCCATTCTCCAACGTTTTACCTGAGCTGTAAGATGAGCTATATGGTATCAAAGAGTAAAATAAGGCACAACGAGAAACTTAGTTCCCAATTTTCTGGAGAGAACTCTAAATTAGACTAAAAACGACTACCTGCAAAGGCCCATATTATGCATAACTACCTTCTCTCATTAGGCTGTACGTAGCAACCTTGGAGCTGCTAGTGCGCTATGTTTTCCCCTGCCCCAAGTAAGCACATGGTGCGAGGCCTGATTCTAAGCCTTTGTGATTCTCTTACATTTCATTGACCCATAATAGTGAAGCTTTGATTCAGTTATTTTTATAAAACAAATTAATAAGTCAGCCCAATGTCAGAACCTGAAATTATTTTTATTTTTATTTTTAGTTACAGCATATATATGACAGTTTGGTATCATTTTCTTAACAGTTATTATCCCTGTAGATTTAATTTTGAAACCACATATTTTTGCTTATGTAATTATTTCCAACTAAATTCCAAAGGTGGTTTTCATATGAACCACCCTTTTCTGTATCTTCAGGTTACTGCCATTGGTAATAGAATATGGCAATAGACTGAATTGCCTACTTAATCTTTTATAGGAGACATTGAAAGTTATAGGTTAAATTTTGACCTTTATAAAGCTATCAAAGATTGTTTTTCTTGTTACGATTCCATTATAATTAGATCTTCATTAATATTACTGTCAAGCCAGTGTTATTAAAAACTTAATGGCTTTAGCCAAACAGCCCATTTAGGAGACTATTAAGCTATCCGGGGAATTTTTTTTAATGTAATTGCTTTGAAAATCTACTGAAAAGGAAAAAGTTATAATCGTGGTACAAGGAATGCAGATCTCCAAAGTCATCTTAGGTTTTTTGTTTTGTTTTGATTTTTGTATTTTGAATTCATTCTGTCTTTGAGATTTGAGTAGGATTTGTGAACATGGTGACTGAAGGGGAAATAGAGGAAATTCTTTGCATATTCTCTGTTTCTTATTCCCAAATAAACTCTCAGTTTGCCTTTTAAAATAGCAGATACTAGCCCTGTAGCTGTGTGCCCGCAGTGTTATGAAGGAGTTTGGGGGAATGGGGTTGAAAGAAAGGATGGGAGAGTCTGTAGACTTGAGAAAAGGCTAACGATTCTGTCCTACAATATTAAAAATGAATCACAGGATAGGTAATGCGGTGAAGTTGGGCCATCTTCATTTTACAGTCAGAATAATCTTTTAGATTGTTTGAAAATGAGAATCAAGGCTAATGTTGATTTGACAAAACAAATTCTACAACTATTTGGGGGGTAATTTTAAGGTTTTCAGTTTATTTAGATCTGTATCAATAAAAGCTGAAAAGCAAGCACTTTTAGTTAATCATAGATTTATTGGATATAGCAAATATTATAACTATAATATTTAACCTTTATTGTTTGAATATGGAAATGAACTCTTTACCCTATCTTGAACTGTTATTGAACAGGCTCAAGATGATCTTTTCAACACTGGAAATGACCCTACACACATACCAAAAAATTATAAAGCAGTAAGATATGTTTGAAGATCCATACCTCTTTGACTTTAGACTTGTCTTGGGAAAGAATTTATGAACCTATAACCAGTATTAGTAAAGTCTTGGGTTCCTTGTTCTGCAGAATTGCACCCTGTCTCAGGTATGTCCTGAAAACATAAATTTTAAAATAATCTCTTTAGAGATTAGATTCTCAGTGGATAGTGTGTAAGGGGACTGGGGGAGGGGACAGGGAGGGGGGTTGGACACAGGACACTGTCACAGTAGAGCAGGGATTTTTAACATTCAGTAGCCAAATAGAATTTCAATATAGAATATTTTTACCCCCTCAGAATGAGTGAAACAACATCTCTTAACATCTATCACTTGGTAAATAACCGGTGCTATACCTAAAAATCTTTTCTTTCATCCAGGTGATACTTTTTTTCCTGCTTGGTGGAAGGATATATAGTAAACTTTACTGTCATGAGGAAAGCACTTGTTTGAAATGTTTAAAGTACTAGAAAAGGGATAATTTAGCACTTTTTCTGTTACAACACTAAAGTCTTAATTTATCTTTAGTCTTAGGTACTGTAAGTTTTAGGGTGATTACTTAAAAATATAGAACATACTACATAATATGGGGTCAAATCACATTTATATAAGTAATTCTTATCTTATTTAAAAAAAACATTTTGTACCTGTCAAGTAATTCCAAGTGATTGCCTCATTTTTCCCATATTATTAAGCATTTCAGGCTTAAGAATTGGAATTTGAGAGGAGGTGAGGGGAAAATTCCCCCAAATGAAAAATTGTGTGAGACCACTTTAGAAAAAATAAATCACTAGGAAAATGGGTAGGGATTCTCTCTCCCTTTAAGTCTTCAGGGAATGAGCAGTATTTAGAATCTTTGGCTGAAATTCAAGCCTTTTTACTGTGTAAATTTTTAATATTAATTCACTGACATGCTTTTTACATCAGAGGACTGAAAATGGATCTTAATGTTTTTAAGTTGTGGAAGGGTATATTTCTAAAATGGGGGGGATGATTAACTAGGTTAGTATACCAGCATTAGTAAGTTTAAGGAATTTTAGTATGTAATAGCAAAGTGTTTGATTAAAAGTCTAATCCTATATTGCTAGTCAAAATTAGTTACCTTCTGATCTAGGAAAAATATAGTCATTGGATATTGATATGCTGTGCTGTCAGAAAACCAGACTAAGATAGAAACCTTTATCTGACTCCCACATGTTGCTTGTTCTGATGGGATGTATACTTTACAGCAGATTACTGCTGCTTTGCAAAGAAATGTATAAACTATACATTTGGAGTGTTTGCATATAATTAATTCCTTATGACCTCCACTTAAACTGTCAGACATTGGTATTTTTATCAGTCCACACTGTTGAATAAAAGTAACGTTTTTAGAAATCCAACTTGTACACGCTGTTTAAAAACCCTCAGGGACAGTTTACACACTATTCTCACTCAATTCAGGTACTTTGATGCTATTCTTAAACCTAACAGTGACTTGTATTTTTCTGTTTTGCTTTTATTTCGACGTGCTGGTAGCACATCCTTGATGAATGTCAACTTAAAAACTCAGTTCAGGTATCCAGGTATAACTCAGCCAAACATTTTAAAGCTGCATATAACTCTCCAGCACACGGTGCCTCACACTCTTATAGTGGCATTCTATATATTCAGTTATTACTACTGAGCAGATAATATGGGGGTTCCTGTTCACAGTGTATTTAAAAACATAAAATGTGCAGAAATGTATAGCCAGCACATGGAACACACACAGAGTTAAACTATATATTTTTAAATGCCACTAATTAATAGCCAGCACAATTAAACAACATTCCTTGCTGCTTCTGAAAACTATAACAGATGCAGTTCCTCCTTGATGTGGCTCTTGCTTCTTCACCATGCTACTACTAAATTCGAGCACTGGTCCTTGGGTGTCTGACCTCTACATTCTAGTTTATGCAATGTCTTTAGAGAATTCTGTGCACTGGCCACTGTGATGGAACCATTGGGCCAGGAGTGCTCTGAGTTTATTAGTAGTAATTCTGCCAAAGTTGATATAGTAACATGAGTATGTAAATGTCAAAAAATTAGCAGAGGTCTGAATCTTTGTATCAGCAGATGATTTTGTCAATGTATTTTGTAGCCTTGAAGTCCTCAGTGACAAGTTTCTTCTGATGTGAAGTTCTAATTCCAGTGTTTTAGCCCTTTGCATCTTTAATGTGAAGACTTGTCTACTAGAGGTCTTTATTCATTAATATTCATTTTGTTTTCTACAGTATTATCTGTGGTTAACAAAACAGATTATTCCTCTGCTTTAATATTTGATATCTTACATCTAAAAGGAATTCTCCATATATAAAACCCATAGCCTTTGAAGATATGGAAAATGGCATCTTTCAGATTTCTAGAACAGTGTCATGCAACAAAACAGGAACCCCCTTTACTCTATGGACCTCATTTCAATATACTGTTTACAGTTTGACGGAATTGTATAATTTAATATTTCTCTTGTACTGTAGTTTATATTTATTTACAGATTTTTTTGTACTGTGTGATTTGAACTTTTTGTTCCTTGCTATGATCAATGTTTATGTAGTAGAGCACTTATGATCACAAATTAAGTTTTTTGGTTTGATTGCACTACATTAAATTTTTTAATGCAGTTCTGATTTTTGACTGGACTAAAATAAGCTGTGTCTTAATGTATGTGATGAGTACTTAAAACTTTAATCCATGTGGTCCCCTTTTTTTGCATTGTATGTCAGAAGCGCTAGTTCTCTCGTGCATGTGTAAGGTTTAATGGTTCCATTGTATTATTTGACCATGACATTTTGGAGAGACATTCCCAGCTGTAATGTTGTGTATGGTAGTTCTCACTGGATGCTAGACTTTTCAGAACCACTATTCTTCTAATAAATTTGTTGTGAAAAACTGTTTTAAAAGCTTGGTATCTACTTCTTAAGGTTTTAATGTTTTTTAAAAATTTATATAAGGGGTAAAATTTCAGAGTATACTGTAAATGCACATGTAATTAAAGTCAAATTTTTCATGATAAATTCCAAATGAAATTTCTTAAATTACTACAATTTAGTAGTAACAAAATCTGTTTCTTCGTATTTGTGCTTTGGTATTTGGATGCGGCAGTGCTGCCTTGTAACTTTTGGCCCTTATGATTTGATACTAACTTGCCTCAGTTTTCTTCATTGCATATTACTCATTTAAAATTATTTTCAGCTTAACAAAATATCTTGATAATTTCATAATACCTGTTTGATGGACTTAGTTTTTCATAATTTATTCTAATTTTTTTTTATTAAGTGAGGCAAGCAGACAGACTCCCACATGCACCCCAACTGGATCCACCTGGCAAGGCCCTTTGGGGGCAATTCTCTGCCCATCTGTAGCCACTGCTCTGTTGCTTGGGCAACTGAGCTATTTTAGCACCTTAAGTGAGGCCATGGAGCCATTCTCAGTGTCCGGGGCCAGCTTGCTTGAACCATTTGAGCCAAGGCTGTGGGAGGAAAAGAGAGTGAGGAGGAGGGGTGGAGAAGCAGAAGGTCGCTTTTCCTGTGTTCCCTGACCGGTAATTGAACCCAGGACTTCCACGTGCCAGGCCAACGCTCTCTACTGCTGAGCCAACCGGCCAAGGCCTTAATTTTTTTATGTTGAGATTGCTTGCTAAGAAGAATAATGATTTGTTAATTTTTGTTTGCTCTTTTCTCGAGACAAACAAAACAACATTGTCAGTTACTAAAGGCTATTACAGTAGTTCTGATTCGTGGGAAGATGCTAGTATTTCTTTTTACTGGGACAAAGAACAGCATATGTAGGGTGGGTCAAAAGTAGGTTTATAGTTGGTAAGTATGGGAAACAGTTTATTCTTGTATTAATTATTTATTAATTATTATATTCCATACAAACTACTGTAAAGCTACTTTTGACCCACCTGTATGTTGCTCAACATTTATATTATTTTTAGAAACTAGGTATATAAAGAAGTTTCATACTGTAAATTGATTCCAGTTGAAAAGTGGATAGGAGAACAGCTGGATTATAATAAAGATTAGAAATAATATCAATATATTTTAGAAAGCTGGTTTTTCAAGCTCATAATATGCATATAATTGAAAGTGATTTATCATTTCTAATGACAGTTTATATTAGAAAATAATGCTATTGTTGTTAGTTGTTCTAGATCAGTGGTAGTCAACCTGGTCCCTACCGCCCACGAGTGGGCATTCCAGCTTTCATGGTGGGCAGTAGTGGAGCAACCAAAATATAAATAAAAAGATAGATTTAACTATAGTAAGTTGTTTTATAAAGATTTATTCTGCCAAACTTAGCGAAAATTCGACATAAAGTACTTGGTAAGTAATTATTATTATATGCTTTAACTTGCTGTAACTGCTTTATAAATTTTATAAAGTAAAGTTACTTCCCTACTTTATAAATCACCATTACTGTGGAACCGGTGGGTAGTTAGAAAATTTTACTACTAACAGAGATACAAAAGTGGGCGGTCGGTATAAAAAGGTTGACTACCCCTGGTCTAGGTTATCTTTTAGTTAATTTTATTCCTTGGTTATTTCTGCCTTTTGGTTCGATATTAATAAAATTGAAAAATTACTCGGTTAGGACACATGTTTATAGAACATTTTTTAGAAAACTATTTCTTAGTATATTTCAAAGCTATAATTACTTGTTTCTTGTCATTATCTAAACTGGTAGCCTGATAAGTGGGGTAGGATTATAAGCTAGCATTTATAAATGAATTTATTTTAGTGATCCTATCTTCAAATTGTTACTTAGTTCACTTGTTACTATCTTCTTTTTTAAAGGGAGTTATCTTTTTTTTTTTTAAGTGAGAGGAGGAGAGATAGACTCCCACCTGTGCCCCGACCAGGACCTACCCACCAACCCCCATCTGGGGCCAAATGCTCAAAACAACCAAGCTATCCTCAGTGCCTGAGCCCAGCGCTTGAAACATTCAAGCCACTGGCTGCAAGAGGAAAAAAGAGAGAAGGGGGAAAGGGTGGGGGAGAGAAGCAGGTGGTCATTTCTCATTTGTGCCCTGACCAGGGATTGAACCCCAGTCATCCACATGCCAGGCTAATGAACCAACTGACCAGGGCCAAGTTATTTTTTCTAACCCAGAATTTTCTTCTATGATTTTCCTGATAGTTTGGAATTAATTCAGAGACCCTTTTATCTTAAGGTATAGGAATCAGGAAAATTGCATAAGGGAAAATGGTATTGCTTTCTGCCATTTTTTGAACTGTGGGGTTATTTTTTTCCCAAGGACTGTGACTTTTTCTCACCAGACACTTGCGTTCAAATGTAGAAACATATACCCAAGTCATGTGATGTTAGGCTTTGTAGCTGAAATAAGTGAAAAATCCTTTTTATTAATAAACAGATAACCTTTCTTGTATTGAGTGTCTACTGTATCATTATTGGCTTCCAAATGGTGAGCATTTTAACATAGAGTTTTATATTCAGTTTATAAGTTGGACTTTTTGTTGTTTTGGGAGGAGTGGTTGTATCAGCCTGGGTTTACAACTGAATTAGGCTTGTTTTCAGAAGTTTAGAAAAGAAGTGTTCTGGAAATGCTGAGGTCGCTGGTTCAAAATCCTGGGCTTGCCTGGTTAAGGCACATATGGGAGTTGGTGCTTCCAGCTTCTCTCTCTCTCTCTCTCTCTCTCTCTCTCTCTCTCTGTCTCTCCTCTCTCTTTCTCTGTCTCTCCCTCTCCTCTCTAAAATGGAAAAAAAAAAAGAACCTCTTACCTAAGAGTGTGCCAAAAAAAACCCAAAAAAGAAAAAAGAAAAGAAAAGAAGTGTTCTCAAGACTTTTTTTTTTTAAGATTTTATTTATTGATTTTAGTGGAGAGCAAGAGAGAGAAAAGCAGTGGAGGGGGAATAGGAAGGATCGACCCATAGTAGTTGCTTGTCATATGTGCCTCAGTCAGGCAAGGCCGGGATTTTGAACTGGCAACCTCAGCATTCCAGGTTGAATACTTTATCCACTGCGCCACCACCACAGGTCAGGCTCAAAACGACATTATTTTAAAAGGTTGATCAGTATATGTATAATCAATCACACGATTTGGTTAATCACTTGCAAAATAAGAACCTTGAAAAGTAGGCAAAAAATATCTCAAAATTCTTAAGTATTAAATCTTGAATCTGGAGCTCTTTATAGGCATGTAAGAATGATTTGCTATGGTTTATTGACTCGTAATTTTAAAATGTTAATTACCATCTTTATTTGAACAGCAGTGTAACGATAAGGGATTATTTGCTAGTTGAAAGAAATTACAACTTGGTATATACTAGAAAGATCACTTAACTGAGTGTGGGAGTGTGGGGATTTGTATGCATAGTTTTTGATCAGCAAAACTTTAGTTTTCCAGTGAAAACATTTGGGGGCTCTTCTGCCTATTTAATGTGGTTTTAGTTGCACTCTTGTCAAGTGGGAGCTCTGTACATATCAAACAGGTAATTTGGATCCTAGATAGCACAGTTTAAGGTTTTTATTCCAGTGTCTATTAAATTTACTTGAGACAATGCCCTGGCACTATAACTTTAGCTACATGGAGATAGTTAAGAATGTAACCAAGCCTGACCAGGTGGTGGCACAGTGGATAGAGCGTTGACATGGGACACTTGAGGTCCCAGGTTGAAAACCCCGAGGTCACCGGCTTGAGCATAGGATCATAGACATGACCTCATAGTTGCTGGCTTGAGCCCAAAGGTTACTGGCTTAAAGCCCAAGGTCGCTGGCTTGAACCCGAGGTTGCTGGCTTGAGCAAGGGGTTACTGGCTCAGCTGGAGCCCACCGGTCAAGGCACATATGAGAAAGCAATCAGTGAACAACTTAAGTGCCTCAACTACAAGTTGATGCTTCTCATCCTGTCTGTCTCGCTTGCTCTCTTGAAAAAAGAAAAAAGAAAAAATGCAACCTGAATAGCAGATTCTTATGAGGTGCTGGGAATAGGTGAATCTATGTAGATCAGTTTATCTTTTTTTTTTTTTTTTAAAGATTTTATTTATTGAGTTTAGAGAGAGAGGGAGTGAGATTATAGTTGCTTCACTTCAGTTGTTCACTGACTGCATCTCATATATGCCTTGACCAAGCAAGCCCAGTGACCTCAGCATTCCAGGTCATCACTCTATCCACTGCATCACCACAGGTCAGGTATAGACCAGTTTTTCAAATTAGATCAACCAGATGCGACCTATTATTTGTAAGATCAATTTAGTGGGTCCTAAACATTTTAGAAAAGAGAATCAGAGTACATAGCATTTAATAGGATTAATGTATATACTATTTCATTGAAAGTTTGTCATCATACATGTATGAACTGGGATAATATGTAATGGTTCACTTTGTAAAAAGTATTTCTTGTTCTGGTTGCAGTCAAAATCAAATGGCTTTTGAGACCTGGCCAAATATCTCAGCTGGCAGAGCATCATCCTGATATGCCAAGGTTGTAGCTTTGATCTTTGGTCAGGGCACACACAAGAGTCAACCAGTGAATGCATAAATAAGTGGAACAACAAATCAATGTTTCTCTCTCTCTCTGTCTAAAAATTAATGAAGTGTAGAAAGTTAAAATCAAATGGGTTTTGAAAGCCATAGGTAAACCATACCATTCATCACAGTTTTCCTGGTACCCTGAAGAACATACTAACAGCCACCTGTGTGCTTACAGTTAGGACTGTCAGACTTTCAAAATTCCCTTCTCTCTTTCCCTGCTTCATTGATTTGAATTCATTTCATTGAAAGTTTATTCTTTTTCTTTCTGATTATGTGTCAAAATGTTTGCTCTACCCTTTTCAATTACCTTGAAAAATGTCTTTGGAAAATTATTTTCACCATGTAGTAATTTATTGGGCTAGTTTATTTATGCCTAAGACAAGGGTAGTCAACCTTGTATATCTACTGCCCACTTTTGTATCTGTTAGTAGTAAAATTTTCTAACCGCCCACCAGTTCCACAGTAATGGTAATTTATAAAGTAGGGAAGTAACTTTCCTTTTAACATTCATGTAATACTGGTTTAGTGGTGATGAACTTCTTTAGTTTTTTCTTATCTGGGAAGCTTTTTATCTGTCCTTCCATTCTAAATGATAGCTTTGTTGGGTAGAGTAATCTTGGTTGTAGGTCCTTTCTATCACTTTGAATATTTCTTGCCACTCCCTTCTGGCCTACAAAGTTTCTGCAGAAAACTTTCTTCTGATTTCTGTTGAGAAATCAGCTGATGATCTTTAAGAGTTCCCATGTAGGTAACTAACTGCTTCTCCCTTGCAGCTGTTAAGAATCTCTCTCTGTGCCTGACCAGGTGGTGGCGCAGTGAATAGAGCATCGGACCAGGATGCGGAGGACCCAGGTTTGAGATCCTGAGGTCGCCAGCTTGAGCATGGGCTCATCTGGTTTGAGCAAGGCTCACCAGCTTGAGCTTGAGGTTACTGGCTTGAGCAAGGGGTCACTCAGTCTGCTTTAGCTCCCCGGTCAAGGCACATATGAGAAATCAATCAATGGACAACTAAGGAACCGCAACGAAGAATTGATGTTTCTCATCTTTTTCCCTTCCTGTCTGTCCCTCTCTCTCTGTCTCTGCCACACACACAAAAAAGAATCTTGACCTGTGGTGGCGCAGTGGATAAAGCGTCGACCTGGAAATGCTGAGGTCGCCGGTTCGAAACCCTGGGCTTGCCTGGTCAAGGCACATATGGGAGTTGATGCTTCCAGCTCCTCCCCCCTATCTCTCTCTCCTCTCTGTCTCTCTCTGTCTCTCTCTCTCTCCTCTCTAAAATGAATAAATAAATAAAGAATAAAAAAAAAAAATGAATAAATAAATAAAAAATAAAGGTTGAGGTGTATTTAAAAAAAAAAAAAAAAAAAAAAAACAAAAAAGAATCTTTCTCTCTGTTTAACCTTTTGCATTTTAATTACATTGTGTCCTCGTGTGGGCTTCTTTGGGTTCATTTTGTTTGGAACTTTCTGTGCTTCCTGGACTTCTGTCTTTTCTTTCACCAAGTTAGAGAAATTTTGTCATTTTTTCAAATAGCTTTACAATTTCTTGCTGTCTCTCTTCTTGCACCCCTATGTTGCAAATGTTATCATGTTTGAAGTTGTCCTGGAGACTCTTTATACTAGCCTCATTTTTTGAATTTTGTTTTTTATTTTGCTGTTCTAATTGAGTGTTTTTTGCTTTGCTTATATTCCAAATTGCTGATTTGATTATCAACTTCATCTATTCTATAGATTCCCTGTAAATTATTCATCATTTCAGCCAGTGTATCCTTCATTTCTGATTGGTCCTTTTTTATACTGTTCTCACTAAATTCATTGAGTATCCTTATAACTAGTGTTTTAATCACTGTATCTAGTAGAGTGCTTGTCTCCATTTTCTAGTCCTTTTTCTGGAGTTTAGTTCTGTCTTTTCATTTGGGACATGTTTCTTTTTCTCCTCATTTTGGCAGCTTCCCTGTATTTGCTGTGTCTCCCAGGCTTGAGAGAGTGTCCTAATGTAGCAGGGGTTCTGTGGGGTCCAGTGGCACAGCCTCCTCAATCACCCAAGCTGGGCCCTTGAGATGCACCACCCCTGTGTGGGCTGTGTACACCCTCCTCTTGTAGTGGAGCCTTGATTGCTGTTGGCACATGAATAGGAAGGATTTAATCCCCAGAAGGGTGAGCTGAAAGGACTGGCTGTGACCATCAACCACTGTAAAGGGTCAGCTGGCACAAGGGCCCGCCCAACAGAGCAGGAGTTATTTCAGCAGGGCTCTTTTGCCCCCTGAGTCTGCCTCTTGAGTGTGTCACTTGTGGAAGTGGTTGGGTTGTGGTGCTTTGATGTGGTCTGAAGCTGCCTACTGGGTACACTGGCTCTGGGGCCTTCCAGGAGGTATAGGCCAGGGTCAGCCACTACCTGAGTTCTGCCTGGAGCCACCTGGCATGAGCTACAAAGCAGTCTGCACATGGCCATTACTTGTGTTGGGCTTGGAGCTGCCAAGGTGAAGCCAAGCTGTGAACCAAGACTGACTGCTTCTAGTGCTGGACCTGGGGCCACTTAGCAAGAGGCATGGGGCACGCCATGGCCAGATGCTGCTTGTTTGAGAGATTTTGGGAAAATCTGAAGCCTGAGCCAACATAGGCCATTCATATGGTAAAGCCACTGGAAACAGCTTGGGTGGGCCAGAAAGTTGTGTGGGGTGGGTCTCAGGGAATCATCAGGGTGGGGCAAACAGTATTAGCCAGATTGATGGAGACTCAGATATGGTGCCTGCCTGCTGGCTCTGTACAGGGAGGACTCAGAAAAGGAGGAACAATGGCCTCTGCCAGCACTCTGTTTAGGAGAAAGCTGTTGCTCTTGTGTTCCTGATGTCGGCAATTTAGTTCCTCTCGGTATGTCCCTGGTGCCTTTCAAGGTAACACTGCACTGCTGGAGCTCAGAGGGAGTGAGTCAGAGTAAGTCAGTGCTCGAGAGCTTCCTGGAACTCCAACAGCCCTTCTCCTCTCTCAGCCTCAATCCCTGCTGGATTTAATAGCCAGAAGTTATGGGGACTTCTCTTCCTGGTGCTGGAACTCTGGGCTGGGGACCTGGTGTGGGCCTGGGACCCCTAACTCTTCTGGGGGGACCTCTGCAACTGAGATATCCCTCCCGACTTTTATTTGCCTCACATGGGTGTGGGATGTGGCTTCTTCTTTAAATCCGTGGTTGTGGGACTTCCAGTCAGCCAGATTTCAGGCAGTTCTGAATGATGGATGTAGTTTTGTTGTAAATTTGATGGGGTTGTGGGAGGAGGTGAGTACCGCATTTACCTACGCCGCCATCTTGACCAGAAGCCTCCCGTGTCACCATTTTTAAAAGATCGTCATGATATTGGTATGTTTTCTCTGACTTTGGGAACGATTGCACCTCTGTATTTTTTTTTTTATGATTTTTTTTTTTTTCCCCTTGTACCTCTCCGAAGCTAGAAACGGGGAGAGACAGTCAGACAAACTCCCGCATGCGTCCGACCGGGATCCACCTGGCACGCCCACCAGGGGCGATGCTCTGCCGCGACCAGAGCCACTCCAGCGCCTGGGGCAGAGGCCAAGGAGCCATCCCCAGCGCCCCGCCATCCTTGCTCCAATGGAGCCTCGGCTGCAGGAGAGGAAGAGAGAGACAGAGAGGAAGGAGAGGGGGAGGGGTGGAGAAGCAGATGGATGCCTCTCCTGTGTGCCCCGGCCGGGAATCGAACCCGGGACCTCTGCACGCCAGGCCGACGCTCCACCACTGAGCCAACCGGCCAGGACCTCTGTATTTCTTTTAAGCAGTGGTATTATTTTAGTCTATCATGATCCTAGTCATTTAAATTGGGAATTAAAGGGAAATTTCCCCCAAAGAACAACATAGATTTTTAATCTCCTACTCAGCAAATATAAAAGAAATAGGCCAGTCTGACTGGTTTACTGTGAGCTCTCATGTAAGCCTGACCTTATAAATGTCAGTTATACCTTTCACATACAGATCTCTCTTTAATCTGGTTCCACGAACTCAGGGAGGCTAGTGATACATTCTTTTTCAGTTCGCATCAGCCCTAGGCAAAAGTCTGTCCCTCTTTGTCTAAAATTATTGTATTATTTCTTAAAGCTTAGTTCAGTGTTTTCTAAGAATTCTTAGTTATATCACTAGGAGATATTACCCCACTTCCAACTTGTATCACTTTTTAAAATTTACACCACCTAATCCAAAATTCCATGTCTTTCACAGCCTCTGAGCCCTCCCACCTTAATTTTAAATTAACTCCAAATGTAATAATATATTTGGTCTTGCATATATAGTCAGTCTTATCTGGAACACAAAAATTAATAGACACAAAAATTAATGTGGTGGAGGAAAAACTTTCAGAACTAAATAGTTTGTTTGACAAAGTGTCTGTTTTGTGAGCTTATTACTTTCCTAGAGAGGACATGCTCTGACTTTCTACTCACCAAGTAACTCATATTTTGCCTTCGTGGGTATGTTTGCCTATAGGGTAAAAATGTGTTAAAGTGTGGACATGAGAATCTTGATAGTTATATTTTTTATTGTGATTTAATAAATTTGGCAATCTGGTTAAATTAAAAAGAAGTAGGAGACACAATATGAAGGCCTGAAACTGCTTCTATCCTATTTAAATCTATTCTGTATAGTACTAGCCTTTCATCCGGGGTGTTAAGCCCTGGGATACAGGAAAGCTAGCAAACGGCGGCTGCATGCCCAGTAAGCACCCTTTGAGGCACCCTTTCTTTCCCCCACTTTAGATAATTAATAATTTTGGAGACTTTGTTTTGCCCTGGTTTTAGTGAACTTGGTTAAGAATACAGTAAACTTTGAAAGCTATTTGAAAGGGATTGCATGTGTTCTGTTTTAGATGAGTGGTTTTTAATAATTTTCTACTCCATATCAACAAGATGCGAGTTGCCATCAGCAGTGGTGGCTCCCTCAGGCTCTAGCTAGGATCTCGCAGGGGTGAAGGGATACATGTAAGGCCTGGATTGGACACCCCCTCCCCCCACACACCATCCTCATGATTCTGATCCCTGGGGAGAGTAAATCTTAATCCCAACTCTGAGAATTGCTGTTTCTATCTAAAGCCATCTAAATTCAGATTTAGATAATTTGTACTTCAATCGCCTGGAAATCAGGTATTAAACTGCCTGATTTTAAGAGGTTATTTTATTCTGTGGTCTTTTGTGAACTTTATTTCTCCTTTTTTCCTACCACTTTTGCCTACCATTTTATTGTTTCTTCTAGTTCAATTTCATGGAAACAAAACTTGGTTGTTCAGTAGTTTAGAGCTACAACACTACATGGCATTTTATTTATTTATTTTGTGTGACAGAGACAAAGAGAGGGACAGACAGACAAGAAGAGATGAGAAGCATCAATTCTTCGTTGTGGCACCTTAGTTATTCATTGATTGCTTTCTCATACGTGCCTTGACCAGGGAGCTACAGCAGAGCAAGGGACCCCTTGCTCAAGCCAGCAACCTTGGGTTCAAGCTGGTGAGCTGTGCTCAAACCAGATGAGCCCACCCTCAAACTGGCAACCTCAGGGTTTCTAACCTGGGTCCTCCGTGTCCCAGTTCAACACTCTATCCACTGTGCCGCCACCTGGTCAGGCTACATGACATTTTAGAGAGTGAAAAAAGAAATCTAAAAAAAAAAAGAAATCTTCACACCCCACGCCCACATTCTCCACAACACAGAGAGAGATAGAGAGAGAGAGAGAGAGAGACACACACACACACACACACACAATTTTGTCATAGCCTTGGAATCCTGGTATGGAAGACACACCAGATGTGAAATAGCGAAGGATAGATGCATTTCCCAGTATATAGCCAAGACTTGTCAGCAGACTTATCCAAGCCCTTGAATATACTTAAATTTTTGGTGCTTACTTAAAAGGACCAGAAGTAAGGAATTAGGGAACATAATTTCAAAATACTGTTTGGTGGAGGGAAAAACAAACTCTTATTTCCTTGATGGGGGCTCATGATGCATTTTATATTTTCTTTTATTTAAAGAAAAAAATCAAGCCAAATTAAAGTTCTTGATCTTTTGGTCTACTGCAGTGGTCCCCAACCCCCGGGCCACAGACTGGTATCAGTCCGTGGGCCATTTGATACCGGTCCGCAGAGAAAGAATAAATAACTTACATTATTTCCGTTTTATTTATATTTAAGTCTGAACGATGTTTTATTTTTTAAAAATGACCAGATTCCCTCTGTTACATCCGTCTAAGACTCGCTCTTGATGCTTGTCTCGGTCATTTATCCGTCCCACCCTAAAGGCTAGTCCGTGAAAATATTTTCTGACATTAAACCGGTCCGTGGCCCAAAAAAGGTTGGGGACCACTGGTCTACTGTATCTAACATTTTCTGAAGCTTTCTCTCCCCTTCGGTTCTCCTATGACTACCTTTTTTCTGCTACTAAGATAAACTCCCATCCAAACACCATTGACTGTTTCTGATGACCTTTGTCAATCAAGAAGAATATATTTTGGCCTGACCAGGTGGTGGTGGCGCAGTGGATAGAGCATCGGACTAGGATGCAGAGGACCCAGGTTCAAGACCCCAAGGTCGCCAACTTGAGCGCAGGCTCATCTGGTTTGAGCAAAGCTCACCAGCTTGGACCCAAGGTCGCTGGCTTGAGCAAGGGGTTACTCGGTCTGCTGAAGGCTCACGGTCAATGCACATATGAGAAAGCAATCAATGAACAACTAAGGTGTCACAATGAAAAACTGGTGATTGATGCTTCTCATCTCTCTCTGTCCTCGTCTGTCCCTCTCTCCGACTCTCTGTCTCTGTAAAAAAAAAGAAGAAGAAGAATATATTTTGGTCATTAGCAATGTTGAACCTGCCATCAACCAGTTTTATTGGTAGAGAACAGATATTGGCTACCTGAATCAATCAATCCAAAATTCTAGACTTTTAAAAATTGTCAATTCAGCTCTCTGCCACATCTATTTGATTTGTCTTTTACCTTAAAATAACATAAGCATTGCCCATCCACCATTTATATTAAGCACAGGAATGCTTTCCTGGGGGAATTTAAATTCTGCAGTATTGACAAAGTAGGCGAGTTCTGCTGTATCTAACCTCTGATCTAGAAAACATCATTGAGTAAATCATTAAAGATAGGATTGTAAAATAACACATCATTCTTAAAGTATGAAGTTTTTATGAATATTATCTTATCCTTTTACCAAACCCTTAAGAATTAGGCATTTAGAAACTCAGAACACATCCAGGTAGTTGGAAATCAAGTTTCCCTCTTCCTATATAGCCTTTTCTCTCATTTATTGGTCCCTAGGATTGAACTGTTCTTCAGTGGTGGTGGTGAAATACTTCTAGTGGATAAATAATTTACGTAACTATTACAGAGAGAGTCTTATTATTGAGTGGAAGAAACATGAAATCAAACAAATGATTTCAAAATCTGTGATGAGCTACCTGAATCCATCAATCCGAAATTCTAGACTTTTAAAAATTGTCAATTCAGCTCTCTGCCACATCTATTTGATTTGTCTTTTACCTTAAAATAACAAGCATTGCCCATCCACCCATCTTATAAGATAATAATTCTTATGAGACCTTAAATAATCAGATGTGAGGGGCATACTATGGTACTGGCTCTAATCACTGAACTAAAACATAGTGCTGCCCCTTGGGCCGAGTTGAGTGAGTGGTCAGCAGGACAGAAACTTGCCCCTCTCTGATTTCCCTGATTATTGCCTGAGAGGATTCCAGATCAGGGTAAAATGATATATTTCGGCTCTATTAAAGGATTAAGGCTGTTGGAAAAATAGATTAATTAGAAGGAAAGGTAAAGACTAGCTGTTTAAAACTCCGGCAAAACTGGCTAGCAGCCATTTTTTTAAAAACATGAAAAATTAGACTTAAACTTCAGTAAGTTGAGGTTAATTTTTTAAATTAAATATTCAAATGATATGAAAATAAAATTTATCTAATCTTAGGTTCTATTGAGAAAATTTCTAGAGAAAAATCAAACAAGGTAAGAAGCTGGATAATTTAGAGACATGGTCGAAAGTAATTTTATTACTATAGTTACAAAGTTTGCTCTTGTAACAGGGCAATTTAATGCCACCTGAGCAAAAGGTTTGTAAAGGTTCTCAGACCCAAGTGAAGCTACTGGTGGGCTCATGCCTGTGTGTTCAGTTGCCAACCAGACATCTTAGATTCAGAATCTTATAAACACATCAACTTAGTGTGTGCAGAACAGAACTCATCAGACACAAACACACCCCAGCAATCAGCAGCCGTCACCTTCGTTGCCTGTCCCTGGCTCACTAAATGGTGCTGCCCAGAGAGAAAACCCCAAGGCGTCCTTGATGGTCCCTTTCCCTCCCCTGTTTCTTGCTAAGAGAAAACAGAAAAACATGAAATACGGTCCCTGTAAATCTTTGATGCATTGAAAAGGTAGTAATATTCCACTTATTTGTAGTCATCTATCTCAGAAACACATCCAAGAACCAAAAACTGAAGAAACTGAAGAACAAAGGCCTCTGAGCAGTAGTAGTTGTTAGAAAATCGATGTACTTATAAAACTTCGCTAAGCCTGTATTCAGAGCCTGTTTATTTTTGCTTACAGTGAGCAGAAGTACTCTACAGAATGTAGAAGTGGGGCTCCCAACACAGCTTCTATTTGGAAGCTGTAAGAAAGATTTTCATAAAATACAGACTGCCACTGTGGCTTTTTTATTTAGGCAGACAAACTCACTTAATGGAGTAGCCCCCAAAACTATCAACGTACTTCAGTGTAGTATAATAAAAATCATGCCTAACTTTAATAGTGCACATTGGTAAATGATCCTGAGTCATTAAGACTCATAAATTGTGTTTCAAAGAGGATATAATTTTTAAAAGACTTCTATCAAAAATATTTAAAAATTTTTAAATGTTTTGTACTTAAAGGAACAACTTAAATGTTTTTTTTTGTTCTAAGAAAACATTAATATACATTCCAGATCTCTTGTTATTTTTATCAAAGCATATTTAATGTGATTGGCCGACAATGATAACTAATACTTGTGTAAACTTCGTAGGTTTCCCTTTGCAGTAATTCTATGTGGTAGATGGGACAGGTGCTCTACTAAAAAACCCAAAAGAGTTAAGTGTTTTGGGTTTGTTAAGGTCACACAACTGTAAGTGGCAGCTACTCCTCTCCATCTTACAGTACTGTGTCTTGTAACAAATAACAGGCATACTTCGTTTTATTGCACGTCACAGATGTTGCATTTTGGGAGTTGTTTTTTGTTTTGTTTTCTTTTCTTTTTTACCAATTGAAGGCAAGACCTTCCACCAACAAAAGGACTAGGACTTGCTATGCTGCAAAGTCTGTAGCTGCATGAGGAATTTGTTAAGCTCCTGTGTACATCTCGTTGAGTCCTGGAGTTAGAAATGACTGAATGGTCCCTCACCTAAGGGTGTCACTGGAGTCTGCCCTGTTCTGAGGAAGGAGATAATTGCCATTCTCACACAGCAGGAGGAACTTCGTGCCCTTCCAAATGTTGCCTTTTTAAAACTTTTTCTGAAGAACAATATGTAGACAAAAAATACACGTATCATAAGTGTACTGCTCAATGAGTTTTTTTCTGGTTGCTTTTGGTCTTTTCTTCTTTTTGTTAGGTTTTGGCCCATTGCTAACATATACTTTAAGTTCACCATCCCCTACACATTATAATATTTTTATAATAATCTTTCTTCTTGGTTTACTCACTATTCAGTGATCAGTTTCAAGTTTGAGGTAGGCATTTTCAAAGATGTGCCTCTCTAATTCAGAACCTAATTAGGCCTGTTCAGATAACCTTGGCACTGCTGAAGAAAAGTGCTCTGTTGCTAGTTGTGAAAATAAAAACACAGCATAACCTTTTCTCTTGTAAAGCACTTTTAACAACAGATTTAACTAACAGTTTCTTGATTTTGTTTTGTTTTGTAATTAGACCTATTTCGGCAACTTTATTCACCACTTGATTTTAAAATCTGTAGTCAGGATCAGAGAAACTAAAATTGAGTACCTGCTTTTTGTACTTTGTGCTTATCTAAAATCTCATAACAATCCTTTGAAATATTGATAGTTCCAGTTTACAGATGAGAAGACCAAGGTTCAGAAAGTTAAACCCTGTATGTAGTAAATGTCAGGATAAGAAGTAGAATATAGATTTTTCTGATTCCACAATCTGTGCTCTTTCCACTAAAACCACACTGCTTCAGAAGCCACAGGAGGGTGGGGACAGAGGAGGCTGATACAGGCTGTCTCAGGGAAGCCTTCCTATAAGGCATCTCAGCTGGGAGATCAAGTCACAGATTGAAGAAAAGAGGAATTAGCTGGAAGATACTATCAGACATCTGCTCAGCACATTTATTAAGCTGCCTTCAGTGCTCTGCTGTTACACAGTCAGATAATAGGCTCCTAAGGAAATGCAGTCCAGAGAGAGATTGAGAAATTGTATAAAACTCCAGAATGTTGGGGCACTCCAGTTGTGTGGGCTTATTATTAAGACCCAAACGTCTAGAAACACAAAGCAGCTCTTGAGAACATTTGGCTGTCTAATCAGGAAGTACCTGTGGCCTGTTTTGAATCTTGTACCATCCTTTTCTGCTACCCCACTGTTCAGGTTAAACTCTACGAGTTGTCCTAGAAAACTTATAGAAATGGTTGAAAGGAGTTCCTTAACATGGAATGACTTCCTGTGGATGATTATAAAATGTTTATTGAGGGTCTAAGAGAAGGTCACAGAGGAGCTGGACTGAAGACATATCACCACCTTGACAGAGCCCTGTAGCTTACAGTATCATTCCATGTTTGTTTTCTCAGAGGCTAGGAATCAGAAATTGTGTGTCATTCCATTTTCAGTGTGTCTGAAATGTGAAATTATTGATCTCTGTTCCTCCATTCTCCAAGAAAAGAGTGGAAGGATTCCTGCATTAATATATGCAACATTAAAAAGTTAGCCAATTGGTCATGCTGAGAAACCATATTAAAACTACAATTTTTCTAAGTATTTCTAATTCAAGATTTGTAATGTATTGTGACTGAATTTTTGTCAGTGTTGTGACTTGTAAACCAGTCATTACTTAACAGGATTTTCCAGGCCCAAAACAAAAATATCTTGTTGGTCAACTTGAGTTAATAGTGTGGCCAAAATATTACTTTTTGAAAAAAAAAAAAAATTATTTTCAATATTTCTCCTTTAGAAGATAAAAGTTTTTTTGTGAATGATTGCTTAAAAAGTATGAAGAATGTCACTAAACATTGAGAATAGAACAGGCTTATATTTTAAATAGGTAAATACTCATTTATTAAATAAAAAGTATATAGGCATTTAGAAGAAGTTTTTGCCAGAGTATTCACTTGCTTTCAACATGAGAGAAACATCTGGTGAATTTTATAATATAAAAATGGTTCTTTGGAAAATGACCATACTAATTCCTTCTTTCTCTTTATCTGTCTAGTGAGAACTCAACAGAGGCAATAGCAGTAGATTCTAACAGTCAGTCGAAGTCCCCCCTGGAGAAGTTTATGGTCAAACTGTGCACTCATCATCAGAAGCAGTTCATTCGTGTTCTGAACGATCTATACACTGAGTCTCAGCCGGGCACTGAAGACCTGCAACCTTCTGATTCTGGAGCAATGGAGGCAGCCACTTGCAACGCTGGCTGTGCCCAGCTAGGCACCAGACACAAGGAAAACGATGCTCTATGTCTCAGTATGAAGTCTCCTCCTTCCGTAGATTTGATAGTAGACTCATCAGGCTCTCACAGCCCTCTGTATTTGGGAGAAAAGGTCCTGAAGGAGCCTCCTCCTGAGACAAACTCTGTAGATGGACGAGAGAATGCCTTGACTGTTGTCCAGAAAGATTCCTCTGAACTTTCAACCACTAAACCTAATTCTGGGAGTTCAATGGATAGTTCCACTTTGGGATACCTCAGTACATCTAATTCTGCCTCGTTCAACTTCCATCACATCTCTAATAGCTTGGAGGGGCAAACCACTGGACAGGGGCAAGACCCAGATGTGAAAATATGTGAGGACGGTAAAGACCACATGCAGAGCTCAGCTTTAGTAGAAGGGCTAATTGCAGTAAACGCAGCAGCTGAGAAGAGTGAGGAGTGCAGCAGCGCTATTGTTTCTCAGAGAAATTCATTCAAAGCCTTATCAGAAGAGGCTTGGGACTCAGGGTTTACAGGGAATTCACCTAGAACTGCTGACAAAGAGAATACTTTACAATGTAGCTCAAAATCACCTTTGCGCCAGGATTTAGAGGGAAATGAGCAAGATTCAAGGCCAAAGCAAGAGAACCATCTTAACTCACTAGGAAGGAATAAGGTGGGTTACCATTTGCATCCCAGTGAGAAGGCCCAGTTTGATCATTCCAAAGATGGTTGGTTAGTCCCTAGCCCCGTGCCAGCTGTGCACAGAGCATCTAACGGACACTCACGAACCAAGATGCTGTCGGCCTCCATCAAGACAGCTCGAAAGAGTAAACGGGCATCAGGGCTGAGAATAAATGATTATGATAACCAGTGTGATGTCGTTTATATCAGTCAGCCAATAACAGAATGCCACTTTGAGAATCAAAGATCTTTATTATCTTCTCGGAAGACAGCCAGAAAGAGTACCCGAGGATACTTTTTCAATGGTGATTGTTGTGAGCTGCCGACCGTTCGCACATTGGCCAGAACTGTACACTCCCAGGGAAGAGCCAGCTGCTCAACCCTGGCATCAGAGGCGGTGGCCACTCCCAAGCAGACCCTCATTTCAGCCCCGAGACCCACAGTTGACGTGCAGCTTCCCAGAGAGGACAGCGCTGAAGAGCCAAGTAAAGAAATAACCTCCCTCGAAGGAGGCAAAGATGCTTCATCTGAAAAGGGACCTCTAGAGCCTGAGGTTTGCCCCGTGATGAATAAACCCAGTCCGACCAACTCCCTGGGGTCAGAAGAAATGACCGCCTCCAGCCCGGTGTGGCCTCCTCCTGCTCCCCTTCCTGAAGAGGACGTGCCCGAAGACGGCTCTGTGGCCTCAGCCCCCACAGCAGGGGGGCTGTCTTCCCCTGCCCGAGAGCAGCAACCAGGTGAGCTGCTGGACACAAAGGAGATGAGTGAACCCGAAGACTGGCCCCTGGTCCCCTCCACTGAGAGTGTTTTTGAGGGAGGCAGCGAAGATGTTTCTAGGCCTTGTTCTTCTCCTGAAATGGTCAGTAGAGCAGAAAGTCCTCTGTGCTCAGAAACTCAAAGCCCCCTGGTGAGCCTGGAGCCCCCAGCGAGCCTGGAGCCCCCAGTAAGCCTGGAGCCCCCGGCGAGCCTGGAGCCTTCCATGACCCTGGAGCCCCCAGTGAGCCTGGAGCCTTCCATGAGCCTGGAGCCCCCAGTAAGCCTGGAGCCCCCGGTGATCCTGGAGCCTTCCATGAGCCTGGAGCCCCCGGCGAGCCTGGAGCCCCCAGCGGGCCTGGAGCCTTCCATGAGCCTGGAGCCCCCGGCGAGCCTGGAGCCCCCAGTGGGCCTGGAGCCCCCAGTGAGCCTGGAGCCTTCCGTGAGCCTGGAGCCCCCAGTGAGCCTGGAGCCTTCCGTGAGCCTAGAGCCCCCGGCGAGCCTGGAGCCCCCAGCGAGCCTGGAGCCCCCAGCGGGCCTGGAGCCTTCCATGAGCCTGGAGCCCCCGGTGAGCCTGCAGCCCCCAGTAAGCCTGGAGCCTTCCGTGAGCCTGGAGCTCCCAGTGAGCCTGGAGCCTTCCGTGAGCCTGGAGCCCCTAGCAAGCCTGGAGCCCCCGGCGAGCCTGGAGCCTCCGGTGAGCCTGGAGCCCCCGGCGAGCCTGGAGCCCCCAGCGAGCCTGGAGCCTCCCGTGTGCCTGGAGCCTGCAGCGAGCCTGGAGCCTGCAGCGAGCCTGGAGCCCCCGGTGAGCCTGGAGTCTCCCGTGAGCCTGGAGCCCCCAGCGAGCCTGGAGTCTCCCGTGAGCCTGGAGCCCCCAGCGAGCCTGGAGCCTCCCATGAGCCTGGAGCCCCCAGCAAGCCTGGGGGAGGCTGAGGACAAGCAGAGCACCAGTGCCGAGGCTGAGGACACCCAGGAGCTGGATGAGCAGCCGCTCTCGAAGGACAGCAGCACTTTTACTGAGGAAAGTCCCAGTAAAATTGAGAGTGAGGCCGCAGGTGGTACAGGAACATTAGAGGAGGAGGGCAGTGATATAAAGCATCCTTCAGAACAAGGTATGTGTGAACAAAACATGGACTCACCTGAAGAGACCTTGGACAAGAAGAAAAAAGGTAAAAAATTTCCCGAGGCCTCTGATAGGTGCCTAAGGAGTCAGCTTTTCGATTCTTCCTCTGCTGATAAGGGCCTAAGAAATCAAAGTTCAGATTCTTCCTCTCCTTGCCCTGAACTCAAGGTTTCCAAAAATCCTGGTGCAAAACGTTCTAAAAAAGAAAGGTACCCTGGTGGGACTACACCTGAGGACTTTGTGACTGAGGGTCTCCATCCAGAAGGTCTAGAGGACACTGAAAACCCAGATGTCCACGAAAATCCCGCTGAGAAGGATGCTGAGCAGGAGGGCAAAGGAGGTGGGATCGTCACCAGACAGACGTTTAAAAACATGCTGGCAAAAGAGGTCAAAGTGGAAGAAGGAGATATTTTCCCCAGCAGTGACCTCATAGCCACAGCTGACCAGCCCCTGCCTGGAGAGAGACTAGAAATCTATGTCCAGTCTAAGTTAGGTGAGAACAATGCTCATGACCCCTTAGAAAGTATTCCATGCATGTTCCCAGAGCAATCAGAAGAGAAGCCAGAACCTACTCCTGCACAAGACATGGAGAAGGTTGTAAGCGAGGTGGACAGTGCAGACACCCTGCAGAAAGGCGATGATGGCGACGCATCACCCAGCACACCAGGCTTGTCAACTAGTGGGAGTGCTGATGCCACTGGGCCCCCAAAATGGGCACCCAGGCTCACGAGACTGACCTCTTCGACCTACAACCTAAGACATGCTCATTCCTTGGACTCCTTGGATACTACAAAAGTGACTTCAGAAAGGGAAGCAGCACAAGAAAATCCAACACCAAATGACAACGACACATCGGAGGGTGGAGAGCCCTTGGGAGAGGAGGACGTGGAAGCAGTGGTCGAGGAGCAGCCCAAGTTCGTGGAGTGGTGTGCTGAGGAGGAAAACCAAGAGCTCATCGCCAGCTTCAATGCCCGATACGTGAAAGTTCAGAAGGGCTGGATCCAGTTGGAGAAAGAAGGCCAGCCAGCACCCAGAGCAAGGAACAAGTCGGATAAACTGAAGGAAATTTGGAAAAGCAAGAAGAGGTCACGGAAATGTCGGGGCTCATTGGAGGCTCAAAAGTTTTCTCCTGTTCAGATGCTGTTTATGTCAAACTTTAAGTTATCTAATGTTTGTAAATGGTTCTTAGAGACAACTGAAACCCGGTCTCTGGTAATCGTGAAGAAGCTCAATACTCGTCTTCCAGGAGACACCCCCCCTATCAAGCATCCTCTCCAGAAGTACTCACCTTCCAGCTTGTATCCCAGTTCACTACAGGCTGAACGCTTGAAAAAACACTTGAAGAAATTTCCCGGAGCTACTCCTGCTAAAAACAACTGGAAAACGCAGAAGCTCTGGGCTAAATTTCGAGAGAATCCTGTCCAAGTGGATCCAGAGAAGGGCAGTGACATCAGCCTTGGCCCCAGCTCTGAAGTCAACAAAGAGGAAGTCAAGGAAGGTAGAAAGAGCCATCCTCCCACAAGCTCACCTACTCCAGCCAGTACCCGGATCCTTAGAAAATACTCCAATATTCGAGGAAAGCTCAGAGCCCAGCAACGCTTGATCAAGAATGAGAAAAGGGAAAGCCCATCTGCTCTGGCTGGAGAAGGTAGACAGAGTTGTAAAAGTGTATGCATTAACCCCCTGATGTCTCCCAAGCTTGCCCTGCAAGTGGATGCTAATGGCTTTCCCATTAAGCCCAAGAGTGCTGATAGAATGAAGGGAAGGAAAGGGAAGCAAACTTCTGAAATCTTGCCAAGAGCTGAAGTTCGGAATAAACGCAGAAGGACCGAAGGTGGCAGCACTCAGGACCGGAAAAACAAGGGACCTGTGATGAAAGCCAGCAAAGAAAAGCATATTGATGGAGCCACCAAAATATCTGTGGCCAAGAAGCCAGCTGCAAGGGACAGAGTCAGCCAACTGCCCAAAAAGACAACTTTGAGAGAGAATAAGGTGAAGATCCCTAAAAAGTCCTCTGGGAAGAGCTGCCATTCGGCCCGAAAAGAAAAAGAGAATACAAATAAAAGACCCACCCAGCACTCTGCCTCTGAGAAGGGGATGAAACCTGCAAAGCAAAGAGGGGCAAGTGAATCCTCTTCAAGGCCACAGAAAGCCACAAACAGGAAGCAGAGCAGTGGAAAGGCTCGGGCCAGACCCTTGACGAAAACCCCAGAGAACAGTGTAGCCCAGAGAAAGCGAAAGCTGAAGGCCAAGCTGGACTCTTCCCACAGCAAACGGAGGCGGCTGGATGCGAAGTGACCCGGAGGGTGGTAGCCAGGAGTAAAACTGTTCTAGAGAAGCAACCCTTTATTTTGCATTAACTAAATTCGCTTTTATAAGCTTATCAAGCCTTTCACATCCGCAGTTAATGAAGAACATCGCAATGTAGGATGTCAGAAAATGCATCTCAGATGGAGAAGGGAACTTGCAGAGTCTTTCTCTGAGGCTGAGTAAGGGAAGTTATATATTATATTCTGGTTGTTCCTTGGGTTTTAAACTTGGAACCACGCAGTTTTAGTGTTTAAAAGTACAGTGCCTTATTTATCCTTATTGTGTTTAAAATTTACAAAAGCTAAAAAGCTGACTTATGTGTTGAAAGGCTTGTATTTTATACTTGATGCACAAGCACTTGTACTGTAGCGAGAAGACCACCATCCTGCACATAAAGTAGCTTCCCAGCAGCTCCCGCTGGCGTCTGTACGTGCACAGGGCCCCTCTTTGCAAACCCCGGCAGTGAACTTCCCTCTCTGTCTCGTTTGTTTGTTTAACTGATATTTGAAAGCTAAACCAAATCATTTTTTATAGTATGTGGAGAATGCAGAGGGCATTTATAATTGTTGTAAAACATTAATATTTCTGTTACCCCTTTTTAAAGAATCATTAATTGTTGGTCACTGCTCTTACTTTTGATCTTTTGTCATTTGGAAAAAAATGGATTCTAAATTATGTACCCCTGAGACAGAAGGTGTGTTACCAGGTGATAATTTTGGTTTATGACCTCTAAAAATTATTTGCATTACTTGTTCTTACCGTCTTTTCCTTTTGGCCTTGTAAGCTTGCTAGCACTCTAACAAGGTTTCCTCCCCTCTCTTAGCTGTAATTTGGTAATTAGGGTGAGAGTGACTATTCTATTTTACCTTGAGTACTTTTATATTCAAAGAAAGCCAGAATGTTCCAGTAATAGAAAAGTCTAGGTGTGTGTGTGTGCGTGTACGTTTGGGTGCATTTGCCTGTGTCTGTTGGCCACAGATGTCTCCCATCCCCAGCTCCACAGTAAAATTCTCTCTTCCTGTGCACTGTGCTAGGGGGTTCATGAGCTGGATAATCAGCACAGGCCCCGTGGTTAAATGTGGCCCAGGGATTCTGTGATCATCCCGCAACCACTGTCAGAAGAGCACAGTTATGGAAAGGTCACAGCAAACTTGCAGTGGAGGAAGTAGCTCCCGTGTCTCGGAGTGGGGCTACACGCCCTGCGCCTGGAGCTGCTGTTCATGTGGGTGTCCATGTTCAGAGTGGGTGTTCGTATTTCTTGGTTAGCATCATATTCGTAGTTCATGCTTGTAGTATCACTCCTGCCTCTGCCATGTCAGGCTCAAAACTGAGAGCTGTAGTGTTTGTTACTGATAATGTTTGCCTTTCCCCGGGTGAAGCCTGAGAGGGGTGTACTGGCTTTACCTTGGTGCCTATTACATTGCTTCATTATAACACAGTCCATATTCACCATTTCCATCGGGCCACTCTACAGAAAGGCTTGGTTGTCAAAACTTCAACCAGCTTCTCTAACATGCTCTGTCACCAAATTAGGCTTGTATGGACAGTTGCTCCTCTATTCTTTCTGTTAAAAATTGTCCCATGCAGATTATTTCACATCAGTGTAAATAAACCCAGATGAACTTTTCTTATGCTTTAGTTTATCTGAATTATGATAAAACAGACCTCCTGCCCAGTCTGTGAAAGGCTAGCTGTATATGTACAATGAAAACTTCTGATGATTGGATAGGACTGGAAAAAAGCATTTGATTCCTGGGAAGTTAAGAAACGTGTTGAATTTCATAGATAGCGAAGCTTACTATCTTCAGTGAAGCCTTGAATTTATTTTTATGTCTCCTCTATCCCACAAGTCTTCTATTTTATTTTTTACTATCTCTGACTATGGCTATTCAAGAGCTACCTATATAATGAGACTGCTGAGTACGTGTGTCAGCACCCTTTCTCAGCATTAAGTTGCACAGAAGCATTAATATGTTTTGAGTAGGTTCATTTAATCTTTTAAAAGTGGTTTTAAAGTTTAAAAATATCTGTTTTAGAGTTGGCACTGGATATTGTTTTTGTGGTGACTTCCAGCTGAGGGTTGCTGATGTCAGTGTGCTGATTGCTGTGCACACGCCCGAGGTGCCCCCTTAGCTGCATGTAGACTACCTTGGAAGGGTGCTTGCATTAGGTTGGCATTAAGTGAGTGGAACTTTTCCAGTTCCTGGTATATAATTCATTCCATTACTTTAATAAGTTCTTTTTCTTTTGTAAAAGCGTACTTTGAAAGAATAGCTGTCGCTCATTCTGAAAAGCATTTAAGAAAAGTTATCAATGTGTATGTATTTATTTATATACCTAACAATGCAATGGATCATCTTTAAAATCAACTTACACTTTATAGTAGTGACAACATTTAAATAGAGTGGCATTTGAAATAATTATGAGATTAAAAGTTTAGAATTATTTTTAAATTTGTTGAATCTCATTTTTGCTGATTCAGTTAATTTTGCTAATAGAAAAAAGAAAGAAAAGAAACTCAAGGGCTGGCTCTGGAAGGCCCCTTCACACTTCCAGCAGATGCTGTCCCCTAGACACCTCCAAGCCCAGGCTTGATACTGATTCAAGTCTCCCCTTGTTTTCCCTCTCTTGCAAAGACCTTCTCATCGCCACCTTCACATTATGGCTCGCCACCAGACACAAATCCATTCTGGATTCCAGATCGGAAAGAAATTCTGCTGGGCCTGTGCTCAGTGAAGTGACTGTCCCACTGCTGGAGCTGAAGTGACTGACCAGAGACCGCTGGTATTCTCTCTCAGGTTTTGGAGGAGCTGGGAGATTGTCTGAGAAACAATCACTGAAGCCCCACCATAGCTCCCCAGAGCTGGGCCCTGTTCTGGAGACCCATTTTCTATCCCACGAGGCTCCCTGGGGTTTGGGAGACCACCAGGGGGGCCTCGCCCTGGCACTTCCTCAGACAGGTGATGATCTTGCAGCGCAGCAGGAAGGCCATGAACCTTTGTTCTGCTCCTGAGGCTTCCTACATAGGAATGTTATTAGTGTCTGTTAATCCACAGTTGTTGGTCCCTCCCATTCCTTAGGTTGGCCAGTTCTATTGTGTCTATATTTCATTAAGACTTCTACACAAGCCTTATCTAAAAAATAACCTGAGGCTGTGGCTGTCTTGCCTCGCTGCTGTGGGAGTATGGATAGAGAGATGCGGTTCGTCAGCCCTTCACCTATGCAGGACTTCTCATGGAATCCTCTGCACACCATGTGCTGTGCAGGCGAATCCCTCACTGTTCAGACACTGAAGCACTCCAGACAGTTGCTTTGAACTGAAGTTCGATCTCTTTCCTGCCTTGTGATAGAGAGCAGTCACTCATTTATGGGCAGCATTCCTGTTGATCAGTGGACCTAAGAGTCAAGTAGGAAAGGACAATATACTATGTGGTGCAAGCTGGAGAGTCTAGTGTCAGCATCAGCATGTTGGGTGGGACTGGGATGGACTTTCCCAGGTTGCTGGCCTAAGGAGCCACACCCAGTCCTCCTGGCTATAGGGCTCTCGTTTGGCTTAGAGATGATCTGTCAACAGACTACAGACTGGGCTGGTTGCTCTTTTGTAAATAAAAGTTTTTTGGAACAAAGCTACTCCCATTTGTGTATGGCTTGTCTGTGGCTGCTTTCCGGCAGAGTAGAGTAGCTACAACAGAGTCCACGTGGCCCACAGAGCCAAAAACATTTACTATCTGGACCTTTAAGAAAAAAGTTTGCTGACCTTGCTTGAGAAAACAATCCTTTTTCAGGAACAAACCTTCCTTGTTGTGTCTTCTCCTTTCTTCTGCCTCTTTTCCTCTCTGTCCTCTACCTTTCTTCTCCTTCTCTGTATCTTACCTTGGTTTTGTTCTTCCTTTTCTATTTCCTGAGTTCTTCTTGCTACAAACGAGACTGGCTCCATCACTGCTCTAGCACATTGAATGTCATCACCTGTCCTTTCCTCCCATCTTCCCTCTTAGAATCGCCCGTCACAGTAACCGAAATGAGGTCCCCTTTAGCCAACAGTCAGACCCTGAGAGCCAGTAGGAACCCAGAATTCTAAAATTTTGAGGCCTGGACCTTTCATTTCACTATTTTTGTCATAGACCTGAGACCAGCTTCACTTGTTTATTTCTAAAGTAAGCCAAGATTCTGTTTCTTTCAAAATTAGTTGAGGCAACATTAATTAGATGTTCAGTTTTCTGGACCTCACATTTAGATATGGAAAAAGTCTTCACAGAGGGGAAACAAAGTCTAATCACAAACCCAAAGCATTGTTTATTATACCAGTCTCTAAGAAGATAAAACTATTGACACTGATTTTTTTTTCAGTTCCATACTCTTCTTTCAAAATAATTTTATTAAAGGCAAGCCAACAAGTACAAAATAGTAGAGTAGAGGCTTGAAGGGCATTGGAAAAGAATATTAGTAAATTAGAGCCTGGCCTGATGCTGGTTCGAAACCCTAGACTTGCCCGTTCAAGGCACATACGACGAGTCAGTGAACAGCTCGAGTGAAACAACTACTGCTTGTCCCTGCCCCTCTGTAAAATCAGTAAATCGCTTTAAAAAATAAAGGAAATTGGAGCATACTATAACCTGAGTATGACTGAGAATTTTTGGTTAATCTTTAAATAAATCCAGTCAACTTTCAAGGTATTAGTTTTCCCCCTCCCCCAAAACTCAAGGATAAGTTTCTGTGATAACTTTTTAAAAATGAAATTGAATGTCTTGTCAGTGAAAAAAATTTTGTCAGGATTCCCAAAAGAGTAGGACTTTTGTTTTGAATAAATAATTATCATCTTGAATTCTTAGCTATAAATTTCTATCTTTTTATGGCTTGAGACCCACTGAAATACTGGCAATTTTTTGTGTAAGTGTGAAATGTTTATATCACATCAGCAAAGCAGCCCCCACATTCCATCAGTAAATACTCTTCCCTGAGCTTGCTCCCAGATCGTCTTCAGGGGGAAAAAATAAATAAAAAGATTATTGTATTTAAAATAAGCAGAATTATGGGAAGCCTTTGGGCTACCATCAATATAATTCATCCCTTGAAACATCAAAAGAAACTGCTATTATATTCTACAGTGATGGACTGGAAGACGTTGGAGGTCTGACCTCTTTAAAGGTAATGAATCATACTCTGGTCAGAACGCCGATGGCTGCTCCTGGCTCAGGGTTTTGTTGGGCTGTGCTGGGGACCCAGGGCACCAACCACCTTGGGTGCTTAGCAGAGGGTGTCCCTGCTTATGCTTTTCTCCTTGGAATTGAACTGAAGCTGGTCAGTTCCTTCCATCACTACCCGCCTGTCTGGTCTTCCTTTTCTCAGAGCCGGTGGTGGATGCTTGGCACTTCGGAGCCATCCTTGGCTCTGCCCTTCGGAGGGGGCATTGAGCAGCTATGCTCGCCTGGTGGGCGCGGCGACACAGGCTTTCTCACCTACCTGGGACCATCCCATTGAACACAGGGTACTCAGTAGGCAGGCCACAAGAAAGTATAGACTGCCCATTTTAAGAAAAGGAACCTGATGCTCATGGTTTTATAATATGCCAGAGGTTGGAGGAATGTATTTTACTTTTTTTTCAAATGGTCATTTTGAAAATAACAGACCATATGTGGCCCTCACAGCCTAAAACATAAAATATTTACTACCTGGTCCTTGACAGAAAAGTGTTGCTGACCCTTGCAATATGTCACTCAAGATCAAATTGTGTAGACCGTTAGGTACAAACTTTTTTCCCACATAGCCCGGCATTGCAACATTTCTTTCCTTTTGGATTTTAGGGTACCTTGGGTGCTCACCTCAGCACAAGGCTGTGTTGCACATTATCCCTGAGTAATGCTTGTGTATTAAAGAACAAGAAATTATCCCCCCCATGTTGATCGATTATTCATTAAAGTGTAGACATACAAATCTTATCTACTAGGGTAAGTAGTTAAAACTCAAAAGTACAAAGTCAGACTGAAAGTACTGCAGTCTTTGTCATGTTTATGAATCTGGGTGAACTGGACTCTGGAGAAGCATCCTGCCTGGCTGTGCGCAACATGAAGGGAATTACTAATGAGCATAAAGCCTAAACCAGTGCCTGTAAATTCAGGGGTTGTCAAACTTTTTATAAAAACCGCCCACATTTGCAGTGCTGGTCAACCTGGTCCCTACCGCCCACTAGTGGGCGGTCCAGCTTTCATGGTGGGCCAATCGCAGCGCTGTTTGATTGCGCGGTAGGGACCAGGTTGACCAGCACTGCAAAAGTGGGCGGTTTTTATAAAAAGTTTGAAGACCCCTGAGTGGTCTACGTAAATGGCTGGTCTTTGCCTGTTGGAACCTTGAACTCAGACCACCTGTTCTCAGCTCTTAAAAATACCAGCATGGCCAGCAAAGCCACCCAGTCGGGCCTGACTCACCTCGTTTTGAGGAGACACCCCTGGCCCCGTTGTCTCTTTCTTCCCTGTCCTGCTGATGCCACCAGCCCCTTTCAGGAGGCATTGTCTCTGGAACATCTGCCACCTCCAGGTGCTTCACTCAACACCTGTATGTCCTGTTAGAAGCATTTTTCCTTTTGTAACTTTATTTTTCTCCTAATACTTAGCCATTGGGTCCAAATGCTATTAAATTTATCAACTTTTTCACCCTCATTGTTCTCTATAATCTACACCTCTATCTTGTAGCTAAAACTACAGTACTTGGGAGCTAGTTTGCAGAATAGATGCTATACAGACAAGAATTGCATAATTCTGTATATTTATTCCACAGGTAGAGATTAGTTTTAGAGCCACTATAGTTTAAGGTTATTAGTTTCACCGGTGACTTCTACATTCTTAGTAGTGCTAGGAGACTGTGTTAGTGACTATGGTTTCAAATACATGTATAATACATATTTATACACACCACTGTGGAATCTATTTCATTGTGTAAATAGTGTATTTTCCTGTTCAAATGCTTCTATAGAAAGTATTTATTTTAACAACAAAAATAAAACTGTCAAAAGGGCTTTCCAAAAAAGTGTTCTTTCTAGCCACCCATCCTCCCCAGCTCCTGTGCTCGGCCATTGAACCCCCAGATGACACAGTGAAGGCAGAAGGTTGGGGCCTTGGAACCCTCACTGTTTGGGGGCAGATGCAACGTGGATTTGGAACCTGAGTGCACCCCCCCCCCCCACTGCCACCCCATCCCAGAACAAAGTGGGTCTCCCACCATCGGTATGCTGCGCCAGGTGTGGCATCAGGGTTAGGCTCAGGCAGCCCACTTTTTGCATACACAGTTGGTACGTTCACCTGTGCGCCTCAGCAGCCTGTGCAGGGAAATGAGCCTTAGTTGTAGCCCCAAGGAAATCCAGACCCCTACCTTTGAGATATGGAGAAACCACTGGTTGCCTAAAGAAAGTGTGGAGTTGTATTTTAGTCTTTCTCATGTTTGTGAAAGACACCTGTTCCCACTCTCATCCATGGGAGATAAGCACGTTTTGTTTCATACCTTGGCATTCCTCCCCCTCTTCCTCTTTGCCCTCCCCAGCCTCACCTGTAGCCAGTAGTTACAGAACAAGACCATTTGTTCTAGATATGTGCAGCTTTACTTCTCAGGAGTCCTGGTTTGCAGTTCAGAGCACCCCTCGATGTAACGGAACCAATGCTTTCCAATCATGTCCCTCTTTCCTAGGCACCCCTGTCTGTGTCGTAAGTCTCATTCCATCGGGCTGACTGGACTGAGGGCTGCAGAGAGCTTGGGACTGAACCACAGGATTTAGTCATCCTTTTGAATCTTGCCTTGCATATTTACTTTGGGCTTCCCTTTGGCTTTTCCAAACAAACGAGGACACTTGAACGGTAATGCTGGAGAATGTTTTTTCTATGATACTCTTTGTAAGCAGATCTGATTTTAAGATGAAATGTGAATGGGTAACTAGGTGCCAGGGAATTTAGCACTGAACTAAGACAGACAGAACTTTTTCTAACCTTTGCAGGAAAAAATAAGTTTTGCTTGCATCTAAATGTTCACAAGAGGTAATGTAAATAGTTTTTAAAAAATATTTATTATATGTGCTGTATACAGATTCATGTTCTGAGTGATGTTGGTTTGCATTGTAGTATTGTAGAAGAATATATTTGGAGCAGTGGACGTCCTTTCGTAACACAGTTCACACATGGAGAAAGAACAAAACCCAGCAAGTTGAGAGCTGATTGGGGCATTCAATCTGTAATGTTACATCACATCCAAGCTTTAATTGCCCCCTCTTCTTGTCTGGTTATGTTATATATTACACACGCGCATGCACACACACACATACACACACCTGTGTATGATAAACTGGTCAGTGGTCAGTCCCAGATCTGCAGAGCAGATTGCCAGGTGTTCTTTTCAATGTGTTGCCTACAAGCAATAAGATCCTAGATAATAACATTGATTCCGGGCTCCGCACGGGCCCTTGTCTCAGAGGATAGGGTGGGGGGTAGAACAGCTCTTGCTAAGACCTCTTGCCTTTGCCTGAGAGGTTGCTGTACTTGAATTTGTGCTTCTGTTTGTCTGCACGCTCCTTCCAGTCATAGAAACTCTAGCAGTGGATGAGAAATCTGCCAGCACCAGATACATCCAAAATTGGGCATAGAGATTGAAAAATACCAGTTTTCCATGAATTGGAAAGGGCTTCCAGCTTCTAGTTGAGGCAAAGCTCACTTGGCTATAGAATAAATGTATGAACTTTTTGCATTAGAAGTTTAAATGGCCAATTTAAAGTCCTTTGACTGTATCTGAGCTACTTTGCAAAGCTAGCCCGTTTCCTGGAATTTCCTGTGCCTGGGTTTGAAATGTCGGAGGCTCCCTTCAGTGTCGGGAGTCAAACCTTTTAGGTGAGTGCAAAGAGGGCAGATGCTCCTCCATGTCTCCCAGCGTGTCCTGTTCAACAGGTTTCGAAGCTGTTTAGCAGCCTCTCCTTTGACCGTCCTAAACTTTACGAACAATACCCCACACCCAAATAACCATTAATAGAATAATGTAGTTTTCTAGGCTTTTGGAATATGTCTTCTCTTTTGTATTTATGATGGTGTTTGGAATTTTTCACTAGTGATTTTTTTAGATTGCAGTGGATGCATTAGGATGAAACTTTCCATTGCTGAGCCTGAAAGCAGGCAAGAGGAAAGAAACTGACCTATGTTGTATCCTTGGGAAGGTGACTACTTCTTGTGGTGGGGGGGCGGGGAGGGGACATTGTAGATTATGTGGGAGTAAAATAGAATTCTGGCCTGAGGCGTCCCAAGTCTTACTACTTTGTAATAATCCCCTTGCTAGCCTCACTTAATCTCAATAGAAGCCTGCTGTTTACCCTCAGGGAACAAGTAGTTTTCAAAATTGAGCTCCAAGGTCATAGGCCGGTGCCTATGTGCAGGCATTGGTCATCTTTTGAACTCATGGCATTATTTTCCCATATGCATTATGATATTGAGAAATTCCACCCCAACCTGTATGAAAAGCACAGCCCAGGGTCCCACGTCAGGCCAGAGTTAATGCCTTTGAGGGGCCCATGCAATTTCACTGAAGCTCAGGTGCCATGTTGGGTTTTTATTCTTTTCAGGACCCTTCAGATGAGTTTAGGGCGAGGGCTACTGATTCGGCTGTGGACCCAGAGAGCTCTGAGATGAATCTCTACCGTTCCTTTAAAGGTCTTTTTGGTCCCTCCCCGTGGTGTCATTGCCGAGGTCAATCTCGTAGTTGTTCAGATGTGCTCCTTTTTTGCCGTCTTGTCTTAGCCAGTGATCCAGACACCCACGGAGAGTCTCCAGAGGGCCCAGCCCCTTCGCAGTACCAAGTGTGCGCTCCTGACCTGTGTACATGTGGTCTTTCCAAAAGCAATGACATGCGAAGTTCTGCAGATGGTTATCAGATGATCAGCGTGCATCTCCCCGGGCCTGGATTTCCACTACGTTAGCGAGTGTAGGAAAATACTGTGTGTTGTTAATGGATGAAAATTCAATGTATGCTGTGAATTTGTTGGTTTGAAACATTGAAAATTTTTCATTAGACAATGTTTACATACCTCACCTGAAGAACCTTTGAGAGTGTATATATGAAATTTTAAAATATATTAAGTTGCTTTAAAACAATATGTATAGCTATAAAAGTTGGAGTTATTTTAACTTTGAATATGTACCAAGTCTCCTAAATATTGAAATCTTGTGGACTTTCTGTGCTTCTGTGTTTGGCTTTCCCCTTAGGCCACGTAGGAAACTGTTCTTGTTACTGGTGAAGGGGCCCTCGCCGAAATCCAAGCTTGGAAGGATTTCCTTTGTTGTTTCAGATTTTCTTGTTTGGTTTGGAGGGATGAGGTTTGGATCTAGAGGATGTATGGGAGGGATTTCTCTAACATTGACATCTATTCCATGAGCTTTTTCTAGGCGCTTATTTTATTGCAGCATATTAAATTTCTTTGATATTAATGCGTGTTTGTGTAGTCACTGGAGAGGGTACCGAACGCGTCGAAGCCCAGCATTCAATTTGTAGACTGGCGCAAAGTTGCCAAGTTGCCAAAAGGAACCAAAAGGCAATCCTTTCTCATACTTCTGCCTCAGCCCTGGTGTTGGGGCTTAAAGGGACATTGTTGGCTCGATCTGTAGCCATTTTGTGAGTGATGCCTAACTTCAGGGAAAAGAACACATGATGGGTGGGCCCTTGGGAATCCCTACATCAGAGTTGGAATGGTGCCAGCACTTCATCCTGAAGAGCAGGGGTCAGTTGAGGTCAGGGAGGCTCCTGACCTCAGGTAAGCAGCTGTTAAACCTCGGGGTGATACGCGCAGGCACCAGGGGGAGCTGCCCCAGCTCTCTGTATCCCATGTTGGGCTATGGCCAAAAGGTGGCAGGAAATTCTTCCGTTTCCTTGCCTCGTGACCTGTTTCATTACATTCTTTCCTTCGGATGGGTCTATTTAAGGATCCATTTGTCTAGGCATTTCTCTGAAATCAACCATAATTCCATTAACAGGTGTGTCTGACGGTGGCCATTGGCATGCCGACTACACCAGTGAGAGCCCTGCGTTTGGTCCACCGCTTCTTAATTGGGAGAATTGTCTCGTTCCAGATAAGGACTTTTCATTGTTTAAACAGACTTCTTTCCCTCCCATATTCATTTTGTGGTAGAATAACTAGAATATGATATAAGAGGTGCAGACTCGCTTGGGATGAAGGGACATCTCTAAAATTAGCTCTGAGGGTTTAGGGTATAAGGATGATAAGAGCTGCATTATCACTAATCAGGAAAACTTGGCAACTCTGCCTCCGGCCCAACCATGCCCTGTGGTGCCCGTCCTCTTGCGTGAGGATGTCTTTTTTTTTTTTTTTAATATAGTGAGAGTAGGGAAGGCAGAGACACTCCCACATGCACCCTGACCAGGATCTACTTGGCAAGCCCACTAGGGGGCGATGCTCTGCCCATCTGAGCTCTTGTTCCATTGCAACTGCAGCCATTTGTTTTAGCTCCTGAGGTGGAAGCCATGGAGCCATCCTCAGTGCCTGGGGCCAACTTGCTCCAATCGAGCAGTGGCTGTGGGAGGGGAGAAGGAGAGCTAAGCAAGAGCCGAAGGGGTGGAGAAGCAGATGGGCGCTTCCCCTGTGTGCCCTGACCTGGAATCGAACCCAAGACGTACATATGCCAGGCCGATGTTCTACCACTGAGCCAACCGGCCGGGCCTGGGTGGGGATGTCCTTTTATCTGTGAAACCTTGCCACTTATTTTACACTACCTCCGTGGTTGCACACTGGTGAGTCACAGACACTTTATTTTAGCACATTGCTGTGCTGGGTTTTTTTAAAGATTTTTAAACTAGGAGTGTTTACATAAAAATTGGTTTCTGGACTCCCTTTAAAAAGAGATAATGAAGATCTGACCAAATTGGTGCATGATAAGAATCAGTTGGAGCTCAGTAGGTTGGAAAATGTGTCCTTCAAGTCACCACTGTCCCTGTCAGTTACCATTTGCCCCCATTTATTACAGTGGGGAAATAGGTCTCTACCCGCTGCTTAGTCAGAAGTGGCAATACTGATAATGGCCCCAAAGGGCGTGTGCCCAGTTCACTGACTTAGGTAACCTACTGACCACTCAAGACACTTGAGCTTTTTTTTTTCTTTTTAAGTGAGATTAGGGGAGATAGACTCCCACATGCACCCCACCAGAATCCACCTGGCAACCCCCGTGTGGGGCCAATGCTCAGCCCATCTGGGGCTGCTCTCAGCTGAGCTATTTTTAGCACCTGAGGCAGAGGCTCTACGGAGCCATTCGCAGTACCCGAGGCCGATGTGCTCGAACCAATGGAGCTACAGCTGTGGGAGAAGGAGAGAGAGAGAAGGGGGAGGGGTGGAGAAACAGATGGGCGCTTCTCCTGTGTGCCCTGACCAGGAATCGAACCCAGGTCATCAACATGCCAGGCTGACGCTCTACCACTGAGCCAGCCAACCAGGGCCAACACTTGAACATTTAACCCTGTTTTAATTAACCCATTTTCTCTTATGTACCTGATTCATTACAGTTCTTCCAAAATCCCTAATTGCTTTAAAGGCACTACAGTAGTTACTATCACTGCCCAATTTCAAAGAGACTGTGCTGTTATGGTGTGGCTTGTGTGACCATCACCACAACCCTGGTCTTCTATTTGGAAGTTAGTCTATATCTTGGCATCAGAGGAGGGCCAGCTGGGTCCCTTTAGTGTTAGAGGCCTTGCCCAGCCTGATTGCCAGTCCCTGGCCTCACTCAGATGTCATCTTACAAAACTCCTGCGTGGAATTTTGTATGTAGTTGGAAATCATTGAAGAACCATTGTAGCAGTCTGTTTGCCTCCTTTTTCCACTGATCCCTCAGAACCACTCTCCTGGCAACAGGCAGGATAGCCTTACACGATAGTCTGAGAAGCCACACTGCTTTCTAATCCGTTGCCCTGAAACTCTGAAACCTTCAGTGCCAGGTTAAATATGGGTGTAGCTCTACACAGACTTACAAAACGTGGGGTGTGAGATGAAGGGAAGGGAGACGAGCAGCCTCCCAGCTCTCCGTGTGTGCTGAGCAGTGCCAGGCGCTGCCGTCACACTGGGCCCCAGGGAACCGTGACCCGGCTGTCTCCCAGACCTTTCCTTCTGTCTGCAGGAAGAACAAACCTCCTTTGCCACTTCAGGAAGACGTCCCATTCGTGCCATAGCTGGGAGCCATCGGCGGACCATGGCTGGTGTGTGGGCAGCCTATAGAAGCCCTTGAACCCAGCAGGGTGCATGTCAGCAGCCCCCACTCCTCCTCAGTTCAGAAAAAGAAATCAACAAGGCAGAACCTGAGTGAATCAATGTCATGTTCACATGAAAGACAACAGACAATATTCAACATGTTCTAAAGCAACACTTCTAGGCAAAGGGCAGGTGTGGCTCCCTCACGGTCCTGTTCTAAAACCAGTCTCTCTAAAAGACCCAAAAGAGGCTGCAGAAACCCCCAAACAGAATGTCACAACTACAGAGCATCTGAAAATCAAACGAGACAGTGGATGTTGACTTTAACATATAAAAATACTATAACAAAATGAAATACAAATATATATTAGAATCTGTTAAGTATTCTGTATAAAGAGATACTTTTGTGGTTAGGCTAACAACAGGCAAAGAGGAAACAAAGTCCGGCCTTTTCCATCTTCAGACACCGTCACAGGGAGCCCGGGCTGCTGTGGCCGGCAGTGCCGCCTGAGTAGCAGCAAGCTCGGGACTCACCTGCTGGTGTCTCTTCGGTGTGTTCTGAATGGGAACAGACAATGGCAATGTCCAAGTGAACTGAAGGTCTTCACCAAAGGGATGGCAAGTTGTGGAGATGACTTCTCAGATAGATGATTTCGTGGTACCCTCTGGGACTCAGCGGGCCCAGATGTGAGCAGGCGAGATGAGTGGATTCGGGTCCTTAGCAACTGGCAGGTTGGTGGCTGAGTTGAGGAAAACTTGGTCCTGGGGTGCATGGCTCTTCTAGCCCCTTGCTTCTGTCACCCCTGTGGTATTTCCCAATTTTCCTGCTCAATCAAGAGCAAGTGTAGAGCTGGGTTGAGCCAGAGCCTTGTGGAGAGGCCAGCAGGGCCAACAGCGAGCTCGTAGGGTGTTCCCTGTGAATACTCCGTCCTCTGCCCTTCCCACCCCATGGCACTCAGGCTGCAGAACTCCTGGCAGCCATCACCTGTTTGCAGGTATCCTTTCTACTTCCTGCAAAGTAAAGAGGCCCCTGCCAATCAGGGCCCCTCAAGCCTGGGAAAGTGCTTCTCCAAGGCGGTAAGGAATGGTGGTGGCCAGGGGAAGGTATGTTACTCAGGGTTGGTGGGCCCGAGAATGCCTCTGTTCCACGGAAGGAACAAACGAGCTGCACTTGAACTGTCCTGCCTGTCCACCCTGGTGCCAGCTATTCTGCAGAGTCCCTCAGTGGCCCAGAAACTCTAGGTACAACCGGCATGCTATACAGCGAGGTCCACGCAGCTGTCCACAGGGGCAGAGGCGCTGCGGTCCTGTCAGAGCTCCATGAAGACAGAGCCCAGTGCCTGGTGAGGGCACCACCCCAATTAGGCCAGGCAGGGTCCTATTCCCATTCCAGGGGTCCCAGACTAAATTCATTGGCCCGAGTCCTGGTGTAGTGGAACATGCCAGGCTCCCATAGTCACAGGTGGCTCCTGCCCTCGACTACTGAGCAGCAAAGCCCTCACCAGCCTGCAGCACCCCCCCCCCAACTGCCACGGTGGCTGAGGACAGAGGCGCACTCCCCACCCCTGCCTTCTGTTTGCAGATGGAAGGAGCCAGGAAAAGGGTGTGCTCACCCCCCCCTTGCCCACCTGGGTTCCCCCAGGGTACATTGTCTTGGAGAGACATCTGAGACAAGGGAGTGTACCCTGTCTTCGTGCCAGCCAACTTGCTATTTAAGCTCAAAGATCGTCTTTCTACGTTTTCATTCTGCATGGAGGAAGCATTTGTAGTCATACAGTCACATATTCAGTGACTCTTCAAATACTGAGTCCTTGCAAAAGCCTATGGTGAGCTCCAGCCAGGGCCGAGGCTGTGGCTCCACTCTGTTCCTGAGTGTCCTGGTTGCCCCTGGGATTAGCTGGCATGTGTCCTCGAGGGCAGAACACCCACAGTCCCCAGCCCCGGTCAGGCACATAAATACTTGTTGATGTGGTTAATAAAGGATCTTCTAGCTCCTGCGGCTTCCCTCCAGGGGCCACAGTCGGAGGGGCTCCATTGTTTTAGTTGCTTTCCGTCCCCTTCTGAGCTGAGAGTGAGGCCCATGGGGAAGAAATTTCCCCAGAGTGACAGAGCCAGCAGGTTTCCTGATGCCTGGACCACTGCTCCCTACTGGTCTGCAGCGTGAGGGGCGCTAAACCCCATCAGCTCAGGAGGAAACTCATCCCTGGCCAATCAGCCTAGGCCACGCCCCTCCACCCTGTCCCCCTGCCGGGGGCTCACCAGCAGCGGGCTAATGGCTGGGGAAGCCCAGGACCAACGCCCTTTTGCTGGCTAATGCCTGGAGGTGGTGATGTTTATTCTTCTGAAACCAAGAACCCCCCCTGTCATTTTTGGTGGGGTCTGCCACCCCAATAAGTCCCAGTGACTGTTTCCTCCAAGTGAGCCCCCTCCTTGAAGCTACAATGGTCATCCCATAACTTTAGGATTCAGAGGTCTGGTCCTAAGACCCACCTCCACCCCAGGCCTCGTTTCGGAGGGTTCTCTGCCTGCCAATCAGCTCAGGGGCAAGGGTCAGTCCCTTCCTGGCCAGCAGGAGGGGCCCATCCCCTCCAGAACCTGGCCCACCACCCACAGAGGCTGTGTAGCAGAAGGAGCAGAGAGCCAGGCTGGGAGGCTGAGTCCTTCAAGGTTATCTGTAGGGGGCAAGGGGCCCTGGGGCCAGCAGGGGCCACAGACAGGAGGCAGAGGCTGGTTTGGGAAGGGGCTCGTTCCTTCTTCAGACCCAGGTCGCAGGCAAGGAGGGAGTGTCACTATTCTGCACTTCTTGGCCTGACCTCATGCACGTATTCATTCAACAAATATTTATTAAGTGCCTATTTGCGCAAGGCACTTCCGGAGAGGGCGGTCTGCAGCCAGGCCTCGCCCACCTGCTCAGCCCCCAGCTGCTGGGGCCGGCTTGAGAAAAGCTGCCCGGACCCTAAGAGGTGGGCCTCAGCCCACCCAAGAAGGTCCGGCCGCCCATGAGCCACGCTGGTGATGGCCCAACCCCAGCCCAGGTCTCCTGGTGGCCGTGCTTCTCACCAGCCCTCCCCCCACCCCATCGGCGCTGGGCACTATGCACAGAGGGCACAGCCACACTTGGTGGGCTTCTCCACCTCCTCAGCAAAGGAGGTCCCGTCGCTGCACTCAAAGGTGAACTTCCTCCGCTTCAGCCGCAGGCCCTGGCAGCAGCCCTGACCCGGGCAGGCGCCCCGGCACTCCACCCACGACAGCGGGCGCGTGGTCTGGCAGATGGCATAGCCCCTCTGGACCTGGTGAAAGTCCCGGACAGGGTCCCCCCGGCACTCGGACTCTGGATGGGACAGACACCAAGAGAAAGCCTCAGGGCACAAGTATGGGCCAGTGCTGCCTCCTGGGAGGCAGAAGGAAGAGGAGAGAGGGGTGAGGGGAGGGAGGCAGTAGAGGGCAGCATCCTCAGATGGGTCCTCTAAATCTCAGAGCCCGCCCTGTCCCCAGCATCCTCCCTGCCCAGCATGCACATGGACAGCCTCCTCCTGGGCCCGCAGTGCACTGGTGGGCTGCCAGGGCCCTCCAGCACAGACTGGGTGGCCAGGCTCCAGCCAGCTGCCACCGAGCGTGAGAAGAGCCTGGAGGCCTGGGAGGCTATAGTGCTAGAGAAGGGATTCGTGCTGGGAGGGTGTGGCCTAGGGGACCCTAAGGTGCCTGAGTCCTGGATTCTCAAGACTTCTCCCGCCCCACGCAGCACTCTCCATTCCAGCAGAAGCATCTCGGTCACGCAGACCAGGGAGGGCCCTGGGAAGGAGTCCCCAATCCTCAGACTTCCTGCTGCGTTCTGGTCCCCAGGTGATAGGGCCAAGATGCAGAGATTTGGGCAGGAGCTGCTCCCCTGATGGCCTCTTCTGTAAGGAGAGACCCCAGCCTGAAGGGGCACTTACCCCAGATAAGGGGGCTGCAGGAAGAGCTGGGCCAGGGAGAGATGGGGCCCTGTCTGGGGGTGGGACTCGGAACCCAAAGGGTGGGGGGGCACCAAAGCCCAGTGGCAGCCTAAGGTGCAGGAGGGGAGCACAGAGGGTTACTGAGATTGGGAGGAAGAAAACACCACGTTGCTAAAGCCAGCTGTGAGGAGGAACCCTGGAGAGGACCCATCAGGAGGGGGGCCCCTGACCTTGCTCACAGAGCTCGCCCGAAAAGCCAGGGTCACACACACAGTGTGCCCCCTTGGTGGCCAAGGCCTGGCAGTGGCCGTGCAGGCACTGCAGGCCCCCACACGGGTCTGCAGGTGCCCCGGCCTGGTTGCACAGGGCCCCCGAGTACCCATCCTGGCACTGGCAGCTGTACGAGAGAGCATCGAGGGGCACACACTTCCCGTGGACACACCTAGAGGGGACAGAGAAAAACACTAATCGCAACAGGCCAGAGCCAGTCCAAGGCCTGCCCGAGGGGACCCCACACCCCCAGTCTTGGCATCATGGGATATTGTCCCCAGATTGAAACACAGGGAGCAAAATGTGAGTCTGTGTTTGTCCCTACGGGCATCTCCTGTCAATAAAATTTGAAAAACAGAAAAAAAGAATAAAACCCTGCGTTAGGCCACATGTTCCAATTTTGGGATTTAAAAGTACTGTCTTTCTTCACCACAGGGAATGGGAACTTGCAGGGAAGGGAAGGGAGTTTTCAGGTGGGCAGGGCATGAGGGCTCCCTGAGCCCAGCGCAGGCTCACTTGTGGCCATGACAGGGGCCTTCAGCTGGCTGGTCACAGTGCAGGCCCCCCCAGCCGGCCTCGCAGTGGCACACGGGCCCCGGGGTGGCGTTGGGCTGGCAGATGCCATGCAAGCAGTAGAGCTTCCGGCAGGGCTCGCAGCCCGGCACCACGCCCGGCTTCATCCGCGTCTTGGTGAAGTCCTGCAGCTCATTGTTGATGTACAGGTTTCGGATGCATCCATGGAAGCTGCTGCCATTGAGAATCTGCCACAGGCGGAAGGCAGCCGAGTTCACGTCCACTGGCATCCCTGGGACGGAGGGGAGGGGGCGGAGCTGAGCCGAGTCAGGCTTGGACAGTGCCTGGCACCTACCTCTGAGTTCTGTTGGGCATCTCCAGTGTTCCTTCTTGCCCCTGGCCTCTGTCCTGTCTCTGCGACCCCAGGCCAAGGACCTCTGCTACCTTGGAGTGCTTGGACTGCTTCCCCAGAAGAAACGGGGAAGCTGCTTTCCCTGTGGTCGGAGCCTGGGGCACCAGGCCTGGGGGCAGCCAGCCAGCAGAAGAGGCCCAGTGCCTGAGTCTGGCTGCCCTTTCCCAGGGTGCCCTCCTTCCCTCTGGAATGCCTGTTTTTACCTCCCAGAGGCCCCAAAAGCAGCAGAGAACTGGGGCTTAGAGCTCAGGCGTATGGGCCCTGGCCGGTTGGCTCAGCGGTAGAGCGCTGGCCTGGCGTGTGGGGAACCCGGGTTTGATTCCCGGCCAGGGCACATAGGAGAAGTGCCCATTTGCTTCTCCACCCCCACCCCCTCCTTCCTCTCTGTCTCTCTCTTCCCCTCCCGTAGCCAAGGCTCCATTGGAGCAAAGATGGCCCGGATGCTTGGGATGGCTCCTTGGCCTCTGCCCCAGGCACTAGAGTGGCTCTGGTCGCGGCAGAGCGACCCCCTGGAGGGGCAGAGCATCGCCCCCTGGTGGGCAAAGCATCACCCCTGGTGGGCAGAGTATTGCCCCTGGTGGGCGTGCCGGGTGGATCCCGGTCGGGCGCATGCGGGAGTCTGTCTGACTGTCTCTCCCCGTTTCCAGTTTCAGAAAAGTACAAAAAAAAAAAAAAAAGAACTCAGGTGTATGGTACTTTGTCATCTGCTTTTGTGGTTACCACTTCACAGCGACCCTCTGAGGTAGGAGTTGCTAAACCCCACTGGATGCACCGGACTCTGTGACTGGCCTGAAGTTGCACAACTAGTCAGTAGCAGAGCTGGGATTAAAGCCCGGGTTCTCCGTCCCTCACGCCCGCCCAGTGCCTAGGCAAGGCCCCCACAGCACTGAGATAGCCCCGCTGCACCCAGAACCTGCTCGTCGGGACCTGGAAAGTCCACAGGTGGTGGACGAGGCCACTTTGCTGCAAAGGCTCTAAGGCCAGCTCGGCAGTCCCCAGCTGATGCAGGGACTCGGCATGTGGGCCTCACAGCAACTCTGGGCCTCTGAGGGGAATGGACCCTGAACAATGACAAGCCCCTTATGGCCCAAAGCCAAGGGGAAAGATGCCCACAGTGCAGAAGACAGCTGGGAAAAATCCTCCCCCTCCCCCCCCAGCTAGGCCTCAGTCCCAACTCAAGCACATATCCTCCTCGGTTAGTCTGAGCAGGGCGGACAACAGCCAGGCTCCTGGCAGCGCTGAACAATCCACAAACAGCTTGGCCATTCACCAGGACCCTCCCCGCCCCCAACTGGAATGCCCCCCCCCCCAGTCCAGTGCCCTGGGCACCAGCTCTCCTGGCCAGAGAGCAGCTGAGGCCCCACCTGAAAGGCTATCACCATCACCTGGTGGAGACGCTGGGGCAGAGCAGGTTCTCACCTCCCACATAGAGGGGGGCCTCGCTGTTCAGTGTGTAGTGTTTGCCGAAGTTGTCCATGGTCATGGGACTGCCGCCATCGATGGAGAGATTCACCATCTGGTCAAAGGTGACTAGCTCAACAGTGTGGAACTGCCCGTCATTGATCGTCTCAGCACTGTAAGAAGATGGAGTGCCCTCACCCCGGAGAATGAGCTCCCGTTCAGCCCATCCACACCCGGACACTTCCCCAGAAAGCCACTGGTGCAGCAGCTGCTTCCCAAGGGACGACAGCTCTCCAGGGGGAGACTGTGGGAACTTGGGGGCCCATGGCTTAGTCTCTCCTGCTCCCCTGGGGAAAGCTGAGAAGTTTGGGGAAGGGATTTCCAACCTAATCAGCCTCCCCATCCCCACTGAGGAGAGGAGCCCCCTGTGAAGTGGTCATGGGATGGAGAAGGATGGGACCACTGCTTGGGCCTCAGAGAGCCTCAGACCCAAGCCGGGCTGTACTCAGTGGTTCAAATGCCCTTTCCACTTGGGCAGCCCAGGTGCTGCTGGTCCAAATAATGACCGGCTCTTGGCCCAGGAGACTGCTGAGAGCATCTGTTGGGCATGAGAAAGTCTTACCTGTAGATGGCAGAGCTGGGGTAGCTGCCAGGGTCGTAGCTGACACGCACGTGGCCCTGGTACAGCTCCACTGCGATGTGGTCATTGTCCCCGTTGTACAGAAGGATCCCATTGTCCTCTGCTGTGGAGACCTGGTGGGCAATGGCACTGTCTCTCCAACCCCATCCCACGCAGCAGCAGCACAGGCTGGTAGGTGGAGCAGATGGGGGACCCACAATTGGAAGAGAGATGCTGTGTGCAGAACTGTCCTCTGCCTGCCCAGGTAACATGTCCTCCAAGGGGCCCTGACAGAGGCTGGAAGCCCCGGGTTTAAATCCTATCCACTAACAGTGTGGCCAGGGCCAGGCAGCAAACAGCAGATGGGCTGGCTTTGAAGCCTGGAAACTACGGGACAGTAGGGGAAGGTAAGAGCCCATCAGACCACCTGCCTGGAGATGAAAATCAGACCGGCAGCAGTGGGGCAGCCCACTCTGGTCCCCGGAGAACTGCCTTGGGGCCAGGGTGGGACCTCCAGAGAGGACAAATTCAGGACCTACAGAAAGAACAAGTTCTCTTTAACAGCCAGAGCCACCCAGACCAGGAAGTAACCATGCAAGAGGTAGATCCTGTTGTTGGAGCTGCGCAAGCAGGTGGGATTGTGCATTTAAAGGGAGATCCCTCTGTGATGCTATTAGAACCATGATCTTTTTCTTTCCTGCCAGTTCCTCTTCCCCCCTTTCTTCTGGTAAAGACCTCACCCCCCCCACCCCCACCCCCAGTCTGCAGAGCAGGCACATGGCCCAGGCTGGGCCTATCATAGCAGTCCATCTCCTGGGCTTTAGTGGTTGGTCCGGGGATGGGCATGTGACTGAAGGCAGACCAATCAGAGGTCTTCCCTGAGATTGTTGATTGTTGTCCCAACTAGGGCTGTCAAGGAAGAGTCGGCATGGGATAAACTGAGCCTCTCTAAGGATGTGCCTGAGGCGATGGATGGGTACGGTTTGGGTGAATTTTCTTTTTGGGGACAATTGGGCTAGCTGTGGTCTTGCTGTGTGGACCCAGTTAGGTGGACAGAATTTTGGAGAGTTGATAAACAGGAGGAGAGCAGAGTGAGTATGTTTGAGAGGCTTATTAGGTTCTGAGAACAAAGAAGAAGCCAGAACTAGAGAACGACGTGACATTTGGGATAGGGAATGGAATTTTGGGGAAAGAGAAAGATGATTAAAGAGAAGTTTAAAATATTTTACCATGTAATGTGCAAAATAATCTACTCTCTTCTTCTTCCCTAAGAAACAATTAGCAAAATCTGTATATTAGCCATCAATGCTGTTGAACTGGGCTTGTTTTTTTTTTTTTCCCCCTCAACATGATGTTCTAAGATGGAATTCAAGATATAAAATGGCAAAATAAGGAACCACATAACTTCTGGTTAAAGATATATGCCCAGTGTCAACTCTGGCTGTGCTCCAGCCTCATGAAAACTTATCGGCAGCGCCTGACCAAGCGGTGGCGCAGTGGATGGAGCGTTGGACTGGGATGTGGAGGACCCAGGTTCGAGACCCCGAGGTCGCTGGCTTGAGCGTGGGCTCATCTGGTTTGAGCAAAAAACCTGCCAGCTTGAACTCAAGGTCGTTGGCTCCAGCAAGGGGTTACTCGGTCTGCTGAAGGCCCGCGGTCGGGGCACGTATGAGAGAGCAATCAATGAACAACTAAGGTGTTGCAACGCACAATGAAAAACTATGACTGATGCTTCTCATCTCTCTCTGTTCCTGTCTGTCTATCCCTGTCTATCCCTCTCTCTGACTTACTCTCTGTCTCTGTAAAAAAATAATAAATAAAATTAAAAAAAAAAAAAAAAAAAAAAAGAAAACTTATCGGCAGCATTGGAGGCTGAAGCTGAGGGGTAGAGATAAGAGGAGGTAGAAGGGGATCCTTGTGAGTTTGGCTTTCTGGATCCAGTCATCCATGAGACCCCCACCCCACCCCCAACCCGATTTGTCTCTGAGATTGGTTTTGTGACCCAATAACCTTTCCAACTGAGCTTAAACTAGTTATAGCTGAGATACTGACACCCACATCCAAAGACTTTTTGACCAACACAGGGCCTCCCCATCGTCCTGGACAGGGATGCATCTTGATGCTCTGACCTGAGGCCAGAGTCCCCCCGCTGTCTGACTCCCCTTTGTAACCAGCACGCTGAGCACGTACCTGCAGCGTGATGTTGGCCCGTGGCCAGTTCTGCAAGTCAGTGAACTGCAGGTAAGTGTCCCGATCCACAAAGTTGACGCTAAGCAGCTTCTCACACTCGGGGCCCCCGAAGCCTGGGAGGCACTGGCACACGGGCTGGCTGCCCTGGTCCACGCAGCTGGCCCCGTTCTGGCACTCGGTCCCCTCACAGGGGCTCCTGGGGGCAGGAGTCTCACACAGCTGCCCACTGAGCGGGAAAGGACATAGGTCAGACAGGGCAGAGCAACGGGGCAAGGGGCACATTCCTCCCACCAGGTCCTAGAGAGAAACTCACTAAACATCTTGGGAAACTGGATCCTTAAGGTGACAGAAGATGCTCCTAATGAACACTTTTCCTGAGAGAACAAGGAGCCAGAAGGATGGTGAGAATCAAGTATGGCCCTTGGACCAGCAACATCGAAGTCACCTGGTTACTTGTCAGAAATGGAAAACCTACTAAATCTGCTTTTTAACAATATGCCAGGTGACTTGTGTGCACCTTAAAGTTTAAGAGTCATTCACTGCTCATGTCTCATCTTACAGAAAAGATGACTGAGACTTAAAACACAAGCAAATGAGGGAAGACTCAAATTACTAAAGTAAAGAAATAAAAGAGAGGGCATTACTACCAACAGGTAGTTCCAATCCATCTACAATAATCTATAGCATCAGTATTCACAATAGTCAAAAAGTGGAAACAATCCAAAGGTCTATCAACAGATAAATGGACAAACACATGTGGTCTAGCCACACAATGGTATATTATTCAGCCACGAAAAGGAATGAGGGGCCCTGGCCGGTTGGTTCAGTGGTAGAACGTTGGCCTGGGGTGTGAATGTCCAGGTTTCAATTCCCCATCAGGGCACACAGGAGAAGCACCTATCTGTTTCTCTACCCCTCTTCCTCTTGCTTCTCTCTCTCTATCTCTTTCTCTTCCCCTCCTGCAGCCATGGCTCAATTAAAGCAAGTTGGCCCTGGGCGCTGAGGATGGTTCCATGGCCTCCACCTCAGGTGCTTAGAAGAGCTCAGTTGCTGAGCAACAGAGCAATGTCCCAGATGGGCAGAGCACTGTCCCCTAGTGGGCTTGCTGGGTGGATCCCAGTCGGGGCACATGCGGGAGTCCATTTCTCTGTCCCCCAGCCTCTCAATGAATTTTTTAAAAAAAGGAATGTGGCTCTGTACCTTCGAAAACATGATAAGTGAAAGCCAGTTACAAGGGACGAAAGATTGTATGCTTCTGTTTATATGAAATATCCAGAATAAGCAAATCTATATACATGGATATCATAGATTAGTGGTTGCCTAGAGCTGGGGTGGAGGGGGTATGGTGTGACAGATAAAAGGTGTAGAGTTCCTTTTTCGAGTAATGAAAATGTTCTAAAATTGATTGTGGTAATGAATGTACAAATTTGGGAACATCCTAATAGTCATTGAATTGTACATTTTAACCAGGGGACTTGTATGGTATGTGAATTATATCTCAATAAAACTGTTAAAAAAAAAAACACAAAAGACCCAAGCAGATCATGGGAGGTGGGTGGCCAGAGAGAGGGCAGGTGCCGTCCTCTGTAGGGAATCACCCATTTAACTATGAACCCTTTATGACTTGGATTGAGGAACTTTAGTTAAAAGCCCTGAGTGACTGTCTCTTGGATGCAAACACCAAGAAAGTGTAAGTGGGTGACCTTTACGCAGACACAAAGGCATGCATGTGCACAGGCTTTAGGAAGTTAGCCTAGAGGTTCTGGATTGCCCCTTCCTTTGTGCTTGTTCATTAGCAAAAGAAAAGAATGTTCTGATCAATATAGTCCTTTCTCCAGGTCAGCAAAATGGCCTCTAATCATTCTTCCCCTTTCACCTGGCCTCCCTCCCTGTAATCCTATTCCCTCTGTTCTGCTTCTGATAATAAAAGCTAGGGGAGAAGGAGATTCAGGAGGTCTTCTTTGCCTCCCTTGGCAGGCCTCCCCCTCTTCCTCTTGACAGAAGTTTGTGTCTTGAGTAGGTTTTTTCCACCTGACACTGGTTGTTCCCAGCGGGCTGGAGTACTACAGTCCCCTCTCAACCTCCAGAGGAGCCAAGATGTGAAGGTCAATGACGTTTATGGCAGGATGTGTCTTCAGAGGCTCCCTGGGCAGGTAAGTGATGGGCACTGCCCAATATCTGAACCCACTTCCCACTTTCTCTACCAAAGAGGTTAGGGACCCTCTGCCTATGCTCTGAGTAGTTTAAATAACTTTCCCAAACTGTGATAGGCATAGCCATGGTTAAAACCCCAGCACTGCCTGACTAGGCGGTGGTGCAGTGGATAGAGAATCAGACTGGGATGCGGAGGACCAGGTTTGAAACCCAGAAGTCACCAGCTTGAGTGCAGGTTCATCTGGTTTGAGCACAGCTCACCAGCTTGAGCCCAAGGTCACTGGCTTGAGCAAGGGGTCACTCGGTCTTCTGTAGCCCCCTGGTCAAGGCACATATGAGAAAGCAATCAATGAGAAATTAAGGTGCAGCAACGAAGAATTGATGCTTCTCATCTCTCTCCCTTCCTGTCTGTCTGTCCCTTCTGTCTCTGTCTCTCTCTGTCTCTGTCACCATGAAAAAAACCCCAACCAGCACCTACCTCCCAGGCTATGAACCTCACTCCCTCCTGCTAACCATGCCAGTGGGGTCCTCCCAGACGAGGGGCTGATGCTAGGAGTCAGTCCCCGTGGTGTGGCCAGGGCCTCTCACCTGTAGCCCTCAGCACAGAGGCAGGAGTAGCTGTCGACTTCATCTACGCACTGGGCCCCGTTCTGGCAGCGGTGATCTCTGCAGTCATCCCGGTTCTCACTGCAGCTGTCACCTGCGTAGCCTGGTGCACACTCACACCTGGGGGTGGGCAAAGGGGAAGGTGGTCAGTCAGGAACCTGCGGGGCCCAGGTCTGACAGAGCCTCAAGGCCCTGGGGGGTCTACGGGGTCTCCTGGAAGTCAAACAGAGCCCTGGGTATAAAGATGCCATGGAACCCTTTTATAGGACAAGAGAGCTTGTGTGGGTTTGGGGGGACTCTGGGTTGGGAGGGACACCCAGCAGCAGGAAGAGATGGGAATCTTGTCAGGGAGGACCCACACTCACCACCAACAGCACGGCCAGAGCCAGACTTCAGCCCCGTCCGGACCTGCCCGGCTGCTCTCCAGCACACGGGCCTGAGTCATAGGGCTCATCCCCCCCTCCTCCCCAGCTTCCCCAACGGCCCCAGCCCAGCCTCCTGGCCCCAACGGGGCTAGCGTCCACCTGTCTGTGAGTGCCTGAGTCCAGGCCCACCTCCAGCTTCCCCGCTTGCACTGTGCCTCACTGCTCACCTGAAAACCCACTTCGGCCAACCATTCGCCTATCAAATAAATGGCACATCCTCCACCCCTTTTCAGTCACGGCCTTGCAAGATGCTCATTCCTGGGCCTGACCTGTGGTGGCGCAGTGGATAAAGCGTCGACCTGGAACACTGAGGTTGCCAGTTCGAAACCTTGGGTTTGCCTGGTCAAGACACATATGGGAGTTGATGCTTCCTGCTCCTCCCCCTTCTCTCTCTCTCTCACTCCTCTCTCTCTAAAAATCAATAAATAAAATATTTTTAAAAAAAGATGCTCATTCCTGTTCCTCCCACACCGGGCCCACCCTGTGGTCACACCTGTCTCCACTGGCAGCACCCCCCACCCATGGACACTCCTCTGCCTTCACTACTGTTGATTCCGGAGTCTTCTCTGCTCTCTCCCTGCCTCAGTCCAGCCAGGCCAAGATCTCACCTCCTCCAGGAAGCCTCTGATGAACATCCCAGCCATCACTGAGCAAACTTTTGTTGGAAACCCTTCCATATTGCAAACTCCACAGCCTGGCAGGTAGGTGCTCCTGCCTGAATTTTTTTATTTATTCTCAGTGTTTATCAAGCTATAAGAAGTACCTTTCTACACAGTACACACACACACACACCTGAAACTATACTTATCCTTACTATATAAAACAGTACAGTCGTCCTTTGCCATATTGCAGTTTACTTTCCACGGTCTCACTGTATCGCGGATTTTTAAAGTGTATATATCTAATTTTGTACCACGGATTTTTCACTATATCGCGGGATTTGTGGTAGATAGGTATTTTTATATATTATTTTAATTATTTTGTGGTAAAATATGCGTTTTCTAGCCTAAAAAATGAAAAACAATTAAAAAAATATTAAAAGAATATTAAATTGAAATAAAGCCTTAAAATACATATAAAAAATAAAATAAATATAAGCTTGCTACTTCGCGGATTTTCGCCTGTCGCAGGGGGCTCTGAAACCTAACCCCCGCGATAGAAGAGGGACCACTTGTATTACGCTCTCTGATAATTTGTTTTATTTTATTTTTTGTGACAGAGACAAAGAGAGACAGAAAGAGGGACAGACCGACAGAAAGGGAGAGAGATAAGAAGCATCAATTCTTGTTGCAGCACCCTAGTTGTTCATTGATTGCTTTCTCATATGTGCCTTGACAGGACGGGGGCGGGGGGGTAGCTACAGCGGACCTAGTGAGCGACCTTGGGTCCAAGCTGGTGAGCTTTTGCTCAAACCAGATGAGCCCGCGCTCAAGCTGGTGACCTTGATGTTTCAAACCTGGGTCCTCCACATCCCAGTCTGATGCTCTATCCACTGCGCCACCACCTGGTCAGACTGTTTTATTTCTTAATGTTAATCTTTTTTCTTTTTTTAAGTGAGATAGAGAGAGAGATAGAGAGGAAGGGAGAGAGATGAGGAGCATCAATTCTTTGTTGCAGCACCTTAGTTGTTCATTGATTCCTTTCTCATATGTGCCTTGACCAAGAGGCTACAGCAGAGCCAGAGATCCCTTGCTCAAGCCAGCGACCTTGGGCTCAAGCCAGTGACCTTGGGTTTCAAGCTAGCGACCTTTGGGCTCAAGCCAGCAACCATGGGTCATGTTTATGAACCCATGCTCAAGCTAGATGAGCCCACGCTCAAGCTGATGACCTTAGGATTTGAAATCTGAAGCCTCTGCAATCCAGGCCGATGCTCTATCCACGGCATCACTGCCTGGTCAGGCTTAATGTTAATCTTGACCCACCCAATAATTGATCACAAGCCACTGTTGGGTCTTGAGCAGCAGTCCGAAAGTGTTTCAGTACCTAAGCTACCACCCACTCCATTCTCACCCATTCAATCATTCATTCATTCATTCTTTCATTCAATAAGTGTACTGAATACTTGCTGGGTTCCAGGTATAATGACAAGCACAGCTGAGCATCTGTCCCATCTTTCTTCCAAGACAGGGAGTTGAGAGGACATGTGTACTCATCTTGCAGTGTGAGGGACAGTGTGTGGTCTCACTTTATCCACCTCTGAGGCCCACCTCTCTGAGAAGCAGGCATGCCACTTGATCTGCCACTGCTTCTTGGTCTTCTGTGCCAACCCCACCCAGCAGCTCATCCAGGAGGACAGTGTTTGTCCACTATTTGGATGGTGGCTTCCAGGTGGCCTCTTGTTCTCATACCCGGGCCTCTAACACCCTCTGGCTCTTCCTTTGCCCCGGGGCCTCCTGCTGGACCAAGGGCTTCCTGTTGACTCCACCCCCCTACCCTGGCCTGAGTGGCTGGGGGTGGGTCCCTTAGCCACAGACCTCAAGTAGTGCTGCCCTGACTGGCAAAACAGGGGTCCCGGAAATGACACTGCTTGAAAACTGCAGATGGGAGCAACATCTAAAAACCCATGACTGGCCCTGGCCGGTTGGCTCAGCGGTAGAGCGTCGGCCTGGCGTGCGGGGGACCCGGGTTCGATTCCCGGCCAGGGCACATAAGGTAAGCGCCCATTTGCTTCTCCACCCCCCCCCTTCCTCTCTGTCTCTCTTTTCCCCTCCCGCAGCCGAGGCTCCATTGGAGCAAAGATGGCCCGGGCACTGGGATGGCTCCTTGGCCTCTGCCCCAGGCGCTGGAGTGGCTCTGGTCGCTGCAGGGCAACGCCCCGAGGGGCAGAGCATCGCCCCCTGGTGGACAGAGCTTCGCCCCTGGTGGGCGTGCCAGGTGGATCCCGGTCGGGCTCATGCGGGAGTCTGTCTGACTGTCTCTCCCCATTTCCAGCTTCAGAAAAAAAACAAAAAACAAATAAAAACCCATGACCTTCATATCACATGCAGTCTTCAGGCAACAAAGTGCTTCCACATACACCAGCAATGACAATGGTGATAATAAGGACCCCTTTTCAAACCTCCTGTGGCCAGACAGGTTTCAGAATGCAGCATTTTTGGATTTTGGAAAGGTAATACAGTACCTACAACTGTGTATTATGTGACATCGTAATGGGGGCTAGGGCCGCCCCTCAGTTAAACATGCTCACAGTCCTGCAGCAGCACCTTGATCCAGTCACGCTATGTGGATGGCTGTTGACCATAAGTAGTCCCATATCTGTGGGATCAGTTTTTATTACTAAATATATTCAGATCAGATCCGATCTTGCTATCAAATCAACTTTTGGTTTTCAGACTTTCGTGGGTTTTGTAACTGAGGATGAGAAGTTGTGGGTCTGGAATAATAATAGCTATTATGAAGGATTTATCAGGTGTCAGACACGGAGCCAAGTGCATTTGTTCAGCTGGTCCTGACAACCACCACAGGAGTAAGCTTCTGGTGCATCCAGTTTGCAGATGAAAAAACAGAGGCTCCAAGTGGTCAAGCCATCCATTCAGGGACACGCTGCCAGCAAAGCTGTCCCCTTAAGCACCCCCATTACCGATTCACAGGAACCCTGCACGGCTGAGACCAAGCCCACTTGACAGGTGAGGGAATAGGATGGGGAGGGGTTTGGGGTGACTTAGCAGCCCCTGCCCTTCCCTGGCCCTGGAAATGGGCATCACTGACCTGGGCCCATCTGGGGTGCCCACACACCGGGCCTCGTGCTGACATGGATTCAAATCTGGGGAGCAGAAGTCCACCAACTGTTCACAGGTCCTTCCTGGGGAAAGAACGAGGGAGAGGCAGGAGAGAAGCTGCCCCCAGTGCTCTGCCGGGCAGCGGCCCAGCGGAAACCTCCTGCTGACCCTGAGCCAAGGCCGCCCCCCTGCCCACTGGAACGGGGCTCAGGGTATGCATGCTCGCCCCCACCTCCCCGGACCTCAAGCCCACATACCCGCATACGGCCGGGGGCACTGGCAAGTGTAGTTGCCCAAGCCGTCCACACAGCGGCCCCCGTTGGCACAGGTGTGCTCCACACAGTCGTCGCTGTTCACTCCGCAGGTCGGCCCTTCAAAGCCAGGCGGACAGGCGCACCTGCGAGGCCGGGAGGGAGGGAGAGGCGAGTGGGCCCACGGCCGGAGCAGCAGCCTGCGGTCACTGGTCATTATCATCGTCCCAGAGTTTCGGTCCCGACTCCAGGCCAGGCCGTTGCTTGGGTAACAGAGATGAACAAGCCCAGTTCTACACGTGTGGGACTCACTGTCTCGTGGGGGAGATGATGAGGAGACAGGCAACCAGAGGACAGGCGGTGGGTATCCGGATAGTGCAGTGCCGCGGCCAGGAGTGGGAACAAAGGGGCAGGGGACGCCTAGCCCCTCCTCGGGGAAGAGGGCAGGGATGATGATGAGAAGTTAGTCAAGGACCCTGATGGGAGCACAGGAACGGGGGGGGGGGGGGAGACAGTGGGGGCAGAGTGTGTGCAGAAGGCTGGAGAAGACCCTAAACCCAGTCCTCTGGGAGGGGTCCTGTTCTCCCAGTTAGTTCAGGCCTTCAGGAGCACAGACTTCAGGATCAGTGAGCACGGGGCTGCAGCAGGTTTGGAGAGCACTGGAGACCAGGGTCTTCATACTGGGTGCGCCCCGCCCTGGGGTGCCTGGGCTTTTCCAAGGGGAACGTGGGTCAGAGAGGTCTGAGAAATGAATTTCCGGGTTTCCAGGCTCTGCAGGAACTCCTCCCGGGACTGATCTGCCCAGAGCTGCACAAGGGTACGCACACCTCTCCCAGCCCGTGTCTAAGGTGGCAAGTGTCTGAGGCCTAAGATCCCAGGGCTCCAAATAAAGGGACAATTAGGAATATTAATATTTTGAAAGTGAATGAACAAATGGCTTTTTCAGGTCAAGGGGTTTCAAGTCCATGTGTTAAAAATACTTGAAGGAAGACCTCATGGAACTGTCAGCTGGTAGAGCATTAAAAATAATTTCTGATCACAGCTCACTCGAGTTTTTGACCAAACAAACTCAAGGATTTCCAAGACTTGAGTGACATGTCTATAATAAAACTTCTTCTAATCTTATCTGTTTATGTGAATGAATTTTATCAGCATTTATAGCTATATATATAAAGCTCTACCTATCTCATTAAGAGATGCATCTAATAAAATTCTACTTTTATGTGTAATAACTGTCTATCAAATTTTATATATAATACAGTAATGCTGTTTTGATCAATTGCATATTATTGGTAATTGTAATGACAACTCAATGCAAAAGAAACTTTTACATAAGAGACAGAGTCAGAGAGAGGGATAGACAGGGACAGAGAGATGAGAAGCATCAATCATTAGTTTTTCATTGCGCGTGGCAACACCTTAGTTGTTCATTGATTGCTTTCTCATATGTGCCTTGACTGTGGGCCTTCAGCAGACCGAGTAACCCCTTGCTGGAGCCAGTGACCTTGGGTTCAAGCTGGTGGGCTTTTTTTTTGCTCAAACCAGATGAGCCCGCGCTCAAGCTGGCGGTCTCAAACCTGGGTCCTCTACATCCTAGTCCAGCGCTCTATCCACTGTGCCACTGCCTGGTCAGGCCAAAAGAAACTTTTAATCAGAGGCTTAGAGTCATAAGAAATAAAGAAAGCTTTAAATTTACACTTAAATACCCATGTTGGTGGTAGAGAAATATGGCAGCAAGCTCAAGAAAAGCCTTTCTGACATAAAAACAGATTACATTAGAAGAGAAATGGGAGGGGGCGTGGGAAGTAAAATGGAAATATTAGTTCAAGAAGAAAAAAAAGAGGTAATTTTTTCTTTTGTATTGAATTTATTGGGGTGAATTTATTGGGGTGACACTGGTTAATAAAATGAGGTAAATGTTTAAACTGTAAAAAAACCCCAACTTGTGTAATTTTTTCTAATGGTATCAAATTGCTATGTTCTTCAGATTCCATTGGAGAATGATGAAGGAGTCATAGCTTTATTTTTAAATGTTAATATTGAAATACCCTAAAAACAACCTCCTTCGCAACAAAAAATTAAACTTACAGTGAAAAATTTTAGTTGTCACCCTAAGAAAGTGTGAGGACATATGTAGTTTTTAAATGTGTTTGGGGGGATGTGAGCAAAAACGTTTGAAGCCCACTGTTGGGGGGCATGTCTCGGAGTTTACTTTTCTCCCCATAAAGATGGGGGTGGGGGGCAGGGGGGACAACAGAGGGGTTTTAAGCAGGCTGAAGGGATCAGCTTTGCATTTCTGAAAAGGCCCTTGTAAGACTCAGGGTTGAGGGGTAACTCAGGGAGGCACCCTCCTTCTACTTGGAGAGCCCACTCAATGGCCCCCAACCTGTAGGGCTGCTAGGTATCGGGGAGGCTACTCACAAAGGCACCTCTATCTGCCCAGCAGGGGGTCTCAGCCCCTCCACTCTCCACAGACATCCCCACCAAGGAGTCCAGGGAACAAGGAGGGGGCTTGGATGGAACTGCTGCCCAAGCCCAAAGGAGGACTGAGCCTATGGTAAGGATGTCGTTGCCAAGGCAACAAGGGGCTGCTCTCAGCCAATGAGTGTTTTCCTTTTTATACCTGGTCATTTGGATTGGTAGAGACAGGTTTGGCCATTTCTGCCAGTAGATGCAGAGCCAATTTGTTCAGCTGGCAATTTATTTTCAGCAACTAAATACCAAGTATTCTTCAGAAGAACTCTGAATCCAGGAGAGCTCTGGGAATTGCAGTGTTTATTGAGGGGTCCTGGGGGAACAGGGTCAGTGTGTGGAGAGGTGCTTGCATGGTGGCGTCAGCCCCGGAGAGTTTGAGAAGCGGCTCATGAGGCCGGCCCATCGTTGAGCTGTGGGAAACTGGCTGCTCTGTGGGACCAGTGGGACCGTGAGACAGCGGAGGAAGCTCCGGAGGGCATGACCAGGACTTGCCCCACCTCTGGGCAGGCCTCCTACCTTGGGAGCCTGGCGTGGTGGCCTGATTGGAAGGAGCTGGCTAAGGGCCCTGCCTTCATTGATACAACATTGATACAACAAGCAGATGTTTGACTTCTATTAGAGGCCTCAGGTTAGCAAAGATTATAGGGTTTTAAAACGTCCCCAAACTGCCCCTTGGCACTGCCGCTACATATGCCCTTGGCCATGAATTCTCAGTGCCATCTAAGAGCAGAGAGAGGCCTGGAGCAGGAGAGGGCAGCTCAGCTCCCAGCCCCAGTGGCGCCCCCTTTCCGAGGAGGAGGGCACTGCAGCTTGGGTGCTGGACCCCGTCAGCACCCCACCCGCCAGGTTCTGGACTCTCTAGAACTCACGTGAAGCCGGCCTCCATGTCCTCCCGCGCGTGGCAGGTCCCACCGTTGTCACAGGGGCCGCTGGAACAGCTGTCCAGGGACACCTCGCAGTCTCGGCCCTGGGGAGCAGGTCAGTGATGGGACCAGGGAGACCCGGGGGCTCGTGGGAGCCCACACAGACAGCCTCAAGCAGCAGCTCAGCCTGCCCGGGCCAGGTGTGCTTGCTCAGTCTCGGGGCACAGCGGGCAGAGTGGGGAACAAGACGGGACCAGCCTTGCCCCTCGACACTCGGGCAGCCCGCCTCCTCCCTGTCGCAGCCTCCGCTCACCTTATAGCCGCTGGAGCAGGTGCACCTGTATGCTTCAAGGGGGTCGTTATGGCAGCTGCCCTGGTTCTGGCACGGGCTGGACAAGCAGGGGTCACACTTGGCCTGCACAGCCCGAGTGGGGGGACCTGAGACAAGGGGGAGGGGGTTAAAGCTGGGAGGAGGGGTTAGCCCCCCCCATCTCAGCCCCTTCAGAGACGGGTGGTAGGAAGCCCCTTCAGAGACGGGTGGTAGGAAGCCCCTTCAGAGACAGGTGGTAAGAAGCCCCTTCAGAGACGGGTGGTAGGAAGCCCCTTCAGAGACAGGGGGCAGGAAGCCCCTTCAGAGACAGGTGGTAAGAAGCCCCTTCAGAGACAGGTGGCAGGAAGCCCCTTCAGAGACAGGTGGCAAGAAGCCCCTTCAGAGACAGGTGGCAGGAAGCCCCTTCAGAGACAGGTGGCAGGAAGCCCCTTCAGAGACAGGTGGCAGGAAGCCCCTTCAGAGACAGGTGGTAGGAGGCCCTCTCCCCAAGGAAATTTTTGCCATTTCCTCTGAGTCACGTTCATCTTCCTCTCACAGGCCCGTCTCCAGCCTTCTGACCCCGTTTGTGGGGTGGAGTTAGTGACAGTCCCCGCTCCCTGGTGCTCAGGGCAGGGCCATCAGTGCGGGAGCGCCAAAGTCGCTATGACTGAAGTCAGGTGGCCTCTTCTGGTTCCCTTCCACCCTGCTGAGGCCACTGCCCCCAGCCTGCCACCCCCTAACCAGTGTAACAAAGGTGACTGCCTCCGCAGGGAAAAGGCGCAGCTCTGCAAGGCCACACGGAGGAGGAGAAGGTCCTGTCCCGTGAAGCCGTTTCTCTCCATGGACAAAGGGGGAAGGACCATTTCCCATCACCTCTCCAGCTACGAGGGTGACCTGCCCCAGCCCCTCCAGGACCCACTGGTCACCTGCCCTTCCTAGAGCTTGGAGGTGGAGGACCGGCAGCCAGGCTGCCTGGGCACCTCCTAGGAGGGCATTAGGACCTCGCAAGAATAACCAGAGCAGCCAGCTGATTCAGCTTCCCACTCAGACTCCTTCCGGAAGTGGAGAAATATCAGTTCTGCTCAAAGGCACAAGCATGACCAGCAACAGAAACCCTTCCAGTAATAACCGGAGGACGGAGGACGCCCAAAGGGACTCCTCAGACCAGGTGGGGGATTCTGCTTCTTGACCCAGGTGCTGTTACCTGTGTGTGCTCGGTTTGTGAAAATTTAGTGAGCCATTCACTTATAGTCTGTGTACTGTTCCGTTATGCGTGCTGTATATCAACAAAAAGTTTTAAAAACGTATTTCTCACCAGTACCAACACCACCCAATCAAATAAATCCTGAGCAAATGTTTCAACCTAAATCAGCCTGCTCCCAACAGCCAACAGCTACGCTGCAGATGGGACCCCTCTGAGCTGTTACCCCTGTGGCAGCATCCTGCACACTGGGTGGCCCAGGGCCTCCTCATGAACCCACAGCTGTCAGTTACATTTCCCACGGTGGTCTGTGAGCTTGCAGAGGGCAGAAGCGCGCCGCACGACCTCCCTCCGCCCTGCCCCCCCCCCCCCCCCCCCCCCCGCACTGTGCCCCAGCATACAACACAAAGCTCCAGGCCCGGGCAATTCTCAGCCACCTCCCCTGCCCAGCAGGGTCCTGGGGCTTGGGCTGTCCGTCAGTCAGTCCCTGAACAGCATTTACAGACGCCCAGGGTGAGGCCTTCAGAGCAAAGCCTGAGCCTCTGATCCCATGTTTCTAAAATGTCAGGAGTGGCTCCTGGGCCCAGCGGCTCGGGGCTTTAAGCTAATTGCTGAGCACAGTTCCTACCAAAGGGAGGCCCAAGTGCTCACAGTGCCGAGAGGCTTGAGGCTTCCAGAAATGTGTTGCTATTTTTACTTTCCTTACATAACCCCAGGGAGGGATTAAAACCCTTACACTACAGCCTGAGATTCTTCGGCCTGGCTTTTTTCATTCATTGTTCCATCAGGATTAGAAGGCGGCCATGCCAGGCAGTTGCAGAGGCCCCTTCTGCCACCTGACCCCTCTGCCCAGCTGGTCACCACAGGCACATCTGGAAGGCCCAGCCGGGGTGAAGCAGGCGCTGTGGGGGGTACGGGTGCGAGCCGGCAGCCTCCACCTTTCCTCACGCTCCTTGGCTCACCTTGGCATTCGAACTTCTTGGCAGGCGTGGTGAGGAGCAGCTTGCCCTCCATATCTGGGGGCCCAGCGCAGCGGGCAATGCCTGGTTCCTTGTAGCCCGTCTTCACCCAGCTGGACAGCCAGCGGAGGTGGCAGTCACAGTACAGGGGGTTGGCACCAATGGCCCTGGTTCAGAAAGCAGAGAAGCAGGCATTACAGCTTTGGTTTTCCACAGGGCACAGGGCATTCCACCAGGGGCTGGCAAACTCCTAATTTCACGATCAGGTACTGTCACCCATACAGTTTCAAGTCCTTTACATGTGTCACCTTACTTTGTCCTCACCACACCCTACTATCCCCATTTTACATGTTGAAAATGAGGCTCAAACAGGTGGCCCTTGCCTAAGATTGCACAGAGAAAGGGAAGAGGTGGGATTTGAACTCGTGTTGTTGAGGCCAGAGCCTGTGCCTGCATTGCCCCCAGAGCGCACTGGGGAGAAAGGCACCAACATCCACCACTGTGGAAGGTGCGTCTTCCACGTGGCGCACCTGATCCTCTCATTAGCCCCACAGGGTAGCCTCTCCCTCCATCTCAGAGACGGGGGAACTGAGCCTCCTGCGGAATCAGTCACTGCCCTGAGGTCACACGACTAGGGAAGGGCCGCTCCTGGATCCAGGCCCAGAGCTGTCTCCCTCTGAAGCCCGGACTCTTTCATGTTTCTTTTCAGTTTTAGTCAAACAAGGAGTAAGTACATGGATGCATTCTCACTGTAAACCTCTTTCAAACGTTGCAGACCAAAGTCTCTACCTCACCCAACACTGTGAAGGTACTAAATGCCACTGAATTATACGCATTAAAATGGTTTGTTTTATATTACATAAATTTTACTTCAAAAAATTTTAAGGCACATTCCTACATCACTGACGGAGTGCAAAAGGGAATAACACTGATTCTGTGATATCTATGAAAGTCCCAGTACGGTTGCCTTCTGACCCACCAATTCTGTCTCTGGGAATTTGTCTCACAGATCTACCTGCATAAGTGCATAAAGACATCTGTCACAACATTGTTTGTAATAAGAAGACTGGAAATCAGGGTTCATTAGTGTGGGAGTACTTACATAAACCACCAAACATCCACATTATAAAAAAGCCTACCCCCGCTGACCCCGCCAGCCACCGGATACGTGGTCATCGTGCTTAAGCCTGGAGCTGTCCAGACCTTCCCATAGTCACATGTATCATGTCAGAAATTATATCCACCCACTAGACATCATTTCCGAGCAGCTTGCTTCTTGTCATTGAACAGCATGTCTTGGAGATCTTTCCAGGTCAGTGTATACATGAATCCATGTCATTTTGTCAGCTTGCTTCACAGCATCCCAAAGAATGGACGCCCATAGCTTACTAAGCCATTTCCCTGTTGCCAGACATTCTGGTCATTTCCAAAGGCAGTCAACACTGTTGTACATGCCTCTTTGTGAGGAAACATTTCTCCGGAACAGAGCCTAGACGTAGGGTTCAGGTTGCAGAGGAAATGCGTGTAAAAAAAACTGTTAACAGCTGCCCTCCAGAACAGGTCATACAGATGTACACATACCAGCAGTGTAAGGGCGCGCCTGCCCCAACATCATATACGGCCAACCTCCTCATGTTTTACCAGGCTGGTGGCCAAGCTCCTAATCTCACTGAACCACAATGAGACTAAGAGATGAACAGAACATGGATTTGGGAACAGGAAGGGGCCAGAGTTTTTTTTTTTTTGTATTTTTCTGAAGCGGGAAACGGGGAGAGACAGTCAGACAGACTCCCGCATGCGCCCGACCGGGATCCACCCGGCACGCCCACCAGGGGCGACGCTCTGCCCACAAGGGGGCGATGCTCTGCCCCTCCGGGGCGTCGCTCTGTTGCGACCAGAGCCACTCTAGCACCTGGGGCAGAGGCCAAGGAGCCATCCCCAGCGCCTGGGCCATCCTTGCTCCAATGGAGCCTTGGCTGCGGGAGGGGAAGAGAGAGACAGAGAGGAAGGGGGGGGTGGAGAAGCAAATGGGCGCTTCTCCTATGTGCCCTGGCCAGGAATCAAACCTGGGTCCCCCGCACGCCAGGCTGATGCTCTACCGCTGAGCCAACCGGCCAGGGCCAAGGGCCAGAGTTTTTTGATCCAGCAAATAGAAGATTTCAGAGCTTCATGTCTGATCACTGATAACCATTATTTTGAAAATACAAGGCTGTATGAGGTCAGTGAGAATGAGCACATATTAAGTGACCGATAGATACGCAGTGCCATTTTCCATCTGTTTCTGGGCAACACAGAGGAGGTGGTTCCCCTCAGAAGTGTGTGGTCTGATGAAAGCAGCATCCACTCTGAGCAGGAATGCCCCCAAATAGCACATCTGAGGACTGTGTGTTTTAAAAAGCAGGCTGAACGAGACTTGGACTCTGGCCCCAGTGCAGCTGCTCACTGCCCGGGTGACCTTGAGCGGCTTGCTTTACATCTCTGGGGCTCCCTTTATGACTCGATAAAGAGCCTGCAATCTGGAGAGGGGCAAAGACAAGCACATATGACCTACAATGGGTGCCGAGGGACCGGTGCAGCTTGGAAAAGCCAGCTCAACCTCGACGTGTATTTAATTTCTTTCTGTCCTGATTTGCTGACAGCATCCATCTTGGCTAATGGGGTAGGAGACATTTCCACTGAACAGAACTAGGGCTTCTCAGAAGCAGAGGAAGCTCAGACATGGATGTTTTTTTAAGTTCCTGTGTGTCCGTGTGTTAAAGAGAGAAAGAGAGAGACATTTAAATAACAGGAGCACAAAAATTGTGCTATATTTGAGATGTTTACATTAACCACATTAATATGTTTAACATAACAAGTGCAAAGAGATGTAATTATGTCATTCACATGATAAATAGAGAATTTAGTTTAAAACATTATTTGTAGTGTACTCTGGGGGTGTGGCCTGCTGATACACCGCCCATCTAAGGTTTATTCTGAATGGCTTCTTCTTTCAGTCCTGTTGCTCATTTACAGAACCTGCCCAAAAGGCTGAATCTGTGGCCACAGGGAACGTGGAGGCCTTGACACATTGTAGGATCGTACCAATTCCCCATTCTCAGATATATACCCCCCATAAATGGCGGCAAAGTTGCACCTCAAATGCAAGTGTTCCTTTCTGACTCTTAATATAAAAAAATAATAAAGAATAATAAAAACTACCTAAGTCAATATAAAGCTAATCAAAACTCGAAATTCTGGCTTGACTGACAGACACGTGCTTTCCTCGTTTCTGTCCGGAGCAGACCCCGCGCCACACCTGATTTCCGTTTCAACCTTTAATTTATCCAGTGGCCGGGTTCCTGTGGCTCATTCAGCAGTACTACTCGTAGTTCACGCTCAGCTGGGGACCCGTTTCCCAACAAAAACTACTGTGAGTCAGTGGGGAGTGGGGAGCCACAGGCAGCTAGGCTGCTCATCAGCCCAGAAGGACTGTGGATTCGGTCCCCAACAAGTGTATAAATAACCCTGTGTTGTTGATCTTTGGCGTAACTGGGAAAGAGATGAAACAGTAGATATTAGGTGTGCTCCTGCCAAGACCCTGCCGGGCTTCTCTTCATGTAACTGAGACCAAAATAGCTTTCCTGTGGCTGTTTGACCGAGGCGCCAACTGGAGAGTTTAGCATGTACTAAACTTCAAGATCTCCTTCACCTGAGCCCAGCCTCCTCCCAGGCAATTTATTTGTGCACATCACAGTCTCCTTCTGTGGGCCAGAGTTTCTAGAGAGCAGGAACCTTAAAGCCCAGCTGTGCCTGACAACAGCAGGCGTCGGTAAACACTGGCTGAGTCAAAGCTCACCAAAAGCATGAGAAAAGCAAAAACTTCAGCATGAAAGTAAATTCAAAAAGAAAAGAATCATCTATCATCCCGTACATGTAACTCACTTAATTTTCATACATTTCCTTCTAGTTCTTGTGTTATATATGTACATTTTTTAAATCAGTGTACCATCTTTTTTCTACAAGTTATTTTTTTTTAATTTATTTATTCATTTTTAGAGAGGAGAGGGAGAGACAGAGAGAGAGAGAGAGGAGAGACAGAGAGAGAGAAGGGGGGGAGGAGCTGGAAGCATCAACTCCCATATGTGCCTTGACCAGGCAAGCCCAGGGTTTCGAACTGGCGACCTCAGCATTTCCAGGTCGACGCTTTATCCACTGCACCACCACAGGTCAGGCTGTACCATCTTTTTTTATTCTACATTTTCATCAAATAATAAATTACAGTGTCATAATTATAATTAACTACTCACTATTCTGTCATATGGGCATTACTGAATCATTTCGTACTTACTTTTCATACCAAATTCTTAATGAATTCAGAAATCTAACTTCCCGGCATGTAGCAGATTAGAGGCAACAAAATGCCAGATTATAGAAATGAAGAATGATGTTGGGGAACCTTGATACCGGACCTGACACATAGTAAATACTTGCTGATGGATGGATGGACAAGACAAGTGGACAAAAGCTGAGAGATGTCCGGGGTACTAAAACCCAGGCCAGTGATGAGCACTCACAATTCTTATGGCATGTTAGAACCACAGTGGCCGTTAGAAATAATCTTTGTATCGGCGAGGAAAAAGGCCTGGAGAGATGTACAGATTGTCTGAGATCTTAACGCAAGTTGTTGCAAAACAGAGAGCTAATGCCACGTGTTCTGTTTCCTAATCTAAATTTATTTATTTATTTATTCATTTTAGAAAGGAGAGAGAGGGAGGGAGAGAGAGAGAGAGAGAGGAGAGAGACAGAGAGAGAGAAGGGGGGAGGAGCAGGAAGCATCAACTCCCACATGTGCCTTGACCAGGCAAGCCCAGGGTTTTGAACCGGCGACCTCAGCATTTCCAGGTTGATGCTTTACCCATTGCACCACCACAGGTCAGGCCTGTTTCCTAATCTAGAGTTGAAGGGGTTGAAATGTGGCGGACCTCACCCTGCGCCACCCCGCTGGCCCCCCCTCCCTCTTGCACACTGCCAGTGAAGAGGAGAGGCCAGGAACAGAGGGCACCTGCAGGAACAGGAACACTGGATGCTAACTCTTGGGCATCAACCCCCCGACTTGTTGTGGAGCCATAAGCATGTTCCTCCCTTCAGACTGCACATGGCCTTTGTGAAGCCCAGAGTGAACGCGGTGAGTCTCTACCATCCTTTCACTATTCCTTGACTCCTCGTAAGTGTTCAGGAAACCCTAAGAGTGTGCCACTCTGCCACTCTTCCACACAGAGGAGATCACGGACACATGTGTGCACTTACACACGTATTCCATAAGTATCGCAGGTGCACACACCTGAACACAAGCACATGCACGTTTCCCAGGCTACTGCCTCGTTCCATTCGAAACCCTGAGTATAAAGGGCAGAGTTTATTCGTGAGATTGCTTCATAACAACGAGAGATTTCTTTCACTCTATTCTCTATGGATGCTGTCTCATAGAGAAATGGGGCTTAGAAGTAACAAACAAACAAACACATTGATCAGTAATGTGCTGTTCCACAATTACCCCTTACTGATCTTTACGTCTTACTAACTGGATCCAGCCTTATTTCACTGTTCTAAAGAAAATCTAAATTTATAAATCAGTATGAGCTCAAATTTTGTTTTGAAAGGTTTGGGTTGTTTTGTTTGTATGTTTGTACAAAACATGTTGTTTTCTTCACTTCCCATTTGAAGAACAAAACCTCTAGATTTTGAGCTGGATTCAAGATCGGAATGTATATTAGGTATCATTCTCTTTTCATGGGGAAAGACGAAAGGTTGTCAACTTTACATTTAAAACCCAAGCCTAAAAGAGACACAAAAGGGGGGATCCAAAGGCATTTCAGAAAGGTGGGCCAGATGGTTGAAAAGGCCTCGCCTGGTGAGGTGGAGAATGAAAGCAGACAGCTGGCACAGCCCAGGGCTAAGCAAAAGAGGCTCGCGGCCCAGAGTAGAGGCAGACCCTGGCACCCAGCAGAGACAGGCATCTCCAAGAAAATGAGCTCGTAACCAAAATTTACCAAACACAGATGGAAAGACTCCCTGGGGAATGGGAGTCATCAAGTGCAACGAGCAACACTGCTCTTGCCTGGCCTTGGCTAGAGCCTCCCTCTCCAGCCAGGCTCCCTCCTGCCACCCTCCATCCGATCTGGCCTCCACAGGGCACCATGGCTTTCCAAGAGTTTTCTACAACTTAATTCTTCCACCATCCCTTTCTACCTATAGAATGAAGTCCACACTCCTTAGCACGGCACAAAGGCCCATCACAATGAAACCCCAACATTCCTTTCTAGATGCGTCTCTTCCCACCCCTCTCCTCACCTAACCAACCCCTTTATCTTATGCTGGACAACATTGCAACCCTGACTGTGTCATTTACTTTCTTGCCTCTGTGCCTTTACACATGCTGTTCCCTCGGCCTAGGATGTCCTTCTCCATCTTCTCCAAATGCCAAATTCCTAGTTTCTTTCCAACATAAATGGCACCTCCTATGTGCAGCTCCTCAGAGTTTTCTAGAGTTAGTTGCTGCTGTCTTTGAATTAATTCTTATAACGTCCAAGGTAGTCACAGAGAGAAGAATCCTCATGTTAGTAAATTCTTTAGCACCTCCCTCACTGTAGTTACTCAAGACATATTTATTGAAGCAATTAAAAATAAATAAAAAACTTTGGAATCAAAGTTAAACAAACCTAAGTTAAGATCCCGTCTCTGTCGTTTCCTAGCTTTATGACTTAGGGAAGCTACTTAACTTTTCAGTACTTGGGACTATAAAATGGAAATAATAAATCCTACCAAGACAGAACCCCTCACCCATTCCACTGCTGTGGCAGACATCACTAATCAATCACTGCACTCTTCCCACTGAATCCAGATTCCCCTGGAATCTTCGGTGTGGGCTTAAGGCAGTCCCCATCAAATCTGTACAGCCGATACACAGCATAAAACTTTCTTCTCATTTTGGCCATGAAGTAAACAGGATACCACAGAGAAAGTTTTCACGTGCAGCAAAATATTCATACCAAGCAGACCCTCAATGAATGACACATGATTATGTTATTTCCTCAAGTCTAAAATCTTTGATGCACTACTGATTTCCCATGCTTTGGAAGGGGAGACGAAATATTATAAGATTTAAATATAGAGATCACTATAAAGTACACTGATTTCAGAGACTAAAATGTGGAAAAGGTGAGTCTTAGAACTGAGACAATCCAGTGAGATTGTTGAGTGAATGAACTTCAAGGAGAGACTCTTAGGGGGACCCCAGAAGGCTCTCTGGCCTGGCTGTGCCTGCCCCCAGGCCCTGGCACTGGGGCATGCAGAGGGCAGGAGGGTGCAGTGACACGCAGGGTCCCAGCTGCAGCCCATCCGGCCAGAACGCTGCCTCAAACTGCAGCTGAGACTCCAGGAGAGAACGCTCTGAGCCCGGACTCCCCTCCAGAATTAGCCCACTGCTTTTTTGTTTCTTTACTTTTTTTTTTTTTTAGCGTGGTAAAATACATTTAACATAAAATTTGCCATCTGGACCATTTTAAGTGTACAGTTCTGTGGCATCAATTACATTCATTGTGTTTTGCAACCATCACCACTATCTGGTTCCAAAACTTGTTCATCACCTCAAACAGAGACTCTGCGTCCTTAAACAAAAGCTGCCCATTTCTGCCTGCTCCCAGCACCCAGCACCCAGTTCTCCTCTGTCGCTACGACCTGTACTACCTTGGGGACTTCGTATTGGTGAGGTCACGCACTACTTGTCATTCCGTGCCTGGCCTGTTCTACTTCGCATCTCCATGTCATCGCAGGTGTCAGAGCTCCATGGCTGGATAATCTCCCAGTGTACGGATACACTACACTTTGTTCGTGTCCATTCATCTGCTGATGGACGCTTGGGTTGTTTGTGGTTTCTGGCAATTGTGTGAATGATGCTGCTGTGGACATGGGTGGGCAAGTATCTGGGTCCCTGCTTTCGGTTCTTCGCAGAATGGACTTGCTGGAGCATACGGTAATTCTACAGGGAGCTTTTTTTTTTTTTTTTTCTTTTGTATTTTTCTGAAGTTGAAAATGGGGAGGCAGTCAGACAGACTCCCGCATGCGCCCGACCGGGATCCACCCGGCACGCCCACCAGGGGGCGATGCTCTGCTCATCTGGAGCGTTGCTCTGTTGCAACCACAGCCATTCTAGCGCCTGAGGCAGAGGCCACAGAGCCATCCTCAGCGCCCGGGCCAACTTTGCTCCAATGGAGCCTTGGCTGCAGGAGGGGAAGAGAGAGACAGAGAGGAAGGAGAGGGAGAGGGGTGGAGAAGCAGATGGGCGCCTCTCCTGTGTGCCCTGGTCGGGAATCGAACCCAGGACTCCTGCACACCAGGCCGACGCTCTACCACTGAGCCAACTGGCCAGGGCTACAGGGAGCTTTTTGAAGATCGGGTATACTGCTTTCTAAGACTAGCTCACGCAGGTGCAGTGCTTGGCAACCAGTAAATGGTCATTACTACTTTTATTATTGCTGGTGAAGAGTTCTCAAATTCCATCGTTGCGACTGATAAAACCTGAACGTATAAGAGTTTGAGATGGGGAGCATTAAAAGTTCACAAGCTCAGTTAGTTTCAGGGTAAAAGCAACACAGTCTGATAGTCTCAAGAGGTAGGGTCTTTCTTCGAATCCAAATTCTGTTTAATCCAGAGTGGCCCCAAGAATGGGGCCGGAGATACTTACAAATGAGACAGGGAGGTCACATCTGCGAAGATGCCCTCTGGAAGGGCGGCGATGTCATTGCCATGCAGGGACCTGCGGAGGGAAGGGGCTGTCAGTGCTTCATCTGAGGCAGAACCTCGAGTTCTGATGGGGGGCGTGGTGCTGTGAAGGAGATGCCCTCACCTCCCAGAGGGACCCTGCCCTGCTGGCCACAGGCAGGGGAGAGGGAGCCCCTAATCATCCAGAGAGACCACCCTGCCTCTCAGCCCTCCTGGAAGACTCTCTTTTTTCTATAATAAATAACTCAAGCGCCATTTCTGTTTCCATAACAGATGGAATGCATGCTGCCAGGAGCCTGAGGGATAGACTTTTTCTTGGTAAAGAAGTTAATAGATGACCATAAACTGGGGCGAACAATGTCATCTTGCCCCAGATGGAGCTGCCAGAGAATTTGAGTGCATAGCACATGAGGGGCCATCGTAACAGTGTGACAGAAGTCTGAGCACAGGGTAAAAACTTCGCAGTGGGAATTCTTAGAAAAGATGCCTGAATCTTGCAACATTGTCTCTCTGAACAAGAGACTCACATGCAGACAATGAGCTGTCTTATCTTGGATGCCGCCCCCCGCCCCCCACACACACACTGCAGACACAACCTGGGGCAGACAGCAACCCCCTTTCTCAGCTGTTTTCCTGTTCATTCCGTGGACTGTTAGGACTTGAATGAGAGTGGACTGGCCTCCCACCTTTGGACAGAGTTGGCCCTCCTGAGACCCCAAATGTGGGGATATTTCTGCTCACCGTGTGGGTGGGTGACAGGGTAGGGTCCCGGGTGGGGGGGATTTCCCAGAGGAATGAAGGGCAGAGACTTACAGCAGACGCAGGGAGCGCAGCCCCTGGAAGGTCAGCGGAGGGATACACTGCAGGGCATTGTAGCTGAGGATCCTGCAGGGAGGGGGAAGGCAGGCAGGCAGGCAGGGGGGAGGGAGGGAGGGAGGTGGGGGAGGAAGGGAAATGGATTGATGTTTGCCTGGGGGAGGGGTGGGGAGGATCATCAAGGGCTGCAAGAAAACTTCTGGGAGTGATGGAATGGTCCCTATCCTGATTGTGGTGTTGGTTCCATGGGTGTGAGCTTAGATCAAAATGTATCAAAGTGTACATCTGAAGTATGTACAGTTTATTGTATATTAATTGTCCCTTAATAACAAGAGAAAGGAGCCACTTTCATCACAGGAGAGGGCTGTTTCCCTCGCAGCAGCCAGGGTCACTTAGACCAGGAGTTCTCAGCCTTGGCACTGTGGATGATTCTTTGTTTGGGGGCTGTCCCCACCCATGAGCTGCTGGTAGCTCCCCTGCTCTCCTCCAACTGTGACAACCAAAAGTGGTTTGGACATTGCCGAATGTCTGCTGGAAGGCAGAGCCACCCCTGGTTGAGAACCACGGCCCTAGACCATGGCAGCTTCACACACAGGCTCATGGAGACTTTGAAAAGGGTCCACGCTGATTAATAAGTAGGCCATGGGGCGGATAAGTCAGGTGGATGGAAGCTGCACTTCAAGGCCTCTGGCCCACATCCTGCTCCTGAGCCTGGGCTAGTTCGGGACTCCATCTTGGCTCTACTGTGTGACCGCAGTAGAACCTAAGGGAAAGTTCAGAAGTCTCTGACACGTTAACTGAAAAATGAGGTTTTGGGAAAGTGAATGAGATACACTCATAAGCTCCAGGAAAATATATAGGATGCTTGTTAATGCTTTCTTGGATATATATATATATAAAAACAATCATGAAATTAGGGGCACAAAAATGTTTCAAGGGTCACTATTCACAATAATGCAAACTGTAAACAACCCAAATATCCATCAACAGGAGACCGGGTAAGGAAAGTATGGAATACTCCTCCAAGGAATACTATACAGCAGTGAAAATGAACAGACCACAGCTTCACACAGCACAAGTGGATCTCACAAGCATCATGGTAAATAAAAATATATATTCTACATAATACAATTTATACAAGGTTAAAAAATGGGCAAAACTAAACTTCGTTATGTAGAAATGAATTTGTAGATGGCGACACTATAAAGAGCAAAGACGTGATCAACATAAGAGTCAGGGTCAGGAGTGCCTTGAGTGGAGAAGGGAGGGATAATGAGCAGGAAGACGCAGGGCAACTTCCGGGGTGCGAGCTGTGTTCTAGCTTTTTGCCTGAGGTATTTACATGCATGCCAGCTTTATGATTATTTGTTAAAATTGTACATTTCTATCTTTTGTACTTTTCTATATATATGCTGTATTTCACAATTTTTAAAAAATGTTCTTTAAAATTGACTTTGGCTGGCAGGCCCTGGCACACTCCGTGGCAGGTGGGGGAGTCGCATGTGATACCTGTAAGTGACCAGGGTTTGGGTCAAGTCTCATTAGCCATAACACGAGCCCTCCCGCCGCTCCCCGCACCAGGACTCACAGAGTGGTCAGTTGGCTCATGTTGGTGAAGGAGGAATTGCTTAAGGAACTGATCTTGTTGTTACTTAGATCCCTGGAAAAGACAAAGGCCCCCAACAGATGGTTTCATAGTAAGAACTGGTCTGATATTAGTCGTCTCTCCCCCTTCACCTTTTCAAGTATATTTGAGCCCCTCATGGAGCTGAGTCACACTACTAGACCAAAGAAAGGTTGTTTCTCTCTTTGGCAATCTGCCACCAGCTAACAAATCACTCCACACACCCCTCCCCCACCACACACATTGGAATAGTCAAAACACATTTGTGCTACTCAAAGTAGCTAGTCCTTAACCTGAATGTCCCATACAGCAGGAACCTGTGCCAAAATGAGATCTCCTATGACACTAAACACAGTTTACTGTAGCTGACTTTTTTTTTTTTTAAACCGGAGATCTTTACTCTCTTTTTTTTTTAATTTTTATTTATTTATTTATTCATTTTAGAGAGGAGAGAGAGAGGGAGAGAGAGACAGAGAGGAGAGAGAGACAGGGGGAGGAGCTGGAAGCATCAACTCCCATATGTGCCTTGACCAGGCAAGCCCAGGGTTTTGAACCGGCAACCTCAGCATTTCCAGGTCGATGCTTTATCCACTGCGCCACCACAGGTCAGGCTGACATTTTTTTTATAGCAAGACTTCCTCAATGAAGGAAGCAATATGTGCATTTATATTCTGGTGCAAGTTCCTATTCTAATTGTGGACCTATTACAAATAGTTCTCAGGCTGCCTGACCAGGCGGTGGCGCTGTGGATAGAGCGTCAGACTGGGAGACGGAGGATCCAGGTTCAAAATTCCGAGGCTGGCGGCTTGAGTGCGGGCTCATCTGGTTTGAGCAAAGCTCACCAGCTTGAGCCCAAGGTCGCTGGCTTGAGCAAGGAGTCACTCGGTCTGCTGTAGCCCCCCAGTCAAGGCACATATGAGAAAGCAATCTTTGAACAAATAAGGTGTCGCAACGAAGAATTGATGCTTCTCATCTCTCTCCCTTTCTGTCTGTCTGTCCCTTATCTGTCCCTCTCTCTGTCTCTGTCTCACACACACACACACACACACAAATAAATTAATTAATTAAAACAAACAAACAAATAGTTCTCAGACTACCGTTGATCCACAGACCAACTTTGAGTAGTAGTGCTGCTCCAAGCCACACTAAAATAGGATGTTCTCTTAACTTTCTTTTTGGTAGAATCTGGCCAATAAGTAGACAAAGACAATTGAGGTGAGGTGTTAATTAGGCTGGAAGGCTAAGAGGAGCTAACTTATTCTGAGGCTTATTTTGCATTTTTTTAATGAGGTGGAAATAATAAAAAAGCAGATGTTTAGCCTAAAGAAAAATTTAGTTACAGAAACTTACTTATAGCTGCTATATTTCATATTCGGTCTGGGAGCCAAGATTGGACTGAGAAATTTCCCATCATCCTCTACTTGTGCACAGGCTCTTACCTCTGCAAGGCTGACCCTCATTAACAATAATTATCAGCCCAGAGGGAGACCTGGGGAGATGGTGTGGGGAGAAGCAGACTGGGTCCAACCCAAGGAGCCTGGAACAGTGCAATCCCCAAGCATGGCCACTAGGTGGCAAAACAGCTCTATGCACAGGTGTTGCCAGGGGGAGGGGTGAAAATTAAAAAACAAACAAAACAAAAGAACAGAATCTACCAGAAGTGGGATCTCTAGGGAATTCCAGCCACAACGGCCAGATGTCAATGGCCCTCTTGTCCTCTGAGGCAAGTCTGGGGGTCCTCAAGTTTCCTGGATACTCACACAAGCTGCAGGTACTTGTAGGTGGATAGCTGTCCTGGAACCAGCGTGAACTGATTCCCATCCAAGTAGCTGCAGGAGAAACACAGGGGTTAGTGCACGGTCTCTGCCTCTGTCCCACGCTGGAGACGCTCTCCCAGCAGCCGGGGTGTTGGTCAAATATGTTTGTAAAAATGATGTATATGTTTGCTTGCTTTTAGTTTGCATTGGGTGTGGAGGACATACTGTAAGCTGGCAAAGTCCTTATAGCCTAAGGCAGGTGTCCCCAAACTTTTTACACAGGGGGCCAGTTCACTGTCCCTCAGACTGTTGGAGGGCCGGACTATAAAAAAAACTATGAACACTGGCCAGTTGGCTCAGCGGTAGAGCGTCGGCCTGGCATGCGGGGGACCCAGGTTCGATTCCCGGCCAGGGCACATAGGAGAAGCGCCCATTTGCTTCTCCACCCCCCCCCCCTCCCTCCTCTCTGTCTCTCTCTTCCCCTCCCGCAGCCAAGGCTCCATTGGAGCAAAGATGGCCCGGGCGCTGGGGATGGCTCCTTGGCCTCTGCCCCAGGCGCTAGAGTGGCTCTGGTCACAGCAGAGCGACGCCCCGGAGGGGCAGAGCATCGCCCCCTGGTGGGCAGAGCATCGCCCCTGGTGGGCGTGCCGGGTGGATCCCGGTCGGGCGCATGCGGGAGTCTGTCTGACTGTCTCTCCCCGTTTCCAGCTTCAGAAAAATACAAAAAAAACCCCACACCAAACAAACAAACAAAAAAACAACAACTATGAACAAATCCCTATGCACACTGCACATAACTTATTTTAAAGTAAAAAAACAAAATGGGAACAAATACAATATTTAAAATAAAGAACAAGTAAATTTAAATCAACAAACTGACCAGTATTTCAATGGGAACAATGTTCCTCTCACTGACCACCAATGAAAGAGGTGCCCCTTCCGGAAGTGAGGCGGGGGCTGGATAAATGGCCTCAGGGGGTCGCATGCGGCCCACGGGCCGTAGTTTGGGACCCCTGGCCTAAGGCTTAGTTTTTTTTTTGTTTGTTTGTTTTTTTTTTGGTTCTCCCCAGGAACTGTGGGGTCTTTTTTATTTTTATTTTTAATTTTTTTTTTTAAATTCATTTTAGAGAGGAGAGGGAGAGACAGAGAGAGACAGAGAGAGAGCAGGGGGAGGAGCTGGAAGCATCAACTCCCATATGTGCCTTGACCAGGCAAGCCCAGGGTTTCGAACCGGCGACCTCAGCATTTCCAGGTCGACGCTTTATCCACTGCGCCACCACAGGTCAGGCTAAGGCTTAGTTTTAAGATTAAGTCTTTCCCACCCTTTTAATATTGTACTAGGATCTTTTCAACTTCCTTCTAATACTAAGATCTTCTCAACACTAAGCTTTTCCCCACGCTCCTGACTGTTGCACGATGGGGGGTTGTGCACTCTCATGAGGAATCCCATTTATGCCTCAGATAAGTGGCTTTGTATCAGAGACTTCCTTATTTGTATATTGGCTTAAAGGTTTTGATTTCTACACTATAAAATAAAGCAGACCAGGGGCTCTTTCTCTCGGTTCCTGCCATCAGCATTGCAGAGGAAAGGCAGCCAAAATGGTGAAATGGTGAAGGAGAAGCCAGTTTGTGTAGGAGAAGGAGATGGGGAACAGAGGTGAATAAGATTGGTGAAGTGGAAACCTTTGATTCTAGGAAAACTCGGTTGAGTCAGTGGCTTTGGGAGTTTTCTGAATGGAAAGGGAAGTGTTTCCCCACTGTGTGTTTTTACTCGCTTATGGAGTGCGAGTCGGGAATAAAGGAAAAGGGACCATCAGTTCTTGGCTCTGTTGATTCATTATGATCAATCCGGATTAAATGTGAACCTGCGTTGGCCAGGCGGCTGTGATGGTGGCCGCGGCTACTGGCCTTACACAGGGCCTTCTTCTCCCTTGTGTCCTTTCCTACCTGCAGGCCACCCAATGGCTCAGAATTGCTTATCGGAGGAGAAAATACTTAACTTCTTAGGCTGTTTAAATAGGTGCCACCCAAAAAACTTCCTAAAAGCCACCGAGACAGGAAGCCTCCCTCAGCTCCTGTCCTGTGCCCCTGTCTCGCCCTCTCGGCCTCCTTCCAGCCTGTGGGCATTACCAGGGCTCAGTGCTGGGCCCCTGTCCTTCCCTCTGCTCTGCAGTTTTCCTAGCCAAATAGATCTGGTCTACATGTTAATACCTCTCAGGCCCCCCTGCCACCCACCCTAACCCCCACCCACTCTCAGGTCTCCTCTCTGCCTGCTGGCAAGTTGTATGAGGCCGGTCTCCTGAAACTCCGCACCCAAAGGTGCCCAAACCCGAGCTCAGTATTTTCACTCCCAAACCGGCTTCCTTCACCTCATCAGCATCATACTCCATGTTCCTAATCATTAGGCTCTAGGACCCTGACATGATTCCCCAACTCCCCCTGCAGCCAGTCCCAAGACCGCTGGCTTCTCCTACCCACTGATCTCTCATTAGTTGCTTTTAAAAAAATTGTTTTTTCAATTATAGCTGACATTTGATGTTATGTTTGTTTCAGGTGTACAGTATTTTTTTTTTTTTTTGTATTTTTCTGAAGCTGGAAACGGGAAGAGACAGTCAGACAGACTCCCGCATGCGCCCGACCGGGATCCACCTGGCACACCCACCAGGGGGCGACGCTCTGCCCACCAGGGGGCAATGCTCTGCCCCTCCAGGGCGTCGCTCTGCCACAACCAGAGCCATTCCAGCGCCTGGGGAAGAGGCCAAGGAGCCATCCCCAGCGCCCAGGCCATCTTTGCTCCAATGGAGCCTTGGCTGCGGGAGGGGAAGAGAGAGACAGAGAGGAAGGAGGGGGTGGTGGAGAAGCAAATGGGCGCTTCTCCTATGTGCCCTGGCCGGGAATCGAACCCGGGTCCCCCGCATGCCAGGCCGACGCTCTACCACTGAACCAACCGGCCAGGGGGTGTACAGTATCTTGATTTGACAATTATGTAATTTATGAAGTGATCTCCTTGATAATTCTAGTACCCACCTGCCCCCATACATGGCTATCATTAATATTCTTGACTACTCATCATTTGCTTTTGTTCTGTTCTTATATTACCTGATTTCATACGTGTGTCACCCACGCTGGGCTCCTGTGCAGCCATCTTGCACTCCTCCAACCTTGGTCTCCCTTCTGGGACCCACTCTCTACACTAGGGGTCCCCAAACTACGGCCCGCGGGCCACATGCGGCCCCCTGAGGCCATTTATCCTGCCCTGCCACACTTCTGGAAGGGGCACCACCATCTCATTAGCCAAAAACAGGCCCATAGTTCCCATTGAAATACTGGTCAGTTTGTTGATTTAAATTTACTTGTTCTTTATTTTAAATATTGTATTTGTTCCCGTTTTGTTTTTTTTACTTTAAAATAAGATATGTGCAGTGTGCATAGGGATTTGTTCATAGGTTTTTTTTATAGTCCGGCCCTCCAATGGTCTGAGGGACAGTGAACTGGCCCCCTGTGTAAAAAGTTTGGGGACCCCTGCTCTACACTCTCATTCAAGTCATAGTCCTTGAAGCTGAGCCCATCAAAACTTCTCCTACTGCCCCATGTCTACAAGGTAGAGCTTGGGGTTCAAAAGCTGCGAAGCTGCCTGACCAGGCGGTGGCGCAGCGGCTAGAGCATCAGACTGAAACGCGGAAGACCCAGGTTCGAGACCCTGAGGTCACCAGATTGAGCCCCCAAAAAGCTGCGAAGCTGCTCTCCTATTCCCCTAGTGCCACCAGCCATCCTTGCTGAGCAGTGACCCAAGCACCAGCAGCCGAGGCCCTAGCTGGGTTCCCTGCTCAGGACCTGAGCTCAGGATGGCTCCCCACACCCCGGAGATTCAGGGAGCAGCACATCAGGCCCACATTCACCCGGACCCATCACTCTGTTGTCATTCAAAGCAGCTTCCTGCCCATCTCACTTGATCCTCCCAGCTGCCCTTCAATATACCCCAGCAGCCCCATTTTACAGCTGAGGAAACTGAGACTAAAAAAAATCAAGTGACTTTCTCAGCATCCTCAGTCAAAGAAGGCAGCCATCCCACCTGTCCCATTATTCTCAGGGCTGCTATGAGGCACCAAAGAGAAAATAGGGACTTTAGCAGCTCTGTGACAGAAAACTGGGCAGGTGACAGGGAACGCCAGTCACTGGACCAGGACTGCCTTGGTCAATGTGCTTGTGAAGAAATAGCCAGACTTGCTGGTAATGAAAGAAATAAAATGAAATCGTCATGCATTCTCCACGGGAGAAAAAGAAAAGCTTGGCTACGGAGGCCTGGAGGGACCAATCCCAAGAGAGAGGTAAAGTGAGGGACTGACCAAAGCCTTTCATTTGGAAGTACCCTTTGAAGAAGCCCAGCTCTCCACATGTGTGTCATTTACACCAAAACCACATGAGCTCAGATACCAAATCCCAATGAACAAAGATTTTAGACCACTCAGTCAGTGTTGATAGGAGGGCAGACACGCTGTCTCCAGACACAGTTAGTTAGAGTACAAAGGAAACTGCTTTTCTGGAAGGCCGTCAGGCAAAAGGCGGCAAGAGTCCTAACAACGCACGGCTCCCGGGCTAACAGTCTCACTGAAGCGCTATTTATGATAGTAAAAGATGGGAACAGCTTAAACACCCAACAGAGGGGGATTTGTTATATAGCTCACAGTAGATTCATATGATAGAATATTATGTGACCAGTAAAAACAACTTTTGTGAGTTTTCATTGCAGAGTGGAATGCTCATGAGATAATATAAAGCAAAGCAAGCAATACTATTTCTTATTTTAAAGACAGAGCTTAATTTAAAGGGATGAAGCCCTGGCCATGGGTGACTCATGCCATCAGGTGACTGCAGAGGGATCAAAGCAAAGCTCAACGCCTTCTTGGAACCAGTGTCTCCCGCAAAGCGCCAAGCGCAAGCTGCTAGTCAGCTAGTATCTGCTCTGGCCGCCTTCTCCTCCTGACGCCAGGCGTCCGGCTACTCACAGTTCTGTGACGTTCTTGGGGAGGCCCTTGGGCAGGGCCTGGAGGTGCTTGTTGCTGCATCGGACCACGGTGTCCAGGCAGGAGCATTCCTGGGGGCACTGTGGGCGGGGCAGGCAGCCCCCCTCCTCCTGGCCTGGGGAGGGAGGCACGAAGTCACATCAGTGAGGGGACAGGCTTTCTCAGGGTCTCCTGTAGCCAGGGCCCCTCTGCGGGTGCCTCAGAACAGAAGCCCTTCTCGGCCGCTCCCTCACACTCCAGTGAGTCTCCTCTTGGCTGCACCCCTCCCTTGCCAGGGACAAAGCCCCTTGGACCTGTTTTGAGGTTAATATAGGTCTTGGGTCGATCTCTTTCATCTCAGGCCCAAGGTGGCTCTGGGCACAAAAGAGAAGGAGGATGGCAGCCACACCTTTTCCTGAGCACCTACTATGTGCTCGACACTGTATCAAACAGTCCCCTTGACAGTGGAGTGTCACTCTCATCCCTAGAATACAAGCACCATGAGGACAGAGACTGTGTCTCTTCTTTGTTCACTGAAGGAGCCAGGCACACAGCAGAGGAGGGCCAGGCACACAGCAGAGGAGGGCCAGGCACACAGCAGAGGAGGAGCCAGGCACACAGCAGAGGAGGGCCAGGCACACAGCAGAGGAGGGCCAGGCACACAGCAGAGGAGGAACCAGGCACACAGCAGAGGAGGGCCAGGCACACAGCAGAGGAGGGCCAGGCACACAGCAGAGGAGGAGCCAGGCACACAGCAGAGGAGGAGCCAGGCACACAGCAGAGGAGGAGCCAGGCACACAGCAGAGGAGGAGCCAGGCACACAGCAGAGGAGGGCCAGGCACACAGCAGCCCTCAAAACAGAGCAGCTGAATGAATGGGTTTTTGTTTTACTGAGACCTGGAGAGGTTAAATGACTTGCTCAGGTCAGGAGACTGGTCAGAAGCAATGTGAGGCTGTACCCACTGCATATTCAGGACAGTGTGAACCTATACATCTGCAGCATGTAGGAGCAGCCAGGAGGCAGGTCTCTGGGTTAAATATATTGTGTAAAGAAAACCCATGTCTGACCAGATAGCTCAGTTGGTTAGAGCACTGTCCCCAAGCACAGAGGTTGCCAGTTCGACCCCTAGTCAGGACACACACAGGGACAGATTGATGTTCCTGTCTTCCTCTCTGTCTCCTTCCCTTCCTCTCTCACTAAAATCAATAAATAAAAATTTTAAAAAGAAAGAAAATCCACTAACATGTTACTGTGAATTTTCTCTGAATGATAATCGGTAATGTGTTTTTTTTTTTTTTATCCGTATTTTCCCATTTTTTAAACAATAAGCACATATTGCTCTTATAATCAATCACACAAAGCACCACCAGGCAGGGGCAGGGGCAGGGGCAGGGGCAGGGGCAGGGGCAGGGGCAGGGGCAGGACTAAGAGCTGGCCTCCTGCTCCTCCCCCCTCCCCTCCCTCTCCACCGACCCCTCCTCTCAAGGGCATGTCACAGGGCACTGCTGCCCGCTCCCCACCCCAGACCTGGCCCGGCGGCTGGCCCTCTCTCGTGTCACCCAAGGGCCTATGAGTTACCTTCCTCACACCTGAAGTCAGGGAAGGCCACGTCCTGCAGGGGAATCTGCCGCAGGAAGTCCGGGCTCTGGCACCGCGGGTTCCCCGTCACGATCTTCCTCCTGCGCAGCCAGTCGCCCAGCCAGGCCAGCCGGCAGTTGCAGTTGAAAGGATTGGCCAGAAGGTTTCTGGAAGAAGCCATTTGTGTGACCACAAAGACACCCAGCCAGTCACGGCTGTCCCATCACAGCCCTCTCTGGCCGAGGTACTGTCCACGCGACCACCCACACTCCCCCAGACAGCCAACCAACCGTTACCAAGAGGCTGCGTTCCAACGTGGTGGGACTCAAGCATCAACAAACTTGGTGTTGGTCAAGTAAGTTTGTAAATATGATGTATGGGTTTGCTCGCTTGTGGTTTGCATTGGGGGCTGGGCAACGCCAGATACAGTGGTCTGTGAGGTTGCGGGGGGGCCTTCCTGATCGGGAGGGGCCGCTGCCTTGCTAATGTTTACTGGAAGGGAGATTCTGTCCCATCACCGAGAGGTACAGGAGGATTTCTTCTTCCTCCCCTCCCTGATCAGGGAAGGCCCTCTATGGGAAAATCAGGTTTTCTGCTTTTCCCTTGGCTTCTCTTGTGGCTCGCCTGTCTTGGTGAGACACCAATAAACAGAACAGCCCACCATCCTCCAAGAGGGATGGCGGGGTGGGGCAGGGTTCCTGGGTGCGGATGGCTGCCGCCAGAGCCTCAGGCCCGCCGAGGGCTGGACTCACAGTGTGGAGAGGGCCTGCAGGGTGTCGAAGGCTCCGGGGGAGATGGTGGCGATCTGGTTGTCGTAAAGCGAGAGCAGGCGGACGTTGCGCAGGCCGGTGAAGCTGTCGTTGTGGATGCAGCTGATACGATTGTTCCTCAGCATCCTGGGATGGGGTGAGGACAAGGGGTCGGGGAGAGCCATGCTGTGCCTGTGGCCACTGCCTGAGAGGCCTTCTGGCCACCGCCAGCCAGCTCACAGGTTCTCCTCGGGCGGCACTGACCCTCCTGAACCCTTCACAACTGGGCCCTGTGGCCACTGCCTGAGAGGTCTTCTGGCCACCGCCAGCCAGCTCACAGGTTCTCCTCGGGAGGCACTGACCCTCCTGAGTCCTTCACAACTGGGCCCCTGTCAGACCCCCTGCCTCTGAGATGCCTCCTCTGCCTCCCGCCCGCAGGGCCCCCACTCGCCATCCCCTTCACTCCATGGATGCTGGTGCCTTCCCCAACTTCCAGGCCAGGCTCCATGTCAACACCAGAGCGATTTCCTGAAATCCTAATCCTGGTTGTGTCCCTCTTCAGCCTGAAGTCCACAGTGGCCTCCAAACTGCCCACAGAATAATGTTAAACTCTTTATTGTGACTTTCTGGAGCCTGCTCACCCAGCCCCAGACCAGCACCTTCCCATCACCCTGGAGAGTGACACACCCTCGACTCCGTTGTACTGTAGGTGTGTCCAGGCCTGTCTCACCACACCCTCCCCCCACCCCACGATTTCCTTCTAGAATGGCCTTCTGCCTCATTTATATCTGCAAAAGTCTCTGTTCATCTCAAAAACCTGGCTCAAATCCCCTCCCAACCCCAAACAAAAACCAAGCCTGGCAGAGAATAGGCAATTCATGAAAGAAATAAAAATGGTCCATGAACAGTCATAAAAAATGTTCAAACTTATCAGTAATCAAAGACATCTAAGCAATACTTTATCTTTGCCTCATAAACTACAAAATCATTAAAAACATAAAGATAATAATATAAGAATAGTATCGCTGCTCTAGTCAGCAAGGATGTGGGTGAGTGGGCACTTTCACACCCGGCGTCTGGAGAATGGCTGGGGCCTCCCCCCGAAGAGCACAGTGAGAGGCACCCAAGTCCCTAAAGGGGCACTTCATGCGTCACCCAGCAAGACTGATTTCAGGAATTGTCATAAGGGAATAATCCTGGATGAGCTGAGAACTGCATGAGAAACATATTAATCACAACACTTTTTACCATTTAAAAATTAGAAATAGCCTAAATTGCCAGTAATCTATAGTCATTCAAAATGATGTAAAAAAATTTTTTAATGATTTTTAAAGGTGCTCACATTGACTATCAGGAAAAAGCAGGTTTCAAAAGAAAACTATTACAGGATCTATTAGAAAGATCCACACGCATGCATGTATGTAGGTGGGTGTGAATAGCATGTGTACGCAGGTATATACACATAGATTGTTTCTGCAGAGTGAAGATCGCGGGTGTTTCCTTTCCCGTGCCTGCACGTCACTCTTGCTGGCTCTGTCCCTGTACTAGCCTTCCCCCTCTCCTCCGTCTCCATCCGTGCCTTCTTCAGAAAGAACCCAAGAGCCTGCTTGAATAGCCCACGGCCCCCTCATTCAAGAAATACAAGGCAAGCATAAATGAGAACGAGGCAGCCCTGCGTGAACAGCCCGGCTAAGTGGCCACGCTGTGTTCACAGTGGAAAAGCAAGCTGCAAAGCACAGCACATAAGAAAACTCCCTTTTTGTAAAACAAATGAAAGCCCCCAGAGTCCCTTCGTGCATTCGTGAACGGTACGCAGATTCCAAGGTCTGTGCTCCGGAAGCAAGTCCAGCCTGCTGCAGGGCTGGGCTCAAGGAGCAGAGCTTCGACGGCCGTGCTGCCCGATGTGTACAGCTGCTACGACCCACATGCAGCTACGTAGATTTAAATTAGTTAACATAAAATGAAATTCAAAATGTAGTGCTTCACTCAAGAGCGCACATCAAGTATTCCATGGCCACATGTGGCTATTGTGTTGGACAGAGCAGACGTGGGGCCTTTCCGTTCCTGTGGGATGTCCGACTGGACAGCACTTTCTGCTGGATACGTGGACGGTCTGCACGACCATCCGGGAGCCAGCGCTGCCCGGGCAGAGTGGCTCACGGCACCGCTCGAGGAGGGGCGGGTGACGTCAGGATCCTACTGGGTCCTGATGTCTGCTCTGCTCTGGCTGGGCTCCGGGTCACGGGACCCCAGAATCCCAGCAATGGTGGGCCATCGCTGCTCTCCCGTCTATACCCCCATGAGTCACGTCTGCAGTGTCCCCGCCACGGGGCCACTAGCCCCTCCTGCCTGCAGTTGTGCCGGTGCTCCGCAGAGGCTGACCACAGGGCGACAGGAGCGGACCTCCAGAAGGGCCGCCTCCCTCCACCCCTTCACCGGGCATAAACCCCACATCCCAGGGAACAAGAAAACAGGTCTGACCACAGTTACCAACATCTGATGGCCCACTACAGGCAAGGTCCTCAGCTGTCCCCTCCTCCTGCAAGCTGGGGTCAGGGGGAGGCCTCCCACCCACTCTTCCCTTCCCTTGAATGCAGACACCCACACTCTGGCTTTAGCTTACTGAAGTCCCGCCATCCACCCTGCTCCCTGGCCCACACACTCACAGGGTCCTCAAGCCATCCAGGCCACGGAACATGCCGCTCCGGATGGACTCCAGTTGGTTGGCGGTCAGGTGCAGCTCGCTCACAGAGGCAGCGCCCTCGAAGGCCCCGTCTTCGATTTCTGACAACTTGTTGTTGCTCAGATTGCTAGGAGAAGAGGTGGCAGAAGGACGATGGAGCTTCAGACCCCACTTCCTGCACCTGATACTTGTGCTCGGGAGCCCTGTCCCCCGTGGGAACTCCCCCACACCTGGAATCTTCCTTCTCCATCCCGGGTCAGTGTCCTGACTGCAACCTTCCCACCAGTGGTAGAAAAAAATAAGTAACAAAATGGGTAACTCACATTTTCTTCAGGTGGGTGAGTTTTTTAAACATGCCAGTGGCCTCCAGGATGGAAATCTCATTGTTATTTAATCGTCTGTAGGAAGCAATTAAGGGAACTTACACATCCATAAATGACAGACATTGAAGTATTTTCCAAATTGAGACTATTTGGGATTCAAACAAAGGGGACTCCCAGAAGAATATATCTCACAAGGCAAACTGTCCCTATTTCAAAGGAAGACTAGGCCAAGTGCTGGAGCTGGGAGGAAGAGGAGCTGTGAATCAAGATATTTTTAACACTAAAAATGCTATGAATGGCCCTGGCCAGTTGGCTCAATGATAGAGTGTCGACTTGGCATGTGGAAGTCCCAGGTTTGATTCCCAGCCAGGGCACACAGGAGAAGCAACCATCTGCTTCTCTACCCCTTCCCCCCTTTCTTTCTCTCTCTCCCACCCCTGCAGTCAGGGCTCTAATGGTTGGAGTAAGTTGGCCCAGGGCATTGATGATGGTTCCATGGCCTTGCCTCAGGCTCTAAAAATAGCTCAGTTGCCGAGCAACACAGCAACAGCCCTAGATGGGCAGAGCATCACCCCAGTAGGGGGTTTGCTGAGTAGATCCTAGTCGGGGTGCATGCGGGAGTCTTAAAAATAAAATGCTATGAAAATTTACATACATAAATGAAATGTGTGTAGGTAACCATGGACGTGCATGTCTATGTACACCAATGTATATTTTTAGATAGAAAAAAGAAACACTTAAAGGATAGCATAAGCTCTAACTTAAACTAATAAAATCATGTCCCCCCCAAAATGGCAAAAGCATGATTTAAAAAAGACACTCCTGGTTCAGCCTGGTGACCTGCCCTGGATGCCAGATAATTGCTTCACGAGTGAGTAAGGCTGTGAGCCAGAAGCACGGGGCCACAGGGGCCTGCTTCCTGCAAGGACAACGGCTGCCTTGCTGGGGCCTCCAGTGGTTCCCAAACAGAGCCTGACCAGAGAAGAGCCAGCAGCAGGCCCCGAGAGGCTACTAGCAGGAGCAGGAGGCAAGGGAGGGGTGTGGAGGGGCCGGGGCCTCACAGCTCAGCCGTGGACTGGGGGACGCGCTCAGGGATCTTGGTGAGCTTCAGGCTTGAGCACTCCACCACGCTGGCCTCACAGCGGCACTTGTGGGGACAGACCACGTCGCTGCTGCATTCACTGTTCAGCTGGTAGTCCTCCGTGCCTACGGTGAGATGGCAGGGCTAGGTGCTGAGGGGCCCGGGGAAGACTCTGAGCAGGCTTGCCCAGCCCACTGCCCCGGCCCCCTGCCCACCCAAACGGCCCGTGATGTGTCCACTCTCCTACCTGGAATGAAGTACTGCTCTTTGGCTGCAAAGAGAAGCATAAACACCATGATGCGGGTGGGATCATCCAGGATGTGCAGGAAGAGCCCAGGCCCAGCCCCATGGCCCAGCTGACGACACCCCAGGAGTGAGGCTGGGGTCCCAGATCAGGGTCCCAGAGTCCCTCTGCCCAACCCCTGTGTGGAGGCCTTCTAGGGCACAGAGGTTCCTTGCCCAGGTCAATGAGGGGACAGCACCACACCTAGTTAAACCTCTCAGAGAACACCAAAGCCGTGGGAATTCTCACGTGCAACGGCACAAGATGAGGATGGGGCAGGGAGAGAGACATCAGGCCTCTGACCAGGATCTGGGCTCAGGACCTGACCCCACTGTCCCTGGCCAGATGCTGTTTCCGCTGCCTCTGAGCCCAGAGTAGGCAGCTCTCTCACTGAGGAGGGGGCTCAGGCCTCCCGAGTGTCTTAAAGAGCTGAAAGCCGCAGCAGGAGAGAGAACTGGCCTGGGAGTAGAGGCCCCAGGTCCTCGTCTGGGTCCTCCCCCGGGACCTGAGCAAGCCCTCTCCTTCCCCAGGCCTCAGGGAAATGAGGGGTGGGAGAACACCATTCGGATCCAAGTCCACAATTTGGGGCCGACACCCTGGGACATCCTGGCCGCGGCCACCCAGGAAACCTGGCGGTCCCTGAGCAGACGGAAGACTGACGGGTGGGCAGGCCGCTACCTGAGCACCGGAACTTCTTGCTCTTGATCTGCCCGATGCGCTTGTTGGCGAGGCGCCCGGGACTGGCGCAGCGAGCCCCGCTTGTCTCGATGGGGTTGGTGCGCAGGAAGTCTGCCAGCCACTTGAGGTTACAGTCACAGATAAAAGGGTTCTGGGCCAGATGCCTGTCCGAAGGGGAAGATCAGGGATCAGAGCAAGGGCCACAAATCTGCACTGACCTCCCGCCGCTGGGTGAGACCTCGCTGCTGGCTCTCAGCTTGAAGCCCGCGGCTGGCCCTGAGGAGACACAGACCACCTGGGGGCACCACCCGGTGCACCCACCTTCCCTCAAGTCGTGAAGCCATGGCATCACAGTGAGGAGGGGTCTCTGCAGGCTCTGGAGCTTCCAGGCGTCCCTGCCGCACTCCCCCCTTCAAGCCTCCCTGGTCCCTCTCCTACTCACCCCGCCCTCCCTCTGCCAGGGATATTTCACAAATACGAACGGAGTCAGGAGAGACCTGGGGACTGGGAAAAGCACCCCTGTCCTTTCACAGGTGAGGTGACAGAACAGACATGAGAACTCAGGCTGCCCTCTCAGGCAGAGGAAGGAAACTCAGACAGCATCACTGAACAGCCACTTATCAGGGGACCACTCCTCGTCTTCGCCGGGCTGCCTGTGTGACCAGCAGGGTAAGCGTGGGGAGGGGGCAGCTGGCAGGTGATGCCCACTGAGGGAACCTGGGTCACTGTGAGTGACCACCTGGCTGCCTTTGCCATTTGCGCTGACCTCCCAGCAGGCTCGGAGCAGTCACATCTGAATCAGCACCTGTGTCTGGGCCACTGCGGCACTGGGTGTGCCCTGCTTCCAAACCGAGACGCAGACAGGGCAGAGGGTCCCAATACCTGTCCTGACTACCACCCCTGAGAGCCAGTGCTTCTGCATGGAAATGCAGGGAGACAGAGCAGGGGCCGGCTCGGAGGGCTTACATACCGTGCCACGGACACTTCCCCCATCAACTGCTATCAGTTCAGGCCACCTGCTTACTGGCATCAGCCCCGCCCTGTGCTGGGGCTGCAGAGCCCTCCAAGCAAAGGCATGACCCTGCGCAGGATCTGCACCCAGCTCAGCTCAGACTCGTCACTCTTCCTTTGGGCTCTGCCCTTTGGCCTCTGGACAGAGCTGTCCTTGCCCAGCCTCTCCCCTTTGCAGAACTCACCACTTTCCTGCCTGCCTCCTGGCTCCTTATAGCTCCTCCAAAGGGCCAGGCCCCTCCCACCCCTTCTGCATCCAGTTTGACATCAGTCTCCCAGTTGAAACTGTCCATTTGCACAGAGAAGACATGTTTGTTGACTCTCCATGGCAGAGTTCGTGGCTTATTTAAAATGCACTGGCAGTCAGCGACTGTCCCGGGTCCTCCCGGCCGCCCACCCACATCTATCTTGTGCCATAGTGTCTGGCCTCTGCCTGAACTAATTGCTGCCCTTTATCACAATCTGGGTAGAAAACTCTCTAAAAGCAACTTAATTATGTTGCTTAGGCATGTTCAAGGGGTACAGACTAGAAGATATCCTTTTTAAGAGCAGGCTATTGGTACTAAAACCAACTTATAAAATTTGAACCACCCACAGAGGCAAATAACCTCCAAACAAACTTAAGAATTTGACATAAATTAGAATTTTTAACAAAATTCAAAATTTGCCAAGGGCATGGAGCTGGAGAAAGGAAAATGCTCAGGAGGAAAAAAAAATGTCTGGGAATAATTAATCGTAGTAAAAGTGCACCCAGAAATGTGCTGCACGTGTGCCCAGTTCACAGTTATATCCGTGAACATTTCTGACAGTGGAAAGTGGAGAGGAAGGTGGAGTCTCAGTATCTTCAAACACACACGAAGAAGTAACAACTAGCCTGACCAGGCAGTGGCACAGTGGATGGAGCGTCGGACTGGGATGCGGAAGACCCAGGTTCGAGACCCTGAGGTCACCAGCTTGAGCAAGGGCTCATCTGGTTTGAGCAAAGCTCACTAGCTTGAGCCCAACGTCGCTGGCTCAAGCTAGGGGTTACTCGGTCTGCTGGAGGCCCGCGGTCAAGGCACATAAAAAAAAAAAAAAAAAGAAGTTACAACTAAACTAAGTGGAACAATGAGTTGATGCTTGATGCTTCTCTCTCTCTTTCTCTCTCTCTCTCTCTCTCTCTCAAACTCATGGAAACATTAGGAAAAAAAAGTTACAACTAAACATCTTTGGAGCCAGATGCTCAAACTCAATAGTCAAATTGAACCCACAGTGAGAGACCACTTCATATCCACTAGGATAGCGATGACAACAAGACAGTGTGTTAGCAAAAAGGTAGAGAAACTGAATTTTCATAATACATTGCTGGTGGGAATGTAAATGGGTGCGGCCACTTCGAAAAACAGAGGCAGTTGCTTAAAAAGTTAAACATAAATATCCCACGTGACCCAGAAATACCAACAGAAATGAAAACGTGTCCACACAAAGATTTGTAAGTGAATATTCTAGCAGCATTATTCATAATAGGTATCCAAATGTCCATCAACTAGAATGGATAAACAAAATGGGGTCAATACATACAATGGGAAATTATTTGGCAATAGAAAGAAACCAGGTAACAATACACGCTGCAATAGGATACGGACAAACCACAAAAACATTTTGCCAAGCAAAAGAAATCAGTCACAAAAGATGATATATCGTATGAGCCCATTTTATGAAATGTCCAGAAAAGGCAAATTTATAGAGACAGAAATAGATTAGTGGTTGCCTGGCAAAGGGCTGGAAATAGGAATTGACTGTAATTGGACACAAGGGATTTGGGAGAGTGATGGAAATGTTCTAAAATTGGAATTGTGATGATAGTTGAACCATTGCAAATTGGCTAAAAATCAATTGAATTGTGCAGTTTGAACAGGTAATTGATTACCTGGTATGCAAGTTATACCTTATTAAGCTGTTCAAAAACATTTTTTTTAATATCTTGGAGCAAGTAAAACTGCAGCAAATCAATACTGTGGCACAAGGTACTCAGCCACAGATCTTGGAGCGATAGGCGGATGAAGCAGGGTGGTTTGCTGAGTTTAAATCCACTCAGGTCTGACATGAGACTCAGCCCAGGGGTTTAACCATCCGAGGCTGAAGGAGGAACATTTGGCTGCACCTTGGATTATCTGTGTTTCTTTTATTCTTGTTTCAAGCTGTACTTCAGTTGTGAATAAATTATTGTTGTTCATGAAAGTTGTTCTGTTTTACAGCCTTAAATAATGAGGTCTATTCTCATGACTGCGGGGAAAGGTAACCACTTCCTCAGTGACATTGAAGAGAAGCCTGGGACCAAATCAGTGCTTCTATTGAGATGTCAGAGTATCTAGGGATGTTGTGTGACCTTTGATAAGTCACATAATCTACCTCTCTGCTTCAGTTTCCTTGTAAGGGAAGTCAGAAATGATAGCAACGAATTCCACAGGCCATTGTATATATTAAGAAAGTACACATAGAGTCTGACCAGACGGTGGCGCAGTGAATAGAGTGTCGGACTGGGACACAGAGGACCCAAGTTCGAGACCCCGAAGTTGCCAGCTTGAGCGTGGGCTTATCTGGTTTGAGCAAAGCTCACCAGCTTGAGCCCAAGGTCGCTGGCTCGAGCAAGGGATCACTCGGTCTGCTGTAGCCCCCGCCCCGGTCAAGGTATATATGAGAAAGCAATCAATGAACAACTAAGGAGCCGCAACGAAGAATTGATGTTTCTCATCTCTCTCCCTTCTTGTCTGTCTGTCCTTCTCTCTGACTCTCTCTGTCTCTGTCACCACACACACAAAAAAAGTACACATAGAGAACAGGGGACTGGTACCTAGCACAGGCACAATAAACAACAGTGACTGCTGTTATCAGTATTACTATTATTAGTTATTATATGTTATATATTACATGAGATGAGATATATAATATAATTTATCACATATATCTCGCCTATGGGAAGCCTTCTTATTTTAACATTCTGTTCCAGCTTTGTGCCCACTATTGTCCTAGGGCAAAGGCCAAGGTCTCAGGTATGCTGTCTGGAGGGCAGAGGCATGCTCTGAAACCCAGCCAGGTAAATGGACACAGAGACCATCATCTGTTTGATTTATTCACTCTCCTCCCACCTTGAGAGGGAGACAGCTCCCCAAGTGCCCCTCGGCACCATCTCCCAACCCACACTTTCCTGTGTGTGGGGTCCTGGCCTTGAAATCTTTTTGGTGTGTTCCTCTTGAACATTCCGCCAGCTGCATAAAGTAATTTGCCTTGCCTGTGTCTGCCTGTAACCTCCAATCTCACATACTTGGCAAGACTTCCCGTGCTGTGCCATCTTCCTCTCCCTGGCTATGACAAAATTAATTAGCAGGAGTGGGCTACAGGCAAGTTCGTGGGCTTTAATGAGTTTGTCTTTGTGGCTGACACCGCTGCCGATGTGCAGGGTCCCCAGGGAGCGGGAGCTGCACCTATCCCAGCATTCCGTGCAGATAATTCTCCAAAGGAAGGCACTGCCTAGCAAGTAAACAATGTGGCAGGGATGGCAATGACAACAATGGCTATAACAATATTAATAATAAACGCCCACTAAGCACACATCATCGGACCCATAGGTCGACACATCGAGTCAAATGATAGGGCCCAGAATTAAAGATGTAGAATGAAAAACACCACATAAATGCCTAAGCTTAACCAAATGATAGATTACGAGAAATTTCCTGTACAGAAGCATTCCAGATAAAACATGAGGACTCTTTTTAAAAGCATAACCACAACCACATTAGCAAATGAAGAAAGAATGCCAGGAATCAAATATCACCATTTCAGGATCCCTAATGAAAGAATGAATTGGTCCAGGCATTCAGATCAATGGCTGTGTTAATTACAAAAAAAGAAAAAAAAAAGAAAAGAAACAACTAGACATTATGTGCCTCTTGATGGAAGTGCACGGTCCAACTTATGAAGCAATCTTGCCAAAAGAAGAAAAAAAAAATCAGGGCCCTGGCCGGTTGGCTCAGCGGTAGAGCGTCGGCCTGGCTTGCGGGGGACCCGGGTTCAATTCCCAGCCAGGGCACATAGGAGAAGCGCCCATTTGCTTCTCCACCCCCCCCCCTTCCTCTCTGTCTCTCTCTTCCCCTCCCACAGCCAAGGCTCCATTGGAGCAAAGATGGTCCGGGCACTGGGGATGGCTCCTTGGCCTCTGCCCCAGGCGCTAGAGTGGCTCTGGTTGCAACAGAGCGACCCCTCGGAGGGGCAGAGCATCGCCCCCTGGTGGGCAGAGCGTCGCCCCTGGTGGGCGTGCCGGGTGGATCCCAGTTGGGCGCATGCGGGAGTCTGTCTGACTGTCTCTCCCCGTTTCCAGCTTCAGAAAAATACAAAAAAAAAAAGAAAAGAAAAGAAAAAAAGAAAAAAAATCAGAACCTGCCCAAGCTCCTAGATGTAGGACATCTGCCTTTCTGTCTGCAGGATAGAGACAGGACAGAGGAGTATGTGAAACTACAGCATGGGGAATACAATCAAGAAAGTCCACACTGGAGAAGGAAAAAGGAGATGGAAAGGTCACTTCTACATTAAAAACAATTTATGTGATACATCAAGCAATATCAGCCAATTGTATTTGCAATACACAGACCTAATTTAAATCCTGAGCCAAACAAATTACTTTCAAAAATTTACATGTATGAGACACTGAGTCAAAGCTGGGTGATGAGTACTAGAGGGTCACCGTACTACTTCTAATATGCTTACAACATTCTATAATAAAAAATTAAAATGTATTCCTAAAGCTATTGCTCTCTGATTTATAATCATCATTGCCATTACTAGATTTCAGCTGGCTTAAGACATTATCAATTGCAAGATGTACTATTATTTTATGTATCATCAAAAAAGAACAAAATGCTGTAAATTAAATGAGAAGCTGTCGATGATAAAATACATTCCAATTTCACAGCTGCTGATGTGGAAATAGCATGTGTCTTAGAATCAATAGACATTATTATTTTTTTAATATAAATTTTTTAAGTGTCTTTTTTTTTAATTTTTAGAGAGGAGAGAGAGTGAGAGAGAGAGAGAGAGAGAGAAGGGGAAGGGAGGAGCAGGAAGCATCAACTCCCATATGTGCCTTGACAAGTCAAGCCCAGGGTTTTGAACCGGCGACCTCAGTGTTTCCAGGTCAACGCTTTATCCAATTATTATTATTATTAACTGTAGCCAACTTTTCCGACCTGGGCCGGTTCACCCCTCCTTAGGCAACCTGGTGGTCCCCTGTTCCCGGGAGGTCACCATATTGATGCCGAACTTAGTGCAGACACCCGATCGGCACAGCGCACTACAACCTAGAACTCCTGGGCTCAAGCGATCCTCCCGCCTCAGCCTCCCGAGTAGCTGGGACTACAGGCGCGGGCCACCACGCCTGGCTGTAGCCAACTTTTAAGAAGCATTTACAATAAGCTAAGCTCTGTGCAAACATCCTTTTTAATCTCATAACAACCCCATAAAGAAGACAATATCCTCATTTTATCTTCAATATCCTCTGAGGCCCAGAGAAGCAAATTAACTTGCCCAGGGTCACACAGCCAATATGAGGCATAGCTGGGACTTCTAACCCAGGGCCTGTGCTCTTTTCTCTAGAAGAAACCATTCCTGGCGAGCAAAAGGTACAGGGCAAGACAGGAGGCTGTTACCTCCCCCTAAGTCCACCTGCTAGGGCGGAGGGGAGGAGGGCAGAGGGCACTCACAGGGTCTGGATGGCCCGCAGGGAGGTGAAGGTGCCCTTGGCGAGACTCTGGATCTTGTTGTCATACAGGGAGAGAAGTGAGAGGTTCTGTAGGTCTTGGAAGGCATCAGGTCGGATGCAGTTGATCTTGTTGGCATTCAAGAGCCTGTAGGCAGAGGCAGAGCCAGGTGGTGAGGGCAGGGTAGAGACACAGCATCAGACTCATCGACATGCCCTGGGCACCTTCGCAGGTGCCGAGCAGGCACAGGAGATCTGGCCCTCTGGGTGTCCACTCCATGCAGAAGAGTCAAGAACCCTGACTGCCTTCTCCGTGCACAGGGACGGGCTTAGCCACCCTTCTTCTCTCTCTCAAAGAACTGCTAGAGGTGCCCCATGGCATTCTCATAAATCAGAACGCACAGTGGCAAAGTCACGTCCCAAAGGCATTTGGGAGGCTTCTCCTTCTTCCTCGAGTTCTGCTGGGTTCCCTAGGCAGCTGAGATGGAGCACTTGGGTTCCGTGCCTCTTGTGTCCTGAGAGAGAACACTTGCCTGAACTCTCCTGGTTCAAGGAGGCTGAGCTGGCCTGAGTATTCCCCTGCAGGGCATCTCCCACCCCAGCCATGCTGACCTCCTTAGCCATGCGCCTCTGGCATCCAGCGATCAGCTCTTAGTCGCCTCTCCCTCCCTCTCTGGCCTCTGCAGAGCCCCAGAGCCTCTCACAGCCCTACTGCGTCTGCCATTCTCCAAGCTCCTTGCCTCAAGTGAGCCCCACACTCCGAAGAGGTCATAAAGACCACTCTGAAAGGCCAGAGGAATACAGGGGGTCCTCGGGTTACAACAGTCTCGACATACGTTTTGAGTTTACGACGCTTACTGTCATAAAAACAAAAAAATTGAGACATGAGTGTTTCCGCTTAGGCCATTAGCGTCATACTTACGAACCATGTGGGCGAACTAGTTTGGTTGTGCATGGTGGAAGAATATGCAGTACAGTCAGTGTACAGTGCAGTATACTTATGGCCTCTTCCTTTTTCTGTGGCTTAGTTGTGTTTTTACGTTCTAGATCAGTGGTAGTCAACCTGGTCCCTACCGCCCACTAGTGGGCATTCCAGCTTTCACGGTGGGCGGTAGTGGAGCAACCAAAGTATAAATAAAAAGATAGATTTAACTATAGCAAGTTGTTTTATAAAGATTTATTCTGCCAAACTTAGCGAAAATCCGACATAAAGTACTTGGTAAGTAATTATTATTATATGCTTTAACTTGCTGTAACTCTGCTTTATAAATTTTATAAAGTAAAGTTACTTCCCTACTTTATAAATCACCAAGACTGTGGAACTGGTGGTCGGCAGTTAGAAAATGTTACTACTAACAGAGATACAAAAGTTGGCAGTAGGTATAAAAAGGTTGACTACCCCTGTTCTAGATGATGATTTTACAACTCTGTTAGAATAGGTAAGTGACTTAGGCTAGTAGGGTATGTTTTGACCTACACCAAAATTCAGGTTACGTCACTGTCACAGGAACAGAACTGTGTTGTAACCCAAGGACCCCCTTTTCTGGCTCCCTCCCAGTGTCCCGCCCAAGCACACCGTCAGATGGATTCTTACAGGAGCTGTAGGGTGTACAGGCCTCCAAACACACCCCGAGGGAGGTCTGTGATCTTGTTCCCATAGAGGACCCTGGAGAAAATACAGCAGAAAGGGAGAGTCAGAGGACAGCCCGCCAGACTGGGCACCACTACTAAGCCACTGTAGCAGTGTAGGTTTAACAAGTGGCCAGCAGATGGCAGTAAAGTGGTTAAGAAAGAGTCGCCTGTTCTTAGTTTGCACAAAAGTACCCTATGGGCTTCTGGTAGCCCTCACCCCCATTACTGTGGGCACAGTGCTTACTCCCTACCCTCACACATGGATTCCACAAAACCTGGAAAGGGGACCCTTCAGGGAACCTCATGGGAAGTTAACTTGATCTGGGACTCAAAAGGAGACTGTTGAAAGAAGTGTGGCTTGAGTGGAGGAAACAAATGGAACAGAAGCTTGAATTTCACCCATCCAGCACCAAGAAGCCTCTAAGACATGATCAAGTTCTTACTTGGAAAGGTCCCTGATCTGTTGTGTGGAGAATGGAGTAGAGGGGACAGGAGTTGATACAGGGATTCAAGGTCAGGGCCGTCCAAAGTGGGCACTGTCGACGAGATCTATTTGCATGACCTCAGCACAAATGCTCCCATTTGACAGAAGATGGCTGTGACAAGGTACCCATGAGCCACAGAAACCCACGTAGAGGGGTTACTGCCACTACCAGTCGAGAAGGAGAGTCATTCACTTCTCAGAAAAAGAACCCTGCATTTTGGCAGCCCACCTCCAAGATCCAACCTCAGCCAGTGACAGTGACCCATCACCAGGCAGTTACACACAGCCGTGTAAGCTGTGCACTGCACAGCCTAAGCAGTGCCATTCACAAAAGTCCACCAGCTCAGACCCGACTCCAAGAGAAGAGGGTGATCTGGCCGCCTTCCGCAGCCATCAACGGGGAGTTCCATCCCTTTCCCCGTCCCTGGACCCTAGGCTACGTGAGGCGTGCTCCAGTGCTGCGGAGGGACCAGAGAAAACACTATTCCCAAGAGTAACAAAAGGCCCCTGCCAACGAGGAGCTCGTCTGACTGCAGAGCACCCAGAGTGCACCCTCTGTATAGACAAAGTGCCGTGGGACCTCAGAGTGAGGGGCTGGGTGAACACGGGAGTGGGGTGTCAAGCAAGGGTTCTTGGAAAGAGACATGGGAGTAACATTTCCAAGATTAATTATTTTGGTGTTGCTGAATTTAATTTTTATTTTTCTGAGATAAGTTTTTAATTTTTTTAATGTCTATTTTATTGATTTTAGGGAGAGAGAACGAGAGATAAGAATATCAATCTCTTCCTGTATGTGCCCTGATCAGGGACCAAACTGGCAACCTCTGTGCTTCGGGACGATGCTCTCACCAACCGGCTCATCCGGCCAGGGCCTGAGATGAGTTTCTGATGCTGTACGATGCTTTGTGTATTGACAGACCACCTACCCGCCCAGGTAAACCCTTGAGAAAGGGAAATGTGGAGACAAGTGAAGACCACTGTTTTTACACCACCCACCACAATTTGGGATCAGAGCATGTTTGGGATGAAAGATACATGTGTGGCAGATGTCACGACTGAAGCTGGTGGTTGCTGCCATTGTGGGCGAGTTGGTGAAGGCGTGGGAGCATGGGGTGCTGGCCTCCTCAACATGGCCCAACATGAAAGCCGGGCTGGGTCAGATGACTGTCGCAAGGAATCCTGGGAAAATCCTCACCGTGGTGGGGAGAACATCACAGTTGCCAGGGCAACAGCTCTCCTAGCTTTCCCATGCACTCAGTCCTTCATTCTCTCCTCCCCTCCCAGATGTAGAGGGTCCACCAGCGAGGAAGGGGGTGCTGGGCATAGCAACCCTGAACTTTGCTCTCCCTCCAGCACCCACCCGAGGGCCTGGGGCCCTGCTGGCCTCCTTGGAGACACCCTGGGCCCCTGCAGGAGCCTTGGTGCTACTACTCACAGCGAGTTCAGGGAGCGAAGGCCCTGGAAGGCATCGGGCGCGATCTCTGCGATCTGGTTGTTGCTCAGGTCTCTGCACAGTGAGCAGGAGAGAGGGTGGCTGAACCCCTCAGCGGCCACCAAGCCCTGCCTGGCCACCTCTACATCCCAGAGGGCAGGGCTTCTTTGAAATAGAAAAGTGAGGGGCCCGTTGTCCCATCCATCAGAAAAACCCATGGCTACTCTCTCCCCCTGCAGTCTGAGGGTCGTGCGTGGGCAGAACACTCCAGCTTTGGTTTGTATGACCAGGCTTTCCCCCGCCTCCCAGCTGTCCCTTACATCCCCGTGTATGTCTAGAGTGGCTCCTGTTGGTGCCCAAGCTGACATGACAGGATGACAGTTCTGGTCACGTGCCAGACTCGGGCTCAACGTTCAGGCCTCAGAACAACCCTGCAAGGAGGTCACACCACTGTCATCTCCACGTCGCAGAGGAGCCAGCTAAGGGGCAGGAACACCAGGCAGTGGCTGGTCCAGGCCCTCTCCGTCGTCAGAGGCAGAGTCAGGGCCAGCCCGGCGCTATGGCTGCCAGTCCAAGGCTGTCCTCTTGCCCAGGCCAACTCTGAGGAAGCAGCGGGAGGCACTCACATCCTCCGCAGTTTTCTGTAGGGAGAGAAGGCTCCAGGGGGGATGGACTTGATTCCGTTGAGCTCCAAGCGGCTGCAGACAGAGAACACAGAGGGGGGACCCAGGTCACCCAGTCTGGCCTGTTGCTTGCTGGGCTCACCCAGCCAAACCAGGCCCTTTGTCTCCCTGCCCTGATTCCACCCACTGTCTGGAGTGGGTGGACTGTCTCAGGCAGAGAAAGGAGGCTGCTGTGATGTGAGCTGGCATGGCTGAAAGGGGCCCACGAATGATGCCGAGACAAAGAAACCAATTCTCGCAGACTCACCCAGCTGGGCTGGGCAGATGGACCACAGAGAACACCCTTTCTCAGCCCTCCAGAGTTGCCCAGCCCTGAGCAGAGAGCTCAGCTGGCTAAAGCAAACTGACTTCTTCATTCTTACTGAAGGGCCTCGGGGCAAGCCCTGGGGTAGTCCCTGTCCAGCTTTTCACTGGACGCAGAGCCTGGCCTGGTCCCAGGGACCGTGCCCCGCGCCTTTCCCGCCCTGTACTCACATCTCCGTCATGGTCTCGGGCAGGTTGGCGGGGATGGCGGTGAGGCCTTTGCCACGACAGTCCACAATGCCGTTGCTGCAGGTACACATGGCTGGGCAGGAGCCGGAAGAGAGGGTGCAAGAGGGCACGTGCCCTGCCTCCCCCTGGCCTGCAGAAACAGTGGGCTGTGACCTCAGGTGCCCCATGTCAGCACCTCCCTCTGGAGACAGACTGATGTGTAAGGATGGGACACATGGTGTTTCTCTGAATGAGGGGGAACCAGCGATTGTCAAGAGCTCCGATGTCACTCTACAGGCACTTGGCACGTAGAGGTGCTTGTTAGATGTTTGCTAAACTTGAATCTGAACCTAATGCGCTGCATGAAAGTATGATTTACATGCTAAAAGATTCTAGCCTAAGTTCTGAAGCTACGGATTCTCATCCAAGTCACTCAGCACTTTCGAGCCTAAGTCTCCTTGTCCGTCACTGAAGGACGACAAGGACCAGGTTCGCTTAGCTCTTCCTCCGGGCCACACGCTGCGATAGGTGTTGTACATGCAGTACTTCCCTTAGTCCTGCTTCTCACCCTAGCAGGAGCATGATATTATTGTGGCCATTCTACAGGTAAGAAAACAGAGCCCTTGATATTAATTAATCTGTGGAAAATAGATGTCCACAGCTGATAGGCGCAGAAACCAGGATGAAGCCCCGTGTCTGATAAATTACTGTAACTGAAGGGTAAGTTATATAGCATGTACTGTCTTAAGCGTACAGCGGACTGATTTCTAATTCTGGATACACAAAATTGTCCCCCAAACATGGAACATTTCTATCACTCAAGAAAGCTCATCTTCCCCTTCCCCAAGGTAACCATTATTCTGAGATCTAGCACCAAAGATTTGTTCTGCTTATTGGTGGACTTCACATAAACAAAATCAGACACCAGGTTCTCGTGTCTGGCTTCTTTTGCTCAATAGAAAATCTTTGAGATTCATCCATGTTGCGTGTGTATCAGTGGTTTGTTCTTTTTATTTTTTTATTCATTTTAGAGAGGAGGAGGGAGAGACAGAGAGAGAGAAGGGGGGAGGAGCTGGAAGCATCAACTCCCATATGTGCCTTAACCAGGCAAGCCCAGGGTTTTGAACCGGCAACCTCAGCATTTCCAGGTCGACGCTTTATCCACTGCGCCACCACAGGTCAGGCCTGTTCTTTTTTAACTCTAACTGGTATTCTATTGTGTAGAGAAGTCATAATAAGCTAGTCCACGCTCTTGTTGGTGGACATCTGGGTTGTCTCCAGCTCTGTGCTGTTATGAAGAAAGCTGCCACCTGACCAGACGGTGGTGCAGCGGATAGAGCGTTGGACTGGGACTGGGATGCGGAGGACCCAGGTTCGAGACCCTGGGGTCGCCAGCTTGAGCGCCGGCTCATCTGGCTTGAGCAAAGCTCACCAGCTTGGACCCAAGTCACTGGCTCAAGCAAGGGGTTACTTGGTCTGCTGAAAGCCCACAGTCAAGGCACATATGAGAAAGCAATCAATGAACAATTAAGGTGTCGCAATGAAAAACTGATGATTGATGCTTCTCATCTCTCTGTTCTTGTCTTTCTGTCCCTATCTCTGACTCTGTCTCTGTAAAAAAAAAAAAAAAGAAAAGATAGAAAAGAAAAGAAAAGAAAGCTGCCTTGGACATATATTTCTAGCCGAGTGTTTGCGAGCACGTGCATATACCCCGCAGTGGACAGTGGGCTTGCAGGGTCACGAGTAGACATACGTCGGGCTTTCGTAGATTCTGTTTAACAGATGTGTGAAGTGGCCCAGACAATCTACACTCCCACCAGTGCTTTAGCCTCTACCAGGGGTCCCCAAACTTTTTACACAGGGGGCCAGTTCACTGTCCCTCAGACCGTTGGAGGACCGCCACATACAATGCTCCTCTCACTGACCACCAATGAAAGAGGTGCCCCTTCCGGAAGTGTGGCAGGGGGCTGGATAAATGGCCTCAGGGGGCCGCATGCAGCCCTCGGGCCGTAGTTTGGGGATGCCTGCTCTAATCCTTTCCTTGGCTCCCCTCAAAGGGTAGGCGCCAAGATCAAAGAAGACAAAGTTACAAGGACTTCTGACAAATTTTGCAAGTGCTCTTCTCAGACGAGGGCTTGCCAGGGTGAACAGACTGCAGAGGAGAAAATAAATGCCTTAATAGAGAAACTAAGGTATTCTAAATGCGAAAAAGGTTTCATTTCAAGATAAGAATCACCCGAGTGAATAAGCCGTTCCTCTTCCTACAACCTGTGCAGCTGCAGAGACTCAGGGGCCGGCGTGGACCTTGGCGCTCCTCACACAGTACATGCCCATGTGTGCACACACGCCTCACACCCCCACACCCCACACACACGCCCATGTGTGCACACACGCCCCACACCCCCACATCCCACACACCTACCCCCTGCCCAGGCACCCTCACACTCACACAGACACGCTCACACCCTCACGTAGCCTGTACACACACATGCACACACAGCAGCCCTGAGCACAGCAGTGTTCGGAGCAGTCCCGGGTGCAGCCAGCGATGGCGGAGGGAGCCTCAAGGTGAGGAGGAAGCCGAGCCCAGGAGACGCTTTTTCCTCAGCTTTGCGTGGTTGGCAGGCTCCGAGTCCACAGGCTTGGGAGCCATGGGCAGCCTATTCCTCTGCTGTGAGTCTGAGAGCCACTCATTCACTCAGCAAGCATTCTCAGAGCATCTCTCTCTGCCAAGCACAGGCAGAGGGCTGGGGCTACGGCCAGAAACCACGGCCTGTGTATTCCACATGCTAGTGGAGCTTACAGTCTATCAGGGACCAGAGAAGGCTCCCCGAGCTCTGCGGGGTGAGGAGGAGTCAGCAGGCAACAGGTGGGGAAAGGGTACTAACAGGTGCAGCCTGCGAGAAGATCGGGGTGGCAGGCGCCTGCTCCGGGAAGGGCAGAGCGAGCCCAGCCCAGCGGGGACTCATGGGGTGCAAAGGCCTAGGCGCTGCGGGGGAGGCTGAGGTGGCCCTGGCCCGGCCTTACGGAGCTTGAGGACAGTGTGGACTCTCTCAGAAGCAGGGGTCACCAGTGAATACGGAGCAGCAGTAATTTGCCCAGACTTGTGGGTCCTTTTAGGTCTTTCTGGCTGCACTATGGACATTGACGGAGCCAGAAAGAAAGTGGGGTGGGCAGTCAGGAGGCTCTCACAGGACCCCAGGTGGAAGAAGGGGGGCACAGACTACTCTGGAGTCCACCTCATCTCAAGCTGAAGCTAGATGGGCCAATTCAATGGCTTTTCAAGGTAGCAGGGGTGAGGCAAGCACAGAAGGGAAGAGGGAGTAACAGGAAGGGGTGGGATGGGAGGGGACTGGTGAGGGCTAGGAGGCAGTAATAAGAAAAGAGAAAGGGGATGGGACAGAAGGGGACAATGGGGAAGAAAGCAATGGGGCAGAGGAAGAGAACATGAGTCAGGGCAGGAGGGACAAAGGAGTGAAAGCAAGAAGGAAGGGGAGGTAGGTGATGGGTGGGGACAGGAGACAATGGATTGACAGGAGGAAAGATGGGTGGACAAAGGAAGTAACAGATCAAGACAGGTGTGATGGGTAAAGAAGGGAGGTGATGAGTAGGGACAGGAGGCGATGGATAGGGACAGAAGATAATGGGTAAGGACAGGAGATGATGGGTGGTCCAGGAGATGATGGATAAGGACAGGAGGTGAAGGGCGGGGGAAGGAGGTGATGGCAGCAAGGACAGGGGGTGACGGAGACAGACAGGCCGGAGGTAATCGGTGGGCTAGATGTTACCATGTGGTGGTGACAGGAAGTAATGGCAGGGAATAAGATGGGGGGTGGCAGCGGGAGGCAGTAATAGGCAGTCAAGATGGGCAGTCAAGAGCCCCAATGGGCCTGCACCCACCTGAGCAGCTGAACTCGCTCTTCTGGACCTCGGCCACGTTGAGGCCGCGCAGGCCGGCGGGGCCCGAGCACTGGGTGAAGAGCCCGATGGTCGGCCGCTGCCTCAGCCACTGCGAGAGCCAGGCCAGGTGGCAGTCGCAGAACAGGTGGTTGGAGTGCAGGCGGCTGCAGGGGGACAGGGTCGCTCACAACCCCCCTGAGCCTCCAGACCCCAGCCGAAGAGCGGGAACCCCCCCACCCAGGAGAGGCCGAGCCCAGGGCTGCTCTGGGACCCAAGCACAGTCTCTGCGCAGTCGGCCCTCAGCTCCGACTTGGGGACTTTCCGCAGCAGCAGAGAAGTCCCCAGCAGCTGCCCCTTCCCGCCCAGGGTGCGTGGGGTGCCCCCAAGGCTGGATTTTGCCCTGCTGCTATCGATCACCTGCCTGAACTCATGCAGACCCCCTGTCCCAAATCATGTAACTCATTTTGAAACTCAAAAAGAAATCATTTGTTTTCCAAGAAAAAAATCAAATAGAAATGACATTCAACATCCTTTCATTTCAGATGACCTCCCCTGATTCCAACTCCAATCAGCCCATCCGGGCTGGCCGGGGGTGTGGAGAAGGAGCTCCCCGCCCCCCGCCTGTGGAAGCCCCCGTCCCTTTCCCACGGCCCTGGCACCAGCCACCAGGGCCGACTCACAAGGTCCGTAGCTTGGGCATGTGGTTGAAGCTGGACACAGGGATGGTTGTGATGTTGTTGTTGTTCAGGGTCCTGTTGGGGAAACCAGTCAGTTAGTGTCTCTCCAGCAGAAAGTGATGGGGGGGGGGAGCAGAGCTTCTCTCTGACAAAGGGACAGACCCTCCTGTTGTGTCCCCTGGTCCACCCTCGAGCTGGACCGGCGCTGGGCTGGACCCAGGGGCTCTGCCCCGCAGGAGACACGAGCCGCCCTCGGGGAACACCCTGAGCTGAGGCACCGTACACTCTGAGTCTGGCAGGACAGAAGGAGCAGGGAGAGGAACAGCTTGGGCTGGCTTACAGAAAGGGTGGGGCTTAGACAAGTCAGTCACAGCTCAGAAATTCCCGGAAGACACAGCCATGGCCCCGGGGGTCATCACAAGCAGGATAACCTGGGCCACACTGCTGGAGGCACGATGACTTCGTGAACCTGAACGTGAGTCTAGGAGGGCCTGCAACCCGCCTCCCAAGCCTCCTGCCTCCTGTGCCACAGCAGGGCCCCCAGCTCTAGCCCCCCAGGCTCGGCACCTGCCTTAGCTGGACCCTCTCTGAGCCTCGGCTTCCCTTCCCGTGTTACTTACAGCACCTCCAGCCCCCGAAGAGCCCGGAAGGCCCCCTCCTCAATGCAGCTGATCTGGTTCTTGTCCAGCTGCCTGTGAAGCAAAGAAAGAGCACAGAGAGGAGGGCACGCTGCTGAGCAGGAGTGTCCACACGTTTTCATCGACCCTTCCATTTAGAGAGACCTTACCTCATCATCTGTTCAGTACCAATGTGTCAATCCAAGCAGGAAATAACGAGAGCTTAAATTATTCCTTACTTCAGTTAAAACAATAAATTATAAAAGTTTTACTACATTCCTTTTACATAGCCTTGCATATCTCCTGAGGAGCCGGCCCCCTGCCCCATTTTGGAGACCACCTCGGGGGTACTGGCAGCTGAAAAACGAGCCCATCACAGCAGCGATGGCAGCCGGGCTGAGACAGATGTCAGCCTCGGTGCCAAGCCAGAGCGACTAGCTGCGGCTCCCTGGGCACCTCCGTCACAGAACACACTAGATCTGGGCTCCTTGGGAAAGAATGTACCGATCAATTATGGATGTCTGTTGGGCAAGGGGGTTCGGGGTTGGGGTCAGGGAGTGACAAGCATGCCAGTCATTTGCCTTCCCACTACAGTCAGACCTCCTGGGGGAGGTGGTAAGCCTGGAGCAGAAAAAATTGAATAAGAATAAACTATTACATTTAAATTACACTTGACAAAGCACATTGCCTATCTCATTGAAACCTCAGAATAAGCCTGTGAAGTGTGATATCCTCATTTTATAGAACAATATACTGAGGCTCAGTGAAGAGAACTGACTTACAGTAGCTTATACAGTAAGTGAGTCAAGCCCAGCTCTCCCAGTCCACCGCAGGGCAAGAGCACAGAGATAGACATTCAAACAGACCGAGACCATCACCCCAGCAGCCCACAGTTCGGGACGCAGTTCATGATATCCGGGTCCTCAAACGCTGCCTGTTTCCTCAGACTCCAGAAGACCATGCTGGCACCAGCCCCCGCAGAGCCCAGAGCCCAGCTTCTTAGCTCCCTGGAACCCAGGGCTTGGGGAGATCCACAAGGATACTGCCAGGGGCGGCCCTGCAGCCCCCAACCCCATCCCTTTCCATCCCAGGTCTGTACTCACAAATTTTTGAGGTCTGTAGCTCCACGAAAAGCCTTCCTAGGGATGGCCTGGATGGTGTTCTCACTCAGGTCCCTGTGAAGATCAAGCCAAAGGAAGAAAAACACTGGTCAGAAGAGATTTCTCCAGAGGGCCCTGATGAGTCAGGGAGGTCAGGTGAGCTGGACAGCAGGACCAGTCACAGCTGCATCTGAGGACCCGTGACAATGCCTGGCACACCAAGACCCTGAATGAATGTGTGGTAAGTTGCCAAAGAACTGTAGAACTTAGTATTGGCAACGCCATTTTAAAGAGGAGCAGTCAGGTTTCTTGCCCCCTCCTTTTTTTAGAGAATGGAGAGAGAAGGATGTGGGAGCTTCCTGGCTTACAAGGACGACTGGGTCATGTAGTTTAACTATAGTCCTCTGAGAGAATAAAGGTTATCTGAAGAACTTCCTTTCCCTTTCAATGAGACAATATTTACATATCCTACACTGATTTTAGACTTTTTTTTAAAGACTTTATTCAATTTCTCAGAAAGGAGAGAGAATGAGAGAGAGAAAGAGAGAGAGAGAGAAAGGGAGGAAGGGAGAGAGAAGGGGGAGGAGCAGGAAGCATCAACTCCCATATGTGCCTTGACCAGGTAAGCCCAGGGTTTCGAACCAGCGACCTCAGTGTTTCAGGTTGACGCTTTATCCCACTGCGCCACCACAGGTCAGGCCCTACACTGATTTTAACTCTTCCTCCCTTCCTGGAATCCTGAGAGTAACATATACCTAGACAAAGGAATGGGAGGTAGACACTAAAAGATTTGTGATTGTCTTTGATATGTAAAATGACATCACTATTATGTTACCTTGTAAGTTTTAATATGTAGGAATGTTTTTTATAGATCCTATAGACCAGTGGTCTCCAACCCCCAGGCCGCGTACCGGTACCAGTCCATGGGCCATTTGGTACCAGTCCACAGAGAAAGAATAAATAACTTACATTATTTCTGTTTTATTTATATGTAAGTCTGAAAAATGTTTTATTTTTAAAAAATGACCAGATTCTCTCTGTTACATCTGTCTAAGACTCACTCTTGATGCTTGTCTCAGTCACGTGATACATTTATCCATCCCACCCTAAAGGCCGGTCCGTAAAAATATTTTCTGACATTAAACCGGTCCGTGGCCCAAAAAAGGTTGAGGATCACTGCTATAGACGAATGTTATAAGCTTTTTAATAATTAATTATTGTATCATGCTCCTCCTCCTTTCCCCCCAACCTATATGTGATCAAGTCTATATAACTAGCTACAAGACTATTTTTGGGACACACAATTTGGGTTAGCAGGACTCCCCATGTAAGTCATATGCAGCCAGCTTATTAATAAATCTAAAAATTCTTCTGTCTCCTGCCTTGGTGTCTCTACATAAACCCGCGGAATTAAGGTATGCTACTTTATAACATTTGGGGGCTCGTCCAGGATACCGGTGTTCTGTGTCACTGGGTAGAGACACCTGGACCAGCTGGCCTCTCCAGAGGGTTGCCTGACCCTGCTGGATCTCGAGAAGGGGCGCCCCCTGAGACATTCCAGGGCTCTCGTTTTCCTGTGGGGTTCGGACAACTCTTTGGCAGACATCCCCCGGTCCCCAAATTCAACGATCCAGCAGAGAAATCGAGGAGTGTAAAATTCTGACCTCTGGAGGTAGATAAAGCAAATCTTTTGCTTGACTGAATTCTAGCTTTTCTGTTTGTGACTAGTCGATTTGGAACTACTGCATGAGGATCGGATGCAATCTAACTCACGCAATGGGCTCTCCAAGACTGAGACGTCGATGGAGAGTTTGAGTCCTGCCTCAGGCTTTTCTGGGTCACATTTATTTGTGCTCTCAGGAAAAGACATCAGTGGGGACATTTGTTTGTGCTCTAGGAAGACATTAGTGGGGACTGAGTTAATCAGTCCTGCCTCGGACTTCCAGGGACACCTTTGTGCTGTCTGTCCATGTCGAGATCTCATTCTTTGCTTTTATTGTTTCTGTCTAAAACCCCTGAGTGATTGGTGTGTGAGTGGGGATCTCTGGTGCCTGAGCCTAACTAAGCTCCTGTGAGGGACGCGGCCAGGCGAGCACCTGAGAGGCCCCTGATGGGGAACCCCTTCCTTTGTCTGTTGAACTGTGTGCCTAAAAGTCAAGTGTAAATGTAAATAGTAAATTGTCTGTTTTGTAAGTTCTCTTTGTCAGGAAAAACTCTGGTGTAATTTCAATTGGAAATTTTTGGCTTAAAACCAGAGGGCAAAAGTGAATAAAAATTCGTAAACTTCATATGGTTTAGCGGCTGTCCACCGGAGCCCGCAAAGTATAAAACTAGCAAAATTTATAGAAGTATTAAAAATTCTTCAATGGTAAATTGTCTGTACTGTAGATCTTCTTTGTCTGAAAAATTTCTCGTGACATTTCATGGTATGGGCCTCTTTCCCCAGACCCACTAAATCTCTTTTCTTGGATCCAAGACCTCTGGCTTCAGGGCACTCTGTCTGACTTCTACCCTGAAGCAACTGTCCTCTTCTGCTGATTCCTGCTTCTGCTCTTGTGTGATGATTGACATCTCTATAGTCAAACATCCTTTATTCTGATTGCTAGTTATTATCTGTCTTATCTTTCTTGCCTTTTTATTGGTGTGCAGATTCCTATATTTTCCTGGACAGTTTCAATTTTGTAGATCAGTGCCCCAGACATTACATATGGGAGGAGAGGGCTGAGGAATGCGCTCTGGGAAATGTTTCTTCAGCCTCTGGGGGCGAAGGCTGGCAAGTGAGCGGTTTGAGTGAGAGGAGATCGAGAGGCAGGGCTGGGACATGCTGTGTGTGGAGCAGTGGGGAAAGGGTGCTAGAATAAGGTGGCGGGGACGACTAAGGGTGGGGTGACTGGAGGAAGTATATATTCAGATATCCATCTACTGACCAAAAGAAGTTTTACCCATTTGGAAGATATGGGGTAGGAATAGTATTTAAAAGATTAGAACTTTTCTTTAGAAGAATCTTAGAGAAAGAAAAGGGAACAGGGGGCTTTCTGTGCTCACTTATGCTCCAAGGAGCGGTGCCAGGTGGTGACTCCTGCACAGCTCCCAGCACCTGCTCCCCCTCGGACACCTGGAATCCCAGGCACCCTGACTGATTCCCTTATATTGACTTAACAGTGTAAAGCACTCTGGGTCAAAAAGAGGGTTAGCATCTCTTTGCCAGCTGAGTAGTTACCAAATAGTGAGTGCATTTTTACCATTCCTTATTTTTCTCAGTAAATCAGTGGTTCATTGGGATAGTAGTTTACAATCCTCTTATTGAAAATTGTACTAAATTTTTACTAATGATAAGGCATATAGAATTGTATAGTTTGCCAAATACAAAGACTTCCTTTTTGTAACAAGGATCTGTTGTTGTGTGTGTGTGTGTGGGGGGAATATATATAAATAAGGTCTACCGGAAAGTTCTGTCCATTTCTATCGCAACAAGTTTCGACACATAAGCACATGTTTATTTGGTGCATGTGTGCCTCTCTATTTTTATCACTTAATGTATACATACTGACGTAGCAAATTAACTAAAACAAAGTTGATTCACGTTAGTCTTATGTGTGAAGCCATAGTGTACCCATGGCTACTGATAAAGTTCATTTACGTCACTGTAATTTTTACAAATTTCAACAAGGAAGAAATGCTACAGAAGCACGTCTGTCGCATCCACCATATTCCCCGGACTTAGCACCCTCCGACTATCACTTGTTTTTGTCCTTACAAAATTTTTTGAAGGGCAAAAAATTCAAAAATGAAGAAGATATCAAACAAGCACTGGTTCAACTTTTCACATCAAAAGATAAAACATTTTTCAAAAATGGGATATACAAATTGCCCTCGCACTGGCAAGAAATCATTAATAATAATGGCAATTATATTATTTAATAAAGTTATTGACTGTAAAAAAATTTGTATTTTGTTTTATTCCGAAACGGACAGAACTTTCTGGTAGACCTTATATATATTTTTTTCTATGTTAGAAATGTGTATGTTATTTCAAAAGTCTTTTGTTGCCTGACCAGGCGGTGGTGCAGTGGATAGGGCATTGGACTGGGATGCAAAGGACCCAGGTTCAAGACCCCAAGGTCGCCAGCTTGAGCGCGGGCTCATCTGGTTTGAGCAAAGCTCACCAGCTTAGACCCAAGATCACTGGCTCGAGCAAGGGGTTACTTGGCCTGCTGCTGCCCCACGGTCAAGGCACATATGAGAAAGCAATCAATGAACAACTAAAGTGTTGCAACGAAAAACTAATGATTGATGCTTCTCATCTCTCTCCGTTCCTATCTGTCTGTCCCTATCTATCCCTCTCTATGACAATCTCTGTCACTGTAAAAAAAAAAAGTCTTTTGTTAATTCTCCTTTTTATTTGCTGTTTTATAGCCCTGTGATGTTTAAATCTTGGTTTAAATATTAGGAAATATATAATAATTATTAATGTAATGGTTATTAATGATATCTTTTTATATAGTGTATAAATGTTCAGCTTATTATCATTTTTGAAGCAGTATTGTTCAATGTTAGGTCACCAAACCCAGAATGACAAATATTACTATTGATTGGCTTCACAGTAGAATTCTCAACATAATAGGTGGAAAGGAGAAAATAGAAAAGAGATGACTAATTGTGGTAGTAGGAAACATTTAAGTTCTGAACCCAGATGGAAAGGGCTAAAGGATGTGAACAGAAATCTGCTTCTCTTGAGCTTTTAGACATTATCTGTTAGGGAGCATAAAATTATAGCATAAATAAGGTATGTTTTCTTGGAATATAAAAGGAATTTGCAAGTAAGTAGAATATAAGATTTATTTTATGTAATATTGGTCATTTCAGTTGGTGCTTTTAACTAAATCTTTAGAATTTGAGGTATAAATGTAATAGGAAATAGTTTAAATCTTTTCTTCCCAAGTGACCTATAGAATTAGAAAGCTCAGAACCCCCTTTCTCGGGAAGCCTCGAGCCCTAACAGGACTGTTAGAATCTGCACTGTACATACGCTGCCCACTTAGGACAACCAAGACCACCTCAAGAAAATGTTTCTGGTTGCCTGCCTTAAAGTGGGATTCTAGCACCCAAGCAAGTGAGGAAATTTTGGACACTTTCCATCAGTTTCTGTTAGCCAGGATCAGAGAAGATACTAAGGCAGTCAACTTAGCCTTTACATAGCAATCAGCTCTAGAAATTAGAGAAAAAAAATGTATTATAAGTTTATAAAAAAAATAGCATCATCAGCTGCTAAAAAAAATAAATAAATCAAACTAAGCAATTCAGAAGGGACATTGCTCCTCCCTCACTCACATAACTCTGTTTGGCCCCTAAGATGGCTGGTTAGCCAAAGACGGGTAAGATTCCTGAAGGCAGGAATAACCTAAGACAGGCACAGTCAAAGAGAGGCCATCAGGAGAATTAACAAAGGTGAGGCTCAAACCCTCACCCCAACAATGCAGGAGACTGCTCCCCTGAAATAGTGGCCATCATCCACTGTCCAGAGCACCAAAAGAGGGAGAGTCCCTAGAAACTCAAGAAAAACCAAGCAGTTGATGATACTACCAATAAGGTAGCCCTAAAACCAGTGGGGTTTTTAGGAAATTTTAGTAACTTTACAAGAACCCTTGTTGCCAAAGGTTTATTCGCAACCAATTAGAAAAAGATTTTGCCAGCAGGAAAGGAATAATTAAGAATAAGAAATAACTAGAAAAGCCAGACTTAGAATCCATTGCAGAAGGCATAATGTCCGAGTGTTTAGTCCAGGGGTTCCCAAACTACGGCCTGGGGGCCGCATGCGGCCCCCTGAGGCCATTTATCCGGCCCCCGCCACACTTCCGGAAGGGGCACCTCTTTCATTGGTGGTCAGTGAGAGGAGCATAGTTCCCATTGAAATATTGGTCAGTTTGTTGATTTAAATTTACTTGTTCTTTATTTTAAATATTGTATTTGTTCCTGTTTTGTTTTGTTTTTTCTTTAAAATAAGATGTGCAGCCTGACCAGGTGGTGGTGCAGTGGATAGAGCGTCAGACTAGGATGCAGAAGACCCAGGTTTGAGACCCTGAGGTTGCCAGCTTGAGCGTGGGTTTGAGCAAAAATTCACCAGTTTGGACCCAAGGTCACTGGCTCAAGCAAGGGGTCACTCGGTCTGCTGAAGGCCCGCGGTCAAGGCATGTATGAGAAAGCAATCAATGAACAACTAAGGTGTCGCAATGCGCAACGAAAAAACTAATGATTGATGCTTCTCATCTCTCCGTTCCTGTCTGTCTGTCCCTGTCTATCCCTCACTCTGACTCTCTCTCTGTCTCTGTAAAAAAATAAAATAAAAATAAATAAAAATAATTAATTAAAATAAGATGTGCAGTGTGCATGGGGATTTGTTCATAGTTTTTTTATAGTCGGGCCCTCCAACAGTCTGAGGGACAGTGAACTGGCCCCCTGTGTAAAAAGTTTGGGGACCCCTGGTTTAGTCTGTGCCCAAATAAATACTAAGCAAAGTAAAGAATTTATAAAGAGAAACAGGGAGAGAGGAACTTTCCCAGGTGAATATTTAGAAATAGATTTTACTTAAGTAATTGACAAGTAGGTAGAAGCTTTTCCTACTAGAAATGAGAGTGCAATAACAGTTGTTAAGAAATTGCTATATGAAATTATTCCCAGATTTAGCTTGCCCATTAATATTGGGTCTAATAATGGGCCTGCATTTGTATCGAAGATCTCACATCTAGTAGAAAAGGCACTCAATATTAATTGGAAATTAATTGGAAATTATATTGTGCCTACAGGCCACAAAGTTCAGGGCAGGTAGAACGCATGAATTGAATCGTAAAGGAAACTTTAACCAAATTTGTTTTTAAAAACCTGTGAAAAGTGGCCCTCCTCAGGGCAAGGTGCACCCCCTCTCGCCCCTCCAGCGCCGACAGCACTGCCTTCCCTTCGATCCTGTCTTCCCTTCAATCAGCGCAAGCTCCTCCTGGCGTGCCCCTCAGCACCCCATTTCCTGACACCTACTCCCCAGGTTATTAATATCTGGCGTGGGCGTGGGGCCTCGGCACATTCCTAACTGGCGGCTGGGTGAGCGGCGGCGACGACCAGGACCCGGTCGTACAGAGCTCGGCCCTCTTTTGTTCGCTCAGTACAGAGCAAGGCAAAGCTTTGGCAGAAGCGCGGTCGCGGCAGCTTGACCTGCTGCGTGGTGACCAAGGACAAGCTTGTCACCCACAGATGTCCCTGTCACAGCACACCCCAGCCTCAAGTCCAGCGTGAGGCAGCAGAGATGGCCCTGAGCCCAGAGCCTGCAAGCAGGTCCCCTGTGCCAGCTATGAGAGTCAGCCCTGTGCCCAAACCGTCCAGCCGCCCCAACGCACCAACGCATCCCTCAACAGCTCGTGGGCCAGCCTGACGGAACCCAGCTCCCTGGAGGACCTGGTGGTCACAGGTGCCGTTGGAGCAGTGCTCTTGGTCATGGGCGTGGGGAGTGTGGCAGGCAAAGTGTACACACACGCTGGTAGTCGTGTGCCGCTTCCTGCGAACCTCAGGAACTTCTTGACTATGCATGCCAGCATCTTCACCCTGACTGTCACCAGCAGTGAGGGCTATGCCGCAGTGCTGAGGCCGCTGGACTCCGCACAGCGCTCCCAGGGCTACCGCAAGGTCCTGGCGCTTGGCACGTGGCTGCTGCCGCCGCTGCTGGTGCCGCCCATGACGCTGGCTATCCGGAACACAAGAGCCTCTGCCTGCCAGCCTGAGGCCAGAGCACCCACCGTGCCTACCTGACACTGCTCTTTGGGACCAGCACTGTGGGGCCTGGCATGGTCATCGGGCAGCTCTCCATGCAGCAGGCCTCCTTCCCACAGATGTGGCGGCTATCCACCCCCAGAGTGCTGCACCTCATCCTGGACATTGTGCTGCTCTTCTGGGCATGCTTCATGCCCTTCTGGAAATGTCAGCTGCTGGCCCAGTAGCTTGGTGCCCAGCCGCTCACACCCCGCAGCTCACGCATCGTCAACTACCTGACCACTTGCCTCACCTACAGCAACAGCTGCATCAACCCCTTTCTCTACACTCTGCTCACCAAGAACTACCGTGACTCCAGCCGGCGCTCCCCCCACGGCAGGAGTGCCAGGGGGCCCGTGGGCACCCGAGACTTCTGGTAGTGTTCTGCCGCTCCCAGCATGCCTTTGGCCGCTTGCTGTCCTCCAGCAGCCAGCAGGTCACTGAGAGCATCAGCCTGTCCCAGGAGGCCCCTGGGGGGTCTGTCCTTGAGTGTCCCATTATCCGGGTGGGTGCTGGTGTGAGGTGGCCATAACTGGAGTCTTGCAGGGAGCCCCCAGAGTAGAAGCCACTCCCTGAAGCCCCTCCCAACCCTCCACGAACTCTGCTGACAGCTCTCTTCCTCCTTCCTCTTCCAGAAAGTTCCTTGCTATCCCATCCGTGGAGCAGCTGTGTTGCCATCCCCATTGCTCATTTCAGCTCTGTCAGCCCAGAACCTCCCCTCCCTTACTACCAAAACTCAGAGAAGTAAAAGCTGAGTTAAATAACCATTCCTTGCCTGACCTGTGGTGGCGCAGTGGGTAAAGCGTCGACCTGGAATGCTGAGGTCGCCGGTTCGAAACCCTGGGCTTGCCTGGTCAAGGCACATATGGGAGTTGATGCTTCCTGCTCCTCCTCCCTTCTCTCTCTCTGTCTCTCTCTCCTCTCTCTCCCTCTCTGTCTTTCTCTCTCCCTCTCTCTCCTCTCTAAAAATGAATAAATAAAATTAAAAAAAAATAGAAACACAACATACCAAAAATAAATTATAAAAAAAAAGTTATAAAAAAACCCCAAAAAACCATTCCTTCCTTAAGTGCTTACAGGGTCTGCAGACTACTCAGCAGGCTGTTCAAAAGACTGTCCAAGAGGCGCTTCTGACATTGCCAGGAGATCTGGAACATCCTTTCCAGCCTGGGGACTCAGTCTGGGTAAAGAAGTACACCACCCAAGGACTGACTCCCATGTGGGCGGGTCCACACACCGTGAACCTGACCACTCCCACTGCTGCCAAGGTAGAAGGCATACCCTCCTGGGTTCACCAGAGCCGGCTGAAGCCTGCAGTCCCAGCAGAGACACCCTTGTGGACAGCAAAGACTGACCCCGCCAACCCTTGTAAGTTGACCCTGAGAAGGACAGCATGCCCTGCTCCAGCCACAAACTGGAAGCTGGTTGGTCTACATACGGCTAATACATGAAGAAACTCACTGAGGACCTCCTTTTAATTAGACTTTGAGGAAGGAGGGAAACTGAGGTCAAATGAAAGCCAGAACAAGTTGTCTTCAGGTTTGATGCATGTACTGCTGTGAGTCATACAGAAGGGAGGTATAAGTCCCTTTGCTAGAAGGGAAGCCACAATGTAAATGGGAAATATATATGTGCTTACACTTAACCTATGATTACTAGCTACTTAGAGGGAGGATATCTCCAAAAGGAAGTATACTTTAAACTAAAATTACTTATTGCCAGCTTGGTTGTCACTAAAGGTTAAGAATTTTAAAACTAAGAGTTCTGACGAAAAAGGAATTATATGGTTTTGATAATAAAAGGTATAAAATATAGAAATATTAATACTTTTGAAAGAAAAAGGAAGAAAGTTTATAAAAATTAAGGGTTTATATAAGTTGCAGAAGGTTTGTACAGGTTGTAAGAAATTAATCAGTAGCATTTGCTTCTTCAGTTGACTGTATTACTATTAATGAAAACATCAAGTCTACCTGTTAAATATCTGTTTCATGTTATAGACTGATGTTCCTACTCAACCGCCTCATGCACCTCGTTAAAATGAGTCAAGGATCTGACTCAGGATATGGAACCAGTGGGGAATGTGGTAAGTTGCCAAAGAACTGTAAAACTTAGTATTGGCAACGCCATTTTAAAGAGGAAAAATCAGGCTTCTTGCCCCCCCTCCTTTCTTTAGAGAGTGGAGGGAGAAGGATGTGGGAGCTTCCTGGCTTACAAAGACAACTGGGTCATTTAGTTTAACTATAGTTCTCTGAAAGAATAAAGGTTATCTGAAGAACTTCCTTTCCCTTTCAATAAGAGACAATATTTATATATCCTACACTGATTTTAACTCTCTCTTCCTTTTTGGAATCCTGAGAGTAACATAAACCTCTAGACCAGTGGTCCCCAACCTTTTTTGAGCCACGGACTGGTTTAATGTCAGAAAATATTTTCACAGACCGGCCTTTAGAGTGGGACGGATAAATGTATCATGTGACCAAGACAAGCGTCAAGAGTGAGTCTTAGATGGATGTAACAGAGGGAATCTGGTCTTTTTTTTTTTTTACAGAGACAGAGAGAGAGTCAGAGAGAGGGATAGACAGGGACGGACAGACAGGAATGGAGAGAGATGAGAAGCATCAATCATCAGCTTTTCATTGCAACACCTTAGTTGTTCATTGATTGCTTTCTCATATGCGCCTTGACTGCGGGCCTTCAGCAGACCAAGTAACCCCTTGCTCGAGCCAGCGACCTTGGGTCCAAGCTGGTGAGCTTTTACTCAAACCAGATGAACCCACGCTCAAGCTGGTGACCTCGGGGTCTTGAACCTGGGTTCTTCCGCATCCCAGTCTGATGCTCTATCCACTGCACCACCGCCTGGTCAGGCAAATCTGGTCATTTTTTAAAAATAAAACATCATTCAGACTTAAATAGAAATAAAATAGAAATAATGTAAGTTATTTTTTTAAAGATTTTATTTATTCATTATAGAAAGGGGAGGGAGAGAGAGAGAGAGAGAGAGAGAGAAGGGGGGAGGAGCAGAAAGCATCAACTCCCATATGTGCCTTGACCAGGCAAGCCCAGGGTTTTGAACCAGCAACCTCAGCGTTTCCAGGTTGACACTTTATCCACTGCGCCACCACAGGTCAGGCTAATGTAAGTTATTTATTCTTTCTCTGTGGACCGGTACCAAATGGCCCACGGACTGGTACTGGTTCGCGGCCCGGGGGTTGGGGACCACTGCTCTAGACAAAGGAATGGGAGGTAGACACTAAAAGATTTGTGAATGTCTTTGATATGTAAAATGACATCACTATTGTGTTACCTTGTAAGCTTTAATATGTAGGAATGTTTTTTATAGATCCTATAGACGAATGTTATAAGAGTGTTAATAATTAATTATTGTATTATGCTCCCCCTCCTTTTCCCCCAACCTATATGTGATCAAGTCTATATAACTAGCTACAAGACTATTTTTGGGACACACGATTTGGGTTAGCTATACCCCGTGTAAGTCATATGCAGCCAGCTTATTAATAAATCTCCTCCTAAAGATTCTTCTGTATCCTGCCTTGGTGTCTCTATGTAAACCCACGGAATTAAGGTACGCTACTTTATAACAAATGAATGAGCTTGTGTTTGGAGCCCAGCTACCTTCCCTGCTCTGGGCAGAGGGGTTGCAATTGGAAGGAGAAGCTTGGCATGTGTGACCAGCTCTGCCAGACCCCAACCCTGCTCCCAGACGCACAGGGGTCATCTCAGTCTCTGCTGCATCCTCCAGGGTTGCCAAGGAGATGGCAAAGGAGGAATGGGCTTGGGGGGGGGGGGCGCAGACACCCAGGGACATGTGGCGAGTGTACCAAAAGCTCACTTTCTGCAACGAAGTACCTTTAGACCTCAGGTAACCCAGCCAGTAGGTGACCACCCAGGTGCTGAACTCTAGGCTGGGTCTGACTCCAAGTTCCTTGGTCTCAGGACTGTAGGCAGCAGAGTGACCACTCAGAGCCTGGGCACATGTTGGGGACTGGAGCACGCTGGCCTAAGGGCTGCAGTGCCCTGTCCCTACCCTGCGGCTTGGAGAACAGAGATCACTGAGGATTTCATCACCTCCCCATTAGTAATATCCCACTGCGAGGGAGGGGTGTTGTAGGGGACCCTGCAAATATCTGGCCTCTGCGAGCCTAGGCCAGCTTCTGGACCCTCCTTCCAGCTCCTCTGGCCAGACTGGGCCTCTGGCACATGTCCACCTGCTTCTCTGTCCCTCTCTCAACCTCTTCACTACAGAGGTTTACAAATGCCCCTTTCCTTCTGTAAGAAATTTCCTTCTGGACCTGTGGTGGCGCAATGGATAATGCGTCGACCTGGAAATGCTGAGGTCGCCGGTTCGAAACCCTGGGCTTGCCTGGTCAAGGCACATATGGGAGTTGATGCTTCCAGCTCCTCCCCCCTTCTCTCTCTCTGTCTCTCTCTCTCCTCTCTAAAAATGAATAAAGAAAAAAAAAAAGAAAAAAGAAATTTCCTTCTGTAAGAACGGCCCTTTCGTGGCCATTCACATGCAGGTTCTCATTCAATTCAGAACCACGGTAAAGAAACAGCAGAGTCGGAGGATAGTGCACCATTCTGTTTATTGGTGTCTCACCAAGACAGGCAAGCCACAAGAAAAGCCAAGCAGAAAACCTGCTTTCCCCATGGAGGGCAAGGGATCAGGGAGGGGAGAAAGAAGAAATCCTCCTGCACCTCTCGGTGATGGGGCAGAATCTCCCTTCCAGTAAACATTAGCAAGGCAGCGGCCCCTCCCGATCAGGAAGGCCAACCGCAACCTCACAGACCACTGTATCTGGCGTTGCCCAGCCCCCAATGCAAACCACAAGCGAGCAAACAAATATCATATTTACAAACTTATTTGACCAACACCTTCCCACAGCAGTGGCACCAACTGCCATCATGTTCTGAGCACGTCTCCAGGCCGCACTGCCCCAGCACTTCATGTGTGTGAACACCCCTGATTCTTGCATTGACCGTAGGCCAGGGGTCCCCAAACTACGGCCTGCGGGCCGCATGCGGCCCCCTGAGGCCATTTATCCGGCCCCCGCCACACTTCCGGAAGGGGCACCTCTTTCATTGGTGGTCAGTGAGAGGAGCATAGTTCCCATTGAAATACTGGTCAGTTTATTGATTTAAATTTACTTGTTCTTTATTTTAAATATTGGATTTGTTCCTGTTTTGTTTTTTTACTTTAAAATAAGATATGTGCAGTGTGCATAGGGATTTGTTCATAGTTTTTTTTATAGTCCGGCCCTCCAGCGGTCTGAGGGACAGTGAACTGGCCCCCTGTGTAAAAAGTTTGGGGACCCCTGCTAGGCAATGCTATTACTGCCCTCATGTCACCAGGAGGAAAAGGAGGCCTAGAGAAGTTAAACAGTCTCTTCAAGAGAACACAGCTGGCAGGCGGTGGCTGCAGAATTTGGACCCAGGCAGTGCGGTCATTGTGCCTCCCCTTGCATGGCAGCCCAGGGAGTGGGAACTGTTAGCTCACCCATTTTGCAGAGAGTGGACCTAAATATTTTACCCAAGGTTGACGAGGAGGGGGACCCAGTGTCCGACAGTCCTGCAGACCTCAGCCCCTTCTCCTAGACCAGGCCCTCGGGGCTGACCTTCTCCCTCCTGTCACTCATGCGCCCCAAGGGCCTCAGGCTTCCCTGCAAGCCCCGAGAACACGGCCCTCAGCACCCCTTCCCCACCACTGTCCCTGAGCTGTGGGGGCTTCCGGCCCTCTGCCCGGGTTTTTTTTTTTTTTTTTTTTTTGTATTTTTCTGAAGCTGGAAACCGGGATAGACAGTCAGACAGACTCCCGCATGCACCCAACCGGGATCCACCCAGCACGCCCACCAGGGGGTGATACTCTGCCCCTCTGGGGCGTCGCTCTGTTGCAACCAGAGCCACTCTAGCGCCTGGGGCAGAGGCTGAGGAGCCATCCCCAGAGCCCGGGCCAACTTTGCTCCAATGGAGCCTCGGCTGCGGGAGGGGAAGAGAGAGACAGATAAGAAGGAGAGGGGGAGGGGTGGAGAAGCAGATGGGCGCTTCTCCTGTGTGCCCTGGCTGGGAATCAAACCCAGGACTTCTGCACGCCAGGCCGACGCTCTACCACTGAGCCAACCGGCCAGGACCACCTCTGCCCGGGTTTTTCTGCTGAAACATGAAAGGGAAGTGCTGCCCAGAGAGCACGGAGACCGAGCTCCGAGCAGCCGGTCTGAGTCCCGGCTCCCCCACCTCCTGGCTGCACGTCTGGGGCCAGCCCAGGTTCTCCGTTACACAAGTCATAGCTACCATGGCCCTACAGCTGATACCGGCTCTACTGTTCCCTCAGTCTGCGGGCTTGCTCTCTCCCAATTCTGCAGTGAGACACTGGCAGGGTCATCTGACAGGCAAATCACTTCACTGGGCTGTGCGGGCACAGAGGTAAATGAGGTGGCCCACACTCAGGTGCTCATGGTCACAGTAACTAGGAGCCAAGGCAGACGTGGGTGCCCCACCCAGAACCAGAGCGCCCTGATGGAAAACCTACACCCACCAGTGACTGCTGGGCTCACGTGTGCAGATAACCAGAGATGCACAGAATCCCCTCAAACACTCGCAGCCCATGGAGGACACAGGGGAAACCAGCAAACAAAATCTCCATTCCTTCATGCACCGAGTGCATGCTGGGAGCTGACCATCTGCTGGGGATACTACAAAGACTCACACGCCAGCTTACATAGTTGTTGGAGGGCAGTACTTCCAAAGAGATGTGCAAGCTCAGAGAAGCAAGTGACCAGCTCTGACTGACAGGCGGAGAGGAACTCCAAACAGTCCTGAAAAGTCAGCACTTACCGGACAGAAAAGGGAAATAAGGGAAGTACGTTCTAAGCAGTGGGAACAGCATATGCAAAAGCCCAGAGGCAGGAAGGAGCAGGCTGTTGGGCTGGGGGGGGGTGTCACAGTTTGGTATGGCTGGTATGTGTCTACAGGAGCTTTTAGCTTAATTCCCCCCTTAATTGTGTGTGGGATTTAGGAACTCACTTCTGAAGAATAGACTCTGACAGAAGTGATGGATGATTTCCGAGACTAGATCATAAAAGATCCTTTTATGTATATAGTTTCCTCCTTACTCTCAGATCACTCTCTGGGAGGAGCCAGCCATAATGTCATCAGGACACAAGCAGCTCTCTGGAGAGGCCCGCATGGAGGGGAACTGAGGCCTCCTGCCAATGGCCAGTGCTGGCTTGCTAGCAATGTGTGTGAGTCATTGTGGGAGTAGACTCCCCAGCCCCCCAGCAGGCTTCCAGATGATACAGCCTGCTCAGTGTTTGTGATGTTGAAATCCTAATGCCCGATGTGATGGTATCAGGAAGTGGGGGCTTTGGGAAGTGCAGGGGTTATGAAGGTTGAGTACCTCCCCCCCCCCCATAAATGGCATTAGTGCTCATAAGAGTTCTAAGAGACCGTCTCTGTCCCTTCCGCCAGGTGAGGCCACAGCCAGGACGCAAACCCTCACCAAACATCACACCTTTTGGTACCTGGATCCTGGACTTCCCAGACTCTAGAACTGTGATAAATATTTATTATCTATAAGCTACTCAGTTTATGGAATTCTTGTGATAGCAGCCCAAATGGACTAAGCCCAGCCCACATCAAGAATGCAATCTCGCCCTGGCCGGTTGGCTCAGCGGTAGAGCGTCGGCCTAGCGTGCGGAGGACCCGGGTTCGATTCCCGGCCAGGGCACACAGGGGAAGCACCCATTTGCTTCTCCACCCCTCCGCCGTGCTTTCCTCTCTGTCTCTCTCTTCCCCTCCCGCAGCCAAGGCTCCATTGGAGCAAAGATGGCCCGGGCGCTGGAGATGGCTCTGTGGCCTCTGCCTCAGGCGCTAGAGTGGCTCTGGTCGCAACATGGTGACGCCCAGGATGGGCAGAGCATCGCCCCCTGGTGGGCAGAGCATCGCCCCTGGTGGGTGTGCCGGGTGGATCCCGGTCAGGCGCATGCGGGAGTCTGTCTGACTATCTCTCCCTGTTTCCAGCTTCAGAAAAATTAAAAAAAAAAAAAAAAAAAAAAAAGAATGCAATCTCGTGGAGAACCGCAAGCAGAGCCACCCAGCCACCCACAGAAACTTTGAAATAATAAACGTTTATTGTTCTGGAGGCCACTATATTTTGTGGTACTTGGCTACACTACAATTAACGAGTAAAACAGGTGCTTTAAGGGAATGATCCGAGAGAGAGGAGAGGCTTAGAAGCTGTGCTGGAGAGCGTGGTCCTGACCCAAAAGCATGAGGACCCCCTGAGGGATTTTGAGGAGGGCAGGACATGAACGAGCTGCAATAGGTTAGACACGTGGCTCCATCACTTCCCTCTTTGGGCTTCAATTTGCTCATTTGTCCAATGCATAGGCTGGGCCAAATGATCTCCTCGTCTCCTCACCAATGTGTGCCCACCACATGCCAACTGCTTCAAGACCTGGCAAGTGAGGTGCTTGGCTCTTTAGTGCATCTGAGATCCCAGGGAGGAGGTGAGGGAATGGGGGGGCCCACTGCTGACAGTGTGACCTGAGAGGCCTGGGATGAGAGAGGACAGACCCAGCTACCCCTGCTCCTACCCACAGGGAATCGGGGGGAACAGAGTACAGTGCTGAGGACAAGGCGAAGGCAGAAAGGCAGTGGCCAAGAGACGTCTCCGGAGTCAGGAACATGGAGGCTGCCCAGAGGGTGGGGGCCTCCAGCGGGACTCTCAGCTACCCCTGCTCCTACCCACAGGGAATCGGGGAGAACAGAGTACAGTGCTGAGGACAAGGCGAAGGCAGAAAGGCAGTGGCCAAGAGACGTCTCTGGAGTTAGGAACATGGAGGCTGCCCAGAGGGCGGGGACCTCCAGCGGGACTCGCGACTGGGCCCCCGCCAGCAGCTGTCCCTGTGGCTAAGCCTGGGAGAGAACTCTGGGCTGGAACTCACATCCATTATTCCATTTCATCCTCACCACAACCTTGCAAGGAAGGTTTTCTATTTGTATTGATTGGTTTATTGATTTAAGCCAACCTTGTTCCAGAAAGGCTTTGAGGTGGCTTATAGGGATTTATAAAACAGCAAGAGAGCAGGAGTGGAAAGTGGAACAAAGAGAAGAAGAAAAATCAACGATAGATACCAAGCATGCAGCACCAGTGGCCACACACCTGCCAGGTCCAGGCAGGGCACGGCTCTAGGATGTCTGAGAACCGACATGGAAGGGAGAAACGGGTCAGTTAACAGCACCCCCAGTACATGTATGAACTTAAAAGGACCAGTTTCTCTAGTATAGCTATTTGGGGCACTAAGATGAGACAAGAATTTCCCCAGGGGTCTTTATAAAAAATGACAGTGTGGCCTAATCAATAACACCAGCTCCTTACAATAAATGGGTTTCAAGTGTCTGCTTCTTCTATTAGCATCGCATCAGGTATGGTTCAGGAAAAACAATTCTATAAAAACTCACACCAGGAGCTAAGTGGGAGGGAGGGGGCAGGAACAGTCTGTGCAAAAACAGGAGACATCACGGTAGAGTCTGGCATGGTCCAGGAGCAGTAGGGTTTGCCCGGAAAGAAAGGTGCTGAGGAGAGGTGTTGGCAAGAAAAAGCCTTGCAGGCCAGAGAGAGTGGCTGGTTAGACCAAAGAGGGGTGTATCTGATGGTCTTTTAGGCACTGCTCGGGGCCACCAAAGCTTACAGAGGAAAGACGCTGCCCCTGGGCATACAGGTCGTACAACAAACACCAAGAGCCAGTCCAAGAGGAGAGGGCCCAGGGATGCAGGTGGAGCTGAGCTGACTGGGAAATCCAGGCCTAGCCCCTGGGCCAGGCCACAGCAGTGAGCAGCTCATGGTGTTTAAATGAATAAGGAACACTGAATTTTTATTTTTATTTTTTTGTATTTTTCTGAAGCTGGAAACAGGGAGGCAGTCAGACAGACTCCCGCATGCGCCTGACTGGGATCCACCCGGCATGCCCACCAGGGGGCGATGCTCTGCCCATCTGGGGCGTCGCTCTGTCGCAACCAGAGCCACTCTAGTGCCTAGAGCAGAGGCCAAGGAGCCATCCCCAGCGCCCGGGCCATCTTTTGCTCCAATGGAGTCTCGGCTGCGGGAGGGGGAAGAGAAAGACAGAGAGGAAGGAGAGGGGGAGGGGTGGAGAAGCAGATGGGTGCCTCTCCTGTGTGCCCTGGCCGGGAATCGAACCCGGGACTTCCACACGCCAGGCCGACGCTCTACCACTGAGCCAACCGGCCAAGGCCAAGAACACTGAATTTAAGACCCTGGAAGAGGCCAACCTCTAAACTAGAGGAGAACAGGTGAGCCTTGGAAATCTAAGAAAAATGCAGCGTGCTGGCAGCAGAGGGAGTCGTGGAAAGAGCCTGGCTCTGCAATGAGAAGGCTCTAGGTTCAATTACTGCTTCTACCATTCACTAGCCACGGTCCCCAGGAAGTTATGCACCTGAGAGCTAGAATTTCTCTGTTTGTGAAACAGGGATAAAAATACCTACCACACCGGGATTTAGAGAAGATTGAGTTCATGTATTTAAGCATCTGTCCTTTTACCTCCATTTGGCAAATTTTGAGATATGCTAGCTTTTGTCCTTCCCTAAGTACAGTCTGCCTAAAGCTCTCCTAAGGTTCCGACTATTGTTTCCAGCTCCCCTCTAGGGGGCGCTAGAAGCCTTCTCTGGTCTTGGATGTTCTCTCTGCTATATGGTAACCCAAAACAAAGCTACCTCCCACCTCTGCCCAGTTGACTTCCTACCTGGTCAACAATTGTTTTGTGCTTTCCAAACCACAGTCTCTCATATCTATTTTCACCCAGTTGACATGAAAACCCAAAAGACACCACCTACCTACACATTTTCCCAGTCCTTGAGCCCCCAGTATCTCCCTCACACTTAGTCATTTTCACCCCACCCTCCTTCCATAGCGACCTCGTCAGAGGTCCTGAAGCCAGGGGTATGTCAAGGCAGAATGAGATATACTGAGAGAGGCCATCCTGGAGGAGGCCGGGAGGTTCTGGAGCTGGAAGGACAGCAGCTGGCAGCCTGGTCCTGGCCAGGGGTCAGTGAAGGGCGCAGAGCCATGGGACAGCAGAGGCTCAGAAGGGAGTCCCAGGCAGAACAGTGAAAAGCAGACTCCGAGAGCAAGGACCCAGCCACCAAAGGGACAGGACCTGAGAGAGAAACACAGGCCCGAGGACAGATTGTAGGGGATGAGGTCCTAGATTGCTGACAAGTTCCCAGGTGATGTTCACACCGCCGCCAGGAAGCACACACCAAGAGGCCAGGGTGTAAAGGAGAAAGCCCACAGCTGAGTGTTACAATAAAAATGTGGATTCAACAAGCCCTGACTCTCCCACTTAAATCATATGGTCTTAGGTGAGTCACTTAATATCTTTGACCTTGATTTTCTCTTCTACAAAATGAGAGAGAGAGAAATAGCACCTACTTTTCAGGATCTGAAATGACAAGTGCTATGTGTCTTGTCCCTGCCTGCACCTCCACTTATACTATGTCCCTTCAGTTCCTCAAATCCTCCTGCCACAGGACCTTTGCACTTGCTCTCCCCCCTGCCAGGAATACTCTTTCACTCTTCCGCCAGTACACTTCTATTCATCCTTCACACCTCTGTCTACAGACATCTCTGCTGACCACTCCCTCTGCTAAAAGCTTGCAGGACGTCTCATACATTTCCTTCCCTTTTTTTAAAAAAAGATTTTATTTATTGATTTTCAGAGAAAGGAGAGAAAGAGGAGGGAGGAACGAGAAGTTATCAATTCAGTTGCTTTAGTTGTTCATTGATTGCTTTTCGTATGTGTCTTGACTGGGCAAGCCCACGGTTTCGAACCAGCGACCTCAGCACTCCAGGTCAACACTCTATCCACTGCGCCACCACAGACCAGGCTGCTTTTCCTTCTTAGCACTAATCAAGTTGTAATGAAATACTGGTATATCGCGCATAATGAAATAGTTATGTTTGGTTAATTAACATCTTCTCCCCCTCCAGACCACTACCTCCCAAGATCACTGTCTCTTTTGCTCCCCATCTTCTCCCTGGACCCCACATATTGCAGGAGCTCAGTAATTTTTAGCTGAATTGAACTAAAGTGGACCCTTACATGATTCTCTTGCTCCAATCCCTCTGCATTTTCCCGACCCAAACTAGCAGTCAGGACCGGCTGTGCAGCTGAGAGAAGGCGGGGGCCTGGACGAGGGCTCTGAAAGGGGCGGGGAGCGCCGGAGAAGCACTTGTTGTCCCTATTGATGCAATCAGCCCTGCCCTGCCCCTCACGTGTCTCTACTGAACATTAGTAACTGGACATCCTCGGGTGGGTCGAGGCGGCATCAGCAGCATCAGCAGGGAGGTGTGGGCAGCCCCTGCGCAAGGTGAGTGACTCTTCTGGGAAGAAAGGGAGCTGGAGCCCCTGAGAGTCCACTCTGAGGGGCTTGGAGTAAGGGGCCCTGCAAGCAAAAATCCCCAGCCCAAACCCCACCACCAAGACCAAGGTCCGTGAGGGGCAAACTGCTGCCAGTGGCAGCCTCCCTGGGTCTGGGAGCACTCGGGAGACCCCAGCCAGGGTCCTTCCCCCAAAGAGAAGGGGGCAACCCGGCCCACACGCTGACCTGGGCACCATCCCAGGCACCCCGCTCCTGCCGCTCCTCTTCCCGGACACTCTGCCAAGCCTCCCAGCCTCTGCCAGGGCTGGGGGAGGCAGAGGCTGGAAAGCTGAGGTCAGGACCCCATGTTCTCACTGCTAATCCTCTTCACGCTCTAACCAGATTGGGTTGTGCTGGCCAGCCGGCGCTGTGGGGATCAGCGGGGACTCAGCCGGGGCTGCTGGGCACCAGCCAAGGCCAGACTCAGCCCTTGGCTGCTGCCGCCTGCGCAGCTGCCCCGCTACAGAACAAGCTCAGGGCCTGCCTCACAAGCCACGTGGCAGCGGGCCTGTCCCCTCGTCCCCCTGGTTACCCTGTGCCCACCCAGCGTGGGACCTGGCCAGGAGGGAACTGTTCCACTACAGCTTGACCGTTCCAGGCCACCTCACCTGGGACTTCCTTGTGGTGAGACTGTCCAGTGAGACTCAGCCCAGAGCAGACAGAGCTGGCCATGAATTCCCCCCAGCTCAGGAGCCTCAGGCAGCTTCCCCAGCCCCTGGGGCCTCAGTCTCCTCCGTACAGTGGGGATAACCGTGGGTCGCGGAGTTTAAGGCTGTGTGTGGTACGCCAGCAGGGCTGACGGAGTCGGCTGCCATCGCTCATATCTTATCATTGTCGTTATGAGGCTCTAAGGTGGAGGGGGGTGGTGGGGAGAAAAATCCAGACGGGGAATCAGGAGGGTGCAGCTCAAGGCCGGCTCCGACACCAGCCCCTTCATGAGGTTGGACAGAACCTGCACTAGCTCCCTGCACCTCCATCTCCCCTCTTAACAAAGCTGACCTCCCAGTGAGGTGAGGGTTCAATCACACACAATGTGCAGCCCCGCTGGGCAGCCGGCGCAGGGCAGCCTGACACTGCTGCTGCCGTGAGTGCCGCCCAGCACCCCAGGGCAGCCGCTCGGGCCCCTGCACCGGCAGCGGTTGAGTCGCCCAGGAGTTCATCAGAAACGGACTTGCTGGCCCCACTACTGATTAAGACTCTGCATTTGAGCATATTAAGATTTGAGAAGTGCTGCATTGAACAGAGGGAAGGTTTTTTGTTTGTTTGTTTGTTTGTTTCCAAATGTGATGAATTTAACGATACAAATTTACAGAGTCAAGAAACTGATTAAGGCCTGACCTGTGGTGGCGCAGTGGATAAAACGTCAACCTGGAAATACTGAGGTTGCCGGTTCAAAACCCTGGCTTGCCTGGTCAAGGCACATATGGGAGGTGATGCTTCCTGCTCCTCCCCCTTCTCTCTCTCTCTCATTCTCTCTCTCTCTCTCTCTCTCTCTCTCTCCCCCTCCCCTCTCTAAAATGAATAAATAATAAAAAAATTTAAAAAAAAGAAATTGATTAAAACCTAAATAGGATAAATTCAGAGAAAACCACCGTTAGACATATAATGAACAAAATTCTAATATACCGCACATGCCATGAAGCAGTAGTGTTAACATTTCTCCTCCTCTACAAGGCCCCTGGGTTTATCACAGGAGACCTGTCAGGGTGGACACCCAGCCTCTTTTGCAATTCTGCTATGTTCCTTTTTAAGACTTGAACCGAATTTCAATGCAGTCTTCTCTTCTCCTGCCAGAGCTGAGGAGTTCTTTTTTTAAAAAAAATTTTATTGGCCCTGGCCAGTTGGCTCAGCGGTAGAGCGTCGGCCTGGCGTGCGGGGGACCCGGGTTCGATTCCCGGCCAGGGCACATAGGAGAAGCGCCCATTTGCTTCTCCACCACCCCCTCCTTCCTCTCTGTCTCTCTCTTCTCCTCCCACAGCCATGGCTCCATTGGAGCAAAGATGGCCCGGGCGCTGGGGATAGAGTGGCTCTGGTCGCAGCAGAGCGATGCCCCGGAGGGGCAGAGCATCGCGCCCTGGTGGGCAGAGCGATGCCCCTGGTGGGCGTGCCGGGTGGATCCCGGTCAGGCGCATGCGGGAGTCTGTCTGACTGTCTCTCCCCGTTTCCAGCTTCAGAAAAAAAAAAAAATTTTGTTGATTTTAATTTATTGTGCTTACATAGATTCAAGTGTCCCACCAAATATATCTCCCTTCCCCCACCCCTGTGTTCCCCTTGATACCCCCTTTGCCCCTCCCCAACGCCCTCCCCCCCTACCCTCCAGGATTTGCTGTCCTGCTCTCTATAACGCTGTGTTGGGGGTATATATAATTTCACTAATCTCTTTCCCTTCTCTGGTCCCATCCTCTCCTCCCCTTTCCCTCTGTCCGCTTTCCCTCTGGTCCCTTTGATCCCGCCTCTGCCTCTATTCTGTTCCTCAGTTCACATTGTTCATTAAATTCCTCATGTGAGTGAGGTCATACGACATTTTTCTTTCTTTGCCTGTTTTATTTCATTTAGCATAATAGTCTCCAGGTCCATCCATGTTGTCGCAAAAGGTAGGATTTCCTTCTTTTTTGTGACTGCATAGTATTCCATTGTGTATATGTACCACTGCTTTTTAATCCACTTGTCCACTGATGGACACTTGGGCTGTTTCCAGATCTTGGCTATTGTGAACAATGCGAACAGAGGGAAGTTTACAAACGTTCTCTTGTCCCAGCTACGGCTAAAGCAAACTGGGTTGTGGCCTCTGTTCCCAGCCAGCATTTCAAAACAGGAAGCTGAGGCCCCAACTCTTATTCTTGGGGGGGGGGGGTGTTTAAGGAGAGACTTGGACACAGACAACCCCACTGGGTAGGGAAGGGGGAAGAGCAGTTTGTCACTGGTCACTGGTGGTGGCCACTGAACAGAGGTGGGATTCAGGAGGGGGAGCAATGGTGACTACTACATTAGCACCCATGCCCCCTCTGCGTTCCTGCTGGGGCTGGGGGCAGAGGGACACTGCCTGAGAAAGCACTGGTAAGAACCAGGATGTGGCAATCAGCTCCTTTGCGAAGGTCAGTAGTTATCACTCCTGCAAGGGGCTAGAGGATGCACTTTCACGGGACAGGTTGGTGGTAACCCCTGGGTGGACTGCCAGGGTGCACACCCTCTGAGTGCTCCTGGGGTCTGATGAGACCCTCCCTTCCTTCTCTCTGCCTGTCCTACGAGCCTTCCATCAAATCCTGCCCTTCCTACCAGGAGAGAAAGTAATTCTACAATTACCTCTCCCTGCCCTGCTCTCCCCAGCCCACAAGACATTCAGGAGCCCCTGACCTACCTGTGTGGGTGGACTGCATGTGCGTACACCTGTCTCTATTTTTTTTTTCCAAGGGAGAGGAGAAAAGATAGAGAGACAGATTCCCACATGTGCCCGACTGGGATCCACCCAGCAACCCCATTTGGGGCCAATGCTCTGCCCATCTGGGGCCATGCTCATAACCAAGTTATTTTTAGCGCCTGAGGTAGAGGCTCCACGGAGCCATCCTCAGTGCCTGGCACTGATGCCCTCAAACCAATTGAGCCATGACTGCGGGACAGGAAGAGAGAGAGAGAAAGAGAGAGAAGACTGGCACGTGGGAGGTAACAATCAATTGCACTGCTGGCAAGGCTTCAAACTACCCCCCCATACTAATTGCTGGGTGGTCCAGCTCTGTCTCCTCTCCTTAACCTTTTGAGTGGTACGAACGTTCATGTACATCCTCACTCAAAGGGTTAACAAAAAACTCACACTCAAAGGGTTAACCACCTCTTCCCCTACTAGGCTAGTTATAAGATTCATGGAATTAAAGCTCACACATGCTCTGTGAGGTCTTGAGATTTTTTTTAAAATGTTGAACATTCAACGTTTTTTTCTGAAAATTCCTGGTGTCCAAACTCCTGTAGGTGGTTTTTTATGTTGTTTTGTTTTGTTTTTAGTGAGAGAGGCAGAGAGAAAAACAGACAGACATACAGACAGGAAGAGAAAGAAATGAAAAGCATCAACTTCTAGTTGCAGCACTTTAGTTGTTCACTGATTGCTTCTTATATGTGCCTTGACGGGGGGGGGGGCTCCAGCTGAGCCAGTGACCCCTTGCTCGAGCCGATGACCTCATGGTTTGAACCTGGGTCCTGCATTGCCACCTGGCCAGGCTCCTGTAGGCACGTTTTGAAGGTGACACTATGGATGGTGGGATTTGAGCTTTGCAGGAGAAATGAGCTGGTCTGAGCACCCAGTGTGTGCCAGGCACTGTTGGCTGGAAAGATGCCCTCCCTCCCCTGCCCACCACACGACCCGAAGCCACACATCCTCCTGTGGCCGCCCCCTCCCTCCAGCCTGCAGAGTTAATGTTGCAGAAACCGCATTAGGAAGAGACATCAAGCAGCCCTGGATTGCAGCGCCATACAGCCACCTTGGGCAACATTTCCTCACACCAGGCTGTTTCTCATGCAGCTACCGAGCATCACTGCAATCAATTCCCAGGACAGAGATATCAGAGAGATGCACACACCCCACAAAGCAACTACCAGCTACCAAGCATCACTGCAATCAATTCCCAGGACAGAGATATCAGAGGAGATGCGCACACCCCACAAAGCAACTACAGGGCCATGCCAAGAAAAAGCTGCTCAGAGGCAGGAGGGAGTGGCTCGGGGACAGACAGGAGACACACATCATCAGCAGGCGCTGGTCTCAGCGACCAAAGCCAGAGCGCAGTGATGACAACAGAGTGGATGAAGAAGGATGCAGGCCCCTCTTAATCTGAGTGCCGGGCAAGGCCCTTACTGTATGTGACCACATGCACTGAGCCCCCAGAGAGCCACAGGCATTCTGCTGGGTCCTGGGGGAGACAAGGCTCTCATCCTAAAACTCCAAGTTGTGAGGATCAATAACTTTAGAGATTCCCAGTCCAGACACAAAGAGATGAGGGCAAGGGATTGGAGAGCAGCAGGGGAAAGAATCAAGATATAGAGAAAAGAACATGAGCTTCAGAGCCACACAAGCCTGGGCTGGACCCCATGCTCCACCACTGACGGCCTGGGTGACCTTGGGCATGAGCTTCAGAGCCAGACAAGCCTGGGCTGGATCCCATGCTCCACCACTGACTGCCTGGGTGACCGTGGGCACGTCACTCAGCCTCCCCGGGTCTGCTGGCTCACGTGGAAAAGGCTAATCAGAGCTCCTTGCTGAGTTATGGTGAGGACCGAATACCACATGTGCCATTTACATAAAGCCCAAAACGAATCTATGCAACAGAAGTCAGGATCACGGCCACCCTTGCAGGGGGCGGGGGATTAATGACTGGAAGGCGGTGCAGGGGCTTCTGGGTACTCATGATGCTTTCCTTCTGGATCTGCTGCTGGTTTCCTGCATGTGTTCACTTTGGGAAAACTCAGTGAGTTCTACGTATGAAAATACATAACACATCCAGAAAAGTTAGGCTCTTATGTATATATGTAATACTACAATGAAAAAAAATTTTTTTTTTTGGTATTTTTCTGAAGCTGGAAACGAGGAGAAACAGCCAGACAGACTCCTGCATGCGCCCGACCGGGATCCACCCGGCACGCCCACCAGGGGCAACGCTCTGCCCACCAGGGGGCGATGCTCTGCCCCTCCGGGGCGTCGCTCTGCCGTGACCAGAGCCACTCTAGCGCCTGGGGCAGAGGCCAAGGAGTCATCCCCAGCGCCCGGGCCATCTTTGCCACAATGGAGCGTTGGCTGCGGGAGGGGAAGAGAGAGACAGAGAGGAAGGAGGGGGGGGTGGAGAAGTAAATGGGCGCTTCTCCTATGTGCTCTGGCCGGGAATCGAACCCGGGTCCCCCGCACGCCAGGCCAATGCTCTACCGCTGAGCCAACCGGCCAGGGCCTACAATGAAAAGTTTTAAAAATAACATGTAAAGCACCAATTTCAGTGTGCTGCTTTGTAGGCATGCTACAAATGCCGTGCCCTCCCACCCGACCCCCTCCAGTGGAGGGGACAAATGGGGAGAAAAGTCTTCCCAGGTGACAAATACCAGAAGGATGGAGGCTTGCACTTTTCAGCAGTGAGGAAACACCCAGGCTGAGGGAAACTGCACAGAGGCGGTGTGGCGGAAACAACATCCACCCCAACGCGATGAGGACTGGGACCAACTTCAAACAGACGGGGAGGCGGGAAGGCGGGAAGGTAGGTACTGGGGGCCCCTGAGCATTTTGGCTGTGCCTGTGCCATGCTGCCTCTCCCAGGTAGGACGGTGCCTGTCTCTAACACAGCCCGTTTGGGTGCCAGGTCTCCCTGAGGAGCGGTGCACTCCCCTACTCCAGGACGAGACCTCAGGGTCCAGCAGGGGGGCTGAGATGCTGGTGCTGGAGGGGTGAAGACCTGGGGGAAGCCCGTGAGGTAGGAGGAGAAATGGGCCAACAGAACAGCGGGTCTGAATTCCTTTTCTGCCTTGTTTAGGCAGAAACAAGGGATTAGGCCACTTTAAAGATACATTATAAAAATGGAATAAGATAACAGGAACCAGAAAATTGGTAAAACTTTTTTAAATGGTTAGAAACATCAAACAAGAGAGAGAAACACTCGCCTGACCTGTGGTGGCGCAGTGGATAAAGCGTCGACCTGGAATGCTGAGGTCGCCGGTTCGAAACCCTGGGCTTGCCTGGTCAAGGCACATATGGGAGTTGAAGCTTCCTGCTCCTCCCCGCTTCTCTCTCCTCTCTCTCTCTCTCTCTCTCTCTCTCTCTCTCTCTCTCCTCTAAAATGAATAAATAAAATAAAAATAATTTAAAAATAATAATTAAAAAAAAAGAGAGAGAGAGAGGCTTTCTATGAAAGCCTTGGTATCCGCCACAAGTGGGCCCTGGGTTTCTTCCGGGCCCTGGGTGATGTGGAGCTGACATGTTATAGTTTATCAAGTCTGTAGATGAGAACAAGCCTGGGAGAGGCGTGGCCTTTCCTGCTCCTAAGACAAAGCATGTATGGCCTCCCACAGGTCCCCGTAAAGAGGTGGCCACAGGGGGAGAAAGCAAGATCCTCACCGGCACCCCCATAAGAGGCTCAAGGACACCCTCCGAGACACTGGCCGAGAAGCCAAGTCACAGATCAGCCAGTTCTCCAAAGGGTCAATTTGCTAAATTTCTTTATTTTTTTTTTACCGATTTGGTTTCAGTTGGATAATTTTCTATTTGTCTTCACAACAGCCTTTTTAGATTTGCTGGGTTGTCCCAGCCCCAGCTCCCTGCAGTCACAGGAAGAGACTGGGATGGTTTCTCAGTAGTTCCAATGCCAGGAGTGGGGACAAAGACAAATGGAATGGTCCTTAAAATGCTGTAATAAAGAAAAAATGCAAAACCAGTCGACTCGCACCAGATAGTTAAAGGAAGTAAGCCAGTTTGATAAATTGGTCATTTGACAAATTGGCCATTCAGTGAATTGACTTTTGGTAAAATGGCTTTTAGCAAAATGACATTTGGTAAATTGGCCTGCTTCTAACACAGCAATGTGTTTCACAGGGCAATTACTTATGCTATCATGGCCCGGTACCAGAGCTCAAAGCCATTCCGCGGGCACATCCACCCCGCACCATCTGGCACACAGCTCGTCACCGGGCTACCGGAAAATAGGGTGGATTGTAGGATATTTTGAGGGATGCATGCACTGTCCAGCATGCAGGCCATCCTTCATCCATATTGTTTTTCTCAATTAGACTCATCTAGATTCTAAGGGAAGACTCTTTTTGGCATCTCCATGATAAAGACCAGGAGAGAAATGGACAGAATTAAATGTGGTTTGGGAAGAGAGAAAATCAAGGAGGAGGACACAGGGCTGGGCAAGTAGAAACCAAGCTGTTATTGGGCAGGGGGTTACACTGAGGGCAAGTCCAGTCCGAGCTTCTACAGGGAGAAGTTAGGGGCACTGACCAATGCACAAGGCAGCTGATGCCAGAAAAGACATCTGACTTAAGTCCAGATGGCGGAGTGATCCGCCAAGGAGGCCAACAGAATATCACGGAGTCCCTGTGGCATCCCCAGTTCTCTCTTTCCTGACCTCCAAGATAAAATGTTCTTTTATCAAAGACCATGTCCATTGTCCCCAACTCCTTCAATGCAGTCCAGGCCCTGTCTGAGTTTTGTCTCCAGAGTTTCTCAGAAGAAAGTGGAGCTTAAGGAATAGTAATGGCAAGAGGTCAGCTCCTAGCATGTCTAAAGCCCCTCATGTCTCTCACGTATGCACCAAGGATGCCCAAAGGGCATAAGACCCCTGACTCCCTTCCAGGCAGGCAGAAAGACAGCGCTCTGCTATGCTATGGGGCAAGGAAGGTTTCCAGTTGGATGAGTGTGATCTGCAGGTGGCTTCCACAAGTAAAACCGAGCGTGCGGAGCCACTGTCTGAGGAGCTGTCCGTGGTGCTGAATGCTCTCAGCATCCTGATCCTCTGGTCAGGGCTAACAGCACGCCTTGGATCCTAGACACCTTCAACCCTTACTCATCTGGCTCACACACCAGGCCTTGTCTATTCAGCTTTTTTTCCTCACAAGCCCACAGGCAGTCTGACTCATAGCACACACACAAAGGGTTAGGACAGCACCATTATAACCCTTAAGGCAGTTACCCTCAGACTCTTTGGGAGAGGTATGTGCTGAGCACAGCCCATGTTGCTAAGCTTTTTCTCGAGAAGGATGAAGCTTGATCCTGCCCCACTTCTCCAAAAGCCAGACTTCCCATTACCTGAACATAGACCCAAGCACTGAGAGGTGCTAAGAGCCATCTGGCCTTGACCCAAATAACTTTCCACAGTTCCTTACACTAAAGCCACTCACTTTAATCCTTAGGACCTTACTATCTTCACTGACTCTTGCATAACACACAATTGTTATTATTAATGGTAATGATGATGATGATGATGATAGCTACATATATGGAGGTTTATTATGTGCCTGGCACTGTACTAGGTATTTTATACGTTTTATATACATTATCTCATTAATCCTTTTTTTTAGAAAATTAAGTTTAACAGAGTGACACTGATCAATAAGAGCACATAGGTACACATCTCTATAGCATTTGAGATGTTGATTGTGTTGTACCCATCCCTCAATGTCAAATCTCTCTCCATCACCGCATACTTGTCCCTCTTTACTCCCCTCCGCCCGTCACCACTTCACTTTTATCTGTGTCCATGAGTCTCAGTTTTACATCCCACCTCTGTGTGAAATCATACAGTTCTTAACTTTTTCTGATTTACTTATTTCACTTAGTATACTGTTCTCAAGTCTCATTAATCCTTAAAACAACCTTCTGAAATACTTCCTCCCATCTCTCTGGTATAGATACTGATGGTGGGAGAGTATGGGTGACAAAGAATACGGGAACTCTGTGCTTTCCACTGAGAACTTAAAATTGCTCTAAAAAATAAAGTCCGTTTTTTCTTTAATACTCTTACCATACCTGTTTTCCTGATCATGTAATTGAGGCATAGTAACTCTCCAGGCTGTCTGACTGCAGAGCCCACAGCTAACTCACTCACCACGTTACATCAGCTTAGCAAATGAGAGCTATCAAAGTGACAGGCAGGTGGGGGATGTCTAGAAGCATACACATGTCAGCAGTGACATTTGATAGATGAACTTGGAGGGAGGAGCTGAAAACCTAAAAAGCAGATTATGATAATGAACATTCATAATGTTGACATTGAGTCATCAAGCAAAAGTTAAATTATGTTCAGGACCCTCTGTTTTAGAATGTGGATAATTGGTATAATAAATTTTAGACATATGGCATGAGGTTTGTGTTTTTTTCTCTGAGCAGCCATGCTGTAGGGAGAGAGGACTGGCAGCCCCAGCCTGGGACAAGCACTGCCCAGGGACCTGTCCTTACACCTGTATGCCTACAGGGATCTCAGAAACTGTCACTCCTCCCAAGCCCCCATAGGTTTGAAAGGTAAAGAAGTGAGCTTTGGAATCTGTGGTGAGAGGCTTCAATCACAACTCAGTACAAACAGCAGCACCCCCTGAGCCTCTGAGAATGAAGGAGTCCTGGTGGGGGGCCTGCAGGGAGGACCCAAGGCCATCCGCCACTGGCTTCTCACGGAGGCTCCCCTGGGCCACCACCTATAAGCTCCCGGCAGAATGAGTGACCACCAAGACGCCCGTCCCCAGCCTTCACCTCGGTGTGGAAGCAAGTCTCACTGCGCACACCTGGAGCACAGAGGGCACCCAGACCTCCTGCTGTGGTAGCTGTGGTCAGCTTCCAGGAGAGACAGGCAGAGGGTGGGGGCTCTGGCCACCAATGTGAACACCAGAAACTGATGTTCGGGCTCAGAGCTTTCATCCTAGCATCAAAGCTGGCCCAATTCCCGGTGTTCTAGGAGGGATGAGAATGCTCCCAGCTTCCTGGAGGCCAGCTCCAGCAGGCCTGCCCTTCCCCAGGGGACAGCTGGTGCTGCCAGGCACCCTGCTCACCCACCTCATCTCATCCACACCCCAGACCATAGGTCCCTCTGGGCTGCGGAGCCTAGAGGATGATACACTTGTTGCAACACCCGTGCATCCTTATGCACCCCTGGCGTTGTCTGCAGACTGAATGTGTTCGTTAGGACCTTGGGCTTCACCTCTCTGAGCCTGATTTCCCAAATCTGTAAATGGTGCTGTAAAAACCATCATCCCAGAAAGGTGCCATGAGGATGCGATAGGTGGGTTGGCACATTGAGGCCCAGTAAATGAGAGCTGTTGCTCTTTTTTTTTATTTTATTTTATTTTTAAATTTTATTTTATTTATTCATTTTTAGAGAGGACAGAGAGAGAGGGAGAGAGAGGAGAGAGAGACAGAGAGAGAGAGAAGGGGGGAGGAGCTGGAAGCATCAACTCCCATATGTGCCTTGACCAGGCAAGCCCAGGGTTTCGAACCGGCGACCTCAGCATTTCCAGGTCAACGCTTTATCCACTGCACCACCACAGATCAGGCCAGTTGCTCTTTTAATGATTGCTCCCAGGTCTGTGGAGATGCTGTTGTGATAAATTAGAGTCAATTAAAAGTGCTGCTTGAAGGTCTTCAGAAAGCTGGTGTGTATCAGTCACCTCATAATTGTACCCATGCTTTTTTCTTCTTAGCACCCATCATAACTCTAGTTGATCGACTATTCATGGAGTTATTTAATTCATGGTTATTCCTCTCAATTAAATCATGCACTTCAAGAGGCAAGGGCCATGTCTGCTCACTGCGCACCTGGCAGAGGCAAGCCTCATTAAGTGTTTGGTGATTATTTTGGCTACTCAAAAGGTCACACTAGCATTTGGGAGAAGAACATCGACATTAAAAGATAGGTCCCCCTCAGGATTGATGGAATAGGAATATGAGACCCCCTGCCTGCGACCCCTCAACACACCGCTATTCCTCCAAGGGGCTGTTCTCCAGCAAAGAGCAAAGGCTCTGACTGGGTCCAGATGGCCCTTGTGACCGTGTCGAGAGGAAGGGCACAGCCCCTAGGCTGGACATGCTCTCCACACGCCCCGTGCGCCGTGCCCTGGCCCACCGCGCCATCCCATCCTTCCCACCGACCTGCTCCATGCTCTCCACACACCCCACGTGCCAGGCCCTGGCCCACCGCGCCGTCCCATCCTTCCCACCGACCTGCTCCATGCTCTCTACACGCCCCGGGCGCCAGGCCCTGGCCCACCGCACCGTCCCATCCTTCCCACCGACCTGCTCCATGCTCTCCACACACCCCACGTGCCAGGCCCTGGCCCACCGCGCCATCCCATCCTTCCCACCGACCTGCTCCATGCTCTCCACACACCCCACGTGCCAGGCCCTGGCCCACCGCGCCGTCCCATCCTTCCCACCGACCTGCTCCATGCTCTCTACACGCCCCGGGCGCCAGGCCCTGGCCCACCGCACCGTCCCATCCTTCCCCCCAACCTGCTCCATGCTCTCCACACGCCCCGTGCGCCAGGCCCTGGCCCACCGCACCGTCCCATCCTTCCCCCCAACCTGCTCCATGCTCTCCACACGCCCCGTGCGCCAGGCCCTGGCCCACCACGCCGTCCCACGCTTCCCACAGACCTGCTCCATGCTCTCCACACACCCCACGTGCCAGGCCCTGGCCCACCGCGCCATCCCATCCTTCCCACCGACCTGCTCCATGCTCTCCACACACCCCACGTGCCAGGCCCTGGCCCACCGCGCCGTCCCATCCTTCCCACCGACCTGCTCCATGCTCTCTACACGCCCCGGGCGCCAGGCCCTGGCCCACCGCACCGTCCCATCCTTCCCCCCAACCTGCTCCATGCTCTCCACACGCCCCGTGCGCCAGGCCCTGGCCCACCGCACCGTCCCATCCTTCCCCCCAACCTGCTCCATGCTCTCCACACGCCCCGTGCGCCAGGCCCTGGCCCACCATGCCATCCCACGCTTCCCACAGACCTGCTCCATGCTCTCCACACACCCTATGCTCCAGGCCCTGGCCCACCGCGCCGTCCTATCCTTCTCACCGACCTGCTCCATGCTCTCCACACTCCCCGTGTGTCAGGCCCTGGCCCACCGCGCCGTCCCACGCTTCCCACCGACCTGCTCCATGCTCTCCACACTCCCCGTGTGTCAGGCCCTGGCCCACCGCGCCGTCCCATCCTTCCCCCCGACCTGCTCCATGCTCTCCACACGCCCCGCACGCCGTCTCACCCTTCCCACCGACCTGCTCCATGCTCTCCACACGCCCCGGGCGCCATGCCCTGGCCCACCGCGCCGTCCCACGCTTCCCACCGACCTGCTCCATGCTCTCCACACTCCCCGGGCGTCGTGCCCTGGCCCACCGCGCCGTCCCACCCTTCCCACCGACCTGCTCCTCTGTGTCTCGCAACACCGCCACTCTCGCCATCACTGCACTTGTCACACTGCCGTCTGTGAGCCTCTGGTAATAATGACAGCACAGCGGTTGAAAAGGACACACCTGCCCTCTGCCAGCCTCCTGGAGGAAGGCACAGGCTACCACCTGGGGCCACATCTAAGGCGGGCACAGCCACACCACGATGGAACAGCAGACACTCAAGTGCACCCCTAAATGCCCCTCTGTTCACCCCTCACCCCCTCTTGAGCTTGCTGATCACGGCTTTCAGTTCCAGTACCAAGCACCAGCCCAGGGGCTGGAGCGTCAGATCCGATTCGGGCGTGGGGAGCAGAGCCGCTGCTGTGACCCGTGCGCTGGCTCAGGCTCACCGGAGCTCTGTGCTGGGAGGGCTGCGGGTCCGTCAGCTGGGCCTTATTTCCCATTTCTCATCTCTCACAGAGAACAAAGCCAGGCTGGAGAACAAGTGGTATAAACCACAGCTTTGCTACTCAACGTGCGATCAGAAAATGTGCAGTAACAACATTGATGGAAATGCAGACTCTCAGGCCCCATCCCAGACCTTTGCGATCAGAATCTGCATTTAATAAGGTGATTTGTATGCATATTCAAGTTGTGAAGCACTGAAGAGAGCAGTTCTGAAACTTGGCCACACATTGGAACCACCTGGAGAGCTTTTAAAAATACTGATGCTTGGGCCCCACCTCAGAAATTCTGATTCGTTGGTTGGGGGTGGAGCCCGAGCACTGGGATTTTTCAAAATTCCCCAAGGAGTTGCAATGTGCAGCAGGAATGGAGATCTCTTGTTTTACATATGTTGCCTTTCATCCTATCATCTCTGCCCCTCAGACCCCTCTCCCTGCCCTACCCCACGCAGCAGCCCCCCTTACAGTGCCGCTTCCTTCTTCAACCCTTTCTCTGTCAGTACTTCCAGTCTCCAGGATAACTGATACTAATCAGCTGTTAAGAAAAGTGGATCTGGGCCCTGGCCGGTTGGCTCAGTGGTAGAGCATCGGCCTGGCGTGCAGAGGTCCCAGGTTCAATTCCCAGCCAGGGCACACAGGGAAAGCGCCCATCTGCTTCTCCATCCCTCCTCCTCTCCTTCCTCTCTGTCTCTCTCTTCCCCTCCCACAGCCGAGGCTCCATTGGAGCAAAGATGGCCCCGGCGCTGGGGATGGCTCCTTGGCCTCTGCCCCAGGCGCTAGAGTGGCTCTGGTCCCAACACAGTGAGGCCCTGGAGGGGCAGAGCATCGCCCCCTGGTGGGCAGAGCGTCGCCCCCTGGTGGGCGTGCCGGGTGGATCCCGGTCGGGCGCATGCGGGAGTCTGTCTGACTGTCTCTCCCCGTTTCTAGCTTCAGAAAAATACAAAAAATACAAAAAAAAAAAAAAAGTGGATCTGGAAGACTACTTCATACTAGATGTTGAATGACTGATAACCTGGATTTCCATGAAGTATGTGCAAATTAAAAAGAGGAGGATTTCTGATGCCACCTTCATCACTGTAACATCTGATCAGTCTGAGGAATATAAACAAAATACATTGGGTGGAGAGGTGGCCCCTTACGAGGGGCCCTGAAATGCACCTTTCTATTCAGCAAACTATACAGAGCTATTTATAGCACAGGTGAAAGTGTCCTACTAAATTCAGATGGTTGAGCGAAGAAGACACCTGCATGTTCATCTATGTGTGTGTGTGGCCAACTTTCTGTCTCCTACTGATGTTGGGTTGCTCCAGGCCATTTTTGGTAGAAATGAGAAAGAAGGAAAGGGGAGAGTAAGAGGCCACCTTAGAAGCCAGGAGCAGGGGCTGGAGGCCAAAGCTTTGGGTGGCGAGATTACAGGGTGATGATCTCCATGAAAGGATCAAAGTGCCTTATCTGGCACACCTTCACGCGGACTCTGCTGTCAGTGTTGCTGCACAAATACACACTCCTCACTCTCGCGGGCTGCCCTGGGCAGGGTCCGGAGACCAAGGGAGGGTGAAGGAAGGAGCCAGCTTAGTTATCAGGTGCGCAGCGGAGGCCAGAGTCCAGGCCACATGCTCCGAGCCCGCCAGGGCACCGCTGACTAGCACCCTGGACAGAGAAACGGCAGGGAAGCAATGGGCAGCAGCCCTGTGGGAGCTGCAGCCTCTGCAGGGCTCAGGGTACACGGCGAAGCCACCTGGTGGAAAGACAAGGAATGCAGAGACCGAAGTGGAGAGGAGACCAATGAAGAGAAATAGGCAAAAGAAGTGAAAAAGGAAGAGAAGCTAACCGAGAGGGGAAAAAGACGAAGAGAGGCAGACAAAAAGAGATTGAAAGAGAGAGAGAGAGAGAGAGGCCAAGACCCCCGCGGTAGGGGCTGAGGCTCTGAGGCAGGAGATGGGGCTGCTGAGTTTTCACAGCAGTGAGGCCGCCTCTCGCCCGACAGCCAGCGAAGGTGCAAATGAAAAGAGCGTGGCGTGTGAGCCTGCGGGGCTGTCCGGGCTGTGTTCTGCCAGCCCCTCCACTCCTCGGCAGGCCTGGTGGCCAGGGAACAACTTGCCACTGGCTGGAGGTGTCAGGCTCCGATGATGAGTGTGAAGTCTTTGGGTGGCCAGGCGCAGGGGCACGTCCTATGTGACTAATCACCAGGCAGAGGTGGGAATGGATGAATCAACTCTGTGTGTGTTTGTGTGTGTTGGGGGGGAGAGGAGGTCTTGTCCTCACTCATGGCTGGGGAGGGAAGGCTCTTGCAATGAGAAGAACTGTGCTATCTGTGGCTAGGGTACGAGGCCAGTGGGGATAGGCTATTGTCATGAGGACAGGAGATCACTGAGGAAGAGTGGCAGGCGGGTCATGCTGCCTCTTGCATACCACAAACCCAACAAACATTTTACATGTGAGTTAAGAGCGGACATGCTGGAGCCAGATCATCTGGGTCTGAATCCTGTCTCTGCCTCTCCCTAGCTGGGTGACTCTGGAGCTGCTGTGCTTTTATGTGAGAGAGAAACTCCTATATCTAGAGTTTAAGCAACTTTTTTTGAGTTTTGTTACATAGAGCCAAATCCAGTCCTCTTGACTGTGAGACCAGCAGGGCAGGGCAGCGCCCAGCACTAGGTCCGCAGGACTGACATCTTGCCAGGGCAGGAGAGGGTCGGCAGGCTGAGACAGCGTGCTGGCCACAGCAGAGGAGCAAGTCCTGAGATGAGGGCACTCTGCTTCCTTCACACTCTAGACTCTGTCTTAAGGAAGGTGACAAGGAACAGTGGGAGGACACAAAAAGTGATGTTAAAATGAGAGTGAATGCCAGAGAAGCTGATGACTGCAAAGGTGAGGATTTTGGGAGGCAACAAAAATCACGTGGGGGAGGAAGGTTCCAGAGCTGGGACAGGCATTCGCCTCGCGCAGAAGGGCAGCTGAGTTACATCGCCCAGAGCGCCTTCTTCATCCCATCTTAAAAAAACATGGAGGCCCCCAAAGCAATGCTGACCTGTAGAAATAACTTTCAGCAGCAAGTTCCAGGACTAGTTCTAGAGCAAGAACCCTCAGGACCACTGCCAAGCCCAAGGGGATTCTTGTGGGAATTAGTAAAAGGTGCCCCTTCTTCAAGACATTTTCATGACTTGGAAACTGTCAAAGAAAATGTACAAATTTACATCTATGATATGAATAGTGTTCCTTAAAAAACAGCACCTTTGGGTAATGCACAGTCTGCACAGCTCTACATGGTGACTTTGCAAATCTATCTAGATCCACCAGCGCTGCATTGATTGTGTGGCTCCGAAACTGGTGGAGCCATTGCCTTGTTGAGTGATAGTTACATGAGGCCATCAGGACCCTCACTAAGAAGGCAGGAAATATTTCCGACAACATGGATGGATCTGAGAATATCACTTTAAGCAAAATAGGTCAGACAGAAAAAGTCAAGAACCATATGATCTTACTCACATGTTAAATAGAAAACTGAAAGCAACAAACAAACAAAAACTCATAGACACAGACACCATTATGATGGTTGTCAGAGGGAAGGGGAGAGTCGGTAGAAAAGGGTAAAAGGGTTCAATATATGGTGACAGATGGAGACTTGACTTTGGGTGGCAAACACACAATGTAATATATACATCATGTGTATCTAATTATATACTTAAAACCTATATAATTTTATTAACCAATTCTCTACAATACATTTAATAAAACATAAAAATAAATGAATGAATGAATGAATGAATGAATGAATGAATGAATCTGTAGCTACAAAAAAAGAGGCAGGAGAGATTTCTACCTTAAAAAAAGATGCAATGTCGCCTGACCAGGCGGTGGCGCAGTGGATGGAGCATCAGACTGGGATGCAGAAGGACCCAGGTTCGAGACCCAGAGGTCTCCAGCTTGAGCGCGGGCTCATCTGGTTTGAGCAAAGCTCACCAGCTTGGACCCAAGGTCACTGGCTCCAGCAGGGGGTTACTCAGTCTACTGAAGGCCCGCAGTCAAGGCACATATGAGAAAGCAATCAATGAACAACTAAAGTGTTGCAATGCGCAATGAGAAACTAATGATTAATGCTTCTCATCTCTCTGTTCCTGTCTGTCTGTCCCTGTCTATCCCTCTCTCTGGGTCTCTGTCTCTGTAAAAAAATTAATTAATTAATTAATTAAAAAAAAAGATGCAATGCCAAGTCTGAGCACCTGTCGATCATTAGTGTCACTCATAAGGAAAATGCAAATGTGTGGAGTGGGTGACAGCTATAGCTAAGACCGGAAGTTACTGGATGTTACTGTATCTCTTGTCCACAGTGTGATAAGCACCAAGCACAGTGCCTGGGGGAGAAATCAAAGCCTAATAAAAATTTGTGGACTGCATCAATGTATGACAAAATGAATGGGTGCAAGAATATCTCTGACTTATATCATAATTAACTAAAGCTACTTTATGTCATTTTATTGGTTTACTTTTTTTCCCATGGAGGGATGGAAGGTCTTTTACAACTTGCGGAATTGTTTTAAGTCAATAAATGCAAATGAGTATATCTCAATAAACAAACTATTCCGACCTTAGTTACCTGCCTTGTCCCCTTCCCTCTCCAAAAAAACCCCTAATGAACTGCATCCATGCTTTCCAGCCAGGGTCCAAATGTTGACCTCACCACATCTCAATGCTGTTCTTGCAAACCAACCACTACTTCCCGCGCAATGTCCTTCTGTGGGGCTCTCCAGGCCTTCCATTCCCCTGTGACCTCTTGTGTCATCTCACACCTTCAGATGCCGACCCTGGGACGAGAGGGGAGAACTGAGAATGCTCCAAATGAAAGGAGAGATGAGACGGAATCAAGTACCCGAGAGATCCTTTTTCTTTAAGGTTTCTATTTATTCATTTATTTTACTTTTTAAAATCAAATCTATTGGGGTGACACTTGTTAACAACATTATACTGTTTTCAGGTGCCCGATTCTACAACACATTTCTATGCACCGTATTGTATGCTCACCACACCCATGTCAAGTCTCTGTCCATCACAATATATCCCCCCCAGGGGTCCCCAAACTTTTTACACAGGGGTCCCCAAACTTTTTTCACTGTCTCTCAGACAGTTGGAGGGCCGCCACATACAGTGCTCCTCTCACTGACCACCAATGAAAGAGGCTCCCCTTCCGGAAGTGCAGTGGGGGGCCGGATAAATGGCCTCAGGGGGCCGCATGCGGTCCATGGGCCGTAGTTTGGGGACACCTGCCCTATACCCTCCTCCACCCCCACCCCTGCAACCACCACACTGTTGTCCATGTCCATGAGTTTTTCTCCTTTTCTGTCCTTTTTTGCTCAATCTGTCCACCACCACCCCCCTCACCACCTCACAGATGTCAACCTGTTCTCCATGAGTCTGTCTCTATTTTGCTTGTACACTTTGTTCATGAGATTTCACAAATGCATGAAATCATATGGTACTTGTCTTTCTTTGACTGGCTTATTTCACTTAGCATGATGCTCTCTAGGTCCATCCATGTTGTCAAAAAAAGATAAGACTTCCTTCTTTTTTACGGCTGTGCCGTATTCCATTGTGTATATGTACCACAGCTATTTCACCCACTCATCTACTAGGGGCCCTTGGGCTGCTTCCAAACCTTGGCTATTGTAAATAATGCTGCAGCGACAGAGAGATCCTTAATGAGAAGAGCTGGAGTTTACCTACTAATGCCGCTCAGCTCCTGAAACTACTCCCCCCGGGGAAGTCACGCTTCCGCACTGTGGCAGGAAGAGAAGTAACAACCATTCTTATTCAACCTGCATTGGTGCCGGGCACTACAACAGATGTGAAGTTGACAGGGAAGGATGCTCTGGACCCCGATTCAGAAGCCTTTGTTTCCTGCACTAGCTGTGTGACCTTGGGTGGGTCCCTCTGCTACTCTGGACCTCACTGTCCCCACTTGCAAAATGAGAACCATGACTGTCATCTCTAAAGCAGTGTTTTTTTTTAATATTTTTATTTATTTATTTTAAGACTTTTATTCATTTTAGAGAGGAGAGAAGGAGGAGAGAGAGAGAGAGAGAGAGAGAGACAGGGGGGAGGAGCAGGAAGCATCAACTCCCATATGTGCCTTGACCAGGCAAGCCCAGGGTTTTGAACCGGCGACCTCAGCATTTCCAGGTCGACGCTTTATCCACTGCGCCACCACAGGTCAGGCTAAAGCTGTGTTTCTCAAGTGGTGATGCGCACACAAGTCCCTTGGGGTCTTGCTCACATGCAGATTCTGACTCGGGGTTGGGGTGGGCCTGAGAGTCTGCATTTCCCTCAAGCCTGCAGCCCTGCCTCCTTCCCAGCGGCCAAGCAGAGAAAGTGCCTCTCCCTGAGTGGGGCTGGCAGCTGGTCCCTGGCCTGCCTCGAGCCTGGTGCCTGTTAGGATTTCAGTCCAGCAGACAAAACAGCCAGCTGCCGACAGAGCCCAGGGAGCTAGCCAGCTGCCTTCTGCTTTTCCTTTCCCAAACAAAATTTGAGATGTCATTTTTTAAAATCATGGAACAGCTGAGAAAACAAGCGTGTTCTCCATCTCCATCTCTGATTCCCACCCCCACTCACCTCTTGCCAGAAACTAGCCTTGATATCTTCCTACAGCTTCCCCCCCCCCCCGCCCCTGGTCCCAGCACCCCTCCTCTGACAGGTCCTCCCAACTCCTCCTGCCCTTTTGGCCACTCTCTGAGCTCACCTCTGGCAGAGCGGCCTGCCAGGCTTGTTTTTAACAGCTCTGATTGAAGCTGGGATCCCGCTGACATTTACACTCCCTCCTCATTATCAGCTCAGGCTTCCAGCAGCCTAATAAAAGGCTTCTCAGAGCAGGAGGGACCGGGAATGAAAGGTCAGCGGCTGGGCTCCGCTCTCCTGCGTTCGCAGAGCTGCCCCACCACCTGCCTGCAGCACAGCCCACCTGCCCCGGCTGGATCGGGTGATGGTGGAGGCAGACACCCCACCTCCCCACCCCACCCCCACCCCACCCCACCCCCAGCCAGCAGCCAGCGGTTTCTTGTTCCATCGACCACATTTTCTCTCCCAAGAATCAGGACACATGGCGATTTAGAAATGCACAGATGTGAAAAGACTCCCAGAGGCTGAAAAACTAAATCCCATTTAGTTATGTATTTAATGAGAGCCACCAACAAGCCCCTCCCGGGCGGCTTTATCTGCCCTTAGATGAATGAAAACCACCCAACCATCGCTCTAACAAACTGACAGGCTTCCTGCTCTTCTTTTGAGTGCCAAAGCCCAGTTTTCTCATCCCTAAAAGGGGGAATACTCATTCCCGTCCTCAAAGGGTAACTGGGAGGAGGAAACGAGAGCCTCCGCTGGCCTCAGCACGAGGCAGGTGCCCGCAGCCAGGCTGTGCACCTGCACCACGCCTTCCACAGCTGGTCGGCCCGCTCTCCCCGGAACCCCCTCCTCCTGCACGTCAGACTTCAGACGTTACAACCACATCTCAGCCTTCCAGCGGCTGAAGTGTTGAGCCTCAGAAAGAAGAGACGTGATTGCAAGGAGCGCCTCAACACCTCGCTGACCCTGGAGAAATTCATGGCCGTGTTTTATGTCTGTTCAGCCGGGTCAGAGTTCACAGGAACGTGTATGATTCGTTTTGGTGGGTTTTTTTATTTTTTACAAAATTTTTTGTAATTCATTTTAGACAGGAGAGAGAGAATGAGAGAGGTAGAGAGAGAGAGAGAGAGAAAGAGAAAGAGAGAGAGAGAGAAAGGGGGGAGGAGCAGGAAGCATCAATTCCCATCTGTGCCTTGACTAGACAAGTGCAGGGTTTTGAACCGGTGACCTCAGCATTCCAGGTCGACGCTTTATACACTGCGCCACCACAGGTCAGGCTGTGATTCATTTTGAAACTCCAGCTGTAGAAGGTCTCGAAGATCACTAAATAATTGACTTTCTGGGTCACTGAGGCAATAAGATTTAAAGAGAAAGCATTTCTGATTCAATGCACTAAAATGTCAGTTCATTAAGATGTCAGGGGTTGGGTGGGGTTTAGAAGTGTGAATCAGGATCATGACGATGCTTCTATTAGGAGGAGAAGTTCACTGTTAAAAGCATACAAAGGATAACCACAACTTAGAGTTCACGTTTGTTTATCAAAGATGTCTTGCCTCGCCTATATAGATACCAATACAAAAAGCAAACAATCAAAAATGTTTGATAATAAAGATCTTAAAAACAATGAAAAGCCCCATCCCTCTCAAGGGGCCCCTTCTAGGAAGTCTTCCCTGTTTTTTACCCCACTCTGATCATTCGGTTATTACTTTGTAATCTCGCAGCCCTTGGCTATATGGTCTGGTCTGCAATCCACTACACCTCAGGCAAAACATTGAATCTTAGAAGACCTCCCTCAGCCATAATTGTCCACAGGCAGCCATTGGCCGGGTCCTTCTCTGCCATTCCCTGGGAAGACAGGTGGCAGGCTGTGTTTGGCTTATTCCAAGCACTGCCTTCCACTTCTACACGCAGCTGTGATCATCAGCTTAATGATTTTGCTAATGTTACCGCTTTGATACTACCATCCCAAGTGAATCAGGAAGCCCAGTTTACTGTTCAGTTTGCAGGATTGTGATACATGGGCAGCTATCAAGTGTCTGGCAAACCAATGGCCTTGAACAATCACAGCTGGAACAACTACTCCCCCAGCGCCTTCCACATAAAAAACAGTGGCTGGGCTGGGGGTGCAACGTGCACACAGGCACAAGCCTGCCCTCCCGGAGCTCACAACCGGGCGCCAAGAAAATAGTAACAACGAGGATCCTGATAGCTAACCTCCAACGTTTCACCTTCACAAAAGCCCCACAGCTCAGTGCTATTCCTGTCCCACTTCAGAGCTGAGGAAGAAAGACTTAGGGAGGTAGTAAGTTAGATAGATAAAGTCACACAGCTAGGAGGCAGAGGCTGAGTTTTCAACTGGGACATTCTAACTCTAGAACTGAAGTTGTAACAGTGATGCCATCTCTCCACCTTGATCACTGAGAGAGACAGGACCCTAAGGCAGAGGTAGGACCCTGAGAGAGACACAGAGAGACAGAGACATTACCCTGAGAGAGTAAGACAAGCTCAGCACCCAGAGACATGGCTACAAACACCAACTGATGATGGAGGAGAAGTCAGAGAGAACACCCCGGGGCAGACGCGGTCTGGGGGAGCATCAGGATGTGAGGGAAGGGCTCCCAGGGGGACGGTGAGGGCTGGAGAAAGCCGTGTCACCGTGCTGAGCATGTGCTGGGGGCAGAGCCGGAAAGCCCGCCGCCCGAGTGGTACTGGAGAGAAGCAGGGCGGAAGGGCCTGGTGCCGAGGGGCCCTTGAAAGCCAGCGTGAGGAGGTGGACTTGAGCCGACAGCTACGAGGACCCCTGAAGATTTCTGAAAACAGGAGCCACCAGATGGAATGATGCCTAGGAAGATGACGCCTGGTACCTGGAAAGGATGGCCGGAAAGAGAGGACAGAGGAAGGGAGGGGGACACTCGGGAAGCCACAGTAGTCTTTAAAGCACTAGTGGGGGGCTCCCAACCTGGAGGCCCCATCTTCTCCCAGATGTGAAAAATGTCTAGTGTGGACCAACGGGGCATGAGCATCAGCTCTGGAGCTAGCCTTGCTGAGTGACCCTGGGCGGACTCTCGGCCCCTTCTGTCCCGTTTCCTGGGCAGTGAGACAGGAATATTCTAGATCCCCATGTCAGGCTGCTGAAGGTCTAAATAAGCTCACGTGTGCGAAGCGCTTAGCCCAGCACCCGCTCGCCGCAGCCCTGGGTCATTGTCAGCTGTATAACTAACACGAACAGAAACAGAGCCTGGTGGGGGTGCCATGCCGCACCTCCATCCGGCCCCTGGGAGTGGGAGACAGGGCAAAGGGGAGGAGTCAGGGTGCGCAGTCCTGATGGGGAGGCAGCAGGGGAGAGGGGAGGCTGAAGTCACAGGAGGCTGTGAGAGCTCCCCATGGAGCCTGCGGCGGTCTCACAGGTCTCAGGGCGCGTGGACCACCCAGGGGAGCAGGTTCAACAACAGGGACAGCTGGGCTCCCAAGAGCAGAAGTTGCACAAAGGGATTAAGACTCTCCAGGTGCAGAGGCCCAAAGTTACCGGATCTGATGTGCATCTGGCCAGGTGTCCGTCTGTCTGTCTCCCCTGCCACAGGCTCACCCTGTTTCCACCTCTGCCTGTGGCCTGGCCCCGGCCCCTGTCTGCACACGTGCAGACAGGTGTGTTAGGTGTGCAGGGAGATGGTGTTTCCAGGCTTTTCCTTCGCTTTTCCTTTTCAAGCCAATCCAGTTTGACAATCCTTGTGCAGCTGCCCTGACCTGAGCACAGGGCAGGGAGGTCCCAGAAGGAAAAGGAAACTGTGGCAACTTCTCGCTTCAAGGGGAGACCGCAGACAGGGGTGGGCGGCGCCCCCGCAGCAGCATCTGGCTGCTGTGAAGTGGAAATCGTACGTGGAAATCAGGAGAGAATCAGCCAGCGGCACCTCCATCACGGCGATGAGAGAACTGACAGCTAATTAGAAAGCTCGATTTGAGCCTCACATTGAAAAGCCATTTAATAATTAAATGTCTTATCTGTATTTAAAGTCCTCTGACAATATACTTAGAGCGCGGCCAGAGAACCCATTTTCTCACTTCCATCACCCTGCAAGACACAATATTTGAATCCAGGCATCTCGCCCGTTGACAATAAGTGACATTAAGCCACACGATTTGTACTGGGATCATCCCAGCACTGGCGGGACTCTTCCTCCCGGTTCCTGGATCGATTCACACAGAGACTCTGACTCACACACACGCTTGACATCACTACGTCCCTTCACAAGCTGCTGGGCTGAAACTGAGCAGGCAGGGAATGGGTGATGGGACCCTCAGCCTAGTGGGGTGGGGCAGGGGCAGGGCGAGCTGCTCACCTGAGTGCAGTCAGAAGGGTTTGCAACTGTCCGTAGAGCAAGAATAAAATGTTAAAATAGGCCCTGGCCGGTTGGCTCAGCGGTAGAGCATCGGCCTGGCGTGCGGGGGACCCGGGTTCGATTCCTGACCAGGGCACATAGGAGAAGCGCCCATTTGCTTCTCCACCCCCCCTCCTTCCTCTCTGTCTCTCTCTTCCCCTCCTGCAGCCAAGGCTCCATTGGAGCAAAGATGGCCCAGGCGCTGGGGATGGCTCCTTGGCTTCTGCCCCAGGTGCTAGAGTGGCTCTGGTCACGGCAGAGTGACGCCCCGGAGGGGCAGAGCATCGCCCCCTGGTGGGCAGAGCGTCGCCCCTGGTGGGCGTGCCGGGTGGATCCCGGTCGGGCGCATGCGGGAGTCTGTCTGACTGTCTCTCCCCGTTTCCAGCTTCAGAAAAAAAAATACAAAAAAAAAAAAGTTAAAATAATAATAAAGTAAGTAATAATGTATTAAGATAATAACAATAAAAGTCGTAAGTTGGTCCGCTTTTCATTATCACCATGCACAGACAATTTTATTAGAAAAGTCCGTGATAAAAGACTGCTCCCCACTAGGAAGGGGGCTGCTGCCGCCACCCCTCTGCCCGTTGCCTAGAGGTCGCAGGCCAGTTCCAGAGGGGAGCGGAGGCCACAGAGGAGATGTAGAGGGAGGAAAGGAGAGGCGGGCTGCGGGTTTAAAGGGACAGACAGCCACAGGCCGGCTTTGGCCCCATGGGTATGCTTTGTCCACCCTGCGGGAGCAGGAAACAATAGGGAGGTGACCTCTGCGTGGTCCCGAGACTACACCCCATCCTGTGGCAGCTGGGCCGTATGTTGCCAGCATCCGGGGGCAGGCTGAGGGGGCTGTGCAGAGCTATAGGGGGAAGTCAAACAGCAAAGGAACACACAGGAGCCTCCAAAAGGGGCCCGGATTTGGGTGGGAGAGAGTCACGGATGGTCCAGTGTGGGTCACGGATGGAGCATCTGGAGAAAATGGAAGAGAGGGAGGTTTCTCAGGTCCCCCCACTGTTTGGTTGGAGCTGATACCCAACGCTGCTTCTCCCTCATGACTCAGTGACTCCCCTGTGACAGTCTCTGAGAACACAAGGCTGCCCTTTCGTTTCCCCTTCTGGAAGTTTCTCTCACCATCTAAGAGAGCCCATGAACTCAGACAGGGAGGGTACATTCAAAGGAATAGACCTGAAAGGAATTTAAACATGACCTAGCTTTATTCTTTCTTCCAACAAAGGCAGAAAGCCCAGAGAAGTCAAGTGACTTCTCCAGAGTCACACAGCTTGTTAGCTGGTGCTCTTTCCTATGTCCCCACCCACCACGCTGCTGGGAAGCATTCAAGTAGGACAGAGAGTCGTGGGTTCATATACTGCTCCCCACATGCAGCCCCAGTGCAACATGGGACACATTCCACACATTTCCTGGCCTCAGAGAGTGGCCTGGACTGGTGACCACACTGACCATGACCAGCTGAAAAAGCACCCCAGCACCAGGCAGCATGAGAACTGATTTGGGGAGGATATGACTATGCATTTCTGGGGTACTTCAGTCAAGACCCCTGAGTCATAGTCAATAAGACCAAGTTTCTCTCTAGGATTCATGGGAACTGGCCTGAACTATCACTAAATTCAGGAGTACCACAGGGCTTGGAAAACACTAACTGTACCTGACATGGCTGTAATCCTGCCCTCAAGGTGCTCTTGTTCTATTGGGCTCAGCGGCTACCTCTCAAAAGCATGGGATGAGCAGGGTTCGCATCACCTGGGAGCTTGCTGGGAAGGCAGAAATCGAGCCCCTCCTGGACCCACTGAATCAGAACCCATTGCATTGACACAAGACCCCTGGTGACTCAAATGCACATTAAAGCTTGGGTATCACTCGTCCAGGGCAGTGTGGGGACACCTGAAGGCGATGACGTTGGAGCCAGCCCACACTCTGCACACCATCAGCGACCATTACAGACTGTCCGTCACAGGGTGTGCAACATGGTGCCACCATCACTCACACAGGGAAGGACGGGAGCTGCCGGGCTCGGCAGCCGGTCTGGAGAGGCCCGAGTTTCAGAGGGTGGCAAGCTCAGTGGCTCCAACGTGAGATGTCACGATGCAGCCGGCCGCCAAATTAGGAAAGCTGGCTTACAGAGTGTCTTGGGAGTCCGGACTCCGGGACCCCACAGACCTGCCGGCTCCTCGCTCACCAGCTCTGAGACCTGCTACAAATCCAGCAAGTCTCTGGGACTCGTGTCCGCATCTCCACTGTGACACAGGATAAAAGGAGGTCCCAAGTGTGAACAGGTGGCACTGGCTTGATCCCTGGTGGGTGCTCTTGAGTAGTAAGCACTATGATTATAACCTGGGGGGACTAGAGAGACTGACTGCTTCCCCAGATATCCTAAGGGGCAGACCTGGGATGAGTGACCCATGGTTGCAAGTCCCAGGACAGCAGGTTGGGCTTAGTGCATGGAAGACCCACAGGGAGTGAGCTCTCCAACAGCAAATGCTCAGCAAAGGTGGTACAAGCATAGGGCATGGCGGGAGTTCAGGGGCAGCAGCGAGGCACTGGTGGGAGGGTGTACTGCTGGTGGTCAAGGCCAGACAGGTCCACATCGGATTCGGGCAGACGGTAGAGGAACTGCGGAGTCGGAAAGCATAGGGCCATTCCCGTTTAGTAGATTCTCGCAACGATGGACGAGCAAACAGGCAGGGAAAACCTCTTCTCGCCCAGCAGGCAGACAAACAGCAAACGGCCCCTCACAGTGGCAGACAAGCCATCTGTGCCAAAGGAAAGCACGGGGCCTTACACAGGCTCTCCAGAGGGTCTGTGAGATGGAGAGCAAGGTCCTTTCCTCCCCCATGTCCGCTGCTCTAAGGCATGGGGCCGGCCTGCCCCAGTATCCAAACAGGTGTCTCCTCCTTCCTCTTTCCTTGCAGCAAAACAGACGAGAACGAAGCTGCAGTGGAGTGCGCACCTCACACCTTCCGAAGCCCGCACTCCTTCCCGGCACGGCTTCCGAGCAACACCCGCCAGGTAACCGAAAAGGAAGGCACTCCGGTCTCCTTAGTAACCGCTTCCAAGGCCTCCTGGTAATGATTTTAACAAGCTCCCAGCTCTCTCTCCAAACTGCATGATTTTTACAACGATCATACCCTTCTTTTTCTCCTCTAAACATTCATGTGAGCACCTCTGAGCAGAACATGGCGTGACTTCTAAACCCAGTCAGACAGCGAGTTCTTCGCAAAGTGCAACACCCATGATTAATGAGCCCTTTGGGAATGAAGTTTCTTTTAACAAAGACACCATTAAAAACAAAGCTGGGGGGGGGAACCTGACAGAGCCCCTAAGCATTTGTCACCTGGTCACAACCGAGGAGGGGTGCGCACGGTGCCGGGGCTAGGTGAACAGCTCAGAGGGGCAGGCTCAGCCATTCCTGGCTGTTCAAGAATGGGCGGGAGCAAGCCACGAGAATATCTGGAAGAAAGGGAACAGCCAATGCAAAGCCACGAGAATATCTGGAAGAAAGGGAACAGCCAATGCAAAGCCACAAAAATATCTGGAAGAAAGGGAACAGCCAGTGCAAAGCCACGAGAATATCTGGAAGAAGGGGAACAGCCAGTGCAAAGCCATGAGAATATCTGGAAGAAAGGGAACAGCCAATGCAAAGCCACGAGACTATCTGGAAGAAAGGGAACAGCCAGTGCAAAGGCCTGAAGCAGGAGATGGTGTGGTGTTTAAGGAAAGGCAAGGAGGGGCGGGGACTGGAGTGGGAAGGGGGGAAGAGTTGGAGGAGGGTACGGACTTTCGATATCACTCTGAAGGGAGCAGGAAGCCATCAGGGGTTTCTGAACAGAAGAGAACTTATATTTTGAAGATGACGCCCTTCAGGCACCAGGAACAGTGTCTTGCACATTGTAAGCATTCAGTGAACATGAGCTATTGGTCGTATATCCGCACCACCACCACCATTTCTGTCTGGTCACCCCACACATTCAAGTGCTCACACCACTCAAAGCACTTCTCAGGTGTCCCAGATTCTTGTCTGGGCTTCAAGCTTCCGCTTTCCTGAGACCCAAAACACACTTGCAGCCACCACCCTGTGCCCAGCTACAGACTCCTCCTGCACATCTTCCCTCTTCTTTGCTTTCCCCTGTGCATTTATTTCCCTTCCTCTTGAGGACCCTCCCCTCTCGGCACCTCTTAGCAGCCTACCCAATGTCACACTCGTCTCAGTGAAGGCTTCCCTGTGCATCCCCAAATAGATGTCGTATCTATGCTGTTCAGCCAAGCACACCATGCCACTCATAGACTTTCTCATCCTGGGTGCTGGCCCCGTCTCCCCACCAAATCCTGCCTCCAGCTCCTGCCACCACCACCCCCAGATAGTGACCCACTGAGCCACTTTGCAGGGTTCCACTGTGGCGCTGAGTACGCCAGTATAAAATGCAGCAGAACAGCACCATCAATGCACAGACCCGACTTGCCCCAATCTTTTGGACAGAGACCTGGCCAAGACTCAGCTAAGCTGCAAAGGGGGCAGAGCTAGCTTTTCCCAGCCTGTTCAAGGGGCTAGTATAATTATAAATGGAAAAGGGGTGGGAGGCACTCTTCTTCCTTAACAGACAAAAACTCAACAGACAGATATAAATCTAATGACGGTTCAGTTCTGTTCACCAGTTAAGCCCAGGATTTTGCTTCATTGTGACCATAGATGTAGGTGAGCATTTCACAGGAAAAAAACAAGGCTACAATAAAGAGGAGGAAGATACTCAAAACTCCTGCCCAATACTACACACACACAAGCCTCGCCTGGCTGCATGTCCACATCCAAGCCTTGCGTTTGGAGAAAGCCATCTTTCACGCACCCAGGAGGCCGTGGAATAGCCAGCGAGGCAAGAAACCCAGGCAAGGGAACTGGAAGCCGTCCCTATGAAGTCGGTGGTTGGGAGTGCTCAGCCACATCACAGAGGCCTCCAACACCGTGATATAAGGAGGGCGGGGACATAAATTGCTGCCCCTGTCTTTATAGAAAACACATTAAAGAGCACTGAACTCCCACACGGTTTCTGAAGCAGGCAGAAGAGATGACAGATCAAACAGGGGTCAGAATCTTGTAGATAACTGCCTAGCCAGCTGCAGATAAATCACACACCACAGAGCACAGAGTCTGAATTAAGGAACTCAGGGTGAGCACTGCAATAAATTCAATAAAAAGGGGAAAAAAAAGGAACTCAAGGCGAAAATGGGACCAGGACTCATGAACTGTTGTTACTTAGGTCTCTTGGGGAGGCAGAAGCTCCTCTTCCTCAACCACTTCACCAGGGAGTCCCTCCCCAGGGCCGAGAACCCAACAGACAGAGAGACCAGCTAGAGGCTCCGGCTGGGTAGCTCAGCTCGTTAGAGCGTTGTCCCAGTACACCAAGGTTGCAGGTTCAATCCCCAGTCAGGAAACATAGAAGAATCAACCATCAACCATTGAACACATAAAAGAGGGGAACAACAAATTAATGTTTCTCTCTTTCTCTTTCCCTTCCTCTCTCTTCTAAAAATCAATTAAAAAAATAATAAGCAACCAGCACCCAGAATCTGATCAAAGGTCTTTGGCAAGGGCACCATCAGCTGGATCCCAGGTCACATAAACAACACCTATACCAGACAGCCAATGGTTTTGTTCTGTTCTGCTTCTATCTGCAGCATCTGCTCATCCTACTTCCCAGTGATAACCCTAATTTTTATTTATGAATCCACCCCTCTCCCACTCTGCTCTCATAATCAAGTGGAGATGACTCCACTACCAGCTTCAGGGAAGCCCTATCATTTCTCTTCCCGTGGTGGTTGGTTCAAGACGGGCACAGAATGCCATTAAAGTCAATATGATGGGGGGGGGGGAGCCGATATGATGGTGTGAGACTTTGGGACAGAAGCTAACATTCTTTCTGATAGACTTGGAGCTGAGGAGGTATCAGGCTAGAATTGCTGTAGCCTTCAAACAGGATCGGAGATAGTGCTAAGAACTGAGCCAATGTGGAAGAGATTAGGGGAGAGAGCGAGACAGGATGGATGGATGGATGGATGGATGGATGGATGGATGGATGGGTGAATGGATGGATGAATTTGGGCCCTGGTATTTTAGCCTGCTCAACCCGCATCTGACTCAAACTCAGGTCTTTCTGAACCTAAAAGAGGGAAGGAGGTTAAGGGGTATTGAGTGTTCGTTACCAGGCTCAAAACAAGTGTTATTGCATTCAATCCCCACAATAACCCTGTGAAGTAGGATTTCTTTCCTCCTTGTTTCTATTGGTAAATAAGAAAACTGAGGTTCAAGAGGTTTTGTAACTGGTTCAGGTCAGCCAATTCACAAGTGGAGAAACCAGACCCAGGGCTCACCCCAAGTCTCTGATCTTTCTGCTGTGCTCCTCCACCCCTGGGCAAGCAGGCCAGAGCTCCAGAGAGGGCTGTGCCCGGGGGGAGCTCACTCTTTGATAACTGAGCCGGGGTGGGGGAGACTGCCAATGCATTGTCTGCTCAAGGGACTGAAGGGCACAGTGGTCTTTGGGAGAGAAATGCCACGTCTGCGGGGACAGGCTTCAGAAAGATCTCTCTAAAAGCTGCAGAAACCAGCAGGGGAGCAGCTGATAAATGTCACCGCACACAGTCATCCTGGGTGATCCATACAGAGGTGGCTACACTCGAAACTTTTTGAACAGCAGCTACTTTGAGCCATCAGTTATAATGCAAGAGGGAGCCAAGCCCCGCGAGTCCTCCAGGGGGGCTGCCGAGGACAGAGGCCCAAAGTCAGGAAAGGCACAAAGCAGTTACAACATCAGGAAGGTGTAAGAAACAGAGACAAAGCAGGTTCCAAGTCCGGCAGAACGTACCCACCCACCTACCCGCGGGCTCACTCTGTGAGGGTGAATGAAATGCCCCTGGCCACGTGTTTGGACAACACTACTGTGTTGTGAAAAGCAAAGCAGTGGGTTTTTTTTTTAACTCTACGCTCAGTTTGCGAAGACTCGGTCTCCTGTGTTAACATGAAGCCCTGCTCTCCCTGGGGAAGACAGAGCAGACTGCCCGGATGCCCCTCTAGCCCTGGTCCTCCTTCTCTCTGGCTGCCTCCCATCCTAACTGAACTACACGGCCGCCAAGGCCTGCGATTCCCCTTGGCATTCAAACCCATTTGGTCATGGACCAGTTTCCATCTCTCTTCACTGCTCAGAGAAGAATATTTGAAGACAGCACAAAATAGTAAAAAAGAAAGAGGCCCTGCCGGTTGGCTCAGTGGTAGAGCGGTCGGCCTGGCGTGCAGAAGTCCCGGGTTCGATTCCCGGCCAGGGCACACAGGAGAAGCGCCCATCTGCTTCTCCACCCCTCCCCCCCCCTTCCTCTCTGTCTCTCTCTTCCCCTCCCGCAGCCAAGGCTCCATTGGAGCAAAGATGGCCCAGGCGCTGGGGATGGCTCCTTGGCCTCTGCCCCAGGCGCTAGAGTGGCTCTGGTCGCAACAGAGCGACGCCCCGGAGGGGCAGAACATTGCCCCCTGGTGGGCAGAGCATCGCCCCTGGTGGGCGTGCCGGGTGGATCCTGGTCGGGCGCATGCGGGAGTCTGTCTGACTGTCTCTCTCCGTTTCCAGCTTCAGAAAAATACAAAAGAAAGAAAGAAAGAAAGAAAGAAAGAAAGAAAGAAAGAAAGAAAGAAAGAAAGAAAGAAAGAAAAAAGAAATAGCATGGAAACACTCATGCCGCCTCACCCAGGGTCTGGCTGGGAAAGCCCAGGCCCCCCACCACGCTGAATGCTAGATACCCTGCCCACCCCACGTGCTGCCAGCCCCGCCCAGAGTGGGGTGGCTGGTGGAGGACGGAGAGCCCACTGGTAGGGCCAGCACTCAGGATAAAGCAGGAGCCAGGGTGGCAGCAGGGAGGTGCCAGCCCCCTGCAGAGAGCCTTGTGTACCTCACCCACACTCATGCCCATTTCACCCACACAGGAGTCACGAGCATGAGGCCACTGTGTGAAGACAGTTCAATGGTGAGGCTCTGGTTTGTGGGAAAACACTATACTTGAAGCCAGGTCTTTCCTGCCCCAGTCACTGCCCTCTGCCCCCATCTGCCCAGGCAATGACTCCTTTGGGAAGTCCTCCATACCTCCCCCTTCTCTCTCCACCCACTTCTTCCCCTCCACAAGCAGAGCTGGATGTGCTCTCCCCTGGACTATCTCAACACCCTGAACGTACCTGCGCAAAGCGCCTTCCGGGACCTAAGAAGCAGCGGAAGGAGGGGCTAGAGCAGGGGTCCCCAAACTACAGCCCGCGGGCCGCATGCGGCCCCCTGAGGCCATTTATCCGGCCCCTGCCGCACTTCTGGAAGGGGCACTTCTTTTATTGGTGGTCAGTGAGAGGAGCATAGTTCCCACTGAAATACTGGTCAGTTTGTTGATTTAAATTTACTTGTTCTTTATTTTAAATATTGTATTTGTTCCCGTTTTGTTTTTTTACTTTAAAATAAGATATGTGCAGTGTGCATAGGGATTTGTTCATAGTTTTTTTTATAGTCTGGCCCTCCAACGGTCTGAGGGACAGTGAACTGGCCCCCTGTGTAAAAAGTTTGGGGACCCCTGTGTTAGAGGGTGGGCTCTCCTTGGCTGCCTGGATTCACGTCCCAGCTCTGCCACTTACTTTGTCACTTTAACCAAGTCACTGAACCTGCCTGCATTTCAGTTTCCTCACCTGTAAAATGGGGAGAAGGATGGTGCTGATGGTTAAATAAAGTCATTCATGGGAAGCATCTGACTTGTGCAATAAATGTGAACTTCCGTGTTTTTAACTTGTCCTTTTCCTCCACTGAGTCAAGAGCACCCCAGGGGCCCAGGCTCTGTGTCACCCCCTCTATGTCTCAGCACACACTCAAATCCACTTCCCCAGTGGCGACATGGAACAACCACCCCACAGGGTCATCATGAGAGATCCAAAATGGAGTAAAGAAGACAGGTGACCACTAAGGGCCCTGCTCTGGACTCCGCAGTCCTGGGTCCGAGTGCGGGTCCAGGGTCAAGGTGCGGTGCCTAAAGACAGACAAGTTCTTTCACTTCTCTGAGCCTCAGGTAAAAATGTAAACCTGCCTAAGATTAAAAGGACACCTTCACAGGGTTATGGGAAGAAGTAAATGACCAGCTGTTTCTAAAGAGGTTAGTATAGTAGCTGGAAAGTGGTAAGTCTCAGAAAATGTAGCAGGTTCTGTGGTTACCATCAATAACAAACCGTGACCACCGGAGGCCACTCACAGCCGCAGCTGCTCTGGAGGAACTTAAAGGAAGAAAGCAGAACAGGATTGCCTCCAAGATCCTGGGGGAAGAGAAATGCTTCCTCCTCAGGGCCCTGATCAGAAAAAGGTTCTGGAAACATCCTGGCGGGGAGCCTCCCAGTGAGAGCGGCGGGCCCCTGCTGTTGCGCCTCGACTCTGCTGCTGCCTTCCCCCCTCCCGCTGTTAGCCCTGTCGCCCAGAGAGGGAGGCCTGAAAGGATGGAGCCTGGAAATTAACACTTCAAAGTCAGTATTGGAGACTGCTGCCGGGAGCTTTCGACCTGACCGGTGCGTGGGGGAGCCCCAGCACAGAGGAGGGCCAGGGGCAGGCAGCGGGCCATCCCCTGTGGCTTTGGTGCCTGCTCAGCCATCTCTCATTTTCCTTCCGAGGCACATTAAAGAAAAACATTGCCGACAAACCTGCAGCAGCCAGGCGGAGCCAGCGTTCAAACGCAGCCCCGTCTGACCTGCTCAGAAGATGGAGAGACCTTTGGCCTCCCGTCTCGCAGACCTCAGTCAGACTGGATGGGCCAGAAATGAGAGTAGAGAACACTGCAATTCAGCCCCGTTTACTCAGACAGATACTCATCCAAGCAGCCACTAGGTCAGGCAACGACTGATAGCCCCAGGCTGGCCTGAACGGAAGCACAGAAAAGCATCCCTTGTTTTATCCATTGATCCACTGACCATCCAACAACCACTGACATTAGATTTTACTTGTGAATTGTTTGTTGGCACATTCTCTGCCTGTCAGAATCACACCTACAGAGATGACACAGGGACAATTCCACGGCCCACAACCATATGGAAGGTGCCAGCCGGCCCCTCCCTCAGCACAAAGTCAAAGCACGCACAGTGACAGAGATGCTCGTGAGAGCCTCAGGAGCGGCACAGGGGGCAAGTGGACAGACAGACTGACTGGCACAACCCTGCTGTAAACCCGTTTGCTGTATGCCAGTACAGCTGACAACGCCCATGCCCTACGAACCACTCCCACGTCTTCACCTAAGAAACTCCCTGATGTGCACACACCCAGAGGCCCATCTAAGGATGCTCTGAGCAGCCCTGCCTGCGGCCCACACCTGGAAACAACCCAATCACACGCCGACATGGAAATGGGTCCACGGTGGGAACCGCATCGAATGGTGACTGCGTGGGCCATGGACACCCACGTCATCATGAGCGAATTTATGAAATATAACGCTGAGTTTAAAAAGAAAATATTGCAGAAGGTTCATTTTAATTTTTTTTTTTTAATACAGGGACAGAGATAGAGTCAGAGAGAGGGATAGATAGGGACAGACAGACAGGAACAAAGAGAGATGAGAAGCATCAACCATTAGTTTTTCGTTGCGACACCTTAGTTGTTCATTGATTGCTTTCTTATATGTGCCTTGACCACGGGCCTTCAGCAGACCGAGTAACCCCTTGCTCGAGCCAGCGACCTTGGATCCAAGCTGGTGAGCTTTGCTCAAGCCCGATGAGCCCACGCTCAAGCTGGCGACCTCGGGGTCTCGAACCTGGGTCCTCTGCATCCCAGTCCGATGCTCTATCCACTGTGCCTCTGCCTGGTCAGGCAGAAGGTTCATTTTATAAAAAGGTAGACAAAATTCTAACTAATGCTTACATATACATATACATATACATATACACATACACATACATATACATATACACATACATATACACATACATATACATATACATATACACATACATATACATATGCATCATATACATATACATATACACATACACATACATATACATATACACATACACATACACATACATATACATCATATACACATACATATACATATACACATACACATACATATACATATACACATACATATACACATACACATACATATACATCATATACATATACACATACATATACACATACATATACACATACATATACATGTGTATTAATACTACAAAGAAAACCAAAGAAATTACAAACAGAAGTCAGTGCCGTGCTCCCTCTGTTGCCGAGGCGGGCGGTGGAGTACAGATGGGACAGGGAAGCCTTCCAATAGCCCCGTAATGCTCTTTTGCTCCAATTGGGTGGTGAGTTCACAGATGTGCATTTTATTATTATGCTGTGCCACTAATGTATACAAAGACATTATTTACAACACATTATAAATATTCTTTTATATTATCAAAAATTTATTTTCAAAGTTTCTTTTCAAAAAGAGGGCTGACGACGATATCAGTAGGACCATCCAAAGGCAAACAACAGAGGCTAGAACTCTGAGGAATGCCGAAGCCAAACCAGACGACCACTCACGTCCTGCCCGCCAAAGTTATTACAGAGCGGAGACGAATGGACCAGCATGAAAGCTGCATGTGCTAAGTGCACCTGCTAGACTCTACACAGATTATTCTCCTTCTCATCTGTGCAGGATGAGTGTCATTATCACCATGGAAAATACAGGTCTGAGAGGTGAGGTGACAAGGCCAGAGTCACCAAGCCGGTCCTGCCGCTGAGTGAGAAGCCAAAGGCACCCCATCTGTCCGTGCCTGCAAAGACTTCAACTTTCCGCAATGCCAAGGGGCCTCCTCAAATATTTATAGACATAAATGGTGAATGAACCGAAGCGCAATTCAATCCGGCGCATATTTATAAATATTTATAACCAAATGTTTTGCTTTGATAAGGCCTATTCTCTGAAGTGCCTGGCGTCAGACAAACAGGGCTTCTTCTGCAGGCACGGGCTGCAGCTCGCCTGGGAACGCTCGCCCGTTTCCGTGAACACACACTCCCGTCTGCCTGCGCTCACATCTGCACCCGGATGGCCCAACGCCCTGGTACTCGGCGTCACCAACTTCACACACCGTGGAAATCAGACTGCGAGCTCAGGCACTGTGGGGTGCTATGTTTGTGAGGGAATTTGTGCTTCTCAGATGCCTAAAATCTGCCAGAGGCTCCCGACTGCTTTCAGGATGAGGTCCAAACCCCTCAGCAGACTGACAGATCCTGGACGAATGCTTCGAGCTCACACCATTCCACACACAATTCACACCCACACCCTGACCTGAAGGGCCGGCTCCACAGGCAGGTTCTCAAATGCACCGTGCTCTCTCGTGCGTGCTACCTGTCCTTACACAGGCTGTTCCCTCTGCCCCTCCCTCTTGGCCTCTCTCCTGGCCTGGCTGAGCCTGCTGCATGCTCAGAGCACAGCCGTGGTGGTGCCCCCTCCTCCAGGGAGCCTCCGGAGCCTCACTGCAGGGCTCCTGTGACTCCACACCCCCTCGGTGTCTTCTTGTCTGTCCGCCCCACAGACCCTAAGCTCCTCTTTCTGCATCCCTGCCTGTAGGCTGGGTGGACATAAATTCAGAGCTCGCTATGAATAAATGCGTGTTGTCGCCTGAGCCTTATGTCCCTGGACCACTTAAGACAACGGTGGGGCGGGGACAGACAGTCCACGTTAATGTGCCCGCGCCAACCTGTGCCGAGCCTCGACAGCATCCTCTGACTCAGGCCTCACACCACCCCACGAGACACGACCACTCCCACCTCACAGAGGAGGAAACTGACCTTTAGAGAAGCCAGGTGACAGGAACAAAGCCATGCAGCTTGTCACCCAGGCCTGTCAGACTCCAAAACCCATGATCTGCGATTAAGTTTTTGAATAAACAATTGAATGTCCTCAGAATCTGGATATTAGACCTGAAAAGGATCTTGGGAAACAATAACAACTTTTTTTTTTTACTTTTATTTATTCACTTTAGAGAGGAGAGAGAGAGAGACAGAGAGAGAGAGGAGAGAGAGACAGGGGGGAGGAGCTGGAAGCATCAACTCCCATATGTGCCTTGACCAGGCAAGCCCAGGGTTTCGAACTGGCGACCTCAGCATTTCCAGGTCGACGCTTTATCCACTGCGCCACCACAGGTCAGGCCCAGCTTTTAATGGTCACTTTTGTGTCCCTGAAAGGTTTTTTGGGTTTTTTGAATCATGACAACACAGATTTTGTAGAGCACCTTGAAATTTTGAAGGATTTTTCTATGTGAATCAGCGTTTCTGAAAATTTTTCTTTGAGAACTTTTAAGGTGCACTTCCTGGGTTGGCCTGACCAGGGACACAGGCCTGCCCACAGACCACGAAGAATCTCCCGAGCAGCCCAGGCACAGCAGAGGCCTAGGAGTGAGGCATCCCTGGGGGATGGACAGTGTCCACCCCAACCAGCCTGTCTGGCCCTCAGCGCTGCCTAAGGCCACTGCCCCCTCTCCCAGGACACCAGGGCTCACCATCCCTTTCCTTTTTTATTTTTTTTTAAGATTTTATTAATTCACTTTAGAGAGGAGAGAGAGAGAGAAGGGGAGAAGGGAGGAGCAGGAAGCATCAACTCCCATATGTGTGTGCCCTGACCAAGCAAGCCCAGGGTTTCGAACCAGCGACCTCAGCATTCCAGGTTAACACTTTACCAACTGCGCCACCACAGGTCAGGCACCACCCCTTTCAGACCTTACAGAGGTTGGAAGAGGGGAGCTAACAAGGGATGGCCACAGCCCACAGGTCAGGCCTGGAGTCCTGGACCTTCTCCCAGGTCCGCTGACCAGCTCCCTGCCTGCTCCCATATGCATGGCAGACAATGAGGTTTCTCTTCCCGGCCTATCCCATTTCTGGAGACCTGGACCAGGAGCTGGGAGCCCTGCCCAATTAACACTATCAAGAATGCCCGTGGAGCAGCTGTGGTAGCAGTCAGACTCCCCAGGGAGAGAGGTCCAGGTGTTCCTGCCTCCTCTTTGGTACAAACTGGGGGAGGGGGCTGCCAAGGATTGGGGGGCGGGGGGCCTGCCGAGGGCTGCTATCAGGCTTAGGACCCGCCCCACGGCATCTGGGCTTCCTCTGCAGAGGTGGGGAAGCATCTGGCAGCCCACGTGCCCTCCGTGATCTGCACATCATGGAGTCAAGAGGATGGGTGAGCTGGAAAGACCTGGGAGCCACTGATGCCCCAGTTTATTACCTGTCTATAAAACGACAACACGCTCAGCCCCACATTGTCACAAGGGAACAGTAAGTGCATGGCTTAGAAGCTGATGCATAGTCAGTACCCAATAACCAGCTGGCTTTCTCTCTCCCCCCTCTATCACTATGTGAGTGGGTGGAAGAAACCTTGCTTCATGGAGAGAAAAGATGAAATCAGAAAGATAGACAAAAAAAGCAATTTTATCTTACTGGCTTCTGAGAGACAGACTTGAAAGAAAAACACTTGCCATGGAGAAAAGTTAAAGAGGCCCTGATATTGGGGAACCCTACCCTGGAAGGTTTGAGAAAGAAGCACTTGAAGCGGGTATACAAAAAGTATGTAGGTAAAAGGAAAAGGAACCAAATACAGGGAGAAGGACTAGGAACAACGTCTGTTTAAAAGTCATAAGGAAAGATCGTTTTGTTTTGTTTTTAAACAGAGACAGAGAGAGAGTCAGACAGACGGGAAGGGAGAGAGATGAGAAGCATCAACTCTTTGCTGCAGCTCCTTAGTTGTTCATTGATTGCTTTCTCATATGTGCCTTGACCTGGCGGCTACAGCAGACAGAGTGACCCCTTGCTCAAGCCAGTTACCTTGGGCTTCAAGCCAGCGACCATGGGGGCATGTCTATGATCCCACGCTCAAGCCAGAGACCCCGCAATCAAGCTGGTGAGCCGTGCTCAAACGGGATGAGTCTGTGCTCAAGCCGGTGACCTCGGAGTTTCGAACCTGGGTCCTCTGCATCCTAGTCTGACGCTCTATCCACTGCACCACCGCCTGGTCAGGTGGAAAGATAGTTTCTTACCTCTAATAATCTATTTGCTTATAAAGTTTGTTCTAAACAAAATCTCCACTTCAATATTTGATTAATGTTTGCTTCATTTAGCTAGTTTAATAAAGCTATTTATCTTTGTGTTTTTAAAAAAAAAAAGATGTGATTATTCAATGTATAAATCCCTGAGGGTATGAAGTTCCAGAAATTTACCCCTTGGGTCTCTATAGCACTACTGCCACCTGGTGACAGTATACCTAAATTGAAGGGATAGAATATGAGACATAAGTTGCTGAATCTGAAAAAGGACATGAGGCTTTGATCATGTTCACCCACATGCAAATCACTCCTCGATTACCAGCAACTATTTTGAAAAATCAATCAAATTGTTAAAAAAATAAGCAAACTAAAGTCCATTCCCAGTCTCCCTTGAGGGCAATTCATTCCTGAGTTGCGATCTAAGCTTTAGTTTTTTCTCTATAAAATTAAGGGAGGGGCCACAAAGATCTCTTGGCTCTGACAGTTGAAAGCTCTATTTCAGAACCCCCGGGGAGTCTGTCAAAATGCAGATTTCTGGTTCCAGCCTCAGATTCTAAGTTAGAATGTCTTTGGTAAGGTTCTGAAACCCACATTTTTTAACAAACAGGTTCTCATTTCTGTTTGAGAATTGACTTTTCAAGTTCTTGTGAGTAATATTTAAGATGTTGCTTTACTAAATCTAGAAAATTTGAAGTACCTGAGTCTATCACAGACCCTAACATTTCCTGAAGAAGGCCTGGATATCACACACTAACTAACCCAGCTTCATAAGGACCCCAGGGTATGGGAAGATTTTAGGCCCCTTTGGCTGACAGTGAAACTAAGGCTCCAAGAGGTAATATGATCAGCCCAGGGTCACACGGCTGAGTGAGCTGCAGCTGGGTCTAACGCCTTGCCTTTGGAATGCCCGTCCACTTCCCCCAAAACCCAGAGCCTTCTTGATTTATCTTCCGTTTAGTGCAGTGGGGCTGGGGTCCCCCCTAGGCAATGGAGTTCAAGTCCTGCCCCCAGCTCCCAAAGGCTATCTTTAGCTTTGACAGACTAAACTAGCGGAGGTGAGCACCTGCGTCATCCATCAAAAGCACACCTTTAGCTCCAAAATGGTCATTGTGGGTTTTGACATTCAACTGAGAAAGGCGAGGTAGGTGTCGGGGACCAAAAAAGCCAACAGGGTATTTTGCAGTTTGGATTTTGGGGACAGAATCCCCAAAAATCTACTGCCCAACCCCCCACCCACCTCACTAAGTTGCAAAGGGCTGTGCTTCAGTACTCATCCCGCCCCCTATGTTCCTGGGAGGGACTGGAAGGAAGTTACTTCTTTGTGTAAAGTTAAGATGGGGAGGGGGTTTCTTGAGTTGCCTTAGAAACATAACTGCGGCCATGGCCCTGGCTGATTGGCTCAGTGGTAGAGCGTCGGCCTGGCGTGCAGAAGTCCCGGGTTGGATTCCTGGCCAGGGCACACAGGAGAAGCGCCCATCTGCTTCTCCACCCCTCCCCCTCTCCTTCCTCTCTGTCTCTCTCTTCCCCTCCCGCAGTTGAGGCTCCATTGGAGCGGAGATGGCCCCGGCGCTGGGGATGGTTCCTCGGCCTCTGCCTCAGGCGCTAGAGTGGCTCTGGTCGCAACAGAGCGACGCCCGGAAGGGCAGAGCATCGCCCCCTGGTGGGTGTGCCAGGTGGATCCCGGTCGGGCACATGCAGGAGTCTGTCTGACTGTCTCTCCCCATTTCCGGCTTCAGAAAAATACAGGGGGAAAAAAAAAAAAAGAAAGAAAGAAACATAACTGATTTGCTGACGCCTCACCTTGCCTTATAAATAAAGGAACGTGCGGTTTCTGGCGGTGGCCATCTTTTTCTGCTAGAGCAATAAATTTCTGCTAGCAGGAACTGTAAAGCCCATCTGAAACCCATCTTATATATTCTTTCATTCTTTATGTCTATTTTCATTAATTCCGTACTGTTCCTGCTCGAGACCTGAATAAACTGGACGGCGGCAGCGAGGGTCTAATCAACAGCTGGGCTCATCACCTCAGCCCAGGACAGCACGCATTTCTTTCTTTCTTTTTTTTTTTACAGGGACAGAGAGAGAGTCAGAGGGATAGATAGGGACAGACAGACAGGAAAGGAGAGAGATGAGAAGCATCAATCATCAGTTTTTCATTACAACACCTTAGTTGCTCATTGATTGCTTTCCCATATGTGCCTTGACTGTGGGCCTTCAGCAGACCGAGTAACCCCTTGCTCGAGTCAGCGACCTTGGGTCCGAGCTGGTGAGCTTTTTTGCTCAAGCCAGATGAGCCTGCACTCAAGCTAGTGACCTCGGGGTCTCGAACCTGGGTCCTCTGCATCCCAGTCCGACACTCTATCCACTGCGCCACCACCTGGTCAGGCAGGACAGCATGCATTTCTGCAGGAGGGAGGAAAGGTGGCTAGTCCTTCCTATAGCTGCTTAACAGATAGAAGCAACGCGCTTCATGGTTCATTCCTGGCTCTGTCCCACACTAGACGTGTAACCTTGGGCAAGTGACTTACTCTCTCTGAGTCAGTTTCTTCATTGGATAAATGGGGATCAAAAGAAGTCCTTACCTCATAGGGTTGCTATGATGGTTAAATGAGATAATATATGTGAGGTGTTAACTTTGATGTCTGGGATATAGTAAATCCTCAACAACAGTAGGTCAAAAAAAAAAAAAAGTATTGCCTGACCAGGCGGTGGCACAGTGAATACAGTGGCAGACTGGGATGCGGAGGATCCAGGTTCAAGACCCCAAGGTCGCCGGCTTGAGTACGGGCTCATCAGGTTTAAGCAAAGCTCACCAGCTTGAGCCCAAGGTCGGTGGCTCAAGCAAGGGGTCACTCAGTCAGCTGTGGCCCCTCCCCCGGTCAAGGCACATATGGAAAATCAACCAATGAACTGAGGAGCCACAATGAAGAATTGATGTTTCTCATCTCTCTCCCTTCCTGTCTGTCTGTCCCTATCTGTCCCTCTCTCTAACTCTCTCTGTCTCTGCCACAAAAAAAAAAAAAGTATTCACACGCACTCACCAAATACAGCTTAGAGAGAAATGGAACTAGCTCCCTGCTCTGACCCAGAAGCTGGCAGGGCCTACATACTCAACAATGATGCCCACTGAGGCCCATCATGGGCAGCCACCATGCTAGGCTCCCATCTGTTCTCCCACAGCACCAGTTTCTAGACTGGGAAAGCGTTTCTGGCTAAAGTTAAAATGAGAAAGTTCCTCTTCCCGACCTTCTTGTAAAGCCACAGGAAACTTCCCTGGGGAACTCCACCTTCAACATGAAGGTCAGGACATCAGCTCGTCACCATCTTTATTATTACAAAAAGATGGCAGCAATTCCCCTTGCCATGGTCCTCTGGTGGGGGGGTACTTATCTGTTCATGGAAAGGGGAGGGGGAAGCGAGCTGATCCCGGCCAGCCTAACTACCGCCTCTGTGTTCTTCAATTACTGGTACAAAATGACTTAATGAGAGGAACCAAGCCGACATCTGGGTTTCAGTTAGCGTCTGACATGAAGCCTTGCTAATTAATCTGGAAACATGAACTGACAAAGGCTCACATCCAAACGCAGTCAGGGAGAAAGCCGGCTGACGGGCCGTGAACAGAAGGCGGTGTGTGGCGGGCGGCACTCGGAGGTCACCGGGAGTGTCCGGAGGACTTGGAGACGGCGCCTTGACTTCACCCACCCTCCTCCGCTTTGTCATCTGACCCCCAGAGGATAGGCGGGAGGTGGCCCTGCAGCAGCTGGGAGGGGCACAGCTGAGGCCCATTCTAGGCAGCAGCAAGCTAGGAAGACAAAGGGGCCGAATGTTCCAGCCCATCAACCTACTCGGAAGTTTCCTTCCCACCTGGCCCAGTGCTGACACACAGTTACATCTTCCCAGCTCTGAATCTGCCTCGCATAGTAAATATATATATTTACACACACACAAGTACTTATCCATTTAATAATCATTTATCAGTGGGTCACCTTTATAGTTTATCTCTTACTAGGCTTTACATAAGTTATGACAGTCCTTACACCAACCCAATGAAGTATTATCTCCATTTTACAGTTGAGCAAAACAAGGCCCAGAGGAGTTAAGCTAGTTGCCTAGGGTTGCACAGCCAGCAAGGGCAGGTCCAGACTATGGCCTAGAGTTGGACACATAAGGCAGGTGTACCAATCCCCTGTTAGCACACTCTACACCGCCCCTTCCTCCTGCCCCTCTTACAGCCATTCCAATGGCACTGTTGAAGGGAAGGAGGGGTAGGTTGAAGAATCTCTGATGATTGGGGCTGAGGAAACCCTGGCGACCATCAATGGCCATCCAACCGTATCCCCGAGGCTTTGGAGGCAGGCCTGAGGCTGAAGGGCAGCGGACAAGTGGACAGGGCCCCCACACACCCCTTCCCCCACCACATCTCTTTTATATCACAAACTGTTGCCCTTCTGATTCAAATCTGCCACTCATGTTTTATAATTAAAGAAACAGAAATCCAGGGAGGTGCAGTAACTCATCTCAAAGGACTGGAGCTGAAATCCAGGTTTCCTGACCCGAGTCTTCCATGTGTCCAGCCGGTGGCTCTGAACAGAGGTGCAGTCCTTCCCCGGAACCGTGTTTTCGTGGGCTTTGCTTCCTGCACAGATGGGGGCAAGTGCCTCCACCCAGGGCAGGGTGTTTGTGATCTAAGAGCACCTAGAGGTGCTCAACAGAGTGCTCAGCACACCACAAGTGCTCCGTACGGGGCAACTATTCTCACTGTTCACCTCACTGCTCCATGGGGCTAAGAAAAAGGCCTCTATCGGCCCTGGACTCTGCTCCTCCCTCCCCGCCTCCCAGCCCACCCAGTGAGGGGACCTGCCTGTCTGAAGTGAGCGTGCACGCAAACAGAACGCTTGACACAGTCCCTGGCACAGGGAAGAGCTCGGCCAAGGCTGGCCAGTACTGTCAGGGCTATTCCATCACCTGTAAGCCTTCTCTCCCATCCCTCCCTCCAGGGCTATGAGGCATCGAGATCCGTCCCACTGGCCTGGAAGTGCCAGCATCTCACACCTCTCTCCCGGCTGACAGTTGGCATCACTCTGCATTCTCTCCTTCTGTAGACCTATTCATCGCTCCCCGGTTTCCTCTGGCTTTTGAAAATTAATTATCAGCGATTTGTTAAGTTCATTAGCTCTGCCTCTCAACAGCTCGCCATCTGGACCTGCATTTTCATTTTTGTGAGAGTTGTTCCTTAAATACACAATAAGCGATGTCACCCTGCGAAGCCATGCTGGATGCACTCAGCTGACCCCTTCTTTCTCCGGTCTCACACACTCTCTCCCCAGGATGCGCGGATTGGTCCACCCTGGTCTTGGAGCCACCACCCCTTCAAACACACGCAGAGGCCCCAGCATCTTTCTCTTCTTCAGCATTTACTGAGCCCACACTATGTGCCAGAGGCAGTGTAGGTGCTGTTTATATCTTCTCTTACATGTACCTGTAGTAAGTCTGTGCGGCTACTATCATGAACCCATTTGCAAGTAAGGAAACTGAGGCTCGGATAGATGAAGCAACTTGTCCAAAAGAATGCATAATTTCAAGTAGTGGGACCAAGATTTGCACATAAGTCCAAAGTCCTCACCAGAAAAACCTCAGGCTGAGTGTAGCAGATCCTGCAAGCCACCCACTACCTTTTTGTTAAATCCAATTTTCCTCCTGCTTTCCATTAGAAGAGCTTTCAGACATGCAGCCCTGACCGAGTCCCCTGTGTCCACCATTCCTGCCTGGCCAGCTCCAGCCCAACCCACCTCCTTTGTTTTACAGACGCCAGCTACTTGGGAGAATGGACGCACCTGGAATAATGTAAAGAATGGATTATATTTATCGATCACTCACTATGTGATAATCGCTAAATGCCTGGGTTATCTCACTTAATCCGCACAACACTACAGGTGTTAATAACAAGGCAGGTAACTAGGAGAGTGATCACACCCATTCTATAGAAGGAAGACCGAGGCACAGAGAAATTGAGCCACTGATTTTGGTCACCCAGTTAGTAACTTATAGAACCAAAAATTGAAGCCAGGCTCTGACTTCAGTCTGTTAAGCCATTCTCCTTCACGTTCCAAAGAGGCTGCTACACACATAAAGCTGCTGACCATAAGGAAGACAGGTCTAGCATGTTATAAGGTGAGGGCAGAGAGATCTCCATAATTCCATTTTTGGCAAGTGAACAGTATCAGTCAGGAAATTCATTCAACAAATATTACTGAACACCCATTAGATAGATAGCAAAGGCCATGCTGGGTGTTGAGAGATTCAAGAACACAACAGAGCCTGACCAGGCGGTGGCGCAGTGGATAGAGCATCAGACTGGGATGCCGAGGACACAGGTTCGAGACCCTGAGGTCGCCAGCTTGAGCGTGGGCTCATCTGGTTTGAGCAAAAGTTCATCAGCTTGGACCCAAGGTCGCTGGCTCCAGCAAAGGGTTACTCGGTCTGCTGAAGGCTCGCAGTCAAGGCACATATGAGAAGGCAATCAATGAACAACTAAGGTGTTGCAATGTGCAACGAAAAACTAATGATTGATGCTTCTCATCTCTCCATTCCTGTCTGTCTGTCCCTGTCTATCCCTCACTCTAACTCTCTGTCTCTCCTGTCTGTCTGTCCCTGTCTATCCCTCTCTCTGACTCTCTGTCTCTGTAAAAAATAATAATAATAAAATAAAAGAACACAACAGATAATCACTCCAGTCTTCCAGGGGCCACAGTCATGGAACAGATAATTACAAGTGCCCTAGGCCTGATGAGTGTTACAAAGAGGCGAGGTCAAGGGCATCAAGGGGGCACACAGCAGAGGGGCCCCACTCAGCCCACGAGGTGATAAGAGACGGCTTCGCTGAGGAAACAATGTCTGAGCTGAGATGCGGAGGATGAGAGAATTGTCCCGATGATGCACATGCATGATGCACACACAGGTACACACCCACGTGCTTCTCTCCAGGGAGCTGTCTGTTCCAGGCTGAGACAACAGCAGGTGCAAGCCGAGAGCTGAGAGCATGAGGACGGGACATCTGAGGCACTCAGAGGGGCTGGTACCACCTGGAAAGCAGCAGGGAAGCCCACTTGTTCATTCAGCAGATGTTTGCTGAGCACCAAGGATGTTCCCTGGGACTTCCTTACCTGGTAGCTGCTTTCTAGGCCAGCAAATTTGGCCGGCTCTGGAAGGCAGCCCTGGGGCTGCCTCCCTTTCTGGGTTCCTCGGATAGTCTCTGAGTCTGTGCCTCATCTGCTCACCATCTCTCCCTGAAGTCTACTTTATCTGTCCCTATCTTGAGGATCACCTCTCCAGCACCTCCGAGTACATCAACTCTGGTCCTTGTCAACAGATGCAATAGCCATTGAATCCAGGAAAGAAGGGGCCTAATGTCTGCAAAGCCAGTCCTGCACCAGGAGCCTTCAAACACCCTTTAGTGAACTCAAACAACATTCCTGTAAGTTCTGTTATCATCCCCATTTTACAAATGAAGAAACTGAGGCTCAGGGGACCATGGAACATTTGTCCCACAACACAGAGCTGGTCATTCTCTTCCTAGCATTCATTTTCTGCTCCCTCTTCCCAAAGAAATGGTCCTCAGAAGTCAACATCCTGGCCTCCCCAAAGGGACTGTCAAGAAGTCACAAACGTCAAGCAGCTTCTCCCCAAAACCCAACATCTCTTCTCAGCATGCTGCATTTCAGCAAAACGAAGAGCTTCCTTCCAAAGGCCAGGGGAGTGCAAAAGTGTGAGCCACCGCGCAGGGAAAAAATGAAGGGACTGCTCTTCATTTGGCAAAGAATGCAACCTGTGGGGACACTGGGCAATTAGATTTCTCCAGAACATCTGAACAGCACAGACAATCCAGAACAAATGCCTACTATGTGCCAGGCCCAGTCCCAGGCACATGTGGAGGCGGAGAATAAACCCAGGGTCCCTGTCCTCGAGGTGTTAACAGCTAGCAACACACGAGAAGTACTTATGTACCAAAGCAAAGGCACCGCCCCTCAGGCAGCGGAGGGTGTACGCGGAGGAGTCCTCAGAGGCCCTCCCTGTAACACTGTCGCCTGAATGCACAGTGCTCCTCTCACGTGGGTACAGACCCAGGGAGGTGAGTAAAAAACTAACTCACCTAAACGCAGGGCTGTAGTGGAAGCCTGGAGGTGAGACCATGCAGGATTTCACTTTCTACATGATACGGCTCTAAAATACTTGAAGTTTTATAACAAACAAATATGTATAACCTTCATAATTTTTTAAATAATCTAAATAAAATGGTATTAAATTCATGGTAGCTTTGTCCCTGCATGTTTTCTGAAATAATACATGCTCAGAAGTCCAATTATGACCTGGCCGGGCAGGAGAGGGGAGGCAGATGGAGTCTTCTGACATTTAAAGGGATGGGGGCCTTAGGAAAGTGGGGGCCTCTCAGCCCTGTGCCTCCCCCGCAGCGTGGTGCTGCCTTCCCTTTGGCCCTGCTTTTCCATGGCTGTGGCCATGTAATGTCTTATCAATAATTCATGGGTACAAACAATAATGCCAGCTGGATACGCTCTGTGAGCGGGAAGGGCCTCTGAGGAGGCTGGCGGGATAAACCCCTAACCATCGAGAAACAAGCACGCACTCCTGTGCACACCTTGCCTACCAGGGAAACGCAAGTCCTAGCAGCTCTTTAAGAATCAAGTTCCAGGCCCTAGCTGGGTGGTTCAGAGGATACAGCATCGTCCTGGCACACTGAGGTCATGAGTTTGATCCCCTGGTCAGGGCACATATGAGAAGCAATCAATGGGTGCACAACTAAATGGAACAACAAGTTGATGCTTCTCTCTCTCTCCCTCCTTCCTACTCCCTTCAAGTCAATGGGGGGGGGGATCAAGTTCCAGCCTGAGAGGGCTTAGTTTTGGAAACACTCTCAAAGGCTCTCACATTGCCCTCAGGGCCAATGGGATCCCCAAGAACATCCAACACGATGTCTATTTACCTGCCCTTCCCCACCCCCAGGAGCGCTACGTACAGCCAGTTCAACCCTTATGCATGAAGGCACCATGGGCGCTAGAAGGACCACTAGATCAGAATCAGAAGAGTGGGTTCCAGTCCCAGATCTACCACGTGCTGCTGTGTGACCTAAAATGAATGGCTTAACCTCTCTGAGCTTCAGCATACCCCTCTATAAAATAAAGATGAAATAGAAAATGGGCAAAGAGATGAATAAGCAAGTCAACAAAAAAAGGAACGCAAATAGTCTTCAAAACATTTAAAAGGAATGCTCAGCCACACTCAGAATTAGAGAAATACAAGCTAAAACAAGATGCTTTTTTTTAACCTGTCAAATTGGCAAAAATGAAAAATGTTAATAAGGCCCAATACTGAAAAAGGTGTGGAAAAACAGATTTTTTTTTTATTTGTGAGAGTAGGGGAGGCAGAGAGACAGACATTTGCCCTGACCAGAATCCACCCAGCAAGCCCACTAGGGGGCGATGCTCTGCCCATCTGGGGCATCGCTCCATTGCTTAGCAAATGAGCTCTTAGTGCCTGAGGTGGAGGCCATGGAACCATCCTCAGCGCCCAGGGCCAACTTGCTCCAATTGAGCCATGGCTACAGGAAGGGAAGAGAGTGAGAGCAAGTGAGCGAGAGAGAGACAAACAGAGAGAGAAAGAGAGGTGAGAGGGGTAAGAGTGAAGAAGCAAATGGGCACTTCTCCTGTGTGCCCTGACCAGGAATTAAACCTGGGACATCCATATGCCAGGCCAATGCTCTACCACTGAGTCAAATGGTGCCGAAAAACAGATTTTCATATACTGTGAAGATGGCCCATCCTTTCTGGATGGCAATGTGGCAATAGCCATCATAAAATAAAATGCATTTTGACTTAGCACTTCCACCTCTAGGAGTTGGTCTTATAGCCCTAAAAATGTTTAAGTGCGAAAGTCAGGCCTGACCTGTGGTGGTGCAGTAGATAAAGCATCAACCTGGAACACTGAGTTCACCAGTTCCAAACCCTGAGCTTGCCCGGTCAAGGCACATATGGGAGTTGATGCCTCCTGCTCCTCCCTACTTCTCTGTCCTCTCTCTAAAAATGAATAAATAAAATATATTTTTTTTAAAGTGCAAAAGTCAGCCTGACCTATGGTGGCACAGTGGATAAAGCGTTGACCTGGAAATGCTGAGGTCGCCGGTTCGAAACCCTGGGCTTGCCTGGTCAAGGCACATATGGGAGTTGATGCTTCCTGCTCCTCCCCCCCTTCTCTCTCTCTGTCTCTCTTCTCTCTCTCTCTCTGTCTCTCTCTCTCCTCTCTAAAAAATGAATAAATTAAAAAATAAATAAAAGTCAGATTTACAAGGATATTTATTACAAGGATATTTGTAGCATGTTTTTAATTAGAAACATTGTAGAAACGTTTTCGCTTTTTAAAGAGCAAAAAGACTAAAAACAATGTAGTGACCCTCAATGAAACATATAATGAGAGCCTATGGTGTTAAGAAACTACTCTAAATGTGCTGATAGGAGTGAAAAGAACAGGACATGCTCCCATTTGGAAGGAGACAGAGGGACACTCACACACACACACACACACACACACACACACGAAGGGAGGGGAGGAGGAGGACTGGAGACAGGGAAGCGGGTAGAGAGAAGTGGAGAGAAGTATATCTATATCTTTAGATGCAGAGAATATTTCTGGAATTCTCCAAACTCCCCATGTGAAGCTTCGTCTGGGAAGGGGATCAGGAGATCTGGATGGGACAGACATTTCTTCTCATTTTATACACTTCTGTTTCTAATTTTTTTTTGCAACAGAGACAGAGACACAGAGAGGGACAGATAGGGACAGACAGACAGGAAGGGAGAGAGATGAGAAGCATCAATTCTTTGTTGCGGCACCTTAGTTGTTCATTGATTGCTTTCTCATATGTGCCTTGACCGTGGGGCTACAGCAGACTGAGTAACCCCTTGCTCGAGCCAGCGACCTTGGGTCCAAGCTGGTGAGCCTTTTGCTCAAACCAGATGAGCCTGCGCTCAAGCTGGCGACCTCGGGGTCTCGAACCTGGGTCCTCCGCATCCCAGTCTGACGCTCTCTCCACTGTGCCACCGCCTGGTCAGGCTGTCCTAATTAATTTTTTAAACCAAGCATTAAATTTTCAATATCTTTAAGACACAGGTTTTTGTTTTGTTTAGATGGGGAACATCCTGCCTGTGTGAAAATGAACACTGTGGATGTGAGAGTGTTGTGTAAACTGTAAAGGATCACACACGTGCAAAGTGCTGTTAGTTTACACACACACACACACACACACACACACACACACACACACACACACCCCTGCAACGCAGGTGCCCCTCAGAGAAGAAAAGCACTGAGTCCGGATGAGTGATGGCTGGGATGGCGCGCTCCCTGCTTCCTGGCGCACGCACCATGGTGTTCCCACAGGTGTTTCAGGAGCCACTGGCAGTGGCAGGGGCCAACTGGCCTCTACCCAGGAGGTCCAGGGCGGAAGGGGAACCAGTACCTCTCCATAGGGTATTTTCATGATGAACCCACTCTAGCTAGGCCAGAGGCTGGCTCTCAAAGAGGAGGATTAAGGGACAGCTCAGGGTTTTGTCCTGCTGACTGGCAGATGCTGCACCGGGCTGTCTGTGAGCACCGCCTTCCAGCTGGAACAGGCACTGTTCCCAGTCCAATACCCACCGCAGGACCCACTCCGCCAGCCTCTGTGGAGCGGAGGAACGAGTGGCCGTGGGTGACAACCTGCCCAGGGGCTCACACGCTGCTGGCTCTGGAAGGGGTTTCTGGAAGCCCCTGAGCCTCGTGTACAGATGTGACTTGTCCAAGGCCCACAGCAAGAAAGGACATAGAGGGAAGACTCCGACCCAGCACCTGAGACCCTTGCCTCGTGCGACCCCCTGCTGGCTCTCTCCACGAGCACAGAAGCCACGTTGCTCCAGACCCAGCGCACTGCCAAGCACGCCTTCCATCACGACCATTCTCGGGCTTCAAAGGGTTTTTTTAGGTTCGTCTCCATCTGACATTTTTGAAAAGCATCCCAACCCACTAGAGCCTTCAACTCAGACTTGTCATTTTTTTTAAAGTCAGGAAAGTTCTATTGCTGCCATGAGCTATACATTAGGCAAAATCTGCCCGGTCCCTACCAAATTCCAGAGGGGGCAGCTCATGGTGCTGAGGAGCTGGACTCGGGTTTCTCCCCAGCAGGGTCGGGTCACTGCACAAGAGCAGCAACAGCCTCATCTCCGAAACCCTGTCCTCTAGGTACGAGGATGAGCCAGGGCTCCATCGGCTCACTGCTCCACGTGTATCCAAGCTCCACTCTACAAAGTGAACATCAGGGGTCCAGGGTGCAGCTCCCCACCCTGCCTGTCCCAGGCTGAGAGGCTCTGGGTAAGTCCTGCCACCTCTCTGGGCCTCAGTTTCCCCATCTGTAAAGTCATGGCCTCTCTTCGAACCCCTCTCTGGTTCTTTCCAGATCATATAAAACTAAAGCAGGGATTCCTTAGGCATGAATGGTGAACCCTAAAGGCAACAATTTTCAATGGACTAAGAAGCAACAGCCCTGAACAAACCAGTTCCCACACGGGCCTCAAACAAGCCCAACAGAAGAGCCCCTGGGAACCCACATGCTGTGTCAGGAAGAGCCTTGTGCCCTGGGCCGTCCTGCCCTCACCTCCCAGCTGACACCTTCTTCCCAGCCTGTAGGTCAGGCCCTGCCCCCCTGCCTCAGTGCCAGCCCTTAGGCGGCACTGCCCCATCTCAGCAGAGCTCCAGTCTCAGCCCTGTCCTTCCCTTTCTACAGAAAGCCTGAGCCAGGGTCCCAGGGGGCTCTTCAATGCATTTGAGGAACAAGGCTTTGGAATAAACATGTGTAATAGTAAAGATGGGCCCAGCAGGGTAACCAGGAGTGTTCCCTCTCACCTGGCACAATGCCTGCCTCAGGCAGTTCAGGCTGCTATGGCTACACACACACAAACTCCCCAAATCCCCGCTCCCTTTTAACAAAGAGTGCATCCACCAGCTCACCTCACCCTAAGCTCTTCCTCCTAATTTCCCAGGGTGGGGTGGGCCCTCCTCTCCTCCCCTCCTCCTCTCCTCCCCTCATCCCCTCCTCCCCTCCCCCTCCTCCCCTCCTCCCATGGACTCAGGGTTAGCATGCCCCCTCTATGATATGCACACCCTGTCTTGTGTGTATAGGATCCACACAAAGTATTGCCGCTAAGAAAGGCACGCCTGGAGCCCAGAGCCCAAAGCCCAGGGCTGATGGTGGTTGCTAAGAGACAGAAGATGCCCAGCTGGAATCGTGACTGAGGTTTCTTGTTTGTGCAAGAGCAAGATGAAGAGGGAAAGAGAGGACGTGTTTGTTGTGATAAATTTCAGCCTCCATCAGATCCTGCCAAGGGAGAAAAGATCTCACTTAGGATTACATCCAGCGATGTTCAGTCTCTCCAGACTTCTGGCAACAGAAAATGCTATACGCCCCATTCTTTCCCTATTGTTTAAATTTATGCTCTGAAAAACGAAGCCAAAAAAAAATCCCTGGAGAGAATAAAAGTTAGCCATTCTATTTTGTAAGGTGCATTGTGGTAGAGGAGTAGTTCAAGTCCAATCCATGGGCTCAGATCACATCTCAAGTCAATCCTAGCTTCTCAGCTTACTGCTGTGTGTCTTCAAGCAAATCACTCAACCCATCTGTGCCTCAGGTTTCACTTAAGTAAAATGGAGCTAATATAAGTGCCGCATAGGCTGTTCTGAGGACTCAGCCCAGTAGCCCATGGAAGAAAGGACTTTAGACAGCACCTGGTTCTCAGTCATCCCCACAGATGTTCACTTTGACTAAGGGATAGTCAGAGCTAGGTTTTCCAGGGCTCCTTACTCTAAAACAAGGAATCTGAGCAAACGATGGTTCAAAACAGGAGTCCCCTGGCTGACTCAGATTGGAACAGGGAAGAGAGGGCCATTTCCATGCCACCACACCATCTCTCTCTCCCCTGCCCTGGGAGAGGCAGCAGACTTCCAAGAAGGTGACCCTGAGCCACTGTCACCTCAGCCACTCTGCTCTCTTCATTCCCTCCAGGGTCCTGCACGCCCCCACCCAGCCAGCGCCACATCAGGCCCTGGGCATGGCACGGGAGACACAGCCCTGCCCTGCCCCCCAGGTTTACCACTGATGAAGCCAACTCGGGCCCCTTCACAACTGGCTGCGGATTCAGCCCCCCAGTGGCCAGCCCAACCCGCAGCCAGAGCGAAGGCCACCTCTGTCTTCAAAACCACAGAACCCCCTCTCCTCACTCAGACCCTGTGGCGAATCCACAAGGCTTGCCTGGCAAGCACGGCCCCTAAGTCCCAAAGAAGGGACACGAACTCTCCCAGCAGTGCAGGAGGCAGGTCCAGGGAGGAGGCGACAGAGAAAGGGAGAGGGATTGGACAGCACCCTGGGCAGGTGGACAAGCGAAACTTCTAAATCCTGGATTAGGCACGTGCTCTGATGCGTGGATTTATTTATGTAAGAAGTCAGGTTTAGTAATGGCGAGTCCTCAAAAATTAAGCTTAGGATTTGCCATTTTATCCAACAATGGACAAAAGAACTGAAAGCAGAGATTTGAACAGATATTTGTACACCCAGGTTCATAGCAACATTCTTCGCAATTAGTGAAAAGACGGACACAACCCAAGTATCCACTGATTCATGAATGGATCAACAAAATGTGGTCCATACATACTACAGAATACTAGTCAGCCTTAAAAATAGAAAACGCTGTCGTGCGTGGCAACAGTAGTGAGCACGGGGGGTGGGGGGAAATGGGGAGTTGTTATTTAATGGGCAGAGAGCTTCTGTTTGGGAAGATGAAAAAGTTCTGGAGATGGATGGTTGTGATGGTGGCACAACCTTGTGAATGTACTTAATGCCCCTGAACTGTACACTTAACACAGTTAAAACTTAGGTCAATTTTATGTTCTATATATTTTATCCCACACAAGAAACAGATTGGCAATGGTTCTCAACATAATCACATTTAGCTGCACACTAAGCACAGTACCCTCCCTGAAAAAGACTAAAATAACAGGACATTTGGAAGCAGCACACACACACAAAAATATTCAAGAGGCTAAGTTGTCACCTGTGAAATGGAAACTTCCAGGAAATATCCTTTGAATAAAGCTCACAGGGTGCCCCACCCCCAAGTTCCACATCCCCTTTTGTGGCTGGAGCCGAGAAGCCTGTGTCCCTGGCCACTGATGAGTGAGACAAGAAAGCAGGGGGAGATCACAGATCAACCACGCAAGCTGCAGGGTGCCGGGGCCCAGGTGCCACCAGGAGGTTCGATGTCCTGCAGAAAGAGCCCATGCTGGGACTCACGGCCCAACCACATGACCTCACTGCTCAGTGACTCTGTGGGGCTTCATGTTCTTATTAGGAAAATGGAAGATAACGATCCTAGCTCTATAGGAGCGTTAAGGATGACGAGCAGGAGGGGAGCGGACGGTGACGGAAGATGATCTGACTTTGGGTGATGGGTATATAACATAATCAACAGTTCAAACGCTATAGAAATGTTTATCTGAAACCTATGTACTCTTCTTGATATCACCCCATTAAATTTAATTTTCTAAATAAATTTTTTTTAAAGTGTTAAGAAGAGTAAAGAAATTTTGAGAGAAAACATAAAGTACGTAGAGGTAAAGTGTACAGACTGTGGAGCCAGGCTGCCAGGGTTCAAATCCTGGCTCTTCTACTTCTAGCATATGACCTTGAGCAAGGTCCTTTACCTCCCTGTGCCTCAGTTTCCCCACATGTAGAAAAAGATAACTACGTTGCTTCAGACTCTGAAGCATCCCCAAACTACGGCCCGCGGGCTGCATGAGGCCCCCTGAGGCCATTTATCCGGCCCCCCGCCGCACTTCCGGAAGGGGCACCTCTTTCATTGGTGGTCAGTGAGAGGAGCACTGTATGTGGCGGCCCTCCAACGGTCTGAGGCACAGTGAACTGGCCCTCTGGGTAAAAAGTCTGGGGACCCCTGCTTCAGAGGGTGATTGGGAGATTGAGCTGATCTATGTCAGACGTTTAGAACCATGTGGAGCACACACACCTCAGCATGGTTCTTATGATTGGTGTGATGGTGGTGTGACAGCCACTGTCAGAGTCTGCATGTCTAAGGACATTTCTGTCTTTCTTCTGACCTGCATTTGCTCAAGAAACATGCCCTGTGGTCTGGACCCCACCAAGGAGCCCAAGTTTCCTGAGTGGATGGGACCTTAGCCATGTGGGCTAACGCAGTCTCAGCCGTCAAATTGTGTGTGGCCAGAATGCTGCCTGGAGGTTGTGGAGCCCAAGCAGGCCCCGACGGGCGAAGACTGCAGCACGGAACAGGCTAGGTGGGGGCGTGCGATGATCGTGACCTTGCCCACTGGTCAGCACCTTCCTTCTGCCCAGAGGGCCGCCCAGCCAGAAACAGCCTTTCACTTTCTGTGCAGTTGTCCGTCCAGAGCCCAGGAGGCGCCTCCTAACGCCCTTTTCAGATTCTGCCAACATCTCTCACCACACACACTCGCATCACAAACAGGCCCATTCAAGCAGCTAATTCAAACAGATTCTGTCTGGGCGCTGACTGCCTCTGGTGGACAGGAAAACGCAAACAAGGCCTCTGTTCAGGCCGCGTCCACCCAGCGCGGGACCGGGCAGGCGGGGTGAGCAGCAGCACTCCGGGGCACAGGCCATGCCTCTGCCCGTCGGGCCGGGCACGGCCAGCCACGCCTTCACCACCTCGAACGAGCATTCGTGGTGACTCTATGTGAGCCAGGCACTGGAGATCCCTGCGGACAACAGGTGCTAGCTCTGCCATGTGGAGCCTGGGACATTTCCAAAACAGCTCCACCAAAGCACCCTACAGGCGGAGGACAGCGGCCCAAAGCACAGAGCCTCTTGCAGGGCTCTCATCCTAAACATTCCAGCCCATGCTGTATCCTCTTTAACGTCCCATTTTCGGTTTCACCAAAAGTCACGATAGTAACAGCAACTACTCTATACTGAGAACGGGCCTTGTTTCAGACGCTGTTCTGAGCTCCTCACGAATCACTTCATCTGCCATCACAAGCCCAGGAGGTAGGTCTGATTAGTACCCTCATGTTGCAAATGAGGGAACTGAGGCAGAGAGGGTAAGCAACATGGCAGAGCAGGAATCGGGAGCTCAGCCTGGCCCCAAGTGTACTCCATTAACTGCTTTATAAACATAACATGCAAAACTGTTTTAACCACTCATCTGCCCACCCCACCCCCAACTGCCACCAATTTTTAAGTAAAACTTAAAATGCCAAGCCCTGGCCAGGTAGCTCACTTGGTTATAGCGTTGTCCCTATACTTCAAGGTTGTGGATTCAATCCTCGGTCAGGGCACATACAAGAATCAACCAATGAATGCATAAATAAGTGGAACAACAGATTGATGTTTCTCCTTCTCTCTACCTCTCTCTCTCTAATATCAATAATATATATGTGTGTGTGTGTGTGTGTGTATGTATATGTGTGTGTGTATGTGTGTGTGTGTGTGTGTGTGTGTGTGTGTGTGTGTGTGTAGAGAGAGAGAGAGAGTGGGGTTTTTTATAACTTAAAATGCCAGGATGATTGCCCTGTTTAACCTTGTGGCTGCCTGCCTAGGGCATCCAAACTCCTCAAAGTTCAGGTCTTAGGCACTGAGACCTAAGGTCCCAATTTGCCAACCACACACCTCTCCCTTGCCCCCAGCCCCTGCCTTCTGCGGGCTCCAGTCTGTCCCCTGTGCAGGGCCAGGCAGCCCCAGTCCCCACACAAAGCAGCTCTGAGGTCCCCTGCAGTCTCAGTCCCTCCCCTCCCCTCCACGGTAACAGAAGTTCGAATTGATGCCTGTCTCAATTGGCTGCCCTCCTAGGGATCCCAAAGTTGCCTGCTACCTTTCCAACCCAGAACTTGGGACGTTCCCTGAGCCTCAGGCCACCTCCAGAGCCGCCCCCCACAGAACAGGTGCCTGTACAGCAGTCACACAGCCAAGACCTTGCATCAGAACTCCGCCCCGGCTCCCTCCCGGGGGCTGCCAGTCCAGGACCCGGGCCACGCCCCCTCCCCTGTCTGAGTTCCTGGTCCTCTCTAGACTCCAAGCTACCATTGCACAAAACCTAAATGCCGGTTGGCTCAGCGGTAGAGCGTTGGCCTGGCGTGCGGGGGACCCGGGTTCAATTCCCGGCCAGGGCACATAGGAGAAGCGTCCATTTGCTTCTCCACCCCCCCTCCTTCCTCTCTGTCTCTCTCTTCCCCTCCTGCAGCTGAGGCTCCATTGGAGCAAGGATGGCCCGGGCACTGGGGATGGCTCCTTGGCCTCTGCCCCAGGCGCTAGAGTGGCTCTGGTCTCGGCAGAGCGACGCCCCGGAGGGGCAGATCATCGCCCCCTGGTGGGCGTGCCGGGTGGATCCCAGTCGGGCACATGCAGGAGTCTGTCTGACTATCTCTCCCCGTTTCCAGCTTCAGAAAAATACAAAAAAAAAAAAACCTATATGCCAAATGCCCCCTTGTATTTCCAAGGGTCACAGACGGAATCTTTCATTGTGCGCTCCCTTACCTAACAGCAGTCCTGTGACCACTGGGCTCACCAGGGCCCACCAGACTGTGCAGGAGAATCAATCTGGTGCCTCCAGGAGGCAGCACCTTGTCAACCTGGGCCCGAACCCCACCACCACCGCTGCCTGCCGAAACCAAGACCTTCTTCCCCAGAGGAAATGGCCACAGTACCAGACAGAAGGAACAGCTGAAGATGAGCATCTCTGGTGGGCGGGAAAGGAGTCACCCACCCAACAGGCCCACTTCCGAAAGGCCTTGGGTGCCTGGGTAAGGAGCAAAGAAAACAGTCACCAGTTCATGTCCCCAGGTCACAAAGGAAATCAGAGTGAGCTTCAAAAGTGGGGCAAATCATGTTCATAGCAGGATTATTCACGCTAACCAGCAGGTCAAAGCAACCCATCAGCTGATGAGTGGAAAAAATGAAACGTAGTGGCCCTGGCCGGTTGGCTCAGCAGTAGAGCATCAGCCTGGAGTGCGGGGGACCCGGGTTCGATTCCCGGCCAGGGCACATAGGAGAAGCGCCCATTTGCTTCTCCACCCCCTCCCCTTCTTCCTCTCTGTCTCTCTCTTCCCCTCCCGCAGCCAAGGCTCCATTGGAGCAAAGATGGCCCGGCGCTGGGGATGGCTCCTTGGCCTCTGCCCCAGGCGCTAGAGTAGCTCTGGTCTGGGCAGAGTGACGCCCCGGAGGGGCAGAGCATCGCCCCCTGGTGGGCAGAGCTTCGCCCCCTGGTGGGCGTGCCGGGTGGATCCCAGTCAGGCGCATGCGGGAGTCTGTCTAACTGTCTCTCCCCGTTTCCAGCTTCAGAAAAATACAAAAAAAAAAAAACCAAAACAAAACACAAAAAACGAAACGTAGTAAATACATAGTACCAAGTATTGTTTTTCCTTTAAAAGGAAGAAAATTCTGACACATGGTACAACATGGGTGAACTCTGAGGACCAGTAAGTCAGTCACAAAACAACAAATACTGTGTGATTCCACTCTCAGGAGGTACAGTACCTGGAGGAGTCAAGCTCATGAGGCCTGAAAGTACAGCGGTGCTTGCCAGGGGCTGGGGGCAAAGAAAAATGGGGAGTTACTGTTTGATGCGTAGAGAGTTTCCGTTTTGCAAGATAAGAAAGTTCTGGAGATCGGCTGCAAAGCAGTGTGATATATTTAACACTACCAAACTGTATGCTTAAGAATGACTAAGACGGTCACTTTTATGCATATTTTATCCCAATTAAAAATCTAAAAAATAGAATGAAAGTGGAAGAGAGCTATTTTGCAAGTAGATTACACACACTCTATCTTCTCTCCATTACTCTAAACCCTCTTTATGAGGAGCTGTGCGTGAGGGTTTGGGGAGGGAAGCATTTGGATCCGTCACCGACCTGCTAAAAAGTGACACCTCCTCTCTGCCCCCAGATCTCCTGACCCCTGCTCGCTGCTGGGTCCCCTGAGCCACTCCGATTTGCCACCGTTTGGACCACCTGTGGTCCTCACTATATCAGAGCAGGACAGTCTCTTTGCTCGCACCGTGTCCTAGGCTCTCTGGCCCCGAGCGGTCCCATTAAGCTGTCGAGCATTTCCTGGAGCTCTATCATGCCTGGGGCCTGGCAGGCCCCCAGCTCCCAGCAGGCGGGCCTGAACCATGGTCTGGCCCTTCGCAGGCCTTCTGAGGTCCCCAGAGGCTAGGACGGCCTCACTTCCTCTCCCCAAAGGGGTGCGTTTGCTCTGCCCTGCTGGGGGAATCGTCAGCCTGCCCCATCTCATGCCTCATCCTGCCCCCACCCCACTCCTCCCCCGAGTCCCCGAGTCCCCGTGTCTCCACTGTCGTTGGGAACCACAGTTGTGTGACAAATGACTGAGGAGGTCCTGAGGATGCCGTTTCATTCTACAGGCGTTATTGTGCCTGACCTAAACCCGAATACCCAGGCCCCAGTCTCCCGGGTGACACCTGAAGGCCCCAGTTTCCTGGCAACAGGGAACAATGGCCCCTGGGAAAAGCACACACAGTTTGGGAAAGGGCAGCCTTTTTTTTCTGTGCCCCTGGGTAAGACAGGGAGCGCTCCACTTCTGCAGGCAGAGCCTGGAAGGAAATTCAAGCCCTGAGGACACTTAGGCCTCCTGTTGCTCACCTCCCCACCCTAACCCTGAGCACAGGGGTCTCCCGGGCAAGCCGGAGAGACCCACTGCCTCTCCTTTCCCCTCCACAGGCCTCCCCGCTGAGCCTCAGTTGTCCTTTGTTATTGAGCTGACTCAGATATTCGGACCTCTGTTCTGGTGACCTCCCAGTGTCACCTTTTGCCTACAAAAAGGACAGTCTCGCCTGACTAGATGGTGGCGCAGTGGATAGAGCATCGGACTGGGATGCGGAAGGACCCAGGTTCGAGACCCCGAGGTTGCCAGCTTGAGTGCGGGCTCATCTGGCTTGAGCAAAGAGCTCACCAGCTTGAACCCAAGGTCGCTGGCTCCAGCAGGGGGTTACTCGGTCTGCTGAAGGCCCACGGTCGGGGCACATGTGAAAAAGCAATCAATGAACAACTAAGAAGTCTCAACGCTCAAGGAGAAACTGATGATTGATGCTTCTCATCTCTCTCCGTTCCTGTCTGTCTGTCCCTGTCTATCTCTGCCTCTGTAAAAAAAAAAAAAAAAAAAGACATTCTCTTTCCCCTCTGAGCACCCTGAAAGGGTGTGATGAGGATTAACGAGTGCAAATGTGCACAACAGGTACTGCAGACAGAGCACCTGTTACCAAGAGCACCTTCTGGGTTCTGGAGTGTTGCTGCCTCTTTCCTGCAGGAAGCAGAGCACAGCAGGGACCTAAAAGAGACTGAGGAGGTCCTGGGCTGATCTGGGCCCTTCCCCATATGCCCCTCAAACTTCAGACATCCATGGGGATGGAATCACAGCCTCCAGGTCGCTGGACCCAAGGAACCCCGAGAAGGTTGTTAGAAACCTCTTCTCAAAACCAGGAACTCGCTAATGAAAGCTAGTGTGTCGTAAGGTTGCTATTTGTAATTTTTTTTTAATTTTTATTTTATTTATTCATTTTAGAGAGGAGAGAGAGACAGAGAGAGAGAGAGAGACAGGGGGGAGGAGCTGGAAGCATCAATTCCCATATGTGCCTTGATCAGGCAAGCCCAGGGTTTTGAACCGGCGACCTCAGCATTTCCAGATCGACGCTTTATCCACTGCGCCACCACAGGTCAGGCCAAGGTTGCTATTTGTGACGTAATTCTTGCCTGTGTGCTAAGAAAAGGGGATCACATCTTTTAAATTCACTCAAGTCCTGCTCATGTGAAAAATTCCTTCTGACTGAAACACACAAAGCAACTTCTCTGCAACATAAATTAGCTGAATTTTGAGTCATGTTCTTTTTCTCTTTTTCATTTTAGCTCTTGGCACTCTGTGTTGCCTCCCATCCCCAAGAGGTCAGGAAGGGAGGAAGGGTGTTGGCTCTGTTTTACAGGTGGGATAGTGCAGAAAGGAGAGTCAAGCATCACAGACAGGTAATGCTCCAGCTGGGACCAGGAGGTGGCCATGCACTCAGCACCCGGCCACCCTGCTGGCAGAGGGTGCCAGGAGCAGAGGCAGGAGCTCAGGGCACAGGTTAGAGGGACAGTGAGTGCCTGAGCCTGAGGCACAAGCCCAATCCCAAATCACAGGCAAGGGAAAAGGTGGGCAGCAAAGGAGCTACAGTCAGACAGCGCCGAGGCCAGGGATGTAGCAAAGCAGGAGGGCTGTGGGCTCCCTGGGGCGCTGGTGAAGGTGGAACAAGACCCCAGGTGTCGCAGACCTGGCCTCCTAACGCTGGACGGACAGTAAGCTCCAGTGAAGAGGAGGGCAGAGGGCTGGGCTCAAGCACCGTGCCTGGCCCCAGTGCCAGTGCCCTGTTGTCACTCCCAGACACCTGGAGTCCTTTCCTTCATTGCACTCATTGCTGCTTTGTTACTGATAAAAGCACTGGACTGACCCTTTCTGTCACTGCTCCTGTCATGCCGTCAAGTCCTGCCCCATCGGCTACCTGAAGGTTTAAATAAAACTCTTTCTCTAGCTCACACTGATCCCCACCCCCAACAGACTTCCCTGCTCTGGAAAGCAGACCGCACATCCTTTTCTTCTCACCACTGTAACCCGAGACTGGAATGAAGCAGCCACAGAAATATTTGCTGGGTGCGTTACCAATGAAAGATGAAAGATCAGACCCCCAAAAGCCAGAGGCCGACAGCTGGCCTGCAGACTCACCGGCAGGAACTTGAACGGCACCCACTGCAGAAGGCAAGGCAGCCTGGGGGGCACGTTGTCTGAATAACTCGCTTGGGATCTTGTTTCCTTCCCCACCCCTTGATGGATGCCTACGTCTTCATTTGTTGGTAACGTGGCAGCCAGTTAACATGTGACTCGGAAGTACTGAGGCCCAACGTCCATGCACTGTATGACCCCCATCTGCTTCTCCCTGGGACAGTATGGAGGGACCACAAGATCCCATCCTCCTCTCAAGAAGGGAAGCCCCTGAAAGACAGCAGTGGATCTTAAAAGGCCAGGGCAACTGAGCAGCCAATGCTGACACTGGCAGAGACGAAGGCATTGACCTCCCCTAATCCTCACTTCCACCCCACAACGGAGGGCTGTTTTATCCCCACTTTACAGAGAGGGAAATAGGTTCAGGGGTGTGCATTGCTGGTCCTCAGTTATGTGGCTAGACATGGCAGCAGCAGAACTTAAACCCAAAGCCTCTCTCAATAGCCCAATGCACTGGGTTTACATGCAGGACTCCCTACAAGGCAGAGAGTGAGAAGCAGAAATCCCATGACACACTGGAATCAGCAAAGGGAGGTGGAGGGCACATATGATACGCTGGGAACCAGAGCAACAGTGAGGATGCCCAGGGGGATAATGGTTTCTTGTTGGGCTGCAGGGAGGCTTGGGAGGCAAAGGCCTCAAATCTGAAACCAACCCAGCAAATATTTTAAGGTCAATTTAAAAAAATTTAAAAGGGGGGAGTCATATCCTGGAACTCCTATGGGTCTACCATATCATGCTTTTTACTTAAAGAACTTTTTAATTTCTTCTGAATGCTGATGAACAGGAGATGCCAAATCTTTTTCTCCTGCAAACTACTACCTTCTTTATTTGATCCAGCTAATAACACTGTTTTGTCTTTTTCCAAATAGCTCCAGATTTATGGAATAGATTTATATAGGCGGATGGGGACCCTCAAACCCCTCAGCGAGATCTTCTGAGCATGGCCTTTAAGATACCAAGAGGCAGAAAAAGCCCAATAGAGATCAGGGGAACTACTAGCTTTTAGGATACGCCCTTAAAGGCTCCATCACCCCAAAGGGGTCTCATAGGATGCCATCTGGGTCCTGCTTCAATAGTGGAAAGGAAGGTCATTGAGCTGAGCTAAACCCTGCCAGACTTACATGCCTCTGCTGTAAGGAAACAGGGACACTGGAAGGTAGGCTTCTCCCTCGCTCCTCTAAGGGAGGGTTCAGTCTCTTCCAGCCCTGCTCCAGCCACCTATGACCTAACCTTGCCCAGAAAGCTGGGGTTTGCCACTGAAGGCTGAAGGTGCCCAGGGCCATCGGCCCCATCTATGACACTGTGGACAAGCCTAGGGTATTTCTTCCAAGAAGCTGGTAAACTGATCTCATTTGCACAAGGGCCACTTAACTATGTCTTGCCTGAATAGTCAGGTTCTTTATTCTTCCCTCGAAGATCTCTGTTGTGGGTGTTGATAGTCCTATTTTCCGCTACTTTGTTTAATATATAGTGTTTCCTTTATTCCTCCTACCTCAATGCTCCACTCATATTTCAGGCTGGGACCTACTTTTAATTTAGAGCTCTCTTTCCCCCTTTTGCCAGCCAGCTTAGTGTATCCCAAGGTTCTCTTTACCAAGCCACAGTCACAGAGCTCCAGGGAAAAGCAACCTGGTCTCATCTCTCCAGGCAGAGGAGAACAGAAGCTCCATCTCCACACGTGCTGCAGATGGCTTTTCCAGTCTACATGAATCATTACCAGCTAGAAGCAGTGGTCATTGGGACTTGGACGTGAGCTGCAAAGTATAGAATTGTGACAACAATTCCAGTGCCATACAGACTTTTCCTGGATGTGGACTTTTCCTGGACTCCTGCTCCTTGTGACAGCTCATAACAGACTGAACTGGGGTTGGGTTGTATTTTTCAGGGATTTGGCATGGTGTTGGGGCCAACTTGGACTTGGTGAACACGTTAAGGACACTACTTTTATGGATTCTTGCTGTATTGGCCAAGAGCTGGCTTAAAGGCTTTAATCACTGTAAAAAAAAATAGAAGACTGGATAAAGAAGATGTGGCACATATACACCATGGTATACTATTCAACCATAAGAAATGATGACATCGGATCACTTACAACAAAATGGTGGGATCCTGATAACATTATACAGAGTGAAATAAGTAAATCAGAAAAAAACAAGAACTGCAGGATTCCATACATTGGTGGGACATAAAAACGAGACTAAGAGACATGGACAAGAGTGTGGTGGTTAGGGGGGGGAGGGGAAGAAGGGAGAGGGGGAGGGAGTGGGGAAGGGGCACAAAGAAAACTAGATAGAAGGTGACATAGGACAATCTGACTTTGGGCGATGGGTATGCAACATAATTGAATGACAAGATAACCTGGACATGTTTTCTTTGACTATATGTACCCTGATTTATTGATGTCACCCCATTAAAATAAAAATTTATTTATTAAAAAAAAAATCTGAAACCGAGCAGAGGTAACTCCAGCGGGACGCAGTCAAGACCTTAGCTCAGGAGCACCTTCCGCTTCTCGGAAGCTCTCACTGGATGCCGTGCTCTGGCCTCGCCCTGATGGGTTCTGAACCCCAGGGAGGCTATTTGGCCAAGCAGAGTAGGGGCTGCAAAAGCACATTTAAATACCATTGCTCTAAAAATAGCAATGATTGGGACCAGGTTGGGGGTGAGTCTTCAGGTAAAATGGTTTCCCTTAAGCACCTTAAGACAGTGGTTCTGAAAGTGTGCATCAGGGTGCACTGGTGCACCCTAGAAGATTTCCAGATGTGCCCTATGGTATTCCAGAGAAATATGTGCCTGTTGGGGACCAAAAAACCAATGGGGTTTTTGGAGTTTAGATTTTTGGGGGACAGAGGTGTGGGGAATTGGCTGTAAGCTGACAGTCTGCCCAACCCCCCACCTCACTTGCCTGATTAGGTTGCAAAAGGCTGTTAAGCTGTGGTGCTGGATTGTTTACACTAGCCCCCCTGTTCCCCGGAAAGACTGGAGGCAAGTTTCTTCTATCCTATGTTTGGTATAAAGTTAAGATGATATGTATGATGGGGGTTTTCTGCACTTGGTAAAATTCTTGGGTTGCCTTGGAAACATGATCAGAGACCATTGATTTGCTAATGACCTCACTTTGCCCTATAAATAAAACAAAATGAGGTTTTTGGGCACGCTTTGTTCTTGCCAGCAGCAATTACAGGGCCCTCCCGACACTGTATTTTCTTAATTCCATATATTTTCTTAATTCCACACCGTTCCCACTTGGGACCTGGAATTACTAGCTGCACTGGTTCGTGGCATGTGCCCAGATATAAAAATAAATACAGTTACTCTTATACCATTTCATAAGACATAACCGTATGTTGCCTGCCCTTAAGAAAACACCCTCTCAACTGATGCTCCATGCTGCAGGGAGGAGTAAGAAGGGACCGTGGCTAGCAAGGCTCTCCACACCCTGGGGTGGATTCTGAATTTCTGGGGTCCTTGGGGTGATGGGATTTCATGTTGGGTGGGACTCGAGGGCTGGCTCGCCTGAGGCATCAGCGTCTGCATTTGGCATTGGTGGTAAATAAAGAATGGGGACACACTAATAAAACCATATTCTGAAAAGAACATTTTTTTCTTAAATGAAAACTGACAAACCATCCTGCCGGCCTGTGTAGAACGCAGCGGGCGGGATCTGCGCGCCCTGCAGGCTGTGATAGCTGCAAAATGAGCAGAGCTTGGTGACGCTCCCACGTTAATAAAGCCCTTAATTTCAAGCTTGCAAGATTTGGAAGCACATTCTTGGTGTATATATAAAAGGCAACACCTCATCCTCAAGGCATAATGTGACATGCCCAGGGTGGTGGTGGCTGACAGAGGTGTCTCACCCCCTTGTGAGCTGATATTCATAACGGGGTCGGGGACTAAAACAGATTGAACAGGGCCAAGTCCTCCCTGTTAGCGTCAAAACGGATAACTGTCAAAGCCCCAACAAAGCCTGATGCTCTCCGAGTTAAATGAGCTATAAAGACCGGCATCCTTCTAACCTGGACCAAGCAGGTACCCGGTAAAATCAAGGAAGAGAAAAAGGAACCTTTTTGCTGACTAAGCTCCAATCCCCTTGGTCAGCCTTAAAAGCAAGCACATTTTTATTTTATTTTATTTTTAAATAATGTTTTACTCCTCTTAAATAATAAAGGGAATTCCTTACAGAATCTTTCAGTCAGGAAACGGGTTTGAACTGAAGCTTGGCACGTTCGTGGCTCACATCCCTCGCTGGAAAAACTCCATGTTTGCTATGTAGACCCAGTTTCCAGAACCTTAGTCCCATTTGGCTGCCCAATTATCTTTGTTTGAAACAACAACAACATCAAACTACAAATCGCCAAAAACACTACCTTTGGAAATTCTGCTTTAACATGTTCTAAGAATAACATAAGGTTAAGACACTGACCATCAGGTAATAGAAACGCAAGTGTTTCCTCCCTGCGTTTCCTACCGCTAGAGGGACAAGGACTTCATTATCAAGAAAAATATAAGCCTAACGTTTATTGATGATAGTCACAAAATGTGGGGAAAAAAATTCGTATTTATTCCCCGCTCAACAATTTAAAATAGTTCCTTATTGGGCCCTTTTCCCAGATGACAAAACTGAGTCTACGCAGCAAGACAAAGCAATTCGCCCAGGTCAACCAGGTAGTAAGCAGCTGAACTGTTGGATTTCTTCACTTCTCTGTTGTGCCTAGTCCTCAACTCTGGTTATCTTGCCAGCACCAGAGGGTATATAGAAAGTCCAAATGGAAACTTAACAAAAGCTCCCCAAACCCCTACGAGCCTCTGGGTCACTTGCACCTTCAGAAATACTCAGCTGACACCTGCATGCACCTCCACCATCAACCAAGGGACGCACTCCTGCAGGGAGACCAGGGGACAGCCATTTGCAGTCTGTGGTCAATGTTCAAGTGACCAGTCATCCCCGAGGGATAACTGAGATCTCACACCATGTCCAGCTGGCTGTGAAAGACGCTATTAAAAACCATCAATAAATGAGTTCCAGCCTTTGCTCACCCAGTTTTCTGTAAGAACCTGCCGAAAATGATTTCTTGTTCTTTGTCTCCCATCAATGGAGTTAATGGCTTGTGGGAAACTGATTTGTTTTTCCAGTTGCCTTTGGAGACTCAGATGCCCAGGTGTAGTGACCCCGTTTCAATATATCTGACACAGAAGATGAATAGCATGGGGAAGTTTATGTTTGAACAGCTGCGGAATCGATAGATGTGTATTTGTCCCTGTGAAATATGATTTTTCATTTCTATTAGTTTTATTCACATTTCTTTTTTCTTTCTTTCATTTCATGGGATCTGGGAGGGAAAAAGGCAGGCAACAAAACAGCCATTAAATTCTCACAGCTTAAACCCATCACCTAGCTGAGAAATCAGCAACCCCAGAACCACCAGTCAATGCTCCAGCCAAGTCCTTCACCATATCTAATTCATCCTGATATCCCCACACCCAACAAATTACTGCACGTGGCAGGCTTGTAATAAGCTGGTTGGGTGAATGAATCCATCCATCCATCCATCCAGAGAAGGAAAGCAGGCCCTGAGTCCCCACTGCCAAACTGGGAAGGTGATGCTCAGAAGGAGGGCTGCCTCTCAGCCAGGCAGCAAGGCTAAAACCAGCTGCTGCGTTGCAAACATTAACCAGGAATCGGATTAAGAATTCCGCCCACAGCAGAAGCCTAGAAAGAGAGGCTCCCAGTGTGTCCCCGTCAGATGTGACAACCATTTAAAAATATGCTAGACCCACACCTGGGGATAGATGCATTCTCCCCTTCTTTCCTAAATGTTTTCTAAAGGTTATGAGGAGAACTGGTTACATACACACACACACACACACACAAATAGATAAAAAGTCATTTTTGCTGTTTTGTTTTGTTTTCTAAGAAAAGATTGTTAATTTGATCAAAAACAGTTGGTCTGTGACACAAAATTCAAACTTCCGCTGACAAGCCACCATTTTGGGCTCTGGGATGCCCCTGGTTGTTTAGGAACCTCATGGAAGTCATAAAAGCCCAACTACAAACTGCTAAATGGCTTCCTCCAAAAGCCCTCAGGTAATAAATACTGTCCCCTTTGAGAGCTGACATGCCCTTGGAGTCTTTGAGAAGAGGTGGGCAGTTCTGGGGCAATGAACAGGAAATCCTGGGGTCTTGGAGTCTCCATCGAGCCTGGTGGAGGGCCTGGCAGGGGGGGGGGGTGTCTCTGAGTACACGCGTGGCATTGGGCTCCTGGCTCCAGTGGCCAGCTGGGGACTCCCAAAGGGTTGGCCTGGGTGCAAAGCCTCTCACAGGTAACCACTCTGGGGTGGTACCAACCATGCAGGCAGGTGTGGGGGACGGGGTTCACGCCAGGATCACATCACCCCTCTACCACTCAGGCACCATAGAAACCTCTACACTCTGCTTTGGGGCACTGGCTTCCACAGAGACCGTGTTCCTCTCTGGGCCTGTGGGGCATCTCCCCTTCCAGCCATCCCTCACCCTGTCCTCCGCCCTGGGAGTGGAAACATCTCTGGGCCCCTCCTGTCCCCCTGCCAGGCGGGATGTCACGCCACCAGAATTGATGTGCCAGCTTTCTTGTACCAGCTTTTCCCAGGTTTCCTCCCCACCCATTACTGCCCCATTAGTTGCCATGTGTTTTCCCCTAACTGTCACCAGTCCACACTGCCTCTTTGTTACCCTGCAACATTCGGGCCCGCCCCTCCCCATCAAGGGGCTGAGCTTAAACTCGGCATTGTGAAATATTTCCTCCCTCTCTCCTGGCCCCCCCTTCCCACCTCCTCCAGGGCCCCAGAGCCGTTAGTAAAACACACCCGCCGAAGGGCATCCTCCAGCCACTCTGTTTGCACAGCACGAGTGGGCCCCAGTTGCCTGGCACCCCTCATCCTCAGTGTACACACTTCCCCTTCTTATTGGTATTCAGTCAATACCTTCCTTTTCTGACCCTTCCCTGCTGGCCTCCTAGATCTACCGACAGAAGGCCCTTTGTTGAAGGAGCAGAGGGTGTAAACACCAGGGCTCCGAAGACAACGCCTGGACTTCAAAGGAGAAATGAGTCATTGCCCATCGATGGGGTGGGAGGCCCCGGGAGAGTCACTCCCCTGAGCACCTCGAGTCTGAGGACAGGCCTTCTGTGTCTTTTTACAGATCAGACACTATTTCCAAAGCTATTCATTGATTTTTTTTATTTATTTATTTATTTTTTTTTTTGCAATTTTCTGAAGCCGGAAACAGGGAGAGACAGTCAGACAGACTCCCGCATGCGCCCGACCGGGATCCTCCCGGCACGCCCACCAGGGGGCGACGCTCTGCCCACCAGGGGGCGATGCTCTGCCCATCCTGGGCGTCGCCATGTTGCAACCAGAGCCACTCTAGCGCCTGGGGCAGAGGCCAAGGAGCCATCCCCAGCTCCCAGGCCATCTTTGCTCCAATGGAGCCTTGGCTGCGGGAGGGGAAGAGAGAGACAGAAAGGAAGGCGCGGCGGAGGGGTGGAGAAGCAAATGGGCGCTTCTCCTGTGTGCCCTGGCCGGGAATCGAACCCGGGTCCTCTGCACGCTAGGCCGACGCTCTACCGCTGAGCCAACCGGCCAGGGCTATTCATTGATTTTTATTGTTCCATATTTGTCTCCAAATGTGGGCCGGAACCTGGGTCTGGTGAATATTTTGTTACACGGTTTGCTGGAAGCACTTTGCAGTACAGGACAGTTTCCAATGCTGGGGCTCAGGCGAGGGGCCTCCCAGGCTCCCACCATCTGCCAGTTTCACGTGTCTGCAAGCAGATTATCCATCCCAAACATCATTTGGACCAGCTTCTCCCCTGCTCGGGAGTCCTTGAGTGATTAGACAGCTCTGCATCTAAAAGCAGCAGAGCCCATCAAAGCCAGCCCCCCCACACACACAGGCACACAGTCCTGCCACATTTGGATCCAGCCCCGCCTTGAACTCTCCCAGGGATGAGGTGACAAGCAGAGCAGCCCACCACTTGGCAGATAGCTCCTCTCTTCAGAACAAAATCCACTTCCCCACACCTTCAGCCCACATTACCCAGTTCTGCTTCTGGAACAAATCATTCTTGTCCTCTGACAGCCCTTCACACAGATTTGAAAATTGCTCTGAGTTCCTCTGCATTTGTTGTCATCACACCAAAGAGCCCCAGGCCCCTTGACTACATCGCATATAAAATAGTTTCCACATGTCCCCTGATGTTATCTGCTCTCTCCCAGAGCATGCTTAGTGTTTCCCCACAACCACCTACAATAAAACACAGATCCTGGTACTGACCACTGTTCTCTGGATGTGCTCAAATCAGCACAGACTGGGACAGGCCTGTCCCCTCCCCTGGAGAGGATACCCTGCCTTTATTAATTCAGCCTAAGGCTACATTCACTCTTTCAGCCACCTTACCACACCTGACTCATGACCTCAGCTTGAAGTCACAGGCCCTTTTCCTAACAAGTGATGCCAAACAAGGTCTTCTCCATTCAGCGCCTTCCAAGCCATCTTTGTATTTATCAGTATTTAATTTCACCTTATTGATTCCAGCCCAGTTCATGGAGAACTTTTTCAATCTTACTTCTGTCATCTTGGGTATAATGGGCCACCGCTTTGCAGTTTTGTGCCCCCTGCCAATCTGCTGAGCATCCCTTCTGCACACTCATCCAATTCATTAATGAATGTGATCGAAAAGGATCCAAAGATATTCATTCATTGACTTCCAAGGTATCCCAGCCAGATGGGGACAGAGTCACACCTAGAACACAAGTGCCTGGCTCTCTCAGTGCTCATTTCTATCACACTGTGCAAAAAGCCCCAGGGCCCCCAGAATGTTCTCCCCCCAGCCCTCCACCACCCCACCTCCCTACTGGTCCACCACAAGAGGCCTTGATTATAGACAGGAAAGTCTGGCTTCCTAAAAGGAAGGTAGGGAAACTGCCACCTCGCAGAAGGACACTACTTTGTTAAACGGTAGCAGCTTCCTGTAGCTATAGCTCTATACTTCTCAAGGGAGCCTCTTGAGTAGCCCACCCAGCAAACCAGGCCAAACAGGACTGAGATGGCAAGAAGGTTCGGGGGTCCTCACTAAGCTGCCTGGGGAAAGTGGAAGAGAACAAGAGGGCCCACAGAGACTCTGGGGATATCTCTCTGAACCTTAGAAAGAATCTATGCGATGGACAGACAGCTTCAGTCTTAGAAACAGATCTCTCAGATCTGTCCCAGAAATGTGCATGGTCCCTTGAAGAATTTGCCAAAGGTCATGACCAGTGAAAGGTCAGAGCTTAGCACATGTCCTTGCTCTGAACACAACTTTATTTATTTTTTTTCTTTTATTAATTTTTAGAGAGGAGAGAGAGAGAGAGAGAGAGAGAGAGAGAGAGAGAGAGAAGGGGGAGGGAGGAGCAGGAAGCATCAACTCCCATATGTGTCTTGACCAGGCAAACCCAGGGTTTTGAACCTGTGACCTCAGCATTCCAGGTCAACACTTTATCCACTGCGCCACCACAGGTCAGGCTGAACACAACTTTAGAGAGCAACACTGAGATCCCTGGGCAAACATGATAGGAAAACAGGTCTAGGTTAGTATGAGGATTCCTATTGATCAAAGTTACTCACCAACAAGATTGCTTGTCTTACGAAGTAGTGAGTTCCTCATGACCAAGGCATTTATACACAGGTGTGTCTCATTTGAATCCAAAGATCTAAAATCTCTTTTCTGCTGTGACAGGTTCCTTGTGCTTCCAAGTAAAAAGCTATCACTGGTCCCCAAACAGCCAAAACAATTTTGAAAAACAATAAAAAAGCTGAAGTACTCACACTTCCTGATTCCAAAACATATAAATATACAATAATCAAAGCAGTGTGGTATGAGCATAAGGACAGACAAATAGACCAATGGAATAGAATAGACAGCCCATAAATAAATCCCCACCTCTATGGTCAAACAATCATTGACAAGGGTGCTCGCAGGATTATCCAATGATGAAAGGACAGTTCCTTCAACAACTGGCCTTCAGAAAACTGGATATCTACATGCAAAAGGATGAAGTTGGACTCTTAGGTTACACCATATTTAAAAATTAACTCAGGCCTGGCCATGTGGCTCAGTGGATAAAGGGACATCCCAGCACACTGAGGTCACAGGTTTGATCCATCAGTTTGGGCACATATGAGAAGCAATCAATGTGTGCACAATTAAATGGAACTAAGTAAAACAATAAGTTGATGCCTCTCTCCCTCTCTTTCTCTCTCTCTCTCTCTTTCTCAATGGGAAAATAATTTTTTAATTTAAAAATGAACATCAGCCTGATCAATAGGTGGCACAGTGGATAGAGTGTCAGCCTGGGACACAGAGGACCCAGGTTTGAAACCCTGAGGTCACCGGCTTGAGCACGGGTTCATCCAGCTTGAGCATGGGGTCACTGGCTTGAGCCCAAAGGTCGCTGGCTTGAGCAAGGGGTCACTTGCTCTGCTGTAGCCCCCCAGTCAAAACACACATGAGAAAGCAATCAATGAACAACTAAGGTGCCACAACGAAGAACTGATGCTTCTCATCTCTCTCTCCCTTCCTGTCTGTCTGTCTGTCCCCATCTGTCCCTCTTTCTGTTGCTCTCTCGTGCAACATCTTTATTTTATAAAGATAAAATAAAATAAAAATAAATGTCAAAATAGATCAAAGACCTTAACGTTAAGACCCAAAATTATAAAACTCTTAGAAGAAAACACAGGGGAGAAATTTCATGAGATTGAACTTGGCAATGATTTCTTGGATATGACACAGGCAACAAAAGCAAAAATAGACATTTGAACTATATCAAAAGACACAATCAACAGAATGAAAAGACAAGCTATGAAATGGGAGAAAACATCTAATAACAGGTTGATACCCAGAATATATAAAGAACTTTTACAACAACAAAAATCAAATAACCTGATTTCAAAATGAACTAAGAACTTGAACGGGTATTTCTCCAAAGATTACATACAGATAGCTAACAAGCATTATACAAAAATGATCAACATCGCTAATCATCAGAAAAATGCAAATCAAAACCACAAGGACATATCGCCTCATACACATTAGGATAGCTACTATCCAGAAAAAAACAAAACAAATAAACAAACAAAAAACCCCAAAAATAAGTAATGGTAAAATGGTGTAACCTCTAAAGAAAACAGTAAGGCAGTTCCTCAGACAAACTAAAACTAGAATTACCATATGATCCAGCAATCCACTTCTGCAGATACATACAAAAGAATTAAGAGGTGAAAGATTTATACAATCTGAAGAGAAACCAGAGTATAAAAGAATTAAAAAGAGGGTCTTATACAGGTATTTGCACAATGCTGTTTGTTCATAGCAGCATTACTTACAATAGCCAAGAGGTAGAAGCAATTCAAATGTCCATTACCGATGAATAAACAAAATGTGATGTATACATACAATAGAATATTCTCAGGACAGTGAGCAGTTTCTGCTCCTTGTATGGGCCTCCCCCACCCACCCCGTTCCTCTCCCCCTTCTCGGATTTCTGGGCTCGGGGCTTTCCTGGTCTGTGCCAGGCCTCACCAATTACCTTATCTTTTCCTGCTTTTCTTTATTTTCCAAATGTTCAATATCACAGCAAAATTATCTATATAATTTTGAAATGGCTTTTTAATACCTCCTCACTCCCCTAAAAGGTATTCACAAAGCCCCCCAAGCACCCCTCCCCCTACACATACACACTCCTCTCTGTTCAGATCTTCTAGATGTGTATTAATTCAGTTTGCTCCATGCTGCTTTTTGTAATAATGCTGAAGTAGAGGACAGGCAACTTTTCCCTCCTTTGAGCCCCTATAAGAAGTCCGCAGCACGGCTCATTCTCTGGGGGGTACCCCATCCATTGCTCTTCCCTCCAGGCTTCTTTGGGGGGGCGCCAAGGGCCAGGGGCTGCAGCCCAGCCAGGACAGTGGTCCATGCCCCCCCACACACCCCGGGCACAGCGGGGGCAGCCTCGGGCTGACGGCCCTCTTCCCCGGAGCTTCCTGCCGGCCCAGTGGGACACTGGCCTCTTTCTCACTTGAGCCCTGACAGCAGGCACAGCTTCAGCGATGGCAAAGCACCTTGAGGCTCCAGAGTGCTCCATAAGTGCCACCTCATCATGCCCACACTGTGCTCTGCCCTCAGGAGGCTGTCAGTGTGGTTCGCATCCCAGATTCAGGCAAGGCAGAGGCAAAGAGGAGCTCGGCCTGGAGAGCTGTCCCTTTCTAAAACTCACCAACCCTATCAAATCAATTTAAAAGATAAATAAAATTTTGGTGGATAATAAAAGACTCACCCAGTGTGCTGAGGCACGGCTTCTCAAAGTGTGAACTCAATAATAATGCAGATTCCCGGGCCCTTCACACCTACTCACGCGGTGCTCAGATGGTAGAGTCCTGGAATCTGCATTTTAATAAACTCCCCAGCTGACTTTCCTGCACAGTAATTTGAGTTCTGATGGTTTAGAGGTGTGAATACAGGGGTCACAGCTCTGGTCCTTATCATCTGAAACCTCAGCAAGTGACCTGACATGAGGTCCACAAGATCTAGGTATTCCCTAAAAAAATGTTCAAGAGTTTCCGGTCAAATCAGTGTGGGCAATGCAACACCCTCCCTGTGCCCTGTGGGCTTTATAATGCACAGAAGTGGATTAAAGGGGCGAAAATTCCCCTGACAAAGAAGCCTGTTTGACCCAGCACTTTGAAAGCAACTAACCAAGGGAGTTTCCATCATTAACGCCAGAGACATCTCACAGACTTAGTAGCTCATGAGACAAAGCTCATGACTTCATGAGCTTCCTGGGAAAAGAGAAGTCTAGAGGGTGAGCGACAGCATCTTAAGGTGGTGGTAATTCTGGCAGGAGGGAGGCCCTGGCCAAGAGAGGGGAGGCCATAGGCGCCCTATTCCTCATGCTCAGGGTCCTTGGCGGTTCAGTGCTACAGATCTGCTGCCTGGACATGTCACAATAGCGAGGTCACCTTCCTGCTTCGGGTAATTTCCCTTGGAGGCAAGACATCCATTTTTAACGGCTCTTCGTTTCAGCAGAGAATGCCCTCCTGCCTCTGATGGGGGCTGGGGACCAGGGTGGGAAGAGAGGCTTTGTTCTTCTGACCACTGCTGACAGTTTAATTAAACCCAGCTCGAGACGGGGTCGACCGGGTCAGGCATTCTTCAACAGGGCTCCTGCGGAAGATCCTATCCACGCCTCTCCAGCCACCAGGGCCCTGTTAATGAGTTATCCTGGTCCTTCCAGCAGGGATATAAATAAGGGGAAATAAATACCCTGGGCTGCCCTCAATCACCCACCCCCACCCCTTCCAGGCACAGCACAGACAAAAAAGCTTGATCTTGTCGGGACACATACTGGTTTCAAGGCTAAAAAGAAACCCAGAGGAACTGGGTTTCCAGAAGCGGCTTCTGGATGATGAAGGGAATGCAACCAGTAAGAAGAGGGATTGAAAGGCAGCAGAGAGACCCCTCTCCAGACCTGAAGGACAGAGGATGGGGGCTGACACTCACTGTGCTCCCCACCTAAATGTGGGCAAAGACCAGGCTTTGCTGTTATGAGAGAAGCAATTAGGTTCGCACATGTCTGACCCCTGAGGGCATCCATGAAACAACATCCCCACATGCTCAAACGATGAGGCTGACCCCACGTCCAGGTAACAGGCCATCAGAGTATAGTGGCCCCCCACAGGGGAGCCAGGTCCAGCCAATCACGCATCTGCCTCCTCATTCCAGTCCACCTGTTGCTAAGTCAGAGGGTGGCAGTTCACTCTCTAAGAACACTCCTCAAAGAGTTCTCAACCCTCACCTCCTGGAGGGACAGTGCCCACCAGTCTCTCTCTAACAGATGGCACCCTAATAGTTCTCAGCACCCAGAACAGTGCCTGGCCCATAGAAGGCCCTCAATAACTGCTGGATGAATGAGTGAGCAGGCAGTGGGTAGGGGAGAGAGGATGGGAGGGTGGGCGTGGAGGGAGGGGAGAGTTGGGTATAGTGGGTAGGTTTATATGTGGGCTGGTAGATGGGGAAGGAAAGGGTGAATGGGGAATGGAAGGTAAGTGAGTGGAACAGTAGATGGGTAGGCAGGTACCGTATTTCCCCATGTATAAGAGGCACCTTTTTTTGAAAAATTTGGGGTCTAAAAACTGGCTGCGTCTTACACAGTAGCTGTGGCATTTCAAATGCCATAGCTGGAACTGAGGACAAGGCCACATATGAAGGCAGTGATTCGTCACCAGACACAGATGAGGACAAGCTAATGGATGGGAGTTTTGACAGTGATGAGGAGTTGTATAAATTTTATGATGAACAAAACTTGAGTTCAATAACTTTGTATAATAATTTTTTTTTCAAATTTCGGGCCCCATAATTAAGGTGCGCCTTATACATGGGGCATCTTACACATGGGGATACAGTAAATAGGTGGGGCTGTTAGATGGGAGGGTGGGTAGGAGAACATGGAAGAGGGGGGCCGATCGGTGGTTTGTAGGTGGGTAAGTGGGAGGGCAGACGACTGGGAGTCTGGATGGGCGGTGGGCAGATGACAGGCGGGAAGATGGGGATGAGGGATAGGTTGGTGGGTGGGTTGATGACTAGGTAGTAGGTGAAGGAGGTGGATGGGTGGTGAGTAGCGGGTCGATGGGTGTTATAGAAGGATGACTTTTAGCCTCGGACAGACCAGAGTTGACATTTGGCTCAGCCCCTTGGGCATGTCAAACTCTCTGAGCCTGGCAGCTTCCTTTTGTCAACTTCCTGCGCCCGTGCAATGGTTGTCCCAAGTCAGACTCCAGCTGCTGCCTGCACACCAGCCAGGAGGTCCCTCCACAGGTGCACCTACGCCTCTCACGAACAAAAGAGAGCAAAAAAACCTTTTGGGGGAAGTCCCTGCAAAATGAGGGGATGGTTCTGAGTTAAGACTGGTGAAGCTGAATCAGCCCAGGGAGTGGAGGCACCAATACTGACTGTAAGCTAATTAATGCTCAGAGATAGAGTGCGGGGTCAACTTGGGTGCCTCTTCAGTCGGGTCTGCTGACCACAGAAGCAATTACCATATGGATTCACCTGACATTTTCTGAGCTCCTCCTATGTGCCGCGATGTTTACCCCTGACATGAGAGCAACTCATATCTCTCTTTCACCCCACAACGGCCTGCGAAATAGACGTTATCTTTATCTAATAAAAGAGCAAATGGGCTCAGAAGAGTTCAAGGAAGCATTCCAACATCATGTATCTGGCATTCGCTTGAACTCAAACTACAGAGGCTTTTCATTGCTTATATAAACTTGGAGATCTGCTATAAAAATAATACATGCTTCTTATAGAACATCTGGGAAACAGAGAAAAGAAAAACTCACCCAGAGACAATTCTTGTTGGCATTTACAGTCATTTTTTTGTAAATTCTTTAGAGTGATTTATTTAGTGGGCATATTGTCAATACAACTTTGCATCTTGGCTTTTTATCTTACAAACATTTATCTGCATTACTTTATGTCTTTCATAGAGGCCATTTTTTGATAACGATATAAAGACTCTATCAAGTATATTTAGCATAATTTATTTAACCATTCACCCAAGGTTAGACATTCAAATTATTTCTATATTCTTTACAATATTTGATATTCCAATATAGAAATAGTCTATATTTCACTATTCTAAATAATGCTGCAAGGAACACACCTGTGCCCATGTTTTATTATTTCCCAAGATAGATTCCCAGACATGAGATTTTTAGGTCAAAGTTTAAGCCTGTTTCCAGGCTTTTTAAGGACCTTTGAAAGCCTGGTGTTTAATTCCAACCCCATCACCAAACGGCCCTGTGGTCCAAGGCAAATCACTGCCTCTCTGGGCCACCGATTCCACATAAGGAAAGAAATGGACAGACAAACCCAACAGCAGGGGCAATATTAGAGAAGAATAACCAGTTATGAGATTTTAACTCCTGGAAGCTCCACAGACAAAAGCAACTGAAATGCAGACCTTGCCACCTGACTTTCCTTGTGACCACACCTTACCCTGCATATTTGGTCTCTCAAACTCATTTTCATGCTGATTTTAGCATAACAGCCTCTGCAGGCAAGTCCACGATTTGCTCCAGATGGAAAGGGTGAGCAGTGGATCTCTCAAAGCAGAGGGAGGGTCAACAGGCGACAGGCCAGAAAGGCTAGGCACTGGCTTCCCTCTTACCCTGCCTCCTAAGGGAAGGTGAGCTCCCTAATATGACTGCAGGAGATCCCACAATCCCCTGCACAGCTCACGGGTGCCGGGTGATCTCCTGACCTAAGGTGAGCCAAGCAGATTCTCTTCCAAATCTGGAGTTGGACCTGAGACACCCTGGGGATCTGAGGTCACAGAAAGTAGGAGGGAGTCAGCACTGTGGCCAACCAAAGGCACGCGGAACTGACAGGTTGCCTGTGTACACAGGACACTGGTTTGGACGGAAGAGTGGAACAATAAGGTAGATATTTCCAAAAAACTAGAAACATCCTTCACACTCACTCCCAGTCCCAGCTGTGCCTCACTTCCTGTCAGTGGGTCTGCTGGCCGTGCCCTTACAACAATAGCCCAGCCCACCCTTACTGTCGCCAGACTTGGGGGATTCTGTTTCTGGACCCAAGTGTGCCTGAGAGTTCCTCAGTCAGACCAGCTAGGAGAGTTCACGGAAAACAGTTAACAACAGGAAAGCCTGATGCACGGGTCAATAAAACGGGGGTGGTGGGGTGGGGCAAAGATGATAAAGATAGTCATATAGATAGATAGATAGTCAGATAGATAGACAGACAGACAGACAGATAGATAGACAGACAGATAGATGGATGGATAGATAGATGTGATGTGGTATATATATACTGTATATGCTGGCCAGTGGCATTATGCTCAGTGAAATAAGCCTAACAGAGAGAGACAAACACTGCACAGTATCACTTACACGTGGACTCTTAAGGGATGGGGGGGGGGAGGCAAGGAGAGGTGGGCCAAAGGGTATACACTTTCAGCTATGAGATAAATGAAGTCTGCAGAGCTAATGTATAATATGGTGACGATGGTTGATAACACAGTATTGTATAACTGAAGTCTGCTAAGAAAAGAACTTAAGTGTTCTCACCAAAAACACAGAAAAGATAAACATGTGAGGTGATGGATGTGTTAATTAACTAGATGAGGGGATTCTTCCACAGTGTATACATATATCAAATCACCACAAAGTACACTTTAAATAGCTTATTACAATGTTATTTGCCCATTATGCCTCAATAAAGCTGAACTTTTTAAATAAATAAATTTCAAACCAAATAAATGAAGAGGGTCAAAGCAGAGGCCCAGAGCGGGGCAACCACCCATGCACACACGCTCTGAACCCCGGGTGGTGACTGAGGGGAAGGGAACCGAAGCCGGCAAGGCCGGGAGAGTGGGGCAACAGCGTGAAAGGCTACGAGCGCTTGGACGAAGGAGAGAAAAGTGCACGTTCAGGATGAGTTCTGCAGAAAGAGCTGTGCTACCCCCTGCGACAGCCAGCTGTGAGAAGGGACGAGCAGGGGCCAAGTCAGGGCGAGGCCGGCCGCCCGCGTGTGACCAGTAACGGCAGGGACCTCGTGGACCCGTGCACGGCCCACAGCTTAAAGAGCTGCCAGATGGATGCATCTGCTGGGAAGGGTCTCGTGCCTTCAGCACTCAAAAAAGAAAAGAAAAGCACCCGCTGCGTGTGCCTGGCACCAGCTTATGGGCAGCCCAGCTCTAGCCCAAAGGTGGCAAAGACCAACAGAAGGGGTCATCACTGAGGTTTCACTGTGGAGAGGCCGCCAGGCCAGGAGGAGGAAGAAACAGGAAGTAACCAGAGAGGCCATTTGAACACACTAAAAATTAGAATTCCATCTTAAAGACAAAAACTTGAAGGATCAGGTGGCAAATTCTTGAGCTGCCTGGAGACCACTGGGTTTATCAAGAGGTCTGGAAACCAGGACAGAGGTGGAAAGAACTGGCCACTCAGCACTCAGGCAGCCCCAGGGTGTCACCTCCCACCCCGCCCCTCCCCCAGCTCCCCCGTGTCACCTACTGCTTCTTCCTCCCTCAGGCCATGTCCCACAGACTCCAGGGAGGAACCAGCAGCCCAGCATCTCACCAGTGCTTGCAATGGTTTTTCAGGCTTTTAGTGACAACAACTAAAGGGGCTCAAAAATCTCCCACCTCAAAATTAAAAAAACCTAATGACCCTTCAAAAACCTAGTAAGAATTTAAGATTGTTCCAGGTACTTACAGAAAGCAAAGCTTGGAAAAAAACATAAATTATCAGAAAGCAGATTCAGGGCTCAAAGTTAAAAAAATGTTTCTAATATGCAGACCTTTTCAATAATGGAATTGATTGCCCTGGGAGGTAGTGAGCTCCTCGTCTCTAGAGGTAGACAAGCAAAGACTAAAGGAACCTTTGCTGCGGAGCTACAGAAGAGATTTCTTAGATGACCTCTAAGGTCCTGTCCAACCCAAGATCCCACAGAATGAAATATATGGTAGAACAATTACAGACACATTTGGCAACTCATAAAGCAGCAGAATTAGCCACTATCCTTAAAACTTGAAAATAGTACTTTCACAACAAATAAAAGTATGGCATTAAACTCAGTTAATAAGCTTAAAAATCTTATTACTCCAGCCTGACCAGGCGGTGGCGCAGTGGATGGAGCGTCGGACTGGGATGCAGAGGACCCAGGTTCGAGACCCCGAGGTCGCCAGCTTGAGCGCGGGCTCATCTGGTTTGAGCAAAAGCTCACCAGCTTGAACCCAAGGTCGCTGGCTCCAACAAGGGGCTACTCGGTCTGCTGAAGGCCCATGGTCAAGGCACATATGAGAAAGCAATCAATGAACAACTAAGGTGTTGCAACACGCAATGAAAAACTAATGATTGATGCTTCTCATGTCTCTTTGTCCCTGTCTATCCCTCTCTCTGACTCACTCTCTGTCTCTGTAATAAATAAATAAATTTTTTAAAAAAATCTTATTACTCCATACTGAAAATAGAAATAAGCCCAAGAAGCACTTAGCTGATTGTATAAGAATTTGACAGAAGGCAGGTTACCAAAGGCATTGAGATAGTCCTATGAATGGTCCTCCCTGCAAAATGGAGCCCACCCTCTGGTCCCCACACTGTCAAAGCCAGCACATGGAACCAAATGGACTTCTGATTCTGCCAGGTACTTGCCGTGGAGAAATGCCCCACGCAGCACCTTCCTACAGAAAAGGCTGACCTTTGATACCCTGAGCGATCCTCCCAGGAGAGGAGCAGGGGGGTCACAGGAAAGCCCAGACCCCACTGACCAAACACTGCTCCTCCCACAGGGTGAGGAACAAGAGCAGAGAAAGCATCACTCACAGCCTCGACAGAGCCTGGTTGTTCTGGAAGAGCAGTTCTGGTAACATGTGCAGCTGGTTCCGGTTCAGTCGTCTACAAGAGAGAAGAGAGGAAGGGTTAGAAATCGCCTAGGAAATCGAAAGGACTTCTCAGAAAGCACTGGATTCAGAGTCAGAGAGCCCAGGGTTCAAATCCTAACAGGGTCAATCTGTAAGCACAGGAAAATCACCTTCTTTGGGCCTCAGTTTCTTCAATTATAAAGCAGGATCCGCCACCCAACACTCCAGAAAGATAAGAGCTAAATATTTGCATAAGCCCCTCCCCAAGGACCTGACGGGGTAGGCAGTCAATAGAGCATCTTTCCTCCATTATTTTCTCCCAAGCTCTCATCATCACCTTCACTTACATTTGCAGGACCCTTGTGATTTATAAGGCACTGGTACAGACACGATCTCGGTCTGCGGTTTGTGAGTAGATATCTGATGACACTTAAAATGAGAGATATATCTTAATGGAGTAGGGCTGGCCACGTGGTTTTGATTCTGAATTGCTCTCATCCACATTTGTCTCAGTGGCAACTTAACCTTTATTGTTTGCTTTAGGTCTTTTTTCAAAACAAGAATAGCTTTATTGATTTTTTAAATTATTTATGGAAATGTATGCTATTTTTTTTAAGCCTCAAATAATAAAAGAAAAGGTATTCGGCCACCTGCATTTTTCTGACTCAACCATTTGTGGATATCTTTCCATCCAAACACTAGAGAATGACCCCTTTGTTTTTAGTGACCGAATGGTTACACCCATCATTTTTAATTCCTCTGTTGGTGGACAGACAACTTTTCAGTATTGTAAACATATGCAGGAGTGGGAAGTCTGGTTCTAGAAGAGGGCCCAGTGAGAAGATTCAATGCAGAAAGGCCGTGGACTTGTCACAGGAAAGCAGCAAAGTTGACCCAGACTTATCTTGCCACCTCAGGCCACTAATTCCTTTTATTTTCTAATTTTTTTCAATTGCAGTTGATATACAATATTATGTTAATTTCAGGTGTACAACATAGTTATTAGACATTTGTGTAACTTACAAAGTGATCATTCCAATATGCCTAATACCCACCTAACACTATATATAGTTATTACAATATTATCGACTATATTCTCTATGCTACACTTTAGATCCCCATGACTATTAGGCAACTAATTCTCTGACTCCAGACCATCAGGGGTTGTAACACTTATAAACTATGGAACCTTGGTAACTCACACTGTGGTGCATGGACCACCTGCTGGTCCATGGCATCACCTAAGAGTTGCTAAGAACCTCCATATCCCAGGCTCTACTCCAGACCCGTTGAATCCATCTGGATTTCAACAATATCCCCAGGAGGTCAGTGTGCTCAAGGTTGGAGAAACACTGTTGTAAAATGCAACCCCTGCCCTCCATCTATGCACAGTTTGAGTTTCATACAATTATGTCTTTCAACAGCTCTAGACCAGGGGTCAGGAACCTATGGCTCGCGAGCCAGATGTGGCTCTTTTGATGGGTGCATCTGGCTTGCAGACAAATCTTTAATAAAAATAAATAAATAACGTTAAAAATATAAAACATTCTCATGTATTATAATCCATTCATTTCCTACTGCTCATGTGCATGGTTGCGGGTGGCTGGAGCCAATCACAGCTGTCCTCCGGGACACCACCAAATTTTTATTGGATAACGTGTAATGTACACGGGTCGTTGTATGGCTCTCATGGAATTACATTTTAAAATATGTGGCGTTCATGGCTCTCTCAGCCAAAAAGGTTCCCGACTCCTGCTCTAGACAAAGATCAACCAGCTCAGCAAAAGCTCTCTTTCACCAGGAGGGAGGAAGAGATGCAATTCTTATGTGGCCGGCAGTAACTGTCTGTAGTTACTTCGCCTCTCAGGAGGTCACCGGTCATCTGCTATGTGAGAAAGGTAACATTCCCCAGCACAGACAATTAAACTAGCTGGAAGAAGTGTTAGCTAAAGGACTGCTCCAAGGGAACCACATCACTGCCTTAGGGAAAAAAGGACCACCAATAGAATCCTTAAAGCAACAGGAGAAGACTTCAGATCGCTCCAAGTTCCTTAACCTTGTCCAATAAATTAATTCTGTGTTTACATTGCCTGGTTATCATTGGTTTCTGTTTTATTTTGTTCTCCCCCAAGATGTTCTCATTTTTCTGGCTTCAATTTCTGAAAAACACTTAAAAGGAAAAGAGATCCAATAGCTGAAGTGGAAAGTCAAAGGACACCACAGGGGGGACCCAGCCTGGTGAGGGGCTGCAGGTAGCTAAGAATAATGCTATAGCAGCACGGCTACCAGTCCTAGTAGCCCTCGCCATGTGCCAGGCCCCAGAATAGAGGTTTTACAGGTGTCACAGAATAAAAAGGTGGGCTTCTTTCTCTTGAGTATATAACAAGGCCTTACATTCAAGCACATACCCTCCCACCTCCTCTTTGCAATAACCCCTCCAGGATGTGCCACCATCTTGACACATGGCTTGGCTCTTAAGAGTTGCTCAGGATGTGTCTGTTGACCCTGTTGCACTGTCTCTTTGACGATGGCTGAGGGGATTAGGATGTCCAGAGGTGAGTGACTCCCCCAAGTCACCTCTAAGTGGCAGAGGTGGGATTCTGAAGCCTGCCTTTCCCCAGCTCCCCAGTCCGGCTGTCTCCACGTTATGCATCATCCAGCCAGCTGAGGGGATGGAGCGCCGCACCCGCTCCCCAACAGCAGAGCGGTAACGCCCCCATGGCCGCAGAACCACGCGTGCTGCTGCACTCATGTTTGTAACTGCCTACCGGAACCAGTTATGTCTGTTCCCAAACCTGTTTAGCCACAGGTACTTATAATTATATAATTTAATTAACTGTTACATAAACAAAATACCAGTGTGAAAAGAGAGAGTTGTCTCTATGAAAACAAGGCTGAAGGCTTTAGAAAGAGTCAATGAAAGGAAAGCTGCTAATTAAAGGGCTGTTGGATTATGCAAAGGACTGGGGGTAGGAAGACCGTAAAAGAAACTCAGACTCTTCCACCCAGACTGCTTCCAAGCACCCTTTAAAAATCTCACTCCACCTTTAAAGAAACCAAACCCCCAAATCATAAGCAAGGCATACGTGTGTGGTTTAGGTGAGGAAAACAATATAGAACTCCAACAGTACCTCATAATCAAAAGAAAGGTCTTAGCAAAAAAATAAGAGAGAGGAGTCCCTAAATGCTCATTTATATGTTCTGACTTAAAATGAGATATGATTTAGATTAGAGTATGTATGATATTGATGACTCCCCACATTATCCAACTTCAGTGATGAACTGATTCACCACTGGTCTCCAGTAAGTCAGGGGAGAGGGTGCTGGCCATCCAGTGCAAGGACTGAACACCCCCGGGACAGAGCAGTCACAAAGAAAGAAAGGAACTGGAGCCTGACCTGTGGTGGCGCAGTGGATAAAGCGTTGACCTGGAAATGCTGAGGTCACTGGTTCGAAGCCCTGGGCTTGCCTGGTCAAGGCACATATGGGAGTTGATGCTTCCAGCTCCTCCCCCCCCCCCTTCTGTCTCTCTCTGTCTCTCCCTTTCCTCTCTAAAATGAATTTAAAAAAAGGAACTGGAAAAGGAACAGAAGGGACAAAGTCAACAGTGGTAAGCTGTAATTCAAAAAGGAGTGCCCTGCCCAGCCTTGGGCGGCAGAAGCAGTAGTGATGCAGGTCACCGGGTCATATCTGAACCCCAAGCCCACCCACCCTCTCTCCTCCTGGGCACGCAGTACCACAGCTGAAGCTGGAATGGATTAGGTCCAAATCAGCCCCTCACAGCCAGGTCACGAGCACAGTATATTTTGTTCTGAGCCTTTGAAAGAAAACAAACACAAGGACTAAACATCTGTTTCTCTGGGGATTCCTCAGCACTCAGTTTTAGGTCAGATGAGGAAGATTAAAAAAAAATAATGGCCTTGACTTTCCTCCAGGGTGCAGGGAGGCAATGAGACAACCATATCCTTTCCCTTTTATTTAATGCCTTATTTTCTTTGGTATAAAAGAGAAAAGTGAGATATTAGGACATAGCTATTAAGAGCTCAGGTTTTGGAGGAAAAATGGTCTGGGTTCTAATCCTCTCGTCTGCACGTAATCATTTAATAACCACTCAATAGCCCTGGCCGGTTGGCTCAGCGGTAGAGCGCTGGCCTGGCATGCAGGAGACCCGGGTTCGATTCCCGGCCAGGGCACACAGGAGAAGCGCCCATCTGCTTCTCCACCCCTCCCTCTCCCCTTCTCTGTCTTTCTCTTCCCCTCCCGCAGCCAAGGCTCCATTGGAGCAAAGTTGGCCCGGGCACTGAGGATGGCTCCATGGCCTCTGCCTCAGGTGCTAGAATGGCCCTGGTTGCAACAGAGCAACGCCCCAGATGGGCAGAGCATCGCCCCCTGGTGGGCATGCCGGGTGGATCCCGGTCGGGTGCATGCGGGAGTCTGTCTGACTGCCTCCCTGTTTCTAGCTTCAGAAAAATACAAAAAAATAATAATAATAACCACTCAATAAAGCAGTGCCTTAGCTTCTGTGCACCTGTTCCTCACCTGTAAGAGCCCGCTGACCCAGTGCTATTCCGAGGTTTAAATGAGATATAGCGGGACATGGGCAAAGAGCTTATCTTAGTGCCTGGCATAGAGTAAGGCAATCAATAGTAGCTATAATTATACACTCATTGTAAAAAAGAAAAAAATCCATAAATAAATAAAAGCACAAAAAATAAAATTAAAGTTACCTGTTAACCCACCACTCAATGCAATTATTTTTCTCCTCTTGTATTCTGTACACATACAAGTTGATTTTATTTACACAAATGTCGCTTTCTGCCTTTGCCACTTAGCGCTATATTATGTGTACATTCCCATGGCCTTAATTGTTCTTCTAAAGTGTGATTTTATGGCTTATGTCTCCACCAGAATGCCTATTCCCAATTTTTCATTGTATTTAAATAATGTACAATGAATATTCAGATATATACATTTTTTTAGTCATGTCTCTGATTATTTCTGGTTCAAAAAGAGCGAACTTCAGAATTCTGGACACCTACAGCCAAGCCGCTTTATAGAAAAAAGATCGGTGACCACCCTGAATGTGAGTGCCCATCCCCCATCTCAGCCACACCACATGCCTTTTTTTGTTTTCATTATGGCCCATCTGAAATGCCAAAATTGATCAAGACACATTTGCAAACTTAAAATCCCTGTGAGGAACACACCATGCAGATCAGAGATGTCTCCACCTTGCAGTTTCAGTGTGTGGCCCCGAGCACCTAAGACAGGGCTCCTCAGGTGGCCCTGGGACTTCCCTGACAGCCCCCTCCATACACCCAGGCTTCCTTGAGGCCACACAAATCAATGAACGGTGGCTATGCCTGGGGTATGAGATTATAGGAAAAAATCTCACTTCCTCTGCACTGTGTGGATTTTTTGCCGTAATGCATTTTCAGGGGAAAGTTTTTTAAATAGCTGCACTTAGAGTGTGGGGCGTGGACAGACTCCAGCTTTCTTGCTGCCACGACCTCACGATGATGCTGTGAGCACTTCCGTGGCTGCAGCCGCTCCTGGTTCCCATCAGCAGGCAGGAGGCAGGCCGGGCATGCAGCCCTGTCCCTGAGCACCCTGCACGCTCACAGCCAGGCTCAGCCTGCTCGGGTCCCCTCAAGGCTAGCCCCCACTGCCCTCCTGAGCCTGCACCCATGGATACTTACAGCCGCTCCAGCTCCTTCATGTCATCAAAAGCCCCCCGTTCCACCACTCCAATCTGGTTCTCCATCAGCTGCCTGGGGAAGCAAAGAGACAAAGACAGCTACAGGGACTCCTAGAAACAGCTGGCACACGGGAGTGAACAGGAGCCGTGCCGGAGACGCATGCAGACTGGCAGACCTGAGTCCTGGTCTAAGCCCACAAAATTCCCTCACAGCCACGTGGGTTTCTGACAGGGGCCCTTCAGTGCACACAGCCCGGACAGCAAGATGCGCTTCCAGCCCAGCCCCATGCTGACCCCTCTGAAGCGGCCAGTTTGCAGAGGGCCGCAGGACATCAGAGCACCAGTCTATTGCTCCACAGGCATGCTCGGGGAAGCCTGGACCCAGGCAGAGGGGACAGGCTATGGCTCTGGGCCACTAGTACACATGCCTTCCTTTGGCCCACAGGGTGAGTGTCCAAGGGGCACAGCAGACAGAATAGGCCAGTAGCAGGGGAAGGGGACCCGTGCCAGCTGGGCAAAGCCCACACATGCAGCACACTCTGCAGTTGGCAGACGCCGCCCCCTCCGCCTGGCCCCATCTGCTGCCAGCCGAACCACCTGGCTCTGTGGGGCTCGGCACCTCCTCGCCGCCGATGCGCCCCGAAGCCCAGAGTGTCCAGCTGGCAGGCAGCAGCTTCCACCAACAGATTGCCTGTTGCATGGTAATTTTTGAGATTGTCACGCATGTTTTTCTCCAGCACTGTCCCTTCGCCACTCTTAAGCAAGTGGCTTCTGTGTTGCCACAGGAACCTCAGACAAGGTTTGAGACAGGGCGGTGGGGGGCGGTGGGGGGTCAGAAGCTACCACCACACACTTCGTTTTCCTCCACTTCGTTTCCAAAAGCCTACACTACTGAGGAGTTCCCGCTGCAAACCTGGGTGGGGGCGGGGGGCACGCCAGGACGGAGGGAGGGCCTCCTCAGGCTCAGAAGGATTCCTGGAGCCCAGGGTGGGCTCAGAGATCAGTGCACCCTGGAGCAGCAGAGACCCCTGCCCAGCAATTGACAGCTATGATGCCAGAGAGGACCAACCACAAGGTCCCCAGCTCTCTCAAAGACACTTGGAGATGCAAAGCCAGTAGCTCTGAAAGAACTGCGTCTGCAGGACCCTTGCATTACCCTGGGCACAGGGAGTGAGGGGCCCTGGGACGGTCTGATGCTGAAGGCTAGGGCTGCTCTGAATGGAGACCAGCGGACAAGGAGGGATGAAGGGATCAGTACCCTCCACTGACTCCTCACCCCGCCCAGCATGACAAAGGAGGTGCTGCCGATGGCTTCTTCCCCAACAGAGCCGTGCCCCCTGCCTCTGATATCTGCCACTGTCAGGCAACCCAGAGAAATCACCTCTGTCCTCCGCTGTGCCCACCCCCCTACCCTTGCTGGGGCTACAGATTCAAAAAAAAAACAACTATGGAGACTGTTCTAAACTGAGTTGTGTCCCCCCAGATATTAATGCACTGAAGCCTTAATCCCAATGTGACAGGGTCTTTAGGGAGGTAATTAAGGTTAAACGAGGTCATAAGGATGGGGCCCTAATCTGATAGGACTGGTGTCCCTATGAGAAGAGACACCAGAGATCTCTCTCGGTGCACACACAGAGGAAAGGCCATGTGAGGACATAGAAAGGAGGTGGCCAGGAAGAGAGGCCTCACCACAAACCAGTCCTGATGGCACCTTGATCTTAGACTTCTAGCCCCAGGACTGTGAGAAAATAAATGTCTGCTGTTCAAACCACTGGTCTGGAGTATTTTGTTACAGCAGCCTGAGCAATCTTAAGGCAGAGACCTAATAAGGATTTCTCGTGGTCACTTGGTTTTCCCTCCCCTCAGGAAACAAGCAGTGGACAAGAGAGCCCCCTCTGCCCGGGCCAGGTCCTGCCAGGCAGCCACCATTGGGGCCTATGCCACGCCTAATTTTTCAGCATGCTGGAGGCAGGGCTGTTCTGGGTCAGGACCCATCATCACTTCCACTCCATCCCCCTCAGGGTGTCCCAAGACTGACTCCACAGGGAGGAGCCCAGTCTGCCTCCAACCCTCCAACCCTAAAACCCACGGCAAGGGCTCTGCCCAGGACCCACAAGGCCAGGTGGGGGCAGGAGGAGGTTATGAGCAGAAGCAGCATCCCATACTCACAGCACCCGCAGCTGCTTGAGCCCTGCAAAGTCGTTCTTATGGATCCGAGTGATGTTGTTGCCGTTGAGTTCCCTGGGGGAGGAACGGAGAGAAGGAAATGGTGAGATGTGTAGGGTGAGGCCCCCAGGCCAGGGCCTCAGCTCCAGGCTCCCTCTCCACCTGACTCAAGCCTGTCATCTGAACAACAGGGCTGGGCGCTTCCCAGCCAACCCTGGTACCCTCCTGTCTGTGTGGAGACCCAACAAACTGGGGCCTCTTTGCAGCAGCTGTCCAACCAGCAGGGACACACAGGGCTCACCGCTAGGAGTTCTACAAAACCCAACACATAGCCTTGGCCCTGAATTAGCTCAGTCTAGTTGGAGAGACGAGACATTAACACAGCAGAGAATTTGGAAACTAAACAATTAGAGGCTATTTAGGCGGAATCCTCGTTGAGCCTCAGTTTCCTCATCTCTGAAATGGGGATGATAACCGAGTCTACCTCACAGGGTTTGCATGAGACATAAGCAAGTAGAGAGCATGGCCTGCAGTTGGAAAGGGCGCCCTTGCAGACACCATTGTTATCATCTGGTGGCACTGGTTCCTCTGAGCTGTCCATTTTATCAACAGCGGAGAGCAGAGTGGGTGGGCCATGCCATTCATGGGGCCTGAGGAAGTGGGACTCGAGCTGAGACCTAAAGGACAAGGCAGAGCTGCAGAGCAGAGCACTGGAGCAAACACTCAGGGAAGGAGAATACCCAGTGAACCCACGGGGTGGGGGAGGAGACGGGCTGAGTCAGGAGCCAGGGGAAGCAGGGTTGGAGGGAGGTGGGTCCAGATCACAGAGGGTCTGAGAGAGCAAGCAGAGGAGAGACAGGGAGCCGGTGAGGTCTCTGGGCAGGAGCCTGCCATGAGGTCAGTCCTGTGGCAAGGGGAGGGGAGGAGCCAGGGGGGGCCTGGAGGGCAGGGCTAAGGAGCAGAGGGAGCCCACTGTCCGACCCTAGGGCCACGGAGGGAGCCCACTGTCCGACCCTAGGGCCACGGAGGGAGCCCACTGTCCGACCCTAGGGCCACGGAGGGAGCCCACTGTCCGACCCTAGGGCCACGGAGGGAGCCCACTGTCCGACCCTAGGGCCACGGAGGGTGCCCACTGTCTGACCCTAGGGCCACGGAGGGTGCCCACTGTCTGACCCTAGGGCCACGGAGGGAGCCCACTGTCTGACCCTAGGGCCACGTCTGCAGTGGCTTTAATTCTCACCCCACCCCAGCCTCTGGCCCTTCTTCCTTCCCTCCCAGGGTCCCTGTGTTCCTCCCCGGCCCTCCTCAGTCATGCTGTGGACACCTTGGACCTAGAACCCCCCTTTCCCAGCCAGCCTCAGGAAGCTCACTCAGTTCCTCCCGGGCCAGTCCCCTTCACAGGGAGCCAGCACACCACAGAGACAGACCCTCTGGGAGGCAGACACTCCACTCTCCAGGAAGTCATTCCACTGAGCCACACTCGGGTCTCGCTCCAAACCACTGTCACCTGTGCACCTAACCTGTCTATGCTGCTCCAAGTTCACACAGTCACTATGTGTCCTCCTTTCTCACCACTGTCATAGTCACCACGTGCCTGGCAACAACCTGTCACCACGTCATCTCCACCTACCAGTCTCATCACTTCCCAACTTCGGTCAACCCAAGCCCAAGCGACCTTGAAGAACAGCAAGTTCTCCTTTCTAAAAGTGTTTCGGAAGTGTGTTTGGACCGGATGATGTTCTAGAAGCGCATCCACTAAGAACAACATATGCGTTAGTTCCTCTGCGCTCAAACGGGGCTTTGCACGCATCCTCACACCAGGCTGAAAAGCAGCTACTGCGCCCGTCTTACAGATGAGGGAAGAGTGGCTCAGAGAAACTGGGTGCCTTCCCAAAGTCACCAACTGGTAGCTGACAGGACAGGATCTGAGCTGTGGCCATCTGATCCCAGAGCCCAGGCTTCTTCCACTCTGCGGGGCTGCCTCCCCAAACTGACAAGCCACCGATTCATCCAGCTCCTCACCCCTCCGCCCTTCCCCTGCTCCTGGCTCTTGATCCTTGGGGGCAGCTGGAAAAACTCATTCCCTGCCCCCCCCCCATCTCCTTTCTAACAGGATCTCTCAGAGGGGCCTGAGGCCTCTCTAAGGTAACAAGGCCATTGGTGAGAGCCAATGATGGGATTTAAATAATTTAACAACCGGTTCTCTGCCCTAATGACCGTTTTAAGTATAAAAAAACAATACACCAGCCTGACCTGTGGTGGCGCAGTGGGTAAAGCATCACACTGAAATGCTGAGGTCGCTGATTTGAAACCCTGGGCTTGCCTGGTCAAGGCACATACAAGAAGGAACTACTGTAACTTGATGCTTCTCGCTCCCCTGGTCACCTGCTCTCTCTCTCTCTCTCTCTCTCTCTCTCAACTCAATAAATAGAATCTTTAAAAAAAAACAAAAAAACCAACAATACACCAGAAGGTAGTTTATTATTTCATGCATTTAATACTTAAATAAGAACAATAAAAGAGGTACACAAAACTAGATCATGTTATACGAAAGAATTTTAAAATATTAATGAAAAAATATTAAATAATACCTGACAAAAAACAGTAAAACTGTAATTTAAGATATTTCCAATGACAGCTTGTCACCCCTGGTTGTTTGGCACTTTTTCTGTTCATGTTATATGTTTGTTTACTGAAGTAACAAGCATGAGGGAATTAAAATGTGGTATTTCATCAAAGGTATAATGAATTTTGTGAAATGAATAAATAAATATTACAAGCATAGTTATGTCAAATTTTTTCACCTGTGGACGGAATGAACATTACTACGGGATCCTAGAACATGCTGTTGCACAGATGAACATTAAAAAAGAGTAAGGACTGTAAATTTGTGCTTTTCACATTGGGCAGCTGCCCAGGAGCCCACCTTAGAGAGAACCCTGATACAAGTGACTTTTTTTTTTTTTTCATTTTTCCAAAGCTGGAAACGGGGAGGCAGTCAGACTCCCGCATGCGCCCGACCAGGATCCACCCAGCACATCCACCAGGGGACGATGCTTCGCCCCTCTGGGGCGTCGCTCTGTTGCGTCCAAAGCCATTCTAGCGCCTGAGGCAGAGGCCACAGAGCCATCCCCAGCGCCCGGGCCATCTTTGCTCCAATGGAGCCTCGCTGTGGGAGGGGAAGAGAGAGACAGAGAGGAAGGAGGGGGGGTGGAGAAGCAGATAGGCGCTTCTCCTATGTGCCCTGGCTGGGAATCGAACCCGGGACCCCTGCACGCCAGGCCGACGCTCTACCGCTGAGCCAACCGGCCAGGGCCACAAGTGACATTTTAACAACCAGTTCACTGAACTCAACAAAAAATTAGTATCAGTTCTGCTGAACCGGTGCGAACTGGCTGAACCCTACCACTGGTGAGAGCCCCAGACCAAGCCACTTCCTGCCCTAAATGCTGAGATGGGTTCTTTACAATGTTAAGGTCTTTTTTATTGAACTAAATATTCTACCCCGAAACAGCCGCCTCTGAGCCTCACCTGTGCAGCTCCCCAACTGCTCCTCTGCAGCATGACTGGGCCTTCTTATTGAACTCTCACCCCCAAACCCAAAGCCACAAGAAATTTTTGGTTGTTTTAGTTTTTTTGTTAAAATGATATGTCAGCCTGACCAGTCTGTGGGACAGTTGATAGAGCGTCAGATTAGTACACTTAGGACCCAGGTTCGAGACCCCGAGGTCACCAGCTTGAGCACAGGCTCACCAGCTTGAGCACCTGGGTCGCTGGCTTGAGCTTGGAATCATAGACATGACCCCATGGTCGCTGGCTTGAGCCCAAAGTTCGCTGGCTTGAGTCCAAGGTCACTAGCTTGAGCAAGGGATCACTCACTCTGCTGCAGCCCCCCAGGCAAGGCACATATGAGAAACCAATCAATGAACAACTAAAGAGACTAAGGAGCCATAACAAAGAATTGATGCTTCTCATCTCTCTCCCTTCCTATCTGCATGTCCTTTTCTGCCCCTCTCTGTCTCTCTCACAAAAAATGAATAAATAAAAGATATGTCAGCACTGATTGTAAGAGCAAAATGTTCAACTTAAATGGACACCGACAGAGAATGCTTAGTTGACCTTCAGCACAACCATGAAACCAAATATTATGCAGCCGCTTAAAATGGTCCCGATCACTTTGTATTGACCAGGAAAGCTGCCCGTCACTCAGCACACAAGAAGAAGAGTCATAAGACACTTGTATTCTCGGAGCCTGCTTACGTCAAGCCCACATACACATCGACACGGGCCATGCACATACAGCTCGCAGGGGGCTGTTTGCCACATAGTTGCGCCTGTGACTGCTGTGTGGTGGGACCTGAGGTGACTTTCTTTTTTATACTTTTCTGCATTGGTCGAATTTTTTTAAAAAGACATCTAGGTTTGTACAAGCCGACATTAATATTCCAGCTACTGAACTTAAAAATAAGAATTCTATATGCACATCGTTGAATTTTTTTCAATTTCCTAAAGAATAAAGGGAAAAAATTAATATCACACATAAACTCATCACCCAAAAGTAACCTCTGTTAACATTCTGGAATATTCTCTACCATGCTGTGCCTTTCAGATACAATTTTTATATGATTGAGATAAGTTAAATATTTATTGAAGACCAGCTATGCGCAAGGTGTTCTGCCAGGTGCTGAAAACATTAGGATGCGTGAGACATAAATGACGTATGCACTCCTACAATGTCGCACCCTGAGTGTCCCCTGTTATGGCTGTGGCTGACCGGGAAGTGTCCCTTCATTTGTATAGGTCAGGTTCCTGGGGTGCTCCGTGATTCCCTGTTACTAGAACACCTGGGCTGTTTTGATATTGTTCAGTTATAAATATATGTGCATTATTCGGTGGGCATTTAGGAGAAGTACATTTCAAGAAATGGAATTACTCAGTCCAAAGTCATGAAACAGCTGATGAGTTTTACAATTATTCTCATTCCTTTTCATGATACAGAAGGCATTTGATTACAATGATTATTCATTTTACGGATGGCAAAACTGAGGCGCAGGCAAACGCTAAGACTTGTCTGAACAAAGCAGGACCCTGGAACTCAGGAAACTCAGGATGAGATTGCCATCAGGTGGGGGGTGGGGTAGAGGGCTCACGGGGGACTTCGGAGGAGAGCTCACAGTCACGTGCCTCTCCTCTGATGCTCGGCACCAGGCCCCATGGTGCAGACTCCAGGGCCAATTCCTTAGCCCACCATCAGTTGACTGCAGCCCTCCCTCCTCGATTCCTACCCCTCACTCCACCCCCATGCAAGGAAAGCCCTGGGGCAGGCAGGCAGACAGCAAAGCAAACAGCCTCTCAGGAGGCCCTGCTGGTGGCTCTGGGCGAGAACCCAGACGGAGGCCCAGGCCACCCACCCCCCAGCCTCCCCTCTCAGCCTCGCCCTCTAACCCCAGAGCTCAGTGTCTCCTCCCAGGGGACAGCCCTTGAGAAGCAGCCCGCAGGCTCATCAGCCTCCCAGGTCTGCGGGCTGCTGCCCACAGAGGCATTATCCCACTTAGGCTGATAAAACGACCTCCGCGGGGTAGCGTCCTCTCCCCCTAGTGGGGCGCCCCCCCAGGATCGAGTTTCCAACCTGGGCCAGCCACTTCCTCTCAACCCTCAGTAGAGGCTGCTGGAATGAGGCAAGGAGGTCATTTTCTCCAGCACCTGATGCCTCCAACAGGTGTTGCTTGTGTGTTGTCACGGAGATACCCTCCTCCCCAGCCGCCTAAGAAAAATGGAAGAAGCTGCTGTGACCTTAAGACCCTTGCAGCCAGAGCAGCCGAGTGAGGCGGCCCTCTGGGGAGCCCCCAGCCTCGTTTCTCAGGGGGAATTCTGGACCAGAGCTTCCTGGGCTCCCGGAGCCTCTTGTCACCAGAGCCCACACCCACCACTTCTCGTTGGGCACCTACTGGCGTGCAGGCTCTGAGCCTCATGCCGAGCAGGGCTCATCTCACTGCACGTCACAGCGACCCACGGGGAAAGTCATGTTCTCTGCCTCTTGCTGATGAGGAAACTGGGCACAGACTGATGGAGTAGTTTTCCCAGTGCCACGCAGCAAATAAGTAGTGGGGCCGGGATCAAAACCAGGCCCTCGTGATTCCCTGTTCATTCCCTACCTTACAATGTCTCATATTGACAGACTCTGTTCAAGCCCCCCCACCCCCGGAGGGCTCATGCCTTGAAGGGAGCTGAGAAACCACTGGCTGCTTTAGACAGGAGACACTGGGGCCCTCTACGAAGATTGTGTGCTCCACCAGAGCCGCAAGATCAGAGCAACGTCCATCCTGCCGAGCAAAGGATTCTTAGTACCTAACAGCTCAGGCTTTGGAGCTAAACTGTCCAGCTTCAAATTCTTGTTCCACCATTCCTGGCTGTGTGACCTAAGGTAAGGAGCTTAACTTCTCTGTGCTTCAGTTTCTAGATTCATAAATAAGGATAATGACAGCACCCACCCGTTTGACATATGGTGAGGTTTAAATGATTTAGCAATTCTAAAGCACCAAGAGCAGTGGTCTCTGTACCAGTGTTACCTGCTGCAATGATTCTTACTGCTAGAACAGTTGTTGTTGGTGTCCTCAAGGACTGTGGCTGCACCAGCAGGGTGGTGCTCCAGGTTCGGCTTGCGCTGGGCCGGGCGGGCAGGGCCACGCTGAGCAGGGAGGGCCCAGCCACTCGGGCCCGCAGGCTCCACCATGCTGAGGCCCAGGAAGGACACCCTAAGATGGTTCTCTCTCTTCTACAAGTGATGGGTCTGCACCCATTCTTGTCCCCCAGGAGGAAATACCCTGGATTGGCAAATGGCCCTGATTCCCATCAGTTCCTGTGTGGTCCGAGCCTGAAAAGAAAACCTCGGTGATAAAAGATTTTGGAGAAAAGCCTCTGAAGCCAAGTCACTGAGGAAAAAACAAAAACGCACAGGATTTCTCGAATCCTCTCAGGAAACAAGAATCTGATCCCTTGCGTCTGGGTGTTTACGATAAACCAGGAGAAACCCTCGGATTTCCTAGACCTGCAGGAATGAACACCTCGGCCCCTCGCAGGGTGTTTTGGGGGCCCCCACAAACCTCACAAGCATTTCTTGCCCTGGAACTCCAGCCGTTCCTGCTGCTGTTTCACTGAGGGACCGGGGCGTGTCCACAGTGGCCCAGGCCTGCTCTGGTGATGGGAGGCTCGGGCCGCCCTCCAAATCCCTTCCTGCCGGGTCTCCCAAAAATAAACATGCACGCTCCCCCTGTGACTGAGCCGGGCCACCGGGCTGGGGAGCTGTACACCTAGGCTCTCTGTCCTCTGGAATCTTAGCCTGGCCAAATCCACCCGCCGAGTGTGTGCAGAGTAGGGCTGAGAACTGAGGGACGGAAGAAGTTCTCTAAGCAGCGAGGTCCATAGATGAGGCCAGACACCTCAGCTTGCTGGCCAAGCAGCTGCCTGCCTACACCTGTCATCGCACCTGGAGCCCCAACCCGGGCTCCCACAGTCCCTGGCTCCCCTCCAATCTGTGCTCCAAGTCACAGCCAGAGGGATCTTTTCAAGATGCAAATCTGATCGTGTCACTCCCCACTTAAGCCCTTCAATGAATCCCCATTGCTCTTGGAATCAAGACAAAAATCTTAATGGGAACAGCAGGGTCGCGAGGCCTGCCCCGCATCACGTTCGTGTTCTGCTTTGCGCCCTCCTGGAGCAGAGCCTGTGAACTCACATTCCCGCTGCCTGGCATCTCCCCCCTCCCTCTTGGCCTAACTCACTCCAATGTTTCCTTCCAATAGGTCAGCCCTCCTGTCCCAGGCCCGCAGAGCTTGCCAACCCTCTCCTCCGCAGCACAAACTGGGGCAATTTTGTGTATGGATTTGGGGGCTTCCTTGGATGATGTCTCAGCCCCTGAATAAGATTATAATCTCCCTGAGGACACAGACTGTTGGTTTTTCCTCATCATGTATCCCTTGGGCCTTACACAGTCCATGGCACCTGGTAGATGGTTCTTGAATGCATGAATAAATTTGCATTAAAATCGGCAGATTCCAAATAGCATTGTGTTGAGTGTGTTTTGCATGTTTCCCTGCTCCCCTACTCCAAAAACACCCTAAGAAACACTCTCCCCAAACAGACATCAACCAAGAAACGGCACACGCACAGAGCACCCTGCTGTGTTACTGACACCCTCCCAGGGCCCACAGGATTAAAAACTGATTCTACAATATTTTCTGAGTGCCTTTCACAGGAAAACCCAGTGCCCCGGGCTTCAGCTGCTCTGTGCTTGCACTCTGCTGCAGTCCGCCTCAGGGCCCTGCTGTGCTGCCCTCAGCCCAGAGCAGCTGGAACAGCCCAGAACCGCCTGGGACAGCCCAGAACAGCCTTCCCCTGACCTGCTCAGCAACACACATATCTGGCTCACTGCCGACATTCTTGGGCCTCAATTTAAACACACCCTCCTCTAAACCCACCTCCCCATGGGCGCCCACTTAGCACCTTCTCCAGAAAGACTGCCATTTGGCGGGTGTTCAATATAAGGCCCTTTGCCTCAGGCCAGTCTCCCCTGTCAGGCTGTGAGGGGCACAGGCTACATCTGTTTTGCTCACTGCTGTGTGCCCGGAACCTGCGAAGCTGCCTGGCACACAGTAGGTGTTCAGTACACGCAGTAAAAATAGGCTGAGTGAGCACTCTGCCCACCGAGCCTGGCTCCTACGGGCACAGTGTCTGAGACCAAACACAGGCTCCCATCCGCCAGCTGAGCCTTCCCCACAGTTGTCAGGCCTCAGCAGGGCTGGACCCAGAGGCTCCTCCGCCTCCCTCGAGCCCACGGGCCCAGCACCAACGCCAGCACTAGGACAATCCTAGACCTTGGGAAAATCCAGAGGTCCCAGAGCTGAGTAATCAGTGGACCATGCCAGGGCAGATTTGCTAGCCTTCCAGCTCTGCCCGGGCTCCTGGGGACCATCTTGCTTCCTTGGCTTGAATAGTAGGAACACTCGTACTATCACAATCAAACCAGTTCAACAGAAGCAGGTTAGGGAGGCAAGACTTGGACCCTGACATATCTGACTTTAGGGCTCAGCTCATTCTTTTTCTTTTCTTTTCTTTTCTTTTTTTTTAGAGAGACAGGGACAGACAGAAAGGGAGAGATGAGAAGCATCACCTTGTTGTTGAAGCATTTCAGTTCACTGATTGCTTTCTCATATGTGCCTTGACTTGGGGGGGCGGAATACAGACGAGCCAGTGACCCCTTGCTCAAGCCAGCAACCTTTGGGCTCAAGCCAGTGACCATGAGGTCATGTCTTTGATCCTATGCTCAAGCTGGTGAGCCCTCACTCAAGCCAGATGAGCCCATGCTCTAGCCAGTCACCTTGAGGTTTTGAACCTGGGGCCTCAGCGTCCCAGGCCAACACCTATCCACTGCACCACTGACTGATCGGACTGTCTTTTTTTCTCTAATATTTCACTATCGAAAAATATACATAAGAAATTTACCCTTTGACCATTTGTAAGTGCACAGATCAGTAATGTTAAATGTATTCACATTGTTGTATAACAGATCTCCAGAGCTTTCTCATCTTGGAAAACCAAAACTCTGTACCAGTGACTGTAAATACTAACTCTCACTCCTCTCTTCCTCAGCCCCTGGCAACCACTATTCTATTCTCTGTCTCTATGAATTAGACTATCCTAGGTAATTCATATCAGTGAAATCATACAGTATTTGTCTTTTTGTGACTTGTTTATTTCACTTAGCACAATGTCCATCCATGGTTCAACCATGTTGTAACATTTGTCAGAATTTCCTTCCTTTTTGAGGCTAAATGACATTCCATTGTATGTTACACTGCATTTTGTCCATCCATTCATCCATCGGTGGACACCTGGCTTGCTTCCACCCTTTAGCCATGGTGAATAAAGCTGCTATGAACACGGGGGTACAAATGGCTTTGAGATCTTGCTTTCAATTCTTTGGGGTATACACCCAGAAGTAGACTTGTTGGATCATTTGGTATTCTATGTGTAATTTTTTTGAGGAATCATCATACTGTTTTTCATAGTGGCTGCACCATTTTATATTCCCACCAAGAGTGCACAAAGTTCCAGTTCCTCACATTCTCACCAACACTCATTATTTCCTGTTTTTTGTTTGTTTGTTTATATTTTTCTGAAGTGAGAAGCAGGGAGGCAGAGAGACAGAATCCCGCATGCGCCCAACCGAGATCCACCCAGCATGCCCACTAGGGGGGCAATGCTCTGCCCATCTGGGGCATTGCTTCATTACAACTGGAGCCGTTCTAGCACCTGAGGCAGAGGCCATGGAGCCATCCTCAGCGCCCGGGCCATCTTTGCTCCAATGGAGCCTTGGCTGCGGGAGGGGAAGAGAGAGACAGAGAGGAAGGAAGGGGGGAGGGGGGGAGAAGCAGATGGGCACTTCTCCTGTGTGCCTTGGCTGGAAATCAAACCCAGGACTTCCACACACCAGGCCGACGTTCTACCACTGAGCCAACTGGCCAGAGCCTCCTGATTTCTTGATAGCAGTCAGCTATCCTAATGGGTGCGAAGTAGTCAGGTCCCAGCTCCTAATCCCAACTCTGATGTCTATTTTAAGGCCCAAAGGGCACCCAGTCCATTCACTACTGAGGCTTGGTCTTGCTTTTGCCAATCCCTTTCCCAGGCCTGGGGCTCACCCAACCCAAACCACAACCCTGCAGCCAAGGCAGTGCTGTCTACCACCAGGCCTCCACGTCCACGCCTGCCCACTGCTCTCCACTCACTGCCCACCACAGGCCCCTCAGAGGCCACCGCCAACTAACTCTCTGACAGTAACCTCTGGCTGCAACAGTACCTCCCTGCATCCCCCAACCCTGCTCACCACCCCCTACCCTCAGGCTAGACACCCCTCCTTACACCAGCCTGCAACTTAGGTCCACCCTGTAAACATGCACAGGCAGGAACCAGTCGTGGGCAAACGGCCTTTAAGCCCCACTGCTAAGCCCTGACAGGGGTTTTGTAGGAGCTGGACAAATGAATGTCTGATGAATGAATGAATGAGCAAGTGAATGAAAGCAGGCCTTATTGAGATGTGTGGAGCAGTAGCAAATTTAAAAACAAACCACAAACACCTCTCAGAGCCTCAAGATTCAGGGTCCCAGGGCACACCGTTACCAGTCATCTGTGACCCAGGCAAACAGCTCCACCTCTCTGAACCTTCTTTATGTAAGTAACACCTTCCTCATAGGACAGGTATGAAGAGCAAAGGGCAGACTTGGTAAGAAGCATCTTGCTCTGAGCCCGGCACCAGATAGGGACCCTAAATGGTGACCAGCAGCACTGTCACCACTCCTTCACGTCTCTCCACCTCAGCTCTTCTCTGACTTGTCACAGGTCCCGCTCACCTCATCCCCACCCCCACCCCCATCCCCAAGGGCACTGGCTCCTCCTGCCCTGCTCCTGCGTTCTGCCCCCAGCAGTTTCCAGTCCTCCTGCCCCTGGGCTGCACACAACTCCCCCTTGAAGTTCTGCTCTTGTTCTCTCCTCCCGCAAACTTCCTCGCCACCTACTGACTCCCCACCATCTGCCTTCCGCCCTCCACTTCTCCCAGGAAACATTGCTGCCTGCCTTTGCAGTGACCTCTTCATCGTTCCAGAGCTTTCCTTGGCCCTCATCTTCAGGCAGACTGGCTGCTCTCCAAATGCCCAGCCCTCCTCCCCATCTCCAAATGCCTTTTCGATTTGGCAATAACTACTCTTTTTCCAGGTTCATAGCCACAAACATTCAGCCAATGCTCCCCATGTCAAACACAGGACAGGGACGCCTCCTGACCCCCCCCCGACACAGCTCCTCCTGACCTGTTCATGGGGGCAGAGGACACAGGCAGGCCTTCTAAGTCTTCAAAGAACAGACCTTCCTCACCAGGAAACCCCAGCACCAAGCAGTGTTTCTCAAATTGTGGTCTGAACACCTACCTCCTGCATCTTCGTCGACTGAATCACAACTGCCAAAGATGCTAAATCAGCATCTCTGGGACAGGCCTGGGGGGGGTCTGCATTTTATATCAGCTTTGCTAGCTGCAACACTGCCTCCATGCACCCCCCCCCAACCCTGCTCACCACCCCTATTCTGTGGGAGAGTCCTATTCCCACGGGAGTTTTTCTTCCACTGCCTTTGTGGGTTCCACTGCTTTCCCAAAAGGCCTTCCTTCTCAACTACCTCTCCGGCCTGGACAGTCTACACCAGGGGTCCCCAAACTACGGCCCGCGGGCCGCATGCGGCCCCCTGAGACCATTTATCCGACCCGCCACACTTCCGGAAGGGGCACCTCTTTCATTGGTGGTCAGTGAGAGGAGCATAGTTCCCATTGAAATACTGGTCAGTTTGTTGATTTAAATTTACTTGTTCTTTATTTTAAATATTGTATTTGTTCCTGTTTTGTTTTTTTACTTTAAAATAAGATATGTGTAGTGTGCATAGGGATTTGTTCATAGTTTTTTTATAGTCCGGCCCTCCAACGGTCTGAGGGATAGTGAACTGGCCCCCTGTGTAAAAAATTGGGGGACTCCTGCTCTACAGAGCAACCATCTCTGATTCCTCCTCTAGAGTCATGGTTTCCCCGTAGCTGTTTATTGGCAATTCAAGCAAAAGAGGCAGAAGCCGACTGCCCGTCTACCCCAGGATTTATTCACAAGACTGTTCTCCCGGGCTTGAGCCTTAGGGCACCCCAGGGCCTTCCCTTTTGCTGTCTCTGCCTCGGCCCCAGCCTGCTTCCTTTCCTGTCTCGGCCTTCTGCAGTCCGCCTGATTCTACGAGGACCGCAATCATTTCCGACTGCTGCTATAACAAATGACCACGTGCTTAGTGGCTTAAAACACCACCAACTTTTTATCTTCCAGTCCTGGAGATGAGAAGTCCAAAATCAGTCTCACTGGGTTTAAGTGAAGATATCGGCAGGGCCGCATTCCTTTCTCTAGGACGGAATCCATCTCCTTGCCTTTGCAGCTTCTAGAGGTCACCTGCATTCTCTGGCTTGAAGCCCCTTTCTCTCACCAAGCCAAACTCTTGCATCAACACATCTCTTCCTGCTAACTCCGACCCTCGCTCTTACATGGACCCTTGTGATGACACTGCACCTACCTGCGCAATCCAGGATCATCTCTCATCTCAAGATTCTTTTTTTTTTTTTTTTTTTTTTTTTTACAGAGACAGAGATAGACAGGGACAGGAACGGAGAGAGATGAGAAGCATCAATCATCAGTTTCTCGTTGTGCGTTGCGACTTCTTAGTTGTTCATTGATCGCTTTCTCACATGTGCCTTGACCGCAGGCCTTCAGCAGACCAAGTAACCCCCTGCTGGAGCCAGCGACCTTAGGTCCACGCTGGTGAGCTCTTTGTTCAAGCCAGATGAGCCCGCGCTCAAGCTGGCGACCTCGGAGTCTCGAACCTGGGTCCTTCCGCATCCCAGTCCGACGCTCTATCCACTGCGCCACCACCTGATCAGGCTCATCTCAAGATTCTTAATATATGCAAAGTCCCTTTTGCCCTATAAGGTCACATACTCACAGGTTCCAGGGATTAGGACGTGAACTTCTTTGGGGACCATTATTCAGCCAACCACAATCATTATATTTTTTAAAGCAAAGATCAGAACCAAAAAATGTTTTATAGCACCAAAAATTTATAGAAAAAAAAAACCCTCACCCAACACATATTTAACACATTTTTTTTTTTAGCACTTACTGTGCACCAGGTGAGGGGACACAAAAATACATGAGATTCAGTGTCTGTCCTCAGGCAACTCAAAACCCAAGGGATCCATCAATCAAACCACCTTCTTAAAAAGGAATAAAATTATCTTCCCTATAGAACACTTCTAATTAATGAGTATAGAAGGAATAAGAGAAATAGAAAATCAAAATTGGACAATAATGGTTGTAGGCAAGATCCATTAATGAATGTTAAAATTAGTAGGTAAGAATTTAAGGACAAAAAAGGATCTTACATAGTCTCAACATATCTCTCCCAAATATTTCATTACAAACGGAAAGATAATAACATTACAGTGCAGACACCATCTTAACCAAGCGATCGGGTTAACATCACCAACAGTGACACATACTGATGTCATCCACCCCCCGTCAGGATGCTCGGAGGAGGACACCATCATCTCTGAAGCATTCTTGCCAAAAACACATAACTTCAATCCAATCGTGAAGAAACGCCAGACAAATTCAAACGGAGGACTCTTCTACAAAATAACTGACCACTACTTTGCAAAAGTGTGAAGGTCATGAAAAGCAAGAAAAACAACTAAGGAATTGCCACAGATGAAAGGGGACTAAGGAAAAATGATTATTAAATTCAATGTGGAATCCGGGATTGGATCCTGGAAAACAGAAAGGAGAGTGGAAAAACTGATAACATCTAAATAAAATCGGTACTGTAGTTAAGTATTGTGCCAATGTTAATTATTATTTAAGATTTTACTTATTGGTTTTACAGAGAGAAGAGAGGAATGGAGAGAATGAGAAGTATCGACACACAGTTGCTTCACTTCAGTTGTTCAATTGGTTGCTTGTCATAGGTGCCCTGACCCAGCAAGCCCAGGGTTTTGAACCAGCGACCTCAGCGTTCCAGGTGGATGCTCTATACACTGCACCACCACAGGTAAGACACCAACATTAATTTCTTAGTTTTGATCATCGTACTATGGTTAATAAAGATGTCAACATTAGGGGAAGCAGGGTTAAGGGTGTGCGGGACTTTCTGTACCATACTTTGGCAACTCTTTTGTAGTCTAAACTTATTTCAAAATATATTTTTTTAATATTTTAAAAAAGAATAAAATACAGCAATGACAGAAAAACCACTGTCACGGAAAAGCTAGAGACCACACTCATCATTACCAATTGGTTTCCCCACTACCAACTGGTCTCACCCTCTATTTATTCTCCACCCCAAAGCCAGGCAGCAGACTGTCCTAAGAACAGCATGCTGCAACCTGTCACTCTCTACTCAAAGTAAGAGCTCAGAGGATCTTGTCAGAAGGACACATGAGTAGCTAGAAATGGCTCCCCCTGGCTAAATATGAGACACTATGAATATTGAAGTAAATAATGATAGTAACTGACACATTGTAACCCAAATAACAAAATAATGATCCACAGGTCCATATCGTTACAAATGAATAGACAAACAATGGAGAAGCAAAGTTCTTTCTTACAGTAGCCTGCCAACTAATAGAAAAGAAATGATGGAGTTAAAATTTTCTCATCAATAGGTGCTTAAAAACTACTAAATAAGAGTTTGATAAGGACTGACCAGTGGTGGCAGAGTGGATAGAGTGTAAACCTGGGACGCTGAGGTCCCAGGTTCGAAACCCTGAGGTCGCCGGCATGAGCGCAGGCTCGCCAGCTTTAGCATGGGATCACCGGCTTGAGTGTGGGATCACCAACATGATCCCATGGTCACTGGCTTGAGCCCAAGGTCACTGGCTTGAGCAAGGGGTCAGTGGCTCAGCTGGAGCCCTCTCCACGGCCCCATTAAGGCACATATGAGATGCAACTACAAGTTGATCCTTCACATCTCTCTCTCTCTCTCTCTCTCTCTCTCCCTCTCCCTCTCTCTCTCTCTCTCTCTCTCTCTCTCTCAATAGGATATTTATATAACTTCAAAATACCTCCCTACAAATTACATATTAATAACTAAGAGAAAATAGTAACTCTTCAGCTTACCCAGTGATCAAAGCTAAAATCACTGATATTGGGACAAGCTGACATCACGTGCCTTCTTCTGACACGATTCACTGAGCAGGGCACAACATCACTTATTTAGCATTCTTGCCAAAAATGCATAACCTGAATGCAATCATTAAAAAAAATAGCAGATAAAGCCAAATTGAGGGACATTCTATAGAATAACTGGCCTACATTCTTCAAAAATATCAAGGTCAAGATAAACAAAGAAAGGCTGAGGAAAACTAGTCCAAATTGAAAGGAGACTATTAAAGACCCATGACAAGTAAGTGCCAAGTTTAGTCCTGGACAGAATTCTGGACCTGGAAAAAAAAATAGCCATGAAAGACACTGTGGGGACAACTGATGAAATTCACACATGAATTCATGTGTATTAGTTCATAAGTGTACACAGGTAGATAATGGTATTGAGTTTCTTATACTCTTGTTGCAATTTTTCTGTAAGTATGAAATTATACCAAAATAAGAAGTTAAAATGAGAAACAAGAGGTGTTTTGGGGTGGCAAAAATATTCTGAAATTGGATTTGGTAATGTTTACACAACTCTATAAATTTATTATAAAATCTTTGGTAAAAAAAAAAAGTTTTAATCAAGTTCTGTGCACACCCCTCTGACAGCTGCCCTGTCTCCCAGTCCAAGGCGTGGTTACCACCATTACTCTACTCTGCCCTCAGAACTCACCAGAACAGGCCCTGGCCGGTTGGCTCAGTGGTAGAGCGTCGGCCTGGCGTGCGGGGGACCCGGGTTCGATTCCCGGCCAGGGCACATAGGAGAAGCGCCCATTTGCTTCTCCACCACCCCCGCTCCTTCCTCTCTGTCTCTCTCTTCCGCTCCCGCAGCCGAGGCTCCATTGGAGCAAAGATGGCCCGGGCGCTGGGGATGGCTCCTTGGCCTCTGCCCCAGGCGCTAGAGTGGCTCTGGTCATGGCAGAGACGCCCCGGAGGGGCAGAGCATCGCCCCCTGGTGGGCAGAGCGTCACCCCCTGGTGGGCAGAGCATCGCCCCTGGTGGGCGTGCCGGGTGGATCCCGGTCGAGCGCATGCGGGAGTCTGTCTGACTGTCTCTCCCCGTTTCCAGCTTCAAAAAAAAAAAGAACTCACCAGAACAAATGTTCACGCCCTCAGCTGGGTTGGCTCGGCACTCTCCTTCCCCAATATGAGGCATACAACTCTGAGTGCCTCAGATTCCCGGGCCCTCGCTTCACCCCTCCACTACCTAAGTCCTGCCCAACCTTCCAGGACCTGGCCACACCCCACACCCCACACCCCCATCACTGCAGAGATCTGAGTCCTCCCTCCGCGCTCTCCCCCCCCATCTCGTTTCCAACCACGACAGAGTCCTTTCCATGTGCCAACACTCTTCTCACCATGCCACGTGGAGCGGTTCATCGGAACTCACAGCCCAGTGAGGTAAGCGCTATCACTGGCCCCGTTTTCCAGATGAGGAAATCAAGTCACTGATGAGCTGCCCAAGGTCTCTCAAGTGGTAGTCGATGGAGGCAGGATTCAAACTGGGCCCTTCTCACCCCAAAGCCTGCGCTGGTAGCCACTGTGCTGTCTGTCCCTATGGACGTCCTTGCACATTTGTTCTTTCTCAGAAAGACTTCCTTCCCCCGCCAGGTTGCAAGCTCCCAGAAGAGCGAGTCCACACCCGGCACCTCTCTAGACACTTTGCACACGGCAGGTGCCTAACAGCTGTTTGTGTGCCACAGGCTGGGCTCCAGAATGGGGAGGAGGGGGTCATGAGCTCCGTCAAAAAGAAGAGCCAATGCTCCATCCCTCCCCTCCACTCCCTGGCGACTGCCCAAAGCCCGGCCGTCATCTGCTCTGGGTAATAAGTATTTGTATAGCGATAATTACAGCATTTGGGGAGAAAATCCCATTAAGCAAGAGCCCTGCCGAGCTGCTAATGCCTGCACAGAACTGGAGGCGGCAACTCCGCCAAGCTCCCGTCTGCTCCCAGTAGTGCAGGGAGGGGCTGCCTGTCCCCTCGCCCCTTGTCCAGCCCCAGAAGAGCGCGGCCGCCCGCCCGTGCTGGCAACCGTGTGCAGCCCCAGCCCGGGCCACCCCCGCCAGCCTCCTGCCTCGGAGAGGGAGGCAAAGAGGAAGGGGCAGCCCTGTCTCCGAGGGCTCCAGGGTGCCCAGGGCATACAGAGTGCGGGGCGGCTGCCTGGTGAGGCCGGGAGAGCAGGATCCTGCTGGGACCCAGCACTGAGGGGTGCCCACGTTTCTTTCATGTCCCTGCAATTCTGTTACCTTAATAACAATAATAATGCCATTTATCGGGCACTTGCTGTGTGTCAGGCCCCGTGTAAAGTGCTTCTCCCAGCATTACCAAGGTTGATCCTCAGGACCACCCTCTGGAGCAGGTCCTGTCATCCTCCGCACTCCATGAGCCAGGAAATGGGGGTCCAAGAAGTCCCTTTCCTCCAGAGCACTTATTGCAGTTTGCAATTACGCACTTACTCTCATATCGTGTCATTCATTTCAATCTCCCCTGCTGGACAGAAACTCGGGTGGAGGGCGGTTTGGGTTTCTGTCTGGCACTATTTGCTCAGCTGATGCAGCTACTCAATAGATAGCTATCTGCTGAATGAATGAATTAAACTCCATAATATGTCCAGGTCTCCCAGCTGCTGAATGGCAGAGAGGCTAAAAACCCAGGCAGGCTGGCTCCAGGCCCATGCCATCATGCCATCCCCGCTTGAGAGAGTCCCTGCACACACTGCCCCGCCCCCTGCCTTCAATCCCAGGGCACCGGGGACAAAGATGCCCTGGTACAGGGAAGCGCTCTGAGCAGCCAGACTCTGGGAGAGCAGTCAGCAGCACGGCTGACACCCAAATACTCACTTCCCAAGCTCTTTCCTGCCTCAGCTGAACTCTTAAACCTTTCACTTGAGCTTCTCAAATAATGAAGAAGGAGGAGGAGGAGGAGGAGGAGGAGGAGGAGGAGGAGGAGGAGGAAGAGGAGAAGGAGAAAGGAGAAGGAGAAGGAGAAGGAGAAGAAGAAGAAGAAGGAGGAGGAAGGAAAGGAGAAAGGAGAAGGAGGAGGAGGAGGAGGAGGAGGAGGAGGAGGAGGAGGAGGAGGAGGAAGGAAAGGAGAAAGGAGAAGGAGAAGGAGAAGAAGGAGGAGGAGGAGGAGGAGGAGGAGGAGGAGGAGGAGAAGAAGAAGAAGAAGAAGAAGAAGAAGAAGAAGAAGAAGAAGAAGAAGAAGAAGAAGAAGAAGAAGAAGAAATAATACAAAAAGAAATTATCACTTAATTGAATCACAAAGCATTGTCACCCATGCAGCATGAGGAGTCCTGGCAAGGCCTCTGAGGTGCTAGGTGTCACTCTTGCCAGAGGCTCAGGGATGGCAGAACACCAGCTGCCACGCCCTCTCTGCTGCACTCCCTCACTTAATCCCCACCACCAGCCTGCAAAGCCATCGCCATCCCCTTTCCAGGTGGGGATCTGGGTCTCAGGGAGCATGGAGGACAGCACTGGGGCCCTACCACCAGTCATTGAGAGCCCAGCAATGAGCCAGAGCACCTGCTACTGGAGATGTGAGTCCCACCAGGAGCCAAGTCTCCCTGCACAGCGTGGATCTCCGCTGCAAGAGACCACAGAGTCCTGCTCAGAGCCCAAGCTGGCCAAGCCCCTGTGGCAGACATGGCTTCAGTCTGGCCCCCTGACCCTTCTTACTGCAGCCACCACCCAATCACTCTTTGGAATTCCAAATAGCTTCCCAGACAATTGGCCTGGAGGTGCCCGGGGCAGTCTTCCTTGGGCATGACCACTGAGCTCTGTGGAATGGAGCTTCCAGACTCAGAGGGTGGGGCTGAGAGAAGGCACATGACCCCGGGCCTCAGTAGCAGGTAGAGAGCTAGGGCATTGGACAAACTGGCCAGGAGACAAAGGGACATATTGAAGAAAGCAGGAAAGCAGGCCCCCATGACCTGAAGAGCAGCAGAATGTCCTGGGCCTGGGGCAAAACAGAAGCCATCAGGCCAGCCTAAGGCCCTTGTCCACCTCACCATCCTCAGGCCTCATCCCTCTCTGCACCCAGCACCCATTAGGGGGTTCTGTGGCAAGCCCAGAATATGATTGCCCGGGGTGGAAAGGAGAAGCATTGCCCACACATACTCCTTTATCACACTCTCCTGAACCCTCTAGTCCAAAAGATTTTTTTAATTAAAAAAAAAAAAAAAAATCATCCAGCCTGACCAGACGGTGGCGCAGTGGATAGAGCATCGCACTGGGATGTCGAGGACGCAGGTTCAAGACCCCGAGGTTGCCAGCTTGAGCGCAGGCTCATCTAGTTTGAGCAAAAGCTCACCAGCTTGGACCCAAGGTCGCTGGCTTGAGCATGGGCTTGGCTTGACTTGGTCTGCTGTAGCCCCACGGTCAAGGCACAAATGAGAAAGCAATCAATGAACAACTAAGGTGTCGCAACGAAAAACTGATGATTGATGCTTCTCATCTCTCCGTTCCTGTCTGTCCCTGTCTATCCCTCTCTCTGACTCTCTCTCTGTCTCTGTAAAAAAAAAAAAAAAAAAAAAAAAGATGCACTTAAAAAAAATCCAACTGAAAGTCAAGGTCCTTGAGTGGAAGAAAAGAAAGTTAAGCCTGACCGGTGGTGGTACAGTAGAGAGAGTGTCGACCTGGGACACTGAGGACCCAGGTTTGAAACCCCAAGTTTGCTAGCTTGAGCACAGGTTCACCCGGCATGAGCACAAAATCATCAAAATGATCCCAGGGTCGCTGGCTTGAGCAAGGCATCACCGGCTTGGCTTGAGCCCCCCCCCCCCCCATCAAGGCATGTGTGAGAAGTAATCAATGAACAACTAAAGTGACACAACTACAGGTTGATGCTTCTCATCTCTCTCCCTTCCTGTCTGTCTCTCTTTCTCTCTTTCTTTCTTCTGAAAAAGAGAGGAAAAAAGGAAGGAAGAGAGGGAGGGAGGGAGGGAAATAGTGGCTACAGCAGGATCCTCTTAGCCTGAGTCCTCCTGCAAAGAGGCCAGCACCCAAGCCTCCTCTAGTGCACCCTCAAACCTCACTTGGTATTTTTTTTTTTAACAGAGGCAGAGATAGACAGGGACAGACAGACAGGAACAGAGAGAGATGAGAAGCATCAATCATCAGTTTCTCGTTGCGCGTTGCGACTTCTTAGTTGTTCATTGATTGCTTTCTCACATGTGCCTTGACCGCGGGCCTTCAGCAGACCGAGTAACCCCCTGCTGGATCCAGCGACCTTGGGTCTAAGCTGGTGAGCTCTTTTGCTCAAGCCAGATGAGCCTGCACTCGAGCTGGCGACCTCGGGGTCTTGAACCTGGGTCCTTCCGCATCCCAGTCGGACGCTCTATCCACTGCGCCACCACCTGGTCAGGCTCACTTGGTATTTTAATTGTCCCACGGCAGTGAATTATTCAGCACCTCTTCCCCAGCCAGCCCACCAGCCCCCAGCCCCTCTGGCTCAAGCAATACTGTCAGCAGCTCTGAGACCCTGCCTGCACTGCCTCTTCCCAGAAGTCCCTGCAGCAAAATGACAATTTCTTCCCACTTGGGGGGACAGGCCTGGGCCCAGAGTTATGGAATATATGATCATAAAGTTGCCAGGTCTCATGGGCTACCATAGAAACTGCCCAGAGGGCGAATGCACAGCTGCAGTCTGTAACAATTTTAGCCTCAGAAGAAGCTGCCGGTTCGGGCTCTAATACTGCACGGCAATCATTGATTAGAGCAGTGGTGTTTTTTTTTAACTGCCAGTCCATGGACTGTCTGCCAGAAATTTCCTGCCATTCTGTGGAAGCATTAACCACCCTGACGTCGTATGAAGATTACAGACCCAATTATCTTAGTCGAGTTTGCTCATGCTCAGGGTGATTTCTGCTTTAGCAGTCCCCAAAATAATTCTCCAATTTTCACCAATCCCCAAATGTAAAAAGGTTGAAAACCACTGGGTTAGAGAGAACATTTGCCACATTTATTCTGAGTCCACCTAGCTCTCCCTAAGGCCTCTCCTTCCGGCATTCTTTTCCTTCTCAAATGGCTCTTTTGCAGCCTGCCTGTTGAAAAACAGCTTCTACTTTCCACATCCTTCCCCAATCTGAGGTTTGCACAGCCAAGATCAGACCTCACCTTAAGATAACTCAACCTAAGATAACCTCAGGTCCTACCACAGCCCAGGGACACAGCCTGTTTCAGCCCCAAGGCACAGCCGGTCCATCTGCCCAGCAGGCTAGGCACAGCCGCACCTGCAGGACTTTTGCTCATGCATTTCCTCTATCTGCCTGGCGGCCCTCTCGGCTTGACAAAATTCCCAGTGTTGGGTCCCAAAGTGCCCTGATGAAATGACTATCCTCTGAGAAGTCCCTTAACTCCAGAGAAGGGCTTCTCGCCCCAATGGTTCCACCAACAGCCCCATCACTCTGTGGGCCTGGCCCTCTCCCAAGAGCTTACAGTTAGGTGTCTCCTGCCTGGTCCTCTCAACTATCCATCCCTGGGAGCAGAGACGTGCTCGCTCCCCGCCGCAGCTTCAGCACCCCGGGCAGTTCCTGGCTCTGTAAACATTTGCTGAATTAAATTGAGACTCTTCTCCTGATCCTACCCTAACAATGGCTCTCGCTGAGTAAGCATCATAATGTACCAGGCACTTTCCCCGCATTACCTTCAATCCTCACAAGAACCAGAGACCTTATGCATCAGCAGAGCCATTTTCCTGATGGAAAGCAACTAAAACTCAGAGAAGTTAAGTAACTTGCACAAGGTCACACAGCAAATAACTGACTGAACTGGCTCCAAACTAGGCAATTGGAGCCCCAACTCTTTCCTCTGCACTAGGAAATTTAACATCTCTCTTTTTTAAAAAAAAGATCTTATTTATTGATTTTTTTTTTAGAGAGAGGAGGGTGTGTGTGGAGGAGTGGGAAGCATCAACTCATAGTTCCTTCTCATATGTGCCTCAACCAGGCAAGCCCTGGGTTTCGAATCAGCAACCTCCACATTCCAGGTCAACATTTATCCACTATGCCACCACAGGTCAGACTAACATCTCTTTTAATCACAAAAGAGCTCAAGAGTTTATGAAAGTCAAAATAGACACTCTCCTCAAAGCTAAAGATCAAGAGAAAGCAAAGAATGTGATGACTTCAAGATTCAGATCCAGGCCCTGGCTAGTTGGCTCAGCGGTAGAGCGTCGGCCTGGCGTGCGGGGCCCCGGGTTCAATTCCCGGCCAGGGCACATAGGAGAAGCGCCCATTTGCTTCTCCACCCCCCTCTCCTTCCTCTCTGTCTCTCTCTTCCCCTCCCGCAGCCAAGGCTCCATTGGAGCAAAGATGGCCCGGGTGCGCTGGGGATGGCTCCTTGGCCTCTGCCCCAGGCACTAGAGTGGCTCTGGTCGCGGCAGAGCTACGCCCCCGGAGGGGCAGAGCGTCGCCCCTGGTGGGCGTGCCGGGTGGATCCAGGTCGGGCGCATGCGGGAGTCTGTCTGGCTGTCTCTCCCCGATTCCAGCTTCAGAAAAATACAAAAAAAAAAAAAAAAAAAGATTCAGATCCAAAAGCAAAGGAAAGAGGCTAATGTGTCTCAGACCTCAGCAGCCACCAGGTAACAGCTGCAGAAGAAATGCCCATGGACATGGCCAAGGAACAGAGAGTAGGTCCTGAGAGAACAGGTGTGGAGAGTGACCCTGCAACCTCAGGAGTCGTCTGGACAGATTTCTGACCCTCAGTCCCTCTCCAGGGCCACACAAGATAATGCACAGGTGCCCCAAGAAACTTGGTTTGGTCCAACCTCTCCCCACACCAGCCTCTTCCCTCAGCCCACATGCATGTCCTCACACACACACTGATTCCATCTAGAATACAAATTCTCTCAAACCTCCACAGGCATTCCTCAGACTGCCAAGATGAGTCTGGGGCAAAGTGTGTTCACTATTTGCTGACCTTGGTATGGACTCTGATCCAGGAGACAGCTTTCCCCGAGGTCAGGTTTCTGCCTCTAAACCAGTAGGGAGCCACAAAAAATGTGCTCAAAAGTTACCAAAATGTGTACACGTTTCCTGAAAGCCACTGCCCGTTGCCCAGGAGAGTGAGAAGAAGGAGTAGGCAGGTTTGAAAGGAGCAGCAGCCTTCTCCAAAGTCCAGTTCAAAAATCTCCCGAGGCCGTCCCCTCTGCAGTCAGCATAAAGGCCCGGCGTGTGACCAAAATCTACACACAGGCCATGTACAGGGACTCTTGCAGAAATGACACCACTACACTAGGAATTCACACAGACACATTCTGCAGGGAATCTGGAAAAACAAACTATATAGGTTTGTAAACACACACATCCTAACTACACACGCACACATACAAAAGCCCTGCAAAATTTCAGCGGGTCTAGAAAGAGCTGAGATTCCTCAAGAATTCAGAAGTGAGGGAGATGGGAAGAGAAATGGTGTTCTGTGACTTGTCATGGTCAATGTCTTTCATCTCGTGTCTCCCACTTCAAGCGCCTGACCTCTCAGCATTATTCGTGGAGCTCTTGGTCCAGCTCGCACCTAACCCTGTCTGAGTGCTGAATGCAACACACCCTATGCCCCAAACCCAAATCCCACTGGTCCCATTGTCTGCCAGGGTTGGGGATGGCTGGATGTGAGGTAGGAGACCAATGCCAGATACCTGCAAGGGAAGAATTCTTAAGGCTCTAAGGCAAACAATGGGGAGGGAAAAATGAGAAACTTAAACTCCATCCCACCTTGCCTGCAGGTCCTCAGAGCTTACATCCACACACTCCACTCAGAACACAGCCCAAGCCCCAGGTGCCCAAAAGGAGACGTGGTTCCTGGCAAGCATGAGGAGCTTCCCTCCTGGGTGCCAGGAAGGCTTTCTGGCACCAATTCGTAGTCTCCCTAGTGCTGGCACAGTGGGGAGGACCTGCCAGGCTGAGCGTAGGGTGCAGGTGTGAGAATGGGCGCTGACAGCCCCGCCGAGGGCCCTTTGAATCCCAGCAAAGGAAAACAGTGGCGCTCTTGGCTCCTGGCTCCTGGCTCCTGGCTCGAGAAGGACCCTGGCAGGCACTGACTCGTCTACTGGCTGCAAAGCCTGGCCTCAACGGTCCTACCCCCAATCCCAGCCCTGAACTGCGTCTGAGTGGGAGGGCAACCTCGGAGCTCCCCGCGGGCTAGGGATGGGGGTAATACTCACAGGCGCTCGGTATTCCGTGGGATGTTCTTGGGGATAGCCTGCAGCCCTGTGCCGTGACAATCCACCGTGGTGCCGGTGCAGGTGCAGAGGGCGGGGCACGCCGTGGCACCCAGTCGCCACGCGGCTGCCCACAGCAGCAGCCAGAGCTCCGGCCTGAGGAGCCCTGCCGGGGACTCCCTCTGGGGCGTCAGCGCCATGGTGCCCTCACCGCGTCCCTCTGGCGTGCCAGACGACGGCAGCGGCTGACCATCCCCGTCCGGGGCGGCCTCCAGGTGCAGTCCCGGGGCAAAGCCACCGAAGAGACCGCTGGCTGGTGCGCTGCGCCCTTGCGGGCTGGGAGGGACCTTGCTTCTCCAAGCGACGGCGCCTGTGCGCGGACGGAGGGAGGGTGCCTGGGGCGGAGGGCGCTCGGCTCCTCTCCGGTTTCTCGCTGGCTGCGTCTCTCCTTCCCTCCCTCCAGCTCCCAACAGACTGCCGAGGGGAGGAAAATGGGCAGGCTCCGCGCGCTCACGCACCCCGCGCGCACACACGCGCACACACTCTCACACCCGCGCGCTCGCTCCCACCCGGCAGTCATCCATCAATCGAAAAGCACACATCCAGGGCCAGACTCCTCCCCGCCCTCCCCCACACACCCCATCCCCGCCCCCGCCTCCCGACGGCCGCTCGGCTGCTGCTGCCAGCAGCGTACAGTTTCAAAGGTAGAAACTACAAGGCGCCGCGAGTGGGCAGAGGGAGGCGGGTGGCTCACTGTTCTACCTGCCGCTGCCGACCCTCTCTGGCTGTACACACACGCGCACACACACACACACACACACACCGAGGATAAGCACTCTTGGACTCAAGCAGTTGGCACCTCAGCCTCAGCTGCTGGTCCAGAGGGGGTAGGGGATCTTATTTTGCTGCCTGGATCCCTTTCCCTGAGCCACAGACAAGCTTTCCTCGACGGCAGAAACTGCTCCCATGCCCCATCGAACTTGCTTTGTCAATTCACGGTGAAAGGAAGCCCCACACTCTTAGTCATCTTCAAGCCACCTACCTTACTTAGCGTGAGACCTTAAGGGCGGGATTGGGGTGGCGGGGGAGGGGCGGACAGGGAACCAAACCCCCCAAATAAAGGTCAGCTGTGATTTGCTGGTACTTTTTCGTAGGACCCAGACATCTCATATCCGTTGTTCAGCACCCTGATTCCACGCTGCCTACGGCCTGGCAAGAAGAAACAGTTGAGCAGCTCAAGAAGCACGTCCCTTCACAGGAATTGGTTTTCCGGGGTTTCTTCTTAGGAGAAACCAGAAAGAAAGATGGTGATTCTGAGAGCCGAGGCGCGGGGAAGTGGGGTGTGGGGCGGTGGTGGTAAGCACAGCTGGCCTGAGGAGCGGTGTGGTGCTGATGTGCGCTATAAGCCTAAATTCTCCTCATCCACCAGGTAAAGGCTCAGGAATTTTCTTTCCCATCCTAACGGAAATTCGCAGCATCTCTATAGTCACTGCACATACTGTGTGGCCAGTACGTCACAACTAATGTGGCTGATTTTATGAGCTTTTAACAGTTCTTTTGAAGGTTTTCACATTCTCCTGTCTATGACCTGCATCCAGGGCCATAGGTCCTTAGGCATCAAGTCAATCCCAATTCGGAGGGAAGGGACTTTCTCAGGGGTCTTAGTGTGGTGTGCTCCTAGAGCACCTTCCCGCAAATCAGGTCCCCCAGTGCACAAAGGCCTCCCACCCTCTCCCTCACAAAGTTCTACTCAGGGTACGCAGTCCCTTCCCTCCGGGCCTTCCCCAGCTGCCTCAGGCCGGTTAAAGCTTCATTCCTTTGAGCCTGCTGCTTTGTTTATCCGCTCTTAGCTGGGGCTCTGTTTACGCAAGTGGCTCCTTCCTGACACTCCCCTGGGGCATGCCTGCCCCCAACACATGGCTTCCTTGCTTCCTCATTTGGGCACTGAACCCAGCCCCTGGCACTTAGTAGGTCTGTCACAGACTGGAGCTCACAGTGTTGTAGATGTCTGGTCTCCAACTTTCTGATCCAGTGGTGGTTGCCTCCCTGGCCCCATGACCTCAGCGGGCTTCTTGAATCCAGGCCCCATGTGGAGAGAGAGAGTGTTGATTAACCTGGCAGCATGCCCTGGGGCTGCAGAGAGGCGGAGGCAGAGTAAAGGGGCAAGAGGAGGGTGGAAGTGGGCAGGGGTTGCATGGTCAGCCTTGCCTTTGGCTCCCAAGAGCCAATCACTGCCCCAGAAGCTTCTAGACTAGCCTGAACAATGAATCCCAAGCAGGCGTTAAGCCAACTTGTTACTGCCTAGCAAGGCCTGGCCTTTGCTTTAAAGTGGGGAAGGAAGGAGGGCCTTCAAACCCAGGACAAAAGTTCCTCCCACCAGCCCATAATGAGAGTCCCTGCCCCAACAGCTGGGCAGCTCCCCAGCTTGGCTCTCATGCCCATGCCCTCCGTCCCAGAATCTGGCCTGCTCCCCAATTTGGGAGACAGCTCGCCATGAATGAACGCAGCTCATTAGCGTTCCCAGCACATTATACAACCGCCTGGCCAGCCTCACACCCCAACCTCCCCCTCCACCCCGCCCTTTGCTTGTTCAGTTTTCTCTTCCATACCCCTCCCTCTGCTGGGTCTCCTACCCCCTCCCTACAGCCAGGCCACCTGCTCCCTCTGCGCGTGGGGCGGGGAGGAACAGGCCTCTCGCACTGCTCCTGCGGGGAGTGCTCCAGCCCCACCAAGCCCCACTCTGCCCACTGGCTACCATCAGGCAACTCCCCGAGGGATCCCTAGGGCTAAGTGTGAGCCTTCTCTGAGTCACCTCACCTTGTGTGCTCAGGAGCTGCGGACCACGTCCTGCCTGGGACTCAGGGAAACTGAGCCCTCGTTCCAGCCTTCTGCTCAGGGTCCTCTCTCCAGCTCCACCAGCCCCTTCTGAAGCACCCAGAAGGCAGAAAGCCTCGGTGAGGTTGCTGAGCACTGTGCTTTAGATTTCCAAACTGCAAAAGGCAAGAAGGAGACAAAATGCCTGCTCTCTGAGCATTTGTTGAACACCATTTATTTAGCATTTATGTACTATGGACAGTGCACTGGGACTCGGCAGGTCACCGGGGACTAAGAATGAACCGGTGCAGAGTGAGGTCATAGTCCAGCGAGGGAACAGAAAAAGGAAAGCCACTAAATCCAATTAGTTTGGTAACAGGGAGTGTGAATCTGCAGAGGACCCAGAATGTAGGACTCAGGGGAGGGCTGGAAGGCTCCCTGGAAGAGGAAGCACTTGAGCTGAGTATTGCAGGAGAAACAGGCATTGATTGGCTGAATTACTAAAATGAGAAGAAAGGTTTCCTGGGCAAAGAGAACTTCGTGAAGTAAGGCACCCAGGCAGCAGCGTCCTCGGCGGCTGAGCTGGCAGCGTCAGCATGGCCAGGGTTCGGGTGGGCAGTGGAGGTGGAGGTCGGAGAAGTGATGGGCTGTACCCCAGAGGGCTTGCTATAGCCAGTCTCTGACTTTCCTGGACTTGCAGTGTCCCCTGGCTTGTCCCTGCACCCAAGCACATGCCTACATACATGTGTGCTTACAATGCACTACTCCCAGAATCAGTGACAGTGTGTTTCCAAGGAAAGGACTGGGTGGTGGCAAGGGGACAGTTTCAACATGTTTTTTTTCTACCATTTGTATTTCTTTATCTGTATAGTATGACCTAACCCTGCATAACCACCAATACATTTTTAAACATCCCCTGAGTGCTTATTATAAATGTCAATACCTAAGACATACCTGAGACCTTCTTAATCAGAATCTTCACAGCACGTTGGGAAGGGGGGGGGGTGCTTTCAGAGATCACACTCTAAGAACCAAGGTCTGGTGTACTGAGTTAATGAGTTTGAACTTGAATCTGAAAACTCTGGGGAGCCATTGAAGAAAAGGGCCTGGCAGGGACAAAGGGTCTAAGGCCTGCCTGCCTCCCTCCTCTCCAGTTTACACATACTGTTAGCAAGCACAAGACACATCAAAGAGAAAGATAGCCACGGGGGAGGGAGGAATAAAGGGGAGGCAACAGAGCCATGTGACATGAGTGCATAGTAGCTTCAATCACAAGATGTCAGGGCTGGAAATGGGATGAAAAAATGATCAAATCCAAATACCACTGTACAGCTGGTGGCCCACAGAAGTGAAGCAAGCAGCCCATGTGGCAAAGGAGTTGCCGAATTGAGCCATGAATGAGTCTGGATCTTGCTCCCCTAGGGCACACACCCGGGTAAAACACAGCATCCAACCCACAACGGACTTATCACCCTGTAGGGACTGAGAAACCAGGAATCATGGGAGGCCATGCCAGAAAGACTTAGATATTCTAGTTTTACTCTCTAAACCCCATGATGCACTCAAATTTGGAGAGCAATGGGCCACTTGAGACTCAATCACAAAGTTTCTCGACTTAAGATCAAGTGGCTTTTTTTTTTTTTTTTTTTTTTTTTTACAGAGGCAGAGATAGACAGGGACAGACAGACAGGAACAGAGAGAGATGAGAAGCATCAATCATCAGTTTCGCGTTGCGACTTCTTAGTTGTTCATTGATTGCTTTCTCACATGTGCCTTGACCGTGGGCCTTCAGCAGACCGAGTAACCCCTTGCTAGAGCCAGCGACCTTGGGTCCAAGCTGGCGAGTTCTTTGCTCAAGCCAGATGAGCCCGTGCGCGACCTCGGAGTCTCGAACCTGGGTACTTCCGCATCCCAGTCCGACGCTCTATCCACTGCGCCACCACCTGGTCAGGCTCAAGTGGCTTTTATAGAGGCTACCATAGGCATCCAGGACAACTCTAGCAGATGAGAAGCACTGAGAACAAGAGAGAAGCAAAGAGGGGAAGAAAAAAGAGGAGATGAAAGGGAGGAAGTAGCAGGGTAAAGAGGGTCTGTGCAGGCAGCGCGTGGCTCATTGACTTGTCAGACATTGATTACATGCCAACTGTGAGCCAGGCATTGGGATTATTAGAGATTTTTTGCTTGGGCTTTGTTGAGCTTCTTGTATCTTGTTCATAGTTGTCATCAAATTTGAAGTTTTCAAGCATTATTTCTTCAAAGTTTTTTATGTCCCCTTCCCTCTTTCCTCTCCTTTGGGGACTCCACTAACATTTATTAGACCACCTGAAGTCCCATAGCTCATTGATTTTAGTCTTGTTTCTATGTGTTTCATCTTGGTGAGTTCCTATGGAAGTGTTTTCACACTCGTTATCTTTTCTTCTGCTGTGACTAATCTGCTGTTTATCCTATCCAGTGCAATTTTTTTTTTTTTTGTATTTTTCTGAAGCTGGAAACGGGGAGAGACAGTCAGACAGACTCCCGCATGCGCCCCACCAGGATCCACCCGGCACGCCCACCAGGGGACAATGCTCTGCCCACCAGGGGGTGATGCTCTGCCCCTCCGGGGCGTCGCTCTGCCGGAACAAGAGCCACTCTAGTGCCTGGGGCAGAGGCCAAGGAGCCATCCTCAGCGCCCGGGCCATCTTTGCTCCAATGGAGCCTTGGCTGCGGGAGGGGAAGAGAGAGACAGAGGGGAAGGAGGGGGGCGGGGTGGAGAAGCAAATGGGCACTTCTCCCATGTGCCCTGGCCGGGAATCGAACCTGGGTCCCCCGCACGCCAGGCCAACGCTCTACCGCTGAGCCAACCAGCCAGGGCCCCAGTGCAATTTTTATCTCAGATATCCTGGTCTTCATCTTTAGAAGGTCCATTTAAGTCCTTTTTTTTTATCTTCCATGTATCTTCTTAACATGCTTATGTTTCCCTTTATTTTCTCATACATATAGAATATAGTTGTAGTAACTAGATCGACGCATTCTGTATCTGTAGTGTTTCTGGGTTAGTTTTAATTGGTTACTTTTTTCCTTTATTATGAGTCATACTTTCCTACTATTTTATATCCTGGTAACTATAGATTGAATGCCAGACATTGTGGGTTTTACATTGTTGGGTGCTAGATAGATATTCTTATATTTAAAAAAAAATAACTTTAGGCTTTGTTCTGGAAAAGAGTCAAGTTAGTTGGAAACAATTTGAGCTTTTTGAGGCTTACTTTTAAGCTTTCTTACAGCAGGACCAGAGTAGCTGTTAGTCTAGGGCTGATTACTGAGGCAACACCCTTCTAAATACTCTCCCCAATCTCTATGAATTTGGAGGCTTTCTACCCCTGCTGGTGTGAACACCAAGTCTTCCCAATTCGGTGGGAGTGCCAAAGATTGTTCTGCCAGCTTCTTTTGGGTGGAGCTTCCTGGCTTCAAATACTTTAGAGCATGCCTTGGTCGGTGCCCAGCTGAAGAGCAGGGTGGGATGAGGCATGTAGGATGGAACCACCTGCAAGTTCCTGGCTGCAGCCATTCCCTCCCCAGTGAGAACTCAAACCACATGTCGACTTCGTGTGGGCTACCAGCAGCATGCCTCTCTGGCCTAAAACTTCTCTCCAGGTTGTATGCTGGGCCAATTTAGTGCTCGCCACACTGTTTTCCCTCTGGAAGGAACCACCAACCCACATGACCACTGTCTAATGTCCCATGTACAGTCTCCTTTATATTTTTTTCTGGCTTTTTGTTGTTTAAGGTAGGATGGTACATTTGGCTCATTACTCCATCTTGGACATAAACAAATTTGTAAAAGATTTTTAGCGATAATCCTTGTATGGTCTAACACTCCCAGTGAGGTGGGAGAGAAGCAGGCTAGCAGACAGTCACTTTGCTCTGACTAGTACACGGAAACTGGCCAGCGGGGAAGGGGCTTCCATCACATGGGGCTTCTCTCCCTTTAGGAGGACCTCCCACTCTTTGCACCTGAGTCCTCGTGCTAGAACGCTCTTCCTGCCATCCTCAGCGTGGCCTGGTCCTCCGAGCCCCAGCAGCCCTTCCCTGACCAAGGTCTGGGACAGCCCCCTACCCTGCCACATGATCTCCTGGTTCCTGGGGACCTCCCCCTAGAGCACTGACATTTACCGTAGTGAGTGTGCGTAAAGGCCTAAAGGATGATTCAGAAATAGCCAGTTGAGCAGGAGTGAATGAGTGTTCCAGACAGAGAAGACAGAGGAGGAGAAAGCCCAGAGCAGGAACAGGCAGAGGAGGGCCTTTTTTTTTTTTTTTTTTTTTTTCATTTTTCTGAAGCTGGAAACAGGGAGAGACAGTCAGACAGACTCCCGTATGCGCCCGACCGGGATCCACCCGGCACGCCCACCATGGGGCGATGCTCTGCCCACCAGGGGCAACGCTCTGCCCATCCTGGGCGTCGCCATGTTGCGACCAGAGCGCCTGGGGCAGAGGCCACAGAGCCATCCCCAGTGCCCAGGCCATCTTTGCTCCAATGGAGCCTTGGCTGCAGAAGGGGAAGAGAGAGACAGAGAGGAAAGCGTGGCGGAGGGGTGGAGAAGCAAATGGGCGCTTCTCCTGTGTGCCCTGGCCGGGAATCGAACCCGGGTCCTCCACACGCTAGGCCGACGCTCTACCGCTGAGCCAACCAGCCAGGGCCTTTTTTCTTTTAATAGTTTATTCTTTTTTTTATACATTTTTAAATTTATTCATTTTAGAGAGGAGAGAAGGGGGGAGAAAGAGAGAGAGAGAGAGAGGGAAGGGGGAGGAGCAGGAAGCATCAACTCCCATATGTGCCTTGACCAGGCAAGCCAGGGTTTTGAACCAGCAACCTCAGTGTTTCCAGGTTGATGCTTTATCCACTGCGCCACCACAGGTCAGGCGAGGAGGGCCTTTTGACATGACAGGGAGTAGGTTTTCAGGAGCATGCTGGTCAGGGAAGGGCAGACAAATCTGTTAAGGAATAGGGCTGGGAAAAAAAAAAAGGAATAGGGCTGAATCCTAAGGGAAATGGGAAGCCTTCTGAGGGCTTTAAGCTGAGGAGTGAGATGTGATCAATTTTCTCTCCTCTACTTTTCCTCTAATTCAGCCCTTTCTTCCTCCTGTGGCACGTGGGAGAGTCCTATCTGGAAACACATGGCATACCCCAAAACTCACACATGAGAAGGAGGAGGCAGCCTTCTCCATCTGAGCCAGGCTGCAATCCTCTGAAATCCAAGAAGATGGCAAAGACTAGCATCAGGAAATTCATTAATCCCCATGAAACACGGGAGCCTCATCTCTAAGGAATAATCTTTTTTTTTTTTTTTTTTTTTTTTTTTTTGAGGCAGAGACAGAGAGTGTCAGAGAGAGGGACAGATAGGAACAAACAGGAAGGGAGAGAGATGAGAAACATCAATTTTTTGTTGTGGCTCCTTAGTTGTTCATTGATTGATTTCTCATATGTGCCTTGACTGGGGGGCTACAGCAGACTGAGTGACCCCTTGCTCGAGCCAGCGACCTTGGGTCCAAGCCAGTGAGCCTTGCTCAATCCAGATGAACCTGCGCTCAAGCTGGCGACCTCGGGGTCTCGAACCTGGGTCCTCCACATCCCAGACCAACGCTCTACCCACTGCGCCACAGCCTGGTCAGGCTCTAAGAGATAATCTTAACTGCTAACAAATACTTCCATTGTGTCTATAAATTCTAAGGGCTTATAATATTGTAACAGATTTATATATTTAAATATTTAATCCTCCCAACAAACTTGTGAGGTAGGTACTATTTTTATAAATGAGAAGCTGAAAGTTCAGAGAGATCTAGTAATTTATCCGAGGTCACACAGTACATGGGTGGCAGAGCCAGAATATAAATTGGGGATAATTTATATTTATTTTTTATATCCAACACCTGGAAGTGCCTTACACTGTACTGTCATGTAAGTGTGTTCATTTCAAAAAAAGCCAAAACTGGTGAGAGTTTTAGGGAAAAGGTCTGTCTAGAAGATGTCCTTTTGACAAACCGATGATTCATTTTGTAGGATTCCTTTTTCTCCTTTCTCCTTAACTTCTTCTGCAAAGGAATTCGGTTTCTGGGTCGGCTTGGCACATCCAGATATTCTTAGACTTTGCCTTGCCTTCATACACCACGGATGGGGACTTCTAATCTCAAATGCAGTGGTTTCCTCAAATTGACAAAAACCTAAGCTCAGCAGTTCATTTGCTCAAGCCAGTGACCTTGGGTGGGTCCAAGCTGGTGAGCTTTTTGCTCAAACCAGATGAGCCCGCGCTCAAGCTGGCGACCTCGGGGTCTCGAACCTGGGTCCTCCGCATCCCAGTCTGACGCTCTATCCATTGTGCCACCGCCTGGTCAAGCTATAGGTGATTTTTAACCTCTTCTTTTATACTTTCCTATATTTTCTGTATCTTCTACTATAAACAGGCTCTAAAAGAAATTAAAACATTAGTTTAGAAATAAACATGTGGCCCTAGCCAGTTGGCTCATTGAATAGAGCATCGACCTGGCATATGGACAGGTTCGATCTCCAGTCAGGACACACATGAGAAGCGACCATCTGCTTCTCTTCCGCATCCTCTCCCCCTTCTCTCCCTCTTCCCGTCTCACAGCCAGTGGCTCAGTTGGTCTGAGCATCAGCCCTAGGTGATGAGGATAGCACAGTTGATTTGAGCATTGGCCCCAGATGGGGGTCCCTGGGTGGATCCTGGCCAGGGCACATGTGGGAGTCTGTCTCTCTATCTCCCGTGTTCTTGCTTAAAAAAGAAAAAAAGAAAGAAAAATGTAAACATTAAATCTATAATCATTGCCTGATTTTGTGTGTGTGTGTGTGTGTGTGTGTGTGTGTGTGTGTGTGTGTGTGGCAGAGACAGAGAGAGTCAGAGAGAGGGACAGATAGGGACAGACAGACAGGAAGGGAGAGTTCTTCGTTGTGACACCTTAGTTGTTCATTGATTGCTTTCTCATATGTGCCTTGACCGCGGGCCTTCAGCAGACCAAGTAACCCCTTGCTCGAGCCAGCGACCTTGGGCTCAGGCTGGTGAGCTTTTGCTCAAACCCGATGAGCCCGCGCTCAAGCTAACGACCTCGGGGTCTTGAACCTGGGTCTTCCGCATCCCAGTCCGATGCTCTATCCACTGCACCACCGCGTGGTCAGGCTGAATATAATTACCATTAAGTTTAATATACTAAAATTAACAATTTTATGAGCAAACTAAATGCTGAATAACACAATTTATGTTACTGCATTGTCAGAGCTTCTATAGCTCTGCAAAGGGTGTTTAAAAACTAAGTGACAGCTCTCACAAAATATCTAGAATTTGTGGAAACAGAGAATATATGAGAGGCTACCAGGGCAGAGGGAGGTGGGAATGAAGGGTTACTGCTTACTGAGTACAGAGTTTCTATTTGGAGTGATGAAAAGTTTTGGAAATGGGGTGATAGTTGCATAATACTGTAAATATAATTAACACCATGGAATTGTACACTTAAAAATTGTTAAATGGTGGCTCTGGCCGGTTGGCTCAGCGGTAGAGTGTCGGTCTGGCGTGCGGGGGACCCGGGTTTGATTCCCGGCCAGGGCACATAGGAGAAGCGCCCATTTGCTTCTCCACCCCCACCCCCCTCCTTCCTCTCTGTTTCTCTCTTCCCCTCCCGCAGCAAAGGCTCCATTGGAGCAAAGATGGCCCGGGCTCTGGGATGGCTCCTTGGCCTCTGCCCCAGGCACTAGAGTGGCTCTGGTTGCAGCAGAGCAACGCCCCGGAGGGGCAGAGCATCTCCCCCTGGTGGGCAGAGCATCGCCCCTGGTGGGTGTGCCGAGTGGATCCTGGTCGGGCGTATGCGGGAGTCTGACTGTCTCTCCCCGTTTCCAGCTTCAGAAAAATACAAAAAAAAAATAAAAATTTTTAAATGGCAAGTTATATAGATTGATAGCTATATAGCTATAGACAGATATAGATATATGATATAGATATAGATATAGATAGATGATATATAGATATAGGTATAGATATAGATGATATATAGATAGATATAGATATAGATATAGATATAGATATAGATATAGATATAGATATAGATATAGATATAGATAGATATATTTACCACAATATAAAATGGTAATAATAAATGATGGTTCAGTTCAGAGAGAGGATGTGATCCCAAATGTCCTGTCCTCTCAATGGTCTTTGTCTGCAGACGCCCAGGCTGGGCCCATAAATGATAAACACAATAATGGCCACTCACATCAGTGACGGCCACCTGAGGTGGATAACCTGCTCATCACTGCCCCTGGACAGGGACAGGGTCTTTGAACCCAGGCAGTCCGACTCCGGATGTCACACCTTTAAGCACTTCATGGCACTCCACGATGGTAAAACAGTTTGCTGTACATGACATGAATCATCTGTATGTCGGGACCCTGCAAAGAGGTCCTGTTGTCCCTATTCATGGGCAGAAATCTGAGGTTCAGAGCAAACTGCCTGCAGGTTATCCAGCTGGTGGGGGGCAAAGCTCCATTCTCAGACCCCAGCCTGGCCAGTGGGCAAGGCCAGACAAAGTGTAATGACCGACTGCAGAGGGCAGGAAGAATCTTTAAAGCTGATGGTTAGGCTGCCCTGGGCTTCTGCCAAGTCCGTGTGGAGTGTCTCTCATCCTCTTCAAGGATCATTCACCACTGCCGGGAGCAGGGCCCGGAACCCAGGGTCCAAAATGAGTTTGCTGATGCTTGTCCACCACGAGCCCTGCCTGGCGGGACAAGGGTGGGTTCCGCTGGAGGTTCTGGGAGACAGAGAAGCAGAGGGGCAGTTTAGACACTGGAGAGCAAGGTGGAGCTGTCCGGACTCCCGTGGGATTGTGGGGGAAGGCATATGCTAAGAGGAGCTCCTAGCTAATGGAACCACATGCCTGTGTGGGATGAATCAGGACAATGCTACTGGACAAATGGGGGTGGGGTGGCACAGGGACCCTACGGGAGACTTCAGGCACCATCTGTGAGAGGTTGAGGGCAGACACACACTCCAGTCAGCGCAGGTAGTCCAGCTCTGTGACCAATTTAGTTGCCCAGCCACCTTACCCTTGGTTTTCTCCATGAGGACAAATGCTTAGTGCCCCACATAGCACAGCTGAATGCTTCTCCCAGAATAAGCACTTCAATCCCCCACTTTACAGACGAGGAAATGGAGCCCCTGGAGGACAAGGAACTGACTTAGAGTCACCAGAGTCACCAAGCTGATTGGCTGTCTGTCAGCGTCTGTGCTGCTCACGTTTGCAGCCTGGCACTTGGTCCAATCAGGGACCTAGTAGATGCTCAACAAATGTGTGTAAAACCAGAACGGACTAGGATGGGAGCAGAAAACTCAAGTCCCAGATTTTGAAACAGAATTTTGAAGTCCCAGGATAATAACAGTTGTTCAGAGCCAGAGCAGCTGGAGTCTAGAGAAGTAGACCCAACCCAGGGACCCCAGGCGCCTGCCCACACGGCTCTACTCCTTTCTGCAAGAAAGTAAGAGCTTCCCTCTCCCTCCTCCAACTGCTCCCTCCAGCGGTTAGGGCAAGGAATGGCCTGAGGGCTGTGCCTTCCAATGGGAGCTGGAAGGAAGCTTCCACAGCCTCTAGTTACAGTCTATGAAATGTTTCCTTAAATGACTTCCATTAAGTTCATTCAATAAATATTTATTGCGCATCCACCATGAACAAGAGCCTGTATTGCTGAAACAAGAAGTGTGATCCTTGTTAAAATCAGAAACAAATTTATAAGAGTTTTCTACAGCCAGAAGTATTTAGGGGGCAAACAGAAGCATTCAAAATAGCAATTATTTCAAAAGCAAAAAGCTAAGGTTAGAATGGGTCATTCTTTTTGAGAGAGAGATTATTCCCTTCCTGATGAAAAAAAAAGAAAACAAGAAAACAATGTACAGGCATGGTGAACTGCTGGCGGGGGGGGGGGGGGGGATGTCAGGAGGGGTCCAAACCTGTTTCCAGCAAATACAGACACGACCCGCTCATGACGACCAAAGAAACCTGAAGGTTTGTCATCAGGTAAAGCAAGCCTAGACAAGCCCCTTAAAACTCAGGAAAGAATGAGAGGGAATTCAAGATTTCTTCAAGCCTGCAAAAAAACCCAAGTTAAATTAAGTAACTGATAATATAAAATATGGCAAAATAGGAAAACAGTGAGAGGTTAGAGAATGAGCTGCCTGGTTGTATAGTTGTTTACTTTTCTTTAAGTCTTTCTCTACGTTGCTATAATATTCTAGAGTCAGAGTCTGAGTTCAACAGCTCCAGGTGGACCTGAATCCGAGCACTGATTTTTAGGTGAATAGAGACCATGTTCACAGTTAGTGCAGTTCAATGCTTTGTGAGTAGAAATCCAGCTAAACATTCACCTTCCCTATGACCCAGCAAGTCCTAGTCTGGAGGGAGATGAATAGATGATAGATAGATGATAGATAGATAGATAGATAGATAGACTATAGATAGATTAGATAGATGATAGATAGATAGATAGATAGATAGATAGATAGATGATAGATAGATAGAGGATTAGCTCTGGGTGCTATAACAAAATACCACAGGTGGATGGCCGAAACAACAGACATTTGCTTCTCAAGCTCTGGATTCTGGGAAGCCTAAGATCAAGGTGCCCACATTGTTAGGTTCTTGGTGAGATCCCTCATCCTGGCTTGCAGATGTCTGCCTTCTTGCTGTATTCTCACATGGAAAAGAGGAAAGGCTGATGTCTCTTCCTCTTCCTTTTTTTTTTTTTTTTTAATTTTTTTTTTTTTTTTTTTTTCTGAAGCTGGAAACAGGGAGAGACAGTCAGACAGACTCCCGCATGCGCCCCACCGGGATCCACCCGGCACACCCACCAGGGGCGGTGCTCTGCCCCCCAGGGGGCGATGCTCTGCCCATCCTGGGCGTCGCCATATTGCGACCAGAGCCACTCTAGCGCCTGAGGCAGAGGCCACAGAGCCATGGCCAGCGCCCGGGCCATCTTTGCTCCAATGGAGCCTTGGCTGCGGGAGGGGAAGAGAGAGACAGTGAGGAAAGCGTGGCGGAGGGGTGGAGAAGCAAATGGGCGCTTCTTCTATGTGCCCTGGCCGGGAATCGAACCCGGGTCCTCCGCACGCTAGGCCGACACTCTACCGCTGAGCCAACCGGCCAGGGCCCTTCTTCCTCTTCTTATAAGGAATAATAGGGATAATTACAAGTTCCATCATTGGGGCTCTACCCTCATGACTTTGTCTAAACCTAATCATCTCCCCAAGACCCCACTTCCTCACAACACCACATTGGGGGTTTGGGCATCAACGTACGAACAGAAATGACAAGTTTAGCCCTGGCCGGTTGGCTCAGCGGTAGAGCGTTGGCCTGGCATGCGGGGGACCCGGGTCCGATTCCCGGCCAGGGCACACAGGAGAAGCACCCATTTGCTTCTCCACCCCCTCCTTCCTCTCTGTCTCTCTCTTCCCCTCCCGCAGCCAAGGCTCCATTGGAGCAAGGATGGCCCGGGCGCTGGGGATGGCTCCTTGGCCTCTGCCCCAGGTGCTAGAGTGGCTCTGGTCACGGCAGAGCGACGCCCCAGAGGGGTAGAGCATCGCCCCCTGGTGAGCAGAGAGTCGCCCCTGGTGGGCGTGCCAGGTGAATCCCGGTCGGGCGCATGCGGGAGTCTGTCTGACTGTCTCTCCCCGTTTCCAGCTTCAGAAAAATAAAAAATAAATAAAATAAAATAAAAAAAAGGAATGACAAGTTTAGTCCACTGAAACACATGTATAAGAATATCTAGCAGCCTCATTCTTAATAGCCCAAACTTGGAAATAACTCAACTGTTCATCCAGAGAAGGATGAATAAATAAATTGTGTTGTATCCATACAGTGGAATAATGAGCAAGAACAAACCTCTGGCAACGTGAATGGATCACACAGGCGTTAGGCTGAGTGAAAGAAACCAGACACGGGGTACATGTTGTTTAATTCAATTTACATGAAGTAACGTGCAAGCTAAACTAATCTATGGTGATAGAAGTCAAAATAATGGTCGTGTTAAAGAGAATAGTGGCAGGAAAGGACACAGGGGAATTCTTCTGGGCTTCTGAAAATAATCTATATTTTGATCCCGGTGGTAGGAGTGTGTGTGTGTGTGTGTGTGTGTGTGTGTAAATACACTAAGTTGTACACTTAAAGTCAGTGTACTTTATAAAGATCATACCCATTTAAAAAAACAAAACATTTCTATCAGGGATGACAAGTACTTGATGGGCATACTAGCACTTTCCGGTCTTGCCTGTGGCAGTCGTGGCTAATTAATCACCCTACTCCTTCCATGAAACGGCTTCCGGACCATTCTCCAGCCTGCACTCCAGCCAGTTTGCTTTGAGACAAAAACAATTAGTGTTCCCTTCTGTGGACACAGGCATCTTAATTAAGAGAGAAGGTATGCTATCATCTCTGATTTGTGTAGCCATGCTTTGGGCAAGCCTGACTTCTGCTATCTGGCTGGTGGCAGCTTCCCTGAGTTCCAGCTTCAGTTCCCAGGAGGAAATGGCTTCGGAGGAGCGGACTGGGAAACTGGAGAATGAGAGCATGAGGGGCGCACCACTGGGAGGGAGCCCCCTGACTCTGCTCTCCAGATAACAAGGGGGGCCAGCAAAGGCTAGAGTTTGAGTGGGGCCCACTTCCTAGCATGTAGCACAGACAGTTTTCTTTGCTCGTAGGGACTGCAGAGAGAAAAGGACTGGAATAAGAGCTGGGCGTTGGGAAATGATGCCCTCTTGATTTGCCCACCATCCTCTGGCAGCAGGAAACACAGCCTCCCGCTCGCTCAACTGTCACCCAGGCTCCTCTGCGCCTTCTCGGGGATGCTAACCCTTCCTATGGCTCCACCCTTCACAGCTTACAAGATCGTCTACATTCTCAATCACACAACTAGTGATCTGGACAGAGTGGAATACCTCCACCCCTGGACAGAGTGGAATACACCTGCACTCCATGTTAAATAAAGAAACTGGGGCCCAGAGATCTTATGTGACTCACAAACAAAACAAATCCAGTCTGCCTTACTCCTAACACCATGTTCCTTCTCTGTCTTTTCCTCCACTGTTAGTCTTTATTTTTACATCAAAGCACAAAATGGTCAAATTGTTCTATAAGATTCGTTTTCAAAATGGCAGTCCCCCGCCCCATTTCCCTTCCCTGGAGCCAAAAAATTGATTGTGTTAGAATTTATCTCTACAATGTAGAAAATAGGTCCACACCAACTCGAATCTCTGTGGAATCTCAGCCTTCTGAGAACACAAAGAAGATCCTACAAGCAACCTGAAAGAGTAAAACTAGTGTCACCTACACAGAGCTAGGAAATAGAATTGTCTTGGTCCTCTAAACAGCAACATGGGAGCCCAGAAGCCAGTAGAACAATACCTTCAAAATTCTGAATGAAAATGATCCCCAACTTAAAATTCCAGACACAGCCAAACTGTCGATCAAATGTGCAGGTGAAATAAAGACATTTTTAAACATTAAGGTCTCAAAATCCTGCCCCTCATGTACCCTCCCTCAGGAAACAATTAGAGGATGCCCCATCCTTTATAACATTCCCAGCATTTTGTGGCTATTGAGCCCGTTTCTATTTTCCCTAACCTTGAAAGCATTGAACCTTCAGAAAAACCCTTCTTCTGTCAACTTACTACAATTTTGAGAGAGTGGAAGCAAATGGATTCAATCAATTATCGTACCCAGAAGTTCTCTGCTCTTTTATTGATTTTTCTAAGTAATGGACCCTTCAAACAAAACCTTATGCAAAAGACAAATAGCTAAGGCACACAGAAGCAACACTGCACGGGGTCTAGTATGGTTTCTCTCCATCGGCTGTTAAGAAAGTTGCTGCAGCTAATTAGTGAAAAAGCAATGATCAGATTAGAACAACACCACTTTGTACCCATAAATTAATGAATGGATCTAGGCATTGAATACCAGCAGCTGTTAACATCCCTCCCTACACGCACACGCACAAAGCGATAACACATCATGTGTGCTTTTTGATGAAAGAACACACCACCTAGAGTTGCCAAAAAATCAAAACCTGAATGAATCAAGTCTCCAGACCTAAGTATCAATCCACTGGAAATACAGAGGATAGAGGACACGCTGAACCGCATCAGTACATAGTCCGACTGGGGAAGGTCACTGGTGAATGCCCGGGATTCTTCAACATATAAACTAAAAAAAGAGGGAAGGGGATCAAGAGAGAACCTTTGAATTAAAAGAGACTTAAATGAAAAAAAAAAAAAAAAGAAAGAGAGAGAGAGAGAGACTTAAAGGATATACAAATAGCCTGGGGAAGAAGGACCGCAGGAGAAAGAGGGTGGTTGGAGGAGTTGGAAGGAACGGGAGGGCAGGAAAGAAAAAATAGACAAATAAAAAGGGGGTAAGCGTACACCCACGTTCATGGCAGTACTAGTCACAATAGTCAAGATGTCCACTGGCCTAACCTGTGGTGGCGCAGTGGATAAAGCGTCGACCTGGAAATGCTGAGGTCGCCGATTCGAAACCCTGGGCTTGCCTGGTCAAGGCACATATGGGAGTTGAGGCTTCCTGCTCCTCCCCCTTCTCTCTCTGTCTCTCTCTCTCCCCCCTCTCTCTCCTCTCTAAAAATGAAAAAAAAAAAAATGTCCACTGATAGATGAATGGATAAACAAAATGTGGTACACTATTCAACCTTTAAAGGAAATTCTGACACACGCTGCAACATAAATGAACCTTGAGGATATAATGCTAAGTGAAATAAGCCAGTCATGAAAAGACAAATACTGTATGATCCCTCATATGAGGCACATGGAGTAGTCAAATTCAGAGAGACAGGGGTAGAATGATGGGGAGTTGTTTAATGGGTATAGATCTCAATTTTGCAAGACAAAAACATTCTAGAATGTGACTATACTTGCCTGACCAGGCGGTGGCGCAGTGGATAGAGCGTCGGACGGGGATGCGGAAGGACCCAGGTTTGACACCCCAAGGTCGCCAGCTTGAGCATTTGCTCATCTGGTGTGAGCAAAGCTCACCAGCTTGGACCCAAGGTCGCTGGCTCGAGCAAGGGGTTACTCAGTCTGCTGTAGCCCCACTACATATGAGAAAGCAATCAATGAACAACTAAGGTGTCGCAACAAAAAACTAATGATTGATGCTTCTCATCTCTCTCCGTTCCTGTCTGTCTATCCCTAACTATTCCTCTTTCTGACTCTCTCTCTGTTTTTGTAAAAAAAATACAACAAAATACAAATGTGACTATACTTAACATCATTGGACTGTGCCCTTAAAAGGAGTTAAAGTAGTTAATTTTATGCCGTGTGTTCTTTACTCCAACTACAATTTTTCATTTAATTTTACGAAGTGGTTGAGACTAAATGGTAAGTCTAAGAAGGAGCTTGGGTAATAAAATTATATAGACATGCAGGACGTAATTACCATAAGAGTCGGGAAGGGGGCTGCTTTGGGGGCAGGAAAGGAGCTGTGTTTGAGACACAGAGCGTGGAGGCTCTGGAACTGTGTTTCTTGCTCTAGACCAGGGGTAGTCAACCTTTTTATACCTACTGCCCACTTTTGTATCTCTGTTAGTAGTAACATTTTCAAACCGCCCACCAGTTCCACAGTAATAGTGATTTATAAAGTAGGGAAGTAACTTTACTTTATAAAATTTATAAAGCAGAGTTACAGTAAGTTAAAGCATATAATAATAATTACTTACCAAGTACTTTATGTCGGATTTTCGCTAAGTTTGGCAGAATAAATCTTTATAAAAACAACTTACTATATAGTTAAATCTATCTTTTTATTTATACTTTGGTTGCTCCGCTACTGCCCATCATGAAAGCTGGAACGCCCACTAGTGGGCGGTAGAGACCAGGTTGACTACCACTGCTCTAGATGCTAACTTTCCAGAGTGGTCACCTTATGATAATTCATTATGCTATGCACTTGTCTTCCACAGTTTCCTGTATCCATTTTAAATAAAATTAAAAAGTAACAACAACAAAAAGATGAAAGCTGTGGGCCAACATATTCTGGTAAAACAACCATTTCATCTAAATGAACAGAGGAGAATTGGGGAGCGAGGTGGCCTGAGGCAGGGCCCACCCCTCGTGGCCGTGCTTACTTTTGCAACCGCCTACCCTGCACCATGTCCTCTCTCTGCACTTGAACCCCAGGTCTGGCACACAGCCAGCCTTCACCCCTAGGGACATTTTCACAGAGCTAAAACAGCTGAGCTCCGCCGGGGGTCACAGAGGGAAACAGGACTCCACAGCAAGACAAACCAGGGTCTCACACAAGCTCAGACACCTTTGCTGTCAGCTGTCAAATTTCATTTTCTGGTTCCCAGATTTTCTAATATGATGTCTGCTAAAACCCTGTGCCACCATAATGTGCTGTCACAGGGTCAGGACTGTGACAGTTTTCTGTGAGCCTGGTGATGAGAGTCCCAACGCCAAGTCCCTGATGCTTATACAAACATGGCACCCAGCTTACCCAGGAGGCTGCTGTGGAGTAGTGGTTAAGACCACAGTTTCTGGTTTCTGCTCCCTGGGTTCAAATCTAGCTCCGTTACCTGGCCTGGACCACTGGGGCCATAGGTGACTTATGATTCCCGGGCCTCTCTTTCTCCATGTGCAAAGTGTGCTTTTTAACATTATTTCGAAGGCATATTACAGGGCCTCAATAAGCTGAAATATATAAAGTCTTTTTTTTATTTATTTACTTACTTACTTATTATTTATTTATTTTAAGTGAGAGGAGGAGAGATACTGAGACAGGCTCTCACATGCTCCCTGACCAGGATCCACCCAGCAACCTGTCTTGAGCCTCTGCTAGAATTAATCAAGCTATTTTTAGCACCTAAGGCCAACACTTAGGCCTACAGAGCTATCTTCAGCACCTGGGCCAACGCTCAGACCAATCAAGCCACTGACTGCGAGAGGGGAAGAGGGAGAGAAGGGGGAGAGGGAGGGAAATAGAAGCAGGTGGTTGCCTCTCCTCTATGCCCTGGCTGGGGATCGAACCCAGGACGTCCATACGCCAGCCCGATGCTCCATCCACTGAGCCAGCTGGCCAGGGCCTATCAAGTCTTTTAAAAGAGAACCCGGCTCAGCATAAGGAATCAGTACTTATTATTATATCGTGTAAAGACACAGCCCGAGATCCACAATGAGCAGAGAGGAAACACAGGGAGGTGGGGTAGGTCTCCACCAATGAATCTTTGTGTCCTGGGGGCGGAACAGCTGGAGAAGTCTTGCTGCTTCCAGACTTGTTCTCCAACTGCCTGCCTGACACCTCAAACTCAACATGACAAAGCCCAATTCCTGAGCTCGCTTTCCCATCCTCTCCTAGGGTTCTCTCTCTCCCCGAACGCCCTGCTGCCTGCCCAGTTAGGCCAGCCAGAGCCTGCATAGCACTCTTCACTCCTCCCTCTTCCTCACCACACTGCCCACCTGTCATCATTGTGACAGACACACCTCACCTTCCGTCACGAAGTCATTCACTTGTCTCCTTCTCCCCATCTTCCCCCAGACGCTATGGACTGTCGTTCCCTGGGGTTACACCACACACTTGTCCTCCTCATCACTACCATAGTCACCACTCAAATTTACTTCTGTGATTATCTGATTCGTCTCTGCCTCCTGGGCTAGACTGTACGCTCCAGGAGGGCGGGGGACATGCCTGCGTTACCACCACAGTATCTCTTCACTCACCCATGCCTAGCCTGCACCTAGCAGGTGTCCAGTGAAGAAACGCAGAATGAACTCAGTGCTAGACTGAAAAGGAGCTTGGTTCGCCCAGTTATATGCTGTGGCCCAGGGAGGCGCACCATCCGCAGCCCTAGGCCACCACTTCTCTCCACCTGCTTCCCCCCACTTTACCCTTCTGCCTGGGGCGGACCTGGACCAAGATTGTTTCCATGAAAACCTGGCCCCACTGAGTCAAAATCTCCACTGTAGGACCCTACCGGTTCCTGTAGAGCAGGGGTCCCCAAACTTTTTACACAGGGGGCCAGTTCACTGTCCCTCAGACCATTGGAGGGCTGGACTATAAAAAAACTATAAACAAATCCCTATGCACACTGCACATATTTTATTTTAAAGTAAAAAAACAAAACGGAAACAAATACAATATTTAAAATAAAGAACAAGTAAATTTAAATCAACAAACTGACCAGTATTTCAATGGGAACTATGGGCCTGCTTTTGGCTAATGAGATGGTCAATGTCCGGTTCTATATTTGTCACTGCTAGTCGTAACAAGTGATATGATGCACTTCCGGGGCCGTGACGCGTGTATCCTACATCACTGGAAGTAGTACTGTACATGAGCAATGCATACAGTACTCCAGGAGCACAGGATGCATCTCACTGACCACCAGTGAAAGAGGTGCTCCTTCCAGAAGTGCGGCGGGGGCCAGATAAATGGCCTCAGGGGACCGCATGTGGCCCGAGGGCCGTAGTTTGGGGACCCCTGCTGTAGAGCCTGTGATTTTGCGTACTTCCTCCAAGGCTGGGGGAAAGACATGTGGCCACAGTTGGTGAAGACCTTTGCCCCACCCAGGAACCTCCCCCACCCACTCTCCCCTGCTGGCTAGCGCAGAGGGCTCCCTACACGGTCACTTGTTTAGTAAGTACTCATCGAGCACCTACTATGTGCCAGACACCGTGCAAGACGCGTGGGGCACCTCCCTGAACAAACGCAGCAGACACAGCCTGACAGCCTTTCTCCCCTTTCTACCTATCCAGTTGGCCAGGGCCTATCAAGTCTTTTAAAAGAGAACCCGGCTCAGCATAAGGAATCAGTACTTATTATTATGTCGTGTAAAGCTGTCCTTTGTGCTGAAAGCCACCTACAAAGGCAGGGCAGAGAGTTAACACTTGCTGAGCAATTGCTGGATTCCAGGCCCCAAATCACAACACCAATTCTGTTCAGACCCTCTTAGTCTTTCTAACTCACTCCAAAGCACAGTAATTTATTCCACTTATTAGTGTTCGGTTTAGCAATGGGCATGTGACAATTCTAGCCAACAAAACTTCAGGGAAATCTGCTGGGGAGCAGCTGGGGAGGTTTTCCTCACTCTTACAAAGAGAGGTAGGAAGAAACACCTCCTCCTCGGCCTGTATGCAGTGCTGTCTGGAGCTGGGCAGCCATCTCGCAACCTTGAGGGAAGTGGATGACACTCAGAGTGGCGGAACTGAAAGATGGAAACAACGCAGATCCTCGATGACCCTGTCGCGCTGTTGAACTCACCAGCGTGCACTGCCCTGCCCCTGGTCTTGCGGCATACAAGGATAAAAGCCCTCAGGATTTACGCTGATCCTGGATGGGTTTTCTGTCCCTTGTGCTGAAAGCCACCTACAAAGGCAGGGCAGGGAGTTAACACTTGCTGAGCAATTGCTGGATTCCAGGCCCCAAATCACAAACCTTAAATCTCTCTTGGTAACCTCACACCCACTCTAGGAGCTGGAAACCATTGCATCCATTCTATAGCAGACAAAGCTGCCTCCCCTCACGACTGTTCCCCCTGCTCACAGGGAATCATGGGCCTCACATTCACTCGGGTACTTGGGACATACAAAATATACAAAGTAGATAGATGGGTTTCCAGGTTCAGAGAGCAGCTCCATCGTAAGGCAAGAGGGCAGCGTCCATGGTTCTAGACTGCTTTGTATTCCTCTGATCCTACAATTCCACATCTAGAATTTAACTCATAGATTTACTCCGATGTGAAATGACATATGTTCAAGGAAACGTACTACCACATAGTATGCAAAGCCAAAGATTAGAAATAATGCAAATAACCATTAGTATGAGAGAGTTGTATGGGGCTCCTGTGGCCATAACAAATTACTGCAGACTGGGCAGCTTAACAGCAAAAATTTCTTCTCTCATAGTTCTCTGGGGGCCAGAAGTCTGAAACCAGTATGTTTGGCCCAAGGCTCTAAGACAGAATCCTTCCCTTGCTTATTCTAACTTCTGGTGGCTGCTGGGTGTTTTTTTTTTCCAGAGTCAGAGAGAGGGATAGATAGGGACAGACAGACAGGAACAGAGAGAGATGAGAAGCATCGATCATTAGTTTTTCGTTGCGACACCTTAGTTGTTCATTGATTGCTTTCTCATATGTGCCTTGACCGCGGGCCTTCAGCAGACCGAGTAACCCCTTGCTCAAGCCAGAGATCTTGGGTCCAAGCTGGTGAACTTTTTGCTCAAACCAGATGAGCCTGCGCTCAAGCTGGCGACCTCGGGGTCTTGAACCTGGATCCTCCGCATCCCAGTCCGATGCTCTATCCACTGTGCCCTCTCCTGGTCAGGTGGCTGCTGGCTTTTCTTGGTTTGTGACAACGTCACTGCAGTCTCTGCCTCAGTGCTCTCCTCTTCTGCATCAGATCTTCTGTCTCATAAGGACAATTGTGATTGCATGTAGGGCCAACACAGAAGATCACGGACAATCTCCCCATCTTGAGATCATTAATTTAATCACACCTGCAAAGCCCTTTTTTGCCATAAACTTAACATTCACAAGTTTCAGGGACTAGGTTGTAGACATTGTTTAGGGGGCCGTCGTTCAGCCAACCACGTGACACATCCACACCCAGGAACACCATGCAGACATGAAGAAGAATGTGTCTCTCTGTATACAATCACGAAATGGATTCTAAGGAATATTAAAATTTTTAAATAATTAAAATGTATATAATTTGTATAATTAAAATACCGTAGCTAGTCAGGGTCCTTCACTTGAGGGAGTGAGCAAACCTTCTATTCTGCATAGTCTGATTCCTCAGTGGCCCTGCCTTTTGTTGGTTGCTATGGTCTTCCATTAACTTTTTTTTAATTGATTAAGTTTAGAGAGAAAGGATGAGAGAGAAACATCGATTTGTTGTTCTACTTATTTATGCATTCATTGGTTGATTTTTGTAACATGCCCTAACTGGGGGTCAAACCTTCAACCTTGGGGCAGTTGGTGAGCTTTTTGCTCTAACCAACTGAGCTGACCAGCCAGGGCTTCCATTAAGTTTTACTAAGTACTAAGATGTACCCCAAAGTTGCAGATAGAGTTTTGCCACATTGCGTAGCAGCAATCTACTTTCCCTTTGGTTCAGAGGAATATGGAGCCCAACATGGCCAGGGGACAGTCCCCACCAACAGCGGTCCTCCATCAAAACTATGACCTCCAAACCAGCAGAGCTCAAAGCTGCAGACATGGGGAACAATTCTGTAGACACGTTTTCTGTATCAAATAGGGAAGAGCCCCTCCCATTTCCACCTGCTGATTGTTATAGGAGAAACAGTCACAGAGTCAAAGAAAACAGTGCCCCCTGTAAGACAAAACCTCAACCTTCAGGCCAGCTGGTACCATAACCAAGTCTTCAGTGGTCACCACACTGTTCCATTGGGCCCGCTGCTTCTGGCCCGCTGCTTCTGGTAAGACTAGTGAATTCCCCAAAGCACAAACCCATTGCTGCTCTCACACTGCTCTGAAATGGGTTCCCTGATCAGAAGCAGCATTATGTGGAATACCAGGACAGAGAATATGATAGTCCATGAACACAGAGATGGTCGGGCTGGCACAAGGAATTCAGGAAGGGGTGGCAAACATGTATCCAGAATAGGTATCTGTTCCAATGAGGTCAGTATCGATGCCCCTCCATGATGGAAGGGGTCCAAGTGTAATTGATCTGCCACCAGATGGCTGGCTGACCTGTCCACCCAACTCCAGGAATGGTAAGTCTCTAAAATATCTGGAAGGTATTTCTTTCCTTCCTTTCCTCATTCACTAAACAATTTTCTGAGGCTCCCCGGGCCCAGCTCTATGCTCAGCCTGTCAGTGGCCCAGCAGGGCTGGGCTCTAGGTCACCACATCAGGCTCATGGTTCTTGCACAGGGACATGAGAAACAAGATGGCTACAACTGCCACCACTTCTCAGACAGATTGATATGATGAAATGAGCACTGGACAGGGAGTCTAGAGCACCTGACTTTTTTTTTTTTTTTTTGTATTTTTTTCTGAAGCTGGAAACGGGGAGAGACAGTCAGACAGACTCCTGCATGCGCCCGACCGGGATCCACCCAGCACGCCCACCAGGGGCGATGCTCTGCCCCTCCGGGGCGTCGCTCTGCCACGACCAGAGCCACTCTAGCGCCTGGGGCAGAGGCCAAGGAGCCATCCCCAGCGCCCGGGCCATCTTTGCTCCAGTGGAGCCTTGGCTGCGGGAGGGGAAGAGAGAGACAGAGAGGAAGGAGGGGGGTGGAGAAGCAAATGGTGCTTCTCCTATGTGCCCTAGGCCAGGAATCGAACCCGGGTCCCCCGCATGCCAGGCCGACGCTCTACCGCTGAGCCAACTGGCCAGGGCCAGCACCTGACTTCTAGTTCGAGGCTGGCCACTCGCGCAACTCCCTCGATGGGAATGAAGGCACATTGCCTCACTGGGTTCCGTCTCCGCGTCCTTGAATCAGAGCAGAAGCCCCAGGATAGCAGGTACCAACGGTGGACAGGAGTGGGGTGGTTGGACTGGTTCCCTTGGGTGCAGGAAACAAGGAAGTCAGTTGTCTATGGAGAATTTTTAAATAATAAACTAATAAGTCTGCTTTCTACCATCACTATATGCGGGCGTATATGTCAGTGAGAATACTCCTCACCAAGTAAATCTTGTTTGCCTAATTCTAAACAATTTGTACCATTACTATTGTTTTAACAGTAAGCTTAGTTTTAACAATGTATGTGTAGGCTTTAAATTAGCACATTTTACTACTGGTCTTTTAATAAAGATATTTTACACAGATGTAAACTTGGAGAAATCGCAATTTCACAATTGGCCCCAGACACACACAGACGCAGCTACATATGTTTAGTTTTAGAGTAAGTTTGTAATGGTTGGGAATCTTTCAAGCTCACTTCTGGCTAAAATTTAAACAAATAAATTGAAGGCAGAGATTTAACCGAGGTCCCCACCCACGGACTCTTTAACACCTGATAGATTAACCCGGGGAAAGGTCACCTGCGCCATCTAGTGGCATAAATGGTGATTACAGGTACATGTACCTGGACTTTCTTATCTGAGAAGGCAACTGTCCAAAAAAGGTAAGAGTATGAATGAATGAATGAATAAATAAATAAATAAATAAATAAATAAATAAATAAATAAATAAACAAACAAACAAAACCAAAATGGTAAGAGTTACATATGGTTATTGAGCACTTTAAATGTGGTTTGTCTTAAATGAGATTTGCTGTAGGTGTAAAATGCATACTAGATCTTGAAGCCTTAAATATTAAAAAAAAGAATAGCCTGACCCGTGGTGGTGCAGTGGATAGAGCATCGACCTGTAATGCTGAGGTCACCGGTTCAAGACCCTGGGCTTGCCCAGTCAAGGCACATACAAGAAGCAAGATGATGCTTCCTGTTCCTCCCTCCCATTCTTTCTCTCTCTCCCTCACTTCTCTAAAATCAATAAATAAAATCCGTAAAAAATTTTTTTAAAAAAGAATAAAGTATCTAACTAACAATTGTTTATACTGATTACATGTTGATTTTATATTGATGACATGTTGAAATGATAATACTGGGGGTGGGTTGCAGCAAGGAGATTCAATTAGACAAAGCAACCCAGGGCTGATTGAATTCATATATGTCTCAATACCAGTGAGCAGTTCCCTCACTTCTCCGGGCTTTAGCTTCCTTGTCCATAAAAATAGATTGATGACCCTGACCAGGCAGTGGCGCAGTGGACAGAGCATCAGACAGGGAAGCAGAGGACCCGCGTTCAAAACCCCAAGATTGCCGGCTTGAGCTTGGGCTCATCTGGCTTGAGTGTGGGCTCACTAGCTTGAGTAGGGGGTCACTGGCTTGAGCGTGGGATCATAGACTTGAGCCCAAGGTCACTGGCTTGAGCAAGGGGTCACTCGCTGTGCTGGAGCCCCCTGGTCAAGGCACATATGAGAAAGCAATCAATGAACAACTAAGGTGCCACAATGAAGAACTAACTGATGCTTCTCATCTCTCTCCCTTCCTGTCTGTCTGTCCCTTTCTGTCTCTCTCTCTCTCTCTCTCACACACACACACACACACACAAAATAGATTAACGATAACTGTATCACAGGATTATGATGATTAAATGTGATAAGGCATATAAAATTCCTGAGACTCAGTGGGTGCTTAATAGAAAATGGTTTCCTTCCTCTCTGAAATGATCAAAATGGCAAGAAAACTAGAACAGATGGCTTCCCCAGGCACTGGCTGAGGGTCTTGATTTACCTCCCTTTTCCCACATTAATGCTAAGCTGCTGGTGCCTTGGTCAGGTAAGCAGCCTTCCTGAGGGTGGAGGACCAGCTGGGGCCCGCCTGGCCACTCCTACTCGGTGCCACCTCTACGCCCAGCACCAGGCACCAGCTCACTCTGCACTCTTGTGGCCTGGGTGTCTCCCAGTCCAAACACCTGTTCCTCCACTTCCTGCAGAGAAATGTCCCCTGCCTCTCTACCTCCATGGCTGGGGACAAACGGCTCACGCACTGCCACCTACATCAGCGGTTCTCAGTATGGTCCCTAAACCAGCAGAATCAGCATCACCTGGGAACTTGTTAGAAATGCAAATTCCTGGGTCTCAAACAGAAACTCCAGGGATGTCAGCTGTGTTGTAAGACATCGTCAGGGTGATTCTGGCGTACACGTTCAGAGCCGCTGCTCTATAAAGCCCCACCAGCCGCCAGGCCCTTTCCTGCTGCCAGGTCCCACCCGCCCACTGCCCCCCCCATCTAGTGATCCCCTATTCTATTGAGGAGAAACTCTCCCAGTGCTTAAAACTATCCTATACTCTCCCCCTTACTCTTCCGCCTACCATAATGCTGAGCAAACCTCAGTCATAGCAAACCTTCAATATTTTTGTCACACAAACAGGCCACTTTCCTATATCTCTTGCCCAATATTCTTTTAATTGATTTTAGTGAGAGAAATAGAGAGACACAGAGAGAAAAACATTGATTTGTTGTTCCACTTATTTGTGCATTCATTGGTTGATTCTTGCAGGCCCTGACCAAAGATCAAACCCATAACCTTGGAGTATCCAGATGACATTCTAAACAACTGAGCTACCTAGCCAGGACCATTGCTCCACATTTTTAATTGGACGCTAATTAAATATACACTTCAGCCTGGTCCTAAAGAATCTACAAATTCAGACTCAATATACAAATCATATGTTTCTGTTTCTCATTAAAGCAAATACAGTGGTGGGGTTCAAATAATTTAACAACTGGTTCTCTGCCCTAACAACCATTTTTAAGTATAAAAAACCGATATACTGGAAAGTATTTTATTATCTCATGCATTTAATTCTTAAATAAGAACAATAAAAGAGGTACACAAAACTAGATTATGAGTTTCAAAATATTAATGAAAAAATATTAAATAATACCTGACAAAAAACAATAAAACTGCGTCGGCCTGGCGTGTAGAAGTCCCGGGTTTGATTCCCGGCCAGGGCACACAGGAGAAGCGCCCATTTGCTTCTCCACCCCTCCCCTCTCCTTCCTCTCTGTCTCCCTCTTCCCTTCCCGCAGCCGAAGCTCTATTGGAGCAAAGATGGCCCGGGCACTGGGGATGGCTCCTTGGCCTCTGCCCCAGGTGCTAGAGTGGCTCTGGTTGCGGCAGAGCGACGCCCTGGAGGGGCAGAGCATCGCCCCCTGGTGGGCAGAGCGTGGCCCCTGGTGGGCGTACCGGGTGGATCCCGGTCGGGTGCATGCGGGAGTCTGTCTGACTGTCTCTCCCAGTTTCTAGCTTCAGAAAAATACAAAAAACAAAAAAAAAACAATAAAACTGTTATTTAAGATATTTCCATATCGCTTCTTGATTGGCGTCCTCCCTTGCAATTTTTTTTTACCTATGAGCGGAATGAACATGACTATGGGCGCTCAGAATATGCTGTTGTGCCTATGAACGTTATAAAAGAGTAAGGAATGTACATTTGTGATTTCCACACTGGGCAGCTGTCCAGGCGCCCACCTTAGAGAGAACCCTAGTTACAAGCGCCATTTTAACAACCAGTTCACCGAACTCAACAAAAACTTAGGTATCCATTCTGTCGAACAGGTGAGAACCGGCTGAATCCCACCACTGAGCAAATACTGTTAACATTTGAACAGTTCATCCAACGTACCCGCTAAAAGGCACGCCTTAAGTGTGGCCTGGCTCTTCCAGAACACAGTCCACCTACCCTGCCCATCCCCCACAGCCTCAGTTTCCCTTTATCTCATCTAAACTCCGCGCTTGTCAGCACCACCTTCCTGGACCGCTCACCACACCCTTTCATCTACCCTGCACCCTGCTGAAATGCCCCAGATATCCCTGAGGACTCCGCATGAAACATCACCGGCTCAGCAGATACACAGAATGACTGAACTGTGATGTCAGGCTCCTGTGATGTCCACTGCTGCCCCCAGCACCCCAGCCCGTGTTCATTATGTACTCTGCTCGGCACTACCTACAGGAAGTGTCCCCGGGCCTCCCCTGTCTGGCACTTCTCACCTTCTCTCCAGCCCTCCAGCCACCCACCTCTCACACCACTCTCACAAAGGCCAGGAGCTAAACACAATTGGCACCCTGTTAAAAAATAATAATTTCCTGCCTGGCCTGTGGTGGCGCAGTGGATAAACCTTCGGCCTGGAATGCCAAGGTTGCCAGTTCGAAACCCTGGGCTTCCCTGGTCAAGGCACATACAACAAGCAAGCAATGAACAACTAATATGAAGCAACTATGAGTTGATACTTACCATTCCATGCTCCCCTTTCTCTCCTGTCTCTGTAAAAATCAATAAATAAAGTATTTAAAAATAATAATAATAATAATAATTCCCTTCCTGCCCCTCAAAAATCAAGCTGATCTGGACAAAACACACACACAAACATTCTACTGAGGCAGAATACACACAGAAGAAAGTACACGTGCAAGTTTATAGCTCGAGCCTTGCCCAGTTGGCTTGGTTGGTTAGAGCATTGTCCTGAAGCACAGAGGTTACCAGTTCGATCCCCAGTCAGAGCACATGCAGGAAGAAATCAATGTTCCTGTCTCTCTCTTGCACTCATTCTTCCTTCCTCTCTCTAAAAAATCCATTAATACAAAAACATTTTTTGCCTGATCAGATGGTGGTGCAGTGGATAGAGCGTCGGACTGGGATGTGGAAGATCCAGGTTCGAGACCTCGAGGTCGCCAGCTTGAGCGCGGGCTCATCTGGTTTGAGCAAGGCTCACCAGCTTGAGCCCAAGGTTGCTGGCTTGAGCAAAGGGTCACTGGGTCTGCTGTAGCCTCCCGGTCAAGGCACATATGAGAAAGCAATGAAGAACGAAGGAGTTGCAATGAAGAATTGATGTTTCTCATCTCTCTCCCTTCCTGTCTATCCCTATCTGTCCCTCTCTCTGGCTCTCCCTGTCTCTGAAAAACAAAAACAAAACAAAAAAAACCCCCAAGGTTGCCAGCTTGAGTGCAGGCTCCTCTGGTTTGAGCAAGGCTCACCAGCGTGTGAGCCCAAGGTCACTGGCTTGAGCAAGGGGTCACTCGGTCTGCTGAAGGCCTACGGTCAAGGCACATATGAGAAAGCAATCAATGAACAACTAAGGTGTTGCAACGAAAAATTGATGTTTCTCATCTCTCTCCCTTCCTATCTGTCCCTATCTATTCCTCTCTCTGTTCCTGTCACACACACACACACACACACACACACACACATTTTTTAAAAAATTTACAACTCAATGAATCTTCACAACTTGAACACACCTGCGTAACCAGCAGCTCAGAGCTCCCCGGGGTCCACTTACAATTACATACTACCCACTGTCTAACCCCACCCCGAGCCCTCATTCTGCGATTTTTTTTTTTTTTTTTAAGAAAGAGAGAGAAATAGTGGGAGAAGTGGGAAGCATCACCTCGTAGTGGTTTGGAACCAGCGACGTCAGCATTCCAAGTAGACACTTTATCCACTGCACCATCACAGGTCAGGCATCGGTTTTCTAATAGCATAGATTTGTTTTGTCTGTTTTTGTACTTACATAAATGACATAATGCAATATGCACTTTTACGTCTGGTTCTCAGCCACATTGTCACGTGTAATTACAAGTCATCTGTTCTCATTGCTGTGTAGTCTTCCCCTGTGGTAGTTTCCCATTCCTGCTGTAACAAACTATCACAAACTTAGTGGAGGTCAGAGGTCAGAAATGGGTCTCACAGGGCTACACTCAAGGTGTCAGCAGAGTAGAGGCTTAAGGAAGAATCTGTTTTCTTACTTTCTCAGTTTCTAGACTCTAGAATCTAGAGGCTGCCTGCGTTCCTTGGCTCCTGGCCCCACTTACATAGGCAAAGCCAGCAACGGCCAGCTGAGTCTAACATTGACATCTCTCTGCTTCTGACTCCAGTCTCTCTCCTCATTTAAAAACACTTGTGAGGCCCTGGCCGGTTGGCTCAGCGGTAGAGCGTCAGCCTGGCGTGCGGGGGACCTGGGTTCGATTCCTGGCCAGGGCACATAGGAGAAGCGCCCATTTGCTTCTCCATCCCCCCCGCCCTTCCTCTCCGTCTCTCTCTTCCCCTCCTGCAGCCAAGGCTCCATTGGAGCAAAGATGGCCAGGGTGCTGGGGATGGCTCCTTGGCCTCTACCCCAGGCGCTAGAGTGGCTCTGGTTGCGGCAAAGCGATGCCCCGGAGGGGCAGAGCATCGCCCCCTGGTGGGCAGAGCGTCGCCCCTGGTGGGTGTGCCGGTGGATCCCGGTCGGGCGCATGCGGGAGTCTGTCTGACTGTCTCTACCCGTTTCCAGCTTCAGAAAAATACAAAAATAAATAAATAAAAATAAAAAAATAAATAAAAACACTTGTGATACATTTGGTCACCCTGATCATCCAAGATAATCTCTTCAAGGTCAGCTAAGTGATCCCTTATTCCCATGGGCAACCTTGATTCCCCTTGCTATGTAACGTAACATATGCCCAGGATGTGACCATCTGGGAGGGCGTCCTCCTCTGTCCATTCTGCCGTTGACGGGCACTCGGGCAGTCCTGTATGAGTCTCGGTGAGCACATTCCTGTTGGGTAGAGACACACCAGTGGAATGGCTGGGTTATAGGCTACATATCCCGCTTTAGTAGATGCTGCCAGTTTTTCCAAAGTGACTGAACCCATATAACACTTCCACTAGCCACCTAAGAACTGTAATTGTGTCCCATGTTGCAACAGTTGGCATTTTCCGTGGCTCCTGCTGACATCAGACTTCCTTTTCACTCTGCCTTTCTTCAGTTCTGTGGGGTCCAACGATGTTTCAACTTGACCATCCATTCATTTCCATTTCTGTTCCCAGATGCAAAATGTTGAAAAAAGTCAAGCCATTTTTCTGACCAAAGCTCAGATTTGTACAATACCTGTGGTCATTTACGGCCATTCAACAATCCTACTACTTACAGAATGTTGTGACGACAGCAACAGCAGGAGCTACGTGTATTCCATTGTCCCACTCAGAGCAGTTATGTCACGCACACCAGTCTGTCATGTTGCTGTGCCTTTTTTTTTTTTTTTTTTTTTTGTATTTTTCTGAAGCTGGAAACAGGGAGAGACAGTCTGACAGACTCCCGCATGCGCTCGACCGGGATCCACCCGGCACGCCCACCAGGGGCGACGCTCTGCCCACCAGGGGGCGATGCTCTGCCCCTCCGGGGTGTCGCTCTGCCGCGACCAGAGCCACTCTAGCGCCTGGGGCAGAGGCCAAGGAGCCATCCCCAGTGCCCGGGCCATCTTTGCTCCAATGGAGCCTCAGCTACGGGAGGGGAAGAGGGAGACAGAGAGGAAGGAGGGGGGCGGGGTGGAGAAGCAAATGGGCGCTTCTCCTATGTGCCCTGGCCGGGAATCGAACCCGGGTCCCCCGCACGCCAGGCCGACGCTCTACCGCTGAGCCAACCGGCCAGGGCGCTGTGCCTTTAGTTATGCTATTGTCCCTGCACCAAAATCCCTTTCCACAGGCTGCTTCTCATATCCTCACAGCATGTGCCCTCCAAAAGAGCCCCCAAACCTCTCGGTGGGACTCTGCTCCCCTCCCCTTTGCTTCCACAGCACTCAGCACTGCCTTACTGCCTACTGCGTCTTATTAACATCCCCCGTCTGTCCCACTGCGCTGGGCCGTAGGGGCCGAACCAGGGTGACTGGACACCTGGCCTTGCATCTATCACTCAAGGCCCGAAAGCTCAAATTCAGTGGCGTTAGGGACAGGAGCCACCATGGGACAGGGACCACCACTCCTGGCACATTTTCACCTGGGAAGGAACGGACTAGAGAAACGATCATTCCGTCAGGGAACATATCTGCTTCAGTTCAGCACTTACAAGAGCCTCCTGTGTGCCAGGCACTGGACCAGGTATTGTGGAAACAGAACATAAGGAGCAGCTCCTGCCTTCAGGAGACAGGTTCCCAGGAGCCAGAACCACTCTTCTCAGGGCTCGCCATTGGTCCTGGAAACGCAGAAGCATGTAATAGGGTCCCACCTCCAGCACATCGGAACGCTCAGGTGTTTCAAGCCAGCCAGGGAATGAAAGGAGGAGAGTCAACACACCAGCTGCAAGTTGACATGGGATTAGTGACCAGTGACAGAAAAAAGATGGTGGCTTGGGGCAGGCGCAGAGGGGTTCACTGTAAAGTGGCAGGAGAGAACTTTCTGGAGTGATAGAAATGTTGTATACCATAGCTGGAGCAGTGGTTACAGGAATGTATTCATCTGTCGAAACATATCAAACTGTGCTGTCAGTAGAGTTGATTTGAAGAGAGCTGGATTCGGAGTCCGCATTGCCACTCACTGGGTGGGTTATCTCAGGCCTGAGTCACCATCTTTTCATCTTCATTTCCACCTGTGAAACACCGTCTGTGAGCTGGTTCAGTGGTGTTCAGTTTCCTTATTTAACCAGAGTCTTACTCTAAACCAGAGACCAGGGAGCTCCCCGGCTGCAGTGGGCATGGGGAGCCTGGTGGCGACCTCAGTCCCTTCCTCTTCCCACGTTCTCTCCAAGTCCCAAAGAGCTCTGACTGGCTCTGATTCTGTCTGGGCTGAGGATTTGCTTCAGACTAAATATATCCCCGTTCCTCCATACCAGATGGTTTCCAGATTCCTTTGGAAGGCATGGAAGGGAGGGCAGAGACAGGAACAGAGCCGTGGCCTTCCCCTCCCTTCTCTTCTGCCTGCTTCCTTTGACGGAGATCACACAGCAAGTGTTTGAGGAGTGGCCGCAGTACTGGACCTCTGATTAGTGGTCAATTTCAGTTGCATTCAAGTTCCTAATAAAGCCTGGATTACGATCATTAGTAAATCCCAGTGACTCTTCACCAGGGAGAGGCAGGAGGCCCGGGCCTAGGCCTCTACGCTACCGAGAGACCAGTGGGTCTTTGTGCCGGACCACTGGGTCATGCGGGAGGGAGGTCACATTTTCACTGTTCTCTCCTCTGACCAGCTCGACTTCCCCTTCTGCTTTCAGAGAACTGTAGAAGTTCCCTGCAGTTGAAAGCGTGAAGACCCCTCTTAACACTCATAAATTTCAGTTTCCATACCTCATAGCTGCATTATTATCCATATGGAAAATGCAAGCCACACACACAAACACAACTTATTATGAGTTCATTAACTTAAATATATATATATACACACATATATACATATAATTTTTTTAAGCATTTATTTGAGCCAAACTGAGAGCATCGGCTGAGGAGCAAGCTCTCAAAATGCTCCTTAAAAATATCTTGATGATGCCTGACCAGGCAGTGGCGCAGTGGATAGAACGTCAGACTGGGATGCAGAGGACCCAGGTTCGAGACCCCGAGGTTGCCAGCTTGAGCGTGGGCTCATCTGGTTTGAGCAAAAATTCGCCAGCTTGGACCCAAGGTCGCTGGCTCCAGCAAGGGGTTACTCGGTCTGCTGAAGGTCTGCGGTCAAGGCACATATGAGAAAGCAATCAATGAACAACTAAGGTGTCACAATGTGCAACGAAAAACTAATGATTGATGCTTCTCATCTCTCTGTTCCTGTCTGTCTGTCCCTGTCTATCCCTCACTCTGACTCTCTCTCTGTCTCTGTAAAAAATAAAATAAAATAAATAATTTAAAAAAATATCTTGATGGATCACACCGTGGGCAGACACTGAAGGGCAGGCAGTGGTTGGCACACCCTGACTTAAAAGAGTCCCCCCACCAGGACCCTACTGCCCCGGGGGGGGGGGGGGGGGGGCTGCAGCCCACAGAGGGCGCCAGCGAGCTGGATCCCGATCAGGCATTCCTGGAGCCAGCCGGAGCCGGCAGCAGCTGATAAACCCTAGCCAGCTGCTTTTCCTTGGACTTCCCTTCCTCTCTCCAGGGTGGTCTCAGCACTAAAGGAAATGAAGAGATGGGGCCACAAGTGCGGATGGACTTGAGGCAGAACTTCTGAGGGGAAAGAGGGCAGCCAGCTTCAGAACGTAGCGATATAACATGAGCCTTATAGGTAACTGAGTATTTTCTAGCAGTCATGTTAAGGTAAAAACAAACAGGCAAAATTACTTTTAGTGATATAATTTAATTAGCTATATCTCCAAAATATCATTTCGATATATAATCAATATAAAAAAATTTAGAAGACATTTTCGCTTTTTTTTTTCTTACTAAGTCTAAGTTCTAGGGTGTATTTCACACTCAAGAGCGCAACTCAGTTCAGACTGGCCGCATTTGAAGTGCTCAATACCCATACGTGGCGAGAGGCTGCCACACTGGCAGTGCACTGGGGAGAGAGAGTCCCTTGACTTCCCGGCAGGGCCCCCCCACCCCCCCATGTCGGAAGGCCATTCCTGGAAGGCGCACTGCTGCTGTCATCCCAGAGCCAGCACCTAGCAGCTCCGGAGAATGTCCTTGTGCAGACCGGGGACCCAGCAGGAGACACAGTGTCATTTGTGCAGAGGATGCCAGGTGGGACTTGCAGGCCAAATCCAGGCCGTGGAGTTGTATTTGGCTCCCACGGTGCTTTTAAATCTCTTGAAGTGGTTGTTGTTCTCATGACCTTACATTTCCTTCCTGGCTCCTGTGGACACTGGGATGTGTAATCCCTGCATAAAGCAGTTCCTGAAGTCAGGCATTCCTGAATGTTAATCTTGGCTCTGCCACTTTTTAGCTGACAATGGATACATTAAACTCATCCTATGAGTACTCTACTATAAATTGAAGATAACACTTCACAGAGATGTATGACTTTAGTGACACAGGAATTAATTGACTAGCACAACGCTGAGTACATAGTAAATACCCAGTAAAGCGTGGTATCAATTTTCCATCCACAGGGGACTTGGACTCTCTAGAGGCCCCGTCGTAATTCCTCTCCCAACACCGGAACACTGGGCAGCACGTGGCAGAAGGACCTCTGAAAAGCAACCCCCACTTCCAGAGATCGGTTGAGGCGCGGCTTCTGCACTCACAATTGTTAGGCAGTTTATTCCCTTCTCTGTTTCCCACAGGTATGGTTCAATTGAAGTAAACATTTCTCCTTATTGAGGCACTGAACGTATTTAAACGCTGATTTCCAGGAACAAAAGGGGGAAGCTAGCAATGAACCAACAGCCCCTCTTGCTGACCTCCACCCTGGTTCCAAGGGGAAGACCCTCAGGATCTGAGCACCGGCTGCTGCTGCTGATAAAGGACAAGATAGCAATGGACCCACACTTGGCCATGGCTCAACCCCAACTTTAGTTTTTGGTTTTTGCTTGTTATGGGGGTCATCAAGAGACTGGGACTTAAAAGAAACACCTAAAAAAAAAAGCATGATAGCCATACACCATAACCCCCTCGAACAGGGTTCAGGCTTCTTCACCATTCCCATCCCCATGTGTCTAATTCAGGAATGTAGGTCAGAGCAAAGAGCGGGCAGCCCACCCCAGGAGACAGAGGCCACGGAACTGGCCGGGGAGGAAGGGGAGACCAAGGAGAACTCTCCGCAGGTCTCTGTTCCCCAGCCTTTCTCTCTGCATGCCGGCTTCTTCGTTCCTCTCTGAGGCAGTGCTCAGCACTGCACTAGACATTTTGATCCTCCTCCCAGTTATTTATCAAAATGACGCCTGTCCCTCCACCTTTTCCTTTCCTCCTCCTGCATTACCCAGTTTCCCTGGTTGTGTCAAGGAAAGAATCTGCATGCTTCGCTTTCAAGGAACAGACCTGGCTCCTGTCTTTACAGTAAGCAATGCAAGTTGGTCTTTGGGGGATAAGGACCAAGGGACAGACAGCCCTGCGCACACGCAGGCAGCTAACGCGGCAGGAGGAGAGGATGGTGGTGATGGAGTAGAGGCAGCCGCAGAGCTTTTTTCCCTACTCCGGATTTAAGTAACTCCTTTGTCATCAAAAATGACAACGTCAGCATCAATAACCTGCTGGTCATAAAATTCATCCTTGGCAGAGAGAGAATTAACATTTGTTTGTTTTTGTTTTTGGGTTTTTTTGTATTTTTCTGAAGCTGGAAACGGGAAGAGACAGTCAGACAGACTCCCGCATGCGCCCGACTGGGATCCACCCGGCACGCCCACCAGGGGCTACGCTCTGCCCACCAGGGGGCGATGCTCTGCCCCTCCGGGGTGTCGCTCTGCCATGACCAGAGCCACTCTAGCGCCTGGGGCAGAGGCCAAGGAGCCATCCCCAGCGCCCGGGCCATCCTTGCTCCAATGGAGCCTTGGCTGCGGGAGGGGAAGAGAGAGACAGAGAGGAAGGAGGGGGTGGGGGTGGAGAAGCAAATGGGCGCTTCTCCTATGTGCCCTGGCCGGGAATCGAACCCGGGTCCCCCGCACGCCAGGCCGACACTCCACTGCTGAGCCAACCGGCCAGGTCAGAATTAACATTTGACGAACACTTGCCACCTGCCAGGCGCTGTGCAAGGCTCGTGGTTCTCAGTAGTTCAGTGGTCAAGGACGCCTCTGGGATTCTTGTGGAAGCTTTAAAATCTCTCCCTTAGAAAAGTCAAATGTACACAAAATTTTACAAATGATATCCTGAAGTACAACCACAGACCCCGAATTAAAACCTTTTGTGCTAAGCCCTCACGTCTGAGAGCATGGGATTACTGAGACTAGACACCCCTGTCCCCACGCCCCTTACAGATAAGGGGACAGACATAATACGTGGCAGAAATAACATGTCAGCCAGAGTTGTCTGAACACTGCAACTTCTGTTCTAGATGAAAATGCCATTTGCTTTTTACCGTTCTGTAAATATCACTTATTTTTAAATGAGGAAATAAAGATTATGTGAGAAACGAAAATCTGTGCAAAGTATTCTAAACCCAGCCATGGGAAATCAGAAAGCTCAGACTTCCTGGAGGCTCCATCCCACACCGTCAGCCAAAGGGTCCACTCCGCGCTCCCCACCGGGAGAGCAAGCCAAACAGGCGCTTTTCTTAGGGGTTTCATGTACCTCAGAACAAGAGGCAACCTCTGTGTCACTAACACCTCAATAAATGGGGGGAATGTAAAAAAGGCAAGCAATTTCTCTTTGAAATAATCTGTCAGTCAAAATGCGAATTAAGAAACCAGTCAAGCCTGACCAGGCGGTGGTGCAGTGGATAGAGCGTCGGCCTGGGATGCTGAGGACCTGGGTTCGAGACCCCAAGGTCGCCAGCTTGAGCGTGGGCTCATTTGGCTTGAGCAAAAAGCTCACCAGCTTGGACCCAAGGTCGCTGGCTCAAGCAAGGGGTTGCTCGGTCTGCTGAAGGCCCGCGGTCAAGGCACATATGAGAAAGCAATCAATGAAAAACTAAGGTGTTGCAACGAAAAACTGATGATTGATGCTTCTCATCTCTCTCCCTTCCTGTCTGTCCCTATCTATCCCTCTCTCTGACAATCTCTCTCTGTCCCTGTAAAAAAAAAAAAGAAACCAGTCAAAGCCTATGGATATGAAACAAAAGACATTTAATTTCAGAATTCTACATGAATATAAAAGAAAGACAATGCATTTGATTATTTCTTTACAGTTACATACACACATATATATATGGGATATATATTCAAACAAGAATGGGAAAAAATGGCGACAGTGATAAAACCTTGCTTTTCCTGTTGAGCGCTCAGGGATAGAGCAAAGGCAACCCTTGCCATGACAAAGGACCCGGGGCAGGAGTTTCCCCAACAGGTTCTGCTGGTCCCTAAACATGTCTAGGGGATTGCTCAATGGCTCTTTAGCATCGCTGTGGCCTCACACACTCCGGTTTCCATGGTAACACAAGCACTCCAGCTATTATGTACCCTACCTCCTCACTAGCCCCTCCATCAACTCTCCACTGGTGGAAAGATGTCAGCATTAGTTGTCTAGGAAAGCCAGGTTTTACAGCAGTTTTAGATTAGGTTAATTACTACTGCTGTGGAAAGCTGTGCATCTTAGGAACCCAAATCTCCCCCCCAAATCTAGGGCAATTCAGCCAAATGCTGGTATCCAGGTTTGGGACTGAAGTCTTCGGCACAAAGACTTCAGGGTGGAGGAGGGCAGGCTCTCTCCCGGGGAAAGGCCTTCTACTTAGAAAAGACTCCGGGAATGAGAGCCATCGGCCTCAAGCATCTGTGTGAGGCCCTGTACAAAGGAAGCAGAGTCTAGAGAAGTCGTTCCCACAGACGGCTTTTCCCAGGTATGCATGGCCACACAGCTAGTCCTGCGGGCCCAGCCCCGACCACAGGTTCTCCCAGAAGGCAGTATTTTAAATCATGTCCTAACAGAGGCTCCTGTGAGGGAAGCTAAACAGAAATCCGGCTATTCAGGAGGAAAGCATGGCACCGCTCTGGCATTCCGGGATCAACTGGCTTCCAACCACCTCTGAACACTCACTGGTCACCGCAGTCAATAGCCCTGCACAACTCCATGCCCCAAGGGTGGCCCGTCATCGCTGACTGACTCTGGAAGGACATTCAGGGTCAAGAATCAGCTGTGGTTGAAGGTGGACCAGCTGGGGTTGAAGTATCAGCTCCCTTTAATACGTTGGCCGCTCAGGTATAATCAGTATCTCTGCTGTGATGGAGTTTTTCAAACCAGATTCACTGGTCCCAATGCAAAAGCCCAACATTTTAAAAGGAAAGAAACTCCAACGCCTCTGGTTCTCACTGATTTACCCACACAGATCTGAATCAATGAGGAGGTCTGCGTTTTGAGCTTGAGCCCTTGGCATGAAAACACTGCCCCGTACCAACACCACAGCAAAACCCATCGCAACTGGCCCCTGAGTGAGATGCCATCCTACAAGCCAGACGGAGGGGCATTTCCAAAGAGATTGTTCCAACATGAAAAGTAAACACAACATTTAAAAAAAAATCTTATAGACTTAAAAAATTGTTAAATACTGGCTCAAAAATACCCCGCCCACCAGTACAGAAGGGAGACAGTACCCTTCCTCGGCAAATGAAAAGGTACAGAGTTCTCCGTACGATTCCACAGGATTAGAACAGTTATATATTACAAGGCAGAAGGTTATGCTATTTGTTTCTCAAATTTGGATTCCAAGTGGATCACAGCTTCTATTAAAAAAAAATGACCTCTCATACCCTTAAAGCAAGGGAAAGCATATTTAATAAATAACTTAAGTGAAACACACACACTCAAAATCAGACATGAACTGCCCAAGGGAAGCATGTGCGCGTGACAGACATCTCTGTCACCACCCCAGGCCCAAAACACTATCGATTCCATACAACCAAAGACAGTCTCCTAAGTCTCAGGCCCCTCCCTCAGTTCGATCCACAGAACAAACTCGATGACAAGGAGGTATCAGGTCACTGCTCTACTCCTCTGTCTGAAGCCAGACCGTGAGTGACAGACCACACACACCGGCGTGAAGTCGTTAGATGAATAAAGTACAGCATGCAGGGAGAAGACTAATGCAGTCTCGCCCTACCAAAAGGGGTTTCTGTTTGAGTTCACTGAGATGGTGCAATGAATTTTATTTTTTCTCAATAAGGAAAAAAGCCCAATGGAAACCTCCACAAACGAATTTGTTAATAAATACTTTTAAGAATGACAAATTTGCTCTAGAGAGAGAGGCTGCTGATCTGTTTTAAACTCCTAACCATCCATTGTTCACCATCTATCAAACTGGAAAGCCAAATTTTATTGTCTTTCTTCAGTAATGCTGTTACAGTAGCAAAAGAGACAGTTGAGTATGGAAAGAGGATGACGCCTAGACACAAAACCACTCTGCCCCCAGGGCCATCTTTCATCCAGCAATACTGCAGCATTGTCAACAGTTTAAAAACAGGCAACCACGCTTTGCTGGGCAACTGCTTCCCCACAGAGGCCTGACTCGGCTCCAGCACAGGGGTGAGAATGGCTACACGGCTTCTCAGAGCAGGCACCAATGGAGCCTTCCGGTGGCCCGGGCTGCTCTCGGGGCAGTGGGTATTTACACGGGGTCAAAGCCATGCCGTTGCTCACCTCGAACACATGTGGACATCTCAACCCAGTCAGAGCTCAAGCTCCTGCCCCATCGCCAAACTCCGCCTGTGCCCATTAGGACAAGGAGGGGCCTGTGCAGCTCTCAGAATGTTGGTGATGAGCCACACCACTTCCGACTGAGAACTCCTCTCCTTTAAACCCTCCCAGCCCTGCAGAGGCTGCTGCTCACTTGCTTCCGGACTGCGGCTGGCTCTCAGAAGACAGTCTAGCACACCTGATCCCTTAGAAGGATGCAATGTAATCCCACCCCTCAGCAGTCACCCTGGACGTAAAGCCAGCCCCAGCCCAGTCATACTCCGGAGCCACCAGGACATAGATACTTCAGCAAGCCTCTAGGAAGCAGTCAGAGACCTTCCGGGACTCACAGTGATCGGGCACAGAAACGCTGGCACCGCCTGGGCACCGGCGATGTTTCAGGCGAGAGGAAACCGAAAGGAGAGGGTGTGCCCAGCAATCTCGATTACTTGGCATCACTGAAGAAAGAGGAAGAGGAGGGAGAGAAAAGGGGGGGAGGGAGGCAGAGAGGGATACAATTTAATAATTAACATTTGTTAAAATATGGTATCATTCTGAAGTTTCCTTTTTCAATACTGTAGGCCAGATACCCTGCAATCTCAGGACTAAGAAATAATGAAAAATTTCCAGGAAAGCTATAAATTCCTTGGCCGTAAACAAGGTATTGAGGAATACAGCCTCACGAGATCAAGAGCTTTCCCAAAGCTAAAGGGGGAAAGACATCTGGCTTAGAGCCCATTTAAATTTCATATACAAAAAATAGCTTTAAACAATACACAAACAAGAAATAAACAAGAAATAACAACAAATATATCCAATACTACCAAAACAGAGAAAAGTCTAAAATATCAGTTAAAAATAACATCAATCCACTACGACTGACAGTACTTAAAAAAAAAAAAAGGAAAAGAAAGAAAACCACGGGCAGTTGAGCACAAATCTCATATTTGTAAAAAACAGAATTTGCCTAAACAAATACGTGGACCGAGCGCTTGCGCCTGCCTGGTGGGGCCCGTTTACGGTGCTGGGTAAGCCGCTGGCCAGGTAGTGGTTTCCCCATCATATTTAAAAAGAGAGAGAGCTGCTAGAACTGCTTCAGAAGGCGGTCTGCGGAAATCATCCAGTGAGTGGGGTTAGAGGTATCAGTCGAGTCATAGGGTTAATTTTCACAATTCAAAACGCAGCAAGCAAGCTGCAAGTCCAAGCTTCTCCGTGAGCAGGAATGACACCTGGCCCACAACAGAGAGAATTCTGGGTGGACACAGTGCTCTGGATCCTTCAGAGGAATCCTAGGTTGAAAGAGAGAGAAGAGCATTAAGCATGTGCAGAAATATTTCTTTTTTGCAAACATCCCACCTATAAGGTAGAGAATCTACACTTAATATTTTCTACAAACTGAGAATTAAAAAATTTAATGGAAAATTGATGAGTTTTTACCAAGTAAACCTCACTTTGTCCTCTTGCTCTAATTAATCTCAGTGCATTACATCATCTTTTTTCTCAAACACAGTTTACATTCCATACCATTCCACACCAGTTTCAGATGTACAGCCAAGTAGCCGGAAAAGCACAAACTCTAGAGTGGCCCCCTGCTGCCCAAGCCCCCACCTGGCCCCATGCCCAGGTGTCTCGACATTATTAACTATGGTTCCCATGCTGCACTCTGCAGCTCTGGGCTACTCTGCAACTACCACTCTGTCCTGCTTAATTCCTTCACTGTTTCGCCCAGCCCAAGAGTTACAAAGCTACTGAGCAGGGAAGCTGGCCCTGGCCGTGTTTGTCTTTCTATAACGCACGTGCCTAACTTAAGCTTTTTAATTGTCAAAAAGCATCCAGCTTCAAAGACTGAATAAACACACGGCCAGCCACACCAACAGATAAAGATCCAGGCTGCCTCCTCCACTGAAGTTCCTGTTATAAAGATCTTGGTTGATTTCAGTAACTGACCATTAGGGCAACTATTTTTTTCTTCCTACGCTTTAAATTCCCCCATGTTTTAAATTTGCCAATAAAGAGTGAACCTGTGATCTGATCAAGTTGTAGCACAGTGGATAGAGCACTGACCTGGGATGCTAAGGCCCAGGTTGGAAACCCTGAGGTCACCAGCTTGAGTGCAGGCTCACCAGCTTGGGCATGGGATCACAGACATGATTCCATGGTCACTGGCCTGAAGCCCAGGATCACTGGTTTGAGCAAAGGGCCGTTGGCTCAGCTTGAGCCCCCCCACCCCACCCCCTGGTCAAGGTACATAAGAAAAGCAATCAATGAACAACTAAAGTGCAGCAACTACAAATTGATGCTTCTCATCTCTCTCCCTTCCCGTCTCTCTCGCTTAAAAAAAGTGAGCCTGTGAAACCCCAGCCCACACCTCCACCCCAAAAGAAACAGAACCCCAGGCCCATGTGCTTCTCTCACTCTCTTTCTCTGCCTGTGACCTCGCTATAGGGCCCAGATGTGCTGGGTAACTTCCAGATCTTGTAAGTAATAAACTTTTTTATCCCCAAAGTTTTCTGATGGTCACTGCTAAAGAGCATCTTACAATCATAACCAAAACTACAATTAAAAAAACCCTACAAGGGTCAGTCCAGACACGACATTTCACAACACAGGTTACTGACAGGCCGAGACCCGTACAAAACACCATCACTACCACTTTCACCACCAAATGTTTACTAACTGCATACTAGATGCAAGGCATTGTCATTATGGAAAGAGAGCAAATGACAGGAGGCCACAAGTACTATTCTTTTTTTTGCCCATTGATTTGAGACAGAGAGAAAGAGGCATCAACTTGTACCACTTGGCTGTTCCGTGTAGTTGTGCCCTCACTGCCTGTTAGTATGTGCCCTGATCTACAACCACGCCAGGACAACTAGCCACCCCCACAGTGTATTTTTTTTTCTTTTTTGTGACAGAGACAGAGACAGGGAGGACAGACAGATAGATAGAAAGGATGAGAAGCATCAGTTCTTTATTGTGGCATCTTAGTTGTTGATTGCTTTCTCATATGTGCCTTGACCAGGGGACTACAACAGAGCAAGTGACCCCTTGCTCAAGCCAGCAATCTCTGGGCTCAAGCCAGCAACCATGGGGTCATGTCTATAATCCCACGCTCAAGCCAGATGACCCTGTACTCAAGCTGGCGACCTCAGGATTTCGAACCTGGGTCCTCTGCATCCCAGTCCGATGCTCTATCCACTGCGCCACTGCCTGGTCAGGACCCACAAGTGTACTCTTAAGTCTGGCCTTTTTTTCCACAAGAAAAACTAGTTACAGATAATACAATACATGTGAAATAGCATTTTAGTAGCATCAGGAAGAGTTCAAAGGGAAAAGGATATCTGGCTGGATTAGCTAAAAAAGGTTGCAGCCTGACCTGTGGTGGCACAGTGCCTAGAGCATCAACCTGGAATGCTGAGGTCGCCAGTCTGAAGTCCTGGGCTTGCCCGGCCAAGGCACTTATGAAAAGCAATGTGTGACTGAAGTAAAGCAACTATGAGTTGATACTTCTCACTCCCCACCCCATTAAAACCAATAAATAAAATCCTAAGCCCTGGCCAGACAGCTTCGTCCCGGAGCACAGAGGCTGCCGTTTCGATTCCCAGTCAGGGCACATACAAGAACAGCTCAACATTCCTGGCTCTCTCTCTCTCCCTCTTCCTCTCTCACTAAAAAGAAAGAATTTTTTTTTAATCTCTTAAAAAAAGGTTTCAAAGAAAAAAAAAAGGTTTTGGGGGGGGGGGGCGTTTAGGCTGGGCTTTGAAGAATGAGTAAGATTCTCATTGCTGAAATTAATGCCCATTAGTAAGTACGTACCTGTGCTTGTATGCACACATACACACACACTTTATGACCTAAATACCAGAGGCCTAGATTAAGTAAATACGAAGGCCTTTGGTAGTGACTTGTAAGAATAGCTTAAGAACCCAACACATTGGTTTAAGGAGGAGACCTTTTATCTCTTCGTTAATTAAACTGTCACCCTAAATCAACTCTATGACCCACCAGACCAGCAACTTGTTTTGAGCAGGATCATTCCCCCAAAAAATAAATTTAAAAAAATAAGTACGTGCACCCTGGCCAGATAACTCGGTTGATTAGAGCGTTGTCCCGATACACAAATGTTGTGGGTCTGAGCCCTAGTCAAGGCACAGGCGGGAGCAGACTGATGTTTCTGTTTCTGTCTGTCTTTCTCCCTGCCTCCCTTCCTCTGTCTCTAAAAATCAATCAATAGAAAGTGTTTTAAGAAGCAGGTGCTAATTCAGCAGCTCTCACCTGGGGGTGATTTTGTGCCCCCTCTTGCCAAGGGACATCTGGCAATGTCTGGAGGCATTTTTGCTGTCACAACTAGGGGAAGGGTGCTACTGGCATCTAGTGGGCAGTGACCAGGGTGCTGCTAAACATTGTGCAATGCACAGGGCAGCCCCACAACAAAGACTTACCTGACCCCAAATGTCAACAGTGCCAGGTTAAGAAACCCTGTGTTAAATAAATGTCTTTTTGGAGTACTATTAATGATAAATTGCATTATCTTCTTCAAAAAATACTTGTTCCTTTTCTAAAATCACCATCAAAAAGATCCACGGTCGCGCCCGACCTGTGGTAGCACAGTGGATAGGGCTGCCTTATCCTGGAATGCTGAAGTCGTTGGTTTGAAGCCCCAGGCTTGCCTGGTCAAGGCACATATGAGAAGCAACTATGTGTTGATGCTTCCAGCTCCTTCCCCCTGCCTTTCTCTCTCTCCTCCTCTCTCTAAAATCAATAAATAAAATCTTTAAAAAAAGGGTTGTACTCATTGTATAAAAAATACAGGTGATGCGCCTGACCAGGCGGTGGCGCAGTGGATAGAGCGTCGGACTGGGATGCAGAGGACCCAGGTTCGAGACCCCGAGGTCGCCAGCTTGAGTGCAGGCTCATCTGGTTTGAGGAAAAGCCCACCAGCTTGAACCCAAGGTCACTGGCTCCAGCAAGGGGTTACTTGGTCTGCTGAAGGCCGGCGGTCAAGGCACATATGAGAGAGCACATATGAGAAAGCAATCAATGAACAACTAAGGTGTCGCAACACACAATGAAAAACTAATGATTGATGCTTCTCATCTCTCTCCGTTCCTGTCTGTCTGTCCCTGTCTATCCCTCTCTCTGACTCACTCTCTGTCTCTGTAAAAAAATAAAAAAATAAATAAATAAAAATTAAAAAAAAAAAAAAATACAGGCGATGCAATGAAATCTGTGGGCTTGGAGACTGAAGAGCTCCTATCTGGAGATGCAGGCTTGGACACAGTTACCACCCAGAGAACAGAACTGGGATGTTGAAGCAGACAAACATGCCGGTGGGGGGCAGGGGGCAATAGCAGAGATGAGCAGGGAACTTAAGCACTGAAAAACACAAAGAGGAGGAGGGGGAGGCAGACAACAGTAAGCTGCCACAGAGATGGGAGAGAATTCAAGAGGAAGGAGGAGAACAACATGACAGCCAAGGAAGGCATTCCAAGATACCGCAAGTGACCAGGCAGAAAGTAAAATGAAAATGCCATTGCCTAATCCACTGGAAGGTCGTCATTATCCGTGGGCCTCCGCTTTTCTGAATCACTAACATTTTTGAGAATCTAATAAAAATATGTGTATTTTTTCTCCTCCAGAAAAATACACATATGCGCCTACACATAAAATTATACCAGTAATACCAAGAACTTTATTAGAAATTTATGAAGTCCACAGTTAAGAGGTCAAGCAACCCTGCTCTAAAACTTTTTGGTAAATTATATTAAACTGGCTTATTTTTAAATGCCTTTCTTCCAAAAGCAGAGTTGTCAAGATAGAAAGACCTAACTATTTCTTGACTCTTCAAAAGTGAAAGTAGGCCCTGGCCGGTTGGCTCAGCAGTAGAGCGTCGGCCTGGCGTGCGGGGGACCCAGGTTCGATTCCTGGCCAGGGCACACAGGAGAAGTGCCCATCTGCTTCTCCACCCCCCCCCCTTCCTCTCTGTCTCTCTCTTCCCCTCCCGCAGCCAAGGCTCCATTGGAGCAAGGATGGCCCGGGCGCTGGGGATGGCTCCTTGGCCTCTGCCCCAGGCGCTAGAGTGGCTCTGGTCGCGGCAGAGCGACGCCCCCTGGTGGGCAGAGCGTCGCCCCTGGTGGGCGTGCCAGGTGGAGGTCGGGCGCATGCGGGAGTCTGTCTGACTGTCTTTCCCCATTTCCAGCTTCGGGGGGGGGGGGAGTGAAAGCAAAAAAAGATGTAACTAATAAAAAAACAACAATGTATTCTTCAAAAATACCATATGCATGGTTTTGACTTACAGGTATATAGATTGAACTACTTAGACACACATAACTCAAACACCAAACCTGCCTCAAACAGCCCATCTTAGAAGTCAGAAGAAGGTGAAAGAAAAGAATCCAATCATTCATTCAAGGATAAATAAGGAGATTATGCTGAAATCTAATTTTTTAGAAAAGTATAAAGATTTATCCATAATGATTAGGCTTTTCTTTTCTCCCCATAGCTGATGAAAGAGTACTTATACTCATGCCTCATTGGTGTAATGAGCATGGCAAACCAGAGATCACTCCAGCTGCCACAAAAGCCTAATCAAACAAGACCAAGTCCCATCCAGTTTTCTTTTGTAACAATAATCACAATGTGCTTCCAAAACATCACTTCACTTGAGCCTCATAAGAAATCGCTAAAGTAGGCCCTGGCCGGTTGGCTCAGCGGTAGAGCGTCAGCCTGGCGTGCGGGGGACCCGGGTTCAATTCCCAGCCAGGGCACATAGGAGAAGCGCCCATTTGCTTCTCCACCCCCACCCCTCCTTCCTCTCTGTCTCTCTCTTCCCCTCCCGCAGCCAAGGCTCCACTGCAGCAAAGATGGCCCGGGCGCTGGGGATGGCTCCTTGGCCTCTGCCCCAGGCGCTAGAGTGGCTCTGGTCGCGGCAGAGCGACGCCCCGGAGGGGCAGAGCGTCGCCCCTGGTGGGCGTGCCAGGTGGATCCTGGTCGGGCACATGCGGGAGTCTGTCTGACTGTCTCTCCCCATTTCCAGCTTCAGGAAAAAAAAAAAATTTAAAAAAAATATATATATATAAAAAAAAAAGGAAATCGCTAAAGTAGATGTAACTATATCCTCATTTTCAGAGGAGGAAACTTGGGCTCAGAGAGAACGAATGGTTTCCCAGGCCAGAGGAATGATGACTCAAATCAGGTCTAACTACAAAAGCCCTGGTCTCCCCGGGGGACGCATGGCTTCTTCAGAGGAGAGCACAGCAGCCGCTGACTTTTATCAGAAGACCCTGGGCAGTCAGCAGTCCCAACACTCAATGATCCTCTCTGTTCTAAGCCTCAAAAACATCTTGTGTATGTTTTCCAGGGTCCTTCAGCACGAGCTGTTTATCTGGAAGGCTTCACTGATAGATAAAGCTGAAGTCTACAACAGAAGGGAGCAGAGCTACTTCACGCTCACTGAGCATATTCTCAGAACTTCCGCACTTGGATTCAAAAATTAGTTAACACTTGTTTTTAATTTGCTTAACAAATACTCTGAAGATATCTTTCACGTGTTCCATCTGTCCAAGAACACAGAGACCAGGTGGGGCTGTGTTCACAGCTCTACCCCGCTCACCTGGGAGAGGGCTGAGGAGATGCTCAGTAACCATCTGCTAAGTGAACTCAAGGGCAAGGACCCAGCCTTGTAATTTTTACATTACTGACAAGTGGGAATTCGAAAAGTGCTACTGACTGACGAGATGCAGAAAGGAACCACATTCAATAAGAATATAGAATTAGTACCTTTTTTCCCCTCTTTCTTCCCCTCAGACCATTTCAATCTTGTTGGTGTCATCAGGGCAGCTGGGGAGCCAGAAAATAACTGTAACAAGAAAATTTTATGGTGGCTTATAAATTCTAATGTCATTCTAACAAACTTGACTAACTGGTTCAGTTTCAGTATGAAGAATTCTACTGACATATTTATATCTACTTAATCTTAAATGGCTTTCTTGCTGGCTTAATGAAGTAAGCATGCCTGGGTTGCCAAGGACTCCTCCACAGGTAATGCAGTGCCAGGTAGCCTGGCTCAATGCTACCCACGCTGTGGAGTCTCCCAGTAATCAGCGCTCCCCCCACACGGTGTTCAGGAGCTATTTCACTGTATTGTCTTCTCTGCTTATGACTGGCTATATCTTCCTTGAACTCAAAATGCGTCTGTTGAATGAATGAATCAATGAAAACCTATAGAAAGATGAGAGTCACCAAAGATGAAATGATTAAGAAAAGGGCAGCATGACCAGGTAGAGGCACAGTGAATAGAGTGTTGGACTGGGATGCAGAGGACCCAAGTTCGAAACCTCGAGGTTGCCGGCTTGAGCACGGGCTCATCTGGTTTGAGCAACGCTCACCAGCTTGAGCCCAAGGTCGCTGGCTCAAGCAAGGTCACTCGCTCTACTGTAGGCCCCTGGTCAAGGCACACACGAGAAAACAATCAATGAACAGCTAAGGTGACACAACAAAAAACTGATGCTTCTCATTTCTCTCCCTTCCTGTCTGTCCCTCTCTCTGTCTCTATCACAAAAAAAGAAGAAGAAAAAGGCATGGTTGAATGGTCCAGAGAAACACAGTAAAACAGATGTCAGTGTATCAATATTCCTCCTTTCTATAGATAAACACAAAGAGAAAGTACATACAAAGAACAATATCTTACTAAGTTCATGTTTTCTTTGCTTTTTAATTCACCAATGGCTGGAGATTCCAGAGTCGGGGCCTTGTTCTTCTTTTCTGACATCATCTGATTTCCCAGGACCTTCCGCTGATTTAGGAAGAGAAAATATTTTATTTGTAAACATCTACTGTATCTATATTATAGCTATTCTGGCCTTCAAAACTATAGTTTCTGATAAATTCTCCCAGGCCATCTTTTACAAAGGAGGTCAAAGTATGTTACCAAAAAAAAAAAAAAAAAAAAGGAAAAGAAAACCCTAAAATCATTGCCTTTCTTTCTTTTTTTTTTTTGTATTTTTCTGAAGTTGGAAATGGGGAGGCAGTCAGACAGACTCCCGCATGTGCCCGAGAGAATCCACCTGGCACACCCACCAGGGGGCGATGCTCTGCCGCAATCAGAGCCATTCTAGCGCCTGAGGCAGAGGCCAAAGAGCCATCCTCAGCGCCCTGGCCAACTTTGGAGCCTTGGCTGCGGGAGGGGAAGAGAAAGACAAAGAGCAAGGGGAGGGGGAGGAGTAGAGAAGCAGATGGGCGCTTCTCCTGTGTGCTCTGGCTGGGAATTGAACCCGGGACTCGCACACGCCAGGCTGACACTCTACCACTGAGCCAACTAGCCAGGGCCTTCATTGCCTTTCTTTTAGGTAGGAAAAGAAAACCCTGAGCCTGACCAGATGGTGGCACAGTGGATAGAGTGTAGGATTGGGATGTAGAGGACCCAGGTTCGAGACCCTGAGGTCGCCAGTTTGAGCGCGGGCTCATCTGGTTTGAGCAAAGCTCACCAGCTCGGACCCAAGGTCGCTGGCTCGAGCAAGGGGTTACTCCGTCTGTTGAAGGCTCACGGTCAAGGCACATATGAGAAAGCAATCAATGAACAACTAAGGTGTTGCAACGAAAAACTAATGATTGATGCTTCTCATCTCTCTCCTTTCCTGTCTGTCTGTCCCTATCTATCCCTCTCTCTGACTCTCTGTCTGTCTCTGAAAAGACAAAACAAAACAAAACCCTGAAATCACTGCCTTTCTTTTAGGTAATCACTTTTCCTCTACATTTAATAAGGCTGCCCTGGCCAAGTAGCTCAGTTGGTTAGAGTGTTGTCCCAATACGCCAACATTGTGAGTTAGAGCCCCAGTCAGGACACATACAAGAATCAACCAATGAATGCATGAATAAGCGAAACAACAAATCGACATTTCTCTCTCTCTCCCTTCCTCTCTCTCTCTAAAATCAGTAAATAAAAATAGGCGCTGGTCAATTGGCTCAGTGGATAGGGTGCTGGCCTGGCGTATGGACATCCCAGGTTCCATTCCTGGTCAGGGCACACAAGAGAAGACACCATCTGCTTCTCTCCTCCCTCTCCCCTTCTCTTTTTTCCCCTCCTGCAGCCAGTGGCTCAACTGGTTTCAAGCGTCGGCCCCAGGTGCTGAGGATAGCTCAGTTGGTCTGAGCATCAGTCCCAGACGGGGGTTGCCAGGTAGATCCCAGTCAGGGCACATGTAGGAGTCTATCTATTTCCCCTCCTCTCACTTAAAATAAATAAAAATAAATAAATATATATTTTTTAAAAGGGAGGCTGCAATGTTAGCAACAACTTTGCAGTTGATTTAGACTCGCTAATACAGGCAACTACTGTGTGCTTCTGTGACCACAAAAGAAATGCCAGTTACTTGTATAATTTTTCCCCAAAGCTATTGTCTCTGGCAGTTCTCAAGAGGCCCCTCCTCCACTCCCAACCAAATACTTACACCGGGTCCACTCTAAGACTTTGCTTTCCCGTCATGTCCACACACAGGAATGGAAAATTTTGACAAATTCTGTAAGAGTTTCTAATATGGCCACAAGAGGTTACAGAATTTCCTAAGAGGGTCACATGACTATAAAAGCATTCAGAGCAAAACTAAAGGCCCTTTCATCTCTGAACAGCTTAGAGAGCTGATGTAACTTAATGTAACAGCTGACGGTGACAATTCCATCTCTGAAAAAATCTTCCCTCTTTTCTTCATTAGAAAATAAATTTAAATTCCAAAAAAAGAACATGAAAACTAGAACACTAAACTCTACAATATACATATTAGCAGCAATATTCAGAATATCTGAATGTGATAAATTATGAAAGAAATTTTAGAGGAAAAAAGTTTAGCAAAAAAAAAAAAAAAAGAAGAAAGAAATCAAAACAATAAAAATCAAATAGCTAAAACAGAAATATTTGACTGACTCCTTTCAGAAGTCAGAGAATGCCTCAGAGTAAGCTGAACTGGGGATGCCAAGAGCCAAAGCATTGACTGTAAAGCCTCCAGAGAACTCTGTAAAAGACATTTCATTACTCCATTGCTATAGAGCCAAAACCTACAACTATTACTAGCTCAAAAGTCTCTTCATTTATAATAAAAACACCTGCCAACCAGGCGGTGCCGAAGTAGATAGAGCATTGGCCTGGGAGGCAGAAGACCCAGGTTCGAAACCCCAAAGTCACCAGCTTGAGTGTAGGCTCACCAGCTTGAGCGCGGGAGTCACCAGCTTGAGTGTGGGATCATAGACACGACCCTATGGTCGCTGGCATGTGCCCAAAGGTCACTGGCTTGAAGCTCAAGGTCGCTGGCTGGAGCAAGGGGTCACTCACTCTGCTGGAGCCCCCCAGTAAAGGCACATATGAGAAAGCAATCAATGAACAACTAAGGAACCGCAACAAAGAACTAATGTTTCTCATCTCTCTCCTTTCCTGTCTGTCTGTCCCTGTTTCTTTGTCTGTCTGTCTGTCTCTCTCTCTCTCACTAAATAAATAATAATGCTACTATAAACATGGGCATACAAATATTTGTTTGTGTCTCTGCTTTCAATTTGGGGAATTATATACCCAGAAGTGAAAACTGATAGATCATACAGTAATTTTATTTTTAATGTTTTTAGAAACCACCATACTGTTTTCTATAGAGGGTGTGCCATTTTACACTCCACCAATGGTACGCAAGGGTTCCAGTTCTCCATATCCAAACCAGCACTTACTTTCTGTTCTTTGTTACAATAGCCATCCTTGTGGTTATGAATTGGTATCTCATTATGGTTTTGATTTGCATTTCCCTAATGATAAGTGATACTGAACATCTTATTCGTGTGTTTATTGGCCATTTGTATATCTTTTTCCTAGAAATATCTATTTAAGTCCTTTGGCTATTTTTCAATTGGGTTTTTTTGAGGGGGCTGTGGGGGTTCGGTTTTTTGCTATTGTAAGAGTTCTTTTTATATTCTGGATATTACTTTCTTATCAGATATGTTTTACAAATATTTTCTCCCATTCTGTTTGTTGCCTTTTCACTCTGTGAATAGCAAAGGAAACTTTAATGTCAAGCAAACCTAATGTTCCAGAGGCTATTGGCCCCAGTGGCTCAGGACTGAGCATGAATTTTAAACTTCTATTAATGATATTAACTAGGACCAAAATTAGAGTTGGATGAAGTTGCAAATGCTAACAACTACAGCTTACTAGAAAAAAATATATGTACTATATTTTTCGCTCCATAAGACAAACTTTTTTCCCCCAAAAGTGGAGGGGAAATGACCATGCGTGTTATGGAGCGAATGTTGGATTTTTAGCTGCTGCAGGTTCCCGGACAACTAGAAGAGTATTTGAACATTAAAGTCTCTTCTCATTTGTTAATAACACTGCTAATGGTTGTTAATACTGCTGTTGAGTTTACTACTGTCGTATATTTTATTAAATATTTTAACACACCATTTGGTTCAGAATATTTTTTTTTAATTTTTCTCCTTAAAACCCTAAGTTCGTGTTATGGAGCAAAAAATACAGTATATCACAAGACATACACATATTTGAGGGGGCACAATTTTTCATTTTAAGCAAAGAGCTCCTTAATTCTTGCTAGATTTATAGATGTTAATAATGTTAAAACAATTTTAAAAAGAAAAACAGGAGAATATAGAACAGTGCTAATCTCACTCCAAGTTTACTAGATAGAACCTTGCCTTAGTTATTGCTGGAAATCTGAACCCCATAATCAAGTTATCTACTGCCACCTGATGACAATATCCCTTAACTACAAGTTCCATAAAGACGGGTAAATCGAATCTGCAGACAATGATGGCAGCAACAGCACAGAAGTACATATTGTATTTGTTTTAAGAAGAAGATTTGTAACGAATTTGATACAATGTAAGAGAATATAACTGATCAAACATAAAGCTCACAAAAATTTGAGTTATTTAAAACATAAAATCCCTGTTTTAACAATTTTCCTAGTCTCTGTCAACCTTTTCATTTCTCTATAACTTGAGCAAAATTGCACAATGAAGTGTGTAGTGAAAAGAAGGCCACGAGGAAAAAGAGACTCCCTACAGGAGCAGGAATAAGGACTCTGCTCTCAGCCCCAGAGGAAGGACGGGCCTTTATTTCTTTTATTCCTCCCTTCTCCAATCACAGAGCCCCTTCTCTGATTTGAAGCACAGCAAAATGCTTTGAAAAACAAAACCTCTTCCCAAGTTCTGTCCTTATCCCCCTACAAATGAGCCCTTTATAGGATCCCAAGGAATAGAAGAAAACTGTTTATGCCTAAGACAGTCCAACTGTTCGATTTTCTCAGTCAATGCAGAAACCGACAGCGCAATGGACCCACCTTAATAAGGCCACTGAAGGAATGTGAACGGGCCCTCTTCTGTACCCGGGGAGTGGAAGGTTCTTGCCCTGGTGTTTGGGCCACAGACTGCTTATTAAACTAAAAGAAAACAAAAAGAACATTTTGTTAATATTCTCTCATCAAGAGATAGATAGCATTCTGTGACAACTTTATGAATAGCTAAGTGTAAATACCGAGACAAGTCCAGGAATAAGTGAGTCTGCACACAAACACATTAGTAAGGTGGCAAGCAAATCACAAAGGCAGAAAAGATGCTGCCAAAAAACAGGTCCAAGTTTATTAAATTAGTATGAGGGTTAATTAAATAGTACACACCAAAAAGTCAAATTGGAATCGGATCTATCAACAGTATTAGATCTAACTGCCAGATTACAGCAAATACAGAGGACTAAATAACATATTATACATCACTACAGAAACGCAACCAGCCAAATCCAGACTGCGGGATACAGGAAGAAGAACAACATGATTTATTTCGCAAATAAACTGCGAGAGGTGGGGAGAATGTGTACATATATTTAAATGCCATGTGATATCTTGAATTGGATCCCAGAACAAAGATATTACTGAAACACTGGTAAAATCTGAGTAAGGTCTGTAATGTTAACAGTAGCACCCTTGTTAATTTCTTAGTTTTAATACTGTTAACAGAAGAAACTGAGTGAAAGGTATGTGGTATTCTCTGTACTATCTTTGCAATTTTTCACTAAATATAAACTAAGTCAAATTTTAAAAGTTTATTCAAATAAAGAAAATTTGGCAATTTTTTAAAGGAGAAAGAGAAATGAGAGAAAAGGGACTTATAGATTTAAAAAAGATCTTGTAGTTGCATCAACAACAAAAAATGCATACCCTTTGGTCAAGCCACTTCTAGGAAAAAATCTGCAATGAAAAGACTTATAACAAAAATGTATATGCTTGACCAGTGGTGGTGCAGTGGATACAGCGTCAACCTGAGATGCTGAGGACCGAGGTTCAAAACCCAAGGTTGCCGCCTTGAGTATGGGTTCATCTGGCTTGAGCACAGGCTCACCAGCTTGGGCATGGGGCCATCGGCTTGACCATGGGTTCATACTTAATCCTGGTTTGATCCCAAAGGTTACAGGCTTGAAGCCCAAGGTTGTTGGCTTGAAGCCAGTGATCAAGAGGTCACTGGCTCGGTTTGAGACCCACCTCTCATCAACGCATGCATGAGAAGAAATCAGTGAACAACTAAAGTAATGCAGCAACAAACTGATGCTTCTCATCTCTCTCCCTTCCTGTCTCTCTCTCTCAAAAAAAGTATAAAAAAAATGTATAAACTAAAAAATGACCTAATTGCCCCAACATGCCCAACAGAAGGCAAACTATACATACATTAGATTATATATAATAAAATATTATATAACCATTAAAATGTTTACAGCCTTTTAATGACATTGAAATGTTTATGATATAATTTTAAATGAAAAGGGTAGGATATAGAAAAGTTGAATATATATTCTGTCAATTAAGCAGAAGAAAAAATGTGAAATACACACTTATAAGAAGAAACAATAGAAGAAAATACTCTAAAATGTTATCAGTGGTTATCTCTAGATTATATGTAGTTTTTCTTTTTTTCTTTCTCTCTACAGTCTTGTGGAGATTACAATGTCTTCATAGTAAGCATTATTTTTATAATCATGGAGAAAAATTAGAAAATAGTAAAATTATAGTTTATTCAAAAAGAAATGGCAGTATTTTAAATGTAGGCAAAGAGTTTGCAGGCATGCATAAGAAAATGCTTATGCTGTAATATTTAGTGAAAAGGGAATGATGAAAGAAAGTCTATGGTATACTCAAACTATATAAAAATATATCCATACAAAAAGGACTGAAAGAGCCAAAAGTAAACAGTGGTGTGATGAGTGATTTTATTTTTTTATCCTTCTCTATAATTTTCTATTTTTCTTTTTTTTTTCTTTTATTTTCTTCCTGTCTATTTTTCTTTAAAAAGAAAAAAGAGCCCTGGCCGGTTGGCTCAGAGGTAGAGTGTCGGCCTGGCGTGCAGGAGTCCCGGGTTCGATTCCCGGCCAGGGCACACAGGAGAGGTGTCCATCTGCCTCTCCACCCTTCCCCCTCTCCTTCCTCTCTGCCTCTCTCTTCCCCTCCCGCAGCCAAGGCTCCAAAGTTGGCCAGGGCGCTGAGGATGGCTCTGTGGCCTCTGCCTCAGGCGCTAGAATGGCTCTGGTTGCAACAGAGCGATGCTCCAGATGGGCAGAGCATCACCCCCTGGTGGGCGTGCCGGGTGGATCCCGGTCGGACGCATGTGGGAATCTGTCTGACTGCCTCCGTTTCCAGCTTCAGAAAAATACAAAAAAAAAGAGCAAAAACAATATTAAGACAGGATTCTTGATAAGTGATTACACCTGTCATTACACCTGAATTACTTAGTCACAACCAAGAATTAAATCACTCCACTGCTTTAAATCTGTACTAATTCTGAGCCAACACTGTCTAAAATCCCAGTCACATCACAATTTGCTAGATGTCATAATAACTTCAAAGAGAGTGAAAGAGAATTTCTCTTAAAGGACTTTGTCAATTGTAAAGAACAGCTCAGTTCTCCCTGCCCATATAGCTCAGTTGGTTAGAGCATCACCCTGAAGGGCAGAGGTTGCCGGTTTGATCCCCGGTCATGGCACATACAGAAACATCTTCTTTGTTCCTGTCTCTCTCTGCCTCTCTCACTAAAATCAATAAATAAAAATAAATAAAGAACAGCCCAGTTCAACATTGTCTGAGCACTTGCTTATGTCTGGCCATATACTTGAGATAAGGTATAAAAAACAATTTAAAACACAGACCCTTCCCTCAAGAAGTTCCCAACTGAATACAAAGTCAAGACTGGCCTGGCCAGTTCAGCTGAAATTCAAGAGGGTCTGAGATAAAATAAATTTCCTGAGAAAGAGACTAACCATGTCACCAGGATTTACTCAAAATGGCAAATGAGAGACCTCCCATTTTCCCAAAAGAAACAAACTTAGCCACTAGAATTCCTATTTCTAAGACAAGGCCCTTGGATAATGGTGTTTTCTAACTGCAAACAACTCACTAAGAGCTACCACTTTTGTTCTGCTATGCCAGCCACTTGACATAGATTCTCTATAATCTTTACAAAATGGGCATTATTACAATCACCATTTTACAAAGAAGAAAACTGAAATTCAGAAAGGAAAAGTTATTTGCCAAATAGGCCCTGGCTGGATGGCTCAGCAGTAGAGCATCGGCCCGGTGTGTGGGAGTCCCAGGTTCGATTCCCGGCCAGGGCACCCTGGAAGCGCCCATCTGCTTCTCCACCTTTCCCCCTTCTCTCTTTCTCCCTCCTCTCCCCCCTCTCTCACCGCCCCCCCACCTCACCCCAACAGCCATGGCTCATTTGAGCAAGTTGGCCCAGGTGCTGAGGATGGCACCATGGCCTCGATTCAGGCGCTAAAATAGCTCAATTGCTAAGCAATAGAGCAACGGCCCCAGATGGGCAGAGAATCGCCCCCTAGTGGGCTTGCCAGGTGGATCCCGGTGGGGCACATGCGGGAGTCTATCTCTCTGCCTTCCCCTCTCACTTAATAAAAAAAAGTTATTTGCCAAATAAATATGAAGGGTTTAAACTATGGAATAATATAGTGTAACTGCTGGTCCCCTCTCAGAAAACTTGGTACATGACCAAATTAGAGAAACTCTTAACCACACTTGGATCCTTCTGTTTAACTTGAGAAATCCAAGAGCCTGCACTCCTTTCTCTAAAAGGGCAGTAGTACAGAGCGCACTGTACTACTACTTCCATAGACAAGTTTGCTTTCACGGCTGAACCAAAACTTGGGCCAACAGGAGTCAAAAATTGAATGAGATTCTTTTCTATTGTTTTTCTTCTTTCTTTCTTCCTTTTTTAATTGACATTCTTAACAATATTCCTTAGTGATTGTACAACCACGATCACATTCCTAAAGCCCTGTCACTGTCTGCCTGCTTTCGGGCACCTGTCTGATGAGCTGTTTCTTCTTTGCGGACTCGGGCAGATTGTGAACGTGCTGGAACAGCTCTCTCAGTGCCTCTTCCGTGCGCTGCTGGGTCTCCTCCTGATGAGAGCAGGAATCGGTCCGGTTCCGTTTCTGAGATTTTGCCAGTTGGAAGGACTTAGAATGACATGAAACTGTCAGATCAAGATCATCCTAGAGAAAATTTTAAAGCATAGTAAATTAATATATCCTACCAGCTTGGTTTTCAGGTTCCCACAACCCTGAAGCAAAAAGAAGGGTGGGGGAGTGGAGAACATGATATATTCTTATACCCAGGAATGAGAAAGTCTAGAAACTATTATCAGCCCTGGCTGGATAGCTCGGTTGGTTAGAGCGTTGGCCTGATATGCCAGTTCGATCCCCAGTCAGGGCACATACAGGAACAGATTGATGTTTCTGCCTCTCTCTAATATCAATAAGTAAATTTTGAAAACTATTATCAGATAAAGAGAAACCTCTAATTATATAAGTGAAAGTTTACTTAGAAAGTCACAAAGGTAGAAGAAATGGGCTCAGGAAACAAGTTACAGAGGCAAAAGGTTCCCTTGGAAAAAAAGAAAGAAAAAACAAAAAAGAAGGGCTCTTTGAGCTTAGGAGAGAAAAGGATAAAGGAAACTAAAGGTAACACGCCGGGGGGGAAGTGAGGGAAGGGGGAAAAGTGGAGGGGTTCGAAAAGGCACAGGCGTGCTCCAGAGAGGGAAGCAGGAAACCTGCAATTATAGACTATATTAACTGCCCACTCCCAGACCTACCCAGAGAACCTAAATTCATTCAGAGTTGTCACCAAAAGCTATATAGAAGCTCAGTTTTCAGAGCATCTTTCAACCTCACGTATTTTCACTGTAACCCTATGATATACACAGGAAAGTATCATCATTCCCATTTGATAGAAGAAAAAAACTGAAGTTAAGCTCTAAGTTTAAACTTCTCTTGGATACTGAAGTGACAGACCCCTCCGGGAGCCCAGGTACACCGGTTCTTGGCTGGTGTTCTCTCCCACATGACAACGTGATGTGAAACTACACAGCAGCAGTAGAGACACAAAACAACTCTCTTAGAAAAACCACACCCCAGTTAAGCTAGTTGAAATCAAATACCATTTGCCTGGTCATATCAAGTATTTGCTAAATAGATGCAGAAACAAACAGGAACATGAAAAAATAGTACAAGACGATAGTTTCAGTTTCTGACCAAGATGAACTAAACAAATATCATCAAAACTTACTTGTGAAGGCCCTGGCTGGTTGGCTCAGTGGTAAAGCGTCAGCCTGGCGTGCGGAAGTCCCGGGTTCGACTCCCGGCCAGGGCACACAGGAGAGGTGCCCATCTGCCTCTCCACCCCTCCCCCTCTCCTTCCTCTCTGTCTCTCTCTTCCCCTCCAGCAGCGAGGCTCCATTGGAGCAAAGATGGCCCGGGCGCTGGGGATGGCTCCTTGGCCTCTGCCCCAGGCGCTAGAGTGGCTCTGGTCGCGGCAGAGCGACGCCCCCTGGTGGGCAGAGCATCGCCCCCTGGTGGGCGTGCCGGGTGGATCCCGGTCGGGCGCATGCGGGAGTCTGTCTGACTGTCTCTCCCCGTTTCCAGCTTCAGAAAAATAAAAAAAATAAAAAATAAAAAAAAAGAAGAAAAAACTTACTTGTGAAATTTTTTTAACTTCTCACTTTTTAAGGTCAATAATCATACATATGTAATCTTGTTAATAAACATCACACATTTCCTTTCTAAGTTCATCTTTTAGCTATTTGATAGTTTGTTACCTCACTGTTGAACCTGAAATAAGACTGTAGTACATAGTACATAAAATTGTACTTTTATTACCATGAAATATTTACTACATTTGACATTTACAAACTGTTTATACCTGTATGCCTTAAGAATGCATACAGGCTCTATGAAAACCTTTAAACACACCATGTGTGCCATCAGCACAGAACCTCGGAAAGCAGACTGGTGTGGGAGCATTTCTTCCTAATGGACTCATTAACCTTTTTAGAAAATAGACCTTAGTATAGACTCAGAGTTTTTTTGTGTGTGTCACAGACTTTTTTCAACTTTACTGGATTATATCTGACAAAATTTTAAGATATTTAAAGTAGACAATGTAATAATAAATAATATTCCTAAGAAAAATCTCATATACAAACTGACCCCATACTCCTTTTCTCACACCTAAAAGGAATAAAATAAACATATTTTTAAATAATCTACAGGAGCACCTGACTGGTGGTGGCACAGTGGATAAAGTGTATACCTGGGACACTGAGGTCCTAGGTTTAAAACCCCAAGATCGCCAGATTTCATGCAGGCTCACCAGCTTAAGCCCAAATGTCTCTGACTTGAAGCCCAAGGTCACTGGCTTGAGCCCAAGGTTGCTGCCTTGAGCAAGGGGTCACTGGCTCAGCTAGAGCCCCCCAGTCAAGGCACATATGAGAAGCAGTCAATGAACAACTAAATGCCACAACTATAAGTTGATGCTTCTCATCTCTCTCCATTCCTATCTGTCGAAGGAAGAAATGGGGGGGGGGGGGGGAAGGGAGGGAGGAATTTATAGGAGCATTTTTACTTCAACACAACTTTCAGTCTTTTTCCTTATCTCAAAATAACTAATTTTAAAGTATAACAAAAACATTTTATTTTCCATAGCTTTACTTTGTTTTTTTGTTGTTTTTTTTTACAGACAGAGAGAGAGAGTCAGAGAGAGGGATACGGACAGATAGACAGGAATAGAAAGAGATGAGAAGCATCAATCATCAGCTTTTCGTTGTTATACCTTAGCTGTTCACTGATTGCTTTCTCATATGTGCCTTGACCGTGGGCCTTCAGCAGACCAAGTAACCCCTTGCTTGAGCCAGCGACCTTGGGTCCAAGCTGGTGAGCTTTGCTCAAACCAGATGAGCCCAAGCTCAAACTGGAGACCTCGGCGTCTCAAACTTGGGTTCTTGGCATCCCAGTCCGACGCTCTATCCACTGAGCCACCACCTGGTCAGGCCATACTTTGTTTTAAAACTCCATTAATTTTAATTAATGCTCTCCTTGTTTGAGCTAAGAACAATTTCCTATTCTTACCTTTGATGCTTGAGTTCTGGAGCTCAAATAGTGCAATCTGGCACATTCCCGAATATAAGCAGGAGCCTGGGCAAGTTACAAAAGAAAAACAAGACCAAATAATTAGTAGTATCTACAGTTCTTTTAAAACCCAAGGACAGCCTACCGGTGGTGGTGCAGAGGACAGAGCATTGACCTGGGACACTGAGGTCCCAGTTTCAAAAGCCCAAGGTCACCGGCTTGAGCGCGGGCTCATTCAGCTTGAGTGTGGAGTCGCCGGCTTAAGTGTGGGATCATAGACATGTTCAATGGCTTGAGCCCACAGGTCGCTGGCTTGAGCAAGGGGTCAATGGCTTGGCTGAAGCCCCCTAGTAAAGGCACGTATGAGAAACAATCAATGAACAACTAAAGTGATACAACTACGAGTTGATGCTTCTCATCTCTTCCTCTTCCTCTCTCAATTAAAAAAAAAATTAAAAATAAGACTTAAGGATCATGGTTCTCAAAATAATTTGACTAGCACATTACTTTGAAAAAACAAAACACCTTCAAAATGCTTTTTTCTATAGCTTCCACTAAAAAGATAATCTCAACAATCTGATGGGAAAACTGTGAGAAGACACCACTATAGCTGTTCCCGTTTTTAGAATCAGATATAGTGTTGTCCCAATATGCCAACACTGTAGATTCAGTCCTCAGTCAGGGTACATACAAGAATATACACACAAGAATCAAACAATGAATGCATAAGTGGAACAACAAATCAATGTTTCTCTCTCTAATTCTCTCTCCTTTCCTCTCTCTCTAAAATTCAATAAATAATAATTCTTTTTAAATATATGGCATGAACATACTCAAATGAGTCAGAAAAAATATGTCGACGTTTGTAGTAATGTTTATACTTAACAAAAGCCACTCCTAAAATTCTTACAAATTACAAGTGGTCATATTTTAGAATCACTGTACAGAAAACACCATTTAGAATTACTATGGGGAATAACAGACAAGGAAGCATTTACCTTACTAATATATTGCCCAGAAACCTGTGACAAGAACCCTGATACAGTCCTAGTAGAAGTATAAAATAATATAACCACTATGGAAGAAAATTCAACATCTAAGAAAATGACATTTAGCCTGACCAGGCAGTGGTGCAGTAGATAGAGCGTTGGACTGGGATGTGGAGGACCCAGGTTTGAGACCCCGAGGTCGCCAGCTTGAGCGCGGGCTCATTTAGTTTGAGCAAGGCTCACCAACTTGAGCCCAAGGACACTGGCTCGAGCAAGGGGTCACTCCATCTGCGGTAGCCCCTCGGTCAAGGCACATATGAGAAATCAATCATTGAACAACTAAGGAACCACAACGAAGAATTGATGTCTCTCGGCCCTGGCCGGTTGGCTCAGTGGTAGAGCGTCGGCCTGGCGTGCAGGAGTCCCGGGTTCAATTCCCGGCCAGGGCACACAGGAGAAGCGCCCATCGGCTTCTCCACCCCTCCCCCTCTCCTTCCTCTCTCTCTCTCTCTTCCCCTCCCGCAGCCGAGGCTCCATTGGAGCAAAGTTTGCCTGGGCGCTGAGGATGGCTCTGTGGACTCTGACTCAGGTGCTAGAGTGGCTCTGATTGCGGCAGAGTGACGCCCCAAGATGGGCAGAGGATTGCCCCCTGGTGGGCATGCCGGGTGGATCCCGGTCGGGCGCATGAGGGAGTCTGTCTGATTGCCTGCCTGTTTCCAGCTTCGGAAGGATGCAGAGGAAAACAAACAAACAAAAAAAAAAAACAAAACAAAAAAAAGAATTGATGTTTCTCATCTCTCTCCCTTCCTGTCTGTCCCTCGCACTGACTCTGTCTCTGTCACACACACACACAAAAAAGGAAAATAACATTTAAATTTACCATTTACCTAGAAATCTCACTTCTGTGAATCTATTCTGAAGACTTAATTTCAGTAATACAAAATACACTTGGATATATTAATGAAAAGATTGGACACAATCTCAAATAATACTAACAGCGGTCTGACTGAACGAACTTTTATATACCCACACAATGTAGTACTATGCAGTCATTAAAAACTGAAGAAGGAAGAAGGCCTGACCTGTGGTGGCGCAATGGATAAAGCGTCGACCTGGACTGCTGAGGTCGCCAGTTCAAAACCCTAGGCTTGCCCCGTCAAGGCACATATGGGAGTTGATGCTTCTGCTCCTCCCCCACTTCTCTCTCTCTTTCTCTTTCTCTCTCTCTCTCTTCTCCCTCTCTCTCTCTCGCTCTCTCGCTCTCCCTCCCTCTCTCTCTCTCTCTCTCTCCCCCTCTAAAATGAATAAATAAATAAATAATTTTTAAAAAACTGAAGGAAGAGAAGAAGGGATGGAGGGAGGAAGGGAAGAAACACTTTGTGAACGGATATGAAGTGATTTGCTTTGCATGAGAATTATGAAACAATGTATAAAGTACTTGAGCAAAATGAGGAGGAAACAAGAATATACACACATATATACACATTTGTTTTCACAAAAGAAACACTAAGAGAAGAAGCCAGAAAACAATGCAAATAGTAAATGAAAGAACTGTGATTTTTCTAGGTATACCTTCTCATGTAGCTTTACCTTTTCAACCATGTAATACACTACAGATTCAAAAAATAAAATTAAATCCAAAAGGAAAAGAAGGCAAACCCTCAAACTGAACACAAACAGAAAAAAAATGAACATATCTATATATCAAATTGATAATATAAGCACAGAGAAAGGAATTATTTTACCTACCTTTTGAAAACTATATTCTAACTACACACCCTTAATGAGATATATTCAGGGGAAAAGGATCTGAAAGGAAATCTTAAACTTCCATCAGAGGGATTACATAGGTTCACTGTTAGTAATGACAGTTATATTATTTTGAAACTAATTTATGTGTATCATAGGATAAAGCAAATAATATACATAAATGCAATGAAAATCTGAAATTTGCAATGCAAGAAAAAAAGATACAAATATAAAGTAAAAGAAGAAAACGCTCGATAATGTTAAATCTGATCTGGAATATTAACATGAACTAATGATTTCTTCTTTTTTTTCATTTATTTATTGATTTTAGAGACAAGGGAAGGGAGAGATATAGACAGACAGAAACACTGATCTGTTCCTGTACGTGCCCTGGCTAGGGATTGACCTGGCACCCTTTGTGAATAGGGATAACACTCTAAACCAGCGGCAGTCCCTACCACCCACTAGTGAGCGTTCCAGCTTTCATGGTGGGCGGTAGTGGAGCAACCAAAGTATAAATAAAAAGATAGATTTAACTATAGTAAGTTGTTTTATAAAGATTTATTCTGCCAAACTTAGCAAAAATCTGACATAAAGTACTTGGTAAGTAATTATTATTATGTGCTTTAACTTGCTGTAACTCTGCTTTATAAATTTTATAAAGTTACTTCCCTACTTTATAAATCACCATTACTGTGGAACCGGTGGGCGGTTAGAATATTTTACTACTAACAGATACAAAAGTAGGCAGTAGGTTAACTACCCTGCAGTCTAAACAAATGAGTTATCTGGCCAGAGCAAACTAATCTTTTTCTTTTTTTTTTTAGATAAACAGACAGGAAGGGAGAAAGATGAGAAACATCAACTTATAGTTGTAGACTTTAGTTGTTAATTGATTACTTTCTCATACATGCCTTAATGGGGTCAGGGTGGGGGGGACTCCCGCCAAGCCAGTGACCCCTTGCTCAAGCTGGTGAGCCTGAGCTCAAGCCAGATAAGCCCACGCTCAAGCCAGGAGTTTGGAACCTGGGTTCTCAGCATCCCAGATCGACACTCTATCCACTGCACCACCACCTGATCAGACTAATGATTTCTTGTTAAAAAGTTTTTATCTATATACTTCCTCACCCTGAACAAGCCAACGTCAGCCCCAAAAAGAATGAGTGTACCCAGTGTTAAAGAAGCCAGGCTCCTTGGAGAAAATGACTGATTCCCGCACCAGGGCAGAGCAAGAACAGAGAGAGCAGGGGACATTTCTACGCCAGAAAGGAAACACTCAAAGGCTAACAGAGTCCTGTCAAAAAGACACAACAGGAACCAACTTGCAAGGACAATCACTGGAAAAATCTGGGACAATCTGACTATCAAAATTAGTACTAGGCCCTGGCCGGTTGGCTCAGTGGTAGAGCGTCGGCCTGGCGTGCAGAAGTCCCGGGTTCGATTCCCGGCCAGGGCACACAGGAGAAGCGCCTATCTGCTTCTCCACCCCTCCCCCTCTCCTTCCTCTCTGTCTCTCTCTTCCCCTCCCGCAGCTAAGGCTCCATTGGAGCAAAGATGGCCTGGGCACTGGGGATGGCTCCTTGGCCTCTGCCCCAGGCACTAGAATGGCTCTGGTCGCAACAGAGCGATGCCCCGGAGGGGCAGAGCATCGCCCCCTGGAGGGCAGAGCATCGCCCCTGGTGGGTGTGCTGGGTGGATCCCCGTCAGGCGCATGCGGGAGTCTGTCTGACTGTCTCTCCCCGTTTCCAGCTTCAGAAAAATACAAAAAAAAAAAAAAAATTAGTACTAAAGTTGCATAACACTTTGAATAAGTAAAAATCCATCAGTCTATAAAGATATTCATAAAAAAAAAGAGAATGAGACAGAGAAAAGGAAAACTATTCTCAAAAGAAGTCAGCTAATAAAGATTAATAGAATTAGAAAATCTACGGCCCTGGCCGGTTGGCTCAGCGGTAGAGCGTCGGCCTAGCGTGCGGAGGACCCGGGTTCGATTCCCGGCCAGGGCACATAGGAGAAGCGCCCATTTGCTTCTCCACCCCTCCGCCGCGCTTTCCTCTCTGTCTCTCTCTTCCCCTCCCGCAGCTAAGGCTCCATTGGAGCAAAGATGGCCCAGGCGCTGGGGATGGCTCCTTGGCCTCTGCCCCAGGCGCTAGAGTGGCTCTGGTCGCAACATGGCGACGCCCCGGAGGGGCAGAGCATCGCCCCCTGGTGGGCAGAGCGTCGCCCCATGGTGGGCGTGCCGGGTGGATCCCGGTCGGGCGCATGCGGGAGTCTGTCTGACTGTCTCTCCCTGTTTCCAGCTTCAGAAAAATGAAAAAAAAAAAAAAAAAATTAGAAAATCTACTACTTTGTAATACCAAATGTAAGCATAGATTTCAGCAGGATTATCAGTGGATGCTAAAATCATTATATTACACAATATCCCTGCAAGTTATTTACTGTTCCAAAGGGGAAAAATATGTACCTTCATGTTGAGGTATGTGGCAGCAAGCAAAATCAGTATCACCAAGAGTGAGGCAATCTGACACTGTGCGCCTTGTAATGTGATGCAATATGATGCAGTGTGATACACACAAACATCTTTGCCAAAATTGCTTAACTTGAATCTAATCAAGCCACACACCTAACTATAGTTTGCAGAAACTGCATAGAAGGGGAGAGAGGAACAAGTTAAATGACCTTGAGAAAACTGTAAGACAAATTTAGAATGTGGAGTGTTCTTTAACACAACTGGCCCTCATGCTGCAACAAATCAATGACATGAAGTAAAAGCATGCTTTTTCCAGATTAAAAGTGACATAATAATCCAAAGTAATAAATAAACCTCAATTAGCTTATGTTTTAAAAAAGCAGCTGTGAGTGCTCACTTCAGCAGCGCACATACTAAAATTGGAACAATATGGCAGAGATTAGCACGGCCCCTGCGCAAGGATGACACACAATTCATGAAGCAGTCCATATTTGGTAGGGGGGATCCAGCTATGAAGTATATTCATTTTTTTCTTTCTTTTTTTTTGAAATACATTCTTAAGACAAATAAATTTGAATATGTACTGACTTATCTTAGATGTGATAATGGTACTGTGACTAATAGAACATTCTTCCTCTGAGGAGACGCATGGTTAAGTATTTAGGGTGAAGTACATGATGTCTGCAATTCACTGTCAGTGGTTCAGCCACAAAAAGGACAATAAGAATAAGCAGAGATAAAGCTGAACGTATGCTGAATGTGCGGAGAGTTACATGAATGTTCAGTTTTACTGTACTTTTCTACGTATTTGAAAGTTTTCAAAATAAAGTTGTAAAAAGTCTTGTGATAGACATTATGATATTGGCAGTTTAATTTTTAACTTGAAAAACTATAAAACGGAGCTAAAGACCAAAAGTAATTTCCTCCAAACACAAATGTGACAGAACCCACGCTGCCACCTATTCCATAAACTTAAAATACCCACACAAGCAAAAACTCTACCCAACAAGATAATACAGCGAAAGGGATGTCCAGAAAGGGAGTCAGAGACAGACTGGTTTAAATGAAAACCTGAGGGTCTGTAGTATTATACAATTCATAGGAAAGGACTTACCAAATAAAATAAAAATTGGCCTTAAGTATATATATTAAGTCCATAGGAAAAGATGTGACTCATGTTGGAGAGAGATAAAATCAGACTGGGTCAGACAATAAAGAACAGAACTACATTTAGCTAAGAGGAATTTTAGGGGAAATGGTAGGGCAGGAAAAAAAATTACAAAAGAACACAAAATAAGGCAGCATAAGATATGTGGATTAAGGAGGTGAAAATTCACACAAAGGGGCCTGAGAACAGGAAGAAACAACAAAGCACAGGAACAAATCTGGAGTGAAACAGGACCCCAGAAAAAGTGACGGAGCACACAGAACAATCAACCATTTCCACCCTGGAAAAGGCTCAGGGAGGAACATAATCAGCCAAAGCGGTAAAGCAGGTGCCCACAAGGACACCAGTTCTGACCCAAACTGAAAGAGAAGAGACCTAGGACCAAAATAAAATCTCCAAAAAACGTTCTTCCTCTCCATTCAAGATCAAAAAACACTAGCCTGGAAATAAAGATAAAGTGGCAAACAAGAATCAAAACCCCAGGGATGAGAAGCTGAAAGAGGGATCCATAGAAGAGGAGAGCAAAACAGAGTAAAAACAGAGAATGTTTGAGTCCAATCATTAGAATGTACCAGGCTCAATTACATCTAGCAGACTATACTCTAGCTTTATCTCTAAGGTTTGTACAATCTGTGCTCTCAAAATCCTCTGCAGTGAGTTATCTTACACAGTAAAAAAGGACTTTGCTGGTGTAATTAAGTTAAGGACCTTGCAGTGGGAAGATTATCCTAGGTTACCTATCAGAGTGGGTCCAATATAATCACATGGGTCCTTAAAAGCAGTGACTCTTTCCCAGCTGTGGTCTGAAGGAAATCTGACTATGGAAGAATGAGCAGAGACACAACCGTGACAGCCTTAAGGACAGAGGAAGGGGACTATGAGCCAAGGAATGTGGGCAGCTTCTAAAACCTATGTGGGCAGTTGGGAACCTATGGCTCACGAGCCAGATGTGGCTCTTATGATGGCTGAATCTGGCTCGCAGACAAATCTTTAATTAAAAAAATAACCGTTAAAAATATAAAACAGCCTGACCAGGCGGTGGCACAGTGGATAGAGTGTCAAACAGGGATGTGGAAGACCCAGGTTCGAGACCTGAGGTTGCCAGCTTGGGTGCCAGCTTGGGTGCTGGCTCATCTGGTTTGAGCAAAAAGCTCACCAGCTTGAGCCCAAGGTGCTGGCTCCAGCAAGGGGTTACTCGGTCTGCTGAAGGCCCACAGTCAAGGCACATACGAGAAAGCAATCAATGAACAACTAAGGTGTTGCAACGCACAACGAAAAACTAATGATTGGTGCTTCACATCTCTCCATTCTTGTGTATCTGTCCCTGTCTATCCCTCTCTCTGTCTCTGAAAAAAAAATTTAAAAAAAATAAAAAAAATAAAAAAAATAAAAAAAATATATATATATAAAAAAAACATTCTCATGTATTATAATCCATTCATTTCCTACCGCTCATGTTCATGGTTGCGGTTCTGGAGCCAATCACAGATGTCCTCCGGGATAACACCAAATTTTTATTGGATAATGCCTAACGTACACAGGTCATTGTATGGCTCTCACAGAATTACATTTTAAAATATGTGGCGTTCATGGCTCTCTCAGCCAAAAAGGTTCCCGACCCTTGTTCTAGAAGGTGGAAAAGGCTAAGAGTCTCTCCTGGAACACCCACAGACGAATGCAGCCCTGCCAACTCCCTGCTTTCAGTCCAGTGAGACTCATGTCAGACTCCTACAGAACCATTAAGATGATGTTTGTTGTTTAAAGTCACTTAAAAAAAATCAGGATATCCTTCACAGTGAAATATGAGTACATAGTTTCAGTTTTACAAAATGAAAAGAGTTCTGGAGATAAACTGCAGTGATGATTGCACAACAATACGTATGTAATTTGTGAATGAAAAAAGGAGTTCTATGGAAGTAACCTCAACTGGATATCTGATCATAAAACCAAACTGGGCAGGTCATGAGGGACAGTCATGACCAAGGCCTGTGTTTTCTTTAGTGAGAGGTTTCTAAGCAAGCCCTGTCCATTGTTCATATGCACCCAGGTTAACAAACCTTTGAAATGCCAGAAGTAATACCCTTGCAGGGGTATTACCCCCTTGAAGGGAGTATTAACCCTCGAGAGAGCACATAATCTTGTTAACTATCCTGTAATCCAGTGTTTTTCAACCAGTGTGCCGTGAGACATGGTCAGGTGTGCTGTGGGGAAATTAAACATGGGTCTCCAAACTACAGCCCGCGGAGGCTATTTATCCAGCCCGCTGCCAGCCGCCTCCACCCTAACATAAACATTCCCCTCACAATCCCTCCAGCTATCAGCGACAGGAAGAGTGGAGGCACAGGGAACGCTCACTGACCAATCACCTTCTAGGATTCATCCCGACCACTAGTGATGAACCAATAGTAGGCCGCCTCTCATCCACACCCAGGAGGGTCCCCGCTAGGGCTGCCGCGCCGAGTAGTTGAAGCTGCTACTCCTCCCCATGGTCCTGATTTCTAATCCTGGTCAGGACTGGAGGTAAATGTTGCCACCACTAGATGAAGCCTCAGCCTCAGCTGGTTATGTCTATCCTGATGGTGTATATAGATATTTGACCTTTTTCTTTTTAAAAGAGGCCCCCGCAGAGGGTGATATACAATGCATCACAATGTTATCTAACTTTAAAGCTAAAGTTTGCTGATCTTCCTTTGGACAGTTTTTGGTTATCTGTTGCCAAGGAATTCCCCATTCTGACCAACAAAGCTATTTTGACATTGCTCCCATTTTCAACCACATATCTATGTGAGCTGAGCTTCTCAAGCTTGACTGCAATAAAAACTAAAAACAGAGAGAGACTAAGAACTGTTGAGAAAGAGCTTCGTGTGTGTCTTTCTACCATTCCTGCCAGGATATCCCTTTTGTGTTCATCAAAACAGGCCCAGGTTTCATACTAAGTGAGTATAAATATTACATTTAGAACTACATTATTAACTATATGTATATATAATATGTACTGTGTTAGAGTGTCATTTTGTGTCATTTTGGTAGGTGGTGTGCCCCAGGATTTTTTTTTTTTTTAATTCATTTGAGAGAGAGAGAAGGGGTAAAGGAGCAGGAAGCATCAGCTCCCATATGTGCCCTGACCAGGCAAGCCTAGGGTTTCGAACCGGCGACCTCAGCATTCCAGGTCAACACTTCATCCACTGCGCCACCACAGGTCAGGCGCCCCAGGATTTTGTAAATGTAAAAAATGTGCCGCGTGCCCCTGGCCGGTTGGCTCAGCGGTAGAGCATCGGCCTGGCGTGCAGGGGACCCGGGTTCGATTCCCGGCCAGGGCACATAGGAGAAGCGCCCATTTGCTTCTCCACCCCCCCCTTCCCCTCTGTCTCTCTCTTCCCCTCCCGCAGCCAAGGCTCCATTGGAGCAAAGATGGCCCAGGCGCTGGGGATGGCTCCTTGGCCTCTGCCCCAGGTGCTAGAGTGGCTCTGGTCACGGCAGAGCGACGCCCCGGAAGGGCAGAGCATCACCCCCTGGTGGGCAGAGCTTTGCCCCTGGTGGGCGTGCTGGGAGGATCCCAGTTGGGCGCATGCGGGAGTCTGTCTGTCTCTCCCCGTTTCCAGCTTCAGAAAAATACAAAAAAAAAAAAAGTGCTGCAGCTCAAAAAAGGTTGAAAATCACTGCTGTAATCTAATCCTCACCTTGCTTCCTCCTTACCTCCAAGTAATCTTCCTTACTTTTCCCTCCTTAATTTCAAATGCACAACAGAAGCTGCAAACCATTATTTTCTGGAGCATTTGTGATCTTGCTTCCCAGCACATGTCATAAGTTTGGTTCAAATAAACTCATAAAAATTCTCTACAGGTTTGGACACTTCTTACATTGTGTCCAATTAATGCCACTGCACACAGTTAAGACGGTAAATCTTGTCATGTGTATTTTACCACAATAAAAAGAAATGAATAAAAAAGAAGCTAGAACCGGATGGTCTTAAAAATTCTCAGCCTTTCCAGATGGCAAAAGGTGCTAAATTTAAGAAAGTCACTATCAGAGAAGTAGGTTCTAAAGAAAAGTACAAGGATGTGACTGCAACCTTTATAAAATTTTATAAACATCCAAGGTCAGAATACTCAGTTATACAAAGGGCCCTTTCAAGAGGCATGGTGGGCCTCACAGGTCCTCAATCAAAGCAGAGGGGCCTCTAGGAAGCTTAAAGGCAGGGGTCCCCAAACTTTTTACACAGGGGGCCAGTTCACTGTCCCTCAGACCGTTGGAGGGCCAGACTATAAAAAAAACTATGAACAAATCCCTATGCACACTGCACATATCTTATTTTAAAGTAAAAAAACAAAATGAGAACAAATACATTATTTAAAATAAAGAACAAGTAAATTTAAATTAACAAACTGACCAGTATTTCAATGGGAACTATGCTCCTCTCACCGACCACCAATGAAAGAGGTGCCCCTTCCAGAAGTGCAGTGGGGGCCGGATAAATGGTCTCAGGGGGCCGCATGCGGCCCGCGGGCTGTAGTTTGGGGACCCCTGCTTAAAGGTCTCGTCCCTCAGCCTTCTCAACAGGAAATTAAGTAGAGGAGGGTTTATCTTCAAAAAATCTGTATATGTAGCTCTTGTCTAATAGAGTGAATCCCACTGAAATCCACAGCAGACCCAGAAGTTCTTGAGGAAATTACATTGGCAGAAACAATGCTAGTTTGGACTAAAAGGGACAAAGAGTACAAAGTGAAAGGAGGCTGTCAGACCCTCAGAATTCTACTGGCAGGAAGCAGTCAGGATAAAATAATCAGTGCCCAATACAGGCTGCTTTCATGAAAAGGGAAGGTTAACCCAAAGGTGAAGCCAGCTTCCCAGAGGCAGAGCCCTACTCAGCCTCCAGGTACCTTCCTGTCCTCCCCACCTTGGTTGTTCCCTCCGGGTCTGCGTTCCAGCCCCAGGGCTTCTCGATCTAGTCATCATCATTTTTAAAGCCCACTTTAGGATCCCACCTTGCTCCATCCTCCTTATTACCACCCAATCCCATCCCTTACCTACCTTAAAAAGTTTCTGGGAGTGTTTAATCATAAAAGCCATCCCATTGTTTAACTTTGTGATATTCTCTTGAAGGTCATTTGCAGTGACCTATTCAGAGAAAAGAAACCAAAAAAGCGGATTAAGAACTGGGAAATACAGGCAGATACTCCACTTACTTACCAATAAATTTATCCTTCAAAGGTAGGATAGTTTCTGTCCCTCACAAAGGTGCCTCTAATACAATGTTTAGTTCTGAAAAGGCTTTTTGGCCCAGCAGATTTCCACTGGAATGACATAATCTAGGAAGAACCACGTGTGCCTGCAGTGACGAGGAAATCCTTGAGAACTAATCTTCATTTCCTAATTCTGCTTGAGAATTAGACATGCAAGCAGAGTTGTTAAAGATCTAGTCTGGGAAGAATCTGTCCCAACCACCAAGGACACTGCCCCTCAGAGAAACTGGAGTTTCAAAGACAAAAGAGAACTGTCATTACTAATTGATAACAAAGGTAGCATCTGTTTCTTAAAAACACAGGCAGCCTGACCTGTGGTGGTGCAGTGGGTAAAGCGTCAACCTGGAAACGCTGAGGTTGCCGGTTCAAAGCCCTGGGTTTGCCTGGTCAAGGCACATATGGGAGTTGATGCTTCCAGCTCCTCCCCCCTTATCTCTCTCTGTCTCTCTCTCCTCTCTAAAAATGAATAAATAAATAAAAAAAATTTAAAAAAAAAAACAAAAAACACAGGCAAATGGTCATTGATTCCCTTCTCTTGTTCCTCCTGCCTCTTTTTCAGCACTTAAGCATCCTACTATCGCAAGCCCTCATCCTCAACATGGACCTTTATTACTTAATTTTTGCTGTTAGCAAGACCTCTTAAATACTTCTCTTTATAGGCACAGGTTATTCACTCCTTTTCAGTCTCAGCTGGTTCCAAAATCCTTAGTATAACTTGACCGGTGGTGGCGCAGTGGTTAGGGCGTCAACCTGGAACACTGAGGTCCCAGGTTGAAACCCTGAGGTCACCAGCTTGAGTGCAGGCTCACCAGCTTGAGTGTCGGGTCACTGGCTTGAGCCCAAAGGTTGCTGGCTTGAGCCCAAGGTTGCTGGCTTAATTAAGCAAGGGGTCACTGGTTCGGCTGGAACCCCCCCAGCCCAGGTCAAGGCACATTTAAGAAGCAATCAATGAACAACTAAAGTGCCACAACTACAAGTTGATGCTTCTCATCCCTCTCCCTTCCCGTCTCTCTCTTTAAAAAAAAATCCTTAATATGGACAAATGTTGCTGTGTCCTTTTCTTCTCATCACCCAACCATCCTCCCACACTCATCCCCACACCCCACCAAACTTTCTCTGGGGAGAGGCTCTTCCTGGCCCAGAACTTCATATTATTTTTTTCACTAGTTAATCACTAGGTAAAATGTTCCACATAACCTCTCCTTTACCTACCTTTTCTCCTTTCTTATATCCCCAAAATACTTTATAAGTCATCATATCCATCTATTTCTATTATCTTTCCGACTATCTAGTCATGTGAATGGGAAAGGTTATGCCCAGTTTACAGGGGAGGAGCCTAGGCATAGAAAAGATAAAGAATACAACTTCCAACCCAGGTATCCTGACTCCTAATTTCATCAATAGTAAAACTTATATGCCTGACCTGTGGTGGCACAGTGGATGGGGCATCGACCTGGAAACACAGAGGTCGCCGGTTCGAATCCCTGGGCTTGCCTGGTCAGGGCACATGTGGGAGTTGATGATTCCTACTCCTCCCCCCTCCTCTATCTCTCTCTCTCTCTAAAATGAATAAATAAAAACTTATATAATGAATGGATAAGAATATGAACCTATGTACTACATGTCAAGAATTAGTTCAAAAGATTTTAGATAATTTCTTTCTCATGTAAGTCACTGAGAAGGCCATATTCTCAGGAATAAGAAGCACATTCAGCTTTATCTGAAGAAAGACTATCTTCAGGAAATATAAAAGTTAGGACAAGGCGGGATTGTTCTATGTGTCATCTTACCTTATTAAAGCTTAGTGACCTTATTCTATAAGATCAAACAGCTCTATTCTAAATTTATTTTTTTATTTATTGATTGATTTAAGGGAGGGAAGGAGGGCAGGAAGAACATTGATCTGTTCCTGTATGTGCCCTGACTGCAGACTGAACCAGCAACCTCTGGGTATCGGGATCATGCTCTACCAGGGGTCCCCAAACTTTTTACACAGGGGGCCAGTTCACTGTCCCTCAGACCATTGGAGGGCCGCCACATACAGTGCTCCTCTCACTGACCACCAATGAAAGAGGTGCCCCTTCCGGAAGTGTGGCAGGGGGGAGGGGATAAATGGCCTCAGGGGGCCGCATGTGGCCTGCGGGCTGTAGTTTGGGGACGCCTGCAACCAACCAAGCTATCAGGCCAGGGCTCTATTCTAAATTTATACCATGTAATCTTCAGGAATCAACTTGATTTCCCAAGAAGTCTTTCATGTTAAGAAGGAATTCACACTGACCCAGCCAAAATGAGTATTCTTGTTTATGTACTAGCTATAATTTTTCACTGAATTCCACTAATAAACTGCCATTCAGGTTTATCAAAGATTGATTTATAAGTGAAGTGAACAGGAATTGGCCCCCTCATGTGTTGATGACTCTTAAATGAACTAATAAAGTAAGTTCCTTAACTTGTTAAACGGAAGACTAGACCTTGGACCCTTGATAACCTCATCAAAGTACAGTCACACAATGAGGCCCCGCCCAAGGAAGCCTAGCAGTCTCTCCTCTTCCTCTCAACACTCACATTTTTTGGCCACAGGACATGGGGTGCAAACATAAGGGCAAGGTTATAGGCAGACATCTTATTCTTATCTTGTTTCTTTGCTGTCTGGTACAGGAGATCGAGCAGCAGCTTCAGCAAGTTACGATTGGGTGGAGGGAGAATGAGGAAGAGCAACTGAAGAGCCTCAATTTGCCGCTCCTTATCTGGTATATTGGTCTTGTTTCCTTTATCATCAAACCGCATCAAATCTGGAGGACAAAAAGATGATTGCAAAGGAGGGAGCAAATACAAGCCAAAAAAAATTAATGTTATTACTATTACCCTCCCCTCAACTCCAATCAAAGAAAGAAAAGAATCAGACATAAACAGAGACTACAGCAAAACATGACAAAATGTCAACACAATTCAATAATGAAAAGAAAATTCCAATCAAAAATGGGCAAAATACTTGAATAAATATTCCGCAAAGATATACAGCCTGACTAGGTGGTGGCACAGTGGATAGAGCGTCGGACTGGGATACGAAAGACCCAGGTTCCAAACCCTGAAGTTGCCAGCTTGAGCGTGGGCTCATCTGATTTGAGCAAAAGCTCACCAGCTTGGACCCAAGGTCGCTGGCTCAAGCAAGGGGTTACTCGGTCTGCTGAAGGCCCACGGTCAAGGCACATATGAGAAAGCAATCAATGAACAACTAAGGAGTCGCAACGAAAAACTAATGATTGATGCTTCTCATCTCTCTCCATTCCTGTCTGTCCCTATTTATCCCTCTCTCTGACTCTCTCTCTGTCTCTGTAAAAAGAAAAAAAAAAGATATACAAAATGGCCAATAAGAATTTGTATACTCATTATCATTAACTATCAGAGCAATGTAGATCAAAACCAAAATGAAATACTACTTCATACTCACTAGTATGGCTATAATCACAAAGAGTCACAATAACAAGTGTTGACAAGAATGCTGAGAAAATTAAATGCTCCTACACTGCTGGTGAGAACGTAATATGGTACAAGCACTTTGGAAAACAGTTTGACAATTCCTTAAAAAGTTAAACATAAAAGTTTACCATATGACCCACCAATTCCACTCCTATATGTACACCCAAGAAAAATAAAAATATGTCCAGAAACCTTTAATAATTTCACCCCCATCACTTTTCCTCACCCAGGTATTTTATCGCTAAAAGAAATCTGACAGTGAATTACGCCGATGACGGGATAATCCAGGCAGTTCCTCATGGAGTCAGAATCATTGTTTCTCCTCTATGAGACTACACAGGTTTTAAAAAACAAAGCCCCCTGGCCTGACCAGGTGGCACAGTGGATAGAACATCAAACTGGAATGCAGAGGACCCAGGTTCGAAACCCTGAGGTCACTGGCTTGAGCATGGGCTTATCTGGCTTGAGCACGAGCTCACAAGCTTGAGCAATGAGGGGTCGCTGGCTTGAGCGTGGGATCACAGACATGACCCCATGGTCACTGGCTTGAGCCCAAAGGTCGCTGGCTTGAGCAACGGGTCACTCACTCACTCTACTGTAGCCTCCTACACATATGAAAAAGCAATCACTGAACAACTAAGGAGCCACTATGAAGAACTGATGCTTCTCATCTCTCTCCCTTCCTGTCTGTCTGTCCCTATCTGTCCCTCTCTCTGCCTCTTTGTCTCTGACACAAAAAAATTAATAAATAAACATAGCCCCTTGGATAACTGGAATTTCAAAAGACATAAATAATTATTTGGGTATAATTAATATAGACCTGAAAATGATTACAGTGTGTTGTTTGAACTGTTGAACTGCAACAATGATTCCAGGTTTAGGAAAGACAGGTCATAGATCTAAAAACTGTTCCATTGCTATGAAACTGAAAACAAAAATCCCATCCAGTTATCAGCAAGGGGTATCAAGGTTACAACTATGCCACACCTCAATATGACTTCAAAGAACAGTGAGTCATGGGGGTGGTGAAGGGGAGAATTTCAAATACTGTACTAAATTAACTCAATGGGAAAGTAAACAGAAAAAGCATTCTTCATGTTAACACTTATATTAAAAATTTATCAATATTTTCCATACCTTTCTCAAAGATCCAACAATTTTATTTCTCTCCAAACTAACTGTAAAGTTATGTAACATTCCAGTAATATTTTCTCATTTGTATCATATGAATTACTGATAGTACCAAAAAGAATCCAATCTTACTAGATCTTAGAAATTCAAACTTAGTTTTCTTTTCTTTTTCTTTCTTCTTTTCCAAGAGAGAGGAGGGGAGATAGACAGACTACTGCATGTGCCTCAACTGAGATCCACCCCATAACTACCCGTCTGAGGCCAACACTCTGCTCATCTGGGGCCATGCTTGCAACCGAGCTATTTTTAGCATCTGAGGTAGAGGCTCCACAGAGCCATCCTCAGTACCCAGGGCCCATGCACTGAAACCAATCGAGCCATGGCTGCAGAAAGGAAAGAGAGAGAAAAAGAGGGGGCGGATGGGGTGGGGGGAGGCAACAGATGATCACTTCCTGTGTGCCCTAACGGAGAATCAAACCTGAAACCATCCACACACCAGGTCGATGCTGTACCACTGAGCCAACTGGCCAGGGCCAAACTTAGGTTTCTTTTACAGATTTTATTTATTCCCTGGGTGGTTGGTTCAGAGGATAGAGTATCAGGCTGATGTATGTATGTCCCAGGTTCGATTCCCAGTCTGGGAACACGAGAAGCGACCATTTGCTTCTCTCGCTCCGTCCTGCAGCCAATAGCTCAATTGGTTTGTGTCCACCCTGGGGTGCTGAGGATAGCTAGCTACAGGCAGTAAAAACAGCTTGGTTAATTGGAGCACTGGCCCCAGACAGGGGTAGCCAGTTGGATACCAGTTGGGGCACATGTGGGAGTCTGTCTCACTATCTCCCCTCCTTTCACTTAAAAAATAAAAAAAGATATTACTTATTGATTTTAGAGGGAGGAGAGAAAGAAAGGCTGGGGGAGGGGGTGTAGCGTAAAAGCATCAACTCAAAGTTGCTTCTCGCATGTGCCTTGACTGCACAAGCCCAGGGTTTCAAACTGGCGACCTCACCATTTCAGATCAATGCTTCAACCACACTGTACCACCAGTGAAGCTTAGGTTTCTTAAATATAAAAATTATTCAAAAGAAAAAAAATTATTTTCCATAAAAATAGAAGAGGTGCTTGCTCGCTTTAGCAGCACATATACTAAAATTGGAACAATACAGAAGAGATTAGCATGGCCCTTGAGCAAGGATGACACGCAAATTCGTGAAGCATTCCATAAAAAAAAATTAGAAACGAGAAAAATGCTCAAGGGCAGAAAACTAGAGCGGCATAACAGCTGTATAATTGAAGAATGAATTCCCTACCACACACACATTAAAGTAGAATAAGAAAACTATGAGTTGAAAATGGAACATTCTCCAAGATATATTAAGGGAAAAAAAAAACCCACCCATGTCTATAATACCCTACCATTACATAAAAAGAGAGAAAAGGACTATATTTAAGTATTTTTAAGTGTATAAAATATCTAAATGTATATATATATATATATATATATCTCTGGAAGGATACATTAGCAATCATAGATAGCATTGGTTGCCTCTAAGAAGAAAAACCAGGTGCTAGGACACAAGGGCAGGAGTCTTTTCACTATACACTCTTTTGAACCCTTGAATTTGAACCATGTAAATGTATTGACTATTTAGAAAGCAAATAAAATTATTTTTAAAAATTAAACTTCCTTGAGGTGGTGCATACACAACATAATAACATACAGATGACATACTGTATTATAGGATTGTATGTAGCCTGACCAGTGGTGACACAATGGGTAAAGCGTTGACCTGGAACACTAAGGTCCCAGGTTAGAAACCCTGAGGTCACTGGCTTGAGCCTAGGCTCACCAGCTTGAGCAAGGGGGCACAGGCTCAGCTGGAGCCCCGTGGTCAAGGCATGTATGAGAAAGCAATTAATGAACAACTAAGGTGCTGCAACTATGAGTTGACCCTTCTCATCTCTCTTCCTTCCTCTCTTGTCTGTCTCTCTCTCTCTCTAAAAATAATAAAAATTAAAAATAGAAAGTAATCAATGAACAACCAAAGTGACGCAACTACAAGTTGATGCTTCTCATCTCTCTCCCTTCCTGTCTCTGTGTGTGTCTGTGTGTGTCTCTCTCACTTAAAAAAAAAGAATTGTAGACCTGTGGTGGCGCAGTGGATAAAGCGTCGACCTGGAAATGCTGAGGTCGCCGGTTCGAAACCCTGGGCTTGCCTGGTCAAGGCACATATGGGAGTTGATGCTTTCAGCTCCTCTCCCCTGTCTCTCTCTCTCCTCTCTCTCTCCTTCTCTCTCTCCTCTCTAAAATGAATAAATAAAAATAAATAAAAAAAAGAATTGTACATATATAACTTTATTAACTAATGTCACCTCAATAAATTCAATTTTTTAAAAATCCTAGTGAAAAGAAATAAAACTTTCAAGAGTAGAGATTATCTCAATATATTTTGCTGCATAATAATATTCAGCAAAAGCCTCAAAGCAAGGCAAATGTACCAAACCTATAACCATCTCAAGAATGTGAATTAATCCAACAAAAAGGCATACATTTACTGAGCAACTAAATATTCAAAGCACTATGCTAGGATCCCCGAGGGATAAAAATAAATAAATAAAACCCAGATTTAAAAAAACAAAACATTTGATTAAATCAAACTGAGCTGGCCAATACTTATGACTACCCAGAGAAGTCCAGAGACCATGAAGCTTTAACCTAGATTAGAATAAATACTGCTGTAGGTTACAAACAACAGAAAATTCCAAAGGACCTTACTAAACTTAAAAAATGAACTTACATCTCCTCACCCCCTATACTCACCAGCAATTTTGAGGTGTGCGTGGAAATGTTTGTGTGTCAGCAAGGGCTCAGGTAACTCTCCTAGGAACATCTTCAGCAAGGTGGCAATGTCATTTGAGTGAAACTCCCCTGATTCCAAGTCAATATCAGTTCCATTGTTGAGAGCGTCTCTTAAAATCTGCTGTCGGACACTATTCCCTGGTACTCGAAACAATCCCTCTATTCGCAAGTCTGTTTAGCATGAAAGAAAACAGAAGACATGGAAAAAGAAAGCAGGATTTAAAAAAGTCTTCTAACAGGCTACTTTACACTTGAAAAGCCCTTTACAAAGACCTTAAAGAATGTAAGCCTTTTTCTCCAGAGTAGTTTAAAACTCCTGAGCCCCTGAGGTGACACATGGTCCCCCCAGGAGTCATTCAGTATTCTGAGGCACATCTGGAGACTAAATTTAACCTAAACAATCGAAATGAGTTTGAAAAATAAATTGGAAGAAAAGTTAGATCTCCCTAAATCCCCTTTTCCTTTGGCCATCCGAGACTTTGAAGGGGCTGAGTTCATGTGTGGAGATCTGTTGCTTCTATAAACAGTTGCCCAGCTCAGAATGAATCTAGAATCTCTGAGTTGCCTCTGGAATTGGAACTCTAACCTGTCAGATCAGCTTTCAGTCTAAGATTCCTGGAACCTCTGCCTCTTCCCAACTAAATAAAGTATGCTTCCCTCCCAACTAGGTTCTAAACTAATCTCAGGAGATTAAAAAAATGGGACATATATAATTTTGATCTGGAAGAACTATGAGAGTTAATGTTCTCAGTTTTGGGATATATTTATCTTCATATCATTCTCTAATTGAGGGGATCAAGTTCAAATGCCTATAGGGCCAGGCAGGCAACAGTAAATGAATGACCAGGATCCATAACAAACGAGAGCACAGACTTGTGCTCTAGCTGATTATGTCAAAGTGGCAACAGGGCCCAAGGATGCTAGATCTTCCTATCATTCCAAGAAATGGAAAACCTGGACTTTCCCCATTTTAAAATACCGATAACTAATTTTATTTTATTTATTTATTTTTTTTTGTATTTTTCCGAAGCCAGAAACAGGGAGGCAGTCAGACTCCTGCATGCGCCCGACCAGGATGCACCCGGCACACCCACCAGGGGGCGATGCTCTGCCCATCTGGGGCATTGCTCTGTTGAGACCAGAGCCACTCTAGCGCCTGAGGCAGAGGCCATGAGCCATCCTCAGCGCCCGGGCAAACTTTGCTCCAATGGAGCCTTGGCTGCGGGAGGGGAAGAGAGAGAGAGAGAGAGGAAGGAGAGGGGGAGGGGTGGAGAAGCAGATGGGCGCTTCTCCTGTGTGCCCTGGCCGGGAATCGGACCCGGGACTTCTGCACGCCAGGCCAATGCTCTACCACTGAGCCAACCGGCCAGGGCTAATTTTATTTTTAATTTAACCATTTGCCAACCAAACAAAACAATGTAGATGACACAAGCCCTAGGCTGCCAGTTCGCAACCTCTGCTCTAGCTCCTCACACAGTGTCCCACATAGAATAAGCCATAACTGTTTGTGTTGAATTTATCAAAGAGTCATATAATCCCACACATTTCACCTAGAGCAAGGACATAACTAGCATGACTACTAAAAAAGAAAATGGGAATTAAGTGAAGAATGTATTTTAATCAGAATTCTTAAGATAAAAAATATTTCTGGTGCTAAATTATGCTCCCTTGAGTAAATGTTATAATTCTCTGTATTTTTCCTGAAAATAAATGTTTGAGTCAACCAGGGGTCTCAAACTCGCGGCCGTGCGGCCCGCCCACCAATTTTGTGCGGCCCACAGAATAATCAAACTTCGTGGATTAATCTGTGGGCCAGTCTGCGGGCCGCACAAAATTGGTGGGCGGGCCACGAGTTTGAGACCCCTGGCTGTGTATTTCAGTGTTTTTCAACCACCAGTCCACCAGAACTTTCACACAACATCAGGGTGGGTAACTTTCTCACAGACCGGCAAGAAATTTCTAGAGGACCAGCAGTTGAAAAACATTAATCTAACTGATATACATCTTTGAGGAAAAAAATCCAAATCAATACATGAGATGAATTTTAAGAGAATACATTTAGAAACATGGCACCTGAAATTATCACTGATGTCTCTGTTGATGGTTAATTGGCACCTACTAACTCAAGGGTGTTAGCTCTTAATAGAAAACTGACAATTCTTCATTAACAAAGAACAGCAAAATTTCAAGTAGCCTTACTTTTATGTAGATATTCAATTAGCTGGTATATCTGGGCAATGCCTTCCTCTGTCAGTGGGGATCCAAATACTACTCCTTTTTCTAAAAGAAAAAGAAGATATCATATGATAGGACAGGAATATTTTTCCTACAAATAGTACAAAGTCGGTATACTGAAAACCACTCAAGCAACCTATGTTACAGTTCAGCAAGTGTTTTCACAAGGTCAGTAAACAAAAACCTTAGAGCTGGAAGTGCACCAGAAAATGCAATCAAAACAACTCTCAATCAACTCTGCAAGTTTAATATTAGATTAAGGTTCCTTGAAAGCAAAGATCATCTTCTTATTTAAGTAACAACACCTAAAATGTTGATGTGTAATTTAAAAACAAATCATAGGCCCTGGCCGGTTGGCTCAGCGGCAGAGCGTCGGCCTAGCGTGCGGAGGACCCTGGTTCAATTCCCGGCCAGGGCACACAAGAGAAGCGCCCATTTGCCTGACCTGTGGTGGCGCAGTGGATAAAGCATCGACCTGGAAATGCTGAGGTTGCCGGTTCGAAACCCTGGGCTTGCCTGGTCAAGGCACATATGGGAGTTGATGCTTCCAGCTCCTCCCCCCTGTCTCTCTCTCTCTCTCTCTCTCTCTCCCCACTCTCTCTCCTCTCTAAAATGAATAAATAAAAAAAAAAAAAAAAAAAAAAGAGAAGCGCCCATTTGCTTCTCCACCCCTCTGCCGCGCTTTCCCTCTCTGTCTCTCTCTTCCCCTCCCGCAGCCAAGGCTCCACTGGAGCAAAGATGGCCCGGGCGCTGGGGATGGCTCTGTGGCCTCTGCCTCAGGTGCTAGAGTGGCTCTGGTTGCAACATGGCGACGCCCCGGAGGGGCAGAGCATCGCCCCCTGGTGGGCAGAGCGTTGCCCCTGGTGGGCGTGCCGGGTGGATCCCGGTCGGGCGCATGCGGGAGTCTGTCTGACTGTCTCTCCCTGTTTCCAGCTTCAGAAAAATGAAAAAAAAAAAAAAAAAAAAAAAAAAATCATAGAACTTAGTCACAATTGCCAAAGAATGACAGATTATCCACTAGAGATAATCCACAGAGTTTATCTGTTATAATGTTTAAACTTTTTTGCCACCTTAATGATTTCCTTAACATTTAATAAAATAAAACAGTACCTCTTTAATATCTTATCAAAAGCGGTGCCACAGTTTATTTCCTGGGAAGGCTTCTTTTGGGTTTCACAGCTATTTGCTTTTTCAAAGCATTCCATGGAATAAAAACATTTGGGAACTGACCACTGTAGTACAAGACCAGTCTGTCTTTACTGGTCCTCTAGCAGTGTAACGTTTTTTCTTTACTTTCTTTAAATTGATTTTAGTAAGAGAGGAAGCGGAGCGGTGGGGAGGAGGATGTCGGTCTTCTCCTGTATGTGTCCTGACCAGGGACTGAATGGGCAAAGTCTGTGCTTTGGGATGATGCTCTAACCAACCAGCGATCCAGCCAGGGTGTAACATTTTTTTTAACTTTTATTTTTTAGTATTATTTTAGTACAGTATTAATAGGGCATGAAAATTAGGTGCCCCTGATAAACTCCTAACAATGCCCTCTCAGGAACTGATGTAAGTTTGCATTAGTTTATCTAGACTGTTTTTATAATTTTTATTGTTTTACTACTTATAAAATTGAAAACAAAGACCAAAATTGCATTAGCAACTCCTCAATGAACATGCAGATGTGGAGTGAAGCCCAGAAAGCAGCTGAGAGTGTACACGCCCCAGACACATTGCCTACCCTTTCGCTTGAGAGACAGGAGAGACCGGAAGAATCCTGTCGCTGGGCCAGCCCCACCAGGCAACTTAAGGTCCACCTCTCCCATCAGCTGAGCCAACTCAGTTCCAGGCAAATCGATGAGCCTTGTGATATTGCTGACCACCAACTCAGTGAACACCTCAGGTTTCTCATGCCGGAGTTTTTCCACAAAAAAATCCGGGTTGAAGATAATAGGCTGACCTCGAAGGGAAGAGTCATTGCAGATAACGAAATTGCAGATGGCATCGCTGAAAAAAATGAAACAAGAGAATCTTTTGGGGGACCATTTTTATATGCATTTCTCATGCCCTCTCAACCATACAATTATTCACTCTTTCTGTAGGTTAATCTACACATTGGTCTTTTGAAAAACCTTATCCTTAATTTGTTCACTGTACAGAAGACAAGTTAGACTTGTTGCTGTTTGTTACACCCGCCTAGATACTCGGGAATATAAAGAAATGACGGCAGATTGCCTCTATTATGTGACCTGAATTTGCCTCTTATTTTCAGGCATATACCATAGGAATATACAGATCTTTAGTCTCCCAAATATAATAACAGAATTAGTAATTTCATAGACCATATTTCCTTAATAAAATAGTCAAACCCTGAATTATTACTGCTAAATATTTGTAAAACATCAAACCTGCAGCTGTTCCCCATAACACACCAATGAGTAATCATAAAATCAAGGCCTTCATGGGAATACAGTACTGCCCATGCAGTGATCAACTGCTGACCACACCGTGTTCAGGCTAGTCTCAAAGACAACAGACCATGTGAGAGTAAGTATGAAGAACTAAAACTAAGTCTAAATAGTAGTAGCATTTTGAGGACAATTACCCATAAGGTTCTTTGGTTCTCGGGTCCCTACACAGTCGAGTATTTTCTCATAATCAACCCCCTTTAATTGAGCCAGGGACCCTTAATTCTGTTCCTCATAACCAAATCAGCCTTCGCTAGAATGTAAGGCACAGGTACATAAAACAGATATTAACTCAGCCTTATCCAGGTCCAGAAATAGGTTTTACTTGAAAATCCTTCAATTCTGGCCCATCATCTAAGTCCAACCTTTCCTCAGACAGATTCATCTCTACGGTACTTGGAAAAAAAGTCTAGTATTTTGCTTTTAATTTCACTCTTCTGCCTGACCTGTGGTGGCGCAATGGATGGAGCATTTACCTGGAACACTGAGGTCGCTGGTTCGAGGCCCTGGGTTCCCCTGGTCAAGGCACATATGGGAGTTGATGCTTCCTGCTCCTCCCCCTTCTCTCTCTCTCTCTCTCTCTCTCTCCTCTCTAAAATGAATAAAATCTTTAAAAAAAAAAAAGTCAACACTGAGGTTGCCAGTTCAAAACCCTGGGCTTGCCTAGTCAAGGCACATATGGGAGTTGATGCTTCCTGCTTCTCCCCCTTCTCTCTCTCCTCTCTAAAAATGAATAAATAAAATCTAAAAAAAATTTCACTCTTCTATCACCGAGTAATACTCAGCAGATATTAATGTTGCCCCCGATCTTCGCTGGTTTTCCAGTCCCACAATACTTGGCTTATACTTCTGACAAAGATCCTTTGCCTCTCAGACATCATTCCCGCCTTACTCTTTGTTTCCTAATATTAGCCTAACTACTGTATTTTTTACTTTTAAGATGTTACATATAAGAACTGAATTATTCCATCTCATGGAGCAGACCCATCACCACTTGTTTGTACCCCTACCAATTGTCTCTAATGGCTTGTTCTAATCTTTATCATATAAACAGTCATCTATTATTTATCATATAAACAGTCATCTATTATATAACCGATAAGTAGATACAACAAAAGCCAGAAAGGACAAGTAATCACATCTGTCAGGCAAAGATGAAATTCACCTGACTCACACAAACATGCTCAAAATAAAAACCATCACAATTTTAAAATCTCCCACAACACCTAGATTTCAAAGCACAGTTCCAGGATAAATGACTTCTCTAAAAATTAAATATAACTAACCTATAACACATTGCCAACTCCTCATGGATAATTTTTAATAATTGTATAATGAAAACAGGGCATGAGTAAACTTCAAAGTCCATCTATACTTCCTTGAAAAATAATTAATAACTTTAATAAGTAGCCCAAATCTTCAGTTGGTGGCTACTAAATTCTTTTTTTTCTCTAAAATTATAATATAAGAACTGACATAAAAACTTCAAATTATGAATGTGTTCTCAAGCCAAAAAGTCATTAAAAAAAGAGAACTTAAAATGCTTGTTTCAACTTTTTACACACTAAGGTAGGTTACTTTTCCTGTATAAACTTAAAGATGCTAATGATTATAATATAAGCCAATTAAAATCGAAAGCAACTTTATCCTAAACTGTTCGCAATGCTTTTTTTTTTTTAATTTTATTTATTTTATTATTATTTTTTTTCTACAGAGACAGAGAGTCAGAGAGAGGGATAGATAGGGACAGACAGACAGTAATGGAGAGAGATGAGAAGCATCAATCATCAGTTATTCGTTTTGACACCTTAGTTGTTTATTGATTGTTTTCTCATATGTGCCTTGACCGCGAGCCTTCAGCAGACCGAGTAAACCCTTGCTCAAGCCAGCAACCTTGGGTCCAAGCCGGTGAGCTTTTTTTGCTCAAGCCAGATGAGCTAGCGCTCAAGCTGGCGACCTCGGGGCCTCGAACTTGGGTCCTCCGCATCCCAATCTGATGCTCTATCCACTGCGCCACCGCCTGGTCAGGCTGCTTCTTTTTATTTTTAATACCACCTAATTTCTGTCAAAAACAAGTCATTATAAAATTATTGTTTATAGCCTAACCAGGCAGTAGCACAATGAATAGAGCATCGGCCTGGGACGCTGAGGACCCAGGTTCAAACCCTGAGGCCAGCAGCTTGAATGTGGGGTTCACCAGCTTGCACGGCAGATGTTGGCTTGAGCATGGGATCATAGCATAGACATGACCCCAAGGTCACTGATTTGAGCAAGAGGTCCCCGGTTTGGCTGGAGCCCCCTGGTCAAGGCACATAAAAGAAAGCAACCAATGAACAACTAAGGTGGCACAACTATAAGTTGATGCTTCTCATCTCTCTATCTCTTTCTCTCTCGCTAAAAAGAAAAAAGAAAGAAAACTAGTGTTTTTAATCACTATCAGTGAAAAATTACTATTCTACTGAGAGTCAGAAAATCATGAAATGTGTTAGCACTGAAGTCTTATAATTTAACAGTAAACCTGTGGTTCTCAAAGTGTGTGCACTGGTGTACCCTAGAAGATTTCCAGTGCGCCCTATGGTATTCCAGAGAAATGTGTGCCTGTTGGGGACCAAAAAACCAACAGGGTTTTTGGGGTTTAGATCTTTGGGGGATAGAGGTGTGGGGAATTGGCTGTAAACTGACAGTCTGCCCAACCCCCCACCCCACTTGCCTGATTAGGTTGCAAAAGGCTGTTAAGCTGTGGTGCTGTATTGTTTACACTACCTCCCATGTTCCCCAGAAAGACTGGAGGCAAGTTTTTTCTTTGTTTGGTGTAAAGATGATATGTATGGTGGGGGTTTTCTGCACTTGGTAAAATTCTTGGGTTGCCTTGGAAACATGATCAGCGACCACTGATTTGCTAATAGCCTCACTTTGCCCTATAAATAAAGCAAGATGTGGTTTTTGGGCACGCTTTGTTCTTGCCAGAAGCAATTACAGGGCCTTCCCGACCCATATTTTTTTATTTTTTTTTATAAATTTTTTAATTTTTTTAATTTTTTTTTACAGAGACTGAGAGAGAGTCAGAGAGAGGGATAGACAAGGACAGACAGACAGGAATGGAGAGATGAGAAGCATCAATCATTAGTTTTTCATTGCACGTTGCAACTTCTTAGTTGTTCATTGATTGCTTTCTCATATGTGCCTTGAACGCGGGCCTTCAGCAGACCGAGTAACCCCTTGCTCGAGCCAGCGACCCTGGGTCCAAGCTGGTGAGCTTTTTGCTCAAACCAGATGAACCCGCACTCAAGCTGGCAACCTCGGGGTCTCGAACCTGGGTCCTTCCACATCCCAGTCCAACGCTCTATCCACTGCACCACCGCCTGGTCAGGCGCGACCCATATTTTCTTAATTCTGTGTATTATCTTAATTCCGCACCGTTCCCACTCAGGACCTGAAATTACTAGCTGCACTGGTTTGTGGCATGTGCCCAGATATAAAAATAAATACAGTTACTCTATTATAACATTTCATTACGGAAATACTGCTCTTTTTGTTAACACATCATTATTATATTTATTATTAACACATCATTATATTATTTATGTTTCTCATAAACACAAGAATGAAAAAACATAACACATTCGTGCCAGGACCGGCCATATTTACTAAATCTTACTAAGAATATACCTATATATATAAAGAGATGTTTTTGTTGTTTTTTTACTTTTTAACCCTTTTTTTTTACGAATTCTAAAAAGCATAACTCAAAAAATGTAACATTGGCCCTGGCTGGTTGGCTCAGTGGTAGATCGTCAGCCTGGTGTGCAGAAGTCCCAGGTTCGATTCCCGGCCAGGGCACACAGGAGAGGCGCCCATCTGCTTCTCCACCCCTCCCCCTCTCCCTCCTCTCTGTCTCTCTCTTCCCCTCCCGCAGCTAATGCTCCACTGGAGCAAAGATGGCCCGGGCGCTGGGGATGGCTCTGTGGCCTCTGCCTCAGGCGCTAGAGTGGCTCTGGTCACAACATAGCAACGCCCAGGATGGGCAGAGCATCGCCCCCTGGTGGGCGTGCCAGGTGGATCCCGGTCGGGCGCATGCGGGAGTCTGTCTGACTGTCTTTCCCCGTTTCCAGCTTCAGAAAAATACAAAAAAAAAAAAAAAAAGTAACATAAAAATGTTTTTTAATGCCAGAATAAATTTAATTTTGTCATATTTATTTCGTTTAATTACCATAAAAGCATGCCTGGACTTCATTTTTTTCTTTTAATATTTGACTTAATTATTATAACATATTTCTCAGAAATTTGTATATAGTGCGCCTACAATTACTTCTAGGATTTTAAATGCACCCCAACTTCAAAAAGTTTGAGAACCACTGGTTTAAACTATCGTTTTACAGATTTCACATCCCTTTTAATTCTGAAAAACAGATTTCAGATCAAATTAGTTCTAACATATAATATATATAAACAGCATCTATTATATTCCTAAAGTAGAAACATATACATACAACCTCCAGATTTTATTACTATCCAGAGCAAGAGACTCAGTTACGATTCTAAACCATACATTACCCTACGGCACTAAACAGGATCAAATACACAAGTGAGAGAGGAGCTAGAAGCACAAAGTCCCAAATACATTGTTTCTCAACAGAATCCTTTCTACCTGGCCTTCGCCCCCAAGTCAGCTCCATCCTAAATAAGTAGGACAAGTAAAAAAACAAATAAGCTCAAGGTGGCTCCTACTTATTCACAAGAAATACAAGAAAAAGCTACCTTGGGAGTCATAACACAAAGTAACAAGCAATCTCAGTTTCTTTCCCCCTTCTCTTTCTTTCTCCCCTTCTTCCCCATGATCATTCACTTTAATTTCTTTAACTCCATTTTTCTCCACTGTTCCTCACTTCTTCTGACAAGACACGAAAGAGAGAAACAGTTAAAAAGAAAAGTAAAATGGAAGGTGAGATGGAAAAGACAGATACAGTAGCTTATGTTTTAAATCATCTCTGTATTACAAAGCCTGCTAATCCCTTTCCACAGAATACATGCTCCCACAATGTAAAGCTGGAAACAGGAAGAAGCATGGCTAAGAATTTAAGACATTTCTAGGACTAAAGAAAAAATACTGTATTTAAGTAAAAACACTTCCTACTCTACAGTGTCTTATTTTAAAACAACAAACTCTGGGTTTGCTCAAGTTCAAGAAAAAATAAATAAATTTCTTACATAAGAGCCGAAAGCTTCTGATGAGGCATTGGTAAATCGAAGAGACGGGGAAAGCTTTCTCCTTGTCTGCTGGGACAAAGGAACCCTCCTTCCCTTCCCCATTACAGCCTACACAAATTCCAGACATGTTACAGGACACAAGGGCACATTATGGGGCCTGAAAGGCAGTACTTATTAGGACTCTAAGCACTCATCTGCAAGAAGGAACAAAACAGAAATTAAAAACTGGACCAGTTAATTGTATATGCCACCACACCGATGAAGTTCAACAGCAGTCTCCCATCACACTGAAAGATGTATTACATGAAACAGTCATGTAATCTAAGAGTATAAGGACAAGTAGTTTTATAATATAGAGGGAAAGGTGATCCCTACCTCACATCATACACAAAAATAATTATAATTACAGCCTGACGTGTGGTGGTGCAGTGCATAAGGCATACATACAGAGGTTGACAGTTCAAAACACAGGGCTTGCCTTGTGAAGGCACATACAAGAAGGAACTAGTCTATGACGTGATGCTTCCTGCTGCCCCCACCTTTCTCTCTATATATATCCTCTCTCTAAGATCAATTAATAAATACATATATATATGTAAAATAAATAAATAAGCTCCAGACTGAGTAAAGATCTACATATGAAAAGCCAAACTTTAAAAAGTTTGGAAAATAGTATAGAAGAAAAATTAATGAGGCAGAGGAAAGGTTTTATACAAGATAAAAAGAACATAATCCACAAAAAAGAAATGGATACATTTAACTACATTAAAACTTAAAATTTCTATAAACAAATGGTATTATAAGGAAAGTTATCAAAAAATGAAGTCACATGCCTCTGCAGAGAGGAAATGCTTGAAAGAACAGGAGTGGGAGAAAAACTATTCACTGTATATCCTTTTGTACTTTCTGGATTTTTTACTTATATGAATATATCCATTCATAATACTGTAAGTAAATTTGAAACTTTAAAAATAATAATAAAAGATAAGCCATAAACTAAAAAAAAAAAAAAACCAAAAAACATTTGCCATGCATTTAAAAGGATTAGCATTCAGAATTTATCAATATACCTAAAACTTACTTTAAAAATACACTCGCCCTGGCCGGCTGGCTGAGCGGTAGAGTGTCAGCTCGGTGTGTGGAAGTCCTAGGTTCGAACCCTGGCCAGGACACACCGGAAAAGCGCCCATCTGCTGCTCCACTCTTCCTCCTCTCCTTTCTCTCAATCTCTCTCTTCCCGTCCCATAGCCATGGCTCCACTGGAGCAAAGTTGGCCCAGGCACTGAGGATGGCTCCATGGCCTCTGCCTCAGTTGCAACGGAGCAATGCCCCAGACGGGCAGAGCATTGCCCCCTAGTGGGCTTGCTGGGTGGATCCTGTTGGGGCACATGCAGAAATATCTCTGTCTTCTCACTTCAGAAAAATACAGCCCTGGCTGGTTGGCTCAGTGGTAGAGCGTCGGCCTGGCGTGCGGGAGTCCTGGGTTCGATTCCCGGCCAGGGCACACAGGAGAGGCACCCATCTGCTTCTCCACCCCTCCCCATCTCCTTCCTCTCTGTCTCTCTCTTCCCCTCCCACAGCCGAAGCTCCACTGGAGCAAAGTTGGCCCGGGCGCTGGGGATGGCTCCATGGCCTCTGCCTCAGGTGCTAGAATGGCTCTAGTCGCAACAGAGCAACGCCCCAGATGGGCAGAGCATCACCCCCTGGTGGGCGTGCCGGGTGGATCCCAGTCGGGTGCATGCGGGAGTCTGTCTGCCTCCCCGTTTCCAACTTCAGAAAAATACAAAAAGAAAGAAAGAAAGAAAGAAAGAAAGAAAGAAAGAAAGAAAGAAAGAAAGAAAGAAAGAAAAAATATATATATATAAATAAATATGTAAATAAATAAATAAAATAAAAATACACTCGAGTTTACTTTGGCAGCACATATTCTAAAATTAGAACAATACAGAGAGATTAGCATGGCCCCTGTACAAAGATGACATGCAAATTTGTGAAGCGTTCCATATTTTAAAAAAAACCCTCAACAGAAAATTAGTCAAAGAATATGATCAAGTAATTCATAGAAGAAGGGACCTAAATGACTAATAAACATGAAATGAATCTCAATTTTAGAAGTTATCAGGGTAATGCAAACTGAAAAATGTTCTCTTTCCCCACCCATCATTCTGGCAAAAACCTATCAGATGCAGGCACTATCCTTTTATTCCTGGTTTAATAAGGATTATTTCTTTATTCATAATCATTAGTCAGTGCTTAACTTTATCAAACTTTTTTACATGTTGATGATCATATGCTTTTTCTCCTTTATTTTGTTAATGTTGTGAATAACACTGATTTATTTTCTAATGTTAAACCAACCTTACATCTCTAGAATAGACCCAATGTTGTTATGATACATTATCTTTTTTTTTGTTAAGATTTTTTTTAATTTATTTTTTTTTAGATTTTATTTATTCATTTTAGAGAGAGGAGACAGAGAAAGAAGGGAAGGAGGAGCAGAAAGCATCAACTCCCATATGTGCCTTGACCAGGGAAGCCCGGGGTTTCGAACCGGCGACCTCAGTGTTCCAGGTCGATGCTTTTACCCACTGTGCCACTGCAGGTCAGGCAATACAATATCTTTTTAAAAAAATATTTTGCCGGCCCTGGCCGGTTGGCTCAGCGGTAGAGCATCGGCCTGGCGTGCAGGAGTCCCGGGTTCGATTTCCGGCCAGGGCACACAGGAGAAGCGCCCATTTGCTTCTCCACCCCTCCCCCTCTCCTTCCTCTCTGTCTCTCTCTTCCCCTCCTGCAGCGAGGCTCCATTGGAGCAAAGATGGCCCAGGCGCTGAGGATGGCTCTGTGGCCTCTGCCTCAGGCGCTAGAATGGCTCTGGATGCAACAGAGCGACGCCCCAGAGGGGCAAAGCATCGCTCCCTAGTGGGCATGCTGGGTGGATCCCGGTCGGGTGCATGCGGGAGTCTGTCTGACTGCCTCCCTGTTTCCAGCTTCGGAAAAATAAAAAAATAAAAAATAAAATAAAATAAAATAAAAAAAGAATTACTAAAAATATATATATATATATATTTTGCCATTGACTTGAGAGAGAGAGAGAAGCATCAACCCATGTTCCACTTAGTGCTCCATTTAGCTGTGCACTCTCTGGTCACTTCTGTATATGCCTTGACCAGGGGTCCAACCTGTGAGCTTGGTGCACCAGGAGAATGCTCTATCCACTGAGGAACCCAGCCAGGGCTATTATAATTTTTATATATTACTGAATTTTGTTTGCCAAGTTTGTTTAGGTTACTTCATACATGTTCATAGTGAGATTACCATGGAATTGTCCTTATTTTGCCTTCAATAAATTTTATATCAAGGTTGTCTTGGCCTTATATAGTTGGGGAGTGTGTCTTATTTTTCTATTTTCTGAAAAAGTATATGTAAGATTGTTATAATTCTTTAAATGTTTGATCAAATTAGCTAATAAACTCTGGACCTACAGCTTTCTTTGTGAGGAGGTTTTTAATTATATATTCAATTTACTTTGTGCTATACGGCTAACCAAATTTTCTATTTCTTGTATTAATTTTGGTAAGTTGTGTATTTCTAGGAATTCATCTATTTTACATACATTCTCAAATTTTATTGGCATAAACTTGTTTGTAATATCTTCTTAGGAACTTTTTAATATGTCTAGGTTCCATAGTGATGTCCTCTTCCTCTTTGGTCCTTATATTGGTAATTTACGATTTCTTTTTTTTTTTTTTTTTTTTTTTATTTATTCATTTTAGAGAGGAGAGGGAGAGACAGAGAGAAAGAGAGAGAGGAGAGACAGAGAGAGAGAAGGGAGGAGGAGCTGGAAGCATCAACTCCCATATGTGCCTTGACCAGGCAAGCCCAGGGTTTCGAACCGGCGACCTCAGCATTTCCAGGTCAACGCTTTATCCACTGCGCCACCACAGGTCAGGCAACGATTTCTTTTTAATGTATGAATCTTATTAGAGGTTTATAAATTTTGTTAGCTTTGTTCAGGTTTTGCTGAATCCTTTTATTACATGTTTGTTGTTTATTTCATTAATTTCCGCTCTTATCTTTTTTACTTCCTTTTTCTACTTTCTTTACTGGACTCAGGATACACATTGCACTGCCAATCAGTGACAAAAGGATAATATTTTCACTAAATGGTGCTGGGACACTTAAACATCTGTGGAAGGAAAAAATAAAAATTGACACCTATTTCACACTAGATACAAAAATCATTCCAAGTGAACTGTAGACCCAGAGGCGAACAGCAAATTAATAAGCCTTCTAGAAGGTAATATAAAAGAATATATTTATTCTTAAACTCAAGGTGGATAAATAATTTTTAAGTAACATAAAAAATATTAACCAGAAAGAAAAACATTAATACATTTGACTTCATTAAAATAAGAACTAGTATTCATCAAAAGACACCATTAAGAAAGTGAAAAATAGCCTGATCTGTGGTGGCACAGTGGATAAAGCATTGACCTGGAATGCTGAGGTCACTGGTTCTAAACCCCAGGCTTGCATGGTCAAGGTACATATGAGAAACAACTACTACAAGTTGATGCTTCCAGCTCCTACCTGCTCCTTCTCTTTCTCTCTCTCTCCTCTCTAAATTAGACAAATTTTAAAATCTTTAAAAAAAAAGTGAAAAAGCAAGCCACAGAGAATTGGAAAATATATATGCAATACATATAGCAAAAAAAAAAAAAGAGGGTGGGGGCCTCATATCCTGATTATATTAAGAATCTATACAAATCAATAAGAAAACAATGTTTCAACAGAAAAACTGGCTTGAGATTTCAATAAAATCTCATAATAAAGAATAGCCAAATGCTCATGAAAAGAACTACTCAATATCATTAGACATCAGGAAAATGCAAATCAAAAAACAATGACATAGAGCCCTGGCTAGTTAGCTCAGTTAGTTAAGAGCCTCTTCCAAACACAATGGGTTCAATCCCCAGTCAGGACACACACAGGAAGCAATCAAAGAATGCTTAACCTAGCGGAACAACAAATGAATGCTTCCCTTTCCCCTCCCGCATCTCCCCTTTCCTCTCTCTGTTTCTCTCAAAGCAAAACAAAAAGAAGACATACTATTTAATAGAATGGCTAAAATGAAAGATATTGACATTAGCAAGGTTTAATGAAAGTAATAGTATTTTTTTTGAGAGAGAGAGAAGCATCAACTCACAGTTGGTTCACTTTAGTTTTGCAATGACTGCTTCTCTTCTGTGCCTTGACTGGGGAGCTCAAGCTAAGTCAAAGACTCCTTGCTCAAGCCAACAACCTTGGGCTCAAGCCGGCGACATTAGGTTTCAAGCCAGTGAGCTTTGGGCTCAAACTGGCAACCTTGGGATCATGTCAATAATCCTATGCTCAAGCCAGAGACCCTGTGCTCAAGATGATGAGCCCTTCCTTGCTCAAGCCCACACGCCCGCATTCAAGCCAGTGACCTGAGGGTTTCAAACAGGGGACCTCAGCATCCCAGGTTGATGCTCTATCCGTTGCATAACCACCACCACTGGTCAGGTCCAATAGTAATTCTTTTATTCTGATAATGGGGCTATAAACTGGCACAACCATTTTGGAAAACTTTGGTCTTATCTCCTCAGTTAAACAGTGTACCCTATGATCCAGCAATGCCATCCCATGGCCACTGTGTGCTGCCACATGCTCCGCAAAAACCACAAACAAGAATGTTTAGTGAGCCGGGATGGCGGCCTCTGCAGTTGCGGGTTCCATCCCCAGTCAGAGCACGTAGAAGCCATCAAGGAGTACACAACTAAATGGAACAACTAAGGGCCTGACCTGTGGTGGCACAGCGGATAAAGCATCGACCTGGAATGCTGAGGTTGCCGGTTCAAAACCCTGGGCTTGCCTGGTCAAGGCACATATGGGAGTTGATGCTTCCAGCTCCTCCTCCTTCTCTGCCCCGCTCCTCTCTAAAATGAATAAATTTTTTAAAAATCTTAAGTGGAAAAACTAAGAGGAACAACGAGTTGATGCTTTTTTCTCTCTCCCTTCACCCCCTATTCTCCCCCCCACCTCTTTCTCAGTGGGAAATTTTTTTTACATGTTCACCGAAATATTAATTTCTAAACAGCCAAAATTAAAAGCAACATATCCAGCAGAATGGTTTTTAAATCGTGGCATGTAACGGCATATCTTAAATGTTTATTATTGTTTTTCTAATTGACTTTAGAGGAAGGGAGAGTGAGAGAGAGACAGGAACATCAATCTGTTCCTGCATGTGCCCTGACTGGGGTCTAACTGGCAACCTCTGTGCCCCAGGATGAAGCTCTAACCAACTGAGCTATCCGGCCAGGGCTCATGGCACAGCTAACAGCAATGGAAATGAACAAAATCCACTTATATGCACCATCATGGATGACCCGCACATATGATGATAAGCAAAAGAAGACACACACAGAAACCACTTACTATATAATGCCAATGATATCAAATTTTAAAAACAAACAAAACTATAGTGTTTAGAGATACTTGCTTAAGTGGTAAGCTTATAAAGAAAAGCCAAGATTTATTTACAATAAATTTTGGGATAATGGTTACCTTTGAGGATTAATGATTAAGAGAAGGAATGAGAGCATGAGGGGAGTTTCGAGGGTGCTAGCAATGTTCTTGTGATAAATCATTGAGCTATGGGGAAAAGCGAGGGGTTCACTGAAGTAAATATGACAAATGTTAAGATTTGTTGAAGTTGAGTGATAAGAAAAGAGTATTGATTATATTATTCTATATATTCATATGTATAATCAACATCTTTCACGACAAATTATTTTAAGAAACCAAGTAGTTTTGGCCAAAATTTTGCTATAACTTGATGTAAATATAGAATATCAAAGTATATACTAAAAACTAATTTCCTCATCATAAATGTTTTAGATGGCCAGAACCAAGAGAATCAGGTTAGGTATGTAGGCACGAAGACATAGCAAATGGCTTCAGTATTTAAACGCATATACTAGGCAGCTATCCTGAAGAGTGATAAAGGCAAGCAAGACCTACCCTTCAAAAAGGATAATCTTGATAACCTACTTATAGTCTGCAATTATTATTTTTACCACTAGATGGAACCATACATGAAAAGTGAAATGTTTAGTGAAAGAACTGGAAACAGAATTCAAAGCTAAAAAATCAATTACAGAAAAATGAAATACATGTGCTTTAGAGCTATGCTGAAGCCATGAATCTGAAAAATCCAACTGCAAAAAAAAACAACAACCCATATCCTGCAGATGTATCTTTTGGCTGACTACTACTAAAACTGCGTATCCACAAAACTTAATGTTTTCTCCCTAGTGAACTGCTTAACTTGATTTGTTCTTCAAGAACCACAATCTTGGCACTATCTATCAAAATATGAGCTATATTTAAAATTGTCTAAATACGTCAATGTTGCAGGTTCAATCCCAGTCAGGACACATACGAGCCTCAACCAATGAATGCATAGATAAGTGGAACAACAAATTAATATCTCTCTCTTTAAAATCAATCAATAAATTAAACATTTTAAAGATTTTATTGATTGATTTTAAAGAGAGAGAAAGAGAGAGAGAGAGAGAAAGGCAGGGGGTTGGAGGAGCAGGAAGCGTCAACCCATAGCTGCTTCTGATATGTGCCCTGACCAGGGAAGCCCAGGGTTTCAAACTGGCGACCTCAACATTCCAGGTTGACGCTTTATTGACTGCACCACCACACATCAGTCAATAAATAAAATTTTTTTTTTTTCTGGATTCTTTTTTTTTTTTTTTTTTTAATTCATTTTTAGAGAGGAGACAGAGAGAGAGACAGAGAGAGAGAAGGGGGAGGAGCTGGAAGCATCAACTCCCATATGTGCCTTGACCAGGTAAGCCCAGGGTTTTGAACCGGCGACCTCAGCATTTCCAGGTTGACGCTTTATCCACTGTGCCACCACAGGTCAGGCAATAAATAAAATTTTTAAAAAATATTTTAAAAACACTATAGCACCTGACCAGGCAGTGGCACAGTGGATAGAGCGTTGGACTGGGATGCAGAGGACCCAGGTTCAAGACCCCGAGGTCGCCAGCTTGAGTACAGGCTCATCTGGTTTGAGCAAAGCTCACCACCTTGGACCCAAGGTCGCTGGCTTGAGCAAGGGGTTACTCGGTCTGCTGTAGCCCCACGGTCAAGGCACATATGAGAAAGCAATCAATGAACAACTAAGGTGTCACAACAAAAAACTAAGGATTGATGCTTCTCATCTCTCTCCGTTCCTGTCTGTCTGTCCCTATCTATCCCTCTCTCTGACTCTGTCTCTGCAAAAAAAAAAAAAACAAACAAAACCACTATAGCAAATGTAGTTGTCATTATAGTGACATGCAATTACAAATTTAATATTAAGAACTATGTGATTTCTATACTTCATTCATGAACTTTTTTCTCTTTTTATTGATAGTGATAGAACCTGGCAGAGACATCTTTATCTCTAATCAGATAACATTATTTTAAAGCATGTTAAATAATATTTTACTTCTTTATTACAACACATTTCAGAAACTTGAACAAAGGTTAACCAAGTCATTTTCATTTTCATTTTCTATGGTGAAAATGAAAAGGACAAAATATAATTCGGATCACATAATCAGGAACCTTTCTGAAATGAATGTAGTTTTACACAGTATGTTGGACAAAATTTTCTGTTGAACTGGCAGAAAGTTTATCTGTTTTACATTGGCTAAGAACACTGTTGTATTTTGTTATCTTACCAAGTCCCAAAAAATTAGTTTTATGCTACGTAATATACTCTAGCCAATAAGCTAAAGAAATAAAGTCCAAACCTAGTTATTTATTTGAAATTGATCTACATGCCTTTAAGGAAAACATCTCATTTTCATACCTGTGGATATAAACAATATTTCGATTACATATTAATTCTTCAGAAGCTCAAGGGTTAATAATACAGTGTAACTAAACTCAGCTGGCAGGAGTTTGAATTTTTCTTTATCTGTGGTTGTTTCATTCTTGCAGTAACAAAAAATCCGTGTCTAGTTTTCAGGCAATAGCTAAGCTTAACAAATCACCTGTATTTATCTTAGTAACTGATATTGTTATTTATTATGTTTTCATCTGATTATCTTTACCACTAGATGGTAAAGACTTTCTAGTTTTGAACTGGATACTAACATATTTCTCATTATAAAACATCATTAACTGCCATTAACCCACTCCACGTTTAAATAATTATTTATAAAGTAGAACACAAAACTTGTCAGCATCTAACAAAATTGTTTTAACCCCTGCTCTCACGATTGTTTTATAGTGAATCACAAAACAGAACAGTGGTGGATGGCCTAACCTACATGAAGGCTGAACAGTTAAAACTTTTTTCAAAAATCATAATTTAGCCCTGGCCGGTTGGCTCAGTGGTAGAGCGTCGGCCTGGCGTGCGGGGGACTCGGGTTCGATTCCCGGCCACGGCACATAGGAGAAGCGCCCATCTGCTTCTCCACCACCCCCTCCTTCCTCTCTGTCTCTCTCTTCCCCTCAGCCAAGGCTCCATTGGAGCAAAGATGGCCCGGGCGCTGGAGATGGCTCCTTGGCCTCTGCCCCAGGCGCTGGAGTGGCTCTGGTCGCGGCAGAGCATCGCCCCCTGGTGGGCAGAGCGTCACCCCTGGTGGGCGTGCCGGGTGAATCCCGGTCGGGCGCATGCAGGAGTCTGTCTGACTGTCTTTCCTCGTTTCCAGCTTCAGAAAAATACAAAAAAATAAATAAATAAATAATCATAATTTATTTTATCATTAATAAAAATTTTTTTAAAAAGAGCAATGGTTTTCCTACAAGATTTTAAATAGTAGTAAAGACCATAACATAAAAGAGTTACTGCCTTGGCCGGTTGGCTCAGCAGTAGAGCATCAGCCCAGCATGTAGAAGTCCCGGGTTCGATTCCCAGCCAGGGTACACAAGGAGAAGCACCCACCTGCTTCTCCATCCTTCCCCGTCTCCTTCCTTTCTATCTCCTTCTTCCTCTCCCACCACCAGGGCTCTATTGGAGCAAAGTTGGCCTGGGCACTGAGGATGGCTCCATGACCTCCATCTATGGCTCCAGTTGCAACGGAGCAACAGCCCCAGATGAGCAGAGCATCGCCCCCTAGTGGGCTTACCAGGTGGATCCTGGTTGGGCGCATGTGGGAGTCTGTCTCTCTGCCTCCCTGCTTCTCATTTCAGAAAAATACAAAAAATAAATTTAAATTTAAAAAAAGACTTAGCCTGACCAGGTGGTGGCGCAGTGGATAGAGCGTCAGACTGGGATGCGGAAGACCCAGGTTCAAGACCCCAAGGTTGCCAGCTTGGGTGCAGGCTCATCTGGTTTGAGCAAAGCTCACCAGCTTGTACCCAAGGTCGCTGGCTCAAGCAAGGGGTTACTCGGTCTGCTGAAGGCCTGCGGTCAAGGCACATATGAGAAAGCAATCAATGAACAACTAAATACCACAACAAATAACTGATGATTGATGCTTCTCATCCCTCTGCCTTCCTATCTGTCTCTATCTATCCCTCTCTCTGACTCTCGCTCTGTCTCTATAAAGGAAAAAAAAAAAGTTAGCTGTCCAAATGCAAGGTACAGCTAATAAGCTCTAAGAATTCAGAAGTAGAAGAGTATCTTTCACCCTTATACCAGAGTTGAGATTTGAACTAGGTATTAAAAATGAGTAGGGTTTGGATAGTAAAAAAAAAAAGTAGTGGCCCTGGCCGGTTGGCTCAGTGGTAGAGCGTTGGCCTGGCGTGCGGAAGTCCCCGGTTCGATTCCCGGCCAGGGCACATAGGAGAACCGCCCATCTGTTTCTCCACCCCTCCCCCTTTCCTTCCTCTCTGTCTCTCTCTTCTCCTCCCGCAGCGAGGCTCCATTGCAGCAAAAGATGGCCCCATTGCAGCAAAAGATGGCCCCATTGCAGCAAAAGATGGCCCGGGCTCTGGGGATGGCTCCTTGGCCTCTGCCCCAGGCGCTAGAGTGGCTCTGGTCACCACAGAGCGACGCCCCCGATGGGCCGAGCATTGCCCCCTGGTGGGCGTGCCGGGTGGATCCCCGTCGGGCGCATGCGGGAGTCTGTCTGACTGCCTCCCCGTTTCCAGCTTCAGAAAAATACAAAAAAAAAAGAAAAAAAAAAGTAGTACTTAAATAAGGGGCTTTTTGTTTGATTTGTTTTCATTTATTGATTTTCAAGAGGAGAGGAGAGAGAGACATCGATTTGTTGTTTCTCCTATTTATGTATTCACTGGTTGACTCATATGTTCCCTGACCCAGGATCCACTCCGCAACCTTGGCATATGAGGACGACACTCTAACCAACTGAGCTACCAGGCTAGGGCTTGTTTTTTTAAGAAACATAAAATGCTTTCTCTATGTATTAGGGGAAAGCCCTTTCCAAGACATAACCTTAAACAAAAGGAAGTGCGAAAGAGAGTTACAGAGACAGAGGACATCTGTTGTTTGTGCTACCCAACATCTATTTCCCCCTTCCTCTGATAACGGCATCCCTATTTTCCTCTGAGCATTAACCTCTCCATCTTTCATTCTATGTGGTTTGGTAAATTGATACCCAGTGTGAGCATATGACTCGGGTATAACTAATCAAAACATTCTATCCTCTTCATTGACTCAGGCAAAGGCCCACAAGCGGAACCAGGACAAAAGGACTCAATTCTTAAACTCGTGCTAGACATTAAGATAGCTCAACTGGTAGAATATACAACTGAAGCTGTTGGTGGTCCATAACTGCCACCTTTTTGTGAAGAACCTACTTCTTATGAAGCAACTCCAAAGTAACCTAGTGACACTGAGATTTGAGGTTATCAATACAGATTAAGTTGTGCTTGATCTCTCTCCTAAACTTCTCAATTTCTTGAGCCAATCAATAGCACCTCTTTACTAAGGTAGCTTAAGTCTGTCACATATAACTGAAAGAATCCTAGCAAAAGGAAATATATAAAAATGCCTCTAGTAGGAATCTGAGCCCTCCTTTTCCTATCTTCACCTTCGGAGGACAGAGTAGCCATCGTGGGTCTTCTGCCTCCCTGCCGCCTTCCTGAGATGGTCTCACTTCTTACTGTGCTCACAATCACCACTGCCTGCAAAGCCTGACCCTGTGGCTGTAGCTGGCTGCTCTACTTAAAAGTCACCTCTCTTCCCTATCTTTCTTTTTTTAATTTGTTTTATCTCTTGTGCTTCTCCTTTCCACACCATTATTCAAATGCTTCTTAGTTTTTCATAAACCAGTCTTGGTTTTTCGCACAAATGCGAACCTTTGTTCAAATGCACCAATCACAGCATACACAGCAAGCATCCTTTGGTTCTTCATCTCAACTCATTTCAGCTATTTTCACCATTTACATTATTCAAAAATTCTTCTAAAAAATTTTAGCCTGACCTGTAGTAGCACAGTGGATAAAATGTTGACTTGGAATGCTGAGATTGCCAGTTTGAAGTCCAGGGCTTCCCCAGTCAAGGCATGTATGACAAGCAAGCAATGAACAACTATAAGTGAAGCAACTATGATTTGATACTTCTCACTTCCCCTCTGCTCTCTGTAAAATCAATAAATAAAATCTTTTTATGCTAAATAACTGATGCTGTTATTAAATCTATATGAAAGATAAAAGAGTATCTAACTGATAATTATAATTAAAAACTACGCTTAGCCTGACCAGGCGGTGGCGCAGTGGATAGAGCGTCGGACTGGGATGCGGAAGTACCCAGGTTCGAGACCCCAGAGGTCGCGCGCAGGCTCATCTGGCTTAAGCAAAGAGCTCGCCAGCTTGGACCCAAGGTCGCTGGCTCCAGCAGGGGGTTACTCGGTCTGCTGAAGGCCCGCGGTCAGGGCACGTGTGAGAAAGCAATCAATGAACAACTAAGAAGTCACAACGCGCAACGAGAAACTGATGATTGATGCTTCTCATCTCTCTCTGTTCCTGTCTGTCTGTCCCTGTCTATCTCTGCCTCTGTAAAAAAAAAAAAAAAAACTACGCTTATTCAGCCCTGGCTAGATAGCTCAGTTAGTTAGAGCATCATCCCAATATGCAGAGGTGGCGGGTTCGACGCCCAGTCAGGGGCATATGGGAACAGATCAATGTTTCTGTCTCTCTCCCTCCTCTCACTAAACCTCAAAAAAAAAATTTATTTTTTTTTGGTATTTTTCCAAAGCTGGAAACGGGGAGGCAGTCAGACAGACTCCTGCATGCGCCTGACCGGGATCCACCCGGCATGCCCACCAGGGGGCAATGCTCTGCCCATCTTGGGGCGTCGCTCTGCCACAATCAGAGCCATTCTAGCGCCTGAGGCAGAGGCCACAGAGCCATCCTCAGCGCCCGGGCAAACTTTGCTCCAGTGGAGCCTTGGCTGCGGGAGGGGAAGAGAGAGACAGAGAGGAAGGAGAGGGGGAGGGGTGGAGAAGCAGATGGGCGCTTCTCCTGTGTGCCTTGGCCGGGAATCAAACCCGGGACTTCTGCACGCCAGGCTGACACTCTACCACTGAGCCAACCGGCCAGGGCCAAAAAAAATTTTTTTTAATTTTAAAACTACCCTTGTTCAAAAACTTCATGTGCAATAAATACCCAAATTAATAGGCTGAAATGCAGTAAGTTTTTAAAATTCCATATATACCAGTAATATATATTTCAAGATCATTACAAATACAAATTTCTAAAACTTCATATAAATACATAACCCAGCTTAAAAAAAATCACCACAGGAAACTGTGAAATGTCAGAGGAGCCCGCTCAAAGCCACACACCATTATAGTCGTGGAAAAGCACCGCTCAACAACGTACTACCCGGGATCGTTGCAAGTTTGAAACTACAGGGATCAATAAGGTAAGACTATATATCTTAAACATCAGCATGCCTCGAAAAATAAAATAAAATATAAACAATAGTTGTTAAGTTAAATATAATTTAACAGTATTGCTTCAGGTTCAATGTTCCAGGAAACTGTCACGCCATTTGGAATACAGAAACCTTTTTTTTCAGCCAAGAAAGTAAGGGTTTATTAGTTGAGGAAATGACGCCAACCCCAGAGTCATAGGTAAGCTAGTGCTCAAAGACGTGGCTCCGCCCTGGCCGGTTGGGTCAGTGGTAGAGCGTCGGCCTGGCGTGCGGGGGACCCGGCTTCGATTCCTGGCCAGGGCACATATGAGAAGTGCCCATTTGCTTCTCCACCCCCCCCCTTCCTCTCTGTCTCTCTCTTCCCCTCCCGCAGCGAGGCTCCATTGGAGCAAAGATGGCCCGGGCGCTGGGGATGGCTCCTTGGCCTCTGCCCCAGGCACCAGAGTGGCTCTGGTCACAGCAGAGCGACGCCCCGGAGGGGCAGAGCATCGCCCCCTGGTGGGCAGAGCTTCGCCCCTAGTGGGCGTGCCGGGTGGATCCCGGTCGGGCGCATGCAGGAGTCTGTCTGTCTCTCCCCGTTTCCGGCTTCAGAAAAATACAAAAAAAAAAAAAAAAAAAAAAGACGTGGCTCCCAGATAGCTTCCAGGGAATGGGTTGTATGTGGGAAAAATTGTTAATTGTGGTGGCTACATTAGTTGGGGCCAGTGTAGGGAGTAGTTGATGCAAACAGTATAGGCTTTTACAAGTTAACATGCAAATAAGTATCTCAATACAAATTTAACTGCCAATTACTTTCTTGTCCTCTCTGATTTCTTTCTGTCCCTCCTCATTCATTCAGATTCTATACACTTCATATTTTTCTATAATTAATGTAGGAAGTGCTGCAGAAAGGGAAATGGAACTTGGAGATAAAATGATTTTCCACATGCACCAGTTATCAATTTACTGCCTCTCAGCCGTCATTGCCTACTCTGCAAAAATAGAGCCAGAGCCTTTAAATAGATTTCCTTTCCCAGCTGGCACAATGTTAAGTCTTATTAATAAAGGCCACTGGAGAGACACTGCAGGAGGAAGCCTTTGCCATCTGGGTCCAGGGTGCTCCTCTAGGCAAGCTCCTACTGTGTGAACAGCTTCGCCGGCACCCAAACGGCAGCACGGGCAGCTTCTCCAGACAGACTCCTGCAGTATACAGGTCGGCAGCACCTACGAAGCAGCAAGGTGAATTTCTCTTTTTTTTTTTTCTTTTTAGAGAGACAGACAGACAGGGTCAGACAGAAAGGAGAGAGATGAGAAGTATCAGCTCGTAGTTGCAGCACCTTAATTGTTCATTGATCACTTTCTCATACATGCCTTGACCAGGGGGCTCCAGCCAAGCAGTGACCTCTTGCTCAAGCCAGCAAGCTTGGGCTTCAAGCCAGTAACCTTTGGGCTCACACCAGCAACCATGGGGTCATGTCTATGATGCCATGCTCAAGCTGGTGATCCCACGCTCAAGCTGGCAACCCCACGCTCAAGCTGGCGACCTGCACTCAAGCTGGTGAACCTGTGCTTAAGCTGGATGAGTCCGTGCTCAAGACAGCACCCTTGGGGTTTTGAACTTGGATCCTCAGCATCCCAGGTCAACGTTCTATCCACTGTGCAACCACCTGGTCAGGTCATAAGGTGAACTGTCAACAAGTTCTACCACAGCCACTTCTCTGCCACAGGGAGCCATGGCCATGCCTTCTCCGGTACGCTCTAGATCTCTGCCCTAGTGGACCTCTTCCTTGTACATTCTATCTCAGTCTTAAGAATTATAGCTGATTCTTTTCAGCCCAGTTTATTCAAGTATAATTTACAAAATTGTAAGGTATTGAAAGTCCATAATGTGATGATCTGACATACATACACATTGTACAGCTGATTCCAATATAGATTTGTATATTCTTTTTTTTTTTTTTCTTTTTTCTTTTTTTTCTGAAGCTGGAAACGGGGAGAGACAGTCAGACAGACTCCCGCATGCGCCCGACCGGGATCCACCCGGCACGCCCACCAGGGGGTGACGCTCTGCCCACCAGGGGGCGATGCTCCGCCCCCCCCCCCCCCCCCCCCCCCCCCGGGCGTCACTCAGCTGCGACCAGAGCCACTCCAGCGCCTGGGGCAGAGGCCAAGGAGCCATCCCCAGCGCCCGGGCCATCCTTGCTCCAATGGAGCCTTGGCTGCGGGAGGGGAAGAGAGAGATAGAGAGGAAGGAGGGGGGGGGGGTGTGGAGAAGCAAATGGGCGCTTCTCCTATGTGCCCTGGCCGGGAATCGAACCCAGGTCCCCCGCACGCCAGGCCGACGCTCTACCACTGAGCCAACCGGCCAGGGCCGATTTGTATATTCTTTAGAGATCTCTTTACTTCTTAGTAGCCAATCTCTTGTTACTCTAATCCCGTTAAGAGTTGATAACTCTTTATATTAAACATTCTTTATTCAAATTACTGTATAGTTTCTGTGTCCTCATTGAACCCTGGCTGATAGATATATCAGGTAAAACTAGCAAAACATCAGCACAAAATAGATAGAATTTCTAGAAACAAACCATCATAAAAGATGGCTAATAAAAGCATAGTAAGAGAGTTCACTCAAAGTAACCAGAAGGTATCTTCAGGAAGAAAGTGCTGCTAAGCACCATCAAAAAAAAAAAGCAATAATCGAATCAAGTGTGATGTGAAATGATGATCTAATCAAGTGTGCTGTGTCTCTCTCAAGGATAAAATGTGCTAGCAAACTGACATAAATAGCTGGTATAATCTTCATGCAAATTACCAAATTAGCATATATCACTTGGCTTCTTGTGAGCTCAAATGGAGTCAGTTTTCCCAAACCCATCTAACAGATACAATAGTTCTAAACTTGCAATTAAAAAAAAAAAAAAAGATTGCTACACTCTGACAACCTTCCTCACATCTAACCAGAAACCTCCTTTAACACTTTTTTATCTCACAAGCTCTACAACCAAAGGTTAGAGCAGTGGTAGTCAACCTGGTCCCTACTGCCCACGAGTGGGCGTGCCAGCTTTCATGGTGGGCAGTAGCGGAGCAACCAAAGTATAAATAAAAAGATAGATTTAACTATAGTAAGTTGTTTTATAAAGATTTATTCTGCCAAACTTAGCGAAAATCCAACATAAAGTACTTGGTAAGTAATTACTATTATATGCTTTAACTGGCTGTAACTCTGCTTTATAAATTTTATAAAGTAAAGTTACTTCTCTACTTTATAAGTCAGCATTACTGTGGAACCGGTGGGCGGTTAGAAAATTTTACTACTAACAGAGATACAAAAGTGGGCGGTAGGTATAAAAAGGTTGACTACCCCGGGTTAGAGGCAAAGGAAGGTGAAGCATTGACCAGTTTATGCAGATCGCTTTTATAATTCTATTTGTTCTCCCCCACCCCCTTTCCACCATGACTGGCCTTATCTACAAATAGAATGATCAAACTCTCTAAGCCAGATATTTGATACAAATGTAAAATAAAAAGATTCATATTCAAGAAAGACTCCTGAAATATCTACTCTTCATTCCCCTCCAGAAAGAATTTGACAGCACAAATACAAGATATTTAAACTATATTATCCCATTTAACTTTTTCCTGTGAGAACAGACAGGCCTTCCTCTAATAAATAAAAGTCCCATCTGTCACTTTTCTTGAAGGGCCACATTACTGTCTTATTAAAGCAAGAACAAGATAATGAAAAAGTCTTCAAGCCTGACCTGTGGTGGTGCAGTGGATAAAACGTTGACCTGGAACACAGGGGTCACCAGTTCAAAACCCATACAAGATGCAACTACTGTACTATGAGTAGATGCTTCCCATTCCTCCCTCTCACCTCTCTATCTATGTATCTTTCTCTCCTTTCTCTAAAAAATCAGCAAATAAAATCTTTTTTTTAAAAAAAAAAACCTTTAAGAAGTCATGTGTTTAGTCACAAATATTCCATATTCTAAGGCAGGGGTCCCCAAACTACGGCCCGCGGGCCGCTTATGGCCCCCTGAGGCCATTTATCCAGCCCCCACTGCACTTCTGGAAGGGGCACCTCTTTCATTGGTGGTCAGTGAGAGGAGCATAGTTCCCATTGAAATACTGATCAGTTTGTTGATTTAAATTTACTTGTTCTTTATTTTAAATATTGTATTTATTTCAGTTTTGTCTTTTTACTTTAAAATAAGATATGTGCAGTGTGCATAGGGATTTGTTCATAGTTTTTTTTATAGTCCAGCCCTCCAACAGTCTGAGACACAGTGAACTGGCCCCCTGTGAAAAAAGTTTGGGGAACCCTCTTCTAAGGCATATGTAAATTAAATTAGCAAATGCAGGAACCTTTCCCTATCTCCAGGTACTTCCTTATCCTTCAAAATCCTTTCCAAACAGGATGCAAGACTCCTGCAGTTTACACCTAAGCTTCCTGCTGTTCCTAGCTTCGGGAGCAGGCATGGGCCTCAAATGGAACACCACTGACATACTGTCACAACTTCTCACAAGTGCTACCATTACCAGTTTTCCTTGCCTCCCTCCACCCCATAGCGTGTTTCTCCCTGTGTAAAACGTACCTTAAGTTTGGGGCCCGAAATTTGGGGGAAAAAAAGTATTACATAAAGTTAATGAACTCAAGTTTTATTCATCATAAAATTCATACAACTCCTCATCACTGTCAGAACTCCCATCCATTAGCTTGTTCTCATCTGTGTCTTGATGACGAATCACCGTCTTCAACGATGAGCAAAAAAACAAGCACAAAAAAGCAGGAAATACAAGTTAAAAAAATCTACAACCACTGTATAAGACGCACCCAGTTTTTAGACCCCAAATTTTTCCAAAAAAAGGTGCATCTTATACATGGGGAAATACAGCATGTTCCAGCTTGCTTTTTCTGGTTCACAGTAGGGTTTCTTTCCAGTGAATATTGAGGTTAAAAAGCCTGTGACTCTTTTATCAATTTCCCCTCTTCATCTAATAATAGTTAGCACTTTGTTTTTATGTCTCTTTTAGATTCAAAAAGCAGTGAGCTGTATTTCCTTACTGCCAATTATGTGGGAAGATGGCTACATTTCATTTCCTACTTTAGCTTTTTCTCTTTTTGATCCTTAAGAGTCTCATTATTTTTATACTACTATTGGTAGAGTGGACAGCTTCTATTTGTAGACTGCCTTTTTTCTTTTTTAGATTATTTTTTATTTATTTATTTTTAGAGAGAGAAACAGAGAAAAGTGGAGGAGGAGCAGGAAGCATCAACTCCCATATGTGCTTTGATCAGGCAAGGCCAGGGTTTCAAACCAGGGACCTCAGTGTTCCAGGTCGACGCTTTATCCACTGCGCCACCACAGGTCAGGCCTCAGGCCTATAGATTCCCTTTTAGTATAATCCACGTAAGAGTAACTTGAAGGTATAATAAACGAAGTGAGTTAAAGTTTAGAAAGAACATCACTCTGACAAGAGTCATCCTCAACGGGTCAAAATATAACCTGGAAATCTTTATAGACAGAGCAATTTTTCTTAATTCTTTTTTTTTTTATTTTTGTGTGTGTGTGTGACAATGATCATATACTCGCCATTCAACATGAAAATATGAATGTACAGATTAGTCAATGTCATAATAGTCAATTTATTATAATAACTTGTTTGGGAACAGATGGTTACTAAACTGATTATGGTGATCACATGGTAAGGAATATAAATGTCAAATCACTATGTTGTATACCTAAAACTAATATAAAGTTGTATGTCATCTATATTTTAATAAAAAACAAGCAAATATGTATTATCTGCAAAAGTCAGACAAGTCTTTCCTCATTTTTTTTTTATTTTTTTAAAATTTTATTTATTCATTTCTATAAAGAAAGGTAAGAGAGAGAGAAAGAGAGAAAGAGAGAGAAGGGGGGAGGAGCAGGAAGCATCAATTCCCATATGTGCCTTGACCAGGCAAGCGCAGGGTTTCAAACTGGTGACCTCAATGTTCCAGGTCGACACTTTATCCACCGTGCCGCCACAGGTCAGGCTCAAAGCTCTCGGCATCCAGGTGATGGAATTTTCTCAGCTCTTGTCTCCCAGGTCATGCCCTGCCCCAAGTGGCCTTGGACTATGAGTACAGCCTTGGTAATGACAAAGAAGAGAGAGACAGAAGGTGACCACTCTGCTGTGCCTTTACGAGAGCATCGTGATGTTTCTTGGTGGGACTTTTCAATCAATGTAGAGTTGATGTTTATGGATCACAGATGTACTCAACAACTGTCGGATACACATGCTTTCCAAATGTACGTGAATATTCACCAGGATTGACCAGGTGTCTTCAGTTGACAGTTCCATTTTCAGGGATTCACGCATGAAAAATGAAAATATGTGTCCATAAGAAGGTTTTGCAGCCCTGGCTGGTTGGCTCAGTAGCAGAGCATCTGCTCAGCATGTGAATGTGCTGGGTTCAATTCTTGATCAGGGCACACAAGAGAAGCGACCATCTGTTTCTCCACCCCGCCCTGCCTCCCTCCTGTAGCCATGGCTCAATTGATTTCAGCACACTCCTCATTTTTATGGAATACAAGGGGTCATACCATCAACAGAACATTAGGAAGATTACTATCTGAATGGCAAATAAGAATTCGTATGGAATTTATCACCATAAAGTAATATTGTATATCTTAGAAATGATTAAGACTAAAGGGGTCCTTGGGTTACGACACAGTTCTGTAATCCAAATTTTGATGTAAGCCGAAACACGCTAGCCTAAATCACTTACCTATCCTAACAGTTGTAAAACCATAATCTACAACATAAAAACACAACAAAGTCATGCCTGACCAGGCAGTAGCACAGTGGATAGAGCGTCAGACTGGGATGCAGAGGACCCAGGTTTGAGACCCCGAGGTCGCCAGCTTGAGCGCAGGCTCATCTGGTTTGAGCAAAAGCCCACCAGCTTGAACTCAAGGTCGCTGGTTCCAACAAGGGGCTACTCGGTCTGCTGAAGGCTCGCGGTCAAGGCACATATGAGAAAACAATCAATAAACAACTAAGGTGTTGCAGCGCGCAATGAAAAACTAATGATTGATGCTTCTCATCTCTCTCCGTTCCTGTCTGTCTGTCCTTGTCTATCCCTCTCTTTGACTCACTCTCTGTCTGTAAAAAATAAAAATAAAAAAATAAAAAATAGAAAATTAAAAAAAAAAAAAACAAAGCCACAGAAAAAGAATGCTGCGTATTCTTCCACCACACACAACCAAAGTAGTTCACCCACATAGCCCGTAAGTATGATGCTAACAGCATAAGCCTAAACATTTGTCTCAATTTCTTTAAGTTTTCATGGGAGTGAGCGTCGTAAACTAGAAACGTCATATGTTGAGACTCCTGTATTATTCATTCATTACTGACCACTAAACAAAACTAAGTTGGGAATATGAATAAAAATATACCTGTGTTCTGCCCTCAAAAAGCCTAATAGAAACCTAATTTGTCTTTTACAATATGGAATTGATAAAATAGCTTCAGGTTCAGATAAGATTCTGTGAATACCTATTGATCATGAAACTAACACTATCACCAAAATTTAAATTCAATTGGCAACATCCTTTAAAAGAATTCAAACTAGCCTAACCAGGCGGTGGCATAGCAGAGCATTGGACTGGAATGCGGAAGACCCAGGTTCAAGACCCTGAGCTCTCCAACTTGAGCGCAGGCTCGTCTGGTTGGAGCAAAAGCTTACCGGCTTGAGCAAGGGGTTACTCGGTCTGCTGAAGGCCCACGGTCAAGGCACATATGAGAAAGCAATCAATGAACAGCTAAGGTGTTGCATGACGCAACAAAAAACTAATGATTGAGGCCCTGGCCGGTTGGCTCAATGGTAGAGCGTCGGCCTGGCGTGCAGAAGTCCCAGGTTCGATTGCCGGCCAGGGCACACAGGAGAAGCGCCCACCTGCTTCTCCACCCCTCCCCCTCTCCTTCCTCTCTGTCTCTCTCTTCCCCTCCTGCTGCCGAGGCTCTATTGGAGCAAAGATGGCCCAGGCGCTGGGGATGGCTCCTTGGCCTCTGCCCCAGGTGCTAGGGTGGCTCTGGTCGCAACAGAGCGACGCCCCGGAGGGGCAGATCATTGCCCCCTGGTGGGCAGAGCATTGCTCCCTGGTGGGCGTGCCGGGTGGATCCCGGTTGGGCACATGCGGGCGTCTGTCTGACTGTCTCTCCCCATTTCCAGCTTCAGAAAAATACAAAAAAACCCCAAAAACTAATGATTGATGCTTCTCATCTCTCCATTCCTGTCTGTCTGTCTCTGTCTGTCCCTGACTATCCCTCTCTCTGACTCTCTGTCTCTGTAAAAAATAAAAAAATACTTAAAAAAAAAGAATTTAAACTATTTCTGCTACAGAATAGTATTTTATCTACAGATTTTCATCATAGTTCAAGATCTTACAGCAGCATAAAGAATGATTTAATCAGCCTGACCTGTGGTGGCGCAGTGGATAAAGCGTCGACCTGGAAATGCTAAGGTCGCCAGTTCGAAACCCTGGGCTTGCCTGGTCAAGGCACATACGGGAGTTGATGCTTCCAGCTCCTCCCCCCGTCTCTGTCTCTCTCTCCCTCTCTCTCTCCTCTCTAAAATGAATATATAAAATAAAAATTAAAAAAAATAATAATAATAAAAAATTAAAAAAAAAAAAAGAATGATTTAATCAAATTTACTGAGCCCCTCTATGGTTTCCAGGCAAAAAATGGTCAACCATTTATAGGCAGCTCCAAAAGTAGAAAACTCTTCCCTATAAAATTTAAGTTAATTTTTTACTGATTGATTTTAGACAGAGAGAGGAAGGGGAAAAAGAAAGAGAGAGGGAAGCATTCACTTATTGTTCCATTTAGTGTGTTCATTGGCCCTGACCAAGGATAAAACACGCAACCTTCCTGTTTCCAGATGAGGCTCTATTTAACCAACAAAGCTAACTGGCCAGGGTCCCTATAAAGTTCTTAATAATACATTCAACCATACACATCTCAGCTAGGGGAGGAGCTCTGTGCCCATTCGCAAACCCAGGTTTGCAAAACTTAGAATCTCATGAGCACCAAGAGACATCAAACTAAGAAAGTTAGTGATTCACATTGACACACGAATCATATTTCCCTATGTTTAAGACATTCCAATGTATAAGATGCACCTTAATTTGGGGGCCCAAAATTTGAAAAAAATGTACAGTCGTCCCTCACCATATCATGGTTCACTTTTTGCAGTCTCACTGTAGAGGTTTTTTTTTTTTTTTTGAGACAGAGAGAGGGATAGATAGGGACAGACAGACAGGAACAGAGAGATGAGAAGCATCAATCATCAATTTTTTGTTGTGACACCTTAGTCGCTCATTGATTGCTTTCTCATATGTGCCTTGACCGTGGGCCTTCAGCAGACTGAGTAACCCCTTGCTCAAGCCAGCGACCTTGGGTCCAAGCTTTGCTCAAACCAGATGAACGCATGCTCAAGCTGGCGAACTCAGGGTCTCGAACCTGGGTCCTCAGCATCCCAGTCCGATGTTCTATCCACTGCGCCACCGCCTGGTCAGGCTGTATGGAGGATTTTTAAATTGTATATATCTAATTTTATATTGCGGATTTTGCACTCTATCATGGGATTTTGCACTCTATCACAAGATTTTGCTGTATATAGGTATTTTTATATATTTATTATTTTAATTATTTTTGTGGTAAAATAAGCATTTTCTAGCCTAAAAAATTGAAAAATACAAAAATATAAAAAATATTAGTTAAAACATTAAAAAATAATATTAAATTGAAATAAAGCTTTAAAATATATATAAATAATAAAATAATATAAGGTCACTACACGAATTTTTGCCTATTGGGGGGTTCTGGAACCTAACCCCTGCGATAGACGAGAGACTACTATATTACATAAAGTTACTGAACTCAAGTTTTATTCATCATCAAATTCATACAACTCCTCATCACTGTCAGAACTCCCATCCATTAGCTTGTCCTCATCTGTGTCTGATGATGAATTACTGTCTTCAACAATGAGCTCAGCCCTGGCCGGTGGTGGCGCAGTGGATAAAGCGTCGACCTGGAAATGCTGAGGTCGCTGGTTCGAAACCCTGGGCTTGCCTGGTCAAGGCACATATGGGAGTTGATGCTTCCTGCTCCTCTCCCCCTTCTCTCTCTGTCTCTCTCTCTCCTCTCTCTTTCTCTCCTCTCTAAAAATGAATAAATTAAAAAAAAAGGGAATGTAAAAAAAAAATGAGCTCAAAAACAAGCATGAAAAAGTGGGAAATGCAAGTTAAAAAAAAACAACTACAACCACTGTATAAGATACACCCAGTTTTTAGATCCCAAATTTTTCGGAAAAGGGTACATCTTATACATGGGGAAATACAGTAAATAAGATCACGCTACTGCAGCAATTTTCAACTGGTGGTTAGCAAGAATTTTTAAAACATTCAGTACTTGACTATTTGATCAGGGACACTGACCTCTTTTTCCCTTAGACTGTCAAATATAAAAATGGCAACACCTAGCGTGCGGAGGACCCGGGTTCGATTCCCGGCCAGGGCACATAGGAGAAGCGCCCATTTGCTTCTCCACCCCTCCGCCGCGCTTTCCTCTCTGTCTCTCTCTTCCCCTCCCGCAGCCAAGGCTCCATTGGAGCAAAGATGGCCCGGGCGCTGGGCATGGCTCTGTGGCCTCTGCCTCAGGCGCTAGAGTGGCTCTGGTCGCAATATGGTGACGCCCAGGATGGGCAGAGCATCGCCCCCTGGGGGGCAGAGCACCGCCCCTGGTGGGCGTGCTGGGTGGATCCCGGTCGGGCGCATGCGGGAGTCTGTCTGACTGTCTCTCCCTGTTTCCAGCTTCAGAAAAATGAAAAAAAAAAAAAAAAAATGGCAACAGCCAACACAACAATAACTGTCCAGTGTGAATGCCTTGTCTTGAAGCATAAATATATAGGCCTATAACAGAGTTGCATCTTATTGGTCACATTGCATAATAAGGTTGCATCTGATGAGTTCATTCTTGGTACCTGAAATCCTTATATACAAGTATAGGCACCTGATTTATTTTATTTATTTGTTTATTTTAGTGAGGATGGGGGACAGACAGGAAGCGAGAAAGATGAGAAGCACCAATTCTTTGTTGTGGCACCTTAGTTGTTGTTCATTGACTGCTTTCTCATATGTGCCTTAACCGGGGAGCTCTAGCAGAACAAGTAACCCTTTGCTCAAGCCAGCAACCTTTGGGCTCAAGGCAGCAACCTTTGGGCTTAAGCCTGTGACCATGGGGTCATGTCTATGATCCCACGCTCAAGCTGGCCACCCCACATCATGCTGGTGAGCCTGCACTCAAGCTGGCAACCTTGAGGTTTCAGATTTGGTCCTCAGCATTGTAAGCTGATGCTCTATCCACTGAACCACCACCTGGTCAGGCTATTTATTTATTTTTAATCTTTTTTATTTACAGATTTGATTTCAGAGAGAAAGGAGAGAAAGAGAAAAACAACTCGTTTTACCCACCCATGCATTCATTGCTTGATTCTCGTATGTGCCCTGACCAGGATCAAACCTGCAACCCTGGAGTATTCGGTGACATTGCAACCAACTGAACACCCAGCCAGGTTGGCATCTGATGTTCTGTTGTTTTATTTTTATTTTTTTTTAAAGACCAATACAGCCCTAGCCAGATAGCTCAGTTGGTTGGAGCACTGTCCCAAAGCACAGAGGTTGCCGGTTCAATCCCCAGTCAGGGCACCTACAGGAACAGCTCGATGTTTCTGTCTCTTTGTCTCTCCCTGCCTCTCTCTAAAAGCTTAAAAAAAAAAAAGACCAATACAAAAGTTTATTTAACATAGCTCAATGTGAGAATGTACATGATTCAATTTTTTTTTAATTTAGAGAGAGAGGACGTAAGAGAAAGAGACAGAAACATCCGTTTCTGTATGTGCCTTGATTAGGGACCAAACTGGCAACTTTAACATACCGGATGAGATGATGCTTTAACCAACTGAGCTACCCAGCCAGGGCTCGATTTTTATATTGTAGTAAAACAGGTGCTGTGGAAAGGGGACACAAGGAAGCAGTTGATTTCTCTGATGAACACAGCCATTCTTTATACGCATTCCAAGGCTTCTAACATGATGATACAACTTCTTCAAATTACTACCATTCCAATACTGTTCTGTTGCCCACTAGTTGCCATCTCTACATAATCATCTACCACAAGATTCATAAAGGGATCAAATCCCTGCAATGATCCTTGGACACATCTGCCACCATTTAATTTCAATGATAACTTCTGCTTTTGATTTTTTCTAAGATTTTATTCATTGATTTTTTTTTTTTAATGGAGGGGGGAATGAGAAGGACCAATTCATAGTTGCTTCACTTTAATTGATCATTGACTGCTCGTAGTTTGTGCCTTGACCTGGCAAGCCCAGGGTTTTGAACCGGTGACCTAGCACCCAGGTCAATACTCTATCCACTGTGCCACCACACGCCACGCTCAACAATAACTTCTTGTCCTTAAGGTTTTATTGCCTGACCTGTGGTGGCGCAGTGGGATAGAGCGTCGACCTGGAACACTGAGGTCGCTGGTTTGAAACCCTGGGCTTGCCTGGTCAAGGCACATATGGGAGTTGATGCTTCCTGCTCCTCCCCCTTCTCTCTCTCTCTCTCTCTCTCTAAAAATCAATAAATAAAATATTTTTTCAAAAAAGTTGTTTAAAAAAAAAAAAAGGTTTTATTAATTCAGGAGGGTGAGCTTTGTTCCCAGTATCTAATCAGCGAGCTCAAAGACATCTCCAAACAGAATTCGTGGTCTGATTTTTTTAAAAGTCACTTTGAAGCAAAACAGAAAGGTAATTACTATTATATTTTATGTAAATCAATCAAAATTATACCTTTTTTTGTGAGATTGGCAAAAATATATATTTTTGGTGTGTGCAGAATTTTAGCAATAGTTTGTGTGTGAAAAAAAATAGTTTATGTGTGCGATGAGAAGAAAAAGGTTGAAAACCACTGCTCTACTAAATTCTAATATATATATAATCAAGACAATTAAGGTCTGCCTGACCAGGCAGTGGGGCAGTGGACATAGAGTCGGACTGGGACACAGAGGACCCAGGTTTGAAACCCCGAGGTTGCCAGCTTGAGTGCAGGCTCATTTGGTTTAAGCAAGGCTCACCAGCTTGAGCCCAAGGTCGCTGGCTTGAGCAAGGGGTCACTCAGTCTGCTGTAGCCCCCAGGTCAAAGAACATATGAGAAAGCAACCAATGAACAACTAAGGTGCTGCAACAAAGAATTGATGCTTTTCATCTCTTTCCCCTCCTGTTTGTTCCTATCTGCCCCTCTCTCTGTCACTCTCTCTATCACACACACAAAAAAAGACCATTAAGGTCTCAAGGCTGGAACAAGACTAGCTAGATATTTGTTTTCAAAAATGCTAAATTTTGGTGTGCTTGCTTAGGAGAAAACACGCTGCAGAAATAAAGTCATGATCTCCTATTGCAGATCCCTCTAATCTGCTTAGTTGTTCTAGGAAATATACTGAGTACCTGCAAGGCTCAGAGGTAAGAGCTTTAAAAGAATTGCCTAATTTAATCCCAACATTTTCTGGAATAGATCTCATTACTGCCATTACAGATGAAAAAAACTGAAGCTGAGCCTTACCCATGGTGGAGCACAGGATCAAGTGTTGACCTAGAATGCTGAAGTCGACAGGTTCAAAACCCAGGCTTGGCCAATCAAGGCACATAAGAGAAGCAACTACAAGTTGATTCTTCCTGCTCCTCCCCCTTCCCACCTCTCTCTCTCTCTCTCTCTCTCTCTCTAAAATCAATAAGTAAAATACTTTTAAAATATACTTTTTTAATTTAAAAGAAACTGAAGATAAGAGAGGTTTAAAAATTAACCCAAGTAATCTATTATTTTTGGTGCCACTGTAAATGGGATTGTTTTCAGATAATTCACAGTTTTTATGTAGAAATGCAATTGATTTTTGTATGTTGATTTGCATCCTGCAACTTTATTAAATTTATTAGTTCTAACAGGTTTTTTGTTAAGTTTTTAGGATTTCCTATGTATAAGAACATATCTGCACACAGGGATAATTTTACTTATTCCTTTCCAATTTAAATGCCTTTTTTTTTTCTTGCTTAATTACTCTAGCTAAGCCATCCAGTACTGTGCTGAATAGAAGTGGCAGAGCTGGGCATCCATGCCTTCCTTGTTCCTGATCACAGTTGGTTATCACTTCATACCTGTCAATATGACGATTATTAAAAAAGAAAAGTGTTGGTGAGGATGTGGAGAAATTGGAACTTTGGTACACTGTTGATGGCAATGAAAAATGATGAGGCCTGACCTGTGGTGGCACAGTGAATAAAGCGTTCCACTCCAATCCCCTTTCTCTTGCTTTCTTTTGCTTTTTCTAAAATCAATAAAGAGGAAGAAAAGGCCTGACGGGGCCGTGGCGCAGTGGATAGAGCGTCGGACTGGGATGCGGAGGACCCAGATTCGAGACCTTGAGGTCACCAGCTTGAGTGCGGGTTCAACTGGCTTGAGCAAACAAAAACAACAACAACAACAAAAAGGCTTACCAGCTTGGACCCAAGATTGCTGGCTCAAGCAAGGGGTCATTCGGTCTGCGGTTAAGGCACATATGAGAAAGTAATCAATGAACAACTAAGGAGCCGCAACAAAGAATTGATGCTTCTCATCTCTCTCCCTTCCTGTCTATCTGTCCCTCTCTATGACTCTGTCACACACACAGACACACACACACACACACAGGCACACACACACACAAAACTGAAAATAGAACTATCATAGGATCCAGCAATCCCACTTCTGGGTATTTACCCAAAAGTATTAGAATCAGGATCTGGGCCCTGGCCGGTTGGCTCAGTGGTAGAGCATCGGCCTGGCGCGCAGGGGTCCCGGGTTCGATTCCCGGCCAGGGCACACAGGAAAAGCACCCATCTGCTTCTGCACCCCTCCCCCTCTCCTTCCTCTCTGTCTCTCTCTTCCCCTCCCGCAGCCGAGGCTCCATTGGAGCAAAGATGGCCTGGGCGCTGGGGATGGCTCCTTGGCCTCTGCCTCAGGTGCTAGAGTGGCTCTGGTCGCAACAGAGCGACGCCCCGGAGGGGCAGAACATCGCCCCCTGGTGGGCAGAGCGCCCCCCATGGGTGTGCCGGGTGGATCCCGGTGGGGCGCATGCGGGAGTCTGTCTGACTGTCTCTCCCCGTTTGCAGCTTCAGAAAAATACAAAAAAAAAAAAAAAAAAAAAAAAAAGGAAAAAAAAACCAACCAGGATCTGGAAGACATCTTAGCACTCCCCTGTTCAATGAGGCACAATTAACAATAACCAGGATGTGGAAACAACCTAAATGTCCATGGACAGATGTACTTAGAATGGAATATTACTCAGCTTTTATAAACAAAATTCTCAATCAATGAACAACTAAAGTGACACAATTATGACTTGATGCTTCTCATCTCTCTCCCTTCCTGTCTCTCTTTCAAAAAAAAGAACAAGAAGAAAATTCTGCCTGACCTGTGGTGGCGCAGTGGATAAAGCGTCAACCTGGAATACTGAGGTCCCGGTTCAAAACCCTGGCCTTGGCCCTGGCTGGTTGGCTCAGCGGTAGAGCGTCGGCCTGGCGTGCGGGGGACCCGGGTCCGATTCCCGGCCAGGGCACATAGGAGAAGCGCCCATTTGCTTCTCCACCCCCCCCACCTTCCTCTCTGTCTCTCTCTTCCCCTCCCGCAGCCAAGACTCCATTGGAGCAAAGATGGCCCGGGCCCTGGGGATGGCTCCTTGGCCTCTGCCCCAGGCGCTAGAGTGGCTCTGGTCTCGGCAGAGCGATGCCCCAGAGGGGCAGAGCATCGCCCCTGGTGGGCAGAGCGTAGCCCCTGGTGGGCGTGCCGGGTGGATCCCGGTCGGGCGCATGTGGGAGTCTGTCTGTCTGACTGTCTCTCCCCGTTTCCAGCTTCAGAAAACTACAAAAAAAAAAAAAACCCTGGCCTTGCTCGGTCAAGGCACATATGGGAGTTGATGCTTCCTGCTCCTCCCCTCATCTCTCTCTCTCTCTCTCCCTCTTCACCAAAATAAATAAATAAAAATTTAAAAAGAAAAGAAAATTCTGCCCCAGCTGGGCGGCCCAGTGAATAAAGCATCCACCCAGTACACCAAAGGTCATGGGTTGGACCCATCCGGGCACTAGCAGAACTAATCAATAAGTGCCCAACTAAATGGAGCAACTAAGTGAGTCAAGTTGATGCTTCTCTCTTCCTCTCGCTCTCTCAAATCAATAGGAAAAACTTTTTAAAAGAAAGAAAAGTCTGCATATGTGACAATATGGATAAAACTTGAAGACCTTATGCTAAGTGAAATAAGCCAATTAGAGAAAGATAAATACTGCATGACACTACTTATATGAGGTATCTAAAGAGTCAAAGCATAGAATTAACTAGGGGAATGGCAGTTGCCAGCCGCTGGAAGGAGGGGAAAATGGAAAGTTACTAACAGGCATGAAGTTCAGTTAAGCAAGATGAATTAGCTCTTGAGATTTGCTATACTACACTGTACCTACTGTCAACAATACTATATTATACACTTAAAAATCTCCTAAGTCGGTTGATCTCTTAAGTGTGTGTGTGGGGGGGTTGTTTGTTTGTTTGTTTTTACATATTGATTTTAGCAAGAGAGGAAAGGAGAGCGAGACAGGTACATGGATCTGTTCCTGTATGTGCCCTGACCAGGGACTGAACCAGCAACCTCTGCGCTTCAGAACAAAGCCCCAGCCAACCCAGTCATCCGGCCAGGACTTAAGTGTGTTCTTACCACAATAAAATACTTTTTTAAAAATTGTCCAAGGTCTCAAACCCATTTCTAACTGACACTCAAACCCTTGCTCTGACTTAATCATATACTAACTCGGAACGGCGCAAAAGGGACTGACAGTTCTCTTCCAAAGCTGTGTGACGTTGGGAAAATCGCTTAACAGCTCTGGCTTTGAGTTTCCTCACCATCAAGACGCACCTCAGTGCAAAGGAGGAAGCACTGCCACCACCAACTGGTCGGTTTGCAGCCAATATCACGGGCATCACGAGCGCCAAGCGGGGGCCCGACTAAAGCCCAGCGCCGGGCCAGACCACCGCGTCCCAGCACCGGCAGGCGCCAGGGTGCGAAACATCGTGGGAGGAAGGCACAAAGTCCGGCTCCGCTGGATCACCATGACCCAAAGGAAAGGCGTCAGGATGACCAGCCCACGTTTCCTAGGCAGCTGGACCAAAAACTCATCTCACCTCGGACAGGATTCCCGAGCTGGCACCTCCCCTTCACTCTGCGCCTCAGTCGCCATCTTAGTCAGCAAACTTCTTTCACCGCCCCCACGCTAGACCCCGCCCCATGCCTTTGTATTGGCTAAGGTCTGTTCCCCCTTCTTCCATATGATTGGATGACTTGGCCGCCCTTCTCAACCAGATCAGTTTCATCCTATTATTGGTCTATTCAAATAGCTAACTGTCATTGGTCACCTCCTGCCTGGCGGAAAACAGAGGGGTTGGGCTGGGAGGAGACCCAGCCCCCGTCGCCTGGGTGTTGTAGTTTCTCGTTTTGATTAACCCTTCGGACTCCACCGATTTTTTTCGTTCAAATCAGATAGATATTCGCAGCCTACGCTCAAATTTTGTCCTGATGTGTAAATCTCAGAATTACAAAACTGTCTAATTTAAAAGTCACTCTCCAGTTCTGGCCGGGTTGCGGTTCCATTCTCGGTTGGGGCACAAAAAGAATCTCTCTTTCAATCTCTCTCTCTCGAATCAATGAATTATTTTTGTTTAATTTAAAAAAAAAAATAAAAGTCTCTCCAAATGCAAGATTTCGTTTTCTGTCTTTAACAGTGAGTGATACCTAGAAGGGTAGGTACAGAGTGGCATCAAAAAGTACTTACTATTATAGCTCACAGCCTGCTTTCCTCAGATGGCCACACGCTTCGTTCCACCCGCTCCCTTCCGGCTCCCCAGAGAACCCAAAGAGGGTGCCTCTCTACTCTGAATCACGGAACCAAAACCGCATAACTTTGTCCCTGGTTAAGCTTTAATCCTCCAGTGGAAGAAATAACCATAATTATGGTTGTCCTCCCTGCCTCGCCGGTTTCTGGTGAAAATTAACCGAGGCAACAGTTATGAGAACATTGTAAACTTAAAGCATTATTATTATTTTGTTGTATTCTTTTTCTATGCTGGGTTTTTCTAGGGGTGTTTTTTCTATTGCTCCTTCTAACTTCCTTTCAGCTTAGGTTCTCCCAGCACCCTACTTCTCTTTTACTAAACTCTACCCATATATGTTTCAGTTTCTCAACAGTTTCCCGCCTCAGAGGTTTTGCATGTGTTGCTTGTTCTGGCTGGCCCCATTTTCACTTAATTGTCATTCAGATCTCAGCTTAATGTCGCTGATTCAGATGCTTTTCATGGTCCCCACTGTATAAATCAGTTCCTTTACTAAACTTTCACATAGCATTCTGTATTCTTCCTTCATAGCTCTTATCACAATTCATAATTATATAGTTGTTTGTATGATTACTCTTTTTTTTTAATTTTTTTAAATTCATTTTAGAGAGGAGAGAGAGAAAGGGAGGGAGAGAGAGAGGAGAGAGAGACAGAGAGAGAAGGTGGGGAGGAGCTGGAAGCATCAACTCCCATATGTGCCTTGACCAGGCAAGCCCAGGGTTTCAAACCGGCGACCTCAGCATTTCCAGGTCGACGTTTTATCCACTGCGCCACCACAGGGCAGGCTGATTATTCATTTTATGTGAAGGTTCCCAACTAGACTTCCTGCCACAAGTGGGCAGAGACTAGAGCTATTTTGTTGACCATGACCTATGGCAGGCATATAATGGCCTTTCAATAGATAACTTTTGAAAAAAATTTGGAGTGTTCTTTTGCCTTTTTAAAATTTTTCAGTTGCAATTGGCATTGAATATTATTTTATTTTAGTTTCAGGTGTACAGCATAGTGGTTAGACAATTATATAATTTATGAAGTGGTCCCTTCAATAATTCTGGTACCCACATGGTACCATAGTTATTACAGTATTGTAATATGCTGTACTTCCCCATGATCTTTTGAACAAATTAACAAACAAGTATTCAGACTATATTATCCAAACCAAAAATTGAATCACATGTTCTAATAGATTACTTCAATTAATGAGAATTCTTATTAAAATTTGATAAAAGTATCAAATAAGACTGTATTTAGTTTTATGTTTAAGAAATTGTTTTTATTGAGGTAATACATGAAAAGAAACCAAAATGTATCAATGAAATTTTTATATTTTTTCTTTTAAAGAGTTTATTTATTGATTTTAGAGAGAGGATAGAAAGGCAGGGTAGGGTGAAGGAGCTAGAAGCATTCATTCATAGCTACTTCTCCTTTGTGTTAGAATCCATGGGAGTCCGAAAGACCAGAATAACAGGCTTTATTGAAAGGAAGAAAGGAACCCTACCGGGCACTTCCCCAGGGGAGAAGAGCACCGGTTACAGACTAGGGGCAAATTATATAGTGTTTGGAAGAGTCTAAAGGAATACTGATGCAAAAGTCCTGGTATGTCCGGAATGCTCCTTCTTGGGGGGCTTGCTAGCTTCTTGGAATTCCTTTGTCTCAGGGGCAATAGTCCAGTAAGGGTGAGGTCTGACAGATAAGTGGAACATCAAGAGGGCAGTTTGGAATTCACGTATCTATCACTATGTGCCTTGATCAGGGAAGTCCAGGATTTCCAACTGGCAACCTCAGCATTCCAAGTCAATGCTTTATCCACTGTGCCACCACAGGTCAGGCTGAAGTTTTTCATTGAACCCCATCCTGACCAGACAGATGGTGGTGCAGTGGATGGAGCCTCAGACTGGGACCCAGGTTCGAAACCTTGAGGTCGCTGGCTTGAGCACAGGCTCAACTGGTTTGAGCACAGCTCACCAGCTTGAACCCAAGGTCGCTGGCTTGAGCAAAGGGTCATTTGGTCTGCTGTAGTCCTCCCCCCACCCAATCAAGGCAATCAATGAACAACTAAGGTGCTGCAAGGAGGAATTGATGTTTCTCATCTCTCTCCCTTCCTATCTGTCCTCTCCCTGTCTCTGTCACAAAGATTAATAAATAAATAAAATCTTTTTTTATTTTTAAGACTTTATTTATTGATTTTAAAGAGGAGAGAGAGAGAGAGGGAAGGGGGTGAGAAACAGGAAGCATCAACTCCCATATATGCCTTGACTAGGCAAGCCCAGGGTTTCAAACTGGCGACCCCAGAAAATAAAATCTTAAAAAAAAAAAAAAAGAGCCTGACCAGGCTGTGGCGCAGTAGATAGAGCATCGGACTGGAATGTGGAAGGACCCAGGTTCGAGACCCTGAGGTTGCCAGCTTGAGCACAGGCTCATCTGGCTTGAGCAAAAAGCTCACCAGCTTAGACCCAAGGTCGCTGGCTCGAGCAAGGGGTTACTCAGTCTGCTGAAAGCCCATGGTCAAGGCACATATTGGAAAGCAATCAATGAACAACTAAGGTGTCACAACGAAAAACTGATGATTGATGCTTCTCATCTCTCTCCGTTCCTGTCTGTCTGTCCCTATCTATCCCTCTCTCTGACTCTGTAAAAAAATAAAAATAAATAAATAAATAAATAAATAAATAAAAAAGAATTCTAACTTCCCTTCTCAGGTAACACTTCTATCTCCATTGCTGTGTAATAAGGATCATACATTCATTTGTAGTTATGGTTTAGCCAGTTACTCTAGAGAAGGGGGTGTTTCTCCTCAGAACCAACTGTTTGGCTGTGACTTCTGATTAAAAGCAAGCACCATTGCTGAGTGCTCTAAAATTACACACATACCATCTGACAAACCTGCACAGTCTGTTTCTGCAAGAGTGTCACAGCTCCCCTGAAATCATCCTGGCTCCGTCTAGGTAGCATTTGTGAGTGTGGCGATAAGCATGGCTATATAGATGGCATTCATGAAGGTTCAGAAAATCATCTTGTTTCCTACAATCTGGCTGATCAAAAGGTCACAGAAAAGTGGCCCCAGCCCTCAAAGAGTTTATAATAGACTCAGGAAGACCAAACGAACATACGTAAGTCACATACAACAGAAGACAGATTAGTATAGTAAAGGGCTAAATATTAAAGTAGAAAGCAGATTCCTAGGAATTCAGACGTGTGGAGAGGGGAAGAAGGGCTGATGCTCTCAGGGATATTTAAGAGCAAGGGCATGGCCTGACTGGTGGTGGCATAGCATCAGCCTGGGATGCTGAGGTCCCAGAATTGAAACTGCGAGGTGGTCAGTTTGAGCACATAATCATCAACATGATCCCAAGGTCGCTGGCTTGAGCCCAAGGTCGCTGGTTTGAGCCTCCCAGTCATAGCACATATGAGACGCAATCAATGAACAACTAAAGTGACACAACTACAGGTTGATGCTTGTCATCTCTCTCTTGCTGTCTCTCTCTCTCTTTTAAAAATAAAATAAAAAACAATTAAAACCAAAAAAAAGAACAAGGGCATGGACACAAAGTCACTGCAAATCCATCTACCTACCCCAACAAACTTCAAGCTTTGGGGGCAGAAGTAGTGTTCTAATTATTTTTGTATTTCCAGGCCCTAACCCCAACGGAGGGGAAGAGAGGGAGAGAAGAAGTTGAAAGAGAAGTAGAAAGAGCCTGACCGGGCGGTGGCGCAGTGGATAGAGCATCGGACTGGGATGCGGAGGACCCAGGTTTGAGACCCCAAGGTCACCAGCTTGAGCGTGGGCTCATCTGGTTTGAGCAAAGCTCACCAGTTTGGACCCAAGGTCGCTGGCTTGAGCAAGGGGTTACTCGGTCTGCTGAAGCCCCATGGTCAAGGCACATATGAGAAAGCAATCAATGAACAACTAAGGTGTCACAACGAGAAACTAACGATTGATGCTTCTCATCTCTCTCCATTCCTGTCTGTCCCTATCTGCCCCTCTCTCTGACTCTCTCTCTGTCTCTGTAAAAAAGAAAGAAAGAAAGAAAGAAAGAAAGAAAGAAAGAAAGAAAGAAAGAAAGAAAGAAAGAAAGAAAGTAGAAGGAACAAGATGAAAGAGAAAGAGAAGGAGGCTCTGTCCATGACAACCAAGCCCATGTAGTCATCTCCACAACCCCGTATCTGACCACACCCTCCAACAATGCAAGTGACTTGCAGTCCCGGATGAATCTTTCTGTTTTCCACTATTTTTCTTGCTGTTTTCTCTGCTTAAATTAAAACAGGATATTTTGATGCCCACATCAAAATATGGAAGTGTCATCTGCACAAAGAGCATTTCTGAGCCTTGCATTGAGACTGATTAGGGATGGGGTGAGTGTGCCTGCTGACCATTAAAAAAAAAAGGACCGCCTGACCAGGCAGTGGCGCAATGGATAGAGCATCGGACTGGGATGCGGAAGACCCAGGTTCAAGACCCCGCGGTCGCCAGCTTGAGCACAGGCTCATCTGGGTTGAGCAAAAAAAAAAAAAAAAAAAAAAAAAAAAGCTCACCAGCTCGGACCCAAGGTCGCTGGCTCAAGCAAGGGGTCACTCAGTCTGCTGAAGGCCCACGGTCAAGGCACATATGAGAAAGCAATCAATGAACAACTAAGATGTCGCAATGAGAAACTGATGATTGATGCTTCTCATCTCTCTCCATTCCTGTCTGTCTGTCCCTATCTATCCCTCTCTCTGACGCTCTCTCTGTCCCTGTAAAAAAAAAAAAAAAAAAAAAAGAATTAAGCTCTGGCCAGATAGCTTGGTTTGTTAGAACGTCCTCCCAATGTGCAAACATTGTGGGTTCGATCCCCAGTCAGGGCACATACAGGAACAGATGAATATTTCTGTCTTTCTCTCTTAAGTCAACCAATCAATCAATCAGTCAATAAAACTAAAAATTTAGCAGTACATTATCTTGTCAAATGGCCAGTTACCCTGACCAAAGATGGAACCACAACCTTGGCATGTAGAGCCTACCCTCTCAACTGAGCTGCGAGGCCAAGTGGGGCCAGCTGCTTCATTCCCCCCTTTCTTTCCAGCTGACTTGTATTTGTTATGATAAAGTCTTCAAACTATCTTTCTAATGGCTTTCTCACCATGTGTTAATATGCAGCTCTTTTCTGTTTATATTGTTTAACTACACAAATAATACATGAAAACATTTTCCTTGTAAAAAAAATAATTCAAATACAGATAAAATCTTCCTTGTCTACCACCCCTATGTTCTAATCTCTCCTCTAAGAAGCCACTATTTTTAGTTTGATATGTGTCCTTTCAGATCATTTTCTATACACTACATTTAATCAAAAAACATTTATTTTTAATTTTTCCATTGATTTGAGGAAGAGAGAGGAAAAGAGAAGGGATGGGAAGAGAGAGACAGAGGGGTAGAGGAGAGATAGAAGCATCAGCTCGTTGTTTCACTTAGTTGTTCTATTTAGTTGTGCACTCACTAGTTGCTTCCCATATGTGCCCTGAAAGGGTATCAAACCTAGGATCTCAACACACTGGGAGGGCACTCCATTCACTAAGCTACTGAGCCAGGGCTTCAACAAATATTTATTGAATGCCTACTATGTGCCAAGCACTGTTCTAGGTCTGGAGATATATGGCTAAATAAAACAAAGTCTCTCTCCTGTGGCACCTCTTGCAGCCTTACATTCTATTATAATTATAACACACATGTACATAAAGTACATTATTTTGCTCTATCTTTAGATAAGTGGTGATAACACTGTACATATTATACATAGGTCTTGGAGATCTTTCTATGTCAGAACACAGACAGCCATTATTCTTTTGAACTACCGTGTAGTATTCCACATTACAGATGATTGCTGCTTTATTTAAACTATCCCTTCCAGTTGCACATTTAGGTTTATGTCAGTCTGGGTTGCAAGCACTGGACACTGGCACTGGCTAATTTAACAGAAACTGGGTTTGTTGGAAGGATACTAGCTTGAAGAACGGGCAAGAAGGCAGGGATTTAGGGACCTAGAATCCCAATCAAGGTCACACCATTCACTGTCACTTGACTTCCAGCACGATCTCCCCTCTGCTGATTTCCCATCTACCTTGGGTCTCTGTGTCACTCCCTGGAGAGGCAGAGACATGGGTAAGAACATCTGATTGGCTGGCCTAGGTAATGTGCTCCCCCTTTTTGCCAGGAGGAAAGTCCTGTCTCCCACCAAAGTGGAAAATTACCCCCCCAAGAAAAAAGTTAAAGGACAAATGTGTACTACAAATTATTCCTAATTTTTTGTCTCCTGGGGCACTAATTATTCTGGGCTGGAGCAAAGTTTAACCTGTCAGTCTCCTTTGGATACACCAAAGACTAACATCTACATCGTTCCACTAGCCAAAGAAAGGAAATTGTCTTCAGCTTTGCTATAGAATTCTTGTCAAGATTGGTCACAGGCGAGAGAGTGGGGAGAGAACTCAATGAGGCCGAGGGTAGAGGAACCAATTCTGTGCAGTTAAAAACAACAGATTCAGGACTGGAACCCCCAGGTAAAAACTCTGGGGCTCATCCTCCCAAGTGAGAACAACAAGATGGGAAGCAGCCAGGTCACTAGCAAGAGGCTAGCAGAGGGAAGGAAAGGCTGGAAGCGCATGCAGTCAATGAGCAGTTGTGAGTGGGATTCATCGTCTGGCAGGCCCTGAGCCCTGTGTTGGGACTAGGGAGTTGAATGACCCCTAAATCCCATGCTTGGAAAGCTTAGACTGCACCCTGGCTGGGTAACTCAGTTGGTTAGAGTGCTATCCTGATATAACAAGATGTGGGTTCAATCCCTGGCCAGGGCACATACAAGAATCAGTCAATGAATGCATAAATAAGTGAAACAACAAATTGGCATTTCTCTCTCTCTCTCTCCACTCTTCCCTTGCCTCTCTATCTAAAATTAATACATTTAAATTAAAAAGAAAGGGAAGAAAGAAAGAGAGAGAGAGAGAAAAGAAAGAAAGGGAAGAAGAGAGAAAAAGAGAAACAGAAAGAAAGAAAGAGAGAGAGAAAGAAAGAGCCTGACCTGTGGTGGCACAGTGGGATAAAGCGTCGACCTGGAACACTGAGGTTGCCGGTTCGAAACCTTGGGCTTGCCTGGTCAAGGCACATATGGGAGTTGATGCTTCCTGCTCCTCCCCCTTCTCTCTCTCTCTCACTCCTCTTTCTCTAAAAATCAATAAATAAAATTAAAAAAAAAAAGAAAGAAAGAAAGAAAAGAAAAGAAAGCTTAGCCTGACCAGGTGGTGGCGCAGTGGACAGAGCATCAGACTAGGAACCTGAGGACCCAGGTTTGAAACCCTGAGGTCACCAGCTTGAGCCCAGGCTCATCTGGCTTGTGTGCAGGCTCACCAGTTTGAGTGTGGGGTTGCCAGCCTGAGTGTGGGATCATAGACATGACCCCATGGTTGCTGGCTTGAGTCCAAGGTCACTGGCTTGAACAAGGGGTCACTGGCTCAGCTGGAGCCCCCCAGTCAAGGCATGTATGGAAAGCAATCAATGAACACATAAGATGCCACAACTCTGAGTTGGTGCTTCTCATTTCTCTCCCTTCTTGCCTGTCTGTCCCTCTCCCCCACCCCTCCTCTAAAGAAGAAAGAAAGAAAGAAAGAAAGAAAGAAAGAAAGAAAGAAAGAAAGAAAGAAAGAAAGAAAGAAAGAAAGAAAGAAAAAAAGAAAAAGAAAGAGAGGGAGGGAAGGAAGGGAAGGAGGGAGGGAGGGAGGGAGGGAGGGAGGGAGGGAGGGAGGGAGGGAGGGAGGGAGGGAGGGAGGAAGGAGAAAGCAAGCAGGCTTAGACTGTAGCTGAAGAGCAACAGGGCCAGGCTGTCTGGGCTGCAACAGAGGCAAGGACCAGAGTCTTTGAAAACCTGAAGGTACTTCAAGCAGCCAGGCCTGAGGTGGAGGCTGGATCTGAGGAGTCAAAGGATGGTCCTGAGTCTTACAGGTTGAGTTGGAAGACCTGAAAACCCACCAAATCCCCTGGCCGGTTTGCTCAGTGGTAGAGCGTAGGCCTGGTGTGCAGAGGTCCCGGGTTCTATTCCCGGCCAGGGCACACAGGAGAAGCGCCCATCTGCCTCTCCACCCCTACCCCTCTCCTTCCTCTCTGTCTCTCTCTTCCCCTCCCGCAGCCAAGGCTCCATTGGAGCAAAGATGGCCCAGGCGCTGGGGATGGCTCCTTGGCCTCTGCCCTAGGCGCTAGAGTGGCTCTGGTCGAGGCAGAGCAACACCCCGGAGGGGCAGAGCATCGCCCCCTGGTGGGCGTGCCGGGTGGATCCCGGTCGGGCGCATGCGGGAGTCTATCTGACTGTCTCTCCCCCTTTCCAGCTTCAGAAAAATACAAAAAAACCCCCAAACAAACAAACAAAAAAACCCCACCAAATCATTTAGTTGGAATTGGAATCTCTCTGGCCCTCTAACCAGAAACACCCCAGGTCTTGATGATAAGATTCAAAGCAGTAACATTTATGATATTCAAGAAGTTGTGATGTTCAGGAATGAGCAGTAATATGAACTCACTATGTTGAGTGTTATTTCCACAGTCATGTGAGCTGAAGCCTGGAAGGATCCTTTCTTTCTGCCACTAAAACTCATTCTCATAGAGGGTATTTTGGTATGGAGAGAAATTTTGCACATAAGTCACTATAGCTATTAGGAAGTAGGGTGAAGGTCAAGAAAGGCCTCAAGCCTTCCCTTTGCTCTCTATCCTTTATACAAGAGGCTTCAGAGTCAGCTTCAAAAGTTCCCCATTCCAAATCAGAAAGTAAAAGAAAATTATCCCTCAACCTCTGGTATGCTTCTAGTCATCCCACCCATAGGATCCAACTTCTTTCAAGAATGTAGGAAGTAGGCCTGACCAGGTGGTGGTGCAGTGGATACACCATCGACCTGGGACACTGAGGACCCGGGTTCAAAACCCCCAGGTTGTCAGCTTGAGCGCAGGCTCACCAGCTTGAGCGTGGGGTCACTGGCTTCAGCATGGGATCATCAGCATAATCGTGTGGTCACTGGCTTGAGCCCAAAGGTCACTGGCTTGAGCAAGGGGTCACTGGTTCAACTGAACCCCCCCAGTCAAGGCACATATGAGAGGCAATCAATGAACAACTAAATTGATACAACTATTAGTTGATGTTTCTCATCTCTCTCCTTGTCTGTCTGTCTCATTGTTTTGCTCACACTAAAAATAAATTTTTAAATTTTAAATTTAAATTAAAAAAAAACCTATATCCTACCTCTACTAGACATAGGTTTTTGCTTGGATGCATCCAGCATCTCCCAGGGGTCCTCTCTTCCCTTTAGTCTGTGTTTTGGGTGGGACTGACTCTATCTCTGGCTATCGAGGTAGACAAACCACTCGGGCCTGGCCAATCAGAGGACCCTCCGGAAGCAAGGACCTCACAGTCGGTGGTGGGATTCAACTAATTTAACAACCGGTTCTCTGCCTTAATGGCCGTTTTAAGTATTAAAAAACAATATACTAAAAGGTAGCTAATTATTTCATGCATTTAATACTTAAATAAGAATAATAAAAGAGGTACACAAAACTAGATTATGTTATAAGAAAGAGTTTTAAAATATTAATGAAAAAATATAATACCTGACAGGCCTGACCAGGCGGTGGCGCAGTGGATAGAATGTCAGACTAGGATGTGGAGGACCTGGGTTTGAGACCCCGAGGTCGCCAGCTTGAGTACAGGCTCATCTGGCTTGAGCAAGGCTCACCAGCTTGAGCCCAAGGTTGCTGGCTCGAGCAAGGGGTTACTTGGTCTGCTGTAGCCCCCCCCCGCCCCCTCCCCCGTAAAAGCACATATGAGAAAGCAATCAATGGACAACTAAGGAACTGCAACGAAGAATTGATGTTTCTCATCTCTCTCCCTTCTTGTCTGTCTGTCCCTATCTGTCCCTCTCTCTCTCTCTCTGTCTCTGCCAAATAATAATAATAATAATATCTGAGCCCTGGCCGGTTGGCTCAGTGGTAGAGCGTCGGCCTGGCGTGCGGAAGTCCCGGGTTCAATTCCCGGCCAGGGCACATAGGAGAGGCGCCCATCTGCTTCACCCCTCCCCCTCTCCTTCCTCTCTGTCTCTCTCTTCCCCTCCAGCAGCCGAGGCTCCATTGGAGCAAAAGATGACCCGGGTGCTGGGGATGGCTTCTTGGCCTCTGCCCCAGGCGCTAGAGGGTTCTGGTCGGGACAGAACGATGCCCCAGATGGACAGAGCGTCACCCCCTGGTGGGCATGCTGGGTGGATCCCGGTTGGGAGTATGCGGGAGTCTGACTGCCTCCCCGTTTCCAGCTTCAGAAAAATACAAAATAATAATAATAATAATAATAATAATAATAATACCTGACAGAAAATAATACAACTGTTATTTAAGACATTTCCATATTGCTTCTTGATTGGAGTCCTCACTTGCAATTTTTTCACCTATGGACGGAATGAACATTACTACAGGTGCTTAGAATACGCTGTTGCGCCTGACCTGTGGTGGCACAGGGGAGAAAGTGTCAACCTGGAATGCTGAGGTCACTGGTTCGAAACCCTGGTGCTTGCTAGGTCAAGGCATATACAGGAAGCAACTACTATGAGTTGATGTTACCTGCTTCTCTCCCCTTATTCTTTCTCCCACTCTCTTTCTCCTCTCTCTAAAAATAAATAAAAATTACAATTAAAAACGCTGATGAACATTAAAAAAGAACCGGTGCGAACCGGCTGAATCCCACCACTGCTTATGGTCCAAGTTACTATAAATTAATTTATTTATTCATTTTTTTAGAGAAGTGAGGGAGAGACAGAGAGAGAGAAGGGGGGGAGGAGCTGGAAGCATCAACTCCCATATGTGCCCTGACCAGGCCAGCCCAGGGTTTCGAACCGGTGACCTCAGTATTTCCAGGTCGTCGCTTTATCCACTGCACCACCACAGGTCAGGCAAGTCCAAGTAACTATAGAAAGGAAGCATACGGTAAGAGCCCCACTGGGGAACTGAATGAGCTGGGAAGGACAGGAGAAACCACTGCCTACGGGGGAGAGCAGGGACAGCTTCCTGTAGGAGGTTTGTAGAGTCATTCTCTGCACAAAGACCAGGACCAAACATGGGGAGACAGGAACATATAAGATATGTTTGGAAGCTGGCAAGTGCCCCGTCTCACAGGAGCAAAGGTCTTCTGTGGGGCTGGAGGACAAGATAAGGTTGGAAGAGTGGACCAGGGCCAAGCCTCTGAGAGTTCTGGATACTGTGTTAAGGAGCTGAGGGTATTACTCAGGACGCAATGTGGACCTATTCAGAGTGGGGGTGGGTAGGTAACCTGAGCAGTGTTGGGCATTAGGAAGTTGATATGCCAGAAGAGTGGATTAAAGGGAAAGAGGCGAGAGCCCAGGCACACAAGCTGTATGAGCCCAGCCAAGGAAACAAGAAGGGCATTGGCAATGGGACCAGAAATAGGGCATGACTACTGGCAGAGGCACTAAAGGAAAGAATCAACAAGACTTGGGGAATAAGAAGTAGGCAGAGTTCAAAGATCAGGCTGCAAACCCTGGGTAATAATAGCATCTGGGTAGTAGTTTCAGAAGGGCAGGTTTTGACATCAACCTAAACCAAGTTTGAATCCTGGCTCTGGCATTAGTAATCTGTGTCATCTTGGGCAAATTTTCTCATCTTTGTGCCTTGGTTTTTTTTATCCATGAAAGGGGATAACACCTAACTCAAAGGTTATTGGGAAAGTTAATAACTATAAAGCACTTTTCAGGGTGCCAGGCATAGAGTTAAATATTCAATATAGTTAATGGGTACCAGGTTTCTTTGGGATTATGGAAATGTTATGAAATTAGATTATGGTGATGGTTGCACAATTCTGTCAATATACTAAAAATTGTTGAATTGTACATTTTAAATGGGTGGATTTTATGGTTCAGAAATTGTATCTAAAAAAATAGTTTTAAAAATAATCAATATGTGGTAAGTACTATTATTATCTGCTTCTTCTCCTGACCTGAGTACTTCTCATAGGCCTAACTAGCATCACTTTCCAAACCTTCTTTGTGTTTTTTCCGATTATATTAGCATTGTCTTTTAAAAGTTCCTGGTTGGCATAAACAAGATACAATGTTACTTCTTTCTCATATAAAAGAATATCTAGCCTGACCTGTGGTGGCGCAGTGGATCAAGAGTCAACCTGAAATGCTGAGGTTGTCAGTTCAAAACCTTGGGCTTGCCTGGTCAAGGCACATATGGGAGTTGATGCTTCCTGCTCCTCCCCCCTTCTCTCTCTCTCTCTCTCTCCTCTCTCTCTCTCTCTCTCTCAGATATATATCTATCTTTCTATCCATCTATTAATCTATCTATCTATATCTGTCTCTCCTCTCTAAAATGAATAAATAAAAATAATTTTAAAAAAAAGAATATCTAGAGGTAGGCAGTCTAGGATTGTATTTGTGTCTTCAGACATTGCTTGAGATTCCTTTAAATCCACTGCTCTTTCATATGGCTGCTAGAGCTCTATCACATCCACATTCCAGGCAACAAGAGGGAAGAAAAAGAGAAGACCTTGGCTGCCTGTCTAATAGGGAGAATTTTCAGATATACCACATAACACTTCTTATATACATCTCATTGGCCAGAACTTAATCATATGACCCCATCTAGCTGCAAGAGAAGCTGAGAAATGTGGTCCTGTGGCTCTGGTGCTGCTACAACTTGGGGTTTATTGAAGGCGAGAATGGTAATTGGGAGGCAAACAGCAACCTCTGTTATAACTACTATTTGACAAAGGAAGGCAGAATACCTGGGGTGTACACCTGAAATTAATATAATATTTTATGTCAACTATAATTGAATAATAAAAAATGATTTTATGTCCTGGCTGTGTAGGGCATAAAATTGGTATGTATTGGTTATTGGTTGGTTAGAGTGTCATCCTAATACATGAAGGTTACAGGTTCGATCCTGTAGATGTGCCTGGGCAGGGCACATATACTAATCACCCAATAAATGCACAAATAAGTGGAACAACCAATCGATGTTTCTCTCACTCTGTCTCTGTCTCTCTCTAAAATCAATGTAAAAAAGTATTTTTCTTTTTTTTTTTTTTTTGTATTTTTCTGAAGCTGGAAATGGGGAGGCAGTAAGACAGACTCCAGCATGTGCCCGCCGGGATCCACCCGGCACGCCCACCAGGGGGCAATGCTCTATCCATCTGGGGCGTTGCTCTGTTGCAACCAGGGCCATTCTAGCGCCTGAGGCAGAGGCCATGGAGCCACCCTTAGTGCCCAGGCCAACTTTGCTCCAATGGAGCCTTGGCTGTGGGAGGGGAAGAGAGATATAGAGAGAAAGGAGAGGGGGAAGGGTGGAGAAGCAGATGGGCGCTTATCCTGTGTGCCCTGGCCGGGAATTGAACCCGGGACTCCTGCATGCCAGGCCGACGCTCTACCACTGAGCCAATTGGCCAGGGCCTAAAAAAAGTTTTTAAAGAAAATCAAAATAAAAGCTTTTGAGATCTTGTTCCTATCATTTTGGGTCAAATAAAGTCATAAAAAAAAAGAAAAAGAAAAAATGATTTAAAAAAAAAAGATGGCCTGACCTGTGGTGGCGCAGTGGATAAAGCGTTGACCTGGAACACTTAGATTGCCAGTTCGAAACCCCAGGCTTACCTGGTCAAGGCATATATGGGAGTTAATGTTTCCTGCTCCTCCCCCTTCTTTTTCTCTCTTCTCTCTCTCTCTCTCTCTCTCTATCTCTCTCCTTTCCCTAAAAATTAATAAAATCTAAAATTAAAAAAAGGGAGGCAGAGCCTGACCAGGTGATGGCATAGTGGATGGAGTGTCGGTCTGGGATGCTGAGGACCCAGGTTCGAAACCCCCAGGTCGCCAGCTTGAGCATGGAGTAACCAGTTTGAGTGGGGGGTCACAGACTTGAGTGTGGAATCAAGCCAGCGACCATGGAGTCGCTGGTTTGAGCAAGGAGTCACTGGCTTGGCTGGAGGCCCCCTCCCCGGTCAAGGCACATATGAGAAAGCAATCAATGAACAACTAAGGTGCCGCAATTATGAGTTGATGCTTCTCATCCCTATCCCTTCCTGTCTATCTATCCCTGTCTGTCCCTCTCTCTTTCTCTCTCTTGCTCTCACTCCCTCTCTTGCAAAAAAAAGGGGGGGAGGCAGAATAAAAAAATATGTAAATGTATAAAATAACTTTTAAAAGAATACACAGGAAATGATAATATAGTTTGCTTCCAGAGAGGGAAACTGGGTGGCTGGGGTCAGAGAAGGAAGGAGGACATTGATATTATTCATGTTGACCCTTAGCATTTGGAACCATGTGGCTGTATATCTATCTATTCAAATAAGTAAAACTAGCCCTGGCCAGATAGCTTGGCTGGTTAGAGCATAATCCTGGAGCACAGAGGTTGCCCATTCGATCCTGAGCCAGGGCAGATACAGAAACAGATTGATGTTCCTGTCTCTCTCTCTCCTCCTTCCTTTCTCGCTAAAATCAATCAATCAAAATAAATAAATAAATAAAACTAGAATTTTTTTTTGGTATTTTTCTGAAGTGAGAAGGGGGTGCGGGGGAAGCAGACAGACTCCCGCATGCGCCTGACCGTGATCCACCCGACATGCTCACTAGGGGGTGATGCTCGACCCCTCTGCGGGGTTGCTCCACTGCAGTCAGAGCCATTCTAGTGCCTGAGATGGAGGCCATGGAGCCATCCTCAGCACCCAGGCCAACTTTGCTCCAATGGAGCCTTGGCTGCAGGAGGAGAAGAGAGAGACAGAGAGGAAGGAGAGGGGGAGGGGTGGAGAAGCAGATGGGCGCTTCTACTGTGTGCCCTGGCCGGGAATCGAACCCGGGACTTCCACACTCTGGGCCGACACTCTACCAATGAGCCAACCGGCCAGGGCTAGAATCTTCTTTTAAAATACTAAATTATGTTACCTGACCATTCGTCTCCTGATTTTCAAATCTGTTGACACCACCGCTGTCCTGGGCATCCAGTTACAGACCCACCTGTTTCTAAAACCCAGTTTTACCAGCGGCCTGTTATTTTTCCATTCTCCCCCCACCCCCGCACTATCGACAGTCTCAAGGCCTTTTCAGGCTCCAGCTTTCTCCTGCTACTCTACTGAGAGGTGTTTAATACCTCATTAGCACCTCTTACATCTCAGTTTAAATCCACTAATTTCCTCAATTCCTTTGGTACAAATCCCATCTCCCCAACCAGCCCAGCTCCAGAGGCAATGCAGGGCTTAGTCAAGGGGCCAGCCTGTCTCTGCCCTGCTGCTCCTGAGGTCCATCACTCAGGGAGGATGCTAACCTTTAAAGATGTCAAGACTCATTCCTGACATACAGTTTGAAATCCTCCACACTGGGCAAGAATTTAGTCAATCCACAGCAGGTTGTCTATATCCTTCCAACACCAGAGAATGAGTGCACACAATTCTCCTGTCACCCGGCCAGCAGGGTGGACACTTCCTCCTTTCCTTCCCACTAGTCAGCCCTCAGCCCCCCATTCCCTGGGCAGTTCGAAAGAAAGTCACAAAATGAATCACTCCTTTTCTGTAGCTTGGTGTTTGTTTTTTAACATTTTATTTTCAATATTTTCAAGTAGTTTATAAAATTGAAAGAATTTGACAGTGAACTACCTTATCTACCTTATTACCCAACACCTAGATGCTACCATTATGTTTTAGCATTTAAAAATTAAGATATACAGCCTGACCAGGCAGTGGCACAGTGGATAGAGGGTCGGACTGGGATGCAGAGGACCCAGGTTCAAGACCCCAAGGCCGCCAGCTTGAACGCAGGCTCATCTGGTTTGAGCTAAGCTCACCAGCTTGGACCCAAGGTCGCTGGCCCGAGCAAGGCGTTACTCGGTCTGCTGAAGGCCCACGGTCAAGGCACATATGAGAAAGCAATCAATGAACAACTAAGGTGTCGCAAAGAAAAACTGATGATTGGTGCTTCTCATCTCTCTCCATTCCTGTCTGTCTGTCCCCATCTATCCCTCTCTCTGACTCTCTCTCTGTCTCTGTAAAAAAAAAATAAATAAATAAAATAAAAATTAAGATATACAAAAAATAAAAATAAAGGCTCTGGCTGGTTAGCTCAGTGGTAGAGTGTCAGCCTGGTGTTTGGATGTCCCAGGTTCAATTCCCAGTCAGGGCACACAGGAGAAGTGCCCATCTGCTCCACCCTCCCCTTCTCACTTCTCTCTCTCTCTCCCCTCTCTCTCTTCCCCTCCTGCAGCCATGGCTCGATTGGAGCGAATTAACCCTGAGCACTAAGGATAGCTCAATGGCCTCCATGTCAGGTGCTAAGTAAAGTTCTGTTGCTAAGCAATGGAGCAACGCCCCAGATGGACAGAGCATCACCCCCTAGTGGGCTTGCCCGGTGAATCCCGGTCAGGGCGCATGCCACTGCCTCTGCCTCCCTTCTTCTCACTGAATAAATAAAACTTTTTTAAAATTTAAATAAAAATTGAGATATACTTCACATAACATTACATTCACTTTAAGGTGAATTTTAATGACCATAGACACTCTGGGTTGCACAGGTCAGGCCACAAGGAGGTCAGCATGCCACCTCAGACTCTTCCACTGGCAGACTTCAAACTAGAGAGGCCTAGAAAATGAATTGTGCAGTATAAAACAGGGGTTCCCAAACTACGGCCTGTGGGCCGCATGCGGCCCCCTGAGGCCATTTATCCGGCCTCCACCGCACTTCCAGAAGAGGCACCTCTTTCATTGGTGGTCAGTGAGAGGAGCATAGTTCCCATTGAAATATTGGTCAGTTTGTTGATTTAAATTTACTTGTTCTTTATTTTAAATATTGTATTTGTTCCCGTTTTGTTTTTTTACTTTAAAATAAGATATGTGCAGTGTGCATAGGGATTTGTTCATAGTTTTTTTTATAGTTTGGCCCTCCAACGGTCTGAGGGACAGTGAACTGGCCCCCTGTGTAAAAAGTTTGGGGACCCCTGGTATAAAACATATTTTGGCCCTAGCCTGGTGGTTCAGTTGGTTCGAGTGTCAACCTGAAACACCAAGATCACAGGTTTTATCCCCAGTCAAGGCACAACCTTGATACAGGAATCAACCACTGAATGCATAAATAAGTGGAACAACAAATAATGTTTCTCTCTCTCTCTCTCAAAAGCAATAAATAAATTTTTAAAAACCCACATTTTCTTTTTTTTAATAAAAATAAATTTATTATTCATTTTAATGGGGTGACATTGATAAATCAGGGTACATATGTTCAGAGAAAACATCTCCAGGTTATTTTGACATTAGATTATGTTGCATACAAATCACCCAAAGTCAAATTGTCTTCCGTCACCTTTTATCTGGTTTTCTTTGTGTCCCTCCCCCCCAAAAAAACCATTTCCTTAAAAAAAAAGAAAGACAGCCTGACCAGGCAGTGACGCAGTGGATAGAGCATCGGACTGGGATGTGGAGGACCCAGGTTTGAGACCCCGAGGTTGCCAGCTTGAGCGCAGGCTTATCTGGTTTGAGCAAAGCTCACCAGCTTGAGCCCAAGGTCGCTGGCCCGAGCAAGGGGTCACTCGGTCTGCTGAAGGCCCCCCGGTCAAGGCACATAGGAGAAATAATCAATGAACAACTAAGGAGCCGAAATGAAGAATTGCTGTTTCTCATCTCTCTCCCTTCCTGTCTGTCTGTCCCTCTCTCTGACTCTGTCTCTGTCACACAAAAAAAGAAAGACACATTTTTCTTTTAAAATTTTATTTACTGCCCTGGCCAGTTGGCTCAGTGGTAGAACGTTGGCCCAGCGTGTGGAAATCCCAGGTTCAATTGCCGGCCAGGGCACACAGGAGAAGCGCCCATCTGCTTCTCCACCTCTTCCCCTCTCCTTCTTATCTTTCTCTTCCCCTCCGGCAGCCGAGGCTCCAATGGAGCAAAGTTGGCCTGGGCACTGAAGACGGCTCCATGGTCTCAGCCTCAGGCGCTAGAATGGCTCTGGTTGCAAAGGAGCAACACCCCCTAGAAGGCATGTCGGATGGATCCCCGTTGGGTGGATGTGGAAGTCTGTCTGACTGCCTCCCTGCTTCTAACTTTGGAAAAAATACAAAAAAGAAAAAAAATTTATTTACTGATTGATTTTAAGGAGAGAGGAAGGAAGAGAGAAACATCAATTCATTGTTTAACCTATTTATGCATTCAGTGATTGATTTCTATATGTGCCCTGGCTAGGCATCGAAACCGCAACTTTGATGTATTGGAGAAAATTTCTAACAAACTGAACTACCCAGCCAGGATGAAAACACACATTCTAAGACTACAACCGCAAATCCTTTAATTACATGGATGACCTGGCCCCGCAGCCTTACCCAGGTACCAAAATTCTGCCTATAATCCATTCCGTGTCCCTGGGGCAGGATTCAGATGGAAATCTCTATTTCCCATGTTTAGTAGAATCCAGTGAGTATCCGGGCTTCCTCCAACCCCAACCCCCTTTTCCCATTACATATAACTGAGGACCCTGTGTGTTATATATAATCCAGCACAACACCAGCACTACAGCAGCGATGGGAACAAAGGAACTCAAACTGACCTTCAGCAAGTGCAGCCCAATAGGATTTCACAAGAGTTCCTGTGAAAGTAGTGTGGGCTTGATGACCCTCACGAGGGTGAAGACCCGTTCCCAGATAAAATGTGTGAAGAGGAAGTAGGAGAGTGGGACAGCTACTGCCAGGGGCCATTCCTTCTGCTGCCTGGGTGGCCCAGTCTAACGAATTTGATGAAGCCATCTAATCTGATATGAGCTGGTGGCAGGATGCAGAGCCAGAGAGGTCTCCTGAGTCATCACCAGAAGGGAGAGAGGGAACAGGGCAAGAGTCAGTGCCATGTAGGGAGCTGGCTGAAGAGGAAGTGGAAGGGAGGGACAGTTACCCCCAGGGGCCTGTTCCCTCTGCTGCCTGGTTGGCCCTGTTTAACAAAGCCGATGAAACTATCCAGTGTGATATGAGTTGGTTGGAGGATGCAGAGCTGGAGAGGTCCCCTGAATAAAGAGTCACCACCAGATTGCAAAACAAAGGGATCGAGAAAAAAGTCCAGGAATAGAAAATCGTATATAATTTCTTTTTGAGAGAGAGAGTGTGAGAAAAAGACAGGAAAGGGAAAGAGAGGGTGAGAAGCGTCAACTCATAGCTGTTTTCACTTTAGTTGTACATTGATTGCTTCTTGTATGTGCCTTGACCAGGGCCAACCCAGTGTCCCCTTGTTCAAGCCAGTGACCTTGGGCTTTTCAAGCTAGTGACCTTTGGGCTCAAGCTAGCAAGCTTTGGGATCGTGTTGACAATTACCCCACTCAAGCCAGTGACCCTGAGCTGATGAGTATGGGCTCAGAGTTGGTGACCTCTGGGCTTCCAACCAGCGATCCTAGCATTCTGGGTCCATACTTTATCCACTGAGCCACCACAAGTCATGTAAAGACTGTATTCTTTTTTTTTTTTTTTTAATTTTTTTTTATTATTATTTTTTATTTTTATTTTTTATTTATTCATTTTAGAGAGGAGAGAGAGAGAGAGACAGAGAGAGAGACAGAGAGAGAGAGAGGAGAGAGAGACAGGGGGGAGGAGCTGGAAGCATCAACTCCCATATGTGCCTTGACCAGGCAAGCCCAGGGTTTCGAACCGGCGACCTCAGCATTTCCAGGTCGACGCTTTATCCACTGCGCCACCACAGGTCAGGCTTTTTTTAATTTTTTAAATTCATTTTTAGAGAGGAGAGAGAGAAGGAGAAAGAGAGACAGAGAGGGAGAGAGAGACGGAGAGAGAGGAGGGGGGAGGAGCAGGAAGCATCAACTCCCACATGTGCCTTGACCAGGCAAGCCCAGGGTTTCGAACCAGCGACCTCAGCATTTCCAGGTCGATGCTTTATCCACTGCGCCACCACAGGTCAGGCTATTTTTTAAGATTTTTAAAAAATTATTAATATTCATTTTAGAGAGAAGAGGGGGAGGAGCAGGAAGCATCAACTCCCATATGTGCCTTGACCAGGCAAGCCCAGGGTTTTGAAACAGCAACTTCAGCATTCCAGGTTGCTTTATCCACTATGCCACCACAGGTCAGGCAGGCAAGACCATATTCTTAAATTGAAAGACAGTATATTTGACAAAAATGCTACCTTGAGCCTGACCTGTGGTGGAGCAGTGGCTGAAGCATTGACCTGGAAATGCTGAGGTCGCTGGTTCAAAACCCTAGGCTTGCCTGGTTAAGGCACATATGGGAGTTGATGCTTCCTGTTTCACCCCCCCTTCTCTCTCCCTCTCCCCTCTCCCCTCCAAGCTCTCTAAAATGAATTTTAAAAAATTAAAAAAAAAATGCTACCTTGAGCCTGATGCTACCGGGCGGTGGCACAGTGGATAGAGCATCAGACTGGGATGTGGAGGACCCAGCTTCGAGACCCCGAGGGCACATATGAGAAAGCAATCAATGAACAACTAAGGTGTTGCAATGAAAAACTGATGATGGATGCTTCTCATCTCTCTCCGTTCCTGTCTATCTGTCCCTCTCTCTGATTCTCTGTCTCTGTAAAAAAGAAAAATGCTACCTTAAACATTGTGCTTCCCAATGATTCAGATGACTGAGTTTAAAAACAAAGCGTGTGAGCCTGACCTGTGGTGGTGCAGTGGATAAAGCGTCAACCTGGAAATGCTGAGGTCGCCAGTTCGAAACCCTGGGCTTGCCTGGTCAAGGCACATATGGGAGTTGATGCTTCCAGCTCCTCCCCCCTTCTCTCTCTCTGTCTCTCCCTCTCCTCTCTAAAATGAATAAATAAAAAATTAAAAAAAAAACACAAAGCATGTGAGATAGACTGGCTCTTTTGATGAAGTTAGTAATAGTTCTAAAGAAAACTCTTATCATGAGGCATGCAGGGCAACTATGTTGGCAGCAAGCTTTCTATCCCCAACTTGTCTGGCCCAGCAGCAAAAAGGTCAACAACAATAATAAGGTAGCTCGTTTGGTTAGAGTATTGTCCCCATACACCCAGATTACGGGTTCAATTCCTGGTCAGGGCGCATACAAGAATCAACCAATGAATACATAAATGAGTGGAAGAACAAATCAATGTTTCTCTCTCTCCCTCCCTTCCTCTCTCTGTAAAATCAATTTTTAAGAAATTTAAAAAACCCACAATAATAAGTATGCTGAATATGAGAACATCCCTCTAGTGTGTTGCCAAGAAAGCAGGACTTGAAATCATTTACAGCAGCTTTCAAACAGAACATATGACTACCCAGGAGGGAGTGGAGTCCATGACATCATCCCAGGAATCATCGGAAAGGAATGAAATGAATTACTAAGTTACAGCTACAAAGAACTAAATGTTGCATCATCATGATGGGCTAGAACATGCTGTCTTGATTTGAACTAATAAAACTCTTATACAAACAATAAATAAATAAAGTAAACATTTCTTTTTTTTTTTTGTATTTTCCCGAAGCTGGAAACGGGGAGGCAGTCAGACAGATTCCTGCATGCGCCTGACCAGGATCCACCCGGCATGCCCACCAGGGGGCGTTGCTCTGCTGCAATCAGAGCCATTCTAGCGCCTGAGGCAGAGGCCAAGGAGCCATCCTCAGCGCCCGGGCAAACTTTGCTCCAGTGGAGCCTTGGCTGCGGGAGGGTAAGAGAGAGACAAAGAGGAAGGAGAGGGGGAGGGGTGGAGAAGCAGATGGGCGCCTCTCCTGTGTGCCCTGGCCGGGAATCGATCCCGGGACTCCTGCACGCCAGGCTGACGCTCTACCACTGAGCCAACCGGCCAGGGTGTACACTTTTTTTAAAGTGTACATTTTTGAAGTGTAAACTTCAGTGGTTTTTAACATATTCGCTGTATTGTATAAATACCACCACTATGTAATTCCAGAACATTTTCAACATCCCAAAAGAAACCCCCTACGCATTAAGAGTTAGTACTAATTCCCCTCACCTATCCCTGGCAACCACTAATCTACTTTCTGTCTCTACAGATTTGTTTATTCCGGAAATTTCATATAAATGGAATCATACAATATGTGACATTTTGTGTCTTTTTTCACTTAGCATAGTGTCTTCAAGATTCATCCATGCTATACTAGTACCTCATTCCTTTTTATGGTAAATAATATTCCATTGTATGAATAGATTTTACTCATCCACTTAATTAGCTAATGAACATTTGGGTGTTCTACTCTTGGGTTATTATGAATAATGCTGCTATAAACATTTGTGTACACATTTTTGTGTGAACATGTTTTCAATTCTCTCAAGTACATACCTAGGAGTGAAATTGCTGGGTCATACAACATTAACATTTTATTATGTATGCTTTTTCATAAGTCTACCTTTCTTACTCATCCTTCTGTCCATATATTAATCCATCTCATTTTTGTATACTTGAGGATAAATTATAAACATTGGTATACTTCATTCCTAAATTCATCAGCATGTCTATTCACCAGAATTTAATATTTGTTTTTCTCTTCATATAAAATTCACATACAATAAATACAATGAGTTTTAACACATACATACACTTGTGAAAACCAAATGAAACTACCAAGATATAGAACATTACCACCACGCCTAAAGTTCCCTCAGGCCTCTTCTGACTCAGTCCTTGCCCTGAATCCACCCTCTTCAAAGGTAATCAGTTTTCTGATTTTTTTTTCCACCATAAATTAATTTTTCCTGTTCTAGAACTTCATATAAACAGAATCATATGGTGTGTGCTCTTTTTTCTCTACTTTCCTTTTGTCCTTTTTGTATGCTGTTCTCATATTATAAATGCGTCATAGTTTATTCATTCACCTGTTGATAAACACTTGAGCTGTTTCTAGTTTATGGCTTTTATGAATAAAGCTGCAATGATTATCTGCCTGTAGGTCTTGATGCACATTTATGTTTTTATTTCTCTTAGGTAAATATTTATGAATGTAATCAAATCACAGGACAGGTGTTATGCTTAGTTTTATAAGACACTGCCAGATCTTTTTCTGAAGTGGTTGTACTGTTTTTCATTCTCACACAGTGTATGAGGCTTACAGACTTTGAACCAAATAATAAAAATACAAATTGTGGCCCTGGCCGGTTGGCTCAGCAGTAGAGCGTCGGCCTGGCGTGCGGGGGGACCCGGGTTTGATTCTGGCCAGGGCACATAGGAGAAGCACCCATTTGCTTCTCCACCCCCCCCTCCTTCCTCTCTGTCTCTCTCTTCCCCTCCAGCAGCCAAGGCTCCATTGGAGCAAAGATGGCCCTGGCACTGGGGATGGCTCCTTGGCCTTTGCCCCAGGTGCTAGAGTGGCTCTGGTCGCGGCAGAGCAACGCCCCGGAGGGGCAGAGCATCGCCCCCTGGTGGGCAGAGCGTCGCCCCTGGTGGGCGTGCCAGGTGGATCCCGGTCAGGTGCATGCAGGAGTCTGTCTGACTGTCTCTCCCTGTTTCCAGCTTTAGAGAAATACAGAAAAAGAAAAAGGGGGAAAAAAATTGTAAACTACTATAATTATTTTCTTTTTATATTTATTTATTGATTTTAGAGAGAGAGGAAGGGGGAGAGAGAGAGCAAGGAACATCAATCTGTTCCTGTGTGTGCCCTGACAAAGAATTAAACCTTCAACCTTTGCTTATTAGGACAATGCTCCAACCAACTAAGCTATCCAGCCAGGGCTTGCTATAATTATTTTCATCTAAAAATTTTATATAGCCTGACCAGGCGGTGGCGCAGTGGATAGAGCGTCGAACTGGGATGCAGAGGACCCAGGTTCGAGACCCCGAGGTCGCCAGTTTGAGCACAGGCTCATCTAGTTTGAGCAAAAGCCCACCAGCTTGAACCCAAGGTTGCTGGCTCCAGCAAGGGGTTACTTGGTCTGCTGAAGGCCCGTGGTCAAGGCACATATGAGAAAGCAATCAATGAACAACTAAGGTGTTGCAATGCGCAATGGAAAACTAATAATTGATGCTTCTCATCTCTCTCCGTTCCTGTCTGTCTGTCCCTGTCTATCCCTCTCTCTGACTCACTCCCTGTCTCTGTAAAAAATAAATAAATAAATAAATAAAATTAAAAAATTTTATATAATTATTGATAGGTTTGAGGTACTCTAGCTAATAAATGGCTGTTTTGACTACACTCTCAAATGAGCAATGATTTAAAATGAAGGGATGACAATTCTATGATTAAAAAAATTGCCTGGCCTGTGGTGGCGCAGTGGAATAAAAGTGCTGGCCTGGAACACTGAGGTCGCTGGTTCGATGCCCCGGGCTTGCCTGGTCAAGGCACGTATGGGAGTTAATGCTTCCTGCTCTTCCCCCTTTCCCTCTCCCTCTCTCTCTTCTCTCCAGAATGAATAAAGAAAGTTAAAAGGAAAAATAACCTTTAAAAAATAAATAAATAAAATTTCTCAAAAGAACAGGAATAGAAGGAAACATTCTCAACCTGATCAAGTCCATCTAGGAAAACTCATACCCAACAAGCTACTTAATGGTGAAAGACAGAATGCTCTTCTTTAAGACCAGGAGCAAGACATAGACGTCTGCCCTATCCTCTTCTATTCAACATTGTTTTAGAGGTTAGAGGTTCTGTCTGGGAAATTAGGTGAGAAAAATAAAAGGCATCCATCCAGATTTTAAAAAAAGAAGTAAAACTACTATCTGCAGATGACATAATCTTATATAGACAAGATATTAATGAATCCACTAAAACAAGGTGATACATTTTATGACACCCAATATAAGTCTGTATTTCCAAGACTTCCAAAATTCAATGGTGTTTTTCAAAATGTCTCTCTCTTTCTTTTTTTCTTTTTTTTTTTACCAACAGACTGGGACTTTTTTTTTTTTTTTTAATTTTTTTTCCCCCTTTTTTCTGAAGCTGGAAACGGGGAGAGACAAGTCAGACAGACTCCCGAACGCCCCCGACCGGGATCCACCCGGCACGCCCACCAGGGGCGACGCTCTGCCCACCAGGGGGCGATGCTCTGCCCCTCCGGGGCATCACTCTGCCGCGACCAGAGCCACTCTAGCGCCTGGGGCAGAGGCCAAGGAGCCATCCCCAGCGCCCAGGCCATCCTTGCTCCAACGGAGCCTTGGCTGCGGGAGGGGAAGAAAGAGACAGAGAGGAAGGAGGGGAGGGGGGTGGAGAAGCAAATGGGCGCTTCTCCTATGTGCCCTGGCCGGGAATCGAACCCGGGTCCCCCGCACACCAGGCCGACGCTCTACAGCTGAGCCAACCGGCCAGGGCACTTTTTTTTTTTTTTTTTTAATTGATTTCAGAGAAAGGGAAGAAGGGAGAGGGGCAGGGGGAAACATCAACTTGTTGTTTCAACTATTTATGCATTTATTGGTTGATTCTTGTACATGTCCTGACTAGGGATCAAACAAACCCACAACCCTGGTGTATCAGGATGATACTCCAACCAACTGAGCCACCTGGCCAGGCTTCTTCTTCTTATATCCTCACACTTTCCCCTCCACACATGGCAAAAATAAGTGCAATTTCTTCTTTTTCTTTTTTAAACAACATCTGACCTATTTCCTCCAGCCCATCCTCTCTAGTTTTCCTCCTGCAGTTATCATCTTTGGACCTGCCCACCAAGACCTTTGTCTCTACTTCTCTGGGTCCCCAGGCTCTTCCTCCTGCACTCCCTTCTAAATCATGCTACTTACTCTCCTGCTCAGTATTTCCTTTTATTTTTTTGAGAGCACATTTATTAAAGCCGGGACAGTGAAACAAGGAAAGTCTTAGGATAGACGAAGAAACAGGAGAGCAGATAGGGCTGCACTGACTCACTGGACAGTCAGAGGAAAGGGGGCCTTGGAGACGGGTTCGGGAGCTGTCATTGCCCACTGCTTCCCTGGTTGCAAGTTTTGTGCGGACCCTTAGAGTTTAGGAGATGCATGCCTAGGAAGGAAGAAAGGTGTTCAGTGTTTTAATTTTTAAAATGAATTTAATGATTTTAGAGAGAGAGGGGAAGGTAGGGAGAGAAAGAAAGACAAAGAGAAACATTGATGCCATGACCTGGGATGGAACCCACAACCTTCTGGCCTCAACTGAGTAGGATGCTGGAACCAACTGAGCTACCCAGCTAGGGCCTTGCTCAGTATTTTAAAGTAGCTCCCTATGCCTGACCTGTGGTGGCACAATGGATAAAGCATCAACCCGGAAACACTGAGGTCGCCGGTTCGAGGCCCTGGGTTTCCCTGGTCAGGGCACATAGGGGAGTTGATGCTTCCTGCTCCTCCCCCCTTCTCTCTCTCTCTCTCTCTCTCTCTCTCTCTCTCTCTCCCTCCCTCCCTCTTTCTCCTCTCTAAAATGAATAAATAAATAAATAAATAAATAAAGTAGCTCCCTACTACCTGGTCCTGTGTTTGTGTGTGTGTATGTGTATGCGTGTGCGCGCTTTGTGGCTGATTTTTATTTAATTTTTTGCATGCGCACACAAGAGAGACAGACAGGGACAGACAGACAGGAAGGGAGAGAGATGCGAAACATCAACTGGACTGATCTGTAGTGGTGCAGTGGATAAAGGATCACCTGGAATGCTGAGGTCACCATTTGAAACCCCGGGCTTGCCTGGTCAAGGCACATACAAAAAGCAACTACTATGAGTTCATGTTTCCCACTTCTCTCCTCTCTCTCTCTCTCTCTCTGTCTCTCTCTCTCTCTATATATATATATATATATACACACACACACACACACACACACATCCTCTATCTAAAAATCAATAAATAAAATATTTTAAAAGTGTTTTAATAAAAAAAGAGAGAGAGAGCCCACATGGCGGCCCATGTGCCAGGTGCTGCCCCTGCCCAAATGCCCAATGAGGAGGTGGCGGCGGTGGCAGGCTGGCAGGCAGACCACATCTCGGGACCACAGAGGCCACACCCACTGGCCAAAAGTAGATCAAAGCCAGCCTAGGAGTGCAGCTGATATTTACAACAACACCTGGGCCCAGCAGAGGCAGCCACAAATTCTGGATCACTTGTAGCTCCAAGAAGGTTGCTATAGGCCAGTCATAGGCAGTGATCCCCATTGGTCTGTGCCAGGTTCCAACCAGGGAGATCCAGGGCTGGCACATCCAGTGGCCAGATACAGAGAGTATCAGCTCAGAACCTAACAATCCTTGTTAGAGTGGTATCTTAAGGAAGGGCTCCTCATAGAAAATGCCAAAACAAATAGCAAAAAAGAGCAGTAGCAGCAGACAAGTAGCCCACAGCAGATTACAAACAATAGCTGATGCCAACCCAAGAAGATCTAGAAACAACACAACTGAAAGCTGGAGGCAGCCAACACCAACCCTATACTCAGCTAGCTACACAAACAGCACACCCAAAGGAGCAGTCTATACACAGACAAAATGAAAGGCAGAGAAATGCAATCCAAATGAATCAACAAGAGAAATCCCCAGAAGAAGAACTGAATGAGATGGAAATAACCAAGATACTAGATGCAGAGTTTAAAATAATGATTATTAGGATGCTCAAGGATCTTAGAGCAACAATGGACAGACATAATGAGCACCTAAATAAAGAGATAGCAAGCATCAAAAAGGATACTGAAATCATAAAAAAAGAATTAGTCAGAAATTACAAATACAGTATCAGAAATAAATACTACACTAGAAGGAATTAACAGCAGGTTGGATGAAGCACAGGATTGAATCAGTGATTTAGGGGACAAGATAAATGAAAGCACAGAAGCAGGCCCTGGCCAGTTGGCTCAGCGGTAGAGCATCGACCTGGCATGCGGGGGACCCAGGTTCGATTCCCGGCCAGGGCACATAGGAGAAGTGCCCATTTGCTTCTCCACCCCCACCCCCTCCTTCCTCTCTGTCTCTCTCTTCCCCTCCCGCAGCCAAGGCTCCACTGGAGCAAAGATGGCCCGGGCGCTGGGGATGGCTCCTTGGCCTCTGCCCCAGGCGCTAGAGTGGCTCTGGTCTCGGCAGAGCGACGCCCCGGAGGGGCAGAGCATCGCCCCCTGGTGGGCAGAGTGTCTCCCCTGGTGGGCATGCCGGGTGGATCCCGGTCGGGCGCATGCGGGAGTCTGTCTGACTGTCTCTCCCTGTTTCCAGCTTCAGAAAAATACAAAAAAAAAAACCTAAAAAAAAAAAAAAAAAGCACAGAAGCAGAATAGCAAAAAGAAAAGAGGCTCAAAATGTCTGAGGAAACTCTAAGAGAGCTCTGTGACAACATGAAGAAAAAGAACAGCCACATCATAAGGGTTCCTGAAGGAGAAGAGAAAGAACAATGGATAGAGAACTTGATTGAAAAAATCATAGCTGAAAACTTTCCTGAATTGATAAAGGAAAAAGTCACACAAGTTCAAGAAGCACACAGTCCCATTAAAGAGGAACCCAAAGAGACCTACACCAAGACACATCATAATTAAAATACCAAAGTTAAGAGATAAAAAAAGAATACTAAAAGCTGCAAGAGAAAAACAGTCAATCTCCTAGAAAGGAGCCCCCATAAGGATGACATCTGACTTTGGAACAGAAACACTTGAGGCCAGAAGGGAATGGCAAGAAATATTCAAAGTAATGCAAAACAAGAACCTACAACAAAGACTTCTTTACCCAGCAAGGCTATCGTTTAAAATTGAAGAGGAAATAAAAAACTTCTCAGACAAAAAAAATCAAGGAATTCATTACAACCAAACCAATGCTGCAAGAAATGTTAAGGGGCTACTTGTAAAAAGAACAAAAGGGGAAAAAATCTAGAAAAAGAGAAATGTAGATTTAAAGAATAAAATGGCAATAAACAACTACATATCAATAATAACTTTAAATGTAAATGGATTAAATTCTCCTATCAAAAGACATAGGGTAGCTGCGTGGTTATGAAAACAGGACCTGTACATATGCTGTCTACAAGAGACTCACCTAAAAAAAAAAAAAGATACAAAAGATACACATAGATTAAAAAAAAAAAAGATACGCATAGATTAAAAGTGAAGAAATGGAAAAAAAATATTTCATGCAAATGGAAATTAAAAAGAAACTGGGGTAGCCTGACCAGGCAGTGGTGCAGTAGATAGAGTGTCAGACTGGGATGTGGAGGACCCAGGTTCGAGACCCCAAGGTCACCAGCTTGAGCACGGGCTCATCTGGTTTGAGCAAGGCTCACCACCTTGAGCCCAAGGTTGCTGGCTCAAGCAAGGAGTCACTCAGTCTGCTGTAGCCCCCCCCCCCCCCCCGTCAAGGCACATATGAGAAATCAATCAATGAACAACTAAGGAGCTGCAACAAAGAATTGATGTTTCTTTTTTTTTTTTCTTTTTCTTTTTTTTTTTCTTTTTTCTGAAGCTGGAAACAGGGAGAGACAGTCAGACAGACACCCGCATGCGCCCGACCGGGATCCACCCGGCACGCCCACCAGGGGCGATGCTCTGCCCACCAGGGGACGATGCTCTGCCCATCCTGGGCGTCGCCATGTTGCGACCAGAGCCACTCTAGCGCTTGAGGCAGAGGCCACAGAGCCATCCCCAGCGCCCGGGCCATCTTTGCTCCAATGGAGCATTGGCTGCGGGAGGGGAAGAGAGAGACAGAGAGGAAAGTGCGGCAGAGGGGTGGAGAAGCAAATGGGCGTTTCTCCTGTGTGCCCTGGCCGGGAATTGAACCCGGGTCCTCCGCACGCTAGGCCGACACTCTACCGCTGAGCCAACCGGCCAGGGGAATTGATGTTTCTTATCTCTCCATTCCAGTGTGTCTGTCCCTCTCTCTGACTCTCTGTCTCTGCCACACACACACACACACACAAAAAATTTTTTTAAAGAAAAAGAAAAAAAAGCTGGGGTAGCAATACTTATATCTGACAAAACAGAGTTTAAAACAAAGGCTATATTGCCTGACCTGTGGTGGTGCAGTGGATAAAGCATTGACCTGGAAATGCTGAGGTCGCCGGATCGAAACCCTAGGCTTGCCTGGTCAAGGCACATATGGGAGTTGATGCTTCCAGCTCCTCCCCCTTCTTTCTCTCTCTCTCTCTCTCTCTCTCTCTCTCTCCTCTCTAAAAAAAATGAATAAATAAAATAAAAAAAATTTCTGGCCTGACCTGTGGTGGCGCAGTGGGTAAAGCGTCGACCTGGAAATGCTGAGGTCGCCGGTTCGAAACCCTGGGCTTGCCTGGTCAAGGCACATATGGAAGTTGATGCTTCCAGCTCCTCCCCCCCTTCTTCTCTCTCTCTGTCTCTCCTCTCTCTGTCTCTCTCTCTCTGTCTCTCTCCCTCTCCTCTCGAAAATGAATAAATAAAAAATAAAAAAATAAAAACTCCTTAAAATCCAGCACCCATTCATGATTAAAAAAAAAAAAAAAAAACACAAAAAAAAAAACACAAAGGCTATAGTAAGGGATAAAGAAAGTTACTACATAATGATAAAGGGAACAATCCAACAGGATGATATAACCATTATAAATATCTATGCGCCTAATATAGGAGCACCTAAATATATAAAGCAGATTTTGATGAACATAAAGGACAAGATCAAAAGCGATACTATAATAGTAGGGGATTTCAATACCCCACTAACATCAATGGACACATCCTCAATAAAGAAAATTAACAAAGAAACAGCAGCCTTAAAGGACACACTAGATCAACTGGATTTAGTACATATCTTCAGAACCTTTCACCCTAAAGCAGCAGAATATACATTCTTTTCAAGTGCTCATGGTACATTCTCTAGGATAGACCACATGTCAGGACACAAAACGAGTCTCAATAAATTTAAGAAGATTGAAATCATATCAAGCATCTTCTCTGATCACAATGGCATGAAACTAGAAATCAATTGCAATAGAACAACTGAAAAACATTCAAACACTTGGAGACTAAATAGCATGTTATTAAATAACAAATGGGTTAACAATGAGATCAAGGAAGAAATAAAAAATTTCCTTGATGGGCCTGAATTGTGGTGGCGCAATGAATAAAGCATCGACCTGGAAATGCTGAGGTCTCTGGTTCGAAACCCTGGGCTTGCCTGGTCAAGGCACATATGGGAGTTGATGCTTCCAGCTCCTCCCCCCCTTCTCTCTCTCTGTCTCTCCTCTCTCTCTCTCTCTCTCTCTCTCTCTCTCTCTCTCTCTTTCTGTCTCTCCCTCTCCTCTCTAAAATGAATAAATAAAAATAAATAAAAAAATATATATTTTTTTGTATTTTTCTGAAGCTGGAAATAGGGAGGCAGTCAGACAGACTCCCGCATGTGCCCGACCGAGGTCCACCCAGCACGCCCACCAGGGGGCGATGCTCTGCCCATTCAGGGCGTTGCTCTGTCATGACCAGAGCCACTCTAGCACCTGGGGCAGAGGCCAAGGAGCCATCTCCAGCGCCCGGGCCATCTTTTGCTCCAATGGAGCCTCGGCTGCGGGAGGGGAAGAGAGAGACAGAGAGGAAGGAGAGGGGGAGGGGTGGAGAAGCAGATGGGCACTTCTCCTATGTGCCCTGGCCGGGAATCGAACCTGGGATTCTTGCACGCCAGGCCAACGCTCTACCACTGAGCCAACCAGCCAGGGCCAATAAAAATAAATTTAAAAAAATTTCCTTGAAACACATGAAAACAAACATACAACCCAAAATTTAACACAGCAAAAGCAGTCCTGACAGGGAACTTCATAGCATTACAAGCAGACCTTAAGAAGCAAGAAAAAGCTCAGATAAACAACTTAACCCTGCATCTAAAAGAGCAAGAAAAAGAACAGCAAGAGGCCCTGGCCGGTTGGCTCAGTGGTAGAGCGTTGGCCTGGCGTGCGGAAGTCCCGGGTTCGATTCCCAGCCAGGGCACACAGGAGAGGCAACCATCTGCTTCTCCACCCCTCCCCCTCTCCTTCCTCTCTGTCTCTCTCTTCCCCTCCCGCAGCCAAGGCTCCATTGGAGCAAAAGATGGCCCAGGCACTGGGGATGGCTCCTTGGCCTCTGCCCAGGTGCTAGAGTGGCTCTGGTCGTGACAGAGCACCGCCCCTTTGTGGGTGTGCCGGGTGGATCCCGGTCAGGCGCATGCGGGAGTCTGTCTGTCTGACTGCCTCCCCGTTTCCAGCTTCCGAGAAATACAAAAAAAAAAAAAGAACGGCAAGAAAAGCCCAGAGTAAGTAGAAGGAAGGAAATAATAAAGAGCAAAGCAAAACTAAATGACATAGAGGCTAAAAAACAATACAGAAGATCAATGAAACCAAGAGCTGGTTCTTTGAAAAAATAAACAAGATTCATGAATCTTTAACCAGACTCACCAAGAAAAAAGAGAGAGGATTCAAAGAAAATTTAAAATGAGAGTGGAGAAGTAACAACTGACACAGCAGAAATACAAAAGATTGTAAGAAAATACTATGAAGAACTGTATGCACAAAAATTAGACAACCTGGGTGAAATGGACAAATTCCTTGAAACATATAATCTTTCAAAAATCAATCTAGAAGAATCAGAAAACCTAAGCAGACCAATTACAACAAATGAGATTGAAACAGTTATCAAAAAACTCCCAACAAACAAAAGTCCTGGGCCAGATGGCTTCACAGGCAAATTCTACCAAATACCCAAAGAACTAACTCCTATTCTTCTCAAGCTACTTCAAAAAATTCAAGAGGAGGGAAGACTTCCAAGCTCCTTTTATGAGGCGAGCATAATCCTCATTCCAAAACCAGGCAAAGACAACACAAAGAAAGAAAATTATAGGCCAATATCACTGATGAACTTAGATGCTAAAATTCTCAACAAAATACACCCTGGCCAGTTGGCTCAGTGGTAGAGCGTCGGCCTGGTGTGCGGAAGTCCCAGGTTCGATTCCTGGCCAGGGCACACAGGAGAGGCGCCCATCTGCTTCTCCACCCCTCCCCCTCTCCTTCCTCTCTGTCTCTCTCTTCCCCTCCTCGCAACAGAGTGACGCACCGGATGGGCAGAGCATTGCCCCTGGTGGGCATGCCGGGTGGATCCGGGTCGGGTGCATGTGGGAGTCTGTCTGACTGCCTCCCCGTTTCCAGCCTCCGAAAAATACAAAAAAACCCACCAACAAACAAAAAATTCTCAACAAAATATTAGCAAACCAGATCCAGCAATACGCACAGTGGATAAAGCGTCAGACTGGGATGCAGAGGACCCGGGTTCGAGACTCTGAGGTCGCCAGCTTGAGCGCGGGCTCATCTGGTTTGAGGAAAAAGCCCACCAGCTTGAACCCAAGGTCGCTGGCTCCAGCAAGGGGTTACTCGGTCTGCTGAAGGCCTGCGGTCAAGGCACGTATGAGAGAGCAATCAATGAACAACTAAGGTGTTGCGATGTGCAATGAAAAACTAATGATTGATGCTTCTCATCTCTCTCCGTTCCTGTCTGTCTGTCCCTGTCTATCACTCTCTCTCTGTCTCTGTAAAATAAAAAAAATAAAAAATTATACATCATGATCAAGTGGGATTTATTCTGAGGAGGCAAGGCTGGTACAATATTTGGAAATCAATCAATGTGATTCATCACATAAACAAAAGGAAGGAGAAAAATCACGTGATAATATCAATAGATGCAGAAAAAGCATTCGATAAAATCCAGCACCCATTTACGATCAAAACTCTCAGCAAAGTGGGAATACAGGGAACATAACTAAACATGATAAAGGCCATTTATGACAAACGCACAGTCAACATCATACTCAATGGGCAAAAATTAAAAGCAATCCCCTTAAGATCAGGAACAAGGCAGGGGTGCCCCCCTTTCACCACTCTTATTCAACATAGTTCTGGAAGTCCTAGCCACAGCAATCAGACAAGAAGAAGAAATAAAAGGCATCCAAATTAGAAAAGAAGTAAAACTATCATTATTTGCTGATGACATAATACTGTACATAAAAAATTCTAAAGTCTCAGTCAAAAAATTACTAGACCTGATAAATGAATTCAGCAAGGTGGCAGGATATAAAATTAATATTCAGAAATCAGAGGCATTTTTATACACCGACAATGAACTGTCTGAAAGAGAAATCAAATAAACAATCCCTTTTACTATTACAACAAAAAAAATAAAGTATCTCGGAGTAAATTTAATCAAGGAGGTTAAAGACTTGTACTCAGAAAATTATAAAACATTGATAAAAGAAATCAAGGGGCCCTGGCCGGTTGGCTCAGCGGTAGAGTGTCGGCCTAGCGTGCGGAGGACCCGGGTTCGATTCCCGGCCAGGGCAAATAGGAGAAGCGCCCATTTGCTTCTCTACCCCTCCGCCGCGCCTTCCTCTCTGTCTCTCTCTTCCCCTCCTGCAGCCAAGGCTCCATTGGAGCAAAGATGGCCCGGGCGCTGGGGTTGGCTCTGTGGCCTCTGCCTCAGACGCTAGAGTGGCTCTGGTCGCAACATGGCGACGCCCAGGATGGGCAGAGCATCGCCCCCTGGTGGGCAGAGCGTCGCCCCCTGGTGGGCGTGCCGGGTGGATCCCGGTCGGGCGCATGCGGGAGTCTGTCTGACTGTCTCTCCCCGTTTCCAGCTTCAGAAAAATGCAAAAAAAAAAAAAAAGAAATCAAGGAAGCCTGACCAGGTCGTGGCGCAGTGGATAGAGCGTTGGACTGGGATGCGGAAGGACCCAGGTTCGAGACCCCGAGGTCGCCAGCTTGAGCGTGGGCTCATCTGGCTTGAGCAAAGAGCTCATCAGCTTGGACCCAAGGTCCCTGGCTCCAGCAGGGGGTTACTCGGTCTGCTGAAGGCCCGCGGTCAAGGCACATGTGAGAAAGCAATCAATGAACAACTAAGAAGTCGCAATGTGCAACGAGAAACTGATGATTGATGCTTCTCATCTCTCTCCGTTCCTGTCTGTCTGTCCCTGTCTATCTCTGCTTCTGTTAAAAAAAAAAAAAATCAAGGAAGATACAAACAACTGGAAGCATATACTGTGTTCATGGATAGAAAGAATAAACATCATTAAAATGTCTATATTACCCAAAGCAATCTATAAATTCCATGCAATTCCTATTAAAATACCAATGGCATACTTCAAAGATATAGAACAAATATTCCAAAAATTTATTTGGAACCAAAAAAAAGAACACGAATAGTCTCAGCAATCTTGAAAAAGAAGAATAAAGTGGGTGATATCACATTTCCTGATATCAAGTTATATTACAAGGCCATTGTACGCAAAACAGCTTGGTACTGGCATAAGAACAGGCATATAGATCAATGGAACAGAATAGAGAACCCAGAAATAAACCCACACTTTTTTTTTTTTTTTGTATTTTTCTGAAGCCGGAAACGGGGAGAGACAGTCAGACTCCCGCATGCGCCTGACCCGGATCCACCTGGCACGCCCGCCAGGGGCAACGTTCTGCCCACCAGGGGGCGATGCTCTGCCCCTCTGGGGCGTCGCACTGCCGCGACCAGAGCCACTCTAGCGCCTGGGGCAGAGGCCAAAGAGCCATCCCCAGCGCCCGGGCCATCTTTGCTCCAATGGAACCTTGGCTGCGGGAAGGGAAGAGAAAGACAGAGAGGAAGGAGGGGGAGGTGGTGGGGAAGCAAATGGGCGCTTCTCCTGTGTGTCCTGGACGGGAATTGAACCCGGGTCCCCCGCACGCCAGGCCGACGCTCTACCGCTGAGCCAACCGGCCAGGGCCAACCCACACTTTTATGGACAATTGATATTTGACAAAGGAGGTAAGAGCATACAAAGGAATAAAGACAGTCTCTTCAACAAATGGTGTTGGGAAAATTGGACAGCTACCTGCAAAAAAAAATGAAACTAGACCACCAATTTACACCATTCACAAAAATAAACTCAAAATGGATAAAAGACTTAAATGTAAGTCGTGAAACCATAATCATCTTGGAAGAAAACATAGGATGTAAGCTCTCCCACATCTCTTGCAGCAATATATTTGCTGATTTATCTCCACAGGCAAGTGAAATAAAAGACAGGATAAACAAATGGGACTATATCAAACTAAAAAGCTTTTGCACAGTTAAAGACAATATGAACAGAATAAAAAGACAAACTACACAATGGGAGAACATATTTAACAATATGTCTGATAAGGGGTTAATAACCAAAATTTATATAGAACTTGTAAAACTCAACGCCAGGAAAGTAAACAATCCAATCAAAAATGGGAAAAAGAAATGAATAGACACTTCTCCAAAGAGGACATACAGATGGCCAATAGGCATATGAAAAAATGTTCAACACCAATAATAATTAGAGCAGTGGTTATAAAACTTTTTGAAGTCTGGGCGCATTTAAAATCCAACAAATAGCCTGACCTGTGGTGGCGCAGTAGTTAAAGCGTCAACCTGGAAATGCTGAGGTCGCCGGTTCGAAACCCTGGGTTTGCCTGGTCAAGGTACATATGGGAGTTGATGCTTCCCGCTCCTCCCTCCTTCTCTCTCTCTCTGTCCCTCTCTCTCCCCTCTAAAAATGAATAAATAAAATAAATCAATAAATAAAATCCTACAAATAACTGTAGGCGCACTATATACAAATTTCTGAGAAATATGTTATAATAATTAAGTCAAATATTAAAGAAAAAATATATAAAGTCCAAGCGTGCTTTTATGGTAATTAAACAAAATAAATATGACAAAATTAAATTTATTCTGACATTAAAAAACATTTTTATGTTACATTTTTTGAATTATGCTTTTTAGAATTCGTAAAAAGGGGTTAAAAAATTTTAAAAAACATGGAGATGTTTTCTCTGAACATATGTACCCTGATTTATTAATGTCACCCCATTAAAATTATAAAAATAAATAAATAAAAATTAAAAAACAACAAAAAAGTTATGTTTTTATATATAGATACATTCTTAGTAAGATTTAGTAAATTCAGCAGATCCTGGTGTGAATGCTTTAAGTTTTTTCATTCTTGTGTTTATGAGAAATATGAGCCTGACCCTGGCCGGTTGGCTCAGCGGTAGAGCGTCGGCCTGGCGTGTGGGGGACCAGGTTCGATTTCCGGCCAGGGCACATAGGAGAAGCGCCCATTTGCTTCTCCACCCCCCCCCCTTCCTCTCTGTCTCTCTCTTCCCCTCCTGCAGCCAAGGCTCCATTGGAGCAAAGATGGCCCGGGCGCTGGGGATGGCTCCTTGGCCTCTGCCCCAGGCGCTAGAGTGACTCTGGTCGAGGCAGAGCGACGCCCCAGAGGGGCAGAGCGTTGCCCCTGGTGGGCGTGCCGGGTGGATCCCAGTCGGGCGCATGCGGGAGTCTGTCTGACTGTCTCTCCCCGTTTCCAGCTTCAGAAAAAAAAAAAAAGAAAGAAATATGAGCCTGATGTGTCCTAGCGATTTCTTCAATGTTTGTGCATATATTTGAAAGGCAAACTCTCATTTCCTCGTCAATACATTAAAGAATTCCTCTCTTTTTACACTTAATTGTGTTGAGGGTAAAAAATTCTAATTCACATAAATAGGATGTTGAAAATTGTAGTAAAACGTTCAAAGCTTTTTAAGATATTGCCACATATTCTTCTTTTATAGAAATCCAAAAGGCTTCAGGAAACAATTCCTTATGTTTAATTATCAATCCAAAACCCCCACCATACATATCATCTTAACTTTATACCAAAGGATAGAAGAAACCTGCCTCCAGTCTTTCTGGGGAACATAGGGGGTAGTGTAAACAATCCAGCACCACAGCTTAAAAGCCTTTTGCAACCTAATCAGGCAAGTGAGGTGGGGGGTTGGGCAGACTGTCAGCTTACAGCTAATTCCCCACACTTCTGTCCCCCAAAAATCGGAACTCCAAAAACCGTGTTGATTTTTTTGTCCCCAACAGGCACATATTTCTCTGGAATACCATAGGGTGCACCAGTGCACCCTGGCACATACTTTGAAAAGCACTGAATTAGAGAAATGCAAATTCAAACCACATTGAGATACCACCTCACACCTGTCAGAATGGCGCTCATTAACAAAACAACATATAATAAGTGCTGGTGAGGGTGTGGAGAAAAGGGAACCCTCCTGCACTGCTGGTGGGAATGCAGACTGGTGCAGCCACTGTGGAAAACAGTACGGAGATTCCTCAAAAACTTAAAAATGGAACTGCCTTTTGACACAGCTATCCTACTTTTATGAATACATCCTAAGAATACCAAATCACTGATTCAAAAGAAGAAATGCACCTCCATGTTTATTGCAGCATTATTTACAATAGCCAAGATCTGGAAACAGCCCAAGTGCCCGTCAGTGGACAAGTGGGTTAAAAAGCAGTGGAACAGGCCCTGGCCGGTTGGCTCAGTGGTAGAGCGTTGGCCTGGCATGCAGGAGTCCCGAGTTCAATTCCCGGCCAGGGCACACAGGAGAAGCGCCCATCTGCTTCTCCACCCCTCCTCCTCTCCTTCCTCTCTGTCTCTCTCTTCTCCTCCCGCAGCCAAGGCTCCATTGGAGCAAAGTTGGCCCGGGCGCTGGGGATGGCTCAATGGCCTCTGCCTCAGGCGCTAGAAAAGCCCTGGTTGCAACAGAGCAACACCCCGGATGGGCAGAGCATCGCCCTCTGGTGGATGTGCTGGGTGGATCCTGGTCGGGCACATGCGGGAGTCTGTCTGACTGCCTCCCCGTTTCCAACTTCAGAAAAATACCAAAAAAAAACCAAAAAACAAGCGGTGGTACATATACACAATGAAATATTACGCGGCTGTGAAAAAGAAGGAAATCTTACCTTTTGCGACAACATGGATGGACCTGTAAACTATTATGCTAAGTGAAATAAGCCAGACAGAGAAAGAAAAATATCATATGGCCTCACTCATATCAATCTAATGAACCATGTGAACTGAGGAACCGAATAGAGGCAGAGGCAGTATCAAAGAGACCAGAGGAAAAGCGGACAGAGGGAAAGGGGAGGAGAGGATGGGATCAGAGAAGGGAAAGAGATTAGTGAAATTATATATACATAACACCGAGTTATAGAGAACAGGACAGCAAATCCTGGAGGAAAGAGGGGAAGAGGGGAAGGTGTTAGGGAGAGGGGCAAGGGGTGTGTGGAGGGGAACACGGGGGTGGGGCGAAGATATATTTGGTGGGACACTTGAATCTATGTAAACACAATAAATTAAAATCAATAAAAATTTAAAAAAACAAATTCAAGTGAAAAAAAGAGAGAAACATCAACTGGTAGTTGCAGCACTTTAGTTGTTCATTGATTGCTTTCTCATACATGCCTCGATGGGGGTGGGGGGTGGGGGGTCTCCAGCTGAGCCAGTGACTCCTTGCTCAAGCCAGTAGTAGCCTTTGGGCTCATCAGTGACCACAGGATCGCATCTATGATCCCGTGCTCAATCTGGCTATCCCCCCCCAAGCTGGTGAGCCCGAGCTCAAGCACCCGACCTCTGGGTTTCCAACCTGGATCCTCAGCATCCCAGGCTGATGCTCTATGCACTTTGCCACCACCTGGTCAGGCTGAATTTTTTATTTATTGATTTGAGAGAGAGAGCACACCTATGGGTGGCATGGGAGACAGGAACATCCATCTGACCCGGGATCAAACCTGCAACCTCTTCTGCACTTTCAGATGACTCTCTAATCAACTGAACTATCCGGGCAGGGCTGTGCCTAATTTTTAAAACAACTTCTATTAAGGTACCGTTTACATGTAAAATCCACTCAACTTAAGTGAACATACAACGATTTTTAGTAAATTTACTGAGTTATCCAACCATCACAATAACCTAGTTTTGAATATTTTCATCATCCTGCTAATATCTCTCCTCTGGTTGGCTTGTAAAGGTTGTTGCACCAGAAGTCTGTCTACAAGTGTAGTGTTTAGAAGTTAGGCCTGAGGGGTGTGGGATTCTGAATAAAGGTCTAAAAACCTCCAGGTAACATGACAGCGAAGAATTGATTTTCTGCCCCTTCTCCTTCTAAAAAATGAAGTCTTCGTTAATCAGTAAGCCAATAATGATATCTTGAAGGATTAAGCTGGTTCACATCTCCATTTCCATGCAAACAACTCACCAACTCCTCTCCTACTACCCTCTCAGAGAGGATACTACCCTTGGGTTGAGGCATTATTCTTAAAAGAACTGTCTAGCCTGACCTGTGGTGGCGCAGTGGATAAAGCGTCAACCTGGAAATGCTGAGGTCGCCGGTTCGAAACCCTGGGCTTGCCTGGTCAAGGCACATGTGGGAGTTGATGCTTCCTGCTCCTCCCTCCCCTTCTCTCTCTTTGTCTCTCTCTCCTCTCTCTCTCTCCCTCTCTCTAAAATGAATAAATAAAATAAAAAATTAAACAAAAAAACCCACAACTGTCTAGCGCAAAGCACTCCCCCACCCCAAAACTAGCAACCTCCTCCCCTACAGTAATGCCAGCCCCAGTTCAAGTCCCCACATAACCATGCTCCCGATTAAGAAACATTAATTTGTGGCCTTCATTTGCCAATTCCAATTCTGTCATCACCCTTGCACGACGGGGGTCCCCTTCTTCCTTTCCCGTCATCCTGTTTGCCTGAACTCCACACAAATCCCTAGCTTGAGTCCTTCTCTCCATCCTTGCCTCACTCGCAGGGTCATCGCTGCTCAGACGCTGGCGCCCAGGACCTCAAAAGCGCAAATGCCAAAAACCCCAAACCAGTCGGTGCGCTTAGAGGAGAGTGTGTGGGCGTGTGAGTGAAAGTGTAGGTGGCGTGTGTGTGTGGAAGAAACCAACAGAGTACACGCCGGTGTCCATCCTCTGGAAATGCCAATCACGCCCGCTTAAAAAAGCGGGGATCAGCTCCCCATTGTGCCCCTTCAAACAGTATTGAGGATTGTAGAGCTCATTCCGAACAAGGTCCACCCGGGACCCTAGCCCAGAAGGCTCCCTGCCCAACAGCAACGCAATGCACCCCCGCCCCCGCGCGGTGGTAGAGCCCGGCAGCGACGTCAGCCATTGTTTACAAATCTACCCGAGCCGGTAGGATTCCGCGGCTTCAGCGCGCGGTACGAGTGCTGCCGGTCGCCGGCTTCCGCGTCTGCTCCGGCTCCAGCCCTAGTCCCCGCTCCGGCTTCGGCCTCAGCCCCGCGACCGGCTCCGCCGCGGCCCACAGAGCCACCAACGACGCCCGCAGAGCTCCGGGTGCCCGGGTTGGGGGCCATGCCGTGCCGGAGGGAGGAGGAAGAGGAAGCCGGCGAGGAAGCGGAGGCGGAGGAAGAGGAGGAGGACAGCTTCCTCCTGCTGGAGCAGTCCGTGACGCTGGGCGGCTCGGGCGAGGTGGACCGCCTGGTGGCCCAGATCGGCGAGACGCTGCAGCTGGACGCGGCGCAGGACAGCCCTGCCTCCCCGTGCGCGCCCCCGCTGCAGCCCCCGCGGCCCCCGGCGGCGGTGCGGGCGGACAAGGCCCGGCCCCCGGTTCTGCCGTTGCTCCTGCCGCCCGCGCCGGCCGAGGCGGTGGGCCCGCCGCCCCCGAGGCCCCTTCGCTGCGCCTTTGGGGACTGCGGCCGCACGCGAGGCCGGGCTGCCCCCTACTTTGTGGCGGAGCTGGCCGCAGGCCACAATGCCCTGTCCCCACTGCCCTCTCAGCCCACCCTAGAGGGGCCTTCGGGAGCCGACAAGCGGGTCGCTCCGAAGCCGCTGTCGGGCCCGTGCCGACGAGGATGGCTGCGGGGTGCCACCGCCTCCCGCCGCCTGCAGCAGCGGCGGGGACCCCAGCCGGAAGTCCGCACCAGCGACGACGACCCGCACCGGCTTCTTCAGCAGCTGGTGCTCTCGGGGAACCTCATCAAGGAGGCTGTGCGGAGGCTTCATTCGCGACGGGTGCAACTACACGCAAAGCTTCCCCAGCGCCCGCTCCTGAGGCCTCTGGCGGCCGCAGCGCACAAGCCGCCTTCGCCCCGCAGCCCTCGCGCGGCCTGCAGCAACCCTGGCGCGACAGGCAGGAGGGCACACGGCGTTCTTGTGCCGGGCAGCTAATACTCATGGAGAGGACACTGCGTCAGCCTTTGCCTGGAGGACAAGGCATTCCCCTGAGGGCTGCATCTCTCTACACGGACTGGTGAACTCGCGCTTTTGAAAGCGGGAAAATACCTAAGCTAATGAAGACGAGGAATCGAAAAATAGCGAACGTTTTCGTGGGGAACTGAGGTCAAGGGCCCTGATGTTGAAAAACAGGACTCGGTTAGCCCTATTTAAGGCAAATTACAGAGCGCACCCCAAGCTGACAGTCAATAGGACTCCTTATATGGCGTGACCATTCTTGGAGGCACCGCGTGCAATTCCACGCAGCCTCCCCGGGCTCTCCAGCCTGGCAGCCGTGTAGCCACAGTTCATGCTTCTCAGGACCGCCGCGCGCCCGAAAGGCGAGGAGGATCCCAGTTACTTTTTTTTAAAAACCTGTTCAGCGTTAGTTCCTGATTCACTTTTGGGGGAGGGGAAGATGAGTAGACGATCATTTCAGGGAGTACCTCAAACTTGCAAACTTGAAAATTTACGACACTTAAAAAATTTTTGTGTGTGTCTTTAGGGGTGCTGATTCTTAAAACACGGTACCATGAAAGAACCTTTTCTCTGCTCCCGCTTTGCAACTGGCTGCGGTTCTCCAAGTGGAGGGGCAAGCCGCGGTGCGCCCAGGGTGGGGATGGGAGGTTGGAGTGGGTGGAGACATGCTGGAGTCTCCTGAGGACACGCGCACCGCCACCTCCGCCGGTGTAGGGAGGCGGGGACGTGCTGGGCGCCGGTGCCTCCCGCGGGCTGCCGCACCCTGGGCTTTCATAGAAACTGTTCAGAGTCGTGGCCTTGGGTCCCTCCTCTCCTGCCCAGCTCTGCTGTTCTCAAGGGGGTGGTACTGGTGCTCCTGGGGGACCGGGCTGGGGAGGTGCCACGTGACGGGCACTCCAGGGACACACGGCCTCTCACTGCAGCTTATAATGGGCTCTTCGGGGCCATTTGCAATAACAGCTGCAATTCCCTGGGTAGATGGAGTTGATTTCCTCCCTCTGCACCTCCCCCAGCCATGCCAGCTCGCCTTTGTAAAGTGAAGGAAACCGAGTAGAAAATGTGGACCCCTCAAATGGAGAAGCGGCCGGCTTTGCCGTTGCGAACCGTGGTGAAGTGTTTGTAACATACTGTTTACTCACTATGAGGAATTTAAGACCGTTTAGTTGGTGTTTTATTAGTTTAAGGTTCAATGGCTTGTTCATCATCCAGATGTGGCTATTGACATAATCTACACTTCGCACCGGAGTGTCAAGAATTGTGGCTATCCTGATTATAGGATTTTAACTTAACAGATATGTTTTTAAAATAAATGAGTTGCATTTCTTGTTTGCTTTTATTTATACTTGCTGTGAGTGGGAAAGATGCACAGAAAACATTTTGCTCATCTCCATAAACAAGAAAACACTTGAAATCTTTGTCAGCCAAGCTTGCGGATGGTGATTAAGAGTGCCTTTGTGTCTGTGCAGCTCACTAGTTAGACAGGGTCTGCACCTCTGGATATGTGTTGGTGCTGGCATGAAATTAAGTGAAAGTGAGGGCAGATTTTGGACAAATCTCTTTCTCCAAAACCCTAGAGCCTTTCATTACTAGTCAGTGATGGAGATGTTTTATGAAGCTGTTTCTGACTTTTTATTTTATTTTATTTATTCATTTTAGAGAGGAGAGAGAGAGAGGAGAGAGAGAAGGGGGAGGAGCTGGAAGCATCAACTCCCATATGTGCCTTGACCAGGCGAGCCCAGGGTTTCGAACCGGCGACCTCAGCATTTCCAGGTCGACGCTTTATCCACTGTGCCACCACAGGTCAGGCTGTTTCTGACTTTTAGCAAAGGACATTAGGTCAGTCATTGCAGACTGGAAGGCTTATCTTTTTTTTTTTTTTTTCTTTCTTTCTACTGTGGTCATTCATCATGTGGACTTGTTCTACAAGGTGGCCCTAAGGCTGAGCAGCTCTTGTTTAGGGGTTGCTCAAGATGCTAGCCCATGGTGGTAAAGCTGACTGGGAGTGTATTAAAAGGATTGCTCTCAAAAAAATAATTTGCCTGACCTGTGGTGGTGCAGTGGATAAAGTGTCAACCTAAAATGCTGAGGTCAAAAAAATTAAAATAAAATGCTGAGGTCACTGGTTGGAAACCCTGGGTTTGCCTGGTCAAGGCATGTACAGGAAGCAACTACTATGAGTTGATGCTTCCTGCTTCTTCTCCCCCTCCCCCTAAAAATCAATAAATAACATTTTAAAATAATAAATTAATTTTTTTAAATAATTGCTCTCTCTGTCCCTTGGCAAATTTGCTGCACTACTCTCCCTAAGAAGTGACTAAATAGCTCATCTCTGTCCCTTCCATTCTTTCCCGCATGCGCCCGTTCAGGATCCACCTGGCTCGCCCACCAGGGGTGACGCTCTGCCCCTTCAGGGTGTCACTGTTGCGACCAGAGCTACTCTAGCGCCTGGGGCCGAGGCCAAGGAGCCATCCCCAGCACCCGGGCCATCTTTGCTCCAATGGAGCCTCGGGGGAGGGGTGGAGAAGCAGATGGGTGCTTCTCCTGTGTGCTCTGGCCGGGAATCGAACCCGGGACTTCTGCACGCCAGGCCGACACTCTACCACTGAGCCAACCAGCCAGGGCTCAGTCTGTTTTCTAAAGGAAGGAACCAGGCTGAGGACAGGGTGTTCAGGTTCAAGTTCACTATTAAATGGGGACCTTGGACAAGTTGCTCAACTGTGGGCTTCCATTTCTTCACCTGTACAACTGATGAGAAGTGAGATGAGAAAAAGGGTTCAAGGTGCTGGCATGTATTGGAGATAAAGACTCGTCCCTACCCTCTTCTTCCGCAGGACACTCCCTAAGTGGCTAAGCAAGTTTCTGTAGAAGTGATCCTGTTTCTCATGAAACAAGGGCATGCCATGGTCCCTAATGTCCTTTCCAGATTGACTAGAGTCCTGACTTTTTTTTTTTTTTTAGGTTTCAAAAGTACTTTATTTCTTCAATCACGCCATATTTTAATGAGTACACAGCGATTTCACTTGGCATCAGTTATGAGTTGATTTTGAGACAATTTTTATTATACCAGCTGGGATGATTACTGATCTCTCCATTCCTCTGGGATGACTCTGCCAACAGGGGACAGGTTTCACTCTATTTTTTTAAACTTTTAAAAAACATTTTATTGATTTTAGAGACAGGAAGGAAGAGAGAAAGGAACATCAATTGGTTCCTGTATGTGCCCTGACTGGGGATCGAACCTGCAACCTCTGTGCTTCGGGATGATGCTCTAACCCACTGAGAATCTGGCCAGGGCAGTACCATTCTATTCCAATTTGTGTGGCTGTATCTTTTCCTCTAGCAACATAGAAAATGGCTCCACCAGCTAATACAGCATTACTATATTTGTAATGGAAATTAGGTGTCCCATTTCTCGTGGATCTGCCTTGCCATTATTTGCTGAATGCTTCAAACTGGGAGACAACTTAGCACATTTTTGGCCAATGGAAACATTGTAAAGCTGAAGACAACTGTAGCAACTGCAGCTGCTGGCTTGTTGGAACTTCGTGTCAAGTACCCATTGCAAAGAAACCTGAAAAACAAGAATAGAGTCCTGACTTTCTAACTTCCTTCTGCGCTCAAGGCCTGTTGTCTATACTCCCCATTCAAACACAGGCACTGAGGGTCTCTGAGAAGTACTTCCAGAACACACCAAGCCAGCCATTTCCCACTACTTGCCCAAAAAGGGCTGTAGGAGTCTCAGTCCAGTACCACTCAGTAAGGTGAGGGTGATTGTGGAGGCTCTAACACAAGCTGACGACTGAAGCCTCCAACAGTGCAGTGATCTATTGCCCACGGTACTGGGAAGCAAGGGAAAGCTGCCAGGTGCTGACTTGCCCTGGCATTGGAATAGCCCTGAGGTCTCTGGCCTGCTTCTTACCTGGAGTGGGATTTCCCAGAGGGCAATGGGATAGGAACAGTCCAGGGCCAAACTGGCCATGATTTGATATCACTGCCCCAACTGTGCTGGCTTCTTATAATTTGTTAAAGCTAGGCTCAACCACAGGGCTCACACAGTACAAGTCCCTACTTACAAAAGAAGACTAATGCCTACTATCAGTCACTTTAAATGCACTGTGAACCCATAACTGTCCACTTTTATTGTTATTTTTTAATTATTTTCTTTTTAACTGTACACCCTTTTATTTTATTTTATTTTTTTATTAAGTGAGAGGAGATGAGATAGTGAGACAGACTCCCGCATGTGCTCCAGCCGGGATCCACCAGGCAACCCCTGTCCGAGGCCAATTCTCAAATCAACTAAGTTATTTTTAGCATCTGAGGCTGAGGCTGAGGCTTTCTAAGACCAACTGAGCTATCCTCAGTGCCTGGGGTCATGCTTGAACCAATCGATCCACTGGCTGTGGGAGGAGAAGAGGGGGAGAGGGGGAGAGGTAGGAGGAAAGAAGCAGATGGTTGTTTCCCCTGTGTGCCCTGACCGCAATTGAACCCAGGACGTCCATACGCCCAGCCAACAGTCTATCCACTGAGCCACTGGCTAGGGCCTTATTTTTAAATTTTATTTATTGATTTGAGAAAGAGAGAGAGAGAGAGAAACATCAACTTGTGCCATGAACCTGTAACCATGGCATATTGGGACGATGTTCTAACCCACTGAGCTATCCAGCCAGGCATAACTGTCTACCTTTTAAAAAGTCCTACAAAGTCTTACTAACCATCACAAAATCATTTTTGAAACACAGGTTTACAGAAATGATGTTTAAAAGTTATTAGATAATTTTAAAAGAAAAGGAAAAACAAGTTATTAGGCCATTTTATAGGTGGAAGAATAGTCCAGAAAAGGAGAGCAGAGTGACCTACCAAAGTCATTTTTGAAGTCAGTTCCCCAGACTTCTTTCCAATAACCTGGTTCAATCATATATAGTTACATATGGTTCACTGCACAACACTACACATATACTACAATGTGAACGACATCCCTGCCCTTGACCAATGTGGTGGCCATGTCATTAGAACCCTGAAGAACCATTCTCCAGACTCCTAGGCTGAGCTAGGGAAAGCTATAACCATTTTCTTACAAAATGTTCAGCATCCTATGATGATCCTTGGCCACAAAAAATAGGCTAGGTGAGATAAAAGGCCAAAGTTATACAATCAATGAAAACATACAAAATAAACAAAGAAATTATCAAATAAGTGATCTGGAGAAAAGAATGCCACATTTCAGAGAACTCCAGAGCCTGACACCCCAGGATTTCATTCTAAATTAGGCATAAATGCTACAATATTTGGATTCAATTTTTACCCTTTTTTGTTCTCTCCTTTTCTAGCTCAGAAGCAGAAACATGAAGCAAAGATCATGCACCACTTTCCTATTCAGCAAAGCCAGTGTTGAACCCTGTGATCCCTTCCTTCCAATCAGGAAAGAGTTACCCTGGCAACCAAATTACTAACTCACTCAATTAGCTCCCCCCTCTTCCACCAATGCTCAGTAATCACAGAATGTCAGCCCTGGGAATGCTCAGCCTTTGGTGATCTAATGCTACCACTTCATGTAGAGATGGAGGCCCAGGACGTTCCCACACAGAGGTGCACTCCATTTGAACACTGTGAAGGCTGGCACAGGCAAAGGAGGAAAAACCCTGCCATGCGGCGCTTCCTCCTGGTTTTCCATCCATAACTGAAGGGAGAATAAGTGACCTGCCTATAACATTGTTTCCCAGGAGGCGTAATAAATAAGAGTGTGGGCTCTGCTGGCAGCCCTCCATTGCCAGCAGTGTGATTTGGCCCAGGGTCCTTCACCTCAATAATTACAATGAGCTCATCTGCAAAATGGAAAATAAGAATAGAGCCTACCTTGAAGAACTGGGTGAAGATTAAATTAGATAATGTATGGGAAGCAAATAGCAAACAAACATTCTAATAATAAAACATCATTCTTGGAAGCTATTGCATGAAGGCCAATACTTAAAGTCTTATGCCTTAATGACTTCTTCAATCTGTTTCCCATGTAGATCAGACCAGTTTCTTGAGTATACACCCCTGTTGTATATAGGTAAGCATTCAAGAAAATGCATAAGAAGGGAAGTCTAGAGAGGTTTAATCAAACAAGGGTGGAGGTACTGCCCTGGCCAGTTACGTCATTTGGTTAGAGCGTCATCCGGACATGCTGAGGTTGTGGGTTCAATTTCTGGTCAGGGCACAAACAAGAATCAACCAATGAATGCATAAATACTATAAGTGGAACAACGAACTGATACTTCTCTCTCTCCCTATCTCTTTCTCTCTAAAAATCAAAAAAATTAAAAAATTAAAAAGAAAAGGGTGGAGGCCCTGGCAGGTGGCTCACTGGATAGAGTGTTGGCTGGGCATTATGGACATCCTGGGTTGGATTCCCAGTCAGGTCACACAGGAGAAGCAACCATCTGTTTCTCCCCCCCCACACACACACACACTTCTCTCTCTCTTCCTCTCCTGCAACCAGTGGCTCGAGGATTTGAGCATGGTCCCTGGGCACTGAGAATAGCTCTATTGGAGTGTATCAGGTGCTAAAAACAGCTCAGTACTCGAACACCAGCCCCAGATGGGGTTGCCAGGTGAATCCTGTCAGGGTGCATGTGGGAGTCTGTTTATCTCCCCTCCTCTCACCTGAAAGAAAGAAAGAAAGAAAGAGAGAGAGAGAGAGAGAGAGAAAGAAAGGAAGGAAGAAAGAAAGGAAGGAAGGAAGGAAGGAAGAAAGAAAAGAAAAGAAAAGAAAAGAAAAGAAAAGAAAAGAAAAGAAAAGAAAAGAAAAGAAAAGAAAAGAAAAGAAAAGAAAAGAAAAGAAAAGAAAGGAAGAAAGAGGCCCTGGCTGGTTGGCTCAATGGTAGAGCGTCAGCTTGGCGTGCAAGAGTCCGGGTTTGATTCCCAGCCAGGGCAGACAGGAGAAGTGCCCATCTGCTTCTCCACCCCTTCCCCTCTCCTTCCTCTCTGTCTCTCTCTTCCCCTCCTGCAGCTGAGGCTCCATTGGAGTAAAGTTGACCAGGCGCTGAGGATGGCTCCATGGCCTCTGCCTCAGGCGTTAGAATGGCTCTGGTCGCAACAGAGCAACGCCCCGAATGGGCAGAGCATCGCCCCCTGGTGGGCATGCCGGGTGGATCCTGGTTGGGCGCATGCGGGAGTCTGTCTGACTGCTTCCCCGTTTCCAACTTAAGAAAAATACAGCCCTGGCCGGTTGGCTCAGCAGTAGAGCGTCAGCCTGGCGTGCGGGGGACCCGGGTTTGATTCCTGGCCAGGGCACATAGGAGAAGCGCCCATTTGCTTCTCCACCCCCATCCCCTCCTTCCTCTCTGTCTCTCTCTTCCCCTCCCGCAGCCAAGGCTCCATTGGAGCAAAGATGGCCCGGGCGCTGGGGATGGCTCCTTGGCCTCTGCCCCAGGCACTAGAGTGGCTCTGGTCGCGGCAGAGCATCGCCCCCTGGTGGGCAGAGCGTCGCCCCTGGTGGGCGTGCCGGGTGGATCCCAGTCGGGCGCATGCGGGAGTCTGTCTGACTGTCTCTCCCCATTTCCAGCTTCAGAAAAATACAAAAAAAAAAAAAAATAGAAAGGGAGAAAGAGGAAGGTGGGAAGGCAGGAAGGGAGGGAGGGAGGGAAAGAAAAGAAAGAAAAGAAAAGAAAAGAAAAGAAAAGAAAAGAAAAGAAAAGAAAAGAAAAGAAAAGAGAGAAAGAAAAGTGTGGAGGTTTCCTTCAAGCCACACTTGAAAGCAGTTCAGGACTGGTATAGGCAACAGGGAATATTACAAAGGGGAGGGTGTGTGGTGAGGACAGCCTGGGGCCACAGCTCTTAACTTCCCTACTTCCTCTTAGAAAACCCTTTCCCTTCTAATTATTTTTTCTTTTTTTATTCAGTGAGAGGAGGGGAGGCAGAGACAGACTTCTACATGCACCAGATGGAGATCCACCCAGCAAGGCCACTAGGTGGTGACGCTCTGCCCACCTGGGGAGTTGCTCCACTGATCAGTAACTGAGCTCTTTTTAGTGCCTAAGGCAGAGGCCATGGAGCCAACCTCGGCACCTGGGGCCAACATGCTCCAATCAAGCTGTGGCTGCATAAGGGGAAGAGAGAGAGAGAGAGAGAAAGAGAGAGAGAGAGAGAGAGAGAGAGAGAAAGGAGAGAGAAAGAGAGAAGCAAGAGGGGGAGGGATGGAGAAGCAGATGAGTGCTTCTTCTATGTGCCCTGACCAGGAATTGAACCCGAGACATCCACATGCTGAGACAACACTCTACCACTGGCCCTTCCCCTTCTAATTCAAATTCAGTGCTCACTTGAAGTTCCATGTGCCTGCCCTGTCCACTCCCATCTACAATTTGTTTTGAAAAAATTATGCACTATCTTTGCTGGGAGGGATCTTCAAATTCATTTAGTTCTCACTCTTCTTTTTTTTTTCTCAAGACATTGGGTAAATTTATACTGAGCTTTTTAGTTTACAACATGAGGTAAAAGTAATGAGTCCCCCTTAACCAGGATTTTACACAGCTGCAGTAAAATATTTTAAAATTCAGAGATTTATAACAGGTGACATTTCTTAAAAGTTTGGGGAGAAAGTAAACAAGTTTAATATAACTTCTTAAATTCTCCAGTATACTCTTTCCTTACAATAGAAACCAGCCGTAATTAGTTATATAAATTTCTTCAAGGCCATTGCTGTCTTTAGATCTGAAGTATTGTTATTTCAATCAATATCCACCAATTCCACCAATTACACTTCAAACATGAGTTTTGTATTTGGTGTAACTTTGCCATCAGGCTGTCCTTTCTTTTCATAAATCTTTTCTGGTTCAATCTCGTCAAGCCGTCTCCTTTTTTTTTTTTTTAAGTGAGAGGAGGGCAGCTAGAGAGACAGACTCCTGCATGCACCTGACTAGGATCCACCTGGGGTCAAATTGAGCTATCCTCAGCACCTGAGGCCGATGCCGAGATCAATGAAGTCACTGGCTCTGAGAGAGGGAAAGAGAGAGAAGGGGAAGAGGGAGGGGAAGAAAAGCAGATGGTCTCTTCTCCAGTGTGCCCTGACCAGATACTGAACCTGGGATATCTGCATGCTGGGCTGATACTCCATCCAATGAGCCAACCGGCCAGGGAAAGCCCTTTCTCCTTTATTTACAGTCAAGAATACTTCACCCCGTCCTTTGATAACTTTGCCTATTCCAACTTTAAATCTTAACCATTTTTATTTTTTTGTGACAGAGTCAGAGAGAGGGACAGATAGCGACAGACAGACAGGAAGGGAAAGAGGTGAGAAGCATAGATTCTTTTTTTTTTAATTTTTATTTATTATTTTTTTTACAGGGACAGAGAGAGAATCAGAGAGAGGGATAGATAGGGACAGACAAACAGGAACGGAGAGAGATGAGAAGCATCAATCAGTTTTTCGTTGGGACTCCTTAGTTGTTCATTGATTGCTTTCTCATATGTGCCTTGACCGCGGGCCTTCAGCAGACCGAGTAACCCCTTGCTCGAGCCAGCGACCTTGGGTCCAAGCTGGTGAGCTTTTTTTTTTTTTTTGGCTCAAGCCAGATGAGCCCGCGCTCAAGCTGGCAACCTCGGGGTCTCGAACCTGGGTCCTTCCGCATCCCAGTCCGATGCTCTATTCACTATGCCACCACCTGATCAGGCAGCATCGATTCTTTTTTTTTTTTTTTTTTGAATGTTTCGACTTCTTTTTTTTTATAAATAAATTTTTATTTTAATGGGGTGACATCAATAAATCAGGGTACATATATTCAAAGAAAACATGTCCAGGTTATAGCATCGATTCTTCATTGCAGCATCTGAGTTGTTCGTTGTTAGCTTTCTCATATGTGCCTTGACCAGGGGCTACAGCAAGTGACCCCTTGCTCAAGCTAGCAACCTTTGGGCTCAAGCCAGTGACCATGGGGTCATGTCTATGACCCCACACTGAAGCCAGCGACCCCGCGCTCAAGGTGGTGAGCCCGCGCTCAAGCCAGCAACCTTGGGGTTTTGAACCTCTATCCACTGCACCACCGCCTGATCAGGCCCAACTTTAAATCTTAAAGGTTTGGCATTTTTCTTCTTTGAACTCGTTTGAATATTGGTATAAAAAGTCGGTCCTATCGTGTTCCTGTATACCAGCAGTGAACAACATCTCCCTTTTTGGAGGACTCTCATCCAGAGTCTCTTCAGGCTTGGTTTCTTTGGGTTTATCTTCATTAAGCTTCACATTTTTCACCTGCTTGGACACTTGACTTAAACTTTCAGTACCCCTGAAATGCTTACTTTCAAAAAGATGGTTATAGGGTATGACCAAATGGTCCTTGTTAGCTGTCTTGGCCACATTTTTAATATTTCCTAATAACTTATGTTCTGCAAGACATGAGTCTGATCCATGGTCCTGTAGAAACTTGATAATGTCCTTCTTGGGTAGCTGCTCCACGGTCCAGGCCCATGGAATGCCCGCTGCCATCTTCCCCACTGCCTCTGCCTTACTCTTCATTTTATTTACTGTCGTTATAGGTTTATCTCTGGAGCTCATATGTGAGTATCTTTTTTTCCCAGAGATTATATATTATTTGATGGCAGTGGAGTGACAAGATGAAGTGGATGTTTTAGGCAGATTATCAGGTGACATAGCGTGGGGGTGGACAGTGTTGAGGGCAAACGCAGTCAGCTAGATCAGTTGGATGGCTGTTAAAACATCCAGGCCCCAGGTGATAAGGTCGTGGGTAGAAAGAAAGAGAAAGAGACAAGAACATACACATTCTCAAAAGAAAACCATAGGCCTCCGTATAGTACAAAATGCTAGGTCTGGAAGAGACTGCCTGGGTCACAATCCTGGCTCTTTCCTTTAAAGCACCTTTCTGTGACCTTGGGGAGGGGGTCACTTCATCTGTCTAACCTCACGTTCCTCATCCACGGAGTTCAATAATAAAGTCCCTGCATCATAGGGTTGTGAGGATTCATTGAGCTAATACTAGTGAAAATGCTTAGACCACTGCTTGAAACATAACTGCATTTAGTAAAAAACGCCTGCGTATTGGCATCTAGTAAACATTTGCAGAGCAAACGAATTGGGCGATTTCAACAGACTTGTGGAAGCTAAGGGTGTGGGGTGCTTGGGCACAGATGATGAGCTGTGTTGCCTAGAAGTTCAAAGAAGATGGAAAAGGAGAGATAGCAGCTAAAAAAGGTAAACGGGGCCAAAGGAAGGATTTGCTGAACCAAGAGACCTGTGCTTGCTGACTGTGGATGAGAAACTGAAGGGCAGATGCTTAAAGGACGAGGCTCCTTGAAGTAGGAAGGGATGGGGTTCCCTGGGCTGGACAGATTTGAAGGGCAGGATTCAGAGGGATTGTAGTGTTGGATGTTCCACATGACAGGATTTTATGTCACAAATTGTCACACCACAGCAAGGCCTGGGACCTGATGGTCAGCTGTTGAAACAACCTGTGTAACCCTTTATGCCCAGGATGGCTATGTTTCTGTTGTTATTGTGTGAATGAAACCTTCTTCTCTGCACCTTATACTACAATAGAATAAAGCTAAACCTGATACTAAGGGATTTTTTTTTCTATTTATTTTTTTAAATTTTTTTAATTTTTTACAGAGACAGAGAGTGAGTCAGAGAGAGAGACAGACAAGGACAGACAGACAGGAACAGAAAGAGATGAGAAGCATCAATCAGTTTTTCATTGCGCGTTGTGACACCTTAGCTGTTCATTGATTGCTTTCTCATATGTGCCCTGACCGCGAGCCTTCAGGAGACCGAGCAGCCCCCTGCTGGAGCCAGCGACCCTGGGTTCAAGCTGGTGGGCTTTTGCTCAAAGCAGATGAGCCCGTGCTTAAGCTGGTGACCTCGGGGTCTCGAACCCGGATCCTCTGCATCCCAGTCCAACGCTCTATCCACTGCACCACCGCCTGGTCAGGCAGGGGAATTTTTTGGTCAGGCAGGGATTTTTATATATATATATTTATATATATATATATTTTTTTTTTTTTAATTCATTTTTAGAGCGAGAGAGAGAAGGGGGCAGGAGCAGGAAGCATCAACTCCCATATATGCCTTGGCCAGGAAAGCCCGGGTTTTTTTTGTTTTGTTTTGTTTTTTTTTTCTGAAGCTGGAAACAGGGAGAGACAGTCAGACTCCTGCATGCGCCCGACCGGGATCCACCCGGCATGCCTGCCAGGGGCGATGCTCTGCCCACCAGGGGGCGATGCTCTGCCCATCCTGGGCGTCGCCATGTTGCGACCAGAGCCACTCTAGCACCTGAGGCAGAGGCCACAGAGCCATCCCCAGCGCCCGGGCCATCTTTGCTCCAATGGAGCCTTGGTTGCGGGAGGGGAAGAGAGAGACAGAGAGGAAAGCGCGGCGGAGGGGTGGAGAAGCAAATGGGCGCTTCTCCTATGTGCCCTGGCCGGGAATCGAACCCGGGTCCTCCGCACGCTAGGCCGACGCTCTACCGCTGAGCCAACCGGCCAGGGCCAAGTCCGGGGTTTTGAATTGGCAACCTCAGTGTTCCAGGTTGACACTTTATACACTGTGCTACCATAGGTTAGGCACCAAAGAGATTTTTTTTTTTTAACAGAGACAGAGAGAGAGAGTCAGAGAGAGGGATAGATAGGGACAGACAGACAGGAATGGAGATGAAAGGCATCAATCATCAGTTTCTCGTTGTGGCACTTTAGTTGTTCATTGATTGCTTTCTCATATGTGCCTTGACCGTGGGCCTTCAGCAGACCGAGTAACCCCTTGCTCGAGCCAGTGACCTTGGGTCCAAGCTGGTGAGCTTTGCTCAAACCAGATGAGCCCGTGCTCAAGCTGGAGACCTCGGGGTCTCTGCATCCCAGTCTGACGCTCTATCCACTGTGCCACCGCCTGATCAGGCACCAAAGGGATTTTTTTTTTTTTTTTTCATTTTTCTGAAGCTGGAAACAGGGAGAGACAGTCAGACAGACTCCCGCATGCGCCCAACCAGGAACCACCCGGCACGCCCACCAGGGGCGAAGCTCTGCCCACCAGGGGGCGATGCTCTGCCCATTCTGGGCGTCGCCATGTTGCGACCAGAGCCACTCTAGCGCCTGAGGCAGAGGCCACAGAGCCATCCCCAGTGTCCGGGCCATCTTTGCTCCAATGGAGCCTTGGCTGCGGGAGGGGAAGGGAGAGACAGAGAGGAAAGTGCGGCAGAGGGGTGGAGAAGCAAATGAGCGCTTCTCCTGTGTGCCCTGGCCGGGAATCGAACCCGGGTCCTCCGCACGCTAGGCAAAGGGATATTTTTTTAAAAGAGAAAGTGTATATAGAAAGTTACAGAGGTAGTAAAAGTGAGCTGTAGAAGAAATGGACTAAGGAAATAAGTTACAGATGCAAAAGAAGGGCAGTTGGAGCTTAGGAGAGAGGCATAAGAAATGCACCTGGGGGAAGAGGAGAAGGGAACGGCTCAGGCGTGCTCCCAGAGGGAAGGCACGCCCCAAGAAATTTTCTAACTGCTCCCTTTTATCAATTAACTGACTCATAGGAGGTAAAATTCACAACCCCCAACTGATAAGCTATTCAGGCAGCTTGTTTGACTTATTGATTTGGGTGGGTTAAAAAAGTCACAAGCTAATTATCTCATCTCATTACCTTTGCCCTGCCTTTGGCCCGTTTCTATTTGACTGTCTAAATCAGATTCGGAAATAGCCTTATATGGGTGACAAATGGGATCCTTGAAAATCTTCCCCAGCCAGCGCAGTGGATAGAGCATTGAACTGGGATGCCGAGGACCCAGGTTCAAGACCCCGAGGTTGCCAGCTTGAGCGTGGGCTCATCTGGTTTGAGCAAAAGCTCACCAGCTTGAACCCAAGGTCCCTGGCTCAAGCAAGGGGTTACTCGGTCTGCTGAAGGCCCGCAGTCAAGACATATATGAGAAAGCAATCAATGAACAACTAAGGTGTTGCAATGCGCAAAGAAAAACTAATGATTGATGCTTCTCATCTCTCCATTCCTGTCTGTCTGTCCCTGTCTATCCCTCTTTCTGTCTCTGTAAAAAAAAATGAAAATCTTCCCCAGACACAGGAGTCATAATTACCTTTCTCCAGATGCAGCATAAATTGATACTTTTCCTCAGGTGGGTTTCCTCAGGTGAGTTAAGGAGGGAAAAACTCCAAGTGCAGATAGATGTTCAGAACACCCCACTTACTGGTGCTGGTACAAGGGAAGTTGAATAACTTCAGGATTCAAAAGAGACAAAGAAAGTCACTGAGAAAGCCTGACCAGGTGGTGGCGCAGTGGATAGAACGTCAGCCTGGGACACAGAGGACCCAGGTTCGAAACCCTGAGGTTGCTGACTTGAGTGCTGGTTCATCCACCTCGAGCATGGGCTTATCAGTTTGAAAACAGGGGTCGCTGGCTTGAGCGTGGGGGTCACTGGCTTGAGTGTGGGATCATAGACATGACCCCATAGTCACTGGCTTGAGCCCAAAGGTGACTGCCTTGAGCAAAGGGTCACTTGCTCTGCTGTAGCACCCTGCCCCCGTCAAGGCACATATAAGAAAGCAATCAATGAACAACTAAGGAGCCGCAACAAATTGATGCCTCTCATGCTTCTCATCTCTCTCTCTTCCTTCTCTGCCTGTCCCTCTCTATCTAGTAAAAAAAAAAAAGTCACTGAGCAATATCTGATTTCACATACCCTGCACCTGACCACAGAGGACATAAAGAGATATGGTAATATAGATACAGCTCAGTGTTTGTGCCCGGGTCTGTAGATACACTCACATACCTCCCTATTCCTCCATTCACCTTCTAGCCTCTCTTGGTTTTTCTTGGTTCTACTCTCACTTGCTCTCTGATCCTTCTATTTACTCTTTTTCTTCCCACATAGATTGGATGAAATACTTAGTAAAGTACCACATCTGTACATTAGCTAGTGTTATTATTACTTCCTAAATGACAGCACCTTCCAGGCTCAATCCACCCCTCTTAGCTCTAAATGCCAAATCTTTTTTATTTTTATTTATTTATTTTAGCAGAGAGAGACAGACAATCTGTTTCTGTATGTGCCCTGACAGGGATAAAACCGGCAATGCTCTAACCAACCAAGCTACCTGGCCAGGACTAAATGCCTAATCTTCAATCTTCAACCCTGATTCCTCCAACTTCTAGGCTACTGTCCCTGTAACTTCCCACATGAAACTCCTAGTCAACCCCGACAGCCCCTTCGCTACATACACACTCACACAATCAGCCTCTCCTTACCACTTCTCTATTGCTCTGGTCTTCTGGTCTCAAGACTACAGAATGTTACCATGGAAACCCAGGAATCAGCCGCCTAAGAAGACGGAGTTGTCTCAACTCTGCCCACATCCATGCCCCTCGTTCTGTGCCTATCTGCTCCACGGGGTTGTATGTCCCAATCACAGTCATTTCTAGGCCGAGGACTAGTAATATGCTATCCTAAACTGCAACACTTGGAAATGACCACTGTCTCCTTGACAAGGACACTTTCCCAAGCCCAGGCCCAGGCCCAGGACTAGGTTCTCTATAGCCTTTACAAATGGTTGATCAGGAACAGCGGCTAGGGTAAAGGAGGAAAGGTGCATGTAGGCTCAACTAGGTGGCGAGAGGATCGCCTGAAGAGCCATGAGTTCAGATCCTGCTCTACCACCAAAAACTCCTACCTCTCCCTTTTTTTTTTTAAATTTTATTTTATTAATTCATTTTAGAGAGGAGAGAGAAAGGAAGAGAGAGAGAGGATAGAGAGAAGGTGGGGAGGAGCTGGAAGCATCAACTCCCATATGTGCCTTGACCAGGCAAGCCCAGGGTTTCAAACCGGCGACCTCAACATTTCCAGGTCGACGCTTTATCCACTGCGCCACCACAGGTCAGGCCCTACCTCTCCCTTTTAAAGAGCAAGATCTTGTGAATGGCGCCTGCAGAGTGCTTTCCTATAACAGGGGCGGTCCCTTTCCCTCGCTTCTGAGGTCCTGTAGCTCTGCCCTCCTTGTCCATAGTCACCATTCTTACTTCATCTCTGAGTACTGTTCTGGCTGTCCTGCAGACCCACAGAACATCTGCCCTGGGGCAGACCTTATTATCTTGGCCCTATGCCCTCATTTTAGAGGACTTGAGGGTCTAAAAGAAGCAGCCATACACCATTTGTTACCTGTGCTTCTCTTATGCAATTTCCATTACCTTATGTGAATGAAGGTCTTGGCCCTAAACCTACGTATGGGTTCTTCCAGAATGTCTGAGACCCTGCTTCATTCCAATTCCCAGCACCTTCCACATATGTGGCTGGTGTGCAAGGAATGTTTGAGAAGGATGATTTCTGTAATTTAGTGGGTCAAGGTTTGTGGGATGCTCATAAGACTTTAATAAATCCAACATGGGTGAAAACAGTGTCAAGAAAGTCTCATGTGGCCTGACCTGTGGTGGCGCAGTGGATAAAGCGTCGACCTGGAAATGCTGAGGTCGCCGGTTCAAAACCCTGGGCTTGCCTGGTCAAGGCACATATGGGAGTTGATGCTTCCAGCTCCTCCCCCCTGTCTCTCTCTCTCCTCTCTCTCCCTCCCTCTGTCTCTCCCTCTCCTCTCTAAAATGAATAAATAAAAATTAAAGAACAAAAAAAATTATTAAAATGAATAAATTAAAAAAAATTATTAAAAAAAAAAAAAAGTCTCATGTGTGTGGTACAGTATGACTGGAAGATCTGATTGAGGGAAGATCCTAGAACCAGACTGTCTTTGTTCAAATCCCAGCTTTCTCCTGGCTGGATAGCTTGGTTGGTTAGAACATCCTCTGAAGTGCAGTGGCTGCAAGTTCAATTCCTTGTAAGGGCACAGATCAATGTTCCTGTCTCTTTCTATCTCCCTTCCTCTCTAAAATCAATAAATAAAAACAAAAACAAATCCCAGCTTCACCATGTAAAAGGTGGTAACTTCAGGCAAATCACTTAAACTCCTGGGCCTCAGTGTCCTCATCTATAAAATGAAAAAACAGTTCCTGCCCTGGCCGGTTGGCTCAGCGGTAGAGCGTCGGCCTAGCGTGCGGAGGACCCGGGTTCGATTCCCGGCCAGGGCACACAGGAGAAGCGCCCATTTGCTTCTCCACTCTCCACCCCTCCGCCGCGCTTTCCTCTCTGTCTCTCTCTTCCCCTCCCGCAGCCAAGGCTCCATCGGAGCAAAGATGGCCCCGGCGCTGGGGATGGCTCTGTGGCCTCTGCCCCAGGCGCTAGAGTAGCTCTGGTCGCAACATGGCGACGCCCAGGATGGGCAGAGCATCGCCCCATGGTGGGCGTGCCGGGTGGATCCCGGTCGGGCGCATGCGGGAGTCTGTCTGACTGTCTTTCCCTGTTTCCAGCTTCAGAAAAATGAAAAAAAAAAAAAAAACAGTTCCTACCTCATGGCAAATAAAGCCATGACATAATGAGATGATCTAATGATTTAAAATACCCAGAAAAGTAAGCTGGCTCAGCCCTGGCCGGTTGGCTCAGCGGTAGAGCGTCGGCCTAGCGTGCGGAGGACCCGGGTTCAATTCCCGGCCAGGGCACACAGGAGAAGCGCCTATTTGCTTCTCCACCCCTCCGCCGCGCTTTCCTCTCTGTCTCTCTCGTCCCCTCCCGCAGCCAAGGCTCCATTGTAGCAAAGATGGCCCGGGCGCTGGGGATGGCTCTGTGGCCTCTGCCCCAGGCGCTGGAGTGGCTCTGGTCGCAACATGGCGACACCCAGGATGGGCAGAGCATCGCCCCCTGGTGGGCAGAGCTTCACCCCTGGTGGGCGTGCCGGGTGGATCCCGGTCGAGCGCATGCGGGAGTCTGTCTGACTGTCTCTCCCTGTTTCCAGCTTCAGAAAAATGAAAAGAAAAAAAAAAAAGTAGCTGGCTCAGCAAATGCTATGCCCCGGAATGATGAAAGCAGAGAGTTTGTAAGGTGTATGGAAATGGCCTTCTGGAAGCGAGTTCAGGAAAAGGGACTTATAGGGCACAGAAGCAAAAGCAGAAACAATAGCTAATGCTCAAGGTGGAAGAGAAGGGGTGGCTGAAGTGAGGACAAGTGGGGCACATTTGTAAGACAGATATGGGCCCCCTGAAGGAGGGAGGGCCAATCAATAGAGGTGTCAAGAATGAGCAGCTATCATTTTTTGAGCACTTGAAGTATCCCAGACACCTCAGATCCTCATGACCCTCCCAACTAACCTATTAAGTATATTGTTTTACAAATGAAAAGGGAAAAGCACAGAGCAGTGACTGGCCATATGACACAGCTGGTGAGCAGCAGGGTTGACTCAATCTGAGTCACTCAGCGCTAGCCTTGCCCTGCAGCATCATTCTGGGAGGGTGCTGGGCAGGAGAGATCCCTCAGGGGGCTGGTTAGCTGGTCTATGCCAAGGAAGATCTTGCCTTGAAAATGGCAAGGGAGCAAGTTAGGAACTCCAAAAGGTTCAGTGACAGGGGAAAATGGGGCTAAGGGCAGCAGAATGAGGAGGTGCTACTTCTGTTAATCTAACGCTGCCTACTAAACCCAGCCATTTCCCAATCAAATACTTGGCTGTAAAACCATTTCCTTTCCCTTCGCCACAGCTCACAAATGGGTAATCTCCTGGGGGAAATCAGGCTGGCTATGTCTGTACCCGCCCCATTCTTTTTTTTTTTTTTGTATTTTTTCTAAGTTAGAAGCCTCAAGGCAGTCAGACTCCTGCATGCACCAACCGGGATCCACCCTGTGTGCCCACCAGGGGCGTTGCTCCTTTGTAGCCAGGACCATTCTAGCACCTGAGGCAGAGGCCATGGAGCCATCCTCAGCGCAGGGGGCCAACTTTGCTCCAGTAGAGCCTTGGCTGCAGGAGGGGAAGAGAAAAATAAAGAGGAAGGAGAGGGGGAAGGGTGGAGAAGCAGATGGGCACTTCTCCTGCATCCACTGACCCAGAATTGATCCTGGGCCTTCCACACTCTGGGCCGATGCTCTACCACTGAGCCAAATGGCCAGGGCTGTACCCTCCCCATTCTTTTTTTTTTTAAGTATTTTTTATTCATATTTATTTATTTAATTCATTTTTAGAGAGGAGAGAGAAAGGGAGAGAGACAGAGAGAGAAGGTGGGGAGGAGCTGGAAGCATCAACTCCCATATGTGCCTTGACCAGGCAAGCCCAGGGTTTCAAACCAGCGACCTCAGCATTTCCAGGTTGACACTTTATCCACTGCGCCACCACAGGTCAGGTACCCTCCCCATTCTTTACACACACAAAAAATTATATGAAAACACTCCCTCAAGCCTGACAGGTGGTGGCACAGTGGATAGAGCATCAACCTGGGACGCTGAGGTCCCAGCTTCAAAAACTGAGTTCACTGGTGTGAGAACAGGCTCACCAGCTTGAGCATGAGAACATCAAAATGATCCCATGGTCGCTGGCTTGAGCCCAAAGGTTGCTGGCTTGAAGCCCAAGGTCACTGGCTTGAGCAAGGGGTCACTGGCTCAGCTTGACCTCCGTCCCCCGCCCCAAGACATGTGAGAAAACAATCAATGAACTAAAGTGACACAACAGGGAGTTGATGCTCCTTATCTCCCTCAGTAACTCTCGCTAAAAAAAGAAAAAAAGAAAATGCTCCCCAATCCCCTCCGGACACAAATCCCTAGAAAGTGTTTCTGGAATATGTTCTTATTCCACAAAGGGAGTAGAAGCCCATCTAACAGCTTTAAAAAACCTGGACTTGCCCTGGCCGGTTGGCTCAGTGGTAGAGCGTCGGCCTGGCGTGCAGAAGTCCCGGGTTCGATTCCCGGCCAGGGCACAAAGGAGAGGCGCCCATCTTCTTCTCCACCCCTCCCCCTCTCCTTCCTCTCTGTCTCTCTCTTCCCTTCCCACAGCTAAGGCTCCATTGGAGCAAAGATGGCCCGGACGCTGGGGATGGCTCTGTGGCCTCTGCCTCAGGCGCTAGAGTGGCTCTGGTCGCAACATAGCAACGCCCAGGATGGGCAGAGCATTGCCCCCCTGGTGGACATGCCTGGTGGATCCCGGTCTGGCGCATGCGGGAGTCTGTCTGTCCCCCCCCCCCCCCCGTTTCCAGCTTCAGAAAATAATAATAATAATAAACAACAACAAAAAAAAAACTTGCACTTAATTTTCTGATCTTGTGGACCATTAACCAGAAGCACTGAAGTCCTGCAGGGCTACCAGTACTCTGTGCGGAGCCTAGGTCTCTCCCAAGTGCATTCTTCATTATTAAATGTATTCCCAAGTTCTTTTGTTCCCCTCACCTCCCACCAAAAAGCCAAACCATGCTCCAAAACAAAAAACAGATTTATTCAGCAGACATTTTAATTAAGAAATCCTATAAATCAGGACCACCACAAGTTCAGACACTCCGGTGCGAAGTGTACGTCAATAGCTACATCTGGAGGATGAACAAGCCATTGAATCTTTTTTTTTTTTTTTTTAAATGCGTTTAGCTACCTTTAAGTCTGGGGGTGGCACCTTACTTAAAGCGCCATCAAGTTTCACAAGGGTAATGGTTTCTCCTCCTGGAGAGTCACATTTTTAAAACGGTTTCAGTCATTCACAAAGAAGAGTTGGTGGCATGAGAAAACTGTGAGGGGTGAGGACCCACGGAGGCTCAGGACCATGGATCCAGAGAGAGCAGAAAACAGCCAGGGTCTCATCCACGCACGTGAACACCAGAACTGGTGAAATAAGAAAGGCAGAATGGGAGGACCAGAGAGACTTGAGATTGTTTATGACTGTTTCTGAGAAAGCTCATGGCATGGCCAAGAGTGGCCTCATGGGAGGAGGAGGAGGAGTTCTGGGAAGAGGAAAGCACAGAAAAAAACAAATAACTCCCCACATGTCCCTCTCTCTGCCTGTCTCCTTGGGAGACTCCCAAAAGGTGGGAAAGCACAGACTGGGCTCTTCTTGGAACAAGAGAAAGAAAGGGCATGCGGGTGAGTTAGCTCTCCCAGGAACCCCACATCCTCCCACATACAGCAAACCGTGACCTTCAAACATAGGTAACAAGGTCAAGTTACTTAAAAGTCTAAATTCAACTCCAACTCTATCCAGTTTCAAAAGTCTCTACCTCTTTTCCACTCTAATTGGAGTTCACATCTCCCACCTCGACCAGCCGCCAATTAGGTGGAAGAAAGGAAGCGATGCCAACCACCCACCACCAAGCTTTTGTATTCTTCTTTCCTCCGGAATTTCTTTGCACAGCAATTGTAGCACCATTTTCACTAAGCTCCTCCACCGGAAAATAAAGAAAATGTATTCGTGTCATTAAGTTTTCAAGTATTGTTATAAAAGCCCTCACGATTCCCGCCCTTTGGGACACTATCTTAAACAATCCAAGCACACAACGCCCCCAAGGGTTAAGTCAGGTACAAATAGATAAAAGTAGCTGCCGTAGTTCTCCCAGTTTACCCCAGGTCCTTGGCCCCAAGGTGGCTGGGGAAATTCTCACGCGGCACAGACGTGTCCTGGCCCGTGCATTTCTCCCCTTTCAGATTTTCTCCGACAGCCTCGCAGGGGCCGATAACTTCTCGGGTTTAGGTCTCTCCTCACAAGCCTCCCTGCGACCGCGGCTTCAGTTCAGGTTGGTAAAGGCAGGACGCTGATGGGTCTGCGCAGCGGCCTCCTCTTCCTCGTTCAGGGGCCCGGGTCAGTGCAAGGCACCGGAGGGCTGCAGAGCGACTGGGTCCGGTCCGCTGCGGCCGCCCCCAGTCCCGGAGGCGCCCGCCGGGCCTGTGGCTGCAACTGCAGCGACAGCTCGCTGGAGCCTCCGCACAGCTTCCTTGATGAGGTTCCCCGACAGCACGAGCTGCTGCAGGAGCCGGTGCGGGTCGTCGTCGTGGGCGCGCGCCCCGGCTGGGGGCCATCCACGCTGCTGCAGGCGGCGGGAGGCGACGGCGCCCCGCAACCATCCTCGCCGGCACGGGCCCGGCAGCGCGCTGGGACCTGCGGCCAGCTCCGCCACAAAGTAGGGCGCAGCCCGGCCTCGCGTGCGGCTGCGGTCCCCAAGGGCGCAGCGAAGGGCCCCCGGGGGCGGCGGGCCCACCGCCTCGGCCGGCGCGGGCGGCAGGAGCAACGGCAGAACCGGGGGCCGGGCCTTGTCCGCCCGCACCGCCGCCGGGGGCCGCGGGGGCTGCAGCGGGGGCGCGCACGGGGAGGCAGGGCTGTCCTGCGCCGCGTCCAGCTGCAGCGTCTCGCCGATCTGGGCCACCAGCCGGTCCACCTCGCCCGAGCCACCCAGCGTCACGGACTGCTCCAGCAGGAGGAAGCTGTCCTCCTCCTCTTCCTCCGCCTCCGCTTCCTCGCCGGCTTCCTCTTCCTCCTCCCTCCTGCACGGCATGGCCCCCAACCCGGGCACCCGGAGCTCTGCGGGCGTCGCTGGTGGCTCTGTGGGCCGCGGCGGAGCCGGTCGCGGGGCTGAGGCCGAAGCCCGAGCCGGGGCGGACACGAAGACGGGGCACCCGCGGGCCCTCGAACCGCTCACTACAGCCGCGGTAGCCTGAATCCTACCGGCTCGGGTAGATTTGTAAACAATGGCTGACGTCGCCGCCGGGCTCTACCACCGCGCGGGCCCGGGGGGAGACGTGGGGGGAGGCGTCGCGTGGCGGGCGTCTGGGGCAGCGGAGGGTCATGGCCAGAGCCTTCTCTTATGTGAGCTCGGTGTCCACATATAAGGGGGTTTCATGTGTGGGGAGACCTCGGTAGGTCCCGGAGCGGATGGGCAACACAAGAAAATGGAGACTCTGAGGTTACCTGGATTGGTTTCTCCCACTCGCAGACACACCCACCCACACGCCTAACCCCTCCTCCTCAGCCGCTAGCTCCCTCCCCACGTGTCATCAACACTTGGGACCGCCTTGCTCCTCCCCCGCACACTCGCCGTCACCCAGACTCGGGAGTGGTGGGGGAGGGACGGGCCCTGGTCCGGCTTCCGAAAGGTGGAGGCGGGGAAAGGGGGAAGAATTGGGTGTGCTGCGGCACCCGCGGAAAGTGGTGCGTCTTCGATCTGGGTTAGGGTTTCTGAGCCTTTCCCCTGAGCTGTCTTCAAGCACCAACGCGAGAATGATGCGCCACCGCATGGCTAAAGAGGAGTTGATTTTTTTTTTCATTAAAGAAAAGATTCAAATAGAACTATAGGGCGATGAAAAAAAATCTCTTATAATTATAGTACTCAAACATGGTTCTTATTAACATACTTTTTCCTTTCTAGCCTTTTCTATTAAAGTGTGATAGAAACAGCCACATATACAATGTTGTACACTTTTCCACTTGGTATACACCATGAACGGTGTTTGTGTTATTGCATACACTTGGAGAACATAAAATGCTTACGTAAGTTTCCATCAAATGGCTGTAGCATAATTTAAAAATTACTTTAACATTTACTGTTTACCTAATTTCTCCATTGTAAATAAGTTAATGGACTAACATTTTTGTGTTTATAACTTTCCATATTGATGACTCCTAGAAACATATTCTCAGGATTAGAAATTTAGGTCGAAGGGTATGGATATTTTAAGGTTTCTGATAAGTGCTCCAAACTGCTTTCCAGTGGTTAAATTTCCTTCCCATCACTAATATGTGAGCATACATTATTCATTGCACCTTCACTAGTATTTGAGTACTAGAGTTAATTTTTTTTTTCTGATTCCATAAATGAAATTGGTAACTCCTTTCAGTTTTTATTTCTTTGGTTTTTAGTTGGATAAAGTAGTTTTCTAAGTGTTAACCACCTGTACTTCCTGTTTTTGCCGATCGTTCCCTAATAAACTTTTCCTGTTGAGCTTATTTTTTTCATGACTCCTCTACATCTGAGAAGTTAACTCTTTTTTATTTTCATGTTTTTTGTTTTTGTTTTATTTTATTTATTTTCATGTTTTGGTATGAGTATATTTTCAGGGGTTTTTTTTCGCCCTGTACAGGCATTTTTTTTTTTCTCACTAAAACTTTAATGTAGTCAAATCTATAAAAATCCCTTTCTTTGAGATTTCTAACACAGTGCTAAATTTAGAGTCTTCTTGCCTCCAGAAATTTATTAAATACTCAGTTTCATTTTTCTTAGATTTTTTCTAATGCTTTGATTTTTTTTCAAATTCAAATCTGATTAATTTTGCCTTTGGTGTAGAGATGATATGAAATAATTTTTTTTTCTTTCTGCCCCAGAGAGCTTGCCAATCAGGGCTGTATTTTTCATTAGGACAAAGGTGTGGGCAGTATAAATACAAGCTCTGTGGTAGTGAGCTCCCAGCTGCTGTTAAACTGATGAATGTGAGGATTGGGTGTGGCTGGGAATATTTTGATTAGTCTGTGGTGCGGAGTCAAAAGAATCCTGAACAGGTTGTACAAAGACCTAGTTTCAAGTCTCATTCCTGCCGTGTCTGGGGTGTGTGGCTCCTGGCAAATCAGTTTACAAGTGTTTTCACTTGTAAAATGGAAAAAAATAATCCCTGCCTTGCCTCCCTCTGAGGATTGTTTTCAGGATCAAATGAGATAATGGGAACAGGCTTTGTCAGGCATTACACAAATGTAATGTGGGATTAGGTCCAATGGTTTACTAACAGAGGCCTGGCTCAATTACAGAAATTCCCCCAGGGAAACAGCTAATATGGTGATAATGAAAGTTCCCCCTTGCAGCCCACTAAGTAAAACATACCCTAAAGGTATTACTTCCTGACCTTGCCCAGTCCTCTGTATTCAGCCTCAAGTCGACGCTGACCTGGGATTGTTTAAGGTTCTCTTGAAGCCAGCCCAGAGGCTCCCAAGTCCCAAGGTGTGTCACCACAACTAGTTCTGCAGGTTTTGGTGACAGAACCTTTCCTGACAGGCAGACTTCCTCCTCCAGTACAGTGGAGGGCTCTTCACACATTTTAGTGGTGAGGACTGGAAGCCGTTTCCTCAGAGAGAGTGATTCTCATTTTCATTCTTATGGTACTTACTGGAGAATTTCAAAGGGAATGAAAATTAGGGGAGAGTTTATGGATTGCAGCAGAGTTAAATGGTAATTTTTTTCATCCTCGCTGTAAGATGATGCCTGCCTGTAAGTAGAGAAAAGCAGTTTTATGCTCCATTGACTTTAAACATTAATGGGGCTGGTGTTATTGTCTCTAACCTAGCATCCCTGGAAGTTGTTTTATCTTCTTGTCAGGGTAATTCCCAGTGTTCTTAGTACAATAGGAAATGGAGCTTTGAGATGGCATTCTTTTAAACATCTTCCCTTTGTAATGTTGCTTGTGTGTGGAGATCGCTATGTAAATATGCCTGGAAGTTGGTTATTATACTATTCATTAGAGAGGTGAATTCATTACAGAAGACCAACTCCATTTTCTGGGGGCACTTCTCTGGAGAGCTCTGAGAGGGAAGTGCTGTATTGGACCAGTGGGAGGCAGAGAAATGCCCTGGATTAGGAGTCAGCATACAAGATGCTAGAGAGGCTCAGATGCAATTAAAAGTAATGAGAAGGTATCAAAAAAGGAAGTGATGAGCACCTTGTGCTTGGCACGCTGGCAGCCTGCCTGGGAAGAGACACCGAGGGTGTTCCGAATCACGGGTGGAAGGACACAGAATTCAAGGATTTTCTGCATTCGTTTAGACTGCATTGAAATCCTTCCCAAGGATTTGCTTTTCATATGGACTTCGTTTTCAGTTACCACCAGTTGAGGTGAAGAGGGGTGAACTCTTGCAGTCTGTGTAGCCAGAGGCCGCGGCCACCATCACAGCAGCCCGGCCTATGCAGGTTCGCATTGGATTCGGACAGACGGTAAAGAAACAAAGGAGCCAAGAACTGGTGGGCCGTCATCTTTAATCCTAGCTTGCACCCGGCGGGCAAGTAAACTGGGCTCCAAAACCCACTCACATTCAGTGCTCACAAAGCTACTGACTTATCCGAGTTTCCTAGAATCAAAGGTTTCTAGCTCACCAAAGGTTTCACCTCTGTTCCCCATCTCCTTCCTTCTCCCTGCACAAACTCTGCACAAACTGGCCTCCTCCACAATGTCCTTTCTCTGCTCTCCTCTCTGCTCTCTCCTCCCTAATGCTAATCTCAGGAACCAAGAGAGCAAGCTCCCGTTCTGCCCCCATTTTATAGTGTAGAAATCAAAACCTTTAATCCAATATACAAAATAGGGAAGTCTCTAATACAAAGTCACTTATCAGAGACATGATGAGATTGTACCACCCCACATCAAAAAGGGTGGGAGCCTGACCAGGTGGTGGCGCAGTGGATGGAGCGTCGAACTGGGATGAGGAAGGACCCAGGTTCAAGACCCCGAGGTCGCCAGCTTGAGCGCGGGCTCATCTGGCTTGAGCAAAGAGCCCACCAGCTTGGACCCAAGGTCGCTGGCTCCAGCAGGGGGTTACTCGGTCTGCTGAAGGCCCACGGTCAAGGCATATGTGAGAAAGCAATCAATGAACAACTAAGAAGTCGCAACGCGCAACAAGAAACTGATGATTGATGCTTCTCATCTCTCTCCGTTCCTGTCTGTCTGTCCCTATCTATCTCTGCCTCTATAAAAAAAAAAAGGGTGGGAAAGGCTTAATCCCAAAACCAAGCCCCAGGCTACAAGGATTCTGCCTGCCCACTGCCCATTCCCAACACACATTAATATCACCTGGGTGACGGCCTCCACGTGGGCAGCGCCATCTTTAACAAAGTGAGCATAATATATTTTATCTGCCCAACACAGTCCCATCCTTCTGTGCCTCAGGTTCTGAACCTGTAAAATGGGGGCAAGTGATTCCTTCTTTACAAAACTTTTATTTATTTATTTATTTATTTATTATTATTATTTTTATTTTAAATTTTTTATTTTATTCATTTTAGAGAGGAGAGGGAGAGACAGAGAGAGAGAGAGAGAGAGGAGAGAGACAGAGAGAGAAGGGGAGAGGAGCTGGAAGCATCAACTCCCATATGTGCCTTGACCAGGCAAGCCCAGGGTTTCAAACCGGCGACCTCAGCATTTCCAAGTCGACGCTTTATCCACTGTGCCACCACAGGTCAGACTTTTTTTTTTTTTTTTCAGAGACAGAGAGTGAGTAGAGAGAAGGATAGACAGGGACAGAGAGAGATGAGAAGCATCAGTCATTAGTTTTTCTTTTTTTTTTAAATTTATTTATTTTTTTTTTTATTTATTCATTTTAGAGAGGAGAGGGAGAGACAGAGAGAAAGAGAGAGAGAGAAGGGGGGAAGGAGCTGGAAATATCAACTCCCATATGTGCCTTGACCAGGCAAGCCCAGGGTTTCGAACCGGCGACCTCAGCATTTCCAGGTCGACGCTTTATCCACTTCCACCACAGGTCAGGCAAGTCATTAGTTTTTCATTGCGCGTTGCAACACCTTAGTTGTTCATTGATTGCTTTTTCATATGTGCCTTGACCGTGGGCCTTCAGCAGACTGAGTAACCCCTTGCTGGAGCCAGCGACCTTGGGTTCAAGCTGGTGGGCTTTTGCTCAAACCAGATGAGCCCGTGCTCAAGCTGGTGACCTCGAAGTCTCAAACCTGGGTCCTCTGCATCCCAGTCTGACGCTCTATCCACTATGCCACAGCCTGGTCAGGCTACAAAACTTTTATATTACATGAGAACATGTATGGAAAGGCTTATCGCACAGACCCAGACGGTTATATTAGAGTTAGGTTCTGGGGTGGAGAAATAGTCTCGGTGATGTTCAAGTCCAAAAGAAGGCAAATTCTATGCTATGGTCCATCGGTAGAGAAGTGCACAAACAGTGGTATACTCATTCACAGCAATATTTCTCAGTCATAAAAAGGAATGAGCCTGACCAGGCGGTGGCGCAGTGGATAGAGCGTCGGGCTGGGATGCGGAGGACCCAGGTTTGAGACCCTGAGGTCGCCAGCTTGAGCGCGGGCTCATCTTGCTTGAGCAAAAAGCTCACCAGCTTGGACCCAAGGTCACTGGCTCGAGCAAGGGGTCACTCGGTCTGCTGAAGGCCCACGGTCAAGGCACATATGAGAAAGCAATCAATGAACTAAGGTGTCACAACGAAAAACTGATGATTGATGCTTCTCATCTCTCTCCGTTCCTGTCTGTCCCTATCTATCCCTCTCTCTGACTGTCTCTCTCTCTGTCCGTGTAAAAAAAAAAAAAAAAAAGGAATGAAGCACTGATGCGCGCTACAGCATTATGCTCGAAAACATGATGCTCAATGAAAGAAACCATACACACAGGTCATATACTGTGATTACTGTGATTCCATTTAAATGAAATATGCAGAATAGGGAAATCCGTAGAGACAGAAAGCAGATTGGTGTTTGCTTAAGTCTGGGGGCCTGGATGGGGGAGGGTGACTGCTGATGGGTATAAAGTTTACTTTTGGAATGTTGAAATGTGTTGGAACTTGTTAGAGGTGGCAAAAACAGTGTGGATATTCAAAATGCCACTGATATGTACACTTTAAAATGACTAATTTATGTTATGTGAATTTCCCCTCAATAAGAAAAAATCTATGCTGTATCTGGTATTTGATCTAGCTCTTTCTTTGTAATTGTGACTGTCATCTATTTGCTGATCTATTCACCGTGCTTTCAATGCAAGTCACTAATTTAAAAATATATGTGTGTGTGTTACATTCTTACTCAACTTTTTAATATATTTTTAACAAGTCTTCTTTAAAACTTTTAAAATTGGGCCTGACCTGTGGTGGCACAGTGGATAAAGCATCGACCTGGAAATGCTGAGGTCGCTGGTTCGAAACCCTGGGCTTGCCTGGTCAAGGCACATATGGGAGTTGATGCTTCTGGCTCCTCCCCCCCTTCTCTCTCTCTGTCTTTCTCTCCTCTCTCGGTCTCTCTCTCTCCTCTCTAAAAATGAATAAAATAAATAAATAAATAAATAAATAAAATTGATTTTAGAGAGAGAGGAAGGTAGAGAGACAGGACCATCAATCTGTCCCTGTGTGTGCCCTGACTGGGGATGGGAGCGTCCGGGCAATGCCTGTGCTTCAGGCTGATGCTCTAATTAACTGAGCTGTCTGGCCAGGGCAGTTTTTTAAATTAAATTTAAAATTTTTTATTTATTCATTTTAGGGAAATGGGGTGGGGGTAGAAAGAGAAAGTGAGGGAAAGAGCAGGATGTGCACAACTCCCATATGTGCCTTGACCGGGCAAGCCCAGGGTTTTGAACTGGCGACCTCAGCATTCCAGGTTGACACTTTATTCACTGGGCCACTACAGGGTAGGCGCTGAATTTTTTCAACTCTGAAGTCACATTGAAAAAAACGCCTGGTGCCTGACCAGATAGTGGTGCAGTGATAAAGCGTCAACCTGGGACACTGAGGACCCAGGTTTGAAACCCCAAGGTCGCTGGTTTGAACGCCAGCTCATCCGACTTGACCATAGGCTCACCAGTTTGAACAAGGGGTTGCCGGCTTGAGCATAGGATCATCAACATGACCCTATGGTCACTGGCTTGAGCCCAAAAGCCTTTGGCTGGAGCCTAAGGTTGCTGGTTTCATCAAGGGGTCACTAGCTTGGCTGGAGTCCCTCAGTCAAGGCATGTATGAGAAGCAATCAGTGAACAACTAAGATGCTGCAACTATGAGTTGATGCTTCTCAGCTCTCTCTCTCTTCCTGTCTCTCTCTCACTAAAAGAAAGAGAGTAAGAGGCCAAAATACTCATAGAAGAGCCAAAATGGTAAAATAATCAAGTTGTGACACTAAAATTCCAGTTCCATCTCCTTCATGAACCTTCCTCAGCAACTCTAGCATTCAAAGTTGGGTATTGGCCCTGGCCGGTTGGCTCAGTGGTAGAGCGTCGGCCTGACGTGCGGGGGACCCGGGTTCAATTCCCAGCCAGGGCACATAGGAGAAGCGCCCATTTGCTTCTCCACTCCCACCCCCTCCTTCCTCTCTGTCTCTCTCTTCCCCTCCTGCAGCCAAGGCTCCATTGGAGCAAAGATGGCCCGGGCGCTGGGGATGGCTCCTTGGCCTCTGCCCCAGGCGCTAGAGTGGCTCTGGTCGCGGCAGAGCGACGCCCCGGAGGGGCAGAGCATCGCCCCCGGTGGGCAGAGCGTAGCCCCTGGTGGGCGTGCCGGGTGGATCCTGGTCGGGTGCATGCGGGAGTCTGTCTCACTGTCTCTCCCCGTTTCCAGCTTCAGAAAAATACAAAAAAAAAAAAATAATAAAAAATAAAGAGAGTAAGAGAGAGGAAGGGAGGCAGGGAGGCAAGGAGGGAGGAGGGCGGGAGGAAGAAAGGAAGGAAAGAAAGAAGGAAGGAAGGGAGGAAGGAAGGAAAGAAGGAAGGAAGGGAGGGAGGGAGGGAGGGGAGAGAGAGAGAGAGAGAGAGAAAGAAAGAAAGAAAGAAAGAAAGAAAGAAAGAAAGAAAAGAGAGAGAGAGAGAGAGAGAGAGAGAGAGAGAAGAAAGGCAAATAAAAGAAAGAAAAGAAGAAAATGCTCGGTTCTGGCTGAATAGCTCAGCTGGATAGCTCAGCATCATCCCAAAACTCAGAGGTTGCCAGTTCTATCCCCAGTCAGTGCATATACAGGAACAGATCAATGTTCCTGTCTCTCTCTCTCATTCTCTCTCTAAAATCAATAAGTAAAAAAATTTAAAAAGATATATATAAATATTACCTTATATGGCAAAAGAGATTTTTGCAGATGTGATTAAGTTAAAGATTTTGAGATAAGGTGATCCTAGATTATCCAGGTGGGCCCAATGTCATCACAAGGGTCTTTATAAGAAGGAGGCAGTCAGCTTAGAGTCAGAGAATATGTGGTGATGGAAGCAAAGGCAGGAGCCTCTGGTTATAAAGATGGAAGGGGCTACAAGGCAAGGACTGTAAGCAGCCCCTGGATGCTGAAGAAGGCAAGGAAACAGATTCTCCCCTCCAGTGTTCAGGAAGGAGCACAGCCTGCTGCCACCTTGACTGTAACCCAGCAAGATCCACTTCAAGCCTATGAATACCCAAACTGTAAGATAGGTCTTGTTTTTTTTTTTTAATTTGTATTATTTTTAGAGAAAGAGGAAAAGGAGAGAGAAACATCAATTTGTTGTTCTAATTACTTCTGCAATCATTGGTTGATTCTTGCTCTATGTATCAAACCAGTAACCTTGGATATTGGGACAACACTCTAACCAACTGAACTACCTAGCCAGGGCTTACATTTTTGTGTTGTTTTGAGGCACTAAGTTTGTGGTAATTTTTTACAGCAGCAATAGGAAACTAACACAGGGTCCAACACATTAAAATGTATAAGTAATCATTGGACTGGCCTGTGGTGGTGCAGTGGATAAACCATCAACCTGGAATGCTGGGGTCGCCAGTTCGAAACCCTGGGCTTGCCCAGTCAAGGCACATACAATGGCAATCAAGAACAACTAACGTGAAGCAACTGTGAGTTGATACTTCTCGCTCTCCCTCCAGCTTTGTAAAATCAATAAATAAAAACTTAAAAAAAAACCCAAAATCATTGTACCCTACCTTGAACCTGGGTTATAAAAGGATTAGGAGCCCTGGCTGGTTGCTCAGTGGATAGAGCATTGGCCCTGTGTATGGATGTGCCGAGTTCAATTCCCAGTCAAGGTACACAGGAGAAACGACCATCTGCTTCTCCCCCCTCCCTCTTCCCTTTTTCTCCCTCTTCTCTTCTTCTTCCCCTCCAGCAGTCAGTGGCTCAACTGGTTCAAGCATGGCCCTGGGCACTGAGGACAGTTCTGTTGGAGCACATCAGCCTCAAGCACTAAAAATAGCTCAGTACTCAAGCACTGGCCCCAGATGGAGTTGCCAGGTGGATCCCAGTCCAGGCACATGTGGGAGGCTGACGCACAATCTCCCCTCCTCTCACCTTGAAAAAAAAAAGGATTAGGTACCAAGTATGGTGGTTCAACCAAGAAGGTGCAACTCAACCCAGTCATAATGAGTTAGGGATTATTTTTTTGTGAAGGTGACCCAGGCTGACACCTCAAGGATGGTATGGCAGAGTGTTCACAAAACCCATTCCCGGCCCTGGCCGGTTGGCTCAGCGGTAGAGCGTCGGCCTAGCGTGCGGAGGACCCGGGTTCGATTCCCAGCCAGGGCACACAGGAGAAGCGCCCATTTGCTTCTCCACCCCTCCGCCGCACTTTCCTCTCTGTCTCTCTCTTCCCCTCCCGCAGCCAAGGCTCCATTGGAGCAAAGATGGCCCGGGCGCTGGGGATGGCTCTGTGGCCTCTGCCTCAGGCGCTAGAGTGGCTCTGGTCGCAACATGGCGACACCCAGGATGGGCAGAGCATCGCCCCCTGGTGGGCAGAGCTTCGCCCCTGCTGGGCGTGCCGGGTGGATCCCGGTCGGGTGGATCCCGGTCGGGCACATGTGGGAGTCTGTCTGACTGTCTCTCCCTGTTTCCAGCTTCAGAAAAATGAAAAACAAACAAACAAACAAAAAAACCCATTCCCTCTTTCCTGGGAACACAGCTGGAATGTTTCCCAGATTCCCTTGCACTTAAGTCCTGACAAGTGACTGATTTCTAGCCACTGAAATGTGAGCAGAAGTGGTGTGTGCTGACCCATAAAAACCTCATAAGATCATCCAATGCTCTTTCCTATTGTGCCACCGAGGGGTTGGGGGTGTCAATGCTCAGGGCAATCTTGGAGCTATGTGTGCAAGATGGCAACTCCACCCCCACCACCATTGCACAACATCTAGAAACAGCAGTACAGAAGTCTTATGAAAATCTGGAAATAACTGAGTTAAAAGCTGAAATTTTGAGATTTGTTACAGCATTTAGCATAACACACAGATGGAGAAAGGCTAACATGGAAAAGTGGAGAGAGTAGCATGTCCAAGCAACTCGAAAGAGCTGGGTGTGGCTGGATCTGTGTGTGTGTGTGGGGGGGAGGTAAAAGAAATGGATGTGTGCCTGACCAGGCGGTGGCGCAGTGGATAGAGCGTTGGACTGGGATGTGGAAGGACCCAGGTTCAAGATCCCGAGGTCGCCAGCTTGAGCGCGGGCTCATCTGGCTTGAGCAAAAAAAAAAAAAAAAAAGCTCACCAGCTTGGACCCAAGGTCGCTGGCTTGAGCAAGGGGTTACTCGGTCTGCTGAAGGCCCGTTGTCAAAGCACATATGAGAAAGCAATCAATGAACAACTAAGGAGTCCCAACGAAAAACTGATGATTGATGCTTCTCATCTCTCTCTGTTCCTGTCTGTCTGTCCCCATCTATCCCTCTCTCTGTAACAAATTAATTAATTTATATAAAAAAAAAATGGGTGTGTGATGTGCAGGGATGAGGGGTGAGCCGCACTGGTAAACACTGGGTTGGAGTGTGAGCAAGGTGGGCACGGGGACCTGAGTCACTTTTTAAGATTTTTTTTATTTATTCATTATAGAGAGGGGAGAGAGAGTGAAAGAGAGAGAGAGAAGGAGGGAGGAGCAGGAAGCATCAACTCCCATATGTGCCTTGACCAGGCAAGCCCAGGGTTTTGAACCAGCAACCTCAGTGTTTCCAGGTTGATGTTTTATCCACTGCACCACCACAGGTCAGGCCCTGAGTTGCTTTTTAAAAAGAGCAATAACCCAGTGATACCAGGGCTCAGAAGAGACGAACACCAGGGAAGTGAACAGAGGGGCCAGATGCTAGTTCCAACTGATGGTGAAATAGAGGCCTCTCTTCAATAAAAGGGCTCCATGGTCTGATGGGGTGCAGCCCCACACCTTCTCCCCACAGCCGAAGATGGGTTGAGTTATTGCTGGCCTGCCTTCTCAGCTGCTCACAACCATTTCCCAAGTCTCACAGGCCCTCTGTTTCATGGAATCTTAGTGAGTCTGTCCCAGAGAGGGCAGGTTGTTTCAATTAAGTCATTGAGTTTGCCTCCCCAAGTAGCTTTGCTTCTGGTTTCTTGGGGGTGGGAAGGGATAAGCAAGTCCACAAACCTTGTAGACTCTGACAAGCAAGTACCCTTGAGGCCTTCCCTTTCCCATCTCAGATGCCTTCAGGCAGACACTGGGATCTCACTGAAGACAGTACTGGTCTCAGCCACAGAAGACTCACTTCACATCATTTGGGAAAACATAAACCCCTCCCACTTACCTGCCCATTTGGAAATGCAGTGTTGAGGACATTGAATATATTGACCTTTGTGTATTGGGACAATGCTGTAATCAACTGAGCTATCCAGCCAGGGCTGTATCCTGACCAACTTTAGAGGGGCCACTGGGTTGGGAGTTGGGTAACCTGGGTTCTAGTCCTGGTTCCTCCAGTCCCCAGATTCTGGGAACAGCAGTCCCAGTTCTGGGCCTCAGTGCTCCCATTTGCAAAGCTGCCCCGGCTCTAAGATGCTGGGTGAGCAGCTTGGCTGTTATATCCAGGCCTATCAAGTCTAACCCTTCCTGATATTCCTCTCATACAATGGGATGCCAGTTCAGAAAAAGCTGACTCTGTTTCTAGCTCTGTAAAATGGACATAATAAAAACATCTAACTGGCCTGACCTGGTGGCGCAGTGGGATAAAGCGTCGACCTGGAACACTGAGGTTGCCGGTTCGAAACCCTGGGCTTGCCTGGTCAAGGCACATATGGGAATTGATGCTTCCTGCTCCTCCCCCTTCTCTCTCTAAAAATCAATAAATAAAATATTAAACAACAAAAAAACTTTTAACTCAGGAGCTGCTCTCAGCAGGGAAGGAAGATCAGCTTCCGAGCCCCAAGTACACCATGGCTCCACCCTCTGACTACAGGCCCACCAAATGCTCATTTCTAGAAACTCGTTAGCCTTGATTTGGGGGCTCACTCTTCTCTCTCTTCTATATGGGTTTAATATTTTCTAGCAGTCTTGCTGTATATTTGGCTTTATTATATAAATTTGTGGTTGTAGATGGACTATGCATCCACATAGGGAGACTGCTGTCTCCCCAAAAGAGCAAACAAACCCTGAAATGTTAAATTAGGTAAGAATTTAGGTAAAAATACCTAACATTTATTTGTAGTTGTTACATACTGTTGGGCAGATAAAATATATTATGCTCACTTTGTTAAAGATGGCTCTGCCCACGTGGAAGCCCGTCGCCCAGCTGATATTAGTTGCCCTTCTTCCTGGGATGGGTGTGATTTATTAATGTGTGTTGGGGGCGGGCTGTGGGCAGCTAGGATCCTTGTAGCCGGGGGCTTGGTTTTAGGACTAAGCCTTTCCCACCTTTTGGTGTGGGGTGGTGCAATCCCGTCATGCCTCAGATAAGTGACTTTGTATTGGAGACTTCCCTATTTTGTATATTGGATTAAAGGTTTTGATTTCTGCACTATAAAGTAGGGTAGACAGGAAGCTTGCTCTCTCGGTTCCTGAGATTAGCATTAGAGAGGAGAGCAGAGAAAGGCCACATGGAGGAGGCCAGGAGAAGCAGCCAAGATGGTGGAGTGCTGAGTGAGAAGCCAGTTTGTGCAGAGTTTGTGCAGGGAGAAGGAAGGAGTTAGGGAACAGAGGTGAATAAGTCTGGTGAGCTAGAAACCTTTGATTCTAGGAAACTCAGATAAGTCAGTAGCTTTGTGAGCACTGAATGAGTGAGTTTTGGAGCCCAGTGTGTGTTTTTACTTGCCTGCTGGGTGCAAGCTAAGATTAAAGATGATAGCCCACCAGTTCTTGGCTCCATTGTTTCATTACCATCTGTCGGAATCCAATGCGAACCTGCATGGGCCAGGCGGCTGTGATGGTGGCCGTGGATACTGGCTTTACAAAATGTTTATTTTATTGATTTTAGAGAGAGGAGGGGGGGGGGAGAGAGAGAGAGAGAGAGAGAGAGGAACATCAATCTGTTCCTGTATGTGCCCTGAACTGGTATAAAACTGGCAACCTCTGCCCTTCAGGATGATGCCCCAACCAATCCACCTATCCAGCCAGGGCTTATCAATTCTTTGGAGAGACCAAACTCTTTTTGGCCCTAGCAGGGGTCCCCAAACTTTTTACACAGGGGGCCAGTTCACTGTCCCTCAGACCGTTGGAGGGCCGCCACATACAGTGCTCCTCTCACTGACCACCAATGAAAGAGGTGCCCCTTCCAGAAGTGTGGCAGGGGGCCGGATAAATGGCCTCAGGGGGCCGCATGTGGCCCGCGGGCCGTAGTTTGGGGATGCCTGCTAGGGCCTCTGCACAGGCTACTGCTTAATCTGGAGCACAGCCCATAAGTGAGAGGAACCAAGCCTGACAACCCCCCCACACCCCCCCCCTCCCACACATACAGTCTAAGTAAAAACAATGAGCTTGGTATGCAACGGGGCAGGCATCAAGACAGGGCCCTGCTGGAGTCCACTTTCCAACCAGATTGCTGCCATTTGGCCCTGGGAATCTGGAAATTTTGGAGTCTTGGTTGTTTAGGCAAACAACCTAACCTAAAGCTTATCACCCTTCCGGTCTTAGACAAATATCATTCACTCCAAGAGGCCCTCCCACCATGGCCCCCTTGTCCAAATCAGGTCCCTTCCTTCGTGGCATACACACTTAGATTTATGTCTCCTCCTCATAAACTTTGTGAACGTAAAGATCCTGTCTGATTGGGGTGGGGGTTCAGAATAAGGAATGTGGAAGAAGAAAATGACAGGAGGAAGAAAGGAAAGACTGTGGGCCAATTCACGCTTTCCTTGAAAGGGAAGAGGAAGGAATATCCAGCCAGCAGCCCCACCCCGCCCCGCCGTGCCCCACCCCACCCTGCCCAGTCCTGTTGCCCAGCCCCTAACAGTCCTCAAGGAAGTCAGTTCCGGGACAGCTCCACCCTCTTCTCACCAAGTACAAAGAAACCTGTTGCACAATTATTTTTAGTGCCTGTTTCAGGGCTTTGGGGGTGAAGAACCTGCAAGGTGATGAAAGGGAAGGGAACAGACTCTGGTGACCCAACTGCACCAGGGCTTTTGAAATTCACAGCCATCCTGGGCAGGCAGATCAGATGGTTAGATCGCTGTACTGATACTCCAAGGTTGTGGGTTTGATCTCCGGTTAGAGCACATACAATAATCAACCAATGGATGCATAAATAAGTGAAACAACAAATTGATGTTTCTCTCTCTTTCCCTTCCTCTCTCTCTAAAATCAATCAATCAGTAAAAATGAAAAAAAAATAAAATAAATTCATAGCCAAACCTCTTTGCAGCACCTCGTCCTCCAGAGCTAAGTTACCTAGGGCGCAACCACACGGGCTCGATCTCTACCTTAGGCTTGGGAGCTACCTTATGACACACCTGCTTAACTTTGCCTTTGGATTCTCAGCTGTAAAGTGGAATCATGTTCCTAAAAACCACAATCATAATGTGACTGTCACAGGGATCAAGAGATGATGCATGTGGCTGTTTGGTAAACTGGAGGACTCTGTATAGCCCAGGTTGTTACCATTTCTGTACTGACAGGTGTGGCTCAGGTGTGACTGTGCACCCATGTGAAAGCCTGAGGGGTCCGTGTGAGCTCTGTGATGTCCTCATGTGGCAGGAAAGGATTTTCTTAGAATACTGGCTGTCAGCTTTGCTGATTATTATGTTTTGGAGGTGTGTATCCTACCTACTTATAAGGAGTTGGACTATGTCTTGGAATGATTAAGGCAAACATTTTTATTTTATTTATTTTATTTTTAAATTTTAAAAAAATTCTTTTTAAAATTTTATTTATTGATTTTACAGAGAAAGAAGGGGAGAGAACAAGAAGTATCAAGTCATAGCTGCTTCATTTTAGTTGTTCATTGATTGCTGGCTGTATGTGCCTTGACTGGGCAAGCCCAGGGTTTTGAACCGGCGACCGCGCCACCACAGGTCAGGCAAGGCAAACATTTTTAGATAAGTATTATCACACAATGATCCAATCACTGTACATGGCTGTGTAAAATGTACTGAAGTAATACTGCACCTCATCATTTTTTATGAGCATATTTACAACTGAGGGCTGGTCCCAGGTTATCACTTGGTGTGTACTTCTGGCTCAGTGGCCCCAAGTCCAAGATGTATGGTGTAGCAACTGTTTTGGTTCAAAGCAAGACTTTTCCAGAGCCTGCAAAACCTGCAGAGGAGCCATAAGGACTGCACAGGCTATTCCTGGCAGCATTCACAAATCCATCTGCCTGTCACCAGTACCTCAGATCCTCCCTGAAATTCTGATCTAAAATCGTATCAGTCCCGTAATTGGTAGCTATGGGTCTACAGGCTGACATCCCTGGAATCTGGAAATCAAGCTGCCCTCTAGAAGTTAAACCCTTGAAGTCTACACATGATGGCTAGGATAAGTTATCTGTACAAGGTCCCAGAGGGAATAGGACATCTCCCTGGTGAAAGCCAGAGAGTAGGGCTTGGAAATTCAATCCAGGCATACGTGCATGTGAAGGAAGTAGGAGCCAAGTGAAATTTCAGAAAAGCTTCTGAACAGCAGGTAAGTGGCTCCAAAGAGTCTAGGAAGGATCTGGCTGGCTCTGCAGCACTAACTATTGATAGAAAAGAGGGGGACCCAGTAGGGAGACATGTTCCATTTACCTGGAGAGCTGTTCTACCTCAATGACATCTTTAATATATCACTCGTACGATTCCCCTCACTGTTTCATGCTCACTAAAGCCCTGGAGTTTGACTTTCTATGCAGGGCAGAGAATGTTCAGAGCAGTCACCATGACACCATGTCTTGGGCCCCTTTGTGGTTAGATTCTCATTACACATTAATACATTACCAGTTTGACTAGGTTATTTCCTCTCTGAAGGGAGGGAGAGAGAGAGGAGGTGGGGAGGAGCAGGAAGCATCAACTCCCGTATGTGCCTTGACCAGGCAAGCCTGGGGTTTCAAACCAGTGACCTCAGCACTCCAGGTTGACGCTTTATCCACTGTGCCACCCTGTGTCAGGCGATCAGCTGATTTTAGATATGCAAAGCTAGTATGCAGACCAACCCCTGAGTATATGGCTGCAAGGGACCACACTCTCTACCCATATTCTTAGTATCTACTGATAGACGGCCACATCCTTAAAACCTTATTCTGGGCCTGCTAGTGACCAATCAATAAGACTTGGAACAAGACAGAACCTGCCTCTGCAGCCATGGTCCTGGATGACTCGGCTAGCCTTAAACAGCTCGATAAATGGATAAATGTTTCCAATGGCAGTAGCTACATTAAGTATGACTTCAGGAAACAGCAAGCCAGCTTACAGTGCTCAAATCAAGGTTATTTTCTGGAGTACAGATATCTATCCGTTCATAATGTAAACCAAAAATAGAACAAAGAGCAGTCATCATGTCATTTTCTAAATACAGCTTTGCACATGATCTAGCATCTAGTGATGGCATTAAGCACCTGTGTACAATAAGGAGCAACATCCTCATGGACTCAAAGATCCTTGGTAAATAGACTGAGCCAGGTCCACAGTGCCGATGTTTAAGTGGGGGTCATTGGAAACTATGGTTATGAAGTGTGTACATTGGCAGGGTAAAAATTTCGTGAGGGTCAAATGCAAATTTAGAATATAAACTTGTATATTAAAACACTAATTTTCTATATAAAAAAAGTTCTATTTGGCCCTGGCTGGTTGGCTCAGTGGTAGAGTGTCGGCTTGGCGTGCAGAAGTCCCGGGTTCGATTCCCGGCCAGGGCACACAGGAGAGGCGCCCATCTGCTTCTCCACCCCTCCCCCTCTCCTTCCTCTCTGTCTCTCTCTTCCCCTCCCGCAGCCAAGGCTCCATTGGAGCAAAGATGGCCTGGGCGCTGGGGATGGCTCTGTGGCCTCTGCCTCAGGCGCTGGAGTGGCTCTGGTTGCAGCATAGCGACGCCCAGGATGGGCAGAGCATCGCCCCCTGGTGGGCAGAGCGTAGCCCCTGGTGGGCGTGCCGGGTGGATCCCGGTCGGGCGCATGCAGGAGTCTGTCTGTCTCTCCCCATTTCCAGCTTCAGAAAAATACAAAAAAAACAAAAACAAACAAACAAACAAAAGTTCTATTTATAGAAAAATAAAATAGGCCCTGGCTGGTTGGTTCAGTGGTAGAGTGTCGGCCTGGTGTGCGGGAGTCCCGGGTTTGATCCCCGGTCAGGGCACACAGGAGAAACGCCCATCTGCTTCTCCACCCCTCCCCCTCTCCTTCCTCTCTGTCTCTCTCTTCCCCTCCCGCAGCCAAGGCTCCATTGGAGCAAAGTTGGCCTGGGCGCTGGGGATGGCTCTGTGGCCTCTGCCTCAGGCGCTAGAGTGGCTCTGGTCGCAACACCCCAGATGGGCAGAGCATCGCCCCCTGGTGGGGATGCCGGGTGGATCCCGGTCGGGCGCATGCGGGAGTCTGCCTCCCTGTTTCCAACTCCAGAAAAATATTAAATAAATAAATAGGAATGAAATATACTAGGGTTAACAGAAGAATTTGGTGGGAGGATTCTAGCCTGCTTTACTTTTTTTTTTTTTGGACAGAGTCAGAGAGAGGGACAGACAGACAGGAAGGGAGAGAGATGAGAAGCATCAATTCTTTGTTGCAGCTCCTTAGTTCATTGATTGCTTTCTCCTATGTGCATTGACCAGGGGGCTACAGCCAAGCCAGTGACCTTGGGCTTCAACGCAGCAACCTTTGGGCTCAAGCCAGCAACCTTGGGGTCATGTCTATGATCCCACATTCCAGCCAGCAACCTCAGGGTTTCAAACCTGGGTCCTCGGCGTCCCTGTCCGATGCGCTATCCACTGCGCCACCACGTGGTCAGGCGCCCCTGCTTTACTTTTGTTTTTTCCAAATGTTCTGCGAATCTTTATTACTTTTATAGTGAAAAATAGAATACATTCTAATTTTGTTACCCTTGGAAGAAGGATATGCAACCAAGAAGAATGAAGAGACTACTTGAATATCTTAAGTAATTTTCTTACGTGATGCAAACAACACAGAAAAAATGTGATCAAGCATGTGGACTGAGGCAGGCTTGCAAATAAGACAGGAGACTCAATACCACAGCCACTGCCAGGAATGAACAGTGAGGACAGTTCCCACCGGCCTGCTGCCTGTGCATGGGGAGGGTTGGCTTCACCTGACCCACCTATGTCCAGACGTGTCATGAGCAAATTGCCTTTGCAAATCCCCCACGTTGACAAAACACTCTGCCAACACAAGGGTTGCTGCTTTAGTGCAGTCAGGTGGGGTATTCTGGCTTCCATTTCTGGGGATGAGCAGAAGATGGACCCCAGAAAAGAGCCTGAAGAAGTCTCTGAGTCTGACATTGCCAAAAGCAAAATGAAATTAAAGTGGTGAATGTGTGTTGCTTTATTTTAGTGAGGTGAGGGGGAAGGAGCAGGAAGCATCAACTCCCATATGTGCCTTGACCAGGCAAGCCCAGGGTTTTGAACTGGCAACCTCAGCGATCCAGGTTGATGCTTATCCACTGCACCACCACAGGTCAGGCTAAAGTGGTAAATGTGGATCTTGGTGGAGATCCTTAGCCACTGTAGTTGCCCTGAAATTGAGTGAGCCTTACACTGAACACTCCTGATTCCCCTTCACCCCCACTGTTGAAACAAAAGCAGCACTTTCATAACAGATGTTTCAAACACCTGAAGTTTATGAGGTAGATTCACTCTTGCCTCTGCATCAAGATAATTTGCTTTTGAAGTCTACTTCCAAAAGAATACTGAATTCAGCATGACCAGTGGTGGCATAGTGGATAGAGCATTGACCTGGAATGCTGAGATCCCTGGTTCAAAACCCTGGACTTGTCTGGTCAAGACACATACGACAAGCAACAAGCAAGCAATTAAAAACTACAACGAGCCTGACCGAGCGGTGGCACAGTGGATAGAGCCTTGGACTGGGATGCAGAGGACCCAGGTTCGAGACCCCGAGGTTGCCGACTTGAGCACGGGCTCATCTGGTTTGAGCAAACATTCCACCAGCTTGAGCCCAAGGTCGCTGGCTCCAGCAAGGGGTTACTCGGTCTGCTGAAGGCCCACGGTCAAGGCACATATGAGAAAGCAATCAATGAACAGCTGAGGTGTTGCAACACGCAATGAAAAACTAATGATTGATGCTTCTCATCTCTCTCCATTCCTGTCTGTCTGTCCCTGTCTATCCCTCTCTGTCTCTATAAAAAAAAAAACAAAAACAAAAACAAAACTACAACGAAGCAACTATACTTCTCATTCCCTGGTCCCTCTGGCCTCTCTCTATAAAGTCAATAAATAAAATCTAGAAAGAAAGAATATTGAGTTCAGCACATCACTAACACCAACCTTCCTCAGTTACCTGCCCTTCTCATCTTTGAAAGAAAACAAAGCTCCTTAGAAAATATGCTATAAATAAGTTGGCTTCAAACTTTTTTTTAAGACATTAATACTGGGCAATTGGCTCATACCCACACCTACTTACATGAAGCTCCTACTGCTTGTGGTTATATTTCCTGAGAAAAGAAATAGTAACTGGCTAGATAGTGGATAAGCCTATCCCAGTGTCCAGAAGTGTGATGATGAGGACGGTTAGACCACCTTTGCAAATCTCTTTTTTTTTGACCACCTTTCTTGCTTGTGATCCAATTCCAGACTTTCTGTGAACAAGGCATGTAAACAGCGCCACCTTTGGGTGAAGTGTGGTTTCCTTAAACTTCCTAGCTCAAAATCAGCAGGAGGAAATGTCCTAATTTGGGGACAGTGGATCAAGTTAAGACTTGAGCACTTTCAGAGGATGAATGAAACAGTGCACAGGGCCTCCTGGGAGCATTATCAGAGCCAAGGGCATTAAACCATAAAGCATAATTCCTCCCATTTGGGGATGGGGAATAGCCCTGGGTGTCTGCTTCTTGATACCTGCTGGGAAAGCACACACAAGGGGGACCCTGGGATGATGGACAAGTGATCTGAGGAGCAAGAAAGGTCTGCACCGCTCCTTCATCTGCTCTAGACCAACAAAGCCAGGACAGTGGAAATCACACGACTCTCTGTACACAACTTGATCCACTTGTCTGGAAAAAGAGAATGTGAGGGTGAGACAGGTGGGTGATCAGGCAGTGCCTGGCAGACGGAGGGGCTCATAAACACTTGAATCAATGAACAAAGTGGCTGGGAGGAACCTGAGCCCAGCGGCAGCCCATGCTGTAGCCCCCTTTCTGGTCTCAGTCCTCGGTGCTCCACCACAGCTCCACAGGCCAGCTCTGGAGCAACTGCTGCCTCTCCTGATTCCCCAAATGTCACCTTGACTGGGACGTAAAATAAAGTTGGGGAGACCTCCTGTCCCCGAGCAAGATGCAAGGCCTGACTTAGGGCTAACATACTGAGCCCCAGACTGGATGCCGGGGCTGAGAGGAAGGGGTCCAGACACTGCTGCCAATGACCAGACATTGTCATTATTATTTTTTTTTTGTATTTTTCTAAGTTGGAAACGGGGAGGCAGTCAGACAGACTCCCGCATGCGCCCGACTGGGATCCACCCGCATGGCCACCAGGGGGCGACGCTCTACCCCGCTGGGGTGTTGCTCTGTTGCGACCAGAGCCATTCTAGCACCTGAGGCAGAGGCCACAGAGCCATCCCCAGCACCCAGGCCAACTTTGCTCCAATGGAGCCTTGGCTGCGGGAGGGGAAGAGAGAGACAGAGAGGAAGGAGGGGGAGGGGAGTGGAGAAGCAGATGGGCGCTTCTCCTGTGTGCCCTGGCTGGGAATCGAACCTGGGACTCCTGCACACCATGCCAACACTCTACCACTGAGCCAACCGGCCAGGGCCCAGACATTGTTCTTGTCCCTGAAGGGGGTAGGTGATAAAACACAATGTTTCCAGGAACAATGCATGGTGGCGCACGTTTATTCTATGTCTGGTCACAGCAAATCTCACACACCTCGAGGACAGCCATGCTGAGAGCGCACGTGGCTAGAAGCAGCTGGAGGAAATGCAGACCGTCCCCTCCGCTGCACACGCCGCACCGAGCAGAACGCGCAGATGCCTCACCAGCCTACTCGGAGGCACTGAGGCCAGAACTCCCTCGCCAGGTCCCGAGGACGTCTCCAGAACTCAATTGCCATTTGAAATTTCCAAAACCCTGGGTACCTCCTAGTAACCAAGTCCTGGTTCCAACAAGTCATTCCGAGTCCAGGCTATGCCACAGACTGGGCCATAGCGCAGCCCTGGGGGCCCTGCGGTTTAGGGTCGACGATCCTTTCTGCGGAGTTTATGTCCCACCTGGGCACCCCTCTGGGTATCCTTCACCAGGCCTTTGAATTGTCCCTGCAGCTTCACTTTCTTCCTGTAGTGACAAGGAACAGAAGGGTCACATCTCACTGAGAACAGGTGGCCTGCCTTCCCACGATGTCAAAAGATGGCTGCCCCACACCAGCTGCCCATCACGTCTCAAAGGGAAGTTCAAGCTAACAATACATGTAGGTATGAACAACATGAAGGTGCAAGTTAAAAGGGAAAAATAAAAACCTGGAAGAGACTTGATGAGCTGAGTTGAGTTTGATGAGCGTCAGGCCCTCCACAGAGCAGGCCCCGCCCCCACCCTGCACCCCCCACCCTGCAGGCACTGTACCTGCGGTTGAGCTTAGTTCTGTTGAGGGGGATGTAGGCATAGGGGTCGAGCCGACCCTTCTTCTTCAGGTCACCCTTTGCTTTCTGCTCAGGGAGAGAAACAGAGCCAGCTAGGAATGCGGGGTTCCCCTTCTGCCCCCTCCCCTGTATCCTCCCTTCCCTTCATTCTCTGCCTTTGGTGGCACCAAAGACTTTCCATTGTTCTAGAAGGCCAAGCAACAAAGGCCTGGACTTTAGAAGCTCCTCAATGTGCCCCTGGTCTGGCTCCACAAAGGTGCCTTCCCAGGACAGGAAGGGGCACAGCGGTCCTGCCCCTTCCCAGACGCTCTGCCAGAAGATCCCTCGTCCCACCAGCAGCCCATACCCCATACCTTGGCCTTGTACTCAGCCCCGGGTGTAGCTTTCTTGGGCACAGGACGGTGGATGCCAGAGCCTCCAGCTGAAGGGGGAACACAGAGACCATAAGTCAGACGAAGCCAGGGCAGCCTCCCGTGGGAGGAGGCAATGGGCACCTTCTCTCTGGGGAGCTGGGTCATGGCCAGGAGCCTGGCTCTGTCCCCTAACAACCAAGAACAAAGGCCTTCCTCAGGACTGTGCGCTGTCTTGACAGACCACTGGGCTCCTCTGGGGGCATATATTCTCTACTAACATAAAACACCCTAAACCCTCCAAGGCTAAATCTGCTCCATTTGTTCTAGGAAAAAGAACACAGGCTTTGAAGTCAGACAGACCGAGGTTCAACTCACAGCTCTTTTAACTTTCTGGAGCTCTTAACCTCATCTGTCACATGAGGCACACAGGCTCTCTCTTTCCGGCTCCACATCGCCACTGAGAGAGAACAGCAGCTCCGAGTCCCCTGCACAGACGTGGGAGCTGCAGCTAAGAGAGATCAGGACGCTTCCAAATCAGTGTCCTTCACGGCCCGCACTTCACCACCGTCGTGGATGGACTCCTGCAGTGCTGGTTTGGGAGGATGTATCAGCCCGTCTTCGCTTGTGCTGACTGAGTACAACCAGGCTGTGCCACCTCGTGGCTCTGCCTGCAACAAACCCTGCCTAATCTACATGACAGAAAACACAGATCCAAGAAAGAATGGAAGCCTCACCTTGGTACCGAGGGGGCATCTCTAGCTCCTCCTCGTCAGCCTCTTTCTGATGCTTGCGCTTCTGGTGTTTTTTCTACAAAGGGGTAAGCAAAGTCCGTGAACAAGGGGATGCGGTCATCCTCACTAATGCATTAGCAGGAAAGGCCCTCTGCCAAGCACCTGACCCCTACTTACAGGTAAGGACACTAAGGCTCAGAGAGGGCAAGTAACTGTCCAGCATCCCACAGCTAGGCGGTGCAGAGGCAAGGTCCCATCTCCAGTCCTCCTGCTGAGCTTGTCTCTGCACTCCACTGAACTCCCACAGGGTCGCAAGTGCCTATCTGGGCACCTTGCCCTCAGCTTAGCCCCAGTCTTCCTAGCAGGGTAAACGAGGTTCTCAGCCTCTTTGAACAGTTTTACCAGGTCTTTGCCTTACATGACCTCCACTCTGCCCTACGCAGGAGTCAAACAGTCACTGATCCCCTGCTAAGTGCAAGGTCCTGGGGACACAGGACACAGGACCACCTTGCTGTGGTCCAGGGGCTCTCAGGCAGGTGGGAGACCCCTGCTCATGCCAGGCATCACAGTCCCTCAACATGCTACCGTCCCAGGAGCTGTGAGCAATGTGGCAACAGGAGAGTTCACCCAATAATATCCAACAGAAAGTGACTCAGCACTTACTACACGCCAGCACCATGTTAGGGGCTCCAAGCGGGAGAGGTGGGTCTGACAGCAACCCAGCCCACTGGGAGATCTGACTCCAGAAAGCAGACAACCAGGCAAGGCAGAGAAGAATGTTGTACCATGCTATGGTCTATGCCACTGCCTAGGAAGCCTCTTAAAACTATAGATTCCTGGGGTTCAAGCTACCCAGGGATCCCCAGGCAAGGGGGCTTCAGGACCCTATTCTGAGGAGCATTCACTGGCTTAAGGGCCAGGGACAGTGTGTTGGGGACAGAAAAATCAACAGGGTATTTTACAGTTTGGATTTTGGGGATAGAGCTGACTGTAAGCTGAGAGTCTGCCCAACCCCCCACCTCACCTGCCTGATTAAGTTGCAAAAGGCTGTGATGCTCGTCCTGCCTCCCATGCTCCCCAGAAGGACTGGAAGGAAGTTACTTCTTTGTGTATGTTAAGTATTGGTGGAGGGTTTTCTACACATGGTGGAGTTCTTGGACTGTCTTGGAAATGTCACTGAATTGCTACTTTATACCCTGCCCAGATAATAAAGAAGGATGCGGCTAGGGCGGCGGCCATGTTTTGCGGCTAGGCCAGGGCGGTAATTTTATTGCTGGCAGGAGCTGTGGCTTCCTCCTGAAACCCATCTTATATATGTCTTCAGTTCTTTGTCTATTTTCATTTAATTTCGTACCATTCCCGCTTGAGACCCTGGAATATACTTGTCGCGCGGGTCGCGACAACAGTGGACAGTGTGCAGTTAAGGGAGCAGCAGGGAGCACACACAGGGTGTGTGGGAGGCTGTGGGCACCAGTTCCACTGACTGAGGCCCAGCAGAGTGGACTCCTAGTAGAGAAACAGAAAGTGGCTGGAAACAGACGGAACTTTGGCTACAGCACAAAGGGTGACAGCTCAGCTTGCTCTTGGTTCAGCTGGAACCTGGCAATAGCTGTGCCACCGAGACTGCAGCCATTACTGCAGGCAGAGGAGTGGGACTGAGCAACTGCCATGCAAAAGAGCCCCTGGGGGTCCCGATGGCAGGCGATGATCTGCCATGAGCCAACTGCAGAGCGTGGCCACCCTCGGTCCTTCTCGGTACGTGAGACAAGGAGCCCCAGTCCTGCAGTGCTGAATGGGAGTGCTCCCTCAGGGCTGTGGTCAGGAGGAAGAGCGGACATGGGAGGGCTGCAGAGCCACGGGTAAAGAGGCGCTGGAGCGACCAGGGAGGCTCTAGCCAGATCAAGATCTCCAGGGAAAATGCAACAGTAACAGCCATCACTTATTTAGTATCACTAGATGCCACACACTTCAACCAGGATCTGGGTTCAGGCAGTCTGGGCCCGAAGACATAGACATTTAATGACCCCTATGACCTTGGGCAGGCTACTTACCTTTTGTGGGCCCCTCTGGAAATGGGGATAAATGGCCCCCATCTCCTGTGAGGTGACCTGTGCGGTCCTCAGCACTTCTGGATGACGGATGCCCCCACCCCACGTGGGAGCTCGCCCCAGGAGCAGGCCAGCTGTCGCCCTTGCAGCTGCACAGCATTTGTCCTCATGGAGAGACATGGCTTTATTTCTATCCTCCTTTAACTGGACAATCCAGGCAACAATGGAGGAAGCCCAGGTACATAGGAGAGAGCCCAGCCCCTTCCGCAGCGGTCAGCCATGCGCTGCTCCGGGCACAGGCACACCACACCCTGGACTTCCTGCTGTGTACATCCCCAAGCGCTCCTCAGCAGTCAGGAAGCCGCTGTCAGGCCTGAGGCCCTAGCCCCCCATCAGCAGGAATTACTCACATTTCTGATGCTCAAGTCTCCCATCAGGTCATCCATCTCTTTATCCTCCCCTGGGGCCAAAAGGAAGAGCAGCCGGTGAGCACGCAGGGAGGCTGTTTTCCCAGAGCCCACCCGAACTCCCCTGCCTCCTTTTGGCACCCCAGAAATCCTGTGTCCTTCGGTAGGAGATGAGACCCCTGAACACTGACCCTTTAGTCTCCCCTTCCTAGGTCCCAGGGACAGTTGCCCTTTAAGGAAGCAGTGATTCCACTTCTGAGGTCAATACAGTGTTTTTCTGCAACTCAACACGAATGCAGGTTCCCCGGGGGGCCAGGCACTCCTGCAGCCCCACTCACTCCACTCGGCTGGGCGACCGCTTTATTCTCCTACTTGAGAACATTCATTTTGCCCTGGACAGCTGGGTCTTGTGTGGGGATATAAGGAAGTATGAACCAATAAATTGGCTCTACATTAAGAAATTGGACTATATACATTAAAATTTAAAAGCTTCTTTGTGTCAAAGGACATATCAAGACTGAAAGGCAACCTATGGATGGGAGAAAACTTTGCAAATTATATATCTGATAAAGGGTTGATATGCTGAATATATAAAGACCCCCTACAGCCCTGGCTGGATAAGTTGGTTAGTTAGAGCAGTGGTCCCCAAACTTTTTTGGGCCACGGACCGGTTTAATGTCAGAAAATATTGTCACGGACTGGCCTTTAGGGTGGGACGGATAAATGTATCCCATGACCGAGACAAACGTCAAGAGTGAGTCTTAGACGGATGTAACAGAGGGAATCTGGTCATTTTTAAAAAATAAAACATCGTTCAGACTTAAAAATAAATAAAACGGAAATAATGTAAGTTATTTATTCTTTCTCTGTGGACCGGTACCAAACGGCCCACGGACCGGTACCAGTCCGTGGCCCGCGGGTTGGGGACCACTGAGTTGGAGCATCATCCTGAAGCGCAGAGGGCACTCGATCAGGGCACATACAGGAACAGATGCTCCTGTCTCCCCCCTCCCTTCCTCTCTCTAAAATCAATAAAATAAACATTTAAAAAATAATAAAGAACCCTTACAACTCAACAGCAGAAAACAGCGCAATTAAAAAGTGGGCAAGGCCCTGGCCGGTTGGCTCAGCGGTAGAGCGTTGGCCTAGCGTGCGGAGGACCCGGGTTCGATTCCCGGCCAGGGCACACAGGAGAGGCGCCCATTTGCTTCTCCACCCCTCTGCCGCGCTTTCCTCTCTGTCTCTCTCTTCCCCTCCCGCAGCCAAGGCTCCATTGGAGCAAAGATGGCCCGGGCGCTGGGGGTGGCTCTGTGGCCTCTGCCTCAGGCGCTAGAGTGGCTCTGGTCGCAATATGGCGACGCCCAGGATGGGCAGAGCATCGCCCCCTGGTGGGCAGAGCATCGCCCCTGGTGGGCGTGCCGGGTGGATCCCGGTTGGGCGCATGCGGGAGTCTGTCTGACTGTCTCTCCCCGTTTCCAGCTTCAGAAAAATGAAAAAAAAAAAAAAAAAAAAAGTGGGCAAAAGTACTGGAGTAGACATTTCTCCAAAAAGACATACAAATGCAAAACAAACATAAAAAGATGCTTGTCACCAATTAATCATTAAGGAAACGCAAATCAAAACCACCATAAGGCCTGGCCTGTGGTGGCGCAGAGGCTAAAGCGCTAATCTGGAATGCTGAGGTCACAGGTTTGAAACCCTGGGCTTGCCCGGTCAAGGCACATACAACAAGCAATCAATGAACAACTAAAGTGGAGCAACTATGAGTGATACTTCTCACTCTCCCCCCCTTCTCTCTGTAAAATCAATAAATAAAATCTAAAAAAAACAAAAAACACCATAAGGCCTGACCTGTGGTAGTGCAGTGGGATAAAGCATCTACCTGGAACACTGAGGTCACCGGTTCAAAACCCTGGGCTTGCCTGGTCATGGCACATATGGGAGTTGATGCTTCCTGCTCCTCTCCCTTCTCTCTATTTCCTTCTCTTTTTCTCCCTCTCTCCTGTCTGAAAATTGAATAAAGTCTTTAAAAAAAAAATAAAAACAACCCACGACCACCATAAGATACCACATCACAACCATGGTTACTATAAAAAAAGAAAAAAAGTACCCCCCCCCCCGGAAAATAGCCCCGATCAAGGCACATACAAGAATCAACCAATGAATGCATAAATAAGTGGAATAACAAATCAATCTCTCTCTCTTTCTCTCTCCTTTCCTCTTTCTCTAAAAATCAATTAAAAAAAAAAAACCCCAAAAAACAAAAAACCATGCACACTGAAAAGGACATTCTGACAAATGCTACAACATGGCTGAACCATGAGGACGTTATATTAAGTGAAATAAGCTAGTCACAAAAGGACAAACACTGAATGATTCCCACTTATGTAAGGTACCTTGATTCCTATTCAAAATCAAATTCCTATAGAATGGTGGTTGTTAGAAGTGGAGGGAGGGGTGATGGGGAATTGCGGAATGTGTACAGAGTTTCGGTTTTGCAAGACGAAAAGAGTTCTGTAGATTAGAGATTAGTTGTACATCAACGTGAATGTATTTAACACTAGTGAATTGTACACTTAAAAATGGTTAAGATGGCCTGACCTGTGGTGGCGCAGTGGATAAAGTGTCGACCTCAAAATACTGAGGTCGCCGGTTTGAAACCCTGGGCTTGATGCTTCCAGCTCCTCCCCCCCTTCTCTCTCTCTCTCTCTCTGTGTCTCTCCCTCTCCTCTCTAAAATGAATTAAAAAAAAAAAATTCAACCACTCTTCTGTCCTATAAAGAAAAAAAAAAATGGTTAAGATGGCCTGACCTGTGGTGGATAAAGCATCAGCCTGGAATGCTGAGGTTGCCAGTTCAAATCCCTGGGCTTGTCCCGGTCAAGGCGCATACAGGAAGCAACTACTATGAGATGATGTTTCCTACTTCTCCCCCATCTTTCTTACTCTCCCTCTCTTTCCCTCTCTCCTCCCCTCCAAAAATCAATAAATAAAATCTAAAAAAACATAGCCTGACCTGTGGTGGCGCAGTGGATAAAGCGTCGACCTGGAAATGCTAAGGTCACCAGTTTGAAACCCTGGGCTTGCCTGGTCAAGGCACATATGGGAGTTGATGCTTCCAGCTCCTCCCCCCCTTCTCTCTGTCTCTCCTCTCTCTGTCTCTCTCCTCTCTAAAAATGAATTAAATAAATAAATAAATAAAAATGGTTAAGATGGTAAATTTTAGGTCATGTGTATTTTACCATGATTTTAAAAAACCTAACAGTATATTAAAAGAAAAAGGTATAATATTGACCAGTTGGAGGGAAGACAATCTCAAATAAAGTCAATCAACAATCACATGACATCACAAGAGAGCATGTGAGCAAGTACTGAAGGCTGGGCAGTGCCTGGGAGCAAGGCCTGAAGGCTCAAGAGCCATGGAAAGACCCACAGAAGTACTTAGGCTGGACCCTAAAGAGCGGGGAGCGTTTAGGAAGGCAGGAGAGGGAGGGTGCTTTCAGCATGAAGACGTGTGCACAAGAAGGGAGGAGATGGAATTATCAAGGGTGAGACAGGAGCCATGATAAGACCAGATCAGAAAATAGTGTCATCACATTTATCCCCTCCATGCACATGTGCCATTCAGGTTACCCGTTTCATCTTCCTAGGAACTCTCTGAAGTAGGTATTGGTATTGTACCCATGTGGGCACAGAGAGGTTAAGTAATTGTGCATAGTCACACAGCTAGTAAGTTAGGGGCAGGGGCAGTGGGAGAGCACTGATTAGGAGGCTTCAGCGAGTCCGGCCCAGGGATCATGGCAGTGGGAACAGAAAACAAGGAAGGCAGATTTATTGTAGAAGACCTAGGCCTTTGTGACCTAAAGGATGCTATGTGCAGTGCGGCAGCAGGAAAGACAAAACAGCACTCGGAGACGTTCCATCCGAGTGGCTCCTGGACAACAGGGGACAATGGAGTCAGACACCTGGGAGCAGGAGTCCAGCTCTCCCTACCTCTCAGTGAGGTTCTGGGCCTCGGCTAGGTTCCCACTTTGGGGGAAAAAAGAGAAAGAAAGAAACAGAACAGGACAGATTAGAGACTAACAGTGCTATACTGTTAGTAAGGGAAAGTACTGCATTTTCAGTTTTGTTTGAATTATGGAATTGTATAAATGGCTGCATTACAACATACAAGGTTCTTTTTCCCTCCCTTTTTTTAGCGCGCATGTGTGTGAGAGAGAGAGAGAGAGCGAGAGACAGGAAGGAAGAGAGATGAGAAGCATCAACTCATAGTTGTGGCACTTTAGCTGTTCATTGATTGCTTTGTCATATGTGCCTTGATTGGGGGCTCCAGCTGAGCCAATGACCTCCTGCTTAAGCCAGCGACCTTGGGCTCAAGCAGTGACCTTGGGCTTCAAGTCAGAGACTATAGGGTCATGGCTATGATCCCACACTCAAGTGGGTGCCCCTGGGCTCAAGCCAGTGAGGCCACACTTAAGCCAGAAACCTTGGGGTTTTGAACCTCAGTCCTCAGCATCCCAGGCTGATGCTCTCTCCACTAAGCCAGGGCTGGGTCAGGCCAAAGATTTCTTAATGTGGTCAAAAAAAAGTTTGAGAAACTCAAAAAGTTTGAGCAAGTTGCCTTATGTACCAGCTGTTGCTCCCATGACAAATGGTCTGAAGAAATGAGTGAATGAATGAACAACAGAGTGTCGCACTGGCCCTGGCCAGAGCAGCCGCATTCCCAGAGTGGGCAGGTGGCCCCACCTTTAGTGCCTTCCTCTTCCTCCATCTTGGTGGTGGCATCCTCCTCCTCCTCCTCCTCCTCCTCCCGGATGATGAGCCGGCCATCGGCGCTCACCTTGAAGCCATGGTCCTTCTTCTTGCCCCGGCTGGTCCCAGGCTGTGTGGCTGGCATGGCATAGATGGGCAGTGAGGAGGTGAAAGCCCAGTCCTAACCCACTTACACTATACTCATAACCAACAAGACCAGGTCTGTGCCCTGAACGGGTGCCCACAGCACAATGATACGCATGTGTGAGGGTGAGTGGTGCCCACTGGCCTCAATGGGAGTCACCCCTACCCCAAACCGGCACCAAGACAAGCCTGTTTTCTGAGCTCATGGGCCAGCTGCTTCTTGCTTACCTAGGACTCGCTGGGCCACCTTGGGGTCCAGGAAGTTGAGGGGCTCGTCCCCACCGCCCTCCTTCAGCCACGCCCGGCTCCGCTGCCGAGCCAGCCTCCGCTGCTCCCTGCTCCTGCTGCTTTCTTCCTCCTCATTGTCCTCGTCCTCGGAGTCGGCCAGAATCTCCTCGATGCTAAAGACACAGAGGCCCCGGGTCAGGGGGCTCCCAGGAGAGGCCGGGCAGCTGGGCATGCCTGGGCAGGCGCCGCGGTGGGGAAGCCCAGCCCATCAGGAATCCATCGGGGTCTCACCTATCGCCTTTGCCCTGGGCAGGCTCCTCCTCCTCTTCCTCCTCCTCCTCTTCCTCAGCAGCCTGGTTCAGAGCACGGTGCCTCTTGGCCCGGGCCTCGGCTTTCCGGATGTTGACCAGGACTCTGTGGTACTCCACAGGCAGCAGCCCCTTCACCAGCTCAAACCTGAGTGCAGCAAAGGGCAGGTGAGGTGCACAGGCTGCGTATGCGCCCAGCAGCCAGCGCCCTTCCAGACGCGGGGCAGAGACTGGGCCCCTGACCCGGCCCCTTCTCTGCAGGATCCCTGGTGGGATGAAAACCCCTCGACACCTCCCCTGTTCCCTCTACTCAGGACACAGACCCAAACTTGCGGATGAACTTGGTGAACAGGTTGCGAAGCTTCATGCGGAAGTGCCGTCGCATGTCGTCTGAGAGCTTCCCGATGGCGTCCATCTGCAGGGCATGCAGCAGGGTTCAGCAGGAGGGCGCCTCCCCCCTGCCTGCCCCTGCACTGCTGTCCAGACTGGGACAAGGGAGGACCGGGCCCGGCTAGGAGGTGAACGCAAGAGTGGTCCTGTTCCTGGCTCAGCCATTGGTCCAAACAGGCTCCACCATCGGGGCAGGACCCATCTTTCCCCTAAACTGCCAAGGTTACGGCTTAGAGCAGGGGTCCCCAAACCTTTTACACAGGGGGCCAGTTCACTGTCCCTCAGACCGTTGGAGGACAGGACTATAAAAAAAACTATGAACAAATACCTATGCACACTGCACATATCTTATTTTAAAGTAAAAAAACAAAACAGGAACAAATCCAATATTTAAAATAAAGAACAAGTAAATTTAAATCAACAAACTGACCAGTATTTCAATGAGAACTATGCTCCTCTCACTGACCACCAATGAAAGAGGTGCCCCTTCCGGAAGTGCAGCGGGGGCCGGATAAATGGCCTCAGGGGGCCACATGCGGCCCGCGGGCCGTAGTTTGGGGACCCCTGGCTTAGAGTCTTGAACGGTGTTTGGCACCTTACACGCATTATCTCACTGAACCCTTAGAACAACCCAGTGAGGCAGGTATCATCATTATCCCTCACGCACAGATGGAGCACAGAGAGCCGAGTGGCAGCTAAGTGGCCACAGGAAGGCGCTGGTCCAGATCTATCTAACTCCATGGCCCACACTTTGCCCCAACATCACCAGGTTTCTCTTGGTTACACATGTCCCTTCTATTCCCTGAAGTTAATTTCTGCCTGGACTGCTCTCAAGCCTTCATGCGGCCTGGTTTCGGAGACATGTGAGTGGCAAATGTTACCCACAGTGTCTCTCCATGGGGCCGGGGGACAAGTCCCCACCAATCCTCTGGGGCTTTTATCATTTCCAGTGACTCCAGAACGGACCCTGCTCTGGCCCTTCTCCCACCTTTGGTCTCCAGTTAAGCTGAAGGCTTTGGAAGGTGGGGGCAGCTATCCTGACTCTCACTGTTCCTTCTCGCCTTGACCCACTGTCAGATTTGAAGATATCAATCAGGATCACCCTGGAGGTCTGATGCAACTCAACCCCACATGAAGAGGGGAGCTGAGGCAGCGGGCGCAGCAGCGAGAGGGTCTGAGAGTCAGTCCCAGCTTGCTGCCTGCGGTATGCCTGGTCAGAGAGCTCTCCAGCCCTTCTGTAGCCCAGCAGGGGTGTCTGGAGGAGGCTCCGCAAACCCAGATCAGAATACAGGAGGTGAAAAAAATGAGAAATGAGGGCCCTCCTGGGTTCTGTCCCCAGGGCTGCTCTCATTAGGCACTGTAACTTGGGGCAGTCTGGCCTCAGTTTCCCCATCTGTGAAATGAGGAATGGCCCTGTAGAGCCTTGCTCCTGTGGAGGAGCCAAGGGTGGTGGTGGAAAAAAGGCAGCCTAGGCACTGTGCCCTTTCCTCCACCAGCTGCCATTCCCCGACCTGTCCCTTCTGAGGCTGCCGCATGACCTTCTGTCGCATAAGCCAGCGTGTAGCTAAACTACATTTGAAACTTGCTGGCCTTGGGACTCACTGGTTCCATATGGCAGCCTGGAGGCCATGTTGCCACCCAGAAGGGAAAGGGGACACTTACCACCAGCTGCACGTGCTTGGCCAGGTGTGCCACATCCATGACAACCACTGCCACCTTGATGAAGCCCAGCGCTGACTTGACCACGTCGCGGGTGCGGGAGGCCAGGAGCAGGCACACGTTCTCCAGCAGCTGCTCCACTGTGCTGGTTCCCATCAGCCCTGTGGGGGCACGGACGGAGGGCCATCGTCAGACCCCCAGAACCCCACCTCAACCTGCCAGGTCGCAGGAGTGAGAGCTGTTTGGGGGACTTCTGTGAGCCTGGGACATTTCCGGTCATTTTCCACGGAGTATCTCTGGTCCTTCAGCCGCCTAGGAGGAGGTGCTGTCTTCCTCCCCCTTCTGGAGGTAAGAGTTAGATTCCAAGAGGACTGCCAACGCTGGGATGAGGTCGACCCAGGAATGAAATCGGGCATGGGACCCACACCCTCCCACCCACTGAGAACGGGATGTGAGGCAGCTGTGAGGAGGTGGGGGGCCGAGCGGGGCAGCAGAGGAGATGGGAGGCGGCTGGGCGTGGCTCCAACATTTTCCCCACCCTCCCCTGACCTGTCCCCCATCGGCAGCCACCCAGTCCTTCAAGAAGTAGCATTTACCTTTAAACTCGAAAAGGAGGTGGGTCAGAGCCAGGATGCTGCAGCTGACCATGGTGACGGCGCCCAGGAGGCCAGGGTAGATCAGGACGAGGTAGCGCTGCAGGGCCTCTGGAAGGGCAGAGGGCAGGACGAGTTATACCAGGGCAGAGCCCAGCCCGGACGCTGCATCCCAGGCCCACTGGGGAGGGGGAAGTCAGCCAGAGAGGAGCAGCCTGCCCAGGTCCAGAGCCAGACAGGGCTCCCTACCTTTTTCTCTTTGACCAGTGCTTCTGAGGGGTGTTCCCTAGGTTTGGAGGCAAAGCGTCCACCCCAGCCCTGCATTACCCAGGCCTCACCTTCCTGGCTTGGGCCAAACCGGAGGAAAGCGTGGCCCATCTCCACCAGCAGGGCGAAAGCGTTCTTCCGGGCACCCACCGACACCTCCTTCGTACACAGGATTACCTGCCGGACAGCCCCACAGCACGTGCTCTGAGCTGGCCACCCAGGGCTGGTGGCCTGAGGCAGAGTGGGCAGGGAAGGGCACCCACATTCCGGGCAGTGAATTAATCCCACTCCCACCCCCACTGCTGCTCTCCCCTGACCCTGATAGGCCTTTAGGAGCCACAACCCAAGGAACCCCCAAAACATGCACATAGCCCTCTTCTGCAGTCCTCACCTCTGGGACAAGGGCAGCGATGAACTCCTCATGCTCGGCTGTGAGCTTCTTCACAATATGTATGAGGCACTTCAAACGGGGCTGCAGGCAGGCGACAGTGAGGGACCCTCAGCGCCACCCCAGTCTCTGAAGCCCACTAAGCATCTCCACGGTGGTCCTCCCTCAGCAGAGCAAGGCCGCCCCTGGAGCCCTCACCCTCTTGGCAGGAGAGGAAGTGGTCCGCAGTGAGTCCAGCAGGGTCTTCTTCAGCTCATCCAGGTGGCTCTGCACGAAGCGCGCCCCAGGGCCCTGGGGGCTGGCGCACACCTCCTCCAGCACGCGGTAGGCCTTCTTCTGCACCCCATGGGCCTTGCTCTGGAAGGGCACATGGCACACAGGGCTGGGTGAAGAGGGGTCCTGGGGGTCCACCACCCACCTGATGACACTAACAGAGCAGTCACCATTAACTCAGGTCGGCACTGGAGGAAATTCAGAAAAGCTGCCCTTGCCCTCTGGACTTTATGAGGTCTGACAAAAGGGCCAGCAGAGCATGGGCGGCAAGAGGCTAACTGTGCCAGGTGGAGATGCCGCAGGGAGAGAAGCCAACCCAGCCTTCCAGCCCCTCCCACCACCGCTAAGCTGCGTTCACACCAGCAGCACGAACGCCCAGTGCCTGTTGTGCTTGCTCCCTTTCTAGCGCCTCTTTCTTGGCCTAACCCAGGGGTCCCCAAACTACGGCCCGCGGGCCACATGCAGCCACCTGAGGCCATTTATCCAGCCCCCGCTGCACCTCTGATAGGGGCACCTCTTTCATTGGTGGTCAGTGAGAGGAGCACAGGATCCATCCTCATCCTGTGCTCCTGGAGTACTGTATGTGGCGGCGCCACAAAGCGCAGCATGACTCACATACAGTACTACTTCCAGTGACGCGGGATGCACGCATCACGGCTCCGGAAGTGCGTCATATCACCTGTTACGGCTAGCAGTGACAAATATGGAACTGGACATTGACCATCTCATTAGCCAAAAGCAGGCCCATAGTTCCCATTGAAATACTGGTCAGTTTGTTGATTTAAATTTACTTGTTCTTTATTTTAAATATTGTATTTGTTCCCTTTTTTTTTTTACTTTAAAATAAGATATATGCAGTGTGCGTAGGGATTTGTTCATAGTTTTTATTAATAGTCCGGCCCTCCAAAGGTCTGAGGGACAGTGAACTGGCCCCCTGTGTAAAAAGTTTGGGGACCCCTGGCCTAACCCCTTACTGTTTCAAAGGCAGGCACTCTGTCACTCCCCTGGGACACCTCTCCTGAGGTCAGGTGGCCCTGCCTTGGACTTCTGGGTCTGCACCTTCTACTCCAGAGCACTTGTCACATTGTTCGGTAACTGCTTACTAAACTGTTGCAGTGGTGACAGTGTCAGGTCACTGCGGGTTGGAATTTTGCCTGATGGCTAGCCACACCAAGTCAGACAGAGAACCTAGCGTGTGCAAAGGCACAGAAGGGGCCCATTATATCTAGAACTCTTGAAACAGTTTAATGAGGTTGGAGTGGTGGCAGGGGGAAGAAGGGGTCAAGGGGAGAGGAGAGTGATCAGAGTGAGGAGCAGGCTGGGCTGGGCCTGGCTGGGCCAGGGAGCAAGCCAGGCAGAGGAGTACGCCCTCGTTTCTACCAGACACACCTCGGCAGTGAGGCCTGAGTACAGCTGAGCATTTTAATCACTTTGGCCTCTATGTGACAGATGGGTTAGACAGGATACAAAGGGCAGCTACACCACGAGAAAGCAGATGACGACCTAATCCTGGGCAGCAGAAAGAGATGAAAACAGGTCCCACCTTTCCAAGGAGCCCCTACCCCAAGGGTGGCTGTGTGGGGCTCCCAGCCCAGGGCTCACCTCTAGGTAGGGCCGGATGGTGGAGTACAGTTTGCTGATGGCGGCTTCATCAGCGTGGGGAGCCAAGGCCACGACCAGGTCCAGGACCGACAATCTGCTCAGGGCAGGAGACCAAGGAGGGGCTTAGCAAGGGCTGGAAAAGGGCAGACTACCAGTGTTCTTATGTCTACTGGGTGCGAGGCCGGTGGGAGAAGTCAGGATGAGGAGGACAAGGGGCCTCGAAGAAGCTTGTGAATGACAGAGCTTGCACCTAATCAAGCGTTCATCAGGCACCAGGCACTGTTCCATCCAGGTGTTAACCCCTTCTAGCCTCACAGCCATGCTATAGGTACTGTTAGCCTATCCACTGCACAGAGGAGGACATAGAGACAAACGTGGGGAAGTAGCTTGGCCAAGGTCACACAGCCCCTCGGTGGTAGAGCTGGGATCTGAACCTGGACAGTGAGTCTCCAGGGTCCTTATCCTTCCCTAGCAGGCTACATTGCTGTTCCAAAAAGAAGTCAGCCAGGCCTTGCAGTAAAGCTGGAACCTTCGATATCAAGCCTTTCCTAAATTATTCCAGAGAGAATCCCCAGCCTTCTGCTAGATACACCTCTTAGCTTCCTGGGCTGCCCCAGCTCAAGGGGGGCATTTTACCTGGTGAAGTCAGAGCTGGCAGGGTCGAGCACCTTCTCACTGGCTTTTTCCAGGAAACCATTCACCAGCTGGCAGCCCAAAGGGACGAGAAATACAGAGTAGCAGCAGGTCACAGAACTATACCTCCCCCCCCGTTTAGAAGCCTCAACCCAAGACCACTGCTGGGACCTGGTCTCCTGCTCTCCAGGGGCCCAGGCCCACGTGAACCCTGGCGCACAGGTTCTTGGCCTTTCCGATACACCTGACCCAATACTCATCCCTAAAAGCATTCCTCCCCTGTCCACCAGGTCACCTGAGGCTCAGTAATGGTGAGGTAAGTTTTGACGGTTTCCAGCACAGCCCGGCGAGGCGCCGGGGTATCCCCGGCTGCAAGAGGCTGCCCATACAGGTTGAAGAGGATTGGCAGAAAGTTCTTGGCAAAACGGCTCACTTCGGCACGGTCGGCCTCTGGCAGGAGGACCAAAGTTTGCATAAAAGGGACAGGACATGACCCCGCAGGCTGCAGCCCAGAGGCAGCCTTTTGGAGGACCTGTGACAGGACCATGGGTATGGGGCTTCTATGGGACAGGAGAGGCTGAGGCCAGGCAAAGAGAACGAGGTGCCACAACAGTCTATGCTCCTCCATGGCTCCTGCCTCGGGGGCCAGTGAAACCCTTCAACGCTGCCTGGGAAACTCCCCAGCTGTCAGCACACCGGAAGTAAAGAGGGAAAGGCGTGGTTTCGGCACCCCTGTGTCCCTAGCAGAAGCTCCTGGTCCTTGCAACGGATGAACTATACGGCTCAGTTCAATGAGTCGCAGAAAGCCCAGAGGAGATGGGGGAACTCGTGCCATCACAGTCATCATCCCGCCAGCCGCCAGCCGCCAACTCCAGAGCCCACACGTACCTGCCTCACAGCCCTTGGTGATGAGCGTGCGCAGGGCCTGGCACACCGTCACCCTCAGGTCTGGGCGCTCGCTGATGGCTGTGCCCAGTGTCCGTGCCAGGCCTTTAAAGGAGGCAGCCACATCTGTGGGCCTTGTGCAGAACCCGGGCAGGAGGGTCCAGATCTGGGGCGGGGATGGTAAAGAAGAATGCCATCTACCAACCCATGCCCCTGCACTGCCCACCCCACGTCCCCCAGCTGACCCCTTACCTGCCACTGCAGTGTGTCATAGATCTTGGACTCCACTGTGCTGCCCACCTGGGCCAGGTCCATTGCTGGAGTGTGACAAAGGACACAGTGTGACCCTGGGCACCCTCCTAGCTTCCAGGCCTCATTTTCACCAAAACCAAAAGCTTAGTGATGAGGACAATATTGGTGATTCCCTCCTAACCATAGACTGAAACTGTTCTTTCTGAAAATCTAAAATTACCTGTATAAAACAGAAAGTGATAGAGCTGGCCAGGTCGCCCAGTGGACAGTGTCATCCTGGTGCACCGGCGTTGTGGGTTTGATCCCAGTCAAGGCATATACAAGAAGCAACCAATGAGTGCACAACTAAATGGAATGAGTTGTTTCACTCTCTCTCTCTTGCTTTCTTATCTCTCTCTCAAATTAATGGAATATTTGTTTTTTCAGAGACAGAGAGAGAGTCAGAGAGAGGGATAGACAGGAACGGAGAGAGTGGTGAAAAGCATCAATCATCAGTTTTTTGTTGCGACACCTTAGTTGTTCATTGATTGCTTTCTCATATGTGCCTTGACCGTGGTACTACAGCAGACCGAGTGACCCCTTGCTCAAGCCAGCGACCTTGGGTCCAAGCTGGTGAGCTTTGCTCAAACCAGATGAGCCTGAGCTTAAGCTGGCAATGTTGGGATCTCGAACCTGGGGTCCTCCACATCCCAGTCCGATGCTCTATCCACTGAGCCACCGCCTGGTCAGACAAATTTTTTTTAATTAAAAGAAAAAAACAGAAAGCGTTATCTCACCATAATCTTACTCCCTCAGGGAATGCCGCTATCTCTTCTGACTTGCTTATATTTCTTTAAACACACATGCACTTGTGCCCTGACCGGTTGGCTCAGCGGTGGAGCGTCGGCCTAGCGTGCGGAGGACCCGGGTTCGATTCCCGGCCAGGGCACATAGGAGAAGCGCCCATTTGCTTCTCCACCCCTCCGCCGCGCTTTCCTCTCTGTCTCTCTCTTCCCCTCCCGCAGCCAGGGCTCCATTGGACTAGAGTGGCTCTGGTCGCAACATGGCGATGCCCAGGATGGGCAGAGCATCGCCCCCTGGTGGGCAGAGCGTCGCCCCATGGTGGGCGTGCCGGGTGGATCCCGGTCGGGCGCATGCGGGAGTCTGTCTGACTGTCTCTCCCTGTTTCCAGCTTCAGAAAAATGAAAAAAAATAAAAATAAATAAATAAATAAACACACATGCACTTGTAAAAACAAACAGGATTGAGCCCTGGCAGGTTAGCTCAATGGCAAAGCGTCAGCCTGGCATGTGGATGTCCTGGGTTCGATCCCCAGTCAGGGCATAGAGGAAAAGCAACCATCTGCTTCTCCACCCATCCCCAACCTCCTTCTCTCTCTCCTCCCCTCCCACAGCCATGACTTGATTGGTTTGAGCACATTGGCCCCAGGTGCTAAGGATGGCTCCGTGGACCTTCCGCCTTAGGCACAAAAAATAACTTAGTTGCCAGCATGGCCCCAGACAGGGATTGCCAAGTGGATTCCAGTTGGGGCACACGCAGGGGTCTATCTATCTACCCTCCTTACTTGGAAAAGGAAAAAAGAAAAAAAAAGAAAAAAACCCAAACAGGATTGTACTATACATATATTGTTCTGAAACCTTGTTTTACTTGACAATTAAATTTAAGTTGGTGCCTGACCATGCAGTGGCACAGTGGATAGAGCGTTGGCCTAGGACGCAGAGGACCTGTTTGAAACCCTGAGGTCACCAGCTTGAGCGCGGGGTCAGCGGCCTGAGCGTGGTCTCATCCAGCTTGAGCACGGGCTCACCAGCTTGAGCATGGGGTCGCAGGCTTGAGCGCGGGATCACAGACATGATCCCATGGTCGCTGGCTTGAGCCCAAAGATCACTGGCTTGAAGCTCAAGATTGCTGACTTGACAAGGGGTCACTGGCTTGACTGGAGCTCCCCCCCCCCCCCGGTCAAGGCACATATGAGAAAGCAATCAATGAACAAATAAGGTGTCGCAACAAAGAATTGATGCTTCTGTCTGTCTGTCCCTCTATCTCTCTCGTTAAAAAGAAAATTAAGTTGGTAATATTTATGGAGCAATTTCTGTGATAGGCTGTGTAATGAGCACTTACATGATTATTTCACTTAATCCTCATGTAGCGATCATCATCCTCATTTTACAGAGGAAGAACACCCAGAGAAATTGAATAAACTTGCCCAAAGTTAATAAACTAGTGTGGCTCAGCTGAGATTTGAATCTAATCTGTTCAACTCACCATCTGCTTACACATGCCCATGTAAGGTCTTTGTAATGATCACGTTGTGTCCCACAGTGGGCTTTACCATAGCTAAATTCACTGGAACCCCATTGACGGATGTGTAGGCGGTGTTAAAGAGTCTTTTGCTAAGAACATCTCTGCATACATATAAACTGCTGTGTGCTTGTGTAATTATTTCCTTAGTGGGGGAGGAGGCCACTGTCTACCTGCCACAGGACAGGGTCCAGAAATGGGACAAGGCGGGGCCAGGCCTCAGGGCAGAGAGGAGGTCAGCCCCACTGGGTCAGGCACTCCACCGCTGGCTGGCCCCCCGTTTGGCAGAGGGAGACTGCCGAATGACCTGGGGTGGGGGTGCTGGCCCAGAGTCCTTCCCAACTGCTTGTAGCTGAGCTCCAGGGCTGCGGGGAGCCCCATACCTTTGCTCTTCAGGGTGGTAGCCAGGGGCAAGAAATAGGTGGTGAAGAAACCAAGTCGCGTTTCCTGGACATGGTCCCGGATGACGGGCAGCAGCCAGCTCCGCGGGAAATCCAGAGTCTCTCTGGAAGGAGGCAGGAAAGACCCAGTGAGGAAGAGGAGAGAGCCTCAGAGGCGGCTCAGCCAACAGTGTACCCCCTGCTGACCTGAGGAGCACGGCGAGCCCTGCTCTGGCCTCTCCACTGACCCCCACGTGGCACCCGGAGGCTTCACCTGAAGGAGCAGACACCCTCCTGGGGGAGAGCTAGCCGCCTGACCCTTCTGGGGCTCCTACGGAAGCCAGCCAGGCTCACACTTACTCAGAGCCATCGATCTCCAGAGGAACAGCCTGTAAAACCACCTCAGGCCCCATGCTGGCCACTGCAGCCCCCACGGCCTGGTCCAGGGCTGCCGTGTGGGGGAAGTGAGGCGAGAGGCGCAGGTCGCACAGGGACTGGAGACACTGGAGCAGAGAGACGAGAGATTACACGTCACGACATGCTCGCAGAGCAAGCACCCACGGCTGAGTCTGAGCCACAGCCTCCAATGCGATGAGGTCTGCAGCGTGAGCCCAGGTTAAGCTCTGAGTCAGAGTTCACAAACCAATAACCAGATGTGTCACACTGATGTGCCTGACCCCTCTCCTATGCCTCAGGATTAAAAAAAAATTTTTTAAAAATCTGTATTTATTAGTAACCTGTAAAAATCAAGATATTTTACATGCAAATGTAGATTTCCAGGATATCTTGAAAAACGGAAAGGTCTGGCCAAGGCAAACCTGTGTGTGACATCTAGCAGTGAGCAGGCACCGAGCTGTGGCTGCCCCTTGAGAGGGAGTAGACCCTCTGGCTCACCACAGGCCCCAGGCCCGACCAGCCTCAGTCCTCACGGACCTCCCGGAAGAGTCCGAGTCTGCCAACCTCATCTGCTGGAGCCCAGGCCGGGCCCCCAGAGGCAGCCTGCACTCCAGCTGAAGGGCGGGCAGTGAGGAAGGTGCCAAGAGGTCGGGCCTGCTCCTCCTGGACAGGTGGTGGCACCTGCCCTCAGGCCCCGCCCCCTCTCGAGCTTGCCCCTGATCCTTAGATGGTTTACTCCGGGCTGCAGTCACCTCCCTGAGACTAAGGCTGCTTGAAAGATTACACTCACTCATTACAGAAAACTTAGAAAATTAAAAATGAAAAGCTAACAGGTAGAGGTGAGAGAGACACCCTGTTGAGCAGGTGGGGGGCTCCCGCCCCTCCTCCTGCTCCTCCCACGATGGCCCAAGTCCGCTTACTGGGGACACAGTACTGGGTAGCCGCTATGGGCGCTGTCGCGGAGGGCGGATTCAAATGCAGAAATAACAGAGACCCAGGCCCCTCCCAGGAGCCCACAGTCGGAAAGCCCAAGTGCCACTTCCCTCCCTGGCCCCACAGCCCCCCACAGCCCCCCAGCTCACCTTCCTCATTACAGGGTGGGCCTGCCTCCCGCATGCCTTGAAGAAGACACACAGCAGCTGCAGCACGGAGCTCCAGGCCGCGTGGAATTTGTAGGTCAGGCCCTCCTCCACTGCCCTGCCAAGGCAGCAGGCAGTCAGGGCCCAGGGAAGGCCAATGCCAAGGGGAGAACTAGCATTTATGAAGCGTCCACACTACTTTCTAGGCTAAGAGTTTAATTTATGTAACCCTTGTACTTAAAGAAAAACACATGAGCCTGGCCAAGCGGTGGCGCAGTGGATAGAGCGTCGGACTGGGATGCCGAGGACCCAGGTTCGAGACCCCAGGGTCGCTGGTTTGAGCGCGGGCTCATCTGGTTCAAGCAAAAGCTCATCAGCTTGGACCCAGGGTCTCTGGCTCAAGCAAGGGGTTACTCCGTCTGCTGAAGGCCCACGGTCAGGGCACATGTGGGAGAGCAATCAATGAACAACTAAGGTGTTGCAACGAAAAACTGATGATTGATGCTTCTCATCTCTCTCTGTTCCTGTCTGTCTGTCCCTATCTATCCCTCTCTCTGATTCTCTATCTGTAAAAAAAAAAAAAGAAAAGAAAAAGAAAAAAAAAAGAAAAACACATGAGGTAGGTTATCTGTTCAATCTTCAGATGGTGAAAATGAGGCTCAGAGAGATGAAAAAACTTGCCAGGGTCACTATGCTTGTGGCCACACTGGGCCTCAAAAGCTCACCCTCTGTCAATATCCCATGCTTTCTTGGCCCGACCCGACATGGGATGGCAGGGTAAGAACAGGCAATCTAGGCGGAAAGGGGAAGCTGCGTGGGGAGGGCCGCCCGGCCACCAGCCCTTCCAGCACGCGCACACCGTGGTCGGCTCCATCTCCCAAAATCTAGCTCCAATGGAGGTTTTCAGCATAAACAGCCAACACAGGTCAATGTGGGAAAAGGGTCAGGCTAGGGTGGGGGCATCTCTATTCCTGTTTTCCTGAAACTTCATTCCAAATGTGTCCACAAGAAATGGGCCTATTTCCTCACGAGGAGTAGTACCCAAAGCACCACACCTTGGAGCTGAGCACAGAGGCCCAGAGGAGACACCAAGGATCCTAGCCCCTCTCTTGGAACCACTCGGTGTGCTTGCTGCTCCAAGGCTGTCATGCGTGCTGGGAGGGTGGGGGTGTTAGTGAATGGTGCCCCTCGGAGGCATGGCGAGCAGGACGACACATGATTAAGAATGGAATCTGCAGTCAGGCTGTCACTTACTAGCTGGGGGACCTCAGCCTGCGTATCTGTAAAATGGGGGCAGTACCTATCTCCCAGAACCAAAACCACTAGTAGTTCCTATTTATTGAGCGCCTAACTACGTATGTGCCAGGTGCTATTCTGAGAACTTCACACGTATTACCTCACTTAATCCTCACCTATGCCTGACCAGGAGGTGGCGCAGTGAATAAAGCATCAGACTGGGATGCGGAGGACTCAGGTTCGAGACCCCAAGGTCACCAGCTTGAGCGCGGGCTCATCTGGTTTGAGCAAAAGCTCAACAGCTTGGACCCAAGGTTGCTGGCTTGAGCAAGGAAGGTTACTCGGTTTGCTGTAGCCCCACGGTCAAGGCACATATAGGAAAGCAATCAATGAACAACTAAGGTGTCACAACGAAAAACTAATGATTGATGCTTCTCATCTCTCTCCGTTCCTGTCTGTCTGTCCCTATCTATCCCTCTCTCTGACTCTCTCACTGTCTCTTAAAAAAAAAAATCCTCACCTTTGTTCATCCCCTTTAACTGATGATGACCCTGAGGGATAGAGAAGCGGAGGGACTGGCCTCAGATGACTGGCAGAGTCCACACTCATGAGCACCACACTATAGCACCTGGAACGTGGCCAGTGCCCAAATCAACAGCAGCTGCTCTGACGCTGTGCACATGGCCCAGCGTAAGTGATGGGCAACTTCTCATAATAAGGAACTTCCTACAAGGTACACCGTATTCCTTCTAATCTCAGATGCTATGTTCCCACCTGAACATCTTGGCGACACACTGGGCAGGGCCTGAGGCTGAGGAGGTCACAGAGCCGATGTCAGCCATGTGGGGAGCGACACAATCCTTCAGGATCTCCTGCAAAAAAAGGCCACGCTGTCTGGGCCCAAGGAAGCCCCCGCCACTCAGCCCTCCTCGGTGCTCGCTTCCTGAAGCTTTTAGGAAGCCTGTTCCACCCCGAGAACCGCCTCCCCGGGATGCAGGGCAGGCCTGGGGCAAGCCCCAGGAGACAGGCAGCTCACAGAACCTCCCGCGCTCTGAGTCTCCCATTAAAGCTGGGTCTGGGGGCGCTGCGGTACCTGGAGGCTGTGGGTGGCAGCTGTCACCACCTGTGAGTGGGGTGAGAGGAGGCAGGTTGTCGCCGTTCCAAAAAAGCGAGGGAGGTGGCCCAGCCCCAGGTTCCGCTGCAGCCTGTCAAGACAAAATACTACTTTGAGGCCTGCTGGGCCCTGGGCCTGGGGGACCTAGTTGGCCCAGGTCCAAGACAGTCACTGATCTGGGGAGCTCTACAGGCCCCTCCTGTGGGCAATTTTAAAAAGTGCTGTCATTCAAGTAATAGCTACAGGTGGTAAAAAAACTCAAACAGGTCCTCAGGGTATAAAATAAATGTCTCCCTTACACCTTTCTCCTGACCAACCCTCACATGCACTTCCAGGGGGAAAAAAAAATCAAGGTTAAGCTCCTCAAGTATTCTTCCAGGTACTAATACCAACCAAGCCCCAGTTATTAATCAATTGCTAACATTTATATAACATTTAGCACATGTCAAGTACTGATGTAACATGCATTAATTCATTCCCATTTTATAGATGAAGAAATTGAGGAACAGAGAAGTCAAGTGACTTGCCTAAGGCCAACCAGCTAGTGGAGGGAGGGGTCAGCATTCATATACCCTGGTAGTTTGGTTCCAGAGTGTACAAATAATCATACCATCCACGCTGTTGTGCACCTTGCTTTTTTTCAATAGATCTCAGAGGTCTGTCTGCTGTGTGTTATTTCTCATGGCCGCCTAGTACTTCCCTCTTTGTGTTTAACCAGTCCCCTCCTGGGGCACGGTTAGGTTGTCACTAGATTTTTTTTTTTTTTTGTATTTTTCTGAAGTTGGGAATGGGGAGGCAGTCAGACAGACTCCCGCATGCGCCCGACCGGGATCCACCCGGCACGCCCACCCGGAGGCCATGCTCTGCTCATCGGGGCGTCACTCTGTTGCAACCAGAGCCATTCTAGTGCCTGAGGCAGAGGCCACAGAGTCATCCTCAGCACCCAGGCCAACTTTTGCTCCAATGGAGCCTCGGCTGCAGGAGGGGAAGAGAGAGACAGAGAGGAAGGAGAGGGGGAGGGTTGGAGAAGCAGATGGGCACTTCTCCTGTGTGCCCTGGCCGGGTATCGAACCCGGAACTTCTGCACGCCAGGCCGACGCTCTACCACTGAGCCAACTGGCCAGGGCCGTCACTCGATTTTTTGCCATTACCTATGGTGCTACAACAAACACCTGGGACACATGTCCTGACCCAACTGTGAGACTCCTTCTGTAGGAGACATGCTGAGAAGCAGGGAATGATGCTATTCTACCATTTTCCAGCACCTCCAGGTAAGAGATGGTTTGGTGCAGGAAGGACGTGAGCCTGGTAGGCCAGGCCGTGCCCCGCCGCAGCCTGACCAGCTGGCTCGCAGTGTTTCAGTTTCTGGTTTATGGGGTGGGCTAAGACCTTCCTCATGCAGTGGCTGTGATCGGCGCAGTGAAACCTGGATGCACAGCACCCAGCATGGTGCCCGGGGGGCAGCAGGCCAATGGGAACCCTTCCGTGGAGGACAGGGACAGACACACCAGCGTGGAGCCTCCGTGGACTTAAGACACCCTCCCCTCCAGGTAGAAATGCATATCACCAATTGACACACCCACTTTCTTCTCAGCCTCACCCAGGAGAAATGGAATTATCAAGAGGGTACTGCTATTAATGGTCAAGCTCAATGGTGAGTGTTATGACAGACACACAAAGGAGAAACAGTGCTCACAGGGCACCCCAGAGAAGGGGACCATTACCTCAGGGGGGTGAGCAGAGTTGCAGAAAGTGGATGATATCCTCTGAGAAGGAAACCACATGCACAGGATGACAGCCAGGGGTGACAACACCAGGATAGCATTTGGTCCCCATCCAAGGGCAGTACTCTTGGCCTGTCCTTGCAACTAGCTGGTCAATGCTCCAGGAAGGGCATCAACCCCAGCAAACACAGGCTATGCTGTCCAGCCCTGTACCTCCTAAAAAAGGAGATGGTCGGCCCTGGCCGGTTGGCTCAGCGGTAGAGCGTCGGCCTGGAGTGCGGGGGACCCGGGTTCGATTCCCGGCCAGGGCACACAGGAGAAGCGCCCATTTGCTTCTCCACCCGCCCCCCCTCCTTCCTCTCTGTCTCTCTTTTCCCCTCCCGCAGCCAAGGCTCCATTGGAGCAAAGATGGCCCGGGCGCTGGGGATGGCTCCTTGGCCTCTGCCCCAGGCGCTAGAGTGGCTCTGGTCGTGGCAGAGCGACGCCCCGGAGGGGCAGAGCATCACTCCCTGGTGGGCAGAGCATCGCCCCTGGTGGGCGTGCCGGGTGGATCCCGGTCGGGTGCATGCGGGAGTCTGTCTGACTGTCTCTCCCTGTTTCCAGCTTCAGAAAAAAAAAAACAAAAAAAGAAAAAAAAAAAAAGATGGTCTGCTGCACACTTTACGCGGACCTGCCACCACCCCGGCAGCTGCACCCCCTCCAGCTGCCGGCTCACATCCTTCCCGCCTGCACGCAGGGCAGGTATCTGGCCGGAGGCTCTGGGATGCCCCTCCACCTCACCTTACCTGACCAGGTTGATGTGGGCTTTCTCCATGACCTTCAGCCAGGCCAGCAGGGGCTGCAGGTCGTTCTCACTGGGCACGTAGTCATACAAGGCCTAGAGATGAGGTAAGACATAAGCAGGTGTCTCAGCAGGTGTGTTCAGCAGCAGCCCAATGACAATGACCCCTTCCATCCCTAGGTACCAGCATGTTCCAGGGACAAGCCTGCACACGCAGCCCCAAACTGACAACCCCCGTGGCATTCCCAGCTCCACGATGCCCTTCTAGTTCTGCTCTAGCAGAAAAAGCCCTAGGAGCAGGTGAGCATAGCAGGTCACACAGCCCATGGCGAACCTGACAAAAGCCAGAGTCCTTCTCTGGAAAAATGCACGTGAACGCACATTTGACAAACAATTTTGGGGAGTTTCTGTACCCTTCCCTAAATCCATCATCTTAGATCCCTAAGACTGAGAACCCCTGCTCGAAATACCCGGAGACCATGCTGAAATCGTTTATTAAGTTAACTACGACTAAGTTGGTGGCCAGTCTCCCGGCTGTCTGTCTACCAGCCTCCTGCAATGGGGCAGCCCCACCCTGCAGGCCAAGTAACAGGACCACCCCCCCCACCCCAAGATAGCCACGCCCCTCTGCAGTTGGGCCTCACCGTGATGATCTGGGCATTGAGCTCTGCAGGCAGGGTACCGGGACCAGGTTTGGCATGGAAGAGGCTGTGAAAGGCCTGCATGGCACAGGCTGTCACCAGCTGGAGAGGACACAGGCTTAGTGGGCAACCTGCAAAGCCCTGGGCTCCTCAACCTCCTACCCTAGCCAGTGAGCTGGGTGGGAGACCCAGGCCCCTGAACCTCACACATGCCCCCCACAGCCGGATACTCAGAGCACTGTCACTTTAGCAAATCTTGGCAGCCAGTAAAAAATCTTAAATGATTTAAACAAAAATAATAGAGAAATATGAACAAAATATTTTTAACATTAAGGGCTAAAAGAGAAAAGAGCAGGCTATAAATAGTTTGCATACTATAATTATAGCTGTGCTTCATGCTTTTGTGTGTGTTAGTTTATACAAAGAGAAAATATCTGAAAGGATGCATAGCAAGTTGCTGGTACTGTTTATCTTAGGAAATGACGTTTAGAGGGAAACAAAGCCTTGTATTTTTACCTTATACACTTCTAGTCTTGGTTTTGTTTTGTTTTTTTGTTTGTTTGTTTTTTACAGAGGCAGAGATAGACAGGGACAGACAGACAGGAACGGAGAGAGATGAGAAGCATCAATCATCAGTTTCTCGTTGCGCGTTGCGACTTCTTAGTTGTTCATTGATTGCTTTCTCACATGTGCCTTGACTGTGGGCCTTCAGCAGACTGAGTAACCCCCTGCTGGAGCCAGCGACCTTGGGTCCAAGCTGGTGGGCTCTTTGCTCAAGCCAGATGAGCCCGCGCTCAAGCTGGCGACCTCGGGGTTTCGAACCTGGGTCCTTCCGCATCCCAGTCCAACGTTCTATCCACTGCGCCACAACCTGGTCAGGCTTTACCTTATACACTTCTGAATGGTTCTTCTTTTATAAATAATGACCATGCTATTTTAATAATAAATACTTTAAAATATGTCTGAAGAGTCTGACCTGTGGTGGCGCAGTGGCTAAAACCTCAACCTGGGATGCTGAGGTCACCGCTCGAAACTGCAGGCTTGAGAAGCAACTACTGCTACGACCTGACGCTTTCCGTACCTCCTCCCACCTTTCTCTCTCTCTCATCTCTCTAAATTCAATAAATCTTTAAAAAAAAATGTGTCTGCCTTGGCTGGTTAGCTCGGTTGGTTAGAGCATCATCTGGAAGCACAGAGGTTGCCAGTTCAATCTAGTCAAGGCACATACAGGAGCAGATCAATGTTCCTCTCTCTCTCTCTCTTTCTAGAAAACAAAACAAACAAACAAAATCTGTCTGAACAAACACTACAAGAGAATACATAAAGATGAACAGAATTGTGCTACGATGGTGGAAATGTAGGGGATTGTTAACATGTATCTTTCTTTCTTTCTTTTAAAAATTTATTTATTTATTCATTTTATAGAAAGAGAGAGAGAGAAGAGGGGGAGGAGCAGGAAGCATCAACTCCCATATGTGCCCTGACCGGGTAAGCCCAGGGTTTTGAACCAGTGACCTCAGTGTTCCAGGTCGATGCTTGATCTACTGCGTTACCACAGGTTAGGCATCATGTATCTTTCAAGTCACCCTAAAAATGTCGGTGAGTTAGAAGAAGAGAAATAACTGACTGGCTAGAGGAGAGCTGAGACAGGGAGGGGACTGGTGTTACCAGCCCCACAGGGCGCCACCCTCTCTCTGCCCTCCTTGGAGGCCAGCTCCCAGCTGGACCAGGATGCAGAAGACCAGAAGACGGCCCAGCCTGTCCGACCAGGGATGAAATGGCGCCCTCAGTTGTAGCTAAGAGCAGGATCAGACAGGGAGACATTCAGGCGCGGCTTCTGGCCTGACCAGGGAGTTCCACGGGACTGGGGTCTACAGCTATGCCCCCACCGCCCTCGGTGTGCCCTGCCTGCTGGCTCTCAGCCTGAGCTCACCACATGGCTCAAGGTCATGACCCTGAGGAGAGTCTCACTGCAGCTCTTCACCAGGCCTTCCGGGAAGCAGGGCAGCAGGTCCTTCAGCAGTGTCAGCATGTGCAGCGTGGTGGTGGCCTCCTTGGAGCCTGGCCAACAACGGGGAGCCGAGGCTCTAGCCCACTCCCCGCAGCAGCCCTGTCCTCCCCCACCAGCCCCAGCCCGCCCCGCCCTCAGTACGTCTCCCACCTCCACACTTCTCCCCGTCCTCCCCCACCAGCCCAGCCCACCCCGCCCTCAGTACGTCTCCCACCTCCACACTTCTCCCCGTCCTCCCCCACCAGCCCCGGCCCGCCCCGCCCTCAGTACGTCTCCCACCTCCACACTTCTCCCCGTCCTCCCCCACCAGCCCCGGCCCGCCCCGCCCTCAGCACGTCTCCCACCTCCACACTTCTCCCCGTCCTCCCCCACCAGCCCCGGCCGACCCCGCCCTCAGTACGTCTCCCACCTCCACACTTTTCCCTGTCTTCCCCCACCAGCCCCGGCCCACCCCGCCCTCAGTACGTCTCCCACCTCCACACTTCTCCCTGTCCTCCCCCACCAGCCCAGCCCACCCCGCCCTCAGCACGTCTCCCACCTCCACACTTCTCCCCATCCTCCCCCACCAGCCCAGCCCACCCCGCCCTCAGCACGTCTCCCACCTCCACACTTCTCAATCTCCTGGATGCAGAACTTGGCGGTGGAAACAGCAGCAGGGTGATGGGCAGGAGCCTTCTCGCCAAACATAAATTCACTGCCCTTGATGACGGAGCACACTCCATGCTGGGCAGCCTTCCGGATCTGAGGGGTAAAGACAGGAGTCAGGGCTGGGTCAGCATTCCACCAGCAGCTTGGGTGATCGGCACAACCGTCTTCCAACAAGTCATGATGATGTATCCCCCACATGGCAGATGGTACACCTTGAGCTTCAAGTGTAGATGCCCAAGCTGTGAAGTGAGACAAACCCTGGCTCTAATTCCTACTGTCTGCCTAACTCACCAAACAGCCCTAAGCAAGCCAAACGATTTAATCTCTGAGCTTCCGCGCCCTCATCTTCACAACACTCATTCAATCATCAGCAACGCTGAGCGTCAACCAAGCCAGCACTGTTCTTGGTGTATGGGGACAACGCGCTAACCTGATGAGCTACCCTGCCAGGGCTTGGCACGGTTCCTAGTGCTGGCAGTGTGGCCATGAACAGAGTAAACGACCCATGTCTGACTTGGGAGGCAGAAAAACAAACACTATACACCAGAATGTAAAAGTACATCCCAAACAATAAAGCAGGGCTGCTGCTTTTCACCCAACAGTCAGAAAAGTGTCACTGCAAAGCAAGTGAGGGAAAGACCATGGGAATACCCAGGGAAACAGGCACGAGCCACCTGGGACAACAGTGCTCAGCGCAGTGAGCAGTTACCAGGACTGTCATTACTATTACATACTCCCTGCCCTAAATTTCAGGAGGAAATTATGGCCAACTCCCACTAACCAAGCACCTGCCATAAGCAGGAACTGTGTCAGGCCTGTGAGTACCTGGAGTCTCCCACACCCTCACAGCGTGATTGATATCATTATCCCTCTTGTACAGCTGGGAAACTGAGGCTCAGAGATTAAGTTACTCACCCAAAGTTGCAGCACAAGCTGTGAGTCCAGTATCCAACTCAGGTCTGTGTGACTCCAAAGGCCCCCTCTGGCCTCTCCCAACCCTCCTGTCACTGTAACTAATACGTCACTAGCCAGTGAGGCGGTAGAGACTCAGAAGGGCCTGACAGTGAACATGCCTCCTATAGAAGGGCTGCCCCTCACACAGATGGGGACTCAGAGGCGAGAGACAGAACCTGGGGACAAGAGCCCAGGACTCCAGGCAAGCTCTGCATCAATTTAAACCTGCCAGCCCAGCCCCAGCCTGCCTCCTGGAGTGGCTGGTCCATTCCATATTCTGGGCCCAGCAGCCTCACCTTGGGCTTGGCATGCACCGTGAAGCTCAGCAGCCCGTGGTACACCTGCAGGGTCACGGGGTAGCCCCAGGCCTGCAGGTCCTGCTTCCGCAGAAGGGTGGCCAGGCATGAGAGGACCTTAGAGAAAAGAGTCGGAGTCTCTCAGCTCCACCCTTTTCAGCCAGGTGGGGAGAAAGCCCAGTTTCTCATTGATTCCAAGAAAATCCCAAAGGGATCCATCTGAGGGTCCAGAGAGTGCCCACAGCCCTCCCAGGGAGAATCCCAGCTTTAGCCAAATCAGGCAGACTATAGAATACACCCAGAGGAGAAACTGAGAACCAACTACGAACCCATCGGAGGGCAGAGGTGGAGCCGCTGCTGGCCTGGCCGGACATGATATCCATGAAGGCTTTGGAGGTGTCGGAGAACTTCTTAATGAGCACAGGGCTGGGGACGCTGCAGGAAGAGAACTGCGGAAGTCAGAACCCCAGAGGGGCCGCTGGGAGCAGCTGGTGCAGCCCTGCCCTGGTCTGATGGAGGGAGCTGGACAGCTTGCTTGTTGCTCAGCAAATGAGCTCGCCCTTCCGACAGCTGAGATAGTGAGCTCTCCATGGTACGTGAGCTCCCTGCCTCCCTTGCCTTCTCCACTACCCATCCTCTGTATTACCCACAAGATGGGCCCTTATAAATCCCTGCCAATCCTCTCCCCACCTTCTCCCTGGCTGCAGGTCCCCAGAGACCTCCACCAACACCCCCCCATCCCTCCTGCCCCACCGACTGCACCTGGCTGCCCTCTTCCCAGGCCCCAGCACTCAAAGCCACCCTGATACTCCAGTATCTTTTCATCCTTTTTAACAATTCCCTGATCCTGTTCCTCCTGCCCACACTCCCTTCTCCTCCCCACAAAGAGCCCCGGAGTTCAGACAGAAGCCAGGACTCACCGCTTCAGGACAAGGTTCAGCAGGTAAGCCACGGCGGCCAGAGACTCCGAGGACTCCACAGCTTCCATCGTCGTCATCTGTGAGCCAGATCATGGGGTGTGAGCAGGAAAGGTGCCGTGCCGGGCAGACTGGCTGCTGGGGGCACCATGTGTCCAGCAGAAAGGTTATAACCAAGAAAGTGTCGAAGGTTCAAATCCCAGCATTGCCACTGTTTGTCTCTGGGCTAGCAATTCACCCTTTCTGTGACTTTCTGGCCTTGGGACAGTAGTTTGCTAACCTCATTCTAGAGCAGTGATTCTCAAACTTTTACACCCTTAAAAATTATTAAGGATTCCCCAAAGAGGTTTTGTTTATGTAGGTTATATCTACTGATATTTACCATAATAAAATTAAAACTGAGGAATTTTTAAAACACAAGAATATGCAAGGACAATTCCATTAGCTGTCAAAACAATGTCATCAGACATCACATACACTTCTGGAAAACCCACGGTCCACTCATGAGAGAGTCGAGTGAAAGAGACAATGATGTTCTAGTAGTATTATGGAAATAACTTTGACTCAGCCAACTCCCCAAAAGGGTGTTAGGGACTCCCAAACGACACTTTGAAAAGCATTTTTTTATTGAGGATCCCCCTAGGCCTTATTCAGCTTCATAGATTAAGGAGATACAACCCAAAGTAGTGGGTTTTTGTTTTACATGAATAATGCAGCAAGCCTTACCAAGTCACTGGAGAAGGACTGAAGTATGATACTTTCACTTGTTCAAGGTTGTCCTTTGTTCCCTATAAGTCAGAGGTGCCGGCCTTCTCACTTTAGCCTGAATGACCTACTGCTCTGAACACCCACCCCCAAGTCACACCCCCTCACCAGTGCTGCAAAGTACTCGGTCTCTGTCTCCTTCCCTCCTTGGGAGCGAATGACTTCTGTGACAGCAGCCAGAACAGCACAGATCTGCATATGGAAGGGAAGACACTGATGACATTTATTTTAGATCCAACCCCACCCAACAGTAGCTTCTTTTCCTCATTCCTTCACAAATAAGTCTTCTGATAGCCCAGAGGTCGAAAAAATGAGCAGCACGCAGAGCCAGGGGTACACACCACAGGGCGAGCACATAGGAAGCTCAAAACATGTTTGCCAAACTTCCACCGTCAGGATGCTATCTCTTACAGAAATATCTGCACAAATGTGCAAGCATTTATGTATGAATATGTTCATCTCATCAACAAACTGGAACAACCAGGCAGCCACCACTAGGGAATTAATATTATACTGTTATTATTTAATAAAGAATGATAGACTCAAATATTATGCAACTATTTGAAAGAATAACAAACAGCAATGTACATTAATACAGAAATACTGATCGCCTAGCCAGGCAGTGGCGCAGTGGATGGAGCATTGGACTGGGATGCGGAGGACCCGGGTTCAAGACCCCGAGGTCGCCCGCTTGAGCACGGGCTCATCTGGTTTGAGCAAGCTCGCCAGCTTGAGCCCAAGGTCGCTGGCTCGAGCAAGGGGTCACTCGGTCTGCTGAAGGCCTGCAGTCAAGGCACATATGAAAAGCAATCAATAAACAACTAAGGTGTTGCAACGAAAAAAACTAATGATTGATCCTTTTCATCTCTCTCAGTTCCTGTCTGTCTGTCCCTGTCTATCTCTCTCTCTCTGACTCTGTAAAAAAAAAAAGAAAGAAAAAATTTTAGAACAACTTCGGTATATGTATCTACTTTTGCAACTGTAAGTTTTATGAATTCTAAATACAAATCAAGCCCTGGCCGGTTGGCTCAGCGGTAGAGCGTCGGCCCAGCGTGCGGAGGACCCGGGTTCGATTCCCAGCCAGGGCACACAGGAGAAGCACCCATTTGCTTCTCCACCCCTCCGCTGCGCTTTCCTCTCTGTCTCTCTCTTCCCCTCCCGCAGCCAAGGCTCCATTGGAGCAAAGATGGCCCGGGCGCTGGGGATGGCTCTGTGGCCTCTGCCTCAGGCGCTAGAGTGGCTCTGGTCGCAACATGGCGAAGCCCAGGATGGGAAGAGCATCGCCCCCCTGGTGGGCAGAGTGTCGCCCCATGGTGGGCGTGCCGGGTGGATCCCGGTCGGGCGCATGCAGGAGTCTGTCCGACTGTCTCTCCCTGTTTCCAGCTTCAGAAAAATGAAAAAAAAAATAAATAAATAAATAAAATAAATACAAATCAAGTATTTCCAACAAAGATATAGCATACAAATAGATGTTAAAGGTAAATACATAACAGTAGATTTTGAAAACTCAGTATGATAAAAGGAATGTAAAACATCTTATTATTTTTTACATTGATTATATACTAGATAAAATGAAATATATTATTAAGGTTAATTTTGCCTGACCAGGCAGTGGCTCAGGGGATAGAGCATCAGACTGGGATGCAGAGGACCCAGGTTCAAAACGCCGAGGTGGCCAGCTTGAGCATGGGCTCACAGACATGACCCCATGGTCACTGGCCTGAGCAAGGGGTCACTCGTTCCGCTGTAGCCCGCTGCCCCCCACCCATCACGGCACATATGAGAAAGCAATCAAAGAATAACTAAGGAATCGCAAGGAAGAATTGATGCTTCTCATCTCTCTCCCTTCCTGTCTGTTCCTATCTGTACCTCTCTTTGTCTCTGTCACACACACACACACACACACACACACATTAATTTCACCTGCTTTTAACTCTTTTTTTTTTTAACATGGCCACTAGAAGATCTTTTTTATTTTTTTAAAGTTCAGTGAGAGGAGGGGAGGCAGAGAGACTCCTGCATGTGACCCCACCAGGATCCAGCCAGCAAGCTCACTGGGGCTGATGCTCTGCCCATCTGAAGCCATTGCTCTGTTGAAACCGGAGCCATTTCTTAGCGCCAGAGGCGGAGGCCATGGAACCATCCTCAGCACCAGAGGCCAACTCGCTCCAGCCAATCGAACCATGGCTGCGGCAGGGGAAGAAAGAGAAAGAGAGAGGGAGAGAGAGAGAGAGAGAGAGAGAGAGAGAAGGAGGAGAGGGTAGAGAAGGAGGAGAAGCAGATGATTGCTTCTCCTGTGTGCCGTGACCGGGAATTGAACCTGGGACAATTCCACAATTGGGCTGGGCTGATGTTCTATCCCTGAGCCAACTGGCCAGGGCCAAGAAGATTTAAAATATTTATAATTTGCATTACATTCGATTGGATGGAGGTCTAGGTAGATATATAATGACCAATTAACAGTAGCTACCATGAAGAAGTTGGTAGAACAACTTTCATGTTTCATTCTCCTCACATCACTTTGGTACTATTTGTGATTTTGACATTTTTCATTTAAAAATGAAAAAGTATAAGTACATATAATTTACAAAATAAACTAAGAAAGTTAATTTATACATAAAACACTTTCCAACCCCTTACTCGTCATGACTTTACTCGACAAATATTTCTTGAAAATATTCTATGTAAAAAGTCCTGTGTTTGGTACAGTAGAAGAGAAAAATGTTTAGAAAATATTTCTACCATGAAGGACTTTAACTTGAGCAGGGAGATGCTGTTAGAAAAAGCAGAAAGTGAAACCTGTCCTAGGAGAAGAAATAAGTAGGGGACTCAACAGTTAGGAGAGGTGACATGTCACTAAGAAATGCCAGCTGCTGTCACGAAACAGCAAGAAAATATAAAGTATGAGTTGCGCCCCTCTTCACTATCCCATGTCTTCCGACACTCCCCGCTACCTCCTTGTGGGCAGCCGAGCTGGACTCCCAGAAGCGTTGCACTTTGCTGAAGGTGACATTACTGCAGTCGGAGAGGCCGCTTAGGAAGGTGGCGGAGGACTTCTCTGTGAGAGCCGGCACATCTTCTTCCAGAGTCACCTCCGGAGCTTCGCTTTTGCCCAGGCGCAGGGACCCTGACTGCAGCTCATTATGCAACTTCAGCGCATCAACTGTCAGGTCGCTCTTTGCTGAAATCCAGAGGCACAAGGTAGGACACCCCCCCCCCGCACCTCTACCCTTTCGGCCAAGAGAAAAAGAATCACCTCTACAAAACGAACCGGTGGAATCCGGGTCCCCAACCCGAAAGGCTGAATTCTGAAAGCGGTATAGCCCACGATACGCCTAGAACTTAGAAAACCCAGAAAGGGAACCCATCAGGTAAAAGTTTCTGCTCCCGGTCTGATACCATAAGCACCGGTAGGAACCAGCTGGTAGCTACACTCAAAAGGCATGGCAAATAAATGAAGGTGAAAGCGCTTTGAAAAAAGCTACTAGGTTAATTTTAGCCATGAGTCCCAACTGTGATAGTCGCAGACAAGTCATTTCCCTACTGTGGATTGTTTCCGCACATGTTTAATGCGGAGGGTGAACCTTTACAGCAGGCTCCAGATCCGGCAGTCTAAGAGATGGAAGGTCCAATGCCTGGGCCAAAGAGGCCCAGATCCACCCAAACCCTGGCCCGCTCAGAACCCTGTAGCCGGCCGTACCCGGGTCTCGACCCCACTACCTGAGGGCCGGCTGAAGAAGCGGCTGCGGGCGGCCTGGCGGTGGCGGCAGATGGCGGGGTTGCTGTCACTGCTATGGCCTTTCTTCCAGCGTTTCAACTTGGCGGAGACACCGGAGGGCAGTTTTCCCGAGCGACCCATGTTGATTAAGCTTAAAGAAGCGGCTCCCAGACACACAGAAACACGCGCAGAACCCACGTGGGTTTGCAGCTCACTTCACTTCCTGTTCCTCAGGCGCCACTTCCGGTTTTGTGTCTGTTACCATGGCAAAAACAGTCAACATCCTATTTTATGTTTCCTCCAGGCGCAAGATTCCTGAGCCAGTTGGGGAAATCCGTCGCTTGGGAAGTTGTGTTCCTCGTGAGTGCCTCAGTTCATATTCCAGGGCCAAGGTTCTTGGTCACAGTAGTGAGCGATATAAAACTGGAATTCCTAGAACATCACCCCGTCACTCCAGCTAGCGGGTTCCATCCCGGGTCAGAGCAGGTACAAGAATCAGCCAATGAATGCATCAATAAGTGGAACAAACAATCAATGCTTTTTTCTCTCTCTTTCTGTCCCTTAAAACCCTGGTAATGTTATACTATATCTGATTTAATAAGTAAATCAGAAAAAGCTAAGAACTGTTGTATATGATTTCACACATAGGTGGGAAATAAAACGGACTCATAAACAGATAAAAATGAAGTGGTTACGAGGGGGAGGGGAATAAAGAGGCAAATATATGGTGACGGAAAATAATTTGACTTTGGGTGATAGGCATATCACACAATCAACAGTTCAAATGCTATAGAAATGTTTATCTGAAACCTATGTGCTCTTATTAATTAATGTCAGTCCGTTAAATTTAATTTCTTTTTTTTTTTTTTTTACAGGGACAGAGAGAGTCAAAGAGAGGGATAGATAGGGACAGACAGGAACAGAGAGAGATGAGAAGCATCAATCATCAGTTTTTCGTTGCAAAACCTTAGTTGTTCATTGATTGCTTTCTCGTATGTGCCTTGACGAGGGAGGGGGGCTACAGCAGACCAAATGACCCCTTGCTCGAGCCAGCGACCTTGGGTCCAAGCTGGTGAGCTGGGGGGGGGGGCTACAGCAGACCAAATGACCCCTTGCTCGAGCCAGCGACCTTGGGTCCAAGCTGGTGAGCTTTTTGCTCAAACCAGATGAGCCCACGCTCAAGCTGGCAACCTCGGGGTCTCGAACCTGGGTCCTCCACATCCCAGTTCGATGCTCTATCCACTGCGCCACCGCCTGGTCAGGCTAAATTTAATTTCTAAAAATAAAAACCCTGGAATTCCATTGCAGGTTAAAAAAACAAACCTATGTTTTTATACATATATAATCATTTTTTAAATTTATTTATTTTTTTTCCCAAAATTAGAAGCGGGGAGGCAGTCAGACAGACTCCTGCATGCACCCAACCCGGATCATCTGGCATGCCCACCAGGAGGGATGCTCTGTCCATCTAGGGCCGTGATGGCGAACCTTTTTATAAAAACTACCCACTTTTGCAGTGCTGGTCAACCTGGTCCCTCCCACCCACTAGTAGGTGTTCCAGCTTTCATGGTGGGCAGTAGCGGAGCAACCAAAGTATAAATAAAAAGGAAAAAAAAAGATAGATTTAACTATAGTAAGTTGTTTTACAAAGATTTATTCTGCCAAATTTAGCTAAAATCCAACATAAAGTACTTGGTAAGTAATTATTATTATATGCTTTAACTTGCTGCAACTCTGCTTTATAAATTTTATAAAGTAAAGTTACTTCCCTACTTTATAAATCACCTTACTGTGGAACTGGTGGGCGGTTAGAAAATTTTACTACTAACAGAGATATAAAAGTGGGCAGTAGGTATAAAAAGGTTGACTACCCCTGCACTAAAGCTTGATCCTGGTGTGTTTTGACTGGTTAGGCTTTAAACATTCGTTTTACGATTTTTCCTTTTTAGCTCTCATTAGTAAGACATTTCGAAAGTCAATCTTCTAAATCAGTGATTTAGTGGGGGGCAGCAGGCTACAGAAGAATGAGTGACTGCAAGGATTTTTAAAACAGGCAATACTTGGCCTGACCTGTGGTGGCGCAGTGGATAAAGCGTCGACCTGGAAATGCTGAGGTCGCCGGTTCAAAACCCTGGGCTTGCCTGGTCAAGGCACATATGGGAGTTGATGCTTCCAGCTCCTCCCCCCTATCTCTCTCTCTGTCTCTCTCTCTCCCCCCCCTCTCCTCTCTAAAATGAATAAATAAAATAAAAATTAAAAAAAATTAAGGTCCTGGCCGGTTGGCTCAGCGGTAGAGCGTCGGCCTGGCGTGCAGAAGTCCCGGGTTCGATTCCTGGCCAGGGCACACAGGAGAAGCGCCCATCTGCTTCTCCACCCCTCCCCCTCTCCTTCCTCTCTGTCTCTCTCTTCCCCTCCCGCAGCCAAGGCTCTATTGGAGCAAAAGATGGCCCGGGCACTGGGGATGGCTCGTTGGCCTCTGCCCCAGGCGCTATAGTGGCTCTAGTCGCAACAGAGCGACACCCCGGAGGGGCAGAGCATCGCCCCCTGGTGGGCAGAGCGTCGCCCCCTGGTGGGCGTGCAGGGTGGATCCCGGTTGGGTGCATGCAGGAGTCTGACTGTCTCTCCCCGTTTCCAGCTTCAGAAAAATACAAAAACAAACAAACAAACAAACAAAAAACAAACACGCAATACTTGACTAGTCAGGGGCACTGACCTCTTTTCCTTTAGAATACTGCAACAATGTTCTCACAACTGGTTGCAGCTGATCCCTGGGGAGCTTGTGAAGAACAGAGACTCCTAGCACCCTCTCCACAATACAAACTCCACAAGGATAGGAATTTTCTTTGTCACTTTCATTCTCAGCACCTGGAAAAGTGCCTGGCATTGGTAGGCACTCAACAAATTACTGTTGAATGAATAAATGAGTGTGTTGTGGAGAAAAAAAGGACTAAAACAAGGGCACAAGTTATAAAAATTCAAGAATAAATATAAATACCAATGACTGTAATTAGTCTTTATTTAGCCAAACTGAGATAGCCTTTCACTTTAGAGAAACTGAAAGCTATTTCTGAGGAACTTAAAGAGGTACCAAAAAATTAGTTTTGGTCCAAGAACCAAGAAGCTGGGAATGGTGAGTAAAGGAGTAAAGTTTACAAAACTATAATATTGAATTTCATCTAAGTAGAATCATTGGTGCTGGAAGCAGGCACATAAGGGGTCATCACAGGTGACATGCTGGCCAATACTTTCACTGTTCCGCAGTAAAATAAATACAGTATAACAATGCTGTTCAGGCCCTGGCCAGATAGCTCAATTAGAGCATCATCCTGAAGCACAGAGGTTGCCGGTTTGATCCCTGCTCAGGGCACATACAGGAACAGATCTATGTTCCTGTTCTTGTCTCACACTCTCACTCTCTGCCTTCCTCCCCCTCTCTCTTTCAAAAAAACAAAACAAAACAAAACAAAACAAACCAACTCATTAAATTAAACATTAAAAAAAAAGTGAAGCGACCATCTGCTTCTCCTCCATTCCTCTCTCCTTTCCCTCTTCCCCTCCCTCAGCCAGTGGTTCAATTGGTTTAAGTGTTGGCCCTGGACCCTGAGGATAGCTTGGTTGAGCTCGGTTGATTTGAGCATCCACCCCAGACAGGGGTCCATAGGGGGATTGCCGGGTGGATCCTGGTCAGGGTACATGGGGGAGTCTGTCTCTGTCTCCCTCCTCAAAGAAAAAAATGCTGGTGTTCAAATGCCCTTTTCTCTATAAAGCAATAGTGAGAATAAAGGGCACGGTTGTTTTTCTTCCAAACACTATTATTTGCCAAAATAAAAAATTGACAACCTTTTATCAGGCTTTTTTTAGTTTTAGATTTTTTATTTATTCATTTTTAGAGAGAGAGGAGAGGAAGATAGAATGGCAGGAGGAGCAGGAAGCATCAACTCCCATATGTGCTTTGACCAGGCAAGCCCAGGGTTGAACTGGCGACCCCAGTGTTCCAGGTCGATGCTTTATCCACTGCGCCACCACAGGTCAGTGTTCACTGTGCCACCACAGGTAGGTTTGTCAGGCTTTTTTTTTTTTAATGTATTTATTCATTTTAGAGAATAAAGGCAGAGAGAGAGAAGGGGAGGAGCAGGAAGCATCAACTCCCATATATGCCTTGATCGGACAAGCCCAGGGTTTTGAACCAGTGACCTCAACGTTCCAGGTTGACACTTTATCCACTGCACCACCACAGGTCAGGCATGTCAGATTTTTTTCTTTGTTTGTTTTTTGTATTTTTCCAAAGCCAGAAATGGGGAGGCAGTCAGACAGACTCCCACATGCGCCCGACTGGGATCCACCCGGCACACCCACCAGGGGACGTTGCTCTGCCCATCTGGGGCATCGCTCTATTGCGACCAGAGCCATTCTAGCACCTGAGGCAGAGGCCACAGAGCCATCCTCAGTGCCTGGGCCAACTTTGCTCCAATGGAGCCTTGGCTGCGGGAGGGGAAGAGAGAGATAGAGAGGAAGGAGGGGTGGAGAAGCAGATGGGCGCTTCTGTGTGCCCTGACCAGGAATCAAACCCGGGACTCCTGCACACCAGGCTGACGCTCTACCACTGAGCCAACCGGCCAGGGTCTCATGTCAGGTGTTTTTTTGTTGTTTTTTTTTAAGATTTTATTGATTCATTTTTTTTAGAGAAGGGGGGAGAAAGAAAGAGAGAGAGAGAGAGAGAAGGGGGAGGAGCAGGAAGCATCAACTCCTATATGTGCCTTGACTGGGCAAGCCCAGGGTTTCGAACCGGCAACCTCAGCATTCCAGGTCGACTCTTTATCCACTGCGCCACCACAGGTCAGGCTCATGTCAGGTTTTTTAAAACAAGTTTACTTATGTGTGAAATCTCAAAATATCTGTAAAACCAACTATTCATTTGACTATCTGAACCAAGTGTTCATTTTTCCAAGTCGAGGAAGGTGCAGTGATTTTTTACAAGTTCCCACAGCTGGGTAGTTTATTCACTGAGACACAGAAAGTGTTAACCATAAAGGAAAAGAATGGTAAACTGGATTACATTAAATGTAAAAAATTCTGCTCATGAGCCTGACCAGTGGTACAGTGGATAGCGTGTCGACCTGGGATGCTGAGGCCCCAGGTTTGAAACCCCAAGGTGGCCGGCTTGAGAGTGGGCTCATCTGCCTTGAGCACACAGTTGCCAGCTTAAACTCAAAGTTGGCAGGCTTTTTTTTAAAAAAAAAAAAGAGTTGCTGGCTTGAGCAAGGGGTCACTGGCTTGGTCTGAGCCCCTGTGTCAAGGCAAGTATGAGAGGCAATCAATAAACAACTAAAGGCCCTGGCTGGTTGGCTCAGGGGGACCCAGTCTGGCGTGCGGGGGACCCGGGTTCGATTCCTGGCCAGGGCACATAGGAGAAGCGCCCATTTGCTTCTCCACCCCCACCCCCTCCTTCCTCTCTGTCTCTCTCTTCCCCTCCCGCAGCCAAGGCTCCATTGGAGCAAAGATGGCCCGGGCGCTGGGGATGGCTCCTTGTCCTCTGCCCCAGGTGCTAGAGTGGCTCTGGTCACAGCAGAGTGATGCCCCGGAGGGGCAGATCATCGCCCCTGGTGGGCGTGCCGGGTGGATCCTGGTCGGGTGCATGTGGGAGTCTGTCTGACTGTATCTCCCCGTTTCCAGCTTAAAAAAAAAAAAAAAACAACTAAAGTGATGCAACTAAGAGTTGATGCTTCTCATCTCTCTCCCTTCCTATCTGTCTGTCTCTCTCTCTGCTAAAACAAAGAAAAAAGAAGAAAAAATTCTGCTCATGAAAAGACACCACAAAGAACATTAAAAGAAGAGCCAAAGAGTGGGAGAAGATATTTGCAATACATATAACTAACAAAGTACATCAGACTGTGATTATAAAAGAACTACAAATCAATAAGGATATGGTTGACGATCCAATAAAAAGATTGGGCAAAAGACATGAATAGGCACTTCACAAAAGTGGATTTTCAAATAGCTAATAAACATTTGAGAAGATACTCAATCTTGTTAACCAACAGAGAAATGCAAATTAAAACCCCAATGAAATGCTACTACACACCCACCGGAATGGCTAAAATAAACAAGACCAGCAGCCTGACCTGTGGTGGCGCAATGGATAAAGCGTCAACCTGGAAATGCTGAGGTTGCCGGTTCGAAACCCTGGGCTTGCCTGGTCAAGGCACATATGGGAGTTGATGCTTCCAGCTCCTCCCCCCTTCTCTCTCTCTGTCTCTCCTCTCTCTCTCTCTCTCTCTCTCTCTGTCTCTCCCTCTCCTCTCTAAAATGAATAAAAAACCAAACAAACAAACAAACAAAAAAAGACCAGCAATATTAAGTGTGGGTAAGAACATGGAACAACTGGCCATATGTACCAACTGATATAACTAGTTTGAAAAACTATGTGGTAGTATCTATTAAAACTAAAAACACTAATAATACTCCATACTCCAGCAGTTCACTCCTGAGTATACACTCAAGAGATGTATACTTATATGCAAAAAAGACATGATATTCAGAATAGCCAAATACTAGAAATGACCCAAATATCCATCAGCAGTAGAATGGATAAATCGGGACGTGTGACTGAAATGGAGCACTGTAGTATTCAGCTGTATACAACCACGAGCATGAGCAAACTGCGGGTGCCGCAGCAGTATGATTGAAGTTGAACAATTCCAGACACAAAAAAAGTACATATCACACAATTCTACTGAGATGAAGTTTAAAACCAGGCAACTAATCTACAATATTAGAAGTCAGGATAGCAGTTACCATGGTGGTAAAACAGAGTAGGCAAAAGCGGTGTGGTAATACTCTATTTTCTTTTTTATCAGAAGGGAGTTGTTGGCTCAGCGGTAGAGCGTCGGCCTAGCGTGCGGAGGACCCGGGTTCGATTCCCGGCCAGGGCACACAGGAGAAGCGCCCATTTGCTTCTCCACCCCTCCGCCGCGCTTTCCTCTCTGTCTCTCTCTTCCCCTCCCGCAGCCAAGGCTCCATTGGAGCAAAGATGGCCCGGGCGCTGGGGATGGCTCTGTGGCCTCTGCCTCAGGCGCTAGAGTGGCTCTGGTCGCAACGTGGCGATGCCCAGGATGGGCAGAGCATCGCCCCCTGGTGGGCAGAGCATCGCCCCTGGTGGGCGTGCCGGGTGGATCCCGGTCGGGCGCATGCGGGAGTCTGTCTGACTGTCTCTCCCTGTTTCCAGCTTCAGAAAAATGAAAAAAAAAAAAAAAAAAAAAAAAAAAAAAAGAAGGGAATTTACACAGACTTATTTACTGTGTGATAATACATTGAGCTTTGCACTTGTTATTTGTGCACTTTTGGCTTACTGAAAATGAAAAGTGGTCCTCACATAGAGTGGAAAGAGCATCAAGATGGTTAATGTGAGAAAGTGTCTGCAGAGAAAACGGAGCCTGGCGCTGACTCAGAGCCTGGCGCAGACTCAGAGCTCAGCGCCTCCAGCCTCAGGAGTCAACCCCTCCAGCCTCTGGCTGGCCCGCTCCTGGACACAGGGTGAGACCTGGGCAGTCAGGCTGAAAGGGGGAACTGGTGGCCTGTGGAGGAAGAGGAAGCCAAGTTTGGAAACTGTTGTAAGCAAGCTGGTGTTCATGACCAGAGGTCTAGATGTGGGGACAGTTGCTGAAAGCAGAGGGGGTGTTGGGTTCAAGTTTGAACTTACTTTACCACAATACAATGAGAAAGTGTTTAATTTATACAGGTCGCCATTACCTATTTTTTAAAGTGGTGATAATGGTACTGAACCAACTGGACTACTCTGAGGATTCAATATGAAAGTGTCTGTGTGTCAAAATATGCACGACTCCAAAAATATTAGTGGTACCTTGTGAAGGATGCAGTGGTACAATTTGCCACCAGAGGGAGCTCTACAAACAACTTGTTATAAATCCTACAATACAAGAGTCAGTAATACCAGTTAAGGAGGCTGGGGTTTTGCAAATAGGATGGGGAGATGAAAAGAGGCCCATGGTCATGGCAGCCTTCCCATCCTTTTCCTAAGCAGTAGACATCTTCTGGCCTCCAAATGAGTTTACATCACAACTGGATAGAGGTCCTGTATGAACCACCAGTCTGTAATGCAGGGGTCCCCAAACTACGGCCCGCGGGCCGCATGCGGCCCCCTGAGGCCATTTATCCGGCCCCGCCGCACTTCCAGAAGGGCCACCTCTTTCATTGCTTATCAGTGAGAGGAGCACAGGATGCTAGATGTACTGTATGTGGTGGTGCCGCAAAGCCCAGCGTCGCTCACGTACAGTACTGCTTCCGGTGACGCGGGACGCACGCGTCATATCACTTGTTACGGCTAGCAGTGGCAAATATGGAACTGGACATTGACCATCTCATTAGCCAAAAGCAGGCCCATAGTTCCCATTGAAATACTGGTCAGTTTGTTGATTTAAATTTACTTGTTCTTTATTTTAAATATTGTATTTGTTCCCGTTTTGTTTTTTTACTTTAAAATAAGATATGTGCAGTATGCATAGGGATTTGTTCATAGTTTTTTTTATAGTCCGGCCCTCCAACAGTCTGAGGGACAGTGAACTGGCCCCCTGTGTAAAAAGTTTGGGGACCCCTGCTGTAATGGGCATTGGAGGCCACCAGCCATCTGCTGACCCTCCACCCCAAGATAATTAACTGCTCAGAGCCTCCTCCAGGAGGCATGTGGTGAGGGAATAAGAGACACCCAGTAGGCCTGAGCACAGATTCTCCCAACCTTGCACCCCAGGGTTCACCTCCTCAACCCTGAGTTCAAGTAACATCTTCCACCTGGAAGTATTAGCCATCTCCATGACTAGACACACACTACATATGGCTAATGAGGACCACTCACATCTGTAGGATGGGTCCTGTGGTTAGACTCTCTGAGTTAGAATCCAAGGACTACTACTTGCTGTTTGACCTGGAACAAATCACCTTCCTCTCTGAGCCTCAGTTTTCCTTATCTTTAAAATGGAGATAAGCCTATCCACAAGGTTTACGAGTACTAAATAAGATAATACATGTAAAGTGCATAGCACACTGCCTGGCACATAGTGAACAGGCCCCAAATGTGAGTTAATTATTATTATCCAAAAAACTCTTCTTGAGATCTAACGCACCTTCTCACTTATTATCTAAGTGAGGAGGACAGAGCAAATGTCCTCATTTCACAGATGGGAAAACATGGGTTCAGTGATACCCCCAAGGTCACACAGTCAGTCAATGTGAAGAAGTCAGGAGAGTCACCTCTTAGCCCAGAAGCACCCACTGAAGCACTGCTCTTAAAACCATCTATGGGCCCTGGCTGGTTGGCTCAGCGGTAGAGTGTTGGCCTAGCGTGCGGAGGACCCGGGTTCGATTCCCAGCCAGGGCACACAGGAGAAGCGCCTATTTGCTTCTCCACCCCTCCGCCGCGCTTTCCTCTCTGTCTCTCTCTTCCCCTCCCGCAGCCAAGGCTCCATTGGAGCAAAGATGGCCCGGGCGCTGGGGATGGCTCTGTGGCCTCTGCCTCAGGCGCTAGAGTGGCTCTGGTCACAACATGGTGACGCCCAGGATGGGCAGAGCATCGCCCCCTGGTGGGCAGAGTGTCGCCCCTGGTGGGCGTGCCGGGTGGATCCTGGTCAGGCGCATGTGGGAGTCTGTCTGACTATCTCTCCCTGTTTCCAGCTTCAGAAAAATGAAAAATAAAATAAAATAAAATAAAAACCATCTATGAGGCTCGTGGTAGGAGCAGGGGTGCTGAACCCAAAGCACTGAGCCCAAGGAGAGCAGGAAGGCTGTTTTTAGTTCAGTGGGGCTGTAATCTGTTATGACACTGGGCAGGAGGAAAGGGAAGTTGAGTCCTAGCCTCTTGCCCCAAAGAGGAAGTGGATAGTGTGGGTACCCAAGTTCTGGGGTAGGGAGAAGGCATTTACCGTATTTCCCCATGTATAAGACGCACAAATTATCGAAACATTTGGGGTCTAAAAACTGGGTGCGTCTTACACAGTGGTTGTAGAGTTTTTTACTTGCATTTCTCGCTTTTTGCACTGATTGTATGTAGATATATGAAGACAGTGATTTGTCATCAGACACAGATGAGGACGAACTAATGGATGGGAGTTTTGACAGTAATGAGGAGTTGTATGAATTTTATGTTGAATAAAACTTGAGTTCAGGCTGACCAGGCGGTGGCGCAGTGGATAGAGCATCAGACTGGGATGCAGACGACCCAGTTTCGAGACCCCGAGGTTGCCAGCTTGAGCACGGGCTCATCTGGTTTGAGCAATAAAAAAGCTCATCAGCTTGGACCCAAGGTCGCTGGCTTGAGCAAGGGGTTACTTGGTCTGCTGTAGCCCCCCCCCCGTCAAGGCACATATGAGAAAGCAATCAATAAACAACTAAAGTGCCACAACGAAAAACTGATGATTGATGCTTCTCATCTCTCTTCATTCCTGTCTGTCTGTCCCTCTCTATCTCTCTTTCTGACTCTCTCTCTGTCTCTGTAAAAAAAAAACAAAAAACAAAAAAAAAAACCCTTGAGTTCAATTAACTTTATGTAATACATTTTTTTTTTTTCAAATTTAAGGCCTCCAAATTAAGGTGCATCTTATACAGGGGAGCGTCTTCTATATGGGAGTGTCTTATACATAGGGAAATATGGTAGTACCCTGGCAGCCCATAATAACCAAGGCAGAAGAGTTGCAGATGCTCCAAAGGGTTTCCCTATCTGCTAGAGCTGCGTTAAAGCCCAGGCTTTGGAGTAAGCAAGCCTGCCTTTAGGGCTACATCCTATGTGTGACAGGGAGCAGGTTGCTGAACTTTTTGAGCCAGTTTCCTCATCTAAAAATGGCGCTGCTGGGCCCTGGCCGGTTGGCTCAGTGGTAGAGCGTCAGCCTGGCGTGCAGAAGTCCCGGGTTTGATTCCCGGCCAGGGCACACAGGAGAAGCGCCCATCTGCTTCTCCACCCCTCCCCTCCTTCCTCTCTGTCTCTCTCTTCCCCTCCCGCAGACAAGGCTCCATTGGAGCGAAGATGGCCCGGGCGCTGAGGATGGCTCCATGACCTCTGCCTCAGGCGCTAGAATGGCTCTGGTCACAATAGAGCGACGCCCCGGAGGGGCAGAGCATCGCCCCCTGGTGGGCAGAGCGTCGTCCCCTGGTGGGCGTGCCGGGTAGATCCCGGTCAGGCGCATGTGGGAGTCTGTCTGACTGTCTCTCCCTGTTTCCGGCTTCAGAAAAATACAGAAAAAAAAAATGGGGCTGCTGTTCTGTGGCTAAAATGAAATAATGCGTGCAGAATGCTCTGCACCAGCATGGCACATCACTGCTGCAGAATGCCAAGTGTCCCTCAGCTTCTGGGGCATTCATTGTTCATTTGGCCAAAGAAGAGCTTTTAGCAGAAGAGCTGGCTTTCTAGAGTAAGTCTGAGGGAACAAGCAACTGGCCTGATGCACTAAAAAGGAAGCATGTTTCCCTCCCAGTGGGAAAAGGACTGGAATCTGGGAATGACGGGTGTGCTCCTGTTCAAAGACGGAGACTTTCCCCAAGGTGGAGTCCACCCTTGTTCCCACCTGACAGTAGGTATCTATGATGGACAGAGGGAGTCTGGGTGAAGAGAAACAGCATAATCACCACTCTAACCTGGCATCCTGATGCCCAAAAATGCATTCTTACTCCAAAATTAAACCTACCTTTTTTTTTTTTTAAGATTTTATTTATTTATTTTAGAGAGGAGAGAGGGGGAGAGAGAGAGAGAGAGAGAGAGAGAGAGAGAGAGAGAGAGAGAGAGAAAGGAGGAGCAGGAAGCTTCAACTCCCATATGTGTCTTGACTGGGCAAGCCCAGGGTTTTGTTTGGTTCTTTTTTTTGTTTTTTGTTTTTTTGTATTTCTTCCGAAGCTGGAAATGGGGAGGCAGTCAGACAGACTCCCGCATGCGCCCAACTGGGATCCACCTGGCATGCCCACCAGGGGGCGATGCTCTGCCCATCTTGGGGTGTCGCTCTGCCGCAATCAGAGCCATTCTAGCGCCTGAGGCAGAGACCACAGAGCCATCCTCAGCGCCCGGGCCAACTTTGCTCCAATGGAGCCTTGGCTGTGGGAGGGGGAGAGAGAGACAGAGAGGAAGGGGGGGTGGAGAAGCAAATGGGCGCTTCTCCTGTGTGCCCTGGCCAGGAATCGAACCCGGGTCCCCCGCACGCCAGGCCGACGCTCTACAGCTGAGCCAACCGGCCAGGGCCTAGGCCGGGGTTTTGAACCAGCAACCTCAGCGTTCCAGGTCAGCAATCTAGCCACTGCACCACCACAGGTCAGGCAGAGTTAATTCTCTCATATTCAGAAATGAGGAGGTACACAGGAAGTCCAGGCTGGCAGGCTGGCATGGTGGCTCCACAGAATCTTCAGAATCCTGGGCTCCCTCTACTTTTCTGCTTCACTCTTCAAACTGTGACTTCTCTCATCAGTGTCACCTCATGCTCCAAAGATGGGCTCCACTCATCACATTTACAATCCAGGATGATGTGCAGACTCAATAAGAAGGATAGAAAGAGCCAAAAGACTCACAGCCAGCCACGTCATCTCCCTGTTAGCCAGTTCCACTTACATCTGACTGGCCAGAAATTAGACATTTGGCTGAATTTAGCTGCAAAAAGGGCTGGGAAAGGCTAGTTTAGTGCATTGCAGCCCTGCACTCCTCCACTCAGATGAAGTCCAGTCCTCACCGGAGCCTTGTCTAGAAGAGAGGTTGGCCTTTTTCTGACCCACCAATGACACTGGCAGTAGCCCTAGAAGTGAGGATAAATTGCTCCCAGGAAGGCAGCGTTCCAGAATACGAGTGTGTCTAAGGAAAAGAGCACCTGTCAATATCTGAAACAAGAGCTGAGCATATTGCTTAAAAAAGGTGGAACAATGCTTTTTAGGTGCAATCTCTTCAAATGGGGCAAGAAAGTGATCTTCTATAAGGTGCTGGGAGGTGTGAAGGGCAGCGACTGGCTGGAGGAGTGCTGTTCAGGTATTGGTTGATGAGCTAGAGTGTGGCTGTTGTTGATTGGCTGGCTTACAGAAGCATGCCCACTGAAGCAAATTGTCCTTGTTCAGTTAAAAGGAGATGAGTTGTCATTGATTAAATGGTTTAAAACGTGGGGTTTCTTGTTGCCATGGCAACATGACAGTCTTTCCTTGGGTAGAGAACTTCTTTTTTCCTCAAGTGTTGACTAGCTCAAATTAATCACCCTCCCACTGTTACTTTAACAGTAGACCATGTTTGCTCAAGGGGATAAATCTCCAGACGGATTTAGAGGCTGTCTGACGTGAGGCACCTGCCTGGGCCCAGCTGTGACAATGAGGCCCAGTTCCTGTCATCCCCCACCAAGATCCTTGTGTGGGGGTTTCCAATACAAGGATCAGGGACATTAGTTTCATAACAAGGGAGGGTCCTGGCCCAGGGTCACATATCAAATCAGAGATGTCCCTGATGTTAGGTGCCAACAGATGGAGTGTGGGGCCTTGTCCAGACTTTACAGTCAATTTTTGTCCCTGCCTCCACCAAGGCCTCTTCTTCATCCCTCCTTCATGTCCATTCATCGGCTTGTTGGAAGCTGATCCACAACTGCTGGCTGACAAGGTCACAGCAGGAGAAGATCCACAACTGCTGATTGACAAAGTCACAGCAGAGAAGACCAACGGCTGCTGGTTGACAAAGTCACAGCAGTGAAGATTAATGGCTGCTGGTTGACAAAGTCACAGCAGAGAAAAGGCACAATGATACTTCCCCCTTTGACCTTTTGAATTAATTTGGCCTTATATCCCCCCTTTTCTGGGTATGTGCTATCATTTATGGCACAGGGATAATAGTACTGTGCTTTCCCTGCAGATTCGTAGTAATTTCTTTGGAAATGAGACAGAGGGTGTGAGTTCCACAGAAAAGCCTGTAAGCCCCTTTGCCTGGGCTCATAGACATAAGAGGCTGGCTATGATATCCCTCGAAAAGGGTTAAGTTTGTAGGAGAATTCCTTCTTATTAATCATGTTAGAAAAAATAGATTGTAACTTATGAATAGGTAGGAAACAGTAACTATACACAGAAGCACCTTTCAGCCTTCACTTAATCCATTACTTTACCTCCCTAGCCTTTTCATGTGGTAGAGTAAAGAAACTTTCCTTTCTTCTTGCATACCTGACCTGCAGGTGGTGGAACACTCTGAGAAGAATAAAGTTAGAACTTAACTAGTGTATGAATATAGTAGATAAATAAAATTTGACTACACAATAGGACCTTAGGTAAGGTAGAGTTATTAATCAGTACTGTACCAATATTTAGAAGTTTGTACCAATATTGTTATTGCTGTTAAAGTTATTATATAACTGTACTTTGTATGACTTACCACCTGATTTATAGCTTATAGAAATGAATTAATTGTTGCCTAGAAATATGTAACCATAGTGAAACAAAAACAATGATTAATCAATATATTCTGAATATCATGTGATTGTAATTTAGTGTGTGTGTATAAAAATAAAGCTAGACCAGCCATTGGCAGAGATGCCTGGCAGTAAATGCTAAAGAGAAAAAAAGAATTCGGCTCTCTCACTCAATTCACACCGACACCGTCTCTTCCTGTGGGACCCCTGGATTCCCCCCGGGGCTGGACCCCGGCATCAGCTCAGCAGGAACCACACGTGCTGGCCTAACCACACCCCGAGGGTCACTCCTGGAACCTGGGGAGATTCGGAGCTGCACCAGCACCCACAATGAAAGCACACACCTCTTTTGCTGCAGCACAGCGGTCATTTTAGATTCTCCAAAGCTCTCCAGCCACACCCACTCCGCGGCCACTGAGCAATGGCTTTTGGTGGCTAGGCTCATGCCTGACCTGTGGAAGCTCAGTGGATAAAGTGTCAACCTGGGACACTGAGGTCCCAGGTTCCAAACCCTGAGGTCACCGGTTTGAGTGAAGGCTCACCAGCTTAAGCACAATGTTGTGACTTAAGTGTGGGATCATTGACATGATCCCAAGGTCACTGGCTTGAACCCAAGGTCGCTGGCTTAAGCAAGGGGTCACTGGCTCGGCTGGAGACTGATGATCAAGGCATGTGAGAAGCAACCAATGAACAAATGAAATGACTCAACTATGAGCTGATGCTTCTCATCTCTCCCTGTCTCTCTCACTAAAAAAAAAAAAAAGTAATTAAAAAACCTTTTAAATAAAGCTTTATTGAAATATAACACACATACAGTGGTCCCCAACCTTTTTTGGGCCACAGACTGGTTTAATGTCATAAAATACTTTCACCCTGGCCGGTTGGCTCAGTGTTAGAGCGTCGGCCTGGCGTGCAGGAGTCCCGGGTTCAATTCCCGGCCAGGGCACACAGGAGAAGCACCCATCTGCTTCTCCACCCCTCCCCCTCTCCTTCCTCTCTGTCTCTCTCTTCCCCTCCCGCAGCCAAGGCTCCATTGGAGCAAAGTTTGCCCGGGTGCTGAAGATGGCTCTATGGCTCTGGTTGCAACAGAGCAATGCCCCAAATGGGTAGAGCATCGCCCCCTGGTGGGCATGCTGGGTGGATCCCGGTTGGGCGCATGCAGGAGTCTGTCTGCCTCCCCGTTTCCAACTTCATAAAAATACAAAAAAAAAAAAAAAAAAAAAAAAAGAAGAAGAAAATACTTTCACAGACCGGCCTTTAGGGTGGGACGGATATATGTATCACGTGACCGAGACAAACGTCAAGAGTGAGTCTTAGACGGATGTAACAGAGGGAATCTGGTCATTTTTTAAAAATAAAACATTGTTCAGACTTAAATATAAATAAAACGGAAATAATGTAAGTTATTTATTCTTTCTCTGTGGACCGGTACCAAATGGCCCACGGACCGATACTGGTCCGTGGCCCGGGGATTGGGGACCACTGACATAGAGGGAAGGAGAGAGAGGGGAGGAAGAAGGGTTTGTTTGTTGTTCCACTTAGTCATGCATTCTTTGGCTGATTCCTGTGTGTGTCTTGAGGGGGCATCAGACCTGCAACCTTGTTGTTTCAGGACAATGCTCTTAACTGACTGAGCTAAGGGGCCAGGGCACCAGTCCTTCATTCTTGTTTATGGCTGAGTAACATACCTGCTGTATGGATACACCACATTTTATTTATCTCTTCATCAGGTGATTGTAAGGTATTTTTCCCCACCGAGAAGGGAGGAATGGGGCTCAGAGCCACAAAGTGTGGAATAACAAAAGGCTTTATTGAGTACAGAGTGCGCATCCCACCTGGCAAGGTTCCCTGGCCCCGAGGTAAGATGGAGGCCATGGAAGTCGCAAGGATTAAACCGCGTGGGAGATATTTAAAGGGTCCCTCTAGGGAAGTCGAGCTAATATGATGTGGTAAAATCTCACTGGCTGGCAGACGGTCGCTTTTTTCCAAAGGGTTCCTGTGAAGCCTCTTTTGGAGCGCTTGGTTGTGGGCACTCCTAGCCAAAGTTTGCGGGCCTGGGTTCCCCACGTGACCATCCCCCATTATCCACCGACCTTACATTCTGACCTTTTGTGTTAAATAGAAAAGGGGCGCCGTTTATTCATCTGGCTACTTCCTGCTGATTAGGAGCATCATGGGAGGGGGAGATCTGAAGGTGGTGGTTTTGAGGGGTGTCAGAAGGAACATCTGTGTGGCCGTGAGTTGAGAAACTTCACGATGCGGTCCTGCAAGGATTTAAATAAAAGGGGGAGTAATAGGAGGATTTGCAGGGTCCAGCCTTTTGGTGAGCTGGAGATGGATGGAGTCCAGTGGTTCTGACTGCCAGTGGTTCTGTAAGGAGGCAAGCTTGAGGCAAAACTGCATGTCAGGAGAGGCGTAAAAAGGGGAAAGGAAGGGGCCCCATCCATTCCCATAACCGAGACCTGTGAGGGAACTAGAGGTCCAGAGTGTGATGGCAAAACAGAGAAGGTAGCCCCCATGTCCACAAGAAATGAGGATAGTTGCAGCATACCCTGGGTTCTCCATGTCCAGGCTGTGTCCTAGAAGTTCGAGCAATGCGCCCACCTGGCTGGATTGGCCTTCCCACTCAGGCGGTTTGTCCTCCACGTAGAGGCGCTGAGGAAAAACCTGTTGCCCAAAGGGGCAATCGCTCTGCCAATGACTGGGCTGCTTGCAGTCAGGGCAGGGCTCAGTGGGCAGTTGCAGGCAGGGGCACTGCCGGGATGAGTGGTCCTGCTTGCCACACTTAAAGCAAGCTCCTGGTGGGGATCCTCTTGGCGGCTCGGACTTAGGTCGAGCACCCTCTGTGCCTTGCCTCTGTTGTTCTACTGGCCTCAGGGTTGCCACACGAGCCGGGGTTTAGAGCATTACCTTCTGCTGCATGCGGGCCTGGCAAACAGCCTTGGCCTGTTTCTACTAATTGGGACTGTTAAAAACTTTAAATGCCGTGTTCACAGGTTCCGGATAGGGGTTTTGGGGGGGGGGATTGGGAATAAGAGGAGGAGGGCTCGTGTGGAGCCTGGCACCCAGATCCTGCAGGAAACGCTGGAGCCAAAGGCAGGACAGGACAGGAACTTCCTGCAAGAAAATTGGGGTTGGACGTTCTGAAAACCGGTATAAGAGCCAATGCCAGGCTGAGAATGGCCTGACGGAGGAGGGGTTTAAGAACACAGTGAAGGGAGGGACCCCTGGCCAGCAGGGGAGGAGAAAGAGATGGTAGTGGTGAATAAGAAACAGGTTTCTGCGAAGGTAGGGGAGGGGGCTTTCAGAGGGAAGAGACCCGAACACAAAAGAGGTCCGCAGAGGGACCAGAGAAGTCCCAAGAGAGGGGCGTCCCTGGGGTCAGACAGGAGGGAGAGAGTTGGGAGTCTGCGGAAAAGGAAAGATCAGGAGTGGAGGTTTTAGGTGAGGTTTCTCTGGCCAGAAAAAGGCCTGCTCAGTGGAACAGGCGGCACAGAGATTAAGGACAGGTGCGCGAATAATTAGAAGCCGTGTATGTAAGAGATCTCCAATCAGTTCCCAGCTTTTTTGGTGATAGTTAAATTGGTGAGGGTGTTAACACCGAAAGTCCCTTCAGGAGGCTAATTCAGTGGGTTCTGTGGCCTGGCCACAGCGGAGAAGAAAAACAGCTTCTTCTTCTTTAGGGAGGGAGATTCCTGTGCCCCCACAGCCGCCCTCAGTCCTCGGAGTGGTCAGATTTGAGTATTAGTGTCCTAAATATCAAGGTCTGGCCACGGGCGGAAAAGGTAAAGTGGATGCGCTTGGGACGTCTCTGCAAGCACACACTTACTCGGAACGGAAAAGACTTCCCTGACGTACATACGGTTTCGAACAGGGAGTCTCGGAAGAAAGAACTCAAGGGTGGCTGGAGGCAGGGGACTTACCGCACCATGCACCGAAGTAGGTGAAAGGTTGGAGATCCTGGTTCTTTCTCGGAGGGGATGGGGAAGAGGAGCGGTCCTTGCAGACTTCAACTCCTCCTGGGTTTTCAGCACCAAAATGTAAGGTATTTTTCCCCGCCAAGAAGGAAGGAAAAGGGCTCAGAGCCACCAAGTGTGGAATAACAAAAGGCTTTATTAAGTACAGAGTGTGCATCCCGCCCGGCGAGGTTCCCTGGCCCCGAAGAAAGAAAGATGGAGGAGATGGAGGCCAGGGAAGTCGCAAGGATTAAACTGCGTGGGAGATATTTAAAGGGTCCCTCTAGGGAAGTCGAGCTAATATGACGTGGAGAAATCTCACTGGCTGGCAGACGGTCACTGTTTTCCAAAGGGTTCCTGTGAAGCCTCTTTTGGCACGCTTGGTTGTGGGTGGTCCTAGCCAAAGTTGGCGGGCCTGGGTTTCCCACGTGACCACCCCTCATTATCCACCAATCTTACAGTGATGAACATTTGCGTTGTTTCCACCTTTGTCTATTGTGAATAATGCTGCTGTAAACCTTTGTATCCAAGTTTTTGTGTGGATGTATGCTTCATTTCTCTTGAGTATACACCTAGGAGTGAAGTTACTAGATCATACAGTAACTCCATTTTTAACCATTTGAGGAACTCATGAGGGTTTTTTTTTTTATATACAGAGGCAGAGATAGACAGGGACAGACAGACAGGAACGGAGACAGATGAGAAGCATCAATCATCAGTTTCTCATTGCGCGTTGCGACTTCTTAGTTGTTCATTGATTGCTTTCTCACATTTGCCTTGACCGTGGGCCTTCAGCTGACCGAGTAACCCCCTGCTGGAGCCAGCGACCTTGGGTCCAAGCTGGTGAGCTCTTTGCTCAAGCCAGATGAGCCCGCGCTCAAGCTGGTGACCTTGGGGTCTCGAACCTGGGTCCTTCCGCATCCCAGTCCAACGCTCTATCCACTGCACCACCACCTGGTCAGGCTCATGAGGGTTTCTGATGGTCATTCTTGTCCGTGTTTCTTAGGCTGGATAACCCTGAGCCGGCTCCTGTTGTCACCTCTGGGAGACAGGCACTTTCCTCCATTGCAGTCAGAAGGATAAAACCATCAGTATCCCTACTCTACCCCTGGCAAAATCCTTAACCAGAATATGGAAACCTGGTTACCTTGCTGTTGGCTGGCAGGTACCAGTAATAGCTTTCCTCAATAAGTAGTCACTAGGAGATGACCTAAAAAACATTCTGACAAATTTATAGCATGTACTCATAGCATGGGAAGCCATGAGAATATGCCCCAGGATCTCATACCACAGACTGAGGCCCCAGCTGAATCACTCTGAAACCCCCACGGCATTCAGACAGAGGTCATGATGCCCAGGGGCTGTCCGGCCTGGACTTATTAGCCCTGTATTAAGGTTACAAAGGCTGGCCTGGTTGTGGGAGACCAGGGACTCCTGTGAAGGGTGATTTTGGCTTAAGGATTCCCCAACAGCCTGCTGACTCTCCCTCAAACACGTACTACAGCCTGAGATGCTTCCATCCACTCAACTTTCCTTCCCTACTGTTGGAATCCATGGGAGTTCGAAAGACCAGAGTAATGGGCTTTATTGAAAGGAAGAAAGGAACCCTGCCGGGCACTTCTCCCAGGGAAAAGAGCACTGGTTACAGACTAGGGGTGAGTTATATAGTGTTTGGGAGAGCCTGAGGGGATACTGAGGCAAAAGTCCTGATATGTCAGGAGCCCCTCCTTGGGGCAGCTTGTCAGCTTTTTGGAATTCCTCTGTCTCAGGGGTGATAGTCCAGTAAGGGTGAGATCTGACAGATAAGCGGAACATCAAGAGGGCAGTTTGGAATACACATATCTATCATTTCTCAACTCTGTGGTTACATATAAAAGAAAGGCAGTTATTAATTTTATAATATATGGTGAGGGGTGTCGAGGAGAAACAGGAGAAAAAATTGGAAAATTATTGCTTCTTCTGGAGAGAACTCAAGAAAAGAACCTTGCCAAGCCAAGTTCCCCATCCAGTTAAGGAGGTGGTCAATTTCCGTGCTGTGAGGTCTGAACCAGGCAATGTCCTCAAAAACCTGAGTGAGGAAGTAAAAAAATTTTGCGAGGTAGTAATTGTTGCTTGCTGCAAGTGCTGAGTGGACAGAGTGACATGGTGATACATGGTCTCCTGGATGAGCCTCATGAGACGTGCTGGTCTGGTTCCTCTTGAATGGGAGAACATGCGGAAAGTTTTAGAGACAGGGAACCTGTTGGTGTAAGTTTTTAGCAGGACTGAATATGTGTGATTTAAAAGGAAGAGGGTTTGGAGAACATTCAGGAGGGAACTTCTTGGGCTGAGAGGTGGCTTCTTCCTGCTCTGATCCCTACCTATTTGATATTTCCCTCGTGAAGTTCTCTGTATATGGGAATAGGAGTGTAGGAACATTTGATTGTAGGTAATCCTAGAGATTTCTCTCATCTGGGCCAGTAGGAACTTGATAAAGAAGGGGGCAAGTGTTTGGATAAGGAGGGTTGTATAGTGGAGGGTGAAACTTCTTCCATGGTAAAGTCAGAGATATTTTTTCCTGGCAGCCCTGGAGAGAGCAGTTAGCTTGAGCTAAAAGAAATGTTTCTGTCGTTTGTAGGCTCTTCTTCAGCCAAGAAGACCCAGTGATCTTGTCCCTTTACTATGTGAAGGGTAAAAAGACTGAGAAGCGTTAAGAGGTGAATGCTATTCATTCTCCTAGTTCTTCAAGGATACGGAAGAGCTTTAGGGTTAGGGGACCTGTAGGGGTTGAAAGATAGGATTTAGGAGGTTTGCTGATATAGGGTTTCAGATTTTTCTGTTTCACGAAGGCAGGTTTCAGGGTTGATGTGTAGGGTTAGGTAGATTTTTTCCAATTTTCTGATTGGCGAAGGTCTGTATGTGGTTTTGTAAGAAACTAGTGAACAATGTAAGAGGCAGGGTCTAAAAGTTAGAAAAATAAATAGGAGAGTGAGTGGACTAATGAAAGGCTATAGTCAAGACACCCAGTTTGTGTGAAACCACTGATTCCATGTATACAAATTCGCTGGGCTTCATAGAGAGAGAGAGAGAGAGAGAGAGAGAGAGAGAGAGTAGGAATAAGACAGGGAAGTGGCCAGTCCCTCTGCCCTTAGACCTATTTTTGTAGAGATTTTTAAAGCAACAAGAAGAGGGATTACTGGTACAGCTTGTTTGGTTCTTAGATTGACGGGTAATGTACTGGGAATTAAAAGAGGCTCATGGGGTAGGATTAGGTTGATATTTGGGGTGAGATAGATTAGGGTACAGGTTTCTGTACAATTAGTAAGGAAACACATATAGGTGTTGGTCCCATATGAGTAGAAAGTCCCTGATTTGGTAAGGTAAGTTGAGAGGTGCAGTGCGAGTGAGTTGTCAGGATTATGGTGTGTGGACCTGTCCATGTGAAAGTTAGTCCTTGGGTGATGAAATGCTGGAAGCGCCCCTTGGATGGTCTTTGAACAGTTTGCTGAGTAACCTGTAATCCTGCAAGTACTTAGTAAAAGGGTGGTTACATTTCTACACTTTGCAGTTAGAGTTTAAGTCCTAATGACCACTGCTTCTAGCTGGAATTAGCAGCAGGTCCCAGCCTACAATAGGCATGGGGCATTGAGACAAGAGGAATAAAGGAGACACTATACATTGAATAAAGCAACAAAATCAGACTGTCAATACCCACAGTAGAGATCTTCGAGGGATAAATAAAACTCAAATATTCAGGCAAGGCATAGTAGATGGCCCTTGTGTTTACAATAAATGAGATCAGTTTATTTGCTACTTGGAAGAACTACCTTAGGCTCGTGAACAATGTCCTTGGGCCTTCAGTGGCAATTCCCAGCATGTTGGGCAAGGTCAGGGTATAGGTAGCTGGAGCAGGGCTAGAAGAGACTAAACCCTCCTTCCATGGAGCAAGGGGGCAGCTTACCTTCTCGTGTCCCTCTTTCCACAGCAAAGATGTGTCCTTGGTGGGGCTGAGAATCCTCGCAGGCTTCAGTTCAATGACCTTTCTTTCCATTCTTGAAGCAGGGCCTGATGGAATCCTATGAAGCCTTTAGGGTGCTGGAGCCTTTAAGAGCGTAGACCAAAGCTGGTATTTTCTGACCTCTTTTGGGCCTTATTTGTCTTTTCTGTTACTCCCTTGGCCATTATAGACCTTAAAAGCCATGCTCCAAAGATCTACTGAAGGGCTTGACTAAGAGAGCAAAATTGGGAATCTAGTGTCTAAAGAAGCCTATTAGACCAAGGAAAGAAAGGATTTGATCTGTGGTGGCAGGTGGTTGGAGACTGCGGAGGGTCTGAGTTCAATCTAGGGCAGGGGTCTCAAACTCAACTCAGCATGTGGGCCGCAGAGCAAGATCACAGCCCTTCGGCGGGCCGCACTAGGTCTACAAAAGGCAACTGTTATGCAACACTTTTCTCACTGCAGTTGAAAACAAAAAAAAATCAGTACAACAAGCACAATCGTACATGCAGTTTACTCAGTGTCACAAAACGACCAGAAACTGTAGTTCACATCACAACTGCTGTTAAGCTAATATCTAGCTAGGATGCTAGAGAAATGAAAAATACAAGTAGGCCCCTAGGCTTACTTAATTTTATCCAAAATATTTTGAACTTCGTGGATTAGTCTGCGGGCCGCACAAAATTGTTTGGCGGGCCGCATGCGGCCAGCGGGCCGCGAGTTTGAGACCCCTGATCTAGGGTGAGACCTCAGGTGGTGGGGGTCAAGGTGATGCCCAGATAGACTACGGACTAGAGTGAAGTTGAGCCTTAGCAGAGAAGACACGATATCATTTCATAGTGAGGATGTTAAGAAGGTGGCGGTGTGTCTCCTTGAGGTAGGCAGGGAGGGGCTGCAGAGGAGTAGGTTATTTACATATTGTAAGAGTATTAGTTTTGAGATTGCATGCTGCTAAATCCTGAGCTAGTGCCTGCCCAAACAGCTGTGGGCTGTTTTTGAACCCCTGGGGTAAGATAGTCCATGTAAATTGCTGTGCTGCATTAGTGTCCGGGTCAGTCCAAATAAAGGAAAACAGAAAGTAAGAGTTAGGGTGTAGAAGAATGGTAAAGAAGGCGTTCTTGAGGTCTAGGACCATGAAGTGAGTGGTGTTTGAGGGAATGTGTGACAGTAACTTGTAGAGATTTGGGACTACTGGATAGAGGGGAACTACAGCCTCATTGATTAGGCATAAGTCTTGTACGAGGTGATAAGCCCTTGAAGATTTTCGAACAGGAAGGATGGGGGTATTGCAGGGAGAGTCTGTGGGGATGAGTAAGCCTTGATTAAGAGGCAGGTAATTATTGGTTTAAGGCCTTAGAAACAGATACAGTTACACATTAAACAAAGATTTTACATACAAATTATAAATTAAGATATTTAAATAAACACACTTTACTTGTTTCAATTAAAATTATATTAGAGATTTTTTTCTGACAAAGAGACAAAACAGATTACTTACACAGCTTAACAGACAACTCTGCCTTTTTAAGCTTTTCGAGATGGCAGGGAGTTGTCAGCATAGAGGGGAGGAAGAGAGAAAGCAGACGGATGGACAGTGTGAACAGCCGGATAGAAAGAAGGAGGGTCAGAATCTGCAGGAGGAGGGGGAGGAGGTTGAAGTGCTGGTGGTGGTGCCACGTGGTCAGAGGAGTTAAAAAGATTAGAGCCCGCCTGACTTGTGGTGGTGCAGTGGATAAAGCGTCGACCTGGAACGCTGAGGCCGCTGGTTCGAAACCCTGGGCTTCCGTGGTCAAGGCACATATGGGAGTTGAAGCTTCCTGCTCCTCCCTTCTCAATCTCTCTCTCCTTCTCTCTCTCTCTCTTCTCTAAAATGAATAAATAAATAAAAATAATTTAAAAAAAAGAAAGGCACATATGGGAGTTGATGCTTCCTGCTCCTCCCTCCTTTCCTTCTCTCTCTCTCTCTCTCTCTATTTATCTCTCTCTCCCCTCTAAAATGAATAAATAAATTAAAAAAAAAAATTAAAAAAAAAAAAAAAAAAAAAAAGATTAGAGCCTGTGAGGAGAAGGGAGGGGACGAGGGGGAGTGGAAGGCACAGTTGCAGTCTGTAAGGAAGGAGAAGGGGCCGAAGAAGAGATAGGCAGAGCCTGTGAGGAGGGGGTTGGGGCGAGGGAGAGACAGGCACCACTGCTGGAGCAGCAGCTTCTAAGGAGGGGGGAGGGGACGAAGAGGAGAGAGGTATTTGCAAGTGAATGAGAAACAGGATTCTTGTGAAGGGAGGGGGCTTTCTGGAGGGAAGAGACTCAGTGGAAGAGGTCTGCAGAGGGGCCAGAGAGGGGTGCCGGGAGAGGGAGAGGGGCATCCCTGGGGGTCAGGCAGGAGGGGGGGAGAATTGGGAGTCCACAGAGAAGGAGAGATCAGGAGCGGAGGTTTTAGGTGAGGTTTCTTTGGCCAAAAATGGCCTGCGTGTAGAACAGGCGGCACAAAGATTAAGGATGGGAACAAAGGTAGAAGAGACCCTGCATGTAAGAAATCTCTCAGACCTTCCCAGTCCAGTGGCAGAAATTATTGAGATTTTTTTTTTTTTTTGTATTTTTCTGAAGCTGGAAATGGGGAGAGACAGTCAGACAGACTCCCGCATGTGCCTGATCGGGATCCACCCGGCACGCCCACCAGGGGGCGATGCTCTGCCCACCAGGGGGCAATGCTCTGCCCCTAGGGGCGTCGCTCTGTCGCGACCAGAGCCACTCTAGCGCCTGGGGCAGAGGCCAAGGAGCCATCCCCAGCGCCGGGGGCCATCTTCGCTCCAATGGAGCCTTGGCTGCAGGAGGGGAAGAGAGAGACAGAGAGGAAGGAGGGGGGGAGGGGTGGAGAAGCAGATGGGCGCTTCTCCTGCGTGCCCTGGCCGGGAATTGAACCTGGGACTTCTGTACGCCAGGCCGACGCTCTACCACTGAGCCAACCGGCCAGGGCCTGAGATTTTTTAAGAGGCATCCCAAAGGAGTAGTCCCGAAGGAGTAGTCTCTGAGGTCTGAGATTGGGAGGATCCCATGTTAGGCTGAGAATAAAAAAAGAGAAGAGTGTCCTCAAACTCCATTATTCTGAGTAGAGTAGAGTGTGTGGGATGTGAGGAGACCGATCGTCACCGGAGACCTCAGCCCCAGAGTAGTAGTAGAAAGCAACCTGGCTAGTCGCCTAGACTTTCGAGGAAGTCTGTAGAAGCAGGCTGCTCGGAGTAGAAACCTCCCAAACTGTGAACCTCAGAGAGTAGAGTGAGGGTGAGGGAAGGAGAGGAGCCTACCAGAGATTGGGAAAGAGCAGAAATTCCTTACCTTCTGGTCCAGCAAGGGTTTGAGACAGGTTCGGGTAGCCGGCCAATCAACCTACATTCACACAGCCAAACAGAATCAGGGAGTTAGCCCGGGACGAGTTGCCACTGCCCACTGCTTCCCTGGTAGTATAAATTTGGCTGGTGAAGGGGATCGTCCAGGTGTCTGGTACCCTGTCCCTGGTTTTGGCACCAAATGTTAGGATCCATCAGAGTCCCAAAAGACCAGTGTAACAGGCTTTATTGAAAGGAAGAAAGGAACCCTGCCAGGCTGACTCATAAGGGAGAGTCGAGCTCCAGGCATGGCCTGGGACCGGGTTTTAAGGGTTTTGGGGAGGAGGAGTGGGAAGGGTCCTGGGCTTTCAATCATCCAGGACCTCTCGGCTTGTGACATCAGACATTCCTTTGCGGTTGGTCATCTGCCACAAGCCCTGAAACAGACTTCCTGGCAGGGTTAAAGAAATGAAACCTAAGAACCATGGGGTCAGGTCTGTGATCCCATACTCAGACCGGTGACCCCGTGCTCAAACTGATGAGCCCATGCTCAAGTTGGTGAGCCTGCAATCAAGGCGGATGAACCCACTGTTAAGCTGGCGACCTTGGGGTTTCGAATCTGAGACCTCAGTGTTCCAAGTCGATGCTCTATCCACTGCATCACTTCTGATCAGGCCAGAGAGGTCTTTGTTGTTTTAAGGGTAATAGGGCTGTGACTACTGATTATCCAACTCTGAGTTTCTGTCACTGCTCATCCAATAAACTAGCTATCAGGGAAATTTCCCTGTGGACTGAGGAATTAAAGCACTGAGCCAGAAGGGAAGCTCTCTGCCCTATAGGTTTAGAGGCTGGCTGGAGGCCCGCTGAGTGCCTTTGGCCCAGGAGATGACAGCTAAGACTGTGGAGCACAGATGTCCAAGCCTACTCTCCATGCAGGAGACTTACTGGTCACAGTTCCCTGAGGGGCAGAGAGAGAAAGCGGTAACCTGAGTAGGTGATCAGAGCCCCTTGCACCTGCTTTGTTCTCAGAATATGTGAATGTATCTGGAATCAGCCCAGGAATCAGCCATGACAAAATGTCTGTGTGTCTTGTGTTCAGTAGAGATAACAATTAAAAAATTGAAAAAAGCAGTGGCAGGCAGAAGACACTGGTTTATCCTTACCCTTACTGACATCTGAGAAAGTGCCTTGACTTGATAGGCTCTAAGCTTTTCCCCAGATTTGTGATGCTGTGATAGATGGTGAACCTGATCTCTGTCTATGAATCCTGGCTTCCAGCTGCAAAGCCTTATCGATCCTTACAATGGTCCTTCCCATACTGCTCCTTCTCCATATCTCTCTGGGCTCCTGCCTCTCTCTTCCTGACACAGCAAGCCCCAACTTGGGGGCCCTTCTCCGCGGATCATCTCTGACTTCTCACGGACGCATGTGGTCCTCTATCTCCTGTTCTTTTGAATGGTTCACCTCACTTTCCTCATTTGTTACATGAGTACTGGGGTTGCCAGGAGCTGGGAGTTTACAGCTGAGGATTTTCTTTCTTTTTTTTTGTTTGTTTTTTTCTGAAGCTGGAAACGGGGAGAGACAGTCAGACAGACTCCCGCATGCGCCCGACCGGGATCCACCTGGCACGCCCACCAGGGGCTACGCTCTGCCCACCAGGGGGCGATGCTCTGTCCCTCCGGGGTGTTGCTCTGCCGCGACCAGAGCCACTCTAGTGCCTGGGGCAGAGGCCAAGGAGCCATCCCCAGTGCCCGGGCCATCTTTGCTCCAATGGAGCCTCGGCTGCGGGAGGGGAAGAGAGAGACAGAGAGGAAGGAGGGGGGTGGGTGGAGAAGCAAATGGGCGCTTCTCCTATGTGCCCTGGCCGGGAATCGAACCCGGGTCCCCTGCACGCCAGGCCGACGCTCTACCGCTGAGCCAACCGGCCAGGGCCACAGCTGAGGATTTTCAAGGTCTGTTCCAGTTCAGACAGGGATACCAAGGGAGTCCGCCAAGGGAAAGGCATCATGCTAAATGCACGTGCCCATCCTCGAGGAGTTTCTAGTTGAGTAGATCTGATGCATACATTAAAACACACACAACACACACATACACACACGCAACTCTGATGATCAAGGTTGATATCCTGTAAAGTTTGTAAAATTATCAGTTTTTCAGAAATCCAAGAAGATGTGAATTGCCATCAGGAGGCAGAGGGGTTTTGTGAAAGGAATAAAGTAGGATTCCGGAGGCTGGTGGCACAGATGCCCATGGCTTCCTGCCCAAAGTATCCTAATTACCCCAGCCCCGTGGGCAAGCCTGCCAGTCATCTTGCTGGAATGGAGGTCCACGGATGGATTCATATACTTTGAAATGTCTTTCATGAAATCTTTTTTGCCTTCTCGCTCATATTGCTAACAATATTATTAATATGCTAATAACCCTTATTTATGACTATTTTCTAGGCATAGTGCTAAGTGCTTCCCACACAATCTATTTATCACAACAATGCTTTGCTGGATATAAATATGATTATTGTCCAAGTTTACAGGTGGGGAAACTGAGGAGAAATTGAGTGACCCATGTTAGCCCCCACAGTTAACCAGAAGAAACAGATGTATTTGACCTTAGATTTGCCCCTCCTTACACTTTCTACTCATTGCAGGAACGCGAGACCCTGGTTAGACAAAAGCATAGAGATAGATCTCGAATAGAAGCAGAGAGCAGGGTGAGGAGAGAGGAACATGGCAGGAGACAGACTGGGAGTGTGAACTAGGTTTAAGGCAGAGGGACAAAAGTAGTCTGACAGCCAATATTAAGTTCTCCTTGCGAGAGCCTGGGCATCTGGGTTGCGACGACCGAGCAGCAGGAATAACCAGAGGGAGAACCTCCTAAAAGTAAGTCTTTCAAGGACTCCCATTTGGGCCACAGCTAGTTTGAACCCATAGTCCTTTCAGCATAAAAAAATCGTATATGAATCAAATGCTGCGTGTGACGGAGCTAAGTGAGACTCAAATGATAAGGGCCGTTTCATTACAACGTAAGACTTACGAATAATAGCTATACTACAGGAGCAGGGTGGCTTTCGAGCACTGACCAACACACACGCCCCAACACCACCCGAAAGTCCCGCGGGCTTGGGCGCTTACGTGCGCTCCGTGACTGCCGCCTCGGACGCGAGGCCAACGGCGGAAGGCGCATGCGCCTTGGCGTCCCACTGTTCACGCCCTTCCCTCTCCGCGGCCAGAGCGCCGGGACTAGACGCATGCGCACACCCGGCCGGCGGACGGCGGTTCCCTGCGAGTGGAAAGATTCAGCGGGAGCAAGTGTTCCTGAGCCTGGCAGCGGTAGCGAGCGCGCAGGCGCAGGCGCAGGCGGGGCCGGGGGCCGGGCTGCCATTCCGGAATCTCAGCGAGCCCCAGTCTGCACTGCACTCTGAACCGCCGCCATGGCTGCCTACAAGCTGGTGCTGATCAGGCACGGCGAGAGCGCATGGAACCTGGAGAACCGCTTCAGCGGCTGGTACGACGCCGACCTGAGCCCGGCGGGGCACGAGGAGGCAAAGCGCGGCGGACAGGCGCTGAGAGGTGCGGGGCGGGCCGGGCTGTGGGTGGGGATGGGTAGACCCGGGCGGGCACCGCTCGTTCAGGGCCGCCCGGCTCGTCCCTGCGCCCTCCTGGAGAGGACCGAAACGTTGGGCTCTCTCCAGTAGCTATTTTGCACTTGAGAAAATGGGCCCAGGGTGGGGGATCGACTTGCTCAAGGTCACCCAGCAGAGTGAGGGGACGCGGCGCCAGGAAGTGGGTTCGAGGCGACCGCTCCGCAGCCAGTTGCGCCCTTGCGAAATTCTCATTTCTTGTCTGTGCTTTTAGTAACTCGGGGACGGGTTGTTAAATTTGGATGCCCAGTGTCTTCCAGCAGCTGTAATCAGCCTTTTCAAGAGGCTGCTGCGTACCCTAAAAAAGCGACAGGCCACACGCTTATTTCCCGCTATGGGGGGAGTGACGCGGCCCTGGGGGTGTCCAGCAGGCATCAAGATACCAAGAAACGCGTATTCTTGTGTAAGCCTTTGCTGCGTAGCAGCATCCCACAAATCCTGACCCGCAAATGTAATGAAGTGAATGAATGATTTGAGTTGATCTTCTCCACAGCTCTATAAAGCATAGATTTTTATGCTCCTCCCTGGCCATTTTATAATTAGGAAAGATGACTTGTCCAAGGTCATATCTTCTTATTCCTAGACCAGCGCCTAGCCTCAGCCCTGGGGTTTAGTAACGGGTAGGTGTAAGGAACTGGTAGGCTGCTGGCCAAGGACGCTGGGCAAAGTGGAAATGGCAGTGAGATAAGCTTGCCTAGGCAGGTTGCCCCTGTGGCAGACAGGTCTGTGATTTTGGAATGCTAATAAGGGCGTATGCTGCTGCCAGCAAGCGGAATAATCTTTGGACTGATGAGGTGCTTGGCCAGGTCTGGCCCTGTTCCCTTCTAACCTCTGGACAAAGAAGCAGTCATTTAAAAGCGTCATTGATGCCTGGTTGATGTGGAATAGATATTTGGCTGCAGGTTGCTGTCTCTTTTGCCTTCACTGTAGATCCTTTTGAAATAAAGCAAAGGTTTGGGAAGCCTGGGAAATGTAATCTTGTTGCAGGTGTGTGAAATGCTTCGGATGGCCTGGTGTGACCTCGTACTGTTTAGGAGAGGCGGGGAGAGGGAAAGTGCTGGTGAAGGAGGCCATTTTCTCTGCTGCTGCTGGGGCAGAAAGAATGTGGGTCTTGGGTAGTTTGCTGATGATTATTAGTCCAGGAGAAAGGAATTGTAGCTGCCCTCTAATACCGATGAAAAGGTTAAATTTGTAATCTCTCTGAAAATAACAGAATCTATTTCAGTTTTTAAGTAAAAGTTGGTAGCTTTAGTTTTTAAAAGTTCCACTTAGGCACCCTCCTTGGAGTGGGCCTGTGCCCTTATTTCAAGCATGTGCTTTATTTTCATTTTTTTAATTAAAAAAAATTTTAAAGACTTTTTACTTACTGATTTTAGAGAGAGGAGAGAGAGAAGATGGAGGGGAGCAGGAAGCATCAACTCATAGTGGTTGCTTCCTGTATGTGCCTTGACCTGGCAAGCACCAGGTTTTGAACTGGTGACCTTAGCATTACAGGTCAACGCTTTATCCACTGCACCACCACAGGTCAGACCTTTAAATTTTTATTAATTTATTTTTAGAGATAGAAAGAGAAGAGGGGAGGGAAGGAGGGGGGAGAGAGAGAAAAAGAGAAGCATTCATTTATTGTTCTGCTTAGTTGTGCATTCATTGGTTGCTTCTCATATGTGGGTTTTGTTTTTTTTTTTTTTTTTTTTTTTTGCATTTTTCTGAAGCTGGAAACAGGGAGAGACAGTCAGACAGACTCCCGCATGCGCCGGACCGGGATCCACCCGGCACGCCCACCATGGGGCGAGGCTCTGCCCACCAGGGGGCGATGCTCTGCCCATCCTGGGCGTGCCATGTTGCGACCAGAGCCACTCTAGCGCCTGAGGCAGAGGCCACAGAGCCATCCCCAGCGCCCGGGCCATCTTTGCTCCAATGGAGCCTTGGCTGCGGTAGGGGAAGAGAGAGACAGAGAGGAAAGCGCGGCGGAGGGGTGGAGAAGCAAATAGGCGCTTCTCCTGTGTGCCCTGGCCGGGAATCGAACCCGGGTCCTCCGCACGCTAGGCCGACGCTCTACCGCTGAGCCAACCGGCCAGGGCCTCATATGTGCTTTGACTAGAAATCAAACCTGCAACCTCGGTGTTTTGGGATGACACTGACTGACTCACTGAGCTAGCTAGCTAGCTAGGGCCACGTATTTTTTTTTTAATTTTGGGGGCCCTCATGGGACTTGCAACCAGGGGAACAGCAGCAGCAAAACCCAACCTGTCTCCAAGGCCCTTTTTCTCTGACTTTTCAATGAGCCAGTAGCCGCCCTGCCTAGGCTCTCTCTTGCTGCTTCTATCCTACGCCCTTACTGGTTTCACTGTCCCAGCTTTAATAAATGTACTCTCAAAAAAAAGTCTCGCCTGGTCAGGTGGTGGAGCAATGGATAGAGCATTGGACTTTGACACAGAGGATCCAGGTTCGAAACCTTGAGGTTGCTGGCTTGAGTGTGGGCTCACCAGCTTGAGTGTGGGGTCGCTGGCTTGAGCGTTGGATCATATACATGATCCCGTGGTGGCTGGCTTGAGCAAGAGGTCACTGGCTCTGCTGTAGTCCCGATCAAGGCACATATGAAAAAGCAATCACTGAACAACCAAGGTGCCGCAACGAAGAATCAAAGAATCGATGCTTCTCATCTCTCTCCCTTACTGTCTGTCCTTCTTTCTGACTCTGTCAAAAAAAAGTTTCATTTAGAATCTTTTTTTTTTTTTCTTCTGAAGTTGGAAACGGGGAGGCAGTCAGATAGACTCCCGCATGCGCCCCACTGAGATCCACCCGGCATGCCCACCAGGGGGCGATGCTCTGCCCATCTGGGGCGTTGCTCTGTTGCAACCGGAGCCATTCTAGTGCCTGAGGCAGAGGCCATGGAGCCATCCCCAGCGCCCGGGCCAACTTTGCTCCAGTGGAGCCTTGTCTGCAGGAGGGGAAGAGAGAGACAGAGAGGAAGGAGAGGGGGAGGGTGGAGAAGCAGATGGGCGCTTCTGTGTGCCTGGGCCGGGAATCGAACCTGGGACTCCTGCACGCCAGGCCGATGCTCTACCACTGAGCCAAACGGCCAGGGCCCCATTTAAAACCTTAATAGCTATTATAGGCATCACAGATTTATATATATATATATATTGATCGGGACTACAGCAGAGCCAGAATATATTCTCCTTGGGGAACTATTTGTGCGTCTCATTGCAAGTGGAAATAACTAGTATCTTTTCAGCATGGGAACTGAGGATTGCACTATGGGTAGTGGCTTCCCAGTGACTCAGCCTTGTATTGGGGTGCTTTTCTCCCCGGGAGGAGGTTGTAACTGAGTCTAATAGTACTTGTCCTGAGGCTCAATGATGAGCTGTGTCATATTTTCCCTTGTGGGTGGTGGTGGTTCTGTCATTAATCCTCTCTTCCCCCATCAGTGTAGTTCTTACTAGACTCATTCTTTGAATGGCAGGAAAATTCACTTCACATTTCATTAATGACTGTTGGCAACCTCCACATGAGGCAATACCCAGGAAAGTGTGCTGAATTTCAAAGAGGGCCTTGTAGCCTCAGGGAGGAAAACAAGACTCTACCCTGCCTACTACATCAGAAAAGGACTGTATTCCCCCTAAAAGTGGGAGGGAGAAGGGTTTTCCATGAAACATGATGAAGTGTGGATGAGGAGATTGTGGTGTGATTTCCACACTCTAGAGTGAAAATACAATTTCATGCAACAAACTCAAGTTTTATCAGCATCCTCTAGGACAGGGGTCGGGAACCTATGGCTCGCGAGCCAGATGTGGCTCTTTTGATGGCTGCACCTGGCTTGCAGACAAATCTTTAAAAAATAAAAATAAAAAAAATGTTAAAAATATAAAACATTCTCATGTATTATAATCCATTCATTTCCTACCGCTCTTGTTCATGGTTGCAGGTGGCTGGAGCCAATCACAGCTGTCCTCTGGGACAACACCAAATTTTTATTGGATAATGCCTAATGTACACGGGTCATTGTATGGCTCTCACGGAATTATATTTTAAAATATGTGGTGTTCATGGCTCTCTCAGCCAAAAAGGTTCCCGACCCCTGCTCTAGGAGCTCTTGTGGTATCCTGATTGTTGTAATTCAAAATCAGACTTATTTTATACCAGAGGTTAGAGAGGACCAAAATATATTAGTAATTATCAGTCAGAAGTGATAGTTCTAACTAAAAAATACAAACATCAGGATCCTTATATGAAGGTAACTAGAGATCGTGGTTATGAATTGGATTTTGGAGTCACACACAGCCTGGGTTTTAATCTCAGGTAATAGCTATGACTTTGACTTTGAGGGATGGATATGCAACATAGTCAAATGTCAAAATAACCCAGAGATGTTTTCTCTGAACATATGTACCCTGATTTATCAAGGTCACCCCATTAAAATTAATAATAATAAAAAATAGCTATGACTTTGCTTTATTTGCTTAACTTCTCTAGTCTTTATTTTTCTTATCTGGTAAATTAAGTTGTAAAGATTGTAACCTCATAGGTTGTTATGAAGGCTAAATAAAACACTAAGTATTGCCCTGGCCGGTTGGCTCAGTTGTAGAGCGTCGGCCTGGCATGCAGAAGTCCCAGGTTCGATTCCCGGCCAGGGCACACAGGAGAAGCGCCCATCTGCTTCTCCACCCCTCCCCCTCTCCTTCCTCTCTGTCTCTCTCTTCCCCTCCTGCAGCCGAGGCTCCATTGGAGCAAAGATGGCTCGGGCGCTGGGGATGGCTCCTTGGCCTCTGCCCCAGGTGCTAGAGTGGCTCTGGTCGCAACAGAGCGATGCCCCGGAGGGGCAGAGCGTAGCCCCTGGTGGGCGTGCCGGGTGGATCCCAGTCAGGCGCATGCGGGAGTCTGTCTGTCTGTCTCTCCCCGTTTCCAGCTTCAGAAAAATACCAAAAAAACCAACCAAACAAACCACTATTAGTTCAAGTCCAGTGCCTGACAGATGGTAAACCCTCTATAAATATATATTATTACTTATTAAGAGAGTCCATGTTTTTGCCCTGTCCAAGGAGGAGCTCAATTGGCTAGAGCATCGTCCCGAAGCGCAGAGGTTGCCAGTTTGATCCCCAGTCTGGGCACTTACAGGAAGAGCTTGATGTTCCTGTCTCTCTCTCTCCCTTCCTCTCACTAAAACCAGTAAATAATAATAATAGTAATTAAAAAAAGAGTCCATGGTTTTAGGATCCTTTTCTTTTTTCTTTTTTTAAATTTTTATTTATTTTTACAGAGACAGAAAGTGAGTCAGAGAGAGGGATAGACAGGGACAGACTGACAGGAATGGAGAGAGATGAGAAGCATCAATCATTAGTTTTTCATTGTGCATTGCAACACCTTAGTTGTTCACTGACTGCCCTCCCATATGTTCCTTGACTGTGGGCCTTCAGCAGACCGAGCAACCCCTTGCTGGAGCCAGCGACCTTGGGTTCAAGCTGGTGGGCCTTTCCTCAAACCAGATGAGCCCGCGCTCAAGCTGGCGACCTCGGGGTCTCGAACCCGGGTCGCGCCACCGCCTGGTCAGGCGGATCCTTTTCTTGAAAGAACTGAAGCCAAAATAAATTCTTAAATTTTGTTTAATTAAAGCATTCTGGGGATTAGGAGAAGCAACGTAGATAGGAATTGGATTAGATGCAGTATTGGGGAACCACTGGAAGGTATATCATCAACTGTAACAGAAGTCAATGAATTTTTTTTTCCTTGAAGGCAGAATATTATTTTTCCTGCTAGAGTATACAAAATAAAGTATTTAGCCAAATACTTTTTCATTTGGACTACTTGTATAAGAGATTTTACATGTAAGAAAATTCTGACTCCAGAGTGGACCTGAATTAGCTTATCACTTCAAACTTTCAATTTCCAGATGCTGGCTATGAGTTTGACATCTGCTTCACGTCAGTGCAGAAGAGAGCAATTCGGACCCTCTGGACAGTGTTAGATGCCATTGACCAGATGTGGCTGCCTGTCGTGAGGACTTGGCGTCTCAATGAGCGGCACTATGGGGGTCTGACTGGCCTTAATAAAGCAGAAACTGCTGCCAAGCATGGCGAGGCGCAGGTGAAGATCTGGAGGCGCTCCTATGATATCCCACCACCGCCGATGGAGCCCGACCATCCCTTCTACAGTAACATTAGTAAAGTACGTACAAATTGAGGTTTGGCTTACTCAGCCTAGGACCAGGGCATTAGAATTAGGTCTAGTGTGGCCTAGTCTCATTGATTTATAATTGATCATAAAATAATTCATTGGAGTCCCCTTTCTCCAAGGAATGCTCTTCACTTGTTAAAAGATGTAGTTGATCATTTATGTTGTTTATGTAAAAACAATGTCTTTTTTTTTTTTTTACAGGGACAGAGAGAGAGTCAGAGAGAGGGATGGATAGGGACAGACAGACAGGAATGGAGAGAGATGAGAAGCATCAATCACTAGTTTCTCATTGTGACACCTTAGTTGTTCATTGATTGCTTTCTCATATGTGCCTTGACCGTGGGCCTTCAGCAGACCGAGTGACCCCTTGCTCAGGGGCCTTAGGTCCGAGCTGGTGAGCTTTTTTTTTTTTTTTGCTCAACCCAGATGAGCTTGTGCTCAAGCTGGCAACCTCAGGGTCTCGAACCTGGGTCTTCCGCCTCCCAGTCTGACGCTCTATCCAGTGCGCCACCGCCTGGTCAGGCCAATTTGTCTTTTTTTGTATCTACGCTGGCATATTTTTTAAAATTCATGTATAGCTTCCTAAGCCAATTTTAAGTTGTTTCTTGTGAACTGTTAAGTTTTCCTAATAGTGGGTGATGGGGGAGAGAGGGGCAGGATAATAATTACCCCTTTCCCAAGCTCTCAGCTATGTTCTGTGACTCGGGGAGAGACCTTTACCCATTACTTTGACCCCTTAAGGGGTGAGGAATAGGCAGAACAGATGCAATTGCTAGTAACTGGTGAGCTTGGGTTGTTTTGTTGTTTAGGATCGCAGGTATGCAGACCTTACTGAAGATCAGCTACCCTCTTGTGAGAGTCTGAAGGACACTATTGCCAGAGCGCTGCCCTTTTGGAATGAAGAAATAGTTCCCCAGATCAAGGAGGGGAAACGGGTACTGATTGCAGCCCATGGCAACAGCCTTCGGGGCATTGTCAAACATCTGGAGGGTATGTACCTTTTTCAGAGGGCCCTTCAAGGGGGGGGATAAAGCAGTGTCACTCACTAATCAGGGACTTAATTACTTAGTATGAAGGAAACCTGGAGAGGTCTGGACCTATTGACAGCCTTAGAGACAATCTGGATTGATTTTTAGAGGAAACAACTTGTACCCATTTCTCAAAGCAAACACTTCTGGAGAAGCAGAGGTGACCGGACTCCCAGCTGCTTGTTACACATGCAGAACCTCAGGTCCCACTTCAGACCTGATTCAGAAGCTGCATCTATTATCCAAGTCATTTAGATACACATTGAAGTTTGAGATGGCCACGTCTAGAGAGGATTGTTAGTTAAAGCTGCTGATAAAATCCTTCATCACAACCTGGTACAATTTCACACATGAATCTCAATTTGCATTTTCTAAGTTGTTTCACCTGAGGGCCTAGAGGCCAGAAGTACTGATTTTTTGGTAGGCTGGAGAGACTTCATAGGACATTTGAGATATATTTAAGTCCTGCTCCACAGAGGGCTTCTGGATCCCACTTTGGGTGAGAGATCTGCACTGTACACACCTTTCATACCCTTTCCTGCTTTTCAAATAGCTGAGAAATAAGTATTGGGTGTATTCCTTGGATGAGTGATCTATACAATACAGATCATTAGTGTTATTTCAAATATCAGAAGGGGCATCTTGTTTTAATTCCTACAAAAGCCCTTTGTCACCTGGAACAGTGGTCCCCAACCTTTTTTGGGTCACGGATTGGTTTAATGTCAAAATATTTTCATGGACCAGCCTTTAGGGTGGGATGGATAAATGCACAAAATAAAATTATGCAACTGGCGTAAAAACTGTGGTATTTTTAAATATAATTGTCAAACTTACGAGACAAGCATCAAGAGTGAGTCTTAGACGGATGTAACAGGGAATCTGGTCATTTTTAAAAAATAAAACATCATTCAGACTTAAATATAAATAAAACGGAAGTAATGTAAGTTATTTATTCTTTCTCTGCGGACTGGTACTAAATGGCCCACGGACCGGTACCAGTGTGCGGCCCAGGGGTTGGGGACCACTGACTTTGAAGATAAATAGTAAACCTAAGAGGTGTTGTGGAGTCATACCTTTTTATAATTATAATTTTATTTTTTTGTGGAGTTCTAGTTTGCTTGGCTAATCATAGTTGGGTATTTTCAGGTCTCTCTGAAGAGGCTATCATGGAGCTGAACCTGCCAACTGGTATTCCCATTGTCTATGAATTAGACAAGAACTTAAAGCCCATCAAACCCATGCAGTTTCTGGGGGATGAAGAGACCGTGCGCAAAGCCATGGAGGCGGTGGCTGCCCAGGGCAAGGCCAAGAAGTGAAGGCGAGCAGGCAGACTGCTTTCCCAAGGACACCCTCTGCCCATCCCATTCCTCTGCATCTCTCCTCCACACGTCACACTGACCACATCTGTAGGCATCTCGAGTTGTAGCTGCAGATGGGGGCTGGCGGCTCCCAATATTGTTTTAGCAATTATGTCTCTTGCCCCCACTCCCTTCATGCAATCTAGTCAGAATGGTACATCTTGGTTCTGGGTCCTCAGTCCAAACCAGGGGAGGACTCTTATACAAGAGAGTCCAGAGGTAGTAATCGTTTTGGGTTTTTTTTTTGCTAGTGTTTTGTTTATTACTAAGGACCTGCTGGAGTACAGGGTGGGGTAGGGGCGAGGGGAATAGGAGGAACCATGTTAAGGTGTGACCAATGAGGGGAGGCAAGAGAGCCTACATTTGTGTTCCTAGGAGCAGTTCTGTACTATTCTGTAATCAGGTGACTGACAGGGTTCTAGTCATTCCAGTGAAAGATGAATGTATGGTGATTCAAACAAACATTTCCTTCCTGACCTCAGAAAAGGTGGCTCCAGAAGATTATGATCAATCCTGGATGTTTATGTGTTGCATTTACTTTTACAAAAAAGAAATTGTGTATATTATATATAATACAAAACAAAAACCCTCCTGGGGTTTCCAGTAGCGGATGAAATATTCCCACTTGTAATCATCACAAAATAAGTCATTCCTCACACCAGGGTGGGATAAGCTCCTTGATTTCTAAGGTGTAGGAGTTTGTCCTGCTGTGTGTTTTAGAACCCCTCCCCTGCCTTCCTGTTTTATGGCACTGAACTCTTTATCATGTGCAGGTGTGTCTTTCACTGTGTCTGATTGTTGCTTGGCCCTGCCACTTGGGCCCAGTACGCATTTTGAGCATACCTATAAATCTTTTTTCCAGATCAGTATAATAAAGGAGTGATGTGCAATATTTATGTTTGATGTGTAGTATTTTCCTATAAGGAAATCAGCTTGAACATTCAACTTGAAATGTCTCATTATCCATGTCCTTATGTGACAGATGAAGAGCTTCAGGACAATGAGTCACACTTTACACAGCCTGGTTCAGAATTGTGTTGTCACTAGGTTTCCCACCTCAGGCTGGAGAGCCTCGGGTGGGGTGGGCGGGTCCTGGCTGAGCTCTCCAGTCCTGTCGCTCCTCCATAGCTCCTGCTCAGTAGTGCTGGTTACCAGATATTCCTTGACCAAAAAGTCAAATTCTGCTCTTCAACCTTGGTACAGTTGGGGACCAGGAAAATAGAATTGTTTTGGGGACTGCTAAAATAAGGCAGAAATCACCCTGACCATAAGCACATTCAATAAAGATCACTAGGTCTATAATCTTCATACATCAGAATGGTTAACTTATGGACTGGGGCATGAAATTTCTGGCAGACCGGTCCATGGAACGGTGGCTGGAAAAGACTGCTTTGGAGTAAAGTAAATGCTCGACCGGACTTGTAGACTTCATGTGCACCTTTCTTTTTGACCCTTAAAGTTTTAACCTTGTTAAGTCAATAAACATCCTCAAAAATTACATACAACCTCCTAAAATGACTTGATGCAGGGGAATATTATACACAGAAATGGGAAGGGGCACTGCTCATTCACCTCTCTTGGGCCTTTGAAAAGTCACTGGAATGTGAGAAAGCCCATAAGGCCTTTCTCTTCTACTAGGAAAAAGTTACATCTGTTAAACTGGAATTAATTTCCTCTGTGCTAGCCATTAGATGAGGCACATGCACAGAAAAACTGGAATCCTTAATCCTGACAACCTCCTACTGAAAACAGGCTGAAAAAGATGTTAGAAACTTGACACAAAGTATGCTATGAAATACTGAAGTCCAAGTGAAGGATATTAACTAAATTAAGGTCCTTATTCTAAAATTCAAGTACTTTTCCAGTTTTCCATTGATTTGAGAGAGATCAAGAAGCATCAATTTGTTCCACTTAGTGTGCATTCATTGGTTGCTTCTATGTGCCGGGATCAGGGATCATACCCACAACCTTGGCACACTGGGGTGATGCTCTATCCACTGAGCAACATGGCCAGGGCTAAAAGTGAAGTACTTTAGAGCATCTTGCTTTTTAGGTTTAGTTTTTGTTTTTTTGTTTTTTGTGAGAGAGGGAAACATGGGGGTGGAGTGACAAGATGACAAGCATCAACTCGTAGTTGCCTCACTTTGGGTGCTCATTGATTGCTTTCCATAACATGCCTTGACCGGGAGGCCAAGCCAGTGATTTTGGGGTCATGTTAATCCTGTGCTCAAGCCGCAGATCTTGGGGTTTCAAACCTGAGATCTCAGTGTCCTAGTTCACTGCTGTATTAACTGCACCATCACCAGTTAGGCAAGATTTAATTTTTTATTTGATCTACAGAGTAACACTAGGAAGACCTTTGGTAATTAAGCCTCCAACAGCCTGGTGGGGTATTAGTTCACTTAGCCTGTACTGAATCTTAGACCAAGTTGGTAGTTTTGATCAATGGTCTTCACCTAAATTAGACTTGGTCATCCTGGATTAATGTTCCTGTATGTCCTGACATCTATCTCTTGAATCTGAAGCAATCTATGGCAGTGCTTCCTAGCCAGGTTAGCATATCAGAATTACCCGTGGAGCTGAAAAAAAAAAAACCCAAAACCCTAGAAACCCCTAACCACCTGCTTTGGGTTCACACCATGAAATGTGAAAGCAGAGCTAGGGCACCTGGCTTTCTTACCCCCTTTAAAGCTTATAAGGCAGTTGTGTGGGTTTTTTTACAGGGACAGAGAGAGAGTCAGAGGGACAGATAGGAGGGAGAGAGATGAGAAGCATCAATCATCAGTTTTTCATTCGATACCTTAATTGTTCATTGATTGCTTTCTCATATGTGCCTTTTCCGCGGGCCTTCAGCAGACCGAGTAACCCCTTGCTCGAGCCAGCAACCTTGGGTTCAAGCTCGTGAGCTTTTTGCTCAAGCCAGATGAGCCCACGCTCAAGCTGACGACCTCAGAGTCTCGAACCTAGGTCCTTGGCATCCCAGTCTGACGCTCTATCCACTGCGCCATCGCCTGGTCAGGATATAGGCAGGGTTTTTTTTTTTTACAGATAGAGTGTCAGAGAGAGGGATAGATAGAGACAGACAGGAACAGAGAGAGATGAGAAGCATCAATCATCAGTTTTTCGTTGAGACACCTTAGTTGTTCATTGATTGCTTTCTCTTATGTGCCTTGACCGTGGGCCTTCAGCAGACCGAGTAACCCCTTGCTCAAGCCAGAGACCTTGGGTCCAAGCTGATGAGCTTTTTGCTTGAACCAGATGAGCCCGCGCTCAAACTGGTGACCTTGGGGTCTCGAACCTGGGTCCTCGGCATCTCAGTCCCACGCTCTATCCACTGCACCACTGCCTGGTCAGGCGGATATAGGCAGTTTTGATGTTCACCTAACCCAGGCTGAAAACCACTATTCCACAGCACAGAAAGAATATCTGCCCTGGCCGGTTGGCTCAGCAGTAGAGCGTCGGCCTGGCGTGCAGAAGTCCCGGGTTCGATTCCCAGCCAGGGCACATAGGAGATGCACCCATTTGCTTCTCCACCACCCCCCTCCTTCCTCTCTGTCTCTCTCTTCCCCTCCCGCAGCCAAGGCTCCATTGGAGCAAAGATGGCCCGGGCGCTAGGGATGGCTCCTTGGCCTCTGCCCCAGGCGCTAGAGTGGCTCTGGTCGTGGCAGAGCGACGCCCCGGAGGGGCAGAGCATCGCCCCTGGTGGGCGTGCCAGGTGGATCCCGGTCGGGCGCATGCGGGAGTCTGTCTGACTGTCTCTCCCCGTTTCCAGCTTCAGAAAAATACAAAAAAAAAAAAAATGTTGACAGGTACTCGGAGCTGACTGAGCATCTGTGCCCAAACAGTGATGTTTAGCAATGGTGATATTTGCTAATCTAAAATTGATTCTAGGAATAAGGAAGATGTTCTTTTTTCTTTTTTATGGGCGCTTTTCCTGTGTGCCCTGGCCGGGAATCGAACCCGGGATTTTTGCACGCCAGGCCGACGACGCTCTACCACTGAGCCAACCGGCCAGGGCCCCTGTCACCATTTTTTATTGAGTATTTGCTATGTGTTAGTCATAGTACCAGAAACTGGAGATTCAAAGATAGATAAGAGAGTCCTGCCCTAAAAGCTCAGACTGGGAGGGGAGACAGGCACATAACTGATTTATAATACACTACTGCACTGTTAAGGATGAGAAAATCTAACCCGGTCTGCACTAGATCAGAGGGCTATTATTCAATTATTTCAAATGCTCTTTTTTAGGACACTTTTTAACTATCTGAAATTATGACATCTCTTTATTTGTTTACTTATTATCTGTCTCCTTCACTGGAATATAAGCTCCACAGGGAAAGGATTCTATCATGTTCACTGCTTTACCCCCTAGGTGCTGCAGCAGTGCAGTGGTGGGCAGCTCAATATATATTTATTAACTGAATACATGATGTAACGTGAGCACCCATAACGAAACGTCTAATTGCATGCGTAAGGTTCTGTTAATGCTTGGAAAAAGGAAGCACCGCTGTATAGGAGAAAACCTGGGCTTTACAGTAAGACGGACCCGGGTTTGAATACTGTTCTGCCACTTGGTGTCTGTGAGACTTAGGGCAAGTTAATTTTTCTAAGCCTTAGTTTTACTTCTCCATAAAATGGAAATGATTACTATTTTCCATGGTCACTGTGAAAATATGAGATAAGTAAAACAGCCAACACTGTTGTTGACAGAATCAATTGGTAGCTTTCTGCAAGTTGCAATAGGGAGAATCTAACCAAAACTGAAAATGTGCATAGTTGACCCAGCATTCCACTTCTAGAAAACCATTTTGTAAAAGAATCAGGCATGCACAAAGATACAGATGTCTTCTCTGCAGCATTGTAAAAAAAAGGTTATAAAGTTTTAAAATACCTATCAGTAGGGGACTGGTTAAACAAACTACATATAAGTGGCCAGCATATGGTCTGACATTTAGTAGATACTTCACAGAAGGCAATCAGATATATAGCAATAATATATAACAATACTATTGGCATGTGCTGAGCACTTTTATGCATTTCTTCTTTTTTTAAAAAATTTTTTTCTTTTTCTTTTCTTTTTTTTAAAGATTTTATTTATTTATTATAGAGAAGGGAGGGGGAGGAGCTGGAAGCATCAACTCCCATATGTGCCTTGACCAGGCAAGCCCAGGGTTTTGAACCGGCAACCTCAGCGTTTCCAGGTTGATGCTTTATCCACTGCGCCATCACAGGTCAGGCCATTTCTTCTTCTTAATCCTGTAAAGTCATACTACACTGCTCACAAAAATTAGAGGATATTTCAAAATGAATATGAAGTGATAAAATAACCCCTAATTTTTGTGAGCAGTATATTTCAGATGAGGAAACAGACAAAAATAACTTGCTCAAGTATCAATGGCCACATCCTGATTGTTACAGCATAATTTTGCAAAATGTTACCATTGTGGGAAACTGTGCAAAGTGTACAAGGGACCTCTCTGTATTATTTCTTTCTTTCTTTGTTTTTCCATTTTTTTTTTCAGAGAGGCAGGGAGAGAGAGACAGGAACATCGAGCTGTTCCTGTGTGTGCCATGACCAAGGATCAAACCCGCAATCTTGTTTTGAGACAACACTCTTAACTGACTGAGCTAACTGGCAAGAGTTGTATTATTTCTTAAAACTGCATATGGACCTATCATTATCTGAATAAAAGGTTTAATTAAAAAACAAAATACAGCCTGACCAGGCGGTGGCGCAATAGATAGAGCATCAGATTGGGATGCGGAGGACCCAAGTTCGAGACCTCGAGGTTGCCAGCTGGAGCCCAAAGTCGCTGGCTTGAGTAAGGGGTCACTTGCTCTGCTGTAGCTCCCTGGTCAAGGCACAGATGAGAAAGCAATCAATGAACAACTAAGGTGTTGCAACAAAAAATTGATGTTTCTCATCTCTCTCCCTTCCTGTCTGTCCCTATCTATCTCTGACTCTTTCTGTCCAAACAAACAAACAAACAAACAAACAAAAACCCCACGAAAATAAAGCCTAAGGTCACTGTTTCGAAACCCTGGGCTTGCCTGTTCAAGGCACATATGGGAGTTGATGCTTCCTGCTCCTCCCCCTGTTCTCTTTCCTCTCTCTCTCTCTCTCTCCTCTCTAAAAATGAATAAATAAAATCTAAAAGAAAACCCCCCCCAAAACAAAAACAAACTACAGCCTGACCAGGTGGCACAGTAGATAGAACATCGGACTGGGACGTGGAAGGTCCATGTTTGAAACCTCAAGGTCGCCAGCTTGAGCACAGGCTCATCTGGTTTGAACAAAAAGCTCACCAGCTTGATCCCAAGGTTGCTGACTTGAGCAAGGGAACACCCCCGTCAAGGCACATATGAGAAAGCAATCAATGAACAACCAAGGTGCTGCAACAAAGAACTGATGCTTCTCATCTCTCTCCCTTTCTGTCTGTCCCTATCTGTCCCTTTCTCTGACTCTGTGAAAACAAAAATCAAACAAACAAAAAAACCAAAATACAAAAAAACACTTAACCTGTTCAATGCTAGAACTAGAGACTTGATTCCAAAGCTTACCTTCAACCACTGTCATTACACACAGAAGACATGGGATCCTTGAATAACACCTCAAGAAGTGACATAATTTACTGTTCTGTCCATTCCCTCTGCAACTTCTCCATGCTTCCTTCACTCTCATGCCTTCCTCACCCTCAAACTTTGGTGTTCATTTATTTCTGTGCTTTGCTTGGGTTACTCTTTGCCTTGAATATCTTCACTTATCCAAGTTCTTTGATTCCTTTTATCTCATGTTACAAATCTTTTCCTGATATCCTCACATGACAGTGCTGTGTCCCACTTTTCAGTTCATATTTAACAAACATTTCCTGGAGTAGTCACTCTACCAGTAACACTATGATTACCAAGTAACTTTCTTTTTTTTTAATTAAGTGAGAGGCCAGGAGGGAGGCTGAGAGATAGATTCCTGCATGTCCCCTGACTGGGGTCTACCTGACAAGCCTCCTACAGGGCAATGCTCTGTCCATCTGGGACTGCTGCTCCATTGCTTGGCAACCGAGCTATTTCAGCACCTGAGGCTAGGCAATGGAGCCATCCTCAGTGCCTAGGGCCAACTTGCTCGATCCATTTGAGGCAAGCCTTTGGGAGGAAAAGAGAGAGAGAGAGAGGGAAGGGGGAGGGGTGGAGAAGCAGATGGTCACTTCTCCTGTGTGCCCTGACCGGGAATCAAACCTGGGACTTCTACATGCCAGGCCAACGCTCTACTGCTGAGCCAACCGGCCACAGCTATCAAATAACTTTCAGAGCTACTCACATGCTACCTGAATCACCACTAAACCCTATCTCTCTGTGGGAATGTATATAAAGTGTCTGATCCAGTGGCTGGCACATAGTAAGTACTCAATTAGCAGAAGTACTTAATATATAAACAAGATTAGAGATTAGGCTTCGTCCAAAGCAAGCTGGCAATCGACACATCAGTTAATGGATGTCACCAGGCAAACCCCTGCTCCAAATGTCATAACACCATTTAGATTCCTTTCCTTACTCAAGAGAACAGAAACCACAAAATCCTTTTAATAAAAATGTCTTCTTTGTCACAGCAAAAAAAAAAAAAGTATTTATAAGACTGTCAGAAGAAATAAGGTATTTCCAACATTATACATTTTGTTTAGGGAGCCTCCAAAAGAGAAATTTATCACTCAAGAGAATGAAATCCCCTGAAAGGTTTACAAGAAAAATGTTCCACCCATAGTTTCTGGCTGACTTTTCTAGAGCTGGCTGCTGCTGACCTCAGGTATCTGAATAAAGACAATGGCATCTTACTGCTACTTTCATGCATGTACTCTTGGAAACGGCTTACCCCCCTCGTTGGGGTAAAATGTGGCTTCTAGGTCTGCAAGAATTCAGGCTGTACTCGGGCCACCTTCCGGAATTCTTTAGTGTGGGTCTTAGGGCACTGCATCTCACACCAGCTGATGGGAACCATCTGGACACCTACAAAGGAAAAGTTGGTGTTGGAACTGGTACCCCAAATATTTGCCTGAGATCCCTCTCTTTTCAGCTGGGCTGAAATATCACCAAGGTATCTAGTGAACCCCCCCCCCCAATACAGAAAAAACCTTGTTTATTCCACTGACTTATGGAAGGATAAATAGGAATTATTCCCTTTTCCTCAGATTTATATAAGGAAATCACTCTAATCTCAGCAATAAGCATGTACATTCATATTGCTTCCTAAATAATTATAGAACAGGGAAAACAATGGATTAATCCCAGATCATAGCTTCTAGAAAAAGGTAAGCACATGAAGTATGAACCAACTCACCTGACTCACTGTGGGCCACCACCACCCCTAGTTCATTTTCAGCAGTGGTGAGGAGGTAGTTGGACTGTGCGTCACCTAGGGAGATCTAGTCACATAACCTTGGTGAAGGAAAATGAAGGGTCCTTCCCTCCCACAGACATTCGAGTTGTTTCTCTACTTCCATGTCTTCTTTTGACAAAGGATAACAAGTCTGCTGGGAATAAAGGATACCACTTTGGCCAAGACAATATCACCTGGGCGAAAACTCTTATAAATTTCAACCTGTAAAGAAAGGGGTGTTAAATGAAAGCTCTAGATTAGGTCAACCAGAAACTATTAAACGCCCCCCCCCCCCCCAAGTAGGATCTGTCTACTTTCTAATCCCAGAGGATAAAGTCATCATGACTCAAGTCAACCAGCAACTTTCATTGCTGCTATAGCATCATCATATAAACCAAAGATTCTGAATCCAGTAACCTGATCAGCAATCTGACTTGAGCAAAAAAGGTGGCTCTGAAAAGGTCCAGAGTAAGTCTGAGACAACAACAATGAATAAATACCTGGCTTCAAAGGTAGAATAAACCAGCCCCACTCTGGTCAACAGAGTGAACAATACTCATATGGAGAGGAAATGGACAGTGAGGTGAATTCTATACTTTCCAGTAGGGAACACCTGCAACTCCTTTGGACTCCACATTCTCACAGATCTTTAAAGTTCACTGAAATAATTTAAAAATATTGAGACTCCTTAAGCGAAAAAAAAAAGAAAAGAAACCCCAATAACCTTGTCTTTTTCAGTAGCTCGGACATCTTCTTTGCTACAAAAAAGAAATGAACAGATTAATTATCTGTGAGACTGAATTATTTTGCAGATGCCTAGCAAACAAAGAGCTATAAGAGCAGAGATCTTGTAGTTAGGACCCAGCTGCCACCCACAGGAGCAGGGTGGAGAAGCTTCCCCAGGCCTCAGAGAGGGGAGAAAACCACATTGCACATTGTTGGATCACAAAGTGCAGCAATACCTCTGACTACAGAAAAGCAGATAAGATTTGGCAAGAAAGGATAGGAACTTGGCTGCTTTAGGAGAGTTTGAACAGAAGCAATATAGAATTACACAGAATCCTGAGGGTAGAAAGGGCCTCAAAAGTTAAATTAGCTGGCTCACAAGAATGATTTGTTTCTTCTTAGAGAATCCACAGAAAGAAAAAAAAAATCTACCATTTTATCCACTAACTTTTGTAATGTCCTACAATCCTTGGGCTTAAACTATATTAAATTCAAGAAAGGAAGGTACTTCCTAAAGTGCTTTCCACTTTGATATGAATCATTCCACACTGCTAATCTCTAGCTTAGCTCAATTCTTTTTGTTTTTTCTTAAGCTCTATCTTATTAGTATTTTCCTTTTTAAAGAAAATGTTTATTTTATTGATGTCAGAAAGAGAAGAAGGGAGAGAGAAAGAGGGAAGGGGGAGAGGGGAGGGAGAGAGAGGAACATAGATCTGTTCCTGTATGTGTCCTGAATGGGGATCGAACCGGCAACTTCTGCACTTTGGGACAATCGATGCTCTATGCTCTAACCAACCAAGCTATCCGGCCTTTTGTCCTAACTCATATACTATAGTATTTTCTTTGGACACTACTTACGGTGAATCAAAGCACAAAGAGGTGAGAAATGGACAGGAGGAGGAATTGCAACTGTTTCTAAAAATTCCAATCTTATTTTGGGTGCTGAGGCAAATGTGAAATAAGAATACTTCTCACCGAATAGTTCCTCGAAAAGAGTTCTTAAGTGGCGTGGACCCTACATACAGGATGTGTACTTTGGCAAAGCGTGAATTGATGCTAGAAACCTGTGAAATAGAGAAAAAATCAGCATTAGAGTACTAGCAGTTGTCAGCTCAAGGAGACAGCAATAAACTATGACTTACCAGGATCTCAGTTCAAGCAACCCTATTAAGTATACAATTTAAGACAAATTAACTCCTACTTATCCCTGCATAGGTGATATATATATATATAAAGTAAAATTATATATATGTATACAACTTAAGACAAATCAACTCCTACTTATCCCTGCATAGGTGATATATATAGAGTGAAATAAGAGCCACTCTGGCCAATGGAATTACTGTAGGAATCAAATGAAACAGCAAAGGATAGATTTTGAAAAATACAGATATCTGGTGGTGGGTAGAAGGTGTTATATTGAGTGGGACACTTGAAACCATGTCAACACAATAAATTAAAAATAAAAAAATATACAGATGTCTAACATAAACAGACACAGGGCATTATAGCAAATCTAGACCTCTAACAGATCTTACTAAGAGGACTATAAGTAGATGGAATTTAAGTCTACATTTCAGCTGCTGCACAGTATCTGGATCACTGCCTCTCCAGTTATTTTCAGACTCACACATAAGATTTTTTTCTGCTGGAGCAACTTATGGAGAGAGAAACTAAGAGCTTGTCCAAGTTAATACAACCCGGCAGAGGGTGGGATAATGTATAATTACTGATCAGTACAGCATTCATTTGTACTTCCTGTGAAACACCCTGAAAGACTTGACATTTAACAGGAATTCTACAGTAGTCTTTTGCTTCTCTGTAGAAAAAGGTCTCACTTCAGATATTCAAAGATAGAGGTCTTCTTACCACCCTTTGGAGCCCGTTTCCCAGACACAGGTAAAACTACATCCTAGGGAACCTGTTCTGTGAACGAGTTATGCAAACTTGAACTTGGCTGCCTTCATTTCCTAGAATCTCTAGACTAGTCCAGTCCAGTACAACTTTGTGGTGACAGAAATGACCAATATGGCAACCACTAACCACATGTGGCTGTTAAGCACTTGAAATGTGGCTAGTGGAGCTAATAAATAAATTTTAGCCCTGGCCGGTTGGCTCAGCGGTAGAGCGTCGGCCTAGCGTGCGGAGGACCCAGGTTCGATTCCCGGCCAGGGCACACAGGAGAAGCGCCCATTTGCTTCTCCACCCCTCTGCCGCACCTTCCTCTCTGTCTCTCTCTTCCCCTCCCACAGCCAAGGCTCCATTGGAGCAAAGATGGCCCGGGCGCTGGGGATGGCTCTGTGGCCTCTGCCTCAGGCGCTAGAGTGGCTCTGGTCGCAACATGGCGACGCCCAGGATGGGCAGAGCATCGCCCCCTGGTGGGCAGAGCATCGCCCCATGGTGGGCATGCCGGGTGGATCCCGGTCGGGCGCATGCGGGAGTCTGTCTGACTGTCTCTCCCTGTTTCCAGCTTCAGAAAAATGCAAAAACAAAACAAAACAAAAAAAAAAAAATAAATTTTAAACTTAAATTTACTTAAATTTAAATGGACATATGTGGCTAGTGGCTACCATATTGAATAGTGCAATTCTACAATGATCATGATTTCAGCACTGGATATAGGTGTCCTAAGTAGCAAGGTTAGGACCAACTTACCTTACAAGTTACAATGGCTCCCACATCTGGCAGTAGTTGGGACTCTGTTTCTCTCATCACAGACACAACAGGGAGCTAAAAAGACAACAATAAAATATAAGTATCCTGGCTGAGCCTTGGGTAAAGATATTTATGGTTTGAGTGTAATATAGGAATGCCTTGGTCCGTAGTTGAGGCCATGTGAGCTGGTGGATTATAGATTGCAGCCCAGAGCAGAAAGCCTTAGAAATTTTAGAAAACAGGAGGGCCACAGGAAGAATGCTTCTAGAAGACATAATCTAACCATCGCAGATTAGTTCTGGCTAGCTTTCCCCCCCCTTTTTGGTGTGATTTTCTTGGGGTATACAATTTATTGTCTATAATTATGGATAATTTGACTCTAACCTCCAAAGTTATAATGCTTCTTTCTAGTTCTCATTTTACTCTACAGGCTAGAATTTCCAAAAATATTATATAATAGGCATACTTGTTTATTTCTGGTCTAGGGGAATACTGCAATTTTCTTTTCTGAGCACGGCATTGCCTATTGGTATAAGAGAGTATTTTTGAACCTCATCTTTTATTAATGTTCCCTATGTTTCAGCTCTCCTGGCCTTCTTTCAGTTCACCAACTCATTACATTTCTTCCCATCTCCGGAGCTCTGTTCAACTTGCTTGCTAGGACTGAGCTCTCTTTATTTATTTTTAATTTTAGAGAAGTGGGTGGGGGAGAGAGGGGGAGAGAGAGAGAAGGGGGGAGCAGCAGGAAGCATCTCCCATATGTGCCTTGACCAGGCAAGCCCCGGGGTTTCAAACCAGTGACCTCCGCGTTCCAGGTCGATGCTTTATCCACTGCACCACCACAGGTCAGGCTGAGCTCTCCTTATTTATCTTTTAGATTGGTTACATGTCACTTCTGCTTACTAGGGTGGCTTTATTTATGACATGTTCTCATGCTACCCCCTCGTATTCTTTTACTTATTTTTAAAAGTGTTTTTAAAATTTAATTTTCAGAGAGAGAGAGAGAGAGAGAGAGAAAGAGAAATATCAATTTATTTCACTCATTTATGCATTCATTGGTTGATTCTTTTTTGTGTGTGCCCTGACCGGGGGTTAAACTTGCAACCTTGGCATATTGGGACAATGCTCTAACTAACTTGTATTCTTTTAAAGTCATTGTAAACAAACTGTTTATGCCCCTTGATAGCAGAGACCATGTGTATCTGGCTCATTAACATATCCTTACAGCTCAGCAAGGAACCTGGAATACAAACATGCTCAACATGTAAAATGAACAAACTTACGAATGGTAAGGAAATTCCTAAAACTGAATAAAAAGCCTCTCAATTTATACATGAGGAAGAACAGAAAGCCAGCGAGTTTGTTTTTTTACCTGAAACAGAATTAAGGTCTAGGTACCCAGCACCTAAGTGTTCTAACTCTGAATCCCCTTTTTACTATGCTACCTGCCTCTAAGCTGCTCTTTCAAAGCCTGCTTATCTGATCCCGCTTAACCCTATGTTAGGCTCTGGAACAAGGGAGGATAGTATTACTCGTGCATTCAACAAATGTTTATTGCGCTTTTACCTTGAGCTAGGTAGGCACTGAAGGTATGGTGGCAAAGCCAGCTTTCATGAATCTCAGAGTCTAGTAAGAGAAGAGTCCAGTGGGGATCATTTAACTGAGTATTTAATTACTACATATGCTGAGATAGTGCTTAAAAGGAAAGAAACTTGGCCCTGGCTGGTTGGCTCAGCGGTAGAGCGTCGGCCTGGCGTGCGGGGGGACCCGGGTTCGATTCCCGGCCAGGGCACATAGGAGAAGCGCCCATTTGCTTCTCCACCCCCCCTTCCTCTCTGTCTCTCTCTTCCCCTCCCGCAGCCAAGGCTCCATTGGAGCAAAGATGGCCCAGGCGCTGGGGATGGCTCCTTGGCCTCTGCCCCAGGCGCTAGAGTGGCTCTGGTCTCGGCAGAGCGACGCCCAGGAGGGGCAGAGCGACGCCCCGGAGGGGCAGAGCATCGCCCAGGGCATGCCCGGTGGATCCCAGTCGGGCGCATGCGGGAGTCTGTCTGACTGTCTCTCCCCGTTTCCAGCTTCAGAAAAATACAAAAAAAAAAGGAAAGAAACTTAATTCTTTGTTTAATAAACAAAAGACAAGATCCTTTCCTCAACTAGTGGGTCTAGGAGGGCTTCTCTGAAGAAGGGATAGGCTATCTAAAGGATAGATAGGAATTAAATAGACTAAAAAGCGGTAGAGCATGCTCCAGACATTTAGTGTGCGTACAAAGTCCCTGTGGCAGAAGAGAGCTTAGCGCACTGGCGACGCTCAAAGAAGTTTGTCCGACCAGATTGCAGAGAATGAGAAGGGAATGTGGATGCAGCCAGAGAAGCAGGCGACGTTCGGCCAGAATTCAGTCCACTGCAGGAGCGTGCTCGCCTCTGCTCCTCCCCAACATCCTTCCTTGAGTGTCAGCAACACAACTGGTCTGGGCGGGCTAAATGCCCAGCAGCAGGGACCACCGCTGGAAGAAACTTCCTGGTGTGGCTCTAAAGACGCGTGCGTCCACAGAGCCCTTGACTAAGGACCGCGAAATAAAAGGCAGCCTAAGAGAAAAGCAGAGACAGGGGAGATGGGAGGCCGCCCACTTTACCGCGCCGTTCTCGCTGCTCTTCGTCACGCAGCCGGCAAGCGATGAAAAGATGTAGCCGTGCCGGGTGTAGGTGCCGCTGCCTGGGCTGCCCTCTTCCAAGTTACACAGACGTTCGCCTGCGGAAAAAAAACGCTCCATCAGCCACAGGTGCCCAGAAGCTGCTGGCCGTCCAGCCTTCCTGCCTTTGTCCCTACCCAGGACTCTCTCTGTGCCCTAGTCACTTACCTGGGATGCAGTACCTCACCGGTGGTGCCATGACTGCCACTATCCCAAGCCTGGAGGAAAACGAAGACGACTTCTCATTGGCCAAAATTCAGGCGTCTTTTCTCAATAAGAAACACTCCAATTGGTGCGCTTATCACGTGACCTCTACAGCGCCTTACGGAACGTGTAAACTACAGGTTCCAGGTCGCCCCGGGGCGAATCAGGGGGCGGAGCTTCGGAATGCCTACACTTGCGCTTGCGCCTGTGGTTAAGGATGGGCTGGCGGCGGGTCCGGGTCTGCAAGCTGGATCTGTGGGCTTCCGGCCATGGTTGGTTGGATTGAGCCCTGCGGGCCTGGGGCGCTGATCTGGAGGGGGTAGCTGTGAGCGGAGGCTGCGGGCTCCTTTTGGCTGATTGGGGAGTCCGCAGGAGGCAGGTAAGAGCGAAGCTGCGGCCTTTGCTTCTCAGCCCTGTCCCTTTTTCTAGGGTCGGGCCCCGTTCCGGGGCCTTATTGTGAGCCTGGTGCCTTCCTGCTGTCTCCTCGCGGAGTCCTGCACGTCCATGCTCTCTTCTAGCCAGACCGAGTGCACCTTCCGAGTAGCGGTAACGCGCGGAGCTGGAAGGAGGCCAGCCAATTCATCTCGCCCATTTCACAGATTTGCAAACTCAGATCCAGAGATAAGATTTGAATTATTCAATGTCTCGCAGATAGTTTAAGGTAGAGCCCAGATCGGAACTCAGGTTTTTGACTTCCAGCCCATCGCACTTTGGCCATGCCACCCACCCTCCCTAAGAAATAAATCTTTCCCATTTTTTGTAACCGTAGTTTCTAATCTCACAGTGGGATCCTCTTAAGAGTCGTGTGGGCCTATCCTTAACTTTTTCTCTTCCTATCATGTTAGTCCAGAAGAGAAGTCTGCACATGAATAATATTCTACTCTTACTGATGATTGACACTTGCTGCTTGAGATTGACAACTTCCCGAGAGCAGCATCGTTGTCCGGATGAGATTTGCCAAGACTTGAGTCGAAGTTTCCTCTGCCTTCTGGTGGCTTTGAAATCCAACTTTTCCTGTTTTCTCCTTGGGAAACAGATGGGGACTTAGAGCCTTGGGAAGAGGAGAGTGCCATGGCCTGCAATCCCCTCTAATCTGGTGGCAGATGTCATGGCCTGTGGCTACTACTGAGGGATCGCAGTGTTCAGGGCTTGTGCTTGGGGTGATAGTGAAGTTGTGCTTTACTCTGTTTCCTCCCTTGTTCACTCTGATCTCCCCTGTACCTCCCCCCTCCCTGGACCTCCACACACAATTTTTTGAGTTCTGTTTTACCTCAATTTCCTGAGATGAATACTGTATCTTAGCTGCCCTTCTCTGACTTCCCCATAGCCTGCAAACCTCATTTGATAAAATGAGTAGAAGCTCAGCTTCAGACTTTGTTCACTTAAATCTGATCTGTTGCTCTCTGCAGCTACAAGCTTTCTGTTTATGTGTTTGGGTTGATTTTTGGTTGAATTTGTCTTCTAAAATGCCTCCTAACTCTTACGTGCTATGATTCTAACAAGGAATGATAGCAGTATGTTGGCAGGAATGCCCTTGCTGTTATTTGTAGGCTGCACATCTGGCCAGCTCTCCATTTGTGCATCTCAGGTCATTCAGTTAAGTATTTATTGAGCTCTTCCATGAGCCAGGTATTGTGTTAAGAACTTTATAAACGTTTCATTTATACCTTACCAAGTGGATATAAGGAATCATAAAGAGTTAGAGCTAGAAGGGACCTAAGCATTTATTCCTGTCTCCTTCCTTGTTGAATGGGAACACAAGGAAATTGAGTTCAGGCAGGATACAGTGATTTTTCCCGAGGTCACCACTTAAGGGCAGAAATAAAACCTGAGCACTCAAAATATGGGGGAGGTAAGAGTTGGTAAGTTTAGTCCTTGAAGCAGGCATTTCCTGTGGCACTAAGCAGGAATTCTGGATGTGGCTGAGAATAATCCAAGAAGTGGAGAATCTGAGAAGGAAGTTTTTTGTTTATTAAAAAATTTTATTTAGTCTGACCTGTAGTGGCGCAGTGGATAAAGCGTCGACCTGGAAATGCTGAGGTCGCCGGTTCAAAACCCTGGGCTTGCCTGGTCAAGGCACATATGGGAGTTGATGCTTCCAGCTCCTCCCCCTTCTTTCTCTCTGTCTCTCTCTTTCTCTCTCTCTCTCTCCTCTCTAAAAATGAATAAATAAAATAAAAAATAAATAAAATTAAAAAAAATTTTTATTTATTCATTGATTGTAGACAGAAAAGGAGAGCGAGGGAGAAACATCAATTTTGTTGTTCCACTTATTTATGCATTCATTGGTTGTTTCTTTTATGTGCTTTGACCCAGGATCAAACCCACAACTCAGTGTATCAGGACAATGCTCCAACCACCTGAGCTACCTGGCCAGGGCAAGAAGGAAGTTTTTTGTAGACAGGAGTGATGGCATAAAATTCATATTCATGAAGATGAGAAATGTGTCCTATTTGCAAATTATTGCTATTGTATTTTAGCAAATAGGAAACTCCGTTAATCATAGTAAGGGAATAAACAGTGGTAGGGACAACCTAAGTCACTTGGATTTGTTGGGTAAAATGTTTTGTCCTACTTTTACGTGTGATTGTGTTGACTGTATATACTATTTTGAAAATATTGCTTTAAGCCAAATTATAGTTTCAAAGAATGGGAATCCAGCTGGAAGGATGTCAGAAGTTGGAGCTTTTCTATTTTCTCTCTTCTACACTGCCTCTTAATACTCTAGCTCCTAGAAGGTGATATGAAAATAGCCATTTCTTTATCCTGGTGCAGAGAGTAGGTCCCTACTGAATTGTCTTTCTTCTCTTTCTCTGCTGCCCTTGTCTGCTGGATTTCTTTCCCTTGGGTCATTATAGGGCTTGTGGAAAGAGGTAATTAAGTGTTCTCTCTGAAAGGCTTCTTGTGCGATGAGCCAGGTTGCAAGGAGAGTACCTTGCTCCAGTTACTGAATGGAAACCATCCCTTTAGTGGAGCAGCCTCCTCCAATTTCTGCTGGGTTTTTTTTTTTTAAAGATTTTATTTATTGATTTTACAGAGAGAAGGGGGGAGAGTGAGAAGTATCACTCATGGTTGCTTCACTTTAGTTGTTCATTGATTGCTTGTTGTATGTGCCTGGACCGGGCAAGCCCAGGGTTTCAAACCTGTGACCTCAGCGTTCCAGGTTAATGCTTTAGCCACTGCGCCACCATAGGCCAAACTCTGCTGGGTTTTGAGCTGTTTGTTAAATAAGTCAGTGGAGTTGCTATAAGGCAGGGGTCGGGAACCTTTTTGGCTGAGAGAGCCATGAATGCTACATATATATATATATTTTTTGTATTTTTCCAAAGTTGGAAGCGGGAAGCAGTCAGACTCCTGCATGCGCCCGACCGGGATCCACCCGGCATGCCCACCAGGGAGCAATGCTCTGCCCATCTGGGGCGTTGCTCTGCTGCTACCGGAGCCATTCTAGCGCCTGAGGCAGAGGCCACAGAGCCATCCTCAGCGCCCGGGCCAACTTTGCTCCAATGGAGCCTTGGCTGCGGGAGGGGAAGAGAGAGACAGAGAGGAAGGAGAGGGGGAGGGGTGGAGAAGCAGATGGGCGCTTCTCCTGTGTGCCCTGGCCAGGAATCGAACCCAGGATTCCTGCACGCCAGGCCGATGCTCTACCACTGAGCCAACCAGCCAGGGCCAATGCCACATATTTTAAAATGTAATTCTGTGAGAGCCATACAACGACCTGTGTACATTACGCATTATCTAATAAAAATTTGGTATAGTCCCGGAGGACAGCTGTGATTGGCTCCAGCCACCTGCAACCATGAACACGAGCGGTAGGAAATGAATGGATTATAATACATGAGGATGTTTTGCCCTGGCTGGTTGGCTCAGCGGTAGAGCGTCGGCCTGGCGTGCGGGGGACCCGGGTTCGATTCCCGGCCAGGGCACATAGGAGAAGCGCCCATTTGCTTCTCCACTCCCCCCTCCTTCCTCTCTGTCTCTCTCTTCCCCTCCCGCAGCCAAGGCTCCATTGGAGCAGAGATGGCCCGGGCGCTGGGGATGGCTCCTTGGCCTCTGCCCCAGGCACTAGAGTGGCTCTGGTCGCGTCAGAGCGTCACCCCTGGTGGGCGTGCTGGGTGGATCCTGGTCGGGTGCATGCGGGAGTCTGTCTCTGCCCGTTTCCAGCTTCAGAAAAATACAAAAAAAAAAAAAAAGAATATTTTATATATATATTTTTTTGTATTTTTCTGAAGCTGGGAACGGGAGGCAGTCAGACAGACTCCCTCATGCGCCCGACGGGGATCCACCCGGCATGCCCACCAGGGGGCGATGCTCTGCCCATCTGGGGCGTTGCTCTGCTGCGACCGGAGCCATTCTAGCGCCTGAGGCAGAGGGCACAGAGCCATCCCCAGCGCCCGGGCCATCTTTGCTCCAATGGAGCCTTGGCTGCAGGAGGGGAAGAGAGAGACAGAGAGGAAGGAGAGGGGGAGGGGTGGAGAAGCAGATGGGCGCTTCTCCTGTGTGCCCTGGCCGGGAATCGAACCCGGGACTTCTGCACGCCAGGCCGACGTTCTACCACTGAGCCAACCGGCCAGGGCCTGTTTTATATATATATATATATATATATATATATATATATATATTTTTTTTTTTTTTTTTTTTTTTTTTTTTTTTTTTCCTGAAGCTGGAAACAGGGAGAGACAGACAGACTCCCGCATGCGCCCAACCGGGATCCACCCGGCATGCCCACCATGGGGCGATGCTCTGCCCATCCTGGGCGTCGCCATGTCGCGACCAGAGCCACTCTAGCACCTGAGGCAGAGGCCACAGAGCCATCCCCAGCGCCCGGGCCATCCTTGCTCCAATGGAGCCTTGGCTGCAGGAGGGGAAGAGAGAGACAGAGAGGAAGGCGCGGCAGAGGGGTGGAGAAGCAAATGGGCGCTTCTCCTGTGTGCCCTGGCCGGGAATCGAACCCGGGTCCTCCGCACGCTAGGCCGACGCTCTACCGCTGAGCCAACCGGCCAGGGCCTCTGTTTTATATTTTTAATATTATTTTTTTTATTAAAGATTTGTTTGCAAGCCAGATGCAGCCATCAAAAGAGCCACATCTGCCTCATGAGCCATAGGTTCCCGACTCCTGCTATAAGGGAAAATCAGGTAATTTCTAGTAAAGACTTTTTTTTCTTTTTTACATTGACAGAGAGAGAGTCAGAGGTAGGGATAGACAGACAGGAATGGAGAGAGATGAGAAGCATCAATCATTAGTTTTTCGTTGCGACACCTTAGTTATTCATTGATTGCTTTCTAATATGTGCCTTGACCGTGGGCCTTCAGCAGACCAAGTAACCCCTTGCTCGAGCCAGCGACCTTGGGTCCAAGCTAGTGAGCTTTGCTCAAGCCAGATGAGCCCGCGCTCAAACTGGTGACCTCGGGGTCTCAAACCTGGGTCCTCCACATCCCAGTCCAACGCTCTATCCTCTGCGCCACTGCTCGGTCAGGCAATTTCTGGTAAAGACTTTAATCTGCAGAATTGATGGGATTTTCATTGAAGGAATCTGTGTCTTCTGAGCATTGTCTGGGTGGCTGACTTTCCATGACTGTTGGGTGAGGTAGAAACCACATAGAGAGGATGAAGGCACTTGCAGAGGAGAGGAGCTGTACAAAGGGCTAAAGAGCTGGGAAGGCTGGTTGGGAAGTTTGGGGCCAAGGGCAGCAGGTGCAGAGAAGGCTTTTTTTCTTTTTTTTTTTTTAAAGAGAGAGAGAGGCAGGTGTGAGGAGCAGGAAGCACCAACTCTCCCATATGTGCCTTGACCAGGCAAGCCCAGGGCCTCGACTGGCAACCTCAGCATTCCAGTTTGATGCTTTATCTACTGTGCCACTACAGGTCAGGCCAGAGAAGGCTCTTGAGTGTTCAACTAAAACAGGCAGGGGAGACTGCAGAGAGAGGAGGCCCCGTGTCTTCATGAGCCACCAGCATGAAGGCTCTCCTCCACTGCCAGTGTCTTCCTGCCTGAGGTGTTATTCTCTGAATACCTGAAGTTGTCTTGGCTTTTGTATCCTTGGGGTGGGGCTGGGACTGGATTTGGAGACAAAGAATCTTGTGTCTTGTGAGGGGTAGCTGAGCTGTCCTGACAGAAGACAGGGACTGTCATGCTACCGTGTTGGGTCCGGTGGCTTGTAACATCACCCCAGAGGAAGTAGGAAGGATGGGTATCTTTTGCCAAGACTCGGGTAACACCAGGGAAGATCCAGGTGCAGGGCTGACATACTGTGTCCTCACCCCAGCACTGGCTGTCCTTGTTGAAGAGCAGTTGTTAGGAGGTAGGTCAACAGGCCAGGGCAGGCAAGGACTTGGGGAGTCCTCTGCTACGGTGGCCCTGCTCACAGAGACACAGTGGGCGGCTTTGTGCATGTTGGCCTTGCTCCACCCAGTGATATGTGTACACAGACAGCTCCAGAGGCCCTGCTTTGACTTGGAGCTGCCTGCCTCTCCCTCACCCCTATACTCTCACCCTCTAGGTGTACATCATCTTGGATTTGCTGTGTAATCAGCTGGTGTAATATGATCTCTGCCCAATTAGAACCTCCAGACCCTACCCCCTATAGCAGGGGTCCCCAAACTACGGCCCACGGGCCACATGCGGCCCCCTGAGGCCATCTATCCGGCCCCCGCCGCACTTAGGGGCACCTCTTTCATTGGTGGTCAGTGAGAGGAGCATAGTTCCCATTGAAATACTGGTCAGTTTGTTGATTTAAATTTACTTGTCCTTTATTTTAAATATTGTATTCGTTCCCATTTTGTTTTTTTACTTTAAAATAAGATATGTGCAGTGTGCATAGGAATTTGTTCATAGTTTTTTTTATAGTCCGGCCCTCCAACGGTCTGAGGGACAGTGAACTGGCCCCCTGTGTAAAAAGTTTGGGGACCCCTGCCCTATAGTCTGATTGGGACATGGGCACTGCCAGTTCTCTAGAGAATTGAAGTGACTTTCCTACTGCCCACAGCTGGTAACTGGCCTTAGTCTTAGGTCTACTTCTGAGTTGGTGATTAGGGCCTCCCCACTGGTGGGCTAGGGGGGGCAGAGAATCCAGGCTGGCACCTCACCAGGGTGTGCTCTCCTAGGAGCCATGCGGGGCCAGTGGAGCCTCCTGCTGGGCCCTGCCCGCCTCTGCCTGCGCCTGCTTCTGCTCCTGGGCTCCAGGCGCCGCTGCCCCCCCCTGCTCCGGGGCCTGGTACAGCGTTGGCGCTATGGCAAAGTCTGCGCACGCTCCCTGCTCTACAACTCCTTCGGGGGCACCGACGCCGCTGTCGATGCTGCCTTTGAGCCCATCTACTGGCTGGTGGACAACGTGATCCGCTGGTGTGGGGTGGTGAGTGATGCCCAGGGAGCAGGAAGAGGGGTGTTTTGGGGGTAGCGGAGGGACATGTGTCTGATGGACCCACCCAACCCCACCCCAGGGATATTCTTGAGTTATTTGGCATCGGCAAGCTCTCTCCCTGCATCTCCCTGACCTCCCTGGTGTTGGCAGGTGTTCGTGGTGCTGGTGATTGTGCTGACCAGCTCCATCGTGGCAATCGCCTACCTGTGTATCCTCCCCCTCATCCTCCGAACCTACTCAGTGCCACGACTCTGCTGGCATTTCTTCTATAGCCACTGGAATCTGATCCTCATCGTCTTCCATTACTACCAGGCCATCACCACTCCCCCTGGATATCCTCCCCAGGTGGGTCTCCCCAGGGGGCTGGGGAGGCCATCCCAGGAGTGGGGAGAGAGTGCCTTGGTATCTTTGGAGCTATAAAGCTGGTGCTGCCTCAGTTACGATGTTTTTCTCTCTTTGCACAGGGCAGGAATGACATTGCAACAGTCTCCATCTGTAAGAAGTGCATCTACCCCAAGCCAGCCCGAACACACCACTGCAGCGTCTGCAATAGGTGGGTCTTGGCTCTGCTGTCTGAATCCTAGCTTTAGTCTTAGGGCAAAACCTAGACCTGGAGTTTGAGAAGATGTTTATGCAGCACTGTCACGTGCCAGACAATGTGTCCTCTGTATCCTAACACCTGGTCCTCAGGTTGGCCCTGTGAGTTTGGCACTATAACCACTGGTAGAAACAGGTTCAGAAAGATGAGTTACCTTGTTCAGTATTTTGTAGCCAGTAAAGCAAGGTTTGAAGCAAGGCCTGGCTGTCTTCAAAGTCTGTGCCCTCTCCACCTCAGCAGGATGCTGGTCCTTGTAGGGAAGGATCGGCACTGCCATCTCAAGACCCTTGGCCACCGTAACAGAGCCTGTGTCCCTCCCTCACAGGTGTGTGCTGAAGATGGATCATCATTGTCGTATCCTTTTATTACCTTTTTCTGCCTGAGGCCTCCTTCTTTAGCGTCAGAGTGCTGCACAGGGTTAAGGGCCACACACCTGAGGCTTCTGCTTCACCCTGCACAGAACACTGGGCTCAGGAAAAGTTAGTGGGAGAGGAGTTGTGGGGGGCTGAGCATCTCCTGATCTCCTGGAGAAGCAGGAAGTGTACAGGCTTTCTGGGACGGACCCCCATGGAGCAAGGCATCTGCTCCACAGCTCTCTCTTGTATAGACTGTCATGCTAACATCTATTGGATGGAAAGAGAAATTCGGGCTTCAGTGGTTGCCCACTGGGTATCCAGGTAGAACCACTGGTCCCCTTCTGCTGTCCCACACAGGTGTCTGGTTAAACCCTGCTAGGCTGACATATTGGCAGATTCATTTTCATGAAGGCTTTCCATTTTCAAGCTTTTCTGGTAGGACTTGTGAGGGCTTTAAAAAGCTTTAACACTTTCACCTCAACTTTTGGAAAGTCCCATATTTTCCTGCCTTTGGAAAATAGTTCTTGGTCACTGGAAGCCCTGGGCTTGGATGATGTCAGCATGAAGCAAGGATGAACCAGAGAGGGCCAGACACATCCTGAAATTGTTTGATCTTGTCCTTAATCCTTCCCCCACCAGCCTGGCTAAACAACTGTGTGGGCCACTACAACCATCGGTACTTCTTCTCTTTCTGCTTTTTCATGACTCTGGGCTGTGTCTATTGCAGCTATGGAAGTTGGGACCTTTTCCGGGAGGCTTATGCTGCCATTGAGGTGAGCCCAGAGTTAGAAGTAGGGTAGCTCTGGAGAGAGCACTGTGGGGCGTTGAATCGGTCCCTAAGGACCTCTGTGCTAGCGGCCTGAGAGTATAACCAGCACTGTTTTCCATCCCCTTAGAAAATGAAACAGCTCGACAAGAACAAACTACAGGCGGTTGCCAATCAGGTGGGCCGTCCGCACCCCACTGCCTCCTGCTGCTCAGGCCAGGGGTATAGAGTTGCTGAGGCAACTGGGGCCCACCTGGTAGAGTTGTAGAGACTGGTTGAGGGGCCGCTGGAGGCTGGATCAGGGGCATGCTAGGAGGCTGTCTACCAGGGGCTGACTAAATGGTCTTGCAGGCAAGCTGGAAGTCCCTGGTATGTGACAGTTTTCAGCTCTCTATCCCATTATCACCTTCTTTGGGCTGAGCAAGGGCTCTGCCTTGGTGACGGCCTGAGCAGCAAGGAGTCTGTGTTAGTCTGTGTACCGGGGCTCCAGGGGACAGAGGTCAGGCTGGGCCAGTCTGATCATCCTCGCTCCTGGTCTGTCTGCGTCCACATCTGGATTGTTCCTTCTCCCCAGGCTTTATAGGACTCTTTATTCTGAGCAGATCTTGGGCTAATGATCGTACCTGTTACCCTTTTGGTTCTTAGTGGAGCTCACAGTTCTTCCCCGTACAGTCATTCTGTTCTGGGTGTGGGTCTGGTCCCTCTCTTGGGGACTGCAGCCACAGGGTGAAGGAGTGCTAGCTGGGGAGTGGAGTGGCTTCCCCTGGAGTCCCATTTGTGTTGTCAGATCTAAAGACCCAGGGTCCGCTCCTCCTGTGCTTTGCCATCCTGTCCAGACCTGCTGTGCCCAGTGTTTGTCCACATGATGCCACCGGGCTTGGTCCACCCATCTGGCTGCTACCTTGACTCCTCTGTGGCTTAACCCCTTATTTTTTCATCCTGGGCTTGGATCACTTCCCAGCCTGCAGGTGCTGGGTACTCTGGTGGGGACCAGCGCAGTAAATGAGGCAGATTTTGCTGTGTTCTTTTTCTAGACTTACCACCAGACCCCACCACCCACCTTCTCCTTTCGAGAAAGGATGACTCACAAGAGTCTTGTCTACCTCTGGTTCCTGTGCAGGTATCTAACTCTTTTTTGACAGCTTAAGGGAGGGGCAGCTTCAGAAAAACCTTTTTAGGTGCCCATAGGGACCCATCCCAGTGTGAATTGCTGCTCTGAGACTAATTTAGGTTGGCAAAGAGCATTTAATTTTCTTCAGCACTTTGGTGCAGGAAACATTAAGGATACTAGCATTGAGTGTTTATGTGCCAAGGTAAGTTAAACTCCTACCTAAACAGTAGGTGACTACATTTTATAGATGAGGGAAACTGGCAATTAGAGGGTGAAGTGATTTGTTCCACAAACAGCCAGGAATGAGTGGTAGAGCTAGAATCAGAATTTGCCATCCCATTGTGCTTTTACTACCTACCTTCCAGGCTCTCGAGAAATATAAAATACAGACTTACTCCTCTTCCTTTCCACATAACTTATTCTTAGCCCATGTTGAGGCATTTTCATTGATGCTTTTCACAGATGTAGTGAAGTAAAAGTTCATCTGGGACGTGTAGGCTGGGAGATAAGGAAGACAGGTAGAGGTCCCCAGCCAGTCCTCATTCAGCTTAATTTCAGACATAGCCTCTAACCCTCTCTGAGCTACTCACCAATCTTTGCCCCTTTTCTCAGTTCTGTGGCACTTGCCCTGGGTGCCCTAACTGTATGGCATGCTGTCCTCATCAGTCGGGGTGAGACTAGTATTGAAAGGCATATCAACAAGAAGGAGAGACGTCGGCTGCAGGCCAAGGGCAGAGTGAGTAGGGCTGAGGAGTGGGGGCGGACCTCTGGGTGGGTGACTGGACCCGCCTTTCTGTACACCTGCATGGTCGGGGCCAACTAGGTCAGGCATCATAAAAGGCTAGAACTTGCCCCGCTGAACTTTGGCTCAGCCAGCTTAGGGTCAAAAAATAGAAGGGGATTAAGTAAAAGGGTTTTGTAGAAATTTGTTTTTCTTGGCCCTAGGTTTTCAGGAATCATTACAACTATGGCTGTTTGGACAACTGGAAGTTATTCCTGGGTGTGGACACAGGAAGGTAAAGTAAAATACCTAGACCAGTGCTGTCTAGTAGAAGTGATGAGAGGCGTTCTGTACCTAGACTGAGACATTAGCCACTGGCCAGCCACCTGTGGCTGAGCACAGGAAATGTGGCTACTGGACTGAGTTTTTATTTTCAGTAATTCGGAAAGGCATGTTGCTTGTGCTACCATGTTGGGCAGCACAGATCTAGATTCTAGGAGCAGAGAGCATTGCTTATTTGAGCCAGCAGAGCTCAAGGCCAACACTGGTTTATGTTGCAGATGAGGCTTATAGATGACACAACAAATCCTAAGAAAGCTGTTTTTAAGAAGAGACTTCTAGGTGGGGAAGATGGCTACTTATCACCTCATTTGTATTGCAGTGCCTGGAGTTCCAGTCAGTCATTTCTGGGACTGAAGTAATCTATTTGTGACAGAAGTCCTAAGACAGTAAATGAAGTTAACTCCTTCTGCCCACGAGACTTGGGAAAATCATTTTATTTTGTGACAGAGACAGAGAGAGGCATAGAGAGGTATAGGGACAGACAGGAAGGGAGAGAGATGAAACATCAGTTCTTCGTTGTGGTTCCTTAGTTGTTCATTGATTGATTTCTCATACGTGCCTTGACCGGATGGGCTACAGCAGACCGAGTGACCCCTTGCTCGAGCCAGCAACCTTGGGCTCAAGCTGGTGAGCCTTGCTCAAACCAGATGAGCCCGTGCTCAAGCTGGCGACCTCGAGGTCTTGAACCTGGGTCCTCCACATCCCAGTCTGACGCTCTATCCACTGTGCCACCACCTGGTCAGGCTCATTTTATTTATTTTTAGACTTTTTTTTTTTTTTTTTTTTTTTTTACAGAGAGAATGTCAGAGAGAGAGGGATAGATAGGGACAGACAGGAACGGAGAGAGATGAGAAGCATCAATCACTAGGTTTTTTGTTGTTGCAACACCTTAGTTGTTCATTGCTTTCTCATATGTGCCTTGACCGCGGGCCGTCAGCAGACCGAGTAACCCCTTGCTCAAGCCAGCGACCTTGGGTCCAAGCTGGTGAGCTTTGCTCAAACCAGATGAGCCCGTGCTCAAGCTGGCGAACTCGGGGTCTCGAACCCGGGTCCTCTACATCCCAGTCCAACGCTCTATCCATTGTGCCACCGCCTGGTCAGGCTCATTTTATTATTTTTACTTTTTTCCAAGTGAGAGGAGTGGAGATAGACTCCTGCATGCGCCCCAACTGGGATCCACCCGGCAATCCTTGTTCGGGGCCTATGCTCTGCTCATCTGGGGCCTTGCTCACAACTGAGCTATTTTTAGTGCCTGAGGTGGAGGCTCCAGAGCCATCCTCAGTGTCTGGGGCCGGTGTGCTGAACCAAATGAGCCATGGCTGCAGGAGGAGAGAGAAGCGGGAAGGGAAGGGGTGGAAAAGCAGGTGGTCGCTTCTCCTGACCAAGAATCAAACCCGGGACTTCCACAGGCTGGGCTGATGCTCTACCACTGAGACAACCGGCAGGACTGAAAATCATTTTTCAAATAGCAAAAACTGAGGCAGTAATTAGGTGACCATAAGTGCCTGCCTGCCTCCCTTTCCCATCCCCATTCTATTCCTGGCTATCACTGTGCTTGCAATGGCCCCTTAGCTCAAAACCTCTAAAGGCCTTCAAGGCACCAAGGGACACATTTATTGCACAAAAGTAGGACTTTTGCTCCTTTGTGATTAATGCGAGGTAGCTTCAGGGTGCTCTGATGTAGCTTTACTGCGAGGTTCAGGAAGCCCAGGACTCTTAGGACTCAGAGACATTTCTTGTTTTGTAGACACTGGCTTACTCGGGTGCTGTTGCCCTCCAGCCACCTGCCCCATGGGAACGGAATGAACTGGGACCCCCCTCCCTGGGTGACCGCCCAGTCAGCTTCTGTGATGGCAGTCTGAGCTGGAGTCTGTCAGCCACCACCTGAGCATCACCCTGCCTCCTGCGTGGTCTCAAGAGCCTCTAAGGGAAGCTTCATGGACTCCTTGAAGAAAAAGAGCCAGTAGGCCTGCCTTAGGTACCATGCAGGGACAACTCAAGGACCTATCTCCTGGTCGCTGCAGACGCAAGGCAGCATGTGGGAAACCCTGGGACGGATGTTCCTTTACTCAGGCAAATAGAAGCTCCAGCCCGACTGGAGATCAGGCAGCTAGCAGCCACGCTGGGTGCTGACCCCAGCCTCCAGGTCACAGCACTGGAGTTGGCCACCACCTCTTCCACTCGCTGTCTGAGAAAACACCTGATGGTCGAGCTGAGATCCTGGCTTCTCAACAGGGCAAAGATAGCAGGCCTACTGCTGAGGTCACTGCCACTTCTCACTTGCTGAAAGGAGCAAAAATAAAGGTATTTGATTTGTAAGGATCTCACTCTTTGCCACTACTTTAGGGCAGGGACAGGGAAAGTCAGGGCCAAGGCCTAGGTGTTCTGGTCAGGCCACCTCTGCCTTACTTGGAGAGGCTGAATGCTTTGAAGAATTCTTGGTAATCCCTGTCTAATTAGTTATTCTAGCTCATAAATGATGCTCTGGTTATGTGCTGCAGTATAAATGGGGTGGGGTGGGGGAGAGAATATCTGACAGCCCCATTATCAAAAGAAATCTTTATTCTCCAGCAGTTACACACACATGCACCATCCCTGGTTCTCAGGGCCACACTCATCTGCATTCACCCCTCAGCAGCGTATCTCTTTCTCTGACATACAAATATGAAGAGCCTTGAATCCTTCTTCAAACACAAGTAGCCTCACATTCAGTTGCTTCACAAATCCATTAGAAATCAGGATGCCTATGTTCCTTAGTACAGCCACGTGATAGAGGCCCAGCATTTATGCTGTCTGTGGGAATGGCAATCAGAGGCCAGTGGTGTCCCTGCCTTGGCAAAATGGCTCAATAGTTAGCGATTCCAGGTGAGATTGTCAGAATAGTCTGGGCCAGGACGGAGGGCTCAGCTGCCAGGGCTTCCCAGCAGAAACCTGTAGGCAAAAAGGATACTGGCAGCATTAGTGGTGAGGCTCATTCAATCCCAGCTCTCCCCACAACCAGGAAACTCACCACTCCCCCCTGGCTGACACTGCTTCCTTGCGCACCAGCCTCTTCTTGTCATCCAGAGGTTTGGCTAAGGCCCGGATCACCTGTGGTTTGTATGGCAACAGCTGTGGAGTAAGAGGAGTTCACCTTAGCCTCATTCAACCAAGGCAACAAAAGAGCCGCTTCTCTGACTCGACAACTAATAACCTTTCTATTCTTGAGTGATTCCAGAGGACGCTAGGGGGCAGGATGGCCGTTCTGTCGTAGGGTATTTGGGCAAATCCTTGCCTATCTGTACCTTGCCGTTACCTCAGCCACATAGCAGGGTGGCCAGTCATGCTAAGGCAGAAAGGTACTTCTCTGGGTCTTAGAAATTTCCAGGCCACAGAGGGACATCTGAGTACTCACCACAGGGGTGGGCAGGTGAGTGAGCGCGTGCATACACTGCAGTGCAGCAATGCGGACAGCCTGGAACACAACCGTAAGGAGGTGAGGGAGACCAAGGAGAGCTGTAGATGCCAAAAAGCTGCTGGGGCTCAACATACCATAGAAGGGCTGGAGCTGAGGTTCAGGAACTTGGTGATGAGGGTGTCAACATGAAGACTCATGACTTGAGGTGCTTCTAGTAGAAGAGGCTGCAGGCAGCTGAGCGTGGAGAGCTGTACCACACAGTCGGGGCAGGACAGGGCCTCCAGCAGCAAGGAGAGCAGCTAAGGGGCGTAGGAAAGGTGGGGTAAACACATCCGCGACGGGCCTGCCTCTCCTCCCCTCTAGCCCAGCTGGGGGACAAGGGCTTGGTCCCTGCTTAGAGGCTCTGATGGCAAGGCTTACCATAGGCAGCTCTGGCAAGAGCACAGGCTTAGGCAGCCTGTTAAGGACATGAGACAGGCCTTTCAGGTAATTTGGCTTCACATCTGTAAAAAACAAAAAGCTTAAGGGGAGAAACTGGGCTCAGACACAGAACTTGAGAACTCAACTCTTATGAAGCTGGCACATCAGCCTACACAGAATAAGCTCGGAATAAGCAAGACATAGCCACCAAAGGAAGAGTAGCACAAGAATCTAGAACTTTAGCGCTTTAAGTACAGACCACACTACAGCTCCGAAGAAGCACTGAGGGTCCACATTACATTACAGAATGAGGCCTGAGCAAAGGAGAGGACTGAATTTGGGGTGCTTCTTTTAGACTCCTCACCTTGGGGAGCAGCATGGAAGCCCTGGACCAAGGCAGGCACATTATCAGTGAAGAAACGCTGGCGGAACATGATCCGCACTTCAGCATGGCCAGCCCGCGTCAGTACATCAGTGCAGTCAGACATGAGCAGAGAAAAGCCATCAGCTACCATTGCGCCCAGTTCTGGATCACTCAGGAGGCCCATAAGCTTAAGAAAAAGAGAGCCTTTCAGGTACATCAGGGGAAGAATCTTAAGTACCCAAGAGGAGGATGGCAGTCATTTCTGGGACGGATAGGATCAACAGGAAGCTTCTGTTTAGGTCCTAGATTCCCTGTCTCCAGAGTGGAAAGGACTTACCCGGTCTGTGAGGCAGGAGCTGAGAGGATGATACCTGAGCACTAGGGCCTTTGTCACCTGTAATCAGAGAAGAGGATGATCAGGGCATGGCACTCAAACCCCAGAACCCTGAGAAGCATGCTTATGGTTCCAGGTCAAATGGAGAAATTTTACTTAACCAGACCTAACTGTCCCCGTTTAACCAGAACCCACTCTGACTCCTCACCCAGAGCAGCAGTGTGAAAGCCTGACGCCGACAGGGCCCAGAGCCCAGCCCAGCCTCCACTCTGTCCACAGCCAGCTGTAGGAATTCATCCAGCTGTTGCCCTAAAAAGGAGGGAAGGAATGCTGGTGCAAAGGCTACATATTTCTCTCTTAACAATGAAGGATGTAAATCATTTTCACACAGAGCTCCCTGAGAAGCCTTTAGAAAAGAACAGATCATCTGACTACGGGCTTTGCCCATTCAGTGAGAGCCAGGGATCCTCAGAGCGCAGGGGTGCTGGCATTTGAAAAAGAGTCGTCTCCTAATGAAGAGTGATCCCTAACAGCTCCCTGTAGGGAAGCGGATGGCACAGCACTCTGCATGCACCCCCTTATCTTCTTATGTCCTGGAATGCTTTGCTCAACTCTGGTCTAAACTCTTGTCCCAAGGGCTATCCCCTGGGAGACCCTATTAATGTATTATTAGCAAGTTCCTTTTTAAAGAAAGGACTGAACTTCAGGATTTCACCAGGGAGCTTCTAGTACCTGCAGGGTGCTTGTTGAGGAGGCCTGCAAAGCACTTAGCAGCGGCAGTGGAGGAGAAGGGGCAGCTGTGGCAGCAGCTCAGCTCTAAAAGCTCCCGCATGAGTTGGTCCAGCTGAGGGATTTCCACCTACAGAAAACCTGGTCATGTAATGGGCCCGGAGAACACCTAAACTCAGAGGTACCCAGTAGAAAGTAGCAGCAGCGGCCAGGACGGATGAGAACCAGTGGGAAAAGTAGATCAGCTTAGTCTGTGACAAATATCAGCCCAGAAGTCACCCGGGATCCATCTCCCTTTGCCAGGGTTAAACTACAGTACTCCCCAAACGTGTTCACTTACATCTCGAGGCAGGGAGCAGACAAAGGCCATGAGCAGTGCCACCAGCCTCCTCTGTCCTGAGGAGCCATCCTGTAGAGGAAGAAGGGTGTTAAGCCTGTTGTGCCGGCAACTGGCTTATTTGTTTTGACACTCATCCCAGATTAGCCCTAGAAACTTGGAAGGACAGAAATCCCAGGATTCTACCCCTTCCAATCCATCAGACTCTCACCTGGAATGGCTGGAATCTGCAAGGGAAGCTGTTTTCGGGCAGAAAAGAGACGTTGCCATCCAAGAAGAGGGGCACAATACGGGCGACACTCCAGGCAGCTAAGCTAGGAGCAGAGTGCTAGGTTTCACCAAGGAGCCAGGGTTGTAAAGCCTTAGTGTTCCCATCAGTCACTGAGTCAATGGGTCACAGCATGATCATTCACACAGTCAACAATGACTAATTCAGCACATCCTATATGCCAGAACCACTGCCATTTGGGCTCTGACGATAAAACAGCAGGTCAGATCAAATAAATCCGTTCTGGAGCTCACAATCTAGTGAGTGAACTCTGAATATTTTAAAAATGCCCCACAGGTGATTCTTATGCACACCCGCTGCTAAGAACCATCAGTCCATGGCTCACCCACCCCACAGTCCACAGTACTAAGAGCCCCTCCTTTTACTTCGCCAGCAAAACTTACAAGGCCAATAGCTGCTTTCACACTTCATTCTGGGTACAAGGACAGCTCAGACAGCTATCTGCTGCTTCTTCCCAAGATTGCTATCCCTCTCCCTGGAATGAAGCCACATCCACGACTAGACTCACTCAGGGCTTAGGTGGGTGGTGGCAGTGCCAATGACAGACACCATGGAATCCAAGACCTCATCCTCCAACAGCACTTTTCTCATAACTGAGGACTCCTTCTCTGTAAAATCAAAACACACTGAGAATCACAAGGCCATGACTATAGTTTAGATAATTAGGTCCTGTCTTCATGACTGGGGCTCAACTCTAGTCACAAGAGCAGTGATTTCTAACCTGGCCTGTAATAGTGCTGTAGACCAGAGAGCCAGCAAGGCGCCAGAGGAGGAGCAGTCTAACGCGGGCCTCAGAGAGCTCTCAGAACTCTGCGCAGTCCTCAGACTAGGCAACAGTGGAAAATAAGGCCAGCTCACATGCATGTTCTTCACATTAGAATGATTATGTTGCCTGACCAGGCAGTGGCACAGAGCGTTGGCTTGGGATACAGAGGACCCAGGTTTGAAATCCCGAGGTCGTTGGCTTGAGTGCGGGCTCACCTGGCTTGAGCATGGGCTCACCAGCTTGAGTGCAGGGTCACTGGCTTGAGCATGGGATCATAGACATGACCCCATGGTTGCAGGCTTGAGCCCAAAGGTGACTGGCTTGAAGCCCAAGGTTGCTGGCTTGAGCAAGGGGTCACTGGTTTGGCTGGAGCCCCCCTGCCCAGGTCAAGGCACATACAAGAAAGCAATCAAAGAACAACTAAGGTGCTGCAACTACGATTGATGCTTCTCATCTCTCTCTTCCTGTCTCTCTGGCTTAAAAAAAATAAATAATTATATTAGCCTTTTCAAAAACCTAAAAGAGAACATGGGTTTATCTTCACAGGTGTTCATTATCATAGCAGTTACCATACGACAAGCTATAATACCTACATAATCTGGTGTTACCAGCTACTATGCATTATATTGTTTAATCCTTAGCAACTGCCCTGTGATATAAATATTTCTCTTTATCTTCCCCTTACAAGTAAGGAAACAGAGGCTTAGAAAGGCTAAATATCCTCACCTAAGTTAATGAGTGAAGTTTAAGATGAAACCCAACAAGGTCTAATAAACTCCAAAGCTGGTTTTGTTTTTTTTTTTTGTATTTTTCTGAAGCTGGAAACGGGAAGGCAGTCAGACAGACTCCCGCATGCACCCGACTGGGATCCACCTGGCACGCCCACCAGGGGGCAATGCTCTGCCCATCGGGGGCGTCGCTCTGTCACAACCAGAGCCACTCTAGTGCCTGGGGCAGAGGCCAAGGAGCCATCCCCAGCGCCTGGGCCATCTTTTTGCTCCAATGGAGCTTCGGCTGTGGGAGGGGAAGAGAGAGACAGAGAGGAAGGAGACGGGGAGGGGTGGAGAAGCAGATGGGCGCCTCTCCTGTGTGCCCTGGCCAGGAATCGAACCCGGGACTTCTGCACACCAAGCCGACGCTCTACCACTGAACCAACCGGCCAAGGCCTGTTTTTTTTTGTTTGTTTTTTTAAATTCAGTGAGAAAAGGGGAGGCAGAGACAGACTCCTGCATATGCCCTGACCGGGATCCACCCGGAAAGCCCACTAGGGGGCGATGCTCTGCCCATCTGGGGTGTTGCTCTGTTGCTCAGCAGAGAGAGGCCTGAGGCAGAGGCCAAGGAGCCATCCTCAGTGCCCGGGGCCAACTTGCTTCAACCAAGCCTTGGCTGCAGGAGGGGAAGCAAGAGAGAGAAAGAGAAGCGAGAGGGGGAGGGGTAGAGAAGCAGATGGGAGCTTCTCCTGTGTGCCCTGACAGGAATTGAACCTGGGACATCTACATGCTGGGCTGATGCTCTATCACTGAGCCAACCAGCCACAGCCCAGAGCTGAATTCTAAATAATCTAATTACATAGCAACTGAACAGGAAAAAGGTGTGCATCCTTTTGAGCACTGCTAACACTAAGGGATTTTGACTCCTGTCATTGGTTGGGTTAGCACCCTTGGCTTGAAGTAGAATCTTAAAATAAGCCTTTGCTGGTAACAAATGCAGTACCAGTGAAACCCCAAGGGTGGCAGTGCTGCTCAACACTAGAGGAAGGCCAGAGTCTAAAGGAGGGAGAAGAGGTGAGGCAGAGAAAATTACCTGGCATGGAAGCCTGCACAGCCAAGGCAAGCAGGCGAGGTATAGCTGTCTGATGAAAATACCAGCAGCTCTCGGGGTCCAGCTGGCATTTTTCTGCCACCCGCTGGAGGCTCTGACAGACAGCAATAACTTCACTTGGTCCTGCAACCCCATTCCCTGTGTGGTGAGAAAGGATTCTGTGAGGTTTTCCTAAAAGCACTCCTAGGTATTTCAGATAAAGGTGAGTGACCAAGAGTGTCGTGTTAAAAAGAACCAAGTCCTTTTATTCTTTTGGAGGTTCTTTTTCATCTACTTGGATTTCAGAGCTGGGTCCTGCTCTGTGCTGGACTCTGCAACAGAAGCACTCACACATTTTCTCATTTCTCATCACCCTAGATGCATTATTGCCCCTGTTTTATTTATTTATTTATTTATTTATTTATTTATTTATTTATTATTTTTTTTTTGCATTTTTCTGAAGCTGGAAACAGGGAGAGACAGTCAGACAGACTCCCGCATGCGCCCGACCGGGATCCACCCGGCACGCTCACCATGGGGGGGCGCTCTGCCCACCAGGGGGCGATGCTCTGCCCATCCTGGGCGTCGCCATGTTGCGACCAGAGCCACTCTAGCGTCTGGGGCAGAGGCCACAGAGCCATCCCCAGCGCCCGGGCCATCTTTGCTCCAATGGAGCCTTGGCTGCGGGAGGGGAAGAGAGAGACAGAGAGGAAGGCGTGGCGGAGGGGTGGAGAAGCAAATGGGCGCTTCTCCTGTGTGCCCTGGCTGGGAATCGAACCCGGGTCCTCCGCACGCTAGGCCGACGCTCTACCGCTGAGCCAACCGGCCAGGGCTATTGCCCCCGTTTTATAGAGGAGGATGTAGGGGCTCAATGAAACTACCCACGGTCTTTTCCAAAGTCACAGTAAGTGCACCACAAGGAGTCTAACCCAAGCCACACTCTGAGTCGTGTTCCTTCTACTGTGTAACAGTAGACCATCTACTGCTGACGGGACCCAGCCACGGGGCTGGGCATTGCAAAGAAAGGAGCTTAGGAACTAGTGAGGGCCCATGTGAGCATGTAGATTTGTAGTACCATTTCCTGCTGTCACTTGAGCCCTGGATCATGTAATACTCTCAAACTAGAGAGTGTGTACGAGTTACCAACAGATGCTGTTAAAATGCAGATTCTGATCAGCGGGGCCTCAGATTCTGGATATCTAACAAGCTCCCAGATGCCCGTGCTGCTGGCTGATAGACCATATTTTGAGTAGCATGGCCTCTGAGTGGTACTTTTCAATCCTGGCTGCACGTTATAATCACCTGAGCACTCAATAATTATTGTTGTCTGAGTCCTACCCTTCCTCACAGAGAGACTTAGTTGGCCTGTTGAGGCCCAGGCATTGGTATTTCATTTTAAAAGTCCTCATGTGACTCTTCCATACAGCCACACTGGAACCAGTGCCTTAGAAGTATCAGCTCCAAACTTAACTACGGGTCCCCACTCAGCCTGACTCCCGGATGGTCATTTCTGGTAGTTACCTTTGTTTATCTGGCTGAGATGCTGCAGCAGCAGAGGCAGTGTCTCCTTGACAATGCTGGGATGTGTTGATACAGCTGACAAGGCTTGCAGAGAGCGCAGATGCTGGGAGCATTTGGTAGGCACATCCCTTCTAGCCAAGTCTGACTCCCCTGCAATCAGCCCAGGAGACAAGGTTTCACTGTGCGATGACAAGCACAAAGGCCCCAAGCCTCCCTGGCAAAGGGCGGGCCGCAGAAGAGCAGAGACACATACCCACACACAGCTCCTCGGCAAGCTTGGGCACCAGGTGGCTGTTGAAGGCCACAGGGTAAAGGGTGGCCAGGGTTCCTGATGCTTCCAGTGCTGCCACCCTGCTAGGAGCACATGGCAGATGAGCATTAGCTGGGCCTCGCCCCCCGTTCTCTTGCCCAGACCTGCCATTAGGCAGATGCAGGAGTGTGGTCTTCTGAGACCACCTTGCTGAAGAGCAGGACTCTAGTACCTAGTTGGACATGGCTTCTTAAGCCCAAGAAAAGAGGGCAGTCCCACATGTCCAACCACTTGGCAGCCAGAGCCAAGCCCAAGGCCCACCTCCCCTAGAGAGAGCCAAGAGCTGGAGGCACAGAGCCCTAGAACAGCTTGCTCTTTCTTGCTCTTTAGATTCTCACCAACTCTGGGAATCCTCCTCCAGGAAGCTTAGTCTGTACAGGTGACCCACTGCCAGCTCCAAGTCCCCAGAAGACAGGAGATCTATGTTAGAAGGGAACATGAACCACATCTTTCTCCCCGTGCAGCCACCACAGTCCTTCCCAAAGTCCCATTAGAAATACCAAGTCAACAGGGGTTGTAGTGAGAACCAGGGAATTAAGACTTCTTTCCACTTAAGACAGAAAGTCACAAAAAAGGGAACAATACTCCTATCTTTTCTCTTATGTGTACCTGGCTGGGCACCCACAACAGTGAGAGTACGGATGCCAACAAGCTGAAGCTGGGTGTTAGGGTCTGTCAGAGCTGTGAACACCAGTGAGCACAGCTGATCCTTGAAGCCGCTCAGAGGCCTTTCACCTGGAGAGAGACAGTCCCGGTTAGAGGGAAGCCTGACTCGGCGGTGATGCAGACAATCTGGGGCAGATATAAAGAGCTTAATCTGTTGAGTATACAGGAAGTACCCTGGGATAGAAATAAACAGGTCTCATACATTGTATTTTTTATGCTACAACCTCAGAACGCCAGGACCACCGTTCTAGACTACTGATCCACGGCACTCTGCTTGCTCCGGAAGGTGACCTCACCATTGTCTTCAGAGCTCCACTTCTGTTGCAGCTTCAAGAACCCCAGGATCATTTCAAGGATGGTCCGCCGCTGGTTGCTCTGTAATGTTTTAAGGAATATTAGAGTCAAAGAACAAAGGGAGGGGCAAAAGTAGGTTTATGGTTGTGAGCACGTGAAAACAGTTTATTCTTGTATTATTATTTACTAACTATTATATTATTTTCCACATGAACAACTATAAACCTCCTTTTGCCCCACCCTATATTTTAAAACATTTCAGTCCTGCTACTTTGGATGTGGGGTAAATTATTTTTTGTGTTAGGAAAAGTCAACAAGGGAACCAGTCGCAGCTAATAGGAGCAAAACCCCAAATCTACTACTGAGCTCAAGCTCAACACTTAACACTGAGAAAGGGATGCTAGCAAGGACTTTCATCATTTCCGCAAAGACTGTGTGCCCTTACCTGGCTGTGCTTGTGGAACTGTTCTAGAAGCAAAGGCAGGACGTTGCTGGTGATGTGGTCACAGGCCCGGGCAGACGCACCTGCAGCTGCCTGCAGCAGCTTGGCACTAGGCCACACCAGCTTCATGTCCGGTTCACACAGATGGTGCCTGCAGTCTAGAGAGGCAGTGCATCACATACCTGGGAGTAGGCCCCACACTCACGGCTTCCCCCGCAGTCTATAAAATTTGGAGACTGACGCTTGGAACAGTTGCTAGCAGTTATCACTGAATTTTTAAAATTCAAAGCCGGATTCTATCCCCCAAATCACTGAACGTGGTCTACACATGAAAGGTCATTGGCCCTGAAGGAATTTCTATTATGCTCACTCCCCTTTCTGGCTTCCATGGCCCCATTACCCTGTAGAATGTTGCTAAGGAAGATGTCAAGAAGGTCCTCAGCATCAGCCCTCAGCACAGAACGAGACAAACATGCAGTCAGGGAGTGGAGGGCCGCCAGGCCCTCAGCCTCCACCCGCTCACTTGCCGTCTGGAACACCTGTCAGGGAGGGATCCCATGGCTACTGAGGTGAGCCTGCACCGGGTGAGACCCCACCCACCCACTGCCTAGTTCCTTAGGTGTGGGGGGTGTTTAAGAACCTTTAGGGCACACCAATGGAAATTAACCCCCTCAAATGAATTTCTTCTTAATTGCTGTAATTTCACCAAGTCCTTAGCTCCGTTGGGATTCATACACATACAATTTGAGAAACAGAATGCCAACTTGGAGCCACTATTGGGGTCCCTTATCTTAGGTCTCTTCCTCTTACCCTCTACTCAGCACGGTGCCATAGGCACCATTATTCTCCTTACCACGGAAGGATAGGAAATGCCACTGTGCAAAGTGATCAACTGCCATCACCAAGCGGCTGACCCTCACTAAGAACTCTTTCCCTTGTCATTCAACTAGAAGTATGCCCCACTGCTTCCTGTTGAATAACCAGGCACAGAGACATAGGGAAAAGCACAGGGTGTATTATTACCCCTAATGCCTGACAACTGGGAGTTAAGAGTTGTGAGTTTATCTAAGTAACACTCACCTCTCTGCGGATAGAAGCCCAAAGACTGGGGAGGAAGTCCTTCAGTTCCTTCTGTCCGTACACAGCACAGCAAGCATTCTGCCAAAACAAGCAGAGGTATCAGCTATCTACACACTCAAACTTCCTAAGATATGCAGGTACCTCAGCATAATGGCATCTGAAGGAGCCTAGCTCTCAGCAGAAAAACCAGCGAGATTTCATAATAGTAATACCCAGGTAAGAAAAACAGGCACCCACACTCATTGATGAAAAACAAGCATCCAGAGGGAGCCCTGGTTAGCCTTCCCTTGGTTGCCACTAGTTACCACAGGACAAGAAAATATGCAGCTGGGGCCTTTAGGTCAACATGTAGACCCAGATCCTGGTATCCCCCCCCCCTTTTGAAGCTCACTATTCCCTGGCTCTCCAATAATCTACAATCCTTTAGCATCCTTCCCAAATTTGTCTGGAAAAAGAAAAGTTACTTACCAGAGTCTGCAGAGAATCCAGCTTGGCACTCAGAATCTCAGAATCCACCTTCTCAATCAGCAAAGGCAGCAGGAACTATGGGAGAGAGAGAAGAACCGAAGTCAGAGGCAGTGTTGCAGCCACACCAAGGTCAACTATGTCCTTACTGCCACCAGTGCTCCAGGGACAGTGCCCAAGGAGCTATTCTTGAGTCAGGAGTTGTGACTTCAAGTCAATCTTCCTGCCAAGATGAGGCCAGACCCCCAGTTAGCTGAAAAATGGTTGGCAAATCTACAGGACTTTAGAAGAGAGCACTAGATAGGGATTGATTACTATTTTAAAGAAGAGACTGAAAAATTTTCTACAACAAAGGTCTGAAGATAATTGCCACACAAGCCCGAAGACACTTATAGGATGTCATTCTTAAAATGTATACTGGACCTTTCTTTTCCCCCATGCTTTTATACCTTCTATGCCTGTGGCTAGACCTACCTCAGCAAATCGTGGTGTGGAGGCCAGCACAGCTCGGAGGCTCAGGATCAGATCTTCTCGCTGGATACCATAGGGATCATTAGGTGGCTGGAAAAGGGAGCAGGGTCATGGGTTTGTATAACTCTTTGAACACAGGCTTGAACCTGACAACCCAAAGAACAGGTTGATATTTACACCCTATCTGGTAGAACGGTACGAAATCAAGACTCCAGCAGGAAGACATGCTCATTCTTATGTGTTCCTTGGGAATGTTTGTCTTTGGGGTATTTATTTTCTATCTGATCACACCATTAACTTTCTTTTTTTTTTTTTTTTTTTTTGCATTTTTCTGAAGCTGGAAACAGGGAGAGACAGTCAGACAGACTCCCGCATGCGCCCGACCGGGATCCACCCGGCATGCCCACCAGGGGCGACGCTCTGCCCACCAGGGGGCGATGCTCTGCCCATCCTGGGCGTCGCCATGTTGCGACCCTCCTGGGTGTCGCCATGTTGCGACCAGAGCCACTCTAGCGCCTGGGGCAGAGGCCACAGAGCCATCCCCAGCGCCCGGGCCATCTTTGCTCCAATGGAGCCTTGGCTGCGGGAGGGGAAGAGAGAGACAGAGAGGAAGGCGCGGCGGAGGGGTGGAGAAGCAAATGGGCGCTTCTCCCATGTGCCCTGGCCGGGAATCGAACCCGGGTCCTCCGCACGCTAGGCCGACGCTCTACCGCTGAGCCAACCGGCCAGGACCATTAACTTTCTGGTGCATTCTTTCTTCTCTGTATGTGTATTATGACTATGTGTCAGTAGACATTGTTTCCCCTTAAAATGTATACTTTTATTTTATTTAAAACTTTTTTCCCATTAATTTGAGAAAAGGCGGGGAAGGTGAGTAGGGGAGAAAGAGAGGGAGAAAGGGAAAGGAGAGGAGGAGAGGGAGAGAGAGGGAGAGAAGGAGAATCAATTCATTGTTCCACTTAGTTGTCCCATTTAACCGTGCACTCACTAAGTGCTTCTTGTACGTGCCCTAACGAGGGATCAAACCTCGTTACGCTGGGATAACACTTTATTCACTGAGCCACCTGACCAGGGCTCAAATATGTATTTTAGAAAATGTGATTGTTTTATACATACCATTTATAATTTATTTTTTCACTTAACACATGAACATTTTTCCATGGTATTAATCTTTCATAATATTAGTTTTAGTGGCTGATACTATTCCACTGTGTGGTTGAGTCACAATTTATTTTAAAAATCCCCCTATGATGCACACTTCTATTTTTTTTATCCTTATACAAGAGCTGTAATTCTGGCAATATAAAAAGCATTGATGATTTCTGCATGAAGATGGCAGACTGAAAACATATACCAGGTTTTACTTCTCCTCTTTAGAAACCCCATGAAATATATAAAAGTTTTTACATTTTTAAAAAAGACATTAAGTTAAAGGTTGAAGAGAACAGAATAAAAGATGTTAGCAACAAAATATTAGAAGCTACAAAGCAGATGGGTAAGAAGAAAATGACTAAGAGCCAGAAAACCAGAATCCTCAGTAGGCTTGGGGGGAGCTGAATAACCACCCAATACGGTCCTTGGGATGCTTAGCAACTGGCAGTACCAGGTACCTCTGGAACTGGGAGCTGGGTTAAGGAAGCAAACGGACCTCCTGCCTCCCAACCCCTCCCTAACTACTGCGTGAAAAGCTGAGATCCTCTGGACAGGACAGACAGCTCTCTAGTCTTAGAGCTGTACATGTAGTGGAGGGCCTGGGGGCTGTCCCAAAAGAAAAGGCCCAAGTAAGCAGTATGTACTGAGTGCTGAAAATTTCTAGCCTTTATGGCCTCATCTGCTTGTAGGCAGACCTTTCTTCCAGGTAAGGTCTTTTTTGAAGAACTGACTAGCCCAAAAAGGAGAATACACTGGGAGTTCCCCAAACTGTCCAAGTGAGTCCTCTACAGTGAAGCTCATACTTGACAAGTCTGTTCAAGTCTGTTCCATGTGCTCAGAGTTCCCACTTTGATCTTTTTATAATCTTTACTTTAAAACATGTGCAAACTCCCAAAGAGTACCAGTTATCTGAGGAAAGCTTCTAACCTAGAAATAAAGACCAAATAAATTGGGAAAAAAAATTGGAGGAAACAGATCACATATGTGGGGAGAAGAAGTATTAAAAAATATATCAATGTTTTCAAAAAAGATAAAATAATCTACAAATCAAATATCACACTATAACCCCCTACCACTACCTCCACAAAACATTCAGAGATCATCAACAAAAGGATCTTGGACATTCAAAGCAAAAGTGCAGAAATAAGAAAGAAAAAAAAGCCAACAGAAGGGGTTATAGGGAGATGTGCTGATCCCAGGCATTTCTGTCCTCAGGCCCATTCCTGGGGCAGCCTGCATTTCCCAGGCTTCCATGTGGGCTTGGGTTCCCCAATGTGAGGCACTTGGAGAAGAATGCAGGGCAGAAGGGAGAAGGGAGAAGGCAGGGCATTTCTTCCCATCTCTCTGACTCAGCTGGTGCTTTCAGCACTGACAGTATCTTCTGCATGGCTTCCATCTCTCACTGATAGGCCCATTGTGCTTCCAATTTTTGTCAAATACTCTCAGCCCCTGGGGTCCAGAGCATCAGCTCTTCCCTCTGTCCCTCCAACTGAGATATGGTAATGTCTTCCTGCTGTTAATAACCTCTGGGTTGCCTCATTATCCCGTTTGGCTTCTCAGCTCTCCCACCACTCATATAAATTTCCTGCATTAAATTATTTGTTTTAAATACCGAAGTGGTTTTGTTTTCATGGCTTGATTGATATTATGACTGATAGAAAAGATTAAATTGTGAAATTCTCTCATAAAATATAAAAAAAATAGAGATAGAAAATATGAAAGAAATGGTAAGAGATTGAGAGGTCTAACAAAAGATTAATAGTTCCAAAAGAGAAGAAATAGAGAAAACATAGAAGAAATGCAAGAAAATTTCCTGGGACTAAAGGACACGAATTTCCAGATTGGTAGGGCCTACACCAAGTACCCAATATAATGCATGAAAACAGACCCATAGAAAGGCACTAAACACAGGAGGCAAAATCAAGCTTAAAAAGCTTCCAAAAAGGATGGGGAAAAGTAAATTCAGAGGTTTACAAATCAGAAAGAATTCAGACTTCTCCAAGGAACTGAATGAAAACTAGACGTAAGTGCAGAAATGCTTTCAAAATCTTGGGAGAGGCCCTGGCCGATAGACTTGGTGGATAGAGTGTCGGCCCAGCACATGGATATCCTGGTTTGATTCCTGGTCAGGGCACATGAGAAGCAACCATCTGCTTCTCTCCCCCTTCCTCTTGCAGCCAGTGGCTTAACTGGTTTGAGTGTGGCCCCAGGTGCTGAGGATAGCTTGATTGGTCCTAGTGCATCAGCCTTAGGTGCTAAAAATAGCTTGGTTGAGTGAGCATCAGCCCCAGACAGGACTGCCAGGTGGATCCTGCCTGGGGCGCATGCAGGAGTCTGTCTCATTGTCTCCCCTCCTCTCATTAAAAAAAAAAAAAAAAAAAAAAAAAAAAAAAAAAAAAAAAAAGAGAGCCCTGGCCGTTTGGCTCAGTGGTAGAACGTCGGCCTGGCATGCGGGAGTTCCAGGTTCGATTCCCAGCCAGGGCACACAGGAGAAGCACCCATCTGCTTCTCCACCCCTCCCCCTCTCCCTCCTCTCTGTCTCTCTCTTCCCCTCCCGCAGCCAAGGCTCCATTGGAGCAAAGTTGGCCCGGGCGCTGAGGATGGCTCTATGGCCTCTGCCTCAGGCGCTAGAATGGCTCTGATTGCGGCAGAGTGACACCCCAGATGGCTAGAGCATCGCCCCCTGGTGGGCATGCCGGGTGGATCCCAGTCGGACGCATGCGGGAGTCTGACTGCTTCCCCGTTTCCAACTTCAGAAAAATACAAAAATAAAAAGAATATTTCTACATTATTAAATGGTTGAAAAAAATCAAAAGAATATCTGTGACATGTGAAATTATATAAAATTTAAATTTCTAAGTCCATAAATTGTTTTTTATATTTTTAACTGATTTTTGAGGTGACATTTGTTAATAAAATTCTATAGGTTGCAGGAGTATAATTCTGTAATACATCACCTGTACATTGTACTGTGTTCACCACCCCAAGTTTCCTTCCATCACCATTTATCTCCCCTTTATCCTATCCAACCTCCCTCCACCCCACATAAATTAAGTTTAAATTAAAAAAAATTTTCTATTACAGTTTACTTTCAATATTATTTCGTATTGGTTTCAGGTGAATAGCACAGTGATTAGACAATCATGTACCTTACAAAGTGTTCTCCCAATATCTCCAGTACCCACCTGGTATTTATACATAGTTATCACAGTATTATTGACTCCATAAATTAAGTTTTATTGCAATATGGCCACTGTACTATATTCTACTGTCTACAGCTGTTTTTGTGCTAGAATAGCAGAGTTGAATTGCAACATAGACCAGATGGTGCACAAAGTCTAAAATAGACATTATGTGGTCTTTTACAGAAAATGTTGGCCAACCCCGGCTCTAGAGTGAGCATACAGGTAAGGTATACAGAAAGTCAAAGGAACCATCACTTACACTGAGGTGAACCACTATGACGATGGCAAACGGCCAAAATGGACTGATAAGACCATAAAGAATGTTTCCAACACAAATAGTTCCACTAAAAGCCAGGTGACTCTATTTCAATTGGAAAGAGCTTTCTGCTTTCCATTGACTATAGTGAGAACATACAAAAAGCTGCTTGAAGAAGAGTAATTCTCCTATCATTATCTATAGTCTTGTTTTGCCTAGGTCTCTGAGAAATACATATATAAGCTGTTGAGAGCAGTGAAAGTGTGGTGGCTGTAAAAGGGTAAAAAGAAGCTTAATTATCCTTTAAATGCTGAATCAGCCCGACCTGTGGTGGCGCAGTGGGATAAAGCGTCAACCTGGAACACTGAGGTCACTGGTTTGAAACCCTGGGCTTGCCTGGTCAAGACACATATGGGAGTTGATGCTTCTTGCTCCTCCCCCTTCTCTCTCTCTCTCTCTCTCCCTCCCTCCCTCCCTCCCCCCCTCCTCTCAGAAAAAAAATTGAATAAATAAAGTCTTTAAAAAAATGCTGAATCAGCCTGACCAGGCGGTGGCGCAGGGGATGGAGCATTGGACTGGGATGCGGAGAACCCAGGTTCGAGACCCCGAGGTTGCCAGCTTGAGCGGGGGGGGGGGGGGGGGGGGGTGTTGCTCGGTCTGCTGAAGGCCCACAGTCAGGGCACATGTGAGAGAACAATCAATGAACAACTAAGGTGTCGCAATGCGCAACGAAAAACTAATGATACTTTTCATCTCTGTTCCTGTCTGTCTGTCCCCATCTATCCTTCTCTCTGTCTCTCTGTTAAAAAAAAAAAAAAAAAAGCTGAATCATACTCATCTGTATTACCTCTCAAAAAAATTAACATACTTCTTCCTGTTGCCAAATTATACATGCATATAATTCAACAATTCCACTTTTAGGAATTTATCCTACTGTTATACCCATATATCTGAGAGAATAATGTACAGGGTATGTAAATTGCAGTATTGCTGATAACAGCAAAAGATTAGTAACCAACCATAATCCTAGAGGACTAGTGAAATTAATTAGGTATTCCCGTGCAAAGGAATATTATATAGGTATATAGAATAAAGAGCTAATTTACCTGGAAACGCTGAGGTTGCCGGTTCGAAACCCTGGGCTTGCCTGGTCAAGGCACATATGGGAGTTGATGCTTCTTGCTTCTCCCCCTTTTCTCTCTCTCTCTCTGTCTCTCTGTCTCTCTCTCTCCCCTCTCTATAGTGAATAAAGAGCTAATTTATATGTGAATATAGAACACTTTCCAAGATATACTGTTAAGTGAAGAAGGCAAAGTATAGGAAAAGTGTGTGTGTGTGTGTAAATATATATATATGCTATTTTGAGGGGGGAGGGGATTAAAGGATTTATTTATATATGAATGAAAAAAGCTTCGTACAGACATAATTGATAAAAGTGGTTACGAAGAATGAAACCTGATGACAGGTATATATTTTTTTCACCTTTTGGATTTTGAATCACGTGAATGTTATCATGTAAACAAACACAAAATAAAACAAAACAAAACCAGAGAGCATGACCAGGTGGTGGTGCAGCGGATAGAGCGTTGAACCAGGATGCAGAGGACCCAGGTTCAAAACGCAAGGTTGCTGGCTTGAGCACAGGCTCACCTGATTTGAGCAAGGCTCCCTAGCTTGAGCCCAAGGTTGCTGGCTTGAGCAAGGGGTCACTCGGTCTGCTGTAGCCCCCCTCAGGTCAAGGCACATGAGAAAGCAATCAATGAACTACTAAGGTGCTGCAACAAAGAACTGATGCTTCTCATCTCTCTCCCTTCCTGTCTGTCTGTCCCTATCTGTCCCTCTCTGTCACAAAAACAAAACCAAAAAAAACAAAACCAGAGAAACCTGGCTGGTAGTCTAATCAAGAGCTTTTATGATATCAAAGATCTAAGTTCTGAGTTAGAAAGAGAGATACTGAATATAAGAGATGAAAAGAATTTCAGGAGAGGTGGTCCCAAGCAAATGATATCAACTGGAACAAGCTGGTAAGAAGCTCCCTATGGCAAAGATGGCTGTGTAACTTTCAAGGCAGTGGCAGTCAGCACGCAGATGTTTGGTATGCTGTTATATAACTCCTTTCATTTCTTCCAGATCACTAATGCTTACAGTGATAAGACCCTGCATACCTATCTGGAAACAGAAGGGAAGTCAAGAGGAAGGTCCAAGGGGGTCAGAGCAAACACCTCCTAGACAAACTGTTCAAATGTGTCTTCTCTGTTCTGTCAGTTTGTTTCTATTGCCTGAGATGCCTCCTGGACTCCAGGATCATATCCTCGGCATCTCTCAGAAATCAACTGAAATCTTATCTATCTTACCTGTGAGATCAGTTCCTGCCTACCCTAGTTCACACTGAGCTCAGTCTTCTCTGAAAAACTTAACACCACTCATTTTGGTACACAATTTCATATTATTACTTAAATGTTTCAACCTTCAAGGACAAGGAACCATATTTTACAATCCTGTAGCCCTCCACACTAAGTATATTGGTAAGAAATTTAAGAATATTCCTAAATGCCTGTTGAGCTGAATCCTTCCTGTGATGGCAAATGCTTCTCCACTTCCCAGTTTACTGAGATGGAAGTTCCTAAAGACAGGGACTGTCTTTCTTGTTCACTGCTATCCTTTCAATGCCTAGAACTGGGACTGTCAGACAGCAGGCACTCAACAAATATTTAAATGAATAAAGGAATGAATGAATGAAAGGTGCTACTTACAGGGGTAAAATCAACAGGAAAGTAACAGGATGTCACTTCAAACAACTCCTCCACAAAGGGCCCTAAAGCAAGAGGAAAAGAATGAAGTTGACTTTACAAGCTTCACTCACCTGGCAAGCTTCAACCAGCTATAGTAATTCAAAGCTACAAGGATATACCCAGGCTATAGTCCCTGGAGATGAGGTCATGCACGATGCGGAAGGCCACCAGGAGATTACGGGGATCCTTTTCCCCATCCATCACCTGGATGAAGCCAAAGGTGAAGTCAGCTCCTAGGCCCTTCAGCTCTGGAGAAGAGAGGACAAGGTCACTAGTGTCCTACAGAATAGAAAGCTGGGCTTCCCTTTGGCTTTTTCCTATTCCAAGAGAGTACTCAGTGAAGAAGAAAAGTATAACGCTCTATATCTGTTACAGACCTAAGAATGTCAAACAGCCCCAATTCTACCATCCTTTACTTTAGGGGGGAGTGAGCAGACCCCCTATTTCTCTTTATCATTCTCTTTGAGTACTGGCTTTTCTATATAACCCCCCAGGCTAAAATGAGTCCTGGTCTTGGGGGGTGGGGGATAGCATGTGCTTGCTTTTCAAATTTCCCAGAGAGCCTTGCCTCTTACCTTCTTCCCGGGTTCGCATAAAGTTGGTGATAATACTGTAGACTGTGTGTCGGTCCATCTGTGGCAGGGACTTGGGGGTGCGAGAGAAAAAAAATAAAGTGCTCAAAGAATAACTCTGCTGGCAAAACTACTTCCTGCCTCATAACCTCTAGCGGACAGTGATCTTTATACCAGAAGATGAACCTCAGGGAAATGCATGGCTATTCGCCCAGCACAACAGCAGTGGGGCCAATAACCAACACCTGTCTGCTGTACGTCTTACTTCAGGTGTAAGAGGACACAGATTAGACATAATGGCACGCCTCCCTCTTCTGACATACAGTAGCAAGCACTGGCATGTAAACATGGTCAAAGACCCCAAAGAGTTGAGAGCTTTGAAGGCATTTTTTTTTTTGCCACCTAATTCTAGTTATGTGAAGGGTGAGAGATTGAGAATACCAAAGTAACTGTTATCACTCACCTGTACATGGACCTCCTGGAAGATGGCTTTAAGCACAGAGACAGCCAGCCCTGGGGGCAGAGCCACACACAGGCTCTGGGGGAGAACAGGATATATGTGAGCATCGGGGAATTCCAGCACAGCCTTCAAGACACAACTCTAAAACAGGCCTAATTAGCTACAGTGCAAACCACAACGTCCAGGTTCAGCAAGAAGTGAGAAACGTGGTCCTCTAAGATGATTAGTTCTTTTCAGTACCTTCCAAGCTGGCTCTGAACTCCAGTCCCCAAAGGACACTTTTACTTTCTAAAGTAAAACATACTTAAACCAGAAGTGAAACTGGCTGACACTAGCATAGTTCCACATTGGGGCATCTGCTCCTCAGCACTCAAAGTCTCACCCACACAGGGCAAAGAGGGAATTCATTGGGAAAGGGCTCCTGCAGCAGTGTGTAATAAAGAAAAAGGACTCACAAGTGCCCTCAAACCCAGCAAGACAGACGGGATCACAAGATGATGGTCCTTGAGCCGGTTCTCATAGAATAGGATCAGGTGGACCACTGCACAAACCAGAAAGTCAGCCGTAAGTTCACACAGGCTGGATGAGGGCTCACAGGCGTGCTCCTTCCCAGAGTTTTCCAAGGGCTGTTGCTGCTTGGGCTTCACTACAAATTTTCTCCTTCAGCAAGAGGTGTGTCCCATACCCTCCCACTGAGGATGCCTGATCAGTCAGGAAAATAGGTGATGGTAAACATCATTTATTATCCATTCTCACATAGGTCCACTGCCGAACCCTTCTCAACCCCAGAAATGCCATTCCATAGAGCCAGGGCTGGCAAACTTTCTCAAAGGGCCAGACAGTAAATATTTTAGGCTTGAAGGACATAGTATCTGTCACAACTACTTAACTCTGCTCACCTTGGCCACTGTAACATAAATGCAGCAAATAATAGGTAAATAAGTGGGTGAGATTATATGCTAATAAAACTTTATAAAAACAGGTTGTAGTTTGCCAACCCCTGCTATAGAAAATAAATTACTGGCTTTTTTCCCTTAGGACTTCAAAGCACTTTGAGATTTAATTACTTTTTCACTTCATCTATGGGACACTACCTTTGTCCATCTTATAGAGAGGTGAGAACACACTGAAAATAAAAAAAAAACTGCCCCACATCCAAGACTGTCTTGTCTTCTATCTTTATTCTTATCATTTCTGTGACATATACAGAGAGGAATGAAGACCTTGGATTAGTAGTTCACAATTACCTCATGTGTTTCCTCCCTCCCTCCTTCCCTCCCTGTAAGGTTGGTCTGAACAGACAAGGAAGTCCTTGCTTGGCTCAGCAATCCAGGGAGACACTCCTACTAGTAATGCAGTACCTTCCTTCTCCAGTAGCAAGGAGTGACACTGGAGTAGCACCTGCGACAAAAGTTGGATTCCTCGGGCCCGAGTTCGCGGTTCTGGATTCTCTAGAGAAGACCTGGGAGGAAGCCGGATAGAGAGAGCCTGACATTACCCAGTTCAAATTTTTAAAGAAGTAAATATTTTGCAATTAGTTACACTCACACCGTGGGCATGGAAGCCAGCAGAGGAAAGTGTTCTGGAGGTGCTGAGTATTACGAGTAACAATAAGGCCAGAGCCTAAATAGCCAATCCCCACAATTATCTGGCATCGTTACGCGGACATGTGACACCACAGCCACCAGAAGTGCCCATTTCCAGGCAATGACTGGGCATTGGGCTTACTCTTTCTCCCCAGTGGTACAATTGTGACATTCCTCAGAAACACAGCTTAGCGGCTACCCACAGGGCTCAAGAGATGACTGGCAACTGCAGCTTCTACCAAAACAGGAGGAGAATAAAGATATTACTGCTAAAGAAAAAAAGCTGAAAGCATCCATCATCTTAGGAGGAAATACTTTGTAAATAGAAGTTACAAAGTAATGCTCAAAATAAAGGCTCTAATTCTTTAGGATTACTGACATTGAAGGACCTAGACTGAAGTAACAAGGAGGTGATTTATCTTGAAGACAGCTCTATAGAGATTACATTAAACACACTAGGAGGAAGGAATCTAGCCAGCAAATGCAGGAAGTAGATTTCTGAAGGAGAGCTGGCCAGGACATTGCAGTGACACCTCAAGGATAAGGGCAGCTGGACCTAGGAGTAAAGGGAAAAAATAAGATCGCTCTTGACAGGATCTCTAGGATAGAGACTTGTAGAAAGGTGCCTGCTCAGAAGTAGAAAACTGAGCATTTAAGAATAGACCAAGGCACACAAATGCTCATAGCAGCATTATTCAGAATAGCCCAAATGTGGAAACGCAAATATCCATCTAATAATTGGTTAAACAAAATAGGGTATATCCACACAACAGAATATTATTCAGCAAGAAATGAAACACTGATACATGCTACAACATGGGTGAACTCTGAAAGCATTATGTTATGTGAAATAAACCAGACACAAAAGGCTGCATGTGGTGTGATTCTATTTATATGAAATATCCAGAATAGACAAATCCCTAGAGACAGAAAATAGATTAGTGGCTGCGGGGCTGGGAAGAGAATGAGGAATGACTACTCATGGGCATGGGGTTTCTTTGTGTGGTAATGAAGGCGTTCTAAAATTAATTGTAGTAAGGGTTACACAAATCTGTGAATATACATTCTAAAAAGGTGAATGTTGCCTGACTAAGCAGTGGTGCAGTGGACAGAATGTCGGACTGGGATGCAGAGGACCCAGATTCGAAACCCCGAGGTCGCTGGCTTGAGCATGGGCTCATCTGGTTTGAACATAGCTCACCAGCTTGAACCCAAGGTTGCTGGCTTGAGCAAGGGGGCACTCGGTCTGTTGTAGCCCCCCAGTCAAGCACATATGAGAAAGCAATCAGTGAACAATTAAGGTGCTGCAACGAAGAATTGATGCTTCTCATCTCTTTCCTTTCCTGTTTTGTCTGTCCCTATCTGTCCCTCTCTCTTTCACAAAAAGAAAAAAAAAAGGTAAATGTTATAAGAGAATTACATCTCGATAAAGGTGTTATTTAAGAAAAAAATGAACCAATGCCAGAATAACACGAGTAGCAAGGTCAAATGGTTGCCTATGTGGGAGAAATGCATAACAGTGATGCTCCACCACTACCAATTTTCTACTTCTCTCTGTTTAGACATGGCCATGACTGTTAACCTTTGCTAAGACTTGTTAATTAAATGGTCTACACCAAGTATGAAATACGAGGAAAGCTGGCATTAGACTATAAGCACATACTTCCTCTGGTGCTTTGAACATCTGGTTATAACACTGATCTTGCAGATGTTTCCCCAAACCTTTTCCTATAGTGGGAATCTGGTGCAAGGTCAGCTTCCTGGCAACTCCCCAGGCAGGACGCAAGGCGGGTCTGAGTCAGATCCAGGATGACTAGAATCCCACGGGAGCACGTGGGTCTAAAGAAGCACAGGAGGAACCCCAACTCTATTAAATGTTGATGGGCTTCAATCGCCCACCTCATCCCAAATCTGTAGGCTAGGCTGTGTGCTTCTGATTCTTCCTTAGGAAGAAATTCTTTCCAGGAAGAACATGGGTTTAGCCCTAGTACTCATAAGAGGGGAGAGGGAGACTGGGCCAATTAGTTCTAGGAAAGCACCAGTATACAAAATAACGTTTTTAGTCCCAGCTAGAAAAGGGCATTCTAGAGCAGAGGTTCTTTCTTACCCAAGGGCTTCCACCACTTGTAACACTGTATAGCTTCCAGATTTCACATCTAGAGGAAACAAAAGAAAGAAATTGAAAAAAACAAAAACAAAACCCATCCCAGGGTTCAACGGCTCTGATAGCATGCAATGTTTCCTGCCTACTCCAGGGCTTGCACCTATGGGGCCTACTATGCTTGTCCAGAGCACCCCCACATGAGAAGCATTACTTTAACACTGAATATGCAACTTCAAGTATAAAAATTGAAATGTAAATACATCATTTGTGGGGTTTTTTTGTTTTTTTTTGTTTTTTTTTGTATCTTTCTGAAGCTGGAAACGGGGAGAGACAGTCAGACAGACTCCTGCATGCGCCCGACCAGGATCCACCCGGCACACCCACCAGGGGGCGATGCTCTGCCCCTCCGGGGCGTCACTCTGTTGGAACCAGAGCCACTCTAGCGCCTGGGGCAGAGGCCAAGGAGCCATCCCCAGCCCCCGGGCCATCTTTGCTACGACCAGAGCCACTCTAGCGCCTGGGGCAGAGGCCAAGGAGCCATCCCCAGCGCCCGGGCCATCTTTGCTCCAATGGAGCCTCGGCTGTGGGAGGGGAAGAGAGAGACAGAGAGGAAGGAGAGGGGGAGGGGTGGAGAAGCAGATGGGCGCTTCTCCTGTGTGCCCTGGCCGGGAATCGAACCCGGGACTTCTGCACATCAGGCCGACACTCTACCACTGAGCCAACCGGCCAGGGCCGTAAATATATCATTTGTACATTGCATATGTACATGATTGTATATCTAGAAAATCCAAGAGAAAAATGGGGAAAAAAACTACAAATAATTTGTTAGGGTGGCTGGGTAGAAAATATTAAGAAATTAAGAACCTTCACACACACATTCACTCTCTCTCTCTCTCTCTCTAATAGGACAAGATCTAAAAGCTGAACAATGTACATAAATACAGGCAGTCCCAGTTACAACCAAGATAGGTTCTGTAGGTTTGAAAATGTTTATTTATATGCAGAGAGAGGTAAAAATAAATACTACATTCAGACAAAAATCTGTCTGAGTTGCATTTAATACATAGGTAAATGTACCCGTTCCAACTTATATACAAAGTCAACATAGGAACAAACCTACTGAACCTATCTCATTCGTAACCCGGGGACTGCCTGTAGTATATGTTTTTGCACTAATGCCATTTTTCTGTTCCAGAACCTAATTAAGGATACCACATTGCAATTAGCCACCATAAAGCCTTAGTTTCCTCTGTTCTGTAAAATTTTCAGTCTACCTTATTTTCCATGACTTTGACATTTTAAAGAAGTATTTTATAGAATGTCCCTCAATTTGGGTTTGTTTGATGTCTTCCTCACGCTTAAACGAGGCTTATGGATTTGGGAAAGAACAGCACAGAGGTGAAGTACCTTTCTCAATTTCATAGTAAGGGTATAAGATATCAACATGTCTTCTCACTGGTGATTTTAACTTTGATCACGTGATTAAGGTAGTGTCAGCCAGGTCTCCGCCCTATACAATTACTATTTCTCCCTTTCCTGTACTCTTTTCTTTGAGAGTAGCTATGTCCAACCCATCCTCAAAGTGGAGGGGGAGGGGGAGGGGAAGATTAAGCTCCATTTTCCTAGAATGAGGAGTATCTATATACCTACGTTATTTTTAAATTATTCGGCAAGGAAGATTCATCTCTCCTTCCCCCTTTATTTATTCAGTCACTTATTTTATATCAGCATAGACTCATAACCCAATATTAGGTTATGTTCTTGCTCAAATTATTCTATCTTTAGCCACTGGGAGCTTGTTTAGGTTGGCTCTCATGTCCCTTTGACATGACCTATCCTTTTATTTTTTTTTTAAGCACTTTCTTACTTTTTGGCATTACAAAAAATACCAGCCCTCAAATAATGCAATTTCATTTAGCGTTGTTTCATTATAATGTTCATGAAATACATGGGAACTTAATCCTGGTTTATATCTGTTAGTCTATGCAAAACTGGTTTCTTTATAAGTCCTTTTGCTTGAAGTCACAGAACCTATCGATGACATTAGAGGACTTGTACCACAGGATCATCTTGTAATTTCCCTTCTCCATCCCTAGAAGCAGCCTTTTCTCCAAGAAGCCCTGGTTCCTTAAGAATGGTACTAAAAACCAAGATCTGGGCGTGGCTATGCTCATTGTTGTACTGGTCATTGTTTCTAGGTTCTCCTTAGCAGAGAGAGCTGGGAAATAATATGCACGCATTCTAATCCACATGTACACACATATCTATCATTATTTCTATATCTATCCATATACATTAAACATAAGATCGTATTCAAGTACCACAGAGTTCATTTCCCTGACAGTGAGAAGCCGGTTCCCATTATCTAACATTTATTTTTTCAACGCAAATAAAACTAGAAATTACTTTCAGGATTATCAACTTCTGCGGGAAATACATTTATAGAGTGCAGTGTTTATGCACAGTTTTGTCTTTAGCCTTATAGTTTCCAGACAAAATATTGTTTTCCAAAGTCACTTAGATTAGCTTTTCCCCCTATCTCTTTTAATGTATTCCACTAGTAATACAGTAGACTCACTGTCAGTCAGTATTATATCCTGGGATGGAAGGGAAACGTCTCTGTATTCTTTTGCACCATCTGAATGTTGTACCATGTGAATATATTATTTTTTTAAAAATGAAATTTTAACAGCACAATAGGAATTCACTTAGATCTGAGAGAAGCATCTTAAGATATATTTTCAAAGGAGAAACAGAGTAAAAGGTTAGTAATCTTCTTAGGGCATGATTAACATAGAAGAGTTCTAGATCAATATGGTATGGAACCAGGGAATTACATTTAGCAGCCTGTTCTGGGTTCTCGACCTACTTACCTCTAAATACAGGACCTAATTAGTTAGCTCTCACCAACACTGGCCTTTGGCTACAAGTCTGTGGTCTCAGAGCAACAGCTGTGAGCTGAGCTGCCCAAAGGCCCACTCTGGTACTAGACTGAGGAGAAGTCCAATCAGAGGAAAGAAGCGCTCTAATTGGGATTCATAATTTGTGACTGACACCAATTTAGACATCAGGCACTCTTAGCCTTACTCATGCCAGGATGTGAAGGCCCAGCTGATGCCCTTACTCCTGAGGAAGAGGGAAATGTACAAGCTCCAGGGTAGGAGAAGGGGCAGCAGCCAAACTGACAGGATAAACCAAGGAGTTGATATTTAGATTCTCTACCCCATTCCTTAAGAGTAACACTTAAGTAAAGAGAGTCACCCGTTTCTAGATTACAAACTGTAAGATTATCGCACCATTTGGAAGGGTGGAAAAGGGTACTTTTTTGGAACCTCCTGGCTAGAGCTTAGGAAACTGCTGAGAAACCTATCTAAAAACTAGTATTAGTAGCAGCTACAGAAGGAGTTAGCAGTTATACATATAAAGCTGGTAACTGTCACTAGCAAAGTATATCACTGAAATGAATTATTCTACAGCAACACCATCAAAGTCTTCTATGGATGCTGGGCTAAGGTCTATCTTTGGAAATAACTCAAGTGCTGTAAGACAAAGATTTGCCCAATAGGGCCCACTCAATTGCTCCTAATATTTTCATTAAAAAAAATTTTTTTTCGGCCCTGGCCAGTTGGCTCAGTGGTAGAGCGTCGGCCTGGCGTGCAGAAGTCCCGGGTTCGATTCCCGGCCAGGGCACACAGGAGAAGCGCCCATCTGCTTCTCCACCCCTCCCCCTCTCCTTCCTCTCTGTCTCTCTCTTCCCCTCCAGCAGCCGAGGCTCCACTGGAGCAAAAGATGGCCGGGGTGCTGGGGATGGCTCCATGGCCTTCGCCCCAAGCACTAGAATGGCTCTGGTCGCAACAGAGCGACGCCCTGGATGGGCAGAGCATCGCCCCCTGGTGGGCGTGCCAGGTGGATCCCGGTCGGGCGCATGCGGGAGTCTGTCTGACTGCCTCCCTGTTTCCAGCTTCAGAAAAATACAAAAATAATAATAATAATAAATAAATTTTTTTTCAGGTAGCTGTGGCCAGATAGCTCAGTTGGTTCAAGTATCTACCTGATACACCAAGGTTTCAGGTTCAATCCCTGGTCAGGGCACACACAAGAATTAACCAATGAATGCATGAGTAAGTATAACAACAAACCAATCTCTCTCTCTCTCTCAAATCAATAAAAAAAACCCACATTAATTCAGGTATAATTTATAATTAAAATATACAGATATTATGATATAAATATGTATGCTATATTATGTGTATTATGATAAAAAATGATCGCTGGCTTGAGCCCAAAGGTCACTGGCTTGAAGCCCATGGTCGCTGGCTTAAAACCCAAGGTCAGGCCCTGGCTGGTTGGCTCAGCGGTGGAGTGTCGGCCTGGCGTGCGGGGGACCCGGGTTCGATTCCCAGCCAGGGCACATAGGAGAAGTGCCCATTTGCTTCTCCACCCCACCCCTTCCTTCCTCTCTGTCTCTCTCTTCCTCTCCCGCAGCCAAGGCTCCATTGGAGCAAAGACGGCCGGGCGCTGGGGATGGCTCCTTGGCCTCTGCCCCAGGCGCTAGAGTGGCTCTGGTCACGGCAGAGCGACGCCCCGAGGGGCAGAGCGTCGCCTCTGGTGGGCGTGCCGGGTGGATCCCAGTCGGGCGCATGCGGGAGTCTGTCTGACTGTCTCTCCCCGTTTCCAGCTTCAGAAAAATACAAAAAAAAACAACAACGACAACAACAAAGCCTTAGGAACAGCCCTGGAGTTTCTCTGTGCAATGCAAACAGAACTTTTTTTTTGTGTGTGTGTGTGACAGAGACAGAGAGAGGGACAGATAGAGACAGACAGACAGACAGACAGGAAGGGAAGGAAATGAGAAACATCAATTCTTCATTGCGGCACTTTAGTTGTTCACTGATTGCTTTCTCATATGTGTCTTGACTGGGGGGCTACAGCAGACTGAGTGAGCCCTTGCTCAAGCCAGTGTCCCTGGGCTCAAGATGGTGACCTTGGAGTTTCGTGTCCTCCGTGTCCCAGTCCGATCTCTATCCACTGCACCACCGAAGGACAGGCCAAACTGAACATTTTGAAGCTTGCTCCTTGTTGGCATGTGGGCTGTTTCATATTTGAACTGGAAGTGCTTTCCCCAAGTTAGATCTGTATGGCACTTGGCATAAAGCTGCCTCCTTCAAGAATAACTATGACCTTCCCATGCTCAAGATGATCAATACAGAGCTGAGCATAATCCTGAAAAGCCTAGAGATCCAAAGAGCCCTCCAACACCACACAAGAAGATTTATCACAGACTCCTAAATAATTCCCTGAAAAACCTGAAAAGCTATAACCAAATGCAAAGACCATGTGCCGAAACACCCTTCTTCCCCAGGCCAAGAACCAAGAACCAAGAACCATGAACCCCAAGCTCTGGAGTGAATAAAAAAGCAGCAGCACTAGGAACCAAATCAGATGAGAAGGAGGTTCCAGGCTAAAGCCTGTGAAAGGCTGTTGACATTACAAAGCAGAAGCCTTTTGTGGTGGTGGTGGTGGTGGTGGGGAGCCGCATTTACCAAGAAACCAGCAGCTAATCAGAAGCCTAGAAAAAGTAACCCATCACAGAAGAAGCCTGCAGCATAAACTTAAATTTGTTTATTCCATAAAGGTCAAATCACTTTGGACAGCTGATTTTGAATAAAAAGCCAATCAAAGGCAGTGAGGAGAAGGAAGAAAAAAAAGAAGCTGGTTACTTTATCATTACAAAGAAATGCCATTTGCAGTGATTCCTAGAATCCCAATATATGAGTGAACTCTCCTGGCAGAGCCCTTTAGTCTTCATACCTTTTGCAAGGATCCCATCTTGAATTAATGTAGCACAAGCATGAAAAGTAAAGTACAAAAGTAATACAAAATTAGGAAAAAACAAAGATATTATTTATATTAGTTTTACAGCTCACACAATAGTAAATAAGAGTAAGGTGGCAAAAAACTGGAACAGGCCCTGGCCAGTTGGCTCAGCGGTAGTGTCGGCCTAGCGTGCGGAGGACCCGGGTTCGATTCCCGGCCAGGGCACACAGGAGAAGCGCCCATTTGCTTCTCCACCCCTCCGCCGCGCTTTCCTCTCTGTCTCTCTCTTCCCCTCCCGCAGCCAAGGCTCCATTGGAGCAAAGATGGCCCGGGCGCTGGGGATGGCTCTGTGGCCTCTGCCCCAGGCGCTAGAGTGGCTCTGGTAGCAACATGGCGATGCCCAGGATGGGCAGAGCGTCGCCCCTGGTGGGCGTGCCGGGTGGATCCCGGTTGGGCGCATGCGGGAGTCTGTCTGACTGTCTCTCCCTGTTTCCAGCTTCAGAAAAATGAAAAAAAAAAAAAAAAAAAAAAAAAAAAAACTGGAACAGTATTTTGATGGTGTTTTGAACAAAGGTGACATTCTAATTCTGCTGAGTCTACCTCAGAAATGTCTTTCACGGAGGGCACGTGACGCAGTGTGCCGATGTTTTATTGAGCAGTATACTTGAAGTCTGTATGGTTCTGTGAAACAATGTCATCCCAATAAATTCAATTAAAAAGGAAAGAAATGTTTTTCAAATATGATTCTTCCTTTTCATCCTTATGACCACACTATATAGTGCCAGATTTCAAAATAGCTCTCCACATTTTTTTTTATTTTTTATTTTTCTGAAGCTGGAAACGGGGAGAGACCGACAGACTCCCGCATGCGCCCTACCGGGATCCACCTGGCACGCCCACCAGGGGGCGACGCTCTGCCCACCAGGGGGCGATGCTCTGCCCCTCTGGGGCGTCGCTCTGCCACGACCAGAGCCACTCTAGCGCCTGGGGCAGAGGCCAGGGAGCCATCCTCAGGGCCCGGGCCATCTTTGCTCCAATGGAGCCTCGGCTGTGGGAGGGGAAGAGAGAGACAGAGAGGAAGGAGAGGGAGAGGGTTGGAGAAGCAGATGGGCGCTTCTCCTGTGTGCCCTGGCCGGGAATCGAACCCGGGACTTCTGCACGCCAGGCCGACGCTCTACCACTGAGCCAACTGGCCAGGGCTTCTCCACATTTTTTGTGTGATGAAAATGTTATGGAATTTTTAGATAGTGGTGATGGTTGTGAAACACTGTGAATACACTAAAAGCTAACTGTACACTTAAAATGATTCAAGAGGTGAATTTTACCTCAATTAAAATAAAGTCTTCTAATCTAGTGGTCCCCAACCCCTGGGCTACGGACCGTTACCGGTCCGTGGGCCATTTGGTACTGGTCCGCAGAGAAAGAATAAATAACTTACATTATTTCCGTTTTATTTATATTTAAGTCTGAACGATGTTTTATTTTTTAAAAATGACCAGATTCCCTGTTACATCCATCTAAGACTCATCTTGATGCTTGTCTCGGTCACGTGATACATTTATCCGTCCCACCCTAAAGGCCGGTCTGTGAAAATACTTTCTGACATTAAACCGGTCTGTGGCCCAAAAAAGGTTGGGGGCCACTGTTCTAATCCATCCATATTCTATCTAGAATTACCTCCCTATCCCTAAAATGCACAATTATTTCACTCCTATTGCCTAAGATTTAACTCTTTGGGACTTGAAGTCCTTCACAATTTACCCCTCAAATCCTCTCGAGGCTCACCTTTCATCATGACTCCCAGTGCAGTCACATGAAATCGAAACATGTCAAGTTCTTCCATATCCTTAATCCTGTAAACATTCCCTGGGTTTGGAATGCCTCTTTTCTGCCCTTGTCAATCTAAAGAACTTCAACTCTTCAAGACCTGGCTCAAATGTCAACTCTTTTGTGAAACCTTCCTTGATTCCCAAAACAGAATTACTTTCTCCTGTGTCTCCTCCATAATTCTTTTTTGTTTAGCGAGAGAGAGACAGACAAACAGACAGACAGGAATGGAGAGAAATCAGAAGCATCAACTCGTAGTTGCAGCACCTTAGTTGTTCACTGATTGTTCTCAAATGTGCCTTGACCAGGGGGCTCTAGCTGAGCCAGCGACCCCTTGCTCAAGCCAGCAACCTTGGCTCAAGCCAGCGACCCTGAGCCTCAAACCAGTGACCATGGGCTTCAAGCTAGCAATCACGGGATCATGTGTATGATCCCACACTCAAGCTGGCAACCTTGGGGTTTTGGACTTGGGTTCTGAGCATCCCAGGCTGACGCTCTACCCCCTATACCACTGCCTATTTAGGCTCCTCCATAATTCTTTTAAAAAAAATTGTCATGTGTGTTTGTTTTCATTTATTTATAAAACAGTTTTTGCACATCTATTATAAATCAGGTACTGTGTTAGGGGCCAGAAATAGAAATATAGACAGGGAGCTTTTAATAAAGAGCCTCCAGTCTGTTGGAGCTGAAAGACATCTAAAACAATCATAGTGTAACAAGTTCAGTATTACCACAGTGATATAAACAGACTGGGTTAACATAAAAAAGGAGTATATTTATCATTAACTTTAACTGAGTCATTCTCTTAACCCTAAAAATTCTCCCAGATGAAAAATATCTGGGCCTGGTCTGTGGTGGCGCAGTGGATAGAGTGTTGACCTGGAATGCTGAGGTTGCAGGTTGGAAAAGCTGGACTTGCCCAGTCAAGGCACATAGGACAAGTAGTAAGCAAGCAATGAACAACTAAAGTGAAGCAACTATACTTCTTGCTCCCCTCCGCCTCCTTTCTCTGTAAAATCAATAAATAAACCGTGAAAAATTAAAATGAAAGGAAGGGAGGGAGGGAGGGAGGAAGGGAGAGAAAGAAAGAGAGAGAGAGAAAGAGAAAGAGAGAGAAAGAAAGAAAAAGATATATATATATATATAGAGAGAGAGAGAGAGAGAGAGAGAGAGAGAGAGAAAGAAAGAAAGAAAGAAAGAAAGAAAGAAAGAAAGAAAGAAAGAGACGTACATCCATCCATCTGGAATACTGTTAATTACATACTTGGACTACTCCTGGGATGAAAAATGCTAATAAACAGTTAATTTATCTAAGGGTAGCCTTGCTGGCATTAAGGAAAAATAAGTCAGTTTCTTTCCCTATACAGGCAGGCCTAAGTTTTTCCAGTGTGTCCCAAGATTTGCACTCTAAAAATGGACCTATTAGCACCTCCTAACTACCCACACTTTCCTCAGCAGGGCACCAGTTTGTGTGGGGCACTGAGTGTTGTCAAAGGAGTATTTATATGAGACGGACATAGAATGCACAAATAGACCTCTGTCTGATGAAATTGCAGCCTCTTGAGAATCTGGAGTAGCAGCCACAGAGGGTGAAGGGAGGGGATGTGAAGAAGAAGGAGAACGAAAAGAAGAAAAATCCCAATCAGGACTCAGTTCCCATCAAGCTCTCCAAATGTCCTTTCTGCTGAGGATGCCACAAACGTTTCTCAAAACTACAGTATATTTTACTGTCCTTTAATAATCCAACAATCTTTGGATTCAGGAATAGTGGTCTCTTCAGGAAATCACAATGTGAGACAAAAGATATTAAAGACCAAAATGAAGGAAAATACAAATAACTAAGAGGAAGAAAATGTATCTATTACCTGTAAATTCAACATGGCCAAAAATCACATTCTTTAAAACCAGCTCCATTTCCAACTTCACTTTTTTTTTTTTTTTTGTATTTTTCTGAAGCTGGAAACGGGGAGAGACAGACAGACTCCCGCATGCGCCCAACCGGGATCCACCCGGCATGCCCACCAGGGGCGACGCTCTGCCCCTCCGGGGCGTCGCTTTGCCGCGACCAGAGCCACTCTAGCGCCTGGGGCAGAGCCCAAGGAGCCATCCCCAGCGCCCGGGCCATCCTTGCTCCAATGGAGCCTTGGCTGCGGGAGGGGAAGAGAGAGACAGAGAGGAAGGAGGGGGTGGGGGGTGGAGAAGCAAATGGGCGCTTCTCCTATGTGCCCTGGCCGGGAATTGAACCCGGGTCCCCCGCACGCCAGGCCGACACTCTACCGCTGAGCCAACGGCCAGGGCCTCCAACTTCACTTTTGAATAAAGCACTTCTCTTTTGCTCATCCTTAGGCTCAAAAGTTTGGGGTCATCCTAAGTGTCTTCCCTCTCCTTCAAGCCCTATAACTAGTTAGGCCTCAAATTCCACAGATTTTTCCTTCTCTTATTTCCATTCACTTATATAGTTTCTACAGCACATTTACTTATATTAGTCTCCAGGAGACTCTGGGGGTAGGAAGGGGAGGGTAGGATGTGGAGAAGCGTACAGAAATAGCTACTAAGCAAGTCTGATAACAGGTATATGAGTGGTTGAGAAATAAGTACCACAAAGATTATGAAGTGAGAAATGATGTCTGGTTGGAGTAGTCAGGAAAACACTTTGGGGACAGGCAGTGAGTATTCAAAATGGACCTTGAACTCTAAGGTCTAACTTTGATTAGACAGAGCTAGCGGTGGGAACTGGGAAGGAAAGCACTAAGGGAATAGCAAATCAAGGTGGCTGCCTGCTACTAAATGTTCAGTAGAGGAGTGGCCAGAGTAAGGGCCAGCACCAGGTAGTGAAAGCCTTTGAATGCCTGGCTTGAGAAGCCTTTAACCCAGATCATTTATCTTACTTTACTTACACCTTTACATTTGACACCTACTTTCATCAGTAACTCAGGTTAAAAAACAACTTGTAGGAGAGACTGCTGCTACAAATGGCTGAAAAGATGAGCTGGTCCCTTCAGCACTAACAAAGCTTGATTTAGGATGGAGGATTAGAAAACACATCTGCCTGACCAGGCGGTGGCGCAGTGGATAGAGCATTGGACTGGGATGCGGAGGACCCAGGTTGGAAACCCCAAGGTCGCCAGCTTGAGCGCAGGGTTGCGGGCTTGCGTGGGATCATAGACATGACTCCCTGGTCACAGACATGATGCTCAAGGTTGCTGGCTTGAGCCCAAGGTCATTCGCTCTGTTGTAGCCCCAAGGTCAAGGCATATATGAGAAAGCAATCAATGAACTAAGAAGACAAAGGAGCTGCAACGAAGAATTGATGCTTCTCATCTCTCTCCCTTCCTGTCTATCTGTCCCTCTCTCTATCTCTGTCACAAAAACAAACAAACAAAAAAACATCTAGGGACACTTCAAAACTCTTGTTCAGCCTTTAACAGCCCAAACTAGGACTGTGATCTAAGATTAAGAATATCAATTTAATCCTTCTCAAATTCATTATGTGACTCCCTTGTTCGACTCCTTTACTTACAGTAGGTCATTCTCATCCCTCTGCCTGGAATCCAAGGCTATGCATAATCCAACCTCACCAAACCTTTTCAATCTATGTTACTACCTGTTACTACCCTCTTAGTCAGGAGGGTTAAATTATAATACGGCTGGTGTTACAGTCTTAGCTGAGCCAAGTTAAATTTAAACTAGGTAATAGTTTAGGCCATTTATTTCAGACAGAAAAATAAATTTTACAAAGATATTTATGAGAACTTGGCCTTCCTTATTCGTGTGTTCTCATGTAATTTGAATTTGAAAAATTCAAAATTGTGTTCATAATATATAAATGTGAAAGAATAGTTACAGCAATATTCTTCAACTTGGTAGGGAGTAGGTGTATGCACTTTTCAAAATTAGTAAACATACACTTAAAATCTGCATACTTCATTAGATGTAAAATTTATACCAAAATAAACTGTAAACAAACTCTAGTTAATATGCCCACCAAAGTATGTAGGGAAAAGTGTACTGACATCCACAATTTAAATGAATGGAGAGGTTTGTGATACAGCAAGTTACATGAATATGTTAATGGCAGAATCTATATGGTTTATGTATGTGTGTTTCTTAGGAAATTCTTTAGACTCTGTTGTAAGTTTGAAAATTTTCATAAACCACTAAGGAAAATGACATTGATAACACACTGTACTTGTTAACTGTAAGCACTGGTAATACACTACATTTTATAAATCTGTAAGCAGTTGAACTTAGAAGAATGACAGCATCAGGCAATCTGCTCCTTGATGCTCTCGTGCCATCTTGCAAAGACCTCTTACAGCCCTTTTCGTGGTGTAGTGATGGGCACATACATATACAGTCTAATTTGTACTTATATTCCTAATGCTCTGCATCTCTTTGGAGAGTAATATATGTTCAATGATAGAATGACTGAGTAAAAGTAGAATTGCTAAGGCCCAAAGTACTCCCTGCAGATTCACTATATTCACTTGTTACATATTCTAAGTTAATACGTTCAATTTTCAAGACAAATGCACCGTTTCCTTTTCCCCAAATGAAAAATTTCCAAAAGTAGGTAAAACTCATCAGTACTCGAGATTCTTTTGTATTCTATTACTTAACACGAGGTCTGAAGGTTTCCTAACATTCGGTAACTTTTAAGATTTTTTTTTTCTTCTTAAAGAGTGAAGTCTCAGAATTCCAAGGCAATCTGGAATTTGTTTTACACTTGATCTTAGCCAAAAGGCCGAGAAGCGATGGAATTTGTTTTATTCAAATGTCTGATAAGCTGTCAGAACTTAAGAGATCCCTGACCTGGTCAAAAGCAGGAAACTGAGATCTGGGGAAAAGATAAAAATAAACACAACATAAAAAAGTCATGGGGCAAATTAATCAAGAACTTTACCAAGAAACGGAGGGAAAGTCTCAAAGAAGGTAGGCAGAACTTCTCCAACTCCCTCCTCTCCTCCTCTCCCCAATTACAGTCAGTCAGAGACCTGGCCGCCCGGCCACTCCCAACATGCCACGCGACTGGAGCTCAAGCCGCTGAATATGCTGCCTTTCACATCAAGCTCCCAGAAGCAACGTGCTTTCGCGGCGTGAGCACCAGAGTCTAAACTGGTGCATCTGGGTCGGAGTCCCGGTTCCCCAGCTGCCCGATCTGAGAATCTCTTGCTCTTGCTGGGCCTGTGTCCTCAAATGTGAAATAGTAATGATTCTCCTAACCCGGGCCGGCGCACAGGGTGGCTATAAACGAAGATAAGGGGCGTTAAGGCGCTTTAGGGAAGATGCAAGCTACCCTCAGTTTGTTACGGTTCCTAAGTACACGACGTTCACAACCTGCCCCAGGCCAATCTCTCCAAGTCACAGCTGTCCTTCACTCCCTTCCCGCCCAGAGCCAGTGCTGAGGCCGCTCCCCCCGGTCGGCCCCTATGCGGAAGCCGCGCGACGACGTCTGCCGTACCTGCAGCCACTTGGTCAGCCGGGCCGTCCTGCTGACCCATGACGAAGTCGTGCACGAGGCCCCACAGGGCGCCCGTGGGCACCACCGCCTCCATATCGGCGGCAGCCGCCATGACGCTAACTAGGGACCGTGGGAGGGGAAACGAGCTTTGGGAGTAGGACTGGCCACTCGGCGCACGCGCCTCCTGAGCCAATCGCTTGGCGAAGCCTGAGGGGGCGGGGCGCCCCTGGATCACGTGCCTGCCGGCTCCAGGCCAGGCAGTTCCAGGGAGAGATGGGGCGGTCCCTCCCCGAGGGGCGGGGCCTGGAATCTGGGTGGTAGCGCTGGGAGGGGAGGTGGCTGCTGGGCACGCAGCCCGGGACCATTGAGGGCGAGTAATTCCTGGCCCTGCTACCCAGGAGACGGGCGGCGGGGTGGGCACCTGGCTGGGTGGGGCCAAGGGGCGGTACACACCCTGGGGGAAACCAATGAAAAAATCAGGCCCAGCACGAGGGGGCGGTGCCATTGGTCACATGCACACCTGCGGCGGGTGGTGGCAGAGGCGGCGCGGGCACAGCGAGCCCCCGGCTAGGAGCGGGGTCGGGATGGGCGGGGTTAGGCAGGTGAGTGACAGGCTCCGGGGGGCCGGCCCCAGCTGGGAGTCCTGAGCGAGCCGGGTGTAGCTGCTGCGGTGCCCGCCCCCTCTCTCCGCCCCTCCAGTGGAGCTGTTCTCTGGCCGGGCACGGTCGCGGGCCCCCCTGGCCCGGCCACCTGGGACTGTGCTCGGGAGTCGGCTGCCTCCCTCTCTCCCCTCGCCCGCAAAGTTTGTGGCGAAGCCGGCGCTAGGGGAGAGCGAGCCCCGGAGGGAAATCGGGGAGCGTCTGATGACGGGCAGCAGGAGCCGTTGACCCCGGACGCCGCCGTCCGGGGCAGGAGCGCGGAGCAGTTGACCAGCCCGCCGCCTCCGGTGCATGGGGCCCGGCTGAGGAGCCAGCATGGGTAACTGCGTGGGGAGACAGCGCCGGGAGAGGCCGGCCGCCCCGGGACACCCCCGCAAGCGAGCAGGTAACGACGGGTAAGGGAGCAGGGATACGGGCGCCCCGCCAGTTGTCCCCCTCCTTGCCCGAGCCTTGAGCTTCCCGAGCGACCTCCCACGACTCCTGGCGCCTGGGTTTCCCTGAAGGCTGCTCTGGAGCCAGACGAAGGGGGCCCCCTCCCCGGTCCTAGTGGCCGGGGGAGCCAAGTTGGGGCAACTGGGAGCGCTGACCCGGCTTCGAGCTCAACTCGTTCCAACTGGGAAGCTCCGGGTGGGGGTTGGGGCGGGGGCAGGAAATGTTTGCAGACCGCAGTGGGGCCGGCCGAGGGGAGGAGGGCCGGGGGTGGGGGCGCCGTTGGCCTGGCAGCCGGGCCGGGGTCGGACGCCGGCCCATTGGGGCACAGCGCGGGCGTCCAGGCGTCCCCAGAACTCAGAGCGAGCAAGGCGAGAACAGTCGCTGCTTCCAAAGGCTGTCTGTGTCATTATCCGGCTGCAGATCGTGTCTGCTGGAATCCGACTTGCGAAAGGACCGCAGGACTCTGGGAAAGAAATCTTTATTTTTCCCGCAGGGCTTTTTAGAGCTTTCCGGGCGTCTGGGAGCCTCAGAAAGGTGGGGTGCGGGGTGGGAGTCGCCTTCGGGTTTGTTGGGATCCTTCCCAGCCGTGGGAATGGGATCTGCTCACTGATGATCCCGTGAGGGCCGGGCAGCGCCTTCTCACTTTCTTGGTACACTCCTATCCTGGAGCTTCGCCCCGGGAAGAGGTCTGACCGTCGGTCGTTAACCCAGGTCTCCTACTTCCTTCCTTCTCTGAGAGTGTTGCAAGGACCTTCTGAGAATGATAAAACCGTGGACTTTAGAGCTGAAAGTCACCTTCGAAACTTGTCTAGAGTCCAAATAGACCCTACCTCCTCCTGTCTATGAAAAAGTCTAGATCCAGAGAGGTTGAGCAACTTGCCCAAACCCACACAGCTAATTAGTAGTACAACTGGGGCTAGAACACAGTCTCCTCTTCCACCCAATTGCCACATATCCCTTTATGTAAGAGGAGGCAAAGGCAGAGTATTAGTAAAGTGGAAACTCGAGTTGGAGTTTTCCTGTCTCCTTTGACACCAAAGGTGTGTTGGTTGGGTTGCGGAAACTGGAAAGAAGGATGAGGGGAAACCTTGGGGAAGCAGGGAAGGATGTCTGTGTGGTGGACAGGATGACTTGTGGAAGAAGAAATGTGTTTTTATTAGGGGGTGTGTGTAAATTTAACATTGAAATCCTCTTGGCAACCCTGGCCATTCTGACTGAGAAAAGTTGATTCTCAAACCCAAGGGCTTTCTTCCATTCATTCATTCATTTAACAAATATTTATTATTGCTGTGCTCAGTGCCAGAGGCAGATTAAGGCCGGTTGAGGCCCCGAGTGCGGAAGAAAATATTGGGCCCCTTAAAAAAAAGAGAGACAAAGAAAATAAAAATACATGTTAACCATATTTTTAAATGAATAAAAAATATTATGTACTATTAATGTTAAAGTTGCACATATGAAACCAAACTTGGTGTCATTAGAAAAAGTGTAAAGTTGGGGTTTTGCGGGGCCCTTCAGAAGTCAGGGGCCCACGGTGTACGCCCGGTGTGCCACTGTTAAATCCACCGCCTCTGCTTGTGCACATAATTGATTTTGTCACGTTTATGACTGTTGACAGCCCTGATCTACTTGAAACTCTTCCCCTTTCCCTTCTTGGCATTAGATGATCTTGTTGTTTTTTTCCTAGGTGTGGACACACCTACAGGTCAGTTTTACATTCCATTTTTTCTCTCATTAAACTCCCTTCCAGAGAAATCTTATTCAATCCCACAACTTTTTGTCTATTGGGAAGACCCCTATGTTGTATCTTCAACTATTTCCTCTCAAACATTAGACTTAACTCTAAGTGCCCACTGGACACTCTGATGTAGTTATCCCCAAACCCAAATTCAGTGCTTCAAAAACCAAGCTCTGCATCTCTCCCCCTCATCTAGCTTCCCTTTGCTCTTCCGTTCTTGCAACTGCCTAACTTTATGCTTTGAAGATCTCTCTCTGCTGACTTTCTCTGCTACTTTCCCTCTGCCTCCCAGCCAGCAGTCTGGTGGGTGGACCTGCTGTTTCTTCCTTCAGCAGGTCTACTTCAGGCCCCTGCACCTCGGGTGCAACTCATCTCCCAGGCTGAGGTTAGTTCTCTACCAAAGGCAAGTTCATCTCAGTCATTCATTCAGTTCCAGCACGTGTCCCCCAGAAGACATTTGTTAAATCAAACCTGCTCCACCCCATGTAGTTCTATGTTCAGAAAAAAATTTTGTACCTCACCATGTCTACAAGAACTTAACTCTTCAAGCTGTTCAAGTCTGGTCCAGTCCTTCCTTTTAAGGCGTGATTTCTTTTTCCTAACAATGAGGCCACCAGTGTTTGCTCACGTCATTTCCCTCTACTTGTCAAGGCCTTCAAGGTCCACTTTAAATACAATATTTTTCTAGTAGCACCTTGCCTGACAGTTTTACCCCTTCCCCAGTAGACCTGATTGCTTCTTCTGAGAACTCCTGCAGACACATTATACCACTTACTTAACAATTATCTACTTCATATTATTAGTCATTTCTTTGATGTTTACAGTCTTATATCGGCAACTACATTGTAAACCTTGAAGAGCTGGGTTCTGTCTTATCCGTGTGTGTGAGTGTGTGTGTGTGTGTGTGTGTGTGTGTGTGTATCTGGCTGACTGTCTTTCTCACTCACTCATATAAGCATACACACACATACTCAGCGCCTAGCACAGTGACTTGTACAGAGAAAGCACTCAATATTTGTTGATTTTAGGAAGCTGACCTCACCCTGGCCGGTTGTTCAAAGGATAGAGCATCAGCCCGGCGGGTGGATGCCCTGGGTTCAATCCCCAGTCAGTGCACACATGAGAAGCAACCATCTGCTTCTCTTCCCCTCTCTCTCCCCTTTCTCTTTCTCTTCCCCTCTTGCAGCCAGTGGTTCGATTGGTTTGAGCGTCGGCCTCGGACACTGAGGATAGCTCAGTTGGTCCAAGTATGGGCCTCAGGCACTGAGGATAGCTTGGTTAATTTGAGCATCGGCCCAGATGGGGATTGCCGGGTAGATCCCCGTTGGGGCGCTTGTGGGGGTCTGCCTCTCTATCTCCCCTCCTTTCACTTAAAAAAAAAGGAGCTGACCTGACTTCATCTTATCTGAATTTTTCACATAAACATTTTATTGCAATATATATCTGCATTTTACCTCCTCATGTATCATTTTTTGCAATTCTGTGGATCCCACTATGAATAGCTTTATTAATAATATCCAATCCAAGCCAAGGGGAGACTGTAAGATGACAAATTTGGTATAAGGGAAGAAAGCCTTATTACTCTCAGTGTGCACCTGGCATTCCTGTGATACCTGCAGCTTATCCTTTGACAAGGACACAGTTTTGTGTGGTAGCACTTATGCCTAAAACTCTCCTAGTTCCCACTGTAACTCTTACCTTTCATTGGTCACTACTATAATGGAAGAAAACCTCACAGAGAGCTAGTGTAGAGCTCTGGTCCTGGGCCTGTAGTTGTGTGACACTAGACAAGTTATCAAACCTCTCTGGGTCACACTTTCAGTATCTAAGAAAGGTAGGGGGGTTATAACACATTGTCAGAACCATTGTAATCATCTTCACAAAGGCAACTATTCAAACCTGGAAAGTTAACGTGTTGAAATCTTAAGCCTTGTCACCCTTTGGCCTTAGTTCTGTCTTCCTGGTCATTTGATGGGTGAAGCAGAGAGGTGACACCCACTGGTCAGGCAGTGTTGCATTAGCTCAGGGGTCCCCAAACTTCGGCCTGCGGGTCGCATGTGGCCCCCTGAGGCCATTTATCCAGCCCCTGCCGCACTTCCAGAAGGGGTACCTCTTTCATTGGTGGTCAGTGAGAGGAGCGTAGTTCCCATTGACATACTGGTCAGTTTGTTGATTTAAATTTACTTGTTCTTTATTTTAAATATTGTATTTGTTCCAGTTTTGTTTGTTTTTTTACTTTAAAATAAGATATGTGCAGTGTGCATAGGGATTCGTTCATAGTTTTTTTTATACTCCGGCCCTCCAACAGTCTGAGGGACAGTGAACTGGCGCCCTGTGTAAAAAGTTTGGGGACCTCTGCATTAGCTAGAAGAATTAGGTGGTCCTCTCATCTCATTAAGTTTTGTGATTGTCATTTTTTTAAAGCTGTTACTCTTAATGCAAATCCAGTAGGTGTATGTACTCCCCTTTAGGTGCTGGGTGGCCCTTGCATGCTTCAGAGAGTAATTGAGGATTTACTCCTTTAGAGGACTCGTGCTACCCCATACATATACCTGGGTAGATCAGTATCTCTGCCCAAGAAGTGAGTGGGTGAGACAGCCCCTCCCCTAGATGAAATAGAGGTGGTAAAACAGGCCAGTCTCCACCCTTTGAGAATGTGGCAGGGCTGAAACCCAAATATCTGGCTCTCTGGTGTGCCTGGCATATCCATTACGTTCTGGAATCTCAAGCTCGGAGTGGACAGACCCGGGGCCCTGTTTTGGGCTGGTTGCGGTTGGCAACAAGTCAGCTTCTCGTTGTGTGGGCTGCCGTGGCTATTCTTGAGAGAATAATTGGGCAACTTCTCCATTTGCTCAGTAAATATTTACTGAGTTCCAGGCACCTTACTGGCTGTGAACAGACCTGGTCCCGGGCCACATGGAGCTTACAGTTTAGGGGGGCAGGTAATAAACATATAGTCATACAAATTACCTGTGACCATACAGGGAAGTACTGTATGATTATACATATAATTATATGTATTATCATATATGTTGGAGACTCCCATATTTATCATTTCTGCCCATCCTCTCCAGCCCTTTGTATTCTACTGCTTACTCAATACATCTGATGTCTAAAAGGCTACTCAGTTTAACATGCCCCAAACAGACTGAGCTTCCATCCCCACCCTGCTCCTTCCAGACTGTCCCATCTCAGTTAACGGTGATTTCATCCTTCCAGATGGCCCCTAAAATTCTAGAGTCATCCCTGACTTCTCCCTTTCTTTCATATCCCACATCCACTTAATCAATAGACTTTGTTGGCTTTGCCTTAAATATATCCAGAACCTGACTCTCATCATCTTCACCACTTTCACCCTGGTCTAAGCTACCATCGGCCTCTTAACTGACCTTCCTACTTCCTCCCTTGTCTCCCGACAGACTATTTTCAGCACAGCAGCGAGAGTGATGCTGTAAACTGTAAGTCAGATTTTGTTACCCCTTTGCTTCCCATCTCATTTAAAGTCCTTGTGTTGGCCTACAAAACATGTTATGATTTTCACCAGCTTAATTTTCTCAAGCCATTTCTTGCTCTTCATCTGTTCCAGTCCCTGAAATCTGAATGGGTCTCTCACTCCCTCTCTGAAACCTGTTCTCAGCATTTTCTACCACCCTTCCCTATCTTAGTTGTCTTTATGACACTTACCATCATCTGACACTGTCTGTCTCCACTACTGTGTGTGGCCAGATATTTTTATTTGTTAACTCCCTAGGACCTAGAGCAGAGTCGGGCATATAGTCGGTACCAGATACAGTTGGATGAAAATTAGTGTGTCTAACAGACTTGGTGAGGTTTATAGAAAAGCAGGAATGAGGAGGCCTGATTGTGTTCCCATCATAGTCGGTACCTGATACAGTTGGATGAAATTAGTGTGTCTAACAGACTTGGTGAGGTTTATAGAAAAGCAGGAATGAGGAGGCCTGATTGTGTTCCCATCATAGTCGGTACCTGATACAGTTGGATGAAATTAGTGTGTCTAACAGACTTGGTGAGGTTTATAGAAAAGCAGGAATGAGGAGGCCTGATTGTGTTCCCATCTTAGATGGGTGTTAGGGCAGGGGGCAGGTATCTGATGAAGGGACTTAAGCTGCAACCTCAGAGTGGTGTTCTGTTTCTGCGACTGGCTTCTCTCTCTTGCCCAAAGCCCGGGGAAGGTCTCAAATTCCCTGTGGTTTAGGAGCTTCTTGCCAGAAGATACTAGCACTTAAGCAGGAGAGCAGAGTGAAGCCCTCTCCCAGGGTCCTAGCCAGGGAGTAGCACTTTCTAGTCGTTTTATGTGTGCATCTGTATAAGAGTGGACACCTCTCTGAGGTCCACGTGGTATCTCTAGTCATAAGCTCAAGGGGAAAGGATGGGGTGGTCTGACAAACCGAGGCAGGGAGGGGTGATGTGTATTCCAGGCCTTTCTAACCCATTGACTTGTTGGGGAATTTTTAGAATCATAGAATTTTAGAGCTGAAAAGGAACTTAAAGATTTCTTTAACCTCTTTTCTAGCTATTAAAAAGAGAGAATAAAGATATATCTACTCCCTGCTGAGTTCACAGAAATATGGTACAACCTGTATAAAGCTGCCTGCGCTACTTTAAGCTTTGAGTGTGCTAAGGCCAAGACATTGTAGGGAAGTGGTCAAGGTCAAATGTTTTGGGAAGGAAGGAGGTCTGGTCTGTTTGCTACTTTTTTGAGTAGTGATCTTGGGCCAGTCATTTGTTTGTGCTCAGTTGATCCTCTGCTTAATAAATGAAAAGATAATATCTCCAGTAGACTTCAGAGAGATGTTATGGGGATAAAATAAGCTGACACTGTTTTTAAAGTTACTTTCATGGCTCCATGGTCTTCTCAAATATAAGGTCCCAACCCAGAGCCTCATCTGGTACTGATGGAAGTAAGGCCTTGGTTTTCTGCTCCTACCTAATTGTGTGTTACTTTGGACAAGCCTCTTAGTCTCTCTGAATTCAGTTTCCCCATTTGTCCAATGGAATGGCTGTTACCCTGCCGACTTCCTAGAGAGGTTGTAAGAATCAAGTGAGATCTTGAATGAAAAGAGACTTTGTGAACTTATAAGTTCCGATTACTCAAAGCTACAGGATTTGTACACACAAACCCATAGCTAGTGATTCTCCACCCCCCACCATATCATTGAAGCTAACTCTTTCTTTAAAGAGCAAAACTATAAAAGAAATGTTTAAAAAGTATTTTTGGATGGGAATCTTTCTGAAATGAATGATATGTTTCCAAGTAAAATATGCTGAGCATGAATAACCTCTCTTTGCAACTTGGCAGTGCTGAGGACTTGCTTGGTGGAGGTGGGGACCACAGAAGCTTCTTTCAATAGTCTTTATCTCTGAAAGAAGAAGGGCGGTGAAGTAACTAGCAGCAGACAGAAGGAAATTGCCGAGGTAGAGCCTGTTCGCTAGACCTACCTCCAGGTCCTGACAGCAACATTGGCATGACAAGGTTTTTGAACTCTGTTCAGGCTCTGAATGATGAGTGGGTCCTTCCTGATCATTTATTGTGCTTATGATACCATGAGGCCTCTGGGCTTCCGAGACTCTAGGGCACTGGGCTCCAAACTGAATGGTTCCCTGCTGCTGTGCTTTTGGGGTTTACATTTCCACCTGTAAATGTTGCTCTGTTTTCTCCTTGGTAGTCAGAGGTCACTTCCTCTCCCCATTAAAAATTGAGACTAAGCCTGACCAGGTGGTGGCGCAGTGGATAGAACGTCGGACTGGGATGCTGAGGACTCAGGTTCGAGACCCCGAGGTCATCAGCCTGAGCACAGGCTCATCTGGTTTGAGCAAAAGCTCAACAGCTTGGATCCAAGGTCGCTGGCTTGAGCAAGGGGTCACTCGGTAGCCCCACGGTCAAGGCACATATGAGAAAGCAATCAATGAACAACTAAGGTGTCGCAATGCACAACGAAAAACTAATGATTGATGCTTCTCATCTCTCCGTTTCTGTCTGTCTGTCCCTGTCTGACTCTCTGTCTCTGTAAAAAAAAAAAATTGAGGTTAAAAGTACATAACAAAATTTACCATTTTAATAACTTTTAATTATACAATTCTGTAATGTATATATATATTTTTTTGTATTTTTCTGAAGCTGGAAACGGGGAGAGACAGTCAGACAGACTCCCGCATGCGCCTGACCGGGATCCACCCGGCATGCCCACCAGGGGGCGATGCTCTGCCCCTCCGGGGCCTCGCGCTGTTGCGACCAGAGCCACTCTAGAGCCTGGGGCAGAGGCCAAGGAGCCATCCCCAGCGCCCAGGCCATCTTTGCTCCAATGGAGCCTCAGCTGCGGGAGGGGAAGAGAGAGACAGAGAGGAAGGAGAGGGGGAGGGGTGGAGAAGCAGATGGGTGCTTCTCCTGTGTGCCCTGGCCAGGAATCGAACCCGGGACTTCTGCACGCCAGGCTGACACTCTACCACTGAGCCAACCGGCCAGGGCCATAATTCTGTAATATTAAGTGCATTCACACTGTTGTGCAACCATCACCACCATCCATCTCCAAAACTTGTTTCATCTTCCCAAAATGAACCTTTGTACCCATTAAACACAAACTCCCCAGTCTACCCTTTCTCAGCCCCTGGCAACCAGCATTCAACTTTCTGTCTCTGTGAGTTTGACAGTGTTAGATACCTTGAATAACTGGAATTATATGGTATTTGTCTTTCTGTGTCTGGCTTATTTCATTCTGCATAATGTCTTCAAGTTTCACGCAAGTTGTAGCATGTGTTAGAATTGCCTTTCTTTTCAGGGCTGAATAATAGTCCTGTGTGTGTGTGTGTATGTGTGTACACTATATTTTGCTCATCCATCATTTATCATAGGAAATTTGGGTTGCTGTCTCCTTTTGGCTATTGTGAATAATGTTGCCATGAACATGAATGTACAAAATCTATTTGAGATGCTGCTTTCAGTTCTTTTGTGTGTATACCTAGAAGTGGAATGCTGGACCATTTAATTTCTGAAGTAAACAGCATATCGTTTTCTTCTGTGGCTGCACCATTTTACATTCCCACCAGTAATGCACAGCGGTTCCAATTTCTTCACATCCTTGCTAGTACTTGTTATTTTCTGTGGGGTTTCTGTTGTTTTTTATAGTACCCGTCCTAATGGGTGTGAAGTGGTATCTCATTGAAGTAGTCACTTCTTGGGAACCCATCTGCTGGGCTCAAAATGCAGCCCTTCTAATTTCTTGAGCTTGTTAGACTTATGCCTAGAGAAACAGTACATAGGCTCAAAGTTAAGCCTTAGGCATCTCCCAGAAAGGCAAATACTGGAGCTTGGGTGGGGAGAGTCAGTGACATTTTTCTGGTTGTCAGAATTTGGTCGGTGATTGAGATGGATGGATGGATGGCTGTCTCCAGTTAAGCAAAGCACTTCGGTGTTAGCATTTGTCTATCCCCCAACAAATGTTAATGCTGCCTTACTCTGACAGAGTGCCACTCTTTTTTAGTCTCCTTTTGCATGTGAGAGATGCAGGACTGTGGTTCAAATGGAGACTACAGGGATGAGTGAAAGGTATAGTGTTACAGTGACATGGCGACATGGCACTTGTCTGCTGCTTGAGGCCATGTACTTATCTCTGAGCTATTGGGGACAAGATCTGTTTTTCTGAACCTTCCCAATAGGGGGACCTAGCATAATGTGCATCCCCTTGGAAAGAGGAACCTGTCAGGAAAAGGGCTGGAGCACCCTACTTTCTTCAGGTGTGCGGAGAGTGTGGGACAGGAATGGCCTCATTCGTACCTGTCTCTGCTGGCAGCCAGCCAGTCCCCAAGCAGACTGCATCCTAGAGTCAAGCCCGTGGACTTGGAGTTTTATTGGTTTTAGGGTATAAAGAGATACAATAGCAACAGCTCACCTTTGCTGGGTGTTTATAATGTGCCAGGAACATCATGTGATATGCAGTATTTCCTCAACCCTCACAATCACCCTACGGGTGGATACTATTATCATCTTTTTACAGATGCAGAAATCAAACCTTAGAAAGGTAATATCTCCTGCCTAAGGTCACACAGCTGTAAATGAGAGCCAGGACTGGAACCCAAGTGGTATGATTTCAGAGCCCGAGGTTTTGGCCACTCTAGTTTATTTTTGTTGGAATTTAAATGTTTTTTAAATAAGAGTTTGTTATTGAGTACCTTCAGGCAAAATGCTAGCTCCATTCAGACAATCCTCTTATTTGATGTCCTTTGACTACACTACCATTTTGCCTATGGGAACATTTTTACACATTTTACATTTGGGAAAGCTGATGGTCAGGAAGGTAAATTGATGCTGGCGGTCATGATGCTGAGTAGAGACAGAGCTGGAACTCAGCCAAAGTACTTAGATTCAACTCCGGTGCTCATTCCATTGTGCTATGAGCTTCCTCCTCCAACCCCATGAAAAGAGTTCTGGGAGGTCTGCAGAGCTTTGGGGACAGTAACCACTTTGCTTCCTTCCTATTGCTGTCACCCCCTCCTTTAGTTTCCCAAGCCCTAGAATCAAGCCTGCACACCTAGGAGCCGCGTGTGCCTGGCACACTGGTACTCAGTAAATGCGCATTGACTGTTATCTGAAGGCTGAGTCGGCTAGGTGCAGGGAACCTCAGCCAAGATTGTGTTCCTGAAGAGAAACACAAGTAGAATGCAGACATCGGTGTTTCTTCCTTCTTCTCCCGGAATGAACCTCCAACTTTCCAGCTCCCTGATGCCAGGGACTTGAAAAGAGTTCCCTGGCTGTGCAGACTTTGAATGATTCCCGAATTCCCAAGGGAAAAGAGGCAACAGAGTCACAGTAGCAGAGTGCTTGCAGGATCAGGTGTCACTCTTTGTAATTAATAAGACTAACGATCCTTTGCTCTGCTCAGCATTTTACAGTTTTCAAAGTGCTTTCTCAAGTATAATATATCATTTGATCTGCCACAGCTATCCTGTTAGGTAGGCAGGGCAGGAATCATTTTTCCTGGTTTATGGATGAGGATACTGAGATTTTGAATGTCAAGCTGCCCAAGATTATTGACAAATAAGTGACAGAGAAGCAGAAGCCATAGAAGGCTCCACTGGTGAGAAAGCCTCAGGTCAGAGCCTCAGTTTCCACACCTGTAAAATGGGGGCAAGGGAAGTATAGTCAAGGATTATATGGGATGTGTCTATGAAGTGATCAGCAAGATATCCCCACACAGCAGATGCTTAGGAAACGATGGCAATAGTCTGTTAATGGCAATAACCAAGGGCAAATTTCGAGTTCCTTTAAACTTGAATTCTGCTAACTTTTGTTAAGTCTAGAGCAGGGGTCTCAAACTCAACTCAGCATGTGGGCCGCAGAGCAAGATCACAGCTGTTCAGCGGGCAGCACTAGGTCTACAAAAGGCAACTGTTACGCAACACTTTTCTCACTGCAGTTGAAAACAAAAAAAAATCAGTACAACAAGCACAATCGTACATGCAGTTTACTCAGTGTCACAAAACGACCAGAAACTGTAGTTCGCATCACAACTGCTGTTAACTAAGCTAATATCTAGCTAGGATGCTAGAGAAATGAAAAATACAAGTAGGTCCCTAGGCTTACTTAATTTTATCCAAAATATTTTGAACTTCGCAGATTAGTCTGCGGGCCGCACAAAATTGTTCGGCGGGCTGCATGCGGCCCGCGGGCCTTGAGTTTGAGACCCCTGGTCTAGAGTGTTGGGAGGAGCAGAGTATATATAGCCTCCATACCCCAGGAAATCTGATTTTGGCCACCCTCTGGCACTACCCCTGGAGTCAGAGTTATAGAAAGCCTGGGTATACATTTCTTTTGAGTCACAAAATCTGAGCTCTTTCAAAGAGGTTGTTTATGAGATACAGTTTTCTTTTGGTAGCAGGTCATTATGACAGTTATGACAAGTATTTTATTAATGTAGTGTCCATTTGCATTTTATTATCCCAGCTCCTCCAGCTCATTAGCTTTGGGCCAGTTGTTTTAGATTTTATCTGTCAAGTGGAGAGAACAGTATCTACTCCATAGGGTTGTCATGAGAATTGAGTTAATGCACATCAAGTCCTTAGAATGGCGCCTGGGACATATTAAAATGCCCAATAAATGGTAGTTATTATTATTTTTTACTATTGTTACCATGCTTGTCACTATATTTAAGCTGTCTTCCTCTTCCCCCCAAGTTGGGCAACATGGCCAATGAAGTTGTATATACTGACTGGTTATCTGTCGCTCTTGTCATTACAATCATTCATTCAGGAAAACAAATCAGAAGCAAGCTGCCCAAGAATGATGTTATTATAGAGACAGCTATGACTCCAGCTTCATTTTTAAAAATGTGAATCATTCACAAAAACTTGAGAACTTCAACCCTGTTAGTAACAAATCTCTTGCAACACCCCCACACTCTTACTGATTCTAGCAACAGCCAGCAGCTACTTTTCCGGGCTCTCTCCTTGCAGATGCAAACAGTACTCGCCTGGTAGGTCAAGGCTCTGGAGTGCCCTGTTTGCTGTGGCCCGTCTTCAGCCTGGCAGACATCTCTGGATCGGCTGGGGTTTCCTTCCTAGAGCCCCCTACCTTTCTCTGATATGCTAGTCAACTGCAAACACCTCCTCCATGAACTTCCAAGAAATTGGCCATAAACAGCCACAGCAGAGCCACTTCACCACACTTGATACACAGTCTCCTGCAAGTAAAAAAAAAATTTTGGTTTTATAATTATACTATACTGCTCTTTATTGAGCCGGGACTGTGTGGCACGATGTGCAGTAAGTACCAGTACTTCATACACATCTCATCTGGTCCTCTTGATAATTTAGTGATGGTGAAATTGCCCTCATTTAAGGGGAAAGGCTCAGTGATATTAACTATTAGGCACAGGATAACTCCTTGAGAAATGAAAGGTTTTGGATTCCAGACCACTGTATTTGATTCTCAGTGCTGGGTTCCTTCCATGCACTACCTGCCTCGCTGTCAGGGCTCATTGCACTCTAAACAGGTATAGCTGGTTTATTGACGTCATTGCCACCCATGACTGGCAAATAGTCCGCTTCTGCCAGTTCTCGCACTACACATCCTGAATGTGCCAGCAAGTGCATCTTGTGACAGCCTTCATGATTTGTCCCTTCTCCGCCTTTCCCAGCTTCCATGCTGTGTCTGGGAAACAGACCACACTGTCCTCTGTAATATGGGATATTGCACATGATATTGGTTATTTTCTTAGAGAATGCATTCTCTTTCCCCAAAATAGACAGTTGCGTGACCTGAGCATTTAATTACCAAGCAATCAACAGCAGCTCCAGGAATCGCCATCACTGAAATCAATACCATTTATTCATTTTTTGCCACGTACATGTTAGACACTCTACTAGGTATTTGACTTCATTGTTTTCTTTTTTTTTTTCTTCTGAAGCTGGAAACGGGGAGAGACAGTCAGACAGACTCCCGCATGCGCCCGACCGGGGTCCACCCGGCACGCCCACCAGGGGGCGACGCTTCGCCCCTCCGGGGCGTCACTCTGCTGCGACCAGAGCCACTCTAGCGCCTGGGACAGAGGCCAAGGAGCCATCCCCAGCGCCTGGGCCATCTTTGCTCCAATGGAGCCTTGGCTGCAGGAGGGGAAGAGAGAGACAGAGAGGAAGGGGGTGGCGTGGAGAAGCAAATGGGCACTTCTCCCCTGTGCCCTGGCCGGGAATTGAACCCGGGTCCCCCGCACGCCAGGCCGACGCCCCACCGCTGAGCCAACCGGCCAGGGCGATTTCACTGTTTTCAATTTTCACATCAGCTCTGTACAGTAGGCATCATTACCTCCGCTTTACAGATGAGGAAGCCAAGGCTTAGGGAGCTTAAGATGCTTGCGCATAAAAGCAGAGGAACAGCTGTTTGAATCCTGGTAGTTGTATCCCGAGGCCTGCCTCTAAATGTCCACTGTGTTCTTATCCCGGCTCCATGCTGTGCTTGGGGCACATCATGAAGAATCCATTCCTCTCCTCAAGGACCCCACAGTGTGATGGACTGAATAATACTGGAGCTTCTGCGATTTTTTTTTATTTTATTAAAAACAGATTTTGTTTATTGATTTTTAGAGAAAGGAGAGAGAGAGCATCAGCTCATAGAATGTGCCTCGACCGGGCAAGCCCAGGGTTTCAAACGGGCGACCTCAGCATTCCAGGTTAACGCTCTCTCCACTGTGTAACCATAGGTCAGGCAATTTGTTGTGTTTTTTTTTCCTTTTTGTGACAGAGACAGAGAGAGGGACAGATACAGACAGACAGACAGGAAGGGAGAGAGATGAGAAACATCCATTTTTCTTTGCGGCTCCCTAGTCTCCTTAGTTGTTCATTGATTGCTTTCTTTTTTTTTTTTTTTTTTTTTTTTGTATTTTTCCGAAACTGGAAACGGGGAGGCAGTCAGACAGTCAGACAGACTCCCACATGCGCCCGACCGGGATCCATCTGGCACACCCACCAGGGGCGACTGTCTACCCATCTGAGGCGTCGCTCTGTCGCGACCAGAGCCACTCTAGCGCCTGAGGCAGAGGACAAGGAGCCATCCCCAGCGCCCGGGCCATCTTTGCTCCAATGGAGCCTTGGCTGCGGGAGGGGAAGAGAGAGACAGAGAGGAAGGAGAGGGGGAGGGGTGGAGAAGCAGATGGGCGCTTCTCCTGTGTGCCCTGGCCGGGAATCAAACCCGGGACTTCCACACACCAGGCCGACGCTTTACCACTGAGCCAACTGGCCAGGGCCCATGATTGCTTTCTCATACATGCCTTGACCAGGGGGCTACAGCAGAGCGAGTGACCCCTTGGTTAAGCCAGCAACCTTGGGTTCAAGCCAGCGACCTTGGGCTTCAAGCCAGCGACCTTGGGCTCAAGCCAGTGACCATGGCCTTCAAGCCAGCGACCTTTGGGCTCAAGCCAGTGACCATAGGGTCATGTCTATGATCCTGTACTTAAGCCAGCAACCTTATGCTCAAGGTGATAAGCTTGCGCTCAAGCCAGCGACCTCAGAGTTTTTAACTTGGGCCCTCCACTTCCCATTCCGACACTCTATTCATTGCGCCAGCGCCTGGTCAGGCATAGGTCAGGCAATTTTATTTTTATTTTTTCCAAATCGATTTCCACCTCGGCACCCCTGATGGGGAGAGCCACAACAGTGCTGAGGGTCCCGGTGAGTTGAGGAGGCAGTCCTGGGCAGCTGGTGATGCTCTGAAGGCTGTGTTTATGCCCTAGGCTGACTTCTTTGGTTGGTCTTGTCTTTCTTCCCTCTCTGCTCTCATATCAGGTTCACAGAACACAGAGCTCATCCCAGTCTGGCCCAGTGGGATATTCTTATTTATGGCCTGGTCCAGGACAGGCTGCTGAGAAGAAGGGGAGCCTTATTTGGCGGGGAACTTGTTACTAGGGTTTTTTATAAGGCCCCCAACTGAAATTTTAAAATCTCTGCATATTGTATGCACTTTTATTTGGGCCCTCTCCCTGGGAAGCAGATGAGCTAGTGTTTGGAGTCAATAGGCAGGAGGAGAAGTCTTCATCAGATCCTTTCATCTGCAGCTGAACCCTCCTGTTTGAAGCTGAGACTTGCCCTGTCCTTTGTGACTCGTGTCCCATGGAAGATCCGGGGCCTGGATGTCTGGCGCATTGTTGGTTGTCAAACATTTTCCCTGCAGCCCTGGACGGAGATGCTCAGGGTGCTGTTCCTGAGAGCACTACTCCTTGGGCATTTGTCTATGCCAGGGGCCTGGGCCAGAGGACACATCCAAGTGGAGACTCTGGCCCGTGGACCCTGTCTTTCCTGAGCAGCCCAACACCTGGAGCTAGTTCGGGTATGGGTGGATGGAGACTCCTTTTGTAGGCTCGATTTGGCCTCAGTTTTAGAGGTAAAATAATCCCTTCTTCAAAAGCTGTGAGGTTGCAGGCTTGCTCAGAACTTGTCCTTATCTTTTAGGGGAAGGGAATTGGTAATTATAAGAGATTCAACTGGAACAACTGGTTCAGATAGGTCAAGCTCTATGGTCAAGCTATTAGTTGGCCCTGCAAAGTCAGTGGTAGAGCTGGTGTTTAACCCAGGAAGTCTGGCTCCATTTCCTCTGCCTTTTCTACTACATTGTACCTTGTTCCTGCAAACATGTGTGCACATATTGTACACATATGTCTCATCATCCATGATGGTTTTCCATCCATCTAGAGGAGGAAGCAAAGACAAAAGTGTGATACCATTTCAAGCAAGACAGTGTGCAGACAGGTAGAGACAAAGGCAGTCTATAGACACTTTAAAAAGAGTTGAGTTGGGATAGGGCAGGTATTGGGGATAAGTGAGGGGAGTTTGGAGGGTAAGGTTGAAGAGAAGCAAGTAATATGATTTTCTTTATTGTAAAAGCAATATGTATTCATGTAAAAAATGTGAACAATACCAGCAGTAGCAAAGAAAAAAAATCTTTGTACTCCCACCACCCAGAGAGAGTCCCCATTCCCCATTTGGTATTTATCTTCTAGCCATATTTTTTTTTCTCTTTTAGGCATTAGAACCAGATTGGCCATATACACCAAGGCAAAGAAAAGGTCTTGATAGTTAATGGGGGTGTTTAGGTTAAAGAGAGCCTCTGCTGGTTCCTGCAAATGGGTGCAGATGAACATGTTTGCAGAGAAACACCCAACATCTGTGAGCAGCGCGAACCAGAGCCTGTGTGAAAGCACCCTAGACTTGGGATTCGTATTTCATCACCCACTGCCCAGGTCTCTCTGCTGCTGCCCAGGGGTCAAGGGAAAGAATTTCTCCTGAGTTGGCTCAGAAGTTTGCTCCCCTTACCCCATCTTGCAGGCTCCTTTCTTCCCCATTTGCTGCCTAGATCCTTCAGGAGAGTTCTCCTTCTCTGGAGTTGGGGACACATAGCCAGTTCTGCCACACCACAAGCTTTGCTGCTGTGTGAGGTTATTTCAGGGGAGAAACTATATATAGCGGAGGACTAGCATCAGGACAGCTCCATATTGTTCGAGCTGGTTAGCATTGCCCTTCCGCCTGTACAGCCAGGGTCACCTCAGACTGATGGTAGGTGCTGCATTGTGTCTTCAGTGTTCTCCTCTCTGTGTTTCCCAGCCAGCGGATACCCACATAGGACCGGGGTTCTGGCCCCATCAAGGCCCAAGTGAGCCTTTAAAGGAACAACCTCAGGAAAGAGGCAGTGGGGTGCATCAGGCAGCCAGGGTTCTCTTCCAGCTCCACCACTCGACACCTGTGTGTGTGGCCTTACCCCGTGGCTCTCTGGTTCCTCATCTGAATGATAAGTGTTGGTCTGGAACAGGAATTTTGTAGTATTTGTTTAAGCTGCCTGACCTGTGGTGGCGCAGTGGATAAAGTGTCGACCTGGAACGCTGAGGTCGCTGGTTCAAACCCTGGGCTTGCCTGGTCAAGCCACATACAGGAAGCAGCTACTATTTGTTTAAGCCCTAGTACCCCTTCAGATGCAAGCTTACAACGTAGCTTGATATCTACAACCAAATGGGTGCTGCACTGGTTGATGCCAGGGAGACTAGGGTCACAGGAGGTTCCACTGAAGTCTTGGGGTCTTGCCGAGCACCCGATTGAAAACCACGAGGGGGCCTGACCTCTGGTGGCACAGTGGGTAAAGCGTCAACCTGGAAACGCTGAGGTTGCCGGTTCAAAGCTCTGGGCTTGCCTGGTCAAGGCACATATGGGAGTTGATGCTTCCAGCTCCTCCCCCTTCTCTCTGTCTCTCTATCCTCTCTAAAAATAAATAAAAATAAAAATTAAAAAATAAAATTAAAAAAAAAAAAAAAAAGAAAAAAAGAAAACCACGAGGGAAGACGACCGTCTGAGGTTTCTTCCAGCTTTGGGGTTCATGGGTCTGGTCTTGTGTTGGGCTCTGGCATAAATGACTCATCGGCAGGGTTACAAACTTTGTGACTTCTTGAAAATTTTGATGGTCATCTTGGGTAGATGGAGGCTGTGGTGTAGGACAGAGATCTTGGGGCAGTATTTTGTATTGGGAGTAGTCAGGAGGTGGCAGTTTGCAGATCCAATTTGACTTGCTAGCCTGCACTCTCATGGGCTGTTTTTTCTGGCCTGCTGTCACCTTCTTTTCCTTTTAGTGCTGGTTTTTCCCAAAGAAGAGATGAAAATGAGGATGTAATGCATTTTAGGCAAGAAAAGTACATTTAATATAAGTTTCCCGGGGCTGAGTTACACATTTTGTATGTGGAGTATTTGTAGAGCACAGCGGTGCCTTTGGCAGAAATCAGAAAGCCGAAATCTGGGGCCAGTTTTCCTTCATTCAGCAAGTTTGTTTGTCAAGCCCCTGCTTTGTATTCCTGGAGGAGCATAAGGGGAGATCCCAGCTGAGTTAAGACCTCTTGATTGCAAGTAACAGAAACCAACCAAACCTAGCTTAAGTGAAAAAGGTGATTTGTTAGAGGCTTTCAGCACCCCATGGCAGGATTGCTGCGTAGCTTTAAGCAGGGGTTGGAAAAACCCTTTGTCTCTTGTCTCTGCAGCCTGGCTTCCTCCTTCCTCAGCCCACACATCCCCAAGTGTTTCTGATATAGTTCCAAGTCATATTCAGAGGGACTCAGATCTCCTTGTCAAAGCCTAGATTCCCAGGGGAGCAAGTTCCACTAGCCGAGCTTAGGTCATGTCTCTCTCCTTGGTCCATGCTGCCCGGTCAGGATGGGGTCACACGCAACAAAGCATGCCTGGCAGGGGCCGCTCCTGACCTTGTGCGGATTAGGGGCAGCTTAGAAGAGAACCTGTGAGTCAGACGCCCCCACGCTGTCCGCTCCTCCAGCCCTAAGGGCGGGGCTCTAGTCCCAGGAAGGAAACAAGGTGTATCTGGAACACTTACTAGCCATATAAGGGAGACAGAAAAAGAAGTGACCCTTGGCAGGGCCTGCTTGTTGCCAAGTAAACGGCCTTTCCATTTGGGGCTGTCAGACGGTGGGCATGGACTCCCCAAGCTGGTGTCAGCGGCATTCCCTGTAGAGAACAGAAGCCCCTCCAGGTTGGCTCAGGGAAAGAGGGTTTGTTGGCAGGGTTATGGTGAGGTAGCTAGCCTCTTGGGAGCTGGGGCTGGGGAGCAGTCAGGAATGGAGGCAGCTCTGTCTTTTGGGGGCTGGTGGTCTCTCTGCTTTAATCTGAGCATCTCTTTTGGTCCCTCTCTCTAGACTCAGCCTTCTCCACTTACTCACTGGTTTGTCCCACAGCTGAGCACAGCAGTGCCAAGTGCTGGCAGCCAGTGGATTGGCTTCTCTAGGTCATGGGACCACTCAGGTACAGGCAGCTAGTGGGAGGGCCTGATCATGTGAGATATGAGGCTGTACCTCTCAGAGCCTGGGGCGGGACAGGCATTAAGAAGTAGTCTAATATTTTCTACAGTCAGGGGATGCTGTGGACACAGGAGAACAGAGCCTTGAGGATGGGCTAGAGGAGGGTGCTCAGGAAGTGGACCAGCCTGAGCTGAAGCAGGGGTGCAGGGCCAGGCCGGGAGGTATGTGCTTCAAGGAGGGGGCAGCAAGGCCTGAAACGCACCTTGAGAGCTGAGTTGTGGGGCAGAGGTGTGGAGATGGCGGGGAGCCCCTGGGAACATGTGACCGGGGACTTGAGAGAGTATGGCTAGACTCAAGGATGAATAGAATGACTAGAGAAGGGGCAAGGCAGGAGAGAAGACAGGGAGGCCAACTAGGAGGCCGGTAGTATTCAGACAGCAGGGAACCGGTCTGTGTTGACATGTCTGGAGTGGAAGTGCAAGAGGTGTGGGAGCCCCTTTGAAGAAAGAGTCCACAAGATTGGGTGCCAGGTTGGTCAGAGCAGAGGGAGGGCCAGAGATGTGGCAGCAGGGCTAGCAGCACTGGGGAGGGACTGACAAAACTGCGGGCTTGGGGGAGGGAAGCTCTTCGAAGGAGAGATAGTCAGGCTCCTGAGCAGTGAGGCTGCTAGAGCGCTTGTCCTCGTTCTCAGCTGGGAGAGCTGTGTGCACTCAGAGCAGAAAGGGAAGTTCGGGGGTAAAGAGGAGACTGCCAAAAAATGGGTCATGGGCTCTCGAGCCTGCTTCTCAGGAACTCTGACCTGGCCCAAGTCGCCTCAGCTTCCTCATCTTCAAAATGGAAACAGTGCCCAGTCTCCTTCTAGAGATGTGGGAAAGGTCAAAGACTATATACACAACAGTGCTTTGCGCACCAGAAAGGCTCATGCAGATGCAGGCAGCCTTGTCACTGAAGCTGTCTGTGTGACAGCCTGCATGGTGACTCCTCTGTGGGGTCAGGGAGCCTTTCTCCCTAGACCTGCCATGATGTGACCCGACACTGGCTCCCTGCAGCCAGCCCAGCCTCCTGGGTGGATGACATTGCTGCTGACTCTGTGTTACCTGGGGTTATGTCGATAACAGGACCTGTCTGGAACTTGAATCTAGGGGCGCCTGAATGACTGATTAGGTCTAGGATTAGTTCACCCCTGCCACTGACTTCCAGCATTCCCGTGATGGGTGCTGTGTGTGGATAGAACCCAGTAGGCAAGGCTGAGGCCGAGTTCTCTTCTAAGAGAGAAGAGAACATTTGGGGAAGGGCACAGCTGTGGGCAGCTTAACCCAGGTACATTTCAGAGCGAAACAGGAGGGTGAGTTCTCCTCTACATGGGCCTCCTTGGCCTGTTCCCCATGGAGAAAGCCATGGAGCGCTTTTTCCAAAGTTCCCAGGAGGAAGGGAAATGATGAAACCTGTATCCTGTTTGGCCGCCAGCCTGGAAGAGGACTCAGATGGGGTAGTAGATGGTGGCAGTGTTGGGAATACTGGCAAAATCCTGGGGCTTATGAGTTCAGGGGACAGAGAGGATTTGATGAGGGGACCCGAGGTCAACCAGCAGGAGAGCCTATGATCTCCTTCTCCTTCTGTTCCGACCTCTCTGCAACTATATAGTAGCGCCTGGCAGCTTGCTTCTTTCTCCCCAGCTGCCCCTTCTTCAGGGCGTGGCCCAGCTCTCCCCTGCGGCCCACATCCTGCTCTCCCTGGCTTCCTTGTCGCACACCTGCAGCGGCCTCTCTCCTGCTGGCCAGCTTCCTGTGCCCTCACAGTCTTTGACTTGGTTCTCTCCTCCCATGCTCCCTCTTCCTTCCCCTACAGCCCCTTTGGCCTCCCCGTCCCAAACAAGACTTTGTCTTCTCCTGCCAGTTTGTTTCCAAACTCGGGCCCCTTGGAGTATTACTTTTCCTGAAACACAGCAGCTGTGCATTTCACTGGCCTGCCCAGCTGTTCTTGTCCTCAGCCACAGAGGTCGTGTCATTTGTGACAGTAAATAGGAAATGAGAATGAGAGGGTTGCCAGGTGCCTCTAGGATGCCCATCCAGCTGCCTGCATTCCTGCTAGGGAACCTTAATAATAATAAAAATAATAAAGCTAACACTTAGAAATACTTTATATGTTCACTTGTCGTTTTCAAGGTGCCATGCTAAACAGTCTACATTAATCTTAATAACAACCCAGTGAGGGAGACTGAGGCTCAGAGATGATGTAATATATCTGACATCACCAGCAAGTAAGTAGCAGAACAAGACTAGAATCCATGTGGGTCTGACTCCCGTGCCCATCTCTTAACCGTGGCAATGTATCTGTCTCCACTGGAGGAGGAGAGTTGTGGCCCAGCATCCCACATCCCACATAAACTGCAACTTTTTCTTTGCCAGCTGCCTGTTGCAACTAGTAACTAGCCCAGATAAGGAACCTTTGCTGTGTCGTTATCAGAACTGTGCTTTGTTTCTCTTTTTCTCTTCTTCCCCCCACCCCCGTAAGAGGAGGGAAGATGGATTCCTGCATGCACCCCAACCGGGATACACCGAGCACCCCCATCTGGGGCCAATGCTTGAGTGCCGAGCTATTTTTTTAGCACCTGAGGCTAATGCGCTTCAACAGAGCTATCCTCAGTGCCCAGGATCCCGTTTGAACCCATCAGGCAACTGGCTTTGGGAGGGCGAGGTGGAAAGAAAGGGGAGTGGGGAGAAGCAGAGAGTCTCTTCTCCTGTGTGCCCTGACCACTGAGCAACCAGCCAGGGCCTCTGTTTTCTCTATACCCCAAACAATGAGAAGAGCTTTGGGTGCTAGAGGTCATGGTATTTCTCTTTCTGTGGACTCCTCCATACCCTGTCCCGTTTTGCAGCTGGGAATAGTGTCCTCCTAGTCTTAAGAACTTAACTGGACATTATCCTGACAAAAGACCTTCGTAACTAGCCTAACTAGGCAGTTACACAGTGGGTAGAACATTGACCTGGGATGCTGAGGATGCAAGTTTGAAACCCTGAGGTAGGTCACTGACTTGAGCTCAGGCTCATCCAGCTTGAGCATGACGGGGTTTCTGGTTTGAGCATGGGGTCACTAGCTCCACTGGAGCCCCCTGGTCAAGGTCCATATGAGAAAGCAATCAACAAACAACTAAAGTGCCACAACTACGAGTTGATGCTTCTCATCTCTCTCCCTTCCTGTCAGTCTGTCCCTGTTTGTATGTCTCACTTTTTTAATAAAAGAAGAAGAGCTTTATAACTAGAAATAATAGCCTGATCTCTTGACTCTCCATCTGATGGTCTTCCACTTAGATAGATCATGTTGCCATTCTATTCTGAGTGCTAAAAATATGCCCAGTGTGCCTCTTCTGCACGTTCTGTATTGACTTAGAACATTGCTACTCTTTGCAGTAGGCCCTTGGTGTTCTGTTCTTGTCTGTGAATAGTGATTGTCAAAGGGAAAGAGAGAGAAAATACCAAAATCTCTGGGGATTGGACATCTTTAAAGTTTGAAAAAGTATATTTAGGCCTTATGTGTGGTGGCGCAGTGGATAAGCTGTCGACCTAGAGTGCTGAGGTTGCCAGTTCGAGACTCCTGGCTTGCTCGGTCAAGGCACATACGAGAAGCAACTGCGAGTTGGTGCTTTCCGTTCCTCCTTTTCCCTGCTTTTCTCTCTCTCTCTCTCTCTCTCTGTCTCTCTCCTCTAAATCAATAAATAAAATCTAAATATATATATATTTAGTATTCGAATCACATTTTAGGTTTGGAAAAGTTTATTTTTTTAAATGTAAACCATTGAAAGTGGAGTTTAACAAAAATTTTGCCTGGTGTTACAGTATTTCTCAAGTCGGGCCTAGCACAGTTTTGCGTGGGGATGTGTATGTGAAGTCTGTGTTTATCAAACTGGGATGTGTGCTTTTAAAAAAAATGTTTATTTTATTAATTTTAGAGGGTGAAGAAGGAAGAGAGAGGGAGAGAGACAAGAACATCAGTCTGTTCCTGTATGTGCCCTGACCAGGGATCAAACCAGCAACTTCTGTGCTCTGGACTGATGCTCTAACCAACTAAGCTATCCAGCCGGAGGTGGGGGGAGTGCTTTAAAAGAGACAGACACAGCCTGACCTGTGGTGGCGCAGTGGATAAAGCGTCGACCTGGAAATGCTGAGGTTGCCGGTTCGAAACCCTGGGCTTGCCTGGTCAAGACACATATGGGAGTTGATGCTTCTAGCTCCTCCCCCCTTCTCTCTCTCTGTCTCTCTCTCCTCTCTAAAAATGAATAAATACAAAAAAATTTTAAAAGGGACAGACACGGTCTTTCAATAGGAGACCAGTGTCCTGTCATTCTGTGCCCTGTAGCGCTCAGGCACTGACTGGAGTGTGTGAGGAGGGTGCACACTGTGTGAGGACATCTGCCTGCTCTGTCTCAGTTAGAGCAAACCCTCTTCGGGCTCTGGCTAGCCTACCCAATGACTTTGCCACTTCCTTCTGTGTACTGGATGAAGGCAATACCTAGTGTAGACGCCCTGTTCTGGAGAGTTCAAGGCTAATCTTAAGCATATACCTTCATAAAAGCTCAGACGTGTATTGCATTTCTACATGCCACGCTCCGTGGTTGGCCCTCATGTTACCCACAGAATAGTGGGAAAACAAATTTATGCTCAAGTAATTAAATGTGATACATGCCACAAGGAGAGGGGGGATATTGGGAGAGAATTATGGGATAGGAGGAATGGACTATTTTGGGATAGAGGGTCAAGAAGACTTTTCTGAAAAAGACATCTAAGCTGGCACCTGAAGGCTGAGATGGAGGTAGCCATGTTTGTCTCATGTGGCCCCACCCCTGGCCAGGACTACTTGCTGGCCCGTGAGACACCTTTATATGAAATAGAAAAAGAAGCCCTGGCCGGTTGGCTCAGTGGTAGAGCGTCAGCCTGGAGTGCAGGAGTCCCGGGTTCGATTTCCGGGCCAGGCACACAGGAAAAGCGCCCATCTGCTTCTCCACCCCTCCCCCTCTCCTTCCTCTCTGTCTCTCTCTTCGCCTCCCGCAGCCAAGGCTCCATTGGAGCAAAGTTGGCCTGGGTGCTGAGGATGGCTCTGTGGCCTCTGCCTCAGGCGCTAGAATGGCTCTGGTTGTAACAGAGCAATGCCCCAGATGGGCAGAGCATCGCCCCCTGGTGGGCGTGCCGGTAGAGATCGCCCCCGGTCGGGTGCATGCGGGAGTCTGTCTGACTGCCTCCCCGTTTCCAACTTCAGAAAAATACAAAAAAAAAAAAAAAAAAAAAGAAATAGAAAAAGTCTACTCTGTGCAAAGGGAGCCCTGCCAAGGCCTACTGCTGCTGGAGGAGCATGAGCTACATACACTTCAGCCTGCACTGGCTTGGCGGCCATGTGCTGGGCACAACCCTGGGATAGGGGGCCTTGTCCAAGCTGGGTGGAAGGAATTGCATGAATGAAGGCCATTGGTCAGCAGAGAGCATTATGCTTTCTAAGAAGTCACTGGAAGAAGCAGTGGCCACCTCATCTTTTCTGTCCTTTCTAAGGAGGTGTTTCCCTTTCAAGGAGAAAGGAGAGAGGGACCAAGTCTGGAGCACTGGAGGTCTAGAGCTGCTAGGCTGGCCAGCAACACTCGGAGTCTGCCTGCTATGGGGCTGTACTTGGTGAACCTCTGCTCTGACCTTCTTACCATAGCACATGTCCCTTCCGCAGTGTCCTAAGAGAAGGACCATTAGGAGGGAGTTCTGGGGAAGCTGGGCCAGAGACCAAGGCCCAGCACCTGCCAGCTTCATTCAGCCTCCCAGGACACGTGCTTACTTTGTGCTGAATTCTGTGCTAATCTTGTTAATTTGGCGTGTCATGGGCCTTTAACTTTATCTTCTCATCTGGAACATACTTTCATCCCACAAGTAGGGACAATGGCCTCACATGCAAATGATGGCTGGTACAGGAAGCATACTGCTGGGTGGAGAGCTCTATTCCCCTTGGGGAAGGTAGTAGGGCATACTTGAGGGCATGGCATTCTGAGCTCAGTTCTAGGTGTTTTGATACACATGGGCCGTTAATTTATGTAGTAGACTGAAGTCTAAACTCTTGGAGAGAGGAGGTCATATTTTGTTGACCGATGAGTCTGCAGTGCTTTGCATGATGCCCTTATTGGAGGTGCTCAGTACAATTTGGGGATTGAATAGTCCCCTCCAGCATCTGTTCAGGAAGGCTGTCTGAGTTTTAACCCAGGTTTTCAGTCTCCTTGCTCAATGCTTGCCTTTGTGCCACAGCTGCCTAGTGATAAAGCAACCAAAGGATGTTTAGGGAACTTGAAATCATGTCCTGAGGAACTGGGACTGCTTAGCAGGGAAACACAAAGGTGCAGGGAGATCAGAAAGGCGGTCTTTTATCCTGAAAGAACTGCTGTCAGGTTCTTATTGCTGTTTATTGAGCCCTTCCTATGTGCCAGCCACTGAGCTCGGGGCTTCACATATACAACCGCACTTAATCCTCACAATAATCCAGAGAGGGGCATATTATCATCTCCGTTTAATCAGGGAGGGAGCTGGGGCTTAAATTAGATGATCCACCCAGGATCACCCATGTGGGATTTGGAACAGGTCTCAGTGCACCCAAGTTCATAATTGCTAAGAGATTTTAACTCCACACAAGCTGCCTGGAAATTTTGTCATGTTGTTCCAGAAAACAGAGCTGGCACTTGTGGGCAGAAGTTCCAGGAAAGTAGTTTTCTGTTCCCCATAAGGGCGGTTTCTCTTCCTGAAGGAGAGCCCAGCTTCCACTGCAGGGCCTCCTGGCTCCAATGGGACCTGGTTCAGCAAAAGTGGAGTTCTCCTGCCCCACTCTGGTGGGGGTTTTCTTTGAATTGAGCTGTGCAGGCCACAAGCAACAGTATCTCAACTTCCTGCACCATCCCAGCCCAGATCTCTGCATTCTGTTCTCTGGTTCTTTCGGAATCCCCAACTGTAGGGCTGGGCCCAGCTTTCCTCCAACGAGAGCTGGACAGCAGTGTGTGCCTGGCCCACTTTGGAATGTGCCATGGACCACCTGGCCAAGTCTCTGGACCTCAGCTGGGCTTCAGGGGAGGGCAGCTGGGATGGGCATACCTCTTCTGGGCTCCATGGACTACACATGTTTGCTGATTGCATTGATTGTCTTTTGACATTCGCTTTGCCTCTCTGACTTCCTGTGGTCATGTGGCTGGCTCCAGGATGCAGAGGGTGTGGTGTGGTTCTAGAGCCCCTGCTATAACACCAAGGGAGTTGATGTGGGTGGGAGCCCTTTTGTAAACCACAGAGGGCTGCAGGAGCAGGTGACGACTGATTGGAATTGAGCCCTGAAGACAGAGATAAGATCACTTTGTCAACCCTGAAGGTAACGGCAGGACACGAGAGTGCAAATGCCCGAACCGTGATGTCTAGCTGCTCACCCAGTGTGGTGCTGCTCCACTTGGCACCCTTGCTGAGTCAGGTCAGCCAGCTCTCCTTGAGCAAGTCTCGCTTTTAATAGCTCTGATAAGGAGAAAGCCCTTTCTTGCGTTGGCCTGGCCTTGTATAGAGTGTGTTCCTGTATGCTCTCTCATTGCCCCCACTGTGCCCTAGCGGCAGTGAGGGCATCTACACTCAGTGAGCTTGGATGACTCTGGCCAGGCCCTCTTAGTGTCTCCCACTCACTGGTTCTGCACGAGCAGGTCTGTTTCCCTTTGGTGAACTTCGCTTTTCCCACTCTGGGCAGTTGAGCCAGGGTGAGCACTTGTGACCTTACAGTGTGGTGAGGGTAAAGAGAGGGCATGGCCTTGCCCAGGTCATCCCAAATGTGTGGCCAGAGAGGAAAGACCACCCCAGAGATGCTCAGTCTTCTCCTTTACTGCTCAGGTGTATTCTGCCTCCCAGTGACCTCCAGCATGTTTTATGGCAAGATTCTGAAAGTCCCTTCTGAACAACAAAGTCAAAGCTTTCGGCTTCCTTCCTCTTTAGACTGTACCTGGCTAGTGGAGTGAGGGTGGGCATGGACACTGAGGAGCCATATGGTCCAGGAACAGGAGAGCAGCTGGGAGGAGGGTTCTGGAGGAGGGCCAGCGTGTGATGGCTGAGGACCTTGGAGAAGGGCCACCATTGCTGGGGGCTGGGACCATCCTGGTGACTCCCTCCTGTTTCTCCTTTCGAGGCCTTTCACCTCCCTGCCGCCTCTCCTTTTCCTCTTTCTCTACTTGTGAGGCTCCCCTGAGCTGTTCTGCCTTCCAGCTCTAAGCATCTTCTCTGCCCTCCTGGAGATTCCCAGATCTTAGATTTAGCATCCTTGACACGTCATAGTTTTTGTAACATCTCCTCAGGGCTCTGCAGCCACGGCAGCTACTTCAGAGCGACTCCTGTCTGCACCAGGAGCTTTAAACATCAGCACTTCACCCAGGCATTCTGGACGCCTGCCTGCCAGCCTGCTCAGAACATTTAATTGGCTCTTGCAGGAGGTGACATCTTACTCCACGGGGCGTTTCGCGACAGTGCCTTACTCCTAAAGGACAGGTCCTGTGGTAGGAATTTTATGTATTGTGACAGACCAACAAGGAGGACGTTTGGTGGCAATAGAAAGAAATGAGGCTTTGTGGAGTAGCTGCCATGTGCCCGGAGCATACTATAGTTTCTCCTTATGGTGGCCCTGTGAGGGGCCCCATTATCTGTTTTACAGATTTGAGAACTCAAGCTTGCTGGGGGTCACAAGGCCAATTAATGAGCCAGAATGTGAGTCTTCTGTTTGGCTGCAGAGCACACACTCCTTGCCCTGGTCTGTGTGGCCTCCCTGCAGGGTATCTGGCTTTCCCACTGCTACCTCATTAGCACCAGGCCCAGCTGGTGACACGGGACAGTTATGGAAGGTGGGGTAGAACTATCAGACAGTACCAGAGTAGAGCTGGGTGGTTGGTCAGGTGACTCAGGCACCTGGCAGCTAGGCAAGGCAGTGGCCGTCCTCTGTCCTTGGACCTTGTTTGGGGATGACTTGGTGGGCACCCAGGCTCAGAGCTGAGCGATCCAGAAGTGGAGTGACAGCAAGGCAGTCCAGGGATTGGACCCTGTTTGGGGATGACTTGGTGGGCACCCAGGCTCAGAGCTGAGCGATCCAGAAGTGGAGTGACAGCAAGGCAGTCCAGGGAGCGGCAGACCCAGGGCTGTGCCAGGACTGTTCCCCCTGTGGGCTCCCAGGCTGATGAGACACAGTGTCTGTGGTTCCTCATTCCTCCAGGGGAAGTGGCGTCACTGAGATGGGCCCACCACCTCCCAGATCAACTCCTCCCTCATTTCTCTTGTTCTCCCCTTCTGCCCACATGAGCCAGCTGGCTGAGTGTGAGGAGACCATTGAGGGGCTAGAGTAAATGTTTGTGTGCACGTGGCTTTGCATCCCAAAATCCATTCTAACCAGCAGGGTTCAGGCTTCTAAACCTCTGGGGACCAGATTTATCTTTCTGGTCCCTTCCCATCAGCTGAGCTGTCTTTTCCCACTGTTGCTATGGTGCTTTTCCATCCCATTCAAGCCTCCTTGGGAGTTTCTAACAGAGCATGTGCCTTGATTTGTGCGACCCCTTCATCCTGCCACCTTTCCTGACACTCTGAAATCTTAATGAGTCCCAGGTTGACACTGAGAAAGATATTTGAGGACCATGAAGATGCAGGTCCCACTGGAGCTTGGCTCATCCTGTAAAGGCACGTGCATTCATTCATGTAAAGCTGCACTGATAGAGGTGCATAATGATCCACTGGCTTAAAGAATGGAAAGTTTGGCCTGACCTGGGGTGGCGCAGTGGATAAAGCATCAACCTGGAATGCGGAGGTCGCTGGTTCAAAACCCTGCACTTGTCTGGTCAACGCACATATGGGAGTTGATGCTTCCTGCTCCTCCCCCTTTCTCTCTTTCTCTCCTCTTTAAAATGAATAAAAAGAAAAATTAAAAAAAAAAAAAAAAAGAGGCCCTGGCCGGTTGACTCAGTGGTAGAGCGTCAGCCTGGCGTGCAGAGGTCCTGGGTTCGATTCCCGGCCAGGGCACACAGGAGAAGCGCCCATGTGCTTCTCCACCCCTCCCCCTCTCCTTCCTCTCTGTCTCTCTCTTCCCCTCCCGCAGCTGAGGCTCCGTTGGAGCAAAGATGGCCCGGGCACTGGGGATGGCTTCTTGGCCTCTGTCCCAGGCGCTAGAGTGGCTCTGGTCGCAACAGAGTGACGCCCCGGAGGGGCAGAGCATCGCCCCCTGGTGGGCTGCCGGGTGGATCCTGGTCGGGTGCATGCGGGGTCTGTCTGACTGTCTCTCCCCGTTTCCAGCTTTAGAAAAATACAAAAAAAAAAAAAGAATGAAAAGTTGATTTTTTTGTTTCCTGTAATGGCCCCTGATGCCCCTGATGTGAACAGACTGGGCAAGAGGATCAGCTCTGCTGCCTGTGGTCTCTCTGGGATCCAGTTCCTTTGGAGTCATTGCTCCATTAAAGAACATTGTTGTCCACATGGTTGAAGCTAGGTTGCCACCATGTATGGGTTCCTACAGTGGAAGGGACAAGAGAACGTAGAGGAGGCATTCCTATAGTCCATAGGCCCAGGACCTCTGTGACTCATGTCCCTGCAGCTTACATACCATTGGCAAGAACATAATCACATGGCCACCCTGATTGCAAGGCAGACTGGGAAATGTAGTCCAGCTGGGCTGCTCTTTGCCAAGAAGGAATGGAGAATGAATTTGGATAGACAACTAACAGTCGCATCACAAAAGGTGGTATTTTCATTTGTGTGTACTAAGAGACAGAGAATGTGTTCTAGCCAATAATATGCCCCTTGTCTTTGGTAACTTGCATACATGCCTCCCTCTTTGGCAAACATCAGTGTGCCAGACTCAGTGCTGCACAAATTGGGTGAACCAGAAGTGGAGCAGGGCAATTCCTGCCTTGTAGCAACTCAGTGTAGTCTGGAGAGGGCAAGCACAGAGACAGTGCTTGGTCCAGCGCAGAGTCTTTTGTTCTTGTGTGAGAGGCACTGCAGATAGCTAAAAGACCACCCATGCCCTCGATATGCTTGCAGTTGTATGGACTGGGAGATGGAAGTGAAGTGCTGGGAACAGGGCTGGCTTGGGGAATTAGGACGGCTACACAGAAGAGGTGTTCAAGCTGGGTACAGAAGGGTTCACTTTCAGCAGGTGGAGGAGGAGGACCAACTGCAGAGGCATGGAGACTTGGAAGTCTGTGGTGGATTGGTGGCTCGGGTGAGCTGTTAGCATAGTGGGGGAAAGTGAAAGAGATGTCTGCATGGCTCACTCCTTGCTCTCTTCTAGCCTCTGCACCTGTCCTGTCTCCTTGCACCTGCTTCCCTGGCCATACTTTCTAAAGCTGTGCCCCCCCATCACTTTATTTTTCTGCTTTATTTTTAGCATAACACATAACCAATCACATCTATATTGATTGTGCATCATCTGTCTCTTCCACTAGAGTGTAAGCTTCATGAGAGCAAGGACTTGGCTTTGTAAGTACCTGGCAAATAGCAGGTACTCAAATGCTTGTTGAGTGGTTATCTATTAAAGATTATATTTATGAAAACTTTGATTTTTATGCTAAGGAGTTTGGATTTTATTTTGTAAGCATTGGAAAGCCATGGAAAGTTTTTGAGGGGGGGGGGTGACATACTGTATTTTTCACTCCATAAGATGCACTTTTTCCCCCAAAAAGTGGAGGGGAAAATGTCCATGTGTCTTATGGAGTGAAATATATGGTATTTTATTAAATATTTTAACACACTATTTGGTTCAGAATATTTTTTTCCTATTTTTCTCCATAAAACCCTAGGTGTGTCTTATGATCAGATATGTCTTATGGAGCAAAAAAAAAACCAACGGTAATCAGTTAAGGTTACTGGCAGCAGCAGGAAGATGAGTTGGAGCAGAGCAAGTGGGCCCTTTCCTTGGCCTTAGCCCAGCTCCAGAGCAGTGTAGCCTTCAGTCTGACACCCTCTTGTGCAGTCTTTAAACCGGTTTCTTGGTGCAGGCATTTGGTTTGGGGCCAAGCAGAGAATTCAGTCTCTGCGAGCCTTTGTCCCTGGCAATGGGGTGGCTGTGAGCTGACCTCTGTCTTTCTTTTGGGGGCCAAAGAGGGTCTGACGAGCACTCCTGGGCACTGCTGATGGAAGTGAAAATCCGTACAGTTTTTCTGGAAAGCAATTTGGCAAAGGTACCAAGAACCTTAAATATATCCCTACGTTTGACCTAGAAATTCCACAACCAGGACTTTATCATAGGGAAATGAAGTAAAGTGTGTGCAGAGCTTTAGGTATGAAGGCTTTCACCCCAGTTTGAGAAACTAGAAATAATCTAAGTTATTACACAAGTACCTCTCAAATCCCCACTACAACTCTGCCTGCCGTGTAATAGACAGTTAATAAATCTGCATCCGGGCCCTCACTTTCTCTCCTGTGCTGACACCGCAGTCTCCTAACTGATCTTCCTGCCTCCATCTAGGCCCCTTAACCCACCCTGTCCTATATATGGATTCCAGAGTGAGCTATCAAAAATGCACGTTCTGTTTTGCTTACCTCCCATCTCTTAGGAAGTAGTATCCATACCATTTCAGGGCCTAACAGCCCTTCATGACCTCTTCCCGCCGCCTCTTTGGCTCCATTTCTGGTCACGTCCTGTCTTGCAAGCCACACTGGCAGCACTGCTATGGTTCCCCAAAGTCTGCTCACCTCGGAGCCCTAGTTTCACTGTTTCTTCTACCCGGCTAACCCCTGCTCATCTCTTTAGACTCCGAGCAGACTTCAGGACCTTCCAGAGGCTGAGTGAGACCCCACCTCGTATGTTCCTGTGAGTCTGTATAAATCGCAGTTTTTACATTTGTACAGTGATTTCTGTTATCTCCTTACATGTCAGTCTTCCTTACTAGCTCTGACCTTGAGGGCCTATCTTACTGATTTTGTGTCCCTGTTCCCCAGCACAGGGCCTGGTGCATAGAACCTCAATGCATGTTTCTTGAATGAATGATTGGAGAGTGAACAGTTTTTTGTTACAGAGAAATGCACCGTGTACCGTGCCAGCACTGATTGAGTCCTGATCCAAGATTGTTCCCTGAGTTGATCTGTAGGGGTGGAACCTGGGCCTCTGCATTTTTGTGGCGCTTCCATAGATGAATCTGATGAGCAGCAAGGGTCTCAACTCACTGGTCTAGCATTTGGCATCAGATTAAAATAAAACCAGGATCACAGACATACTAATGATGGCAGCTTGGATTGTCCATACCGTGTATCCCAGCAGTATATGTGTGCGTTGAAAACAGAAAGAAAAATCCCTCAACAGATCATAAATTTGGGTGACTTAACATTTTTTCTTTTTATGTTTGAAATATATAGTTTTTCTCCATCTAGTGTATGTCAACTTTTAAACAATGTAAAAAACGAAAAGAAGGGCAGCTGGACAAGGGAGTTCTGCCTTCAGCTGGCTCCTGAGGCTGATTGCGGCATTGAGTCCAGAGATTGACCCTTTAGCCCTTTTCTGAGCACTGGCATCCTGGTGATCTGAGAAACTGCCCAGTGACTGGCACCTTGCAGAATGCTGTAGATTATTCCCAAGCGCCCAGTAGGCTGCTTTGTGGCTTCCAAGCCCCCAGGTGAGGAATGTGATGCGATTTTGTTAAGAATTTGCCACTACAAGGTAGTCTCCCAATGGGTCTGGAACAGAAAAGCTGAGCTGGGTGGGTTGGGGGTGGGGCCACACACCTGAGGGCCAAGGCCGGAGGGGCGTTCTGACACCGAGGGCTGGGTGGCCAGCCAACTGGCAGGCATGAGGTGGGTAGAGGCAGCCACGTGGGACACTGAGGGCTAGAAAGGTGGACAGGTGGGAAGCAGGTGGCAGGGGACCTACTAAGGTGAAAGCAGCCAGCTGGAGGGAGCATCCGAACCAAGCTCAGTTTGTCATCTCTTGGCTCTGGAGTTAACAAAACAGCTAGAGTGGGTTGTGTGTGCGTGTGCGTGTGTGTATGGGGGGGGGGGATATAGGTGTTTGCTTGTTTGTTGTTAATGCTATCTCCTCCCCAGAAAGCCTTTATGAGTCTTTCTCCCTTTACATTTTCTATCAAAGTGGTGAGCTCTTTCTCTCCTTTAAACCCCCACTGGTTCTTGTTTATGACTTGTATGGCCTTCATCACTTCCCGATTTTGTGCTCTTGTTCCCAGACATGTCTTGGGCCCTCCCGCAGCAGAACGGGTTGTCTTGCATCTACCCAATCTACGTGGACCATGGTTAGGTCCGGGGAAGGCGGCAGAGTGCTCCGCATCCGCTTTCCTATCTGGACAGGTCAAGGCCAGTGCTAGAGCAGAGTAGGCTCTGCTCCTGGCCTTGTGGCTGGCTCCTGCCTGGTGCTTTTCTGGGTCGCCACAGCAACGAGATGCTCACTCACAAGCAGGTTTCATCCTGGCACAGGGCTGCCAGCTTCAGCAGTTCTTGACCTCCAGCTGAGTTGAACTGAGAGGATGCCTTTTCCAGCAGCTGGGAGCTGAGCCCACAGGGCACCCTCCCTGTCCCCTTGGTGGCTGTGCTGAAAACAGATACCTTCTGCTGCCCCTGGTTTACCGCCTTCTCCTCCCCCCACTCTACTGCCAGAGCCTGTCTGTGTGGATTCATGGTGAGGAGGAGGCTTGTGGCAAAACAGGTGGGCTCCTCCTAGCACACAGCTACCAGCTGCATCCTGTCTGCAAGGGAGCCTTCCAAGGCCTTACTTTGTCCTGGGTTTCAGTACCAGGGAGCCTGCCTTTCTCTTGTGCTCTAGGGCAGTGGTCCCCAACCACCAGGCCGCGAACCGGTACCGGTCCATGGGCCATTTGGTACCGGTCCGCAGAGAAAGAATAAATAACTTACATTATTTCCGTTTTATTTATATTTAAGTCTGAACGATGTTTTATTTTTAAAAAATGACCAGATTCCCTCTGTTACATCCGTCTAAGACTCACTCTTGATGCTCTTCTCAGTCACGTGATACATTTATCCGTCCCACCCTAAAGGCCGGTCCGTGAAAATATATTCTGACATTAAACCGGTCCGTGGCCCAAAAAAGGTTGGGGACCACTGCTCTAGGGGTTAGGGGTGGGAGGGTGGGGGAGGCTGAGGAGGCTGCTCCCGCTTGGCCTCTGGCTGGGCTGGCGGCTGGTGGCTAACACCTGAGAGAATGAGACCTGACCCGTCTGCCCTGCCCCCTTACAGCCTCCTCCCCCAGGTCTGACTCAGCTCTGCTTGACACAGATCTTAAGCCCTTGTCAGACTGGTTTCGGGGAAGGCAGGTGATGTGGGCCATGGCCCAGCTGCCCCAGACGGTAGGCCCTGCAGCCTTCTGCTCTGGACAGCCTTTCCTGGCCACTCAGCTGTCTGCCTTTCCCTGAGGCCAAGACCTAAGACAGCTCCACTAGGTCAGCTCCTACCTGCTTATTGCCCCCTTTCCCTTTCTTGCCCTCACCTCTTCCTGAGACCTGAATTCTCACCACTTCCCATGTGATCCTTCTCTTGGTTCCTTCTCTTAACCTTTACTGAGCACCTACTGTGTGCCAGTCAGTGACTGGCCTGAGCCCTGGGGCTCCTGAGATGGGTAAGGCCCAGCCCTGCCCTTATTGTAGCTCATACACAGTAGCTCAGATGGGAGCTTTATTGGATCCAGGACACTCAGAGATGCCTTTTGGATGGGCGATATCCAAAGTCCCAGCTGAACTGTTCCAGCCTCATCATGAAAGGATCTTTTTATTGCCTTCTCTGGTAAGGCTCATAAAGTGTTCCACGAAACCACATTTAAACAAAAGCTTAAGGAACACACACACAGAGTCTTTATTTACAAAAGAAATAAAACCCAATGCATATACAAATACATATTCTAGAAAGTGAAAGGCCCATCACCACACCCCTCCAGTGGAAAGACCTGTGTGCATTCCTCCAGATTTTTTACTTGCTGATGCTTTAAATTTGGGTTCATATGGACCTGCCTGTTTTCTTGGGAAGCACATAGCCTCCCAGGGCCACTACCTGACCTCTGACAGCTACTCCAGCCATAGACCTCTGCCCAGAACAGAAATGGTGTCAAGTTCACAGTCCTCCTTGTTTTCTCCCAACCCCCAGGTTGCCAAGTTAGCATCTAAAGCCCTGTGCTGAAAGCTTTTGATTGGCCAGGATTTTTCAGCTGCCTCCCACCACGCTCCACCCTCGTGCCCCAGGCTCCTTTCTCTTGTAGGAGAGGACTGTGTGGGCAGTGAGATCTCACCTAGGTGTAGAGACAGGGGCCTCTAAGGTTTTCTCCCCATTCTTCCTCCCTCTGGCCCTATCTCTTAGCTCCTGTTCCTGTCCCATCTCCTGGCCTCTGGCAGTGGAGTCACAGAGACAGCCAAACCTTCCAGGTTGACCAAAACGTTTTGGGTCTGGCATTCTGTCACCTCAGTGTGAATCACTAGGTTCCATATGCTGATCAGAAGCTTTTATTGACAGATATGTTTTAGCATTTCCATTTTAAGAATTATAATCTAAATACAGTTGGAGAGAAGTTCTTTTGAGACATGGGGGAAGGAAGAAGGTAGTAAAAGGTTTCTATCATGACAAGGTTGGAAGTTGCCTGACAGTCCCCCAGAGGTGGCATAGATGTTTAGAACGAGAGCCAGTCAGCCAGGGTAGAGAAAACTAGAAAAGAAGAAAGTGGGGCATCCTTTGGGGGCCACGGTTTGTTTTAGAAATGAGTTCTGCTCACGACATTTCAGACTTGTGTTCAAATATTTATATAGTCTTGACTTTGTCAACAAAGGGTGAAGACCAGTGCTAGTAGGAAGCCAGCAGGCCATGGTGATGGGTACCCATCAGGCCTCTCGGGGACCAGGTGTACCCCTCAGGCCTCAGCCATCTTGCTGGCCTGCATTCGCTGTCCCAGCCTGATTTCAGGCCTTGGCTGTTTCTGTACCCTCCACCCAGAGTTCCGCCTCCCTCACTGTCCTTCAAGGCCCAGCTCAGCTTGCCTCCTCCATGAGGCCTCTCAGATGTACTTATTCCCTCCTTTGCTTTCCTACGGCCTTCTGAATCTCTTTTATGCCACTTCCTGCTTTGTTTGGTGTTATAGCCATTCATTTATCCATTCATTCAGTTAATACTGAAGACTAGCCCTGGCCAGGTAGCTCAGTCGGTTAGAACATCATCTCAGTATACCAAGGTTGTGGGTTCAATCCTGGGTCAGAGCACATACAAGAATCAACCAATGAATGCATAAATAAGTGGAACAACAATATGATGTTTCTGTCTCTCTCAATCTCCCCACCCCCAGCCCTTTCTCTGCCGCTCTCAAATCAATAAATGAAAAATTTGAAAAATACTGAAGACCTACTCTGCGTAAGGAGCCGGTGCCACTGTGAAGGAGAGACCAGAGTTCTTCTTTTGAGCAACTGACATTTTAATGGGGAGACAGGGAAAAATGAGCCCAAAGGATGATAGCAGAATTGGGATAGGATAGGGGCTGGGGTGGGAAATACGGGAGCCCACTTTCGATAGGTTGGCAAGGAAGTCTTCTGAGGAGTACTCCTTAAGCCTGGAGGCACACTTAAGGTAATTAATTGTCATCCTCATTTTCTCAGGCCCCTGGAGTTCCTGGCAGGAACTTGAACACAGTAGGTGCTCAGGAATTATGTTGACATGAATCTGGGCCATGACCCCTTTGTCTGGGCCTCAGCACCTTGGGAGCCAGTAATCATCACCCTCTCCCACCTTAGAGCTCCCTAGCCCCACCTTCAGCCATCATTTGACCGGGAAGAATTGGGTTACCTTGGGGGTGGGGTGCCAGGGTCCTGTGAACGTGGGTGTAGGCCAGCTAGACAGCCTAGGCTCCGCGTGTGCCTGATCCGCCTGTATCTGGATTCTCCATCAGGGATGTTGTTCCTCCCATTGTCCCCGAGAGAATCTGAGGCCGATGGCTTGGTGCTCTTTTCCTAGCAGCAGCCGAGGCCGAGGTAGGGCAGGTCACTATGCAGCGATGAGTATAGGGGCTTGCCCCAACTTGCTTTCCTAGCCTGCTGGAGTCCGCTTATTTCCAGAGTCCTTGTCACACAGGGACAGAGCTGGAAGCGGCAGCTGTAGAGATAATGTGGCCTAGCTTCCGCCCACCCCTGGAGCAGATGCATAGACAAGGCCTGGTCAGTCAGGGTGTGAGCTCCCAATACAGGCTCGCTTTGTTATATTGCGCTTCTCAGATACTGCTTTTTTACAAATTGAAGGCAAGTCTATCGGTACCATTTTCCCAACAGGCTCAAATGATGGTTAACATTTCTCAGCAATAAAGTTTTTAAATTAAGGTATGTACAATTCTTTGGACATTGTGCTATTGCGTACTTAATAGATTATACCAGGGGTCCCCAAACTTTTTACACAGGGGGCCAGTTCACTGTCCCTCAGACCATTGGAGGGCCAGACTATAAAAAAAACTCTGAACAAATCCCTATGCACACTGCACATATCTTATTTTAAAGTAAAAAAACAAAACAGGAACAAATACAATATTTAAAGTAAAGAACAAGTAAATTTAAATCAATAAACTGACCAGTATTTCAATGGGAACTACAGGCCTGCTTTTGGCTAATGAGATGGTCAATGTCTGGTTCCATATTTGTCACTGCTAGATGTAACAAGTGATGTGACGTGCTTCCAGAGCTGTGAGGCGTGCATCCCATGTCACTGGAAGTAGTACTGTATGTGAGCGATGCCATGCTTTGCGTCTCTCACTGACCACCAATGAAAGAGGTACCCCTTCCGGAAGTGCGGCGGGGGCCGGATAAATGGCCTCAGGGGGCCACATGTGGCCCACAGGCTGTAGTTTGGGGACCCCTGGATTACACTATAGTATAAAGATAATCTTTTTTTTTTTTATTCAGAGAGAGAGAGAGAGAGAGAAAGGGACAGATAGGGACAGATGGACAGGTAGGGAGAAATGAGAAACATCAATTTTTCCTTGTAGTATCTTAGTTGTTCATTGATTGCTTTCTCATATGTGCCTTGACCAGGGGCTACAATTGAACCAATGACCCCTAGCTCAAGCCAGTGACCTTTGAGCTCAAGCCAGCAACCATGGGGTCATGTCTATGATCCCATGCTCAAGCCAGCGACCCCACGCTCAAACTGGTGAGTCCATGCTCAAGCCAGTGACCTCAGGGTTTCAAACCTGGGTCCTCAGCATCCCAGGCCAATGCTCTATCCACTACGCCACCACCTGGCCAGGATACTTTTATATGTACTAGGAAACCAAAAAAGTTTCTGTGACTTGCTTTATCACAGTTAATTGTCTTACTGCAGTGGTTTGGAACTGAACCACAATATCTTTAAGATATACCTTTCCACATACCTCTGCTCTAATGTGCATCAGTTTGCCTGCTTGTGTGTCGGGGAGGCAGGGGCTGGAGGTATCTTTAAACAGTGTGTGTGGGGGTCTTCTTTGAACAGAATTTGTATGTATCATTTATTATTGTTTATTTTTCTTTTTTTTAAGATTTTATTTATTGCCTGACCAGGCAGTGGCGCAGTAGATAGAGCATCAGACTGGGATGCAGAGGACCCAAGTTCGAAATCCCAAGGTTGCTGGCTTGAGCGTGGGCTCATTTGGCTTGAGCATGGGCTCACCAGCTTGAGCGTGAGTTCACCAGCCTGATCAAGGGGTTGCAGGCTTGAGTGTGGGACTATAGACATGACCCCATGGTCGCTGGCTTGAGCCCAAGGTCACTGGTTTGAGCAAGGGGTCATTGGCTTGGCTATAAGCCCCCTGGTCAAGGCACATATGAGGAAGTAAACAATGAACAACTAAGGTGCTGCAATAAAGAATTGATGCTTCTCATCTCTCCCTTCCTGTTTGTCCCTATCTGTTCCTTTCTCTGTCTTTCTCTTTCTATCTCTGTCACAAGAAGAAAAAAAAGATTTTATTTATTGATTTTAGAAAGAAGAGAGGTCCTGGCTGGTTGGCTCAGTGATAGAGCATTGACACAGCGTGTGGAAGTCCCGGGTTCAATTCCCAGTCAGGGCACACAGGAGAAGCGACCATCTGCCTCTCTTCCCCTCCCCCTTCTCTCTCTCTTTTGCACTCTCTTTCCCTCCTGCAGCCATGGTTCAATTGATTCAAGCATGTTGGCCAAGGGTGCTGAGGATGGCTCCGTGGATCCTCCACTTCAGGTGCTAAAAATAGCTCAGTTGTGAGCATCAGCCCCAGATAGGCAGAACATAGGCCCCATATGGGGGTTGCTGGGTAGATCCCGGTCAGGGTGCATGTGGGACTCTGTGTCTCTATCTCCCCTCCTCTCACTTAAATTTAAAAAATAAATAAATAAAAATAAAAAAGGAAAGAGGAGAGGGGGCAGGGCGGAGGAGGGGGCAGAAAGCATCAACTTGTAGTAGTTGCTTCTTGTACGTGTCTTGACCAGGGAAGCCCAGGCTTGAACCAGCAACCTCACCATTCCAGGTCACTGCTTTATCCACTGCACTACCATAGGTCAGGCTGTGTTTATTTCTTTTAAAAAATGTGCCAAAGAGTAACACATTACAAGGGTTTCCTAAATTATGCATTCAAGTATTTTCAAAATAGTATGGACATATATCAAAACCAGAAAGAATTCCATGTCTTTTGTGTGATTCATCCCTGGCTCAGACCATGATAGGAGCTCATCTGGTAGGGACTTATTTTGCTCTTAGGGGTGTCCACAGAGCCTGGCACTGGTGCACGACTGTGAGCTTCTGGAGGGCCAGGAGCCTTGCCTCAGCTGTTTTTATGTCCCTGACAAGCTTCGCACAGGCCTTTCCATGATGGGTTTGAATTGAGTCTTAGAGCTAGAAGGGGCCCTGAATCCATTAGTTTAACCTCCTCATTTTACAGATGGGGGCCCAGATGAGGGGACTCAGGGTAATGACCTGTGGCATGTCATAGGGACTGCAGCAGCTAGTCCTGGGCTGAGATGTCTGACCTTCATATCTGAGTTGAGAGCTGACCTGGAGGTGAAGGGCGCCCATCCCTGAGAGGACCAGGTGGGCACATTGGTGGCCTGTGAAGCTCACTTGCATCTTTAGAAACTGGGGTCTGTTGGGGCTGTCAGGAAGCTGTCAGCAGGGTAGTCATGTGGATGTGACCTGTCTCCACCCCTACCAGATCCACTTTCCTTTTTCACATGGTAAGTGGGGTTTTTTAAAACCCATTCACTCTTTTCCTTCAAACATGGGTTTGCTGCTTAAAAAAGAACCCCCCTGGTACTGGAGACCCTTTCCTTATTTAGTTTGGAGGCCGATGCTTGTGGCCTGGCTGGAGGGTGGGGCTGTGCTGTGTGGGACGAGTAGGGAGCCCTGCCTTTCTGCCCTCCGTACAGATGGCAGGGCAACTCCAAGAGTCTGGTCAGGCCCTATGAGTTCCCAGCCCTCCCTGTCCACGGCCACCCCCACCCCCACCTCCACATCCACCTTCACCTCCACCTCATCCTCCAGCTCCACCTCCACCTCCATGTCCACTTCCACCTCCACGTCCACCTCCACTTCCACCTCCACGTCCACCTCCACTTCCACCTCCACGTCCACCTCCACTTCCACCTCCATGTCCACCTCCACCTCCACCTCCACCTCTACATCCACTTCCATTTCCACCTCCACCTCCACCTCCATGTCCACCTCCATGTCCACCTCCATGTCCACCTCCACCTCCACTTCCATTTCCACCTCCACCTCCACCTCTACATCCACTTCCATTTCCACCTCCACCTCCACGTCCATGTCCACCTCCACCTCTACATCCACTTCCATTTCCACCTCCACCTCCACCTCCACCTCCATGTCCACCTCCACCTCCACTTCCATTTCCACCTCCACCTCCACCTCTACATCCACTTCCATTTCCACCTCCACCTCCACATCCATTTCCACCTCCACTTCCACCTCCACCTCCACCTCTACATCCACTTCCATTTCCACCTCCACGTCCATTTCCACCTCCACCTCCACGTCCATTTCCACCTCCACGTGCACCTCCACCTCCACATCCATTTCCACCTCCACGTCCACCTCCACCTCCACGTCCATTTCCACCTCATCGTCCACCTCCACCTCCACGTCCATTTCCACCTCCACATCCACCTCCACCTCCACGTCCATTTCCACCTCCACGTCCACCTCCACCTCCATTTCCACCTCCACGTCCACCTCCACCTCCACATTCATTTCCACCTCCACCTCCACCTCTACATCCACTTCCATTTCCACCTCCACCTCCACCTCCACCTCCATTTCCACCTCCACCTCCACCTCCACCTCCACATTCATTTCCACCTCTACCTCCACCTCCACCTCCACCTCTACATCCACTTCCATTTCCACCTCCACCTCCACTTCCACCTCCAACTCCACCTCCACCTCCACCTCCATTTCCACCTCCACCTCTGCCTCCACGTCCATTCTACCTCCACCTCCATTTCCACCTCCAACTCCACCTCCACCTCCACCTCCACCTCCATTTCCACCTCCACCTCTGCCTCCACGTCCATTCTACCTCCACCTCCATTTCCACCTCCACCTCCACTTCCACCTCCAACTCCACTTCCATCTCCAACTCCACCTCCACCTCCACCTCCACTTCCACCTCCAACTCCACCTCCATTTCCACCTCCACTTCCACCTCCAACTCCACCTCCATTTCCACCTCCACGTCCATGTCCATTTCCACCTCCACCTCTGCCTCCACGTCCATTCTACCTCCACGTCCATTTCCACCTCCACCTCCATTTCCACCTCCACCTCCATTTCCACCTCCACCTCCACTTCCACCTCCAACTCCACTTCCATCTCCCATCCACTTCCATTTCCACCTTCACGTCCACTTCTACCTCCACGTCCACTGTCACCTCCACTTCCAGTTCCACCTCCACGTCTACTTCCACGTCCACCTCCACTTCCACCTCCACCTCCACCTCCATTTCCACATTCACCACCACCACCACCACCACCACCTCCACCTCCACCGCAGGTGTAGCCAAAATAAACAGCTCTGGAAGAGATACCCGAGCAGCCTGAGGCCTGCCACTCAACCCTGGGAGGCCATGCACAGCCAGTACCTTGGGTCATTTCTGCTCCTTCCTCTGAGTGACTGATGCCTTACATGCGGAACCTTCTCTGTGGGAGGGGGAGGGGCAAGGAACTTACAGGATTGGGATCACTTGCCCCCTCTTGCCCCAGCAATCTGGATCCTGTTAACCTCCTGTGGAAGGGTGTGGAGGCCTCACTTTTTAAAATTTGTTTTTGTTTTTTACTGTATATTTCACAAGAACTTCAAATAACTCAGCTAGACTCTACACAGAATAGGACTCAGTAATAAATGCTTGTGGATAGAAGTGAAATTAGACCCAGAGAGGCTCATTCATTGATTCATCTTAGAACTGCTTCCTGAGCATCTGCCAGACTGGCTCCCATGTACCGAGACTACAGCCCACTGACCCGTCGTCACGCAGGAGAGGTGGTATCTCGTGGGATTTCTAGAGCCAGGCTGCCGCCTAGCCATGTGACCTTCACATTATACAAACACAAACAAAGGGCTTAGAACATTGTGTGGCATATGATAAGAACTTTAAAAATGTTAGCTGTGATTGTTAATATCATAGTTTTCATTGTAACTGTGTAAGGTAGTGACTGTTATTATCCCTAGTCTCCAGATGAAACAGGTTCTCAGAGGTTAAATAACATGCCCAAGTCATGCACGTGGTGGACCCAGGGTTCCATCTCAGGTCTGGAATCTGGGCTTTGGGCAGCTGGACTGTACTGCTTATCTTTTTTTTTTACAGAGAGAGAGTCAGAAAGAGGGATAGACAGGGACAGACAGAAAGGAACGGAGAGATGAGAAGCATCAATCATCAGTTTTTCGTTGAGACACCTTAGTTGTTCATTGATTGCTTTCTCATATGTGCCTTGACCACGGGCCTTCAGCAGACTGAGTAACCCCTTGCTCGAGCCAGCGACCTTGGGCTCAAGCTGGTGAGCTTTTGCTCAAACCAGATGAGCTCGCACTCAAGCTGGTGACCTCGGGGTCTCGAACCTGGGTCTTCCGCATCCCAGTCTGATGCTCTATCCACTGCGCAACGGCCAGGTCAGGCTGTACTGCTTATCTTGCTCCATGCTGGGGCCAGGTATTTTGATGCTAACGCTAATGAGACCAGATGCTGCCTTAAAGAGCTACAGCCTGGCGTGGAGGCCCACACATACTCATTGCGTCAGGGAGTGAATTTCCAGAGGCACCATGTGGGTTAGAGCCACGCCAGGCTGGGTGGGAGGCGAGGCAGGACTGGCGACAGTGCCATGCTGCACCCAGGGCTGGTCAGCGGTGCTGCCTGCTGGGCCTGCCCTGGGCTGAAGGCAGAACTGGTTTTGTGCCTGTCAGCAGTGTGTGTGTGGGAGGTGGTCACCTCGTCCTTCTCCCACTTTCCCAGCCCCAGCCAGTGGGTTCTTTTCACTGCCCTGGGGAGGTGGCATGCAGGACAAGAGCTGGGACACGCACTGGCCTGGGAGTGAAAGAATCTAAAACTACTCACTGGACTTCTGCCACTGCCTCCAAGTCCCTGAACCTCATCTATAAAGTGGGAATAATAGGAAATGGTACTTGCCATGCAGGGTTGTTGTAAGGATGAACTGAAATTATGTTCAAAAAAACCTTTCTTTTTAATACTAATAATTGTCCTTATATGACTAGTAATAACCACTACCTTTTTTAAAAAATTTTTATTTATTTTTTACAGAGACAGAGAGTGAGTCAGAAAGAGGGATAGACAGGGACAGAGAGAGATGAGAAGCATCAATCATTAGTTTTTCATTGCGCGTTGCAACACCTTAGTTGTTCATTGATTGCTTTCTCATACGTGCCTTGACTGCGGGCCTTCAATAGACTGAATAACCCCTTGCTGGAGCCAGCGACCTTGGGTTCAAGCTGGTGGGCTTTTGCTCAAACCAGATGAGTCCGCATTCAAGTTGGTGACCTTGGGGTCTCGAACCTGGGTCCTCCGCATCCCAGTCCAACACTCTATCCACTGCACCACTGCCTGGTCAGGCACCACTACCATTTTTGAGTTACTATGTGCCTCACACATTACTAGACTATTGCATATAGTAGTGTATCTTGTATAATCATCACAGTAGTCCTTCCAGATGGTATTATTGCTCCCTTTTTATGGATGTGGAAACAAGTCCAGAGGCTCAGCGGCCTGGTGTCACACCTGTGAGGGGTGGAGTGGAATGTCAGGCCTAGATCCTCTGTGATTCCAAAGCCAGCTCTCAGTGTTCCAAACCTTCTAAGCCCTGTCTCCTCCCAGCTCCCCCCTCACTGGTCAGCTTCCAGACCAGCCTCGGGAGGGTGTGGCTGTCAAGGGGCCAAGCTGAGTGAGGCACTCCTGCCCGGCCACCCAGCCAAGCCTGGCTGCTGGTGGAGGCAGGGATGGAGGAGTGGGCTCTACCTGCCCGAGGCCCCTGGTTGTGGTGCGAGCAGCAGGGGTTTTTCCTTGCCAGGCTGGCAAGTGAGCTTTGTCTGCCTGTGAGTCACACAGCACTGTGATGAGTCAGGTTTTTCCCTTCTTCTTGCCCAGAGCAGCTGGGGAAGGGGTGGGGGTTTTCTTAGGAAACAAGACCTCCCTCACTCCTCTCTCCTACCCCTTGCCTTGGAGCTGCACATCTTCTATCCATAAGCCTGCGCCTCAGCCCTGGAGGAAGAGTCCTTTGCGTCCTAACAGAAAGGGGTGTCTGGGTGCTGGCCGCACTGGCCGAGAGATCAGGCTCAGGCTGAGCAGCGTCAGGAGGGAAGGACCCTTCCTGTTAGTAAGTCGAGTCCAGAGCTGTAGGACTCGAAAGCCCCTGCTCTCAGCCTCTTGGCTTGGTTCCTTTTCCCCTTCCTGCAGAGAGTTGCTTAACCCCGCATCCTCTGGACAGTGCGGCCAGCTTTCCCAGGCACAGCCCCCTGAGCTATCCGCTTTCTGCCTTCTGACCGGTCTGGCTGAGAGCCTTGAAAGGACCGTCCAGATGGTCAGCCTTGGGCGGGCCTGGGGCTCTCCCCGAGCAGCCCCCACCAGGCCCTCTCAGAGGCCTGATGAAACACAGCTGAAGCAGCCAGCTCGGCTGGGCAGCCTAGTGCCAGATCACTACATCTTAGCTTTGGCCATATGTTAGAATCATCCAGAAAGCTTTTACACCCCTCTGATACTCAGGCAATACCCCAGGGCAGTTAAGTCAGAATCCCGGGGATGGGTGCCAGGCAACTGTGTATTTTGATATACCACACGGTATGGCCTCTTGAGAGCCTGCCCTCCAGGACTTGATGTTAAGTTGCAAGGACAGCGCAATCCGAAGGGAACATGCAAATGTAACTCAGGGTGGTGTGGGATGCTCACGCCCCTCTGGGCGTGTATGTGGGCCCCAGTGGGGAGAGGGCTGCATCCTGCATCCTGACGGATGGAAGTGGGGACCAGGCAGTGTTTGGGAAGGAAATAAGTGAGCCCGTTGGTCTGACAGGGCCGTGAGTCACAGGCTGTAAGAAGGAAGGGGAAGGAATGAGTCAGGCACAGCTGCCTGCGAGGCCAGGCCTGGCTTTGGAGGCTAATGAACGTGCTCAAACGAGGAGTTTTCTGTTGATCCACAGACCAAATATGTGGGTCCTGAGAGGTGCCATGAAGAAGTGAGGAGCCTTGAAAAGATGGGGCTCCAATCTCAGGCAGGTCAGGCATCTGTGTGCGCTTTGCACTTGACCAAGGCACTTCTCACAGAAACGCCAGGAGCATCCCAGTGTCTCTGTAAGGGCAAAGAAGTGTGGCGTTTGCATTTGGCAGATGTGCTTGGAGAGGTTAAGTGCCATGCCCTGGGTCACACAGCAGGAGTCACAGTGAAACTGGACCCATATCTTCTGACTCCCAGGTTCACCCAACTCAAGACACAGACCTGCCTGACCAGGCGGTGGCACAGTGAATAGAGCATCAGACTGGGACGCAGAGGACCCAGGTTCAAAACCCCAAGGTCACCGGCTTGAGTGCAGGCTCATCCAGCTTGAGCACGATCTCACAAGCTTGAGCCCAAGGTCGCTGGCTTGAGCAAGGGGTCACCCGCTCTGTTGGAGCTCCCCAGTCAAGGCACATATGAGAAAGCAATTAATGAACAACTAAGGTATTGCAACAAAGAATTGATGCTTCTCATCTCTCCCTTCCTGCCTGTCTCTGTCCCCCTCTCTTTCTCTGTCTCTGTCTCTGTCTCTCTCGCTAAAAAAAAAAAAAAGGCATAGAACTGAATGACAGTAACTGAGGGCCAGCTGCCGGGCTGTGGACTATGCATGAACACTAGGACAGAGAGTGAGGGCCCCAGCAGGGCAAGGGTGATGGGGTCTTTTCTCACTCCAGCCGCAACAGTCTGGACAAACTTGCTGCCATGCTTCCTGTGGAGGTAAAGGGTTGGTGCTCAGATGGAGGAAGTGAGAGCCCAGTGGACTTGGTGCTGGGAAGACCTCACCGGGCTGTGAGGTGAGCTAGGTTAGTTGGGAGGAGGGTGAATGAAATGAAAACAATAGGAGGGAATAGGGATCTTCAGTCTGGAGAAGAGCAAAATGTCAACCCTGTGAAAGCAGCTGTGACTTGTCCCTGTGTTATTGCAGACAGCAGGTCCAGTGGATTCCAAGTCAAAGTCGTAATGTTAGTAATAATAGTGGCAAAAGCAATCTCAATGATAGTAATATGTGCCTCATCCGTAGCAAGTATGATGATGGTGTGTGTCTTCAGATTGAGGAAGCGAGAGCCAGGCAAGGCTTGGTGCTGGGGAGATCACACCTGGGGCGTTAGGATACTTGATTTATTATATATAATCTTGATTATTTTAGTTAATTTAGTGTATATGTAGATATCTTCAATCTTCCTCCCAACCTCCCTAAGACCAAGAAGTGGGCTGTTACTACTCGCTACTTCCCAGGAGAGGAGGCTAAAAGGCTTAAGGCATTTACCCAGGGTCACTTAGCTGGTTTATGATAAGGCTGATGTCCAAACCCAGGTCTTTCTGCCTCCCAAATCTGTTTCTCTCTTCTGTTGCCTGCTACTTAGTGCTCAGTGAAGGGTGACTGTAAGACCATTACCTCTCTAACCACTTGATCCATCTAATAATGAAATCGGCTTCCTCATGGCATAGCAAGTGCCTCGTCCCCAGAAGAGCCCCCAGAAGCTGAAGTGCTTCTGCAGGAGTGTGGTATGGGGTGGGAGGTTGCTCTCCATCACTGAGCCCCAGATCAGCTACGTGGAATTAAAGTAATGGGCTAGTGGCCCATATCTGTGTTGCTGTCAAGCCCATAGGAGACCTGGGCACACAGCTGGGCCCAAGTGTTTTGGGAGGGCCGGGTTCTCGGGGCCTATTCTTCCCGAGTAGGAGCTAGAAGGCCAGGTAGACGCATCACTCCTCTGTTCTTGATCATGATGTGTGTTCTGCTTGCTAGTTTTCCCATTGGCATAGTTGCCATCTCTGTATCAAACTCCTAACATTTCAATATTCTAGTTATAATGCAGCTTTCACTGGCAGGGGAGTGGTTTGACAGAATCTACCTCCCACCCCCAGCACACACACACACACACAGCCAGAGCTGTGGGTTTGGGACAGGGCATGTTCCCTCTCAGAGCCTTAGTTTTCTCATCTATAAACTGAAGGGGCTAGGATAAATGACTCTAATGTCACTCCTGGCTTTACGATTCTGCCATACTAGGGCACCTGCCCTGATGGTGTGGCCTGTGTCTGAGTGAAGCGCTGTGGCAGTTGACACCCAGTGGGACAAAGTCCTGGGTGTCCGAAGTCAGGCTGTGCCGTTCGGTCTCCAGGCACCTGGTTGCCAGGCTGGCTAGCTGCCCCCCTTCCCCCTGGAGCCTCCTTGACAGCAGTCCTGTGGAAAGAACAGTGGCAGTGATGACCTGTCTCTCCTCCCTGGAGTTCTGAGGTAGCAAGGGGAGCTGGCCAGATAGCAGAGACCTTTCTAGCAACCTCTGGGGAGTTCCTGTTTTATTTATGAGCCGCCATCTTCCCTCTGCTGCCCAGGAAGAGTGCTGACCCTGCGCTGTGCAGAGGCACTGGCACTGGCACCGGGAAGTGAGCATCCATCAAGCCGCTTGTCCCTGTCAGACTTAACCTCACTTAACCCCCCGCATCCTCAGGCCTGATGAGGTAAAGATGAAGTGTTCTCTAGAAGAGGAGTTTTCAAAGTTTCCAAAATCGCAGCAACTTTATGGAAAGAAAAAAAAAAGATAACCTTTCATTTTTTCAGTTGCACAATAGTAAGCATTATCAATGGCTTGATTGTTAATTACAATAGCTACTATCTTTTAAGCATTGAGCAGAGTGGTCTCTGTAATCCTTACAGCGATCCATGAGGTGAGGTTTAATGTCCTCTTTACAGATGGGAATACCAAGGCTTAGAATGGCTAGTTAGGTCACCAGCCTGCATGCCTATATCTGTCCACGCTCACGCAGGTGGTGAAGCACCCCCCCCCCATTCATTTCTGAAGCCCATGTATAAATGAGTAGCCAGACTGGAGAGAGAGGCCGTGCTAATGTGTCTCTTAACTCATAATTATCTGTGAAACTACATACTAGCTCTATAAGGTTCCCTGTAGAGCTGGTAATCCTGGACCTGTTCACCTTCAAGCCAGGACTTTCTTGCACCTAGGAGCAAACACATCAGTGCATGGTGAAGATGGGAATATATTCATTACAAGAAAGGAACATGCTGTTTTGTTTTGTTTTGTTTTTTTGACAGAGACAAAGAGTCACAGAGAGGGACAGATAGGGACAGACAGGAAGGGAGAGAGATGAGAAGCATCAGTTCTTCGCTGTGGCACTTAGTTGTTCGTTGATTGCTTTCTCATATCATATGTGCCTTGACCGGAGGGCTCCAGCTGAGCCAGTGACCCCTTGCTCAAGCCAGCGACTCTGCACTCAAGTCGGAGGAGCTATTACTCAAGCTGATGACCCCGGGGTTTCGAACCTGGGTCCTCTGCATCCCAGTTCGACACTCTCCACTGCGCCACCGCCTGATCAAGCTGTTTTTAATTCATATAAACTTAAAATAATGAAACACACAGGAATTTCTCGAACACCTGCTGTTTTAATGTACCTGTGAAGCACAGTGTCCTTTCCCAGCCAGCCTCAAAAAGGGACTGTGAGTCGTGTGGCAGGTTAGATCCCAGCACCGACCCTGAGGATTTGGGGGTTCTGCTGGTAGTTGAGGTCAAACAGGCTAGTTTTCAAGCATAGGATAGGACAAGCGGTGCCTTGGGGAAGTCAGCTCAAGTCAGGGGAAGAGTGAGTTAGTGTCTAGCCTGGCGTGCTGGGCACCTCACCCTGCCCAGCCGCACACAGCTGGGGCTTTGGGCAGGAGGCACCAGGCAGAGAGCAGATGAAGTCCCCGCTCCCCCAGTAAATGTGTGCGTGTGTGTAAGTGCAGAGAAAGTGCACACTGTCTCCGGGGTTCTCTGTGCCCCTTGTCCACACCCACGGCCGCCTGGGCAGGGGGCCTCTGCTGAGTTTTCTTTTTCTTGGCTGTGCTTCCACCTCTCCGTTCCCGAGGGTTCCCGGCCCTCGCTGGGTGTGGCTGCTGACACCCAGCCCTCATCCTCCACAGGTTTCTTCGCTGTGCAGCACAGGCACTGCTTTTGTCCCTCCTGGACACCCACCCTGCCACTCTCTTTCTTCTTCCCTCTCTTCCTTACAGGGGTTTCTTCCCGGCAGCCCCATCTTGTCTCCCCCACCTCCTGTCTTGCTTGTCCCCTCTCCAGCAATTCCCACTTTTCCTAAACTGCCTGCTCAGTTTTTTCACTCATTTATTCGGCAAATGGTTCCGGATTCCTGCTGCATGCGGGACCCTGAGCCTGTCTCCAGGATCCCAGAAATGAACTGGGGTGGTACCCGCCTCAGGGGAACAAACAAGATCCACACACACAGCTACAGTTGCCCTGGGCCGGGTGTTATCACAGAGCCAAGTACAGAGCTCCCAGAGGAGCCTGGAGTGGAGGCCTTCAGCTTGCCCCGGACCACCTGGGACCAGCATGCCCAATCAGGGGATGCAGTCACTTAGCAACTGGCTCCGCCTCCTTCCCTCCCTGAGCTCTGGAGCTGGGCCAGAGGGAATGAATGGGTAAGAAGGGCCCACACATTGTAAAGAGGCCACGTGGGGAGGCTCCAGCTGAGCAGAGCTGGGCCAGCACTTTTCCCTTCAAAGGTTACCAGGCTCTGAGCCTCATCTTGGGCTAAGTCTAACTATAAATACCGTACTTCCTGAAGGGATTACCTGGGCTTCACTTACCCTGGCTGTACTCTCCCCAGCTGGGCTGATCCTCCTTCTCGGCTTGCTGTTCATCCTGAGCTCTCATCCCCTCTGCTAGGTGCCGTCCATCAGGCATACCTCTGCAGCCTTCTGCATCCTAGCTAAGACTACCAGGGTGGGACAGGAAGAGGAATGAATCAAGTCTGCATCTGGCCAACAGGCCCATGCAGCCCAGGCTGTTGGGGTGGGCAGGCCCTTGTCCCTGCCTTCTCTTTCCTGGAGCCTCATCTCTCACACCAGCCAGAGCAAGCCCGGACTTGTCACATAACCAGTACTACTGGGGAGGACACAGTTAGCCCTGTCCCTGGAGTAGGGGCCTGGTGATGGAGCTTGGCAACTGAGTATAGAAACAGAGCTCAGGGATCATCGCATGTATAAGTAGGGCTGTCTCCTGGCTTGGGTGGACTGTTGTCCTGGGAAATCTCTGGTTCCCTTGGCTGGTCTCAGAATTAGTGTCACATCCCAGTGGCTCAGTCGTGCCAGTCCATGAAGCTACAATAAGAATCTCTTGGGTTCAAGATCAAGAATTGAAGGGACTGCCCCCTTCTCCCTCCTGCAGACTTTCCCCTTGCTTCCCCTGCCTGCCCACTTCTGCTCTCAGTTGTCGTTTCTCCACCATGCTCTCCACCCCATTCATTGTGCCTTTGTCAGTTCCATTTTCAGCTTAGCAGAAAACTTGCTGAAAACCTACACCGGGCCAGCGTGCTGGGAGGCCCCGGCATATGCGAAGGGAAGCAGCCAGGGCCTGTCATCCTTCCGTGGGTTCTTGAGGATCCCCTCTTTTGTGTAGTCATTCTGAATTCAGCAGGGTGAATCGGGTGGGAGTACATGTACACGCCTGCACACACGCAAGCACGCACGCTCAGAGATGCACACCAGCTCCAGGCAAGTTGGAAAAGATGTTTAGTGTTCTCCCTCCCGCTCTTCTTTCAGTGCCCTTCCTTTGGGGTGGTATGGCCAGACACCGTTCATTATTGAGGCCAAACCACAGCCTCCACCATCAAACGATTATCCTCCCCCGACCCAGACAGTGTGCCTTCTGCTGTCCAAATCTGCTCTCAGCAGCAACTTTTGAGCTTATCTGTTGAACAAACTTATGCCAACGTGTAGATGAGCCTACCATTTCCACTTCTGTTTTTCTGTGTGTACAAGGGGCTTTTTGTTTCAGTCAGAATCTATACATACAGCCTCTCTAGTTTAGTGAGTCTGAGGTGGGCCCACGAATCTGCCTTTTCAGTCTGCATTCCAGGAGACTCTAATGCAGGGTGCATTTTGGACAACGCTTCAAAACTGCAGCTACTGCCTCTGTACTTAGAAATATACATTCTCTGCTTAGTCACAAGTATCTTTGATGTTCCCCTGCCCATCACAATCACAGAAACCCATAATTTTTGTGGGTGTTTTGTACCTTGACTACAGAATGATTTTTTGGTTTTTAAATTTCTCTTCTGTTAACTTTATTAGGGCTAAGGGCTATTTCTGTTACTCTGTCTTTGACCCGGAACTTATGTAGGACAGGTGAAGACACAAGTAGAGAAGCCACTAGATGGTCCTGCTGCTGAAACCAGCAGAGCCTGTCCTGGCCTGCGCGAGTCACAAAGTGCTGCCAGCAACTGACATCTTAGAGGCTGTTGACCTTGAGCTTTCTTGATCATCACCACCCTCAACCCCCCTCACTTCCTTCTCCAAACGTCCTGCTTTTCTGTGACTGTTCACGGAACTTTATATTCTCTTTTTCTGTGTTAGCAACTTTCATTGTATTATTCTTATTAGTAACAACTTATCAGTAACAAATGCTTGCTATAGAAAACTTGGAAAATATAAGCCAAAAAACAAAACAAAAACCACCTAAAACTTGTAACTGCTAGTCAGATATAACCAGTTAACATTTTTATGTAAACCCTCCAGTCTTTTTAATATATGATTTTATATTCTTGTTGTGGAAACAAAAGCTGGAGCACAAAGCACTTGGCACCCCGTAACTTTTTCTCACAGTGTTCTGGACCTCTCCCCAAGTTCCTCAGCCCCGCCCCGCCCACCGCAGAACGCCTGCCGCTGCGCAGGTTTACTTAGCCTTCCTCCTGCATGTGCAGCTCGTTGCTTTCTTGCTTTCTTATGTTTAAAACTGTGCTGAGTTAAACAGCTTTGTAGGTGAACTTTTGCCACACAATTGTGATGATGATGATAATGATGATGATGATTTTTATGTGACAGAGACAGAGAGAGGGATAGATAAGGACAGACAGACAGGAAGGGAGAGAGATGAGAAACATCAATTCTTCGTTGCGGTTCCTTAGTTCTTCATTGATTACTTTCTCATATGTGTCTTGACCAGGGGGCTACAGCAGACTGAGTGACCCCTTTCTCAAGCCAGTGACCTTGCGCTCAAGCTGGTGAGCCTTGCTCAAACCAGATGAGCCCACACTCAAACTAGTGACCTCAGGGTTTCAAACCTGTGTCCTCCGCATCCCAGTCTGATGCTCTATCCACTGCGCCACCGCCTGGTCAGGCCAATTGTGATTATTTTCTTAGAATACATTCTTAGAAACCAAATAGCTGAACTAAAGGGATGTGTATTTTTTTAAGTTTTGGGTACATACCAAATGCCCTCCAGGAAGTTTGTCCCAATTGCTCAGCATATAACAGTGTTGACACCCTTTCCAAATGCCCATGTTTTTTGACTCAGCTCACTATAAAACATCATTTTTTTAAGTAAATGAAGTTTAAAATGCTCATCAATTTGCTTTTATGTTTGGATAAAAAGCTTCCTTTTCTTTATATCGTGCCTAACATTGTCAGCATCATTGTGTAGGGATTCAGACATTTTGGCACGTATCCTATACATGCTTGCTTGGGGCTGGATATTTTTGTTCTGTATTTGACTCCCGAATGAAGGGAGTCAGCACCTGGCCCAGAGGTGCTGTCGCTGCCCCCTGCTGGCTGCAATGTGCAGTGCCAGCTGAGAAGGCATGCCTGGACACCTGCTGCTCTTTTCTTAACATCAACCCCTCCCCCTTCCCACTATCACCACCCCATTCTAATATTTTCTAGTATTTTCAGCCTGAAAAGACCAGAGTGCAGGATGAGGAATTTTTAAATTGTTGTATCCCGGGTAGCAGCAGATGCTGTTAATACTTGGAGAGATTTACTGGCACTGTGTCCATCTGTGGTTGAGAGGTGTGTCTGGAGAGGAGACAGTGCTGCTGTTTATGTGGAGAGGAGGGGACTCTGAAGGCGAGGTATTGGAGCAAAGCATGCTCAGGTACCCATGGCTTCCTGAGTCAATGACTTTGAAAGGTGACACCATGGGACTGTGTTTATTTTAAAGAGAGAGCAAGATGCATGCATATATAGTTACACTTCAGGTGTCCTGGGGTCATCAGTCCTACAACCTAAACTGTAAGGAACAGAACCAAACCGTGACCATTAAAGGGGGCGGGGGTCCTGGCCATTAGCTCAGTCGGTTAGAGCATCATCTCAAAACACCAAGGTTGTGGGTTCCATCCCCAGTCAAGGCACATACGGGAAGAGACCAGTGAAGGTACAACTAAGTAGAACAACAAATAAATGCTTCCCTCCCTCTCTCTCTCTCTCTCTCTCTCTCTCCCTCCCTCCCACCCCCTCTTTCCTTCTCCCTCCTTCCCTCCCTCCCTCTCTCCCTCTCTCTCTCTCTCTCTCCCTTCCACCCCCTCTTTCCTTCTCCCTCCTTCCCTCCCTCCCTTTCTTCCTGTCTCTGTCTCCCCCCACCACCTCCTTCCCCACCTCTCCCTATTTCTGTCTCTCTAAAATCAATCCATTAAAAAAAAAGAAGGCCCTGGCCGGTTGGCTCAGTGGTAGAGCATCGGCCTGGTGTGCAGAAGTCCCGGGTTCGATTCCCGGCCAGGGCACACAGGAGAGGCGCCCATTTGCTTCTCCACCCCTCCGCCGCGCTTTCCTCTCTGTCTCTCTCTTCCCCTCCCGCAGCCAAGGCTCCATTGGAGCAAAGATGGCCCGGGCGCTGGGGATGGCTCTGTGGCCTCTGCCTCAGGCGCTAGAGTGGCTCTGGTCGCAACATGGCGACGCCCCGGAGGGGCAGAGCATCGCCCCTTGGTGGGCAGAGCGTCGCCCCTGGTGGGCGTGCCGGGTGGATCCTGGTCGGGCGCATGCGGGAGTCTGTCTGACTGTCTCTCCCTGTTTCCAGCTTCAGAAAAAAAAAAAAAAAAGAAAAAAAAAGAAAAAAAAATGAAAAAAAAAGGGGGGCAGGATCTGAGCAGGAACAACAGATATCCCGAAGCCTAGTTTCTTCCTTCTTCAGGAAGCCTCTTCCTTAGAACTGGATGCTCTTGATTTCACAGTGCTGACAAGATTTCTAAACCCTCAGCAGGTTAGGAGTGGCTCATTAGCGGGACCTAACCTCTATCCATAGGAGCAGCAGACAGACATAGATGGAGACCAGTAAGAGGTGACCTCTGGCACGGAGGGAGGAAAGCTATACAAATAGGCTCAAGAAGTTTAAAAGCCCCCAGAGTTGTGGTCATTAAATGGAGGAACAGATATACCACACCCCAGAGGTCCCTAAAGGTGTCACTGCACAAAGACTGACTGCTGGATCAAAGGACCAAAGGGGGAAAGAGCCAGAAATCAAGAAGCAGGATCCAGGCCAAAACACATATGGGCCAGACTTGCACAAAAAAATACGTGGACAAAACTAATTCTGCTTCTCTAGTGCTTCCTTTGTCTTTCACTCGTAAGACTTTGATTTGATCTGCTTTTGATTTTTGTGGCTGGTGTGAGGTAGGGATCTTGTTTAATGTGTTCCTATATGGTGACCCTTAGTCCCAATACCATTCACCAGTTGTCCATTTTAAGAAAAATTTTCCATGTTTTTCCACTGCTCCTCACACAGAATACTGATGCTAGTTGTGTGGCTATTTTTCCCACAACAAGCAATTCTCCAATTCTCTGGACACCAACTCATGTCCTACAATCCTATTCAGTTCTCATACTATCCAGAATTAGCACAGATCCCACAGGTCAAGGGCTCAGTCCCACAAGACTGCCCCCCATTTTAGTTTACCTACAACTTCTGTTCAACTTGGCTACAAATTGGAGGTCCATGACCCCCCTCCTTAGCTTTGATAATTTGCTAGAGTGCCTCTCAGAATCCAGGAAAACAGTTAACTTACTATTTGCCAACTTATTAGAAAGGATATTATAAAGGCTACAAGTAAACAGCCAGATGAAGAGGTAGAGAAGGTGAGGGTTGGACGAGTCTCGAGCACAGGAGCTTCTGGTCCCTGGATTTGGGGCGCAACACCCTCCCGACATGTGGATGTGGTCACCAGCAGGGAAGCTCTCCAGACCCCATACTTTGGGGATTTTTGTGGAGGCTTCACTCATGTAGGCATGATCAATTATTAACTCAATGTATAGCCCCTCCTCGCTCCAGAGAATGGGAGGCACAGCTGAAAATTCCAGGCTTATCAGGCTTGATCTTTCTGGTGACCAGCCCTCAACCCAGGATTCCACCGAGATTCTCCTTATTAAAACAAAAGACACTTGCATCACCCAGGAAATTCCAAGCAATTTAGGAACTCTGTATCAGACACTCCTATCACTCAGGAAATCACAAGGGTTTTAGGAGCTCAGTGTCAGGAACCAGGTCAAAGACTAAATACTGACAGGAACTGGCGGCAGAGCCAATATATAATATTTATAATATTATTTCACATACGTCTTACACACAAACACACACACCCTATCTGCAATGTTCCTTCTTACTTGAAGCACATTTCTGCATATACCCAGGTCTATTTCTGGGCCTTTCGTTCCATCCCACTAGCCCATTTTTCTGTTCCTGTTCCAGTACAACACTCACTGTAGCTTTATAATTAGTGTCAATAATTGCAGGACAAGTTTTCCCACCTTGTTCTTCTCTAGCTGTATCATTGTCTTTCAGTATAAACTTTACAGTCAGCTTGCCAAATTTCTTGGGGGAAATAAAACCCTCCCAGTTAGGAATTTTATTATTGGAATTTCATTAAATGTCTAAATCAATTTGGAGGAAAATGGGAGCATCTTTGCTCCCATTTTGAATTTTGCTTCTTTCTTGTTCTTCCTATTGTACCCTCCTGGAAATTTTGATTTAAAATGTCAGACCATCTGAATTTCAGTTGTTATAGTTTTCATGTCTAAAAGTCTCTATGGGCCTGACCTATTTTGGCACAATGGATAAAGCGTCGATCTGGAATGCCGAGGTTGACGGTTCAAAACCCTGGCCTTGCCCGGTCAAGGCATATATGGGAGTTGATACTTCCTGCTCCTCCCTCCTTCTCTCTCTCTCTAAAATGAATAAAGTCTTAAATTATTTTTTTTAAAAAGAAGTATCTATTGTTATTTTTTAATGGTTATTTAAGTTTCTGCTTGTTCGTTCTTTATAATTTTTTTCCCTGTTTATATTTTCAAGGCTCTCTTATTTCTTAAACTCAGTATTTCATAATCTGTGTCTGATAAATTCCATATCGGAAATGTTTGTGAGTCTGATTCCTCTTGTCTGCTGTTTTTACTGGCACTGGCTCATGATGCCTTGTTTCCTTGTATGTTGTGATTTTGGTTTAAAACTATGACCTTATTATTTATTTTCCTTGGAACTTTATCTTGGGAATTCTTTGAGGCCTGATTTGAAGTTGTTTTCCTACAAGGAGGATTTGCATTTCTTTCTGCTAACCCAGGGATACTTGAAATGTCTGGCCCAAGAGTTTCTGGCCTGCACAGGTACCGGCAGATTCCACAGGAGGGCTGTCTGTGGAATCAGTCTGACTTGAGGTGGAACCCTCACTCTGTCACTTACTTAATCTCTCTGCCTGTCCCATCATCTGTGAAATAGCATTAACACCTGCCATGGGCTAATGTATATAAATAAAGTGCTTACACGGGGTCCTTTCACTCAGTAAGCAGTGAATGTCATTCTCTCCTCCTGAAGCCCTTCTTTCCTGCCCCAGCCAGCGGAGTGGCCTCGTGGTGACCTCCAGCATCGGTCCAGTCTCTCTCCTGTAGGATCTAGGTCAGAGCGGGAGGCAAGTGCTTTGGACCTGGTCCTGTGCTTTTTCTGCCTCAGCTTTGAGATGACTGAGCCTCCTAAAGCCTTTGCAGTGCTCCTGCTCTGGCCTTGACTGTGGTCTGCAGTTGTCTTCTAGGAGGCCGCTTGGGGCTGTGTAACAAGAGAAAGGACATTATACAGAATTGCTTTCTTCTTCAGATGCTGCAGTATTTTTTAGTTCATTGGTTATGGTTTCCTAAAAAAATATTTTTTTGTAACTATATGGTGGAACATGAATAACAAAACATTAAAGTTGTTTATAATTTTAATCATGGGAGTATATATTGACAATAATATAAATGTGAAATAAACAGAAAGTTGTATATTGGCATGAAAACATTTTAAATCCTGTGTATAACAAGGAATATAAAATAATAATATGCCCTGGCCGGTTGGCTCAGTGGTAGGGCATCGGCCTGGCGTGCGGGAGTCCCGGGTTCGATTCCCAGCCAGGGCACACAGGAGAAGCACCCATCTGCTTCTCCACCTCTGCCCTTTTCCTTCCTCTCTGTCTCTCTCTTCCCCTCCCACAGCCAAGGCTCCACTGGAGCAAAGTTTGCCTGGGCGCTGAGGATGGCTCTGTGGCCTCTGCCTCAGGCACTAGAATGGCTCTGATTATGGCAGAGTGATGCCCCGAATGGGCAGAGCATCGCCCCTTGGTGGGCATGCCGGGTGGATCCCGGTTGGATGCATGCGAGAGTCTGTCTCTCTGCCTCCCTGCTTCTCAGTTCAGAAAAATAAAAAATAAAATAGCCTGACCAGGTGGTGGCGCAGTGGATAGAGCATCGGACTGGGATGCGGAGGACCCAGGTTCAAGACCCCGAGGTCGCCAGCTTGAGTGCTGGCTCATCTGGTTTGAGCAAAAGCTCACCAGCTTGGACCCAAGGTCACTGGCTTGAGCAAGGGGTTACTCAGTCTGCTGTAGCCCCACAGTCAAGGCACATATGAGAAAGCAATCAGTGAACAACTAAGGTGCCACAACAAAGAATTGATGCTTCTCATCTCTCTTCTTGTCTGTCTGTCCCTATCTATCCCTCTCTCTGACTCTCTCTCTGTATGTCAATAAATAAATTAATTAATTAATTAAATAAATGCTGGCAGTTATTATATTTACACATCTATATTCTTTCTAGATTTTAAAAATACTGAACATGTACTACTTTATAATCAGTTAAAACTTAAACAACAGTGACAACAACAAAGGCAGTATATGCTTTGCTGACAGAAGTATTTTATGTCCCCCAGTTGGGTGTGTGCAGTTTTCAGACTCTTCCCTGACTCCACGATGGGCCCAGAGACCTAAATACTTAGGAGCCACTGCATTGGAGGGCAGGGTGGGCCGGGCAGTGGGTCCTGGTCCTGGTCCTGGTCCTGGTCCTGGTCCTGGCCTGGAGAGGGAGGGGCTGGAAAGAGGGCAAGCCATAGCCCTGACTGTAGAGAAGCTGAGCCTGTCCCTCTGTCCTGCCCAGGACGTAATGAGCCCCTGAAGAAGGAGAGGCTAAAGTGGAAGAGCGACTACCCCATGACGGATGGACAGCTGCGGAGCAAGCGGGATGAGTTCTGGGACACGGCGCCCGCCTTTGAGGGCCGCAAGGAGATCTGGGACGCCCTCAAGGCCGCTGCCTACGCGGCGGAGGCCAATGACCACGAGCTGGCTCAGGCTATCCTGGATGGGGCCAGCATCACCCTGCCACATGGTGAGTGGGCAGGGTAAGGGCTTGCTCCCCACTGGAGCCGTGGGGCCATCAGTACCGTTTAGGGTGGAGGAGAGCCGGTAGCCAGCCACACCAGGAGGTGCTGTCCAAGCTGTTGGGTGGCAGGTGTGGCTATTCGCTTGTTCATTCAGCAGTCCTTATGAACATAGACCAGGAGTGAGAACACAAAGAAAATGAGACGCAGTCCCTGTTTGCCTAGTGAGGGAATGGAAAGGCCACAGCAAACCTCACCGCGGTGTGATGAGAGCAGACTAAGGGTTCCTTGGGGCACTTGGGGATCTCAGAACATATGAGGTACCAGTCTTCTGTTGGGGGCTTGTGTGCTGGGCACAGAACTAGAAGGTTCTGCGTTATCTTATTTACATTCCTAACAGCCTGTGGGGCTGTGTAAAGAGGGGGAAACAGTAGATCTCTGTAGAATCTTAGATCTAGGTTTAACATTAACATGAGTATCTCTGTTTCCCTGCTTTGTGACCTTGAACTGGGAGCTTTTTATAGTTCAGCGGTTCTCAACCTGTGGGTCACGACCCCGGTGGGGGTCGAACGACCAAAACACAGGGCTGCTATAGTCAAAGCCTCAGTGATTTCCTGTAAGTGGGATAACTCCCTCACAGGCTGGTTGTTAGGGTTCAGTGAAATACCATAACATCATTTAGTCTAGTCCTAGAACTTAGTAGGTACTCAAGGCCCAGTAAATATATTTCTACATGCAGTACATTGTGAAAATAAGTAAATTGAGGCCCACTAGGTATATATACCCCTATGTAAACATGAAGACCAGGGCCGGTGCTATTGCATTCATCCTTATAACTCCAGCACCCAGCACAGACGCTCAGGAAAGAGTTGTGGAATGAACAAATGCAAAGGTAAATAATTTATTAGGGTTGTACAAGCCAGAACCTGGTGGAGGCAGAATGCCAGCCCAGGTCTTCTTGACTCTACCGTGAGCTCCTCCCAGCTCACCCAGGGACATGACTACAAGGTGGGTTTGGGACTGGGTTGGCCGTAGGTGTATTAGTCTGCTTGGGCTGCTATAACAAGTAGCACAGACAGACAGGGAGGCTTACTAAACAACAGAAGTTCATTTTTGGCAAGAGTTCTCTTCCCAGCTTGAAGACGCCGCCTGTGTGCTGTGTCCTTACATGGTGAAGAGAGAGTGAGCACTCTGGTGTCTCTTCTTACGGGGACATTAATTCTGTCAGATCAGGGCCCCACCCAAATAATCTCGTTTAATTTAATTACTCTCACATAGGCACCTGTCTCCAAAGACAGTGACTGACTCCGCCCTCCAAACAGACCTTGACAGCCGTCTTTCCCACAGGCACCCTCTGTGAATGCTACGATGAGCTGGGCAATCACTACCAGCTGCCCATCTACTGCCTGTCGCCGCCCGTGAACCTGCTGCTGGAGCACACGGAGGAGGAGAGCGTGGAGCCCCCGGAGCCCACACCCAGCGTGCGCCGGGAGTTCCCGCTGAAGGTGCGCCTCTCCACGGGCAAGGACGTGCGGCTCAGCGCCAGCCTGCCTGACACGGTGGGGCAGCTCAAGAGGCAGCTGCATGCCCAGGAGGGCATCGAGCCATCCTGGCAGCGATGGTTCTTCTCTGGGAAGCTGCTCACAGACCGCACACGGCTCCAGGAAACCAAGATCCAGAAAGATTTTGTCATCCAGGTCATCATCAACCAGCCCCCGCCACCCCAGGACTGATGAGCCCATGGAATTCTGGGAGGAGAGGCCAGGGAGGGCCCCTGCGGGCTGAGAGGCCCTGGGCCGGAGCACCGCCCCCCACCTTGCTGCTGCCTTTGTGTCATGATATTTTCTTTAGGGGCGCCTCCCCACTGGGGTAGGCATGAAGGGACCCTGCCTCCCGGGGACATCGTGGGCCACCAGTGCCCCACACCAAGGAAGCAGTGCTGCCACACACGCCTTGCCAACCTTGTTAGAGAAAAGGAAAACTAGGGCCCTCCACCCTGCCTCTCTCCCATGGCGGGCTCGAGCCACGAGGGCCAGCACAGAGGCCCCTGAAGCCCAGACCTGTCCTCTGGTGCTGCCAGCTGTGCTCACTCCGGTGTTCTGCTCAGGGTCTGAAGCAGCTGCTGTCTCCCACCCCTGCCCCCCGACTCTGTCCTGGGCACTGTGCCAGTGCCCTGGAGGGGAGGGACCACTTGTGAGCCGCAGGGGCAGGGACCCTGAGGCCAGCCTTTGCCTCTCCCTGCCCCCAGCACAACCGGCAGAGATGAGGCAGGTGGCTGGCCAGCTGGGCTGCTGTGGCAGGAGTCTGCACAGGGCCATCTCCTGGTTATAGTCCGAGCGGTGGGGGGTCTACAGCCAGCCATGGCCCCACAGCAGGTCCCTGTGTACAGACACATCTGCATATTTATCAATAAAGCCTTTTGCTCCTTCCTTCTCTCTTGCGTGGCTTCGACTGGGTCCCCCTGCAAGTCTGTGGAGCCCAGGAGCCGGTTCTGGTGCAGGAGCAGGTGGGTCCCCGGCCTTCCCCACTGCTCTGGGTACAGCAGAGAGCACAGTGGAGCAGGCTTGAACTGCTAGTGTCTGGGCCCTGTGTTCTCATGAGTCCTCAGGAAAAGCCAATTAACATCTGAACCCACTTTGCTTATTCTGAAAGTAGATGTGATACCACCTGCCCTGCCTCCTCCCTCAGTTGCTGGGAGGATTAAATGGGCTAACAGGTGTAAAGAAGGCAGCATCTCAGGACGGTGGTGTTAGTTACCTGCTGGTCTGTTCCTGCAGCAAGAAGGTGTTGGCTTCCAGCTCCAGTGCCTGAGCCAGGCTCTCAGGACTAAGGTGTGTGCACAAATCCTGGAGACACTTGGTGATGTTAAAGCAAAATCTCCGACAAATTTCGAGTATGTTTTGGCCTGCCAGCAAGGGAACCAGAGAAAGAAACAGAGCTGTTTCTGTGTAGGGAAGAGTGTGCGTACAAGCAGAGTGAAGAATCTTAGATAAAGATGGATGAACTAAGGGCAGGCCACGTGAGTGTTACCCACAGAGCTGTGGCATCTGTGGTTCACTGGCAGGTTAAACCTGGGTCATGGTGACCCAGGGCTGGCTCCCACAGTTCCATCTGTGGGACTGAGCAAGTTCAGCTCTGCTTTTTCTCCATTTGGGAGTATTTTTCTTTCTCAGTGAACATGCCTGGTTTCCAGTCAGGCGGTCTGACAAAGAAACTGGAGAAAAGAATGATTAGGGTTGTCAGGGACTAATAGACATACAGCCAAATGCAGGGATGCTTTGTTAGGGGCACTGTGGGACCCCAGAAAGGCAAAGGCCTGCGCGAGCTGTGGGCAGAGGGAGGCAGCTGCCCTTACCCCACTAGCCACCCTGGCACTCCAGCCCGATGAAGTCGTCTGCCCCTTTCTGGAGCCAGCAGAACCTATTCACTGCACAGCCTGGAGACAAAGAAATGTTTTGGGTCCCTACTTTTGGCTTTACAGGCCCCCTGGCTAGAACTGGCTGAGCACCGTTTCCAGGCGTCCAGCAGGTGGCACTGTCATCAGGGCTAGGGGCAGCCAGTGAGTCAGTCCTTCGTGCAGCCCAGCTGCCCTGGCTAAGGACCAGCTAAGCCTAAGCAGTTATGACAGAGGCTGGCCAGGCACCTTCCTCTAGCCCCTGCTCTGTGGGTAGGCACCTTCCTCTAGCCCCTGTGCTCGGGGTCCTGTGCACTCTGGCTCCAGTAGGCCAGGGGTTGTGGAGGGCAACTGTCCTTGCCTCCCCCTGTTTGCTGGGGCTGGCCTGGGTGAAGGTGACAAGGGGCGGGGAGGGGGGGAGAGGCAGGTGGAGAATTGAGGCGGTGAGCTCATGGCAAAGGCGCCCAGCGAGGTGGGGGTAGGTGCCCTGGTCTATAAAGCCCCCGGGGCTCTTCGGCCTGCAGAAGCGGGCGATGGACGGCACCATGGCAGGCTCCGAGGCAGTGCAGAAGGCCACAGCGCTCATCGAGCAGCGGCTGGCGCAGGAAGAGGAGAATGAGGTATGGGCAGGGGTGTGGGTACCTGAGGGGGTTCTGAGGTGATCCAGCTGTGCTGTCAAAGGAACGGAGAGGCTGGCTACCACACCTGTGGTAGGAAGGAAGGTGTCTCCAGGGCACCATTCCAGCCACAGGGTGCTCCTGGTGGAGAGGGTTGCTGGCAGCAGGAGACTGAGAAGTCAGCCTCAATAACTGAGGGGCAGTATGGCGAGTGAGCCACGCTGGGCTCTCTGAGACCCTGCCCACCTACCTGGGCCTTGAGATAAGCCAGGCTGCAAAGAGTAAGATGGCTAGGGAGCTGCCTGAGGGTGTGGGATCATGGACCCCTGAAATCCCCCAGTTTCTGAGTGGAAAACTGCAACACTGAGGAATAAAGACTAGGAGCAGAGGGAGGAAGCGGCACTGGGAAAGGAAGCCTGGGTGTTCTCAGGACCGACAGCCACATATGGGGAGGCCTTTGGAGCATGGAGCTTTGGACAATTACATTTTCTGTGGAATGAAGAAATGGGGAGAGGAGTGTGTGAGCTTCTGCTCTTCATTTTATTTTATTTACTTATTTTTTAAGTGAGAGGAAGGGAGATAGACTCCAGCTTGCAACCCGACCAGGATCGACCCAGCAACCCCCATCTGGGGCCAATGTTCGAATCAACCAAGCTATCCTCAGCACCACGGAGCCAGCGCTCACTCGAACCAATCAAGCCACTGGCTTCAGGAGGGGAAGAGGGAGGGAGAGGGAGAGAAGCAGATGGTCATTTCTCCTGTGTGCCCTGACGGGGACTGAACCTGGGACGTCCATACACTGGGTCGACATTCTGTTCACTGAGCAAACTGGCCAGGGCTCTTCATTTTATGTGAACTAATATTTTATCTAGAGTCTTCTCTGCCAAGTGCCCAGTGCTATGAGAATGAGAAAACCAGTAAGGCTAGCCCCTACCTCCTTTTTACCACCTGCATTCATCTTAGCCAACATCTGTCAGGTGCATAGTCAACGAGAAAACAAAACAGTGAGGAAATGAAGTAGAGGTGTTAAATCAGAAGAGAAGGAGCACAAAGGGCAGGGAAATCATTCCAACTGAGGGCCCTCAAGGACCTCTCTGTGGACAGGATGGCGTTTGAGCTGGGCCTTCAAGAATGGTGAGTGGACATGAGAGAGAAAAAGATAAGCACCAAAGTTTGGGTGAGTGAAAACATGACTGTTAAGAGAAAGTCTGGGTCCTGGCTGATTGGCTCAGTGGTAGAGCGTCGGCCCAGCGAGTGAGTCCCGGGTTCCATTCCCAGCCTGGGCACACAGGAGAAGCGCCCATTTGGGTTTTTTGTTGTTTTTGTTGTTTACAGAGACAGAGGGAGAGTAGAGAGAGGGATAGATAGGGACAGATAGACAGGAACAGAGAGAGATGAGAAGCATCAATCATCAGTTTTTCGTTGCGACACCTTAGTTGTTTATTGATTGCTTTCTCATATGTGCCTTGACCGCGGGCCTTCAGCAGACCGAGTAACCCCTTGCTCGAGCCAGCAACCTTGAGTCCAAGCTGGTGAGCTTTGCTCAAACCAGATGAGCTCGCACTCAAGCTGGCAACCTCGGGGTCTCAAACCTGGGTCCTCCACAGCCCAGTCCGACGCTCTATCCACTGCACCACCACCTGGTCAGGCAAGAAGCGCCCATTTGCTTCTCCACCCTTCCCCCTCTCCTTTCTATCTCTCTCTTCCCCTCCTGCAGCCAAGGCTCCATTGGACCAAAGTTGGCCCAGGCACTGAAGATGGCTCCATGGCCTCTGCCTCAGGTGCTAAAATGGCTCTGGTTGCAAAGGAGCAATGCCCCAGATGGGCAGAGCATCATCCCCTAGTGGGCATGCCAGGTGGATCCCAGTTGGGCGTATGTGGGAGTCTGTCTCTCTGCTTCCCCGCTACTCACTTTAGAAAAATAAAAAAAAGAGAGAAAGTCTAGTAGCAGGGGCTAAGGCTGGGAAGGGAGGCAGGACAGAAAACCAGAAAGGACCTTGTGAAAGATATTTATTCTGTGGGCAGTGGGGAGTCACTAAATGTGGTTGAGTGAGGGAAGGTGGTCCCATCTGACCTATTGCAGGATGGCAACTTTAATAGTCCTGAGAAGGACTTGTTGGAGGGGGAGAGTTGCCCTACCAGGAATCAGAGAGAGAAGAATAGATCAGCTTAGAGCTGGACTCCATTAAAAAAAAAGAAGAGCAACTGAATGGGGTGAGGAAGGGGGAAGGATTGGGACTCCAGCGGAAGAAGAGATGAGGACCAGGGAAGGGAAGGCAGCCTTGTAGGGGAAGAGCTTGGGCCAAGCCTGCGAGTCTTGGCCTGGCATCCTCGGATGTCCAGGAGTGCCACTTCTCACTTCCCCAGAGGCATGTGCATCAGTGCCAGGCAGGTGAATCATGCCACTATGCCATTTTTGGAGTGCTGGACACAGAGACCTTCAGTAAGGGGACATGAAGCAGTCCTCAGCAATTCATTCATACAGCAAATATAGCAGCTGGGCTCTCAGGACACTGGGTGCCCACAGAGCCAGCTTTCCCATCGAGCACCTCCCAGTGCCAGGCACTATGCTAAGTATTATACAGGCATTCTCCCATTTAATCCGTACAACCATCTCTGAAATAAAGTGGAAGTTTTGTTGTGTTTCACCAACTAGCATCCAATACAGAAAGTATTTATTGAGCACCTACTGTATGCCAGCCCACAGAGACAAATCTGAAGCTAGGTGCCATAGAGTCAGGGTAAGACATGGATGGGCATCAGAATCCTCAATTTTGCCCAGCAGGGCCCTCAGAGGAGAGCTTCTGTCCAGCCTGTGCCCCCTTCTTGGGGTGGGAGGAGAAAGAGAATCCTGGAGACCAGCCCAGGAAATGAGGCTCTGTTGTGGGCACTTCCCGAGACAGGTCATCACTGAGGGCTTAGGAATGGGCAGAGGTGATGAGCCCACTTGAAATCACCCATTCACTCATTCATTCACTTATTCTCCAAATACTCACTGAGCACCCACCATCTGTTAGGCCCTGTCACAGGTGCTGGGGATACAAGATGATTAAGATCCAAGCCCACCCTCTGGCTGCTCCGTGAGGAGCCCAGCCAGGGTGCCACATGCAGGAGTGGCTACAGCCCTAGGTCCTCCCCTGTCTCTGGGGGAGATAATGTCTCAGGAGAGGCTGGCACTGGGGAGGCTTCAAACCATGTAAGTCTGACATGGGGAGGAGAAGCCAGTGGACAACAGGCCCCCAAAATAGAGACCTGGGAAATCAGTCCTCGAAACAACCCTTGAAGCGTGTAACACCGGAACTCAGTGGGAAATGCTAAAAAGTCAGCTGAGAGCTCGTTAGGGTGGCCATTCCTCCCCTGCTGCCATCTTGATCAGCACCCTCCCACTGGGCAGTTTTTCCCTGGTGCACTGGAACTTCAGAGACGAGGGCACCAGCTCTATACAGAGTGGTTTCCTTTAGAAGAGAGAAGGGGGGAGCAGTCCAGGCAAGCCAGAACTACACACACAGAGGAGACTTGGACGGCATTTCTCCTGTATTTCTGCAATGAGAATAAGGTTAACGGAGTCCACCTCACGCTGCAAGCTTGCGACTTTGGCTCCCATTCCTCAGGTTTCCTGAGAGCAAGTTTCTACACTTTAGGATTTCACTAATCAATAAAATCTGAAGGAGAAAAGTTGGCATCCGATATAGATTTGCAATTTTTTTTTAATTTTTTTAAATTTTATTTATTCATTTTAGAGAGGAGAGAGAGAGGGAGAGAGAGAGAGAGAGAGAGAGAGAAAGAGAGAGAGAGAAATGGGGGGGAGGAGCAGGAAGCATCAACTCCCATATGTGCCTTGACCAGGCAAGCCCAGGGTTTCGAACCGGCAACCTCAGCATTTCCAGGTCGACGCTTTATCCACTGTGCCACCACAGGTCAGGCGATTTGCAAATTTTTATATTGCCAAATAAGCCATTTTATTTTATTTTATTTTTAAAGATTTTATTTATTCATTTTAGAGAGAAGAGAAAGAGAGAGAAAGGGAAAGAAGCAGGAAGTATTAACTCCCATATGTGCCTTGACCAGGCAAGCCCAGGGTTTCAGACTGGTGACCTCAGCATCTCAGGTTGATACTTTATCCACTGCACCACTACAGGTCGGGCCCAAATAAGCCATTTTAAAATATAACTGTTAGCCCTGGCTGGGTAGCTCAGTTGGTAGAGCATTGTGTTGATAAATGAAGGTTGCAGGTTCAATCTTCACTCAAGGCACACATAAGAATCAACCAATGAATATATAAATAAGTGGACAAAAACTTGATGTTTCTCTCTCCCACTCTCCCTTCCTTTCTCTCTAAAATCAGTAAATAAAAATAAAAACCTCATCTCATCACAATTATTTCATCAAAGTAAAATTTTAAGGCCAAAAGAGTTTTAAAAAATAGTATCAGTGCTTGAAAAAGTAAATATATTTAATATCATGAAAATTCATCCCAATAGCTTTTAATTTTGTTTGGCTGGAAACTCAGGGCCATCAGCAGACAGGTATTTGAGCTGGAGTTGGGCTTAGGGTTGAGGTGGGAAACTGAAACTTGCCCTCCTCTAGAGGAGTGTCTCCAAGAGCCCAGCTCTGGCCAGGGACCCTCCGGGAACAGCAACGGGGCAGAGGACGGGTTCTGAGGCCGCACAGGAGAAGGTCCTTGGAGTGTGTTCTTGGAGTGTTGGGGCGGGGCCCCTTGCCTTCCCAGGCTCTGCAGACAGACCCTAAAGCAGGGGTCTCAAACTCGCGGGCCGCATGTGGCCCGTCGAACAATTTTGTGCGGCCCGCAGACTAATCCACGAAGTTCAAAATATTTTGGATAAAATTAAGTAAGCCTAGGGGCCTACTTGTATTTTTCATTTCTCTAGCATCCTAGCTAGATATTAGCTTAGTTAACAGCAGTTGTGATGCGAACTACAGTTTCTGGTCGTTTTGTGACACTGAGTAAACTGCATGTACGATTGTGCTTGTTGTACTGATTTTTTTTTGTTTTCAACTGCAGTGAGAAAAGTGTTGCATAACAGTTGCCTTTTGTAGACCTAGTGCGGCCCGCCGAACGGCTGTGATCTTGCTCTGCGGCCCACATGCTGAGTTGAGTTTGAGACCCCTGCCCTAAAGCATGTCATTCCCTTGGCTTCTCAGAAACTCCGAGGAACTGCCCACCAGAAGCTGCACATGGACATGCTGATGCTGGAGGATGAGAAGCACCATGGGGCTTCCAGTCCGGCCTTACAAAAGATTAAGGTAAGTGGGAGGAGAAGCCGGAGTGCCTGCGCACAGGGGTCAGACCAGGCAGTTATGGCCTTGTTCCTCCTAGTATGGTCCTTGAACCAGCAGCTCAGCATCCCCTGGAAGCCTATTAACAATGCAGCATGTATGTCTACCTCCTCCCTCCCCAGACCTGCTGAGTCAAAATCTGCCTATGTGCAGATCCCAGGGTGGGCTCCGGTGACAGGAGAGCTGTATGACGAGGCACCCCGCAGGTATTCTGGGAGCAGGGAGGCTATGTGCTGACAGCAGAGATCTCCATGCCGACAAGAGAAAACCAGAGCTTCCAGACCACTGTTTGGAGGATGATCCCATCAGAGGCTTGTCTGAAAGAGCATTAACTGAGCCATGATAGACATTACCTCTGGGACAGAAGGGCTTTCTCATAAAGACTTTTATGTTTCTGTATTGTTCTTATTATTAATAGTAATGTATTGCTTCTGTGGTCATACACATACAAGTGGACTTGCAGGAAGAGCTGAGGATTCTGACCCCGTTCTGAAGGCCTGGGCTAAGAACTGCCTCTGAGATTCCCTTTTCAACGCCCCACCCTATGTGAAGCCTAGGAGGCAGCTCCCTTAAGCCTCTCTTGCCCCATGATCTGAGCCACCCTGTCTGGGTCTCATCTGCTTCTTCCAGTTGTGGGAAGGAGAGCTAGACTTGGATTCTCTCTGTCTTGAAAGCTCTCCCCACGCACCCTCCCCAGCTTAGCTCAGGGGTTGAGGACCATTCCTACACAGGGCCAAGAGCGTGTACGCAAGACATCCCTAGACCTGCGGCGGGAGATCATCGACGTGGGTGGGATCCAGAACCTCATTGAGCTGCGGAAAAAACGGAAGCAGAAGAAGCGGGCAGCCCTGGCCGCCCAGGAGCCGCCTCCAAAGCCGGAGGAGATCGTAAGCATCCTGGAAGGACACCTGTGTGGCAGGGGCGGGGGGACTGGGAGGGCCTGGGTGGCTGTGGGATGGCCCCCATGATGGCATTTACGGTTCCAGACTGGCCCTGTGGAGGAAGAGACATTCCTGAAAGCTGCGGTGGAAGGAAAAATGAAGGTCATTGAGAAGTTTCTGGCCGATGGGGGTTCCCCGAACACCTGCGATCAGGTGAGGTTATCCCCCACCCCTCATCGGTACCTGCCTCCCTTTCAGAGTTGCTGCCCCCAACCCTGCCCACTTGCGGGCCTGTTTGAGAGCAGGCCATTGGGTGTCATTTAGGAGGGCAGTCCTCAGAAGATTTGGGATTACCCCTTCCCCCTACAGAGGAATTTATCTAAATCCTTAGACCCTTTTTCAACGTGACCCTCATCCAAAATACCAAATGCCACATGGTATTTTAGGGAATAAAGAGGAATGGAATCAAATAAAAAGAGTCCAAGACCAGGAGTTTGGGGCTGGAGTCCCATCTCCACCACTCCCTAGCTCTAGGACAGGGGTCGGGAACCTATGGCTCGCAAGCCAGATGTGGCTTTTTTGATGGCTGTATCGGCTCACAGACAAATCTTTAATAAAAAAAAAAAATAACGTTAAAAATATAAAACAGCCCTGGCCGGTTGGCTCAGTGGTAGAGCGTCGGCCTGGCGTGCGGGGGACCCGGGTTCGATTCCCGGCCAGGGCACATAGGAGAAGCGCCCATTTGCTTCTCCACCCCCCCCTCCTTCCTCTCTGTCTCTCTCTTCCCCTCCCGCAGCCAAGGCTCCATTGGAGCAAAGATGGCCCGGGCGCTGGGGATGGCTCCTTGGCCTCTGCCCCAGGCGCTAGAGTGGCTCTGGTCGCGGCAGAGCGACCCCCCGGAGGGGCAGAGCATCGCCCCCTGGTGGGCAGAGAGTCGCCCCTGGTGGGCGTGCTGGGTGGATCCCAGTCGGGCGCATGCGGGAGTCTGTCTGACTGTCTCTCCCCGTTTCCAGCTTCAGAAAAATACAAAAAAAAACAAAAAACATTCTCATGTATTACAATCCATTCATTTCCTACCGCTCATGTTCATGGTTGCGGGTGGCTAGAGCCAATCACAGCTGTCCTTCGGGACAACACCAAATTTTTATTGGATAATGCCTAACGTACACGGGTCGTTGTATGGCTCTCACGAAATTACATTTTAAAATATGTGGCATTCATGGCTCTCTCAGCCAAAAAGGTTCCCGACCTACAGTAGGACCTGTAGTTAGGCCCATCACCTCTCCAGGCCTCAGTGTACTCCTCTGCTCCCCTCGGGGGATTTGTGGGGATCAAATGGAATAATAGTGCTTTGGTAAGTATTTATTAAATGAATTAAAAAACTATAAAACACATGCTAGGATATGATATTTTTGTGTTGTATTGAATATCATACTTTCTTTAAAATTTTTTAATTTTATTGTGCTAAAATGTGTCTATAACTTGGACTATGCCATTTCAGCCATTTTAAGTGTACAATTCAGCAGCAGTGATTACAGCGATAATGTTGTACAACCACCAGCACTATTTTCAAAATGTTCCCATCACCCATCATACTGTCTTTCGGTTTCCTGAAAAGGCCTCTTTTCTCACTTGGTGGGGTGCTCTCCCGCGCTCATGTCCTGGGATTAAGCACATTAATGAGCACCCCCTTCAGCCTGCATTTATTGTAGGCTTAGACTACATGTCCCTTCTATTTTTCAGACTTCAGAGTCTTAATCCTCTTGTTCTATCTAAACATCTCCTCCCTCTGAGCACTGTGCCAGGTACTGGGAATACAAAAAAAAAGAAAAAGACAAGGGTGGAAAGTAGCTGGAAGACTGATGTTTCAAGAGACCAAAGCAGAAAGCAAACTGCATTGTGGAGAGAGGAAGTTCAATCTGTCCTTGAATCAGCAATCAGGGAGCACCCGCCCATCGTGGCCCTGGGTTAGGCACTCAGGAGAAGTAGAGTCAAGTAAGACCCAGGCTGCCCTCAAATGCTCTCTCACCCGAGGGTGGTATGTGCTCCAGGACAGCTGTGGCCTGGAACTCTCAAGAATGGAGCTCTCAAGAAGACAGTAGTACTTGAGTTGCATCGTGTGTGTGTGTGTGTGTGTGTGTGTGTGTGTGTGTGTGTGTGATAGAGACAGAGACAGAGAGAGGGGGCAAATAGGGACAGACAGACAGGAAGGGAGAGAGATGAGAAGCATCAATTCTTCGTTGCAGCACCTTAGTTGTTCATTGATTGATTTCTCATATGCACCTTGACTGCAGGCCTTCAGCAGACCGAGTAACCCCTTTGCTCCAGCCAGCGACCTTGGGTTCAAGCTGGTGAGCTGTGCTCAAACCAGATGAGCCCGAGCTCAAGCTGGCGACCTCGGGGTTTCGAACCCGAGTTCTCTGCTTCCCAGGCAAAGGCTCTATCCACTGCGCGCCACCACCTGGTCAGGTTTGAATTGCATCTTGAAGAAGTAGCAAGAATTCATCAAGCACCCAAGGGAGTGAGGACAAAATGGGCATTCTGGCACAGGAAATAGCTTGTGCAAAGGCCTGGCTCGATGTGCTCGGGGGCAATGAGAGGTTGGAGTCTCCAGGACATAGGAGGCATCCAAGGCTGGTCTGAATAGAACATGAGGAGCTGGCAGAACATGGAAGATATGGGGACCCAGCACAGGGGGTCAGAATCGAGGTGGGGTAGGGCCTCAGTCTCAGCTTGTGTGGGAGCTGGGCTCAGGCCTGGGGCCTGACAGTCTCTGTGGGGACAGTTCCGCAGGACAGCACTGCACCGAGCTTCCCTGGAGGGCCACGTGGAGATCCTGGAGAAGCTTCTGGAGAGCGGGGCCACTGTGGACTTTCAGGATCGGGTGAGCAAGGGGGCAGGTATCGGGTAGGAGGCTGGAGGTGGGTCACAGACAGGCTGCCTCAGGGGCGAGGCCTCACCTGTAGTGGGTTCTAGGACCTTGCTAAGCCCCATCTCCTCCTTTGTAAATCTGGCTTGGACTAGTTAGTTCCACAAGTACTTATCTTCTGTTTTGCTTGACCCATTGCCTAGACACTGGAGTGCCCATCCCTTCCCTACACCCTACTCCTGGACATCTTCCTGCCCTTCTGGCTGGGGTTCTTTCCCCCAGGGCACTTTTTTTCCTGAGGCTCTGCAATTAGGTCCCACCCTTCCCTTCTAGCTGGACTGCACAGCCATGCATTGGGCCTGCCGCGGGGGCCACTTGGAGGTGGTGAAGATTCTGCAAAGCCGAGGAGCAGACACGACTATAAGGGATAAGGTGCGGCAATAATGCTCACAGATATTGGGGTAGCCTGACCTGTGGTGGCGCAGTGGATAAAGCGTCGACCTGGAAATGCTGAGGTCGCCGGTTCGAAACCCTGGGCTTGCCTGGTCAAGGCACATATGGGAGTTGATGCTTCCAGCTCCTCCCCCCTGTCTCTCTCCTCTCTCTCTCTCTCTCTCTCTCTCTCTTTTTCTCTCTCTCTGTCTCCCTCTCTCTCCTCTCTAAAATGAATAATAAAAAAAAGAAAAGAAAAGATATTGGGGTGGCTGTGGGCAGGGAGTTAGAGGCCAAAGACAGAGAAGCCAGGGAAGAGAGAAGGTAGTGAATGAGCCCAGTTTCTGGAGCGGCTGCAGAGACCAGGGATGGGTCATTTCCATCAATTGCAGGCCTTTGGAAACCACCATCTGGGGATGGGAGCAGAAGAGCAGAGCAGAGGAGAGGGGAGGAGAAGAGACCCACTCTCATGGGGGCTTTGGAACCACCAAAAAGATGTAGGATTTGTTCATTCATGCAATCCTTCATCATCCTTCTCTCTATCTGTCTATCCATCATCCATCTATCCATCCATTCACTTATTCAGCCACCATCTTTTATTGTTTATTTCTTTGTATATGACCTTGAGCAAGTGACAGCCTCTGAGTCTCTGTTGCTCATCTGTAAAATGTCTTACAGAATTCTTGTGCAAATTAGGTGGAACATGTATGTAAATTATTTATTCAACATAAAAAGCTAATGTTTTGTAAACGCTTGCCATCCCATCACATAATCATCTCACAATTATTTAAAGACGGGCAGAGGAGCGAGCACTTGCTCGTAGCTGGGTGAGAGAGGACTCATGGAAGGCTTCCTAGAGGAGGTAGCATCTAATGCTTCAGAGTTAGGCCCTTGGATAAGATGGTGAGAATTGCAGCATTCCCCGGCCCTCCAGGGCTCAGGCCTTGGTACTAGACTTGAGGAGAGAAATAAGGCTGGAGGTAAGACAGCCTTCCTCCCCAAAGCACACAGTCCAAGTCCTTTCAGCTAGCAGTTTCTGTTTCGTCCCTACACAGCTGCTGAGCACGCCCCTGCATGTGGCAGTTCGAACGGGGCACGTGGAGATTGTGGAGCACTTTCTGTCCCTGGGCCTGGACATCAATGCCAAAGACAGAGTGAGTGTCTGGGTTCTCTCCTGCCTAGCCCCATTATAGGGGTACAGGCAGCCTGAGGGCTCCCCTGTGCCCATGCGGGCCATGCTGAGTGTCACACTGGCTCTAGGAGGGGGACAGTGCCCTGCATGATGCCGTGAGGCTCAACCGCTACAAAATCATCAAACTGCTACTCCTGCATGGGGCTGACATGATGACCAAGAACCTGGTAAGTTCATTCCTTTCCTGATTCAGGAATCAGTGCACACTGCACACCCAAACCCTGTGCTGGGCGCTCAGAGGAAATATAGAACTGGGAAAGACTCAGCCTGCCTGTCCTTGGAACACTTTCACAGTGTAGAGTCTCCTTGGGACTGTGGGGTTTTTCCAGCCCACCCAGTTTCCCAATTCTCTCTCTGTTTGTCTATGTCCAGAAGGCAAATGCAGAGAAACAGCCTGGAGGGGCAGGTAGGGGACTTCCCAAAGGCTCCCAAATAGACAAAAGTGGTCCTAGTGTCCAGCCCCACGGAGGCCAAAATCATGGTGGGACAGAGCTGGAAGGAACCTAAGCACTTGGTTGGCGTGACCATTCCTAGCACGCCATGTTGGTTCCGTGTGGTCCTTCACTTTTCTTAGGATCGCACGTCCAAGCTCTTCTTTGGGATCCAGAGCAATCACAAAAGGGAGGAGAATGGGGGTCCCCCTAATTCAAGAAAAGCTAAGAGAATATAGGAAAGTCAGGAAGATATAGGGAGGATGTAGATGAGGACTGCTAAAACTTGGTGTTGACATTTTGGGCTGGACAGTTCTTTGTTGTGGGGGCTGTCTTGTGCATTGTAGGATATTTACAAAACATACCTGGCCTCTAAAGATGCCAGTAGTACCTGCCCACCACTCTCCATCTACCTCCTGTGATAACTAAAAGGTCTCCAAATATTGCTAATTGCTTGCTATTGGGAGCCACTGGTATAAAGAAGGGCACCTCCTGGTACAGACTTCCGAATAGTGACCAGATCTCCTCTTCCTTCCCCCAGGCAGGAAAGACTCCCACGGACCTGGTGCAGCTGTGGCAAGCTGACACCCGGAATGCGCTGGAACACCCTGAGCCGGGCTCAGAGCAGAACGGGCTGGAGGGGGCTGATGAGAGTGGGCGGGAGACACCCCTCCCCCAGCCTGTGCCAACCCAGTAAATGCCTGAGGGGCCCCCAGACCTGAGCCATTTCTCTGTGGAAAACCCAGGAACACTCACAAACTACTGCAATAAAGACGTCATTTTGCTATGCGTGATGTTTGTTTCTATTTATGTCTGTAATATTTAGGAATGCAAGAATGAGCTGCAGGAAGAGGGGGACTTGGAGCCCTTTGGCCCCTTGAGCAGCCCTGGTGCATTTCTTCTCCTCCTTGCTTTACCTTGTCACCCCTGTTCACAAGTCCCAGCATGGATCAGTTTCACCGTGCAAGCGTCCTGGACCCCACCCACACCCACACACATACACCTTGTGACTGCTGTCCTGTGGGGCTGTGTGTAGCTAGCGCGGGCCTGTCCCATGGCAGCCTCGACAGGAGGAGCCTGTCATCCAGACCAGACACGCCTCCTCCAGGGCTTAGCCAATCAGCTCCTCCAGGCAGCCAGGGAACTACCAAGCAGAAGCTGGCAGGGCTCCGGACTTTGGGGCTGGGAATTGTGGGAGGAGGGCCCTAGCCGAACTCAAGACACCCTTTAGTGTTGGGGCCCCAGGATCCAACCTTCCGTCTGGCAGAGGGATATTGGGTTGTGGCATTTCTCCAGCTGCTCCCCAGAGCAAAGAGGACCCCCCACCCCAGGGACCTATAGGCCTAACCTTTGACCCCGGGGACACCCAGCCCAGCCTGCCTCAGGGCTAAAACATAGGGGGCAGGAAATTTTTAACTAGACACATTGATCATTAACAGCAGGTAGGAAGGAGTCCAAACTCAGTTTCCCTGGGGCAGAAACTAGCTAGGCCTCAGGCTTCTTGTGGATATGCTTGGCCCACGAGTCTGGTCCTCTGTGAGGCAGGGGCTGAGCAGGGGCTTGTCTGGAAATGTGGGAGGCCGGGCCTCAAGGGAGGGGAGGAAGGTAGACATCGCAGGCATCTACCCGCCTCTGACCACCCCCTTCACTGCCACCGCGGAGGTGGACTATGGAAAACTGGAAGAGAATCTGAACAAACTGGGTACCTTCCCTTTCAGAGGTAAGTGGGCCTGCCCACTGTGGGGCTCGGGGGAGATGCTCGTGTCCCTGGTCTCTTCAGCCGGAGACTGGAGGAAGGTACACAGGCTCTGTCAAGCTGCCTGGGAACAGTGGAATACCCCAGGGTCATTTTATTATGGGAGAGGAACAGAGGTCCCTGGTCTAGAGTCAGGAGACAGGTGGGAAGTGCTCTGCTAGCTTGTAACCTTGACTAAATCTTTTCTGCCTCAGTTCCCCCGACTTATAAACTGCTAAAGCACCATCTTAGCTCTCATCATGATTGTGGGGATCAACCTAGATAATGGGTGTGAAAGTCCTGGTCAGCCAGGCGCTCTGTGCAGGTGTGAGGGAGCCGGGGTCAAGTGGCAGCCCTGCCAGCAGACTCGTCTCTCTCAGAACCTTTCCTGCACTCTCTCTCCTGAGCAAAGCCTCCCTTGGCCGAACTAATTCCTGTTCTGGACACTCTGACTCATTTTCCCTATACACGTGGGTCTCCCCTCTCTAGGCCAGGGACCAGATCATACTTGTGACACTCAACATACAACACAGCCAGAAGCATAACGATGGTAGAAGAAGTGGAAAAGTCCTCCCCTCCTGCCCTGCCCACTCGCATTCGTTACTCATGAAAGTTCCCTGAGACAGTACTCTCAATAGTCCCATTTTTCAGATGGGAAGATGGGGCTCAGAGTGATACATTCACTTGCCCAAAGTCACTTGTATCTGGTTGAGCTGGGATTTGAACCCAGGTCTGAGTGCACAGCCATGACTTTCACTCTCTGCACTGACTGCTGAGTTGCTAGACCAGATGATTTCAACAAAGTCTGGTTGGCACCAACTTTGGGAAGAGAGTGGCTCCAACTGTGGCGGTGAGTGGAGCAGTTAAAACATGGATTCTAGATTCAAATCACAGCTCTGCCACTGACTTAGCTGTGAGCTAGGCTCTCTATACCTCAGTCCCCCATCTGACACAAGGGAGCACTTGTGCCCATCTCAGAGGATGGTTGGGAGAAAAATCTGAGAGCATGCAAGTGAAAGCATGCTGTAGGTTGTAGAGCGATACATTGGAAGGTGCTGATTCCAATGATAACAATTATTAAAATGACAGTACTATTGGCACTGTGGGCAAAGCCACTTTGGGACAGTGACCACTGGCCTGACTGAGACCCTGTTCATAGCTCATTGCTGAGGTGATGCAGTCCTTCCTTAGAGGGCAATGAATGTCCTGTGCATACCCACATTGAGCTGTGACGCAAACTCTTAAGTTACTTCTGGTGCTCAGGTCATTGGGGCCTGAAAGTCTGAGCTGATGCCTGTTCTCCTGGAGCAAAGTGAGAAGCTCCTTGAATCTCTGAGGAAAGAAGATTCTGTTTCACCTTCCAGGACACCTTAGTGCAGGGGATGGAGAGGATGGACTTCGCATCTGATGTCTGCCTGCCACCCAAAGAATCCACAGAGACACTCAGGGTCTTTGGACCCTCCCCACCCTGACCCCCAACTCCTGCAGAGCACATGGCAGTGCCCAGGAACACAGACGGCAGTGGGCCTGTCAGGCCACTAGCCCATCTCCCATGCAACCCACCCAGGCGCCTGTTTCCACCTCATCTCTCTCTTATGCTAACACAAGGAGGGAGCGGCTGGAGTTAGAAAACTGGTTAAGAATCCTGGTCCCACCAGTTACAGCGACCTTGGAGATATCACTGAACCTCTCTAATCAATTTCCTCATTTTAGAATGGGAACATTTTAGCCTGACCAGGCGGTGGTGCAGTGGATAGAGCATTGAATCAGGATATGGAGGACTCAGGTTCGAGACTCTGAGGTCGCCAGCTTGAGCATGGGCTCATCTGGCTTGAGCAAAGTTCACCAGCTTGGACCCAAGGTTGCTGGCTCGAGCAAGGGGTTACTTGGTCTGCTGAAGGCCCACGGTCAAGGCACATATGAGAAAGCAATCAATGAACAACTAAGGTGTCACAGTGAAAAACTAATGATTGATGCTTCTCATCTCTCTCCGTTCCTGTCTGTCTGTCCCTATCTATCCCTCTCTCTGACTCTCTCTCTGTCTCTGTAATAAAAATAAATAAATAGAATGGGAACATTTTAGAATGGGTTCAATGCATTTCTCCCAAGGAGCTCAAACATGAGGCTCTGGTACAAAAACATAGAACCAAGGGTCCTGTCACTGCTCCCAGGACACAGCCAGATGCCCAGAAAGGTAGTAGTGAGACACTTTGGCTGTAAAATCTGTTTCTCTTGCCCGATCCTGGCTCCACTTTGCAGCTCAACACTCAGGAGCAGAGTAGAGAAACATCACATTTCAGATTGCCAGGGCCTCCTGCAACAAGTTGAAGGTTCTCCAAAGACGGGAACCTGCCCTTGATGAATCAGTGAACAGCTAGACATTGTGTGGAAGGTATTGCTTGAAACTCTGTAGCTTTCTTTCTTTCTTTTTAATAATTTTTTAGTTTTCAATTACAGTTGACATACAGTATTATATTAGTTGCAGGTGTACAACCCAATGATTAGACATTTATATAACTTACAAAGTGATCACCCCAATAAATCTAGTACACATCTGACACCATATGTAATCATTACAATATTTTTGGCTATTATAGCTCTTTTTATTTTCTTGTTGTTAATTTGTACTAATTATTTGAATAAAGAGTATTATTATTTTTTTTTGTTTTGTTTTGTATTTTTCTGAAGCTGGAAATGGGGAGAGACAGTCAGACAGACTCCCGCATGCGCCCGACCAGGATCCACCCGGCACGCCCACCAGGGGGCGACGCTCTGCCCACCAGGGGGCGGTGCTCTGCCCCTCTGGGGCGTCGCTCTGTCACTACCAGAGCCACTCTAGCCCCTGGGGCAGAGGCCAACGAGCCATCCCCAGCGCCCGGGCCATCTTTGCTCCAATGGAGCCTTGGCTGCGGGAGGGGAAGAGAGAGACAGAGAGGAAGGAGAGGGGGAGGGGTGGAGAAGCAGATGGGCGCTTCTCCTGTGTGCACTGGCTGGGAATCGAACCCGGGACTTCAGCACGCCAGGCCGATGCTCTACCACTGAGGCAACTGGCCAGGGCCAAGAGTATTATTTTAAAATAAAAGTTATAAGTAGAGTTGTTGCTGAGGAGCCATTTGGTCCTGAATTCACTACCATAAACAACCTCTGAGATGAACTTTGAATTGTCACTTCCAGATGAGGTCATTGGACGACCATGGAGCTGCTCCGGCCAGACCGAGGAGTTGATGTTCCCACAGAACTTGAATCTTGTGTCTTATCCCCTTAGTATGTGGACTAGACCAGTGTTTTTCAACCACCAGTCTGCAGGCAGGTCTGTCAGAAATTTCATGCTGGTCTGTAAAAGGGTTAACCACCCTGATGTTGCAAGAAGATTATAGACCCAATGGAGTAGAATTCACTTTTGCTCAGGGTGATTTCTGCCTTAGTGGTCCTCAAGGTGTAAAAAGGTCCCCAAGTGTAAAAAGGTTGAAAACCACTGGACTAGACCATGGTTTCTTGCAATAAGATAGTATATTTTTGTGTGTATTAAAGCCATTACTGGCCCTGGCCGGTTGGCTCAGCGGTAGAGTGTCGGCCTGGCGTGCGGGGGACCTGGGCTCGATTCCCGGCCAGGGCACATAGGAGAAGCGCCCATTTGCTTCTCCACCCCCCTCCTTCCTCTCTGTCTCTCTCTTCCCCTCCCGCAGCCAAGGCTCCATTGGAGCAAAGATGGCCCGGGCGCTGGGGATGGCTCCGTGGCCTCTGCCTCAGGCGCTAGAGTGGCTCTGGTCGCTCTGTTGCGCTGGGGATGGCTCCTTGGCCTCTGCCCCAGGTGCTAGAGTGGCTCTTGTCGTGGCAGAGCGACGCCCCGTAAGGGCAGAGCATCGCCCCCTGGTGGGCGTGCCGGGTGGATCCCGGGCGCATGCGAGAGTCTGTCTGACTGTCTCTCCCCTTTTCCAGCTTCAGAAAAATACAAAAAAACCCCAAACAAACAACAAAAAAAATAAAGCCATTACTGTGTTAAATAACATTTTGTTTAAAATAATCACAATTTTGCCCTGGCTGGTTGGCTCAGCCTTAGAGTATCAGCCCGGCATGTGGAAGTCCTGGGTTCGATTCCTGGCCAGGGCACACAGGAGAAGTGCCCACCAGCTTCTCCACCCTTCCCCCCTCCTTCCTCTCTATCTCTCTCTTCCCCTCCTGTAGCCAAAGCTCCATTGGAGCAAAGTTGGCCCGGGAGCAGAGGATGGCTCTGTGGCCCTCGTCTCAGGCGCTAGAATGGCTCTGGTTGCAGTGGAGCAACGCCCCAAATGGACAGAGCATCACCCCCTGGTGGGCATGTTGGGTGGATCCCAGTCAGGGGCATGTGGAGTCTGTCTGACTGCCTCCCGCCTCTAACTTTGGAAAAAATACAAAAAATAAAAAACTAAAATATCATAATTTTTACAGCCCTCTTTTGGTACTTCTTCATTTTAAAAAATATGCTAGATGCTGTGGTGGCGCAGTGGATAAAGCGTTGACCTGGAAATGCTGAGGTCGCCGGTTCAAAACCCTGGGCTTGCCTGGTCAAGGCACATATGGGAGTTGATGCTTCCAGCTCCTTCCCCTTCTCTCTCTCTGTCTCTCTCTCCTCTTTCTCCCTCTCTGTCTCTCTCCTCTCTAAAAAAAATGAATAAATAAAAATAAGAAAATTAAAAAATATGCTAGATGCTGCTGGGTGAAAAAATAGAGTGGCCCAGGCCCATTTCCACCCCCAGAGGACCTCGGATTGTGGGCGGGCAGTCAGTTGTCTATACCTATGAGCCTGGCTAGGGGCCACCTGTTCACCACCTGTACTGTGCCCATTTATGGGGGGATGAAAAATTCTGGGTTTGCAGTTACATCACTAAGGCAAGAGGTAGCAGCCCCATCCTGGAATGGCCCCAGGGATCTGGGACCTGGTGAAGTCTCTGCTCTGCCTTCTCAGCCCTGCTGACTCCCCGCCCCCATTTGTGACCTCATGTTATTCCAGAATGAGCTCCTTGCTGGGCCCCTTTTCCTTCTGGACCCTGCTTTATAATGGGGCTGGGGCTGCAAGGGGGGACGGAATGCTCTGAATTGGCAGCAGATGTGGGTCCTGGACGGAGGAGGACACCAGCCTCAGGTGGCCAAGAATGGATGCCAGCCCAGCCAAGGGTGTCCTTCAGCCATGGCCAGTTAGATTCTGCCTGCTGGTGGCCATTGGATGGTGAGGGAGAGAAACCAAAGGCTGGAAGATTAGAAGGACTGGGCTGCAAAATGTGTCACAAGCATAAGACAGAAGAGACTTAGAGTTGGGGAAGCTGCCCTTCCACTGCTCTTGGGGACAGCTGTCAGGGTGGGAGACAGAACCCAGGCCTTTGCTAGGCGAGACATGAGTGATGCTGTGGCCTCTCCCCCCCCCACCCAACCCCCGACCAATGAACCTCATAATGGGACTCATTGCTGAGGTGGGCGGGGCATCCTAGCAAGTTTGCAGTGGGGGGGGGTCTACCTGCCAGACACCTTCAGGGAGCTTGCCCTTTCAAGTATGAGACATACCACCCAGGCTCCCCCACTTCCAGTGTGCCCTTAGCTCTCTGTCTGCCTGGCGTAGGTCCTGGAGACCATCTGGGAGCTCATCCAGCAACCATCATGCAGGGTGGTGCTGGGGACTGTCTTCTTACTCGGGGGTGGAGGCCTCATGCTGTGGCTTCAGAAGAGGAGGAAAAGGAAGATATCCTTTGACTCTGCACAAGATGAGCTCAAGCCACAAGACCACCACAAAGCACAGAATGAAAACTGGATCAAATCTCACTTTAGCCGCCTTTCTGAAGAGAAGCTGGCCGCCTGCAGCACCACCGCCACGGTCAGCAGCCATTCCGCCACTCCTCAGCCTCAGAGTGGCCACAGAAGGGTCAGCACCACGATGCACGCGGAGACCTCCACCTCGAGGCAAGGAGAGGCAGGCGCAGCTCTTCCCTGGGAGCCCCTTACCAACAAGCAGATGTCTGCGCCCTCAGTAGTCAAAGAAAACCACAAGGGGTCCTTGTCCACAGATGAGGCCACGTGGGCCGCTGTGGCTGCTAGTGCTAAGGAGATTGACACCAAGGGACGGCAACTGGCTAACTCCATGCTGCAGCGTGCCATAGTGTACCAGAACTCAGGCCACATAGAGTCCAAGGACATCAACCAGGAGGAGCTGAAGGCCCTGGAGGAGGTGGAGATGAAGCTGAAGAGCAATTTCCTCACGCAACGGGAAACCACTGTAGCTGGTATGAACCATACACACACCTTCCATGGCCATAGTCACCATGGCCACCAAGATTATCCAAGCCACGCAAGCCACCAGAGCCACAGCCTGCCCAACCGCAGCCACCAGAACTATCACCCCTTTGAAAACAGCTGACCACAGATGGAGATACCCCTTCCCCCAACAAGGCTGGCACACAATCACAGGCTTGTTTTCTTTCTTGGGGGACAACCTGTGTGGCCCAGAGTGAGACGCTGCCACCCCAGTCCTGCCTCCTCGGGCCCCTACAAGGAGCGGCCCCTTTGACTTCATGAATGGGATCTGCCACAGAGGATGGCCCCTATGGAGGGAGAGCTGAGAGGAAGCAAAGCAGCGGAAACAGAGTCACAGGCAGCTGTGACCCACTGAGAGAAAACACACGAGGCAGATCCCAGCAACAGCTGAGAACACACGTTGATGCCACATGCCTGGAGCTGAGCCAATAAAGCCTTGTACACCCGCACCCTGAGTCTGGGGGCTCTGTGGCCCGTCTCAGGGCTGGGCAGGAAGAGGGGAAGGGGCTCCTTCTCCCATAGTCCTCTTGGTGTGGGCCTTGACCTGGGGCCTTTTCACTGGCCTGATTTGAACCACTGTAAAATGGCTTCTCTGTCTCAGGTTCTAGGGATGGGATATTTCCAGGGGCTTCACACCCACCAAACTGCCGTTATCAGGGAAGGAAGAAGCAGTCAGGAATTAAGGCAGAGGCGGTAAGACAGACTTCTAGAAGCAATTAAGCATGGTGGGCTATTCGCCCCTGTCCTCTTGGTGCCATTTTTACTGGGTCTCTGGCTTCTCCATTCACGTGGCATCCACACTGCAGTGCTTCCTCTCTGCCTGCTTGCTCCCTGGGTGCCCCAGGGTCTGTGTGGCACCCCCCGCCCCTTGTCCAGACTACCGTGCTGCGTATTCCCTCTTTCTGCTTGTATTAGCATGGCCGGGGCTGGGGTTGTTGCGCCGCTAATACTGCAGCTACTTCCAGCAGCTGTCTTTTTCTGAGGGTTTGGTTTTAGGTGTGTTTTGTTTTTGTTTTGTTTAGTTTTTAGTGTCTGCCCTTTTCTATGTTCAGTGTGATGGCACAGAGGAAGGTATTACATTCTCTCCATTTTGCATACAAGGAACCAGTGGTTCAGAGAGGAGACAGCTTAGACTGTAAGTTATGTCACAGGGGTTAGAGCCCTGCTTTGGCTGCCTGTGAAGCCTAAACCCAGACCCCCTGCCCTGTTCTGACCTCAGTCCCATGCCCACTGTCCTCAGATAGGTCCACCTCTCTCATGCTCGTCCTTGTCCTCTTCCCACATGTCCTGACATTTTCTGTGCTCGCTGGCAAGCCTGGGACTCTTCTGCTTCATCTTCTGGGGTCCTAAGAAGCCATTTCTGGGGCAAGGAGTGACCCCCACTTAGTCAGTTAAAGGAAGGCAGCTGTGTCCCCTGGGGAACTTAAGAAAAGGTCAGCTATACACCATACTGTCTGACCCCTTTACATAGAAATTTCTTACCACTTTCATTCATTATGGGTTTTCCAGTGGCTCTCTACCTGTGGGCCTCAAATGCCAGGGAGACAGTGCCCAGAATCATTGCAAAGAATGGAAAAATCTACTACAAACATCCTGAATATTGTCTATTAATTTTCTGATACAGAATTGGGAGTATTTGAATATTTTTGACATTACTAATAAGTACCTTTATGTAAATGCTTACATTACACTTGAAACATATATTATCCTATTAATTAATGTCACTCCAATAACTTTTAGTTAAAATATATATATTTTTAGATTGATACATTTTGTTTTTATTTCTTTTATTATTTTTAATGGGGTGACATAGAACAATCAGGGTACATAGGTTCAGAGAAAACATCTCCAGGTTATTTTGACATTTGATTATGTTGCATACCCATCACCCAAAGTCAAATTGTCTTCCGTCACCTTCTATCTGGTTTTCTTTGTGCCCCTCCCCTCCTCCATCCCCTCCCTTACCTTCTCCCCCACCCCCCGGTAACCACCACACTCTTCTCCATGTCCCTGAGTCTCATTTTTATGTCCCACCTATGTATGGAATCATATAGATCTTAGGTTTTTTTTATTTACTTATTTCACTCATTATAATGTTATCAAGGTCCATCCATGTTGTTGTAAATGATCTGATGTCATCATTTCTTATGGCTCAGTAGTATTCCATAGTGTATATATGTACCACATCTTCTTTATCCAATCCTCTATTGAAGGGCTTTTTGGTTGTTTCCATGTCTTGGCTACTGTGAACAATGCTGCAATGAACATGGGGGTGAATGTGTCTTTACGTACCAATGTTTTTGAGTTTTGGGGGTATATACTCAGTAGAGGGATTGTTGGGCCACATGGTAGTTTTATTTTTAATTTTTTGAGGAACCACCATATTTTCTTCCATAGTGGTTGTACTACTTTACATTCCCACCAACAGTGAATGAAGATTTCTTTTTCTCCACAGCCTCTCCAACACTTGATATTACCTGTCTTGTTGATACAAGCTAATCTAACAGATGTGAGGTGGTATCTCATTGTAGTTTTGATTTGCATTTCTCTAATAGCTAATAAAGATGAGCATCTTTTCTTTTTCTTTTTCTTTTTTTTTTTTGTATTTTTCTGAAGCTGGAAACGGGGAGAGACAGTCAGACAGACTCCCGCATGCGCCTGACTGGGATCCACCCGGCACGCCCACCAGGGGGCGATGCTCTGCCCACCAGGGAGCGATGCTCTGCCCCTCGGGGGGGGAGTCGCTCTGTTGCGACCAGAGCCACTCCAGCGCCTGGGGCAGAGGCCAAGGAGCCATCCCCAGCGCCCGGGCCATCTTTGCTCCAATGGAGCCTTGCTGCGGGAGGGGAAGAGAGAGACAGAGAGGAAGGAGAGGGGGAGGGGTGGAGAAGCAGATGTACGCTTCTCCTGTGTGCCCTGGCCGGGAATTGAACCCGGGACTTCCACACGCCAGGCCGACACTCTATCACTGAGCCAACCAGCCAGGGCGAGCATCTTTTCATATATCTGTTGGCCATTTGTATTTCTTCCTGGGAGAAGTATCTGTTCATGTCCTCTTCCCATTCTTTTATTGGATTATTTGTTTGTTGTTGAGTTTTATGAGATCTTTGTATATTTTGGATATTAGGTCCTTATCTGTGCTGTTGTTTGAAAATATCATCTTGCCTGACCTGTGGTGGCGCAGTGGATAAAGCGTCGACCTAGAAATGCTGAGGTCGCCGGTTCAAAACCCTGGGCTTGTCTGGTCAAGGCACATATGGGAGTTGATGCTTCCAGCTCCTCCCCCCTTCTCTCTCTCTCTCTGTCTCTCTCTCTCCCTCTCTCTCTCCTCTCTAAAAAAATGAATAAATAAAATTAAAATTAAAAAAAGAAAAAGAAAAAAAAAAGAAAATATCATCTCCCATTTAGTTGGCTGTCTGTTTTGTTGTCAGTTTCTCTTGCTGTGAAAAGCTTCTTAGTCTGATGTAGTCCCATTCATTTATTTTTGCCTTCACTTCCCTTGCCTTTGGAGTCCAATTCATAAAGCGCTCTTTATAACCAAGGTCCATGAGTTTAGTACCTATGTTTTCTTCTATGAAATTTATTGTTTCAGGTCTTATATTTAGGTCTTTGATCCATTTTGAATTAATTTTAGTACAAGGGGACAAACTGTAGTCGAGTTTCATTCTTTTGCATGTGGCTTTCCAGTTTTCCCAGCACCATTTGTTGAAGAGGCTTTCTTTTCTCCATTGTGTGTTGTTGGCCCCTTTATCAAAAATTATTTGACCATATATATGTGGTTTTATTTTTAGGCTTTCTATTCTGTTCCATTGGTCTGAGTGTCTTTTTCTGCCAATACCATGCTGTTTTGATTATCATGGCTCTATAATATAATTTGAAGTCAGGTATTTTAATGCCCCCAGCTTCGTTCTTTTTCCTTAGGATTGTTTTGGCTATTCGGGGTTTTTATAGTTCCATATAAACCTGATGATTTTTTGTTCCATTTTTTTAAAAAATGTCATTGGAATTTTGATGGGAATTGCATTAAATTTATATATCGCTTTGGGTAATATGGTCATTTTGACTATATTTATTCTTCCTATCCAAGAACAAGGAATATTTTTCCATTTCATTGTATCTTTTTTGATTTTCCTTAACAATGCTTTGTAGTTTTCATTATATAGTTCCTTTACATTCTTTGTTATGTTTATTCGTAGATATTTTATTTTTTTGCTGCAACCATGAAGGGGATTATTTTTTTTTTAGTTCGTTTTCTGATGTTTTGTTGTTGGCAAATAGGAAGGCAATGGACTTTTGTATATTGATTTTGTATCCTGCGACATTACTGTATTGGTTTATTGTTTCTAGTAGTCTTTTTGTGGAGTGTTTGGAGTTTTCGATGTATAGGATCATATCATCTGCAAAAAGTGATACCTTTACTTCTTCTTTTCCGATATGGATGCCTTTTATTTCTTTGTCTTGTCTGATTGCTCTGGCTAGAACTTCCAACACTATGTTGAATAATAATGGAGAGAGTGGACAACCTTGTCTTGTTCCTGATTTTAGGGGAAAAGTCCTCAGTTTTATGACATTTGATATGATGTTAGCTGATGGTTTATCACAAATGACCTTTATAATGTTGAGATATTTTCCTTCTATACCCATTTTGTTGAGTATTTTAAACATAAAATAGTGTTATATTTTATCGAATGCCTTTTCTGCATCTATTGCATCTATTGATAAGATCATATGTTTTTTGTTCTTTGTTTTGTTTATATGGTGTATTACGTTAACCGTTTTACGTATGTTGAACCATCCTTGTGATTCTGGGATGAATACCACTTGATCATGATGAATTATTTTTTTAATGTGTTGTTGTATTTGATTTGCTAGTATTTTGTTTATGATTTTAGTATCTGTATTAATTAGAGATATTGGTCTGTAGTTTTCTTTTTTTGTGCCATCCTTGCCTGGTTTTGGTATGAGGGTTATCTTGGCCTCATAAAATGTGTTTAGAAGTATTGCTTCTTCAATTTTTTGGAAGACTTTCAGTAGAATAAGAACCAAGTCGGAATGTTTGATAGAATTCACTAATATAGCCATCTGGCCCTGGACTTTTATTTTTGGGGAGGTTTTTGATAGTTGTTTCTATTTCCTCCCTGCTTATGGGTCTGTTTAGGCTTTCTGCTTCATCATGATTCAGTCTAGAAAGATTGTATGGTTCTAGGAATTTATCCATTTCTTCTAGATTGTTAAATTTGGTGGCATATGGTTTTTCATAGTATTCTACAATAATTCTTTGTATTATCTATGATATCTGTGGTGATTTCTCCTCTTTCATTTTGGATTTTGTTTATATGAGTCCTTTCTCTTTTTTCCTTGGTGAGTCTTGCCAAGGGTTTGTCAATTTTGTTGATCTTTTCAAAGAACCAGCTCCTTGTTTTATTAATTTTTTCAATAGTTTTCTGTTCTCTATTTCATTTATTTCTGCTCTGATTTTTTTTTTTTTTTCATTTTTCTGAAGCTGGAAACGGGGAGAGACAGTCAGACAGACTCCCGCATGCGCCCGACCGGGATCCACCCGGCACGCCCACCAGGGGCGACGCTCTGCCCACCAGGGGGCGATGCTCTGCCCATCCTGGGTGTCGCCATGTTGCGACCAGAGCCACTCTAGCGCCTGAGGTAGAGGCCACAGAGCCATCCCCAGCGCCCGGGCCATCTTTGCTCCAATGGAGCCTTGGCTGCGGGAGGGGAAGAGAGAGACAGAGAGGAAAGCGCGGCGGAGGGGTGGAGAAGCAAATGGGCGCTTCTCCTGTGTGCCCTGGCCGGGAATCGAACCCGGGTCCTCTGCACGCTAGGCCGACGCTCTACCGCTGAGCCAACCGGCCAGGGCTTCTGCTCTGATTTTTATTATCTCCTTTCTTCTGCTGGTTTTGGGTTGCCTTTGTTCTTCTTTTTCTAGTTCTCTAAGATGTGAAGTTAAGTGGTTTACTTGGGCTATCTCTTGTTTGTTCATATAGGCCTGTAGTGATATGAACTTCCCTCTTATTACTGCTTTTGCTGCATCCCAGAGATTCCAATGTCGTATTATTATTTTCATTTGTCTGAATGTATCTTTTGATCTCTATTTTTATTTCTTCTTTGATCCACTCATTTTTTAAAAGTATGTTATTTAGTTTCCACATTTTTATGGGTTTGTTTACCTCTTTTTTGCAGTTGAATTCAGTTTCAAGGCTTTATAATCAGAGAATATGCTTGGTATAATTTCAGGCTTTCTGAATTTGTTGATGTTATTTTTGTGGCCCTACATGTGGTCAATTCTTGAGAATGTTCCATGTATGCTAGAGAAAAATGTATACTCTGGCACTTTGGGATGAAATGTCCTGTATATGTCTATCATATCCAATTGTCCTGTAGATGTCTATCATATCCAATTGTTCTAGTGTTTCATTTAAGACTAATATATATATTTTTTTACAGGGACAGAGAAAGAGTTAGAGAGAGGGATAGATAGGGACAGACAGACAGGAACAGAGAGAGATGAGAAGCATCAGTCATCAGTTTTTTGTTGCGACACCTTAGTTGTTCATTGATTGCTTTCTCATATGTGCCTTGACCGCGGGCCTTCAGCAGACTGAGTAACCCCTTGCTCGAGCCAGAGACCTTGGGTCCAAGCTGGTGAGCTTTTTTTGTTTGTTTTTTTCCTCAAGCCCGATGAGCCTGCACTCAAGCTGGAGACCTCGGGGTCTCAAACCTGAGTCCTCTGCATCCCAGTCCAACGCTCTATCCACTGCGCCACCGCCTGGTCAGACAAGGCAAATATTTCTTTATTGATTTTCTGTTTGGATGAACAATCTAGAGCTGTCAGTGGTGTATTGACCTAAAAACAAAAACCAACAAAAATACAATCATACTTGGAGACCTCAATATACCTCAATAAAAAAAATTTATAAAAAGTGCTGTCATATATTTGTATATTTAAAATACTTTGTAATAAAAATCTTAATTGGAAAAAATGAGGTCAATCACACTGGAAAATGTTGGAGGCTGCTTAATTAGACAAAAAGCAAGAGTGGTGAGGTTTCACTATCACTAAAAGTGATAGTGAAAATGAATAAAATGTAGTATGCATTTATCTGAAAGATCTACATTCCTTATTAAAAGCTTGTTGTGCCTGACCAGGAGGTGGCGCAGTGGATAAAGCGTCAGACTGGGACACAAGAGAACTAAAATTCGAAACCCTGAGGTCACTGGCTTGAGCATAGGGTTGTTGGCTTGAGCCTGGGATTATACATATGACCCCATGGGCTTGAGCCCAAGGTCGCTGACTTGAGCAAGGCGCCACTGGCTCAGGCGGTAGCCCTCCCCCATCAAAGCACATATAAGAAAGCAGTCATTGCCTGACCTGTGGTGGTGCAGTGGATAAAGCGTCGACCTGGAAATGCTGAGGTCGCTGGTTCGAAATCAAGGCACATATGGGAGTTGATGCTTCCAGCTCCTCCCCCCCTTCTCTCTCTCTGTCTCTCCTCTCTCTCTCTCTCTCCCTCTCCTCTCTAAAAAAATGAATAAATAAATAAATAAATAAATAAAAAGAAAGCAATCAGTGAACAACTAAGGTGCCGCAACAAAGACTTGATGCTTCTCATCTCTCTCCCTTCCTGTCTGTCTGGCCCTATTTGTCCTTTTCTGTCTTTCTCTCTGCTATCTCTCTCGCTATTAAAAAAAAAAAAAAAAAGCTTATTTCTTAGTCTTTGACTAAGATCAAGTATAACGGCTTATTACATAAAATTTAAGATTAGCTAATTATGACTTCAAAATCTTCACGTTAAAAAGTTTCAAACTGGCCTGACCAGGCAGTGGCACAGTGGATAGAGCATCGGACTGGGATGTGGAGGACCCAGGTTCGAGACCCTGAGGTCACCAGCTTGAGCGCGGGCTCATCTGGCTTGAGCAAAAGCTCACCAGCTTAGCCCCAAGGTCTCTGGCTTGAGCAAGGCACATATGAGAAAGCAATCGATGAACAACTAAGGCGTCGCAACAAAAACTGATGATTGATTCTTCTCATCTCCCTCCGTTCCTGTCTGTCCCCATCTATCCCTCTCTCTGACTCTCTCTCTCTGTAAAAAAAAAAAAAAGTTTCAAACTGGAACCTGACCTATGGTGTCGCAGTGGATAAAGCGTAACCTGGAATGCTGAAGTTGTTGGTTTGAAACCTTGGGTTTGCCCAGTCAAGGCACATACGAGAAGCAACTACTGTGAGTTGATGCTTCCCACTCCTCGCCCCCTTTCTCTCTTTCTCTCTCCTCTCTTTACAATCAATAGGTTAATAATAATAATAATTTTAAACTGGCAAAATCTGAATAAAATATGTAGTTAGTATTATACTAAGGTTAATTTTCTGATAATTGTACTACAGTTAGGGAACACAGTATCATTGGCAGACAACTTAGCTATGAGTGCATGTTAAGGTTTGTCATGGCAACAATGAACTAGTTAGAGACCAGATGAAATGCTTGGAGGTGCCGAGGGGAGGCAACAGCCTTGGTCAGCAGAATGCAGGGAAGCCCCATTCCAAGCCTTCCACAGACATTTATTAGCAAGTACAAATAACTCAAGGAAGCAGACAGCAGAAGTTTTCAGGGAGTGAAGTAAGAGGACAAGGAACATGCTGACTTCTAATCTGTGTTCTGAGAGCCTAAACATTTTCTGTTACTGACTCTTATCCTGCTGTTTTGCTGTTTCCAGCGTGTACTATCTCCAGTACAGGTCAGAGAGACCCTGGACTCTCATCTGTTCAGGCCCTTCACCCTGAGGTGCCTCTTTGCCTCTAACTATTTACCCTAACTCTGCATATTTTCATAGTCTATTCTTACAAAAGTTTTACTACAGTTGTGCTGAAACAAAAATGGCTTCTAAGTAGCCATCTCAAGTATATACTCCCAGTAAGAATATTTTGGTAAGAAGAGAGAATGGTTAAATCTTCGCTAGACTAGATACAAAGATGACTATTTAACAGCTGCTAGACTCTTGTCCGAGTGTCAGCTGGGGAGGCAGTGGCTGGTTTCCCAGATCAGGGCACAATTCTATTAAAAGTCCTCAGGAGGCCCTGGCCGGTTGGCTCAGCGGTAGAGCGTCGGCCTGGCGTGCGGGGGACCCGGGTTCAATTCCTAGCCAGGGCACATAGGAGAAGCGCCCATTTGCTTCTCCACCCCCCCCTCCTTCCTCTCTGTCTCTTTCTTCCCCTTCTGCAGCCAAGGCTCCATTGGAGCAAAGATGGCCCGGGCGCTGGGGATAGCTCCTTGGCCTCTGCCCCAGGCGCTAGAGTGGCTCTGGTCGCGGCAGAGCGACACCCCGGAGGGGCAGAGCATCGCCCCCTGGTGGGCAGAGCATCGCCCCTGGTGGGCGTGCAGGGTGGATCCCGGTCAGGCGCATGTGGGAGTCTGTCTGACTGTCTCTCCCCATTTCCAGCTTCAGAAAAATACAAAAAAAAAAAAAAGTCCTCAGGAAATTGCTTAAGCATTTTGTCAAGAATGTTCATTTCTTCTCTGTGGGAGATTATGAATTACATCGCCAAAAAAAGGCTCTACTTCAGACCAGATTTGGGACAGTTTTTCTTTTATACATACATTGTCGACAAACACCTCAAGCACTGCTTGGGCAGCATACTGAAGTGTCATGGAGGAGGCCAAAATGAGGGGACACGACCGCTGACGGCAGCTTCTAGGCAAAGTCAGACAAGTGCTGCGCAAGAACACACTGCTGTGCAGAGCGAAGGGAGGGAAGCCCAGGAAAGGCTCGTGGGCCTCACAGCACTTGAGGAGCGGCGGTCAGGGAGGTGTTCCAGGCAGAAGGGAACAGCAGGAGCGAAGGCATGGAGGCAGGAAGGTGGCAGTGTGCCTGGGGGAACTTGACAGTCAGTTTGGCTGAAGGGCAACACTTAGAGATAAACAAAAGATAGGAGAAGAAGCCAGAAAAGGGACTGCAAATCCTAGATCTCAGGTGCACTAAGAAGACCATTTAATGCAGGGGTCCCCAAACTACGGCCTGCGGGCCACTTGCAGTCCCCTGAGGCCATTTATCCAGCCCTGCCACACTTCTGGAAGGGGCACCTCTTTCATTGGTGGTCAGTGAGAAGAGCATAGTTCTCATGGAAATACTGGTCAGTTGTTGATTTAAATTTACTTGTTCTTTATTTTAAATATTGTATTTGTTTCTGTTTTGTTTTTTTACTTTAAAATAAGGTATGTGCAGTGTGCATAGGGATTTGTTCATAGTTTTTTTTAAAGTCCAGCCCTCCAACGGTCTGAGGGACAGTGAACTGGCCCCCTGTGTAAAAAGTTTGGGGACCCCTGATTTAATGCAATTTCCTCTTTTGAGAAATTTGCCTAATCCTATAGCTGGGCGGGGAAGATTTAAGGGTTCTGAGGACTTCTCTGAATTTTTTTTTTTTAATTAATTTATTTATTTATTATTATTTTTTTTTCATTTTTCTGAAGCTGGAAACAGGGAGAGACAGTCAGACAGACTCCCGCATGCGCCCGACCGGGATCCACCCGGCACGCCCACCAGGGGCGACGCTCTGCCCACCAGGGGGCGATGCTCTGCCCATCCTGGGCGTCGCCATGTTGCGACCAGAGCCACTCTAGCGCCTGAGGCAGAGGCCACAGAGCCATCCCCAGCGCCCGGGCCATCTTTGCTCCAATGGAGCCTTGGCTGCGGGAGGGGAAGAGAGAGACAGAGAGGAAAGCGCGGCAGAGGGGTGGAGAAGCAAATGGGCGCTTCTCCTGTGTGCCCTGGCCAGGAATCGAACCCGGGTCCTCCGCACGCTAGGCCGACGCTCTACCGCTGAGCCAACCGGCCAGGGCTCTCTGAATTTTTGAGTAAGCGACAGGGAAGGACAAGGAACAGGTAATAAAAGTTTAGAGGTGAGATACCCAGTGGTGGGTGAGATCCCAGAAAGACTTCTCAGAGGAGGTGGCAGTGATGATGAGCCAACAGGCATAACAGTTAGGAGAGCCTGTGACTTGGCCACAGTAAGTCACCAGGTTGCTTGTACATCTCCAGCCCCAAACACCCAGCCCCCCAAACTACCCCCACAGCCAGCGTAACCGTAGGGCAAGGGGAGTGGTGGGATTCAAATAATTTAACAACCAACTGGTCCTCTGCCCTAATGACTGTTTTAAGTATAAAAAAAGATACACCGAGGCCTGACCTGTGGTGGCGCAGTGGATAAAGCGTCGACCTGGAAATGCTGAGGTTGCCGGTTCAAAACCCTGGGCTTGCCTGGTCAAGGCACATATGGGAGTTGATGCTTCCTGCTCCTCCCCTCTTCTCTCTCTCTCGGTCTTTCTCTCCTCTCTCTCTGTCTCTCCCTCTCTCTCTCCTCTCTAAAAAAAAAAAACCAAACAAAAAACAAAAAAAACAAACAAAAAAAGATACACCGAAAGGTAGCTTATTATGTCATGCACTTAATACTTAAATAAGAACAATAAAAGAGCTATACAAAACTAGATTATGTTATAAGAGTTTTAAAATATTAATGAAAAAATATTAAATAATACCTGACTAAACAATAAAACTGTTATTTAAGATATTTCCATATTGCTTCTTGATTGGTGTCCTCACTTGCAATATTTTTCACCTATGGACAGAATAAACATTACTACGAGCGCTTAGAGTACGCTGTTGCACAGATGAATGTTAAAAGAGTAAGGAATGGAAGTTTGTGATTTCCACATTGGGTGGCTGCCCAGGAGCCCACCTTAGGGAGAATCCTGATTACAAGTGCCATTTTAACAACTGGTTTGCCGAACTCAACAAAAAATTTGGTATGGGTTCTGCCAAAACAGTGCAAACCGGTTGAATCCCAGCAGTAGCTTTGAAATTGAGCGTGTTTGTCCGATAGCCGGAGGGGGCCTGAGAGGCGCGAGGGAGGGCAGCCTCCCCTCCCGCACCAGTCATCCTCGGCCTCAAACCGAAAGCTGCTACCCTCCTGATTTAAGGCTTGAGCACTTCCTCCTGACTGTAATCACAGCTAACCCTGAGTGCCAGGTTCTGTTCTAAGCACTTTACAAATAGCATCTCATTTAAGCTTCACCACAACTCTTTGAAAAGGTTATTTATATTATCCTTACTTTTCATTTGATGAGGCTGAGGTTTAGTTAAGCCATTTGCCCAAGATCTCATAGTTAGTGAAGGGCCACACTGCCAGGGAAAGCCGGCCCCTCAGGGTTCAGAGCCTGCGCATCTGACAGCTCTACTACCCCTCCCCTCCACCCCACCTTCCTCACTCCCATCTGGGACCTTTTCTCATCCCCTCTCTAAAGCAGCAGAGACATCTCAGGCCTGACACTTGACATCTAGCCAAAAAAGAGGGAGCCCTGGGGCAGCAGTCACAGACTTCAAAGGGCTTTCTCATACCTTTTCTTCCTTGTGCTCTAGAACAGCCCTATAAGGTAGGATTGAAATGATTTTATTGTCATCCCACAGGAAAGGAGGTGAGTGACTCAGAGGCATGATGTGGCTGGATCAACAGCCAGAGGTGACTTGGAGCCTGTGTGTCCCTGACTCTTCCACACTCCTCTCCCCAGCCTGGCATTTCTTCCCTCTTGGGAGTTGGGACTGAGTCAGACGCCCCCTTAAATGACATATGGGAGAGGCTACTAGGAGGCTTGAACACAGGAGCCTCCTTCACCTGCCGCCCCCACCCCGAGTGCATCCACCAGTTGGGCCCAGGGGCCTGGGGAACTGACCATGAGATAAAGGAGGAATTGGGAATGAGAGCTATGTCTGAAGAAGTGGCTGAGCAAGAGCCCATCTCAGCCCCTTTCGAGCTGTGGTGGCAGGCACTGTTGGAAGGGAGATAGATGGTCTTCCATTTGAATAGAGGGAGTAGCAAAAGCTTGATCTCTAAGTGTTTGGTCTCTAAATCAGAGGGTGCTGATCCAGTCATGGCTGGCCTGCAGCCCTCTCCAGGGTTGGCAGTGCTACCAACGGGGATGACCCACTGGGAAGGCTCTGGGGCCTCATGGAACAAGACAGGAGGGGAATCTTACCATCGGCTCCCAGCCCAACACGGAGGCTTGCTCCTAAGGAGTCAATCCAACAGAACCAACAGAACCCGAAAGCTCTTTGCCTCAAGATGTTCCCTGTAATGTTAGCAAGGCAAAAAAGCTGAAACAGAAAACACATGCCAAGTATCCAGTGAGCTATCCTGGCAATCCACTCAGTGCAATCTAATGGTGAAAGAACGGCATGGAAAAGGTCTGTGGTATAACACCTGACTCTATATCACACTGTGTCCCCTGAAGGGTGACTCACGGGAACACTCTCTCTTGGTCCCAGTGCCAGGAAACTTTGTTTCTCCGGGACAGCTGCCTTGCTTTTATCTTGAGTTCTACATATCTGTCAACTGACCACATTTCCCTTTTAGTGACTGTCAGGAAGCTCCGAACCAAATTCATGGTGCTCACGGCTGTATGACGGGTTTTGAAATCAGTATTGTGCCCAACTTTATTTCCCCCCCCACACACACTTCTATGTATTAATCATCTTGTATTTTATGCTGTATTGGTCAGCTATTGAAGAAAAATATTTTGGGAATGGAATGGGGGAGACAGGAGAAAGGGGGGGGGGAGAGAAAGTTTAAAAAAATGGGAGTAGGCCCTGGCTGGCTAGCTCAGTGGTAGAGCGTCGGCCTGGTGTGCAGAAGTCCTGGGTTCGATTCCCGGCCAGGGTACACAGGAGAAGCGCCCATCTGCTTCTCTATCCCTTCCCCTCTCCTTCCTCTCTGTCTCTCTCTTCCCCTCCTGCAGCCGAGGCTCCATTGGAGCAAGGATGGCCGGGGCGCTGGGGATGGCTCCTTGGCCTCTGCCCCAGGCGACAGTGACGCCCCAAGGGGCAGAGCATGGCCCCCTGGTGGGCAGAGCGTCGCCCCCTGGTGGGCAGAGCATCGCCCCCTGGTGGGCGTGCCGGGTGGATCCCAGTCTGGCGCATGCGGGAGTCTGTCTGACTGTTTCTCCCCGTTTCCAGCTTCAGGAAAAAAAGAAAAAGAAAAAAGGGAGTAAAATGATTTTACTAACATTCCTTCCAGATTTAGCTGAATAGCAGCAATTCTGCTGGTCTCTGGTGGGTATAAAAAGGTTGACACCTTTAACTGGTAATGTTAGAAGCCATTTCAATGACTGATAAAACAGGAAAGTGAAAAATAAAAGAATGAGATGTCATTTTTCACCTCAAAAATTAACAAAAATTAGCCTGACTGATGGTGGCACATCAGTCATAGAGCATCAACCTGGAACACTGAGGTCCCAGGTTCAAAACCTCAAGGTCACCAGCTTGAGTGCAGGCTTGCAGGCTTGAGTGCAGGATCATCAACATGATCCCAAGGTTGCTGGGTTGAGCAAAGGGTCACTGGCTCAGCTGGAGACCCCTGGACAAGGCATGTTTGAGAAGCAATCAATGAACGACTAAAGCGACTCAACTACGAGTTGATGCTTCTCATCTCTCTCTCTCCTCCCCATCTCACTCTCTTCCTGTCTTTCTCTCTGTCTCTCACTCTCAAAATAATAATAATAATAATAATAATAATAATAATAATTAAAAAAAAGAAAACTGACAAAAACTAGTGCTGACAATGCCCAATGTTGGCATGGATGAACACTGACATGGATGAATTCTTTGTGCTGATGGGGTGTGAACTGGCTAATTAGACATACGGCACGTGCAAACAGATGCACAAACAGGTGGCTTGACAATGACACACCTAAGTAAACTGTAGGGAAACTCCTAGATTTGGGCATAGAAGACTTTACAGCATCGCTAGCAAAAGAGGGAGACATTCTAAATGTCTTCAAAAGGGGAACAAAAGGCCCTGGCTGGTTGGCTCAGTGGTAGAGCGTCGGCCTGGTGTGCAGGAGTTCCAGGTTCGATTCCCGGCCAGGGCACACAGGAGAAGCGCCCATCTGCTTCTCCACCCCTCCCCCTCTCCTTCCTCTCTGTCTCTCTCTTCCCCTCCTGCAGGCAAGGCTCCACTGGAGCAAAATTTGCCTGGGCGCTGAGGATGGCTCTGTGGCCTCTGCCTCAGGCACTAGAATGGCTCTGATTGCGGCAGAGCGACACCCCAAAATGGGCAGAGCATCGCCCCCTGGTGGGCATGCCGGGTGGATCCCGGTCTGGCACATGCGAGAGTCTGTCTGACTGCCTCCCTGTTTCCAGCTTCGGAAAAATACAAAAAAAAAATAATAAAAGGAAAAAAAAAAAGAAAAAAAAAGGGGGAACAAAGTAAATTGTGGCCTAAGCTCACAATAGAATATTATATAGAAATGGAAAATAAATGAGTCAGAGCTCCATGTCTTGCTACAGACAGAACTGGAAACACAATGTTGGGCAAAAATGGCAAACTGCAGAAGATATACATATGTCTGATTTCATTTCTGTGAAGTTTTTTTTTCATTCTTTTTCTGAGTGAGAGGAAGGGAGATAGACAGACTCCCGCATGCGCCCCAGTCGGGATCCACCAGGCAACCCTCATCTGAGGCCATACTCACAACCGAGATATTTTTAGAGCCTGAGGCAAAGGCTCCGTGGATCCCTCCTCAGCACTGTGTGCTGATGCACTCAAACCAATCAAGCCATGGCTGCGAGGGGGGAAGAGAGAGAGGTGGGGGAGAGGAAGGGGTGGAGAAGCAGCAGATGGTCACTTCTCCTGTGTGCCCTGATCAGGACTTGAACCCAGGACTTCCACGTGCCAGGCTGATGCTCTACCACTGAGCCAACCGGCCAGGACCCATTTCTATAAAGTTTAAAGTGGCAAAACCTGTAATTATGTCTTGTTTATGGATCCAAATGTATGTCTTAAGGGTGTAAACACATGAATGGGAACAGTAGTCTGGACAGCAGGAGAAGGAAGAGGGAGGCGACCGGGGAGGATTGCGGGGAGGATTGCCATGGCTGCTGGGTACACACATGTAGATTGTGCTGTCACCTATTCTTCGAGGTACGGCTGAAAGAGATCATTGAAACAAAGACACGTGGGGTGAATACTGTTTATTGCAACTGGGTAAAACATTCTGGCTGCCTCAAGGCAAAGATGAGAAGGAAATGTGCGTAAAAAACTACGGGTTTGGGGAGTAGGAACCCGGGTGAGTGTAACACTAACGTCCCTGTTTTTCATAAGAGGGTGGGAAGGTATCTATGAATGTGATCCATCTCTCTTGCAGGCTTTGTGGTCCAGGGCTCCAACGGCGAATTCCCTCTCCTGACCAGCAGTGAGCGCCTGGAGGTGGTGAGCCGCGTGCGGCAGGTCATGCCCAAGGACAAGCTCCTGCTAGCTGGCTCTGGCTGCGAGTGTGAGGCCGATACCCTGGGCCCTGGGGGGGGGGGGGGGAGGGTGGCTGGGGTGGGGGCCTGGCTCCTTGGCCCAGCAGCTGGGTTTAGTCTACTTGCTGTCTCTTCTGCACCGCTTGCTTGCCCCAGGGTCCTAGCACAGCCCTTCCTCCTGCTCTCACCTGCCCTCCGTGGCCTGTAGGGAAGACTTCTCTTTCCTCCTGCAGCTACTCAAGCCACGGTGGAGATGACAGTGAGCATGGCCCAGGTGGGGGCTGACGTTGCCATTGTGGTGACTCCGTGCTACTATCGTGGCCGCATGAGCAGTGCCGCCCTCATTCACCACTACACCAAGGTGGGTGTGAGGGGTGGGCATGGGCTTGAAGTCTGGGACCGAAGGGAGGCTGAGTGAGGGGAGACTCTGCCTGAGAAGAGGAGACCGAGAAGCTGGGAACTTCCCATGAACGGCAGTTCTGGGAACGGGAGAAATACCACCGTGTACCAGCTGTGTGGCATTGGGTGACTGCTCTAACCATGCTGTCACTGTTTCCTCCCATCTCAAATGGGAAGAATAAAGGTAGAGGCTTAATTCTATCAAAACAAAGATCTTGGGACTGTGCTTGGCACATGGAAAGTATTCACTAATTAGTATCCACTGTTACTGCTTACAAGCAGGGCATGTAGCTCTGTGACTTCTGAACCAGGGGTGGGCCTGTCCAGGGAGCCCTGGCCGGGACCTGTCGAACCTGGACAGCTGTCCTCTCCCCTCTTCTCCGCATCCCTCAGGTTGCTGACCTCTCTCCAATTCCTGTGGTACTGTACAGTGTCCCAGCCAACACGGGGCTGGACCTGCCTGTGGACGCGGTGGTCACACTTTCCCAGCACCCAAATATCATTGGCATTAAGGACAGCGGTGGTGATGTGAGTGGCAGCGGCTCCTGACTGGGGCTCCTTCCGCTTCTCTTTGCTGCCAACTTCAGGGCAGCTCAGATCCGCTTCAGTTTGGGTTCTCTGTGGCCTGGACTCTCCGCGGGGGAGCTTTGTCTGAACTTTGGGCTCCCTCTCTAAGGCCTGGGCTCTCAGTCACTCGCACTGGCCCAGCCCCCACCCGGGCTTTGCCGCTGCCCCGCTCACACCAGGTTTGCTGTCGCAGGTGACCAGAATTGGGCTGATGATTCACAAGACCAGGAGGCAGGATTTCCAGGTGTTGGCTGGATCGGCTGGTTTCCTGCTGGCCAGCTATGCCGTGGGTAGGCCTCCCGCTGCTCTCGCCCTTGAAGGGTGACCCAGATACACCCAGGCAGGCAAGGCCTGCTGGAAGGGACCACAAGGGCAGGGGCTGGGTCGCAGAGGGTCTTGCCAGCTTGCCTGCTCCAAAACCTCTGAAGTCTGGCACACCGCTTGCTTGTCTGGACACTGGGTGCTTGTGAGTGAGTGACCTTGTTGTGCCCAGGGGGGTGGCCATGTACAAACCCCGTCCTGTCATAGGGATGCCTGCACTTTGCTTTAAGCCCCAAGCTCTCTACTTAGGTGACAAATTTAGTTCCTCTAATCTCACAAAGGAGTTGGAGCCCTCCCCTATCGTCCAGAGTCAATTTTCCTCTCTCTGGTTCCAGGCTAGAATGAATGGTCAGACCTGCAGAGCTGGGCTAGGGATCTTCAGTCGCCTGATCAGATTCTGTCCCAGTCCAGGATCCTAGGCATGTCACCATTAGACCGACTGTTCTTGTTAGTTTGAGGTCAACGTCCTTGGGTTCAGGTTGGATTTGAGCTGAAGCAGGGGTTTGGGGGCGAAACATCTGCTCCTTCAGCTGACACAGATTTAAGTTCATTGTCCAAAGCTGCAGGTCCTATTCTCTCTGGTCTGTGCAGACATTGGCTTGTTGTCTAGGCCCTTGCACATCCTCTGCATATCCCTGTCTCTGAAGGACAGGGTGAGGAGGGAGGACTCAGTAATGCCTTATTCCGGAGAGTGGGGCAGATAGGAAAAGCAGAGGTTCTGAGGGCTGAGGATCTGAGCTGGACTCTCAGTTCTGCCGTTTGTTCACAGGGTATCAGCGGGCGAAGTACTCAAGCTCTCCGGGCCTGAGCTTCTACTCTTACAGCAGGGAGGTGTGAGGGTTAGAGAGCACTGGCCCTGTGTCCGCCACAGTGCTTGGCACACAATAGGGATTCAAGAAATGACGGCTATATTGTTAGCTTATTCCCAATTGCCTACTCTGTCTCCAGTTTTGAAGCCCCTCTGCTTAGGGACACTACTTGCTAGCCTTAGCATCACACTCACAAGCCAGCAGCAGCGGCAGAGCTCTCTGTGATCCCAGCCAGCCTATCTTCATTGTCCAGATGAGAACAAAGAGGACCAGAGGGTCTATGGCTGGTCCAAGCTCATGCAGCCAATGGGAGGAACTGCCCAGTGTCCTGGCTGTGTCTAGAGCGCTTTCCACTCCCCCGCCTGACCCCCCCTCCACCCCTGTTCTCAGCCACATTCACTGTGGGGTCAGGCTTCCTATCCACTTCACCCTCTTCCAGGACTGGTGAGGGTGGGGGGCGCTGCAGAGGAGCATGGAGATGTCAACTGGCAGGAGCGACTTTACATTTTTTGGGAGGAGGGGAGTGCAGGAAAGAAACTGTCGTGGCCCTGGCCGGTTGGCTCAGCGGTAGAGCGTCGGCCTGGAGTGCGGGGGACCCGGGTTCGATTCCCGGCCAGGGCACATAGGAGAAGCGCCCATTTGCTTCTCCACCCCCACCCCCTCCTTCCTCTCTGTCTCTCTCTTCCCCTCCCACAGCCGGGGCTCCATTGGAGCAAAGATGGCCCTGGCGCTGGGATGGCTCCTTGGCCTCTGCCCCAGGCGCTAGAGTGGCTCTGGTCGCGCCAGAGCAACGCCCCGAGGGGTGGAGCATCGCCCCCTGATGGGCAGAGCTTCGCCCCTGGTGGGCGTGCCGGGCAGATCCCGGTCGGGGCGCATGCGGGGGTCTGTCTGACTGTCTCTCCCCGTTTCCAGCTTCAGAAAGAATACAAGGAAAAAAAGAAAAAGAAACTGTCGTTGAGTCAGCCCAGGCTCTGCTCCCTGACTCTCACTCTGTGGGGTTCCACTTGGAACGTGCTGGCAGCTTTGCTCTTGTGCTCTGCGGGCTCACAGAGCATGTCTTTGCCATGGCCAACCAGTGGCATAGAAATGTACCTCCTAGCTCCCCAAGACAAAGAGTTGCTGGGGACCAGGCTGTGGGCTTCTCTGTGAGAAGGGGCACTGACTGATGTTCTGCTTCTCGCTCTGGAGCAGGAGCTGTGGGGGGCGTGTGTGCCCTGGCCAATGTCCTGGGCGCTCAGGTGTGCCAGCTGGAGCGACTCTGCCTCACAGGACAATGGGAAGATGCCCAGATGCTACAGCACCGCCTCATTGAGCCAAATACTGCGGTGAGCTCCGGGCCAGTGGCAGCAAGGGGGAGGGGGTGGCGGTGGGAGAGGACTCTGTGTCCTCACTGGACCAGGAGACTGGCACACAGGGCCCCACTCAGTCTCTTCCCTTTCGGAAAGTTCTTTTAGAGAACATCCCAGTGTGGGATCTCCTTGTGCCTCCCTAGGAAAACTGGACTTCGGACGAAGTTGAGCCCTAACTAAAGTGTGCATTAGAATTCATTTAGGGGGATCTAGTTAAAACTGTAAATCATCTAGGCCTGCGGTTCTCAACCTGTGGGTCGCGACCCTGGCGGGGGTCGAACGACCAAAACACAGGGGTCGCCTAAAGCCATCGGCATATATTATTTAAACGCCTAAAGCCATTGGCGTATTTTATTTAAAAATGTATTATATAATAAATATGTATTTTCTGATGGCTTTAGGCGACCCCTGTGTTTTGGTCGTTCAACCCCCGCCGGGGTCGCGACCCACAGGTTGAGAATCACTGGTCTAGGCCCAGGAGTATGCACTGAGACAAGCATCCTGAGTAATTATGGTGTAAGTCATCCTGGGACCTGGCTTAGAGATGCACTACCAAGAGAAAGGGGCCAAGGGCTTTATGCCAACTTTATAAGGGGCATAACAAGCATCCTAACAAGCAGAATGACCAAGAGTAGTAAAGGAGAAGCGGGAACACTGGAGATATTTAGTGTGCAGGTTACCCAGGAGAGTTCTGTCTTCAAAGAGTCTGTTCTGCAGCCAGACCATCTACCCCAATTCTGTGTTGGGCAAGTCAAGAAGAGCCAAGTAGAAAACCTGTCAAGTGGCCCTGGCCGGCTGGCTCAGTGGTAGAGCGTCGGCCTGGCGTGCGGAAGTCCCGGTTCGATTCCTGGCCAGGGCACACAGGAGAAGTGCCCATCTGCTTCTCCACCCCTCCCCCTCTCCTTCCTCTCTGTCTCTCTCTTCCCCTCCCGCAGCCCAGGCTCCTTTGGAGCAAAGATGGCCCGGGCGCTGGGGATGGCTCCTTGGCCTCTGCCCCAGGCACTAGAGTGGCTCTGGTCGCAATAGAGCGACGCCCTGGAGGGGCAGAGCATCGCCCCCTGGTGGGCAGAGCGTCGCCCCCTTGTGGGCGTGCCGGGTGGATCCCGGTCGGGCGCATGCGGGAGTCTGTCTGACTGTCTCTCCCCGTTTCCAGCTTCAGGGAAAAAAAAAAAAGAAAAAAAAAAAGAAAACCTGTCAAGTGCCAGGCAACGCTGTGCAGAGCCATGTGGGAGTCTGAGGCAAAAGAGAAACATGTGTGTCCCTGTAGACATGTTTTTGTGTATATGTTAAATTAAATTTATGATTACAGGGAGGTCCCATGTCCCCACTGCCCGGTTTCCCCCAGTGGTAACGATATCACAACCAGGATTTTGACATAGATGTAGTCAAGGTGCAGAACATTTCTATCACCACAAAGATCCCTCCTGTTAATCTTCCATAGCCACACAAACTCACCTCCTGCCCCAACCCACCCCCTCTTTAAACTATGGCAACCACAAATGTGTCCGCCAATTTTTTAATTTTGTCAGTTCAAGACTGTTATATAAATGAAATGATATAGTCTATGACCTTTTGAGGTTGGCTTTTTTTTTTTCATTCAGTATAATTTTTGGGAGATTCATACAGGTGTTGCTTGTATCAATAGGTGGGTCCCTTTTATTGATGAGTAGTATTTCATGATATGGCCATATAACAACTTGTTTAACCATTCACCTATTGAAGGTTGTTTCCAGTTCGGGCTATTCAAAGCTGCTGCAAACATGCATGCACATGTTTTTGTTTTTGTTTTTCTTCTTCATTTTTCTGAAGCTGGAAACAGGGAGAGACAGTCAGACAGACTCCCGCATGCGCCCGACCGGGATCCACCCGGCACGCCCACCAGGGGCGACGCTCTGCCCACCACGGGGTGATGCTCTGCCCATCCTGGGCGTCGCCATGTTGCAACCAGAGCCACTCTAGCGCCTGGGGCAGAGGCCACAGAGCCATCCCCAGCGCCCGGGCCATCTTTGCTCCAATGGAACCTTGGCTGCGGGAGGGGAAGAGAGAGACAGAGAGGAAAGCGCGGTGGAGGGGTAGAGAAGCAAATGGCCGCTTCTCCTGTGTGCCCTGGCCAGGAATCGAACCTGGGTCCTCTGCACGCTAGGCCGACACTCTACCGCTGAGCCAACTGGCCAGGGCTCATGCACATGTTTTTGTGTGACCATAAGTCTTTCTTTTTCTGAGATAAGTACACAAATGCTGAGTCTTATGATGGTTACATGCTTAGTTTTTTTAAGAACCTGCCACACTGCTTTTCCAGAGTGACTAGACCATTTTACATTTACATCAGTGTACAGGTTTGAGTGATCCAATTTCTCCGCTCCTCGCCAGCATTTGATTTTGTGACTATCTTTTATTTTAGCCATTCTGATAGGTATGTAGTGATACTTCACTGTGGTTTTAATTTGCATGTCTCTTATGGCTAATGCTATTGAGCATATTTTCATGTCTATATTTGCCATCTGTATATGCTCTGGAATACAATGTCTTTTTATATTGCTTGCCCATTTTCTAATTGGATTATTTGGTTCTTTATTGTTGAGTTTTGGAAGTTCATTATACCTCCTAGATGGTGGTCCTTTGTTAAATATTTTCTTCCCACATGTAGCTTGTCTTGTCATTCTCTTAAAATGTCTTTTGAAGAGCAAAAGTTTTTGATTTTATAATGTCCAATTGATCAGTATTTTCTTTTATGTTTAAGCTTTTGATATCAAGTCTAAGAACTGTTTGCCTACCATCAAATTGTTATGCCTTTCTTCTATTTTTTTTCTAAGTATAGTTTTTTTTTAAGTTGTGTAGTTTATATTTTACAACTTTGTGACCCATTTTGAGTTAATTCTTTTTTTAAATTATTTTATTTTATTTTTTTGTATTTTTCTGAAGCTGGAAACGGGGAGATACAGTCAGACAGACTCCCGCATGTGCCCGACCGGGATCCACCCGGCATGCCCACCAGGTGCGACGCTCTGCCCACCAAGGGGCGATGCTCTGCCCCTCCGGGGCGTCGCTCCGCTGCGACCAGAGCCACTCCAGTGCCTGGGGCAGAGGTCAAGGAGCCATCCCCAGTGCCCGGGCCATCCCCGCTCCAATGGAGCCCCGGCTGCGGGAGGGGAAGAGAGAGACAGAGAGGAAGGAGGGGGGGTGGAGAAGCAAATGGGCGCCCCTCCTATGTGCCCTGGCCGGGAATCGAACCCAGGTCCCCTGCACGCCAGGCCGACGCTCCACCGCTGAGCCAACCGGCCAGGGCCTTGAGTTAATTCTTATGTAAAGTGTGAAACTTAGATTGAGGTTCTTTTTTTTTTGGCCACAGATATCCACTGGCTCCAACAGCATTTGTTGAAGAGGTGATCTTTCTTCTATCGAGTTACCTTTGCACCTTTGTCAGAAATCAGTTGGGCTTATTTGTGTGGGTCTATTTCTGGATTCTCTATTCTTTCCATTGACCCATCCTTCTGCAATACCACACATACTTGATTAATGTAGTATATCATAAATCTTAAAATCAGGTAGACCAATTCTTCCTACTTTGTTTTTTTTTCAATATTGTTTTAGGTAGTTGAATTCCTTTGCTTTTCCATATAAATTTTAGAATAATCTTGTCTATATCTACAAATACTCTTGCTGGGATTTTTTTTTTTTTTAAGATTTTAATTATTGATTTTACAGAGAGAGGAGAGAGAGGGACGGGGAGCCAAAAGTATCAACTCACAGTTGCTTCACTTTAGTTGTTCATTGCTTGCTTATCATATGTGCCTTGACTGGGCAAGCTCAGGGTTTCAAACCAGTGACCTCAGTGTTCCAGGTCAATGCTCTATCCACTGTGCCACCACAGGCCAGGCTCTTGCTGATATTTTGATAGAAATTTTGTTAAACCAGTATACCAATTTGGGGACAGTTGACATTTTTACTATGTTGACTTCAAATCCCTTGAATATGTTATATCTCTCCATCTGTATAGACTTCTTTTGATTTATTTCATCAGCATTTTGTAGTTTTTGGCAAACAAATCCCATACAAATTTTGAGAGATTTATACTTTGATTATTGTAGTATATCAAAAATATGCCTCATATTTTTTGAATGATTATAAATGGTATTGTGTTTTTAATTTCACTATTCATGTATTTATTCTTAGTAGAAACACAATTGATTTTTGCATGTTTATTTTGTATCCTATGACTTTGCTAAACTCACTTATTAGTTCCAGGAGTTTTTATTTTTTTTATTTTTTTATTTTTTATTTTTATTTTTTCTAGAAGCTGGAAACGGGGAGAGACAGTCAGACAAACTCCCGCATGCGCCCGACCAGGATCCACCCGGCACGCCCACCAGGGGGCGATGCTCTGCCCCTCCGGGGCGTCGCTCTGTTGCGATCAGAGCCACTCTAGCGCCTGGGGCAGAGGCCAAGGAGCCATCCCCAGCGCCCGGGCCATCTTTGCTCCAATGGAGCCTCGCTGCGGGAGGGGAAGAGAGAGACAGAGAGGAAGGAGGGGGTGGGGGTGGAGAAGCAAATGGGCGCTTCTCCTTTGTGCCCTGGCCGGGAATTGAACCCGGGTCCCCTGCACGCCAGGCCGACGCTCTACCACTGAGCCAACCGGCCAGGGCCTCCAGGAGTTTTTTGATAGATGACTTGGGATTTCCTACATACACAATTGTATCATCTACAAAAAGGGGAAGTTTTATTTCTTCCTTTCTGATCAGTATGTCTTTTAGATCCTTTCTTACCTTACTGCACTGGCAAGAACTTCCTGCAAAATGTTGAATAAGAGTGGTGACAGTGGACATCCTCGCCTAATTCCTGGTCTTAAGGGAAAATGTTCAGTCTTTCTCCGTCAAGTATAATGTTAGCTGTAGGTTTCTATAGATGCTTTTTCTCAAAGTTCCCCTGTTCTAGTTTTCATAGTTTTTAAAATGGTTAGTAGGTGTTGAATATATATATATATTTTTGGTGTTGAATATTGTCAAATGTTTTTCTGCATTGATTTATATAATTATGTGACTTTCCTCCCTTTTTAGCCTGTTAATATGGTGTATGACATTAATAATTTTTTTTTTTGTATTTTTCTGAAGCTGGAAACGGGGAGAGACAGTCAGACAGACTCCCGCATGCGCTCGACCGGGATCCACCCGGTACGCCCACCAGGGGCGAAGCTCTGCCCACCAGGGGGCGATGCTCTGCCCCTCCGGGGCATCGCTCTGCCGCGACCAGAGCCACTCTAGTGCCTGGGGCAGAGGCCAAGGAGTCATCCCCAGTGCCCGGACCATCTTTGCTCCAATGGAGCCTTGGCTGCGGGAGAGGAAGAGAGAGACAGAGAGGAAGGAGGGGGGGAGGGGTGGAGAAGCAAATGGGCGCTTCTCCTATGTGCCCTGGCCGGGAATCGAACCCGGGTCCCCCCGCACGCCAGGCCGATGCTCTACCGCTGAGCCAACCGGCCAGGGCCAATAATTTTTAAATACTGAGCCAGACCTGCATCTCTGGAATAGATCCCACTTAGTCATGGTGTATAACTCTTTTTATATACTGCTGAATTGCATTTGCTAATATTTTATTAAGGATTTTTCTGTCTGTATTCACGAGAGATATTGGTATATAGTTGTTTGGGCTTTTTTTAGTGAGAGAGACAGAGAGAGGGACTGACAGGGACACAGAGGCAGAAAGGGAGAGAGATGAGAAGCATCAATTCTTTGTTGCGGCACCTTAGTTCATTGATTGTTTTCTCATATGTGCCTTGACTGGGGGGCTACAGCAGAGCGAGTGATCCCTTGCTTAAGCCAGCGACACTGAGTTTAAGCCAGTGACCTTGGGCTTCAAGCCCGCGACCTATGGGCTCAAGCCAGTGACGATGGGGTTATGTCTATGATCCCACACTCAAGCTAGTGACCCCACACTCAAGCTGGTGACCTCGGGGTTTCAAACCTGTGTGATCTGTGTCCCAGTCCAATGTTCTATCCACTGCGCCACCTCCTGGTCAAGCTGTAGTTTCCTCTCTCTCTCTCTCTCTCTCTCTCTTTTTGTACTGCCTTTGTCTGATTTTGGTATCAGGATAAAAATAGCTTCATAAATCAGTTGGGAAGTATTCCCTCCTCTTCTTTTTTTCTGGAAGAGATGCTGTAGAATTGATATCAGATCTTTTTTTTACATAGTTTTTTAAAATTCTCTAGTGAAACCATCTAGGCCTGAAGATTGCTCTTGGGGAAGGTTAAAATTCTTTTCAACTCTACACCAGGGTTTCTACTAGGCCTCCACAGATGCCCCTGCACTGGGAAAGGAGGTCTGTGGGAGATGGACTTCTTAAGGGTGGACAGTGGTGAAAGTTGTGACTCCTCACTAAGCCTCTCCTGAGACCATCCCTTGTGGATGGGGAGGGGACTCTTTCCTGCTGAGTTGGGGGCAGAAGATCTGGCTCTTCACACAGCCTTGCTGGCCTGAGTGAGGGTGGGGCCACTGTTTCCTCCCTCTCTCCCTCCGTCCTTCCCTTTCTTCTTTCCTTGCTGCATGTGTATGTGTGTGTGGGTGGGTTGACTGGAGTAGAGTGGTTATTGTTTAAAAGTTTTCCATCTTGCTAGTCTGCTCCTGCCCTAGTCCTTGGCTAGAGAGAATGGCCTTTTGTTGGGGCTCCTGTTGTCTGTGCCCATTGGCATTTCAGGGCTGCTGGCTTCTTCAGCTCCAAGTCTGGGCCAGTTAACCCAACACTGTGTTGTTCTTTGGTCCTGACGTCCCTAATCCATCTTCCTTCTCTCTATGTTACAGACTCCGTTTATGTTTGTTTTTATATAATGTCCAGGGATTTTTAGTTGCACTTATTGGGAAGAATAGGGAAAAGTACATCTATTCCATCTCTTGGGAAGTAAAAGCTCTGACTAGTTATCTAAATGGTGATTTTTTTTCACCCCCCAGAACAATAAAAATATTGAAAAACTTAAAAGTAAGTATATTAAAACTCACAGCATTCTTCTAGTTTTAAATATTTTTATCTATACCAAAACCATAATTTGTTATAATTTTACTTCCCTGGCTTGAATGGAAGCAAACTTATCAAAATAACTTCCCCCCAAATCTACTTCTAGAAAAAGATTAGCCATTAAAAAATTTACACAAGGCCCTGGCCGGTTGGCTCAGTGGTAGAGCGTCGACCTGGCGTGCAGGAGTCCTGGGTTTGATTCCCGGCCAGGGCACACAGGAGAAGCGCCCATCTGCTTCTCCACCCCACCCCCTCTCCTTCCTCTCTGTCTCTCTCTTCCCCTCTCACAGCCAAGGCTCCACTGGAGCAAAGTTTGCCCAGGCGCTGAGGATGGCTCTGTGGCCTCTGCCTCAGGTGCTAGAATGGCTCTGATTGTGGCAGAGCTACGCCCCAAGATGGGTAGAGCATCCCCCTCTGGTGGGCGTGCCGGGTGGATCTCGGTCGGGCGCATGCGGGAGTCTGTCTGACTGCCTCCCTGTTTCCAGCTTCAGAAAAATACAAAAAAAAAAAAAAAAAAAAAAAAAATTTACACAAAACAGCCTGACCAGGTGGTGGCGCAGTGGATAGAGCGTCAGACTGGGATGCGGAGGACCCAGGTTCAAGACCCCGAGGTCACCAGCTTGAGCGCGGCTCATCTGGTTTGAGCAAAGCTCACCAGCTTGGACCCAAGCTCGCTGGCTTGAGCAAGGGGTCACACGCTCTGCTATAGCCCCACGGTCAAGGCACATATGAGAAAGCAACCAATGAACAACTAAGGTGTCGCAAGGAAAAACTGATGATTGATGCTTCTCATCTCTCTTTGTTCCTGTCTGTCTGTCCCTATCTATCCCTCTCTCTGACTCTCTCTCTCTGTCCCTGTAAAAAGACAAACACGAAACATGTATATAGGGGCCTTCCTGCTTACTTACGTGTTTACTCTGCCTCAGGCTACACTATGACAGGGCATAGTTCTGTTGGAGCCTATCTTTATTTAAAACTTGGACACTTTGTCTGGAGCCCAGGCCAGAGCCACTTGCTTGTCCTCCTCGGGCCAAGGCCCCCAGGCCCTTGTTGGTCAGGCGCCGGCACCTGCAGCCTTTAAAAGGGCCACTTGATATTCTTCAAGAAGAGCCCTTCGTTTTGCTGTTTTAAAAAAAAAATCTTGGACACTTTGTTCATTATGGATATTTTGCATTGATTTTGATATTTTAAGTAAAAATTGCCTTGAAAACTGAGCTTTTTGGTGCCTCCTTAGGTTTTACATACGAGATGATAGTCCTAGACTGAGCTAGCGAGGCAATGTTTTTTGTCTGGGTAAAGTGATGGGCTCGAGATCATCCCACAGTTTATATCTTTACCTCAACGGGGCAAATTAACGCAGATTTAGAGAAAAGACAGCTGAGGAGGCAAGCATGAGTCTCCCTGGATGTGAAGGTTCTGTTGGATGGGATGCTCTCTAAACAGGAAGTAAGAACTGCAGAAATGAGCCCTGGCTGGTGGCAAAGTGGAAAGAGCATCGTCCCTGAGCGTCACCTGAGGTTGCCAGTTATTGATAGTTCTAGCCGTGGTCCGGGCACGTATGAGGAAATCAGTATGCGCAACTATGCAGAACAATGAGCTGACGCTTCTCTCTTTTTCTCCTTGCTCTCTCTCCTACCTCTTGGGGGGTAGGTGGGGGAGAAAGTGCTGCGGGAAATGGGCCTTTCAGCTGAACCCCATCAGGGCCCAGGCTGCACAGTACACACTAGGCATTCCACATGGGAGCTCGGCTCTCCTTGTCCCCTCCACTAGGACAGGGGAGTTTCCAGGGATTTGATAGTCTCATTCCATTCTTGTGACATGGGATAGGTGTTGTGATCACGTCATTTTATAGATGAAGCAGCTTGGGCTGCCCCTTGGGAAGAGAGGATGCTTGCTGCCATCTAATGCTCTGCATGCCATCCCGCCTTACCCTTCGCTCTGTGCCCCTCCTCTGCCAGCTCTGGGCACACACTCGGGAATTCCTGGAACACCTTTTTGCTGCCTGGGCTGTAGGCTCAGCCACCCCAGGAGCAGCTTGATGTCACCTTATTTCCCTGCCCTGCTTGAACACAATGTCCTTCCTAGCCTTCCCACCCAGCCAGCCTCCTGCCTTGGCTATATTTAGGACTTTCCATGGTCTTTACCACCAGAACACTCAATCCTTTTCCAGGGTCTGAAGAGGGGCAAGTCAGAGATCTTCAGGCACCTATACTGGGAGAAAGCTTTTCTCTAGGTTTTTCCTGTATTTACACTCTCCCTTAGGTCTTTCCTACCTACTCAGGTTTTGGGTGAAATGCCTGAGTTATTAGAACATCATGGCTGGCGGAAGCCAAACCTGAGAAGAGGCTCGCTAACACCTTCTGCCCTCTAGTGGTGAAGTTATTAGTCAATCTTTCATCAGGCTGCCAACCTTTTACACCAAACTTTTTACCCTTCATAAAGCCCATACTTCTAACATTTTACCTTCCCTCCAAATAAAAGTATAAGTAATGATTACTTTCCTAGTTTTTTAGAGAATCAAAGATTCATCTAACACTTCTGATCAGCATAAAATAATCAGTTGCTATGCTAAAAGCACAGAAACTTGATGTATCATTTTCTGTAAAACTCCATGCATGATTTTGTTTCATTTATTTATTTATTTTAGCAGGCGCGGGGGCAGACAGACAGGAAGGGAGAGAGATGAGAAGCATCAACTCATAGTTGCAGCACCTTAGTTGTTCATTGATTGCTTTCTCATATATATGTGCCTTGACCATGGGGTTCTAGCTGAGCTAGTGACCTCTTGCTCAAGCCAGCAACCTTGGGTTCAAGCCAGCGAGCGTGGGCAAGCCAGCAACCTTTGGGCTCAGAGCCAGTGACTATGGGGTCATGTCTATGATCCCATGCTCAAGCCGGCGACTCCATGCTCAGACTCAAGCCAGCAACCTTGGGGTTTTGAACCTGGGCCCTCAGCATCCCAGGCTGATGCTCTATCCCAGGGGTCCCCAAACTTTTTACATAGGGGGCCAGTTCACTGTCCCTCAGACCGTTGGAGGGCCGGACTATAAAGAAAACTATGAACAAATCCCTATGCACACTGCACATACCTTATTTTAAAGTAAAAAAACAAAATGGGAACAAATACAATATTGAAAATAAAGAATAAGTAAATTTAAATCAACAAACTGACCAGTATTTCAATGGGAACTATGCTCCTCTCACTGACCACCAATGAAAGAGGTGCCTCTTCCAGAAGTGCGGTGGGGGCCGGATAAATGGCCTCAGGGGGCCGCATGCGGCCCGCGGGCTGTAGTTTGGGAACCCCTGCTCTATCCACTGTGCCACCACCTGGTCAGGTGATTCATGATTTTAAATTGACAATAGCCTATGGTCCCTCACGACAATGGAAAAGACTTTAGAGATTTTGTCCTTTTAGAGAAAAGACTTTAGAGTTGGGTCAGGGAGGACCCTGCCGCAGGGCCAGTAGAGGTCTTGGCTGTGTTTGACTTCCACAGGCCTGCTGTGCCCCGGATTGGATTCCAGGGAACTGGGCTGCAGTCTGGTCATATTCCAGCATGCAGACCCTCAGCGCTGCTTTCTCTCCTCTCCGTGGGGTGGATTTTTCTCCTAAAACCAAAGGAGGCATCTTCCGTTAATTTGAGGTTTTGGCATTGTGTTCTCTACTGCTGGCCTGCTTTCTGGCCTCTCAATCTGGACCCCCCGTCTACTATGGGTATTACAGATTGGGTGGAGCTAGTTTAATAGGCGAGAAGAGTAGAAACCCCAGCTTTCTAAGAGTGACAGATATCAGGGTCCTGGGTATGTCTGTACAGGGATTTCTCAGTCTCTTCTAACAGGCCTTGCTTTCAGGTGACCCGGCGCTTCGGGATCCCGGGGCTGAAGAAAACCATGGACTGGTTTGGCTACTACGGAGGCCCATGCCGGGCCCCCTTGCTGGAACTGAGCCCTGATGAGGAGGAGGCGCTACGTATGGATTTCACCAACAATGGCTGGCTCTGAGAGCAAGGAGGAGACAGGCAGGAGCCCGTCTCAGCTCCTGACTTGCACCTACAACCCGAAGAGGAACATGAGACACAAGGGTTCGAGGTCCCTTTTCCTACTTTAGTCCTCCAGGTGTCTCTTAGCAGGTGCCATGCATGCTCGTTTCCTATTCTCACAGCCCCATGACTTCCTAAATTTGTATCTTCAACTCTGGGTCTCTAGAGACCTCCAGTCTGGGCAAGAGAAATTGCTTACCTGTCTCTTTACTGTGGTTCCTGTGCCTAAAGACCTGCGAGCTGGGAGCCAGAGGGGAAGGGCAGGGGCGGCTGGGCACAGGGCGATGTGTTTGAAGGGAGGACTCCTTCGACTTTGGCGATACCGGATTCTAGCACAATGCAGTGGGAAGCCAGGGCTAGTCTAAGAACCCAAGTTCTGACTCTTTCCAGGGATCGTCACTTGTCTTTGAAGGGCTCCCCAAGATGCATTCCAGCCTTTCCTAAATCCATTTTGATTCATTCTGTATTCCTGTCTAGCTTTTATCTTGATCCTCAAGTGCCGAGAGGCAATCCCGAATTGGTAAATAGTGACACCTAGTGGATAAATGTTACATTGTAGGAGGACTACTGTCAATCCAGGTCTGAACCATTAGGGAAGGGGGCCTGGCCTGAGACAGAACCATCCTTCTTGCCCATAGGCACTCTGGTTTAATTATAATTATTTAATAATTAAAATCATTAAAAATAAAATAGTTAAAAACAATTACTTTGTTATTGCAATAAAGCTTAAAAAGCTGAACTACTGTGGCTGTGTAGAGATTGATGCTCCACTGCTATGCAGTTCTTAGGCTTCCTGTCCAGACATCAAGACCTGCCTCGGAGCAATCTAACTCACAAGGTTTGCTTCTTCCAAGCTCTAAGAATGGCCTTCACAATATTGAGCAAACATAGGCATTAAATTAGTGACAATCTAGAGCCTAGGCCAAGGCTTATTGAACTTTTATTTTTTTAAATTAAATTAAATTTAATTTTTTTTTTGTATTTTTCTGAATCTGGAAACGGGGAGAGATAGACAGACTCCTGCATGCGCCCGACCGGGATCCACCCGGCACGCCCACCAGGGGGCGACGCTCTGCCCACCAGGGGGCGATGCTCTGCCCCTCTGGGGCTTCGCTCTGTCGCAACCAGAGCCACTCTAGCGCCTGGGGCAGAGGCCAAGGAGCCATCCCCAGCGCCCGGGCCATCTTTGCTCCAATGGAGCCTCGCTGCAGGAGGGGAAGAGAGAGACAGAGAGGAAGGAGAGGGGTAGGGGTGGAGAAGCAGATGGGCGCTTCTCCTGTGTGCCCTGGCCGGGAATCGAACCCGGGACCCCTTGCACGCCAGGCTGACACTCTACCACTGAGCCAACTGGCCAGGGCAGCTTATTGAACTTTTAAATGAGAGAGGTAAAAAGGTTCAACTGACATATTGAGAAACACTTAGCACATTAATCAAAAAGGCTGTTTTCTCTAAAATGTTTAACCTTACTCAGTGATATCTGACAAGTGGCAGAAATCCTGAGATGACTTTTTTAATTAACTCTGGTTAAAAGAAAGGTAAACAGATTTCCTGTTTAGGGCACAGGCTAGTAGAGAATAAAAAAGCATCCATCTTCACCTGCGACTGGGACTGAAGCTTAGTGCTTAGTTCTGGACTCTCCTCACAGGCAACTTCTAGATGATCTGAGCTCAGAGGATAATGGGGTTCAGGGATGGGCCAAAAAGTCAGAGCGAGGGAGGCAGGCTAGTGTACTGGTGAAGTGCTCAGACCTGGCTTTACACGGGCCTGGGATGAAGTTCTTGGATCTGCCCCTTAGTGTCTACAGGACCTTGAGAGACGACTTAACTTCCATGAGCCTCACCTATAACACGGGGCTAGTAATAGCACCCCTCTCCCACGACTGTCTGAGCACAGTCCTGTAAAAGGGCTCTTGTGGCAGGGGAACACGCAGAGGGAGACCCAGGCAGGAGTGACTCGCCTGTGGGAAGCCAGCAGCTATGACAGTAACTGGTCTCGGGACTCGGGCACTCTGATGCTCCGGGCGAGGGGAGTACGGGGCTAAGTGCTTGGGAACCAGAAAGACCAGGACATAAACCCCACCCGGCTCTGCCACTCGCTTGGGCAAACTGAGCCTGTCTGATTGATTCAAACTGAATTTATTGGGCTGACATTGGTTAAACCTGTCTGATTTTTTCTTTTAATTCTCCTAGTCTGCAGAGCTCTTGAGAATCAGATGACACTATGTAGTCAAGTTTGCAGTGTCGTTTCCAAGCCCCCGTCTGTGATTAATTTTTAGAAACAGCAAATGGGTTAACATTCATGAGGATGAAGAGCAAGAAAGTCAAGGAAATTAAGTATAGGCAGTTCTGGTGATTTGTTTATTCCTCATAAACACTTGTTTCTACAGTACAATTCAGAGAATAAATAGAGGCACACGGCTAGAATTTCCACCACAGGCTGCGGCTGGTTCAGTGTGAGGATAAGGAAATGGGGCTGGGGTGTGGTGTGTCTGGGTCACAGGGCAACTGGAGGCCTCCATCATGATCTGTGCAGGGACCGTATTTGACAACCAGGCCTGATGGCCAAGGTTCATGGTGGAAGAGTTACAGTGAACCAAATGCAAGGAGCCAAACGCTTGTCCAGTTCACCATGGTTCTAGGATGGGTCCAGTTCTACCTAAACTACTGGTCCACTGGGAAGGAGCTATGTCAGCCCGAAGGATTCAGTTCACTCCATGGTGGGGCTCGAAATGCAGTAAGTAAGTACTAGGCCATTTTCCCTGCCCTCTGCTCTAGAATAAGTAATAAATACAAGTTATAAGGTGACTGTTTATCAGTGTCTTTCCTGACTATCCCATAAAGGGATCCTGTCCCACATCTAATGAAGGAGAGAGGCACAGTGGGGAGTACCTGCTAGAACTCAGGTAAGGAAGTCAGCCTGTCAAGTCAGGGAAAGGGAAATAGCACTTTTACCTAATCCTTCGTGGGGGAATAAGCAGACACGGACACCCATCTGGTCAGACCGAGCGCAGCCTAGAGCCATGAAGCTATCAGCAGCGAGTGGAGAGGTAACATCCAGAAAAGCTCTGGCCTGGACTTTCACAGGATGGCTGCACTATCCAAGCCATCCTTATATTTTTCCTTTTTACTCCAGGGTAGCACAAAGTACTGGCCCTCGTTTAGGGCTAGGATCATCTGCCCCAAATAGAAGCAGAATGAAGAGATTCTGTATCACCTGGCAGAAAAGGAAGTCGAAGTCAGCGGCAGGCCTGCACTGGGTAACCAGGGTGTGAGGGACAGAGAGAGCCAACAAGTGAGACAAGGGAAAGATGGAACTGGTATCCACTGCCGCAGGGCCCAGGGCCAGAGTCCTCAGAACTTCCCTGTGGCCGCAGCCGACTGGCAGGTGATGGGGCACAGCCCAAGGCTTCTGCCCAGGTCGTCTCCTCTGCCCTCACATCTGGCTCGTTTGTTCGCCTTGAGTGAATAGCGGGCACCTGCCTTCCGCAGTCCGGCTCAGCTGGCGCGCTGCCCCTCAGGCGGTGAGGCTCCGGGCCGACTTGGAGGCGCTCTGCGCCCGCTGCACGACCGCGGGACACTTCTCACGCCGCAGCAGCTTGTTGTTCTCAAACAGACCTTCGTTGCGGGGTATTCCATGGGACCCATCGGGGAAAGTCAGCAGGCCTTTGAGGAGGACAGAGGACATAAGAGAGTAACAATGGCATTAATGACTCAGAGATCAGAGGTGAGGAGAGGAAACCTCGCAGCCCTTCTCAGGGGGACTCTATTGGTGAGCTCATGATCAGGCTGGCATTAGGGACCATCACAGTGGATTGCTGGACACCCATAGGAGTAAAGCTAACAAGGTATACTTCCCCCACATTGTACTCGCCTAAGTCTCCCGTCCTGCTGGGCTGCAACTTACCAAAACCATCTACTCGGCCATTTTTAAATTCCCCCTCAAAGGTCATGTTGTCATGTCGAATGAAGACCCCGACGCCATTAAACTTGCCCTGGGCAAACTCCCCCTCATACCTGCAGAAACACAAGATGTTAGCCTTTCGGGGGATAGTGCGCTGTCCAGGTTAACTGGGTCAAGCAGCTACCAATATGTGTCATTTATTAATGCCAAGGAGCAAAGCGGATTGCACTTACCTCAGAGCTCCGCCCACCCCGCTCCCAACCAGCAGAGAAGGGTCAGAGAGCATGTATGATGTGAGGCCCTCATCTCAAGGAAATAACAGAGCAGCAGTGGGGTGGAAGGTCACACACCTCTTGCCACTTCAAATCTCAGATGTATTTGTAAAATAACCAATAAGAAACTAATGCTTATACGTTGCCTGTTTTCAGAGGGCCTGGGACAAGCTCTGGTTTGACCAGGTGTTTATCACTATCATTTTTAGATCAGAGTCTCCCTAGCTTAAGGCTGAGAAAAGAATGACCCAGTACCTACCTTGAGCCATCTGAGAAGGTCAGTACCCCAAAGCCATTGAAGAGCCCATTCTCAAAATGACCCAGGTAGGTGCCACCATCTGCAAACATCAGTTGACCAAAACCATGTCTGCGGCCTGAGCAAAGAGAAGGACAGGTGTCAGGTTGGGCTGGGGAGCTTCAGGGTCCCCTCTCACTGTCTAACATCCACTGCCTTCCATTATCCCACCCACAAAGGAAAGAAGAGAAGCAGTGACATTATCAGGGCAGAGGACTACCACCCAGGGTAATAACCTGGCTCCTGCGACCTTCCCATCTTGTCCCAAGCATCAGATTCGGAGCCGGTCCCTCTAAGCATGAAAGATAAAGGAGCACTTAAAATAGCACACAGTACATATATTAATGTGGCAGGCACTCTCCTAAGCACTTTGTATTTGTTGTCTTATTCAATCCTCCTGACAGCCTTATGAGGTGGGCACAGTACTATTATTATTACCATTTAACAGAGGTGGGAACCAAGGCAAAAAAAGCTAAATAACTTACTCAAGATCCCAGAGCAATTAAGTGGTAGAGCAAGAGTGCAAACACAGCAGGCAGCCTGACCCGACAGCCCTGACACTCACTACATTGCTACGCTGAGGAAAAGAAAGGCACGCCGCTCAGCACCAGGAAGCTGCTGTGCAGACCTCACAGCCTGACTGGCAATGCGGACTGGAGCTCTGTTACATCAGCACGGCTGAGCTTACTCACTGAACTGACCAGAAAACAGAGCAAGACGCAGGAGGAGCACTAATGCTTTTCAAACAAAGTAGAGGCAGTTCTTTTGGTGAACAGAGGCTCCCCAGCAGAGCCTCAGGAAGACTCTCCTCCAAAGGTCATATTGCCTGACTGGTGGTGGCACAGTGGACAGAGTGTTGACCTGAGTTGCTGAGGTCCTCGGTTTGTAACCCCAAGGTCGCCGGCTTGAGTGCAGGCTCACCAGCTTGAGCGTGGAGTCACTAGCTTGAGTGTGGGATCGTCGATATGACCCCATGGTCGCTATCTTGAGCCCAAGGTCACTGGCTTGAGCAAGGGGTCACTGGCTCAGCTGGAGCCCACCGGTCAAGGTATGTAGGAGAAACAATCAATGAACAACTAAAGTGCTGCAACTATGAGTTGATGCTTCTCATCTCCCTCCATTCCTGTCTCTTTCTCTCTCTCTGTCTCTCATGCAAAAAAATAAATAAGTAAAGGTCCTATTAAAGGGGTCAGCAAGTGTCTGGGAGGCAGGAGAAAAGGCTGGAGATGTACAGAGGCAAGGTCACATCCCATCTGCACAATTTCTCCTCCCAAGGCTCAAGAATTGATCAGCTATAGGATCTACCATGAAAAGAATAAGGCACATGTCTGGAAACGGCGTGAACTGTTTTTTGTTGACACAACTGTGAAGAGTTGAGTCGCCCTGGGGCAGTTCCTCGCTTGCTAGGACAGAGCCCATGGGACTTCTAAGTGGCCAGACTGTTTCCAAACTGAACACCATCAAACTAATTCCTATATAGTCTCAGGCTCCGAAAAATTTTACCATTCCTGTGAATAGATACTTCCTTTTAAATTAATTTATTTATTCATTTTAGAAAGGAAAAAGAGAGAGGAGGGGTGTGGAGGTAGGAGCAGGAAGCATCAACTCCCATATATGCCATGACCAGGCAAGCCCAGGGTTTCGAACCAGCGCCCTCAGCATTCCAGGGTTGACGCTTTATCCACTGCGCCACCACAGGCCACAAAGGTAATGAACTGTCACAGGAAATTCAAGGCAAATAATGTCACTGCTCTTGAGTGGCTGACTTAATATCCTTAAATTCTTTTTTTTTTTTTTTTTTTTTTTTTTTACAGAGACAGAGAGAGAGTCAGAGAGAGGGATAGATAGGGACAGACAGACAGGAACGGAGAGAGATGAGAAGCATCAATCATCAGTTTTTCGTTGCGACACCTTAGTTGGTCATTGATTGCTCTCTCATATGTGCCTTGACCATGGGGCTACAGCAGACCAAGAAACCCCTTGCTCAAGCCAGCGACCTTGGGTCCAAGCTGGTGAGCTTTTGCTCAAACCAGATGAGTCCGCGCTCAAGCTGGCGACCTTGGGGTCTCGAACCTGGGTCCTCCACATCCCAGTCTGACGCACTATCCACTGTGTGACTGCCTGGTCAGGTATCCTTAAATTCTTAAGATTCACTGGAATCAAGTCATTGCAATAAGTTTTGTATTTTCTGAATTATTGGTGCTAAAAATAATTTATTTTACTCTGCTGAGTGCATTAGCATTTAGAAAAACAATTCCCAAATAATATCACTAAAAGATAAAAGGGTTAAAACACAATTTAGAAGTGGAAAGATATAACTTAATTTTGGAGATTGGATTTACCAACAGTTATTTTTTAATTCTTTTATTTATAATCCTAACATTCAATAAAGGAACAGCACTATCAGATTAAATCTTGGAATTAGACCCAAAAATGCATAAAGTTGGCTTATTTATCCTGAAGTATACTGCTCACAAAAATTAGGGGATCTGGGAACATGCAGATAGTCCAGTACTTTCAGCCTTTTGAATAGTGTATTTTCACCAATGAAATAATAGTTGGTTTTGCATCTCATTTGCAAAATCAAACAACTTTCTTTGACTTGTCATTTGCTTTTCTGATGTCCTTGTTTAATAAAAAAAAAATCAAATGCTGCTTTTTTTTATCGTTTCATATTCATTTTTAAATATCCCCTAATTTTTGTGAGCGGTATATTTGCCCTTCAGCCAAATGTTCACCACTGGATACCCAGGGGTCCTCTCACCCTCCTTCCACTCGCCACGGTATTCCTCCCCACTGGAATAGGTGAAGGAACCTTTGGTCAGGGTCATGGTGACAGCTTACAGAAGGATGAAAACTGCAGGACAAGCAGAGAGAACCAGTGTCACAGGATGACTGGACGCACGGCCCACAAAGCAACTCTGTAGCTACGTTCTGAAGGCTCCCAGCTCCATTAAGCGTGTACCACCTTGACAAGACCACCCACCTCTCCAACCATCACCGTCACTGCCCCTGCCCAAGCAGTCTTATCCTCCTACTTGTCTTTTAAGTTTTCAGCCAGTTCTAACTTTCTATGACCTGAGATGGAAATTTAGGATAAATCTGCAAATATTTATTTGATACCGACTATATAATTAGTCAATGTGTAAAATACAGTCTCTTTCCTCAATGAGTTTATAATCTAGTTGATAAGACTAACAATCAAAACACTTAATAATATGAGAAAGAATATAATTAAGTGCCAGACTGAATGAATGGCAGAGAAGAACAAAGACAAGGGGGGGGTGGGATGTAAAACAAGCAGAGCAGAACACAAGGCGCAGTTCCAGACCGAGAAGATGTGGGGACAAAAACCCACGGAGCAACAGAAGCACACGTTCAGCAGGAAACCACGCAGCCGGTTCTTCCTGGAGCTGAAGGCACATTTAGGGAGTAAACGGAAATAGATTTCTCTAGATACGTTCAGTCAAAATCTTATATCGATGAAGAACCTCTAAGATTTAATCCAAGCTCCCTCATTTTCTAGATAGAGAAACAGAAGCCCGGAGAGTTCAAAGCTAGTCAGTGACCAAGGGGGAACTAGTGGCCAGGCCTCCCCTGACTCTGCCAGTTCTTTTTCTTTGTACTATGGGCTCTGCTTTCAGGGTCAGGCGAACGGAAGGAGGCCTTTGGCAGCTAGGTAGAAGAGTTTATAGCGGATAAGGTGGATGTAAAGGAAAAGATTCAGGGATGGGGGGGTGTTGGACAGGGATGTAATGTGATGAAAGCAAAGTTTAAGGAAAATGAAACTGGCAGCAGGACACAGATGAGCTGGAGCAGCAAAACCTACAGCCAGAGAAGCTTACAAGGCAGGAGATGTGATAATTCAGTAGATTGTGGAAATGAGCTCAAATGATTGTCCCTTCATTCATGCCCTTGCCACATGTCATGGCAGATTGTTCATTAAGAGGCAGTTTAAAAAAAAAAAAAAAAGAGGCAGTTTATTTATTCCCCCACCCACTGGATCTGGGTGGGTTTATAACTAATGGAACGTCAGCAGAGGTGATACAGCAGAGGTCTGAAAAGCACTTGTGCATTGGGCTTGCTATCTGCTGCACTTGGAACTGTTCATCCCCATGTGAACAAGCCTCGGCTAATCTGCTGGATGATGAAAGGCCACATGCAGCAGCGGTCTCAGCTGAGCACAGATGTGTCCGTGAGCTCAGGCAAGACCAGAAGAGCTGCCCTTCTGAGCCCAGCCCCAAATTACTAGCCCACAGAATCACGTATTAAGAAACAGTTGTTCAAATCAAACAGAGATGAAAAACTCAATTCACAAGCTGAAAAACGAGGTAACAAGCTTAGCTAATAGAACAGGCCAGAGAGAAGGTAGGATTAGTGAAATAGAAGACAAGCAACTTGAGGCACAACAGAGAGAAGAAGAAAGAGACTCAAAAATTAAAAAAAAATGAGATAGCCCTACAAGAATTATCGGACTCCATCAAAAAGAATAACATAAGAATAATAGGTATATCAGAGGGAGAAGAGAGAGAAAATGGAATGGAGAACATACTCAAACAAATAATAGATGAGAACTTTCCAAGCCTGTGGAAAGAACTAAAGCCTCAAATTCAAGAAGCAAACAGAACTCCAAGTTTTCTTAACCCCAACAAACCTACTCCAAGGCACATCATAATGAAATTGGCACAAACCAACGGCAAAGAAAAAATTCTCAAGGCAGCCAGGGAAAAGAAGAATACAACATATAAAGGAAGGCCCATTAGATTATCATCAGATTTCTCAACAGAAACTCTACAAGCTAGAAGAGAGTGGACCCCAATATTTAAAGTCCTGAAAGAGAGAAACTTTCAGCCACGAATACTATACCCATCAAAGCTATCCTTCAATTATGAAGGAGAAATAAAAACATTCACAGATACAGAAAAGATGAGGGAATTTATCATCAGAAAACCCCCACTCCAGGAATTACTAAAGAGGGTTCTCCAATCAGATACAAAGAACAAAAAAAAAACAAAGCCACAAGTAAAAGCTTCAAGAAGAACACAACAAAACCAAATTTAAACTGTGACAACAACAAAAAGAAAGCGGGGGAGAGGATGGAGATTAAAAGTAGCAAAGGACAATGGAGTGCAAAAGTACTCATAAAATAGTGCACTACAATGAACAGGGTAGGAACCCTTTTCATTACTTAATGGTAACCACCATTGAAAAAACCACCACAGAAGCACATGAGATAAAAAAGATAGCAACAGAGGAAAGATGTATGGAATACAACCAAATAAAAACAAAAGATAGAAAAACGAAAGAGAAGGATCAAACAAGACACAAAACTAACAGAAAGCAGTCTATAAAATGGCAATAGGGAACTCACAAGTGTCAATAATTACACTAAATGTAAACGGATTAAACTCACCAATAAAAAGGCACAGAGTAGCAGAATGGATTAAAAAAGAAAATCCAACTGTATGCTGCCTACAAGAAACTCATCTAAGCAACAAGGATAAAAACAAATTCAAAGTGAAAGGCTGGAAAACAATACTCCAAGCAAATAACATCCAAAAAAAAGCAGGCATAGCAATACTCATATCTGATAATGCTGACAGCAAAAGTACTCAGAGACAAAAATGGCCATTTCATAATGCCTTGCTAAGGGGACACTGAATCAAGAAGACATAATTCTTAATATATATGCACCAAACCAAGGAGCACCAAAATATATAAGACAGCTACTTATTGTCCTTAAAACAAAAACTGACAAAAATACAATCATACTTGGAGACCTCAATACACTGCTGACGGCTCTAGATCGGTCATCCAAACAGAGAATCAACAAAGATATAGTGGCCTTAAACAAAACACTAGAGCACCTGGATATGACAGACATCTACAAGACATTTCATCCCAAAGTGACTGAGTATACATTTTTCTCCAGTGTACATGGATCATTCTCAAGAATTGACCATATGTTAGGCCACAAAAACAACATCAGCAAATTCAGAAAAATCAAAATTCAGAAAAAGCATATTTTCTGATCATAAAACCTTGAAACTAGAATTCACTGCAAAAAAGAGGGAAAAAAATCCCACAAGAATGTGGAAACTAAACAACATACTTTTAAAAAATGAATGGGTCAAAGAAGAAATAAGTGCAGAGATCAAAAGATATATACAGACAAATGAAAATGATAATACGACATATCAGAATCTATGGGATGCAGCAAAAGCAGTGAAGTTCATATCACTTCAGGCATATATGAACAAACAAGAGAGAGCCCAAGTGAACCACTTAACTTCACACCTTAAGAAACTAGAAAAAGAAGAACAAAGACAACCCAAAACCAGCAGAAGAAAGGAGATAATAAAAATCAGAGCAGAAATAAATGAAATAGAGAACAGAAAAACTATAGAAAAAAATTAATAGAGGCCTGACCTGTGGTGGCGCAGTGGGATAAAGCGTCGACCTGGAACACTGAGGTCGCCGGTTCGAAACCTTGGGCTTGCCTGGTCAAGGCACATATGGGAGTTGATGCTTCCTGCTCCTCCCCCTTCTCTCTCTCTCTCTGTCTCTCTCTCTCACTCCTCTCTCTCTAAAAAAAATCAATAAATAAAATATTTTTAAAAAAAATTAATAGAACAAGGAGCTGGCTCTTTGAAAAGATCAACAAAATTGACAAACCCTTGGCAAGACTTACCAAGGAAAAAAGAGAAAGAACTCATATAAACAAAATCCAAAATGAAAGAGGAGAAATCACCACGGACATTGTAGTTATACAAAGAATCATTGTAGAATACTATGAAAAACTTTATGCCACTAAATTCAACAATCTTGAAGAAATGGATAAATTCCTAGAACAATACAACCTTCCTAGACTGAGTCAAGAAGAAGCAGAAAGCCTAAACAGACCTATTAGTAGAGAAGAAATAGAAAAAACCATTAAAAACCTCCCCAAAAATAAAAGTCCAGGTCCAGACGGCTATACCAGCAAATTTTATCAAACATTCAAAGAAGACTTGGTTCCTATTCTACTGAAAGTCTTCCAAAAAATTGAAGAAGAAGCAATACTTCCAAACACATTTTATGAGGCCAACATAACCCTCATACCAAAACCAGGCAAGGATGGCACAAAAAAAGAAAACTACAGACCAATATCTCTAATGAATACAGATGCTAAAATACTAAACAAAATACTAGCAAATCAAATACAACAACATATTAAAAAAATAATACATCATGATCAAGTGGGATTCATCCCAGAAACTCAAGGATGGTTCAACATACGTAAAACGGTTAACATAATACACCATATCAACAAAACAAAGAACAAAAACCACATGATCTTATTAATAGATGCAGAAAAGGCTTTCGATAAAATATAACACAATTTTATGTTTAAGACTCTCAACAAAATGTGTATAGAAGGAAAATATCTCAACATGATAAAGGCCATATATGATAAACCATCAGCTAACATCATATTAAATGGCACAAAACTGAAGCCTTTCCCCCTTAAATCAGGAACAAGACAGGGTTGTCCACTCTCTCCACTCTTATTTAATGTGGTACTAGAGGTTCTAGCCAGAGCAATCAGACAAGACAAAGAAATAAAAGGCATCCATATCGGAAAAGAAGAAGTAAAGCTATCACTTTTTGCAGATGATATGATCCTATACATCGAAAACCCCAAAGAATCCACAAAAAGACTACTAGAAACAATAAGCCAATACACTAAGGTCGCAGGATACAAAATTAACATACAGAAGTCCACAGCCTTTCTATATGCCAACAATGAAACATTTGAGAACGAACTCAAAAGAATAATCCCCTTCACGATTGCAACAACAACAACAAAAATACCTAGGAATAAACATAACAAAGAATGTAAAGGACTTATATAATGAAAACTATAAACCATTGTTAAGGGAAATCGAAAAAGATATAATGAGATGGAAGAATATACCTTGTTCTTGGTTAGGAAGAATAAATATAATCAAGATGGCCACATTACCCAAAGCAATATACAAATTTAATGCAATTCCCATCAAAATTCCAATGACATTTTTTAAAGAAATGGAGCAAAAAATCATCAGATTTATATGGAACTATAAAAAACCCCGAATAAGCCCTGGCTGGTTGGCTCAGCGGTAGAGCGTTGGCCTGGCATGCGGGGGACCCGGGTTCGATTCCCAGCCAGGGCACACAGGAGAAGCGCCCATTTGCTTCTCCACCCCCACCCCCTCCTTCCTCTCTGTCTCTCTCTTCCCCTCCCGCAGCCAAGGCTCCATTGGAGCAAAGATGGCCCGGGCGCTGGGGATGGCTCCTTGGCCTCTGCCCCAGGCGCTAGAGTGGCTCTGGTCACGGCAGAGCGATGCCCCGGAGGGGCAGAGCATCGCCCCCTGGTGGGCAGAGCGTCGCCCCTGGTGGGCTTGCCAGGTGGATCCCGGTCGGGCGCATGCGGGAGTCTGTCTGACTGTCTCTCCCCGTTTCTAGCTTCAGAATAATAAAAAAAAAAAAAAAAAAAAAAACCAAAACGAATAGCCAAAGCAATCCTAAAGAAAAAGAATGAAGCTGGGGGCATTACAATACCTGACTTCAAACTATATTATAGGGCCACGACAATCAAAACAGCATGGTATTGGCAGAAAAATAGACACTCAGACCAATGGAACAGAATAGAAAACCAAGAAGTAAAACCACATATATATATATATAGTCAAATAATTTTTGATAAAGGGGCCAACAACACACAATGGGGAAAAGAAAGCCTCTTCAACAAATGGTGCTGGGAAAACTGGAAAGCCACATGCAAAAGAATGAAACTGGACTACAGTTTGTCCCCCTGTACTAAAATTAACTCAAAATGGATCAAAGATCTAAACATAAGACCTAAAACAATAAAGTACATAGAAGAAGACATAGGTACTCAACTCATGGACCTGGGTTTTAAAGAGCATTTTATGAATTTGACTCCAAAGGCAAGAGAAGTGAAGGCAAAAATTAATGAATGGGACTACATCAGACTAAGAAGTTTTTGCTCAGCAAGAGAAACTGATAACAAAATAAACAGACAGCCAACTAAATGGGAAATGATATTTTCAAACAACTGCTCAGATAAGGGCCTAATATCCAAAATATATAAAGAACTCATAAAACTCAACAACAAACAAACAAACAATCCAATAAAAAAATGGGAAGAGGACATGAACAGACACTTCTCCCAGGAAGAAATACAAATGGCCAACAGATATATGAAAAGATGCTCATCTTCTTTAGTTATTAGAGAAATGCAAATCAAAACTGCAATGAGATACCACCTCATACCTGTTAGATTAGCTATTATTAACAAGACAGGTAATAGCAAATGTTGGAGAGGCTGTGGAGAAAAAGGAACCCTCATTCACTGTTAGTGGGAATGTAAAGTAGTAATAACCATTATGGAAGAAAGTATGGTGGTTCCTCAAAAAACTGAAAATAGAACTACCTTATGACCCAGCAATCCCTCTACTGGGTATATACCCCAAAACTCAGAAACATTCATACGTAAAGACACATGCAACCCCATGTTCATTGCAGCATTGTTCACAATGGCCAGGACATGGAAACAACCAAAAAGCCCGTCAATAGACGACTGGATAAAGAAGATGTGGCACATATACACTATGGAATACTACTCAGCCATAAGAAATGATGACATCGGATCATTTACAGCAAAATGGTGGGATCTTGATAACATTATACCGAGTGAAATAAGTAAATCTGAAAAAACCAGGAACTGCATTATTCCATACGTAGGTGGGACATAAAAGTGAGACTAAGAGACATTGATAAGAGTGTGGTGGTTACGGGGGGAGGGGGGAGAGGGAGAGGGGAAGGGGGAGGGGGAGGGGCACAAAGAAAACTAGATAGAAGGTGACAGAGGACAATCTGACTTTGGGTGATGGGTATGCAACATAACTGAACAACAAGATAACCTGGACATGTTTTCTTTGAATATATGTATCCTGATTTATTGATGTCACCCCATTAAAAAAATAAAATTATCAAGAAAAAAGAAACGGTTGTTGTTTTGGGGTGGTATATTACCCAGCAAACACACCCAGATATAAGATCATAAGGCCTGAGCAAGGCGGCTATCAGAGTAATGGGAGCAGAAGAAATGACTATGACAGATACATCATAGAAAAAAACAACCACCACCATCATCCCATAACATTTGAAGACTGGCTAGGTATGACTGCACACGAGTGGTAAAACAATGTTTATATTCAAGAATACAGTATAGAAAGGGACTTAAGATACCCCAAATAACATTAGTTATAAATAGAGATAAATAGAATCATTTGGCATATTTAAAAAATGCGATCCCTATTTCCCTTTTAAAATTCCCTAGGTCTTTTTTAATCTCCCTTTTCCAGATCAGAATACTATACTGTTTTCTCAAGTAATTGTGACAATGCAGAGTCTGAGGCCCACACCCAGGTCTACTGAATCAGGTTCCGTACAGTTAGAGCCTGGGATGTGCAGTGTTAACAAGCACATCATTAGATTCTTACATACTTAAAAGCTAGCGAACTATTACTCCAATAAATGAAAATACTGTGTGTGAAGAACTCTCTGACCTATATAAATCACCAGTGAAAGATCCCCTGTTATTAATAATTAACCTAGAGTCTGACCTCAGGCACCTGACTGAGTCCCAACAGGACAAGTACACCTCTTATTCAGAACACTGAGGCCAGACCTGGAGGACAATTTTTTAAAAATCCCTGTAGGCCTGGTGCCAACAGCTAGTTTCCTTTTGCGTCAAGTCCCAGAGAAGCCCCAATCACACACAACATTAAGGGTTGTGTTGATTGATGCCCCCACTGTGGAAAATAAAGATGGGGATACAAAGAGTAGGTTCCATAATACAACAAAAAATGATGCTTTAAGTGTTCAATTAAAACAAGATGTACATTGTTTTCTCCAAATGCTGGTGGTGGACAGTGCTAAGTTATACTCCAGGTCAGCCAACACAGCCATCTACACTCAACTGAGCTAGCCCTAGAGAAATTATTTGAAATACCTTCATAATAGTAACTAACATTTATTGACTACTTTAGCATATGCTGTAATTGTTTTCAAAACACATTATCTAATTTTATCTCACAACTTTATGAGGTGGGCATTATTATTACTTCCACTCTACAGATGAGGAAACTGAGGAACAGAGAGGGTTAGTTAACTAAGGTCACCCCACTAACACATGGAAGTTAGAATCTGAACCCTGGCCGTTGGCTCTCAGGTCCACTTTTTTTTTTTTAAGTGAACAGAAGGGAGATAGTGAGGCAGACTCCCATATGTGCTCGACCAGGATCCACCTGGCAATCCCACATATCTGGGGGCTGATGCTTAACTATGGAGCTATTTTTAGTGCTTGAGGCCAACACACTCAGATCAACCAAGCTATCCTCAGTGCCACCCAGGGCTATTGCTTGAACCAATCGAGCTACTGGCTGCAGGAGGGGAAGTGGGAGAGAAGAGAGAGAGGGTAGGGGAGAAAAGCAGATGGGTCACTTCCCCTTTGTGCCTGGACTGGGAACTCAACCCGGGACATCCATATGCAGGGCCGACGCTCTATCCACTGAACTACCAGCCAGGGCCTACGGTCCACATTCTTCAACTCCATCCTATCCTGCCTCCCAGTATAATATATTGGTGTTGTGGACCCTGGTAGCACAAAGTCCTGGCCTCACTGTGTAATCCTGGGCAACTTATTTAAGTGTCTTTAAACCTCAGCCTACTGTTCTATAAAGTGGAGGTAATATACCTACCTCACAGAGTCAGTGTGTGGATTAAATGAAATAATATACATAAAAGTACCTAAAATACTTACACTCTAGCCCTGTCCTTTACATGTTGTTCTTTTCCTCCATCAAAGAGACATCTAAACTCTCATACTTACTATGATGAATATTTCTCTAAAGTCTCAGTATAAAAATGCTACCAACATACTTTGAATAGCATTTTGGGGGGAAAAAAGTGATTTTGACTAATGAGGTAAATACTGAGTAGAGGAAATGCAAACTACAGTTGCCACCTATCTGTGCTTTAACAAAACCCTGTGGGAGCCTGACCAGGCGGTGGCGCAGGGGATAGAGCGTCAGACTGGGATGCAGAGGACCCAGGTTCAAGACCCCGAGGTTGCCAGCTTGAGCGTGGGCTCATTTGGTTTGAGCAAAAGCTCACCAGCTTGGACCCAAGGTCTCTGGCTCGAGCAAGGGGTTACTCGGTCTGCTGAAGGCCCTCGGTCAAGGCACATATGAGAAAGCAATCAATGAACAACTAAGGTGTTGCAATGTAAAACTAATGATTGATGCTTCTCATCTCTCCGTTCCTGTCTGTCTGTCCCTGTCTATCCCTCTCTCTTGTCTCTGAAAAAAAACACACACACACACACAAAACCCTATGGGCTGTTTTCATTTTGGCCTATGTCATAATAATTTTTGATACAGATGCTGTATGCCCAGAAATAATCTGAGATGAAATCAGCCTGGCCTGAACAGGGTGGGGCCGCCACACCTTCTAGGCTCTGTCTCTGTCTCAAAGCTCTAGTTTCATCCCAGATATGAGTACAGATGAGTTCCAAGATCCCCTGTGATCTTACCCAAATACAGAGAAACATTCACTTCTACCCCCATAAAGAAGGTCAATTTTTGTGGAAGTGCTTCTACAGCTTGGATGTCAATCAATCCCATAGGTCCATCAGAGACTTTCTTATTTTTCTAGTTACTCCGAAATTCCATGTCCAGGGTCTTTCACATAATAGAAGATAGCCCAAGAAAATGATTATTTTCTCTTGTCTCAAAGCCCCTCAAAACGCCTGGGGCTATTCTCTCAGAGAGTTGATGCCATCTCTGTCCCATCAATGTTCACAAGGTCAGCATACAATTTTAGGCAGATAGCCTCTTATTGTCAGCCCAGCATCAGAGTATGCCTGGGGTAGAGGTCAACATGACTCCACTGTAAATACAACAGTAATAAGAGGCAGAGAAACAATTTTCCATGAAAACAGCAAGGGAAAACGCTTTTCAGTCCAGACAGGCATTGTGATAGCTAGAGGCCATCTTCAGCTCTTCCCAGAACAAATTAAGTCAGAGACTAAAAGTCAGCTTATGGTATTGTACAAATCTGAAGCATCTCATTCCTTCAAACCAAGTCAGAATCTCAAAGTCTGTATCTTCTATTAAATCTTATGACTGCCCTGGCCGGTTGGCTCAGTGGTAGAGCGTTGGCCTGGCGTGCAGAGGTCCCGGGTTCGATTCCCGGCCAGGGCACACAGGAGAGGCGCCCATCTGCCTCTCCACCCCTCCCCCTCTCCTTCCTCTCTGTCTCTCTCTTCCCCTCCCGCAGCCAAGGCTCCATTGGAGCAAAGATGGCCCGGGCGCTGGGGATGGCTCCCTGGCCTCTCCCCCAGGCCCTAGAGTGGCTCTAGTTGCGGCAGAGCGTCGCCCTCTGGTGGGTGTCCCGGGTGGATCCCGGTCGGGCGCATGCGGGAGTCTGTCTGACTGTCTCTCCCCGTTTCCAGCTTCAGAAAAAAAATAAATAAATAAAAATAAATCTTATGACTAAACAATTGTTCCAAAATATAAAAACAAAATCATTACTTATACAAAAGATGATAAAATAGGGCATTTCTTTTACATGTTAGGCAGTGGTTTGTCTTCACTTGAAACTTTAGAAGGAGTTACTGCTGGACAGTTTGAGGAGTCGGGTTGACAACACAGGGACTCAGGGGGCGCAGTCTCTTGTTCACTTTCTCTCAAGGCCCCATGAAACTCCCAAATAGCGGCATCCCACCTTGTTTCAGGGGACCAGTAGAAGGTCCCTGAAAGAAAGGGAGCATCATCTCTCAACCTAACCCTGCAACCATCCTCTCCTATTTGTTATTAAAAGTATTGTGCTGCAAATTTCCATTTCTTTTTGATCTAGGGAGATATAGCAAACTCCCTTCAATAGTTGCTTATCAAAATAAAGTTCATTCCCAAAAACACAAGCAGAAGTGCTAATTAAAGGGAATACCTTAACCTTGGGACTAAGGCCATGGTTAAACACATTTGACTAGAAACTTCTACTTATGTCCAAATAATTGATATTATGATTGCCAGGGGGTAGTGGCAGGATTTTCATTTATGACTTCTGTAATTAGCCATGTTAAGTAACACTCATCTGCATAGCCACTGACCCAGAAAAAACTGCATCAGTTACGATGGTCATTGATACAAATCGAGTTTAATAAAATATAGTCAGTGCTGCCTGACCTGTGGTGGCATAGTGGATAAAGTGTCAACCTAGAAACGCTGAGGTTGCCGGTTCAAAACCCTGGGCTTGCCTGGTCAAGGCACATATGGGAGTTGATGCTTTCTGCTCCTCCCCCCTTCTCTCTCTCTCTCTCTCTCTCTCTCTCTCCCCCCTCTGTATAATGAATAAATAAAATCTTTATTAAAAAAATTTAAAAATAAAATAAACTTTCCTTTAAAAAAAATAGTGCTAATGAAGACTGAAAATCCAATACTTTAATAAGATTGTAAATCAGTATTTGTATCAGTTATACAAAAAATCTTTTTAAAGAGAAAGATGGCCTATAAGTTTAGGCTTCAGCTATACACTTGGAGTCTAGTCACAAAATCAAGATAATTCATGCTTCTTCTAAACAGATAGCCACCCTTTCTGCTCTCTTGTTGGATGGGGTGCAAAGAATCAATCCAAGCATTATCTAAAAGGAAAGGACTATTTTGTCCCTGTAAACTAATAATACACTATTTGTCTGCACAAAAGACTATATCCCTGCTATCTTTCTTTTCTCCTGAACCTACTTCTAAATAGAAGTAGGAAACAGAAATAACCTGTTTCCATTGTTTGTCTTTTTCTTTAACTTTTTAGAAATCAAACTTGTTAAAAATATTTTTGTATAGTAACCTGTGTCCAATTTGAGAGGATTAAAACACACACACACACACACACGCGCGCGCGCGTGCACACGAGGAATAGATTTTCCATTTAAGAATATTGTTTGGAGGTAGCAAGCTTAACTACTCATATATACTTCAACACTGTCCCCCTCCCAAGCTTCCCTTCCCAGAGTAGGACAGTCTTGTCCAAGTTCCTTCTATTATAAAGAAAGCAGTTCTGCCCTGGCCCAATAGCTCGGTTGGTCTGAGCATCCTCCAGAAGCACAGAGGTTGTTGGTTCATTCTGGTCAGGGCACATACAGGAACAGATTGATGTTCCTCTCTCTCTCTCTCTCTCTCCCCTGTCTTCCTCTTTCTCCCCCCCCCCCCCGCCCTCTTTCTAAAATCAATAAAAAATAAATTAAAAAAAAGGGTCTTAGGCTTTTAGAACCTAGAATCTTAAAGAGAAGAAAGTGAAGGCTTTAATGAACAAAGAAGAAACCTTGAACAAAAAGTCAAACGTTCTTTTTAAAGTGATTTAAATGAGCTTGAAACAACTTTTTATTATGTCATCTCTTTTTCTGTTAAGGCTCCTTTTCCACTTGAAAAGTAAACAAATATATCACTACTAGGTCAAGATCTTTTTTGAAGAAGACTCTGGAATGATTACATTGAAGAACCTGGGAAGAAAATCCTGACACCAGAAAGAAGGTAAAAAATAAAAAATAAAAAGATGACTTAGGGGTGATGAGGACTGCCAGGATACTATTTTATCTCATGGATAAGGAAAATGCTTGGTCCGGTTCCAACATAGCTGAGTTACTCCTGCGGATACCCAAGCAGTTGGGATGCTAGACTACAAGGATGCTACTACCATTAACTTAGTGAGGCATCCCATTTCCCTAAACCTTGATGGACGGGACGTCTCTCCATCACAGTGTGAGCGAGGCAGGCCCAGAGCAAACAAAGCCCTAGGTGGCAAAAGGCAACACTTGCCTATCGACTTCCCCTTTCCTTTAATCACCCACTCTTGCCTTCCAGAAATGCTCCATCCCTCCACTCCAGGTCTGCTCTCCCGACCCGGCCGGACTTTCTGCTCGCACAGGTCTGCCATCCCCATCGACCCCGCTCGCTAACCCGGGTGCCGTGGGCTCCCTCAGGCCTGGGCCCCCAGCGGTGGGGACGGGAGGCCCGAGTTTGGGACCCTGGGACAGCCTCCCTGTGGTCAGCGGGTCGGGGACAGAGCCACGCTCCCAAGCCCCCGTCATCTCGAGCTGGGCTCCTCTGTCCCTCCCTCACCCGTCACACTCTCCCGGCCCCCTCCCACCCGCGCTGCAAGCCAACCTGGGCTCCGCCTTTTGGGGTGGCTGTCCGCCCCGGCGCGGGGTTCCAGCGGCCGGTACCTCCACTCTGTGGGGCTTTCCTTTGCCACCTGCCCCTCTGCCACTTCCACCAGCTTCTGTCCCACTTGACGCCGCCATCCCCGGCAGACGCACTGGGTATAATTCCCGTTGCCCATTGGCTGTTACCTAGGCAACCGGGAGCAACGCCACTCCCCATTGGCTCAGCTCAGGCTCGGCGCCATCTTTGTGCGGGGCTAGGGTCTCAAGTGCCCGGGCCAAATATCCGAAAGAGAGATGGGGCTGAGTCCCCGGTTCCACCTTGGCAACCCTGATAAAAGAGAACTCGGGTCTCGTCTACCCGGAGGCAGCCTAGCCGAAATATCAACCCCAAATCAAACAAAATCTGCGTCTGACGCAGCAGGGGCCACCAAATCAAGCGGCTCCGATCTCCATAGTTGTAATGGCCCCAACGCGGAGTTTAAGGACACACCCTAAACACGGCTTTTGAAGTGCATCTCTGTAAATTGTAAGGCGCTGGAGCGGACATCTGTCGTTTAATTAGTGTCAACACTCTGCAAGTACTGTGATATCAAGACACTTTTTCATTCATTGTGGGCTTTCTGTTTTCGTAGTCATTACCCAGATCCTTTGTGTTTAAAATGTGTCAAAATTGAGCAAATTCTCCCAAATACCACGCACAGCAATCCCTTTATCCAAATGTTTATTTACTGAACAATGGGAATGCAGCACGATGCTAGGGTTCTGCCAGGCTAGAAAAGACATGATCACTGCTTTCATGGGACTTATTGCCTAAAAGGGAAAAAGAAAAGATTCATGCACGTGGGAAAATCCAAGACTATATTTAAGTATTAAGAGAAGGCAAATGCATGAAGACAATAAATTGTCTCTCTGATTTGGGATTTTTTCTTATCTGTAGGCTAGAAAATTATAATAATGATGATGATAAAGGTTTCCCAGGACTTGTTTGAGAATACAATGTCAAATACTCAGTACAACAAATAAATCCTTCTCTCTCTCTTTCTCTCTCTCCCTTCCTCTCTCTGTCTCTCTAAAGTCAATCAATTAGAGGAAGGAAGGAAGGAAAGGAAGGAAGGAAAAAGAAAAAAGAAAGGAAAAGAAAAAAGGGAGTAAAGAAAGGCTCTGGCTCTGGGGAAAAAAATATGAAAGACTTGGATTCTGTGTTTAGATCTGATCTCTGCCACCAACTGTGTGTGGCTTCAAGCACTCTAGCCTGTAAAATGAGATTGGACCAGCAGACATATGAAATTCAATCCAGCTATAACACTCAATGTTAAACATGCTAAATTGTGTGGTAATGATTATAGATATAATTAAAGTAGTGGAGAGAATGGAGTGTCAAGAAAGTAGATCTTATTAGATTGGAGAATATATGTTAGAAAACAAAGATATAAGGTTAAATATACTGCTCACAAAAATTAGGAGATATTTCAAAATGAATTTGAAGCTATAAAATACCCCCTAATTTTTTGTGAGCAGTATAGCTATAAAAGAGAAGATATGGTTGGCAAAGTATAGTTTCTTGAATAGGCAAATTTATTTTATTTATTTATTTTTTTGTGACAGAGAGAGGGACAGATAGGGACAGACAGACAGAAAGGGAGAGAGATGAGAAGCATCAATTCTTTGTTGCGGCACGTTTTAGTTGTTCATTGATTGCTTTCTCACATGTGCCTTGACTGGGGGGCTACAGCAGAGAGAGTGACTTCTTGCTCAAGCCAGCGACCTTGGGCTCAAGCTAGTGAGCCTTGCTCAAACCAGATGAGCCTGCACTCAAGCTGGAGACCTTGGGGTTTCAAATCTGGGTCCTTGACTGGGTCCTCCGCGTCCCAGTCTGACGCTCTATTCATTGCGCCACCACCTGATCAGGCTTGCCTAGGCAAATTTAGAGACACGGTAGAATAGATGTTACCAGGAGCTAGAAAAAGGAGTTATTGGTTAATGAGTACAGAGTTTTTGTTGAAATGATGAAAAAGTTCTGTGTAGAGATAGTAGTGATAGTTACACAGCACTGTAAATGTATTTAACGTCACTTAATTGTACACTTGTGAATTATTAAAATGGTAAATATTATGTATATTTTACCACAATAAAAAAAATGCAGTTTCACCAACCGGTGGTGGTGCACTAGATAGTGTGTCGACTCAGGATGCTGAGGTCCCAGGTTCCAAATCCCACGGTCACTGGCTTGAGCATGGGCTCACTTGGCTTGAGTATTGGCTCACCAGCTTGAGTGCGCAGCGTCACTGGCTTGAATGTGCAGAATCACCAACATAATTCCATGGTCGCTGGCTTGAGCCCAAGGTTGCTGGCTTAACCAAGGGATCATTGGTTCGGTTGGAGACCCTGGTCAAGGCATGTATAAGAAGCAATCAATGAATAACTAAGTACCACAACTACAAGTTGATGCTTTTCATTTCTATCCTCTAAAAAAAGAAGGCAGGCCCTGGCCGATTGGCTCAGTGGTAGAGCATCGGCCTGGCGTGCGGGGAACCCGGGTTCGATTCCCGGCCAGGGCACATAGGAGAAGCGCCCATTTGCTTCTCCACCCCCCCCCTCCTTCCTCTCTGTCTCTCTCTTCCCTTCCCACAGCCAAGGCTCCATTGGAGCAAAGATGGCCCGGGCGCTGGGGATGGCTCCTTGGCCTCTGCCCCAGACGCTAGAGTGGCTCTGGTCGCGACAGAGCGACGCCCCGGAGGGGCAGAGCATCGCCCCCTGGTGGGCAGAGCGTCGCCCCTGGTGGGCGTGCCGGGTGGATCCCGGTGGGGCGCATGCGGGAGTCTGTCTGACTGTCTCTCCCCGTTTCCAGCTTCAGAAAAATACAAAAATAAAAATAAAAAATAAAAAATAAATAAAAAAATAAGGCAGTTTTTGATTTGAACAGTGATACAATGAAACTGGCATTTTAATAAAATTAATCTGGCAGTGATATCCAGAGATGATCAGAGAGAAATTGGAAGCAAAAAATAAACTCAGAAGCCAGTGTAATAATGTAGCAAAGATGTTCTGAAATGTGGCATCAGTGAAGATGGAAAGAAAGAGGGGAAATATAAGAAACATTTCATAGAGGTATTTAATAAAAAGTAGCAATATAGTGTTAACAGCATGGAGCTAGCCAGCCTGGATATGGATCCAGCTTTGCCACTTACCAGCTTCATGATCATAGGCAAGTTACTTGACTCAGTTTCCAACATCATAGGGGCTATAATGCTGGTTACATGACTTGATCCATTAGCATTTGGTAAGTGCTAGCTCTTATAAATAAAGGGAATGTATTGACACTCCTTTCAGTAAAAGGAGAGTCAAGTTCTAGGAGGTAGATACAGAAACAAATTCTGAGGGTTCTCCATACAGAAAACAGAATTCAAGGGAGAACTCTAAATCTTGCAGCTTTTCTTGACCATCACTTGAAGCTGAGGAGCTAAATAAGATAAATAATACAGCAGATCATCTCTGAGTCTATGGTCCTGAGGACACAAAAGGTAAGTATTATTTAATTATTTGATGTTTGGGTAAGAAAGGGAAACACATGTCTTGTAACTGAAAAAGGTCACTAAAGCATCTGTATGGGCTGTTGCTAGAATGGTTTATTTGGCAGAATAAAAGTTTAAGATATCCTCATACATGTAATTAAACAATTCAGTACTTCTAGTTAGCTGTGGCAATAATTTGATTCAAGAAAATATTGTCACCTGACCTGTGGTGGTGCAGAGGATAAAGCATTGACCTGGAAATGCTGAGGTCGCCGGTTCGAAACCCTGGGCTTGCCTGGTCAAGGCACATATGGGAGTTGATGCTTCCAGCTCCTCCCCCCCTTCCCCCCTTCTCTCTCTCTCTGTCTCTCTCTCCTCTCTGTCTCTCCTCTCTAAAATGAATAAATAAAATTAAAAAAAATTTTTTTTAAATAAAAAAAAGAAAATATTGTCAAATTAACTTATAAAGAGTCTGGGGACTTTGGCTAGAAATAAATGATAAAGACTTATTCAAGGGACTTAGGGTTTGCAAACTATGCAAAACCCGGAAGTGTTTCCAAGGAGAAAGAAAAGTTGAGCGTTCTTATAGTGAAAAGTGCATTCTTCAGAATAATCAGTTCTACATTCTTAACCCTAGGATTGGTCCAGGGAAGTTATTAGTCAGATGTCAGGAGATCTGGACAATGGATGCCAGGTGGTCTGGAAGGTGGGTGCCAGGATTTGTGGTCACTTCCATGGCCTGATAGCTGTCAGGTCTATGTCATGTAGCCTGGATATGTGAGTCCTCCAGACGTTGTATGGAGATCTGGTGTATGTCCAAGTACTAACACACAATGAATTGAAGTATATCCAGGCATTGACACAGGACTGGAAAGTTCAAAAGTTTAAGTTTCTAGACTAGTTAAGACAAGAATACAATCTTCTTTCCTTATGCCTCAACCGACTTGATTTTAGTAATTTAGCAGTTTGACCATAGTGACTCCATTTAATTTCTCCATTCTATTCTTCAGAATGATTTTGAAATATTGGTTACTATGTAGCTGGTAACTTTTTGTGAAAACCTACACCCCTTGCTGCTGGTTACTTTAAGCACAAAAACCAAAACAACATCAATAATAACCTCAGCAGTGATAAAAATCTACCATTTGTTGACTGCTTTTTATGTACTAAGCACTATGCAAAGTTCTTTACATACTTATTGTGATTCTTTTTTTGGGTTTGTTTTTTTTTTGACAGAGACAGAGAGAGAGTCAGAGAGAGGGACAGATGGAGACAGACAGACAGGAAGGGAGATAAGAAGCATCAGTTCTTTGTTGCAGCTCTTTAGTTGTTCAGTGATTGCTTTCTCATATGTGCCTTGATGGGGCGGGGGAAGGCTACAGCAGAGCAAGTGACTCCTTGCTCAAGCCAGCAACCTTGGGCTCAAGCCAGAGACCATGGGGTCATGTCTATGATACTACACTCAAGCCGGCAACCCCTCGCTCAAGCTGGTGAGCCTGTGCTCAAGCCTGATGAGCCCATGCTCAAACCGGCGACCTTGGGGTTTCAAACTTGGGTCCTCCGTGTCCCAGTTTGACGCTCTATCCCAGAGGTTGGGAACCTATGGCTTGTGAACCAGAAGTGGCTCTTTTGATGGCTGCACCTGACTCACAGACAAATCTTTAATAAAAAAAAAATAATGTTAAAAATATAAAACATTCTCATGCATTACAATCCATTCATTTCCTACTGCTCATGTTCATGGTTGCAGGTGGCTGGAGCCAATCACAGCTGTCCTCCGGGACAACACCAAATTTTTATTGGATAATGCCTAACGTGTACGGGTTGTTATATGGCTCTCACGGAGTTACATTTTAAAATATGTGGCGTTCATGGCTCTCTCAGCGAAAAAGCTTCCTGACCCCTGCTCTATCCACTGCACCACCACCTCATCAGGCTATTATGATTATTTAATCAATTGAAGAGATGATTATTCCCATTTTATAGGTGAGGAAAGTGAAGTTTAGAGAGTTAACTCATACCGAATAAGTGATGAGTATGAAGCCAGGGTTTAAACTCAAAACTAAAATGTCTCTGATTGTCTCTTTCCTCCCTTCTCCCCTCCCCCTTGATTTAATTACATTCTTCCTTTAAGACTTAGCTCATAGTACATGCACCACCTGGCCTTTGCTGACTCTCAGCCTACTCTCAAGTCACTGAACTTCTATTATAATTTTCAGCCCTGATTGCTGGCTCTTTTTTTCCTACTGCCTCAGAGAGCTGTATATCTTCAATTGAGGGCAGAAACTATACCATTCTTCACTCGACCACTAATAAAAATGTACTGAGCACCTACTGTGACTAGGCACTGAGGTTTTACAGTGATTTAAATAAAACAGTCATGGACTCTGACCTCGAAATTTTTTAGTCTAATGGGACATTTTCCCTCAATTAACAAATACTGAATTTTATGCCAAGAACTGTGTAAGCTGCATGAGAGCTGCGATTTTGAAAAACTTTTTTATTTAGGTAGAGCAGGTATTTTTGTTTCTTTGCTTCACTGCTGTTTCTCCACCTAGAACATTGTAGGATCCTAATATATATTTAGTGACTGAGTGTATGATTGAATAAATGCAGATACAAAGATTAGATTTCTCTGTCTCACAGTAGGCACTCAATAATTAGTGACTGATTAAGTAGGCTACTTCATTGAAATCTTCCAGAGGTGGGTCAGCAATTGAAAGGTAAAGAGCTGAGGGCGTGTCTGACCCGAGCTTCGCTTCTGGAGCATGCGCTGTCCTCACAGAAGGTGACGAGCAAGAAAATGCGGAGGTCGCGATTGCGTAGGCGCTGATTCTGATTGGCTACTGTTAGCCCGCGAGGGGTCGTGCCTACGCGTCGCCAAGTAAACAGGAAGATGGGGGCGGGGCCAAAGAGGCCTCACGACCTGGTTGGCCAGGCGGGCGTTAGGGGTGTTACGGATTGGTCCCGGCCGGGAGTTCGGCTGTGTGGAACGCGCCGGTCTCGGGAACCGGCGGCCTAAGGGATGGACGAGACTAGCCCACTAGTGTCCCCGGAGCGGGCCCAGCCTCCAGACTACACCTTTCCGTCCGGGTCAGGCGCTCACTTTCCGCAGGTGCCGGGGGGCGCGGTCCGAGTGGCGGCTGCGGCCGGCCCGGCCCCCTCTCCGCCGGGCTCGCCAGGCCACGACCGGGAGCGGCAGCCACTGCTGGATCGGGCCCGGGGTTCGGCGGCCCAGGGGCAGACCCAAACCGTGGCAGCTCAGGCCCAAGCGCTGGCCGCCCAGGCCGCGGCAGCTGCTCACGCCGCCCAGGCCCACCATGAACGGAACGAGTTTCCAGAGGATCCGGAGTTCGAGGCTGTGGTGCGACAGGCGGAGTTGGCCATCGAGCGCGGCATCTTCCCCGAGCGCATCTACCAAGGCTCCAGCGGAAGCTACTTCGTCAAGGACCCTTTGGGGGTGAGAGCGGGGTGGGAACCGCGGCCACCGGCTGCGGGGAGGGTGGGCCTGTTCTGGGGAGTTTGGGACTTCGCCCGGCCAGAGGGAGAAGGGGGGCTGAAAGAAAGGCTGCAAAAAGAAAGACACTTGGCAGTGCGAGCCCCCTGTTAGGATTTTGGAATGTCATGGACACTGGAGAAGGGGAAGCTCTGCGGAATGAAGAAATAAATCAGAACCTATTTAGTGGGGGAGGAGTGAGCGAAAAATGAAAAGAGGAAATTGACCAGATACAGGCCAGGGGCCCGGCGGTATGGTGGGGCAATCTACTTCTGGACTGAGGCGCGTGGGGAGATGCTGCTTTCTAGTAGGTCCCCTAGCTTTAAACTACAGAGACTGCTATTCGACCATTAACCTCCAGATGCACAGAGTTTTGCTTTGGGCCCGTTTTTCTCTCTTTTTGGACCAAACCAGTGTTGTCGCTGTTAATTGAAGAGGACGTGTAACCCATCAGACGTTCTTGAGGTTTCAGTTTCAGCCTTCTTGTGCTGTGGAGATAGATGTCTCCTGCCAGCTGCCCCGGCCAGGCAGTGGTGATAGAGTGGGTGGAATCACCAGTTTTCTTCTATCTTGGTTATTGCTCACTTTTGGGAAATTGTTCAAATCCCTTTTCATGGTTCCTCAAGCTTAAGGTGGAGTTTTAGAGTCATGGGACTGTCAGCTGCCTTTTTTGCTTTCATTTCTCTCCCAGAACTATCATAATTAGCCATTCAGTTAAGGGAGAGTGTTTGCTGACCTGTATTTTGTCCCTTCCCTTTGTATAAAGGGGGATGGGATGGGGCATGGACTGACCAGGGCAGTTGAAAGGTGACCTTTGTTCTTTTTTTTTTTTTAAACACGGGAGAAACAAATTTGATTTCCTCGTTATGGGAGCCTCATAAACAGCTGAGATCCAAAGGCAGTCAGGCAATTGAGGTTATGCCTCATTTCGCAGCTAAGGGATAGGAGTTGAGGTTAGAGGTGGAAGGCAGTACACAGGGAAGAAGAGCAGGTAAATCTGTCAGGTCTCTCTGGTAGAAGCTCTCTTTCTGGGTCAGGCCCCCCTATCTAAGTTCTTTTAGGGAGTTAAGGGAGATGAGTCTGCTAGGTCTTGATTGCCTTCAGCTCAAAACAGTCTATACGCACAAGTAGCACATTTAGGGTAGTATGATCTGCTGTCCGATAGTCCTGCCTTTGAAACGTCCCCAAGAAGTCTAGCTAAAGGTTGAGTTGGGAGATTGTGCCATTTTATTGAACCAGTTCTTAGTCTTGAGAATACACCAGTTTACTTAAAACAATTGTCTCATTTTAGGAGGCAGTGATGCAGGCGGGCTGTCAAAGTTAGCCCTATTATTACTCAGTTATTTAATAAGAGGCAGTTCTGTGGAAACAAAAGAAAAACAAAGTTTGATGATTGGAACAGATTATAATCCCAGTTTCATAGTTCTGAAGGCAGCTAGCTGAGGCTGAGATTTCCAGATGTCCAGCTTGAAGCAGCTGAAGTGAGGGCAGGCAATGACAAACTGATAGATTTTTCTGGTTTGCAGTTTAAACGTCTTGAAATCTTTCAGGGTGACTTACCTTTATTATTTTGAGAACTGCAGAGGTATCATTGAAATATCAGTGAGTCAAAAATATCAAGTCTTCTCTGCTAGAGTTTTCAGATGGGCCAGAATGGTTTATTGGAAAAATATGTTATAGTTCTTAGAATGATGGGTGTCAACGCTCCCTTAAATTTTCCCTGCATCTCTCCTGTGTGAACTCTTTTTTCTTTCTTTCTTTCTTTTTTTTAGCAAGGTGTGCGTGTGGTGGTGGAGACAGACTAGAAGGGAGAGAAATGAGAAGCATCAGCTGGTAGTTGCAGCACTTTAGTTGTTCATTGATTGCTTCTCATATGCACCTTGCGGGTGGGGGTTTGGGGGCTCCAGCCGATCCAGTGACCCCTTGCTCTAGCCAGTGACATTGGACTTCAAGCCAGCTACCTTTGGGCACAAGCCAGCAACCATAGGATCATTTTGATGATCCCATGCTCAAGCTAGTAAGCCTGCACTCAAGTCAGATGATCCTATACTTAAGCCGGAGACCTTGGGGTTTAGAACCTGGATTCTTAGTATCCCAGGTCAACGCTTTTTCCACTGTGCTACTACTAGTCAACTCTTTAAATGGGTGATATGCTATTTTGATAGGAGTGCTAAGTGGCCAGGATGGACTGTGACTTATAGCTCTTGGTTAGGTTCATCAAATGATCCAATTATTTTCCCAGATGTTATCGTCCCTAAATTGTCAACAAGAACCAGAGAGCAATTCTACCATCAACTGAATTAACATAGACTGGGTTGGGGAAAGCTTTGAGAGTAATAGGTCTTTCCGAGTCCCTCAAATAAGGGAGCAGTGAGTTAAATGGAAAGCTCAAAGGGGAACCATCACTTCTAGAAGAAAAGAAAGCTGAGTGTCCTGAGTGTTAGCAAGATGTTTTCATCTTTTTTTTGGTGAATCAGAATGACACTTAAGGTCTGAGTGGTTTTTATTTTAGCTTGTTGACTGATTATTTTTGCTAGGTACAGGAGCCAGAGGAAGGTTTTTGTTTTTCTTTCATGATACTGTTACAGCTCTGTTGGAAGTGTGTCAGATCAGCCCAGAAGTGATCAGGTGCTCTAACAGGTGGGAGTAATATGATCTCTCAATTCTACCTGGGAGGTAAAGTACTACTACTTCAGTATATAGGCCACAGAGCATGACAAACTGTGGGTAGTTTCTTGGTGATTTGTAGGATCCTAGTTTCTGTAATTTCCTGGCTACTGTCCTTTCTTAGAGGGACTTTTGAGTCTGACCTGTGGTCACACAGTGAATAAAGCCTCTACCTAGAATGCTGAGGTTGCCGGTTTGAAATCCCTGACTTTCCTGGTCAAGCACATACAAGAAGCAAGTACTATGGTTGATGCTTCTCACTCCCTTCCCCTTTCTCTCTCTGTCTCTCATAGACTGAATTCTCTCTCTTTCTCTTTTCCCTCTCTTTAAAAAATCAATAAATAGCCTGATCTGTGGTGGCGCAATGGATAAAGCATCGACCTGGAACACTGAGGTCGCGGGTTTGAAACCCTGAGCTTGCCTGGTCAAGGCACATATGACAAGCAATCAATGAACCACTAAAGTGAAGCAACCATGAATTGATGCTTCTCGTTCCTCCCCCTTCTCTCTTTCCCCTCTCTCTGTAAAATCAGTAAATAGAATCTTTAAAAAAAAAAATCAATAAATAAAATCTTTAAAAAAGAGGGACTGTCGAAACATATATAACCTCACAAAACTTATTAATGTAACCATCATGTTCCCACTGTGGAAAATGTGGTTTAGAGCAGAGGACCACTTCCTAAATGCTGTGGTGTGTCATACTGGCCCACAGACTCATTGTACTTAGTCTTGTCATCTTTGGCCCTGCTCCAATTGTGTTTATTTTACTTAACAAATACTTAGATTGCACTTACTATATGCCAGGTATTGTTTTAAATGCTTTACAAGTAATAGCTCACTCAATTCTCATAACACCCTCTGAGGTAGGTGCTATTATTATCCCCACAGATGACAGATACCAAGGCACACAGTATAAGTAATAGGCCCAGGGTTTCACAGCTAGTAAGTGGGAGGTGGGCTAGAGACCCAGGTGAACCGGCTCCAGAGTTCATACTCCTAAATACTATGCTCTGCTGCCTCAGTTAGTGTCCTCTGAATTTCTGCTTTCTCTTTTCAGCTACCATTTTGGTTAGGATTAAATCTGACTGTGTGAGCCCTGGCCAGGTAGGTCATTTGGTTGGAGCATTATCCCTATCCACCAAGGTTGTGGGTTTGATCTCTGGTCAGGATACATGCAAGATGTTTTCTCCTCCTTCCTCTGTCTCTTCAAAGTCAATTTATATTTTTTTAAATGAGAGGAGGGGAGATAGACTCCTGCATGCACCCCCACTGGGATCCACCTGGCAACCCCCGGGTAGAGCTGATGCTCAAATCAGCTGAGCTATTTTTAGTGCCTGAGGCTGACCTGTTCAGACCAACTGAGCCATTGTCAGCTCCTGGTTTGATGCTTGAACTAATTGAGTCACTGGCTGTGGGAGGGGAAGAAGGAGAGAAGGGGCAGAGGGAAGGCAGAGAAGCAGATGGCCGCTTCTCTTGTGTGCCCTGACTGGGAATCGAAACCAGGACATCCATACACTGGGCTGATGCTCTACCCGCTGAGCAAACTGGCCAGGATCAAAATTAGTACATTTAAAAAAATGAATTTGTGTGACAGAAAATTTTAAATAATAATGACTTGAATAAAAGTACATTTAACTCTCATCTGACCAGTGGTGTCACAGTGGATAGAGCAGCAACCCAGAACTCTGAGGTCACTTGTTCAAAATTCTGAGGTCACTGGCTTAAGCATGGGCTTGCCACACGAGTGTGCATGGGATCAACATGATCCCAAGGTTGCGGGCTGAGCCCAAAGGTTGCTGGCTTGGAGCCTCCCAGTCAACATCAGTGCACAACTAAAGTGAAGTAACTACAAGTTGATGCTTCTCACTCTTCTCCCTCCCTCTCTCTCTACCCTCTCTCACCCTTCCTATCTTTCTTTAAAAATTTTTTTTCTTTTTTATCTCTCTGTCTAAAAAAAAAAAAAAAAGGTACATTTAACTCTCATAAAAGAAGTCTATAGGCTACCCCACCCAGGGCTGGCATGGCATTTCTCTGTATCAGGAATGCCGACTCCTTCCATCGGCTGACCAGCCATCCTTAGCAGATGGCTTCCATCTCATGATCCAAGATGGCTACTCAGACTGCAGACATCTTACCTGCTTTTCAGCCAGTTGGAAGAAGAAAAAGGAAAGGGAGTGTATGCCCCCGCCCTTTAAGGCATTTCCTAGAAGTCGCCCCAGACCTTTCTCCGTATATCCGTTCAGAACTTAACTGTGTTAGTGTCTGTGAACTATCTTTATTTTGCCTAGCTAAAAGTCAGGGGTCTAAAAAAGAAGGGGGAACAGAGATTGGGGGAACATTAGTTTCTGTGACAGTTACATTTGGAAGCAGACAGTCCAAAAGTTATTTGAAGATTAAAGCCCTGACTCCGTTTCTCAATTTAGGAAGCTTTCTCCTTCAGGGTGAGTGAGTGGGGACCTGGAATAGCAAGATGGAAAATGCTAGATCAGAAGTCATAGTAGAGAGTACAGTACTCCTATTACCCTCCTCAGTTACACCCTTGCACTTCAGGGCTCATGTTCAATCACCTACAGAAGTATTTTTTGAGCATTTTCTGTTTTGTGAGGCTAGTAATACTAGATGTTCATATTGCTCAAAATCATACAAAAGTATGTTATAATATTGAATGTACATCTGCTAGCTACCTGTGCCTTCCAAGAAATTGATGTCTTTTCATTTGGTTGAGAACCACACTGACAGCCAAATAAAGAAGGAAGATCTCAAATAGAATCAATTTTTTTACTAAAATGTTACGAGGTAGTCAACTTTGGTTATCATATATAAGTGTAGTTCTTGAGGTTTTCAGTAACATCTACCCTCTCTTATAGGCAGCTGTCCCAGGTCACAAGTTGTAATGGAAGAGGCAGGTGGGGTCGAAGGCAGTGGGTAGGAAAATAAATAAACACAAGCTAAAGCTCTTCATTATATTCTCTTTGGATCCCATCTTCTTTCAGGTTCTCCTATATTTGGAGTAACCCCGCCCTCTCTTTTGTAAGAGTCAGCATGTAAATAAGATTTCTCTGCCTAAGGAGCTGAGTCAGGGAGTACTTTTCTTTTTAAAGACTTTATTTATTCAATTTTCAGAAAGAGAGAGAGAGAGACAGATAGACAGACACACGGAAGGGGGGAGGAACCATCAACTCCCATATATGCCTTGACCAGGCAATCCTAGGGTTTTGAACCAGCGACCTCAGTGTTCCAGAGCGATGCTTTATCCACTGCACCACCACAGGTCAGGCAGAGTACTGTTTTTTTCATCCTTTAATACAAAATACAGTGGTTTTCTCTCTCTCTTTTTTTTAGGTGAGAGGAGGGGAGATAGCAAGGTAGACTCCTGCATGCACCCCGACTGGGATCCACCCAGCAACCCTGTCTGGGGCTGATGTTCGAGTTATTTTTAGCACCTGAGACTGACTTGCCTGAACCAACTGAACTATCCTCAGCACCTGGGGCCACACTGGAACCAATCAAGCCACTGGCTGCGGGAGCAGAAGAGGGAGAGAAGGGGTAGAGGGAGAAGGAGAGAAGCAGATGGTCGATTCTCCTGTGTGCCCTGACTGGAAATCGAACCCAGGACATCTATACCAGGGCCGACGCTCTATCCACTGAGCCACTGACCATGGCTACAGCACTTCTCAGAGTGTGGCCCAGGGACCCGGGGAGTCCCTATTGGGGTCCACAGGTCAAAACTTTTTTTTTCAGTGAAAGGAGGGGAGGCAGAGAGACAGATTCCTGCATGCACCCCGACCACGACCCACACAGCAAGCCCACTAGGGGGAGATGCTCTGCCCATCTGGAGTACTACTCTGTTGCTCAACAATGGAGCTCTTCATTGAACCATCCTCAGAGCCTGTGGCCAACTTGCTCCAATCGAGCTGTGGCTGCAGGAGGGGGGGAGAGAAAGAGAGAGAGGGGTGAGAGGGGTAGGGGTGGAGAAGCAGATAGGCACCTCTCCTCTGTGCCGAGAGAGAGAGAGAGAGAGAGAGAGAGAGAAAGAGAGAGAAAGAGAAAGAGAAGCGAGAGGGGAGGGGTGGAGAAGCAGATGGCACCTCTCCTGTGTGCCCTAACCAGAAATTGAACCAGGACCTTTAAACACCGGGCGATGCTCTACCACTGAGCCAGTTGGCCAAGGCAGGTTAAAACTTTTTTTTTTTAATTTTATTTATTTATTTATTTTTTACAGAGACAGTGAGTCAGAGAGGGATAGACAGGGACAGACAGACAGGAACAGAGAGATGAGAAGCATCAATCATTAGTTTTTAGTTGCGTGTTGCAACACCTTAGTTCATTGATTGCTTTCTCATATGTGCCTTGACTGTGGGCCTTCAGCAGACCGAGTAACCCCTTGCTGGAGCCAGCGACCTTGGGTTCAAGAGGTTCATAAGAGTTCTAAGACTACTTTGCCTTTTTTTGTTCTTAATTTCCTTATTCATTTACAGTGGAGATTTCCAGAGGTTACATGATATATGGTATTGAAACACACTTAATATTAAGGAAGATGTGAGAATCCAGTTGTCCTTTATAAGCCAGACTTATAAAACAAAGCCAATCTTATCAGTAAAAATTGTTTTGAAAATAGTTATTTTTTATAAAACATGTCACTTACGTTAACATGTAGTGGGGTTCTTTTTATTGAATGAATTCATAAGTAGTTTTAACATTTCAATTTTAATTTCTACTAGAGGAAATATAGAGTTTACCCATATAAACAAAAGCTTTTAGGGTTCCTTAATAAGTTTTAAGAGTGTGAAGGGATCTTGAGACCAAAATGTTTGGTCATGTTTACCAAACTTAAAAATTATTAAAAGTTATTTCTGTATATTTTAGTGCATAAAATGAGTGATGTGCTTGAACTATCTTAGATTTTAGGTTCCAGAGGGAAAAGCCCCTTTAGCATAGCATAGTACCCTCTTCCTTGTGGTTGGTGGATAGATGCAGGAAGCCCTTTGGGTTCCTGGCTCCACTAATTGGTTGTGGGTCCTGAATGTACTTCTGTTCCTCCATCCTTCCCATCCTACCATTGCCTCATTTTTCCAGTCTAGACATTATTTTTAGGGAAGCCCCTGCTGTACTGAGATAACCACAATTACTAATGCTTTTAGAATTGATGGAATGCTTTCTGATTCTCCTTATGGTGGAAGGAAACTGAGAAGTTTGAAAGGTTAGTCTATAAATGATGTTTGGCTGCACTCTTGGCCTTCAAGTTCTGCTTTCTTTAAGGGGAAGTATTTAAGCTCAGCCCTGACATTTTTCAGCCTTGCTAGTAGCAGGAATGTCTTGTTCTCCCTTTTGGGGACCAACTTGCTGAACGCCACATTGTGCCTCAGTTGAACTGACGGTTAGGTTCTGGGATATGCCTCACTGTTGTCCTGTGGCTCACTGCCCAGATCCCAGAGAGCGACAGTGGACTCATCAGTCGTCATCGGAGTGTCAAGCTGCTGTGTAATTCAGAGCCCAGGGTTCCAGGGAAGCAAAGATAGAAAGAGTCTTGCTAGCCACTTTGAATAAGAAAGTAATTCCGACTTGTGATATGACTTATATGCATTTGACTTTTTCCAGTGGATAAGTTTATCTTTAAGAATAAGTTGATTCTTTTGGAGGGAGGAAGAGAGTTCTACATTTTTCTAGCCCTCTCAAATCCTTACAAGGGAGGAACTGGTCTCACAATTGACCAAATTCTGTTGAAGACATGTGCCTAGCCAACTCATAATGCGGGCAGATGGGTGTATGTTTTCTGCTGTGACCTGCCATTCAGGAAGTGACACCCACAGGAAAATGTCTTATGACCCAGACTAGTTTGAGTTGGCTGTGGGATTAGGAGAGAGGGAGAGTCATATGATATAAAGATGAATTACTTGGATAGCATATTTACTTCTGTTCCTTTGAAATGACCAGTTTGGGGACTGTAGGGAATAAGAAAAATGGAAAACAGCCTCAGAAAGCTGACTGGCCTGGGGAAGAAACCTTTGGGAGGGAGGACCACAGTTTCCAGGTTGCAGCAGCATCACATATTTCCAAGGACCTTTGAGGATTAAGTTACTGTCTTCTAGAGAAGATGGGTTTAATCTTTGTGGCCTCTCATGTCCTGGTCTCTTGCCTATCTGAATGACTTAAGAGAACCCCATTCTAATCAGATAACAGATTCTTTTATCTGCTGTGATTTTTCTTTTCTGTTGCTTCCTTATTTTGTCATTCCTGATTTTTTTAAATTTTTACAGAGACAGAGAGTCAGAGAGAAGGACAGATAGGGACAGACAGACAGGAACGGAGAGAGATGAGAAGCATCAATCATCAGTTTTTCGTTGTGAACGTTGTTCGTTGATTGCTTTCTCATATGTGCCTTGACTGTGGGCCTTCAGCAGACTGAGTAACCCCTTGCTCGAGCCAGCGACCTTGGGTCCAAGCTGGTGAGCTTTGCTCAAATCAGATGAGCCCACGCTCAAACTGGCGACCTCGGGGTCTCAAAACTGGGTCCTCCACATCCTAGTTCGACACTCTATCCACTGCGCCACCGCCTGGTCAGGCTTGATCTTTTTATTGTAAGGTATTAACACCAGGGGGTGGGAGAGTAAGGCTGATAGAGGAAATTAACCACCTAGGAGGGAATTTTCTTAACCTCATTCCATAATACTTTACTACTTTCCTTTTAGTTGATAATATTGTGAGTCTTTACATAATTGATGCAAAGCAATAGTGTATATGCATATATCTTGGAAGTTGGGGTTTGATGGTGTTAAAATGTTTTGTATCACATATATCAGACTTGGCACCTTTGGCCACAGCCTTTCTGTCAGTGGGTGGGTCTCTTAGCTGCATAGATGACCTGGTGTCTTCCCCTTGTAAGCTGGGAGAATCTAGTGTCTGACTGTAAGTAGAGGTTGTCTTCCTAAGCCCTCTCGTTTCTTTCTATATCCTTGCTGACCTGGTATGTGAGCTACTTGAATCAATTTGTTTTTAACGTCCTTTGTTTTCTTTTGTCTGTGTAGAAGATCATTGCTGTCTTCAAACCCAAGAATGAAGAGCCATATGGGCACCTTAATCCTAAGTGGACCAAGTGGCTGCAGAAGCTGTGCTGTCCCTGCTGCTTTGGCCGTGATTGCCTTGTCCTCAACCAGGGCTATCTCTCAGAGGCGGGGGCCAGCCTGGTGGACCAGAAACTGGAACTCAACATTGTACCCCGCACAAAGGTCAGTGACCTGTCTCCAGGGGCTTTACTGCCTGGTCCAGTGAGGGCTCTTTATGCCCCGAGTTTAGGGTTCTCAGCCCTTTTTTGTGTGTGGTGGGTAAGTGCGGAGAGGTGGGTGTAGCCCATGATTTGATCATCTGCTGACAGCTGTCCTGAGAAGGGCCTACATACAGTTTTTACATCAATTTCAGGAAGTTGCCGACATTCTGGTACACGTTTATGGGCTCCCCTGCCTCTTGGTTATTTTTGTGGTTGTTGTTTTGGTTGTTTAAAATTTTTATTTGATTTGATTTTAGCAAGATAAGGAGATAGAATGAGAGGGACAGGAACATCAATCTGTTCCTGTATGTGCCCTAACTCGGTATCAAACCAGTGACCTCTGCACTTCAGTATGATGCTATAACCAACTGAGCCATCTGGCCAGGGCTGTATCCCATATAGTCTCAAGCTGGTTAGAAACCTAGCTATTTTTGTGGTTCACTCTCAGATTTCCAAGCCATCCCAGGATCTAGATACAGTCTAGAATGGACTAGCTGATGTCAGCTAAGCACTTCTGTGGTCTGCTAAGAAGGACTAGAATGGGCCAAGAGCTAGAGTAAAGATCTGGCCTGAACCCCTACAGGGAACTGACATGGAATTCTCCTCACTCATCTCTATGCTATGGAATTCTGGTACTTGTCTAAGCATAAAATTGGTGTCCCGGGAGGCAAATGCACCCTTAGAATGGATTTGTGTACACGTTATGTGGTATAGACTTAGATGAAGTTCTAAGGAATGGTCTGGATCGTACCCCTCTTACTCCCCCCAAATGCTTAAATACAGAATTAATTGCATACAATATAGGAAATTTACTGAGGCCAGGTTAAGAACCCCTGTACTACAGGGGTTCCATGAAACTTTCTAGGGATCATGAGGGGAAGGAATCAGCATATAAATATTAAAGGATATGTCATCAGCCATTGAGTCTGAAGCTGTCTGAGGTTTAGTAACTTAAGGTGGAACTCTTGGTATGATGCCCTAAGGCTTTAGAAGTGTCTTTGTAGCTCTGAGTCTTAATTATCTTGGAGAATCTGAGGAAAGCTATTGATTTTGTTCTCCCAAATTATTGTTCTCCATATGATTGCAGTAAATGGTTCACAGACCAGTTGAAGTCCATCCATTGACCCTGTTGGAACCTTGCTTCTAAATTAAAAACCCCTACTTGAAGTTTTCTTCACAGGTTTAGTTAGGTGACTCTGGGCAAAGAAACTGATCAGGAGAAAGGAGCTTCCCTTCACTCTGTTTTCCCAGGGTATTTTAGAAGAAAATGTGCTTGTTGTGGATACTCCTTTGCCACCAAACTACAAACAATAAGCCAGTGAGTTTGTAAGTCTGTAGAAGTCAAGAACCGTTTCTTGAAATATCCTTCTCCCATTCTCAGCACCTAGCAAAGTCCTGTACTTTAGTAAACATTCTGTAAGGACCGGCTGAATCAGTGAATGAATACCAAACCATGAGAAGCAATACCAGAGATCCCCCATCTTCAGGTCTGGGAGGGACTGATCACAGTTGTAGGTTTATAGCTCCTATTCAACATCTAATTCTCTGCCTGGCCTCGCACAGCTCATTCCTACCCTTCGTGCTTCAGTCCTCTCTGTGTGCATATAGTTAAACAGCACACTCTGACCGTCTTGTATAATAATTAATGCTCCTGTGATCTCCTGCCTAACTGGAAATTCTTCTACTAGGCCCCTCTCAAACTCTAGAAACATTTAAACCCTCCTTGCTTGTCACCCTGTAATTTCCTTTCTTCATTAGGTAAGTAGCAGAGCGCCCTGGCCCTGTTCCTGCCTGTTCTTCAGGAGTGCAATGCCTAAAACCAGGGTTTAAGTTTGAATTCTGACTCTACAGCTTTTTAGTGGGTGACCTTTGGGCAAGGCACTTAAGAGCCCCCTCCCCCAACCACACTCAATTTACTCACTGTTAAAATAGAGATATTAATAGTCCGTACTTTATAGTGTGGCTATTAAGATTACACAAAATAATCCATGTAAAACACATAGTTTAGTGCCTGGTACAATGTAAATGCTCCATACCTATTAGCCTGTGGTATTTTTATGGCTGTTCTAATCATTAATGTCAACCCCCCCACAATCTCTTTCTTCCCCATCTCTGGTCTTCTTTTTTTCCTATTAGAGAACCTTAATGAGGCCTGGGAAACTTTTGAATCAAAAAGTCAGGAACAGCCTGACCTGTGGCGGTGCAGTGGATAAAGCGTCGACCTGGAATGCTGAGGTCACTGGTTCAAAACACTGTGCTTGCTTGGTCAAGGCATATATGGGGGTTGATACTTCCTGTTCCTCCCTCCCTTCTCTCTCTCCTCTCTCACTAAAAATGAATAAATAAAATCTAAAAAAAGAAAAAACTTAATTATGCCTGACTAGACGGTGGTGCAGTGAATAGAACTTTGGACGGGGACGCAGAGGACCCAGGTTCAAAACCTCCAGATTGCCAGCTTGAGCTCGGGCTCACTGGCTTGAGTGTGGGGGTTGCTGGCTTGAGCGTGGGGTCATAGACATGACCCCATGGTCACTGACTTGAGCCCAGGGGTTCTGGCTTAAAGCTCAAGGTCGCTGGCTTGAGCAAGGGGTCACTCACTCTGCTGTAGCTCCCTGGTCAAGGCACATATGAAAAAGCAACCAATGAACAACTAAGGAGCCACAATGAAGAATTACCTGTCTCTCTCCCTTCCTGTCTCTCTGTCCCTATTTGTTCCTCTCTCTGTCTCTGTCACACACACATACAAAAAAAGTCAGGAACAACAAAAATACTTGTCTTGTATAAGACAGATGAGACAGAACTTAGAACTTTGCAAGTTTAACGTACAGCTGCTGGAGACTTGTAAGAGGAGGCCTTTCGCTCCCTGCCTCCTCACCCTGTGACAGGACTCTTTCCAGTTGATCAGAGCATCTGCCACTAATATTGGATTCATGTTGCAATGGAGCCTCAAATAGTTAAGGCTGTAATTCTCACTCAGTAGCAATTCTGCTCTCTCTTCCTGTAAGGGTTCAGGTTATGATAGATTCATTAGTCATAGGGGAAAAAGGGGTTGTTACAAAGAGTCTGCACAAATAAATCTAATGTGGGAAAAGGTGGTTATGGCCTGAAAGAGCTGAGATTTCCCCATGGAAACTAGTAAGGTAGTCTTAGGAAAGCCTCCCCCCCCCTTTTTTTAAGAGAGAGGCAGGGAGAGACAGACAGTTCCAACAAACCAAGCTACTGGCCAGGGCTTAATTTTTTTATTGATTGGTTGATTTTTAGAGAGACAGAGAAAGGGAGAGAGAGGAGAAGGTGAAGGGAAGCATTCATTTGTTGTTCCACTTGGTTGTGCATTCATTTGTTGCTTCCTATGTGTGCCCTGACCAGGGATCCAACCTGCATCCTTTCCATTTCGGGATGATGCTCTAACCAACTGAGCTAACCAGCCAGGGCCAGGAAAGCCTATATGCCTGTGCCTGAGCTTCCTGAGTCATAGGCAAAATGTCATCCTACAGTATCTACACATACATTTAGGTATTTCTTTAACACTGGATTTTACCCTTTCTGTCTCTCTCATTCGTGGCAAAATAACTGGTTATTTCAAATGAATTTTTCAGGCTTAGGTAAAGAATTTTCTTACAAATTTGATTTCACATATGTGAAAATCCACTTGTTGCTGTCTCTGAAAGAAGCTTGAGACTTATTTATTCATTCACTTAATAAACATTTTTGAGCATGTGCCAGGTGCTGTGTTAGGTATTGGGAATTCTCTTCCTCCCTAATTTCATTAGTCCTAAGGGAGAAGTTAGCCTGACCAGGCAGTGGCGCAGTGGATAGAGCATTGGACTGGGATGTGGAGGACCCAGGTTCAATACCCCGAGGTCGCCAGCCTGAGTGCGAGCTCAATTGGTTTGAGCAAGGCTCACCAGCTTGAGCCCAAGGTCGCTGGCTCAAGCAAGGGATCACTCGGTCTGCTGTAGCCTCCCGGTCAGGGCACGTATGAGAGATCAGTCAATGAACAACTAAGGAACTGCAACAAAGAATTCATGTTTCTCATCTCTCTCCCTTCCTGTCTGTCCCTCTCTCTGACTCTCTCTGTCTCTCCTACAAGAAAAAAAAAAGAAAAGTTAGTGTTTAAAAAAAAAGAGAAGTTAGATATACATATGGATGATCACAAGACAATGTGATCAGTGCGATAATAGGTGTTCATATGGATTATGGATTACAGTGATGTCATCACAATTTGACAATCAAGTAAATATTAATGCCCATTAAAATTTTTTTAAATAGGCAGTGCATGCATCTAGTTCTAAAATCAGAAGGCACAATGGTCTTCCAGCCACTCAGTTTCCTTCCTCAGAGGCAATTACCATTACTAGTTTCTTGTGTAATATTTCAGATATAGTCTGCATAAATGTGCATATAAATTACAAATCCTTAAAAATTAAAACTGACTTTCATATTAAATTTTTGAATGTGAATAATTGCACATTGTACAAAATTCAAAAGGAAATAAAAGGGAATAGAGTAAATTGTAATTTGTTTTTATTTGGAGAGAAAACCAGCATTGGGCTGGCTTCTCCTAACTCAGGAAGTAGCTGTATTAGTCAGTATAATTCACGTCAGCTGCAGTGACAACCCCTGAATCACAATAGTTTAACGGAATAGTTTATTCCTAGCTCACTTCATAGATCCATGCCAGTTAGGCAGCTCTCTTAGATCCCATGTCATTCCATGTAGTGGCATGGGGTCTAGAGTCCTACTATGATGTGGCTCTGCCATCTAAGAGCCTTTATAATGAAGGGCTCCAGAGATTGGGGAATATGATACTGATCATAGGAGGTATCAGAGGCCATGCCTGGAAGTGATGTACATACATCCCTTTGTCAATATTCCATTGGTCCAAACTAGCCATATACTCTATCTTAGCTGCTAAGAAGGCTGAGAAATATATTCTTACTGTGTGTCCTGGAAGAGGAACAGTGTTGGTGAGCCTCAAGCTATTCTCTGTTATAGTGGGATAATTCCTTAAATTTGATTCCTTTTTTTTTTTTTTTTAAGGTGAGAGGAGGGGAGAAAGTGAGGCAGACTCCCTCATGTACCCTGACCAGGATCCACCTGGCAACCCCGTCTGGTGCTGATGCCTGAATCAGCCGAGTTATTTTTAGCACCTGAGGCTGACACATTCGACCTACATAGCTATCCTCAGCTCCCAAGGCCATGCTTGAATAAATCAAGCTGCTGGCTGTGGGAGGGAAAGGAGAGATGGGGGAGGTCAGGGGAGAGAAGCAGATGGTTGCTTCTCCTATGTGCCTTGACCAGGAATTGAATCCGGGGCATACATACTCCAGGCTGACGCTCTATCCACTGAGCCACCGTCCAGGGCCAAATTTGATTCTAACCTAGGTATCTGTTCTCTTTCCACTGTAGGTAGTACACCTGGCCAGTGAGACCTTCAACTATAGTGCCATTGACCGAGTGAAATCCAGGGGCAAGCGGCTTGCGCTTGAGAAAGTGCCAAAAGTTGGACAGCGGTTTAACCGCATTGGGCTACCGCCAAAGGTATAGACTTTACTTATGCGACTTATTAAAGGTGATAATTTATAGTGGCATAGCCATTCAAGTGGTGAAGCAGAGTACCTACAGACTTGCAGATGGGCGTGTGAATAGCCTGTCCTGAGGCTCCTGTCTTCCTCATTTCTGTCAAGGGCCTAAGATGCTAATTTTCTCACTTTACTCTGGACCATTTGGATGGGCTTCTTGAATTTGTCTGGGCAATCTCTATCACAGCCCTTTTCTCCTGTATTTGCAAGGAGATGAAGACATAAACATCTTGAAAACATCTTCCTCTTCTGATATAAAATCCACAGGGCCTTAGTGGGACCCTGGCTTACTCTTGGGATCTTTGAACTTGGGCTATAGGGAAATAACTTTCTTCCTCTTTCTTGGTTGCAGGTTGGTTCATTTCAGCTCTTTGTCGAAGGTTACAAAGACGCAGATTACTGGCTAAGGCGTTTTGAAGCAGAACCTCTCCCTGAGAACACTAACCGGCAACTGCAGCTGCAGTTTGAGCGGTTGGTGGTGCTGGATTACATCATCCGCAATACTGGTGAGCCCTGTGGGTGGTCTCTGCCCTGTGCCAGGCTGCTGAAGCACAGGGGAGGCCTGGGCCTTGTAGGGCTTGGTATCAGAGTGCCTTATCAGGATGAGTTTTTTCTAAGTCCAAAGAGTTATGCACATTTGGGGAAGGTCTTAGAGCATACTTTTCCAAGACAAGCTTTGCCCAGGCACATTATGTGCTGTTATCAGAGGTGGGAAGGCCTGGAGCCAGTAGTTACTTTTTTTTTTTCCAGTATTTAAGTTTTATCTTAGTTTCTTTCCTGGTCCCAGACAGAGGACACCAAGCTTGGCCTTCCGAAGCAACGTGAAGAGTATAAAAGTACTCTTAACCTTTGTCCCTAGTCCTTCTTGTAGCAGCAAGGTCTATTAGAGAACGGTTTTGTCTTTAAGTACCTCGTATAAGTGGATTCTCACAATATTTGTCATTTTGTGATTGGCTGATTTCATTTAGTATAATGTCCTCAAGTTTCATTCATGTTATGACTAATAGTCCAGTGAGTTGTACCATTTACATGTCCATCGACATTGCAGAAGAGTTTCAGTTTCTCCACATCCTTGTCACCACTTGTTATTATCTAGAGTTTTTTTTATAGTAGTCATCCTAATGTTTGTGAGGTGGTATCTCCTTGTAGTTTTGGTTTGTATTTCCCAAATGATTACTTATGTTGCACATAACTTTCTATTCAAATTCTCTGCCCATCTTCAAATTGGGTTGTTTTATTGTTGTGTTGTAGTTCTTTATATATTCTAGATGTTAATTAATTAACTACAAACAATCCCTTCTGTTCTGTAGGTTGCTTTTATACTCTGTTGATAGTCTTTTTTTAAGTTTGGTTGTTTTTTTTTTGTTTGTTTGTTTTTTTTATTTATTCATTTTAGAGAGGAGAGGGAGAGACAGAGAGAGAGAAGGGAGGGAGGAGCTGGAAGCATCAACTCCCATATGTGCCTTGACCAGGCAAGCTCAGGGTTTTGAACCGGCGACCTCAGCACTTCCAGGTCAATGCTTTATCCCACTGCGCCACCACAGGTCAGGCTCTGTTGATAGTCTTTTGATGTCATTAATTTTAAAATTTTCAGAACATTCAATTTGTTTTTTCTTTTGTTCTCTGTGTCTTTGGTATTATATCTAAGAAATAATTGCCAAATCCAATATTGTGAAGTTTTTATCCTTTTATTTTTTATTTTTTCCATTAATGTGTGAGAAGAAGGAAGAAGAGGGGGGAGAGAGAGAAAGAAATCAACGCTTTGTTCCATATTGTTGTATCATTTATTGTGTATTTATTGATTGTTTCTCGTACATGCCCTGACCAGGGCCTCAGTGCACCAGGGTGACGCTTTATCCAGTGAGCCACCTGGCTAGGGCCCCTGTTTTTCTCTTAAGAATCTTATAGTTTTAAGATTTAGATTTAGGTCATGGATCCATTTTGAGTTAATTTTTATAAACGGTGTTAGGAAGGGTCCAACCTCATTCTTTTTTTTTTTTTTTAATCTTAGAGGAGAGGAGGCAGAGAGAGACTCCCAGATGCACCCAGACCGGGATGCACCCGGCAAACTCACCAGGGGGAGATGCTCTGCCCATCTGGGGCCCTTGCTCCGTTGCAACTAGAGTCATTCTAGTGCCTGAGGCGGAGGTCATGGAGCCATCCTCAGTGCCTGGGGCCAGCTTGTTCTAGTTGAGTCTTGGTTGCAGGAGGGAAGGAGGTAAGAGTGGGAGGAGGGAAGGAGGGAGAGAGAAAGAAGCAAGAGGGGGAAAGGTGGAGAAGCATATGGGTGCTTCTCCTGTGTGCCCTGACCAGGAATCGAACCCAGGACATCCACACACTGGCCTGATGCTCTACCACTGAGCAAACTGGCCAGAGCCTCTTCTTTTTTTCAATGTTTATTTTATTGATTTTAGAGAGAGAGGAAGAGAGAGAGACAGAAACATCACTCTGTTCCTGTATGTGCCCTGACCAGGATAGAACTGTTAACCTCTGCTCTTCTGGATGATGCTCTAACCAACCAAGCTATCTGGCCAGAGCCTGACCTCGTTCTTTTGCATATGGCTATTGAGTTTTCCTAACACCTTTGTTTAAATGACTGTCTTTTCCCCATTGAATGGTCTTGCCACCCTTGTCAAAGATCATTTGATCATACATATGCAAATATTTATTTCTAGACTCTTATTCTATTCTATTGGGCTGTTTATTTTTACAGTGTTTCAATACCATACTGTTTTGTAGTAACTTGAAATCAGGAAGTATGAGTCCTCTAGCTTTGTTGTTCTTTTTCTAGATTATTTTGCTATTCAAGGTCTCTGTTTATTCCATATGAATTTTAGGATGGTCTTTTCTGTTTCTTCAATTGTTGTGGTTATGATAGGAATTTCATTCAATCTGTTGATTGCTTCAGCTATTGTTGACTTTTTTTTTGACAGAGACAGAGAGAGGAACAGACAGGGACAGACAGGAAGGGAGAAAAATGAGAAGTATTAATTCGTTGTAGCATCTTAGTTGTTCATTGATTGCTTTCTCATATATGCCTTGATGGGGAGGGAGGGAGGGCTACAGCAGAGAGAGTAACCCCTTGCTCAGGCCAGTGACCTTAGGCCAGTGGTAGTCAACCTGGTCCCTACCGCCCACTAGTGGGCGTTCCAACTTTCATGGTGGGCGGTAGTGGAGCAACCAAAATAAAAAGATAGATTTAACTATAGTAAGTTGTTTTATAAAGATTTATTCTGCCAAACTTAGTGAAAATCTGACATAAAGTACTTGGTAAGTAATTATTATTATATGCTTTAACTTGCTGTAACTCTGCTTTATAAATTTTATAAAGTAAAGTTACTTCCCTACTTTATAAATCACCATTGCTGTGGAACCAGTGGGTGGTTAGAAAATTTTACTACTAACAGAGAAACAAAAGTGTGCGGTAGGTATACTACAAAAAGGTTGACTACACCTGCCTTAGGCTTCAAGCCAGTGACCTGTGTGCTCAAGCCAGCGACCATGGGGTCATATGTATGAACCCATGCTCAAGCCAGCGGCCCCACACTAAACCTGGTGAGCGCTCAAGCTAGATGAGCCTGTGCTCAAGCCTGCAACCTAGGGGTTTCGAACCTGGGTCTTCTGCCTCCCAGTTCGATGCTCTAGCCACTGCGCCACCACCTGGTCAGGCTGTTGTTGACATCTTAACAATATTGTCTTCCAGTCTATGAATATGGGATATCTTTCCACTTATTTGTGTCTTTTTTAATTTCTTTCAGCAATGTTTTGTCATTTTCACTATATAGGTCTTTAACCTCCTTAGTTAATTTCTAACTATTTTATTCTTCTTGATGCTATTGTAAACAGTTGTTTTCTTAATTTTCTTTTTGGATTGTTCATTGTTACTGCATAGAAATGCAACTGGTTGTTGTGTGTTGACTTTGTATCCTGATGCTTTGCTGAATTTATCAATTAGTTCTAACAGTGTTTTGTGGAATTTTTAGGGTTTCTACATATACAGTTACATTATCTGCCAAGAGAGATAATTTTACCTATTTCTTTCTGACTTTGGATGATTGTTATTTCTTTTTCTTGTATAATTGCTCTGGTCTTCCAGTAGTATATAAAATGGAAGTCGTGTAAGTGGGCATCTGTGTCTTGTTCTAAATCTTAGAGGGAAAATTTTTGGTTTTTTCACCATTGAGAATGGGTTTTTCACATATGACTTTTATTATGTGGAAGGGGTTTCCTTCTTTTTATTTTTTATTTTTAAAGACTTTATTCATTTTAGAGAGGAGAGAAGGAGTAGAGAGAGAGAGAGAGAGTGAGAGAGAGAGAGAGAGAGAGAAAGGGGGGAGGAGCAGGAAGCATCAACTCCCATATGTGCCTTGACCGGGTAATCCCAGGGTTTCAAACCAGCAACCTCAGCGTTCCAGGTTGATGCTTTATCCACTGCGCCACCACAGGTCAGGCAGGATTTCCTTCTAATACTAGCTCATCAAGTGTTTTTATCATGAATGTATGTTGAGTTTTTTCTGATGCTTTTTCTATATCAATTGAGATCATTAGTTTGTTAATGTGATGTTTTACATTGATCCATTTTTTTTCTTTTTTTTTAAGTGAGAGGAGGGGAAATAGACAGATGCCCACATCTACTCCAACTGGGATCGACCTGGCAGCCCCCACCTGGGACCATGCTTGAGTCAACCTAGCTATTCTTAGTTCTGATGCTTGAACCAATCAAGCCACTGACTATGAGAGGGGAAGAAAGAGAGAAGGGGGAGAGGGAGGGGAAGAAAAGCAGATGGTCACTTCTCATGTGTGCCCTGACCTGGGATCCAACCCAGGACTTCCTCATGCTGAGCCAATGCTCTATCCACTGAACCAACCAGCCAGGGCACATCAGTCCATTTTCATGTGTTGAACCATCCTTACATTCCAGTAGTAGATATTGGTCATGGTATATGATCCTTGTAATATGCTGCTGAATTCAGTTTGCTGTATTTTGTTGAGGATTTTTGTATCAATATTCATAAGGGATATTGGTCTCTAGTTTTCTTTTGTTCTTTATCTGGCTTTGGCATCAAATAATGCTGGCCTTGCTTGACCAGGCAGTGGTGCAGTGGATAGAGCAGGGGTCCCCAAACTTTTTACACAGGGGGCCAGTTCACTGTCCCTCAGACCATTGGAGGGCCGGACTATAAAAAAAACTATGAACAAATCCCTATGCACACTGCACATATCTTATTTTAAAGTAAAAAAAAAAAAAACAAAAAAAAAAATGGGAAAAAATACAATATTTAAAATAAAGAATAAATAAATAAATAAATAAAGACAACTAAATTTAAATCAACAAACTGACCAGTATTTCAATGGGAACTATGGGCCTGCTTTTGGCTAATGAGATGGTCAATGTGCTCCTCTCACTGACCACCAATGAAAGAGGTGCCCCTTCCAAAAGTGTGGCAGGGGCCGGATAAATGGCCTCAGGGGGCCGCATGCGGCCCGCGGGCCGTAGTTTGGGGACCCCTGGGATAGAGCCTTGGACTGGGATGTGGAGGACCCAGGTTCGAGACCCCGAGGTCATCAGCTTGAGCGCAGGCTCACCTGGTTTGAGCAAAGCTCAGCAACTTGGACCCAAGGTCGCTGGCTCGAGCAAGGGGTTACTCAGTCTGCTGTAGCCCCATGGTCAAGGCACATATGAGAAAGCAATCAATGAACAACTAAGGTGTCGCAACGAAAAACTGATGATTGATGCTTCTCATCTCTCTCTGTTCCTGTCTGTCCCTATCTATCCCTCTCTCTGACTCTCTCTGTCTCTGTAAAAAAAAATAATAATGCTGACCTTATAGAATGAGTTAGGGAGTATTCCCTCCTCTTTAATTTTTTGGAGAGGTTTGAGGACGGTTGGTATTAGTTCTTTAAATGTTTGGTAGAATTCACCAATGAAGTCATCAGGTCAAGGGTTATTATTTGTTTAGAGTTTTGATAACTGATTCAATTTCCTGACTAGTTATAGGTCCACTCAGATTTTCTGTGTCTGTTTAGTTTTAGTAGGTTTTGTGTTTCTAGGAATTTGTTCATTTTATTTAGGTTATTCAGTTTGTTGGCATGAAGTACTCACAATACCCTCTTATCATTCTGTAGACTCAGTAGTAATGTCCTCACTTTAGTTTCTGATTTTTTTTTTTTTTTCATTTTTCTGAAGCTGGAAACAGGGAGAGACAGTCAGACAGACTCCCGCATGCGCCCGACTGGGATCCACCCGGCACGCCCACCATGGGGCGACGCTCTGCCCACCAGGAGGCGATGCTCTGCCCATCCTGGGCGTCGCCATGTTGCGACCAGAGCCACTCTAGCGCCTGAGGCAGAGGCCACAGAGCCATCCCCAGCGCCCGGGCCATCTTTGCTCCAATGGAGCCTTGGCTGCGGGAGCGGAAGAGAGAGACAGAGAGGAAAGCGCGGCGGAGGGGTGGAGAAGCAAATGGGTGCTTCTCCTGTGTGCCCTGGCCTGGAATCGAACCCAGGTCCTCCGCACGCTAGGCCAACGCTCTACCGCTGAGCCAACCGGCCAGGGCAGTTTCTGATTTTAATAATTTGAATGTTCTCTTTTTTTCTTCTTAGTCTTTTTTTTTTTTTTTTTTTTTTAGAGATAGAGAGTCAGAGAGAGGGATAGATAGGGACAGACAGACAGGAATGGAGAGAGATGAGAAGCATCAATCATCATTTTTCATTGTGATACCTTAGTTGTTCATTGATTGCTTTCTCATATGCGCCTTGACCATGGGCCTTCAGCAGACCGAGTAACCCCTTGCTGGAGCCAGCGACCTTTGGTCCAAGCCGGTGAGCTTTTTGCTCAAACCAGATGAGCCCGTGCTCAAGCTGGCGACCTTGGGGTCTCGAACCTGGATCCTTCCGCATCCCAGTCCGACGCTCTATCTACTGCGCCACCGCCTGGTCAGGCTTCTTCTTAGTCTTTATAGCTAAAAGTTTGTCAATTTTATTTATCCAATGAGACAACTGTTATATTTTAATGTTAGAACATTTAGTTTAATTTTTTTTTATAATGTCTATATAGGTATGTTTGGCTTTTCATCTACCATCTTATTATTTGTTTTCTGCCTGTTTTTTTTTTCAGCCAGTAAAGCAAGATTTATTGTTCATGCAGTAGGAAAATCAGAGAAAAGGGGGTCTTAGGAGACTGGTGCAGGGGCTTGGGCCAGGATGAGCTGCTGCTGCCCATTGCTAACCTGGTTGCAAGTCTAGTGGGGTCTCTTAGAGCTTGGAAAAAAAAAGAAGAGCAAGGCAAGGAAAACAGCCTGAGGAGAAGAAGAGGGGGTGAGGGAGAAGGGAAAGACATAGCTGTGCTTCCTGCGGGGAGAGTGCCTCTGCCTGTTTTCTTCTCTTCACCCTTTCTCACTGTGATCTTTCTTTCTTCCTTATTTTCTTTTATTATTTTATAATCATTTGATATCCTTCCTCTTTTAGCATAGAAGTAGTATGTATATGCCTTGTCTTTTCTTTTGGTGGTTACCTTAAAGGTTACAATCTGAATCCTTTCTTCTCCAAATCTAATACTAATTGGTACCTTTAGTATTTTCTTGGACAATGCAAAGATCTTAGAACCCCTTAGCTCCATTTACCTACAGACTTTTAAACTGTTATTGTTATGTGTTTAAATTATATATGTAGCCCTGGCCGGTTGGCTCAGCGGTAGAGTGTCGGCCTAGCGTGCGGAGGACCCGGGTTCGATTCCTGGCCAGGGCACACAGGAGAAGAGCCCATTTGCTTCTCCACCCCTCCGCCGCGCCTTCCTCTCTGTCTCTCTCTTCCCCTCCCGCAGCCGAGGCTCCATTGGAGCAAAGATGGCCCGGGCGCTGGGGATGGCTCCTTGGCCTCTGCCTCAGGCGCTAGAGTGGCTCTGGTCGCAACATGGCGACACCCAGGATGGGCAGAGCATCGCCCCCTGGTGGGCAGAGCGTCGCCCCATGGTGGGCGTGCCGGGTGGATCCCGGTCGGGCGCATGCGGGAGTCTGTCTGACTGTCTCTCCCTGTTTCCAGCTTCAAAGAAATGCAAAAAAAAAAAAAAAAGAAAAGAAATAAATTATATATGTATATGTATGTATGTATGCATATACAAACACATATAAAACTGTAAGACATACTGTGTCACTAATGACAATTATGGAGACTTTTGAACATACACAAATAAGCAGAATAATGAACCAGTCATTCTACCTCTTAGCCTCTTCCCAACTCATCAGGTGCTCTGTAGGAAAAGAAGCCACAGATGCTGGACTCCCTCTGGATTTCCTTTCTCTTCCAGATCTTGATACTTTAACTCTTTTTTTTTTTTTTGTATTTTTCTGAAGCTGGAAACGGGGAGAGACAGTCAGACAGACTCCCGCATGCGCCCGACCGGGATCCACCTGGCACGATGCTCTGCCCACCAGGGGGCGATGCTCTGCCCCTCCGGGGCGTCGCTCTGCCATGACCAGAGCCACTCTAGTGCCTGGGGCAGAGGCCAAGGAGCCATCCCAGCGCCCGGGCCATCTTTGCTCCAATGGAGTCTTGGCTGCGGGAGGGGAAGAGAGAGACAGAGAGGAAGGAGGGGGTGGGAGTAGAGAAGCAAATGGGCGCTTCTCCTATGTGCCCTGGCCGAGAATCGAACCCGGGTCCCCCGCACGCCAGGCCGACGCTCTACCGCTGTTGATACTTTAACTCTTAATGATCTTGTTAAAATCTCCAAAGTCTTCAAGAGACATTTTAAAACTTTATATTTTGCAGTTGTTTTAAGTAGAATAATTAGTCCAAGTGTTCAAAATACACCTAGTCTACCATGAAAATGAAAGTTGCCCCCTACCTGTTTTTTTTTTTGTTTTTTTTTTTTGGTAACTTTATGTTTTCTGTTTACACAGATCGTGGCAATGACAACTGGCTGATTAAATATGACTATCCAATGGATAGTTCTGGCTCTCGGGTAAGAGGTTCATTTATATCTTGAAGAATAGGATGAGGTAGATTATAAGCATTCAGAAGAATTAGAGTAACATATTTAAGATTGCTAGATTAAGCCCTGGCCCAGTAGCTCAGTTGGTTAGAGCATCATCCCAATATGCCAAGGTTGCGGGTTCGATCCCTGGTCAGGACACCGATAAGAAGCAACCAATGATCCTGACCTATGGAGGCTCAGTGAATAAAGTGTTGACGTGGAATGCTGAGGTTGCTGGTTCAAAACCCTGGGCTTGCCCTGTCAAGGCACATATGAGAAGCAACTATAAGTTGATGCTTCCCACTCCAACTCCCCCTGCCCTCTGCTGCCTTTCTCTCTCTCTGTTTTCTCTCTAAAATCAATAAATGAAATCTTAAAAACTAATAAAATGACTCAACCAATGAATGCATAAGTGGAACAAAAAATTGATGCTTCTCTCTCTCTTCCTTCCCTCCCTCCTCTCCCCCTTTCTTCCTCTTTCCCCCTCTCCCTCTTTCCCCTTTTCCTCTTCCTCTCTCCCTCTCCTTCCTTCTCTCTTCTTCTCCTTCCTACTGTCTCAAAAAATTTAAATTTATAGATTAATGTTTAGTAGAGTTTCTCTCTGTTTTTTAAGGAATATATTACTAAATGATGTTAATGGAAATAGAATGAAGAAAAATTCAGATTAATTTGGGACATGCTTTATGCCTTAGCGATCCACATTGCACAGTAGCATAGTAAAGGTCTGAGAAGTTGTACATTAAATGAACCTGTTTAATTTTGATTGCACTGGTGATTTCTATACTTTTTTGACTGTGGAACACTTTTTTCGCAACGGACCATAATTCCAAAGAACATCAGTTTAGAGAAAGTTGCTTCCTGCAACTTTCTTTACTCTCATTCTTTCTGTACTTCACTACACTTCTCTAACCATGTTCAATCTGAACATTTAAAAATATTAATGGGGGCCCTGGCCGGCGGCGCAGTGGATAGACCCTTAGCCTGGTGTATGGATGTCCAGGTTCGATTCCCGGTCAGGGCACACAGGAGAAGCAACCATCTGCTTCTCCCCTACCCTACCTTCTCTCTCTCTTCCCTTCCCACAGTCAGTGGCTCAATTAGTTCGAGTGTGGCCCTGGGCACTGAGGATAGCTCTGGGGGAGCATGACAGCCTCAGGTGCTAAAAATTGCTCAGTACTTGGGCATTGGCCCATGGCCTCCAGGTGGATCCTGGTCAGGGCACATGAGGAAGTTTGCCTCACTGTCTCCCTCCTCTCACCAAAATAAATAAATAAATAAATACATAAGTAAATAAATAAAAATTAATGAGGAGGCTACCTGGAGAAGGAGAAAGTGAGATTGGTTTTTATTCCTCATAATGTTTTCTTTTCCTTCCAGCTTTATTGATATATAATTACAGATAGCATTATATAAGTTTAAGGTGTACGATATTATGATTTTTAAAAATTACTGATTTGAGAGAGAGACAGGAAGGGGAAGAAAGAATCATCGCTTTCTTGTTCCACTTATTCATGCATTCATTGGTTGATTCTGTGTGTGTCCTGGCGAGAGATCAAACCTACAACTTTGGTGTTTTGGGACATCACCCTAACCAACTGAAGTACCCGGCCAAGGACAATGTGATTCATGTATATATTGTGAAATGTTTACCATAATAAGGTTAGTTCTCACATCCTCATAATATTTTTACTTCCTTTTTTAATAGTCGTTCTTAAATTTAGACCTCAGAATTACCTGAAGAGCTTATTGAAAGTAGTACAGATTCTTCAAGGCTTTCCCCCATTATGTTGGATAAAACTCAGGATTTCGTACTTTGAATAAGGTATCCCAGGGGGTTTTGATGCAGGCGTCCTGGACCTATATTGCCTGTTCCTCTGATGGCACCAGTGAACCTGAAGCATGGAGCCAAGTAGACAGTCATGGGCTGTCCCAGGTAGCCTGCCCCACTCTTTTTGCATTCAGCTCTTGTCCTTGTCCTTTTTCTATATCACTGAAGCAGGGAACAGACTCCTGTGTGCAGGAGCAGCCACCTGTTATCTTCCATGGTCCTGATATCTCACTGGAAAGATATGGTCACCACCAGTGAGGTGGCGTCTGAGTCAGGGTCCACACAGAAGGACTTTGACCAACGGACGTTGATTTGTAGTTCTTTTTTTCATAGCCTCAGGAATCGCGTTGCCTTTCCCTGGGAGGAATGGCTTCTAGGTATCTTTTGTTATTGTCAGTTCCCTTCTTACCAAGGACTATGGCAACTCCTAGGGCAGTACGCCTTTTTTTTTTTTTTTTAAGATTTTATTTATTGATTTTAGAGAGAGAAAGAGAGAAAGGAAGAGGAGGAATAGGAAGCATCAGCTGTTAGTAGTTGCTTCTCAGTATGTGCCTTGACCAGGTAAGCTCGGGGTTCAAGCCAGTGACCTCAGCATTCCAGGTCAGTGCTGTATCCACTGCGCCACCACAGGTCAAGTGCACCTTTTCTAAGACCAGAAAGGGGCTTGAACAAGCCAAGTCAGAGGTGCCATAAATGTGCTGAGTAACAATGTGGAAACCAGTTCAGAGGTTGAATAAGGATTGGTGCTTGAGGAGGATGAGATGGGGTGTTTTGCTACTACTTTTAAGGGCCTGAGGCACATGGGCCCCTAAATATTTAGTTTTTTCTTGCTTTTCAGGACACAGACTGGGTGGTGGTGAAGGAGCCTGTTATCAAGGTGGCTGCCATTGACAATGGACTGGCTTTCCCCCTGAAGCATCCTGACTCCTGGAGGGCATGTAAGTCTCAAGACCACTGTGTCTCTTTTCTTACTAGGTCTCAGTTTGCTTATCTGTGCAAGGTAGGTAATAATACCTGTATCATAGGATTGTTCCTACGAAGTAGGAATGAAATGAAGAAGTAATGAAATAATGCAGCCCATGCACTTTAGCACGACTGGCACATAGCAACAACTCCATAATTAAGCTAGTATTGTAATTTTTACCCCATATTATTCCCATTAGAAGCAGAGAGTTGAGTTTTCTCATCTCTGCTTTGCATTTTTCTTATTCCTTCTGAGGACTGTCTTTTTTTAAAATTCTATTTCTGTTTAAATACAAGCTGTTTTCCGTGTTCTGTCTTACTTGCTAACATCCTGGAAACCAGCTCTTGCCCTATTATAACTGAGAAACTTTTTTTTTTTTTTTTCTACAGAGAGAGGGATAGATAGGGACAGACAGACAGGAACGGAGAGAGATGAGAAGCATCAGTCATCAGTTTTTCATTGCAACACCTTAGTTGTTCATTGATTGCTTTCTCATATGTGTCTTGACTGCGGGCCTTCAGCAGGCTGAGTAACCCCTTGCTGGAGCCAGCGACTTTGGGTCCAAACTGGTGAGCTTTGCTCAAACCAGATGAGCCCACGCTCAAGCTGGCGACCTTGGGGTCTCGAACCTGGGCTCTCTTCATCCCAGTCTGACACTCTATCCACTGCGCCACCACCTGGTCAGGCCTGAGAAACTTTTAAAAAGAGGTAGAGATACAGGTGGGGGGTCACTAAACCCTTTGCAGCACTAGTTTGTCTTTTCAGAGTGAGTATCTCAGTGTCTCAGGGTCATTGATTTCTAGATAGCCTTGTGTCTTGGAAGGTCATGTAATATCTGGGAAAGTACAAGCTCTGAGACTAGGCCGACCTGGGTTTGAACACTAGTTCCTCCACTTACTGTGTAACCTTTAGGGTTCACAGCTCTTGTAACTTTTCTGTTGTATATCGAGGAAGAGATGGGCAGGCTTTCTTTCAATACCACCTTTGCTCTTTTCAGATCCTTTTTACTGGGCCTGGTTGCCCCAGGCAAAAGTCCCATTCTCTCAGGAGATCAAAGATCTGATTCTTCCAAAGATCTCGGACCCTAACTTCGTGAGGGACTTGGAAGAGGACCTATATGAACTCTTCAAGGTTAGCCCTGGAAACGTCAGCCTTATAACCATATAGAAGAAGGAATTCTGAAAGGTTTTTCTAATTGATCTTACTACAAGCTCAAGAGAGCAAGGCTAACACCCTTCTGACTTCTATTAGCCCTTGAAGAACAAGATTCCCACATGTGGACCACAACATCTAGTTTGGATTGGTTTGAAAAACACTGGCAGCTGTGATGAATCACACTGGTGTTTATCCTGTGTGTCATGTGACTGCAGTATATCTGCAGAGCTCTTATTTCAAATGGAATAGTGGATCCAGGAGTTCTTTAGAGTTAGTAATGAGACTCAGGACAAGGTCTTTACTTGTTCTCTGTTTCCCCAAACTGTGAATCAGGGAGTTTGGGGGTTGTAGTTAACTTCACTAAGCCTCATAAGCCTTGTGTAGGTTTTGTTTATTAGCAAGTTTCTAATTGGGTTAGGAAAATGGGTTCTTCGGAGGGATTCATGCAGGTTCCATCTCCTACTGCCTTCCTTGCCTTTGCAGAAAGATCCTGGTTTCGACAGGGGTCAGTTCCATAAGCAGATTGCTGTCATGCGGGGACAGGTAAGCCAAGGACATCTGGTGTCATCCCTGGAATCCCTCTGGGAGGGTTATATGCTCATTTTGAGTAAATGTGTAAAGATTGTATTTTATTAGTCTATGTCATAAGTCATTGTGACTGTAGTAACACATGAGAGGAAAGGCAGCTTTCCCTAGTCTCCCACCCCTTCCAGGGTATCTAGTAGTTGGTGATGCACTTACTCTGTGCTTACTTCTCCTGTTATTTGCTGGACAGTTCATTGGTAAATGTACCCAGCAGTCCCTTGTCCTCAAGTTGCTCAAGGCAGACCATATGCCTTGGTGGTTAAGAGCTAGGCGCTGAAATCAGACTGCTTTACTGCTAATATGCTCTGTGGCCTTGGGCAAGAGACTCTGCTTCCTTGTTTATAAAATGGGACAGTAAAGTGTTTTGCAGAGTTGGCCAGAGTATTACATGAGATAATGCATAGCAAGTGTTTAAACCCTGGCTGGGTAGCTCAGTTGGTTAGAGCATCATCTGGATATAACAAGGTTGTGGGTTTGATCTCTAGGCAGGATACATATAAGATTCAACCAATGGGGGGGGGGAGAATCAACCAATGAATTCATAATTGAGTGGAAAAACAAATCAATGTTTCTTTCTCCCTTCCTCTTTCTCTGAAAATTAATTTTAAAAATTTAATACAGTAAGCCTTCAAGTATTTAGTAAAAACAATGCCTGGCACATAATAAACACTCAAATATTGACTATGGTTATAATTTATTTTGTTATAGTTATAAGTCATATTAATTCTTTTTCCACTTCACCTTCAAAGAGAGCTAAGGCAACTCCCAGGGCGTTATTGATCTTCCAAAGCACATTAAAGAATATGCTTGGAAACTTCTTTTAAAACTCTGTAGGAGCCTGACCTGTGGTGGCACAGTGGATAAAGCGTCATCCTGGAAACGCTGAGGTTGCCGGTTCAAAACCCTGGGCTTGCCTGGTCAAGGCACATATGGGAGTTGATGCTTCCTGCTCTTCCCCCCTTCTCTCTCTCTCTCTCTCTCTCCCCCCTCTCTATAATGAATAAATAAAATCTTAAAAAAAACCCAAAAAACAAAAAAAAAGCCTCTGTAGGACACTGACATTCACATTGAAGTCTTAAAGAGAGCTGGGATGGCCTGGTGGTTAAGGGCACAAACTGGTCAGAGTGCCTGGGTTTAAATCCTGGCCCTAAATCCTGGCTCTGTCATTTACTAGCTATGAGGTCTTGGACAAGTTACTTCATTTCTTTTTTTACTGCCTTCCTTTGTAATACGGGATTAATAACAACATCTACCTCAATAGGTTAGTATGAGAGAAATGATTTAAAACAGAGTAGTCTGGCAATACTGAAATACTCGACATGTTAGCTATTTTGAACATCATAAAGTTCCGTGCGCATCTGGCTCCTCCCAGCTTGTAGGTGGCCAGTATATTAGTCACATCTTCACTTGCTTACCAGTCACATATCAAAGCTAAATGAACCTCTGCCTTACAGAAATATGACATACTGCAAGGAAAGGAGGTTACAACTCTCTACCTACCTCACCTGTAATCACACAGTGGGCTATATAAGGGCCCTGAGATAAAGGAGAAAAGTGAAGAACCCTCAGAGAGAGACTCGAGTGGTAGTTGTTACCATAAAGGCTTCTAACCAGGAGTTATATAAAGAATGCAGGAGCTGGCCCTAGCCAGTTAGCTCAGTGATAGAACATTGGCCTGGTGTATGGATGTCCCGGGTTTGATTCCCAGTCAGGGCACACAGGAGAAGCACCCATCTGCTTCTTCACCCCTCCCCCTCTCACTTCCCTCCCTCCTTCCCTTTCTCCTATCCTCCTTCCCTCCCTCTGTCCTTTCCTCCTTCCCTCCCTTCCTCCCTCTCTTCTTCCTTCCCTTCTCTCCTTCCCTCCCTCCCTCTCTCTTCCTCCTCTTGCAGCCATGGCTCAGTTGGAGCAAGTTGGTCATGGGCACTGAGGATGGCTGCATAGCCTCCATCTCAGGCACTAAGAAGAGCTCAGTTGTTGAGCAATAGAGCAACGCCCCAGAAGGGCAGAGCATCATCCCCTATGGCAGGGGTCGGGAACCTTTTTGGCTGAGAGAGCCATAAACGCCACATATTTTAAAATGTAATTCTGTGAGAGCCCTGGCCGGTTGGCTCAGTGGTAGAGCATCGGCCTGGCGTGCAGAAGTCCCGGGTTCGATTCCTGGCCAGGGCACACAGGAGAAGCGCCCATCTGCTTCTCCACCCCTCCCCCTCTCCTTCCTCTCTATCTCTCTCTTCCCCTCCCGCAGCCGAGGCTCCATTGGAGCAAAGATGGCCTGGGTGCTGGGGATGGCTCCTTGGCCTCTGCCCCAGGCGCTAGAGTGGCTCTGGTCACAACAGAGCGACGCCCCAGAGAGGCAGAGCATCGCCCCCTGGTGGGCAGAGCGGTCGCCCCCTGGTGGACGTGCCAGGTGGATCCTGGTCGGGCGCATACGGGAGTTGGTCTGACTGTCTCTCCCCGTTTCTAGCTTCAGAAAAAAAAAAAGAAAAAAAAATGTAATTCTGTGAGAGCCATACAACGACCCGTGCTCATTATGCATTATCCAATAAAAATTTGGTGTTGTCCCGGAGGACAGCATGATTGGCTCCAGCCACCTGCAACCATGAACATGAGCGGTAGGAAATGGATTGTAATACATGAGAATGTTTTATATATATATATGTTTTTTATATATATATGTTATATATATATGGTTGTTTTTTTTTTTGTATTTTTCTGAAGCTGGAAACGGGGAGAGACAGTCAGACAGACTCCCGCATGCTCCCGACCGGGATCCACCCGGCACGCCCACCAGGGGCGACGCTCTGCCCACCAGGGGGCGATGCTCTGCCCCTCTGGGGTGTCGCTCTACCGCGACCAGAGCCACTCTAGTGCCTGGGGCAGAGGCCAAGGAGCCATCCCCAGCGCCCGGGCCAGCTTTGCTCCAATGGAGCCTTGGCTGTGGGAGGGGAAGAGAGAGACAGAGAGGAAGGAGGGGGGGGTGGAGAAGCAAATGGGCGCTTCTCCTATGTGCCCTGGCTGGGAATCGAACCCGGGTCCCCCGCACGCCAGGCCGACGCTCTACCGCTGAGCCAACCGGCCAGGGCCTGTTTTATATTTTTAACATTTTTTTTTTTTTTAAGATTTGTCTGCGAGCCAGATGCAGCCATCAAAAGAGCCACATCTGGCTCGTGAGCCATAGGTTCCCAACCCCTGCCCTATGGGCTTGCCAGGTAGATCCAGTCAGGGTGCATGTGGGAGTCTGTCTCTGCCTCCCTTCCTCTCACTGAATAAAAATTAAAAAAAAAAAAAAAAAGAATGCAGGATCTGCCCTGGCTAGATATCTTGGTTGGTTAGAGAGTTGTCCCAATATGTAAAGGTTGCTAGTTCAGTCCTCAGTCAGAACACATACAGAAATACATCGATGTTTCTCTCTCTCTCTCTCGCCCTTCCTTTCTCTTTCAAATCAAATTAAAAAGGAAAAAAGCAGGATCTGAGGGAAAGCCTTTTTAAATAACATTTTCAAATAACATTCTCTAGCATTATATGCCTGTTACACATTTCTCAACTTTAAAAAGTTTATTTATTGATTTTTATTTATTGATTTTTAGAGAGGAGAGGAAAAGAAAGAGACAGAGAGAAAGAGAAATATCAATTTGTTGTTCCACTTATTCATGCCATCATTGGTTGATTCTTGTATGTGTCCTGACCAGGGATGGAACCCACGCCTTGGCATATGGGGATGACGCTCTAACCAACTGAGCTACTGGGCTAGGGCCTGATAAATTTCAACTTTTTTTTTTTTTTTTTTTTTGCATTTTCTGAAGCTGGAAACAGGGAGAGACAGTCAGACAGACTCCCGCATGCGCCCGACCGGGATCCACCCGGCACGCCCACCAGGGGCCATGCTCTGCCCACCAGGGGGCGATGCTCTGCCCATCCTGGGCGTCGCCATGTTGCGGCCAGAGCCACTCTAGCGCCTGGGGCAGAGGCAAAGGAGCCATCCCCAGCGCCCAGGCCATCTTTGCTCCAGTGGAGCCTTGGCTGCGGGAGGGGAAGAGAGAGACAGAGAGGAAGGCGCGGCGGAGGGGTGGAGAAGCAAATGGGCGCTTCTCCTGTGTGCCCTGGCCGGGAATCGAACCCGGGTCCTCCGCACGCTAGGCCGACGCTCTACCGCTGAGCCAACCGGCCAGGGCCTAAATTTCAACTTTTTAATTTGAAAAATTTCAAATCTTGAGTGTGATCTTCTAGAGTCACCACTTGTGACATTTAGTTAGCCACATTTGCTTTATCTTATATCTGTATATATTAATATATTATCTATCTGAATATTAGCTATATCTATTTCTCCATATATATGTACATATTTATATATCATTATATACTGCTCATAAAAAATAAGAGGTATTTCAAAATGAATATGAAGCTATAAAATATCCCCTGATTTTTGTGAGCAGTGTACAAGTATATATATATATTTTTGCCAACTTCTAGACTTTTTTCTTTGAAGATAGGTAAAAAGGAAGATAGAATTTTAGAAAATAAAGGTAAAGTCATATTATACTGGTTCCTTATCTCCTTTCTTTTTGACTAATCCTGTGATCAGTTTTCCATGCCAATAAAATATATTTTTTTTAATTTCTTTAATATTTTTCCAAAGTGAAAAGCCGGGGCAGGCGCGGGGGGAGGGGGGGTGGCAGAGGCAGACAGACTCCTGCATGCACTGACCGGGATCCACCCAGCATGCTCACCAAGAGGCGGTGCTCAGCCCCTCTGGGGCGTTGCTCTGTTGTAACCAGAGCCATTCTAGCGCCTGAGGCAGAGGCCATCCTCAGTGCCCAGGCCCATTTTGCTCCAATGGAGCCTTGGCTGCGGGGAGGGGAAGAGAGAGCCAGAGAGAAAGGAGAGGGGGGAGGGTGGAGAAGCAGATGGGCGCTTCTCCTGTGTGCCCTGGCCGGGAATTGAACCTGGGACTTGCACACACTGGGCTGATGCTCTACCGCTGAACCAACTGGCCAGGGCCTTTTTTTACTATTTTTTAAGATTTTTAAATTTAATCATTGGAGAGATATGAGAGAGAGAGAGAAGGAGGAGGAGGGAAGCAGGAAGCATCAACTCCCATATGTGTCTTGATCAGGCAAGACCAGGGTTTTGAATCAGCAACCTCCACGTTCCAGGTCGACACTTGATCCACTGTGCTACCACAGGCCAGGCCTCAAATATCTTTTTTAATATTTTCTTATCCCTAAAGTTATTAATTGATCTTATACTCTTAGGCATTTATATCATTTTCACTTTATGAATTGCATTATATTAGTTAAAACATGCTCTGTGCATGTCCACAATTGTTTCTATCATCCTAAAAAGTGGACGTGCCAAGTCAGAGGGCCTGTTCGTGATTAAGCCTTGACTGTCCACCCACTAGCCTCTCTGAGAGACTGTCCTGCCCTCCAGCCCTATAGCCATGTCTCTGAACTCCCCCCAACTCTGAGTCCCCGTTTTCTTTTGTATCTTTACTAATAGGAAGGGCAACATATCGGAGATATTTCTTATCATTTGTATTTTTAAAATGACTAGAGACGTTTTCATTTTCTATATATTGCCCACTTATATTCTTACTCTTATAAGTAGCTTATTTGCACAATTTTCTGTTAGCATGTTGTCTATTTTTTTTATTGATTTATAGGAGCATCCTATCTGCCAGTCTCCTCAGAGGCAGATTTGGATGCCTAAGGTCTTCCTTAAATGTATCCTATTTTTCCCACTGCAGATCCTAAATTTGACTCAGGCCTTGAAGGACAACAAGAGTCCCCTGCACCTGGTCCAGATGCCACCCGTGATTGTTGAGACAGCCCGTTCCCATCAGCGGCCTGCTAGCGAGTCCTACACACAGAGCTTTCAGAGTCGGAAGCCCTTCTTTTCGTGGTGGTAGCCCGAGAGGCAGACAAGGGCGCACTGTCTGAAACTCGGGCTGGGTGAAGGCTGGGGAGCGGGCTGCAGGAAAAGACAGAGGTGGTGGGGAGCAGTGCCCTGAGAGCCCTCCCTCTCTGCTGACCCACCCCCTCAGGGCCTTCCCAAGCACAGGGAGCAGCACAGACAGGGACAGTGAGTGCTGGTGGGCCCTCCTCAGTGCTGAGGAGACCTGGAGCTCTGTGCAAGAAGTCCAGATGCCCAGGAAGGAGCATCTGCCTTCCAGCATCTCCTGAGGCAGGCTGGGGAATTCCCCTTCCTCCCTGACACCATGCTCTGTAGCAATTCTTCATTATATTCTGCATCAGAAACAAATAACAAAAACAAAGTTAAATTATTAGCAAAACCCAGGCAGAATCCCAGATCCTTTCATGTCAAAAACCTGGAATCTAGACCTAGGTTTGCATGGACCTAGACATTCAGGTGCCTGGAATTTCCTCACTCCCGCGGACCCAGGCAGCTGGTGACCTGCCGTGTTGGGGCAGCAGAAGCCACTCCGTTTCCTTGAGATTTTGCCAAGTCTTCTCTTCCCACCAGTGCTATAGGCTGACTAAAAGCCCACAAATGTAACTCTCCTGGCAGAGGTACTTTTGCTCTAGACCTCCGAGAAGTTCTGTGTATGATCCTATAGATCAGCTCTGCTTTCTGCCCTGATAGAGACCCAGCTTCTCTAGTTCAGACCTGCAGCTTGCCTGTCACTTGGGCAAAGGCAAGAGGGAGAACAGGGACTCCCCAGCACGTACAAGTAACCCATGTAGCCTGAGTATATGCTGGGAGTGGGAATTGGTCTATGGGCAAATTTACCCCAGCCTAGCTTCGTGAGTCCTTGGCCCTGGCCACAGGTGATAAACTCTCCCAGTCCTCTGCTTTCTTCCTGTTATTTTCCTCAACTCTTTGACTTAGGGGTTCAATTTGGGTTCTGGAGTGGATCTCAGCTCATTAGAGTACAGGATATTAGGTTCTTGGACTTCTTTTTATGCTACTATTGCTGCTTAGTGGGGTAACAGGACTTGTATTCTGCCTCCTAATTGGTAGCTGCCCTTTGCTCCCTGACTGCTTGTTCCAGGCCAATTTTTCCATGGCTTCTTGAGAAAGGGGGACCCAGAGGAGAGGCCTTCAGATGATTCCCTAGTGCCTGTCCAGATCAGTGTGCTTCCTGCTTCCATGTCTCTTCCCCTCAGCTATTCCCTCACCAGGTGTCCAAGCCCTTTCTACACCAAAGCAAAGAGGGGCCTCTCGAAGGAGTGAAGAGGGCGCCATCTGTGGCTCAGGCAGCCCTGTGTGGCTGGACACTTTGGGTTTCTGGAACCCTGCGATTGGTCAATCAGCCCTGGAAAGTTATCTTGAAGGTTTGAAAAACAACCAAAGAAAGGGAGCCCTCTGCTTGCCCAGCTCCCACCACCCAGGAGGCAGAGCAGAGCCTTGTCAGCTGGGCCAGCCTGCCCCTCCGTTCCAGCTCCCAGGAGCCAGCTGGTCTTGGGCTTCCATTCAACTGACAGGAAGTCCCCGGGAGCTGGATGCACATGCCTGTGGACCAAGGACAGCTCCCCCACTGACCCCAGCCCCAACAATGCCAGTCCACCAACCTGGACACTAGCCTTGGGGACCATGTTTGTGAGAATGCCTGCCTTTTGACCGCAGGAGCAGAAGGGGAGCCAGGTATATTTAGCTTTCTGGAGACATCTTAATACAAATACATGGTAAAACTCTGCAACTGCGGTCAGGAGAGCCCGAGGAGCAAAAGAGGAGCCCGGTTGCTCTCCCACCCAAGCAGATCTGCACATGGCCCTCGTTCAGATCAGCGCTGTGAGAAGGAAGCTGGGTCCAGCGTCACAGAGGGCTGGTCCCAGTCCTAGCACGCAAGAGTTGTGGTGGGGGCATCCTTCCCTGGCCTGTCCCTGTTCTCTGAAGTCTGTACTCAGGTTGCCTTGAATGTGGACTTTGGGAGAGCCAGCAGCCCAGAGTGCCAGGGCAGGCTTCTGGGTGGCACTCACGGAACAGCCCAGCCCTCTGTCAGCCATAGGCCCTGTCCCTCCGTGTCAGGGAGTAGAGGCTGGGCTGTGAGAATCCTGCTGCCTCTATTGTTCTTCTAATGCACTGTAGAAACTGTATGTAATGTATTTAAATCAATGCAAATGTATGAATAACAAGCCCAATTCTGACCTTTTTTGTCTAGTTTTCTTTTTTTTTTTTTTTAAATTTTTTTATTATTTATTTATTTTGGAGAGGAGAGGGAGAGGCAGAGAGAGAGAGGAGAGACAGAGAGAGAGAGAAGGGGGGAGGAGCTAGAAGCATCAACTCCCCATATGTGCCTTGACCAGGCAAGCCCAGGGTTTCGAACCGGCGACCTCAGCATTTCCAGGTTTTGTCTAGTTTTCTTTGGTGGAAGAAAGACAAGATAGAATGCAATTTTAAGGACGAAGAACCCTGTTTCCATGAGTTGCTGAGATATGGCTCCTGAGTCTGTTTTCCTTTAGTAGGGGAAATACAGATCCCCATTTTCAAAGTCTCAATGCCCTGAACATCAAAAATATTTTCATAACTTTTCTAAAACCAGAACTGACCTGAAGCTATTTGTAACCATCATATATCCCTTCGTGTGAATATTTGTTGCAGAAATACTAACATTTTGTTATGAGATGTACCCCCACTAGGTATTATACAATATTTGCACTACTTCCGAAAAGCTGAAAGAATTCTGAACTCCAAAATTAGCCCAAAGGGTTTGGAATAAGGAATATGGACCCACTTCTCCTTCTTGTCATAGGAGGGCAGCCCTGCACTATGTGCACTTGAAGCACTTTGAACCATGACTCCTTTAAAGTGATGGATAATCAAAAAATAATAGCCTGACCAGGCAGTGGCACAGTGGATAGAGCGTCAGACTGGGATGCACAGGACCCAGGTTTGAAGCCCTGAGGTTGCTGGCTTGAGCATGGGATCATAGACATGACCCCATGGTCCCTGACTTGAGCCCAAAGGTCACTGGCTTGAAGCCTGAGGTTGCTGGCTTAAAAAAGGAGTCACTCATTCTGCTGGAATCCCCCGGTCAAGGCACATATGAGAAAGCGATCATTGAACAACTAAGGAGCCGAAACAAAGAATTAATGCTTCTCTCCTCCTGTCTTCCTATCTGTCCCTCTCTCTCTCTGTCCAAAAAAATAATAATAATTAAGTGACGGGTAATCAAGTGGACAGGAGGGTGGGAGGGGAGCTGAAGGTGAGTGAGCATGTGGCACGCTTCTGTTGAGGCTTACCTCAAGGGTTTTCAGGCTGTGGAAACCTGATCATGCAGGAGGCTCAAGAACGATTGCTTCCGCTGTTGACCCTCAGGATCATTGGATTGAGGAAGCCAACTGAGGAGCTGGAGCCCGTTACTGTAACTGCAGGCTCACTGCCCACGCTCCAGAGCTGACCGTAATAACCTCCCCTCTTGAGCTAGCCAGGGGCCAAGAACCCTCTCTTCTGTGGATCAGGGCTGCCTGCAGAGAGGCTTCCTCTTGCCATCTGACAGCCTCTGGATAAGGAGGCTTCAGCACAGGGTTCTATAGGATGGCAGTGAGAAAGTAAAGGAGGCCATCCTCATCTTCCTGGGAACACACCATTCTCTGCAATGAGCACAACCTTTCACCCCTTGCTCCAGACTAGCAGTGGTAGTCAACCTGGTCCCTAGCGCCCACTAGTGGGCGTTCCAGCTTTCATGGTGGGCGGTAGCGGAGCAACCAAAGTATAAAAAAGATATAACTATAGTAAGTTGTTTTATAAAGATTTATTCTGCCAAACAGCAAAAATCTGACATAAAGTACTTAGTAAGTAATTATTACTTTAACTTGCTGTAACTCTGATTTATAAATTTTATAAAGTAAAGTTACTTCCCTACTTTATAAATCACCATTACTGTGGAACCGGTGGGCGGTTAGAAAATTTTACTACTAACAGAAATACAAAAGTGGGCGGTAGGTATAAAAAGGTTGACTACCCCTGCTCCAGAAGATCCATTTTGGAATCTTCTCCTGTTATAGACTCACACAGTCTTGATGCAAACATTTTTATTTTGTCACTTAAACCAGTTTCCTTTTGTGGCCTGACGGGAAGGGGTGTAGGACAGGCTGCCAGACCATGGGTCACAATAGGAGGGTTAGTAGCAAGAGTGGTAAGATGCTTAGGTGAGTGCCTGTCACTTGACTCCAGGGGAATGTCATGCATCCCAAGTATAGTGTTAGATGGGGAAGGGCCAAGGCAAGAACAGTCGCTGTTCCTCCTCCTGGTGAGGAATGGGTCCCACACGATGTAGAACTCAACGGACACCTCCAGTCCTGTTCTGAATTGAGCAGGCCAGCAGCAGCATGTGGGGCTGTCTGCCTCAAGTCTCTCTTCCTCCTTCACCTTCCCGGGCCCTTTGGCAAAAGTCCCCATGATTCCTGGGGAAGATACCTCCATTCCCAGGCCCTTCCCTGGGTCAGTGTCTGATCTGATGGAGGTATCTTATGGGGCCTGGCTTCCTCCAGTTTCGGCGGATCCTGGCACTTGTCCTCCTGGTGTTCACATACTGATCGCTGGAAGCCATCTCTGTGGCACTGCTCTGTGGGTCTGCCAGTGGATCACGGGGCTCTGGGATTCTGTAGGGAACAAGTGTGTGATAGGCCAGCATCAATACAAAAAGACAGAATGGGGACTAAAGAGATTTTTGGTCATGAGAACTATTAAAAACGCCCCTGAGACCTACATGAGGAGGCTAAGCTTTCAGTTTCTATACAGAGAGTGGGACTAGATCAGGGTGTCCAATACTCAATATTTCTCCAACTTCCTCATCCTACCCACAGCAGACATCATTTATCAGTCAGAGGAGACTGGAGAAACCAAGTATCCTTACCAAGGTTTGTTAAGTAGGGATTACTCATCAACTGGAGTTAATATGGACCTAATGATCTCAGGGCCCTGGTCAGGTCTCATGTTCTGACTGTGGGCCCCAGACAAGGCAGTGGAGGAATGGGGCCCAGAGTGTCCTGTAGTGGCTTGTTAGGCCATCTGGTTCAGCTGGATCTCTGGGCGCTCCCTGCTCTGGGCTGGCGGTGACCAGACAAAGAGGTGGATGACTACGGAAAGTTTAGGGTAAACCTTCTCAAGTTTTAACCTTTGATGCCTCTACAGTACTTGCCTGTGCTATATTCTCTGTAATTCCACAGCCAAGATTTTCATCAGGCTTTGAATGTTAACTATTCTTTAATAGGTAAATAGGATTTTTTTTCTTCCAAACACTAATCCTCCCAGCTGGTTATGAATCACTGTGAAATGAGGTGGCACTGGTACCCCTTCCCATGGGGATGTACATACACAGGGTCATATATGACTCCAGTAGTAACAGTAACCTTTTAAGTGCCAACCATGTATCAATAGTAGGCACTGTGTAGATCTTACAACAAGCCCAATGATAGGCCCTTTACAGCGAGGCTAGGTCAGTAGTTCCAGGTCCCAGGGCCAGGAAACGGTGGGAGACGGGCATCCTTACTGCTCTCTCCCTCAGCCCTCCAGTCCCAGGAACTCACCTGAGCCGGCTGCAGTGGTGTAGCGAGTGGCCCAGCGGCTTCTGCCTTGGGGGCCTCTTCCTGCGCAGCCTCCTCAAGGCCTCCGCCACACGGTGGTCCCCTGCATACTCCCAGATGATCTGGGCCCGTTCCTCAGCCAGCTGGTCCCCGCTGCGCTGAAACAGGCCCTGGATCTGCAGCAGCTCGGCGTCCTGGAAGATGTTGGCCGCGGCCTGCTTGCGGCCCCGGGCCTCCGTCGGGGCCTGCCACGGGAGTGGCTCGCTCACCACGGAGGCTGGGGTGCCCATCCTGGGTGTGCTGGGGAAGGAAAGCGTGGAGGGACATGAGCAGCTCAGCAGGCCCTTCCCAAACCTGGGGTCCTGATTAATGCAAACTTCTGTTTCAGTTCTTCAGGAGCCCAACTGGAGTAAGTTTTAAAATTACTCTAATTTCTTAGGGCACCTTGGGGAAATAATAATGACAGCCAAACTTTATTATAGAGTGCTTAAGTGTCCAACACAGGTGTTTACTTAAGACTCACAGAAACCTGTGAGGTAAGACTTGTTCACCCCCGCTCTACAGATGAAGGAGTGTGACTCAGAGGTTTAATGACTATTCCACAGTCACAAAGCCCTTTTGTAAGTGCAGACCCAGAAGGAGAACCAGGTCTGCCTGGTTCTAAAGTCCAGGCAGAGCCCAGGATACCCAGGCCCTAATGAGAACAGCAGCAGCAGCAGCAGCAGCAGCAGCAGCAGCAGCAGCAGCAGCAGCAGCAGCAGCAGCAGCAGGAATGTGGTGAGCACTGAGCACGTGTCAGGCATTGCTCTAAGAGCTGTATTCGCCTAACATCATTCACGTGAGCACAGCAGCCCTAGGAAGTAAGTACTGCACAGATGAAGAAGCTGAAAAATGGAATCCAGATTTCTGATGCAAAGGCCCAGACTCGAGCACAGAAGGAAGAGAGGGGTTGTGGAGTTGGGCTACCCAGGTTGGAACCGCACCTGTGGCTGCCTCCACCACTCACTGGCTGATGACCTGCACGCAGCTGCTTCCTGTGTAAACGGACCAGCTGTGCTAGTACCTACTTCATGGGTTGCTGTGAGGACTGAGTGAAGACACAAAGCAGTAACGGTGCTCAATGTTCCATTCTGCTTTGCGTACGTAAAATTGGCAAGAGTTACCTGACCTCCAATCTTCAAGACCAAGGGGACAAACCAAGTCCATACAGGGTGGGGCAAAGGTATGTTTACAGTCTGTATGGAAAATAATACAGTAATTAAATAATACAAGAATAAACCTTCATATACTCACAACTGTAGCCCTACTTTTGCCCCATCCTGTATAATTTAATAAATATTTGGTATTAAATAGAACAATCAGATCTACCTATAGTCCAAAAGACCACAGAGAGAAAGGGGCAAAAAGAGTTAGAAAACTCTGTCAGGGCAGAGGCTGAAACTTATAAGAAAATTTAATAAAGGTTAGGCTCGTGTCAATGTTCCCCTATCATACCTAGGAAATGAAAATTACTTCCTTCAATTCTAGAGAGTTCACATCGAATGACAAAGGCCTAAGAGGCTCACCTATCTTGTTCTTGTCTGGTACAGCCTGAAAAAGCCACTGGATTGGAAAACAGACTGGAGATTAGGAAGACCAAGGACTTGGGCATTATGCAGGGCTGGGTTTGAATCCCAGCTCTGCCACTTGCCTAGCTGTTACCTTAGGCAAATTAGTCAACCGCTCTGAGCCTGTTTGCTTAACTGTCAAATGGAGCTAATAGCCACTTCTCAGAGTTGGTGTAAGGATTAAATGAGTCTAGTATGGTACCGGGTACCCAATAAGAACTAAATAAATGCAAATGCCCCTCTTTTTGGCTTCCTTGACTTTTGTTCTTTGGTCAGAGGTGTGATGTGCCTTTTTTACTCCCAGCAATCTTGCCTGAGCCAGCCCAGGGTCTGCCTTGCTCCCGTGGTCCCTCACAGCCCTGGGCCTAATGGGGAAGGCCAGGTTGCTAAGCCAGACCTCGTTTCACAGCTAGCTAGAGATAGCTGTCGGCCATCGACCAGCTTGAAAAGAGGGTAGAGAGGGCCTGACCTGTGGTGGTGCAGTGGATAAAGCATCGACCTGGAAATGCTGAGGTTGCTGGTTTGAAACCCTAGGCTTGCCTGGTCAAGGCACATATGGGAGTTGATGCTTCCTGCTCCTCCCCCACTTCTCTCTCTATCTCTCTCTCCTTTCTAAAATGAATAAATAAAAAATAAAATTAAAAAAAAAGAAGATAGAGAAAAGGTATTCTCACAGTGTTTTTCAACCTTTTTACACTCGGGACCGTGAAAACAGGAGAATTATCTCAGAGACTACTAAAGCAGAAATCATGCTGAGCATAAGCAAATTTGACCAATTATTGAGTCTAGAATCTTCACACATCATCAGGGTGGTTTACTCTTTTGAGGACCAGTGGTAGAAAAACACTGCTCTAGCGTGTGAGCCATCTCTCTCCCATTTAGTCTTCCCATATAATGACCGTCCCTCCCTTCTTCTGGCCTTTCCACTCACCTCAATAGCCACCCTGCTGATTCCAGTAATTTCTACACTCCCCTGTCCCAGTTTCTAGATCTACTATCATAAGAACCCACTCTCTTTTTTTCAAAAGATTTAATAACTAAAATAAACCTGTAGAAGACTTTCAGGTAAATTAAGTTCATAAAAATTATACTTTTTATCCGAAAAATGGGAATTTAAAAAGCTGCCTCTCCTTAGGCACTAGTATGGGAATCCAGTTAAAACCTAACGTGTGGTAATTAACCCCCCCCTCCTCCTGGAGCTGGATGATATAAATACACTGAGACCAGAAAACAAGTCACCAAGTAACACTTTCAGGCTGATAAAGAGAAATCAAAGCTAACTATGGAGCAGTTATTCTTATCAGGCAATATGCATGACATTGTTTCATCAAAACAATTCTAGGAACCAGGCTGTTATCCTCACCCCAGTTCACAGAGGAGCACAGGGAAGCAGAGACAGAGATCAAAGTACCAGGGGCTCAGCCAAGGCCAGAACCTAGGCTAACTGCAGCCCAGGCTTTTAAACAAACAAGTTGTCTTCACAGCCAAGCACATTTCTTCCCATCATTTCTGTGAGGAGTGCTAATTCACAACAGGGAAAACCACCAGCAGCTGGGAAAGAACACTATATAGCCCACATCTGACGCAGGGCTGGGGTGTGGAATTTATTTTAATCTTTTCACTAACGTCAGGGCTGTTCCCTGGGTGATGGGCTGCCCCAGCTTTGAACTCGTGGCACTCTGAAGAGGAAGATCCTCAGGTTCCACAAAAGAAATCTAGAATTACAGCCCAACCCAGGGCACAGAGCACTGGCTTATGAGTCAGAGGACCCGGTTTGAGCCCCAGTTCTGCCACTCGGTGGCTGAGAGGCCTCAGGCACTTCACGGGCCTCCGTGGGCTTGCTTCGCTGTTGCATCTGTAAGAACTGGTTTATTGTCTCTGAGAACCTCTCTAAGTATTGAGGGTCAACAATTTCATGACAAGGCTAGGTAGGTCTGCACAAAGAAGAGATGGTTTTCTTGCCTCCCAGGGTCGAAGAGCAACCGGTGTGGACAGATCTGGCTAATTAGGTGTCAGAAGACTCCCCAACCAATAGCTCCTCTTCTCAATCCTCCCTGGAGGCTAGACACTGTTTTGCTGCTGTAGGCTGGGGGGTTAGGGTCTGGAAGAAGACAACTCACTGCTCTAAAGCACTCTAGTGACCTAGGCAGGCTATGACCAAGCCTAGGGCAGACCCCTAGGGGGGGTCTGTGTGGGGGGAGAAGGGCTGATGTCCCCTCTCTCAAACTCAGGCAATCTCATCCTCCCCTTAAGAGGATGGCAACAGGATCAAATAGCAGCTGCCCCAGGGAGGAAATGGCGTGGACCCTGACTTCCTGGATAGTCTCAGTCGCCTCTGTGAGGGCTGCACAGGCCCTATAGCCCCTACCTCCAGTCACCCAGTTACAGTGAGTACAAATGCACCAACAGGAAACCACTTGGGAGAGTCTGAGCTTCCAGCCTCACCATACCCTCTATGACCCTTAGGGCAGGACGCTAGCATCTCCAGATTTTGAGGCCCCCTCACTCTTGGCTCTGCCTCCCACCCTAAGATTCAGACAGAAGACTGAGGCCGAGAATAAGAATCAGTAGGATATCAGGTAGGATTAGATTGTAAACTTGGGGAAAACTGAACCAGAACACATTATCAAAACTTTTCCTGTCTCATTCCATGTATTCATTAGTTACCTTCCCCCTCATTTCCGGGACAAGACCTGAATCCAGGGAAGTCAGTATGTACTTGAACAATGGTACTTTTTAAACTGGAAAATGAAACCACAGGCCTGCTAAAAGATTACAAATGAATCTTTCATTTCAGAGCTGACAAAAGAAAGATAAGCAGCGGTCTGTGAGCAGATGAGCAAATGAGTGAAGACTAATTGCAAAATACTTTAATTTGACACAAACTAGGTTAGTAAATACCCAATGTTGAAAGTGACAAAGTTCAATTTGTTTTGAAGCAGGCAATAAGGGAACCATAGAGTTCTAACAAAGAAATATATTTAAAAAGTAACTGACCATGCAATTAATTTGTAATTTATAAATATGGTACACAACTGAGTATTCTTTGTAATGTATGAAGCTCAGCTTAGACACCTATCTGTGTTTATTGTGGTCTCAGGGAGGTGTGTGTAACCACTAGAGGCAGAACACACTTGTGTAAGCTAGGCAGCAACTGGCTCCTCACTGGCTCACCCCCTTCAGATAACCCTGTTGGTGGTAATAATCTGTAATCAGAGGCCAAGGGCCTCTTGGACAAAGAACTGGAGGCTCTGGCTCAAGGCCCAAATCAACACTTGTGGCTCTGGCCCGCTTCCCTGCACAGATATGCCACCGTACAGCAGCCAGAATCTGTGGCTCCTCAAGTGGGAGACCCAATCCAAATGGTTGCATGGGTCCCCCACCCCGAAGGGCCCAGCCTCAACCACGCATGCCCCAGAGAACTGGACATAACGTTGGCCTCCATATCTGTGTTTCATGATGTGAAGACAGGAACTGAGGCCCTGGCCGGTTGGCTCAGCGGTGGAGCGTTGGCCTGGCGCGTGGGGGACCCGGGTTCGATTCCCGGCCAGGGCACATAGGGGAGGCGCCCATTTGCTTCTCCACCCCCTCCCTCCTTCCTCTCTGTCTCTCTTCCCCTCCTGCAGCCAGGGCTCCATTGGAGCAGGGATGGCCCGGTCGCTGGGGATGGCTCCTTGGCCTCTGCCCCAGGCACTAGAGTGGCTCTGGTCGCGGCAGAGCGAAGCCCCCGGAGGGGCAGAGCATCACCCCCTGGTGGGCAGAGCATTGCCCCTGGTGGGCTAGCCGGGTGGATCCCGGTCGGGTGCACGCGGGAGTCTGTCTGACTGTCTCTCCCCGTTTCCAGCTTCGCAAAAATACAAAGAAAAAAAAAAAGAAAGGAACTGGGCCCTTCCCCCAGAACAATTCTCCCATATGACCTGGAAAAAAAAACAACTACTAGATCTAGGAATAACTTTTTTCAAGAGTTCAAGAACCCTGAATTCTGGCTGTGCCACTGATAACTGGGTGATCTTAGCAGTTTTCTCCTACCTCAATTTGCTTATTGTCAAAATGGTGAGAATAACCCTTACAGGGATAAGGGAAATAAAGTACTCTGAAAGCATCCATTCCAGTACATTGCTTTATGAATGAATGGTGTAAGGGAAAGGCTGTTTAACCACCCATTTTCATCATCACCACTTCCATGAAACTCCCTCAAAAACGGCCTTAACTCTTGGGAGACAGTGAAGGGAAATGGAGTCATCTGCGGACTTCTGTTTTGTTTTTTTTTTCTTTCATTCTTTTCCCTATGGACTTTTAAATCATCACTGCTATCGAGGAACCTTGCTCAGTACAGAACGTGCTGTTTTTCATTTGACATGCAAGTCAAATGCAGAACAGCCCTATCAGACGGGTAATCTCTTTAATCCTCATGACACCTCTATAAGGAGATACTATCGCTGCACCCATTTTACAGATGAAAACGCTAAACTCAGGAAGGTTAAGTAACTTGACCAAAGTCATATAGGTAGTGTGTGATAAGGCTAGGATATGAAACCAAGTAGTCTGACCCCAGTGCCCACGCTCTCAACCACTGTTATTTTTGTTCCCGCCAGATGGGTGCCAAAATCTTCAGAGGAACGACGCAAGAGGCTCTGAAACCTCACGGAGCCTGCTATCTGCTTCTGCGGGTTTTGGAAGGCGCAGGGATTGAAAGTCAGGGCTCCCTGCCAGCCTCTGTGCCATCCACATTTCATGGCTCCACGGGGAATCAGAAGGATTACTCACCAAGCTGAAGGGCAGCGCCGACGGACCTCAAATCAGGATGGGGCAAGCTAAGATGCGCCTATCCCAACCCCTGCCTGGCCTTTCGAAAGAGCGGGCGCAGCTCTGGGCTTCTGCCGTGAAGGTGTTCACAAGGGTCAGGCGGCGTTCACCGACAGGACGAATGCTTGGGAGAAGGTATCTTGGCCGAGATCACAGAGCGATATCACCAGCACAGGTCGGCTCCCGGGGATCAGACGTGGCGCTTCGCACAACAACGGGCCCTACGTGGATATGGGGGTTCGGGTCCGGGCGGCACCCCGGCTCTGACGGCTCGCCCTCCCACCCGCTCCTAGCACAGCACAAACCAGGTCGTGGACCTACGTACCAGGCTAACCCAGGCCGGCCACCTCGGTCACAATCCGCGGCTCCCCGGAGAAAGCACCCCCAGCCGGGAACAACCAATCCTCAGCCGAGCCTTAGCGTGAGCTCCAAAGCAAGCCTTCCAAAATCGAACGCAGGGACTCCGTGGGCCAATCAGCAACCACAGAGGGGAGAGGGGCGTGTTCTAGCTCCTCCCCCTTCCCTCCGCGGGCCCCGAAACCCGAGTGCGAAGATTCCCGGGTCCAATCAGCAGCGTAGCAGCGGCGAGGGGCGTGTCCGCACGGGTTCCTTCCCTTTGCCCCCGGCCGCCCCTGCGTCTCTCCGGGAGGTGCGCCGCCTTCATTGACGTCAGTCACTAGGGAGAACGCGGTTTAGCTGGCGCGGGACCCGGGCGGGGCCGCATTCCTGCCCTGGGGTGCGGCAGCCACTGGCCCTGCTGCGTACACGTGATAGGTGCCCCCTCCCCTGGGCCTGAGGCCTGTGCGCACCGCGCTGGTTCTTTGAGGCCTGCGGCCCTCACGAATAGATCTGCAGCTCCTTGAGCTCACCAGACCTCTTATGTTCTAGCACCAGCTTTGTTGGAGAGGAAGGAATGATCAGTGCGGTGGTCAGAACTTGGGCTGCAAAGTCAGAATATCTCGATACAAATTTTGGATCAGCTGTGCAATCTTGGGCCAGTTACCTAAATGAGATAGTATTAAAAAGGCTTGATTCGCCTGACCAGGCGGTGGCGCAGTGGATAGAATGTCGGACTGGGATGCGGAGGACCCAGGTTTGAGACTCCGAGGTCGCCAGCTTGAGTGCGGGCTCCGCAAGGCACAACGAAAAACTGATGATTGACTCTTCTCATCTCTCCATTCCTATCTGTCTGTCCTTGTCTCTGACTCTCTCAAAAAGGCTTGATTCATTCATTCGGCAATGGTCCACTAGGGATCCACTCTGTGCGAGTTTCTTGATAGGTAGTGAAGAGTAAGCCCTTCCCTTGGGGGAATTTACAGCCTAGTAAGGGAGGCAGACATTAAAAAGCGCGCAAAACATTTAGTTGTGATTACAATTGTGATAAACATCTTGCTTATAAGAGGGTAAAATGGAGGAAACTAAGCTCTCCCTAGGAGGTTCTGGAAGGAAGAAGTAACATTTAAACTGGGATATGAAGTTGGTCACATGAAGAATGTTTAAGGAAGAGAGAATAGAATGTGCTAAGGCCAGCAGGCAGCTTGATTATAGGAGACTTGAAATGAGGCCTGGAGCAAGGCTGGCAAGGGAGAGAGTAGTGAAAAATCAGAAGAGGCTGGCAGTGAAGACGGTTCCATTTTTTCTTCTGAAGATCCTCTGTGGGGAATAGTATTATATGTATTTATTTCATAGATATTTAACAGCACTTACTCTAGAAGTAATGTCAATCAGCACTTTACAAATATTAGCTCATTTCATCCTCATGACAGATTTGTGTTTTTAGATGGTCACTTTGGCTAGAGCTTGGAACTTGGATTGGAGGGAGCAGGAGTAGATGCAGGATATCTAGGACAGCTCTTGAAAAGTGCTTGTTTACTTCGTTGGAAGAAGAGGGGTTGTTTGTACACTGGTTCAAAAATGGTCAGCAGGCCTGACCTGTGGTGGCGCAGTGGATAAAGCATCGACCTGGAAATGCTGAGGTTGCTGGTTCAAAACCCTGGGCTTGCCTGGTCAAGGCACATATGGGAGTTGATGCTTCCAGCTCCTGCTCCCCTTCTCTCTCTGTCTCCCCCCCCTCTCTCCCTCTCCTCTCTAAAATGAATAAATTAAAAAAAAAAAAAAAAAAAAGGTCAGCAAAGGTGCTCGAGAATAGGCAGCTAGGTCTCCCTGACATCTTTTTCACTACAGAGCTGACCTTTATAGTCATTTGATTTCTCTTCTATAAAAGTTCCAAGAGGGAAAGAGTAGCCACCACACCAGGATCTGTGGATCCCTCTTTGCAAGGTGGAAGCTGTTCTTCCTCATCCCTTGGTCTCCAGTTCCTCTTTCTGTCCTGCACAAAAACATCAGCCAAGTGCTTTGCTGTAGTTAAGTGTTTGAACAGAAACACTGTTTAAACACTTGCTTTTCCTGAAGTCCTGGGGAAATATTAAAAAGAGCAAAGAGCTTGACCAGGTGGTGGCGCAGTAGATAGAGCGTTGGACTGGGATGCGGAAGGCCCAGGTTCGAGACCCCGAGGTCGCGAGATTGAGTGCGGGCTCATCTGGTTTGAGCAAAGGCTCACCAGCTTGAGCCAGTAGATAGAGCGTTGGACTGGGATGCGGAAGGCCCAGGTTCGAGACCCCGAGGTCGCGAGATTGAGTGCGGACTCATCTGGTTTGAGCAAAGGCTCACCAGCTTGAGCCCAAGGTCACTGGCTCAAGCAAGGGGTTACTCGGTCTGCTGAAGGCCCGCGGTCAAGGCACATATGAGAAAGCAATCAACAACTAAGGTGTTGCAACGGGCAATGAAAAACTAATGATTGATGCTTCTCATCTCTCCGTTCCCATCTGTCTGTCCCTGTCTATCCCTCTCTCTGACTCTCTGTCTCTGTAAAAAAAAAAAAAAAAAAAAGAGCCCTAGCCAGATAGCTCAGTTAATTACAGCATTCCACCCTGGTCAGGGCACATATAAGAATCAACCAGCCTGACCTGTTGTGGCACAGTGGATAAAGTGTTGACCTGGGAACGCTAAGGTCACCGGTTCAAAACCCTGGATTTGCCTGGTCAAGGCACATATGGGAGATGATGCTTTTTGCTCCTCCCCTTCTCTCTCTAAAAAAACTGAATAAAATTTAAAAAATAAAATAGAATAATCAACCAGTAAATGCATAAATAAGTGGAACAACAAATCCATGTTTCTCTCTCTCCCTTCCTCTCTCTCTACAATCAATAAATAAATTTTTTAAAGAAGAACAAGAAAAGAGCAAAGAAATCAGTATTGTTCTCCAATAGAAAGTAGTGCTGGAATTCTGATGCTGACAGTTCAGATGACCATACCAGCGTAGGGATCAAGAACTTGTGCTTCTGGGTCCTTAGTGACTAAGGCTAGGTGGAGAATATCTGGTGTCTCCAACTATTTTTACAGGCATGTGACCGTGTACTTAGCATACAATGGAATTATTTCTGTGGTTGCAGCTTTATAATTCAGTGTTTTTGTTGAGAAGACGGTACACTACCACGGGTGTGTAGGCCATGCAGGAGAGGGGATCTGGGATCTACCCCCTAACAGGGCCCTGTTTAATGAAGGTCAACTCTGGGGCTACAGCCCTGAAGCAATTCAAGCAAAGACTTGGTTTCACCAGGAGTCAGGTTAAGTAAGGTGAGATGAATGAGAAATAGTCCTTAGAGACAATATTTAACAAGGCACTGAAAAACTCAATAATCAAGATAAATATTTTAATGTAATATTTTTAAAAATCAAAAGTAATGCAAAATGTCCGCAGTGAACAACATATCAACATTTAAGATAAAGACAGACCCTCCTGACCTGTGGTGGTCCAGTGGATAAAAAGTGTCAACCTGGAACGCTGAAGTTACTGGTTTGAAACCTTGGGCTTGCCTGGTCAAGGCACTTATGGAAGTTGAAGCTTCCTGCTCCTCCCCCACTTCTTTCTTTCTATCTATCTATCTATCTATCTATCTATCTATCTATCTATCATTTCCTCTCTAAAATGAATTTTAAAAAATTAAATAAATAGGCCCTGGCCAGTTGGCTCAGCGGTAGAGCGTTGGCCTGGCGTGCGGGGGACCCAGGTTTGATTCCTGGCCAGGGCACATAGGAGAAGCGCCCATTTGCTTCTCCACCCCCCCCCTTCCTTCCTCTCTGTCTCTCTCTTCCCCTCCCACAGCCAAGGCTCCATTGGAGCAAAGATGGCCCGGGCGCTGGGGATGGCTCCTTGGCCTCTGCCCCAGGCGCTAGAGTGGCTCTGGTCACGGCAAAGCGACACCCCGGAGGGGCAGAGCATCACCCCCTAGTGGGCAGAGCGTCGCCCCTGGTGGGCGTGCCGGGTGGATCCCGGTCGGGCGCATGCGGGAGTCTGTCTGACTGTCTCTCCCTGTTTCCAGCTTCAGAAAAATACAAAAAAAAATTAAAAAATAAAATAAAACATAAAAAAAAAAATAAATAAATAAAAGATAAAGACAGGCTGACCCTGAGCAGATGGCTAAGTTGGTTGGAGTGTCCTCCAGAGGCGCAACCGGAGCAGCCATTTCTAATCAGCCCACAGGTCCCAGGCAGGTCACCGTTGAGGCTCTTGCCATTTGGCTATATAAGGGTTGACAATAGTGTAGAACATATTGGGCAACACAAAGCTTTATGTATGGCCATTAAAAAAATTTTTTTTAAATTTATTGATTTTAGAGAAAGAGGGAGGAAGAGAAAGAGAGAGAGAGAGAGAGAGAGAGAGAAACATAGATCTGTTCCTGTATGTGCCCTGACTGAGGATTAAACCAGCAACCTCTGTGCTTTGGGACAATGATCTGACCAACCAAGCTATCTGGCCAGGGCTGGTCATGTTTTTTTTAATTTAGAGCTTTTATCTTCTAAAATATACATTTAATAATTATCACTAAAAGTTATCAACCATTACTATGTGCCAAGCACTGTTCTAATGACTGTATAGAAATTACTGCCATAGGTCAAAGTACTGTAGAGTGGACTTAGATGAAGGATATTTTGGTCAGTACATATCGGGGCTCACATTTTTCCTTTTGCTCCAAGCTCCAATATAGCTAAGCAAGATACTAGTTTTTAGGGGAGTCGAGTCTAGGAAAGGGGTCACGGCTGTTCACTCTTAAGCAAATGACTTAAACTTTGCCACTATTTTCTCTACAAAATGGGAATGATCATACCCACCTCTCAGTGTTGCTGTGAGGATAAGTGGGGTGCTAGAGGCACTGCGTTTCATACATACACCTTGCTACAGATGCTAAGCCAGCATTCTGTTCCTTCCTGCTCTGTCCTGCAGGAGTTGTTCCAGTAGCTGGACAGTTACAAATGACCCCCCAGTGGGGCTGAGACTTGTTTCCTTGTGTTTGTTGTTTTGTTGTTATCTGTTCTTTTCTAGGGACAGCAGGGGGAACTTTCATACTAAGCTAAAAAACAACAGTGTGACTTTGAGTCAGCTCTGTTTTTTCTTGATAAATGATCCTGGTCATTCTAAAAAAAAATTTTTTTAAGTGCGCTTCTGCCTGACCTGTGATGGCACAGCGGATAAGGTGTCGACCTGGAATGCTGAGGTTGCTTGTTCAAGACCCTGGCATTGCTTGGTCAAGGCACATTAAAAAGTAACTGTGAGTTGGTGCTTCCCATTCCTCCCTCCCCCTACCTTTCTCTCTCCTCTCTCTAAAATCAATAAATACAATACAATCTTTAAAAAATAAAAAAAATTAAAAGTGACCTTCTCCTTACATGGACACTATACATGGCAACTTTATTTATTTATTATTATTATTATTATTATTATTATTTGTATTTTTCTGAAGTTGGAAACGGGGAGGCAGTCAGACAGACTCCTGTATGCGCCTGACAGGGATCCATCTGGCACGCCCACCAGGGGGCGATGCTCTGCCCATCCGGGGCGTCGCTTCTGTTGTGACCAGAGCCACTCTAGCGCCTGAGGCAGAGGCCACGGAGCCATCCCCAGCGCCCGGGCCATCCTTGCTCCAGTGGAGCCTTGGCTGTGGGAGGGGAAGAGAGAGACAGAGAGGGAGGAGAGGGGAGGGGTGGAGAAGCAGATGGGCGCTTCTCCTGTGTGCCCTGGCCGGGAATCGAACCCGGGACTCCTGCACGCCAGGCCAACGCTGTACCACTGAGCCAACTAGCCAGGGCCTGAGCCAACTGGCCAGGGCCTATTTATTTATTTTTTAAAAGATTTTATTTGCCCTGGCCGGTTGACTCAGTGGTACAGCGTCGGCCTGGCGTGCAGGAGTCCCGGGTTCGATTCCCGGCCAGGGCACACAGGAGAAGCGCCCATCTGCTTCTCCACCCCTCCCCTCTCCTCCCTCTCTGTCTCTCTCTTCCCCTCCCACAGCCAAGGCTCCACTGGAGCAAGGATGGCCCGGGCACTGGGGATAGCTCCGTGGCCTCTGCCTCAGGCGCTAGAATGGCTCTGGTCGCAACACAGCGACACCCCGGAAGGGCAGAGCATCGCCCCCTGGTGGGTGTGCTGGGTGGATCCCGGTGGGGCGCATGCGGGAGTCTGTCCGACTGCCTCCCTATTTCCAACTTCAGAAAAAAAAAAAAAAAGATTTTATTTAACCTGACCAGGTGGTGGTGCAGTGGATAGAGCATTGGACCGGGACATGGAGGACCTGGGTTTGAGACACGGAGGTCGCCAGCTTGACCTCCAGCTCATCGGGTTTGAGCAAGGCTCACCAGCTTGAGCCCAAGGTCGCTGGGTCAAGTAAGGGGTCACTCGGTCTGCTGTAGCCCCCGGTCAAGGCATGTATGAGGAGTCAATCAATGAACAACTAAGGAACCACAACAAAGAATTGATGTTTCTCATCTCTCTCCTCCCTTTCTGTCTCTCTGACTCTCTCTGTCTCTGCCACACACACACACACAAAAAGATTTTATCTATTCATCATAGAGAAGAGAGATAGAGAAGAGGGGGAGGAGCAGGAAGCATCAACTCCTATATGTGCCTTGACCAGGCAAGCCCAGGGTTTCAAACTGACAACCTCAGCATTCCAGGTCCACACTTTATTCACTGCACCACCACAGGTCAGGAAATGCATGGCAACTTTAATAGAGCCCTCTTCTCTGAACTTAGAAACTGAACAGGCCCAGAATAGCAAATTTCCTAAAGGCAAAGTGTACATTACTGAAACACAAAATAAACAAGCAAACAAACCAAAATATTATTCATGTACATTAGAATTAAAGGTCAGTCTTGTAGAGTCAGTTTGGGCTGCTATAAGAAGATACCACAGACTGAATGGCTTAGCAACAGAAATTTATTTACTCACAGTTCTGGAGGCTGGGAAGCGCAAGATGAAGGTACCAACCCATTTGGTTTCTGGTGCAAGTTCTTTTCCTGGCTTACAGACTGCCCATGCTCACCGTGTCCTCACATGGTGGAGAAAGAGCTCTCTGGTATCTCTTCTTGTAAGGATATGAATCCTATTGGATCAGCGCTCCATTCTATGGACACTCTCATGTAACCTTACTTTCACATATAGTCACATTGGAAGTTAGAGCTTCAACGTACAAATTTTGGGGGAACACAATTCAATTCATAGCAGGTATGAACTCATGGCTTTTAATATATAGACAAGTAGATATAAAATAAATCTAGCTATAAATGTATGTGTGTTTGTATGTGTAAATGTGTACATGTGTATGTATACACAGGAACACGCACAAACACACACATTCCCCGGCTGTGTCTGTTGAGAGGGCCTAAAAGCAGTGACAATCCAAAAGGAATGAGCATATTTAGTACCCAGATATTGATTTATTAATACCATTTTCCTCCTAAGGAACCCCAGCTACTTGGAGAAATAATCAACATTACCACTGGGTTTGAAGAAGTTCAAAATGATCCTAGAATATCTTGTGCTAGAATGTAAGGAACTACTCAAAGAATGATGGAGATGTGTCAGAATGACTAAGCGTCAGTTTATAAGGGCTCCCATTAGTCAACTGCAGAGCATCGACATAAAACATGACAATAACATATTATAACCCAGTGAGTAAAATAAGAATACAGAAGCCCATGGTAATATAAATAAATAAATAAGTAAACAGAGGAGATAAGAAAATGCAAACTAATAAATGTAGAAGAAATGAGGCAGTCAGAAAACCATTAGTGATTACTAAATCAGCTTTGTGGCCATTATAGAAACAAGAACTGTGGTAGTTTTGCATATTTTTTTCTATTTGTCATATATACATGGTATTTTTGTACATACTAACTTTTTCTTTTTCTCTTCCCATTTTCATTTCCTATTTCCCATTTATGTACCATTTATGTAAGTTGTTGGAAGTTAATGTTACAATTTAGTCTTAGGTAACAGTATATAGTCTGTGGGACTATGACAAATCTGGGAAGTATTTAATATAGACTGTTGGAACTGTGTATCTATCTCCTCATTTTGGAGAGAGGGTGAGAACTTCACTTGTGAGAAAGATAGCTGTATCTCATTAGGTGGAAATATGGAGCTGTTTCATTGTTGTATGGAAGTCTAAATGTATATAGAAGGTTATATATAGAAGTTGAGTCTCCAAAAGGGTGGACTGTGCCATTATCTCTCTCTCTCTTAGATTTTATTCATTTATTTTTAGAGAGAGAGAAGGGAGGAGGAGCAGGAAGCATCAACTCCCATATGTGCCTTGACCAGGTAAGCCCAGGGTTTTGAACCAGCGACTTCGGCATTCCAGGTTGATGCTTAATCCACTGCGCCACCACAGATAAGGCTCATTATCTCTTTGATACTGGAGCAAGTCTATAAATATTTCACCTTTTCTATCTGGCACAATGCTCAGCTTTGTCAGTAGAGGGAGCTGCTAAAACACAGTGGGAGAAAAGAGTTTCTTCCTTTGTTTCTGCTGTGCTCCTCTCACCAGGCTCCTGCAGCTTGCTTCTCCAGTGCCCACTCCTGGGAGCACACGTGGCTTCCCAGGTTCCAGGCTTCTGCAGTGTGGGCAGCTTCTTCAGCACCTGGGTCCTATAGCACATGGCAGCCAGCAACACACAGTGGCTAGCAGCTTCCCTTGCTGCCCCCTTGACCCCTTGAGTGACCTTGCAGTAACCTTTGAGGTACACGCAGTAGCATCTTATGAATGGTTTCTCGCAACATTCCAGATAGCTGATTTCCAGCAAGATCTATCAGCACAACACTATAGTGACTTCTTTGTCATCCAGGGAGCCACAGCCGTGCCCTCTCTAAAATGAGGTCTGAATCCTGGCCCTAGTAAGGGGTGAGGGTTAAAGAGCTCTTCTTTAGGGGTCTGTCTCAGCTCTAGGGGTAGTGGCTACTCCTTATATATTCATTTCTTGTATTCTTTAGAGTTCTGTTCTTTAACTTCTTATTACCTAATCCCTTGGCACTCTAATCACCCATTATAGTAAATAATTCCTTATATTGAAGTGTCCCTGTTCTAATTCATGAGTGGCTTTTGTCTCCTGTTTGGACTCTGACTGATACAGTGGAAAATGGTAAGATTGGCAGGATGGTGAAGAAGGATGAGGAACTTCAAATGAGAGCAGCGTTCTATCTTGCAATCAGGGATGCATTGAGACCCAGTGAGCTGGGTGTCAAACTCTTCTAGAAAACAATATTGATCATAAAGCTGACATGTATTGAACTCTAAGCACTTTATATCACATTTAATACTGCAACAGCCTTCTGAGACAGTGCCATTGCTATTAATCTCATTATACCAATGATGAAACTGAGGTTAAGAGATTGGAAGGATATCATAGGTGTTCAGTTACAACGGCTGCATAACAAATCAGCCCCAAATTGAGCAGCATAAGACCATTGTATTATGCTCACAGATTCTGTGGCTCAGGATGTTTCAAAATGTACTCAGAATTTTGGTTTTATTCGGGAAGAGTAAGGCCAACATATCAGGAGATGAATGCCATTGAATCAACCCTGGCGATCAATGGGGTGACAGATGTCGCAGCCAGATCGCCCTCACATCCGACTGCCATTGAAAAGATCATTTGTTACAGTTCCCAAGAGGAAAGGACCTTGCCATGCCACACAGGGTCACTTGAGAAAGCACCAGGGTCAGTAAGGAGGCAATAGGAACAGAGAAAACATGGGCCTGATTTTAACTAGTTTTTGTGAAAAGAAACAGCCCAGGCAAAGTAAGTAGGCTAGACAGGTTTAAGATTGGCTAGTTTGAATAATTCCAGTAGGTTCTGGGGCAGGGGTCCCCAAACTTTTTACACAGAAGGCCAGTTCACTGTCCCTCAGACCGTTGGAGGGCCGCCACATACAGTGCTCCTCTCACTGACCACCAATGAAAGAGGTGGCCCTTCTGGAAGTGCGGTGGGGGGCCGGATAAATGGCTCAGGGGGCTGCATGCTGCCCGCGGGCTGTAGTTTGGGGACGCCTGTTCTGGGGCATAGAAATTGTGTCTAGTTGTCTGATACCTGGCCCTGGAATGATCAGGGCAGAGGAATATTGTCGCCTGAAGGGTAAGAGCCATTGGAGTGTAAAGGAAGTGGTTTAGAGTTTGTGCTCAGGCTTGGTTGGTATACATGTCAAAGGTGTGTTTGCCTGCAAGTTATTTGCTAGCTCCAGGAATTACCTAACCCTAGAAGGGACAGTCCCTCCCTGGATCTGCAAGGTCCCAATATATTATAAAACATCATAAAATACAGAAAATTAAAAAAACATGATTGATTCACAGAAACTCAGAGCACATGGGAGTGGCTTGTCTCTGCTCCACAATGCCAGCATTTCAGCTGGAAGTCTTGAATGCTGAGGTTGACTAGACAGCTGGGGGCTGGAATCATTTGAAAGATGAATTTTTTTTTATTTTTATTATTATTTTTTTTCTGTATTTTTCTGAAGCCAGAAATGGGGAGAGATAGACAGACTCCCGCATGCGCCCAACTGGGATCCACCCAGCACGTCCAACAGGGGGCGACGCTCTGCCCACCAGGGGGCGATGCTCTGCCCCTCCGGGGCGTTGCTCTGTCGTGACCAGAGCCACTCTAGCGCCTGGGGCAGAGGCCGAGGAGCCATCCCCAGCGGCCAGGACATCTTTGCTCCAGTAGAGCATCGGCTGCGGGAGGGGAAGAGAGAGACAGAGAGGAAGGAGGTGGTGGAGTGGAGAAGCAAATGGGCGCTTCTCCTGTGTGCCCTGGCCGGGAATCGAACCCGGGTCCCCCGCACGTCAGGCCGACGCTCTACCGCTGAGCCAACTGGCCAGGGCCCTTCAGCTGGAAGTCTTGAATGCTGAGGTTGACTAGACAGCTGGAGGCTGGAATCATTTGAAAGATGAATTTTGATATGCCTGGTGCCTAGTCTAGGAAAATCTGAAGGCTAGAACTGCTGACTGGAGTGTCTCAGTGGCTTCTCAGTGTGACCTGGAGATGGTGACCTCAGAGTAGCCCTACTTCCTCCATGGCAGCTCAGGGCTACAATTATGAACTCTAGTGAACAGGGAAGAAGCTGTATTGCCCTTTTTGTCAGAACTTAGAAGTTATACAGTGTTGTTTCTTCCATTTCGTTAGTTACAATCAACTCACTACCTGCCCAGATTCAAGGGAAGAGGCCATAGACCCGACTTCTTGATAGAAGGGGAGTCAAAGAATTTGTAGCCATTAAAAAACAAAACAAAACAAACAAAAAAATACCACAGAATGAAACTAGGATTCAGCCCCCAGTAGTTAGGCTCCAAACCCTACTTGCTTCATTACAATGCCGTTATAAGAACGAGAATTGTGTTGGAGTTAGCTCAAGTAAAGAAGTGGAGAGGGGGCCCTGGCTGGTGGCTCAGTGGATAGAGGATTGGCCTGGTGTATGGACGTCTCAGATTTGATTACTGGTCAAGGCACACAGGAGAAGTGACCATCTGCTTCTCTCTCCCCTCCTCTTCCCGTCCTGTAGTCAGTGACTTGATTGGTTCTATCATGGCCCTAGACATTGAGGATAGTTTGGTTGATCTGAAGGTGTCAGCCTCAGGTGGTAAAAATAGCTCAGTACTCGAGCATTGGCCCCAGACAGAGGTTGCCAGGTGGATCCCAGTCAGGGCATATGTGGGAGTCTGTCTCACAGTCTCCTCTCAAAAAAATGGAGAGAAGGTTAGTATAAATCAACAGTGAGTTTGTAACAAGAAAACACTGGTTCTCAGGTTGCCTGTCACAACAAACCAATATGCAGAGATAAGGATTGAATCATGATAATGTGCTTTTAATCAGATGGCCAGCAAGCTGAGAAGGCAGAGGGCTTCAGATCCAAAATCTGCCCTAACATCTCTTTCCAAGCTGGGCCTTTTATAGTGATTTTAGGGTGGTTAGTAACAGTTAAAATCATAAACATATATGATTAACCAAGCAAGAATGGAGGTGGTAAACTTTTCTCAGGATTGTCTTCAAAGACTTTGACATATGTCCCTTCAGATTGTCCACTCAGGTTGTTCTGTCCCAGAGGTCTCTTGATTGATATCAGGACATCTGGGCTACTCCCAGATCTTATGAGTGATGGATCACATCATCTAATTCTACAAAACAATTTCTTAGTCAAGTATTCTTAGAAAAAAGGCAAAAGCAAATTATATAAGATACATTGTTTAAGGTTAACCCCTTACCTTTCCTAGCCCCTTTCAAGTTCACAGAAATGAAGTCCTGCTGAATAACATGGAGCAAGTTATAGGCAGCTTTCATCATCTCTTGTTTCTGCATAATTGGTTGTGATGGTTAATTTTAGGTGTTAACTTGACTGGGCTATGGGGCTCCCAGATATGTGGTTAAACATTATTCTGGGTGTGCCTATGAGAGTGTTTTTGGATGATATTAACATCTGAATTGGTAGACCAAGTAAAGCAGATTGCCCTCCCTAATGTGGGTGGGCCTCATCCAATCAGTTGAAGACCTAAATAGAACAAAAATGCTGCTCCTCCCATGAGTAAGAGGGAAGTTCTCCTTCCTGATTTATGAACTTGGACATTGGTTTTTTTTCTTGCCTTCAGATTCAAACTAAAACATCAACTTTTCATAGGTCTTGAGCCTGCTGCCTTGAGAACTAAACTACACCACTGGGTCTCCTGGGACTCCAGCTTGCTGACTGGAGATCTTGAGACTTGTCAGCCTCAATAAATACATGAGCCAATTTCTTATATAAATCTATTCTATCTATCATCTATTCTATTTATCATCTATCTATCATCTATCTATCTATCTATCTATCTATCTATCTATCTATCTATCTATCATCTATCTATCACAATTCTGTTCCTCTGGAGAACCCATTCTTCTGCAAACTAGCTTCTTCTGACTGATTACTTTTATTCTCCTACTTCTAGTTGGCCTTCTTCTTTTCTCCTCAGACCAGCTTCCTCTGCCTACCCTGAATTTCTACTCCCCACAAATTTGCCTAGTGCCCTGGCTTTGGTTACCCGGCACTAGCTCCATTCAGTCAAATTCTAGAAGAAGGAATCTGATAGGCCCAGCTTGGGTCAGCAGTGGAGAAGGGGTAGGGGCCTTATATTATAAATATACCATCTGTATCTAGAGCCTCCACTCCCATAGGAATTGTGGATGGGAGAAGTCTGCCATGGGAGAGGCAGGCTTCCCAAAGCATTTCAACTCCACTGAAGGTTCTCGTTGCCTCTCTTGATTCCTGAATGCCATGATGCTGGCTATTTTGGCATCTTCCTGATGGGTCAGGGCAAGGTTATCTTAAGTTTCCAGTGGCTTCTGTGAACCTTTGATCACTTTGAACTGTGGCAGTGTCCTATTCTACCCGTCTAGGTTGGGGAGGGGGGCATTTCTTGGCAGTGGAGGAAAAACTAGAGTTGGGAAAATCTCCATGATTCACCACATCTTTAAGAGGCTCCAGTGGTAATGGGAGGTTGGAAAACCAAGCAGTAGTGGAAGGGAGACCACATTTGCTTTTGCTGTGTGAGTTGAGTGGACAATGTCTTGTAAAGAGTCTATTGTGAGACTGGACTTTTGGGGAAAGTTCGCTGTTAAAGCTGACTCAGGGACTCTAAAGCAGCTGTCGAGTAGTCTGGAAATCTAAATTTAGTTCCTAACTTAATCTGTCTAAATTTCCTTTTCCTCAGCTGTCAAGTGGAGATAATGAACTACTTATCTCATAAACTTGTTGCAAAGGCTAAGAAGGTGAGGCAGGTTAAACACCCAACACAGAACATCATTTGATGGAGGTTCTGGGCTCCAGCCCAGCCCTTGGAGTCCACACCTTCTGCTTTAAAGCTCCAGCTGTGGGTGTGGTGCCAAGTTAAGGGGAACAGGTCCCCTTTTCCAGGGCACCTTAAATAGCAGAAGGAGAAATGGAAACAGCATACACAGTCAAGCTCACTACAAGCAGAGCTTGAGGCCTGTAACAGCCACACCCACTCTCGGGGCCTCTTGCCTGGCCCCCTACCTGCTAACCGTCTCCACAAAATTGGGACCATTTTCTTTGTTGCCACTAAGGTACAGTCCTCTTATGTCTTGCCTCTCAGACTAAGGCTGACATCCCAAAAATACACAGTGATTAAAAGCCTGGATTCAGAAGTCAAATATTTGAATTTTATTCTCCATCAGAAATGTGATGTTAGATAAGTCGCATAACCTCTCTGTTTCTCAGTTTCCTCATTTTAAAGAGGAGATGGCTTTAATAGCACCTATCTCATAAGGCTATTGTGAAAAGTAAGTGAAACAAGTGTGGAAAGTACCTAGCATGGCGCCCGGCATGGTGAGCGCTCTGCAATGTTAGTTATTACTACTGAGCCACTGCCACCTTTATCCAAGGCTAACTGGCGGAGTGCTGTGATGGACTCAATCCACCCTGGCCCAGGTTGTCCATACTCATTGGTGAGGCCCCTCCTTTCCCTCAGCACTGTGGTCGGCTGGGGTATGAACATACCCATCACAGGTTCCCTCCAGAGATAACCTTGAGCACCTCTTGGGCAGCCACTTAATGACATGGTCTCAGGGGCACCTATCTTGGTCACCCATCGTTAGTTACTTAATCTTAGGGGCCTAGCTTTGCTTGCCAGCATGCTGGGTGGCTTTGCACAAGATCCACATAAGCCTCAGGAGGTGCCTGTGGCTCCCAGTCTGTCCGGACCAACTTCTCCTGGGGCCTGAGGGTTGAGCTCTTCTATAGTAACATGCCTTCACCACTTGTCCAGGCCCATTGCATGGCCTTTGCCTTTGTCCAGAAGTGCTTTATGGCCCTGGAAAGGCCAGGTATTCCTTGGGGGCTGGATTAACAAGCTCAAGAGCCATTCAAAATCCCACCCCAGCGGCCTCTGTTCCCACAGCCTGTGGGAGCCACCTTGGGAACAGGCCTACTGGCATGAGCCACTCGGCCCACAGATAAGAGTTTGCGTGCTGGTTTGACTCACAGAGCTCCTGCCCAGAGCCCCATGCCCTGTAGCTGCAGGGAACTTCCTGTCTGGGTGCTGTCCCAGTGTGGTGTCCCAGAGTGAACACTGGGTTGAGTCAGGAGACCTCAGTTGCAAACTTGGCACTCACATCATTAACCAGCTGTGTGACTTGAAACAAGTCACTTACCTTCTCTGGCCTCAGTTAACCCCTCCCTAAAATGAGAAACCTGAGACAAGTGATCTTTTTTTTTTTTTTTGCATTCCTCTGAAGCTGGAAATGGGGAGAGACAGTCAGACAGACTCCCGCATGTGCCCGACCGGGATCCACCCGGCACGCCCACCAGGGGCGATGCTCTGCCCTTCCCGGGCGTCGCTCTGCCGCGACCAGAGCCACTCTAGCGCCTGAGGCAGAGGCCAAGGAGCCATCCCCAGCGCCCGGGCCATCTTTGCTCCAATGGAGCCTTGGCTACAGGAGGGGAAGAGAGAGACAGAGAGGAAGGAGGGGGTGTGTGTGGAGAAGCAGATGGGCGCCCCTCCTATGTGCCCTGGCCGGGAATCGAACCCGGGTCCCCCGCATGCCAGGCTGACGCTCCACCGCTGAGCCAACCGGCCAGGGCCAAGAAAAATGATCTTTAAGGACTCTTCCAGGTCAGGCACATAATTATAGGCATGTAGTAGGGATTCAAGAAATACTTAATAATTTAACAATAAGATTCAAGGCAAGATTCTGTGGGTTAGGGCACCCATCTTTCTCACTATGCATTTTGCCTCTGCTATTAATTGATTTGTGTCGAGTGCCAGCTCAGGGCCTGGCACATAACAGGTGTTAAACCATTGTGAGTTAAGTCCATATATGCAGTACATCTAGTTGCCCAGAGACTGAAGACAGAGGGAATTGACTGCACAGCCAGAGCTGATCATGGGATCTTAGGGTTGGCAAATGTTCCTCCTTGTTACAAGCTGCCATCCCCTCTGGGCATTGGAGCTTTGAGTATCCATCAAGCATCACTGCTCCTTGTTCCCTCAGTAACCTACTAAGCCCTACTTTTGCTCACACTGTTCCCTCTCCTTAGAACACTCACGAGGGGCTGAACTTTACACTACTTACACGATAAGAAGCTAGACTGCTATTGTTTTTTAAATGCTGGATGAAGACACAGGCTTGCTGAGCCAGAGAGAAAGGACTTCCTTCCCACTCTTCCCACAGCAAGCAGCATGAGCATCACATCATTGTCGCATCTCTTCCCCTTGTTCCCAAGTTTCAGGGGAGAACTACAGAGGGGCCAGGTGATGTTAGACATGCAGGGTGTCTGCATCGTAGCTGAGGAGTACCAGCCTCGGGAAAATGACCACTGTCCCCTCTACCAAAACTACTCATGGTAAGCAGCAAGGAAGCCTGCTCTTTGTCTGGGAGATGTTTCCTGTCGCTCAAAGTTCTTGGCTGCAAACACTACACTGAGAAATGGCTGGGGAAAGAGCAGTCATGGCCCTGCATTCTTGGCATACCCAGGGAGAATATCCAGGGATGCTCAGAGGCCGTGGTGGACTGCCTCACCCAGTCACACCCATCCCTCATCTCTGCTTGTCAAAATTCTATCCATTCTCAAATGACACTTCATTCTTGCGGCTTTCTCCAGCCCTCCTATCACACACATTTACATTTTCTCCTTCCCTTTTGTATTTTCCTTATAGTTCTCACCTACCCCTCTCTGTTGTGTCCATAACTGCCCCTCCCCTACCAGCAAAGTGCAAACACTTCAAGGGCAGTTGGTCCCCTGCCTGCATTCTACGGCCAGAGTTTTCACATCCAGCAGGTGTTTAGACCATATTTGTTGAGTTGGAGGAACCAAGATCTTTGTGCATGGTTATGCTTTTGCAGAGAGTTTGTTGGACCGCCCCTTGGAATGTCTTCAGGATTCCAGAGGCTAAAAATATCTCCCCAAAGCCACTGCATTGACTTCCTTGTAAGGAGTAGGACTTGGCTGGTGAAGCTGAAGGTCTATGCCCACGAGGAGGCGCCCCACCTCAACTTTTCAGATGCCTTTTTTAGAAGAGACAAGGGCTCTCTTCTGTAAATGTTCGGTTAAATTCCCCGCTCACAAAGAGAGTTTGTCATCAGTCCAGCACCCAGATTCAGTCCCCAGCCCTTCTTAAGACTGGTAGCCCTGGCCGGTTGGCTCAGTGGTAGAGCGTCGGCCTGGCGTGCAGGAGTCCCGGGTTCGATTCCCGGCCAGGGCACACAGGGGAAGCGCCCATCTGCTTCTCCACCCCTCCCCCTCTCCTTCCTCTCTGTCTCTCTCTTCCCCTCCTGCAGCCAAGGCTCCATTGGAGCAAAGTTGGCCCGGGAGCTGAGGATGGCTCTGTGGCCTCTGCCTCAGGAGCTAGAATGGCTCTGGTTGCAACCGAGTGACGCCCCAGATGGGCAGAGCATTGCCCCCTGGTGGGCATGCCGGGTGGATCCCAGTCGGGCACATGCGGGAATTTGTCTGACTGCCTCCCTGTTTCCAACTTCAGAAAAATCCAAAAAAAAAAAAAAAAAAAAAAAGGACTGGCACCCTGAGGGCACCGAGGATGTCCCAGCAGGGGCTGCTAAGGGATGCTAAGGGAAGAACCTTGAAATTGAGGTCAATCCACCCAGGTTTGAGTCCCCACACTGACACTTACTGGTAGTGTTATTTTGGCAAATCACTTAATATTTCTGGGTTCCTGTAAGAGCAATTGATAACAAAATATAGGAAAGTATATAGAACGCTGGATATGGACCTGGATTCAGCCATACCCGGGCTCCTGTTTAAATTGTCTCCCATCAGCTCTGTAAACATGGTCAACATCTTTGACCCTCCAAGCCCTGGTTTCCCCATCAGTAAATCAGAGCTAACAACAGTACTTTTATAGAGCTGCTACAGAATTAGGTAGAACAATGAATATAAAGGGCTCATCATAGTGCCCCGTGTACAGTAAGCATTCAATTCATAATGATCACATATACATATATTATGTATCCTTAGCTCCTAAAATGGCGCCCAGAACTGAACACATACTTAATATCTATTTACAGAAATCATTTCACAGATGAGAAAACTGAGGCGCAAAGAAGTCCCAGCACTAGGGAGTAATAAAGCAGTCTGCCTCCAGGGCCTACACCCAGAGCCTCATGATGCCTTACATGTAGATATGAGTGCTATATACATCACCATGTTTATTTAAAATATGCATTCAGGGCTTGCTCAGTACCTGTAGGTGGGGCTGTTTTGGCAGTGACAGACATTTGTTCCCTGAGAAGCCACATAATTTTTCTCCCCTAAGGGGAGCCAGGCTGCTGGAAGAGGTCACAGACTATTCAGAGGGACAGACCTATTCAGCCAGGCCAGAGGTCACAGACTCATCCCTTGACCAAGAGATGAGGGCCTAGTCCTGCAGCATAGGATTAGCTGTGGCTTTTTTTTTTTTAATTTTTTTTAATTTTTAATCTTTTTTATTTTTTACAGGGACAGAGAGAGAGTCAGAGAGAGGGACAAATAAGGACAGACAGACAGGAAGGGAGAGAGATGAGAATCATCAATCATTAGTTTTTCGTTGTGACACCTTAGTTGTTCATTGATTGCTTTCTCATATGTGCCTTGACCGTGGGGCTACAGCAGACTGAGTAACCCCTTGCTCAAGCCAGCGACCTTGGGTCCAAGCTGGTGAGCTTTGCTCAAACCAGATGAGTCCGCGCTCAAGCTGGCGACCTCAGAGTCTCGAACCCGGGTCCTCTGCATCCCAGTCCGATGCTCTATCCACTGCGCCACCGCCTGGTCAGGCTAGCTGTGGCTTTGATACATGCAGTCCCCAGGGTGAGAGGGCCTTCTCAAGCCTATTGCTTTATCTGCAGCCATTCAGTCATCCACTCCACTGACCTTTTACTGAGTCTCCTATGTGCTAGCCACAGGGAAGGATGGAAAAGAGTGATAACCAGTGGTTGCAGTGTAGCCAGTTCAAAGCTACTGTCAAGGATAATACTTCCAAGTGGGCGCTCAGAAGATCCAGCAATCAACAGTCTGAGAGGCTGGACCAAAAGGAGGAGCATTTAAACTGGGCACTGAAGGATAAGTAGGAGTGTTTCAGCCAAGGTGGTCTGGGAATAAGGGCATTTGGAGCTTTTTTTATTTATTTATTCATTTTTTAGAGAGGAGAGACAGAGAGAGAGAAGGGGGGGGAGGAGCTGGAAGCATCAACTCCCATATGTGCCTTGACCAGGTGGAGCTTTTTTGGGAAACTTTAAACATTTGATAGGGTTAACATGCCAGGTGGGATCATAGGCAAAAAAAGGAAGTGGAAAATCAGAAAATTGGAAGTCGGTTGGGGCCAGATTGTGAAATATGCCCATGGAAGAGATAGGACCTTATCCTGTGGTTTGTGGAGGAAGCGGTGCAATAAACAACCAGGTCTGTGTTTTAGAAAGATGCCACAGCACACAAAGTTTGGATCAAAGGAAAGAGAAAAAGACCTGCAGAAGGGGCCACTTTTGTGGTTTTAAACCCCCTAGGCTTCGTTTTCCTCCTGAGTAAACAGGCAAACCAATCATATATATCACCTGGGTGATGGTGGTTGTTGTGGTTTTTTTGTCTTTGTTTTTACCTAATTTGTTTTGAGGCTCAAATAAGGATATATTTAAAGCAGCCTGACCTGTGGTGGCTCAGTGGATAAAGCATAGACCTGGAATACTGTGGTCACTGGTTCAAAACCCTAGGCTTGCCTGGTCAAAACACATATGGGAAGCAACTAGGAGCTGATGTTTCCCATTCCTCCCTCTCCCCCTCACTCCACTCCCCTCTCTCTCTCTCTAAAATCAATAAATAAAATCTTTAAACAAAAAAAGAATATATGTAAAGCATAGTAATAATAATATAAGGCACCAGTAGACCCCATTACAGGCCTTTTTGCCTAGTCGTTAAGCACATGGACTCTGCTGTCTCTTGGACCTGGGTGTGTGTTCTGGTTGTATTTACTGGGTAGCATATTTTTAATCTAGGAAAGACTTCATAGCAAGAAGGGTTGCAAAAAAGTAATGGGACTTCGCTTTGTGGCAAACGATAGGGTCAGTGGGGTCTCTCTGGTGGGTGATGGTGTCTTTCTGTGACATGGAGAACTTGGAGAACTGAGACAAAGTCTGAGCTCAGCTTTGAAAAGGCTAAGTTTGAGGTGGGCACTGGCTGGATACTCCAGACGACCAGGTGAGAACAGCTGTCAATTCGAGACCATCACTGCTCTCTTCCTGCGCCAAAGAAGGTCCGGAGGCCTTGATGGGCGCTAAAATAGGAGGAAGGAGAACGAACGGGGCTCAGCCAGATACTGGAGGAACGCTCCAGAAGACAGGTTTCCCTTCCAAGGGTGGACCCGAGCAAGGGAGGCAGGGCGGCCCCAGATGTGGCAAACTTCGCCCAAGCTGGATATAGCGGAAGGCCCGCGGTTGGCTGGGGGGTGCGGATGCCTTCCGTCCTGACCTGAGAAGTAAGGGACCGGAGCAGAGAGTCTGCCGCCGACGGGAAAGGGTGGCTCCAGGGTGGTGAGCGAGGCCAAACGAAAGATGGCAGGAAGCCGCGAGGAGTGAGTGGGGGTGGAGACCGAGGAGAGAAAGGGAAAGGGCGGGTAGCAGGGGTGGAGAGAGAAAGAGAGGAGGGCTTGGGGGAGGAGAGAGGGGAGGAAGGGTGGGAGCAGGAGAAAGAGCCGAGGATTAGGAGGGAGAGAGGAGGCCGCGGCGGGAGCAGCGGGCACGTCGGCTGGGCCGCCCCCCCGAGCAAGGCGTCGCCATTCCGCTACTAGGGGCGCCGCCGCCGCCGCCACCGCGCCCGCGGGCCATGCTCCCGCCACCCCCGCGCCAGCCGCCGCCCCAGGCGCGCGCGGCCCGCGGTGCGGTGCGCCTGCAGCGGGCCTTCCTGCGCGGCCCACTGGGCGTGCTGCGGCTGCTGCAGCTGCTGGCCGGCGCCTCCTTCTGGATCACTATCGCCACCAGCAGGTACCAGGGTCCCGTGCACTTCGCGCTCTTCGTGTCCGTGCTCTTCTGGCTGCTGACCCTGGCTCTCTATTTTCTCACGCTCCTGGGCAAGCACGAGCTGGTGCCCGTGTTGGGCTCGCGCTGGCTCGTGGTCAACGTGGCGCACGACCTGCTGGCGGCTGCGCTGTATGGCGCCGCGACAGCCATCATGATCGACCAGACGCAGAAGCACAGCTACTGCAACCTCAAGAATTACCAGATGCCCTGCGCCTACCACGCCTTCCTGGCGGCCGCCGTCTGCGGCGGCCTCTGCCTGGGCCTCTACCTGCTCTCGGCTCTCTACGGCTGCTGCCGCCGCTACCAGGGCGAGCAGGAGGTGGCGTGAGGACGCCCCGCTGCGGGGCGGGGGACCCTAAGGAGACCACCGCCCCAGCCCGTTCTGCCGCCCCGCGCCTGTGCGCCCTGGCACCTTCCCTTGCTCTGCGTTCCCGCCGCCGCCGCCTCGCCCAGGCACCCTAACCCGCAGTCCCCGCCCGACGGCAGCGCCCCAGCCCAGAGGCCGGACCACTGCGCGGGATGCGCCGTCTCCAGGGACTGCAGGGCTACATCCGCAGGGCGGACGCGCACCCTCAGACTGGCCCTCCGCTGGCGAGACTTCGTGGTTCCTCTTCTCGTTCCCTGCTGAGAGCGAGACGTACACATGCGCCGCGTAGATTCGGGAGAGGCTCCCAAATTGATAGAAGTCTTCTGGCTGCGCCCCTGCTCCCTTCCTGCCGCCCCGCGGTGGGAAGAACACTCCCTTTCTCTGGCCCCTCTTTCAGCCTTGAGCGTTGTAAAAGGCAGGCATGAAGTCACGGACAGGCCTCCACTGGTCCTGGGATGAGCGACGAGTTTGGTTTTAGTTTGGGATTTTTGTGGACGCCCTGCGCAGTCCTTCCTGGCCCATCCCTCGGTGCTTTGCTGTCTTGGGGTGAGGATGGATGGTAAGGGCCTGTGGGCTGTATTCTTGCCCCTGCCTGCTCGCCTTTGTCCTCGCGGTTCATGGAGGCCCAAACGCACTCTAGCTTCCCAGCCTTCCTCTCACAGGCTTCTCCACTCTCACCTTCCAGTATCTTTTTGCATTCGGGATCCCCACACGACCACCAGGGAATGTTAGGCGGAGCCCCATTCAATTTTACAGAAGGAGCCCTAAAGTTTTCTCATAAAAAAAAGCCAGAATAACTTTAGAACCCTGTCTACCAACTCCCAGTCTAGCGCTGTTTACATTAAAACATTGGTGTTCCCTGGGATCCTGGCTCACCAGGCCAAGTGGTTTTGTCAAAGGTGCTATCCACCCTTCTGGGAAGAGTCACTAGCATATCAAAGGCTTTGGGAAGTCCTGCTGTGAAACAAGACAGTAGTGTTGACCACTTCTGGGCCTGGATCAGATTTTGCCACCTTAAGTTTCCATTTTCGATCCCCCATATTTCCCCCCACACCTCATTTCTACATAGGGGGCCCAACTCATCGGCTATGGTCGAAGATCGACTCATTGGTCTGTCTGAAGATTAGAGGTTCTCCCTCTTTCCCAGGGACTTTAGTAGAGGGAGAACCTAGCCCATGAGGGAAAAGAGTTGCTCCTGACGGGCCAGCGAGAGGCCTGGGAACTGGTGGATTTGAACTGTCCTTTACACTGTTTGGGAAATGAAGCCAGAGGCATCCTGATGGTTTTCCTGTCAGAGGAATAACACCTGTAAGAGATCCTGGCATTGACCGTGACAGTGGTCACTCACCAACAAGAGGAGAAAGCTGTCTGGAGCTGGGGTGAACTGCTGGCCCAGCCTTTGTAAGGTATGACACTAATTGTTTTTTTTATTTTTCTGAAGCTGGAAACAGGGAGAGACAGTCAGACAGACTCCCGCATGTGCCCCACCGGGATCCACCCGGCACGCCCACCAGGGGCCACGCTCTGCCCACCAGGGGGCGATGCTCTGCCCCTCCGGGGCGTCGCTCTGCCGCGACCAGAGCCACTCCAGCGCCTGGGGCAGAGGCCAAGGAGCCATCCCCAGCGCCCGGGCCATCTTTGCTCCAATGGAGCCTTGGCTGTGGGAGGGGAAGAGAGAGACAGAGAGGAAGGAGGTGTTGGGGGTGGAGAAACAAATGGGCGCTTCTCCTATGTGCCCTGGCCGGGAATCGAACCCTGGTTCCCCGCACGCCAGGCCGACGCTCTACCGCTGAGCCAACCGGCCAGGGCCTAATTGGTTGTTTTTTTTTTTTTGTGGGGGGGGGCATAGGCCTTTGAATAAAAATGTAGAGTTCCTCCTTTTCTAAAAGTTAGAGGGTTTTTCTTCCGAGACCAAGTTGGAGAGGTGACATTAATAACCACAATTCAACCTTTTTGCTAAATCCTTCAAAGGTCTGCTCTTTGAGAATATTCCCTGCTTTCTAGATTGGAAACTAGAATAGGGTAGTCCAGAAAGTATCTTGGTCAGCATGTTTTAAAGGCTTTGGTGGAGAGAGAGGTATTAGATTTTTCTGTTGTAGTTGTGGAGATCTGCGGGGGGGGGGCGCACTTATGTAAGTTTTACACAGTCACCATATCATTTCTCTAGCTCTCTGTGTGCCTGGTACTGCTCCTCTCAACAACCGTATGGGGCGCTTCTATTATTATTTCTTTATTCCATATGAGGAAAATGAGTCACAGAGAGGTTGAGTAACTTGCCCAGAGGCTCCCAGCTGGTGAAGGATAGAACTAGGATTTGAACTCTTACCAGTTTGGCCTGACCTGTGGTAGCACAATGGATAAAGCATCAACCTGGAACGCTGAGGTCGCCAGTTCCGGGCATATGGGAGTTGATGCTTTCTGTTCCTCCCCCCTTCTCTCTCTCTCTCACCTCTCTCTAAAATGAATTGGGGAAAAAACAAACAAACGCTGGCAGTTTGGCCTCTTCAGGACCAGGCTATACTATACATAGTAGGGGTCAATACATGTGAGATACTATTAACATGGTTGTTGAAAAAATCATTTATGCTGTGAAACATACATAACAATATTAGCCATTTATTAGCCATTTCTGAGTGTACAGTTCAGTGACATTAAGTACGTTCGTATTGTTGTGCAACCATCATAACCATCCATATCCAGGACTTTTCATTTAGCGAAACTAAGCCTTGTACCTATTAAAATTGTGGTTATCGCCTGACCAGGCGGTGGCGCAGTGGATAGAGCATCAAACTGGGATGCAGAGGACCCAGGTTCGAGACCCCGAGGTCGTCAGCTTGAGCGTGGGCTCATCTGGCTTGAGCAAAAAGCTCACCAGCTTGGACCCACGGTCGCTGGCATGAGCAAGCAGTTACTCGGTCTGCTGAAGGCCCACAGTCAAGGCACATATGAGAGAGCAATCAATGAACAACTAAGGTGTCGCAACGAAAAACTGATGATTGATGCCTTTCATCTCTCTCCGTTCTTGTCTGTCTGTCCCTATCTATCCCTCTCTCTGACTCTCTCTCTGTCTCTGTAAAAAAATAATAAAAATAAATAATAATAATAATTTTAAAAATTGTGGTTATCTTTGTTTTTTTCTCCTCTGGGAAATCCCAGGACACTGAGCCCTTCGCTGTCTCAGCCGGGCTGGCGTGCTGCTGGCAGGGGTACTGGTCCCTCAGCTCCGACTGCTGGTGCCAGCCAGAGCCTGGGGGCGGGCTTTTCTGGGATACTTGGGAATGCTTCTGAAACCCAGTAATTTTGTTTTTTTGTTGTTGCAGGTTCCCACGCTGCAGGGGCCATGGAGATCCCAGGACCTGCTTCCTTGGACGGAAGATCCCATTCCAGCCTGTCTCAGCACAGGGTTTCACAGTGGGAAGAGGGGACGACCTCTGCCCAGCGGCTTCCCATCAACACCATCCAATGGAAGACCCGAGATGGGCGAAGATTCATTTTGCCTCAACATAAGAGAAATCCTGGTTCTTTTTCTGCTGTGACTTGATTCCAAACACCTGGAACTGAGTTCTGTGTCTGTGGACCCTAAACATTGGGTTTTGGCTCCAGCTTTTGTTCCTTTTCTCCTTTCTTAGACCACCATCTAAGCTGCAACCTCAGCTCAGATCCAGGCCCCTGAGGATGTCTTCTTAGCACACCCAGCCCATGGTGCTCTGTGTGTGGTCAGGTGACCTTACTCAGGCGCAGATTTCTCCTTGGCCTTCACGGTACCTTATTCCTCCAGATGTGCCTGAAACATTCCAGTGTTCACTGGCTCTTCTAGATGTGCCTTCTGCTTGGCCTCCAGCTGCTTCTCCAGATGTGAGAAGGATGTGTAAGATGGCCCCACACCCATCCCTTCCTCCCCCCTGAGGCCCTGTGCCATAGGAATGGCTGCCTGACCTGGCCCGGAGCTGTTGGATACTGGAGGCAGTCTCATTGGCTTCTCTCTCTGGAATCCAGGACTCAATCTAGCCCAAGATGACTGGGCTGCTTCCAGCCTAGAGTCTAGGGACCATTTGCAGACCCAGGAGAGAATTTTTCCAGTGTTCTACAAAGGACAGAAGAAAGGGTGGGAGTGGGAGGGGTCAGGGCCAGTAGGGAGAAGGGACCAATGTGCCTCATTAAGAGTTCAGTGGTGATTACTAATAGGCTTTTCTGAATAAAGTTTAATTTGTCTGATCTTGGTGTATGTATGTCTTCTCTCCTGGCCCCCTGCAGTAACCCTCTGTGCCAGGTCCCCCAGCCTGCCTCCATCTTCTCATTATGCCACACGGCCCTGTTGTCAGCGGCCCCGGCGCCCTCTTTGCTTTTGGAAGGGAAAAAAAAAAGGAATTCACAAATTTCCAGTGCATTTAGGGCTGGACACAAGAACTAGAGCAGGGGTCTCAAACTTGCGGCCCGCCGAACAATTTTGTGCGGCCCGCAGACTAATCCACGAAGTTCAAAATATTTTGGATAAAATTAAGTAAGCCTAGGGGCCTACTTGTATTTTTCATTTCTCTAGCATCCTAACTAGATATTAGCTTAGTTAACAGCAGTTGTGATGTGAACTACAGTTTCTGGTCGTTTTGTGACACTGAAAAGTGTTGCATAACAGTTGCCTTTTGTAGACCTAGTGCGGCCCGCCGAACGGCTGTGAACTTGCTCTGCGGCCCACATGCTGAGTTGAGTTTGAGACCCCTGAACTAGAGGGTAATAAACTGCCCGTGTGTGTCCTTGACTGAGGCCAACAGGAATTCCAGGGACTCCTTTCCCAGCTCTCAATGGGCCCTCTGTTTGGGAAGCTCCATTGCCTGATGGGCAGATGCAGAATGACCGTGGTCCTGGAGCGAGAAGGGTCCTGTTGCTCAACACCCTCATTTTACAAAAGGGGAGATGAATCCCAGGGTGGACGGCAACTTGCCTAATGTCACATAGCTGAGTAGGGACGGGATGGGGTCTTGGTTCTTTTCTGCGGAGAACTGTGCCTGCTCTGGTGTTAGCTCCTGGGCACACCTCACCTGGTTCCCCTCCCAACCCACCCCCCTTGCTTCTAGCCACAGCTTGTTGACTCAGGTGCTCTTGAAAGGGTGGGCCTGACCTGTGGTGGTGGCGCAGTGGATAAAGCGTCAACCTGGAATGTTTAGGTCACCGATTCAAAATCCTGCGCTTGCCCAGTCAAGGCACGTACAGGAAGCAACTATGAGTTGATGCTTCCTGCTTCTCCCCCCACTTTTTCTCTCTCTATCCCTAAACCAATAAAAAAAAAAGGTCGGTGGGAGTGCAGTTAACAGGCTTCCTTGCTGGCTCTTCCCTGCTGCCCTGGGCCTGAAGTCTGCCACCAGGACACAGGATTTAAACAGCTCCAGGCAGGGATTTGATGCTGTATGTACTTCACACCCACTCTCACAAAGCACCCTCCCCAATGTGCAAAACACACACCCTCCTCCTCATGGTTTGGATTTCCAGGGTGGACAAAAATGCCACCAGCTCCCAAGAAACCTCCCTTATTCCCTTTTTCTCTCTGCATCTAATCATGAATTTTAGGCCCTGGCCGGTTGGCTCAGTGGTAGAGCGTCGGCCTGGCGTGCAGGAGTCCTGGGTTCGATTCCCGGCCAGGGCACACAGGAGAAGCGCCCATCTGCTTCTCCACTCCTTCCTCTCTGTCTCTCCCCCTCCCGCAGCCAAGACTCCATTGGAGCAAAATTGACGGGCGCTGGGGATGGCTCTGTGGCCTCTGCCTCAGGCGCTTAGAATGACTCTGGATACAACAGAGCAACGCCCCAGATGGGCAGAGCATCGCCCCCTGGTGGGTGTGCCGGGTGGATCCCGGTCGGGCGCATGCGGGAGTCTGTCTGACTGCCTCCCCGTTTCCAACTTCAGAAAAATACAAAAAAATAATAATAATAAAAAAAGGAAAAAAAAATTATGAATTTTACTCAAAATGAAAAGTAGCTTTCCTTTATGCAAAGGCTGGTTAGTCCCCTGTTGTACTGTAATTTAGTGAACTATTTTGCAATTAAAAATGTGCTTCTGCCTGACCAGGCGGTGGCGCAGTGGATAGAGCGTCGGACTGGGATGTGGAGGACCCAGGTTCAAAACCCCAAGGTCGCTGGCTTGAGTGCAGGCTCATCTGGCTTGAGCACAGCTCACCAGCTTAAGCCCAAGGTCACTGGCTTGAGCAAGGGGTCACTCAGTCTACTGTAGCACCCCCCCCCATCAAGGCACATATGAGAAAGCAATCAATGAACAACTAAGGCGCCACAATGAATTGATGCTTCTCATCTCCCTTCCTGTCTGTCTGTCACTATCTATTCCTCTCTCTGTCTCTGTAGAAGAAAATGTGCTTCTACTAGCATTACCTTACATGATCTTGTCAACAGTCCTAGTGGTTTGTCTTAGGCAGGCATCCCCAAACTACGGCCCGGCCCGTGGGCCGCATGTGGGCCCCTGAGACCATTTATCCGCCCCCGCCACACTTCCGGAAGAGGCACCTCTTTCATTAGTGGTCAATGAGAGGAGCACTGTATGGGGAGCCCCAGAGAGGAGAAGGGCCTTATCCATGGTCACACACCATGGTCACACAGTGGCAGGACTGGGACTGGAAGGTAGATGTTCTCTCGCTACCCTCGGCTGCTGGTTGCTAAACCCTTGTGGTCCTCTGTCAGTCTCTGAAGTCTAGGTGAGTTTGGTTTTTCCACCTGGAGAGCAGGTGTTCAGGAATGGTCTGATCTAACATTTCTTGTTTAATGCTGGGGACTCGTTGAAATAAGATACTACTCCTCAGGGACATCATTGAGCCCGTTTGAGTCTGGGGAACCCAAGAGATTTGCTCATTTATGTCAATTCTCTTTCCTTCTCTTCTAGGGGTGGTGTGGCGTGGTCCATGGTGAGAGGAGAGCTAAAACACCCATGTTTTCAGGGGTAAAAGGAAAGAGAAGGGATATAAGAGGGAAAGGTCAGGTTAACACTATGTTTTAGTCATTTTATTTGTTACAGGAGTTATGTGTAAAATAAATACCAGTATAGATCCATTAAAATATAATAGCAATATATACCCATTTAAAAAATTAAACCATTCAGCCTGACCTGTGGTGGCGCAGTGGATAAAGAGTCAACCTGGAAATGCTGAGGTTGCCGGTTCAAAACCCTGGGCTTGCGTGGTCAAGGCACATATGGGAGTTGATGCTCCTTGCTCCTCCCCCCTTCTCTCTCTCTCTCTCTCCCCTCTCTATAATGAATAAATAAAATCTTAAAAAAAAATAAAAATTAAAAAAAAAAAACCATTCAGAAGCATACAAAGTAAGAAGAGACACTTGATCACCCTAATCTCATGCCCTAGAAATAAACCATCGTTAACTATTAACTCTCCTTTCTTAATTTTTATAACGAATCAAATGTACATGGATGCGCACACACATTTACGCATGCACGTCCGGACTCTTCCACAACTTGCTCTTTGTTATTAACAATAGTATAGTTCTAACCCTTTCTATGTGTTCGATAAATATGATAATATACTCTCCCTTTCCTAAATGTCCATATAAATAGTCAGGGACTGGCCTGACCTGTGGTGGTGCAGTGGATAAAGCGTCAACCTGGAAATGCTGAGGTCGCCGGTTCGAAACCCTGGGCTTGCCTGGTCAAGGCACATATGGGAGTTGATGCTTCCAGCTCCTCCCCCCTTCTCTCTCTGTTTCTCTCCCTCTCTCTCTCCTCTCTAAATATGAATAAATAAAATTAAAAAATATATATCTATAAATAGTCAGGGACTGCAAGAATTTTGTGTCCTTTCTGGAACCATTCTAACTTTCTCACATTAGTTAACTTTGTTACTTCCTTGGCTGCTTCCTATAGAAATTATAGTAAAACTTTTAAAGGAGGGGGGGAATCCTTTTTTTTCTACAGAGAGGCAGTAGAGACAGGAGGTAAAGTAGCTGGTCCTGGTCTGTGCTCTTTCTACCCCCACAGAGACAAAGGTAGCGAGGGAGGGAGGGAGCGAGCACTGGAGGGCTGTATCCACGTCATTGCCAGTCTCCAGTAGAGGAACACCGCGGTCTAGGGTTGGTGGGGGCACTGGAAAGAGGGGAGGACAGTCAGAGACTCTCAGGACCTTTATGGGGCAAAAGAAAGGTATGCTGTGGAGGCAGCCAGAATTCTAGGAGAGCACCTGGGTACAGCCAGTAGGAGGGTGTGAACCACCGCACGATCTTCATCAGTCTGGTTTCCAATCTGAAAGCCCCTTTGTCCTTCCTGTTCCATGATCTTTCCTTTGAACTGGGTGGTATTTGGGATCTTGCAGGCATCAAGGCTGTGAGGTTCCTTCCCCAGCACTGAGGTGAAACAAGCTCCCAGAGGCAGTCTCTCCAGCTTCATACCCGCCTCTCCCTCCAGGGCAGGGGTCGGGAATCTTTTTGGCTGAGAGAGCCATGAACGTCACCTATTTTAAAATGTAATTCCGTGAGAGCCATACAACGACCCGTGTACATTACATATTATCGAATAAAAATTTGGTGTTGTCCTGGAGGACAGCTGTGATTGGCTCCAGCCACCCACAACCATGAACATGAGCGGTAGGAAATGAATGGATTGTAATACATGAGAATGTTTTATATTTTTAACGTTATTATTATTTTTATTAAAGATTTGTCTGCGAGCCAGATGCAGCCGTCAAAAGAGCCACATCTGGCTCACGAGCCACAGGTTCCGGACCCCTGCTCCAGAGGATTGCTGGTTCTCCTTACTGCTGCTATCTTCAGGAGTCCTGAAGGGGGCGCTCTGACCCCCGTCATAAAGCAGTTCTGAATCTAGGTTGGGAATTGGTATGGGGAAAAGGGAACTAACTTCATGAAGCGTCTGCAGTCAGCCAAGAACATGATGAATACGTTATGTAACATCTCTGGTCATCCACACAAGCCCCTGAAGGATTAAATACTCCCATTTAACAGATGTGGAGACAGGCTGAGGCATTTGATTCAAATAAGATTCAAACTCAGTTTCGTGCTTCCATGCCATGTTGTTTCTGAGGATTTTTCCCAACCATCCAAAGATTCCACCCAGACCTACGCTGGACTTTGTAATAGTTATATCTTTTTATTTTATTTTATTTTACTTATTCATTTTAGAGAAGAGAGAGAAATGGAGAGAGAGAGACACAGAGAGAAGGTGGGGAGGAGCTGGAAGCATCAACTCCCATATGTGCCTTGACCAGGCAAGCCCAGGGTTTCGAACCAGCGACCTCAGCATTTCCAGGTCGACGCTTTATCTACTGCGCCACCACAGGTCAGGCCTGTAATAGTTATATCTTCAGCTAAGGCAGGAAGGGAAGACTGGAGAAAATTATTACAGATTTGTATTACGTCAGCTTTTCTTCCAGTTTACAATGAAATTGGATAGTTACCTTTATGTTTAATCAGCTTACTGGGCTGAGGTCACTTTCTTGGTCCCTGGAGACAGTACCCCTTTGTCTGCCAGATGTTAGAAGGACACGTCAGACCACCCCCTCCACCCGACGCTCCTCCCTGTCAAGGCCTGGTGCCATAGGTGTGGCCACCTGACCTGACCGCAAACTTTTGGATACCAAACTTCTCAGCCTGTTGCAATCTTGTCCAGTACTTTGCCGTCTCCTTCTGTGTCCCCTAGGCAGTTAGCATGACTGGCTCAAATTGTTGGTGAGCTCAGCCTGTGACGTCAGAGATGAGCCTAATCTCTTACTAGTTGTCTGGCCTTAGGCAATTTACTGAAGCTCTTTGTGTCTCAGCTTCATCACTTACTAAGTGGGGATAATACAAGTACCTATCTCACTGGGCTGCTGAAAGGGCTCAGTGGGGTCCTGCACCTAGTGCAGAGTGCCTGGCATTCGACCAGTGTGGTTCAGCTCTCAGCAGCACAATGCTGCTGGGAGTGCTGTGTAAAATAATGTTTGTAAAATGCCAAGCCGGAGCCATAGTAAACGCGCATAATCGTTCATGCCTTTCTCCCCCACTCAACCCTGGCTCTGCCCCCATCTGAGGAGTGACAGTTTCACCATGGATTGAGCCCTCTACTGTTTTTTCTTGTGTCTGGATTTTTTTTTTTTTTTTCCTGAAGCTGGAAACGGGGAGAGACTGGGAGAGACTGTCAGACTCCCGCATGCGCCTGGCCGGGATCCATCCGGCACGCCCACCAGGGGCAACGCTCTGCCCACCAGGGGGCGATGCTCTGCCCCTCCGGGGTGGCTCTGCCGCGACCAGAGCCACTCTAGCGCCTGGGGCAGAGGCCAAGGAGCCATCTCCAGTGCCCGGGCCATCTTTGCTCCAATGGAGCCTTGGCTGCGGGAGGGGAAGAGAGAGACAGAGAGGAAGGGGGGGGGGTGGAGAAGCAAATGGGTGCTTCTCCTATGTGCCCTGGCCGGGAATCGAACCCGGGTCCCCCGCACGCCAGGCCGACGCTCTACCACTGAGCCAACCGGCCAGGGCCTCTTGTGTCTGGATTTGAGCTTTCTTGAAAAGATGGCACAGAGGTGTTAAAAATTGTTACCTACCTGAAGGTCAAACCTTCTTCTCCATAGAATCCAAGGTCCTTCAGCCCCCTTTTGACACCCTTTCGCAGTCCCCAGTCTGTGCCTTGGTACTCCAGGCGGCTCTGCCTCCTTTCAGCCTGGGAGGACTCACTGTTCTCACCCTGTTTCCTGGGGTTCCGGTCCATCTGGAAAGAAGGACTGACCACAAGTTCTCAGGTGTCAGTATTGGATGTTCGCAGACTCCCCTCATTATACATTTGTAGGATCTTCCATGATTGCATTCAAATAAAAATTTATCCAGGCCCAGGGGGCATTATAGGAACAGTTGTGTATCCTAGCTGTTGTATCTGGGCATCTCACAGCATGTCTTTCTTTCCTCACTTCCCTGGTGAACTGGGTTGTACTTGTCAGCTGGTCACCCTCTCTTCCCAGCTGTCTCTAAGAACTAGTAAACTTGCTAGGTTTGGTTGTTCTTTTTTTGTTTGTTGGTTTGTTTTTTTTTTTAGATTTTTTAATTTATTCATTTCAGTGAGAGGAGACAGAGAGAGAGAGAGAGGAGCAGGAAGCATCAATTCCCATATGTGCCTTAACCAGGCAAGCCCCAGGTTTCGAACCGGCGACCTCAGCATTCCAGGTCGACGCTTTACCCACTGCGCCACCACAGGTCAGGCCCCCTGGTTGTTCTTTTAAGTTAAATTGATGAACTACCTCGGTGATCTTAAGGTAGGGTGCTGGAAGACCAAGGTGGTGGCGTCTTTTTGTAGTGACTGTGATAGTGTTGATAATAATGATAAAACTATTGTTGATAATAGCATTAATAGTAATAAAGATTACACAATGTCCCTACCTCTTGTATTCACAGTTTGCAAAGATATTTTTATATTCATTATTTCATATCATCCTTATATGAACAGATAGTGTAGATAATAATTGCATTTTGTAAATGAGTTTTGGAAAGGTGAAGTAGTTAAATAGTCTTTTAAAAAACCAGTTACTAAGGTACACTTGATATATGTTAAACTGCTCGTAGTACATAAATGTACACTTTGATGCGTCTTCCCTTGCAATTTTTTTTCATCTATGGATGGAATGAATATTACCAAAGGTGCTTAGAATACGCTGTTGCACAGATGAATGTTGAAAAAGAGTAAGGAATGTAAATTGGTTATTTCCACATTGGGTGGCTGCCCAGGCTCTCACCTTAGAGAGAACCCTGATTACAGGTGCTATTTTAACAACCGGTTCGCTGAACTCAACAAAAAATTAAGTATCAACCTGACCAGGCGGTGGCGCAGTGGATAGAGCGTCAGACGGGGATGCAGAGGACCCGGGTTCAAGACCCTGAGGTCACCAGCTTGAGTGCAGGCTCATCTGGTTTGAGGAAAAGCCCACCAGCTTGAACCCAAGGTCGCTGGCTACAGCAACGGGTTACTCGGTCTGCTGAAGGCCCACGGTCAAGGCACATGTGAGAAAGCAATCAATGAACAACTAAGGTGTCGCAACGCGCAATGAAAAACTAATGATTGATGCTTCTCATCTCTCCGTTCCTGTCTGTCCCTGTCTATCCCTCTCTCTGACTCACTCTCTGTCTCTGTAAAAAATAAATAAATAAATAAAAATAAAAATAGATACTTAAAAAAAGAAAATTAAGTATCAGTTCTGCCAAACCGGCGCGAACCTGCTGAATCCCACCACTGGAAGGGGTGGTATCTACCCTTCCTTTTACTCAATTATTTTGAGATCTACTCATGATATCGTAGCAACAATAATAGTTCATTCATTTTTATTATTGAGTATCATTCCATTGTATGGGTATACTACAATTTGTTTATCAACTGGTGGACATTTATGTTGATTTAAGTTCTTGGGGTTTTTTTTGTTTGTTTGTTTTGCATATAAAGCTGCTATAAACATTTACATACAGATTTTTGTGTGGACATATGCTTTCATTCTTAGTTAAATACCTAGCAGTGAAATGACTCAGTTGTGTGGTAGATGTATTCTTTTTATTCTTTTCTTTTTCTTTCTTTCTTTTTTTTTTTTTTTAAGCGAGAGGAGGGGAGATAGAGACAGACTCCCACATGTGCCTCAACTGGGATCCACCCAGCAACTCTCCTCTGGGGCCAGTGCTCGAATCAACCGAGTGCCTGAGGCCAACGCTTGTACCAACCAAGCCACTGGCTGTGAGAGAGGAAGAGAGAGAAAAGGGGGAGAGGGAGGAGGAGAAAAGCAGATGATCACTTCTTATGTGTGCTCTGACCAGGGATCGATCCCTGGATGTCTGCATGCCAGGCTGACACTCTATCCACTGAGCCAACAACCATCCAGAGCATTCTTTTTATTGTTTTTAAGTTGACTATATATATTACAGATGAAATTTCTTGTGTGTGTGTGTGTGTGTGTGTGTGTGTGTGTGTGTATGCTTGCCTGGCATTTGTACCAGAGATGGTAATTCTGGACTCATAGAATTAATTGGGAAGCTTTCAATCTTGTTTTATTCTTTAGAATAGGTTAAGTATATAATCTTATTGATGGGTTTGATAAAATTTGTTCTCAAAATAATCTGGGCCTAATGCTTTTTATATTTATTTATTTATTTATTTATTTATATTTTTCCGAAGCTGGAAACGGGGAGAGACAGTCAGACAGACTCCCGCATGCGCCCGACCGGGATCTACCTGGCACGCCCACCAGGGGCGATGCTCTGCCCACCAGGGGGTGATGCTCTGCCCCTCCAGGATGTCGCTCTGTCACGACCAGAGCCACTCTAGCGCCTGGGGCAGAGGCCAAGGAGCCATCCCCAGTGCCTGGGCCATCTTTGCTCCAATGGAGCCTCACTGCGGGAGGGGAAGAGAGAGACAGAGAGGAAGGAGAGGGGGAGGGGTGGAGAAGCAGATGGGCGCCTCTCCTGTGTGCCCTGGCCGGGAATCGAACCTGGGACTCCTGCACGCCAGGCCGACGCTCTACCACTGAGCCAACCGGCCAGGGCCGCTTTTTATTTTTTTATTTTATTTTATTTATTTATTTTTACAGAGACAGAGTCAGAGACAGGGACAGACAGACAGGAACGGAGAGATGAGAAGCATCAATCATTAGTTTTTCGTTGTGCATTGTGACACTTCAGTTGTTCATTGATTGTTTTCTCATATGTGCCTTGACCGCGGGCCTTCAGCAGACCGAGTAACCCCCTTGCTCGAGCCAGTGACCTTGGTTGGGTCCAAGCTGGTGAGCTTTTGCTCAAACCAGATAAGCCCACGCTCAAGCTGGTGAGCTCGGGGTCTTGAACCTGGGTCCTCGGCATCCCAGTCCGACGCTCTATCCAGTGCGCCACTGCCTGGTCAGGCTGGGCCTAATGTTTTTTAGAAAGTTGTTTGGCCTGACCAGGCGGTGGCGCAGTGGATAGAGCGTCGGACTGGGATGCGGAAGTACCCAGGTTCAAGACTCCAAGGTCGCGCGCGGGCTCATCTGGCTTGAGCAAAGAGCTCGCCAGCTTGGACCCAAGGTCGCTGGCTCCAGCAAGGGGTTACTCGGTCTGCTGAAGGCCCACGGTCAAGGCACATGTGAGAAAGCAATCAATGAACAACTAAGAAGTCGCAACGCGCAACGAGAAACTGATGATTGATGCTTCTCATCTCTCTCTGTTCCTGTCTGTCTGTCCCTGTCTATCTCTGCCTCTGTAAAAAAAAAAAAAAAAAGTTGTTTGTTAATTCTTTTCATTTCTTTAATGGTGATTGGTCTATTCGGGGCTTTGTATTTTTTTCTTTGTAGGTTACCTACTGTCCTTCCATTGGTGGCATATTTATTCAAGTTTCTCTTCTATTAATTCTTCCATCTAGTGCTCCAATTTAGAATTAGAACCTTTTTTTGGAAAGAATTTCAGAATTCATCTCTATATTTCTATGAAAGGCATATGATAAATAGTCATTCAGTGGAATGGATGAATATTAATGTTTAGCTGCTGTAACAGATACGCCTCAACATTTCAGTAGCTTAGTATAAGAAAAATCTATTTTTTGTTCATATATAAATCTACTTTTTTCTCACATAATTGTCCACAATGGATATTCCTATGCGATGTCTCAGGGACTAGGCTCCTGCCACTTTGTAGCCCAGCCATCCTCTCTGCATTGAGCTGCCATTTGGAAGAAGAGAGGGAGGAGTAGATTTCTAATTTTTAATATCTTGTTCTAGAAGAGACATCACTTCCACTCATTTCCTCGGGGGAGTCACGTGACCCAATCTATATTCAAGGGTGCCGGGAAAAGTAGTCCGTGGCTGGGTATCTGCTGCCCAGCTACAACTTTAAACTATGGAAGGGGAAACAGGATTTTTTGGTGGGTAGTTAACTTTCCTCCATGGGAGGCCACAAGGTTTTAATGCTGAAAATTTCATTGCCCTGCTCTGCAAGGCTGTTTTTGTGCCCATGTTTGATGAATGGTTGTTTCATGGTTGCCAAGAGCTGTTGAGTAAGAATGTAACTGCAGGCATTCATTTCCTTGCTGTGTTTGTCAGAGGACCCAGTGTTTCACAGCTGGAAAACTCATTACTCATGAGTACTTCTTTCCCAGGTACAAGAACATAGAGATGTATTTGCTGAACACTTTTCAGAGCAAAGGCAGTGAGCTATTAATCCCAAAACACATTCAAACATTAAGTTTAAACACTAGAGAAAATCCAAATATTAAAGAGAATCAAAAAACACATACCAGTCAAATATTTCTTTCATCAATCATTAATTTAAAAAATTTGAACATAGTTTATGTAACACAATTTTACAGAACATACCATAAAATTTGGTTTTTGGGTTTTTTTTGTATTTTTCTGAAGCTGGAACTGGTGAGGCAGTCAGACAGACTCCCGCATGCACCCTACCGGGATCCACCCGGTACGCCCACCAGGGGGCGATGCTCCGCCCATCCGGGGCATCTCTCCGTTGCAACCAGAGCCACTCTAGCGCCTGGGGCAGAGGCCAAGGAGCCATCCCCAGAGCCCCGGCCATCCTTTGGTCCAATGGAGCCTTGGCTGCGGGAAGGGAAGAGAGAGACAGAGAGGAAGGAGAGGGGGAGGGGTGGAGAAGCAGATAAGAGCCTCTCCTGTGTGCCCTGGCCGGGAATCGAACCCAGTACTTCCGCACGCCAGGCCGACGCTCTACCACCGAGCTGTTTGTTTTTTTTTAAAGATTTTATTTGCTGATTTTTAGAGAGAGAGAGAGAGAGACAAAATGGGGTGGGGAGGAGCAGGTAGCATTAACTCATGGTAGGTGCTTTTCGTATGTGCCTTGTCTGGGCAAGCTCAGGGTTTGAACCTGTAACCTCAGTCTCCAGGTCAAATGCTTTATCCACTGCACCACCACAGGTCAGGCAAAAATTCTCAGTTGTAAAGTGTATAATAAAAAAGTGTACAATTTAATGGTTTTAGTATATTCACAAAGTTGTACAACTACCACAACTATCCAATTCCAGAACATTTCCATCAACCCACAAAGAATCCCTGTATCTGATACAGTCACTCCCAATTCTTTCTTCCCCCAGTCCCTTCCAACCACTACTCTACTTTCTTCTGTCTCTATGGACTTGTCTATTCTGGATATTTCTTATAAATGGGATCACACAATTTATGGCCTTATGTGTATGGTTTCTTTCACATAGCATAATGTTTTCAAAGCTTATCCATTTTGTGGCATGTATCAATACTTCATTCCTTTTTATGGTGAATAATATTCCATTAAATAGATATATAATGCTGTTTATCTGTCATTCTTTTGTTTAAAAAAATTGTGGCAAAATTTACCATCGTAAAGCAACCACTTTTTAAGCATACAGTTCAGTGGTATCAAGTATGTTTATATTGTTGTGCAACCATCACCACCGTCCACTTCCAGAATTTTTCTCATCTTGCAAAATCGAAACTCTGTTCCCATTAAACACTAAATAAATCTCCATTCCTCCTTTCTCTGGTCTCTGGCAACTACTATTTAACTTTCTGTCTCTATACATTTCCCCCCCTTCTTTTCCAAGTGAGAGGAGGGGAGATAGAGAGACAGATTCCTGCATGCACCACGATGTCTCTGTATATTTGACTACTATAGGTACCTCATAAAAATGAAGTCATATACTATTTGTCTTTTTGTGACTGGCTTATTTCACTTACCATTAATGTCCTCAAGTTTCATTTATGTTGTAGCATGTGTCAAAATTGTTGTACTTCTTTTTTTTTTCTAGTGAGAGAGACAAGAACAGAGAGAGAGAGACAGAGAGAGGGACAGATAGGGACAGACAGGCAGGAAGGAGAGAGATGAGAAGTATCAGTTCTTCGTTGTGGCTCCTTAGTTGTTCATTGATTGCTTTCTCATATGTGCCTTGACCGGGGGTGGGGTGGGGTGGGGGCTCTGCGTCCCAGTCTGATGCTCTATCCACTGCACCACTGCCTGGTCAGGCAGAATTTTTCATACTTCTTAAGTTTGAATAAGAGTCCATTGTATCTATGTACATAGCACACTTTGTCTATCCATCCATCTATTAATGCAGTGGTCCCCAACCCCGGGCCGCAGACCGGTACCGGTCCGATCCATGGGCCATTTGGTACTGGTCCACAGAGAAAGAATAAATAACTTACATTATTTCCATTTTATTTATATTTAAGTCTGAACGTTTTAGTTTTTTATTTTTATTTTATTTTTTTCTTTTATAGCGACAGAGAGAGAGAGAGTCAGAGAGAGGGATAGACAGGCAGGAACGGAGAGATGAGAAGCATCAATCATTAGTTTTTCATTGCACGTTGCAACACCTTAGTTGTTCATTGATTGCTTTCTCATATGTGCCTTGACCGCGGGCCTTCAGCAGATCAAGTAACCCCTTGCTTGAGCCAGCAACCTTGGGCTCAAGCTGGTGAGCTTTTTGCTCAAACCAGATGAGCCCGCGCTCAAGCCAGCGACCTCGGGGTCTCGAACCTGGGTCTTCCGCATCCCAGTCCGACGCTTTACCCACTGCGCCACCGCCTGGTCAGGCTGAACGTTTTAGTTTTAAAAAATGACCAGATTCCCTCTGTTATATCCGTCTAAGACTCACTCTTGACGCTTGTCTCGGTCACGTGATACATTTATCCGTCCCACCCTAAAGGCGGTCCGTGAAAATATTTTCTGACATTAAAACGGTCCGTGGCCCGAAAAATGGTTGGGGACCATTGTATTAATGGAAACTTGGGTTGCTTCCTCCTTTTAGCTTTTGTGAATAATATTGCCATAAACACGGGTGTACAAATATTTCTTCGAGACCTTCTTTTCAATTCTTTAACGTATAAACCCAGAAGTGGCATTGCTGGATCATATGGTAATGTTTATTTTTAATTAATGTTTAATTTTTTGAGGAACTGCCATATTGTTTCCACAAAGACTGCATCATTTACAATCCCACCAATCGTGCACAAGTGTTCCAATTTCTCCTCTTCCTCATCTACACTTGTTATTTTATGTTTTATTCATTTATTTTAAAACAAGTATTCATCGAGTATGAATGCCAAGTACATGCCAAAGCTCTGTTCTTGGCAGAAACCGGGGCCGCCCAGATGTTAAGTCTCAATGTCTCTGCTCTCAGAAACTCAGAGCACATGGAGGAAACAACCACATTCAAGAGATAGGTTACAATACAAGGTGATAGGTGCTTGATAGGAATGGAATATAGTTCTACGTAAACACAGAAGAGGAAGTGAAGAATTATTTGGGGTAGGCTTGACAAAAGCCCTGACATTGAAGCCGGATATTAAAGGGTTAGTGGGAGGAGGTTAAGTGGAGGGGAAAGGTATTCTAAGCTGACAGCAATTAGTAGCTTTCAATTTGTAAAAAAAAAGCAGCATCTGTAAAACTCAACAAAGCGAGTGCAGTGGTATGCTTGTACGGTGAAATGGTGGCAGGAGAGATCACAGCCAGGAACTCCGCGTTCACAGATGCTTTCGAAACCTCAAGGTCTGTGTAAGAGTGGGCGAGGGCGCCATCTGGTGGAAGAAGGTATATGCTTAGACATTCCCTTCCCTTAACACTCCTATTTTTCTAGCTTGTTCTACCCAGCATTTCCCTCTAAAATTTCTCCAATTGCCACAGTGAGGTTTATGAATCAATTATGTGGACCGTACACACTATCACTTATAGATGCAAAGACTAACCTCTGAAAAATGTCAGTTTAAGGTAATTAGTTACTCTCTTTCACTATTTTATTTTCTCCCGTAGTTTTTTCCACCTATCTGCTATCCAGGGGAAAACATCAGTGGCACCAGTATTTGAGGCAAAGAATAGACTCAGAATGCTGGAGGATGGAAAGAGGAAAGTAAGATAACCTGATTATACAAAATCAGAATCAGACCTCAGAGAGCGGACTACAGCTGACCAAACTCCAATTACCAGGGAAAGCCTTTGTTCATTGATACTGGCCATGATTCTTGTCCCTTTCTGGTCTTTAGAGGCTTCTTGTATCTTCCAATGATCTCCCCCAAATAAAGTCTAATGTTCTTGAATAAATTCCTTAATCCTATAGTTGTAAGAAGAGAGAACCAATACTACTACTAGCTAACCTGAGGCCAGTGGCCCAGGCAGACCCAAGGAGGAGAAACTGAAATTTACCTTTGGAGTAAATTGCTGACAGTGGGATTTCAGGTAGTTTAGATACTGAAAAAAAAATTCCTTTTTTTTTAAATCTTTTTTTTTTTTTTTTTTTTTACAGAGGCAGAGATAGACAGGGACAGACAGACAGGAACAGAGAGAGAGATGAGAAGCATCAATCATCAGTTTCTTGTTGCGTGTTGCGACTTCTTAGTTGTTCATTGATTGCTTTCTCACATGTGCCTTGACTGTGGGCCTTCAGCAGACCGAGTAACCCCCTGCTGGAGCCAGCGACCTTGGGTCCAAGCTGGTGAGCTCTTTGCTCAAGCCAGATGAGCCCGCGCTCAAGCTGGCGACCTCGGGGTCTCGAACCTGGGTGCTTCCGCATCCCAGTTCGACGCTCTATCCACTGTGCCACCACCTGGTCAGGCAAAAAATTCCTTTTTTATACATCCTCTAGATCAGGGGTAGTCAACCTTTTTATACCTACTGCCCACTTTTGTATCTCTGTTAGTAGTAAAATTTTCTAATCGCCCACCGGTTCCACAGTAATGGCGATTTATTTTTTTTTGTTTTTTTTTTTTAAATTTTTTATTCATTTTAGAAAGGAGAGAGAGAGAGAGAAGGGGGTAGGAGCAGGAAGCATCAACTCCCATATGTGCCTTGACCAGGCAAGCCCAGGGTTTCGATCCGGCGACCTCAGCATTTCCAGGTCGACGCTTTATCCACTGCACCACCACAGGTCAGGCCATAATAGTGATTTATAAAGTAGGGAAGTAACTTTATTTTATAAAATATAAAGCAGAGTTACAGCAAGTTAAAGCATATAATAATAATTACTTACCAAGTACTTTATGTCGGATTTTCGCTAAGTTTGGCAGAATAAATCTTTATAAAACAACTTACTATAGTTAAATCTATCTTTGTATTTATACTTTGGTTGCTCCGCTACTGCCCACCATGAAAGCTGGAATGCCCACTAGTGGGCGGTAGGGACCAGGTTGACTACCACTGCTCTAGACCGAGGCAGAGTTTAGCAGACTAGCCTGGGTCAGCCACAAAACCAAGTTCATTCCTTTAACAAGTTGAGGTATTTCTGAATATAGTTAGAGAACACAATAGCCCCACCACCACACCCCTTATCTTACGCTTTACTTTCCACTGTTTCACTTACCCTCAATTAACCATGGTCCAAAAACATAAAATGGAAAATTACAGAAATAAACAATTCATCAGTTTTAAATTGTGAGTTGTTCAAAGCAGTATGATGAAATCTTGTGCTGTTTTGCTCTGTCCTGACAGGCATGTGACTCATACCTTTGTCCAGTGTATCCACATGGCATATGCTATCAGCCCATTAGTCACTTAGCTGTCTTGGTTAGCAGATCAACTGTTGTGGTATCGCAGTGCTTTTAAATTATTTTATTTATTGATTTTAGACAGGAGAGAAAGAAAACAAAAAGGGAAGAGCAGGAAGCATCAACTCCAGTGGTTGCTTCTCATATGTGCCTTGACCAGGCAAGCCTGAGATTTTGAATCTGTGACCTCAACATTCTTTTTTCTTCTTCTTTTTTTTAGTGAGAGAGAGGGACAGACAGGGACAGATAGACAGGAAGGGAGAGATGAGAATCATCAACTCATAGTTGTGGCACTTTAATTGTTCATTGATTGCTTTTTCATATGTGTCTTGATGGGGGGGGGGTTCCAGCCTAGCCAGTGACCCCTTGCTCAAGCCAGTGACCTTGGGTTCAAGCCAGTGACCTTGGGCTTCCAGCCAGTGGCCTTTGGGCTCAAGCCAGCGACCATGGGTTCATATCTATGATCCTGCGTTTAAGCCAGTGACCACGCGTTCCATTTGGTGAGCCCGCGCTTAAGCTGGCGACCTCAGCGTTTCGATCCTGGGTCCTCAGCTTCTTAGGTCAACACTCTATCCACTGCACATGACAGACCAGGCAAAAACAACCCCTATTTTACCTAATAATGGTCCAAAGCACAAGAGTAGCAATACTGGTGATTCAGATATGTCAAAGAGAAGCTGTAAAGTGCTTCCTTTATGAAAAGGTAAGTACAAGTACAATAAGACATTCAGAGAGAGAGAGAGACAGAGAGACCATATTAACATAACTTTTATTACAGTATATTATAATTATTCTTTTATTATCAGTTACTATTGTTAATCTCATACTGTGCCTAAGTTATAAATTAAATTTTATCATAGGTAGGTATGTATAGGAAAAAATATAGTATATATAGGGTTTGGTACTATTTGCTGGGGTTTCAGGCATACTCTAGAGCAGTGGTCCCCAACCTTTTTTGGGCCACGGACCAGTTTAATGTCAGAAATATTTTCACGGACCGGCCTTTAGGGTGGGACGGATAAATGTATCACGTGACTGAGATAAGCGTCAAGAGTGAGTCTTAGACGGATGTAACAGAGGGAATCTGGTCATTTTTTAAAAATAAAACATCGTTCAGACTTAAATATAAATAAAATGGAAATAATGTAAGTTATTTATTCTTTCTCTGCTGACCGGTACCAAATGGCCCACAAACCGGTACCGGTCTGCGGCCCAGGGGTTAGGGACCACTGCTCTAGAGGTCTTAGAACTTATTTCCTCCCCCCTACCACCCTATAAGGATTGATTACTTATATGAGATTCTATCTGCCTACATGCTGGCTGTTTGGAGGGGGAAATGATTGCTTCCAGCTGGGGCAGTCAGGGAAGTGTTGTAGACATTTGACTCCTGCTTATATGAATGGATTGGATTTGGATCAAAGCAGGAGTGGGGAAACAGCATTCCTTCCCAAGCTCATGAGCAAAGCAATGCCCAAGCAATGGAGGAGTTCAGTTGGCTAAAGTTAAGAGACTCTTGAAAGGGAGTTGCAGGATGAGGCCAGTAAAGGAAGACTAACATGGGTGTCGTTATGACTGGGTACACTGGAGTCAGCTGACACCTGAGGTTTCATTCAAATCAAGCTTTCAGTTGCATGTTGGCTGACACTGATGAAATTCCTTAATATGTCTCTGATTTCTCACCTGTATCACAGGAATAACCTATTAAGGGTTGTTGGAGGAGAACTAGCTAAGATATTGCCTATAGAGAGCTTGGTCCAGTGGTTCTCAAAGTGTGCGCCCTAGATTTCCAGGTGTGCCCTATAGTATTCCAGAGAAATATGTGCCTGTTGGGGACCAAACAACCAACAGGGTTTTTGGAATTTAGATTTTTGGGGGACAGACGTGTGGGGAATTGGCTGTAAGCTGACAGTCTGCCCAACCCCCCACCTCACTTGCCTGATTAGGTTGCAAAAGGCTGTTAAACTGTGGTGCTGGATTGTTTACACAAACCACACCCCCCAAAGTTAAGATGATATGTATGGTGGGGTTTGGCATTGATGATTAAACATAAGGAATTGTCTCTTGAAGCCTTTTGGATTTCTTTTTAAAATTTTTTTATTTTTCTGCTCCAGCTCGTGGGGCAGCTTCACGGACTTGGCCGCTACCCTTGGCCTTTTTGTATTCCTATAAAAAAAGAATATGTGAATATGTGGCAATATCTAAAAAAGCTTTGAACATTTTACTACAATTTTCAACATCCTATTTATGTGAATTAGGATTTTCTACCCTCAACACAATTAAGAGTAAAAAGAGAGGAATTCTTCAATGTATTGATGAGGAAATGAGAGTTTGCCTTTCAAATATATGTGCAAACATTGAAGAAATTGCTAGGACACATCAGGCTCATGTTTCTCATAAACACAGAATGAAAAAACAACGCATTCGTGCCGGGACCTGCCGAATTTATTAAATCTTACTAAGAATGTATCTATATATATAAAAAGATAACATTTTTGTCGTGTTTTCTTTTTCTTTTTTTTTTTTTTTTTTTACAGAGACAGAGTCAGAGACAGGGATAGACAGACAGGAACGGAGAGATGAGAAGCATCAATCATTAGGGGGTTTTTTTTGGTATTTTTCTGAAGTTGGAAACAGGGAGGCAGTCAGACAGACTCCCGCAGGTGCCTGGCCGGGATCCACCCGGCATGCCCACCAGGGGGCGATGCTCTGCCCATCTGGGGCGTGGCTCTGCTGCAACCAGAGCCATTCTAGCGCCTGAGGCAGAGGCCATAGAGCTATCCTCAGTGCCGGGGCCAACTTTGCTCCAATGGAGCCTTGGCTGTGGGAGGGGAAGAGAGAGACAGAGAGGAAGGAGAGGGGGAGGAGTGGAGAAGCAGATGGGCGCTTCTCCTGTGTGCCCTGGCTGGGAGTCGAACCTGGGACTCCTGCACGCCAGGCTGATGCTCTACCACTGAGCCAACCGGCCAGGGCCCAATCATTAGTTTTCTGTTGCGCATTGTGACACCTTAGTTGTTCATTAACTGCTTTCTCATCTGTGCCTTCACTGCGGGCCTTCAGCAGACCGAGTAACCCCTTGCTCGAGCCAGTGACCTTGGGTCCAAGCTAGTAAGCTTTTTGCTCAAATCAGTTGAGCCCGCGCTCAAGCTGGTGACCTTGGGGTCTCGAACCTGGGTCCTCTGCATCCCAGTCTGACGCTCTATCCACTGTGCCACTGCCTGGTCAGGCACAAATTCTAAAAAGCAGCACTCAAAAAAATGTAACATAAAACTGGTTTGTTTGGTTTTTTTTGTATTTTTTTTTTTTCTGAAGTTGGAAACGGGGAGGCAGTAAGACAGACTCCAGCATGCGCCGGGCTGGGATCCACCCGGCATGCCCACCAGGGGGCGATGCTCTGCCCATCTGGGGCGTTGCTCTGTTGCAGCCAGAGCCACTCTAGCACCTGAGGCAGAGGCCACAGAGCCATCCTCAGCGCCCAGGCCAACTTTGCTCCAATGGAGCCTTGGCTGTGGGAGGGGAAGAGAGAGACAGAGAGGAAGGAGGGGGGAGGGGTGAAGAAGCAGATGGGCGCTTCTCCAGAGTGCCCTGGCCGGGAATTGAACCCGGGACTCCTGCATGCCAGGCTGATGCTCTACCACTGAGCCAACCGACCAGGGCCTCATAAAACTTTTTTAATGTCAGAATAAATTTAATTTTGTCATATTTATTTTGTTTAATTACCATAAAAGTACGCCTGGACTTTATATTTTTTCCTTAATATTTTACTTAGTTATTATAACATATTTCTCAAAAATTTGTATATAGTGCGCTTACAATTATTTGTAGGATTTTAAATGCACCCGACTTCAAAAAGTTTGAGAACCACTGGCTTAGTCCATTGCCTGGCGGCTGGTAAACCCTTAGTAACTGAGTACTAACGTTATTATTAAGGCAAAGCCATCGGTGTGTGCTTTAAGAGCGATGAACTGAGCAACATGGTGAGAAGTGGACTCAGTTGTGAAAGGTTTGCACAAGCTCTTTGACACAGCAGCTGCTCAGGAAACACTGAGCAGAATTGTACTCTCTCCTAGGTCTAGGAGGCATACAAGTTTCTCTGACTTTCGCGGATTCAAGATGGGAGAGAAGGATGCAGACGTAAATTCTTCATTTTAGCCTCTTTCCAACTTGTTCCCGGCTGGAATCTTTTAAAGCGAGGCGGAGGCAGCAAGAGTCAGGGTTCTTAAGCGCTTGCTCCTAGGACCGGGCAGAATTTTACGAATTGCGGTTGGGCGGAGACAGAATTGAGTCACCACCGGGCTGGGGCGGGAGTGCGTCCGGGGGGCGGGGCTGGGGGAACGCGCAGGCGCAGTGCTGATGAGAAGTTTACCTGTGCTGAGGCGGACGGAACTAAGCCCGAGAGCGCGATGGGGGGCGGGGCGAGCGCGATGATGTCACGAGTACGCCGCCGCTGAGCTCTTGGAGGAAACGGAGGCCACTACGGCGCGGCGGTGAGGGAGGCGGAGGAGGTCCTCGGACCTGTGACTTCAGAGTGGCCCTGGCGAGAGGCGCGCCGTCGGGGTGGGGCGGGCCTGCGGAAACGCTCCGGAGCCTAGCGGCCCTATCAGTGCCCCTTGGTTGTCTCCGCCCCTCCCTCAACCAACCCAGCAACCGGGTAAGTGAGGTGCCACCCCCTTCCAATTCCCGAGTTTCCGCCAAATGTGCGGAGTTGGGGGCCGCCACCTGCTTGTCTAGCGACCTTGGGCATGGCTTCCTTGGTCTGGGCCGCAGGGCCCCGTCTGGCTTCTAGGGCTGCAGACGTCATGCCCCAGGCCCCTACCGGAGCTGACCGGCTTCACCCGTTCCTGGACTCCTACCTGGCGCCCGCCCTGGGTCCTTGCGTCCTATCTCGGCCTGCTAAGATCTCGGGCGACCGCTGACTCCTTTGTCACAAGCCCACCCCGCCCTCGCCGTCAGATTGCAGCCCATTGCCCGGGACTGGGTTGTGTTGCTGTGCCCCGAGGTGCCGCCCCCTTGCTTTCTGCTTGGTGTTTGGATAGGACTTCGAAATGAGAAAAGAGGTGAGAGTTTTCCTGTGGCTCTCGTCATCAGAGAAGGAAGGAAGATGGGGCGTTGCGGAAGGGGATGACTGGTCCGTGAGGCTCAAGGGGGGGAAAAAGGGGGGTAATGGGCAAGGATGGTCCAGAAAGTTGTTGGAACAGAAAGGAGAGGGAAGGATTAGAGCAGGGGTCCCCAAACTACGGCCCGCGGGCCGCATGTGGCCCCCTGAGGCCATTTATCCGACCCCGACCGCACTTCCGGAAGGGGCACCTCTTTCATTGGTGGTCAGTGAGAGGAGCATAGTTCCCATTGAAATACTGGTCAGTTTGTTGATTTAAATTTACTTGTTCTTTATTTTAAATGTTATATTTGTTCCCGTTTTGTTTTTTTACTTTAAAATAAGATATGTGCAGTGTTCATAGTTTTTTTTATAGTCCGGCCCTCCAATGGTCTGAGGGACAGTGAACTGGCCCCCTGTGTAAAAAGTTTGGGGACCCCTGGATTAGAGAATGGGGCCGTGCAGGTGAAAGCACTGGGGTCCTGGAGGGTGGCAGTTCATTGACTCATGAGCCCACTGTGTGCAGAAGCAGTGGTGAACGGAAGACACAGCCTTGATCTGGTGGAGCTCAAAGTTAAGCCGGGCAGCCTGGGAAGAGCGCGGGAGTGTTACTTGAGTGTGATAAATTCTGTTAGGGTGAGTACTGATCCTTTGGGAGCATTGGGGAGGGTTTCCTATTCTGGAGTTGAGGTGTTGGCAAAGACTTTTCAGACCAAGGGAGTGATATTTAGGCCAAATACCCGAAGGGAGAGTAGGAATTAACCACTTAACGAGTGGGAGAAAAATATTTCAGGATATCAATTCTCTTGAGATCCCAGGCTGCCTCCTTTCAGCAACAAGGGATGCTTGATCTTTACATTTTATCTTCTTGATGGGTCTGTGAGAAAAAGAACATTAGATGGAGAGTCAGAGGAGCAGGATTTACTATCTGGGAAATTTATTTCACCTTGCTGAATGTTCCTTTCCTCCTCGGGGAAATAGACGTTCCACCTGCAGCCCCGCCTACCTCACAGGTTGATTGGGAACACCACATGAAATAATGCAAGTAGGGGTGTGCTGTGCATTGGAGATGTGATACAAATGTCAGGAATTATGGTTACAGGATGCAGTCATCGGAGCGTGAGGGGTGTGGGCTCGAAGCCAGTCCCAACGTGATGCCTGAGGTTCCCCTGGAGTCTCCACCTGCCCCTGCCAAGTCCCTGGGGTTTGATCTTTTCAACTTGGTTCTGTCCTACAAGAGGCTGGAGATCTACCTGGAACCCCTGAAAGACGCAGGTGACGGTGTCCGGTACTTGCTCAGGTACATACTTTGTAGAGTTGCTTTGATCTGCTGGGCCTCCTGCCTTCCTGCTTCGTAGTTGCCTTGGCTATTTAGTCAGGGGCTGCCCTGGAGACGAGAGGTTCTGGGAAGTCTGTTGGACCTCTGGGCTTATTCCAGGCCCACCCTGTGTCTCAGGCCCAGCCCCTGGGAAGCAGACACTGGGGACCACCTGGCCTTTAACCAGGGTTTCTTCTTTGTAGTTGAATAATCTCATCCCTCAGGACTGCAAGCTAAACTTGAACATTGAGCCTTCTATATCTAGAGCAGGCTTTTTCTCTCCCTTCCAATATTAGTTTAATTGATATTAAAATTTGTTTTACAAAAGTCATGTGTTCTTTTTTTTTTGTATTTTTCTGAAGTTGGAAACGGGGAGGCAGACAGACTCCCGCATGTGCCCGACCAGGATCCACTCAGTACGCCCACCAGGGGGCAATGCTCTGCCCATCTGGGGCGTTGCTCTGTAGCAACCAGAGCCATTCTAGTTCCTGAGGCAGAGGCCATGGAGCCATCCTCAGCGCCTGGGCCAACTTTGCTCCAATGGAGCCTTGGCTGCTGGAGGGGAAAAGAGAGACAGAGAGGAAGGAGAGGGGGAGGGGTGGAGAAGCAGATGGGCACTTCTCCTGTGTGCCCTGGCTGGGAATCGAACCTGGGACTCCTGCACACCAGGCCGATGCTCTACCGCTGAGCCAACTGGCCAGGGCCAAAAGTCATGTGTTCTTAATATTGCATCTCAGTGGAAGAACATAAAACCTGATTGTCTTAAAGAGCAGGCATTCTTACCGTGGAGCCTATGAAATGGGCTTTACAGGTATATGGAGCTCTGGAAACTGTATAAAAAATTGTATGTGGGCACACGTTAATATTTCTAGGGAGAGGCTTCAAATTTTATCAGATTCTTATAAAGGACCTTTAATTCTCTTATAACGCTCAAGAGAGACAGGAGGCAGAGTGGGTGAAGTTGGATTTAACTTTTTTTTTTTTAATTATTTTTTTAATTTATTCATTTTTTTAGATAAGAGAGACAGAGAGAGAGAGAAAGAAGGGGGGGGGAGCAGGAAATATCAACTCCCATATGTACCTTGTCCGGGCAAGCCCAGGGTTTTGAACTGGTGACCTCAGCATTCCAGGTCAATGCTTGATCCACTGCACCACCACAGGTTAGGCGGGATTTAACTTCTAAGGGTGCGATTGAGTAATCATTCTTACCTCAGTGTGGAAATAGTGGGAGGTTTATTTTTTATTTTATTTTTAAAAATATTTTTATTGATTTTAGAGGGGAGAGAAAGAGAGAGAAAGGTGGGGGAGGAGTGGGAAGCATCAACTCGTAGTAGTTGCTTCCCATATGAGCCTTGACAGGGCAAGCCTGGGGTTTCAAACCAGCGACCTCAGCGTTCTAGGTTGACACTTTATCTACTGCGCCACCACAGGTCAGGCATTGGGAGATTTATTTTTAACTTTCTGACCAAAGGCCCTAATTTTTCTTTCTTTTTTTTTGACAGAGATAGAGTCACAGAGAGGGACATATAGAGACAGACAGGAAGGGAGAGTGATGAGAAGCATCAGTTCTTTGTTGTGCCACCTTCGTTGTTCCTTGATTGCTTTCTCATATATGCCTTGACCCTGGGGTCTACAGCAGAGTGAGTGACCCCTTGCTCAAGCCAGCAACCTTGGTCTTCAAGCCAGCAATCTTTGGGCTCAAGCCAGCAACCATGGGGTCATGTCTATGATCCCATGCTCAAGCCAGTGACCCTGCACTCAAGGTGATGAGTCCGTGCTCAACCTGTATGAGCCTGCGCTCAAGCCGGGACCTTAGGGTTTTGAACCTGGGTCCTCCATGTCCCAGTCTGTCGCCCTATCCACTGTGCCACTGCCTGGTCAGGCGGCCCTAATTTTTCTTATTCTTCCCAGAAGCCCTTTAATTTATGGCATTGTCTCTGGAGATGAGCTAGTCAGTGTTCCAGAGCAGGTCCCCTACTGTTAGACTATTGTACTCGTGGTGCCAGGGATAGTAAGATAGTTGAAGGAGAGGGGCTCATTTTATAATCCCGCCATGGCCAACTGTCTGAAATGAACTTCAGTCTTCCCTACGGGTAGGGGTGGGCTCTGAAGAGCACGGGGCTGTGCTCTGGTGTGTTCTGCTATGTGTGCAAGTACTCATGTATGAATGCAGATGTTTGTATATATGTATGTACATATGTATGTATATAATCTATACATGTGTTTTGCTTATTTTTTGCAAAAACACACAAAAAAGTTAAATATATCCTTCCTTTTCCTTTTCCACCTCTGGTTTGTTAATGCTTCTTGGTACTACTGTGTTAGGTTTTTTCTTCCTTATGAAATTAGAAATCTGAGGATGTGGTGGGATTGATTAAAGCTGGAGGGAGGAGAAGCATTGGGCCTAAAAGGCCGTCAGGAGGATGTGGCCTCTGTACCAGTGGGAGACAGAGAACTGGTCTGTGAAAGTGGCTGTCAGATTAGTTTGTGTGTTTGATTGTTCTTTTCTTAGTAAAGAGGATTTGACTTTGAAGAGGGACCTAATCTTGAGCTGTGGCTGTTAGGTCTGAAGCCTGGAGCGGCAGATTTTTAAAAGACTCATCTCTTCTGGGATCAGCTACTCTAGTAGGTGGTCTCCATGTCCAAAGTGTCAGCGGAGATAGAATGAGAGATGATTTAAAATGAAAGTGACTTCAGTGGCTGTCTGATGCTTTTATTTCTGAAATGAGATTGGCTTTAGACCTGACTTTTAATTTGCTTTTACCCTGATAGCTGCCACTCAATGGTTTGGAGGCCTAATTAGTATGGTACAGTTGGAGTGTGTTTGTTGAATTTTAAAAGACAAGCAGAGAGAGGTCATTTTATTTCCTTGTTATAATTTTTTTTTTTTTTTTCATTTTTCTGAAGCTGGAAACAGGGAGAGACAGTCAGACAGACTCCCGCATGCGCCCGACCGGGATCCACCCGGCACGCCCACCATGGGGCGACGCTCTGCCCACCAGGGGGTGAAGCTCTGCCCATCCTGGCATCGCCATGTTGCGACCAGAGCCACTCTAGCGCCTGAGGCAGAGGCCACAGAGCCATCCCCAGCGCCCGGGCCATCTTTGCTCCAATGGAGCCTTGGCTGCGGTAGGGGAAGAGAGAGACAGAGAGGAAAGCGCGGCGGAGGGGTGGAGAAGCAAATGGGCGCTTCTCCTGTGTGCCCTGGCCGAGAATCGAACCCGGGTCCTCCGCACGCTAGGCCGACGCTCTACCGCTGAGCCAACCGGCCAGGGCATAATTTTTTTTTTTTTTTGATGACAGAGACAGAGAGACATAGGAACAGATAGACAGGAAGGGTGAGAGATGAGAAGCATCAGTTTTTCATTGTGGCACCTCAGTTCATTGATTGCTTTCTCATATGTGCCTTAACTGGGGGGCTATAGCAGAGCGAGTGACCCCTTGCTCAAGCCAGTGACTTTGGGCTTCAAGCCAGCGACCTTTGGGCTCAAGCCAGTGACCATGGGGTCATGTCTATGATCCCACACTCAAGCCAGTGACCCTGAGCTCAAGCTGGTGAGCCCACACCCAAGCCCGATGAGCCCATGCTCAAGCCCGTGACCTTGGGGTTTCAAACCTGGGTCCCCAGTGTCCCTGGCCGATGCTCTATCCACTACACCACTGCCTGGTCAGGCCTTGCTATAACTGCTAAGAAATAAAAATAGCATATAAGTTAGTTAACCTCATTTAGTAACTCTGAAATACCCCATTCACAGCAAAAGAAAATATACATTTAAGTTCTGAATACGTTGCTTACCAGCAACTTACCTGTTTATTTTCCTATATGTTTTTCTCCTCTAATGGCTGACCTTAAATACTGGCACTGCTCTTTAGACTGTAGGTGTCAGTGGCTTCATTATTATATCTGTGCTCTTTTTTCCCATTTCAATGCCTTTTATCAGGGACTAAGCCAACAGTGTTTGCTTGTCCTCAGTAGCTGGAGTCTCTTGTCTTTCTCCCTCTTTGGGAGCTCTGCTTTGGCCTTAGCTGGTGGGAGCTGGGTCTGTGTTTGCTTCTGTCTGTTCTTGTTTACTGAGGGCATGTGTGCTGAGGGAATGCTGTACCTGGTCTTGTCTTCAATTTTTAATTTATTAAAATAGGCCCTGGCCGGTTGGCTCAGTGGTAGAGCGTCCGCCTGGCGTGCAGAAGTCCCGGGTTCGATTCCCGACCAGGGCACACAGGAGAAGCGCCCATCTGCTTCTCCACCCCTCCCCCTCTCCTTCCTCTCTCTGTCTCTCTCTTCCTCTCCCGCAGCCGAGGCTCCATTGGAGCAAAGATGGCCCGGGCGCTGGGGATGGCTCCTCGGCCTCTGCCCCAGGCGCTAGAGTGGCTCTGGTCGCAACAGAGGGTCGCCCTCTGGTGGGCAGAGCGTCGCCCCCTGGTGGGCGTGCTGGGTGGATCCCGGTTGGGCACATGCGGGAGTCTGTCTGTCTCTCCCTGTTTCTGGCTTCAGAAAAATACAGAAAAAAAAAATTATTAAAATAAAATGTTTTTCTTCTTTTGAATTAATATATGTTTAAAACAAACTAAAAATTTCAGAAATAAGAGAAAGTGACAGTTGGGGTCAGAGAAATCCTTTCCATTTTGTTCTCTTGGTTTCTGTGTTAGATGAATCTTGTGCAGTGAATATACATTCTTATGAAATTGTAAAGAATGTTATATATGTAAATTAGATGTCAACAACAACAACAACAAAAGGACAATTTTAAAGAAGAATGTTATTGTCACCTTTTAAAAAGACCAGAATCTTACAAAATAGGTTAAACTGTATTAAGTAAGTTTCTTTCTCTTTTTTTTTTGACCAAAGTAACAAACAGGCTTTATTGAAAGGAAGGAAGGAACCCTGCCGGGCACTTCTCTGGGAGAAGGGCACCGGTTACAGACTAGGGGCGAGTTATATAGTGTTTGGGAGAGCCTGAGGGGTACTGAGGCAAAAGTCCTGGTATGTTCCCTTTTATGGTTTTAGGATTTCAGCTTTCTGGAATTCTCCTCCTTGGGCGGTTAATCAGCTTTTTGGAACTTTTCTGCCTCAGGGGCAATTGTCCAGTAAGTAAAGGGTGAGGTCAGGCAGCCAGGTGGGACAACAAAAGGGCAGTTGGAAGTTCTGGTAAATTCATATATCTATCATTTCTCAACCCTGTGGTATGATAAAAAGGAAAAGAGGTGAGGGGAAGAAAAGGGTATGGGGTTCAGGAAGGAGGTTTGTCTCCGACCCGCCATCTTCTGGAGCCACTTCCTGCTGTTATCCCTCTTGGGGGCCTCCTTCGTGAACCTCCCCCCTGGGGTAGTTGGAGTAAGGGTGTAAAAGCATTTGATTTTAGGTAATCCTGGAGATTTCTCTCACTTGAGCCTGTAGGAACTATCTGTGGTCTGGCAGGTTTTCAGACAGGGACAGATTGCTGGCCAATCAACCCTGTCCCGGGTTTCGGCACCAAATGTTAGAATCCATGGGAGTCCGAAAAGACTAGAGTAACAGGCTTTATTGAGAGAAAGAAAGGAACCCTGCCGGGCACTTCTCCGGGGGAGAAGAGCCTAAGTAGGTTTCTTAATAGATAATGTTATGAATTTTTTCTCCTTAATATAGGAGGTTCTACAGGTCTTCCAGTTCTTAGCCCAGGGGTCGGGAACCTTTTTGGCTGAGAGAGCCACGAACGCCACATATTTTAAAATGTAATTCCGTGAGAGCCATACAACGACCTGTGTACATTATGCATTATCCAATAAGAATTTAGTGTTGTCCCGGAGGACAGCTGTGATTGGCTCCAGCCACCCACAACCATGAACATGAGCGGTAGGAAATGAATGAATTGTAATACATGAGAATGTTTTATATTTTTAACATTTATTAAATCATTAGTATTTAAACATTTATTATTACTTTTTTATTAAAGATTTGTCTGCGAGCCAGATGCAGCCATCAAAAGAGCCACATCTGGCTCACGAGCCATAGGTTCCCAACCCCTGTCTTAGAGGGTACCTTTTCTCACCCCAGAGACAATATGTGACTTTAACTCCTTTCCCAGTCACCTGTCCAAGTGAGAGACCCACTTTCCATTTCTCCTTGACTACCTGAGCTCCAGGCCCCCTGCTCTTGCTCCTGGTTTGTTTTTTTTAAATTATTTTTTACAGAGACAGAGAGTGAGTCAGAGAGAGGGATAGACAGGGACAGACAGACAGGAATGGAGAGAGATGAGAAGCATCAATCATTAGTTTTTCATTGCGCGTTGCAACACCTTAGTTGTTCATTGATTGCTCTCTCATATGTGCCTTGACTGCGGGCCTTCAGCAGGCCGAGTAACTCCTTGCTGGAGCCAGCGACCTTGGGTTCAAGCTGGTGGGCTTTTTGCTCAAACCAGATGATCCCGCGCTCAAGCTGGTGACCTCAGGGTCTCGAACCCGGGTCCTCTGCATCCCAGTCCGACGCTCTATCCACTGCTCCACCGCCTGGTCAGGCTTGCTCTTGGTTTTAATGACTCACCCGTGCTGGCCCATCCACCTCCCCTTCCCACATAGATAAGCAGCTGGCTCATCTTTTTTTTTTAAAAAAATACCTCCACGAGGCAGGTGCTATTATTTTTTTTCCTGTTTTTATTTTATTTTATTTTATTTTTTACAGAGACAGAGTGAGTCAGAGAGAGGGATAGACAGGGACAGACAGACAGGAATGGAGAGAGATGAGAAGCATCAATCATTAGTTTTTCATTGTGCGTTGGAACACCTTAGTTGTTCATTGATTGCTTTCTTATATGTGCCTTGACCGCGGGCCTTCAGCAGACCAAGTAACCCCTTGCTGGAGCCATGACCTTGGGTTCAAGCTGTTGGGCTTTTTTGCTCAAACCAGATGAGCTCGCGCTCAAGCTGGCGACCTCGGGGTCTCGAACCTGGGTCCTTGGCATCCCAGTCTGACGCTCTATCCACTGCGCCACCGCCTGGTCAGGTGCAGCTGGCTCATCTTTAGTGACCAGAACTCTCTGTGTTGTAGGTGGCAGACGCCTTTGTGTTCCTTGCTGACCTGCCTGGGCCTCAACGTCTTGTTCCTCACTTTGAATGAGGGTAAGGACTCCTTCCAGCAGCCAGGGTTTTTTGTGCATGAATGTGGGGTGGAATTCTGAGAAGCAACCCTGTGTGAAGGAGCCACTGGTCTTGCTCCGGAGTTGGCCTCCCTCTGTGTCTGCATGATGTCAGAACGCAGGTTCTGGAGAGATGTGCTCTGGGCTAGCATCCTGGCCGGGCTGGTGGTATGACCTGATGCCTAGTTCCCTCACCTCTGGAGGGAGGATAATAACAGTGCTTTCCTCAGAGGGTGGTTGTAGGGAAGGAGATGACCTATGTATGACACTTAGCTTGTGCCTGACACAGAGGAAACAACTAGTACATTACAGTGGTCCCCCTTATCCAAGGTTTTGCTTTTCATGGTTTCAGTTGTCCTATGTCAACCTACTGTGTGCTATCATGTGTTTTAAAATGATTTTCAGCTCTAACCGGTTGGCTCAGTAGTGGAACATTGGTCTGGCGTGTCGATGTCCTGTGTTCAGTTCCTGGTCAAGGCACATAAGAGAAGCTACCATCTCGCTTTCTCTCTCCCCCTCCCACAGCCATGGCTCGAATGGTTCGAGCAAAGTTGGCCCCAGGTGCTGAGAAGGGTGCCATGGCCTCGCCTTAGGTGCTTAAGTAGTTTGGTTGCTCAGCAACAGAACAGCAGCCCAGACGGGCAGAGCATGGCCTGGTAGGGGGCTTGCTGGAATCCAGATCCTGGTCAGAGCACATGTGGGAGTCTGTTTCTGCCTCCCAGCCTCTCAGTTAATTAAAAAAAAAAAAAAATATATATATATATATATTTATTTATTTATTTATTATTATTTATTTATTTATTTATTTTTCACATGTATGAGACCAAGCGTACATGGCTGCTAAAGAGTATAGCAGACAGGTATAGTTAAGAAACAACTTTATTTTGCCTGACCAGGAGGTGGTGCAGTGGATAGAGCGTCGGACTGGGATGTGGAAGGACCCAGGTTCGAGACCCCGAGGTCGCCAGCTTGAGCACAGACTCATCTGGTTTGAGCAAAGCTCACCAGCTTGGACCCAAGGTCGCTAGCTCAAGCAAGGGGTTACTCGGTCTGCTGAAGGCCCGCGGTCAAGGCACATATGAGAAAGCAATCAATGAACAACTAAGGTGTTGCAACGCGCAATGAAAAACTAATGATTGATGCTTCTCATCTCTCTCCGTTCCTGTCTGTCTGTCCCTGTCTATCCCTCTCTCTGATTCACTCACTGTCTCTGTAAAAAAAAAAAAAAAAAATAAAATAAATAAATTAAAAAAAAAAAAAGAAACAACTTTATTTTGAGCAGGGGGAACGACATATAATTATTTTTTAAATATTAAGTGGTGGAAAATTCCAGAAATAAGCAATTCATAAGTTTTAAATTGAGTGCCAATCTGAGAAGCCTGATAGAAGACTCTCTCACCATCCTGCCCTGTCCCTCCTGGGATGGGAGTCACCCCTTTGTCCAGTGTGTCCACCTGGTATATGCTACCTCTCACTTAGTAAACTTCTTGTTTATCAGATTGACCATTGTGGGATTGCAGTGCTTGTGTTCAAGTTACCCTTAGTTTTACTAAGCAATGGCCTCAAAGTGCAAGAGTAGTGATGCTGGCAATTTGGATATGCCACAGAGAAGCTGTAAAGTGCTTCCTGTAAGTGAAAAGGTCAAGGTTCTCAACTTAAGAACTTTCTGAATTAAACTTTTTTTAAACATTTACAATTTTTTTTTAGATTTTATTTATTTTTAGAGCAGATCGAGAGAGAGAGAGAGAGAGAGAGAGAGAAGGAGAAAGAGAGAGAAAGAGAGAAGGGGGAGGAGCAGGAAGCATTAACTTCCATATGTGCCTTGACCAGGCAAGCCTAGGGTTTCAAACTGGCGACCTCAGCATCCCGGTCATTTCTCTATCCACTGTGCCACCACGGGTCAGGCTCTAAATTAAACTTTATCATAGGTATGTATCTATAAGAAAAACATAGTATATGTAGGGTTCAGTGTTATCCATGATTTCAGGCATCCACTGGGGGACTTGGATCATATCCCCTGCAGGTGAGGGGTTCTTCTTTATAGCTATTATTTTTATTGTTTCCTTCTTTTTTTTTCTTTCATCTTTTCCAAATGAGAGGAGGGGAGATAGAGAGACAGAGTCTCACTCGTGCCCCGACTGGCATCCACCCAGCAACTTCCATCTGGGGCTGTGCTTGCAACTGAGCTATTTTTAGCACCTGAGGTGGGGTCTCAAGGGAGCCATCCTCAGTGCCTGGGCCTGACGCACTTGAACCAGTTGAGCCATGGCTGTGGGAGGGGAAGAAAGAGATAGAGAGAGAGAGAAGGGAAAGAGAGAGGAGAAGCAGGTGGTGGCTTCTCCTGTGTGCCCTGACCAGGAATAGAACCTGGGACATTCACATGCCGGGCTGATGGTCTACCTCTGAGCCAACTGGCCAGGGCTATTTTATTCTTGACTGAATGCTTTTTCCAGTTTGGTTTCCAAGCTGATTTTGGGGTCATTTGGGGCATGACATGGGGTAGAGGGACCAGGAAGGAGAGCTGAGGAGGATTTTTTTTTTTTTAAAGGAAAGTTTATCTTATTTTATTTTTTTCTTATTTTTTTTAAGTTTTTATTTATTAATTTTTAGAGAGAGGAGAGAGAGAGAGAAGGGAGAGTAGGTGTTTCTCCCATGTGCCTTGACCAGGCAAGCCCAGGGCCTTGAACCGGCGACCTCACTGTTCCAGGTCACCGCTTTATCCACTGTGCCACTACAGGTCAGGCCTGAGGAGGATTTTTGGCGTATCTTTCCATTTTCTCTGGCTTAGCAGTGGGCCCAGCAGGGGTTGCTGGGCAGTCACCGCCAGTGAGGTGGTCCCGTGTGAAGTTTTTGAGGTAGATGTGTGGACAGATGCGTAGCTTATGGGTCCTGGGTAATGATGTCTTCTGGGGACCTTGTATAAGAAGGTATGCCGTAATCCAGCCTTTGCTCTTATTGCAACTGGGAGATGGCTGCAGAAGGAGCCGAGCCCTTCTGGAAAATGAGTGAAGCACCTGGGACAGAGTGTTCTGAGAAACTGGGGCCTTGGTCATGTATTCATTCTCCCACTGAACCCACATTTCTCAAGCGTCCCCTTTGTTTTCTATGGAGATGGGGACACAGTGGGTTGAAAATATACCCATTTCACATAAGTCCTCCTATTGTGTCTCAGTAGGGCTCTTTATTTGCCTAATAACACAGATATCATTCCCAGGCTGTTAGGTTTTTTGAACATATTTCCAGAGTAACCAGTTCATGTGACGGTTATTTACTGAGCATTTACTCTGTGCCCAGTGCTCTGTTAGCCTGCCTCGGGGATACCAATGTTCCTTTGCATTTCCTCTCAACCTCATCGTTTTTCAGTCCACAGTGGTCTGGGGTATCCTGAAAGCAAAGGGAGAGGTTTGCAATCTGTCCCAGTGGCCCAAAGGTCAGAGTGTCAGTCACTGGGAGCCCTTGTGGCCAGACTCCAGGCACGAGCCACCTACTATAAGCAAGCATAGGTTTTTTAATATGAAAAACATGGATCTGGTGCTAAGACAGTGACCAAATAGACCTAGTCCCAGCCCTCAAGAGTCTACAGCAGTGGTTCTCAACCTGTGGGTCGCGACCCTGGCGGGGGTCGAACGACCAAAACACAGGGGTCGCCAAAGCCATAAAGCCATCAGAAAATACATATTTTATTTAAAAATGTATTGTATAATAAATATGTATTTTCCGATGGCTTTAGGCGACCCCTGTGTTTTGGTTGTTCGACCCCTGCCAGGGTCGTGACCCACAGGTTGAGAACCACTGGTCTACAGCTATACCTGTACTCTGCCATTTGAGTTCTGTGAGGTGAGATAAAGCTGGGGTAAAGGGCTGGAGAGCGAGGGGGAGACCCAGTTTCCTAGGAGTGAGCAGGGAAGGCCTCTCGGCCAGAGCCCTGGAGGAGGCGAGGGAGCCAGCGTGTGGACATCTGGGTGGGGGAGGCTTCTGATCCTTGCTACCTGTTCACCTACAGCAGTGTTGATCCCACAGGTGCCTGGTACTCGGTGGGTGCCCTGGTGATTTCAGTGCCTGCCCTTCTGGGCTACCTGCAGGAGGTTTGCCGGGCACGACTACCTGAGTCTGAGCTGATGCGGAGGAAGTACCATAGTGTGAGGCAGGAGGACCTGCAGCGAGTTCGCCTTTCTCGCCCGGAGGCTGTGGCTGAGGTGAAGAGCTTGTGAGTATGGAAGGGGCCTGGGAGGTGAGGGACAGTCACAGTAACACCTCCCATCATGCTGAGTGCACCAGGCATTGTACTAGGCAAATGACATATATTATTTCCTTTCATCTTTTTAACAGTTTTGAGAGGTAGCTGCTGTTATTATCCTTGATGTTTGGATGAGGAAAAGGGCTGACACAGCAAGAAATTGACTGAGCTGGGATGAGAATCCGGATCCAGCTGGTTTCACAGCTTGTGTTCTTTCTACTAGGGAGACAGTTTAGGATCTTGCCTTAGAAGGTGCATGCATGAGCCAGTTCCTGGGTTCAAATCCTAGCTCTTACATTTCTTGCTGTGTGACACTGGGCAAGTTGCTCAGCTTTCCTCTGCCTCGGGTTGTTCAATGAGGTAATAGTAGGCTTACCTCATAGGTGGTTGTGAAGGTGAAACGATTGTGTAGTATGCAGGAAGTGTTTAGTAAATATTAGTCATTGTCATTGCACTATGGAAAAACTTTTTTTTTTTTTTTTTAGAGGGACAGACCGGGACAGACAGATAGGAAGAGAGAGAGATGAGAAGCATCAATTTATAGTTGCGGCACCTTAGTTGTTCATTGACTGCTTTTTCATATGTGCCTTGATTGGGGGCTCCAGCTGAGCCAGTGATCTAAGCCAGTGACCTTGGGCTTCAAGCTAGTGACCTTTGGGCACAAGCCCAGAGACCATGGGGTCATGTCTGTGATCCCACACTCATGCTGGATGAGCTCATGCTTAAACTGGTGACCTCGGAGTTTTAAACCTTGGTCCTCAGCATTTTAGCCGATGCTCTGTATGCAGTGCCACCACCTGACCAGGCTGAAGAAACTTTTTTTTTTATTTTTCAATTTTAATTTTTTTATTTTAAGTGAGATAGGAGAGGCAAAGAGACATGCATGTGCCCTGATTGGGATTTAGCCGGCAGCTCCCATCTAGGGTCGATGCTCTGCCCATCTGGGCCACTTGCAACCAAGCTATTTGTAGAGCCTGAGGTGGAGGCTCGACAGAGCCATCTTCAGTGCCTGGGGCCCATGTGCTCGAATCAATTGAGGCATGGCTACAGGAAGAGACGAGAGAGAGAGAAAAGGAGGGGAGAAGCAGATGGTCACCTCTCCTGTGTGCCCTGATTGGGAATTGAACCCAGGACATCCACACACTAGGCTGACACTCTGCTGCTGACCCAACTGGACAGGGCTTGGAGAAACTTCTTAAATGTGACAGAGCTGGTACTTCTGAGGAAGCACCTTAAGACTGTTGAATACTATTAGCATAACTTCAGTAGCAGCTGTCATTTAGTGAGCCCTCCCCAAACCGGGCTCTCTTGATATACAGCGGGGTTCCATTTCTCCCTGGGCAGCAGAGGCATCTGAGGAGCTTCCAAAAAGAAGTCATAAACAGAGGCCAGTTCCCCTGAAAATCGCAGTCAGTTATCCGGAGTGTGACCTGGGTATCTGGGGTTTAAAATTTTTTTTTTTACTTTGGAATGATTTGAGCTAAAGTCAAATGGAATGTATAATTTCTTCTTTTTAACATTTAAAAAATTTATTTATTTTAGAGAGGAGAGAGGGAGAGAAAGGAAAGAGAAGGGAAGGAGCAGAAAGCATCAACTCATGTGTCTTGACAGGGCAAGCCCAGGTTTTGAACCACTGACCTCAGCGTTCCAGGTTGACACTTTATCCACTGCACCACCACAGGTCAGGCAGAATGTATAGTTTCAATCTTTATTGGGGTATAGATGGTGTAATACTTAGTAAGCCTGTCTAAGACTTACTAAAGTGAGGTTGTGAAAGTAAAAACACAAAAGAAAACTTAGAGAAGAGTTGTGAGCATACGAAGCACTCTCATATACCTGTTACTCAGAACAGTTACTAACATTTTGCCACATTGGCTGCATCTCTCTCTCTCCACATTCATATGATTTTTTTCTTCCTGAATTATTTGAAAATAAGTTATGAACATCATGTCTTTTACCTGAGTTGAGATACTTTAGCATGCATTTTGAAAGAACAAGGACATTCTCTTATATAGCCACAGTCCCATAATCAAAATTAGAAAAATTTACACTGATAACATTAATATTAGTATTATCTAATATACAGTTCATAATCAAATTTTACCAATTGTATTAATAAGGTCTTTTACCTAAATTTCCTCTGGTTCAGTGTCCAGTCCAGAATTACACATTACATTTAGGTTTTTTTTTTTGTTTGTTTTTTTTACAGAGAGAGAGAGTCAGAGAGAGGGATAGACAGGGACAGACAGACAGGAATGGAGAGATGAGAAGCATCAATCATCAATTTTTCGTTGTGCGTTGCAACACCTTAGTTGTTCATTGATTGCTTTCTCATATGTGCCTTGACCGCGGGCCTTCAGCGGATTGAATGACCCCTTGCTTGAACCAGCGACCTTAGGCTCAAGCTGGTGAGCTTTTTGCTCAAACTAGATGAGCCTTTGCTCAAGCTGGTGACCTCGGAGTCTCAAACCTGGGTCCTCTGCATCCCAGTCCGATGCTCTATCCACTGCGCCACCGCCTGGTCAGGCTGCATTTAGTTTTTATGTCTCTTTAGTTTCCTGTAACCTGGAGCAGTTCCTCAGCTTTTATTTCGCATGACCTTGACATTTTTAAATAAACAAGCTGATTATTTTGTAGACTTTCCTTCAGTTTGGGGTTGTCTGGTTCTTCACGATTAAATTCAGGTTACGCATTGTTGACAGGAAATGACAAGTGACGTGTGTCCTTGTCAGTGCATCATGTCAGGAGGTCTATGCTGTCAGTCTGTCTCATTATGGGAGACACTAACCTTTGATCCCTTGGTTAAGGTTTCTCCACTGTAAGATGACCCTATTACCCTTTAGAGTTAGTAATCAGAGGGGGATACACAAGTAAATATTGTACTTTGTTCCTCATCAGGCATTTACTCACTACTTTTGAATCTATTGATGGGTCTTGTCTTTACCGATTTATTCCTGTGATGTTTGTAAAGGTGATTTTCAAATTGTCATTATTAGCTGGCATTCTACTGTAGTTCTTATTATCAATATGAACTCAACATTTTTTATTTAATTCAAACCCTGGCCAGATAATTTGGTTGGTTGGAGCATTGTCCTGGAACATGAAGGTTGCCAGTTCGATTCTCTAGTCAGGGCACATACAGGTGCAGCTTGATGTTTCTGTCTGTCTCCTTCTCCCTCTCTTTCCTCTCCCTCTCCCTCTCCCCTCTTCCCTCTTCCCTCTCCCCTCTCCCCTCTCAAAAAAATATTAAAAAAAATTTAATGGGTTATAATCTATTACTGTTGCTATTTATTTTGATCTCAGATTGTCCAAGATTTGGCTGGTGGGGTCTCTTGAGCTGGCTTCTGTTATTCTTCCAATATGCCCCATTGTTTTTGAGTACTTCTTTACTTTCTGGTACAATAGGATATTCAAATTCATCTCATGCTTTCCCTACCCTATCTCTGGAATCAGCCATTTCTCCAAGAAGCCCTTCACAAACCAAGATTTGGGTGCTTATTGCTTCTGGGGTGCATCCATTAAAAAAAAAACAACTCTTCAAATAAAAAAGAAAAAACCTGGCCTCTGGTGGTGCAGTGGATGGAGCATCAACCTGGAATGCTGAGGTGGTTTGTTCGGTACCCTGGGCTTGCCCGGTCAAGGCACATGTGAGAAGCAACTAGCTATGAGTTGAGTCTTTCTGCTTCTCCCCCACACCCCCGTCTTTCTTTCTCTGTACTCTCTCTAAAATCAATAAATAAAATTTTTTTTTTTAAATTTTTAAAAATGCATTTTAGAGAGGAGAGAGAAAGGGAGAGAGAGAGACAGAGAGGGAGAGAGAGAGGAGAGAGAGACAGAGAGAGAAGGTGGGGAGGAGTTGGAAGCATCAACTCCCATATGTGCCTTGACCAGGCAAGCCCAGGGTTTCGAACCGGCGACCTCAGCATTTCCAGGTCGACGCTTTATCTACTGCGCCACCACAGGTCAGGCCAATAAATAAAATCTTAAAAAAAAAACCTCTCCAAGTGAGCCTGCCTTACACATCACGTTGACACATTGACCTGTTACCTCCTGCCATTTATCCTCACAGCTGTAGTGTATCTGAGAGGTGGGTGCCCCGCTCCTCATTATATAGAGGAAGACGGCAGCCCAGTTAAGTAAAGGTAAGTAACTGGCTTCATAGCAATAGCTGGAAAGAGACCAAAGCAGGACACTTTGTCATTTTTCTTTTTTTTTTTTAAATATTTTTAATTTTTATTTATTTATTCATTTTAGAGGAGAGACAGAGAGAGAGAGAGAAGGGAGGGAGGAGCAGGAAGCTTCAACTCCCATATGTGCCTTGACCAGGCAAGCTCAGGGTTTCGAACCGGCAACCTCCGCATTCCAGGTCGAGGCCTTATCCACTGTGCCAAAACTTTGTCCTTTTTCCACCTCAGCGGGAGTTCCAAAAAGAGGACTGAAATGCAGGAATTTTCTCCTGAACTCTGGTGCCTCCAGAGGATTTGAAGAGACTGGCCATCCTGCCAGCCGTGCCTGTGAAGCCCTAGGCTCTGCTGCCCAGAGCTCTGTCAGCCCCTGGGGTGAGTGGGGCAGGGTGTGCAGCTCATAGCGCCCCTTGTGTCTGCAGCTTGATCCAGCTGGAGGCCTTCCTGAGCCGCCTGTGCTGCACCTGTGAGGCTGCCTACCGCGTGCTGCACTGGGAGAACCCCACCGTGTCCTCACAGTGAGTGCCCCTCGGCCCCCGCCACCTCTGCCCTGCAGGAATTTACAGCTTGAACCCCAGGCAAAGCCAGCTGTCTTGAAGGCCCCTGTGCCCCTAGCTCAGGGGAGCAGAGCTCCTGAGGCTCTTGTGGGCAGGCCTGCACATAGGCTTTTAGGTGAGAATGCACTGCTTTTGTGTAGAGACCTTTTAGATATGATTAAAATATACTGGTCACAAAAGTTAGGGTTTTTATTTTTTTTTATTTTTTTATTCTTTATTTATTTATTCATTTTAGAGAGGAGAGAGACAGAGAGAGACAGAGAGGAGAGAGAGATAGGGGGGAAGAGCTGGAAGCATTAACTCCCATATGTGCCTTGACCAGGCAAGCCCAGGGTTTCGAACCGGCGACCTCAGCATTTCCAGGTCGACGCTTTATCCACTGCGCCACTACAGGTCAGGCCAGTTAGAGTTTTTAGAGAACGTGCAGATACTCCAGCATTTTCAGCCTTTTGTGTAGTGCATTTTCACCAATGAAATAAAAGTTGGTTTTGCATCTCATTTGCATACTCAAACAACTTTCTTTGACTTGTTTGTTTTTCTGATGTTCTTGTTTAATAAAAATAAACCAAATACTTCTTTTTTTATCGCTTCATATTCATTTTGAAATATCCCGTAATTTTTGTGAGCAGTGTATTTTAATAATGGAAAAAGAACTCACCATGTAATCTGCCACCTTGCTTTAGCAGCTGATCTCATGTTTAGATTGACTTCTAGAGTTCGTCATATGCATATTCTATAGCATCATAGTGTATATGAGGTTCTCACCTTTTTTCTGTTTCTTACTATTATATATCATAAATAGTTTTCTTTGTTGCTACCTGGCTTTTGGATTTATTGTAATACCAGGTTAATATTGATGGTGAATATATTATGATATATAGGGAACCATTCTTACACATTTAGTAGGTTTTTACTTTTATTACTAACCCTGTAGTAAACATTTTTTATGGCTTGAGCTTTAATCTTTTGAAAATTTTTTTAGAATAAATTAAAGAATAGAATTACTGTATCAAATGGAAGAAATGTTCTTTGGGCCCTTTTTATATAATGATAATGACAACTAATATTTATTTAGTTTTCCCCTTGTGCCTCTGTGCTCAACACTTTCTGTGTATTGGCTCACTCTTCATAATAACTCTAGGAAGTAGGCACTATTTTAATCCTCATTTTGCCTGTGAGAGACAAGGGCACACAGAGAGAAATGGTAAAGCTGGATTCAAAACCAAGTTTGTCTTATTCTAGACTTCAGAGTCTAGAGTCTGAGTAGTGATGGTGAGCATTGAACCAGTTTAAATGGCCCTAGCCTCAGCCACTGTGGTGGCCTTACCAGTCTGTTGTTAACAGCCAGTGACTTGTTAGTAGTTATAAAGCCTTCCTTCTTGCTTTATTTGTATCCACTGGTTTGATTAGCATATCTTGCCAGGTTATTAACTGCCCAGGGTTATTTCTTGCCTGACCCCTATGTGGGTGTGCTCCAGATTGTTTCCTTCAGATCTTACGATTTTCTGATCCTGCGGTTCTGTCAATCCAGGTTCTATGGGGCTCTTCTGGGCACGGTTTGCATGCTGTATCTGCTGCCGCTGTGCTGGGTCCTTGCCCTTTTAAACAGCACACTCTTTCTAGGGAATGTGGAGTTCTTCCGAGGTAAGCCCCAGAGAGCCTGATGTATGGGCCCCTTGTTTATGTCTCTGCAGCTGATTATCTGTTTTGCCCTTCATAAGGGGGCACCACCATGCTAGGAGGGCTCTCGTGGTCTCTGCCTCCCTGAGATGTTAGGTGGGACATGGGAGGCTGTTACCACAGGTGTCCCTCTGCCTTTCTGAGGCAGGTAAATCACTGCTTACATGATATGGTGGCTTTTGGGACATGAGGGAGGGGTGTTTTCCCAGTGCTGCCACTGACTCCCAGGATGTAGCCCCCTGGAGTAGCTGCCACATCTCTGTGTGGTCCCAGAGTCCCTGTCTGCTGTCTGACTTCTGAAGTAGTGAGGCAGTCTGGAGAGACGCTCAGTTACAAACACTTGGGCCTATACATATGTTTGGCTGGTTGCTATATTTGTTTTCCTTGCTGTGGTTGGGTAATTAATTGTAGAATCCTTAATTTATCAAGCACTTACTACATTTAATCACTATAGCAATCTCATAGGGTGGGTTGTGGAACCTCTGTTTTGTGTATGAGGTGACTTGTTCAGAATTAGGAGGGTGACTCTCTGCTAAGGGAGAGAGTGGGGTGCTGGAAGAAGAGAAGAAGAGGCAGCCAGCTGCAGAAGCAGATACTCCCAAAGCACCACTCATTGCGTCCTGTTTCTGCCTCCCACCCCCTCCCCTGGCCTTGGGTAGTGGTGTCTGAGTGCAGGGCATCTCTGCAGCGGCGGATGCAGCCCAGCCAGGAGGAGGGCGCCTTCCAGAGCTCGCTGCCACCAGATACTGGGGGGAAGGGCGTTCTGCCAGACTGCACACCTGCAGCCACGCCCACAGAGGTGAGTGCTCCCCGCCATCAGGACAGAGCCTGCTGTGGGCAGTTCTGGTGCCTTCCTGTTCCCAGCTTGTTCATACCACATATGATGGTATGTAGTATGAACCCCTGGGCTGGCCTCTAGCTCCTGTTTCTTTCCAGGCTGCATCCCCTCTAAAGTGCTAATAATTACAATAATAATAGCCACTCTGTGCTTTATTGAGTAGTTATTCTGCTGTTCTAGTACTTTATAGATATTAATCCTGTGAGGTGTAGGTTATTTCTGAGGATGAGATTGTTCTTTGTGGAGGAGATGGCTGAGGCACACAGTCATTGCTGGAGGGTGGTGTCCCAGATGCAGACCCACCCTGTGGTTTTGGAACCTGTGCTCTCACCACTGTACTGCACAGCCACTGTGGGTCCATCATGATCTTGGGCCCATCTCCCTGTCCCTACTAGGTCAGAGAGTACCTTATCCCGTGTCTTCCTTCTTTATTGCAGCTGTGTGATTTCCGCTGGGGCAGGACCAGAAGTTTGGGAACCCTGGATGCGGGCTTAGGGAAGGTGGCCTCTGCCTTGGGGTCGGGCCTGCTGTCCCTCTCCCTCTGTAATGGAGTCTGTCTTCCCAGGACCTCACGCCGGGCAGCGTGGAGGAGGCCGAGGAGGCCGAGCCTGATGAGGAGTTTAAAGACGCGATTGAGGTGAGTGGCCCATCCCTAGCACCATCTACGGACCAGGCTGGAAGTTGGGTGGTCTGGAGCTGTGTGGCTTCTCACATTTCTCACATCCTGAATCTGGGTTTTTAAAATTCTTTACATCCACGTGGAAAGCTGAAACTTGCTCTGAGCTAGAACTCACTGGATGAAAGGGGGCCACTGAACTTCTGCCTGTCCTGTTGCCGATCTAGTGATCTGTCATGCTGCCCGGGTGCGGAGAGCCCTGCAGGGGGAGGTTGGTCCTTTACCACCATGGCTTCAAATTGTGGACTTGGCAGATTTGGGGGAAGGCACTGCCGTGGATCTCCCAACTGCTATTATGCAAAATGAGGTCTGAAAGATGCCCCTTTAGGGGGGGCTGGAAGGAGAGGTTGTAGAAAGTGGTTACATGGCCAAGTGCTAGGTCAGAGAAAGTTAAACAGTCTTTCTGATTGTTAGACAGTGGTTCAGATTGATAGTTTTCAGTGTTTTATTTGGCATACAAACCTTAAAAAATTTTTTTCAGCCAATATTTAAAAACATGGAGACTTCAGTGAAAACCCTGGATTTTTATTTTTCTGAAAAAGTCAGAAGGTCTGGGTGCCTTGAGTCTTAGAAAAACCAGTAGTTCCCACCACTCTCCGTGTTGCCTGGTCACTGAGTCCTAGTGGCAGTTGTCATTTCATTACATTTGCACTATTGCTTTCTTTTCTTTCTTTCTTTTTTTTTTCTGAAGCTGGAAACGGGGAGAGACAGTCAGATAGACTCCCGCATGCGCCCGACCTGGATCCACCCGGGATCCACCCGGCACTCCCACCAGGGGCGACGCTCTGCCCACCAGGGGGCGATGCTCTGCCCCTCTGGGGCGTCGCTCTGCTGCCACCAGAGCCACTCTAGTGCCTGGGGCAAAGGCCAAGGAGCCATCCCCAGCGCCCGGGCCATCTTTGCTCCAATGGAGCCTTGGCTGCGGGAGGGGAAGAGAGAGACAGAGAGGAAGGAGGAGGGGGTGGAGAAGCAAATGGGCGCTTCTCCTATGTGCCCTGGCCGGGAATCGAACCCCGTTCCCCCGCACACCAGGCCGACGCTCTACCGCTGAGCCAACTGGCCAGGGCTGCACTATTGCTTTCTTACAGTAGGAAATAATTTTTTTTCCCATTGATTTGAGAGAGAAAGGAAGGGAGAGAGAGGAAGAGAGAAACATCAATTTGTTGTTTCACTTAGTTGTTCCATTTAGTTGTGTACTCATTGGTTGCTGCTAGTAAGTGCACTGACCAGGGATTGAACCCACAACCTTGACATGCTGGGACAGTGCTTTGTCCAGCGAGCCACCTGGCCAGGGCCAAACTCATTTCTCTTTGTGTCTCTTTTTTTTTTTCTTCAAATTTTATTTTTTATTCATTTTTGAGAGGAGAGGGAGAGAGAGAGAGAGAGACAGAGGAGAGACAGAGAGAGAAGAGAGGGGGAGGAGCTGGAAGCATCAACTCCCATATGTGCCTTGACCAGGCAAGCCCAGGGTTTCGAACCGGCGACCTCAGCATTTCCAGGTCGATGCTTTATCCACTGCACCACCTGCAGTGTGTCTCTTTATAAAGTGGGAAATTGAGAGATTAAGAAATGGGGTCTTGGGAGTTTTCACCGGGCCTTTGATTTACGCCTAACACATTCACTTTTACATCAGCCTGGGGCGTGTGGGCTGGTTTTCAACTGATGAAAGATCTCTCTGAGACTTTAGTATACAATTATACACTCTGAATCTTGGTGGTGGTGGTAGGGCGTATACATAGCAGGGGTCTTTGGCATTTTTGTTCCTAATTCACAGTAAGGAGCAGATGTGCATCTTGGCCCCGTTCACACTAATGTCTATAATGTATGTAAAGTGTAATTGAAACAAGTTCCCTAAAAATACATTGTAAGGGATATTTTTTTCCTGTTCTGTTCTATTAAAATAACAACCTACTTAATTTCATCCAGTTTGAGAAACAGTATAGGGCTTCTCCCAAGCTCAGTCAATGTTGGGACCCTTCTATGGGGGCCTCTGTTAATGTCACCCTTTGGGACGCGCTTAGACAGAGGTCAGAGGAGCACGGCAGCGTTTCCTTTGGCTTGGGCTCCCCCTCCTAGCAGCTTCCTTCCCTTGCTATCTCTCTCTGTTTTCTTTCCTTCTTCTCTGCACCTTGGGAGGCAGGAGACCCACTTGGTGGTACTGGTAAGTAGGAGCCTTCATGAGGTGGGCAGGGCCAGCTGTCACCACACTTTGGGGGGTCTGCCGTGCTGGGGTGCATCTGCATGCAGTCCTGGAGCCCCGCCACAGGTGGGCAGGACTGGAAGGAGCTGTCCCCACAGGAGGATGATGAGGGTGCCCCGTGTCCAGCAGAGGATGAGCTGGCCCTGCAGGACAACGGCTTCCTGAGCAAGAATGAAGTGCTGCGCAGCAAGGTGTCACGGCTCACAGAGCGGCTCCGCAAGCGGTACCCCACCAACAACTTCGGTATGGCCAGGGCCAGGGGCGGGGGCAGGGGCCGGGGCGGCTCCAGGGCCGCGGGGCCCAAGGCGTGGAATTGTGGGTACTGGTTTGTGACAACAGCGAGGAGTAGTGGTGTCTCTGGGACCCTGGGAAGGTATTAAATGTGTATTGCGATTGTTGAGAGAGTGAGTGTGGGTTCCTTCTTGTCCCTCTGTCCTTATTGAGCATTAGCTTGTGGGAAGGTAAAGAACTCGGTTCCGGAAATGCCACCCTGGACTGCAGGAGAGGTGTCCTGAGACAGGCAGGACTCAGAAGGCAGTGCAGCATAATGGTGAGAGCAGTGAGTGTGGGTTCTGACTGCCTGGGGCAACTTCCAGTCCGCAGGGTGTCCTTATTTCACTTCTGTGCCTCAGTTTCCCCTTCTGTAAAAGGATAATAATAGTTCTTACTTTACAAAGTTGTTTTGGGACTCAAATGAGATAATTCTTAGTAAGTGCTAGTAGCGTGTGGCTGGTTCATAGTAAGTGCTTACTAAGGGGCACTGCTGATACGAGAGGCCCTGGTTCATCCTGCAGGTGCCTAGGAGCCTGTCTGGATCTTTCCTATCCAGGTGGAAGCAAGTTAAAGCAAATAGTGTCTTCCTCTGGGCATGATAGAGCCCGAGGTCCCTTCTGCTCACCCAGTTCACAGAGTGGCCAGTCCTTGTTTTACTGGGAGCTGGGGCTAGGTCGAGGAAGGCAGCTTTGGAGGAGGACAGCCGTGATGGTGGCACTGCTGGAAGCCTGGAAGCCTGGCTCAGATTGGGTGGTCGGGAACTAAGCTGGGGGAGTTATGGCTGGAGCCTAGCCTGGAGAGCAGGTGGCTCAGGGGTGACCCTGGTCCTGAAGAAGCGCCTTGCTCCTGCCTGGTGTCAGCTGTCAGGAGGATGGGTGGCTGTACTCTGTGTTGGGTGGGAGTGACTTCTAGGGTATGTGACCTGGGAGGAGCCCCTGGGGCTTATCTTGAGGAATTTTTTTTTTTTTTTTTACAGAGACAGAAAGAGAGTCAGAGAGAGGGATAGACAGGGACAGACAGACAGGAACGGAGAGATGAGAAGCATCAATCATTAGTTTTTTTGTTGCGCATTGCGACACCTTAGTTGTTCATTGATTGCTTTCTCATATGTGCCTTGACTGTGGGCCTTCAGCAGACCGAGTAACCCTTTGCTCGAGCCAGCGACCTTGGGTCCAAGCTGGTGAGCTTTGCTCAAACCAGATGAGCCCGCGCTCAAGCTGGCAACCTTGGGGTCTCGAACCTGGGTCCTCGGCATCCCAGTCTGACGCTCTATCCACTGTGCCACCGCCCGGTCAGGCTTGAGGAATTTTTTTTTAAAAGTTTTTATTTTTTGATTTTAGGGGGGAGGAGCAGGAAGCATCAACTTGTAGTTGCTTCTCATCTGTGCCTTGACCAGGCAAGCCCAGGGTTTTCAACCAGCGACCTCAGCGTTCCAGGTTGACACTTTACCCACTGTGCCACCACAGGTCAGGCTATCTTGAGGAATTTGGCTCAGGGCATCCGGGGCTGCTTTCCTGTCCCCGCAGCAATCAGGGCAGGTGTTTTTAGGATCAGAGGTCCTCGACATGCTGCTGCTTCTACCATGTGAATGCCCCTGTCATTTGAGATCCTGTTCTTTTATCTGTGGCGGTTGCTGGCTTCTCTGGAGCACTCTGTTCACTGCTCTGTTGCACCTAGACCTGACTGCAGATGTGACAGGAGCAGGCAGTCCTTATGGGCTTAGAAGGTTCCAGAAGTCCTAAGTGACACTACTTGAGAATTAGTACTTTAGCTCTGGCAAATGATAATTATATCTGTGGGTTTAAGTAAAGGTCCGTATGGTGTTCCCATATTATAGGTGTGTAACCTGAGGTGAGAAGAGTGATTTGCTCAGTCTTTAGCCAGTTAATGGTCAAGCTGTCACTCAAATCCAGGACATGTGATATGGCTCCGTGTTCTTTCTAGCTCATCACTCCCCTGGTTTTATTCCTGTCTCATTTTTGTATTTGGTTTTGGTTCAGATAATCCCTGCCAGGATAGGCAAAGGACTTTCAGGTTCCTGTGAAGATTGCAGGGACAGAAAATGCTTCTCTTCCTACTCCTTCTTAGTTCCCCATTTTCCTCAACCTCTCACTGTCCCTTTCCTGAGATGTATTCAAGCTCTTTGCTGTGAGGACAGGTGTACAAACTCTGCTCCTGGGTCTGGATCCACTGACCAAGGTGAGGGGAGTGTTTTGGGGGCTATGGCACCCCGGCTGCCAGTGGCTGAAGCGCGGGCGCATGGGAGGAATGAGGACGGGCTCCCAGGAGCGTCTCTGTGACCTCCAAGTGGGAGAGCCCTGGTGGAGAAGGCCCGTCCTTGTCGCCCCTGGCAGCCCCATGTCATCAGGCTCCTCCCTGCCGGATTGCCCCCACTGCATCGTCACTTGATGAGTCAGGACCTTTGCTAAGAATAGGGCTGGAAGAGTTGGTAGACGTTGGAAGGGAAAAGGGGTGCTCTCCTCCTTTGTATCCCTGTCCTAACTGCTGTGTGCACCCAGAACCCTCCCTGGCCTCAGGCCTGTGTCTGGGTACATGTTTGTTTTACTAGACCACATGGCTGACTTGGGATCTTGGCCCTGGCACTCTGTCCGGTATAGAGGAATCCCCAGACATGGGCCAGACTGTCAGTGTTTGGACAGCTCCTTTCTCAGTCCCATAGCCCTGCCCCCCTTGCAGTGGAGAAGCAGAGGCAGGCTGCCTGCCCACATTCTCAGTGTTGGGGGCCTGTTCCCTGGTTTGGCACCACCAGCCAGCAGTGCCTGCTGTGCTCTCCTCTCTCCTTTCCTCTGCTGGGGCCACAGCCTGACTGATGGCAACACATTTGCCTTGAGCACTTTGGCTTTTGGTTCCTCCTTGCTCTAGTTAGGGTCCTCTCCTTGAACAGAGGGGTATCCCTCAACAAGAGCGGCAGGGGGTTCTGGACAGAGGAAGGGGCCACACGTAGGTGCCAGTGTAGCTTTGGGCTTTTGTGTGGAGGTGAGGCCTGGTGCTCTGGTACCTAGCCAGACAGGTGGCCCCAGAGGTACCACAGTGCTCCCTGAAGCTGATGATTGGTCTGGCCAGGTCACAGGAGGCTTTTGGGCCCCAAGTTCTCCTCCAGTAGCCTTACCCCCCTCGGGCTTTTCCAGGGCCCAAGTCAGCTTCCTTCTGGGCCCACAGGGCTCTCTGGTCCTCTCTTGGGGTCACCCTCGTGCCTCCTGTGGCCCCTGCTCAGTCCCCCTGCCTGCCCAGAGATACCTGCCCTACACCGCAGTCAGTGCTGTGGGGCATCCCCTGTGGCCCCTGCTCAGTCCCCCTGCCTGCCCAGAGATACCTGCCCTACACCGCAGTCAGTGCTGTGGGGCATCCCCTGTGGCCCCTGCTCAGTCCCCCTGCCTGCCCAGAGATACCTGCCCTACACCGCAGTCAGTGCTGTGGGGCATCCCCTGTGGCCCCTGCTCAGTCCCCCTGCCTGCCCAGAGATACCTGCCCTACACCGCAGTCAGTGCTGTGGGGCATCCCCCGGGGCCCTCTGGGTTCTGGCCAGTTTGCTTTTGCTTCTGGAGCTTGTTGAAGTTGCAGGGCCCAGGTGGCCTTTCCTCCCCTCCTCCGGTCTCAGTGTGCCTCCACCCTTTGGTTCTCTTCGTCCACCTTCATGTACCCTTTATTAGACTGTGTCCCTGTTGCAGCTTGCCTTTCTAACTTTCGTTTTCCTGGAGCCTCGGTGGGAGGTAAGCACAGCGTCTAGGAGGCCTGCTTGCCTTGAAATAGAATGATTGGTCTCCTCCCAGCCCATCCTTCATCTCTTCTTAGACCCGCCTTGCCTCCTCCCAGCTGTCTTCTAAGCTGCCATCGACTTCTCCTTCCTTGTCTGAAACTTTGTCATCTTGTCATCTCCCAGCTCTGTCTCACCCTCTCCGGCCCGTCACTCACAGCGCCTGCAGCCCTTACCCTGCACGTCTTCTTGAAAGGTGCCTGGTTTTGAGAGCCTCTCCTGTAATCTTTATGACAGAAAGCAGGGTCTGGGGTTTAGAAGGCATTTCCTTCTTTCTCTGTGGGTGGAGTGTTTGTAAGGGAACGCTTTGGAAGGGGTTGCGTCAGGCAGGTTTCACTTCCGGTTGTTGGAGTAGCCTCCTCTGAGGGATGCCTGTAGTCAGGTCCCCACCAGCTTGGCGTGGTTTCCAGGGGCAGATAGATGCTTCTGGACGCTCTTCTGCTTCAGCCGGACCTGCAAGTGGGCCTCGGAGCCCCGGAAGCATTCCGGGAGTGGCGCCCTGTACGTCTGGAGACGTCGGTTCTTTCCTTCTGTCTCTGAGTCTGGACTTGGCTCCCTTGCTCACTGCTCCCAGCAAAGGAGGCTGGGCTGGGCTGGGGTGGGCTGGTGGCCTGAGGGTCCCCATTTAGAAGACTTAGGAGCAGGTGAGAGTTGAGAGGCCCAGGCTGGGTCAAGGCTGAGCTGCTGCCTCTTTCTCAGGGAGCTGTACGGGCTGCTCAGCCACCTTCTCAGTGCTGAAGAAGAGGGTAAGTCTCCTTGTGGGTGTCCCACTGGGTCTCAGTTCTGCCCCACCCGGGCACCTACCCATTCCCACAGTAGTCCCAGGTTCCTTGGTGGGATCAGTGGGTGGACAGGAGAGGGGTGCTGGGGGCTGCAGGGGCCTGGGGCTGGCGGGTACATCTGATACTGACCTTGGCTCGTGTCTGTAGCGGAGCTGCAGTAACTGTGGAAACAGCTTCTGTTCTCGGTGCTGTTCCTTCAAGGTGCCCAAGTCTTCCATGGGGGCCACAGGTGAGTGGTGCAGGCGGCAGGGGTCAGGGGTCAGGGCTGTGGGAGTGGTTGTCCCCCCCCCCCCCCGGAGGTGCTGCCTCATGGGATAGGAGTGAGGGGTCAGGGGGAGGTCATGGGAACTTGGATCCTTGCAGAAGAATGTATATAAGATACCTGAATTATGAAGCATGATAATGAATGCTGCTGACTGCTTCGCTGCAGTTAAAAAACAGAGCAGAGTTAGCACACCACAGGCTCCACAGCGCCACGCCGCCTGCCCAGAGGGGGCCACCGTGCTGAATTTCATTATTTTTCTCATTACCGTGGAACACTTTTAACAAAATAGACAAGAATGTCTTTTCCTTCTATAAAAGTTGTACATACTCGTTGTAACAAACAAACCATAGATAAGCAAGAGGAGGCATGCCAACGTGCACATAGGATAAATACATATGCGTGCTCTAAAAAGGGAGTGTGTTTGTGTAGTTCCTTATATGTTACAATGAGAAGTCAAGGGTTTTCTCCTTTTGGTCATGTAAGTAGCATATGCGTACACTAGAAGTTTTGGAGATTACTAAGAAGTAGGAAGAGAAAAATAATCCTGTCATCTTACTACCCGTAGATAACCACCGCTAAAACAGTTTTGAAATTTTTCTTCTGGTACTTTATTTTAAAAACATTTTTAAAGGTGTTGAGTTGGTGGCAAAATAATTTCTAATGCATAGAACACCTGGGAGAGGCCTGCTGTTGACATGGTCACCCCTAAAGTCCCTGGTTCCCATGAAAAGAGAAGTCCCCGAGGTCAGGCTAGGGAGCTGGGTCAGTGAGGGTGTGGGCTGGGCAGTGGGTGGGCTGGATTTGGGGGCTGGGGAGGTGATGCTAGTGGCTGGGGCCATGAGCTAAAGGGCATGAGCAAGCATCTTACCAAGTTCTTCCTCCTCCTTTTCAGCCCCTGAAGCCCAGAGAGAGACTGTGTTTGTGTGTGCCTCCTGTAACCAGACCTTGAGCAAGTGAGAAGAGGAGACAGGGTCCAAGCAGGCACAGCCCCTGGGCCAGCAGACCCCACTCGCCCTGCCCCTTGCCCCCTGTGGTGTGTGCTGGGTAGTTGTGGCCCAAGTGCTAGGTAGGCTTCCCCCTTCTGCCCTTGCTGCCTCCAGCTGGGTTCTGGAGCTGTTCCCCACTCCTGCAGATGGCCAGCTATGGCTGCTGTCAAACCCCAGAGGGGACAGGAGCCCCTGCAGGGTCTGGCATGTTGGCCTTGATCTGTCTTGGGCTATTGGTAGACTCGGGGCTGGACAGGGAACATACGCTAGAGGGCAGCAGAGAGCTGTGCCCTGTTGGAATCTCTGAGGATCAGGGCGTCTTTCCCAGGCTGGGAATACTCTTGAGACTGGAGATCAGAAACTGGAAAAGAGAGAGAGAGAGAAAGAACTGGTAAAACATTCTTCCTCACAGGGTGTTGGGTCAAGCCCTCTGCCTCTGAAAGTACAGAGAGCTTGGGAGTGCCAGGCCCCAGCTCTGTTGTTCGAATGTCCCTCCAGGCGCCAGGATCGCATTGTTTCCCCACCAGAGGGTGTGGCCTGGGCTCGCAGGACCAAACCTATTTCTAGAAACAGGGTGGAGGTTCCTAAGTTCCCCAGAGGAGGCCGTGTCTGAGAGGGCCTGGAAGAGTCCATAGTATTAACTGGAGTAAAACGTGGGGAGCCCAGCAGCTAGAGGACCTCAGCCCCAACCTGCAGGAACGTTGCCTGGCAGAATCCCAGCCCATATGCCGCCCTGGCCCCGGTGTCCTCAGCCCTGTTGGATGGGATGCCAGGCACTCAGATCGCTTCCGCTGCCCCTGCCAGAGCCTTGGGCACCCTCCTCTGGCTCAGAGCTATAGTTCTCCCCGGCTCCTCATCCCACAGAGTGTGAGACCGGGCGAGCAGAGCAGAGGTCCTGAAACCTTGGCCCTTGGGGGCCTGGGAAGTGTATGACCTTGCTGAGCTGGTCCTAGATTCCACGGCCGTTCTCCAGCAGGACAGTCCCAGTTGTGGGATGAGGCTACTTGGGGTCCCCATCTTCTCTCCAACAATTTCATACTCACTTCTGTACTCTCCGGGGCTCTGTGTCTCTAAGCCGTGAGCAGGCTCAGGCACCCCTTCTTCCACTGGAGTTGCCCTGCCTTTCTGAAGTATTTATTTATTTATTGCATGGTACCTGGGAACATGTGCACAGGTGGGCGGAGGAGGATGGGCACTTCTGCCCTGAGATGCTTCCCTGGAGTCCAGGGCTGCCTGGGACTCAGGGCCCACAGGAGGTGGAGATGTTTCTATACCCTAAGCAGGGGCCCAGGAGGCAGGCTGGGGAGACAAGGACCATCCTAAGCCAACTTTCTCACCAGGCCAACCCGTCTGGCTGGGGCTGGGAAGACAAGGGGCAGTGAGGTGCGAGTCCCTGGGGAACCGGCAGGCCTCGTGTACCCCCTTCCTCAGGCCCCTGGTTCTGTTCAGAGATAAGACTTAAGTACCCTGTGCTTTCTTTACACTGGAGAGGAACTAAAGGACTTCTGTGTATATGGAGAATTATCAATAAAAAGGCCTCAAGTTTCTTTATTTATTTATTCATTTTAGAGGAGAGAGAGAGAGAGACAGAGAGAGAAGCAGGAAGCTTCAACTCCCATATGTGCCTTGACCAGGCAAGCCCAGGGTTTTGAACCGGCGACCTCAGCATTCCAGGTCGACGCTTTATCCACTGCGCCACCACAGGTCAAGGCCTCAAGTTTCTTGTTTTTGACCTGGTCCTTGTGCTCACCCTCTCCCCGGGTCTGGAGAGCTGGGTCCCAGGTGCTGGCCGAGTCTGCAGGCCTGGGCTGTGCCCACACACAGGCTGGACAGGGCGTGGACTCAGCAGTCGGGTTGTGAGCCGGGGCAGGGGGAGGGGAGCTGTGCCTTCCACAGGGTTGGCTCAGCACGTGTTTGTTGGATCGACTTGAAGCTCTCTCTGTCTTGTGACCGAATTATGGGGGCTGGGATAGGTTGGGACCAGAATTTGGTAAACTCGAAGCAATGCAGGCTTTAGACTGGGAAGATTTTAGCTAATCCCCCTGAGAAAGCGAAGGGTCAGCTGGAAGAGGGATGGCTGAGAGGCAAGGGCAGCTCTCTGAAAGTTGAGCGTGCGGGGTGTTAGCTGGCTGCCACGCACTGTGGTAAGTGCATTACACACAGTATTTCATTTAGTCCTCACAGTGGCCCTGTGAGCCAGGTGCTGTACTTCTCCCCATTTTATAGGTGAGGAAATTGAGGTCCAGGGAAGTTAAGGAGTGTCTGTGGAAGGCTCAGCTTGGCCCTTTATAGACCAGGGCTGGATGTGAGCTGAGTCTTCCGGACTGTAGGCCTGGGCAGTGAAGAAGGGAGGGCGAGACCCTGCCTTAGGCAGTTGAAGTTAGGTGGCAGCTCGTGCATGCACAGCTCAGACCGAGGTGCCCGGTGTCCTTGCAGCATGCGGTGCCTTGGTCTGGGCTAGGTGGGATTCTGCAAAGGTCAGGAACTGCCCCTAGTGTGCAGGAGTCCCAGCAACCCCAGAGGGGCCCTGAGAGGCAGGGAGGCAGCCAGGACCTTGTGGAAGTGTGGAAAGAAAAGTAAGACCTTTGAGCCAAGGGGACAGGAGTGATAGCACAGGCTTAGGGAAGAGGCGGCAGGGGCTTCGCATGGAGGGCGTGTCACGGTAGGTCAGTTGGAAGGTTGCTCAGAGATCATCCAGTCCGGCCTCTCCCTGCAGAGGTGACACCGTGTCTATTAGAGGATGTGTGTTCCCCATGGTGTTAGGTGGAACAGGGGACTTAGAGCCTGCATTAGCCAGGAGTGTCCTAATGGTGATGGGATGGGTGCTGGCTGTGGGCTGGCCCCACCCTTGGCCCTGCTGCACCATCAGCTGTAGTGACGCTACATGAGCTGTCATAGGGGTGTAGCTCCCGTGCCTTTGTGTGCTGTTTTACTCAACTGTAAAATGGGCATGATAATGACACTGATCTCGTAGGGCTGCCGTGGGGATTAAAAATGAGATAGTCCATGTGAAGTCGGAGCACAGTGCCTGGTCCATGGTAAGCGTTCAGTGAGCATTAGCTCATTGCCTTCATCTGGGCAACCTGCAGAGAAAGCAAGCAACTGTCTTGGAGGGCTGAGAATCGGGGCCCTAATTTATTTATTTATTTTTACCCCAGAGAATAATCTTAGATTGTTATTCAGGAAAGAATCTCAGAGAAAGGCCAGAGTGTAGCTGGAAAAAGCAGAGTCAATATCATTTATTTTGGGAAAATGAAAACAGTGCCTAGTGGTAAAATGCAGACCATAGCAAGTAGCTTGAGGAGCACGGGATGCAGGGTGCGAGAAACAGGAGGGCAGCTGGGGGCCACCTCATCCCACGTGGTGTTTGTGAGGGCCTCAGACGGCAGGTGAGGATGGACAGCTGCACGGTAGGTACCACCAGGAAGACGAAACCACCGAGGGATTGATCAGGCTGGGTTGTGCCTTACAGTTGGCTGGCCGGGGTCAGCAGCGTGGAGAAGGCTGAACGTGGGGTGACCCAGAAGACAGACTTCATTGCAGAGTTGGATGCCTGTTTAAAAGACTCCTTATAGGGGCCTGACCAGGCGGTGGCACAGTGGATAGAGCATTGGACTGGGATGTGGAGGACCCAGGTTCGAGACCCCGAGGTCGCCAGCTTTAGCGCGGGCTCATCTGGTTTGACCCAAGGTCACTGGCTTGAGCAAGGGGTCACTCGGTCTGCTGCAGCCCCCTGGTCAAGGCACATATGAGAAAGCAATCAATGAACAACTAAGGAGCTGCAACAAAGATTTGGATGTTTCTCAGCTCCCTTCCTGTCTGTCTGTCCCTATCTGTCCCTCTGTCTCTGTCACAACAACAACAACAACAACAAAAGATCCCTCCAGTTCTCAAGCACCCAGGAGGAGGGGACTGGAGCTACAGCCCTGGTGCCTGCAGGGACAGACCTGGGACGGGCCATCGGCTCCCCCTGCCTGGCTTGGTTGAGGGTTCTGCCCGTCTTTCTGTGGTTTGGTAGTGGTGGGAGCAGCCTCTAGTGGGCCTGGTAGGCCTGGAACTGGCTGTGCTTTCTAGGATCTTTGTGGTCCTGATCTCTGATGCTGAAGCCAAACAAAGCTTCATTTTCATCCTCTTGTCTCCATGGAATATTCGGGGCAACCCTTTTGAGGGGCCCTGGCTCCAGCATCTATCCTATCACTGGTGGCCCTAAGACAACCATAATACCTAGATAATTCCGGTGTTTATTTAGCACTTGTGCCAGGCAACATGCCGAACACATTGTCATTTAAGTCTTAAGGAAAGTTCCCAAAACTAGGTTCTATTATTTATTCCATTTAACTGATGGGTAAATGGAAGCCCTGGGGAGGTTAAGAAACCTGCCCCAGATCACATAGCTAGTAAGCCAGCGGGCCAGGATGTGAATTGTGCCACAGGCATCTATAGATGCCTCGTAAGAGAAGCTTTGGGAGAATATAGCAATGCTGACTGTTACACCCCCCCCCAATAGGTCTACCTTGCCCCAACTAGCTCCAGGAGCTTCTGAGCCACTCAGCTCACAGTAGGGGCCTGCCCACCCCCAGCCCTAATGCAGTGGGCTCAGCCTCCGGGGGAACAGAGGCAGCCTTGTGGCAGGAGCTACTCTGCCAGCTCCCAGAAACACCCCCCTTCCTTGGCTGGGTCTGTTTTAACACCCAGAGCAGCACATTCCATTCTCTGGCACAGCTGGGGGCTGGGGACTCCGGATTCCCCTGGCCGCCTGCTCTCTTCACTGCCCCAGTAGAGCCTGCTGTCTGGGTTGGGACACTGGGTCCCAGCCACACACATTCCAGCAGTAACCACCCCCCACGTTGTATTTCCCAAGGAGTGAACTTTACCCAGGATTACAGCCGACTAAACAGTTGTGGGATGTGAGCTTCCTTTGTGGGACCCAAGAGGCTGAATGCCAACAGGGCTGAGAGGGGAGTGAGGGTGAGGGTGGGCTGCCCTGGGAGCCGAGAGAAAAGCCACAGTCTGGGGCTGGCCGCTCTGCTGTTGTCAGGGTTCTTGGAGTGGGATTGGAGCCTTCTTCTCAGTAGTGGTTTCTTAGTGGGTTAGCAAGTCAGTGATTTACTGAACACATATCATGTGCAGGTACTATGCTAGGTCCAGGCCTTTGGTTGATAAAAATACTAATTATGGGCCCTGGTCGGTTGGCTCAGTGGTAGAGCGTCGGCCTGGTGTGCAGAAGTCCCGGGTTCGATTCCCGGCCAGGGCACACAGGAGAAGCGCCCATCTGCTTCTCCACCCCTCCCCCTCTCCTTCCTCTCTGTCTCTCTCTTCCCCTCCCGCAGCTGAGGCTCCATTGGAGCAAAGATGGCCCGGGCGCTGGGGATGGCTCCTTGGCCTCTGCCCCAGGCGCTAGAGTGGCTCTGGTCGTGACAGAATGACGCCCCGGAGGGACAGAGCATCATCCTCTGGTGGGCAGAGCATTGCCCCCTGGTGGGCGTGCCGGGTGAATCCTGGTTGGGCACATGCGGGAGTCTGTCTGACTGTCTCTCCCCGTTTCCAGCTTCAGAAAAATATATATATATAAAAAATACTAATTATGGTTTAATGAACATCATCTAAATGCTGGTCTTTGTTTCCAGGTATTTTTATACATTTTCCCACTTAACACTCAGTTACTTTGTGAAGTAGCCACTGTTACTCCATTTTACAGCTGGACCATGTTACTGGTGTCGCATAGTCACCAAATCACAGGATTGGAACCCAGAACTGGGCTTTACTGCCTCTTCTCACCTGATCATTGAGCAGCTGACCCCAAATCCTTCCCGTTCTTTATCAGAACTCTTGATTTTGTACCCTGTGAAGCACTGGACCTCCTCTGTTCCCTTGCAACTGGGGTAGCCACGTGACTTAGTTCTGGCTGGTGAGCAAGAAGTGGAAATCTACCAGGTGGGACTTGTCGGGAAATTACTGTTTTCCCGATCAAAAGGGCCAGAGGCAGCTGACACGCTGTTTTTGCTGTTAGCCCTTCCCGCCTTGCTGCTCGAGTGTGGCTGAGTTGGGAGGAGAAGGCACCATCTTGTGACCATGAACACAAAAGCCATCCCCGGGTGGAGCAGGAAGGCAGACTGCGTGCGGGACGTGGCCCTCGCCCCTGCCCATCTGCAGACTCGTGGTGTGGAGCGGCCCCAGTTTCTTGGAGTTTATGTTGCGCGCAGTCAAATGCAGTCATTCGCGATGCACAGCCCAGAGCTCGCTGGCACCGCTGCCACTCCCGACCAGCTGGAGCGAGCTTTCTGTGACTGAAGGAAATGAAGGGTGGGCTCCAGAGCCTCCCTGGGCTCTGGGAGGATTTTTCTTGGTCCCAGGCTGGAGCCTGCTGGGGGTTGGACAGCAGATCCCGGGGACAGACTGGTAGCAGAGCAGGCCTGACCCCTGGGGGGGGGGGCACTCTTCTGGGCTGGGCTCCGGAGCCTCTCCCTGCTGCTCCCTCCAGCTGCCAGCACCTGACAGAGGTCAGTATTGTGCTGCCGCCAGATGAGGCCCCGTCCTGTATGTTCAGGGGAAAAAGAATCCCTGCTCCTGGTTGACCATAGAAGTGTCCGTAAACATTTGGTCAGGGCAGGAGGCTGGGAGACAAGAGGCGGATTCAGGGAGCCAGGTGGGCTGGGCAGGCTTCGGGCGAGGGTGGGTGGCAGTGGCTTCCTCCGAGGTGAGGAGAAACAAGCGGGCCTCTGCTGCTCCTGACCTGTGGCGAGGCCACCTGACTGCGCGGGGGCTGATTTATGGGCAGGCCGGCGGACCACCTGTTAGCCGACAGGCCCCACCGCGGAATCCGGCCCTCCGTCTCCGTCTGAGGCGGTGAGCTCCCCTGGGAGCCACGGGAGCCAGGGCTTCTCACCTCTGGAGACGCGGCCCATTGTCTGGGAGGAGCCGCAGGCCTTGACTGGACTTGGCATCCCAGCTGTGCCCTCACTGGTGAGGAAAGCCCCTCGGGGGCGTCCCCAGCTCCCTGCTCTGGGCAGATCCGTCCTGTTCCTCAGTATCTGCTGATGCCCCCCCCGCCCCCGCCCCCGCCCCAGGGACTCTTTCTGGGCACTGCCTCTTCCAAATGCTGACATCTGTCTGGCAGCAGCCTGTGGCCTCCGCTTCAAGGCTTGTCCCCTCCCTGTCCCACTCGGCTCAAGGAAGCAGCCTCCATCTGCTCTGAGCTCCCTGCAGAAGCCCCCTCAGGCCTTATAGCGGTCGCCTCTCTCTCCACACGCAGGACGGACGCCCTTCCAGCCTGAGAAACCGCAGCCTCTTGTCCTGCGTCAGCTGTGGGCTTATCTAGATTACCTAGATGGAGGTTCTCAGCCCGGCTGCAAACCACCCCGGGAGCATCTAGAAATGTCAATTTCTTTCTGCACACCCTCCTGAGATTCGGATTTAATTGTTTTCAAGGTCCAGCTTCATAGAAGCTCCTTTGATGATGAGAAGGTTATGTGTTAAACTGTGGACTGGGAGACTGCAGGCACGAGGGGGGCCTGAGCTTGTATGCCGTGCTGATGCTCCGGCCCAGCGAGCATGCACCCTCACCTCCTCGGGGCCAGGACCACTGCAGGGACACGCTCAGGCTTCTGGCTCTTCTGAGTAGTTCCTGCTGCAGTCTTCTTGGGCTCCTCAGGGCAGGCATTGCCCGAGTGGGGGAGACCCTTTGGGACTGTGGGAGTAGGCTGGGGAACTTGATGTTTCTGACCCTCCTCAGGGACAAGAGGTGACCATTTCCGTGCCCCATTAGTGGTGGGGATGACAAGGGTGACCCTTGTGTGCTCTTGGGGGATCCCACACAAACACGGACATGGCTCTCCTTAGGCATTCTGAGTACGTCTATGTGGACAGGCTGTGGGTTATGACAAGGGCCCCTTTCTAAAAGTCCCTTTTGAACCTCTCTCTCCTACCTCTGGGGAACCGCCGGACAAAGAAATCACCTGGTCAAGACCAACTGTTTTCTTTGATTTAATTAAAAACTTTAAAAAAAAAATTAAGAACCAAATCCTACCTGCTTCAGTCTGGTACCTGTGGCCTCATAGCAGTAGCAATAATTTACTCGTTGTCGAGATAAAAGGGGCATGCGAGGGCTGAGGAACGAACCCCAAGAAGCAAGCCTCTGGGAGGGGGTCCAGGCTGGGATTCTCTCCAGTCCAGGGTGAGGGAACTGTCAGAGATGGGGACAGTAGGGCGATGTGGCTGGGGGACACTGTGACCCTAATGCCTTTCCTCTGGGGCTATGAGAGGACACGTGAAGGGACAGTGGGGTTGGAGAACTGGCCTAGTGGCTCAGCCTAGTGTCAAGACTTCTCTCTGGAAGGCGAGGCCCCACCCCCAGCAGAGGGGAGCCGACACCATGGTCCTCTCCATGGGCTGCTCACAGTCCCTTCACCTTTCCCTCCACTTTTCCCTCTGCCCACTGAGACCCTGGGGGTCTCCCCCCAGAAGAGAAAGCCTTACTTCTAAGAGTGGAAGCCACCAGACACCTCAAACCCCTCAGACAAGGACAGCCCAGGCTCCACGCCCATCCCTTAGGGTCTGTGCTGGGACTCGGGGCCAGACCAGGGGGAAGGAGGTGACAGTGTGCCCCGGGCACAAGGACAGAGGGCAAGGCACAGCTGGCTGGTGGGGCAGGGGGGAGCATCCTTCAGTGGGGTTCAGCGGCCCCATAGAAGAAGGGGTAGTAGAGGGAGCAGGGGTAGGAGAACATGAATTTGACGGCGAACTTCATCTCCTTATTCTTCTTGTCCCAGCGGTAGATGGCCATGAGCAACAGCTGTCCGTCCACCTTGCGGCCCATGACCAGGAAGCTGCCGGCCAGAGCGTCCAGCTGTGGGCAGGGGCAGCCCGCGCCGTTCTTCATGTGCAGCAGCAGCCTCTTGGTGTCCTTGCGCTTCAGGGGGCCCGGCTTGAGCAGCTTCTTCTTTTTTTGAGCCCCAATCAGCTTCCGGTCCCCATTCTCTATCTTGATCTCCTTGATGCGCATTTTGACCACTGTGTGTGGGGGTGTGGACAGAGGACAGCATGAGACCAGTCACAAAAGTTTGCTCAGGATGCTGGTGGCCCCACAGTACTTGTGCTTGGAGAGGTGGAGCTTATACACACACATTTTAATATTTATGAAGCTCCTATCATGTGTTGGACTTGCATGGACATGACCACGTTTTATCCTGGAGGTATGCAGGTGGTGGGGGGAAATGAGATTTGGAGAGGTTGTCAGCTGCCTAAATTCTGGAACCTGGATTGAAGGGAGGTCTGGCCCACTCCAGAGTCCACTCCAGAGCCTGTGCCTTTCCCCGACATGAAGAGCAGGGTGGAGAGTTCTCCATAGGGAGCGTGGTGTTGTGCTTTCAAAGGAGGGAAATATTGGAAGTGTGGTCACCAACTAGAGGGTTTGGTAGAGAGGGAGGGATGCTGGACTTCATGATCTCTGGGGGTATTTCTGAATGGTATTTCTGACTGTGTGTATGCTTGTGGGGTATATATGGGTGGAGTCTATGTGTGTGTATGTGTGTGTACATACATGGTGTAAATGTGGGCTGGTAAATGTTTGACAGCTGGCTGTGGAGAGGGGGCCTGCTCTGTAGCATGTGCTGGTTTCCATGGGGTGAAAACCCCACTGTGACCCACCATGTCACTGAGCGGAAGGTTGGGAAGTCTTGCTGGCGCAAACATACCATCGATCTGTGTGAGGCTGTGAAGTGTGAGTGAGAGTGCGCATGCGTGGTGCTGTGTTTGTGTAGGAGAGTAGGTCTGTGGTGTGTGTGGGGGTGTGAGTGTGTGAGGGTAATGGGGAGATATGGTTCAAGACTGAGAGTGGTCCGAGAGTGACTGCCCAGGGCACTCTAAGGCTGGGGTCTCAAACTCAACTCAGCATGTGGGCCGCAGAGCAAGATCACAGCCGTTGGGCGGGCCGCACTAGGTCTACAAAAGGCAACTGTTACGCAATACTTTTCTCACTGCAGTTGAAAACAGTCTGCGGGCCGCACAAAATTGTTCGGCAGGCCGCATGCGGCCCGCGGGCTGCGAGTTTGAGACCCCTGCTCTAAGGTGACCACAGGGAGCCCAATGCAGTTGAGAATAAGGAGTCCTGAGCTAATCTCTCCCTTCTTCAGGCCTCTGGACCCCATCTTGGAGCCTCCAGGGAGGAGCCAGAGAATAACTCTTCCACCCAGGAAAGGAAATTGTTATAAAATCCCTTCCCTGCTCTTTCTCCCTCACTGCTTCACTCCTCTCATCTTCCGTCTTGGATGCACACCCACCTTGCTATGTGGCACTCTCCTCCCAAACAGACTAGTGGCAGGAAAGAGCTGCGGAAGTGAAGGTTTTGTCGCGCTCTCTCTCTCACAGACAGGGAGGCCAAGACACACAATGAGAGCTGACCCGGCAGAGATCGCAGCTGGGCTGTGTGGTCCATGCAGGAGCCAGGGCCCGACTGGACTTGCTCAGCTGCCCCAGGAGTGGGGAGGCTCCAGGACGAAGCTGTTAGGAGGTGACTGCAGCTGCCCTGGCCAGAGCGCCGCAGGTACTTGGCCGGGTGCCCAAGGGCAAGGGGGCAGCAATTCTATCCTGGAGCCCATCTCCCCCAGCTGCTGTGCCCATCCATCTTGGGGCTAAGCTTGCCCCCCCCCAAAGAGAACCCAGCCCTGGAGTCCCTTCTGTGAACATTGGCAAGGGAGGGCTACAGGAGCCCTGGCCAGCGATGGTTTCTTAGGCCTGTGGACCATGACCCCAAGCCCCCGAGATGATATTAAAAAAAAAAAGGACAGTTCTCTGGGGAGAGGGTTCATGGTTGTCAGCAGAGTCTAAAGGGATCAATAAGACAAAAACTGTTAGGGCTCACAGTGATGGGTGCGGGCATACATGCTCATCTGTGTGCGTGTCAAGGAGGAAGTTTGGGGCTGGCTGCGTGGGCTCCACACTCACCAAAGTCACTGGAGCACATCTGCTCCATGAGGCCGTCGGCGCTGTGTTCCATCTCACACTGGGCGCAGATCTTGGTCACTGAAGAGAGAAGCAAGGGTGGAGTCGAGGGAGGCTGGTGTGCGGACCGGAGTCCAAAGAGCCACTTAGGGTGCAGGCTAGTCCACTGAGGAGCCACCTCCCCCTGCCCAGCCTCTGCCTCCTCAGCAGGGAATGGGATGATGGTAGGGATAACACCGCCTGCTCACTGAGTAGTTGTGAGAGTTATGCAGGATGAAACTGCCCAGGTGGGCATGGTCGCCCAAGACCCTGGCAGCTGCGGCCATGACATGCACTGTCTTCTAAATTTTGTCTCATTTAATCCTCAGCCTATGAAGTAGGTATTTATTTTAAAGAAAAGGAGCCTTGGCCAGGTAGCTCAGTTGGTAGAGTGCTGTCCCAATAAATCAAGGTTGCGGGTCTAGTCCCCCATCAGAGCACACACAAGAATCAACCAGTGAATGCATAAAGTAGAACAACAAATTAATGTTTCTCCCTCTCCCTTGTTCTCTCTCTCTCTCTAAAATCAATAAGTTAAAGAAAAAGAGAAAAAGGAAACTGAGGCCCAGAGTGGCTATGCAAGTCTGCAAAGCTGTAAGGACTGAGCTTAGAACTCAGAATCTGTAACTCCCAGGCTAGTGACGGGGTGGGGGTGTTTGTGGGGTCTCTCACGGAACACAGGGTGCAAGCTGTGGGTAGACAAGGGATGCTTGCAGGGCAAGGACTGTAGCAGAAGAACACCAGCCCTCTAAAGTGGGAACACCCAGCCTTAGCACTACAAGAACGGATTTTTCAAAGGAACCCCAAACTCTTAATTTTTATATGAAATAATCTGAGTTTTGTCTGTTGGCCACACACCCAGGCTGCTTCTGGTCCTGAGGCCACCGCACAGCACCTGACCTCTGTTCTCCTGTGTCTGTCTCCAGGTGGGCTAGCCAACAATGGGAACGAGGGGGCTCCAAGAAGGGTAAGGGCCAGGAGGGATTCGGAGCCTGGGACTCTCCTGCCTTCCAGACTGACTGCTAATGGTTGGGCTCTAAGAAAACCAGACAAGGAGCCAGTTGAGATTCCTGCTGGGCACCACAGCTGTCTCTGCTAGAGTTGGCTTTTTCTCCCCTGCTTTCCTGTCCTGTTTCTACCCTGAGGATGGGGTGGGGGGATGGTTTCCCTTTTCTCAACACTCCTCAGTCACAGGACCCCTACCCAGCCTTGACTTTCAGGAAGGGGCATGATGTGTAGCACTGGGCACTGTGTGGGTGAGGTTAGCTCTGAGGATGGGGGGTGGGGCGTGCTGGGGTCCCTGCTGCCCTTTGGGAAAGTCCTAGTATGGGGAGCTCCTTAGATTCTTATATTAGCCATGTAGGCAAAGCGTTCTTGCTCAGTATTGCGGTTTATCCTCCTGTCTGGTGCCAGCTGGGGTTACTCTGTCTTGGAAGGAGTTGGGCAGACCACCGCTGAAGGGGACGCACAGTCAAGGGAGGCTGGGACAGGGAGGAATGAGGGGTAATGGGACAGGGAGGAATTAGGGGTAATGGGACTTGGAGGTGGGCATTTAGGATGTCATAGGTTTCAGGAACCTGGGGTCATTTTCATTCTTACAGATGGGGAAACCTATGCTAAAAGTTAAGCAACTCCCCAAAGGGGCAGAGCCTGGCAATTGACTCTTTCTTCTGGACTGAGCCTTGCCCAAGGCCTCCCAGTATGGGAGGCTGGGGGAGAAGAGTGAGGAAGTTTACGGTTCCCAGGAACTGAAAACAGGGAGATGGGAATCATAGCCCAGGTGTGCACTTAGACCCGGGTCTTTCACTATATTCCTTCCCTCAGCCCTCCTCCCCTCTCAAGGTCCCCAAACCAGGTGGGAATCCTTGCTTTGGTGTCTTAAGAGTCCAGAGTTATGGGGGAGGTGAGAGGCATTGTTTAGTGACCTCCAGCATTCTTGGGCTGAGCGAGGCAATGAGGGGACAGTATTACTGCCACCCCATGGATTCCAGCGGCTTGGGAAGGTGGGTGCTGCGAGAGAAACCAGGAGGGTTTTCGGGCACGGAGTTGGAATGGGGAGAGCCAGTGGGAATCCAGAACCGCAGGGAGGCACTACTTTGGCAGTCCGCGGGGAGGTGGGAAGGCTGGAAGGCTGTGAGAGACAATCCCAGGGGTGCTTAGGGCCAATAATTAGGGTGTGTGTGTGTGTGTGTGTGTGTGTGCGCGCGTGCAGGGCTTGACACCTATGGGGGCTTGCAGAGCTGTGCTAAGGGGTTGGGGGAGCGGCATCCGTCCAGGGCCCAGCTCGCGGGCACCCAGGGCCATCGGAGCGCTCGGGGCGGTGGTGGCGCTACCTGGAGGCGCGGTGGCGGGCAGGTGCCCGAACTGCACAGCGATGCAGAGGTCGTTGTCCAGGGGAAACTTGTGGCAGTGCAGCATCTCGGGCCAGGGGAAGCCATAGGCCTCCATGAGCGGCGCGCAGCCGGCGCGCACCGCCTCGCACAGCGAGCGGCACGGGTAGATGGGCTGGTCGAGGCAGACCGGCGCGAAGAGCGAGCAGAGGAATACCTGCGTGTCCGAGTGGCAGCGCTTGGCCAGCAGCGGCAGCCAGCTGCTCGCCTGCTGCTTCACCTCCGCCAGGCTCTCGTGCTCCAGCAGGTTGGGCAGCCGCATGCGCTTGTAGCCCACGGTGTGGCAGAGCGGCAGGTCGGCGGGAATGTCGAGGCACTTCGGGGGCTTGGAGTACGAGCGCCCATGCAGCGGCTCGGTCTGCCAGCCGTAGTAGTCGTACTCCTGGCCGCGCGCCGGCGCCCAGTGCAGCACCCCCAGCAGCAGCGCCAGCGCAGCCCCCCGCATGGCTGCGCAGTCCCCGCCGCTCCGTGCGCGGAGCCCCCAGTTGCCCCGCGTGCTCCCGCTGCCACGACACTCCTCTCTACGCGCCGCAACCCAAGTCGTCCAAGTGGGTGGCCGACTTTGCTCCCCTTTGGGGCGCACCAAGTGATCCTGGCGCCTCCCACCTCGGGGCTCCAGCCCCGGCCTTGACGCGCGCCCAGCCAATCTCCGCCCGCCCGGCCCCCGCCCGGCCCCCGCCCCAGGCTGCGGGGAGGCAGGGTGCCTTGCCGGCGGCCCCTCCCACCCGGCTCCCGCGCCGGTGCCAGCGCCGGCTCCTGCTCCCCGCCAGAGTCGTCCGCACCCCTGCCGCAGCCCGGGTCTCGTCTCACGCCTCTCCTCGAGGCTCCCTCACCTTTCTCGACATGATCCCCGTCCCTCGCCTTCTCCATCCTTCTTCCTTATCTCTCTTCGCCACGGCCTCTCCTGTTCCTTTTCCCACTCACTTCGCCTGCTTATCTCTCCGTCTGGGCCTTTCCCCTTCCACTCTGTTTTCTCTTCCCTGACACCTCGGTTCTCCCGTCTCCCAGCGGGAGGCTCCTGACGGCCCACACTCGCCTGGTTCAGCCAGGCAGTTCTTTACCCCTCAGCCCTCAAGCATTTTTTGAGCTCCTGCTTGGGGCTGAGTATGGTGCTGTCTTCTGGGGAGTCAGAGATGGATGTAACCCAAAACCCACCTCCAGGAACATGACCTAGTGGGAGCGAAGATAACCATAACCGCTATTTAGTGAGTTCTACTTAAGTGCCAGAGACACTGCACAGCATTTTACAACCTTATCAACTACTATTTCTAATGATAGCTAATACTTACTGGGCGCTTAGTGTGTGCCATGTCCGTTCCAAGCACACTGCATAAACTACCTCACTGAATTCACACAGTAATGCTATAAGGTGGATGGGTACTATTAATAACCCCACTTTCCAGAGACAGGTACTGAAAGGGGTTAAGAAAGGTTAAGTAAGCACTGGTGCGGGGACTTGAACCCAGGTAGTCTGGTTCTAGTGTCAGAGAGGAGAGGTCTGGATTTAGAGCCTGCAGGCTTAATGGCTATAGGTGGGGTGGGGTGGGGGGCTCAGAGAGGTCAAGTAAGTGGACCTTGGTCACATAGCTAATAGGTGAAGGAGCAAGGATTTGAATCCAGGTGTTGGGCTCCAAAGGCCAGGGCCAGGGCAGGAAATGGAGTTTGGAGAGCATACCTCCTCTGGGAGCCAGGAGGAGGAAGGACATATCCAGGGAGGCATAAGAGAGGAAGCAGGCCCTGGCCGGTTGGCTCAGCGGTAGAGCGTCGGCCTGGCGTGCGGGGGACCCGGGTTCGATTCCCGGCCAGGGCACATAGGAGAAGCGCCCATTTGCTTCTCCACCCCCCCTTCTTCCTCTCTGTCTCTCTCTTCCCCTCCCGTAGCCGAGGCTCCATTGGAGCAAAGATGGCCCCGGCGCTGGGGATGGCTCCTTGGCCTCTGCCCCAGGCGCTAGAGTGGCTCTGGTCGCGGCAGAGCGACACCCCGGAGGGGCAGAGCATCGCCCCCTGGTGGGCAGAGCGTCGCCCCTGGTGGGCGTGCTGGGTGGATCCTGGTCGGGCGCATGCGGGAGTCTGACTGTCTCTCCCTGTTTCCAGCTTCAGAAAAAAAAAAAAAAAAAAAAAAAAAAAAAAAAAGAGGAAGCAAACTCAGGAGCCACTGTTTGAGGTCTTTCCCTTCTGTCTGGGTCCTGCCTTCCACTGGCTTCCCTGTGGGAGGAGCTTTGGACAAGAGGCTTGTGGGTGCGGTGGCTCCAACTTGGCCTCCCAGCCTTTTGCTGGAACAGGGTTCCCTGGGGAGGTGTCTTGTAGGAGGACTTGGGGTGCTCTGCGGCTGGCTCTGCTGGGAGGCCAGAGTGCCGGGGCACCTGTCCCCCTCCACACCTGCCCTTTCCCCTCATCCCCACCCCCACCCCATCCTCCTGAACTTTTCCAAGGCTCCTGGCTTCCCATGGTTCTGTCCTGGATCTGTCCTTGTAGTGGTAGTGGAGAGAGGCACTCTCTTTTTTTAAAATTTTATTTATTGATTTTAGTGAGATAGGGGAGAGAGAAAGAGAGAGACAGGAACATTGAGCTGTAGGCAGGAACATTGAGCTGTTTGTTCCTGTATGTGCACTGACCGGGGATCGAACCAGCAACCTTTGCACTTTGAGAAGATGCTTTAGCCAACTGAGCTATCCAGCCAGGGTGAAGGGCTGCTCTTAATACTCACCATGCATGGAGCAACCACACACACAGAAGGGGTTACAGAAATGCAAAAGACATAGGCTCAGCTTCATCTGATCTAGTTGTGAAAAGTCAGAAGGCAAAGGAGGCAGAAGAAAATTCAGCCAGAGAGAGGGATAGAGAGAGGGATAGACAGGGACAGACAGACAGGAACGGAGAGAGATGAGAAGCATCAATCATTAGTTTTTTTTGTTGCACGTTGCAACACCTTAGTTGTTCATTGATTGCTTTCTCATATGTGCCTTGACTGTGGGCCTTCAGCAGACTGAGTAACCCCTTGTTCGAGCCAGCAACCTTGGGTCCAAGCTGGTGAACTTTTGCTCAAACCAGATGAGCCTGCGCTCAAGCTGGTAACCTTGGGGTCTTGAACCTGGGTCCTCTGCATCCCAGTCCGATGCTCTATCCACTGCGCCACTGCCTGGTCAGGTACCTTAGTTATTCTTTGATTGCTTTCTCATATGTGCCTTGACTGTGGGGCTACAGTGGACCAAGTAACCCCTTGCTCTAGCCAGAGATCTTGGGTCCAAGCTGGTGAGCTTTTTGCTCAAACTAGATGAGCCCACGCTCAAGCTGGCGAGCTCGGGGTCTTGAGCCTGGGTCCTCTGCATCCCAGTCTGACGCTCTATCCACTGCACCACCGCCTGGTCAGGCCAGAATATCTTTTGATTGCAGATGACCCAGTTGGGTCCAGGTAGAACAAGCTGAGGGTATTTCCTCCCCCTCTCCCCTCTCGCCTCTCCCAATCCCCAGCACAATGAGGTTCTGTGGATGACTACTCAGGAGGTGAAGGAATAGTTCCCACAGGGTCAGACAGCATAGTGTAGTGATGGTGAAAGAGTCTGGACTCTGCGACAGAAAGAGTCAGGTTCGAATCCAAGTGCATACTCACTGAATGACCTCGGGCAAGTATCGTACTTAGCCTTTCTGACTCCCGATTTCCTTGTTTGTAAGCTGGAAACTCCTCAGCAGTTATTGTGAGGGGCAAACAAAATGATGTATGGAAAGAAAGCCCCTCCCACAGTGCCAGCACATAATCGGCACCTAGGACTGTTAGCTCTCCGAGGGATGTGTGATTACAGGGTAAAAATACGGTGTGAGCTCCAAAAGCTTCCCTGGGACACCTGAGCCCTGGCTCTGGTTTGGGACTAGACTGCGTGCCAGCTCATCCCTCAGCCTCCCTCCTGGTTTGGCCGGGCTTTTGCTGTCCAGGGGAGGTCTGGCCTTGGGCACTGGGTGGAGAGGGACGTTGAAGCTCCCCAGGTGGTTGTACGAGGTGCTGACTCCTTGGGCAGCCGTTCACCTGCGCTGTTCTTGGAGTTCCAGCGACTGGCCTGGACAGAGGCAGGCCCTGTTCCTGCTGCTGGTTATGTAAGAACTGCAGATGGTCCAAGAACGGTGGATCTGTGCCTGGCAGCTTCAGGGGCTCTGAGGGGCAGAGGGCTCAGGCTTGGACCCTTTGGAAGAGGAAGATGGGCAGTCTTGACCCAGTTCTGCCTGGGGAATCCTTTAGGCTCCCTCACATGGAACCCATGATGAGATCAAGGAGGGAAGCTCTTCACAAGAATGGTGCCCAGGTGGTGGTTGCACCCTGGGGCAGTTATTCAGGGAAGCTCTCCCTCTGAGGCCAGGCCGTTTGGTTCTCCTGGCTCTGCAGCCTGAGAATGGAGGAGGCTGCTCTCCAATAGGATGCTCCTTTCTGATGCAGCTGTTCCAGAGCCCAGGCAGCTGGTGGGACACCTGGCGTGCTGGGCATCTGTCCATCATGGAGTGTCTGCAGTCTGTCCAGGCACACATTCCCCCAGCAGAGAGAGGGGACCGTTTGTTTAAAGGAATGTTTATTTATTCATGGTTTGTTGTGAGCAAAATCCTGTATAGATACTCCGTTGATCAAACTTGTTGATTATGTTATCAAATCCTACAGTTTTCTACTTATTTATTGCCTACTTCAGTGATTATGTATGATCAGGATTGGGACACTACAAGGTCAAACTGGTACATAATTCCAAGATCCACTCAGAGTACAAGATAGACCAATAAATTTTAAGGTAATAGATAAGAAAAGTTTATTAATATGGATTCAGATTTTACACTACAACTATCATTGAAGGAACTGCCACATGTCAATTTCTGATAGTATTAAAGAAGAATATCCACAGGCCCTGGCTGGCTAGCTCAGCAGTAGAGCGTCGGCCCAGTGTATGGAAGTCTTGGGTTCGATTCCCGGCCAGGGCACACAGGAAAAGCACCCATCTGCTTCTCCACCTTTCCCCCTCTCCTTTCTCTCTATCTCTCTCTTCCCTTCCCACAATCAAGGTTCTATTGAAGCAAAGTTGGCCCAGGAGCTGAGGATGGCTCCATGGCCTCCATCTCAAGCACTAGAAGGGCTCCGGTTGCAACGGTGCAACACTGCAGATGGGCAGAGCATCGCCCCCTGGTAGACTTGCTGGGTGGATCCCGGTAGGGCCATGTGGGAGTCTGTCTCTCTGCCTCCCTACTTCTCACTTAAGAAAAATACAAAAAAACCCCAAAACACACACACACACACAAAAAACCAACCCAAAAAGAATATCCACAATGCTGAAAAGGCTATTAAAATATTCTCTTTTCCAACTACATTTTTGTTTGAGGTCAAATTTTCTTCATCTACTTTGACCAAAACAAGATGTAACAACATATTGAATGCAGAAGGAGATATGAGAACCTATTTTCTTGTAAGCCACACATGAATGAGATTTGTAAAAATGTAAAACAATACCACTCTTCTCGCTAATTTTTTTTGTTTTATAAAAAATAATAATTTTCACAAAATTTATGTTAACATACAATGGGTTTATTATTATTTTAAATAAATTAATTAAATTTTTTCTTAGTGTTAATTTTAAACATGGTAAATACTGATAGATGCAAAGCCATGTAAACAGAAGTTGTGTAATCTAAAAACCATAATAATTTTTTTTTAATTTTTATTTATTTATTTATTTTTTACAGAGACAGAGAGTGAGTCAGAGAGAGGGATAGACAGGGACAGACAGACAGGAACGGAGAGAGATGAGAAACATCAATCATTAGTTTTTTGTTGTGCGTTGCAACACCTTAGTTGTTCATTGATTGCTTTCTCATATGTACCTTGACCGCGGGCCTTCAGCAGACCGAGTAACCCCTTGCTGGAGCCAGCGACCTTGGGTTCAAGCTGGTGGGCTTTCCTCAAACCAGATGAGCCTGCACTCAAGCTGGCGACCTCGGGGTCTCGAACCCGGGTCCTCTGCATCCCAGTCCGACGCTCTATCCACTGCGCCACCACCTGGTCAGGCAAAACCATAATAATTTTAAAGAATATAAAGGGGTCTTGAGACCAAAAAGTTTAAGAATCACTGATTTACTTATTTTGTTCATTTCTGATAGAGGTGTATTAAATATACTTTGATTGTGGGTTTGTTAATTTTTCCCTTTGAATCATTTTTGTTTTATATACTTTTTTTTTTGGCATGTCTGGATTTTATTTTTTTTACTATAATGTTTTATATACTTTGATGGTATGTTGTTAGGAGCGTGAAGTTTCATGATTATTATATGTTCTGGTTGGATTGTAATTTTTATCTGTATGAAGTAGCTTCCTTTGTTCTGTTTAAGGTTTTAGACTTGGGAATAATAATTCTTACAAACCAACATTAGAGCCTGCTGTGGGCCAGGCATACACGTGAAAGAGTCCCAGTCTTCGGTCATGTGGAGAACATGAACACACAAAGGCAGAATAGTGTAGCAGGAATAGTCTGGGCTTTGAGTCAGACTGACTGGTGCTGAATTCTGACCACTTCCTATTGGTGTGTCCTTGAGCATATGTTTGTTGGACTCTAAACGTTACTTTCTTCATCTGTAAAATGGGGTTAATAACACTTACTGACTGGGTGGTAGTGAAAACTTACTGAGTAAAGGGTGAGAGAAACACCTGGCAGAGTGCCTGGTGTCTGTGGTCAGTGCTCCAACAAGAGCCAGGATCCAGGACATCTGCCCTGTGTGTGCCTCCTTCCAGAGCACCCAGGAGAGGCTGTGTGTGGCAGTGGGGAGTGTACCAAGCTTGGATTCAGAAGATCTGAGTTGCATTTTCAACTCAATAACAAATCCCCCCCACGAACACCCTAAGTCTCAGTTTCCTCATCTGTAAAACCACCTCTGACTTACATTCTTCATTCTTCCTGAGATTATTTTGAAAATCAAATGTGATAAAGGAAAAGGAAGGGGGTTGAGATGATGATGAGGTTGACTTTGTCCATGGCCTGAGGTTGGGACCTCTTTTCTGTCCCCTGCTGTGAGGGGGTCCTGCCAGCAAAGGCTTGCCTACCTCCCAGGAAGGTTGTATCAACTGATGGTCATTGATGCCAATTCAATGCCAACAAGAATCTCCAATTTGGGGTATAGTGAAGAAGGAAACTTTTTTCAGTGCAAAACAGCTCAATTGTGATACAACCCAGCTGCAAAACAGCTCTGGGGCCAAGTGGCCTTGGGGACAAGCTCCTCTCTGGCTAGACAGCTCTGCTCTGCTTCTTGGAGGTGTGCTCCGCTCCGCTCCGCCCCGCTCTGCTTTGTGCTGGGCCAGTCTGCTCACTCTGTGCTGGCTAGACATCAGGCAGTGAGAGTCTTCTTTCTTTTTTCTTTCTTTCTCTTTCTTTCTTTCTCTTTCTTTCTTTCTTTCTTTCTTTCTTTCTTTCTTTCTTTCTTTCTTTCTTTCTTTCTTTCTTTCTCTCTCTCTCTTCTTTCCTTTCCTTTCTTTCTTTCTTATTTATTTATTTAATTTATTCATTTTAGAGAGGAGAGAGAAAGGGAGAGAGAGAGAGACAGAGAGGGAGAGAGAGACAGAGAAGGTGGGGAGGAGCTGGAAGCATCAACTCCCATATGTGCCTTGACCAGGCAAGCCCAGGGTTTCGAACCGGCAACCTCAGCATTTCCAGGTCGATGCTTTATCCACTGCACCACCACAGGTCAGACTCCTTTCTTTCTTTCTTTCTTTCTTTCTTTCTTTCTTTCTTTCTTTCTTTCTTTCTTTCTTTCTTTCTTTCTTTCTTTCTTTCTTTCTTTCTTTCTCTATTTCTTTCTATTTTAGCGAGAAAGAGAGGGACAGACAGGAACAGATAGATAAGAAAGGAGAGAGATAAGAAGCATCAAGTCTTCATTGTGGCAACCTAGTTGTTCATTGATTGCTTTCTCATATGTGCCTTGACTGGGGGGCTCCAGCTGAGTTAGTGATCACTTGCTCAAGCCAGTGACCATGGGGTCATATCTATAATCTCACACTCAAGCCAGCAACCTCGCGTTCAAGCTGGTGAGCCCATGCTTTCAAACTGGTGACCTTGGGATTTCGAATCCTGGGTCCTCTGCATCCCAGGCTGACACTCTACTCACTGCACCACTGCCTGGTGAGGCCACAGTCTTTTTTTTTTTTTTTTTTACAGGGACAGAGAGAGAGTCAGAGAGAGGGATAGATAGGGACAGACAGACAGGAATGGAGAGAGATGAGAAGCATCAATCATCAGTTTTTCGTTGTGAGACCTTAGTTGTTCATTGATTGCTTTCTCAGGCCCTGGCCGGTTGGCTCAGCGGTAGAGCGTCGGCCTGGCATGCGGGGGACCTGGGTTCGATTCCCGGCCAGGGCACATAGGAGAAGCGCCCATTTGCTTCTCCACTCCCCCCCCCTCCTTCCTCTCTGTCTCTCTCTTCCCCTCCCGCAGCCGTGGCTCCATTGGAGCAAAGATGGCCCGGGCGCTGGGGATGGCTCCTTGGCCTCTGCCCCAGGTGCTAGAGTGGCTCTGGTCGTGGCAGAGCGACCCCCCGGAGGGGCAGAGCATCGCCCCCTGGTGGGCAGAGCTTCGCCCCCGGTGGGCATGCCTGGTGGATCCTGGTCGGGCGTATGCGGGAGTCTGTCTGACTGTCTCTCCCCGTTTCCAGCTTCAGAAAAAAAAAAAAATGCTTTCTCATATGTGCCTTGACCGCGGGCCTTCAGCACCAATTAACCCCTTGCTCGAGCCAGCGACCTTGGGTCCAAGCTGGTGAGCTTTTGCTCAAACCAGATGAGCTCATGCTCAAGCTGGCTACCTCGGGGTCTTGAACCTGGGTCCTCTGCATCCCAGTCCGACACTATCCACTGCACCACCGCCTGGTCAGGCCCACAGTCTTCATTTTTAAGTGGAAAAGGGAAAGTGGGTTCCCTGAGTCAGAGGGGAGTTGGCTTTTTTTTTTTTCTTTTCTCTTTTTTACAGAGACAGAGAGAGAGTCAGAGAGAGGGACGGACAGACAGGAACGGAGAGATGAGAAGCATCAATCATTAGTTTTTCGTTGCACATTGTGACACTTTAGTTGTTCATTGATTGCTTTCTCATATGTGCCCTGACTGCAGGCCTTCAGCAGACCGAGTAACCCCTTGCTCGAGCCAGCGACCTTGGGTCCAAGCTGGTGATCTTTTGCTCAAACCAGATGAGCCTGTGCTCAAGCTGGCAACCTTGGGGTCTCGAACCTGGGTCCTCGGCATCCCAGTCTGATGCTCTATCCACTGCACCACCACCTGGTCAGGTGGGAGTTGGCTTTTTTTTATTTTATAAAGATTTTCTTTATTCATTATAGAAAGGGGAGAGAGAGAGAGACAGAGAGAAGGGAGGAGGAGCAGGAAACATCAACTCCCATATGTGCCTTGACCAGGCAAGCCCTGGGTTTTGAACCGGCCACCTCAGCGTTCCAGGTCAACACTTTACCCACTGCGCCACCATAGGTCAGGCAAACAGGGACTTTCTTTTGCAGATTTGTGGGTAAGATTGAATGAGAAGTACCTGAAGATGCTCAAACCTGCAGTAGAGTAAGTGTTCCAACAGGTGTGTGTAATCACAGGAGGCAGCCAGCGGACGGCCCCCACGCTTGGCCCCCATGCTCAGCCTGGCTGTGGTTGGGCCCCTGGAGACCCCAGATTTATCAAATACTTCAGCTGAAAACTATCCTCTGCTCTGGTGGTTCTCGACCACCCAGGGTCTGTAAAGGCACTACTAAAGGTTCATAAACTATTCTCCATGTTTCCTTGAACCAACACAGAATGGTTCATTTGCCCGTAAATAAAACAGCAGATTTCTTTGCTTTCGGCTGAAATTACATGCTCTCCTTCTCTCATGCTGAACAAGAAGTCAATTGGCAGTCCGTGTATCTTTGATTAATTTAAAAACAGAGGCTGGGAGAGGAAAGTGAGTGGCTTAGCGAGGGGAAGGGTAGGTCAGAGGCCCCAGGGGAGGAAGTCAGGAAGCCCCCAGGAGGTTCCCAAGGGCAGGACTCTGGAGGGGAAACCCAGGGCAGTTGTGGGAGCGGTGGGGGCCCGTTGTGGGGAGAACCCCAGGGAAACAATGGCCTCATTAAGGAGTGGGTGCGGGTGGGGAGGGGCCGGGCGAAACTGCAGCCGCCAAACTCCTCTCCCTCCCCCGAGCCAATAGACCGATTGTCCTCTGTTGGGAGAGAGCTGAGGCATTGGCCTGGGAACTGCTGGGCTCTTGCCCTGAGGGACACCGCGGTGGTCTCGGCCTCTTTGCTTCATCCCAGAATGACTCTTCTGTGATCCAGGCCACAGTAGGGGCTACCTGTTCCTAGCTTTTCCAACTGGCGGTTTAGGGTGTGGGTGCCCACAAGAGTCCCTCTGAAAAGAGGCCCCTACTTGCCTTCTGCCCACGTCTGGGAAACCGAGACCCTGGTTCGGTCGGTCTGAGACCAGAGCTGAGCTCACTCCTGTTGGCTGTCTGATCCTCTGTTCTGTGGCCTGGGGCCAGTTGCTTGGCTTCTTGGATCTCAACTGCTCCACCCATAGAGTAAGGAGAGTTGAGCTAGAAGTGCTTCCCAGCTGGGTTTTGTCATCAGGAGCCAGGGATGCTAACTTCCTGCAGAGCCCGCCCACCCTGCAGGGGAAGAGCTGTGGGGCCCTAATAGCTGATAGAGCCCCTGTTGAGAAGCGCTCATAGGTCAATGCTTTTCACTACTGGTGTTTTTACAGTAAGATGATACTGTTTTTAAATGATGTGGCTTGTGGGAACTCAGCTGGTAAAACAGATGAGAGGAGAGGAGAGTGAGTGTGGTTAGGCTGGAGCAGGGCCCAGGGCCTAGAGCCCTACCCTCAAGCATTCTTATACCCTCTAGTGCAGTGGTTCCTAATCTTTTTTGGGCCACGGACTGGTTTAATGTCAGAAAATATTTTCAGACAGGCCTTTAGGGTGGGACGGATAAATGTATCACGTGACCGAGACAAGCGTCAAGAGTGAGTCTTAGACGGATGTAACAGAGGGAATCTGGTCATTTTTAAAAAATAAAACATCGTTCAGACTTAAATATAAATAAAACGGAAATAATGTAAGTTGTTTATTCTTTCACTGTGGACCAGTACCAAATGGCCCATGGACCGGTACTGGTCCGCGGCCCGGGGTTTGGGGACCACTGCTCTAGTGGACCCTGAACAGCACAAACTCTCTCCAGGGCCTCCTGCAGCTGACTGGGCCCTGTTTGGCTGTTCCGGGTGTTCTGATTGGTTGACAGTGTCTGATACTGGTGAGTGGCTATGCTGGGCCAGTAGTTACTCTTCACCTCTGCATTACACCCCGTGGTTTTTTGTTTTTCTTTAATTGTTAGAGGTATGATGGGCAGATGAAGTTTGTGGCTGTGAATTGTCCCTGGCCTCCTGGGCCTACCTGGAGTAGGCTGGCTGACATGGGCATCACAGGGCACACCCATCACCAAGCGAGGAGAGAGGTTCCCGAACCTGCAATGTGAAGCAATCACCTTAGAAGCCAGTTACAAGACACATTCAGATTGCTGGGCCCCCTGCAGACTCCAGTTCAGCACCTGTCACTCGCAGGTGGTTCTGCTGCAGTGATCTGGGGACCGGGGTGAGGAACGCTGGCTTCCGAGGGCGCGGTGCCTGCTTCCCTCCCCTGGGGTCGCAGCCCCTCTCCAGGGCTCAGGGGCCTCCTTGAGGCGGAAACGGGAACTCCCTCCCCTCTGGAAGCCCCTCACAGCCTGTCCCCTCGGCCCGGGGATGCGGTTAGTCAGGCGGGTTCCTGTCCATCTTACTTTGCCTGGCACCCAGCTCAGGACTCTGAGCTGGAAAAGTGATGTTGGAAGACATTTAATCTAATCTAATAGTGATGTTGGAAGACATTTGCATGTCTAAACACTGTGCTAAGTGCTTTATTATCTCATTTAAACCTCTGCACAGTGCTGAGAGTTGGACGTCATAGTCATCCTTTACAGATGAAGCATCAGAGGTGACCGAGGAACTGGCCCAAGGTCACATAACGGACTCTTCCAGACAGAGTTGACTCCACTGCACACATTCAGAATGCAGGCCGAGCAGCCAGCCCGTTTCTCCATCTGGGGTTTCATCACCACTGCTCAGTCAGTCTGACACGATGCTATTATTAGTGGTATTATTAATGAGGACTTGAATCTTAAGACTTCCCAGGGGCGCCCTGGCCGGTTGGCTCAGCGGTAGAGCGTCGGCCTAGCGTGCGGAGGACCCGGGTTCGATTCCCGGCCAGGGCACACAGGAGAAGCGCCCATTTGCTTCTCCACCCCTCCGCCGCGCTTTCCTCTCTGTCTCTCTCTTCCCCTCCTGCAGCCAAGGCTCCACTGGAGCAAAGATGGCCCGGGCGCTGGGGATGGCTCTGTGGCCTCTGCCTCAGGCGCTAGAGTGGCTCTGGTCGCCAACATGGCGACGCCCCGGAGGGGCAGAGCATCGCCCCCTGGTGGGCAGAGCGTCGCCCCATGGTGGGCGTGCCGGGTGGATCCCGGTCGGGCGCATGCGGGAGTCTGTCTGACTGTCTCTCCCTGTTTCCAGCTTCAGAAAAATGAAAAAAAAAAAAAAAAAAAAAAGAGACTTCCCAGGGGCTCGTGCTTAAGAAGAGAGCCTCACGTAACTGAGAACTGCTGGGGTCCTGATGGGAACAATTCACCTTTAGAAGGTGTTGGGAGTCATGTGTGTTCCTTTGTTTCATCCTACAGCAACTGAGGGAGGCGTGCATGAGTCCCCGCTTTACAGATGAGGAAACTGAGGCTCAGCAAGGTTAAGTAAGTAGCAACTCAAGGTCACCCAGGCAGTAAGGGATGGAGTTGGAATGAACAGGCTCTGACTCTCCCCAGATTCCACGCTTTTCCACTGCCTCATGAGTCTGGATTGTGCCAAGGTCAGGAAAAGAGGTAGGTCTTTTCAGCCTGAGGCGTGTCCCTCCCAGCCCACCCTGGAGGCTCTGCAGGCAGCTCAGGGTCAGCTAGAGACAAAGAGGCCCCTGCCCTCTTGACCTAGTTATGTGGCCGTGCAACTCCAGGTTAGGAAAAGGTGCATTCTTCTCTCTCCGCTCACATTACCCAGCCTCTGGCTTCCTGGAGTTTTTGTTAAAATTCCAAATCACTTGGCAATAAGTCCTCTCCCCACAGCTTTTGCAAATAAACAGGAATGAAGCACCCTTTGGCTTCCAGATTGCACATTTTCACACCTTTTCCCACTTTAAACTGATGCCAGGGCCCCTTAGGAGATATGTGGGCAGGACATCCAGACAGACTGTGGTTGTTCCTTCCTGGGCCCAAGCTCATCTCTGGGGGAGGCAGAAAGGACCCCAGGCTTGATGCCTAAGGAGCCCGGCTGCCACTGCCCGTGCAGCCGTGGGTGCACTTAACTTCTCTGGGTCCCAATTTCCCCATCTCTTAGCTGCCGTCCTGTTGAGAGGGTGTTGGGCAGATAAAATGTATTATGCTCACTTTGTTAAAGAGGCCGTTGTCCAGGTGATATTAATGTGTGTTGAGAATTGTAGCCTGGGGCTTGGTTTTGGGATTAAGCCTTTCCCACCCTTTTTTGATGTAGGGTGGTACAATCCAATCATGCCTCAGAGGTGACTTTGTATTAGAGACTTCCCTACTTTGTATATTGGATTAGAGGTTGTGAAGCTACAGTATAAAGTGGGGGCAAAACCGGAGTTTGCGCTCTTGGTTCCTGAGATTATCATTAGAAGAGAGAGCAGAGGAGAGCAGAGAAAGGCCATGTGGAGGAGGCCAGGAGAAGCAGCCAAGATGGCGTAGTGCTGAGTGAGATGCCAGTTTGTGTAGAGTTTGTATCTGGGATAAGGAAGGAGATGGGGAACTGAGGAGAGTAAGGCTGGTGAGCTAGAAACCTTTGATTCTAGGAAACTCGGATAAGTCAGTGGCTTTGTGAGCACTGAGTGTGACTGGGTTCTGGAGCCCAGTGTGTATTTTTACTTGCCCACCGGGTGCAAGCTAGGATTAAAGGCTATGGCCCACCAGTTTTTGGCTCCATGGTTTCTTTACCGACTGTCCGAATCCAATGCGAACCTGCATGGGCCAGGCGGCTGCTGTGATAGTGGCCCTGGCCGTGGCTTCTGGCTTTACAGAGGGTCAGATCAGATCACGTATGCGAAGAGGTTTTATCACTATTACTATTGGATGACCTTAAGGTCAAATTTGTTTAATAAATCTCTGCAATGATGGAAATTTTCTATATCTCTGCTCTCCAATTCAGTAGTCGCTAGCCACATGTGGCTATGGAGCACTTGAAATGTGGCTAGTGCTACAAGGAACCAAACTTTTTGTTTTATGTGAAAGCTGTGTGTTTCTTTTTTTCTTAAAAAATTTTTTTTTAGGCCCTGGCCAGTTGGCTCAGCGGTAGAGTGTCGGCCTGGCGTGCGGGGGACCCAGGTTCGATTCCTGGCCAGGGCACATAGGAGAAGCGCCCATGTGCTTCTCCACCCCCCCTTCCCTCCTTCCTCTCTGTCTCTCTCTTCCCCTCCCGCAGCCAAGGCTCCATTGGAGCAAAGATGGCCTGGGCGCTGGGGATGGCTCCTTGGCCTCTGCCCCAGGCGCTAGAGTGGCTCTGGTCGTGGCAGAGCGATGCCCTGGAGGGGCAGAGCATCGCCCCCTGGTGGGCAGAGCGTCACCCCTGGTGGGCGTGCCGGGTGGATCCCGGTCGGGCGCATGCGGGAGTCTGTCTGACTGTCTCTCCCCGTTTCCAGCTTCAGAAAAATACAAAAAAAAAATATTTTTAAAAAATGTATTGATTTTAGCAAAAGAGGAAGGGAGAGAGAGAGAGAGGAACAGGAACATCGAACTGTTCCTGTATGTGCCTTGACCGGGGATTGAGCCAATAATCTATGAGCTTCGGGACAATGCTTTAATCAACCAAGCTATCTGGCCTGGGCTGGAACTGATTTTTTAATCTAACTTAGGTTGTTCTTTTGTGAGCTGAAATTCACATAACATAATTTAACCATTTTAAAGTGAGCAATTCAGTGTCATTTAGTGCATTCACAATGTTATGCAACCATCACTTCTATCTGGTTACAAAACATTTTTGTCCTGCACCCCATAGGAAGCTCTTCCCAGTTTCTCCCATTCCCCCAGTCCCTGGAAACCACCAAGCTACTTTCTGTCTCTGGATTTTCCTCTTCTGGACATTTCATATGAATGCAATCACATGGTATGTAATCTTTTGTGTCTGGCTTCTTTCACTTAACAGAATGCTTTCGAGGTCCACCCATTTTATAGTGTGGATCAGTACTGTATTCCTTTCCAATGGCTGAGTATTATTCATTTTAGTGACTTTAGATTTAGTATATGTGCTGCTGAAGTGAGCACGACTTAATTTAAATTTAAGTAGCCTCACCTGCCTGGTGGCTAGTGTCCCGGACAAGCAACAGGCAAGGGAGGAAACAGAAGAAGCTGCGAGGGCCTGCTGGTAGCTGAGGGTGCCTGCCCGATGGGAGAGAAGAGGGCTGGAGGGTGAGAAGGCTGAGAGGAAGCCTGCAGCTGTGGCCAGTGACTGCCACGCTACTGTGTTACGTATGCCAACTCCATCCATCCTTGCAGCAGCCCTAATGTAGGTCTGTCCTACCATCCTCCCTATTTTCCAGAGGGGAAGACTAAGGCTCAGAGTGGTCAAGTCACTCGCTCAAGGTCACACAGCTGGTAAATGGGAAGGGATGGATCTATGAACGTGGGTCTTGCCCTTTTCTTGATAGCTTCACCACTAGGTTACACAGTCTTTTTAGACTCACCCAGGACCTGCCAAGATGAAGGCACATCCAGGCCCCAGCTGCACCCACTCAGACCAGCACCCTATATGGCAGGGGTTCTGGTGCCGCCCTGTGTCAGCCTTTCTGAGCTAAGAACCAGCTGGAACCTGGGTGCCTCTTTGGGAGTCAGGAAAGGGTGGTTGATGAGACACCTTGGAACAGGATTAGGGAGTAGCTAGCCTCCATCAATTCCCCATCGTTTATTAATGAGTAACCTGGCCTGTCGGGGCTCCCGGGGCCCTCTCTGGGCCCCCACTATTAATTGATCTGGGAAGGAGCTCAGTTAATTGCAGACCCAGAGTAAACAGGCTGGGATAAATGGGCTGATAGCAGATAGCGTTCCTTGGCGGGGCTGCCCTTTGCCCTTCGGGAAGGAGCAGTGGGAAAGGCAGAGGGAAGGAGTGGTCCTAGGAATGTCCTCAGAGTGGGGGAGGGAGGACTGGCTTACTGGGACCCCAAAGAGTCAGTCTGTGTGTCCTAGAAATGGACTCCTCGGCTGGGCTCCCTGCTTGCTGTGCTCTGCCACAGGGATGGGGGCCAGCGAGACTGACATTCACCTCTCTTCATCTCTCTCCTGTCCATCTGTCTCTTCCCCCCTCCCTTTTAGCATCCTACCTTTCTTCCATTCCTCCACTCCTCCCTATATCCACCTGTTTTTCTTTACTCCTCTCTCAATTTCATGCATCCATTCTTCCCTTGTTCTATCTACTCATATGGAAGAAGTCCACCCCACCTCCTTGCCTCTCTCCTTCTCAATCCCTCACTCATCTTTTTTTTTTAAATTATTTTTATTTGTTTATTCATTTTAGAGGAGAGAGAAAGAGAGAGAGAAAGAGAGAGTAGGGGGGAGGAGCAGGAAGCTTCAACTCCCATATGTGCCTTGACTGGGCAAGCCCAGGGTTTTGAACTGGCGACCTTAGTATTCCAGGTCGACGCTTTTATCCACTGCGCCACCACAGGTCAGGCCTCACTCATCTTGATATCTTTTCTTCCGATATAGTGACAGTGTGTTTCTTGAGAAAGCTAGGGAAGGGATTGGTGGGAGTCCTCTGAGATGGGCGGAGCCCTCCATGGGTTCTGATCTGGGCCCTGGCGGAGTCCTTGCCTGACTTCAGACCTGCTGGCCACACGTGCTCAAAATCAGGTGGGTTTTCTCTGTCCCTGCGGGAGGACAGAACATCTGGTACCCCTTCCTCAGCCTAGCCTGTGACCCTGTATCTGAGGCAGCCTCTCTCCCAGAGCTGAGCCTGCATTTGGGGTTGGTTCTGGGAGCAGCAACACCCATCAACACGAACGCGTTGGTTGGAGTTTGAGGTCTGACCCCCTCTGGGATCCCAAAGTCCACAGCCCAGCATGACACGGGAGAGACCTAGTGGAGCTTTCCAGAAGTTGTTTCATCCTAGCAATGCTGTGTGGAGGGCAAAGCACAGACTGTCGTACCCTTTTTACGGATGCAGAAATTGAGGCTGTTGACTGAATCCTTACAGCTGGATAATTAAGTTCCTAGAGCCATTCACACATCCCTTAAGTAACGTCAGACCTGTAACCCTGTTTCCAAACCCCAAACCTGTGTCCGTTTTACAGACGGAGCACCGGAGGCTGGAGTGGGGAGAGGACATTCTAGTTAGCCCATGGGCATTCTGGTGGTGGAGACTGGTCAGCAAAGGGGGGCAGCTCAGCCCCAAGACAGGCACAGGCCCGGACTCCAAGTGCTAACAACAGCAGAACTTCACAAGGGCAGCCATCTGTTGAGCCCTATTCAGTGCCAGGCACCGTCCTGGTGCTGTACACATTCTATGGTGACTGAGTCAGTTCGGTTCACATGGGAGACCAAGATGGCAGCTGGAGAACAGACCCTTTCGGTCCCCTCTCCGCCTGCTCCCACCCTCCTGTGGCGCTCTCAGGTTGGTCTGGGGGGCAGCATGTGTCCTCCCAGGGCCCTGCCACCACCCATTAATCCCTAACCGCTGCAGCTGGGAGATAAGATAGCACCAGCCCATTAATCAAGGCTGCCTGGCCGGGAGGCTGGGGGTGGGGTGAGACAACACCACCTCCCAGGTGGAGATAAGTCCCTCCTCCTGGATCCCTTGAGGCTGGGCAGTGAAGGATGCTGGGAAGTTTGTCTTCAGGTTCCAATCCCAAGTATCTGGGGTGGTGGTGTGTGTGGGGCAGTGGAGCCTCCAGTGGACACTGGGGCAGCAACGCTGGGAAGGGCAGCCCCTGTGTGAGGCCAGACAGAGGAGCCGGGAAAGCTGGGCTCCAGCCGCAGTGCTCCCTCCGCTGCGTCTGTGTCCTGGGATGAGCCCCTGTGCCCCCTGGGCCTCGGTGCTCCCTCCGCTGCGTCTGTGTCCTGGGATGAGCCCCTGTGCCCCCTGGGCCTCGGCGCTCCCTCCGCTGCGTCTGTGTCCTGGGATGAGCCCCTGTACCGCCTGGGCCTCGGCGCTCCCTCCGCTGCGTCTGTGTCCTGGGATGAGCCCCTGTACCGCCTGGGCCTCGGTGCTCCCTCCGCTGCGTCTGTGCCCTGAGATGAGCCCCTGTGCCCCCTGGGCCTCGGCGCTCCCTCCGCTGCGTCTGTGTCCTGGGATGAGCCCCTGTACCGCCTGGGCCTCGGCGCTCCCTCCGCTGCGTCTGTGTCCTGGGATGAGCCCCTGTGCCTCCTGGGCCTCGGCGCTCCCTCCGCTGCGTCTGTGTCCTGGGATGATCCCCTGTGCCTCCTGGGCCTCGGTGCTCCCTCCGCTGCGTCTGTGTCCTGGGATGAGCCCCTGTGCCCCCTGGGCCTCGGCGCTCCCTCCGCTGCGTCTGTGTCCTGGGATGAGCCCCTGTGCCCCCTGGGCCTCGGTGCTCCCTCCGCTGCGTCTGTGTCCTGGGATGAGCCCCTGTGCCTCCTGGGCTTCGGTGCTCCCTCCGCTGCGTCTGTGCCCTGGGATGAGCCCCTGTACCTCCTGGGCATGTCTGAACGAGTGGGAGGGGCGCCTGGGCTAGGGGACCTGGAGGACCCTTCTGCCGTGTCCATGCTGAGTGACCAGTCACTGGGGCAGGTGAGGGCGGGATCACTTGACAGCAGGGAGAGAGCAGAGGCACTGTCTTCTCTAAGGACGACAGGCTGGGTGGGTTTGTCCCAGAACCTGTTAGACACCCTCACAGGAGAGCAAGTGGGCGGAGGTCGTGGTGGGCGCTAGGGTGAGACAGGAGGGAGGAATGGACCTGTTGAGCCACTGTGTCCGGCAGGGGGCCATGCAGTACACTGGTTAAGCACTGGGGTGCTGTAATTGTGGAGAACGAGTCAAATCCCAGGTCTGGTCTGCTATCACCCTGTGTAATCATAGGTGGGTTTCTCAACCTTTTATTTATTTATTTTCTGTGTGTGTGACAGAGACAGAGAGAGAGTTAGAGAGACAGATAGGGACAGACAGGAAGGGAGAGAGATGAGAAGCATCAATTCTTCGTTGCAGCTCCTTAGTTGTTCAGTGATTGCTTTCTCATATATACCCTGACTGGGGGCTGCAGCAGAGCGATTGACCCCTTGCTCAAGCCAGGGGTCATGTCTATGATCCCACGCTCAAGTCAGCGACCCCGCGCTCAAGCTGCTGAGCCCCTGTGCTCAAGCTGGCAACCTCAGAGTTTCGAACCTGGGTCCTCCACGTCCCAGTCCGACGCTCTATCCACTGTGCCACTGCCTGGTCAGGCTGAATTACTCAACCTTTTGGCACCTCAGTTTCCCTATCTGTACAGTGAGGATTATAGTATTTCCCTCTTGGGATTTTGTTAGGGAAATAAATGTCAGGTGCTCAGCAACTGTTAGCCATTATTCCTTTATTACACAGGTAGCAACCAGGACTGGGCCCCTTCAATGCAGAGTCTCTGTGACAACAGATATGGAGGCAGTTGGGGCAGCTGGACCCCAAAGGAATTGCTGGTCTAAGGATGCTGACAATAAAGGTATTTTTACAACTAATAAACCACAAATTTAAAACACCAAACTTGTTACCGGAACCAGGCCGGCTGGTAGTGTGTGTGCTCTTGACTTCTTGCAGGAAAGATTTCACAACATGAGTCCAGGTAATTCTGAGAGCTTGTTTATTAAGGTTGAGTGAGGACAGTGAAACGAAGGGCTTAGGATAGAAGTGGCAACAGGAGAGCCTCGGCGGGGCGGCTTTGACTTGATCAGAGAAAGGGGGGCCTTGCAGACAGGTGCAGGCGGTTAGCCCGGGACGATCTGCTGCTACCCATTGCTCCTCTGTTTACAAGTCTCCTGGGGTCCCTGAGAGTTTGGGAGATACACACCTGTGGGGAAAAAAAAGGGGGGGAAGGGAAGGAGCAGACATGCTCCAGGGAGGGAAAACGCTTGCTGGGGCCTTTGTTTTGAGGGTTTTAAAGGCTGGGAGTTTGGGGGAGGTCTTAGGGGAAGATCTCAATAGAATACTGTATACATCAGCTTTTCCAGGTGTGTCCTTTCAGGGTTGTGGGCTCCACTGATTGTACAGGTGCCAGGGCCGGGGGTGATTAGGCATCACAGCTGGTCCTGGTTTCACCTGCCTGGTTTTGCTGCTGTTCTGGGCCTGGAGCTGAAATACAACCGAAGCCTGGATGTTATCTCTAGGGAGGTGACCCTCTGCATCTGGTCATTGTACATCTGGTGCATCTGTACATTGCTCAGTCAGTTTGTTCAGCTATCTGTCTCAGTTTCCCCATTCCACTTGTCAAGGAACTTTCCTAGCTTTTTACTACCCGGCCTCAAACATTTATTATGTCCACAGTTTCTGTGGGTCAGGAATTCAGGTGTGGCTTGGATGGGTAATTCTGACTCCGGGTCTTTCAGGAGGCTGTAGTGGAGATGTTGGCCTGTGGCCTGTTGACGGGGGCTGCTGTTATCAGAAGGCTTGTCTGGGGCTGGAGGACTTGCTCCCAGGTCACTCATGTGGCTGCTGGCCGGAGGTCACGTGGGCACCTTGAGTGTCCTGATGACATGATAGCCGGCTTCCCCAGAGTGAGTGATTTAGGAGTGGCCCCGGAGGAAGGCAATGGAAGGTGCAGCACTTTTCATTGCCTGTTCTCTGAAGTCATACACCATCACTTCCACTTTATTCTAGTCATTGGAAGGAGGTTGCTGAGGCCAGCCCACACTCAAGGGACGGGAGGAATGTCAGAGACAGACACATGCAGTAACATGGCAATGACCACAAACAATAATAGCTATTCTGCGCCTAGGTGCTCTGTGCTGGGAACTTGACCACATGATGGCTAATTCCCACAGCTACTTTTTAGATCCCCACAACTACTTTCTAAAACTACTTCTATTGTCACAAGAAACTACCTAAATTCTGTGGAAAAGAAATTTTTTTAAAGCTCTTATTTTGTGATCATATTTTAATGTTTTTATTTTAACTTTTTTTTATTTTAAAAGTGAGAGTAGGGGAGATACAGAGACAGACTCCTGCATGTGCTCCTGACCGGGATCCATCTAACAACCCCTATCTGGGGCCGATGCTCTGCCCATCTGGGGCCATGCTCACAACTGAGCTATTTTTAGTGCCTGAGGTAGAGGCTCAAGGGAGCCATACTCAGCGCCCAAGGCCTACATGCTCGAACCAATCAAGCCATGGCTGTGGGAGGGGAAGAGAGAAAGAGAGAGAGAGCGAGAGAGCAAGCAGGGGGAGGGGAGAGAAGCAGACAGTCGCCTCTCCTGTGTGCCCCGATTGGGAATCAAACCTGGGACTTCCACACACTGGGTCGACACTCTACTGCTGATCCAACCAGCCAGGGCCAATATTTTTATCTTTTAAAATATTTTATTTATTGATTTTTAGAGAGAGATGGATATATATATATATATATCTCCACACACACACACACATCAACTCAGAGTTCCTTCACTTGAGTTGCTTATTGTTTCTTGTATGTACCTTGACCTGACAAACCCAGGGTTTCGAACTGGTGACTTCAGTGTTCCAGGTTGATGCTCTATCTACTGCACAACCACAGGTCAGACAGGAATTATGTTTCTTTTATGGTTGAAAATAGAGTGGTTCATCTTGATAAAGTGATTTGCCCAAAAACACCCATCCAGGAGGTGCCCATAGAGCTGTCTGCTCCTGAGGCCAGTTCCTTCCCCATGTCAGGCACCACTGGCTTCGGCCACACACAAGCTAGCCTTGACTTGGAAACCACATGTGACCATCTAGAGCAGGGGTCTCAAACTCAACTCAGCATGTGGGCCGCAGAGCAAGATCACAGCCGTTCGGCGGGCCGCACTAGGTCTACAAAAGGCAACTGTTACGCAACACTTTTCTCACTGCAGTTGAAAACAAAAATCAGTACAACAAGCACAATCGTACATGCAGTTTACTCAGTGTCACAAAACGACCAGAAACTGTAGTTTGCATCACAACTGCTGTTAACTAAGCTAATATCTAGCTAGGATGCTAGAGAAATGAAAAATACAAGTAGGCCCCTAGGCTTACTTAATTTTATCCAAAATATTTTGAACTTCGTGGATTAGTCTGCGGCCGCACAAAATTGTTCGGCGGGCCGCATGCGGCCCGTGGGCCGCAAGTTTGAGACCCCTGATCTAGGGAAATGAAGCCTCTTTAGAAGTAATTTATGAGGCACATAGTTGCAGGGTATGGGAAAGGCAGGGATTTTTAGTATATGTGCTGCCGAAGCGAGCACAAAAGGCAGGGATTTTTAGAGCCACACTAACCTGCGTTTGAATTCCAACTACACCACTTCATGCCTCAGTTTCCTCATCTGTGTGGTGGAAGAGATTGTTTCCATCCTCATGACCGCTGCAAGGATGGAAGAGGTATGTACATACCAGGTGTGCGGTGCTAACTGTTATTATCATGGGACGGGACCAGGTAGCTCTCAGGGCCCAGTTGCTAAAGGGCTGCCTTCCCTCTGAGTGCTGTGCTCTCCGGGTAGAAGCAACACCCTCTTTCCTGGTCTGGAGTCTTTATCAGGCCTTGCTTGGCAAAGACAGTATCTGAGGCATGTTGTTGCTGTGCCAGCCCCGTGAGTAGGGGCTGAGGCCAGGGTGTGCAAGCCTCAGGGCAGGGGACCCCTCGCTGCGGAAGACAGGCCAGGGATTCTGGCTGCGAGCTCCTCTGAACCTCTCCCTCCTGCCTTCCTCGCGTTTCCAGGGTCCCCAGCCTGGAGGGTTCTCCATGCACTTGCCCACTTCTACCAGCAGAGGGAGGAAGTGCTGTGTCTGGGAACCTAGGAAGCTCCAGGAGGCCTGGGGGGGGGGGGGGGGGGCTCCTGGCTGAGGTCTAGCGGGCTGATTTGGAGCAAAGCTGGCTAGATTGGGGGCTTTGCCCCTGCAAAGAGAGTACTCTTTGTGGAGCCCTAAAGCCCGGAGATGGGGCCGTGGAAAAGGAAGAAGAAAGGATGGTGTTTCCTGGGCCTGAGATGTCAGATCTCAGCCCTGCCTCCCTTGGGATCCAGGGGAAGAACTGAAGCCATTGTTTTTCACTCTGTAATCTGTTCAGCAAATGTCATCAAGTACCTGTCATGTGCCTGGATCCTGGTAGGCACTGGGCGCTCGTGTCAGATGTGGACTCTCAAAGGGCTGACATTTGGGGGAAGGGGCTGGGACAAACCAAGATGTACAAATGGAGGGATTGCAAATATGACATCAGGAAATAAAGACAGGACTGGGACAGGCGGTGACTTTAGTCTATGCCTCCCCTCACTTACCTAGATGACCAGGTGGGGTTGGGGTGGAGCCAGTCTGTGAGTCTGAATTGGAACTGCCTCCTCCGCAATGCCCTTCTGAGTCGTGGGCTCCTAACACCACCAGAAATGACCACAAGTCGCCCTAAGGACCTGGCAACGGCAGCAGGGAGGGCGTGTTGTCCACTAGCCTCCTGCAGGGTCATCTACGGAGCAAACCCCCTGAGGCCTGGAGTCAGACAGGCCTGGTGTCTAGTTTGGCTTGGTCACTTACCAGCTTTTCTACCTTGCCTAAGGTACCTAATGTCTCTGTTTCGGCGCCTGCAAAGCAGTGGTAAGAATTCCTACATAGCATGAGCTCTGGGGTATGTTCATCCCAGCTCTTCCTCTGGCCAGCTGTGAGGCCTCAGGCATGCATATTAGTTTTCTATTGTTGCTATAACACATTTCCACAAACTTAGCAGCTTAAAACAAGACACACTGATTATGTGACAGCTCTGTGGGTCAGGAGTCCAGGCACAAGTTAGCTGAGTCCTTTGCTCAGGGGACCAAAGCTGCAATCAAGGTATCAGCTGGAAGTTAGGGTCATTGAGGCTGTGGCCCTCTTCCAAACTCTGGGACTTTGGGCAGCTATGGAACTCACGGAGGCTGCATCTTCAAAGCCAGAAGGAGAGATCTCTCTGCGATGCCACCTTCTTGAAAAGGGTTCAGCTGATTAGGCCTGGCCCACCCACGATAATTTCCCTTTAGGTTAACTCAAAGTCAACTGATGAAATATTCTATTATATTTGCTGGTACCACCCCCTCACAAAGGGAGGGCATTTATTCACACCATGTACACCAAGGGGCAGGAATATTGGAGGCCATCTTAGAATTATCAACATGACAAAAATATTTTAAAGTAATAATCATGTAAAAATCAGTAATAATTATTTTAATTTGTTCTTTAGTCTTGAAAAATAAACACAGAAAAAATGTAAAATTTAAAGATATTGTTCAAATTCAGTTAAATATTTCACCAAATTGTGCTTACCAAACAAAAATGTTCCAGTTCTTTGCTCACAGTCTACATCATGGTTTTCGATTTTAAGCACAAGACAAATCTCCATATGGCCCTAGAGAATGACAGAATTGAAGGAACTCAAGTCCTAGTTTTTGTTTGTTTGTTTGTTTTCACACTCAGTAAGCTCTAATTTTTAAATTTAAATTTACTATTTAAGTGCAGAAATGTGCAATACCATAGGGTTTGGGGACACAAGCTGCTCATGAAGTGAGCTTGAATGATTTGGAACTGTTAGGAACTTATTCTAGAAACACACAGGTGGGAAGTGAGCAAGATGTCCTTCTGCAGGTGAAAGGACAGTGGTACATCTAGACAATGGAATATTATTTCACAAGAAGAAGAAATCAGCTATCAAGCCATGAAAAGATGGAGGCACCTTCAATGCATATTGCTAAAGGGAAGAAGCCAATCTGAAAACCGTAGGATTCCAACTAGATGACGTTCTGAAAAAGTAAAAAATGTTGAGACAACATGACCAGGCGGTGGCACAGTGGACAGAGCATCAGACTGGGACTCAGAGGACCAGGTTTGAAACTCCAAGGTTGCCAACTTGAGCGCAGGCTCATCTGGCTTGAGTGGAGGCTTACTAGCTTGAGTGTGGAGTCGTTGGCTTGAGTATGGTATCATAGACATGACCCCATGGTCGCTGGCTTGAAGCCCAAGGTCACTGGCTTGAACAAGTGGTTACTTGCTCTGCTGTAATCCCCCTCCTCCCCAAGTCAGGGTACATATAAGAAAGCAATCAATGAACAACTAAGGTGCTGTAATGAATTGATGCTTCTCATCTCTCTCCCTTCCTGTCTGTCTGTCCCTATCTGCCCCTCTCTCTGTCTCTGTCACACAAAAAAAGAAATGTTGAGACAGTAAAAAAATTAGTGGTTGCCAGGGGCTCAGGGAGGGATGAATAGGTAGAACTTATTGCAAGGCAGTGAAACTATTATATGATAGGAGAATGGTGGGAACATTGTATATTTGTAAAATTCATAGAACATCTAATACAAAAAGTGAACTCTTATGTAAAGTTAATAATAATGTATCAATATTGGTTCATCAATTGTAGCAAATGTACCACACTAATGGAAGATGTTAATAATAGTGGAAACTGTGTGCACAAAATTTTTCTGTAAACCTAAAACCGCTCCAAAAAATAGTCTGTTAGCTAAAATAAAAAAGGAACCCACATGTGTAACTACGTCTGTGTGTCACAGGCTGCCCAAATAACCCGGAGCTTTTCGAATTACAGTCACGCACAATGTGACCCGTATTAAAGGATAAGTAACAAAAATTTGCTAATTGGAAGTTAACACACATTAAAGAGCAACAGTAACCGTTGTTTTTGTTTAGAACTTAGATCAGCAAAAGATTCTTTTTTTAGAGAAAGGGTATTTTATCTGATATAGTTTAAAATGATAGAGTTTAAAGTTGCTGCGCGCTGTCCGGGTAGCTCAGTTGGTTGGAGCATCATCCTGTTATGCAAAGGCTGTGGGTTCCATCCCGGTTGGGGCACATACAGGAACAAATTAATGTTTCTCTTTCTCTCCCTTCCTCACTCTCTCTCAAAATCAATCAATAAAAATTTTAAAAAGTTACTGCTTGGTAAAAAGAAAATTGCTGCGTGGTGATAATTAAATGGAGACCAACTTTTGGTTTATTTTACTAATGATTTGAAACTATCTGAAATTACACCCCTGTATAGGCTGCACAGAGGTGGACCCTGCACTGCCTGCGCTTAGTTTACCACAGCCAACAAGCCTGGGGTTGATGAGAAGCATCCATTCTCCATTTTCCAACAGCATGTCCCTATTCAGGAACATGTCACATGGCCTATTAACAGGCAGAAAAGAAAAGGAACTATTCTTTTCCCATGTCCTTTAATAAATTTTTTTTTCTTTTTTTGTATGTTTCTGAAGCAAGAAGCGGGGAGGCAGAAAGACAGACTCACGCATGCATCCAACTGGGATCCACCTGGCATGCCCATCAGGGGGTGATGCTCTGCCCATCCAGGGCATTGCTCCTTTGCAACCAGAGCCATTCTAGCACCTGAGGCGGAGGTCATGGAACCATCTTCAGCACGCGGGCCACTTTGCTACAATAGTGCCTTGGCTGCAGGAGGGGAAGAGAGAGATAGAGAAAAAGGAGAGGGGGAAGGGTGGAGAAGCAGATGGGCACTTCTCTTGTGTGCCCTGGCTGGGAATCAAACCCAGGACTTCCACATGCTGGGCTGATGCTTTACCACTGAACCAATCATCCAGGACCTTGTTTTCTTTTTTCTTTTTCTTTTTATTATTTTAGGTGAGAGGAGGGGAGATAGTGAGGTGGGCTCCTGCATGTGCCCCATATGGGGCCAATGCTCAAATACCAAGCTATTTTTAGCACCTGTGACTGACTCGCTTGGAATCGAGCTATCTTCAGAGCCTGGGGTCATGCTTGAACCAATTGAGCTGGCTGTGGAAGGGGAAGAGGGAAAGAAACAGATAGTTGCTCCTCCTGTGTGCCCTCACTGGGAATCAAACCCGGGACATCCATATGCTGGGCTGGCACTCTATCCACTGAGCCACCAGCCAGGGCCAAAACTTTTTGTTTTCAATAGACTATTTTTTTAAGTGCATTCTTAGGTTCACAGCAAAACTGAGCAGAAAATACATAGAGTTCTCAAATACCCCCTCTCCCTACTCATGCACAGCCTTCCTCCCCCCTCCCCATTGACATTCTGCACCATAGCAGTGCATTTATTACAATCAGTGAATCTACATTAGCACATCATTATTATCCAGAGTCCATAGTTTGCATTAGGGTTCACTCTTGGTGTTGTACATTCTATGGGTTTGGACAAATGTATAATTTTGTCCAAAAAGTTTATAATACATTATACATTAGCATAATACATTACAGTATTATGCAGAATAGTTTCACTGCCCCTCAGACCTGTGCTCTGACTATTCATCCCTCCCTCCTCCATAACCCCTGACAACCATTGTTCTTTTTATTGTCTCCATAATTTTGCTTTCCCAGAATGCCATGTAGTTGGAATCATACAGTACATAGCCTTTTCAGATTGGTTTCTTTTACATAGTAATATGCATTTAAGTTTTTTCTATGTCTCTTCATGGCTTGAAGTCTCACTTTTTCTTGCTCAATAGTATTCCATTGCATGGATATGCCACAGCGTATTCATTCTCTCATCTCACATGTCCCTTCCTAAGCCAGTCACAGGCAAGGGGAAAGGGATTCCCACATGTGACTAAGGGACTGACAGGTGTCAGTCCTGGGGCAGGGGAGAGTCCAGCCTTCTCTGCAGCTCAAGCTGCCTAATACAGGACAAATTCCTGAAGAGTCATTGAATGAGGTTGGAGTGGTGAAATGACTGCTGTGTGGGTGACCAACCGTGCTGCTCCAGGGGCCGCATCTTTTTTTAAACAAATGAGATATTTCTCTATAAAACAATTCACTTTAGCAAATTTGCATAAAAATAAAATAAAATAAAACAAAATTCAACCACCATCCCAACTTCAGGTGATTACTACTGTTAGCATTGTATGGTATTTCCTTCCAGAATTTTCTTGTTAGTGGTAGTGACACACGTAACGAGACAGTAATTTGGGACTTCCTTTTCCAGTTGTGTCTGAGGCATGAAGACAGAGTCACCACATGTGGACGGAGTTGCCGGGCAGACATTACGGTTGAGAACCAGTGAGGTGGGCTCATCTGTATCGAGGGCAAAAGAGGACAAAGAACGGGAGTTTTGGGGGAATTTTGAGAGGATGTCTGTAGAAAGTTGTGCTTTGAATTCCCAACCCCTTGGGCAGCTGAGGTCCCCAACCCAAAGAGAGGAGTTTCCCTCATCTCAAGCCTGGTAGGATGAGCTTCAAGGAGACCCACTGGAGAACCTGGTATGTATCTCCTGGAGTTTGGGGGGCCAAGGAAGCATGTCTGATATAAATCCAAGGAGTCTAAAGGTAGGGGGCTGTGGCTTTAAACTTGAGAAGGCAAAAGGGTAAGAATTTTAAAAAAACAAAAACCCAAAACAAAACCCAAACCTCCTTTGGGAGCCAGTTCCATTTTACAGATAGATGTGTGCATGTTCCCTGTGGACCCGTAGAGGATGGTGTGTGAGGAGGGAGAGGTGGCCTAGAGCTGCTTTAGATTTGGCTGGAGAGGACAGCCGTGGGTGATGGGACCCCAACCCACGATCAGTATGGCTGGGCTACTGGAAACAGGTGCTTAGGGGAGAGAGGTCGTTAAGTGCTGTCTAGGTCTTCAGAGGGGTTCTGGACTTTTCTCAGCTCTTAACCCTGCTTTCCAGCTTTGTCAGGCTCCTCCCTCTCTGGGGTCTCCACCTTCTTTCTGTGGATACATTTCCCCACCTCTCCAGGCACCAGAGTCCCAAACCTATATACCCTTTCTAGTTTCTTGCCAAACTCTGCCCTTTTCGGGTTCAGCCAGATGTTAATGGGATCTTCCTCTGCCCAGATATTTGCTGGTTGAAAATTAAGGGAGGGCTTTGACGAGGAGGAAATGTTTAGACTTTCTCTACCAGGGCTGTGAACAGTTGCTTACTTAAGGGCAACACATCTTATTGCTGTACAGAAAACAAAGCAAAACTCCACAAACCCACAGGGTAGATTCACATGAGGAATGCTTTGCTACATGCTTTTTATCCTTTCCTTTTGGAACTTCTATTAAAAATGTGATAGGCCTTCTTACTCTATCTTTTGTGTCTCTTTCTCTTGCTTCTGTTTTTTCCATCTTTAATCTCTCTCTGCTGCATTCTGGATAGGTTCTTTAGACCTAACTTCTAGTTCACTAATTCTCTTTACATTTGTGTCTAATCAGCTGTTAATCCCATCCTTTGAAATCCCAATTTCATTTTTCTTTCTAGAGCTAGAATTTCTATTTGGCTCTTTTCAAATTTGTTACATCACTTTTTTTTTTTTCTGTATTTTTCTGAAGCCGGAAACGGGGAGAGACAGACAGACTCCCGCATGCGCCCGACCGGGATCCACTTGGCACGCTCACCAGGGGGCAACGCTCTGCCCACCAGGGGGCGATGCTCTGCCCCTCCGGGGCGTCGCTCTGTTGCGACCAGAGCCACTCTAGCGCCTGGGGCAGAGGCCAAGGAGCCATCCCCAGCACCCGGGCCATCTTTGCTCCAGTGGAGCCTCTGCTGAGGGAGGGGAAGAGAGAGACAGAGAGGAAGGGGGGGGGTGGAGAAGCAGATGGGAGCTTCTCCTGTGTGCCCTGGCCGGGAATTGAACCTGGGACTTCTGCACGCCAGGCCGACACTCTACCACTGAGCCAACCGGCCAGGGCTTGTTACATCACTTTTTATTGTTTCTTGTTTCCTGACAGATTTTTCATGGTTGGCCTTTTATTACTTTGAATATGGTCAGCACAGTTATTTTTAGTTTACACTGATAATACCAATACTTTATCTACTTTTGGTTCTATTTTTATTGTCTGCTGCTTCCTTGGTTCTTCTTGTGAATATTGGAATAATATCTTGAAGCCTTGGATTGAAAATCCAGAAAAAATATATTTTTTTTGCTTCAGCCAAATGCTTGGGGATGTTACAATTCTGGGACCACCACAATTCAATTTCAAGACTTGCTATTTCCTGGTAAGATACCAGGGTACAAGCAAGGACTGGTTTATACCAAGTTCATTCCCTGCCACCTCTGTACCCCATCCAAAGTATATAATTCCACTTCTGGACTCCACAAATGACAAGCTATGAATTTTCACTTCTTTCCTTCCAGCCCTGAGAATACTCAAAGCCCAACTCCTGCTTTTAGTACCTGTTTCTTCTGCACAAGAAAATGTTCTCAGACAAGAGCAGCTTTGTAGGCTGGGCTTATAGCACTGAATTTTTGTCTTCTCCCAGGTTTTAGCCAAGTAATTCTTCAGGAGTCTGTAATGTTGATATTTTCAAGAAGATGTTTTTCTAATTTTTGGCCCAATTTCCTTTCATTGTCCTCTGTGGTGATCTGGTCTCTGAATTACCTTGTTTACTGTGACCAGGAGTTCACACGATGAATGAGTAACTGTGACCTTAGTACTTGAAAAACAGCAACCCTGGCCTTGTTCTCTAGAAGAGGCTTTGCTGCCTTCCTCAGCTTATTTAATCACAAAGAGACCGACATCGGCCAAGAACACATCTGTCTTAGTCATGCAGGATGAGCAGTGCCAGCCTCACATAGCTACTCTCTTGGCCCCAATTTTTCTCTTGCCACAAGCATAAGCAGCAATAGTCAAGAGGCCAGGAGATTTCCGTCCTGGCTTTGGCACCAGCTCATTCCCTATCATGGGTAAGGAAGTCACTTCCCCTTTGCTTTTTAAATAGTATCTCTGCAACATAAGCTTAAAAAGCAGAGATAGGCCTGACCAGGCGGTGGCGCAGTGAATAGAGTGTCGGACTGGGATGCGGAAGGACCCAGGTTCGAGACCCTGGGGTTGCCAGCTTGAGCGTGGGCTCATCTGGCTTGAGCAAAAAGCTCACCAGCTTGGACCCAAGGCCACTGGCTCGAGCAAGGGGTTACTCGGTCTGCTGAAGGCCCGCGGTCATGGCACATGTGAGAAAGCAATCAATGAACAACTACAGTGTCTCAAGGAAAAACTGATGATTGATGCTTCTCATCTCTCTCTGTTCCTGTCTGTCTGTCCCTATCTATACCTCTATCTGACTCTCTCTGTCCCTGTAAAAAAAAAAAAAAAAGCAGAGATAATGCCTGTCAAAATACTCAACATGCTGCTTGCCACATTTAGATGCTCAAAAATGTTTGATGACTATTAATCTAAACCAGGTACATGACTATATCAATTTAGTTTCATAAACTAGAAATATCTCCCAAATAACAATAGTTTTTAAAAAGAGTATCTCTCTCTCTCTCGTGTACAGACGTCTGGAGGCAGGCGGTCCAAGGCTAGGGCAGCGACTCCACATTCGTCAGGGCCTTGGGTGCTTTCCATATTGCAGTTCCTCCCTCTTTCGTGCTTTGCCTCTTGGCCTAAGAGGCTGCTCAGGCTTCCACTGTGTTTCAGGCAGCAGGAGGAGGAAAAGCAGGAGAGGGGCACCCCTCCCATTCCAGGAGACCCCTTGGCAGTCCTGCACGATACACCTGTTAACGTCGTGGACCAGAGCTTCCGTATGGCTCACACTAGAGCTACAGGGAGAGTGGGGAAGCAGGATCTCCGAGCCTGGTGGCACCCGGCTATTTGTAGGGTTCTTTCTCTAAGGAGGACAAGGAAGAGGGGGGTGGATAGGCAACTGACAGTTTCTTGCCACAGTGACTTCAGTGACTTGGACTGGAGCACTTTTCCTTATTGAACTTTCGTTTCCTCTTCTATAGAAATTGATGGTGGCAGTGGTGGCACTATTGGCATCTTGGGTGGTACAGTTATTTCCCGCACAGAACTTCTCGGATGCAATGTGGGGCATTAAACATCCATGGGTCGTGTCTGTTTGCTCTCAGTAGTGCCCTAGGCATAGGGACCACCAGAGCAGCCCCACTCTTTTCTAACTGCTCCAGGGACAATACGGCTGACTCCCTGTTGAGAATCCCTAGATGGGATGAATCTGAAGTCCTTCTAAGAATGGCGTTCTTTGAGAACCTGTGATTCTATAATGCTTGGGTCTCAGTAACTCCATCTGTCGAATGGGAAGCAGAGGGGAGAAGACAGGAATGCAAATGTCTCCATCTTTAGTCTTTCCTAGCTTTGTGGGGAGAAAGGAATCATTATGCAGTTACAGTCAAGGTCATTGGCCTCCGGGTGGTCAGAAAAGGAGAAATGACAGACAGAAGGAAGGAGCCAGGACAGAACTTTCCAAGAAAGGAGAGGTAAGGTAGGCAGAAACCCAGAATATCTAGTCCCCATAGGGTCCCTCTGGCCCTTCTCAAAGCCCTCTGCCCTTGCTCTGTCATTAGAGATGGAGGGAGAGCCATCTTCGAGAACTTGGCATGCTAGCCTTCATCTGTCATGATGGCCTCATTAGCGGCTCCCATGTCCATTGGCAGGACCTCATAAGTGGGGCCTGTCTGACCTTTGGGGCAGCAGATGCTACATCTGGCAGGGCTGATGAAAGACCCCAGGGCTCAGTCCCTTCCTGCCCCTAGTCCCTGCCGGGGTGGCAGGTGGGTCACAGTGCGCTTACTGCAGTGGGTGAGGAGGGAGGCAGGGGGAGGACGTGTGGGGCTCGAGAGTCAGGCTGCCTGGATTCAAACCCAGTTCCCACACTTATTTGATCATGTGACGTTGGACAAGGCCTTTCTGGTTTGTTCCCTTGTCTGCACAATGGGGACAACAATAGTACACATCTTACACAGTTGTTCAGCGTGAGCAGAGCACGGGAATAGTGCCTGGCAGGCAGTGGGCACTCAGGAAGCGGCAGTCCTTGTCCTTCTGGGTGGAGTGCCACCTCTCTCTGTTCCTGGTCACGTGACTCTCATGCCTATTGTGTGGCTTCCAGAGTTTAAGCCATTGCCTGAAAGTTCCACAGTTCACCGAAGCTTGTACTCTCCACCACTCCTTGCCGGAGGGAGGTGTTCTGGGAGGGAGTAGGGAGGGGACCAGTGGAGGCCACTTAGCAAGCAGAGCCAATCTGGGCACTGCTCAAAGTGGGCACCTGAGCACCCAGCTGCCCTCAGCCATGCCCTTCGTAGGTCAGGGAATTAGTGCCCCCCTATGCCACGTACTCCTGTGCAGACAGACACAGGGGGCTCACAGCAGCATTACAGTGTTACCTGCAGCTGCCAGGAGCCCAGTAAAAGGCTATTGGAGCTGCCAAGCCATAGGCAGGGAGATCCCAAGGGGCCCATGAACGAGCTCTCTTGAGTTAGCCGGCAGCTCAGACCCGACTCAGATGTTGTCGGGGGAAGGATGCTCACAGTGTGGAGGCTCTCGATTGGGGCATCTCTCAGTTGCCTTCATGGCACCTGCTTCTGCCTGCCCTTGGCTCACTGTTGCTGGGTGTAGAGAGGGAGAGCATGGTATGGGCAGAGGCTGGGGGCAGCAGCAGGGTCTGTGGCAGACGCTTTGGGTCTGAGGTCAGAGACCTGAGCACCAGTCCCGGTTCTTGGATTCATTATCATTGAGTGTGACATTTAAACTAACAATAATTATGGCACTATCATTACAGATGTCAATGAATAATGAATATGAACTAACAATGAGAATAACTATCTATTCTTAGTGCTTACTATGTGCTGGGCATTACGCCAAGTGCTATCTATGAACTCCCTCCTTTAATTCTTCTAGTCTTATGAGGAAAGTACCGCCAGTCCTGTTTTCAAAGAGGAAACGGCGCTGTGAGGGCTTACTGGCTTGTTCCAGGTCACACAGCAGGTAAAGGGGAGAGGCTGGGACTAATTCCTCTGCGTCCGCTCTGCGGGCCACAGGCTGGACATCCATACCACTTATGAGATGTGAACCACTTTGCCTTCCTGTGCTTCCTTTTGCTCAGTGGCAAAATGATTTTATTTTATTTTTTATTTTATTTTATTTTGTATTTTTCCGAAGCTGGAAACGGGGAGAGACAGTCAGACAGACTCCCACATGCGCCCAACCGGGATCCACCTGGCATGCCCACCAGGGACGACGCTCTGCCCACCAGGGGGCGATGCTCTGCCCCTCAGGGGCGTCACTCTGCTGTGACCAGAGCCACTCTAGCGCCTGGGGCAGAGGCCAAGGAGCCATCCCCAGCGCCCGGGCCATCTTTGCTCCAATGGAGCTTTGGCTGCGGGAGGGGAAGAGAGAGACAGAAAGGAAGGGGGGGGGTGGAGAAGCAAATGGGCGCTTCTCCTATGTGCCCTGGCCGGGAATCGAACCTGGGTCCCCCACACGCCAGGCCGACGCTCTACCGCTGAGCCAACCGGCCAGGGCAGTGGCAAAATGATTTAAAAAACTTTTACTCTGATTGTATTACAGGGTAGTGGTTAAAACTAATTGAATAGGGATGTGACAAGTATTTGTAAGTTCAGACAAGTATTTGTAAATTCATCCATTATTCGGTCAATGATGATTTTTCAACCCCCTATCTTTTGCTGGTTGCTTTTCTAGGGACCAGAGATACAACAGTGAACAAAGCAGGCGAGGTGCTGCCTTGGTTCCCCCTCATGGGGGTGGGATAGGGAGACATACAACACACTAGTCAGTGAATGAACAAGGGTGTTGATTTCTGATGGTGCTCAGTCCTCTGTATAAACTAGGACAAGTGGCAGGACTCACCCTACTTCTGGGTTGGGAAGAAGGGCCATCTTGTAGTAGGCGTCACTTGGAGTTGGAGCCCACTGACTCAGAGTCAGCCATGCAAAGAATGTTAGCCGTAAAGGGAGAGCAGGGAAGGGCTGGCCTGTGGCTGGGGACAGAGTGGAGGGGACCACAGTGCGAGAGGGAGACAGAGTCAGGCAGAGCTGGCCTTGAGAGTCTGTGGATACTGGTAGGCGGTCTGGATTTTATTCTCAGGGCAGTGAGAATCTAATTGCATCATTTAGAAACACATGTGTTGTGGAAAACTAGACCAACAATGGCTTAAACAAATAGAAATCTGTGTTTCTTAGTTATAAAGAAGCCTGCAGCCAGACGGCTGTTGATACCAGTTCAATGGCTGACAATGTTAGGATTGACATCCTACCACTCTCCTGTCCTGGCTTGTTGTAAGTGGCTGTGGTTGCTCCCGGTGTCACATCTATGTACGAGGCAGATTCTGCTCACTTCTCAGTAATCAGAACTGCTCTTAGCTGTAAAGGAGGCTGGAAAATGAAGTCAATTCTAAGAATATTCTTCTTTGGCTTGACCAGGTGGTGGTGCAGTAGATCGTGCATTGGCCTGGGATGCTGAGGACCCAGGTTCGAAACACTGAGGTCGCCAGCTTGAGCGTGGAATCATAGACATGATCCCATGGTTACTGGCTTAAGCACAGAGGTCACTGGCTTGAGCCCAAGGTTGCTGGCTTGAGCAAGGGGTCACTGGCTCGGCTGGAGCCCCCCAGTCAAAGCACGTATGACAAAGCAACCAATAAACAACTAAGGTACTGCAACTATGAGGTGATGCTTCTTATCTCTCTCCCTGCCTGTCTGTCTGTCCCTGTCTTTCTCTCTCTCTCTCTCTCTCGCTAAAAAAAAAAAAAAAAAAAAGAAAAGAAAAAAAGAATATTCTTCTCTGGCCCCAAGAGGGGAAGCAGGAAGGAGAGCCGGGCTGGAGGCGGGGTGTGGGTGCCCAGCCAGTGTGTGCAGCACCAGTGCTTGTCAGCCGCTCACAGGCTTGGGATCTTCCGGGTGGGGCCTGAGACTGCATCTCAGACAAGCTATCCGGAGATGCTGACTGATGTGGATGCTCTGTTGCCCACCGTTTGAGGAACACAGGTAGACATCACTGGGGAGTTTTAAGTAAGAAAGTAGTTACTGGCCCTGCCCAGGTAGTTCACTTGGTTAACTGTTAGCACGCCGTCCTTATATTCCAAGGCTGGGGTTGAATCCTCAGTCAGGGCATGTACAAGAATCAGCCACTGAATGCGTGGATAAGTGGAGCAATGGATCAATGTTTCTCTCTCTCTAAAAATCAATAAAAGAAAAAAAATGTAGTTACCTAATTTCTATGGTTTTGTGATGAATGAATGCAGTGCAGGGTACTAGAAGGGACACTGGGGAGCTAGTTAAGAGCTCAGATATCATGGCCGCTCGGGTTCAGGTGGTGGGTTTTTTTTTTTTTTTTTTTTTGTATTTTTCTGAAGCTGGAAACGGGGAGAGACAGTCAGACAGACTCCCGCATGCGCCCGACCAGGATCCACCCGGCACGCCCACCAGGGGCGACGCTCTGCCCACCAGGGGGCGATGCTCTGCCCCTCCGGGGCGTCGCTCTGCCACGACCAGAGCCACTCCAGCGCCTGGGGCAGAGGCCAAGGAGCCATCCCCAGCGCCCGGGCCATCTTTGCTCCAATGGAGCCTTGGCTGCGGGAGGGGAAGAGAGAGACAGAGAGGAAGGAGGGGGTAGGGGTGGAGAAGCAAATGAGCGCTTCTCCTATGTACCCTGGCCGGGAATCGAACCCGGGTCCCCCGCGCGCCAGGCCGACGCTCTACCGCTGAGCCAACCGGCCAGAGCCAGAACTTCATTCCTTTTTAAGGCCGAATAATATTTCCTCTTGTGGCAGGACCACATCTGTGCATTCATTCCTCTGCCCATGGACATTTGCGTTGTTTCCCCCTTGTGGCTATTGTGACAAATGTTGCTATGCACATGGGTGTGCAAGTGTCTGTTTGAGTCCAGCGGTTGCTGTGCGGTGTTCTGGGCCAGCCGAACTTGCAGGAATAGGAAGGAGAGGCAGGACTAGAATTGAGAATGACTCCGGGGTTTCTTTGCTTGGTGGCGTCGGCATTTATTAAGATGGGAAAGAAGTTGTAAAATGCTCAGCAAACAGCGGGTAATATCATTATTTTATTCAGAATTGTTTTAAGGAGTTATCAGCTATGAAATTACCCTAATAAAGGGACCAACACATCACTTCCAGAACTCATACGTCTGGGGCCTGGGAATACAGGTTTCTGCATTCCTCCAGGAACTGCCTGATTTAAATCAGAAGTTGGCAGACGGTGGCCCAAGTCCAAATCCAGCCCACCACCTGCTCTTGTACAGCCCGAGAGCTTGAGAACAGTTTTCACAGTTTTAAATGTAAATGTGAAAAAAAAGACCATGTAGCCCTTTAGCTAGAACAGTTGTTCAACTTTTCCTCTTGGCCGGCAAAACCTAAAATATTTACTATCTAGCCCTTTACAGAAAAGGTTTGCTGACCCCCGGCCTAAATTAATTGGTTTGGCTCAAACTGAAGAAGTGTGCTCAAGTGGAAATAAACAAAATAAAACAAAAACTAAAACCCTCCTTCCTCACCACGGCTGATGGACTTCTATGTCCCCCCCCCCCGCCAGGAGTATGTGCTGGTTATACCATACAGCAACCATCCCACCCAGCTGAGCCCTCTGCAGGTCACTGAGGTTACGGCCCCAGGTAGTTCAGACCGTGACTCTAATTAATGCCAATGTGGTGCTGTTTACCAGGATCAAGTGATTTATTTCAGCATCTAAATTTTAAATGGTATCTATGCTTCCCGGGAAGCTGTTTGGTTAAGAAAATTGCCCATAATAAATGCATGCAATAAATCTATTATTTTGAACCTAAGGAAAGGTATCCAAATTTTACAAGGGAAAATCAGTTTCTCCTCAACTTACCTAAATATGTGTTTGATAAATAGTTTAAAGCAATGATTTGAATGGGTGCCAAATTATCAGCTTGCCAAAGTGCAATCACGGCTCTTATTTTTCCAATTAATCAGGCAGAAAAAAAAATTCATTTGCTAGAATCTCCCTAGTGAGGCTTCTTCTCTACTCCTCAATTATCCAAGAATCCATGGCACTGATTCGGTCCAACAGGCTTGGTCGCGCTTTGAAGTACTGAGTGGGAAGGTGTCTGGAGAGGGTGGCTTGTCCACTCGGTGGCCCGTCCACTCAGTGGCCCTGGCTTTCGGAGTAGACTGGAGGCTTGCACCTGTCCACTGTTTTTGGTGCATGTGGTATGATTTCTATAGCAAGCTGATCCTGGCCAGTATCAAACGTCTTCCCCGGAGAACTCTCCACACCCCCCTTGGAGGGTGCAGGGCTTGCGCAGGAGACTCTTTGGATCCTTTGCAGATTTACCCCCCTGCTCCTCAGTACAGCTAGTGCTTGACTTACGACCACGACTGGTTCCAACAGACTGGTGGTAACACGATTTGGTCGTAAGTTGAGTAGGCTATATGTACAGTACTGTGAAATGAAGTTATAAAAATCTTTAAGTCATATTTTATCATAGTTTTCTTTTATTATTGTTATATATCATAATTTTCTTTGTTCATTTTATGCCATTTGTATCATCTCTATACCATTTTGTTTCTTATTTTTACATTCAGCAGGTTTAAGTAAAACACTACATTATCAGCACAACTGGTTTAATATTTGCAAAACATACAAAATTACAAAATACAGCCTGACCAGGTGGTGGCGCAGTGGATAGAGCGTCGGACTGGGATGCGGAAGGACCCAGGTTCGAGACCCCGAGGTGGCCAGCTTGAGCGCGGGCTCATATGGCTTGAGCAAAGAGCTCACCAGCTTGGACCCAAGGTCCCTGGCTCCAGCAGGGGGTTACTCGGTCTGCTGAAGGCCCGCGGTCAAGGCACATGTGAGAAAGCAATCAATGAACAACTAAGAAGTCGCAACGCGCAACGAGAAACTGATGATTGATGCTTCTCATCTCTCTCCGTTCCTGTCTGTCTGTCCCTGTCTATCTCTGCCTCTGTAAAAATAAATAAATAAATAAATAAATAAAAATTAAAAAAAAAAAAAAAAAAAAAAAAAAACAAAATTACAAAATACAGGTGTAAAAAATACCATAGGAAACATTTTCCCAATTGCAAAACATATCAAAATATATAAACATGTATGAAACATTTTATTGGCCGCTGGTGCTTGGCTGCGGATCGTTGATGTCGTGTCATCTGAGGCAGCAGTTGGGGTTACTGGAGTTGTTTTTTTCATAAACATGTGCGATCGCATTCACTTTCTTTCCTCCTTTGTACTTGTTTGTTGATTGCTGTCTCATATGCGCCTTGACCAGGGGGTTACAGCAGAGCAAGTGGCCCCTTGCTCAAGCCAGTGACTTTGGGCTCAAACCAGCGACCATGGGGTCATGTCTATGACCCCATGCTCAAGCCAGTGACCCTGCACTCAAGCTGATGAGCCTGTGCTCAAGTCGGATGAGCCTGCGCTCATTTTTGTGTCGAGATCAATGGCCTTTCTTTCTTTCTTGGCAGGCTGAGGCGTAGATAAAGACAATTTCCTCTTGGTAGACACCTTGGGAGGGGTTTGATGAAAAATATCCAAGACACAAAACACAAATTGTTGTACTGAGCCTGGAATAACAGTTGAAATGGTGCACGCAGAGATGGTAGTGCTGCCGGAAGCTGGTCCTCACTGTTGAACGCTCAGCTGGGCAATGCTTGCACTGCCAGGCGCAGAGCAGTCGTGGCTAGCGATTGTGGTCGTAAAGTTGAATGGTCGTAAGTTGCATAGGTCGTAAGTCGATCAATATCTGTAATCCCTTCTGCATACCAAGGTAGATCAGGAGTGATGGGCTTTCTGAGGCATAGGAAGTCCTGGGCAATGGATGTCTACTTGCCTCACCTTTGCATAACCAAGAGGGGTTCGTGGGAGTCTTCCTCTTCTCCCCCACTGAGAACACTGGACTCACATGATTTGTTGGTTCACCTGGTGGAAGTGGCCAGCAGCTTCTGTTTTGCAAAGTTCATTTATTCACTCATCAGATGCTTATACAGCATCTCATGCACTGGGCACTGTCCTAGGCACTTGGGACATACCACTGAGCAAAGCAACAAAGAACCCCTGCCCTCATGAAGCTTCATGGGAGCATGTTAAGTTCTGCTCTGGAATACAGCACACTGCTGGGAGGCCCAGAGGTAGAAGGACCAGGTGCTGTGCATGTGGGTGTCCAGGGCACTGGGAAAGGCTTCACACGAGGAGATTTGCTGGGGTTTTGAATGCTGAGTAGAATTTGCCAAGGCACACCGGGGCAGGGTAGGGGAACAGATGCCCTGGTTTCTTACAAATAAATCAGCTCCAGGAGGGGTCACTCAGGGAAAAAGGCATCTGTGAGTAGGCTCGGGCCACTGAGGGATTTGAATGCTGTGCAAAGAAGTTTGGACTTCATTTATGGCCTCGCTTTCAGGGACCCCAGTAGTGAGCAGGGTAGGGGGAGACATTTACAAAGGTTTCACGGTGAGTGGCGCCCTCTCCAGCTGTTCCCTGCCTCTCTTCCATTGGTTTATGGTCCAGCCAAAGTCTCCGTTCAAGGGCTGGCTATGTGGGTGCCTAATGGAGGGTGCCCTGATGTGCTGTCTCATCCCCAACCTTTCTAGTGATCTCACTGAATAACTTCTCCCCTTCCTGGGTGCCTGCGTGCAGCACCTACTGATTTAGGACCAGAATTCATTAGCACCCTTTCTCCCTCTGGGCATCTTCAAGGGCCAGGACGATTTCCTCTGGCTGGTCTTTTCAGCTCTAAGTGGTTCTCTGTATACAGTGTTTCTAACTGTGGGCTCAGTCCCAACCCTGGGGGCTCTGAAACAGCAGCAGGTGGGACTCTGACCAGGTTCCCTTCAAGGTTGGTCCTTGGACCATGTGAGCTTGCATCACCCTGTTGAAAATAAATGCAGACCCCACCTCAGATCTGCTGAATTTGAATCTTCAAGAGTGGGGCACGGAGCCAGCTTTTAGGATATGCCCCCTCCCCAGTAGTCCTTATACATTTGCAAGTTTGAGTACGACTCTGTAAAAGACAAGCTCTTAACATTTTGGGGGAGCTGAGGGGAGCTTTCCTTGATTAGATTTTATGCATTTAGCACCCAGATATGATAGAACCTTGGCTCTGGCCTCTGCCTGCTGGTGTCTCAGCCTCCAGAGTCACCATCAGGAGGTTGTTGTTCCATGTAGAAAGGGTGAAACTGTCTAACTTAAAGCTACATTTTTTTTTTTTAATTTCCTGAAGCTGGAAACGGAGAGAGACAGTCAGACAGACTCCCACATGCGCCTGACCGGGATCCACCTGGCACGCCCACCAGGGGCGATGCTCTGCCCACCAGGGGGCGATGCTCTGCCCCTCCGGGGCATTGCTCTGCCGCGACCAGAGCCACTCTAGCGCCTGGGGCAGAGGCCAAGGAGCCATCCCCAGCGCCCGGGCCATCTTTGCTGCAATGGAGCCTTGGCTGCGGGAGGGGAAGAGAGAGACAGAGAGGAAGGAGGGGGGTGGGGGTGGAGAAGCAAATGGGCGCTTCTCCTATGTGCCCTGGCTGGGAATCGAACCCGGGTCCCCCACACGCCAGGCCGACGCTCTACCGCTGAGCCAACCGGTCAGGGCCAAAGCTACATCTTCTTGCCTGGGATTTACACCCCATGGCTCTGGTTCTGCCTTCTGGAGTCACACGGAGCAAGCCCAATGACTCTCCTCAACCTGGGCAGTCCTTCAGGCATCTGAAGGCTGCTGTCATATCAAGATCCTTAAATTTTTTTGACTAGTCTTTATCTGTTATGATTTCCATTCACTTTTCTGTCCTGTGTGCTCTTCTGAATGCCGACTCTGTGCTATGAACTTTCTATGTGTTAACTTTCCCTGAATCCTCCCACTGTTCTGATAAGGCTGCCTTTATCATCTCCATTTCACAGATGAGAAAATACAGGTCCAAAGAGGTAAAGAGACTTTCCTAATGTTACAACTACTTTGTGCCAGAGCTTGGATTTGAAATCAAGTTTAGCTAGAACACCAAAGCCAGAACTGTGTTATTATCCTCATTTTACAGATGGAGAAACTGAGGCTTAGAGAAGTTAAGGGCCTACTTAAATCACACAGCATCAAGCGGGAGAGCTGGGATATAACCTCAGGGCCTGTATTCTTTAATTTTTTTTTTTTTTTTACAGAGACAGAGTCAGAGAGAGGGATAGACAGGGACAGACAGACAGGAATGCAGAGATGAGAAGCATCAATCATTAGTTTTTCATTGCGCATTGCAACATCTTAGTTGTTCGTTGATTGCTTTCTCATATGTGCCTTGACCGTGGGCCTTCAGCAGACCGAGTAACTAACCCCTTGCTCGAGTGAGCGACCTTGGGTACAAGTTGGTGAGCTTTGCTCAAACCAGATGAGCCCGCGCTCAAGCTGGCGACCTCGGGGTCTCGAACCTGGGTCCTCGGCATCCCAGTCCGATGCTCTATTCACTGCGCCACCACCTGGTCAGGCAGGACCTGTATTCTTAATCATTATGCCAAGTACTGCTTTCTCATGTAATAATCAGGCCTGTATCAGAACTCTGCTGCTTAACACAGGGACTGGCAGGCACATAGCAGCCAGAGAAACATTGGCCAATATTATTATTGATATTATTCTAGAACTTGACACTGTTCCTATCTAATATAAAAAATATATAGACACAGGCCCTGGCCGGTTGGCTCAGTGATAGAGCGTCGGCCTGCTGTGCAGAGGTCCTGGGTTCGATTCCCAGCCAGGGCACACAGGAGAGGCGCCCATCTGCCTCTTCACCCCTCCCCCTCCTTCCTCTCTGTCTCTCTCTTCCCCTCCCGCAGCCAAGGCTCCATTGGAGCAAAGATGGCCCGGGCACTGGGGATGGCTCCTTGGCCCCTGCCCCAGGCGCTAGAGTGGCTCTGGTCATGGCAGAGCAACGCCACAGAGGGGCAGAGCATCACCCCCTGGTGGGCAGAGCGTCGCCCCCTGGTGGGTGTGCCGGGTGGATCCCGGTCGGGTGCATGCGGGAGTCTGTCTCTCCCTGTTTCCAGCTTCAGAAAAAAAAAAAAAAAAAAAAAAAAAAAAATATATATATATATATATATATATATAGATAGATAGATAGATAGATACATATATATTATGGACAAATATACACATATTATATCAAAGGGAATGCATTTGCAAACTTGAAATACTGTAAGATCACTGAAATTGCTGTTGTTGGGGGGAGGGGAGGAGGTTTCAAACCATCCTTGGGAATGGCTAGTGCCATTCAACACCACCAGTGCTTACTGAAAACTTAGCACATACTCAGAAGAAGAGGGTCCCTGTGTCAGAGGCAATGGCTGGCCACTCATAGCCAAACCCCTTGCTTACACACTGGCTCAAATTTTGTTTGGGTATTGGGCGGCCATGTGCTTCATGACCCCTACCCCATTAACAAAGGCTAAATGTTAATGATCCTAAACCTCTCACCCCTGATTGCACATTAGCATCCCGCAGGAAGGTTTTCAAACTAGGACATGAGGAGAGGTGCGGCAGGCCAATGAAATCAGACACTCTGAAGGTGTGTGTGTAGGGGGGAAGCAGGTTGTTTTTTTTTAAGGTGAGAGGAGGGGAGATAGTGAGGCAGACTCCTGCATGCATCCTGACCAGTATCTACCTGGCAACCCCGTCTGGAGCTGATGCTCAAACCAACCGAGCTATCCTCAGTGCCTGGGGTCACACTCAAAACAATCAAGCCACTGGCTGTGGGAGGAGAAGAGGGAGAGAAGGGGAGAAGGAAGGGAGAGAAGCAGATGGTCGCTTCTCCTGTGTGCCCTGACTGGTAATTGGGAATCGAATCCAGGTCATCCATATGCCAGGCTGACGCTCTATCCACTGAGCCACTGGCCAGGGCCAGCAGGTGATTCTAATGTGCACTCAGGGCAGGTCTAAGCTAATTATGATAATTCCATCCCTCTTGCTCACTAGCCTTATGTCTGGCGTGTGATGCAACGCTGGCCAATAAGACACCAGAAAAGTGTGTACAGAGGGATGTAAAGGAAAGCTTTGGTTTCTACTCTCTTCTAAGTGCTTCACTCCCAACACTTCTTGTGGTGGTTTTTCCCTCACCAAGCGATTCTGTCCGATTAGTGCCTGAGGGGCAAGTCCTTGAGAAACTCAGACCTGGAGCCAAGAGGGTTCTTGGCTTCCTGCTGGAAAGAATTCAAGACGTGAGCCAGACAAGAGGTTAAAGCAGAAGCAAGTGTATTGAGCAGAGGATAAGCATAAAAAGTCACTCCACAGACAGCCTGACGGACTCGCCTCACAAGAGAAGGAAGAGAGACCCCCCAACCATCTCTAGAGGCTGAGCTTGTATCTGTTTGTAGTTTCTATGGAAATTGCTGGTATAGGGAAAGAGAGAGTGGAAAACAAACATTGGGATTAGCTTTAACCTTCATAAAGTCTATGTTGTGGTCTGTTTTCCCTTTATGCTATGGGGTGAACGACAAGGTTTGGGTGAGTAGCTATGAATCTTCACAGGGATTTTCTTTGTCCGGAGGCTCATCCTGGTCTGTTTGCACCTCTGGTCAGCCGAGTTCCGTGTCAGGCAGCACATAGCAGGCCCCTGATTTAACTTTGACTTTAATGCATATAATTCTCACACCCCCTCCAACGTTATTACAACTCAATTCAGCTCTGGCGCTGTCTACCTGGAGTCAGCATCAGATTCCACAGGTAAAGGGCTAAGTCCTATGAAACTGTCCCTCACCCTACTTTAAACACGAATTGCAAGTTCAAGTTGTTATCTGTGCTTCTAACCTACTGGCTCTAGAGTGGAGGTTCTCACAACCTCAGTGAGCTCGATGAATTTGATAGAATGGCTCATAGAACTCAGGAAAAGTCTATTGACTAGGTTACCAGTTTGTTATGAAAGGATACAACTCAGGAAAGGCCAGGTGGAGGAGACGCAGAGGGCGAGGGAGGGGGAAGGGCCCCGGGGGCGTGCCGCATACCTGTCATCTCTGCACACTTACCAGCCTGGACGCTCTCTGGATCCCTTCCGTTAGGGCTTTCTTGTTTTTGTTTTTAAATGGAGGCTTCATATAACAGGCATAGTTGATGGAATCATTGGGCATTGGTGATTCAACTCCATTTCCAGCCCCTCTCTCTTCCCAGGAGGTTGAGTGGTGGGGTTGAGTGTCACCTGGTTGCTTCCTCTGGCAACAAGCTCCCATTTTGTGGCTGGTTGTCTCGGGGATTTCCAAAACCACCTTATGAACATAAATTCAGGTGTGGTTGAAAGGATCTTGTTATAATCAACAAAAGAGTCTCCTTTTACCTTTATGGCTCTTATCACTTAGGAAATTCCAAGGGTTTTATCCGCTCTCTGCCAGGAGTAGAGACAAAGACCAAATATATATTTCTTACTCTACATCACAATATCACAGGGGAACCTGGGAAGGTTTCAATAGCTCTGAGCCTGTCTTTGGATGTTATTGTCGAGCCTGGACTGTCTGTCTGTCTCTGTTCTAGGCCTCCAGTGACTACACTGGTAAAGCCAAAAGGATGCTAAAGGAAGCTAACTCAATCCCCTGACTTTTTGAGCCATTAAATTAACATAATCTGGAAGGCCTCTGCCTCTAGGCTTCTTGTCCTCTGAGATATTTAATGGAGATACATTCTGATAAATGCATTGTTAGGTGATTTCGGAGTTGTGAAAATGCTTAGGGGCAGTGATGAACAAAACATGAGTGTAAATCAAGCAAAAGAGAAAGTGATGCCATCGAGAGACTCGGTAAACACGGCATGTATTGATAGACAGACATGAGCGGGGCAGGAAAGATAGGCCAGGTGCAGGATGTCACTGTTAGAATCCATGGGAGTCCGAAAGACCAGAGTAACAGGCTTTATTGAAAGAAAGAAAGGAACCCTGCCAGGCACTTCTCAGGGGGAGAAGAGTGCCGGTTACAGACTAGGGGAGAGTTATATAGTGTTTAGGAGAACCTGAGGGGATACTGAGGCAAAAGTCCTGATATGTCCGGAATGCTCCTCCTTGGGGGACTTCGAGCATGTGGGTGTTGAATAAAAAATCCTGGTATGTCTGGAGCCCCTCCTTGGGGTGGCTTCTCAGCTTTTTGGAATTCCTCTGTCTCGGGTCAATAGTCCAGTAAGGGTGAGGTCTGACAGATAAGCGGAACATCAAGAGGGCAGTTTGGAATTCACGTATCTATCAGTCACCAGGGTGGAAAGCCCCGGGTGCCTAGCTACAAGAACACAAGTACTGTAGGGTGGGACCTCTCCCCCAGGGTGACCTTTCCTCCCCCGGCGTATGGCAGTCATGTGGTAGACCCCTGGAGAGAAACCAGGGGGCCGGAGAATAGCCTACTAGAACTCCCATACAAGCCCTTGCATGACCACCCCCTTAACAATTAAGCCCTCTGGACAATGAGGTTCTGACCCACATCAAATAATCTTAGGAACACAGTTGAGGTCAAACTAGAGATGACATCTAGGCCTCAGTTGTGTTTCAGCTCCCGGCCCAGAAAACCAGTAAGGCCAGGCAGGACAGTGCTATGGATGACATCAGGACCAGCTGTGATGACTAATGACTTCCTGCCCTGGTGCTGACCAATCAGTGGAGACCATGACCCTGAAAGAACACATCTGGAAAGCTATGAGTAGTCTATTGAGATCTTCTCCTGAGACCTCCCCTAAAATCCCCACCTTTACAGAACAGATAAAACCCCTTAAGATGAAGGACCCAGGCCCTGGCCGGTTGGCTCAGCGGTAGAGCGTCGGCCTGGCGTGCGGGGGACCCGGGTTCGATTCCCGGCCAGGGCACATAGGAGAAGCGCCCATTTGCTTCTCCACCCCCCCTCTCCTTCCTCTCTGTCTCTCTCTTCCCCTCCTGCAGCCGAGGCTCCATTGGAGCAAAGATGGCCCGGGCGCTGGGATGGCTCCTTGGCCTCTGCCCCAGGCGCTAGAGTGGCTCTGGTCGCGGCAGAGCGACCCCCCGGAGGGGCAGAGCATCGCCCCTGGTGGGCGTGCCGGGTGGATCCCGGTCGGGCGCATGCGGGAGTCTGTCTGACTGTCTCTCCCCGTTTCCAGCTTCAGGAAACAAAACAAAACAAAAGATGAAGGACCCAGTGTGCGTGGGTCCTCCCTCTCTGGAGCACACCCGTGCCTTTCCGCCTCACCTCCTCCCAGGTGTGTTCTCCTTCCTTTCTCCTACGCTCCAAGGATCCTTCTTTTGGCTCTGTACTTGCTTCCTGAGCCCGTACAGCTCAGCTGGCTCACTTCTTCTACCCCTGTAACTTTCCAAATACATTTTTGCTTGTATTTGAGTTTTGGCTCTGAATTATTTCCTAGCCAAAATCAAGCACCAAGGTCTAATATCTGGTACCGTTAACCGTATGAAGCTGCTGCCTGGGTATCATGGCTTACTGTTTGACAGCAGCCTTTTCTTTCTTTTTTTTTTTTTTTTTTTTTTTTGTATTTTTCCGAAGCTGGAAACGGGGAGAGACAGTCAGACAGACTCCCGCATGTGCCCAACCAGGATCCACCCGGCATGCCCACCAGGGGCGACGCTCTGCCCACCAGGGGGCGATGCTCTGCCCCTCCGGGTTGTCGCTCTGCCGCGACCAGAGCCACTCTAGCGCCTGGGGCAGAGGCCAAGGAGCCATCCCCAGCGCCTGGGCCATCTTTGCTCCAATGGAGCCTCGGCTGCGGGAGGGGAAGAAAGAGACAGAGAGGAAGGAGAGGGGGGTGGAGAAGCAAATGGGCGCTTCTCCTATGTGCCCTGGCTAGGAATCGAACCCGGGTCCCCTGCACGCCAGGCCGACGCTCTACCGCTGAGCCAACCGGCCAGGGCCAGCCTTTTCTTTTTAATACGTAGAAAGAGTATACTCTAAAATAATGATAAAAATGTCCATGTAAGAAATGTCCAAACCTGTAGAGGATATTTATAAGTTTATCAGAGGCAAACTGATGGCATTGCCAGGAAAGCAAGATCTCAAATTCTCCCAAGAATGATAGTTTAACAGTTTCCTTTATACATTAGGAATTGCGGGGGCAATGTAAGGAAGATTACATGAAGGTAGGAGACAGCAAGGCCAACATCATCACAAATAGGTGAGTAATGCGTTGCACTAACGACATGGTGACTATGACAGCTACATCACTACTAGGTGATAGCAATTTTTCAGCTCCATTATAATCTCGTAACACTCTTATATATGAGGTCCATTGTTGATCGAAACGTCATTATGCAGTGCATGACTGTAATGTGTCCTTATTACTGAAGCTGCTTTGAGTTGGGACTTTGTTACTTGAAGCTAATAGCATTCCTGATTATGGTCCCTAAAGAGCTCACAGTGCTGCTCGGGTGACAAGGAACACATCAGGTCTCATTAAGTCACCACATGGCCCCAGTTAATAACTCAGCACCAACCCCACTGTTAGAGGCTCCACGAGCTGGGAGAGCAGGCTTGACTCAGAGGGAGCTGCTGAGTGCGGGAAGAATTCGTGGAGAAGGAGGGGAGGCGAAGAGTGGGTGGGCAGACTTGAATTACAGAAGTGACTCAGAGCTTCAGCTTTAGAACTTGCCTTGACCACTTGCTAGCACTGAGACTTGGGGAAACTGACTTAACCTCAGTTTCTTATCTGTTAAGTGGGGATAATAGTAAGGCCTACATCATGGGGCTTTGTTAAAATTTCAACAGACATTTAGCATGGTGTGTAGCACATGGCAAGCTTTAAGAAAAAGCCTTGCCCTGGCCGGTTGGCTCAGTGGTAGAGCATTGGCCTGGCGTGCGGGGGACCCGGGTTCGATTCCCGGCCAGGGCACATAGGAGAAGCGCCCATTTGCTTCTCCACCCCCACCCCCCTCCTTCCTCTCTGTCTCTCTCTTCCCCTCCCGCAGCCAAGGCTCCATTGGAGCAAAGATGGCCCGGGCGCTGGGGATGGCTCCTTGGCCTCTGCCCCAGGCGCTAGAGTGGCTCTGGTTGCGGCAGAGCGACGCCGGAGGGGCAGAGCATCGCCCCCTGGTGGGCAGAGCTTCACCCCTGGTGGGCGTGCCGGGTGGATCCCGGTCGGGCGCATGCGGGAGTCTGTCTGACTGTCTCTCCCCATTTCCAGCTTCAGAAAAATACAAAGAAACAAAACAAAAACAAAAACAAAAAAAAAGCCTTTGGGATGGTTATTCCCAAGGCACAAGTCTCCGAGAACCCTGGCTATAGCCACATTCCGGCCGCCTGTCCTGAGCCAGCTAGCGCGTTTTCTCTCTCCGCAGGGTCGCGCTCAGCTGCTGCAGGTGTGATGAAGACATTCACTGGAAAAGCAGATCTTTTCCCCGGGATGCTTCTGTTTCTTCTTGCTTGTGCTGTGGCCTTGTTCTACGAGGTTCTGGATCTCAAGGCTCAGCTCTCCCCCTTTATATAGATCCTGAACTAGTCCCCAGTTGCCTGGCTTGTTTCTGGCCATGAATTTGGATTCCCTTGTCTTACAGATCTGGAGGTACCCATCCTGACCTGCCCCGGTGGATGCTCTGAGGGTAAAACTTCCCTGTTGATAAATGTGCTCAAGGCTGCGCTGAGCTTCCTTTAGGAGTGTGAATGTTGGGAGACCGCCGCAGTGAGAATGCACCCGAAGCCTCCTGTCAGGTCTTTAATTTATGTGGATTTTGTATCTGACTTAAAAAAAAATGTTTAAGATGGTTTATTCTGGTTTGTTTTCCAACCGTCAGTCTAGTAGGTAATTGAAGTGAGAAGGAGCGAAGCTGGTCCTGGCGGTTCTGGTTAACCAATTAGCATCTGATAACTGGGATAAAAACATGATCTAACCAGTCTAAGCCCTGAGTACCTTTCTTACATCTCTATAAACAGACACAGCTAAAGAACTGGCTCTTCAGTAATGATGATTTTCTGTCACTGTTGGCCTGGCTTGAGCCCGAAATTGCTGCCCCAGAAAGGACATTGCTGTCTGCGTATTTCATCCAGTTGCTCCGACTCCATTTCCTCTCACTTTTCCGGATTCTGTGCTGCCGTATCTTTGTTGGCTGTGGTGTCCGTTTCTAGGAGTCTCCTAAATAAATAATGATGTTTGCTCTCTGATGGCCTCTTACCGATGCTGCTAAAATGTTTTGGTTCTTATCCCTCCAAGCTCTAAATTTTAACCATTATAAAGAAACCCTTTCCCCTTTAAGTTTCAGTTGGCGGCAGTACTGGCTCATTTGGATGGCCTATTATTATGTTGCTTAAAAAATTTTTTTTGGCCCTGGCCGGTTGGCTCAGTGGTAGAGCGTCGGCCTGGCGTGCGGAAGTCCCGGGTTCGATTCCCGGCCAGGGCACACAGGAGAAGCGTCCATCTGCCTCTCCACCCCTCCCCCTCTCCTTCCTCTCTGTCTCTCTCTTCCCCTCCCGCAGCCAAGGCTCCATTGGAGCAAAAGATGGCCCAGGCGCTGGGGATGGCTCCTTGGCCTCTGCCCCAGGCGTTAGACTGGCTCTGGTCGCGACAGAGCAACGCCCCGGATGGGCAGAACATCGCCCCCTGGTGGGCAGAGCATCGCCCCCTGGTGGGCGTGCCGGTTGGATCCCGGTCGGGTGCATGCAGGAGTCTGTCTGACTGCTTCCCCGTTTCCAGCTTCAGAAAAATACAAAAAAGAAAAAAAAAAAGAAAAAAATTATTTATTTATTTAATTTATTTTTTTTACAGAGACAGAGAGAGTTAGAGAGAGGGATAGATAGGGACAGACAGACAGGAAGGGAGAGAGATGAGAAGCATTAATCATCAGTTTTTCGTTGCGACACCTTAGTTGTTCATTGATTGCTTTCTCATATGTACCTTGACCGGGGACTACAGCAGACCGAGTGACCCCTTGTTCAAGCCAACGACCTTGGATTCAAGCTGGTGAACTTTGCTCAAACCAGATGAGCCCGTGCTCAAACCGGTGACCTCGGGGTCTCGAACCTGGTCCGATGCATCCCAGTCTGACGCTCTATCCACTGCGCCACCGCCTGGTCAGGCATGTTACTTTTTTAAACATTTTTTTATTCTTTTTTTTTTCAGAGAGGAGAGAGAGAGAGAGAGAGAAGGTGAGAAGGAGCAGGAAGAAACAACTCCCATATGTGCCTTAACCAGGCAAGCCCAGGGTTCCGAACTGGGCACCTCAGCGTCCCAGGTCAATGCCTCATCCACTGCGCAACCACAGGTCAGGCGCATGTTGCTTTTTTTAAATTGTTATTGTGAAGCCACTTATCATTTAGTCAAAGGATTAGTCAAGTCTGGAATTGAGGGTGAAACGGGCATTTTACATTTTTTTTTTATTATTTATTTATTCATTTTAGAGGAGAGAGAGAGAGATTGAGAGAGAGAGAGACAGACAGACAGAAGGGGGGGAGGAGCAGGAAGCTTCAACTCCCATATGTGCCTTGACCGTACAAGCCCAGGGTTTTGAACCGGCGACCTCAGCATTTCCAGGTCAACGCTTTATCCACTGCGCCAACACAGGTCAGGCGAAACGGGCATTTTAGAGATCCTCACTAGGCTCTTTATATTTAGTTCTGAAGAAATTTTTCTAATTTTATTAAATACATGTCCTTTTGCCTTGAAGTAAATATATAATTGTTGGCTATCATGCTGTTCTGAGGAGAAGCAAATAGTGCTCTGATGGACTCAGTTACATTTAGGAAAATAATTGGAGAAAATAAAGGCTGTTGAGGCAAAAATGTTTCCAACCTTTTAAATTTTGAGTCCTAAATTTTCGTGTAGGTTTTTTGTGTTGTACCTGTGGTGTGGGTCTGTTTCATAGTGCAATTCTGGGGAGGAAAATGCAGTTTGGGAAAGTGAGAAGATCCATTGTAGGATGTCTTTGGGGACATCCTTATTCGGGTGGCTTGAAATTGGTTGCCATAGATTTTTTGTCAGTATTGGCCAAGAACTGGGAAGTAACCACAGTTTTTTAGATTTAGTGAAACCTTTTTGATGAAAAAAAAGTTTATTTATTGATTTAGCGAGAGAGAGAAAGAGAGAGAGAGAGAGAGAGAGAGAGAGAGAGAGAGAGATATGGAGACAGGAACATAGATCTGCTCTTGTATGTGTCCCGACCAGGGACTGAACTGGCAGCGTCTGTGCTTCCAGATGACACTCTAACCAACCGAGCTTTCTGGCAGGGCTGACTTCCGGACTTTAACAGGTAATCATAATATGAAAAGTTTATGCTAACTTACCATCAAGAAAGAATACAAAGAACTTCCATAGGTGCCCTATTGATTCAGGTGTGAGTTACATTTGCAATGAGTCTAGCTATTTTTTTGTCTTGGGCTGAATAGAAAAGGGGATCTCATTGCCCAGTGGGTTAGCGTCTCTCCTCTGTCGAAGTTTACAATATGTCAGATTCTCAGATTCCCTAACTTGTGGCTGTAAAGGACAACAGTTCTTTTTGAGCCAGCTTTGGATAATCATCAATGAAAGACACCTGGAATAGTATCAAAGTGGTGGGTGTAGAAGGTTCTGGCTTCTGTGGGTAGGTCAGAGAGCCTAGGAAATGCCAAGAAATCATCCCTTAGCCAGATGATGCCTCCTACAGCCCTCCAGAACTTTGACTAGCCTGTTCCTGCTTCTCATCTAGGCTCATTCATGTGACTTTAATCCTGCAACCTGTGTCTATCTGCCTCTGTCCTTTGTGTCAGATGGGATATACATAACAGAAAACTCCAATAGACAGGTGGCTTAAACCATAATGATACTGAATCATCTCAGTAAGAGGTCTGATCCAGAGGTAATGAACAGCTCAAAAATGTCAACAAGGTCCACTCCATGCCTGTTAGAGGAGGCCTGAGGTTCTGGCAAAGGGGTGGGACACCCACAAGGCCATATCCTCTTTTGTAGCTGTTAATGTCCTTTTTGAGTTTTGTTATAAAATCTGTCAAGTGGAAGAGATGTCCTCTTTCAACAAGTCTCATAGAGTTGCACTCTATCAGATCCTGCCTGGTCTGAGGGGTACAGATGAGATAGAGACAGCTCTCACCTCGACACATCTGAAAAGAATGCCAACTCTTGATTTTTCAGGAAAAAAAAGACTGACCATTAGTTCCCATACCAAATTATTCCCCAAGTCAAATTTGGGTAAAACAACTGTCCCTAAAATTGGCTGTTTGTTATAGACAAAGAATTCCACATGCTGGCATTGCTCTCCTAGGAGGGGTGTGGTTTCTTCTGTAGATGGACGCTGAGATTTGAGTCCCGGCATGGCCAGTGTGACCTCAGGTATGTCCTTGAACTTCTCTGGGTCTCTGCTTATCCCTTCTAAATCGGAGACATACCAGCCACCCCCTGGGGTTGCTGTGAGGGTGAACCGGGGTGAGGAGGCCAAAGGACTTGAGAGCAGGCAGTGTGAGGTCTCCACAGCTGCCGCAGCTACTCCCTGCCTGCAACGCTTCTTTCATGAGCACATTTCCAATTCTGCATTTGCCTTTGAACTTGGCCACCTGCTGACCAACTTTGTTAGAGAGCAGTTCCATGGCTCATTTGGGAGTATACCTCATTGGCCTTTTGCCTCTTTCTAAGCTTTTTTCCAAAGAGCTGGTAATAGGTGTCCAGCTTCTTGATTTGTGGGTGTCTGTGAGAGGCCTCCCCCCTCTTTTCTTCCATTACTATTTTTAAAATTTTATTGTTGAGGTAAAATTTATATACAGCGAAGTTCACAAATTTTTACTTATTTATGTTTTTAAGTCCACAGATTTTTATATGTACTGTGTAGTATATATATTTTCCCATATGTACACACCTGGGTAAGTACCATCCAGATTAAGATATGAAACCTTTCCATCACTCCAGAGGCTTATTCATCCCCTCTACCCCCTCAGTCCTTCTGCCTGTCCCCACCCCAATGACCCAGCTTGTCCTCATATCACTCAAAAACTGTCCTTGAACTTTATATGAAGTGGTATTATATACCCTGAACCTCACATTGTCCCCTTTGTCGGGAAAACAGCTGTGTTAGGCTTGCTCGCTTGCGCTTTGCATGATCAGGGCTTGAGCACGCTGCAGAGCCACGTGTGCGTAGCCTGCATACGGCTATGGGTGCTTGTCCTCAGGGTAGCTTTGGGCAGATTGCTTGCCCTCCACTGTGAGGGGCCGGTGTGCTGTTCCTTCGCCTGCTGAGTGAGAAGAGGTTTCCCCTACCTGTTTGCTTGTCCACCGTTGAAAGACTCTATTAAAAAAATGGCCCAAAGCTTTCTGGCTCCGCAGTTCCTCTACCGTCTGCCCGAATCCAACGTGGACCTGCCTGGCCTCGGCCACCGGCAGTACACCCTCAACACTTTCACTTCTATTTTCTTCTTCCAAACAATTTTAGACAGCCTATCAGTCACTCCTTCTGATGGGCAGAGCTTCCTCCTTCTGGTACATTGCTTATGACTGTCTGCTTTTGTCCCTTGAGCTGGGCAGAAGCGTCAGATATGCCTCCTTTAGCAGGGGGTGCCCGGGACAGATGGGTACTCCTCCCATGGCCCCCGGATGGGCAATTCCTCCCTCTTCCTGCTCCCCAGGCGGCTGCAGGGCTTTGGTGGCTTTTGCCCCTGCAGCTCCAACCACCTGGGCCTGGGCCTGGGTGCCCTGAGCAAAGATTTCTGAAAAGTGGCCTAAAGTGAGGGAAGCTGAGGGGCTCTATGAAATAGGGCCTGGGGGGCTGGGTCCGGGTCTCGGTGGGAGACAGGCGGAGAGGATTTAGAGGGGAAGAGGTAAAGCTGGAGACCCAAGGCAGGTGTGCACTGTTAGGGATGCTCACAGAACGTCCGGGGCTGCTGGAAGCAGCCGTTACTAGGTGTGGGTGAGTGAATCATGAGCTCGGGCCTCCTCGGAGCGGGTGAGGGGGTTGGGGCCTCAGCGCCCGACAACTGCCGACTGACAAGGCTGAACCGAGGAGTGGTAGGGGAGGAAGTCCCCTGTCGCTTGCCTGCCGTTCCATGTCTTCACTTATTCGAACCGAGGTGTGGTAGGGGAGGAAGTCCCCTGCCGCTTGCCCGCCGTTCCATTGTCTTCACTTATTCGCTCACATAACACTTACTGGAAACCCCCTGGGTGTGCCAGGCACTGTGTGGCACCAAGGGTGTCAACATGAACACAAGGTCTCTGAACGCAAGGGACTCACTGTCTAGAGCAGGCTGCACACGGATGGCCCACTTGTACCCAGATTTGGCCCTCAGAGGTGCTTGATTTGCACTCCCCCCACCCCCAGTTTAAAAGTTGGAAACTGACCATAAAAATTTGGATTTCTGGCTTCTCTTGATAGATCAGCGGCAGCTGGTAGGACCGAAATGTCGCCGCTCCCTTCTCTGTCCTCCCCCGTGGGCACAGCCGACCCAGCTCGCTGTGGCCCCCACCGCTTCCCGTTCTTCTGCTCAGTGCATCTCCGCCTGGCCCTCTTAGACATTGAAGCTAGTTTGGACGGGAGGAAGGATGCAGGCTTCATGGACGAGGGCACTGGCCTTGATCTCCTGTGACAGCGTGTTCCCCTCCAAGTCTTCTCAGTTTCCCCCTCCTCAGGCGGAGAAGTCCCTCAGGCCCTTTCCTGAGAGGGTGTACGGTGCGTGCTGGGGGGGCTGGGGGTGGGGGCGGGGTGGGAGAGGAGATGCCGAGCTGACACGCCCGCCGGGGCCCATGGAAGTGGTTCTCAAAGCATGGGCCACGGGATCGGAACCACCCGGGGGTGCTGGCTCACAGAGCAGACCAGGCAGTGGGCTCGGGGGGAACTAATAACTGCTGGGGTCACTCAAACGTGAGGACCACGAAGAAGAGGCTGGTTTAAAGGGCAGTGAGGGCAGACACACGCCATGGTTCTGGGGCCAGGCTGGGGACCCCACTCCATCTTGTAGCGTGCCTATGGAGACGTGTGAACGCCCCCTTCTGGGCCCAGCTGAGGCCCTCACAGCACGTAGGGCACGGGACACATCTTCTCCACCCTCCCCGCCTCGCCCCTGCACCTGGAGGAAAGGTCATGCTTGCCTTTGCCAAGCCTTGTCATTTCCCCGAATCTTTGAACTGTCCTCTGGGCAGGGGGCCAGCTCCAGGGCGTGGGGCAGTGGCTGGCCGGCTGGCAGGCAGGTACGGGCCATCTTCTCAGCCAGGTGACCTGACAGTTTCTGGGCTCTGGCCAGGGGGCCGGAACCAGGGCCCCGTGCAGGGAAGGAGGAGGATGGGGACAGCTGTTCCGGGGATGGGGCCTGGCAAGGCTGCTGCACGCTTTTCCCTTTGGAGCCTTCCAGCACCGTGTGGGGTGTGCTGGGCCGGCCAGGGTAGCAGGGGCTGCGGAGCGGGTCGGGAGGCACTCGTTCTTGGGGCCCTGCAAGCAAAGGGGAGTGACCCGGGGCACGAGCGCCTGCTGAGGGGGGTGCCAGGGAGCAACGTGAGACCTCGTGTGCGCCGGCAAGAACCTAAGATAAATAAAGGCCTCCTTAAATGTCATCTCACTTCCTTCTCCTAGTCCCTGTGCTGCACCCGGTCACTGTGCCTCAGGGAGTCTGTGAGACATGCAGGATTGCAGGCAGAGGAGGGAGGCGGGCAGTCGAGAGCATTCTTGGCTCTGGGACAAGACCACTGCTTCTAGCCTTGGCTGTACATTGGAAGCCCCTGGAAGCTTTACCGAGTCCTGCCGTCTGGGCCCCAGCCCCAGAGGCTCTGATGTAGTTGGTGGGGTGCAGCCTGCCATGGGCTTTTTCAAAGCTCCCTGGGGGATTCTTTTTTTTTTTTTTAATTATTTTATTTATTCATTTTTAGAGAGGAGAGAGAGAGGGAGAGAGAGAGAGAGACAGAGAGAGAGAAGGAGGGAGGAGCAGGAAGCATCAACTCCCATATGTGCCTTGACCAGGCAAGCCCAGGGTTTCGAACCGGCGACCTCAGCATTTCCAGGTCGACGCTTTTTCCACTGCGCCACCACAGGTCAGGCCCTCCCCGGGGGATTCTAGCGAGCAGCAAAGTGGGAGAACCTGTGCTCTAGACTGCGCAGGGCAGGTGCGTCGACCGGTTTTCCTTTCGTTGGTTTTCAGACCACCAAGCACAACACAGACTTGCACAGGCAATACCAACACATAGCCCGCAGTGGACGGCGCAGGAGAGTGGGGACAAGTCTACAATCCAGTCCCCAGGCTGCGCCAGATGCATCTGGTCTTGTTATTTAATAGCCAAGCCCGGGAAGTGGGTGTTCCCAGACTCGGGGTGCAGGTGAGGAGCGTGAATCTCGGCCACGCTGACCGTGTCGTCCAGGTGGAGCAGCTGGGGGTGGCAGAGCCATAGATGAATTGACATGTGACGAGTGGAGGCAGGATTGAGTCAGCACTGTTGTTTACAGGCTAGATTTTCAAACAGAGCCTTTCTGGGGTCAGCTGGTGGAGGACAGGGTTCTGCAAAGAGTCAAGCCCCCAGCTCGTCTTCGGGCTCAGGACAGAGGAGGGTAGGAGGAAAGGCTGTTCTAGTTTCTCCTCTCCCATCAGATTCCGGTTGGAATCCGGTCTGAACCAGTGGCCCCAAGTGATTTTTTTTTTTTTCTGAAGCTGGAAACAGGGATAGACAGTCAGACAGACTCCTGCATGCGCCCGACCGGGATCCACCTGGCACGCCCACCAGGGGCGATGCTCTGCCCATCCTGGGCGTCGCCATGTTGCTACCAGAGCCACTCTAGCGCCTGGGGCAGAGGCCAAGGAGCCATCCCCAGCGCCCGGGCCATCTTTGCTCCAATGGAGCCTTGGCTGCGGGAGGGGAAGAGAGAGACAGAGAGGAAGGCGCGGCGGAGGGGTGGAGAAGCAAATGGGCGCTTCTCCTGTGTGCCCTGGCCGGGAATCGAACCTGGGTCCTCCGCACGCTAGGCTGACGCTCTACCGCTGAGCCAACCGGCCAGGGCCCTCCCAAGTGATTTTAAAGAAAGTGCCACTTTCTGTCCCTCTCCTTTAAACTACAGAGGTCCCTGGACCTAAAGCAAGTTGAATAGTGTGATAAAACAAGGGGACCCCTCACTTCTAAAACAACACACACACACACATACACACACGCGCGCGCGCTCATGCGCACGTGTGCATACCAGAGTTGCAGCAATTCTGCCAATTAGGTCATTGGATTCAATCAGAATATACTCATGGAGGGGTAAATAGGAGACTGTTCAGTCAGTAACATCATACTTCGGGTTACTGAGTAATTGTGTGGGGAGCCGGTCCCAGCCTCCTGAAAACACCCCAGGTATTTAGCCACAAAAGCTTCTGAAGATAATGGAGGAAGCATTCGAGGTGAGGCTTAGAAGATGCTGAGAGTTGCTATTTAATAGGCAACTTTATGCAAAAGAACGATCACACTGGCTTCCCAAACCAGTGACAATGCTGTGAGCAGCTTTTTGCAGGGGTGGAAAAGTTCCCTGCATCCTGCCACCAGCTCCTTCTGCTTTCTTAGGGCGGTTCATGCAGGAGCAGCGGGTAGGGAGGGAACGCAGGTCCAGTGTGGGGAGAGCTGCCTGCCTGGAGTCCTGTTTGGCCACTCACAGGCTTCCTCGCCTTGGGCAGGGGGCTTAGCCCCTTTGTCCTGGTGTGCTCATAAACACTGGGGACTTCAGCTTCCACTCGGAATGGAGTAACAGGGACTGGGTTTACTCTTCCACCTGAAATAATGAACAAACAAACAGACCAAATACATGAAAGAATTGTTTTCAAAACACGGGTCATCAGGCCACAAGGTTGAGCGACCCCAGATCATTAATTATCTCTGCTTATTGCCTCGTGAGAGTTTCTGGGTCATGGCCCAGGGAGAGAGGACTAAGGTCAGAGGGGAGAAATGGAAGTATACGATTGTAAGGTTCTCATGTTTGATGTGAAGTGGTACGATATCACTTGAAGGTAGACAGTGTTAAGTTCAGGGTGTATGTTATAAATGCTAAAGCAACCACTCAAATAGTAACGGGTTAGAGCCAATGAAGGAGATAAAATGGAATCAGCATAAACACTCAATCCAAAACTAGGCGAGAAAAGGGAACAAAAACCAGATGGGAACAAATAAAAAACAAATAGGAAGATGAGAGACTCAAGCCTCATCATATCAATAATCACATTAAACATAAGTGGTCTAGGCCCTGGCTGGTTGGCTCAGCGGTAGAGCGTCGGCCTGGCGTGCGGGGGACCCGGGTTCGATTCCCGGCCAGGGCACATAGGAGAAGCGCCCATTTGCTTCTCCACCCCCCCCCCTTCCTCTCTGTCTCTCTCTTCCCCTCCCGCAGCCAAGGCTCCATTGCAGCAAAGATGGCCCGGGCGCTGGGGATGGCTCCTTGGCCTCTGCCCCAGGTGCTGGAGTGGCTCTGGTCGCAACAGAGCGACGCCCCGGAGGGGCAGAGCATCGCCCCCTGGTGGGCAGAGCATCGCCCCTGGTGGGCGTGCCGGGTGGATCCCAGTCGGGCACATGCGGGAGTCTGTCTGACTGTCTCTCCCTGTTTCCAGCTTCAGAAAAATACCAAAAATAAAAAAAACAAAACCCCCAAAAAACCCCCCCAAAAAACATAAGTGGCCTAAACATCATTTAGAGATTGTCATGTATTTTTGGATATTAACCTCTTATCAGATACCTGGTTTGTAAATATAAATATTTTCTCTCCTTCCATAGGTTGTCTTTCCATTTTGTTGTTTCCAAGAAACACACTTTATATATAAAGATGCAAAGACGTAAAAAGTAAAAGGATGAAAAAAGATATACCACGCTAACACCACTCAAAGCCGGCATGGCTGCCTTAATATTGGACAAAGTAGATTTCAGAACAAAGCACATTACCTGGGTGATCTCTATCGATATATCTATATCTAATCTCTAGCTATAATTTAGGAAGCAGTGATCTTTGCCTCATTGGAGTTTGGTAAGAACCAAGTGAGATAATATCTGGAAAAGTGCTTTATAGACTGTAAAACCGGAACCAGGTGTCATTAGGCTTTAATTATTAGAAATTGGACTATCCGAGTCCGTATAAAGAGCCAGGCAGCTGGGTTTGAACTATTTGATTCTCAAGAGGAAAAGGACCCACCACCCAGGGGCTGGCCAGAGCAGCTGGGGCCCCTGCACGTGTGCCTGGACCGGCACTCAGCCTGGCACGTGTGCTGGGATCTGTGGGCACGTGGGCTCTCCTCAGCTGCAGGAGCTCTGGAATCCCAGCAGCTGCTTGGCTGAAAAGAACAGGACAACAGTGACAGTGCTAACCCCTTTTTGATGTTCTTCTCATATATCAGTCTTACCTGGTCAGGACTCATGTCATCATCTCTACTTAACATTGAAGGAAATGGAAGCCCCACATGACACAGCCATTAACCCAACAAGTCAGAGGTTAGACCTATGAAGACTAGAGCAGAGCCCAAGCCTTAAACACGACCCTCATGGAGAGGTGAGGTGCAGGGAAGGTCTCAGCCAGCAGGGGTTACGCTGAATTCCATAGGAGGGAAGCGGTGGGATGTGGGGTAGGACAAGCCTCTCCACCTTCCACTACAGGCGGGACATCCTGTACCACCCCCATCCACCTCCTTCCCCAGCCCCATGGTCCTTACCTAGCAGGGGCCAGCAGATGAGCCCCTCGGGGGCTGTGCCTCCCAGTCACATAGAACCTCAGTTTTCTTGTCTGAAGAATGGGATAATAGTAATGGCCTCTGGTGGTTGTCCCGAGGTTCTGTGAGAGTTTTAATAAAATGCTGACACGTGACATGGAGTTGCTCCTGTCTCTTCTCTCTCCCCTTCCCTTGCCTGACCATGCTGTCCCCTCTCAGTGATCTCTTTTCTCCCTTCAGACCCTCCTCTGCTCCTCATGGCCCTTGGAACCCAGGCTCTGCCCTGCCATGGGGCAGATGGAAGGATTTTTTTTCATGACCCTCAAAGGTGGTGCTGGTGACAAGAGGAAGGACCGGGTGGAGAAAGCATGAGCGCCCCATGAGCCTGAGTTTGTTAGTGTTTCACTGGCTTGTTATACGGGGGTTCTCAGGTTACAACACAGTTCTGTTTCTTCGATAGTGACGTAACCGGAATTTTGGTGGAAGTCGAAATACACCAAGCCTGTCACTTACCTATCCTAACAGTTGTAAAATCATAATCTAAAACATAAAAACACAACTAAGCCACAGAAAAAGAACATAAATATACTGTCCTGTATACTGTACTATAGTAACAGAAAAGTGACAAAAAATGAGTATAAAAAAATTCCTTGCCTTTATTCCTGTGGTTGGCTCCCACACCGGAAGGGGCGTTGCAAGGTGGGAGAGAGTGACCTACTGGGAGGAGGAAGCTGGAGAGGCAGGAGGACCTGCAGAAGGAGCTGGAGACACTGGGTCAGGTGAATCAGGATTGCCTAAGGAACATACAGGAGACACTGAAGACGATTCTACCTGTACTACAGGTGTTTCAGCTTGAGAAGCAGCTGATGTAGAGGGTACAGGATCTGTTGCAGGCCTCTCCACCTTCTTAAAGAATTGTTCCAGGCTAGTCTGGAAGGTTGATGACTTCTTCTCTTCCAAAATCTGCCTATAGCATTGCAAGGCATCCATAAGAGCTCTGTAGACCTTATTGAATCTGTCATCGCTGGGGTCCTCAGCCTGAAACTTTGCCAAGCCATCCTCACCATAGAAAAACCTTCTGCCAAACCCCTGGTAGTAAATCTCTTGGGTTCTGGGGTTTCCGTCTCTTCCTCTTCAATCAGCTGCTTCTTCAGCTGAATGAGGTGCTCAGCAGACAGCTCCTCTCCATGGGATGCCAGTAGCTCATGGCTTTTCTCTTCTTCGAAGCACTACCATCTGAAGACTCTTTCTTTGAGGAGCCATGATAAGGGCCAAAAAGTCACCAAAAAACGCAACACAAACGGAACACTTGCGCTTTAACAGTCCAAAATGGCGTAGGTGAGAGCAGTGGGGGCGCCAGTCCTCTCGCTCTAGGCCGTGTTACTGCGCCTTCTTCTCTGCCGGGCTCAGCCAAACTAGTTCGCCCACATAGTTCCGAAGTACGACGTTAATGGCATAAGCTGAAACACTCACATCTCAATTTTTTTTTTTATTTTGTTTTTTTTTGTTTGTTTTTTTGTTGTTGTTTTTTTGTTTGTTTTTTTTTTTTATTTATTCATTTTAGAGAGGAGAGAGAGAGAGAGAGAGGGGAGACAGAGAGAGAGAAGGGGGAGGAGCTGGAAGCATCAACTCCCATATGTGCCTTGACCAGGCAAGCCCAGGGTTTCGAACCGGCGACCTCAGCATTTCCAGGTCGATGCTTTATCCACTGCGCCACCACAGGTCAGGCTCACATCTCAATTTTTTAAAAAGTTTCTTTCTGGGAGTCAATGTCGCAAACTCAAAACATTGTATGTCGAGACTGTCCAGAGGACCCCCTGTATTTATTTAATCTAGGTGAAATTCACATAACACAGTCGACCATTTGAAAACATACAATTCAGTAGCATTTACTGCATTCACAATGTTGTGTCACACCACCCTTCTCTAGTTTCAAAACTTTTTCATCACCCCAGAAGAACACCTGTATCTATTGAGTCATCACTTTCCTCTCCTCCCCGCCCCGCCCCCTGGCAACCGCTGATCTGCTTTCTCTCTCTCTCCCTACATTTGCCTATTCTAGTCATTTCATACAGGAGGGATCATACAATATAGGACTTTTGTGACTGGCTGCTTTCATTTAACATGTTTTTTGAGGTTTATCCAAGTTGTAGCATGAACCAGTACTTAATTCATTTTAGTGGCTGAGTAATGTTTTATTGTATGAACATACTGCATTTTGTTTATCCATTCATTCATTGAAGGACAGGTGGGTTGTTTACACCTTTCAGGTAGTTGTGGATAGTACTGTTGTGACCGTTGGCGAACAAGCGTCTGCTTGAGCACCTGTTTCCAATTCTTTCGGGCATACACCTAGGAGTGGAATTAATTGCTGGGTCATATGGTAATTTTATGTTTAACTTCGGAGAAACTGCCAAACTGTTTCTACAGCCGCTATCCCTCCCTTTAGTTTTAAGATGACTTTATTCTAAGTGCAAAGATGATTTATTGAGCATTTTTGTTTTAAAGTAATTTTTTTTTTTTCTGAAGCTGGAGATGGGGAGAGACAGTCAGACAGACTCCCGCATGCACCCGGCCGGGATCCACCCGGCTCACCCACCAGGGGCAACGCTCTGCCCACCAGGGGGCGATGCTCTGCCCCTCCCGGGCGTTGCTTTGCTGCGACCAGAGCCACTCTAGCGCCTGGGGCAGAGGCCAAGGAGCCATCCCCAGCACCCGGGCCATCTTTGCTCCAATGGAGCCTTGGCTGTGGGAGGGGAAGAGAGAGACAGAGAGGAAGGAGGGTGGTGGGGGTGGAGAAGCAAATGGGCGCTTCTCCTATGTGCCCTGGCCGGGAATTGAACCCGGGTCCCCCGCACGCCAGGCCGATGCTCTACCGCTGAGCCAACCGGCCAGGGCCTAAAGTAATTTTTAATATTATAAAATCATATATATGTTTATTGTCACAATTCAACTAAAGAGATTTCTAGAAGAAAAAAGTCTTTTATCTGTTTCATCCTACTCCTTTTCCTGTGACCGACCAGTGTTAATTCTTTGGTCTATATCCTTTCAAACATTTTTCTATGCATTTATATAGTTTTTGAATTTTCTTTTATATATACATGTCATACTATCCGTATTATTTTGCTTTGTAATCTTTCTATCCATTTTCTTGCCACTTTAGATTGTTCCAGTGACTGTCCTGGAGCGGTCACTAAGAGCCTCAGGACCCTCAGATCTGAGGCTGGACTTTGCACTGTTTGAAAAAAATCTGGGCTTCAGATGTGGACAAGCCGCCCGTGGGTGGCTGGATAAATAAATGTATTGTAGTTTTTCTTCTGTTATCTGCATTTCTATTTTCTTATAAAATGAATCTGAATTGCTTTTATAATAAGAGAAATAAAATGAGGAAGAAGAATTGAGGTCCAGAAGGCCCAGCCCACAGCTTGTATCTTAATTTAGCACTTACTTCACTCTCCTGGTTGCATAATGAGTTGTTTATGTGTTTGTTTCCCTAGAGGGCAGACAGCGGCTTCCTCTTCCGTGGCCCTCCCTACTCCTGCCTATTGTGTGCCAGGTACACAGGTGGCTCCTCCGGCTGGGGCTGCAGAGAACAGGGTGGGTTCCAAAGACCCCCACGCGCCCTCAGTTCAGGTTCACCGCTGATGTGCATCTTCTCTGTGTTGGGGGTTGGGGGAGCTCGCCCCCTGGCTGGTCACGCTCCCCGCGGGGCATCTGGGCCTGCCACAGCCTCCGCCTCCGCCTCCGCCTCCGCCTCCGTGGGAAGCTGGGTGTGAGCGCAGGGGCAGCTATTTCTGTGGCCCCAGCCAGGGTGCCTGTGGCAGGCGGCACCCAGCTGAGGAAGTAATTAGAGTGCCGCCAGGAGCAGGAAGCAGGGAGAGGCTTGGAGGCACGGGCTCCCTTTCCAGAGAGCTATAAATAGCCGGTCTGTTGGCGGAGGCGGAGCAGCACACACAGGAATAGAGGTGGGAGCAGCCAGTGCCTGGGTGCGGGGGTGGGAGCCATCCTCTTGGGCTTGTCTGTCTGTCAGTCTGGTTTGGGAAGGTGCAGGGGAGTAGTAGCACTGCCTGGCAAGGGGCATGTGGTCCAGAAGGTACCTGGCCAGGTCCTCCTTTCCTGGCCTGGGGTTCTCTCACCTGTCCCCTCACAAGACTCGCTGCCTGGGCTCAAGATCCTGGCTGGGCTCAGACCCTTAGTCGGGGCATCAGGACAGCCCCGCAGACTCCTGCTGGGCCCAGCTCCCTGCCTCATCTTTACACCAGGAGCTGTTGAGGGCTGGGGTGGGATTCCAGAGCCTGGGATCATTTATAGCATTTTCGAGGGAACACACACACTCTCTCTCTCTTCTGGTACTGGGCAGCTCTGCACCTGACTCATCCCAAAACACTATAAATAACCTGGAGGAGGGACATTGGCTGTCCCACCCTGGATCCCCCACGCGCTGTGAGCAGGTGGCAGGCACTAAAGGCCCCAGGGCTTCCTGGACGCTGTGGCGGAGAGAACTAGCTCACTCTGGTTGGGAGCCAGAGCCAGGGATGCTGGGAGGGTCACCAACTTCTGGTAACTGGTATTGCAGCGATTCTGGAGCCGGGAGGGGGCCTCCTCTCCAATACAGCTATGGCTACAACGTTGTCTGCATCGCTGCCTGTGGGGGTGCATCGAGCCAGTCTGAGCTAAAGTTGCTGGGTGACCCAGGATGAGATCCTTCCCCACTGGGTAAAATGAGTAAGTGCTGAGGGCCTGTTCTATAGTCCCATTTCTGACATGGCACACTGTAAGTGTAGCTGAGTGCCTAGACATTCCCAGATCACCATATGCGTGTGTGTTGGGGAACAGGAGGAGGAACAATGAGTCACATCTGGAGCCCCGTGTGCTAGAGAATCTCTCATTGGTCAGGGCCAGATGTCTAAAGGGTGATGCTTGGAGAGGGTCTGATTGTTGTCCCGAGAGAGCAGAGACATTTGACCATGTTACCACGGAAGCCTACTGGGACCTGGGAAGCTGATTTCAGCTTGGCCTGTCCTGTGCCCTTATGGCTAGGGCATGTGTAACTTGTGAGGTATTGAGCTCCCTGTCCCTGAATGAAAGCTGTTCTATAAGGTGAGGAGGAAGGGGATCCCCACTGGGTGAGGGGCTATAGTTCAGCAGTTCCCAATGGGGCGGGGCTTCAGAATCCCTGAAGGAGTTTGGCAATAATACAGATCCCTAAGTTTCCCCAAGCTACTGAGTGGGACCCTCCAGGGGTGGGCTACGAGTCTGGGCGCCATGGCCCCATGTTGGCCTCAGTTCTGTACTTCTGTGGTGCTGACATCAGAGGGCTGGGGCAGAGCTAGCCCAGTTTCCCCTCCCCTAAATGTGCAACCCCAGGGAGCCTTCAGGCACTTGGCAACTACTGATAAGGTAACAACAGCTCAAACCACCCCAGCAGACCAGGAATATGAAGCTTAATCTGTTGATTTGGCAGCCACCACATAGTGTCCTTGGAGGCCACTGAAGAAACAGAGGTCCTTTGCCCTGGGTTATAGATGACCATAGCAATGCCCAGGTGAAATAATGTGCTCACAGCCTCACAGCTGGGGAGAGGCAGAGTAGGATTTGAGCTTGAGTCTGGCTGATTCTAAAGTGCACCTCCCCTTCCGCTAATGTGATATCAGCCCAAGATTTTGCATATACTGTATTTCCCCAAGTATAAGATGCACCTTTTCCCCAAAAATTTGGGGTCTAAAAACTGGGTGTGTCTTATATAGTGGTTGTAGACTTTTTACTTGCATTTCTTGCTTTTTCACGCTTGTTCTTGCGCTCATTGTTGAAGACAGCGATTTATCATCAGACACAGATGAGGACAAGCTAATGGATGGGAGTTTGACAGTGATGAGGAGTTGTATGAGTTTTATGATGAATAAAACTTGAGTTTAATAACTTTATGTAATACTTTTTTTTAAACTTCGGGCCCCAAAATTGTGGTGCATCTTATAGATGGGGAAATACAATATCTATCCCAGGTCAGCGGTATATGCACATAAGTGAAATGTTTGAAAGTAATGTGATTTAGAATAAAATTGCACTGGAGATGTTTAAACTACCCTAGGATAACCCAATATAGTGTCTGAAGAATTTGAACCTGAGGCCTACCTGGCTGCAAAACTGATTGTTAAGAAATGCAGGTGAAGAAGCATTGGCCCCTGGTCTTGAGCTCGCAGGATGCTTGTGAGGTCAGCTGCAGGATGGTTGCAATGCCTTGAATTTCTGGGGAGGATGGCATGAGCCACCATGCTGGAGGTTCAGGGAGGACCTATCCCCCCAAAGAGGCAGAGCTCATTGCTCATTGCCTAGAACTGGGTCACACTGCCTCTTCTAGCTGCAAGGGAAGCCAGGAAAGCATATAACATTTTCAGACTCTATAGGCAGAGGGAGGCAAAGAATAAGAGGTTGAAAACAGCCAGAGAGTGGGTATGTGACCAACTGATTTCTGAAATCTGGTAATCATAATCAGAGCGACGCTGAAGATAATAAGAAGGCAGGGAAGGAGTTTGAATCATAAAGGAGAGAGAAAAGGACCTGGTTTGAGAGATATAAGAGGAAGTCTGCCAGGAGGCTTCTGGGAAATTTTCTTGAAGTTTTATCTCCTGAGTAAAGGAACGAGGCTCTCCCCTTTTCGTCCTGTCCTGACATGGATGTTTGGAGCTGCAGCAGCCATCTTGCAACTATAAGGCAATAAATCTGCAGATGAGAAAACAATGTACTTAGGATGTTGTAGAGAAAGCATGGAAAAGCCTGGGTTCTTGAGGACATTTCTGAGCCACTGAGCTGTTCCTTCTTGTTATGTTCATTAAATGCCTTTACTGCTCAAACTCTGTTAGGATAATCTTTTTACAACCTAACATCCTTACTGATAGGCGTGTTGTGTGGATCCTTCTCTCTTGCTTTTTTCTGGTATTCTGTTCTCTAGCTCCTTTTGTACTCCTCCAAATTGCACTCTGTAAAGATTTGGTCATGTAATCCCTGCCACTCCAGTTGCTCCCCAATTTTCTTAATACTTGACACTGTTCATCCCTCCTTCCTGAGGACTTGGCCTCCTTGGGTTTTTGTGATGAATGCCATCTTCTCTTGTTCTTGCACTGACTTCTTCGCACCATGAGCTGCCCTTGCTGAACGCCTGCTACAGAGTAGGAGTTGAACTTGAATGTTTCCAAAGGTCATTTTATTTACTCCTTATAAAAAAAATCCTTCAATTTAGGTATTATTATCCCTACTTTACAGATGCAGAATGTAGGCTCTACAAGGTTAATTAACTTGCCCAAGGGTCTTTGGTTAGTAAGTGACACGGCTGGGATTTGATCTGAGGTATGTATCTTTGGCTTCAATTGCATCATTTTGCCCAAGTCTAGGTAGTGTTGGTCCCTTTCTCATAGCTTTCTCTTTATTTTTATTAAGTGAATGGGAGAGAGAGAGAGACAGACTCCCACATGTACACTGACCAGGATACATCTGGCAAGCCTCCTACCAGGTGATGCTCTCTCCATCTAGGGTTGCTGCTCTGTTGCTTGGCAACCAGGCTATTTTTAGTACCTGAGACGAGGCCATGGAGCCATCCTCAGCGCCTGGGCCCAACTTGCTCAAACTATTCGAGCCATGGCTGTGGGAGAGGAATATATGGGGGGGGCAGGGGAGGGATGGTGAAGCAGATGGTTGCTTCTCCTATGTGCCCTGACCACGAATCAAACCCGGGGCTGATGCTCTAATGTTGAGCTAACTGGCCAGGGCTCTCATAGCTCTCTCTCTCTCTCTCTCTTTTTTTTTTTTTTTTGTATTTTTCTGAAGATGGAAACGGGGAGGCAGTCAGACAGACTCCTGCATGCACCTGACCGGGATCCACCCGGCACGCCCACCAGGGGGCGATGCTCTGCCCATTGGGGCGTCACTCTGTTGCAACCAGAGCCATTCTAGCGCCTGAGGCAGAGGCCACAGAGCCATCCTCAGCACCCGGGCCAACTTTGCTCCAATGGAGCCTTGGATGTGGGAGGGGAAGAGAGAGACAGAGAGGAAGGAGAGAGGGAGGGGTGGAGAAGCAGATGGGCGCTTCTCCTGTGTGCCCTGGCTGGGAATTGAACCCGGGACTCCTGCACACCAGGCCGATGCTCTACCACTGAGCCAACCGGCCAGGGCCACTCTCATAGCTCTCTTGAGAGAGGGTTCCTAAGGTCAAGTGACCCATTCTTATTTCTTATGGTAGCAACTATTACTTATCTAGAGAGACCTCCCAAGTCTTAACTTATAGTCTTACACTGTCCCCTTAGTCCTAAAAAAGAAATCACTGAAGCTCCTCCTTTTCTTTACACCTAGCAAATACAGAGTTACCTAGTCTGCCCTTGTGATTTCTGTCCATGGCCTCTCCCAGCCAAGGAGATGGATGGATAATCCTGCATCCTTTTTGTCTACCCCTCCCTTCTTCATCTCATGTGCTCAGTTGAAAGCAGCAGCCTGTGGCAACTCCATTTAAAATGTTTCTTGATTCTGTCCCTTCGCCCTCATTCCTAGGCAGTGACCTGTGTGCCTCCCACCCCCACCACCTGGTTTTTAGCACAATAGCTTTCTTCCTGTTCTTCCTGCTTCACCCCCTCCCTCTACTCCATCCCTGAGGTGCTCCCAGGTGACCTGTTCCAGCACATTGCTTTCCCTTTGCCCTCACTGTTTCGGCTCCCTCGCAGGCCCTCATTGCCTTACTTCAATGACTTTTCATTATCTGGTTCCGGCCTGGCTTCTCTATGGAGTAGTTCAAATCAGCCAGCAGGGTCTGCTGTTTCAGATGGATCTTCCCCTTCCTTAACTTGCAGCTGCTCATTGGTCCAGCCCTGCCTGTCCTCCTCTAAGTACCAAACACCTCATCATTCAGAAACATCCTCTGGGCCCTCGAGCCAGGGGAAGACTCCAGTCACCAGACCACGGGGGCCTCTCCCTCCTCAGCTTTCCCACAACTCTCATTATCTCCCAGTGGGTCACTGGGGCACCTGTCAGTTGTTCATCGTGTCATGGTGTCTAACTTGGCTTTCCCAAACAAGACTGTAAAGTCATTTAGGATTGGGACCATGCCTCTCCCTGCCTGAGGCTCAAGGTTGGAGAACTGAATGGTCATTCCCTTTCCTATAAGTCACCCCACCTTCCTATACAGATACTAACTGAGCACCTACTATGCTCCAGGAACTATTCCGAGCACTGGGATGCAGCCAAGGAGACAGAGTTCTTGCCATCAAGGGGCTAATGGTTTAATAAGGGAAGACCGACAAATAAATTTTAGAAGGTATGATTATTTTGTAGGGGAAGTATAGGATGCTTGTCATAGGGGCGCCTAACCACAGCTAGCATGCCAGGGAAGGCTTCCGCAAGGAAGTACATTTTATTTTCTATTTTATGTTTTATTTTTTATTTTTTTGTATTTTTCTGAAGCTGGAAACGGGGAGAGACAGTCAGACAGACTCCCGCATGTGCCCAACCGGGATCCACCCGGCACGCCCACCAGGGGGCGACGCTCTGCCCACCAGGGGGCGATGCTCTGCCTCGACCAGAGCCACTCTAGCGCCTGGGGCAGAGGCCAAGGAGCCATCCCCAGTGCCCGGGGCCATCTTTGCTCCAATGGAGCCTTGGCTGTGGGAGGGGAAGAGAGAGACAGAGAGGAAGAAGAGGGGGAGGGGTGGAGAAGCAAATGGGTACTTCTCCTATGTGCCCTGGCCGGGAATCGAACCCGGGTCCCCCGCACACCAGGCCGACGCTGTACCGCTGAGCCAACCGGCCAGGGCCTCTATTTTATGTTTTAAAAGTTTCAATTTCTACTGTTAGTTTCAGCAAAAAATAACATCTTAATAAATTAGAATAAACAAAATGTAGGATGGGGGAAACTGTACTTCCCCAGGGAAGTCAGCTTTAGATAGGGACCTGAGGGGATGTATCCCGGCAAAGAGGAAGGAAAGAACACTCCAGGCAGAGCACAGATGAAGGAAGGCTGAAGAGAGGTACAGAGCCTGGTGCATTCGAGGGACTGGAACCCAAGTGCACGTGGCCGTGGCTGGCGTGGAGGGGAAGAGGGAGAGAGGGGGGAGAGGGCTTGGGAGTGATAGGCAGAGCCAGACGGGCTGGGTCCAGGAATGGTAGGAGCCCAGGGTGTTGTGGGCTCGGTGGACAGAGGGTGATTTTTCGCTGAGGAAGCTGTAGACACAGGGCATGCTCAGGGGGCCCAGAAGCAGGAGTAGATGACACGGAGGCAGGGAGTGGTAAAGTAGCTCATAGAACTCTGGCACTATGGAAACGTTCCAATCACTGGAACCCGCCTTATGACCTTGCTGGTGGGCGGGAGTTCCAGAAGCACTGCAAGGAGTTGGCCACCCACAAAGCACGGTAAGAGAAAAGCCAGGAACAAGGTGCCTATAAAACCTAGTGTCCGGAGCGGGATGGTTCCGAAAAGGTCCCGAGGCCTGGAAGATGGGACTCATAGTGCTCAAGGGCTCAGGACAGCATTTCCTCCTTCCCATCAGCGCCCAGTACCCAGCTCCTGGCTAGTAGCCTCTGGCTCTGGCTCTCATGGTGGCTGTCACTTTGGGAGGAGACATCTCTGCCTCTCCCTCCACAGCAGGAGCTGTCCTTGGGAGAGTAGGGTTAACGAAGGCCACTTCCTCAACATTCATTTCCTACCCAGCCTGCACCAACCTAAGCAAATAGCGACTTTCTTTTCAAGGCCATTGGACAAACTTGTCCAAACATGCAAAGCCAATAAGTGAGCCTGAACTGAGGTCTTTATCTACTATAGCACCCACACCCCACCCCGGCCGCCCAGAAGAATTTTCTATCATTTACAAAATAAAATTTTCATTTATATTCATTCCTTCCCCTAGAACAAATCAGATATAAAATGGTTGGTTCAAACACTGTCTCAAAGGAATTCCGCTTTCTCTCTCTGTTCCAGAGATTTGGCTTTAATTCAACAAATATTTATTGAGCCAGATATTATTCTAGGCATTTGGGATACATCAGTGAACATAACAAAGATCCCTGACCAAGCTTACAATTTAGAGGCAAGACAAGCAGAAGACATAGTAGGTGATATTGTTGGCCAGACAATGGGATGATTGCTACAGAAAAAGAACAAGAAGGTGAAGTAAATAGAGAAGTTCTCTATTCCCACGAGCCAGCCTACCCTCGTGGGAATGAGGGTGGAGAGCTTGCGAGGGAAGGAAGAGAGAGGAAACCCTGCTGTTTTTCTTTATAAGCCCTTGTTCCTGGTTGGAATTTTAAAAACTAATTTCATGTATTACTTTGATAACAATTAAATTCAAACAGTGCTGTAACTCTATTGGGAGGTGAAGGTGGCAGGGTGAGCTGAGCTCTCTCTTCTGTCAGTGCAGAAAACAGGACGAGGTTTCTAAAGTTAATAAATCAAGAAATAGAAGGCATATCATTTAGTAATGTAAAAAAATAAAAAACTATCAGAAGAATTTAAAGCGGAAAGAGCCAAAAGAGTGAAAAGGTATTCCTTCTCGGGGTGGGGGAGAACGGCTAAAGGTAGGAAGGCATAGGGTAGAGCAGGCAGGGCACTCTTGCCGTTATTATAAGCCTTTTAGTATGTTGGGATTTTTCAAAATCATAAGCATGTGTTACTTTGATGACTAAAAAAACACATTCTGCTAAGCTCTTGGGCAGGTCATGGCAGTGTCTTGGGGACTTTTGTAGGGTGTGAGGGGTGGTAGAGCAGGTAAGTTCTGCCTTCCTTTATCCAAGTCCGCTGTCTTTTATTTGTTTTATATATCTGCTTTTGTGCAAGATTTTGTCTGAACAAAAAGGCTCCGTAGGTGAAATCGGTTTGAACTCCATGAACCCTTTTGACTCTCATAATTAATGATGCTTTATAAGCACCTATTACCCGTTATGCCCCTGCCTATATACTTCCTCAAAGAATTTTCATCATTGAACTAGCAGCCTTGCAGACTTCCCCAGCTGGGTATGGTTTGAAGTGACTGGTGTGTTTGTGCAGTTTGTTTGGTATGGAAGTGAGACTTGTGGTCAATCATTTGATGATTGTTATTCCTGTGTCTCTGGAGCCACTGTAAGAACAGGGGCATATATCTTTGGGTAGTATCCCTGCCCTCCAGCACAGTGACTCTTGTAATGACAGGTAGCACTTTAGCTGAGTGTCCCCCAATGTCATCCCAGTTTCTCCTGGGGTAGCTGTGAATCCTGATGGAAACTTGCCTCACATCTCTCTTCCTCTAGAACAGGGGTCCCCAAACTATGGCCCGCGGGCCGCATGCGGCCCCCTGAGGCCATTTATCCGGCCCCTGCTGCACTACCGGAAGGGACACCTCTTTCACTAGTGGTCATCTGCATCCTCTGCTCCTGGAGTCCTGTATGTGGCGGCATCGCTCACGTACATTACTACTTCCAGTGACGCAGGACGCATGCATCACGGCTCCAGAAGCGCGTCATATCACTTGTTACGGCTAGCAGTGACAAATATGGAGCCGGACATTGACCATCTTATTAGCCAAAAGCAGGCCCATAGTTCCCATTGAAATACTGGTCAGTTTGTTGATTTAAATTTACCTGTTCTTTATTTTAAATATTGTATTTGTTCCTTTTTTTTTTTTTTTTTTTTACTTTAAAATAAGATATGTGCAGTGTGCATAGGGATTTGTTCATAGTTTTTTTAATAGTCCGGCCCTCCAACGGTCTGAGGGACAGTGAACTGGCCCCCTGTGTAAAAAGTTTGGGGGCCTCTGCTCTAGAAGATAGATAGATAGATAGATAGATAGATAGATAGATAGGTAGATAGATATGAAAACTGACTATGAATGAAACTAAGAAAGGGAGGCAGTCCCCCACAAGCTTATTCATTTCCTAGTGACTCTACCTCCAGATATGTGTTTGATACTATTGCTAGGGTGGGTCCCCTCCATTCATGTTTCTAGGGCCTTTGCCATCATCCCTATTGTTGCCCAGCAGCTGCTTTCATGGGTTTGAGGTTCCAGAGATTCTGCATTTCCAGGCAACTTTCAGGCCTTCTTGGCTTGGCGTGCCTGTCTCTTTATTTGTCTGGGCATATGACACTAGTCCTTGAAGCCCAAACTCAAATGTCATGCAGTTGTAAAACCTTTTCTGGATCCCGACTCTGAGGCAACTATTTCCACCTTAGCACTTATCACAGAGCCTGGTCATTGCTTGATTGTATTTTGGTATCCTTTAGGGGGAGGGGTGGAAACATCCCATGGTCATCTTTCTGTATGGCATACAGTAGGTGTTCAATAACTGCTCACTTAGCTAAATGAAGCGTGTTTGTTAATCTTTTCTGTGCTTTAGGAAATCTTGCTGAGCCTGAAAGAAACCTCACTGTGAGAAGATCTCCAGCAAGGCTTCTCCACAAATCTTTTCCTGTTTTCCTCTTGAAAGACCAGATTTGAAAAAGTCAGGTAACATCCAGAGAAAGCTCTGCATGCTTGGAGGGATCCTATCTGGGGAGGGAAAATTATTACCACCATTGTACAGATCAGAGAAACTGAGGCTCAGAGGGATTGAGACTTGTATTCACACAGTAAATAGCAGAGCAAGTGGTTGAAACCCTGTTGTCTGACTCCAGGGACCCTGTTTCCTACCACGCACTTCCTCCGAGTCTCTGCAGCGTGCTCTGAGATGGCACCATTTAACTTTCCAGACCACAATCTCCCCCTCAAACATTCAAGCAATTGGCCCTGGCCGGTTGGCTCAGCGGTAGAGCGTCAGCCTGGCGTGCGGGGAACCCGGGTTCGATTCCCGGCCAGGGCACATAGGAGAAGTGCCCATTTGCTTCTCCACCCCCCCTCCTTCCTCTCTGTCTCTCTCTTCCCCTCCCGCAGCCAAGGCTCCATTGGAGCAAAGATGGCCCGGGCGCTGGGGATGGCTCCTTGGCCTCTGCCCCAGGTGCTAGAGTGGCTATGGTCGTGGCAGAGCGACGCCCCGGATGGGCAGAGCATCGCCCCCTGGTGGGCAGAGCATCGCCCCTGGTGGGCGTGCCGGGTGGATCCCGGTCGGGCGCATGCGGGAGTCTGTCTGACTGTCTCTCCCCGTTTCCAGCTTCAGAAAAATACAAAAAAAAAATAAAAAAAATTCAAGCAATTGTTTTCCTCCTTGACCCAGGTGCTGAGAATGTCCCTGGCTCCCCTGCGTTTTCTCCGCTTCCCTGAGATTTGCTAGCTCTTTCCCTGGCTCTGCTGCAGTTTACAGGAGTTCGTTTTTCTCTCATCTCTTTCCAGGTATCATGCTTTCCAAATCTTTCAGGTGGTTTCTTTCTCTGGCTATGGTCCTTTTTTTGGGGGGGGGGGGGAGGGAAGACTTTCCAATAGCTTGGAGCCATAGATTAGAGAATGATAACAGTGAATTCATTAGTGAATCTCCTTTGATGTTATTTTGTGGGCAAACTCATCAATTTATGACAAAAACATCAAAGAGCTAGGCTCTTGCATAGAACTGGTTGGTCTCAAGGCAGCTGGGTAATAATGATTAGTCAGATTAAATCTCAACATCTCCTCCTGCTTAAAAAGTTAAAGTCCCAATGACGGGAGTGTGGGAACATTCCGTTCTGTCACATCCCATCACAGCCTGAGTCAGCTCAGTATGAAACTATCCCGACCCCCAAATTTGGACCTTTTTGCCTGACCTCCACTTTAATGCCTCCAGGCCTTGAGGTCTGCTGAGATTGTTATAACAGCCCTGGAGGCAATGTGGTAATAAAAGCTAAGGCTGTTAAAGTCTCTTTTCAGTCAGAGGAGCTGAATATTGAGAGAGATCATTCACCCTTGTGTGGATGATCTCAGTGTTCTCTCTAGAGTCTTAGTCTTTTAAATCAATTACAAGCAGGAGAACTCTCTTTAGACTACATAGGGAAGTGCCAGCACCATGCTTGGCACATAGCAAGTTTTCCATACATAATGTTGAACTTGCTTGTCAAAGAAGGTCATGATGTATGAAGTCTGGCTAGTGGAAGTGGAGTAGAGAGTAGAGCTCAGGTCTTTACTTATACTACAGAACTTCCTAACTCACATCTCTGGCTGTTTATTCTGCTTCTTCTATGGTGTGCATGGTATACAAAGCCATCCCTTCCATGTTTTCCCTGAGTCCCATCCTCTGCTGACCTATTAAGACCTTGCTTATGCAATGAATCCTCTCTTTTCTGTATTTTTCTGAAGCTGGAAACGGGGATAGACAGTCAGACTCCCGCATGCGCCCGACCGGGATCCACCCGGCACGCCCACCAGGGGGCGACGCTCTGCCCACCAGGGGGCGATGCTCTGCCCCTCTGGGGCATCGCTCTGTCACAACCAGAGCCACTCTAGCACCTGGGGCAGAGGCCAAGGAGCCATCCCCAGCGCCCGGGCCATCTTTGCTCCAATGGAGCCTCGGCTGCAGGAGGGGAAGAGAGAGACAGAGAGGAAGGAGAGGGGGAGGGGTGGAGAAGCAGATGGGCACTTCCCCTGTGTGCCCTGGCTGGGAATCGAACCCGGGACTTCTGCATGCCAGACTGACGCTCTACCACTGAGCCAACCGGCCAGGGCTCCTCTCTTTTCTGAACCATCAAGGTTTCCCTGTACACTTGCTTATTCAGGGTACAAACAAGCTCTGATGTCTCCCATCTTAAAAGAATCTGCCTAGGTCCTGGCCAGTTGGCTCAGCAGTAGAGCATCAGCCCAGCGTGTGGAAGTCCTGCGTTCGATTCCTGGTCAGGGCACACAGGAGAAGTGCCCATCTGCTTCTCCACCCTTCCCTTTCCCCTTCCTCTCTCTCTCTCTCTTCCACTCCCGCAGCTAAGGCTCCTTGGAGCAAAGTTGGCCCCTGCACTAAGGATGACTCCATGGCCTCCACCTCAGGCACTAGAATGGCTCTGGTTGAAGCGGAGCAACACCCCCAGATGGGCTGAACATCGCCCCCTGGTGGGCATGCCGGGTGGATCCCAGTTGGGTGTATGTGGGAGTGTCTGTCTGTCTTCCCCCTCCACCACTTCTCCCTTTGGAAAAAATACAAAAAAAAAAAAAAAAAAAAAAAAAAAGAGCCTGCCTGCTCCTACTTCTCCTTCAAGTCACCATGCTACTCTTTGCTCCTTTTACAGCAAAATGCGTCTAAAGAGTTGTCTACACTCTCAGTATCTCTGCTTTCTCTCCTCCATTCTAACTCTCAAACCCACTGTAATCAAGATTTCATCCCCACTCTCCATTAAACCAGATCTTATTAAGGTCACCAGTGACCCTGTTGCTGCTGTGAACAGAAAAGGGGCCGCACACTAAACCTGACAAGCTCACAAACACAGAGACAGAACAGAACCACATAGGGTGGTGGTCTGAACATAAAACTCCCTAACTAAACGTGGGTCGTGGCGGGAGTCACAGCCGAGGCCTGTAGCTTCCTTGACAAAGGTCAATCTTCACTTTCGAAATTGTCTGTTGTCTTTGTGCATCTAAGATAACATACCTTTGAAACGTCAGAATGATCTTTTTCAGACGCCTCGAAGGCACAGCCGCTAGTGCCAGAGCAGGAGGCTGCGTGGTTGTTCTGTTGCCCACCTACCATTCCGTGTGCCGAGTAGATTATCCTGCACCCAACGTGAAGGAAGCATGTGTCTCTCCGCTTTGCTTTTCATCCAATCTCCGAGACTTCTCCACTTTGCTTTCTCCTGCCTCCTTAGTCTGCCGCCAGGGAATTTCATGTAATCCCTCTTAGGTTTTCTCCCTTGATTCTAATGTATAAAATAAGCTGCAAAACTGCCGTTCTCTGGAGCATCGTTTTCGGTCGGTTGAGATTTTGCGTCTCTGTAATTGCCATCAAATAAACTCTTATAAGACTTTCTTAGGCTGGGTGTTCTTTGGCCGATACTGCCCAGTTCAGTGGCACTTCTCAGTCCTAATCTTATTCTACACGTGAGCAGCACTCAGCACGCTGCTAAGGCTCTGTCGCCAGGTTTCTCGCCTGGCTCCAGGACACTGCTCTCTCTTGGGTCTCCTCCTACTTCACTGGCCACTCCTCGCAGCCTCCTTTAGTCTTCCCAATCTGTAAGTAAGTAACAAATTGCCCAGAATCAGTTCTTGGACAATTTTTTAAAGTTATACCCACTAGAGGACCTTGTTGAGTCCCATAGTTTTAAATATCACTCACATACTGGTTATATTTCCTGAAGTTATTTATATTTCCAACCCTCTTTCTCTCCCCTTAACCTCAACTGCCGACTCTACTTAGATGGATAACATGCATATCAAACTTCAAACCTAAATCAACTTAACACAGTGGTAGTCAACCTGGTCCCTACCGCCCACGAGTGGGCGTTCCAGCTTTCATGGTGGGCGGTAGTGGAGCAACCAAAGTATAAATAAAAAGATAGATTTAACTATATAGTAAGTTGTTTTATAAAGATTTATTCTGCCAAACTTAGCAAAAATCCGACATAAAGTACTTGGTAAGTAATTATTATTATATGCTTTAACTTGCTGTAACTCTGCTTTATAAATTTTATAAAGTAAAGTGACTTCCTTACTTTATAAATCACCATTACTGTGGAACCGGTGGGCGGTTAGAAAATTTTACTACTAACAGAGATACAAAAGTGGGCGGTAGGTATAAAAAGGTTGACTACCCTTAACACATCCAACACCCTGTACTCTCCATCTCTACTCAGCCCTTAGTCTTCTCTGCTCAGTAAACAGCAACTCCTTCTTTCAGTGGCTCAGAATTCAAAACTTGGAATCATCTCTGATTCTCTTTTATACAACACCCCCAAACTATCTACAGATCTTGTCAGCATTTCCTTCAAATTATATCTAGAGTATGGTTGCTTTTCACCACCTCCACCCTAGTCTAAGCCACCGCCATATCTTGCCTGGATGATTCTATCAGCCTCCTAATTGGTCTCACTGCTTTTATCCTTGCCTTCCCCAACACTAGCATACAGAGTAATCTTTTTAAAAAACTGCAATTAAGTCATGCCAGGCCTGTTCTGTAAGTCTTTTAAGGCTTGCTATCTTACTTGCTGAATGAAATCATAAGTCCTTATCAACAAGCCCTATAAGACTTGGCTTTTGCGACCTCTGTGATCTCAGCTCCCATCTCTCTTCCTCTTGCCCACACCAGTCTAGCTACTGCTTTCCCTGCTATTCTTTGAAGATGCTAAACCCCCTCCTGCCTCAGGGCCCTTGTACTCTGCTCTCTAATCCTTATCACTCTTCCCTTTAGTATCTGGAGGTTAAATTCTCTCACTTTCTTCAGGCCTCTGTCCAAATTTCACCTTATCGAAAAAGCTATGACTATTCTTTCTGAAATAAACCCTCCTCATTACTGTGCTTTATTTTTCTTCCTAGCAATGAGCATACCTGGACATATTTTATACTATTTGCTAATCTGTTATTGATTGTTAACCCCCTTAATAGGTAAATTCAATAAGAACAAAGTCTTTGTGCATTTAGTCATTTACTCATTGCTGTATCCCAAGCTCCCAGAAGAGTGCCTGATACATAGTAAGCATTCAAAAAAATATATGCTGAATGAATGGGTATGTTGAATAAACTCACGGAGGACTCTTGTCATCAGGTGAAGAGGGTGGTTACCAGATGGTTGTCTAATTAATATGATCAAAATCAGGTGTGAGACACTGGGAGCGTTATACATAAAGATCATCAGATTATGCATTTATTTATTTTTATTTTTTTGTATTTTTCTGAAGCTGGAAACGGGGAGAGACAGTCAGACAGACTCCCGCATGCGCCCGACCGGGATCCACCCGGCACGCCCACCAGGGGCAACGCTCTGCCCACCAGGGGTCAATGCTCTGCCCCTCCGGGGCGTCGCTCTGTTGCGACCAGAGCCACTCTAGCGCCTGGAGCAGAGGCCAAGGAGCCATCCCCAGCGCCCAGGCCATCTTTGCTCCAATGGAGCCTTGGCTGCGGGAGGGGAAGAGAGAGGCAGAGAGGAAGGAGGGGGTGGGGGTGGAGAAGCAAATGGGCGCTTCTCCTATGTGCCCTGGCCAGGAATCGAACCCGGGTCCCCCGCACGCCAGGCCGACGCTCTACCGCTGAGCCAACCGGCCAGGGCCAGATTATGCATTTATTTATTACCAGTGACCACCATGGGATTTAGTTATTTTCAGGTTGCTTCTTGATGCTAAATCACTTGTCAAATTCTAAGGTAGAACACACAGCTGCCTTTGACTACTTTAGCATGTCACTTATCCTCAGGGACTCAGTGGGTTCATCTGTGAAACAGGCAGTTGGAGATGTGGTTCTACTAGTTTCTGGTCTGTGAGATGCTGGAGGGTGTCAGTACCATCAAGAGGATCAACCACACGGGCCCTGGAGCTTGACTGCCTGTGTTTGAATCTCTCCCCCATCCTTTACAAGCCACACGACCTTAGGAAATTTTACTCAGTTTCCTTCTTTGTAAAGTGGGAATAATAAAAGAATAATGACTCATTTAATGAGTTATTGAATAATTAATAATTCAATAATGTATTTTTTTTTTTTTTTTTGCATTTTTCTGAAGCTGGAAACAGGGAGAGACAGTCAGACAGACTCCCGCATGCGCCCGACCGGGATCCACCCGGCATGCCCACCAGGGGCGACGCTCTGCCCACCAGGGGGCGATGCTCTGCCCATCCTGGGCGTCGCCATGTTGCGACCCTCCTGGGTGTCGCCATGTTGCGACCAGAGCCACTCTAGCGCCTGGGGCAGAGGCCAAGGAGCCATCCCCAGCGCCCGGGCCATCCTTGCTCCAATGGAGCCTTGGCTGCGGGAGGGGAAGAGAGAGACAGAGAGGAAGGCGCGGCGGAGGGGTGGAGAAGCAAATGGGCGCTTCTCCTATGTGCCCTGGTCGGGAATCGAACCGGGGTCCTCCGCATGCTAGGCCGACGCTCTACCGCTGAGCCAACCGGCCAGGGCTCAATAATGTATTTAATTCAAAGAATAACTGTGAGAATTATATATAATAATACATGTAAAATACATAGCATACTGCCTGGCACATAGGAAGTGCTCAATACATGTTAGCTATCAAAAATGAAATGTTCTGGGGGAGGTTTTTTTTTTATTTTTTATAGAGATTTTATTTATTCATTATAGAGAGGGGAGAGAGAGAGAGAGAGAGAAGGGGGGAGGAGCAGAAAGCATCAACTCCCATATGTGCCTTGACCAGGCAAGCCCAGGGTTTTGAACCGGCAACCTCAGTGTTTCCAGGTTGACAGTTTATCCACTGTGCCACCACAGGTCAGGCCTGGGGGAGGTTTTGAGGGGTCATTGCTATTAATGTGTCTTAGGGGCAACAATATATCCTAGAATATGAGATGAGATGAAATCTTTAAAGGTGTGGTAATAATCATAATAATATTTATTATGATTATTACCACATAGGTAGGAGAGTGCCTTTATTCTTTGGAGATGCATGGTGCGGTCCTGAAGAACAAAGCCTCACAATATCTGTCACTTTCTAACAATCTATTCATATATTTCTCTATGTTCCTGTCTCTATCAAGCAAATATGGTGAAAGATTAGTTGTTGAAGCTAGGTGGACAGGATAGTTTATTGTATTATTCTTTCAACTTTTTGGTATGTTTAAAAAATTCAAAATACAAGGTTGAAGGAGAATTAAAAAAAAAAAGAACTCTAGAAATAGTCTAGTTAAGTCCAACATGTTTTACAGAAAGAAGGCTCAGATGTGAAGCATTTGCCTCAGGTCATACAGCTGGGAAGCCAGAGTCAGACTGGTTCTCCTGGTTGCTCACCTCTCCCACTGTGTGGGCTGCTGCTGTAGACCCTCAGGCAGCCGTGAGTGGCTGGGGAGCGCGCTCAGCTTTCCCTCAAGGAGACCAAAGGCTATTATGGGTGTGTAAAAAGACACCTGTGTTGGTGTTTTTTTTTAATTTATTAAGCAAATAGGTCATCTGGTTGGAGGGTGTGATGTCGAAAATATGAAGGCAACACCAGAGCCAGACCTATCGTCCTTAGAGAGTGGGCATACCAGTTTGGCACCATTAGCTTGTGGTTTTTGAGTGGCTGTGGTGTGTGTGTAAACTCTGGGAATTCAGAGGAGAGAGGAGAGAGGGGCGGACGGGGGTCAGGAAGAGCGGCTGCAATTCTGGAGCTCCCTAGAAAAAGGGGCCCCAGGCCTGACCAGGCGGTGGCGCAGTGGATAGAACGTCGGACTGGGATGCAGAGGACCCAGGTTCGAGACCCCGAGGTCGCCAGCTTGAGGGCGGGCTCATCCGGCTTGAGGGAAAAAAAAAAAAAAAAAGGCTCACTAGCTTGGACCTAAGATTGCTGGCTCGAGCAAGGGGTTACTCGGTCGGCTGTAGCCCCCCAGTCAAGGTACGTATGAGAAAGCAATCAATGAACAACTAAGGTGTCGCAATGAAAAACTGATGATTGATGCTTCTCATCTCTCTCCGTTCCTGTCTGTCGGTCCCTATCCATCCCTCTCTCTGACTCTCTCTCTGTCTCTGTAAAAAAATAAAAAATAAAAATAAGGACCCCAGGAGACCAGGGTATGAAACGCGGAGACATATTTAAAGAAAAGAAATGATTCTCTCTCTGCGGTCTGCAGCATCCTCCTCTAGCTAATAGGGTTCAAGGCAGTGAAAGGGAGAAGAGGGAACGTCCATGGATGCCTGGGGTTGGGGGCACGGAGAAGAAACAGGAAAGGAAGGAAATAAATACTGAAGATGCAGCCTGGGCCACGGTGGGGGAGGGGCTACAGGGGGAGGGGTGACACGTAAGTTCAGGACGAACGAGTCGAGGACCCTCAGCCTCCGCAGGTTGGAGTATCTTGCCCCAGACCTGTCCTGCCTGCCTGTCCCTGGACGCGCGGCAGCGGGCGCAGAGCTCCCGGCGCTCCCACCGGGGGGAAGGGCAGGGCAGGCGGGAGAGGCGGGGCCTCGGAGGGCGGCGCGGAGCCGCGGGTCGTGGGCCGCGGGCGGGGCTCCTCTCGGGCGGGCGGGCGCCGGAGTCCGGGGGCCGCCGCTTCCCCTCCCGGTCCGCGGAGGCGCCTGGCCCCTCCTCCCCCGCCGCCCCCACCGCGTCGCCGTTGTCAACCATAACCCCGGCCGTTGCCTGCAGGAGCAGCGGCAGCCGGCAGCCAGGCGGTGCACAGCCTCGGGCGCGGCCTCGCCTCTCCCGCATCAGCACCGCGGACAGCACAGCGGCCGTACCCGGGACCCAGGAGCCCGCCGGGCCGCCCGGCCACCCGGCCGCCGGCGTCGGGGCCCGCGGCGTCAGCATCAGCACCACGGACAGCGCGCAGGTTTCGCCGCCGCCAGCCCACCTGCTCCGCGAGTCAGCACCGCGGTCAGCCCCCCGTGACCAGCCCCGCCGCTGGCTCAGAGCTCTCAGCGCCCCGGAACATGGCCACCGAGGTAGGGGGCGAGCACTCGGCCCTCAGGCAGTGCCAGACTGCTGCGGGAACAGATCCCCGCTAGGGGCGGACTGGGCGGGGAAGGATGACGGGGTGTGGGGGTGTGGGGAGTGAGGTGGGGTGGGGTGGGTTCCCGGCCAGGTCCAGAGTGAAGGGGTGGGTGGTGCAGTGGCAAGGTGGAAGAGAGAGGCTCCTCTTTGAGAGCTCATCTCACTCCTGGTGTGTCAATCTTCCCCATCTGAGCCCCGAAGCTGTCCGTGCCACTTGTTGGCACTAGTGCCAGGGTTGCTCCAGGGCTTCAGCTGGGGTTTCCCCTTCCTCTAGACTTCAGGTTCTGAGGCTGCTTCCCTAGAGGGTTGGAAATGAGCCTAGGAGAGGGAACGCAGCTGGCTGCTGTTGCTATGCGGTGCAGCTCTCCAGTTCTGAGCCCACAAACCTGGCTAAGGGACCATAGACTTACCTGCACATCAGCACTTCCCTTTGGGGACCAGGGGGAAGACGAGGGATCCTCAGACCAACCCCCAAATGGTTGGTTTTAATGAGCTGCCTGCACCAAGCCCTGCTTTTGCACCCTTACTTGCTTTTTCACCTGACTCCAGTTTCCTGTACCATGTGTCTGCATTTCTCCTGTGTCTGATGGGAGGAGCCGCCTTCTGCAAGGTGCGCCTATAGGTGTGTCACCTTCAAGGGACTTGAAAGCCAAACCAAAGGACTTGTTGGCTGAGGGCAGAATCTATGAGCAATGCTTAAGAGATCAGGAATTACCTCCTCTAACCTCTCATTTCATGAGAGAAATAGAGCTCTTTATGTTACCACTTAATAAGTGGTAAAAGCTAACACATGAAGCAGGGGAGGTCTACTTGATATTCACATAGCACATCAGCCAAGTTGCTGAAAGTTTCTTCCTTTGAATTTTTGGAGTAGGACCCAGAACACTAGTGTCTCCCAAGTTCTGATGTTGGCTTCTTTTGTGCTGTTTCTTCACTTTCAACACAGCTGGAACACAGCCATGGGGACAGCAGAGACTTTTGAATGATTTTGTGCAGTGCCTCTGGGCATCCTGGTGAATAGCATGACATCAATACTAAGCGTTATTGTTGTTATTCTGCTGTTGTCGCCACCACAGGACAAGGTGCAGTTGCTTGGCATCCCTTGGCTTGCTGACAAGGCGCAGTGTTAGCTAGGAGAGCTTGCCCCAAGGACTGTGTGATGGGGAGGCCCTGAGCAGACCCATGGAGCTTGGTTTCTAGGGTGGAGAGATGCAGTTTGCTCAGAAAGTGCCAAAGACACTGGGAAGAGCAGGAAGAACAAAGGAGAAATAGCCAAGGAGCTGGTCACTTTCCAGATAGGGCTGCCAGACTGCAGCAGAGCTGCTGGTATTAGGCAGGAAGGAAACTTCAGCCACATGGGCACATTTGGGCCTGTGGTGTGACCAAAAAAAAAAAAAAGACAGCTACATTTGTGATGTAATCTGACAGATTCCAAGAGGCCCACCTGTCTCAGCATGCCTTCCTGTCAGGTCTCCTAAGGTTCCCAAGTTCCAACCAGCATCTCTGGGTCGAGGCAGTGTTTTTGAGAGTCTGCTGTTAGGCATGTATGACTCTACCCAGGAAGAGGCTCAGCTCATCACTGTTCTGTGAATCTAGACTTTCCTGTGTTTAAAGCACTATCACGTGTGTGATTTCCTTTAGATCTTAGAGCAACCCTGTGAAGTGGGCAAGGATGGTGTTATTATCCCAATTAAGAGATGAGACACCGAGGCTTAGAAGCTTGCCCGATTCCTGTGAAAAAGCCAAGGAAGGCATCATTAACTCACTTTACAGATGATGCAACTGAAGTGCTGAGACTTATCCAAGAAAATATAGCTAAAAATTAGCAGGGCCAGGACTCGAACTTAAATCTTCTGCCTCACTGGCCAGTGGTATTTTGGTTGTATCCAGGTGTATCAGCCAGCCATGGTGCCCAACAGAGAGGAGAACACTAGGGGTCTTGACATGAAGCCTTGATGGGGAGGGGTACAGCGGAGTTCAGGAATGGCTGACATGGCCCATTTCCCACTTTTGCCTTGGGTGGGCTCTGATGGCAGTGCTGAGGGAGGAAGCCATCGCTCTGCCAAGGCACAGGACGAGCGCATATTCTGGGCTGCAGAGTGAGTCATTCTCCCTAGGCTGTTTTTAATGTTTGGAATGATTACCAGATTACCAGGAAAAACCTGCTGGGAGAAGGGAAACCTCATTGCCAAGCTCCTATGGCCGTCCCCTTAGGATTCTGAATGCGATGTCCTTAGCTCCAGCAGAAGGTGCTTCAAGGGGAGGAGAGGGGAAAGAAAGGGGAGTAAGGGAGAGAGAAAAAGAGAGAGGCAGGGAGAGGAGAGTGAGGGAGAGTGAGACAGAGAATTAAGAGAGTGGAATTCCCTGGATTACTGGGTAGAAGGCATGGAAACTGGATCCTTTCTGCTCCCCAATTTCTGTTTAGGAGTCAGCGTTAGGGGAGGGCTGTGTGTAAGGAACTCAGAGAAGGGAGAAGCCTCCTGAGTGATGTGCTGACCTCATTTGGAAAACTATAATGAGCCCATTTCCTGAGTGACAAACCTCTGTGAATGTGTGTCACTGAAAGCAGGTTCTTCCCAGATGGCCAAGGACAGCTAGGAAATGCCTGGCCGGAAGGGGCTTCTCCAGGAGGTGGAGTTTGGCCCCTAGGAGATTTTAAAATGCATCCAAGTAGTACTATCCAAATGGAGGTTTGATCTCTGAGGCACGGAATTAACAACCAGCAGACAATGGGTTGGGCTTGGGCTCTGTTGTCACTGAGAAACAGGGAGGCCCTGTGCCTGGGTTTCCATCTTGAGTCCTGAGTTGCCTGCCTGTGATTCATGGTCCTCACTCCTCCTCCACAGCTTGGCCATGGAGCATGGTGTTGGCTCACCAGCTGCATTTCCTGATTCCTGAGTCTCCAAAGCATCCTTTGGAATTAGTGGTTTTTTTTTAATTTTTATTTTTTTAATTCATTTTTTTTTTTTAGAGAGGAGAGAGAGACAGAGAGAGAGGGAGAGAGAGGAGAGAGAGACAGAGAGAGAGAAGGGGGGAGGAGCTGGAAGCATCAACTCCTATATGTGCCTTGACCAGGTAAGCCCAGGGTTTCGAACCGGCGGCCTCAGCATTCCAGGTTGATGCTTTATCCACCGCGCCACCACAGGTCAGGCTGGAATTAGTGGTTTTTAATGAGGATGGAGAGGTGGGCCAGAGGGGCCTATACTGTGTGTCTAGGGCAGACAGGCCTGGGAGTCCTCATCTGCATGCACGCCAGTGCTTGCTCCTCCCACCTCCACCAGGTTGACTCCGTTGGGTGTAGAAGCTCTCAGTGTTTGCCCTGGGAACTCATTCTCCAGGCAACCTCCCCCTCCCTCTCTGTCACACTGCAGTTTGCAAGTAGGGACCAACAGATCTCACCATTGATTTTCTCTTTCTTCCTCATGAAATGCCTCTTGGTCCTGTTCTTACTTTGCTGCCAGCAGGCTGGGGGATAGGGATGGGAGGGTTGAAGATGGTGAGAAGTGGAAGAGAAACTCAGGTGTCTGGGTCAGTGCCCCAGGTAGAGGGACCACCCAGGGGAGACACAGAAGCTGTGACCACCGGGAGAGGTGTGTGCATGTTCTAGGACCCGCATGTGGGGTTTCAGAGCATAAGGCCAGCTTCCTGAAAGCCACGTAGCTGGCAAGTGGCTGGGCACCTGGCTCTAGCTTTGGTCCCAGGGCCCCCTCCCGTGGAATTCCTTCTTCAGAGGTCCTAAACTGGTAGCTCTAGGAATGAATCTGGTTCCCAGGTGTGCCTTATTTGTCCAGCTTAGTGTTTATAAATGTAAAAAATGTACTGGAAACATTTAAAATTCAGAATATTTAATATTAAGAAAACCTGGATTTACGCCTTTTCTTTAAAAATCAGAATCATATCCCTGCACACATGCTCACATGGCAATGATCAGGTGTTTTCTTGAGACAGGGTATAAGTTCTCTAACTAGCCACAGTCCCCACCCGGCCCACTTACATGCTTAGTCCCTGTAAGCATTTGCATTCATAGTTCTTTTTTTTTTTTTTTTTTTTTTTTGATAGGCCATTTTCTTTAATCCTAGCTTGCACCCGGCGGGCAAGTAAAAATATACATGGGCTCCAAAACCCACTCACATTCAGTGCTCACAAAGCCACTGACTTATCCGAGTTTCCTAGAATCAAAGGTTTCTAGCTCACCAGCCTTATTCTCCTCAGTTCCCCATCTCCTTCCTTCTCTCTACACAAACTCTACACAAACTGGCATCTCACTCAGCACTCCACCATCTTGGCTGCTTCTCCCGGCCACATGGCCTCTTTCCGCTCTCTGCTCTGCTCCCTCTGCTCTCTCATGCTAATCATCCCAGGAACCAAGAGCTTCATAATTCTTGACGAGGCCTCCAGAATGTCAGGGCTGGAAGGGGTTTTAGTGATGACATAGTTCCAACCTTTTCAGTTTCTCCTTGAAGAAATGGAAGCCCAGAGGAGGGAAGACGTAGGGCCATGTTGCCAAGGCTAGCACCACACCAGGTTTCCTGCTTCTAGGTCTTTCCATCAGAGCTTTTTGGTACCTCATGACTGAGCCACCATGGATGGAGAGAGCCGGAGACCCTGCCTTGCCTTAAACCCCACGCTTCACTAACTACAGATGAGCTGTGATGTGTGTGCTCAAAGCAGGTCTGGGAACTAAGGCCCTGGCACATAAAGTGTATCTGATGCAACTCCTCAAGAACCCACAAACACTCTCCAGGGAGGAAAGAATGTAAGAATGTCCAGGATAGTGTCTTAAGGCTCAGGCTATTGTTAGGGTTGGAAGGGGTGTCGACCCTTCCCACTGTGGCTACTTTGAGAACCCGTGGGTAAAAGTAAATAGGACTGGTAGCACCCTAAAATCTTAATGGCATACTATAATAGAAGTTTATTTCCCACTCGGTAAAGTTGCAGATAGGTGTTCCTGATCAGTGAGTGGGTGAATCCCCTCCAGGCTGTGATTCAGAGACCCAGGCTCTTTTCGACTCTGGTTCCACCATCTTCACCATGTGTCTTCCTGTTTCTGTGGGAGGGGAAAGATCACAGAGAAGTGGTTGGTCTTTATGAGCCAAGCCTATAAATGATATTTATCACTTCCACTCACATTTCATTCTGTCGGATGGCCACACCTAACTGCAAGGGAGGCTGGGAATTGACCTAGCTGTGTACCTAGGACAAAGAAGAGGTGGCTGTGGTCAACGGCTAGCCAGTCATTGGAGACACATACCTTCACAGTGCATATGTGTGAATTCAGACCAAGGAAGAGGATGGAGGGGAGGAAGCTGAGTCTGTCAGAATGGCTAAAGCACTGTTATTTCCTTTTCTTTCCACCCTCACCATCATTTTTCTGAAATTAGACCCACTTTAGTTTTCTCCTGGATGTCATTCTTCCAACTGGTCCCCTACCCTAGTCATGCCCACTTCTCATGCACCACTCACAAAATTGCCAGAATGATCCGTCTGGGGTAAGGGGAATTCATCCTTAAGACCGACTGGTTCATGTCAGTTGTTTTAGAAGGTAGAAGAAGGAGGCCACAACTCCTTTTCTTTTGAAAATAAAACAGTATGAAACCTGACCTAGACAGAGCAGACACAATGATGAATAACTTATTTACATAAGCAAAGCATTCTTTATTTTTCAATGTTATCATAGGATCTTAGTAGATGTCAAGGGAGCTTTCTCAATTGAAACCTTGATTAGGGGAATCAAGACTATTAAGGCCTGACCAGGTGGTGACGCAGTGGATGGAGCATCGGACTGCGGAGGACCCAGGTTCAAGACCCCGAGGTCACCAGCTTGAGTGCAGGCTCATATGGTTAGAGCAAAAACTCACCAGCTTTACTTGGTCTGCTGAAGCCCCGCGGTCAAGGCACATATGAGAAAGCAATCAATGAACAACTAAGGTGTCGCAATGCGCAATGAAAAACTAATGATTGATGCTTCTCATCTCTCTCCGTTCCTGTCTGTCTGTCCCTGTCTATCCCTTTCTCTGATTCTCTCTCTGTCTCTGTAAAAGAAAAAAAAAAAAAAAGACTAGAGGAGCACTTGTACTTTATTTCAGCGATTTTCAATTGGTGTACCACAAGATTTCTTTTTTTGTCAGAGAGTGGGACAGATAGGGACAAACAGACAGGAAGGGAGAGAGATGAGAAACATCAATTCTTCATTGCGGCTCCTTAGTTGTTCATTGATTGACTTCTCATATGTACCTTGACGGGGGGGGGGGGGCTACAGCAGACCAAGTGACCCCTTGCTTAAGCCAGCGACGTTGGGCTCAAGCTGGTGAGCCTTGCTCAAACCAGATGAGCCCGTGCTCAAGCTGGCAACCTTGGGGTCTTGAACCTGGGTCCTCTGCATCCCAGTCCAACACTCTATCCACTGCACCACTGCCTGGTCAGGCAAGATTTTTTATTTTTTATTTTTTAATTTAAGTGAGAGGAAGGTAGATATGGAGACAGATTCCCACATGTGTCCCAACCAAGATCTACCCAACGACCCCCATCTGGGGCTGATCTTCACACCCGAGCAATTTTTAGTGTCTGAGGCAGAGGCTCCTCAGAGTCATCCTCAGTGCCTGCTGGCTGCAGGAGGGAAAGAGAGAGAGAGAGAGAGAGAGAGAAGGAGGAGGGGGAGAGGGGAGAGGGGAGAGGGGAGGGGAGGAGAAGCAGTTGGTCGCTTTTCCTATGTGCCCTGACTGAGACTAGAACCTGGGTCTTCCATATGCTGGGTCAACACTCTACCACTGGGCCAATAGGCCAGGGCCAAGAATTTCTAAAACATGTAATACCTGAATATTTAGTCAGGGGCACTGACCTCTTTTCTGTTATATTGCCAAATAAAAAAAATGTCAACATCCAACAACAATAGTGGTCTGGTATGAATCAATAAAAATTATACCTATTTTTTTTTGTCAGATCAGCAAAAAATATAGTTTTGACGGTGCTGCCGAATTCTAGTAATTAGTTTTTGTGTGCCATGAGATGAAAAGGTTGAAAATTACTGCATTATTTAATCCAATCAAAACCACTTTGAGATTGCGTCTCTTAGGTAGAGCAAGGTTCACCAGGATTTAGTAAAGTCTGTATAGTGGTCAGTCTCTGACTCGTACCTTTCCAGAACCTTGATCTACCAAATATCTGCTTCTACTACCATATTGACAACTTTCTCTCATTACTTATTCTTTCCCCAGCATTTAAGCAACTTTTTTTCCATCTTAAATCCTCCCCTCCAGTATTTATCGAATTCTCCTCTGTACTATTCCCAGGGTTCTTACGTAATTTGCAAACCAACTCCGCTCTTGCTGAAATCAGCCTCCAGCCATAGGAGTAGACTGCCTTCTCTGCCATCTTCATTGCTTTGCACAAGCCTCCTCCATCTGGGTTGCCTCGTCTTCTTATTTCCAACTTTCCACACCTCCCTCCTTCCACCTGCCACTTGTAACTCCTGGCCTTCCTTTATGACTCATCAGAGACCTCAGGAAGCCTTTCTGAGTCAGTGGCTCTGGGTAAGATGTTACTTCTCTGTAGCATTTATCACAGTCGAATTCATTATATATTTACGTCTCTTCCTCCCTGGAGCTCACAGACTGTCTTCTGCTCAGCATCCCTAGGGCCTGGCAATAGCCGGGACTCAATAAATGAAAGCTGAGTGTCTGAATAGATTCCCCTTAATTACACAGGATGAACTGGCTGTGTGTTCACTCTGCCTTTGGGGCTTGGTCTCCACATGGTTCTAATGTCTGGCATATTTCACCCAGTGGGTTGCTTGTCTGGAATGTGGATGAGTGAGGCTGGAAGTGGAAGAAAGAGGTGCTGTTCTTCTGTGGAATTGAGCCCACTCCCCTCAAATGCTAGGGTCTGTGTCCATGTCGAGCCTGCAGATGTGGACAGGAGACAGAAGTCACCCCATTCCTTCCTACCAAGACAGGGAATTTCTTCTATTTTTTGGCTTCAGCCCACTTTATCCAAAATCTTGTTTGGGGCCTTGGGTATTTGTGGGTCTCTTGTTTCCTGTGGTGAGAAACGCTGGACGCGATACTCATTCGCGGTGCTCCCCCAGCTGGGCCATACGTTGGCCTGAGCCCGAGTGTCCCTCCGAGCAGGGGCGTCAGGTCCGTCTGTCCCACACGGTCCCCTCTCCCAGCCCTGCGGTAGGCTCCACTCAGGGCTTGAGGCTTCAGTCTTGTTCCGGGCTGGGTTCCCTAAACCAAGGCCTGACAAGGTGTGAGCATTGGCTACTTGCTGAGTGAATGAAAGTACGGAAGGCCCTATCTGTGTGTATGTGCGTGCATGCATGTGCACATGATAGGAAGACAGAGAGACAGAGAGAGAGAAGGATTGGGCCAGCCACCAGGAAGACTTCCTCTAGTGAAAAGTTGTCTCTGTCTCTGTTGATGGTTCCAGAACCTTTCATTTTGGCTCGGTTTTGGCCTTGCTTCAGGTTTTTCCGAGATTTTTCCGGGTTTGCTCAAGGCATCGTCTGGGGTAAACTCTACAGTCCTGCTTCCCTATGACCTTTCTGGAGCCTATGTAGGGTGGCCAACTCATCCCAGTTTGCCAGAAACTTCCCTGAGTTTCACGTTGAAAGACCCACACTCCCCCCAAGCCTCCTAGCCTCGGACAAACCTGGAAGGATGGTCACCTGATCGCGTGTCATCTCCCTGTCTCCTCAGGTGCACAATCTGCAGGAGCTGCGGCGAAGTGCATCCCTGGCCACCAAGGTCTTCATCCAGAGAGACTACAGCGATGGGACCATCTGTCAGTTCCAGACCAAATTCCCCCCAGAGCTGGACAGTCGGGTAAGGATGTCTTTCTCTAAACTTGGAACGCAGGTCATGATAGAACTGAGGGGCTTATTCAAATGTACTTTTTCCCCCAGAAATAAAGTAATAGATGTCTCATGACTTTTCAGCCATGTCACATGGAAGAATAAAAAAGCATCCTTAACATGGTCCTGCTGTCACCTCACTGAAAGTTAGAATTAAAGAAAGCTCAGACCTTTTTCTGGTCAGCAGCTCTCAGATTTCAGTGGCACAGCCCAGAACTTGTTAAACAAACACGCGTTGCTGAGTCCTGTTGGGTGATATCAGGTGTCCTCAGAGATGCGGGCTCAGTTTTTGGGCGGGGTTCAGGAATCTCTACTTCTCAGCAGCAGTCTTCAACCACATGTTAGTGTTTTCTGGGGAGCCTTAAACCCTGATGCCCAGGCCGTCATCCGAGGGCTTCCCCCACAACCCCTCCCTCCAGGCTCAGCGTCGAGTGCCGCGTGGACCGCGGCCCCTTGCAAGGCATCCGTTTTTCCCACTGAGTTTTGCTCCTGGTTCTGGGGGAGGGCAGAGGGCAGGCCCTGCAGATTCATTCAGCAGCCCAGGCAGATCTAAATGGTTTGGGAAGGTGGAACAGGCCTGGCTTTTGCTGATCTGACCCCCTAAGCAGCTTTTGGGGAGCCATGTGGGTCTCCTTATCTTAATGTGCCTTTGAAGTGGGGTGACCCCTGGGATAAAGCAACAAGGCTTAGGTCAGGAGCCAGATGGGCAGATTTTTCTGTGTTCACGCCAGGTCTGTGTGGGGACAGTGGCTGGGAACCCCAAAGCTTCTGACTACTCGTGGGGAAAGGTTTTGCCCTATGCAGGCATGGGAGGTCCCGAACCTGTGTGGTGGACAGTTCTGGTCCTGTGGAGGCGAATGGAGCACAGGGTGCTCTGAAGAATATAAAAAATGGAGTGACAGTCACTTTGATATCTGCTGGGTTTGGAGTATGACCTTCAATCCAAGTTGTCCAGTGTAAGGCTGCGTAGGGAAGAGCCCAGGCCCGGCCCAGAGCCGCGTGGGGAAGAGCCCAGGCCCGGCTCAGGGCCGTGTGGGGAAGAGCCCAGGCCCGGCCCAGGGCCGCGTGGGGAAGAGCCCAGGCCCGGCTCAGAGCTGCATAGGGAAGAGCCCAGGCCCGGCTCAGAGCTGCGTGGGGAAGAGCCCAGGCCTGGCCCAGGGCCGCATGGGGAAGAGCCCAGGCCCGGCTCAGGGCCACGTGGGGAAGAGCGTAGGGAAGAGCCCAGGCCCAGCTCAGAGCTGCGTAGCCTCGGACATGTCCACCCAGCATTCAGCAAGTGTTATGGAGCAGCTACTAGGTAACAGGCACTGGGGACACAGGAACAAACTCATGGAGCTTATTTTTTATTAGAGGGTTCAAAAATTTTTAGAAAACCAAACAAATAAATATATAGTAGCTCAGGTGGGGACAAATACTAGAAAAACAAGGGGGGAGGTCAAGGTGGCCCGAGAGAGCTGGGGATAGGGAATGGTCAGGGGTGGCCTGTTGGATAAGGTGAGACCTGAGGGAAGTAAGGGCACAGGGGGCAGGGGGCAGTGGGGTGTCTGGGGGAAGCGGGTTGCAGTCGAGGGCCACAGGCACAAAGGACCTGTGACAGTTTCAGGAAACAGCAGTGGGTGGTCAGTGTGGCTAGAGTGGGGTCCAAGTGAGGAGAGGAGGAGCTGGCTCAGTGGGGACACAGGGCCAGGCATTGAAAAGCCTTCCTGGGTCTCTCTTGGAGATACATGGGAAGGCTTGGGAAGCTCTTGATCAGAGCTGTAACATGATCCGACTTTAACAGGCTCCCGTGTCTGGGCGGTGTGTGTGTGTGTGCACGCGTGTGCACACGTGTGCGCGCACAGGGCAGGGAGGCCAGCTGAGAGACCAGAGATGAAGGCCGCCTGGACCATAGAGCAGAGCATCCATCAGTCCCCACTTTGTGAAAGGGGACTATAGTTGTACTGCTCTGATGGGATTGTTATGAGGCTTCAATGAAAGAATGAAAAACGCCTGGCACATAGGTAGTGCTGAATAAATGTTAGCTATTTTGATTGTGGATGCAGTCAGGATAGCTTCCCAGTTGTTACACACTGGGCTGCTGTGTTCTGCGTGAACTCCTGTCTAGAAGGAAGTGCCCTCTCCTGGAAAGACACTTCTGAGGTCTCACCCAATCAATTTCATGCAATTGAAGCCCCACCCAAACCTGGAAAGCTCCTGCCAATTAGGTCCTAGGCTCTGTCACAGCCATCAAGACAGAGGTGGAGGTGGTGACGAAGCCCCTGGGGTTCTTGCCTGATCCCCTGCAGAAAGCATTCATATCGAGGATATTCTTGGAGTTTCCTGCTTCTAAGGGTAGTCAGGTAGCCACTCTTAACTTCCATTTCATAAGTGTGGCTAGAGTAGTAAAGTCATTAGCCCAAGTCATATAGCCAGTTGATGGCTAGGTCTAAACCCCAGGTCTCTATGGGCATCTGCAGCCTCTCTGGTCTTGCCCATGTGCTGCCCCCAACCCCCGGTGCCATCCTCCCGTTCCCTCCATCTGCCCCAACTGGCGACTGTTCACCCTCTAAGGAGGCTGGCCCGGCCTGGCCCCACCCCTCTTGCCCTGCAGATCGAGCGGCAGCTCTTTGAGGAGACCGTGAAGACCCTCAACAGCTTCTACGCAGAGGCCGAGAAGATCGGAGGCAGCTCCTACCTGGAAGGCTGCCTGGCCTGTGCCACCGCCTACTTCATCTTCCTCTGCATGGAGACCCACTACGAGAAGGTGTGCCCTCCCTGACGGCCCCACAGCCCTCCCGGGGGCTCCGGCCGCACCCGCCTCCTCAGACGGCCCCTCTCCTTGCAGGTGCTGAGGAAGATCTCCCGCTACATCCAAGAGCAGAATGAGAAGATCTTTGCCCCTCGAGGCCTCCTGCTCACAGACCCCGTGGAGCGTGGGATGAGGGTTGTATCCTTCCTGTCTGTTCTGGGGGGCACAGAGCCGACAACCAGTGGGGTCTGTGGTGAGGCTGCCAGGAAATGGGACCCCTCGAGGGGCCTCTGCTCAGGGTTTTCCCAAGATTCCCCATGTCTGGTCACCAGCCCTCCTCGCCCACTGTAAGTTATTGCTGCTGTTTGTGAATTTCAGGGTTTGCTTTTATTTATTGAGCTGTATTTGTTCAGTGCTCAATACATGCCAGGTTTCATGTGAAGTGCTTTGAAACTATGGATCCATGTAACTTTTGTAGCATCCCTATCATGTGGGTAACTGTTAATGTTTCCTTTATAGATGAGCACACTGAAATGAGGTCCCTGGCTCAAGGATTTGAGCCTAGGCACACTCTTACCTATGAGGCTGTACTGCCCGCAAGGAATATGTGAATGTCTACATACATTCACATGTCCACAGTCTCATGTAAACCTCACTGAATCCCAGGTAGTAGGACCCCCAGCCCCACTTCCACAGATGAGAAAAATGAGGTAGGAGGCTGGCCGAGGGGTAGGTTATAGGTCTGCTTACTCCACCTGGTCCAGGTGTGTGTTCCCCTCTCAGTTAGCAGCAGCAAGAATAGAGTGGTTAAAAACTAACCTTTAGCCTGACCAAGTGGTGGCACAATGGACAGAGCATCGGACTGGGATGTGGAGGACCAAGGTTTGAAACCCCGAGGTCGCCAGCTTGAGCGCGGGCTCATCAGCTTGAGTGCGTGGTCACTGGCTTGAGCGTGACATGCCCCCATGGTCACTGGCTTGAGCCCAGAGGTCGCTGGCTTGAGCAAGGGGTCACTTGCTCTGCTGTAGCCCCCGGGTCAAGGCACATATGGGAAAGCAATCAATGAACAACTAGGTGCTGCAACAAAAAACTGATGCTTCTCATCTCTCTCCCTTCCTGTCTGTTTGTCCCTATCTTTCCCTCTCTCTGACTCTCTGTCAAAAAATAAATAAATAAATTTAACTTTTACTAGAAAATTGAGAGGAAAGAGTGAAAAACCCACAAATACCAGAATCTCACGTTCACAAAGCCCAGTGAGAGGCGCTTGTAACTGAGCTGGTATGACGTGCTGCATAGTGGCATGTGTTATTTCATTTGAGCCTTACAACAATCCAAAGATTCTATCTATTGTTTATCCCTATTTTACTGATGTGATCACTGACAGGTAACAGCAAAGTGCCTGGTCTAAGGTCACATAGATCTAGAGTGAGTGAGGTAGAATTTGAACTGAGGACACCAGAGTTCTCGCATGTCCTGTACAGTAACACCATATCCTGGACACATCATGTCCTGGGATTCAGTAATTACCCTATTTCTCCATGTATAAGACACTCTCATGTATAAGATGCACCTTAATTTTGGGGCCCAAAATTTGAAAAAAAAACTGTTACATAAAGTTATTAAATTCAAGTTTTATTCATCATAACATTCATACAACTCCTCATCACTATCAAAACTCCCGTCCATTAGCTTGTCCTCATCTGTGTTTGATGAGAGTCACTGTCTTCATATATTGCCTCGTCCTCAGTTCCATCTATGGCATTTCAAATGCCACAACCACTGTGTACGATGCACCCAGTTTTTAGACCCCAAAGTTTTTGGAAAAAGGTGTGTTTTATTCATGGGGAAATACGGTAGACGCCACAATGGGAGCTCCTGACCCTGGCTGTGCACCGGCACAGTGCCTGGCCCTACGAGGCCCTGTGACCGAGCTGCGTGTGCCCGACGGGGCTGGGGTCTAGCTCCCCCAGGCCTCCAGGTTCTTACTGTCTGGGAAGCAGGACCAGCTCTGCCTCCTGCTCCCCAGCGGGGCTCCATCAAAGGTTCCCGTCTGCCCTGCTGAACAGGACAGTTTCCTTAACGCCGCCCCAGATCGAGATCTCCATCTACGAGGACCGGTGCAGCAGCGGCAGCTCCAGCAGCGGCAGCAGCAGCGGCAGCGGCAGCAGCAGCGGAGGGGGCGGTGGGGGCGGGGCGGGGGCCCGGTGACTGGCCGAGAGTCCCAGCAGGGAGGTGTACGGCAGGACCGAGGGCCTTGCAGACCTGCGGCGACTGCGCTATCAGAGCACCCGCTTCTGAGTCATTCTGTGGCCCACGTGCTGCTTGGGCGGAGGGAGGGTGGCTGGCTGGTCAGTGTCTCCTGCAGGCCATCGGCCGAGCCCCCTACCATCACCCCCAGGAAGACTGGTCCACTTCCAGACCTGGCTCTTCCGCTAGGGCTGGCCTGGGTCACACGGGGGCTGGGGTGGGGACAACACAATTTGGATGCTCCTTTCTTCTGCAGCAAGTCTCCCAATACCCTGGAGAGGGCCCAGGGGTGTCACACAGAGAATCCCCATCCTGCATGATTCCTCTCCGCAGTCCCATGCTCCCCAGGACGCTCTCCCCTCGGGTCCCTGCTCCGCGTGGCTCCCGGTGTCTGTGCCTCCTAATACCACCGCCGGGCCTCTGTCTATGATCCTGCCTCCGCTTAATTTGAGGTCTGGGGAGACGGGACTGGTCAGACCATGGGCGCCGTGGTGGAGAGCTAGCTGTTCAGTCCCCTCCCCTCCTGACTTCTTCTGGATCTGTGGCTTCCCTGCCCTCCACCCAAAGCCTGAGGCCACCTTGGCCTTGCCAAGCATCCAACTCCTGAGACTTCGTGGGCCACCAGGCGCTAGTCCTGGGACACACAGCCTGGGGCTCCGGGAGGTTGTACAGGGGTCTGGAGACGTGCTTCGTGGAGAGATGTAACCTTGGGGCTTGAGCCTCCAGAACTGAAGCCAACTTCCTGAGGTTGGAATCTGCGCGTGAGTGAGTGGGCGGCGCACACACAGGCGCAAAGGCGAGTGCACTATGCGCAGGAATGCACGTGTATGTGTGTAGGGGTGTGTGACTGAGCGCACCTGTGCGAGTGTATGTATACACGCGTGTGGGTGCATGTGTGTGTGAGAGCACACGTGTATGGTCCCGCTGGCTGCTGGGCCGATGACTGTCCCTCTCTGCATCCTGTCTGATCTTCCTGCGTGATGGTCTGCGTCTGCGTCTCCGCCTGGGCCCGGCTTGTCTCCCTGTAACTCGATGTCCTAATGCCCCGTGCCCTGTGCCCCAGGGCTGCTAGCTTGGCTCTTCCAGGCCTTTTCCTTACCTGCAAGGTTCTCCCCACCTCCTGACTCTACTGTGGACATTCTATCAGGAGAGAAGCTGGGGTTCTGGAGAGCAGAGCCAGCCTCCGGGGCCTTCCACGCCCCCGTCCCAGCCCCCCACGACAAGGCAATAGGGCCACCGAGGCTGCATATTCGGGCCGCCAGGCTCCAGGGCTCTAAGGCTGTGTCAGTGAGGCTTCGTGGACACTCCAAGGCACTGGCAGCCTGCAGGGGAAAAGGCAAGCCCCTTCCTCGAAAGGCAAGAGGGCATCCGGCCCGAGTCCCTGGCTGCCAAGGCCTGAACAGGTGAGAAGGAAGCTGCCCTGGCCTGGGGCCCTGAGGACGGACAGAGGAGGCTGCCGGCCTCAGGCGGCGGGAGGTGCTAGAGGTGGATGGGAGAGACCAGCCACTGCAGGCAGCTTTTTGAAACCAAAGAGGGACCTGCTTTGCTAAGACCCAGGATCAGTGCGTGGGAAGGAGGTGCCCATGCAGAGTTGGAGAGGGCGTCCCAGTCCCTGAGCCCAAGTGGGTTCTGACCCAAGAATCACCCCAGTGCTGCAGTCCAGTGGACTCCACCACAGCCCCCTGACACCTGGCCTGTGCCCACCCTGGCCCACTGTGTGACTGGGCCTTGTGTCTGACCTGTGCCTCTCCAGGGGGATGGCTGGGCACAGGTGATGCGGTGGCCTTTTAGTATTTCTTTTTCCAATAAAAGGATTTGCTCATCTTGAGGCTCTGTGCTGTTTCTCTCCATAGCTATGGCGATGGCGGACCAGGTCTATGCCCTGGGATCACAGGGAGGGAAGGGGAGGCTGTCCATCTGCCTCACGCCGAGGAGGTGGGGCTGAGTGTGTCTTTTTTTTTTTTTTTTTTTTTTTTTGTATTTTTCTGAAGCTGGAAACGGGGAGAGACAGTCAGACAGACTCCCGCATGCGCCCAACCGGGATCCACCCGGCATGCCCACCAGGGGGCGATTCTCTGCCCCTCCGGGGCGTCGCTCTGCCGTGACCAGAGCCACTCTAGCGCCTGGGGCAGAGGCCAAGGAGCCATCCCCAGCGCCTGGGCCATCTTTGCTCCAATGGAGCCTTGGCTGCGGGAGGGGAAGAGAGAGACAGAGAGGAAGGAGAGGGGGAGGGGTGGAGAAGCAAATGGGCACCTCTCCTGTGTGCCTTGGCCGGAAATCGAACCCAGGTCCCCCACACGCCAGGCCGACGCTCTACCGCTGAGCCAACCAGCCAGGGCCCTGAGTGTGTTCTTGAAGAGGCTGTGGGTCTGACACTGCAGGATGGACCATGTCTTCTTGGATCTTGTAGACTAATGGGGAGGCCAACATGCCAGATCCACTGATCTGTAGCTTACACTAGGCACTGTGGCCTTGGGTGGGGGGAACAAGTTAGACTGAAAGCCAGGTCTAGAGTAAGTAAAGAAATAATTCAATAAATACCCATTCCTTGAGCTCTTACCCTGGGTTGGGTTGTTAGGTGTTAGATCACAGTTTTTACTCAGTTCTAAAGACTAGAAAAGTATGTGGGTGTTGGAACCTAGCAGAGTTGTGTCTTGGATCTTAGAAAATAACATTGAACACTGACTGTGTGCCACACACTTTGCTAGAACCATACGCTAGAGCTGGGAGGGGATTTCAGGATCATCCAAACAAGGCTCAGAGAGGGTGAGTGACTGGCTCCAGGTCACATAGCTAGTTGGTGCTGATAGTGCCAAGTTTAGAACCCAGGTCTCCTCATGCAGTGCTCACACTTACACCAGGGGGTATGGCCCCAGGCAGAAGTACCTGAGAATGCCGGGAGGCAGGGGTCACACACTCAAGCTTTGGGCCAAGAGAGGAACTCACCAGAGTTTGGGAACAACTCTAGACGGAATGGGCGGAGGTATGGGGAGGAGTTCCCTCTGGGCAGTGAATGAGAGGTGGGGTAGCTCTCCAGCTTATACTTACTGCTCTAAGGGCCGCTGGGCCTTCGCCTGAGCCATGGGCAAGCTGGACTGGCTGCTGCTGCTCAAACCTGGGGAGTGCGGGGATTGTCATGTGGATGCTGTTCCTGTAGGTTCATTCCGTCTATCCTGTTTGCACCTAATTACTTCATGTTACATTAGTGATAACGTGGGGCAGCTGTGTTAGGCTTGCTCACTGGTTTACCAGCTGCAAGCCCTTTGCCTGATTGGAGCATGAATGCGTTTCTGCGCCATGTGTGTATGGCCTATACAAGGCAATGGGTGCGTGCGCTCAGAGGTTGGGAGTTGCGGTGGGTGGGTTGCCTGCCGGCCACTGTGAGGCGCCATTTTTGCCGTCTGTGTGCCGTTGGAGAGGTTTTCCCTGCCTGTGTGCTTGTCTGCCCTTGTGAGACTTTATTAAACAGAATGGCCCAATGCTTTCTGGCTCCACAGTTTCTCTACCATCTGCCCAAATCCAATGTGGACCTGCCTGGCCTTGGCCACCAGCAGTACAAATAATAATGTAGTAGCTAACATTTACTTAGCACTTATTGTGTGCTAGGGACGAGGCTAAGACGCTACATAATTCATCAGTCAATCCTGACAACAACCCTCTATGTTGTGGGCTATTACTCCCACCTTACAGATGAGGGGATTGAGGTTCACAGAAGTTAAGTAACTCGCCCAAGTTTACACAGCTAGGAAGTGGCAGAACTTGACATTGAATCTAGACAGTCCGGTTCCAGGCTATGGGGAAGACGACAGATCCAGAGACCCCTCAGCAGCTCGAGGTCCTCAGCCGTCCTACGGTTAGGATTTGGCAGGTTCCCAGGGAAGGGCGTGGGGCTGTGCCTGGGCTCTGAGGCAGGGCTGGTCTCTCCCAGACCAGGGCATCAAGGGAGTGTGGGTGGACTGCACTCCTCACGGGCCTCCCACAGGGGCAGCCTGGTGAAGGGCAGTGGCAGAGAAGCCGCACCTGGTGTGCTTCTTTCAGCCCGGCTTTCCCTCTGCTGGCTCAGGGATAGGGGAAGCGACCTCTGTCCTAGGTCCTCCCTGCCAGCCAGAGACAGGCCTCAGCAGGCCCCAGGAAGCAGAGGAACCCCAGCAGCTCTGGACTTTTTCTCCCCTCTCCCACCCCTCATTGCCTCTGGGACTCCCACTTTCTAGCTTCCTTTGGTCATAGGCAGAGTGGGGGGTGGGGTAGGGGTTGAAAACAACAGTTTACAGGAGCTTGTGGTGCCCCCAAGTGGCGGAATCATGTACTGCACCCAGGAATCAGTGGTGGGGCCAGAGCTCCTCAGCTGTGGGGAACTTCCCAGTGTCCCCCAAATCAGCAGCTTCTCCCGCCTGCAAGGACTTTACCGTGGCTTCCAGAGGCGCGAGGCAAAGGCCGATTCCAGTTGGTGACTGTCCCTACAGCCAGCCCCTGGTATGCTTGCTGCCTTTCTCCTGGAGGTGTGGTGCATGGTGTGTCTGTGAGTGTAGGGGCGGTGGTCGGCAACCTGGAAAACCCCACCTCCCTGCCTAGCTCCAGCAGTCCCTACAGTGATGACGGTCTCTGCAGGGCGCACCCCCAGCTGCTGTGGGCTTTACTGTTCACCCAGGATGAAGGCAGTGCTACTGCGACCCCAAATCAGATCTGAATTGGGCGCTGGCCTCAGGACCGGAGCACGAGGCGGAGGCTCCGGGAGCCACGGTTTTGCCAGGAGCAAAACCGGGATACTAATTAATGCTTTACAAAACCGCCTTGCCTAGCGCTTCTTATGCTTGCCTGCAACTGACGTCACCTGGGGAGCAAGACAAACTGCCGAAGCCTGGTTCTGTCCCCAGACCCCATCGTTCTGGGGTGCAGCCTGGGCACCCGGGTTTTTCAAAGGCAAGACTGAGAAGTATGGTGTCAGATGGGTAATTAGTAAGTTATATAATGGCCAATCCCTTTATCCACCTGAAACTAATGTATGTCAACTGAAATTGAAAAATAAAAAATTATTTAAAAAAAAATTAAGGCAAGGTCGAGAGCCCCTGGTTTGAGCAGTACCTGGAGCCTACGAGCTTTACACAGGCCTCTGAAAATGTCTGACACCTGCATAAAATGTTTATGGGTCCCATGAAAGCAGCCAGACACAAAATGAGTGTGAACTCTACAATTCTAGTTATAAAAAATTTGAATACAGGTGAAACTAATCTATGGCGTTAGGCGTCAGGATCGTGGCCGCCCGGGGGCGGAGGCAGGGCGCGGGGCGCGGGAGGGCGCGGGGCGCGGGGCGCGGGGCTGGTGGGCTTCCGGCGGCAGGGTGCTCTGTTTCTCAGCAGAGCGCCAGTCCAACCGGTGTGCTCCCTTCCTGAGAATTCACTGAGCTTTACATTTAAGATTTGTGGATTTTTCTGAACCTATGGTACATTTCAATAAAATTTTAAAAGTTTATTGGCTCCAAAATAGGAAAAGAAAGAACAAGATTGAAAATGTTTTATTATATAGCTACAAAATATAGCATTGTGTCAGTCAACTGCAATTCAATTCGACTCGTGTATTTGTGTGTGTTTGTGTGAGTATAATTTAATGTGAGCTGTGGATATATATAGGAAGGTATCTGATATGATGAGAGGTGAGATGTTCAAAAGAGAAGGTCCTTAGTGTCTAAGAAAATCTTCCAACTGCCCGGGTTTACACCAGGAGCTCTTAGCCTTGCCCTGCTGCACTTGTATGCAAAGTGATGTAATCTTATCTGGAGTACAGAATCCACAGCTTTCGGGAGATTCTCAAAGGGCTCTGTGACTCTCGCCCCTTCCTGCAAAAAGTTGAGAACAACTGGGTTTGAGGAATCCGTGCTGAGCATGTGTCTGGCATGAAATAAGTGTTCAGTATGTCAGTTTCTTTCCTTCTTTTCAGTGTCCAGCCTTCCCAGACTCCCACATGGCCCTTCTCAGGCGACTGTGGGAGGATTTACTCCCTCGGCAGTGCCCAGGGCAGACGGCTGAGCTCACAGCTCTTGCCCTCAGAGGTTGTTTTAAGGGCCTGCCTTTTCAGCATCTGCTGGATGGCTGCACTTGGCATGTAGCGTCCTGGAGCCGCCCTGGGATTTGTGCTTTTGAATCAGGGATGATGGAGGAGGCGAGAGCAGGAAGGCAAGCAGGGAGCTGCACCGATTCGCGGACCTTCAGTAATTCACTTAACTATCCTGAGTCTCAGCTTAGTCATTTGTAAAATGAAAGCATTATGTCAATGCATCTTTATAAATGGTAGCCTGTTTCTCCAATGTAAGATATTGTTATTGCTGAAGTTACACTGGGAACTCATTATACGGTGGCCTCATGATATAGATTTATGGTCAGATTTCAGATCCTTACACAGAATAAACAGACATTTATCCAAGGGCTCACTGATTCCCTTATATATGCCAGGAACATTTGTGTCCATTAGCATTCCACTTAGTTCTGTAATACTCTGATGGTGGGTATAGTGGAATCCTTATAGATGAGGAAACTGACAGTCCATGTGGTTAGGTAGCTTGACAAGTGCCCACACCTATGAGCAAAGACTTGGGCCTACGTGTCCGACCCAAGTCCTGCTCTCACGCTGCCCAGGCACTTCGCTGAGCACCTGCATTGACTGCTGAAGACAGGTTTCAGATCTGAAGAGAAGAGCCTGGGCACGTGCAGACACAGAAAAATTAGCTCTGCGGGGCTATGAAGGGCCAGTTATTTTGGAGTAATTCAAGTCATTGATTTCTGTAATGGAAAAGTGTCTGGGGCCCAGCTGCCACCTGAGAGCCTGCTGAGTGAGGCCCCGGAATGGGGAGACGGTCCATACAGCTTACAAGATGGCATGCATGGTGATGGCCTTCTTCCCTCTGTCCCCAGTTCCCCGGTAGCTCTAGGGGGATGGGGAGCTTGTCTCACTCATTTCCATCACTGCCCTCGCCCCTGCTGTGAGTGCCTGTCACCATGCCTCAGCCTTGGCAGGGGAATGGGAAATGCAGCCCGCCACAGGCTGGCAGGAGGAGATAAGGATGTACAGATGTGTAATCCTTAGGCCGCCGGGACAATGTGCCACTGAGTAACATCGGCAGATGCAGACAGGTGAGTGGTCTGTGGATGATACAATTCAATGGCAAGTGGTCACTGAAATAACTCAAAGGGAAGAGTCAGTGACCTCAGGCCAGCCCCTGTGCCGGGCAGCTGCTTTCAGTGATGTTGCTGTGTATGTGATCTGGTGTCTCTGCTCATGACCTCCACCCGTCCTGAGAAAGGAGGGAGGAAGTGGGTATCCCATCCCACTCAGCCCACGCCTGGTGCTCCCTGGTGCCATTACTTTGAGATGGGCTTATCCTGGTGGGGCTGAGTGCTTTGCTTGGAAAGTCTGGGCCTGGAGTCCTAGAGATGGACAGACGGACAGATGGATGGATGGATGAATACAGAGAAGATGGGTACAGGGAGATGACCGATGGATCAGAGGTGATCAAGAGGGCTACCAGGTCTTGAGATGGATGCTTGCAGACCCTGGAGAGGCAGAGGAATGGACAGGTGCTGAGTGGCCCTGTGCTCCCCAGGACAGATCTAAACATAGGGCTGGAGCTTTTCACAGGGAAGATACTATGTAATCCAGCCCCCAAATGAACCCCGCATTTGTAACTCTAAGTGATAAATGTGTCTTGTTGGGAAGGAGTCTTATAGGTCTAACATCACCGCCGTTAATGACTTCCGGAGTGCTGTAAACTCAGGAACTGCTAGACACGGAACCAGGAGGATAAAGGGCCTGGAACAGATTTTATCCTATTATCTCCATTTTATCAGTCCAGGCACTTGACTGAGCACCTGACATGCTTCGTAGCCATGAAGCTCACAACAGCTCTGTGAGGTTGGTACGGCTCTCTTTTGTGGACAGAGAAACGGAGGCTCAGAAAGGGGAGGCAGCTTATGTAAAGCACTTACAGGGTGTGTGGGTGCTGTGTCTGGGCCTCAAGTCCGAGTTCATCTGATCCCAGAGTCTCGGGGGAAGAGATAATTTTAAGGATAGATGGAAGGCCTGACCAGGCGGTGGTGCAGTGGATAGAGCATCAGACTGGGAGGTGGAGGACCCAGGTTCGAGACCCTGAGGTTGCCAGCTTGAGCGTGGGCTCATCTGGTTTGAGCAAAGCTCACCAGCTTGGACCCAAGGTCGCTGGCTTGAGCAAGGGGTTACTCGGTTTGCTGAAGGCCCATGGTCAAGGCCAGGGGTCCCCAAACTTTTTACACAGGGGGCCAGTTCACTGTCCCTCAGACCGTTGGAGGGCCGGACTATAAAAAAACCTATGAACAAATCCCTATGCACACTGTACATATCTTATTTTAAAGTAAAAAAAAAAACAAAATGGGAACAAATACAATATTTAAAATAAAGAACAAGTAAATTTAAATCGACAAACTGACCAGTATTTCAATGGGAACTATGCTCCTTTCACTGACCACCAATGAAAGAGGTGCCCCTTCCGGAAGTGCGGCAGGGGCCGGATAAATGGCCTCAGGGGGCCGCATGCGGCCCGCGGGCCGTAGTTTGGGGACCCCTGGTCAAGGCACATATGAGAAAGCAATCAATGAACAACTAAGGTGTCACAATGAAAAACTAATGATGCTTCTCATCTCTCTCCGTTCCTGTCTGTCTGTCCCTATCTATCCCTCTCTCTGTCTCTGTAAAATAATAATAATAATAATAAAAAAAGGATAGAAGGAAGGAAGGAAGGCGGGAGGGAGGGAGGGATGGAGGGCATTAGGGTTGGTTTTTGATCACCTCTCTAAGAATGTGGCATTTGGGCACAGAGACACCTTCCGCATCGGGGTGGGGCTTTGAGGCCTCTCTGTTTCCTCCTCTCTTTCCTCTCTGTCTCTGCCTTCAAGGCCTGTAATCTTGAGCCCAGGGACCTGAATGGGCACTTACCACCCTCTAATACACTGCATACTATTATGTTGTGTGTGCCTCCTGTGTGACCAGAGCATTTCGGAGTCTTTGTCCATGCTGCTCACAGACATCCATTCATATATCCTAAGCCACTAGAATTATGTCAGCACTTAGTAGGTGTCCAGTTTGTGGGTGCCACGTGACAACTGGTTAAACAATTTGCCAAGGCATCAGTTACCTGAAGATGGCCTGAAGTTATGTAAGGCTTAAGAACACAGACTTTGGAACCAGATAATTGTGGGTTTGAGTCACAGTTTTTTGCCACTTAGCTAGTCCTGTGACCTTAGCAGCTCTTTCTTTTTTTCTTTTCTTTTTTTTTTTTTTGTATTTTTCTGAAGCTGGAAACGGGGAGAGACAGTCAGACTTCCACATGCGCCCAACCGGGATCCACCCGGCACGCCCACAAGGGGGCGATGCTCTGCCCCTCCGGGGCATTGCTCTGTTGCGACCAGAGCCACTCCAGCGCCTGGGGCAGAGGCCAAGGAGCCATCCCCAGCGCCCGGGCCATCTTTGCTCCAATGGAGCCTTGGCTGTGGGAGGGGAAGAGAGAGACAGAGAGGAAGGAGATGGGGAGGGGGTGGAGAAGCAGATGGGCGCCTCTCCTGTGTGCCCTGGCCGGGAATCGAACCCGGGACTTCTGCACGCCAGGCTGACCCTCTACCACTGAGCCAACCGGCCAGGGCCTTAGCAGCTCTTTCTTTGTGAGCCTCAGTTTCTTTGGTAATAAAATAGACTAACAACATTTCTCTGCTGGGATGAGTGTGAGGATTAATGAAGATGCATATGTAAAGTTCTTGGCATATGGTAGGTGTTCCATATGTGTTAGCTCCTCTCCTTCACGAGGGTTGTTTTTTCTCTTCTTGCTTCTCACTTTTCTCTGACGGCCTACTCTTTCGACCACTTTGCTGTTCAATAGCAGTTCGCTAAGAGGATAAGCCCTGCAAGAGGGGCAGGCATTATCTGTAGAGCTAACCAGCCTATGCTTCCTTGCCCCGCCCCCTCCCATCCTCTTTCCAGTATGTATCTGTTGCTAAGGAGACGTAACATCAGCCCCTGACAGGATGTGGCTGGGGTCTGGCCCACACCAAAGCACACAATGGCTGTCCCCGGGGAGGTTTGCCTCCTGGGCTGAGTGTGGTTGGAGGTATCATTCTGGAATCTGCTGGGAAAACCCAGCTGGCTCCCTGAGAAAGTTAAGTGTTCATCCTCCAGTCTCCATGATGCTCCTGAGAGGTGACTGGCAGCCCTGTTCAGAGGCTGGAATGAAGTTCCTGCTTGGCTGCAGTCCAGCGGTGCTGGTAGGCTGTGATGCCCAGACCCTGGGAGGGGGCCATAGCAGCCAGAGTGACACATAATCAAACTCCTGGCCCTCAGAATGGCACCTCCCCAAAGCAGGGCTGGAACTGAGTCGACGGTCGAAGAGGCCATCTGGGGGTGATTCACGGGTCTGTGTCCACGAAGGCTAGCCAAGCAGGCCCGGTGACAGAGCTCAATACAGGCACTGCTATCTCTTCTTGCAGCTTGGATGTGGCCATGAGGAGACTGTCGCAGATCCCAGGGCCTCCAGGGACTCCTTTCCTTCCTTCCCAGCCCATCGCTTGACCCTGGACAGCCTGAGAGACTGTGGCTTTCGCCTGACCAGCTAGCCACCCAAACGGAGAAGGACGAAGCAGAGGTTAGAGCACAGGCTGGGGGCTAGACTGCCCTGATCGAGGCCTGTCCTGTCTGTCCCAGCTGTGGGACTCCATGCAGACCATTCTGTTTCTCTATAAAACTGGGGCAGTTACAGCACTTGCCTGTTGGGATGGTTGCAAAGATTAAACGAATTGATTCTTGTAAAGAGTTTAGGTCTGACAGACACTCTGAGCTCACAACATGTAAGCTATTTATTACTGTCACTTTGCCAGGTACATTCCAGCAAACAAGTGTGTTAGGCTTGCTCGCTAGCCCTTTGCCTGATTGGTGCGCGAGCCCAGGGCAGCACCACGCGGGTATAGTCTACTGAGGCTGCAGGTGCCTGCCCTCAGGGCGGCAGGTTGTCAATTGTGGATTGCCTGCTGCCATTGCCAGGGGCCGTTTTTTGCATTATTTGCAGGAGAAGCCCCCCCCCCCCAATTTGCTTGTGAGTCTTGAGAGAGAGAAAAGCAGTTTGCCCTGCCTGCTTGCTTGTCTGCTGTTGCAAGACTCTAATAAACGAAATGGCCCACCATTCTTTGGCTCCGCTGTTCCTTTACCGTCTGCCCGAATTCAGTGCGAATCTGCATGGCCACAGTACCCAGCCTGATGCTGGGCAGAATAGAAATGGTATTATTTTTATTATTTGGCTTTTCTTAAAAAAAAAAAAAAAGGGAGGTCTGGCAATGCTGGCCCATCTTCCTGCTCTGCTGAAGAGAGTCACGCTGCCCTCTTCAGATGGGGCCAGCTCCTGTATTTGCATAATCCCTCCCAGGCAATTCTGTTATTGGTCAGTCCTGAAGGCATTTGCTATTTCTGTTACAAAGTCAAATCCACCGTAGGGCCAATAAAGATGTCTGGAGTGGAGGTAGGGGGACAAATAAAGAACTGAATTGTCTTTTGGATGATGGGTATGCAACATAATCAAATGTCAAAATAACCTGGAGATGTTTTCTCTGAACATATGTACCCTGATTTATCAATGTCACCCTATTAAAATAATAAAAAAAAAGAACTGAATTGTCTGTGTTTAGAAGGGGGAGGCAGAGTTTGGGCCCCCTGGACCTCAGAGAAGGGGCATTAGCAGGAAGGGGGGGGATGGGAGCCCTGAGCCTGAGAGCGGGGGCGCCGTTCTGCACGCGCCCATCTGTGACTGGTTCAGCGCAGAACAGTTCATGTCCTGGGCTGGGGCGCTTGGCTCAGACAGTCTGGACTCCTGGCCCCCTGGGGAGATCTTGTTGTTTTGGAGCAGGTCATGTTGAGTCGGTTCACTACCCACCTGTCCTCTGTATCCTTTAGCCTCATATTTCTTCCAACACAGCATCTTGGGGAAAGAGGACTTGAGCCACTCATTGGAGGGACCTTGTCGTATTCCTCATGGGGTGGGGCCCACTGCTTGTTACACAGGAGGTTCTCACTGAATGCTTGTGAAATAAATATATGAATGAATGCAGAGAGCTAGCTTTCTGGTATAGCAATCCCTACAGTTAGCTAGACCTTTTAGAAAGCCCCTCTGAATCCCCAGTTCTATCCTCTGAATGTGGCTCTGGCTGGAGGAAAGTAGTGTGGGGACAGCAACAATGTCATTTTACTGTATGCCCAGAGCCTAGCTCAGTCCCTGGCACGTCATAGGTGCCCAACCAACATTTGTCGAACAAATGAATTTAATGGAAAGCCTTCTCACCCTGGGATCAGGATACTGTTGTTGTGCTCTTAACAGCTGGCAGGATTTTGAATTCCTCTTAGTACCTCATCTGGCCCCACTGATGAAGTAGGATAAAACAACACAAATATACCTTCTTATAAGAAACTCAGGGTGTGGGGATTCGTGGTTATTGCCTCTAAGCCATCCTCTGAAGTTGCCATTGCCCCAAATCTCTCGATGTCCTGGGCAGCCTGCCTCACCAGCTGTTCTGTCCCTTATTTCCTGTGTTGTGTGTGCAGCCAGTCAATGGACACGATCGCCTCGGTGGGTTTCGGGTATTACTTATCTTACCATCTTAGATTCACTCGTTTGTTTCTAAAAAGGAAGCATCTTCCAGAATGACCAGGGAATAGTCTGAACAGTGGCAGTGCTGTCTGTTAACCCCCCAACAAGACAGGGAGGTGGGAGAGGGCTCCAGACCTGGCTCAGGGACCAGCTAGCTCTGTGACCTTGGGCAGACACTTGATCTCTCTGAGCCTCGTCTCTGGGGCTCTCCGAGATCTTTAATTCCATGTCAACACACAGGAGTGGGCCTCCCAGGAGTGGAATCATTTTTAAGTTGGTGTATGCTTTTCCATGAAATTGTAGCTGGTTTTTTATTTTTTATTATTCATTTTAGAGAGGAGAGGGAGAGACAGAGGGAGAGAGAGAGGAGAGACAGAGAGAGAGAAGGGGGGAGGAGCTGGAAGCATCAACTCCCATATGTGCCTTGACCAGGCAAGCCCAGGGTTTCGAACCGGCGACCTCAGCATTTCCAGGTCGACGCTTTATCCACTGCGCCACCACAGGTCAGGCTGTAGCTGGTTTTATTTGAAAACTTTTCATTTCAGTTCCTGTTCTGAGTATAAAATCAGCCCTAGCTACGAGGCATTCCTATTTTGTGATTTATTGGAAGTATTAATTATTATATCAGAAAGTGGTAGTTTTTTTGGTTAACTATGTTTTTAAAAGTCTTGCTGCATTCTTTAAGTGTGATTTTATTATATCTTGGGATGACTATTTTTTCCATGAAGAATAGAACTGTGATTTGTAACAAACTTGCATACCGAGGCTGGCCATGAAAGCATTGTGTGACTTTACATCATTTCCAAAGGGCGTTCTGGCTCCGGGAGCTCCCAGTTTCCAAGCACATTGCAGAGGAGGCCAGGTCGCAAGGTTCACTCTAGAAATCAGGGTAAGCTGAGATTAGCCATGCCTATGTCCAGGCACACACTGAGGTGTCTTAGAGAAAAAGGGGTGCTTAGGGATGCACCAACTCAATTCTCTTATTTAGATTAGGGAAACTGAGGCCCAGAGTGGCGAAGTGGCTTTCTTTAGGTGGAGGTCCCAGAGTACTCCCTCCATGTCTGGACTCACTCATCCCACACCCCTCACCTGGTCCAAACCCCAGTCCCCCATATGTGAGCATTGATGCACACACCCAAACCATTGCTCATGCCCAGGGCACTCTCCCTGTCTCGTGATTTGCTTTCCAAGTGCCATGCGATAGAAAGAGGGCTGCTGCTCATTCAGCACTCTAACCAGCATCTACTTTGCCCCAGACACATTTTTTTTCCCCACCAGCTAGGCACTAATATCCAGCAGAGAGTTTATTGGCATAATTTCTCCAGAAAGAGGCTGAAAGACTAAGCAAGTTCAAGCTTTAACATTTTTTATCAAGAATACCAAAGGACCACCCTTTGCCCTCCCATCATCACCACCAACCGCCATCAGGCTTTCTCTACCACAGGAAGTCGGGGCGCACGGAGAAGAAACAGCACAGGCCAGACTGGCAGGCACATGAGACATTATCGAATCAACTGAGCAAGCAACCACCTGAGAGCCATCTTTGTTAAGGGCAAAATAAGCTCCTTAGGACACTGGAGGATACAGAAAACATAGGACTATCTTGATTCTTCTGGAGCGAAGGAGACTTTCCTTTTCTGTTTTCTCAGAAAACAGGCAAAGAAAGGCTTCACAAACTTCTAAAGTTACACCAATATCAATATTCCCAAACTTCCCTTTTCAAAGATGGCCGCCCCTGCTGTCCGTTCGGAAAGAGCACACAGCAGAAGCTACTGGGCGTGGAGAGAGAGATAGGCAGCAGGAGAAATTTAGTTTTCCACAAAGGTTGTTAGTTTTTTTTTCCTTTATTGATGGGATTTAAAATGCATATAACTGAAGGCAAAGTCCAAGGCCTAGAGAAAGATAGGAGGTCCGAGAGAGAGGCTCAGAGATTCTAAAGGCGGCAGAAGGATACCCACCTAAAAAGGCCACTTGAGCTGCAAAAAGCACGGAGCAGAGAGACAGAAAATGGGAAAAAGAGAAAGGAAGTGGGGGTGGGGTGGAGGTTGGGGAAAGTGTTTGGGAAGAAGAAGACAAACACCAGTTCAGAAATTCAGACGAAGGTTCATAATAGGAGCTAGTTTATACCCCAAGTAAGAACAGATGGGCGGGCCCTAGGGTAAGAACATTTGTTTTAGAAAACGTGAAAAGGGAGAAATGAGAAAAGCAATGACCTCTGGCCAGAACATAGCACCCCAGGGGGTTGGTGGCAGTGGCGGTGGGGCTTCTCCAAGCCTCTGTCATGGTCTTTCTGGAGACTCAACAAGGGTCTAAGGAGACTCCATCCAGCCAGGAGAAGGCAGGGCTGGGGACCTCGATCTGGGGCCTCCCCAGAGCTCCCTCAGAAGGCAACGTCTTTTTGCTACTGGACTGTGGTCAGGGCAGACTCACCCACACAGGCTGTGCCATCCTCATTGGGCTCGTAACCCCGACTGCACCTCTTGTTGGTCCGACACCGGTAGCTTCCATATGTGTTGACACACACGGGCTTGTCTCGGGGACACACAAATGGGAACTGGATGCATTCGTTGGTGTCTGAAAGGTAAGGGTGTCACTCACTCGGGAGGCTGTGGGACCTTATTCAAGCTCTGCTGCCCCACCTACTCTGTGACCTGGGACCTGTCACTTCTCTCTGGGCCTCCAGTTCCTCACTCCAGTCCCCTTGGCTGGCTCCTGCTGTGCCTGACCTCTACATGTTTGGGGTGCTCAGGCTGGGTCCTGGATCTTCTATCTCACTCTTTCCCTAGGTGGTCCCTTCGTTCATGAATGATTCCTATTTCTAGGCACAACCTCCCTGGGGCTCCAGACTCGTGAACCTGCCTAACATGCATCTTAGACTTAGCAGGTCCCCAATGGAACTTTAGATTCCCTCCCTTCCAGTCCTCAAACCTCTTCTGCCCCCTGTTCCCATCTCCCTTCACTCGATCGGTGCCACTGCTGTCCAATCAGCTGCTCAAACAGAAGTCAGTGCGATCCCTGATTCTGTCTTTTTCCTTACCTCTGTAGGCAATTTAACAACAGACCCCATCAGTTCTGTCCCCACAGTCACCCTCTTGTCTGTCCACCTGCTTCTCATTCTTCTGCCACCAGCCTATTCCCAGCCAGAACCGTCTCTTGCTTGGACTTCTGCAAATGTAATCACGTTATGGCACTCTCCTGCTTAACTGCACAGGGCCTGAGAACAAAGTCCAGCCACCTCACTGGGGCTTCAAGACTCTCCTAGACTTGGCACCTGGCTCCTCCACCCCTTCCAGGCACGTCGGCCTTCTGCCTGTTCCTCTGACAGACTGAACTTTTCTTCTGCCGCATGGTGTTCACTCTTCCCTTTGCCGGCAAAGCTCTTCCCTCAGCTATTTCTGTGGCTGGCTCCTTCTCGTCTGTCAGGTCTGACCTCAGTGATTAGAGATCAGGACCCATCTCTTCTCTGGACCCATCCTGACTGCTCTGTTCAGAACAGTCTCCAGAGCACACCTTGCTTCAAGGGTTCTTAATTCATCTAGTCCAGCTGTTGGGTGGTGCGTGTGGTCTGTCTCCCCCACTAAGATGAATGTCCTCCGGGGGAGGTGCGTGGCCCGCATTCCCAGGAGTCCGCCCGGGCCTGGTGTGTGGGAGGCACAGACATGACTGCTGGGGAGTGAAGAGGAAGAGGCGGCGGATGGGGGTCTCACAGGGTCCTTCCAGCACACAGAGAAGACGCTGGGATTCCTGTGTACACGCACTGTCTGTGTGGAGGGGCCAGAGTGGGGACGTGGAGCGTGGAGGGGACTCCCTTTCTCCTCAAGCCACCCTTAGGTCCATATTCTTCCACTTTCCCGCCTGAGGTCATCTGTCCACCGGACACTTGTCTCTGTCTGGCCAACTCCTCATTACCTCTTAGGTCTCAGCTTAGATCTTGCTCTCTCTGGGGCGTCTTCCTGAACCCTCCCTACAGGGGCTCCACCTCTGTGTGCTCACAGGCCCTGCGCTCCCCTCCCCAGCCCTGCTCACACTCGTGAGCCTCTCCCCTGGGCTCTAAGCCCCGCGAAGACAGGGACTGGGTCTGTCTCTCAGTGGTGGACCCATCTGCCTGTGGTTGATGGACACGTGCAGAGGGGACTTGGGAGGAAAGCTGCCCGAGGGCCGAAAGGCAGGAGGCGTCCTTGACCAGGCCCCTCATTGCCAGCCAGTGGGATGAAAGACATCTGTGAGCCTCTGAATGCTGAACCTCTAGGCCGCCCCTCCCTACTGCCAGTCCTTGGGGGACTTTCAGAAGGTCACTGGATCTTCCCAGAACTGCTGTCCCGGCAGTGTGACAGCTACCTGCCCCCACACTGCACAAGGCTGCAATCTCCCTTCTGTACGGAGACCATACCCCACCCCCTCGTTTGCCCCAGCGCCCCCGGCAGTGCCCGCCCTCGGCTGGCCGGGATGAAGCCGCCATCTCTCTGTGGGGGACTGAGCCTACCCCTGCCATCACAGCCCCCAGTAGTCAGGCCTCCCTGTGGGCACGGTGCCGGCAGTGTGTATCTCGTGGCTCTACTCAACCTCTCTGTACTCATGGAAGGGAAGCAATGCCAACCCCAGCGCTGTGGCGACCCAGCCTGATGCTTGCTAACATCACTCCCACCTTAGTGAGTCACATGGTGGTTGTCTTGGCATCTGGAGCCCCAAGAACAAAAAAAAAAAAATGGTCCCCTCCTTGCTTTTCCACCCCTTATCTACAAGCTGAACTTGGCCAGGGCCCAGGATGGCTGTCCCCAGGTCGAGTCCGGCCTCTGCCCCGTCCCCCGACGCCTGCAGGCAACTCACCCGTGCAATGGCCACTTTCCTGCTGGGAGAATCCTTGGCCGCACTGCAAGGTGGGCAGAAGCAGAGACACTGGTGAGTTGAGATTTCATCTCAGACCCCCTCCCAGTCACAGCCACAGAGCAGCTGTCACCCTGACCCTGGAATGAGGGGTGCTGTTAGCTCTGGGCCTGCTGGGAGCTCCTCTCCGCCAGGACCCCTTCCCTTGCCCTGAGAATAAGGCACGGGGGCAAAAGGCCAAGAGGAGATTCAGTCCAACTCCTGCTCGTTCCCCTCACATGGGGCCCACGTGTCTGAGCTGGGATGGCTAACAGAAATGTGACCTCCTGTGGCACCGCCCTGACACCGAGGCTGGGTCTCAACTGAGGCAAAGTGTAACTCAGGGGTCCCCAAACTACGGCCCGCGGGCCACATGCGGCCCCCTGAGGTCATTTATCCAGCCCCCGCCACACTTCTGGAAGGGGCACCTCTTTCATTGGTGGTCAGCATCCATATCCTGTGCTCCTGGAGTCCTGTATGTGGCAGCGTCGCTCACGTACAGTACTACTTCCGGTGACGCGGGATGCACGCATCCCGGCTCCGGAAGCGCGTCATATCACTTGTTACGGCTAGCAGTGACAAATATGGAACCGGACATTGACCATCTCATTAGCCAAAAGCAGGCCCATAGTTTCCATTGAAATACTGGTCAGTTTGTTGATTTAAATTTACTTGTTCTTTATTTTAAATATTGTATTTGTCCCGTTTTGTTTTTTTACTTTAAAATAAGATATATGCAGTGTGCACAGGGATTTGTTCATAGTTCTTTTTTATAGTCCGGCCCTCCAACAGTCTTGAGGGACAGTGAACTGGCCCCCTGTGTAAAAAGTTTGGGGACCCCTGGTGTAACTGGACTAGTGCTGGACAACCCAGCAGGATGCATCAGAGGCGTGGCTAGAATGTGAACTCATTGAGGCTGAGACAGATTTGGAAACCTGTACATGTCAAACCGTGAGGGGCTTTGTTATGTCTATATGGGGGGATCTTAGAGACAGCAGATTGGTGGTAGGGTGGGGGACTCAAAACAACACTCTACACAAGACAGAAAATGTCAACTGCCAGTACAGAGGGATGAGGAGGGGCTGGTGGGGACGACTGGGGAGGGGAATGACCTCCTCACCCCCAGGCCAGCACTTGAGTGACCAAGGTGCTTGAGTCCCTGGGGTTGAGGCCACTGGGATGCCATGGTTTCTGCTCATCCTTAGCTTTTTCTTGGATCTTGTGAGCTCCCCTAGAAGTCTCCGTATAAGTCCCCTGTTCTCTGTAAATTTAAGAGGATTCTTGCTATTTGCAACCAAGTGGCCCCGTCAGAGTTAGAATCTAGAGCTCTTCCTCCAAGAGCTCCCAGAGGCCCTACCCCACCCTCAGGAGCACCTGGGGGCTTGTCAGAGGCTTGGAAAGAGCGCCGTCAACTCCTAACGCTGCTCACAGCTGGCTGTGCAACCTTGGTGGCTTTTTGCTTTTGGTCTTGGTTTTCCTCCTCCATAGAAGGGGTGCAAAAATACTTGTACTGCCAATCGCCCCAGATCTCTGTGAGGAGTAGAAGAGATGGGTGCGGGTACTGCTGTACAAACTACAAATGGTGGGATTGTTACGATATCTGCCCTGGGCTAAGATTTCCATCATTCTAGAGGGTTTGTGGATGGAGCCTCTTTTGTGGATATGAGGCCCAGATCCCTTCCTCACCTCCAGTGGGGCTGGGTCCTGAAGTCTGTCCTCATCCTGGGGGTAGGGGATCTCTAGCACCGAGTTCATCTCCCCGCTGGCCACGTTCCGGCTCGCCATCTTGCCATCTGGCCACGTCACCTCCACGCTGCTGGCTTCATCCTTCCCTGTGGGGCAGAAGGAGAAAGCGTCAGCAGCAGAGGCGAGCGGGAGGGGGGGTTCTCAGAACCAGTGTCGTCGTTCATCTATCCATCCATTTAATAGAAGTATGAAGGGAGCCCTGTGCTAGTGCAAGGGCAACAGGGAATGTGGCAGACGAGCTCCTGCTCTTCAGAACAACCGCACCCAGTGGGACTGCAGTGTGGCAGCGTTCTCCACCCACGCTGTCTGCCCTGGCAGCCGCAGGCCACAGGTGGCTGCTGAGCACGTGGAGTGAGATCAGTGTGGCAGACGAGCTCCTGCTCTTCGGAACAACCGCACCCAGTGGGACTGCAGTGTGGCAGCGTTCTCCACCCACGCTGTCCGCCCTGGCAGCCGCAGGCCACAGGTGGCTGCTGAGCACGTGGAGTGAGATCAGTGTAACAAGGAACTGAATTTCAAGTTCTGTTTAGTTTTAGTTGTGTTAAATTTAAATAGCCACAAGAGGCTTCAGGCCACCATACTGGACAGGGCCACTCTAGAACTTCCATCCTAGTGGACAGGCCTGTTGGCCTGAGGTTGTTTTGGAGGAGAGGGTGAAGCCTGGTGGTAAGCAGGTTGACTGTGCAGTCCTGGGTTCAAATCTTGACTGCACCACTTACCTGGTAGGTTGGAAAGAACAAGGTGGGGGGTGGATGCCTGGGAGACCTGGGGTCAAATCCCAGGGCTGCAGCTGGCTTGCGGTGCACTCTGGAGCATGTCACATCGTGTTCATGCTTATACTTATACTTATACTTACACTTACACTTACACTTACGCTTACGCTTACGCTTACGCTTATACTTATACTCATACTCATACTCATACTCACACTCACACTTACACTTATCCTTATGCTTACGCTTACGCTTATACTTATACTCATACTCATACTTATACTCATACTCATACTCATACTCATACTCACACTCACACTTATCCTTATGCTTACGCTTACGCTTACGCTTACGCTTACACTTATAGCCTGCTAGTGGTCAGGCTCATTTTTGTTACTGGGAACATCCTTGTTTTCAGGGAGCTTCCACTCTAGTGGGGATAGACAGGCAAACTGATGAACAAATAAATAATGGCTGATACTGACAAACTCTATGAAGAAAACAAAAATAGGGAAATGAAGTAAAGAGGAATGGAGGGTTGGCCGGGGGCCTTTTCTCATCAGTGTGGTCAGGGCCAGCTCCTGGGGAGAAGGCACATGAGCGGAGCTCTAAAGGAGACCCGGGAGGTGGCGGGCACAGAGAAATACCACTCTGGGAAGCTGATGGAGAGGCTCAGAGAATGTTCCCGGTGAACCCATCCGCACACATCCACAGAGCAATGCATTACATCACTGGCAGAAAACAAGTTGGAGAGATTTGTCAGGTGTTTAGGCATTGTCAAAACCAGCCCCAGCTCCCTGCTTAAGGCACCAGGCCCGTCACCATGGCAAGGTCAGGCTAATGGTGATGGATTGGGGTGCAGAGAAGAGCGAGCGGGGCCTCACCTGCAGAGAGAAGCTGTTCTAGTCAGCTGCCCCAGGAAGAGGGCAGCGCTCAGCAGGGAGGGAGGGAGGGTGCGCCCCTTGTTAGCACCCACCCCAGGAAGAGGGCAGCACTCAGCAGGGAGGGAGGGAGGGTGCGCCCCTTGTTAGCACCCACCCCAGGAAGAGGGCAGTGCTCAGCAGGGAGGGTGCGCCCCTTGTTAGCACCCACCCCAGGAAGAGGGCAGTGCTCAGCAGGGAGGGAGGGAGGGTGCGCCCCTTGTTAGCACCCACCCCAGGAAGAGGGCAGTGCTCAGCAGGGAGGGAGGGAGGGAGGGTGCACCCCTTGTTAGCACCCACCCCAGGAAGAGGGCAGTGCTCAGCAGGGAGGGAGGGAGGGTGCGTCCCTTGTTAGCACCCACCGAGCTGACCAGATGTGGCAGGCGCTCAGGGGTCCACACTCACAGACATTCCCCCAAGCATCATTTGTGGGCTGAATAAATAACATGTCACCCACATGCATGGGTTGCTTCCCCTTAATGTATATAGATACTGTTAGAAAACAAGCGAAACCCAAAACTGCTCTTGAATTTATACTAGCTTTTGGTCATTCTTGTCCATTCGTGGATTTTACAGTGATAGATACTGTGGGGACAGAGGGTAGTTTGCGAAATATCTTTACGTATGAAAGGGTTCCCATAGTTTAGAAAAGGCTTGGAAGCCATGTCCAGACTTGGTGGAGAAATCCCTGTGCAGACGTGGCTCTGGGGGTGGCGGCGGGGGAGGGTACGACCCAGCTGCATCTTTCTCCTGAGTCCCGTACTCCTTGGAACACTCCAGCCTCGCTGCCACTGTGCCCTCGAGCTAATGAGGACAGGGACCAGCTGCCACACTCTGGGAGTGTCAGAGGTGAGCAGGTGGGCGGCCGTGCCCAGGAGAAGTTCCCGGAGGGGGCCGTGCACACACACAGTGCAGCTTCTCCTCCCACACGCCGGTCCCGCCCAGGCCGCTCTCTTGGTTCTGGGGATTGCTTCCTTCAGCTAGAAAACATTTCTCACAACCCCTCTATTCCCCCATCCACTCAGTCCATGATCGTTCCTTTTGGAGAAGGGGGTGGAAATGGGAGGGGGGTGTCAGCTGCAGACTTCTTTCTTTTTTGGAGTAGTTTCTTGAGAGGTTCAGGCGAGCTGGCGTTTGTAGGGTGTACAGTGTCCAAATTAAGTGGCATATGTATAAAGTAAGCGTTTTTCCACTAAGAAAAGGAGACAAAGAGAAGCAACTGTTTTCACCTAAGCCAACAGAACATGAATAAATTTTTCCAGCCTGACTGAGGTGCCACAAATAACTCAAAAGAGTTGCCGAATATTCATAGACAATCACAAATTTACATCTTGTATTTACAGCCCAGAGTGTGGAGTCCTGCTTCCTCCCTTCCTCCAGACGGAAGGAGGGGCGGCTCTGAGAGAAGTGAGCCTGTGAGCCGGGAGAACAGGTCTCAGCGGGACTCCCCCCTCTGCACTGGTTATCTCGCTGACTTGGGTACTCCTTTGGGGCCTCAGTTTGTTCATCTGTAAGGTGAGGGTGTGACCCAGAGCTCTAGCACTCCGGGGAAGGACAGTCCTTCTCCCCTGGAATGTAGACTGGCACGCTCAGCAGCTCCATCGCCATCATCCCTTTGACATGGGGCACCCTGCAGGTCCCAAAGGGCTTTCACTTGTTGGGCAATAATACAAGAAAATATATACCCCAAACTGTACCAGGTGTCTCTCAGTGTTAGTGCATCAGGTCCTCGTGGCAGCTCCACGAGGGAGGTACTAGTTTTATCATTTTCACTCGAGAGCTGAGGGAACTGAAACTTGGAGAGGTAAAGTGAAATGTCCAGTTACCCAGCTAGGGAACAGGGTTGGATCCCAAAGCCCACCCCTGCAGCACCCTGTTCTGCTGGCCAGCCCACCCCCACCCCCTGCTCACCACAGCTGAGCATCATGCAAGGGTGTGGGATTTAGCAACAGGGAGACAGACCCTGGCCCCTCCAGGGGGAGCTGAGTCCTGGGCGGGCAATAAACACAGGGATTATGTTGTAATAAGCTGAGAAAGTGCAGCCATGGCATTGGTAACACTTGGCGAGAGAGGCGGGTGCTAAAAGTCTTTTCCATTGGGTGTTGCAGAAGTGCTGGAGTTTATGAGACAGAGAAGGGAAGAAAGAGCACCCAGGTGGAGGGTGCAGCATGGGCAAAGGCAGGAGGTGTGCACCCAGGTGGAGGGTGCAGCACGGGCAAAGGCAGGAGGTGTGCACCCAGGTGGAGGGTGCAGCGTGGGCAAAGGCAGGAGGTGTGCGCCCAGGTGGAGGGTGCAGCACGGGCAAAGGCAGGAGGTGTGCACCCAGGTGGAGGGTGCGGCGTGGGCAAAGGCAGGAGGTGTGCACCCAGGTGGAGGGTGCGGCGTGGGCAAAGGCAGGAGGTGTGCACCCAGGTGGAGGGTGCAGCGTGGGCAAAGGCAGGAGGTGTGCGCCCAGGTGGAGGGTGCGGCGTGGGCAAAGGCAGGAGGTGTGCACCCAGGTGGAGGGTGCGGCGTGGGCAAAGGCAGGAGGTGTGCACCCAGGTGGAGGGTGCGGCGTGGGCAAAGGCAGGAGGTGTGCACCCAGGTGGAGGGTGCGGCGTGGGCAAAGGCAGGAGGTGTGCACCCAGGTGGAGGGTGCGGCGTGGGCAAAGGCAGGAGGTGTGCGCCCAGGTGGAGGGTGCGGCGTGGGCAAAGGCAGGAGGTGTGCACCCAGGTGGAGGGTGCGGCGTGGGCAAAGGCAGGAGGTGTGCACCCAGGTGGAGGGTGCAGCACGAGCAAAGGCAGGAGGTGTGCACCCAGGTGGAGGGTGCAGCGTGGGCAAAGGCAGGAGGTGTGATACGGGCTGTGTGAGGACCAGGGAGAAGCTCACAGTGGGAGAAGCAGAGTGTGAGGATGTGGGTTAGCTGGGTGGGAGAGCAGACTGGGAGCCTTAGCATGGGTGGCGGGCTCCAACCTTCCCAACAACTCTGCCAGGTGGGCGTTTTATTCCCACTCTCCAAATGGAGGCCCCGAGGCTCGGTGCGGTCAGGTGACCCGCAGGTGTCCGGACTAGGACTGGAACCCCGGCTCCGGGCCCAGGCCTGGCTGTCCCTCTGCCCCAGACATCGCAGTTCTTCACGCAGCTGCACAACCGGGGTCCCCCCTGGCCTCCGGCCACTGCACAGACAGCCTTTAAGTGGCTTGTGGGTCTGTGACCAGAGGTGGCCCCATTAACCAGCCACAGCTCTCTGGCAGCTTTTAAAGGACAAAGGCCAAGGAGGCACAGAGAATTGTGCTTTTCAAAAGAATTACAAGCAAAACAGATGGTGGGAATACAGTTGGAATATTTTTGCACTTTAATAAAGCAATTTTCATGTGGGACACTGAATTTTCCTTCCCTAAATGAGCACCAGCCGGCGTGGAGGCAGCTCGGAGTCACTTGCAAACAACTAGCTGAAAGGAAGGAGGTGTGTGTGGGTGGGGGTACCCTCCACGCCTGGGGCGGGCTGGCCACTGCGGGGGCCCCTAATGAAGGCCGGCGGGGCCAAGTAGGTTATTGGCGCTTGTTTTCATTTTCTGGGTTTCTTTGAGCTGCCTCAGCCCTCTGCTTGTTAGGAAAGAAAGAGACGGGGTGTGGGTGGGCAGGAGTTGCATGGGGCAGCCAGGGGGCAGCAGGGGCACTCAACAACGGCTGAGAATGGAAATGCTCTGTGAGCCTGGCAGCCGGCTGCACCAGCGGGAGCAGGGAGAGGCCAAGGCAGGGTGGGAAGGGGAGGAGGAACAGGGGCCCACACTGAGCAGGGGTGGCTGGGGTGGGACAGCAGGGACAGATCTGAAGCTGAGAGCACTTTGCGCGACAGCAAAGGCCAGGGGGCCCTCTGGGAAACCCCTGGAGAGTGAAACCTCCAGTGAGGTCCCTGAATTTTTATGGTATGATTCCACACAGGGGAGACCCCCAGAGTCAGGAGTGCAGTGAGGGTCTGTCTGAGAAGCTCGGTCCTCTAACCACGGCTCAGTGCTGGCCGAGCCAGGCCTGCAGCCATGGCAGAGATGAGCCTGAGCTGAGGGTGTGAGGGGGGCGGGGCACATGTGTATCCACAGGCATGTTCCCACACCACGCCTGGCTGCGAGGCCGAGGTCGGCTGGAGCCAGAGGAGGCAGGGGTGACCCAGGGAGGGAGGGAGGAAGCAGGGTCAGCTGGGGTGAGCCGGAGCTAGTGCTGGAGGGGAGGTCCTGCAGTTTCTCCCTTAGAGACCGCTGCCATCGGCACAGCTCAAGCCGCCGTCTACTCAGTAAGTAATTCGGACTTGACGCAGGACTGTCTTCCATTCATGTTCTGGACATGCCTCCTCTCACCCCAAACACCACAAAACAAGCTGCTCAGGATTGGAAACCACCGAACTGTCCATCAATAGGGGACTTGCTAGCTAAATTATGAATGCTGCCGCACAATGAAATACTGTGCAGCAAAAAAATAAAAGAGCTGCCACACGGTCCAGAAATTCCACTTCCGGGTATTCAGCCCAAGACCACAAAAACACGTATTAGAAAAGATATATGCACCCCTATGTTCATTGTGCATTATTTACAATAGCCAAGAGATGGATGCAAACTAGCTGCCTGTCAATGGTGATGAAGACAGCTGAATGGATAAAGAAGATGTGATATATATATATATATATATATATATATATATATATATATACACACACACACACACACATACATACACACACACACACACAATGAAATATTATTCAGCAATAAAAAAACAATGAAAATCTGCTATTTGCAACAGCATGGATGGACCTAGAGGGTATTATGCTAAGTGCAATAAGTCACACAGAGAATGACAAATACCTGCTACCCCTGCTAGTGGCCGCTGGGCTCCTTCTAAGCCCTGCCCTGCACAGCAAGGCCTGGCTTTGGCTGTTCAGCTCTCCAGACCCGCTCTGTTCCACCTGCCCTCTCCGCCTGGCTCTGGGTGCCCCAACAGTGTGGCCCTGGCCTCCCTGCCCAGGCGCTGCTCCCACCAGACCATGCCCATTTTATGGACACACTGAGCACCCTCATCTCTGGGCATTTGTTCAAGCCAGTACAGCCCCTGGAATGCTCTCCTCAGCCTCCCATCCACACTTTCCAAACTCCTACTATCCTTCTAGACCTAGTTCTGGGCCCACTTTCTTGGGAACTTCCCAGAGCAGAACTAATGTCTCCTTCCTCGGCCCGCTCCCAGGCGCTGGGCCAGGAGGACGGACATCCGAGTCTGCCCTGCACAGAGTCCCTGTGTCCGCCGGCCTCTCTCAGTGGACTGTGAGCCTGGAGGGCAGGGAGCGCTTCTGCGGTGTCTGATCTGTCCCTTCCCCACGTCTCTCTGTCTCTGGGTCCCTCCAGGCCCCGTCTCAGTCCATCTCCACCCCGTTCCTTCTCCTCAAGCTTTCCTCCCATCCAACCTTTCCCAACGGCCCCCTCTCTTCCAGCTCCTGCGCTGGTCCCTCCATCAGGAAGGCCTGTGCTGTGCTGGATCCGTGAACAAGATCCTCCCAAATATGAGAGTCTTGGAGCTGTAGGGATGGAGTCTGCCTGCCCCTCACTGTGTCTCAGGCTGCTAGCCCTGCTGCCTGCTGAGCTGCCTCGGGGAGTCTCACTGCCAAGGCCAAGGCTGACCCGAGGGGCCCGTCTCTGGGAGCAGCCTTCCGCCAGCGCCTCTCTGGGAGTGGATCCTGGCAATAGAGAGGAGTGTGCAGGGGGACCCATGGAGCAGTCCGAGCCAGAGTTCAGACCCAGAACAAGTCTCATGTCTTACAAAAGGCAAGGACAGGCCGTCAGGAGGGGCTCCCAGCTAGGTGCACTGTCTGTATCCTGAGCACGGGAGGCAGACAGTCTGAAGAGGCACACAGGCTCTCAGGCCCCACGATCCCACAAACGACCGGGCTGAGGAGGCCCAGTGGAGAGAAGGTCTGTTCTCTTGGAAGGGCAGATGCTGGCCAGGTAAGAGACCCAATAACACCCATAATACGTCTTAAAATAGCAGAGGCAGATCCTGGCCGGTTGGCTCAGCGGTAGAGCGTCGGCCTGGCGTGCGGGGGACCCGGGTTTGATTCCCGGCCAGGGCACATAGGAGAAGCGCCCATTTGCTTCTCCACCCCCACCCCCTCCTTCCTCTCTGTCTCTCTCTTCCCCTCCTGCAGCCAAGGCTCCATTGGAGCAGAGATGGCCCGGGCGCTGGGGATGGCTCCTTGGCCTCTGCCCCAGGTGCTAGAGTGGCTCTGGTTATGGCAGAGCGATGCCCTGGAGGGGCAGAGCGTCGCCCCTGGTGGGCGTGCTGGGTGGATCCTGGTCGGGCACATGCGGGAGTCTGTCTGAATGTCTCTCCCCGTTTCCAGCTTCAGAAAAATACAAAAAAAAAAAAATAAATAAAATAGCAGAGGCAGTCCATGGATGTGGGGAGGAAGAACTAGCCTCTGTCTTGGCCTCATTACTGATGTGCTATGTGAGTCTCAATTCCCTTATTTGTACAATTGGGTGACGGTTGATGTCTATCCAGACACCTGGATGAACATCCCGGCTATGGTACCATGGCAGCCACTGTGGTACTTGGACGACCTTACTTGGGTCATCTGGTAACTGAGGAGGCAGCGATGTCCAAGGAGAAAGAGGAAGAGCAGGAGGACCTTGGCTGGCTCCACATAGAACAGCTGCAGGAGGTCAAACATCATGTCACAGTGGCCGAGAATTTGGAAGCAGTGTCCAAAACGTCAGGGCCCAGATTCAGCCCACCCCACTGTCTGAAGCTGTGATTTGGGGCAGGTTGTTTAATCTCAGCCTCAGTTTCCTGTCCTGTGAAATGGCGTTTATGACTCCTCATGTTGTAGTGAGAAATGAATAAAGTGTTTTATGAAAGCACTTAGCCCAGTGCCCAGCACATACTAAGTGCTCGATTCATGTCGGCTACTGCTCTGTGACGATGTATTTAAGTCATCCGGTACTTTTATGGCCAGCATAACAAATGGCTGCCTTCTAAGTGATAAACGCTCCGATAACCAGCCAACCCATCCAGGATGGAATAGCCCAAGGACACCTTCAAATAACCCAGCCTTGGGTCCCCTAAATATTTATGCTTATTTTTCAGATTGCATAAAAATTATGTGTTTCCTCTAAAAATCAGAAAACACACACACACATAAAAAAAAAAAAATGGAAGAAAAAAATCACCTAGTAAGGCAGGTCTGGATTTGAATCCCATCCCTGCCATTTCCCTATGATAGGATCTTGGTTGAACAGGTTTCTTAATTGTTTTAGCCTCAGTTTTCCCACTTGTAAAATGGGGATAAATAATGCCCATCTCACAGGGTAGTCGTGAGGATAGCGCAAATAGGAAGAGTGAAGGGCCACTGTGCCTAGGATAAGAGTTACCATACTAGTTCATCCACTCAGCAGAATTATTATTCACACTTTTTGCATTTTCTTTCAGTTTTTTCTATAGACATATGCTGTGTGAATAATCTTAACATATACATATATATTTATTAATTTGAGGGCATACTGTCTATTCTTTTTATTGTTAATGTTATGCCACCTTATGAGGTGTTAACACACGGGGGAAGGTGTCTGATTTTGAACCTCGCTGTATTTGATTCAAATGATTTCTTAACCATTGTGTTTCTGTAAAGACATTCTTGGATCCCTCCCCACCCCCAGTGTACCTCAACATCTTTTTCCATTATTGCCCTTCCTCCTCAAGAAGGCCTTTTTAGATTTTTATTTTTCTAAGTCCATCCCTTAATGCATTTCTTTAAAAATGTTTTACTTTGAAATAATTACAGAGTCACACACAGGAAGTTGCAAAGACAGTACAGAGAGACCCTGTATACTTTTCATCTGGTTTCCCCCAATGGTTACATCTTCCGGAACTGTAGCACAAGGTCAAATCCAGGAAATGGATGTTGGTACAAGGTGTGTGGGTAGCTCTATGTCATTTTATCACATGTGCAGATTTGAGTAACTATAACCACAGTCAAGATACAGAAGCATTTCATAACCACCAAGATGTCCCTTGGGCCAGCCCCTTCTAGTCACACACACCTCTCTCCCTTCCACCATTTCTATTCCTCAGCAACCTCTGATCTATGTTCAATCCCTACAATTTTGTCATCTTAAGAATGTTATATAAATGGAATCAACAGTATGTGACTTTCTGAGATTGGCCTCCCCCACCCCCACTCACCATAATGCCCTTGAGAGCTATCCAGGCTGTTTTGTGTGTCAATAGTTCATTCCTTTTTATAGCTGAGTAATAGTCCATGGTGTGGATAGACCACAGTTTGCTGAACCGTTAACTTATTGAAGGGCATCTAGGTTGTTTCCAGTTTGGCTATTACAGATAAAACTGCTATGAACAATCTTGTATAGATATTTTCTGTGGACATAAGTTTCCATTCATCTGGGATAAATGCCCAGGAGTGCAATTGCTGGGTCTGATAGCAGTTGTGTGTTTAGGTTTTTGTTTTTAAAAGAACTGCCAAAGTATTTTTCCAGAATAGCTGTACCATTTTACATGCCTTCCAGCAATGTATGAGTTCCAGTTTCTCTGCATCCTTGCCACTGTTTGCTGTGGTCACCAGGGGTTTGGTGAGACACTTTAATCACCGAGCCAACTCTCAAGAGGCCAGGGAAATAGCTGGGTTGGATGAGTTTGGTGCAGGCTGGTGTTTGAAGAACAAGGCCACAGCCTGGACAAATGGAGAATCAAATACTTTGACCCCAAGGCGAACAATTTGACAGAGACGCTGGGGTGGGGGCCCCCTTAAGGGGCGGTGCACTAGAACCTGCCTCCTGAGCGCAGGCCCATCTCAGAGCAGGGTTGCCTCCACTAGCCGGTCTGCCATCACTATGGCAACAATGTGGTACCCGGGAGGTGCTCGAGCTGAGTCCTGCATCACTCAGCATGATTCAAGATGCAGTTTGCAGGACAGACCCACTGTCCTGTCAAAAGCTCATTGTCGGCCCTGGCTGGTTGGCTCAGCGGTAGAGCGACGGCCTGGCGTGCGGGGGACCCGGGTTCGATTCCCGGCCAGGGCACATAGGAGAAGCGCCCATTTGCTTCTCCACCCCCCTCCCTTCCTCTCTGTCTCTCTCTTCCCCTCCCGCAGCCAAGGCTCCATTGGAGCAAAGATGGCCCGGGCGCAGGGGATGGCTCCTTGGCCTCTACCCCAGGCGCTGGAGTGGCTCTGGTCGTGGCAGAGCGACACCCGGGAGAAGCAGAGCATCGCCCCCTGGTGGGCAGAGCGTCGCCCCTGGTGGGCGTGCCGGGTGGATCCCGGTCGGGCGCATGCGGGAGTCTGTCTGACTGTATCTCCCCGTTTCCAGCTTCAGGGAAAAAAAAAAAAAGAAAGAAAGAAAGGAAAAAGCTCGTTGTCCACCCTCTCCCCGGCCCTGACTCACCCAAACCAAAGTGTGCCACAGGCTCCATCTCGCACAGGTAGCCCGAGCCTCCGTCGATGATCCTCAGGTGCGCCCCGCTCTTCTTGGTGTAGAGCACGACCTTCGCCCCCCTGGCGAAAGCCCCAAACCGGGTCCGAGGCACCACTCGAAGCCAGTTATTGCTGAAGCCCTGTAGGGAGGGAAGGCTGAGCATCAGCAGGGTGGGCAGAGGTGGGCAGAGAGGGAGAAAGAGGGAGAGAAGAAGAGGGGCAGAGGGAAGAGAGAGGAGGAAGCTGACAGGGAAGGGGAGTGAAACTTCAGAATGGCTGAAGTTTGGAAAGAGAAACACTGGAAAAGCGGAGGGACCCCAACAGACTCAGAACAGTGTTTAGAGAGGTGCCCGTGGGAGGCCGAGGGACAGAGGGCTTCTCCAGGGAGGCGGCCCTTCTGGGAGGTTTACTGTGCTGCTGGGAATCTCTTTCCGTTTCCTGGCACGAATCCTGGGCTCCTCCGCCCTCATCCACCCTGGGCCCAGGGAGCGCACCAGGCTGGGCTTCTGAGTCCCGAGGTCCTGCACACCTGATTCCCGCGGAAGACGGACAGTGGCTGAGCCATGGATTCTCCGTGCGACAAGATGAGGTCCAGCATGCCGTCTCCGTCGAAGTCTGTCACCACGCCCCCTGCAACAAGGCAGATTTCGCTCTGGTCATTGGCCAGGAGACCCACAGGGGCGGGACCTCCCGCCCAGCGCCAAGTCCACAGCCCTGTGTGGGCGAGGTGTGGGGAAGGACACGGAGGTTGGAAGCCCGGGTCCCCCGTTTCTAACAGCCACCTCATAATATGAATTCCCGGAAGAGGGTTCCCTTTCCTTCCCTGGGACTCTGCATGGGCATGGTGGGTGCTAGTTATTCAGGCCATGAGGATTTCTTTCTCATATATACCCTTTTTAGATTTGTAGTTTTTGTCGCTTTATCAAGTATTTGCGTATACGCAGTTTCCTTTTGGCCTCACTACACCTTAAAGAGATTAGCCCTATTTTATGGATGTGAAGAACAAGACCCAGATGAACTAACTTTTCCAGGAACACCATCGAGGCAATGGCAGGACTAGGTCTGGGAACTCCTAATCCAGTGCTCTCTCTGATACCAGGTTGAGCGCCCAAAGGGGAGGGGTTAGGCTTCAGGACCCCCAGCCTCTCCTTTCTAGTCCCACCCAGCAAGCCATGACCAGAGAAACTACTGCCCACCAGTTCCGAGCCCCACCCCCGGCTGCCCTGGGACTGGCAGAATGGACCATCCCCTCCTCTGCTTCCTGCGGGGACCCTTTCAGGGGCTCCTCCTTCGCCACTCTCGCCCTGCCCTAGGGTCTCAGCCCTCAGGTTAGGAGGTGCCCTATGGTGGAACTGGCTGACCCGTTCTTCCCGCCCTCGCCCCCGGGTATGGGCGGGCTGAGCCCTTAGGTGCCCTCACCTGTGCCCCGGCCCTCAGGCTCCAAGGCATCACCAGGATTGAGCTCCTCAATGAGGGGGTCACCGTGTTCCCTGCGGATGACACTGTAGGAGAAGACATGCCATTCACAGATGGGTGACTAGCTGGCGAGGGCCTCTCAGGCACCTGGACCTAGAGGGCTATTTGTTTATTTCAGTCTGTCCCTTGGGCGCCCCCGGATCCCACTGAGCCTGGGCTGGACCTGCAGCCTACTGAGCCACTCTGTTCACAGACCCTGTCTCCACCCTGCCTGTTCTCGTCTTGTGTTTTCATTTCTCTTGGTAAACATTGATTTTTCCTTTCCTAATGGATGAATTATAGACGGTCTGGGAAAGGGCAGTTGATGGATGGAGAATGGGCAAGGACCCAGCTACCTTCAAATGGCCTTCGCTTTCCTTCCACTGGCCCTCGGTTTCCATGTTCTGGGTGGGACCCAGGGTTCAAGCCCCACTCAGATGCCACCTCCCCCGAGTTCTCCAACTGCCCTGCTGGAGGCAATGCCTTCCTGCTCTGCCTTTATCACTTTCTACCTTGTGTTAAGAGCTCTGTATGAATGTGTCTTATCTCCCCAGTTAGACTGTGAGCTCTTTGCAGGCCGGGACCATGTTTTATTCATCTTTGCATCTACCACAGTATCTAACATAGAGCCTGGCTCTCAGAGGGCTCCAAGCACACATCTGTAGGACACGTGGATGAGTTCCAGAGGCAAAGAGAGGAAAAGGGTCCTTTGGGTTGCAGGGGTTCTGTCTATTTTGAACACTGAATCACAGTAATATCTGCTCCAGAAAAGGCCACTGTGAAAGTCCTATTCTTTCTCCTTGCTGAGCTGACTGCTACTGCTGGCCATGAGCTTTCCTCTCTAATTCTTCTCGCTCATTACATTTTCCCAGTTTTGGGGTGCCCTGTCCTCAGTGTGTGAGCAATGCTGGGGGAAAACAGAGGGCCAGGGCCATCTGTGTCACCCCCCTCCCCATGCACACATATGGTAAGTGACTGTTGTTTGCCCAAATCACAGAGTCACTAGAAAGCTGTGGTGTGGCCAATGCTCTCAGGAAGGGACTGGGGTCCCCTGAGCTGGAACCTATGGGGGCTGGATGGCAGAGAGTGTTGGCAAAACTGCAGGGTGTTGACAGGGTTGAGCAGATGCCCTGAGAGATGTCCTCTGTCCACACGGGGCATCTGTGCTGAGCACAGCCACATGTGCAGTCTGGGAAGTGGGCAGCGTGCCTGGCCTCCCTTGGCCGTGTGCACACCTGCTGGAGGTATGTATGCCTCAGCCTGCTAATACCCACAGTCCTTTTGAGCACTTGGGTCCTGCACACTCTGCCCCAGCTGGGCAGAGAAACCCTTTGGTTCAGGTGACAAGGCAGTTAAGGGTTTTCCTAAGGAGAAAACCAAGCAGTTCCACTGCACTTATGTATCCGCTGAGCATGTTCTTCTGCAGCCACTTGTGTGTGCCGGGCACTGCGTGGGGGCCTGAGACTAAGGTGTGCATCGGGAAGGTAGGGGGAGCTCAGGACACGTGATGACGGGGAGTCTCAGGCAGAGTTCTGAAGGCTGACAGGGAGAAGTGTGACTGAAGGGAGGGCAGAACTGGGCAAGCTCATCCAAATTTGGGGAACCAGGGCAGGCTTCCTGGAGGAAGGGTTAACTCAGCTGAGACAAGCATCCTGAGTGAGTACAGGTCACTCAGATGAAGAGGGAGGAGTGAGGCAGAGGGTGTAGGCACCATGAGGGGCCAGGCCTGGCACAGCTCAGAACTGGAAGAAACGGGGGTGCCTGGTGCTTGGTTGTAAATGGGGAAGTGGAGAGCGTGGAGGCTGGGGCAAACTGGTAGCCGTGGAGTGTGTCAAAGAGAAGGCTTTAAAAAGGTTTCAAGTGGAAGAAGGGTGCAGCCAGATTTGCATTTTCAACTGCTTGCTGGGCAGGACTAGACACAGGGAGAGGGCTGGAGGTGGGTACAGGAATCCCCTGGAGAGCGCAGGGGTGGCAGAGGGTAGAGAGATAAGGAGATCAGAGGCACTTTTAGATGGATAAGTGCTGTGACCAAGCATGTCCCAGTTGATGCCTGTTATCTTTCCATTATTAATAGGGTCCCATCACACTCTCACTAAGCATCCAGTTTGGATGGTGCATTCCCTGGTCAATCTAAGCATCACTATAGGACTTGCAGACTTGAGCACAGGGAAGCTTTGCCTCTCCAGCACCTCCTACAAGGAGCCCACCATGTTCCATTCAGCGACAGAGACAGGTGGGGGCTAAATTTTCAGAGTTGGCAGCTGGAGGGGGTGCTTAGTTGCCTGCTGAAGACCCAGCCATCTGCCACAGGGACTTGGGGCACAGCCATGTACCTGGGAAGTGGCTTCCACTGCAGCTGCATAAAAGCAAACACACTAACTCATGGGGCAACTGCATGATGACACTAAGGACAGCCCTGTGCCAGCCAGCCCTTGGGGTGGCCCAGAGGAAGGCCAGAGGTTTGACGGGGCTAGGCAGGCAGGCAGGTAGACAGGGGTGGTGTCTGGGTTTTTGGGCCACAGAGATGAGAGCACTACGCTCTTTGGTGATCAGGGGCCCTGGCAAGTGACACGTTATTAGCCAGAGAAGGAAAGCAGTGTCTCTGCTAACAAGCAATTGATCTTCTGCAATTAATCTGGAAGTTGTGAATAAGCTTTTTGCAAGGCTCCTAATTAGTAAATCTGGTGCCTTCGGGGGGTGATTCCATTCAGTCAGGATTGATGCTTTGTTAATAATTATAGTTTAAACACACTTAGTCACAGTTCTCACCTTTTATTAATAGTTGGGGCCCTCCTGGAGGAGGGGATGGGGAGCCCAGCTGGTGTTCTGGCCCAGTTCCTGAACCCAAGGCCCCCGGCCCACCCTATCCTCTCCACCTGGTCCTGAGCCCCATTAGCATGTCAGGAACAGGGCCATCTCAATGCCACATGGATTCTGAGGTTTGTTACCCAACTTTATGTGGTTCTTAAACTTTATGCCTGATGCTTCATGCACTTGTTTAAAGTAGAGTTTCCTGGGCCTTATCTCCTGAGATTCTGATTCAGGCGATCAACGGCCCTGGGACTCCACTTTAAGTAAGCACTGGGTGGTTCTGATGCCAACCACTTCCGAACTCCCCCAGACAAGTGTTGCCTCCCAGTTCTTCCTCCCCAGATATGATGCCCAGATGTTTGCAGATTTCTTCCACTCAGCTTCTCCTTTTTACTTGCCTACCATTCATTGTCTTGTCCAGCATTTCCCAAAGGGTGTCTTGCAGAGCACCAATCCCAAGAGAAAAATCTTGGAAAAAAAGTGTGGTCAAATCTATTTGGAATATTTCACCCACCTTTTGGAAACTAAAAATACCTATGGTCATGTTAAATGCTCTGAGGAGTCCTGCAGCCAATAAACTGGCCTGTATTTGCTTGACCCCGGTGTGCCTAGACAGATTCGACTCTGGAACCGCTGTGTGTGGCAGTGGAGACTTCTATCCTGTGGAGCTTGGCTTCTGGGCACACTTCCAGCCATATCCTCTGCCCCTTGTACCCCAATATCAGGAGGCCCGCCTCCTGCCCAGAATTCACCCTCTGTCCCTGCAGCCTCTCGCTCCCTCTCCGTCCTCCCCTCCTCTCTGTTCCTCTATCAGGGTCCCTTCTTCCACCTCAGCCCTTGGAACTCCCCTTTCGGGTCCTACACCTTCCTCCCTGCCCCTCGGCTGTCAGGGAGGAAGGGTGAGTGGTCACGAGCCAAGCGGAAACGTCTACCGGAAGAGGCGGTTGGCGGAGGAGCTTCGGTGGGCAAAGTTGTTGAAGAAGATCTCCAGCTCCTGGTCATTGTCCAGGTCGGCGGCGATGACTGTGCGAACAGGGGAGGGCATGGAGAACTTGGGTGAGGCGATGTCCTGGGAGGAGAGAGGGCTGCGGGTCAGCAGACAGACAGGTGGGAGCGCAGGAGAGGGTAAGGTGCCGAGTCCCCGTGCGCGCGCCCGTGTGTGTGTGTGCGCGTGCGCGTTTGTGCGCGTGTGTGCGCATGCCTGCAGGTCAGCAAAGATAACACAGCTCAACCTGACACCTCCTCTCTCACCTCCCAGTAAGGGATCTGGAGGGCTGCGTTTAGGACCAAGAAACTTCAGGCTGCTTGTAGAAAAAGGAGGTAAGAGGGACGGTCCCAATTCACACATGTGAAGCACGCGGCTGTTCCCAACTGGGATCAAATGTAGCCCTCCCATTCCTCACTGAAGGAAGCACAGACATTAGCATCCCCATCTCACAGGTGAGGTAACTGAGTCCCAGAGAGGAAGGAGAACTGCCCATAGTCATAGCTAATGAGTAGGGCCATGGCCAAGGCTTCTGATTCCAGATGCTGGATAGACCCTTCCAAGTACACATCCTGACTCCTTCTTAGTGAGAGTCAGAGCTGGGTGGATGCAGGAAAGGGCTGTGCATTTGAATAATAGGTTTCTCTGCTGATGAGCTATGTGATCTCAGGCAAGTCACTGAACCCCTCGGATCCCACTTTCTTTATCAGAAACACGGGAATAGTGATAGCGGCCCAGGTTGTGAGGCTGCGTGTGACATGCACGAGACAGATCACCGGCAGTCTGGCCTGGCCCATGCTCCAGCCTCATGGAAGGTGGCAGAGGCCTCTTTGCAAATGTTTTTGCTGCCTCTGTTATCCTTACATTGTTTTGATTTTTTTAAAATGGCATTTGCGCCCTGGCCGGTTGGCTCAGCGGTAGAGCGTTGGCCTAGCGTGCGGAGGACCCGGGTTCGATTCCCGGCCAGGGCACATAGGAGAAGCGCCCATTTGCTTCTCCACCCCTCCACCGTGCTTTCCTCTCTGTCTCTCTCTTCCCCTCCCGCAGCCAAGGCTCCATTGGAGCAAAGATGGCCCTGGGCGCTGGGGATGGCTCTGTGCCCTCTGCCTCAGGCACTAGAGTGGCTCTGGTCGCAACATGGCAACGCCCAGGATAGGCAGAGCATCGCCCCCTGGTGGGCAGAGCGTTGCCCCCTGGTGGGTGTGCCGGGTGGATCCCAGTCGGGCGCATGCGGGAGTCTGTCTGTCTCTCCCTGTTTCCAGCTTCAGAAAAATGAAAAAAAAAATGGCATTTGCTTTGGGGGGGTGCATAGATAGATGGTTGTCCAGGGCCCAGGGGAGACCCCAGACCCATGATAGTCCAGCTGGGACCCTGAGGTCCCAAAGTATGAACAGGGGTCTCAGTGGACCTGGCAAAGGGTTCCAGGTGTGGGACTTGCCTTTGAAACAGGAGAGCTGTGTAGGGTGACCTTTAGACCCTGGGAGCCTGTCTGAACCCCAGGGCCCATGTGGAGAGGGCTGGGAAGGGCACAGTGGTGTTTCTGGGGGTGTCCCTCTGCCCCTCGGCCTGGCCCTGCCCCTGGGCCTTGAACTGCAGGCCCTGTCCATTGGCTGCAGGAATAAGCTCGCCTGGGACAGTTGGTGAGCTGCCCCGTTCTGGGGAGGCTGAGGAGGAAGGTTGACCTATCAGCTCAGGAATGAGACTCATTAAGAGGCTGTCCAACTGGCCACAGAGGGCTAAGTAGGGCCTTTCGGGCTGGGGAACAAAGAGGCCTCAGGACCTCTAACTCGTTATTATTCTATTGATCCTGTAAAAATGGAAACCTGCATAGCCCCCGTGGGGCTGCCCCACTGGATGCCTGAGCTTCCAAGATAATGTATGTAAAGCGCTTAGCGCAGTTCCTGGCACATGGAGGGCACTTGATAAATAGGGCGTCTATTACTGTTATTGCTCCTGTGAGCTCTGGGCAGGAGCCATCGGGAGGGTTAGCAGGGTTCCTCACCCTCGGCACACTGACCCTGCGGCTGGGCCATTCTCTGCGGTGGAGCTGTCTTGTGCATTGTAGGGCGTTGAGCAGCACCCCTGGCCTCACCACACTGGATGTCAGTAGCACCCTCTTTCCCCTTTGTGACAATCAAGAAGACATTGTTCAGTGTCTCTGGCTGGGGGCAGAACTGCTGCTGCTTGAGAACTTGGGTTAGAACAAAAAGCTGGATAAAGATGAACATCATCCATGATCCCAGGACCTGAGGCCCTGGCTCGGGGCATACCTCCTCCCCACCCAGGGAGCCTGCCTTCGGGCCCCTGCAGGACGGCACAGCCGAGTGCCCCCAGGCGGTGCCTGTGGGCAGGGGGCTGGTGGTTGTACCCAGACGCAAGGTTCCTAGAGACTTCCCTGGAACCATCAAACCTCAGGCAAACCTGGACCTCTCTCACTCCCTTGGGTTTTTTTTTTTTTTTTTTTTGTATTTTTTCTGAAGCTGGAAATGGGGAGAGACAGTCAGACAGACTCCCGCATGCGCCTGACCGGGATCCACCCGGCACGCCCACCAGGAGCTACGCTCTGCCCACCAGGGGGCGATGCTCTGCCCCTCCGGGGCGTCGCTCTGCCACAACCAGAGCCACTCTAGCGCCTGGGGCAGAGGCTAAGGAGCCATCCCCAGCGCCCGGGCCATCTTTGTTCCAATGGAGCCTTGGCTGCGGGAGGGGAAGAGAGAGACAGAGAAGAAGGAGGGGGGGGGTGGAGAAGCAGATGGGCGCTTCTCCTGTGTGCCCTGGCCGGGAATCGAACCCAGGTCCCCCGCACACCAGGCTGATGCTCTACCGCTGAGCCAACCGGCCAGGGCCCCTTGGGGGTTTTTGAAAGACCCAGGGGTCTCCAGCACAGTCCCACCTCCCTGAGGTCAGCTTCAACCATTCGCCGCCCTCCTTCGCCTTTCCTCCCTGAGGTCAGCTTCAACCATTCGCTGCCCTCCTTCCCCTTTCTTGAGAAAGCCCCAAACTCAGGCTCCTCAGGCTGGTGGCCCCTCCTTTACTGTCACCAAACAGCCCCTTTGAAGAATTATTGGCATCACAGTCTATTGACAGCTCAAGAGGGGACAGAGAGGGTTTTGCCCACCTTATCCTTAGGGGGCAGCTGTTGTATCTCTGTGGCCTCAACCTTCCCTACACCTGCATTCCCCATGGTGCCCTTGGCCCGAACCTCAATTTGCAAAGCTCGGCCCAGCTACAGATCAGGTTTTCCAGAAGTCACCAGGTAAAACCCCCCCATCCAGAGAATAAAGTGCCCCTCACAGAACCTTCTTCGCTCTACCCACCTTGTGGGGGGCTGTTGCCCTCCTCTGCCACATGTTATCTTCCCTGTGGCTCCCCACCCCACCCCCACACTCTGCAGAGCCACAGTCCTTCTCAGCCTGGTGGGAGGGCAGAGACCGGGGCTGTAGTCCTAGGACCTGCCAGGGCCACTCACAGTGCTGGTGGCCCAAGTGAGGATGGTGAGAGGGAAAGGTCCCTTCTTACCCGAAAGCGGACCTTCCCGTGGGCGCTCATCTGCAGATAGAGGCGGTGGGGACCATTCCAGTTGCCGTAGACGATGTCCACTTTGCCGTCTCGGTTGAAGTCCGCCAGGGCGACACCTCGCCCATGCTGGTGGGGGTCGTCCACACCTGGGAGGAGAGGCAGGAGTGCTCAGGGCCACGCCCCTCTTATTCCTCAGCACTGGCCACTCATGTTCCTTTCATTCCTCAAACGAACCAAGCTCTTTCTAGCTTCTGGGCCTTTGCTCAAGCTGCTCTCTCCTCCTGGAATGCTCTTTTCCTGGGTCTTAGTTCCCTAGCTCCTTATTTTGCTTTCTGCTTTAGCCACAATGTCACCGCCTCAGGGAAGCCTTCCCTGACCACTCCCATGAAAGCATCCCCTCCCACTCACCCTGCTATTCACACCAACAGCCCCCCACTCTCTTCCTTCATTGTGCAGATCATGTGCATAATTACATTCCTTGGGGGTTTACTTGTTTAGGGTTGGTTTTTCTAACTAGACCTTAGGCTCCATGAAGTCAGAGACTGTCTTCCTATTCACCTGTGTTCTCACAGCATCTATCTCAGTGTCTGTGGTGACTTAGTAGCTTTCAGTAAATACTTACTGAATAAATAAAGAGACATAAATAATTTACCAGAAGGCAACTGGGGACGCTGGTGACAGCAGAGGAAATAACGCACCGTGACAGAGAAACTCACAGAGGCCCTTGTGAGATCTGGGAAGGGAAGCTGGTGTGTCCAATGTCAGTTGCTTGTGCTGTCCCTGCATCTGCTAGTGGTCAGTGGCACTGAGCTAGTCCTGGGGGAGGATGGAGGGTGGCTTTGCCCAAAGGGATGGCCTGACCTCTCGGCTGCCCAAGGCAGACACCTTCCCTTGGGCCAAGTGCAGAGCTGACAGGTAGTGGACGCAGCCCGAAACACCCAGGCTGACTCTTTCAGGGGACAATTGCCGTTGGTCTATAGGCTCTCAGAGCCACCAGGCGATGGGACAATAAATAAAATGGGGAGTAGGGGTCACAGACCCTAGGGCACAGGGAGCTCTTAACAACTGCAAACACAAGGATCCTGAGGATGGGAGCCAGGAGAAGGCGCGGTGACCCCAAGAACCCTGGAGGCTGAGCATCCCCTTGGAGAAGAGAAGGAGCTGAAGGACAGGGTGGGGGTGGGGGAGGGAAGCAGTGAGACCCAGGCTTTGCCATGACATGGGGGTGGCCTCCAGCCTCTAGGATTAATAACCCATTAATACTCTGCGAAGCTCCCCAGCCCTAATGTCGGTGGCCTTTTGTGTTGGCCCATTTCTCTCCTACCTACGAGGCCCCTTGACAAGGAGCTGGTTCCTTTTCACGGGAATAATCGGTACCGGGCTGCATTTCACAGCGACATCTGTTTGGGTGATGAATGCCCTCTTGACATGTCTTGTTAAACCCCTGCAATCATTCTGACTTTCAATTATGGGCCTCGCACCTTTCCTCTCTCCTCCCGCCTGATACCTTCTCCCACTCCAACTGGCTCGCTCACCTCTGCTTCCCTCTCTTTCACACCTTATCAAATCCTCTAGGTTCCTCTACCACCACCTTGCCTTCATCTTATGATTTTTCAGCAATGAGAAAATTTGCTGCCAGAGTAGATCGCTCTAGGAGGGGTGAGCTGGTGGGGAGGATTGGCCAGAGGGGGCTGCCTCTAACTTTGATTTTCCCTGGGAAGGAGGAGAGGGAGAGGCAGGATGAGGAGCCGATTGGCTATGTGTGTGTGTGTGTGTGTGTGTGTGCGCGTGGAGGGGTATGTGTGTGTGTTCAAAATGGGAACTCTGAGCAGAAAGCTGGGGTAAGAGGTGCTTGTCTATCACAGAAAATGGACTGACACAGGCTCAGGGATCCGATGCTCCCGCCAGCACTAGCTGGAGCTTGTCAGACCTCTGATCTACGTCTCCAAGTCCCTGCTCACCTCTCCTTCCGGAGGCCGGCGCTCACCCCTAGGCCACCAAGAAGGAGGTGAAATCAAACCTCCCATTCATTAGCAAGGCAGGGGGGGCCTGGGCTGGGAGAAGTGGTTGAAGGGCAGACTGATTACATCCATCAGCTTTTATTGTGTCCATTCTGTCATTCAGCAAAATTTACTGGGTGACCACTGCATGCCAAGAATGAACAGTACACAGCCTAGTCCTTGTAGACACGGAGGGATTATTACAGCAATGTAAAAACCCGAGTAAGAGGTTCACGCAGGGCAGTGGGAACACAGGAAGGAGTGCCAGTCTCTGCCAGGTGACAGAGAGGGAGGCAGGAAAGGCTTTTCAGATAACACGGGAGCTGAGTGTTGAAGGGTAATAAGAAGTTCTGCAGATAAAGGTGGCAGTGGGAAGGTATTTGAAGTAGTGAGAACAGCAGGTGCAAAGGCCCTGAGGCAGGTGAGGGAGGAGCACAAAGGGAGAAAGAGGAGCAGAGCTGGGAGCCTGGAACACTATTTTGAGTGGATTTTATCCTGTTTCTTATTATAGCTCTTTCTTTCTTCATCTGTTTCCCTTTCTAGAGTGTCAGTGCCTGATGTGTGTGTGAAAGTGTGGGAGAGGGTGATCTTAGCTTCATTCAGGCCAGAAACCTCAGCTCTTAGCACCAGCTGGACAGTTGGCAGGAGCTCAATAAATGGTTATTGGATCGAATCGAATGCTTAAGATAAATGTGGGGAAGGGAAATAGAGAGAGAGGCACCTTGGAGGGGAAATTGATGCTGAGACTCCAGCAGGATTCACAGGGACATGGGCGAATTCCAGCTGCTGGAAAATGGGTAATGGTCAGGAGTTCCAGGCCCCCTCTCCCCCACAGCAAACACCCCCTGTGGCCTGAGCCTTGGTGGGGAGTGTGCAGCTGCAGGTGACAAGCAATGTTTCTCCGTGTGGGGCAGGGGATGACTCGCCCTGCTCTCTCTGAGGCCTGGGGATTGATGCCAGAGGGGGCAGGGCAGCCCAGAGTCCCCAGTGGGCTTGGGGGCCGAGGCACCCGGCAGCGGCTACACTCACCAGCACTAGCAGCTGCGTCCACGAAGGTGCCGTCGCCCTGGTTATGGAAGAGGAAGTTGGGCCCATTCTCGTTGTCACAGAAGATGTCCGAGGCACTGCTGCTGAGGATGGGGCCCACGCTGACTCCCCGGCCCCCTAGGGAAGGATGTTGACCCACGGTAAGTGGCAGAAGCCAGGACCCAGTTCCGTGTGGAGGACGTGGCTACTTCTGAGGCTTGTAGTGGTGCCTCAGAAGAGCCTGGTGCTGGTGGAGGGGGTGGGTTCTGACCGGCCAGAGGCGTCCCTGAGCCTGGATCTGGGCTGGAAGTCCCACAGATCTAAGTGGAGGGTGACCACACTGTGGCTGAGGCAAAGGAGGAGCAAGAGCACATCATTTTGTGCCAAAGGAATAATTCCATGAACCGAGAACACAGGAATGGCTGAATTACAATAATCCCTAAACCCAGCTCTAACCACAAAGTGTGCTCAAGTCACAGACTTCTCTGTCAACCCTACCCACACCCCGAGTCACACATATTCTGGTCAGGACACGGGGTAAGTTCCTGTTCTAAGGACTTACAGGAATAGTTTCCAGCTCTAGGTACAAGGATGCTTCCCTTGCTTGGGTATAGTGAGTAACTATACAGGAACAACCTGTATGTCCATCAACAGCGACTGGCTGTTGGAGTATGTTACATCCATATGATGAAACCATTCGTAGCTACTAAAAAGACGGGGTAGACCCATATGTATTGACTTGGAGGAGTGCCCATGACATATTTTTAAGTAACAAGCAATTCGCCAAGTAATCATGTTGTGTGATCTTATATTTCTTAAAAGGAAAACACATGATATTTCTGAACATGTTTGTGCGAACTTGTTTTTGAGTTTGGGGAAAGTGGGAAAGGCTACACCCTGAGCTGCCCTGGCTACTGGACGGGGCACAATTTGGGGAGGGCAGAAGAGATGGTAGTTGGCCCTTTTCGTGAATGTCTTCATATTGCTTAGCTTGTTCATACAAGAGTTGTTTCTTTAGTTTAAAAGGAAAAAAGCCAATGAAGCATATTTTCTAGAGAAAGAAAGAAAGAAAGAAAGAAAGAAAGAAAGAAAGAAAGAAAGAAAGAAAGCCAATCTACATTAGAGTCTGAAGTCTCCAAGATCAAATTTGGGCTACCTGTGTCTGCAAGTCCCATCTTAAGACATCTTGAACAAGTCTGACCAGGCGGAGGCGCAGTGGATAGAGTGTCGGACTGGGATGCAGAGGACCCAGGTTCGAGACCCCGAGGTCGCCAGCTTCAGCACGGGCTCATCTGGTTTGAGCAAAGCTCACCAGCTTGGACCCAAGGTTGCTGGCTTGAGCAAGGGGTTACTCGGTCTGCTGAAGGCCCACGGTCAAGGCACATATGAAAGAGCAATCAATGAACTAAGGCGTCGCAACGAAAAACTGATGATTGATGCTTCTCATCTCTCTCTGTTCCTGTCTGTCTGTCCCTATCTATCCCTCTCTCTGACTCTCTTTCTGTCTCCATAAAAGAGAAAAAAATAATAATAAAGAAAAGACATCTTGAACGAACCGCCACAACCAGCGGGGTTCAAATAAAGCCCTGGGGGCCACACTCCCAAACATAGGAAATAACACGCAGAAGACAGCCTGACCAGGACCAGGACATGGATTTTAGCCCCAGCTTGACTTTTTTCAAGACCATGTGACATTGGGTGATTTGGGTTACCCTTTGTGCCTCAGTTCCCTCATCTGCAAAAGGGGGAGAGTCTGACTTGCTTTTGTCATTTCCAGGTTTTTGAGAGAATCAGGTGAATCCTTGACCCTCTCAAGAAAGGTCTTTGTGAATCCTGTCACCTCGCTCCTCAGAGTCAGGCCCATGGACCTGCCACAGGGACCCCGCTGGGGAGCTTGCTAGCATGCAGGCTCAGGCCCGACCTGACCAGGCTTCCATTCCAACGGGGCCGGCGTGGTCTCTGCGCAGGAAAGTCAGAGAAGGGCTGCAGTAAGGGCTGTTCAGTGCTGTAAATATAGCTACCAGAGCGCTCAAAAGAACTTGATTTATTTTTTCTTCTTTTAAATAAATGAGAGCTCAGGTTGATCTGAGCGATGCTAGGTCGGGCGCTCCCCTGCCCACTGCCTCTGCGTATGGCAGAAGTTTCCACAAAGCGACTGTGCCAACTTGGGATGGAGGTGCTCTTGGTTCCCAGGCTCCCTCTGTCCTCTGAGAGATGCCCTTGTAGGAAATCACTGGGCCTTTCTTGCCTGTGCAAATAAATGGAGCCTGCCCACCAGGGCCAGTGTCTGGGGACAGAGGGAAGGGACAGGGCAAACAGCATTGATGCTTTCATGGTAGGGCTCCTTGTCAACACATCCTGAGCCCCATGCCTCCCAGCTCTCTCCCAGGTAATCCAATTAGCTCTCAGAGAGCCAGAGCCTCATAAAATTGAAGCCACTACATCCACAACGCTGCTGGGGAGCATTATCGGGCACGCGACATGGCTTTTCATTAGGAGAGCACAGCGCGGGTGGGAAGGTCTCAGTCACCTCTCCTCAAGCAGCAGGGAGGGCTGCTGGGCCGCAACCTGGGCTCCGCTGCTGCCCGTTCAAAGAGGAGCTGCTGAGTGGCGGTTGGCAGCTGTCCCTGCCCTGGTCCTGCCAGACTCCAGCCCAGTAGCAGGCATCAGTGAGAAACCTCAGGCCTGGCCTGGGCCCCTGGAATCGCCAGGTGGGGCTCTGGGACTCGCCGCCATGCAACTCCACCCTTTCTCCCCTGCTCCAGCATCCTCCAATTTCCTCTCTGCCTCTGGCTCCCAAGCTGTGACACATTCCCTTCATTTTCTACAAAGCAGGTTATTTCCCTCTTGGACAAATTTCTAAATCTTTCTAATTAACTAATTGGGTTGGGTTGAAGCCTTGCACCATTTGTAACCTGTAATTACTAGGAAATTGCCATGGTAACCACACTACTAATTAGTGACAATTTATTGCCATGGCAATCAGACCATAACAGAGATGTTACCCACAACTCCTTCTTGGCAAGTTTGCCGCACAGTTGGGGAGCAAGTGAGTTGACAGTTTGGGAGCTGGCCTCCTGGGCACTGGCCCCAGCAGCCTCAGCTAGAGGGGCCAAGCTGGGCTCCGAGGCAGCCAGGTGTCTGCACCCCTCACTGGGGAAACTCTCCTCCCAGGCTCACCCTGCAAGTCTTCCTTAAACCAGTAAAATCCACCCACCCTAAGTGTAGCCTGACACAGCCGCTCCCTGCCGGTCAAGGAGAGGCCCCTCACTCAGCACGTACCTTGACCTGGGCCTTCCCCCTCGTCCCCCAGCCTTCCCCCTGCCTGTGTCACACCCTCCCTGTCCTCCCCTTGCTAGGGCAACACACACCTTACGGGGCTACCCAGGGAAGGTCAAGGACATCTTTATTTGGCCTTGGATTGTGATGTCCCAATAGGGAGTTAGACTCCACTTGACCACAATGAATTCTTATATACTTGAGGCAGGCACGTCCTCTTGGGGACAAGCAGTTCCCCGTCTGGGGCTGGAGAGGCAGCACTGGTGGTAGGAAAGACCTAGGGTCAAAGTTCAAGTGGTGTGACCCTGGGCATGTCGCTGGACTTTCTGGGCATCTGGTTTCCTCACAAGAGAAAGACTGCTACGAATAATAACAGCTCTTTCTCTGGGCTGTCATATATATTAAGTCAGCTGGTTTTTGGAAGGTACCTTGGAAAATGTCAGGTGCCACACAATCATTAGCTAGGACTATTTCCCACCTGCTGGGTGAGTAATATCTCTTCAAAAGCCTCCTGGTTCTGCTGTTGGGTGTGCAGGCTGCTCCCTGCCCATCCCTTCCAGAAGCTTTCTCCGCCCACCAGGCTGGGTGGGACAGGTGGAGTGACAGGGAAAATGTGTCCCCAGGGCTCCCTCTCTCTCCTGTCACATTCTGGTACCCCTTTCAATGATCTGCTCATTGGGCCCGAGCCCCATGGGGCAGCCTCATTTACTCTCAAGAACGTCACCCCTCAACCTCTGAGCCCTGCACTCGGGTGATGGGGACTCAAGTCCAATTTGGGTGCAGGTGACCCATCTCTCAGACCTCACCTGGGCCAGTGCACAGGCACGTGAGGTGGTGGGGCGAGGAAGGGAAAGAGAGTGTGTGTTGCTGAATCACCCCAAACCGTGGGCCCCAGGACCCAAAGAGCAAGAGGCGGGGGATTCTCTGTGCTACGGAAAAGCCTCCAGGTTCTTCCCCGGCTCTACAGCCTCTCTGGCCACGGGAACCTGGGACGCGTGCCTTCAGGCCTTGGTCTGGCTCCCTGTGAAATGGGAGTGGGGGGATCAGATCTCCGAGGCTGCTCAATGCATCCTCCAGGCTGGGCCACAGGATAAACGCGAGTGGGAGTGGAAGCCTGGGCCCATCTAGACTCAGCACAGTGAAGGCTGAGGCTGAGGCGAGGCCTGTCGGCCAAGGAACTTGGACCCGTGAGAGCAGTCGGCAGAGCAGGGTAGAAACATGGCGCTGGTGGGTGCAGGTCCCGCAGGCCGCCCAGGACACCCACGATACTGTAAGAGTAGCAAAGGCGCTAGAAGACGTGGGGGTGGAGGAACGGGCAGTGTGTGTATGTGTGTGTTGGAGAAGGGGCGTGAGGGTAAGGGCAGGATGGTAACAGGGTCTCTCATTTTAAACTTCCTGAAAGTTCTAACATCTAATAACACTGTGTTGGTGCTAGTGTTGCTTCCCCTCCCCCCAGACAGACCTCTGTGAGCGATGTGGTGCTGGGCAGGGCTCTGGACGAACATATGGGTGTACAGGGTGTTTATCACACAGGCCATTCCCACTGTCCCCCCAGGCCTCCCTGCCCATCCTGCAGGGTGCTCACGGGCAGGTGGGCAGGAGGACAGGCCCCAGCACTTGTCTGCCGGGTGGTACACCTCGGGCACCAGGTGGTTACAGGAGGGCAGCGATCCTCACTGCACGACGCCCGCAGGCAGGGAGGGGCTAGGAGGAGGCGCGCCTTCAGGAGAGAGGGCGGTAAAGGAGCCGCAGGAATAGCTCCTCTGGCCACCTGTTGTCCAGTCTTGTACCAGATGTTGGACACCTTTCCTCTCACCTGACCACTTCCTAGGTGAGGAAACCGAGGCTCAGGGAGGCGTGGTGGCAGCCAGCAGGGGACAGGTCAAAGTTCAAACCCACGCCTGCGTGCCCCAGGGCCCCGACTCTCCCCACAGTGCTCTCTCAGACATTTCTACTGAAGTTCCCTCTCAGCAGAGGAGCCGTCTGTACCTCTGGAGGGAGGGCCCAGAGCAGCCAGCCACAGCTTGACTTTTTAAAAATCTCTTTATTTTAGCTAAAGAATTTGTGTATCAAGGTTGAATCTGTATTGTAATAGCATATCTGTGTTTGTTTTGAAAGAAAAGTCATGTCCCTCTTTGTCAATCATCCAATGCATCTGATAGCCTGCGCACCTCAGGGCTCTGGGCGCCCCTGGCAGGGGTCCCGGGCCCTGGCTGAGGAACCTGGCACTCCAGCCCGCCTGTCCTTGGCTGTCAGATCTGGCTGCACTCCCACTGCAAGGCCAGCGCCTGCCTGGGAAGCGGGGAGGCTCGGTGGCCCCCACTCGGCCACCCTGGTCACCTCCCCCAGAGCAGGCTGGTGAGGGTCCGCCAGAAGGCCTCAGCTGGGCTTTCGGCATCTCTGTCTCCTCCAATAATGACTTCCTATAAATCAGGGCTGCCCTCCGCTTTGTTCTGCACTGCTCCCAGCCAACAGCAAAACTCCCCACCCAACATCATAAATCCACCTTCATTTTCTTTCCAAATTTCTCTTAAGGTTTCTTTAATCACCACCTTGCAGCCCAACAGATGCTCCCTTATAGGGTGAGGCCAAAATGCTGAGCTCCCGGGGAGGGGTGGAGTCCGAGGGGAGGCAGGGTCAGAGAGGAGGGAAGAGATGATTCTGGCGGAGCCAGGGCCAAAGAGGCCCCGTTTGTGCCCAGGGCTGGAGGACTGGCCTGAGGACACACGGAGAGTGCCCAGGGCGGGGGCTGGGCCTGCTTGCTTTGTGCTTCCCCCTGTGTCCAGCATGGTGCCCCTACACCCAGGAAATGCCCAACAGAGGGTCCTGGCATCTCTGTCAGACCTGGTGGGGCAGGGTCTGCACCTGGCACTCTGGCTCCACCCTGTCCTCTTACCAGCTCTGCCAGAGAGCAAGTTCAAGGTGCTCACAGGGGCTCAGGGACTTGCCCAAGGTCGCTGGGCCCCGGAGGCAGTGCAGACTGCTTGGTCCCTACCTTCCCCCTCTTGGGTTCCTTCCATGCCAGGGCCTCTGCCATCAGGATTCCCACGAAGGGTAGTTCCCCACACTGTGCAGGCTCCCAGAGGCTGCGGGCAGTTGGGGAAGTCAGGACTTGGGATTCTCACTGAACCAGAGCCATGGGGGAGTGGCCTTCCCTCAGCTCAGCTCGGCTCAGCACCACTGGCTTACCCAACGCAGCCCTCCAGGGGCCCTGAGTCTCCCATGTCCCTCGAGAGCAGGCACGTTGGCCACTAGATGGCACTGTGACCCAGCAGAGCGGCGGCTGCTAGCAGAATTGACAGTCTTGGAGAGGAGGTTGCCCCTCCCCCTCCAGAGGAGCTGGACAGCCAGTGTGGGCAGCGCCATCACCTGGGCCCGCCTCTGGGGTTGCTGGGCACCTCAGGGCAGGCAGCTGCTTCAGCCATAAAAACTGGGGACCACAATGAAAGTCAGAGTGCCAGCCCCTGGGGCTGCATTCGCTGGGTGTGGGGCCTTCCTCCTTCACCAGCCCCTCCAGTCTTGGAGGCTGGAGCAGGACTCGCAATCTGGAGGTCGTCAGAAAGGTCAGCTGGTTGTGGTGGCTTAGGCATCAGGGGATGGGGCTCTACCTGCTGGTTTCTCTACACCCTCCTGTGTGACCTTGGACAATCCTTTCCCTACCTGGACCTCCTTTTGTTCTTTTGCAAAATGGTCAGTTCTTTGAGGTTTGTCCAGCAGATGGATGTTGTGTGGCTTGGTTCTGGGGACCTGCGGCTCCCTGACTGCACATCTGGTCACGGTACCCTCCCTGCCTGCTCAGGGCCCTGCACCTCACTGCCTGCTTCCTCACCCCTTCCCGGGGCCGTGGCACTGGCCCGGAGCTGAGCGCCAGCCACGTGCCAGAGCCTCAGCAGTCAGGCTCAACTCCAGGGCTGGTCCTTACATTTGAGGTCCATTCCTGGGACTCAGGGGGGTGCTCTGGGCTAGGTCAGCCAGATGTCCACAGGTTGTTAAGGAAATGACAAAGGGGGCTACAGGGTAGAGTTGGGGGCTTGGCAGGCAGGGAAAGGGTGGGCTGGGGAAGGCGGGCAGACATCACAGTAACTTGGTGGGCCAAATAGGTTGTGTCACCCAAATGGCTTTTGGAAGTCTGCAAAGCTGCTCTAACGTGTCCTCGGGGCCTGCCAGCTGCCCCGCCTGCCTGTGTGCTCCACAGAAGCTGCCGTTCCTTCCCGGAGCTGCCCTGCCCTTCCCACACAGCCCGGCACAGTTGCCTGGCGCTCCCACACCGACCCGTGCTCCTCAGCTGTCTCCTCTTGGTCCTCTTCTTCCCCCTTCCTGGGTCCTGCCAGCCCCTTTGCCAGCCGAGCCAGCGTGAACAATGTCCCCTTCATGCTCAAACCCAGCTACAACTTTCTGAATTCTTTCATTCTGTGTATAACCCTCTCTTCCAGACCCTGCCTCCCTTCCATCTCATCATTCTCAAGTGCGACACCTCCCTAGCCCACCCTCCTTCTGCTGCAGATCAAGGCACTTAATTGCCAAGCCAGCCCAGTGCACAGAACTGGGACCTCCTCAGAAAAACGGACTGTACACATCTAGGCTGAAGCCCCTGCAGGTTCACTCCTTTCCCCAGGAAAACAGTTTATTGCTGACACTCGGCCTTTCCGCTGTCCATTCACGTGTGGAGCTCTGGAAGGTTCTGATGGGTTTGAGCTGTGCGAGCTGTTTTATTGTCTAGTCATACGTTCCCACAAACTTTGTCAAGACAGGCCCACATCAATCTCCCCCTTTCTCACCAGGGTGGAAAGTTGGCTGGAGAAATGCACCATAAACTCAGGGGAGGCTGTGACAACCCTTTCTGGGTAGGCCTTCGAGATTATGTCACCAGCCAGGTGTCTGGAGGCAGGCGGACAGCCCAAATGGCCCCTCAAGTGTCCTCCCGGCCTCAGGATTTGGATTCAGGCAGACCACCCCTTTGGAAGGCGGTAGTGCAGACTGGGGCGGACATATTAGGAAGGTCAACGCATGAGAGAATGTCTACGCCCAAAGGGCAGATGCAGTGTGTGTGAGGGTGAAGTTCATGGGAGAAGCTGCTGAGCACGGCTCTGGCTTCCTGATTTTTGGCACCCAACACAGGAAACTGGGTTGCTCTGCCATCAGCAGTCTATTGGCAGATTATCAGAGTTTAGTCAGCAGCCGTGCTAGAATTAGAAAAACAGCCTTCCTTAGAAAGATCTCTCTGTCAGAGACTCTGACAATAGGTCCCCCATCCAGAAAGATGCGGGGGAAGAAGCTTGCTTCCAAAGAAGTGCTGGAGAGGTTTTGGAAGAGAACACAATTCTTTGAGCTAAGTTATCCGAAACGGGACCCAGCTGAAGCTTAGGGATTTAGTTAGCACTCAATTTCTGGCTGCTTATGTGTAAGTAAATAATTTCATCTGCTGTTTGGCAATAGAGAATGCTTTAAATCTCAGTCTTTGTGACTTGTCAGTTTTCTCCTATAGAACCTGTTCACCCATCATTTGGGTCACAGCAGGAAATGGGTCTAGACTAGGTTCCAGAGACAGGATGATGTTATGGTATTCACACTCTATATCTGATGTACCCCAAAGGGCCCCCTTAAGCCCACACCTGCCGGGTATCTATCTCAGCAGCCCTTGGAGAGGCAATGTTGGTGGGGGATGGGGTAGGATAAGGGTTTCATCCTCCCCCCCAGGGATATCAGCCCTGCAAGGCTTGCCCCCCAGCCCCAGCCCCCACCCCCTCCAGCTGGCAGCCCCCCACGGCACCCTTCATACCTGTATACTTGCTGACCCCAGCCTCAGCAGCCACATCTCTGAGTGCCAGAATGCCCCGGGAGAGGTCACTGGCCTCGGGGTCCATCTCAATGAGGGCGTCAGGGCCCACGTTACCATAGGCATAATTGGCTATGTAGATAGAGTAGCGTCCGGAGCCCTGAGGAGGAAGGGAAGGAGGGGCGGTGAGCAAGCCCGTCTGGACTTTTCCCTCTTTCACGGGCTTGGTTCTTCTCCTTGGGTCTGGTGTGCGCGGCCTTGCAGGCTGGGCACTGCGCAACTCTAGGGGTGCTTTTCACAGAGGCTATGAAGTGCACGATGGCCCCCGAGTACCACAGAAAAAGCCCTCCTTCTCTTTCTTTCCTGCTCCAGAAGAACACATCCCTCACTCTCCCCCACAACCACCTTTTTATAGACAATTTTCTAATGTGCCTCCCTCTAGCTGAGTTCTCTCCAGCTGCCAGCCAGGGTAGCTGCTCAATAAATATTTGCTGATTGATTGATCTACCAGTTCCCATTATTCTCAGTCTCTCTCTCCCATTCAAGCTCACTCCAGCCAAGATGACAAGCAAATTCCCGAGACATCTCCCTCCCTCTCCCTTCCCCACCCTATACTTCTTCATTCCTCTATGTTGGTACACGAGAGGCTCAGATATGCAGGGTTCCTCCTTCCCTCTCCCATTCCTTTGTTTTTCCCACATTAGATAGAAAGAAATATTATACTGCTCCTGCCTTTATAACACTGTCTCAAATATTTTTTTTCCTTGGCACCCTCCTCGTCACCATCGTCATTCTCTTTTGCAGTCCGAAACACTGCTGATGAAAGATTCTCTTCTGCCCGTCATTATAATGGGGTACTTCTTCAATGGATGCTTCCTTTCCCCCAAGAAATCCACACACTTTTCTAAAGCAGTTTTCTAGCTTTCTGCTCACCCTTTTCATCATTTCCCTCCAATTAATCATATAGTAGATATTTCTTGAGCTCTAACTACGTGGAAGGCCACTTTGCTAGAAATGTACTCAAGACGAGTCGAGTTTAAAGGCAAGCCATAAACACAAAACAAGCAAGAGACACAGCTGAATTCAAGACAGTCGGAGTGCCCCCTGTCGCCCCCTCTTTTCAACCTTCTTGCTTGCTTCCGTGTCTTACCCAGCGGCCCCACGAGCAGGACCCTGTTCCAACTAACTGATTACTGACTTTGTCTCTTCTTTGGGACCGGTTTCCTTGGGAAGGCTAATTAAGAGCCTCTGGGTGAGTGTAGCCCACAAAGGACCTCAGGGTGTCCTGGGGGGGATGCAGACACGTGGACAATCATACAATTATGTATGTGGTTGAGAGAGTGTGTACGTGATTTCCTGGGTGCTCAGGAGAGGGGCTCCTCGCCCGGAGGAAGGGCACCTAGCCATTGGGAATTCAGAAGAGGTTTCCTAAGAGGAGTCTCAGCCAGGTGAAGTGGAGGGGGAAGAGCCTTCTAGGCAGAGATGAGACAGAGAATGATGTATCTGGGGAAACCACAAGCAGCTCGTCCTATGTTGCTGGAATGTATAAAACAAGGCAGGGCATGTCAGGGGACACAGCTGGAGAAGGCGGCAACGCTATTCCCTAAGGACGTCTACGCCCTTTCTTTTTTGGTTATCTAAATCTCTATCCTGCTACCTGGAAATCGATGCTTTACCAATCTTTTTTTACTCAAAGAGGCCCCTGGACCAGCAGCATTGGCGTCATCTGAGATCATGTTAGAACTCTCAGGCCCCCTCCCATCCTAAGGCCCCCGCCCCAAGGTGATCCCCTGCACAATGGAAGTGTGAGATGCGCAGCTTCACAGCATGGCTTCAGGATTAGGGGCGAGCTGCGGAATGTTGCTGCCATCACGGCCACTTGGCGCGTGTGTGTGTGTGTGGAAATGATTGGACAGAGAGTGAATGGATGGGGCCAGAGGAGAAAGTGCACCATCACTGTAACTCTTCCTGACCCTACCAGCTGTTAGCAATTTCATCAACAAATGGGCAATTAAAGCCTAAATAAACTGAAATGCACTCGGCTAGAAACGGGGATATTTATAAAATTCTGTTATACCTAGTTCCTCACTCCAATGCACTGGGGGAATTCAACTGACAAACATAGGTGTGTGGCAGTGGTAGATGGCAGAAAGTCACAAGTGAACTTGACCACAATCCTTCTGGGAGGGTGTGACAGGGTTCATTCCAGGAAAAGGAAGACGTTTCTGCAGCTTTGGGTCTAGGAAAGAGGGTCTCGCCATCTAGCCTAGCACGTGGAGCGCTTGTTAAACCATAGAGGCAGAGTTCCATCCCCAGAGTTTCGGATTCAGGAGGCCGGAGCGCGCCCTGAGACTGTGCATTTTCCAGCACATTTCCAGGTGAAGCTGATGCTATTGGTCCAGGAACCACACTTTGAGAACCACTGGTCCAGGGCTATTATCCTGGGTCCTAGTCTAGGCTCTACCCCTAACTGGCTCCTGGTCCTTGGGCGGATTCCTCAGCCCCTTCAGCGCCATCTCCTCACATGTTAAATCGGGATCGTGTTCTCCCTGCTTCCTGGCGGGGTTGAGAAGATAAAATGAGACAATGCATATTAAAGGTCTTGGAAAGATAAAAATGCTATATAAACATGAAGCATAACCATTATCGATCAGGCGACGTTTCTTATAAGAGATGGGCTTTGAGTTGGATCCAGAAAGGTGGTGAGTGATGAGGCAGCTGAAGATGAAGGGCAGGCAGCGGTCCAGGTTCGGGACAGAGAACAAATGAGGGCTGACAGGGGGAGAGGCCGAGAACAGCAGGGGGTAGCAGTGGGACATTGACCTGGTGTGAGAGTCCTCACCAGAGTCACCTGCAAGGCTAAATGGAACCCAGATTGCTGGGCCTTGCCCCCAGGAATTCCATTCTCAGATGGCCTCTGAGAATTTGCATGTTCATCAATGCTGGTTCTACTGATTGGAGATCACACTTTGAAAACCACTGACAGGTAGAATAAAAGGCCCCCGGTAGGAGCTGTGGTGGGGTTGAGGAAGCAGGGTGAACGCTGTAATAGAACTATGGTTAGACGTGTTGTAGGACTGGGCACCTGAAACCTGCATAATTATGTTAACCAGTGTCACCCCCCATGAAATTCAATAAAAAAAACAACAACAACTTGTGGTTAGAAATTTGTGTCCGATATCAGTTCAATCAGAGGCAGGGGTAGCTGAGGAGTCAACGGGTACGTGACTCATTCTCAGGCAGGCAAGACTCAACTCTTGGCTTTGCCTGCCACTTACGATGCGACTAAGGTCAAGTTGCTCAGTGCTCCGAGGCTTAGTTTCCATATCTGTAGAATGGGAATAATGAGACCATCTACCTCATAGGCTTATTATAAGGATTCAATAAGAGGATGCTTGTAAACTGGGCACAGGGCTTGCATGTTGTTAGTGTAGTAAGTGGTAGCTATTATTGTTATGATTGCTCTTGCATTTTCCTACATCATGCTGCATTCCTGTCTCTCAACTTCCAGACTGGCTTTGACCTCTCCCTCTGCCCCCCCCCCCCAGCTCTCGGGCCCCGGGGACTGCCAAGGAGGTGGCGGACTCAGAAGCAGCCCCTCTGCTGGTGGCAGACGGGCTGAGGTTGGATTGAGCAGGACTGAGGGAGCTGCTATGCCCGCCTACTGTGCTGCGTGCCAATGCCTTTTTTTTTGCATTTCACATGGTGCCTTTGTCCTGTGGTTAAATGTGTGGGTGTGCAGATGACCTTGTTAGGACAGAGAGTGCATCCCTTTGTGATGAACCCTCAGGCCCTCCCACCAGCTCTGAGGTTCCGCCTTAGCAGGGTGTGGGAAGCCTTGCTCCTGAAAGCCCGAGACAGGAGGCCCGTGGGAGCCTGGGTAGCGGTCCAGGCTGCCGGGCCCGGCACCCCTCCGCTGCTCCCCACATTCTGGGGCTGCTCACAGAGCCGCCTCCCCGCCCCCCCCCCCCCACCAGGCAGGAGTCCAGGTGGCACGGATTCAGGTCAGGGCTAAATGTGGCTTCACAGCCCAGCTTGGCTTCTCTTCTCAGCACCAGCTTGTTAAGAAATAAATATTTATACCTGGCACCTGCCTTCTCCCACGTCCTGGAGGGCCCTGCTGTGAGCTTCACGATGAACCCCCAATCCCCCGCTGTGCCATCTCAGTCCCAACAAGCCAGCCCCCTTGCTCCTGCCCTGAAATGGGGGCCAGAGACCCTCTGCTCCGCGGAAGCTGGGCAGCAGCTGGGTCCCTGGTTTAGTGATGACTGTTTTGTCAAGTCAAGGAGGGGGCGGCAGGGGAACAGGTGACAGGAAGGATAAATCACCTCCACAGCAAGCCTCCGGCTTTGGCTGGGATGCAAGCCCCGTGGGGGTAGCCCCACAGGGCAGATGGCTGCAGCTGCGCCTTCTCCTCCTCACTTGGCCTTTCTCCCCCACCAGTCTCTAGGGTGGATGAGCAGGGCAGGAAAGCATTGATGGAGCTATTGATTAAAGTGCTTGTATATGTGGCAATACCCACTGACTCCCCCCTACCCCCCCCCCCCCCCCCCCCCCCCCGCTCCTTTGTCATGTCTTCATTTGTTTGATAAATACTTACGGGCCTCCCTAGGGCTCAATGCCTGGCACGTAGTAGGCACTTAATAAATGTTAGTTGGATGAATGAATGAGCAGTTTAGAGCTAGAAGATTCTGATTCAGGTCCTAGCCACATCACCAATCTGTTTCAGGTCTTCAGGCAAAGTCCCTGCTCTAAGCTGGCCCTTGGTGACTCTGTCCAGTGGATGACAGCACCTGGCCAGTTTCCTCAGTGGTTGCTGGGAGGACCTCATGGGAGAAAGGATGCGAAAGTATATTGTAACTATTGTGACTATTTTTAGCATCTACTATGTACAAGACAATGGCAGCTGCCAAGATGGTACAGCCATCCGTTCTGCCCTTGTGGGCCATACTCTGTCTGGGGACATCTGCCCGTTGGCTCCCCTCTAACTCTCACACGGCTATGTGTCCCCCTTGCCCAGGCCCTCATGCACCCCTGAACTCACCGTCCTGTCCACACAGGCCACAGAGCGCCCAGCAAAGAGACTGGCCACGCCACGGGCCATGTTGACCTCGTCGCTCAGGATGTCTTCCCACCTGCTATTGCGGAACTTGAACAGCTTGTCCGTGTACGTGGCCACCCCTGGAGAGAGGGAGAAAGGGAGGCTGGTGGGTGGTGGACTGGGGTGCAGCTATGTCTCAGGGTGCCTGCCACAGGCGTTGGAGCCACAGGTAGAGGGGTCGTTTGCTTAAGGGGAGCACTCCTTGCAGGACTCACTCCAGCAGGGGAGACTCTTCTGTTCAGGGAGCACTCAGGTATTTTCAGTTGAGAGCAGACACGTGGAGGCTTATAAATATGGCCAGCCCGGCCTCGGGAACTATGGAAGAAATGTTACTGCTAGCGTGCGTCTGAGAGGACCCTCGCCAGTGAGATTTCACCGTGTGTGTGCTCCTACCACACCATCAGGGAGGTCCTGGAGTTGCTGATACATATTTCAGTGCCCAAACTCCACCCAGAATGTCCCTTTTTCCAGGCGCTGTCCCCTACACTCTTGGCTGGATTGCAGGACCTGTTCAGGTCTCAGAAGAAACTGGGTGGGTCTCTAAGTCTTGATGAGGAAGAGGCTGGGAGTTGAGCTCTAACAGGTCTGTCACGTCCATCCCCCAGGGAACCAGGTGGCAGGAGGGTCAGCGTTCAGGCAGCCCTGGGAGGTCCCTGCTCCCAGGACTGGGGAGCTCGGGAGGGTAGCAGCCTCTACCTCTTTGGGATACGGACTCCACTGAGAACTGGATGGAGGCAAAGGCCTCTCAGCTCGGAGCTCTGCACCATGCACCATGCTGTGTGTAATCGCAGGAGGTCTGTAGCCTCCGCAAGCTCGCTCATGGCCAAGAAGCTTTGTTCTGGGGAAATGATGAGGAACTTCTGGTGGCAGGAGCTCAGGCTCTTCTGAGACCACTAAAGCAGAGCTCTCCCTCACCCTCAGTTTATTCCAAACGGGAGACCCAGAGCATTCATATTTTAGGAGGGCTGATAGCCTACCCTCAAGGATTCGTGCAAGAAACAGAAAAGGAGCAGCTGAAGGAATCAGGGGAGGTGAGCCTGAGGAAGAGTGGACTTGGGGACAGAGTCCCTGGACTTGACTGGCCTGTCTAGAGGAGAGGCAGCGGCTTAGCCTGAGGGAGCAGCATGGCACAGTGGTTAAGACCGCGGCTGCGGGGGTCGGAGCAAATAAGCCCGAGGCTCAGTCACAGTTCCACCCAGATTCTACTTCTAGGTTTTAGTTACTGACTGGGGCAAGTGGCTGAGCGACTCTGAGCCTCAGTTTTCTTATTTGTAAATGGGAGCGCCAATAACCGCATTCAAGTTCTCTGTAAGGAGTGAGTGAGACGATGCACTTGACGGTTCAGCACAGCACTCCCCTAAGCGGCACGTGTTAGACGGAAGCAATTGTTCCCATTTCATGGATGAGATGTTCTTAAGGCACTGCAGGGGTCTGGTGAGGGTCAGTGTGGGAATAAAGACATCAACGAATGAGTGAGAATGAGTGTGTGAGAATAAGCAAGTGAGAGTGGGAGAGCGTGTGAGCGTATGGGAGGGAGTGTGAGTGTGACAATGAGTGGATGTATGAAAGGGTGTGAGTGAGTGAGGTGAGTGGAAGTGTGTGTGAGTGTGCACGTGAGCATCTGAGGGTGAGGGTAGTGTATAAAGGACCCCCAGGTGGCTCTGCTCAGGAGAGGACAAAGGGTTTGCTCTCTGAGCGGCCTCACACGGGGGCTTCCTAACACCACGGGGACCCATGGAGGCTGGTGCATAGTCTGGGGTCTGGCGTTGGTCTCGGGGGTGCTCGCCAGGCGCCAGGGAGCTGGCCTTGGAGCGAAGCCCCCTGCCCTGCCTGACCGTCCTGGGGAGGGAGAGGCCCTTCATGAGCAGAGCGGGAGCAGACCCAGGGGACCGGCAGGTGTTTGTACAGGTGGCATCTCGGGCTGAGGAGTCTGCACAGAGTGGCTGCCGCAGGGGCGGAATGCTCACCGGGGCAACTGAGGACCGGTCCCGGCGGAAGCACAGGTGCTGTTCTGACTGTGGGAGCTCAGGGGCCTGGGCCAGCTTTCTTTCCTTCCAGCCTTGGTTTCCTCTGAGAGTCAGGGAGACAGCTGTGCACCCCCCCCCCCGAGTCACTGGGAATTACAGGAGAAATCGCACTGATGCCTGGCCCCAGGTCAGGCACCCCCAGCTGCTCACCGGCAGTGCCACACCCCCCAGGTCCACAGCCCCTTGTTGCAATCTCTGGAGACCAGAGGTGTTTAGAAATTTAGATTTTTCTTTTATAGCTTAGCAATGTAACACAATGTACGCACTGTTTATTACATAACACCCCCAACAGGGACTGGGGCGGTGCCCCATAATTAGACACATTAATATTTCTGCAGCGAAATATATGAATATTCACAGGAATAAATAAAGCCATAAATAGCTCACGTCAGCTCAGGACACGTTTTTGCTATCAATTCGTTTTTCCGCAAACTTTAAAAAAAGCAGCTGAGGCTTTCAGGACTGCGGAGAGGGACTGCGGACCCAGACTGCCGTCCTCACGGCCATCCCCGAGGCGGTGGCAGCCTTGTCATCGCTTCCTGATGCCTGGGAGGCCTCCGAACAGCCCTGCAGGCAGGCTGTCTGGTCCCTAGACTTCACCAACAGTGAGTGACCCTTGCTCTCCTCTGTCAAACCAGGGGTCCCTTTAGACTCTCCTTCCAGCTAGTCTAGTCCCCCCTGAAATACGGAGGTTCAGCTCTACCACAGCCTGGGCGAGCTGAGGGCAGCCGCTGGCAGCTGGGGCTCTGTGTCGCCCTGACGGGCACCCTGCATCAAGTGGGAGAAACCGCTCCAGCTGCGGAGTTCCTGCCTCGGCTGGACGAGAGGAGAAAACGGGCCCAGGGTGACTCTCTCCCCCTCATCACCTCCAATTCCACCCAAAAACATTTCTCAAAGTGTGCTCTGTGGACCTGTTCTCTGAGCTGCTCGGAGAAAAGACCTCATGATCAGTGGAGTCCAGGGACGGCCACACCTTCCCTCCCTCTCTTGGAGATCCACACTGGACATCAGTCCGTGCAAACTTTGAAAAGTCCTACAGTAAATAACCTGTTTACTGTTATTTAATCCAGCCTTTCCCAAATGAACTTGGTCATGGATCCCCTTTTTGGGGCTCACCTATGAGCATCCTGGGGAGCTAGTGCTGTTCTTATCTAATTGCTGTCCTATGGTGTTGATGTCCGGCCAGGCTCTGTGCTTTGTGGCCAGAGGGGTTTAGGGTGTCCAGTGCTGTTAGCTTCTTCCCCCGTTCCAGCCCCCTGGCTTCTGGGTTGACGGAGGACGCCCAAAAGAATAAACTAATTAAGGTAAAATGTGCAGCAGCGATGCGGAGCCTTGTAGATCATAAACGGGAATGGCAAAATCAATGGCAGCCCTTCTGCAGGCAGAAGCCCGAGGCCCGGGCGACGGAGGGCCGGGAGCCTGTGATTTAGGAAGAGCAAACGCTCTGGCAGCCGCAACCTGGGTAATTAGGTGTGTCAGGAAGACAGATAAACAGAGGGCAGTGCGGGTCGATGGCGCTGGCAATAAACACCCAGCTCTGGCCCCCGGCCCATGTCAGCACCTAATCCTGCCTCTGGCTCCTTGTCGCTGCACTCTGTCCTGGGGTCCCCCACCGACTCGGGGGTGGGGCTGCTGCTCGGGGAGAGGGGAGGCTGCTCGTTGCAGGAGCGAGAAGCTCTTGAGTCCCTGGGGGAGACTGGCAGGTCTGGGGTGTTCAAGGGCTGGACAGAGGGCTCTGGAGGTCACAGTCCCTATGAGAGCACTGCTGGGGTCTCCCATTCTTACTCTGACATCTTGGCTTTAAGGAGCCTTGAAGGTCTCCGAGTTCAGTGGACCGGTCAGTGGCTGCGGGCAGTCAGTTGGGAAGGCCGAGTAGGTGAGGCTCAGGGGCCCGCCTGGCCCTGCTGGGCGCCAGGCGCTGTGGAGGCCCCAGGGAAGTAGGGGGGGTCTTGCTTCTGACTCGCGGCGCGTACAGGCCATTTGACAGCAGGAGGGACAGCCAGCCATGGGACATGTAGTAAAACTAATACTACGTAACGTTTCCGCAGCACTTCCGACACGCCAGGCACTCACTGGTTAACCCTCACGTTAGCCCTCACCCCCACCGCACAGGCCCATTTTACAGGTGAAGGACCTGAGGCACAAGAGACAAGGGCACTCGCCTAAGATCCCACAGCCAGCAAGTCCCTCGAGGCAGGACACGACAGCGCATCCCGGAATTGCTGTGACATCAGGAGGGGAGAGACGACAGTGATCAAGGGGGGCTTCATGATGGATGAGGCACCGGAACGGGGACTTGTCAGAGTAACACCAGCAATGCATCTGCTTTATAGAGCCCTTAGTACCGCCCGGCTTTACAGGAAGCATTCCCCTTTCCAACCATCACCTTGACTAAACCCCAGGGCCACCCTGAGAGGTAGTGTCACCTCATTTTACAGATGCAGAAATTGAGAGGTAGAGGGGAATTGGCCAAAGCCACGGAGCTAGTAAATGGTGGAGACAGACTCAAGCCCACGTCTTTCTGACTCCGAAGCCTGTGCTTCAGTGCCTTGCACGCCATGGCTTCGCCAGGCTGGGAGGCGGAGGTGGTGCACCAGGCGGGCAGGTGGCACAGCAAAGGCACAGAGGGGCAGCAAGCCTGCCGAGAGGAGGGTCTGTGCAGGTGGCAGGGCAGCAGAGACCCACCACTATAGCACAGAGGGCAGAGGGGTCATTGGTAGTTTCTGATATGGGGAAGACAGTGTTTCCAGAAGATTCCCCTGGCAGTGGAGTGAGTGGTGGGCAAAGGAGACAGTGGAGTGTGAAGCCACTTCTGTAGTAGCCCATGTGACAGGGTTACGGCAGTGGGAGTGAGAACGAAGTGCTGGGTACAGAGAGGGCAGAAGGGATTGACTGGGTGTGGTGGGTCAGAGCAAGGGAGTGGTCCACAATGTGGGGGCAGAGACAGAGCAGGGACATTGGGCCAGCTGGGTGCGGGAGCAGGAGCTGGCTTTTGGACAGTCTGCTTTTGCAGTGGTCATAGGGAGCTGAGAAGGTATGTTGAAGAGGTCACTGGCCACAAGGGATGGCAGCGTGCTGAGTAGTGAGGCTAGAGCCAGGGCAGAAGGGAAAAACCAGAGCCACAGACTGAGTCCCAGGGAGCAGCTGCATTGGGGCCATGGAGGAAGAAGGGGCAGAAATGAAGGAGTCGTCAGACACATAGAAAAGGAAGTTATGCATCAAGGTTGGTGGTGTCAATCAAGCAAATGGCACTCAATTCACCATCCCCTCATCCCTTTCACACCTAGCTCTGCTCCCAGAGGGCAACTTGGAGCCACTGGGAGGGGGAGTTTGGGCCATAAAGGGCTCTTCCTAAGGACCCTTGGTCTGAGTGCCTCCTCGCCCCAGGGCTGCCCAGCCTCAGGACGATAACTCGACCCTGGCCTGGTATTGGCGGCAAAGAGAAAGGTGAGCAAATGTGTGTGGCAGGGGAGAGGCTCAGCCTCCAACTTCATTCCTAAGGCAAAGAGATTACTGCCAAAGTAAGGTGAGGGAGGTAGCTGGCAACATCCCTGGCCTAGGTTGACCTTGGGCAATTCACAAACTTGTACTTTCCTTATCTGTAATAATCTGAGATAATGAAAATGGCCACCTATTCATTGGGTTGTTGTAAGGATGGAATGAAATAATGTAAGTAAATATTTGGAACAATACCTAGCACATGATAAGTTTTAATAAACAATAACCACAACACCACCACCACCATCATCATCCTTATCCTTTTCCTTATCTTCACCATCATCACCATCATCACCACCTTCATCCACCTCCTCCTCACCATCATCATCATTATCAAGGGAATTACAGGCATGACCACTGAAGGGCCTCATGAGCCACATCCCAGGAGGCGTCTGTGACATTAAGTATAAAATGCTTTACAAGACTTAGTCAATGAGTAACCAGCAAAACAGTGATGGCCTCAGGGGAAGAAAGAACTAGTTCAGACAAAGAGCATTTTAAAAAAGAAGGAACCAGGCTTCCGGGAGTCCCTGATATCTCTGACACCCGTCTTCCTTTCCACCCGGGACAGAGGAAAATCTGATCACCTTGGCCAGGTGCTTCCCCACGGTAGCTCATTCAGCCCTCTCCATAGTTGTGTCGGGAAGACAGAGTCTTCGTTTTACAGAGAGAAATTGGGGCTCAGAGGATAAAGTAATTTGCCTAAGGTTGCACAGCCCCTGGGGTGGGGGCCCGTGGAGGGCAGTCCTCAGTTCCCAAGGAAACTAATTCTGTGTTATGGCCAAGGAAATGTCCTCCAGAACCTCATACTCTATGATGCTGATGTGACAGCCTCACCCCATTCTTGCTGCTTATGAGGCCCCAGGTGAATGAGCCTGAGCTCATCCCCCCAAATGGGGCCATGCGAGGTGAACTGAAGATCAGGGCTGTGCACCCTAGGGAAACATCGCTGGGGATCCGGAGGGCCTAGAACATAGAAGAAGGTCCTAGGAAAGAGGGTGGAAACTCGGGGCAGCGTATCGCAGGCTTTACCAGGCACAGGAGGTCCTGGACATCCTGTTAAAATGCAGATTCCAGTCCTGGGGTCTGGGGTGAGGCCTGAGATTTTTTGTATTTACGAGCTTCCAGCTGTTGCCAGAGCTGCTGGGCTGCAGAGCACACTGAGTGGCGAGGGTAGAGTGTCTGGGTGCAGCTGGAGCCGGGCCTGGGCGAAGGCGCCGTTGGACAATGGGTGTGCTCGCTCTCCGGAGCAGATGGCTCGTCTGCTGCGGAGGCGGAGGAGGCTGGAAGCGCACCTGCCCCCCTTCCCTTTCTTCTCTCCAGCACAGTGACGGACGCCTCCTCTCTGAGAGGTTGCAAAAGCCCCCGCTGAAGGCCTAAGTATAACACAGAGCCCAGAAGCCATCAAAGAGGAGGGTGATAAATCCAAGTCCATAAAAACAAAAATTTTCCGCATTGCAAAACCCACCATGAGTGAAGACAAAAGAAAAATGACAAACAGGGGAAAACTATTTGCAACTTGTGTTGTAGACAGAGGGCTAATTTTCCTAATTTATAACGAGGTGTTACGAATCAATAAAAAAAAAATGGGCAAAGGCTATGAGCAGACAAGCCATTCAAATATATAAAAATATGCTCAGCCTCACTCATTTGAAGAAAAATGAAAATTAAAACTACACATAGGCACCAATATTTCCTATCAGATTGGCAAATATTTTATAAAATGATGACATTGTGTTGGTGAGAATGTTGGGACATACTCACTTGTGTCAGAGCTGATGGGAATGTAATTAGGAATGTCCCTTTGAAGCACAATTTGGCAATGACTACCAAAACTGCACACGTATACTCCTTTGATATAGCGATTCTATTTCTATGAACTTACAGAGAAACACCTGCAATTGTGGAAAATAGCATGTTATACAAACTTATTGATTTGGTGGCACTGTGCGTTAAAGGCAAAAGATTGCAAGGAACCTAAGGGTTCATCAATAGAGGACTAATTCAATGAGTGGCAAATCTATACAACGAAGTACTATACAGCCATAAAATTGAGAATGCTTTCTGTGTGCTGCCATGGAATAACATCCAAAGCTGATTGTTAAATGAAAAAAGTAAGGGACAGCACCGTGAACAGAACCTGCGGCCACTTGCGTAGAAAAGCAGGGAGGAATATGTAGACTGAAGATAGCAGATTGGCAGTGACCATTGTCCCTAACGGGTGAGCGAAAATGAATGAGGTGACTGGGGGGCTCCCAGCTCACGCTGGCCGAGCCAGCACCCACACTCCTGTAACCCCCAGAGTCAGGAGAGCTCAGGACGCTGGGTAGCCAGTGCAGGACTCCTGGGGAATGGGCGCTGATTGGGAACTGACTGGGAACTGTAGGAGGTCCTGAATTCCTGGGGATGAAGGGAGGTGAATTCCTGGGACCGGCCTCTTCTCCCCCTTGTTCTACACTCTTCTATGTGGCTTTCACCAAGTTATGTCAACTGAAATAAACTGGCTTGTATTTTCCCAGGTCGGTTAAGCCATAGCTGGTTTCCTGGCCCCGGCCTTCTTGGGGTTGTGGTCAATCTTCCTCCATGCCCTCCCTCTCACCTACTCTCCAGTTCTGAGCCCTTAACCCACGCCCACCCAGAACCATCATCTGTGCGGTGTGTTCTTTACACTATGGTCCTTTTCGCTTTCTGCTCCTAGAGTCTCTCTTTCCCATGTGCCGGGGGGGGGGGGCATATGGTCACTCTGCCAAGGACACATCTAGAGGCTGTGGCTTTCTTCATGCCACAGATGTATAACACAGTTGCGGACAATGGCAAGTGCTCTGCAGAGAAATTTCAAGGCGTTCAGGGAAGACCTCATCTGAGGAGAGGCCCAAATGAACATAAGGAGTAAGCCCTGAGAACAGTGGTGGGAAAAGCATTTCAGGTAGAGGGAACAGCATATACGAAGGCCTCAGGGGGGGAATGCAGTGAGGAAACAAAGTCAGAAAGGCAACCTGGCTCATGTCCGGAGGGGTGCTGTAGGCTCTGGTAAAGACTTTGGATAGAGTTTATGGAGCCATTGTAGTTGAGCTTATGAAGTTGATATGATTTTTCCTATTCTACAGATGAAGGGGTTGAGAAAGGTCAAATATCTTGTCCAAGGTCACCTGTAAGTAAAGGACAGATCCCAGGTTGTAGAAAATGACCCCCACGGGGCATGGCCAGGATTCAGAGTCTCAGCCTTCTCCAGGGACGACAGTGCTGACATCCAAAGGCTGATTAAGGGAGGGGACAGGGCTGTCCTTCCACAGGTCCATCTGATGCTCTGGCAAAGCTAAAGGAGCCCCAGCTCTATGCCACAGGCTGGCAGGGGCTGGCAGGGGGCTCCCGGAGTGGACTGCAGGTTCCCCACAGTGGGTGGGGTGGCCATAGCTGAGTGTCATGCCAGCTGAACCCAGGGAAGTGCTGACACAGCACAAATGTGCCGGCTCCACACCCCCACCCACTGTCGATGAATCAATTGAGTCACTCAACTGAAAAATTAACTCATACACACAGAAGGTCACTGAGAGGTGCATGCCTAGGGCCGAGGCTGTCCGGCATCATCTTTACCCCAGCCCCGGGGCCCAGCTCCAGCCTCTCTGAGGGGAACACTTGTGCCCTCAAACCCAGGAAGCCCAGGACCTTCAGGGGAGCTCCATTCTGCCTGTCTCCCCTCATCTGTCCTCCATTAGCAAACCTTCTCTCGGGCCTGATGATCGCTCATGTCTTGTCTGCTCTTCCTGGATTTATTTATCAAGTTTTAGTTGTGCTTTTAGGATGCTCAAAATCTGCTGGGCCAGAAGGATGCACAAAATGACCAAGATAGGAATTTTGCCCTCAAGGAGCTTAGAGTCCACGGGGCTGTGAGCAGGGAGTCAGATACCAGAGAACTATAAGGCCATGTTGGGGGATGGAGTGGAAACTTCATAAGCACAGGGTTTTTCTCTTTTTCATTCACTGGACATGCTCAATGTTTAGAATAGTGCCTGGCACACATTAGGTGCTCAGTAAAGATCTGTCCAATGAATGAACGCGTTAGTGAATGAAAGAGGCTATATGGTTAGGCTGCGCGTGAAACTGATGTGACTCTGGGGCAGTGGCCCCCCCATCTCGACTGCGCATGAGAATCACCTGGTGATCTGAAGACCGGGTCCCATCCCCAGAGGCCTGGACTGAGCTCGACTGGGGTGCACTTGGAAACTGGGAGTGTTAAATGCTCCCCAGGAGATTCTAATGTGCAGCCTTGGCTGAGCTCCACCGCTCTAGGATTCCCAGTGGCGGACTGTAAGAGGGTGGGCGGGGCTGCTGCCTCAGAGACACCTGACAGGTCCCATCCCAGATGCTGCGTGCAGTGAGGAGGGAGGAGAGTCTGCCCCTCCCGCTGGCATCTTGCCTGCAGGGCCCATGCCCAACACCCTCTTCAGAACTCTCCCCGTTTTTGTTCCCTGTCCTCCAGCCTCTTCCTAGGGACTCGCCCCCTTCCTCAGCCGTCCCTTGCCGCTGTTCCCCTGCTGACCTTGCCCCACATTAAAGGGTTGATCAGCCCATCAATTAATCGTGTCCTAATCCAATCTTGGCTTGGTTGGAGAGAGGGCAGTAAATCCAGCTGGGTAATCACGGCCTGATATTTGTGGAGGGATAATTACTGTCTCTCAGGCCTCACTTGGTGGCAAGATGAGATGAAAACCCATAAAACACCACGCAGGGCTGTGGTTCATTGTTTCTTGGCTGCACAAGGCTGGCTGTCAGCCAGCCAGCTCTACCCGCCCCTGCCCCTGGCACTGGCCCCAACCTCGTCCCCTCCCACTCATGCGACTGGCAGGGCTCAACATCAGGGGCAGTCTAGGGGCTGGTCCCTGGCTTGGGCTCCACAACCAGTAGGGATAACATTATGGGTCCTGGGGACAGGCAGTGTGTATGAAAGGGGGAGAAGAAGGGAAGGTGGTCCCCGTCACCAGGAAATCAACTGCCCTCAGGAGGTATACACAGGTGTGACAGGGTATACACAGGTGTGAAGCACAAGGGGTCGTCCAGCCCAGCCCAAAAGCCTGCTGCCATCTGGAAGAATCCAGTGCATGTCCAAGGTAGCCTCACAGGGACACGAGGTCCTGCATTCTTCAGGAGGATGCCCTGGCCTAGGACTTCCCTGCAGATGTTATGGTGGTCCCATAGGGAAGTCTTCGTTCTAATGGACTGAGATCAGGCCTGAGAGAATGTGAGAATTAGGGTAGAAAGCACCTGCAGCCCCAAGAACACAGCTCCTCAGCTCATAAAGCACTGAACGCCCGATATAAGCCAGGCTCTTCGTGACAGGCCCTGCAGGCACAGGACTGAGTCTGGCCAGAGAGCGTCTTGACTAAAAGGAAGACGCTGGAGTCAGACCCCTCAGTTTAAATCCTGGTACTTAGAAGTTGTGTGGCTATGGGCAAGTCATGTGGTCGCTTTGTGCCTCAAGTTTTCTCCATTATAAAGTGAGATATGGCAGTATATACCTAATCGAACTCCTGTGAAGTTTAAACGAGATAATTATTATAAAGTGCTTAATCAGGGCCTGGCACACAGTAGGTGCTATTTAAGTGATATCTGTTATCATTCTTTTTACTATTATTCAGCCTACTGGGCATCAATTCCCTTCCCCCATTCCTTAGTGTGTAGGACCTTGCTACTCAAAGTGTGGTCCCTGCACTGACAGCAGCATCATAGCCCAAGTGTGTGAGCGATGCAAGATCTCGGGCCCTGCCCTAGACCTGCGGAGTCAGAATCCACCTTTATACAAGACCCCCAGGTGATGCGGATAGACACTCTGGGCCAGAAAAGTCTCCGTGAACTTGAGGCCTGTCTTCCTCTAAGTTGTATCCCCCTCACCCAACACCTCTGGACTGGCGCGAGTAGGTGCTTGGTGGGCGTTTATGGAGTGAATAAATGAGATCAGCTGAAAGCTGCGGGGGCCGCGGAAGGATTTCAGAGCATTTTGGAAAGGCCCCCTTGAAACTGCGTGGCGGCAGTTCCCGGGGACTATCTGTTGGCTACAGTAGCCACCTGGGTGAGAAGGGCTGCGTGTCTGAGCCAGGCAGGAGCAGTGGGAGGGAGAGGAGGGGAGGGGAGGGGGCTGGGGGCTGCTCATACTGCTCAGACTGGGAAGCGAGAGGACAGGAAGTCTGAAAGGGAGGGCTGGGCCTCTGCTCAGGCCCTCCATCGCCAGGCCCAGGGGTCAGGAGATGAGAGCAAGCTTCCTGCCCAAGAGAAGAAGGATCCTCCTGCTGGGACAGAGCGAGGTCCTGCAGGCAGCAGGGGACTCTGCCTGGGGGAGCCCGTGATGTCGCCTGAGGAAGGTCAGGGTCCCCAAGGCCCTGCCCCCCAGCTGGCCCCGGGAGGAAGAAGGTGGGAAGCAGGAGGAGAGCCAAGGCCCCAATCCCTTACCTGAGAAGGCATTATTGGTGTTGAGGAAGTAGATCTCCTCACGGCCATCCCCGTCGATGTCACAGGCTGTGACCCCAATGGCGTTGCCCTGCCGGTCCCGCAGCGCATAGTAAGGGGAGCTGCGCTTGTCCACTGCGATGTTTACCAGCCGCTTCTGGGCCCGGTCGTACTTCAGAACCAGGTTGGGGCCATTGTACCTGGAGGGGAGGCGGAAGGGGACGTTGGGGACGAGCAGCTGGGCCCCCTGGTTCCACCCGACCGACACTGGGCTCAGAGTCCTCCTGGAGAGGTCATTGTAGAGCAATTCACAGTCCTGAGGGACCCTCAACAGCCTTGCTGTGGGGACCCTGGGGGTTTGATGAGTGTCCCTGAGTCAGACATGGGCCCAGGCAAAGTGAGAGCCAACTGGACTCACATGGGATACAATATAAGGAGTAGGGTAGTGGAGGGCGTCGGAAGCCAGAGACAACACCCTTGCCACGAGCTGTGCTGAAGAAAACAAGAACCTCCCAGACATTTCATCTTGGCACTTTCGTATTTATGATCTCATTAATTTAAATCTAACAACAACTAGGTGAGGAAGGTGAGGAGGCTGTATAATTAACCCATTTTACAGAGGAAGCAACTGATGAGCTTCATCAGGGAAACTAAGGTTCAGAGAAGTTCAGTGCCCTTCCCAAGGTAACACAGCTAGTAAGTGTCAGGCTCTGGGGCTCAAACTCAGTCCCTTTCTGTTGTTCTAAGAGCCCTTGCACAAATGAGCCAAGAAGGAGCAGAGGCTTTGTTGATGAGGTTTGGAATGACTCTCTCCAGACAGAAAGTCCCAGCATTTATTTCTTCTTCCTCCTCCTCTTCCTCCTCCTCCTCCTTCCCTTCTTTTTCTATTCTCCTTCTCCTTGATCAGGCAAGCCCAGGGTTTCGAACCGGTGACCCCAGTGTTCCAGGTCGACTCTTTATCCACTGCGCCACCACAGGTCAGACCCAGAAAGTCCCAGCATTTAAACAGTAAATATGAACTTCACATCTCAGATGGGAGATTATGAACACATATAAAGTCATGAGGTGGACATGCTGGGTTTCTTTTTCTATGAAACTCACAACCAAAAGATTCAAGTTCTCATCCGTTTTCCTCTCCCCCGTTTCACTCTCCTGTAACTACATGGTCCCTCAGGCGTGGTCTTGCCTCAGGCCCTTTGCAGTTGCTGCTCCCTAGGCCCAGGATGCTCTTACCCACATAGCCACATGGCTGTGGGCCCTGGCTCATTGTGAATTCCCAGCGAGGTCTTCCTGCCCACGTTCCCCCATGTTCCTGAAACCTGCAAGCCCCGCCCCTCGCCATCCCCATTCCTCTACCCTGCTCTCTGTCCCTATGGCTTTTACCAACAGCGGGCAGTCTGTGTCTTCTCGGTTATCTGTTCCTTCTCTGTCTGAGTCCACTAGAATGTCAGCTCCACGAGGACAGAACTTTCTGTTTTTTTCCCCTTTGGGTCCACAACAGTGCCTGGCACACAATAGCTGCTTGATAAATATTTGTTGAATGATTGAATGAGTAAGACCTCAGAACTCATGTCTGAGTCATAGGGTTTAGGCAGCTCATGGTTGATTTCCTCCCATCACATTTCCATCTGGAGAGAGAGGCATACCCAAGGTCACCTCCCAGACAGCACGGCTGCGGATGTCTGAAGGCCTCCTCCTGCTCCTGGAACACCAGCCTGCCAGGCTCTCCAAAGGAACCTGGACAACCCTCATCCGTTAGTCTCCGGCCTCCTGCCTTTGTTTTAACCTGAGCGCATCCATACCAGGTTCAGCGCCAGCCTCTGGATGGTCCCGGCAGAGAACACTTGGGGGGAAGTAGGAAGAACTCACCAAGGTTTTTGAGAGAAATCATTTCCTGCTTTCCTGAAAGAGATCCAACTTGGCCCTTTCCTTCGTCACCAAGATGCAGACAGAGCCAGTCAAGTTTGGGGGATGCTTCACAACTGGCCGGGTGCCTTCTGGCACCCACGGTGTGTGAAGAGGGAAACAGAGCTCCCCGGGGGCTGAGTCAGCACCTGGTGACGGAAGGCTGCACCTCAGACGTCTTGACAGAGTGTCTGAAGGTTGTGTTGAGGGAACAGCATGACCCAGGGGACGCGTCCAGGCAGGAGAGATGGAACACTTGGCTTCCAGTACTGTCCCCAGGGACAGGAAGTGCCTCTGGGTGCTAAACACTAGTCCTCCAAGCCTCTGGTTCTCCTGCCACTACCGTCCCTTCTGCTCCTCACAAGACATTGTAGTTCTAGGGTGCTGTACCTCATCAAAATCACTCACAAGCATTGTCTTACCTGAGCTCCCCTCCCTCCAGTCCCAGAAAGAAGGTAGGTAAGATATTTTTTTCTAGAAAAAGATACTGGGGGCCAGAGAGGCAAAGTGAGCTGCCCAAGGTTATACAGCTCAGACACGGCAGTGCTGGGCCGCTGTCACCAGGGTCCAACCCGTGTTCCTTCCGTGTCACCTATGATGCCAGCGCTCTGAGTCTCCTGCATCGTTTGTTCCGGCAACCCCCCACCCCCACCCCACCCCAAAGCAGCAACTGGGAGAAACACCCGAAGACTTCACGTCAACAGTGGAGATAATAACTCTACATTTCTACAGCACTCTACATTTACCAAGAAATGTCTTATTCTTGATTTCATTTGCTTCTCGCAGGTCTTCACCTGCCAGAGATGAGCTTTGTGACCTTGGCTGGCCAGAAACCTTATGTCCTGTGTTTCTCTTCCGCAAAACAAGGGAGTTGGATTAAATCAGAGGGTCACAAAATGTGCAGACAAATATGGCTGTGGTGGCGGGCCTCCGCATTTCTGTGTTGATGCATTTTATTTTATGCATCACATTCCATCAGGTGAGGTTTAGCTCAGAGACTCCAGAGCCAGCGTTGAAAAGGCACTGGGCTAGCAGCTCTGTGAGCCCTTCTGGCTCCATGTCTCTCGGGCCACAGGTCTACTCTAACCTTAGGTGACGGGCAGAGTGGGTGGGTTCTCCTCCAGGCTATAGCTGGGGAGACATATCAAGTCCAGCCTTGACCCCCCCCCCCCTTTTTTTTTATCTCCTGTCTGTCTGGTCTCTTGGAGTGGCTTCACTATCCCCTGGAGCCAGCTCCCGGTGGGAGGTGAAGGGCCATGGTTCTAGCACATATTGGAGACTAGTCCTTTCAGCCTAAATCAAGGATGATGGGCATGTCCACAAGGTCCCTGCTCCCATGGTGGTGACTGTGGGGGAGCAGAAGGCTCAGGGTCATCTTTTCCCTTGAAGATTTGGGGGTGCTAGTTTCTGGCACTCCCTAAGGGGACTGTTGGGTGGGGTTACTAGGCTGGTTCAAATTCCTCCATCTGTTATAGCAGTGGTCCCCAACCCCTGGGCCGTGACCGGTACTGGTCCATGGGCCATTTGGTACCGGTCCACAGAGCAAGAATAAATAACTTACATTATTTCCGTTTTATTTATGTTTAAGTCTGAACAATGTTTTATTTTTAAAAAATGACCAGATTCCCTCTGTTACATCCATCTAAGACTCACTCTGGACGCTTGTCTTGGTCACGTGATACATTTATCCGTCCCACCCTAAAGGCCGGTTCATGAAAATATTTATATTTTCTGACATTAAACCGGTCCGTGGCCCAAAAAAGGTTGAGGAGCACTGTGTTATAGAGTGAGAATTATAGAGTCCACCCAAGCTACACGGCCGCCTGGAATGAACCCTACAGTCTTTCCCCTTCTCTCCCACTACCAACCCTAGGGCTATGGACACAAAACCAGACCAACAGGTCCTAAGTAGGGTTCTCCACAACCCAGGGAGAGGACTGGGGGAGACACACGAAGGGAGTTGCCACGCCCCTCCACCCACGCTGCCCTTTGCCGTCAGTCAAGCTGGACACACATCTGAGTTCTCACAGTCTTCTCCCGGGATAGCCTGGCTTATTTCCTCCCCACTTCTCTGCAGAGTGGAAGCTCCTGTTGGGTTTCTGAATAGGATCTGTCTCTTTGGGCTTCTTTGACTTCGCTCAGCTGCAGCTGCCCTCGTGGGGAATGCTCTCCCCACCCTCCTGCCTCCCATGCAGCCTACCCAGCCCCCATCTTGTCTGGATGGGATCTCTTCTCCGCACACCCGTGTTCGGCACCTCGCTCGTTCCTGCGAGGGCAGAGCTGTTGTGTTCCCACATCCCTTCCCTCATTAAAACATATGCTCCTCAAGCCCCAGAAGCATGTGGATACATCTCTGCATTGGCTGTGTTTAGAGCCAGGCTTGGCATAGAGAAGGTGCCCAACAAATTTCTGTCCAATGCAAAAGGAAGGGAGGGAGGGAGGAAGGGAGGGAGGAAAGAAAGGAGGGAGGGAGGGAGGGAAGGAGGGGGTAGATGAATAAATAAAAACAATCATAGGCCTGACCTGTGGTGGCGCAGTGGATAAAGTGTCGACCTGGAAATCCTAAGGTCGCCGGTTCGAAACCCTGGGCTTGCCTGGTCAAGGCACATATGGGAGTTGATGCTTCCAGCTCCTCCCCCCTTCTCTCTCTCTGTCTCTCCTCTCTCTCTCTCTCTCTCTCTCTCTGTCCTCTCTAAAATGAATAAATAAATAAATTAAAAAAAAGAAGCATTTCAAAAAAAAAAAAAACAATCATAGGAGCACTGACAGAGCAGCGGCCAGCTGTCAAACACACTTCGGAGTACTTCATGTCCACATCTCATTTCATCCTCATGACAATCTTAGCATTTTACAGCTGTGGAAAGCCTTTGGGTATTTTTCTGAGGTACAGAAGTTAGCCGCAGTTGCTAACCCACCCACACACAGTCCTCTGGGCGGTGAGTTCCCACACAGACAGTCCTGGGGAGCTGGATGTAAGTTATGTGACATTGCATGTCTTCTCTCTCTGACACTTGCCAGAGATTGTGGGGCACTTCTACCAGTTCAGGAGGCTTCGAAGCTCAGTGAAATGGGGATAGGCACTGAGACAGGGTCCATGTTCTAAAAAGGCAGATGTGACTTCATAATATCCAAGGCTGAGCCAGCAGGCAGAAGTGATTGGTTTGGTGGCAAATGCAAAGTCTGCTTGAGAGACTCCAGCAGGGCACAACCCATACTTGTGTGAGTGCCATCCAATGTTGGTGCCAATCCACTGGGACAGGACTGCTCTGGGCAGAGAGAGGCTCGGGGGTTGGGCCCCAGGCAGCCTGGGCGGGGGCTCCTGGCCCTGCCACTTTCCGGTGCTGACCTTGAGCTTCTCCAAGCTTCAGCTTCCTTATTGTGCTACATAGCTCACAGGATGGCTGTGAGGGTGAGAGTGTGACAACACTTGGTAAACTGTGAAGAGTCCCACAATTGTGTGTTCTCATCATTATTGAACAAAACAAAACAATGAAGGCACAACTCTCACTCTCCAGTGATCATTTTGAGAGTTTCCAAAGACTTCTCATCCAAAACATCCCACCCTGATGCTTACCCTCTGCGTGGATATTTCTTTATTTCCCTTTATGACTGAAATTCTCGAAGAGTCTTCACAAGCTGTCTCCACTTCCTCACCACCCACTTACCCCTTCCCAATCCACATCCCCCCACCCCCAATTCCAGCCAAAGTGCTCTTGTTACTTTCATTGGTGGCTTTCGTGGGCCACACCTAGGGACACCCTTTCCATCTCCCTTGACCCCCACCACACCTCTTCCTCCTTAAAACACTCTCCGCTGCTCTGCTGCCCCCGATGCCGCCATCCTGCTCCGGTGTTTCTTCTCTCTCTCTCTGCTTCTCCCTCCTTTCCTCCTTCACAGGTGCTTCCTCCTCTCTCTGCCCCCCCTTTTTTTTTTTTGTATTTTTCTGAAGCTGGAAACGGGGAGAGACAGTCAGACAGACTCCCGCATGCGCCCGACCGAGATCCACCTGGCACGCCCACCAGGGGCGACGCTCTGCCCACCAGGGGGCGATGCTCTGCCAGAGCCACTCTAGCGCCTGGGGCAGGGGCCAAGGAGCCATCCCTAGCGCCCGGGCCATCTTTGCTCCAATGGAGCCTTGGCTGCGGGAGGGGAAGAGAGAGGCAGAGAGGAAGGGGGGGGGGTGGAGAAGCAGCTGGGCGCTTCTCCTTATGTGCCCTGGCCAGGAATCGAACCTGGGTCTCCCGCACGCCAGGCCGACGCTCTACCGCTGAGCCAACCGGCCAGGGCCTCTCTGCCCTCTTAATGTTGGAGTCCCCAGGCCTGGTCCTGCGCCCCCTCTCTTCTCTCTGTCCCCTTTCACTAGGGGATAATATTTATTCCCAGGACTGACAACTCACAAATTTATTTCTCCTACCCAAATCCCCCGTCCAAGCTCAGACTCATATATCTGACTGCCTCTCTGACATCTCTCCTTTGCACCTGCACAGCCGTCTCTGATGGAACTATTGATCGCTCGTCCCCCAACCCTCACCCTGCAATGGGCACCCAAGTGCTAAAGCCAGAAACCTGGTGCCAGCCTTGGTTTTTCCACCCCCTCATCTTCACATCTAATTCATCGGCCAATCCTGTCATTTCTACCCTTTAAAATAGTTAACATCCATTCTCGTCTTTCCTCCCCCATGGCTACCATCTCTGGAGAGCCTCCTTTCTCTGTTTCCTCGTGTGGCCCCCTCAGTCTAATCCCCCATACCATGGCCACACTCATCATTTTAACACACACATCAGACCAGCCATTTTCCTGCCTTAAACCCTTGGGTGGCTCCCCATTGTGTTGGAATGGAACCCAAACTCCTTATCATACCTGAACCAGAAGCTCAGCTTGGTCTGCTGCCCACGTCGCTGACCTCCTCCAGCCACACTGGCCCCAGCGTCCTCGCAGGCGCAGTCCCAACCCCGGCCTCTCCCGGGGCTGCCCTCTCTGACTAGGACACTCTTTCCACACTTCCCTCTGGTTTCTTCTCATCCTTTAGGTCTCACCTAGAAGAGCATCTCAGAGAACTTGTCCCCTGTCCCCCGGGTATTCTAATCACTGCATCCACTGTCCCACTCTTGTTTAGTTACCTATTTACTGCCCATTTCTCCCAGTAAACCATAAGCTTCATGAAGGCAGGGACTGTGTCTGCTCTGCTCACTTCAATCTTCTCATCACTTAGTGCAGGGGTCCCCAAACTTTTTACACAGGGGGCCAGTTCACTGTCCCTCAGACCATTGGAGGGCCGGACTATAAAAAAAAACTAGGAACAAATGCCTATGCACACTGCACATATCTTATTTTAAAGTAAAAAACAAAACAAAACGGGAGCAAATACAATATTTAAAATAAAGAACAAGTAAATTTAAATCAACAAACTGACCAATATTTCAATGGGAACTATGGGCCTGCTTTTGGCTAATGAGATGGTCAATGTGCTCCTCTCACTGACCACCAATGAAAGAGGTGCCCCTTCCAGAAGTGCGGCGGGGGCTGGATCAATGGCCTCAGGGGGCTGCATGCGGCCCGCGGGCTGTAGTTTGGGGACCCCTGACTTAGTGCATGATGAATGTTCAATAAACGCCTGTAGAGTGGATGAGAGAGAAGCAGCCGGTGGAAGGTGCTCGTCAAGTCGTGTATGGCCCAAGAGCTAAAATATTTACCATTTGGCTCTTTGCAGAGAAATATTTTCTGTTCCTTCAAGGGTTGTCAGCCTTATATTGTTGTCAGCCTTATAGTAAAAGTTCTAAGTGATAGTTATCAGAACAGGACAGAAAATTAGAGTAAGCTTTAGTAAAGATTACTTTGGAGTCAGTACTTGGAAAGACACAGTTTTCTAAGAAAAGTATTTCAGGGAGAGTATATAGGTTGAATGCAATGAAGATGTTAGGTCTTAGGATGGAGATTGTGAGGCAAAATAATCTGCAGAGAAAAAAGAGACAGAGAAGTTGTCTAAGATGAGAGCGGGGTTCTCTGTATGGGGGTTTATCTAAGGCTCAGAAGTGAGCGAGGGCGTGAACATCCCTCTCAATGAGCGAGGTGGTCGAAGGGGCATGGGAAATGACCTCCAAAGATGGCTCCCATCGTCTTTCTTCTGTGTGCACGTTACTCCACCCAGGAGGAGGTGGGATCTATTTTGCCTCCCCTTGAATCTGGCCTGGCCTCAGTTAGCAGCATAGGGTGGAAGTGATGTTGGGCCAGTTTGGGGCGCAGCCTTTGAGAGGCCTACTTTTTCTCTTGTAAAATCCAGTTGCCATGGTAGAAATTTCATTACCTCGAGACCATCACACTCTGCAGAAGCCCAACCCGGCGCCATGGAGAGTCCATGCGGGATAGTGCAGAGGCACCAGGTGTGTGAGTGAAGACTTGGTGAGCCTTCTACTCCACTAGTTGAAGAACTTATGGGCTCATATGTCCAAACAACCAGAACATCCAGGGTACAGGTAGGCTTCGGGGTGCCTGGACCCAGGGTTCCGACCAGAAGGTTGTCAGGACCTTGTCCCTCTTTCCTCTGTCTATTGGCGTCCTTTTCTCACCCCATCTTTCTTCACAAGACTTGGCCTGAGGGAACGCTCTCAGCCTCACTCCTCAGCTTCAGCGCAGACTGGAGCTGCTTTCTTTCCTCAGTTCCAATGGGCAGAGCTCCAGGCAAAGGCTAAGATTGGCCCACATTGGGCCACATGTCCAGCCTCAGAACCGGGAGCCAGGAGCCTATGATTGACAGCCTTCCACTAGTACCAGAACCAATGCGAGCAGCATCTGAAGAAGGACCTATTTTCAGGAAGAGCAGAGTCAGCAAGGATGAGGCCTGTGTCTCTAGATAGACAGTCATTCATCCGGGTCTGTGTATCCTGGAGACAAGCCGGCCAGAGCCTGCTGATGGAAGCAACGATTCCCTGGCCCCAGCTAGTCCCTGCGTCTTCATCTAGATACATCTCAAGGTCCTCCCATTCCCCTCCAGAAGCCCCAGAAAGAGGTGAACACAGAAAGTGGAATGACTGCTTGAGTCACTATGTTCTGGAAATGCGTCTGGCTGGCGTCCTGCTGACTCCAGAGGCCTCTGTGCCTGGCAGCGCCATTGGCCGCGAGGAGCAGGGGCACAGAGGGCTGGCAGTGACGAGCCCGGTGTGGGGCGGAGGCGAGCTCTGGCCCAACTCTGTGACCAGTTCTCCAAGGACTTGGGCAAATCACTTAACTGCTTGGTTACAAGATACTTTAAATCTCTATTCAAACTTTCTTCCTGCATGCTATCACTATCTGGAAACTTCTAGCTAAAAAGCCATTTGTTTTTGTCTTTGTCTCTCTTTTGTTTGAAGGGGTGGGCTAATTTAGGGGCAGAATTGTGGTACAAATAGCCAATGGAGTCTTCATTCTTCTTTAAGAGTAAAAAAGATAAACCAATCATTCTCTAATGAATTCATTCTACCCTCCAGGACCCTATTTCCAGCCTGGGCACACTGCATGGCACAAGATGTAATTCTCCGCTCACAGACCCTCCAGCTGAATATGACAAATAAAGAGTGTCCCGAATTCCAGACTTTCAGAGAGGTGACCAGTTCTGCTAGAGTACGATCTTTTAAAGAAGGTGCAGTCAATCTAGAATTTAAAGGATGCTTAGAATTTTTTTTTTTTGTATTTTTCTGAAGCTGGAAACGGGGAGAGACAGTCAGACTCCCGCATGCGCCCCACCGGGATCCACCCGGCACGCCCACCAGGGGTGATGCTCTGCCCACCAGGGGGCGATGCTCTGCCCCTCCAGGGGGCAATGCTCTGCCCCTCCAGGGCGTCGCTCTGCTGCGACCAGAGCCACTTTAGCGCCTGGGGCAGAGGCCAAGGAGCCATCCTCAGCGCCCGGGCCATCTTTGCTCCAATGGAGCCTTGGCTGCAGGAGGGGAAGAGAGAGACAGAGAGGAAGGAGGAGGGGGGTGGAGAAGCAAATGGGCGCTTCTCCTATGTGCCCTGGCTGGGAATCGAACCCGGGTCCCCCGCACGCCAGGCCGACGCTCTACCGCTGAGCCAACCGGCCAGGGCCGGATGCTTAGAATTTTAATAGAAGATATTTAGTTAGGCATTGACAAAAGAAATAGTGTGAATTGTGAAGCAGATCAGAGAACAAAAGAATATGCTTAGGGAGCATAGGGTAGACCAACTGGTACAGAGATGAGTGCTGGACAATAATAGAAACGAGAGGAAGGCTAACTGGACATGACATCCAAGATTGTGGAAGATGCGGTGTGTAAACTAAGATTTGAGATTTTATCTGGTAAGAAATGGGAAACCACTGAAGAGTTCTGAACAGGGTGTACCATCATATCAAAGAATGGCTTTGGAGAGCATTGTCCAGTGGCTATAGAATTGAAACAATAGTGCAAAAGCACAGAGATTTCCCTGAATTATTTCAAAAACAATTTCTGAGCTAACTTGAGCAGGTTTCTGTTCCTTGCAAGCCAATGACTCCTATGACAGAGCAGAGCCTGACCAGGTGGTGGTGCAGTGGATAGAGTGTCGGACTGGGACGTGGAAGACTCAGGTTTGAGACCCCAAGGTCACCAGCTTGAGCGCGGGCTCATCTGGTTTGAGCAAGGCTCACCAGCTTGAGCCCAAGGTCGCTGGCTTGAGCAAGGAATCACTTGGTCTGCTGTAGCCCCCTCGGTCAAGGCACATATGAGAAAACAATCAATGAACAACTAAGGTGCTGTAACAAAAAACTGATGCTTCCCATCTCTCTCCCTTCCTGGCTGTCTGTTCCCTATCTGTGCCTCTGTCTGACTCTGTCTGTCACACACACGCACACCTCCCCCCCCACAAAAAAACAAAACAACAAAACACACACACACAAAAAGAAATCAGGAAAGCAAGGGTTAAAAAGAAAGGCGTGGCCAGCAGTGCTAAATGTCTTGAGAGATCAAAAAGGTGGAATAAGCAAATGGATCTGGCAATTGGGAAGCCGCTGAGGACCTTCAAGGAAGCTGCTTCCTTCCAGAGGAAAGAGGAGCTAGATTAGGGCGGAAGATAGTGGCTGGGCTACAGTGTAGATGACTCAGTGGGAACAAGAAGGGCTCAGGAAGGTCTAGGATACTGGCCAGGGGACACGGAGTTAGGTGATGGTTTCAACAAATGCTGGGCCTGTGCGTGTTTATAGGCAAGAGGAAAAGACCCAGAAGGGCAGGGGACTGGGAGGCTACCTAGGCAAGACGTGGAGAAGGTGGAGGGCAACAGTGTGCCAAGTACCAGCAGAGGGAGTAAAGGAAAGGAAGCCAGGATGGGTAAGAAGACAGGAAGAGATAGAAGATAGTGACTAGCAAGTTGATACCCAGAGAACTTGGTCTGCTTATAGGTCAACAAGAGGTGAGATCTTTAGCTGGGAGGAAGGTGCGGAAGTCATAGCTTGGAAAGGAGGAAGTTGAAAGAGCAACTGAAGAGCCAACACATGGCCCCTTTCTATGGTAAATGAGGGTGTGCCATCTCAGTTGGGATGACTTGAGGGGTGGTGAGATGCAGAGCGCAGGTGGAGAGACAGGATTAGTCTTAGAGGGGGCAGAGAAGATGCAGTCTGCACCAGGAGCAGAGCAATCACAGCAGGGAGACCGGACCAGGTCCCAGGGAGTCAACCTGGATTGGAGGGTACAGGCAGGGGGTGGTGCAGGCAGGGCTGCCTCAAGGAGCTGAGCTCCGGGTGGGGGCAGGTGAGGGCAGGTGTTCAGGGTCTGAAGTCTAGAATGGGAGCTGCCTGCCCTTGGCCCTGGAGAGAGGCTGGTAAAGGTGGAGGGAGCATCTGCTCTCAGGAGTGAGATGGGTTCTATGGGGGCAACACGGAGCAGCAGAAAGGAGTTAGAATAGAAAGGCTGAGAGGCAGTATAGCTCTGTGGTAAGGAACTTGGCTCAGGAGTCGAGGGCAGAGCCCTTCTCTGCACCTCGTTAGCTGTGAAGGTTTTCTTGGACAAGCCACTCAGCTTGTCCAAGCCTCAGCTCCCCTGCCATGGGGTTTTGCTGAGAATTAAAGTAGTTAATACAGTGCTAGGCACGCAGCAAACACTCAATAAACACTAGTTAGTACGTCTGTCTTCTTCTGCTCACATATACAGTCAGTCAGTGGGAACTCGATAAATATTTTTGAAAGAATGAGTTATGATGATTATTACCTGTGTAGCCTTGAGCACAGGAGACTGTGAGCTCCATGGAGTTCTGGACTATATTTTATCCTTCTAGCTCCTAACACAATGTTTCATAACAGAACCTGCTTACAATCACTAGAATGCAGTTTCCTCATCTATAAAGTGGGGCTAATAATATTTGCTTTACCTCAAGGTCAAACGAGATAACGCAGGTGAGCCATGACACAGCTGTGGGTTTTGCACGCATGCATATACATACACACGCACGCATGCGCGCGCCCACACGATATATGGCTGCTGTCGGCAGCAGAGGCAGCGCCTGGGCCCCCCAGGGAGTCTACGCTCTTCTTTCCTATTTGACAGGAGCTGAATGATGGCCCGCTGAGCTGCAGGAATGCTCTGTGAAAGGAGATGATAGGAATTTGTTGAGGCCTCATCAGAAGGTGGCTGTGGTTTTCTCTGCAGGGAGGAAGTCTGGAGCTGGTCACCGCACTGGACAGGAGGTATGCAAGAGTCTACTTTAAGTCATCCTGGTCTGATACCTGCACTGGACAAGCAAGGAGACACAGGGCACTAGACAGAGGTCACAGGCCCTGGTGAGGGGCCGAGGACAGGTCTTGGCTGGCAAAGAGCAAAACTGTCATGTGAAGACAAGAACCAGGTGGGCTCTTGATGGTCTAGCTCAGGGGGGTATAGAGATGGCCATCTTTTTTTTTTTTTTAATTTTTATTTATTTATTTATTTTTTACAGAGACAGAGAGTGAGTCAGAGAGAGGGATAGACAGGGACAGACAGACAGGAATGGAGAGAGATGAGAAGCATCAATCATTAGTTTTTTCATTGCGCATTGCAACACCTTAGTTGTTCATTGATTGCTTTCTCATATGTGCCTTGACCGCGGGCCTTCAGCAGACCGAGTAACCCCTTGCTCGAGCCAGCGACCTTGGGTTCAAGCTGGTGGGTTTTTCCTCAAACCAGATGAGCCCACACTCAAGCTGGCGACCTCGGGGTCTCGAACCTGGGTCCCCTGCATCCCAGTCCGACGCTCTATCCATTGCGCCACCGCCTGGTCAGGTGAGATGGCCATCTTTAGCTTAGAAAAGGCCTGTCCTTCTAGCCCAGGGCTATGTCTAACTAGAGTCTTAGCTCAGACACTAGTTGAGTGGCAGACCCCTCTTCATGATAACGAGCTTCCCCCATGATGACCATCGGCTTGAAATTTCTCATAGAAATCACTGTTGGACACCCCCATCCCTTGTACCTATCAGGGTACACGGGCCAGGCTGTCTGGGTCCCTGTCGGGATCTCCACATTCTCTCTCCAGACCCAGGGGATATGCTGTTCTGCTTGCTGGCCTCCACTCCCGCTCACCCTGGCTGTCCCATCCCAACGGGAAAATCAAGTTCCTCTAGTTTTCCCTCATGCTGCAGCTAATGGGGGCATGCCTGGCTGTGTCTTGTGAAATAATGATTGGAGGAAGCAGCAAAAGCCTTCTAGTGGCTATGAAGTGTTAACCGATGAATTAAACTCTTCATTTTGATTTGAAGGAAATAGTCCTAGAAGACACTCTTGCTTTAAAAAAAAAATATTAAGCTGCCAACTATGAAAGGCGTTCATTTGGAGGGGTCTTTGTTGCCAAGCTGGCTTGAATTCCCTTAGCTGTGCATTAACACTAATCAGAATCTGGCTGTGAGAACAAATATGCATTCAAGTTTAAGGACAGAAAATGTGTGTAAAGTATTAGTGAGAAAGTACCAAATATACCCATTTATTCTTTAAAGTGCTTGCAGTATAAAAATGACCTATCTGACAAGCAGTTAAAATCAACAGTTATTTTAATTACAAATGAAAGGTACATGACTATAATCTAAGAATATTAGGTAACACAGACAATTTGTGTTGGAACCATCCATCTAGATTAAAGCCCCTGCTAGAGCTGGTATATCCTGATTGCAGAAGATGAGCAGGCAAATCCTTGCTACTCAAAGTGGGGGTGGGGACGGGTGGCACCGGCAACATTCAAAAGCATGATAAACACGCAAAATCTCAGGCCCCAGATCTCCGAGACAGAAAGTTCATTTTAACAAGATGACAAGACATTTACGTGCACATTAAATTTTGGGAAAGGCTTGCCTGGGTCATGTTTCTCAGAGTAGCCTGTAGAGCAGTTATATTAGAAATACCTGGAGAACTTATTAAAAATGCAAATTCCTGAGCCCCTACCCAGACCCATGAAATCAGCAAGCCCAGACAGAGAGCCCAGGAATCAGCATTTCAAACAAATTCCCAGGTGGTTTTTATTTGCACCGAACTGTGAGACCCAACCCTAGTCCTTCCTAGCTCATCGAGATCCATTAAGGACCAGTTGACATTCAGTGTTCTGAGTCCAGTACAAAGGAATTGGATTGATGTCATGTCTGACATTTAGGGGTTTTAAACAACATCACTACAGCTGAACATGTAGAAGACAAGCTACGGTATAAATACGGTATAAATACTGAGAAGGATTATAGTATTGACTAATTCACAGAGCATGTGAGTCTCCCTTCCACACTTGTGAATATGTTTTTCCTGAGGGTGGAGAAAAAACAGACACGTTGTCCTCCTCCTTAGTCCATCCTTCCTAGTTCTCCTGGAACCGAGTGGACTTCCACTTAATGGACCATTATTTCTTCTGGGCTACTGGGCAGAGCCCAGCCCACAGCTCAGCCACTCGAGTGTCCTGCTCAGAGCAGACAGGAAGGACATCAGTGACTCATTTCATTAGCCTTTTCCTATGGACCTTCCCTTCTCCTCCTTATACCCACCAGCCCTTCCCGAGGCCAGCGGGCCCGCCGCCCCTCTGCAGCTCTACCCGAGTCATTCCTAACACACAGGTTAGGAAAGGTTTGGATCAAGCCTGGGCATCTGCAAGTCTTCGGTCCTTGGGGATGGCGTGAGCTTTCTTCTCTTTCCTTTTGATATCTGCATTTGGTTCCTTCAGAAAGAGAGAAATGTGAACCATAATCCTCTTTTAGAGGTAAAAAAAACCCCAAACCAGCCAGCCTCTTCGGAAATGCAATGTGCAACAAGTAGAGATGGGGCAACGTGTGACAGGCACTCAGCCAGAGGTCTCTGCCGACTCAGCTGACATGGCACAAAAGCTGGTCCAGAACGTTGGTCCATTAGTGGAACAATGTCTAAGTCAAGTCCCAGATCTTGGGACTCAAAGCACAGGTCTCGTAAGCATGCATGTGCGGTTATACAGAGCTTCCTGGATTACGTGGCTGAATCCTCTCAGAGATCCAGTGGGGTCATTATTTCTCACCTGCCCCTTTAGTGCAAAACCAGAGGTTAGTTATATGCCTGTCACATAGCTGGGAAGTGGCAGAGCTGAGTCTTGAATTTGCTTCTTCTGACCCAAATTCTAGTTTCTTTTTACTCAACCATATGCCTTGCTTGTCTTCTATTCATGAACTGACATATTATTTTAACTAGAGCAGGGATTCCTTTTGGCAAAGCTCTCTCCATATTATACCAGAGAGCGCAGAACTAGCACGTGATCACCTCTCAGCAGGTTTAGTGGCCAGAAAAGAGCTACTGCTTCTTTACTTTGCGGCTCCGGCAAATTCTCTAAGGTGTAGGTGAAAAATCAATGCCAGATGGCTCTCGTGGAGGGGACTGCACAGCTTAGCTGCTGTGGACTCACCCTGGGAGGAAGGTCATTGCAGCTGAGGAATATGGCCGGACCGGGCTGGGCCCGGCACGGGAGCCCCACGTGGCAGCCCTGCCCTGACTCGGCTCCGCTCGGCTCCGCTGTCAGTGTGCAGGGCGACCAGGGAAGCGAACAAGGGAGGCGGAGCTGCGGGGAGGGCCGCTTCCAGGAGGCGTTACCGCTGCCCTTGAGGGACCCCTCGGGCCCGGACAGGGATGGTGATGAAGCTCCACCGTGACAGCACAAATAAGGCTCCTGTCTGCACAATCATTGGCTCAACAGATAAATGCGGACCTGTTGTCAGAAATGACAATCTGGGTATTACAAATAACAGACTCGACGTGGTGATTGCTGGAGCGGAGTTTCAGGAGCAAAGTGGAATCCTGAGCAGAAATCCACAGTGACCAGGAGTTTCTGGCTCTGGAAGGGTCAGGAAACAGCTGAGAGGACAGCTCACAGAGCCTGCTTGATCACACCCAGGAATGATGTGTGCACCTGCGGTGCAGTATTAAGCCGAGGACTCCAGCACGCGCTCCTCCATCTTGGTGCGGAACAATTCCCACACGCGGGGCATGCGCTGGTGTTTGTTTCTTAGGGCTGCCGTGGCGTATTACCGCGAACTGGGGGGCTTAAAAGAGGACTTGATTCTCTCACAGCTCTGGAGGCAGGAAGTTCAAAATCAAGGTATGGACAGGACCAGATTCCTTCCAGATGTGCTAGGACAGAACCTCCGCCAGCTGCTTGTAGCGCTGCAGGCATGGCTTGGCCTGTGGCTGCCTCACTCTCTCTTTGGTCTCTGTGGTCACATTGCCTCCTCCTCTCTCAAAAACCTCATCTGCCTCTCTCTTTTCAGGAAATATGTGATTGCATTTAGGGTGCACCTGGATAATCCAGAATTAAACCACATCTCTTACCATATCATATAAGGTAATGTTCACAAGATCCAGGAATTTAAGGCATGGATGTGTCTTTTGGGGGAGGCACCATTCAACCCACTACAGGACCCTCTGAATTATCTTTTATTTTTGCAATAGGCCTATCCGTTAGGGTCATAATAATGATACTTAAGGAATGTGCTAGGTGCTTCATATGCTCATTTAATCTCTCCCAAAATGCAATATTTTTATTTCCCATCATAAAAAAGAACAGAAGCTCTGAAGATTTCACCAGAAGCTTTTGGTTTGCGTCTTTGGGGCCCAAAGGTCCTCAAGGACCCCCAGGGGAAGGGGAGAGGATGAGAAGGACTCTGAACCCCTAATCTTCAACCACAGCATTTCTCTCTCTCTCTCTCTCTCTTTTTTTTTTTTTTTTTTTTTTGGAGGGGAGAGGGAGCTGGAGGAGCTGGAGGCATCAGCTCCCATATGTGCCTTGGCCAGGCAAGCCCAGGGTTTCGAACTGGCGACCTCAGCATTTCCAGGTCGACGCTTTATCCACTGTGCCACCACAGGTCAGGCCAACCACAACATTTCTACTCTAGTTTTATTTAGATGGTTGGAGGTTGCAGAAGATTTTCTTTCTCTTCCAAAGGATTGCACTGAGAAAAAGTTTGCAAACCACAGCTCTGTGTTGTTTAGACAGGGGCCCAGGCTCAGGAGCCTCACCTGGGGAGGCAGACACAACTGGGCTCAGATCTCTCCTCTATCCTGTCCTTGTTCTGTGTCCTCGGGCAAGTTACCTAACTTCTCTGAGCATCATGTTTCTCATCTGTGCAGTGGAAATGATAACAGTGTCTACCTCAAAGGGTTGTCCTGAGAATGGAATGAAATAATGCACTTAGAATGCTTTAAAAAGTACTCAGTAAAGAATAGCTATTATTTTTATTGTTATCTTCATTGGCTTGTGCATTGCTTCTACTGATCAGTTCCCTTGATGGTCAATCTGGGACCTCCTAAAGGTGTAATTGTTTATCCAGAGTAGGTGGGTCCAGCTGTTCTTCCCTCACTAGAGCTTTCAGAGGAGGGGGTGGCATCAGCCCAGGGCAGTGACAGGCAATGTCAGTCTTCCCAGTTCATGTAAGAGGGCGCTGTCATCTACACTATGCCCCAAGGGTCTGAGTCACATGCATGGTGAAGAATTCCAGGTGCAGCCACTACCTCAGACAAGAGTCCCCAAAGAGGCTGTGATGACAAAACTTATAGAGGCTGGGCTCTGGAGGCGGTATGGGACTTTCTTGACATCTTTAATAATCGCAAAGGTTTATTCAACATCTGTGGGGTTCTAGATGACCTTGTAGTAGGCAACTGCTGCCTCAGTGACCAAGAAGAGCTCACTCTGAGGTACAATGTGAGTGGCAGAGGGACGCTTACCTGCCTCTGTGTGAAGGGCTTATGATTATATTTGCTTCCAGATGAATGAAACATGTGAGTTCCAGGAGGCAGGCTGGCTGACACCAATCTCTTCAACATATTCCAAAACAGCTGCTTTAAGTACAGGTTTTGATTGAATTTTGGAATGTGTCATAATGAGAATTTAGCATTTATTGACTGCTTACCACCTGCCAACTACTGGGCTGAGGACTTTGTCGGCATGTTTTCCTGTTCCCCCGAGTGAACCTATTATCCCTCTTTACAGATGCGGCGCAGGAGGTCACGGGGCTCCTTGAAGGTCACTTCGCTGTGAAGTCGCAGTGCGTGGTGCAGAGTGGGACGTGCGGGAGCCTCCGGGGGCAGTGCTGCCATCCAGCCCAGGGCCCCACGCTAGGACCAGGGCAGAAAGAACTCACACTGCCTGCTCTTTTGTGCGTCTTCATTTTGGACAGGATCTTTTCCTGATCGTTAATGAATGTTCTATTCAGTAACGTGGTAATTAAGCAAGACAAAACAAACAAGCAAACACCACCAGCCATCAACAAAACCCAAATTAACAAAAATTCACTTTGGGCCAGAGATTCTCCTCCAAATCACACCAATCTCCAATGACAGGCTTTCAAAAGGAACAAACACTAACACAGACCTAACCCATTTCTCTCAAGGCACACAGGTGTGTCAAGGGTGACAGATAAGCTTTCAGATGAAGGGGTCAGGGGCAGAGAGAAAGTTCTGGAAAGTGCATTCCAAGAAGCAGGGCACTCATTAAAAAAAAAAGGTACCACTCTGAGGAGGAGAAGAAAATATACCAGAAAGACGTTGGGAAGAGAGGATGTCTGGCATTAGTGGGACCTCTCCAGGGTACAACAGTAGACATCTTAGAATGAGGACGGGGAAGTAACAGAGTGGAGGTAGAGAAAAGGGTGGGAGAAATGGAGTGAGTGATAATAATAGGAGTGTTTCTTCGCTGTGGCCCTGGGAAGGTGGGCTTGTTCTTAACAGCATCAGCGACATCTGTCAACGGTAGAAGCAGCAGCTGATATTCACTGAATGCTTATTGATGAGTGAGGTACACATCAATGATCTTGTTTAATCTTCACAATAACTCTATAAGGTAGGAACTATTATTAGCCCCATTTTACTGCTGAGAAAACTAAGACTCGGCAAAGGTTAGGCAACTTGCCTTAGGATGCATAGCTAGAAAGCAGCAAAAGCCTATTCAACGAACCGGGGCCTGTGGGATCCTAGAGCTCACATTCTTACACAGCCTTCTTCTTGCCTTTCACCTGGCTGGCCTCCGAACTTAGTCTTCTGAAGGTGGTATGTTTTCGATGCAGTGGGGAATGCCTCTTTGCATTGACTGTATCTATTGCATTAGAGTGTGGTGAACTCTCCACACACAGGAAGTTGGGTTTAAAATGTGTGAGAAGACACACTGAGTAGGGGGTGGGGAAGGAGATGATGGGGGAGGAACTTAGAAACAGGAAGTGGCAATGACATTTATTAACATGCATCATAACCTCTTTCCACTTCTTGTGTCAATCAGAAGTGGATTTGAATTTGGGGGCTCTGAGGCAGGCCTTATGAGGCTCTAGTCCCTCCCATCCCTGTACCATCCGTCCCCCAAGGCGACACAGGGGAAACCTCTCCCTTTTTTGCCTCCTCTACCGCCTGCCAGGGTCCTGTGATATCCCCAGCAGACAAGTGGGGGCTACAGGAAACAGGCCTAATAAAAGTAGGAATTCCAGGATAAACCTCTGGCTCTATCAGCCAGGGCACCTTAGGTGAAGGATGTACTTTAAATATAGAAAATTGGGCATTCTGCACCTTCTTTGGCGAGAGGAAGAGATGGGCACATCTTTGCCAGTTGGCAAAAGGAGACAGTTTCTTCCCATTCAAAGACATTTCAGTGCATTTACTGGAGATAGCAGTGGGGGACATTAGAAGTTAGTCATGTTTTAAGAAAGTGGCCATCTCTTGCTGCCCGAATCCACACCCTAAACCACACGTGGAGAGAGGGAACATGTCTGTTTTTTGGGGTTTTTTTTAAATTAATAAATTCTATTTTTTTAAAAGCAGTCTTAGATTCACAGCAAAGTTGAGCAGGAAGCACAGAGAGTTGCCCTGTAGCCCCGGTGCCCACACTGATGGCTGCCCCCATTGTTGACGTCCGGCTCCACAGCGGTGCGCTGGCCACCATCGGTGAACCTCACTGGCACTTCATTATCACCCCGAGCCCACAGTTCCATCAGGGCTCACTCTTGGTGGCACAGTCTATGGGTTTACAGCATGCCCGTTTTTCAGCTGATAGTTAAAGGAAAAAATGACTGGCTTGTGGCCATCTCCTGGGGCGAGGCTGCGGCCAACATTAGCCCCAACCCCTGGTTGGTGCTCACACATACACCTTCTTTGCCAGAAAATAGAATCAACTTGTCTCCCAGGGACCCGATAACGAGGAAGAGAGGCAGAAAGAATCCACAGGGATGAAACTAACAAGGATCAATTCCACAGCCTGAAAAAAATAGGGACCACCCCCTGCCCCTGCTGCTTCAAGGTGGGCTGTTCAGGGGTTTATTCTCACCCCAGAAGACAGAGATGAAGCTGGAAGACTGGAAACCCAGCAACAGCGGGGCTCTCCATTCAAGTCCTAGGGCCTGTCTTAGCAGCCGGTATAAAAGAGCATCAGGTTATTCTGCGATTCTGTAGATCAAGTGGGCCTGGGTGTCTTCTGGGTTCAAACCCTGGCTCTGCAAGTTACCAGCAATAAGTGTAGGATTGCTATAAGAATCTATGATGTAATAAGTACCACGCCTGTGGGTCAGGAGTCCCCAGACCACCCCCAGCTCATGGTTCCTCTAGGAAGAGTCTCAGAACTCAGCATATAGTACTCGTGGCTAAGATTCATTACAGTGAAGGGATACAAAGTGAAATAAGCAAAGGGAAAGGGTGCATAGGGCGAAGTCTGGAGGAAAGAGCTTCCAACAGCCCCTCCCGGTCGTCACAGAGAATGTGCTTAATTCCCTCAGCAACAGGCTGTGACAACATGTGTAAAATGTTGTCTGCTAGGAAAGCTCATTAGAGACTCAGCGCCCAGGATTTTTATTGGAGGCTGGTCACGTAGGCACACTCTGCCTAGCACATACCAATATTCCCGACTCCCAGAAGGAAGGCAGGTATTCGGCATAAACCGCAGTTTATATAGGCAGTTTAGGCACAGTGAGCTACTCTTATCAGTCCTGGGGATAGTGCAAATGCTCCCCAAATCCAAGTTCCCCTATGCCAGCCCCAGACCAGCCTTGCAGGTGGTGTTTACTGAGGACAACAGTCTTAGGCCTGCTCTGTTAACTCTTCTGCACAGCCTGCTTCGTTGTTTGACACATGGTAGATGTTCGATGAATTGCAATTATCATTGCCGGCAGCATCACAGTTTTGTACCTTTCTAAAGGAAGGAGAGCTCAGGATACCAACACTAGCGTCCTCCAAGGCAAACCAGGTGACCCCTCAGAAAGTGAAGAACACGGGCACACACATATATATGCAGACGCAAGTGTGTATCTAAAATAAAGTAACTGCTGACATAGTAAACCTTTCTTTCCTCAAATGTTGAATCCTTATTAATACTTTCATCGCTGGTCTTAGTTTGCCATTTACAATTCTAATTAGCATGCTTTCTGTATCCTCAACTGAGTCATGAAAAATAGGTTCATCAAGTCAGAACCCAGGACAGAGCCCCAGGCAACTTAAAGCCTCCGTTTACTTAAAGCTCTTGAATCAACCTTTAGGAAGTGATCCTGCTAAGAGAATGATCATCTGGCTCATAGCTACAATAATACGCGAGAAGGCCGTTAACTGCTTCATTAAAATAAAAATAAACTATGTCTACAGCATCCATCCAGTCCACCAGGCAAACGCTGCCTTGCAAGGAAACGGGGTTAGTTGTGTATGCAGTCAGTGCCAGCTCCTGGTGATCACACACTGTGTCCTAAAAATTTATAAGCCATCTGAACTTAATGTTCTTTAATTGACAGATACGCTCTTTTTAAAATTTTCCCTGTTTGAGACCATTTGCCTGTTCTCTTCTTCGACTGTGAGCTCCCCAGCCCCTGGGATGCACCCTGTCTTGTGATTTAATGTCAGATGACCAGATGTGCACCTTACCTGCCTTAGGCTGCAGCTCCCTTCGTAGATTATTGGTCTACCTGCTCAAGTGTGAAGGCTCCCCAGGGAGAAGATGGAAGTCAATAGAAGTTCTAAGTTCTACCTTCTTTCTGTCACTTGAACATTATAGTCTACCCCAACCTATTCTTTTTCTCATCCTTTGTTACTTCAAAGAAGAAATGTAACAACATGGCCATACTGCACTGCAGGACATCAAGGATTAGAAAAAAATCATTAAAACCCATCAAAATTACTGGGGTTCATTATACTATTCTGCCTACTTCTGTATATGTTTAAATTTTTTCAATATATTTTTTTTCCATAAACCGATGAAAATGATTTCAACACCATTAGAAAAGATGTTACCAGTCTGAATCTTGGGTCAGAGGGAAAGGAGGGGAGGGACTAAACGTGTATTCAAGGAGTGGATCAAGTAGACACAGGATCTTGGGGAAATAGCTTCCCTAGGGCCTTGCAATCCTAAACCCGAAAACGCAAAGGCACTCTCTCCTGGTATTCCTTCCCCGTAGGAATAGAATTCTGACCCCATTTAAGCATAAACACCCCAATGCTCACATGGGGTGGTCTTATGCCTTCCCCTGCAATAAGCACAGACTCCAGGCTTACATCTAATATTAATACTAACTGGTTAATTTCCAGATGTACTTAGTGCCTGTGTCTTTTCTGTGTCTACCCTTGGTGTTTTTTTTTGTGTGTGTTTTTTTTCTGAAGCTGGAAACAGGGAGAGACAGTCAGACAGACTCCCGCATGCGCCCGACCGGGATCCACCCGGCACGCCCACCAGGGGCGATGCTCTGCCCCTCCGGGGTGTTGCTCTGCTGTGACCAGAGCCACTCTAGCGCCTGGGGCAGAGGCCAAGGAGCCATCCCCAGCACCCGGGCCATCTTTGCTCCAATGGAGCCTTGGCTGCGGGAGGGGAAGAGAGAGACAGAGAGGAAGGAGGGGGGGGGGTGGAGAAGCAAATGGGCGCTTCTCCTATGTGCCCTGGCCGGGAATCGAACCCGGGTCCCCCGCACGCCAGGCCGACGCTCTACCGCTGAGCCAACCGGCCAGGGCCCCTTGGTGTGTTCTTTAGAGCACACAAGACCCCAGTAGGCAGTTTCCATGCCTTTAACTTTCTTCAGAAAGCCCCGGGACGTCACTGTGCTTCGCACGAAGCTTCCCTATCCTGGTCGCGCAGGCTCCACACCTGCTGCTGTCCTTCACTCAGTGCCCGTCTGTAGTTGGGCCTCATGCTACAAGGGCCAGGGCTCTCTGTCCAACTTCCTAGTCACCACCCCAGAGAAGAGAAAGGAGAGAGACTGAGAAGATCAGAAGCAGCCTTCCCGAACAAGACCAGGAGGGGTGGGTCACAGCCAGCTACTTAAGGGAAGTCCCTGATCCACAGAAAACAGGACACTCTGTATCAGTAAGAAACATTCAGAACCATTTTTCAAAATTAGCAGCTGTAAAGGAATGAAAGCCGATCACCGTTCAGTGCACACGCAGACTCATTCCACTCTCAAAGAGCTTCGCAGTCATTATTAAAGAACACATTTCAGAACATAATATTAGGCTATTGATTGCTGTTTGTTTCGATGTTTAATTCAGCAACAGCTCAGGCTGTGGAGAGCTTTAAATGGAACGGATGCTTCTGAAGACCTGCACAAACATTCCAATTTTCCACTGAGTTTCACAAGGAGCTTTGGTAATGCCGTGGGGACCAGGGGCTTCTGGCACCCCCAGGTTCTTCTAGGAGGGGAACTCAGGGGCCGGGTGCTCAGCAAAGCTCTGTGGTCTTTCTACAGAAAAAAAGCAAAGGCTGAGAGTTCCACACGAATCCAAACAACCTCCACTCCCTCTGCCACCATGCATTAAATGATCTGGGACCGAAATTCAATACACACCTCAGGCACTCTTGCAGAACGGTACCCGCACATCTTGGAGGCATCAACATCCCGGGAGAAATAGAAAAGAAAAAAAATAAAGGTTCTCCTCTCAACATACACAGAGATAAAGAGAGACCACAGTGGAAATCCCACCTGGACAACAGACAGGCCTGAGGGTTCCAAAGAAACAGCCGGACACACACACACGGCAGCTGCTCCTCCTCGCCCCTGAGGCAGATGCGTAGACAGGACCCAAGGGTGTGCAGAAAACCCAGGGACAAGCAAACCCTGAGGCCGGACTTAGAGACGGCCCAGCCTCAGTATCCTGGGGCCCTCTCATTACCATTTCCTGTCCATTCCACCCCCGATTCTGCTACAACCATTCCCCCACTGACTCTAGTTTGCACTTGCATCTTCTTGACATTTTCATGTTCTCTTATTTGCCCGGATCCCTAGTCCTTCTATTCTGGTCCCTGACCAGTGGCAGCAGCAGCAGCATCTGGGGACTGGTTAAAAATGCAAGTTTCTCAGACTCCACCTTAGATTGCTCACATCAAAACTGAGGATGAGGCCTAGCCATCTGTGTTTCTAAAAATGCCTCCAGGTGATTGTGATGCACATTCAAGTTTGAGAACCACCGACTTAAACTATTGCAACTGTTAGTAATGGTCTCTTGCCTCTAATCCATTCAGCTTCGGTGCCTGGCACAGCCCAACACATAGTAGGTGCACAATAAATAATTGACTGACTAAATGAAATATGACCTCTGCTTTTAAAACTTTGATGGTTACTCATGGTCTATACAAAATAACCTACAAACTCCTCAATAAGGTAAATTAATATTTATCTCCTTGTTACTTCTTGTTAGTACTATTTTTCTTACAGTTACCATTTGTGGGGCAATCTACTCACAATTTGAGAAGTAACCTGTATTATGCTCTTTATTCTTTTTCTTTCTTTTTTTAACCTGTCAACCCTGATCGAGGTGGGTAGGTGCCCTTTACAGGTGAGGAACCATCAGAGAGGTTATGTAACTCGCCTAAAGACCTACAGGCACCATGTGATGAGCTGAAGTTCAGTGCAGGTTTGTGTCTCCGAGGCTCATGCTTTAAGTGTATTTCCTTTCAAAAGTAGACCTCGGCCCTGGCCGGTTTGCTCAGTGGTACAGCGTCGGCCTGGCGTGCAGAAGTCCTGGGTTCGATTCCCGGCCAAGGCACACAGGAGAAGTGCCCATCTGCTTCTCCACCCCTCCCCCTCTCCTTCCTCTCTGTCTCTCTCTTCCCCTCCCGCAGCCAAGGCTCCATTGGAGCAAAGATGGCCCGGGCGCTGGGGATGGCTCCTTGGCCACTGCCCCAGGCGCTAGGGTGGCTCTGGTTGCAGCAGAGTGACGCCCCAGAGGGGCAGAGCATCGCCCCCTGGTGGGCGTGCCGGGTGGATCCCGGTCGGGCGCATGCAGGAGTCTGTCTGACTGTCTCTCCCCGTTTCCAGCTTCAGAAAACAAACAAACAAAAAAAAAACAACCAAAAAAAACAAAAAAAAGTAGACCTCAATGACCATTCTAAGCTCTTCCCACTCTTTCAGGATTTGGCTTAGGCTATAAGTGTTTGTGAAGTCTCACCCGATCCTCTTTCAAGACAGAATGAACTCCTTGCTAATTGTACTAATAACCCAAGTGCACTACAGTGGGTGGTTGATGGGGACCTAACAATCCTGCGATGAATGTTTCCCAACGTGTAGTGCTCGGATCACCTGCATCGGGATGAGCTGGGGGCATGCTAGAAACCCAGAGTCCCAGGCCTTGGACCATCCCTGCCCAACCCAATTCTAACACAAGGGGTTTGAAGGAGAGTCTGGAACATCTTTTTTTTTTATTTTTTATTTTTTTATATTTATTCATTTTAGAGAGGAGAGAGAGAGACAGAGAGAGAGAAGGGGGGGAGGAGCTGGAAGCATCAACTCCCATATGTGCCTTGACCAGGCAAGCCCAGGGTTTCGAACCGGCGACCTCAGCATTTCCAGGTCGACGCTCTATCCACTGCGCCACCACAGGTCAGGCCGAAGGAGAGTCTGGAAATACCTGTTTCCTAAGTGCCTGCCCCCATGGCTATTCTGCACAGTGATGTTTGAGACCCACTTCTCTGGAGTGTGAGCTCATCTTGTCCATGCTGGTCCCCTGCGGCAAATGCACAGGGCTGCCACTTGACAGGCCATCAGAGAATGAATGAGTGAGCACTTTTCTATGAAAAGGAATGAGGTGGGGTAGGGTGTCCCATAAAACACTCATTGGAGAAAAGAAGCCACGGCAGAGACAGGCTTACCAGATGTGGCACCAGCTGTTGGCACATAAGAAACAGGCCCGAGTGTGAATGGAAGACACATGTTTCGAGCCACAAAAACTTGACATATCGACTTTGGCAAGGCTTGCCAACCGCACGGTGCCGATAATGTTATTAATGCTGAACGTATTTGCCTGACCTTATCAGGCCTTATAAAGAACACAGGAGTCTAATTAAGTTCAGATGCCAGCACCTCTAAGTTCTTTCTCGATAGCTACCGAGCCCATCATTTACCCTGATGCTCCTGAAATGATTGGTCTTTAAAAACCAAAGGAAGCTGGTCATTAGCATATATAAGGTGCTTGTCATGATTTGTGGTAAGACCAAGCTGGCAGCCAGAGATGGAAGGTATTTCATTCTGCTTGGCACAACACCAGGCAGCTGGTAGGAGACCGGGCCTTATCACCCATCACACTCACCGCAGGGCTCTGCCCTCCATCTCCTTCCATTCAACATGCACACAGCTGGGTTGGAAGGGGACACTGATGGGCTTGCTGATCAAATGGGTAGATGACATAAGCTGGGGAAGAAGCCAGGATCTAAAAAGGATCTGAGTCAGGAGTAATTTATAGGGGCTGATGGCAGGTCTTATATTTGGACTGTCTCCACCCTCAAAACAAATATTAAATAGTAACTTAAAGGTATTTTTTTTTTTTTTTTTTTTTTTTTTTTTTTTTTTACAGAGGCAGAGATAGACAGGGACAGACAGACAGGAACAGAGAGAGATGAGAAGCATCAATCATCAGTTTCTCGTTGTGCGTTGCGACTTCTTAGTTGTTCATTGATTGTTTTCTCACATGTGCCTTGACCGTGGGCCTTCAGCAGACCGAGTAACCCCTTGCTGGAGCCAGCGACCTTGGGTCCAAGCTGGCGAGCTCTTTGCTCAAGCCAGATGAGCCCGCGCGGGACCTCGGAGTCTCGAACCTGGGTACTTCCGCATCCCAGTCCGACGCTCTATCCACTGCGCCACCGCCTGGTCAGGCTTAAATAGTAACTTAAAATAACAGCAAACACTGATATAGCACCGTGTGCCAGAAATGCTTCTGCGCACCTGTGTACATACCCATTCACTTATTTCTCAGGACCCTATGAAGTAGAGTCTGTGGCTGTCTTCATTTTTTAAGATGAGGAAACTAAGGCAAGAGCAATTCAGTAACTTGTCCAGGGGACTGTAAACATTATTATTTATTTTTTCGTTGTTATAATGATTGTTTATTTTTATTTTTGGTGACAAAGACAGTGAGAGAGACAAAGAGAGGGACAGACAGAGATGAGAAGCATCAATTCTTCATTGCAGCTCCTTAGTTTTTCTGTGACTGCTTTCTCATATGGGCCTTGACTGGGGGGCTACAGCAGAGCGAGTGATCCCTTGCTCAAGCCAGTGACCTTGCGCTCAAGCCAGCGACCTTGGGCTTCAAGCCAGTGACCTTTGGGCTTAAGCCAGTGACCATGGGGTCATGTCTATGATCCCACACTCAAACCAGCGATCCTGCACTCAAGCCCATGAGTCTGTGCTCAAGCCGGTGACCTTGGGGTTTCAAACCTGGGCCCTCTGGGTCCCAGTCTGACACTCTACCCACTGGTGCAACTGCTTGGCCCGGCTGTAATGATTGTTTATTTTCATTTTATTTATTTTGTTGATTAAAGATGTGTTGGAGTCTTGACTGGGTTAGAATAAGATTGGATCAAATGTATCACAATGCGTTAGAAGCCAGCGAACCCTAAGGAACACTTTCCTCTGCTTAGGAGCCTCTGGTGGGGTGGCGGCGAGGTAGAGCTTTCCCCACACTTAGGCTTAATCATACGTGGGAGAGTCTGATGGATAGGAGGGTGGATTGCAGGACAACTGCCAGAGTCCCTGAGACAGAATTCACCCAGAAGAAAGAAGTCTTGCCAGGAAAGAAAGACTCAGCGGCAGAGCCTGAGCACTGGAGGACAGTGGTCCTGTGGTGCCTCCGAGCCTCTGGGGTTTTTTTTTGTTTGTTTGTTTTTTGTTTTTTTTTTCTTTTCCATTTTTCTGAAGCTGGAAACAGGGAGAGACAGTCAGACAGACTCCCGCATGCGCCCGACCGGGATCCACCCGGCACGCCCACCAGGGGCGACGCTCTGCCCACCAGGGGGCGATGCTCTGCCCATCCTGGGTGTCGCCATGTTGCGACCAGAGCCACTCTAGGGCCTGGGGCAGAGGCCACAGAGCCATCCCCAGCGCCCGGGCCATCTTTGCTCCAATGGAGCCTTGGCCGCGGGAGGGGAAGAGAGAGACAGAGAGGAAAGCGCAGCGGAGGGATGGAGAAGCAAATGGGCGCTTCTCCTGTGTGCCCTGGCCGGGAATCGAACCCGGGTCCTCCACACGCTAGGCCGACGCTCTACCGCTGAGTCAACCGGCCAGGGCGCCTCTGGGTTTTGATCCAGTCCTCGGGATACTCAGGTGACATCCCTTTTCCCAATATATCTATACATGAGATGTTATTTATTTATTTATTTATATACTTATTATTAGTTTGTTTGTTTTTTTAGTGAGAGAGAGAGAGAGAAAGAAAGATGAGAAGCATCAGCCTGTAGTTGTGTCACTTTAGCTGTTTATTGATTGTTTCTCATACGTGCCTTGACCGGGGGGCTTCAGCTGAGCCAGTGACCCATTCCTCGAGCCAATGACCTTGGGCTCAAGCCAGTAACCTTGGTCTTCAAAGCCAGAGACCACAGGATCATCAACATGATCTTAAGCCAGTGACCTTAGGGTTTTGAACCTGGGATCTCAGTGTCCCAGGTGGATGCTCTATCCACTGCGCCACCACCAGCCAGGCTTCTTTTATTTATTCACACAAACATCTCTCTATAATAGTAAACCTTAGAGAATAATTCATGAAAACGCTGCAGTTCTGAAAGCTGGGAGTCCCAGACCAAGGTGCCAGCCAATCTGGTGTCTCCTGGTTTACAGATGGCCATGTCCTGTTGTCTCCTCACAGGGTAGAGAGCAGAGAGAGCTGTAAACATTATTGAATTGGACTTCCTTCTTCAGTTCCACCCACCACGTCTCCCCTTTCTTTGTAGCTGCCGTGTGTTTTGAGTATTCCCTTGATGGAGCATTCACTACCACCTCCGGAGGCAACACACGTACGTACGTACGTACCCCCATTATTTTTGGTAGGCTTCAACTTTGCAGACAGTTATTCCTTATGTTGATTGTAGTGAAGCTGTGTTTTACTACATTACTACTGAAGGGGTGGCTCAGGTGGAGATATTAATCTGAGGTGCCTTCTCCCTAAAGTACAAGTCACTGTGGGCTTCCACTACTAGAGATACAGAGTATGGACTGAAGGGGTTGACAGAGCCCTGCCTTTCTGGGTTGCACATCCACACTCAGACTGCTCTGTTCAGTTCTGAGCAAGTCCATGAACTTGGGAGGCAATTTAGTAACTGAGCTTTTAGGAGAGGGGGAGGTGGTCAGTGAGAGAAACTGAAACCAGGACTCTGATGGAGGAGATGAAGATACCTGACTGGGAAATGAGAAGACAGATGGGGCAGGGAGACGAGTGAGTATGATGACTGTGTCAGAGAATGGATTCAGGCCAAGGACAGAGCCCAAGTGAATAGGTGGGCAGGAAAGGCTGATTTTCTTTTTCAAGTAAACTTTTTAGTTTGAGATGTTTTGATTTACAGGAAAATTACGAATATAGTACAGAGAGTTCCCATATATACTACACACCAGTTTCCTCTATCATTACCATCCTATTATTAGTATGTTAATGAGCCAGTATCAACACATTTTTAACTGAAGTCCATATTTTATTTAGATTTCTTTAGTTTTCACCTAAGATTCTTTCTATTTCAGACTCAATTCAGGATACCACATCACATGTAGTTGTCCTGTCTCTCCAGACAGGAGGCTCCTCTTAGCTGTGACAGTTTTTGTTTTACTTTCCTTGGTTTTGATGACCTGGACAGTTTGAGGGCTACTGGTCAGGTATTATGTTTTGTTAAATGTCCCTCAACTGAGAGTTTCCTGATGTTTTTCTTGTGTTTAGCCTGGGGTTATTGGTTTTTGGAAGGAAGAGCACAGAGATAAAGAACCATTGTCATCCCATCATGTCAAGGGTACAACATCCTCTCAACATGACTTGTCCCTGTTGATGCTGACCTTGATAACCAAGGGTATATCCTCTCAACATGACTTGTCCCTGTTGATGCTGACCTTGATAACCTGGCTGAGGCAGTGTTTGTCAATGCTCTCCCCACCTCTCCACAGTGCATCCGTTTAGAAGGCCATCACTATGCAGTGCCCACACTTAAGGAGTAGGGAGTTATGCTTCACCTCCTTGAGGATGAAGCATCTACAGATATTATTTGGACTTCTTCTAATACATGGGAGATTTGTCTAGTCTCCCTCATCCATATGTTTGCTCAATTTGTTTCTATCATAAAGATTCACAAGATTCATTTTATACTTTCAGTTGTAATCCAATGCCACTTTATGTTGTTGCTTTAATTCCTCCAGCTTTGGCCACTGGAATCTCTTTCAGTTGGTTCCTGACCTCTTTGACATACCCCATAATTGTGGATTTTTGACCATCTCCTTAACACTCTACCACTACCAGATGCTCTGGGTTCATCCTATATATACATTTCCTGCCCTAGTCCTAGAATCAGACATTTCTCCTGAAGGCCCTGGTTCCTATTGGAGAACAGTTTTAGAAATCAAGATCTGGGGACTAGGGTTGCTTGTTGCTGTTGGGGTATCCATTGTTTCTAGGCCCTTTCAGATGACAGAGCAAGGAGGTATTCTAACTCATACATCTGTGCGTGTGTGTGTGTGTGTGTGTGTGTGTGTGTGTGTGTGTGTATATATATATATATATAGACTATTTCTATATGTAACCATCTGTACCTAACTAAACATGAGTTCACGCTGATGTCTTCAACTCAAATTCATTACCACATGAATCATTCTATCCTAGGGGAGGCTGGTTGTTAAGCAACAACAACAACAAAAATTTTGTAAGATGATGGATGTGTTAACTAACTTTATTGTGGTAATCATTTCACAGTACACGCACATGTCAAATCATCATGTTGTATACCTTAAAATTACACAATGTTATATGTCAATTATATCTCAGTAAAGCTGGGGAGAAAACTTCATTAAAAAAACATTCTGCAAATTTGGAAGCTGGTTGCTTTTAGAGGTAGCAAATGTTCCATCACTGAGTGGATCCAAGCAGACTGGGCAGCTGCGAGGAAAGGGGTGGCTGGAAAAGTTAGTTCAACCTTGACTATGTTCAAGGTCCCTTCCAGCCCTATGACTGTTGAAGCAGAAGTGCCACACAAGGAAAGGGTATGCATGGCTTCCCAGACAGACTCGTTATTTTCTAGCTTCCAGAAGTCTAAGATCTGGACAAGGAGAAAGAGCTGGCATTTCCAACAAATAAAGTAAGCACTATTCAACAGGTAGGAAATTTATGGCATTTGTAATCCAAAGGAGAAAAAACAGTCTTAAAATATAAATGAAACTCCAAAGAGATTTTAAATTCACAGATGTCAGCCAGAATGCATTATGAAAGGGGAGTGACACTAGCTGCTGTGAGAGGGACACATGCCAAGGGACAGACATCTAAGGAGCTAAGCCTGCTATTTCTTTAAGAGTCTTGGGAGTCCATAGTCAGAGGGACAATTCTTTATATTTTATGACCGGAGCCCAGGGAAAATGTGGTAGCCCAGAGTCCAAGAGAAAGAGACAAGAAATTGACAATCCTAAACACACAGAGGGAGCTGGCTTTCCCAGGAAGGCGAGGCTGCCCCAGTTTTGGGGTGCATTGGAAATAGAATGGACATCCCATTGCAGGAAAGAGGAACCCCTCCTCAATGAGCAGTTCTTCCTTCCTGCCACAGCCTTGTCCAAAAAGAACATAAGTCACCTCTGTAGGAAGGAAGAGAGAGGAAGGGATAAAGAGAGATTTCCTCCACCAAGGATGATTCCATCCCCAAAGATTCTGAACCAGTACACCTGAGACGGGCTCAGAGATGTACTTTTATAACCCGCAGGTGACTCTGATACTGGGATTTCTCCACCACATTTGGCGCTATGCCAGTGCTCTTAATTCCAGAGTTTGCCCAGGACTGTCCTGGTTCATGCTTGTTGTTCTGGCAATTATTAGTAGGTGATCCTTCCTCCCATGTCAAAAGTGCCTGGTTTGGGTGACAAATTATCATTCGTCTTAATACTGATGCGTCTTTGAGCCACACAGGGAAGGAGTCACACATCTGCAAAACTGTCCTTTTGGCCAAGCACTGCTATTCTATCCCAGCTCCAACTGGAGAGGCTTTTCATATTGAAAGTGAGGGCTCTTTACTGGGGATGGGCAGGGGTTCACGATGAGCAGGGGTTCACGCTGGGGCAGAAGAGGGGTCTAGAATCTCCTGGGGTCAGAGGTTTAGGGGAATAAGAAAAAATAGACTGATAGATTCCCCAAGTGTTTTGATGCCCGGCCCCTTCCCCAGGCCCTTGGGAACCACTGCTGAAGGAGGGAAGCTGGCGGATAGCGACACGCTGCCATTCCAGCCCCAGCCCTCCCTCTGGGCCCCTTGCCCCTCCTGTCTTCTTCCTCCTTTCTCTTTTCCTCCTACATTTTCCTGTGTCAGTATCAAAGGGCTGTCAATGTGATTCGCCCTGTTGATGATGGCTCTTGAGATTAAAGAGTTAGCTGATCTTTGGTCAAAAGTAACCATGGAAATCTGAGACATTAACCGTTGCCTGCTGGGGACCTCTGATGGGAAACTCTCAGATTCTCTCCACACTCAAGAGAGATGGGCTAAACCACAGGCGACTGATCTGAAACACAGATGTGATCACATCTTTATCCGCACCCCTACCCGCTCCCAGCCTCATAACCCTTGAGGTGCCAAAACCATGCTGAAAGGTGCAAATCTCGCTGACTTCGGAGGCAGCGGGCACAGTCATTGGGCTTCTCTCTCTTCTGTCCATTTCCCACTCCTGGGTGACCGCACACAGCACCAGGGCTTTAAATACCATCTATACACTGACAACAGCCAAATTTATATCATCTCCACCCAGGACCTCTCCCCTGAACTCCAGACTCATATATCCACCGGCCTGCTCGACATTGCTCTTGAATGTTTAATAGACATCTCAAATGTTACTTGTCAGAAACTGCGCTCCCAATCGCCCCTCCAGATCCACTCCTGCCGCCTTTCCTTTCTTATCTCCTGACCTCCAGTGCTCTGGCCCGAAGCTCGAAGTCCTGCTTGACTCCTCTCACATATGACGTCCAATTCATTAACAAGTCCCACTGCCTCTACCTTAAAATATATGTAGATTCTGGTCATTTCTCACAGTTCTGCTCCGGTCTAACCCATCCTCTTTCTTCTGGATTAATGTAAAAACTTTCCAACAGTTCTTTCAGTTTCCCTCTTTTCGTTCCTTCACTCTATCCTCAACATGGAAAGAGAGCGAGCCTTTCAAGTGCAAGTCACATCACATCCCGCCTCTGCTCAAAGTCCATCTCCTAGCGGCCTTGCTCTCATTAAGGGAAAGAAACAGGTAGACCTCAGGGCTGGCACTGTCTGCTGCTGCGGCCACACTTAGACCTGACTTCTCACTCCTCTCCCCTTCCTCACTCTGCGACGCTCCCACAGCCCCTGGGTTCCTGCCTCGGGGCCCTTGTGTGAACTGGACCCTTTGCCTGACGACTAGGGGTTCCCTCCCTTCCCTCCCCACGACGGGCTTCTGTCTGCTCCGTGAGGCTCCCCTGACACCCAGCCCCAACACTTTAGCTCCCTTCCCCAGTTTACCTTTATTCCTTAGCACTTGCACATCAGGGTGGCTTTCTGGCCATCTAGCATATTGCATCGTTGGCTTATTATCTGGTTTAATGTCTCATTCCCTCACTAGGATGTCAACTCCACAGGGCAAGGGGTTTTATTTGCTGGTTCAGAGCAGGACTACTAGGGCCTTGACAGTGCCTCATGCAAGACAGGAGGTTCTCCAAGCATACCGGTGATTGTTCAAAGGAACCGTTAATCTAAGGAGCACATACAAGTAGAATACGAAATCTTTAATAGGAAAATGATCAGAGAACACAAAAAGACAACCTATTAAGAGTAAACACATCCAGCTAATAAAGATGTAAGAAAAAGTTCATCTTTATTAGGAACGCTTCAAGAAATGCATATTAAAACAGTTGTTTTTCTAGTATCAAAAATAAAACAAATAACAATATCCAATGCTGACATATGTGCATATACACTAATAGAGGGGATATAAGTTTACATAAAATTTTTGGAAAGCACTTCCTATATGTATCAATAGTTCAATTTTTTTTCATCTTTTGATCGATGACTACAAATCTGTTCTAGAGAGAGAATCCAAAATTCATATAAAAGCTTATGTACACCATGGATGAATGGATAAACAGAATGTGGTCTACAGTCATACAATGGAATATTATTCAGACTTGAAAAAAGAAGAAAATTCTGACACATGCTACAACATAAATAAACCTTGAGGACATTATGCTGGTGAGATAAGCCAGTCACAAACTGACAAATATTGCATGACTCCCCTTATATGAGGTACTTAAAATAGTCAAATTCATAGAAATAGAAAGTAGACTGGCGGTTGCCAGGGGCTGGGGTGAGTTACTGTTTAATAGGTACAGGATTTTCGTTTTGCAAGATGAAAAGAATTCTGTGGATGGTCAGTGGTGAGGTTAGCACAACAGTGTGAATGTTCAAATGTCACTGAACTGTACGCTTGAAAATGGTTAAGATGGTAAGTTTTATGTTATGTGCATTTTAACACAATTAGGAAAAAAAAGCTACAGGATTAAACACAGAGCTACAGCAAAGTTCACCAATTGTTTATTTAGGTCCCTTGGAGAGACAGGAAGTATACCATGTTTGTCAAAGACAAGTCTTATACCATTACAGTGTTTAGCTCATGGTGTACATTTACCTCTGAGAAAAATATTAAAAACAAAAACCAAAATATTAAAAAATATATGCATACTGCTTGCTGTTCACTGAGGTAGTAAAACAAACAATATCTATTGATAGGAAAAGAACTGCGTGAATTGTAAAACATTCATGCAATGGAATATTATGCGACTGTTAAAAATCATCTTGACAGATACTTTTATAACCTGGAGAATTCTTGTCCTATAATTCCAGGTGAAGAAGCAGGACACCAAATTTGAAATACATTGAAAACTTCAGTTTGGAAAAAAAGACATGGCTTTATCTCATCAATTCCAAGTCACAGATTCATTTTTTCCCCCCACATTTTAACCTCTCTGAAATGGAACGCGTCTCACTCTCTCTGAAAAGAAGCATTGTATCAAGTGTAATTGCACATTCTTAGTGGCACATAAAGTAATGATGTGCTCCCAAATGATGGTGTCTCAGACTTAACGAAACACAGTGCACAGAAGACTGGAAGTACTGTGCCACAGCGTTAGCCGTAATCATGTGTGTGCTTCTTGATATTTTCTCATATTTTAAAGAAAGTTTATAATGAGCTTGTATTGCTTTTAGAATCAGAAGGGGGAAAAAGTATCTCTTTAATAACTTCATTGCCTGACAGGATACAAAGCACACACTGCTCAGCCCCGGCGCCCTCTGGCTTGCGCCTGCGTTTCAGTGGGTTCTCTCTCCCACTCTCCTCCTCTCTTACTCCAGCACCAACACATTATTCCTGGAGCTCCAGACGCAGCCAGGTCTTGCATGCTTCCATTTCTGTGAAAATGCTCTCTCCTTCCTGCCTGAAATGTCCTGCCTGGGTCCTCTTTCTGCCTGATGAATTTCTGTTTTATTTTTCAATGAACTATCTCAAAAAAAATCTCTCCTCTTGCCTTCCTGTTTACTCCCCACTGAGAAAGGAAGAGTTCCCGCCTCTGTTTCCAAAACATTATTTGCTGCTTCTTCCCACTCTGGCCCTAGAGCAGGGGTCCCCAAACTTTTTACACAGGGGGCCAGTTCACTGTCCCTCAGACCGTTGGAGGGCCGGACTATAAAAAAACTATGAACAAATCCCTATGCACACTGCACATATCTTATTTTAAAGTAAAAAAACAAAATGGGAACAAATACAATATTTAAAGTAAAGAACAAGTAAATTTAAATCAACAAACTGACCAGTATTTCAATGGGAACTATGCTCCTCTCACTGACCACCAATGAAAGAGGTGCCCCTTCCGGAAGTGCAGTGGGGGCCGGATAAATGGCCTCAAGGGGCCGCATGTGGCCCGCGGGCCGTAGTTTGGGGACCCCTGCCCTAGAGTTTTAAGAGGGAATCTACATGTCCCCTCCCTATCATCTCACCGATGGGTCCTTGAACATGTGAGACCTGGTCCTCTCCCCACTGAAACTTTTCTCCCAGGTTACCAACAACCTGCTGAATTCTCAACCTTCCGAACACTTCCCAGTCCTCTTCTCCTCTGAGCATTCTGAGGCATCTCATGGACACCGTTTCTTCAACCCTCAACCCCTGTTGGCCTGTGGCTTCAGGGACACCTCACTTTTCTAGAATGTTCTTCTCCACTTCTCCTTCCTGACCATTGTCATTCATCCTTTTGTTTAGATGGTCACAGCAATGCCAGTGTCCCCAGCCTCCCTTCCCTGGCTCCGTGGTTCTTACTTGGAGGTCCCATTAGTCTGAGGACAGGCCCTATAGGCACCCCCCATAAAACTATAGACAAAATTGTGTGATTGTGACAGAATTGGGGCAACAGTCACGGCAATTGTCTCATAAAAGATCCCGTGACCAAAAAAGACAAAAGGTTAAAAATGATTGCCCTACACATTCTCAACTGACCCCTCTACTTTTCATTTGAAGATAAGATACCACTTATATTTTTATCTGCCCTCAAAGAACTTCTGAACAGTGGCTTCTGCATGGTGTGTGCAAGAGATATTTTTGCATGGGGAAGAGGCGTTTCTCTTAAATCACAACTCAGCCTGCTCTGCCTACACACTGTAGGAGGAGGGGAGGAAGCTCATAGTCTCCCAGGAGGGGGGTGTCTGTGTGTGGTGGGGAGGATGGGATCGGGGGGAGGAACAGCCGGGAAACCTGACCCAGGAGGAGGGGCCGGCCAGAAATCCACCCTGATGTGTAATGGGCACGCTAACTTCGTTGTACGTTTGGTGTATTCGCCACACTGAAGGCGGCGGTTCACCACCGGTTACTGCTCAGGCAGCAAGGTCATCTGCTTACAACGTAGACGAATATCAGAGACAACACAGCTTAGGGCATTCCACTACAAGCCCTTCTCCCCGACTAGCAAGTCAGCCTGTTTTAACACTTCCCATCTCCTTAAAAATAAAGAAAAACAATCTAGAGGGAGAAATAAGTCTGGTGGAAATTATCCTCAGAGCTGTTTAACTCTTGAAGATATAAAATGGACTTAATCTCTAATCCTGGCCATCTCCCCGGCATGCCCTACACCCCGCCTTGCTTCACCCCTGCCCCTGCTGGGGGCGGGGCTCTCCCCTTCGCCTGTGTGTGGGAGGGGTGGACTCCAGGACGGCGGGGCCAGCTCTGGACTGCCTCCCGTTAGGAATCAGGGAGGGGCAGCTTGGATCCTAAGGCCAGCATCGTGCTCCCTGCTCAGAGACAGGGAGAAAGACCCCTTTTCTTCTGCTTGATATATTTAGTAACGACCTTAAAGAGTCTGCGAGGCTGAATGAATTGATGCATCTCGCAGCATTGGAAGCAGCTGCCACTGCGCAGACAGGAGGAGAGAAAGACTGGAGGGAAGGGGGAGGCGGGCGGGAGGCGTTGGGAGAAAGGGAGCGGGAGGCAGGGGAGAGGAGAGAGGGAGACTGCGGAGGAGAGCGGTGGGGCGGAAGCCAAGAGGACGCGCTGGCAGCGGCAGAGAAGGGCTGGAGTGTGCTCGAGCCCGCTGTCTGGCTGTCTGGGCGGCTGGCCTGGATTGATTCGGGTGGCTCTGGAGGGGTCAGTGTAGGGAGGGGTGGCGGTGGGGGCAGGGGGTGGCCAGAGCCTCCTGTTGAATCTGGCTAAATGGCAGCACTTAAGGGCTGTGTGAAGGAATCCAATTTGCTCACAAGGAACGTCTACAAATTTATGTTGTCGGCATTTAACACAAAATGTTCCTGGACCAATCCCAGGACAGAGAGGGACCAGGGTCCTGGCTGACTGACTCTTGGCTGGCCCTCGCTCCCCTCCCAGAGACTGCAGATGGGGGAGGGGGGAGCTCCTGCTCCTGACCTGCCTTCTGGCTGGAAGGTTCAAAAGCCCTCAGACCTCCCAGCTCCTGAGTACAAGGATGCCAGCTTGGGCAGGGCAAGGAGGGGTGGGAGGGGAGCTCACAGACCTCTCTTCCTTTCTTTTCTTCAGAGAAGTAGCTGAAAGATTCAGCACCACTTGGCATCAAAGAGGAGAAAGAGGATTAACTCTGTTGATGCCTTGGCCTGGGTCAGAAAGGAACCATCTCTTCTCCCCTAAGGACGTAGGTTTGTCAGGTGGCACCATTTCCGTGCAGCCTGCCAGCCTCATCTCCTTTGTAGCATCCTAATGGACCCTCTGTGTGAATGACAGTAGGGTGCCCCTTCTTCCAGGTTCCAGGCCGGCACAGCCTCATACTGGAGGCAGGGCTGGGCTGGGGGGATTTCTGAGCCCCCAACTCCCATGCACAGGCTCTTCGTAAATGCTACTTTCTTCCCTGTACCAAGAGCCTCCTCTCCACCTCCCAGAGGAAATAGGAACACCTGGCCGAGTTTGCTCCTGGGTCCATCTGGGGAGGAACCTCCTCACTGCTGCCTCCTAGGGCCATGAACAGCCTGAAGCCTGGACCATGGAAGAAAGAGGAATCATCCCCCTGGGGTGTGCCTCCCTCCCTCAACCACAGCTTCCTGGGACCCTAAAGTGACCATGGACACAGAGCCCAAAGCCCTAGAGAAACAGAGAGGGCTTAGCTGGCCTCTGAGGACTGGGGAGACTCTCCCGGGGTAGGGGTGGCCGCAGGGAGAGCCCTTCCTTGGCTTTCTAGAGCTCAGAAAGGTGCGCTGCGCAGCTGAGCTCTCTTGGAGGGCTTCGCTGATTAGGTGGCTCAAAAGCCCACAGTGAGAGAGTAAACAAACATCTTCAGAGGGTCCTCAGTGCTTACTCTGCTTCTATCAAAGCTCAACAGAGCTGATTAGTGATTTTTAAATGAGGGTAATAAAAAAGGAAACTAAATGCCTTATACGTAGAGGCCACAGAGTTCAGCGGCTACCAGCTGGCCACTTGGTTCCAGGCTGCCTGGGTTCAAATCCCAGGTCCCCCTAATCCCCTCCACTAGTATTTGGCCCAGGGCAGGTTATCGGACCCATCTGGGCTTCACCTGTCTCACCTGTAATATGGGGATAATAACCTAGGTCCCACCTCACGGGGTTAATAGGATGACCAAACAGGCTAACACACATAATGTACTTAGGACAGCGTCTGATACGTGGTAAGAGCTTAATAAATGGCAGGTGTTGTTCGTTTCACTTTTCCCTGGGTTGGAATTCTGTCTGTGCCATGGGGAAACCAGATTCATGGCTACCCCTCCCATGAAATCTTTCCAGACTTCTCCAGTTAGAATTAATCTCCTCTCCCACCCAGCTCCCAACCACAGTCTGTTCCTGCCTCGGATCCTGAATTTATCACATGCTCTTTTGCATGCCAGATATTTGTGGACGTGTCTATGGCGCAACTATAATAGATCACAATCTTCTTGACAACAGGAACTGCACCTTATACATCTTTGTTTCTTCTCAAGTGATTAGCAAGGTTCCTTCACACAGCTCAATAAGTATTTGTTTAATTGAATAAAATGTAGACAAATACAGGTCAGCTCAGTCATTTTTGTTCATTTAGGCCTATGGATCATCTCATTGGAAGGTGTGAAATAGATAATTCCCCAAATGACTCAGGAGTCTTTGCTGGACCTTCAGGATGTCACAGGGAAAGTGGGAGGATTTGCCAAGCATGTCTCTGCAGTTAATATTCACTTGCAGTTTTCCTGCTGAATTCGTACTGGGTTTGCCTGGAATTTATGGCTAAGTTTGCACCAGCTGGGCCAGGTGGGCCCGTGACAGCCAAGAGGGCCCAGGGTGATTGACAAAGGGGCCTCTACTAAGGCACCTTTTGTGACAGGTTCTAGAAGTCTTTTGGCAAGCTGCTCGTCATGACTGGAGCTGCCGTGTGATGTCTGGAATATTATGGTCGGGGAGCAGATCAGCAGTCCCAGGAACACTGCCTGGCTCACAAGAGAGATGGGAGTGAAGCTCAGGAGCCGTTAACACATCTCCACGGTTTCCTTTTGGGACCGGCCCTGCTCACACAAGGGGACAGGCCACTGTGAGGTCTCCCAAATCAAGTATTGTCAGTCACTTTTTTCCCCTCTGTGGATAACAGTGGCTAGCTAGTACAGTGCCATTCCTGCTGTTAAAAAGAAAGCCAGATGTTTACCATCTATACTAACTGTTTTTTTTTTTCCCTGAGATAATCTTAATGGCGACTCTCTGGAATACTAATCCAAATTGGAGACTGAAGAATCCTGGGGAGGGTCATCAACTCTGAGGTCTCAACAGAGAAACAAGGTCTGGTTAGCAAGGCGACCAGAGAACTAGAAGGCAGCCATGCTGTCCTTGGCAACATCACAGAAAAGAAATGTTGGCTTTATGGAGTTGATTTTTGCTATCAAAACTGAAAACCTAAAATAACTCAAGAAATCGCCTATGGGAATTGATGAGCACTTCATGAGTGTAAATCAGAGTGGCAGGGAGCCGATCTGCACGGTCATCGGCGTGTATGGCCTGACACAGAGCCTTTGCAGAAGACAAAGGGAGGATTTCACAGCAGCCAGGACTCTGGCTGGCCTCTCTGATGCTCCTGAGGGGGCAAGGTGGCCCCCGGGGCCGTTTCCTGGCTGTCCCATCAGTGTCTGAGAGAACTTCAACCTCTGATCCTGGACCCTTGGGTAGGTAAGAGGTGGTCAATTCCAAGGACATAGTCCATCTGATCAAATAGCCAGAATAAGAAATAATGACCTAAGGTCTTGCTACTGCAAGTGTGGTCCATGGACCAGCAGGAGGGACATCACCTGGGAACTTGTCAGGAATGCAGAAGCTCAGGTCCCACTCCAGACATTCCAAGTGAGACTCTGCATCTGAACAAGGTTCCCAGTGATCGATGTGCACATGAAAATCTGAGGTGCACTGCCTTAAGCTCCATTTCTGACAGCCCTCGGGAATGACCCTCTACCTCTTTCCACCTCATTTTTTCATACAAAAATGGGGAGACATATTCTCGTTCCTGTTACGTCACAGGGCTGCTCCAGGGCTCCCAGAGGAATGGATGTGAAGAACTGTCATGCTAGCAATGCAGTGGTGGTGGTGCACACATCAACCTCAGCTTGCTTTCTGCTCTCCACATGCACCACGCTCCTCCTGCCTCAGGGATTTCTGCACAAGCTGTTCCATCTGCCCTATGACACTTGCAGTGGGGGTTCCTCAGGGCTCTCATTATTCTTAAGAACGCAGGTGTGACATTCTTGATACAGGGGCTCTTCTCTCTGCTTCTTGAAACACCAGCTCCTCTTGTCATTCAAGTCTCAGCTCAAAATTCCTCCCTTCAGAAAGGCCTTCCTGCTCCTCCCAATCTATAGCTACAACCTCTATCCCATCACCCTGATTTGCTTGCTTCATATCTTGTACCATGCTCTGAAATTATTATTTATCTTTATTTTTTTTGTATGTTTGCTGGTTCCCTACAAGAGCTCCATGACGGTAAGAATCTGGTCTGACTGGTCTACCATTCTCCCAGCTACTGGAACACTGCCTGGGATGGAAGAGGCATTACATACATTTTGTTGAATGATTTCATGAATGGACATTCGTGTCCAGAAATGTCTGTAATAACCTATGACTGAGGCCGGGAGGGCGGGGATGGGGATGGGGCTGGTTCTTAACTCATCTATGTGGGTATCTCCGTGATGTCTCCTGAAAAAGTCGTGGTCCAAGGGTCTAAGACCTAACCGAAAGTTCTGTCAGAGAAATTCCTCCTCTAAAGCAGTTTCATACTGGCCAGGAGGAGGCAGAGCTGGGCCCTCCATACATTCACGTGGCACATGAGTTCAGTGACAGCCAAAATGCTGCAGCAGTCATCTGAGAAGGGTGGTCTCCTGACTAGTCCATTGGAAATCATGGGACAGGGTCCCGCAACCTGGGTTAGCCAGCCCTCCGTGCGGTTCCGGGACACAGCAAGCCCAAGCACCCGGGCAGCCAGGGTACAGGGATGTCCCCTCCTGTCTGAGCTCTGGCCTGGGAAGCACCTTCAGGGCATCAGATTTTGGTGTTCAATCAGGAGCTGGGAAGCGAGTAGATGCATGGACTGATGTCAAACCTGCTGAGTATTTTGCTTTTCTTCTTTTGGGCTTTCCATGACTTCCTCTGATTGCCCGGCAGGCAGGAAGCGGAGGCTGCTGGTCGGTACTGGGTGATTCTTCTTGTACCAGTGTGTTTTAGAGCAGCGATTTTCAACCTTTTTCATCCCACGGCACATGTAATTACTAAAATTCTGCGGCCCACCAAAACATATATTTTTTGCCAATCTGACAATAAAAATAAGTATAATTTGATTCATTCACACTGGACCGCTATTGTTGTTGGCCATTGTCCTTTTTTTAAATTTGATAATCTACGGGAAAAGAGGTCAGTGCCCCTGACTGAATAGCCAGGTGCCGCATGTTTTAAACACTCTTGCAGCACACCGGTTGAGAATCACTGCTCTGGACTGAGTCAGGCTGATTTAATTCTGATCAGCCATGGCACCAGAGTAGTGGTTCTCATCCTGGCTTCACTTCAGAACTACCTGGAGTTCTTTAACATACTGATGCCTGGGTCCCACCCCAGTCCAATTAATCAGAATGTCTCCGGGTGGAGCTGAGCACCAGGATTTTTTTAATAAGCTCCCCAGATAATTCTAACCTGCAGCCAGGCCCGAGAACCACTGCAGCACTGTTTGATAAGAATCACCAGGGGCACTTGTTAAAACTACCAATTTCCAGGCCTCTCCCCGGACCACCCTGTCAGAAAAGCTCCAAGGGACGGGGGCAGTCTCTCTTTAACAAACACTCTGGGCGATTCTTCTAAGCAAGCTTGGGACACACTGGTCAAACTGCTTCACAATTCAAACGTTCCTCAGGAAAGTTTCCTAAACCTCAGTTTCCTCGTCTTTAAAATGGGGGGACAATAGTTTCAATTTTGAAGGACTGCTGAGGACTGCATACGAAGATTCATGCGAAGCACCTAGTATGTCAGGCGCACAGGGGGTACTCAATAAACAGTACTCGCCACCCCTACCATCACAGAAGGTAGGTTTTGGGAAGCTGTATTTAGCAAGGTAATGTTTCCATTTCAGTTGTGGGCAAATGTTTTGGTTCTGCCTTCCCTTTAAATCAGAAACCATGTCTACCATTGCTTCTAAGCTTCTAGAATCTCCAGTACTATATTCTGTACCCCAAGTCCCGTTCTTGCCGATTGAAGGGAGGGTTTTAATCCACCCTCAGTAGTGTCTGGGAGGAAGTCCTGGGATGTACTTCCACAAAACAAGAAAAATGAAGGAGTACAGAAAATCACCGACTTAAGTGTCATAAACACAAATCAGGTTGGAATACGAGGGCCTTATATGATGTAGTCCAACCTCTTCACACCATAGCCAGGAGGTAGGAGGCTTTTAATTTCCAGCAAGCTGACGCCATCTCAGAGGGAGAGAAATTGAGACATCTATAAACCAGGGCAGTGGCTCAAAGAAATCTGGCACAATAAGATGGAAGAATGACTCTATGGAAACATCTAACATTTCTGCAACATCTTATAACACATGTAGACTTAAGTGTTAGACACACACACACACACACACACACACACACACACACACACACACACACGGAGTAGCCACCAGCCCCCTTGTTATTCCTGAATGGAGAGCTGCTAAATGAGAATGAAGCTGTCACCGAGCTCTGGAAAGAGCATTTCAGAGATCTCAGTTAAGACAATTATTGAGGAACACATTTTCAACTCCATCTTGCAATATCAGACAAGAGAAATCTGCAAAAGCCCTCTGATTCTTGACAAGGTGCAGAAAATCATCAAACAGCTGGACAAACAAGGAAGGCATCCTGAACCCATGAAATTTCTCCTAAAATTTCCCAAATTAGGTGAAGAGAAACACATAATTGCTGTCCCCATTTTCATCTGGAGGCTCTGAAATGCTGAAAAAATTGTTGGGTGACCCTATGGGTGCTGTGATTATAATCATTACACATTTCCTGATTATATAGATAAAAAAAGTGCTGTGTGCAAATTGTACAAAAATTGAAAAATACAGAAATCTTAAAGAAGAAAATTAAAATGACATCTAACTCAACCATCTAGAATTGTTAATAGTTTGGTATATTTCCTTCTAGTCTCTTTCTGTGCATATTTAAATGTTTAACAAAGTTAGGATCACACCATATGAGGTCTTATATTATACTTCTTTTGCTTAGTTGTGATATCATGAATATTTCCCTCATGTCTTTGAATATTTCTTTGAATAGAATTTTTAATTATCACATAGTATTTCATCATGTTGGTGTAGTGTAATTAACTTAACCATTTTGCTATTAAAAGATAATAAATTTGCTTCAGGGCTTTTAATTTCTATTATAAAAAGGTGCAACAAATAGCCTTGCACATAAATTTTTGATCATATATTTCCTGTTATTTCCCTAAGACAGAATTGTAGAAGTAGAATTACAGTGTTAAAGGGTCTGTGCATTTTTAAGGACCTTAGTACCATTTGACAAACTTCTTTTCAGATTTTTGGACTCCTGTTAGCAGTTTGTGAAAATATCCGCCTCTCAGCATCTTTGCCAACACTGAGTAGTATAATCTGCCTAAATTTTTGCCAGGTTTGTTACTGAAAATTAGTCTGATTTTATTCACATCTTAAAAATTCTAAGTGAGATTGTATATTATTTTCCTGTCTCTTGTCTGTTTACATCTTTTCTTTTGTGAATTACTGGTTGTGATTATTTAAAAAAATTCTTATACAGAGTAAAATGACACGTATCACCTTATAGGAAATTCCTGCACTGGACTGTTCATGAGCTTTCTCCTAGCGTCTTACTATGGCTCTAAGTCATGTAAGGCTCAGACTTATAAATGGTTACTTTCACCTCTCGCCAGTGGCAAGAAAAATCCAGAACCCATAATCCTATTCTTTTTTACCTTATCTGATTTCATGAAAGCCTCTGACTCACTCAAATGATAGCTACTGTTAGAAGACACTCATCAATACAAAGGTCCACCAGCACGTGTCAGCATTTATTTTCTCTGTGATGCTTCTATGGGCAGAAGTCTTTGATCATGTGTACATTTTCAGCCTCTTCAAGGTCATTCCACACAAAGTCAAATAAGGTTGGGTTTTTGTTTCAGCGCTCCTCGGCACTTCTTTTTCTGATGGTAAGTTATGTCACTAACCATCTTCTAGCATGAAGTTAAATCAGTTGGTGGACAGTAAATCTCTGCTGACTCTGAGGGAGAAATAAAACCCACTCCAGTCTAATCAAATTTAATCATCAAGCTCAAAAATGCTGCTGCTGCCGCTTTAATTCCAGTAACAGATCGTCACACAACTGTCAACATCATTACCAAAACACATCAGAAAATCGGATGAAAGTGCAACACGTAGACAATCATAATCCCCATCATCAATCTCTAGTTGACAATTCAGATTCGAGGTGAGCCTCTAGAGGATACACTTTGTAAATCAACTTTACGAAAGAGCAATATTAACCCCAGAAACACTTCAATTGTACAAATGCAGCACGGGCCAACTGAGAAATAGGTATACAAGGAGCAACTCAACATTTGAACAAAGTCTACTGTCTTGCCTATCTGCTTGTTATGGATGACATGACATAACTAACAGTCGGAGGAAGCTAGAAAGCTATTGTATATTAAAAGCTTACAAATACACAGAGTAAATGAGCAAACAACTTTAGATGAACAAAAGTCAGGAGCATTGAGCAAAGGTGGTCAATAGCAATTCTGCTGGAAACCATACGGACCTTCAATTTTAGACTCGTGAGCTGAACTGTTGCACAGAGTGGTACTGAGCACGCTTAGAAGGATGGCAGAATAATGCTTTCGAGAATAAACGACAAATAACTATGAAACGTGCCAAGGGCAAAGGTGTTGTCTACCATGGGGAGGGGTCCCATCACTAGAGGGATCCACTCAATTACCAGGAAAACCACAGGGTGTTAGAGCTGAAAGGAACCCTAGAAATAATCTCACTTGCCCACAAACACTTATTGAGCATCTATATTGGGTCAGGCACTGTACTTACACTCAAGAAAACAGATTCAGAGAGGTTAAATAATTTGTGCAAGGTCAGACAGATAGTTAAAGCCAAGACATCCACTGAGAAACTAGCATTTCAATTTTTTATGACAAGAGATAGAAAAAGAATATTTGACAGAAATGAGTTACAGAACAAATAAATAATCCAAGACTGTCTTGGAGTCTGCCAGAAGTAGAGATCCCCTTCGCTCTCCTTTGTTGGGCTGTGATCTTTTGCTCACAAAAAGATGGAAATCGCCAGACATCAAGATACAGAAATCAATTCATTCTTCCTTTTCTTTCCCATCAAAGGAAATATCAAGACAACCACATTTCTCCAGCCACCTGCCTAAGAGTAGGATTCTTCAGTTGGCAGGGTGGTCCAGAACCCTGGGCCTGGCAATGGCATGGGGGCTGGATGGCAGCAGACTTTGCCATTCCTCGTTTGGCGGAGTGTGGACACACCAGGTAAGCACATCAAAGTGGGGTGTGGTTGGGGGAGGGAGTGTTTTGACCATTCTAATGTTTCAATTTGAGCCCACAGTGTCAGCCAAACATACGTGGACTTGCACATACACACACTTTTATTTTGGGAAATATAAGGTCAAGCCTTTCCCCAATTTAAGAGAAACTTACAAAGCAAGGAAGCATGCTGCCTCCACAAGAGGCTCTAAAGCAGCATTTGCTGATGAATGTTATGTGTTCTCTTGTTTTAGATTTGTGGCCCATCCTTGGGCAGAGGACACACATCCTGTTTAAGAACAACAGATAAGAGCCACTGCCTGTTAAACCTCACCTCCTTCCAATGTGAAGGGAAAAGTCCTTACCTGGTGCCTGTTAAACCTCACCTCCTTCCAATGTGAAGGGAAAAATCCTCACCTGGTCATGGTGGGGGGGTGGGGGTGGGAGGGACTTTGAGGGGAATGTTCTCAGGCTGTGTGTAGGGGATATTCCAAAGGGTCTTTAAAACAAAGTCTAATTTTTAGGCTTAGAAATGTGTTTCCACCACAGAGTATGACTTTTAGATAATGAGATGGGCCACTTAATAAGTCTACCAGAACATATTCGTTCAAACGAGTATCCTTCGCGTTCTAAGCGGTCATCCAGAGATGCCAGATAATTATCTCAGGACGGCTGCCATTGTCCCAGAGACTCTGGGGACACCCTGGAGAATTTTATTCAAACTGATGCCACATTATTTGGAATAAGCACAATGGTGGCAGATCCTCATCCTGTGAGGCTGGATGTTATTTTTGGAAATAGTCAAAAGGCTTTTTTGGCATTTGTAGCCAAGGCTGGTGAATAACCAGCTGACTGAGCTGGTGATGTTGTTTTGGGTCCAAATTGAGGCACAGTTATAAGGTCACATGTTGCTGTGTGGCGAAACAGCCCCCCCCCGCCCCAGGCCATTTCAAATAAGGAGGCTCAGCTCTGTCTGAGTAATGACAGCACTACTGGACTAGGCGTATGACCTTCCAGCAGGCCACCAAGAAGAGGACAGCACTAATTTGGGCAGGTGTTGCTCAGTGAGGATCTTTGGTTATAAATAACAGAAATGAACGCTGCCTAACTGATGTGAAAAGGAAATTGATTGGCAGGCTACGGAGAAGCTTGCTGGTTCAAAGCAAAGGGTGAAGGACCAGGCTCAGAACAGATAGCTCCAGAAGGAGCCGGAAACCTCTGACAGCCTAGTTCAGGTGCTACCGTGAAAATGACTAAATTTCCAACGTTTCTTCTGTCCCTGCATCGCTCTGCTCCAAGATGACAGTGCCAGGGGACTTTCCAATTGGATGTGCTTAGGGCTTATGCCCACCTCTTGGTTCTATATGCCTTGGCATCTGATGGAAGAAACTTCAAGGATCTTTTTGGCTTCTGTAGAGTGAGGACAATATTCCCTAACTACCGTTTCTCCAAAACTGCCCACCGAAGGGGAAGAGCAATTTCTTACAAGAAAGGATGGGTGTATTTAGGAAAAGAGAGTAATACGAGGCACCAGAAAACTTCAAATATGTACCACAGCAAAGTCCTGCTATTATTATTAGTGCTTCTGCATAATGTTATGTATAATATTAAATTTTGCTCTATTTGTCAGCATTTTTCTCACTTTGTAAATTACAATGGCCTCCTTAGCCATCTCCAGTTTTATAAGCTGAAGGCGACTTTTCCCTGTAGCTACTACTGCCTGAAAACGACATTGGTCCGGGGTCTAGTGCCAGATTCTCCAGGCAGAGCCAGATCTGGTCCCTCTCCCTCAACGCTCATGAGTCCAGGGACAAAGCTTAGTTCTCCTCTTCCCAATGAAGAGAACAGCACTCTCCCATCTGCACGGATGGCTGCTGCAGCTGAATCTGACGATCACAGGGGGTCACACTATGAGGCTGTGATTATGGATGAGCTGAGACACAAGTGAGAACAGCCTTTGGTCAACCCAAAGGTACATGTGTCTCAGCAAAGTGCCAAGGTCCCTTGCAGACTGAATGTGCAGCTGTCAAGAGAGCCAGCCCCAGCCTGTGCAGGGGTGAACCACCCTCCAGACTTTGCACACGGGGAAGGCCATGGGCATGCAACATGACCACTGTGATCATGCAAGGCAGGCCTCGAGGCCCTCTGGCAGTGGCTGGCCCAGCTTGCCCCGCGCTGAGATGAGAGATCTCCTCATGAACTGCCAAGGGCTCTGGGGAACTCATTTGACCTCAGTGTTCCTGGCCAACGAGGAACAGAAGCACACAACTCTCTACTTCCCTGCTGAGTTTCTCCAGGAAGTTCTTCCGAGCCACAGAGAGTACCAGCAGAGAGTCACAAAAGCTGGGCTTCTGTCTCTAAAAGGCTGTTTTCAGACGCCCTGAAGGTAATCAAAGCTTCGGTGCGTGGGGAAAGGGGGTGGGTTCTGGGAGAGGGGAAGTGTGAAGAGAAGATGAGGCTGTGACCCCAGCTGGGAACACATGTCTCACATGAGGCTCCAGGAGGGAAAGGAGGGCCGCTTGGAGGTGGGATCCACAGAGGGCAGGCGGACTGGGCTCGCAAGCAGCTGGCCGCCATATACGAGAGTGAAGGTATAGGGCTGGAGCCCGAGACCCTTGGCTGGGACCCTCACCTCTCTAAGCCTCAGTTTTCCAATTTGTAAAATAAGGGCAAGACCTCCGTTTAATGGTTTGATCAGAGGTAACGTATGGAAACCATCCAGCCCAGTGCCCACACATGGTGGGCACCCAATAAAGGGCAGCTCTGCCTTTCTGAGATGCCAACATTATATAGAGCAGTTCTTTCCAAACTTTGAGATCACCCGGCCCAGTAAAATTTCAGGACATAAACTTTGCAGCACTAACATAGAAATACCAATGTTTTATTTTGCCAACTAAAGACAATTTAAAAAACCCCAACAACTACCATCTACGATATGATGACCATAAAAATATTTTTAATACCAAAAAAGCAAAATGGACAAAATCTTAGAATTAAAAACATCAGTCCTGTAGATGTACTATTTTTAGCTTATGAAAAAAATTACATCATCCTTATTTAGTTCATTTTGCTACAAAGTGAAAACAACTTTATTGCGGACTGGCCTGGCTCAGGAATCAGTGGCAAGAGTCAAAGAGGCCATCCCAGCTCTGTCCTTAATAACTATGTGACCGCCCTGGCCGGTTGGCTCAGCGGTAGAGCGTCAGCCTGGCGTGCAGGGGACCCGGGTTCGATTCCCGGCCAGGGCACATAGGAGAAGCGCCCATTTGCTTCTCCACCCCCCCTCCTTCCTCTCTGTCTCTCTCTTCCCCTCCCGCAGCCAAGGCTCCATTGGAGCAAAGATGGCCCGGGTGCTGGGGATGGCTCTTTGGCCTCTGCCCCAGGCGCTAGAGTGGCTCTGGTCGCTCGCGGCAGAGCAACGCCCCAGAGGGGCAGAGCATCGCCCCCTGGTGGGCAGAGCGTCGCCCCTGGTGGGCGTGCCGGGTGGATCCCGGTCCGGCGCATGCAGGAGTCTGTCTGACTGTCTCTCCCCGTTTCCAGCTTCAGAAAAATACAAAAACAAACAAACAAAAAAACTATGTGACCTTTAGCAAGAGACCAGCCCTCTGGGTCTCACTTTCCTTCTTTATAAATAAACAATAGCAGCACTAGAGATGAAAACAGGTGGAAAGGGCAGAGCCGAGTCCAGTCATAGTAGGTGCTCATTAAATGTCACTTCCAGGTTTTGAAACTCTTGGTATATTATAAAAATGACTACTGGCCAGGTAGCTCAGTTGGCTCAGTAAGGTAGAGCATCATCCCAAACTGCAGAGGTTGCCAGGGCTCAATCCCTGATCAGGCTACATACAGGAACGGATTGATGTTCCCATCTCTCTCTCTTTCTCACTCCCTTCCTCTCGTGCCAAAAATCAATAAATCAAGATTTTTTTAAAGAATGAAAAAGTGCTAAAACAGGGTTGCCAAAATCGTTCACATAATTTAAAAATATTCACATGAGAAAGAAATGTTCAGAACACATCCACACACAAATACACATGCAATGCATCTGACACAAATACATGAATCTCACGTTTGTGAGGTTGAGGCCCTGTTGTCCCCGGGCCCCCACGATAGGCCCTGGTTAACTCCATTCTCAACCACGGTTCTCACGGATGACACACTCCGGAATCTCTCAGACACCACTTTCACTCATCTCCTTTTTCTTTTGTTCTTCTCCCCTGACTGCAGTTCATCTGGAACACTTCTCCAGACCTCTTTATCATTAGTTCATAATTCTGAGCATGCAAATTTTCTTGGAAATCTAGCGGGTGTCTTTTTTGCCTCATTGGATCTCAATAGGTTTCCAAAAAAAGTAAAAGAAAAAGAAAAAAGAAAAAAAAAACCCTGAAATTGAAGGCTAGAAAGGAAGATACTTGAGTGCTGAGTGGATGGTTTAGCTGAGGGATCACAGGGTGGCCTGGAGGGGAAGGGTCCGTGCCCGAGACCTCGAAGCTGGAGATGTAGGCTTCAGTTTTTAATGTACTAAGAGTCTCAAAAGCTGGAAGTGACAGTGGTAGAGCGTCGGCCTGGCGTGCAGGGGTCCCGGGTTCAATTCCCGGCCAGGGCACACAGGAGAAGCGCCCATCTGCTTCTCCACCCCTCCCCCTCTCCTTCCTCTCTCTCTCTTCCCCTCCCGCAGCCAAGGCTCCATTGGAGCAAGGATGGCCCGGGCGCTGGGGATGGCTCCTTGGCCTCTGCCCCAGGCGCTGGAGTGGCTCTGGTCGCAGCAGAGCAACACCCCGGAGGGGCAGAGCATCGCCCCCTGGTGGGCAGAGCGTCGCCCGTGGCGGGCGTGCCAGGTGGATCCCGGTCGGGCGCATGCGGGAGTCTGTCTGACTGTCTCTCCCGGTTTCCAGCTTCAGAAAAAAAAAAAAAAAAAAAGCTGGAAGTGAACTAGTCCTCTCAAATTTTGGCAAAGCCGTGTGAAACTGTCCCAAGCTGTGTTTGCACGTGTGTGCGCACATAGGCATGCACCTTGTTTCTCAATAGAAATGCGAACTTCCTGTTTCTTTGTTTATATGCCTGTTAGAACGTCAGCTCCATGAGGACAGGGACCATGAATATCTCATCCACTGTCGCGTCTCTAGTGTTGCATACAGGTGTGGACGCACAGTAGGTGCTCACTGAATGTTTGCTGAGTGAGTGACTGCATCCTGGCTGTTCGTATGTGCTCAGCACTTTGCCCTCTCGGGTCTCGGAGCAGAAACTTTCCTACTTGGAGGATCAGCACTTCCCTCTTTCCCATCCAGGCAGTTTCCTTAAACCACAGGGAAGAGCGCATGGCTACTCAGACTCCTTCTCTTGTTAACTAATTGGAACTTTCTCTCTAGTGCTCAGGCTGGGTAGATACCTGCACAGGAGTGGCTGGCGGTTTTGATTCCAGACTTAGGAGAAAGATGCTCTGAAATAATTAAGCTGCCAGGCTGAGGCACACAGGCAGGGATGAGAGGCAGAACGTCAGGGAGAAAGACACAGCCATGTTTGGACTCTGGCTCCTGTCAGTCCTGATGTCGCCCGCTGCCCCCTCGTGCCTGCTTTCTTGAGACTCAGTTGATCAGATTTTCTCTGAGTTATCTCAATAGGCCTCCACTAGATCCTCTCTCTCCCTTTTTTTCTCTCTTTTTTTGGTAGGGAAGATGAGAAGTTAGCAAGGGTTAGTGTCTACTGCAATCAAAAGAGTTTTGAGGCCCTGGCCGGTTGGCTCAGCAGTAGAGCGTCGGCCTGGCATGCGGGGGACCCGGGTTCGATTCCCGGCCAGGGCACATAGGGGAAGCGCCCATTTGCTTCTCCACCCCCCCTCCTTCCTCTCTGTCTCTCTCTTCCCCTCCCGCAGCCAAGGCTCCATTGGAGCAAAGATGGCCCGGGCGCTGGGGATGGCTCTTTGGCCTCTGCCCCAGGCGCTAGAGTGGCTCTGGTAGTGGCAGAGTGATGCCCCCGGAGGGGCAGAGCATCACCCCCTGGTGGGCGGAGTGTTGCCCCTGGTGGGCTGCCGGGTGGATCCCGGTCGGGCGCATGCGGGAGTCTGTCTGACTGTCTCTCCCCGTTTCCAGCTTCAGAAAAATACAAAAAAAAAAAAAAAGAGTTTTGAATAATCCAGTTTGTTAAAGATGAGAATTGACCAGAATGTAGCACTCAGGTGTGTGCCGACCGGTTAGCCTGAAAGATCTCATGGGTAGGTGTACAGTGGGATGGGAGGAAATGATGAGGATGGCAATGGTAGATAATATTTGAGTACTCTCCATTTGTCAGACACATTAGCAAGCATTCTGTGTCATTGTTGTGCTTAACTGCTACCACAGGGCTATGAAGGTGGTTACCATGATCTCTGTAGATGAGAAAACCCAGACACAGAGAGGTTATGTAGCTCGTTCTGAGGTCCCACAGCAACGCAGAGAAGGAGCTGGAGTTTTATACAGGTTTGCATGACTCCGTCTTTCCCTTCTACATCCACTGTAATTTTCCTCTCTTCTCTTTCTTCCCCCAGCCCCGCTCTCTCATCCTTTCTCCATCTCTTGTCTAAAGTCTCTCTCTCTCTTCTTTCAGTGACCTTTCTCTGGCTTCTTTTAACCCCATTTTTTTTTAGACAGTAAATGAGCACGTATTTTAAGACTGTGATTTTCAACTCTTTTCAAGTGAAAAGATTCCTTTTTAATGTTAAAAAAATGTCCATATAATAGTAGCTATGCTTTACTGCCTATTGATAAAACGTCTGCGCACAGATGAATTCTCAGATGCCTTGTAATAACTCTGTGATCTCTAGTTTGGCACCCGCTACTTTAAAATATATGGGAGAATCCATATAACCATCCCTCTTACTGCTACCTGCGTGCTTTATTATAATATAGAAAAGGCTTATAAATGCTATTATAGAGCACATTTTTGCTCACCCTCTGCCTTAAGGCTACTAATTTCTTCAGAAATGTGGTCTTTTGGTCCCTCCTTTACTGTGTTTAATTATTTAAGAAGGCATGAACTATGGCACTTACATTTTATACATCACCTCTTGATTATTCAGGGGCTGATTAATTCATGGGTTGCCTCAGTCATGTCCTTCACTTCTTATCTAATTTGTTTTATCATTCTATTTCTTAGTAGCATCTTTTAGCAAGAATGGAAAGTGGGAATGAGAAATAATTCTGGTTACAAATTCTGAATTCTGAAAAAAATATTTGGTTGGAGGAAGTTGAAATTCTTTCCCAAAGTATGAATTTCTTTAATTCATCAGGCGTATTGATTCCCTCTGAGCTCAGTGAAGGCAGGAGTTGCTCTTGTTCACTACTAACCTCCAGGGCTCAGCAAGGTGCCTGACACATGGTAGCTTAATAAAAAAGTGTAGAATGAATTAATGAATAAGAGCTGATTAATATAATAGGAGTAAATACACTTTTTCCTCGGTGGGACACTGATTTATAGGAAACTAAGTAAAATACAAGACAAGTTATTTTAGGATTGTATATCTGCAGACAATACAATATAAAAATATTTAAATGGCTGTGTTAAAAATTAACAACAGAGAATATATGGTTCTAATTAAAAGACAAAAAATGTTCCACAGTGCCATATTCAGAGGCGGATTAAGGTCAGTTGAGGCTCCAGGCGCAGAAGAAAATATTGGGCCCCTTAAAAAATTGGTGTCATTAGAAAAAAGTGTAAAGTTGGCATTTTGCGGGGCCCTTCAGAAGTCGGGGCCCAGGACACATGCCCAGTGTGCCTGCCGTTAAATCCGCCTCTAGCCATATTATCTCATTGATGGAAAAAGGGATAGAGAGAGAGAGACTAGGGTTTCTAAGGTGAGGATTGGTCTAGGTAAATTGTTACTGTTATAGTAGGCATTAAATAAACATAATCGCCCTCAGCACACTAACAATCGAGCATTGAGTATGTGCCACGTACAGTGATAAGCAATTTCTATGCCCTCTCATTTGTCTTCATCACAACCTAAGAAGTATTATTCTCTAATAGGCACCAGAAAGTTACCAGAGTCCCTAAAAATTTCTTTAGGTCTCTAGATTTTTGAAGCAAGATGAACTTGTCTTTTTTTTTTTTACTTCCTAGTTTTTAAATTAAAGATTTATTTCCCCATAAAATATTAGATATTTTTGAAAGATTGACTTAGATTTTAGATACGCCCTTGAAAACTTGGAGATATCTGTTATGTCACTAGCTCTTGCCTTTTGACAATAATAAATTGTCTGGAAAGGAAACTTTTATAATGAGACTTGCCATACTTTTCAAAAGTCTTCCTGATTTGTGGAAGCAAAATGATTTGCATGTGGGGTTACCCCAGGGGAAGAACAGGGTTCAGCTTCTAGACCTGTTCCATCGCTGTGGTGCTGTCCAGGAGTCAGGTGCTGAAATGTCTTTAAGCAAAGCCCTCCAGGCCAGCCAGATGGAATAGTGGCTAATGGGAACTGGGGGAGTGCAGCCACCATTATGGGCTGGGACAACTGCAGCATCCCAGAATAAGGAATCAACTCGCAAAGATTCTGGATAATCTCAAATAAAATGGGATTATGGCCCATCTTATTTGGAGAGGGTTGGGGAAATGGCTAGCTTTCTTCCACCTCCTTCTTCTTCTATACTTTGCTCTAGCTTGGAGGGAAAGATATGAACAACGGATCACTGACGGAAAAGTATATGTTCTAAAAAGGCTGGCATTTGTACAACTGGTTAGTGGTGCATTCTGGAGAATTCCTTTGCATTTCTGAGGTGTTAGGAACCAGAAAGAACCAGCACTGGAGGCTCAATGATGTCAGTTTCTTGGGATTACTCAGTCAACACACAATTATTGTGGTTTAACGAAAGGGAAATGAACACAAAGATCTTTGCTGTAATAAGTAAGAAAAGATCAAACCTGTAACCTCGTAGAGAAATTCCATGCAAAGAGAAAAAAGCCTATTGCCACAATTTCAGATGAAATGCAGTGTTTATAGGGAACTGGAATATTCACTGGGTAATGAACCTGGTAAATGTGCTGACCGTGAAGTGAGTGTCTCCTCTAGAGCTCATATGACATTCTGCTCTGTTATTTCCACCTATGCCTTATCTCTCTTATGCCTAAGATGGCTTGAAGAAAGGAATGTATTCTTGTATTTGCCAAAGCACTGCGCACACAGCTATGCACATGCAGCTAGGCATGTAGGATTTGTTTATGGAATTGATTGATGCTGCTCTCAAGGCTAAGGCTCTTGAAACAATCACTTCTGAGTATAGCTAATGTTACTTTTTTAATTAACCTAAGGTCCTCTATCCATCTATAAGACCCCTGCCTATTTAATTTCATTCATTCACTGAATATTGACTGTGTGTGTACAGACGAGGAGAAAGTTCCTGCCTTTAAGAGTCTGCAAACTAATGTGAGAGGGGAGATTTTTAAAAGAATTCTTGGTGCACTGTGTGTATATAGAATGTTTACTATTTAGTTAAATAACATTGTGATATTTGTTTGTTTGCTGTTTATCTGTGTCAATAAGAACCAGCTAGCAAAACTCCTTCAGAAGCATAGGTTAACATTGATCTTAAATATCTCTTCTCTGACTAGATAGCAACAGGATTTCCTTTGGGGCTAGGTATAGTTATACTCTGGTCTGTAACACACACCCGATAGGGTGTTTGCTCTGGTCCACAAAGGAGCTGCCTTTGTCTAAATTTACAAGTCATTAGTTTGGGCATTAGATGAGAGAAGTAGCTCTAGAAAAAAGAGGAAATGGGAGGATTTTTAAAAGTATGTAAAGTGCTCCCAGAACTGAAGGAGAGCTGCAGGAGACCTATAGGTCTGGGAGCTCAGGGACGGGGCCCATGGCCTCGATGCCTCCAGGATTCTCTCCTCTTGCTCTCAGGTGTCATTTCCATTCCCTCAGGTTCCTTCATAGGTCAGAGGATGTGGATATACCCTTGGTAGTTTTGTGATATATCCTTACAACTAATGATTTAAGATCAAAGGCAGAGCTTTCCTTCTTCGATTCAGGATGGGAACTCTCAGATCAAGACACTGATTGGACGTCTTAGGTTATGAAATTCCCAGACTAATCCTTAGTGGTCAAAGAGGTACTTTGACTGGCAGTCCCACAGGATCTTGTGATTAGAATAGTTCTCCAAAGAAGGAAGGGAAACGCTACAGAAGCCCGAAGAGAAGCTTCCGCTGCCCTGGCCCCGTGGCGAGCCCAGCAGTGCAGCACTGTTCTCCAGCATAGCTCCCAGCTGGGGAGAATCCTCACTGTACTGCTCACCTACATGCTGCCTGTTCATGGTCAGCATACAGAGTGACCACAACACTCGGGCATGTCAAAGGTGACTGGGTAGTTGTCCATGAACTCACATGGCTGTAACCATTCAATAAACAACATGGAAATATGGCTCCTGATGGTGAAGGGTCCTTTTGTTTTTTTGTTTTTTTTTTTCATTTTTCTGAAGCTGGAAACAGGGAGAGACAGTCAGACAGACTCCCGCATGCGCCCGACCGGGATCCACCCGGCACGCCCACCAGGGGCGACGCTCTGCCCACCAGGGGGCGATGCTCTGCCCATCCTGGGCGTCGCCATGTTGCGACCAGAGCCACTCTAGCGCCTGAGGCAGAGGCCACAGAGCCATCCCCAGCGCCCGGGCCATCTTTGCTCCAATGGAGCCTTGGCTGCGGGAGGGGAAGAGAGAGACAGAGAGGAAAGCGCGGCGGAGGGGTGGAGAAGCAAATGGGCGCTTCTCCTGTGTGCCCTGGCCGGGAATCGAACCCGGGTCCTCCGCACGCTAGGCCGACGCTGAAGGGTCCTTTTGGATGTACACAGTCACATAGTTTCTTGGTTGGCATAGCCAAACACCAGTCACTGTATATGGTATCGTCTATGCTGGAGCCTCCCACGCTCCTCCAGAGGTGCAGTGCAAGGGCCTGGCCTGGCTGCTCGAGTGCATGTGGCTTACTGCACGTGCTTCTCTCCTCATGCACATCCATCCATCTCCCTCTTTATCTCATGCCTGTCTCCCATGCTCAGAGCTCTCTATTTTGAAAGAAGTGACTTCAAGCATCTCTGAGTAGCTAAAGAAGAAAACCTCTTAAATACTACTTCCTTAAGCCGCCATGCCCTCCCATATCCCCATTTCCTCTTGGTAATAATACATATATATATAAACTTTGGAGACCCTGAGTCTGTTGATAGCTCCAGTCTTCTGTTTCCAGCTGTATGATGAATCTCTAAAAAACAACAACACCCTACCTCTAAAACAAGTAGGTACCAGGTAAAACATATTTTTTAATATATTGTGGGGTTCATAAATTTAAGAGAATCTTCAGTAGTGACCACACACCACAGAAAAGTGAGTAGTAACTAGACCTGGCAGCAGTGAGTGGTAAACAAGTGGGAATGAGGGGCTCAGGGCACTTGAAGAGCGCTATTAACCCCGGAGCTGGCAGTATGGTGGGGATGCTGAACCCTGGAGCCCTCCAGTAAGCCAGGAGTCCAGGGGAGAGCTACAGTGTTCCCAGGCCCGTAGGCTACCTGGGCCCTCAGATCAATGGGTACAAATCCTCTCTAGTAAAAATTGTCAGGGGCCCTGGCCAGTTGGCTCAGTGGTAGAGCGTCAGCCTGGCGTGCGGGGGACCCGGGTTCAATTCCCGGCCAGGGCACATAGGAGAAGCGCCCATTTGCTTCTCCACCCCCCCTCCTTCCTCTCTGTCTCTCTCTTCCCCTCCCGCAGCCGAGGCTCCATTGGAGCAAAGATGGCCCGGGCGCTGGGGATGGCTCCTTGGCTTCTGCCCCAGGCACTAGAGTGGCTCTGGTCACGGCAGAGTGACACCCCGGAGGGGCAGAGCATCGCCCCCTGGTGGACAGAACGTCGCCCCTGGTGGGCGTGCCGGGTGGATCCCGGTTGGGCGCATGCGGGAGTCTGTCTGACTGTCTCTCCCCGTTTCCAGCTTCAGAAAAAAAAAAAAATTGTCTCCAACTTAGAACCATAAAATTTCCATATTTTAAGATCAAGCAAATATAATATGAAGGAAAGACACCCAAATAAGCAGCAGAAAAAGAAACAACAAACACATTTAAACACCAAGGACTTCAGTCCTGGCCGATAGATCCGTTGGTTAGAGCATCACCCCGAAGTGCAAAGCCTGCTGGTTCGATCCCTGGTCAGGGCATACACAGGAGTGGGTCAATGTTCTTGTCTCTCTCTTTGGTTAAAATTAATAAATAAAAAAATTAAACTAAATAAAAAAATAAACACCAAGGACTTCGGATATTAGAATTGTCAAATAGAGTCTATATGTATGAAATGTTTAAAGAAACAAAGGACAAAGTAACAAAAATGAGTAAGCAACAAGACACTGTTAGAAAGAATTAGGGAGATTTGAAAAAGGATCACATAGAAATGAAAAACAGTTTTTGCCATTGAAATTCAACAGTTTAGATACAACTGAAGAAAGAATTGATGAACTGGAACATATATCTAGAAAGCTTACCCAGCATGCAGCATCACAACGAGACAGGAGATAAAATAATATAAGAAAGGTTAAGAAATTTGGAAGCTTGAATGAAAAAACCTGACATATCTGAGTGAAGTCCTGGAATGAGAGTAGAGATAATGGAGGACAGATTTTAAAAAATGGACGGCTGAGGACGATTCAGAGTTGACAAGAGATGTGAATGCTCAGATTCAGGAAGAACAAGCTGGGTTTCAAAAAAGAGAGATCCATATCTATACATATAGCAGTGAAACTGCAAAATCCAAAAGATGACAAAGGGACAAGACACAGATCTGCTGCAAAGGAACAACATTACTAATAAGAGGCATCTCGGTAACAAGTGGCAGCACAAGACAGTGGAATAATACCCGTCAACCTAAAATTGTGAATGCAGAATATTTCTTTTAAGAAAAGAGATACAGGCCCTGGCCGGTTGGCTCAGTGGTAGAGCGTCAGCCTGGCGTGCAGAAGTCCCGGGTTCGATTCCCGGCCAGGGCACACAGGAGAAGCACCCATCTGCTTCTCTACCCCTCCCCCTCTCCTTCCTCTCTGTCTCTCTCTTCCCCTCCTGCAGCGAGGCTCCATTGGAGCAAAGATGGCCTGGGCGCTGGGGATGGCTCCTTGGCCTCTGCCCCAGGCGCTGGGGTGGCTCTGGTCTCAACGGAGCAACGCCCCGGAGGGGTAGAGCATCGCCCCCTGGTGGGCAGAGCGTTGCCCCCTGGTGGGCATGCCTGGTGGATTCCGGTTGGGCCCATGCGGGAGTCTGTCTGCCTGTCTCTCTCTGTTTCCAGCTTCAGAAAAATACTAAATAAATAAATAAATAAAAAAGAAAGAAAAAAAAAAGAGATACAATAAATATATTTTTGGATTAAACAAAAACTGAGTTTCCCAGTATGTGGCATTCAGTAAAGGAACATCTAAAGGAGGGTATATAAGGAAGAGGAAAAAGAATCCTAGATGGTCTTTCCAAGATCATACAAGAAGGAAAAATAAGCAAATAAAATGGTAACAATGGATGTGCATAATCAACACTGTCTTTAGATAACAACAACAGTAATGATAATAATAACTGGCAGGAGTAACAAAGGGCGAGGATCAAATGCTATATGTAGACCAGGAAGAGACACTCAGAGTTAAAGTGCACGCACTCAAGTCCTTGTATTATAATAGAAGAAGGTTAAAGATAATTTTAGAGTTTATCAAGTGAAAAATTTATCATAAAATTTCAAAGGCAACCACTAAAAGAACAGAAGTAAAGGGTATAAATCCTAAATCGTAGATGCAAAAAGTAGAATTTATTTTATTTATTCATTTTAGAGAGGAGAGAGAGAGAAAGAGAGAGAGAAGGGGGAGGAGCAGGAAGCATCAACTCTTATATGTGCCTTGACCAGGCAAGCCCAGGGTTTTGAACCAGCGACCTCAGCATTCCAGGTTGACACTTTATCCACTACGCCACCACAGGTAAGACCCAAAAAGTAGGATTTAGAGAACAAGAATCTTTCCCCACTCCCCTAAAAAAGCCCCTCAACCAATCGATTTTTAAAAAAGTAAGAATGGACTTTCATAGTAGGTTATTTCAAACCAAGACTCTCAGTTATTTATAGGAAGAAAAATATTAATAAAGATTATGATCTGAACTATACAATTAACAAAATTAATGGGCATATATAGAATAATTGTTACACTTTTCACCATTTCTAAGACCATCATCAGCTCTCTGGGCCTCAGTTTCCTCAGCTGCAAAATGGGGACGACATCAGTGCTTTCATCAAATCTAAGGTGTTAGCAGTGATAAGGTGCACCATTATTTCCCAGACCTCTAGGGGAAAAATATTGTCATTCAATTGAAGCTGTCAGTTGTAGGTCACATCCCAATTATATTGATGTTAAAATGTGAAAATAAATATGACTTAGATTCAATTAAATACTGCATACCACACGGGCTGCTGTGACAGTTTAAAGTGAGAGTGAGATGATGTAAGTAAAATACAAGACACATGTTTTCTGCCCTCCACCCCGTCATAACTTTAGTCTGTAAACAGCTACGTCAGGGAGCGCCCGGGAAGAACCTGAAGTGGGGAATGTTTGTTGTAGCTTCTTCTTGGTCGCAATGGAGCGACGCCCCAGAGGGGCAGAGCATCGCCCCCTGGTGGGCAGAGCGTTGCCCTTCACACCCTTGCACGTTTTCCCAGATACTGCACCGCAAAAGTAACCTCTTTCTCGGAGGGAAAATTAAGTCATAACCACAGCAGTTCTGAAAGAAAGTGACTCACCAGATCAGTAGGAGACCAGAAAGTAGTATAGAAGGCAAAATACAAGAGAGGGAAGCAGGGGTCAGTTTGGCCTCTAAGAGCAGAAGTGATCCTGGGAGTGGAAATGACACATGCTCCCCAAAAGAATGTGAGGTGTGCTTGCAGGAAGGTGGGAAGGGGAGAGGAGTGGGGGTGGGGTGGGGTGAAGGTCTGTGGGCTGTAAGGCTTAAGGGTAAGGAGAGTTAGCCCTAGGGGCTCCCACCTGCGGTGTGCCTGTGCCTTCTTTGGAAGCCTAGAGAGGGACCCAGGGGCCGAGGAAGGCCTTTCAGCCAGCCCACCACTTAAAAAAAAATGGGGAGAAGAGAGACTTAAAAGAAAGTGACTGGAGACAGGGCATACATCCATTTCTGAATGGATGACAAATTCAGATGCTAAAAGCAGCTTTGCCGTTTTCAGCAGAGGCAATTTTAGTCTTAATTGTATTACTATTTTGGAATGGCTTTTTATAAATATTCTTCACTACCTTGTGAAAATTAGTTGTTTTATTTTTTGTGGCAGAGACAGAGAGAGGGACAGATAGGGACAGACAGACAGGAATGGAGAGAGAGATGAGAAATATCAATTCTTCATTGTGGCTCCTTAGTTGTTCATTGATTGATTTCTCATATGTGCCTTGATGGGGGGGAGGGGGCTACAGCAGACCGAGTGACCCCTTGCTCGAGCCAGCGACCTTGGGCTCAAGCTGGTGAGCCTGTGCTCAAGCTAGCGACCTCGGGGTCTCGAACCTGGGTCATCCGCCTCCCAGTCCAATGCTCTTATCCACTGCACCACTGCCTGGTCAGGCGAAAATTAGTTTGATTTTTTTTTAAATGTTATCTTATAAAATTAATTGAAAAACAAATAACAAAATCCAAATAAGCTTAAAGGTCCCCCTAACCTGGAAAGATGCCCTTGCCCTCTAGTTAAACAGATCCTGTGCTATCTGTCCTTCCAAGGCTGTCCTCGTCCTCGTGGTTCTCATCTGGAAATGTCCCCCCAGCCCCCCTAGCCAAGGGCAAAGAGATCTTTAAAAGGCGAGAATCCCTTTCTCCTTCTCCAATCATCCACAGCATTGGTGTCAAACAGTGAGCTGCAGGGTGAATCAATATGGGTGGGTGGTCACCAAGGAACAAAGTATGATTTTAGGGATTCTTTCCAAAACTACACATGTTCCTAAGACAGGGGATTGTCACTGATTAAAAATAATACTTTAGTTGGCAGTGTATTTATTTTAAATATATTCTTTTAAATAACGTGCTGTAGGTGGTTTATTTATTTTACTGCTATGAAGTTATTAAAATAATACTATTAAAATTCTCTGAGGTAACGGCCATCACCTCTCTGAAAAATGATAGGGAACACCCAATCTTTGCCTACAATATTAGTTTCTTATTGCTACTTTAACAAATCACCACAGACGCAGTGGCATAAAATGATACAAATTATATCTTACAGTTCTGTATATTAGAAGGCCAACCGTGGTCTCACTGTGCTGAAATCAAGGTGTTGACAGAATATATTGTGTTCCAGAGGCTGACTATAGGAGTAAATCTGTTTCCTTACCTTTCCTGGCTTTGAGAGGTCACCCCCATTCCCTGGCTTGTGGCCCCTCCCTACATCTTCAAAACCAGGAGTGGTGGGTTGAGTCTTCCTCATACTGCATCACTATAACCTCCTTTTCTGCTTCCATTTTCTACTCTCAAGGACTCTGTGATTACATTGGTCCCACTAGAATAATCCAAGATAATCTCTCCATCTCAAAGTCCTTAACTTAATCACGTCTGCACAGTCTCTTTTGCCATGTAAGATAACATATTCATTGGTTCTGGGGATTAGGACACTGCAGCTTTGGAAGACCAATATTCTGATTACCACCCCTTGCTCCGGGTTTGTGTGTGGCTAGGGCAATCACAGGGGCCTCAGACCTTTGAGCTGTGTGTGACTTGGGGAGTGGGGTGGGATTTTTGCCCATTGCTATGGTTGTCCAGGGCTGGGGAAAAGGTGGGAAACCTGCCATGTGCTTCTGAGTAACCCCTTTAGAAAAGTTTTAAGAATGGGTTAAAAAGCCCTGGCTCCTGCTCCAGTTTATGTCTTATTTAGTATTCAAAATCACACTTAACCATAGCAGAAGAGCCAGCACCCCTCAATCAATCTTCCATGACACCTACAACAATGAATTTTAGGGTAAAAGGCGACTCATTTAAGATATATACAGAGGAGTCTTTAGGGGAAGTCCTTCTAGCAATCTGAATTAGAAAGTATTGAAGTTCCTCAATCCTGTCATCAGAAGAAGCTTCTTTTGCAGATGTAGAATGGCTTCCCGCCTTCTTGAACTACTGGATCTAAATTGATAAAGTTCAGACCCTGAAGCATATACGGCTGTACACATAGTAGGTGCTCAGGCAGCTGTTGAATTCAATAATCCCAAAGCTCATCTTTTATTTCTAGGCTCTCAATAAATAAAACAAGATTAAATGGAAACATTTTGGCCATATCTATTAAGATCTGAAACGTACATATTCCCAGGATTTCCACTTGTTGGTATGGGCCCCAGAGAAATATTTGCATTTGTGTGTAAGGATGAAAATACAGCATTGTTTGCAATGGTCACAGATTAGAGACAGCTTAAATGTCAACTCGAGGAGTGGCAAAACAAATGTATTAGTACATTCACACAAAGCAACTTAAAAAAATAAGCTAGACCTTGTGTTTGAACCATGAACATAGCCAGCGAAAAAAGTAAGTTTGGAATAATATGTAACAGTATGATTCCTCCAAAAGTTATTGTGTATTTTGTAAATAAAAATATATATACCGCTTACAAAAATTAGGGGATATTTCAAAATGAATACGAAGTTATAAAATATCCCCTAATTTTTGTGAGCAGTATATATATATGTTATAAATTTCTAGAAGTATAAACACGAAACTGAAAACAATTGTGATTCTGGAAGAGAACTGGGACGGGCTTGCAGTAGGTAGAGCTGGAGTTTTACTTTTAGCTATACCCTGTGAATTTCTTTTTTTTTTTTTTTGCAATAAAATCAATTTAAATGTTATTGAAATATAAAATATATTTTAAATTAAAAAAGAAAGTGAAACAAATGAAATAATATAACATCTTAAGATATAGAAACTTACAATCAAGTCTACTAAAATGTTATATTTTGCAAAGCAGCAGCTAGGACTTTGAGTTCAAAAGTATTTCTCCTACTTTGTTAAAAATGTGTGTGTATGTGTATATATATTTATTTATACTACATGCCTAAATATATTTATATGGATGTTACATCTACCTATTGCATCTATACTTACCATGTATATCTATATATATGGCTTCATGTATCTATATATACTTATAATAAAATGCATAAATGCTGCTTTGGTTAAATCATAGACAAATACCATATTCTTTTTAGTTTTTATTATTTATAATGGCAAAAATACCTCCTATGTAATTATGATTAATTGGGTAATTGTATACGGTTTGCCTTTTGAATAATTCAATTAACTTCAGTAAATTAAAAGTTTTCTGACATAGTTGCAAAATCAGGAAAAAAAGGAAACATGCCTTCACGATACCTAGGATCCTTTTAAATGAAATCCTTCCAAGTGTGAAGAATGCATTAAGATTTTTATCAAATGCATGCTCTTTGTATAGAAAAACTGATCTAAATTGCGATTGAAACTTTACAACCACTACAATCTTTCCACGTGAGCAAAACTCCTGTTGGATACTGTCAGGGTAGGGAGATCATCTCAGACCTCTGGGGGTATCCCAGGAAACAAAAGCTGCCTGAAGCTGAAAGATTGACACCAACAGGAATTCCTTTCCAGACTTCATGGGACTGCAAATTGGGTGTTCAGTTCCACTAAGAAAAGGGGAAGCCACTGGGCTTTCTGTTTACCTAGGAAACCAGTCCTGACGATCCTCGATGTCTGTGCGTGCACACACTTCTCTAGGGGTGATCAAATCCTCCCCTCACCCTGCAGGGAGGGGACTGGAAGCAGACCAAAATCACACACCTGCCGGTCAACAGATAAGCCCTCCACATGCGGCAGCACTCGCCCAGCTGTGGCGGAGGAGCAGAGCCGGCCCACTCCCTCCCCCGTCCCCACAGAACAAAGAGCGGTCATTTTCTGCTCCTCCCAGAGTCAGACGCACGCACATGCTTTCCATCACAATTAACTCAAGAATCAGAAACACAATACAAACTCACCCACAACATGCTCAGAATCAATCCCATCAATACCCAGAATGAGGATACCGAAAAAGCAAAACAAAACAAACCTATTCAAAGAGTAAATACTCAAAGCAACAGGGCTTGAGGCAGACACACTACAAGGTCAACAAATCCAAGACAGGTTCAAGTGCAGACGTCTTATAAACTGAAGAGCTGGCCATTACCCAGGAGGAAAACGTAAATGCTTTCTGGGGCCAGCTAATGGAAAGGTCTATAAGATAATAGAGAGTGAGCCTCTATTGAGGGGGACCACGGGTGCCCCAGGTAAAAGCATTCACATTCCAGTTTTTAAAAATTTCAATTCCTGCTACATGATTCTTAAACAGAGAATCTATAATCAAACAAAGAAGAAACAGAGTTAAATATGGGTGTGGGGTAGATGAAATAGAATAAAAGTCAAGTCAGAAATGTTGCCAAGGAGTCCACAGGGAATGTAAGGCATGGCAGTGATCCTAGCTGCCATTATTTGAAAGGATGGTGACAACTGGTTTATATCTTCAAAGGCAATAGCAAAACTAAATTTAAAAGAAATGGCTTATTAAGCTCTATGAGGGATTCAGATTAGTCAAATAGTCTTGACATAATAATAGAGCTAGATTACACAAAGATTGCACGCATTCTCTTGGAAGGCTCTAAATAAATGGAGCCTCCAAAAACCAAAGGTATAGCCTTATTGGAAGGCAAGGGGTGGACCAAGTGACCTCCCAAGGTCCTGATTTAAATATGTCTGTATAGTCAACCCCTGGTTATCCGGCCCAAAGAAGAAGACAATGACAAATCATCCTAAGCTAAAGATAATAAAAAGTAGTATTTGCCATTGGAATATATTTTGGTACTTAAATTAGAACATGACTTTCTGATGCCCTGAGAATTCACAATGCTCCATAACAGCCACAAAGAAGGCCTGACCAGGAGCTTGGAGGCTGCCCAATTTTGCTGTCTTGTCCTCCATGTTATTCTTCTTTGCTGGGATGAGCAATACTATCTTTCAGAAGAATACTCAGCAACCCAAGCTGTCTCAGACAGATGCTGCCTGGGTCACCCCTGCCCTGGGAGAAGAGACAAGGGCCTTTCCCCAGCCTCTGGATGATTCAGGATCAGGACCCAGGATGGTCTTGTTCTTGGTTCCAAAGGGCTACATGACCCACAGTAGGCAGTAAGCTGGACCAAGTTTAGACATCTACTCTCTGCTGATTACAAATGACAGCCTAGCTTCTCTACCACAGAGAACACAAAAGCTAATTCATTTCTTGAGAGAGAGAGTGACAGACTTTGCTGAAAGGAAGGTGAAATGAATGCCTGGAACTCGGAAAGAAAGAAGCTGCGTACTCAGGAGGTGCAGCAGCAATCGGTGCTCATCTAGGATGGGTGGGACAGAGGCCTGTGCTTAGAGCCCGTTGTCCAAGAAGAAACGCAAGCATGCTCATAGGAGTAACTCGTGGGGGGACTGGGAGGAGGGGAAGGATAGTTGCTCCATTGTTTTCTGTCCTCTGTCAGCCCACAGGCTCTACTGGGGGAGGCTAATGTCACCCACCAGGAAGCAGGACCGATCCAAACATCTCGAATGCATCTAAGTCCTTTAACCAGAGACTCTGGCAGAGCGGTGCGTGGCTCTGGGAGTCAGGATTGGGTCAGGAGCGCTTCTCTCTGATTCAGAGAGTGACTGGACAGTCACGGAACTGAATATGGACACGCTGCTTGGCCTCAACCCTGCCCAGTTCACCTCAGGGAATAAGGGTCATTACAACCATTGCTATTTTTCCTTCTTCTATCACACCTGCTCTTTATTTTTTCCTTCTGAAAGCCCAGAACTGTGCTGATTTAAATATGGCTGTATAGTTACAATCAGATAAAACTAAAAATGCAGTTTCTCGGTCACAGCAGCCACGTCTCAAATGCTCAATAGCCACATGTGGCTAGCAGATACCACATTGGACAGCACCAACACAGAACATCTACATTACCACAGAAAGTTCTATGGGATGGCAGGCCAATCTAGACTTTTAAGAAGTCCAATCTTCACAGGGCAGAAGAAAGGACTAAGTGAAAGAAGAAATGTACTTTACTAAGTATCTTTTTTATACATCATCACCACTGATCCTTACCACTGCCCTATGCGGTAGGCAGGGGATTTCAATATGCCCATTTTACAGATGAGCAAAGTGGGAGCTGCATAGCTAAATAACTTGCACCAGGCTCACAACTATTAGACGGTATGGTAAGAATTAAAACCAGGTCTTCCAATTCTAAGGTCAATGCTTTCTACAGTTACATGCAATGGCTACTACAATGTCACCTGCCCGTTACTTTGGTCAGTGCTGCCATAAAAGCTCAGGCCTTCCAGAAGAAGGATGACAGCTTCCTATAGTGCTTTTATAGGTTAAATGACTTTTGAGGTGATAACAAAACTTTGTGCAATGTAATTTAGCAGCTGTTGAGTTGGGGAACCTTGGGGTTCAAATCCTGACCCATCTACTTACTATTTACTTGACAGAGGGCACATCACTCACCATCTTTGAATCCTAATCTCCTTTTCTCTAACTAGGGATGATGGGATACTTACTTTGTAGTACTGTTAGGAAGATTAAATAAGACAATGCATGTGAAAGACTTAGCACAGAGCTTGGCACATATTAGCACTCAATAAATAATAATTATTCATGTAATTGGCAGAATTTCTAATGTGCCGTCATGCACCATAACCTACTGAGAGACAAGAAGGCATTCCAGTCCCATTTTTATAGATGATATATCTGAATCTCAGCAAATAAGGGGGTGGATCAAAGTCATGCAACTAAAGAAGTATAGATCTAGGCCATGAACTCAAGCTATTTGAACTCCAAATCCTATGCTTTTCTTGCTATACAATGTTGTTTCTCAGGACAGAAGGGGGCGGTAGGACCAAGGTCTGGCTTAGAGGAGGTTTAGCTATCTTTCCTAATCCCCATCTTCCTGCTTTCTTTGAAGTGAGTCTTATGTACCATGCTGTGCAAAGGCAGATTGAGCACCCCCTTTCTATCATAACTGTCACCTTTAAGCTCCTCCTACACAGAATTCTAGAATCTCACCGATAACAAAGTAATACCTGCATAACTAAGGCTATGAAGAGACTGCCTTGAAGCAAAGCACTCAGTATTTTCTCCCTGAGAAGCAGTGTGGATCAAACACCTTTCTCGAGTCTACCCTCCATCCCACCGTTGTTATAACAAAAGGCAAAGCAGTAGCATATCAGAAGCCCCACTGAGCCCAGTCAAGGCCTATGAATGAGAGTGTGTGTTGTTGCAAGCCACTGGGTTTTGGAGTTATTTGTTACTCAGCCTTATCACAGTAAAAGCTGACTAATGCGCCTGTCAAACTCAAAATGGGAGGCACTTACCCTGCCACGACGATCTCAAAGTCCCCATCATGGTCCACATCAGTAACTGCCACACCATAGTTGAGCTGGGTAGGGTTGCTGTCATAGTCAGGGGGCAGAACTGAGTTGGTGACTGCCGTGAACATGGGTTCAGCCCGCTGGGACCCCTCAGTGGGGGGCAGAAACCACAGCAGCAGCAGGAATGGAAACATCCTGAACATCTGAAACCAGAAGTCACAAATGTTATTGAAAGATCTCCGAGCCAAAGCAGCCCAGGAAAATCTAAGCCCTGGTAGACCCAGGAGAACCTTTCCCCCCTGTGCACAAAGGGCCTGGCACTTCATACACTGCCCCTTTGCCACAAGACCTGCTCTGACTGCCCTCTTTAAACCTGCACCCTGTTGTAATGGGGGACACGTGGGTGGGGGGTAAGGATGCTATATTGAGTGGGACACTTGAATCCATGTTAACAAAATAAATTAAAATTCATTAAAAAAAAAAAACTGCACCCTGTCCTCATCATGCTTGGTCACCCTGATCCTGCTCTGCCTTTTCTTTTTATATATCACCTTTCACTGTACAACATATTGTATAACACTTACTTACCATGTTTATTATTTATTGTCTGTCTCCCTTTGCTAGAATGTAAGCTCCACTGGGGTAAGCATTTTTGTCTGTTTTGTTCATTCATGCACACCAAGCCAAGGGCAGCATCTGGCACATAATAGGCACCTAATAGATATTTGTTGAGTGGGTGAATGAGGGAAGAAAAGAAGGGTGAGTATAAATACACAGGCATCTCCCAAACTCTGGGAGAAAGATTGGGAGAATGAAGAAAATGACAGCTTTCCAACAGTCCAGGGGTGAGGGGTGAGATCCCCATGAGTGTCCGGGTCTCGAACAACAGTAGAGGCCGTGACGGACTCTCTTTCTGTGGGACATACCCCTAGAGGGACTCTAACTTAGCGGGTTTCCCTGGCCAAGACCGTACCCTAGGGCCGCTGGCCATCGCCTCCAGACCGGGAAGCAGTCAGTTAGGGAATGTGTTTCAGCAGCGCACCATTCACTTGGAGAAATTAAACCATTGGGTGCGTGTTTTATTATAAATTAATTATGTATAATCCATTGTATTATTCATTATTATATCGCTAACATAACTCAGGGGATGGCTGAGCAGCCTGGGGCTAAGGGAGCCTGCAGCACACACCCAGGAGACAGATGAGAACGCCGAGGAGGTGGGAGAACTCCACTCACTCCTTTCGTGAGCAAGGGAGACACTCAGAACGCAAGAGACGGCACCGCCCTGAGACTCTGCCCGCAGGCCTAGAGTCAGAACTCGAGTGTTCTAAAGGTTCTGCTGGCGCAGGTCCCATAAAGACTTGAGCAGGTCCAGTCCCACAGGCAGGGTGGTGCCTTCCTGCCTTCAAAAGGCAGCAAACCCCTTCCTGATGCAACTCAACTTCTCCCGCTGGCCTGTCAGCGCGTCTGGCAGCCGAGAGCACGGCTGAGTGGGGCTGATGTCTTAATGAAGGGAAGATCTGAAGACTGACTCCCCGTTATGGAGACAGATGCGCCTGCCAGCAAACAGGCTTGCTCCAGTTTGGGACTCAGAGACCAAAATGGAGCGCCCAGGCACTGCCTTTGGAGCCAAACGCGGCTCCGAAGCCTCCTTACTACCTCGTTGGAGAGGTTGGAGAGAGAGACACAGAGGCAGGGTTCCAGCTGCAAGGCAGAAATGAACCCCGGAGAGCCTTCATGGGAAGGAGGTGCACGGTGTGTGCTCACAGGGCACATGTTGGGGGTTGTACTATCAGAGTGAGGTCAGCCCAAATTACAGAGATGTCTGAACAAGACCACATCTTCTACTGGGCTGTCTAATCACCAAAGGCAAATGCATCTCTATGAGAGTTTGCAACTCAGCAGGAAGTTTGGTTGGATAAAGGAAATTCATAATTGGATTAATGAGCAGCAGGGGAGGAGGTTGAAGAGAAGCTAATGAGTATTTACTAACCAGTGCAGACATGCTGAAATGTGTAGTGGATCTACAGGTCACTGGACTTTTCAAGGTATGACCTCTATTGTAGGGACGGCGAATGTGCTTCAACTTGAGATCCAAACTCAGTTGACTGGCAGTGGCTTAAAAGAGTACTGTAGCTTACAACACTTGCAATGGGCATGAAAGAGAAAAATTGTATCGGATATGCCTTCCAGAAGGTAGTTCGTTCCTCCCAGGCACCGTACCTGCCATTTGGGTCACTGCCACCAGGGACGCAGGCCCTATTAGGATAATAGAAGCAACTGGTAGAAATTTTCTAATGAAGGCCACGAGGGGCAAGAGCCATGATCCAGCCTCTTGACTTTCACCTTTTCTGTGAAAAGTAAAACTTTTAATTAAAGGAGCCGTATGAAGGAAGTATAACTCCGAGTTATTCATTTCTAGATAAATAACCTAAAGGAAGATTGAAAAGAAACAATAGAGCTATGGGGCTAACCCCTATTTTGCTTGGTGACCCTGAACAAATGACAGTCTCATTGGGACCCAGCTCACTCCTCCAAAATGAGGGCTTGGGAGTAGATCTCGAAAGTTCCTTTCCAAGCTCTAAAATTCTATGATGGATTAAAGGATTATTATTATTTTTTTTTTTAAAGCAGACCTTCATCAGTTTTTCTCTCCAGTTTCTTCTATAAACTTCAGACCAACCTGTGGGGTTTTCCTTTCTGAGATATTAGACATATTTTGAATTAAGCAGCTCTTCAGCAGGGGTCTCTGGCCCGGGCGAGAGAGGAAGCAGACGGAAGTCACCTGGAAAGGGCGGTGACCGGAAGTCACCAGTGCATGGCCTCCCAGTGGGGCTGGGTGGGAGTGCAGCAGGGAGACCATACACTTTTCTTTTCTTTTCTTTTCTTTTCTTTTTTTTTTTGTATTTTTCTGAAGCTGGAAACCGGGAGTGACAGTCAGACAGACTCCCGCATGAGCCCGACCGGGATCCACCCGGCACGCCCACCAGGGGCGACGCTCTGCCCACCAGGGGGCGATGCTCTGCCCCTCCGGGGCGTCGCTCTGCCGCGACCAGAGCCACTCTAGCGCCTGGGGCAGAGGCCAAGGAGCCATCCCCAGCGTCCGGGCCATCTTTGCTCCAATGGAGCCTTGGCTGCGGGAGGGGAAGAGAGAGACAGAGAGGAAGGAGGGGGTGGGGTGGAGAAGCAAATGGGCGCTTCTCCTGTGTGCCCTGGCCGGGAATCGAACCCGGGCCCCCCCACACGCCAGGCCGACGCTCTACCGCTGAGCCAACCGGCCAGGGCCCATACATTTTACTTTTCAACTCTCTGCCATGTCAGAGGCACCCACTGCACCCACTGGGATACTCAGCACCAACTAGAGGGTAAGCTGTGGGCCTGTCTTGATGGTGAGTCAGGAAATAGTGATGGTGAGGACACTCAGGGAAAGGTCTGTACATATCCACCCTCTACTCTTGGGGCTCACATGAAGGAACTCGTTGAAATGCAACTCAACATCCTGGCTACTCAGAGAGGTCCCTGTGCCCACAGTATCAGCACCAGCCTCAGCCTCAGCTAGGAGTTTGTTAAAATGCAGACTCTTGGGCCTCACCCTAGACCTCCTAAATCAGAAGATGCATTTTAACAAGATTTCAGGTGATTCGAATGCAACTTGCTATGCGGTTATTTAAAAGCTGTTCTTTCCCTAAAGCAACACTTCTCAAATTGTAACACGCTTACAAATCACCAAGGATCTTGGTAAAATGCAAATCTTGATTTGGTAGGGCTGGGGCGGGGCCCGAGAGTCTGCATTCAGCGAGCTGCCGGGTGATGCCTGGGTTGCTGGTCTGCAGGTTTCACTTTCAGCAGCAAGACTGTTGACCAGCGGCTCTGAACAGAATCACCCGGGGAGTATCTAGAAATAGGCCGCTGCCCAGGTCCCTCACCAAGGCTTGCCTGAACTGGGATGGGCTGGGGTATGGGTGCTGCATATTTTGAGAAACTTCCCAGCTGATGTCCACGGGCAGCCGGGGCTGAGAACCACTACCCCACAGCCATGGTCCCCAAATGGGAGTGGAGTGTACGTTGCAGTCTGATTTGAAGTGAAAAATGTTTCTGCTACCAAAATTCATCACCGGCTTGTTGAAGTATATGAAGAAAATCTATTTAGCCAGAGAGTGTCAAAGGAGGGGGCAGAACAGGGAGTTTGGGGAAGAACGCAGAGCAGGATGGTACTGCCTGAGGCGGCCAGGCAGCAGGCACCCCCGAGTGGCCTCTCATTTCACACGGCTGGCTCGGGGAACCTCCTGTCACACCCCTGCGAATATCTGAATCTTTTGGGAAGAAAAGTTAAAAATAGAATTAAAAAGTAGGTTGGACTGAACTTTTTTGTTTTCCTGACTGTGTGTGTATCGAGCACCTGCACTGGAGTGCTGTGAGTGGTGCTCGCGGCAGGCGTGGAATTAAGGAGTGCGTGAGTGGCGTCAGTGTGTGGGGACCACACCCAGGGGCAGAGCGCCAGGCGGGGGCGCGGGGTTGGGGGCGGGTGGAGGAGGCGAGGCACACATCAGAGGCACAGCGCGGGCAGAGGGGTGCTGGGCCTCAGTAAGGAAAGTGGCCTGCTCCTGCAGGGGAGGCGTGGGGAGAGGGCCAAGAGGGGCTCAGCAAGGGTGAGAGGTGGGAGGACTTGTGTTTCAGGCAGTGAGAAGAATTGCTTTGTAGTAATCATTTCTTTAAAATGCTCTATAAGCAAACTTCTTGAACAAAACCTCAGCGGGCAAAGAGAGGAAAAAGCGAAACCCAGAGCTTGGAGTTTGGGACCTGGATTTGGATTAACCCCACCACAAACTATCTAGTGACCTTGGGGATGTTCCTTAACCATTTACATCTTCAGTGTCCTTATCTGTAACATGGGAATCGCATGACACGCAAGGTTTAAAGGGGTTAAGTGAGCTAGTGAAGGCCTCACTGGGGCCAGGCAGGGCTCACTGCTCGTTTCTGCTCCTTTCACAGACTGTGCTAAGGTTAGATCGTCTTTAGACACCGGCTGTGGGTCACATGCAGCCAAACTCAGTTTTCTGTGGCCTCGGGACTTTCCTGAATTGGGTCTGAAAACTGGTATCCAAGCAACCTAGATCTCTAATGTGGGGCCAGGCAGCTGTGGGGAGAGGCTTCCAGGGCAATTTTCAGGGCAAGCAGTTATTTAGCAATTATCAAAAGCGCCAAGGACACCACCTTGAGCTCTCACAAAAGCAAGAGTCCTGAATGCTTCAGATATTGGGAATGAGCAGGGAGCATAGAGCCCTTCCAGACCCCGCAGGTGGGCAGGGGCTCAGGGGAGACAGGAAGCTGTGGGACCCCCCTGCCCTGCATGCACTGGGCCACCAGATCGGCACAGAGACCCCCCACGGAACGCCCAGAACTAAGGCACCGCTGGAGAGGAGCAGAGAGAGGCTGCGCTGGCTCACTCACCCACAGCATCACTTCCTGTGGGCCTCGGCGAGCCAGGGATAGTGCTCAGCAGCACTGGGGTCACAAGGAGGAAGCGAGGCATCATTTTGGAATACAGGGTGAGAGGTGCTGTGCAGGAGGGGTACTGGGAGTGCCACCTAGAGGGAGGGCTGCAGCTAAGCCTCACAGGATGCTAAGAAGTTAGCTGGACAGCAAAGGCAGAAGACAGAGCAAAACCAAAGGTCTGGAGGACCCAGCTGTCACCCCGATCTGCCCCTCTAGCCCTGCCTATGTACGGGCCCGATTCCTGGGACACGAGTCAGGAAGAAGCATTCATTTCCCACTCCTCAGGTTCACATCCAGAACTTCCATTAGACTGGAGCACTGGTCTCAGTGGAGCTGATTTCGCTCCCCTCAACCCCCAAACATCTGTCAATGTCTGGAGACATTTTTGATTGTCACCGCTGGGGAAGGGGGTGCTACTGGCACCCAGTGGGTAAGGCTAGGGATGCTACCAACCATCCTGCAATGCACAGGACAGCCCCACAACAAAAGACTGTCCAGGCCAAATGTCAGTAATGCCGAGACTGAGAGAGCCTGGATTAGTGCAACATTCTGGCCTCCCTCCCGCCCCTACCTCCTCCTCCCAGGGCAGGAGCGGATTGGTCAGTGTGAAAGGACCGGGCATGGCGAGCCCTTTAGAGGCCACTCTGCCATGTGCAAGCTTGGCCAGCCAGGGTTGCAGTGGGAGGTGCAGGGACAGCAGCAGGCCCCGTGAACCCCACTCCAGAGCCTGGCCTTCCAAACAGCTGTATCTGTAATGATGCATTTTAATCTCCATCTGCCCAAGCCCTGCCTCTCTCCTCCCTTCTCCACCCCCCCCCCCTCCATTGGTCCTGAATCTGAGTAGGGAAGAGGGATGCTATTTCCCGGGTCCCGTCCAATCCCAGCACTGCCACTCAGGTTGGAAATCTGGTATCACGTTTGGTTCTTGATTCTTCCTCTTCCTTCACAGCCACTGGCTCACTGAGTCAGTTCTGTTTCATGAATCTCTCTCAAACTGCCCATCTTTGTGTTCCCTCTGCTGGGGATTTGCCCCTCTGTCCTTCACCTGAACAACAGCAATACCTGCCAACTGCCACTCACCCACCCCATCTCACCCTACTTCCACTCTGCTATTGGGAGCTCCCTTCCTAAATCTCAGAGCTAATCATGCTCGTTAACCTAATTCATTGCCTGTATACAAGGCCAGCGGGAATTTTTACTGTGAGTTCATGTAACCAGTACCATATGAGGAATGGGTAGCAATAATAACTCCTACCACTATGTGCCAGGTAATACTCTAACCCTTCACCTAGGTGATCTCCTTTAATCCTCATAGAACCTTGTGAGGTAGGTACTACTATTGGCCCCCATTTTATAGATGAGAAAACTAAGGCACAGAGAGGTTAAGTGACTTGCCCAAGGTCACACAGCAAGTAACATTGCGGAGTCAGGATTTGTGCCTTAGCCATTTGGCTCTAGAATTGGTGTTCTTGGGCACTACACAGTTTCTCTCACTACACCAACCTTGTCTTAGACGGCGGATGATGGGGAGACAGTGGAAGGAGCACTGCCTGGGACAGCTGGGGAGGCTTGAGAGAGGCGGTGAGCTGGCTGGAGGGGTGAGGTGGGGAGCGTCCCAGGCTGAGGGGCTAGCATGTGCACGGTGGTCAAGCAGGCTTGTGTCGCTCAATGAGGCTCTGCACGGCTAGAACACGGGATGGGGACAGGACTACCGGTGGAAGGGCTGTGGCTAAGGAGGCTGCAGGTGGCTGTGGAGACCTCGTGACAGACACGAGCCGGGGTGTTAGAGAAGGACCTGGCAGGAGGGCTGTGGAGGGAAGAGCACTGGAGCAGCAGGGTGTGGATGAGGCCATGGGGGTGGGGCTGGAAGCAGATGCCGTGGCCCAAGTGGGAGAGACGGCTGGAGGCTGCCCATCAGTCCTTCACTCATCCATTCATCCCACACTCCTCTGTCCCTTCTCCAGGCCAGGCACTGCCTGAACACCAGGAAAACGAGGACAAAATCAAGTCCTTGCCCCCATGGGTGTACATTCTAAAGCCCCAATTGCTGGCATTAGTCACTGGTGTTTCTCCAGCCCACCCCCGTATTGGTGCTCTGCATTGCCAGCCTAGAACACCAGTGGCAGACCTGCACCTCCCCCTGTCCGCGGGCGCACCATAACCTGTGCATCTTCCCCAGCACCAAGAGAGTGCGGGCTTCCTTTTCTTTCCTTCTCCATGGAGAGAGCTGTAGACGCTGCCTGCAGCCACCCTCGGACAGAGGGGACTTGGTCCTGCTCCAGAAAAGGCAGATGAAACTCAAGGGACCCAGGCTAGGAGGTGCCACACAGACCAGCAGGCTAATGAAATGCTGTTTCTGAAAGTGAGAGGACAAATGCAGTCTCCTAGCCTTATGCACAAGGCAGAGCAGGTCCTTAAGAAGTATTATGAACTGCTCAGGCTTCCTGGTCTGTAAAAGGGGAAATGAAAGGAGACAGTGTTAAGTGCTGAGCACAGTGCCTGGCAAACAGAAAGCCCTTCCATGGGAGGCAGCAGTAGCAACCATCAGACTATTACTGCAGCTAATAAACGTTTGTTGAATGAATGAAGGCATCTCAGGAGGTGGTGTCCAGGCCCACCAGGTTCTCCCCTTCCAGGAGGAGCTGCCAAATGTTGAACAGAATGCAAGGGCCCGTAAGACTTTGAGGAATAGACTTGCTTCTGTTTCTAATTTGTCTAGGGACCTAGTGGAGTTCTTTGACTTTTAAATACTGCTCCTGAAACGCAGAACCCCTTAGTTTACTGTAATGTACATATTCATTCTTCAAGCATTTTGTAGATGCCGCTGGGCCAGGTTGGAGATGATAAATAAGACATGGCTTCTGGAGTCAAAGAACTTGCGGTCAACTGGGAGTAAGTCACAGTCCTGGGGGAGAAGTCTAGAAAAGTAACAAGTACAAAGTCCAGACGGAGCCCACAGGAAGGCCGCGTGAACCAGCGAGGTGGCTGGGGAGGGCAGGCAGGAGAGGCTCCCTGGAGAAGTGGAGTGGAGATTCCAGTGGGAGCTGCATGCCAGGTGGTGAGCCCTATGGCCCGAAGGCATGGCTGCGTCACAGTGCATTACTGGGGCAGCCAGAGTGCAGTTGCTGCTGCTGTAGGCAGTGTCGGGGGCGTGGCATGGGAGAGGCAAGGGAGGATGCAGGGGATGGTGGAGACAGGCTCGCACGGAGGCAGCCAATGGGGCCTACAGAGCCTGCTTGGCCGAGGGAAGAGCCCTGGAGTCACACACACACCCTGGCGGAGGTTTGGAAGTTGGGCCAAGGCATGATCAGACTTGCATGTTAGAAAGGGCATTTTAGATTTGGGGCGGCAGCAGCGTGCAGGACGACGAGGCTGGCTGAGTTTCTGAAAAGTGAGTGAGAGCATCACAGAGGGGTTTGGACATCTGTGGTGGGGGTCGGGCACGGCACTGGGTGACTTCTAATTCCTTTTCCAGGCTTACGTATCTATGAATCGCCCCCCCCCCATCATTTAAAATGCATTGTGGACCTTGCTATTTAAAAGCATCCTCCCAGCAATCTTTCTGTGAAGCACTGATCCACTTCCTAGTCTGTCTTCAGTGGAAATCCAAATGGTCATCTATCTATCTGCTTGGAGCCAGGCGAACCTGCACTGAGCCTCCTTGCGGCAGCCTGGCGGAGAGGCGAGGGGGCGGAAAGAGTGTCCCGAGTGTGGTGGAGAGGAGAAGCCCGGCCTTGCTCAAGGCTACGAGCTGACTGCCAGCTCAGGGGGCAGGCCCCTGCACGGGCTCCTCAAACCCTGCTTGATCACTGAGCCCTTGGGAGGTTTAAAGAGCCCTGGTGCCAAGTGCAGCTCTGGGAAGGAACCAGTTTAGAGATCTGCTTTAAGACCAAAACCCACGTCTGCCCAGTGTGGCCACCCACGTTCCCTTAGTCACTTGTCCACGCTGAGCACTCATTGAGCTTTCCGCATGCCGAGCACCACGCTAGGCACTGAGGTTATAGTTGGGAACAAAAGACACAGGGCGTCTCCCCTCCACCACCCCTACTGCTTGCAAGGCAGCGTTTCTCCTTCTGGGACTCTTATTTCCCCACCTGCAAAAATTCTTTGGATATACATAGCTTCTCAGATGTGAGGTGCATGATTACAGTTTCCAAAAGAGTCTGTTCTCAGAGACCAGGGTGAAAGGGAGCATGGCATCACTTAGATGCCAAGACCACTGGTGATGAAAAGGGCCTTTCTGCTCCACTCCTCCGATTACAAGGACTGACCTCCAGGGGCCAAAGGCCTGCCCCAAACACACGGAATATTCAAACATTCATGGAGGAACAGGGGTGAGATCTATGGACTGACCCCCACCCCCGATTTGGGAAAGGAGAAATGTAACCTTTGTCCTCTAGGTGAACCTCAAGGGACTTTCTACCTCCAATCCTGAGTACCAGGAGGGCAAGGTCAGGGACAGGCCTTCCAGGGAGACACCAACAGAGGCTGCCACCGGTCGGTCCTCCGAGCACTCCTCTTCCCACGGAGGGTGGTGGAGGACTCAGGGACCCGGCCTGTGGTTCCTCCTGGGACCTGGACCCGAATTTGCACGTCAGGACAGACATCAAAGGAGGGCAGAACAGAGGAGCCAGAAAGACACCCCCCCTTGGGGCTGCTCTCCAGGTAGGTGGAGACCGCTGTTAGGGAAGGAAGTCCCTGCTGTCCCTCCTCTGGTCCAGGGGACACCCTGAGTTCAGTAGTGATTCCCGTGACCTTGTCATTATTCTTGTCGGGTGCAAAGAAAGATAAGAGTAACTGGAAACAACAGCGAGGGTCACTTTACACTCTCTGCACTCAAATTCTTCTGTGGCTAATTAAAGTAGTATGTCAAAATGTCCCTTGGAAGAGATCTTTAAGTATATGCCTGTTAAGTAAATAAGGTTTTCACTAATTAGTGACACTCCTTCCCATCCCGCCTTGAAGTTCTTTGCCTAACTTCCCTGTGCCAAGAGGGTTGAGCAGGAAAGGGTGGAAGGAGTTGCCACCTCCCCTTCCCACAGGGAGTGGGGACAAATCTAGTCGCTTGTCATTTGTGGAGCTATCAGTTTCTCCTCCGGATGTTGATCAGATTTCCTGGGCTGGAACCAACTTACAAGGCTAGGGTACTGGAATTGTTCCAAGAAGCAAACGCTTTGCTTCTTACGAAGTCAACATGATTTCTTTCAAGGAAAAAAAATTTATCTTTTCTTTTTTTTTTTAAGTGCCTATGGTTTTTGAAGGGCAAATCTTTGGACTTTTCTCTAGAGATAGTGATTGTGAGATACATATCATTGGCTAAGACCACTCCCAGCACACACACACTCACAGAGGGGCATGGGGGGGGGGAAGGAAGCATCCAATATTCTGCAATGAGTCAGTGGCATGGCCAGAAATAGAATTTTCCAAACTCCCCAATACTTAATAATAGCAATATTAACAGTCTCTTTATAATTTTCTCGCAGCTCACATTTAATCTTCACAACTTTGGCGGGGGGGGGGGTCTGGGTAAGTCAATCTCAGGACACAGCAGGTAGATCTGCGTTCCAGACCAGCGCTGCCGCTTGCATGCTGTGTGACCCTGGCTGGTGTCTTCCTCTCTCTCGATCTCAGGGTCCTCAGCTGTGAAGTGGGAGAGTTGCACAAGTACTTCTCACCTCTGCCCACCGCTCACGTGCTGATTCCATGCTGCGATGCCCGTCCAGCCCAGGGTTCCCAACCTTGGCACTACTGGCTGTTTAGGCCAGACAATTCTCTGTTGGGGGGCTGCCCCGTGCACTGTAAGAGGCCTCATCCCTGGGCTCTAGCAATCCCGACCTCAGTTATGACAACCAAATATGTCTCCAGCAGTCGCCAAATGTCTGGGATGTAAAGTTCCCGCTCTAGTCACTGCCCAAGGACTCCTCCTCTAAGGTCAAGATCACGAGTGATTCAGTGGAAACAGATTGTCCCGGCCCTTTCTCCTCCCCAACGCCTTCACACTTTTGAAACACAACCTCTCAGACCTTTACTGCTTCTCATTTCTTAAATGCCCTAAGTGGTCCAGAGTATGTTTGGTGTGATAATGAACCAATTGATTTCATACTTTCTCCTAAGGAGAGTTCATGGGTTTATGTCCCCTAACTGAGCAGCCAGGCTCCCCAGAAATCCCTCGCAGAGCCCAGCTGGCCTGGGAACTGTATCTGCAGCCTGCAGGAGGCTCCGTGAGCATGGATTTGTCAGCACTCTTAAATCACTGGGCTCCGAGGAAGGCTTCTCCCAGCACAAAGATCCTTCCTTAGGAATCAATAGCTCGGGGCCTTCCATCACATTCAGAATTATCCTGGGACTTGTAAAATTTATTTTCCCCAAGCATGGCAAAACCCCAAAATGAAAGCCCCAAGGTGGGGGAGGGAAGAAGGCAAGGAAGGAGTCTTGCCAAAAAGGCCTTGTCCGTCAGCCCAGATGTTGCTGTGAGCAGAGGCTGATGTGCAAACGTGGACACTCGGTCTCATTTGCTGAGAAGAGAAAGACCCAGTGTGGTTTCCAGTGATCCTGTAATAATATCTCCTCCCAATCGAATACCTCTGTATATTTAATCAAGGGCAGAAGCATGTTAAAGACTGTCTTCCTTGATCTTCACTATCCTACCCTCATCACAGGGTTGCCGGTTTCACCATTTTGCAGAGGAGGAAACTGAGACATGCAGAGATTAAGCAATTTGTCCAAGGTCCCTAAGCCAGTAAGCAAGGGAGCCAGGTTTTAGGCCTGTGTCCTTTCCACTACACTGGGCTGTTTTTCCCAGTGAGAATCAGTTAAGGGCCAATTATCTAGTGGCGCTCATGAAAGAGGTGATGTTTTCTTCGTGTTTAATGCCACTTCTCAAACACTCTATCACCTCCCCCATGACAACAGAAATCCAGAGATCCTGTGCTACAGCCATAATTCATGCGATGAGATTCCTCTGGCCTTGTCCAGATCAGACTAACCTTTGGGAATGCTGGCACAATTCTTTATCCAAAGCCAGGAGCTTGGGTGGATCTTGAGCCCAGCCTCTCAGAACCCCATCACAAAGGAGGAACCATGGCTCTCTGGTGGTCCACATTATCTTAATGCCTCCCTCTTTCCCCTGAAGATAAAGACCCAATTTATCTGAGATCCTGAGGAGATGAGGAAACTCAAGCATCTCCCCTGGCAACAAGCATCCCTGGGTGAACCTTAGGGACAGAGGCTCCATCTTTCAGAATTCTCTGTGACAGCACTGGTTCCTCCTGAGGGTCGCTGACAAGCCAGCCCAGGCTCTGAGGGAAATGTCACACAGTGTGCAAAGAAGCAGATGGGAGAGGAAACAGAAGGGCAGCCCCCAGACCACTCAGCAAACCTCCTTCCCAGGCCCAGCTCAGATGTCGAGAGCCAGATTCACAGAACAGAAAAAGGGCAATGGAAATGGTAGCACCTTGCAGGTCACCCAAGCAGCCCTAACATAAGACTCTGCAAAAATAGAACACCCTAGCACACTCCGACCTTGAGCTGGAAGCAGCAACCATGGGGAAATGAGCAAATACTGGTTGAAAACTCTCCAATCCACCCAGGATCTGAGTCCTGGAGGTCCCATAGGCAGTGGAGTGACTGCCGGACAGAGACCCAACTTGAGTGCACCTTAGAGAAAGAAAGGAAGAGTTTCAGGTCTTGGTTTCAAGACCACCGTGAAAGACTGGGCACTTCTAATTCCTCAATGTATGCGCAGAACCCTGGACTCACACTGCTTTTGCCTAAAAATCCAGTTGGAATCATGAGAAAAGATAACGGAGAAAGGGGAAAGAATAATTAGGAATTTCTATTACCTGTACAGACATATATGTACATTTTAAGAACTTTACCTGCTCCTCACCTCCTCGCTGTAAATAACACATTCAAAGGAAATTTCCCCAAATTACTACATTCGTCAATTCACTATTTTTGATCAGTCAGCAATTATGAGTACCTACTATGCAGGGAAACACACATCCATCTCCACAGTAAAGAGAAAGCAGGCCATGGAGTGGAAAGAACTCTGAGTAGAGGACTAAGAACCCCTAGGATCTAGTCATACCTCTACAACAAATAGCTATGTGACCTTGGGCAAGATACTTGCCTTTACTGGGTTTCAGTTTTGACGTCAGTAAATTAAATGTGCATGTGAGTGTTGGATATGGGATGAGGTTAGACTAGATGCTCTTCAAGATTTCTCTGTTCTAGCTCTAATATTCTTTGGCTCTATGAGCTCTTATGAGTTCAAAGAACACACCAACACCAAGTACAGAAGAATGATCTCAGAGAGTGTGCGGGGTTGAGGATCAGCTGTTTCCTTGGAATGTTGCGTCTGTATCTGCCCTATTGCACCTGAGATCACAGAACCACCTGAAGTCCAGGAAGCATGTGGTAGAATGGTTTCAATCATGAAGGTGACCGTTGGGGGCTGTGGCCTGAGCTTGTTTATAGCATTAAGTTACTATTGGCCATTGAAGGGCAAGAAGTGAGAAAGTCAGTGGTCCTGAGCTGGGTGCCTTTGGCGCCCCCTACTGGACATCAAGGAACCTGCAGTACAGCTTCGTTCGCATTTGCAGTCAGGAAGGAAGACTGAGAACAAGAGACTGTCACAGTTCTTTTTAAAAGGACAACCTTCCTTTTATAGAGGTCGGTGGTCCTCTCTCTATAGGTCTATGTTTCACTCCTTAGAATTACATAGGCCGTTGGTCCACACATTCACAGGGGCACTCCTGTGCAGCGATAGGCGTTCTTAAGCAGACATCAAGGTGCCAGGTAATAAGCATCAGGGTTCAGAACACCAGGTGCAGCACAGATGGGGAGAAGGAAAGAAAGAGTAACAAGCAGGTATTTTGCTGTAGAAATCCCCAGTGGAAAGAAAGTCTTGGGAAATGCAGCAGGAAAAAATGTTGACTGCAGGCAGAGGATGGAGCTGGGTTTGGAGTATGGATTGATGCCTTCATGAAAGATCTCGAGGCTGGAGCAGCGACCTCAGGAGTTCAAAACACTCACACATGTTTAGAGATGGGGAACAGGTGAAAGATACACCCCGACCTGAGCAGCCCGCCCTTGACCTTCTCCAGAGACCATTAGTATCAACTGGAATATGCTAATCACGGTCCACTGTGCCAGTATCAAGACCCTAAACTCTCTTCGTTGCCTCTAAAATTAACTTTAGAATCTACTGCAAGAGAAATGTTCTTGATCCAGTCAGAGGGAGAGAAAGCACTTCTTCAAAGACCATATTAAGACAACCGCCATGTTTCCACTCTTCCATCCTCCCTCCCTGTTCTTCGTGGCTGAGAGTGAGGTAGAGTGTGACTCTGAATTCACTCTAATTCAGTCTTGGGTGTCTCCAACCCCAAGTCATCAGGGTCAAAAAGTCAATACCACTTCTCTTCCTACACTAGTTCATCCTTGATTCAAAACAGCATTACAGAACTGCCCTATTCCTGAAACCCGCTTCCCTTCTTTTCCACATGATTTCACTTGAAAAGTCCCACACCCATCCCAGAAGACATTTCAAGTGTGACTCAAGAATGTGTCCTGTCTGGAGAGCTGAAGCACCTCCTGGGATGCACAGCAGCCAGGTGCCCACCCTAACACCACCAGCAGCAGTATTCATTAATCATTACCAGAGGAGGGGATGTGTGCTCCCCCCCAACCCCTGGAGCGTCTCCCAGCCACTGGGAGAGGCTCCCATCCAGACTGAGATGACTTTGGATTCTTGAGTTGGTTTCTGCAGAACTGGGACTAACCAGGGCTCTCAACTACTGTACTGTGAAGAAGCGCACTGCATTGCTGGGCATGCCCCCAAGACTGGCCTGCTGCCCCATCAACACCTCACGTGTCCCCACGGGGTTAGAAGATGACCTCGGGTTCCCCTGGACCGCCTGAAGCTGGCTTGCCGGAGACAGGCTGAACGCGAGGAGACCACACCTCGGTCCGGCCAAGGCAGCTGTCAGTCAGCTACGCCGCGCGGGGCTGGCTCCCGGAGCTCCCTGCCACCCAGCGCTGTGCCCAGGAGATCGGCTTCCCCGGGTAAAAAGCGCCAGCCCCCCATTTCTCTTTCCCATTCTGGAAGCTTAGACACTCGGCCGAGGCCAATAGCTTGCCCGGCCCCGAGCTGAGCCTGCCTGGCTGGGTGACTCCCGAACACCCCCAAGCGCATCCCTCCTCACCTGCTCCGCCCCCTTCCAGCCCTGGCGCCCACTCCCCGAACGGCTGACCTCCGGGGCGCCCGCAGTTAAGAGGGCTGTCGCCCCGCACCTCCGCTCCCACCTCTCCGCCACCTTCAGCCCCGCTGCCGCCTCGCCCCCAGCCCGCAGGGAAGGCTCCGCGCGCCAGTGGAGTCCTGAGCCTCTTGGCAAGTTGGGAGCAAAGCCTCTGCCACCTTGGTGGTCTCTATCTTTCCTGGCTTGGGGCGGCATCCCCGCCACCCCTGCGGGCGGATCGCGAGGGGAGCCCAGGGCGGGAGAAACTTTCTCTGCCCGAGGGGGTGGGGGCACCGGAGCGGGTACTCACGCCAGGGTCAGCGCCGGGAGCCATGCCCCGGCTCTCTCAGCGCCACCGCCCCCGGGCGCCGGAGCGCGGGTGTCCGCTGCCGCCTCTGCCGACGCCGCCTCCCAGCGCCCAGCCCCGGTCCCGGGCTGGCCTCGAGCCTCCCGCCCCGACGCCGCTCGCCGGCTTTATACAACTCCACTCGAGCGCGCCCGGGCTTATGTAAAGGCTGGCGGAGCCCCGCAGCCAATGGCGCGGCGGCTGGAGCTCGGGGCCGGGGAGCGGGGGGCTCCGCGCGGCCAATCGCGGCCCGGGGAGCCCGGGGAGCCGGGTGGGGGAGGGCGCGCCTCCCGGCGCTGATTTAGGAGTCGGGATTGCGGCGGCAGCAGCCGGCAGCACGGCCGGCCTGGCCCGACCCTGCGCGGCAGTCACTGGGGTGGGCGGCGGTGCAGGCGGCGGCGCGGGCGGGCGTCCCCTTCAGGAGGCGGTGGGGCCTGGCAAGCGGGCCGAGGGTGCCTGGCGGGACGCTGGAGGTCCCGGGCGGGCGGGAAGCGGGGGTCCCTCGGGAGGAAGCGCTGGGAAGAAAGGCAAGGGGGAGGGGAAGGAAGGGTCGGCGAGCCCCCGGGCTCCGCGGCCACCCCTGCGCGCAAGGCCGGGGGCGGCGGCGGGAGCGGCGACGCTGCCTTCCCGTTCCCCCCCAGGGAGCGACCTGGCGTCGCCGGGCCGGGCCCGAGCGGCCGCTCCAGCCGCGCAGATGGCGAGATTGCGCGCTGCGGAGCGAGCGCGAAGCCGATCTTTATCCGGCCGGGGAACGTGTCCGAGCGCCTCCCGGGAACTGCTCAGTATGGAGAGCAGAGCTTCGCGACGGCCCCAGAGGGCGGGGAGCGGGCGAACACAGCTCGGAGATGCGGCGCGGCGGTGGCGTCGGCGCGCAGTGTCTCCTCCCCCCAGGCCCCCGCCCGCCCGCTGGCTGTGCCCCCAGCCCGCCCCCTAGCCCCTGCCCCAGCCGCGCCGGGGCTGGTCCCAGCCCACCTTCTCTGGTCCGGTGCGTCCTTCCAGCCTCCCTCACCGCTTTGCTTACAGGTACTGCTGCCCCCCTCCTCCACCCAAGCCCTCTGTGGTGGGCGGAATGGCCTTAGCCTCTCAGAACCCGGGCCCGCGGGGGCTGAGCTTGGGAAGAGTGGTGCTTGGTCAGCGGTGCCCAAAATACTCGTGTGCCGGACAGGAAACGAGCATAGTTCGAGAGTACTCTTAATTCCTTTATTTTGCGTCTAGAATAGAACCTGGCACATAGTAGGCGCTCAGTAAGGGCTTACTGAATGAATTTTTGAGCTTCCATAAGTCGTCTTTGGGTTTCTGAAAGTTGGGACACGGACAAGACTTTGGAAGAGAAAAGTCCGTTTAATAAGCCATCAGAAAGAGAGGGAGCTAGGACTGTTTACCCATCTATTGATGCCTTTGTCACCATCATCCTGGCATCAGGACACTTCAATCTTAAAAATACTCCAAGTATTCTTTTATGAAGGGCCCCACCAACCAGCCCATTTTCCCTAGACTTTGAGCAGAGCCTTCAGGGCCTACTTTAGATCCTGTTTTCCAGTGTCTGTGATTGTCCTCTGGAAAGAAGTAGCTAAGCATAGGCAACCCTTCTAGTTTAGAGGCCCTGGATCTAGCTCAGGTTCTTAACCCTTTGAAGGTTAGGGACACTTTTGAGAATCTAGCAAAAATTATTGAATTGTTTCTTTAGAAACACACACACACACACACACACACACCTTGAGTGTAATTTTGGGATCATTAGGGACCCTGAGTCTCTTTTAGGGCTCTCTCTGTCTGATATAAACCTGTTTCTCTGGGGGTCTAATGCAGTAGTTTATAATCACCCGCTTTTAGGGGAAGCATAGAACCCTTTTGAGCCTTTCAAGAATCTGATTAATGTTATCAGTCTGCTTCTCAGAAAAAAATGCTCAATCATATACTCACATACATGTTGACATACAAGTTTCGGGGTTTATAGATCCTTTACTATTTAATATAAGACCCCAGATTAAGACTCCTCACCTAGCAGCAAATAGACGTGGCACCAAGGGCACACCTAACCCCTAGCTCTCTCCGTGGGGATTGCAGCCACCCTGAACCCTGCTGCATCATGCCACCACCCTGCCTGAGGTCCTCTGAGTCATGTGATTGATGATGGTCCTGGCCCCTGAGAGACCATCTCCACACTTGCCTCTGCATCTTGGTCCCCACCATCCTCTTGGTGTGGATATAAGTTGTGCAGGTTGTCATGTTCTATCTGATCTGTGAGCGTTCCTTACCTAGAAACTCTAACTCAGGGAGACAGCAAGTGATTGGTAATTAACCAGTTTCACTCGATCCCAAGCATCTGAGCACACCTTTCATGGTTTCTGTTCTCACCTCTCTTTCTGCAGGTGAAGCTGTGAGCAACAGCCCCAGCTGTGGAGCCTCACCTCACCTAAACCTGACAGATTTAGTAACCTGCGGGGTAATTATCAGCATTAGCCTTCCAGATGTGAATAGGCTCTCTGCACAAAGCGGCTCCGTAATGATCTCACACTTCCCTGCGGCTAGCCAAGTCAGGGTGCAACACCCAGAGGTGTTGGCGAAGGACAGAGAAATGCGGGAAATGATGGACACATTCTCACCAGGAAGTTCTCCAGGAAATGCCATCTGGTTTCTGTACTTGAATTTCTGAGGGTTGAGCCAGTAGGCTCAGCCATCCTGGTTCTATAATTTCTAATTCCTCTAATGTCCTCCATGGCCAAGTGCTCAGTTCATGTCTGTGTCCACTCAAGGCTCCAGCCTTGCTCTGTTCATCTCATGGTAGACATCTTACCCTCATAATTGCACGGACACACCCTGCTTTCTGTGTACCCAGAGAAAGCACCTTATAGACTAAATTGTGCTCCCCACCCCCAAACTTATATGTTAAAGCCTTAACTTCCAGTGTGATTGGTGTAAAGCCTTTAAGAGGGGGGGCAATTAAGTTTAAGTGAAATCAAAAGGGTAGGACCCTAATCCTCAGGCCTCATAAGAGAAAGAGACACTGGAGGTCTCCCCCTCTCTGCATAGACCAAAGAACAGGCATGTGAGGACGCAGGGAGGCGTGGTGCTTTGCTATGGCAGCCCAAACAGGAAGACACACATTTTCAGCACACCCTTACCCCATCCAGCTTGTTCAGTCTTCCCCCAAAACTTTTACTCTAGCCTTTTTCACTCCTGTGAAGTCTCTCCATGTTGTCACCTGGCCTTATTTATTCTAGGACACTGGCCTAGAATATTTTTTTCACCTTTTGGTACCCTAACTAAGTCTCGCCTCTCACCCCACTTTCCCAGCTGTTCTAGCCAGGGGCTTTGCCTCGTCAGCTCTCTCGCAGACCTATAGTGACTTAGCACTCTATTATGCGATTGTCCTGTTTTCTCTCTAATTGTTTCTTACCCATAAAACTGGTCTTTCCTATCAGAATGAAAGCTCCTTTATGTCCAGAGTTTGTACCTTTTCCATGACAACCTCCTAGAACCCAGCATGAACTGGGTGCAGAGGGAATAATACACAGTGTTTGCTGATTAATTTATTCCAATTAAACATATTTATTTAAAAAAGCTAAAAAGGTTATGTAGTACTTCATTTTCTAAAAGCTCAAGACATTTGTGTGTGTCATTTCAGTCATCCTGAAAGCCTGTCGGAGCGAGGCCCTCCGGAAATAGCTCTCTCCTGTAATCCAGGCAGGCTGAGTCCATAATGTTCAGAACCATACACACCCTTCTTTCTCCAAATCAGAGCACATGTGATCCTTGGTTTCCTTGTGACCCTCACTTGCCCACTTGTCTGTCTCCTCCTTCTCCAGATGGAGAGGAAATGCCAGGGAATCTCAGGTCTTAGAGACGCTTCATACCAACAGATCAGTTGCAAAAGAAAAGAGAAGTTGGCCCTGGCTGGTTGGCTCAGCGGTAGAGCGTCAGCCTGGCGTGCGGGGGACCCGGGTTCGATTCCTGACCAGGGCACACAGAAGAAGTGCCCATTTGCTTCTTCACCCCCCCCCCTTCCTCTCTGCCTCTCTCTTCCCCTCCCGCAGCCAAGGCTCCATTGGAGCAAAGATGGCCCGGGCGCTGGGGATGGCTCCTTGGCCTCTGCCCCAGGCGCTAGAGTGGCTCTGGTCGTGGCAGAGCGACGCCCCGGAGGGGCAGAGCATCGCCCCCTGGTGGGCAGAGCGTCGCCCCCTGGTGGGCGTGCCGGTGGATCCCGGTCGAGCGCATGCGGGAGTCTGTCTGTCTCTCCCCGTTTCCAGCTTCAGAAAAATACAAAAAAAAAAAAAAGAAAAGAGAAGTTGGTACAGTTCCTCAAGGCTTGGAGCGAGAGGTCTTTGGAATTTGGAAAGTAACATATATTCTAAAACATCCTCTGTGAGGTTTTGGGCAGTATCTCATAATCAGCCGTGTTAATATTTCTGCAGTTAAATATATGAATGTTCCCACTACGTAGGTGTGAGGGTAAAGTAGCAACATGTCAGTTTAGGTCTGGTTTTTGTTGCCAGATGAGTTTTGGTACTACACTTGAAAACACACAAACAAAAACCCCTCAATGTCTACCCTCGATTTTCATAGATATGGGAATTTGAGAATCACAGATAAGGGATGGCGGAATGGCATTATAGGTTTGGTTGTCCAGAAAGAAGGATGTTTTGGGAGGATGTGAAAAGCAGCAGTAATGACAAATGACAAGTCATAAACTATGAAAGAAATAAGGAGTTTGAGGGAGTCTGAGGACTCCTGGTTCTATAATTTCTAATTCCTCTAATGTCCTCCATGGCCAAGCGCTCAGTTCATGTCTGGGTCCACTCAAGGCTCCAGCCAGGTGGAGCCTAACCAGGTGGTACTGAGTTGGAGTCCTTTTTTCTAAGGAGTCTGTGTTTTTCAGATGACAGTGAGTTTCAGGTGCACTTGTGTTAACAGCGGTTTATAAGCGGCAGACGTAAGGAATGGACTTATTTTTTTCTTTCTTTTTTTTTTTTTTTTTGTATTTTTCTGAAGCTGGAAACGGGGAGAGACAGTCAGACAGACTTCCGCATGCGCCCGACCGGGATCCACCCGGCACGCCCACCAGGGGACGATGCTCTGCCCACCAGGGGGCGATGCTCTGCCCCTCCGGGGCGTCGCTCTGCCGCGACCAGAGCCACTCTAGCGCCTGGGGCAGAGGCCAAGGAGCCATCCCCAGCGCCCGGGCCATCTTTGCTCCAATGGAGCCTTGGCTGCGGGAGGGGAAGAGAGAGACAGAGAGGAAGGGGGGGTGTGGAGAAGCAAATGGGCACTTCTCCTATGTGCCCTGGCCAGGAATCGAACCCGGGTCCCCCGCACGCCAGGCCGACGCTCTACCGCTGAGCCAACCGGCCAGGGCAGGAATGGACTTTTGAGGGGAGACAAGTAGGGGTGAAGATGACAGAAGGTCTGGTGGAGAAGCCACAAACCATGGTCGACTTCCATGTGGTCAAAGAGAGTTAGTCCAGAAAGGCTTGAATTGGGAGCGCATGCTAGAGGCAAACCTCTCCAGGGAGATGGAGGCAGGCCTGAGAACCACGAAATAAAGGAGGACATTGTAGAACCCTAGTCAGTCTGACTGGAAAAGTCAGCATCTCTTGGGGTTGGGAACCTAGGGGCAATGATGCAGGAAGATGTCTTCTCGTGGTGTTAATCCTTACCCAGGTGGCTTGGGTGCTTTGAGGGTCCCCCATATTGTATAGAGTGGCTTTGCTGTGTGGAGGACAGTAAGGGAAGGCTGTGGTGAACCCCCGACTGCTCTGCTCTCTATGCCTGCTTAAGATGCTCAGCCAGCAATGCCCTCCTTAGTCAGCAGGCTCCCTGGAGACCAAGGTCAACAACAGGGAAGCTTCATCTTCAATCTTAAGGCTAGCTTTGTTGCTGACCTTGGTCCTGCTTTGCTTTGTTCCTAAGTCTTTGTACCTGCTCGTCTTATCTTTCTCTTCTGACAGAGCTCTCTATCTGGGGCCCCTAGCTCTAATAACTGGGTATCTATGTCATAATTCTCCCATCTTTGTACCCTATCCCATGACCCGGGTGCTCAGGGACTAGGAGACTGGGGTTCAGATACTGTAACTTCCCTCCTGTGGCTGAGTCTTTTACCGCCTGCCGACTCACATTCCTGACATCAACTGCCTTCTTGAACCTCTGCCGGTTGCCTCATGCCAGATTTTTTGGACATGCCCCCAACCTGGCCTCAATTCCTACCGCCACCAGCTGCCAGGACCTCCCCAGATCCTGGCCCTGCCTTGGTGTGTAGGTCTTGATCCAGGTTCCAGCCCCTCCTGGTCTGGCATATCCAGCTGCCAACTCCGCCAGGTTTCTGACAGACACGAGCTCATGGTCATGGTTTAATGAAGGAGAAGGGGAACCCCTGTAGCAACTGGAGAGGGGTTGCAGGCATATAGTAGCAGCAAAAGCTAGGGAGCTTCCAGGCTAGGGCGCCTTGGCCAGATTCCTCCTAGGGGAAGAGAGAGGAATGGGTGAAAATTGAACAGGAGAGGAAGTAAGCAGGAAGAAGCCCATAAAGGAGAGAGAAAGGGAAGGGCAGATAGTAGGAAAAGCAGCAAAGGATATGGAGAGAATGTTTTTCGTCTGACTTGAACTGAGCCTGAAGGTTCTTCTCATCAACAAAGAGTCAAGCATTGACCTAGAACAGGGGTCCCCAAACTACGGCCTGCGGGCCACATGCGGCCCCCTGAGGCCATTTATCCGGCCCCCGCCGCACTTCCGGAAGGGCACCTCTTTCATTGGTGGTCAGTGAGAGGAGCATAGTTCCCATTGAAATACTGGTCAGTTGGTTGATTTAAATTTACTTGTTCTTTATTTTAAATATTGTATTTGTTCCCGTTTTGGTTTTTTTACTTTAAAATAAGATCTGTGCAGTGTGCATAGGGATTTGTTCATAGTTTTTTTTATAGTCTGGCCCTCCAATGGTCTGAGGGACAGTGAACTGGCCCCCTGTGTAAAAAGTTTAGGGACCCCTGACCTAGAAGATGGGAAGGATAATGAGCCAGGGTGTGTGTTGGGGGAGGGGAGACAGACAGACAGACATGAGGAAAAGAGAAAGGGAGGAGTGAAAAGATGGACTCTCAGAGAGCAAGTAGGATAGAGGTGGAGGGCTAATAAGAATGGGTGGCCAAGAATAGATGGCCTCTGGGAAAAGGGACACATGTTTGTAATTTGGAAAGGACGTTATGCCTCTCCCTGATTTCCTTAGCTGGGGATCACTGAGCACCTCCTTCCCTCATCCCCACACCCCCACTGTCTCTGCACATCTTGGTTTTTTCCTGGTTTGCCCTAAACTCCACCCTCATCTTGACACCAAATTCCATTAAAGATAGAATGGATTTCTCGCAGGTTCAGCTTCCGGGTCTGGAGGGATTGTTATGCTCTGCCAGACGCAAGGGTAAGATGGGGATAAGGAAACCCACTTCATGGCTCTTCTAAGGAACAGGGGAGATAATGTATGCACCGCACTCAGCAGGGCGCCTGGTACGTAGTGAGTGTTCCACAAATGTCATTCTTCTTCTGCCTCCAATCTCTGTTCCTAACCTGCCACCTCCACCTGCCTGTCCTTCCTTTGAAATACCACTCACTTTCATCTCTTTCTCTTTACTTCCAGACCTTTAGCTCCCGGAAGTTGTACGTCTTCAATGGCAGATCTGTAGGGCCCCCCCCACCTTCATATCCTCCTCACCCTGATCTATAGCAATCCTTTCATTTGTGTAGCATTTAACATATTTTGAAAAACATCATAAATGAAGTCTCAGAAAGGTGGCTTGCCCAACATGACACAGCTAATAAAAAGCAGAGCTGGGACCCAGATTTAAGTCTGGGCATTGCCCACTGACCACAGAGTCAAGGAATTGCTTCTTTCATGGGGGATATTCCTGAGGATAGACACCTGGCTTTATATTTCCCATAAATATTTTTAGGGTCTGATCCACAGGAGGCCCTCACCCAGTGTCAGCTGATTCACTTCTTCCAGGCATCCAAAGAAGGGCAGGCTCACCCCGGCCTCGGCCCTGCCTCCGTGGTGGGAGGGTCCGGGGGCTTCAGGGTTGCTCTGCTCAGGCCTCTGAGGCAGGACCCAGCCCTGCCCCAGGGCTGTGCACGTGGTCGATGAGGGCTGACCAGAGCAAAGCCAACATTCCATCCTATAGTAAGCAGGGAGAAAATCACAAGGAATTATGGTTTGTTTAAGTGTAGCTCAAACCGGTCGAGAATAAAAGCAACTCTATGCTCATAGCAACAGAAAGGAATTGAGATTTCATGAAAGGAAGGCTTTCTTCTCCGTGAGAGTTGTGAGATGTTAGAACCAGATTCCTGCAGAGGTTGTAGAAACTGCTCCCCTGGAGGTCTTTAAGAGCTGGAGCACAATCCGCTTTTCAGCGCGAGGTGGATGTAATGGTTGCAAGTGCAGAGCTGGGGCACGGGCAAGGGGGCGGGGGTGTAGGAGACCTTGGGAGGCAGGCAGGAGCTCAACAGCAGGGCCAGTGCTTGGGACAGGGAGGGGAGGGCAGGCCCCAGGGACACAGGGGGTCAGGGTCAGGCAGTAAGAACAGAGTTCTGAGAAGAGATCCCACAGGCAGATTGTTGTCTGATCTGTTCAATTCCTGCCAGCTGGCTGGGGCTGTGAGCACTGCGGCTGGCTGGCGTGCCAGCCAGGAGCTCATTCTGGACCCTCGGGGGCCAATGGGACCCAAACAGTCAAAGCTAAGTCGTTTTCCATACACGGAACCTCAGTACAAAGCTAAGCAGGGCGCAGAGGCTGGCCCAGCAAATATCAGATACAAATAACTGAGCCCAAAGAGCCTCTTTCATTGTGTTCCTTAAACAGGGGTGATTGGGACGGACTCCAGGTCCATGGACCACCCCAGGTAAAAGTGCCACATCTTCCTGGAGTACCCACTTTTACTAGACATGTTAGGGCTGGGAGGCAAGGGGGAAGTGGTAGGTAATTTCACAGGTAAGAAATTGAAAATGCCCTTTTCATCTCAATAAATCTGGATGTATCATGGAGTCAAATACAAAATGGTGCATGCGTATTTCAGGCAAAGCATGAGCCTTTAAAAGACCTTCTTTCTCAGCTTCCTGCTGGGTCAGAGGTCCCCCCAGCCCATTCCTCACGGGCCCCTGGGGTGAGGGTGTGTGATGACCTCCTCCTGCTTTTAGAGCACTTGCGTAGAAAAGTTTGACCAGGCTGTTTGAGTATTTACAAAGCATTGTCTGGTGCACTGTTTCATCGGGTTATTCGGCAAACATTTAAGCACTCTTTGTCGGTCAGGCACGATGTCCTTCGTGACAAAGAAGTGAATATTTATATTTTCCCTGTAGTGGAGTTGAGGAAACAGGCCCAGCAAGATGGGGTGACCCCTCCTTGGCAACAAAATTCACAGGTGGCGAAACAGGGTCAGGGCTGTGGGTGCCCTTTTGCAGCGTGCTGGTCTTATTGCATCATGCCTGCGCCCTTCCCCCTCTGCGGTCCCCCACACACACTCGTTTTCTTCTGCTACACGACATTCATTGCCATGTGCCCCCTCCTAGGAGCCTTCAAGGCAAGAGGGACAGGTCCAGGGCAAACGGGAGGCCAGGACATCCAGCTGGTGCCCTGGCCTTTTCTCCTGCTGGTGTAGTTGACGTGCTCCGCACACATGTATAGATAAGGACGTTAGCACCGAGCCACCAACTTCCCCAGGTCACAGGCAGGGCTGGGCTGGCAGAGCTCTGGCTCAGTGTACAGCCCAGGGGCGTCTGGGATGTGATCAGTTCTCAGCATGGCCAAGGATAGATGGGTCACCAGCCAGCATTTATCCAGGGCTTGTTAGGGGTGGGCTCTGTGTTAGGCCAATGGGGGAACAAAGATGAATAAGACCTTCTCTGCCTTCAAGGAGCATACAGAACAGCAGGGGATCGATGCCCAGCTCCTCAGAAAGAGGGAAGCACAGGAACAGGCTGGGGAGATAAGGCCAGTAAGCGATGTCCCTCCTGCATCCTGTTCCCTCCACCTGGGGGCAGGGGCCGGGGCCGGGGCAGAAATGTTTCCCTGACTTGCTTCTCTGGCTCCACGTGCTTATTCATGATAAGCTCATTCTCTGTCAACCATTCTCCTTCCTCTGCAGTCCTCCAACAGTCCCCCAACCAGAGCCACCAAGGCCTGTGTTCACAAGCTGACCCACCTGACCGATGCTTTGCCTGTGCCAACAGTACACACTCAGGCAGTGAGTACCTGTGCTCAGTGCTGTTCACCTGCTTTAACTATGTTATTCATCCCAAAAGCGTATGACTCTATTATTGTATCCATTTTAGAGATGAAAGAAGCTGAGGGGATGTGAACAGCAAGTATGTAGCAAAGCTGGAACTGTCACTCAGGTACACTCTAGACCAGGGGTCCCCAAACTATGGCCCGCGGGCCACATGCGGCCCCCTGAGGCCATTTATCTGGCCCCCGCGGCACTTCTGGAAGGGTACCTCTTTCATTGGTGGTCAGTGAGAGGAGCATAGTTCCCATTGAAATATTGGTCAGTTTGTTGATTTAAATTTACTTGTTCTTTATTTTAAATATTGTATTTGTTCCCGTTTTGTTTTTTTACTTTAAAATAAGATATGTGCAGTGTGCATAGGAATTTGTTCATAGTTTTTTTTTATAGTCTGGCCCTCCAATGGTCTGAGAGACAGTGAACTGACCCCCTGTGTAAAAAGTTTGGGGACCCCTGCTCTAGACAGCCTCTAGCCATCCACACACAGCCTCATTTGGGCCTCACAATGATGCCATGGTGCAGGTAGATGGGGAAATTGGGGTCCAGATGGATCAAATGCATTGCCACACTCAATGGGAAAGTGGCGGGGCCTCACAATGATGCCATGGTGCAGGTAGATGGGGAAAGTGGGGTCCAGATGGATCAAATGCATTGCCACACTCGATGGGAAAGTGGCGGCTGGAATCCAGGTCCAATTCCTAGTCTGTTCTGTTACATTTTGTTGCTGGAATCAGAAAATATTTCCTGTATATTCACAGTAACCCTGTACCCAACCAATCTTTGGAGAATTGGGTCTTTGTTCCTTCCGATTGTGTGAAAACACAGACAGAACGGTCACTGGAAAAGCTTGAAAGCCTGCCACCTGGTGTCTTCCCCAGTGGCGGTGGCGGAAACTGGGCCCAGGGCCTGTGAGCACTGGCCTTGGGAGTCCATGACAGGAAATTCGTAATAGAAGTTGGAACTTACTGCGTGCTAGGCGCTCCACCAAGTTCTTCAAATGTCTCTCCTCTTATATTTTCCCCACATTAACCATGTGAGGTTGGTCCTTTTATCAGCATCCCCATTTCAAAGATGAGGAAGCTGAGGTTCAGAGGTTAAGTAACCCATCCAAGCCCTCCCTGCTGTTAAATTTTAAAACGGAGATTAAATTCCAGGTTTGTATGACCCCAGGAGCTGCTTCCACTTCACACTCCTAACACTGCCTCCTGACACCTTATGCCATCAGGCCACTGCATACCTCTCCCATCTCATCCCACAGCTCATTGCTGGCTTCTGAAGCTCAGAGAGGCCGCCTCCTCAACCATCCATCCAAGGAGCTCCTACGCCAGCCCAGGTCTCCACTGTCCCGTTAACTTACTGCGTCGCCTTCTTAGGGCTTAGCACTCCCTGAGGTCGTCTTATTTAGCTGTGTGTGTGCTTGTTTGGTATCCGTTCCCCACTGGGAATGTCAGCTCCACGGGAACAGAGACTGCTGTACCCGGTACCTCGTACAATGCTTGTGAAGCTACTCCATAAATATTTACTGGGTGAGTGATTGGAGTGGCAGGGGAGAACAGCCCCTTCAACCGGTATTTTATGCATTTAACTCACAGGGCTTCTTATCCCTCCTGTGGTTTCCTGTCATCCTTGCCTCCTTCCTCTTTGGACCACTCCCTTACACATCCCAGACCAGAGGCAAACTTAGGCCAGAGCTAGGACTTGGTTTAATTTGATAGATAAGCATTAAAATGCCAGAATGCATTAAAAACAAGATGCTTTGTATTTCTTGTCCTCGGTATTTGATACAGTTGAAGTGTCTGGGTTTTTCTGGTAGTGATTGTTGTTAATTCTTGTAATTAGCTCGTACCTTATAGATATTGCACTTGGTCATTTAAAAAGAGGCTTAATTGTTCATTCAGGCCTGGAAACTATTCTGTTCTCCAACTTTATTACTTCCACCACCACATCCAGAACCTGGAAAGGTAGATTAGCATCTCGGGATTATAAACTGCCTGTTCTCACTCAGCCACATTTGGATGTGCTCCAGAAAACAGACTCTGGTTTGTGAATTTGAATTTAGAGTCCTGTACTTGTAATGAGAAGCCCAGACCCAGGCACAATTCCTAAAGATCTGCTGAAAATATACTGCTCACAAAAATTAGGGGATGTTTCAAAATGAATATGAAGTGATTTAAAAAAAACACTTGATTTTTTTTTATTAAACAGGAACATTAGAAAAGCAAATGACAAGTCAAAGAAAGTTGTTTGATTATGCAAATGAGATGCAAAACCAACTTGTATTTCATTGGTGAAAATGCACTGTACAAAAGGCTGAAACGTACCAGAGTATCTGCACGTTCCCTGTCCCCTAATTTTTGTGAGCAGTGTATAAAGCTGAGTACAAATACTTACAGATGAGTTTATAGCCAAAGACATGAGCGACCTCAGAAGGGAAAAACCACAGTGGCTAATGGTCATTAGAGCTTCACTGATGTAATTTCAAAGAGTGGGGACAGCAACAATCCCAATTAAATACAACCAGGAAAATTGAGCTCTGTGCCAACAGCCCCACTGTGGTGATGTGGTGGCAGGGCAGCGTTGGGGGTGAGCATGGACTTGGAGCCGGCCCCCTGACTTCTTGTCTGGCCCTGTCTCTGTCTCGCTGTATGTCCTTTCTTCACCGGAAAAATAAGACAGAGCTGGCTGGTCTTTCAGACTCCCTGCAGTTCTGCTGTTCTAGGCCTTTACTGGAGGGTGGGGGCAGGAGAAGGGGCTGGAGGGAAGGACTGAATTCCTACTTGACATCAGGTACTGGCTAGGCATGGCAGCATCCGGTCCTCACAGTGGCCCCACAAGCACGGTCACTATTTGCAGATGAGAAGGGGGGAAGAGAGGTTAAGTGATATGCTGAAGTGACACTGCTGGAACATGATGGAGCTTTGCCACGGGCATCTGGCAATTACAAACCGTCTTCACCGGTGCTCCAGAATATCTAATTCCTAGAAGTAGCACTCACCTCCTAAGAAGCAGCACTTGGGTCTGCACAGTGACCGGGGAAAGAGGAGCACAGCTGGGGTTGTCAGATTTCTTGGTTTATTTCAACACCATTCTCTGGCTCCTAATTAGGCAGCTCAGGGGTGAGATGCTAACGTGGATGTAAGTAATGAGCAGCAGACCTTGTGTCACAGGCTGACCCTGGATACAGGACACAGAATGATTCTGTAATTACACCAGCCAGGGTTTATCGGGGACCTCTTCTGTGCCAAATACTGACAACACAACAAAAACAATAGCAACAATAACAACAACAGCAGCAGCAGTTGGGGGCTCACTGTGCACTAGGCAGAGTGATGTACTCTTCAGCCTGTCTCCTGTGAGGGGAGTAAGACCACTCTCCCTTTTTGCTGGTTAGGGAGATCAAGTCTCAGTCTCTAAGAGTTGAAACAAGTACCCCAAGGTCGAATAACCGGGATCACCACGTTTCTGGTTCTGGATGATGAAGAAGCTGGTAACTCACCAAGTAAGCCAAGGAGCCGTATTTTCTGAGTGAACAATTAGAGCACGTGATCTGATGTCTGGTGACGTCAGGCTGGTGAGGAGCAGGCTCTTTGAGAAGTGCAGGGGCAGTGGCTATCAATATGGTTCTCAGCAATAGTTACTTGCGTCTTGGGGCTCCCTCTGTTCCATGCCGACCACTCTACTCTCTGGCTGTCCAAAGCCCTCCCGCAAAGGCTCATCACTCTGACCTCCCTCCTCCAGAGTCTCCTGTGCTCCAAAGTTATGATTTCTAATATATGTATACAATAAAATTGACTGTTCTCAGGTTAAGCAATCCCCCCATTTTGTGGGAGGAGACAGAACAGGAAAGTGATGATTAGTGTAATTCAGGGGTCCCCAAACTTTTTACACAGGGGGCCAGTTCACTGTCCCTCAGACCGTTGGAGGGCCGGACTATAAAAAAAACTATGAACAAATCCCTATGCGCACTGCACATATCTTATTTTAAAGTAAAAAAACAAAACGGGAACAAATACAATATTTAAAATAAAAAACAAGTAAATTTAAATCAAGAAACTGACCAGTATTTCAATGGGAAAACTATGGGCCTGCTTTTGGCTAATGAGATGGTCAATGTGCTCCTTTCATTGACCACCAATGAAAGAGGTGCCTCTTCTGGAAGTGCAGCGGGGGCCGGATAAATGGCCTCAGGGGGCCGCATGTGGCCCGCAGGCCGTAGTTTGAGGACCCCTGGTGTAATTCATACTAAGGTGTGAGTGACTAACTTTACTTGGAGGTGTTCATTCTTTTAAAAAGAATCTGGTTTATTCATGAACAGCTCTCTCTGATAGAATCCAAGCTGCCTGGCATTCCAGGCTCTGTGGGGGCAGGTGGAGAGAGTACCCCTCCCCAAGGGGCTGTATTCTGAAAGGAGCTTTTTATATCCTCCTTCTTATCTCCGAACCAAGCTTAGTAGCACAGGGGAGCCCTTGGAAAACCCTAAAGGCAAAGCACCTATCCAATTGGCATCGTCTCACCTTTTGAGACCCCTTCTTTGGTGAAAAACCGTTTTAATAAGGCTGTAATTTTGTTACAGAATTTTGTAATTAAATATCCTTAAAAATAATGAGGTTGCAGGCCCCTATCTCCCAATTTATCATAGACTTAATGCCTTAAGTTAGACAGTGTTTAATCAAGAAGGTATCCCCATTGTAACTCTGTGCAGGCCTTAGAGATAGGGAGTGCTCTAAATTTATCATGAAGGTTGCTTTCTGCTCTTGAGATGTTATTCTGTTTACCAAGTTGCAAAATAAATGGTGGCTTCTTAGTCAGAAAGAACAGTCTCTCTCTCTCATTCTGGCCTTCATCCCAGGCCCATGGGCCTCTCTCATCCTCAGGTAAATCCATCTATCAGCTCCCTGCAGGTTCAGAATTGGCTTCTTCTTTGAAGGAGCAAACGTGCTCCCCCTGCTGGCTGAGGGCAGCCAATACAGCAGTGTGTTGCAAAATCACAACAATCTTAGGTTTTCCTTCAAACCACAGGATGAGCACCTACTATGTGCTGAGTGCAGTGTTAAGGGATATAAAGATGAGAAAAACCAGGCCCCTGTCCTTACAGAGCTTACAGAGCTTAGCGTCTTGTACATAATACATAAAACAACCTATTACTTGCCTCTTGAAAAAGTCAGATTTCAGAAAGTGAAAAGCAAGAGAATGGTCGATGTAAGGAGTCCTAGAATGTTAGGGTGAAGGAGACCCAAAGAATCACGTACTTGAATCTCCTTTTATAAGCGAGGAGGAAGGAGCTCAGAGAGATCAAATGCCCTGGATGTGAGAGACAGAACGGCGATCTGGGCTCGCCAAGAATTACAGGCTGAGGAGGAGCGCGGGGCCGGTGGGAGGGGCCGGATATGTCAGGGAAATAGAGAAAGAAGTCTGAGTCGCTGCCACAAGAAATCCAGCCTCATTTACAGAGGAAGTGAAATGGTCTGGTTAATTTAATTTCCTAATTAGATGAAAATTCAGCAAAAAGCCTGCATTGTTAGAAATGTTGATTTTAAAACTTCCTGAAATGTTTTCCACTTTTCTGCCTTAATGAGCAAAGTAAGGTAACAGATTGTTCGTTGATCATTCCGGAGCTGGCAGGATCTCGCAATATTTTAGATATAGAGGGTAAACAAGATTAGAGATATAGACCCTTTCAGGGGTTCTTTACATCTTTAGAAGCAACATACGTGCCAGCCATTTCCCCCTTTATCATCAACCACCGTATTCAAATTTATTTATCAGGGTGAGGAAGTTGCATACAGAAAACATATAATTAAGTGAGGATTCTGGCTCACTTTTCTCTGGTTAGTTGAGGCTTTGCTGGGTTGTTTAGAGCGGTCCCTGGCGAGCCTCCTGCACAGCCCTGACCTCACCCTTGCAGGGCTGCACTGGGCACCGGGGTTCCAGTGAGGAGCCATGCAGAATTTCTGGGCTTGCTTCGGAAAGGTGCACGTAGGACATTCCACTGATGATTCTGGCTGGCTTATGCTCAAATTCTCCCTGCTGAGACACCCCCATCCCCAGAAATTTGCTGAGCAGTGACTTTGTCTAAATGGGGGGCCTCGTGGGATTTGGCTCTAGCCTGTGTATGATAACCAGCCTCCCAGATAGCCCTCAATGCTCCCCGCCTCCCAACATTCACACCCTGTGTAGCTCACTCATACATTACACCAGGACTGATCTGTACAACCAATAAAATACGCCAGAAGTGATCGAATGGCACTTCCTAGGTTAGGTTATAAAAAGGTGTTGTAGCTTTCATCTTGGTGACTCTCTATCTCAGATCTTTTGCTCTGGGGGAAACCAGCTGCCGTGGCCTGAGCATCACTGTGAGGAAACCCAGGATGTGGACAAGGAACTGAGGCCTCCAGTCAACAGCTCTGTGAGTGAGCTCGGAAGCACACCTTCCAGCCGCCATCAAGCGTTCAGGGGACTGCCACTCTGGCCTACATCTGGTCTACAACCTTATGGCAGAGCCTGAGCCAGAACTACCCACATTGCCCACCCTCGGAAACTGTGTGAAGTAACAAACTCTTATTGTTTTAAGTTGCTAATATTTAGGCTAATTTTTTTGCACAATAATAGAGAACTAATAACATCCAGGGGTTCTCAAACTTTTTATAAAAACCGCCCACTTTTGCAGTGCTGGTCAACCTGGTCCCTACCGTGCAACCAAACAGCGCCGCGATTGGCCCATCATGAAAGCTGGAACGCCCACTAGTGGGCGGTAGGGACCAGGTTGACCAGCACTGCAAAAGTGGGCGGTTTTTATAAAAAGATGACCCCTGAGTCCTGCCTGAGATAGGGAACCCTAAGGCACTGCTCTTTCTGGGACCCCTATCTGAGTGGCTTGGGGAAGATTGGTATTCTGGAATTTTAAATCCAGAAGGCGCCTGGGAGCTTGGCTAGTCCAGTTTCCTCATTTTACAGATAAAAAAGGAGGATCCAAACAGGAAGGGGCTTTGTGTGGAGCCATGCTGCGGCAAAAACTCGGGTCTCCTGATTTGGGGTATAGCCCCTTCTTCCCCTGTTCCCATTCCCAGCACAAAGTCAGCTTCCCAGTTTATCTTTTATTTACCAAATATATATAAAATGCCTACTGTGAGCTAGGTATTGTACAGGCCTGGAACATTGTTGAGGGCCTGGACATATGTGGAATTACTGGTCAAAAGTTATTGGAATGTCACACAATTATTATAATACGTAGATATGTGTTAAGCAAATGAATGATTGAATGTGTAAATGAATGAAAAAGACTGGATTACAATCAAGAGACCCACGTGCTAGTCCTTCCTCTGGTGAATGTCCTGGGTCTCCTTTGTAGTTTTCTGTAAATAAAAGCTCCAGGCTGATGTGCAAGACAAATACTTAGATTAAGATATAGAGTCTTAGAATTCTAGAACTAGAAAGTCCTTGGCAGGTGAGTATGGAAATTCTAAAGGAATAGCGGATCTTTCGGACAATCAGATGAATTTATGTTCCCCTTTAGCCACATTTATAAAACATTACAGAAACATTTGGGGGGGGGCGTTCCTAGAACATTTGCAGTGCATCTATAGATTTCCTAGGGATCCAGAGACCAAGAACCGCTGATCTGGTCAAACTTCTGTTATTTTAGATAAGAAAACTGAGACCCAGAGAAGGGAAATAACTTGCCCTACATCACACAGCAATTCAGTAGTAAAGTTCATACTTCAACCAGGTCTTCTGAGATCTGGTCCAGCTCTCTCCCCCTACATCACACAGCAATTCAGTAGTAATACTTCAACCAGGTCTTCTGAGATCAGGTCCAGCTCTCTCCCTCAAAGAGCCCTGACTTACGGGAATTATACCATCATCAGGAAACCAGCCCCAGTCCCTGAAATATAGAACTTCAGGAAATCACACACTGGTATTTGTTTTCTGTTAATATCTCTTGGAGACAGACTGAGTGGCTCAAATGACCAACTCTGTCTCCAGCACTAGGCTAAGTGGCATCACTGGATAGTTCTTAAAATTGAGCAATTGGAAAGCACTAGAGACAGGAACAATGGACCCAGTGAGTGTCAAGGATGAGCAAAACTGGAGCAAAGTCTTGTGCCATGCGTGTTCAGCGGCAAAGCCCCAAGATCAGGCAGTTTCGCTCTGTCCAGTGGCCGGTCCCAGGTGGTCAGGGGGTACCCCTGCTACGGAGCAGACAATCCATGTTTAGACAAGACCTGGTTTCTCACGATCACATAAAGAAGCAACTTAGCACAATGTCAAAGAGCAGAGCTCTGGCACCAGCCTGCCTGGGTGCAAAGTCACGTGTTACTGCTTTTTGGCTGGGCCGTCTTGGGCCACTAGCGAACCTCTCTTCCAGGTCTGTGAAATGGGGACTGCGATAATCCTGTCACAGGCTTGTTGTCAGGATCAACTGAGTGTAAAGTGCTCAGAGCAGAGCCTGACTTATAAGTGCCATATAAATGTGATAATTAAGGGCATAAAATGCATATTTTTTCCAGGCATTAGTTTTTGTCTGCCACTAAACTTTTTTTTTTTAAAAAGGCACAGTCTAAAATTCAACTTTATTGGAGTATAAATTGTCTACAGTAACATGTACCTGTTGTAAGTAGGTGTTCAGACCGATGAGTTCTGACACACTTATATACTTGTGTAACCACCATAACCAACATATAGAATGTTTCCATCTCCCCCTAAAGTTTCCTTGTTCCTCCCCCTTGTCAAACCCCTTCAGCCCAGCCCCAAGTAATCATGGTCTTTTGCAAAGGTTATCACGGGCCATCTCTATTAGTAAGCAGGTGTGAGCAGCCAAAATATGTGGATACAGTTATTTATATATTGCATATGTCCTGCTGTCAATCTGTGTCGCGCTAGCACAGCTTAATTTCTGTTTTATTTTTTTTTAGATTTAAAAAGATCGAGAGAAATATTAAGCAAAGGTACAAAACGTGAACAATTAGTGAATCTGGCTAAGGAGAGTTGAGAGCTGTCTTATAAAGTTCTGGAAACATTTCTGTAAATGTGACATTATCTCAAAATAAAAAAAATCATATACAAATAAAATAAACATAAGTAGCAGCCGGAGACAGAGCTGCGGTTGAATACTTGGAGCACCGTTCTTTCTCGGAGGCCCCTGGAGAGTTTCCCAAGTCTGCCAAAGCCCCAGCCTCCTCCAGCTCAAAGGAACCAGAGCCCCAAGGGTGAGGCTGGGCATCTCTTTGGCACCCAGTGATGGGGGCCAGGGCTCCTCAGGGTCATGGGGCCTTTGCCAGGAGAGCGCCCCTCCAGCTGGCTGAGTCCACACTGGTTTTTGGGGGTAAAATGGGCCAAGCTTGAGTTTGGCGGGCAAAAAGCTGGCTCAAGTTGGCAGGACAGATGGGTTTGTGAGATGCTTTGTATCCATAAAGTGCACAAGGGCTTAAAGCATCCACATCCTTTAAGAATGAGGCAGCTTAAAAGTGAATAAATATGATATAAACATGATATAAAGCATCAGCTAATTATAGCTGCTGCTGCTGCTGCTGCTGCTGCTACCAGCAAGGGTGACTAACTGTCTCAGATGCCTGAGACTGTCCCAGTTTTAGGACTAAAAACCCTGTGCACTGGGAAACCACTCAGTTCTGGGTAAGTGGGGATGGTTGGTCACCCTAGAGCCTATTACTAGTTTTCTCATTGCCACGATTGCTTCACTCACCACTGTTTAATCTGCTCTGGCTCCTCTAAGAAAATACCATAGACTAGGTGGCTGAAACAACGCATTTATTCTCTCACAGTTCTGGAGGCTGAAAGTCCAAGGTCAAAGGGAGAGCTTGCTTTCTGCAGACCTCCTTGCTGTGTTCTCACATGGCCTTTCTTCTGTGTGTGTGTATGGGGGAGGAGGGGGTTGTGTCTCCTTCTACAGTGTGTCCGTAAAGTCATGGTGCACTTTTGACCGGTCACAGGAAAGCAACAAAAGACACTAGAAATGTGAAATCTGCACCAAATAAAAGGAAAACTCTCCCAGTTTCAGACCTATTCAGTGCAGTTCGATGTGGGCTCACGCACAGATTTTTTAGGGTTCCTTAGGTAGCTATCCCGTATAGCCTCTACAGACTCGTCACTGACCTACCAGAACAGGGTTTCTCCACCAAACTGCCGGTTTCCTTCAACTGCTTATCCCACCGAGTAATGTTATTCCTATGTGGTGGCGCTTCATTATAAATGCGCCAATATTCACGTTGTGCTTTGGTCACAGATTCTAATTTAGCGAGCCACAGAACACACTGAACTTTCCTCTGTACCATCCACATCTCGACTGGCATGGCCGTGGGCTGCTCCGCTGTATACACGGTGTTACATTATCATCTGCGCATGTGCACATGCTGCCACATCATCCTACAGAAACTGGGAGGGTTTTCCTTTTATTTGGTGCAGATTTCACATTTCTATGGTCTTTTATTGCTTTCCTGTGACCGGTCACAAGTGCACCGTGACTTTAGGGACACACTGTATTATAAGGACACCTATTCCATCAGGTTAGGGCCACACTTCCTTTTTTAGAAATTAAATTTAATGGGGTGACATTGAACAATAAGAGTACATAGGTTTCAGGTGAACATCTCTATAGCATTTGAACTGTTGATTGTGTTGTGTGCCCATCACCCAAAGTCAAATCATTTTCTGTCACTGTATATTTGTCCCTCTTTATTCCCATCCCCCATCCTTTCCCCCTGGTAACCACTTTACTTTTATCTGTGTCCATGAGTCTCAGTTTTTTATCCCACCTTATGTGTGAAATCACATAATTCTTAGCTTTTTCTGATTCTCTTATTTCACTCAGTATAATGTTCTTAAGGTCCATCCATGTTGTTGTAAATGGCACTACGTCATCATTTCTTATGGCTGAGTAGTATTCCACGGTATATATGTACCACATCTTCCTTATCCAACCCTCATCAATGGACACTTTGGTTGTTTCCATGTCTTGCCCACTGTGAATAATGCTGCAATGAACATGGGGGTGCACATGTCTTTTTGTACCAATGTCATCGAGTTTTTTGGATAAATACCCAGTAGAGGAATTGCTGGTAGTTCTTTCTATTCTTAATTTTTTGAAGAACCACCATAGTGGTTGTACCAGTTTACATTCCCACCAGCAGTGAATGAGGGTTCCTTTTTCTCCACAGCCTCTCCAACACTTGTTATTACCTGTCTTGTTGATAATAGGTATGAGGTGGTATCTCATCGTGGTTTTGATTTGCATTTTCCTAATAGCTAGTGAAGATGAGCATCTTCTTCTTGAGAGAAGGGGCTGTTTAGGTCCTCTCCCCATTTTTTAATTGGACTGTTTGCTTGTTTGCTGCTGAGCTTAGTGAGTTCTTTATATATTTTGAATATTAACCTCTTATCAGAATTGTTGTTTGTAAATATTATCTCCCGTTTGATTGGCTTTTTGTTTTATTGTTTTTTTATTTTTTTGCTGTGCAGAAACTTTTTAGTTTGATATAGTCCTAATCATTTATTTTTGCTTTATTTTCCTTGCCTTTGGGGTCACATTCTTAAAATGCTCTCTATAGGGTCGCAATCTTATGACCTCATTTAACTTTAATTACTTCTGTGAGGTGAGGGCTTCAGTGCATTCTGAGGGCACCATCTGACATCCAGTGAGACTGTCACCATCACAGTTATAGCAATGTAACCAATCCCTCCCCCTCTCGGCTTTGCCTTCAGCCATACATACCTGTCTTGTCCTGGGGCAGCCCCCCACCCCTGGCAACCCCCTGCCTTCACTCCCTTCCATTGCTATCCCCTCTGCCTTCAGCTCTTAGCACGTTGCCGCTCCCAGGGGGCATTCTGTCTCTTTGAAGATGCCTTCACTCAGTTGTTGGTCTTGGCCAAGAGAGAGCCAGGTGCCTGATTCTCATAGGAGCTGGCTCTGAGAGCCCAGAAGGGAGTACCCAAGAACCTTTTCCTACCAGAAGCCTCTCGCCCTGAGGTGATTCCCCAGCCTCACCATTCTCCTGGACTCATCATGACAATGGTCATCCCAGCAGCTGCATGAGAGCTGCATGGGGGGGCTCATGAAGGTTAATGAAGCCCGGGCTGCTGCTCCTCCTGGAGGTCACCATCACCTGGAGTGCCCCGGAGCCCCTGTGCTGGCCTCTTCCTGTCGCCAGGACATCATTAGAAATGTTAATTATTAATTATCACTAAAAGCTCTTTTTGCTGCATTGCTGATCTCAGTTGCACTCACTATCTCTCTTTTCTACCCCCCCCCCCCCCCGTAACTGGACCCTGGTCCCTGCATCTCCTGTTTTTCTTTCAGTCCTTTTTCTCTGACCACCTGTCACCTGCAGGCTGGGAGTTAGGGTATCGTGGGGCAAGGATCAGCCAGCAAGAGGCACCTGGACACACCCTTTTGCTGTGTTATTCTGGCCAGAGCACCCACTTCCTTCTTTCTTTCAAGGCACTGAGTACTTAAGGGGGTAAAAACTGGGCAGAGCCTGAGCAAGAGCTGGGTTCTGATGTGAAGTATACTTGGGAAATCTACAATCTTCCATTCCCTTCGTCTTCTCTGTACCTTCACCTGAGGTGCTGAGGACCAGTTTTGTCGTTGAACTCAGAAAGCCACCTAATGAGATGTAATTTAAGGAATCCCTGGAAGGATCGCTTCTCCAAAAATGTCCCCTTCACTCTACTATGGTGCCATCCTTCTTCCTTTGGGGAGGCAGCTTGGGGAAGGGAGATTTCTGGGAAAGTCAGGTGGTTGCTCACGCCCCAGAGTTGTCACTACCGGCTCCTAGAGCTTAGGTCTCCTCTTTCCAGGCCACACGAGTCAGTGAAAAGAAGAGGGTTTTGAAACCAGGAGAATTGACTTTGAATCCCTGCCCTGCCATGTACTTGCTGTGTGGCCTTGGATAAGTTAAGTGACCTCTCTGAGCCTCTTCTTTAAAACATAGTGGTAATCTCTCCTTCTCTGGGTTATTGGGGAATTTAATGAGATCATGGCCTCTATTTCTGAGTTTGACATTTGAAAGGCTTAATAAATGTTCATGTCTTACTTAAAGAAAACAAAAGGAGAAAAGAATTCTGGCTGGATTAACTCAGTTAGTTAGATCATCTTCCAGATACACCAAGGTTTCAGTCAGGGCACGTACAAGAACCAACCAATGATGCATAAATAAGTGGAACAATGAATTCATGCCTCTCTCTCTCTTTCTCCCTCTCCCCCCACACCCTTCCTCTCTTTCTGAGTTAATTTTCAACATTTAAAAATAAATAAATAAACAAATAAATAAAGAGGGATGAAAACTCCTGCCTTTCTATGTGACAGAGCCAGAAGGGTTGAATTTCTGAGCACCTGCTTTGTGCCAGCCACACTTCGATGTACTCTATGCATATTAACTCACTTTCTCCTCACAACAACTCTGTGAGGGAGACACCATTATTATCATCACTAGTTAGGAAGGAGGCAAGTTAGATACAGGAAGTTTAATCGCTTGCCTGAGGTCATGTGCTAGCAAGCAGAAAAGCTAAGAAGTTTCTAGATAAGTTAGGGACTAGAATTGTGTTGTCCAATGATGCAGCCACTTGCCTAGATGTGGTTACTGTGCTCTTGATGTGTATAGTCAGTCTAAGTTGAGATGTAATTTAATTGTAACTTATAACCCCTATTTCAAAGACAGAATAAGGAGAGAGAGAATGTAAAATAGTTCATTAATAATTTGTAATATCAAGTACATGTTAAAATGGTAGTATTTTGGCTATCTATTGAGTTAAATAAGATATGTTATTAAAATTAACTTTACCTTTCTCTATTTTTAATACTAGAAAGTGTTAATTGACACAGGTAGCTCACATTGTATCGATATTTCTGCTAGACTGTGTAGCTTAGAACCTTCGCTCATAACCACCCTCCAGCAGTGAGGACTTGTAAATACACAGCGCTAGGTTATGACATGATGAGAAACTCACCATCGGATCCTAATGACAGATTCATAGGGTTTTGCTAATATTGGTCAATAGAAGAGGTGTCCCTTACTAAGGCATAGACACCTCCGAGAGAAAGGATGCTCTGAACCTTAACCAAGCTGGGGAAGGAGTGGCCTAGCAGAGACCAAGCCTTTGACCTGGAGCCTTTACCCACCTCCCTGCCACCCAAATTGGAGGCAGCAGAGACAGAAAAGGAGATTGTGTAAGATAAATTATGCTTCTTCCTGGCCGGTTGGCTCCGCGGTAGAGCGTCGGCCTGGCGTGCGGGGGACCCGGGTTCAATTCCCGGCCAGGGCACATAGGAGAAGCGCCCATTTGCTTCTCCACACCCCTCCCTCCTTCCTCTCTGTCTCTCTCTTCCCCTCCCGCAGCCACTGGAGCTGGCTCCATTGGAGCAAAGATGGCCCAGGCACTGGGGATGGCTCCTTGGCCTCTGCCCCAGGCTCTAGAGTGGCTCTGGTCGCAACAGCGCGAGGCCCCGGAGGGGCAGAGCATCGCCCCCTGGTGGGCGTGCCGGGTGGATCCCGGTCGGGCGCATGCGGGAGTCTGTCTGACTGTCTCTCCCCGTTTCCAGCTTCAGAAAAATACAAAAAAAAAAAAAATTATGCTTCTTAGTTCTGCCCCAGGGTGGGGTAAGGCTCACATCTAATTCAGCTGACATCCCCACCAGCAGCTTAGAGCCCCCAAAGGTGGGAGCAGGAGGTTCAGCTGGTGCCCGCACTCCTGGGGGTGACCACTGACCTGCCCTGCCTGCAGGTCCTCGTGTGAGTACCCCCACTCACAACGAGGGAGCTCAGTGCTCCTGGCTGCCCACTGATGACATTTCTACTTTTTCGACGACTCTGCTTTTTACTGAACCTCCCTTCATAGAGTGCTTCACTTCCATAAATTCCTCGTTCTGTTTTCTGGAGCTGCACTTCTCAAAGTTCCAGAAAATGTGACACACAGCCCATTGCCCCCAAAGATCACAGAGTGAGAATCTCCAGGGGTAAGGCCCAGGAATTTCATCTGTCTCTCCCCCTTCACTCTCCACTGTTTCTGTTCCTTTCTCTCTCTCCCTCTCTTTCTTGCCTTTCCCTTTTCCTCTCTCCACCTTCTCTTCCCCCTACTCCCTGCCTGTCCTTCTCTCTAACACACTCACAACACACACCCACACACACAGCTATAAGAACCAGACTCACAAGCAAGGCTCTCAGCGTGGAGTCACTCTGCCCAACAGTGGGATCAGTTGTGACATATGCTGTCAGTAATTTTTCCTAAAAATAAAATGGCTAAGCTTGCAAATTATTTACCTCTTAAATTAAATTGTGTGGGTTCAAGATTACTCCTAGAATAGTGTCACTTTTACTGCCATGCGTTCCCGGACATTTTCTTAATTAGAAGAGAAGAGTGTGGTGTTACTGCCATGTGGTGAGCAGAGGACACACCCATCCCCTGCCTTATCTCTGCCCAGAGTGGTCAGTAATTGAGGAGAGGGAGGAATGGGTCAACACCTGTGCTAATATTAACACTCACCTGTGACTGACGGTGTGCTAAGAACTCTATGTGTATTATCCCATCTGATCCTTACACTAATCCTTGGAGGTAAGAACCATTATTAGCTCCATTGTACAAATGAGGAAACCAAAAAGAGAGGTTAGGTAACTTGCTCCAAGTCACCCTGCTGACAAACAGGCAGGTTCCTGAAGAGCTACGCAGGTCTGTCTTTCTTGGTAGACTTTAATTGTCCTGTGACAGTTAGGGATGCTGGAGAGACTTGTATAATCCTTGTCTAGGAATCCAAATAAGGGAATTCTGCCATGTCTCCGTGAGATGTCCCCAGAATCTCAGAGCACAGGGAACATGGGAAGGCCATTATTACCCTTGGTACTGCAGCCACAGCCACCAATGTGGGGTGCCAGCGAGCCGTGCTGGACCCTTTGGAGAACCTCAGTGAGGACCGCCTAAAACCAAAGCCAGCCAAAAGGCCCACTCTGCCAACTTCCATGCTCAAAAGTTTACCCAATTCTTGGCTTATGTATAACATTTTAATTCAAGGAAGGGCCATACTTGCCAACAAGAAATAGATGAAAGCACAGAAGCCCAAGCATTTCTGTGGGTTTATTTATTCCCATCCCATTCGGGCTTTACTCCGAGTCAGCATCCTCAGACCCGGTGTAGAACGCTCTTCCTCCTGGGGTAGAGGGGACAGGAAGAGAAGCTGTGACATTTCCTCAACGACCAGACCCTTGCTGGAATCCAAGTCACCATGACTAATGCGACTCTGATGGTTGTGACAATGACAAGTTATTGTAAGTTCTTTATTTTCCTGCAGGTGTGGGTGGGCAGTCTGAAAATGAGAGTGCCATGGGAATGTGCCTGTCCCGTGTGTCCCAGCAGATAAACACAGCCTGGAGGTGTCCACTGAGGAAGTCCACTCCCGCTTCCACATGACAAGCCAACACTGCTTGAAGTACCCACCACTCACATGCCTCTTGGTTCGCTCCTACTCCTGGTCCAAAGTTTTCTGGCTCCCTCAAGACTTCTTTATGGACACAATTTTCAGCTTCTGCACCATCTGGCTGCTGTTCTCAGGATGTGCCTCAATTTCTCAATGTCCTTCTTCTTCTCTGGTGCTCAGGGTTGAGTGTGGTGCTCCAGACAGGATTGAGCAGTTCTGTGCTCGCTGAGGCCGTGTTATGATCTAGACCAGACACCCTACCTCCCTTAATGCAGCCAAGATTGTGCTCACTTTATGTATCATGTATCAACCACATAACACAGTTGTTCCAGGCTGAGCTAGCGACCAATTTATAGAATAGCAAACAAATAGGTCATTTTCACGTGGACCACTGCCAAACCAGGTCTACCCCATCCTGTACTTGTGCAATTAATTTTTAACCTAAATGCAGAACTTTTGCATTTCTCTCTTCTCATCCCATCATGTTGGTTTCAGCCCTGTGTTCCTTCCTGTTGAGGTCATTTCTTATTTCCACTCTGTCATCTGTGGTGGTAACTGTGCTTCCCAGCTTTGTGTCTGCCGCAGACTTGATTAGAACACCTTGTAGGTTGTCTTCTGAGTCACAGGTAACAAAGCCAATGAGGTCAGCGCCAAGGGCAGAGCTCTATGGCATGCCACTAGAGACCTCCTTTGGGTTGACACAGAAAAACTAATCAACATTCTTGGACTGTGGTTGCTCATCCAGCTATGACTCCACTTCCTGTCCTCTGACCCAATTCTCATTTCCCCATCATATCCTCAAGGGCACCAGGTAGAGTATTTGTCAAACGCCACGTGGAAATCAAGATGCATTGGGTCCATATCATTGCCTTGATTTGCTGCCTGAATGAGTAGAATTGCTGCTGACAGGCGACGAGCAAGACATTTATCTGTCTGGGGGGTGAAAAAGAAAAATAAGTGTGTTGATGACCGAGAAGATAGGGATCACTGTAAAAAATGCAGGGAAGCTCTTTTAAACTGAAATGTTAGTATATAGACCTCTCCTACCAGTATGCACCGTCTTGCTCCCTCAAACATTCATATTGTTTTATTGTAACAATCTCTCGTGTATGGCAATTATTGCATACATTCTTATCTCTTTCATGACCCTCTGAAGTTTTCTCCTTTTTTTCTTCGCTCAAGCTAGTTTTATATATTTTGTTACCAAATATTTCCAAAACTACACAACTTAAGCCCGAGATTATCTTATGCATAGAATAAGACTATATGAAAAGCACCCAGACCTGAACTTGGCCCAATGTAAGAACTCAGAAAACATTGGTTCCCATGGTATACCCACAGCATTATAGCTCAGGGCCTTATGTTCAGCAGGCACTCAGTGAATGTGTGAATGGATGCCCCCGCGTAACTGAACGGCTCTCTCCGATTTCCCTGGCATTCAGACTTACATAGTAAGGCGTGGGAGTGATCACACCAGGAGACCTGGTACTCAGGTTTATAGTTGAGCTGAGTCGAATCAGTGTGTGTTTGATTCATGCCAATTAAGCCAACTTTGCAAGAGGCTGATGGTTAAGCCAGAATGCAGCGTGTTAATTTGCTCTGAGGGGAAAGGCGAGTGCTTGGCTGGAGAACGTTGACCAAATAGGCTTGATCCAGTCCTAAGAGCTCAGAGAGGGCCAGAGCAAGAACAGAGGCCAAGCATAAACAGCATCTGAAAGAAGCCAGGACTACAAAGGAGGTAAAGTTCAGTTGGTCATCTGGACTGAGGGGCAGAGAGAGACAGAGCTTCGTGTGGGAGATAAACCAAGGGATCAGATGTCAAATAAATGCTAGAAAAATCAATGAGTGAGAGTGGGCATGTTCTGAGAGGGTCCGAGGCTCCTGCAGTGACTGTGGATGGTATGCCCAGAGCTTGCTGTGACTGGGGCCGGCTGCATGGGGCCTAGGGGGGTTCGCCTGGCTGAAAGACCTAGGTTGGGGCAGGCTATTATGACAGTAAAGCATATCTAAATACACCTTTTTCCCTGCTTTATATTGGAGAAATGCCAATATAATTACACTATCCAAATGCTCATATATATATATATATATATATATATATATATATATATATTTTTTTTTTTTTTTTTTTCTTGAAGCTGGAAACGGGGAGGCAGTCAGACAGACTCCCGCATGCGCCCGACCGGGATCCACCCGGCATGCCCACCAGGGGGCGATGCTCTGCCCCTCCGTGGTGTCGCTCTGTTATGACCAGAGCCACTCTAGCGCCTGGGGCAGAGGTCACGGAGCCATCCCCAGCGCCTGGGCCATCTTTTGCTCCAATGGAGCCTTGACAGAGAGGAAGGAGAGGGGGAGGGGTGGAGAAGCAGATGGGCGCCTCTCCTGTGTGCCCCGGCCGGGAATCGAACCCGGGACTTCCACACTCCAGGCCGACGCTCTACCACTGAACCAACCGGCCAGGGCCCAAATGCTCCTTTTAAGCAAAATCTTTTTCTTTGTTAACCGAACAGTCCTATTATTACAAAAACGCTTGTTCTGTATTCCAGAGGCCCCTTACACGTCCAGGATGGGCTTTGTACTCAAGCAGTCTTGGGTTCAGATCCCAGCTTCGTCACTGATAGCTGTGTGGTCTTGGGTAAGTTATGCAGTTTTGCAAGCCTCAGTTTCCCCTTCTGCACACTGAGAATAATAATAATGTCTACCTTATGGTACTGTTGGGAAATTAGATTTTACATATCTAAAATGCCTGGCAGGCAGTTGTAGTTCACTATAGCTATCAGTAGTAACCGTGTACCCTTGGGAAAATGTCACCTAATTCCTCTGAGCCTCCTTTTCATCCTGAGCATAATGGCTGTAAGAACTGTGAGAATATGGAACAGAGAATATTTAGTAAAGTGTGGAATACTCAATAAATGTAAAAGTTCATATGACTTCCAGGTTGCTTAGGAAAGCCTTGCTCATCTGTATACCCACTGATCCTAAAGATGTGCCCTGAGTTAGGGATCCAGAGACAGTCTTCAAAGAGGACTGCGATACCTTCAGAACGGTTAGAAGAATGTTGTGAACACCATATGCAACATATGCTCCTGGGGGGGGGGGGTGGAGCCCATTGCTGTAATTATATTTTCAAAGGGTCCACAGTCTCCAAATAGTCAAGAAACACTGCCCTGGGGTCGCAAAACTATAGTTTCCCAATATCACAATTATATGTGAGCGTGCGGAATTTCTTCGAGTGTGGAGGAGAGAGAATAGTCAGCACTATGACCATCTGGGACAATTCCAGGTATGGACCCATTTCCCTTGACTTTGCCTCCAGCACCCAGGAATCTGAGGTCCTGCCCTGCTTGCCCCATTTGTTTCTGGAAGCACTGCCTATGCCAGCTATTCATTCAGTCTAAATAGCCCTTCCCACCTGCAAAGACCTTTCATGCCATTCGCAGAGTCATTCTAAACAACCCTGTGAGTTCATTGAGAATTATGACCCCCATTTTGTCAGTAGTGAAAAAGGCTCAGCGGCGCTCAGGACAGGGACCAACAGAGCTGATGTGCAGAGTGAAATCAGCATTATAGGCAGGCAGGAGTTAGAGGGTCTGAGTTATAGACCAGGTCTGCCTTGATATGGCTGATGGAACAGGCTAATTTAAAGACTCTGTTTGGCTACTACAGAGACTTGGAGAAGCAGCAGAAGGGCAGTTGGGGTGAGCCCCTTGTCAGATATGTATCTTATCCTGGTCACCTCACTTTTCCCCCTACTCCTGAGGATGGGGAAGTTGGGTTATAGTCTCATTCCAAGGACCCGTGGGAGAAGACACTGTAATCTCTCTCTCTCCATTTCTCTCTAACTACATCACACTTGAGGTTACTTCCCAGACCTGAAAAGCCTTAGGGAGGAGGCTCAGACAGCTTCACACTGGGCAACTGGGATGAGCCCCCTCTCTTGCTCTCTCATCCTTCCTCTGGCTTGATGCGACCTTGTATCCCATCAGAGAATCATATTCTTAGACCTGAGTTTAGATGTTGAAGGGAATAAATGGTCTCCTTTGGTATCAGGAAAGAGCATCCTTGCACAGTCCAGCCTACTGGGATATGAGTTCAGAGCTCCACCTCAGCATGGCAATAATAGCTAACACTTATGTAGTACGGTGCCCAGTATTAAATGCATTTAATTCTCCCAACAACCTAGCGAGTAAATCCTATTATAATCCTTTTCAGAGAGAAGGAAACGGAGGCATGAGGAAGGAAAGTAAGTGACCTCCCCAAGGTCACAGAGCTAGTAAGGATTCAAATCCAGTAAGTCTGGCCCCACAGTTCATGCGCTCACCCACTGCACCATGTTGCCTCTCTAGGAGGAAAGTACGTTCCCCTGGCCCTGCCTCATCTGTGCATATGACTCTATCAGGGTCTCGCTGAAAGGAGGCATGCCTGGGCCAAGGCAGAATTTAAAACGTTATGGTTTGAATGTTGGATCTGGCCTCAGTTTCCTCCTTTGTAAAGTGGGGTTGTCCATGCCCTATTTACACAATTATTGTGTGTATCCAATGAGTCCCAATGCAAGGAAGGGCTTTGCAAACACTGAGCATTGCCTAATAAAAGGCATTGCCATTATCATTATCGGTTGAGCGGCTCAAAGTGTCCCTGCTGCCTAGAGGCGATGCTATGATTCTGCTGCAGTTGGTGACTATAGATCTCTCCACCTGATTCTCTAAAGTATCAGCCCCCAACCCACCCTGCTTTCCCCAGTTTTCTCTTAGAGGAGTTTGGAGGAGGCATTCTGTTCTCCAGCCCAGAAGGCAACCCAGGTCCCAGGAGAAGACACACCGAGACACTGCCCTGTTTTCCAGTGCATTCATTCGCCCAGGTGTTCTGGTCAGCTCCCAATCCTGGCAGTCAATCGTCACCAGCCTCCACCAGCCACGTGCTGCAGTTTTGTCACCCTTGTTCTAATTTGTCCTTTATGCATCCTGCCACATAGCACCATTGTCTGTCATAAATAGGTTGTGTGTTGTACTTCTGAGAAGACCAAAGTCCAAGTCCCGGGACATGGGATACAGGGGAAAAGAGTGAAGAAGAAAGGAGAATGGGTGGCCTGTGTCATGTTCCTAAGATTGTCCTTCCTGCCCACTTTCCACTCTTTGCAGCAACACTTTCAATTGAGCACATGCCTGTTTGGCTAACAAGTCTAATGGCAACATGAAGGAAGGCTCCAGAATTTGAAGAGGGCCTGCCTTATCCCCAGGCACGTCACTCACTCTGAGCTGGTTTGTGTCTAGAGCAGGGGTCCCCAAACTATAGCCCGAGGGCCACATGCGGCCCCCTGAGGCCATTTATCCGGCCCCCGCCACACTTCCGGAAGGGGCACCTCTTTCATTGGTGGTCAGTGAGAGGAGCATAGTTCCCATTGAAATACTGGTCAGTTTGTTGATTTAAATTTACTTGTTCTTTATTTTAAATATTGTATTTGTTCCCTTTTTTTTTTTTACTTTAAAATAAGATATGTGCAGTGTGCATAGGGATTTGTTCATAGTTTTTTTTATAGTCTGGCCCTCCAATGGTCTGAGGGACAGTGAACTGGCCACCTGTGTAAAAAGTTTGGGGACCCCTGGTCTAGAGGGAGAGTGGTTTCGTTTGATTGAAGTTTAAAGGATGGCGGGAAGAAATAGTTTCGGTGGAGGAGGGGATGTGTAGGAGAGGAAACTGATGGAGTAGATCTGGGAGTCAGGCTGGCTTGGCTTGGGGAAGGTGAGCACAACAGAGATAGGAAGACTGATCTGGAACTGGGACTATACAGGATGGGTGTTCCAAGAGCTCCTCATTTTACAGATGGGGAAACTGAGACCCAAATAGGTGAAATGGCTTGGCCAAAGTGGCGTAGGCAGCAGCAGTACTAAGTCTAGAACAGGTTTTCAAATCAGATCTGGGAATAACTCCCAAAGCTGATGCTTATTAACTGTGTGACCTTGGACACATTACTATACCCTCTGAACCTCAATTTTCCACATCCATAAAATGGGATGATAACATGGACCTCGCAGTACTGTTCTAAGGCCTGAGTGAGGTAACCCAGGTGTACTCCGTCCTGTCCTTTCTGTTGCACTAGTGGATTTTCCAGGCTGGGCAGCCTTGGCATTGGAGGGACCAGAGGCTTAAAAAATTTGTAATCCGGGTCATTTTGACAGTGGATTTTGGTGAGTGTTTAGGTAACAGAGAAGATGCAATGCTCAAGGGACAGAGATGGGTCAGAGAAGCAAAAGGTAAATGTGGGCCTTCCCCGTTACTGGGTGCACTTTGCTCCCCCTTTTAGGGTCTCCCTCTGGCCAGCATCTTTTTTTAATTAATTTTAATGGGGTGACATTGATAAATCAAGGTACATATGTTCAGAGAAAACATCTCTAGGTTATTTTGACATTTGATTATGCTGCATTCCCATCACCCAAAGTCCAATTGTATTCTGTCACCTTCTAACTGGTTTTCTTTGTGCCCCTCCCCTCCCCAACCCCCCACCTCCCCACACCCTGTAACCCCCACTCTCTTGTCCATGTCTTTGAGTCTCATTTTTATGTCCCACCTATGTATGGAATCATATAGTTCTTAGTTTTTTCTGATTTACTTATTTTGCTCAGTATAATGTTTTCAAGGTCCATCCATGTTGTTGTGAATGATCCGATGTCATCATTTCTTATGGCTGAGTAGTATTCCATAGTATATATGTACCAAAGCTTTTTAATCCACTCGTCCTCTGACGGACACTTGGGCTGTTTCCAGATCTTCGCTATTGTGAACAATGCTGTCTGGCCAGCATCTTGATGACCTCCTCTCCTGTGTACCCTTCCATGACAGTTTCACTTTAGCCACAAAAAAGTACACTCCTCATTATTTTGTTTTTAATGAATAATACACTACAGCTCTTTGATCTTAACTTTAAAATCATACCTCTTTCCCTTTGTCAATTTATTTCATATTCAATCAGTAACTGAGCATCTGCTATGTGCCAGTCACTGTGCCAGGAGATGGGGATATAGCAGTGAACAAAGTAGTTTAAATTCCCTACCCACCTCCACCCACACCCCTCACTTCATATATCTTTCCATGTTTATCACTTTTCTTTGTTGGCTGGTATTTTTTGTGAGTCAGTGGTCCTCCATATAGAATAGGCCCCATGATAGCTGAAATCCATGGTCTGTTTAGTTATAGACTTGGTTATAAACCAGCATGCAAAGGAAAACAGACAAGTGGCAAAGCAAATAGCACCTCCTTCCCAGGTCACATGCTCCACTGTGCTGCTTCCCAAGATGTGGAGTAGCAATTGGCTGCCCACGTGGTTCTTTCTTCTGTTGTTCTGAAGAGTGACTGAGGCAGCTCTGTGCGCTCCATGGATAACATAGAACCAGGCATGTAGGTGGGGGGATCAGAAAGATTTACCAAAGAAATGTGGGTAGACGGGTAAATGAATGATCATAGCTTCTTGAATTGTCTTGGTGAAGACAGAACCATTGATCTAGTGATCTGCTTTGATGGGGGTATCTGGCCACAGCAAGGCTTTAACCAAGAGTAAACCTAATCCTTTGGGGGGGGGGCAGAGGAGGACAGAACAGAGCGTGAGCTTCTTCCTCCGAAGAACCTCGTTGTTAGCCTTCTCTGCAGCTGCTGAGGTTTACAAAGTCTGTTTAGTAGTGTCTGGGTGGGAAGGTCCTGCCTACCCAGAAATGCTATTCGCGAGAGCAACCCAGAACAAGGGAAAGGAAGGCTGTCTGTTGCTTGTGCAGTAAGCGCCTATAATCTGTTCAGGGAGGTGAACCAGGGCCGTATCCCTCTGAGCAGGAGATTAAAGGCCTGAACTTGTGATTGCTGCTCGGCTGGGGACCTCTGCTGTTCACCGACAGGGAGCCCGGGAGCACAGAGAACACAGCTGCCACTGGAGAAAGTCAGCGTGGGGGACCGCCAGTGGCGGGCTGTTGAAAACAAATGGGGCAAAGAAATGATTCTGATGCTATCGATTGGAGCTGATGTTTGCGGAACAGCCGGAAATGACTTACTTGCCTTCGAAACCAATAGGGAAACTGAAGTCAATGAGCCTAGGATAGACCTTGCTGAACTCTGCAGAGGGTTTTCATATTGCCAGTCCTTCTCTCCTCCCTCCCAGAAATACCCGCGCATCAACCCACCCACCACCACATCACCGAAACAGGGCCTCGGAGGTGAGATATGTACACCCTGCTGCCCCTTCTCATTCTTCCAACTCTTATCCTCAGATGGCCTCCGGCGGTAATGTCTTTCTCAGCTTCCAACCAGGCTGGCTGCTGCCACCATCACATCTGGCCCCTGATCTCCCCTTGCCACTGTCATCAAGGCTTCTGCTGTGTGCGTGTCAGGATGTGGATGAGTGCCTTCCCTCCTTCAGTTAGCTGAGACAGCACTGGAGCTTTTGTTGTTTACTTAAAAGGAACTCCACTAGTAAATTACCAAAACAAATCAAGAAAACAAAGTACAAAAGCCTAGAAATGGGTGAGTCTGCAGAGTAAGGACCCTTCAACTCAAGATAATTTAAGATTAGCCCAGTGAACATAGCCTACTGGAAGCCCAGGTCCCTACTCCCTTCCCTTCCCATCCCTTCCCTTCCTTTCCTTGCCCTTGCCCACAGTCACAGAGCAAATAAGTGATAGAGCCAACTCTTAAATCTAGACCTGTCTCATCCAAACGGCGCCGTGATTGGCCCACCATGAAAACTAGAATACCCACTAGTGGGTGGGAGAGACCAAGTTGATCAGCACTGCAAAAGTGGGTGGTTTTTATAAAAAGGTTCGCCATCAAGGATCTAGGTCTTCCAAGAAGCAGATGCCAAGATAGGATTAAAAGAGCATCAATTCTATTGGGGAACATCTGAGTGAAAGAAAATGGGGAGAGAGCTTTAAAAAGTCTGGAAGAAGCCTGGCCCTGAGTGCGGGAAGGAAGATAGAGCAACAGCATGTTGCCTGTAACGTCCTTGAGCAGAGTTGGCTGTCCGAGGAGGGCGCTGTCTCTGGGGCATGGGCCAGCTGAACATCCTAACTGTGCTGTCACGGGCTAGAGCAGCCCGTAGGGAGCAGGGCTTTGGTGGGAACTGGGTGATGGGTTTCAGAGTCTGGCCAATGGTCAGTCCTGTCACTACAGTTGGCAATCTGTCAGGCATGTCCTCATGGCTTCCATGACCTTCTGGTCGGGCATGCTGGAAGCCAAGTCACAGACTGATTCTGCCCTTCAATGGCCTCTGACTCCTTTTCTAGTCTTCCTCTTGATATCTATGTGACTTACTTCATGACAGCCTTCTCTGCAATGCTTTTCCTGGCTATTGCATTTAGAATTTCAACTTTCTGTCTGACACCCCCTAGCCTCCTTCCCTGTTTCATTTTTCTCCCTGGCTCTTATCACTATCGAACCTATTATCTATTTTTCTTACCTATTGTGTTTATTGTCTCTCACCCCTACTGGGATATAAGTTTCATGAGGGCAGGGATTTTTGTCTGTCTTGTTTAGTGTTGCACGCCCAAAGCCAAACAGTGCCTGGACTTAAAGAATATTTGTTGAATGAATACATGAGTGTCTATTGTTCAAAGCAACTTTGAACTCAGTATCTGCTGCAGCTGTGTGGATTGTGGGAGAAGGGCTGCCTCGTTTTAGAGCTTGAGATCTTCACGTCCCTTCCCAGAAGCTGGGGAGGTAGGTGCTGCAGTGCAGGGATTAAGAGCATGGGGTTTGGCTTTGGACAGACTCAGGTACTGGTCCTAGCTCTATCACCAGCTCTGTGACCTTGAGCAAGGCACTTAACTTCTCTGAGCCATAGCTCCCTTGTGGGTGAAAAGAGGACAATGATATACCAATGTTAGGCTGGTTTTAAGGATGAGAGAGTTCTGACTACCCCAACTAGGTCTTGAGGACTTTTTCTACTTAAAAGTCAGCATCATTAATCATTTATCAACAAACTATTTCTTCTTTGAAAAAATCAAAGCTCAGCTCACCTCCCCAGGTCTTTGGAGGGAGTTTCTCATGTTCCCTCCTAGTGTCACCCCCTCCTCCCCAAAGAACAGTAAGGTTTTAAGATTCCTACGTTTCTATCATTACTAATGACTACCATTTCCTATGGGCAATTATTTTTTCATACACTATCACATGACTTAAATAATTAGAACTCTGTGATGATAGGGACCATATCTCTAGTTCCTTGCCATTTCCCTGGAGTCTGGCTTTGAGTAGGTGCTCAGTAAATATTGGGTTGGGGAATAAGTTCGTAGCGTTTTTATATTTTCTTTTATTTTACAACGATTCTTTTGCTGTTTAGCAAAGGATAAGTATTCATTCGATAAAACTCTTTCTGCTCTACAAAACTATGTTAATTGTATTTTTGAGTTATTTAATTTTTTATTAGTTTTGAGGCTTAGAAATGGAATACCCAGGAGGCAAAAATCAACATTTTCGACACCTGCTCTTCTTTGCTTTTCATCGAGGTCAAAAAGCTGCCGAAGCAGCCCGGGACATTTGCGACGTGTATGGAGAAGGTGTCATAGGCGAGTCTACAGCACGGAAATGGTTTGCAAAGTTCAAAAATGGCGACTTTGACGTCGATGACACGTGCCGCAGCGAAAGGCCTTCTGAATTTGATGAAGAACTGGGAAATGATCGAAAAGAATGCCACGGTCAACAAGGAGCTCTACATTGCCCAGCTACACCACGTGAATGAGGCTATTTGACTGAAAAGTCCTGATCGACATGGTCAAACCATACTCCTTCACGACAACGCCAGGCCCCATGTTGCACAAGTCGTCAAAGCCGCACTCCAAGAGCTCGAATGGGAGGTCCTTTAGCATCCGCCATATTCTCCGGACCTTGCACCGACCGATTACCATCTTTTCCGCTCCCTGTCAAACCATATGAAGGGCGTTACCTTCGATAACAAAGAGGTCCTTAAAAACTGGCTCAACAACTTCTTTGACACCAGACCAGGCGATTTTTGGCGGAACGGCATCAACAAATTGGTCGAGAGGTGGGAAGAGGTTGTAAACAGCAATGGTGAATATATAATTGATTAACTTATTGATATAATTATTGTTTTTTGTTTAAATAAAAGTCTTCGGTAAAAACGCTACGAACTTATTCCCCAACCCAATATTTGTTAAATCATCAGAGCCAACTCAAAGAATGGTATCATCATCTATATTTTACAAATATGGAGACTAAGGCTTGCCCACAGTCACAGAGCAAATAAGTGATAGAGCCTAGACCTGTCTCATCTCCAAACCTGAGAGTTTTCAATTCTGTGGCGCAGTTTACATAATTCCCCAAGGAAGAGCCCAGGATGCAGGTATGGACTCATGATGGTCTAAAGACTCAACCAGCCCCTGGTTATTATAGAAAGTATTGGGGAACTCCAGTTCAGTTTTGGAGGACATCATGGCCTCACGAACGCCTTGCCTTTACCCCTTGACTCTATTGCCAGCACATTATGTTCTAGGTTGAGTGACTCATTCTTGGCTGGCAGATAGACCTCTCCATTTTTTTTCTTTCTTTTTTTTTTTTTTTAGCTGCTCCAGAATTCTTGACATTGTTGAGTCATTCCTTGGTGGGACATTGCCAATGATGTGGCATTTGGGACAATTGATGTAGGCCAAATAGCTTAGTTAGCTAGCCTATTGGATTTCTTTCAACGTGGTGCAGAGTTTAACCCTGTTTTGGGCAGTCTAGAAAAAGTGGTGGCAGTCCTTTAATCCCACCGAGCTCTTTCAAAGTCTCAAGGGTGGGTGAAGGTAGTTGGAAGGTGGAGGGGCTATATTTGTACCTCTACACATGATGAAGTCTCTTAATGATTCAAGCTGGGATGCTAGTGCTTGAAATAAGACACAGGCATACTCACACACAAACACCCTGTGATAAAAAACCTGGGTCTTTATTGTACAAACAGCTGTGTTTGCCTTTATTTATTTATTTTTTTTTCATTTTTCTGAAGCTGGAAACAGGGAGAGACAGTCAGACAGACTCCCGCATGCGCCCGACCGGGATCCACCCGGCACGCCCACCAGGGGCGACGCTCTGCCCACCAGGGGGCGATGCTCTGCCCATCCTGGGTGTCGCCATGTTGCGACCAGAGCCACTCTAGCGCCTGGGGCAGAGGCCAAGGAGCCAACCCCAGCGCCCGGGCCATCTTTGCTCCAATGGAGCCTTGGCTGCAAGAGGGGAAGAGAGAGACAGAGAGGGAAAGCGCGGCGGAGGGGTGGAGAAGCAAATGGGCGCTTCTCCTGTGTGCCCTGGCCGGGAATCGAACCCGGGTCCTCCGCACGCTAGGCCGACGCTCTACCGCTGAGCCAACCGGCCAGGGCTGTGTTTGCCTTTAAATGATGAAATTAAAATACCTACAAGTAGAGTGTGGCATTACTTAGGGTCAGCTCTTTGAGGATCAGAGGAAGAGCTCCTGATAAGATATGGTATTTGAGAGGCACCTCAAAGGCTATTCTTTCTCAGAATTCACCCACCCCTGTTCTGCTTTAAGGGTTGTGATTTTTCACCATTGATCATTGATTGGAAGAATGTGTGATATTGGGCTTTTCATTAAAGAGCAAGTATACAAATATGTGGTGAGAAAGTGGTAACCCATTGACACCCTCCCTGGTGCACAGTCACACTTCAGTCATATTAAGTGTCATGCTAACTGGCTGATGGCTTGGATAACCAGGGAGAGTACAGTTAAGAAGAAGGTATGATTTGGTTATGGAGTGGGTACTTGTTTTGCCTGCCCAGCATCTCTTTTCTAGACATAGAATCCCACTTTTCCTTTGGGGAACTATCCCTTCTCTAATCTTTGTTCGTGGAATTTCAGTGGGTGTGTGACCCAGGCTTGGACAATCAGAGCACTGCAATCTCCTGGCCACTCTAATTGGTTCAAGAATAGGCATGTGACTTGAATCAAGCCAATAGGAGGCCTACCCTACCTGTGCTGGAACTATGCGACCAGAGTTATATTCTTGGGGGTTGCTAAACTATTAGAGTGTACTGTAACAGACCATGTTACATTTCAATTTTTTTTTTTTTTTTATTTTTTTTTTTTTTTTTTCCGAAGCTAGAAACGGGGAGAGACAGTCAGACAGACTCCCGCATGCGCCCGACCGGGATCCACCCAGCATGCCCACCAGGGGCGACGCTCTGCCCACCAGGGGGTGATGCTCTGCCACGACCAGAGCCACTCCAGCACCTGGGGCAGAGGCCAAGGAGCCATCCCCAGCGCCCGGGCCATCTTTGCTCCCATGGAGCCTCGGCTGCGGGAGGGGAAGAGAGAGACAGAAAGGAAGGACAGGGGGAGGGGTGGAGAAGCAGATGGGCGCTTCTCCTGTGTGCCCTGGCCGGGAATCGAACCCAGGACTTCTGCACGCCAGGCGGACGCTCTACCACTGAGCCAACCGACCAGGGCCCCATGTTACATTTCAACTGAGCTCAGGACACCTGGTTTCCACACACTGCTGACCCCGGGGCTACTTTTTCACCAGCAGACTCTGGAAGTGTTCTCACGTCTCTATCTTGGAGCAGTGCTTCTGAACAGAGGCAGGGAAAGCTGTCCCCATGGCTGAGGTAAGTGGAGCACTAAGGAAAACTGAGCCTCCAGAGTTTCTGGGGGTGATGGAATAGGGACTAGCAATCAATGATTATCCTGTTTAGAATTCCTAACCACGTTCCACAGGGGGTTTTGTTCAGCCTCTTTCCTTCTCCATCCTGTGGCTCCACCAAATCCTTACTTGGGCACCAATCAGAAGCCGCGTGGTAGAAGTTGAGTCAGTACAGTCTTTTCCTATCTTCAGATCCTGGGCATCCTGGCTCCAAGGTCTCCTCTGCATGGTGCCACTGTGGGAAAGGGCTGTGTGGCAGATTTAGAAGGTGTCATTATGTGTTAGGAGGCCTGAATTCTAATTTCAGCTCTTCTAGACCTTCATTCCTTGGCACTGGGAAAGAGTCTTCCCTCTCTGAGATTTAGTGGCTTGTTGATTCTGTAATTCTGGAAACTGATAAAGCAAAACTCCCCTCCTCCTCTTTCTCTCTCATCTGGGAAGGGCTGAGCACTTGGCCTCTGTGTCTGGGTCTCGCCTGGTAAGATGCTTACAGTTTCTTTGGGCTGACCCTGCTATTCACACAAATACTCTCAGCCCCACCTTTCAGTACATGCCTGGATTTTTTTAGTTGGGAAATCTAAAGTTGGCAATAACTTTAGAGGAGACCAAAATATTGGGTCACCAGAGACCACAACAGGGGTTTCAATAAGTGAAACTTCAGCATTTAAAATATTCAAGTTCAATTCCCTGACAATAAAGAGTATCTACTTAAACACCCAAAGATAGCATTTACGAAAAAGGCACTTTGCAGGGAAATCAATCTTAATGTTGCTTCACAATTCCAAATCCCTCATGCTCTATTAAGAAGTGGCCCCTTCACCTTGCTTGGGTCTCTACTCACCAGCACTCTCCCCAGGTGGACCCACTTCTGCTTGGGGTTTTTCTTTTTTTCTGTAGTGACGGTGATGGGAAAACTGGAGGATTAGTTGTGGTATAGCCACCCTTAGCTGAGCACTGATATCAGGAAGGACCCTGGCCATTTGGTGCCCCTCTTCAAGCAATTACAGATGGAAGGAAAGGTAGTAAGATGAATGCACAACCAACTCGGGGATTTTCCTCTTATGCAGAGAATGGTCTTTTAGAATCCTTTGCTTACTGCTCATGCACATGTTTCTGAGTTTCTCAAGAAAAAGGAAGAAAAACCTTTTTATTGTTTTTGGATTAAAATTTTTTTTTTGTAGTTTACAAGTTAGGAAAATATCAAGTGATAAAGTGAACAATGATATTCCTCTTATCTAAGATCAGTTATTTCATTATAGCAGCGTTTATATCCACTTGAAAAATTGTAAGACATACGTATGAGAGGCATATTATTTATCCATTCTATAGATTTTACTTGGTTGTCATGCAGACTTGGAGTTTCCCTATAATAATTCTGGGGCCTCATTAGGATCTATTGTCCACAGATTGGAAACTGCTGTTGTAGAACAGCAACGAAAAGTATTGATACCATATATTGAGTGTTTCCTACATGTCTGTCGCTATCCTAAGTGCTTTGCATACATTCCATTTGGTTTTCATGACAGCCTTATAAAATAGATACTTATATTATCTCCATTTTGTAGATGAGAAAACATAGGCTTAGAGCAGTAAAATAATTTACTCAGACCCACATAGACACTAAGTGGCAGAGTCAGGATTTAGATCCACATATTTCTGACTTCAAGCCCCTGTTCTTAATCACAGAACTAGGATATGGCATATATTGCTATATATCTTTTGTAACCGACTACTTTGAATTTAGCTCTTTGTATCTTGTGTAGATTCTGGCTCACAGAAAAAGCTCAATAAATGCTTTTTAATTAATTGATTAGCAGTGAGGGTTAAAAAAAATTTTTTTTGACTCTTATGATTATACTGCTTATTCTCAAATAGTGGCATTTTAACCTTCTTGAGTATAGGCCTTGGGTGGCCTTGGTTGACAAGTATCATTTTAAGTTTTGAATTCCAAAAGAGCAATTAACAGATAGATGTCAGAAAAAGAACTGAACTTGGAGCTCTGACTCTCGATCTAATTAGGGAGTTTGATAAAGATTATTTTATTTTCAAACCATGAGTCATCTATCCTATTTCCCAACGCATTCAGATAGTGTCATCATCATCACCACCACCAACATCATTACCATAACCATTGCCATTTATATATATTTTCAGAGCTCCTTATTCTTACAGGAGAATTTTCTAGATTCTGAAAATAGATGTGTAGAGGTATGATATAGGCCAGCGGTCCCCAAACTACGGCCCGTGGGCCGCATGCAGCCCCCTGAGGCCATTTATCCGGCCCCGCCTCACTTCCGGAAGGGGCACCTCTTTCATTGGTGGTCAGTGAGAAGAGCACATTGACCATCTCATTAGCCAAAAGCAGGCCCATAGTTCCCATTGAAATACTGGTCAGTTTGTTGATTTAAATTTACTTGTTCTTTATTTTAAATATTGTATTTGTTCCCATTTTGTTTTTTTACTTTAAAATAAGATATGTGCAGTGTGCATAGGGATTTGTTCATAGTTTTTTTATAGTCTGGCCCTCCAATGGTCTGAGGGTCAGTGAACTGGCCCCCTGTGTAAAAAGTTTGGGGACCCCTGATATAGGTCCTGTCCTTGAGGAGCTTACAACCCAATGGGGAAAACAGGCAGAGCTTCCACATGGAGGCGCATTTAACCTGGGCCTTCAGAGGGGGGCAGAGTTAGGACTGGTACTATTCTAGACAGAGGAAACAATATAAACGAAGGCAGAGAGAGTTGAAAGTACATGTTTAAAGAAATGTAAACAATAAAATGGAGGCCGTTTAAGAGTTGTAACCCATTTGGAATATATTTTACATGGTGTGAGGTAGGGATTTGACTTTATTTTTCATAAGGATGATTAATTGTCTCAACACTATTTAATGGATTGTTAATCCCTTTCCCCACTAATTAAAAATAATGTCTCTTTCTCAGACTAAATTTCCTGAAATACTTGGGTCTGTTTCTGGAATCTATTCTGTGTCATTATCTTCTTTCTCTGTACCTGAGCCAGTACCACATTATTTAAATTCATATAGCTTTGTAATATGACTTGACATCTGGTAAGACAAGTTCCTCTCTTTGTCCTTTTTCAAAATAGTTATGACTTTTCTTGCACATTGACTCTTCTGTATGAATTCTAGAAGTTGCTAGTCAAATTCTCTGAAAAATCATAGGGGGCATTAAGGAAATGCCATTAGGCATAGAGGGAATGTAATGAACCATGAGGCTGGTAAAGCAGTTTGAAGGTCAACTAATAGAGGCTTAGATTGTCAAACCAAAATGTTCAGAGTCTACAACACTTCTGGGTATTTCTGAAGAAGCTAAGATAACTCTGGCCCCTCCATTAAGGATCTTGTCTGCAATCCTTTGCACATAGATTGCTACAGGCTGGCCAGAACACCCATGTCCCCAGAGCCCTCTATGTGAGGCTGAAGAGAGATCTCAGGCTGTGTTGGAAGACCAAAGAAAGGCTTGTCCATCTCCTTTATTCAGAACTCAGAAGTGACCTGAATTTGAAACCCTGAAGCAGCTCCTTTCTCTCTGCTTTGGTGTTTTCATTGCCTCTGCCCCTTTTCACAAGCAGCCCTCCCTGGCTGCCATCTGTCACAGTTACAGATGATTGGACAAGGATAAGAAGGGGAGAGTCAGCCGCCCATTGTGTCTTCCCCTGAAGACTAATGTCAACCCTGGATCAGAAATCACGGGAAGCAGCCCTGGCCCTTGAGCAAAAGGAGGGAGCAAGAGGGCCCTTCAGACAAGCCTCTGAGGACACGCTGCCCTCTCATCCATCCCATTCCATTAGCCACAAGACAGAGACATGTGTGCAGGGAGGTGCCTCTCTTCTGTTTGCCTCTCCACTTTTCTTCGGTTTTTATTTATTTCTTCATTCAGCAAGTATTTGTTGAATACGTTCTATGTGTCAGATGTTGGGGAAACAATGTGAACAAAATTGACTTGGTTTTTGTCCTCATGGAGTTTATAGTCCAGTGGGGAACTCAGCCAGCAATAAGCTAGCTAGCATACATATAGGTGTTTTCTTTACTCTTTCTTCCTCCAAGCAGTTTTCCCTCAGGAAGCTTCTGCCAGAGCTGAGTAGAGGTAAGTGGGGGTGTTACATCCATATAAAAGGGCATGCCAACCTGGGTGTTAAAGTGGGAGAATAATGAGTAATTTCTATGTGTGAAGGGCAGTCTGAAAGGGTCCTGAAAATCTTACCTAGGTTCACATTTTTCTGACCTTACCAGGTGATTCTTATCTCCCTTTTTGAGAGTAAGATATACATCCCATGTCTAAATAACCCCTTCCAGAGGTTGAAATAAACTGTTCGGGGGATGGGAGAGTTTTTCTGCTCTATGCAAGGGAGAGGAGAATGGTGAATAACTCCACATCCACAAGTGATGGTGAGGAGGACAGGATATTCTGGGAGGGGAAGCCTGATTTCTTTGAGTCACTTGATAAAACATGTTCCCTCAGAGGAGTTCCTGGAGCTGGTGACCATGATATTATGCATATGATTTGGGCCAGCTTTGCAGTCAGACTAATCAGAGAGAAAGAAATAGATAAAGGGAAAGAGAAGTGGTGTGGCCTTGAACATAAAGCACAGGTGATCTGGAAAAGCTGGAGGGGAAAAGGAATAGACCCAATGGCAAGGAGTACCAAACGGCTTTTGACCAGAGGGAAAAGTATGAAGAACGTTGGATGGAAAGATTTTAATACTTGAATATATGGAATTTGTTTAAGAACAAATAACAAACTAGAAATGAGGCCTTGGAAAAGTCATGGGCCATCAGTTTCTGTATTTGTGAATAAATTGTGACTGGGAAGGTGGAATGGGGTGCCAAGAATGATACTTAATGATATCTAAGGTTTTTTCCATCTTTAGTATCATGTGATTCTGTTTTTATCTCTATGGAGCTGATACCATGTTGTATAGACATGTGTAGAGGAAAGGTTTTGTTTTTGTACATTTACTTTTGGGAGTCACTAGATAACTCTTAGCACAGGAATGTGCATAAAATTTTGTTGGATGAATGAAGAAAATATACAACATATGAAAAGTTCCCTTTTTACCAAAGAGCCTACTTCTGGGTTAAAGAGACCAATTAATACACTTGAAATAGTTAAAGAAGTCTACTAGACAATCCATACTTAAGTTTTAAATTCTGATTTAACTCCCTGGTTCCAGAGAGTACTGTGGACAGTTCCATGGTGCTGAAAGAACTATTCTGAGGTGAATGCACTTTCCAATTCAGTTTCTCTTACTCATTCATTCCACAAAACAGCAGCTGGGGGCCTGTAATGCATAGGCAGCTCCAGGTAAAGTAGGCAAGAAGAAGTCTTTGAATATTTTTAAAGTTGAAGATAACAGAGGAAATGAACAAAAACTATTACAACATAGTTTCAATAAGAAAGGAAACACAAGAGAAAGAAAATTTCAGTTTAGAAATTTGAATTCAGAAATATTAGAATACTGGTTGGTTGGCTCAACTGTAGAGTGTCAACACAGCATGTGGATGTCCTGGGTTTGATTCCAGTCAGGGCACACAGAAGAAGCAACCATCTGCTTCTTCCCCCCTCCTTCCTCCTTTCTCTCTTTCTCTCTCATTTACTCCCACAGCCATGGCTTGGTTGGAACAAGTTGACCCCAGCTGCTGAGGATGGCTTCATGGCCTCACCTCAGGTGCTAAAATACCTGGTTAATGAACAATGGAGCAACAGCCCAAGCATCACCCCATAGGGAGCTTGCCAGGTAGATCCCAGTCAGGGCACATGCAGGAGTCTATCTCTCTGCCTCCCTGTTTCTCACTTAAAAAACAAAGAAATATTATATTAAAAAACTTTTTATTATTTATTTATTTATTTATTTAGTGACAGACAAGAGTCAGACAGAGGGACAGATAGGGACAGACAGCCAGGAAGGGAGAGAGATGAGAGGCATCAATTCTTCACTGTGGCACTTTAGTTGTTCATTGATTGTTTTCTCATATGTGCCCTGACCAGGGGGCTACAGCAGACTAAGTAACCCCTTGCTCAAGCCAGTGGCCATAGGCTCAAGCTGGTGAGCCTTGCTCAAATCAGATGTGTCTGCGCTCAAGCTGGCAACCTCGGGGTCTTGAACCTGGGTCCTGTGCATCTCAGTTTGACACTCTATCCTCTACACCACCACCTGGTCAGGCTAGAAAACTTTTTATACTAGGTACCCTTTATTGAGATTCTACTATAAGCCAGGCTTCGTATATACATTTTTTCTAAGTAATTTTACAAGACAGGAACTCAGAGAAAGTGTGGGTTCGAAATCACATGGCTTACAAGTGGAGCAGGACCAAAGCTTAGTTTGCTTCCCTCCAAAGCCTGGGGTCTTTTTAAATCCTCATGACTCCCCCCATAAGTTTACCATGGGAATAAGAAATGTAGTCTGCACAGAGTCTGTGTGAGCTTATAGGGGGAAAGACCAGCTCCTCTGTTCCCCTTCCTCTTCTAAGTGTTTCTTTGTTGGCTTGGACCTGGGACAGCGCCAATCAACCGATGGTGAGAGGGAGCAGGGAGTCTCCAGAACTATTTGAGGTGTATTAGGCAGAGATCTTTCAGTAGGATAATAATTTCTCCAACTCAAATAAGCTTAATTTAAAAAGTAGGCAATTAACTTACAAGATTAGAAAATCTAGGTATAAATCAACTTCAGATATGCTGATTCTTGGAGAAGAGAAGAAAAGGAGAGTCATGTGTGTGTCACATGATGTTATCCTGACTCTGCCCCTTCCTTCAGCCTTTGTTCGCTGCTATGCTTTATTCTGGAGGTAGAATCTCATCATGTGATGAAAAGATGGCTACCAGGTATCCCAGAATCACACCTTCTCTGATTCGCAACACCAGCAGAGAAGTGCCTTGTCTGTCCTAATTTCCAGGCATCAGTCACAGATAGCATTCTTATTGGTCCTGGGGTAGGTAATGTGCACCTGCTCTGACTGATCAGCCTGAGTCTCATGGTTTCACGTGGTGGGGAGAGAGGGCTCGCATGGCATAGGAATGATGGTTCAAGTGCCATCACCTGAAGTGAGGGAGGGCCTTTCTTTAAAGGAAAGATGATGGGGAGTCAGACTGGACAAATAAAAATGTTAAATACTCTGGAGCCTGTAGCAGAAACACACAGCCTGAGGCGGTAGGCCAGGGGCTCCCTGGATAGTCTTATCTCCTGAGATGGAGAGGGGAGGCTGCAGACTCAGGCCCAGGAAAGGTGAGCAGCCCTGCTCAGAGGGCTCTTCCAGACAAAAAGCAGTTCTGGTTCCTGGGGGTTTTTTTTGTTTTTAAATTTTATTTATTCATTTTTTAGAGATCAGAGAGAGAGAGAGAGAGAGAGAGAGAAGGGGAGGAGGAGCTGGAAGCATCAACTCCCATATGTGCCTTGACCAGGCAAGCCCAGGGTTTCGAACCGGCGACCTCAGCATTTCCAGGTCGACGCTTTATCCACTGCGCCACCCCAGGTCAGGCCTGGTTCCTGGTTTTACCTGCAGAGTTCACCTTCTTAAGGCAGAAGAAGATCAAGCCTATCCACATGAACAGTGACCCTTCTCTCTATGAAGTTCCCTGTAGTTCACCGAAGACTGTCTCCCTGTCTCCTCAGGGCCTAAACCACTCTGGCCGGCAGTAAGGCAGGTGGTACTTCCCTATTTCACAGGTGAGGAAACTGAGGCTCTGAGATGCTAAGTGACCTGCTCAAGGTCACTCGGTGAAGTTGCAGAGCTGTTACTATCAACCAGCTCTCCAGCATACAGAATTAATTAAGGGCCTATGAAAAAAAACTCCAACACGATCAAGATCGGTAAGTGGTGAGGAGCAATCTCATTGGCCAGACAAAAAGCTGCAGAGAGAACAGATCTGCCAGTTGGAAAGGCAAAAACAGGAAGCTTGGCCCAATTGCCCAAGAAGAGAACAAAGAAATAGCCAGAATTTATAGGTGTGAGAGGAGAAAAATCAAAGAAAGAAATGAGATGCACCCTGCAAAACACATAAAAGGAAATAGAAAAACATTCTTTAAAATACACTAGGAACAAGAGGAAGATAAGGGGGAATGTTTCTTCCTAATAGATGATGAGAGAGAGCTGATAATAGATGGTGCCAGAAGTGCATAGGTTTTTAATGCTTCATTTCTCAGGTCGCTGGAACAAACTGCACACAAACTAGAAGGCAAGGAAAACACTGGAGGCGGGGAGGTAGAGGGAAGGCTCCTGCAGGGAACGGAGGAGCTTGGATTACCGGTGACAGGGGACCCTAGAATATCCAGGCTGGAGGGATTCTGATGTCTGCGGGCCCCACCCCTCACTTAACAGACAATGAGGCTGACCATCAGTGAGAGGGACTGCGCTGCCCAAGGTCATTATAAGAGCCAGGCTTCTGGCTCTTGGTTCAGTATGTTTCTGTTTTTCTGGCACCTTTGGGAGATGGAGAGAAGGGGAAAGACAGGAGGGGATAAACCAAGACATGAAATCTAGTATGGGAATTAGGCAAATATACAAATAACCTCGATTGAAGGCAGGGTGAGGGCAGGATTGGGGAGCCTCAGGGGTATACGGTAAGCTGCCTGGACATCAAAGTTCAGGTCTGGCTGTTGCTCTGGCCTCCAGTCTTCTGCCAGTCTGCTTTCTCAGGTTTTCCAATTGTTAGAATCCCTCAGATCCGCGGTCTCTGGATCCCTGAGTGTTGTCCAGTGCTTGGATGCTGCCTGTCTTGCTTTGTCTCTTGAATCAGCTTTCTTTAGCCATAATTATGCTGTCTAAGAAATCACCCCGACATTCAGAGACTTAAAACAATATGCATTTATTTACCTAGCTCTGCGTTGATCATTGAAGCTGGGCTCAGCTGAGAGATTTTTCCCATAACGGCTGGATTCTTTCACCTTTGTGGGGTGGTTGGTTTGCTGCTGGCTGATCAAGGCTGTCTGCCACTGGATGGCTTGGATGACTGGGATGTATAGAATGACTCAGCTCTCCGCCAAGTGACTAGCAGGCTAGCCCATACATATTCTCATGGCATGGCAGAAGTTCACGGCTAACAACCTCCACCATACAAGGAATGGAAACACACAAGTACCTTGAAAGTTTTTCTTGCAAACACGTTTGCAAACATTTTGTTGGCCAACTCAAATGGCATGGTTGAGTCCAGAATCAGAGTGGACAGGACTGCAAAATTACAGTGTAAAGGGTGTAATTCAGTGAGGTTATCAACTGGAGCCATTAGCGCAATTGGTCTACCACCCGGCCTCCATTCCCAGGCTCTGCTGCCTTCCTCTAATTCCCACCACCTTGATCCTGCTGAGTGAGAAGTTTTTCATTAGACAGTTCTCTACTGCCTGGAGTCCCTCAGCCCACTGGCCGGTGAGACAGCGAGCTGAGCCCCACACCTTGCTTCCGCCCTAGTAGACTTTTGCCTTCCCCATCTCATCTGAGTTGCCTTTCCCAGGACAGTGAGGAAGGTACTGCAGGCTCAGAACTGGTCTGCTGCTGCCACAGCTGCAGAAGCAGCACTCCGCAAAACTCTTTAACTGGAAACTCCTGAACCTGCAGGCACTTACCAGCTGTTTCCTTCCAAGGCCTCTCTGCCCATGGACGCGTATCAAGGAGAAGCGAGGAGGCCCTTTCTCCTGCGCCCACGCTGTCCCAGACTCTGTCCTCTGAAGGGCTCTGATGGGTTGAATTCTGGCCCTCCCAAAATTCATAGATTGAAGTCCGAATCCCCAGTGCCTCATAATGTGACTGTTTTTAGACGCAGGATCTTTAAAGTGGTAACCAAGTTAAAATGAGGTTATTGGAATGGGCCCTAATCCAATTGATGGGTGTCCTTATAAGAAGAAGCCATAATGACAGACAACTGTGAGCACATAAGGGACTGTGTGAAGACACAGCAAGAAGGTGGCTGTCTACATGCCAAGGAGACAGGCCTCAGAAGAAACCAATCCTGCCGATGTCTTAATCTCAGACTTTTGGCTCCAGGACTGTGACAAAACAGATTTCTGCTGTTTAATGCACCCAGTCTGTGGTGCTTTGTTATGGCAGCCTGAGCAAACTGATACAGAGGGAGAAACCCAGTGTTGGATGTTTGACTAAAGACATCGGGAGAGTTGGAGCTAATCCTCCCTTCAGCACCGCAGCTCCAGAGCTCAAGACGGGGAAGCACTCAGTGGAGACACTAATCCTGATTTCTGTGAAGCTGCCTTCTGGTTTATATTCTGAAGACTGCACGTGTCCTGACATCTCCTCACTTGATGAGCCCCAGGTCAGAGTGGACCTCTGCTTCCCGCAGACAAGACTAAGTTTCTCTCAGTTCTGGCTTCTCTACCTTCTTGTGTCTGGCCCTGTATCCCCCTTATGTATGATTCTTCCTTATCGACATCAGGCCAGTTCAAGGAGTTCATTTCCTGGCCCGGGACCCTGCTGCGGGGAGACCCAGTCGGGATTTTCATGAATTTAGGATGTCAAAGCCCAGTCTCCCCTTTCTATCATCCTCAATAACATATACTATTCGATTTTTTTTTGCAAGAAAAAAATTAATGCCCCTATAATTTGAGAAAGGAGGGACAGCATGTTTCATACAAGGCAATAAAGAAGGACCTGCGTTAAGTTCAGAAGCAGAATAGCCAGTTAAAGGAAGCACACTTTAGTTCGCATGGGATGAACTGGAGGCTGGGAACGCACCAGGTGGCCATTGCACTGGTAGAGCGAAAGCGCCCTGGGCCAGCAGTCAGACGACCCATACTCAGTGGCTACTGTCCTGTCAGTCAAGCCTTGTACCTAGAGTAGGATGCCATGTGCCACTTTGCCAGGCGCTGGGAGTACGGAGTTGAATTCGGCAGGCGTGGACCCTGCCTTCACGGGCGTTGACTCTCTCTTGGCGTGACACTGGCTGTTAGTTCACATTTGAGCCTCAGTGTCCCATCTCTGAAATGAGGAACTTAGACCATGATTTCTGGTGTTCTTTTCTGCTCTAGCATTCCGTAAGGGCTGCCCTCGGGTATGAGGTGTTGGGGCCTTGATTCTGACAGTAGCACCTCTAAAAATGGCAAGGGAGGAATGAAGCCAGAAACATTTCCAAGAATGACTTGACTCCTTGGCTAAGGGGAAGGAGTGAATCTGAAGAGGCAAAAGCTGTTCAGATTTGTAACCTGAAGTTGTCATTGACAAAGAAAATAGGAATTGAAAAAGCCATGAAGATCACTGCTGGCCCAAATTAGATTATTGTTTTTGGGGTAATAATGCAGGTAAATGGATCAACACGGTGTGTTTCTTTTCTCCAAAGAGGAAAAAGTAAACTTTATAAGTGAAAAGGTGTGCGTGGAGATGAGGGAAATACTCGGTGGCTACATATGTGTATAGATGGAAAAGTTCTTGAGGTCCTAGTAGAAATCAGTACTGCTGTCGGAGACAGCCACAAATGGCAGTGTGACTACAGATGGGATTGCACACATAGGGGCTGTTCTCCGTGTGCTGGAGGCCACGGGGCTGGAGAGGAAAATTGCATGCTCATTGCTCCATCCTTGGGGGATTGTGAACCCAAAGCAATATCCTTCTGAACAACATAATGTTTCACCTTTTTAGGGAGCTGAGTGCCTGGTAAACCAGCCAGACCACAGTGGCCACCTTTTAGTCAATGTTATTGTACTACCCTCCATGTTCCAGGCAACAAGCTCAGTGAGGATGCAGAGATGAACAAGAGAAGGTTCCTGTTTATAAAATTAGAGTAGGAGTGGGGTAGGGAAATGGATACATCTAATGCAGGCAGCCTGTGAGTTGTGCTTATAACACTGTTGTATCCAAAGTGCTGGTGATTAATTCTGGCGGCTGAGCTCTGGGAAGACTTCATGGAGGAGGTGGCATTTGAGTCGGGCCTTATGTGTCATCAATATTGGAAGAGGGAAGGTACACGAAGGGACTTGTGGAAGCACCATCTGTAAACTTTGGCAGGAGGAGAAGGTAGAAGGTAGCATGGAATGTTCTAGACCATTAAATTTGGAGGTGACTCTGGTGGGGAGGGGTCTCTCTTAATATGACCTGGATATCTAAGCACCCACACAAGACAGAACCAGATACACTGATTTAATTCAAACCTAAGTGGGGTCACCATCCAAAGGAAAGAAGCTACTTTTAGTAAGGGAGTGGGGAAGAGTCAGAAACAAGGAAACAGGGAAGCAGGGAAGAGGCAGTTACAAGCTGACGGGAGCATGTGGGAGTTTCAGACAAGGCTGCTCTTTAGGAAGGGTGAAACAGACAAATGCGGCAAAGGCCTGGAAGACTCCAGAGCCTGAGGGACCGCACGCTGATGAGCTGCTTGGTCAGTGAAGCAAGAAGAGAGCTGGGATGGCAGCTGAAAAGATCCGTGGGGTCAGAGGAGGAGGGAGGCAGGAAGCGGCCTGGGAGTTCCCAGCTCCTACCTGCACCGCCCTGCCTGAGCCTGGGGCCCGGAGGTGAGCGGGCTGCAGGCTTGCCAGGCTCTGCAGGGCGGGGCTGCGGACCAGCTGGAGGCCGCTGAGCAGTGTGGGGAGCGATCAGACTATATAGCGCACGCACAGCTGAGCCTCAGCGGCAGTGCGCCTGACCAGATGCAGACTGCTTACGTGGCGGGTATCGCAGACAGGGAACAGGTGCGAGCCCAGACCCCCATTCTGTTCCCACTGCTTCCTCCCTTGGAGTCTGCCTTCCTTTTCCTCCTCTCTGCCTTTCTTCCCTCTCATCCTCCCTATCACCTCCTGCCTTTCCACAAAAAAATTTATTAAGAATTTATTACAGGCCCTTGCTGGGTTGCTCAATGAATAAGAGTATCGTTCTGCGCACTTAAGTCACAGGTTCGATCCCAGGTCGGGTCACCTATGAGAAGCATCCAATGAATGCACAACCAAATGGAACAACTAAGTAGAACAATGAGTTGATGCTTGTCTCTCTCTCTCCCTCTCCCTTCCCCTTTCTCCCTCAAATCAATGGAAAATATTTTTAAAATCAAAAAAGAATTTATTACATTTATACTAAACATTTTTTCTGCATCAAGGCTTAAAGAACCTTTTAAAGAGGAAAAACCCAGGCTCAGTTACAGTTATACCCACCTGGCTCCCACCCCAGAACCTACGTGCATCTTGCATTGGCCAAGCAGTTTCAATTTTGTTGGCTGCTCTATTCTTGTGCCCACCCCCCAACTGATGGTTTGCCAAATGGGGTTTAGGGTAGGGCTCTCAAGTTCTTGGTAAAGTCTACCCCCTACACAAGCCTGTATTCTTCTCAGCTATAATTATCTTTCTAATGTCAGTCTTACCTTCTTTCTCTTTAGTGTGCTTTCATTTCATTCCTGGCCTTCTTTCAAGGTTCTAAGAGAAAGCTGGTGGGGTCAGCTGGGAGGATTAATAATATTCATGCTACCACTTATCGAACAGTTATTATCACATCAGGCATTAAGTTAAACAAGTAACTTTACTTAATCCTTACAACAACTCAGTAAGGTAGATGTTATTTTCCCCATTTTCCCAGAATACCACACTGAGGCTCAGAGAGGTTAAGTAACTTGCACAATGTCACACAGCTACCTGATTCGGAACCTGCACTAATAAACACCACTTTAGATTGTCTCCTGTGTGGGTTGAAAGACCGGATGGCCCTTTTCCTTCAGACCCATCGCCCCACCCCTGTGAGTCCAGCCCCCTTTAGTTCCAGCACAGTCCACACCCTTTATGCATCCTGTGCGGCTGTGTTACTGACATAGTGGGGTCATTTTACCACCAGCTTTTCAGAGTGAGGGAGCAAAGGGAATCCGGCAGTAAAAAGGACAGCTCAGATGCATAGAACACCCAAGGACAAGGGCAAGGGAAGGAGTCAGTTCCATTTTTCAATTCTGGTGACTTTATTGGCAGGACAAGGTAACCAAGCGTTGCCAAAGCTAGTTCATCAACCTCCTGCACTTCCCCCTCCAGCCGGAGCTGACGCTCCCATCCTGATCCTAGCTGGTGGCTGTCCCAGGGGCGGCTGCTGGCTCTTGTCGTGAGTCTGTGTCCGCTACTTCATTTTCCTCCAGGGGTCTGATAGCCTTCCTTGATAATCCAGAGATGATGGTAATTATGATACGTATAGCAGTCTAACGCTTAAAATGCGATTTTCACAGGCACCGTCTCATCTCCACCCTAGTAATGAGGCCCTATTCCAAGAAGTGTTTTGGGGGGGAGAGGCCTAGACTACTTTCTGAAATACTGCTCCCCAGCTCTTTTCCTAGAAACAAGTCTTCATCTCTCTCCTTAGACAGGTTTGAACTCCAAACTCTAGTTCTTTCCCAAATATATAGACTCTACTGTTACCTTGAAGGGAAATGGTGCTACTTCTATTGAAGATGTGGAGAGACTGAGACCCAGTAAGGGTATGTCTTGAATCCAGGTGCACAGCTAATAAGGAGAGAAGCCAAGATTCAAGCCTGTGACTCTGTCTACTATACTGCGCGGCCTCCATCCCTTCGGGGACCTCCTGGGGGTGATGTTTGAAATGGGCCATGATGCATAAGCAGGATTTTGATGGTGAGGGTGGCAGTTTGAAAGGCATTAAGGTGGGACAGTGCATGGCAAGGATTTTTATGTAGCCGGGGACAGATAAGGGTGGAGGCGTGGTGGGGGTGTGGGGCCCCACTTCAAAGGCCTTCTCTTGTCATGTTAATGACTTTGAACCTCATTAAAACGATGGCCAATAGGGAATCATTGGAATTCAGAGGTGGGAAGTAGGACTATCTAATCTGGACTTTAAGAGAGAAATATGTGACACTTCAAGGAAACAGCTGACACCGGTTCTTGGTGAATCCGATGAAAGGAGTGAAGTTGAGTCTAGTGGTTTTGTCCTGTGAGTATATCACTGGAGCTGGGGTGAGTCTGAGGCTTCTAGGTCAGCAGTAGGGGAGGCAGCAGAAGACTCACATGTCCCAGGTGGCCCTCAAAGCTGTCTTTGGAGGGCTGAGTTAGAGAACCTTTACTCCATGGCCTGCTATCTAGGCCACAAGCCAGGGCTATGCTGCAGCAGCATCCTGTCTGCTTGCTCACTTTCTTTCTTTCTCTCTCTCTCTCTTTTTTTATTCAGTGAGAGGAGGGGAGGCACAGACAGACTCCCGCATGTGCCCCGACCGGGATCCTCCTGGCAAGCCCTCTAGGGGGTGATGCTCTGCTCATCTGGGGCATTGCTCTGTTGCTCAACAACCAAGCTCTTCTTAGCACCTGAGGCAGAGGCCGTGGAGCCATCCTCAGTGCTCAAGGCCAACTTGTTCTAATCAAGCCATGGCTGCAGGAGGAGAAGAGAGAGAGAGAGACAGAAGTGAGGAGAGAGGTAGAGTAGCAGATGGGCACTTCTTCTGTGTGCCCTGACCGGGAATCAAACCCAGGACCTCCACATACCAGGCCGACACTCTACCACTGAGCCAAATGTCCAGGGCCCTATATATCTTTATCATAGAATCTTCTTGTAGTTTGCAACTGATAGGTGTATGTGTGCATGGGTGTGTGTGTGTATAGTTTTGCTTCACATCTGTCTCATCCACTAGACTGTGGGCTTTCTGAGGGCAGCCATGAAGCCTGGGGTGCTCACTGGTATCTCCTGCATCGGGCATATCATGCGTTCTCAGGAGGGTGATGCTCCCTGGGGTCAGCATTTGTTGCCTCTGCACCAAATCAGACATGAGCCTACTCTGTGCCAACATATTAGCCTTGAATTTGGGAGTCTGGCAGGGCCAGGGTCTCAGGCATCGGGGGCTGGCAGGACCACGACAGCCCTGACACAGTGTGAAGGTCCCTCAGGGGCAATTTCAAGGCATTCTAGGTAGATTTACTCATTTAAGAGACTGGTCCTTCTTAAGCACATTTCTGCCACACTTATCCTCCAACCAACGAAAACCCTTCCTGCAGATTTTCTCCTGTAATATCATCCGATAAGAGCACTAGAAGATGTTGTGATTTTTTATCAAGATTGTAGAGAGGTTCCGAGTTTTCCAGAAACTCTAGAGCCTTCCTCGCCTGTGACACAGAAACCCACGAGGCAGGCAGGGCAAGCCCAGCATCTGCATTTGACCGGGGGGAGGGGGAGGGAGCAGAGAGGAAGTAGTGTGCTTTGCCCTTGTCACAGGGTCGTAAGAGAGCAAGTCTCTAACCTTGGTTTCCTGACTCCTGGGGCACAGCCCCTTCCCCTGTGCCCATGATGGCTTCCCTGGAAGTGGCATCATCAGGACACGTTTCTCCCTTCCTCTCGGCTCCCAGCCTAGTTCTGCTTTGGGTCCAGGGCACCTCTTCTTGTTCAACAATAGAACGAGAGACGTAGAGAGAGAGGGGTGAATTCCACTTGCAATATTTTGTCCACCCACCCCAGTGAAACTAACCTCCTTGGTGCACTTCCTGTGTGATGGGCACAGTGCTGGGGCTGCCATCCCTGTTCCTCCAACAATCGCATGAGATAGGGCTGACACTGGAAACAGGTTATGGAGATGAGGAAGCTGATGCTTAATGGGAGTAAGTGACTTGCCCAAGGTCACACTGTTGGCAGTAGGGCTGTCGATTTGATTCTAAAGGCCAGGGGCTTTCCACATCCTCACATTGCTTCTCATTACCTTGTTCTCTAGGAAGAACCTGAAAGACAGAACGCAAATGCTGGGTAATGGCTGTCTTTTACCGGAGGCAGCAGTCAGCTGTTCTGAGAGGTGTGACTCAGTCCTTCATCCTCTAGACGGGTTTGCAGATGAACTGAATGAAGAGGATTCTTCCTCAGTCTGTTACCTAACTCCACCCAGTACAGGGCAGGCTGTCCCCAGTGACCAGAAAGTTTATTTAGAGGCTTCAAGCATCTCTGCCCCCCAGACAGATACAAACAAGTGATGGGGCTGTTTGTCAAGGGGAAAAATCAGGAAAGAAGAACAAAGAGAAGTCAGTGGGAAGCAGGGAGAGGAAATAAGAGTCAAGGGGATGGTGGGCGACAGAGAAAGACAAAATGACTCAGGAAGAGGGATGGGTGCCCTGGGGGAGGGCTTGAGAACAGGACTGGATTGGTGAGCTGCAATTTGTGAAGTTTACAGATAAATCTTGGTCCTTTCAGCAAAGCTTATCTGTAATGGGCTCGGCTTGCTGAGGCCCCGTCTCCTGTAGACATAAATCATTTTCTAATTTATAACATGAATAATTGATTTTGCCTCTGTAGCCTCAACAATAAATCTCCCGATCACACATGCATAAGAAAATAATAATAATGAAAGCGATCAGGATATGCTGCCATCGATTAACTGTGAGAGGGGCCACTTGACTCGCAATTCATGTTTTAAGTATTCTAGGTGGCACCATGCCCACAAGCCACTTCTGCCCCTTGCCCCTGGGCTCTGCCTGTCACTAGTGGGGAGTGGAGGAGAGGGAAAGCAGAGTCTGGCCATGATTGGCCACAGACAGGATCAATTCAAACGTTTCCTCAATGGTTATCATTCATTCATTTAGCAAATATTTACTGAGCATCTTTTGTCTAGAAGGTCCTGGGACAGGTGTTTTCCAGGGAAAAGCAACACCTGGTATTGGCTGCAAGGAGCCTCTGCTCCGATGAATGAGCAAGGCATGGAACACATGATTTGGTGTTCAGGAGGAACTGAAGGGGAAAGAGGCTTTCACTGTTCTGTTCCAAGCCAGGAACCCTGGAGTCCTCCCCATTCCTCTTTCTCTCTCTTCCTCCCCACCACGTCCCGCAGATTCTGTCTCCACAAGGCCCTGGAGCCCATCCACTCCTCTCCACTCTCCGCTCCCACCTCCACCATTTCTCCTGCTGCCACAATAACCTCCTACGTGGTTGCCCTACATCCTTCGTTCCCCCTCTCCTCATCCGTTCTTCTGTAGCCAGGGTTTATCTTTAAACTGGCAAGTGGGCTTTCCCACAGGCCCTTGGGCAAACCTCCCCCTCACCCCTGCCCTTCGCTTCTCCAGCCTCATCTACCAGGATTTCCCTCCACCCTAAGCTTGAGCCATCTTCAACTTTTTTTTTTCTTTTTTCTTTTTCTTTTTTGAAGCTGGAAACGGGGAGAGACAGTCAGACAGACTCCCGCATGTGCCCGACCGGGATCCACCCGGTACGCCCACCAGGGGCCACGCTCTGCCCACCAGGGGGCGATGCTCTGCCCCTCCGGGCGTCGCTCTGCCACGACCAGAGCCACTCTAGCGCCTGAGGCAGAGGCCAAGGAGCCATCCCCAGCGCCCGGGCCATCTTTGCTCCAATGGAGCCTTGGCTGTGGGAGGGGAAGAGAGAGACAGAGAGGAAGGAGGGGGGGGAGTGGAGAAGCAGATGGGCGCTTCTCCTGTGTGCCCTGGCCGGGAATCGAACCCGGGTCCCCCGCACACCAGGCCGACGCTCTACTGCTGAGCCAACCGGCCAGGGCTCATCTTCAACTTTTTAAAGAATTCCAAAGGTGTCCTGTTCCTCTTTCCAGCCTCAGAGATCTTTACGTGTCTGTCTCGAATGCTTCCTCGGCACAGCTGTACCTCGTGTTCCCATCCTGAGGTCCCAGTGGACACGTCCCAACTCCCCCAGACTGGATGAGACTCCCTGCTAAGCCCCTCCCACCCTGTACTTCACATCACACATCACTTTGGTCATTTCCTGTTCAGTGTGTTCCCTTTCTGCTGATGATAAATTTCAGGAGGTCAAGATCTATATCTTTGTTTGCCACTGTTTTCTCAGAACCTCTCATGTGCCTGGCACATAACAGGTGCTCAATAAATGCTTGTTGCATGAATACATAAATGATGTCCCTGCCTTTGGCCTAGTTCTTCTCTGGATCATCTCACACAGAATGACTTTTTTTTTTTTTTTTTTTTTTTTGGTAAACACCATGGTCTAGTTATTCTTTTGTTTAAAAATCTTCACTAGTTTCCAGTGCCTGTGTATGAAGTCCAAATATTCTAGCCTGGCCCTGACAGTGGCAACCTGTCCTATTCAGTCATCCCAGCTTCATGGAACGTGAGTCCTCTCAGTGGGCTCTCAGCTCATTTTCTGAAAAACTTGGCTCAAAAATGCCAACTTGCCCTGGCCGGTTGGCTCAGCGGTAGAGCGTCGGCCTAGCGTGCGGAGGACCCGGGTTCGATTCCCGGCCAGGGCACAAAGGAGAAGCGCCCATTTGCTTCTCCACCCCTCCGCCGCGCTTTCCTCTCTGTCTCTCTCTTCCCCTCCCGCAGCCAAGGCTCCATTGGAGCAAAGATGGCCCGGGCGCTGGGGATGGCTCTGTGGCCTCTTCCTCAGGCGCTAGAGTGGCTCTGGTCGCAACATGGCGACGCCCAGGATGGGCAGAGCATCGCCCCCTGGTGGGCAGAGCGTCGCCCCTGGTGGGCGTGCCGGGTGGATCCCGGTCGGGCGCATGCGGGAGTCTGTCTGACTGTCTCTCCCTGTTTCCAGCTTCAGAAAAGTCAAAAAAAAAAAAAAAAAAAGAGAAAAAAAAAATGCCAACTCTACTACAGCACTTACTTCCTTGTTTAAGCTCGCTGATGGTCCCCCTATGCTACGGGGTGGATGAGGAGATATTGAAGGGTTTTAAGTGGAAGAGTGATATGGCCGGATTTGGGCTTGGGGTTGATTTGTCCCAAAAACTTGGGAGTGGAGGGATCTGAGCAGGGAAGGGAGGCAGGCTTTCGCTCTGAACATGACCCTAGCCCAGCACCTCAGATCCATGGAGCAAGGGCTCACTAAGGCCTTCACAGTGAGCCATCGTCAGACTTAGATTTATACCCGGTCAGTGCCATGCTGCTGCCATTTTGTCCGCTCAGTTATTCTGCTGGTCTGGCCCTTGGGACTGTGGTTTCTTAGCTCCTTGGATCCCTGGCCTGAATCCCAGGGTCTCCCTTACAATGGAACTTAAAAATAGAAGCTGCTTTCATAGTGTAAGGGAGGAGGCAAAGGACCTACGCAGGGTTTGAATAGACAGCCGTGAGAGCTGGAGGGCCCTCCAGGGAGCCCGGGGACTAGTCCAGGAGGCTCTGAGTAGGAAGGGGGGCAGAGGCCAGGCCTTCTGGTAGGAAACAAAGAATCCCTGGCGGCATCTGGGACGGCTTGGCTTCCCTCCCCTCACCCGCTCACAACCTCTGTCCCTGTGCCTTTCCTGGCTCTGAGCCTATGCCTTGCCCTGCGCTCCATCCTCATCCCCAGGGAGGGCTTGCAGAGCCATCAAACCAGTACAGGAACATTAGAGAGAACTAAGGAGCCATCCAACCAAAGCAAAACAAGGAGGAAGTTGGGACTGTGGCAGGGGCAGGGAAGGGCAAGGACGAAGACGGGGCCTTGGGTATCTGAAGTGACCAATGACCATCTGGAGCAACCTGCAGCTCTGACTGGGTGGTGATCCCTGGACATTACTGCTCCCCCCACAAAGGCCACTGAAGGTGCCCTGGAAGAACCCATTGCCAGGAGGACTGAATCGCCAAGCCCTTGGAAGGCTTCCGATCCTGGCAGTCTGATCTAGACAAGCTCTCTTCCAGAAGCATAGTTTCCTCATATTCACAATGACAATTTCTTAAAATTGGAGGGTTTTAATATATATAAAAAAACACCTGAAGTATAATTTCCGTATCACACAAATTTTAATTGTCCAGCTGGTGACGTTTTTCATATGTGTATCCCTGCGTCACCATCACCCAGGTCAAGGTGCAGTGCATGGTCAACACTGCACAGGGCTCCCCGCCCCAGCCATACCCACCGTCCACTCCATCCTAGTCCTGATCTCTATTATTATAGATTCTCCACTGCTATCTCTGACTTCTATTATCATAGATTATGTAGGCATATTTTTGAAATTTATATAAAATCATCTTGTATGCAGTCTTTGGTGCCTGGGTTCTCTTCCTTGGGGAGAGGGTTTTTTTTTTTTTCGTTTTTTTTTTTTCTTCTTTTTTTTATTGAAGCTGGAAACGGGGAGACACAGTCAGACAGACTCCCGCATGTGCCCGACCGGGATCCACCCGGCACACCCACCAGGGGGGCGACGCTCTGCCCACCAGGGGGCGATGCTCTGCCCCTCTGGGGCATTGCTCTGCCGCGACCAGAGCCACTCTAGCACCTGGGGCAGAGGCCAAGGAGCCATCCCCAGCGCCTGGGCCATCTTTGCTCCAATGGAGCCTTGGCTGCGGGAGGGGAAGAGAAAGACAGAGAGGAAGGGGGGGGGGGTGGAGAAGCAAATGGGCGCTTCTCCTATGTGCCCTGGCCGGGAATCGAACCCGGGTCCCCTGCACGCCAGGCCGACGCTCTACCGCTGAGCCAACTGGCCAGGGCCGGGGAGAGGGTTTTGTAATGATCCAAAAAAGTAGTTCATATCCTAGTCCCTGTATGGCTTCTCACACACAGTAGGCACTCCAAGGAGGTGTGGGATGGTTTGACTGAGAGAGACCTGGCTTCAATACAATCTCCATACCTTGACAGCTCTGTAGCATTCTGAGCCTCAGTCATCCCATCTGTATAAGGGGGTAATAACTGCTACCTCATGGGGCTGTCATGGGCATTAGATGAAAATAAGAAGGCATAGCACCTCCTGAAATGTCCACTGTGTGCCCCCTTCCCGCTGTGGTGCTGAAACCAAGCCTCAGACTTTGTTCTAGAGAGCCAGTTACCTTGCTGTGTTTCAGTGGGTTTCAAATTGCATTTCCTTGGGCCTCAGGATCCTGCAGTCATGAATCAGAGGCTGAGGGAGAGGGATAGAAGAACAAATGAAGGAAGGAGAATGCTTAGCAGATAGGGTTTGACTTTTCTACCCCAGGCCAATGCGAGCAGCTCTGCTGTCATCTGCTTGAGAAGTTGGGGGGATGGCATTTGTAAAAAGAGTGCTGTTTCTAAAAGGGGCTCAAAACTACTCTTCTATTCTATAACCACAGAGTGTTGCCCAACATGCCAGCCAGATGTTGTATAAAGGGGAGAACAAATGAGAACATATCTATGCTAATTGGTTAGACCTTTCTGAAAACCTCTCCAGAAAAATGCCCTACACTTCAGCGCAAGGACACTGTAAGAAGCAACCAGAAATGAATAAAGCAATTTCTTTCAAAAAAAATTTTTGTTCAATTATCAACTGCTTTTGAGGGACATCTACAGTTCTATTTATTTTATAAACTGTAATGTAATAATAAGATAAAAATTTTAGAAGAATATCTTTTATGATTGCATCACCTTAAGATAGTGGCAATGAAACCCATTTAAAAAAGAACCACAGTGCATCTCTGTTGTTTTTGTCTGCCAAGCAAGCAATTGCCCCTTCTCTGCTCCTAGCACCTCATTTTCCCTTTGTGAAGACATCCCTTTCCCACTCACTCATAGACATGACCCCATGGTTGCTGGCTTGAAGCCCAAGGTTGCTGGCTTGAACCCAAGACCTTGAGAAAGGGGTCACTGGCTTGGCTGGGGCCCTTTGGTCAAAGCACATATGAGAAAGTAATCAATGAACAACTAAGGTGCCGCACTGAGTTGATGCTTCTCATCTCTCTCCCTTCCTGTCTGTCTCTCTTTCTCGCAAAAAAAAAAAAAAAAAAAAAAAGAATGCACATGTGACCCAGGTCTCATCACACAAGGAATTCCATCCACTTGGCCATGGTGATGTTTAGGAAGGGCATCATACAAGCCAGGCCATTAAGGGCTCATTCTGGGGCTTTTGTTGAAACTGGTAGGAAAGTGAAGTACTGTTTTCCATTGGATTTGAATTTTGAGCTGCTGGGGGCCACTATGTTTGGAAGTTTTGTCTGAGAACAAGAAGAAAGCACAGGAAAAGAGCTGAGAAGTAAAAAAAAGGCCAGGTCCTGAATGTATTTCAGCTCCTGGATCCAGCTATGCCTGAGACAAGAACTAACTGTGGGTGTTTCAATTACCGAGACAATAAATTATTTTCCCTTCTTAAGGATTTCTTTCACCTGCCACCAAAAAGGTCCTGTTTAACATACAAGTCAGTCAAAGCTTAATCATGTAAGTGCGTTCGCCTTCAAAGCTGTCACCTTGGGAAGCAACACTTATTCCAAACTAATTTTTAAACCCCCTCATTGAGATGATCCTTAGTACCAATGAACAATAAAGCCTATCCTTATTTACACCATCGCAAGGGGGAAGAGGACTGTGTCCGGTCACTGAGTTTGCTTACCAGACTTACCTCTGATTGACTATATTTCAAACTCAACTCTACCCTCAGAAGTTGGAGACTTGCTGACTGGGATGCCAGCTGAGAACGGGCTGCAGTCATATCTGTGAATTGGCATTTCGCTTTTCGGGGTGAATGGGGGAAAGTTAATTTGCATAGGTGTATTGTACTATGAATCATCAACCTCATTATCTTTAGTCTTACCTCAAAACTAATAAGCAGTGCTTGTTCCCCAGGCCTCTATTGCTCAGTGAACCACATGGACCTCATCTCCCTCTGGTCCTGCAGAGAGCACTCCTATTCCCATTTCACAAATAAGCAAATCAAGACCAATTTCAGTTCAGGGTAAGGATTTTTTATGAAGCCATGTGTGTATTAGGATCCAGAATACTAAATGGAATCACTCAACAAAGAGACCATTAGGAGGCAGGGTCAGAGCATGGATGTTGGGATTTGGGCAGAGACAGAAGGGGCCAACAGGAAGAAGAGGAACATGGGAGGGGACAATCAAGCACAGACAGTCACTCACCAGGAGCAGGCTGAGACCAGGTAAGACCAGAGGAGACACCTAGCACAGTCCGTGCTCCCTGCGGGGTTCTTGTCAGAGTGTGTATGACCTGAGGAGAGAGCCAGGAGGAACTCCGAGGCTCCCGGCTTCCAAGCTCTGCCCGAGAAGAGGCATCCTGCAGAGAGGTTTTACTGCATCCAAGCGATTTAATCCTCCCAAGCAGTTGGGCAGACTCGGGAGATAATAAAGAAAAAAGGTAACACAGTGGATCTGCAAAGCCTTTAAGACACAGCTTTAAAAGGTAATGAGAAAATCAATGGGACTATACAACAGGGTCACCCCAACTGCCAGCAGTGTTGTCATTAATGGGACAGTAGGTGCTCCAGCCATGGCAAGGCTGCTGTGCAGGGCTCCAGAATCAGGGCCCTAGCTTGACCTCTTCAGAGCTCAGATGGCTTCAGGAACTCTCAGACTTCCTCCTTGAATCAGAACACTAGGGGACAGCCTTCTTTTCTTTTATGGGAACACCCTGCTCCCTTCACCCAGGCCAAGTGACTTAATAATAGCTACCATTTATTAATCACTTTCTATGGGCCAGGCTCTAGGCTAGAAGCTTTCTGAATTGTAGCATTTAATCCATATAACAACTCAATAAATTAGCTACTCTTACCATAGTTTCCATTTCATATGTAAGTAAAGTAAGGTCCAGAGAGAGACACGTGTCCTTGATCATTTGCTAGGTGAGAGGTTGGGTGGATTAGTACAGATCGCCTGATCCCTCAGGATAGAGAAGTGAAGTGACTTACTTGCCCTGAGTCACACAGCTGCTGAGTAGAAAATGTGAGATTACAAAGCAGGCATCCTACCTTTTAGTACTGTATTCTTTGTCCCCATTATATGAACTGATCATTTCTGTCCACAAAGCACACACTCCGTTGGCTTTGGACTTTGGAGTCATTCGTTGTAATTAAAGGGATGGTCATTTAGGAATTGTTTCAATTCAATGCCAAATTACTAAAGCCACTCACTGAGTTCCGGGGAAAGGGATGGCAAGGAGCAAGAAGGTCTGGTTATTGTTCTTAAACATCAATGGCATCTGGCTGGGGAGAGAAAAACACACAGACCTGAAACAGCCTTAGAATAATTCTAAAACAACAAGCAAGTAAGTGTGAAGGTGTGTGAGGCCAACCGCACATGCTGAACATTAGGGAATTAAAAGTACTGGAAAGAAGCCCTGGCCTCAGTGATAGAGCGCCGGCCTGGCGTGCAGAGGTCCCGGGTTCGATTTTCGGCCAGGGCACACAGGAGAAGCGCCCATCTGCTTCTCCACCCCTCCCCCTCTTCTTCTGCTCTGTCTCTCTCTTCCCCTCCCGCAGCCAAGGCTCCATTGGAGTAAAAATGGCCCGGGCGCTGGGGATGGCTCCTTGGCCTCTGCCCCAGGCGCTAGAGTGGCTCTGGTCGCCGCAGAGCGACGCCCCGGAGGGGCAGAGCGTCGCCCCCTGGTGGGCAGAGCGTCGCCCCTGGTGGGCGTGCCAGGTGGATCCCGGTCGGGCGCATGCGGGAGTCTGTCTGTCTCTCCCCGTTTCTAGCTTAAGAAAAATACAAAAAAAAAAAAAAAATGTACTGGAAAGTAGGCTCAGCGGAGGAGGTTCTATGGCGGCGAAGAGTTGGGAACTGGGCTGGGAATGGAAGGAAAGGTTGAGATGAGAGAAAATGAGAGGCGGAGGCTTCTTCGGTGGCGGAAATCGCATGAACAAAGGCTCAGTGGCTGCAAAGAATACTCTGTTGGACCGACAGGAAAGGAGAATTACTTCCGCTGAAGCGGGGAGACACGGGTTGGGATGGTCGGAGAGTTCGGCTCAGTGTGGAAGGCAGCGTTGAGCCAATGTCGACGGTTAAGCAAGGTAATGCAAGGCGACAGCGGCGGGTTTAGGAAGATGTCACTGACACTGCCATCCTAGAATACTGGAAAGTTGGAGGGCCCGAGTTTTCGCTAGGAAAGTAATGAAGGGAGGCTTCTGGGCATGAAGTGGGAGAGGTAGCGGAGGCTGGAGTGGGAGCTGCAGTGTAAGGGCTGGAGGGAAAGGGAGTCCAGTGGGACTTACGTGTTACAGGCTGCAGAGCCGGGGACAGGGATGGCAAGCTGGGTAGTGTAGAACCGAGTTAAGGGGTGTGGGGTGGAGCGAAGAGAGAGAGAGATGGGGAGGAGGTATAGCAGATTAAACATAAGAAGTCCTAGGGAAAGGAAGACAATTGGGAAACATCTTTCTTCTGAAGATCTTTCATTTGGACTTGTTATGGGAAAAGAAGTTTCCATAAAAGAAATGTCCCAAATGTTTCCTCTTTGGTCTATCTCTAGTGTGCTTGTTGTGTGAGGGGCATGGAGCAGGGATGGGAGATGGGGTCGGGAGACTGTCAGCTCGGGCCTGGGTCCCTGCTCTGCCTTAACCAGCCTGGAGCACCGGGTCACTTACTATCAGTACAGGGAATAATAAGACCCACCTCACAGTGTGGCTGGGGGATTAGATGAGTGTCATGCAAAGGGCTCACCTGAATGCTTTACACACATATGCTCAATACGTGTTAGATTACAACAGGGGTACCCAAACTATGGCCCCGCGGGCCACATGCGGCCCCCTGAGGCCATTTATCCGGCCCCCACCACACTTCCGGAAGGGGCACCTCTTTCATTGGTGGTCAGTGAGAGGAGCATAGTTCCCATTGAAATACTGGTCAGTTTGTTGATTTAAATTTACTTGTTCTTTATTTTAAATGTTATATTTGTTCCCGTTTTGTTTTTTTACTTTAAAATAAGATATGTGCAGTGTGCATAGGGATTTGTTCATAGTTTTTTTTTTATAGTCTGGCCCTCCAATGGTCTGAGGGACAGTGAACTGGCCCCCTGTGTAAAAAGTTTGGGGGTCCCTGGATTACAAGCTGACTTTAAAATACCGTACCATTCAAGGTCCCAAACCACCAACCTGGCTCAGAACTTCTGTCGAGTGTTGGAAACAGGTGGAGTTGGAGGAGAGGCTCTCGGATAAGATGCGCAGGTGAGCCTGGGGCAGCAGCTTGTCAGAGCTCAGCCCTGCGTTTCTCAGAGTAGCCGACAGCCGCCTGCCCGGTTTCCCTGCAGAAACGGCAATGCTCTGGCTCTCTGCGGATCCAAAGAGCCAAGTTCAGGGGCTAGGCTTGGAGCTAGGTTTTTAATAATCTCCACAGGTGATTCTAAAATAAACTGAAGTCTGAGAGCCACATTTTATCTGCTAACAGGAATGTCCTTGGCAATATCTCCCACCTATCTGATCACCACCAAGGCGACGGGATCTCACTCCCCCATTGGCCAGCGCACCCATCTTTTTGGAGCAAGTTTCCTGTTAATAAGTTCCCTCCAAGCCTCATGACCTTCTCAGATAAATGACAGGCAAGGGAGGGAAGAAAAAGAAAGTGGAATCTGGCAGCAGGGACATGAGAGAGACTAAGGAAAAGGGAAGGGACCAGAGCCAGGGGCAGAAGGCCGCGGGCCACCCGGGTGAGGAGAAGGCAGCGCCGAGCGGGCTCCCGCCACAGAGCGGGCGTGCTGGGTTATTACAGGAAAGAAGAATGAGCCTCTATCTCTGCAGAGCAGGGCAAGAGTCATTAGCAGACGTTATTAAAATCCTTTCCTCACCAGTGAAAGACCCTTATCGCTCTTCATCAGCAAAGCTCTCTCTTTTTTTTTTTTTTTTTTGAAAAGGAAAATCAACTTAACAGATGGGGACTGTCCTTTTACTTCTCCTGTGAAAGAGACCGAGGCTGTCTCCTGAGAGCCCCCAAACTCGTGCGGAGCTCACAGAGCACCCCCAGAAAAGGCAGGAGAGGGGCTTTGGGCCCTAGATGCCTTGGTATCCTATTCCCAAGGGGGACTTGTCCCCTGTTGCAGGGACCGTGTGGACGGCAGTGGCAGCAACACCCAGGTGTCCTGGGTGTCCGTGAGGACTCTGCTGCAGAGGGGCCCTGGCTCCCTAAACAAGGAATCGTTTAGAAGGAGCGCTGCGGCGTGGCTGCAGGGGAGAGGGCCGCGGTCTGAGGCATAGCCCCCTCCCTGGCCTCCCTGCACTGTCTCTCACCCCCTTCCTTCTGTCCTCTGTCCCATCAGAGGCATCTTTCCAGGGCATGTCACTTCCTTGCTGACAAGAGCTCAGAAATTGCTCACTGCGGCAGGAATCCAATCACCTGCACGTAGTCTGGGCCCTTAGCTTGAGGCTCTTCCCAGCATGGCCCCAAATGACCCTCCAGCCCTCTACCCACCTCACCCTGCCAGGCTGCAGGCAAGCCGCACTCACTACTGTTCCCAAACCCTCGCAGCTCTTGCATGCCTCCCTGCTTTTGCTCAATGCGGTTGCTCTGCCTATGACGCCTTTCTCTCTCTCTCTTCTCTGCCAAGTGATCTGCTTAATGGCCTAACTCAAATGTCCCCTCCTCTGGGAAGCCCTCCTTGACCTCTCCAGGCAGAACTAATTATTTCCTCTTCCAGGCTACCATAGCAGGCATGCTACTGTTTGAACAATTATCACACTATATTCTAGTTGATCATAATCCTTGTTTTTAATCTGTCCTTTCTCATTACAAGGAAAAGGGGTGGAGGGGATCTTGCTTCTCTGTATCCTCCACGGAACTAGGCAGAATTCTTAACAAAATTCCAGCTAAGTTGTACTGAAGCACTCTGAAGGTCTTTTCTATGCCTTATTTAATGTAATCTTCCAGGACCAGGTGATTAAGCTGTTTCACAAATGAGGAAACTGAGGCTTGGGGAAAAAAAGTGACCTGTCCAAGGACGCATGCTTAATATATGACAGAGCAGGAATTAGAAACCGGGACTGTCTGAGCTCCATGAAGGTGTGTTAACTGAATGAACCCCACCCACCTTAACCCTGGCGCCAGCAGCCCCTTAGGCGGACTGGCAGAGGGACTTGTGGTACTTACTGCCCAACTCCTGAGCCAGCTCCCATAGATCCATCTCCTTCCCCCTCTCTGTGAGCTCAGGCTTTCTCGGTCTCCAGGGCATCGCACTGCTTGCTCTGAAGTCCTTTGTTCGTTTTCTCCCAACAAGGTGAGGCCCTAGAGCAGGGGTCCCCAAACTACGGCCTGGCCTCGAGCCACGTGCGGCCCCCTGAGGCCATTTATCCGGCCCCCACCGCACTTCCGGAAGGGGCCCCTCTTTCATTGGTGGTCGGTGAGAGGAGCATAGTTCCCATTGAAATACTGGTCAGTTTGTTGATTTAAATTTACTTGTTCTTTATTTTAAATATTGTATTTGTTCTCATTTTGTTTTTTTACTTTAAAATAAGATATGTGCAGTGTGCATAGGGATTTGTTCATAGTTTTTTTTATAGTCTGGCCCTCCAACGGTCTGAGGGACAGTGAACTGGCCCCCCTGTGTAAAAAGTTTGGGGACCCCTGCCCTAGAGAAAGGTCACTGCCACCTTCCCAGAACTAGCCCCCATTACTCAACCACTTTCACTATCACTAGCCCCAATCCAGCTAATGCTTCAGCCATCACCACCCCACACCCCTCCCCAGTTCCCTCCTCAAGCGCTGCTCTGCATTCAGCGTGTCAGCTTCTCTCCTCTCCAGCATGCTAGTCCCCGGTGCTTTCCTGGCCTCCAGCTAAGCCCCGGAAGAAGACACAGCACTGTGTCCGTGCTTCTGCCCCCAGGTTTTAGAAAACTCTGGAGGGGGACAGAGCCCTGAGCAGTTGTCACAGCGTCTTCCTTCGCTGGGCCATTCAGGAGTAGCTTCTTTCTTCTTATGCCCCAGTTTTCAAGACCAACTTCAATTTTACAACTTTGTAAGTTTTTCTGAGAAAAGCGGCCGAGTTCTTCCATCTCTGTAGGTCCCACATTCCCTAGTCCGGAGCTGGGCCCTGGTTGATGACCAGTAAATGGCTTCTTGGAAAACACTAAGAACATTCCATGAATACATTCTCAAATGTAACACCCCCCATCTTAATTAACATATTCCAGGCCGGCATCAGTCTTCTTGTTCCCTCTGGTTCTTTTTTTTTTTTTTTTTTTTTTTTTTTGCATTTTTCTGAAGCTGGAAACAGGGAGAGACAGTCAGACAGACTCCCGCATGCGCCCGACCGGGATCCACCCGGCACGCCCACCAGGGGCGACGCTCTGCCCACCAGGGGGCGATGCTCTGCCCATCCTGGGCGTCGCCATGTTGCGACCCTCCTGGGTGTCGCCATGTTGTGACCAGAGCCACTCTAGCGCCTGGGGCAGAGGCCAAGGAGCCATCCCCAGCGCCCGGGCTATCTTTGCTCCAATGGAGCCTTGGCTGCGGGAGGGGAAGAGAGAGACAGAGAGGAAGGCGTGGCGGAGGGGTGGAGAAGCAAATGGGCGCTTCTCCTATGTGCCCTGGCCGGGAATCGAACCCGGGTCCTCCGCACGCTAGGCCGACGCTCTCCCTCTGGTTCTAAAAAGGATGGTGTCTCTTCTCTGTAAACTCAACCCCACCATCATTGTTGTTTTGGCCTGCAACTCTTCAGCTGCTCGAGGTCAGGCCAGGAGCTCCGATGCCCTCCCTTTCATGTGCTTCTGGGGCTCTAGCATACTGAAGGGACCCTACCTTAAAAGACCAACAGAATTCATCTCATTTCTATATTCGTTTAACAAAAGGTAACTGAAAACTTAACATATACTAGGATCTGCAATAGAGAGGACACGTGGTTCAGGACCACCCAGTAGGATGCAGTCCCTGCTGGGCAAATCACATCGTTTTGTTCACTGTTGGTTCCCTAGTGCCTAGAACAATGCCTGATACAGAGTCGGCACTCAGTAAGTATGTTGGGTGAACAAATGAATGAATGGCTCTAGTGTTTACTGACTTTCTATTCATTACAGATATGTTAATGTACTATTACTATCCTTCAACCTCTTTTACTCTTGGGACCTCTCTCCACCCTCCCCCTCAACCATCACTCAATTATTTCTCACCTTCTCATCACCCATGGTCCCAGTTCTGTAACACCTCTCTGAGCACCTAAGCTCCCACTCCTTCATTTCCATCAGCATAGCTCTTCACCTCCCTCTCCTCTCTACCTTCTTTCCACTCTCTCGCCTCCTCCCAATTTCCTTAGTCCCCTGATCTGTTCTGTCTTTGTTCATCTCCCTACAAATCCTGGACCACCATGACCCATTTCAGCAAAGAAGTTGGCCATCTCTTGATGACCCCTGCCTCCTGATCCACAACCTTGCCAATCTTTTGCTCCGAATGTCTGTACTCTCTCTTTCTTTCTTCCTTTCTCTCTCTCTTTCTCTCTCTCTCTCTCTGCAAAGGGAGATTACCCAAGAGCCCTGCAGATCAGCTTTATTACAAATGCATGCTGACTTGCTTCAGCTGTTTGGCAACTCTTTAAAAAATGTGTATTTAAACAATTTTCTAAAGGGGAAAAAACTCTCTTCACCTTCTCACACCAACTGTTTACATAATTCAGTGACCTTTTATAAACCCCATCATTGTATAAACATCATTTTTCAGGGTAGAAATCAACTTATCCATCCTATTTCATACCCTACCTTGTTCACCTAACATTTTTCTGTGTGCACTTTCTCATGTATTGACAGAGAACTCCTATTTATCATTTGAAATGGTTATATAATATTCCATCACATTAATGTGCCACAGTCTGCTTAGCCATTCCCCAATTGTAGAGCATTTGGGCGCTTTCCAGGATTTTCCTGTTATGAACAGGGCAACAATAAACATCTTTCTGCAAATAGCTTATATTTCCTTTTCAGTTACTTTCATGGTATATATTACCAAAAGAGGGATTATTGGGTCAAAGGCTAGAAACCCTTTTATGGCTTTTGTTGCAAGGTGTCAGACTGCTCTCCAGAAACACTGCACTCACTGTAGTTCTCCAATCCTTTTATTCATGCATTGTAGTCTCCTAGTGAATTTCTCCAGCAGTTTTTTTCCAAATGCTCTGGGCTCTCCTGGGGCACCCGGCCACTCTCACCTCCCAGAGGTGATTTTTCTGAGAAAGTTACAGGCACACGTCCTAAATTTCCTTAACTTTCCTCCACATCAACATGTTTCTTTTCACCCTAGCTCCCCTCTTTGGCCAATCTCTGATGAAGAGGTGTCCAATTTCCTTTCCGAACAAAACTCTCTGCCTAGGTATTCGACCTCACTCTCCCCTGTCTGTTCAAAACCATGCTGCGTTAGTTATACCACTCTTCGTGTCATTCATCTCTCCGCTTTCTCCTGCTCTTCCCCAACAGCCTGCAAATATCCTCAAGTCTCTTTTCCTAAAAGCAACAAGCAATTTTCCCTTCTACCCCTGAACTACTCTCTCTTTTACCGTCACCATCCATCTTCCTGAAAGAATAGTCTAAACGTCATCTTCTCATCTTCCAGTTCCTTCTTGGTCTGTTGCTCTTCCACTAAAGACCAACTCTCAACTAAAGCGGCCATCTCAAGACCACATGTAATTTTCTTGATCACACAATGGGCTTTTATCAGTTTTTATCCCCAACACCTTGTTGGCTATTGTATTCTCATTGAAATTTTCTCCTGTCTGAGGTTCCATGGCCGTGCAATGTCCATAGAATCCTTATCTTACCAATGTTGTAGCTCTAGAACAGGGGTCCCCAAACTACAGCCTGCGGGCCGCATGAGGCCCTCTGAGGCCATTTATCCGGCCCCCACTGCAATTCCGGAAGGGGCACCTCTTTCATTGGTGGTCAGTGAGAGCACGGTGTCGTTCACGTACAGTACTACTTTCATTTTGTTTTTTTACTTTAAAATAAGATATGTGCAGTGTGCATAGGGATTTGTTCATAGTTTTTTTATAGTCTGGCCCTCCAACAGTCTGAGGGACAGTGAACTGGCCCCCTGTGTAAAAAGTTTGGGGACCCCTACTATGGAAGAATCTATTTTTGAACCTTTTAGTGAACTTTAAATTATCTCTATCCTCCATTGTATAACAGACAGGAAGGTTGGGTGGAATTGATCCCACCTCCAGCTCTGGTGGTAAGCTATGACTAAGGCCATTAGTATAAACCCAGTCCTCCTATCACAGTGATGGCTCAGGGAAAAGCAAACGAGAACACTAAGTATGTGTTATTTACATGTGACCTATGGTGATTCAATCAGAGCAAAGCTCAAAACTTTGCATAGTTGAGGGAAGATAGTTTTTTCTTCCTTCTCGAGTATGAATGATAAAACATATAAACCTCATTGCTGTGGGCCACCATCTTACAGCCTTGAAGGAATCTAGTTTGAAGATGAGGTCAAAATGCAGAATAGAACAGAGCTTAGAGAACTGAAGCATAATAGATCCAGGTCCCTAATTGAACCATGCCTGAGGCCCACTCTACTTGATTTTTTCAGTCACATGAGTCAATAAATTGCTTGGATTATTTAAATCAGAAAGTATAGGTATTTCTGTTATTTATGATTGAAACATATAACTACTAGAGAGTTGCTCACTCTTCTTCCTTTAAACTCTCTATCTCATTGCTTTCACCCATTCCAGCAGTTTCCATGATCACATCTATGTAGATGATTCCTCTACATGTCTAGCTAACACTTATCTCCTCTCCTCCAACTCCAGCAATGCAAGCTCTTTGTTGAGTGGCTAATGACTGTATGTGGTCTGTGAAGCTATAATCTTAGCATTTAACACTACAATCTCCCCCCTCTCCCCCAGGAACAGAGAGACAGTCAGAGAGAGGGATAGATAGGGACAGACAGACAGGAACGGAGAGAGATGAGAAGCATCAATCATCAGTTTTTCGTTGCGGCACTTTAGTTGTTCATTGATTGCTTTCTCATATATGCCTTGACCGCGGGCCTTCAGCAGACCAAGTAACCCCTTGCTCGAGCCAGTGACCTTGGGTCCAAGCTGGTGAGCTTTTTTTTTTTTTTTCTTTTTTAACTCAAGCCAGATGAGCCCGCGCTCAAGCTGGCGACCTCAGGGTTTCAAACCTAGGTCCTTCCGCATCCCAGTCCAATGCTCTATCCTATGTGCCACTGCCTGGTCAGGCTAACACCACAATTTTTACCACCACCAAATCCACCTTGCTTCCCAACTTCCCCATATTTGATTTATTCAGTTGCCCAAGTTTGAAACTTCCACATACTTCTCTCCTTTATATCCTACAGTCAATCAGTCACCGTGATTTCACTCTTTTGCCTCTGGCTGCATCCTGACCTTCATTACTTCTCTCTCAAATTGATTATCTTCCCAGAAACACCTTTACCAGAAACATTTTCCTAAAACAGCAAGCAATCAAACATTTTAAGGATTTCTTAATATGTTTCAGATTTAACCCCAAACTTTTAATCCTAAATATAAGTCTTCTACAACAGGGTCTTTTCATTGTCTTTTAGTCTTATAATCTCATTACTCTCTCATTGATGCCCAAGCTACAGCCAGACTGGGCTATTTACTGTGTCTTCCACACCTTGCTGTCAATTAGTTGAATTCCACCTGGACCACCTTCCCTTCATATTTCATCTATTGAAATCCTACTCATCAGTTAAGACTCATCTTAAAAGACATCTCAATAATGTATACTCTGACTTTGGTTTCCCTAGATAAATAAGTATTTCCTTTTTTGAACCTGTACAATGTGTCACTCATCAAAATAGAAAAATTGACTTTTATTTTTGTAGCCATTAAGCACACAGCACAGAACCTTGAAAATAGTAGATAACACAGGACGTTGAAAATAATAGGTACTCAGTAAGTGCTCACTAAATTAGTCTGAATCAAGAGCAATTTTATGGAGATAAGATGATACAAGAAGATGCCTGAGAGTCTTATTGTTTTACCTGGATATTCAGTAGAACCTCTTTTTCCTTTTTTATATTCCAGCTAGGGATTTATCAAGTTGACAGATATCTAGTGATAACTACATGCAACTTAACACTGGAATCTGAGAGAAGCTAGCTCTGAAATCTTATATCCCGGGATGACTCAGAGTTGTGGTTCTCAGAGCATTGTCCATATGGATGTGCCTGGAAACTGAGGGTTGATCTTCCTTCTGTTATATAATATTTACAGCAAACTCTGAGCTGTATAGTTATTTAGTCTAGTGGGGATAAAGCAGTGGACTAAGAGTCCATAGACCTGAGTTCTGCATCTGGATCTTTTATTAACTAGCTGTGTGAAATTGAAAAAGTTCTTTTAGGCCCTGGCTGGTGGCTCAGTGGATAGAGTGTATGCCTGGTGTATAGACATCCTGGGTTCATTTCCCAGTCAGGGCACACAAGAGAGGTGACCATCCACTTCTCTCTCCCACCCTCTTCCCCTTCCTTTTCTCTCCCCTTCCCGCAGCCAGTGGTTCAATAGGCTTGAGCATTGCCCCGGGCACTGAGGCTAGTTTCGTTGGTCCAAGTGCATCAGCTTCAGGCACTAAAAATAGCTCAACTGATTCAAGCATTGGTCCATGACTGGGATTGCCAGGAAAATCCTAGTCAAGGTGCACACGGGAGTCTGTCTCTATCTCCCCTCCTCTCACTTAAAATTTTTTTTTAATTGTTTTTGGGTTTTGTTTTTTTTTGTATTTTTCTGAAGCTGGAAACGGGGAGAGACAGTCAGACAGACTCCCGCATGCACCCGACCGGGATCCACCTGGCACGCCCACCAGGGGCGACGCTCTGCCCACCAGGGGGCAATGCTCTGCCCCTCCAGGGCGTCGCTCTGTTGCGACCAGAGCCATTCTAGCGCCTGGGGCAGAGGCCAAGGAGCCATCCCCAGCGCCTGGGCCATCTTTGCTCCAATGGAGCCTTGGCTGCGGGAGGGGAAGAGAGACTCAGAGTGGAAGGAGGGGGGGTGGAGAAGCAAATGGGTGCTTCTCCTATGTGCCCTGGCCAGGAATCGAACCCGGGTCCCCCACACGCCAGGCCAACGCTCTACCGCTGAGCCAACCGGCCAGGGCCAAAAATTTTTTCTAATTAAAAAAAAAAAGGAAAAAATCTTTTAACCTTTGTGGGACTTTATTGCTTATTTTCATGTGAAACAATACAGTTAGGTTGCAATGTTTCTCAAAGTGCAGTCCTCAGAACACTTGCATCAGATTTACCCAAATGATTTTTTAAAATGAAAACTCCTTGGCCAAACACCAGACCTATTAAAAAAGCATCTTTCGGCCCTGGCCGGTTGGCTCAGCGGTAGAGCGTCGGCCTAGCGTGCGGAGGACCCGGGTTCGATTCCGGCCAGGGCACACAGGAGAAGCGCCCATTTGCTTCTCCACCCCTCCGCCGCGCCTTCCTCTCTGTCTCTCTCTTCTCCTCCCGCAGTCAAGGCTCCATTGGAGCAAAGATGGCCCGGGCGCTGGGGATGGCTCTGTGGCCTCTGCCTCAGGCGCTGGAGTGGCTCTGGTCGCAACATGGCGACGCCCAGGATGGGCAGAGCATCGCCCCATGGTGGGCGTGCCGGGTGGATCCTGGTCGGGCGCATGCGGGAGTCTGTCTGACTGTCTCTCCCTGTTTCCAGCTTCAGAAAAATGCAAAAAAAAAAAGTGCAAAAAAAAAAAAAAAAAGCATCTTTGAGGATAGGGTTTAGGGGTCTACATTTGAGCAAGGCTCCCAGGGGATTCTTATTCCCACTCAGGTTAAAAACTTTGGAATTTTAAATTACAAGTTTTCTTCTGTTCTAAGATGTTACTGAATTAAGTAACAACTTGAGTTATTTTGCAGTGATAAGTAGAATAAATGGGTGAAAAATCAATTTATAGAGTACTTGCCCTAACAAAGTGTCTATAGAAACAAAGGTTAGAGAGCCCTTACTCTATGGCCTGCTAACTATGCCAAAAACCAGGGCTATGCTGCAGCAGCATCCTGTCTGCTTGCTCGCCTTCTTTCTCTCTCTCTCTCTCTCTCTCTTTTTATTCAGTGAGAGGAGGGAAGGCAAGCCCACTAGGGGGCGATGCTCTGTTGCTTAGCAATCAAGCTCTGCCTTAGTGCTGGAGGCAGAGGCCAGGGAGCCATCCTCAGTACCCCAGATCAACTTGCTCCAATTGAGCCATGACTGCAGGAGAAGAGAGAGAGAGAAGCAAAAGGGGGAGAGATGGAGAAGCAGATGAGCACTTCTCCTGTGTGCCCTGACTGAGAATCAAACCTGGGATATCCACATGCTGGGCTGACACTCTATCACTAAGCCATCTGGTCAGGACCTCACCTTCTTTCTTATCCCTCCCTCCTTCTCTCCCTTTTCTTCGTCCTTTTCCTTTCTTTTCATTCCTCTCTTCCCTTCCCCTTTCTATTCCTTTCTTATCCCTCCCTCCTTCCCTCCCTCCCTCCCTCCCTCCCTCCCTCCCTCCCTCCCTCCCTCCCTCCCTCCCTTCCTTCCTTCCTTCCTTCCTTTTTTTTTTTGTATTTTTCTGAAGTTGGAAACGGGGAGGTAGTCAGACAGACTCCCACATGCGCCCGACCGGGATCCACTCGGCACACCAACCAGGGGGCGATGCTCTGCCCATCTGGGGCGTTGCTCTGTTGCAACCAGAGCCATTCTAGCGCCTGAGGCAGAGGCCACAGAGCCATCCTCAGCGCCCGGGCCAACCTCGCTCCAATGGAGCCTTGGCTGCGGGAGGGGAAGAGAGAGATAGAGAGCAAGGAGAGGGGGAGGGGTGGAGAAGCAGATGGGCACTTCTCCTGTGTGCCCTGGCTGGGAATCAAACCCGGGACTCCTGCACGCCAGGCCGACGCTCTACCACTGAGCCAACTGGCCAGGGCCTTTTTTTTTTTTTATTCTTTCCAAAACCCCATCAGCACCTGGGTAAATACATCATTAACAGTCCATTCATTTTTACTCACCTAATACACTTTTTAAAAGACAAAGTCTTTCCGGCTCTCTCCATCAGATATGAGCATTTCCTGCTCAGAACTCTCACAACACGTTGAACCTCTTTATGCCATTAATCATACTTTGCCATGTAATATTTCTCGGTCTACTCTATTGTATACCCCTGAGGAAAAAGACTATCTTATTCATTTTTATTCCCCTTTTTACAGTGCCTAGTGTGGTGCTTTGTACCTGTTGATACTATTTTACATTTATGTCACATATACTGGTTTAATAAGTATTTTTACGGACATTTGTGAATAAATAAGTATATGCTGAATGGATTCACGACAAATTTCTCCATCTTCCTTATCCTATTCTTGAGCTTGTCTTATCTGCTGTCCCAGAGGCAGGATTGTACAGTGGCAAGTTCCACTGACCTTGGAACCATAGGCTTGAGTTTAAAATCTTGTCCTACCTCTTCATAGTTGGGTAGTCTTGGACAAGTAGTTGGCCTCTCTGAACCATGACTTTATCTATAAAATACACATACTAATACCTTGTTTTTAGGGTTGGTGATGATTAACTGCAATTACTTGTGAAAACATCTGGCACACAGCAGATAATTTAAAAATACTAGTTAAATGAAGTTCTTCCCTGCCCCCAAACCTTTACCTTCATTAGAATGTCCCTTAGGACACACACTGGCTTGCAAATTCTTTCTCTCCAGATTTGTATGCTGTGTCTTGATGCGGTGCATACAAAGACGTGCAGAATACATTTTGTGGTCTCTTAAAAATAGTCAATGTCATAAGGTGAAACACATATGGAGAACGCTCAAACTGAAATGAACAGACTGTTTTTGTCAGGATTCTTTGTTGCGAGGGCCATAAACCTAATTCAAACAAGCTTAAGGGGAAAATAATGTACTGACTCCTGTAATGAGGAAGATCTAGAGTGGGTCTGGGTTTAAACACAGCTGCATCCAGAAGTAAAAATGCTGAAGTCAGGATGCTGTTTCCTTTCCTCCAGCTCTGGGCCCTGCCCTATGGCTGTGTTCTCAGGCACCATCTCTCCACTGGTGGGAAGGGTGACTACTGGCTTGCAAATCAAAAGGGAGAGAAGCACTTTCTCTCTTGGTGTCCAAGTGCAAATCTCACCACAGCAAGGTTCTCATAGACCCTGCTTCAGTCTTGTGCCCACATCCAATCAAGTCAGTGAATCCAAAGGATGTGGCCAGCCTGGGTCACATGCCCACCCCTGCGGTCCGTAGGCCAGGACACAGCGCAAGAATGAGGGAGAAGTAGCTCCTTCAAAAGAAAGGGTGTTGACAGGAAAAACCAACATGTTCAGTGCACAGGTAGAAAGTACACCATTTCCCATAAAATACTTTATGCTTAAAACTACCTACTTTGCATGAATTAAAAGGGCCAGCTTCATTTATTCATTGATTTTTATTTAGTCACTGTTGTGGAGAAAGCAAAACCATGTTGAGTGTGGTCTAAACCTCAGGCCCTGAACCAAGGTTTGGGATAAAGCAGTGACTGTGACGAGAACAAACACAGGCTTCCTCTCATGGAGTTTCCAGTCCAACGGGGGCTCTATAACCTCTCACCACATCCTGCTGCAGTTTCTAAATATTCTTCACTAAGTGTGACCCATGGCTTCCGGGAACAATTTCCAGACTTCCTGTATGGTGTATTTACTGGGAGGAGCAGCCCTTCATCTGATGATCACCTCTTTAGCATGCTCAGCTTGTTGGCTGAACCGGCCTGTCCTGGCAGAGCTCATAGACTCAGAGATGGTGAGAAAAGAAAACACGCAAGGCCAGCTGTCAGTTCTAGAGCATGGCACCAGGGGAAGATTTTCTGTTTCTTGTTTTAGTATTGGTTCTTTAAAAAAATTTAAATTGTAGTAAAATATAGAAGGTATACAATTTGCCGTTTTAGCCATTTTTAAGTATATAGTTCAATAGCGTTCAGTGCATTCCATTGTGTAAGCAATCTCCAGAACTTCATCTTGCAGAACTAGAGCTCTGTACCCATCAAACAACAACTCCCCACTCCCCTTCTCCAGCCCCTAGTAACTACCATTCTACGTTCTGTCTATGAATTTGACTACTCTAGGTACCTCATATCAGTGGAATACACAGTATTTGTCCTTTTGTGACTGGCTGATTTCACTTAGCATCATGTCCTCAAGGTCCATCCATGTTGTGGCATGTGTCAGAATGTCTTTTTTTAAGACTTATACTATTCAGACCCTGGCCTGTTGGCTCAGTGATAGAGCGTCGGCCTGGCGTGCAGGAGTCCCGGGGTCGATTCCCGGCCAGGGCACACAGGAGAAGCGCCCATCTGCTTCTCCACCCCTCCCCCTCTCCTTCCTCTCTGTCTCTCTCTTCCCCTCCCACAGCCAAGGCTCCATTGGAGCAAAAGATGGCCCGGGCGCTGGGGATGGCTCCTTGGCCTCTGCCCCAGGCGCTAGAGTGGCTCTGGTCGCGACAGAGCGACGCCCCGGATGGGCAGAGCATCGCCCCCTGGTGGGCGTGCCGGGTGGATCCCGGTGGGGCGCATGCGGGAGTCTGTCTGACTGCCTCCCCATTTCCAGCTTCAGAAAAATACAAAAAAAAAAAAAAAAAAAAGACATACTATTCCATTGTGTGTATTTGCTACATTATGTTTATCCATGTATCCATGGATGGACACTTGGGTAGCTTCCACATTTTTGGTTATTGTCAATAATGCTGCTACGAACATGGTGGGGGGAGATCAGTTTTGACGGCAGGACACTGAGTGTTCTGGAGCTTAGCAGAATTCACATGAAGTAGGACCTAAGTATCAATAGAACTCTCAACACACCCTGCGTTCTCAAGGGCAGCACAAGGGCTCAGGGCGCCCTCTCCTGGCCTAGGGGGAGAGTGTCCTGGGCCGGAGGAGGTGTGTCCATGTTTCAGGGAGAGGATCCAGAGGAAGGGGAACGCTAAACTTTGTCTTCCTCACAATCTGTCCAGCCTGGGCTCTGATTTCCCACTTTGTTGACCAAGCTTCAGAACTCTTGTCAGGTCAACTCTTGTCACCTCATTAGAGGTGACCTTCACACGACAGCACTGTACTAATTACGTACTTTAGGAGAGCTCTTTACTCAGTCTTGAAGACCGGCCTCCTTCCTCCACTGAGCCTTCCATCAGGGCACTCTCAGCAGCTGCTGGCCACCCCAGCCCACCCCTGCAGAGCTCCGTCCTCCCTCCTCTGCCATTACCCAGTTTCACTTTTCTTTGCCGTCATTGCCTGTGTCAGAGTTGGTAATTTATTTGTTTCTCTGTTGTCTACACCAGGTTGAGGTTTATTTTTTATTTTTATTTTTATTTTTTTGTATTATTCCGAAGCTGGAAACGGGGAGGCAATCAGACAAACACCCGCATGCGCCCGACCGGGATCCACCTGGCATGCCCACCAGGGGGCGATGCTCTGCCCATCTTGGGGCGTCGCTCTGCCGCAATCAGAGCCATTCTAGCACTTGAGGCAGAGGCCACAGAGCCATCCTCAGCGCCTGGGCAAACTTTGCTCCAGTGGAGCCTTGACTACGGGAGGGGAAGAGAGAGACAGAGAGGAAGGAGAGGGGGAGAGGTGCAGAAGCAGATGGGCGCTTCTCCTGTGTGCCCTGGCCGGGAATCGAACCTGGGACTCCTGCACACCAGACCGACGCTCTACCACTGAGCCAACTGGCCAGGGCCAGGCTGAGGTTTAAAGTCAGCCTTAGGCTGAGGGCCCAGTGCTGCTCCTGGCACTGTAGAGGTAAATGTTCAATGTGGCTTTCTTTGAAGGTGGAAAAGGAGGGTGACGCTGATTAAATGGGGAGGGAGTGCTCAGTGGTACTCAGCATCGGTAGCTTGTTAGCTACTAGTTGAACCAAATAGAAGTAGAGTGTCCAGGGGACTTTGAAATGGCTGCCAAAGACAAGGGAATTGCTTGTTGGAACTGGGTGACCCAAGAGGGGGTTTCATGGTGCAGTAGATCGATACTGTGCCTTCTAAGGAAACAAACAGAATCAATGCCAGCTGACCCAGGTCTTCAAGCAGCTCTGAAAGCCACGGGGCACGTGGATGGATGCTCCATGCTGATTTTACAGACTGCAGCAATGCGTCCTCTGTTTGGGAAACTGAAAGATACTTTACTGTATTTTATACCTGCAATTGTACCTGGGCCACCAAAGGTCCCCTAGACAAACATATAGCAGCAGAGGAGCCTGCAGTGAAGGATTGAAAGAGTCCTGAGATATTGGGGCTGCTGTCCTTGCTGCCATTCCCTAGTCCTCTGCCCACAGCAGACATTGCCCGTTGACATCCACATGCTTGCTTGACGAGAAGAGAAGCAGCCTTAAAATGTTCTCACCAGTATTTCAGGCAGGCCCTGCCCACCATTCATGGCTGAGACTTAATGGGAAAGCTCTCGCCTCTCCTGAGCTAATCCAATATACCTTATTCCAGCAGGATTCCTTTCGATGGCTTTCTGGAAGGCTGCTCTGGCGGCTTTGTGAGCCTGTTTCATTGTTGAATGGCTTGAATTGTTAAACCTCCAATTCAATTAAAACGCACTGTGTTTCTACTGCAGGGGCTAGGTGTTACAAAGATGCTTCCTTAAGCAGGTCAGAAATCTTCTCCTTGTGATTTCTTCCATTGGTTCTACATTGCCTCTGGATAGTAAAAATGTCCCTGTGTCCTGTGACACAGCCCCTTCACTACCTGAAGATGGCTGTTGTGCCTCCCATACCCTTACCCTCCCACCTTAGTCTTGTTTTATTCCAGAGGAAATCTAAATGTTTTCAGCTATTTCTTTTTATTTATTTATTTATTTATTTATTTATTTATTTTTTGTATTTTTCTGAAGCTGGAAACGGGGAGAGACAGTCAGACAGACTCCCGCATGCGCCTGACCGGGATCCACCCCGCACACCCACCAGGGGCGACGCTCTGCCCACCAGGGGGCGATGCTCTGCCCCTCCGGGGTGTCGCTCTGTTGCGACCAGAGCCACTCTAGCGCCTGGGGCAGAGGCCAAGGAGCCATCCCCAGTGCCCGGGCCATCTTTGCTCCAATGGAGCCTTGGCTGTGGGAGGGGAAGAGAGAGACAAATAGGAAGGAGGGCGTGGAGGTGGAGAAGCAAATGGGCGCTTCTCCTATGTGCCCTGGCCGGGAATCGAACCCAGGTCCCCCACACGCCAGGCCGACACTCTACCGCTGAGCCAACCGGCCAGGGCCAGCCATTTCTTAATAGTATATATATATATTTTTGCAGACTCCTAAACTATCTGGTTAGCCTCCTGTAATTATGCCCCAATCTGTCTACATTCCTTTTAAATTGTATTGCCCAGTATGCACACAATACTTCATATGTGATTCTACTAATTTAGAGTGCAAGCAAACACAAAGGGACACTCAGGTGAGTCTCAGAAGGTGAGAAAGAGCCCGTCAAGTTGACAAAGTGCATCCAGGTGTCTCCAGGCATGGTGAACCTCTGTGAAAATGTGACCATGACCTTTTGGGGTAGATCATCTAGGATTGACCAAGTTCTATTATTTTTCATGACTTAACAATTATTCTTAGAATGATAAGAACTCAGAATTCCAAACTTAAAAGGCACAAGCATCCTTCTGATGATTCCATTGCCAGCTACAGCATCCCTTGCAAAAGATTGGAGGTCTCAAGTATCTTCTCTAATGCGGAACTTTGGTTTTTTTTTGTTTTTGTTTTTGAAGGCAGGTCATTCCATTCTTTTAACCTTTGTTCAAAAGTTTCTCCTTTACATTTTAACCCTGCCTCATTGTAGTGTTGGTCATTTTTCAGAGTTATTGAGTGTTTCATTGCTCAGCACTGTTCGAGGTGTTGCGTGTGCCAGTAGACATGAGTTCTCCGTAGGAACCATCATGGTGCAGGGACAAGGACAAATAAGCTCAGATTTTTGTTTTGAAAGAAACCACACTCCAATGTTGGGGGAGGGGAGGGAATAAAATAATACAACAAATGCTCTAATAGAGAATGGGCTAAATATTATGGAATTATATATATAGGGAAAGGTAGTTACTTCCAATAAAGAGAACAGAGATAACTTGTGTCTAGACCAGGGGTCCCCAAACTATGGCCTGTGGGCTGCATGCGGCCCCCTGAGGCCATTTATCCAGCCCCCACCGCACTTCCAGAAGGGGCACCTCTTTCATTGGTGGTCAGTGAGAGGAGCATAGTCCCCATTGAAATACTGGTCAGTTTGTTGATTTAAATTTACTTGTTCTTTATTTTAAATATTGTATTTGTTCCCGTTTTGTTTTTTTACTTTAAAATAAGATATGTGCAGTGTGCATAGGGATTTGTTCATAGTTTTTTTTATAGTCTGGCCCTCCAATGGCCTGAGTGACAGTGAACTGGCCCCCTGTGTAAAAAGTTTGGGGACCCCTGGTCTAGACAATAGCCAGAGTTATCTCTTAAAAACAAAATCAGATCACATTATTCTCCTGCTCAAAGCCCTCTGCGACTTTCCAGCACACTGAGATATGAATCCAAGGTCCTTAGAGTGACGCGTAGGATCCTACAGGGCCTGGCACCTGGCCACCTCCCATCGCCCATATAAACTCTTGCACTTTCCACTCTGATCACACAGACCTCCTTGGTGCCCCTGGAACCTGCCAGGTTCCTCCATTAGGGCTTCTCTGCTGTGTGTATTTCGTCAGGGCTCCATGACTTGTTCCCTCATTTCATTTGGTCTCTGCTCAAATGTCAGTTGGACAGAGAGACCTAAAATCTACCCCCCGCTTTGACTTGTCACTCACTATCCTCTTACCCTCACCTTATTTAATAATATTTATTACTGCCTGAAATTATTTTTACATTTATTTATTAATTGACAGTGTTTCAGTAGAATGCAAGCTCTATGAAGGCATGGTTTTGGGTTTTTTTTTGTATTTTTCTGGAGAGACAGTCAGACAGACTCCCGCATGCGCCCGACCGGGATCCACCCGGCACGCCCACCAGGGGGCGACGCTTTGCCCCTCCGGGGCTTCGCTCTGCCGCGACCAGAGCCACTCTAGCGCCTGGGGCAGAGGCCAAGGAGCCATCCCCAGCGCCCGGGCCATCTTTGCTCCAATGGAGCCTTAGCTGCAGGAGAGGAAGAGAGAGACGAGAGGAAGGGGGGGGGGGTAGAGAAGCAAATGGGCGCTTCTCCTATGTGCCCTGGCCGGGAATCGAACCCAGGCTGACGCTCTACCACTGAGCCAACCGGCCAGGGCCTGAAGGCCTGTTTTGTTCCTGCTGTATCCCCAGTGCCAAGAATCGGGCCCCTGGCAAATAATGGATAACAAATAAATATTTGTGGACTGAATGAATGAGTTAATCTTCTTGATAGCCTATTCTTAAATTATAGCAGATATTAACATTTGGTGTACTTGACTATAGTTTGTAGAAACAAGCTGAATCTCTTTGAAAATGAGCCCAAGTGTGGTACTTCCTACTTTTCAAGATTTGTCAAAGATTTTTGACTGTGGGTCTGAGAACTGCAAATTCTTTCAACTGCCTGGGAGATTTTCAACCTAGGTCTAGGGACCTGGACATGCATGCACTGAAGATTCACACCCAGCCCTAAGGGTTACATTCTCAAGTCAACACTGAAAGCTAAAAGTGGCATATTACCAAACTTTTCCTTGATGCCCTTAGCATGACAACAAATCACTAATTCTTAGTTGTGCACCCAAGGAACTGGTCTGCTTGCAGTAGGAGTCCTGCAGCATGAAAAACATGGATCTCTGAACGTCCAAATCACTCTTAGCTGCTTTTCCTACAGGGTGCGTTCTGGAACTGCCTCTAGTGGGTACTGGGTCCAGACCGTCTAATTTTGAATCCTGGGTCCATCACTTACTGCATCAGTTTCTTTATCTATAAAATGTGATCAGAATACTACCTGCCTCGTACAGTTATATTTAGGACCAAATTCATGAATTCATGAAGGTCCTTAGACTAGCACCTGGTACATAAGAAGTATTTCCATCGCTAGAACCAATTACTTTATTATCTCTTATCTCATGTTCATACTGGGGCATATGCTCAGTGGGTGAAAAGCCAGGTAGATTGTTCTAGGCCAGTGGTCCCCAACTGGTTTTGGGCCACGGACCGGTTTAATGTCAAAATATTTTCATGGACTGGCCTTTAGGGTGGGACGGATAAATGTATCACGTGACTGAGACAAGTGTCAAGAGTGAGTCTTAGGCGGATGTAACAGAGGGAATCTGGTCATTTAAAAAAAATAAAACATAGTTCAGACTTAAATATAAATAAAACGGAAATAATGTAAGTTATTTATTCTTTCTCTGCGGACCGGTACCAAATGGCCCACGGACCGGTACCGGTCCGTGGCCCGGGGTTGGGGACCACTGTTCTAGACTACTTAAATTGTAGTGGCTTGCTCCTTCTGTCTCGCTCTCTTTGTTTCTCTCTTTCCCCAGATGCCAGCAGTTGAATGTGTATGATGTGTCCTCATTGCAAATTGCTCAGGTACTTTCCTTCTGCCGGAATTCTACCGGTCCTTAGATTGATTTTCATACAATTTCTAGTTTGAACACCTTTGCAAAGATTAAAGAACGTGAGAAAAAAAACCCCCACGTGAAATCGTTTGACCTCCTTGCCCAGCTCACGCACACACTGGCCACACTTTCCACAGACAAAGGGTTTGGCCTTTTCTTGATGTTCCTCTTGGAATATCACTATCAAATCCCTTCCGTTGCTTTTAGCTCTTCATGCGGCACTGGCTTCTCTGGCTTCATCTCTTTGGACACTATTCTTACAGATCCATGCTTTTCCCTTTCTTTTAGCACCGAGAAAGGAAAAACTCAGGGAGAAAAGCAACACTGCAGAAAATTCATGAAATATAGCCAGCCAGGGTTTGATTTTTTTTTTTTTATGTGAAGAACAGAAAAGAGAAAGGAGGCCTGAGGAGCTGGCACGGGGAGAAAGTAGCATTTGCTGTTATATACGGCAGGAGCGCTGTCCTGTCCGAAGTGATGAATTTCCCGAGGCCAGGCCTGCAGGAGACGTGCGGGATCTCGGGAGCAGTCTGCTGAAATGCCAGCTCACTGCTGGGGTAGGAAGCAACTTTTGACCACATTTGGAAAGTTCAGTTATTTCAGGTATTTGTTTTACGTCAAAACCCTGGGACAGGCCCTGGCGGGTTGGCTCAACGGTAGAGCGTCAGCCTAGCGTGCGGGGGACCCGGGTTCGATTCCCGGCCAGGGCGCATAGGAGAAGCGCCCATCTGCTTCTCCACCCCCCCTCCTTCCTTTCTGTCTCTCTCTTCCCCTCCCGCAGCCAAGGCTCCATTGGAGCAAAGATGGCCCGGGCGCTGGGGATGGCTCCTTGGCCTCTGCCCCAGGCGCTAGAGTGGCTCTGGTCGCGGCAGAGCGACGTCCCGGAGGGGCAGAGCATCGCCCCCTGGTGGGCAGAGCATCGCCCCTGGTGGGCGTGCCGGGTGGATCCCGGTCGGGCGCATGCGGGAGTCTGTCTGACTGTCTCTCCCCGTTTCCAGCTTCAGAAAAATACAAAAAAAAACAAACAAATCCTGGGACAGAATTCCTTGGTTCTAGGCTGATACTGAGAATAGTGAGGGAAACCTTATAGGAGAACTCAACAAGTGTCAGATACTATTGTTAATGTCATCCTTGGACTCAATACTCCATATTCATCCATTCATTCATTCATTCATTCAACAAATGTTTACTGTGTTCATATGTTCCAGTTTCGATGCAAAACTCTGAGGATAAAAAGATGAAGTAGACACAGTCTCTTCCCTTAAGTAGCTTATGTCTAGTGAAAATTAGAGGCACAAACAGATAACTCCCATACAGCAGGGTCAGTGCAGAGGCCAGGTGCCTCCAGAGTGGTCCCCAGGCAGTGACCCCAGGAAGTGCCCGAGAGGATTCAGAAGCTGAGGCAGAGAAGGAAAAGAAACCAAAACAGGGTGTGTTGATGAGCAGGTTATTGCTGTGTGCAGCTGGAGCTCAGTCAAGTAAGGGATTGCTCAGAGCTAGTGCAGAAGCTCTTAGTGTCATCTCATCTGAGGCTGAGAATCTGAGAATTGGCCATGAACCTCCCACCTCTGGCCTGCCTTACCTCTGTGTGGCCATAGGTAGTAGAAAGCCATGGGTGTATAGGAAATGATGGAGCCAAACAGATGTAGGCAGAGTACTCTGTCTATTACATGCATTTAGAAGAACAGGCACAGATCAGTAGGGGAGGCCCAAAGAGGAGCTCCCACTCAATCTGGTTGGATTCAAGAAGTCTTCCTGGAAGAGATGAGCATTGAGCAGTGTCCTAAGCAATGCCTTCCTCCAGAACTGTTTAGCAGTAGCATGGGCTGATTACTGGCCCCACTAAAGATGTTGAAATGAGAGTCTGGCTAAGGTTAAATAAATTTCTACTTATCGCCCTGACCATATGGTTTGAGAGGTTGAGAGCAGGATAAGAACTCAGATTGCTGACATCCTTGCAGTACTAGCCTCTGCAGAATTGAGGAATGAGACAGAGAGAGAGAGAGAGAGAGAGAGAGAGAGAGAGAGAGAGAGAACAGTAAGCAGTGAGCTTGTGTTTGCTTACTGCAAAAAAATAAAATAAATTACAAAGTCCAAGGGCTTTTCTGGGTTCATCCAGAACCTACCCGAGGTTTCTGTCTTCTGTGGGTTAGGTGCTTCTGCAGAACACCATCCTTCCAGAGCTGCCATCTCCCAGCCCGGCCCAGCCCCCAGATGCTCGTTGCACTCCCTCCTTCATCAGCAACACCTCCCAATTAGACCAAGGATGTGGTGATCAGGCTGCCCAGAATTACTCACCCCACCTTCAGCTTGCCCTGAGCAGAGTTCAGGTTGCACATTTCCCGACACTCAGAGAGACCCATTAATATTTAGCATGTTACATTTCCAAAGCACTTTGCTAACACGAATTGATCTTTCCGGCACCCCCTTGTGAGACAGCTCAGTACTGCTGGCCCAACTAGGGACATCGGGCTTTGGGAAAATAAGTTACTTAGTCAAGGGCCACAACTAATGAGCGAAAGATCCAGAGTAGAACCAAAAGTCAATGACACCAGTTGTCTGAGCCTCCAGACAGAAGTCCAGAGTGGCCCCAGACACCCTCCCTGCCTAGAATGTCCTGGAACAAACCCAGCCTTCTGAAGATTTAAATAGAATGGGTTTGGACTGTTTACAAGTCAGCTACCATGTTTTTGAAAAGCTTATTATTTACCTGGAGCTGGGCACTTTACATAGGATGTATCATTTAGTTCTCACAATCCTTGCCCACCTTCTGTGATGGAGCTACTTATTACTTATAACATCAGAAAACGGAGGCACAGAAAGTCCAAGCAACTTGCTTAAAGTTGCACAGCTAGTAATCAGAAGAGCTAGAATTTAAAACCAAGCTATTCAGTTTCAGAGGTCTTTAACTATCATGAACCAACATAAAGGGTGGGTAGAGGGATCAGTTCAAATAGAATTACTCTTTGCAAATTTCTGTTTACTCGCAGGTAATTCATCGTGTGCTTAGCAAGATCATTTTTTGGAGGTCAAGGGATTGGGGCTGGGGGGTGCTGTCTGCAAAAGTATTCTTGAAGAATGAGAGTGTAAACTGAAGTTACTGGTTGCTTGATTTCCTCTGATTTTTACCCTTGGCTTCCCATTCCTAGTCCTGCCTAAAAAAGAGAGAAAGAGGACTAGTTTATTCAAAAAACAAGGATAGGGCCCATGTGCTATGAACGGTGCTTAATTATGACACTTGCCCTCGTGGAGTGGAGACATCCAAATAATTATGATTTTGGTGGGAGCCCTATAACCAAGGATTATTAGGAGGAGGAGGCAGAAGTGACGTGTTAGTCCAGGGAAGTTGGAGATGTTTTGTGGAGGTGACATTAATTGGATCCTGATGGAAGTTGGAAAAGGAGAGAGGGCATTCCTGGCAGAAAAGATAGCATGTACAAAGGAAGGAAGATGGAAGTAACATGGTGGTTCGGAGTGAAACAAGAAGTTCTGTCTGCCTTGAGTTGGGCTTCATGAATTTCTTGAGTTAAGTGGGCCTATTTGGCGCCCTGTTGTTCTAGATGAGGGACTGGGTTACAAATTCTGGGCTATCCCTGAAAATATAACTTTGCGTGACATATCTAGCCAGATTCTTGATGTTCTGGTTGTTGAATAGAAGAGATGATTGTTTAATAAATATTTAGTAATTGTCTACTAAATGTAAGCTACTCTGCTAGGTACTGTGATCATGACTTTAAGTGCAATGGGGCCATGGACAGAGTCCAGGACAGAGGGATTGTGTGCGGGGAAGAAAACTTTGAAGAACGGCCACTCTGCCTCTACTACTTTCCTAAGGGAAAAAGCATTAGTACTGCAATTTAAAAAATCTTCTTTTTTGCCTACTCACCTCTGTCCCTTATTAGCAAAACTGTATAATATGTATATCCTTTTTCTTATTAGCTCTTTTATCGTTTACCAAACCATTTCCTATCTGTTATATTACTTAATCCTCATGATTACCCAGTGAAGTAGGAGCCTTAGGTCAGTGTCCATTTTTACAGATAAAGAATCCAAGGTTTAGTGAATCATCCAAGGTTATATCCTTTATAATAGTGGAAAATTTCCAGGTCCGGTTCTCACATTTGTTTCCTTACATACACCACTTTGCCTTCTAAGTTGGCACTCAGCACAACTTTAGATGTATGCCAGAGGCTCCTGAAGGCTTCCCGGGGTGGGCGGTGTGGCTGGTTGCACATCCTGAGGCAGGTGTTAAGGATGTCAAAATTAGGGCATAGACGATGCCATGTCAGAACCGAAAACCCAGTTCTACATATCTGACTGGTTCAGTTGGAACTAAGTTTTGAGATTCAAAATGGCAGAAGTTACTATTTTTTAGTTATTTCTCTAAGGAGTCAAGTTGTCCTCAAAACATGATGACTGTGGGCATAATATCCCCAAGACTAAGCAAGCATCCTGGCATTAGATAGTTTAGCTATACAAGTCCTGACATCGGCCTGACCTGTGGTGGTGCAGTGGATAAAGCGTCAACCTGGAAACGCTGAGGTTGCCGGTTCAAAAAAACCCTGGGCTTGCCTGGTCAAGGCGCATATGGGAGTTGATGCTTCCTGCTCCTCCCCCCCTTCTCTCTCTCTCTCTCTCCTCTCTATAATGAATAAATAAAATCTAAAAAAAAAAAAAAAAAAAAAAGTCCTGACATCAAGAGGTGGACAGAGTAGTCTTGGTGCAGGAAAACTAATTGGGGGGAGTGTGTGTGTGTGTGTGTGTGTGTGTGTGTGTGTGTGTGTTAGCAGTGGTGGTGGTGGTGTGTTGGCACAGCTAACAGTTGAATAACAGCATCAGATCATGTGACCTCACAACCCAGAAAGTCAACCAAAACAATAGTTGCATCTGTAACTTCTTTTTTTTTTTTTTTTTTTTTGCATTTTCTTTTCTGAAGCTGGAAACAGGGAGAGACAGTTAGACTCCCGCATGCGCTCGACCGGGATCCACCCGGCACGCCCACCATGGGGCGACGCTCTGCCCACCAGGGGGCGATGCTCTGCCCATCCTGGGCGTCGCCATATTGCGACCAGAGCCACTCTAGCGCCTGGGGCAGAGGCCATAGAGCCATCCCCAGCGCCCGGGCCATCTTTGCTCCAATGGAGCCTTGGCTGCGGGAGGGGAAGAGAGAGACAGAGAGGAAGGCGCGGTGGAGGGGTGGAGAAGCAAATGGGCGCTTCTCCTATGTGCCCTGGCCGGGAATCGAACCCAGGTCCTCCGCACGCTAGGCCGACGCTCTACCGCTGAGCCAACCGGCCAGGGCTAACTTCTTTTTTTTTAAGTGAGAAAGAGAGAGAGAGAGAGAGAGAGAGAGAGAGAGAGAGAGAGAGACAGGAAGGGAGAGAGATAAGAAGCATCAATTCTTTGTTGCAGTACCTTAGTTATTCCTTGATTGCTTTCTCATATGTGCCTTGACTGGGGGGAGGGGCGACGCTGCAGCAGAGCCAGTGACCCCTTACTCAAGCCAGCAACCTTGGGCTCAAGCCAGTGACCCTTGGGCTTAAGGGAACAACCATGGGGTCATGTCTATGATCCCACGCTCAAGCCAGGGACTCTGAGGTTTGGAACCTGGGTCCTCTGCATCCTAGGCCAACATGTTACCCACTGTGCCACCGCTTGGTAGCTTTAACTAGAGTTGGGAGAGTTTTTTGGCTCGTAATTTAGGCTTGGGAGTCTGGAGTCATTGCTGCTCATAAGTTCTCTCTACTGCTTTTTCTAAATTAAATGGGAGCTTTCTGTTGATATCTTCCCCTCCTATTGTTCTAAAAAGTCTTATATTTCCTCCAGTTGATGACTAAGACCCATACAATTCTAGATAGTAGCACTTTACAAGAGAAAAAGTTCAATAAAATTTGGAAGCTTCTGTGCTTATTGGATGAAAGTCACACAAAAAGTGAAATCTGAAGTTGGAAGGGACAAATGAGGGCCAACATTTCCTAGGGGCAAGTTCGTTCAGTCTCTCTCTCCCGATAACAGTTTCTGTTCCCTCTTCTGTGCCATCTGAGTAATTATAGTGTTATATTAGGAGGATGCTAAAACTCCATGGAGACTATGAAATGTCCTCCAGCAGGATTTTCTTCTTATATATGTCTTGTTCAAAGTATACTTTGAAGCTAGGCTGAGATGACCATGCCCTAATCATTGAGTAGACAGGTGACATGGAATCCCTAAGAGTCTGAGAGCCAGATATCCTCTGTTAATTATCCTAGGACTCCAAAGGGTCACACTCTCAAAACAGGTGGTATAATTTAGAGACTGAGAGCTCAAACTCTAGAGCCAGACTGTTTTGGTTCAAATCTCAGATTTGTCACTTATTAGCTGCATAGCCTTGGGCCTCAGCTTCCTCCAGTGTAAAATGATGGTAGTAATAGATTGTACCTTGTAGGGTAGTGCAAGGATTGACAATTAAGGCAAGTAAAGGGCTTAGCACAAGTTCCTGACACATATTAAGCATTTGTTAAATGGTAAATGCTATTGTTTATTAAGGGAGAATCTTTTCCTCCTCTAGGGCATTTCTTTCTCCTCCTTATGTCCTTGACTTCTGTGGTCGGGGGTGCAAAGGAAAAACAGCTTGTATGTGGGCATTCATTTTTCCCCCATATTGCTTATGGCATAACCTTAAAACAATACACCACAGTTCATTTTTATCTGAGAGCTAAGGCCCCTTTAAGCCAGCCATTCCTTATTTATTCTGTTTTCTAAAAAACAGATCCTTTGGTTTCATGTTCCTTGATTGTATTTTGTAAGGGACTGAGCACATATTGGATACTATGTAAATGTGAAATACTCTAACAATAGTAACTGAGACAGATGAGAAACTCAAGGAAGCAAAGTCACCATTTTGAATGTAGCTTTTTATTGATGGGCTGAGTGATTTGGAAGAGACAATGTGGCTCCAAAGCTAAAGAGCCCCCAGGGATTCAGAGAGCAAAGATTTGAATCTCGTGGCAGCAGCAGGTCTGGTGTCCCCAGGCAGGCGGCTTCCTTCCCCTGGAACTCAAATTCTCTCCATCCATACTGGGCTTAATGCCACGGAACCATCTCCCACGGATGTGAAGCCAAGGCTGCCATATGTGGTTGTGCAGACTGTGCACTGTACGAGGATGTCAGCTGAAGGCATAAGTGGGGGCAAAATGGAGCCCGTGCTCGCTCACTGATCTGTGCACCCTGATAATGGGCTGTGTTTACCCGGAGGAAGGGGAAGGTTTTTCTAATTTGCATGAAAGTACCATAAGGGCCAGGTGGAGGCCCTGTATAAGTGAAGCAAGGTGACACAGATAGAGCATATAGAGCTTAGCGTTGAATGGATACATTCACTCAACACAGTTATTGAACACCTACTATGTGCCAGGCTTTATCTAGGGGCTAAAGATATGGAGATGAATATAAACAATTTCTGCCCTTGTGTCCTCTTTCCTTTACCAGCCATTCTCCCCTACATTCAGTCGTCAGTAAATCCTATTGGCTCTGCGAAATATTTGTCAAATCCACCCACTCTGTTTCAGCATCAGCATGTTGTGTCACTATTTTTTACCTAGACTGCTGCAATAAATGGGCTCCCACTTCTACTCTGGTCCTCCAAACAAAAGCAAGAGTGATGAATTAAAATGTGGATCAGATAACACTAACCCTTTGCTTGCTCTAATTCAATCTAAGGTCCTCACCTTGGCCTTAAGGCTGTGCACACCTGGTCCTAATTATCTCATGTCATCTGCATCACTTAAGTCACACTCTTACCATTTGTATTTGGGTTCTCCAGAGAAGCAGAACCAATAAGATACATATAACTCCTATATGTGTTTAATATATGTATGTGTACTATATATATATATATAATATTTATATCCCTACATATTTTTATCTAAATAAGATATATATCTTCCCTGGCCAAGTAGCTTGGTTGGTTAGTGTTGTCCCAATATGCAGAGGTTGTGGGTTCGATCTCTGGTCAGGGCATGTACAGAAACAGATTGATGTTTGTCTCTCTCTCTCTCTCTAAAATCAATAAATAAATTTTAAAAATTAAAAATAAATAATAATATATATCCTATATAGGTACAATATATCTCCTATATATAGGATGTATATTCTATATACGAATGTATGTGTATGTATATGTACATTTATATAGCAAGAGATAGTTATTGTGAGGAATTGGCTTATGCAATTATGGAGGCTGAGAAGTCACACAATCTGCTGTCTGCAAGCTGGAGGCCCAGGAAAGCTGACGGTGTAATTCCAGTCAAAGTTCAAAGGCCCGAGAACCAGGGAAACCAATGGGGTAAATCCTAGTACAAGGAGAAGACCAACAGACAATAAATAGTCTCACCTTCTGTAGACAAGCAAGAAGGACTGAATCTTCCCTTCTCCTGATGTTTATCCTGTTCAGGCCCTCAATGGATTGAATGATGCCCACCTACATCAGAGAGGAGCAATCTACAGCTGACACTTAAACAACACAGGTTAGAACTGCATGGGTCACTTATACATGATTTAAAAATAAATAAATATAGAGTCAGCCCTCTTTATTCCCAAGTTTCATGTCTGTGAATTCAATCAACCACCATAGATCAGAAACAGTGTTTTTGATCCGTGGTTGGGAGTCCATGGGAAGGGGAGATGACTGTATTCATTATTCTATGCCATTTTTTTTTCTTTTTTTTTTTTCCGATGCCATTTTATATAAGGGACTTAAGCACTCATAGAATTTGGTATCCACAGGAGGTCCTGGAACCAATCCCCCATGGATTCCAAGGGAGATGATTATAGTTAAGTTCTGGTGGAGTCAAAAGCTATGTGTGGATTTTCCACTGCACAGGGATTGGCACCCCTAACCCTTGTATTTTTCAAGGGTCAACTGTATTTTACTGATTCCACTAATTCAAATGCTAATCCCATCTTGAAAATTCTTCAAAGATACACCTAGAAATAATGTTTAGTCTGGGTACCCTGTGGCCCAGCCAAGTTGACACAGAAAATTAATGTCATACTATCTCAGCAAAACTGACTATTCTCTCAAGCAACCTAGCTCTTTTTTGTATAGTGTAAACCCTTTGTCTGAAACACTTTCTCCGTGGTTCTCCTCTTGACTATCATTTTCTTATCCTTTTGTGCTCAGTAGAAAGGTCACCACATCAGAGCGGCCTTTCTGGACCACCTTGTTCAAGTAATGTCCATCACCACTCATCACGACGATGTTCTATCACAAAGCAGCCTGGCTCAGTTTGTAAGTATAGAGTTTTTGTTTATTTTCTGTCTTATCTGCTAGATTGTAAGTTCCATAACAGTAGGAACCATGCTGGTTTTTTTTATTTATTCATTTTAGAAAGAAGAGAGAGAGGGAGAGAAGAGAGAGACAGAGAGAGAGAGAGAGAGAGAGAAGTGGGAGGAGCAGGAAGCATCAACTCCCATATGTGCCTTGACCAGGCAAGCCCAGGGTTTTGAACCGACGACCTCAGCATTTCCAGGTTGACGCTTTATCCACTGCGCCACCACAGGTCAGGCAGGAACCATGCTGTTTTGTATTCCACTGTATACCCCTTAAACATTGGTAATCTCTGGTGCATAGTAATAAATCTCAATAAATATTTGCTGAATGAAGTTGTTATAAGGAATTCGTCTAATAGGGGATCCATCAGCACAATACAATGAAGAGATGTGTGTTACAAAAAAAGCAGTTGTGCCTGGTAAACTGACTCTCAAAAAAGAAATGATCATAGTTTGTCATTTTGATTTCCACTGTGGTGTAAATACTCCCATCACAGCTGATTTCAAGCTGCCAATGGTTTACGAACTGACTTGCAAAATTCCTGAGAGTTTAAATTGGCTTTTCAAAGCTGGTACGAGCTGGTTCTGGCATATCAATGGAAGAAAGGTCAACATGGGCGCAACAGTATCCAGGAAAGAGGCAATAGTTCATCCTGGGGGAGCTCAGCAAAGACTTCCTGGAGAAGGCATTACTTGATCTGTGTTTTGAATGATGGGTATGCTGGCTCAGGCCCTATATCTCTAGACTGGCTAGTATAGCTATGCTTTCAGTAGCCCACATTCAACTGTTCTTGGCTTGCCTACTCAGCTTACCTTTGCTGGCTTGGGAGTTATTGCCGACTTCAGAAAATCCTTCTCTGTGGCAGGTGTTCTACTGGGTTTGCTTTAAATCCAACAGAGCAGAATAACATAGGGTAGAGTTTCTCAAGGGTGAAAGCGAAGGGTTTTCTAAACTGAGGGACAGCTTATGCAAAAATGAGACAGTGAATACAATACAGTGATTTGGTAAATCTAGATGTATAAGGGAAGGAGTGGAAAGAGATTAGCTCTTGACAGGCTGTGTTTGATAGACAGAGGGTCCTAACCCATTCCCAGCCTGGGCTGGGGCAGGTAGCAGAGCGAAAGGGAAAGAGACAGATTACTTTTCCTGTATAAGGCTCATCACAGCTGGTAATTGTGGGGTGTTGTTGTTATTGTTGGTTTCGTTTTTGATATGGAGTCATTTAATAGCTGTCTCTTCTAAGAGACTGTAAACTCCACAAGGGAAGGGACTGCCTTATTTGCTATTATTTTCTCGGTACCCAGAACACGCTTGCTACCTATATAGTAGGCAGCGAAATCCATCCTTGTTGAATAACTGAATCACCTGGGGAACTTTAAAGAAGTGCCCGTGCCTACCTACCTCACAGTAGGATATGTTACAAATCTCTTTTCTCTGAACCTTTCACCATAGTATGGGGGTTGGGGTATAGTAGGGCTGGCTTCCATATGTTGCAAAAGCCACCCCAAAGGATTCACTTGTATTCTCCTTCCCAAACTTAATCAAGTGGATCCTTTAAAAGGCTTTGCCCAAAGGGTGACATGATTACATTTTCTCTTTACATAATGAGCCTAATGGTACTAAAAGAGAGGATTTGATAGAAGTGAGGAAGACCATATAGTGATCAAGTAAGAAATCATGAAGGTCTGAGTTAAATTACTGGCAGTGGATGTAAGGAGAGAAGAGGTTCAAGAGGTACTTGGGAGATTGTTTCTACAAGATTTAGTGACTACCTGGGCATGGATGGTAGAGGAAGTGAGAGAGAGGGAGGAATCTAGGTTGCAGGTTGGAGTGAATAGGGGGACGGTGTAGTTCGCTTTTGAATTTGCAGCATTTGAAATGCATGTGGGGACATGGATGAGAAGGCGGTCAGTCTATGAAGTTGGGAATACAAACAACTGCAATGTCAAGAACTCTGGAAAACACTAATATATAAGAGGTGGGTTAGAACAAGAATCCGTGGAGATTGAGCAAGAAGGAAAACCTGACTAGTGTCAGAAAATAAGTGATAAAGAATGTCCAACAGCGTCAAACGGTGCCGAATGCTTGGCTTAGAAAGGACCTGAAACTACCTCTGAATAATTTAGCAACAAGGACATCATTGGTAACAAGGGCATTTTCTGTGGCCGCCGAAGTTGTAGCGCAGACGACGAAAGAGAAAGTAGGGACGGCGAATTCAGACTACTTTTTCAAGAAACTTAGCTATGAAGAAGAGGGATGGTATGATTGAGTGGGCTGAGGGGAACGGGAAGGGGAAGGGTTGGGCAGACGCGAGCGTAAACACCTTCCCCAGCTGTCATTTTGCCAGCCCCGCCCCCCCTCGTGACTAGGAGGCAGGCTGAGCGGCCGGGGACTACAACCCCCAGAAGACCCTGGGCGCTGGGGGCGGAGTCAAGGCCTGGCGAACGCCCTAGCGGCGCAAGCGGAAGAGCAAGAGCTACGAGGAGGCGGTGGAAGTAGAGAGCAACGGCGCCCCTGGTAACGAGCATCCTGCCTCCCTGTCTTTCCCTCCCTCCCTCCCTCCCTCCAAACCCCGAGCTGGGACTCGTAGCGTTCACTTTACCCTTCACAGCTGGGCCCAGAGTTCCTTTCTCTTTTGTTTGTTATCGGTATTTTTTGTCTCACGTGACACGCGGGGCGGGTCCCCGCCTGGGGCAGAGGTTACTGGGAAGCTCTTGCCCTTCGACCCCTGAGGGACTTGGGTTGCGGGGGACTCTCCCGAGGCCCTTGTGCTCTGCCAGGGGTTGCGTACCCATTGAGGGCGCTCGCCCCAGATATTCCCCGTGGAGGGGACGTTCCGGTTCTAGGTTTCAACAGGTATTGAGCGGGTCCGTGGCGACTCAGGGGTACAAGGCTGGGGGCCACAGAAGCCACCTCGAAACGACCCCCGAGGCTGCGGGTGACTTCCGGGCCGCGAGCCTTTGGAGTGAGTCCGCTCCGCTGCCGGGAGCCCCGGGCTATGGGCCGGGAGTGAGCAACCTGTGCGGGAGGATGCACTTCCTGGTTTGCTTGGGAGGCCCTCGGGAAACCCCAGGGCCGGTATTGAAGTTTTCTTATCTGTAAAGCCGCCTCTCCCAGTTAAGGGAAGAATCCCTGGATTTGAGCCCGGTGTCCTGGGGGAAGGTGTCTCAGGTCTTGCACTTGCTGCACCTGTGATCGTTCATGGCCCGTTTACCGCAGCCTCGGCTTCCCTGTATGAAAAATGGGGTTAGTAGTCTTTGGCCTGTCTGCCTTCCAGTGTGCTGGGCTTCAGCAGAAGCGATACACGTGAGAAAGCATGTTTCAGATGTAACTGTAGCCTTCTCTCTTGAAACACGTGAGAAAGCATATTTCAGATGTAACTGTAGCCTTCTCCCTTGAATTTTAAAGTGACATTCATGTCTTCATGAATTTAAACATGGTCATGATCTTTATGAAGATGACGTGAGTTAGTAAACTGGGGAAATGTCTTTAGAAACGAATAGAAGCCGTTCAAGTGTTCTTATGCCATGTTTCCGGTGAAGAGGGGATATCTATCACCTGTGGGGTCAGTTTTGAACTTTGTCTGGATTTTAAGGTCCACCAGAATTTGGATATTTCCCTCCTCCCAGCACAGACAGCTGTCCACCCCCCCACCCCCCTTGCTCAATTATAACCGTCCTTCAGCACTCCACAGCTACGAGTATCTCAGATACCGTGCGAAACTAGTGCCAGTCTCCAGCAGGTCTTGTGCCCCGCCCTCCGGTCAGATACTACTGGAGCTAAACCTAGCTCTGATTCGAACACAATCCCACTAACCTCGTGTGCACACTAGCTCAAATATTATGATAGATTATCTTCACCTAGCCTAGGTGTTATGTGTTAGGAGTCTGTTTTTCCTTCAACTTAGAATTCAGAATATAAATAGCCGGTATTCCAGCCTGTTTCCTTTTCTGGCAGTTAAGCTCTGAGACTCGAAGCAGGTGGCTTTTTGCCTTATTTTTCTTTCCCATGTAGAGAATGGGGATTTTACAATCAAAATTTATGGGTTTGGAGGAATAGTTAGGTAATTTTAACTTGTATTTATTCTGAACTTGGTTGAAAACTATTTGAATTTGTTTTAGAAACAGAGGTTGGTAGATTGATGAATTAGTTGAGTGTACAAAGTTGGACAAATTTGAGTTCAAATCCTGGTGCTGTGACTTACAGTTTATGATTTTTGGCAAGTTAGTTGATTTCTAAGACTGTTTACTAATCTCTAAAATGGAGATAATAGCATTTACCTCACAAGGTGTGTATAAAGATTAAATGAGATATGAATATAAAGAGCTTATAGTGCCTGCAGTAGGTGCTCATTATTCTGTTGCTATTGTAATTGGTGACATTCATAATGATAAATAATTTTAGATAAAGTATTTTCTTTAGACTTTAAAACTTATAGTGAGAATAGTTAGGCTTAACCTGAAAACCAGGTTTTCAGATTGCAGGGTTTTTTTTTAAGCAATTGAATTTTATGTAAAGATTATATTATGCTACTTTTCACTTTTAGAGGTTTTCAAAATGCTGTTGTGAAAAGATTGTTGGGATGTGATGTTTCATTTATAACCTGTAGTAAAAATGCAGTTTTCTTTCTGCATTTGTAGCTTATAACAGAACAATTATCTATGTTTATGACTTAGATACTAACTATTGATTGACTAGGACAGAGTTTTATAGAGCATTAAAATTTTTTTTTAATTTATTGATTTTAGAGGAAGGGAAAGAGAGAGAGAGAAACATCGATTTGTTATTCTACTTATGTATGCATTCATTGGTTGCTTCTTGTGTGTGCCCTGATGGGATTGAACCCGCAACTTTGTCAAATTGGGATAATGCTTTATAGAGCATTTTTGATTTCCCCACCACACCCCACATTTTTTAAAAAGCCAGACTGTTTGATTCTCTAAGTTTAGTGTAGTGGGTAGGGTCCAAAAACAAACTTAATTTTATTGTTGAATGTAAAGCTCTTTTAAATTAAAGTATAGTTGACATACAGTATAATATTAGTTGACATACCACATAGTGATTTGACATTTATATACCTTACAAAGTGATCACCATGAAAAGTCCAGTGACCATCTGTCACTGTACAAAGTTATTGTAATATTATTAACTGTATTCCCTCTGTTGTGCCTTACTTCCTCATGACTTACTTATAAGTCTGTACCTTTCAATCCCTTCACCTTTTTGCCCATTCCCCCACTCCTCTGGCAACTGTCAGTTTTTCTCTTTCAGTTTGTTTGTTCATTTGTTAGTTTCTTTAGATTCCACATATAATTGAAATGATCCAGTATTTGTCTTTCTCTGACTTACTTCACTTAGCATAATACCTTCTAGGTCTATCCATGTTTTTGCAAATTATAAGATTTCATTCTTTTTCATGGCTGATTTATATTCATGTGTGTGTGTATGCACACACAACACACACACATATCTACTTCCTCATTAATTTGTCTATTGATGAACACCTAGGTTGCTTCCATATCACGGCTGTTGTACATAATGCTGCAGTGAACATACAGGTGCATATATCTTTTTAGAGTTTTGTTTTCTTCAGCTAAGCACCCAGAAGTGGAATTGCTGAGTCCTTCTTTGTTTCTTATTACAGCCTTATTTTAAAGTCTGTTTTGTCTGATACAAGTATAGCAATCCTAGCTTTTTTTGTTTGTTTATATTTTCATGAAATACCTACCTTTTTCCATTTCTTTACTCAGTCCATGTGTGTCTTTTGATCTGAAGTATCCTATAGGCAGATATGTCAGGGTCTTGTTTTTTTTTATTCATTCAAAGATGACCTCAATTTTTGAAGGTGGAAACTTAGTGACTAGAGACTGATGCTGATGGTGGCACTGATTTGGGTTGTGTATGTAAGGAGTGAGAGTTTAGAGACACCTAGGAGAAAAACCTAATAGGAAAAACTGACTTCTTCATTAAAGCAGAGTCTTCAGATTAAGAAATGAAATATTTATTTTAAATTTCTTCAGGCTGCTGACTGCAAGATGTTGGTTGATTCAGATGTTTAGAAAATGTTTCCTTCACTCTCTTTTTTTGATGTGGTATCCTCTGGCTCTGCTTTGTCAGTTTCATTCTTACCATTAGTCATGTATCAGCAAGATAAATATTTTTTTACTACAGATTTGTGTACAGAACTATAGCAGTAATCACTTTCATTAAAATCTACTTTGTGTGCTGTGTGTTCTTTTTTCTTTTGTGTTTTAAATATTTTTGTTTTTTGACTTTTTTTACTTAAGAGAAGTTTTTGGAAGGTAGACTCATCCTCAGCTGTAGCATCTAAGTGTGCATAGTGAAGGCTCAGTTAGTGGTTACTGTGCTGAATAGTTCCGAAGAAGGACATTTTGTTGATTGTCCTATGTCCCGAAGGCATGCTCTAGACAGGATAGTATTGTGGAAATAACCTAAGCTTTTGGAGTCAGAGAGACCAAGGTTTGAACCCAGGCTCTTCTGCTTGCTAATTTTGTGACATTGGTTCATATAATCATTCTGAGTTTATTTTCTCATAATCTGTAAAACAGGGATAATAATACCAACCTGCATGACTGAAAATATTAGAGATTGTTTGAATTCAGTACATACTAGCCAGGCTTAGTAAAAGATAGATGGTGGTTTTATTATTACTATTTTCAACTTTTTATTATATTTTTCTAATAGTCATGGATTTTGGCGATGCATCTTATATCATTCCCCCAGTACTTTACATGATCAGTGTATTCTTTTAGCCAAGGTTAAAGTTGTTGATTGTGACCACAGGACCCTGAAAAACAACAAAGCTAATTGGTCAGTGTGTTTGAATCTATGACCCTGTCCTCATTAGCTCTATGAGCTAACTAGTCACAAAATATCTCACCAGAATGAAGACGACTTTTTTATTGTTGAGTCGGCATTGTTATGCTCATTAGATATAAGAAAAGTAAATGAACTAGTGCTGAAAACAAAAGTATAGATTTTTATTTTATTTTGTTTTGTCTTTTATTTTTTTTAGCTAGAGAGAGGAAGAGATAGATAGACAGGGACAGACAGGAAGGGAGAGAGATGATAAGCATCAACTCTTAGTTGCAGCTCTCTAGTTGTTTATTTAGTTAGTGATAGAGATGGAGGGAGGGACAGATAGGGACCACAGACAGGAAGGGAGAGAGATGAGAAGCATCAATTGTTCCTTGTGGCACCTTAGTTGTTCATTGATTGCTTTCTCATATGTGCCTTGACCCTGGGGGGCTACAGCAGACCGAGTTACCCCTTCCTTAAGCCAGCGACCTTGGGTTCAAACTGGTGAGCTGTGCTCAAGCCAGATGAGCCTGCGCTCAAGCCGGTGACCTCGGGGTATAGAACCTGGCTCTTCTGCGTCCCAGTCCTATGCTCTATCCATTGTGCCACTGCCTGGTCAGGCTCTAGTTGTTTATTGATGGCTTTCTTATATGTGCCTTGACTCGGGGGCTCCAGGTGAGCCAGTGATCCGTTGCTCAAGCTAGTGACCTTGGGTTGAAGCCAGCGACCCTGGGCTTCAAGCCAGTGACCTTTAGGCTCAAGCCAGTGACCTGTGCTCAAGCTGGTGAGCTCCTGCTCAAGCCAAATGAGCCCATGCTCAAGTCACTGAACTCGGAGTTTCAAACTTGGGTCCTCAGTGTCCCAGGTTGAAGCTCTATTCACTGTGCCAGTCACCTGGTCAGTCTTAAAGTATAGATTTGTAATTATAAAGCTGTATAAATATAAGACTAGCCCTCACATTATGTATAAAATTGGTGACCTGCAGGATGACTTTGATGACCACTAACCTGAAGTATAATTTAGTTATTTAGCTGTTGAACTGTATCTGTTACAGACTTCCCACCCATAGGAGAAGTGAGAAGAATTGGAACGAAGCTATTCATGTCTTGAGAGAGAATCCTAACTTATGCCAGCAACCACAATAATGTACTCTTAGTTAGTGGGGAAACCAGAGTTTTCCATTAATGTGCCCATCAGGATGGATGAAGCCCAGGTAATGCCCAAGAGCTTATTGAATTAGGGAGAAATTCCAGTTGTCAGAGCTTCAGATAGAAGTAGTTATAGGATTGTTGGTCAGCAGCAGTAAGACTGCATTTGGAGAGGATTTTTCTCCTCTCTCAATAAAACAGGGACCAGTTGCTCCCAGTCCATGGTGTGCATTTTTCAGTTTCTTGCTAGCCTTCTGTATAGTTTAAAATTCTTCAAATTCACTTTTTGATTTTAAAATATTTGTTGTTCCTCTTGTATCTTTTTTTTTTATGTCAAATATAGCTGGTTTCTGACTAGGGATAAAAGTAGAAAAGCAGAGAATCAATGTTGGAAACAGCAGGTTCTGGTGTCTAGTAAACTTCCCAATTAACAGGTTAACTTGTGAATATAATAGTGTGGTTTTCTGGAATAGTCAAATGGCTAATAGTTCATGCCCATTTAACTTGAGGCAGAGGCAAAAATATGGGCAAAATCCTTGATAATGTGATTTTCCCCTTAGAAAAAAATATAGGTAGTGTCAATATTGGCTTGTAGTTGGGCTCTTTCAAGTTCTTTGCCATGGACTGCCTGAAGAATTTCAAAGAAAGAAAGAAAGCACTTGTATTTAAATACTGACCTCTTAAATTTGAACCAGTAGTCCTGTTTGTGTTTCCTTACCATCTATAAAATAGGGATGTTAATACCAACCCTGCTTGTTTATAAAGATTAGTGGGAAAAGTTAACAAGAATATCTGGGAAAAGGGGTGGGTAACTGTTGGGAAGAGACAGAGAAGAAGGCACATACAATAGGCAGGGAAGAAGGCACATACAATAGGCAGAGAAGGAATCTGTGTATATCAATCAGAGATAGAGGGAAGTGGGAAAGAGTGAGAGAGACAGACAAGCAGAGGTAGAAAGGAGTAATGGGAGATGTAGAGAGAAGGGCCCACTTCGATATGAGGACAGACCGATGCAGAGAGGAGACTGAGAATGTGAGAGGGACCAACCAGGAGGGCATGGCCAAGAAATGGAGAGTTTATTGAGTTTGGTTTTATCTGTTTGGGGAGAACTTGTAAATATTTATAATTAGCTAGGAAAGGGATGAAAAGCAGGTATGTTTATGTGGTTTTTATTACAGTAACATTTTTCCTTAAATACTAAACTTATTTTGCACATTCACATGCAAACACCAAGCCAGCTTATGTGTTACAGACCTGTCAACTACTTACTTGACTCTTTTCAAAGTAGTTTAAACATATTTAAAAAAAATGAAAAAAAACTATTATTTTCTTGTTTAGAAATTAAAAAAAAATCTAATACACGCTTTCGGTAAACAACTTGGAAAATATAGGACATTTTTGTAAGAACAACAACAAAAAACACTCACAATATCAACACGTAACCAAATATACATTTTTTATGTTTTTATCCAATCATCTTTTCTCGGTATTTACTAAAATTCTTCTGTTTTTCTAAGGGAATCAAAAAGCTCTGTTTGTAAGTCCAAATGATTTTATAAATTATTTGTGGTTGAGTTAATTTTATATTCTCATTTTGGCGCTTAGGTACTTCTTATAAACTATTTGTATACTTTTTTATTTCCTCCCTCTGTAGATTAATGATCTTAATATTCATCTTTGTGTCTTAGACATTTAGCAAAGTGTTTTACATACAGGGTGGAGCAAAAGTAGGTTTACAGTTGTTCATGTGGGAAATAATACAATAATTAATAAACTATGTTTTGAGTACTCACAACTATAAACTTACTTTTGCCCCACCCTGTATTATAGGTACTCAGAACATGTTTGAGATGAATTGTTAAATTCCCTAAGTAGAAACTTTTATTTAAACAGGTCTTCCCAATTTCTCATTGGCAGATTGGATTTTCCTTAAAGTCGTGAAAAGCTTGATTTTAGGGTGTGTGTGTGTGCATGTGTGTTTAATATGAAGCTACTGAACTAGGAAAGGGTGCTTTTTCTGGTTAGCTTTTGTTGTGTAGCAAGCCACTCTGAAACTTAGTGATGTAAAGCACTGAATTTATTATGCTAGGGATTCTTTTGGCATTCAGATTGGGCAGTGTGGAGATGACTTGTCTGGAAAGACTTCAGCGCTGGTGCTGGCTTGCTGGCTGGCAGTTAGAAGCTGGAGTCTTCTTCACGGAAGTGTTTCATGATTGATGTTGGCCATCCCCAGGACACCTCCATACCCCTTTCTCCACATACACTGATTTGAGCGTCACGACATCATGGTAGCAGCTGTTTTCTAAGAGTAAACATCTCAAGAGAACCAAGTGGAAGCTGTGCTGCCTTTTGTGCCTTAGTGTTGGAGGTCATGTAGGGACTCAAGCTTGCCAAATTCAAGGACAGCAGCAGTTGCACTGAGCCCAGTTCTCACAGGAGTGTCAGAGTCACATTATATGACAGGCATTATGGGGGGAGGGTAGGTACCAGCTTTGGAAAGACAGTCTATCACAAACGATTGCTGCTGAGAAGTAGTAACTTAAACATTAAACTAGTTAAAAATAAGTTAATAAAACATCACTTTTTGAATGTCAGTGGATAAATATCCTTTTGAATCTTAGTAATGCTAATGATGTTAATTCAATTTAAAAACATACTAAATTTTTAAAAACTTTTAAACTCAAAGCTATTTTAAATTATTATCTTGACTTGGGGTCTGAGCAAGATCTTATTTCTCTTTTTAACCCAGTTTACATGTTGGTCATTTTCTATACTTGGCTTTGTCCCATCCCCTTTTAAAACTTAATCTGATTCATGTAAAAATATGATACTATAGAAAGTTTTGGGAATCAGGAAAAAATAAAATCCACCTATAATCTCACCTCTTAGATGTAACCAGTGTGAGGTCTGTAATTCCTTATCCATGCTTTCTAAAATTTAAACTGTTGTAAAAATAGAAAGTTTTTAAGAAGGCTGTGGCAAATTCAGTTGTTAGCTAAGGCCAGTCTGCACTGATAGAAGCTTGTTAGTAGTCTGTTCATTGCATGTAATTATAATGATTTATACTTTATTTTTTTTAAGGTGAGAGGAGGGGAAATAGTGAGGCAGACTCCCCATGTACCCCAACCAGGATCTACCTGGCAACCCATCTGGGGCCAATGCCCAAGTACCCAGCTATTTTTAGCTCCTGAGGCTGATGCACTCCAGCAGAACTATTCTCAATGCTTGGGGCCACACTTGAACCAGTCGAGCCACTGGCTGCCGAAGGGAGGGGAAGAGGGAGAGAAGGGGGAGGGGAGAAGCAAATGGTTGGCTCTCCTGTATGCCCTGACCAGAAATCGAACTCGGACATCTGTATGCCAGGCTGATGCTCTATCCACTGAGCCACTGGCCAGGGCCAGATTTATACTTTTGTTCCACAAAAATATTAATGTGTTTAATTACAGAGCATTGCCTCAGACTCTGGTTGGATTATTTTGTAACATATGGAATATGTATCATACTAACCTTTCTAAAGTCTGAAAAAAAAAGTTTGAATTCTATAGCTTATTTGACCCCAAAAGTTTTGGATAAGAGATTTTAGACTGGAATTAATAACCTCGTGCTAGAAAAAGATGAATTTATATTAGCCAATCTTAGTGGTTATAAACATTTTTATCATGAGAATCTTCCCAGAACTTTTGTGCCTTCATTTCCTTTTTTTGTTTTAGGAAAAGACCCGGAAATAAAAGGGTTTTTTTGTGTGTGTGACAGAGAGAGAAAGGACAGATAGGAACAGACAGACAGGAAGGGAGAGAGATGAGAAGCATCAAGTCTTCATTGCAGCTCCTTAGTTGTTCATTGATTACTTCTCATATGTGCCTTGACCGGGGGCTACAGCAGAGGGAGTGACCCCTTGCTCAAGCCAGTGACCCCATACTCAAGTGGATGAGCCTGCACTCAAGCAAGATGAGCCTACATTCAAGCCGGCGACCTTGGAATTTCGAACCTGGATCCTCCATGTCCCAGTCCGACACTTTATCCATTGTGCCACCGCCTGGTCAGGCAAAAGTAGTTTTGATTTGTTTAATGATTGGTAATTCTCTTCAACCATCCCAGGTGTTTCAAACTCGATGTGACTATCTTTCAGTACTGACCTTTCAGACCTCTTAATTTTCCCATGTGAGAACCAGTGATTTGTTGAGTACTGGAATTGATGAGCCCCAGAAGCATGACGTTCTTGGTTTTTGCCACCAGCTTTGTAAAGGTGATATTGCTAATTCTTTCCCCTTTTGCAATAGTGTTTCTTTTTGTATTGTGGTTCTTGTTTCTTTCCTTGAGTAGCCTGAAATATTTCTTTGCCTCTTACACTGAGTTCAAGATTGAAGAATTTATTTTTCACTTCATAATGTCATATAGTTTTTATTTTATCTTTTAGTTTTTTTCTTTGTTTCCAAGTGAGAGGAGGAAAGATAGACAGACTCCCGCATGTGCTCTGACTGGGATCCACCTGGCAACCCCATGTGGGGCTGATGCTCTGCCCATCTGGGGCCATGCTCGCAATCAAGCTATTTTTAGTGCCAGAGATGGAAGCTCCACACAGCCCTCCTTAGTGCCTGGGGCTGATCCACTTGAATCAATTGAGCCATGGCTGCAGGAGGAGCAGAGAGAGAGAGAAAAGGAGGGGAGAGGGGTGGAGAAGCAGATGGTCGCCTCTCCTGTGTGCCCTGACCAGGAATTGAACCCGGGATATCCACGTGCTGGGCCGACGCTCTGCCACTGAGCCAACCAACTGTTCAGAGCCTATATAGTTTTAATTTTAAAGTATTTTGCCCAAGTAGATACATGAGCAGATTTAATTCAATGTATTATTTGTACATTCCTGATTATTAATGCATCTGTAGGTAAGGTTACACCTACAATCCTTCTAGTATTACAATTACAGGGTGTCCTTGGGTTACAATAGGCTCAACATATGACATTTCAAGTTGACGATTGCTCGCTCCCATAAAAACTTAAAGAAATTGAAACTTAATGTTTCGGCTTATGCCAGCATCAATCTTACAGACTATGTGGGTGAACTATATAGTTTGGTTGTGCATAGTAGAAGAATACACAGTGATGCATTTCCTAGAGCATGTAAAGGGATCAGCCCCTATGGCCCAGTATCTCCAGCTCCTTCTGCAGGTTCTCCTTCCTCTCCATCTTCCTCCTCCCATAGGTCACTCCTACCTTGCAATGCCCCTTCCAGTGTGAAACCAACCACAGTTATAAAAGGAAGAAACTTTTTTTACACTCATTTTTTTCTGTTACTACAGTACAGTGTACAGTATTTATGTCCTTTCCTTTCTCTGTGGCTTAGTTGTGTTTTCATGTTCTAGATGATGACTTTACAGCTGTGTTGGGATAGGTAAGTGACTTAGACTAGGGTGTGTTTTTACTTACACCAAAATTCAGGATATGTCACTGTTGTAGGAACGGAACTGTGTTGTAACCCGAGGACCTCTTGTACTCAGTTCTCTCTGTTCACTTAATTGGTAATTGTTGACTTTAAATTTTTATTTTTATTTTTAAAGCCTCGGTATTTTGTATGTCTGTATTCTTTTAGTGTGAGAAATATGAAGGTCTTCCAACAAAAAAGGGACAGCAATTTTCCTAGAATTTTTTTTGTCCCTTTCAATTGAAAATGTTTTTGTGTATTTTTAACTGTTGAACAATATATTTTGATTAGAAGTTCATATATTGTCATTATTTATATTTTTAAGACAGCATAGTTTAAAACATAGTTTATAAAGTCAAGTAGTAATAACAAAAGGTTTACAACAATATATTTCTTGTCCTATCCCTACCCGCTCTCTATTCCTTTCCCAAAGGTAACCACTATCAGCTCTTTAAGCTGTTTCTTCTAGCATTTATATATCCATATTTTAAAATAATGTTTATGTAATACTGGTCTTTGATTCACCATTTACTCATTATATATAGAGTTCTATTATGATAGAGAAAGTTTTACTGTTCTTTTTTTTTTTTAAGTGAGAGGAGGGGAGATAGAGAGACAAGACTCTCTCATGCACCTCAACTGGGATCCACTGGGCTACCTTCATCTGGGGCCAATGCTTGAATTAACCAAGCTATTCTCAGTGCCTGGAGCAGACGCTTGAACCAGTCGAGCCACTGGCTAGGAGAGGAGAAAAGAGAGAGAAGGGGAAGAGGGAGGGAAAGAAGCAGATGGTTGCTTCTCGTGTGCCGACTGGGGATCAACCTAGAATGTCTGCATGCTGGGCCAATGCTCTATCCACTGAGCAAACCAGCCAAGGCCAAGTTTTACTATTCTTAAACCACCATCACCACCACTACTTCTTCCTAGCCTCAATTTAGTTATCATAGAATTAAATCAAATAATGTTGTGTTTACATTATTATGCCTGTGCAAATTTTGTTTGCTGACAGTAACAAGTAGTAGCCTTTCAGTGCAGTTTTTTACAAGGTCAGAGTAATCTGTCAGTTCCCATTTACTTTCCTTTTTAAAAAAATTCTTGAAAACTTCTCTTCTGGAGACCTTCATTTTTTTTTTAATCTAGGACTACCGTCTCAGCTTGCCGCACAGTTCTTTTCCCGGGATGATTTCCCTTCGTTGTCATTCCTAGACTTTTCTTTCCTTTTGGGTTTGATTCCCAGATTGTTGTAACTCTTATCTTCCTCTTTCTTCTTTTACCATTTTGCTTAGGTAGAGCAGCACGTCCGCTAGTAGTTGTGTCAGATTAAAAAGATGGGGCTATGGCAAAGACATTGGGCTGACAGCTTAGCCATGCCTGTCTCTGTCACATGGCTTCAGTCTGGATAGGTTGTCTTCTACTTCTGGGGTGCAGTCAGCATCCTGGAATCCTCATTCAGTAATATTCCTTTGCTTCTCTCTTGTGTTGAATATCCTGTGTTCCATATCCCATACCTTTCTTTATTTTGATTTATTTCCTCATTTGGTTTCAAAGGATGATGAGACCATCACTTACTATTTAAAATATCTGATCAGGGACAGTCTCCTTGAACAAAGCAGATTGTTAATCTTACATAGTGTTATTGGGGAGTGTGGAGTTCAGAGATTGGAAGATACTAGGAGGCAGATATGTATTAACATCTGTAGATGCCTGGTTACTGGGGAGGCATTGGTGATTGGTTGGTATTCAGGGGTGAATGTATTGAAATGAACCTGTCTCAGACTGGTTGGCTTGTAAAAGAGTGCTGAAGTAAGTTATTCTTATCAACTGAGTGGATTTAAAACTGGTTCTCCTGACAACTTTTGTATTATGGCTGTAATCAGTCTTTTCCTTAAAATTGTAAGAACTTGAAATTCTCAATCCTCTAGTAATTTTCTAAGAAAGAGTACATGGGAGGTAATTTTTTGAGTCTTTCCATGTCAAAATGTCTTTTTTTTTCTGTCTACACATTTAATTTAGTTTGGGTTAGTGTAAAATTCTAGATTGAAAGTACTTACTTTTCTTCAGAATCTGAAGGCATCGTGTTTTTCTCTCCCCCTTGTCTTTTGTTGCTCTTTAGAAGTCATAAGCCAACATGAATCTTCTTTTGTTTGGACCTTGTTGGATCTCTGCATTTTTCTGGGAGCTGGTGTATGGGAATGAAGATGGGGGCAATAGATCTCAGTGTTCAAATATGTTCACATAATCACCCAGTATTAAAGGCCTTAGTACTTAGCCCCCCAGACCAGAGATCATCTATTTTACATTCTGCAGAGATAACCCCAAGTCTTTCAGGGATGAGGAGGGGACTCGAAGTATTTAGCTACTCTTCAAACAGCTTTCATCCATGCCCCTTCCACCCTGCACTTCCAGTGGTGGTGCTGGCGGGGCACTTCCTGACTCTTGTGTGGATGTGTGGCTGTACACTAAGGTGGGTCTCAGCATTCTCTACTGCTGGATTGGGATTTGGCTCTTCAGGGTCTGCTATGCAGTTAACATTCGAGTATGTTCTAACCTCCAAAGTTTTGTAACTTACTTTCTTCTCTCATACTCTTTTCATCCTTGTTAATACATGCCTTACAAGAACTTGACTGTTATTTTAGTAGGCTTTTGGAAAGAAGCAAAATTATTTATGTGTATGTCCGTTCCACTCTCTTAACCCACAGGACTGAAATGATTTGATAAGAATAACTGGACAATTTTTATGTGAGCTTATAATTTTAATATATGAAGCAAAGTAATACAGAATATGGTACTCAATACAGTAACTAAATGTAGGTCTGCTGAGAGGGCGCTGTTATGGAAAAGGAAGGATGTCATGCCTTCCTTGATTGTGGGCTGTACCTTTAATTTCTAAAAATAATTTTCAGAAAAAAACATAAAAGTGATTCATCTTCATTATAAGAAAGTGCCTGATCAGGCGGTGGTGCAGTGGATAGAGCGTTGTACTGAGACGCAGAGGACCCAGGTTTGAAACCCCGAGTTCGCTGGCTGAGCACGGGGTTACTGGCTTGATATGAGAAAGCAATCAATGAATAACTAAGGAGCTGCAACAAAGAATTGATGCTTCTCATGTCTGTCCCTATCTGCCCCTCTCTCTGTCTCAGTCACTCACACACACACACTAACAAATACTGATGTGAAGATGAAAATAAAAATCACTTTAATTCCACTACCCAGAACTAACCACTATTAACTGTATGTTTTCTAATCTTTTCTATGCATTTATCTATGTATTTGTGCACGTATGTTTAAGTGAAACTTACCATGTGTATTATTTTGCTCTTCCCTCATTTTTTCCCACCATAAAAATGTATATGTCTTGAGTCGAGAGTTTTTTTGTGCAGAATCTAGAGATAATATTCTCATTAACAGCATCTAACAGATGCCATTTATGAAGATTACATGCCAGGTAATGTGCTAACATTTTTTTTTTAATTTATGTTGACATTATTTCAGACCACAGAATGTGCAAGAAATTCACCCAGGTAGGGTATTAACACTTTCTTTGTCTCTGTCTCTCTCATATATCTATACACATATATGTGTATATGTACATATATATACATACATACATATATACATATATATCTTGTACAGTTCCTCTTCCCCTGTATACCTAAATATGTACTTGAGAGTGCATTTTCTAAAAACAAGGTCATTCTTTTATCTGACCACGGTGCAGTTGTCAAAATCAGGAAATTAATATTGACTTAATATTATCATCTAATCTATAGGCTTGTTAAAATTTTGCCCATTGTCCCAATAATGTATTTTTATAAAAAAATAAAAATTTGATCATGGAGTGCATTCAGTTTTTTTTATCTCTAGTTTTTGTTAATCTGGAGCATTTCCTCAGTCTTTCTTTGTTCTTTTCATGACAATGACATTTTTGAAGACTGCAGGTCAGTTATTTTGTAGAATGCCTCTAATTTGAGTTTATCTGATATTTTCTCATAATTGAATTCAGGTTATCAATTTCTGGTAGAAGTATCACAGAAGTAATGTTACAATTTTATTAAAGTAGTGTCTGCTAGGTTTTGCGAGGTGGAGGAAATTATTTTTCTTTTCATAGTTTTTTGGTGGTAAAATATGTGTAACAAAACTTACATTTAATCATTTTTAGTGGGATTAAATACATTCATATTTCATTTGTAATTCTGAAGTATCTTTGACAAAATACTTGACACTGTAAATATTGTTATTTCTTGAACTTGTACTCACTAATTTTAGTATCCGTTAATGATTTCTGCCTGAATCATTTTTATCATGGTTTCTAAATGATGATTTTCTAATTCCATCATTTCTTCTATGCTTATTATAATACTTTATTTTATTATTTTGATGCTGGCCCTGATTTGGCCAGTGGGAAACCCTTCATATTGATTTGTCTCATTTAGGCTTGATCTTGTTGTTTGAGTACTTTACTTTTTACCACAAGATTTCTAGGCCCATTTCATATTTTGCCAGCCCAAGCCTTAGAATGAGTTATTTCTTCAGGAATCTCTGGTTCCTTTAAATAGAGAATGGCTTTATAAGCCAGAATCTGGACTCGAGATGTCCTCATTGCTGCAGTTTGTCATTGCTTTTAGGCCCTCTCAGCAGCCTTTTAGGGATTGAATACATTTGATAGATGTGTGCCTGTCCACACACATTCATAGACCGTATTTCCCCATGTTAAAGACGCACCTTTTTGGGAAAAATTTGGGGTCTAAAAACTGGGTGTCTTATACAGTGGTTGTAGATTTTTTTTACTTGCAATCCCTGCTTTTTCATGTGGATGAGTTGTATGAATTTTATGATGAATAAAACTTGAGTTTATTAGCTTTATGTAACACCTTTTTTTTTTCAAATTTCAGGCCCCAAAATTAAGGTGGGTCTTATACATGGGCACTTCTTATACATGGGGAAATAAAGTACATCTTTATCTGTCCACTGAAAGGAATGAATTTATATTGATACTACTGATTCTAATCCAACATAGAAAAATTTATTTTATCCTTCATTTTGTATAACTCCCTCTCCTTCCAGTGAGAAACCTAGCCCCATTATTCATGTTTTTATTTATTGGCTCAATTCTAGAACATCAGAAAATAGGTTAAGAATTGCTTACTCATACACTATTTAAAAGACACATAGTAAGTAGAGTTAAATTTTGTAGATAGCTTTTTCCTTTAGCATATAGTCTAAATCAGGGGTCCCCAAACTTTTTTTTTTTTTTTTGTATTTTTCTGAAGCTGGAAACGGGGAGAGACAGTCAGACAGATCCCGCATGCGCCTGACTGGGATCCACCCGGCACGCCCACCAGGGGGCGACGCTCTGCCCACCGGGGGCGATGCTCTGCCCCTCCAGGGTGTCGCTCTGTTGTGACCAGAGCCACTCTAGTGCCTGGGGCAGAGGCCAAGGAGCCATCCCCAGCACCCGGGCCATCTTTGCTCCAATGGAGCCTCGCTGGGGGAGGGGAAGAGAGAGAAAGAGAGGAAGGAGAGGGGGAGGGGTGGAGAAGCAGATGGGTGCTTCTCCTATGTGCTCTGGCCGGGAATCGAACCCAGGACCTCCGCACGCCAGGCCGATGCTCTACCACTGAGCCAACCGGCCAGGGCTCCCCAAACTTTTTACACAGGGGGCCAGTTCACTGTCCCTCAGACCGTTGGAGGGCCGGACTATAAAAAAAACTATAAAAAAATCCCTATGCACACTACACGTATCTTATTTTAAAGTAAAAAAACAAAATGGGAACAAATACAACATTTAAAATAAAGAACAAATAAATTTAAATCAAGAAACTGACCAGTATTTCAATGGGAACTATGGGTCTGCTTTTGGCTAATGAGACGGTCAATATCCGGTTCCATATTTGTCATTGCCAGCTGGAACAAGTGATATGATGCGCTTCCGGAGCCTCCCGCGTCACCGGAAGTAGTACTGTACGTGAGCGAGGCTGTGCTTTGCGGCGCCACCATATACAGTACTCTCACTGACCACCAATGAAAGAGGTGCCCCTTCTGGAAGTGCAGTAGGGGCCGGATAAATGGCGTCAGGGGACCTCATGCGGCCCGCGGGCTGCAGTTTGGGTACCCCTGGCCTAAATCTCCACTGTCCAATAGGGTAGCCAGCCACTAACCACATGAATTGAGATTTGTCATAAGTGTAAAATGTATACTGAATTTTGAAAACTTAGTATGAAATGAGGACTTAGTATTTAATAATTTTATATTTTTTATGTTGAAATATTTTAGTTATATCAGATAAAACATTAAAAATTAATTTTTATCTATTTTTACTCTATTTTAATGCTTCCACTAGAAAATATTAAATTATATGTGTGGCTTCTATTATGTTTCTGACATTGCTGATATAAAAACCATGTTCAAAAGTTTCTTGGATTAGTTTCTCTTTCCAACGTACTCCCTCCCCCGTGTAGTTATATTAGTCATTTGGAGTATAGTTCCATTCTATTTGTATTCTAAGTTTTTCTCTTTCTTCTAATTGATCTTACTTATTTTTGAGTATGTGAAACATTAATATTGTTCCAAAAGTTAGAATTGTATAGAAATATATACTTAGAGCAGTGTCACTTAGTTTTTATTCTTTCATTTCCACCCTGTATCCTACTGCCCTCTATAGGGACCCATTCTCATCCTCTGAATTAGCCTTCATGTTTTTTGAAAAAGAGATACAGATTTATTTTCTTACTTCCTCTTCTTTTTTACACAACATGTAATATACTACAGATCCTCTTTTGTACTTTGCTTTTTTAACCTTTCAATATATTTTGGAATCTACTCGATTTCATTTCACTCTCCTCCCTCCTTCTTCCCTCCCTCTTCTTTCCCTCTTCCTTCCCTCTCTCTTTCTCTTCCTCCTACAGATGCATTGTATTCTATTGTGAGGATGTTGACCATTCTCTTATGCTTTTTCCAATATTTTGCATTTACAAACAGTGCTTCAGTGACTAACCTTGTCCATATACATTTTCATATGTTGAAAGTATATTTTTGGGTAAATTTCTAAAATGGTATGGTTGGGTCCAAAGTTTAAAAGTGTACATAGCTTTTTAAAATATTGCTAAATCCCATTCTGTGGGAGTTGTACAAATTTGAATTTCTATCAGCAATGTATGAGAGTGTTAGTTTCTCCACAACCTTATTATCAGAGTGTGTTGTAATGCTTTTTAGTTTTTGTTGAACTTATAGATAAGAAATGGTATCTCCATATAGTTTTAATATTCCTTTCTCTTAGTAGCAGTGAGTTTAAACATCTTTCCATAAGTATGAAGGTCATTTTAATATTTTTTTGTGTGAATTGTCTTGTATTTTTTTGTTCATTTTTCTATCAGGTTTTTACTTTTTTTCTTCCCTCAGTTTTTAAGTGTTTAAAAAAAATACATTAGGGAAATTAGCTCTTTGTAAATGATAGATGTTACAGTTTGCCAGTGATTTTTGACTTTGTTTAGGGTGTATATATATGTGTGTATTTATTTAGACTTTTATATAGTCCAATTTTTCATTGCATGTGAATTTTGGGTAATAATTAGAAAACCTTTCCTTTTACCCAAGGTATAGAGGAAATGACACATTTTCCTCTATTGTATGGTTTTAGTTGTTAAATTTGGATCCCTGAATCCTCTGGAAGTTTTTTTTTTTTTAATGAATATTGTGTGAACTTACTAATCTTTTTACAAATGTTCATTTTTTTTCCAGCATATTTTCTTTAAAAAATACAATTTTGCCACAACGTTTTGAGATGCCACCTTTTTCATGTTTTAAGTTTCCATCTAGTTTATTTCTGGACTTTGCACCAGACTGTTCACTCTGGCATCATTATCACAGTTTCAATTATAGTATATCAAGGGCTAGCTTCTAGAATTTTTTTGTTTTTTGGCTGTTCTTACATGTTCGTTTTTCTGTTGAATTTTAGTAGCAGCTGTCTCCATAAAAATCTTCCTTGTATTCGGATTTTTATTGGGACTACGGTAAGCTCATAAATTAATTTAGGGAGAACTGACATCTCTATGATGTTGACCTGTGTGTTCTATCCAAGCACAAGGAATATCTTTCCATTTGTTCAAATCTACTTTTGTGTCACAGGAATGTTTTTGTTTGTTTGTTTATTATGTATTTTTGCGAAGTGAGAAGAGGGGGGCGTGTAGGGGGAGAGGCAGACAGACAGACTCCTGCATGTGCCCAACCGGGATCTGCTCGGCATGCCCACCAGGGTGAGTTTCGGCCCCTCTAGGGCGTTGCTCTGCTGCAATCAGAGCTATTCTAGCACCTGAGGTGGAGGCCGTGGAACCGTCCTCAGCGCAGGGGCCAACTTTGCTCCAAAGGAGCCTTGGCTGCGGGAGAAGAGAGAGATAGAGCGGAAGGAGGGGGGAAGGGTGGAGAAGCAGATGGATGCTTCTCCTGTGTGCTCTGGCTGGGAATCCAACCGGGACTTCTACACGCCAGGCCGACGCTGTACTGCTGAGCCAACCAGCCAGGGCCCACAGGAATATTTTAAAGTTTCCTTTTTATTGGTTTTGTATACTTCTTGTTAAATTTGCCATTAAAAGAACTTATTAATAAATTTTATAGATCTTTATGTCACTATGTGTAGAGCTACATTATTCTTTTTAATGTCTGTATTGTTTTCCATAGTATAGATGTACCATAATTTATTTACTCTGGCCCATATAGATGGACGTTACACTTATCATTTTTCATTCTATATGATTTTTCAATCTGCATTCACTAAAACAGGACCTTATTGCTTTTTAAAAAAATATTTGCCTGTTTGATGGGCAATGAAGAATATATTTATTTTTTATTTCTTTTCTAACTGATGAGGTTTATTTTTTTATCCATCCATCCAAACATTCATTCAGCATATTCTTACCATGTATCATCCCTGTAAGAACTATAGTATTGACTGGAAGTTGAGTTTCTTTTTGTGTTTTTGATCATTTGTATTATTCTGTTGCACCTTTGCGTGTGTGAGTGTGTGCTGGCAATTACTAGGTGTTTCTGCCCCATCAGACTAGTTCTCAGAAGACTGAGAATGAGAGAAAATGACATTACTTTATTCTGTTTTGTTGATGAGCTTCTAAAAAAGTACTTGTATGTGTATATATTTATTTTCATTGCAGCATCTATGGTAAATCACTTAGTATTCACAAAATGAGGTAGTGTGAGGTAAATGCACAGATAGGTATCAAAGAAGTGATAACTACATCTTTTTATAAAATAATAATTATATATTATTTTGCAGATGAGGCTGCTGTTTCTATCAGAAGGGAACTTTTGTACCATTTTCCTTGAGACAGAATCTATATATTTGTTCTAGAATTTTATTTTTCAAAAAATAAATGCCACTTATTTGGTAAGTCAGTTAAGTATACTTAACATATTTTATAGAAATACTGTTCATTTACTCTAAATATTTATTTGCTTATATTTTGTTTCTTCACCATCATTTATTTTCTAACTTGCATGTAAAACAAGTTTGCAAGTGGAAATTTCCTAAAAGGCTATTTGGAAGATTTTCTTGCTTCTATTCACTGTCTTTGTTGTCAAGTGAACAGGGGCTAGTTAAATCCTGAAATTAGTTCTGAAAGTTGGATTACTAGCTTCCCTTTCTTCAAAACTGATAATTAACATCCTTCCTTTTAAGCTCTAGCTTCCCTATCGTTCATATAGGGATCAGCAAAGATGCATTGTTATTCTAAGAATTAAAGAATAGATAATAAGTCTTTAGTAAAGCATAATAAAGCAGGCTGAATCTATCAAAGCACTTGGAAATGAAAAATTAGATATCCAGTGAAATTGATTTCAGTTTTTTTTTTTTAATTATTTTTTATTTATTTATTTATTTTAGAGGGACAGAGGAGAGTCGGATAGAGGGATAGAGAGGGACCGACAGACAGGAACAGAGAGAGATGAGAAGCATCAATCATCAGTTTTTTGTTGCGAAACCATAGTTGTTCTATGATTGCTTTCTCATATGTGCCTTGACCGCGGGCCTTCAGCAGACTGAGTAACCCTCCGCTCGAGCCCGTGACCTTGGGTCCAAGCTGGTGAGCTTTTTTGCTCAAGCCAGATGAGCCCATGCTCAAGCTGGTTATCCTGGGGTCTTGAACCTGGGTCCTTCCGCATCCCAGTCCGACACTCTATCCACTGTGCCACCTCCTGGTCAGGCTTGATTTCAGTTTTTTAATATTACTATATAGGTGTTTGTTTCCAATTAAAATTTTAAAGAAGACTTAGTATATTGGTTGGACCTGCTATTTTGTGAGAGGTTTTTCTAACCCACATCCTCTGATCTTCTCAGGCTCTTTCAGCTTCTGACTTTCATGTGTAGCCAGTGGCAACTGGGAAGCTGATGTGAAGGCTTTAGTAGTAGCAAGAGGGTCGGTCAGTCACAGTAACTGTCAGAAGATAATTGTATTTGTGTGCTGCTGAAGCATGTGGCAGAAAAAATGAATGGAAACAATAATGAAATGATATTGGTGATTTGCAGAATTTTCTTTTAAATAGTTTTGCACAACAAGTGTGTAGTAAATGTTGCTGTTGAGAGCTGAGCTTAAAGTATTCTCAAATATAGTATGTCTGTAAAGTCATGGTGCACTTTTGACCAGTCATAGGAAAGCAACGAAAGACGATAGAAATGTGAAATCTGCACCAAATAAAAGGAAAACTCACCTAGTTTCATACCTATTCAGTGCAGTTCGATGTGGGCTCACGCACAGATTTTTTAGAGCTCCTTAGGTAGCTATCCCATATAGCCTCTACAGCAGGGGTCCTCAACTACAGCCTGGCCGCAGGCCACATGCGGCCCCCCTGAGGCCATTCATCCGGCCCCGCTGCACTTCCGGAAGGGGCACCTCTTTCATTGGTGGTCAGTGAGAGGAGCATGTTGACCATCTCATTAGCCAAAAGCAGGCCCATAGTTCCCATTGAAATACTGGTCAGTTTGTTGATTTAAATTTACTTGTTCTTTATTTTAAATATTGTATTTGTTACCGTTTTGTTTTTTTACTTTAAAATAAGATATGTGCAGTGTGCATAGGGATTTTTTTATAGTTTTTTTTATAGTCCGGCCCTCCAACGGTCTGAGGGACAGTGAACTGGCCCCCTGTCTAAAAAGTTTGGGGACCCCTGCTCTACAGACTCGTCACTGACTGATGGCCTACCAGAACGGGGCTTCTCCACCAAACTGCCAGTTTCCTTCAACTGCTTATCCCACCGAGTAATGTTATTCCTATATGGTGGCGCTTTGTTATAAATGCGCCGATATTCACATTGCACTTTGGTCACGGATTCGAATTTAGCGAGCCACAGAACACACTGAACTTTCCTCTGTACCATCCATATCTTGACTGGCATGGCCGTGGGCTGCTGGACTGCTCCGCTGTATCCACAGTGTAACGTCATCATCTGCGCATGCTCACATGCTGCCACATCATCCTACAGAAACTGGGAGGGTTTTCCTTTTATTTGGTGCAGATTTCACATTTCTATTGTCTTTTGTTGCTTTCCTGTGACCGTTCAAAAGTGCACCATGACTTTACGGACACACTGTAGAATCTAAGAATGAGGAGCCTCACCAGGTGGTGGCATGGTGGATAGAGTGTCCACTTGGGACGCTGAGGACCCAGGTTCAAAACTCTGGTGTCGCTAGCTCACCAGCTTGAGCCCAAGGTCACTGGCTTGAGCAAAGGGTCACTGGCTGGGCTGAGAATCAATCAGTGAACAACTAAAGTGCCACAAGTATGAGTTGATGCTTCTCATCTCTCTCCCTTTCTGTCTGTCTCTGTTTGTCTCTCTCTCTCTCTCTCTCTCTCTCTCTCTTTCACTATCACTAAAGAAAAAAAATCTGTAAAAAGAAAAATCCAAGAATGAGGAGCTATAGGCATAGGAAAAAGGGGAAAGAAGATTCTCCATTGATAGGATTTTTTTGTAGTCTTTTTTTTGTTAGCATCAGAAAGCAGACTTCCGAAGTTCTTAGATGGAATATATGGCTCATGTGAGTAGTGGTGTGGAATTTCGTTGTGCATGACGCTGAAATGGACCAGATCTCAGAGGAAACCAAAGTGAGTTTTAATCTTGGTTATTTAAAATCTCCTTGCACCTGTCTTATTAGGAGTATTATTTTTTTAAGAGGAAACTAATTTGCAACTTGCTATAAAGAGTGACATTGTGTCCAGGAAAATGCTGTACTAACACACTGCACTGTCCCACAAGAGTACTTCTCAAGTCCCTAAACACAGTGCTGACAATCTGTGAGAGCCTGTGAATTGTTGGGGAGCAGTTGGGGGAAGATGGACAGCAGCGTGAGGAGGTTGTCTGTAAGTTATAGAGGAGTTGGGGAGGGGAAGAAATGAAAGAAGAGCGAAGCAGCTCAGGTTCTGTGGGCAGTTGGAATGGAATCTTCCCATTGTTAGCTCTGCTAATAGGATGAAATAAACAGCTGGAGTGCATGTAGGGGTTTGGTGGGGTAGAAATAGTGTGTTTTATTTTTCTTTTCAAGGTGTTATTGCTTTATTCTGTCATCACAACTAAGGTTAGGTGTTCTTTTGATGAGAGTATGGACTGGATAGATTTTAAAAATTTTGAAGAGATTAGAAATACAACTTCATCCCAGGGAATGAGACTATAAAAGTCAAGGTAATAGGGATGGGGTTTAAGGTACAATAGTAAGGCCAGTTACCATATCGAGAGCCAAAATGACTGGGCCTTTATCTCAGACAAATGTATATTCTGTTATTTATTTTTTATTTATTATACATATATATGTGTGTATACACACATACACACACACACACACACACACACACACACACACACACTAGCTGTTATTGTTTCAGAGCCATCCAATTACAGCAGTCTTTCATCAGACATCAAGGCAAGAGTTTCTGTATATTATTTGGCTTGTAGGGTAGAATTTAATGTGGGGCAGATTTTGGTTCAGTTCTTTCTCTGATTATGAGAATGGTTAGGTAAAGTAAATGTATTTGATGGTTCCCCTAGGTATCATGTCTAATTTTGAATATGGGATTGGACTTGGAGCACATTGTTTGGAGCCTATCCCTCTTGTTGATCCAGTTTCTGGTTTTTGGTAAATGTTACTGCTAGGTCATTGGTCAAGCAGTATTGGATTAAGGAAGCATAAGTGCTCTCCTGTCACCTCTACACTGATGATCTGTGGTAAAATAAGGTGCCAGGGTAAATGAAAGGGCAAATGGAGTTACGGGAAGGTATGGAGGAGATCTAGAGACACTGTCATAGTATCATTTCTCAGGAATTGTTTGTAGGGTCTACCCTTGACTCTCCATTGCCAAAGATATCAAATACCTAAACCTAGTGTGGAAAGCTTCCAGGCTGAAAACAGTGTTTCTAGCAGAATCTTCCACTGCTTCCTGACACTGAACTTCTGACTCTATCTAGACTAGTTTCTAAAACTGTCTCCAAAGCAACACTTAAAAAAAAATTATTTAAGAGAGCGATGAAGGGAGAGGAGAGAGACAAAGTGTGAAACATTGACTCGTTGTTCTACGTAGTCATGCATTCATTGGTGGATTTGTGTATGTGCCCCAGCTGGGATTGAATCCACAACCTTGGCATATCAGGATGATGCTCTGACCAGCTGAGCTATCTGGCCAGGGCCAAAGCAACACTTTCTGACTTACCAACTCTTCATATTGTTAAGGCTATTCCTTCTGCTTAGAATGCCTCCCTTCTGCCTGACCAGGAGGTGGTGCAGTGGATAGAGTGTCGGACTGGGACGCGGAGGGCCCAGGTTTGAAACCATGAGGTTGCCGGCTTGAGCGTAGAATCATAGATATGACCCCATGGTTGCTGGTTTGAGGCCCAAGGTTGCTGGCTTGAGCAAGGAGTCACTTGCTGTGCTGTAGCCCCTTTGTCAAGGCACATAGGAGAAAGCAATCAATGAACAACTAAGGAGACTAAGGAGCTGCAATGAAAAATTGATGCTTCCATCTCTCTCCCTTCCTGTTTGTCCCTATCTGTCCCTCTCTCTGTCTCTGCCCCCCCCCAAAAAAAAACCCCAAAAAGAATGCGTCCCTTCAACTCTCTGTCTTCTAAAGGCCTAGTTCCTAATGATGTGATCGTAAGGAATACATTGTAGGGTCGAATCTCTGTGTTATACACCTTCAACTAATATAATAGTGTATGCCAATTATACTTTAATAAGTTATAAAATAAAAAAGATGAAGGTGTGGTTCCAGTTCTGCCTACGTTATGATATCATCTTCAACCATTCCAGCCTCTTTGTGATATCTCTGTCTGGGTTTTTAGCGTTTGCTGCTTTTTTCTTTATTTGGCAGTTACATACTACCTTAAAACAACTTTAAAAAATAATTTATCTTCTCAATTAAGTAGAGACAACTTAAGTGGGGGCTACATTATTCATGTGGTAGGCCTACTTTACAATCTCCACTGCTCCTTACATATATCTTAGTACAGTATGTGTGCTTAATATTTGTTTGAAATAGGAAATTGTGAGAAAATGCAATTACCTATTGTTAGAGTTTACCAGTCTTTAACATTTGTTTTTCTTTTTATATCATAAGAAAAATAGATGAGAATGCAGTTAAAGTACCTCAGCCATGTTTGTTCAGTAGATTATTCTTATTTGAAAGCTTTTTGTAGCACTCTGGATAGGCTTCCTTATCCTTAAAGGAGCATTGCTCTGAAGATACTATATTCTAAGGTAATTATTTGTTATTCTTGAAACTCTAGTAAACTTTTAATCTGCATAGGAGAAGTTCTTATTTATTATTTATTTAATATTTTCTTTGCTTTAAAATGAAACTTGCTTTAAAGTTTTTTGGCTGCTCTGTTTCTTAGCCACTTGCTAGCATTATCTGCAAAGAGGGAAGAGATAGATAGAGTTATATCTCTAACATACTGTATTCCATTTTGTTGCTATTACTTATTTCTTCTAACTGTGCTATGCTTTGTTATATTCCATTTTTTAGAAGGCTTGTATTGTAATTTTTAGTAGTTATGTGCAGGGACTTTGGAATCCTAACCAACACTCAAACTGTAACTTAAGTTTCAGGTATCTTTTTTTTATTCAGTGAGGGGAAGGGAGACAGAGACAGACTCCCACACGTGCCCTGACTAGGATCCACCGGCATGCCCACTAGGTGGTGGTGCTCTGCCCATCTGGGGCGTGCTCCAGTGTTCAGCAACCTTGTTCTTAGCGCCTGAGGTGGAGGCCATGGAGCCATCCTCAGTGCTCAGGGCCAACTTGCTCCAGTTGAACCATGGCTACAGGAGAAGAAGAGAGAGAGAGAGAGAGAGAGAGAGAGAGAGAGAGAGAGAGAGAGAGAGAGGCCAGAGAGGGAGGTGTGGAGAAGCAGATGGGTGCTTCTCCTGTGTGCCCTGACTGGGAATCAAACCCGGGACCTCCACAGGCTGGGCTGATGCTCTACCACTGAGCCAACCGGCCAGGGCCTAAGTTTCAGATATCTTATCTGTAAAATTGAGGTAATAACAGCTACCTTTTAGTATATAGTTAGGATCAAATTAGATAATATGTATTAAATACTAAGCACAGATTAAGACTGTGCCTGTGGTTTATTAGCTGTAGTCTGGGTATCCAAAAAGGTCCAGTTTAATATATGTCGTATTTGAGGTATAGCCCCCAAAGCTTTATCGCTTTCAACTCTTATTGTTATTATAGGATGTTAGTATAACCCAGGATAGATCCAGGAGATGAACTAATTTTAAAAAGTCTAGAAACACAGACCAACCTTTATGTGTGGAGTAAGGGAAAGAAGTTTTAGGAGGGAGTTTTTTTCTTCTCTTTCCACTCCCTTCCACCCCCCCACCCCACCCCACCCCACCCCAAATAGATATAAAGAGTAGGAAGCAGACTTTTCTCTCTATTTTTCTGTTACACATGATATTGTTATTGTTTCGTTATATTTAAGCTTTGATCTGATTGCCTTTTGAGATGGCCTCTAATAATAGGTGCTGACATTAAATTTGGTGAACCATGGGGTTACCATATCAATGGAGTGTGAAAGAGACTAAGCTCAGACTGTTTCCCAGCTTATAAGGCGTGAAATCAGTTGGTGCCCATGCATGACTCTATAGCCAGTGGGGTATAAAATACGGTGGAGGCATGAATTGTGTTATGTTTTGAGGAAAACTTTTTCATGCCTTAGTTTATTTGTTTTGATGCCTCCAAGATCCCACTGGAATCATGTATCCTGTATCTTTCATTGTCTTGACACTCAGATTTTTCATGAAATGTTTCTTTCATTTATGTAAGCTGTATTCTTTGTCTAACTGCATGCAGAGAGGCATACTGTAACTATTAAATTCTGCTTAAGATTACATTTGAGAAAACCATCTGCAGTAGGTATTTGATGTACAAGTTTCTTTTGTTTTTACTTTCAGATTTGAAAGTGCACTCTGCTTTGCAGCCGAATCTAAGAGTTCTGTATTCAATTTCACTGGTGATTGTTCCCATGTTTACATGTGTCTCTGGAAAAAGGGAAGTACATAGAGAAGGATAATGTTTTGAAATGGTTGGAGGAGTTCTACTAAGAAGTATAGAGATTATTCTTATGGGGAATGGAAGAGAGGGAGTCCTCTCCTGACACCTGCTGAGGTTCTGCACCATATGGCTTCGAGGATGAGGCAAGGTGAATGAGGAAGTTTCAGAGACAATAGTGAATTATTATTGTCAGCACTTTAGAGTCTGGAAGGTTATTGGGAATAAGCATGCCATGAAAGCATGAAAGTTCTTTCATTCTAGTTAGTTTTCTTGTTTTATTGCAGCAGTCTTTGAACTCTCTTTGGTTGCTTTGCATTTATACAGACTGGAAGCAAATTGTGAATACTTATGAAATTAATGTATTATTGCGAGAGACCATCCTGCTGACTATCAGGCAGTCCATATAGTAGTTAAAATCAGGGTCTTTGAAAATCTAACCAACACTTAGAAGCTGTGTGATCTTGAGTTATTAAGCTGCATATTTCTCATCTGTAAAATACAGTAGTAATAACTACTGCATAGTGGAATCAAATGAGATAATATATGTAAAACATATAGCACAGCCCTGTCACATCATAAGCACTCATTAAATGGTAGGTGGTTATTTTTTTCTTTCTTTTCCTGTGCTACTAATATTGGTATTACTCTACCACTAATTCACTTTTGCTTATAGGGCCTAAACCTTAATGAAACAGAAAACATAATTAGACATGGTTCACAGCAGCAAATTTTGAAAAAGATGTCATTGTTCTCTTACACACTGTTAATAGATCTTTCTTAACCAAATAGAAACTCTATAAAAAGACTTTTTTTAATGAAAGGAAAGGATTTTTGTGTTGGCTTTAGATAGACTTGCAAATGAGTATAAAAATTGATTACTCTAAAATGTATTTGGCTAATGCAAATAAGACAGCCTTTCTATGAACTTAGGGAATATATGGAAATAAAGAGTTCAAAAAATTGTCGTTTTTTTTTCTTAATCACCTAACACGAGTTAATTTTGGAGGGGTGCCCTTTTTTCGGAATTCTTAGTAGAAATGTTTTATCTGGTGCTAAGAGCAGAGTTCTTGTCCAATGTATGAGACACAGTTTTATGGGAATGGGATGGAAAAGTCACCCTGATCATTTATCCTAATGAAGATGAGCATTAGTGTGAATAATACATTTGGTTTTGATATACATTATGTGATTATTTTTGCAGCACAATTAACTTCCTGATTAAAACTTGACTCAGCTAGTACATCCTGGGCACATGGTGGGTAGAAAACTAGTTAAGCAGCTACGATGGTGATAAAACTACTAAGTTACCGCTCAAATAGCTGTAAGTCTTAGATATATTCCTTAAGCCAAAATGAGATTATACGACATGATTTTCAAAGGTCTTTTTCACTCTAAGTTTTTAAAGATTAGTATGGAGATTGGCAGTCAGGGAATGTAGCAGTAACACATTTTGACCACCAGAGAATAAGGTCCAATCAGTCAACTTGTCCCCTGCATTTGACCAGAATGTGGTATCCTTGAAAATGAAAGGGACACATTGCCTCTTCTTTCCATTTAGTTTAAGTTTTGGAGACTCTTGCTTTCTGATACTACTTGTATCAAATAGCTTTCTGCTTTTTTCTTTATAGCTGTCTAGATTGAACTGGGGCAGATACATAAAGAAGAAGAGTAGATAGAGGTTTCTAGTTATCAAGGATTCATCTATTTTGTTCTATAAGATAATGAGTGGTCCTCAGATGACCCCATGGGCACCTTTGATGGCAAGTACAATGGTATGGACCACATTTAATTATTTGTGGCCACCTTCCTCCCCCAAATCACAGGCACAGACATGACACTCGTTCATCATACCCCCCTTTTCCTCTGAAATCTGTGGACGAAAATGAACTGTCTGAGAAATACAATATAATAAGCACAGTGCTTGTAATTGAAATCTAGGTTCCAATGTTGCTTTGCTACTTAATATCCATCTAATCATGGACATTACAAACTCAGATACTCAGTTTCCTTATTGGAAAATTTAGGACATTGAAGTCTGATTTCAGTAATATAATTCTAAGATTCTGTAAAAATTCTTTAATGTTTATGAAGGGCAGTGCTATTCTTGATTTATTATAATTAAGTAGTATATTGTATAAATAACAGGTAATTTCTTTTTTTGCTAGGAGCAGGACTTTAGGTGTTATTGAGGCATACATGTTAAAGTATTAAAGTACACTGTCATTACAAGAAGAATGACAGTTGCCACTCCACTGAGACATTTTTTCTGAGCCCACAAACAAGTACAAACAAATTCTCCATGAGTATTAGGTTCAGAGTGACAGCAAGTTGGTCAAGAGGGGGAGGATTAAGAGCAAAGCCAAACTGATTTGAGTTATAGTTGACTGTGAACCATTTAGAGGGGAAGTCATCTGGGGATACACGAACTTAGAAAAAGAGGGCATGTGGATTCTGGGACTCCATATCACAAAGCTGGAGTCAAGAGTTCATTTCTTCCCAACACAAGAGTGGAAAGAACTTTGATAGAGTTCAGTTATATGAGTCTGAAAGCTGTCTGAGAGCACAGGAAATACAAGGTAGGAACAAAGAGGGCACGGAGTCCAAATAGACAAGCTGAGATGAGTGTCTAGAAGGTAACAGAGCAAATGGATACAGAAGTGTGCTTGTGAAAACAGACAAGGATTAGTACTTACAATTTGATATATACATGAGACTAGACGCCATCCAGGCAGACTAGATAGAAGCAGCATTTTAGAATTATGCGCAAAAGGCAAAATTTTAATCTGTTCTGGTTTTAACCAACCTCTTTGATATTGGTAAGGTCTACTTGATATATCCAAGGCTCTACATGTTTGAGGTTAGTGATTATATCACTGACAAACTCTTTGTGTTTTGTATGTTTCTAATAGTTTCACACTTCACTGGATAAACATATTCACAGATCTGCTCACTACTACTGCAGAGTTCATTTTACAGAACTGGCTAGTAAAAAATTTGGCAGACAAGCTAGCTTTTCAAGTGCTCCTAGGAATGGAGCCCAGCTGTTCCCTTTGGGCTTTGAGCTGTTGGAATTCTTTGGTTTCGTAGCTAGAAAGAATGAAACTAGTTCTTGACAGCAAAACAGAGGTGTTAGAATTTCTGTTTTAGAGGTTTACACTGCAAGTAACTTAACCTGATTGTGTGTCTTAATATTACTGGGCTTCTGACCACTGAAATATGGCTTGGATCGATGGTGGCTTGGAGAAAGTAGAAAGAGGGCTATCCATCATTTAGAGGCTCCATCTGATAATGCTGCTTTCACCAAGCAGCCATCTGTCCATCTATCCATCAGTAGGATGAAATGAGATTTAGCGGAACAGGCAGCTGTAATTCTGAGACACTTTCTAACCAACGATTGCAGTCCTGGCCCGAGTCTGACCACAAAGCACAGCGCTGGGGTTTGGCGGGATGTGGCAGCAAGTGCATTCTCATTCCCGTCACTGGCAGCCTAGAGGGTGTTCAGTATGAAGCCGAAGCACAGCCTTATTTCCCCTACGAAATTGACTAAACTTGGGGTGATGCTCAAACAGTAATTCTCTCTCAGCTTCATACTGTTTTACAAGTTGAGAAGGCCTTTTTGATGGAGAATTCTTTTGTTTGACTTGGAGAAGAAATAGAATTAAGATGTGATTTCATTTTACTGGAATCCCACTACACAGTTTAACCTTAACCTGTATCTTATACTGGCAGAATGCTTTGTAAATGTTAATGAATCAGGAAGGCCACCTTTTTCTTAATTGAAGACACTGTGGGTACTTCTGCTGGCAATACCTAGTTGTCATAGTAATGAGGGATGAGACTAAATTAAATTCAAGGGTAATTCAGTGATTTTATTTTATACAAATTCTTTTTCCTCTTAAATAGAAATGTTTACCTAGGTTGTTTGGTAGCAGAAATTGATTTTTCTTTCTCTTAACTTCTCTCTATTCTTTGTTAGTGGTGCCAATATGAAAGGAAAGAAATGTGGCAGGAAAAATGATAAAATGAAGCAAGAAGGTAGAAAACCCCTCAACTAGAAAATAAGGCTCTGAGCACTGAATGTTCACTGTTATCTTCCTGGTTCCCGTACTTTTCCAAGGCATGGAGTCTTCTGAGAACCTCTTGGTCAGTATAGTTATGTGCTCATGTTATTCTAGTACCTTCCTTAATCATGGGCAGCTTCTTTGACTTTTTTTTGCAGTAGCCACTTCAGACCTCAACTCCCGTTCTTTGTTCCCAAGCCTTGCTTTTCATTTCAGGTTGGGGGAGGGTCCTGGGAGCCCAATGTACCGGAGATGCCTCGGAAATGAGTGCCTTGGATGAATTCCTGGGCCTATTGATCCACCGGCAGTTTATGCATCCTGACATTCATAATCTCAGTAGGCTGCTGATGTTCCTGATTAATGGGCCCAGGGGCTGTCCATCCGTCACTTCACATTAATTACTGAAGAGGTGTTTTTCCAGTGATTTACCTGACAGCGGGCTGTGATAAATACCCCTAAGCAGAGTGGGCAGAGATTAATCATGGGACCACACCCCTCCCCCACTTACCCTTCACCCTAACCACAGGCCAGCATTGGGACCTGACCAAAGAGTGCCCCCTCCCCAGAAGCTATCTATCTTCATAATTGTTTGTGGATGTGTATTTATCAGGGCATGGGACCTGGCAGATAGCATTCTAGAATTTGTGCCAAAGATGATGAAAAATAAATCTTCCCCAGTAGGAAGAGTAACTAGTACGTTATTACATGGGGCAGAGAAGTATACGTAAGCTGCCTTTTTGTTACTTTAAAGAAATCTGATAGAAATATTACCTACCTACTGTGTAGGGATTTAGCACCTGATAGTTGCTCTGAAAGCTTTAAACAGAAGAGAAAGCACAGTGTTTGTCTTTGTGATATTCAGTCTATTTAGAGAGAATCTGTGAATAAGTATGAGATACTAGAGAACATTTCAGGGTACTAATATAATCATGGGAGGTTTGGGATAGAACTCCAGGGTTCCATAGCTTACTTTGTGGCCTTAGAGAGTGAAATATAGTTAAACATTGAAATGTTTGAGTGTTTTCCATGGGTCAGGTACTGTATTCAACTCTGGAAATATAAGGATGAGTGTGATCCAGTGGCACATTTGCAGGGAGCAGCAGTCTAGTGCTGCTGGCTTCAGTTTCTCAAGCTAGAAAAGAAGCTTTTCCAGGAAGTTGTTTAAGTACTTTAAATGAATTTAAAATTAATTAATTTAAATTTTAAAGTGACTTAAAAAAATTCCACATAAATTTTTTTCTTTGAATATTTCTTGAGTACTTGTTTTGTTCCTGAAAATACAAGAAGCAAGTGAGAAACAGTAGCTGCCTTTAAGAAACTATAGAGTATGAGATGACATTTATAAATGAAACACTTAAACAAGAATATAAGATAGTATATAATGACAAATGAATACCATAGATAATGAATCCACAAGAAATCACAGAAGGGTGAAATCAGACTGTCTTCAAATAGTTAAAGGGGAAAAAAACTGGGTCTGAGCTAAGTCTTTTGAATGAGTAGTGCCTAGGATCGTTTAAACAGATAATTCAAAGAGGGTATTTCGGAAGTTGTCATGAATAGACCATGAGGCCATTCAGTGCAAAGTGGAGGATTTGTGTCTGAGAGTACTAGAAATAAGACTGAGACAGTAGATTGACACCAGATTGTGTAGAACCTTGAATGCCAGGTAAGCTTAGTTTATATCTTTTAGATTTTGGTGAGTCACTAAGGTTTTTGAGCAAGGGATTAGGGGAAAAGGTGTGTTTTAGAAAAAAATTATTATATGTGGATGTTGGGCAAATAAGTTTGTGAAATCTGTATTTTCTGGTTTTCTCACTTTTATTGTTAAAAATGGTTGCTGACTACATGATTGTGTTGCCCCGGTGATACAGCTAATTACCTTCATGCTTGGGAAGGGGCTTGGTTATGCTAATGTGTGCCAGACGAGGGGTTGTCCCACCGAAAAGTTTAAGGAGGAGCTGGGAGGCCATTTTTGCAGAGGCCACGTGGTGGTTGGAGAGAAGGCAGCAAGGTGGCGGGGAGCTGAAGGGGAACAGAGGTGGGGGCCTTTGATTCTAGGAAAAACCGGACAGATTCTCCTGGTTGTGGAACTGGAGAACATGTGAATGTGTTTTGGTGCCCTGTGTGTTTGTGTTTACTTGCTTGCCGGTGTGAGCTAGAATAAAAGGATGGCCCACCAGTTCTTGGCTTCGTTTTTTTCATTACCATCTATTCAAATCTAATGTGAACCTGCATGTGCCAGGCAGCTGTGACGGCGGCTGTGACTACTGGCTGTACAGTGGACATGCTTAATTTCATTTGGACTTGCCACAATCGTGGCCATTCACATGCGGGTTTTCATTGAATTCAGACAGACAGTAAAGACACAGTGGAGCCAAAAAATGGTGGGCCATTCCTTTATTAAAATCTCACACTGGCGGCCCTGGCCGGTTGGCTCAGTGGTAGAGCGTTGGCTTGGCGTGTAGAAGTCCCGGGTTCGATTCCCAGCCAGGGCACACAGGAGAAGCGCCCATCTGCTTCTCCACCCCTCCCCCTCTCCTTCCTCTCTGTCTCTCTCTTTTCCCCTCCCGCAGCTGAGGCTCCATTGGAGCAAAGATGGCCCAGGGGCTGGGGATGGCTCCTTAGCCTCTGCCCCAGGCGCTAGAGTGGCTCTGGTCGCGGCAGAGCGACGTGCCCCGGAGGGGCAGAGCATCGCCCCCTGGTGGGCAGAGCGTCGCCCCCTGGTGGGTATGCTGGGTGGATCCCGGTCGGGGTACATGCGGGAGTCTGACTGTCTCTCCCGGTTTCTAGCTTCAGAAAAATACAAAAAAAAAAAAAAAAAAAAAATCTCACACTGGCCACGAGCAAACAGGCAGGGAAAACAGTTCCCTTTCACTTAGGGCTCCCAAAGCCCTGACACTTTCTCTGGTTCCACAACCAGGAGAATCTTCAACGATTCCTCCTAGAATCAAAGGCCCCACCACACTCAGTGGAGCTCCCAGATCCCCTCAGCTCCAGTTCCACCTCTGCACCCCTCTTCTCTCTGCAAAACTGGCTTCTTTCTGCCTCCTGCAAAACAAGCTGGGGCCAATCAAAATCCCTTTCCCAGCAAACATTAGCAAAACAATGGCCCCTCCCAAACAAGAATGCAACCCACACTTTGCAATCAAATGCCCTGCTCTGAGGGCAAGCACACACATGGCTGCCCAGCACCATTTTTAACAATAAAAATGAGCAAACTCAAAAAATACAAATTTTACAAACTCATTTCCACAACAGGTATCTTAAGACTATTCTCAGTGCCCTCTATTTTAAGGTTATGCAGAATAAAACAATCCAGACCAAAAATATAGTTTCATGTGTCTCTGAGTGCAGTGCAAAAAGTTGTGTGGTTTGGTTATATATGGGGTAGATAATAGAGTTGATAGATAAAGGAGACTAAGTTTTACGATCTTCATTCACACAAAGTTGAATAAGTCATGGAAGTTTTGTAATGACTGCAGAATTAAATTAGGAAAGACTATAGCCTCAAGTTTGAAGAAAGAAATTGATTTTTAGTCTTACTAATGTAGTTTCATTAAGGCTGCACTAATTACTCACTGGCTTTAGATAGGTATATTTTAAAGCCAAGAATCAGAAATTAAAGAGGCAGTGCTGTCAGCTATATTTTTGTAGGAATTTGTAGGGAAGGTAGATTACTTTTTTAATTTAAAGAATGAAGATAAAATTTTCATACAGTAAAATTCACCTTTTTTGGAATATATTCTGTGAATTTTGACAAAATGATGCAGTCATATAACTCCCATATAATTAAACTATAGAACGGTTCTATCAATCCAGAAATTCCTCTATGCCCCTTTGTTTTACCCCCGTACCTGAACCTAAGCTTTCAGCAACTACAAGTATATTTTCTGTCCTTAAAGTTTTACCTTTTCCAGAATTTTATTTAAATAGAATTGTATTTCCCTAGTGATAAATGATGTTAGCATTTTTGGGTGTGCTTATTTACCATCTTTATAACTTCTTTGATGAAGTATTATTATTCAAACTGTTGTTTGTTTTGGATATTGAGTTTTGAGAATTTCATTATGTATTCTGGATACTGGATAAAAATCTTTTATCAGTTTTGTGATTTGCAAATATTTTCTCCCATCTGTGGTTTGTCTTTTCATGCTCTTAACAGTGTCTTTGAAAAGCAGTTCTTAATTTTGTTAAAGTCCAGTTTATTGACTTAGATTTGGAAAATTTTATGGATAATTCTTTTGGTGTTTTGGCTAAGAAATCTTTGCTTAACCTGAAGTCAGAAAGATTTTCTCCTATATTTTCTTTTAGTAGTGTGTAAAGCTAGTAGCCACGGCCACCATCACAGCTGCCTGGCCCATGCAGGTTTACATAGGATTCAGACAGATGGTGTAAAGCAGGGGTCTCAAACTCAACTCAGTATGTGGGCCGCAGAGCAAGATCACAGCCGTTTGGCGGGCCGCACTAGGTCTACAAAAGGCAACTGTTACGCAACACTTTTCTCACTGCAGTTGAAAACAAAAAGAAATCAGTACAACAAGCACAATCGTACATGCAGTTTACTCAGTGTCACAAAACGACCAGAAACTGTAGTTCGCATTACAACTGCTGTTAACTAAGCTAATATCTAGCTAGGATGCTAGAGAAATGAAAAATACAAGTAGGCCCCTAGGCTTACTAGTTTTATCTAAAATATTTTGAACTTCGTGGATTAGTCTGCGGGCCGCACAAAATTGTTCGGCGGGATGCGAGTTTGAGACCCCTGATGTAAAGCCAGGAGCCAGGGCCACTATCACAGCTGCCTGGTCCATGCAGGTTCGCATTGGATTCGGACAGTCGGTAAAGAAACAATGGAGCCAAAAACTGATGGGCCAACATCTTTAATCCTAGCTTGCACCCGGCGGGCAAGTGAAAACACACACTGGGCTCCAAAACCCACTCACATTCAGTGCTCACAAAGCTACTGACTTATCCGAGTTTCCTAGAATCAAAGGTTTCTAGCTCACCAGACTTTATTCACCTCTGTTCCCCATCTCCTTCCTTCTCCCTGCACAAACTGCACAAACTGGCTTCTCACTCAACACTCCGCCATCTTGGCTACTTCTCCTGGCCTACTCCACGTGGCCTTTCTCTGCTCGCCTCAGCTCTCTCTGCTCTCTCATGCTAATCTCAGGAACCAAGAGCACAAGCTCCTGTTCTGCCCCTATTTTATAGTGTAGAAATCCAAACCTTTAATCCAATATACAAAATAGGGAAGTCTCTAATACAAAGTCACTTATCTGGGGCATGATGGGATTGTACCACCCCACATCAAAAGGGTGGGAAAGGCTTAATCCCAAAACCAAGCCCCAGGCTACAACGATCCCCAACACACATTAATATCACCTGGGTGACGGCTTCTATATGGGCAGCACCATCTTTAACAAAGTGAGCATAATATATTTTATCCGCCCAACAGATGGTAATGAAACAACGGAGCCAATAACTCAGGGGTCCCCAAACTTTTACACAGGAGGCCAGTTCACTGTCCCCCCATTGGAGGGCTGGACTATAAAAGAAACTATGAACAAATCCCTATGTACACTGCACATACCTTATTTTAAAGTAAAAAAACAAAATGGGAACAAATACAATATTTAAAATAAAGAACAAGTAAATTTAAGTCAACGAACTGACCAGTATTTCTATGGGAACTGTGGGCCTGGTTTTGGTTAATGAGATGGTCAATGTCTGGTTCCATATTTGTCACTGCTAGCTGTAACAAGAGATATGATGTGCTTCCGGAGCCCTGACGCATGCATCCCGCGTCACTGGAAGTAGTACTGTACATGAGTGCCGCCACATATAGTACTCCTTTGCTCCTGTGCTCCTTTCACTGACCACCAATGAAAGAGGTGCCCCTTCCGGAAGTGCAGTGGGGGCCAGATAAATGGCCTCAGGGGGCTGCATATGGCCCATGGGCCGTTGTTTGGGGACCCCTACAATAACTGGTGAGCCATTAGCTTTGATCCTAGCTTGCAACCAGCAGACAAGTAAAAACACACACTGGGCTCCAAAACCCACTCATTCAGTGCTCACAAAGCTACTGACTTTCCGAGTTTCCTAGAATCAAAGGTTTCTAACTTCACCAGTCTCATTCACCTCTGTTCCCCATCTCCTGCTCTCTGCACAAACTCTGCACTAACTGGCTTCTCCCTCAGCACTCCACCATCTTGGCTGCTTCTCTTGGCCTTTCTCTGCTCTCCTTTCTCTGCTCTCTCCTCTAATGCTAATCTCAGGAACCAAGAGAACAGCTCCTGGTCTGCCCCACTTCATAGTGTAGAAATCAAAGCCTTTAATCCAATATACAAACAAGAAAGTCTCTGATACAAAGTCACTTATCTGAGGCATAATGGGATTCCTCATGAGACTGCACCACCCCACATCAAAAAGGGTGGGAAAGGCTTAATCCCAAAACCAAGCTCCAGGATACAAGGATCCTGCCTGTCCATAGCCCGCCCCCAACACACATTAATATAATCACGCCCATCCCAAGCAAGAAGGGCAACCAATACCATCACCTTGGCGACGGGCTTCCACGTGGGCAGCACCATCTTTAACAAAGTGAGCATAATATATTTTATATGCCTAACATAGTGGTATAGTGTAAGGCTGGTAGCAACGGCCACCATCACAGCTGCCTGGCCCGTGCAGGTTCACATTTTTTTTTTTTAAATATATATTTTTTAATTTTTTAATTTTATTTATTCATTTTTAGAGAGGAGAGAGAGAGGGAAGAGAGAGACAGAGGGGAGGAGCTGGAAGCATCAACTCCCATATGTGCCTTGACCAGGCAAGCCCAGGGTTTAGAACCGGCAACCTCAGCATTTCCAGGTTGACGCTTTATCCACTGCGCCACCACAGGTCAGGCCACATTTGATTTAGACAGATGATAATGAAACAACAGAGCCAAGAACTGGTGGGCCATTACCTTTAATCCTAGCTCACACCCGATGGGCAAGAAATACATACAGTGGGAAAACACTTTCCTTTCCATTTAGGGCTCCCAAAGCCACTGACTTATCTGAGTTTTCCTAGAACCAAAGGTTTCTACCTCACCAGCCTTATTCACCTCTGTTCCCCATCTCCTTTTCTCTGCACAAACTGCAAAAACTAGTTTCTCCTTCAGCACTCCGCCATCTTGGCTGCTTCTCTGCAATGCTAATTTCAGGAACTAAGAGAAGGGGGGGGGGAGGGAGAGAGCGCACACGCCCCTGGTCTCCCTTATTTTATAGTTTAGAAATTAAAGCCTTTAAGCCAGTATACAAATAAGGAAGTCTCTGATACAAAGCCACTTATCTGAGGCATAAATGGGATTCCTCATAAGAGTGCACTACCCCACATCATGCAACAGTCAAGGGTGTGGGGAAAAGCTTAGTGTTGAGAAGATCTTAGTATTAAAAGGGTGGGAAAGGCTTAGTCTTAAAACTAAGCCTTAGGCTATAAGGACCCTGCCTGCTTACAGCCTGTCCCCCACACCCAATGCAAACTATTAGCGAGCAAACATATACATCATATTTGCAAACTTATTTGACCGACTTATAGTTTTAGGTTTTCTATATATGTCTGTGATTCATTTTGACTTACTGTTTGTATCTAATGTGATGAGATATGGATAGACGTAATCTTTTTGTTGCTGTCACATGAATTTTTAATTGTTTCAGCACCATTAATTATAAAGACTATTCTTTTTCCATCAAGTTTCCTTTGTATCTTGTTGAAAATCAGTTGATTATAGATATTAGTCTATTTCTGGACTCTTTTTTTTTATATCCATCCTTTCTCCAGTACCACACTGGCTCAATTACTTCATAGTAAGTTTGAGTCAGATACTGAGAAAGTCCCCAACTTTATTCTTTTTTAGAATTGTTTTGGCTATTGTAGTTCCTTTGCTTCTCTATATCCATTTTAGAATCAGAGTGATAATTTCTGATTGAAATCTAAAATCATTTTGGGATGGTCTGTGGAGAAGAATCTATGAATGGGTGAGAATTCTTGTTTCTGTGGTTGTCAAGGGTTCTGTATATTCTCATGGTAGCCCACATTTGGCCTTTAGCAATTTTTAAAACATTTAAATTGAATTCTTATGGCTTGTATGGTGTCCAGCATTCACCACAGGTAAGGAAGTGAGCCTGTCTTCTCTCTTTAGATTTTGAGTTAGTTGCTTGTCTGATGATCTCACTTTACTGATGTGTTTTAAAAAGTTATGTTTTTTCACATATCCGCCTTTTATTTTGTTTGTTTTAAGGGTGGAAATGGCATTCTTCACCTTATGAAATAAGCCGAATCCAGAAGTCTCAGTTATTTATTTGAGGATATGATTTTGATATGGGATTTTTGTTGAATAAAATACCTTTTAAATTTGTCCCTTTCAATTTCTATCCCCAAATTGTTTTTGTTTGCTTGTTCATTCATTTATTCATTCTACAAAAATAACAAAACAACAAGAAGTCTGTGCTGTATGCCTAGGCACTGTGGTAAAGTGTTGGGAATACAGTGATGAGCAAGAAGACATAATCCCCTTTCTACTAAGCAAATAGTGTGCTGGAGATGACTTTAACCTAATATGTAATGAAACTCTCAAAACTTGATATCTAAAACAGGCAACAATTTGAACAGTATTTCATCAAAGAAGTTATAATTACAGAAGTAATTAAAGTAAAATATAAGAGCTGTTACAGGAGAAGTATATGGCAGAGGTACCTAGTCCTAATCTAGAATGATTAGGAAAGGCTCTCAGAGAAAGAACTATGATGGAGGTTCACATAAAGGTTATACATAAATTAGGTAAAGATGGTTAGGAGGCTGCAGGGGAGTAGACTAAATAGAGGGAAGAGACTGTTTAGAGGCAAAGTTGAAAAATATCCCACAAAAGAGACAACATGGAGAATTAAAGAATCTGAAAGAAGTTTGACATGGCCATACAGGGTGGGGCGACCTAAGTAGGCTTACAGTTGTGAATACATGAAACAGAGTTTATTCTTGTATTAGTATTTATTAATTATTGTATTATTTTCCTTATGAACTGTAAACTTACTTTTGCCCCACATTGTGTAGCATGTAAGTTACGGAAGTGACAAAAACTAAGAGAAATTGATTATAGCCAGCTTGGGAAGAGTCTTGTTAGATATGTTTAAAAAGTTGATTTTTCTCACAAGAATGATGAGAAGTCATTGAAAGGTTTGGCAGGGTGTCTGAGCAGCTAATTGTTTTAAAAGGGTGATTCTGGAAGCAAGGTGAAGATGAACGGAAAGGAAGCAAAATAGAGTAGTTCAGTGCGTTCCATAGTAAGTTAGGCACATGTGTGTATTGGTTTAACTTGGATTATCATTGGATATAGGGAACACTAGACAGATTAAAGAGATACTCAGGTATGAAGGTCAGTGGAACTTGCTGAACATGAAGAGTGAGAGAGAGAGAAGACTTGAAGTGTGTCTAAAATAAAATCTTGCTATGTTTCTGCCCAATTTATAATTTCCCTCCCTCCCTCCCTCCCTCCCTCCCTCCCTCCCTCCCTCCCTCCTTCCCTCCCACCTTTCCTTTCTTTCCTTGAGAGAGAGAGTAGAAGAAGAAATGCTTGATTAACTTTAATAACATTTACAGCTTATGATTCAAATTTCATTGAGGTTTTGGGTGGAAGTAAGTCAAGGGAAAGGGAAACTATATAAATAATATGTAAGTCATGGTGAATAAAGTTCTCTTCCATGATCATTTATTTTATTTTATTTTATTTTATTTTGTTTTGTTTTACAAGTAAGAGAAGGGGAGATAGACTACTGCATGCGCCCCCCCTGAGATCTATCTGGCGACCCCTTTCTGGGGCCAGTGCTTGCAACCAAGCTATTTTTAGCACTAAGCTCCACAGAGGCATCCTCAGCACCTGGGGCCAATGTGCTCAAACTAATTGAGCCATGGTTGCAGGAAGGAAAGAGAGAGAGAGAGAGAGAGAGAGAGAGAGAGGGAGAGAGGGAGAGGAGGGGAGGGGGAGAGGTGCAGAAACAGATGGTTATTTCTCCTGTGTGCCCTGACCAGGAATTGAACCTGGGACATCCACACGCCGAGCCAGCGCTGTACCACTGAGCAAACTGGGCAGGGCCCCTGATTAGTTTTAAGTATTGAGGAAAACAGAAGACAGTTTGATTCCTTCAATGTTGATGTTTAGCCTGTTGGCACATAAGCAAGTAAAATCCTTGCTCTTTTGAAACAAAAATACAGTAGCATGTACTTGATCTTCTCAAAGAGCTGTTCCATGCAGAGAGAAACTTACTATATTTAGTCACATAATTTTCTTGGTTTTCTCAGATGTTTTTACTCACATTTAGTATGGTAGACAATATAGAAACTTTTAGAACTTTCATTATAGAGTTCAAGTCTTGTTACGACTCCATATGATAGTGTTTTATGTAGAACACAGTGGTGGGTGCCAACAGAGTTTTTATGGTTTGGGGAGGGTAGAATCTAATTTTCGGAAAAGGGAAAGTTAGTGACCAAAAGCCCACCAATATTATTCAAGATTTCAAAAGTGGTTAAGGTGTGAAGGTAGGTATGGAGCTCATGAAGGTAAACAACTTTCCTTTACTTCTTAAAATAATGAATTTAAAAATAAATATGTTTTGTTATAATGTAAAAGTTAGGCAGTTGTGATTTAGAAAATTTAGAACTGTTTTGCTGAGGATGTACTATGTGATGCAGAGTTGTGAGCAGTGAAGAGGTTGAATATAAGTCAAAGCTGGGTTTTAATTCTGGCTCCTACACTTACTAGCTAGATCAGGGGTCCCCAAACTTTTTACACAGGGGGCCAGTTCACTGTCCCTCAGACCATTGGAGGGCCAGACTGTAAAAGAAACTATGAACAAATCCCTATGCACACTGCACATATTTTTTTTACTCATTTTAGAGAGGAGAGAGAGAAACAGAGAGGAAGAGAGAGAGGAGAGAGAGACAGAGAAGGGGGGAGGAGCAGGAAGCATCAACTCCCATATGTGCCTTGACCAGGCAAGCCCAGGGTTTCGAACCTGCGACCTCAGCATTTCCAGGTCGACGCTTTATCCACTGTGCTACCACAGGTCAGGCTGCACATATCTTATTTTAAAGTAAAAAAACAAAATGGGAACAAATACAATATTTAAAATAAAGAACAAGTAAATTTAGATCAACAAACTGACCAGTATTTTAATGGGAACTATGGGCCAGCTTTTGGCTAATGAGATGGTCAATGTCCGGTTCCATATTTGTCACTGCTAGCCATAACAAGTGATATGACGTGCTTCCAGAGCCAGGACACGTGCGTCCCACATCACCAGAAGTAGTACTGTACGTGAGTGCCGCCGCGCTTTGCAGCGCCGCCACATACAGTACTCTTACTGACCACCAATGAAAGAGGTGCCCCTTCTGGAAGTGTGGCGGGGGGTGGTGGTGGATAAATGGCCCCAGGGGGCCGCAGTTTGGGACCTCTGAGCTAGATGTATGACCTTGAGTGTTAGTTACTTTATCTATAAGACGGTAATAGTAATTATATATGCCTCAAGGACTTGTTATGATAGTTAAATGAGATAATACATGAGAACTTAGCACAGTATTTTATTCATTAACTTCTTTAGGGTAGTACAAATTTAAATTACAGTGCCATGTACAATTTTTAAAATACAACATCCTACAAGGTTTTCAAATCTCAGGTACATATATAGTCTAAGTGCTTTTCAGCATTTCTCATGATTGGAATATGTCTGTATATTAACAATTTGTAAGAATGGGAAGTACTTTAAAAATACAGAGCATCATTTCTTTGGTGGCAGGACGTTGTGGATTTCAAGAATGAACAGGTATGGAAGATAAGCCTTTAATTTGCCTCTGTTTCAACTTTGCTTTCACAAATTGCATATAAGGCTTCTTTCTGTAAATAGATATGTATAAAGTGTCACATATGCAAGAGTCTATGTTAGTAGGAAAATAACGAATTTAATTTAAAAATATCAATAATAAAGAATTCTTAACTTGTATCAAGAATACACATATCTTTCACTTATTCACAATCTCAAATTAAGTAGAAACAGCTGGATTAATATTGCTTTGTGTTAGGAACATTTGTTTTTATATTCCCTTATTTACCAATTATTTACTGAATGCCATCCATGTGCCAGGAATGGTGTAGGACATTGTGAATCTAACCATAAAACTGCATTTCTTGCTTTCAAGGAGCTTAAGGTAAAATTGAGAGTCGAGTAAGATAACAGTTCGGTATGGTACAGGGAGCAGGAAATACCCACCCCACATTTACTGCAGGCAAGTTTGTTGAAATTTACCACATGCCACAGGCATTCAGAGATCATTTAGGGATGCATCTCAAAAGGAACAGTTCTAGCCCTGGCCGGTTGGCTCAGCGGTAGAGCGTCGGCCTAGCGTGCGGAGGACCCGGGTTCGATTCCGGCCAGGGCACACAGGAGAAGCGCCCATTTGCTTCTCCACCCCTCTGCCGCGCTTTCCCTCTCTGTCTCTCTCTTCCCCTCCCGCAGCCGAGGCTCCGTTGGAGCAAAGATGGCCCCGGGCGCTGGGGATGGCTCTGTGGCCTCTGCCCCAGGCGCTAGAGTGGCTCTGGTCGCAACATGGCGACGCCCAGGATGGGCAGAGCATCGCCCCCTGGTGGGCAGAGCATCGCCCCTGGTGGGCGTGCCGGGTGGATCCCGGTCGGGCGCATGCGGGAGTCTGTCTGGCTGTCTCTCCCTGTTTCCAGCTTCAGAAAAATTAAAAAAAAAAAAAAAAAAAAAAAAAAAGGAACAGTTCTAGACCATCCTTGGCAAGAAGCTTTTCAAATGGCAGTGGAGAGTCTTAGGTTTTGATTCACTGAAGGCCAGGTAGTCTAATCGTAGACAAGGCTAGACCTCTGAAATCCTGATCAGCTTTGTTGACTCACTGGTGTTCCTCTGGCTTTTTACTGTTTTGGAGCAGATTTTGAAGAGATAAAAAGAGGTAGTTAGGGTTTCTGATCTCCTAGACATAACCTAATTGATGCATATGTTCCTAACTAGCTTTTCCAGAAGATTGTCAAAGGTATTAAAGCAGAGGGCACTAGTCTGGCCTGTGGTGCGCAGTGGATAGAGCATCGACCTCGAATGCTGAGATCACTGGTTCGAAACCTGGGTACATCTGGTCAAGACACATTAGGAATTGATGCTTCCTGCTCTTCCCCCCCCTCTTTTGCTCTCTCTTTCTCTCTCCTCTCTCTCTAAAAATGAATAACAATAATAAAAAAAAGCAGAGGGCACTAAAACACTAGTGTGTTCATATTGCCATTAGGCAGTTAGCACAAACACTGGAGTCAGATTATCTGGCTTAGAATCAGCCATGTTCTAGTTCTTTTGCCTTGTCTTTAAAATGGGACTGGTTATAACTGGTAATAGCACTTTATAGGTTTGGAAGGTTTAAATGAGGATGTTGCTATTTTGAATGTCACTTATTTGGCAAATAATATCTGGTGAAGGACCAAAAATAGGTATCAGAAAGTTCATATATTAAAGTTCATACACTTCGCTGAAATGAAAAGCATCTCATATCCTTACTTAGAAGCCCCTCCCTTTTTAATTTTTATATAATTTGCACACTGGAATTTAACAGTTCTTATTAGAATGAGAAAAATGCTTAGAGTAGCAAGAAGTGACAGGTGGTAAAGAAGAAACAATAAAAAACAGGTACTCTGCTGAAACACAGTACAGTAGTTTGGAGGTTGTGATCGAGTTGTATTGTGTGTTGGGGAGAGCAGCCTCACAGTCAGGCCTTGATGTGTCACTTTATACATGGCCAGTTCAGCAGTTTGAATAGAGCTGTTTGCCTCCTCATTCTGCTTCCCATTAAGGAATGCTTCCTTCATTAACACGTTTCCTTCATACCTTTGAGCAAGGTCTACATAAGGTTTTATAAATAACATCTGGTTTAAAACTTTTTTTCCTTCAGTCCAGGTATGTTAAAGAGGAGACCTAGAGTAATCTCTTCAACTCTACGTCTAATGTCACAAATGATTGTCTTTATTCTGTTAATTTAAATTACAACATAGATTTTATAAACCTGGTTTCAACAGAAGTGAGAATAAACCTCCAAGTAGATGTAGGAATTATTTTTCATTTTCAAGTATGAAATATGTCATTGTATTAACTAGTGCAAGTTCATTTACGGAAGGATGCATTAAGAAAACTACAGGAGAATCAGTTGTGGTTCATTAGCAGATTTTATAGTTTTTAAAATATAAAGCCATTTCTCTGCTGTTCCAAGTATAATTTTTCATGTTACCGTATTACCTACAAGTGCCTCTGTTATGCTGGATCAAGTCTATCTAACATGAAGCTCTTCTGCAGAGGAAGGGGCTTTCTTGGCTATTCGCAGAATATACTTGACATTGGGAATGGAGAGCCTTGAATGTGTGGAAATTGAGTATATTCCTCATTTTATTATTTTGATAAAGACTCTTGGTTAGGTGGTATAATCTACCGATGTTTTATTTTCCCTTTTATTTTGCTCTACAACCAAAATCCAAATCACTTAAAATAATATTTTTTATCCCTGCTGTGAAAGTTTTTGATGTTGAATATGTTGTTTTAGTGTACTGTTTTTAAAACAATCAAGTTAAACAACTTAGTGAATACTTTGACTTTAAATGATAATATAAAATTTTTTATTTTAAAACTGTAATATATAAAAATATTTTAAAAATGTAATATATTTATAAAAATAAGAGCAATGGAAATATTAAGTATTTTATGGAACTTTTTTCAGTCACATTATGTGTATGAATCTTTTAAGTACTGTGTCATGATGTGAAATGTTTTTTAACTGGAGTGCAAAAAAAATCTTGGAAAAACTGGCTTAGCCAGTCTTTCTCTGCAGGATTTTGTACACAAAACAGACAAGTCTCATTCACAAAGCTTTTCAAGAAATACCAAAAGGTTTGAACACGTGCAGAAAAACGTTTATAGTGAACTCTGTGAGTTGAGAATACAGATTTTATAAAGAGATTTATTGTGTAATGCTTTTGTGTTAGGGAAAATACAAAAATCTTATTTTGGGGGTTAGTTTTACACTTTATTAAATTTTTTCTTAAAACTAGATTTCCTCTTATAGACCTTTGAGCCATTTATTATCTTTTAAAAAGGTAACCTCTTTAAAGAAATCCCTTTTCCCCCCTACTTAGAGACTTCATTTTTCAGGTAGTAGCCCATAAGTGACCAAGATAAAGAACTTTGTAATGTATTTTGTCATCAGAACACTGAGCACTCTGTGAGTGAATTTAAGTACTACATTCACAAGATCCCCAATAGGCCAAAGATACATACTGGCATTGCTAAAGAAACAGAATTTGTCTTCTTTAGGCTGATTGAATTCAAATGACTGAAGACCTGATTTTGTACAGGCTTTAATGAATCCTGAACTGTACTAAGGCAGACAACTTTTAAGAAAGATGTTGAATATGTGAGCTTGATTTATGTGTAAATCCTGAGGCTCAGGGTGCCTTAACTGTCCTGAGGAGAATAATCGAGCAATTCAGAATATCACATTCTACTTAATACTCCCCTTGTGCTTCTAATCAAGATATGACAAAACAGGAATTGATAGAATTTCTAATCTTATAGTTGCTTGTTTTTGTTAAACGATGGTAAATATGCCCTTAGCATAGTTAGCCTCCCCACGCTGTGTTTGCATCCTCAGTTTCTCCCTTCCTATTGTATCAGTTTTCCTTACTTCAGCTTGCTCTCTGACCCATTCCAGTGAGGTATTTGTCTTCTTAACCCCACTGAAACTATTGTAATGTCACCTAGAACCTTTGTCCTGTCAAATCCAATAGAAAAAGTCTCAATTCATCCTACTTGACCTTTTAACATTTAATGCAAATGATTACTTTTGCTTTTCAAATATATTTTCTTTACTTGGCTTCTGGAATACTACTTCTGTTTTCCTCCTTAGTCTCCTTTGCAGGCCACATTTCCTCTTTGTGACCTTTAAAGGTGTAGTTCCCACATTGCTCAATCCCCTTGGCCTTTATCTTTGTCAGTCCCTAGACTGTCTTACCCTATTCCTTGGCTTGAATTTTTATATCCAACTTTTGCACTGCTCCTGAGCTTTAAACTTGTATATCCAGTTACTTCCTTAACAACTGTAAAGGCTATCCAGGCATTCAAATTTAAAATGTACAAATCACAATTTTAAAAAGTTTTTTTTTTCTATTGATTTGAGGGGGAGAATGTAGGAGGGGAGAGAAAGAGAGAGTGAGGAAGAAACAACTTGCCATTCCACTCAGTTGTTACATTTAGTTGTGTACTTATAGATTGCTTTTCATATGTGCACTGACTGGGGATCTAACCCACAAAGTCAGCATGCCGGCATGATGCTTTATCCACTGAGTCACCCAGCCAGGGCCAAATCACATATTTTAAATTCCTCTTTTTCCATTTCCTTACCCAGTCTTCCCTTTCTTAGTAAATGTAACCAAATCTCTCAAGTTGGTCAGACCAAAACTCTCAGACAAGTCTCTTCCCTTCTTCACATCCTGTATATCATATGTAGTTACTACACCAAGGTTTTGTTAGCTTTGCTTTCAGAATATATCATTAATCTAATCATTACTTGTTACCTCCTCTGTTACCACCCTAAACATGCTTCATGTCTGTTAGTTTTTAGACTCTATATAGATTTCTCTCCTACTGTTACCAGTTATAGTCAATGCCTCACAGTTTTGCTAGAATGATCTTTAGCAAAGGTAAGTCAGATCATGTCATTCTTTTGTTGAAACCTTTCAGTGATTTTCCAGCATATTCAAAATAAAAGCTCTTACCTTTCCCTGCAGCCTCTACTTAATCTGGCCCTTTGCTATTTTACTGACTTCTGTATCCCTTCCTACTTTGTTGTTACCACACCTGTTTTTATGTCATTCTTTGGACATTTCAAGCTTGTCCTGCCTCAGAACTTCTGCACTTGCTCCTATTTTTCCGGGAATTCTCTTTTTCTTAGATAATTTGTGTGACTTGCTGACCCAATTAAAATGTCAGCTCAGGTATTAACTCCTCAATGTGGCCTCCCCCACTTTACTGTATGGTCTTCCCTTCTAAAATAGCCATATACTCCATCACTTTGATCTCTGTCTCTGCTTCATTTTACTCCAGTGCCTTTATAACTCTCAAACATTATATAATTTAATGTATGTTTATTTGTTTATTGTCTCTACCATTATAAGGTAAGCTCCTTGAGGCCAAAGACAGTTTTGTTCATTGCTCTGTTCACAGTGCCTGGATGGGACTTGGCACATAATAGGTATTCAATCAATATTTGTGGATAGAATGAATGAATAGATGTGGTTCTACACCTTAACTGGAGTTTGGGGTGCATCACCTATTAAGAAGTCTCAACTGCCATAATTTAACATACTTAGTGTCATATGTAGTGCTATGGCATTATATAATAGATATAATAAAAAGTAATCCTACACTGAAGAACTTACTGTTTAGAGGAGAGCTGGACTTGCAAACACATAACTACAAAGCAGTATGATAACTGATTTAATGAAGTTATATGTGAAGGTATATAGTGGGAACTTATAGATAGAACCATAATATATCAAGGGAGTTAGTGACAAAGTTATAGAGGAGGTAACCTTTAAGGTGAGAATTGAAAGACAAGTAGAGACTGTCAGGCAAGTATTCAACTAAGAAATAGTATGCCTTAAACCACAGAGGTGTAAGAAGGGAGCTGGGTATGTTTCTAGTCCCACCAGAAGTTGGAATTGATGCACTATAAAGTCTGATATTAGGAGTGGCTGCAGATGAGACTGAGCATATAGGCAGTTCTGAGGGTGGTGGCAGTGGAGCTAGATCATGCAGGGTCAAATATGCTATTCAGAGTTTGTACATGATAAAGAGCCCCTGAATAATTTTTAACGAGGAAGTGAGCAAATCTGATTTGTATTTTACAAAATCACTGGAAGCAGTGTAGAAATAGAATGAACAGGGCTTGGTAATTGATTGAAATGTCAGTGATAATGACTTCCAGGTTTCTGGCTTGAACAACTGGGTTGTTAGCAATACCATTCACCAAAGTATGAAATTAAGGAGAGAACAATGTATCTTTCTGAGAGGATGGCTGGAATTTAAAAGTAGATAGTCATCTTAGTGCTCAGAAATCTATTGGTATATTTGTGTCACATATTTTGAATATTGCAGTTAATTATAAGCGTGCTAAATTTACTTTTCAGATATGTTTATTCCTTTACAGATGGATATGTATGCTGCTGAACTTCTGAAGGATGTTGGCATCTCTTAGTTTTGCCAGTTTGTAGATAGACCAATGAGAGTAAGAATGCTTTTGGTAGTAAACAAAGGAAGTTATTTTATTAATACGCAAAGAAATGATTCTGAATATAAGCCCTTCCATAGTTTTTAAAATATATAAAAAGGCCTTTTTTTAGGAAAAAATAAAATTAATTAGAAGAAATAGTCCTAAATTTGTTGGGGGTAACTTTTTCTGTATAGGAATGTTGTCTAATTTGTCTTATTTTCTGATTTATAAACATAAGTAGACTTTACTTCTTTTGATGCTTCTTTAAAACTCATTTTGTTTGTGCAGAGATCAGCTTTTCTATACATTCATGTTTTAGTTGATTTCTTAGTTTGGCATATTTCCTTGTTGCTAAAAGTGGAAAAATCCGAAGCAGGCAAGACAAAAGGGAAAAGCAGACTGTTCCTGTGATATTAAGGATATGGCAAAATTTTAGACCAGCACTATCCCATAGACCTATAATATGAACCACACATGTGGGCTACATGTGTAATTTTAAATTCTCTAGTAGCCACATTTAAAAATAAAAAGATGACATTAATTTTAATATTTTATGTAACCCATTATATTAAAATAGTACCATTTTAACATGCAGTAATATAAAAATATCAGTGAGACATTTTATTTTGGGGGGGATATGCCAAGTCTTTGAAATTCAGGAGTGTTTTACATATACAGCACATCTCAGTTTAGGCAGCCACTTTTCAGGTGTTCAGTACCTGTGTGTGGCTAGTGGCTAGTGTATCAGATGATGTCGTTCTAGATCATTCTTGACCAAAAAATAGAGGTTGCTTTAGCATTCTACAACATTTGAAGGTGTTTTTCCAACATCAAGTAATTTATGTGCTGCTTGTTTTAGTGTCCCGTCCAGTATATTAAAGAGGTCACCCTTTTCTTTGTTCATTTTTCTACTTACAGTGATTTTTGCCCAGTAAAGATCTGTTTATTGGTTTTTATTGTCTTTGCTTTCTCCTACAACAATTTATAGTAATGGCCTCTTATACTAAAACAGTAGCAGATCTTTAAATTTAAGTGGGGTTTTTTTGGTCTTCTTTTTACAGAGACAGAGAGAGAGTCAGAGAGAGGGATAGATAGGGACAGACAGACAGGAACGGAGAGAGATAAGAAGCATCAAGCATTAGTTTTTCGTTGCGACATCTTAGTTGTTCATTGATTGCTTTCTCATATGTGCCTTGACCGTGGGGTTATAGCAGACTGAATAACCTCTTGCTCAAGCCAGCGACCTTGGGTCCAAGCTGGTGAGCTTTGCTCAAACCAGATGAGCCCGCGCTCAAGCTGGCGACCTCGGGGTCTCGAACCTGGGTCCTCCACATCCCAGTCCCATGCTCTAGCCACTACACCACTGCCTGGTCAGGCTTAGTGGTTTTGTTTTTAACTTTAAAAAGTACTATACCCTGATTAGGCGGTGGCGCAGTGGATAGAGCGTCAGACTGGGACACGGAGGACCTGGGTTTGAAACCCCGAGGTCACCGGCTTGAGCACGGGGTCGCTGGCTTGAGCGTGGAATCATAGACATGATCCCATGGTTGCTGGCTTGAGCCCAAAGGTCGCTGGCTTGAGCAAGAGGTCACTTGCTCTGCTGAAGCCCCCCAGTCAAGGCACATATGAGAAAACAATCAGTGAGCAACTAAGGAGCTGCAACAAAGAATTGATGCTTCTCATCTCTCTCCCTTCCTTTCTGTCTCTATCTGTCCCTTTCTCTGTCTCTCGTCACACAAAAAATACTACATTTATCATAACATTCAAACAATACTGAATGTATAAAAAATTAATAATTCTTAATTCTTTTCACTCATTTATTACTCTCCCAGATGTAACCACTGTTAAGAGTTTAGATACTAGCCTTTCTCCCCTTAGTAATATAAATTTATGAAAAATTCTTGTTAAGTAAGAAAATTAGTATTTTGAAAATACCTATTAAAGTGGACCTATTGAAAGTGAGGAGTCAAGTTTTATAGTTATTAATAAAAAATATCTGTTAGGCATACTTTTCTGTAATGAAAACATTTTATATATTTAATAAAATTTAGGTTGTAATCCAGCTGTTAATTCTTTGAATTAACAAAGAATGATATACTTTCTTAGTATAATTATTCCACTGAAGTTGTGTGATAGGCTCATAGCATCCTTCACTTTGTTTGATTTTTCTTAGAATTTATCATATACACAAGGCTAGTGCATTAGTTTTACCAAAACTATTGAGAGCTTTAGCAGTTTCTCAAGAGATTTTTCTTAATCCCTTGATATTTTTTTCTTGATTCCTATTCTGTCATCATCCTTGTTGGGTTTTCCCTTCTTTAGTCTTTCTCTGGTTTGATTCTGCCAGATCTTTATTCCCTAAGGGTTTTGCTGTGAGATAAGCACCACCTTCAATATTAGTTTCATATATTTCATGAAATCCTGCATTCTTTTCAAGTTTTGTATTTTCACATTACAGTTGAGTTGCATTGTGTTTGCTTTGTATTATTGGATGTTTACAGCATTAGACTGTTAGAGATTGATGGGCAAAGCCAGGATACATAATTGAAGTAGATGTTAGCGTCAAGTAGAAATGGATTCTGTAGGTAATCAAGGCACATTTTGAATACCTGTATTATTGTTATAAGAGCTTTTGATTCCCTGTGCAAACTTACAACTTAAAGAACTGAATTGCCTATTTAAATAATAGCTAACTTTTATCAAGACTTTTACAATGACTGGCAAATTTCTGTACTATTCAATCTATTTAGTGTCCCTGTGAAATAAATTTATTATTATCCTCATGCTCTAAGTAAAATAAAGCTTAGAGCAGTAACTTTTGCCACAGTAATTTGTCAGAGGTCAGGGCTAGTCAAGTAGGAGGCTGGCATTCTATCCCAGAAACTATATATAGCCCTTACTTGACTGCACACTCATATAAACTCACACACTTTTGTACAAAAAGAACAGATTGGATTGTAATTTCTTTTTCACTAAGCATTAAGTTTTGGATATCTAGCCACTGTATGGATGAGCCATAATTTTAAGAAATTGTTTCTGTTTAGATTGTTTATAGTTTTGGTTTTTTATTTTACTAAGGTTGCTGTTCTTAACTACAAGGCTTAGATTTTAATAATCATGTGTGAAATAGAAGTGGAGGCATTGGGCCTGGGAGAGATGAGTTGGGTAAGTTCCACTTCTAAAGCCTTAATCTCAAAGCATTGTACTGTCACTAAAGGGTAGACTAGGGGAAAAAAATTACTCAGTTACAGAAAGAAAATAAGGAAGCTTTCTGTTTTCATCCAGGTTCTGAGTGAAGGGGAAAAAGTTTTCTGACATTTTGTAGCTAATGTTTTACTCTCATGTGAGTTTGAGTTTCATATTTATACTTACTGCATGGTCCAGAAAACCTCAAACTTAGAAACGAACATTAATGTAGAACCACTCCACAGAGGAACACTTGTAGTCTGGCTGTATGGAATTCCCACTGATACCGACAGGCCTCACTGATGTTGAGCTCACTGCTCAGTTACAAAGAAAACATTTGATAATGCCTTAAGGAAAAGTCAGATACACAAGAGACAGCAGAATTAAATTCTCAAGGACTTCAGAAGTAGAATGATTAAATAATAAATACTTAGTATTATAATAAAAATTTAATTATAAAATCAATTTTAAAAATAAATGCCACATTTATAATTATAAATATTAAATAATAAAATAGAAATGTTAAAAATGCTTAAAGATAGAGGAAGAAAACATACAAGAACAATAAAACTGTTAAAAAATATATAAGACCAAGGAGATCAGGGGCTGGGTAGGAGACAAACAGGACCTTAGTCATTAAAATTTAAAAACTGGGTGACTTCCCTGGCCTCCATCTTTCCTCAGGGCTAGGGAACCTCGCCGGGTACTCAATAAAGCCTTTTGTTATTCCACACTTCGTGGCTCCGGCCCCTCTTGCTTCCTTCTTGGTGGGGGAAAAATACCTTACATTTTGGTGCTGAAAACCCGGGAGGAGTAGAAGTCCGCAAGGACCGCTCCTCTTTCCGTCCCCTCCGAGAAAGAACCAGGATCTCCTGCCTTTCACCCACTTCGGTGCACGGTGCGGTAAGTCCCCTGCCTCCAGCCACCTTTGAGTTCTTTGCTCCGAGACTCCCTGTCCGAAACCGTATGTACGTCAGGGAAGTCTTTTCCGTTCCAGGTGAGTGTGTGCTTGTGGAGACGTCCGGAGCATATCCACTTTACCTTTTCCGCCCGTGGCCGGACCTTGAGTTTTTAGGATGCTAATGCTCAAATCTGACCACTCCGAGGACTGAGGGCGGCTGTGGGGGCACAGGAATCTCCCTCCCTAAGGAAGAAGAAACTGTTCTTCTTCTCCGCTGTGGCCAGGCCACAGAACCCACTGAATTAGCCTCCTGAAGGGACTTTCAGTGTTAACACCCTCACCAATTTAACTATCGCCAAAAAAGCTGGGAACTGATTGGAGATCTCTTACATTCACTGCTTCTAATTATTCGCGCACCCGTCCTTAATCTCTGTGTCGCCTGTTCCACCGCGCAGGCCTTTTTCTGGCCAGAGAAGCCTCCCCTAAAACCTCCACTCCTAATCTTTCCTTCTCCGTGGACTCCCAACCCTCTTTCCCTCCTGTCTGACCCCCGGGGGCGCCCCTCTCTCGGGACTTTTCTCTGGTCCCTCTGCGGACCTCTTTTGTGCTCAGGTCTCTTCCCTCTGAGAGCCCCCTCCCCTCCCTTCTCAAAAACCTGTTTCTTATTCACCACTAAAAAAAAGAAAAAAAATTAAAAACTGATTATATAAGATAACATGCAGAGTAGGCAAATATGAAGAGAAAAACTGGTGATGTTTAAGATGAATCTGAAGATATTACCCTGAATAACTAGAACTGGTAAAAGACTCAGAGCTAATACGGCGTTGCCCTTGTAGAAAAATACTAAACACACACTTAAACACATAGTAGACACTTGAGAACACCAAATTCATAAGAAAACATCTCGAAAATCATCAGAGAAGAAAGAAAGGTGTCTACAAAAAGTAATAACAAACTTGACAACAGATTTTTAAACAGTAACAATAGAAATAACAATTTATTAAAAGATGAGAGCAATGTAAAGATATTTTCAGATATCCTGGCTGGATGGCTCCATTGGTTAGAGCATCATCCCAATGTTCAGAAAGTTGCTGGTTTGATTTCCAGTCAGGGCAAATATAGGAACAGATCATTGTTCTCTGTCTGTCCTTTCTCTCTTTCTCCTTTTCTCTTTCTAAAATCAATAAATTTATAAAGAAAAAAAGATATTTTCAGATGAAAACTTAGAGTACATATGGAAGGGATTGCAGAATTAAGGCGTTGTACAATCATTTGGAGACAGATACAAATAATGATTAATGAGATATTTAGACAAGCACTCACATTAAAATGCTAAGAAAGTACTGTGATCAACTTTTTTATATCAACAAATTTGGAAATGCCTGACCAGGCGGTGGCACAGTGGATAGAGCGTCGGACTGGGATGCGGAGGACCCAGGTTCAAGACCCCAAGGTCGCCAGCTTGAGCGTGGGCTCATCTGGTTTGAGGAAAGCTCACCAGCTTGGACCCAAGGTCTCTGGCTCGAGCAAGGGGTTACTCAGTCTGCTGAAGCCCCACACTCAAGGCATATATGAGAAAGCAATCAGTGAACAACTAAGATGTCACAACGAAAAACTAATGATTGATGCTTCTCATCTCTCTCCATTCCTGTTTGTCCCTATCCATCCCACTCTCTGACTCTCTCTCTGTCTCTGTAAAAACAAAAAACAAAAAAAATAAACAAAAAAAGAATAAATAAATTTGGAAATATACATCAAAAAAAATTTTCTAGAGCAATTTGTCAAACTGACTCAAGAAGAGAGAAACTTCAGAAGACTTTTAATATGAAAGAAAATAAATCATTTAAAAACATTTTCACCAAAAAATACCATTCCCAGGCGGTGTGCAGATGACTTATACAAAACACTTAAGGAGAAGTAAGTCCAGCCGTACACATACATTTTTTTTTTTCTTTCTGAAGCTGGAAACGGGGAGAGACAGTCAGACAGACTCCCGCATGCGCCCGACCGGGATCCACCCGGCATGCTCACCAGGGACGAAGCTCTGCCCACCAGGGGGCGATGCTCTGCTCCTCCGGGGCATCACTCTGCCACGACCAGAGCCACTCTAGCGCCTGGGGCAGAGGCCAAGGAGCCATCCCCAGCGCCCGGGCCATCTTTGCTGCAATGGGGCCTTGGCTGCGGGAGGGGAAGAAAGAGACAGAGAGGAAGGATGGGGTGGGGGTGGAGAAGCAAATGGGCGCTTCTCCTATGTGCCCTGGTCGGGAATCAAACGCTCTACCGCTGAGCCAACTGGCCAGAGCTACACATACATTTTTAACATATAATGTGTCTTACAGTAACCTCGATAACTCAATCACGTAATTCCTTGTACTAGGAAGGAAAATGATTGATTTTGTATGAATACATGCAAAATCCTCAGTAAAGTATTGGCAAGCAAGCCAGACAGTTTTCCTGACATTGGATATTCCATGTTTTCTCATTTATTTGAAGTGTCACATTTATTATAAAATAAATTCCCGTATAAATATGGGTCCATTTTGATTGTTGGGGGGTATATTTGTGTGCCTCATCTGTCATATTGAATTGAAAATCTAATTGTTGAACCTTGCATTGGCATTTTATTATATGCTTATAAATACCTTTTTTTTTAAATTGTTTTTTCAAGTGTGAGTTTTTTTTTTTAATTTTTTATTTATTCATTTTAGAGAGGAGAGAGAGAGAGAAAAAGGGGGGAGGAGCAGGAAGCATCAACTCCCATGTGTGCCTTGACCAGACAAGTGCAGGGTTTTGAACTGGTGACCTCAGCGTTCCAGGTCGACGCTTTATCCACTGCGCCACCACAGGTTAGGCCATAAATACCTTTCTATTGCATAGTTTTGCAATTCAATAGAAGGGGATGTTAGGGTCAGAACTCAGTATATACCTCATTTAAGACATTCCATTCTACAGAATATTTCATAGGTTCAACAAATGTTAAGTTGAAAATAGACATGAAATATATTGTCTACATATTTTCTACAAAATGTTTTCCTCCCATGCCCTCACATATATGTTTGTTAATTTAATAGGAATTTTTGTGCTACGCCTCCTTGCCAAAGGAATTTCAGATGGCTTTTAAAAGGGACAGAAAATAAATATTACCAGGCATCTGGGATAGATTAATCATTGTGTCTGAACACCAAACTTAATTCTATGTTTTCTGGAAAGGAGCAAAAAAAGACACATTATCCTCTGTTAAAAGGGCCATGTAACATTGAGAGACATGCTTTTCCCCTTTTTATAAACAGGACATTGGATGAGGTGAGAGTTGCTTTCAACTTCAATCTGCAAAAGTTAGGAAATGTTCTTCAGGTGTATCGACCAACTATGAAAGCTAAGATTTCAACATTGAGTCTTAACTTAGGGAATCTTAGCTTCTGTGGTGAGGTAAGAATGTATGGTTTACTTTTGCTTTCTGAAAAATATCGGGTTGACTAGTAAATACGAAGGGACTTGTAGAGTTGGAAAATCATCATTTTGAAACAGTCATAATATATTTCGGATCAGATTAGAATTAGTGGATCCAAAATCTAGGGGTAAATTTTGATAAGGAACAGGATATTTACATGCCTTTTAAATGTTACCCACGGACTGCTTATTAATTGCAAGGGAGAAAATAGTGATTATACAGTAGAGAAATTGGACAGTACCTTGACCTGGTGATCAAAGTTAAGATCACCACTAAAGGAAAGATGAAAATTGTGTGCCTCCACGTGTGATGCCTTGAGCAGGGCACATGACCATCTATGTACTGTTGTGGTTAAGAATGCATAACCTCAATCCAATCATTAGGAAATGTCAGACAGACATTAAATGAGGGATGTTCAAAAGGCGTAGGGGTGCCCTAGCTGGTTGGCTCAGTGGTAGAGCGTCGGCCTGGCATGCAAGAGTCCCGGGTTCGATTCCTGGCCAGAACACACAGGAGAAGCGCCCATCTGCTTCTCCAACCCTCCCCCTCTCCTTCCTCTCTGTCTCTCTCTTCCCCTCCCGCAGCCAAGGCTCCATTGGAGCAAAGTTGGCCCAGGTGCTGAGGATGGCTCTGTGGCCTCTGCCTCCGGCGCTAGAACGGCTCTGGTTGCAATAGAGCGATGCCCCAGATGGGCAGAGCATCGCCCCCTGGTGGGCGTGCCGGGTGGATCCCGGTTGGGCGCATACGGGAGTCTGTCTGACTGCCTCCCCGTTTCCAACTTCAGAAAAAAAACAAAACAAAACAAAAAAGGCGTAGGGGTAGTTAGACTTATAAAATATCTATGTCATAAATCAGTGGTCCCCAACCTTTTTTGGGCCACGGACCGGTTTAATGTCAGAAAATATTTTCATGGATGGGCCTTTAGGGTGGGACGGATAAATGTATCACGTGACCGAGACAAGCGTCAAGAGTGAGCCTTAGACGGATGTAACAGGGAATCTGGTCATTTTTTAAAAATAAAACATCGTTTAGACTTAAATATAAATAAAACAGAAATAATATGTTATTTATTCTTTCTCTGCAGACCGGTACCAAATGGCCCACAGACCAGTACCAGTCCGCGGTCCAGGGGTTGGGGACCACTGCCATAAATGACAGTGAAAAGCTATGGAAACTTTGTAGAATATAGGAGGCTAACAAGACATGGTATCTATCTGTATTATTGCCTGATTCTAAACTGCATCCACTCAGTATTGAAGAGGGAAATATACTATAAAGGACATTACTGGGTCTGCTGACAAAATTGGAATACTTATGTTAGATTTGATAAAAGTGTCAATGTTAGATTTGTTGACATTTATAACTTGTAATTATGTAAGAGACTATGCCTATTTATAGGAAATATACTCTGAAGTGTTTATGGGGTAAAAGGCCATGATGTCTGTAGTTTGTCCTCAAAAGATTTAGGGGGAAAAGGTGTGTATGAAGAGAGAGAGAGAGAGAGAGAGAGAGAGAGAGAGAGAGAGAGGAGAGGAACACATATGGTTGCAAAAATGATAAAGCAAATGGGGTAAAATGTTAAAGTAGGTATATATTAGGTAAAGGGGTACAGGTGCTCATTGTAGTATTTTTTTTTATTTTTTTAGAGAGTCGAGGGAGAGACAGAGAGAGGAGAGACAGAGAGAGAACGAGGGGAGGAGCTGGAAGCATCAACTCCCATATGTGCCTTGACCAGGCAAGCCCAAGGTTTTGAACCGGCGACCTCAGCATTTCCAGGTCGATGCTTTATCCACTGCGCCACCACAGGTCAGGCTTCATTGTAGTATTTTTGCTTTTGTAATTTATCTGTAAATTAGAAGTTATTTCCAAATGAAAAGTTAAGACAAATATTTTGGGGTTTTTTTATGATGCATTTTAATGAGGTAACAAAGTGATAGAGCTTAGAGAATTTGTTCTGGAAGACTGAGTAGTTAACATGTCCATTCATCAGTTTTTCTCAAATATCAGATGTCTCAAGTGAGCTTTGGTAAGTATTGGATCAAATCAATTCACGATTGAATTATCCAGTGAGTGCCTTAAGTACCAATATTCCCTGTTGTCGATTGAAGAGGGATATCCATATGTTTTAGATACCAAATGTGGACAGTGTTGACATTCTGTTTTGAAAATGTAAAAGCCTGGTTTGTTTTGTGCTAGTTCACTTACTCAGGAAGATAGGTCAGAGGGATACTTAAAGGAAGTCAGTAATATTTTCTCTCAGGGAGAATTAGAAACTGTAGAAGCATTTGGACAGGTGCTCATGTATGATTTCAGTGTTCAAAAGTATAGTTAGAAAAAATAGTTGGGCATAAAGTAGTTTAAGATGTATGTTAGCAATTAATTGCCCACCATTGGAAAGGAATCTGAATTTTTTTTTTTTTAATAATTTTATTTTTTTAATGGGGTGACATCAATAAATCAGGATACATATATTCAAAGATAACAAGTCCAGGGTATCTTGTCGTTCAATTATGATGCATACCCATCACCCAAAGTCAGATTGTCCTCTGTCACCTTCTATCTTGTTTTCTTTGTGCCCCTCCCCCTCCCCCTTTCCCTCTCCCATTTCCCCCTCCCCCCCCGTAACCACCACACTCTTATCAATGTCTCTTAGTTTCACTTTTATGTCCCACCTACGTATGGAATAATGCAGTTCCTGGTTTTTTCTGATTTACTTATTTCGCTTCGTATCATGTTATCAAGATCCCACCATTTTGCTGTAAAGATGTGGCACATATACACTATGGAATACTACTCAGCCATAAGAAATGATGACATAGGAATCTGAATTTTTATCCCCTTTAGAAAATGTAATTTTGAGCAGAATTACATACTGATGCCTGACCCAAGATAAATTAGCTTCAGAATACACCCCAAATAACTGATTCTCCCCTCCAGGTAAGAAGCAAATGGAACTGATAAGCCCACTTAGAACATTGTGAAAAAGTTGAAATTTTTAAAATAGAGAAAAGATCAATTGCTTTTAGTAAATATCTGGGTGCAAAATTTTTAATCCAAGACACATTTTAAAAATTGTATATGGCAGGCACTCCTCCCAATGTTAAAGGCCTTTCATGCTTATATTTGCAAAAGAAATTTATTTATAAACAAACACAACAAGGCTTTAAACTGAATTGGCATTATCTTGAAAGTGCAGAAAATGGGTTTGTTCCTTTTTTGTGTGTCTGAATTATTATGAAAGGACTGTCACGGCCAGTGGTGTGTTAGAACATCTACTTGACTGAGAGGTAGTTGTTAAAATTTTAGGAATTTTGCACACTGATAATTAAACATAGCTATTATTAAAATTTAAATTCTATAGCTTACTAAGAAATAAATGATTTATAAAAGTAATAAATACTTAAAATTTCATCACTTTGTACTTGTTTTTACTACATATTACTGTGATCAGTGACTTTGAATTATTTTTGCATATTGTACCTTTATAGTTGAAATACTGTATCATGATGTGCTACTGTATATCTTTTCCTACTTCCTGTTCAGTGCTATCAAAATGGTAGCTTAAAATTTAACCATGGTGGGAATGTTTACACTGCAGACTTCAGCAAACGCCATAAATCAGGGCTTGATTATTGTTTATTGATTGTCAAGACTTCAGGTGATGGAGAAAATGCTAATAATGTGAACTTAAAAGTGTCATGTCTTTAGCTGTTACATTGTGCGTAGCTCCAAAAATTGAGGATGTAGTTTTCCACTTAAAAATTATTTATCACTTTACATTGTCGACATCATTGACATAAATAAAAATATCAACCAGTACTCCAAATTAGACTTGGAAAGCCGGTTGCTAAACATTTAGCAGCTTGTGGTCATAGCATAATTGTATTGTGTTTTCATAGGAAATAGAGAATAGTGTAAATTTATTATTCTGTTATTCAGTTTTAGGTTGTATTATGACATTCTCTAGTTTATCAGTCAGTCATTCAGACTGTATTAAAATTATTCTAGATACACAGTTCACTACCTAAAAATGGTATTGGAGACCTCTAGAAGCATAGTTCTTTTTATATTGTGCTACACTTTTTTTCCTACCACTTGGTTCTGGTACTGACTTCTGGAGAAATAGAGAAGCATAGAAACATAAAAGAGATTTGTTCTGTAGAGAAACCTATTAGGTATAAAGGTGGCTGGGATGTTTCTATTCAGACCTCTTTGGGCAAGAAGTACACCTTGGTCAGGATTAATTTTAAGCATTCTTAAAATTAAATTCTATGATTCTGTTTCTCATCTACAATAGATGTATATCACAGGCTTCAAATTTAAAATTATGTGCTACAGCTGATGATTTATAAGTCTCAGTATTTCTTTTTTTTTTTTTTTGCATTTTTCTGAAGTTGGAAGCGGGAGGCAATCTGACAGACTCCCGCATGCGCCGGACCGGGATTCACCCGGCATGCCCACCAGTGGGCGATGCTTTGCCCATGTCGCTCTGTTGCAACCAGAGATATTTTAGTGCCTGAGGCAGAGGCCATAGAGCCATCCTCAGCGCCTGGGCCATCTTTGCTCCGATGGAGCCTTGGCTGCAGGAGGGGAAGAGAGAGACAGAGAGGAAGGAGAGGGGGAAGGGTGGAGAAGCAGATGGGCGCTTCTCCTGTGTGCCCTGGCCGGAAATCGAACCTGGGACTCCTGCACGCCAGGCCGACGCTCTACCACTGAGCCATCCGGCCAGGGCCTCAGTATTTCTTTTTTTTCTTGATTAATGCCCACATTTAACCATACATTTTGTGATATATTTTCTAGATTATAATCTAAGACTGTTGCTTTTCTGAACTTCCACATTGCTATCTTTTGACTCTTACTGACCTTGTAGATGAAGTAAAAGCCTTTAGATATTTTTGTGTGTGAATTGTATACAAGTCAAGTCTTCTGTGTTATTTATTTATTTATTTAGGTGAGAGAAGGGGAGATAGTGAGGCAGATTCCTTCATGTGCCGTGACCAGGATCCACCCGGCAACCCCATCTTGGGTCAATGCTAGAGTACCAAACTATTTTTAGTGCTTGAGGCTAACACACTTGCATCAACTGAGCTATTATTACTCAGCACCCATTGCCACATTTGAACCAATGGCGCCACTGGCTGTGGGAGGGAAGAGGTTGAGAAGGAGGAGCAGGAGGGAGAGAGAAGCAGATATTCGCTTCTCCTGTGTGCTCTAACCGGGGATCAAACCCAGAATGTCTGCATGCAGAGCCAGCGCTCTATCCACTGAGCCACCAGTCAGGGCCTAGATTCTTTTTAACCCAAAGCAAGTCTTGATTTTATTCATCCTTATGTCTTTGTATTACTTTCAGCACAGCATTCCAGACTGTAGAAATGATACTAAACTATAATCTTACAATTTTTGATATTTATTAATCCTATTGTGTCAGTTGTAGATTTGATAAGCACTCAATATCTATTGTTACATTCAAATTACTGTTTAAAATGTTGAATTTCAAAGGGCTATGGGGACATAGTTCTCCTTTAAATAACCTCTAAATTTACTTCTACCCATTATCATTGCTTTTTGTTGTGAGTCCACCTGCCAGTTCTGTTAAGTAGCTCACAGTTAAGTACTGTCTTAGATACAGAAGTTCATCATAATGTATTTTTTCAGATGCTTTCCTAACTGAGATCAAGATACACCAAGTTTCTGGCATCTCCTCTAGTGGAATACCCATTAGTACTATCTTTGAAAAGTAGCTGTTTTAAAAAAATTCTGGCACGGCTCAGTTTTAAAGTCATATTCTTTCACAAATGAAAAGAGAAAGTCTGTGATGATTCGGTGGGCTAGATAATTAAGATAACAAAAGAGAAAAGGGACAAGAAGTCCGCTCAGGACACCTGATGATCAGAGTCATGGTATATGCCTAGACTGAAGAGAAACCGGCCAGTGGCACGAGAGCAGAGCTCCTTGACTGAGGGAGTACTCTGAGTCAGGGGAGGTTTCAGGGGGCCGGAGTAGAGCAGACAGGTTGGTCAACCTTTCTTTTTCTTTTATTGTTTCTTTCCTTTGAAATGTATGTGGTAAAATATTAACAGTGGGTATTTCAGAGTGTGTATGACAGGCTTTTTGCTATGTATAGCCCCTCCTTATTCTCTTTGCGCTAGATAAGCTAATACCTACTTCACTTTTTTGAAGATTAAAATAATAATTCAATATGGAATTGTCTAGCACATTTCCTTATATTTTGCAGATAGTAGATGAAGTTTTCTTTGACCTTTGTTAAGTTTTCCTTTGTTGAATTCGGTTGAGCAACTATGATGGAGGTTGTCAGGAAGTTACTAGTGTGAGTTGTTTCATCGCATTCCCTGGCCTTCACCCTTTTCATCCTACCCAGACCGGTTTTATTGCTGCTGGAAGGAAGAAAAACTTGTAGTAGGTCACTTGATTAAATACATAGTATTAATAGAATAATGGCTTTCTCTCTCTCACAATAGAAAGCCATAATAGAATAATGGCTTTTTCTCTCTTCTTTCTTCCTAGAAGTCATAGTTCAAAAGCAGTTCCTGATTAGTCATCCACATTCAAGTTACTCTTTAAAAAGTTACATTTATATTGAGCCCATGTGCTTTTAGGGGTCTTCATTGAGTATACTCTTCAGTATAAATTCAGTATAAATTCCGAACACCTAGAATATGGAGACGGTTGTGTTTTATGAGTACTTAATATGTGAAAATCACTGTTCTAATAATCTGTTCTAATTTATCCTAAGACAAAACTACTTGTTTTAAAAGTAGAGAGCACTTGGGCCTGACAAGGCGGTGGTGCAGTGGATAGAGCGTCGGACTGGTACACAGAGGACCCAGGTTTGAAACCCCGAGGTCACCAGCTTGAGCATGGGCTCATCAGCTTGAGCACGGGATCATAGACATGACCCCATGGTCGCTGGCTTATGGCTTGAAGCCCAAGGTCACTGGCTTGAGCAAGGGGTCACTCGCTCTGCTGGAGCCCCCCAGTCAAGGCACATATAAGAAAGCAATCAATGAACAACTAAGGAGCTGCAATGAAGTATTGATGCTTCTTATCTCTCTCCCTTCCTGTCTGTCTGTCCCTGTCTATCCCTCTCTCTGATTATCTCTCTGTCAAATAAATACATAAATAAAAAAAAATAAAAGTAGAGAGTACTTGGGACATAGAGGTAAAGGATTTGGGGAATATGAAGGAAGAGTATATATGGATAAAATTCATGGGCTTATGAATTATTTTAGAATTTACTTTTATTAGCTGCTAATCTGATTGAATTAATTATTTTATGGCAAGTTTTCTTCCTTTTAACCTGAAGGTTTCTATAGGATAGCTTAGTAGGCCCTCTACTTACTCTTTAAAGACCTCTTGGTTCAATACACTGTAATTAGTTTCTAGTAATTAAACCATTCTCACTTTTTCTTGCAGATTGCGGTGGTGCCATGCAGCAAGAAACAACGAGATGCAGAGTTCGAGCCAGAAGGCCTGACATGGCACTTTATGTACCTAAAGCGCGAAGGGGTATAGTACTCCTCAAGACTGGGGATGAGGCAAAAAGCTGTGGCCCACCTGACTCTGTGGTGAAAGAAGAACAAAAAGAAGACTTTCTCTCCCAAAAGGAGATTTTTAGGGACAAACCGAAGGGTCAAAAACTAAGTACTTTTCCCGGTAAAAAGGAACACAATCGTAGGGAAGGAAAGAAATCTTCAACAAAATTAAGAAAAGACACAGGCCTTCAAGAAAACAATAAAGATAGGGTGTGTACTAAAAGGGGAGGCACAGAATCCAAAGAAATATCCCTAAATTCTGGAATTGTACCTAGTGTACCTTTACAAAGACATTTTAAACCGAAGAAGGTGGAGAGTTTGGAGGGTGAAACCACAGATGGGACAGGACATGAGAGGTTGCTTCTATCTCAGTCTTGTTCAGAAATCAGTGAGGCTCTGACTCTAAACGAACCATTCCAAAATGTGGAATTCTGCGATTTTAGTAGGCTTGAACTAAGCGGGAAAACATTTGAAAACAGAGAATCAGGAAGCAGAACTGAAACTGATGCCAAGGTTGTAGAGATACTGTATCAGTTTCCTGGAGTCCTTAGTTCTGGTTTGAGACCTGAGAGTGTGACTGCACCACTAAAGCTAAGCTCAGAGTCTGGAGTTGTGCAACAGGGCATGCCAACATCAGGTGGAGTGGTGAAGCTCAGCAGCGGAGGCATCACTACTATTTCTGTTCCTGGAAGTCCAGATGGTGTCACTGATCAAACTTGTGTAGACTCTGAAGCTGAGAATGTTGGTGATACAGCCAACAGTACAGATTTCATCTTGAATCAGAAAGGTATAGATTCCATCCCTGGGACAAAGGGTGACAGCTCTCATAAAATGACTTTAGTCAACAAATTAGAGAGCGCAAATGGCATTTTTGATCCAACAATGACTAGAGAGTGTGAGGAGAATGACAGCACTGCTGATGAGTTATATGTGAAGTATGAATCTACTGATACAGCTGCCCTTGCTCATGAAACAGATATATATAATGGGTTTAAGAGTGTAGGTGACGTTTCAAATAAGGCATGTATGATGGGCATTACAGATCTCATGTCTGATCACATAACTGTAGACAGCCCTTGTGTCATTGCAGTTCGAATAGCTGATGAGGCCTGTAGCAACACGAGTAGTTTCTCAGAATATTTAGAAATGAGTACAAATACAGCCCCTCTTCATGTAGCTAGAAGTGGGACTGACACTGAAAATTTCAGCAACCTGACCACTTGCTCAGATATTTATGCTGAGAATATTTCAGCTAGTTTCACAGAGTCAACCGGAGAGTTGATAGAGAGCTGGTCAGATTGTGCTTCCTCCTCGCCTATAAAGATTGCTGGTAGTAATTGTAACACTTTTTTGGACTCTGAACTCAGTATGTTAAATGGGACAAAAGTACTTTCAGATAGTGCCTTGGGCAATGATCTGAATTGTACTGGTGATATAACAGAGGCATTGCACGAACTGAAAACTGCTGAAGAGTTCAAAACAAAAGAGGAAAGTGATTTAGAAAATAAAGAATTTGGTATATCCTTTCCTGGTATAGAATCAGTTTCTATAGATACATCCATGGAACCAAAGTCTACTGAAACTTCTCCCATGGAGAGAAGTACTTCTACTGAGGAGAGCTGGGAGTCCATGTTTAATGATGATGGTGACTGCCTGGATCCACGTCTTCTACAAGAGGTATGTTTAGAGGAAATGGGTTCATGCTTAGATAATTTGTAGATTCTTAGAACTTGGGATTTTGGGGGTAATTTTATAGACATTTGTACACATTCACTCATTTACATCCAATGTGAGGGCTCCTCCAATAAACTTATAGGATTGTAGATTGACAAGAGAGTATTTTGTGGCTATTTAAAAAAAATAAAACCTACAGAATTGAGCAATATCTATAATAGCCAGGTTCTGAGTGAGCCTAATAAAAAGATTAAACATGAATTTAATAGATACTCTCTATCTATTGAGAAAGTACAGAGGGAAACTTCTTCAAAGGGGCTTTTCTGTATTGACAAGATGTATTACACAGGCCTATTTGAGGAAAGGAGAAGAATTTATTCATATTTATTTTAATTTTGCAGTAGTTATTCAGATAAGTTTTTAGACCCTGTAGCAGGAAAGAAGTAGAGAACAGAAGAGTAAAATAAGGGAAGGCATGGCTTGTTTTTAGGAGTATATGCTGAGTTAAGGAAAAAATGATTGTCGAGTCTATAGAAAATATAAGTGAATGGCTAGTTAGAGCTCATCAATACAAAATGTTAGATTTTTAAATTGATTTTATTGGGGTGATATTTGTTACTAAAATGACATAGGTGTCAGTGTTCCATTCCATAGTACATCACCTGTACACTGCCCTGTGCCTGCACCACCCAAGTCAGGTCTCCTTCCATCACCAGTTATCCCCTCAGAATGTTAGTTTTTTGAAGGCATCTTAACGAATTATTTAGTCCAGTCTTTTCATTTCCTTAATTTAGACATTCAACACTTAAATTTCTTACTGTAAACAAGAACTACTCCTCTTTCATTCCTTATAGTGGGTTTACATAACCTTTGCCTGAAAGGGAAAAAAATTATTTTCCTATTGAATCCCCAGTTTTATAAATGAGGAAATCGAAGCTTAGTGGGTATACCGTTAGGAAAGGTAGAATCAGGATTGTAGTCTAATTCTGTCTCAATCCAATGTTTATGTCCTTTGTACCAGACCACTTCCTCACCTATAAAATAGAGTTTTGTTTGAGTGATTTCAAAGAGCCTTCTAAAATACTTTAAATGACGAGTGGTTTGTTACCGAGAGTTAAACCAGGACTACAGAAAAATGTTCACATGCATGTGAAAGAGACAGTTGAGACTGAAGAGATGAGCCCATTGGACAGAATGACTTCAATACCAAGCAGTTATCTCTCACAGTTAGGAGGTGTTTGCATGCACACCTACCTGTACCACAGTTAGCACTTTTTATGGTTAAGTCAGAAAACACTATGTCCTGAACAGTCCTTAGAAATATAGAGCAGAAAGTTTCTACAAATGGGCGTTCATGAACCCCTTGAAACTGCAGGAAAATTTTTATATATATGTGCAGTTTTTCATAGTTTTCATCATCTTCTCAGAGGTATTCATTCCTATAGTGTGGTCCCTGGACCAGCAGTATGAGCATCACATGGAAACTGGATAGAAATGAAAACTCTTTAGCCTGACCAGGTGGTGGTACAGTGGATAGAGCATTAGCCTGGGATGCAGAGGACTCAGGTTTGAAACTTTGAGGTTGCCGGCTTGAGTGTGGTATCATAGACATGACCCCATGATTGCTGGCTTGAGCCCAAAGGTCACTGGTTTGAGCAAGGGTTTGCTAGCTCAGCTGGAGCCCCCCCCCTCCACCTCCCATCAAGGCACATAAGAGAAAGCAGTCAAAGCACAACTAAGGGGCTGCAATGAAGAACTGATGCTTCTCATCTCTCTCCCTTCCTATTTGTCCGTCCATCTCTATCTGTCTCTCTCTCTGTCTCTCTCTGTTGCTAAAAAAAGGGACAAACTCTTTAGCCGAGCAGTGTGTATAGTTACAGATTTTTCAAGGGATTCTGATGCACAAAGTGAGAACCATGGCTCAAAGGTAATATACAAACTTAAATGTATATCAGAAAGTGAATGTGGTAACTGGAAATGTCCATCAGCCTATAATGAGAAGAAACGTTGTTCAGCAGAGATTTTAGACTCAAATTAGGTTCAGAAATACCAATAAAGGGGAAGTTGGGTGAATGTAGGGAAATTACTAAGGATCCCAGCACTGGAACATGGTCTTAGTCTGAGAAAGAAAGCAGTGTTCATAGGAGTTGGGAAAGGAACTACCTAAGGGGGTAGAGAGCACAGGTACACATAGGAGGGAGAGAACAGCTTCCTACAAAAGAAGTGCGAGGCACAGAGAGCCTTTTACACTTGGTGGGACTCAAATGAATATTCAGTGAATGGATGGAGGCCATAGAACAGAAGTCGAGCTCTCTTCCTTTGTAGGGTGGCCTCCAGGCACTTTCAGAACCTCTTTGCTGCTACATGTGGATTCTGTGTGGTAGCTTAGGGATATGGCTTTTGAATTGAGTGGGGCATGGGGTTCAAACGAGTAGCTGTTTTTTCAGGTCATAACACTGTTAAGGTGCAAAAGGACTTAGGCAACTGCTCAGTATTTCGAGGAGCATGGTACTGTAGCCAAAGAGGATACTACTGTGACTGAAAGCTGGAATGTCAGGAAAATGAGGTATGTCATGTTTTAAGCTGAAGACAGCCAATGCCTGGGTGCTGTGTTTGGATATCTTTGGGGTTGCTTTGTAGGGAGGGGGTCTATATTGAGGGATGAGGATGCATGAGATCAGGAAAGCAGATGGATTGAGAATGTGGAAGCAGTTCCAACTTTGAATTTTGGTCTCCTGTGCTTTGGGTTTTAGAAGATATGATAATAATGTTAATAAAAGAAGTCACTGATCCAATAACATTAATAGTCCTTTGGTGACTATTACACTTATTATTTATATTACTCCAAACATACTTTGTTAAAGGCTAAACCTGAGTGTCTGCTTATCTTGAAAACTTTCCAAACAGATATTTGGCTCTTTCCCCAGCTGGCCTGTTTCTTTGTTGACAATGACTAGACACATACAGGTTTGTCATACTTCTAATAGGCAGGGAAGTATGCTGTAGAACAGGGTGTGGCAGCCATTGATATGTGAAGCAGTTTCCTGTGATGTTTGAGCCTCTGAAACAGCCTCAGGAGGGTAGAGAGCCTAGCTGGCTGTGTCATTATTGAGCTCTCAGAACTGCAACTCATGATGAGTCTCTAGATCACGGTTAATCTCCTAAAGCCACGGTATGAGATGCCCAAGGACTTAAATTGATAATTGATAAAGAAAAGGATGTTGGCCTGACCTGTTTTAAGACTCTGAGATCTTTGTCCAAGTACAAAAGAATTATTATTGTCTAGATAAAACTTTCATAGCCTCTGCACCTCTACTGATCAGCAAGCTTTTTGATACCAGCAATATAACATTGATGTTGATGGACACTGGCATCTGGTCTCTTCTCTTGCCATTTCTGGCCTTGATTTAAAGATAGGGAAAAATAATTTGGTAAGAATCTTTTTGTTACACAGTGTGTAACCATGTATAACAATGTATAACTATGGGAAAGAGAAAAGTAAAGGAACACCTCCACTCACGTTCATTAGTACACACTCTTATGTTCTCTTTTTTTTAAAGTAGAAAATCCAAAATTGGAAGGGAAAATTCATAATCCACTAAAAACAAATTATATGAAATAGAGAATGAAGTCCTTCATGTCCCGCCCCTAGGGACCTCATTAATAGTTGGTAACCCATCAGTTTGCAGTTTAATAGCAAATATTGATCACTGAGTTTGATAAGCTATAAATTACAAAAAGCTAGATATAATTTGTTATTATCACGGCTATGTTAAAGGCATTGTGCTACATGCCAGCTTTTTTTTTGCTCTAAAATTGTTTATATTTTATTTAGAGAGACAGGATGTGACCATGTGACCAGATAGTCATATAAAAGTCTGAAGGAAGCCCTGGGTGGTTGGCTCAGTGGTAGAGTGTCAGCCCGGGGTGTGGAAGTCCCAGGTTTGATTCCTGGCCAGGGCACATAGGAGAAGCACCCATCTACTTCTCCACCCTTCCCCCTCTCCTTCCTCTATCTCTCTCTCCCCCTCCCGCAGTCAAGGCTCCACTGGAGCAAAGTTGGCCCAGGAGGATGGCTCCATGGCCTCCGCCTCAGGTACTAGAATGGCTTCGACTGCAGCGGAGCAATCGAGCATTGGCCCCAGGTGGGATGCTGAGTGGATCCCAGTTGGGCGCATGCAGGGGTTTATCTGCCCTCCCCCACTTCTCATTTTGGAAAAATACAAAAAAAGTTAAAAAAATCTCAAGGATAATTAATATAAAACAACCATCTAAGAGATGTCCTAACACTGGATTTGATTGTCTAATTAACAGGGGTCTCAAATTCGCAGCCGGCGGGTCGCATGCGGCCCACCCACCAATTTTGTGCGGCCCGCAGGCTGGCCTGCAGACTAATCCACGAAGTTTGATTAGTCTGTGGGCCGCACAAAATTGGTGGGTGGGCTGCACGGCCGCGAGTTTGAGACCCCTGGTAAATGATCAGAGGGCTTAATCCCAAAGGGAAAAACTGATTGATACTGTTTCATGTTGGAAGGCCATAGAACTAAATAAGAGATTGTAATCCCCCACTTCCATTACATTAGTCTGTGTTCCAGATTTCTCTTTATTTCTATTATTTTTATACTTTTTATCAGGAATTTTAGGTTTACAGAAAAAAATTGAATGAAAATTATAGAGACGTCTCATAAATTCTCTCACCCTTTTATTGCTATTTTATTTTCACATTATCTTTTGTTACTAGTTCCAGCTCATGTTAACAGACTTATATTTGATATTTTTATTAAAATATCTGAATTAACATGTTATTGACTGCATAATGGGGTTTTATAGACTCACCTTCCAGATGCTGTATGTTCTAATGTAGTCTCTTGGGACATCCAGAAAGGAATCTGATTGAATTAGATACTCTGTTTATTGCTCATTTCATTAGTGGATAATGATTAGATTTCTGGTTCACACAGAAAGAGGGAACATTAAGTAGATTCCATTGTTCATAGTTGGTGGGGGTTTTTTAACCTATAACTCCTAAAATTAAAAATATCCCTCTGCGTTTTGTTAGATTTGTTGTGTAATATTTTGTCCCTCTGAAATTACATTCAAACCAGCAACATTTTAATTTCTGATACCTTTTCTCAAAACTAAAGAAAGGTATAAACATTTCTGTGCCTACATTGCGGTTCACAGGAAGGGTTCTTGTCTCAAGCTTCAGAGATCCCTGGTGTGCTTCCTCTGTCTCTGGCGGTGTGTTCATTCCAGTAAGCCCCATGCAATGTGGTGTGTTGATTAAGGCTGGGCCAGATGGGGTAGGAGCAGTAACATAACTCATAATGTTTATTTAATTCATTTGCTGTTTAGAGATGTTAGTAGGGAGGGGAAGTGGTAGGGTTGGCAAAGAGAACCTGAATTTATATGTATCCTCATCAGGAAAAAAATAGACAGCAACTGTATCCAAATATTAGAAACTCATTTGTGTTAAAAAGCTTCGTTAAAGTTAGAACTATACCTTTTGGGAGACTTAACTGTCACCCACACTTTGATTTGAGTTCCTTTAATCATTTTTATGAGAAATTACTTGTTGGCACTAGGCACCCAGATTACTTCTAGGCATGCTGGACTTCGGGATAGAGTGCGAGGAGAGGAAGAGTGACTCAGCTGTAGGGCTGACTGCTGAAGCATCGGATAGCCAGCAGTGTAAATATGTTTAAATTCAGACTTTTTTGTGGTGATGAATTTCAGGTTATAGTGTGGAGAGGTATCAGTTTGCAGTAAGGCCTAGATTTGGGACACAGGAAATTTAAGTGCTAATCAGCAACCTTATACAAAAAGTCTTTTGTGTGAATTGACAAGAGACTGAGATTGTGAAGGAAAAGCCACGGGATTGCTGAGGCATACTAAATATACTGGGCTGAAAGCACCAAGACTCTATTTCTGATCCTTAGATGATGGGTACTATTATTACATTGCCTGCCTGGAACAAGAGTGATTCATTTCTTAAACCAGTGGGTCTGAGTCTGCAGTTTGAAGGTTAGAAGTACATATCTATTGCCTGTTGCTGAAAGGGACAGGTAGGCAAGGGCTAATGTTCTATAAAGTAATAAACAAGAAACAATTTGATGTGGGAGAACAAGATTGGGTGTGATATGGGGTTTTAATTTGCTAAAGGAAGCATAGGAAAAAGTGGATCAAGGACTAGAGAAATCAAGCAAAAAGTAGAACAGCAATAAATGCTGGGTTTATAATTTTTCTTAGGTCCGATAGATAGCCATTGTCACTGACTATCATAGCAATACCTGAGTTAAGTTATCAAGGTTAGTTTGGGAAGCTTCTAACCTCTAGCATCCTCCTGTTTGACTTAGTTTTACTATTTCAGACTAGGTTAGTTATGACTTCATCAATAGTATCTTACCATCTAGTCTTTCCAATCATGCTGGGAAGAGGAGGACAAATGGATATGTCTCCCTGCCTTCTCATTCTTCCTCTTGACTATAAATTTAATCTACTACAGTGTTTTTACTATTCAGGGGATCTGTATAGCATCCTACAAGAATACAACATCGGTCTGCCATGTTAACCTTTCTGTCTGGTCTGAATAGGAGCCATATCTATGTCAATACAGGATAGTCACTTGGCCGCCTGCCCATTCATGTGTCATTACATTACCATTCATAGGAGAGAACTAGACCTCACCAATTTATCATCTGGGACTAGTAAATGATCATCTGAACCAATTGTTGGGCCACTTCACATGTCTCATTATTGTAGCTTTCTTTTTCCTCACTTCCTTTTGCCTGTCTCCTTTTCTGCTTGTGTCTTCACTTTTCCCCCTTTCTTTTTTACTATGCCTTAATCTAAAGCTATGGCCATGGCTTTCTCACACTAATGATCATCGGTATTGAGATGTTGCTGATAGCTATTCTAGAGAAATCATTAGATGGCATCTTGCATATGGCATTCTACCCATTCAGTTTTATAAATTTTTTAAGACCAAAGTTTGGTTTTGGCCTTGGTTTCTTGATAAGGTTAATGAAGGCTTAGCCTATGTATATTAGATAATTTTAGCTGCAGATAGGAAATACCATTTGAGAGATTATTTACTCTTACACTTAATATATAAAATACTAGCATTTAAAAGCCTGAATTTATCCTTCTGTTGAAAAGCACTTATGCCCAAAAGAGTATAGAAGGGGCTGTAAGCTATAATTTATGCTGTCTATTAAATATGGTAGTATATTTATTTTTATTTAGGGGACTCCTTTTGGATGTTTTTGAACTTAGGACATGAGAAATTTGACAAGGCTTGAAATACTTTTTATTTCCTTTTTAATTCAGTGAGAGGAGGGGCCTCAGAGACAGACTCCCTCATGTGTTCCAACCAGGGTCCACCTGGTAAGCCCAATAGGGGGCGATGCTCTGCCCATCTGGGGTGTTGCTCCGTTGTTAAGCAACCAGGCTCTTAGTGCTGAGGCAGAGGCCATGCAGCCATCCTCAGCACCGGGGAGATGGGTGCTTCTTCTGTGAGTCATGACCGGGAATCAAACCCAGGGCATCCATACACCAGACCAATGCCCTACCACTGAGCCAAGTGGCCAGGGCTGAAATACTTTTTACTTTTAAAATAGTGTTATTTCCCTATCTTCCAAAGATGGGAGGTTAAATTGGTAAAACATTTTAACATTCTAATTTTTACTTGATTCATATTACTATATGAAAAATTCTTGGCTCTTAATATTTATGCAGTTAAGTAGTCACAGATAACAGTAGAAGAGAAAAAATAGAACCAAAGGGCTTGAATAGCCTAACCTACATAACTGAGAATTGACTCTATGGGTTAATTCTATAAATAATTATATAAGTAGACCTAGTGACATTTGAAGCAACTGCTATAATATTATACCACTACTTGTGGTCAAGTCTCTATTGTCCTTTTTCCTGTAACCCTCTCATGGCCCTCATATTTAAATTTCTTATAGCCATAACAATAGTGTAAAGTGGTTTATTATGTTTGTGTTTAAGTAAAAGTACCCACAAAACTATTTTTATTCCTATCTTCTAAGATCTGAGCTAGGATTATTATATCACAGCCTTTGAACTTGAAGGACTAAAAACTAAAACTTTACCTTGTCTAAGAGATAGAACTATACACATCTTTTTTTAAAAGTGTAATGTTAGTATTGAGAAGGACTTGTAACATAATGCAGTCTAGCCCTCTTTTTTTGTAGGTAAGGTAATAAGATGCAAAGAAATTGTTACTTAGGTAAGGTTAGTTGGCACTAGATTCCGAGTCTCCAGGTTTCATTGAATTGAAAATGCCATTGATTGTGAAATAAATACATCTTTATTTTATGTGTCATTAAGAAAGAAAAAATTTAAACTTTCACACAATGCTTACCCTTTAGAGTTTTAATTTTATACACGTTGAAAGATCTTTTTTAGACTTAATTAGACAAGTTTTTAAAATCATATATCATTTCTTTCATAAGGAAAATATAGGTGAAATAAATTGGTTAACAGTTTTCTAAAACTTCATATTTACAGTCCAATTCTTTCTACTCTTTTTTTTTTTTTTACAGAGACAGAGAGACAGTCAGAGAGAGGGATAGATAGGGACAGACAGATAAGAATGGAGAGAGATGAGAAGCATCAATCATCAGTTTTTCGTTGCAACACCTTAGTTGTTCATTGGTTGCTTTCTCATATGTGCCTTGACCGTGGGCCTTCAGCAGACCAAGTAACCCCTTGCTCAAGCCAGCGACCTTAGGTCCAAGCTGGTGAGCTTTTTGTTCAAGCCAGATCAGCTCGTGCTCAAGCTGGTGACCTCGGGGTCTGGAACCTGGGTCCTTCACATCCCAGTCCGATGCTCTATCCACTGTGCCACCGCCTGGTCAGGCTCTACTAACTTCTTAACTCAGTCATTGATCTTGATGCCTTTCCATCCTGTATCAGCTACTGTGTAATCAAGAACTTTGAAGATACAGCATTTTTTAAAAGAATACATAAAAGAAGCAAAAGTCATTGTTGCTGGATTCTTTTCTTTAGTCTTCTATTTTCTTTTTATTGAATTTGTAGTGGTGAGATCGTTGCTGGAATCTTAAGCCACATTTGCACTTTCCTAGAGCTATCCCTGTATCTGGGATTCCCCCACAGCGTTACCACAGCTTCCTGCAAGTTTGTTATTGATGCTTTATGCTTATGCCTGTGCATCTTACAGTGTGCACGATTGTAGGGTGCATCCTGACGTCAGAGGTGTGGAAATGTCAAAAAAATGTGCATCTTAGAATTGATGAAATATGATACATATCCAGCTGCCAGGTGTTGTGATGTAGTGGTGTGGGACGGGTGAGATGACCAAGTTTGAGTCAATAGGGAAAGTTTCAAGAGAGAGAAAGACTGAAGGGTCCACAGAAGAGGAAGGATCCGGAGCAGACAGAGCATTTCAGGCTGTAAGGATAGCTTGTAAAAAGTAGAGAATGTTCACAGATTTAGGTCCTAAATTTGTCACCCTCAGAAGTTTAGATGACCTATTTTGAAATTTTGTTTTCCTTTTATAATTTCTTAATTAAGATTTTTCTGCATGATTTATATAACCAGGGTAATTAATGTTTATTGGTAAAGGGAAAAAAGTCAGTATTGTTTCAAATTTCAGAATGCCTTCTAGAATTATTTTTAAAAATATATGTTACATAAATCAGATCCTTGCTGATGAGAGTTCTGTGCAGAATCAGTCTTGTTAAACATACTTTTGGACAAAGTAATTAAGCTGAAGCATGTACATTTTATTTGTTCCACAAATATTTACTGAATGCCTAGTTTGTGCAAGATAGTATGTGCAGTGAGGGACTGTAGGGATGACATGTCCTTTATAGTTGAATTACAGAATTAGAATGTTAATTAGGAACTGAAACCCCAGCCTTCCTTTCTGGGCTTAGTCCCTGAATTAGTTCGTTAACGTTGCCAGAACAAAATGCTACCCCAGGCTGGCTGTGGCAGTGAACCACAGAAATTTGTTTCTTACAATTCTGGAAGAATCTTGGAAGTCCAAGATCAAGGTGTCAGCAGGGTTAGTTTCTTCTAAGGCTTCTCTCCTTGATTTGTAGATGACCATCTTCTCACTGTGTCTGTACATGGCTTGCCTCAGTGTCTGTGTCCACTCAGGTTAGAGCCCTCCCTAATGACTTTATTTTAACTTAATTAATTACCTCTCTTTTCTATCATTTTACCTTTCTTCTGCTTATTACTTTTACATTTCTAAACCTGTATTAACTTAGTTACCTTTTTAAAGACCTTATCGCCAAATACAGTTACATTCTAAGGTCTTGGGCATTAGGACTTGAACAGGAATTTGGTGAGACACAGTTGAGCCATAATACTCCCTCAGGTCCTCACATTATTCAGGGACTACCACACTCCTTGTATGCCTTTGCATACTTTGTTCTTTCTACTCGTAGCACCCTTGTTTGCCTTTTCTATGTATTATTTCTTTACTTGGACAGTGAAGATGAATAAGCAAAGTTTGTTCTACCCACTGGTAGCACTTTTATTCCTAGAACTTTATTACATATTAAAATTTTTTGTTTAAGTTTTTTCCCAATGTAGGTTAAACATACATTAAATGTTTGTTGGGTAGGTGGTTAGGTAGTCATGATAAGTTTGGAAGAAAAGATAGGTCTAGCTGTACTATGTTGTATTGTGTAATGAGTACTGTAAAAGTAGTACAGATGAGATAGATGCTGTAGAAGTATAGAGGAAGAGTCAGATATATATGCTTGGGGGTATTTAGGGAAGGATTCACGGAGGAGGTGGTATTTGAGTATGTCTTTAGGAAATGGTGTGATATTTTGAGATGTGCAAACTAACAGGTGTCAGCACTTGCAAAGTAATATTGACCAAAGCAATAGGTAGGAAGAAACAAAATGTGTTTAACCATAGTGGGTATTATTGTTTGGAATGCAGCATATTATAAGGGATGACATGTGATAAAGCAGGAAGATAAGTGTATTAGTTTACTATTGCTGCTGCAATAAATTACCAAAACTACCATCTCAAAACAACACATACTTATTATTTTATAGTTCTGTAGGTCAGAAGTCCAAAATGGATCTCACTGAACTAAAATGAAGTTGCTCGCAGGGCTCAGTTCCTTTCTTGAGGCTCTAGGGAAGACGGTATTGTCTTGCCTTTTTCAGCTTCTAGAGCCCACATTTCCTTGGCTCGTGGCCCCCTTCCACCTTCAAAGCCAATAATGTCCAGTTGAATCTTTTATCATACAGACTACTGCCTCTGAGTTCTGTTTCTAAGGACCCTTGTGATTACACTGGGCATATCCAGGTAGTTCAGGATAATCTTGTTTTAAAGTCAGGTGGGTAATAAACCTTAATTCCATCTACCTTAATTCTCCTTTGGCATATAAAATATTCACAGGTTAAAGGAATTGGGATATGGACATCTCTTGAGAGGCCATTATTCTGCCTACCACAGGTAGGTTGGGACCAAATTATAGGAGTTCAAAATATAGCCATTGCAATTTTAGACAAAAGGAATGACCTGATCAAAGCAGTGCTTTGAGAGTTTAATCTGTATTTGTCTTGCTATATAGAATATAGAACTAGAAAGAAATCAGCAGCCCTGAGTTGTCTTTCCAGTTTTGCCATTGACCCTCCCTCCCTCACTTCTTCCTTTCCTGTTTCTCTTTCCCTTCCCTTCCTTCCTTCCTCCCTCCTAAAATAGTTTACATTCATACATCCTTGTTCAGAGACAGTTACTGTATTTTTCGCTCCATAAGACGCACCTGACCATAAGGCACACCTAGGGTTTTAAGGAGGAAAATAAGAAAAAAAATATTCTGAACCAAATGGTGTGTTAAAATATTTAATAAAATACTGTATTTTTCACTCCATAAGATGTATGGGCATTTTCTCCTCCACTTTTTTTGTGGGGGGAAAGTGCATCTTATGGAGCAAAAAATACTGTAGTTGTCCTGACCATTGGTATAGCCACTATTTCTGATTCTGTTTAATATAAGATAATTTTATTGTGTTACAGAAGGAATACTAGCCTCACAGTCAGGAGACCTGTGTTATGATTCAAACTCTGTCAGTAATTTCATTTGTATCCTCAGGGATGTTCTTCAACCTCTTTGATGCAATCCTCCATCTTTATAATTGGGATAATTATGATAGTCCATTAGACATGCCCATCTGACAGAGATAGAAAGATAACTGTATTCCAAAATAATGTAGCATATATTATTTTTTTTGTTTGAAGAAAGTAACTGGTTTGTGATTTAAGAACTTTTTGTTTTCCTTTTGTAACTTGAAGAACCAAGGGTCAAAACAAAAAACAATAAAAAAAAAAAAGCCTGACCAGGTGGTGGCGCAGTGGCTAGAGCGTTGGACTGGGATGTGGAGGACCCAGGTTCGAGACCCCACAGTCAGGGCACATATGAGAAAGCAATCAATGAACAACTAAGATGTCGCAACGAAAAACTAATGCTTGATGCTTCTTATCTCTCTCCATTCCTGTCTGTCTGTCCCTGTCTATCCCTCTCTCTGACTCTCTCTCTGTCTCTGTAAAAAAAAAAAAAAAAAAAAAAAGGTAAAAAATAAAAAGCTCAGTGATCCATGCCTTGTCAACCTTATAATCTTTCTACTCTTTTGATCCCTCTACAAATAGGAATCGGGACAATCATAGGAAATCAAGCACTATTTCATAGACTTGTTTTTAAGACCAGATTCCTAGGCTATAAGATAAAACCCTCATTTTGGGGAAAATAATTTCATTGAATGTTTTTGTTTATGTATATGAAGGAATACACAGATTTTACTTAGGCTTTATAAATGGCAAGATAGATCATTGATAAAAATGCTAAAATGTTTGTGATTTATAACTTAAAATGATTGTTTGTAGACTTTCCCTTGGTCTCTAACAGGGGTCTCAAACTCAACTCAGCATGTGGGCGGCAGAGCAAGATCACAGCCATTCGGCGGGCCACACTAGGTCTACAAAAGGCAACTGTTACGCAACACTTTTCTCACTGCAGTTGAAAACAAAAAAAAATCAGTACAACAAGCACAATCGTACATGCAGTTTACTCAGTGTCACAAAACGACCAGAAACTGTAGTTCGCATCACAACTGCTGTTAACTAAGCTAATATCTAGCTCGGGTGCTAGAGAAATGAAAAATACAAGTAGGCCCCTAGGCTTACTTAATTTTATCCAAAATATTTTGAACTTCGTGGATTAGTCTGCGGGCCGCACAAAATTGTTCGGCGGGCCGCATGCAGCCCGCGGGCCGCGAGTTTGAGACCCCTGGTCTATAATAATAGATGAGGATGAATCAAATTCTAAACCTCTCCCCTCTATTGTTGCTCTATCAAATATTTCTCAGCTGTAGAAAGGAAAAAACATATATGTGGGTCTTACAATATGAAGTTTTCATAATGATCTAGCAGGTGTTGCCTCAGTACATGTGACATAGTAAATGTTCCAATTATGTACATTAGAAATATGATATAAGCTATAAATAAATGTAAGCCCTATGTATAATTTAAAATTTTCTAGTAGCCACATTATAAAAAGTAAAAAACGTATGAAATTAATAATATACTTTAATCTAATAGATCCAAAATAATATTTCAACATGTAATCATGATATAAGAACATATTGAGAATTTAAAATTTTTTTGTGTTCTTTGAAATCCAAGGCATATTTTAAACATTAAAAACACATCTACAGCCTGACCTGTGGTGGCGCAGTGGATAAAGCGTCAACCTGGAAATGCTGAGGTCGCCGGTTCGAAACCCTGGGCTTGCCTGGTCAGGGCACATATGAGAGTTGATGCTTCCAGCTCCTCCCCCCTTCTCTCTCTCTCTGTCTCTCTATCCTCTCTCTTCCTCTCTAAAAATGAATAAATAAAATAAAATTTAAAAAAACAAACAAACAAACAAAAAACACATCTACATTCAGACTAGCCAGATGTCAAGTACTCATGTACTGGACATTGCAGGTCTTCTGCAAAGGTGTCTACATAATCAGTGCATTGAATCTTCAAGCCTCTATACTGCCATGTCTAGTGCATCTGTGACAGAGGTCCTGTGCTCTCCCCTGACACATAGTCTTGCTGCTTTATACCTTATACCTCTTCCAGCTCGATACCTTACTTGACTCTTAGACATTCCCTTCTGTGCCACATTGTCCTCTCTCCTTGACTTTGTCAAGGCCCCTTTTCATGTTTTGCTGAGATTTTCAGGAGAGAAAGCAACATTAACTGTGGCTTCCTACCTTTACCATACTTCCACAAAAAATGTTTTACCAGTAGAAGTGTAAGCTGATCCCAATAATATTCGAACTTTGGAGAAATGAAACTTTATCATCTTAGGAAAAGAGAGGAATCCCTGATAACAGTAGTCTGAGTTTATGGGTAAAATTGGCCAGATGTATGTAACTTGTAGGCTTTATAGCTATTGTTTCATAAAATATAGAATAAGAATTGTGTTTTTTGCTATTATTAATAGTTTGTATTTAATCAGTGCTAGAAGTTAAAATGCTTAGTAGTTTGTTTAGAAATGGGATATAATTATACAAATTCAATTTTGCTGATTAGTTGAGCAAAGGATCTTAATGACATTTTCTTACTATATCATCTTGTCTCTTTTTCCTTTCTCTTTGTAATTATTTCTTAGGATTTTTTTTGTTTGTTTGTTTGAGAGAGAGAGAGAGATGGTCAGACAGAAAGGAGAGAGATGAGAAACATCAACTCGTAGTTGTATCACTTTAGTTGTTCATTGATTGCTTCTCATTTGTGCCTTGACTGGGGGGCTCCAGCTCAAGCCAGTGACTTTGGGCTTAAGCCAGCGACCATGAGGTCATGTCTATGATCCCATGCTTAAGCTGCAATCCTGCACTCAAGTTGGTGAGCCCGTACTCATGCTGGCAACCTCAGGGTTTCAAACCTGGGTCCTCAGCATCCCATGTTGACTTTCTATCCACTGCACCACCACTGGCCGGCAAGATTTATATTTTTTATAGTCTTGTATTGTTTACCTGTCACAATGCACTATTTAGCACCAATTTGTAAATGCATGGACATGCAGTACTTTGTTTTGTTTGTTCTTTGCAAAGTAGATCTGAAAGCCAATGCCAGAAATCCAAAAATGAGATAAAGGAAACAATTCCATTTACAATAGTATAAAAAATATTTAGGATTAAATTTAACAAAAGACACATAAAACTTGTACTCTGAAAACTGCAAAACATTGAAAGAAATTAAAGAACTACATAAATAGACATTGCAGTGTTCATCTCTTAATAAAATTAATGTACTTCCCAGATTGATTTACACATTCAACACAATCCCAGCTGTCTTTTTTTTTGTACAAATGACAAACTAATCCTCAAATTCATATGGAAATACAAGGGATCCAGGGTAACTAGTGATTTTGAAAAAGTAGAACGTAGGAGGACTCAAACTTCCTGATTTAAAACCTGTTATAATAAAACTACAGTAATCAAGACTGGCACTGATGTAAGGATGGACTTGCAAGTGATTGAAGACTCCCCTTGTTTCTGGTGCTTGAATTATTCTAAACTGATATACCAGGCCACTCTAGCCTTTTAAGCCGTGGCGCAGTGGATAGAGCGTTGGAACTGGGACGCTGAGGACCCCGGTTCAAAACCCCAAGGTCGCCGGCTTGCGGGCTCATCTGGTTTGAGCAAGGCTCACCAGCTTGAGCCCAAGGTCACTGGCTTTGAGGAAGGGGTTACTCAGTCTGCTTGTAGCCCCCCGATCAGGGCACATATGAGAAAGCAATCAATGAACAACTAAGGTGCCACAACAAAGAATTGATGCTTCTCATCTCTCTCCCTTCCTGTTTGTCCCTGTCTGTCTCTGTCACATATACACAAAAAATAAATAAAAAAGTAAAAAAAGGAATTTGTTAAAGGCCCTGGCCAGTTGACTTAGGGTTAGAGCATCAGCCTGGTATGTGGATGTCCCGAGCTTGATTCCTGGCAGGGCACATAGGAGAAGCACCCATCTGCTTCTCCACCCCTCCCCCTCTTGCTTCTCTCTCTCTCTTCTTCTCCTCTCCTACAGCCATGACTCAATTAGAGCAAGTTGGCCCCAGGCACTGAGGATGGCTCCATTGCCTCTGCCTCAGGTGCTAAAAATTGGCTTTAGTTGCAACAGAGCAAGGGCCACAGATGGGTAGAGCATTGCCCCCTAGTGGGCTTATTGGGTGGATCCTGGTTGGTGCACATGTGGTAGTCTGTCTCTGCCTCCCCTCCTCTCACTAAATAAAAATAAAAAAGAATTTGTTAAAAGTTTAGTTGATAGAATCTTCTTGCCCACTTGTGTGGTGGCCACTTCTTTCCATGATCTGCCAAAGGCAAACACTTTATATGTGTCCTGTTTCTCTTTGGAGGGACTTGTCATTCTGTGGATTTTAGTTTTCTTGGTTGTCATGGATACTCAGCTGTCTGTCTAGTGAACTCAAGAAACGTGATTTTATAGATCAGCTGGTCTTACTGTTATAGTAGAAGGAATATTTTCTTTCTGTTTTCTGCATCTGAAGAGCAGAAATAGCTTGGTCCATATAGATTCAGCACTCATTAAATTTTGTCTAAAGTAGGTTGAATTCATTGAATACTTAAGTGCCAGGTAGTATGCTAAGCACTTACTGCATCATCTCCTTTAATCCACACAACTCTCTGTGAGGTATAAGTATTATTATTATTCCCTTTTCTTTTTCTTTCTTTTTTTTGTGACAGAGACAGAGAGACAGATAAAGGGACAGATAGGGGCAGACAGATAGGAAGGAGAGAGATAAGAAACATCAGTTCTTCATCGCAGCACCTTAGCTGTTCATTGATTGTTTTCTTATATGTGCCTTGATGAGGGGGCGTCGGCTACTGCAAAGCAAATGACCCCTTGCTCAAGCCAGCGACCATGGGGTCATGTCTGTGATCCCCACTCAAGCCAGTGACCCCGAACTTAAGCTGATGAGCCCATGCTCAAGCTGGGTGAGCCCACACTCAAGCTGGTGACCTCAGGGTTTCAAACCTGGGTCCTCTGCACCCCAGTCCGACGCTCTATCCACTGCACCACCACCTGATCAGAAAGAAAAGGAGGGAGGCGCAGGAAGCATCAACTCCCATATGTGCCTTGACCAGGCAAGCCCAGGTCTCACCAGCGACCTCAGTGTTCCAGGTTGATGCTTTACCCACTGTGCCACCACTAGTCAGGCTACCATGTTTTTAGCTGTAAAACTGAAGCTTAGTAGAGAAAAGAAACTAGAGACACTGCAATAAACTTTTTTGTTGATTTTACTTAAATCACCTTTCCTCTTTCCTACCTCCTGAATAAAATTCTTGAATTCGTTTTTTTGCTTCTCCAAGTAAAGGAGATGTATCCTGACATTGCAGGTTCTCACTTCCCCATTTGCTGGGTAAAGAGGCAAAGTATAAAGAGGGAAAGCTTGAAGAGATCTACTAGGGCAGCGGTTCTCAACCTGTGGGTTGTGACCCCGGCGGGGTCGCCTAAAGCCATCGGAAAATACATAATGCATATCAGGTATTTACATTCCGAATCATAACTGTAGCAAAATTACAGTTATGAAGTAGCCACCAAAATTATTTTTTGGTTTGGGGTCACCGCAACATGAGGAACTGTATTGCGGGGTCACAGCATTAGAAAGGTTGAGAACCACTGTACTAGGGCATTTGATTAACAGAGAAGACATACTTCAGTTTGAAGGTTTGGGGGTCAGTACTAGCATCTAGGTTCGATAACAGGTGAAAGGACAAAATGACTCTCGTGACTTCATTGCCACCTTCCATTTTTCTTTTTCCCTTCTGCTTCCAGTATAAAGTAGTTAACGATCTTCAGTTTTTTTCATAAGATAGGATTCTGTTTGTTTTGTTTTTTTGAAAAATACAGTAACCGAATTTAATACATAGATATGTATGAGAATCCTGCATACATCAGTCAGAAACTTCACATGCATGAGAGGTTCTTAGAATTCTAAGTATTTTTTATTACTATTAATTTCTTTACTAACCTGCAATGTGGGAATTCTTTTAGGTAGCTCTCATGCTAGTAATCTTAAATATAATTACTTGTACCACTTAAATTTGCCTTAACAAATTCCTTTGTAAGCTACATTCAATAAAAAGTGGACTAACAGTGTTTTCATTTTTTAAAATTTTGTTTGGTTTTTGTTCAATTCCAAAAAAGAAACTATGAGTCTAATCAATAAGCTCAAATAAAACAAATGTTATTAATTTATCTCTAAAGCTATTTTCTGAAATTCATTTTGTAAGATGTGCCATTTGTAACTCACCACATTAATCATTCTACATTTTCTCACACACTAGTTGATAGATGCAAGTTAAGTTTCATGCATTGCCTGTCTTTGCTAAAAATTCAGTAACTTTTCAAATATTCCATGTGTATAATATAAACTGGGTGATAGAACCCTGGCCATTATTCTGTTTAGGAACAACATTAAGTCAGAGACGATGTTAAAGGTTAAGGAATAGGAACATGGAGACAAGGAGGAGGATTGTTTTGGGAGGATATTTTTTAATGCTCTGACTTGATGTAACAGTCACTAATATGCTTCCTCCTCCTTAGTTATCAGGGAATATGAAGAATACAAAAAGCATCCAGGAGCCTAGATTTGATTATTACAACAGTGAAGTGCCTGATATTGACCTCAGTGATTGTGAATTCCCACATGTCATTGAAATTTATGACTTCCCCCAAGAATTTCGAACTGAAGACCTCCTACGGGTTTTCTGCAGTTATCAGTAAGTATTTGCAAATGTTGGAGGTGTTAGGGAATGTGGGATGAAGTTTTCTTAAAAATGTCTTCTGAAAAGTTACCTCTTTGTTTTCATATTTCCTATTATTAACTTTAGCATCAAGTTTGTTTATTGTCTTTTTCAAAGTCCATTAGAAATACTCTATATCAAACCATTCTTTATTTCCCTAGAAATGCTAAATAGTCTGTCTAGATTCCATTTAGCATTTAGGAAGACCAATATTAATGATGACTTTTAAATCTGTCTTCATGATGCATTTAGTTAATTTATATTTATTGTAATTATTGATATACAGTTAACCCTTGAACAAGGTCGGGGTTAGGAGTGCCGACCAATCCACACAGTCAAAATCCGCGTATAATTTCTGACTCTCCAAAAACTTAACTATTAGTAGCCTGCTGTTGACTGGAAGCCTTATTGATGACATAAACAGTTGACTATTTTTTGTATGTTATATATATTATATACTATCTTTTTACAAAAAATAAGATAGAAAAAAGAAAATGTTAGAAATTCATAAAGAGACAGTACTATAGTATATTTATTAATACTGTACATTTGAACAAATTCACATGTAAGTGGAACTACAAGTTCACAGCCATCCATTTTCAAGGGTTAACTGTATTTGGATGTATGCCTGCCATCTTTTTTTTGTGTGTTTACTTGTCCCATCTTTTTCTCCTCTTCTTGCCTTCTTTTGGATTAATGAGGTATTTTTTCCTCAGTGTATTTTGGGGGAAAATGACACTCTGTTTCTATTCTTTGGTGTTACTTTAGGAATTACAGAATGCATGCTTAACTTATCAGTGGCTAAAGTTAGTATTTTCACACTCTCCTCAAACATTGTAAGGGCTTTTAGCTCTATTCCCTAATTCCATTCTTTGTCTCTGCCCTATCCAATGTATATGCTATCGTCTTGAGCATTTTGATTCTTTTTAATTTTCTCTTTTTCCTTTTAAACTGTTTGATGTTATTGTTTATATCATATATTCAGCATTTAGATTTACCCACTTTCTATGTTCTTCATTTATACCTTCTTGCATCTCGTATCTTCCATATAATATCTTTTCCTTTCATACATATGGAACATATTATTTAGTATTTACTTTAATTATAGCCTACTGGTAAGAAACTCGATTGTTTTTTATTGTTTAATGGCTTTATTTCAACTTCATTTTTGAAAGACATTTTTGCTGGATATAGAATTCTAGGTTGGCAGTTACTTTTCTATCAGAAATTGGAAGATATTTTACTGTCTCCTGGCTTTCTTTGTGGAGGATAAGAAGTCAGCTGAAAATCTTAACAACTGTTGCTTCTTAATGTAATTTTTCTTTTTCTCTTTGGATGCTGTTAAGGTTTTCTCTTTGTCTTTGGTATTCTGCATTCTTAATATGATATGGCTTTGTGTTTATTTATTCTTCTTGAGATTATTTGGGCTTCTTAACTCAGTGAATTAATGTTTTGCATTGATTTTAGAGAGCACCTCAGGCATTATCTCTTCAAATACTGCCTTTGTACAGTTTCTCTCTTTACCTTCTCAAAGATTCCAATGAAACGTGCTCACTTGATCTCTCACTTAATTCTCATGTTATCTCTCAGTTTTCATCTCTTTGCTTCATTCTATATCATTTCTTTAGCTCTAGTTTCCCATTTACTAATTTTTTTCTTCAGCTGTATTTAATTTGCTATTAAATCTGTCATTGAATTTTTATGTGTGTGTGTATCAAGAGAGAGTCAGAGAGAGGGACAGATAGGGACAGACAGACAGGAAGGGAGAGAGATGAGAAACATCAATTCTTCGTTGTGGCTCCTTAGTTGTTCATTGATTGATTTCTCATATGTGCCTTGACCGGGGGGGGGGGGGGGGGCGGGGGGCGCTACAGCAGACCGAGTGACCCCTTGCTTGAGCCAGCGACCTTAGGCTCAAGCTGGTGAGCCTTGCTCAAACCAGATGAGCCTGTGCTCAAGCTGGCGACCTCGGGGTCTTGAATGTGGGTCCTCCACATCCCAGTCCCACGCTCTATCTACTGTGCCACCGCCTGGTCAGGCTGTTCATTGAATTTTTAAATTTCATTTTGCTTTTTATTTTTTAAAATTCTCTGTATTTTTTTCATATTTGCATGGTAATTTGTGTGTGTGTGTGTGTGTGCGTGTGTGTCAGAGAAAGAGAGAGAGGGACAGATAGGGACAGACAGACAGGAAGGGAGAGAGATGAGAAACATCAATTCTTTATTGCAGCTCCTTAGTTCATTGATTGATTTCTCATATGTACCTTGACGAGGGGGCTCCAGCTGAGCCAGTGTCCCCTTGCTCAAGCCAGAGATCTTGGACTCAAGCTGGTGAGCTTTGCTCAAACCAGATGAGCCCGTGCCCAAGCTGGCGACCTCAGGGTCTTGAACCTGGGTCCTCCACATTCTAGCTTGACATTTTATTCATTGCGCTACCACCTGGTCAGGCTGCATGGTCAATTTTTAAGTTTCTTGTTTCTCCAAATATTTTCTAGATTAAAAGAATTTTTTTTCCTTTTTCTTTTCCAAGTGAGAGGAGAGGAGATAGAGAGACAGACTCCTACACGGGCCCTGACTGGGATCCGCCCAGCATCCCCCATCTGGGCCAGTGCTCTGCCCATCTGGGGTCATGCTTTCAACCGAGCTATTTTTAGCACCCGAAGTAGAAGCTCCACAGAGCCACCTCAGCACCCGGGGCTGATGCACTCGAAGCAATTGAGCCATGGCTGCAGGAAGGGGGAAAAAGGAGGGATGGAGGGGTGGAGAAGCAGATGGTCACTTCTTTTGTGTGCCCTAACTAGGAATCGAACCTGGGACAGCCTCATGCTGGGCCGACGTTCTACCACTGAGCAAACCAGCTAGAGCCAAAAAATATCTTTAAGTATATTAAACATAGACCTTCTACAGTTTTTTTTTGGTAATTACTTTACCTAATGGCCTTTTAGTTCTGTTTCTGCAAATTCTCACTCACACAGTGCCTTGCTTTTTTTGGAGATTTAATTCTTTTATTGTGAGCTGGCCATTTTCCTTCAAATTTTATTTATGGAAATTGAGGCCTACAATAAAAGAAGAGGATTTCTCCTGAAAAGATTTGTTTTTATCTGCCAAGCACCAAGGGCACTAATAGTCTAGGAACACTGTAAATTAAATTATTGATCTGAGTTTATTCTGACCATTCAGTTTGAAATAGTCAAGTGGAGAATGATAAAAAATGATTGTTCAATGTCTTGACTAGTTTATTTTAACAGTACTTATAAGTGTCCACTCTCTTGGCAGTCTTTGATGTAGTGCCAATGCCTTTTTTAAAAGTTTACTGGTCTACTTGTAAAAGAGTTATTGTATGTCACTGTCATAATGTTCCAGTTTCATTTCTTTACAATAGAATAAGAACTTTAATGTACCTGTGGAGTCATCTGAGTGCAAATTGCTTTTAGGGTAAAATGTTTTCTCTGATTTTTATACCTGTTTTGCCCAAACATAATTGTTGGCTTTTTATTGGTTTTTTTAGTGACTTTACCTTTCTCTGGTCTTCCAAAGCATTCAACTGATTTTTTTATAGACACACAGCTTTTCTATTTCACACCCATATTTCATTGGTTTAATTTTGTTCAGTTAAATTATGTTGTGAAATATAAATTTAAATAAATGGGGTTGAAAACAATTGTACTGACTCTAGCTATGTGTATCATTCCTAAATATATAGGAGAAGGTAAAAGAGTCAGAAGTATTCCTCTGCATCTCTAGCTTATAAGGGAAAAAAAAAAGCTTCAGGAATAAAAAGTTATCCAGAAAGAAAGTTATTTTCTACTGATTTTCAGGGTCTGAAAATAACTCAATACCAAGAAGGATTATATTTTAATGTTCCAATCTTGATAGTAAAAATGAACTATGTCTGTGGTCTGATACTAAAATTTTAAATTCAATTCATTTATCTCTTGGATTTGTAAGATTTTATATCAGAGGATAGCCTCCAACTTTTTTTTTTTTTTTTGTATTTTTCTGAAGCTGGAAACGGGGAGAGACAGTCCAACAGACTCCCGCATGCGCCCGACCAGGATCCGCCTGGCATGCCCACCAGGGGGCGACGCTCTGCCCACCAGAGGGTAACACTCTGCCCCTCCGGGGCGTCGCTCTGCTGCGACCAGAGCCACTCCAGTGCCTGGGGCAGAGGCCAAGGAGCCATCCCCAGCGCCCAGGCCATCTTTTGCTCCAATGGAGCCTCTCTGTGGGAGAGGAAGAGAGAGACAGAGAGGAAGGAGAGGGGGAGGGGTGGAGAAGCAGATGGGCGCTTCTCCTGTGTGTCCTGGCCGGGAATCGAACCCGGGACTTCCGCACGCCAGGCCGACGCTCTACCACTGAGCTAACCGGCCAGGGCCAACTTTTTTTTTTTTTTCTTTTTCTTTTTCTTTTTCATTTTCTTTTCTTTTTTTTTTAAGTGAGAGGAGGGGAGGTAGTGAGACAGGCTCCCGCATATACCCCAACCGGTATCTACTATAGGGTAACCCTGTGTTGGGCTGATGCTCAAATCAACTGAACTGTTTTTAGCACTTGAGGCTGATGGGCTCAGACCAGCTGAGCTATCCTCAGCACCCATACCCACATTCAAACCAATTGAGCCACTGGTTGTGGGAGGGGAAGAGGGAGAAAAGGGAAAAAAGGATGGGGAGAGAAGCAGATGGTCACTTCTCTTATGTGCCCTGACCAGGAATCAAACCCATTACATCCATACACCAGGCTGATGCTCTGTCCACGGAGCCAACTGGCCAGGGCCCCCCTTAACTTTTTCTTAAGCCAGATAGTAAATAGTTTAATCTTACCTGTAAAACTTTTTTTTCAACTTTGCCATTGTTGCACAAAAGCGGCCGTAGATATTATGTAAACAAATGAGCATAGCTGTGTTCAATAAAACTTTATGTATAAAAACAAGTTTCCTGGTTTTTTTTGTAAAGTTCCAGAATAGGCAAAGCTAGCTAACAGCTATGTACCTCATTTATATTTGGTTGGGGTATGGATGTGGGTGTCAGTTCTATAAAGGAAAGAAGGGATGTTAACAATCTCTGCAATAGACCGTATTCTAAATATCATATATAGTGGTCAGTCAGTCTAATTCATTACCAGTTATGTTAAGACCTAGTATCCAGAGCCTCTGCCATATAAAATGCATAATGGGTTTAAAAAAAGCCATCGAGACTAAATCACAAGGTAGAACTACCCAGGTTGTCATTATAATTATGACTTTTAAAACCTAGGATCAATTTTGTTGGTGTCTAGACTTTCCTGAAGATTAGTTAATTCTAATGAATTATTAACTTCCCTTTGGTTTGTTTCCTTTTAATCTTACCTGTAAAACTTTTTTTTCTTATCAAATCTAAAATCACCCTCAAAAGAGAAACTCCAAAGTCTAAAAGACCCTCCAGAACCCATCTAGATCTTTTTGTTTCCTTTTGTCAATTATCTTATGATAAAGATTTTTTTTGGGGGGGTAGTTTTCTGAAGTGAGAAGCGGGGAGGCAGAGAAATAGACTCCCGCATGCGTCCAACTGGGATCCACCCCGCATGCCTAGTACGGGGCGATGCTCTGCCCTTCTGAGGCGTTGTTTCATTGCAACCGGAGCCATTCTGGCGCCTGAGGCAGAGGCCATGGAGCCATCCTTATTTCCTGGCCAACTTTGCTCCACTGGAGCCTTGGCTGTGGGAGGGGAAGAGAGAGATAAAGAGAAAGGAGGGGGGGAGCAGATGGGCGCTTCTCCTGTGTGCCCTGGCCGAGAATCGAACCAGGGACTTCCACACAGCCGGCTGACGCTCTACTGTTGAGCCAACTGGTCAGGGCAATACAGATTTTACTATTGAATTTTTTCAGTCTCTAACCCATGTGTTTATTTTATGCTGTGATTAAACTTCCTTACATTTAGGAAATTATCTAGCCAACCATCAAAGCTTCCTTTATTCTTTTTCTCGCAAAGGAATTTTTTTTCTTCACTGATTGTTAAAGAGGAAAGATTTTTTAGCAGTTATCTTTTTTTTTCTTTATAGTGCTTTATAAAAATAGCAAAGGTCCTGATGCAAAAGTCTGTAGTAATGCCTGAATCAAATAACTACAGGCAACTTGGTGTTTTAATCACCATCTTCATTAATATTAATAATCTTCCTTATGAATATTGCTATTAATAATAAAAACTGAGTGCCACTCATGTACTAAGTACTCAGTGAGTGCTCAACACCATGCTTTGCCTTGTCGTGGATGATCTCATTTCCATTTTTACAACTCTGGGAGGACGTGCTAAGCCTGCTTCTACAGATGGGCAAACCTGGCTTCAAGAGAGGTTGAGCCTGCCCAGGACTCAGGATGGGTGGCAGAACCCAAGTCCATCTATATCTGACCCTCAAATACTGCTAGTTCCACAATGCCATATTGAGTCCATGAGGAGTTGTAGCTGAGAAAAGTAGCTGTCTTGTCATGATCCCGATAGTCCTTGTGCTCACTACATAGCTCTGCTCCAAAATAAAGGTGTTATTTTAAGGACTAGGTCAGGCTCTGATTACAGTTGTACTTTTTCTCTATTACTTGATTTTTTTTTCTTTGAATGGTCTTCTTCTCCCTCTCTGTCTGTCCTGGAGCCTGCATATGCATTAAATCCAGGTGACCTTCCCTGCCTACTTCCTCCTCTCTCTCATATTCTTCTACCTCTCCTCTGCATCTTCTTCCTACCTCTTCTTGTTCTGTGCCCATAAGAACATTTATAAATAGTACTTAAGTACTTTCCCTCCCCAAGGGACTTGTGAGGATTAATTAGTTGATGTCTATAAAATAACGGGGAACGTAAAATACTCCCAGGTAGGTCTTTATGATGGTATTATTGCTTTTAAAATTCAGTAGCTTCTTCTGCCCTCTAAGCTGTTTTTGTGTCATTATCCCTGTTCCACCTGTGCGTTGTTGAGTGTTTCTCTCTCATTCTGAAATGCTTTATGAGACTTTATTTGAAAGCTGTTTCATAAAGGAAATTTTATGAAATAAAATTGTGGGGGTTTTTTGTTGCAGGAAGAAAGGATTTGATATTAAATGGGTGGATGATACACATGCCCTAGGAATATTCTCCAGTCCGATTACAGGTATTTACCCAGTGGATTTCAGTGTGATTTTTTTATTGTCTATTTTCTTCTGCTACTTGTCCTTATTTCTTTTCTATTCTAGCCAATTGTCATTTTATTCAGCCAGTATGGTAATTGGCAGATACAAGTTTTTGAGGCATGGTTTTTTGGTATCCATATGGAACTCCCTTTTCACCTTAATTCAATGCTATTTGGAGAGAGAGTCAACTCTTTTAAAGGTTATTTGCTGTATAACTGTCAGTTATGATAGTATATAAACAGATTATAGGTAGAGATTTAAGAAGCCTGTATGACTAAATCTTACAATATTTAAGATTTTTTCCCCCAGACAAATGAATTTGCAGTAACCCTTTAACCTACCCATTGAGAGGGTATATTACCTACTTTCCGAATATATGATTGGATCTTTTCACATATATCGGTGGCCTCATGATAGATGTGATGCAGAGGCATTCAAAGAGATTAGATATTTTAGACCTTGTCTGAACCACCTAGAATGGAGGTCTGCATACTTACTCTGTGAAGGGCCTGATAGAAAATATTTTAGGGCATATGGTCTCTGCCGCTATTGAACTCTGCCGTTGTAGCAAGGAAGCAGCTATAGACGGTATGCAAACAAATCAGCGTGGCTCTGTTTTAGTAAAACTTTATTTACAAAATCAGGTACTTGACTGGATTTGATCACTGAGCCATAGTTTGTTGATCCCTGATCAAAAATAATTGCTGTCATCTGACCTGTGGTGGCACAGTGCATAAAGCGTCAACCGGGAATGCTGAGGTTGCCAGTTTGAAACCCTGGGCTTGCCTGGTCAAGGCACATACAGCAAGCAACCAGGGAACAACCAAAGTGAAGCAACTCTGACTTGATACTTCTTGCTCCACTCTCCTCTCTGTCTCCTTTTTCTGTGAAATCAATAAATAAAATTGAAAATAAATAAATAAATAAATAAATAAAATAATCGCTGCTAAATAGTGTATGTAGTCTCTTAGAGGGTTTCTAGAGCTTACCATTTCTTTTGCTTGCCATGAAAGAAAATCAAAAGGTGTACCAGAGAATACTTTCTAAGAAGCAGCCTTAAATTTTCCTGTGCATAACTGGTCTTCATGTCTTCTACTCCTGTTGGTTCTTCTTCGCAGCTCGCGATGCTCTGGGCAGTAAACATACTATGGTGAAGGTCCGGCCGCTGTCACAGGCCACGAGAGCAGCCAAGGCCAAGGCTAAAGCTTATGCTGGTGAGCCTGTCCTCTCAGGTTTTTTCATTTTTCTTGTTGACAGTAGTGTTATTGTTTTTCTCAATACTTGTACAGCATCCAGAGTTGTAAAGACATATCACTTTTATTTTTAGCATTAAAGGAAGTTTGTTTTTAAGGAAAAGAATATAGGGAAGGCTGTGCAGGAAATGTGGCATCCGAGCAGCCACTTGGAGAGAGTGGGAGGTGCTGACTGCAAGCTCTGCAGCAATCATTTTCTTATGACATCCTTATCTAGTGTACCTCTGTGTTTAGCTGTTTGATACAGTCACTTTAAGAAATTGTGTTAATACAGATAAAGAAGGCTGCGTTGTTTGTGCTTTGCCATGTTAATTTTCTCTGATCATTTATCAGGTTCATATTAATTACTGCTGATGCAGCCCTTGTTAGTCTATTTTGTATGTAAATTACTGAGTTAAATCACTTATAGGTGGAGTGCTTTTTTCCTCTTCCTCACGTCCTCCTACTCCCTCCCTTTCTCTCATTCAGAGTTCCTCCAGCCAGCAAAGGAGCGACCTGAGACTTCCGCAGCCCTGGCTAGAAGGCTAGTCATCAGTGCCCTTGGGGTTCGAAGTAAGCAGAGCAAAACTGAGCGCGAAGCGGAGCTCAAGAAACTACAAGAAGCCAGAGGTGAGTTGAAGCGATGCGTCCTTCTCTAGTCCCTTTAGAGTCCCAAATGTATTGTATAATAAATATGTATTTTCCGATGGCTTTAGGCGACCCCTGTGTTTTGGTCGTTTGACCCCCGCCGGGGTCGCGACCCACAGGTTGAGAACCGCTGCTTTAGAGCTCTCTATATTATAAGGCATAGTTTAAAAAAGAAAAAGAATGAAGCTCATTTCATTCTGTCATTTCCATTTCCTAGAAGCCTCCCAAGTATATTGAAATTGTCTATCTGTTCCACACACCAAGGCGTCTTAATCCATTTACCTGCCATTTACCTACCATTATTGTTTTCTGAGATAGGTTCGGTGTTCTCAGCTCATCCGTGGCTTTTATAAGTTTTTGCTCCAAACTCTGAGAAAAATTTTCCTGTGAAAACATAGTAGTCTTTTAGGTAGAAAACATTATTTGCTGTGGTTTTACTGGGCCATGATTGCCATGGCATTATCAAATGGTTTAGATCTTAGGTAGAACACAAATTAAGCTACTGACATTGATGATGGTAACTGTAGGAGGTATTTTTTTTTATAAAGTCAATCTTGAGTGGCTCCATTAGAGTACATCTAGATTAACCTAGCTTCTGATTATTTTTCAGTACCTAGGAGTTCTCAGGAAATAATTCAAATGATCTACAAGCAGGATTTTTCTTACCCTATAGTTTGGAGTTGAGGTTAAAATCTCTCTCTTCCCATTATAGGCTGTTGACTTGTCGGTAAAGGTTTCGGATTCCAGCTTTGTATTTAAGTACTTTTTATCAACCTTCAGGCTTTAGACAGTCTCATTGCCTTAGCCCACGATCTGTGGAATCTGCGGAGGCAATTTATTCTGAAAATTCCACTTACTGAAAAGTAACTTCATTTTTCTATTAAATGAATTGAAGTTTCAAACTCCTTGTTTATTGCCAGTCTAACAAGGCCATTAATACTTCTGTCCACTCTGCTTTGGTGATAGCAGGCAGCTTGCAGACTCTCGGCTGCACTGGCCAGATAACCAGTGACAGAGTGTGTCATGGCAGGTGCTAGAGTTTCAGAGTAGAACCCAACTAATTTTTGAAACCATAATGATTATAATGATGCAGTCTTGATTTTTACAATGCATGGTTCACTCAAAGGCCTCTTATAGACTACAGAAATGGTGAGGGGGGGGGAGATTCATCTGCTTTTTATAGATGGCAATAACAGAATTAGATTAAAGGAGAATGTGCCGTGTTCTTAACCCTTTATTAATTGGTTATCTTTGAAGAAAATGATTTCTCTGTGATAACCACAATTATCTCAGAAGATCAATAGAGGGTAATAACAGTGGTATCTATCGGAGATATGACTCTTTTTTCAGTGTGTCATGCTTTCCTGCGTATTTCTACAGATACTGCAGCAACAGTTTTGCATGGATATCATCTGAGTATTCCCCTCTACTTCTCTGTAGGCACGGCAGCATGCAGCTCTGCTTGACGTATTTGTACCCAGCTATACAAAGGACATTTCAGTGGTGCAATTAAAAGTGAGACTGGTGGCTAAGTAGGTACCCTGTTACTTTTTATTTTTATTTTTTTATTTATTTATTTATTTATTTATTTATTTTTTGCATTTTTCTGAAGCTGGAAACAGGGAGAGACAGTCAGACAGACTCCCGCATGCGCCCGACCGGGATCCACCCGGCATGCCCACCAGGGGGCGATGCTCTGCCCCTCGGGGTGTCGCCATGTTGTGACCAGAGCCACTCTAGCGCCCGGGGCAGAGGCCAAGGAGCCATCCCAAGCGCCCGGGCCATCTTTGCTCCAATGGAGCCTTGGCTGCGGGAGGGGAAGAGAGAGACAGAGAGGAAAGCGCGGCGGAGGGATGGAGAAGCAAATGGGCGCTTCTCCTGTGTGCCCTGGCCGGGAATCGAACCTGGGTCCTCCGCACGCTAGGCCGACCCCTGTTACTTTTTAAATGAAGGCCTTTAGTTGTGAATAGAGGCCCACTGTGATAATTTCCTACTATCTGTTGGTGCTGAGGCTGTACAGATTATAGGGGATGCTCCCTTTATTATGCTTCAGAGCTTTCTGTTCTTCATACCTGAGAAAACGCATATGGAGAATTCCTGATTTATCTCTTTCTGGCTGCTTTACGTATTGATGTATTGAGCAGATACTCTTGTATCTGCCTGTGTGGACCCCAAGGCTTCCTCACTCAGAGAAAATTTTTTCTGTGGAAATTAAAAGTACTGTTTAAGTGTTCCAGACCTTTTTCCACTAGAGAGGGAGGAATCAGTACAACATAGTGACTTCACATTATAGACTCTGGCATCAGAATACCTGGGTCCACATCTTAGCTCTATCTCCTGGCTGTGTGACCTTGGGCAAATTAGTTCCTCTCTCGAGGCCTCTGTTTCCTCATCCGTAAAATGGAAAGCAAGTGAGATAATTCACAAAAGATACCTGATTATCTTCGGAAATCATAGGAATGCTCTCCCCTCTACAATGTATCTGTAGGCCTATAACTACTATGTGACAAATGTTTGCTGCTGCTGCTGTTTTTATTAGTAATAGTAGGAATATATGGTGAGTCCAGTGCATGTCCTTTGTCATTGCTCTTTTTATTTTAAAATTTCATGTAATATTCTACCAGCTACATTTGGTATTCACTGAGCACCTGTCCTGTGCAAAGCATTCTGATTCCTATTTAGGAGTATTAGAGAGATGGTAAGATTATGTTCCTCTCCTTAAGACTTACAATCTAGTGGAGATATCTGCCTTGAGTGAGCAAGAAAATAGGAACCTGTTATTTTAAGCAATTGTTTCTCTTCTCACTTCAGTTCTAAAGATTTTAAGATTAAAAGCCATAGCAAGGTTTTTGTTGATTAAAAGGATTAGAAGGAAACTACAGATAGTCTGTTAAAATAACTCTGTGATGGATGTGATTATCTCCAGTTTAGAGCTGGCCCAGAGAAGTAATGGGCCCAAAAGTAACCCAGCTGGTAAATTGAGAGGAGACATTTGAACCTAGGCCTCTCTAATTTAACCCATACTCCTTCTTTAATATTGTAATCCCTCTTGAAGGATTTTGGGTCAATTAAAACTTTTTTTCCCAGAAAAAAATATTTAAAAAAATTTAAGGTCTTCAGAAAATAAAATATGGCAGGCTTCTTTTTAAGTTCTGTTTCAGTGGTTAGCAGCTCTCACTGACAAAATTCTTCCTTAGGTCTAACTTAGATCTGTATGATAGTTTAATCTGGATTCTTCTTCTTTCTCCCTTAGTAGAAATAGGGAACGTCTGGACACCATTCTGTTCTAACGAATTTTAACTGTAATGATCAAGGGCAGATCGTTTAGGAGTGGTATAATAGAGTTTTCGCTATTAACTAGCTGTGTAGCATAAGTAAGTCTGTGTGCCCAGTTTCCAATAAAGTGACTTATCTAACCTTGAAAAATTTTTTGCATACAACAGAAGTTAATGTGTGTAAAACTATTTACAAAAGTGCTTTACAAATTCAGGATACAGTTATTTATGTGATTCTTGGGAAATTACTGTTCACTATAATGATATGAGCCAGTAATGACAAATATGTACTACATATTGCTGCTTCCCACCCATTACCCATGACAGACAGTGCTAGTCAGTCATGACATTCTTTCTTGGTGAGTTTTGACTTGACAATTGCCAAATGATCAGAATTAGCATGAGAATTGAGATCTTTGTGCCATCCTGATATAGGTACTTCTGTTAATAATACTATAGAATAATCTCTTAGCCTTTCTTTTTCCCACTTGAAGAGCTCTGCTGTCTGGCACCGTGCCTGGTTTATAAAAAGATACTCAGTATCCATGCATGCTTATTGACTGACTACATGAATGACACTGGCTACTTTAATTGTTCTTCATAAATCATGATTCTACTCTGAACCTTGTCAGGTACCCCATGAATTTCATTGAAAAATCCAGAGTTGAACACTTATCTGAAACCCTTCTAATTAATGAATATGTGATTTGGAGTAAACCAAATCCTTTCCTGCTGTAGTTCCACCGTTCTAGTTTGGTCTTTTTACCTTTTTAGTGAGAAGTCTTTGTTTTAGTCCTTGAAAAGGGAGGTCCAAATATAAAGCTACTCTGGAAAGAACCGAGAAAAAAGGAAGTAGCCAATTTATTTTAAACAAATCATATTGTCTATATGAGGATAAGAACTTTATTTCATAAGCCTTTGAGCATGAGAAAGTATTTTTTAGTCCAGCAGAATGCATAACAGCTACACTGAGACGGGAAGTGAAAGTATAGATCATCCGTGAGTGCTTTTGTTTTTTCAATTTTGATTTTGATTTTTCAATTACAAGTGACATACAATATTATTAGTTTCAGGTGTACAACATAATGATTAGACATTTATATAACTTATGGTGATCACCCAGTAAGTCTAGTACCCATCAGACACCATACATAGTTATGTTAATATTGATTACATTCCCTGTGCTGTACTTTATCCCTGTGACTGGCAATTTGCACATCTTAATCCCTTCTCCTTTATCACTCATCCCCTAAACCCCCTTCCCATTTGGCAACCATCAGAATGTTTTCATTACATCCTGCGTGCTTTTATTAGACTTAATCGTGTGCTTTGACCCAGTGATTCACATTAAATGATAAGACTACATTTTAAAGCCCAGACTCAGGAATGCGTGTAAAATTTCCCTATGTACCACTTATCAAAGCACTTGATTCCACTACCTCTTAGAATAAGCTACCTTTTTCAACAACATAGATAGGCCTAGAGGGTATTGTGCTGAGTGAGATAAGTCAGACGGAGGAAGACATGCCATGTGATATAGCTTATTCATGGAATCTAAAAAACAAATGAACAGGCAGAACAGGAACAGACTCGTAGATACAGAGAACATTGGGATGGTTGCCAGGTGAGAAGGGGGTGAGGGGTAGTCGGAGCAGTGAAGGGATTAAGAACTATAAATCTGTAGTGACAGAATAGTCACAGGGATGTAAAGTACAACAAAAAGAATATAGTCAATAGTATTTTTTTAAAGGCTAATAAGCTACCTTCCAGTTTTCAGAGTCTGCTTTAATTTTATTTCATAACTTATTTCCATTTTACTCTTGAGGATAGGTGATTAATTGGCCAGTCCTTACAAGTCCACCTTTTGGGATATAGACCTGAAAGATTAACTAGGCAATAATTTGATCCCCTAGTTTGATGAATTAAATCTTAAGAACCTAAAAGTATCTCTATAGGATATTTAGTCAACTATAATTTAAAAAAAAAAAAAAAGTAATCACAGTTGTTACCTTATGAACTCCTTTTCAGGCATTCCTTTATTCTATCAATACCTCCAGGGCAGTGCTGCTCTGCTGACGCATAAGCTAGGCATCTCCTTGGAGTCCTTTCTCCCCAATGAGAAGTTAGTTCCCTTCATTTCTAACCACATTTTCTTTCATCCTAATATGGTCTTTTTCTCTGAAATGTATTTCCCATATATTTGGTGTCATCTGCTATTTAATAAACTTAAGTTCCTGGCCTAGATTGGAGATAAAAATGTTAACCCTAGGACTAATTGATCATTTCACCAACTATTGCTAAATAAATAGCCATGTTGTTCTTTGTGGTGACCCTGACTACATTGATAATCAGTCCACTCTCCATACTTACATTCCCTCCAACACTTAGGTGATCCAGACCATAAAGCCCCGGTATATTTATGATTATATAAATACTTGGTAAGACTAAAATCTAAATCCTTTCTCAAATTAAGAGGTTACTTATGTTACTTCTTGATCTATCAGGTGTCAAACCATAAAAGAAGGCAATTCGATTAATTTGACCAGACTTGTACTTCAAGTTTTCATATTGATTACTTTTTAAAAATATATATATATATTTAGACAATTAATTTTAACGGGTGACATTGATCAATTAGAGTACAGTACATAGATTCAGAGAAGACATCTCCAGGTCATTTTGACATTTGATTATGTTGTATACCCATCACCCAAAGTCAAATTGTCCTCTGTCACCTTCTATTTGGTTGTCTTTGTGCCCCTCCCATCCCCACCCGCCCCTTCCCCTCCCCCTGGTAACCACCCTACTCTTGTCCATGTCCGCGTTGATTATTATTCTGGAGGTAAATACAAGTAGTTTTGTGATGATTTTCTCTATTATTTTCTCAGGTGTAGGAGTAAATTTTAAAAGTTGTAATTTACATTTTAAATGTCAAAATAGGAGAAAGCATGCTGATTTAAGAATTTAGGACCTGGATTCCAGGTTCAGTTTTTCACCAATGATGTAACCTTAGACAAGTTCCTTAACCCCCCTCCAAGCTTCCATTTATTATTTAAAAGGAAGAAAATATTTTTGTCTCATTCTAACCTATATTTCTCTATTCTATTCATGTTCTATACTTCTAAATTTATACCTTAACATTTTCACTGTTTCTTTGTGCTTCTCAGTTTGTCTGCCTAATCTTGCTAGTTATCTCATGGTTTACAATCAGAATTTCTTCTACTATTTATATTTGGTAATAAAGGTCTCCAGCCTGACCAGGCGGTGGCGCAGTGGATAGAGCGTCGGACTGGAATGTGGCAGACCCAGGTTCGAGATCCCAAGGTCGCCAGCTTGAGCACGGGCTCATCTGGTTTGAGCAAAGCTCACCAGCTTGGACCCAAGGTCACTTGCTTGAGAAAGGGGTTACTCGGTCTGCTGTAGTCCCCCAGTCAAGACGCATGTGAGAAAGCAATCAATGAACAACTTAGGTGTCACAATGAAAAATTGATGATTGGTGCTTCTCATCTCTCTCCATTCCTATCTGTCTGTCCCTATCTGTCCCTCTTTCTGACTCTCTCTCTCTCTCTCTCTCTCTCTCTGTAAAAAAATAAATAAATAAAGGTCTCCAATCTTTAATTATAAATCATTAGGGTAGGAACTGTTTCAGAATTTTGAAATACTCTAGTTTTGGAAAGATAATATGGTTATCTTAATATTTGTTTCCTAACACCAAAGTCAGACACACTAACATTGACACTAATACAGCAGAGTATATGACTAGTCACCCTCAATGGCATATGTAAAGACTACAAGCAGCTTTGTATCATTCAGGTTAGATTTACCACCACATGAGTATTGGCCCCAACGTTAAATAACCAAAAAAACCCACAAAAACACTTTGTTTTCAGAACTGTTCAAAGCAGTTTTAGAATTGTGGATTAGCGGTCACTCTTCCCACATTGCCTTTTTGATTAAGTTTCCGAGCTTATTGAAAACTTTGAGTTCAGGAATCCCTCTTCTGATTCACTTTTTTCTTGGAATCGAGAACCATTGTTTGACTGCTTTTATCTAAGGTTGCCTTTGGAACCCCTAACTTTCCTGTTTGTGAGAATCAGAACTACAAGCCTCCCTAAGAAATGTTGTATTGTTTCCTAGACAATCCCAGTGCAGTTCAAGCCTGTCTTAAAGCCAAATCACAGGGCAATGAATTAACTAACCTTCAGATAAACAGTTTGGAATTTGCTGACCCCCATTTTTTGCCTCATAACTTTTGCTGCTATATTCTGATCATGCCACAAGATGGTGCCCAAATAGCAGCAAACTTCTTTGTCACATGTACACTGCCAGTCAGCTCCCTGACAAAGTTCTCTGCCCTTAAAGTACGGTCAAATACAGTACAAGATTTTTATAAGAGATTCTGCTGATATGGAAAAGATATGTCAAAATAGAAAGTGTTGATTCTAAACTCATCTTGTTTTCTCTAATCCCCTGGTTTATGACCAAAAATCTTTACAGACATTATCTGAAATAATAGCCCTTGGAAGGAAGCGTTTAGGCTTCTCATCTACATTTTATGGTGTCATGATAAACGGCACACCATGAAATTAGAACTGCTATTGTGGCACCTAATGAAGTGATTGGGCCACCAGGCCATGTGTGGTCCGTGTTTTCTCACCTTTTGTTGAAAGTATTAAATGAAAACCAAGCTTTTATGTTAAAAATTGAAAATGGATTTCCCAGATTTGTGCACTTTTCTTGTTTTTAGAAATAGTCCTTAGTTTTCCATTATACGTGGTCATTTTTCCATGTTGGAATTGTATATTCCAAAAGATTTCTGGTTCCTGAAAGGGCTTGGGAAATACTGAGATTCAGCTTGCCCCTGAAATATTTTTCCGTAAGATCTTAATAGGAAGATATGGCTAAAGCCCAGGGCCTACCACTTCCATTGAGCAGAAGGTAGAAGAAGAATATTGAGACATAATCTGGGTCACTATTGAAATATTTGTAAAGACCAGTAAACTGGGACTAATGGGCAATTACATGGAAGCACTAAGAGTTGAGAAATAGAATTAAAGTACATATATTATCAGTAAGACTAAAACCTGAGTCCTGTTAGATTCTGACTTATTCCATATACTTTTTATTTGTATTAGCCCCAGGTCTTTCTCTTTCTGTTATATGGTAATAGTAACATCTCCCATTTAACAAAGCACTTGGAAAGTTAGAGATACTAACTCTTAGAATCCAGTTAGAGAAGAACAGGACATTCAACTGTCTTGTAATTAAAGTTCACCTTGTAATTTAGATTAAGGGAAGACCACTGGTTATATGGTTATATGAAGTACACTACCACTTTAACATTGCCCTAATTTACAGAGAGAAAACGGTTGGAAGCCAAGCAACGAGAAGACATCTGGGAAGGCAGAGACCAATCTGCAGTTTGAACATCATTCAATGAAAGGGATAATTCCATGAATTCAGAAAATATTTTCATAGTCTTCCGATAAGAGGATCCTTCCAGAGTTCTGTGTACACGCAGATGTACATGTTAATGAAAGAGATAAAGTGGTCAAGACAGGGACTGACTGGTATAGAAAGAAGACCAGACTCTTGTCTGTCTTCATTCTTAAATGCAGTTCTTTGGAATCGCCTTACTGTGTTGGGCATAGAAGCAAGCCGTCAGCTAAGAAGAAACACGGAAAATGTGACTTCCAGGTGTCCTCTGGACAGGGCAAGTCATGTTAGCATGGGTCACACTTCCAAGATGTTTTAAGCAGATACAAAACAGAGGATTCAAACCTGTGATGATGGAAGATTTAGGCCCTGCAAAACCAGGGCGTTCTGTAGTACCTAACAAAGCTGAGAACAGCAATGTTGGGGGGCAGGGGAGGTAGCAGCTCGTACAGACGGAACCGCATCTGGTGTACTTGGGGCTCACGGAATCTGACTGTCGGTCCCACAGCTGCAGCCTTGGCGAACTGCAGTAGATATGGAGTTTGGACTCCCGAGTTTGTGCCGAGGTAGCCGAGTGCCCGGGGCTGTGCCCCTGCTGCACAGCAGCTAGGGACGGGTCAGCTTCATTCCACATAGGAAGCCCGTCGGGAGCCGTGTGCCGGTTCCAGTCAAGCAGTACTGTTCTGTTGTGAGAGGAGACATTAAAGTGCATTTTATGACCTGGAGCACTCTGGTATTTGTTAATTTTGTCATCCCCACAAAGAAGTGGGGAGCCGCTTATCGCATCGTCATCCCTCTAATGTTGCGTGGGTTCGGTGGATCTCCGGATTTTATTGAAATCCACCGAGTAGAGAGGTGATCATCTCCCTGCCCCAGAGTATACTACAAAAGTGCCTCTCCTGGGATTGGTATGTGGCAACCCCTTTTCCCTCCTTGCCCTCCCTGTGCACCCCCACTCCAGCCTCTTGCCTTTCCCATTTCTGTCAAACCTGATGCCCTGCTGAAAGCATCTGGCACACAGCATGTTCTTGGTGTGATCTTCTCAGCCGGTGCCAGAGGCACTTGGCAAGCAGACCACACCATCCATTGCAATGAGGAGCAGCCAGAATAAAACCAACACCCTGGGCAGTGAGAGCGTTCCTCCTGGAGGACGGACCAGTCAGAGCCGTTACTCGGGTTTTATCCATTCCATATCTGCATTCCCGGTGCTTTGGAAGATAGTTCTGTGCTGAGAAATGAGAGGGCTAGACTGAGACGCTGAGGAAGCAAGAATTGGGGTTTCATTGTGCTTTCTACTGAGGCAGTAGCCTCATTTTTGTATGATTTAGTCCCTGTGACAATGATGGATTATTAGCATTGGCTAGAACATGGTGAATGGGGCTTTTTTCAAACGTTCCTTAAATGACTCTGGCCTTGGGTCTTAGTCCTGACTCAACTGTCCCTGCCGCTGTTCTGGTCTTGCAGCCCTCTCTCCATTCCTCAGCATCGTTCTTATGTCTTGGTCAGTTCTGAAAGTGTCCCTTGTTCATGTTCAATGCCTCAGTCCAAGTTTAGGAGCTAAGTCCTTTCCTTGACCTGCTGTCCCACTGCTTAGACCAGTGCCCCCACCCTTTGGCTCACACTGCCCGCTTGTGCTATTTCTTCCCAGAATCCACTTCTACAAGATAGACAGGTCTGTCCAAGCAGTGTGGCTGCATTTGAAATGAAATGCAAGGAATTGTGGCCAGGCTCGGTATACTGAGGAATAGCTTTGCTGTGCTGGTTCCTCAAGGCTGAGGGTGACCTTGGACTGCACAAAATAAAATTGCCCCTATCACTTGCCTTTGAGGGGGCTTCCCTTTCTGACAACGTGTTAGCTTTTAAAGGCATTGTTACTGGTAACATATTACCCCATGTTTATTGGCTCATTCTCTTGTAGTTCTCATAATTTCTAGAAGTTACTTTTGTTTTCATTCTAATGTTTTGTACTGGGTGACTAGGAGCTTGAGTGTGTGGTTTTTTGTTTTTGTTTTGTTCTGTTTTTGTTGTTGTTACTGTTTTAAAGCTAACAATCAGCCACCTCCAACTTTCAGATTTATCCTATAAGCATATTCCGAGAAAGAATTTTTTTTTTTAGCCAATATTGAAAGCTATGGGGTGCTGCTGTTTCTAACAGTAGAGAATGTGCTTTTTAATTACTGTTTTCTAGTAGTTGGGCTTGATGTGTACTGGCTGGAGGTAAGAGGACCTGCCATGGCCCAGCGTGGACGGCAGTGAGCTTGTCCAGGTGGGAATCACATCTTTGGCCACATCTAAACCATGCCTTCCCAAGCCGCGCCCGCTGGCGAGCACCTGCCGCTGCCACTGGCTCCGCGGTTAGCTGTTTGAGAAGACATAATGCACTCTGCTCTGCACGTATGCTGCTTCATAATAGAGTGTCTGAATCTAGGATTGCCTGGAATTGACAGTAGGAGGGTCCATTCCCCTTGAGTTTGGATATGCCCTGCATAGAGCAGAGGTTTTTGCAGAATGGAAATAAGTTAGGCTTTGGACGAGTAAGCTGGAGTTCCTAGCACTGTGGTGTCTCTGAGACTCAAGTATGCTGAGGTAAAAATCTTCTGACATATTTGGTTCTGTCTGGAATTTGGTGGCTGGTATTCTGTTAACATTCCTCATCTAGTTACAAGTCATGCCAGCCACCAGTCTTCCCATGCCCTTCCCTTTCAACTCAGAGGTGTAACAGCACAACCCTTGTATAGCTTTTTCCAAGAATTAGAGCTGAACTGGCTGCACCTATCAGACATGTGATGTGGGCAGCAAGCTGAGACCAGAGCCAGTGGCTGGCCGCCTGGCCCGCTTTTCTGGCCCTCTTAGAAACTGGATCCAGCCAGAAGCTGTGGGTAACCTCCCTGCCTGAACCCGGTCAGCAGTCCCCGCAGGCTCCCCCTTGCTGCACATTCTTCCACAGACCATTAGCCGCATGTGCGAGGATAATGTTGTTACTGTTTGGGAGATGTTTGCTGGCTCCAGCAGGAAATCAGTCCTTCCCTTGTTTACCTAAATCGCTGTGCCAAAATATAGTGCTCGCTCTGCCTAATGAAGGAGGCGGGGGAGTTGGAGAGAAGGCAGAGGAGGAGGAAGAAAGCACTTCATATTCACAGAGCGTACCCCAGAACACATCCTTTTCCTCTCTTGAGGAGGGGTAGCTCTCGTGATGCGGGGACAGAGCACTATTGTAAATCTGCCCCATCTGGCACTATTCATTGACTTTGCTGCCTCTGTCATAAAAGTTTACAATCTTTGGACTTCACCCTCTTCCCTTCTACCTTTCATCCCTTAACCTTTCCAACCAATGTTTCAGCACTGAGCATGGGAAGGGTTTGGGAAGCAGACAGTAGGCTAATATGTAATCAAAAAAATGTAGGGGGGCTGTGGTGAGTAATATGTGTGCCCTGTGCATCCTAGTCAGCAGCTCAGCAGGAGTGGAGAGGGTCAAGTTAGTGTACTGGGAACTGCAAAGAATCACGCTGGTCTTGTCTTTGTAACAGTCCGTGGTGAGCAACCTTTATTGGCCTTGCGGTGTCAGACCTCTAAGGATCATCTCTTAAGTGTGTCTAAGTGGAGAAAAGATGAAGAATCATGTCCAAGAAGACATGGGATTTTTTGTTGTTGTTGTTGTTTTTGTATTTTTCCGAAGCCAGAAACAGGGAGGCAGTCAGACAGACTGCCACATGCGCCCAACTGGGATCCACCCAGCACGCCCACCAGGGGGCGATGCTCTGCCCATCTGGGGCATCGCTCTGTTGCGACCAGAGCCACTCTAGCACCTGAGGCAGAGGCCACAGAGCCATCCTCAGCGCCCAGGCAAACTTTGCTCCAGTGGAGGCTCGGCTGCGGGAGGGGAAGAGAGAGACAGAGAGGGAGGAGAGGGGGAGGGGTGGAAAAGCAGATGGGCACTTCTCCTGTGTGCCCTGGCCGGAAATCGAACCCGGGACTCCTGCACGCCAGGCCGACACTCTACCACTGAGCCAACCGGCCAGTGCTGGAAGACATAGGATTTTATACTACCTGAGCAAGAGCATATCACAGTCATATCAAGAAGGGATGGTGGCCTTTCCTAGGTTTAGTTCATAATTAAGTGTTCCTCCATAGTCTCCTGTCCCCCACTCGCCCAGACCTATCTTCTTATTCCTACAGAGATGAGTGGCTTGACTGACGTTCTTTTCCTTGCAAAAACTTATTCGATGCAAAATTCACTTCAGAAACTTGGTTGAGACCTGAAATTGAGGCCAGTCCTGAGATGCACAGTGATCTTGAGTGAACATTTTGTTGCCTGCCAGGTCCAGTTTTTCCTTGGCAGAGGCCCTGGCGGAGCCTGCGGCCCATATTAGCCAGCAGGATTTCTGCTGGACCATCTCTTACTGCACTACAGGAAGCCCTATCTGGCCCCTTCTGCATATCTTGCCCCTTCTCAAGCACTCAGCAACTGGTGCTGGTGGCGTAAGCTTCCAGGGATTAGAAACACTCGTGTCAGATAAAGGGAAGGGCACTAAAGAACAGACTCAGAGAGCAGGACAGATGAGTTCTAACTGAGGACAGATCGAGCAAGGGAATGAATTCACTAGCTGCTCTACCAGTTGTGACTTTGGCACAAGTTGTGTTGCTTTGATCTCCTTGCAGAGACTAATTCCACCTCTTGTGTATTGGTCCTGTCTTCTTCTACTCCAAGACATCTGCAGAGCACCGTTTATGGGGGACTGGGCCATAGCCTGTCCCTAAGGAACTGATTACTCCCGAAACAGGAACTTGGGGGCAAAATCCAAGAAAGACTGGGCCTCCTTCTGGAAGAGGAGTTTAGCTGAACAAAGCTTAGAGGTCATAGTCCGGAGACCAAAGGCCGTTGGGGGACAGGCCCAGAGCCATCCCAAGGCAGCAGAACCATCCTGGTTTGGTATCTTGCCATCAAAAGGCTTCCTGAGCAGTTCCTGGTGCCCCTTGGCACTGGCCCCTTTCCCTCTGAATTAGGGTTCTATGAAGGGCATGGCTCCAATAAGCTGAGGTATCTGGTGTGTGGGCAACAGCTGGGAATGCACAGCAAAGGCTTCAGATGAGGTTGTTCCTGAGACGCTGCTCCTGCTCCAGGGAGAGCTCCGCACTGGCTCGGTATGAATCCCCTGGGGGCCAAAGGAAAACAGGTGAGTAGCCAACCCCACCACAGTCGCGTCTCTTCCCCCGCAGCTCCACGACCACACAGACATTCTGCTCAGCTCATCCTGCACGGCAGTCAGGTCAGTCATGGGCACAGACCCCAGTTTACTCTGTAGAAACAGGCTGGCAGATGGTAGCTTCAGGGACATTGGGAAGAATAGGCTGGTGGATGCAGAAACTTGTGCTGTGTACTCTGCTTTGTCCCCTCCCGATTCAGTCTCCACCCTGACTTGTCCTCTCTGTGCCCCTGAGCACTGACCCATAGATTGCATCACTCTGGCTCCCTCCTCCTCTGGTTTCTGTTTGATTTAGGTCAGTGGGAAGCAACAGCAAGAGATGAGAGGGCAAAGGAGAGAATTTGGGGTGTTTTTCCCCTGTTTGGGCAGTGATGGTCCACTAACTCGAGGCCAGGCCCTCCCCTCATCCAAGCTCTGGCTTCACCTGCTTCCAGGATACCCTCCACCCCTTCAAGCCTAAAGGTGAATACAGTTTCTCACTCTTGGCTATCCCTGGATGTCTCAACACTCCTTGTTTCCTTAGTCTTATTTGCACCTCTGTAAATAGTCTGTTCATTAAATAACTGCAGACTCTCATCCAAGTGTGCTGTCTCTTCTGCAATGACCTCACAGGTCAGAACCGCATTGTTTTCTTTTCCCTCCTCACTGTCTGGGTCCCATGCAGCCCACTTCCAGCATTATGATCTGCTGTCTGCATATGCGCAGCCTGGGATTCTAATTCCTGATTCCTCTCACATTCCTGCCTCATTGAATGGCAGCGAAATCTGCTCAGTCACACAAATTCAGACCTTAGATGATTTCTTCTTCCTCTTCTCATTGTCTTCCATCTGTTGCCAGTTATCTTTTGAAACATAAATCTGATGCTTTTCCCCCTTGACTATAATTTATCAATTGTTCCCAGAAGCCCACACAATAATAAAGTCTAGTCTCAGCAAGAACCATCATAACCTCTCTGCAAACAACCTTAGTGAGTTTGAAGTACAATAGAGAACAATTCTGAGGTGGAGATCTCCTCACCGTCTTACAGCTAGAAAGTGGTTAGAGTTGAATTTGGCACCCAGTGAAGCCTTTTGAAGCCAAATCCTATTCTCTTTCTCCTACTCCTCCCTTCTCTGACGTCTGCCCTGCCTTTGAAACCCAGTTCAAATATCACTTCCTCCGGGTTGTTGCCTTCTGTCTCTGCTCAGCACTTAGTTCGTACCAGTTTAGGGTACTCGGGAGTGTGGGGGTGATCTATTTGCATGTCTCTTCACCCTACATGACAATGAGCTGTCCATCTCACTCTAATTTCTGTTCCTGGTGCCTGGCTCAGTGTTCAGCACAGAAACAGGTCTTAATGTTTGTCAACTGAATGGACAAGTCTGCCCCACCCCACATATACAAGTGTGAGTGTGAACACACTCAGCCCATAGCAAAGCCAAACATTTAAACTTAAAGATGGAGGGTTTGCTACCTTTCTTTATCAATAAGAAGAGCAACTACCTCCTCGCTCTGCCCCCACTGGGTCACTGCTTCCTCTGTTGTCTGAACTGCCAGCCCACATGTGTCCTGAGCCCTGTTCTCCACGGTCCACTTCTTGCAAGCAGTGATCAGAGCTGGAGACAGGACCCAGATCTGGGGGGTTCTACTTTACCCTGTGAGGAGTCAGCTTAGGATGGAGGCAACTAAGAAAGGCCGCATGAAAGGGCGGGAAGGTGACTGGAAAAGGGAAATCCCGACATGGCTTGAAGTAACAGTAACAGGGAAGGCTGTGGGACAGATGGGAAACGGAGTTTACAATCCATACAACCTTAAGGACAGAGGGGAGTAGAAGAAGCAGCTGTTGAGTGAGGCTTGACTGTCTGATCAATTTGTTCTGGAAATCTTCCTGTGAAGATGTCAAATTCAACTCTGTCCCCACCTAGCCTTCTGCACACGCATTCAAGTCACACACGATCCCTCTGCCGCTCCCCGGGCCCCCACAGGGCTGTCCCGCGGCGGCTCGCAGCTCAGCTACCTGTGTGGCAGTTGTGCAGCCAGACCCGGTGCCCGTCATACTTGCAGCGGCACTGCATCATGTTGTTGGAGAAGTCGGATTCCGCCACCTCATATTTGGGGTTCACAACCACCTGGAGTGAGAGGAGGGGACAGCCGAACATAGGCGATTTGACTTCTGAGTGAGCTGACAGTGACTGTGATAATCCTTTATATAATACTTTGTGCAGTCCTACAAGCACATTTACATTCTTTGCTTCATTAATCCTGACAGTCGCCCCAGGAGGTGGGCATTTTCAGATGGAGACCCAGAAGTCACAACTGAGAAGCTGTGACTACCCACTGCCCACTGAATCAGGACTCAAACCAGGTCCTCTGGATCCCCGATAGCATGCATAGCTCCTTCAATGCCAGACCTGTTGGCGATATGATGCTCTTCCTTCTGACCTCAAGGAAGCTTTTATTTATTTTTTATTTATTTATTTATTTATTTATTTGCACCTTTCTGAAGCTGGAAATGGGGAGGCAGTCAGACAGACTCTCGCATGCGCCCGACCGGGATCCACCCGGCACGCCCACCAGGGGGCGATGCTCTGCCCATCCAGGGCGTCGCTCTGTCGCGACCAGAGCCACTCTAGCGCCTGGGGCAGAGGCCAAGGAGCCATCCCCAGCGCCCGGGCCATCTTTGCTCCAATGGAGCCTTGGCTGCGGGAGGGGAAGAGAGAGACAGAGAGGAAGGAGAGGGGGAGAGGTAGAGAAGCAGATGGGCGCCTCTCCTGTGTGCCCTGGCCGGGAATTGAACCCGGGACTTCCGCACGCCAGGCCGACGCTCTACCATGGAACCAACTGGCCAGGGCCCTCAAGGAAGCTTTTAAAACATCTAGAGGAAATGAGGTCACTGCAGGGAGTCCCCATAGCCCTCCTTACCTGAAAAATATAGTCCCCAGGGCCCACGTCTGTGATATCCACCCACTGGCAATCAATGTCATGCCGGTAAGTGTCCCAGCAGCCAACGGTCACTCCCTGTTCTCCGAAGTTGGCACAGGCATAGCGCCGCTGCAGCCCTGTGAGGAAGGGTACCGAGTTCCTGAGGCCCTGGTGTAGGCGTTAGCAAGCACTGTGCTAGGGCTTTCTGGTACTTGATCGTTCATTCCTCGCCCCAGCCTTACCAGTCACAGCTTACATTCAATCAGATAGGGACCCGACGTCCAGTTACATGACCTGCCTCAGTATCAGAGCCAGAATTCCTACTGACCATGAACCCAGCACTGTAACAAACCCCATCTGTGATCAAGATGACGTCTTTAGAGGCTCTAGTGGAAGTCCTTGTTGGCCTAGAAAATGTGGTTGGAAGATTCCAGTTCTACTGTGCTAATACATTTGTCCATCCCTCTGAGGAGCCAGTGTTTACCATGCCATTCCTAAGGGCTAGGAACGGTCAGTATGCCTATGGCAATCGCACAATCCATGCCCTCAAAGAATTTAGCAGAGATGAGACAGGTCTGTAACTATTACCCAAAATAGAAAAGTGGTAAGCATTTAAAAACTGGTGCAAAGTATGCTGGGAATGCAGAAGTAAAGACCTTTCACCGAAGATTTCAGAAGGTAAGAAATTGATCTTTTGAATTGCCTTCAAGCCGGAGTCTCCAGATGCCCGGGGTTACTGAACAAGGCAGAGGGGAACGTGAGCCCACACAGGGGGAGGAATATACTATGAGGATGTGCTGACAGGGAGCCACCTACCTGCAGGGCAGTTTGTGTCCTCTAGACAGAAGCTGGCCTTGTGCCCCTCAGCCACCTTCGAGCCGTTGAGAGTGAGAAGGTCATAGTGGGTGAAGACCTCAATGCTGTGGTAGTGCCTGCAGAGAGGGCAGAGCTGTCAGTCTGGCAGCAACACAAGAGGGGCCTCTCTGGAGACGTTGGCAGGGAAGATTGAGGCACTAGGCCCCGTCATTACCCAGAGAAGACTGTTATAATATCAGGGCAGTGCCCTTCTCCCAAACCCAAGATTAGTGACCACGGCCTGCTTTCCTGGCTCCCGTGCCCAGCAGCAAGGCGCTGCTGCGCCATTGCCCAGGGTCTAAACCCAGGTGAGCAGGAGTGAAGGCTCTGCCCTGGCAGCCCCTAGCGGGCGGGGGCCTGGCGTCAAGGCCTGAACGGGAGGTGGGGGGAAGGGGCACTTCCAGGGACCAGCCTAGGAGCTGAGCTGCTGAGGACGGTGCTTACTCTGCTCCCTGTCAGCCGGGAAATTGCTACCATTGTTGCCAGTACCATCCTAATGACAACTGTGTTCATGCTATAGGGAAGGGTGCTTATTATCTCAGCACGGCCAAGTCCCAGAGCTGCTGCCCGCTCCTCTCGGCTTTCCCCACCCACGGCTGTGTCCTAAAGGAAAAGCACCGCCTTTCCACTCTGTCTTTGTCACCAGCATTGTCTCTCCCTCTGTCTGGGCCGGGGACTCCTGATAGGAAAGAATGCTCATTGTCTCCTTTTAGGACCCGTGTTCTTGCCCTGCTGTGAGGACCTTGCTTTGCTGCGGCAGAAACCGGCTAGCTTTTCCTGCAGAGCCAGCATCCTGAACAGAATATCTATTTTGGGTCTCCAGGTTTCTAAGAGTCAGTCCCCACTTTATCTGGCTTTTCAAGTCAAGGCCTAGAGTCCGACATGGAAAAATTGTCCAGTATCATTCTAACAGACCAGCTGGTCTGGCAGTGACTGCTTTGTTGGATGTGACTGGGAAATGGACCCTTGAGCACCATCAACATGGGTACCTCATGAGGGCAAGGGGCAGGCCAGCTGCTGTTCCTGGGACTCCCCATTGCCTCCCAGAGGCAAGGTCAGTAAGTCCTCTAGGAAGGAAGGCTGTTACCCAGAGCACAGACCCCCTCCCGGGAAAGGGTGCCCGAGGCTAGAGGAACATCAGGCTGGTGGCCCCTGGACTCTGCTTTGTGTCCCTATGGCCCCTCTTTTTTATAGCCATGGCACGAGCAGGCACTGACCTGTGGCACTGGTGCCAGATCCAGCTGTGGCGTCCTGTCCTGGGCCGGAAGTCGGCCCGGCCCAGGTTGTGGATCTGCGAGGAGAAGCGCAGCAAGCGCCGGTGTCCGTAGGGCCAGTCCATGCGGTCGGCAGACCGGGCGAGGCAGTTCTCCTCGTGGGCGCAGTACAGCAGGCTAAGCGGGCGGTCCTCGAGGTAGGCCGTCTCCTGCACCAGCTGGGCGTTCATCACGAGGTCTGGAGCACCTGGGCACAGAGGGCACGGTGGGGATGCAGAGCTTGACCGGCAGCTGTGCTTGCCCTCTGGCATGGGGACGGGCTTGCCCCTAGTCTAAGCTCTTTTGTGGGGCCCCAGAAGAGTGGAGAGGTTTAAGAGTCAGGAGATGCGAGTTCCAGTAACAAAGGAGGCAGCTGGCGTCCAGCTGGAGCTATTGGCTTTGGAGCCAGGCCACCTGGGGTCATGTCTTGGCTTCATTTCTGGCCATACCCTTAACTAGCTCTGAATTGCTTAACCTTTTTGTCTGTCATTTTCCTCATTTGTCAGATGGGGATAATAATAGTGATATTAATGCGATAATACCTGTAAGCTGCTTAGATCATTGTCTGGCCCATGATAAACATGTAATTGATGTAAGTTAGTATTTCTTTTGTAAAAGCTTCTCAGCCTGTAAGTGCCTTTGTGTAGCTTAGCTCATATAACCCCGTTAGGGAGTGCTGCTGGAGTGAACTTGGTTACCTCAACCTAGCCACCTTCTTTCTGTGGGCCTCAGTTCCCTCAGTGTAAGGGACTGGGGAGGGAGTGACTGGGAGAGGGGGGTTGAGGGGTGGGGAGAGAATCTCCAAGCCTTCTCCTGAGCTCTCCCTTCTAGCCCTTTCCGCTGCAGCTCATAGGCCTGCGCTTTCTCCACAGGTCCTGTTCTAACCTGATCGCCCGCACGGGTGTTCACACCAGGGCGTCCTGTGCGTTCCCCTGTGAAGCATCCTGGACATGCCTAGTGCTTCTGTGCATACAAATCCAACAGGCTAGATAGAGCCTGTGTCTTGATAAATGCTCAGTGCCTCTCCTGGTTCCTTCCTGGCACAGTGGCTCTTACCCTCCCCAGACACCACCTGCTTCCTATACCACTGCTGTCCCTCATGTGTGACAGGACAGAAGTGGGGAGATCCACAGCTGCTGCCACGTGACATCGAGAGGGAAGCTGCCTGTCCTCAGTGCCTGTCCGTGCAAACACAGGGTCCGGGTCAGGTTCTGGGCAGAGGCATCCCCTGGGTGAGCCTATACGCTGGCCACGGTGAGAGGGGGATGCGGCTGGTTTGCTCTGTGATGCCTGTACTATCACTAAAAATGCGCTTGAAATTCCTGTGGTTTATTCTGGAGAGAGCCAGCGTGTGCCCACTGACAAACCCTAGGGTTCCCAAAGGAAAGAGAGAGCTTTCAGAGAGAATGAGAACAAAGTATAGGGAAGAAATGAGAGAAATCACAGGACAAACGGGTATGCCACAGAGGCGGCAGGTTGGCGGTGCTGAGCTGTTGTGAAGCCTCAAACGTGTTCAGGAGCAGAGCTGCCGTTCCAGACGGAATATGGATGGGCGCATGTTCCCAGGAAGGGGAGTGGAGAGCCGCCCCGTGCGCCGAGTCTCGGCCTGTCCCCCTGTCCCGTCACCCGCAGGGCAGGGCGTGCTCTCAGGCCCCGTATTCTTCCAAGGTGTGCTGGACAGAGAAAGCCCTAGAGCTCACGAACAGAGAGGGTAAGGTTCTGGCATCGAAGCTTGCTTGAGAAGAGGGTCAAGGGGCCACTTGGGTTGGTGCCAGCCTGTAGCCTGTAGACCGGATATATGTAGTTATTTTGGCACAGGCCTGGCTGGCGGATGTCAAACAGATGCTGCTGCCCCAGGAATTAGAGTGCGGACAGACCAATGCCTGATAATGGTCTTGGCCTAAAGCCTTTTGGGTAAATCCCACAGCTTAGGAGAATACACAGGGAGCCTGAGGCCATGGTGTCATCACATTTATGTGCCCTCCACAGCAGCTTTCAAACTTTTCCCTCACTACAAACCACAGTAAAAAATATATTTCATGCTATACCTTGTATACATATACATAATTCCAAGAAAAAAAATGCTACCCTTAGTAAATGTATCTCATTCTGTTTTTTATTGTTCTTTAAAAAAAAAAAAAATTAACTATAGGTCATGACATGAAAATTGAAAAACACTGTTGTATGTATTTTGGTTTTTTGACAGAGAGTCAGAGCGAGGGATAGATTAGGACAGCAGGAAGAGAGAGAGATGAGAAACATCAATTCTTTGTTGCGGCACCTTAGTTGTTCATTGATTGCTTTCTCATATGTGCCTTGACTAGGGGGTTACAGCAGAGTGAATGACCCCTTGCTCAAGCCAGTGACTTTGGGTCCAAGCTGATGAGCTTTGCTCAAACCAGATGAGCCCGTGCTCAAGCTGGCAACCTCGGGGTCTTGAACCTGGGTCCTCCACGTCCCAGTCTGACGCTATATCCACTGTGCCACCGCCTGGTCAGGCTGTTATACTTTTATTTTCACATATTCTCTGTTTTAATTCTCCCAATAACTCCATGAGATGGGCAGGGCCAGGTTTGGATCCCTGTGTGAGCTGTGACTTGGCCACACACAGCTGGTAGATGGCAGAGCTGGTGCTCCAAGTCCAGCCCTGCTTCCACTCCGCCACCCTGCTGGCCCTGAGCCCTCCCTGAGGAAGTGAGGTGTACGCTTGCTTCGCAGGGAGCCCAGGCCTGCCTGCCCCACAGCCCCGAGGGCCCTCACTACTCACTGTCTGTGCAGGAGACTCCGGCGGAGAAGCGGCCCGCGCCACGGGAGCAGTGCACGGGCCCGTGCCTTTGACACTGCTGCAGGGCCAGTTCGGTGCCTGAGCAGCGCACCCCGCTCATCACCACTTCCCCGGCCCCCGCTGTCCCCTGCCAGTACCAGGTGTCCTAAGGAAACAACCAGCATCATCCAATCAGAGTTGAGAGGAACCTTTGGAATCACCTTCTCTGACTCCCATCTGTGTGACTTGGACCCTGTAAGACTACCCCCACCATGCTGTGCTCAGCCTCAGCCTGAAAATCTTTTTTTTTTCTGTATTTTTCTGAAGCCGGAAACGGGGAGAGACAGTCAGACAGACTCCCGCATGCGCCCGACTAGGATCCACCCAGCACGCCCACCAGGGGGCGGTGCTCTGCCCCTCCGGGGCGTCACTCTGTTGCAACCAGAGCCACTCTAGTGCCTGGGGCAGAGGCCAAGGAGACATCCCCAGCGCCCGGGCCATCTTTGCTCCAATGGAGCCTCGGCTGCAGGAGGGGAAGAGAGAGACAGAGAGGAAGGAGAGGGGGAGGGGTGGAGAAGCAGATGGGCGCTTCTCCTGTGTGCCCTGGCCGGGAATTGAACCCAGGACTTCTGCACTCCAGGCCGACGCTCTACCACTGAGCCAACCGGCCAGGGCAGCCTGAAAATCTTGAGTGATGGGACAGCCCATGCCACTTTGGACTCCTGATAGTAGCCATTTCTTCCATGTATCAAGGCAAAAATACCCTGCCTCTGGCTTCCACCATCCCATGCGGCCCTACTCCCACCCTCTCCACAGGGCAGCCTTCAGCAATTTGAAGAGGAGGGTCCTGTTCCCTTCCTGCCCACCCAGGTGGCCTGTCCCATTTCCCAACCCCAGATGGTTGGTTGGCCCCCGTTCTCCAGGTGAGGTGTGCCCGGCATTGCCCAACCGGCCACTATGGGCGCAGTTGAAGAGGTGTGTCCATTGCAGTCACGCTCAAAGCCTCTTGGTACCTTTAGACTCTGTCCGCTTATTTCTAGCAGGACTGCCCCTTGCCTGGTCCCAGCTAGCACTGTTTCTTGCCTGGGCTGCTGCAGTAGTTTCCTGAGTGTTTCCCTGGATTCACATTAGTCCCCACACCAACTGTTTGCCAAACGCCAGGAAGAAATCCTTTAAAAATCTGCACTGCAGGCTTTGAATGGCTTTGCCCCTGCCTCCTCCACCTCATAATTCACACCACTCATCCCTGATAGCCACACTCCACCCTGGTCCCTGATTCCTCCACCCAGTCGAGCTTCCCCTGGCCACAGGCCTCTGCACGGGCTGTCTGTTCCCCCCCCACTTCGCCGGCCTAGCTTCTGTTTGTCTCTTCTGTACACACAGTCATGTGCCCATTGTGTGAACATTACAGTAACGGCTGGCTCAGGGGTCTCCAAACTTTTTACACAGGGGGCCAGTTCACTGTCCCTCAGACCATTGGAGGGCTGCCAAATACAGTGCTCCTCTCACTGACCACCAATGAAAGAGGTGCCCCTTCCAGAAGTGCAGTGGGGGCTGGATAAATGGCCTCAGGGGACCGCATTGTGGCCCGCGGGCCATAGTTTGGGGACGCCTGGCCGCTGCTCCGTGAGGCAGGAACTGCGTCTTCACTGCCATATCCCCAGCATGCAGCCTTAAATTGGCCCAGTGTCACTCAATAATTAATTGTTGAACAAATGAATGAATGAATGAATGAATGAGTGGTTAGCAGCTTGAGCTAGGAAGTTTTGGAATAAGGCAGGGACCTACCTGGATAGCATGGCTGGCAAAACCCAGACCAAGCTGTCGGCAGGCTACCATGGCTTCATTGAGCCCCCAGTGGTCACTGCACACGGCCCCCCAGCGTCGGACACCGTTCACCTCCACCTGCACCTCCACCACACCTTCCTCGGCGCTGCGCCCGCCAGCCAAGCGCACCTGCGGGGGTCAGAAGTGTGTGAGGGGCGGGGCAGCCTTAGAAGGAGAGAGCTCAGGACTCCCCAGCTCACTAACTGGTGGCCCTGACATGACACTCCCCTCTCTGGGTTTGCCTCCTTCTCTGTAACATGAGGACGTTTTACCAGATAGTCCCTAACGCCCCTGCCTGCTAGAGAAACCTGACTCAAAGCACTTGTTCCTGCGGCTCCTGTTCAGAGCTTCCCTTCAAATCCTACCATTGATGAATACTTGCGGGCTGCAAGGGATTTCATATTAACTGTCCCCCATAGTGACCCTGTGACCCCGTTTCACAGAAGAGAGAACCAAGATCAGAGACCGGAGACTTGCCCACGGGGGAGACTCGGGAGACGGTGGCTTTCCAGGCCCCGAGGGAGGGAAGGCCAGCTGGGGCCCAGAGCAGACGCACTTGCTGCCGCTCAGGAACCTGTCCCCTCTGGCTGCACGTGGTGTCCTGGAGCTGTCTCAGGGCTTTCCCCGGCCCCAAGTCTGAGGTCATGACAGGACCTGAGCTCACCTGGTTCTGAAAGCCCATGTCTGGAACATTGCACCTGACAGCAGCATCATTCTCATGTCGACAACCATTAGGGGACCCTTCCAAGGAAGGGCATTCACTGAGGGTCCGTTCGTATCCCGTGCAGCGCACCTCACTCAGGTGGATGAGCCCCAGCCCTGCAGAGGGAGGGAGAGAAATACCACGTGAGGCTCCATCTCCAGCCCCACAGCTGTGGCCGCCCTTCCACAGAGGGGGATAATTTGTCCTGGGCCCTCCCCCCCCACCCTCCCCCAGGCCTCCGCACTCACCTTGGCCCAGCTGGGCCCCAAAGAGGGCCTCCCGAGCAGAGCCGAAGCCAAGCTGACGACACACGACGCTGGCAGAGATGAGGTTCCACCCGTGATCACAGATTGTACCCCACTGGCGGTTCATGAGCACTTCCACTCGGCCCTCGCCCACCTGGGCCCCCGAGCGGAGGCGCACCTTTAGCTCCTGCTGGGAGAAAACCAGCTTCAGGGAGGGCCAAGGAGGAGATACGGGGGCTGAGCCACCGTGGGAGCCCTGGCCCAGCCCGGCCCCTTTCAAGCTGGGCAGACACCGACTCTGACTGCCCATAACTATTACCTCCAATAAGCGGTTTTTCTCAACCTCCCTTTCTTCAATGGCAAAGAGCCACCACGATGAGACAGTAAGAACAAAGTCCAGCTCTAACGAAAGAGCCTTATGAGTGGGTCCCTGTGCTTCACTACCCTGCCACCTGGTCACCAGTCAAGTCCCTTCCTCTCTCCCAGCCTGTTTCTCCTTTGTCCTTTGGGCTTGAGCTGGATCAGTGCTTCTCAGAGGGATCTGGGAAGTGACTTTAGAGGCGTGCAGGGCCGTGGGATTACTGAAACCGACTCCCGTAGTGGGGAAGCTATTTAGCTGTAATTCTCTTCCACTCCTTCCTATTCCATCCAGGAGACCATTGCATGCGCCCTGCCCTGTCTGTAACACCTCACCAGCACTTGCTCTTTGCTTTTTATAACAAAGGGCCAGGCTCAGGTTCAATATGGGGGTATAGCTACAATGTAATTACTGTTTTTATGTTACTGTCTATTCATAGCAGGTGATGTCAGCTTTCTATTTATGGTAGGGTTATAAACGGTCCCTTTTAAATACATCCAAGGTACTGCTGTCCTGTGCTTGGCTCTCTCCTCCCAGCTGCACGGATTCCTCTTTGATAGGGGCCACTGTCCCTCCTCTGCAGCCTGCCCGGGAGCCCCTCCCCTGCGGCCTGCCCGGGAGCCCCTCCTCTGCGGCCTGTCCGGGAGCCCCTCCCCTGCGGCCTGTCCGGGAGCCCCTCCCCTGCGGCCTGTCCGGGAGCCCCTCCCCTGAGACCTGTCCGGGAGCCCCTCCCCTGAGACCTGTCCGGGAGCCCCTCCCCTGAGACCTGTCCGGGAGCCCCTCCCCTGAGACCTGTCCGGGAGGCCCTCCCCTGAGACCTGTCTGGGAGCCCCTCCCCTGCAGCCTGTCCGGGAGCCCCTCCCCACCAGGCCTTCCCCAGAACGCTGGATCCTGCTGAAAGGGGGCCTGTGCCTCCCTGCCAGGGTGCACTAGCGTGGGACCCACCTCTGCGCGGGACTCCTTGCGTGCGGGTTTGGCCTTCAGAGGGCGGAAGCGGGGCCCTGCCACACAACTGACCACAGCGTGCATGCCACCAGGGCAGGCCGGCTGCAGCCTGCCCCGCGCCGGCGCCACCTGCACCTGGCAGTTGGCTATGTGGGGCTCCGTCCCCAGGCAGTTGACCCGGTGGATCCAGAAGGAATTCTTCTGGGTCAGGCTCTTCAGCCTGGAAGACAGGGGAGACTGCGGGTGGGGGAGGGGTTGAGGGAAGCTCAGGACTCTGGAAGGCCAAGGCCGAGGGGAAGGGAGGGGAGGCGGGGCTGGAAGGGGGCCCTTCCTGCCGCACCCCTGTGCATCCTTCCCCAGGGGCATGCTCCTCACCTAAACTTGGGATCCTTCATCTTCAAATTCCAGACTTTCCTGGGTGGGAGAAAGCAAGTGGAGAGTGGAGTGGGTGCAGGCTCCTGCCAGTCACCCTGGCCCTTCGCAGTGGTCTTTAAGTTTGCAGTGGACCCCACAGTGTGTACACCAGTGGTAGTCAACCTGGTCCCTACCGCCCACTAGTGGGCGTTCCAGCTTTCATGGTGGGCAGTAGCAGAGCAACCCAAGTATAAATAAAAAGATAGATTTAACTATAGTAGTTTTATACAGATTTATTCTGCCAAACTTAGCGAGAATCTGACATAAAGTACTTGGTAAGTAATTATTATGATATGCTTTACCTTGCTGTAACTCTGCTTTATAAATTTTATAAAGTAAAGTTACTTCCCTACTTTATAAATCACCATTACTGTGGAACCGGTGGGCAGTTAGAAAATGTTACTACTAACAGAGAAAAGTGGGCGGGAGGTATAAAAAGGCTGACTACCCTGGGTATAAACTGTGCACAGATCTCGGCCCCGTGCTGAGCTGCACAGCTGCCCTGAGAGAGTGACCGGCTCACAGCGAACAGTCGTCTGTCTCCGTTTCACAGGAAAGGAACGCAGGGCCTAGCGAGCTCCCTCGACTAAATCTCTGTTGCACTGGGCTGCCCCTGGGGCAGGCGCTCCCAGCTCGGCCTCTCTTTATTCCAGATGAAGGGGCACCTTTAGGGAGCACCCGGAACAAAGTGGCCCTGGGGGAGAGGTCCTCTGGAGACAGGAGGAAGGTGAAGGCCGTGCTGGTGGCAGCTGCCCACCCAGAGGCTATAATCAGGCCTGTCCTCATGGGTGCGCAGTGAGGCAGCCAGGCCCAGATGTACAATTTCCAGGTGGTGGGGGTCAGAGGCCCCCATGCCAGTCACCCCCAAGGATGGAACCAAGTGCCTGGTCTTCAGGACCAGGGTCATCTGAGCCAGAGACACAGGACTGAGTGGCTAAAAGTGATTGGGGTGGGCAAGGACAGATGGCCCGGATGAACTGTGGGGTTTCTCCTTGGATGAGAAACATCCAGTGTTCACTGGCACGGAGCAGGTAGAGCTGTGCCTGGCTGTCATTGGCAGGCTGATGGAATCTTGTGACAGTCCTGTCACATTTCTGACAAAATATTTTGACTCCTCTCCCAAATGCTGCCCTACCTACCCTACACCTTGCTTACGTGCAACCCAACTGAGGCCTGGCTTGAATCAGAGTTGAGGAGATTCACTGGGGCAAAGCTGAGGTCATTTCTTGCTGATTGGATAAGACTCAGGTGCCCTACTGAGCTCCACAGCTAGCCACTGGCAGAGCAGAGACCAGAACTCGGTTCGTCTGTCCTTGTGGGCAGCATTGTAAGTATCTGTAGTAAAGTCTGGTTTTTAAAGCAGGGACACAATTTTACATGCAATTGTTTTTATCTTAGGAGTATTCTGTACTATAGCCAATTCTTTTTATCGATTAGTTTCTGACCATTTCTAGGCATCTTTCGGGGTGTCAAAGTTCCCCATACCTTTTTCTTAATTATTCTAAGGGATCTGTAGCCCAGGAAATCCAAGAACATTCCTTGTTTGTGTCCGTTTCCCTCCCAACCCCAACACCCACTGACTGACCTTCCAGACACACCCAGCCTTGCCAGTATCATTGACCTCTGGGAGGTCCCACACAGGTCCCACACACATTCACCCACGCGCCCACCAGCCTGCCTCCCCCACGCCCTCCAGCCAGCTGCCCTCCTACCTGTAGTAGTGGCTGTCCACGGACGCCTCGCCGGGGAAGCCCAGCATCCCGCACACCACCCTGCTGTTGCTCTTGGTCCAGCCCTGGTCGCATACTTGCCGCCAGTGGCCCTCGTACCTCGCCTCCACGGCTCCCTCAGTCACTGGGCTCCGTCGCTTGGCACTGGCGAGGATGGGCTTGAGCCGCACCATCTCCAGCCGCCGGCCCTGCAGGGTGTGGGGTTCATGGTCACCCTGGGTCCCAGCATTCCTGCCCTCGCTGAGCCCGCTGCCGGTCTCCAAGGGGGAGAGCTTAGAGCACTTCGAAAGCACCCCGCCCAGCCCCCTCTAGACAGGCCAGGAAACTGAGGCCCCGAGAGGAGGAGACATTCGTCCGAGGCCACATGATGAATACGAGGCAGAACCTTGGTTGGCTTGGGGTCCTTTCGTCCACTCCAGAGAGAACCAGGCAGGTCTGTGCCCTCCCTGGGGTCAGGTTGGGAGCTCTCAGGACTTGGGCTTCCACCAGGCAAAGAGGGTCCTTCCTCAGGCCACCCGAGGGAGAGCCGAGGATGGGCACAGCCCCGCCCACAGGATCCTTTGGCCCATGAGACCCCCGCCCACTCTAGCCCCCGGTTGACTCAGACCATGTCGAGACACCCGCCCTAGCCTATGGCATTTAGTGTGCCAGAGCCAGCTGTCCTCAGACAGAGGCTGTCTGGCGGTGGATGGTAAGAGCCAGGTCCTGCCCTGCCTGCTCCTGTTGTTTGCTTGGGCTGTTTTTAGCTCGGGGTTGTTTGTGCCGGGAAGAGGCAGCAATTGTGGCCGGGCCCTGTGGGTGAGGCAGCCCCTTGTCCCCCCTGCTGTCTCCCTTCCGGGGAGCAGCTCCAGCGATTCCCAGCAGGCCCAGCCCCTGGTTCCCTAGTCTGCCCGGCCTCAAGCTGGGGCCCTCCGTCCTCCGTGCACCTGCTCCCAGGGATGCGCCTCCGCCCATGCTCTGCTCCTTCCCTTCCTCTCCAGGTTCACCATCCAGGAGGCTCTCTGTCCCCCAGTCCAACAGGTGGCTTAGGCCAGGGCCTGAAAAGTCTCCTCACCTGGGGCCCGAGGGCATTGGAGACTCTCTCAGAAAGATAGCCACGCTGGCGCTGGGGGTGGCACACCACTCCGACATCCTCTGAGTGGCTGCAGTCACTGACACCCCAGCCATTAGATGCACACTGGTCCAGGGAGCTTTCTGTGCCCACACAGCGCACATTGTCCAGCCAGATGGGTCCTGTGGGAAAGGGGACAGGCGACACTCAGGGACAGACTCGGAGAGGCAGGTCATGGGCTGTGCCTCCTGGATGGGACCCCACAGTTATCAACTTTTCTCTTAAACCCTGAGCAAAACATGGGGTGCAGAGAGGACAAGAGTTGGCTCTCTCAGATCTTATTATCTACAGCCCTGCTTGCTGCTCTTCTTGGCATCAGACCCTATAGAATCTGTTTTTGGAAAATGCCACATAGATCTAGTAATTAGACCAATCTGTTCACCCATTCATCCGTCAGTTTATTAATTCAACATTTGCTAGGCACCCACTGTGCGCCCATCAGTGTTCAGGGAAGTTAGCCTTGTGGTTGTGCTACTGGTGGCAGCGGTGTCCTCACTGCATGCCAGGATGGGAGGGTGGAGCAGGCGGCTTTGCACCTGGGCACTCGGGAAATGCCTCGTGGAGGAGGGCATTTGAGTTAGGTATTAAAGGGTGGGCAGGTGTCTGATGCGTTCTGTTCGGGCCTCGGTGAGCCCCGCCCCTGAGAGAAGCCCATTACCATTTCTTTGTCATTTTGCTTGGCAGCACCAGTCACTCACCCTCCCCTGGGCCGTACTTGGCACTGTGGGCCCAGGTCAAGGCCGCCTCAAAGCCCAGCTGGCGGCAGGCTACGGTGGCCTCCTGGAGAGTGAAGCTGTCATCACACACGGTGCCCCACTGGCCCTGGTGCAGCACCTCCAGGCGGCCCTCCTCTGGCCTGCTTCCTGGGCCCACCAGCCGCAGCTTCGCGGTGCCTGGTGACTGCAGCCTGCTGGGAGGGGCCTGTCGCAAGAACAGCAGGAGCAGGGAGAGGGTGGCTGGTGGGGACCACATCATGGTGACTTCAAGGGCAGCTGAGGCCAAGGCACCTGGGGAATGAGTAAACATGACAATGATCACCACCTCTGACCTCAGGCCTCTGTTTCTGGCAGAGACAAAGCATGGCAGTGCCTCTGTGTGTATGTGTGTGTGTGTGTGTGCAGGTGTGTGCCTGTGTGTGTGCATGTGTTTGTGTGTGTGCATGTGTGTATGTGTGTGCCTGTATGTACGTGTGTGTGCAGGTGTGTGCCTGTATGTGCAGGTGTGTATGTGTGTGCAGGTGTATGCCTGGTGTGTGTGCCTGTATGTGCAGGTGTGTGTATGTGCAGGTGTGTGCCTGTGTGTATGCCTGTGTTCCTGTGTGAGTGTAGGTGTGTGCCTGTGTCTGTGCATGTGTATATGTGTGTGCCTGTCTGGACAGGTGTGTGTGTGTGTGTGCGTGTGTGCCTGTGTGTATGCCTGTGTTCCTGTGTGAGTGTAGGTGTGTGCCTGTGTCTGTGCATGTGTATATGTGTGTGCCTGTCTGGACAGGTGTGTGTGTGTGCCTGTGTGTGTGCATGTGTGTGCGCGCGTGTGCATATGCACGTGTGCCTGCGCATGGGCTGCCATTGATTGAGTCTGGGCTCTGAGGTTAGTCAATTTGGTTCAGACCCACCATTCATTTGCCATGTGACCTTGAGGAAGTTTAAGTTTAACCTTACTGAGACTCATTCTCCTCACCTGCAAAGTGGGGATAATAATTTCTATCTTACAGTATTGTGTTAAGTACAACACTGTACGTAAAGTGCGTAGCACAAGCCTACCACGTGGTAAGTGCTCAATAAATAACTACTCTTGATACAATCTTATATGTAAGTAGAGGAGGTGACCAACCTTTGAGCCATGGGGCACTCCCCAGGGGTGCCCTCAGGACCAGAAATATCTACCCTCATGGGCAGTTCCCCCTCACCTGCCTTTTGATGTTTCCAGCCCCCTGGCCACCCTCACCCTAGAAGGCATGTGGCATGCGGGAGCAGAGTGTCATTTGAGGGCAGTCTAGGCCTGTACTGCTCATTTGCTGTGTGGCTTGGGAAAGTCTCTTAAACTCTCTAAGCCCTAATTCTTTATTTTTGAAAGTGAGGAGGTTGAACCAGACACAGGGTATGGCAACAGTAGGTTTACAATTGTTTGTATGCAAAATAATATAATAATAAGTAATAATACAAGAATAAACTCTATCTGGGATAGCTTATTATGTCCTCAAGACCTAGCTCCAGGTCCGTCTAGGTGAGTGATCTGTACGCTGACTCAACAAACATTTGTGGAGCACTTGCTTTGAGCCAATTAGTAGGCCAGGTGCTGCGACACAGAAGCGAAGATGTCAGACACTACACATTGCTCTCAGGAGGCCCAGAGCAGAGGAATTAGGAAAGGCTTTCAGAAAAGGGACAGTTAACCTGGACCTTGTCAGATGAAGAACAGTTCTCCCCAAAGGGAAAAATCGGCATGCCAGGCAGAACGGCATGGGGAGAGGAGGAAAGAGAAGAGGTGCGTTTGTGCAAGAGCAGGAGGGACAGGCTGGAGCCGGATGGTCAAGGGCCTCGTGCACCACGAAGCTTCTCCCTCATCCTGCAGGAAGGGAGGAGCCTGGGGAGGTGTTCTAGGCAGTGAGCACCCACCAGAGGGCTCCTGTCTTCAGGAGGCTGTAACCAGATGCTCTTTGGGTCCTTAAAGGGGATGAGGTTGGGGGCTTTTCCTCTCTCCCTCGTACATTAGCAGCCTTGGTCCCAGGACCAGGGTCGGGGAGGCGCATAGCAGAGAAAGTGACAGCTGCTTGGAGCTGTCAGCGTCTGCAGCCATCCATGCCGAAGTTCCTGCATTGCCAGGCTCTGCTGCTGATGGGAGCTGAGGCTGCCTGGGGCAGTGGCTGGAGAAAGTTGGGTTCTTGGCTCCCTGCTCAGTGCTTGCATCGTAAGACTACCCCTTCCCGGGGGGTCCTGTGCCACCCCTCTCCCCAGAGGCTGGTGTCTGGCTGAGAATCACTCATTCCTTCCTGTACCCAGCCCCGCCGCCTTCAGCTGCCAGTCCTCCTGCTTGGGCCAGCCCAGGACTGGGTAGAGTAGGCTCCAAAAAGAACACCGACAGGCTCAGGCATGAAACTCCACAGAAATAGGGATGTGGTGTTGTGCCCCTAGTGCCCAGAATAGAGCCAGGTATGTGGGCGGCACCCAGTAAATATCGTGGTTGCGTGGATTTGAGGTGGCAGGCACAGCCCTTACACATACACACTGGCAGTCAGACAGCCTGGAGTCACATCCTTCTCTGCCAGTGGGTTTCTGGGTGGTGTTGGGCAGGTGATCTAATTTCTCAGTGCCACAGTTTCCTCTCTGTAAAATGGGGATAGTGGCACCTACCTCATAGGATTCTTGTGATGGTTAAATGAATGAATCCATCTTAAACCCTGAGAAGAGCAAGCTCTCAATTGACAGTTTACTATCAGTAACAGCAAGTGTTAACAGCTTCCCTAGAGCCATTGGTCTAGGTTGGTCCCAGCTGCTCTTTGGATAAAGACACAGTAGAGGCCACATCCTAACTCAACAGCAAGCCCCTGGTGACCTTCTTTGCGACGTCCTCCAGCTTGGCCTTTTCCTGAGCCCAGGTTCTCTCTCCCCTTCCTGAAGCCCCGCGTTGCCTCTCCCTCCTTCTCACCACTGAAGTCCCCTCCTCCGACTCCTCCTGTACTTCCTTTCCAGGCTTAAACTCTGCTTTTTCACACCACTCCCCACTCAGGAGCCTGTGGGGCCCCCAGCCGGCTGTCACCACAAGCAGAGTGCTCTTCACTGCGTGGGATGACCCCATCCCCTCCTCCATCACCCCTGAGGAGGGGTAGACAACTAGGGACTGAGCCAAACTTAAGTCACTGTGGGAAGGGACCTTCTGCAGATGACAAGAGAGGATGGGAAGGATTGGGCTCAGGTCCTCCAGCTGTTAGGACACAGCAGTCAGCCTGACCTGTGGTGGTGCAGTGGATAAAGCGTTGACCTGGAAATGCTGAAGTCGCCGGTTCGAAACCCTGGGCTTGCCTGGTCAAGGCACATATGGGAGTTGATGCTTCTAGCTCCTACCCCCCTTCTCTCTCCTCTGTCTCTCTCCTCTCTAAAAATGAATAATAAATAAATAAATAAATAAAAAGGACACAGTGGACAGGTTGGGTCTGACCTGAGAGAGTACCCCTCCCTGTCTCCGGGAGTCAGGATGCTACTCACTCTGCCACCAGACTGTTAATGTGACTTGAGTCAGTGCTTGCTTTCCTCTCTCTGAGAAGGGGTGGCACTGGGGGGGGGGGTGTCTCTCTAAGACGTGCTCTGATTGGCTAAGGAGCGTGATGGGCAGGTCTGCCTGTGTGGCTGTGGCTGATGTCCCACAGCATCATGGAGGTCTTATTCGAGTCTGTGGACAGTCCGGGGCCAACAGGCTCCCTCCCCTCCAGAGGGCCTCCCTGGAGGCAGGGATGGGCTCCTGCTACAGGACCCTGGGTGCCAGGCCACGGCAGCTCCCTTCCCTGAAAGCTGCCCAGGAGGTGGATGGGCAGTAGCGGGACCGAGTCAGGAACCCGGGGAACCGCTCTCTCCAGCCTTCTGCCTCCTGCAGGTCCTTCCACAGCTATTGCTCACACCAAACTTGTCTCCTCACATTCCCCAACATAATCCTCAGTTACCAGCCGCCAGGCCTTTGCTCTCACGGTTCCTTCTTCTGGGACTATCCTTTCCCTCTATGTCAGATTGATCAAGTCCTACAACACCCAGCTCAAGTGCTGCCCCTCCGTTAAGCCCTCTCCCCGGCCCCCTCTTCCTGGTACTTGGTGTGTTTGCTTCCTGTCTCCACAACCAGTCTCCGCAGGGTCTCCCCATTCCTGGTACCCCCAGTGCTGAGCACAGAAAAGAGGACCAGGCTGAAAAGCCTCCTTTAGAGAAGGAAACAGCCTCAAAGTGGCAGCTCTTTTCCCAAGTGAAGGAGAAGGAGATAGGGTGAAGGGTAGGGGTTAGCAATAATAATAACAATAATAATAATAATAATAATATAATATAAAAATATTTATTGGATACTTAGCTCCACTTCACAAACGAGAAGATGAGGCCCAGAGAAGCTACGTAACTTGCCCGGCCTGGGTTCAAACCCAGACAGCCCAGCTCTAGAAGTCAGGAGCTCAGCCCTGACAGACGGAGGTTGGAGGAGGAGGGGGAGAAGGAAGGGAGGCAGGAAAATGAATGAAATTCCACCCTGTTGCTGGTTAATTTATGACCCGCTGGAGTGTGAGGGCACTGGGGTAGGCGCCAGCGGGAGTACAACCCAATGGCAGGTCCAGGACCCTGGCAGCTTGAAGCAGGGAGGCACCTGCTCCAGGTGTTGCTATGGGACTCTGGCATTCGGCCCCCGAGGAAGGGCTGGAAATGTCCAAGGGTGTTCAGGAGAAAGCAGTGAAGGTGCAGTCCTGGTGAACACCAGGCTCCGATCACTGGAAGCCCCTTCTCCCTGCCTCTTAGCCCTGAAACCCCCCTAGGATCGCTGATTATGGTGACCTGAAGCAGTGCCAGCAAATGGTCTCTGAGCTCTACCTGTCCGGGCACAGGACATGTGGGAGCTGAAGTCCTCAGCCCCCCCCCCCATCCTCTGCCTGCCTTTCCCCTTCCCCTTGCTCCCTCTCTAATCAGCTCTGACCTCCTTCGTTGGAGAGCCTGCCTCTGCTCTGCGTCTTTGTCCCCCAAGTCACAGAAGTGACATCCGAATCTGCCTTGCCCCTTCTCCTTCCTCGTCCTGGGTGAGAAGGCAGAGAAATGGTTACTTGCAGCGCACTCACAAACAAGACACGCTGGAAGCCCGAGGCCAGGGCGGGCCTGGGGCCAACCTCCCCAGCTTGGCGACTGCCACTGGAAGCAAGGTAGTGAGCGACTGGGAGCTGGGCTAACTGTCCAGGGGACCCACAGCCCTCCCGGCGCCCAGCCTTCAGGAACCCTCAGAGGCTTGCAGACCCGCAGAGAGACGGAAGTGGACGGGCAGCAGGACAGCTGCAGACAGACCCAGGGCCAGGGACAGGCGGGGGCTCACCAGTTGGAGCGCAGACGGTCCGGGACTGGGCGGGCGCTGCGACGAAGCAGCGCTAACGGGCCTCCTGGGGCGCCTGGGGCCCTTTTATCCTGCTGGGCGCGGGCGCCCCCCACCCAGCGGGCGCGGAGGAGGCCCCGCAGGCCCCGCCCCGGGCGGCCCTGGAGGAGGCGGGCGGCCCGCCCCGCCCCGCGGCCCCTACGCCCTGCACCCCTGGCCAGGCGCGGGCCCGGGTGGCGGGGTGCCAGCCTGCGTACGCTGTGTCCGCGGCCCGGCCGGCCTGGGAAATCCCAAAGCCGCGAAGTTGCGGTGGGGGTCACCGGGGAGGGGGAGCTGTTTTCCTTGGAGCGGCAGCGGGAGGGATGGTAGGAGGATCTGAATCCCGTCAGAAGACAGTGGCTCAGCGCCAGTAGGCTGCGTCCGCCAGAAGTGCGACTCTGGCCTCGTGAGTCCCTGTCCGAGGCGCAGTTTCCTCCTCTGCAAAACGGGGTGATAGGCCCACCTCCCACAGTTGACCTGGGAATTACATTCAGTGCGTGCCAGGAAGGTGCCCATGGGGCCTTCATATGGAAGCGCTTCCCGGTCAATCCCAGGACAAGGCAGACTCTCTTCTGGGAGTGCGGGCAGGGGCTTGTGGGCTCGGTTCATGTGATCCAGATGCTGTGGGTGCAGGTGTGTTCTCTTTGAAATAACAGGGTCCTTTCTGTTGTCCTGGCCCCTCAAAATTTATTGAGTACTCTGAGTATGAGGCCTCTGTTCTGCCCATTGTACAGTTGAGAACACTGAGCCCTAAGAGATACAACTTGCTCCCCAAGTCACCAGGAACTTAAATTCTTCATTATAGCCCCTTACAGAATGGAGTGAGAAATTCTGGCCCTTCCAGGGGTCCCCAAACTTTTTACACAGGGGGCCAGTTCACTGTCCCTCAGACCATTGGAGGGCCACCACATACAGTGCTCCTCTTACTGACCACCAATGAAAGAGGTGCCCCTTCCGGAAGTGCGGCGGGGGGCCGGATAAATGGCCTCAGGGGGCCACATGTGGCCCGCGGGACCTAGTTTGGGGACCCCTGTGTGGGGTGACGTGAAATAAGACAAAAGTAGGAAAGGCTGAAAGAGCAGAGTTCCATCAGCTTAGTTGAGCACCCAGGTGCCAGTCCGTTTCCTTCAAATTCTTTTCCACAGCCCTGGCCCCTCCCAATGCCTCAGTGCCCCCATCTGTGTCTGTAAAATGGGCAGAGTTCTAACCTTCCAGCTTCCTCCCTAGGATCAGAGCAGTACTATCTGATTCCCCCTCATTGCCCCACCTTGCCTGAGTATCCTTCCAAAGGCTCATTCATTCAGCAATCCTTTATTGATTTTCTCCTATGTGCTAGACAGGGTGCTGGAGTGCTAGACGCTGTGGGGGAGGGGGCTTCCCAGTCTGGGGGGAGGCAGATGTGTAAACACACACAAGCACAGGCAGAGTGTGATAAGAGCTAGGATGACAAGGTAGACCTTTCTGAGCCCTGGGCAACACACTGTCTTGGCTGCCAGAGGACTGCTCTCCTCCCCTGGCCGGCCACCCATGTCTCAGGTGTCCCCCCAGTGCCCCTGTCCTGCCCCAGCCGGGCCCAAAGCATTCCCTGTGATGAATCAACAGGAAAGAATGCTCCTAGCCTTGGGTCAGTAGCAGCAGCACCAGCCCAGCCCCTCCCCCAGGGACAATGAGGCAGCTGTGGGCTGCGGTGCCAGGTATGCCTTGGCCCCCTCCCCGTGCCCAGACACCTCTCTTGCCCAGCCAGGAACAACACAGAAGGCTGGAAAACGCGGTGGGCCCCGCCTGCTGCCAATCACCGGCCTGGACTGGCTGCCCAGAGCTAAAAATATCCTGGAAGCCAGGGCTGGCCCGGCTAGAGTCCGGGAATGAATGGATGTTGCCCGGAAGTACTTAAACCTGCAAAGCTCTGGGCAGAGGCAGAGGCTGGGGACCAGTAGAAAGAGGGATCTGCCAAGGGGTCCTCTGGGAACCCCCCCCTCCTTGAGAAGTGAGGGGCTCCAGTCCCAGGCTCAGCCCCCTGATTTAGGAGTGGTGGGATTATCTCAGCTGAGGGGCCATCTCAGCCTTAAATGTTATTGCTGTGGGAGTCAGATGGGACAGTTCCATTCATCTCCATAAGCTTTGACTTGCTGGAGACTGGCTGCTTCCTCCTTGGAACCTGACTGTGCTCACAGCCTCAGCAGCACGGAGACCCTCTGCTGTACTCCTGATACACAGGTCTGCGGCCACTTGACTCTGGGAGCCCCGTGGCTTCTTAATCATCTCTAAAACCAGATTCTCTCACAGTGCTTGGTACGTATCAAGGGCTCAGTGAGTGCTGGTGGATTGATTAAATGGGCCTGCTGTGTACTGGTCCTTAAGCCAGAGCTGGAGAGATGAAGACAAGCCAGATGTGACCCCTGTCCTCAGGAATCTGCCCGGCGGTGGGGAGACAGACCCGCTATCAACCACTAGACAGGGCATCCTAGTTATCATAGCAGCTAGCAGGGTGGAGCAGTTGTTCTATGTATTATTTAATCTGCTTAAAATCTATGGACAATACTGTCATCACCCTGCTTTGACAGATGATGAAACTGGGGCACAGAGAGTTTAAGTGATTTTTCCAAAGTCACACAGCAGTCATCAGTAGAGGGTAGCAAGTAGTAAACTGGAGTGGAGGCACCGGGCTGTGAGAGTCCAGTGGCAGGAAGTCTGGGGATTGAAGGCTTCATGGAACAAACAACTTGAAGAATGAATATGATACACTAGGTATAGAGAGGTGGAACAGTGGGGTGGTCATGAATAATGCTTTGGAAGCCATGGAGCACTGTTCCCTCGCCCAGGGCCCCAGGGTGTAGGCATCACCACCTGCCCGCTCTGTCCAACCTGGGGCGAGGAGCTGAGCAGTAGCTGCCATGAATCTCTTTCCCAGGAGGGGTTCCTGAACCCCGCCCAAATCAGGGCCTGTCCTTTCCTTCTGAGTGGGAAGGACAGAGTCTCCTGCAGAAAGCTGTGACGGAAGATGTTGCCACCTGAGGAGAAACCAGAGTACCCAGTGCCTGTCTGCTGGGCAAAACGTCCCCTCAGTTGTTTGCAAGACTCCATGTGGAGGAAATTATGCACTTAGTAACGAGGGGGCTGGCGTTCTAGTTCTGACTGTCTGAACTGTCCCTGACTTCAGTAAATCCTGCACACACGGATCTTCCTAGCATGCTGGCGTGCCCTAGCTCAAGGATATTTCATGGCTCACTGTGGCCACAGATACGGAGAGTCCACTCTTGTTCCTCCTGTTTCCTCTACCCTTTTCCTCCTCTGACCTCATTTTCTGCACTCTACCTATCCTTCAGGTCTCACTCAGGTCCCAGCTCCTCTGTGAATCTGTCCATGAAACTTTGCATGCATGCTCTCCCAGTATCAGGTGCCGAGAGCCACGGAGCAGAACGGGAGGCTCTCTCTGCCCTGGAGCCGCTCCCAGCCTGGTGGGAGAGCTGGCGCAGACGCTGCAGAGATGGGAAGCAAGTGGATGACAACGGGAGCTGGACAAGCGGGGCGAAGAGACCGTTTTGACGTAGGATGAGCTTTGCCTTGGCTGAGAGCTGGGTACCCAGGCCCAGGGCTTCTGTTCAGGGTTGGGGGTGGGAGCTGAAGGGATTTTGAGGGGGAGGGAGTGAGGAGTTGGACCTAGCAAGGCTGGAGGGGCTAGCCTAGGGGGTGGTTTCGGGGAGAAAGGAGAGATGGGTTGGCTGTCATAGGAGAAGAAACGGGGAGGGGGGGAGAACAAAACAGTTGGTTAAATAGAAATGTATGAAGTTTTGCTTTGTGGCATGCAGTGTCACCTTGCCTCGTTCCTCTGGAAGGTTCGGAGAAGTCCTCATTGCTCAATAACGTTGGCAGTTGGACGGGCCCATCCCAATACTGGCAGGGCCTGGGCCTGAGTCCGAGGAAACTTAGTACATATGTCTAAGTGTTTGAGATTTCAAGTTCAAGCTAACTCATTGTCAGATAAAACATAATCTCTTTTCCTGCCTTGATGAACGCACCTTTGGGAAGACCTGGAAGGCCCAGTTTGAATCCAGAACCTTCCACTCCTTGAAGTTCTGGGAAGAACATGTTATTACAGTGAGTGTCTGTCACTGGCCCTGAGCCCCATCTGCTCCACCCTCTGCTCCATGCCTCATAGCAAGGGGCCCTTTGCTGTGACGGGAACATCCACACACCAGGCTCTGTCCAGACCTTCACAGTAGCTGCCCTTTGGCCAACCTGGGCACACAGCCTGGAGGCAGCGTCTGCCCCCAGGAGGAAGGTGAGAATAGGCTCGGGCCTCCTGGGCAAGAACTGCTGGAGCACAGGATTGGAAGTGAGCTGGGGTTCCCAGGGGGCCCGTCCTTGTAGCCCTGTGAACTCTGTGCTCCGTGGGGAGGGGCACTGGATGAGGCCACAGTGACACCCTCTAAAGCAGTAATTTTCAACCTTTTTTGAGCCGCTGCACATTTTTTACATCTACAAAATCCTGGGGCACACCACCTACCAAAATGATACAAAATGACACTCTAACACAGTACATATTATACATATAGTTAATAATATAGTTTCTAAATGTATTTATACTAACTTAGTGTGAAACCTGGGCCTGTTTCGATGAACACAAAAGGGATATCCTGGCAGGAATGGTAGAAAGACACACACGAAGCTCTTCCTCAACAGTTCTCAGTCTCTCTCTGTTTTTAGTTTTTATTGCAGTCAAGCTTGAGAAGCTCAGCTCACATAGATATGTGGTTGAAAACGGGAGCAATGTCAAAATAGCTTTGTTGGCCAGAATGGGAAACTCCTTGGAAACAGATAACCAAAAATTGTCCAAAGGAAGGAAGATCAGCAAACTTTAGCTTTAAAGTTAGATAACATTGTGATGCATTGTGATGCATTGTATATCACCCTCTCCGGGGGCCTCTTTTAAAAAGAAAAAGGTCAAATATCTATATACACCATCAGGATAGACATAACCAGCTGAGGCTGAGGCTTCATCTAGTGGTGGCAACAATTACCTCCAGTCCTGACCAGGATTAGAAATCGGGACCATGGGGAGGAGTAGCAGTTTCAACTACTCGCCACGGCCACACAATGACAAATGCAGCCGAGCGGGGACCTTCCTGGGTGTGGATGAGAGGCGGCCTACTATTGGTTCATCACTAGTGGTTGGGATGAATCCTAGAAGGTGATTGGTCAGTGAGCGTTCCCTGTGCCTCCACTCTTCCTGTCACTGATAGCTGGAGGGATTGTGAGGGGAATGTTTATGTTCGGATGGAGGCGGCTGGCAGCAGGCTGGATAAATAGCCTCCGCAGGCCATATCCGGCATGCGGGCTATAGTTTGGGGACCCATGTTTAATTTCCCCCACGGCACACCTGACCATGTCTCACGGCACACTGGTTGAAAAACACTGCTCTAAAGCATGGACGACCTGAGCAGGGACCCCCCTCGCCCAGCTCTCAGCACAGCTGAGGGGCTTGGGAGGCAGGAGATGCGACAGGAAGGCAAGAATGTAGCTTAGAGGTGGTGTCCGGAGGGTGAATTAGGGTGCCGAGTCATTCAAGTCATGTTTAGAGAGCTGTGAGCCCCAGAACCAGGGGGAGCTCCACCTTACCTTGGCAGGTGGGGCGGGGAGGGGCGCTGAAGCTTTCTGAGGAGGGTTGAGGGAGAGGTTGGGTTTGATTGGCGCTAAGCAGTGGGAACCTTAGTCTTGGCGTTGTCTCTAGCTGGTATTTAATTCTTCCCAGATTCGTATCTTTCACTGGGGTTGGGGGGGAGGGCTTGAGGGGAGGACAGGGAGAATCTTTTTTTTTTTTTAATTTTATTTATTCATTTTAGAGAGAGGAGACAGAGAGAGAGAGAGAGAGACAGAGACAGAGAGAGAAGGGAGGGAAGAGCAGAAAGCACCAACTCCCACATGTGCCTTGACCAGGGAAGTCTAGGGTTTCGAACTGGCGACCTCCAGTGTTCCAGGTCGATGTTTTTACCCACTGCGCCACCGCAGGTCAGGCAGGGAGAATCTTAATAACCTGCAAGCTGCTAAAAGGCAGAAAACCAGACTTAGACTCCCCCAGCCCCACCTCTGGCCCTGGGATCCCAAGCAGAGAGACCCTAGTTCCCACAGATGTTTGTATGTTTGATCTGATTTGATGCCCGTAGCTTTAACACTCACCTCTGCCCCACGGCCCCCTCCCCCACCCCACCAGAAGATCCAGCTCCACTTTATTAGTGTTTCTTACATTTAAGTCCTTGCCTGAGGAGGGTCCTAGTCGTCACCTCCTCCCTCCTCCTCGGGACCCTGCCCTGAGCCCTGCTCTCCCCGTTCTCTCCCTGCTTACTCCTCTCAGCCACACGCCCCTCCCTCAAGGTTCCCCAGTTCTTCTCCAGTTCCCTTGAGAATATCTCCCTTCCCTGTTCTCCATCTGCCCGCAATGTTTCCTGCAAGCCCCAGACCTCCCCGTCTCAGCAGCTAAGTGCGGCAGGATGCCCGTGTGCAATTCCGTTCAGGTAAGTGAGTCGTCAGTTCTGGGGGAAATGAAATGGAGCGAAGCCTCCGTGCCACGGCCCCAAAGCCCCCACGGTCCTTTCAGAAACGCACACCAGTCCACACTGGCCTTCTCACCCCTCAGTAATTGAACCTCTTTTGCCTCAAGCGACACCAGGCAAGTTAAATTAGAAAGCATCTCTTATTCCGCAGCGGGCTAGCCTGGGAACCTCACAGCCTGCACAGCCTCTCCGCGAGCCCGGGGTCTGGCCTCTTCTTCGTTCCTTTAGGAAGATTGTTGACTGTTTGGAGGCAGAGGCTAATGTGTTAGGAGCCACTCCTAGCCCCAGATCTAGTGTTTGTGAATTATCTCTGGATTAATTGAGGCAGTCAGAGGGAAATACAAGTTTAGGAACAGAGCTGTGGATTAAAGAGAGGTGTGTGCAACCTAAACTTGCCTCTGAGTCTGTTGATTTACAGCTTTGCAAACATCTGAAAGATTCTTTAAGTGAGGAACTGGTTTTATCTCCTCAGCTAGATTAGAAGATCATTCAAGGCTGGGACTGACAGACTCAGAAAGGTTCATTTTTAACTTCTCCCAGCTAGTGTTCAGCTTCCGGGAACCAGCAAGGGGCAGCAAGGAGCTGCCTGGGTAGGAACTTTCCTTGACCTGGACTGCCAGGGGGCAGAGAGTGGGACCCACCAGGATAGGGGTCAGGGGAAAATCCTGGGTAAAGCAGAGAGCTGGAGGTGAGGTGGGGGGGTCTGTTGGCATCAAAGGCCAAATCGGGAGTGAGGATCGGGGTGCAGGGGAGAGGCAAGCCCTACCAGAAGGCAAGGCTAATCCGATGGGCCTGTTCAGACAACACTGGGCAGGGCACAAGGCGGGCCTGTCAGTCTCCCACTTGAGCCCAGCAGGTCTCCAACGGTGGCCTCAGACCAGCAGTATCAGCATCACCTGGGAACCAGTGATCAGGCCCCACTCCAGACGCACTCAATCAGAACCTCCAGGGATGGGGCCCAGCATCTGTGTTTCAACAAGTCTTCCAGGTCATTCTGGCTTCTGCTGAAATTGGAGAACCATCTCTCTAGACCAGACCCTTGGAAAATGTTTGCACTGACAGAGTCTGGGTCCGTTTTTCCTTAGAGTCCAGTCCTACCTGGGGGCTCAGCCTCTCAGGTACCCCATTGTGTTAAGAGGATTCTGCTCCTCTTATCTTTGGTGGTCACAGTCTTCTATATCCCAGTTGTTCCCCATGAGATTTTCAATCCCTTCATGGTGGAGGGGAGGGCCATGTCTTCTGTCCTACATAGAGTTGTACAAGGACCTCCGTGTCCCCAAGGAGTATATCCCAAGGGTGGTGGTAGAGAGAGTTCTCATTATTGTCCTCAAGGGGCCCTACTTGTGCTTGGCCCGGCATGGGAGGTCAGGCCAACATCTAGACCAGGGGTCCCCAAACTACGGCCCGCGGGCCACATGCGGCCCCCTGAGGCCATTTATCCGGCCCCCGCCGCACTTCTGGAAGGGGCACCTCTTTCATTGGTGGTCAGTGAGAGGAGCATAGTTCCCATTGAAATACTGGTCAGTTTGTTGATTTAAATTTACTTGTTCTTTATTTTAAATATTGTATTTGTTCCCGTTTTGTTTTTTTACTTTAAAATAAGTTATGTGCAGTGTGCATAGGGATTTGTTCATAGCTTTTTTTATAGTCCAGCCCTCCAACGGTCTGAGGGACAGAGAACTGGCCGCCTGTGTAAAAAGTTTGGGGACCCCTGATCTAGACTCTGGTAGGATCTTCCTTCATGACAAGAATTCCACCATCTACTCAACACCATAAGATCTGTACCATTGTGAAAGTCAGACTGAAGTCTGAGGTCTTCTGGGAGACCAGTCGGCCGACAGGTGTCCCCCAGCTCTGGGCAGGCAGAAGGTACCTGGAGCCTTGTCTGCTGCCTTCTCCTTCCCTAGGAGCTGGTCTTGGCTTTCATAGTTCATAGTGGATCCTGAGTTGTAGGAATATTTCTTAGTCTTGAGCCATTCTGGATACACCCGTGGCTGCAGAAGAGTTAAACAGCTGCAAGACCGTTGATTTGTTCACAAAGGAAACTGCCCAGAAAGGACAAGAGAAGCTTCATTTCCTAGCCATTAAGTGAAAACCACTTTTCATAGGACAGTCTGACCTTTAACATGTTCACTGAACTAGCCAGAAAAGAATGTAGATAAATGACATCTTTTAGCATTGAGCGCTAGTAAACAAGGTGAAGGAGAAGGAATTCCACCAAGATATTGGCCGAAATGTAACGTCGTAGGGGAAATATTTTCCTCTCCTCTTTACCAATTAGTGAGCATAAGCTTCTTCCCACCAGCATGTTTTGAATTACTGTCACTGTGGTGAGTTGGTGCGATGGGGACTTGGTGTACCTCCTTATGCCTTTGGCAACGATTTGTAAACCAGAACGAATCGGTGAATATGTTTCATTCAGGTTCGGGTGTTATCCTGTACTAAACTTTGGGCATGAGTCCATCATATTTGTACAGAGAATACTTTGCTAGGGCATGTTGGAAACACAAAGAAGTAAAGACTCGGTTTCTGTCCTCGATGTAAGTGACACAAGTCATAAATTTTATTTATATCACGACATCAGCCAGTGAAATCTATTTGTATAGGTGAGATCATTTGTTTACTTATTTGTTCAACATGTTTATGAGCACTTATTATTTATGTAGCCACTTTGGGAAATCTAGAAAAGTAAACATAACCTACATTTCCCAGGGTATAACGGGGTCATACTAACGGTAGTAGCCATGTTTTCCAGGTTCTTGTCTCTATTATTCAAGTAGTACCTCCAGCAGCACCACCAACCCCCAGTCAGGTCTCACTCAGTTTACGTCCAGTTTTCCGGGGTGGGCACATGGACTCATAAACCAGGCTGTGAGCTATGGTTAGATTGCAACATCCTCTGTAAACTTCCACCCCAGCTTCGCACCCTCCCCTCCCCCACCACTGATGTCCATTACCTGAGATGCTTTTTGAGAAAATGTTCGAGTTTGTGTGACTAGTGCCCCCTGCTTCCCGGACCCCGGCAGGAATGATGACGATGTGATCTTTCGTTCTAGTCCCACAGTTCCCAAAGTTTTTTCATTCTTCTTCTCTCTCTCTCTCTCTTTTTTTTTTTTTTTTTGGTCTATTTTCTCTATATTGTTCAGATTAGGTAATATCTATTTTTAAAATATTTTATTTATTCATTTTTATAGAGAGAGAAAGAGGGAGAGAGAGAGGCAGAGAGAACAGGGCAGAGAGCAGGAAGCATCAATTCCCATATGTGCCTTGACCAGGCAAGCCCAGGGTTTTGAACTGGTGTCCTCAGTGTTCCAGGTCGATGCTTTATCCACTGCGCCACCACAGGTCAGGCGGTAATATCTATTTAAAAAAATAAAAATTCACCAATTCTTTCTTCTGTCATCTTCTCTTCTGTTCTTGAGCTCATCCATTGAGATTTAAAATTTTATTATTGTATTTTTCTGTTTTCAAATTTCACTTGGCTCTTTTTTTATATCTACTTTGTTTTTGAGATTTTCTATTTTTTTGCTGAGACTTTATTTTTTCATTTGTTTCAACTGTATTTGTTTGTCGAAGCACTTTTATGATGACTGCTTTAAACTCTTTTTTAGATCTTTCTAACATCTTTGTCATGTTGGTGTTGGTATCTCTTGATGGTCTTTTTCACTCTGTTTTAGAGTTCCGTGATTCTCAGTATGATGAGTGATTTTTTTTTTATTGAAACTTGGACATTTTCAGGTTTATGTTATGACCCTCCGGATCTTGTTTAAGCCTTTTGTTAAACTGGCGTTTCTGACAGTGCTTCAGCAGGGGACAGGAGGGTAGGTCACCTGTCACTGCCCAGTCAGGGTGAAGTCCCAGTCTGGGTCCCCATCCCGCTTCCCTTGGCTCCTGAGGGGACGGACGGCCCCGCATTATGGGGGGGTGGGGGCGGTTGGCTGGCTCCCTGAGAAGCCTCCACAGATTCTCCCCTGGCTGAGGGGAGCAGGAGTGCCTTCTCACTGCTTCTCACATGGCCTGCACTGGCATCGGAGGTGGGGGTGGCCTTGTTACCAGCGGGTGGTGGCCGAAGTCCAGACTTTTCCACTGGGCGTCCTCCGACACCGTCCCACTGCAGAGAGGAGGAGGGCCTCGGTCTTGTTGGGTAGGAATGGGGCGTAGGGTCCACTGAGGAGGGGGGGTGAGGATGGGAAGGTGCTCATTACCACTCGGCGGGTGGGGGGAGAGGGTAAGTCCCAGCTCCCTACCCAGCCCCTCACGATACCGCCCTGCGCGCGGGCACGTGTGGGAATTAGGTACCTTGTTATACAGCCAGGTAAGGGTGGAAATCCAGACTCCACTGAGCTTTTGCTGGTGTGTGTTTGTGTGTGTGCATGTGCGTGCGTTCTTTAGGTTGTGGGGATGGTGCCACTTTTTTTTTCTGTGGCATTTCCTGGAATAAAGCAGTTATTGTCTTGATAAGCTTCCTGGTCTTTTGGCGCGCGCGCGCGCGCGCGCGCGCGAGAGAGAGAGAGAGAGAGAGAGAGAGAGAGAGAGAGCGCGCGCTTTGTTGGGGCTTTTTTGTGACCTGTGCTGTGGGTCCTGCCAGGGTCTGGTTTCCTCAGCAACAAGCCTGGGAGCTATGAGGCCAGAAGGAAACGCAGGGAACTCACCACTGTGTTGTCCTTGGGTCCCAAGGTCCCTAGCTGGTCCGCCTTCTTCTCTCTACCTCCCAGAGTCTTCTTAGGTTTATTTTATATATAATGTGCAAGGTTTTAGTTGTACTTAAACTCTCACTTAGTGGGCGGAATAGAGAAAAGTGCTTGTTTCATCTTCCCAGAAGCGAGGTTCGTCTCCCTTTCTCTTCTATGTTCAGAAGAATTTATGTAGAATTGGTATTATGTCTTCCTTAAATGTTTGGTAAAAATTTTCCAGTGAAGCCATGTGAGCCCCAGGGTTTCTTTGTTGGAAAAATTTTAATGTCTTTTAAGATATCTAGGATTATTTGGGTTATCTGCTTCGCACTGAATGAGTTTGGCAGCTTGTGATTTTTTCAACAACTATATGGTCCCAGACAAGACAGGTCTAAATCCTAACTCCTGGCAACTATTGAAATGATCTTATTTGAAAAAAAGGGTCTCTTCAGATGCAGTTAAGTTAAAAATCTGGAGATGAAATGATCTTGGAGCTAACCCTAAGGGAACAGCAGTTTCAGACCTATGCACAGGGGAGAAGGCCACAGAAAAATGAAAACAGATTGGACTTATGCTGTCACAAGCCCAGGAACCCCCGGGGCTACCAGCAGCTGGAGGAGGTAAGGAAGGCTTCTCCCCTGGGGCGTTCAGGGGGTGTAACCCTGCTCACACCTTGAGTTTGGACCTCTGACCTCTAGCTGGTGAGAGAATAAGTTTATGTTGTTTTATGCCACCTAGTATGTAGTCATTTGTTATGGCAGCCACAGGAAGTGAGCACATCAGTTGTAGACTGAAAAATGGAGAAGCTGCCCCATTTCTGTGTCACCTCTGGTCGCTGGGAAGTGGCCACTCTACAGTCGGCTGGCTTCATGGACCTCATCCTTACACGGCTGAACTTGGCCATATCTGTGATCTTGGTACCCCTGCAATTTGATCTTGACCTGCTCAGGGCCTGCACCAGGGCTAGCCTGAGATAGCTCAGTCTCCTGGGCCTGCCCCGACAGAAAACAGGGAACACAGTGTCTTCTGTCATCCCTCTGAGCTTTCTCAGCAGGGAACTTGGGTGATATGCAGAGGCGGATTTAACGGCGGGCGCCGGGTGCGTGTTCTGGGCCCTGACTTCTGAAGGGCCCCGCAAAACCCCAATTTTACACTTCTTTCTAATGTAAGGGGCCCAATATTTTCTTCTGTGCCCAGGGGCCTCAACCAACCTTAATCTGCCTCTGGTGACATGAATAAGTTAGCTTGTGTTGCTTGGGAAAAAAAAATAGATACCAGCTAATTTAAGCAAAAATGGAATTTATTGGAAGGATACAGGAAAGGCTGAAAATATCCAGGCCGATAAGAGGCAGTCCAACCACTCTGGGGACCAGGTTATTAGCCAGAACTAAACGGCCTCGGTTCAGGTCGCTGCTGCTGGAATGGCCTCAGGTCGTCTCACTCAAGCTTAAGTTCAACCAGAGGCGTCTGATTGGGGCAGATGATGTTCTCTGCGGGATGTTGCTCAGGGCGAAGGGGTGAGCTTGGGAAGGGGGCACTCTGACAATCCTATCAAGACATCACAGAATAAGGGGAGTCAGTTCCTCAAAGAGAAAGGGAAAAACGGCGGGCAGACTGGGGGCAAGGGCCTAGGTCCCTAGACTGTCCCTCCTGCCCTGACGCCCCAACCCCCAAGCTCTGCTTCTTCCTGCTCAGTTTCTCAGAAGAGGTGGGGACAAACCACAGATTGCTTTATAACTTGAGAGGATACCTTGAGTCAGCAATGAGCGATAATTAGGCTGTGATCTATCTATTTAAGCTCTCCACTTAATCAGTTACAATCGCCTATGCTGTCTCCAGGTATTGATTCCAGAGTCCCGCATTCTGGAAATCTTCAAGGACCCCCTGGGGACGCCACCACCAACACCGAGCTTCTCCTAGGCATGTGAACACCCTGTGCCAGAGCCAATCTTTTCACATGCTTGCTTGAGACACTTTTCATCTTAATCGTTTCTGGAGACAGGAAGGAATAGCAGCTCCTTCTATTGCTAATCTGAATCTGAGTGGGAAGGCGTGGCCTAGTCAATGGGGCATATGGCTGCTCCCAGGTGGGAAGGAGGGGGTGATCGCCCCAGATGCCCTCTCAGGGAATATACAGGATAGGGCCCAGAGCTTGGCTGCGAATGATTTTTTTTTTTCTTTGTATTTTTCTGAAGCTGGAAATGGGGAGAGACAGTCAGACTCCCGCATGCGCCCGATCGGGATCCACCCGGCACGCCCACCAGGGGCGACGCTCTCTCCACTAGGGGGCGATGCTCTGCCCCTCTGGGGCGTCGCTCTGCCACGACCAGAGCCACTCTAGCGCCTGGGGCAGAGGCCAAGGAGCCATCCCCAGTGCCCAGGCCATCTTTGCTCCAATGGAGCCTTGGCTGCGGGAGGGGAAGAGAGAGACAGAGAGGAAGGAGGGGGTGGGGGTGGAGAAGCAAATGAGCGCTTCTCCTATGTGTCCTGGCCGGGAATCGAACCCGGGTCCCCCACACGCCAGGCCGACACTCTACCGCTGAGCCAACCGGCCAGGGCCATGAGGATGATATTGAGGAGAGGTGACCCTGTACAGGTACCACACCGCCTCCTCCACCCATAACCATCACGGCAGGCAGATAACAGGGGCTCCGGACTGGCAGCCCCCCCCCTCCTCCCCAAGCAGAAGGGCCTCAAGACAGTGTGGAAAAGGGAGGAGGGGCTAGGGCAAAGCAAGGAGGCAAGTTGCAGTGGATTTCAACCTGGCTGGCTGCATGTTAGACAACAACCCAGGTCTCTCAGTCTGGGTTGAGAGACTCACGTTAGTCTGATGAGGTAGTGGTGGGGTGTTTCCGGGCATCTGTATTTTTGTCTCCTGGTGACATCTCATGGCACAATGAGGTTGAAAATCACTGCGTTAGAGCAGGGTCGTTGGCCTGAGTCTGCGGTGGAATGTGTAGGGATCTGTGATGTCCTCAGATATTACATGCAACATTGTCTGTATATAATAAACTTTTCTAGGGACACAAATCCGTTGCTTTCATCAGACTCTCCAAGTGTTCTTTGACCTTCCAAAGGACACAACACACTGAAATAAAGGTGACAAAGGGCCTCAGCCGGGGCAGAGCGGGAGGGGCTCGCGCCACAGTAATTCCGGCGCCGGCGGTCTCCGGGAGCACTCCTGTCACAGCCCCCAAACTCCCCTCCTGCCCTCAGCTCGGCAACGAGGGGCCTGGCCACCAACCCTGTTGGGTACCTTCCCCTGTGGGGAACACTGAGCCAGCTCTACATGTACTAATGCGGACGGGTTGCCTGGCATTCTGTAAAGTGAAAAAAAGCAAGTTCCGTCCCAGTGTATTAGAATAATGCCATTTATATAAACAATAAGAACTTCAAGCCTGACCTGTGGTGGCGCAGTGGATAAGGCGTCAACCTGGTGTGCTGAGGTCGCCGGTTCAAGACCCTGGGCTTGCCTGGTCAAGGCACAGACAGGAAGCAAGTTGATACTTTCCATCCTTGCCCAGTCTTTCTCTCTCTCTCTCTCTCTCTTTCTCTCTCTCTCTCTAAAATCAATCAATAAAAGAATCTTAAAAAGAATTTTTAAAAAAGAACTTTAAATTATATATGAGTATGCAAATACATTTTTAAAAGTTCTAGAAAGATGCACAGCCAATGACAGCAGGAAAGGAGAGGTCGTCACAGAGTGGGTGTGAAGAGCACCACCGCTCAGTTTGGTCGGAGACTCGGGGAACAGTGACCTGCAATACATGGCTGGCGCTGGCGAGAAAACACCCTCTGCTGCACGGATTCTCAGACCCCGTGCGCACCAGAACGACCAGAAGCAGACTAGACTGCAGGTTACTGGTCCCTGCCCCAGCCTTCCTGAAGTAGAGTGTCGGGGGAAGCCCAGACCTCTGCATGTTAACCAACTTTCCATGGGTCTGACACCCGTGGTTCCTGGAAGCGGTTCTGTGGCAACTCAGTGAACTGCTTTCTCTCCCTGAGCTCAGCAGACAGGTACCCGGCCAGCCTGGCAGGGCCAGTCCCCTTTTGGAGTGGGCAGACGAGAGGGCTGTGTGGGGCAGCCCTTCCTTCTGTGGCAGCCACCACCACTTGTCACTCAGCTCAGAGCTCGTGCTTGAACTCGATGTCACTGTCTCCTCTGGGATCTTCATTATTGAGGGGCCAAGGTAACCACTCAAGCTTCCCTGGGCAGTTTCTAAAGGAGACTTGAGCTATCCAAATGATCCTCCCCAAATTCATTTTGAATTCAAAGCAAGTAGGGAAAACTGGCATTAATTAACTATTTAATTGATGTCCATTAAGGCTAGAATATTGGTTTTGGCTCAAATGTATGACACGATTGTATTTTTTTTTATAGCTGCACATATATTGCACTTATGTAATAAAGTGTTCAGTATAATCATGTCCATTTTATAGGACTCAGAGCATAACTCTAGTAGCGTGGTGGAGACATACATATTGCATTTATGACGTCGTTGGTGGCATCGGTGATAAATTTGCTGTTGAGTCACCACTGATCAGACCAGTAACCACCAATTACAATCTTGGGCCTTTGGGGAAATGTGGGCTGCTTTGCAACAATCCACTTTATTATGCCGTTCTCAGGTACCTGGGGAGGGACAGTGGACCCTGTTTATGTACGAGATGGGGGCTGGGGTGGTGCACTGTCTCCTCACTTCCTGTGACTGAGGCAAAGTCCAGAAGCAAACTTCTGTGACCCAAGCCTGAGGTTGGAGATTCACTGCAGAACCGGGGGGGTGGCGAGTGGTAGCTGTACCCAGGTGGGGGAAGACACACAGGCTCCCTCTTGCTCTTTTGTTCCGCCTCCAGAAGCCCTGGGCCCAGGCCTCTGCCTGGTCAGGCATGACTGTTTCCACCACTGACTTTTTCTGTGAGCTCGAGAATTTCTGGTCTTCTACAGTAAACAAAGGTGATGCCGAGTCCGTTTTGATTCAGTAGTGAAAACCGAACAGACTGGCCCTTCTTCCAGAATAGCCCTTGTTTCCAGTAAATCGGCTTTGCACAACTTTACATTTCTACAATGGATTAGGTAGGCCCCACTCTGTTTACTGAATACAAGAGCTGAGAGAGAGTTTAGAGATCTGAGGTCCAACATCTTTCTCTTTGAAGTTGAAAAAGCAACAATAACAACCAAGTAACAAACAACCCTAATGGTTCTGGACAACACGCTGTGTGCCAGGCCCACACTAAGGGCTGCACAGGCGTTGCCTCGTTTGACCCTCAGAACAGCCTCGGGAGGTAGACACTCTTATTACCCCATTTATGGACAAGGAAAGTGAGGCCAGTAAAGTTGAGTAACTCGTTCATGGTCAGCCAGCCGGAAAGTGGCTCAGCTTTGAACTAGATCTCCCTGGTTCAAATCCAAGCTGTCAACCTTTTGCTTTGGGGAACTCATTGCTGTTGAGTGAGGGAGAGGACGAAGGCTTTGATTCTGGAGATCCAAACCTCGGGAGGTGAGGAAGGGCAAGGGGTAGAGTCTAGAGAGGAAGTTCAGACACAACCACAAAGTTATTCGACCCTTTTGCCAGACTGGATTTCTGTCCTCTGGACCAGATCTGTTCCCCGGTCCCAAAGTCTGAGAACAGTTCCCAAACCACCAGAGGCTCCTCGGTTGTGATGCACAGGTTTACATGGCTACAAAATAGCTTCTTTGCATCAATATTTCAGGAGTGGTTCTTCTCCCCAACATGGCTTGGATGTCGGCCATGTGTGAGACCTAAGCCTTTATGCTGTCCTGATGCTCACCACAAAGCCCGATCCCATCACAATCAAAACACCCTTATCCAAAACCTGCAAGCATCAACCCCAATAACCCAAGGTTCAGAGAAGCCAAGCAGCCTACCCACAGGCACACAGTGGAGTCCAGGCTAAGACCCAGTTCTGCTGAGACCCAGCCAGCTCTCTCCCTTCCCTGATCATGTCTTGCTGTATCTACCTGAAGCCTCAACTTGAGGTGTTTTTGTCTTAAACACACTTGGTGTTTGGGAGCAAGCCCCAAAGGGCCCACAACCACTCTGGCCCACCATATAGTTCATTCTTGGAAATTGTTTTTATTTCAGATCATTGAGTTTCTCTCCTTCCTTCTGCATTGACAGGGGGAGGTCAAAGAGACCAATTCCCAGTCAGTCCACCTGCTACTGGAAAAGTCCCCCGGAACAGAGTTAAACTGGACCGCCAGCCGGGCCGGGAGCCTGGCACAGGCAGGCCTGGATGACCCAAGGATACGGGGAAGAGCTCCAGGACAGTGACACTGATGTTGGCAGTGTCCTCCAACCCTGTCAGGGTTGGGGCACATTTTTGAGGTTGGAGTTCTAAGGATGAACCCTATACCACAGGGCCATATCAGGAGGAGAAAAAGCTTGGTGGCTTTAACCAGTTGCGGTTCTGAGAGGGGTTCTGTGAGTGGCAGCTCGCGGCATGATTGGCCCGGCTGGACACGGAGTCGGCCATCCGGGCGGGCGATCCCCGCCGGCGGGGCTGCCGCCGCGGCCTCCGCTGCCAGTACTTTTCCTCGCTTACTCACCAGACTCAAAACAACCCCGCCCGCTTGCGGCCAGCACTGCCCTGCATTTTTCACCTTTGGGCTATCATTCTGAGGAAGAAATATCAGCCTGGGAGGAAAGTTTTGGCCAAGTTCAAAGGCAAGGGCTTGGGGAATGGAAAGTCCTTTGAAACCTCATTTGGATGGTGACTGCCTGACCTAGATTTTCCCTTTTCAAAAGTATGCTCAGAGCTCAAAGGCCCAGGTGTCATGGTGAGGTGGGCGGGACCGAGTGGCGGTGAAAACAAACCGGCCGAAGCGCAGCTGCAGCCTCGCAGGAGAACCTCAGCCTGGCGGCAGGCCGGGCCCCTGGCTGCGGGCGTGGCCCGGGGGTGGGGGGTGGGGCTGGGGACCCCTGCAGATGCAAGGCTGGATCCAGCCCACTGCTTTGTTCCTGGCTGGGTCCTCCTCTGGGCCAGTTTCTGTCTGGACATGAGGAACCTCTCCCTTTTCCCAAGAGTGTCTTTGTGCCCCCAAACATGGCTGCTGAGACCCAGGATGTGATCCCAGGAAGGCTGCCTGTAGGAGAGGCTAGGAGGCGTGGGAGGAAGGAGAGGGTGACCATGTGTGTTACAGCTGTGGGCACCTGCAGTTTAATTCTGCTGGGTAACAGTGTATAATGGGCAACTCAGACTTAGCACCGCCTGGGAGCCGGGGAACTGGGGTACTTCTATCCCTCGGCCCTGGCGAGGGCTGCGCGTCCCATCGGGCGGTAGGGCTGGCAGTGGGAGGGCGGGCCGCCAGGACTGAGGTGTAACAGCTGAGGTGCAGTGTGGCTGCTCCGCTGGGCTTCACTGCTGCTCCTGGTCTATGCAGGCAGGTGCTTCCCAGAACCGACACTCCTGCAATGATGTAGCGAGTGAAAATGGGCCAATGCAGTTTTAATGTGCCCTGCCTCACCTCTCCCTCCTCTCACCTCCACTCGTGGCAGACCTCTCTAGGATGAGAAAAGAGCTCCTACCCTTTCTCCTTCCAGCCCCATGAGTGGGTTTGACCCAGCGAGGACGATGTCTCGTGGAGACAGAGGCGGAGCCAGAGGCAGGGCCTCGGGGCCTGGGCTCTGGGGAGATTTTCCTGGAATGGGTGTTAGTCTTCTCCCTCCACATCTGCATCAAGGAGTTAGTTCCTCCCAGTTTGTTCCCCCTTCTCCCCTAGAAAGGAAAGAAGGCGAGGAAATGCTGAGACTGAAAGTGATGAGCTTGCAGGCTAACCTTCTCTTGGCTTCCTGTCTCCAGAGTGGGGTTGGTCAGCCCTGAATCACTGGGCACCAGCTGGGCTCCCGCTGCCACCCTGAGCTCGGGTCTCACCCCAAACCCAGCCACTGCAGTGCCACTGCAGTTCCAAGCATCATCCCAAAGCAGACTTTAGCTTAGATTTTACCCTGCAGCCCTGGGCCCCCCAATTCTCCCCCAGCTGCCATGGACCTCATGGCTGCTGAGCGGACGGCCAGGTGGAGCCTCTCAGTCTGGCCCCATTGTTCTGGATGGGGCTTCGTGTGCCTGGGCTGGAAGTCCGCAAACCACAGATTCCCTCTGCCCGCCGGTCCCTGGTAGGTTCTGCCTTGGGGAGGCCGGAAGGAGACAAGAAGGCTGGAGGAGGAGGAAGCTGGGACTTGCTCCTGTCGGGTTTGGTTCATGTTCTGTCAAGCTCACGCTAGGGTGGTTCTTCGTCATGCCAGCAGAAGCCAGTTCTGGTTTCTAGCTTTTCCTGAACACTTCTAGAAGCAGCTTCATTTCGCATTGTGCCCACTCAGACACTCCGCCTAGACGGAACCCCTCGGAAGCCGGCTCCCAGCGCCTCCCCCTGCAGTGCCCCCCTCCAGCCTCTGAACCCCACAGCCTCAGCTCTTCCTTTGTTCCTGCCTTGGGAGTGGCTGCTGCTTGTGTGTTATTCACTCACTCTGTTTTTTCAGTGTGTCCCCCACCTCCTTTTAAAAATTTTTTTCTTCTCCTTTTCAGTCATCCAAAGCCTGTTTAACCAATTCTCTAGATTAAACTCTCTCTGTGAAAACAACTGCTGTTTTGCCGACCAGACACTGACAGATACAGACCCCATGGCTGCCAAACAGACGCATGAGGAAGCTGTAACTCACCATCTGGTTTTCATCCATCAAAGGCATGTGTGGCTGCCAGATTACCCAGTTACCACACTGCATTGAGGCCATTCCAACCCTAAGCAAGAAAGAAAAAAGACCCTGATACCTTGATTAGCCCATGTGACCTGATCAGGAGAATTATGGTTTCCTGTCTGTCTTTAGAAGCAGTGCGACTTCTTTGCAGGATTCCTCAGATCCCTGGGGGAGGGGGAGGGGGAGAAGACCACATGGGAGCCTAGGTCTGGCCTCGGGTTTCCTGATGCTTGCAGACCCCTCTGCTCCCAGATGGCTCTGACACCCCTCCTGGCTCCCACCTTCCGTGGCTCTATCCCAGTTGCCACCTTTTCTTGGCACCCAACTCTCTTCTCTGGTCGGTGTGGTGGATCTGAGCATGAAGTGCCCAGACAGGAAATGAGGTGATTCCAGCGCATGGCGGCTACGGGAGAGCTTTCCCCAGACTGTGGCAACAGGGTCCACAGTCAGAGAGTTGGAAGAGAACCCGGAGATCAACTGCTCCTGCCGTTTTACTGATGGAAAAACCAAGACCCAGAGAGGTTAGGCAACTTGTCCAAGGGCATACAACTTGTCAGAGGCGAGTCCTTGGCTAAGGCCAAATTCTCTGTCTCTAGAGCTCTGAGCTCTCCTCAGGAGCTACGCTGGGATTACTCAGACTACAAGTCTGTGCAGGCCAGCTGAGGTCACCCTCCCCGGTATCCTTAGCATTTTCTATCTAATTCTCTGCTTCCCGTGACTTAGCCTGGAGTTTTCTCTGAGCTTCTCTGTCTCCAAAAGCTCTTTCTTATTCTCTAGTTTTGGTCCAGCTCCCCAGATTCTCGGCTGGTCCTAAATGCCCTCTCCCTCCCAGCCCCAAAGCTTTCTCTGCCCCTCTTGGGGCGGGGGGGGGGGTGCTGAGAGCTCTCATTTTCTCATCACCAATTAACCTTTAGCAATTAGTCCTGGCTATTGGGTTAGGTAAACAGTGGCTTGTGCAGAGTATAACCCTATAATCACAGGCTCCTCCCTGACCCATTGCCCCATAGGCATTGATTTAGCTGTCAGCTGCCTTTCACTAAAACACTGCTATCCTCAAATTGCAGGCCTATGGCTACCATTCTTCTGAGTGTTCTTGGGAAGATGGGGCAACACCCTTAAGGTCCATGCACAGTCCTTCTGTTGAGCAGCCTGGTATGCTCCCCGGGGCATTGTGTTCTAGTGAGCTGCCCGTGTAGAAGAAAGGGAAGCTGTAGTTTGCTTTGAGAAGTGAAGCAGGGGCGGAGCTTAGGAATCACATCTGGAGTCAGTACCCCCAGGCACAGCACAACGGAGTCTCAGCTTCTGTTTGTACTGGGAGACTGTTTACCCTAGCCCAGGGCTTTCCGCTGTGGTGTAAATTCAAGTCACAGAGAAAGCTGTTTAAAAATAAGTTCCTGCCCCCACCTCTGCGCTTTCAAAACAGTCCCTGAAAAGGGGGGGGGGTGGAGGGCGGTCTAAGGATTTTAATATTTCAAACACTCTCTCAATGATTCTGACATTCAGCTAGGTTGAGAAGCACCACCTAGACAGGTAACAGAGGCTTCCGTAAGACTGTTAGGACAAATTGGTAGGAAAAAAAGGATGCAGAGAAGGGTCTGAAGAGCATGGAGATTATCGTTTATACTGGAATAGTCTGTGTGGGGATGGATTCTAGGCTCATCTCTCTACGTGTGGTCAGTCCTTCTTGGCCAGGAGTGTCTCCATAAGGGTCACCCTACCTCTGGCACACAGACTGGGAAACCAAGAGGCCCAGTCACTTTGACATGATCCCTTGTCAAGGACACAGGAGGACACAAGACTGACTGCACACGCTGTTGAGGGCGTTAGTGCAAATACAGTGTCTGCAGTGCTCCCCGCTGTGATCCCCACAGTGGAAGCGATCGAATGGCATTGGTAAGCCCCACTTTGATAAGGACCATTAGCTTTTTATTCTGCAGGCATCTGATGGCAAGAAAAACACATTTTAAAACTGTGTACTTAAATACCTTTGTCTCTATAGCTTCTAAAGTTCTATCTATCTATCTATCTATCTATCTATCTATCTACCTACCTATCATCTATCTTGTAGCTATCATCTATGGTACAACAATTTAACCTTCATTCATTAATCAGCATTTAAAAGCGGTTTGTGCTAGAAATCCAGGTGACTGTATTGGATGTGCGCTCACCGCATCTCCCCGGGGGAACGGCTCTCAGACCTGCCTCCGGTCTGGTTTGTTTGTGTCAGGAGTCGTTCCAAACAGTGCCCATCATATTTTACCTCCAATAAATTGGAATTGGGACTGAGAAAATGGAACTGGTCTGGTCCATCATCTATTTTAGACTTACAATGTGAGTATTCATGAACTACAGTGGCATCTTCTGCTCAGTAGGTGGAAGAAGAGAGACAAACGTCCTCCAGAGGGAATAAGGAGACACCAGGCAGGAGAGGAGATAGGAGATGAAGGGTGCTGGTGACCTTACTGCTCCCGGTTTACAACCCTACTGAAGTGTGATGTGCTCAGGCTCTCAGCTTCCGTCAGCGCGTCCTTGTAATGCAATCCCCACCATTTTTCTTTTACATAAGTCCATGCCCCTTTTTTTGTTACTTGTGACCACTGAGTTCTAACCAGTGGGTCACCAGTCCAGGGATTGACAGGTTGACAGAGCAGCCTAAGCCTAACCCTGAGGCTAACATGGATAATAATGTAGGCATTTGTTATTGAGCACCTACTATTTTTTTTTTTTTTGTATTTTTCTGAAGCTGGAAACGGGGACAGACAGTCAGACAGACTCCCGCATGCGCCCGACCGGAATCTACCCGGCACGCCCACCAGGGGCGATGCTCTGCCCACCAGGGGATGATGCTCTGCCGCTCTGCCGCGACCAGAGCCACTCTAGCGCCTGGGGCAGAGGCCAAGGAGCCATCCCCAGCGCCCGGGACATCTTTGCTCCAAAGGAGCCTTGCTGCGGGAGAGGAAGAGAGAGACAGAGAGGAAGGAGGGCGGGGGTGGAGAAACAAATGGGCGCTTCTCCTGTGTGCCCTGGCCGGGAATCGTGAGCACCTACTATTTTCCAGACACATGGCAAATGTTTTACATTCACCAACTTTTAAAATCTTTACAACAACTGTAAAAGGAAAATGTTACTATCTCATCTCACAGGAAAAGTAGCTGAGGATGAGGAGAAGAGATAAGTCTTCTCACTTACATAATGAATGGTAGAACGGAGATTTGAACCCACATCTGTGTGATTTGAAAAATCTAGTCTCTGTCAGTTACACAATTCTGCCTTTTCATGTAGTAAGACTGAGGAAGATGCAAGTGTGGGCAGGCTGTTCATATTAAATGTAGTTGGAACCTGGAGGGCAAAATTCAGAAAGGTGGATGCAGCAGACCCAGCTCAAGGTGTGAGTCCACTAGGTCAGCGGTCCCCAACCCCTGGGCCGCGGACCGGTACCGGTCCATGGGCCATTTGGTACCGGTCCGCAGAGAAAGAATAAATAACTTACATCATTTCCGTTTTATTTACATTTAAGTCTGAGCGATGTTTTATTTTTAAAAAATGACCAGATTCCCTCTGTTACATCTGTCTAAGACTCACTCTTGACGCTTGTCTCGTAAGTTCGACAATTATATTTAAAAATACCACAGTTTTTATGCCGGTCGCATAATTTTATTTTGTGCATTTATCCGTCCCACCCTAAAGGCCGATTTGTGAAAATATTTTCTGACATTAAACCGGTCCGTGGCCCAAAAAAGGTTGGGGACCACTGCACTAGGTCACAAAGAGTTTCAAGCAGAGCTGTCAGCACCCTGGATAGCTCCAAAGGAGCCACAATGACTAAACTCAACTCCTCCTGCTGGGTAACTCAGCCTCTCCCTGGAACCTCTGGATTGCTGAGGGCATAGGCAGGGATAATTTCTTCTCTGGGACCCCATGGATCATCCTGGGTCATCCCCTGCACTTCCCTAGCCCACTGTCAGTTTCTCTCTGCATCAGACTTTGGGAGAGAATACTAACCTTAGGGTTCTCTTGTCTCCATGTCCCAAGAATTGAAAATTACTTAAACAATATCTTTCAAGCCAGTCTACCTTTTCATAGATGAAGTGACTGGAAAATATGATCTGTTAATCGTTCCAAGACTCCTTTGTCCATGCAGAAAACAAACTGGCTGCTTTGCATAATGAAAGGTTAAAATTATGAGCCGTACAGGGAACAAATAAAGCTTGATCACTCAGGCTCGAAATTTGTGACTCAACATCTTTGCACTCGCCGTTCACAGTTGCTCCATCGTCACGTGTCTATACCCTCCGCTACGGCTGTTTATTTTTAATGTACATTTCCCCCAAATAGATATAAATAGTTTTCCTGCAGCTTCTCTGGCAGCAGCAGAGCAACAATATTTCTTTGCACCTATGCATTTGGGGTTTTCTTTGACACCATAAATGGATCTTTTGCTCGGTATTTAAGTTGGCTCTTTGTGGGAAGCACTGGCCAGTTCAGACTTCCTTAATAAGTTCTTCATGACTGCATTTGGGATGATGTTAATGAAATCATTCTGAATATCAGTGGGCAGATAATGAACCTAGAGGCAGTGAGCAGGGTGAGGGCCCAGATGGAGGGACGGGTGGGGTGAGTGAGGGGAGTGGGAGCTAAGCTGTCTTGCCGGCTCCTAAAAGAAGGTGAAAATCAATTCAAAACCCTTAAGGTCTGACTTTCTCTTCTCTTCTCATTTGGAGAGAGTTTGTTGCAGACTGTGCTTAATAGTTCTGTCCCCTGCCCGTGTAGGAGAGCAAGACCCGGGCATCTGCTCTTCTTTTTGAGAAGTTAGCTGGGGATTTTCTTTTCCAGATTAGAGGAGGTCCCTGGAGGGAGGGTCTCAGTGTTTTCTGCCATTTCTTTTTTACTTAAAATTTTTATTTATTTATTTATTTGAGAGAAACGAGGAGGGATGGAGAGAGAAAGGGAGAGAAATAGGAACACCTATTTATTCATTCATTGGTTGATTCTTATATGTACCCTAACTGGGATAGAACTTGCAACATTGGCATTTCAAGAGGATGCTCTAACCAACTGAGCTGCCCAGCCACAGCAGTCTCAATACTTGATGGATGCATTTCGCCTTGTGCTCCTATCTCTTGCTCTCCCTATAGACCTCCATGCTGGATTGCACCCTATACCCCTGTCAGCAACCCCCATCTACACTGCCAGGAGCAGCTCCCAGCTTCCTGCCCCAGCCCCTTTCCCTTCCAAGTGGATGTTGGCTCCTATTTCTGCCCTGAGACCTCTGGACATTTCTTCTGCTGAGCAGGGTGGAAGATGCACTGAGATCCCAGCTCAGGGACCCATCGATCTGCTCTCCGAGTTTGTGGGTCACCACAGGCTGCCCATCTCAGGCTGATCCAACTGTTCAGGGAAGGGAAGGGGAGAATCAGATGTCCTGATGGACCCATTTGGGGAGGATCTGAGATAAGAAGCAGAGCAGCGCCGTCAGCTCAAGCTGTCATGCAGGTGATACCTCACACAGCCGTAGAGCCCTGCTCATATCACATACATTGCAGATCTGTAAATGAATTAGGACAGTTTCCTGACAATCAGGCTCCTTGTACTAAAAAAATCAATATATTACAACATTTTTTTTTCAACAATTGGGAGTACAATAGGTTGTGGAAGGGGAATCTCTTTCTGTTTTGTACAAAGATGCTCTGTAAGCTGGAGTGGTCTTCTACTTAGAAAACCCATAAATTTCGGGCCTTCACTTGAGTGAGGAAGACTGTGCAGTTCACTTGGCTGGTCGAACCTCAGCCGATCATCTATAGGCTGTGGTGACTGGAAAGGCCATTGACCTTAACTTCCCAGGGGCGTGGGGAGGCACAGGCATGAAAATGACGCACACGTGCTTTGAAACCTGGGATTTGGTGTGGTTTAAAAACTCTGACCCCGTAATATACTCCGAGCTGAAGCTAAGGCCACATCACTCCCCACCTGGCAAACAGCAGTTTCATTTCATCCTTCTAGACATTCCAGAGCTGCTGGAATAACAGTCTGCCCTTCTGAAGGGCCATTCAATGGCGTGGCCCTGCCTGGCCCCTCTAGCTCTTCCCGTAAGAAAACAAACAGGAAGGCCACGCTGGCAGTAAACAGAGTGAGACCGGGGGCCGACCAGCTGGCTAGAGAGGGGCACTGGTCCAGCCAGGTGTGCCACTGTGACTCTGGGCAACAGATGACCCGGCTGAGCAGCTCAGCCAGCAGGTCCCCCGGGGAGGGCACCGTGAGGCCAGGTGCTGAGGCTTTGCCTACTTCGAACTCAGAGTGCCTCTCCCCGTGGGCCTTCATCCCCAGATATTCAGCGGAGCAGTTGGAAGAGACGATTCTGAGGTCCTCGCCAATCAGTAGGTGGGATTCTGGGCAGCTCCCTTCCTGACCGGTCCCGTGGGTGCCAGGTCAGCGTTCACATGTGGGTTTGTGTCCATCTTGGGCCTGGCCCTGCAGCTCTAAGGCCACCCTCGAGCAGCTGGGCTGGGAGAGAGCGATTCCTCTTCCCTCCGGGGGCCGATAGGCCCCAGCCCAGCTCTGCGGCCCCGGCTCCCACACAGCTGGGCCCCCAGCTGAGCAGGCAAAAGTGTCGGAGCAGCAGAACCACTCGTGTGATTGATTTCTGTGCGAGGCCTGGAGGTTAGTTTCCCATTTTTCCCACTGGAGAAGCTGCATCCTGCACCAAACACCTCAGCTCAGGGGATTACAGAGCTGATAAAAACAGATTTTAGCCATAACGGCAGAGATGGGAGGAGGGGACAGGGGCTCAGACTAGAGGCGGATTTAACGGCGGGCACACCTGGCACGCGCCCTGGGCCCCGACTTCTGAAGGGCCCCGCAAAACCCAACTTGACACTTTTTTCTAATGACATCAAGTTTGTTTTCATATGTGTAATTTTAATATTAATAGTACATAATATTTTTTACTTATTTAAAAATATGGTTAACATGTATTTTTATTTTTCCCCGTCTCTCTCTTTTTTTTAAGGGGCTCAATATTTTCATTTGCCCCTGGGGCCTCGACCGTAATCCGCCTCTGGTTTAGACCCTTTCCTTCCTGAGAAAACAGCACAGGCCACGTGCCCCACCCTGGGGCGGGGAACAGTGGTTCCTGGGACAATTGCTTCCCGGCGTCCCCCTTCTCCTGAAGCTCTGGGTGACAGCGCCTATCCCAGTGTCCTCACTCCGGGAAGGAGAGCGGGGAGAAGGAGCTCTTGTCAGGAGGAAGGTTCCTGTCATCGTTTTGAAGAATAGGAGATTGCCCGTCAAGCAAATCACACCTGGCCAGGAATAATAATCATAATCATGGTAATAACAGCAATAGTAGTTAACATTTATTGAGTGCTGGCTACATACTGGATACTGTTAAAGGTATCATTTTCTTTAATCATAGCTAAAGTGTAAGGTAGTTATTATTAGCTCTATGTCCCAGACAAGAAGCGGACACTCATGAAAAGTGAGAAACGTGGCCCTGGCCGGTTGGCTCAGCGGTAGAGCGTCGGCCTGGTGTGCAGGGGACCCGGGTTCGATTCCCGGCCAGGGCACATAGGAGAAGCGCCCATTTGCTTCTTCACCCCCCCCCCTCCTTCCTCTCTGTCTCTCTCTTCCCCTCCCGCAGCCAAGGCTCCTTTGGAGCAAAGATGGCCCGGGCGCTGGGGATGGCTCCTTGGCCTCTGCCCCAGGCGCTAGAGTGGCTCTGGTCTCAGCAGAGCGACGCCCTGGAGGGGCAGAGCATCGGCCCCTGGTGGGCAGAGCGTCGCCCCCTGGTGGGCAGAGCATCGCCCCTGGTGGGCGTGCCGGGTGGATCCCGGTCGCATGCGGGAGTCTGTCTGACTGTCTCTCCCCATTTCCAGCTTCAGAAAAATACAAAAAAAAAAAAAAGTGAGAAATGTGCCCCAAGTCATGCAGCTGGTCTGCAACAACTCCAGCATTCGGCTGCAGGCCTGCCCCACCATAAAGCCCATGTGCGCAGCCTGGGGCCAAGTGGGGACCAGACCAGTGATGACAGTTTGACCAACCGGAACTCTGGGGAGGGGGACACAATGACAGCAGGTGTTGGTGGCTCAGATAGATGTTCAGCACTGAGAGCATGTCCTATAAGACATAACTGGGAGTAAGGACCTGGCAGGTGTGCCTCAGCCACCTGGCACCTGGGGAGGTGGGGAACCCTGGGCGGGCAGCCCCTGTTTGGGCATCTGGCAGGAGGGCAATGCAGGTAAACCGGCAGCAGGGGCCAGCCCTGGGGAGGGAGGCCAGTACAAGGAGCCCCCAGCCTCACACTCGGGGGTTCTTCTGAAGCCTTCAGAAACCTCTAGGACCCCAGGCCGGCCCCATCAGTCTTTCTTGGGAGTTGAACTTGAACAGGATGAGTGATGAGAGCAGGATGGGACTCAGTCTTGGAGAAAATGGGGGTCAGGGCAAGTAGTCCGCGCTGCAGCTTGATCACCAGCACATGATGCGGTCTATCTCATCTCTCTCTCTCTCTATCCCTATCTCGTCTCAGCTCTATCTCTTTCTTTCTATCTATCTCTATCTCCATCATCTCTCAAGCTCTCTCTTCTGCTTTTATTAACTCTTTCATTTCCTCCTTCCCCCTCCCCATCACTCCCATCTCTTGGCTCTTTTCTGTATATGGGAACCTCATTCTCTTTATTGAAGACTTTTGTTCTTTTTTTTTTTAGTGAGAGTAGGGGTGGTAAAGAGACAGATTTCCACATGCATCATGACTGGGATCCACCCAGCAACCCCCGTCTGGGGCTGTTGCTCAAATCAACCAAGCTATCCTCAGTGCCTGGGGTGACACTCAAACCAATTGAGCCTCTGGCTGTGAGAGGGGAAGAGGGAGAAAAAGGGAAGAGGGAGGAGAAGAGAAGCAGATGGTCGCTTCTTATGTGTGCCCTGACTGGGGATCGAACCCAGAATGTCTGCATGCTGGGTAGGGAATATGACCACTGTGGTAGGGACTATGACCACTATCAGCTCCAGGCTTATCACATCATTGGTCACTATCCATGGAGGTTAAAATCCTTTTCTTTATATCAAATCCCATGGAAGCACCCTGATTGACTGTTCTTGGGTCACATGCCCAGCCCTTTGACCAATCACTGTGAATGAGAAGGGGATTGAAAAGGCTTTGATTACATGCTGATTTTTTCAGCCAGGGCACAGGCCTCTGTGATTGGTAGCCTCACTGGAGTCATATGACTAGAGAGGGTGAGTAGTAATTTGCCAATAAAAAGAGACATGGAAAAGGGGCTCTGGACAGATAAGCATAAAAGAAGTTTACTAAAATATCTTATGGCGGCTTCTATTTCTAAAGTGTCTATGTGTCGGACTTGATGAAAGACCTTTTCTATGTGCTATTTCTAATCTTTTTAATAACGAATGAAGGTGGGTATTGTGCACCCTATTTTTAAAGTTTAAGAAAATAAATTCAGAGAGGTTAAGTAACTTGCCCAAGCCACCTAACTAGTAAGTGGCTAGTCTGAGATTCAAACATAGTTGTGTTTGTCCTCAAGGTCCAAGACTGACCCACTGCTCTATTATTCCAAGTGCTAGATAATCTCACATATTCCCTCTTAGGAAGTGTATCAGTCAGGGTAGGCTTGGTTAAGATATAATAATAAAGATCCCCAAAATCTCAGGGGCTTAATACAATTTTCTTTTTTACTTAGCCAAAATGTCCACTATGGGTCAATAGAAGTGCTGTGCTCCTTAGGGTGGCTCGGAGAGCCGGGCTGAAGGAACAGCCACCATCTCAAATGTTGCAAGTCGGTGCCAGAGGGAAAGGGAATTTTGGAGGGCCCAGAACCTTCCACTTTCAACTCATTGGCCAGAAGTAGGCACCCAACCCCGTCCGACCGCAGGAGTCCTGAAAAATGCAAATCTACCAATTGGTACAGAAAGAGAAAAAACAAAAAAATTTAGAGAACAACAACTAATGATTTTTTTTTTTTTTTCATTTTTCTGAAGCTGGAAACGGGGAGAGACAGTCAGACAGACTCCCGCATGCGCCCGACCGGGATCCACCCGGCACGCCCACCAGGGGCAACGCTCTGCCCACCAGGGGGCGATGCTCTGCCCATCCTGGGCGTCACCATGTTGCGACCAGAGCCACTCTAGCGCCTGAGGCAGAGGCCACAGAGCCATCCCCAGCGACCGGGCCATCTTTGCTCCAATGGAGCCTTGGCTGCGGGAGGGGAAGAGAGAGACAGAGAGGAAGGCGCGGCGGAGGGGTGGAGAAGCAAATGGGCGCTTCTCCTGTGTGCCCTGGCCGGGAATCGAACCCGGGTCCTCCGCACGCTCGGTCGACGCTCTACCGCTGAGCCAACCGGCCAGGGCAACAACTAATGAATTTTTAAAAATTATTTTGTATTTTTTCTGTGGTACATAAGGGTGTTTTTTAAAGGCAATAATGTATTTAATAATTGTGTATTATTAAAGATTACATTATGAAGTTTATTTTGCCCTTCTATAACTATCTCTATAATGTTTAAAGATATCTTTGGACACTTCCTTGATTAAATACATGATAAATGCTGCTTAATTTACATTAAATTAATTATCCCAAAAAGGTAATTTGATGACAAATTTTAATTTAATATGTTTCATTTGAGGACCAAATATATATTTAAATACAGGTTGTAATGATAAGTTGTAGCATTAAAAGTTTTTTAGGTCCTTTTATTTGGAGTCATTAAAATTTTTGTGTTTTTAAAAAGCATCTAGTTTTTTTTTTAATGTAAAGGGTTTTCTTTTTCTGGATATTGCAATTAAGGAGAGAGTTTGAAACTGCTATTTGCAAGCACTTCTCAAAAACACGCGACAGGAGCAGAACATCTCTATTCTTAGTAAATAAAAAAGTCTAATTGTCTGGAGTTGCCACCATGTGTTTTCCCTTTTTAGCATTGGTTTATGGAGTACTAGGAAATTTTGAGAATTATTATTATTATTTTTAATGTTCCTCATTAATTTGATATTGTATTTCTATCTCAGAGTTCCTTATGCTTCTTGTCTTAAACCAATGGGCCATACTGGGTGTAAATTAAACCGAGTATGACTAAACATAAAAGGAATTTAGTACCGCGTGGCAGTAAAACCACCAGGATGGTTTTTGGTGATCGGCTGAGTAGGAGCCAATGGGCCGGAGACTGAGTCATGAGCAGACTTACCCGATCTCAACCTACTAGAGGTGGGCGTGTCCTCATGGCATGCCTTCAGAGAATTCACATCACCCCTTTAAAGAAGTAAACTTTATTTTTATTATTGATTTAGAAAAGAAATGGGGACATAGTATCATTGCCTTTAGCTTGTGGATTCCCTGCAGGAGCCCTTGAGATTGCATCCAACCACAGGGAAATACTTCCCACCAGCTCCCATCAGACTGTAGGGCCGGGGCCCACATCCCAGAAGTCAATCATCCCGCATGTCATGGGGGTGCCAGCCCAGGGCATTTCCCGTAGGCAGATGCTTGACGGTTGTATTGAAGGGAGCAAAGAAGAAAAGGACGGAAAGACCAACGACCCCTCCTTGAGTATGTTATATTCTACCTTCCGCTTTACAAGGGTCAACGGCATCGCCTGGGCCTGCAGCACAAGGAAGAAGGGCGGCTGGGGCGGAAAGACGCAGGTCAGGGCTGGAAAGAGGGGCAGACATCCATCCCCCAGCAACCAATGTGCGAACTCCCAGGCCATGCCCTCCCCTGCCATGAAGGGCTGAGATAATGAAGATAAAACAAGTTCAGGGAAGGGCAGCAGAAGCCATCCAGGAGACATGACTTACGGGAGGAGAGTTTAATTGGTTTAGTCTAAAAAGCCCGTTACGCTCTCTGGTGGACACAGTCATGCTATAAATATCAGCAAGGTGACAGCAGGCAGAGGATGGAGTCCGTCTCACTGGGCACAGTGCTAAGACTGGAGGCTTGGATGGAGTGGAGAACCTGCTGGGTGAGGCTTTCATCCCACTTTTGGGGCGAGGTGGTTTTCTTACACTCAGAAGCCTTGGTTCAAACGAAAGCGTACCTGGAAGTCTGTTGCACGAGACAGATGCACAGCTGCACAGCTGAGACTCCCCAGTTGCAAGGCAGGAGGGGGCCAGGGCCCTTCCCCACCCCGACCCGGGCAGGTACTCCCCCAGTCGCCAGGGCTTGGTTGGAAAAGCTGTATTTTGTGTGCTTTGAAGCCCCTCTTGCTGACACCCAGTGCTAGGGAAAGACAGTGTCTCAGCAGGGGCTGGGGAAGGGGGCACAGAAAGACAGGGGAATGGAGGGCCCAGGGCTACTAGGCGGAGGGAGAGCAAGAGGGCAGGAGGAGTGTGGACCAGCAGCAGAGAGGCCCTGGGGAAACCCCACGTGTTCGCAAGGACTTCCTCTCAGTCAAGGTGGGAGAGCCCTCATCCCTAACCACACTCGAACTTCAGTCCATGCACATGTACACACAGACACTGGCCAGTGCACGAGGACTAATGCAGACTTTCCCGCACCTTCTTTTGTGTGAATTTTGCTATTAATGTCTTACAATTTGCCAAAAGAGGACACGAGGCACAGAGAAGTCAGTTAACGCATTCAATCTCACACAGTCAGGCCTGATTGACATAGTCCAGTCATGGCCTTTATACCCAGAGGGCAGTGTTAGCCTTGCTCCTCCCCCTCCCTTCCTGGTCTCCATCTCACAACCCAAGCCCCACAGAGACTCTAGGCCAGGGAGGGTTCCCAGGGCCTCCTGCTGCAGCCAGGCCGGGCCAGGCGGGCACACGGCGGAGGCTGGGGGACGCAGACCCATAACCTGCCCTCTCCTGCCCTCTTATGGCCACCCCTGGAACAGCCTCGGCTGCACAGCTACCTGGAGCCTGCAGGGCCTTTGAGTTCTGGGCTCTCCGGTGACCCTGCCAAGGATGACTGCGCCCTGGCTCTCAGAGTGAGGGGCTGGAGGGACTCCTTCCCCAAGGGACCAGCTGGGGAACACGGGCAGCTCCACGTGTCGTCAGCCCCCTGCTCAGAAACGGCTTTCTGCTGCCTAGACATCAAAGAAAAACACCCAGTGGTGGGGGAGCTCTTCTCCCCTCTGGCTCCCTCTGTCTCTTTCCTCCCAATCTCCCTCCTCATCCTCTGCGTGCTCCGCTTCATTTAACCCCCTGGACTTGACAGCCCCAGGTCTCTGCTCAATCAGTCCTTTTACTTGCCAATGCTGGTTCCTGCCCTCTGCGTCTCCCATCCCGCCTCCCTGCCTCGCTTATCAGACACAATTAATTGGTGTTAAAATCAACAGGAAGCCCTGGGTGTGTAACTCCTCAGCAGGAGTCACAGTGCACCTGGCATTTTGTGCTTGGGTTTTTCATCATCTTCTCCTTCTGTTGCTACCTAATCCTTGTAATAATAATTTGCTGGCAGCGTGATTTGTCATCATATAGACTGGGAGTTCTCAATCTGGGTTTAGGAGTTTCCAAAGGGTGACATCCAACTGCTCATTCAGTCACGGAGAGCCTGCTTTTGTCTTTTCAGTTGCATTTTGTTCATGCTGCCATCGTAATACACTGGGGTTCTGGGAAGGATTTTATTTGGAAAAGAACTGTGCTTTAAAACAATTAAAAATCACAGAGGTAGATAAACAAATATACACATAGCCAAATGCGTTATTTCAAAGAAGATTTTTTGCATGGAGACGTCTCTTAAAATGATTTCCTCGGCAGGCCCTGGCCGGTTGGCTCAGCGGTAGAGCGTCGGCCTGGCGTGCGGGGGACCCGGGTTCGATTCCCGGCCAGGGCACATAGGAGAAGCGCCCATTTGCTTCTCCACCCCCACCCCCCTCTTTCCTCTCTGTCTCTCTCTTCCCCTCCCGCAGCCAAGGCTCCATTGGAGCAAAGATGGCCCGGACACTGGGGATGGCTCCTTGGCCTCTGCCCCAGGCGCTAGAGTGGCTCTGGTCACAGCAGAGCGACGCCCCGGAGGGGCAGAGCATCGCCCCCTGGTGGGCAGAGCATAGCCCCTGGTGGGCGTGCCGGGTGGATCCCGGTCGGGCGCATGCGGGAGTCTGTCTGACTGTCTCTCCCCGTTTCCAGCTTCAGAAAAATACAAAAAAAAAAAAAAAAAAAAAAAGATTTCCTCAGCGTTTTTCTAATTCAGCTGGGCATCGTGGTCCTCTGAAAAGTGCATTTGTCTTGTCCCTTCCATTAGATTGGGGCTCCTGAGAGTCAGAGGCTGGGTCCTGGTCATCCCAAGGCCTGGCCAGACCTCGTACACAGGAGATGCTCACTTAGCACTTGTGGACTTGAATATGAGAGGAGGATGCCTCCATGGGGGAACGGGGTGTGCCGAGGTGGGCTGGGTGAGAAGTTCAGGGTCAGAATTTCTCAGCAGGTCAGGGAATAACAAAGGTTATCTAAACAGGCCTTTGTAGGCAGGGCAGGGCCAAGACTATTTCCTCCACTCAGGCTGGGAGGGATGTTGTAATGAGCACCAGGATGGAACAGGCCACACTGAGCCCCGTCTAAGCCATGGCGGAGGCGGGTGGATGTCCTTCTTCTCTCAATCCTTTCCTACATCCCCGCTGCCAACATCTCAGAAGATCCCGCTCTAAGAGCCCACTCCCATGAAAGTCGTCAGGGGTGTTCTCACTGGAGACGGCTGCGAAGGGTCCAGGTGCTGGTGTCTGCTCAATAAAAAGGGCAGCGTGCTGTGGACGATGGAAACGCTGTGGGTTTGGAATCATATTCGGGTTTGAATTGCAGCTCTGCCAGCGAGCTGTGTGGCTTTGGGCAAGCCGCTTCACTTCTCTGATTTTCTGTTTTCTCCAAGATAAATGAAGATACCACAGCTCACCCCACCAGGATCAGTGATATTGCAGTCAGAGCATGCTAGATAGAGTCAGGTATTTGAAAGCTGAAATGGTCCCGTCTCTCCTCTTCCCTCTTTCTCTTCCATGGCAACTTCCCATCTCATCTTCATTTCTATTCACTTCCCAGGTAGTAAGTGACTCCCACCTCCCACTCCAGGTGAAAACTGATCACAGTTCTTCCTTTGCCTCTTCCCATCTCCCCAGGGTGGTCTCAGAGTCTTAGTCACAATTTTGTAACTCTCCGGGCTGTGTGAGGACAGCAGCTGCATTCAGCATGTTGTATGTGCTCAACGAATGTCACTTGGATTTAAGGAAGGAAGAGAACATTCCCAGGTTGTAAGGTCGCAGATGAGCTGCCCTTTGAAGGGTGGTCAGAAGTGGGTAGAGGGGACAGAGAAAGACACTTGATTCCACACAAGTAACCTGGAAGTGCCTGCCTGGCCCCTGGCCACCACCTGCTGAGTCCCGGCAGAGGCCCACCCAAGTCTACCAAGGACGTTTGAGTCCCCCAGGCACACTCACTGGGTCTGTGTCCTTCACTGCCCCTGCGTGTCCTGCTGGGACATACTGCTGGCCGTCAGACATGTCCATCAGCTCTGCCTGGAAGGGGGAGACAGCCTTGGTCCCATCCTGCGTGGTAGCCCTCAAGTCATGTCCACAAGAGGGGAGCACTGGCCAGCCTCCAGCAGGGACATCGTGAATCAGAACACCAAGTGTTTTTTTTTTTTTTAATTAATTAATTAATTTATTTTTTTTACAGAGACAGAGAGAGAGTCAGAGAGAGGGATAGACAGGGACAGACAGACAGGAACGGAGAGATGAGAAACATCAATCATTAGTTTTTCATTGCACATTGCAACACCTTAGTTGTTCATTGATTGCTTTCTCATATGTGCCTTGACCGTGGGCCTTCAGCAGACCGAGTAGCCCCTTGCTGGAGCCAGCGACCATGGGTTCAAGCTGGTGGGCTTTTGCTCAAACCAGATGAGTCCACGCTCAAGCTGGCGACCTCGGGGTCTCGAACCTGGGTCCTCTGCACCAAGGGGTTTTAATGATCTGATCAACACCCTCATTTATTGATGACTTACCAGGAGCACAGACACATGAAAGGGAAGGCTTAAGGTCCCATGGGCCTTTGTCAACATCAGCAGTGCCAACAGTTAGAGTGATTTCTTGTTTAACAGACCTCTCTCTTGCTGACAGGCCATCATTTTCCTGTGAGGAGTGGGGTTGGGAGGAAGTTCTATTTTCTTAAAAGTCCTAAGTCAGGGGACCATGTGAGCTGTCACCCAAACTTAATTTTGAGAGTTAAAAGGAGATTTATTTATAAATACATGGGGATGGGGATGGTAGGTATAAACCAGGCACAAGGGGCCTTCTGTGAGGTTACCTGAGTCCTGAGCTCCAGGTGAGGACTGCGGAGGTGAGGTGCGGGTGTAGCCACAGGCTGCTGGCTCACACGTACAGTGGCAGAGTTACTAATACCAGAGACCAACCGTGCCTGCTCCTCCCTCCTCCCGCTGCTCTTGGTGCAGGGTCCAGAGAGATGACTCCACTCTGTGGGCAGTCCACGGGACACATCAGATGCCCTGGGCGCATCGCTGGGCTTCTATTTAGAATGCATCACAGCAGCTTCCCTCTGAGGGGCAGAACACCAGTCTTTTATAAAGCCCGTACGGTTTGCTCTAGCTCAGTTAATCCTGTAGTAACATTTTCAGGAGGTTAGCATCATCACTTTCATTTTACAGGGGAGAAGACTGAGGCTCACAGACATCAGGGTGTCCCAAATCACCCAGCTACTAAGTAGCTGAGTGGGGACCACAGGCCAAGTGCGCCCACCCCTCCTTGCTGGCTGTGAGCTGCAGACGGTACTACAGCATAGGCTTAAATGCTCGGAAAGGGAAACCGAGCTTGGTGATGGGGGTTATGAATTATTTGCCCAAACCTCAGGCTCAGCACCAGGCATTCTGTGGTTTTGACTAAGTGTAAATGCCTTCCCTCAAGTAGAGGGCTCTGGAGGCCGGGCTGGCCCAGCCGGGAATCCATGCCTGGGCTCCGAGATATGTATAACTTCACTGTTTGTGGAGTCAACATTCCCCAGCACTTCCTTCGCGTTTGCAGTAATTGTCAGTTGAAGGTTTGCCTTTTTCCTCTCCATAAGGGTCCTTCCCAACCTTTCAGGCTGGACTTGCCTCCATAACTTAGGCTTTCCGAAGTGTGACAGGAAAGGAATTGATATGGAGGAAAGGCCTATTATGTGCTGGATACATCACTCCCATTCGCTTGTTAAGTCTTCAGCATGAACCTGGGAAGTTATTAAGTTCCTGTTTCAGAAAACAGAGGCCGTGCCTCCTCCCAAGGGCATCCGCGAGAGAAGGGAGGAGTGGGGTCTCGAACTCGTGTGGCTGTTTGCTTCCCTCTGGCCTCTGAGGGACAGGCATCCCAGCAGGTAGTTCTCGGAAGCCAGTCACATCCTGGACAAGGATGTAAGCTGCATTTAACTGAGACAAAAGTAGAGACTGTTTCAAGTTATCAGGGACACTTGGGAGCATTAAAATTGGTTTGGAGAATTCCGAGGACAAAGACCTTGGAAAGCCGCTGACGAACAGTCTTAGAATTAAAGGGGCTTTAGAATTCAATTAAACTCAACGAACTTTTATGACTGCCTTGAACAGCCAGGTGTTGCGCCAGGTGCTCTGGAGGATGGAGGCAGATCCCCGCCGTTAGGGAGGGGACACCTCTGTCCTCAGCACCCTGGCTGGCTCCAGGCCCCCAGGGGGCGTGCCATGAAGCACTGTGTTCTGGATCCGTCTCCTGAGCTTCATCCCACCAGCCTGTCCAAAGGCTTGAGGAGGAAGGACTCCGGTTAAACTTCCTTCAGTCCAGAGTTTCCCAAACTTATTTGACAATGAGCTCTTTCCCCTCACCCAGCGCCCTCTTGCCCATGAGACTGTTAACATCCTTGGAATATTCCAGGGAGCACATTTTTGGGGCCTGATAGCCTGGGGCAGCTTTGTGGCGGGGCTGCGGGCTCATGAACACGTTCGTTGTTTTAAAATAAACTGGAAGGCTCTCTGTTTAGGGCTATCAGTATTTCTCACTCCGTGCCCTTTGGGGTAGAAAGTGTGTCTGCCAATGCTTGGGTTTAGCTTTGGCTGCTTTCTTAAAAGGGTGTCTTGTGAAAGAGGGGAATTACTCAGGCCTTTGATCCTTTTCGCTGAAGGGATCCCTTGGGTCGGCAAACAAGTGTTTGGGGAACTTGAGTAAGGTCACAGCTTTCATAAAATATACACGAACACCATTTCCAACCAGGGACTGACGCAGCCTGCATTTTAATAGGGCGAACATACTAGAAAACAACAGAGGAGGGGCCATTTGCCTGCAGCTTGGGGGCTTTGGGCAACAGGGCTCTGCTTTCATCTGTACTGAGGTCATCCTGCTCCTTGGCCAGACTCCATGCATTTATTTGCAGGATGAAAATGGAGGGGGCGTGGCAACTGTTTCCAGCACGTTGACATCCAAGCCTTGGCCTTATACCAATGGCCTCTTCACAGAGGTGACACGTAGCAGAGCTGTTTACCCGGCAGAGCCTGTACAAAGAAGTGACTTAGATCCCCAAGGCTGTAACAAAATTAAATGCCTTCATGGGTGTGGTGACATTTTTCCTCGGTTGGGAAATAGCCTGGCACCGTGACTAAAAGGATGCTCTCCAGTATGATACAGGCTTGGCCTTGCCATGGGCCTGTCATGTGACCTTGCTGAGCCCTGGGTTCTTCCATCAAACAGGGATAGCTCCTACCCGGAATGTCTAGTGCTTGATGAATTTGAAGGGCTCCTGGGGTCCACCATTGTGATCGGATTGTCAAGAGGATGTAATGTATATGGAAACGATTTATCAATTGTAAAGCACTGTACACACAGAGAGGGTTATCACTGATGTTCACGGAGGGCTCACCGTGCGTCAGTGTCTGTTCTAAACGAGTTACATGCATCGTCTCGCTGATGCCTTACAACAACCCAAAGAGACAGGACACTATGATTCTCTCCACCTTACAGACATGGAAACTGAGACCCAGAGAAGTCAAGTTGGCTAGCCTAAGGTTACATGTAATGAACATGGGATTCCCACTCAGATCTGTCTCTGCAGACTCCCAGCTCTGCAGAGAGCATGTCTGGGGCAGACGTGCTCTCCTATGGGGGAGTGTGCACGTGGGGGGAAGGATGTGAACATTTTGAGGGAGTACACAGGGTTCCAGATTTCTTTCCTGGGGTCTTTTCTGTCAGGTTCCCCCAGAGGGAGGAGTGGGGAAGAAGAAGAGAACTCACTCTGGCCCCTGCAGAGAGAGTACTTCCCTGTGCCCTGGGGATGAGGTGGAGGTCATAATAAAAGGCACCCCTAGGACTGCTGCTGAGACGTTACTGGAAACAGAAACATTTATGGAGCCCTCTCCCTCATTTCATCCTCACAACTGTGATGGAGGAACAACTGAATACCTCATTTTACACCTGGGGAAACTGAGGCATACAGGTAGCTAGTGAGCTTCAGAGCTGAGACCCCAGCTTGTCTCTGGGGCCTGTACATTTAACCACCATTCTATACAATGCTGGCATTTCAGACCCACGAGAAGGGCCGAAGGGGAACGAGTCAAGCCAGTTCCCAGGCCAGGCCCGGAGAGAACCAGGCAGGTCCTTCACACATTCGCAGTAACCAGTCCTCAGGACAGACGTGGGTGTTGTCACCCCTGCTCTTACAGGGGAGGGGCTGCGAGCTGTGCGAGCTGGGGGCCTGTCCGAGGCCAGCTAGGAAGGAAGTGCCGGGTCGGCCTGGCTCTCAAGCCTCCCTTGTCCCTCCCCATAGGGGCCCTCTGCTTTTTTGAGGTTCTGATTTCTTGAGAGACTAGGCGCGCTGTGACCTTCTCAGAGAGGCACCTGGGGGACCAGCCTCTCTCACACCTGCTTTATGCCTCTTTCCTCAGCAGCCAAGAACCAAGGGCAGATGGTCAAAAAAAAAAGGGGGGGAGTGGCACGTGGATGGGCTGAACTCAGTCACCCGCCCTACATGTGTGATTGTTCCGTCCACAAGTCTCAGGGCAGAATTTAAGCTGCTTCTTCCTCTCATCCCCTGGACATGGCACTGTGCAGAACCACGACCCACTCTGCTCCCGCAGAAGCACGGGCTCTCACTGCCATCTCGCTACGACACAAAGGGCCCGGGCCCCGGTCCTCACAGCAGAAATCAGGGCACAGGTCTGCGGCACGCTTGGCAGAGCAGGCTGCAGCCGCCCTCTGGGAAGAGCTGGCGCAGCGGGGGCAGGGCTGGCGCAGGCCGAGCCAGGGCAGAGCGGGAGAAGCAGGGGCAGGCATCCGCGTGTCCTCTCACCACGTTTTATTAAACACCTCCGGCGTGACAGGCACCGAGGCTGGTGCTCGAGTTAAGAACGGAGGCGCTGGAGCGCATCGGACTGAATTCCAGTTCCAGTCCCAACCCAGGCCCATCATCACGTCGCCTCTCTGCCCGCCAGCGTCCTCATGTCCAAATCGAAGGCGGTGGAACGCCCCGCTGGCCGAGCTGGGAGGAGGATCAGATGAGGTCATGTATATTCAATACTTGGAACGGGGCGTGAAATGTAGTAAAAGCTGAATACATGGTGGCCATTAGTGCTATTATTATATCTTTTTTGGGGAGTTCACAGTCTGGTGAGACACAGACATGAAAAGAAACAGACTATTTCCTGATGACTCAGACCAGGAAGTGATGCCAAGTTACACGGAGGAGTGGTGTCAGAATTCCCTGCCTCCCTTACTCTGTACCTCAGTGGTTCTCGAATTTTTTGAAATCAGGGCTCATTTAAAATCCTACATATAATTGTAGGCGCACTATATACAAATTTCTGAGAAATATGTTATAATAATTAAGTCAAATATTAAAGAAAAAAATATAAAGTCCAAGCGTGCTTTTATGGTAATTAAACAAAATAAATATGACAAAATTAAATTTATTCTGACATTAAAAAACATTTTATGTTACATTTTTTGTTATGCTTTTTAGAATTTGTAAAAAAGAGCAGTTAAAAATTTTAAAATGACAAAAAAGTTATCCATATATATATGTATATATATATACATATACACATTCTTAGTAAGATTTAGTAAATTCGGCAGGTCCCGGCGCAAATGTGTTAAGTTTTTTCATTCTTGTGTTTATGAGAAACATGAGCCTGATGTGTCCTAGCAATTTCTTCAATGTTTGGGCATATATTTGAAAGGCAAACTCTCATTTCCTTGTCAATACATTGAAGAATTTCTCTCTTTTTACTCTTAATTGTATTAAGGTAGAAAATCCTAATTCACATAAATAGGATGTTGAAAATTGTAGTAAAATGTTCAAATTTTTTTTTTAGCTATTGCCACATATTCTTCTTTTATAGAAATCCAAAAGGCTTCAAGACACAATTCCTTAATCATCAATCCACAATCGGGGGATATAGCTGCCAGTTTTTCTTCTTCTGTTAATGTTAAATCAAAATCACTTGAAGCTTCCATGAATGGGTTTCTAATCCAATCGTATTGTTCAGTGTTAAGTGGTGGAAAATGCTATAAATTAAATTCTGCCCATCAGCCTTCAAGTCCTATTTTATTTACACTTAACTTGCTCACTTCCAGAATCAAATTCTTCAATATCACGCTTCTTTTTGAGAAATGTATTCATTTTATTTGGGTATATTTATCTAAAAATAATATAATGATGTGTTAATAATTAATATAATAATGATGTGTTAACAAAAAAAGTGGTATTTCCATAATGAAATGGTCTAATAGAGTAACTATATTTATTTTTATATCTGGGAACATGCTGCGAACCAGTGCAGCTAGTAATTCCAGGTCCCGAGTGGGAAAGGTGTGGAATTAAGAAAATACAGGGTTGGGAGGGCCCTGTAATTGCTGCTGGCAAGAACAAAGTGTGCCCCAAAACCGCATTTTACTTTATTTATAGGACAAAGTGAGGTCATTAGCAAATCAATGGTCTCTGATCACGTTTCCAAGGCAACCCAAGAATTTTTACCAAGTGCAGGAAACCCCCACCATACATATCATTTTAGCTTTATACCAAACAAAGGATAGAAGAAACTTGCCTCCAGTCTTTCCAGGGAACATGGGGGGTAGTGTAAATAATCCAGCTGCCCAGCTTAACAGCCTTTTGCAACCTAATCAGGCAAGTGAGGTGGGGGGTTGGGCAGACTGTCAGTTTACAGCCAATTCCCCACACCTCTGTCCCCCAAAAATCTAAACTCCAAAAACCCTGTTGGTTTTTTGGTCCCCAACAGGCACATGTTTCTCTGGAATACAATAGGGGGCACCTAGAACTCTAGGGCACACACTTTGAGAACCACTGCTCTACATACCGAGCTCATCGATCCGAGCTTTGCTCTGGAGGGGTGTCTGTCAGCAAGCACTCCCTCAACCCTGAGCTTGTGGGGCATGAGGTTTGAGGACCCGGGACCTCGCCACTTGGTCCTTGTTTAGTCTCACCTTCTGAAAGGGAGAGAAAGCTGGGTAAGGACTAGAAAGCATCATGAAGGCTCCTTCACGATTCTGCCCTGCAGACAAAAGACAATGAGATGGAAAATTCAAATGGCCGAAATGAATATATAAGAGCAAGGAGTTTAACAGCCGGATGACAAGCGGCACTTGAAATGATAATCTGCTGGCAAAGGAAGAGCGGTTTGGAAGCCAGAAGCGATGAAGCAGGAAAGGATTCATGGGGTGAAGCTGGGGGACCTCACCCCCCAGCCTCGTGGGTTCCTCTGGGGGTGGGCTCTGGGCAGCTGCCTAGAGGGGCAGGGACTTCGTTTTTCCATTTTGCTGTACTTGGAAGAATCACCCAGAAGTGGAACTCCATTTTCAGATATCTGCTTTGTTCTATTGACAAGCTTACGGACAGCATTTCCCTATAAATCCTCAACTTGAATCAGACCTGTGATAATCATACTCTCTAACCCTAATTGTAGAAAATAAATAATTCTAATTTTTTTAAAAAGTTTGCTCTGGCCAGTTGGTTCAGCAGTTAGAGCGTTGGCCTGGCGTAATGACGTCCCAGGTTCGATCCCTGGTCAGGGCACACAGGAGAAGCAACTGTCTGCTTCTGTCTTCCTCCCTCTCCCCCTTCTCTCGCCCCCTCCCACAGCCAATGGCTGGATTAGTCTCAGCATGGCCCGAGCACTGAGGACAGCTGGGTTGGTCTGAGTGTTGGACCCAGATGGGAGTCGCCAGGTAGATTCCAGTGGGGGCGCATGTGGGAATCTGTCTCACTATCTCCCCTCCTCTCACTTAAAAAAATTATTGTCAATTTTATACCCAAAAGACCATCCCCAAGAGTAAGCTTTCAAAACAATTGAATTATTTAAAAAATAATTTATTATTTTGGAATAAATCGCAATCCAGATGCAAAATCTACTTTCTTCTAGGAGGTCAGGTGTGCTAATCTTAGTATGAGACGGGACTAGAGCAAAATTCACCTGTTAGGGCTGCCTGCTGGTAAGACTGCCCGTCCCTTGGGCGGAGCGCTGTGGAGTCCAGGCATGGTCTCCGCCCTACAATGGTAAACTGTGGCTGTGGGCCCGTGTGGGTTGAAGACACAGACTGGGGGAATATATGGGTGAGCTAGCACTGTGCCCCTCAATGAGATTTGCCATGGGGGTGATCTTGTTTCGGTTGGTATGGGTTGAATGGTGCTCTCCCCAAAGAAACATTTACATCTTAATCCCTAGAACCTATTTGGAATGTGACCTTATTTGGAAACTGGTTCTTTGTAGGTGTGATCGGATTAAGGATCTTCAAGTGAAATCATCCTGGATTATGTAGGTGGGTCCTAAATCCTTAAAAGAGATAAAAGAGAAGGAGGTCATGCGAAGACAGAGTTAGAGACTGGAGTCATGCAGTCACAAGCTAAGAAATGCTTGCAGCCGCCCGAAGCTAGAAGAGGCAAGGGTCTCCCCTGGAGGCTTTAGGGGAGCACAGACCTGCCGACACCTGGATTTTCACCCAGTGATTTTATTTTGGACCTTTGGCCTCCAAAAGTGAGAGAATAAATCTCTGTAGTTTGAAGACCCTGAGTTTATGGTAATTTGTTTTGGCAGCTCTAGGAAACTGATCTGGTGTGTACAGAACAAAGTGGGGAGGGCATTGGGTGAAGACGGGAACCCATGAAGACTGTGGCTTCAAGTAGAGAGGACCGTTGGAGGCCATGGGCCCCGGGGGAGGGGTTGCCGTGGGAGACAAGGGAATAGTGACCAAGGCTGCCTCATCTTCCTCTGGCAGCCACGCCCAGACCTGGGCAGGATATCCTGGATTAGCTGGGTGGGACCTCCCCTGGGTGACACGGCTGGTCAGGTGGTGACTTCCCCTTGACTCCCGCTTTTCCATTCCTCCAGTTATGTTCACGTGGCTTGTTATGGTCAGGTGACTTAAGGATGCATGAGAACATGAGGTGGCAGGGACATCTCACATTGGGACCCAGTGCTTTGACCAGCTGCTCTGGGGCTTCAGGCTAGTGCTGGGGCTGCCGGGTCCTGGGGTACGTCTGCTAGCGGAGTCCACGTCTGGGCATCTGTGAGGGGCTTTCTGACCCTCATGGGCCAGGTTCCTGCTGAAAACTGCTCAGTCTTCTCACCGCTGATCCTTGATGTTTTTTTTTTTTTCCTTGAAGTTTTGGTACCTGCTGCGCCTTGACTGTTGGGTAGGCCCCAGAGATAACAGCATGAATGAACAGGCAGCACACAATATGAAAGAGAAATTGCACACACAGTCGATCTCAGCTTGGCAGCTCTTTTTTCTTCTGGGACACGTGTGTTTGTGGTTGCGATATTATATTGCACACATTAATATAGCCATATTTTCTGCTAGTAAAATTGTTGCTGGCTCATATATTGGTATTAAGTATACTGGGATTTCATGGTGTTCCGCAAAAAGCCCCATAACTTCCAGGTGTTCAGCCACACGGACAAGTTTGAGAACCACTGATCTATAATGAAGGGTAAAATCATTGAACACATAAGTAAGCAGGATGTTTGAAGGAAGCCATGTGTCACTAATCCATCAACATTCTGGGAGGTGGAAACTGTATTTGGGCACAAGCAAACTGATAAGTGTAAGTTATTTAAAATTTTCAAAAGGATTGGATTAGACTTCACGTCTAACAGAATTAATAGGGAACGCTCTTGATGACCTCGTTTGGTCCTTAGAGCCAAACCAGAAATCCGCCTCACCTCTGCACAAGCCAAGCGTAGCCTCGTTACTTCCTGGTCACATAGGGGTTCGTGGGTCCCACACTGTCTGTGCAAATGCACACTGAAGGTGTGAAAGCCACATCAAGGATGTTGGTCTCAGGCCCCAGAGGCCATTCATCCTACCTCCCAATCAGGTGACTTGGAAAGCACCTTCTGGAGCAGGCGTCCCCAAACTATGGCCCGCGGGCCACATGCGGCCCCCTGAGGCCATTTATCCGGCCCCCCACTGCACTTCCGGAATGGGCACCTCTTTCATTGGTGGTCAGTGAGAGGAGCACTGTATGTGGCGGCCCTCCAATAGTCTGAGGGACAGTGAACTGGCCCCCTGTGTAAAAAGTTTGGGGACCCTGTCTGGAGAATGGGCTGTGTTGGGGTCAGGGCCATTGTCCCCTTGACCTGAATGGCATCCCACGGAGCTGTCAAACAAAACCCGTGGGCATTGACTGACTTCCTGCCAGGAAACATTGTTCTGCCTCTGACTTCAGCACTGGACAAGCCACAGTGGAATGTGGTCACTGGGCACCCCTAAGTCAGAGACAGTTCAGAGAGGTTTCTAGAAGGCCAAAGAAGTGTTGATTTGGGATGAGAAGAAAACAGAGGGGGGGAAAAAAAAACTTAGGAAAAATCCTCTTTGATGGATTTACAACTGGCTTTCCAAGAAAATCCTGAGTCTGGGGAATGTTACTCATTCAGTGATCATGTCCTCGGACCCGACCACGCATCAGGCCCTGGGCTAGAGAAAGAGCCGTGCGGAAGACAGACACCGTCTGCCCTTCGAGGAAAGGACTCTTTGGTGGGGAATTCGGGAAGAAAGGCGGTAATCACAACATCAGGAGTAAAGATGGCAAGGGTCATGTGGAAGACCCAGCACTTGAACAGAAGAAGGACAGATGGGAGAGCAGGGGCAAGTACAGACATCACTGCGGTCACTGGAAGAGGCGGGACCGCGGCTGACCGGGCCCGGGGGTAGCATTTCTCACCCTGAGCCATACCTTGCCCCTCGGAGAGGAACTACCAGGAGTACCAGGTTTTGAAAGCATTTTAATGAGTGGACCCGTTCATAATGCAGCTGCTGCAACCCCGGAAGCTCAGACAATGGTAGCCTGGTGGAGTCTACCCTATTAAAAATATTTGATCTTCTAAAATGGTATTAACTGTAAATATGATTTGCTGCCTTGAAAAGCTTCAAGCTTATAGTTTTAATTTCCACATTAGTAGGAGTTTTAATGAAGAGGATTTCAAAGTGCCTCTCCTGGGACAGGTGTCCTGGCAGGGTCCAGGCTGGGCCCTCGGGGGTGGTTAAATTCGGAAGGACGAGGGACGCAGGCACAGCAGAGGGGCAGGGCTGGAGTGGAAATCGCTGCAGGTGTAGCTGGACAAGGCAGGGCCCGGCACCAGCAGACAGACTTGCTGGGGGACTCGCCCGGGGAGCATGGGGCGGCTGTGCTTTCCCCCCCGGCTCCCACGAGGTGGTGGTGAAGCGTGGTGGTGAGGAGCGTCGGTCTGGAGCCAGCGCTGCCTGATTCCCTGGGTGGCTGTAGATGACGTACAAGTTCACATCTGTGAAATGAAGATAAGAACCACCCTACTTCCCTTCTAGAGTGACCACGTGGGAGAAGGTGTAGTAACTCAGTGCCTGGCACACATTATGTACCCTGGAGACGCTGGCTGTCACCGCTGCTGCTCTTCCCATGAGCACAAGCCAGCTCCTACGAGAGCCATTCTGCGGCTGCTCATCGACACCCGTGACCTTCAGGCGAGACGCCAGCCCCCTCGGCGCGGCCCACAAGGCCCTCGGTGCTCACCCTTTCCTCTCCCCATGCTGACCTTCTCACAGCTGATACAGGCCCGCCCACGGCCAGTCAGCCTGCAGACACCCATGCTGGCCTCACCATCACTGACCACCAAGCACTGATCAAGTTTCCTTCTTCTTCCCCTGCTGCTCTCTCCACTGGAGTGCTCACCTCCAGGCTGTCTGCCTGGCTAACCCGTGTTGTTGTCATGCTTTTACTGCTCTTGCTTCCTCCGTGAAGCCTCCCTAACACTCAGGCACACCCACTGCTCTCCTCGGCCGCCAGGCCAGGTACCCCCAGGAGCTCGCCGACTGCCCGCTTCTCCCCTAGCTGTGAGCACCTGGCGAGGACAGAGCATGCTTTTGCTCTCTCCGGGGCCCATTGATCTCTCCCCAGAGTGCTTGGTTTGCCATGTTCAGTAAATGTTGAACAAATGAGTGGACTATAGGTATTTACAGCTTCTGAAGGCTTTTCACATGTGGCGTACTATTCCACCAAATTCCCTGTGAGCATTATGATGTTTCTCCGTGGCTCAGAGAGGTTCAGTGACTTGTCTGGAGTTACTCAGCAAGTTGGGAGCATGATTGCAATCTTAACTTCTCTGTACCGTGGGCCCATTGTAATTCTGAATGACTCTTGGGTGTTCCTGGGTCCAGACAATCAAAGGTTGGGTCAGGGCACCTTTAAAAAAAAATTTTTTTTTTATACTTTTCTGAAGTTAGAGGCAGGGAGGCAGTCAGACAGACTCCTGCATGCACCCGACTAGGATCCACCCGGCATGCCCACCAGGGGGCGATGCTCTGCCCATCTGGGGCATTGCTCTGTTGTGGCCGGAGGCATCTTCAGTGTCTGGGCCAACTTTGCTCCAATGGAACCTTGGCTGTGGGAGGGGAAGAGAGAGACAGAGGGGAAGGAGGGGGGAAGGTTGGAGAAGCAGATGGGCGTGCTTCTCCTGTGTGCCCTGGCTGGGAATCGAACCCCGGGACTTCCACACAGCGGGCCGACGCTCTACCGCTGAGCCAACTGGCCAGGGCCAGGGCACTTCTTTCTGACTCTGGCGGATTAAGAGTTGAGGGCTCCCCAAAAACATTAGTTCTGGGTTTCCTGCAGTTCTAAGTCATTGGGGAGTGAGGTGGAAGAGGAGGGGTTCTTCTTTGGAGCTGAATGCCATCAAGAGCCCCTTGAGTCACTGGATCTTATAACCAGAACCCTTTGAATGTCTTTGAATGGCCCGAGGCATTCTCTTCCAAGTCTTTACAAGCCTACTAACAGAAGAGGAAACTGAGGCACAGAACAATTCTGTCCCCTGCTCAAGGTCACATAGCTAGTAAGGAGCAGGACTTGGCAAGAAACCAAGCTCTTAACCACTGCTCATTTCCCTGGGTCTTTGAAACAGAAATCACGCCAGGGCCTAAAACAAATCTAGCCCCCAGGATGGCTGGTGCTGATGATTTAAAGGGCCCAGCAATGCTTAATCTTCCTGCCGGGCTCCCTCATTTTAGTAAATGTTAAGATTTAAGAGCTCATAAAACTGAGCTATACCGGTGTTCTGCCAAGAGCTCAGCATGGGCTCTCTCTATCCCGGCTGCACCTGGCCTGGCGGTCCCAGTCTTGTCCTAAGTCACCCTGGGAGAGTCCTGCAGCCGGTTAAAGCTGCCGGGCTCCTCGAGGCCCCAAGAGGCCCATCAGGTTGTTTATGTCCTTACCGGGGCCAGATAGACATGTGGAGTGGCACTGTGCACAGTGACAGACTGAATTTGTAAATCGTTCGGGGTTCTGGCAGCTGCAGCAGCAACGCTGGGTAGATGTCAGGGTTCAGTCTGGTCGCACAAGCGGATGAGCGTGGCTGGATCATCTGCGCAGACAGAAGCTGCTCGTGACTGTGGAAGCAGCTCTGTGGGTACTGACAATTCCTTCTAACTGGCCTCAGTGGTACTTTTCATCTCGTTGGAACCCTCTTCCAAAGTCTCAGGTTCTTGTCACCAACATATACATCCTCTAGCCATACCTTTAACAGCTAGCACGATCCTGTCTTGTTGGAAGTATCCAGTCAGTGTGTATTGGATGGAAAGGTGGACAGGTGAAGGGAGGATGGGAGGGAAGAAGGAAGGAAGGAAGGAAGAAAGGAAGGAAGGAAGGAAGGAAGGAAGGAAGGAAGGAAGGAAGGAGGGAGGGAGGGAGGGAGGGAGGGAGGGAGGGAGGAAGGAAGGAAGGAAGGAAGGAAGGAAGGAAGGAAGGAAGGAAGGAGGGAGGGAGTAAAGAGGGGAGGGAGGGAGGAAAGAAGGAAGAGGGAGGGAGGAAAGAAGGAAGAGGGAGGGAGGGAGGAAAGTAGGAAGAGGGAGGGAGGGAGGAGGAAGGAAGGAGAGAAGAAGGAAGAAAGGAAAAAGGGAAGGAGGAGGCCTGACCTGTGGTGGCGCAGTGGATAAAGCGTCGACCTGGAAATGCTGAGGTCGCCGGTTCGAAACCCTGGGCTTGCCTGGTCAAGGCACATATGGGAGTTGATGCTTCCAGCTCCTCCCCCTTTCTTTCTCTCTGTCTCTCGCTCCTCTCTCTCTCCTCTCTAAAAAAATGAATAAATAAAATTAAAAAAATCTGTAAAAAAATAAAATTTAAATTTAAAAAAAGGGAAGGAGGAAGGGAGGGGTAAATTGATTATGAAAATGTTTCCAATTCTTCACAGTCTTCATACACCTGCACCTTTTGCAATGTGACTTTTCAGGTCTTCATGTGAAGAGGCAGAGGTGTTTTCTTCCCCATCCCTTAAATCTGGGCTGGCCTTGTGACTTGCCTTGGCCAATGGAACGCAGTGGAGGTGACAGTGTGCCAGTTCCAAGCCAAGGCCTCAAGACATCTTGTACACTCTGCTTTTCCTATTGGAAGTCCGTTGAGCTGCCAAGTGACTAAGCATGATCTGGCTTGTTAGATGATGAGTGACAAGTGGCCCAGTGACTCCATCACTCTGGCCTACAGCCAGCCAGCCTCCAGATGTTTGTGTGAGGGGCCTCCAACTGACCTTCCAGCTGATCACAGATGCAAGACTGAGCCCAGTCAAGGTCAGCCAAGCCTGGTTTAGATCCGCCCAGCTAACCCTATGAGAGATAAATAAATGCTTGTTGCTTTGAAGTCGTTTGGCCCTGCAGTGGCTAGTTATGCAGTGATAGCTGATCTGGTGTAGAGACCTCGGGAAATGATGCTTGTAGGTTCAGCACAGCCCTGACTTGCCATCTTCCCTTCCTTTGTTAAGCGACGCCCTCCCTCCCTCTCACATCCTAGTCAAAGCCTACTATGTTTGGACGTTCTTCTAAGTCTGTGTCTAAGATGCTTGGCAAGCTCCTTGGATTCAATCCAGCCACAAATTTTTATGGAGCACCTGCTGTGTAAAAGGCATCATTCCAGCTACTGCAGAGATGGAGAAAAACAACCATGCTCTTGCCTTCCATAGGGTTTCAGTAGCCACAATAATAGCAACAGTAACGATAACTGACATCTGTACCGTACCTGACAGTATCCAAAGAGCTTTCACATGTATTCCATATTTGCACTTACAATGGGGGGGGGGCGCCACAGCAGACTGGATGCAGATTCAGCTGTTAGTGCCCACTGCACACACAGCACCATGAGAGATGCTGGTGAGAGAGACTGGAGTGGTGCAGGTGTGGGGAAGAGCCGAGCTTCTCTAAGTGCCGCAGCGGTTGAGCCCCTCCCCTCCTTGCTCGCAGGGGTCCTTGCTTGTAGAGGAAGGGGGATGCTGAGCCCAAGACTATGAGGGACAGATGTGAAGTTCCACTTGGATGTTCAAACACTCAGTTTTGCAAGAACAAGTTAGAGGAGCCATGGCTTAGCAGCGGTCCCAGTGAAGAGTATCTGACGAGGTTTTAGTCGCCAAAATTAAAACTGAAGAGCCAATTCAAATTTTTTATTACAGGACAAATGTAAATTCATTATGGTAGCAGAGTATCGGATGTGAGAGCCACGGGCCTGGTCAGACCACATCTGGGAGGAAGCATTGGGGCCAGGCTCCCGATTCCAAGGAGTATATTAATAGACCAGGGTGTGGTCAGATGGAAATGACAGGATGGAGAAGAGTCAGGAACAAGGGACTGGAATATTTGAGGGACGTTGGGCTATTGAGCCTGGAGAAGAGAAAGCTCAGGAAAGATGAGAGGGCAGATTCAAATGTTTAAAAAGCCTGTTGTTTTTTAAAAGGGCTGGTCTTTTCCAATGTTGTCCAAGAGGATGCCAGGTGAGGAGTTGTAAAGAGACAAATCTTAGTCCAATTTCAATAGTTGTCTACATCTTGGCTGCCTGCCGATTAATGGGCCAGGCTCTTCTTCTGTGGAGTTCTGCAGGTTCCTTGACTAATAGTCTCTGGAAAAGGGATTCCTGGGCATGGTTTGAGTTTAGGTTCAAGGGCTTCTAAGGTTTATTCCACCCCTGAGTCCTTGTGAAGGGCTCCACAAAGTGGCTTCCAAGCCTCTAGGGTTCTGCTCTTTTTATAAAGATAGTTCAAAGGAAGGTCAATATGGAACAATGCTTCCATCAGCACGTTGGACTCTGGTGACTGCCAAGAACACTTGAGAAACAGCCTATGCCGGGAGAATGTACCTTAGCCTTTTTTTTTTTTTTTTTTTTTTTTTTTTTTTTTTTTTTTGTATTTTTTTGAAGCTGGAAACGGGGAGAGACAGTCAGACAGACTCCCGCATGCGCCCGACCGGGATCCACCCGGCATGCCCACCAGGGGCGATGCTCTGCCCACCAGGGGGCGATGCTCTGCCCCTCCAGGGCGTCACTCTGCTGCAACCAGAGCCACTCTAGCGCCTGGGGCAGAGGCCAAGGAGCCATCCCCAGCGCCCGGGCCATCTTTGCTCCAATGGAGCCTTGGCTGCAGGAGGGGAAGAGAGAGACAGAGAGGAAGGGGGGGGGGTGGAGAAGCAAATGGGCGCCTCCCCTATGTGCCCTGGCCGGGAATCAAACCCGGGTCCCCCACACGCCAGGCCGACGCTCTACCACTGAGCCAACCGGCCAGGGCCGTACCTTAGCCTTTCTATAGGAACCTATATACATACTTTATCTACAGAAAGGTTCAATGTATATGTTCTAAAACCACTGCCTATAGTTTATATAACTCGATGGCATCTATAGAAATGTGATGTGCAATTTATAATTCTGATCTGGAAAGATGGGAGAAAAGGCTGGGACGCACTTTTCCCATATTGATGAGTGACTCACCTTTCCCTAAAAGGACTCTCTAAGTACTAAAGCCTGTACCTGTAGCTTCTTCCTGGTCACATCTTGCTTGTCTGGCTTGGTAGTGCTTGTGGAGGGCCATCTGTCTGTCTTTCAGTCATCTGCAGTCCCCAGAGTGTAATGGGATGGCGTCAAGAAACATTTCAAGAGTTCTGAGTGATCCCACCACCTCAATATATTGATTCCGCCCCTGGAATGAGACAGGCGAGAAAGATGAGTTCTGCCTGGTGGCATAAATTAGCTCTGTGCCCTTGGAGTTTGGTCTCACCTTGCCACCTCCTTGCCATTCAGGTGACAGGCCTGCCTGCGGCAGAGCTGTTTCTTCAGAGCGATTCACGACCAGCACATGGCAAATGCCAGACATCAGCTTCCACGTGAGCCTGGACAAATGGCAGAGCAGAGCAGAGGGCAGTGCAATTTACAAGGAATCTTAGCAACCAGGCAACAGGCAATAAACCAGAAAATCGCTGAGGAAACTCGGCGGAGCATGAGCTGAACGAATTGCAGGATTTGTGAACCAATTTACACCCGTCAGGGGAGGGGCGAGAGAGGCACCGGGAGGCTCTGAAAGCCACAGCCAGAGAGCTGCAGGCTGCCACCTGCCAGGGGACTCCGGGGTCGTCACTGAGTGGCGGTCTCCGAGGACATTCCTGAGTGGAGCTTGGGCCTCCCTCCCTGAGAGGGGTCTGGGTGCGTTCACGGCCCTCCGTGGAGGGTGGGCTGTCAGGTGCGAGGGGGTAAAGGTGCGGAGGAAGCGAGCCTCTCTTTTCCTCACTCCCAGGAACTTGATTAAAGACAGGAGAAGAGTTCTCAAGCAGAAGCAGAGCCCACCTGTGGTCTCCCTTCCAAGAACGTCTCTTAGGAAGTGAGCACCATCTCTCAGACGCGACACCGCGTCGCGAGGTCGGAAGCAGACTTGTAAAGACGGAGGAAATAAGCAAAGGGGGGAGAGCCCTTCTTTTCAGGATGGCCTTGACCCGTGTCTGCTCAGATCCCATTCCCATCCTGAGGGACTGCTGGGAGGAGCGAGTCCGCCCCTCCCGGAGCCTGCGGCGTGGGGAGAGGACAGGTTCTCATGGTATAAATGTACCCATCTAGTTAAACAAGAGTAGCTAAGAGAAATGTGCTCTCTTCAGCTGCGCAGGCCCAGGAGGGTGTCTGCTTTGTGGCGCTCTGGCCCATTCAAGTCTCAGCTGAATGAATTACACACTAATAGTAATAAATGTACAAGATGCAGAATTAGGATTAGGGATATAATCTCAAATTAAAGACCAAGGTTTATGATAAGTCTCAATAAGGGGACCAATGTGCTGCCTCAACGGAGTAATTCTTTTTTTTTTTTTAATTATTATTTTTATTTTATTTTATTTATTCATTTTTAGAGAGGAGAGGGAGAGAGAGTAGAGAGAGACAGAGAGAGAGAAGGGGGGAGGAGCTGGAAGCATCAACTCCCATATGTGTCTTGACCAGGCAAGCCCAGGGTTTCGAACCGGCGACCTCAGCATTTCCAGGTCGACGCTTTATCCACTGCGCCACCACAGGTCCACGTCAATGGAGTAATTCTTGCTGGGCTGCTGGGAAGTGAGGAGCGAGATACTGCATTATAGAGAGTGCTCCTCAGTTTCCCCCATCTGTAACCAAAGTTTCCTAGGGCCATCTCCACCTCTGCCTTGCTGTGGTCTTTTCAGCAGTAGTAGGGGCTCCAGCATTGCTTTGGAAGTGCACCTGTGATCCGGATTTCCCACAAGCCCCATGGAGCTCCTCCCTGAAGCTTCTGGAAGCCTCCCTGACTACCCATTATTCTCTTGTCTCTGAGTTGTCCAGCCTCCACTGGCCACAGAAGGGCTCCCCAAGGCCTCACTGCTGCTTGGCAGGACACAGCCTGGGGGGCCCTCCACAGGCCTCTGCCACAGTGCCCAGCTGGGAGACCTCCTGCAATTGCAGGGGGGACAGTTGGGAGAGAGAGTAATGACAAGGATGGCAGCTGCCCAAACCCAGGACCTGGCTCCTCACCTGGCTGTCTGGCGCTGAGTGTGGTTGAGGATGTTTGCCTACCAACCCCATTGGTGTGGCCCAGAGTGATTCACAGTTCAGGCAGATGAGAGGGTGACAGTGTGGTGTGGGCTCTGGAGCTGGACAAAGGTAAGCTCGAGTTCTTCCCGCACATGGCGTGAGGCTTGAGCAAGTTACTTTCCTTTGAGTGCATCAGTCTTCCTGTGTGTAAAGCAAAGATAATAATAATGATCCCTGCCATAGAATTCTGAGGACTATCTCAGAATTCTGAAAAAAAATGTAGGCCCTTAGGGCAGGGCCTGGCGCTTTGCTAGCACATGCCCAGTAAGAGTTAGCTATTTTTAGAACCCAAACTTCAGAGGCTAAGATGCACACATTCTATACCCACTCATTATTAGGACATCCTAGTGAAAGTAGCCGTGAGGGTCAAGCAGGAGACCCAGGACACTGACTTGGGCTGTGTTGCTTGGGACAGGCTGGAATACACAAAGCAGCGAAGTCTCATTTCCAGGGGAGTTGGAAATCGACTGAATGGTCTGAAGAATCAAGGCCAGTAAAATAAAATCAAGAACCAGAACCAGATCTTCCCAGAAGGATCTATCATAGTGTATCTGTCTGTCACCTTTGCTCATAACAAACAACCATGACATCTGAGTGGCATACAAGAATAAGCATTTATTTTGTTGATTGGAGGAAGCTCTGCTCTGAACAGGCCCCAGGCTGGAGGAAGCTCTTCTTATGGCTATGACAGAAGCACAGGGAGCAAGTAGAAGCTCACCAGGCTTCTTGTGACTGGTGCACATTTCTGCCCATTCTACTGACCAAAGGAACTTGCAGAGCCAAGCCCAAGCTCAAGGAGTAGAGAAGGACATGCTGCCCTTGTTGAGAGCATGGCAAGGTATAGTTGCAAGGAAGAGTGAAGAACTGTGGTTTCTAATTGACCACTTAAGGAGTGGGTCCTGATGGGGGAAGGGAGTAGATTTAGGAGACAGAGGTTGCCAAGGTGACATGTGCCAAAGTGGGGAGACACATACCAAAGGAGGTCCATAGTGGAAATTGAAGGGAAAACAAATGTTAAGTGACAGAACTGGTTCAAGCAGAAACAATAGTGTCCCCTCGCATGGGTCCCAAGGCATCGAGAAGCCCTCTCCATTTTGCTTTATCAGGTGCCAAGTGAGCTGGCATGAGCGTGGAGTGGCTGTCACCCCTGCAGGGAGATAACCTGCTGTTATATCAGTAAGAGGCTGTATTTGATCAGAGAGGCTTACCAGGGCTTAGTGATATAGAAAAATGACTAAGTGCCACCAATATCTAACATTTCCTTTCTAAAAAATTCCATTCTTCTCAGTCAGGCATAATGTACCCAAACTGCTTCTTAGAATAGCTCTGTGGGTGCCGTGGCCTGGAAATACTAGGAAGGAATTTGGAATTAATGAAGGGAAATATTAATTACAAAGGCAGATATGGCTTTAAAGCGATGGCCTAGGGGGTCCAGATGATTGTTTATTTGTTTATGATCTGTGTTCCTACTAATTCTAAACAAATTTGAGATGACCGACCATTACGAATAGAGGCCCCAGGACAGTGAAATTAAAGATGAAATATCCAAAGTCACACGGATGAAGGGAGGAAATGATTAAACCAGAAACCCAGCAGAAGATAGTTACCGCAATTGCGCATTAAATTGAGCTAAAGCGAAAGGGGAAATGTGATGAGTTATTGGATAAGAGGAAGCACAGCCATTTGTCAGGAGAGGCAAACTTTTCCCTGACACTCATTGTGAGCACAAATTTATCACGAAACTCTCAAATAAGGACAGCAAGGCACATAATAGACGCTCCCTTCAAAGACTTCTGTGGAAGATGCAGAAACATTCTTCGGAAGGTCGTTTATTATATCGACCCCGGATAAAAGCTGAGGTCTTAAGGATGAGCCCTTCTAAGATTTAATATTGCCCCAGCTAATGGCTTATAGATTGTGGCAGAAAAGGTCCAGCTAGGAGTGTTCAGAAGACCAGGGCTGGGGAGCCAAAGGTCAAAGGCTTGGGAAAGATGTGCCGCTTTTCTCCTGGAGGCCAGGGGAGAAATGCTTCCCACTGACACCCCCTGTCCCCCAAGTGGGAGCGGTAAGCAAGGCAGCCCCTGAACAGGGGAAGGTCAGGAAAGCCCCTTGGTAGAGAACAAAACATGACAAATGCGACCACAGAATGAAATGTGTTAGTCACGTACACAAACAAAACGCAGGTGTAAGGAAAACAGACTTAAAGAAAATCCACCCAAATGTTCATGGTGATGACCTTCGGTCTGTGAAAATTGGGAGCCTTCTTTTGTCTGTACTTTCCTTTCCTTTTCAAATCTTCGAGCTTGTGTAACTTTCAAAAAGCGACAAGAGCCTGACCTGTGGTGGCACAGTGGATAAAGCGTTGACCTGGAAATGCTGAGGTCGCCGGTTTGAAACCCTGGGCTTGCCTGGTCAAGGCACATATGGGAGTTGATGCTTCTAGCTCCTCCCCCCCTTCTCTCTCTCTGTCTCTCTCACCTCTCTCTCCCTCTATGTCTCTCGCCCTCTCTCTCTCCTCTCTAAAAATGAATAAATAAATAAAAACATTAAAAAAAACAAAAAGCGACAAGAGAAAGAAAGAAAAAGGTTTCTTTTGTAAATTCTGATAGTTTTCTTTGCGTTCTTTTTTTTTTACATTACTTTTATTTGTCAATTGCAGTGGACATTCAATATTATTTTATATTAGTTTCAGGTGTACAACATAGTGGTTAGACATTGTATAATTTACAAAGTAATGCCCACAATAATTCTACTATCCACCTGGTACCATATATAGTTATTACAATATTATTGACTGAATTCCCGAAACTGTACCTTAAATCCTCACGATTATTTTGTAACTACCAATTTGAACTTCTTAATCCAACACCTTTTTTGCCCTTCCCCCTAAGCCCCCTCTCCTCTGGCAACCATCTGTCTGTTCTCTAATTTTAAGAGTCTGTTTCTGTTTTGCTTGTTAATTTTGTTCTTTAGATTCCAGATATAAGTGAAATAATATGGTATCTGTTTTATCTCTGTCTGATTTATTTCACTTAGCATAATATCCTCTAGGTCATTGATTTTCAACCATTTTTACCTCATGGCACACAAACTAATTACTAAAATTCTGCACACCTCAAATATATTTTTTGCTAATCTCACAAAAAATGAGCATAATTTTGATTCACTCACACCAGACAGCTATTGTGTTGGCTGTTGTCATTTTTTAACTTGACAATCTAAAGGAAAAGAGGTCAGTGTCCTTGACTAAATAGTCAGATATTGCATGTTTTAAAATTCTTGCAGCACATTGGTTGAAAATCACCGCTCTAGGTCCATGCTGTTGCCAATGGCAAGATTTCATTCTTATTTTATGTCCAAGTACTAGTCCATTGTATACGGTATATGTACCACAGATTTTATCTACTCATCTAACGGTGGACATTTATTTCCATATCTTGGCTATTGTAAATAATGCTGCAATAAACATAGAGGCATATATATTCTTTTTTCTAAAGATTTAATTTATTGATATTTTAGAGTCAGGAGAGAGAGAGAGAGAGAGGTGGGAGGAGGAGCAGGAAGCATCAACTTGTAGTTGCTTCGTAGTTGCTTCTTGCATGTGCCTTCCCCGGGCAAACCTGGGGTTTTAAATCTGAAACATCAGTGTTCCAGGTTGACACTTTATCCATTGCACCACCACAGGTCAGGCAATATATATTCTTTTGAATTTGTGTTTCAGGCTTCTTAGGATAGATTCCCAGAAGTGGGACTGCTCAGTCAAAAGGCAGGTCCATTTATAATTTTTTGAGATAACTCCATACTGCTTTCCACAGCAGTTGTACCAATCTGCACTCCCACCAACGGTGCATGAGGGTTCCCTTTTCTCCACACTCTCACCAGCACTTGTCGTTTGTTGATTTGTTGATGAGTGCTATTCTTTTTTTTTTTTTTTAAGATTTTATTTATTCATTATAGAGAGGAGAGAGAGAGAGAGAGAGAGAAGGGGAGAGGAGCAGAAAGCATCAACTCCCATATGTGCCCTGACCAGGCAAGCCCAGGGTTTTGAACCGGCAACCTCAGCGTTTCCAGGTTGACACTTTATCCACTGTGCCACCACAGGTCAGGCGATGAGCACCATTCTGACAGGTGTGAGATGATATCTCACTGTGGGTTTAATTTGTATTTCTCTGATGATTAGTGACATTGAGAATCTTTTCATGACTATTGGCCATCTGTATGTCCTTTTCAGAAAAGTATCTATTCAGGTCCTTTGCTCATTTTTTAATGGAATTGTTTGTTTGTTTTTTTGGTGTTGAGTTTTATAAGTTCTTTGTAAATTTGGGATATTAACCCCCTATCAGATGTATCGGCAAATATCAATATGTTCTCCCACTCAGTGGTTTGTCTTTTCATTTTGTTGATGGTTTCTTTTGCTGTGCAAAACCTTTTTAGTTTGATATAGTCCCATTTCTTTATTTTTTCCCCTTTCCCTTTGCCTGAGGAGATATTTTAGAAACAATATTGCTACAAGAAATGTCTGAGATTTTACAGCCTATGATTTCTTCTAAGATTTTTATAGTTTCATATCTAATATTATGTCTTTAATCCATTTGGAGTTTATTCTTGTGTATAGTGGTCTCTGTTTTCTTTTTTTGCTCATGTATCTTTTCAATTTTCCCAACACCTTTTATTGAATAGACTGTCTTTATCCTATTACCTCCTTTATCAAGTATCAATTGGCCATGTAGGCATGGGCTTATTTCTGGGCTCTCTATTCTGTTCCACTGCTTGATATGTTTCTTTTTGTACCAGTACCACGCTGCTTTGGTTACTATGGCCTTGTAGTATAGATTGATATCAGGTAGTGTGATTCTTCCAACTTTGTTCTTCTTTTTTAAGATTTGCTATGGCTATTCAGAGTCTTTTGTGTCTGTATAAATATTTGGAATATTTGTTCTAGTACTGTAAAATATACCATTGATATATTGATAGGAATTGCATTGAATATATAGATTGCTTTGGGTAATATGAACATTTTAATGAGGTTAATTCTTCCTATCCACGAACACGGTATGGCTTCTACTTTTTTGTATTTTCCTCAATTTCTTTCTTCAGTGTTTTATAATCTCAATATAGGTCTTTTACACCTTTGGTTAAATTTATTCCTAGGTATTTTATTCTTTTTGAAACAATTGTGAGTGGTATTGTTTTCTTGGTTTTTCTTTCTGATAGCTCATTATTGGTGTATAAAAATGATTTTTGGATGTTTCTTTTGTATCCTGCTACTTTACTGAATTCATTTATCAGTTGTAGTAGTTTTTTGGTGAAATTTTTAGGGTTCTTTATATACAGTATCATGTCATATGCAAATAATGACAGTTTTACTTTTTCCTTTCCAATCTGGATGCCTTTTATTACTTCTTCTTGCTGTGTCTGATTGCTGTGGCTAGGAATTCCAGTACTACATTGACTAAGACATTCCTGTCTTGTTCTTGATCTTAAAGGAAACACTTTTAGTTTTGGCTCATTGAGTATGATGTTGGCTATGGAGTTGTCACATATGGCCTTTATTATGTTGAAGTACATACCTCTGATTCCCACTTTGCTGAGAGTTCTTAACATAAATGGGTGCTGAATTTTATCACATGCTTTTTTGGCATCTATTGATATAATCATGTGATCTTTATCCTTCATTTTGTTTATGTGGTGTGTCATGTTTATTGATTTGCACGTGTTGTACCAACCTTGCATCCCCAGAATAAATCCCACTTAATCATGATGTATGACATTTGTAATGTGTTGCTGGGTCCAGTTTGCTAATATTCTGTTGAGGATTTTAGAATCTATGTTCATCAGGGATATTGGCCTATACTTTCCTTTCTTTGTAGTTTTTTTTTTTGTAAGAAACTACTTTTTAAAAAAATTTATTTTATTTTATTTATTCATTTTTAGAGAGAACAGAGAGATGGAGAGAGAGAGACAGAGAGGGAGAGAGAGGAGAGAGAGACAGAGAGAGAGAGAAGGGGGGAGGAGCTGGAAGCATCAACTCCCATATGTGCCTTGACCAGGCAAGCCCAGGGTTTCGAACCGGTGACTTTTTGTAGTGTTTTTATCTGGTTTTGAAATTAGGATAATGCTGGCCTCGTAAGATGAGCTTGAGAGTCTTCCCTCCTCTTGACTTTTTTAGAATAGTTTGAGGATAGGTGTTAATTCTTCTAATGTTTGGTAAAATTCACCTGGGAAGTCATTGGTCCAGGACTTGGGTTTGTCAGGAGTTTTTTGACTACTGCTTCAGTTTCACTGGCTGTAATCTGTCTATTCAGATTCTCTGATTCTTACTGGTTCAGTAAGAATTGTAAGTAAGATTGTATGTTCCTAAGAATTTATCCATTTCATCTAGACTGTCCAATTTGTTGGCATATAGTTGTTCATAATATTTTCTTACAAAATCCTTTGTATTTCTTTGCTGTCTGTTGTTACTTCTCTTTCATCTCTGATTTTATTTATTGGGTCCTCTCTCTTTTTTTTCCTGGATGAGTCTGGTTAAAGGTTTGTGAGCCTTGTTTATCTTTTCAAAGAACCAGTTCTTGGTTTCATTGGTCTTTTGTAATTTTTTTAGTCTCTTATTTCTGCTCTTATGTTTATTATTTCCTTCCATTTACTCACTTGAGCTTTGTTTGTTTTTATTTTTCAAATTCCTTAAAGTGTAAGGTTAGATTGTTTATTTGAGATTCATCTTATTTCATGAGGTAGTCCTATAATGCTATAATTTCCTTCTTAGGGCTGCTTTCCCTGTGTCCCATAGATCTGGGGTTGTTATGTTCTCATTTTCACTTGTCTCGAGTTATCTTTTGATTTGTTCCTTGATCTCAAGGATTGATTTCTAATTTCCTATCATTATGGTCAGAGAAGATGCTGGATATGATTTTAATCTTCTTAAATTTATTGAGACTTGTTTTGTGTCCTAACATGTGGTCTGTCCTAGAAAAAGTTCCATGTGCACTTGAAAAGAATGGATATTCTGCTGCTTTGGAATAAAATGCTCTGAAGATATCAATTAAATCCAGCTGATCTAATGTGTCATTTAAGGCCACCATTTCCTTATTGATTTTCTGTCTGGATGTTCTATCCATTGATATCAATAAGGTGTTAAATTCCACTACTATGACTGTATTGCTGTCATTCTCTCCTTTTTTTGTCCATCAGAATTTGCTTTAAATACTTAGGTGCCCCTACTTCAAGTGCATAAATATTTACCAGAGTTATATCCTCTTGTTGGATTGCTTCCTTTATTATTATGTAGTGTCCTTCTTTGTCTCCTACTATAACCTTCGTTTTAAAGTCTATTTTGCAGATATAAGTATTGCTACCCTAGCTTTTTAAAATTTCCACTTGAGCCCCGGAGCCCAGAATGTGGCACTAAGAGTGTGGTTATACTGAAATATCAATCACTCTTTTTTTTTTTTTATTCATTTTTTACAGAGACAGAGAGTGAGTCAGAGAGAGGGATAGACAGGGACAGACAGACAGCAATGGAGAGAGATGAGAAGCATCAATCATTAGTTTTTCATTGCGCGTTGCAACACCTGTAATTGTTCATTGATTGCTTTCTCATTATGTGCCTTGACCGCGGGCCTTCAGCAGACCAAGTAACCCCTTGCTGGAGCCAGCGACTTTGGGTTCAAGCTGGTGGGCTTTTCCTCAAACAGATGAGCCCGCACTCAAGCTGGCGACCTCTAGGTCTCGAACCTGGGTCCTCTGCATCCCAGTTCGACGCTTATCCACTGCGCCACCGCCTGGTCAGGCTGAGTGTGGTTATACTGAATCTCCTGAGAGGGGATGTGCCAGTCAGATTCATGGAAACGTGGGAGCGATGGCTCCTGCCTCAAAGCCAGACAACTGAGGCACTGTCACTTCCAGACCTGAGGCTGAGTCTGTCCAGACCTCTACTCCCTGGCCAAGGCGGCTGACTCCTCAACGGGGCCTAATCTCCACAGGGTGGGGCAAATTTCTTTCCCCCTGGCTGTTGCAACGGGGATGGGACTGTTGACCCACCAATTACGGTGACTATAGTACGAGAGGAATCAGCACAGAGATTTTGGTAGCTGTCCCCCTGTTTCTTCCCAGAGCCTTAAACCACAGACTCCCCACCTGCAAACTATATATAGTCCGCTCAGCCCTCCCTCCACCAGAGCCCAGGCTAAGTGGCTGCAAATGAAGTGTTTGCATTGGCCCTTTAAGAGGATGCCTGAGTCTCTGCGGACTCCTGCCTCTTTCTGGCAGACAGAAACCTCACTGCTTTTCACAAGCAAATGCTATATGGGTGCTTCTTCCTGGCTCTGGGGCTCTGGCGCTCTGGCTAGGGAGCCTGGCTTGGGGTTTAGTGCCCTCCCACATGAGGAGGAGTTCCCCCTCACAGCTGAGATATCCCTCCTGAACCTGCACTGTGCTTGTGAGGGCAGGGCCAGCCCTTTTCAGCCTCTGCCCTTCCAACCAGTTTCGGTGTGGCTGCTTCTGTGAATCCTTGGTTAGAAGACTCCTCTTCATTCAGTCTTCAGCTGGTCTTTCAGGATAATTGTTCTTAAATTCAGATGTAACTCCAGTTTGCTCCTGGGAGGCGGTGGGTGTGTAGTCTCCCTACACCGCTGTCCTCTTGGGTTTCCCTTTTATTGTTGCTTTAATTTGCATTTCTCTGATGATTAGTGAGGTTGAGCATATTTTCACATGCCTATTGGCCATCTGAATATTCTCTTTGGACAAATGTCTATTCAGGTGCTCTGCTCATTTTTTAATTGGATTGTTGTTTTGGTGTTAAGTTGTATGAGTTTTTAAATAAATTTTGGATATTAACCCCTTATCAGATATATCACTGGCAAATACCCAGATTTTTGAGGGCCTTCCATCGTGGAGAAGAATTGCCGCCACAATCCGTGTTTCCTTGAACAGCCACTTCTGAGTGGTGGGGACAAGCCTGTCAGAGCAGTGACTGCCTCTCACCAGCTACTAGCCCAACTCCTCTCTTCAGCTTGTTTGTGTCAATCACAGCATTAGGTTCACAACCGGCTAAAGAAGACAATGAGAGAACCTGGAATTCCCTGAAATAGAATGTAGTATTGCACTGGTACAACTTTTTTGGCAAGACGTGGCAAAAGTCTTAAAAATCTGCATGCTGTTGTTGCACTAAGAAAGTAATCAGTGAGACGGAACCCTGAAAATATTCCTCACTTGGGCATCAGTCTAAACATTCACCATTAGAGGCCTGACCTGTGGTGGCGCAGTAGGATAAAGCGTCGACCTGGAACACTGAGGTCGCCGGTTTGAAACCTTGGGCTTGCCTGGTCAAGGCACATATGGGAGTTGATGCTTCCTGCTCCTCCCCCTTCTCTCTCTCTCTGTCTCTCTCTCTCACTCCTCTCTCTCTAAAAAAAATCAATAAACATTTACCATTAGAGATTTAGTTAAATAAACTGTGATCCTAAGGATCACAATTCAACCATCACAAAGAATAGCTTGCAAAGATTCTTATTGGCAAGGGTCGATGCTTTGTGGGTCACTGGTAAATGAAAAATGCAGGTTGCAAAAGATCATGTACAGATTACTGTATTTTTGAAAAAAAGAAAAAATATATATCAACAGGGTTATAGATAATCCCCCCCTTTTTTTGAATTTTCTGTATTTACCAAAATTTTATTATGACTATTTCATTGGTAAGAAGAAAGAAGAGGAAAAGCATTTTTTCCCAAAGCAGTACAATTTCATAACGGTTTCCTGGAGGAAAACTAGAAGACTGTCCCTAGCGTTGGGATGTTTGAAGGAGCATATTTGGAACAGGCTTTTCCTGGCTTCAGGATAGTAAGTTGGATCTGAATAGAATCAAGGCATCCCTTGGCCATTTGTCTCCCCTGATTCCTTTTTTGTCCCTTCTGGGTTTGAAGCAATTTGTGTGACAGCCTAAAGCCCCAGCGGCTCCATCCTTCCTTCCTCTCTCTCCCATCCCAATGGACGTGACGGTAGATGATAATGAAGTTTGTCCTAAAACGGCAGCCAGTGGGTGACGCACCCTCCTGGACACGAGAAACAATGGGAGGCAAGAACAGGCCCAATTGCTGACCCTGACATCAGGCTGGCTCTTGAAAGATGATACGTTCTTCTCATGATAAACTAGCTTCTAAGAGACAAGGACCCCAAGCAGCGCCGCTGGGTCTGGTGGACGCGCTCCTTGAGATTTATTTGGCTTTTTGCTATTAAGTTCAGCCCTTCTAAATCCGTCTCAGTCCAATTTCTTACCGCGTTGCCTCTCTGTGCAGACAGGCTGAGACAGATGAACATTTTCCCTGTTGGTTTCCCTCACTCATAAGCCATGCTAGTGAAGGGAAAGGTCTTCAAGGGAAAAGGATAAATTTGGCCAAGTCAAAGTGTTGCCTGGACTTTGTGCGTGAGATGAAAGGATGTCTGGTTGAAATAAAGACAGGCAGAAAAAAAAAAATGTCACCAAGGTGAAGGCAAGAAATCATAGGCCACAGGAGTCCTGGGCTTGGAGAGACACAAATGAAGCTGGCAAAGTGCCTTGTAGTCTGCTGAGATGGTTCTTCAAGTATGGTCCGAGGATCCTGGAGGGCCATGCGAGTTTTCCATGCGTTTCACAGAAGCAGGTAACAGGTATTTACTGAGGGTGTTGCAAATGCAGTCTGCATGGCATGTGAGATCTCATCGACCTCCTCACCCCAACTGTAGGAAGGAGCTGTTGTTTTCCCCTGGCTCCCGGTGAAGAGGCCAAGGTTCAGAAGTGTTGACTAACTTGTCTGAAGACACACAGCTAAAGAGCAGAGCAGTATGAGTTTGAACCCAGCCGTGTCCGACTCCTAAGCACGAGCTCTTGATGCGCTACCATGTGATCCCCTTCACTGTCAATGCCGTTTTATAATATGACAAAAGCAGATGGAAACATTCAGGACGATGCTTTGCTTTGGCGCCGATCAGCTCTGTCTGTCAGAGGCACTTGCTTTTAAATGCTTTTTATTTCTGGCATGAATCAGTTGTTTAGCTCAAGGCCCGATCAGGCTCTTGAGATTTTAAACAAAGACTTGCTTCAGAGTGTCTTACCAAAGCAGCACCAGTTTCTTATTTACTCTCGCATGAGATTTTAAAGTTTGTTTTGTACTGGTCAGCAGAATAGGGGATTGTACTTGCTTCACCTAAGTGGGTAAAGGCTACAACTTTTTTTTTTTTTTTTTTTTTTTTGGTGGCAGAGACAGAGAGAGTCAGAGAGGGGGACAGATAGGGACAGATAGATAGGAAGGGGGAGAAATAAGAAACATCAATTCTTCGTTGCGATTCCTTAGTTGTTCATTGATTGATTTCTTATATGTGCCCTGACCTGGGGGTTACAGCAGACCGAGTGACCCCTTGCTCAAGCCAGCCACCTTGGGTTCAAGCTGGTGAGCCTTGCTCAAACCAGATGAGCCCGCGCTCAAGCTGGCGACCTCGGGGTCTTGAACCTGGGTCCTCCGCATCCCAGTCCGACGCTCTACCCACCGCAACACTGCCTGGTCAGGCAAGGCTACAACTTTTTCAGAAGCTCTGCTCACCACAGTGAAGAAGTGCTCCCCTCCCTTGCCAACGGTTTGGGGGACATGAATTGCAATTTCAGGGCTTTATTGCTTTGGGAATAAATTTTTATAATTTATTTTGAAGTACTTTCAAACTTACAGGAATGTTGCAAGAATATAAAGGATTCTTAATACCCCTTTACTCTGATTCCCCATTTGTTAACATGTTAGCCATTTGCTCTGTACTTTCTCTGTAGTCAAGCCTTCCCATTCTGATTATTGCTTTTCTGAACCATTTGACAACTATACTGCTCACAAAAATTAGGGATATTTCAAATACGAAAAATTAGGGATATTTTCAAAGTGATAAAATATCCCCCAATTTTTGAGAACTTGCAGGCATGATCCCTCATACCCCTACATACATCAGTGTGTACTTCCCGAGTCAAGGACACTCTTCTATGTAGCAACCACAAATCCTTTGAATCAAGAAATGACATTGTTACAACAGATCTCACTCAGAGTTTGCCAGTTGTCCCAACAATGTTTTCTTTTATTTGCTGGTTCAAGACCAATCGAGATTCACATGTTGCTTTTGGTCGTCACCTTTCTTTATTTCCTTTCAATGTGTGGAACCTTCCTCAGTGCTTTTCTCTGTCTTTCTTGACCTTGACAGTGTATAAAGAGTATATATCTCTCATTGGTGCTTCCTCATGCTTAGACTCAGGCCACACATTATGACAGGAAGGGTCCTCATTCATATATCTGGTCAAGGTGGTATCTGCCAGGCTTCGTTCTATAAACTCACCATTTTCTTCTTTGTGGTGAGAGGTATTTTGCAGGGAGATATTCTATGGCTGTGCCAATATCTTTTTTTTTTTTTTTTTAGATTTTATTTATTCATTTTTATTAGAGAGAGAGGAAAGAGATAGAGAGAACAGGGGGAGGAGCAGGAAGCATCAACTCCCATATGTGCCTTGACCAGGCAAGCCCAGGGTTTTGAACCGGCGACCTCAGCATTCCAGGTCGACGCTTTATCCACTGCACCACCACAGGTCAGGCCATGTGCCAATATCTTATTCCTCACTGAACTCTACTCAGCCTTAGTGTCTGTTGATGCCAGTATCAATGACCGCTAAGATGGTTGACAAATGGTGATAAATGATTTCCACCATTCGTGTTACATTTGTTTGTTGATCTCTTATGGTAAAGAAGAGCTACATCTTCTGATTTACTTGTCTGTCTGCCTGTCTGTCTATCAATCTGTCTATCCACAAGTTTACATCAACACTTCTAAGTACAATTCATCACTTAAGAAATTTTGGCCCTGGCCGGTTGGCTCAGCGGTAGAGCGTCGGCCTGGCGTGTGGGGGACCCAGGTTTGATTCCTGGCCAGGGCACATAGGAGAAGCGCCCATTTGCTTCTCCACCCCTCCTCCTTCCTCTCTGTCTCTCTCTTCCCCTCCCGCAGCCAAGGTTCCATTGGAGCAAAGATGGCCCGGGCGCTGGGGATGGCTCCTTGGCCTCTGCCCCAGGCGCTAGAGTGGCTCTGGTCATGGCAGAGCGACGCCCCGGAGGGGCAGAGCATCGCCCCCTGGTGGGCAGAGTGGCGTGCCGAGTGGATCCCGGTTGGGCGCATGCAGGAGTCTCTCTGACTGTCTCTCCCCATTTCCAGCTTCAGAAAAAAAAAAAAAAAGGAAAATTTATCTTTCCGGCTCCATATTTGTAAATCCCATCTTCAACAGTGAAATACTAGCTCTAATTAGCCTCAAAATATTTACTTCTTTATTCACTCTCTCTTATATACCCAAGCTCCTGATGATGCCTACAGCCCCTGAGTTTCCGGCCTGGTCACCACCATCTCAGTCCGTGGCAACTTGCTGGGCCCTGGGCCATGTACAACCTCCATGGCCCTGTTGCCTCTCAGCCCCTGGCCGTACTGCCACCTCCCAGGAAAAGAAAAAAAGAGAAAGAGGAAAAAGAGAAGAAAGAGGAATGAAGGGATTGATCATTTTCTTCAGGATTTTTCTGTCCTGCTACCCTCTGCAGCTAACACAACCAAGGCTACCTTCTCATCATCACGCATAGTCTAAGCTAAAGGGACAGACATATTTTTATACCAAAACGTTTTCATCTCTTCCACTCTTCCAAGTGATTGGATAAGAAAGAGTCAAGGCACTGGCTGGCCAGTAACTGGTGAGATTTTTTTTTTATTTTTTATCCAGGACTTGAGCTGAAGGTGGCAGAGACCTAGGCGTTGAGATCGGGCCTTTCGCTAAATGACATGTAGAGATGGCCTGAGGTCTCCATTGCAGACACCACTGCACACAGGTAGGCAGGCTGGCAGAGGGGGCTGGTCAGCAGAGAGAACTGAGGCATGGAGCATAGAACAGTTCCAACTTTTGCAGGGTCCAGAGCTTATACTTCTTTAAGAACACATTCTTTCTTTCCCTCCTTTTTATTGAATGTATTGGGGTGATTCTTGTTAACAAATTATACAAGTTTCATGTATATAATTCTACAATACTTCATCTGTACACTATTGTGTGTTCGCCACCCCAAGTCAAGTCTCTATCCATCACCATGTATCCCCTTACATGTCCTCCTCCACCTCTCCCACCCCCTCCCCTATTAATTCATTTAAGAAGCATTCTTTAAGAAAAAGAAGGCCCTGGCCGGTTGGCTCAGCGGTAGAGCGTTGGTCTGGCGTGCAGGGGACCCAGGTTCGATTCCCAGCCAGGGCACATAGAAGAAGCGCCCATTTGCTTCTCCACCCCCACCCCCTCCTTCCTCTCTGTCTCTCTCTTCCCCTCCCGCAGTCAAGGCTCCATTGGAGCAAAGATGGCTCGGGCGCTGGGGATGGCTCCTTGGCCTCTGCCCCAGGCACTAGAGTGGCTCTGGTTGTGGCAGAGCAACGCCCCGGAGGGGCAGAGCATCGCCCCCTGGTGGGCAGAGCGTCGCCCCCTGGTGGGTGTGCTGGGTGGATCCCGGTCGGGCGCATGAGGGAGTCTGTCTGACTGTCTCTCCCCGTTTCCAGCTTCAGAAAAAATACAAAAAAAAAAAAAAAAAAAAAGAATATGAATATAGGTCTATAAATCTGTAGCCTTTAGATGCCCCTCACTCTTTCCATAACTGATTTTATTTAAATTACCTCAAGTGGCTTTCTGCTTCTTGTACCAGGAAACCAGAACTCTGAGTGTGAAAAGACCACCAAAAAACTAACACTGGCTGATATTTTTTCTTTCAATTTTGAAGGCAAACTCAGTTCAACATTTTTGTCCATGAAAAATGTCCCTCTTAACTAGACCACTGAATTTCCAGATAAGATCCAGGATTTGCTGCAGTAAATAAAAAAGAATCAGAAGTTATAGTTTTGGCATTGCTGTCCCAGATTTTGAAGCTGGTTCACAGAGATGCCATCTAAATCAAGTGCCTGAGTGTCCTTCAGGGCTGCTGTTGATTCAGATCTCCGGGCGTGCTTTATATCCAGTTCCAAATAACTTCAGAGTTCGTATCAAAAAAAGTTTTCAGGCTCGTTAACAGAAGATACTTTTGAAGGTAGAGGCGGAAAATTAACCTCTTTTTCTGGAGGCAGTGGACCCCAGGTGAAAGAAGTTAAGTGCAAATTAAAAAAAAAGTTACTCAGGTTTGCCCCACTTGCAGGCAGGGGGCGATATACTATAGTGTGTGTGTGTGGGGGGTCTCTCCTGCTCATTCCACCTCCATTTTCTTGCCAACAGGGGGCAGTGTACTACAGTGGAGGTCCCTCCTGGCCACTCTCCTATTCCTCCATTCTCCTATGACAATGCAAGAGTTGTAACTGACTTGGGAGCCCTTGCAAGAGGGATCTTGCAGATTTAACATTGCCGATGTCAAAAGAAGAAAAAAAGCATTTAGTGCGAGAGCGTGAAGGGCTTTTTCATCATCTAGTCAATTCCTGGCTCAACTTCTTGCTTGTACTCACTAGCTGAGCATATTAGTCAACTTTCTTGAACTTGGTGGTCACTCTTCTAATCATGGGTGCAAAATTAACACCTAAAGCTCTTTGTAAGTGGAACAGTGAACAATAACAACCATGGCTAGCAGTATCAGACTCCGTTCTGGCTGCTTTACTTCTCTTATTTCATTCAATCCTTACATCAGTCATATGGCTAACCAGATGACATAAACCAACTCTTTTTTTTTTTTTTTTTTCATTTTTCTGAAGCTGGAAACAGGGAGAGACAGTCAGACAGACTCCCGCATGCGCCCAACCGGGATCCACCCGGCACGCCCACCAGGGGCAACGCTCTGCCCACCAGGGGGCAATGCTCTGCCCATCCTGGGCGTCGCCATGTTGCGACCAGAGCCACTCTAGCGCCTGAGGCAGAGGCCACAGAGCCATCCCCAGCGCCCGGGCCATCTTTGCTCCAATGGAGCCTTGGCTGCAGGAGGGGAAGAGAGAGACAGAGAGAAAAGCACGGCGGAGGGGTGGAGAAGCAAATGGGCGCTTCTCCTGTGTGCCCTGGCTGGGAATCGAACCCGGGTTCTCCGCTAAACCAACTCTTTTGATTTCCATTTCACAGATGAGGAAAATGAGGCACAGCGAGGTGAGATGACTTGCCCAATGTCATTTAACTAGTTCATTGTTTTTTTAATTGCATCTTAAGAGACGGGTGTAAGGAGGACTGAAGTCTTGCTCAAGGTCGTAGCACTCGTCTAATGAAGGGATACTTTTTGATCTCTTGGGAAGTTAGTTCTTTTCCCTACTCTACTCACCAGGGAAAGCTGAGACTTGGAGGACTCGTGGAGACTGATGAGGTGTGGATGAAACAAGCCTGAGACCCAGGGAGAGGGAAAGGAAAGCTTTTCAGCCCCCCTCCAACCAAGATGGAGCTCCCAGGTGTGGGCTAAGGGCTCTGAGGTTCTGGTACTTTCTCCTCTGGTAAGGAGGAGAGCAGCTCTCTGTCTGTGGGTTCAAAGGTCACTGTCAAAGTGCCCGCCACATGGGTAGCCTGTTACCTCTGCAGCCCCAGAGAGGTGGCCATCAGGGACTCTTACCCAGGGGCCAAAGTAACCCACCACCCTTTAAAAAATATAGAGCTAAAAGCCAAGCGCACTTTTACGTTTCAAACATAATGACTCCTCCATTCCCACATTGTCACATTCTAATTAAGTGGCATTAGGCAGCTTTTAATTTAAGACTTTGACTCATTATGGGAATAATTTGGTGATCCTCACAAAGAAAGTCTTATTACAGAGAGATATTGCTTGAAGGGTGTTCAGACCTTCAAAGGGACATTTGCTTAGGAATCCTCCCAACTTGGTCACATGGCCATTTAGTGGCAGAGCCAGGGCTACATACTTCTTTGGACTTAAGGCTTAGGCTGTGGAATCATTGACATGGGTCCAGTCTCAGCAAACTCCTCCTTGAGATTCTGAGCAAGTTCCTTATTGTCTCCACACCTCTCTTTCCTTCAAGAGCTGTTAGGAGAATTACATGAGATGGTGCAAGTAAAGGTTTAGCAGGGGCTAAGATGAACTATGATTGTGGGCTGATGTTCTTATGGGTCAAGAACAATGCTGTATATCTAATTTTTTTGCAGTATCTCCCCCCCCCCATATATGGAAATATAACAGACATACAATAAACTGCACATGCTTAAAGTGTACAATTTGATCATTTTTAATGTATGTAGAGAGAGACCCATTTTCTTGTGCCCTTTTATAATTTATCTCTCCTCACCCTCCCTGTCCCCGAACAAACACTGATCGCCTTTCTTCCACTATAGATTAGTTTGCATTTTCTAGAATTTTCATAAATAGAATTCTATCATGTGCACTTGTTCTTTGTCTGGCTTCTTTTTTACTCACTGTAGCTATTCTGAGATTCATCCAGCTGATCTATTATTGACTTGCTTCTTTGGGGATGACGTTTTCTTGCACACAGTTGACAAAGTATTTTCAAGCGAGAGACACAGGCCAGGGGAGCGCTTCCTCAAGGTCTCGGCTGTGGTTTCCAGACTTGGCGTTGCCTGGCATTTAGAGCACTTGCATTTTAAGCACTTGGCGCTTCCTGTGTCCCCGTAGCGAACAAGTGCAGGGGGCTCAAAAGCAGCAGGACTTGGAGGGTTTGCACGGCAGCCTTTTACTTTACATGTGCCCAGAAGCCAACGCCAGGCATTCACAGGTCTGACGTGTGGCATGGCAGCAAACCACTATTCTAAAGTGATGCCACTAATTTCTGAAAGGCAGCTGGGCAGTGAACAATAAAACAAAAGGAAGGGAATTCAGATAAACATCCGGTGGTAAGACTCACGTTTCATAGAAAAAGCGAGATGCTCTATGGTGTCCGAAATATACTGTAAGACCTCCATGGGACATCGTGAATTTGGTGCCTACAGTGTCTGTGGCATGGGGGAAAATGAGTCTGCTCCCTGGGTTTATTTCAGCATTCTAAATATTTGTGACCAGAGAGCCACCGTGTGTTGTGTGGACCAGGAAATAATTGTGTGGACCAGGAAATAAACAAGGGTGGTGCCGTCACCTGCCCCACATGCGGTGCCAGAAAACCACACTCGAGAGGGCACGGAAATCAATATCGAAAATGAGACACTCGAGTTACCGCAGAGAGCTATTTTTGCTTATTCCAAATTGCTGTTTCTCTAAGCAGCTATTTTCATGGCAAAGCCAGCCTCTTCCCTGGCTATGTATAGGGACAGTTCCGCAATTCAAAAACAAGTGGGAAGAGAAAAGAAATCGGCAAATAGGCTCACGCCCCAGGGATAAATCTGGGGCAATTCAAAAGGTGGTGTGACTTGGTTGTTTTTCCAAATATCCGGCCTCTTCAAATTCCACCCTAGGGTTGGACGCTGTCAAGAAATAAATATGCATGCACGTTGGAGGGTCACTTTCTAGCAAGCACTCTGGGTTTAAAAATAGGATTTAAATGGGAAAGTCTCCTCCATGTCTAGTGGTGCTGGTTCCCTGTGCTGTCCTTTGCTCCGCTATCCAGGGACAGTGTGTAGATGGCAGGTGAGGGGAAGGTTGGCTCTATTTTTAAAGCTTTCTGGTTTTCGGATTGTTGCCAGGGAGAAGGTGGACAAAAGAGAAGCACAGCAAAAGGAAGGTCACCTCAAACATTTGTTCAGTGAGTCACTCAACAATTATTTACTGGTTCTACCTCCCAAAAATATACGGGTCCGCCCACTTGGCTCCGTCTCCGGGCTGCTGTGCTGCCACACTTGTCCGGCAGCCATTTTTTCCCCCTTGACTAAGAGGACTTCTGCTTTCTCTCCAGGCTCCACTAGTAGTCTGTCCTCACCCAGAAGCTTTTAAAAAGTAGAATCACACCCTGGATGGATAGAAACGCATGATAAAAGGTCTGGAAGACTAGTTTAGCAAACTGTTCAGAGTGGGTATCCCTGGGACAGGGGGGAGGGGTACCTGAATGTTTTTACTATGTGGTTTGAATTTTATACAGTGGGCTATATTTCTTCTCATAATTTTAAAAGGATCTGAAAAGTTTAACTTGGTTCCTTTACTCTAGGAGCTCTTAATCTTGCATTAGATTCCCAGACACTAAACATTCTAGGAATTACGCTTGTTTGCCATGGCCGGAAGGGACGGAAGCTCTGGTGGGGTGGGCACGACTGGGAAACCGAAGAGTAGAGAGAGCGTGCTCATTAGCGGAGCTGCCAGAGCCGGGCTGGCCGGCCAGCATGGCCGCGATGGCCAGTGCAGGTGTGTGGGCTGAGGCCGGGGCCCTCTGCTGGAAGTGATGTCTAGAACATAAATGTCACCGAGCGCTGCAGTTCTGTGACTGCATGTGATGCTCCTTAGAAGACATGTTTTTTGTTTGTTTGTTTGTTTTTTGAGCCTGACTGCTAAGAGGGTATTCTCCAGGGCACTCATCACTGCTCCCTTCGTTTCTTCCTCCAGTTTTGACCAGACAGCTGCATTCCTAGCAAGCCTTAGTTTCATGTGCCAGGAAGGTGTGGACAATGATCCTTCTGCGAGATAAAAAGAACACACAAGATGCACATGGAGCCAAATTGGGTACTAAAAGTGGAAGGGGCAGGGACTCCCGGAAAGGTGATCAGGGAGAAGCAAACGGCACAGGCATCCGCACTCAGCTCTGCCTCCGACCCTTCACTGCAGCTCCATGCCAGGGGTGCCCGCGGCTGCCCCCTAGCGGCTGGCTCTCTGATCGCCCGCTGCTTCCCTAAGGCACAGCGCCCCTTCGCCAAGTAGCCCATTGTTTGGCTTCTGGAACAGAAGTCATACTGCTGTCCAAAGGGATAACATATCCCTCAAGATGTCATTATTCTTATTCTGGAATAAATAGATATATTAGTTTGATTGGACAAGTGTTTTATGGAGACTTCCTTGTTTCCCTGTAGACTCTTAGACCGTTACAAATCGGCTGAACCATGTTTTTATTTTTTCCACCCCCTCAAGGCCATACCATTTTTCTTTTTAATATACAGACCATGCCTTGCACAGAGTAAGTGCTCAATAAATATTTGTTGGATTGATTTTCCTGTTCCGAGATGTGGCAGAAAGACCCTCTGGCTTTATGCGCATAATTCTTTTGTGGCTGTTGTTGAATTCCTTTCTCACCCCAGGGTGAGTCTCAGGGTCCAGCTAAGTAGTGCCTGGATCAACAAAACAGATGTGACCCAAGACCCAGGACGGATTGTGGTGGGGAAAGGAGAGTGATTGCCGCCCCATGTGGACCGCGGAGGGTTACAGCCAGAGGCGGCAGTCAAGGTCAGAGGCTGAGTACACACGAGGAGGAACAGACGATGGCATGGAGAATGAAGGAGGAGGATGTGACGGGTTCAAGAGCCAGACAGTGAGCAATGGGGGTGGCCAAAGCGAGACTCCTGGGGTCGCCTTCTGAGTCTGTGACAAACGTCACTTTTGACAACTCATTTAATTCCAGCCACCGAGACTTGGCATCATTGGTGAGATGAGGCAACTCTCAGTCACAGTGAAGATTTAATGAGAGAGCTAATATATGTGATAACACTGTAAACTGTGACATGTGATGCAAAGAGAGGATGGATTAGCAAGATTTAAAAACACCTTGTGTTCTTTTTTTTTTTTAATTTTTATTTATTCATTTTAGAGAGGAGAGGGAGAGACAGAGAGAGAGAGGTGAGACAGAGAGAGAGAAGGGGGGAGGAGCTGGAAGCATCAACTCCCATATGTGCCTTGACCAGGCAAGCCCAGGGTTTCGAACCGGCAACCTCAGCATTTCCAGGTCGATGCTTTATCCACTGTGCCACCACAGGTCAAGCAACACCTTGTGTTCTTAAAGAATCCTTTTCAAAAATTTTTATTTATTAAATTTTTTAAAAGTTTTTAATTACTGTTGACATTCAATATTACATTAGTTTGGGGCACACAGCATAATGATAAGGTATTTTTATAACTTATGAAGTGATCCCCCAATAATTCTAGTACCTCCCCCGATGTGGCACAGAGGTTTTGACCATATTTCCTAGGCTATGCTTCACAGCCCTGTGACTTTTTCTTCACTCCCAATTTGTGCTTCTTAATCTCTCATCCCCTAGAAGAGCTTTTCACAAGTGTTCTTTTGCTTTCTCTCTGCTCCTGTAGTTTTATTCACGGGGACCCAGGATCTCTGAGCATGGAGGGACCTTGCAGTTCATGTGACCCATTCCTGTCATGCTCTGGACTAGCAGATGGGCTCAGAGAAATTCAGTCATGTGCCATCAAACCCATCAAGGGTCGCCTGGGTTGGACTCTCCTAATGTAAACATTCGCTTTGTTCTTTACTCCCTGAGTTGACATCTCACTTTCATCTCTCATGTCGTGGGAAGGACAGCTCATGCTGCTCGTTATAGAACAGGGTCTAACTACCTGGCTGTCACAGTTACCTGGAGTCTCTGCGGCTGTGGCCAGGTTATTTTGGAAAGGGTAACCTTCGGCAGGGTCAGGATTCCACTGATCAATGTAGGACAAAAAAAAAGATGAAGGCCTCTGCCAACCCTCCCTGCGTGCTGCAGCGCCCTCAAACTCTCTCTCGCCCAAGTTAGATTTCCTTGGATCCTCTCTGGTTTCTTGTGGAGAGCCTGCGTCCTGCCAGCCTTCTGTGTCGGCTCCTGTCTGTGACCCAGCCTGCCCCATCCCAATGGCACATCATGTGGACTGCCCTGTTGGGCCCTGGTCCAGCTCACTGAGCAGCATAGACACCAGGGCTTTGAGATCTGTCCCTAGGCGTGTCTGTCGCAGAGAGGTCGCATTGCAGTTATTAAAGAACTAATCAGAGAACAAATAAAACCTGTCCTGTGTAGGTATTTAAAAAAAGATTACTAATGGAAACTCAAAGTAAGATGGGTGCGTTCTGCTTTGGGTTGTCCCTTCCTAAGGGAGCAGAAGGTGGAAGGAGGGGCTGGGAGTCCCAGGTAAGGCAGAGGGGTCAGCAAGGGAGCCAGAAGCCCTTTTTGCCACCTCATTTATCAGACTTGCAAATGCAGGCCCATTCCCGATTTCATTCTGCTGTCCCCAGAACCCCCTACCTCACTGGCCCAGCTCAGGTGTCTCCCTGCAGCTGTGCACCATGACCTACCTGTGTGAGGCTCCCAACCTGCCCCCAAGTGAGTCCTGCCTATTGAATGAGCGGCCACCTGACCTCCCAGATGTCTCACCCTGCGCTTCCTGACTGGGAAACCAGCCTCCCACTCTGTGGTGATGTCTCTCTATCCTGGCAAGCCTCTTCCTGGCTCCTCACATTAATGTCCTCTCTACAAAGACTGATGATGACAGTGAGATGCAAGATATATTTTCTAAACCACCAAAGGCATCAACTAAATATATGAATGCATGCATTTGTCAAGAACTGGCATACAATACTGCTAATGACTGAATTAGAGCTGGCTTGGGAAGCAAGGATAAGCTATCAGCAAACCCGCTAATTTGTGGCAGCCAGATGCTAGGAAGAGAGAGCACTGGCGAGTCTCACATGCTCACCGGCTGTGGTGCTGCCAGGAAAGTCTTCCTTTCCTCATTTGCAAAATAGGCTTAATAATAAAAAATAATGGCCATCCTATTTACCTTACAATATTCTTGTGAGGATCAAAGAGCATAAAGCTCTATAAAATCTATATAAGAAAACAACCCTAGACTTAACATACAAGATTATTAGTTTCAAAATGAGCAGAGTGCCTTGCTCAGACTAAGTGCTCACTAGACTTTAAACTGTAGTTGGAATGTGAAAGAAAACGTCATTATTTTGTGATATTTCCTACCTGACATGTTTATTTGCCTGCTTATTACCTGTCTCCCTTATTTGACCCGAAGCTCTGTGAGAGGAGGAGTTCCGCATCTTACCCAGGCTGCTGTTCTTCCGCCCTGGGTGGCCTTGGCATGTAGATCATGCTCACTAGGTAGTCTGGGGTGGCAGTTTTCTGACTCAGACAGAAGCAGTGTAGGGAGCATTTAGATTGGGCTTACCTCTGGTATGTGTATGCCTGTTTAACTAGGACCCGATGCAGGCCTAGACATAAAATCTATTTTTATTTATTTATTTTTTTTGTATTTTTCTGAAGCTGGAAACGGGGAGAGACAGTCAGACTCCCACATGCGCCCAACCGGGATCCACCCGGCACGCCCACCAGGGGCGATGCTCTACCCACCAGGTGCGATGCTCTACCCACCAGGGGGCGATGCTCTGCCCCTCTAGGGCGTCGCTCTGTTGCGACCAGAGCCACTCTAGCGCCTGGGGCACAGGCCAAGGAGTCATCCCCAGCGCCCGGGCCATCTTTGCTCCAATGGAGCGTCGCTGCGGGAGGGGAAGAGAGAGACAGAGAGGAAGGAGAGGGGGAGGGGTGGAGAAGCAGATGGGCGCCTCTCCTGTGTGCCCTGGCCGGGAATCGAACCCAGGACTTCTGCACGCCAGGCCGACTCTCTACCACTGAGCCAACCAGCCAGGGCCCATAAAATCTATTTTAGAAGGAGACCCATTCATCAGAGATGGAAATGTGGATGGAAACACTGAAGAACAGGTGAAGGAACGGTGGATTTTGAGGAGAAAGAGATTTGTTCTAAACGTCTTCTAAAGGACTGACACCATTTGTGTTGCCTCAGGAGGCAGAAAGGACATGCAGAGAAATGGGGTTGGTTTCAGTTAAAGGTAATTGAAAATGGGCTGGGGGCTCAGGAGGTGGTGAGTTTCTTGTCAGGGGAGGTATTCAAGAAGAGGCTGGATGAATTTGTAGCACAAATGTTGTCGGTGGATGAGTTATTAGGATACGAGGCAAAATATAAGATGGCCTCCACTTGGTCTGCCTATAGGGCTCCAAAGACAAAGATCAAACTAAATAATTAATATAAAAAAATAGGCAAAGAAGAAAGAAAGGGAAGGGGGAAGGGAGAGGAGGGGAAGAAACAGGATCTCTGCCACTTCGCTTCTTTGAGAACTCTTTCCATCCCCAATCCCAGGCCCCTTTGGGGAGCCCCAGACACTACCCACACCCAGCTCAGGACAACCACTGGCTCACAGCCTCCTTCTTTTTATTTTTATTTATTTTTATTATTTTTATTTTTTTCTGAAGCTGGAAACGGGGAGAGACAGTCAGACAGACTCCCACATGCGCCCGACCGGGATCCACCCGGCACGTCCACCAGGGGCGACGCTCTGCCCACCAGGGGGCGATGCTCTGCCCCTCCGGGGCGTCGCTTTGCCACGACCAGAGCCACTCTAGCGCCTGGGGCAGAGGCCAAGGAGCCATCCCCAGCGCCCAGGCCATCTTTGCTCCAATGGAGCCTTGGCTGTGGGAGGGGAAGAGAGAGACAGAGAGGAAGGGGCGGGTGGAGAAGCAAATGGGCGCTTCTCCTATGTGCCCTGGCCGGGAATTGAACCTGGGTCCCCTGCACGCCAGGCCGATGCTCTACCACTGAGCCAACCGGCCAGGGCCCAGCCTCCTTCAGCAACAGTTATGCCTCATGGAGACACGTGGCCTCAGTCTAGCCGTCAACTCCAATCGTCCCTTTTACCAGACCTTCTTAGGTATAGCTCGCCATCTGTTCCCCTTTAGTATAAGCAGACAGCTGTTTATTTCATGCTGAGCTGGATAAGGAGGCTGTGCATGCATGACCTCAACATACTCATGTCAGGTGGGGATTGGTAGCCTCTGTTATGGATTACATGTTTGTGGACCCCCCTCTCCCAAGCTCGTATTTAACGCCCTAACCCCCAGTGTGGCTGTATTTGGAGCCACACGGGGTCTCTAAGAAAGTGATTCAGGTTAAATGAGGTCATAAAGGTGGGGCCCTGATTTGATAAGCCAGGAAGAGTATCCCTACCAGACAGGGAGTCTGCCAACAGCTTGATCTTGCCCTTCCTACCTTCTGGAACTGTGAGAAATACATATCTGTTAAAGTCACCTAGTCTGTGGTATTTTGTTAGAGCAGACCAAGCAGATTGATATACCTTCTTACAGATTAACATGCCTTCTTTGTGAAGTAACTGCAAGAAGGAGGCATGTTCTGCCCCTTACGAGCTGAGAGGCTTTGGCCACGTTATTTCTCTCTCTCTAAGCCTCGCTGTACTCATTAATAAAATGAAGATCACAACAGCTATTGCAGACGGCTATTGTGAGGATTAAGTGAGAAGTCCTATGTTGCATATCTGGTACAGAGTAAAATTGAACTTAAAAAAATGTTAGATTTAGAGGGAGATACCCTCATCTCGAGACAAGAACACCTCTTGGTGTGATTGATCGCTTGGAAGAAAAAAAACAACAGCCGTAACATAAACCACCTGCCTCCATCAAGCTGCCTCCTCTGGGCATTGAATGTGAAGGTCCCGCTTGTTTTTCAGTTATCTTTGGATTCATCATCTACCAACCTCTCTTGGGTCAGTGACATTTACATCCGAGAACTCTGCTGGAACATTTAAGTTCTCCTGCCCTCCTGAGGCCTGCAGACATAGGCAACAATTCCATGTGCAACATTTCTAAGTAATGCTCATGGTCTTGGGCCCATAATTCATTCCTTGTGGCCACCCCTGGAAGGACAGCTGGAGGTACCCCACTGAGGAGCCAACATACCTGCTTGTCCGGTGAACCTTAGCAGGTTGTTAGATCAAATCAGATGCAGGGAGAGATTTATAGCTTTTCTCCAAACACCCGAATGGCAAGGTCGATGTCAACTCCAGACAAACGGCAGGAGACAGTACTTGGTGCCAAATTACAGGCCTCTCTTCTGAAGAGTGACTGCCCTGAGCATTCGCTTTGAACACTTCTCAGCGTGCTGTCCCTTCAGAGTGTGTACAGCTGGACTCGAAACTCAGAGTGAGAAACTATACATTTTTCTTGCCGTTGAAGCACGGCTCCCTGGGGACCCGCTGGTCTGGCCAACACAGGCACTTCCCGCATCCTGACCTCAAACAAGCCCACATTCTCCAAAAAAAAAACAGAGAAAAGCCTTCCAAGTCTGCAAGGTGCTGTCAACTAAGAATTCAGGCATCCTTGCTTCGTGCTGAGAGGAGGCTCCTAAAACATCTCACTGCCTGGGCTGAGCTTAGTGGAGAAGGAAGTAGAAAATGGGATTAGCATGTAACTATAAAACCTTGCAACCATAAAAAAAAAAAAAAAGAAAAGAAAAGAAAAAAAAAAAAAGAAAGAAAAAAAAAAGAAAGAAGAAAAAAGAAAAAAGAAGGAAAAGGAGTTAAGCATAAGTAACGCTGTGTGAATGGCCACATTGAGCCACTTCTGAAAGCCCCATCTTACTAAATAGCGGTCACCTTGCTTGCCAATTGGAAAGCACCTTAAGGTGTTTCGAAATTAGGGATATTCTGCCCGCAGCCACTGACTGTCTACACAGAGGTGCTGACCACAGTCGACTTGCTGGAGACTTGGGCATCCTTGCGTTTGACTTAGAAATAGACGATGCCTCCTGCAGGATAAATGATGGGGCCTGCTGGTCCTCAACCACAGTGTCATGATCAGGTGTGTTGCGTTACAGCTCATTTGTCTCAAGGGTAAGTGATTGTGCTGTGAAGAGAAAACATATTTGAGATTTCTCCATAATAAACGTCATCATCTTGCTTGTATTTTGAAATGATTTCCTAAGTGAGAGAGAAAGAAATTGTAAAAGGAAAAACAAAGACCGCAGCAGTGATGACCTAAAGCAGGGGTCCCCAACCCCCGGGCCGCGGACCGGTACCGGTTCGCAGAGAAAGAATAAATAACTTACATTATTTTCTTTTTATTTATATTTAAGTCTGAACGATGTTTTATTTTTAAAAAATGACCAGATTCCCTCTGTTATATCCATCTAAGACTCACTCTTGATGCTTGTCTCGTAAGTTTGACAATTATATTTAAAAATACCATAGTTTTTAAGCCAGTCGCATAATTTTATTTTGTGCATTTATCCATCCTACCCTAAAGGCCGGTCTGTGAAAATATTTTCTGACATTAAACCGGTCCGTGGCCTAAAAAGGTTGGGGACCACTGACCTAAAGGACAGCTGCGATGATGTTCCTGCCCTGTGAGGGGCTGACACGAGAGAAGAAATTCACCAAATGGCTCTAGCATGGCAAAGAGCCTGGGAATTTTATATTCTAGAAAAGGTTTCATTGTGGTTATGCCAATTAAGGATTGACGCTTACAGCCTGGGTCAGATGGGGTAAATCCATGAGCCCATATGTGTGACTCACATCCATACTGTCAGTTCATGAGTCCATGTGTCATGAATCTATAAGTGTATACTAGAAACCAGGAGTCCATAGTATGAAATATATCAAAGCATCGTCCCAGTATTCAAAGGTTGCTGTTTTGATCCCCTGTCAGGGCATATACAGAAACGGGTCAATATTTCTGTCTGTCTCTCTTCCCCTACCACTTTCTCTAAAATCAATCAATAAAAAATTAAAAAATAAATAAATATATGATGAATCTATAAGTTGGCGCAGGATGGGTTAAAACAAATCCCACTTTTCACTGTTCAGGAGAGTCTTCCCAGTGGGCCCAGCATACTGGGATTGCTCACAGTTCAGGGCCCTTGATCGGTTTTGCCAGGTGTGAAGCAGTAGGGGTGACACACAGCATCCAGTATTGATATCCCCACGGCAAATGATCCTGCAAGTAGAAAGTTCTTCTTTTACAGAATGGCATGGTTGAGGCAGGGATTGGGCCAGAGCATGCTCTGAACAGCACCACTGCTGCAGTGATGGGGACAAGCTTGACATTTGCAGGACTGTGTGTAGCTGTAGCCTCTTCTAAGCCCACAGTTTAGGTGCTTCATCTCTGCCATCCCTAACCCAAGATTTTTGGCAATGCCCTTCCGATGCTATGAGGCATATACTTCTGTTTAAGCCTCTGGATCATACTTCTTCTTGGGCTTACTCTACTACGCAATCCTAGAGAAAACATCCTTCTTGCTCAATTTTGTTCATTTACAAATTTATTCTCTCTTGTTTAGGGTGGATATTACAGACTTCTTAAGTTATGCTGTTGTTCTATTATCTGCTACAATCTGAATGTTTGTTAGCATGAACTAGAAGAGCATCAGTGATAAGATCAGACAAGCTAGATGAAGGGTGATGTTCTCCTCAGTCTCTGTATCCAAAGTGTCCCCAGCCTGCCACCCAACAGACTCAGACTAAGATGGTCCTCCTGACCCGGGTCCCAAAGAGGTACACTATAGTGGGCTGCATGATGGAGACATGAAGACCCCAACTTGAGTCCTTTATCTCTGCTACTTATAGCTGTGAGACCCTGGGTGAGAAATGTGACAGTGTTTGTGCTATCTTTGCAATCTGTGAATCTGTAATTATTTCAGGATAAAAAGCGCCAAACCAGAAAAGTAAAAAAGTAGAGGTGGGGTGGAAATGGCGATGAATAGGGTTACTCCTTGGAGATTTGTGTTGATACCCATGGCAGTCTGTAAGTTCAGGGGCTGATGCCACCTGCATAGAAGACACCTTGGGATTTTGATCAGGTTGGAAGAGTGGGGACAACGCTGGAGGAGACCCGACTGGAGAGAGGAACTTTGGTGGAAAATAAGCATGTGGAGGCCTCGGGCCTCCGTTTTTCCTCTTGTTTTTCTCTCAGAAAACTGAGAAGGCCTGGAGCCCAGGAACTTGAGACAAAGAAAGGCAGATAGCACCTTGTTACAAGGGAAACAAATAGGTAGCCCAAATCCACCCTTTCGGGGTTGCTGAGGATATGCAGAAAGAGACGCACCGTGGTAGGGGTGGACAGGTCTGGAATTCAGTTTGGCAAATGCACACATGACTGCAATCAGATCTTCACGGAGTAAGCGTGTATCTTACGTTCCTGGGCTTTTGCTAGTGATCACTAATGAAGTGCAAGAGCAAACGCTTTCAAATTGCAGACACCCCTTTGCACTTTCCACAATGCCCCTTACCAGCACAGTGACCTTGGAGAGCCGCTGAGCTTCAGTTTCTCCCGCGGTGAAATAGTCACGGGGTTGCTGGAAGAGGAACAGGCTTTAAAAAATGTAACTCACCTCTCAAATGTCAGTTAATGTTGCTATCATGACCTATGAAGAAGCGAGGCATTTTCCTGGAAGAGGGAAGGGGTTAGAGAGGCTAGGAAGGTATGTCGTGTTCCAGATGTGTGAGATCACTGTGTAGGAATTAAAATCGCAACCAAAGAAATAACTGAAAATACACACAAGATCAGCTCTGGACAGAAGAGATTCAGGAGACTCAGGAAATGCTCATGAAAGTCTGTAAAGAGAAAAGATGAAAAATGGCAAATATGCACGTCAGATACGGAGATCTATGATTAAAGAAGAAAGGAAAGAATGAATAATGAGAATTAAAGTTCCGCAGACAAGAAAGGGAGAAGGAGGAAGCAACTCCAGCTCTTCCTGCAATATATCCTTCATCACGGAGTGGGAAGAAGGTGGGGGAGCGTAGATCTTTGAATGACAAAACGGGCAAGTCAAAACCAAAGCGCTAATGAGATAATGAGAGGTTAATAAGAGCGATTTCCAGATCTGTCAGAAAACCTGGGTGAGACTAAGACTCAAACATGATTTGGGGGTCCCCTCTAAGATGCTACTGACAGAGGGGGAAATGGGGGATTTCAGAATCATAAGCCCTGGAGGGGAAGAAGCACTTCTGGGACAGGTAGGTTTATTAAAGAACTTTCTCCTATCCATGGTGCTTCATTATCTGGAGAGGAAGAGAGCGGGGAGCCCCCCCCCCCCGCACTGGCCACACCTGCAGGGCTGGGTGTGACCCACACTGGTCTCCTGGGTCAGCGTCCCTGCCTGTTCCCCTTCCACACTGTGTTACATTTGCAAGGACTTTAATGACTACCAGCGCTGGTGTTTGAGCAGCAGTGCTATTAGTGGTAAAACTGATGGAGTGATTCCAGATGCAAGGATGTTCTTTGAAGACTGGAAGGAAAGATAAGATGTGGAAAATGATGGTTGTGACAGTCCTTAGGCTTCTAAGCAAGTCATATATGCCTTCTGATCCCAGAGCTATGACCTGCTAACTATGTCTTCCTGCAAAGGGACTTAACTACTCAGTTTACCTGCTGAGTCTCAGTTTTCTCAGCTATAAAATGGGAATGACGTTACCTGCCTCTGAGGATGACAACGAAGATCCCTGAAGATAACAGGTGCGGTGCCAAGTTATGCTCAGTACTGTGCTCAGGAAACATTTCCTTCCCTGTGCGGTAAGAGAAACCCAGGTGCATGGGTGTGCAAATGGAATCTTAGTTTGCAGCTGCCCACACTGCACCTAACATTGTCATTTAGACTTGGATGCAAGCTCAGAAAGTTCACACTGTATACCCTTGCCCTGCTCCCATCTTTTCAAGTCCAGGAGTGTTTTCTAAAAAACAAGAAAACCTAAACCCTTTAAAAGAAATAACAAGTGCCAGGCAAATGCTCTGGGGTGGGCAGGCATCTTAGCAGCCCCTGGGATCCACTTTTGAGCCTTGTCGTTAGCCCTGCCTGTTTCTGACCCAGCCCCACTCCTCTGGGACCTGGTGGCTTCTTTCCTCGTTAGTGTCGGCTGCTCTGTTTGTCCCGGACTTCATAGTTGCCCATCCCTTCTGGCTGAAGCCTTCCCCTCTGATCTTTTCTCCCTTGTCCTGCTTTTGCAGTCCCAGAAGTCTTGGGTCCTAGGCTGTCTCCTGGATGTCCCAAGTCCTCCATCTAACCCTGGCCTGGGAGTTGTCATTAATTTATATTGAGGGGTATATGAGGCTTAACTCAGAAATATATTTGCAATTCAGGAGAACAGAAAGTTTGAGGGACAGAGGGTCCTGGGCAGAGCGTGATGGTGGATTAGCAGTCAGCATCAGGTGTGCTGGTCCGGGGGGTGGGGGGTGGTAGTGGATGAGCAGTCACCAGGTGTGCGGGGTCGGGGGGGGGGGGCGGCGGTGGATGAGCAGTCACTGGTTGTGCAGGGTCCCGGGGGGGGGGGCGGCGGTGGATGAGCAGTCACTGGTTGTGCGGGGTCCCGGGGGGGGGGGCGGTGGTGGATGAGCAGTCACCGGGTGTGCGGGGTTCGGGGCGGGGGCGGTGGATGAGCAGTCATCAAGTGTGCGGGGTCCTGGGGGGGGAGGTGGTGGATGAGCAGTCACTGGTTGTGCGGGGTCCCGGGGGGGTGGTAGTGGATGAGCAGTCATCGAGTGTGCGGGGTCCCGGAGGGGCGGTGGTGGATAAGCAGTCTCCGGGTGTGCGGGGTCCCGGGGGGGGGGGGCGGCGGTGGATGAGAAGTCACCGGGTGTGCGGGGTTCCGCGGGGGGGGGGAGGTGGTGGATGAGCAGTCTCCAGGTGTGCGGGGTCCCAGGGGGGGCGGCGGTGGATGAGCAGTCACTGGTTGTGCGGGGTCCCAGGGGCGGCGGTGGTGGATGAGCAGTCTCCGGGTGTGCGGGGGCCCGGGGGGGGGCGGTGGTGGATGAGCAGTCATCGAGTGTGGGGTGTCCCAGGAGGGGTGGTAGTGGATGAGCAGTCACTGGTTGTGCGGGGTCCCAGGGGCGGCGGTGGTGGATGAGCAGTCTCCGGGTGTGCGGGGTCCCAGGGGGGGCGGTGGTGGATGAGCAGTCTCCAGGTGTGCGGGGTCCCAGGGGGGGCGGCGGTGGATGAGCAGTCACTGGTTGTGCGGGGTCCCAGGGGCGGCGGTGGTGGATGAGCAGTCTCCGGGTGTGCGGGGTCCCGGGGGGGGGGCGGTGGTGGATGAGCAGTCATCGAGTGTGGGGTGTCCCAGGAGGGGTGGTAGTGGATGAGCAGTCACTGGTTGTGCGGGGTCCCAGGGGCGGCGGTGGTGGATGAGCAGTCTCCGGGTGTGCGGGGTCCCGGGGGGGGCGGTGGTGGATAAGCAGTCTCCGGGGGGCGGTGGTGGATAAGCAGTCACTGGTTGTGCGGGGTCCCGGGGAGGATGCGGTAGTGGATGTGCAGTCACCAGGTCTGCAGGCAAGCACACACCAGGAGCAGTGTGATTGCTCCTCACCCAAGAGAGCCCCACCTCACCCCACAGACTTTTCCCCAGGCTCTCAGGGGTGAGGATGAAGCACCAGATGTGAGACTCAACTGAGCCCCTCGTCTTTGGTGGCCTTCACCTTTTAGCTGAGATCAAGGGCAGAGTCCCTGTGGGTGGCTCTGTGCTGGCCGCTGTACCTCGCCAACTCCTAACCCAACCTCCACCCCTGCCACCCTGGGCACAGACTCCTCGCCTGAGAATGTGACTGAGACCCCCTAGCAGTGAGCTCTGTGTTTTGTTCCCACTCTGACACCTGTGACACAATATTTGAGCTGCACGGTCCCATTAGCTCTCCCCTGACCCGGGGACGGGATGTTTTCCAGTGAATTCATTTCAACCAACAGTTATTGACTTTGAACAGAACAAAGCTCTGGGCTCAGCTCAGGGGGAATAAAGGGTGAGCTCAGGGAGCTCATGACAGGAACAGATCTGTGAGCCAGGCTGCACAGGGCAGGGGGCTGGTGAGAGAGAGCAGCATGCTGGGGGCGGGGCTACAGAGCTCACCCGGCAGGAGGCAGAGGCAGGGGCAGGGGGCGGGGGCAGGGGCAGGGGCAGGGGCAGGGGCAGGGGCAGGCACAGGGCTGCCGAAGGATTCAAATGCCTTAACAACCGGTTTTCTGCTCTAATGACCATTTTAAGTATAAAAAAAAGATATACTGAAAGCTAGTTTATTATTTCATGCATTTAATACTTAACTAAGAACAATAAAAGCGGTACATAAAACTAGATTATAAGAGTTTTAAAATATTAATGACAACATATTAAATAACACCTGACAAAAAACAATAAAACTGTTATTTAAGATATTTCCAATGACAGTTTGTCACCCTCTGGTTGTTTGGCACTTTTTCTCTTTACGGTATATGTTTGTTTACTGAACTAACACACGCGAGGGAATTAAAATGCAGTATTTCACCAAAGGTATGATGAGTTTTATGAAATGAATAAATAAATATTACAAGCATAGTTTCTTCAAATTTTTTCACCTATGGATGGAATGAACATTACTATGGGCACTTAGAATGTACACTGTTGTGCAGATGAACATTAAAAAAGAATAAGGAATGTACATTTGTGATTTCCACATTGAGCAGCTGCCCAGGTGCCCACCTTAAAGAGAACCCTGATTACAAGTGCCACATGAACGACTGGTTCACCGAACTCAACAAAAAATTAGGTATCAGTGCTGCCAAACCGGTGCAAACCAGCTGAATCCCAGCACTGGGGCAAGGGGTATGCTCCGGGGAGGATCAACTGCAGAGAGGAGGGGAGGTAGATGTGGGCCTTCTTGGAGAAGGGTCTTCTGACAGAGGGGCCCTCATGAGTACAGGCAGGGAGGAGCGGCTGGGCAGAGCCTGGGGCAGGCTGTGGAGAGAAGCGGGAGAGGGTGCTGGGGCCAGACCGCAAAGGACCTTGGGTGAAACCGAACCTGGAGGCTGGATGTGTTTGCCCGGGGTCTGCGTTGTGGGCCAGGATGTCCAGAAATCTGAGCACAGGTGCATTTTAAAAGAGGATTTTCTATGTATTTCATCAGGATCTCAATGAGATCTAAAACCATTACTGCTGATATGGTCTGAAGTGCAGAACATTTTTTTAAAAATTAAAAACCTCTTTTATTATAGAGATTTCCCAAACATACCAGAAGTGGAGGGAATAACCTAATGGGCTCAATGTCCCACCTGTGACAATGACCAGTTTGTGGCCAGTCCTGTTTGAGCTTCACCTTTACCTCCTCTCACTCTCCTGGATTAAAAAGCATGAATCCCAGACACCATGTTGCTTCAATTGTAAATATTCAGTATGTGTTTCTAAAAGATAAGGACTCCTTTAAAAATTTTTTAACATAAGCACAATACTATTACATCATCTAAAAAGTTTAACACTGTTTCCTTAATATCATCAAATATCCAGTTAGGTGTTCATACTTACCTATTCATTTTTTTTAATAGTTTGCTTATTTGTTTCAGGAACCATATAAAGCCCTCACACTGCTTTTTTGAATCTCTTTTAATTCACAGGCTCCTGTGTCATCTGCTTTTTCCCCTTGCAATCTTTTTTTTTCTTCTTTTCCAAGTGAGAGGAGGGGAGGTGAAGAGACAGACTCTCGCATGTACCCTGACTGGGATCCACCTGGCAACCCCCATCTGGGGCCATGCTTGCAACCGAACTATTTTTAACATTTGAGGCAGAGACTCCAAGAAGCCATCCTCAGCACCTGGGGCCGATGCACTCGAACCAATGGAGCCATGGCTGTGGAAGGAGAAGAGAGAGAGAAAGGGAGGGAGGGAGAGAGAGAGAGAGAGAGAGAGAGAGAGAGAGAGAAGGGGGAGGGGAGAGGCAGAGAAGCAGATGGTCACCTCTACTGTGTGCCCTGATTGGGAATCGAACCTGGGATATTCACATGCTGGCCAGGGGCTCCTCTTGCAATCATTTTGTTGAAGAACTCTGTGGGATTTTGCAGGTTGCATGCCCTTGGTGGTGTCACTCAACATGTGCTCTCTGTGTGCTTCTCTATAAATTGGGGAAAGGAGATGTCATCAAATTCAAGTTAGGTTCTTTTTATTTTTTATTTATTTAGAGATTACTTCAAGAGGTACATGATGCCTGGTCACCTCCCTTCCTGCCATCAGTGTGATTTTAATCTGGGGAGAGAAGTGCTGGGCATTTAGGAAAGCTCTCTCTCTGGAGTGGCACCTGGGCAGAGGCAGGGAGACCTGGAGGCTGGAAGGCCAGTTAGGAAGCTCCTGCAGGGGTCCAGGGAGCCACTGCCCTCCTGCTTCACAGATTATCTACTGGAGACAAGAGTGCCTTTGTGTTTGCATTTGTGGAGGCCCCCCTGGAGCTGCAGGCATCTCTCTGAAGCTACAGGCTTGTTTTTGTGACCTGGAGGAACTTGAGAGCCACCGAGGGCCAGGAAGCAACTAAATACAGCAAAATAAATGAGCCACTTTTATAGATATGTTTGCTTATTCTGTGTCGGCCTGAAGCTTTGCTAGGTGAATTCGATTTGCAACGTGTGGCCCCTCCCTAGAAACACAAAATCCCCGGAGGTAGGAGGTGGGAGGGAAAGGACCAGAGCACAAGGAGAACCCCTGTCTGTGGCTTGGTATTTGTTTTCAAGGAGAAAAACAACAGCTGTTTTTTTAATGGCAAATGCTTAAACAGTGAAAAAGCCCCAGATTGCAATTATCTAATCTTCCCAAAAAGGTACAAGGAACTTAATGTTTGAAAATAGTCTGAAATTTCTTTGGGGTCCCGAAATGTTCTTCCTGTCTCTATGCCCATCAGTTAGTCTCTAAAATGTGGAGGTGAGGTGAGGGAGAGAATGTCATAAATCCTTTGAAATGGGTACACATAAAAGTAGCCATTAATGTGATTTTTGAATGTGTAACTAGGTTTATTTTTCTGATAGTCTTGAGTCATATAATCAGACATTCATTTTAGAAAACACTTTGATTCCAAGATATAATAAAATCATATTGGATGCTGGGAAACATATTACAGTGTGCTTTTAAAGGAAAATAATACACTTTGGATAACTGTTAAGGAGTTCAGCTATTCAAAATAGCCTATAAAATGCAAATAAAAATGTACTGGGATTGTATTTTGAATTTTGGCAAAACTCCATAGAGATCTGTGTTGGCCACAAGAATGGCAGCTGAGCTGAACAGACCCCACAGGGCCTACCAGCCACTTGACACCTGGTCCCCCATTCCTGCAGCTTGATCTAGTGCAAAGGAACGCTGATGGCTTCTCCATGTCCATCCCTGAGTGTTTTTTTTTTTCTTTTGTATTTTTCTGAAGCTGGAAACGGGGAGAGACAGTCAGACAGACTCCCGCATGCGCCCAAAGGGGATCCACCCAGCACGCCCACCAGGGGCTACGCTCTGCCCACCAGGGGGCGATGCTCTGCCCCTCTGGGGCGTCGCTCTGCCGCGACCAGAGCCACTCTAGCGCCTGGGGCAGAGGCCAAGGAGCCATCCCCAGCGCCCGGGCCATCTTTGCTCCAATGGAGCCTTGGCTGCGGGAGGGGAAGAAAGAGACAGAGAGGAAGGAGGGGGGGGGGTGGAGAAGCAAATGGGCGCTTCTCCTATGTGCCCTGGCCGGGAATCGAACCCGGGTTCCCCGCACACCAGGCCGACACTCTACCGCTGAGCCAACTGGCCAGGGCCCATCCCTGAGTGTTTTGATGCTGCTGATTTAGAGAATGACCAGGTTGATGTGGCATAGAGAAAGCAGAGAAGTGGAGAAGCAGAGAGGCCCAGTCTGATTTGCAAGACCAGAGACTTTAGGGGAAGGAAAGAGCCCCAAAGGACAGTGAGCCAAGGTTTTAGAATTTGATTACCACTTCCTGGGTGGGTGACCTTCCACATGTTACTTAACTCCTCTTTTGGTTCTTTGATTAATACGTGTGTATAAAAATCCCTCATTTCTAATACCCAGTAAGTGGGAATTTAAAATAGGGAGTGGAGAAATTGGCTATATGCCAGGAACAAAGTAGTTGCTCAAGAAATGATAGATCTTATTATTACCAGAACACACAAGAAAGTAAAGCAATAATAGAGGAATAAATTAGTTATCACTTATGGATAAGGGGATATTTCATAATCTCCTTTTGTATTCAGTGAAGGTAATATCAAAGAATTTCCCTGATTTATGCATATTGAAAGTCTGTGGATGGTAAGCTGCTTCCAATACAATGCCATGGTTATTCTGATTTTCAGGACCTGACGGGGATGTGCAGTCCCTTTCCACATTGTACCAGGATTGGCCTGCATGGCCAATAAAATATAGAGAAATAACAGTAAGTCACTTCAGAGATTAGATCATAATATACATTGTGTCCACATGCAAATGAATGAAGTTAGATTTTTATCTTACACCATATGTAAGAATTTACTCAAAATGGATCAAAGACATGAATGTAAAGAAAAGAACTATAAAACTCTTAGAAGAAAAGAGGAAAAATATTTATGACCTCAAAGTAAGTAATGGTTTCTTAGATATAACATCAAAAGTACAAAGAGGGCCCTGGCCGGTTGGCTCAGCGGTAGAGCGTCCACCTGCTTCCTCTCTGTCTCTCTCTTCCCCTCCCGCAGCCAAGGCTCCATTGGAGCAAAGATGGCCCGGGCGCTGGGGATGGCTCCTTGGCCTCTGCCCCAGGTGCTAGAGTGGCTCTGGTTGCGGCAGAGCGACGCCCCAGAGGGGCAGAGCATCACCCCTGGTGGGCAGAGCGTTGCCCCTGGTGGGCGTGCTGGGTGGATCCCGGTCGGGCGCATGCGGGAGTCTGTCTGACTGTCTCTTCCTGTTTCCAGCTTCAGAAAAAACAAACAAACAAACAAACAAACAATAAACAAAAACAAAAAAAAGTACAAAGAGCAAATGAAAAATAGATAAACTGAACACCATCAGAATGAAGACTTTTGGGCTACAAGAACAAAGTCTTGATCAAGAAAATAAAAACAACCTCTCTCAACACAGATTGAGAGAAAAATTTTGCCAATTATATTTGATAAGAGTCTTATATTTAGAATATATAAAGAACTCTTACAACTCAATAATAAAAAGACAAATAACCCAACTAAAAAATGGACAAAGGATCTGAAGAGATATTTTCTCAAAGAAGATATACAAACGGTCAGTAAACACAAGAAAAGATGTTCAGCAACACTGATGATGAGGGGAATGCAAATTAAAATCATGAGATACCACTTCACTCCCACTAAGGTGGCTATAATAACGAAGATAGGTAATATCAAGTGTTGGAGTGAATGCAAAGAAATTGGACCCCTTATATATTGCTGGTGGGAATGTACAATGGTACAGCTTCTTTGAGAAATAGTCTGGCAGTTCTCAAAATGTTAAATATAGAGCCACCATATCACTGAGCATTCCCACTTATTGGTATATATCCAAGAGAAACAAGAACATGTCAACACAAAAACTTGTACCTGAATGTTCATAGCAGCATTTTTCATAATAACCAAAAAGTGGAAACAACCCAAATGCCTATTAATTAATACCAAAAATATTTACGTGCCATATACCCAAGTACTTCCCAGCCAGCTTAAAAAACAGAATACAACTCTTTATGCCCTTCCCAGTGGAATTTCCCTCTCTCCTCCAAAAGGAAATTCTGAATTGATGTTAATCATTCCCTTACTTTTTTTTCATCTACTGTTTTCTAAGCTTTCTGTTTGTTTGCTCGTTTGCCCATCCTGACCAACAACACATTTGCAGTTGGGAGGGTTCAGGACCAGACCAAACAATTTCTCAGGTTTCTGGATGAAAAATCTTGACAGGAAAAATGTAATACTGGTCTCCTTGTCCTGTGACCACCCTAAGGAACCTGAACTGAGGGTGCCATGGCTGTATCTTAGAATGGTCATGGACCATTAAAGATCAAAGGGACTTTAAATATCAGCTAAGCTGGAGACAGTAAATAGAGGGTAAGATGCTACTACCGTTCTGTGCTCATGCCGACATCACTAATCGATCATGGCATTCTTTCATACTGACCTATCTTGATCCCAGGCCAAAAAGTTTCTTTGTTTTTAAATTCTAGCCATCTCCCATGGTCCAACTCAAGCTTTCCTCCTTCAGACATCCACACAGAATCATTCAGCTCCCACTTATTTCTCCACTAATTGCTCTGAACTAACTTTTTTGGATCTGGTCGGCATGCCTTCCAGGAGATAACTTGTGAGCCGCTTCGGGGCAGGGGTCTTAGCCTGCTGTTACAGCCTGAGAGTGCTTAGTCCAGCCAAGGGTGGTAGCTGGCACTTCATTAATACCCACTAATTGGTTTGCTGAGATCATGTTCAGCCAGTCCTTGAGTGGTGGGGGTGGGGTGGGGTGTCTCTGATGATTTGAAAGCCATGGGCCTGACCTGTGGTGGTGCAGTGGATAAAGCGTCGACCTGGAAATGCTGAGGTCGCCGGTTCGAAACCCTGGGCTTGCCTGGTCAAGGCACATATGGGAGTTGATGCTTCCAGTTCCTCCCCCCTCCTCTCTCTCTCCCTCTCTGTCTCTCTCTCTCCCTCTCTCTCTCCTCTCTAAAAATGAATAAATAAATAAATAAATAAAACACAATACATTTATGAAAGCCATGGGCCATGCTGTTGGAGAAGTGGCCAATTCACTCATAGTATCCCTAAGTCTTGTCCTAAAACTATTCACTATGATCTATTTGTCTTTCTTACTTCCCCAGTTTTCCCGTCTTTCCGAGACTGTGACCTTATGGCCCATCTCCGTGCTTCTGGCCTTCTCTTGTCCCATCAGTGTGACAGCCATGACTTGGATGCATACCCTTAACCTGCCTCTGGCCATGGCTTCCATTTTTGCCCTGACCTGACTAGCACAGGCACCTGCTTCCTTTGGCCCAGCCTATCTCTCCTGGGCTGGCCCCATGGAGTTTGCCTGGCGACAGCAGTGGGGTTCAGCCAGTTCACACCGGTTGGGCAGAACTGATACCTAATTTTTTGTTGAGTTTGGCACTGGTTGTTAAAATGGCATTTGTAATCAGGGTTCTCTCTAAGGTGGGCACCTGGGCAGCTGCCCAGTGTGGCAATCACAAACTTACATTCCTTACTCGTTTTTTAATGCTCATCTGTGCGACAGCATATTCTAAGTGGCTGTAGTAATGTTCATTCTGTCCATAGATGAAAAAAATTGCAAGTGAGGATACCAATCAAGAGCAATATAGAAATATCTGAAATAACAGTTTTGTTTTTTGTCATATATTATTTAATGTTTTTCATTAATATTTTAAAATTCTTTCTTATAGTCTAGTTTTGTGTACCTCTTGTTATTCTTATTTAAGTATTAAATGCATGAAATAATAAATTACCTCTCAGTATGTCATCTTTTTATACTTAAAACAGTCATTAGGGCAGAGAACTGGTTGTTAAATTATTTTATTCCCACCACTTCTTGGCAAACTAGATATCAGGGGTCTTTCCTCCCCTCAATCCATTTATTTGTTCTAGAGCATGAATTTAACCCAATTTCCAGAAAGTTTTCCTTCAAAACTTCACTTTTTGCCATGATTTTGAAGCATCTGATAAGCAAATCTACAGGATTCAAGACACCTGAATAAAAGTTTAAATATTAAGTCAGTAACCTTGTAGTTTCAAAGGATTCTGACATGGACAAAGTTATGGGACCAGTAAGAGACTGATCCTTAAATATTGCACAGTTGAGGGATCAATGACGGTGTGAAGAAGATGGTCTAATGACTTTTTTCTGTGTCCCCTGAGGCTGGCCACTGTCTGCTGGCCCACCTCTGTCCCCTCCCCAGGGTTTCTCATCTGCCACCTGGCTAGCACAGGCTTGCTCTCTCAGTGGCAGGGTTCCGAGAGCAGCAGGAGGGGAAGCCCCCATATGCAAGTGCCTCTCAGGTCTCTGTGTCACATTTGCTATCCAATCAGGCAAGGCAAGTCACATGGCCAAGTCCAGAACCAGTGAGGAAGGACACTTCCACAGGGAGTGAAGATAGGGAACACATTGTGGCTGTTACTGTTGTAAAGTAAGCAGCGAGTTTCACAGAGACACCAAGGTGGGTTTCAGAAGAAATTTTAGAAGGAGCTTTATTGCCGGTGATATGCACGGGGCATATCAAACCTAAATCATGCAGCCATGAACACAGTTCTGAGGCTGCTTTTAAAGACAAAATAATCACATACGGGTTGGGGGGAGAAAAAGGGGGAGCATGGTACAAAAGTCATTAATCTTACTAACAAGCTCATTGAATTTTAGTCTTGTTACAACGTTTACCTATAGGATCTATCAAAAGGAAAAACATTTCTACACACTAAGACCATAAGATAACACAGTAGTGATGAATGTTTTACATACCTGGCAAAGACATTCCCAAACATTCTAGGATTTACAACGTATCCCTGTCGCCACAATAGTGGGAAATGTTTAGTTTAGGATAAGGAGAGAAGCTAAATAAAGTTACTTTTACTAAGAGTATTGAGGTTAGTTTATTAGGAAGTCTAAAGCTAGTCCCCGCTTGCTTAGTTTACAAGTTTTGCACATACAAAGAATTTCAAAGTGATGATTATTAGAAAGCATATAAAATGTTACAGAATACAGATTTTTCATGCGGGGGTGGGGTGGGGCTCTTGATCCTTTGTCTGGAGGTATACGTCACTCTCATGACTCCAGGATGGGAGGGTGAGTCAGGATTAGTGTAGGAATTTTTAATTAAGGTATGTAAACATTGTTTCCTGAAGGTTTTTAAGAAACGTGAAGAGGAAGGGGTTTTCAGATAGGTTCTACCTTTTTTGCTCCGTCTGGTAGGTGGCGCCAGTCTTTCCAGAGAACTATAGAAAGTAGTTAGACTCTAACTAGCTGACTCAGTTGCCCCTATAGGCTCTTCTCCTTGTTTTTTCTCCCTCAGAAAGGAGGGGTAAGGGGGCCTGACTCTTCCTTTTAAAATACTAATGTTAATAGTTTTTCAGTTCCTTGACACCTTATCACATTACTGCCATCAACCAACTGCAGAAAGGGAAGTATAATTTATTATGCACCTACTGTACACCAAGGATGGTGCCAGAGGTTGCCTTTAGGTCTTATCTAATCACCACAGATCCCTGGAGTGCTTGTGTCCCCATTTAAGGATGAGGAGGCAGCACTCTGAGGTTGAGTCACTTGCTCATGAAGTTAACCATATGGAGCAGAGTCAACCTTCCCCCTGAATCAAGCACCTTGAAGAAGCTACCAGAGTGGATCCTTCTTCTCATCTTGGAGGCACAGCCTCTCTTAGTCACCAGCAGTGATGTCCCTGGTGCCCCTGGCTCTCTGTCCCTCACCATTGGGGATTAAGAGAAAACGGTGGGGAGGAGGGAAGCACTGTGTCCTTGGGCACCCGTGTCACAGAGCTGATGGGCTCAGCAAAGGGGAGTCGTCTGAGGATCTCTTCTTCCCTGTATCTGTCCAATGCCAGGCTTTGCTCTCCGCGGGCTCAGTGGTCACCTCAACTCTTTTCCACACTTTCAGACAATTTTTTTTTAATTTTTTAAATTTTTAAAATTTTTTTTTTTTTTGAAGCTGGAAACGGGGAGAGACAGTCAGACAGACTCCCGCATGCGCCTGACCGGGATCCACCCGGGACGCCCACCAAGGGCGACGCTCTGCCCACCAGGGGGCGATGCTCTGCCCCTCTGGGGTGTCACTCTGCCACGACCAGAGCCACTCTAGCGCCTGGGGCAGAGGCCAAGGAGCCATCCCCAGCGCCCGGGCCATCTTTGCTCCAATGGAGTCTTGGCTGTGGGAGGGGAAGAGAGAGACAGAGAGGAAGGTGGGGGGGTGGAGAAGCAAATGGGCGCTTCTCCTGTGTGCCCTGGCCGGGAATCGAACCCGGTCCCCCTCACGCCAGGCTGACACTCTACCGCTGAGCCAACTGGCCAGGGCCTTTTTTTTTTAATATACAAGTTTGGAAGTGCGAGGTGGAAGACATGACTCTACATGGGCCCCACGGAAGGCCCAATTCAGACAGCTCTTATTTGATAAAAACCCCAGAAAGCCTACTGATGTGCCTCAAACTAGAGTGCTGAGTTGGGCACGTGCGTCTCCACAGTAACACGGATCACTTGGAGAAACAGAGATCCGGAGTGAGTTCTGGCTAAGAATTGAAGGAGGACCAGGTGGGGTCACCCCAGGGGCACTCCTGTCATTCTGACCTCAGAGGCTCCTGCTCTGAAGGCTACTGGAAGCTGCATGGAGTCAAAGTCAACGAACATGAACTTTTTGAAAAATGCTACTTTTTAAGTTGGGTGGAAACAGACAAAAGGAGGCAGAGTGAGGCGCACGCAGAGCACGAGCTGCCTGCAGCCACCAGAACAGGCAGGGTGGCCCCAGGCGGCCGGGTTCTGCCTGCGCCTTTCAGGCCCTGCTCTTTTAGCCCCCTGTTGACTTCCTGCAGCCTAATTACAGCTCAGGGACCAACACGTCCCCGTGGGTAACACACTGAGGCCTGCACGCAGCCCCGATGACCCCTCTTTCCACACTCGGCCTGAAACGGGAGACAGATGCACAACAGGAAAGGGCTGTTCGGCCCCAAACACAGCCCCTGACTCGGAGCCAGCCTGACGTCGCCGGAATTTCCGACTTCACCTTAACCCACCCCCAGCGCGCTCACACCCTCACTGCCCTCTTTATCCCCAGTGAAAGGGGACGGTTGTCTCGCTCGGTGCCCAGGATGCCAGCGTGTTTACTCTTCTTTGTGGGGAATATTTCTGGGCCTGTCCTGTTTCCTCACAAAGTATTTGGGACAAAGCTCCCCTTACAGATTAAGAGGAACCAGGGCTCCTGCTCTACTTCCATTTTCTCCTCCCAGATAAACAACTCACCTTTAGCTTTATCAATTTCTTCCTTATTCTTATTTATCCTGGGGGTTTGTTTTAATTGACCTGACCATCTCATGATCTACTGATAGAAAGCACTGTTACTAACCGTGTCCTGGTTGCATGTTCTCACTGTGAACTTGCTGTTCTGTCGAGGCTGTGGCATAGACTAGGTTCAAACTCAGATTTTTGACTCGGATTCCAAAAGGCTCTTTCCTTTATGCGATTCTGCATCCCTTACGAGGGAGACCGAGGTGAAAGAAGACACAGAGAAGGGGCATGGAGCTGATGAACTGTTCTCTGGTTGCAGACAACAGACAGGATTCTAGCTGGCTTGCGCGGCAAAGGACAGGTGGCCTTCAGAGTCCAGTGGAATGTAGGGGAACTGGGCTTGGAAAAGGCTGAGGACCAGAGTGGACCAGTGTTTGGCAGAAGAAGCTAATTAATAGCTGCCGTGGGGCTCTGCTCCTGGACAAAGTTTGCTTCACGTCTCACTCTGCACAGACATCAGAGTCCCAGGAGAAAGCCTGATTGCTTATACTGGGGCTATGGGTGCACCCCAAGCCTTGGAAGGGACCTCGACCTCTGCAAATGCTGTTAGCCAGTGAAGGAGAAATGGATGCTGAGTGCCCACAGAGCAGACTACTATGTCAGAACTTTCTAGGTTTGGGCGACTAAGATTCTGGCCACAGCAAACTGGATTAGGGCTAAGGCAGGGCCCTGCAGATTGAGTCTTATTCATGCCGCTGAAATGGCCACCACCTTTACTACCATCGTCCTCTAGCTGAGATGGGCTGGACCCCACATCATCCAAACCTGGTTGCCAAGAGGGAGCATTTCTCCTCCTCTCAGGAATTAGTCCTCGTCCATCCTTATAAGATTCAACGGTAAGGTTGAAGACCAATCAGCAGCTTACAATCAACTGTGTAGACACGCTGTCTTATAAAGACCACCCACAATGCAGTGGTCTTTATAGTTGAACAACGAGTTGGAAGTTTAGCACCATTTACTGGCTATAAGACTGAGAAAATAATCTATCTATTCTTTCTCTGAGCCTCAGTTTGTTCTGCTATAAAATGGGAGGATAATAACGAGTTCTTACTCTGTCTTTGTCTCCATGCTGTTCCAGCAAATGAAATAAAAATTGTCAGAAGTTTGTAAGCTGTGAACTAGATACAGATGCAGGAGGCATTGTTACAATTTTCATTATTATCGAGTGAGGCCAGGCTACTTGGAGTAAGTGGACGGAGGCAGGAAAAGCAAACCATAGTAACAGGGTGGAGGTCCGAGGAGTGGAGGGTAGAGGTCTGGAGGACACAATCATTTGGACTTTCTGATCCTTCTCAACTCCAACACTGTGAGCAGGAGAGGCTCCTCTAGACTCCGTCACACATCCCCAGGCCTAATGGCCTGCGGGAAAGTTATAAATTCCACCAGTAATTTTCAAAGCTCTGATTTAAGCTTTATCTCCTTTACTGAGAACCCAACTGCTAAACCCTTCCTGGCAAGTAAGCTTCTTGAGGCAGAGCATTAACAAAGCTGGGTGGCCTCCAAGCTTCCCCTCTCTGCCTTTCATGGGCTGGCATCGCACAGGGATGGAACCCGATGAAATGCGGCCTCTCCCATCCTGCCTGTCTCTCGCCCCCTTCCTGCAGCTGTGCTCAGGGATGAGCACTTCCAGGGCCGCTCGCTAGTAGCTCCGCCCCCCGCTGCTCCTGGAGGCCAGCAGGGCCTCTCCCAGCTCACAGGCCCCACTTCAGGCCAGCTGCACGCACTACAGGGCACTTGTCACCTGACATCTTGATGGTTCAAACCATCCAAATCCTCCGGAATCTCACCGTTTGCACTATTTATGCCGCCGGAATGTGAAACAGCAGACTAGGCCTCTCATGTCCTTATTCTCAATGTTGCATACAGGTTCCACGGAGCTGGTCTGCCACAGTGTGGGCTTGGTCTAGATCAGTCTTTTTACTAACTTCTTATTGTCTTTCTCATCCGTGGTCCCATTGTGATTATTTTAGACCTTCTCTTCTTAAAACCCGATCTCCCCTCAAACCTTTATTGCTTATTCACTTCCCAGAGGCTTCCTGAGGTTATGGAGTCTGCTGTACTTTCTGCTGTATCCCAGCACCCAGCACAGTGCCCGCTCCATTGTGGGTGCTCAGTGAGTGCCTGTGGATGAATGAAGGCCTGCATGTCTGAGCACCCTGTGGCTGCTGTAACATGCAGACCCCTGTCCAAACTAAGCTTGCTCATGCAGCCCTGCTGCAAAGGCTCCGCTTCACCTCGCTGCCACTTCGGGAATAGAAGTCTTCTTCACTACAGTCACTTGGGGGACCCTCCAGGACAGATTTACCATATAATGATATCCACTAAAGCAGGGGTCCCCAAACTACGGCCCGCGGGCCACATGCGGCCCCCTGAGGCCATTTATCCGGCCCCCGCCACACTTTTGGAAGGGGCACCTCTTTCATTAGTGGTCAGTGAGAGGAGCATAGTTCCCATTGAAATACTGGTCAGTTGGTTGATTTAAATTTACTTGTTCTTTATTTTAAATATAGTATTTGTTCCCGTTTTGTTTTTTTTACTTTAAAATAAGATCTGTGCAGTGTGCATAGGGATTTGTTCATAGTTTTTTTTTATAGTCTGGCCTTCCAATGGTCTGAGGAACAGTGAACTGGCCCCCTGTGTAAAAAGTTTGGGGACCCCTGCACTAAAGCTTCTACTGTAGAACTTCTAAAAACAGAAGAGTTGTTTGAGACTGCCTAACCCTACCCAACGGAATGAGAACTACAGACAGTTGTCTGTAAAGTAAACTTAAGCATAATTATACACTGGGAACCACAGAGCCACTGTGGATTCTCATATTAATTTCCAATCACTCCTCACCAAGGATTGGTGAAAATCCTCAGCCAAAGGTGGTTCAGGAAGCGTCTCTGTTGTCACCTGGTTTGGATTTCTCATCTCTGTGCCTCGGATCCTCCTCCTCCTCCAGCTGCCAGGGTGCCCCTGCCCCACACTGGCTGGTCCCTGAACGTCAGGATCTGTGTGTTCCTGTGTTCCGTCTGCAATTCTACTCAATTCAAGTTTTTGAATTAAAAAGGTGACAATGGAATGATTTTATTTTTTATTTATTTTTTATTTTTTTATTTTATTTTATTTTGTATTTTTCTGAAGCTGGAAATGGGGAGAGACAGTCAGACAGACTCCCGCATGCGCCCGACCGGGACCCACCCGGCACGCCCACCAGGGGCGAAGCTCTGCCCACCAGGGGGCGATGCTCTGCCCCTCCGGGGCGTTGCTCCGCTGCAACCAGAGCTACTCTAGCGCCTGGGGCAGAGGCCAAGGAGCCATTCCCATCACCTGGGCCATCTTTGCTCCAATGGAGCCTTGGCTGCGGGAGGGGAAGAGAGAGACAGAGAGGAAGGAGGGGGGAGAGGAGAAGCAAATGGGCGCTTCTCCTATGTGCCCTGGCCAGGAATTGAACCCGGGTCCCCCCGCACGCCAGGCCGACGCTCTACCGCTGAGCCAACCGGCCAGGGACAATGGAATGATTTGATGTTCACAGAACATCAGTGTTAGAAGAGACATTCAACACTGAGTCTGCGGATGACGCTGTTTTCTGTTTCAGGTGCCACGCCCATCAATGTCGTGCCCAGGCTTTGCTGGGAAAAACTGTAGTGACCATTTGGTGGTCCGGCCTCAGGCAAGGGGAGAGGGGTGGTGTGGCATACGCCACATGTTTGCCTCCTGGCGGGAAGGCAGGGATGTCACATGGAAGGCACGCTTTAAGTTGAAAACAGCACAGGTATTTTAGGAAACTGGAGACCAGGTGGCAGATACTGTCTTTTACTTGGTATCAATTGCTTGTCAGTGTCACTTTCTATCCAGCAAGGCCAGTAGCCCCGTGAAGAATAGTATCATAAATGCCTAACTGGTATGGGGCAAAATTTTAAATTTTAATTTAAAACATTGTAATCTAAAGAATGGTAGACAGCACTGTGATGACACATAAAGATACATGTATGTATAACAGAGAGATCCAAAATAAAGGATTGCCCATTAATAAAAATAAACCTATGGGATTAAAAGATACAACAGAACTTATAAGTTACCTCTGAATTTTAATGTCAGAGTAAAACACAAAATACCTAATTTTAAAATTTCAAACCTAAAACTCACATGGGGACTAAGTAAATGAAGGTTTACATACCTAATGGACTATTATGCACCTATTCAATGTTATGATTATTATAAATGAACGGTTTAGGGCAACATTGGGAAATGCTTGTTATGACTCCAAGTGAAGCCACAGTTTTGTAAACATGGGGATGATCATAACTAGGAAAAAAATTGTTTCACTGGGAAAAAGGCCTCTTTATTTCTTTCTGGGGTAAGAAAGGGTTAATGTTATGTCTCACATGTAGTTCTGTCATCGGAGCTCTCTCGTGTTTCCATCTACTTATTAGGCATCAAAATATTAGCAGTATTTGTACTCAAGAGCTGTAATCATGGGTGACTTCTTTTGTTAGCTTTATTACATCATCCCTTCTTGTTTAATGTAGCAATACTAGAAAAGAAATAAGCAAAAGTAAAATAAAATAAAACATTTTTAATTCTGCCTGGAGAGAAAACATTTTGGTGCTATCCTTCCAGATATTTCAATAGACATGTAAGTACATTGAATTTATAAAATTAGGACCAATAACCCTTGACCTTGTGCAGGCTAGTGCCGTCCTGGCCGTAAGGGAGCTGACTCTCTCTTCCGGGTGGAAGTTCACGGGCATTCAGATCACAGAGCACTTTGTAACTCCACCAAGACTGTATGTTGCATCTATAAGAAGATTTTAAGCATAACAGCGAGATCATGGGCAGCCTTCTCAGTTTCCGCAGAGGCAGTCCCTCTCAGGCAATCTGATAAGCTCTTTCCTTTTGTCCTAGAAGAAAGCAGTGAAGGGCAGGACGGCTCATCAAACCTCTTGCCCTTTGCCAAATGGGGTGTGGAGAAGAAAATGTCAAGTGGTCCGGCTGCAAGCACTTGGCTGAGAACATCGTCCTCAGGGAGAAGGGGAGGGGTGCCCACCAGGGGTCCCCCGCCCACCTGGCACTAACACAATCAATCACGCCACCTTCTCCATGCCCAAGCTGTGTGCCCACCTGGGGAAGGAGGCCCCAAGCTCTCCAATGCTGCTATCAAAGAGGCAGGAAAGACACAGCGAAGACACTGAGGAAGAAATGCCCCTTCTCTTTTGTTTCCAACCAGCTGCAGGGAGAGGCATGAGAGGGCAGATACCCAGCCCCTGGGGACTGAGCCACTCAGGAGTCCTGGATTCGAGTTCTGGGCTGTTGTAATTAAGTACCAAGAGCTGATGGTTTAAAACAACAGGAATTTATTCTCTCACAGTTCTAGAGGTTCAAAGTCCAAAATCAAGAGGTCAGCAGGCTCTAGGTGAGGACCCTCTGTGCCTCTTCAGAATCTGATAGTCCAGGCGTTCCTTCACTTGTGGCATCACAACTCAGGTCCCTGCCTTCATCTTCCCATGCCGTCTTCCTCTGCGTCCGTGCCTTCACGTGGGTGCGTGTGCGCGCTTCCTCTGCGTCCGTGCCTTCACGTGGGTGCGTGTGCGCGCTTCCTCTGCGTCCGTGCCTTCACGTGGGTGCGTGTGCGCGCTTCCTCTGCGTCCGTGTCTTCACGTGGGTGCGTGTGCGCGCTTCCTCTGCGTCCGTGCCTTCACGTGGGTGCGTGTGCGCGCTTCCTCTGCGTCCGTGCCTTCACGTGGGTGCGTGTGCGCGCTTCCTCTGCGTCCGTGCCTTCACGTGGGTGCGTGTGTGCGCTTCCTCTGCGTTCGTGTCTTCAAGTGGGCGCGTGTGCGTGCCTCCTCTGCGTCCGTGCTTCACGTGGGTGTGTGTGTGTGTGTGTCCTTGTAAGGACATCAGGCATTGGCTTAGGGCCCAACCTAATGACCTCCTTGTAGCTTGATTACATCTGCATGGACTCTATGTCCCAATAAGGTCACATTCAAGGATACCGGGGGTTGGAACTTCAACATATCTTTTTTGGGGTCAACTGAATTAATCCTCTTTCCCTATTTTAGAGGTGTCTGAGGGGGTGACTAAATAGGACAGACTAAATATCTAAAAACCTTACAACTCTGCCTCCTAACATAACCCTATAATACCAGAAAATTTGGGGGAGGGTCTCCCTAACCATATCTTGGTTGAAGTCATTTAACCTCTCTGGGCCCTGGTTTTCTCATTTAGTAAATGAGTTAAAACAGTGACTTTCCTGGGGTGGGCCGTGACATCTTGGTGCGACTGGGTGTCATACCGATGATGGCGAAGGGGCCGGGGAATGTGACTCTTTCCTTTGTTCCTGCAGGTGACTCATACACGTTCCTTGGTCTTCCCTCGTCATGTACAATTAAAGGCTACTTGCCAGTAACCACAGATATGTGGTATTCATAAACTAAAATTAGTGTCCACATGGTTTACTAAGATTCAATTTTGTTATTGCACACCTACTTTACATAGGTGGAATTTCTCCAGTTTTTGGAAGGATGATTTTTAGTTCTTCAGGAGTTGTTATGAGCTGTTGTGGTTTCTGATTGCTGTTATTCATACTTTTATTTATAAATTACTATTGGTTTTGTGCCATCATTATCCATTTTAATCTGATGAGAGACTTTGGTTTGTCCTGAATATTTTTGGCTATAACTTGTCTACTATCTCCATGTTAAGTATAAATGAACTGTAGTTTAATAAGTAGCCACGCATATATTCTTATTGCTAAAGGACATAGAGACCTGACCTCTTACCACCCGCTTGTGCGGTAGGGTGGCCAGCTGCAGCAGTTTGCTCAGAACTGGGATTTTGCCAGGATGCAGAATTTTCAGAGCTCAAAAGAGGAAATTCTGGGTCACCTGGCATGAATGGTCATCATACTATTTAGGAACATTGGTGGCTTGTTCACCTGTGCTATTCTAATAAATTCCTGTGTTATTCTAATAACTTTCATCTTACAAACAAAGTTAGTATAATAGAATTAGTTGAGTTATTTTTGAGACCATAGGCCATTCATTTATGATGTGAAATCAAGAGTATAATGTGAAGTTCTTCTCTTTCCACAGAAACAGAAAGTAATGTGTGTTGCACGTTCAACAAGTTCAGCGTGACATATTCATTTGGTTCTTCTGCAATTCTTACCTCCTTCCTGTAAACCCCACCCCCTTAGTGATCACTCAGGAGAGATGTGGAGCAGACTGCACACTGGTGTTCTTTGGCCTCACCCATGTGGGTATAGTCAGAATCTTTAGGAATCCCTGGTTAAAAGATTCATAAGAATGTTCCTCCTCCCACCAACCCCCTGCTGCCTATGGTGGCAAGTCCTCCCTGACTTAGCTCAAGATTTAAAACCATTGCACAGGGTGAGAAGCACAGGCTCCTGAAGCACCTGGAGGTTCTGGCTGGGAATTACCCAGAGGGCAGGCAATTCTCCTCAGCACAGCCACACTGTGATATTGGTATAGCCACCTTTGAATAGCATGCCATATGGATACTGCCCTTTGGCTCCACTGTTTTACAGGGTGGGGGATGGGGAGACCAGAGAGCGGCCACTTACTCATACATTCATCTTCAGCAGGTCAGAACTTGGACGAGGTGCTTTTTTCGCTTTTGATATCATTTAGTTCAGTCCTCACGGCAACTCCGTAAAGCGCGACTGATCTTAGGAGCAGGAGCCTGAGTTGGAATTCCAGCTGGCCTTCCTTGGCTCGACTGTGCCCCAGCCTGGTCTCCCCACCACAACCCCAAGCCTCTGAGGTCTCAGAGAACCAGCACTTCGCTTCCCTGAACAGAGGTCGCTTTCAAATTGGGAGAGGGGCAGAAGCCTTAAAAAGCTCAAACCAACAAACAGGAGGCTGACAATTTAAAAATAAAACCAACATGTACTAAGCCTGGAATGGAAGCTCCTGATGGGTCCATCCTTAGAACTCATTGCCCCCAATTTACTCCAAACCCTGGGCAACCCCTCCCCCCCATTCAGGTTGCATTTAGGCTTTCGTTTGCCCAGGGGACATTGTGCCACCATAAAAGGTGACTGAGCCAGCAATGGGAGGCACCTTCCCCCTCCTACGTATTATCCCCGTTTGAGTCCTCAGTGGGTAAAAACATTTTTCTGCTTTATATTTCCAAAGGAGTTGTTTTTAAGAGGTGGGTAGGCAACTATGTCATGACCTGATTCCTGCTCAGCCATTAGGTTTTTCTGTCTCCTTGGCAGGGGACAGACACTCAGCATTCCAGACAGGGTTAGTGGTGGGACTGTTATTTATTTTACTGCTAATACCACTTATGTGAAATTAATTTACTCTACTATTATAACTCTCCTCGCTTCCTGCCCTGACGGGCTCCTATAATTTACACCTGACTGCTCCATTATACTTCTGCTTCCTGGGCTAAGGGTTGGGAGCTGGGGCTTGGGTGACTCACTTTAGAAGGTCATTTACACAGAAGAGAGGTTTTTCTCATTATAGACTGAGCAGGGTTACTATAAAAACAGTGGTGGTGGTTTTTTTTTTTTTTTTCTCTCTCTCTCTCTTCCTAATAGCCAGTTCCCCTTTAGGTCAACCCTTTCCAAGGAAGTTTGTTTACTATTATTAAACTTCTTCCCAACTCCCAATATGGGCTGCTTCATTTTATCGGGCACGCAGATGAGCCTCTGGCTTCCCTAGTGGACACCCAGCCCCGGCCCCAGCCGCCTCTGTCCTTGATCAGATGCAGGTCAGCTGCACAGTCCCGAAGCGCGTGCTCAGGAAGAGGCATCTGTTCTGCTCTTGGAAGAAAAGGCTCTAGGGGCCGTTGCTTACAAGGCTTTATAAACGTCTGTGACAAAAAGTAGAGGCTGCCAAGTCAAGCTTCCCGAATCTGGGTCCCACGGCCAGGGTTTCTTTCCTTCCTTATGGCAGGGGGCAGAAGAGGCCACTGGCATTGAGGCTGCTGGTGATAGGGCTCTTCTCTGGAAGTCATGCTGACCTGCTGACACCCCCACATTGAGCTCCTGGCCGGGTTTAGACAGTGGAGTGTAATGGTCTAAAGATCTGGTTTTAGCCTCCTTGAGACAACATCCCATTTCTTTTTTATACTCTTTTTTTAAAAATTAATTTTAAGGGGTGACATGGATAAATCAGGGTACATACGTTCAGAGAAAACATCTCCAGGTTATTTTGACATTCGGTTATGTTGCATACCCATCACCCAAAGTCAAATTGTCCTCCGTAAAAATATGGAACACTTCACGAATTTGCGTGTCATCCTTGTGCAGGGGCCATGCTAATCTTCTCTGCATCGTTCCAATTTTACTATGTGTGCTGCCGAAGTGAGCATGACCACGTCCCATTTCTAACTCCCTTCCTTGAACAACTCATTTAAGTGCCTTAGGAGAGAGCCATGCGGGGGTGAGAGCACAAAAGCTCACCTCAGATGGTCTCTTCCAATACTGTGTATTGACCACATAAGCAAGTCAAGGAGCAGGACACCTTCCAACTTGTGTAAAAGCCCCAACACCTTCTCAAACTCCACACTGGCTGTAGAAGGAAGCCGCCTTTAGCCGGGCATTGGGGTTCTCAGCAGCGTGAGCCTTTTGCCCCGCCTATTTCCCATCACTGCTTTTTGCAAACCCTCTTCCCAACCAGCTGTGCGCTCCTGATCTCTCCACCCATTCCCACCTCCCTGCCTTTGCCGCCTGGCACCCTAGAGGAGCGAGGATGCCCTCCTCATCCTGTTCACACCTGGGTGTCCATCAAGTCTTTCCACCTACTGAGTCTAGTGTGATCTCATTCTAGCTCAAGTCCCCTCTGCTGGAAGGAGTAGCCCAGGGGTCCCCAAACTACGGCCCCCTGAGGCCATTTATCCGGCCCCGCTGCACTTCCGGAAGGGGCACCTCTTTCATTGGTGGTCAATGAAAGGAGCACATTGACCATCTCATTAGCCAAAAGCAGGCCCATAGTTCCCATTGAAATACTGGTCAGTTTCTTGATTTAAATTTACTTGTTTTTTATTTTAAATATTGTATTTGTTCCCGTTTTGTTTTTTTACTTTAAAATAAGATATGTGAGGTGTGCATAGGGATTTGTTCATAGTTTTTTTTTATAGTCCAGCCCTCCAACGGTCTGAGGGATAGTGAACTGGCCCCCTGTGTAAAAAGTTTGGGGACCCCTGGAGTAGCCCCTGACTCTACCCATTCACAGACAGCTCTCCGTCAGATTCCACCAGTGTGGTCTGTACAGGCTCAGCGGCACAGGAGTTGTTACTAATCCTCGCATGCATGATTTTTGTTTCCCTCACTAGACTGTGGATGGTTTGAGGCTAGGGACCACTGCTTCACATGTGTGTATAGCCCTAACACAGGTCAACAATGAGTGGGTCTTACGGTGATACAACCACTTGTCTCCTCCTAGTTGGATCCAGAGCATAGCTTCTAAACATGACCTCTGGTGTCAGAAAGACCTCAGTTTGGATCTTGACTGTGTCTACTCTCAGCTCTGTGACCTTAAGCAAGCTGTTTAACTTCACTGGACTTGTTTCCTCATCTGTGAACGACACTCAGTGTAATGGTTCCTGGGTCCGTTGGGGACTTGTGTGAAGTAATGCACGCGGAGCGCTCAGTTGGCGCAGAGCTCGGCACAGAGTCAGGATTCAACCAGCAGCGGCTGTTCGTGATTATCTGATTCTGTGCCGGGCCTGTGCCCAGGCGCCTCTGCTGCAGCGAGACTCAACAAGTAGCAAATTAACGGGGAAGAAACCTAGAAAGAATGTTTAAGTCAGTTATGAAAATCCAACAAGAACAACTAAAGTTTAATCCAGTCCTGTTTCTCCCAACTTTTCGAGAGCCAGCAGACAGACTAGTTTTTAGTGGATTCTCCAGATATCACGGAGCTTTCCCCAGAGGCGAGTGAAGAGCGATTGGACAACTCTGAAACTCCGCGCTGGTCACCTGACCTTGAATGTAATAAACTGCCACTGAGGAAGGAAGCTCCAATTACAGCCGTGGAGTTGGAGGAGGAGCTCTTTCAAGGCAGATGGATTTACTCGGCAGAAATACAGCTCCCCGGGCGCGCGGATTCCAGCTCCGCCCTGCTGTCCGCCCGCCTCCTCTCTCCTGCCCCAATAGACTGCTTCTGCGTGGGCGACTTGCTGTAGTGGACTGCAGAGGTGCGTGTGGGTGCTGCTGTCCCAGGATGGAAGGTCCTAGCTTGGCGACCCTCTCTCTGAGGGATCTTCAAACCTGAAATAGAAAAGAATCCCATTCCGTTTCTTTATGCAGTAACTTTAATTTCATTCCTCTGCCTCACGTGAGCCCAGAATGTTCCACAGTGCCTGTTCCACTCTGTCTGAACCCTCTGAATTTGGTAACGTCACTTTGTAAGAAGGAGGAAAACTAGTCTTTGTTGTGGGCCTCATGCAAGGCAAAACATCACTATCTCCATTAGTCAAAAGCAGCCGAGACCCAGAAGGGTTAAGGAACTTTCCCAGGGTCCCATGGCATTGGAGCCAGGATCCAAATTCACATGTATCTAATGGCCTCCATGTCGGCTGATTCCAGGCTTAGCTCGCGGGGGGAAAGATGGCCAACCATGATGGGAGACAGCCAGATCACAGGGTCATTTTATTTTATTTATTTATTTTTTGGGGGGGAGGGTTCTGTATTTTTCTGAAGCCGGAAACGGGGAGAGACAGTCAGACAGACTCCCGCATGCGGCCGACTGGGATCCACTCGGCACGCCCACCAGGGGGCGACGCTCTGCCCACCAGGGGGCGATGCTCTGCCCATCCTGGGCGTCGCTCTTCCATGACCAGAGCCACTCTAGCACCTGGGGCAGAGGCTGAGGAGCCATCCCCAGCGCCCGGGGCCATCTTTGCTCCAGTGGAGCCTTGGCTGAGGGAGGGGAAGAGAGAGACAGAGAGGAAGGAGAGGGGGAGGGGTGGAGAAGCAGATGGGCGCTTCTCCTGTGGGCACTGGCCGGGAATCGAACCCCGGACTTCTGCACGCCAGGCCGAGGCTCTACCACTGAGCCAACCAGCCAGGGCCCACAGGGTCATTTTAAATGGAAATACTTCAAAATCTAGGAACATAATTTAAATCAGATATATTTTGTACCCACCATGTGCAGGGCTGTTTGGCTTCCCTTGTTGTTATTTATTGTTATGTAATAATTACCCCAAACTTAGCTGCTTAAAACAATACACACTTACTATCTCATAGTTTTCACAGGTCAGGAGTCCAGGCGGGTTTAGCTGAGTCCTTTTCTTAGGGTCTCACTAGATTACTATTGAGGTGTTGGCCAGGGCTGCATTCTCACATGGAGGCTGGACGGGGGAAGGACCCGCTTCCCTCCTCACATGACTGTTGGCACCATTCAGTTCCTTGAGGCTGTGGAACTCAAGGCTTCAGGCTTTTACTGGCTCTTGACTGGAAGCTGTTCTCAGAGCCTACAGGCGGCGGCAGTCACTTGCCATGTGGGGGTTCCCAGTGTGACCAGTGCTTCCTCACGGCCCACCGGGATAGGAGAGATGCCTGTATAATGGCCATGTCATCTTTTATAACATAATCACCTTCCTCCCATCACCTTTGTCATATTCTATGGGTTAGAAGCCAGTCACAGGTTCTTCCCGTACTCAGTGGGAGGGGGTCACACAACGGCCTGAGCACCAGGAAGCAGGGATCATGGGTGGGGGCACCTTGAGGGTCTGTCCATCACATTCTCCTGGTTCTTTCCCTCTTTTTTCTCCTTTCTTACCCTCCTCCTTCATTTCCACATCCAATCTAGATTCAGACCTAGGGCTTTGCCAGTAAGTAAGAGCTTTATAGTAATGATGTTAATGAGTGCCATCACTTTGTGCCTGGCACCCGGCTAGTTTTCTTTCTAACTTTCAGTTGAAGTGTAGTATACATACAGACACGGCAACCTTCGAAGCATTCTAGCTGGATGACCTTTTCAGGGTCTGAATACACCCGTGCAACCACCACGCAGATCAAACTACGGGCTCTCACCAGCACCCCAAAGCCCGCCTCAGGCTCCTGTCAGTCCCTGACATCCTCAAGGTGAATCTCTAACAGCATAGACTACTGTCACCCGTTTTTGTGCATTTATAAATGGAATCCTACAGCCTGTTTTATTTTGTGCCTGGCTTTCTTGATTCAACATGCTATCTGGCCTGTGGTTCTAGGCTGTTCATTCTCATTGCTGAGTAAGGTCCCATTGTGTGACTACCACAATTTACTTATCCGTTCTACTGCCGACTGGCATTTGGGTAATTTCCGATTGGAAGTACACACAGTGCTGCTACAAGCAGTCTACAGAGGTGGATTTAATGGCAGGCACATTGGGCCCCGACTTCTGAAGGGCCCCGCAAAACCCCAACTTTACACTTTTTTTCTAATTACACCATGTTTGGTTTCAAATGTGCAATTTTAACATTAATAGTACATACTATTTTTTATTTATTTAAAAATATGGTTAACATCTACTTTTATGCTCCCTATCTCTCTCTCTCTTTTTTTAAGAGGCCCAGCATTTTTTTCTGTACCCGGGGCCTCAACCGACCGTAATCCACTTCTGGCAGGCCAGTGTGCCTTCTGGTGAACACACGCAAGCTCTTCTTAACTAATACAGTGTGTCTGTAAAGTCATGGTGCATGTTTGACCGGTCACAGGAAAGCAACAAAAGACAATAGAAATGTGAAATCTGCACCAAATAAAAGGAAAACCCTTGCAGTTTCTGTAGGATGATGTGGCAGCATGTGCGCATGCGCAGATGATGACGTAACACCGTGTAGTATAACACCGTGCAGCCCACGGCCATGCCAGTCGACATGTGGACAGTACAGAGGAAAGTTCAGTGTGTTCTGTGGCTCGCTAAATTCAAATCCGTGACCAAAGTGCAACGTGAATATCGGTGCATTTATAACGAAGCGCCACCACATAGGAATAACATTACTTGGTGGGATAAGCAGTTGAAGGAAACCGGCAGTTTGGTGGAGAAACCCCGTTCTGGTAGGCCATCAGTCAGTGACGAGTCTGTAGAGGCTATACGGAATAGCTACCTAAGGAGCCCTAAAAAATCTGTGCATGAGACCACATCGAACTGCACTGAATAGGTATGAAACTGGGAGAGTTTTCCTTTGATTTGGTGCAGATTTCACATTTCTATTGTCTTTTGTTGCTTTCCTGTGACCGGTCAAAAGTGCACCATGACTTTCAGACACACTGTACTTGCAGTGGATTTTCTGGGCCATAGGATAGACATGTTTTGATGAGGTGTTTTATGTCTATCTATTGCTCACATCTCCTCTGTGAAGAAGACATCCTCAGCCCCAGAGTGCACGGCAGCGTGGGGGGCAGACCACTCCCCCTCCTCGGGCCCTGAAAGAGCCAACAGGCGCAGTGGGGCATGGAGGCCTGGCTCTGGCGCTTTCTCACTGTTACTTTTTCTTAAGAGACCCATTGTTTTGGAAGATGTCTGCATACCAAGCTAACAAGCAAATGTCTTTTGCTCAGTATCATTGACTTCATCTTCCAATTTCTTTATTAGTCGAAGACATATCTAACCATAGAGCCGTTGATCCAACAACCAGCGTAACAGAACTGATCTAATTTCAGATAAAACCAAAGACAGTCCAGGTTTGGGTTCCAGGTTTGGGTTCCCGGTACCTCTGTAGCCTCCCGACCAGAACGCAGGATTTCTGTTGGCTATTGAAACACTGACAATACACGGCCCTTCCCCTTTGCGACGACAAGGCAGCGTGAGGTGATGCAGACCCCTCACCCTCCACGCAGGGAATCTAAGACCCAGCCCACCTCTGAAATCCTCTGATTTATGATCAGTACATTAATGCATAAGTAACTAGCAAATCATTTGGGCTGGACCTAGACCATCATTTTAAACAAAGTTTCAAAGTTCTATCCATTTACTTTGGGTTTGTTCTTAAGCTAAAATAGGTAATATGAAGGTAGTAAGGAACATTTCCAAGGTGCCATCAAGTGGCAGAAAGACCTCAGGCTCCTGCTAACATTTGGGTGGCCTTGCTTCTTCCTGTTTGTCTCTGTTCTCCATCTGTCTGTCTTTCTGTCTCTCTCTGTGTCTGTCTGTATGTATATGTATGGTGTGTATATCATACAAAAGCTCTAATATATATATGTGTGTGTGCATATATATTAGAAAGACAGAAAGATATATTTTTTTATCTCTATTAAAAATTGAGATCCCACTGTGTCTTACTTGTTACCAGCATATTTCCAAGTGATTAAGAAAAGTAATTTCATAATGTGAAGTTTTAAAACATTGCCATTTGATAGTTCATCCCATGCAGCAAAGTGATTAATTTAACTAATTCTCTATTTTTGAACATGTAAGCTGTTTTCAATATTTTGCTATTGCAAGTAACATTGCCTGAATATGCTTGTACCTACATCCTTGGGGACAGCTCTGATATTTTCCTTAGGCTAAATGACAGGATGTTGAATAACTCACCAAATGGATTGGCTTTTGGATGTTGTCTTGTGAGTCTCATTATCAAATACAAATTTACGCCACTGCCAACGGCATATGAGAGTATCTCTTTCTGCCCACACTGGTAATTTTCTATTACAAGTAATTTTTCTTAATTGTATAGGTAAAACATGATAGTTTGGTTTTAATGGAATGTAATGGATTCCTGGAGATGTTAAATACCTTTTAGGTTTGTTATCCACTCAGTGTTTCTCCTTATTTTGCATTTTGTGTTCCTTCTTATTTTACGTGTTTCCCCCCTGCCCTGCAGGATGCCACCCTGTGCGCAGGCACATCCCCGTCTCTGCTGCTTCTGTCCCTTTACTGCAGGAGTAATAGCACTACTCAGGGAAAAACTCAATGCTGTCAAAAGCTTTGCAAGCAGAACGTGTGTCAGGAAAATGCACACTCCCAAGACCTGTGGTGGCTAGCTGGCCACATCTGTCACCCCTCCAACTAGGATGCTTGAATCCCTCCCAAAGCTGTAAATGTCGCATCTCCCCCAGACTCTGGACACCATCACCCAGGGGCCATCAGGGCCAGCGGGGCTGGCCACGCTACCTAACGACTTCACCAGGTGAAATTCATGCACACGTCAGCTTTTTTACACCATCGTGCCTCAGAGGAAGTGCCCCCCACTGCTTTGAGGACACAGACAACAGTAAATCAGGAAACATCATGGTACTGACTTATTTATCCTTGCAATGGTTTTACGTTTTGAAGTCAGCAAGGGGCACATTGCCTGAATCATGGCCAATTTGTAGAGTCATCAGTTTGGGGAAGCTCAGCCCCCCTTGCTCAGCTGGATGGCAAGTGCTGGGGGCTTGTCAGGGCCCAGGCACCCCATAGGGCGGGGGTCGGATTGCCTGTCTCCATCTGAACCAAATGTATCTTCCAGAGCCGCGAGACAGAGTCAGGAAGCCACTGCACAGTGGGGAATTCTTCCTCTCAGTGCTAAAACTGCTCTGTGGCCTCTCTCTGGCCTCCTCTGAGCTCTTCCTTTAGAGGGAATGTTTGCCTGGACAGCAGCTGCGTCCTGGTAGACATGGTGGTGAGTCATTCAAGAAAGAGTAGACGTGGTAAAAGAGTAGCTTCTAGCCTTTGGCTGGTGCTAATGAACAATCAAAGCCAAGGCTGAACTCAGTGTCCCATAATAAACTCTAGCCCATCCTTACAAGAGAATATTAGGCAGCTATTAAAAATAATGTTTTCAAATAATTTTTAAAAAATTATTTACTGATTGATTTTAGAGAGAGAAAGAGAGAAAGGGTGGGGTGGGGGAGAGAGAGAGAGAAGCTTTTGTTTGCTGTTTCACTTAGTTATGCATTCGTTGTTTGCTTCCCGTATGTGTCCTGACTGGGGATTGAACCCACAACCTTGGCGTATCAGGTTGACAGCCTTACCCACTGAGCTAATGGGCTGGGACTTCAAAGGATTTTTAAAACACTAAAAAATGCTCATGACATAAAGTAAAGTGAAAGAAAAAGATAAAGCTTACATATAGAATATAGAATGTAATCCAAATTATGTACAGGACTAGTTGGAAATATTGTAAATGGGTAACTGCAACTATTTCTGCAGGTAAGATTATGTTTGAGTTTTATGTTCTTTCTTATTATATTTTAAAACTGTCCTAAATTAAGCCTCTGGTAAATTTTATTTACACACACACAAGAAAATCCCAATTATTAATATTTTGAAAGACCAAGTCTGATGTAATCTGTCCCAGGCCTCTGAAGATTTTACAAGTTCTTATTTGTTATTCATTGTGTTCTCTTTACATGAGGGTCAGAAAGGGGTGAGCTGTGAAACCAAGGGTGATGGGCACAAGGCAGCCACCTTGCAGAGAGTGAAGACGCGTCTCACTACAGACAGCAGCCAGCACCCGCCCACCCCTCCCTCCCTCCCTCCCGCCACTCCTCCCTCCTGCGGAATACAGAAATGACGGTGACATCTTCACCAGCGGTATTGGCAGCGAGACCACCGCCATGTACTGAATGCTTGCCATGTGCCAGACACTGCGCTAAAGCACGACCTGCTGTCTTCTTTGATCTTTCAAACAATTCCTCTACAGAGGAGAAACCTGAGTTTAGTGAGGTTACGTAATGAAATGCATATATCTTCATCTGTATAAATTTGCCCAGGGAAAGAAGGGATGAAATGCTTCAGGGAATCTTCTGCCTCCTCTGCCAGGGGGCCCTCTGGACCTGTGGCCTTGACTGCTGGGCTTGGAGACGCTGGCTGGGAGAGTTGTCTTCCCACAGGGACATTTGTATAAATCTTTCTGACCAAGAGTGACAATATACTCTACAACAGGGGTCCCCAAACCACAGCCCGCGGGCCGCATGCGGCCCCCTGAGGCCATTTATCCGGCCCCCGCCACACTTCCGGGAGGGGCACCTCTTTCATTGGTGGTCAGTGAGAGGAGCACATTGACCATCTCATTAGCCAAAAGCAGGCCCATAGTTCCCATTGAAATACTGGTCAGTTTGTTGATTTAAATTTACTTGTTCTTTATTTTAAATATTGTATTTGTTCCCATTTTGGTTTTTTTACTTTAAAATAAGATATGTGCAGTGTGCATAGGGATTTGTTCATAGTTTTTTTATAGTCCGGCCCTCCAACGGTCTGAGGGACAGTGAACTGGCCCCCTGTGTAAAAAGTTTGGGGACCCTTGCTCTACAATAACATAAGTTTACGTGGAGAGGCTTTAGTGGTGTGACAGGTATGTCTCGCTCATGGGAAGTAAGAGGTAGAATGCTCCAGACTCAGGAATATGGGCTCCCAGATGGCCCTCTGCCACTAGATGTTCCAACCCCCCACCCCCCACCCCACCCCCTGCAACTGCTCTTGGCCCGACTGGCGGTTTGGCCAGTGTGAGATGCTAAGCATTGTTCAGGTCCGTGGCCCCTGTGGATGCCTTGGTGGGTCCCTGAGGAGTTGGGTCCTTTCCCACAGTGTGCCTGGAACATGACAGCAGTAGATTGGGCCTTACCTGGCAGTGCTCTGGTGGTGGGGGCCCAGCAGGAAGATGGGGATGCTTACTGGTTCCTGGGACTGTTTGGAGTCCATGTTGTGAGAATACTGAGTCTTCCAGACAAATATATAACCCATCTAATATCACATAGGTATGCAATGATGTTATTACATATTACCTATTCTACTAATATTAGAGAAAAATGCAAACCATCTGTATAAAACATTGTTTTTTAATAAAACAAAAGCAGTTTATTCATGAAGTCACGGGTACAAGATTAACCAGTACTGAATGCAACTTCAATGTTTTTTTCTGAAATAGTCGCTTGAGCCTTGTGGACTGTCTGCTTCAAGCCCTAGCCTGGGAAGATGACCCAAAAAGCTCAAGGGCGAGTTCTTCTTCCTGGGTCCGAGTCATGTGCTCTTGAGGTCTCCGAAGACCACACGGGCTGCATTGCGTCCAGCTGCTCCCATGACACCTCCTCCTGAAAGGGAAGCTCCTGTGAACCAAAGCTGTATTCCCCTGACGCCCCACTCAGGGAGCGGCAGGTCAAAGCTCGCAGAGCGTGGGCGGCCAAGCAGAGGGGGGCTGTCTGAGGGAGGTGGTCCGGCCGGGGGCAGGAGAACCACCATGAAGACCATGAAGACCAATTCTGGGCACCCCGGCAGGTGTCCTGCCTCAGAGCTCTGGGGAGGGGGCTGGGAGCGCCATCCAAGCAAGTGTTCCCTGTCAGCCGGAGAGCCAACGTGCTGGATGGCGAGACTCTCAGCCCAGGAAACCAACGGGAGACCGAGGGCTGGAGGGGGGAGATGTGGAAGCACAGAGTCTTCCTGGGCGGCCACTCCCGCACAGCGCCGAGTGTCAACATGAAACAGCAGCCTCAGCTGATCCTGGGGCGGATCAGCCTCAGCAGTGTGGACAGATGGGAGGCCAGGCTTGTGGGCAGGTCAAGACAACAAGACCAACATCTGGGGGCTGTCACCAGGGGGATGTCTTTCCAGCCAACCCTCTCAACACGTCTCAAACTGATCTCGTCCTCATCCCTGTCTCCTCTCCCGTGTCCCCTGCTTCAGAGGACGACGCCACCCCCTTCTCCTCGTCCTGTGAAGCTTGGGGTAGGGTCGATACAGGGAAGATTTTTTAAACTGAGAAACTTCCCTGATCCTTACTGGTCTAAACTGTGGCGGGGGAATTCAGGGACATGGATCTCGCACGATCCCAAACGAGAGTTTGGAGAGATGCCTCTGGGACAGGCACCCTCAGACGTCATGAGGAGGTGGTGGGCTAGCCGCCCTGCGGGCTCAGCCAGCCTGGCAGAGGCCACCGTGTTTACCGAGCTCTGAGGATTCTGCATATCGGAGTGGCTTGTTCTTGGGGGGGCTCTGCCCCAACCTCCCTGCCTCCCTCACTGCTCATTCCGTTCCCCTGTCTGCATGCCTCTGATGTCGGCCAGGCCTCGCCACCCACACAGGGCAGCTGGACCAAGGCCCACTCACCGGGATGGGCCCCACTTCCACAGAGATACAGGCCCGGGAGTGGGCAGCGGTAGCCAGAGTGCCGGGGCACGGGCCGGGCAAAGTAGAGCTGGTCCAGGGTCATGGCGCCGTGGAATATATTCTGCGGGAGCGGGGGGGGGGGGGGGGGGGCAGGGCCCCAGCTGTTATCACAGGAGCGCTGTGGGGCTTCCTACCCTCCCCAAAGCCCCTCCCCTGTTCTCGGAGGCAGGTTCTCCTTCCAAGCTGTTTTCTTGGTTCTTACCGTGCAGAAAGGGGAGGGGAAGAGAGAGGACAGGTGCATGTTCTAGGGCTGAGGGTGAAGTTTTCTGGAGACTTTTTTTTTTTTTTTTTCAGGAAGAAAGAAGGGTGGGGAGCGTCTTCAGAGTGTGAGGACTTGAATGGGAAATTTTAAAAGGAGATTCTAGATGTTCTACTTTGGACTATGAATCCTGCTCACGCTGTTTGAAAATAGAGGACTTTGACTTATTTGGCTGCTGACACATGTTTCTTTGACTAAGACACCCCTCTAAGCCTGGGCCCCTGGGTTCCAAGCTCCAGCAGAATCACAGTAAGTTGCAAAGGGCACTGGGACCCGAGCTTGGTTCTGCTCCAGTGGCCTGGGTCGGATCAGCCTCAGCAGTGTGGACAGATGGGAGGCCAGGCTCGTGGGCAGGTCAAGACAACAAGACCAACATCTGGGGGCTGTCACCATGGGGATGTCTCTCCAGCCAACCCTCTCAACATGTCTCAGACTGATCTCGTCCTCATCCCTGTCTCCTCTCCTGTGTCCCCTGCCTCAGGGGACGACACCACCGCTCTCTCCTTGTCCTCCAGACTGAGTCCTTCACGTCCCCGGCCCCGGCCTCCAGCTGTTACCAAGACTGCTCGCTTCGGCTGGCCCCGTGCCTTCCACACCCACCCGCCCCTTTCCCTTCCCGCTGCCTGGCCGCCTTTGGTCTAAGCTGGACAGTGTGGGCCAATAAAAATATAACATGGCCACATATGTAACTTTTATTTTCCAGTAGTCCCTTTAAAATTTTAAAAAGAGATGGGCAAAATTAATAGCAATCCATATTTCATTTATCCCAGTAGGTCCACAAGGTTATCCTTTCAGTGTGGGATCGACACAGCAATTACTGAGACTTTGCACAGTTCTTCACGCGAAGTCTTTGCGGTCCGGTGGCCTGCTACCCTTGCGACACGTCTCGTTTCGTCCCAGACCCACTGAAGCCATCAGTAGCCGCATGAGGCCAGTGGCTGCTGTGCTGGAATTGGCCTCCTCACTGGCCTCCCTGCCTCCAGGCTCAGTGAGGTTTTACTCTATTGAGTAGGAGTCTGAGGCATAGTGCCTTGGGGAAGGGAGCGCCCCTTGAAGAAATTCAGATGCGTAGGCTGACAGGGACGACCAGGAGGAAGGGCCACGATCTCAGCAGGCGCTGTCTCTTGTGTCTGTTTCTCCCAGCCCTTCCCCTACTCCCGAGGTTCTCGGTCCCCTCTCTGCTATGGTCTCGGCCGCTGTTCCCCCTTCTGATGAGGGCTGTGTGTGGAGGGCACACCAGGGAGTGGGGGCACAGAGAGAAGAACGTGATGAGGGACCCCCCCCCAGGTGTATTCTTACCCCTCCAGGAAGCCCAAAAATTCTCTCCAGATCAGGTGGCGTGAGGATGTCTCTGCCCACCACGGAGCCCTTGAAGCCCGGGGCGTAGGCCTCGACGCAGTCGAACACTGGTGGGGCGGAGTCGGGGGGGGAGGGGGCGTTACGGTGCACAGCCGGGCAAAGCTACTATAACTCATTAAACTGTACACTAAAAATGGGTTTATTTTAGCACATGTAGGATGAATCTCAATAAGTGAAAGAAAGAAAGAGAAAGGGAAAGGAAGGCAGGGAGGAAGGGAGGGAGGGAAGAAGGAAGGGAGGGAGGGAGGGAAGAAGGAAGGGAGGGAGGGAGGGAAGAAGGAAGGGAGGGAGGGAGGGAGGGAAGAAAAGAAAAGGAAAGGCAAAATAAAAGCAATCCACAGGCAAATACAAAGCCTCTGGATCCCAGGCTAGTCCAGCGCTCCCACTCTTTCCCACCTCCTTACCCCAACCTTAAACACAAAGGTATTTGTGTCCCTTGATCATGCAATGCTTTCTTCATCTGATTGCTTTGCTCAAGCTGTTTCTTCCACTCGGAATGCCGTTTGCTACAAGCCTAACTCCTAGGCCTCCTTTGAAGCCCAGCTCCAACGTCCCCTCCTTTGGAGAGCTCTCCTTGTCTCCCAGCTCCCAGCACCCTCCTCTCGCCCATGCACCACCTCGCACTGTAAGACTGGCTTCTTTAGTATTCAATCCACTAGCTATGAGCCAGGTGAGGGCAGGAAATGTGTCTTGCTGACGTTCTCAGCCCAGTGTCTGATCCTAGTAGGCATTTACTATGTTGACTTAGGTTTCCTTGGGTACCTCTCCCTTCTCAGAACAGAACCTGAAGGTATTCATCCCAAGGGGTGGTCAGAAGGAGACGGGTCCATTCAGACCACACAGCCCGCGGACCCTCTGGGGACAGGGCGGTCTAGCTTTCTTTTTTTTTTTTTAATATTTTATTTATTGATTTTTAGAGAGAGAGAAGTGAGAGAGAGAGACAGAGAGAAAGAAGAGGGAGGAGCAAGAAGCATCAACTCCCATATGTGCCTTGACCAGGCAAGCCCAAGGTTTCGAACCGGCAACCTCAGTGTTCCAGGTCGATGCTTTATCCCACTGCGCCACCACAGGTCAGGCCTAGCTTTCTTTACCTTTATCTGCGTAAGCGTTTTTCTCCTGCTCGTCCCAGACTTTGCCTCCAGCCAGAGTGTAGGGAGTGTACTGAGTGAAGAGGGAGATGACGTGGCAGCCGGGAGGAGCCAGGGTGGGGTCCAGGGAGGAAGGGATGCAGAGCTCAATCATAGGCCTGTGGTGGGAGAGACGGTCAGATCTGAGGAAGCAGCTGCCCCGAGCGAAGGGGCGGGGCCGCTCTGAGATGAGGGGACAGACGAAGGCATGGACTGAGATGACCCCCAGGCCGGGCTGATTGTCTATGGGAGGCCATGGTGGTCCTTCACCTGCATGGGTTCCGTGGCCACTAGGAGAGTCCACCTCCTCCTGAGGGGCTCCCCTAGCCCCAGGCCCCAGGGTCTCTGGTCCCACCCTGCCCCCACTCTGAATGTGTGGTTATTCCCTGCCTTCCTCAACCATACAGCCTGTAAAACAAGCAAGGTCTCCAATGTCAACAGGGTCCAGAGAGCTAACAGGTGTGAAGGGGTCAGGCTAAGACAGCACGTGCTCAGGAAGCCAGATTTCAACCAAGTTGACCCCTGCCTGATGACCTTTCCTGAGCAGGCCGAGCCAGCCAGCTGCTGGGGCTGCAGGAACTGCTTCCTGCCCCGCCCTGGTTTATACCACCTGTCCTACCTGAGCACCTTCCTCCTCTGGCCTCCAAATATGAGTATCCTTAAGGCCACGTGGAAAGCCCCTCCTCCCTGCATCCCTCGCTGGCAACATTTCATCTGAACTTGGATGTCCACTAGGCATCTGCAAAGTAACTCGTCCAAACTTGAATGCCTGGTGTCCCCTAAAACCTGCCCCTCCCTGCACCCACCATCTTCCCCTTTTCTTTTTTTTTTTTTTTTTTTTTTTTTTTTTTCATTTTTCTGAAGCTGGAAACAGGGAGAGACAGTCAGACAGACTCCCGCATGCGCCCGACCGGGATCCACCCGGCACGCCCACCAGGGGGCGACGCTCTGCCCACCAGGGGGCGATGCTCTGCCCATCCTGGGCATCGCCATGTTGCGACCCTCCTGGGTGTCGCCATATTGCGACCAGAGCCACTCTAGCGCCTGGGGCAGAGGCCACAGAGCCATCCCCAGCGCCCGGGCCATCTTTTGCTCCAATGGAGCCTTGGCTGCGGGAGGGGAAGAGAGAGACAGAGAGGAAGGCGCGGCGGAGGGGTGGAGAAGCAAATGGGCGCTTCTCCTATGTGCCCTGGCCGGGAATCGAACCCGGGTCCTCCGCACGCTAGGCCGACGCTCTACCGCTGAGCCAACCGGCCAGGGCCTTTCCCCTTTTCAACAAAGGGAGACACCATCTTCTGGTGGCTACTCTTTCTCACTCACGCCCTACTTCCTGCCCAACAGCAAATCCTGGCAGCTTTAAATACCCACTATTTGGCCACTTCTCATCACTTTCACTGCCCCACCCTGGTCCAAGCCACCATCCCTTTTCCCCTGAGTTCTGTAATAGTAATCATTGGCAACAGATGCCCTTTTCTCCATACAGCGGGCACAGTGATTCTTCTAAGATGTAAGTCATGCTCCACACACCCTTTCCTGAGCTAAAATCCAGGAGTGGTCTACAAGGCCCAGCAGGATGTAGCAGTTGCAGATCAGACCCCACTTTCTACCTTTTATTTCCAGGTTCTGTTTCTCCAGCCACTCTGGCCTCTAACACAGCAGCATCCTACTGCCCCAGGGCCTTAGCACCTGACTTTGCCTCTGTCTGGATGTTCTTCCTCAGATACTCCCCAAGACCTGTATTCTTGCTTCCTTCAGGTCTCTGTTCAGATATCATGTTATTAGAGAAGCCTTTTCTGACCCCCTAATAAAGACTAGCACACCCCTTGACCTATTTTTCTCCATCTCATCAGTGCATGTTTTTTGACCATCTTATCTTCTACCATTAAACATCAATGACCTGAGGGCAGAGACCTTGTTGACTCTGCTTGCTGCTTTGTGCCCATGTCCATGAACTAAGCCCGGCACAGAGTAGGGGCCCCAAAATATTTATGAACTAATAAATGAACTTTTCCCTCTACCCTCTCTCAGGGCACACATCCTCTTTACCTCACCTATACATATTTATGTGCCTGTCTTACGATGTTTTGTGTCTATTTCATGCCCCTACCTAATCCCTGACTTCCCCAACCTGAGCCTTTACAGAGCCAGGCACAGAAGAGGTTTTCAATAAGTTTTGGTGGACAGTTAACAGTAGGGAAAGATGCCTGCTCCTGCCACACCCGGCCTGCTCCTAGAAGGATGGAGGTGCAGCCGCCGTGTGGTGGGAGGTGGAAGAGGCTCTGACAAGGCTGGCATGAAGGCAGCTCATCAGAGACAAGAGGGAGCATAGAATGGGATGAGGGCGTGCCTTTGGACAGCCACTGACTTAGAGAACTACCCTTTGTCTCCCAGAAAGCATTTTCTCTGTTTCTCCCCACATGCCAGCACTGTTCTCTCTGCAGTCTTTGCTGCTTCTGCTCACCTGTGGCACGTGGCCGAACATGTTTGATTTTTCACCCCTTACCTGCCCCAGCCCACATTTTTCTTGCCTGGGATGCATTTCCTAGCCTTAGATCTAAGTATGGATTTAGGCAGATCCTACCTCATTGTGGATGTTTAACACCCGGAGGAAGAGGCAATCCCTAGTGTGTCTGGGCAGTCACCCCCACCGCCCCAGGGCCACATGTGAGAATATCCCAGGGGACTGAAAGCCCGGGACCACCCACCTGTGGGAGGGCTGGCCACCCATGGCGTCTTCAAAGGCTTGATGGAGCAGGTGGGTGTTTTCACAGTTCAGGTGGATGGAGCACTGGTGATGGGGCAGCGGCCGGCCCCCGGGGGCATTGGGGGCCGCCAGGAAGTCAGGGAGCCTGTCGGTAGCCACTGAGAAACCAAAGCAGGAGAGGGGTCAGGGCCCAAGGCTGGTGTCTTCAGACCCCTGGGAATCTTCCTACTCTACCCATCACCCAAGTGTTAGACTGGGGAGAGAAAGTATAAAAAAGCGTTTCACCTTCAAACTGAGGGACAGGCTGGAGGCCGGGGGATAGCAATGATGAGATAGGTTAGTTTTCCCAGACCTGGACATCGCTCACTCAGATGATATCAAAGAGATGGCTCTGCAATTGAGTGTGCCTCTTACCGTTGATCTTGGTGACAGGTGACTTGGTGTCCAGCTGAGAGATTCTCTCCACGAACTCTTTAGGAAGCCACTCCTGGAAGCAGAGGATTCCATAAAAAGCTTGTGGATGGCCAAGGCCCCAAGTGGCTGCCTTCTTCTTTTGTTCAGACTGGTCTCTTGACCTCTACTTCTGGAAACCCTCTCTACCCTTCTGAGTTCAGCCTAACCACCTCCTCCATGAAGCCCTCCCCTCCTGCTCAGCACTAACCACTTCTTTCTCTGTGATCTGCCCGCAGTCCTGACTGTAAACGGCCCATCCTAACACTTGCTGTAGACATGGCCAGTGGTCTGCAGGCCTCTTTTCTCCTTCAGTCTGCAATCTCTTGGAAGTCTTGATGACCTCAGAAGTGCTTTAATAATATGCTTTTGAACTGATGCTTGTTGGATTTTTATTAGTGGACTCGCTCAGAAAAAGTGGTGCTTGTTGCAAGAATAGCCCCAAGAGTGGTGGGGAGCTCCCTGCTCGTGCACATATTATCATTTATTGTAGAGACTGGGGAGGTGTGGTCAGTTGCAAAAATTGCTCCAAATCCTCCCCCTTCCCTGTAAGCATGCCCCTCTGTAATGTCCTCCCATTCAGACTCTGGTTGGCCACGAGGCAAGACCGATGTTGGTAAGCAGGATGCGACAGAAGTCTGAAAAGCACTTGCACGGTTGACTCCTTGCTTTTGCCTCCTGCCAGACGCTGAGACCATGCTGGAGGGTGAAAGACAGGTGGAGCCGAGTCGAGTCACCCAGTCCTTCCAGCAGAGACCGCCCTGCACTCGCCACCACCCACTGACCCCCTGGCGTGAGAGCGAGCCCAGCCACGGTCAGCAGGGCCCACTAGTTGACTCAGAGCTGATGGCAGGTGTACCAGCAAGCCCCAAGCAGCTAACTCTGCCAAGATCCACTGACTCCCCCAGCTCTCTGTGCTAAATCAGTATTTCTCATCACGGGCCCAGAAGTCATATGGCCGATCGTTGTGTGGCATTCATACGGAAATAGATAATTGACACAGATTAGGGATGGTGAGAAGGGAGAAACTGGGATAACAGGAAAGTTGTATAAGTGACTCTGGGCTGGAAGTCACACCTGGGTTCCAGCTCTGGCTCTGTCCATTGCCACCTGCATGGCCCAGGGTACCTCACCTCTCGGACCTTCCTCCTCACCTGCGAGCCTTCTTTCCTATTTGCTGCCTGCCTGGTACTGGCTTCCCCAAAGGGGGGCTGACTTGGCGCTTGCATCTGCCACTCGATATAGTCCTGGGCCCCTTGGTCAGCCCGTTTTTCAGCCCGTCTCGCAGACCCCTTCCCCTCTGCCTCCCAGGCCTCACCTGTGGCGTCAGCTTCAGGAAGGTGATCTGCGGCGATGCGTTGGACAGCACCACTCTGCTCCTCACTTCTGAGCCATCTTGCAGCACGACCCCTTGAACACGTCCTCCACTGCTCACCTTCACCTTCGCCACTGTCTAGACCCCAGGAAGGAAAACTAGCTTAGATCTCGAAGAGTTTTTGTCGTCCTGGCTGCTCCTAGGCATTCGCAGGTTCCTCATCCCTAGCCCACCCTGCGGGCTCTGCCGCCCTGGGTGAAGCTGTAGCCCGCCTCCTCCAAGCGGGGGGCTCAGCCCAAGTCTGGGTTAACGGTGGTGAATTAAAAGGGCAGCAGAAGGACTGGGGCTGGCTGACAGCTGCTAACGGGCTGCAGAACCCGAGCCCCTCGGCTCTGAGTCCCGCCTTGTTCATCAGTAAAATGAGGGAACTTCCGAATGAGGTTTTGTTCCATCTAGGACCTACCCAATAAGCAGAGTTGGGGGTAGAAAGGCCATTCACCTTTTCGGTGAAGATACTTGCTCCGTGCGCAGTGGCTGAGCTTGCGATGGCGTCAGAGAGGGCACCCATGCCGCCCTGGACGTAGCCCCAGGTCCCCTGCTCCCCCTCCAGGCCCCCCATCACGTGATGTAGCAGCACATACCTAAGAGCAGATCATCAGAATCAGCGGCCGGAGATGGGATTTAATCTCCCCAGAGTTCAAGGTGCAAAGATCTCATCCTGTCTTGAACCTCCAGCCTCCCCCTTCCCCAGCGGCCCTGGCCCTCTAGCCTGTCAGTGAGCTCTGGGCTCCTGCAAGAGCCCTTTGCTTCCCACGCTGCCTTCTCTCCCCATGCCAGTGTGTCTGCGAGCAGCTCTGGTACCAACAACGTGGTGGCAGTGCCCAGACCCACAGCGCCGGCTCTCTCCTGAGCTCCAGCCTGCTTACCCATCCACCCACAGAGAACTCCACCGGGTGGTCTCTTGATGGGCATCTTAAACCCATTCCTCTCTCCCATCCTCCAACCTGTTTCTCCTTCCAGCTTCCCTGTCCCAGTGAGTGGCATCTTCAGTTTCCCAAAGAAACCTGGGTGTCGATCTCGCCTCCGGCTAGTCTCTCGCCACCTGCACCCCATCGCATGCTGTTAACTCTGCCCCTGAAGCACTTCCCACGGCCTGCTCCCTGCTGCCCCCGTCCCCAGTCCAGGCCACTGTCCTCTCTTCCGGGAACTGCTGCAGTCCCGCTTTCTAATCGGACCACCTTCCCCCCCGCTCTTTCTTCCCTGCTGACCCTCCACCCTGCAGAACCTGGGCCTGACCTCACGGCCCAGCTGTGCTCCTGTCCCTTCTCTCCTTTCGAGGCTTCACTGGCCAGACTCTGAAAATGGTTCCCAGGGCCCCTGCCCCCTTGTCAGCCTCATCCCTCACCAGGCCCCCCAACAGCCTGCATGCACACTTTTACCCAACCGAACCCCTTGCAGTCCCGAGAATAAATCACATGGTTTCTCAACTCCCAACATTAGCACACACTGTTCTGGCGGCCTAGAGCCCCCTCCTCCCTCATCTTTTGCTGAACTAACTCCCCCTGTCCTTGGAGTCCCAGATTGAACACCTTCCTCCTGGAGGCCCTGGCCCGAGGGCCGCTGTGCCCTGCTCGGTCTCCCCACCACGCCACTAGGGGCGCTCCGCCACCATCACTCGCTCTGTGTCTGCCTCACCCACAGGGTTTCAGCTCCATTTACCGCTGTTGCCCAGCACCTAGCAGAGGCAAGTGCTCCATCAATATTTATTGAAAGAATTAATGAAGAAACAAATGACTTAAAGGCACATTTTACGACCTGAGCAGTAGCTAAGCCTCGTGGAGGTCCACAGAGAAAAGGAAACAAGGCCCCAGCTGCGAGATCCACACCGGCCGTTTGATCTGATCACAGAGCTTGGCCAAGGTGTGGCAGCTGCTGCCAACCCCTTTCTGCGGCCCTGGGGAACGCGGGGCTGGTTTAGTGAATGCTGAAAACCACTCCCAAGGGCTGCTCTCATCCCTTGAGAAAGCCACACTGACAGCTGCTAGCTGCCTCTTCTGGTGCATTGGACATGGCCCAACACCTGGCAGGATCTTCTACCCCAACACACACACACACACACACACACACACACACACCCCTTCCTGCTCCGACAGGCGCTCATTAAGTCACACCACAACTCCAGACTCCACTGTGTCTGACTGCCCCCTCTCGGATCAGGCTGTCAGCACAGCCCCAGCTGCAAGGGAAAGGCAGCTTCCAGCCCTTACAGAGATGTCTGTCTGCGTGTGAGTGTCCGGGACCCAGGAAGGATTGGTGGGAGAGGGAGGGGCAACAGGGCTTCTTGGGAGGGGAGGACAGAGGAAGAGAAGTGAATGGGGGAGAGGAGAGGAGAAAGTGGGAAGAAGATATATTTATGTGAGATGTAAGAGGTGGGTGAGAGGCTTTTCTTACTGAAGAATAGAGAGTAGTGGTTAAGAAGGAAAAATTCGGGGCAGGTGGCGGTTCAGACAACTTGGGCTACAAATCAGCTTAGCCACTTACTAGCTGTGTGACTTTGGGCAAGATACTTCTCCTCTCGGAACCACGTGCTCTTAGACATTAGCGTGAGGGTTAGATGTGGCGTGTGGCTCTGTGCCTGGCTCGCTGGGTGAGCTCCGTGGGTGACTGTTGTTAATGCTCTTTTGGGGGAACCTGCTCCACCTCCCGCACTCACCCACTCCCTGGAGTGTGGGGGCTTGTCATGGCTCCAATCACAGCATCCGTCGCTAGAGTGGCTTTTAGAGGCTCAGACTCAAACCACTGGTCCAGCACCTGGGACAGCAAAATGGCAGGAGAAGAGTGTAGGGGTCTCCGGGGGAGAGGACTCCTCCCTGCGAGGCTGGCCCGAGGCTGGGGAGCCCCTCACCTTGGTAATCGGAGCCGTGAGGACCTGGAAATACTGGGGCAGCTGGGCTCCCAGCGTGCGGCCTGCAAGAGAAGACCCACGAAACATAGGCGAGAAGGAAGCATTCTGACCTGCAGTGTCTGCACTGGCTTCTTTGTCTGTAAAATGGAGTCTGTCAGGCTCCCACAGCTATTGTGAGGGGTAAATGAGACATGTAGAACATTTGCAAGTTCCTAGGCACTTAATACATTTCAGCTGCTGGAATTATTTTTGGAAAATTTTCACTTGTACCTTATTCCCTTACGTTGAACTCTGTAGGGCCGGTGCCCTAGGAGGTGGCTGGCTTGGCTAGTCCACTGCTCTGATCAGTGGTGGGATTCAAATAATTTAGTAACCGGTTTCTGCCCTAATGACTGTTTTAAATATAAAAAAAATACACCAAAAGGTAGCTTATTTCATTCATTTAATACCCAAATAAGAACAATAAAAGAGGTACACAAAACTAGATTGTTATAAGAAAGTTTAAAATATTAATGAAAAAATATTAAATAATACCTGACAAAAAGTAATAAAACTGTTATTTAAGATATTCCCATATTGCTTCTTCTTTTTTTTTTTTTTTTTGTATTTTTCTGAAGCTGGAAACGGGGAGAGACAGTCAGACTCCCGCATGCGCCTGACCGGGATCCACCCAGCACGCCCACCAGGGGCAACGCTCTGCCCACCAGGGGGCGATGCTCTGCCCCTCCGGGGCATCACTCTGTTGTGACCAGAGCCACTCTAGCGCCTGGGGCAGAGGCCAAGGAGCCATCCCCAGTGCTCAGGCCATCTTTGCTCCAATGGAGCCTCGGCTGCGGGAGGGGAAGAGAGAGACAGAGAGGAAGGGGGGGGGGATGGAGAAGCAAATGGGTGCTTCTCCTATGTGCCCTGGCCGGGAATCGAACCCGGGTCCCCCGCACGCCAGGCCGACGCTCTACCGCTGAGCCAACCGGCCAGGGCCCATATTGCTTCTTGATTGGCATCCTCACTTCCTGCTGAAGTAACAAACGCGAGGGAATTAAAATGTAGTATTTAATCAAAGTTATAATGAGTTTTATGAAATGAATTAATAAATATTACAAGTATAGTTCTGTCAAGTTTTTTTTCACCTATGGACGGAATGAACATTACCATGGGCACTTAGTATATGCTGCTATGCCGATGAACATGAAAAAAGAGTCAGGAATATAAAATTATGATTTCCACATTGGATGACTGTCCAGGTGCCCATCTTAGAGGGAACCCTGATTACAAGTGCCATTTGAACAACCAGTTTGCTGAACTCAACAAAAAGGTATCAGGTTCTGCCGAACTGGTACAAATTGGCGGAATCCCGCCGCTGCCTCCGATACCGACTAAGAGTATTTCAGGGAGTGGCTGGGCAGTAAGACTATGAGGGCAGGGATCATGGTCTCTAGCTTAGTGTCCGGCACATAGCAGTTACTCAATAAACGTTCATCACATTAATATTTATTGCATGTTGATTGGACAAAACTCTTTGGACCATAATCTGAGAGGCAATGTTTGGCATCTGTGAGAGATTCTACCGGCTCTGATCCTTCACCTCTCCTATGTCCACTCACTTTGCCATGTAACTGCAGTGCCTCTCACCCTAGCTGGGTTGTTCCTGCCCTGCTCCTGGATTCTGGACTCATCCACATGGTTTGCTTGGCCAGTGGAATGTTTGAAGATGTGATGAAAATAGCAGCTTGAAACTGGCCTGCACATCGGGGCTTACCCTCTGTGCTTCTGCCGTTGATGTGAGAAGGCCCCTCCTGGATTAGCCTGTAGCTTCCAAGAGGAGGTTGAGAGGCACTTGGAGCAGAGCTGCCTTAGCTGGTCTGCCCCTGCCACAAACACATGCATGAGACCAGACCAGATCAGCTGAGCCTAGTTGAGTAAGCTAAGCCATGCAGATTTGTAAAAAATACATTTTTATTTTTATATGCCACTAGAGTGTGCAGCAATTTTGTGATCACAGCTAACTATTTCTTTTTTTTCCCCTGGAATATAGAAGCTTGATTAGTCTTTATACCCCAGAAATATAGTCAAAAAGAATAGCATGCTTACCCAAACTTTCCTTCTCATAGCCATGGCAGATATCACTAATTGATCACAGAATTTTTTCTTGCTGAGCCCAAGTCTACCATCCTCTCTGCATGGGGCCCCTATCTCTTATTCTAGCTGGCTATGGTGACAACTTCCATGCAGGCTTCGATCAGTTTCTCATGGTGCCACCAACAGCGGCTCACCTCACACCTGTAAGGTGTGCCTCTTCATTTCTGCCTTGAGGCTTCTCTAGCACCATAACAGGACACCCACAAAAACCCAGTTGGCACCCACGGATGCACAGTTCTATGTGGGAGTTAATATCCTATGGGGTAACCTTTGATCAATGGGAGCTAGAACCCAATGGAGAAATGCTTCTCCTTTCTCCTCTTGGGAATGGTCCTCACGTACATTTCATAAGCTGTAGAAGGTCCTCTCGGGACCCAGCACCTTGTTACCCACATGGTAGCCAGCACAGCAGCACACCCTGGCATTGATGCTCCCCCTTTCCAGTGTTACTCCTCCTTTCCCTGAGTCATTCTTCAAAATGAATTAGTGGCACACAAGCCTTTGGGTGGGGCTCTGGTTTTAGGGCACGCCAGGCTGAGACCTCCTCACCACATGCTCCAGCAGCCCCAATTGATGGATGGCAGTTGGCAGGCTGTCTTGGAGGTGCGAGCTTACGTGCAATCACGGGGCAAACGGGCTTAGCTCCATGAGGGTCACTCATTGTGCCCGAGGCCGGCACTTTGGACTCACCTGCCTGCAGCAGAGGTGTGAGGGTGGAGAGTGACTTGAGCCTCTGCAGCAGGGAGCCCCGCCAGAAGGCCTCCACGTCCACGGGGGCTGCGTCCAGCAGAGGGTCAACGGCTAAAGCCAAGTGATTCATGAAGGCCTCGTATTTGGGAAAAGCCTGGAACAGAGCCTCAAGTCAGGGCCCCACAGCCTCGAAGGAGACATGGTCCCCATGCTCGTCCCTCCGTGCTGCCCATGTGGCCTGCCACCCCCCGGCCGGGCCTCCGGGCCTCCTCTGGCCTGGTGCGGAGCCGTCTCAGCGTGGCTGTGCGGAGCTACTCCCTGTTCTAGGTCTGTGTGCTGATGTCCACACGAAGGGAGGCCATAGAGAGCCTGGGAAGTGGAGGAGCCACTGGGTGGTGGCAGGCACAAGGGGTTAATGCTGGTCAAGGCCAGTTGACAGCCACAGGACACAAGCAATTACCTAGGATGTGGTCTCTGTGATAAGCCAAAAGCCACTTAAAAGTTTCTTCTTTCTCTCCTGTCTGTCCATACAGTACTGATAAAAGTAAGGTCTCTTTCCCATATTCCAGCATGCTGACGGTCCCTTCCTGGTCTGCAGACCTCCCATATCCTCTCCTGACAAGCAGGAGCAGTAGTCCGCATCCGTTCAGCCCACCAGCTCCCACGACAGAATCCACTTGGACTCACGCCTCCTTCACTGCATGGGCGACAGGAGCTGGGACGGACGTCTACACCACTGGAAGCCTCATCTTTATTTTCAGCCCAGATTTTTTTATTCTTGTTTCATCTAGACTCATGGATATACCCATGGAATTTTAATAACTGTTACACAAAGAGAAGTTCTGTGTTGAAGTATATTTGACAAGTCTTGATAACAATGGAATTAAACAGCTTGCTCTGCACAGGCCTTTAATATGCAATGTACAGAGACAGAAGTCAGGCCCCTTACATTCCACACTGGGACGTGCGCCCCCTGCCTCCCCCTGCAGCACTCGAGGCCACAGCCACTGTCCTGTAGGTCCAGGGACCGGCTTTGTCCTGAATTTTCTCTAGCATATCTGAGACGGGCAGGATTTGGAGAACAGGGTGTAAACAGTGGTCTCCAACTTGCTGCACAAGAGTCACTTTGGGAGACTCTTGACAGTCACCAAGGTGATTTTGACTGTCAGCCAGGTTTGGAAGTTGCTGGTTGAAGAGATACATCGTGCGCCTGTGGTTCTCTTGGTTTTACCCAATACTAGATGAACACAACAAAAAACAACGCATATTGATTGTATTAACCTAGGTTCTTTAATAAAAAGGTCTCCACCAAGATATGAGTAAATGCTATGCCTTCAGCTTATATCTAGGTTCTGTACAAAAAATAGCCATTCAAGGACACTTCTTATATCTGCAAACCAATCACACCTGGCCCATTACCTTCAACAACTCATTAGACACAACCACCCAACAAATTCCCTACAGTGCAATCCCAGGAAAAACAAGCATTCGCTATCAGATGTGGGCACTTCATTTCATCAGACCTGCATGCCATTGTGGACAATTTCTTGCCTTGGGCTGTCAGGGGATTAATGCCCAATCGAATAAATATTTATTACAACTCTCCTGATTCAGTTCATTCTATCCTTAATTGTCTCTGATCTGCCCTTGATCCTTCTTTTTGGCCTTCATGTGCTTGAATATTGATACCCACTTGGAGTTCTGTCTGGAAGCAGGAAAGGCAGAAAGCACAGGCCAGTGGATTTCCTTTTGAAATTCAGCGGGCAGAGCCCACCCGAGCAGTGACCTCACACTGAACACGCACAGGTTGGAGGGGCTCCGGTTCCATGGGTCTTAACCGCTGACCTCCTTCCCCTCTCTTGGCAGTGCCCCAGGCTAAAGGCCAGCACAGGCTGGAGCCCTGCCAGGGCAGGTGGGTGGCCCAGGGACTCGTGCTCTAGGACGACCCGCCCCAGGCCCGTTTCTTTCAAGAGCCGCCCGCAGGCTGGCGTGGGAGGACATCAGCCGCCAGTCACTCTCCTACCTGGGCATCCTTCCAGGAGAACTGGGCAATCTGCTTCTGGTTTTCTGCCAGGTCTGTGCCCAAAAGTAGGGACCTGGGCACCCTGCTCCCAGTGCCTTCTTCCAGCATGGGGGTGAAGGAGTAAGGGTCTCGAAGATGGAGCCTCAGCCCATGTTTCTGTGGAACACGGACAGAACAAGCAGCACTTGAAGGGATTTGCGGCCTTTGCCCTTGACCCTTCTCTGATTATGTTTATGACCATTTACGTACCTGCATGCAGGTTCCCAACGCCTTGATTCCTACGTTTTAGTATGAGCCTGTGAGGCCCTCTCGCCTAGGCACTCTACGGCAGACCGTATCACACCACACCGTGCCACGCCACATCATGCCATCCGCACCATGCCTCCCTGCATCACATCTCCTCAGAGCACACCACGTCACACCCCACACATCACTTTACAGTACACCGTGCCACAGCACGCCACCCCGTGCCAGGGACTGCACCAGGGCACACCACGTCACACCCCACACATCACTGTACGGTACACCGTGCCACAGCACGCCACCCCATGCCAGGGACTGCACCAGGGCACACCACGTCACACCCCACACATCACTTTACGGTACACCGTGCCACAGCACGCCACCCCGTGCCAGGGACTGCACCAGGGCACACCACGTCACACCCCACACATCACTGTACGGTACACCGTGCCACAGCACGCCACCCCGTGCCAGGGACTGCACCAGGGCACACCACGTCACACCCCACACATCACTGTACGGTACACCGTGCCACAGCATGCCACCCCGTGCCAGGGACTGCACCAGGGTTCACAGTGGTTACCTTCAACAGCTCCGCGTCACTGCATTGTACAAATACAACAGTAAAGGCTCCGAGAAGTTAAATAATTTGGCTGAGGTCCCATGGGACGTGGATGTGGGTTTCAAAACCACTCTTCTGACTTCCAAGCCCTGGCTCAGCCCCAGCACTGACTCCAGGTGCCCTCAGTGCAGAAATAATTAAAATTTGGAAAGACACAATAAAGCAACAATTATGTGAAAATCCATACTTACAAGGTAGATAAACTATTCTCATTAAAAAATTTTATTTACTTTGCAGACTCATTTACCCCACGGTCACCGTCACTGAAGTCCCCTTGGTGCATTTCAACTATAACTTGATTTATTTGACTGGCACGTGGAACTTCTCAGGAGCACACTTTTTTTTTTTAATAAAGAAAATAATCATGTGAAACTTTCTATTCTGTGACTCTTAGTTTTCAGAAGCTAGATTTTTCAAAAGGAGGGTCACACACCCACACATCGGCCACTGATCATAACTGGTGCATCTGCAAACTGCCTGCAGCTACAGCCCGGTATGGGCTGACCAGAAAGCCATTTCCAGTCCGTGGCTAGGTTGTATCCAGCCCTGTTTGGTGACAGGCTCCCCACCCCTTCCTCTCTCATTCTTTCTCTCACTTTCTCTCTCTCTCAGGGGCTCAAAAAATAATTTCTCTAGTGGTTCTGTAGTTCTCTAGTTCGGAGAAGTCCTCTACATGGGCCAGTTCAAGCAGCCAGAGAGCGGTGACAGTGGCTCAGTGTCTTACTAACTTCAAACTTCGATTTAGAGCAGGGTCTGGGCTCCAGTGTGCGGCGGCTTCCTGTACAGATGGCACAGGGGGCCTTTTCTCTTGGGTGATGGAGACACCAAGCGGTAGGAGCTACGTGAGCTCCAGGGACGCAGTGGCCAGAGTTTATAAAAGAAGCAGTGAGGGGAGAAAGGGATCTGAAAGGTGGGGAGCGCTGGCCAAGACTGTGGACCAGGGTTAAGCTAAGAGACACCCACAGGGGCAGACTGGGGGGGTCTCAGACCCCTCACAGCAGCCCAGGGGCCAGAAGAGGTGACATTTCCTCCGATGTCCTGCTCAGGCTTCCAAGAATGGGGACGGTATCTCCAGTTCAGCTGGGCTTACGTCCTGAGGCAACTTTGCAAACTCAGAGAGGCTCAGGGCCCAGGCAGGTTCGCTGTGAGGGCCGGGCAACACCCCAGAAAGTGATAGGGCAGGAAGGACAGGGCTGGGACCCCCGTGCCACGTAGGGAAACAGACAGTGTTGCATTTAGAAACATTCGCCTGATGGTGACAAAGCTCATTCATCAAAAAGTCTGATTTTTATGTGAAATTTTCTAATTTTTAAGACACTGGGTGGGCTACACAAAATACTGCGTGGGACAGCCAAGTCCTCAGATGGAGGGGGGACCTCATCGGGGAGCACACACGGAGCCTCCACGCCAGGTGGGAGGTGGAACACACCCACACACACACCCACACACACCCAGGCTGCAGGCGGGCTCTACCTTCATCGGGGGTACACATGGAGCCTCCACGCCAGGTGGGAGGTGGAACACACCCACACACACACCCACACACACCCAGGCTGCAGGCGGGCCCTACCTTCATCGGGGGTACACACGGAGCCTCCACGCCAGGTGGAAGGTGGAAGGTGGAACACACACACACACCCACACACACCCACACACACCCAGGCTGCAGGCGGGCCCTACCTTCAGTTCCAGGTCAGAGTAAATCTGCGGCCTCAGCAGGCTGAGAAGGTAGGATGCTCGGGAGAACTTAAACCCTGAAACCAGATCAGATGAAGACAGGCACCAGTGGTCCCTGGCGGTCACCCCCTGCTCCCTGGCCCCACACTACCTCTAGGGCTCACCTGGAATGATCTCCTCGGTGACGGCTGCGCCCCCGATCACATGGCGCTTCTCAAAGACAGCCGTGCTCACCCCCAGTATCTGCAGGTAGGCCGCCTGGGGGGACACACAGGCCCTCCCTCATCCCTGGGGCCGACCTGCAGTCTCAGGTCCTCGCCGCGGGGCCAGCCTGCCACCCCTCAGCTCTGCTCGCCTGTTGTCCCCTCAGAGAGAGCGGTCCTCTTGCTGTCCCTGTAAACTCTCACTTTCCCAAATGTCAGAATGCTCAGACCCAGCATGACTGCTCCTTCCCCTCTACTTCCCAGCTGAAGGTGACCTTCCCTCCTGCCAGGCCCAGGTGCCTCTGTGACCTCAGGTCCCTCTCCTCCGGGCGAGGCCCGCTTACCCCTCCTCAGCAGCCCTGAGAGGCCAGGCAGCACCCGACCAAACGCCCTCGCCTGCCTGCGAGTGCTGAGCCAGACCTCCGGCTTCCACGCCTCCCGCCTTCTGCCAGGGCCACCTCCGCACCAGCCCACCTGGCCTCCCTCTTCCTGGCACAAATGGGCTGACCAAAAACAGTCCCCACCTTGCCTGCGTCATGGGCTGCTGCGAGGGCTCGCTGAGCTGACCCTGGCACACAGAGCATGCCCAGTAAATGAAGCTAGCTCCACACTACAGCTTTATTTGTAGGAACAAATGAGGGAGGGTTTATTAATTTTTCTCTAGTACTTAGTTGGAAATCAATACATATTTGTTAGATAGAATTAGTCGGATATTGAGTCTATGTTGGTCCTGTTACCACCACCCAGGTGACAACAGGGAGGGTGTAGTTCAGAACTTAGACTTAAGAAAAAAAATTTACCTGGCAACTGCTATGTGCCAAACACCAGACTGGATCATCTCCTTCAACCCACCCCCGTACCCTAGAGGTCGGACTATGATTCTTTTCATTTCACAGATGAGAAAAACCGAGGCTTAGTGAGATGAATCACTTTCCTCAGGCTCACAGAGGTGCTGGGAATTGAACCTGGCTGGTCTGGACCAGGATCTACGCTCCCGGCACATTTAGTGAGAAAGGGGAAAGGGCGGTCCTAACGTTGGGCGGCCAGCCTGGCTCTCGGAGGTGAGCCGTGTGGCTCTTCTGTTAGAATGACCACCCGACCAGGGTAGTTTGAGAGCAGGTCCCTTCACAAGCCTCCCTAAGCACAAACAAAAGCGGGGGCTCCGGGAGGTGCACAAAATACCAACCGCTCCCTTTCTGGGCCGAGTGACTGCGGCTTCCTCACCAGTTCCCGTTCCCGTCTCCCCTCCCTACGGACCAGGCTCATGGAGAGGCCGAGGCACAGAGCTGCCCCGTTTTCTGACAGTGTCTGAGAGCAAATCCCTGCCTCTTAGACTCTCCCTCATGTCATCCGACAACAGCGCGGGTCAGAGAATCAGCGCCCCTAGTGCCTCCTCCCCGAGCGCCCGGGTTCCCCAGGGCCTGTGGCTTCCTTGCTGCGTGGAGTCACCACCCAACCTGGCGAATGGCAGGGTGCCGGCGGCCCAGCGGGAACCGGCCGCAGTCAGTCCCGTCGGGGTAAGGCTGCACCTGCCGCACCCTCAGAGCACATCACCGGCTCCCTTCACAACAGCTCTGTGCGGCTGGGCATCGTCACTCAGGTTTTACTGGGGTCCGAGTGACTCGCCTCACCCTCCACAGGTAGAACGTGGCTGGGAGGCAAACCAGGTTTATATTGATATAAAATTGATGTTTTAAATTACTGATTGGTTGAGTTTCAGCATGACCCATGTAAAATGTTCAAGTAAAACTATATGTCAGGGAAAGTATTGAGATTTAACACACGTCCCCTTGTTCCCCGATGTAGCTAAGTCCCCTCTATTGATATTCTAGAGCTGTCACTGCTTCAGGGAGATGCTGAGTTTGTCCTGAATGCCCTCTGCACATCATGGCCTCCCAGGAGTACCTGGACTCGGGTGTGAGGAGCAGAGCCATAGGGTGACCGGCACAGCTCGGACAGGCCCTTCCTCTGCCACGCTGCTCCCTTGCTGTCTCCAGGGTGCACCTGGGACCACGCGGCTGCTGTGCGCCCCAGGTCGCTACATGTCCTAGACCCAGCCGGGAGCACAGGGCTCCCTACACAGGGCTGCCCATAACCTGGGGCCACAGGGCTGCCATAACCTGGGGCCTATAGCCAGCCGGGAGCACAGGGCTCCCACACAGGGCTGCCATAACCTGGGGCCTATAGCCAGCCGGGAGCACAGGGCTCCCACACAGGGCTGCCATAACCTGGGGCAGAGGGCCCCCCAGCCGGGAGCACAGGGCTCCCACACAGGGCTGCCCATAACCTGGGGCAGAGGGCCCCCTAGCCAGAAGCACAGGGCTCCCACACAGGGCTGCCATAACCTGGGGCAGAGGGCTCCCCAGCCGGGACCACAGGGCTCCCACACAGGGCTGCCCATAACCTGGGGCAGAGGGCCCCCTAGCCAGAAGCACAGGGCTCCCACACAGGGCTGCCATAACCTGGGGCCTATAGCCAGCCGGGAGCACAGGGCTCCCACACAGGGCTGCTATAACCTGGGGCAGAGGGCCCCCCAGCCGGGAGCACAGGGCTCCCACACAGGGCTGCCATAACCTGGGGCCTATAGCCAGCCGGGAGCACAGGGCTCCCACACAGGGCTGCTATAACCTGGGGCAGAGGGCCCCCCAGCCGGGAGCACAGGGCTCCCACACAGGGCTGCCCATAACCTGGGGCAGAGGGCCCCCTAGCCAGAAGCACAGAGCTCCCACAGAGGGCTGCCATAACCTGGGGCCTATAGCCAGCCGGGAGCACAGGGCTCCCACACAGGGCTGCCATAACCTGGGGCTTAGGGCCCCACCCAGCCCCAGTTACCTGCACCCAGGCTCGAACATGTCTCCCAGACTATGCCAGTTACCTACTTCCCAGCTTTTCATCATCTCATCTCCGAAAGTTCCCTGACTCTCCCGAGGACAAGGGCCAAATCCACGCGCATTAGGAGAGGAGAGGAAAGGGAGCCCTTGATAGCCATTCCATCGGCCGCTGGCCAGCACCAGGGAGGCAGCACTAGCCTGCCTTTCCTTCTCTCCCGTGGCTACTGAGAGCTGCACGCCCAGGGGCCAGTGAAGCAGGGCGGGGGGATGGTACTCACAGCCACCAGCCCGTTGTGACCTGCAACGACACAAGGAAGAGGGGAGGAAAGCAATACTGGTCAGCGGCAGACAGACACACTCCTTGAGTAGTGTGGTCACCCGTCCCTGTCCCCGTGCCTGTGCAGATGCTGGGGATGTAGCAGAAACGTGGGGGAGCCCTCTAACCCTGTACCTGGATGTTGGAATAGCATCTAGCTTGAGGCCGTCAAACACTACTGGTCTTTGGAGAGTCAGAAAACCCTGGATTTTGCCCTGGCTTGAAAGATATCCTTTCACCCTGGCTCAGCCAGGGAACCCCTGCTGGAGTGAAGTGTGAGGGGGAATCCATGGTCATCAGATGAAAGCTCTCTCACAAAACCTCGAGTTGCTGAGCGTATGTCACTTGGGGGTGAGCGGGTGACTGGTGGGTGAATGTCACAGTTTCCTTGGCAGGGAAGAGAAGGGAAACATGGCTGACACACAGACGCTGAGGTTCCTGCCTGACACAGAATCGGTGGCCGCCCAGCTGAGGTCTGGTCACGTGGACGGCTGCTGTCAAGCCTGGCTTCCTTGGCCGTGTGGTTCACAATAGTGCCCCAGGAGGCTTTAGGCACATGGGTTTGTCTTTGTCAATCCGCAGTGCTCCCGACATAAAATAAGCACAGTTCAAAAAGTAGCTAAACACACACAGTTCCCATGTATGCTAGAGTAGCTAGTATGCTTCAGGGGTGCCGGAGACTGGGCACACTCCCCTATCTTGCATATAGAGTTTCTTTCCAAAAATCTTAGGGGGGCTGACTTTGGGGCAGGAGCCCTGGACTTGGCTTGGGATCCCAGTTCCACCCCAAGCACCCTGGGAGCAAGCGCCTCTGCAGCTGTGAGAAGCTTCAGCATCACGAGGACTCGTGTAAATACGAGACTGCAGCGCCTCCCAGAGTCCGCACAGCAGGTTGTTGTTGGGGCCGGCAATGGGGTTTTCCACGAGCTCCCCCGTCATGCTGAGGCGGGTGGTCCCTGGGGCGGAGCGGCCCCCTCTCCACTCTTAGGAGAAGGTGCAGCGGCTGCTGGAGAGTCCTTGCTGGGCAGAGGACAGGCCCCAGTCCTTTTCAGGGAAGGAGCCCGGCTTGGTCTGGACCACTTGGCATGTGTCTGTCCTCGGTGATAAAACATCGTTCCGTGTCTTCAAAGATGTCAGAAGATGATTGTGTCAGCTGGGCACCAACCTGAACCCCGTGTTGACTCAAAATGCTCAACCGATAATTTCACAGACATCCATAAACAGGGAGCAGCATTGACCCACGTGATGGATTTTGTCTCAGCTGAGCTGCTTCTGTTTCACATTTTCCCCATAATCACCCCCAGTTTTAGAGGTCACTGAGCCAAACCCTGATTTACTAAGGAATCTCTACCGTGGAGTTTTCAAACCTCTCCAACCACGATCCACGGGAGGAAATGCATCTCACGCTGTGGCCTGGCACACCCCCCACACGCAAGTGTATTGCACAGAAACAAAAGTTTCACGAATTAATATTAATTCATCGTGTGACAAGCAGGTGATGATCTATTTAGTAATATTTTTTATTTTTTTAAAAGAAAAATGCTGGTGGATATACTATTTGTACAGATTTTTGAAAACTCTTTTAAGAAAATTTAAAATTATTGCTGGGTAGGACTCATGAATGGTTGCAACCTGCATTTGAAAAGCCATGCTCTCCAGTACACACAACCTAAAGGCCAGCTGTCCTGGGCTCAGTGGGCTTCTGCCACTTGCCAGGCATGGCCCTGAGAGAGTCCATTTAATGGACAGCCCCTCCCCTTCCTCATATGTGAAGCAGATAGGATGCTGGGGTCCTTGCAATGTTGCTGAGAGAATAACCAATAACATATATAAAGTACTGGCCCTTAGCAGACCCATAATACATGATAGCTATTTGTCCTTTAATTAGTGCTGATTAGAAATCCTGGACAACTAATAAAGGTTTCTAGGCAACTGGGCTTCAGTTCAATCATCAAAGATAAGCTCACAAATGCACAAACACACCTCCAATAACAAAGGTTGAGGAGCTGATATCCCAAGACCCTCCTCTCTCCATCCCTCACCTCCTTGCTGAGCCCTCCTGGGGCTTCTGGTGACCTCCTCTTGTCCCTTGAAGTGGCCCGAAGCTGCATGCTCTGCTAGTCTGCGGGCCTGACTCCCGGGACCCTTAGGTAGCAGGTGCACAGGGCCCTACAGAGAAGCTGCTCTGAACAGGGCTCCTGAACGTTAGGCTGCAGCTGCCTGCATTGGGTCTGCTCAGTGCTAGCTAGACACGCTGGTTAGACACGCTAGCCTCCAGAGTCACCTTCAATCCTGAGAATCCTAACCACAAGGTCCAGGGCCCAGGACCTGCATTTTCATAAGCTCCTGGGTCATTCTTAGGCATATTGAGTTAGATGACTAAATCAGGGTTGTCTTCTAGGTGGCTCCCACATACTGGTGTGAGTTCAGGGATGCAGAAATAAGACCTAATCTCCCTGCCAGGGGACAGCAGAGGGGTGAGCTGTCACCAAGGACAGAAAAAGGCAGGGGTCTGAGGCTGAGACCTGAGTACTTCCATTTACTGAGCTGTCAGTGGGGGCTAGAGCTGGCTTCCTCTGGCTGGGAGGTGTGTGAGCGGTTGTTAAAACAGCCATTGTTAAAGAATTAAGTTATATAAACTTAAAACAGGCCCTGGGTGGTTGGCTCAGTGGTAGAGCATTGGCCCGGTATGTGAATGTCCCGGGTTTGATTCCTGGTTAGGGCACACAGGAGAAGCGACCATCTGCTTCTCTATGCCTCTCCCTTTCCCTTCTCTCTCTCTATCTCTCTCTTCCCTTCCCACAGCCATGGCTCGGTTGGAGCAAGTTGGCCCTGGGTGCTGAGGATGGCTCCATGGCCTTGCCTCAGGTACTAAAATAGCTCGGTTACCTAGCAATGGAGCAATAGCCCCAGATGGGCAGAGCATTGCACCATAGGGGGCTTGCTGGGTGGATCCTGATCAGGGCACATGCAGAAGTCTGTCTCTTTGCCTCCCCGCTTCTCACTTAAGAAAAAAATAAATAAACTTAAAACAAAATAAATTATATTGAGAACAAAGATAACCAAAACTGAGCACTGTTGCTTCTTCATTATTATACTGTTTACTATCTCTATGCTCTTGCAGTAATTTACCTCTATGTATCCATATAGTGGCCACATCATACAACAGGCTGCTGTGTATCCTACCCAACTTCACATTCAGGCACGGCATGTGGGTAACGAAAACAGGCCATGGCGGACACCACGGACATCAGCAGGCATTAGATACCAGGTTTGATTTATTATTCTGTTGACAGACTTGAGAAAGTAATGAGAAAAATGCTAATAATGCAGATTAAGCTGAACAGTGTCTGCGTCCAGAGCTGTAACGCTGTGAATAGCACCAAAAACGGAGGAAATATTCTAGCATTCAAAAATATTGAGGAAAGTCGGCCCCATCATGGAAGGAGTGAAGTTCAGACATAAACCTTGTTTCACTTATTTCACTTTTGCTCCACTCTTTAAAGTAAATGAAAATATCAAACTACATTTTCTTGGGGGAACTATTGTCATTTGTTAATTGCAACCACAGATTGGCTACGGAGTTTGGCAAAAACCACAGAAATTCGGTGGGAGTCAATGGGCTCCCTGGAGTGTAGAGTACGGTCATTTTGTCTGTACTGTGTGCTGCACTGCTTGAACGTCAGCATCTCTACTGCACCGGTGTACGTACACACATCGTCCCCTGGAGGGGTCGCTGTTAAACGTTCCCTGCACACGTCCGCTCTCGGAGCGCACAGACATGAACGCCAAACACCAGGCAGCTCCAGAGCTGTCTGACGGGCACACTCTTCATTCAGTCCTGTCATGGTCTCTCTGTATAAGCGCGGGTGGAAATAATGCAAAAGCTGAAAATCAGGCCTTTTCTGAGTGTGAATGGCAGGCCCGGAGGAAAGGCAATCTGGCCCTAGCCCGCAGTCTCACGGTCACGCGGTAGAACTGGGTGCTTCACAGCAGGGGGTCCGTGGACTGTGGTGGGGCCGCGGTGGCAGATTCCACACCTCAGATGTGCAAGGCAGTGTGCACTGCCACCCTCTGCCACGTACGCGTGGAGCTCTGGGACTCACTTCTGTTTTTTCCTAACTCCCCTTTATGAAACAATTCCAGTTTCCTTTGGGGGTGGGTGACCTCAGTCTTGAGGTTGTGGTGACCAGAACTCAGGGCGCTTGGGGTGGCTGGACTTCCCCAGTCTGTTGTCCCAAGGCTCTTTCTAACCGTTACGTACCATGCGCCGCTCACGAATGTTGTGGCAACCAGCAATGTCACAGGAGATAGAACGGCCTAGTCCTCCCTCATAATTTTAGATGGGAAGACCCAAACCCACAGAGGGCGAGAATCTGCTCTAGACCACACAGCAAGTTGACAGCACAGCCAGCCCCAGAACCCTGGCGCCGGCCTGTGCTGCTCACCACAGCCCCTGTTCTCGCTTGCCCCGACTCCTGGCTGCTTGTGCCCGGGAAGCAGGGCAGGTTGAACAGGGGCTCCCCAGGCCTCCGAGCAGGGCTGCCCTCCCCAGCCCTCGGCACAGACTCAGCCCACTTTACCTGCTCCTATCACCACAGCGTCGTACTCAGGCTTCAGGCGGCCCCTGGCTTCCCAGTGAGCTTGTCTCCACGCAGGGCAGGGAGAGGCACTCAGGGCCCTGATGAGACCTCGGCCTCTTGCAGCCATTTCTGCCCAGTACTAGACCAATTTGCTTGCAATCAGCTTTTTGTACCTCCTCAGGCAGGGAAGGAGGAGGGAGAAAGCAGGAAGAGAGGAGGAGCTACAGTCCCGTGGCCACACTTGGCCTTGGGCCACGACTAAACAGAGGACGCTGAGCCGCAGAGTCCACATAGGGCAGTTGCAGGCGGTCACCTGTCCACCTGGAAGGAGTCATGCCACCTCCAGCCCCCCAGAGAATAATCTCTGAGCTCCTCATTCTCCAGGGCTCCCCTGTGCCAGGCACTGAGCTGGCCACAGCTGTGCCACCTCTCACGTGAGCCCCAGGACCCCCAGTTTACAGGCGAGGGTGCTGAGGCTCAGAGAAGGGTGTGTGAGAGCAGTGACTGCTCACTGTGCTGTCCTGCTTCCCACTAGGGAATTAAATGTCCAGGATGTGCTGGGTGGGAAAATCTGAGAGATGAGGGTCAGCTCTGCATCTCACTCCCCGTCCTGCCAGCCTGCAGGGTGGTGAGCCCTCCAGGGAGTCTGCTGGCTGAACACCCGTCAGCATTGCCCTGGCCAGGGCCCCAGCAAAGCTGCAGGGAGGCCACATCTGTCGCTGGGCCCTGGAGAGAAACAAGTTCTCCCCCAGATGCTCAACCCTCATGAGCTTGACAGGCTTGCAGCGGCCTGGAGGGCTTGGGGCCCACTCACTTGTCTGTAACTCTTGGGGTTCAGTTTTCTTTTGAAGGCCTGGACATTTCTGCCTTTTGGCATCTTTCCCAGGAATCCTCAGGGATTAAAGATCACGAGGTAAATATCGCGCCTTCTTGCTACCCTCTGGCCTGCTCTGAATCAGGAGCCCCTTTGTTCTCCGCTCCTTAGTTAGCAGGCTGCGCCCTTTGCAGGAAAAATGCAGCCAGGAGTTGGGAGTGTCCCTATTGCTCTGACGTTGGTTCTAGAAACCCTGGTTAGAAATTCATCTCAAAATTGGGAGACTACGTTTAGAAAGTGCTTCTGAGTAAGGGGGTGTCCCCAGGACCCTTCCCCTCTCAGAGCCTACTGCAAACATCATGGAACGTTTGCCCTGCCTGAGAAGCTTTGCTAAATCCCACTCAGGACACCCACCTGGTGTCAGAACAGACTCAGGGGACTGACTGGACCGAGCCTGTCATACCATGCACCTGCTAAAACTTAGGGGAAATATTAGGTGACTGAAGCAAGGACCTAGAGTGGGAGCGGCTTCCTGACTTAGTTTCCCCTTTGTGCTCTTCTGTATTTTCCACAATCTATGTTTTAAATTTCTGTCCATTAAATCATGATATTGAGGAGGAATGCAATTCCCATTACCTCTCGCGCCTTGTCCCTCACTGCCACCTTCTGAGGACACTGGCCTGAGGCATGGTCCTAGTTCTGTTAGTACCTAGTGCCCCCAGGCTGGCCCCTTAACCTGAAAGGTCAGTCTTGTTGGCATGGGTTTTGGCTCCAGACTGCAGACGCAGAGGGCCCAGCTGCTGTCCGTGTATCATGGACGAGCTCAGGGCTGTGCTGCGCTGGGGGCTGACTTCTGCCACGTCGCTTTTCCCCAGATCCAGTGCTCCAATGGTCTCTTGTGCTCGTGTCCCTCCTGGAGGGAGAGCTTCGGGGTTGGAGGTGGCCCCCCTCGGGTGGCAGTTCTCAATCCCGGGCACACCAGGATGAGCCGGGAGCTTTTACAAAACTCAAAGCCCGGGGTCCACGGCTGCAGTACGTGTATCCCTGGGTTGGGGCGAGGGCAGGAGTCGAGAACTGCGTGGGGCACCAGGCCAGGACTTGCCCGGGCTTCTAGGCACCAAGAAGAGTCAGGCGCCCAGGTGTGTTGTGGACAATATCAGTGACCGTAACCAGCATTTATTGAGGCCCTCAAAGACGCCCTGGGAAGGAGGTGTAGTTCAGGAAACCGCCCAGAGCCAGAGAGGAAGCGGCGGAGCTGGAATTCACACCCAGCCCACGGAGCACCTTTCACTGGGCAGGAAGACGACTTCCCGAGGCTCGGCCAGCGCGGGACGTCTGCCGTCTCCTGGGGACAGATGGAGGCAGCTCTGGAAGAGGGACTGCTCGGCACCCCGCTCACAGCCACGGCTGCGTTATGGAGACCAGAGCAAGCTCCTGGCCTCCCTGCGCCCCCAGAAAGAAGAACCCGGGGCTTTGGTCGCTGCCTGGAGTGGAGGCAACTCCGGGGGAACTATCTTTAAGAAATCCTGTGGGAGGGAACAGAAATAAACAAAGGGGGAAAAAAAGAGATTCTGGGGCTGTCCTGGGGACTGTCCCATCCTCAGGTGGCAGCCAGGGACAGGAGGCTCCTGCCACGGGGACGCCTGCAAGCGGGCGGGGGCGGGGGAACTGGGTGCCTAGAGCAGGGGCACGCGGGAGGCCTCCCACAGGCACCGGGCCAGCTCGCCCGCCTGCTGCACTAGCACGTCTGTGGGGATGACTGACAGGTGGAGGGCCAGCAGCTCATGGCACCTGACGGCCTCAGCTGGGTGGCCCTTGCTGTAGTAGCGGAGGAGCTTCCTGTGGGAGGAAAGGGGGGACTGGACTCAGCAGACGGCGCTCCCCCCTGGCACTGTGCAGGCACCGTCTCCCCAGTCCCCAGCACCGGGCCAGGGCCCCCGAGGCCTTCCCGGCCCCAGGCTTCCGTGGTCATCCCTTTGTCCTGAGCCCTGTGCGGGGCCTGCTGAGGGCTGCGTTCTAGCTAAGGGGCCACAGCCAGCGGGGAGCTCGGGGCCCCGGCCACGACACCTGCACACACTGCCAACAGCAAGATGGGCAGAAACCCCAACATGCTCCCCATGCACCTTCTCACCGGATGCCAGGCCGGGACGCGAGGGGCATCTATCAAGGGTTCCTAGGTTCTTGGGGGGCATCCTGGGTAAGGAGCTGTCCCCTATGGGGCAGCTGTCACTTATCACCCAACATCTGTGCACCCACAGCCCCACGCCTTCTGATGCGGCAGCACCTGTAGTAGTCTCCTCCCAGCATGCCCACGGGAGCCGAGTCATCGGAAAGGACAGGCACATCCATTATCTGGAGCTTGTACCCCTGAGGAAGGAGAAGAGGCTCTTGACTGGGGAGGCGGTGGGTGCAGTGGGAAGAACACTGTGGGTCAGACACACAGGTTCAGAGCCTGGCTCAACCCCGCCGGGTGAGTGCTTGGTGCTGGGAAAACCTGTGGGCCTCTTTTAACCTTGTTTTCTCATCTGTGAAGCGGGAATAACAATTATCCCGATGAACATCAGATAATGCACAGAAAGTTCCGAGCACTATGGAGTGCTCATCCCTATCAATGAATGGACCCAGGTCCCCATGTTCAGCAGGGCCACTGGGAGGGTGAGCCGGTGTCATGAAGAGTAAAGCATTACCAGAAGGCCCACATCTGTTCGAAAACACCGGTAATTCCAGGGTAGGAGCTGGAGGGGAAGGGACTCAAGACCCACGGGCACCCGCTGTGTGCCAGGCCCGGTCATGGCGCCTCAGAAAGTGCACGTGGGCCTGTGGGCTTGCCTGCAGCTGCGAGGGTGGGCCCAGCAGTGTCAGGTGGCTACTCAGGAAGGCACAGGTGCAGCCAGACCTCACACTTGGTCTGCCTCCCCACTCTTCTACTTGAGCCCATCACCCCGTGCAGCCAACCAAGCACACAAAGCCTGTCTTCCTCTAGAAACTGAAGTCAAGGTCACACACATATTGAGAAGTTCCGAGGACAGAAAGGACATGAGTTCCCAGGCCATATGCACTGCAATAACAGTGAGGTTTAGAGACGGGCCCGGGAGGCAAGATGCCTGGCCACACTCTCAGCTTTACCTCGGGCAGGCTGGTTAATTGCTTGAGCCTCAGTGTCCCCACCTCGACAGTGGGAACACCCATGTCAACGCTTTATCGGTGCAGTGGACTTGAGGAGGACCACTGAGGAAGCCCGTGGTCTGAGCAGCCCTTCTCACACAGGCCTGCGCCCCTCTGTTCACACGTTACCTGAACGCTGCCTGAACAGTGTGGCACGAGTGTTTCAGACAGCTGGTTGGGAGGGTCAGAGCCGGTGTAAAAATGGGACCTCAGAGTTCTGGGTCCCAGCCTGTTTTTCTCATCTGCCAGCTCCACCAGGGACAAGAACAGATGAAGAGACAGACTGAACACAATCCACCAGAAAGGAATCCAAGCGTTACAGGAAAGGAGAGCCACACCCACCGTCTCGTTCTGGAACCACAGGAAGTAGGAGCAGTAGAAGTCCCCCTCCTGGAACAGCAGCGTGGTGTAGCCCTTCTGCAGGTACCTGCGCGCCCGCCGGATCAGAGACCAGACCTGGGGGGAGAGGGGGGCCCAGCTCGGGGGAGCTCCTGCAAGGCCGGGGCCTCTCCCGCTCCCCTTCGCCCTCCGTGCCCAGGCACAGCCTTGGCTCCAAGTGGGAGCTCAACACCAAATCCACGTTGGAGGGATGGGTGGACTATCCCCACAGTCACCATGAAGATAACGCATATGTAAAAACACTTCATATAACTCATTGTGCATACAAGCTATGAATCAGTCAACTCATCGTTCAGACCAGAAACTAGCCACGGACAATGTTAACTGCTGCAGCAGGAGATGACGGGGTGGCCACCTGGAAACTCCTCCTGCCGTCTCGGGCCAGCTGCTCACCCGGGCCCCTTTGGGGATGGAAACCTTTGACACGGGTTCTAGGCCTGGGAGGTGCTGGGAAGGTGTTTGAACGTGTAGCACACCCTGATCCAGGCACGTCCCCTGCTCCAGGGGTTAAGTCCAAACTCGGCTCAGCAGGGTCCGGGAGGAAACGGTGCCGAGCACTAGTGACTCAGATCCCCTCTGCCCACGGCTGTTCTCTCGCCTAATTCAAGGACTTTCTGATGCAGACTGTGACCTGCCTGGGGGGAGGCAGGAGGCTCAGCTCCACTGCTCCGCTCCCAGGGCTGGAAAAGGCCCGCTGAGCCCCCTCTCCAAAAGCCTAAGTGGGTTCACTTCAAACCTGCCCGCGGTGTAACGTCTAATTCAAACGGCAAACCGATACATGGGCTTGCTATGATTTCAGGGAAGCAATTTGACAATGTGTATCAATAACCTCAAAAACATTCCTCCCATTTGACTTAGTAATTCCATTTCTGGGAATCTATGGTGAGAAAATAATCAGAGATGAGGACAGAGACGGATGCGCACAGGTGTACGCTGTGGAATTATTTATAACAGAGAAAGCCTGGAAACTAGCTCCATGTTCAACACCGGGGAAATGGCTAAGTAAATTATGCTACATTCACATGATGGACTATTGCGGAGCTGTTAAAAATCATGTTTATAAAGAATTAATGATGAGGAAATGTACCCGCTATGAAGTGAAAAGGTGGTAAACACAACTGCGTAGACAGAAAAGCTCAACTACGACAAAATGCACAGAAAGACAGAGGGAGGAAGGTGCCAAGAGAACCCCGCTCGCTGTCCTGGAGAGCAGAACGGAGATGGAGATGACGACGACGATGAAGGTACCAGCAAATACTCACTAAATTCTATCTCTGTGTTGCGCCGCACACGGTGCTGAATAAACTGCACCGCTGCACGCATCTGTCATCTCTGCAGTGATTCCGTGAGGTCAATGTTACGTCCTCTTTCACAGATGAGGGAACTGAACTTCGACCCCAGCCACACAGCTATCGAGAGCCAGAGCTCGGTTTCCAACACAGGCCCTCTGTCATCATCTCATTTTAACCATTATGACACTTTATTCAGATACAAAAGCGTGTGTGTCCCTGTGTGTATGCATATAGTTCAGAGAGTGGCAGAGGGTCTTCCCTCCTGGCAACCCAAAATATGTTTGTCATGAAGAAGAGTCAGTGAAAGCAAATAAAAGAATCCCAGAAAATGAATGTGTCCTTAGTAGAAATCACTGAGTTCTTTGTTTTGATAGTTAAACCGATTAATCTGTGTTTTCTCTTTCTTTTTTGTTTAATTCAACAAATACTTATTGGGCATTTGCTCATGCCAGGCACTGTGGTAGGCTCTGGCCATTTCTTCCCCTGACCTCACTGACCAGTCTCTGTTAATCCAGGACATCAGCACATACCCAGGAAGGCCCCCTGGCAGTGACCGAGGCCCACGTGGCCCCAGTGCTGGTCAGGGCCCTGGGCTGACAGAGACAAGTTGCTATTCTTAGGTGCCTGCAGAGCTGGGCACAGACGCTGACAGAGGAACCGCAGGGGTTAAGGCAGGTGAGCCAGAGCAGGGCACTGTCCTGCCCAGGCAGGGCCTGGCAGCATGGCCTGTGGCAGGCAGTGAAGGGTGCCCAGGCCAGGCAGCGGTTACCTTGGTTTTGATAAAGGCAGCCAGGGGCCCCTTGCCCAGCTCCGATGACGTCCTTTCACTGCTGCTGAGGGAAGGGGCCACCATCTGGCCGGTCGTGCGGTCCACGTAGATGAAATGCACCAAGCCTGGGAAGTCTTCCAGGTAGGTTAAGGTGTGAGTTAAGGTGCTTGCAAACCAGGAACCAGGGAGATGCTTCTCTGTCTCTGACCCAAGTTTCTACAAGGCTGAGCAGTGGAGTTCAGGCCAGGTCCACCGTGCCCCCTGCCCCCCGTAGGCTAACATTTCAGCCAACCCCCAGGACCCCTCTCCAAGATCTCCCTTTACCCTGCACTCCCAACCCGAGAAATCCTCAGGTGCAAGTACAAGGGACCCCTGACACTAGCACATTTAATACGGGGAGGTCTGGACGCAACAGGAACAGCGTATATTCACCTTTTATGATTTTCACGAGGGATGAGTTAAAATTGTGCACACGTGAGGCTGGTGGAGAAGAGAGCCACACAGGTAACGAGTGAGCCTAGCCGACCCACCTCCAGCCCGCGCACCTCACTGCACCTGTGCTCATCTCTACGCTCAGGAGGCTGGAAGGTGGGGAACAGACACCCATGGAAGGGCAGGGGCTGGTGGCTGTCACCCCTTTCACCTGCACACTGAAGACAGAAGTGTCAGGGGACTGGAGACAAGACCCTTTAGAAATTTTAATATAGGCAAAGTTCTAGAGTGTTCAATGAAACCAGTGTTTCATAATAAAAGGGTCTAGTAAGTCTTGGACATGGTTTTACAACAGGGATAAACACGTTAGTGCAGGCCTTCTCAGAGCCTTCATGCTCTGCTGTGAACTTAACCACTGAGGAGGACATGGCTCTCAAACCACCGTCCCCGGGACCTCGCCCCTCACAGAACGCCCTTCGCCACTTTGCTGGCTGCACAACACTGACATAATTGAATCCTAAGGCTTTTACGCAGTAACTTAGGGGCACCGGGACTTCAGCAATTCCAGCCTTGGTGTGGTCCTACAGACAGGACACTTCCTACTGCTGTGGCTCAGAGTAAAGCAGCTGAGGGGTAGAGGTCACTGGGCAAGGGGCCCCTGGCTGCCTTTATCAAAACCAAGGGAACCGCTGCCTGGCCTGGGCACTCTTCACTGCCCGTCCGACATCCTGTCCTCAGACTGGGCAGGGGGAGGACAGGCAAACATAAGGGCTCTTCTGGGCTGGCTCAGGGCTGAGACCTCAGGATATGACACCATGGTGACGTTCCTCCTGCTCTTCACCAACAGAAAGTCCTTCCAGTCCATCAGCTTCTCTCTGCCGGGAAAGCAGGGAAGCAGGGAAGCCGGCAGTGGGGAGGCGTGCCCAGCCCCACCCACCCTGGCCTGCAGGGGCCGGACCACACTCACTGCATGAGCATCTGGACCTGGTCCTGCAGGTGCTGGGGCAGCTGCGGGCCTCCCTGGCCCGGCGCCGTGCTCAGGAAGCTCAGGCGGTAGATGGCGCAGAGCTGCCGCTTCACCTTCCTGCACCCCTGCAGCAGCCTGGGCGCCAGGGGAGCGCGTCAGGCGGGAAGGGCCCAGCACGCCCGCCCGACCTGACCCTACCCGACCAGACCCGCACTGATGATTGACAGCTGACGAAGTGCACCTCACCCCCACGACCCAGAAGGTGCTTCCCCGTTCTCCCCCAGAGCAGTGCTCCGTGCACTTGCGATGAAGTTCATGGGGTTTCATCCAGTCCCTGGTTCGTTTACCAGGAACTGGGCAGTGACGTGGGAGGGGCCCTGACTCTGCTGGAGCTGCTGCAGGCGGCCAGCCCGTCCCGGTGTCGGGTCCTCACAGCCCTGCTGTCCCGGTGTCGGGTCCTCACAGCCCTGCTGTCCCGGTGTCGGGTCCTCACAGCCCTGCTGTCCCGGTGTCGGGTCCTCACAGCCCTGCTCCGCAGCTCCTAGCATCTCTGCTTCCCAACTTCCCTCCAGCACCTGTGGGCTGGGCCCCACTCTCCCAGGACCCTTCTCCCTTCAGAAATGCCTTCCTGAACATTCTCTCCCTCTTGGCAACAGCCCCTCTGTCCAAACTCCCCCCTCCCGCCCCTTGGTCCTCAGAACCCGTCACTCACTCCTGGGACGATCCAGGTTCACTTCTGGAGAAGGCCTTGGTCTTGAACTCCAGCCAGGTGCTCTGCGGGAGGACAGGACACAGGTCAGCCTCCCGACGACGCCAGGCTTGAGAGGGCGCCTCCCGAGGGCTTCCTCAGGCGCAGCACACGTGTCCCTGCACAGCCATGCCGGGGGTCTCTGGCGGGTACCCCCGATCTCTGCACCTGCTGCACACCACATCCTAGTCACATAGCAGGGGTTTACTTAAAAAGTTTCTGTGGGCCAAGTACCAGGCTCACTGCCTGGCTGGCACGAACAGGTACACTAATGCTATCAGAGTGACAGGTGAGTGACTCAAGGGAGGGTGGGCACAGGGCAGGCACTGGGCACTGAGGTGGAGCCCTGGGCAGTCCCCTTAAAAAGGAACTCTGTATCTCCTAACACAATGTCATTGCAGTGGCCTGAACACTGAGCCGTGCTGCTGGAGCGGAGACTCCGGGTCTGTCCCGTCTGGGGCTTCCGGCTGCTGGAGCGGAGACTCTGGGTCTGTCCTGTCCGGGGCTTCCGGCTGCTGGAGCGGAGACTCCGGGTCTGTCCTGTCTGGGGCTTCCGGCTGCTGGAGCGGAGATGCTGGGTCTGTCCTGTCTGGGGCTTCCGGCTGCTGGAGCGGAGACTCTGGGTCTGTCCTGTCTGGGGCTTCCGGCTGCTGGAGCGGAGACTCCGGGTCTGTCCTGTCCGGAAGTCTGGGTCTGTCCTGTCTGGGGCTTCCGGCTGCTGGAGCGGAGACTCTGGGTCTGTCCTGTCCGGGGCTTCCGGCTGCTGGAGCGGAGACTCCGGGTCTGTCCTGTCCAGGGCTTCCGGCTGCTGGAGCGGAGACTCTGGGTCTGTCCTGTCCGGGGCTTCCGGCTGCTGGAGTGGAGACTCTGGGTCTGTCCCGTCTGGGGCTTCCGGCTGCTGGAGCGGAGACTCTGGGTCTGCCCGTCTGGGGCTTCCGGCTGCTGGAGCGGAGACTCTGGGTCTGTCCCGTCTGGGGCTTCCGGCTGCTGGAGCGGAGACGCCGGGTCTGTCCCGTCTGGGGCTTCCGGCTGCTGGAGCGGAGACTCTGGGTCTGTCCCGTCTGGGGCTTCCGGCTGCTGGAGCGGAGACTCTGGGTCTGTCCTGTCCGGGGCTTCCGGCTGCTGGAGCGGAGACTCCGGGTCTGTCCCGTCTGGGGCTTCCGGCTGCTGGGGCGGAGACTCCGGGTCTGTCCCGTCTGGGGCTTCCGGCTGCTGGAGCAGAGACTCCGGGTCTGTCCTGTCTGGGGCTTCCGGCTGCTGGAGCGGAGACTCTGGGTCTGTCCCGTCTGAGGCTTCCGGCTGCTGGGGCGGAGACTCCGGGTCTGTCCTGTCTGGGGCTTCCGGCTGCTGGAGCGGAGACTCTGGGTCTGTCCTGTCTGGGGCTTCCGGCTAGCTCAGGCCCCTCCGGCCTTGTACCCACTTTCAGGCCAACACACACTGTGGCCCCCACCGTGCACCTCACCCGCTCCTCACACAGACCCGAACCCGCTGCGTACCCCAAGCGATCTACGGTTACTTCTGTAGGCTACAACTACCCTGTGCCGTTCCTACTGCCTACACACTGCCCCTCTGCACTGTCCCTTATCTCCTGGCTGCCAAGCCCTTTAGGGGAGCAGTGGCCTCTGGGAGACCTGCCATGCTGTGAGGATGTCAGGACTGACCATGGCTTTTACTGAGTCCCGGAGTCAGGCTCCGTTCGCCCAAGGAACCCTGGCCGAGTTGTGATCTAAGTCCTAGTTCCCTCCTTTAAAAAATGGGAATTATAATCTGTCCTGCCAAATTTACACAAAAATGTTCTGCAAATGTCATGTCGTTTTAGGTTGTGTTACAGTTTCCTCACCGGGAAACGGACCACACAGCTGCAGGCAGAGGCGGGCCCGGAGCGTGGGCCCGGAGCGTGGGCCCCTCGCCAGTGCGGACTGAGCAGGCCCGGCCGCTGCCTCCTCTCCCCAGGCGGGCGCACTGAGGATGCTGGCCTCACCTGAATCTGCTGCCCCCTGTGGTTCTTGACAAACTTGTCCATCCTCTGGCGGAGGTCCACCAGGAGCGGGTGGGACCGCAGGGAGCTCCGGGCCTCCTGCCCCTCCTTCAGCTTCTTCTCCACGAGGGAAAAGCCGTCCAGCAGCTGGTACAGGACCAGGGCCAGGGGCGCGCTGGGGCTCTAGAAGAAGCAGAGGCAGGGACGGGCAGCGTGGGGAAGCCGTCCCGGCCGCAGCGTCGCTGGGGCAGGTGGGGGCACTCGTACCTTGGTCAGGAGCACCATGTTGATGCCCGGCCACAGGGGCAGGCAGTACATGGTGTGGGGCACCATGGGGCAGTAGTTCTCTTTTATACTGGCATCCAGGAAAATCCTCCTGGGGCAGGAGGGGGCTGGGAAGCCAGGGATCAGCGTCTGGAGTGTGTCTTCAGCTATCTGTGGAGGAAGAGGTGCCGTTGCGGGAGGGCTGGGGGCCCTGCCTGGCCTCCTCTCCCCACTGGATCACCCACGGCTGCCCATTCGCCACCCTCGCTGAACCACAGGGAGCAAACATTTCAGCTCCCAGAAGTCCCAGCTCTCACTCCCTGCACTCTGCTGAGACTGTCCTAGCAGCTCCAGTCCTCAGCGCTGCCTCACTGGCAGCTTCTTCTGGGCAGTTCCCAGGGTCAGGACTGGATGCCAAGCAGGGCCATGGGTGGTAACAAAGAAACAGAAAAGGCAGGAAAAACAGACAGGGTGGAGCGAGGCGGAGGCTCCCTCCCCAGGTCGTCACATAGATAAAGGCATTCAAGTTAAATAACATGTCATGTCAACAGCATGACAGCCATTCCAGTGGGGGGACCTGAGAAATAAAACGACACATAATGACAAAATGAGCAAGCCTCCAGCCTCTCAGAGGCAGTGACTAAGAAAGCCTCTAGTGGGCAAAAGCAGAGAATTAAGGAATTCATTAGAGATGCCAACAAGACGTCTCTGTAAGGATGTCTCTGCAGTTCTACGATAACAGCAAAATGCTGTCCTAGCTGCTCTGGGGATTTGCTAAGCAGGTAACAACACAACTGCAATGGCCTCCTGAACAGCCGTCAGCCACACACTGAAGAGCGCCCAGTAAATGGGAACATGCTTAAGGAACCAAATGCAATAAAATACGTGAGGAAGCCCTGCCGGTTGGCTCAGTGGTAGAGCATCGGCCTGGCGTGCAGGAGTCCCAGGTTCGATTTCCGGTCAGGGCACACAGGAGAAGCACCCATCTGCTTCTCCACCCCTCCTCCCTCCTTCCTCTCTGTCTCTCTCTTCCCCTCCTGCCGCCAAGGCTCCATTGGAGCAAAGTTGGCCTAGGCGCTGAGGATGGCTCTGTGGCCTCTGCCTCAGGCGCTAGAATGGCTCTAGTTGCAAAAGAGCAACGCCCCAGATGGGCAGAGCATCGCCCCCTGGTGGGCATGCCGGGTGGATCCCGGTCGGGCGCATGCGGGAGTCTGTCTGACTGCCTCCCCGTTTCCAACTTCAGAAAAATACAAAAAAAAAAATACATGAGGACTCAGATTTGGTAAAAGAAAAAATATAGATGGAGTATATGGATGTGTCTACACACACACACACAATAGAGGGAAATTTTTGTTCCTTTACTTTACTTTTGTATTCCTCATTTTTCCACAATGAATTCATTTACATTTTTATTTTAAAAAAACATTAAAAATTAAGTTGGGCTTCCATTCCCATGACCAGTGAGAAGAGTAGGGATTTCTTGGGAGTTGAGGTCACCCTGTACGCCTCGCACCCCGGCCCCTGCGCTGCCAGCCCTGGAGGTGGCAGGAGGTGCTCAGTCCCCAGCGAGCCCTGCAGCGTCTCAGAGGAGCTGGTGCTCTGGCACAGGCTTCCCTCCCCCAGGAAAAACTCACCTGGACCAGGGAAGCATCGGTGGGTGGGGTTCCCTCGTCCAGCCAGACGGTGCTACCTGCAGGCCACAGGTAATAAAGTAACAACATAAATGATTGGGAAATATATAAATCATGGCCCAGGAGCACGTCAGAGCGGGAGGGTGGAGCAGAGATGGCCCCGCCCCGTCTACTCACAGCACTCAGTATGGGCTGGAGCGGTACCGTCCGCCCAGCCTACCCCAAGCTGGCAAGTACGGGCACACTCTGCAGTTCCAGGGTGAGAGCAGCCTGGGTTGGAGAGAGAAGCTCCCCCAGAGCCCGGTGCTGGGAGCGGGCGCCTGAGGATGCGGCTGGCAGTGTGGGGTCATGCTCCTCAGCTCCCCGCTTTGCCCAATCCTCCCCTTGTTTCTGCCGTTTTACTCCTGCGGGCCCCACCTGGCTGTCACCGTGCCTTTTCACCAGGAAGAGCACACAGGCTACACTTCCCCAGTTGTTTAGACAGTCAGCAAACTTTTACTGAGCACCTACTACGTGCTGGGAATTGAGCTAGACTTCCCTTTCTAGTTTAGCTTACAAAGGCCTACTGAACTCTTTAAAAGTTGGGGATGTTATATGTTTGTAATAAGTGTTCTCTCATGGTTTATTGCAAATAACTACCATTTATAACCATGTTTCTCTGGGGAAAGTCTGTTCTTATGTCTCAAACACCTGATTTACAAACGGAGGAGCGAGACTCGAGCCATTTGTAAGCTGTGAGTTCTGTGCACAGTGGAATGGCATTATTTACAGCTCCGAGGCATAAAAAAAATGCCCACTGTGAGAAAAGGGTGAGGAGGAGGACTGTGATGAATGAGGGACGGGAGCAGTGACAAGAAACGGGGACTTAAGCAATCACCCCAAACAGTGCTCCTCAACATGTTTCTGGCTCACGGAGAAGCTTCGAGAACAGCTAGGAACCCTGGCCTCAGAGAAACGTACAAGCATAAACGAATTGGCACATGACCCCAGGGGGGCCCAGGCTCCTCGCAGCCCACCGAAGGACCTAACATTAAGAATTTCTCACCCAGCCCTGGCCGGTTGGCTCAGTGGTAGAGCATCGGCCTAGCGTGCGGAGGACCCGGGTTCGATTCCCGGCCAGGGCACACAGGAGAAGCGCCCATTTGCTTCTCTACCCCTCCGCCGCGCTTTCCTCTCTGTCTCTCTCGTCCCCTCCCGCAGCCAAGGCTCCATTGGAGCAAAGATGGCCCGGGCACTGGGGATGGCTCTGTGGCCTCTGCCCCAGGCGCTAGAGTGGCTCTGGTCGCAACATGGCGACGCCCAGGATGGGCAGAGCATCGCCCCCTGGTGGGCAGAGCTTCGCCCCTGGTGGGCGTGCCGGGTGGATCCCGGTCGGGCGCATGCGGGAGTCTGTCTGACTGTCTCTCCCTGTTTCCAGCTTCAGAAAAATGAAAAGAAAAAAAAAAAAAAAAAAAAAAAGAATTTCTCACCCAGTGGCTTTTCCGTGTGGTTGCGCACGAGACCTTTTAAAGATCCTGATGCCAAGGCCACACCCCAGGCCAGCCCAGTCAGAATCTCTGGCACCGGCCCAGCTCTAGCGGTTCTGAAAGATCTCCAGGGAGCCCACTGTGCAGCCAGGGGCAAGAACCACGGCTCTAACCTAAATCTGCACGGCACTGTTCTCACCTGAGGCTCATTGGCCTTACAGGGAAACTTCTAGAAGTACTCACGTCTGGACTCCGGCCCTGGGACTACAGTTTAAATGGTCTGGCCGAAGCTGCCCAGGCCGTTACGCGGTCCAGCGGGGTTGAGAACCACCGGTCTAAGGAAGCGATGTTGTACATTCCCTTAAAAACTCAGTCCCTGCGAAGTCTTTCCTTCTGAAGCTTTGGCCTTTTTTCCTTTGTCAGACGATGTCAGCGGTCCCTTTCCCCAGACTTCAGAAATAAATGTGACGCCCACTCACAGTGATGACAATGATCTAGATTTTGGTTCCTCTATGTCTTTAAGCAATGTTGTCTTTCTTGTTTTGTTAATAGCATTTCAAATGCTTTGTTTATTTTTGTTGTTTACCCACATTCTTTGAAAAATCAGGTAAGGTATAAACTATAGAGACTGAATATTTATATTTGAAATCACTGTATTTGAAATCACATGATTACTACTTCATTTTGATTACCTGATTACTTATTACAAAAAAGAAAGGCAGAGAAAACACATGAGAGATGAATTTTTAAATGAAATCAACTTGTTATATAAAGTTGTAGCAATCACTTGAGTGGCCTAAGTCCTTGAATTCAAGCTGGAGCTGGCAGGGTAGACAGAGGGTCGCTGCGGACGGTGTCCGGTACCCTAGAAATCTGGACGTCTGTGCCTGGCCCGTACAAGGCAGGGGTCTACTGAACCCTAAGGCAGGCTCCCCAGAGCCGCTGCTCGGCATCTGTCTCCCTCCTCCGCCCTTCCCCCCACTCCCAGGTCTCACCTGAGCCTGAGCTCTGCTCCCCGGGGGAAGCAGCTGGGGTGAAGTACTCCTCAGGAAGGGAGAAGCTGTCTGTCTCCTGGGGGGAGAGGGGGGCAGCTTGGGCAGAGGGCTCAGCCCTGGGCCCCTCCCCTCCCTGTGGGGACGCAGCGCGGCACGTACAGTCCCTGCAGAACTCCGGGTGCGGCCGGAAGGAGGAGGGCTCCAGGCTTGCTGCAGGGGGATGTTCTGGCTGCTCCACCGCCTCGGTGGGGAAGGCTGCAAAGGCACAGGAGACCATGGTTAGGGCATGTCTGACCAGCTTGGACCTCCTGGTCCTCCACCTCCCAGCATCCACAGCATGGCCCTGGGGCGGAGGCACAGGCATGTGCCACTCCACCACAGAGCCCGGGCGGGTCCTCACTTTCCAGGGACATTTCAGTTCTAGCGGTCCAGTCTTTCTCTCAAACCACTGATGTTCCACTACACTGACTTCCAAACCACCACTGAAGATACTGGGGACGGCGACAGTGGTCGCCTGCACTTACTCAGCGTTCCCTGTGCCCCTGGACTGCTCGGCTCTATGGAACTGTCTCCTTCATGCCTCAAAACTACCCTGAGAGGTAGATGCCATCATGGTCCCATTGCACAGATACGGCAATCGAGGCTCAGAAGGGGCAAGTACCTGCCCAGCTCACACAGCTAAGTGGAAAAGCAGGGACCATCTGACCCTCCAAATCTGCACTGTTAACCACACGCATTCTAGAATTCTCCTTCTCTCTGAAGGCAGCAGGAAAAGTGTCATGCCCAACAACATGCTGAGAACTGTGACTCAGGAGCCACGGCATCCCCAGCAGCCTGCCGGCCACCCCACAGGGTTTTCGGGGCCGTCTCCCTGACGGCCTCCCGCAGCCCAGGGAGCTGCCCGAGACCTGTGTGTCGTCGTCTTCTGCGGAGCTCTCGCTGGGGTAGAGGTCCTGGGCCAGGAGAATGAGGGTGAGCAGGTCGGCGGGGCGCAGGGAGCTGGCACTGTGGCTGCAGAGAGAACGGGCGACGGTCAGCCGGTGCCCGCGACCCCGGCAGGCAGCGCTCGGGGACAGGTCGGTTAAGGGGGTCTAGAGCACCGTCCCTGTCCTCGGGTTTATGAAGGTGCCAGCTGACTTTATCCTTCCTGGAGAAAGGTGAGCTCTAGATAAAACTAGCTCATCAACTGTAAACAAAAACTCGGTTCTGTTAAAAAAGAAAATGACCGATGGGAAGCCACCAGGGACCGGTAAGAGCAGATCGGGAAGTCCTGAGTTCAGACTCTGAAACAGTATTCCAGGGAGAAAGAGTTCAGAGGAGTGAGCGGGCTGAGGGGCTGCAGAATTGAAGAATCTGAGAAGTCTCCATGAAAAGAATGGGGCATGGCCAGGGAAGTGAGGGGCGAGGGGCCTGGACCTCGGGCTCACCTGGAGTAGAAGGCCAGCAGCTTGGAGTGCACAAGGAGGAAGGCGTGCAGGGCCTCCTCGCCGGCCCGGGCGGGGCTGGAGTTGACAGCCTGGACCACATGCCGCTCCAGCGCCTCTATGCACAGCTCGCAGAGCTGAGGGTGAATCAGCCGCTCCACAGCCTGGCCACATGTGGGCGGGGAGAAGAAACCATGTCATCCACCACCCTCTCCTGCTCTAGGCCCTGGCTGGTGGGCACATTCATTCGGTCCACACTGAGCACAGACTATGTGCCAGACATTTGGGAACGGAGAGACTCAGACCTGCATGGTCCCAGCCTTCCTGGGGCTTATAGTCTGCTCACTAGAATCTAGTGGGTTATTCAGACACCATGCAAGGAAGCAGACAAACTAAGTGCTGTGTAGGAAATATGCAGTACTGGACGAGAGAAAGTAGCAGGCACCTACTTGAGTAGACAAAGAAAGGCCATCTGAGGTGACCTTTGAACTGATAGAAATCAGTTGAAGAACAACACGCAATCCTGTCAGAGAAAGGGGGGGGGGTAGAGGAAAGAGCATAAGCAAAGGCCCTGAGGTAGAGAGAGAGAGTTTTGAGCAGTGCTGTCCAACTAATATATTTATATAAGACAAGCCTTATGCACAATTAAAACTTTTCTAGTATCTATGTTAAAAAGTAAAAAGAAACAGGTAAAAATAATTAAAAATTTTATTTTATCCAATATATATAAAATATTATTTCAACATATCATATAAAATCATTAATGGATTGTTTGACATTCTTTTCTGTACTAAGTCTTCAAAACTCAGTGAGTAGGTTATATACACAGCATAACTCAATTTAAACTAACTACATGTCAAATTTTCAATGGTGTTGTATAGCTAATAACTACAATGCTGGACAGAACGAAACAGAATACTCAGGAGATGGAAAGAAGTCCCAGGTGTCCAGAGCACAGAGAGTGAGGAAAAGGAGACCTGAGACGCGGCGGAGGCAAGACAGGCAGTGGCAGATCATAAAGGGTCTGGTAGGCCTGGAAAGAAGTTTGAATTTTATTTTAATTGCATATCACCTACCAAAAGCCCTTCCTAATCTCTCAGAAAGAGTTGATCATGACATCCTTTGTACCACCACGGACTCTGATGAGAAATTCATTATGATGACACCCCCTCAAGGGCAGAGATTGTGTCTTTCTTTACCTCTGTATTCCCAGGGCCTGGCCCATTTCTGAGCATAGATGAGGTGCTATACATTTATTGGAAGAGTAAGTGGGCTTTGAAAATGAATTCCTTCAGCTCTACTTTCCAATTCACTAAATCTCTTTCTAGCTATGTCTCATCTATTATTTGACCCATCCCGTGAGGTTTTCATTTTAATAATTATATTTTCATTTCTATACTATCTACATGGGTTCTTTTCTAGCTTTTATGTTTTTAAATATTTCATAATTATTTTATATTCTGTGCCTAATAATTCCAGTATATCAAGCCCCTTGGGATCTAATTTTATTGGCTATTCACTCCCCTGACTCTCAGTCATGGGGACTTATTTCCTTAGGCACCTGACATTAACTGTAAACTTGTATTTGTTTGCTATTAATCTGTCATCCAAAGCAGTGGCTTTCAAAGTCTAGTTTCTGGACCAGCATTATCAGCATCACCTGGAGCCTCCACCTCCACTGAATGAGAAAAGTGACCCAGGCCCAGCAACCTGTATCTAATAGGCCTCCAGGTGATCCTGATGCACCCTGGGGTGTGAGAACCCCTGATATGGAGAGAATCTGCCATTGTCTATATAAAGGCCAGAAGTGCTGCTGACAAGGGTCACTGCGGCTCCTCAGGTCTGGGCTGAACAGGGCAGCCGCAGCCTCGCGCCCCTCGGGCCTGGTTTTCCGGCTGTAGAGTTGGTACTGCTGTCTGCACTCAGGTAGTCCTGTCCTCAGTGCTGCGTATTTTTTAGTACTTTCCACTCTAGTTTCAGCTGAATATAATTTTTTGGGGGGAGGGAGTCAGAGTTGAGGGGACTATTTTCAAAGATCTCTATAATTTTCTGTGAGCCCCAAAACAGCATTAAAAAGTCTTTCTCACTCAGGAGCTAGTGTTTCATTGTAGAAAGGCCTATCAGAGTACCCAAGCCATTACGTGGTCAGAAAGAGCAACCCTCTGAATGCCTGAGTTTGGGGGTCTGCCTGTGCCCTCACTCATTAGCGGGATCAGAACAAGGTCTTAAAGCTGCATGGCCCTTCTGACCTGACACTTCCACAGCCCGAGGACACACCCCATAGTCACCTCCACAGCAAAACACTGCTCCTGCTCCCGCAGGCGGCCGTAGGTCCACAGCAGGCTCTGGAAGCGCTCCCACACCTGGGCCCGCTGCTCCAGGTCTGGGGGCCGCAGCCTGGGGGCAGAGCAAAGAGAGTCATGACATTGCTGGATGTCCCCAAATTCAACCTGAGGAGCACAGTCCTAGATCACTGTCGGGGCCGGGAGCATTCATGTGACCTGACCCAATAATCGGGAGCGCCCACAAAGCACAGGGGGGCCGTGTTCGGGTTGTGAAGTGGAACGGGATGGACAGGGAAGCGGGAGCCAGGAGCTGAGAAAATCGCCGCACTTCTCAGTCTCTCTCACACAGACAAGTGACACGGAGTCAGCTAGAGACCCAGGAAGGTGCCAGGAAGGAGCCAGGGGCACAGTATGGACGGGCAGCTTCACAGAGGCTGGTACACACTGCCTGGCTTCAAAAGGGTGCTTAGCAAAGGATCGGAAGGGACCAGCCACGAGGACTCACTCCTTCCGGATGAGCTGGCTGTCCACCGTGACCAGCCCGAAGTGCACCTCGAACAGGTACTTGAGCACACGCAGCTTCTGCCGCAGGTCCCCCTCGCCCTCTGTGTGGTCTCCATTGATGGCGATGAACAGGCATTCTCCAAACTGTAGGCACAGTGGCTGATGTCAGCCATCCCTAGGGACTCCCCACCCCTGCCCTGCTCCCTGGGGACACTGAGGTGAGGATCATGTCCCATGGGATTATGATAAAACTTGGCTCCTGCCTTCTACAGGAGTGTAAAGTTCCAGATAAAAGAGAGGTAATGAGGGCCGCCCCCAGAGCCAAGGGAGGAGCTCGGGCCCCAGAACACGCTCACCAGGTGAAGGACGTAGAGGTAGTTGCCATTTTCTGTTGAGAAGCAGGTGTATGTGTCTGAGAGCTTCTCCAGCATGGTCATAGAGGAGATGATGACCGGGGCAAGGAGGGTGCTGAGCTGGTCCTCCAGGGCAGGGAGCTGTGGAGGGGAGGAAGTTACACTGCTCGAGTGTGCCAGCCACGGGGATGAAGAAGTGGACAAGATCCAGGTCTTGCCACCAAGGGTCTCCAGAGCTTTAGATCGGCCTGGGAGGGTACCACTCTTCTGGCAGAGAGGGGGGGCCAAAAGACATTGTCTCCAAGCCTTGAGTGGCAGTTAGGAAGGCTGGGAAGGGCTGGCCAATGAATTGTGCTGCTTAGGCTCCGATGATGGAAGGAAACGTTAAGGGGCTAGGCCACATTTCCACAGAGGCGTGCTCGGGGCTTTTAATGGCAAGCTGGCCAACTCTAGGAACATTCGCTACACGTACTGGAGTCCGTGCCCTCTGCAGCAGCAGGTCCACTGCGGGGGAATGTACCCTAAGAAACATGATCAGAGAGGGGGCAAAGGCACACGCACAAGGTGCTCACTACATCATTTACAGTAGTAAGCAACTGGGAAAATGTAAATGTCCACTCCCGGGGGAACAGTTAAACAAATAGGAGTCCATCTAAATGAGAGGAGACCAGACAGCCACTTAAAATAGCGGAGTGTTTCCACGGCATGGAACCTTCCTCTGATACAATGTTATCTTCAAAAAAGTGGTGGGAGGATGGGGGAGGGGGAGGGACATAAAGAGGGACAAATATAATATAAGGTGACGGAGGATGATCTGACTTTGGGTGATAGGTAATGCAGCATAATCGACTGTCCAAATGATGTGGAGATATTTGCCCAAAATCTATGTACTCTAGTTTACCCTGTTAAATTTAATCGTCTAAATAAAAATTAAAAAAAAAAAAAAAGTGGTGTGCATGCTCTGTACACTAAACTGCATAAAAAGAATTGAAAAATATTATGAATTGTTAAATTCCTTACTTCTGGACAGAGGGATTGTGAGTGATTTTCCCTCCTACTTTTTATATATTTCTGTACTTTCTCTATTTCCATAATAAGCATACTGTTAGAAAAACAGCTGTGTTAGCCTTGCTCACTTGCACTTTGCATGATTAGTGCTTGAGCACATGGCAGAGGCATGTGTGCATAGCCTATGTAAGGCCATGGGTGCTTTGGCTCAGGGTGGTGTTTGGCGGATTGCCTGCCTGCCTGCCACTGCAAGGGACCATTTCTCCTGCTCGTTCGCCTGCTGCCAGGAGAAGCGGTTTCCCTGCCTGTTTGCTCATCTGCTGTTGCTCATCTGTTAAACGGAATGGCCCAACGCTTTCCGGCTCTGCGGCTCCTCCACCGTCTGCCCGAATCCCATGTGGACTGCCTGGCCCCCCACCGGCAGTACACATACACTTTTCTAAGTCTCCCCATTCAGCCTCTCTGCCCTTCAAAATAAAGAACCAAACAAACAAAAGAAAGAGTCTGGACAAATTAGTTGAAAATCTGCAAATGAAATGGGATAAAGCCAGTGGGATGGTCATAGTTCAAGTTCACAATACTGAATGAAAAGAAAGGAGGAAAACGGCTGACCTTGCCCAGGCTGATTTCAGGAGACGTGACTGAAATACGGAGAAAGCGAGTCCTAACTCTGAGCCCGTGAGCGCTGCAAGCAGCTGGGTCAGACCTTGCCTCAAAAAGCTAAACAGGCCGCTGGCCTGGGGCTGCGTGCAGCATTTAGTACCCGCGCGGACACAGCGCAGGGCAGCTTTTCTTCCCATACGCTCAGCGCCAGGAACCAAGGTCTGCCTCCAGCTGCTGCAGAGTCTATCCAGCTCAAACAGTAGTCCCTCTCGCCACGCGGGTCCCGGCTTGGACGGCCCCTCACTGCCCACCCTCAGGCCACCCTGCCCCAGTCACTCCCCATCCCACAGCCCGGTCCACTTTTTCTGCCCATTTATTGATATCGCTCCCTGAACTCAGGGTGTTTATCTGGTTCACTGTATGATACCCCTCTTTCACCTCCAATGCCATGAGAGCAGGGTCCTATTCACTGCTTCACCTCCAGAGATTGGCACACAGTAGATTCTCAATGAATACTTGTTGCCTGAATATCCCTCCAGATAGGCAAATGTTTGTTGAGTTATTCACATACCATGATTTTCTGGAACTGTCATGAATGAGGTATGTTAATAGAAAAGTCACAAAAATCTAGATTATATATAGCAACTAATTGCAGAAGTAGTTAGTAGCTTTTCCTGCAGGTGTAGCAAGAATTTTTTTCTTTTTGGTCGGGGGAGATGAAAACATTGGGGTGGGCAGAGTGTAAAGGGACATTCTCTCATTGGTGGAATTATCAACTGGTACAGTATCTTTGCATGGCTTTTGAATTGATGCTTCTGTTTTTAGGAGTTGATCCTAAGGAAAGAGTAAGGTGTGGGGTCAAGTTCAAGCACAATGTTCCCTATAGCAACAGTCACAGAAAACTAGAAGTGATGAACAAGTCCAGTAGTAAGAAAATGGTTCAAGCCTGACCTGTGGTGGTGCAGTGGGTAAAGCGTTGACCTGGAACACTGAGGTTGCCGGTTTGAATCCCTGGGCTTGCCTAGTCAAGGCACATACATGAAGCAACTACTATAAGTAGATGCTTCCTACTTTTCACTCTCCTTCTCTCTCTCTCTCTCTCTCTCTCTCTCTCTCTCTTTCTCTTGCCCCCCTCCAAAAGTCAATAAATAAAATCTAAAAAAAAGAAAAGAAAATGGTTCAAGAGATGGACACATTTATTCATAGAATATGTTTCTGTTAACACCTATGCTTTTGAGAAGATTTAACAAAATGGAATCATGCTTTAGATATACTGGCAAGTGAAAAAAATTAGGAAACAAAACTGAAAATGTGGCACAATCCCAACTACTGTATATATAAAAGTTAAAGACCCAAAGAAAACATATTAAAGAGCTAATAGCTATTGGGTAGTAAAATTATGGGTCATTTAAAAACAATCTTTCTATGTTTCCAAATTTCCTATGGCTAATTCATGTTATCTATAGGATCAGGAAAAAGTGTGTTGTCTACATAAAAAAATAAAAATTTAAAGACTCTTTTCTTCACACCAGTCATGTAGACACTGAAAAGTCGGAGTTCGTTAGTATGTTCCTTTCCCAGATTTTTATTAGAGGGAAGAGAAACATTACCAAACAGTGAGTTGAAATAAAAGCTTAAGAACTGAAATACTTAAAAACTTCTTAATGCAAAAATTAGATGAGGCCCTGGCCGGTTGGCTCAGCGGTAGAGTGTTGGCCTGGCGTGCGGGGGTTCGATTCCTAGCCAGGGCACATAGGAGAAGCGCCCATTTGCTTCTCCACACCCCCTCCTTCCTCTCTGTCTCTCTCTTCCCCTCCCGCAGCCAAGGCTCCATTGGAGCAAAGATGGCCTGGGCGCTGGGGATGGCTCCTTGGCCTCTGCCCCGCCCCGGAGGGGCAGAGCATCACCCCCTGGTGGGCAGAGCGTTGCCCCTGGTGGGCGTGCCGGGTGGATCCTGGTCGGGCGCATGCGGGAGTCTGTCTGTCTCTCCCCGTTTCCAGCTTCAGAAAAATACAAAAAAAAAAAAAAAAAAAAAAGAAAAAAGAAGAAAAAAAAATTAGATGAGTTGACTGCTAAAAAATAAAAGAGCCTAACAGAGCTGCTTTTAGTTTCAGTAAAACCAGTTAAATGTCCATGATCTTGGATATTTGGCTTTCCACCTGCAGACAGTCACCAGAGTATCAGCGACACTGAGGTGAGTGACTTTAGCACACTGGCTCACCGACTGGCCCATTAGCGCGGGAAGGGTTCTGAGGCGGCCAGTCTGTGCTGCTGCGGAAACACAGGAACTCCTCTGCTCATCCCCAACAGAGTTTGCAAATCCAAAATAAATCTGGAAAAAATTCTCAGGTAAGTGACTCCTTTAAAATGTACTGTGGAAATTAAATGAGTGAAAATAACAACTATCTTTGAGTTATTATATTAGTGTTAAACTGGATGTCCACATGCAAAAAAATAACTTTAATCCATATCTGATACTACATAAAAAATTTAAGATGGATCATGAGACCTATTATAAGACCTACAACTATAAAATTTATGAAGAAAATAGAGGAGGTATCTTTGTGATCTTCGGTTGGGTAAAGATTTCTGAGATATGGCATCAGAAGCATAATCCATAAAAGCAAAAAAAAAAGAAAAGAAAAAAGAGGATAAATTGAAATTATCAAAATTAAAAATTTCCGTCTTTGAAAGATACTGTTATGTAGATACAAAAACAAGAAACATCTCTCCTTGGACTTATACACAAAAATACCTAAGAAACTCTCAAAACTATATAAAAATAAGAATCAACTTTATAAATTGGCAAAATATCTGAAAAGACACTTCATTAAACAAGATACAAAGATAGCAAACAAGCACATGAAAAGATGCTCAAATTCATTCATCACCCTGGCCGGTTGGCTCAGTGGACAGAGCGTTGGCCCAACATATGGACATCCTGGGTTTGAGCCCCAGTCAGGGCACACATGAGAAGCGACTATCTGCTTCTCTCCCCCTCCTTCTCCCTCTTCTTTCCCTCCCACCCTCGCAGCTAGCAGCTTGATTGGTTGGAGCTTTGCACAGGCGCTGAGGATAGCTCAGCTGATTGCATTGGCCCCAGATGGTGGTGGCCAGGTGGATCCCAGTGGGGCCACATGTGGGAGTCTGTCTCACTATCTCCCCTCCTCTCACTTAAAAAAAACTCATTCATCATTAAGGAAGTAAAAATTAAAACAGTGAGATTCTGTCATGAACAAATTATATTAATAGAAAAGTCACTTTCTATTAGGCAACTATCAAAATAACTAAATTTATAAAGATTGACCATAGCAAGTGTCAGTCAGGCTACTGAGGAAATGGAAGTCTCATATAATACTACTAGCAAAATACAAAATGCTATAACCTCTTTGGGAAAGTTGTGTAGTTTCTTAAAAGTGTAACATACACTGATATGATCCAGCCATACTATCCTCAAGTTTTCCATGAATAGTGAAAGCCGATGTCCATACAGAGAAAGGCCTGTATGTGAATGTTCACAGCCGCTTTATGTGTAAGTCAAAACCAGCAACAACCCGGATGTTGTTGTCGTCAACAGGTAAGTGGATGGACAAACTGTGGCGTACCGACGAACAGACGCTTGCACAGCAGCGAGAGGGAATGGACTACTGATCCACAGTACGAGAGGGGTGAGCCTCAGAACCCTCAAACTGTGTGACAGGAGCTAGACCAGACCAAAACCAAAACCCCCCTGCGTACCTACTGTATGACTTCATCACGTGGAAATCTGTAAAATACACACTCACCGTTGTGACCGAAACCAGATCAGGGTTGCCCGAGTCGGGGAGGGCGAGGAGGGTCACAAATGTGGGGGATGGTGGATATGTTCCTTTTATTGACTGTGATGGAATCACAGGTATATATAAGTATCAAAGTGTATCAGATTGTACATGGTATGTTCAGGTTATAGTATGTCAATTATACCTTAATATAGCTGTTACAAAAATTAATGCGTTAGGCTTATGCTAAGTTTTTAGGTAAAGAAACTGGTAACATCAAGTTTCTCTGCTGTGAGATTAGAATTCTACCTCTTCCTGCCCTCTTTTGACCAAGTAAGCCCTGGGTAGAGTATGGGGTGTGCTCACCACACTCCAGAGCATCAGGGGGCCAAGCCCCGAGGAGGCAGGGTGGGTGTGAAGGGCGCTCGACCACACTCACTGCCTTACCTCCTCGGGCTGGGCCAGGAGCAGGTGCACGGTTCTCCCGCCTCCTGGCCTCCCTGGAGCTCTGCGCTATCCCTGCCCGCCCCTCCCCCCCTCCTGTCCTGTACTCACCTCTTCTCCCTCAGTTTCTGACTGCCCAAACTTCAGCCGCAGACTCTCTTCAAACTCCTCGTCTGTCCAGTAAAAGAGGACTTCGGCGCCCTCCGTGGCCACCAAGACACACTTCATCTGCCAGGGAGAAGCAAGCTTCAAGGTCACCTCCCAGCCCCCAAATCCCCAAGTGTGGCCTGAGTAACAAAGAGGATCATAATCCCATCAAGCATCTACTGAGCCCTCCCTGTGTGCCGGGCACCACCGCGGGGCCCTGGCGTTACTTCCTCACATCCTTACAACAGCCTGACCAACAGGAACCCTCAGCTGCTCCCGTTTGTAGAGCACGATGGGTTATAGCTTGAAGTGGCAGAGCTGGGCTCCCAGCCCAGGCTGGCCTGATGTCTGAGGCTCTTTCTTCTGTGTCTTTGCCCCCTCTAGAGCATCACACCTACCACGGGCCTACTGGAACCAACTGTAAGAAGGACCCAGCTCTCGATCTGCACATGGGTCACCCGCACAGGGAGGCAGGCCATCTCTGGGCTCACAGCACAGTCAGAGCCTGGTCTGGAAAGGAGGGCAGCTGCCGAACCTCCCCTAGGCAGCCCTCCAGTCAGAGACAGCCCCACAAGATGAGCTTCAGAGCCCACAGCATTACAGGGACTTCACTCACGCTCCTCCTGCTCCGGGTGGAAAAAGAGGCTGCCTGACCTTGTCCACATTCCTTCTCACACCTGCTGGGCTGCCACATCCTCGGCCACACCCACCAGCATCTCTGGTCCTTCCAAACCTCCTTCCCCACCCCCAACACGGCTCCTCTGCGCCACACATTTTCACGCTTAATTATATAAAATGTGTTTTATTATTCACCAACTGGTAGATTTTTTTTTTTTAGAGAGAGAGAGAGAGAGAAAGGGAGTGACAGACAGACAGGAAGGGAGATGAGAAGCATCAACTCATCATTCCGGTACTTTAGTATATTGATTGCTTTCTCACACGTGCCTTGACCAGGGGGCTCCAGCTGAGCCAGTGACCCCTTCCTCAAGCCAGCGACCTTGGGTTCAAGCCAGAGACCTTGGGCTTCAAGCCAGCAACCTTTTCACTCAAGCCAGTGACAATGGGGTCATATCCATGACCCCACGCTCAAGCCGGTGACCCCATGTTCAAGCTGGTGAGCCTGCGCTCAGGCTGGTGACCAGGTTGACACTCTATCCACTGTGCCACCACCACCTGGTCAGGCCCAACAGGTAGATCCTTAATTCAGAGCTTCCCATGCTGTGTCTTGGCCCCCTGGGATATAACAAGACACTGATCTTCTTAACCTTGGAGAAGCCTGCCCAAGCCTGGTAAGACCAGAGCTCTCAGGCCAGCTGCATGCAGCTCAGAGAGCACCAGGCAGGAATTTCAAACATTCTTGTGTACCTCAGTGTGCGACACAGACACAATGATGTTGCACGTATGATAAGACATGACAGTGATTAGGAAACTCTGTTCTGACTCTTCCATGTGAAGGTCCAGTTTCAATAGGATCATAACATTTTGAGGTTTCTGACTCACTTGCACTCTCTAGGATGCCCTATGTGACAAGCGTAGTGGTACTTACTGAATTCCCCCCAAACCTCCAGTTAGTGTATCAACTCCAACTTAGAGCACCCGGCCTGAGGGTGTTCCTAGCACAGTGAAAACCAGAATGCAGCCACGGAATGGCTGAGAACAAGGCAGAGACCGGGAGAACAGCAGAGTGTGAAGAGGATGCTGGACGAGGGCAGGTGGACTGGGAGAGCTGTGGGACCCCCAGTGAGAGGGACACAGTTGGGGGCTTGCGGGGCCAGCCTGATGGGAAGGGGGTGTGGGTTGGGGCATGGTGGGCTATGGAATGGAGGTCGCGGTCAAGAGCAGAGCCCCTGTATACAGGCTGGTGAGGGTGTGGGAAGTGCCGTGCTGGCCCCAGATGGGTGAGGTTAGGTTGTGGAGACAGGTTAGCCTGGTGTGGGACAATGATGGCCCACTCCTTGGTGGAGGCCAGAAGTGGAGCTTAGAGACAGAGCAGGCCTTGGTGACTTCCTGGCTGCAAGGGAGGAAGGAGAGGACAGGCAAAGGTGACATCAGGACACAGAGCTGGGCAGGGGTTGAAGAGAGGGCTCTGCAGAACCCAGGAGAGCTCAGTCTACTCCCTGCCTCACTCGGTCCCCTCCCACAGCCCCAGAGCAGCTCCAGAGTGGGTGCTGCCTGCCCCCATCCACCCCATGCAGGGCGGAATCATCTACCTTGGCAAGGAGCACAGCAGAGCTTCCAGAGAGACACAGGTTCAGAGAGGGCTGCAGTGGGCGGACTCGGTGACCAGCTCATGGAGAGCAGCATAGCATCCCGGGTCCTGCAGATGCTTAAAACAGAGAGGTCATGAGGGCAAGCAGAAGTCCTCTTTCTGACTGTTCCTTGTTCTTGGACAAGGTGGTGAAGGACTGAGTGGTCAAAGGTCTGCCTCTAGCCCCGGGGTAGTCTGCTCAGAACATTCTCCCCACAGTCAGGAGCTGAGTGCCCTATATCCCTCCCATTCCCACCCTCAGACACTTAGAACAGGACCGCTGCCAACAGTCATCTGGCCATAGCAGGTGCCCACAAACATGAATTCCCACGTCCTGTTTCCTTCCAAGCACTCTCATTTCACCGTAGGTCACTCAGAGCCACGGTGCGGTCAGCAAACCCACCCTGAGCAGCCCCAGGCTGTCCGGAGACAGCACAGCATCTCTGATGGATAGGGGAGCAGGCCCAGGAGAGAGGAGGTGTCCTGGGATGATGGATGAGTGGCAATAAACCAACACAAGAGGAACCTGACACCTAGTTTCAGTTTTGGCTTTGCCTAGGCAGTTCAACTTCACTGAGCCACAAACTCCTGCTGTGAACGGCAGGAAAAATCCCTCTCCACCTCCCTATAAGGTTCGAGTGAGAGTCAGAGAGTAACCAGGCAGGAGAGCCAGCAGCAAACTGCTTCCTTACATAGACGGGATGTGTGTGGGGTGTGTGTGTGTGTGTGTGGGGGGGGGGTGTCTTTACTCTTATTTCCCAGGTGTCCTTCCTCAAACAGGATGAACTAAACTGGTTTTAGATCATTCACATTTTGATGATAAAAGGAAGAAATAATAGTAAAGCTTTAGCTTCATTAGGAAACCAAACACACTGTAAGCAAATTAGAGGCAAGAAAGGGTTTTTAGGGGCTCAGTAATTTTTTTTTTCTTCAAAATAACAGACTTAACTTCATCATCGTCATGACTGGCCTTAATGTCATATTAGCAGAAAAATGGGAACGCTTCTTGGTCAACATTAGGTTCTACTTTTCTTATTCCAAAAGGCTGCTCAGAGAACGTCACCGCGTCATTCCCCGTTCTGCCAGCCCGCGCTCAGGGGGAACACAGGGCTCATCGAGCTCCCGATGGCGCCCGCCCGCTGGGGGAACCCCGGAGCCCATTTTCACTGTGCTGCCCAGCAGGCTGCCCTGCGGCCGCCGCTGCGGCCCCGCAGCAGCCGCGCCCCGGGCCGGAGGACCAGGAGGGAGGACCCAGGGCACGAGGAGCCGCTCGCCGCCGCGGGGCTGGCGACCCCTGCGCGCTCCCAGGGTGCCCCGCACGGGCCGGTTGACGCAGCAGCGTCGCCCCCACGTCCCCTCGAACCTCACGGCCACCCCGGGAAGAAGGCGGCTCGGGGAACCCGCCCCACTTCGTAGCTGCCGACACTTGGGCTCCGAGAAGTGGAGTGACCGGCGCACGGCCACTCTGACGGGGCGAGGGGCCCGCGCCCCACTGCCCGGAGGCCCGCGCGGGGTCCCAGGAAAGCTCCGCTGCCCACGAAGGGGCAGCCGAGGGCCCCGCCGCGAGGGTCTGCGAGGCCCACGTACCGATCGTAGCCCAGCGGGTCCCGGGCCCTCGGGCGCGCTTCCGGGTGGTGCCACGTGACCTCCCACGTGATCGCGCTGCCTGGCGTCTCTGCGGGCGGTGCAGTGGGCTCTGGCTGGGTGGCTTGGCTCAGAGAGCTCTGACTCCTGCCGTCCGCGGTCACCTTCCTATTGTCGTTACGGATGGCTCCCGAGGTCCAAAGGCTTGGGGGGCCTCGCCCCCAGCCATCAGGGGCAACCGCTGCATCCGGCACTGTGCTAACCCTTTCCCTTGTGATTCCCCACGGAGGCACTGGGAACATCCCCGTTTAGCCCCATTTTACAGAAGCGGAAACTGAGGCCCAAAGAGAAGAAATAACTTACTTAGGAGGCCCAGTTAGGGTCCCCCTGTCTGGCTTTACTTGCTGAACTGCATCTCTGGGGCAAGCGCTGCGTGTGTCCCTGGCCTCCTGGGGATGAGACAGGCTGCAGGAGGGCGCAGTTGCCCCCCAGAGTGCCAAGGCCGGAATTTCTTTATAAATGCTCTCAACCCATGGGAGGGGAGAGTTGCACATTACGGACTTTGTTTTGAACTCCATGTTTGCAAGATTTTCTTAAGTTGTGTGCACATTTGTAGTGGCTGAAGGTAGGGAATAAATCCCCACCCAAGCCACCCCTCAGTGCCCTGGAGTCTCCTGGGAGCTTTGCGCACAGCCCAGTAGGGGATGACTTTCCAGAACTGCCTGGGATACAGCGGATGGAACACTCCCCCCACAACCAAAGGCAGAGGCCACGAATGAATGCCTCCACCTCCCACAGATGAAGGAAACAACAGCACCTCCCCTCCCCCTTTCACTGCCCACCCCTCCCAGCCCACCTTAGGGCCCATCCCTCAGCTCCCCATCTACAGCACACATCTCACCACCGGCATCTCTTTCCCGCCCATAGTTGAAATCTGGCTGTGCACCACTCAACACGTTTCTCTTTTGGGTCAGACTCTTCATAAGCATTAATTCCAGTAGTTGAATAAATTCCATCAAATGTATGCTGCTATTTACTTATCACTCCCCCACTAGTCCATTTCCCATCAGCAATGTATAAGGCTCCCAATTTCACCGCACTTGCCAAAGCTTGTTGTCTATTTTAACCTCGCCGTTCTAGTGGGTGTGAAGAGGTATCTCATGGTTTTGGTTTGCATTTCTCTAGTGAATAACGTTGTTCAGCATCTTTGCATGTGCTTTACAGTCATTTGTGTATCTGCTTTGGAGAAATGTCTAGTCAAACCCATTGCCCATTTTAAAATTAAATTAATTATCTTCCTTATCATTCAGTTGGAAGAGTTCTTTGTATATTCTGGATACATGTCCCTTATTGGATAAATAGATGATTTGCAAAGATTTTCTCCCATTATGTATTTTGTTTTTTCACTTATCACTTATAGCTCAAACGTTTTCAATTTTGATGTAATTCAATTTATCTATTTGTAATTATGTTAGGTTTTTTGTGTCAAGGTAAGTTTTTATTTCCCTTGGGAAATACGTAAGAGTGGGATGGCTGGGCCGTAAGCAAAGTGTGTGCTTAAGTTTGTACTAAGCTGTTGAACTGTTTTCCAAAGCCCATGCAGCATTTTACATTCCCCCTCGCAATATTGAGGGTTATAGTTGCTCTGTAGCCTCCTTAGCATTTGAAATAGTCTATTTCTAGCTTTAGCCATTCTAGTAGGTATGCGGTGGTTTTTCTGTATGTACCTCATTGTGGTTTTAATTTCCATTTTCTAATGACTAATGATGTTGAACTGCTTTTCATGTGCTTACATGTCATCTATATCTCTTCTCTGATGAAGTATTCAAATCTTTTGCCCATTTTTAAATTGGATTGTCTTGCTTATTATTATTTATATGATTTCTTTATATATTTGGATACAAATTCTTTATCAGGTATGTTTTACACTTTTTCCAGTCTGTGGCTTTGTCTTTTCATTTTGTTTACAGTGACTTTCAAAGAATAGAAATCTTCATGCTTTTTTTGTGTACTGTCTAGAAAATCTTTGCCTAAGCCAGGGTCACAAAGAGTTTCTCCTGTGTTTTCCTTCAAGAAGCTTTATAGTTTTAGGCTTTGCATTTATGTGTAGGATCCATTTCAAGTTGATTTTTTGTAGATGACGTGACAGAAGGGTTCATTATTTTGCATAGAGATGTTTTCTAACTCCATTTGTTGAAAAAATATTCTTTCTCCACTGAATTACTTTGACATATTTATCTCAAATCAGTTGACCATATATGTGTGGCTCTATTTTGGACTCTATTCTAGTCAATAAATTTGGAAGGGTTCAGGTCATATTAAGGGTTTTACTGATTTTCTCAAACAGCTTTTGGCTTCATGAATTTTCATTTCACCAATTTCTGTACTGGTATTTACTATTTCCTTTCTTCCATTTAGCTGGAACTTAATTTACTCTTCTTTTTTGTCATTTCTTAAGGTAGAAACAGACCTGATTTGAGACCTTTTGTCTTTTCTAACAATGAAGTTTACTGCCGTACAATTCCCTCAAGGTACTGCTTTGTCAGCACCTGCAACTTTTGATAATGTTATAATTTTCAATTAGTTTAAAATGCTTTCCAACTTTTCTTTAGATTTTTTTTTTTACCCATAGGTTGTTTAGAAATGTGTTATTAACTTCTAAATATTTTGAGGTTTTTTTTTTAGGTATTTATAGATTCCTAATTCAGTTCCATTTGGTCAGAGAATATGCTTTGTGTGACTTGCCTCCTTGTAAATTTACTGATGACTAGGATATGGTCTATCTTGGTGATGCCTGTAGCCATCTTAGGGGTTAAGTGCTGAAGATGGCAAACAACCCACCTAGTGTGGACCTCTAAAGGACTACACGGAATAGAACCCACCTTAGCCCCATTACCACCAACTGAATTTTACATAATCTATGAGCAAACATTAAACTTCAATTGCGTTAAGCCATTGAGATTCCGGGGCTTACTTGTTATGGCAGCTAATAGTTACTTTAACTAAAATAAACAATGACATCTAACTTGAATAATACAATTTAATTTCCATTTGAAGGACTTGAAGCAAAGCTTGAGGGGGAGAGGGAAGAAGCCGAAGACCCCAGCACGTGTTCGTTCAGCAGGCAGTCAGTCTTAAGGTCAAGGTGCAGCATGACAACAGTGACCCCCCTTTCCCCAAAGAACACCCCAAAACAGAGTTCGAGTATTCACATTTTATTACTTACAAAACATTACCTCAGTACAGAAACTACCTCCTGAACCTGAACTTTCTGCAATCATCAGGCTCATATAAACCTTAATATAATCTGTTTTCTGGAAGAAAATATTAACACCTGTTAAATCCCCTGCTCAGAGAAGACGCTTGCCCTGGGAGGTGTTCCCGCACTCATCTTGCCAACTTCCAGATCAATAAAACTAAGGTTTCTTTTTGCTTCTTCCAAAAAATATAATTTATCACATAACATTTACAACTTGAAAAAGACCTAGGAGATTTTCATGAATATTAACTAGGAGAGTAATGTTAGTGACGGAGGCTGCTGCGAGGAAGGGGCCTTTTTCTCTGCTGCGTGTGTGGGACGGGATTGAGTCACAAGCCAGTCGTTTGGAGCTTGGTCAGCTCTTCCCAAATGCTCGTGCTCTTCCCAGGGGCTGCTCTGGTGTTTGGAAGGAAGTGGTTCCAAAGCACTTAATTTGCTGTCTTTTGGTATTTGGGCTTTCTTGTTTTAGAGCGGTATTTGTGAACACTGCCCATAGGGCAACGAGGAATGGATTTTTAAAATTTAGTCTGGGAAGGTGAAGAGAAACTTCCAAACATGTGTGGGCACTAACTAGCTCTGCCACTTACCTGCAAGACTTAGAATATCAAGGGTCAATGTCTGTGGTGGGTGGTGGTGGTGAGAGTGGCCCTTTAAATTGTTCTCCAGGAAAACATGGAGGGGGAAGAGCATGCCAGGAGGGCCACTGGTGGGCCAAGGCTGGCCACAGCCTGACTCAGTACGCATTAGAGCTGTTAGCTGGCTTCCCCGAACCCAGCATCAAGTGTCCTGGGTGAAGGCACTACTAGGGATCTCTGTAGATACACCCAGGATGTTAAGAAAACTAGCTGTGGGCATCGCAGAGATGAGAAAAAGCTGGCATACCCAGGGCAATGAGAGGGAGAGAATGATATAATGAGAGCGGGCTTGGGAATCCAGCAGGGCTGGGGTCAAGTCCCAGTCCTGCCACTCTGCTTATCTGGATGGCCTCGGACATATGACTTCTCTGGTCCTCCCCAAATACTCACTATTCCGGACTGAGCTAGGAAGGCGGTTACGGACGCCTCTGTGTTTCTGTTGGTAGAACTGAGCGACAGTGATTGCAATCCTCCCGTTCTTTGGGCCTTATAATAACTGATTCTCTTTGAGAACCCCTTACTATCTTATCCCAATTGTGTTACATCTAAGAAAAGATTGCAAACATTTCTATAACCAAAACTCAGCCCCCTCTGTGCGCAGATGGCCCTGGGCTCCGGTGGAGGAGAGTGGCCGGAGGGTTGGGGCTGCGGGACTGGAGAGTGTTAGCGATGAGAGCAGTGTGCAGTGTCCAGGCTGGGGCAGTGGGGAGGCTGGGAAGAAGGGGAGTCGAGGGAGCCATGTTACCTAGACGTTCATGCCCACTCTTCCCTTGCCTTCTCCAAGCCATATATCTATTATTTTTGGGTTGCTCTATTGATATTTCAAAATTTTAAAGTCTTTCCCTGTTCCAATGTTTTTATCCACCTGGGTTCACCTTTGCTCCTGCAGTGATTAAACACTGCCCTTCTGTTTTCAGAAATAAAGCTGCTCAGAGGGGCTCTCCAAGGTGAGTCCTGCAGCTGTGTCCATCCCAGCACGGGGCCGGAGTGCACACGGAGGAGCACACCTGCAGGGGTCGGGCCGGGCCTGGGCCTCCGGTAGCTTGGCAGTGCACCATCCTGCCTCACCCCGGGAGGCCGCTGAGAGCCTGCGGGGGCATCTCAGGCAGAGCCCACCGACACCTCTGCCCTGTCAGAGATGCAGGGCATGAGCCCGCCTGCCTGGGGAGAGGCTGGGGCTGCAGAGGGTGAGCAGGCCTCGGGGGACTGTGGTTCTGGGCCCGTGTCTCACTGCAGCCCAGTTCTGGTAGTCTCAAGCTCTTCTCCATCCGGAGATAACGCTAACATCCCACAACGCGGCCTTCTCAGGCACTACAGAATTGCAGCACTCTCTCCAAAGAAAAATGCTCACTGGTCCTGAGCCTTTGTGATAAGAAAGGAGAAAGAAAATCATTCCTAGAGGCAGAAGGAACAGAAAATCACCTCAACAAAAGACACAGACATCTCATTACACATTATCAGGCTTTCAAACAAGCACTTTGGAAGCCCATTCTTTGGTTTAAAATAAAGTGATTCTTAAGTCTTAGGTTATCTCCGCACGTCTTGTTTTAAGAGGAGCTATCTGATCTGAGCCCAGTCAGGAATCTTTTGTCCCCTGGCCCAGCCTGGCAAGCTGCTCCCCTGACGATGTGGTGGGTGATATTGAATTTTGCCACATGCTGTCTTTTGTGGGACGTGTGATAGGGGAACCCACTGTACAGAGCCACCCCACTGATTTAGTCACCCCAAAACGAAAAATCCAGGATGGGTGCTCTGCACTAAAACCTCCACAGGATGTGATTTTATAGTGAGTTTCTTGGTTTCCTTTGAACAATACTTCTTCCGTGAGACAGTTTTAAAGTCAGAATTACAGGACTCCAAAAATAAATCTCAGTGATTCCATTCTCCCTTTTTATTAACCAAAAACATAACAAACCTCTTGGGAGCAGCAGTTAATATGCAGAGAAGGGCAGAAGAAGCAGGGACTGCCCACCTTCTGCACATGGAGAGGCTTAGGGGAGAGTCAGCACTGGCAGAGTGTGTCCACGGCAGCTTTGGAGGTCCTGGTTGTACTGAACTAGCAGAAACTACGAAGAGGCCAAGGGCCAAGTCTGTGAACTGGGCAGCCGTGAGCTTCACGGCGAAAGGAACAGGTTCTCGATTATTCCGAACTCAGCAACCCAGTGCCCTGGGTGACCCTGGGAAAACTGGATCCTCTGCCTGCCTTATAAAAAAAAGAGGGGGTAACTGTGTACCTAAAGCAAACTAGGCCGGGCCTGCAAGGACCTCCGATCGCTCCAGTCATTATCGGGGGCCCTGCAGCTCCGCTGCACCAGCATATGGAGGCGAGTTTGCGATCTGCAGAGTTGAAAAGTTTGCGGAAACAACCTCTGGGTCTTACATTTCTCTTTCCCGCTCTCTTCCTCACTTGGGCTGTCCTCTCACTTCTTTCTCCTCCTTTCTGTCTCCGCCCCTCTCAGAGCTGAAGCTGCGGTAGGAGGAGCCCGCTTCCCAGCAGAGAAGCTCACGGCTGCATGCCAGCGCCCGCTCCTCCCTCTCCAGCTGCTCCCGGGCTGAGCCACCCACTCACCGGGTCCTGCCGTCCCGGTGTCCCCTTTCCTGTCGCTCCGCCTGTGTGCTGTGCCTTCTGTACCTAATAATAAGCCTGTCGAAACCGCATCCACTCTCTTCCTTACACATAAAACGAGCCTGTCATCTCTCTCCCCAGCTCCCAGCTCTCCAAGCCAAGCCGAGAATCCTCTTTCTACGGCCCGTTGAAGCCTCTCCCCTCTCTCACCTTACCGTTCACTTGCAGGCTCGCCCTGGTGTGCTCAGCTCCTTGGCCATCATCGGCAGCCTCTGGCCTCAGCACCTCCCTACCCTTTCACAACAGCAGAAATTGTGTTGCTCCCTTAGCTGGAACTCTGTGATATTGTCAACATTCTCCTCCCCCCCCCCCTTTTTTTAAAGCATCATCCGTGTCATTTATCCTGAGAAAGAAATCACATCTACAGAAAAGGAAGTCATTGCAGTCACAGGTGGTTTGCCAAAACCCCATGGCCCATACGGAATTTCCTCATGGTGAACTTCGACTCACTCCACTTGCCCCCTGACAACTGGTCACTTCTAATGTACCCTTCCAGTTTCCCCATCAGTCCTGCCTCTAGATTCTGCCTTTCCCAGGATGGCTACCTGAAAGCTTTGTCCGCTGCTCAAGTAAGCCCGTGTGTGCCGAGACAGACCTGGTCACCTTGAGATTAGAGTTCTGCCCAGCAAACGCACTGAGAAGCCCACAGCTACTTGTGAAGAGGCAGAAAGATGAGAGTCAGTTGTGCCTTATGGTGAGGACCTTTGATTTACAACTCTATTTTTTTTTTTTTTTTGTATTTTTCTGAAGTTGGAAACTGGGAGGCAGTCAGACAGACTCCCGCATGTGCCCAACCAGGATCCACCCCACACACCCACCAGGGGGCAATGCTCTGCCCATCTGGGGCGTCGCTCTGCTACAAGCAATCAGAGCCACTCTAGCCCCTGAGGCAGAGGCCACAGAGCCATCCTCAGCGCCTGGGCCAACTTTGCTCCAATGGAGCCTTGCTGCCGGAGGGGAAGAGAGAGACAGAGAGGAAGGAGAGGGGGAGGGGTGGAGAAGCAGATGGACGCTTCTCCTGTGTGCCCTGGCCGGGAATCGAACCTGGGACTCTTGCACGCCAGGCTGATGCTCTACCACTGAGCCAACCAGCCAGGGCCACAACTCTATTTTTTTTAATGGTTTTGGCCAACCAAACCATTAAGGGCTTACCTTTAATAAATATTCTTTCAAATTTGAGGCAGGTCTAATGATTTGCTTTGTTCATTTGGGGTGTGTGTGCACGAGCGTGTGTGTACACGTGTGGTGATGGTTTGGTGTACTTTCTCTTCGTACTAAAACTCTTTGGCTCACAGCCACATGACGGATGATGATTGCTTTTCGTGGCGCCTAATACATTGCTCTCCACTCAATGCATATTGTTACCTGACTCCCATTCCAACCCTGGGGGAATGCGGATTCACAGAGGAATAGAAGCTTCTTATAAGATCTGGAGTATGATTGCAATTTTACTTTTGAAGCACCCGCTTCCCAGAGGACCAGCCAGTGATTGATGCCACTGTCAGACACGCAGATGCTCACAGTCATACATCAGCCAGGAAATGACACAAACAGCTCACCCAGCAGGCCAGCGCCGGCGCACCCACGTGCTCCCCTCTCCAGAGAGAGCTGACAGGAAACCCAGCACAACAGCAGGGAACAGACAAAGGAAGGGAGCTAGAAGAGGATGGGGTTCTCAAAGGCCCACCAGGATTTGTCCTCACTCATCTTTTCTTCTGAGGGCAGCGGCCCTCATCTGAGGTCTGCAGTGACACGGCTGTGCGACCAGGATTGTGGGCAGTTGTTCCGTTTGTCTGGGCAGTGTGCTTCAGCTTGGTGTCCTGGCAAACATACAAGGCTACATACAGCTCTACACACATACCTTCGTCCTTACATAGGTACAGATGACGGCCACTTTTTCCTTTGGGGTGGATGCGACCTACCTAGGCTAAGCTTGTGCTATCTTGGGAGAGCAAGTCTGTGTTCATGGCAGCAGGATGGGGCAGCAGAGACTGGTTTGTTGCTAAGAAGATGTTTGAAAAATAAGGATGCTATTGGGGTAGGAGAGTGGAAAGCAGTCCAGCAGGCCCGGTGGCACGTGGTGAGCATGAGGGTGGTTCATCGGTAGCGGCAGGCCAAAGCGTTGACATTCTTGACCACATAAAAGCCCATGGTGACTGGAGGAATGACCAATGTCCGGCCGGCCCGCAGGGGACGGGGCTTCAATTCTGGGAGGGTCCCATCGTCCACCATCACTAAGGGCTGGCCATTCAGCTGCACTGACCTATGGTGAGAAAAACAGCATGGGCCTCGTTAATGCATTATAAGGGCACGTGGCAGCAAAGCCTGGGCAGCCCAGACTGCTGCCTGTCTGTCCGATACAGACACAGCTATCGCTCACCCACCCTTGCTGTGCCCAGGGTCTCGCCGAGGGTCTTTATTTTGATCACATATTCTTAGCAACACTCTGAGAAAGACACTGTCATCATTCCCAGTCTACCTGCAGTGGCTAAGTGCCTTGCTCAAATCATATAGCTTGTAGGTCTGGGAACCAGGATTTGAACACAGGTCACCTAGTTCCACAGATACATCATTTAGGCAAATGACAAGTCTCTGTTAAAGCAGAAGCTGAAAAGTGTCTCATGCTTATATTTTTAAAAATCATAATAGCACTTTAGTTAGACCTGTGGAATGATGCTCCGGCTTCAAATGATTTCATAAATCTTCTATTTAACTTGAACTTTTCATTAATTTATTTGACAGCTTAGAGGATTGACATCATACTACTTGTATAGGATTGTTCTGAAGAAGGACAGAGCCATAGCTAACAACTCCCCTTTTTTTTCTAATCTAAGAATGAGTTTTCATATCTAATATCTAATGGATGTTTCCATGTTTAGTAACACAATGAAGTCTAAGGTGATAAAAGTGGGCATTTGTGATCCCCATTCACCTATCTTGCCTGCTTTCATTCTTCCCGAGAGGCAGCCATCTTCAGCCCTGAGGAGGGGGCCACATAGCAGTGCACTCAGGGAGCAAAGGGAAACAGAGCACCCCTCCCAGCCTGGGCCACAGAACCCACAGCTTCCCAGCTGTCCTGAGTGGGGAGCGATGTGCACAGCCACGACCCAGGGCGGAGCTTGGTTTTATGGGTCGGTAGAAGGAGCCGGAACCAGGCCACCAGCTAGACAGAAGGCTGTGAGTTACCCTCAGAAAGTCAACATGACACAGTGACGACTGTTTTTGGGCCTTGCCAACCTTCAATGTGATAACATTGCGGCGATACCATCTGAGCTGTAAAGAGAATAAAATGTTAGCAATTGATACGAAGGTCTTCGTTTAGTGTCCCTTCTGTGCTGTGAATGATAGACAGGTTTAGAGAGAGATAATCAAACCCATGCCCAATAGAGCAGTGAATTCCCAGAGATAAGTGTGTTGTAAATGGCTCCCAATGGAGAGTGAGGCAGAGAAGCAGCTCCAGGCCTGGCCCCCACATGAGTAAGTTTGGGCCCAGTCCAGATCTAACAGGCCGGGGGGCAGCCCCCCTCTTCTCATAGGTATGACTCAGGAAGGGATGAACGAGGAGGAGATGCCTGTGTAGAGAGCCAGGCCTGCCTCGGGAAGGTGTAGGGGTGGGAGAATCAAGATCTGAAGATAGGCGTTGACCTCATCAAATACGCAAGGAGCCCGTGCTCCAAATCTGAGCGATTCCCTGGTGAAGACAGCCTACTCGGTGGAGTGGGAGGCAGTGTGAAGACAGGTCTTTCTTTTGCAAAACAAACAAAAAACAAAAACCCAGACAGATCTTAACAGTGTATTTTTATTATTTTGTTTACGGTGGTATGGCTAACCATCAGCTAGACCTATGCACGATCAAATACAACTTCAATAATACTACTTAATCTTTCCAAAGCAGGCTCAAATGTATATCACGTCTGCTTGAGAACTCCAGTGTCCCTCTTACATACAGAATCAGATGCAAGCCCTCCCCTGAGGAATTAGGAATTGCCTCTTTAGATTCAGATGATGCCAGAGTACTGACATCTTTGGCTTCTAGACAAAGCAACATCAAGTATGACAGTCAAGCCTTTTAATTTTTTTTTTTTATAAATTTCATTTATTGATTTTAGAGAGAGGAGGAGGAAGGAGTAGGAAGCATCACCTCATAGTAGTTGCTTCTTGTATGTGCCTTGATCAGGCAAGCCTGGGGTTTCGAACTGGTGACCTTAGCACTCCAGGTTGGCGCTCTATCCACTGTGTCGCCACAGGTTAGGCGAGTCTTTTCATTTCTGTACTAACAACGGGTAATTATTCTGGAACAGGCCCCATTCCGATTTCCTTACTGGTTGGTTAAGAAGCTAACTTGGAGTGGGCGGAACCAGGGAGTGTGGTTAAGATACCGGCCTGATCTCTATCTAATTCAGGAGCCTGACAGCTAACTTGCTAGATGCTACCGCAAATCTCTCAACCACACTTCCTGCAGCGTTTGCATCTGTAAGAATGCTATACGGGCTGTAGTGTGAATGCAATGAAATAAAAATATGAAAGTGCCTTGAAAGCATAATGAGCCATGTAAGTGGGAAATGGTGTATTTGTTATTCTTTTTATTGCCTTTATGGGTAGATAAACTTTTTGGTCCTTATCCTTGACTGCTGTGGCGCTGACAGGTTTCACGGCACCCCGCCTACAGCCTTCTCTTCTGCTCCCGAGTTCTCTCTCTCTCTGGGTTTCCCTCCTGTATTTCCCTTTCAGGGGGACTGCTCCCCTCTACCTGCCTCTCAGAGGTTGGGGTTCCTGGTCTTTGTCACTGGACCCCTTCTTTTTTTCCGTACCACGTACTCCCACACCCAGGACTTAATTATCCACATGTCGCTGCTTCCCACACCTGCATCTCTAGCCTGGATCCTTGCCTTATGAATCTCCACTCAGCTGTCCCCACAGGAACTTCAAAGTCGCGGTGTCTGAAGAAAAGCTCTTCTACTCAGACCCTGTCCTCTGCTCCGCCTTTCTGCCTCCGTGCTGGCACTGCCGTCTGTCCAACCACCTGCGCCGGAAAGCTGGGAGTCATCTGCTGTTCCTCCCCCAGTTCCTGTATCAAGGGGCGCTCAGTCCAATCAGTTCTATCTCTGAACATTTTTCAAAGCTGGGAGTCATCTGCTATTCCTCCCCCAGTTCCTGTATCAAGGGGCGCTCAGTCCAATCAGTTCTATCTCTGAACATTTTTCAGTTCTGCTCCTTCCTCTCACTGCTATTCTCTTAGTTCAGACTCCGCCCCCACACCTGCCACATTGTTGGCCTAGTGATCTACTGCTGTCACTGCTTCAAGTTTTCCAGTGACTCCTCAGCCCTTCCACTGGAATACGGACAAGAAGCCCAGCTCCAGTTACCTCTCCAGCCTCGGATCGTGCCAGCACCCTTGCCCCAGTGCCAATTAACTGTGGGTCGTAGGCCTCTGGCTCTGTGTGGGGGGATGAGTTGGCAGTTATTGTAAGGATGTCACCAATTTATGCATAAACAAAGATTGTTTTACAATGAGAAACTAGTGAGTCTTGCACATAGATAATATTTCTCAAATGAAAATGTCAGTAGATACTGTTGGGATTAAAACATACAGGTTCATTTAAAAGTATAGTAAATATTTTTCAATGCCAGTAGACACTGTTGGGATTAATAAGACACAAGTTGATTTAAAACTGTAATAAAATTCCCAATTAGATTTTTTTGGAAGGATGAGGGCATCGTGTACTTTTTTTTTTCAAATGAGAGTTTTTGAAAAGACAAGTACTATAACTCTGACATTACAAAGGAAGCCTCCTGCTTCCCCCACAGGCCTGCACGTTGCCTCAGCGTGACCAAAGTACATGGCTGCAGCTCAGCTTCTGGTTGTCGCATGGGAGCTCTCTCTGTCGGGTCAGCTGCTTGGGTAACCGTCGAGCTTGCTCAGGTGTTACTGGCCCCTGGGAACCTTTTCTAACCCTGGGTTGGGAGCCCCACCTCCAGGCTCTCCGGTACCCAGAACTTACCTGTAATCATCCCACTGAATTGTACTGATTTACTTGCTCCATCCCTCACTGGACTCGGTGCTTCTGGAAGGGGATTGTGTCTTAATCATTTATTTATTTTTAATGTTTATTTTATTGATTTTTGAAAGAGGAAGGGAAAAAAGGGAGAGAGAGATACATTAATCTGTTCCTGCACGTGCCCTGTTTGGGGATCAAACTGGCAACCGCTGTGCTTCCGGACAGTGCTCTAACCCACGGAGCTATCTGGCCTGGGAGGGTGCACGCTCTTCTGTCCTTAAATCCTCAGTGCCTAACAAGATGTTTGGCACAGAGTAGGGACAAGATATTTTCTGAAGAACAAAATAGAAACAGAGGCAGGGTCGCTGGGAACAGATGGACAGCTGTCAGAGGAACGGGAGAAGAGGGGATGGGATTAAAGAAGGTGAAGGTATTAGCCGACGTCATATATATACAGTGTGTCCGTAAAGTCATGGTGCACTTTTGACCGGTCACAGGAAACAACAAAAGATGATAGAAATGTGAGATCTGCACCAAATAAAAGGAAAACTCTCCCAGTTTCATACCTATTCAGTGCAGTTCAATGTGGGCTCATGCACAGATTTTTTAAGGCTCCTTAGGTAGCTAGCCCGTAGAGCCTCTACAGACTCGTCACTGACTGATGGCCTACCAGAACGGGGTTTCTCCACCAAACTGCCAGTTTCCTTCAACTGCTTATCCCACCGAGTAATGTTATTCCTATGTGGTGGCGCTTCGTTATAAACGCGCCGATATTCACGTTGCACTTTGGTCACGGATTCGAACTTAGCGAGCCACAGAACACACTGAACTTTCCTCTGTACCGTCCACATCTCGACTGGCATGGCCGTGGGTTGCTCCGCTGTATACACGGTGTTCCGTCATCATCTGCGCATGCGCGCATGCTGACACATCATCCTACAGAAACTGGGAGGGTTTCCCTTTTATTTGGTGCAGATTTCACATTTCTATCGTCTTTTGTTGCTTTCCTGTGACCGGTCAAAAGTGCACCATGACTTTACGGACACACTGTACATAGCACACATATACAGACAACAGGGTAGCAACAGCCAAAGGAAAAAAGAGGGTGGAGGTAGGGGAAGGGGGGAGGTGGGGGGAAAAGAAGGTGGAAAGAGACTTTGCATGGGGCATGGGGGGCATGATGGGGTGTGTAGAGGGTCTTATACTGAGTGGGTCACTTGAAACCAAGTCAACACAATAAATTAAAAAGAAAAAGAAAAAAGAAATTACAATAAATAAATGAAAAGTTTTTTCTGAACAAGTGAATGGAGTTTTGAGGCCTTTTTGCATTATTTCTGGTCTTCCTGGGTTGAGCGTCTCCAGTTCTACAGAGGCTCCCTGGAGGCCCTCTGAGAGTCTTACCACGGATTTCATTACCACGGGGATTTTCAACCGTCCTCATCTCATGGCACACGTGAACTAATAATCACTGAAATTCTGTGGCAGGCACACACAAAATATATTTTTTGTCGTCGATCTGACAAAAAATATAGGTTTTAATAGATTCACTCACCCTGGTCATCTATTGTGTTGGCTGTAGTCATTTTTTTTTATTTGACAATCTAAGGGAAAAGAGGTCAGTGCCTATTTTAAAGATTCTTGTGGCACACCAGTTGCAAATTGCTGTATTAACATACCAATTACTCTGGCTCTCAGAGGCTCTGGAGATGTTGGATAAGCCCTGAATTGTCACTGATTCTCAGTCACTCACCAGGTAACCTTATCGCAACCTGAAACAAGGCCATTGATCATTGTTAGTGGTTTTTATCCTTAAGAAAGATCTAGATGACCGTCTATTAGTTAAGCCAGCATAAGTTAATTTTATGAGCCCTCAAGTCCTCATAGGTCCTCATCTACAAAGTCCCTTCATTATAAAGATGACCGTGTGCTTATCACCTTTATTCTATTTTTCCTCGCTTACATTTTTCTTTTAATATTTACCCTGTTATCCAGTGGCATCATATTTTGCTAAATATTACAATATTTTGTTTTTATGCATTGAATAATTTGCAAATTTGAAAAGACAGTCATGTTAATGATAAAAATCACTTATTATTGAGCACTGTCTATGCAAAAGCCAGTACACTAAGATTTACTTAGATTACTGCACATAGTCCTTACAGCTACTAACTGAGGCAAAAGTTAGTGTCCCTATGAGAAAGACAAAGCGTAGAGGGGTCTAAAGCTCACCTAAGTCACACAGCCAGGAAGTGGTAGGGCTGAGATAGCACTGCTGCCCTTTACCATGGTCCTATCTGGCCTTCCTTGTGTTTGCTAAAGAGCCCTGTGAAGTACTTAGGACAAGGATTACTATTATTATTATAATTGTAAGTTTACTATTGAGGCAAGGTCAGAGAGGTTAAGTGGTCTGGGCAAGGTCATGTAGCTAATAGGTAGCTGAGCTAGATCTCGAATTCAGGCCTCCTGACGCCTCTACTTCATGTTGCTCTCCAATTCCAGATGGCACTCAGCAGGATCGTGTTCCTTTGAAAACCTTTCTTACCATTTTTCATCATATTATGGGGCCTCCTCACAGCCCATGACTTTTCAAATCAAACACTGAATGGTCCGGCCTATGTTGAACTATTTCTCTTAATTCCCTAGCTGTTGAGAGCATTTAAACTATCCAAATATTAGGACAACTGGGTTTTATCACCATCTGTTTTTACAAAGTCTGAGTTACTTTGCAATTCCTAAAGTTGTTTTCTTTATTTTGTAAGCTATTTGAAATGGGATTCAATGTCTCAATTTGGAGTCAAGCGCTCTGGTCTCTAAGGGAGCCTCTTGGTCTGGCCACCCTCCTTCCCCTCCCCGGCCACCTGTCTACAACCTCTGGTCCTGATGTCTTACCATGTTTCTGGCTAGCAATGGACACTGGAGCAAGCTTTCCACTGTTCTGAGGTCTCAGAAGCCAGTCTGGTGAGCATGCCCTCTGACAGTCTTGAAGATAATTTACTAGACTCTGGTCTGGCCCCGGTGGGGTGGACTTTTGTAGGGGTAGAGACAAGGGAACCCTGTGTACTATTGGATCAGCCTTGGGATCCAGTGTCTGGTTCAGGCTGGCATATTTGGGGCCTTTAGTAGGAAGTGGAAGGACTTAGATACAACCAGTTCTGCCTCAGCCACTTTGAGAAAGTGATTTGCTTTCTCGGAGGCTGAGTTTCTCAATCAGTAAGAGAATAGATGAACACTGCTCTGGCTTGAATATTTTTCGGGTGGCCCGTAGCCTAACAGCTAGCCCGAGGCAGCGTTTAATGTCAAATTCAGAGTGATCCTGCACTAACAGAAATCTGATCATGCCATCCACCTACCTAGTTGTCCAGTGGCTCCCTGCTGATCTTAGAACATTGTCCAAAGTCCTTATCAGACCCTATAAATAAGGCCTTCTCCTCCTCCAGACCCTCAGAGACTCACTGTAGCTATTCCCCACCACCCACTACCTCCTTTCATTCTGTGGTGCAATTTCCCCAATCTCAATCTCTCTACTCTCAGGGGTTTTGTGCATGTTCTTTCTGCCTAAAACCCTCTGCATACTCTCTCCCCCCTTTCTAGCTTCCAATTCCTGGCTAACTCCTACTTTCTGCAGGCCAGGTGCCGCTTCCAAGTGCTCCCACAGTACTTAGTACTTCATGGGTCTCAGCACTCATCACCGCATTGGGATTTCTGAATGCTTGTGGGTCCCTGCATTAGACAGGAAGACCATGTGTCTGTCCATCATCCTGCGCGCTCCTGTTCACCAACTCACAAAGTAAATTCTGGATAAAAGAATTAGATTTAAATATGTAGGTAGGAAAAAAGTCACTGGACCGGAGGCCAGAGACCGACCGGAGTTTTAGTCTAGACTCTGAGCATGATGCATGCAGGCCTAGATACGCGTGTCATTAGTCTCTCTGGTTTCAGCTTTTGGATTGTCAAATGAAAAGGGAAAGGGAAGGAAGGAAAGAAAAGTGGAGGTTGAGGGAGAAGGGGAGAAAAGAGAACGAATAAGAGTGTGTGTGTGACTGGGGGTGAGTGGGAGGGTATCAACCCCCTTTGCTCTTCAGTAAGCCTCACACCGCCTCGTTCCGACACTTCCCCAGGAGCCACTAGAGGGCACTCTTGTTCTACACAACGGTGCCGGAGAGCCCGACTGGGCGGTGGCTCCCCGGAAGCCCGAGTGCGTGGGCCGGCCTGCCCGCACAGACCGCTCTCCCGTCCGGGGCAGGCTGGGAGGGGAACCCCGCGCTTCGTCTCCGGAGGAGCAAACCACAGAATCAATCAAATCCCAACAAAAACTTCTCTGCGGTCCACTTGGCAGGCGGTCCAGCTGGAAGGGGCTAATATTAAGGAAGCGTGCAAAGCCGGACTGAGATCCCTGCCAGGGCGCGGGACTCCCGGCCAGTGTGCGGGGAGGAGGTCCGCGCAGGTGCGGGCTGGGGGGGCCTGTGCGCTGCGCGGGTTCTCCCGGCCCCGGCCCCAGGCGCCCCGCCCGCTCGCCAGCCGCTCGCCAGCCGCGCACCTGCGTGCGCTTTACGGGGCCCAGAGGCCTGAGTGCCCCCGTGAGGCCCCTGGCTCAGTCAGAACGCTGGTATGTGCATTGCCCTCCGCCAGGTCAGGGGCAGGTTAGAGCCGCGAGGGAGCCCGGCCGGCGGGGTCTGAGGAGGGACCTTTGTCCCCTCCCCTGCCCTGGGAGGTGCTGTGCATCTGGGGTCACTTAGAGAGGAAGTTCGTTTGAAACAGCCGTGAGTAATCACAACTCCTGGGAGAGGGCTGCTCAGGAGCGGCCACTGCGGGCCAGTGTCCCTGGGCCCGTGTGCCCAGCTGCAGCAAGGGCTGGAAGATGTTCATGACCCTCTGTGGGTCGCTCCCACTCCTCAGGGGCCATGGGAAGGATGACTTCCTCCCAAGTGTGTCCTGAAGTTTTTCTCCCGTGTGCGTTTTGCTCTGCCTGGAATCTGGTGGAGTCTGTCGAAAAGCACAGCCTTCCTTCCAGGCCCCATCGGATGTGGCCTCCGCCTGGGGCCTTACCTGAGAGCCCCAGCTGGAGGAGAGGCACGGGCTCTGCCCTCCCTCTTAGCTTGCGTCCTTCTCAGCTCTGTTTTATCCAGGTGCCGGAGTCATTATGCTTGCTAAACAGAATTGTTTTCATTTCTTAATTTTCAATACCACATGGTTCAATGCTTTCTTGCCTATGATGGTAGTTCAAAGTAATCCTTGAGTTCTCCTCAGTCAACCTCTCTAGGAGTTCTCATGTGGCCGGTTAAACACTGTAATCCTTTTCTCTGTTGTTAAAGAGAGGAGACCAGCCTGACCTGTAGTGGCGCAGTGGATAGGGTGTCAACCCGGGCCACTGAGGTCCCAGGTTTGAAACCTGGTCGCAGGCTTGAGCGTGGCTCATCTGGCTTGAGCGCGGGCTCACCAGCCTGAGTGCAGGATTGCCGACTTGAGTGTGGGATCATTGATACGATCCCATGGTCACTGGCTTGAGCCCCCTGTTACTGGCTTGAGCTCAAGGTTGCTGGCTTGAGCAAGGGGTCTCATACCAGTCAAGGAACGCATGAGAAGCAATCAATGAACAACTAAAGTGCTGCAACTATGAGTTGATGCTTCTCATCTCTCTTCCTCTCCCTTTCTCTCACAAAGAGAGAGAGAGAGAGATCAGATGACACAGAAAAAATGGAGATAAAAGCTTTCTGTTTCCTTCACGCCTCCAAAAGCTCACACCATATATGAAGTTCCTAGCCACTGAGACACTGGGAGGCTGATGAGATCATTCACCCTTCTACTCCTTGAGGTCCTATCGACACAATGAGGAGTATGGATCCAGCTTCTGGATCACCGGGCAGAGAAAACACCAGGACTTCTTTTATGCAAGCAGAGCTGGGGGATTTTATAGGCAAGTTGTTAGGAACACAGGCTTTTCCTATTTGCAGTTAGGTTGGGGGTCCTGATTTGACCTATGTTCTATTCAAGTATGTGTAATAATTGTCCAAGCCATAATGAGATTCTACCATGTGCTTCGACTGGCTTAAAATAACAGTGCACTTGGCAAACAAGATGGGAGCCCAGCCTAGGAACCCAGGCTTAAACTGATAGTAACTTCTAGCAGATGAGAGAATTGTCGGAGGGCAGTTTGGGAAGATAATTTGATTCTGTGACCATCTCAAAGCTCCGTGGCATAGGCATATCGATTGCCCTCATACCACAGGACACTACAGGAACTGGCAATGAAACTCACGGGGACGAATATGTGGGTAAGTCTGCTCCCTTCACCGGCATTCGCAGTAGTGTGTCAGAGGCATTACTCATATTCCTACTGTTCTTTGTGTTGTACAGATTTAATTATAACAGATGTAGTCCTTACCCACTAAGACAGAAAACACAGGAACATGCAAATATGTGGTGAGACACATTATAATTAACACATTATACAAGGAGAGAGACAGAAGGAAGATCAGCTTCTGGGCCTGATTTTTGAAGCCTTCTGAATTCTGGCACTAATATATTTTGTGGCCTTTCCCTTCACCACACAAAACATCCTCTATTATTCCAGTCACCTGAGATGATGTGCCACATCCCCAAACAAAATGGCCATTGAACTTCTGTACTCCCAAACCTTTAGTAAGCTCTCCTTCCGGCCAGCATCTCCTAGACATATGGCCCATCCTTCCAGCTCCTGCTCGTGGCTCTCAGCCTTAAGGGTTTCCCGGATTCCCAGGGCCGAATTTATTCCCCTTCCTTACACTCCCACTCCCATATATTTACCCTCTTGTGGTTTGTCTTCAAGTGTCCTCTGTGGGGAGGGACCAGGTGTCCGAGCCCTAACTGTGGGGTCTGGAAGTGCGGCCAGGGGCGGGGTGGGGGCGGGAGCCCCCTTCACAGGCAGTCAGCAGGAGAGATGAAGAGTCAGGCGAGACGGCGGGTGTGTGTGTGTGTGTGTGTGTGCATGCACACATGTGCACAGATAGGCTTTTCCATATGAGATCGTGTCCAGAAGCCATGCCCAAAATTCATTTCATGACTATAAGGTCATGGCTCCTTAGCTATCTATTCAAATACGCTCAATCAAAGGGATAAATATATCAGTTTTATCAGATTTTGGCAGTGTTACCTATAATGTCAAAGTGCACTCTTGTACCCTCATTAGGGAAAAATAAGACAATCCCAAGCGGTACAGGATCTGTTTCAGGGTCCACAGATGTCAAAGTGCAAAAGAGTGTGGTGACTGAGAATCAGTCTTGCAAAGATGAGCAGGGAGAGTTCATCTACTAGGGATTGACAGTCAGTACACAGTTTGGTACTCCAGCTCTTGTCTGGAAAGAACCACATCTTGTCGTGGGCTCTCAAAGCTTGGCAGCCAAAGAAATACCAATCCAGGGCTCAGGCCCTGCTATAGGGATGAGGTGAGTTTGGATTTTTCAGTTCCTTGGGCCTTAGATTTGTCCATCACTCTGAAGGCTGTGGAGAAAGAAGAAGACAGGGACCACTTCTTTTCAGTCTACCAGAACTGCCTACATGTTCTGCTCTTGCCCCTCAGTTTGGAATCAACTGCTTGGAAATGTCATCTTTACCTTAAAGTGTGCATTTACCAGTGTTTCACCTGAGTCACTGAACAGAAGAGCGATGTCTGTAACAAGGGTCCCCGAGTGAGTGGAGGTGCAGAGGGGAGACCGCAGCCTTGATGGACAGCTATGCAGAGAGATTGTATCTGCTTGGAGTGGGCTGGGAGGAAATGTATTCCATAGCCAGAAACAAATGAAAAACCCTCAGAAAACAACAGGGAAAAAACCCTGGTTTCCTAAACATCTTGGTTTAAGATGTCTAGTCACTGTAAAAAATAAAAGCATTTTATAATCCTCTAATCTGCATTGTGATCTGTACATTACTAATCAGGGAGTTAAAACAAAACAAACAAGAAAACCTTGGGGAGTTATACACTCAGTCACAGAGAACTCCCGGGGGGCTGATGGCATGTTCACACCTTTGGCAAAATGGCTTAGTGCCTGAGTGAAGAATGGAATCTGGATGAAATGAAAGATGTAAACCAGCAGGGCTCTTGTTCCAGCATTGGAGGACAATGGTTTTCCATGTTGGCCGCATGTGTGAATCACCGGGGAGCTTTAAAAGTACTGGGGCCTGGGTCCAAGCTTAGAGACTTCGGCTTAATGGTCTGGGGTAAGGCTTGGCATTGGGGGTTTTAAACTCCCCAAGTGATTCGAAGTGCAGGCACGACTGAGCATGGTGGGTAGAAGGAAGAAGGGGAGTATGTTTGCAGCTGGGGGTGGAGGGGAACCAGACAGCTTTCTAACCATTCTGTCCTGAGTTTATTTGGAATAAAATAAGCTTTTCTTTACTCTTTTAGAGTGCCATGTTAGGAGGTCACATTTTTTTTTAACCTGAAAGGAAGATGTGAACTTTTGAAAAGCATGCTTTTTATTGAATAGTCTGAAATGAGCATTTTTGCTATTTCAATAGAACTGCTTTATTTAATGTTTCTCTTGTATCACGTACACTAGTAATAGGAACACGCTTCCCAACACGTACCCGGGGGTGTGTTTAGTTCTTTACAGCACAGAGTAAGAACCGAGTCAGATGAAGCATTCACAGAGCGAACAAACTAGGCATTTCTCTAGCACTGAAAGGGGAAAACTTTGGTTCTTTTCTTGAAGTTCAAGTTCTATAAAGTCACTTAGATCTCTCTCAAGCTGTTCACAGCGATTTCCCTACAGAGTGCTTCAAGCTCTTTAGACAAGAGGAACAAGGGGATTACATATATCATCCAGGACCCGTACTCTATTTTCTAGATATATATGTAATTATCTAGATAATGCTAGCTACCTTTGTTATAACTACCATCTCCTTAGCCACAAACACCTTCAAACAAGTGCAGAGTTAAAAGAACCCAAACTCCTATAAATTTCAGTGAGGAAGCTTACAATGACTGAAGATTTTAAAGGCTCATTTCTCTATATATTTGCTTCTTATTTTTTTCCTACACCTGACTAAGAGCCTTATGTATAAGTATTCTTATAAACAGTCTCATATATTATCTTTACTTTTTTTTTTAGGTGAGAGGAGGGGAGATAGTGAGGCAGACTCCTGCATGTGCCCCAACCAGGATCCACCCAGCAAACCCATCTGGGGCTGATGCTCAAACACTGAGTCATTTTTAGTGCCTGAGGCAGTCTCACTCCAATGAGTTATCCTCAGTGCCCACAGCTGATGCTTGAACCAATCGAGCCACTGGCTGTGGGAGGGGAAGAGGGAGAGAAGGGAGAAAGAAGCAGATGTTACTTCTCTACCCTCAGCTGACTAGAATAGAACCCAGGATGCCCATATGCTTGGCTGATGCTCTATCCACGGAGCCACCAGCCTGGGCCTATATCTCACGTTTACAGCATCTATTGCAGACTTTCTGAACTGGAACACTAACTGGAGTGTTGCTGGTTAAAGTAAATACCACCTTCCTGTTCCTTCCAGCAGCTCTGCTACCTTCCCCTCATGGGCACCTTCCTGCCCCTGACTGCTCCCAGCCTCTGCAGCTTGTCTTTGCTCCTGGGGGCTCTGAGTGGCCTTTCAGAAGGGCTGCAGCTGATGTGGCTGCATCTGCACCAGCAGGGCCTTTTCCTCCAGGTAAGGGGCCTCTATTCTAACCTTATTATTTTTTTATTTATTTCAAATGTCATTTGAAATCATCACCTGAAGCCCACATGTTACCAGGTTTCTGCACACACTCACAGCTGGAACAGCACAGCTGTCGCTGTTCTTTACGTCTTTCAGGTCCTCGAAACCAATTCCAAGCGCATTAAAGAAACACATAAAAAACACAACAGAAAAGAAACTAATAAGAAAATAAAGATACATATTTTTCTGATTCCAGAACTATGGATACATAAAAGATATAAATGAAATGGAAGAAGTCACAAAGCAAAAGATAAATAGATTTAACCATATAAAAAGGGAACACTTCTGTATGTCAAGATAATACTCTAAAAATTAAATAGTTGGAAAATAGCAAATAAAATACTGGAGAAAATATGTCAACACATATAACAGATAATAGAGGAGAAGTGCCTTATATTAAAAATACGGATGCATCATTAATAAAACAGGTAACACCCCAGTAGAAACATAAGCCAAGGACATAGAAAATGCATAAAAGCAATATAATACTAACAGTAAAATTTTCCACCTCACAAATACTCAAAGAATACAAATTAAATAAGAATACCATTTTTCATTATGAAGTTGATTTTAAAATAGTACTGTTTTTGTTGAGGTAAATTGTGAAAACAAAATGTTCTCATTTCCTATTTCTACTCAGACCTCTACAAATAAGCTTGTCTGAGGTAAGAAAATTGAACTGTTAATCATATGAAATAAGGTTCTAAAACTCAATGGATTCCAAGGCAAAGAGGATAGTGAGTAATTTCTAAACCAGAATGGTTGAAAGAGCTGAGAGTGTTTAGCTCAGAGACTAGAATTCTAAGGGGAGACATATTGAGAAATTGTTAAAAGGAAGGTACAGGTTTACTCTGCTTTATTTTTCTAAAGTAAGGGGAGAAATGGGAAGAAAACACCCTTTGGCCACATTTGAAGAGGATCTTTCCTACAATCAGAGCCGTCTAGTCCTAGAGTGGGCCAACTCATGAGGTGAGCAGTCTCACCAAACAGAAGCTGACAAGCTTCTGTCAAGGATGTTAAAGATGAAACATCTTGATCTCTATAAAGTCAAATTTCTTTCTTTTCTTTTTTTTTACAGAGACAGAGAGTCAGAGAGTGGGATAGATAGGGACAGACAGACAGGAACGGAGAGAGATGAGAAGCATCAATCATCAGTTTTTTGTTGCAATACCTTAGTTGTTCACTGATTGCTTTCTCATATATGCCTTGACCGTGGGCCTTCAGTAGACCAAGTAACCCCTTGTTCGAGCCAGCAACCCTGGGTCCAAGCCGGTGAGCTTTGCTCAAACCAGATGAGCTCGCACTCAAGCTGGCAACCTTGGGGTCTCGAACCTGGGTCCTCCGCATCCCAGACCAATGCTCTATCCACTGCTCAACTGCCTGGTCAGGCTATAAAGTCAAATTTCAATAAGTATAGGGCTTCCATAGAGTGCTTTATTTTACAAAGAAACTAATTTAAATCATCCGTACAAATGAAGGCAATGGAAACCTGTAGGGAGTACAGGTGGTTAACCAGAGTTCAAAAACCCCAGGTACCAACTAAAGTCAGCAATATAGAGACTCAACACTTAGATGTCTTGAGTCTGCTGAGACAAATGGGGTAATGGCCCTCTGGCCCAGAGAACAGGTCTCCAGCTTCTGTTGTGGGGTGTGTAAGAAGTCCTGGTAGGGAATTCTTGGGTGAAGATTTCCACCAAAGCCCCTTTTGCCAGATCTGTTCGTGTTCCAGAATAAATGTGGTGCCCCCAGGGATCAGCAGAGAGAGACCGTGGTGGGTCAGTTGGTGGCCAGTTCAGCCCGAAGCACTTTCCACACTAGCTAAGATCTGAATGTGGAAATGAAGTGTCAGAATGTGGTCTGTTCCAACATGGACATGAAGTTGTGTTTACAGTCTTAGCACCTAAGAGTTACTTGAGTATTTTCAGAACCAATTTGTCATTTAATGTTAATCAAACATAAAAGGACAACTCTCTAAAGATGCCAATGTTTTTCTTTTACATAAAATTTAATGGGGGTAAAATCAAAGCAAAAATTGTAACTCAGAGCAATGAGGGAAAAAAAAGTATGTAGAGTAATAGAAAAAAGAAGATAGTCATTTCTTCCCAGAATAGGCATAAGATTCTTTTTTTTTTTTTTTTGTATTTTTCTGAAGCTGGAAACGGGGAGAGACAGTCAGACAGACTCCCGCATGCGCCCGACCAGGATCCACCCGGCACGCCCACCAAGGGGCGATGCTCTGCCCACCAAGGGGCGATGCTCTGCCCCTCCAGGGCGTTGCTCTGCCGTGACCAGAGCCACTCTAGCGCCTGGGGCAGAGGCCAAGGAGCCATCCCCAGCGCCTGAGACATCTTTGCTCCAATGGAGCCTTGGCTGCGGGAGGGGAAGAGAGAGACAGAGAGGAAGAAGGGGGTGGGGGGTGGAGAAGCAAATGGGCGCTTCTCCTATGTGCCCTGTCTGAGAATCGAACCCGGGTCCCCCACACGCCAGGCCGACGCTCTACCGCTGAGCCAACCGGCCAAGGCCGACATAAGATTCTTGATTCATAGGATCCTTGGGATTCTTTCAGCTAAAATCAAAGCAGCTGAAGGAGAGGCTCCTGCAGATATGAAATTCAGACATTTAATATGGAACCTATTACCCCCTGGGCAGAAGTACTCTGCACCTCTCTCAAGGCACCGTCCACAGGCTGCTCCCTGCAAGTTTGTTTCTAATAATAGAGATGCACTCTTTCAGGGCAGAGACCTGAGAATCCCTTCCCCGCCTCCCCCAAACCTCCCACATTAAATAGCTTTGGAAGGCTGGGTGCTGACACGGCCTGTCATTAGGTTGATCAAGAGACATTCTGGTCTGAAGCATTCACATTAAAGTTTATGTTCAGACTTTTTTTTCTTAATTTGTCTACTTGGGATTCCTGAGTTCTTACAGTTATGGGACCACAATTCATTTACAAATTTAGCCCGATTAATCTCTATTGCAAGTTAGACTGCTGAAGAGGAAGAAGTTATGTCTGGCACCAAGTATGATCTCAATAAAAGTTGATGAATGGTTGAAGATATATATACTCTCCAGTGTCCCTGGGAAACCTTCCCTGCTCACATCTTTCCCTTGGAGACAGACCTCTGGGGTGGCTCTGTTAGGTGCAGAGAAGCTGCTAGTGTCTGGGTCTGGGTCAAAATATAATATGTTGAGAATGATTTTTTAGAGACCGCAAATTAAACCATTCTACAATGACTCCCAGTATTTAACAATCCTTTTGAGAAGAGCATAGAAGAAATAGAAGGGAATCACCCAATTTTGCTAAGAAAAAAATTTTGCTTTTACTAAAATTCTGTGACTGGGAAGCAGAATCGTAGAAGTAGCTCAGAGAATTTTACAGAAGAATCTGAAATCAGGACTGGTGGAGAAAATTTAATGGACTGGGATGAGTTTGGCCTCAAGGAGAGAACATTGCTGAGTAACCTAATACTTTAAAAAATTATTCATTATATAAAGAGCCCCAGATGAAATTAACCAGAAAGTACCATGGCAGAGTTCAGTTATCCATACCATTATAATTTTATATTACTGGACCCTCAGGGTGGTACAGTGTGAAGATTATGCCAAACGCGGAGTCAGAACTGAATGCTAGATGTTTCCTAGTGCTGTCACCTAATAGTTGTGTGACTCTCAAGTAAGTGACTTAATGTACTGAGAGCCAGTTTCTTCAACTCTAAAATGGGAGAGAGGCAGGAATCGTTCTGTTTGTTTCATGGTGGTGCTTAGAAGGTTAAGTGAGATAATGGCTATTAAAGCTCTTTATTACCTATAAAGTCCCAGCCACAGGCACAGCAGGCCCCAGTGTTCTTATATAATTAGGTGTTCTTATACAATTCAGACAGACTTGAAGCTGCGGGCACTCCTTCCCCAGAGGTTACTAAACACAGAACATCTTCTGGCCCAGATGTCCTAGCCACAGAATGTCTGACGGCAGGAAAACACCTTGAAATGTCATTCCACTCCAGGCTTCTTCGCATCTGCTGAGCCCCTCGGGTTAGTGTGTCACAAGAGGACAGCCAATGTGATCAAAGTTGTTCTCTTCCTTTTTAATTTTTGGATAGTTTTCCCTCCAAATGGAATTGAACAAGACACATAGGGAAGAACCCTGGGATCTAACCAAACACCTGCTCCTGGTTTGACTCCCCCCCCTCCCCCCAAAGTGAGTCCCTGTTTTTCGGTATAAGTTGACTTGTTTGGCCTGACTTCATGTTGCTTCTCTGTTGAAAGACATTGGAGATGTTTCCGTCTGGGGCAGAATTGATTCCATAGAGGACAATGTTCATTGATATGTGATCATATGAAGCCCTGGACAGATTCTCTCCTGTGCATATGGTAGAGCTGCCCCCAAAGGCCGACTTATCCAGAAGAGGAACTATTGGCTTCGGTGCGAAGGGTCAGTCCACCTCACAGAAAGGTCAGAAGTCAGGGAACAGGACAGGGAGGGCCCTGCGCTGATTTTTTGGAGAACTAGCTTGATATTTAACCCCCCCCCCTCCTGGCACAGTCTCTGTGTGTGGCCTTCTAGTGTCTTGAAGAACTACTTTGCTGCTGAGCACAGAGACAAATGCTCCACACGTGAAGTGGGAGTGGGGGGAAAGGAATGGGAGAGAATGGCAGAGTTTCAGAGTGTGATGGGAAGCAGTCATTGTTGACCTTGGCCTCCCGCGGAGTGAGGAACCGGAACCAGCGCACCTCCGAGAAGGCCGGGCGCTCGGCCTCTGGTCAACAGGCTGCGTTCTGAGAAAGCCCACCCGCCCCTGGTCAGGCGGGGCAAGCCTTGGGAAAATGAGCTCATTTTGTGGTGAAATCTTTCTCTTTTAAGTCGCACTCTCTGCTTTTCTGTCATTTTAGGGATTCTAGGCCAAATCTGTGCCCTTTCAGTGAGCAGTCTTTTGATTATTGAAGAAAGCCCTCATGACTTACCTAACTTTTCCTCTCTGAATCAAACCTGCCGTTTCCTCCAGTCCTCCCTGAGGACTATGTACTATAGATACAGGGAGTACCCACTTTTTGTCTGGGTCCTGGAATGAGAACTTTGTCTTATATAAAGAGTGGAGAGTTGATGGGTGGGTCTTATGATTTGTTCCCTCACTGAGATGAGAAACAGGAACCTTCACTGTGGACCTGGGTGCTTGGATGATGCCTGATCAGTGTCCCCAAAGGTGCCTCCTGTGCAGTAATACCAGAGGTGCATGAACCTGAGTTCACACGGAGATGTCCCATCAGAGATTCCAAATATCTCCAGCCCTGCTGGCAATTTTATGAGAAGGCAAATTCTCAGACGTTCTCTAATCAAAAACCTTTGCCAGTGTCTCCCTCCTCTTGAATCCCCAGGCCACAATGCCCAACTGGTGGCTCGAATGAAGCACTGACTTACTCTATATCAGGGGTCCCCAAACTTTTTACACAGGGGGCCAGTTCACTGTCCCTCAGACCATTGGAGGGCCGGACTATAAAAAAAAACTATGAACAAATCCCTATGCACACTGCACATATCTTATTTTAAAGTAAAAAAACCCCAAAAAAACCCCCCCAAAAAACAGGAACAAATACAATATTTAAAATAAAGAACAAGTAAATTTAAATCAACAAACTGACCAGTATTTCAATGGGAACTATGCTCCTCTCACTGACCACCAATGAAAGAGGTGCCCCTTCTGGAAGTGCGGCGGGGGCCGGATAAATGGCCTCAGGGGGCCGCATGCAGCCCGCGGGCCGTAGTTTGGGGACCCCTGCTCTATATCCTCTTCCAGGTTCCCCCCGACAGGAGCCACGCCTGGTTCCCCTGCTCCCAGAGCTTTCCATCCTACCCTGAGCAAACGTGGCTTCAGGCTGCAGCTAGGAATGAGCAGACACAGAACACGGAGTCTGGCCCCAGAGGCTTATAAAAGAGAGCAGGAGACACCACAGGCTGAGGTCACTTCCTAGCATTTCCTTCCATCTTGACTGCAGAGTCGCTGCGTCGGAGCCACACCCTTCCTTGCGAGACCCCGTCCCAGCACCAGCGAGGGCTCTTGCTCTTACTAGTGCGTAGTTAGCAGAGTGCTGGATGTGGCCCTGAACGTGAAGGTGGCAATCCCTTCCAGTCCGAGATGGCAGAGCACAAGGTCAGAGCCACTGAGGTCTCGGATGGAGAGGTGCTAGATTAGCAGTAGTTTACAGGAGAGAAACGGGTTTGGAGAAGTGAGTGAAGGGCCCAAAATTCCACTCTGGAGCAGTTGCAGGGTTATAACTGGAATCCAGTTCTGGTGACTTCCAATCTGCAACTGTCTTTAATATGAAATAGGTAAAATCATTTGTGGTATCTGTATTTATGCTTATACATGTATGTGTATGCATGGACGTATACAATTTTCTTTTGTATGAGGCTTACTTTGATTCTTATAAAAAGCCCATCTGATAGGTAAGGGAGCTGAGGTTTGGTCACACATGCAAATGGTAGCAACTGAGTTCTTTTTGTTTGTTTATTCAGTGAGAGGAAGGGAGACAGAGACAGACTCCTGCACGGGCCCTAACTGGAATTCACCCGGCAAACGAGCTAGGGGGCAATGCTCTGCCCATCTGGGATGTTCCTCCGTTGTTCAGTAACCGAGCTATTCTTAGCACCTGAGGTGGAGGCCATGAAGCCAACCTCAGCTTGGGGCCAACTTGCTCTAATTGAGCCATGGCTGCAGAAGGGAGGCAGAAAGAGAGAAAGAGAGATAAAGGGAGAGAGAGGGGGGGGGAGAGAGAAGCAAGAGGAGGAAGGGTAGAGAGGCAGATAGGTACTTCTCCTGTGTGCCCTGACCAGGAATTAAACCCGGGACTTCCACACACTGGGCCAATGCTCTACCACTGAGCCAACTGGCCAGGGCCTGCAACTGGGTTCACATCCAGGCCTTCTGATTCCAGTTCCCTTTTCTTCCAGTGGCGTGACATTGTTATTTGACCTCAGTAGGTCTGACCAAATTCTTCTTCAGGATCCCTGTGGAATGGCTAGGCATTTGGTCAGCTCCTTCTGCGTGGTACACATGGTCTTCCTGACCCTGGGCAGGCTCAGTGCCTAAGCTCTTTGGTTCCAGAGGACTCTGAACTGCCACAATCAGTGCTAAAGAGTCAGCCCCTCTGTCAGACCTGACCTTTAGGTCATTTCTGAATGACAGTGGGAGACTTACACAAACTTGTGGTCCTCAGACTATCAGAAAAGTATGAGAATTTTAGAGCTGGAAAGGGTCTTACCAAATATATAGCAACTCTTGAATCTTGCAGATAAGGAAACTGAAGCCTAGGGATTAGCATTAAAGGATTTTCCCAGCTCAGATGATTCTTTAGTAAACCAGAACCAAGTCTCCTGCCCAAGATGAAGACCAGGACTCAGCACCCCCGTCATGAACTACTGGGACGGTGAGAGGGAGGGGCTGAAACACGGAGGAGAGTTCTGTGATACACTATAGGTAGAACTGAGAGGAGAGAAAAGGAGACACAGCAGACACGTAGCCAGAAACCAGAGCCAGAATGTGACCCAAGACTGAAAACACAGATCTAGGGTGGGCTCACCAAACTCAGGAAGTGCCTTCCCAGATTGTGTTTTGTTCCATTGCACAGACAGTTGGGAGCCAAATGCAAACCACCAAGGTTGCAGTGCAACAGTGAACAATTAAAGCGCAAATAGTTGTGGGCAGCTGTGGGAGTGCAAGCCACCTGCTCCAAGTTTACAGCTTTGTTAAACTTGGTAAACATTAGAAATGCAACGGGAACGCTCCCAGTCTGAACAACATCCCATCCCCTTCCTGGGAGGCCTTCCTTGGGGAGCTGGGGTGGCTTTACCCTTGACCAGGCCCTTCTCACTGTGGCCCAGAGCTGCTTTCTGTTGATAGAGGTCACTGTTGTCAATCGTCTGTAGTAGAAACCGAAGGAGGTAGGGAGAATTGCAGAATCGTATATTTATATTTATAGTTTGAAAGGACGACAAAGGCCCCAGGATAAAATTTCTCTCCTGTTGTTCAGATGAGAAAAATGAGATCCAGAAAGGTGATGTGCCCAGAGTTACAAAGTTAGGGGCAGAACTGACTTTTTTTTTTTTTTAAAGATTTTATTTATTCATTGTACGAGGGGGAAGAGAGAGAGAGAGAGAGAGAGAAGAGGGGAGGAGCAGAAAGCATCAACTCCCAAATGTGCCCTGACCAGGCAAGCCCAGGGTTTCGAACCGGCAACCTCAGCGTTTCCAGGTTGACGCTTTATCCACTGCGCCACCACAGGTCAGGCAGGGGCAGAACTGACTTTTGATGTCTGAACGACCTTTGTTGAGTGCTCCATCCTCGAAGCTGCACAAGGTTTATAAACGATGACAAACAGGGAGGTACAGCATTGCAGAATGTTACTGCTGGAAGGGACATGGTTCTCAATACCTGGTTTTAGGTTCTCACATGTCTAGGGGTGCTATTGGCATTTAGTGGGCAGGGGCCAAGGATGCTAAAGAGCTTACAAGGTGATCATCCTGCCTAATGAAGAACTGTCTTGCTGAGACTCCTCGAATGACCTTGTTGAGAAGTATATATACTTTGTTACCATTTTACATTACAGTCGAGGGTTCCAAGCCCGGAGGCAGAGATGCTTGATGAGGGTCCCAAAGGGAGTCAGTAGTCCCCTGACTCCATCCCACTGAGCCCCTGAGTTAGTTAGCGGCACCCTTGGTGCCTTCAGCAAACGGGCGAGTCCAGCGCCCTCCTACCCGGCCCCTGCTGCCCTTGAACCTGAGGACTTACTTGGACTTCAGGCCCTCCTGTCCGTAGGGCTGCAGCAGATACTGGTGCACAAGCTTGTCCCTCAGAGTACCAGCCAGCTTGATTTTCTTTCTTGATCTGTGCAGGTTGATGATGAAAAGTGTAATGGACCCTCGGACATAGTTGTGGCTGAGATTCAGAGAGAGAGAGAGAGAGAAGGAAAAGATGGAAACAAAGTGGTCAGTTAAATGCTTCTAAATAATTTACAGACTGCACGAAACAGGACTACCTCAGGAAAGGGCACTTATTTTATGGGTCTTGGCCACCCTCGACCTTCAGGGACAGGAAGGGCTTGTCACTGTGGTTTCCTGCAGAGAGGATGCTAACTTCTCACCATGCTCCTTTTGTTTTTGTTTAAATGTACTGCAATCATTTGAGAAACAAAAAATGTTTTTCTGAGTATGGAAGTAAAACATGCTGATTGCCAAAAGAAAAGAAAAAAAAATATAGAAAAAAGCAGGAAAAAAAATTCCCATAATCCAAGTATTTTGAGATATAACAACATTTTGGTAAACATCCTTCCATTATTTATTTTTTAGTTTATTAATTGGACAAATACTTACTGAGTATGTGGCACACACATATATATATTTCTCAGTTTTTACATAATTGGGATCACATGGTTTACACAGTTTTTCCAGTTCATGAACATCTTAAACATGTTCCCATGTTATTATATAATATTGTACTTATAGAAGAATGCTCATTTTTTTTCAATCATAGAACTGTTAACAATTTATTTAACTAATGCCTTACTTTTGGGGACTTAGGTTGTTTTCAATTGTTTGCCATTATAAATTATGTGATGAAGCACTTCATTGTACTTAAACCTTTTGCACATCATGATTATTTCTGATGGTTAAAGTCTTCGAACTGGAGGCATTAGGTCAAGGGGGATGTGCACTGTGTGATTCCTCACCCAATAGTCTCAGTGATACCCTTTCTGTGGAATATTTTATGTCCCTGCCCTGTTGAGCCCTAGAGTGATCACATGATTAGCTTTGGCCAATGACATGTGGGTGGACATGTTAAAACCTCTAAGCAGAAGCTTAAAGAGCCAATCAGTGTTTTGCCCCGTCCTTTTTCTCTCTACCAGAAGACCAGCAATGTTCTTGACAGAGAGTGACTGTTGGTCTGCACCCTGGAATAAAGAAAAGAAAAAAATATAGAAAAAAGCAGGAAAAAAATTCCTAGACTATCAGATGATGGGGCAGAGGCTATCGCTGGGCCATGACGGACAAGTAGTGTGAATGAGAAATACATTTTCTTATTGAAAACCATGGGTATTTGAAGGTCCTTTGTTATAGCATAATCTCACTGATCCTGACTGATACACACATTTTGATAATATTAATATTAACTCTCTAGAAAGTTTGTACCAATTTGCTCTGACTGGCTATGTAATAAGAACAAGTATTTCCGTATTTCCTCATAACCTTAAGAACACTGGATATTAACTTTTCTCAGAGAGGTGATAATGCGATTTCAATGTTATATTATTTTATATTTTTTAAAAATTCATACTGAGGGGTAGCATTTTTTTTTTCATTTGCCTGTTTGCCATTTCATTTCTTCTTTTGTAAACTGACTATGTCCTTTGCCTATTTTCTACTGGTTTATAAAAACGGTTTGTTTATTAAAGATAGTGATCCTTTGGACCATGTATGTTACAAAATTTCCCCCAGTTTCCTTTGATCAGTTCAGTTTGTTTACATTGTATTTCATGTATAAAAGTTAAATTTTTCATGAAGTCAAAATAATTGATCTTTTTGACTTCTGCTCAGCTGTTTTACCTTCCCCTAGATTATAAAACTAGTCACCCTTTTGGAATCCTTTTAAACCAGTACAGGATGTTCAGAAGCCTGGGAGAACTATATGCCTACATAGCCTTTCAGCATGTATCAACAAACCTATAATGATTTCCTTCTTTCTTGTAGGAAAAAGATTTTGTTTCTAAGGGGTCCCTTAAGGCTCCATCTGGATGGGTTAATGAGAGGAAACAGAAAAAGTGACCTGATCCTGCCTTCAATGGAGGAGTTCAGAGAAATTCTCTGTCAACTTTGCCCAGAGAAAACTCTCATTCCTTGCAGAAGCAGCATTGTTAGATTCTAGCTCACTGTCTCTGCTCCTAAAGGTGATAATAAAGAGCTGAGTGCCCATGGGCAGGGCAATATGGTAACTTGGATTGTTTATTTGTTGTTGTTGGTTTTTTGTTTTTTTTTGCATTTTTCTGAAGCTGGAAATAGGGAGAGACAGTCAGACAGACTCCCGCATGCGCCTGACCTGAATCCACCCGGCATGCCCACCAGGGGCGATGCTCTGCCCATCCTGGGCGTCGCCATGTTGCGACCAGAGCCACTCTAGCGCCTGGGGCAGAGGCCAAGGAGCCATCCCCAGCGCCCGGGTCATCTTTGCTCCAATGGAGCCTTGGCTGCAGGAGGGGAAGAGAGAGACAGAGAGGAAGGCGCGGCGGAGGGGTGGAGAAGCAAATGGGCACTTCTCCTCTGTGCCCTGGCCGGGAATTGAACCCGGGTCCTCCGCACGCTAGGCCGACGCTCTACTGCTGTGTTTATTTGTTTTTAATAATATAGTTTTCAGGGCTCATCCCTGGATTTTTTTTTTTATTCAATCCATTTGTGCATGGGGCTTGGGAATCTATATTTTGATCTCTCTAGGGTATTTGGCAGAGATTTGGGTTTGGAAATCACTGCCCAGAGCAATCCATTAAGGTTATGAGGAGACTGACCAGAGTAAACCCCACTGGCTGTGTGTCATGATTTGTCTTGCATGTTGAGGGTCACATTATTGTGTTGAAAGCTTTTTGTTTGCCTACATTGATATTCTGAAGAATTATTAAATGACTCTTCTATGTGGTCCCCCCTCCTCGGGTCCTCCTTGGCAGTCCCCTGAAACATGTGAACTAGCTGGTGGAGCCAGCCGAGTTAGGTCGGAAGAGAATGCCATTGTATTTGAGCAGACTTGTATCACCAGAGCTCTGAAGCGAGATGCTGCTAGCCTGTCAGCATTTACCATCACTAAAGAACACCAACTATATTCCATTGATGGGCTTGAAGCTTAACTTGGCTTGTGCAGAATTGAGGAAGACACCATAACTGCTGCTACTCTGGGCTTCCGAGTGCGAATGGAGGCATGCCTGGGTACCCACTTGGCCAACTCTGGTAAGCCCTTTCATCACCAATCATCAAACAGTCTTCTCCAAAGCCAGCATGGAGGAGAGAGAGCCTCGTGCCTGCATTGATGAGAGTTTCTCTTCTGCAGAGCTAGGGCACAATGAGGCCGCAGAGACTACAGAGCAGAGGACTGGGAGGTGGGGAGTGGGAGTGGGGAGAGAGGCCTGAGATCCCAGCATTGCTTCAGGGAAAACTGCCTTCTCAAGCTGCTGGCGGTGGCCTGACTTCCATTTATGTCCGGTATTCTCCCGAGGGAGACAAACCAGCACCGAGAACCAGCCCGGAGACCAGTGCGCAGAGGCTCTGACAGGACCCCTGCAGCCTCCCCAGGTAGGGACTGGCTTGAAGACTGCCTAGCCTGACCAGGTGGTGGCGCAGTGGATAGAGCGTCGGACTGGGATGCGGAAGGACCCAGGTTCGAGACCCCGAGGTCGCCAGCTTGAGCGCGGGCTCATCTGGCTTGAGCAAAGAGCTCACCAGCTTGGACCCAAGGTCGCTGGCTCCAGCAGGGGGTTACTCAGTCTGCTGAAGGCCCGAGGTCAAGGCACATGTGAGAAAGCAATCAATGAACAACTAAGAAGTCGCAACGCGCAACGAGAAACTGATGATTGATGCTTCTCATCTCTCTCCGTTTCTGTCTGTCTGTCCCTGTCCATCTCTGCCTCTGTAAAAAGAAAAAAAAAGACTGCCTCAGTCAGACCTGTCCTTGCGTGGCTGAAGGTCAGGGGCATTAAGCAGAGGTCTTCTGGCCGTGAAGACACATGTTTGACTGGGTAGTTCAGCACTAGCTTGAAAATAATGTTGAAAATCCAGAATGGATATCCTCTGCCCACAGAAAATTAAGCTTGGAACAGTATCCGCTTCCTAAGAAAACGGGGTCTGATGGAAGGCATGGCCTGCAGGCAGTCAGTGCAGGTGGTTCTTGGTTCTCTTAATGAATGTCCCTTTTTGTCTGGTTAAACATCTGTCTTTCTCCATGTCTTTATCACAAGCAGAGAATCCACGGATCTGGAGTTCATCTTTCTGGCTGTTCTTTTGCTGTCTGACGTCTCGTGTTGCCATGGGAGGAGGAGGAAGTGAGTCGGGGAGGGAACGATGGAGACGGAATAGCTTGGATATAACAGGTGGGGAGTGTCATGTGGGGAGGTGCATCTTGACTTCCAGATAAAAAACAGTCACTGTTCTAGAAATGTCTCCAGTGAATCTAGGAGACTAGGAAAGGGAAGGGAGGGTGGGTCAGCTTTGGAATCACAGTCATTCTCATGGAAAGTCAATGTGCTTGAAAACTGGGTTGGTCCATTGTCTCCAAATCTAATTCAAAGTTTTTGGGTTCGGTAAAAGTCAGGCCATGTTTTGCCAAACATTTTTCCCCCTAATTTCAAAGCCCCTGTGTATTTTAAGGGAAATTTAATCCACATGTTTCTGATTCATTTACACTTAACTCATCAAAATATTGTTTTGTAAGAGCCATTTGATGTCCAAGAAGCCTCAGGAACCTTTTTTATGAGTCTTAAAAAAAAAGTCTTCTGAAAAACAGGAAGTCATGTTTTGCCAATAATAAGTGAACTTGAACCCCAAAAGGCTCAGTTTTGCTTCAGCATCCACCAGGTTCCAATTGGTTCTGAACTTGGCAAAGGACCGCAGCTCCTCCCCAGGAACACACAAAGCCTCAGCGGAATGGTTTAGAAAATGGTTTTCCCCACTCAAAACGTACCAGCTCTCTGACCACGGAGACCTACGGCGAGAATACCACACTGCCACTGTCCTAATCCGTTCATTAGGACTCCAAAGCAGGAAGCGGAAAAGCACCCGCTGCTGTTGGTATGAGCACCTAACTTTTGCTCCTAAATCTCCCGTAAGAGACCATGTTCTTCTAGGTCAGAAATGACCCACAAGGCCATGAGAGACAGTGAGATACTCACGGAGAGGTCGAATATCTGCCCGGGAGAGTGTAAAAGAAATTTCTGTGCTGTATAGGATGCTAGACCAAAGATCTCTAAGGGTTCTTTCCAAATGTACAACTGTTTGTATTATTAGTGGTGTTATTTGTATATAAGGGTGATGTCACAGACCTGTGGAATTCAATATAATGTAAGTGCCAATTGCGGGCAAGATTCTTGGCACATAGCAAATGTTTAACACATGCTGGGGTGCAGGAGTAGTGTTAATAGACACTTTCTTTGGGTTGTTCTAATGGTAAGTTTATACTTTCTCACCCAAGCCCTGATTTGACCAAGGATATATATTTTCAGAGTACTGGTCAGGACTGAATAGAGTGAAGTCAACATGCCCATTCTGGGACATTTTTGTGACCTTGGCCTTGTTGGCTACAGATAAATTAAGTGAGTCAGTGGTGTTTCCTCATGACTGTTGTGGAAGATGAGGGGGACTGACATGACACAGGGCTTCCGGAGAGATGGAGCAGAGACATTTCTCTCTTTGTGCCTGCCTGTCTGGGGTACCTGGCACCCGCTGCCATGGCAGAGACCTGCAGTCTCAGTGGTGCAGCGCCTTAACTGAGGACTTTATCTTTTCTAACAGGAACAAAGAGACCTTCACCACAATGACTATCGTTAAGATCGTGTGTGGAATGGATTCAGGCTTGGGGGCCTTCTTCTTTCTTTCTTCTTCTTTTTCAGTGGGGAGAAGGAGGAACAGCACTGATGGAAGCACAGTGGCAGCATTTTCCCAGAGAGGTTCTGGAGTGACTCCCCATAGAAAGTAGAGGAGAGCCGCGGAGGCAGAGAATATAGAAACTAGGTGATTTGAGTAACCTGTTGGAGGCCTCATTCTAGAGAATGTAGAATTATTAACCACTAACCACCCCTTCTCCTTCTGGCTGATGTAGTGATATCAAAGCAGAAGGGAGCTGAAACTCTAGGTCGGAAGTAAGGTCAATGCCCTATTTATGCATTCATCCATCCATTCATTCATTCATTCATCAAATATTTACTGAGAACTTCTTTATGCCAGTCACTATATTAGACACCAAGAATACAGAAACAAATGAGACACTGGCTCTGAGTTCATGGTATACGCTGAATATTAGTGACAACTTCCGTGAGAACATAAAGGAACGTCAGGATGAACGCTGGCACGAGACTAACTGAGGAGCCCGCTGGGAAGACAGCGGAGTCCTGGTGAGCCCATGCTGCTGACATTCTTTCCCCCGAGTCCTCAGACTGATGGTATAAAGGCCACAAACTGATGCGCTTCCCAAAAGAGACAAAAGGTGCCAAGAATAATTTTTCTCTCTTGAAGCCCGGAGTCCACCTTTTGGGTGGTTACTTCAGGGCCAGGGTGGAGACAAGGAACACAATGTTTCCTTGTGCGGGTGATCAGATAACTCCGGGCCAAGGCCATAAAGCAGTCACTCTCTGTCAGGTATTGGATTGAGCTTCCTGTTGAGCAAAAGGGACGTTGAAAACCTCTGGCCTCTGCCCAAACCATCCTCCCCTCATCCACAATAGGTACTTGTATCTAAAGACAAGACAACTGGCCCTTGGCCCCCTATGCTCAGAGTGATTCTTTGAAAAATCTTATCATGAGAAATTAATTGGCTTGGCTCCTCTCTCATCAAGGAAGGGGAAGGCGCGTCTGTTGTAACCTGACCGCTGGGCTCTTTGTGCTATCCACTGCCCACGATCAGCCCCTGATGGGCCTGCTGGAATGAGGTCAGGCTGGAGGCATTGTCCCCCCCACCCCGTTTCTCTGCATTAAGAGAAAGAGTTCTCTTTTCAGGGGCTGCCTACTCTACTCCTGAAACAGGAAATTATGTAAGAAAGCCGTTTATGGTCTGAAGAGTTTTGCCTTAGGCTCAATTTTTACCTTATTTTTATGTATTATTTTTGACAGAGACAAAGAGAGATAGTCAGAGAGAGGGACAGATAGGGAGAGACAGACAGGAAGGAAGAGAGATGAGAAGCATCAATTCTTCATTGCGGCACCTTAGTTGTTCATTGATTGCTTTCTCATATGTGTCTTGACCGGGGGGGCTACAGCAGAGCAAGTGACCCTTGCTCAAGCCAGCGACCTTGGGCTCAAGCTGGTGAGCCTTGCTCAAACCAGATGAGCCCACGCTCAAGCCGGTGACCTTGGGGCTTCGAACCTGGGTCCTCCGTGCCCTAGTCCAATGCTCTATTCACTGCACCACTGCCTAAGTCAGTTTTTTTTATAAACCTCATGTTTCAAAATATTTTATCTGTCAAGCTTTATTTACTGATAACTATTTTTCCTGTTTGTTTTAAAGACACCTCTAATGGCAACTACTGCTTCAGATCAAAATGAGGAGGATAACTACATGTTACCATGTTGAGTTGTTGTAGGTTCACCCTTCTAAAACAGATTTTGTTCAGCTTCTTAATCCTAACATAGCTGAAAAGATTTTTGAAATTGAATATGGCTCTAAAGCTGACATGACTATGTTTGGGCACACCTTTCATCCTGGGGACGCACTTGGTCTGGGGTTAAGTTTTCAGCATGCGGCTCTCTGGCGTGCGTCTTAGAAATGCTGACTGGTTTCCGCAAGCCCTGCTGGTGGAGCGCAGGCACAGATGTTACATCTCTCACCTTGGTTTAGCCAGAGGCGTACAAAAAAAGCCTCTTGAGCATTACATCAACTGGCACAGAGAAAAAGCTCAGTAAAAATTTGTTGGATGAAGAAGTAAATGAACAAACGGCATGTATTTTTATGGACCTTACATGAATAAAATCCTCTAAATGTGTGAGAAAGGGCTTACTTGGAGAAAAGCTATTTGTAAGAAATCAATCGAAATCCACAAAGAGCAAACAGAATGGGTAATTCCAGAGGCACTTTGCAGTAAGTGTTGAAAAGAAGCCACCAAAAGTGAGGAATCCGAAGAAGGCCCCCAAACCTGAAGCCCCTGGGTGGCTTTCTGTGCCACCTCTCAGAAGACTTACTTGTGGTGGTTTGTGCAGTGAGCATAGATCCTTAGTTTGTCCCGGATCACCCGGCCTGGCCGTGGCTTCCTCTGGAGCCCTGCCACGTGCACAGCCAAGACTTTGGGGCCGATCAAGCGCTTGTAAAGCAGAGAGAGCCAGTAGTCCTGAGGAGAACAGAGAGATGGAGAGTCAGGTATTGAGTGCCCATGACAACAAGTTCTTAGCAGGGGAAACCTTGACCAATGCAGCTAACCCCCTAAGCATGCTCACCCTGAGGAGGCGCTCACCCGGAGTTGAGAGTGAAGCCAGCACTGTCTAAAGTGGCCTTTCAGCTGACCTAGTGGGGGAATATCAGTGGAAGAGGGGCCTCAGAGCCACATACAAACAAATGAATCAAAGTTTCATTTGAAATAATAGTTAGTTGGGGCCTTAAAATTTCAACTTTATTTTCTGATGACTATACTTTCATACTGGTTTATAGCTTCTTTTAATTATAGGATAGAAGATTTCCAATCATAAGAATTGCCACCAATAAGAGACTCCAGAATGTCATTCTCTGACTATTGTCACTGAGGACGCCTAGTGCGGTGCAAGGGAGACAAAGCTCTTCCAGGTCAGAGACCAGAGTCCTGGATTCAAGGGCAGTAACAAAAACAGAAGAAGCATGTTTGCAAACCGTGGTGCTGATTCTGGGTCATCCTCAATAATTCTAAAATAAAACAATAATTTTAAACTAAAAAGAACGTGACTTTTTTTTAACTATTCCAGGGTCCATTTGGAACTGATTAATAAACATTCAATTTGTAACCCACACATGTAGTTGAACTTACAAAACCTATTCATTAACACCTTAATTTGTATGGTATTTGCTATTACTATATTTTTTTGTATTTGATACAAACATAGAATTTGCATTTGCATTATGTAAGTGCTTATCACCTGTTGGGCTAATGGCTTACGATGTAACACAAGACTTTCTCATTGCTGTCAAGGGGCTTCCCCACCACTGCAATTCTGGGACTTAGTGAGCATAGTATTCAGTGCCTGCTATTCAAGGTCTTGAAGACATCAACCATGTCTTCTCAGCCTTCATATTTCCAGGAAGAAGCCTCTTAATAATCTTTTTGTTTTCTTGTGTAGTCACCTATAATATCAGCTGCTTAAAAACATCTGATGAGTTGCATGAATCAGAACAAAGTCTCCAAGTCCCTTTGCCACTGGAATAGATCCAACTCTGCCTTGTGTAGTGGGCTCTACACTTTGCTGGACCATTTACCTTAATTAACTTTAAGTGGCCTTAAGATGGCTATTAAATATAGTCTCCTGTTATTGAAACTGGCAAATATTTCATCATGTCCCTCATATAGATAAAAAAATCTTATTGGTTCCATTTGTTCTCACTTGATTACAATGCTGTGTTTTGATTATTACTTTGTGATGTGTTTATCACAATCACCCATATTTCCAATGAGAGAAATGTCCACCTTTTCTTTGCTGATTTGTAATGCATTTTTAAATGTGAGTGGGAAGAATTCTTTTGAATGTACGTAGAGCAAATGTTCTGTCCAAGTTTGTAGTTTGCCTATTATTACTTTTTATAATTTTTTGACATGAAGAATTTAAACAATTTTTACAGGAAAATATGTCAATCCCTTTTTCTCTCAATTTCTCTCTTTTATTTTTAGAAAGTCCTTCCTCACACAAAGATCAGATAAATCTTCAATTATATTTTTCTAGTTCTTGTTATAATTTTAAATTTTAACCTTTTAGTTCATTGAACAATATTTTAGTGTATGATATCAACTTTATTATTTTCTGAATAATTTACTGGTGTTTCAGCATCATATAGTGAATAATCTATCCCTAAGTCCATCTTTATCAGAGACTAAGTTTTGTTTTTTGGTTTTTTTTTTTAATTTTTTTTTAACTTTTATTAACTTTTAGAGAGGAGAGAGAATGAGAGAGAGAGAGAGAGAGAGAGAGAGAGAAGGGGGAGGGAGGAGCAGGAAGCATCAACTCCCATATGTGCCTTGACCAGGCAAGCCCAGGGTTTTGAACCAGCAACCTCAGTATTCCAGGTCGACGCTTTATCCACTGTGCCACCACAGGTCAGGCTAGAGACTAAGTTTTATACATGTGGAAATACATAGAAATATAAATAGTATTATATATTATACAGAGTTATTCTATATAATGTATGACTAACTTATATATAATATCATACATGATACATTTAATTTTAATATATTACATTTACACATGTATTTATAGAATATGTGCATTATATTATATATGTAATACAGATTAAATACATGTAAATATATGAATATATTATATAATGATATTTTATGAAATGTACTGATAAGAAATGCTATATATAATTCTGCATCTGGATTTTCTATTCTCTTCCACTGAATTCTCTACTTCTTTATCAGTTTCACATCAATTTAATGATTAAAATTTACATTTTAATATCTACAGGTTCAAGTCCATTTCATTATTTTTCTTTCTTTGTTCAAATTTTCTTAATTAGTCATATCCATTTACTTTCCCAAATAAACTATGAAATCACTTTTTACAGTGTTTGATGTTTCAGAGAAGTTTGAAACTAACATAGATTTTATTGTTTGGTTAGTCTGTTTATTTTCTATCTTTTGTGTTCTGCCAGGATGCTCAGAGGAGTCACGTTTTTTCCCCTGATATCTGAACTTTTACCAGGAATGTATCAGTCTGGGTTTCTGCATTAGTTTGCTGCTATCTGGGAGTGCTTTTGATAAGCAAGACTAAGGACTTTCTCCAGCCTGTGTGAATGTTCTTTGCACACAGCCTTAGTCTTATTATTTCCTGTTTGCTCTAGCCTCTGTTTCAAGAGTCTGTTAGATCTCCATCCTCAGTGCTGAGCAAGTAGCATCTCTTTTCTCAATGTTTTTTAATCTTTCTGTTTTCTCTCTTCAAGAAGAGGTTTCAAATTTGTCCTGCACACTGCATATCTATTTTCTCCAGGATCTTTTCTGTCATTTACTAGTTTCCTTGTAATATTTCCTTATCTCCTTTAGGTTACTTGATTGGCACTCATTTAATATATGTTTCCGTTTTATGTGCACTATGTATAATTTCCATATAAGGAGAATACATGTAACTTACATGACAATTCTGAACCTGCCTTAAAAGCTAAAGTCATACCCACACTGTTGTATCTAGCTATGGGATTATTCTCTTCCCCATTTTTGTGCTTTTCATTCCATTGGTTCATATTTTAATTTTCTCTTAAACGATATATTATTTAATTTGTTAGCTGTTAAAAAATGGTATCATGCTATATGTAATTTTCTATGACTCACATTATGCTTCTAGGATTCTCCAGGTTGTTCCACCTACGCACAGTTCATTTTTGTATACTTCATTGTGTGAACGTACTACAATTTATTTATCTATTTTTCTGCTGATGGATGTTTGGGTTGTGTCCAGATTTTTGCTATTATGAACAATGTGGCTTTCAACATTCTTGTTCCTGTCTCCTCCCAAGACACAGGTGAAGAAATCTGGAGAAACATGACTCCAATTGTGATTCGAAGGCAGCGGCAGCCTAGGAACTTGTGTGCTTTGTAGAAATGCAAATTTACAGATTTTATCCCAGACTTACTGAATCAGAATCTCCAGAGGTGGGACCTCCGAGCTGCCTGGCTCTTCAGGTCACTGTGTTGCGTATTAAAGTCAGAGAAGCACCGTAGCACCATTCTAGAGTAATACCCAAGAGGGGAGTTGCTGTGTCCTGTGCAGGTATACAGACATTCAACTCTATAGGATACTGCCAAATTGTTTTCAAAAGTGATTCTAATGATTCCAAAGTATACTTCCTTCAAGCAGGGTCTGAGTTCCCTTTGAGCCACATGCCAACACCTGTTATTTTCACAGTTCATAATTTTTGTCAATCTAGGGGGGTATGTTAAGAAGTCCCTCTCATATCTAGTTCATAAAAATATTTTATATTTTCTTTGAAAACTTTTAATTTTTTTTCATAGTTATATCTTTAATCAATCTAGAATTGTTCTGGGATATGGTGTGAGGTAAACATCCAATTTCATATTTTTCCATATGAATAGTCAATTATACCAGCGTCCTTTATAAACGGTCTCTCCTCTCTTCAGTGATCTACATCACCCTCTGCATCATACATCAAACTTCCATATACTCATGGGTTTGTTTCTGGGCTCTCTATCACATCCCATTTTTCTGTTCTGCACCAATAACTCTCTGTTTTAATTACCATTGTTTTATATGTGTCTTGAAATCTCATAGAGGAAGTCCTCCTGTCTTATTCTTCAGTAACGGCTTTGCTAATCTTAGGCCTTTACTCAGTCATAGACATTTCAGAATCAGAATATCAAGTACCTAAACAAAATCTACCGTGACTTTGGAATTTCATTGAATTTACAGATTAAATGAAGAGAATTTATGTTTTTAATAATATTGAGTCTTCTTACCAATTCATATAAAAGGAACTAAAAAAACAAAAAACCTATTCAGGGATCTTTCTTCCTTCCTTCCCACTGTCCCTTTTTCTTCCTCTTTCCTTTCTTTGGAAGTGAAGGTTCATAATCATGTAGTTTTCTTTCTATCAAGAAAGTATCCTAGCTCTTTTATAATGAAAGCAAATCTTGAAAGAAGAAAACATGGGAAACTTTGCAATTCAGAGACTGAAATCAGAACACATTTTATGTTTAGAAATTTTTATTCACCATTTAGTAGTAAGCATAGCAATAAAGAAAATACGGTATTAAGCCCCCAAGTTTTCTGTTGTTGGATTCACTGATTTTCCAATTCTAGAGAAAGCCCGTCCAAAGTGCTTTTACATCCTTTTCCCTCTGCCCATCCTTTTGGTACTATATGAAAATGATTTGTGACAGATTGCTTCCCTTCCACTCAGTGGACACAAAGCCTTTATTTCCCTTTCCCTTTCCTACCCCCTCCCAGAATTCAAGGACAGTGTGTTCACATGAAGCATGTTCTAGGTTAGGCCAGGGGTCCCCAAACTACGGCCTGTGGGCCGCATGCGGCCCCCTGAGGCCACTTATCCGGCCCCCGCCGCACTTCCGGAAGGGGCACCTCTTTCATTGGTGGTCAGTGAGAGGAGCATAGTTGCCATTGAAATATTGGTCAGTTTGTTGATTTAAATTTACTTGTTCTTTATTTTAAATATTGTATTTGTTCCCGTTTTGTTTTTTTTACTTTAAAATAAGATGTGCAGTGTGCATAGGGATTTGTTCATAGTTTTTTTTTATAGTCCGGCCCTCCAACGGTCTGAGGGACAGTGAACTGGCCCCCTGTGTAAAAAGTTTTGGGACCCCTGTTCTAGGCAATAGTTGTGTTTCTTGTATGGTGTAGGCAAATGTGTGCTTTTTTATTTTAAATATATCTGTTCACTTTTAGGTCAGATATGTTGTTTAAGCACACATACATCTGTAATAAAATTGTGTGTTTAAGCCTATAAGCAATATGTTGATAAACATGAAATTTGGGATAACAGTTCCCTTAAGGGGAGCAAGAGAAAGTAGGAAAATAGGATATGAGAGAATTTATATTTTGGTGGGCATTATCAGCAATGTTTTAGTTTTGGGGTTGGGTGGTGGATTCACAGGTGCTGGTTATATTATTTTTGCTTAAAAATAACATGTAGGCATATAAATACTCTTTTGAATGTCAAATAAAATATTTAAAAAGATAGTAAAGAGTAATTATGACTGCATTTGTTAATCAGAGCTTCCTGTCTGAAGATGACATTATCAATCGCCCCATAGATGACATCTCTTTGAATTATTTTACCCAGAGAGAGATGGACTTATGGTGACTTCCTTTTAGTTTGTCATCTCTCCCCTCAGGGGAATGGTGGATTGTGGTTGGTAAGTCAGTTGATGGTAGGTTAAAACCCAGGTGAGTGTAAAATTTTCATGTTTACTGAGCTCTGTGCACCATTTGTGGTCTCCTCTCTCACCTGTGTTCTTTTCTCAATATCTGATTTAACATCCTCCTCCTCCTTCTTCCAAAATCTCCATCCTCCTTTTCTTATCCTTATTTCTCCCTCATATAAATGAGCTCTTAGCTGACTCAAATTGTATTTCCTTCCTCCCTCTCTCCCTGCTTCGGTCCCTCCCTCTTTCTCCTTTCTATTTTATTTTACTATGAATATGTGTCATTTATATAATCATAAATAATTAAACAAGTAATATATTTTCTAAATATCTTTTAAGAAAATAACATGCAAAAGCAGAAAAAAATGATCATTATGAATAGAACAGATAGTTAAGAAAAAAAGAATGCACACACCTCTCTAACAATATGAAAAAGGACATTGTGTGAAAGATGGAATACAGTGAGAAGTTTTCAGACAATAAGCACCATCAGGAAGGAAGGCATACAATGGCTTTTTATGTCAATAATAAAATAATTCACAGCAAAGAATGCGTTGCAATTTTCAAGGGACAAAGAGAGACACAAAAGACATTCTTTAAATGTATCAGACATGAGAAGAGATTGAAGGAAAATAGTGTCCATTTATTACTTGGAGAGGGGAAACTAATAACACATGACACTGAGAAGACAGAGGTTTTAAATCTTTTCTTTTTCTTGAGTATTTGTCAAAAAGTCAATTGTCTGAAAGCTAGACAGTGCGGTATATGGAGTAAGTAGAACCAAAATTAATGGGAAAAGAGAAAGAAGCTGACAGAGGGTTGCAGAATTTACTGGATTAATCGCTGAGCCACGTGTTCCTCGAGGACTAAAATTATTTACCCATTCCTACAGCCCGTGCCTAGTGGAGTGCCTGGCCTATAGCAGGTGCTAGAATTCAATTATGAAATGCGGACTGTGTTTAAGGCTCTGTGCTAGGCGGCATTGGGGATAAGGTGGTGAATAAGGCACATACAGTTCTTGCCATCATGAAGAAAAGAGTCCTTAAACCAATGAGTTAGGCAATTAATTAATTTTAATAGTACTAATGGTAATAGGTGGAATCTTTGAGATCATATAATAGAAGATATGACCTAGTCTGGGGGTAGGGGACAGTCAGGGAAGGAGTCCCTCAAAGAGTGACATTTAAGATTTGAGGAAAAGATGGAGGAAACAGGAAGTGTGTTGGGCAAGAGAAAGAACTCGTGCAAAGGCCCTGACATGGGAAGGTGTTTGGAATGTTTGAGAATTGGAAAGCGGACCAATTCAGCTTAGAGCTCAGCAACTGAACACAAGATGAGGACAGTAGGGCCAGGTTGATAATAGACCTCAGGGTTTTAGAACGTCTTAAAATAAATGGGAAGCCACTTCAGAATTTTCAGAGATAAAGTGACATTCAATTTACATTTAGCAAACTGACTTTCGCAGCTGTGCAGAAAATGGATTGAAGAAAAACTATTTAGGAAGTTAGTTAGTAGAAAGATGATGATAGTTTGATTAAGGTGAGGAAATTAAATTAGAAAGAAGACAAGAGATTTGAGAAATATTTAGGAGATAAAATTGATTGGACATGGTGATTGACTAGATATAGAGATTGAGCATTAAACAGGATTCATAGCATTTAAAATGTTCAAATCCTTAATTCCAGAGGATGGGGTGGCTTCTGGCAGCACATCAAGGACTGTATTTCCCTTCTGTCCTCAACATCCCCTCTTCCCAACCCAACCCCCAGCCCACAAAAGATCAGTGACATCAAGTTCTGCCAGGATAAGTAAAGAACATACCTAAAAGAAAACAGAATCAATCAAACAGCAGCATAGTAATAACTAACAAATGTGCATTGGTAAATCTTTCCTAACGTGTCCCCGAACTTTAGTTCTGAAGTTTCATTTTGTCATTTTTAGTACGTATGAATTCAGTGCCTATTTTTGAAATGTTTTGTCTTTATACACTCACCACACTTGTTATTTCTCATGTTTGCTGTTTCCCCTAATCTAAGAGCTGGCAGGCGGCCCTTGGTTGAGAGAGCCAGGCTCTGCCCTCCCTCAGCTGCACCCCTCTCCACGGGGTAAGAAGTCCACAGAGCCAAGGACCTCTGCCTCTTTCCAGATCATGTCCTGAGTCCCCATGAGCTCAGAATTCTCTGCTCAGATACTCCCTCACTTGTTGCTAGAACCTGTGTGGACTTGACCTGGAGTCTGACTTCCTTTGAGTGGGCTGTAGCTCTGGACTTTGCACCACTAGTCTGGAAAGGTGACAAGGGGACACTACTTATGGAGGTGTGAGCAGGCTGGGGCTTGCCAACTAGGTTTTCATGCTGCATGGCCAAAAAACCCTTGATACATTATACTACAGAGCTAGGGGTGGGAAGGGGGTGTTTTGCTATGACCCTAGGCTCTTATCAACCCAGCGAAAGCTGTGAATACATTCTCTCATTCTATAGGCATCTTATGAGCACACATTAGTGGTATGCAAGGCATTCTGTTCAGCCTATGTGACACAAAGATGAACAAGACATCTTCCTGTCCTCAAGGAACTTAGGGGCCAAGATACATGTAAACAACTCTTTGTAAAATGAAGCTCACTAAAGTAAACACCACATGAGCAGGAACCACTTATATTCAATACTTTGGGAATTAAGAAGGAGAAACAATCAATTATCACTGGGGGATTGGAGAATGCTTCACAGAAACAAAAAAGGAAAAATAATTTGTTTACAGTTGAAAGATATATACTCAAACCCTAGGAAGTTATTATATCCAAACTTTAGTTTCTTCATAGGGCTTTAATGAGATAATACACCTGGAAGCATCCATCATAGTGCCTGATATATAAAGTTATTTAACACATGTTGCTTATTCTTCTCTTTATTCCTTAAAAGAGTGTTTTAGCCTCATGAAGATAGTAATGCCCACAGTTATGCTTCAAGTTACCCGGAAACATAAACTTAACTGGTGTGTGCATCTGCATGTATGCATGATTTAGAAAGTTTAATAATTGTTGGAAGGAGCTGAGATCAGGGCTTAACTCTGGATCCCTAGTGCTTGTGAATGAGAATACTGGTATTCAGGAAGTGTTCTTTGATTGAATAAATGATCAAATAAAGATTCATCTCCCGAGGCCAATGGAAGGGGCTCCAGAACTGGATGAGAGTGAAATGATAACTGTGGAAGGTTTGAAGGCCCTGGGCTTCCTGAGCACTGGCAGGCCTTACTGCAGGCACCTAAACTTGTTTAATTTCACTATTTTCTGTTTGTGGGAAATATACATGTACTTTGAAGTCATGTCAGCAAAAAGGACAATTTTTCTTTCATAGACTCTGACTTCTAAAGTTACAAGAACCTGGTTAACTCTAGTGGGTACAGATGCTATACCATTAGCCACTCTCCATCTAGATGTCTGACCTTAGAGAGCCACAGGGAAATGAAGTGGAACGTGATCGTGCGTTTTTGCATTGGATGTGGCGGTGTGCCTGAGCTCACATGTGAGGGAGGGAACTCTACTGCTCTGCACAGATAGGGAGCTGCACCCCCCAAATTTCCATGTGACCACAGCATCTTTGGAAATACTAAAAGCTACAGTATGCCTTGCTGTACTTTCTATAGGGAATGAAGTCCTCTAATTCCCATTGTTTGACTACTTTACTTAAAACTGTCAAATGGCTTCCTATTGCTCAAATGAAAGAAACCTGAGATCAATGGTTTTAATCCAAATTAGGCCCTGAACACCTTGCCTTTCATGCTCAAGGACACAGATTCTTTCCCTCCCACCTCCCAGATTTCCTTCCCTCCCGGGCAAGAACCTCTTGCTTCTCTAATTACTTCCCACTCTGATCCCACACACACCTCTCCAACATGCTTGTGTGTACACACACACACACACACACACACACACACTTAACTCTCATCTCAGATGCTACCTTTAGGGTCACTTTCCCAGCGATGGCTTGCTGGACTGCCGCCATCCTCTGCTTGAGCTAAATCCCATTTTTGTGGTACGTGTTCTCAGAGAAGCATCTCTTTCTCTTAGGACGCTTGATTTAGTCTGCGTTTGCACATTTACTGGTAGGGTTTCTGATTCATATGTCTCTTCCCTTCTAGAGTATGAATGTCATGACATGGGACTGTGTTTTCTCACTAGTGTATTCCCAGAACCTAACACAGCACCTATTTTCCCTTTGGCCTGGCCCCTGTCCCTAGATGGACTTTAGGCAACCTACCTGAAATAAAAAAGTTACGGAGTTTTTCTGTACTCAGCCCCATCAATCCCAGACCTAAGCAAACGTGGAGGGGTGACGGCTCAGCTGGGGCTCTGTGGAGCAGCCAGTGAGGAACTTCCAGTCAATACAATGGGATAACGCCCAGAGAACTGAGTGAAATTGCAGCCCATGAAGCCCCCAGCCTAGAAATGCAGGCCAAAGTGTCATCACACAAAAGGCACCAGAAATACTGGTGCGTGAGGTCAGGATTCCAGACATATTGCAAGTACAAGCAGTCACAAGCTTGCACAAAGAATCTAAAAGGCTTGCCTTCATTTGCTCACCGGGACAAGGTAGGTGACGTTGTCAGGCTTCAAAATGCCAGGGGCAGAATTGAGGTGTGTTGTAAAAAATGCCAAGCTATAAGGTTTTAATGAGAGTTATTTTTGGAGAGCATTTAAACTATTCTTGTTCAACAATTTGGATAGTCAAATCATGATGGGCTAGCATGCCGATGAAACATTTCTTAGTTTAGTATTAAGAACGGATTGCCAGATGGTGCGGCCACTGTGGGAAAGCTGGGCAGCACCACAGAGAGTTAAACAGACTCGCCATGCGACCCAGCAATTCCGCTCCTGGTACATACCCTAAAGCAGTGGTCCCCAACCCCCGGGCCGTGGACCAGTACCAGTCCGTGGGCCATTTGGTACCAGTCCGCAGAAAAGAATAAATAACTTACATTATTTCCGTTCTATTTATATTTAAGTCTGAATGATGTTTTATTTTTTAAAAATGACCAGATTCCCTCTGTTACATCCGTCTAAGACTCATTCTTTTTTTTTTTTAGGAGAGCCCTCACGGTCATGTTTTATTTTTATTTATTTTTTTAATAAATTTTTATTAATGGTAATGGGATGACATTAATAAATCAGGGTACATATATTCAAAGAAAACATGTCTAGGTTATTTTGTCATTAAATTATGTTGCATACCCCTCGCCCAAAGTCAGATTGTCCTCCGCCACCCTCTATCTAGTTCTCTGTGCCCCTCCCCCTCCCCCTAACTCTCTCCCTCCCTCCCTCCCATGTCCTCCCTCCCCCCACCCCTGGTAACTACCACACTCTTGTCCATGTCTCTTAGTCTCGTTTTTATGTTCCACCAATGTATGGAATCATGTAGTTCTGTTTTTTTCTGATTTACTTATTTCACTCCGTATAATGTTATCAAGATCCCACCATTTTGCTGTAAATGATCTGATGTCAGTATTTCTTATGGCTGAGTAGTATTCCATAGTGTATATGTGCCACATCTTCTTTATCCAGTCTTCTATTGAAGGGCTTTTTGGTTGTTTCCATGTCTTGGCCACTGTGAACAGTGCTGCCATGAACATGGGGTTACATGTGTCTTTAGGTATCAATGTTTCTGAGGTTTTGGGGTATATACCCAGTAGAGGGATTGCTGAGTCATAAGGTAGTTCTATTTGCAGTTTTTTGAGGAACCACCATACTTTCCTCCATAATGGTTGTACTACTTTACAGTCCCACCAACAGTGGATAAGAGTCATTCTTGACGCTTGTCTCGGTCACGTGATACATTTATCTGTCCCACCCTAAAGGCCTGTCCGTGAAAATATTTTCTGACATTAAACTGGTCTGTGGCCCAAAAAAGGTTGGGGACCACTGCCCTAAAGAATTTAAAGCAGGAAGTCCAAGAGCAGCACAGCATATTCACAATAGCCAAAAGGTGGAAACAATCCAGGTGGTTATCTGTCTCTACCTTCAGTTCCTGCTTATATTTGGTTTTACTCAAGTTCCTGATACAGAGCTCTAAAATCCCTTGGAACTTCCTGGATAACAGGAGTAGCTCTTGTTCTAATGAGGCTCCTCTTTGTTGAGTTCCTGGGTCAGGACTGCTCCTCAGAAAGACAATGCATGATTAGAAGCTTGGGACTTTCAGCCCCACCTGCTTTATTCTTTAAAGAGGAGAAAGGCTCTGGAAATTGAGTTAATAATGGATTGTGGCTACATGAGATAGCCTCCATAAAAACTGCAAAAGTACCAGATTTGGAGAGCTTTTGGGTTGGTGAACACAGTCATGTGTTAGGAGGGTGGTGCCCCCAACTCCACAGGGACAGAGACCTCACCTTGTGTATCTCTCTATCTGGCTATTCATTTGTATCCTTCATCATACCCTTTCTTATATAACAAATCAGTAAACTGAAATAAGTGTTTCCCTGGGTTCTGTGAGCTATTCTAGTGAATTATCACACCTGAGAAGGGAGTGCTGGGGACCCCCATCTATAGCAGGTAGTTGGTTGGAAGTGCAAAAGTGGGTGCAGTTGTTGTGGACTGAGCCCACAACTATGGGATCTGACACTATCTCCAGGCAAATAGCGACAGAATTAAATTGAATTGTAGGACACCCAGCTGGTATTGGATAGTTGGTTGGTATAGGAAAAAACCCACACATCTGGTGTTAGCAGTGTTGGGACTGAGCCCACAACTATGGGATCTGACATTATCTCCAGGCAAATAGTGACAGAACTAAATTGAATTGTAGGACACCCAGCTGGTGTTGGATAGTTGGTTGGTAAAGGAAAAAACCCACACATCTGGTATTAGCAGTGTTGTGAGTGTGGCAATAGTGTAAGAGTAAAGGAAAAACAATGAGTTTTTCTTAGATTCCTGGTTCCAGGCACAGTTTTTATCCGGGATGCAGGGAAATATACTAGGGACATTTCCTTCTCTAGAATCCCAGGCTCCTAGGAGAAAGTCTAGCATTTGTCTGATTCTAAAACCACGGGCAGGGACTTTCAGCCGCAGCACTGTGGGTAGCTTGGGCCTGACAGCTCTCTGCTGTGGCTGTCTGGCTGTCCTGTGCATTGTAAGATATTTAGCAGCGTCCTTAGCCTGCAACTACCAGATGCCAGTAGGTCTCCCTCCCTCCAGTTGTGACAACTAAATATGTCTCCAGACGTGGCCAAATCTCCCCTGGGGGTCAAAATCACCTCTCCTTGTTCGGCAAACCACTGACTTAGAGTGGGGCAAGTGGTAATAACCGACGAGTCACTCTTCCACATGTCATAGAGCACCTCATAAATATACATGTGGACATACATGTTTTGTTGATTTATGTGAGGTGGAAATAAAGAGTATCCCATTAACCTAACATCTTATCTTTGATGGTGATATGTAAGAATGTCTGCCATCTTGGATTAATGATTATTTAAGAACTTTCCTTCCAGTCACCTCAGTCAACTCAACTAATGTCTCTGAGCACAGAAAATGTGTATGACAATCTTTGCTTTTGACATGGAACTGGCTCCCTGGATCATTGTGGATTTCTGGACACTTGTGTATGCTCCTAGCAGAGGCAGAAAAGCATGGGTTTTGGAGTTAAAACTCACTGATCTGGCCTGACTGGTGGTGGTGAAGTGGATAGAGCATTGATCAAGGATGCTGAAGACCCAGGTTCAAAACCCTGAGGCTGCAGGCTTCAGCATGGGCTCATCCGGCTTGAATGCGAGGTTGCTGGCTTGAGCCCAAAGGTCACTGGCTTGAAGCCCAAGGTTGCTGGCTTGAGCAAGGGGTCACTGGCTCAGCTTGAGCTCTCCAGTCAAGGCACATATGAGAAGCAAGCAATGAACAGCTAAAGTACAGCAATTATGAGTTGATGCTTCTCATCTCTTTCCCTGCCTGTCTCCCTCTCCCTCCCTCTCTCACATGCATGCTGGTGTGCGCGCGTGTGCGCACACACACACACACACACACACTCATTTATCTTAGAGTCAGACAACTGTTCTAAGCCTCAAGTTCCTCAGCTGTAAAGACCTGCCTTGCTTGAATATGGTGACCATGAAGTGAGACCTGGTAAATGCCTGGCCCTAAAAATCCTGGTCAATAGAACCAATTCCTGCTCAAAATTGTTTTCTTCCTTTGGTGTTTGAATATCACCCAAGAAGTAGGAGAAAGGGAAAGCTTCCCTCCCAGTGTCTAGTGCCCAAGAATATTCCTTCAGCTCTTCACAGTGCAGGCAGGTGGCAAAGTCAAGGTGCAATGATCAGGGAAGGTTCTTGAATAGGACTTAAAGCTTCCCCTGGAGTTGTCTGGAAATAACTCGGGAGGCAGTCAGTAAGGACTGGCTTGAGTGGGTAGAGCTTTGTCAAGGTGAGTCCTCACAGCTGGGGGGGACTGTGGGCACACAGGCTTTGTTTCACTCAGGAGGCTTCTTCAACGACCTTTGCAAATTATATGTGGACGGCAGTAACTGAAGTCAGACAGGTTGAGTTACACTTTACCACCTCCAGGGTGAGACTACCATAGTGGACAAGTTACTTTCCCTCTAAGCCTCAGAATTGTCATCCATAAAATAGGATAGCACTATGCCTACTACATGAGGTTGTTGTGGGAATTAACAAGGGATTAAAGAAAAGGGAGACACTGAGAAATATCAGCTGAAATAACTATTAACAATCATCTGTAAATGCCTGCGCTTACATGTATTATAGCTGAATACATTAAAAGGATGAACAATGAGGCAAACGAGATCCAAGGTAGATAAGACAGAACTCAAACAACTAATCAATTAAAAGAGAACAAGCAGAGGATAAAGTATATATGGGAGAAAATGCAAGAACAAGATAGAAAGAAAAAGTAGGTAAAAAGACAAAGTTAGAAATGGATAGTGGTACTTTTACTTTTATGTAAAAGCTAAGGGCAGTTACACGGTGCAACAAAGTCTTAGAGAATCAGGCTAGGGCCAGGGCCAGAGCCAGGGCCAGAGCCAGGGCCAGGGGAGGGTCCTGACTTCAACAGAAGTGAATGGATAAAGACTGGAAGGACTTTTTGTCTACATATCATCATCATCATAAGTCATCATTTTCTGAGCACCGGGGATGCACTGAAAAAACCGAAATAACCAAGACGGTCTCACATTTTGTTCTGTTTTTTTTTTTTTTTCAGAGACAGAGAGAGAGAGTCAGAGAGAGGGATAGAAAGGGACAGACAGGAATGGAGAAAGATGAGAAGCATCAATCATCAGTTTTTCGTTGCAACACCTTAGTTGTTCATTGATTGCTTTCTCATATGTGCCTTGACCGTGGGCTTTCAGCAGACCGAGTAACCCCTTGCTCCAGCCAACGACCTTGGGTCCAAGCTGGTGAGCCTTGCTCAAACCAGATGAGCCCGCACTCAAGCTGGCGACCTCGGGGTCTCGAACCTGGGTCCTCTGCAGCCCAATCCGACGCTCTATCCACTGCACCACCGCCTGGTCAGACCGGTCTCACATTTTGAAGAGCTCATAGTTTAGTTGACCAACAGCCAGTGTGGTCTCTCAGAAGTTCCTGAGCTAACTCTGAGGTCCCACCTCTTCTCCCCTAATTGACTCATCCTTTGGGTGTTGGTAAGCAGAAGGATGCCAACTCCTAAAGGTGTAAGCAGGTCTCCCCCCCCCCCCCCATCCCCAATCTTGCTTCCTATTACCAAAGTTTTTCGGTACAAAGAGTAGTTGAGAAAGTTGTGAAAGTTCAGTGCACGTGCGGTACTTAGAGAAGAGGCTTTATAATAACAAATTTCTAGGCAGGCTACAGAAGCGGAGTTAGTGGAGACATTTCTGGAAGGACATTTGGAGAGAAATTGATTTATTCCTTTGTCCATGGTGGTAAAATGCTAACACCTTTCAGATTACAAAGAGTAGACTCAAGTCTGAAGTCAGCCACAGTCAACAACAGTTTCAACAGGCCAACAGCAGGGTCAATCAACCCCAGAGGAGACATTTTCTTGACAGCTTCTGTGACATTCAGGGGATTTAAAACACAAAACTGAAGGTGGTCTCCAACCAGACAGCTCAGGAAAGCCTGTGGGGCATTGCATTGCCCACACGCTCTTCTGCAGCTGCTTCAATTAGAGACTTAAACTGTATCTGAGTAGCAACAACATCCGTGAGAGCCAAATTGGACTTCTCCTTGGAAAACAAGCTACAGACCACATCTTTATTGTGCAGACACTCATTAACAAATATGTAAAAAAAAAGAAAAAACAGTCACAGAAAGATGTTTTCCTGCTTTGAAGGCTTTTTATTTTATGTTATTTTTAATTGAGTTTATTGGGGTGACATTGGTTAATAAAATTATATAGGTTTCATGTGTACAATGCTATAACACATCTGTATATTGTACTGTATGTTCACCACTCCCAAGTCAAGTCTCCTTCCAACACCATTTATCCCTCCATAACCCTCTTCTACCTCCCCCAGCTCCCGTCCCCTCTGGTAATCACCATGCTGTTGTCTGTGTCTATGAGGTGTTTTTTTTTCCTTAATCCTTTCACCTTTTTAACCCAGCCCCCTCAACCCCCCTCCCTTCTAACAGCTGTTAGTCTGTTCTCTGTATCTATGGGTATGTTTCTATTTTGTTTGTTAGTTTATTTTGTTCATTAGATTCCACATATAAGTAAAATCATATGGCACTTGTCTTTCTCTGATTGGCTTATTTCACCTAACATAATACTATCCAGGTCCATCCAGGCTGTTGCAAAAGGTAAGAGTTGCTTCTCTTTAATGTCTAAGTACCATTTCATTGTGTAAATGTATCACAGCTTTTTTTTTTTTTTTTTTTTTTTTTTATCCATTTATCTACTGATGGGCACTGGGCTGCTTCCAAATCTTGGCTATTGTAAACAATGCTGCAATGTACATAGGGGCGCATATATTTTTTTGAATTAGTGTTTCAGGTTTCTTCAGATATATTCCCAAAAGTGGAATTGCTGGGTCATAAGGCAGTTCTATTTTTATTTTTTTGAGGAATCTCCATTCTGCTTTCCATAATAGCTGCACCAGTCTGCATTCCCACCAACAGTGCACGAGGGTTCCCTATCAACACTTGTTGCTTTTATGGATTTATTATTGATAGCCATTCTGACAGGTGTGAGGTAATATCTCATGGTTTTAATTTGCATTTCCTCTTCATTTTGTTGATGGTTTCCTTTGCTGTGCAAAAACTTTATAGTTTTATGTAGTATCATTCATTAATTTTTTTCCTTTGTTTCCCTTGCCCAATGAGATATATCAAAAAAAATATTGCTGCAAGAAATGTCTGAGGTTTTACTGCCTGTGTTTTCTTCTAGGATTTTCATGGTTTCAGGCCTTACATTTAAGTTCTTAATCCATTTTGAGTTTATTCTGTGTATGGTGTAAGAAGATGGTCTAGTTTCATTGTTTTGCACCTGTCAAATTTTACCAACACCATTTATTGAATAGACTATTCATTACCCCATTGTATGTTCTTGCTTCTTGTTTATATTAATTGACCATAAAGGTGTGAGTTTATTTCTGGGCTCTCTAATTTGTTCTATTGATCTGTATGTCTGTTTTAATGCCAGTACCATGCTGTTTTGATTACAATGGCCTTGTAGTCTAGTGTGATACCAGGCAAGTAGCATGATTTCTCCAATTTTCTTCTTCTTTTTCAAGATTACTGTGACTATTTGGGGTCTGCTATAGTTCCCTATAAATTTCTGGAATATTTTTTTCTAGTTCTATGAAATATGCCATTGATATCTTGATAGGAATTGCATTGACACTACAGATTGCTTTGGGTAGTATGGACATTTTAATGATGTTAATCCCTTCTATCCATGAACAAGGTATATGCTTTTATTTATTTATATCTTCTTCAGTTTCTTTCTTCAGTGTTTTATAATTTTCTGAGGACATTTGTCTTTTCCATTCTTTGTTTAATTTATTTATAGGTATTTTTTTTGGCAGCCTCTCTCTTTATAGTAATTTTAATTTGACACTTAATGTTGTTCTAAGTAAAAAAAAATTAAAAATTTAATAATTAGCATGAATTTTGCCATCTTTATACTGTGCATGTGAGATTTAAAAGCTAATATAGTCAATTATGTTGTATGTCCAAAGAATGTGAAGATGTTTTCTCTAAATCCATGTACTCTGATTGACCAATATCACCCTGTTAAATTTAATTGTCTAAATAAAAAAAATTAAAGCTAATATAAGAGTATAAGTTGTATGCATATTACCAAAATTATGCAATTTGTATTTCTTTGCGTTTATATGCACGTGCATTTTGTTCTTACCAGAACTATGGAAACACTGCCCAAAACCAACTCAACTGTTTTTATTTCACTCCTGCAATGTGCACGTTCTACCAATACTCTTTACTCTTGGGTTATTGATAAGTGAAGACTGAAAAAAAAGGAACTATGTGTTTCTCTACCCTTCCCTTTCCTTCTGTTACCATTTTCAGCAGAAGTCGTTGGCTAATACAATAGAAAAGGATATGATAAGGTTCTTTTATATATTTTTAAAATGCTATTGCCTTCTTTCTGTGTTCAAACATGTTCTGGTGTGAACAGAAAGTGTGGCCTTTCAAAGCTGTTAGCTCCTCCATTCTCCCTACTTTACACACGCTCACCTTGCATTCAGTTTGAGTCTCACTGAACTCCTACATAGCATGCATCCACCCGAACTCGGTGCTCACAGGCATCACAAACACTGTGGGTTACATGAATAGCAGAGAACTGCAGACCTCCATATTATGCATGTCCCCTTTGGTTAGCGCATGCTCTATTGTCTCTTTAGACTTCAATTACAAAACAGAAGTTCAAAACAAAATTATTAAGAATTTCAAGATGGCATCAGTAAAGCATTAAAGCCAAGTGCTGTTTTCCTGCTTTGGAGGCTTTTATAAAAATCATTTAATTCAATCTGGCACAGACGGCTGAACCTGAAATGGCTCAAGTGTGTCGCTGGTGGGAAAGCATGACTGAAGCAGTTTTGTGGTCAATGTGCCCTCTACAGGGCAAAGACACTCAGAACGCCCCTGGGGTTAGGAGAAGGGCTAGCTCCCTTCACTTTCCCTGAACACCAGGAAAGGGTTTTTTTTCTATCTTGCCTGAGGAAAAGAAACGCTGGCTGAAGGTAGAGGGTAGTCTCTCCATCTCTCTCTTGCCCCCTAGAAGCACTTAAATTTCTGGGCAGGTCACACGAATAGACCCTAGAACCATCTAGGGTTTTAAAAACTGATTTTCAGGAAATAGTCCCAAATAACCGCACATTACTTTTTTAAGTGTAGAATATGAAATATGCTGTCTGTGCCTTATGGGGCCCATTAAAGTTGTCTGCTCTCCAAATCCTCCCTACAGGCCTGTACGCAAGTGGATCTAGGCTTCCCAGCAAAGTGGGCTTTAAGATGGAAGGCAAGATTCGTTCTGTAATAAGAAACTCTATATAATGGCTTTTAGGATATGTTCATTGATATCAGGCTTTATGTGATTTTAAAAGAATATTTAACTTTGCACAACAAAGTGAATTTATTGTATCTCAAAGCCAGGGAAGGTGTTAAGAACTTTGTTATTTCTAAAAAGCAAAGAAGTGTACGAGGTGTGAGGCATTTCTAGGATGTGAGAAAATAGGTCTTGTGGAATACAGTCCACCTCCATCAGGGAAACTCAAGGAGGAGACAGAGGCAGTTGGGAGGAAAGGTAGAGGACCTACACCATCCTGTGCCCTAAATAGAGTTCTCATTACGGTGACCATTCTTATTGACGCCAAGTGAAGAGGAGGACTGGCTATTAAATGGCAAACCCACACTGCCAAACCGAATCATTCCAAAAGAAACTATATGAGAAACAAAATTAACCAAGGGCTCATCCACACATAGGATTTTTCTGGATTGTGGCTCAATTTTTCCTGTATGAACGCTGTCCTATGACCAGGGCCACACACAGTTGTCTTGGCTGGTCATTGGAAAAGGTTTGTATTTTCAGCCATCACCTCATCCTTACTATTCAGCGAATAACTGAGGGTTAGTGACAGGAACACTCTGGAGCAGGTACTTGGACAGTATATGTTATTATTTTTAATAAGTGCAAACGAGAAGCCACAATACAAACTCATAAGTACCTTTGATACTTTTGTATGTAATTCCCACATATTGGAAATCAATCATTACAAATCCGAAGAGCGTCATTTACAAGGTTTTATAGACTTTGCATGAAGAAATATTAGTTTATGGAGAAGCTGGAAAGAACAGCAACGTTGGCACAGAAATTCAGTATGAAATAGAAGGCGAATTCTTTGAAATGTATACAAATTTTCAAAGTTCAAAGGAAAGTCCAATTCCAGAAAACTGCCACCTGGGAAACAGCTTATTGAATCTTAAATGGAGACATTATTATAAATCTCACTACATAATTTGCTAATTCTGACATTTGCAAAAGTACACTGACATAAGTCTTGATTCTCACAAAGTCAAATTCTCCACACAAAAGAGCTGGTGGGAAATTTTATCCTAATTTTGCTTTGATCAGCATTCCTTGGTTTTAAGTGACAATAGTTGCTTTAAAAGTATAAGTGGGACACTGACAATGCATTTTAAATTGTTCTTTAAGGTTAGGAAACAAAGTCTGTGGCATGCAGGTTCACTACCTGGCCTATCAGTGAAGTTGCCTTGTTAGCTCAATAAAGACAGGCAGAGCTCCTTTTATCTTCTCTACCCCCTTAAGCAAAGATAGAAACAAAATTTTCTAGTGTTTTTGATGGAAACTAGACCAGAAACTCCAATAGGTTCAAGGCCTGTCATAATGTAATAAGGAATTTTTTTTTGGCACAGTCATGGTTCTGTTTTGCCTACTTTCTCCCAACCACCCAATCTCAGTCTAACCCTTTTTTCAGTGCCAGGGTGGGTTGTGGGCATGCAACCTATGCAACTGCACTGGACCTGGTGCTCAGAAGGGCCCTGCCTTCGGCTTTAATACTGTGCTGTTGCCATCTTGAAATTCTTAATACTTTTATTTTTGAACTTCTGTTTTGTAATTGAAGTCTAAGAGACAATGGAGCGTGCACTGACCAGAGGGGACATGCGCAATATGCAGGTCTGAAGTTCTCTGTTATCCATGTAACCCACAGTGTTCGTGATGCCTGTGAGCACCGAATTCGGGTGGATGCATGCTATGTGGGAGTTCAGTGAGACTCAAAGTGAGTGCAAGGTGAGTGTGTGTAAGTAGGGAGAATGGAGGAGCTAACAGCCTTGGGAAGCCACATGTGTTCACACCTGAACGTATTTGAACACAGGAAGAAGGCAATAGCATTCTAAAAATATAAAAGAACCCTATCATATCTTTTCCTATTCGTGTTACTTTCCTGTATTTGCCAACGACTTCTGCTGAAAATGATAACAGAAGGAAAGAGAAGGGTAGAGAAATCCATAATTCCTTTTTCTCAGTCCTCACTTCTTTATCAATAACCCAAAGGTAGAGAGTATTGGTAGAACGTGCCCAGAGCAAGAGTGAAATAAAAATAGTTGAGTTGGTTTTGGGCAGTGTTTCCATAGTTCTGGTAAGAACAAAATGCATAGGCATATAAACACAATGAAATACAAATTGCATAGTGTTGGTGATTTGCATACAACCGAAAGGTTCTTATACAAGCCCTTACGGCTCACATACACAACATAAAGATGGCAAAATCCATGCTAATTATTTAAATGTTTAATCTTCCTTTACTTAGAACATTAAATAACAAAAATAATGTAAGTGGAGAGAGACTGGCAAAAAGGAAAAATGCTTTTCATTTTAGTTCTTTTCATGTCAATTTTTTGAAGTTGAGGTTCCAAATTTTCATTTTGTATGGGGCCCTACAAATGACATAGGTGACACGATCAGTTCTTGCTTATCTTAACAACTCTAAAGAATCGCAATATCCCCTTCCAGTCGTTTGCTTCATAGGCATATATCATAAAATAAGGTGAGAGTCCAAGAAACAGAGAGAGCCTGACTGTACAGACAGTTCTAAGGGAGAGCCAAAGTGGTTTTTGGCTCTAAAAGGAAAAGCTGGAGAAGAAAAGATGGCAGCTGCTAATTAGAGAACTAGAAGGTCCTTCCTCTGGTGAAAGCTGTTTGATGGGTGAGACCCACAAGTTCCAGAGAAAGCAGGGCAGGCTGTAGGCTGCTGTAGAAACCGGTATCTGACCTCTATGGCCTCTGGAGCCTAAGGGCAGGAGGTAAAACACAGGGGTGGGGTTGTCCAGGAACATGCGAACTCAGAAGGGCGAGACTGGTAGAAAGATTCAATATTTTATCTCCACAAAAGAATCTGGGTATTTGGCAGCTTTTAACACCAACCATGAATAATATTTCAGTGTAACCTTTTCTGACGTAACTCTCCAGTGAGAGTACCTATGTGGTAGGTTAATCCTCCCAGTAGTGCAAGGCAACATTATATGAAGTTCTGTCTAAGAATGCATCATCTAAGATGTAATTTTCCAACATTACACAGCCTTAGTCACCCCACAGAACAGGGACATAATGACTGCCATTGTACCTCAGGCAAAATCCACAGTCTCAGCCCTGGCTGGTTGGCTCAGTGGTAGAGTGTCGGCCTGGCGTGCAGGAGTCCTGGGTTCAATTCCCAGCCAGGGCACACAGGAGACACGCCCATCTGCTTCTTCACCCCTCCTCTCCTTCCTCTCTGTCTCTCTATTCCCCTCCCGCAGCCAAGGCTCCATTGGAGCAAAGTTGGCCCGGGCACTGAGGATGTCTCTGTGGCCTCTGCCTCAGGCACTAGAATGGCTCTGGTTATAACAGAGTGATGCCCCAGATGGGCAGAGCATCGCCTCCTGGTGGGCATGCGGGTGGATCCTGGTCGGGCGCATACGGGAGTCTGTCTGACTGCCTCCCCATTTCCAACTTCAGAAAAATACAAAAAATAGAAATAAACACCCCCCCCCAGGCTCAGAAGCTAGAGTTGCTGCTATTTCTAGCCTTCTTGTATGGTTAGATGTAGAAAACAGCTCTGTGTGCTACTGAAGGACTGGGGGTAGGGAAGGTGTGGGAGACTCATGCAGCAAGGGGAATGTCAGCTCTGTGAGTACGAGGATTAGAAATATGGTCCAGATAGAATCTTTGTCTTTCACTGTGAGTTGTTTGCACGGGGGACAGAAAATTACTGACCGTTCTTATAAAGAAAACTACAGCTTTGGTGTGGCTGTGAAACAGAAACGTGCATAAATCATTTATACAAATGTCATCTCTCTCAGAGCATAATAAAATCACATGCATCAGATGTATCAGATCAACTCTGATGTTTTGATTACAACATCAACTCCAATATGAAATTAAGCTCTATAGTATGAAGCTTAGCACTAGTCATGGGGAACCAGTCTCATTCTAAAATTGCATTTCCTTGGTTCAAATTTCAGTGCCTGTGCTTATGCAGCATGGCCATCTGCTCACAACTTCAAAAAGAAATCCAGAGAACATTGTTTCTGAAGGACCTGGAGGCTAAAATACAGAACATGGTCATCATTAAGTTTATAGATGACACTAATGGAAAGAAGGGTGGGTTAGGAATTCCAAATAGGAATAAATGCAGGGTAGAGGCCTAGAGAGAAAATCCTACTCATAAAAGTCAAAGCTGGTGAAGGACTGCTGTTCTGTCGTCATGACTAGATTAGGATCAGGGCTTATTGGGGGTGCAGAGATGAAGTAGGTAAAAATTTCTGGGGTCTAGCATTCTGTAAGAGTGCAGCTAAGCCAATATCAATTCAGGTCTCTTGAAAAGATTTTCAGCCAGCCCACCCTTGCTTAGAAAGGAGCAGAGAGCTCAAATCAACTTGGGAGTTTGTATAGTATTGATGTGGTTTAGGATGATACTGTCTGAGGGTTTGTATAAAAGGAGTTAGAAGATAAAAAGTGGTTTCTCTCTTCTCCTTACTCCTTCCCACATGTCCCTTCATCTCTACCACCTACCATATCTCTCAGCTGTCCCATCTGCCCTCTTCATTGCCTTCACCCTATTCTGAGCCATCGCTGTTTCTCATCTTCTCTGCAACAGGTTTCATTTAGGCTCCCTGCCTTTGCTCTTTACAACCCTTTTTCTACAGAGCAGTTAAAGCCATCCACCTAAAACTTATATCCGATCATCTCAGTTCCTTGTTAGATCCCTTCACCGGCCACCCAACATTCTTAGGCTCAGATCTATGCTCACTGTGGTGCCCTGCATGCTCTGCATGACCTGCCTCTTGCTTAGCTCTCTAGCCCCATTCCCATCACTCTTCCCCAGCTCAGCGCAGGCAGCTCTCTTTCCTGTTCTTTGAACCCTGCAGACCCTCTCCCTCCGAAGGCCCCTGAGCAGAAGGAGGCCATTTCATTCTCACCATCCGGGTCTCCTTCACCAAGATTATCCAAACCTTGTGTGCATTTCTCACACTCTGTACTAATTATCTAATTGATCAGGTTACTTATTATTGTCTCTCTCCTGGAAAGACTCTGAGCTTCTTGAGTGCAAGAGGTTATGCCTGTTTCCTCATGGCTACCTCCTCAGAACCTAACCCAATGTTAACACAAGGATGGTGCTCAATAAGTATGTACTGAGTAACCAAACTTGTCTCTGGTCACAAGGCGACTGCTGTACCCAACATATTCTAATGGTGGATCTCTGGATCCTATTGTCACATCTGGGGAAGGTATCTGCACCTCAGAGCTGAGGGATGTACCTGGGAGCCACATTTCCAGCTCCCCCGTTGTTATACTGAGGTCCTTCAGGGGTGGGATAGAGGAGCACTGTGCACGCCGGGTGATCTCTGAACCTTCTAGTACAGCAGTGGTAGCTTTGGAAAAACCATTTTCCTCTTTTGTGCACTTTTCACCTAAATTTTCTATGCCCCGGAGAATGCCTCCAATTTAGCATCACCTATATTCTCACTGAGGTGGCTTTTACATCTGCCTTCTAGATCAAGAAGGATGATGAGAGAGACGACAGTGAAAGGGCTCCTCCCCTGACCACCTCACGGCAGGCATCCCCCCCGTGCAGCCGGAGTCGTCATCACTCTCCTGCCTTTCTCTCCCCCCAGCCAGCTTGAGTTCATTTGACTGGCTACAATTCAACACACTTAAGTTTTGAAAGCTAAGTTTATGAGATATAATTCCAGATACTTACATCCTCTGAGTCATGTCATTTTTATCAAAAAAGCATATGATGCAAGTTTTAGAGGGCATTTCCAGAGGCACAGCTGGAGTTAAGGAAAGAAGAAAGAGAGAGCAGGAGAAGGAAGGGTGCTTTGATCCACTCTCATCCCCCAGGCCACATGGTGATTCCATCAGTGGACCAAGTGTGTGCAGATCAAACCGTGAGAGCCAGTGGAGGACAGACACCCAATTAGTTATAATGACCTTTGACTGGTAAGTGGAAGGAGAAAACTATGGAAACGTGGACACCCAGAAGGAATTTTGGGACCAAACCACTCTGAGTTTCCCATCTAACGCGTCGGCGGAAGAGCAGTCCCCCTGAGTGATGTGCTGTGTGTTGACTAGAACTCGGGGAGCCAAGTGATTGGGAAGCAGCAGCCCCAAATGAGCTTTACAGTGATTGCAAATGAAAAAGGGAGGCCATATATTTTTAAGAGAAAAAGCCATGTAAATCTGACAGCTCCACCCCAACTCAGCAAAATTCCAATCATGTCTAGCCAAACCACTCTATTTTCCTGACAGGGACTTAACAGTGGCAAGACATCATGAAAAATAAGTACAAACAACCGCAAACCTCTAACGGTGCACTCCGGGCTCAGTTATAATATCCTTGGGCTCATTCAGGGGAAGGTAGATAACCTTCCCTTTTAAACACACACACACACACACACACACACACACACACACACACACACACACACCCCAAACCATTACTCAACTAACACACATTCAGCAACAATCTTATACACACAAGATGAATTATGCAAGTAAATATTTTGTTTCTCTCCTTAAATTGCATTAAACTTTTCTGTATGTTTTGAAAATTCTGAGCTATTGGTCTTCATAATATTATTATTTAGTGAGTGCTTTTGTTTTTGTTGTGTTAAAAAAAAAACTAACAGGGATGAAAACAGGTTTTTAAAAAAAGTTTCCAGCTAAATCAGCAATATATTGATTGAAAATAATATCTATCAATGATTAGTTCCCTTGAATCAGCAATTTTATTTCTAGGCATATTCACTACAGACTTACAGCAATACATAGACACCCATCACTGCTCTTCTTCCCCATTTTTGTACCCAAGCAGCAGATGTGACCAGACAAGAGCACACAGCAGGCAGAGAAGTTCACTGTGAATAGGATCCCACGCCCAGCTGTGCTCTCAGTCCTACCTATCGTGCAATCCTATGATGTTCTCTCCTTTCTTCATCGAGCTTGTTTTCCTGTTCTCTGAAATGACTATTTCGTACATTTGTTTTCTGCTCAAATCTTCTTCTCCATTCACTTCCCTTCCTCTCAGTCAATGACCTTGTCTTATGCTTCAAGCAATACAAGAAACCATGATATGGGAGCTCCTTCTCTTCTCATCTCCCAGTCTCTGCATGGCTGCCTTTGTGCCCTACACTCACTCTCTTTCTGCCCAAGTCAGAAATGCTGTATCTTCTAGGGAAGGTTAGTCTCCTTCATCTTCCATCCTGTTTCTCTCCTGCACAGTCAATCCTCGTACTTTCACATGGCTTTAAATATGCTGACAAATTTAGATCTTCACGCAAACATCTTCTTTGAGCTCCAGACTTGTGATTAATCTGCATACTGATACTTCATTTGGATGTCTCCTAAGCATCTCAAAATTAACATGTTCAAAGTGTACACCTGATTTATCCTCCCTACAAACTTATTCTTCCCCTGGTGTTCCCGATGCAGTGAACAGCTCCACCACTCAGTAGTTGTGCAGGTTTTTCTTCTTCTGTCCCCACATCCATTTCTGTTATCCATGCCAGTTCTGCCTTTTAAATATATCTTGAATTCCTCTTATCTTTATAGCTACCACCTGGCCAAAACCATCCATCATCATCTTGCCTATACAGTATTGCTGAAATTGTGTCCTTCTTGGTCTTAGCCTTACCCAGTTACAATCTCTACAGCAAGCCAAGCAGTCCTTAAAATATATGTATTTATACCTATATCTGTATCTGTGTATCTATACCTGTAATCTACTCACATTATCTCCCAAATAAAATTCTCCAGTGGCTTCCCCTAACACTTCAGATAAAACCCAAACTTCTTACCATGACTTACAAGATATATTATGATTGGTTTCTGCCTACTCCTCCAATGTTATTTCTTTTTTTTTTTTAATTTATTTTTATTTTATTTATTCATTTTAGAAAGGAGAGAGAGAGAGAGAGAGAAAGAGAGAGAGAGAGAGATGGGGGGAGGAGCAGGAAGCATCAACTCCCATATGTGCCTTGACCAGGCAAGCCCAGGGTTTCGAACCGGCGACCTCAGCATTTCCAGGTCGACGCTTTATCCACTGCGCCACCACAGGTCAGACACCAATGTTATTTCATGTGACTCTGTCATCCATCACCTTTTAGCTATATTGGTTTCCTTTTAATTCCTTGAAAATGCCAATTTTCTTTCATTCTAGGGTTTTGTAATGCTCTTCCCTATGCCTGAAACGTTCTACCGTTCCTGGGTCCCAATTTAAATATCAAGTTTTCAAAAAGTCCTTCCTGGCTCTGCTGTTCACATAAGTGCTCCCAGTTAACTTCACATTAGGATACTTTACTTCCCTCATAACATTTATCACAATCTGTAATTATATTACACCTGCTGCTAGACTGTGCGCTCCACAAGGTGAAGGGTGTTACTCAGGTGTGTATGCCTAACCTTTCCCATAGCAGGTCACACAGAGAGACGTCAGTGAATATTAATGAATATTCAAGTAAATGAATGAATACACGAATGTTATAATAGCAAAAAAATAAATGACTTAAGTATCTATTAATAAGTGAAAAGTTATATGAACGATTGCAAAAATCTTAGAATATTATTAATACATAGAACAACTTGCAATGAGACAGAAATCTGTCTAAGATATAATAAGAGGAAAAAACTGCAGAACATGGCATTTAAAAAGGTTTATGCTACACATAAATATATTAGTGCATATACACACAAAAATTTTAAAACTAACATGAAAATCTGTTATATGACAAGCTGATATTTCTGTTTAGAGGGAATCCTTTATGTTTTCCTATAGAGCTTGAATTTCTTAACATAATTACGTTACTTTTATAATTAAAATATTTTTTTCTTTTTGAGAGAGAGAGAGAGAGAAAGGGAGAGAGATGAGAAGCATCAACTCATACTTGTGGCACCTTAGTTGTTCATTGATTGCTTGTCATACATGCCTTGATCAGAAGACTCAATCCAAACCCATGACCCCTTGTTCAAACCAGCGACCTTGGGCTCAAGCCAGTGACCTTGAGCTTCAAGCCGATGACCTTTGGGCTCAAGCCAGAGACCATGGGCTCATGTTGAGGATGTTACATTCAAGCAGAGGACCCCTCATTTAAGCTGGTGAGCCAGCGCTCAAGCCGGAAACCTCAAAATTTCGAACCTGGGCCTCAGCATCCCAGGTTGACACTCTATCCACTGTGCCACCACCAGTCAGGCCAAAAACAAAAAAGAAACTTTTAAAATTAAAAATCCAAACACAATTAATTAACAAAAACTTAGCCAAATATTATGTTCCTGCTCCAAGAGCTACTATGCCTTGCTTGCTAGAAGTTACCAGGGTAGAGAACTCATGTGTAAATAACCACTTCCATTAATTGAGAGCAAACTGCTTTGCCTTGATCCAAAGAACTAAGTTGAGGTGGCTACAAATAACTGTGTTCAGTGTGACAGCTAGAAACTGAATTTTTAAACAGACCAGAGAAGCCTTGTATGCAGAGCATGTAGTCTGCATTTAGATAGACAGAAACTAGGAGGTCGTAGGAGACTTAGAGCTTTAAAAAGTCCAATGTGGGCATCTAGAAGATTAATCTACTGGAGTAAATTTAGCTTCTTAATAACATCTTATTATTTAAAAACCATGAACCAGATAACACTCCCATTGCTCCTCTGTTAACAGTAATAAGATGGAGTTGCCTTTGATTATAAAGTGCTTAGGTGATTAGAATCACTCCTTATTCCTCTGGGTCAGATCTCCTTAAACCTCACCAGTTGCCAGGGCTTCATCTTATTTGCAAAACCTGCAGTCCACCCTGGTGCCCACTGGCTCCTTCTGGCTGCTTCATCTGTATCTTTGGACAGACATAATGCAGGGGTGTGCAGAGCTGGTAGCGTGAATTACTTGCTTTCTCCTGCTCAGAGCTACGAAACCCAGCCAGACTGATTTCGGTTCACTTGTGTGCTCCGTCCCTCACCTGGAGGCCTTACATCCTCATGTGACTGTCACATTTTAGCAGGCAAACAGAATCACCTCAGGGCTTGTAGAATCCAGATTCCTGGGCCAAGGCCCCCAGAGATTCTGACTCAGTAACACTGGCGTGGGTGTGAGTATTAGCATTTCTAACAAGCTCTCCAGTGATGCTGGTAGTCTAGGCACTCTGTGTTGAGATCACTGCTTTAGGGGAATACCCGATCCTCCTTTCTCTGTACACAGAGGTTCTGAGGCACGTGACATGACGTCATACAGGGGCGCACCCATCCCTTCTGTTACTGTTCAGTCCAAAGCCTTGATTTCCCTGCCTGACAAACTCCCAGCAATCTCTGCTCTTGGAGACTCTTCCTAAGTCACATCAGCTCATTTTAGCCTCTCATTTCACCTTTCAGAGGGCAGGACAATAGCCTTCTCTCTCTCTGGAATTCAGAGAACAGACTGAAGACCCTAGAAAAGCTTCTGTTTGTTTAGTTTGACATTTATCACTTCTGGCCTTAGTGATTTTCAATGACAAGGGCTGACCTGGTTCTTTCTCTCTCATGAGTCTGAGTCAGTTTTCATTTCTGCAGATGTGCTGGATCGAATCCCTCGGTATCTTGATATCCACTGAGGACCTAGGACCAGGTACGGCTCCTTTGTGGAACTTCCGTGTTCTCAGTTGTAGGGACTGGATGCTCTTTGAGTTCTCTTCTAAACCCAGTGTTCAGTAAGTCTGCAGATCTCTCCTGGTACCCTTTCTTCAGTGGATGCTTGGCTATGACTGCTACAAACTGGATGCATTCAGGGCAGTGTAGGCAACAAAGATTTCAGCCAATGGGCTAGACTGCAAACGAAGCAGCTGTGATGTCAAGAAGCATTGCCATAATTTGAGGCTCAAACAGTGTAAAGTAGAATTTTATAGAAGAAGGTAGGTTTTCAGAGGTATTTATGGGAGTCACAATGGGACATTTTGAAGGTATAATAATGCCTTAATACAAAATTTCCTGGCTTTCTTCTGAGTCACTGGAACACAGTGTTTATGTTTCGTAATGTTAATCACATGCAATTCTTCTAAATCTGGGATCTAATGGATGCAAAAATTGGTCCAAATGTCAATTTTAAACATATGTGTTTTATATTGAATAGACCTGTATGGTTCTAAACACCAGTTAACTCTTTGATGAAAATAGGGTTTGATTTTTCAGAGATGGTTCTGATTGGCATGCAGGATGGGGAGAAATCCTTAGCTCAGTCCAGCAACAGGGTCAGCAGAGGAACTGGAAAGATACTTCCTGAAGTTACATGCAAGGCATAATGGCCTTGCATAGCTCGGTGAATGGGGCTCCATCTGAGAAATGGAGGGAATTAGGAAGCTGTCCGGCAGACTTTGGAAGGATCTGGAAATTTCAGAATTGGACAGAACAATGAAATCCAATGTGAGAACCCTTTCATGGGGACTTTAAATACAAATGGAGAACACACTGATTTTGTTGGTCATTAATAGTCATTCTGAATTTCAAAATGACCATCTTCATTTTTTCCAGTGATGCGAAACAGTTTCCCTTGGTCCTCAGAGAGCAATTAACCAGATTGTTCACTGGTGTCCAACAACTGTGCGTGTTGTTTTGTCTGAAAAATGGGGGCTGGGAGACGAATTAGCTTTATAGGACAAGAGGAAAATTATAGTCAAAAAATAACAGAAACAGGGTTAGACGTAAGACTTTAAATGCCAGGACATCCAATTATAAGAATTGGCAAAAACCATACCGAAGGGTGGGTGACATCTGCTCTGAAGATTGACACCTGTTTTGTCCTACCAGGAGACTCAGGACAATTGGATTCCGAAAGCTAAACGCCAACTTGATCATGTGGTGCTTCCAATAACACGCGATGACACAACCATTTGGATACTTAAATTGAATTCCCTTTTAGGCCAGTAAAAATCATGGGAGAAATCCACTTCACAGTCATGACCTGGGATTTCTTTCACCTCATGTAAAATTTCTCAGTTAAATTCTCCACTCTATTCATTTGGTTCAAAATAACAGTTTGTTATTTCTGAATATCTAACCCATACCCAAAGGATAAAGATTAGCTATGGGTAAGATATCAAAGAATGTGCCATAAACTCACAAAACAATTTGTAAAGAGACGTTTCACAGGTATTTTGAGGAAAGACATTATCCGTAAAAGAACTGCAGAGTCTTGTGAAGTGACTGTCTCTTAAGAGAAATCCCTTCATTTGGAATTATAAGTTCTGAAAGTTTCAATAAAAAGGATCGTGTTATCTCCTAAACTTACTTCATATGTGAGGTAGTTTTTTGCCCCCTTCCTAGCACATTAGTTGTTAAGAATAAAGGTATAATGATTTATTGAAAGGGTTCAACTTGGTACGATATTCACAGAAAACAACTTTACACTTTTTTTTTTTTTTTTTTTTTTTTTTTACCATTGCTTTCAAACCCACTTTCTTGAGTGTCATCTCAAAGCTGATTTCTTAGCTTTTGGATATTAATGAAAGTTTTCATTATCAGGTATTAAAAAGTCCAAAACAATCTTATATCAAAACTTCAGGTTTTCTTCCAATTCCATTCACATATTGGCCAGTTTAAGCTTCTTGACATCTGGATCAGAAAACTAGTGAAAGAAGAGAATACATATTTTTGTTTGCTTGCTTTTTATTTAATCTTTTTCTCTACCAATAAGGAAAGAAATGGAGGCATTTCTGGTGTTACTGGAATCTGGCTTTGGTGCACCCTCTAAGGGAGATGCCCAAGTCACGGGTCCTCCTCTTGTGGGACACATGTCAAGTACTCCTGGGAACTCTCCTTATAGTCCTCTTGTAGTGCTTCAGGCCGAAGAGGCAGAGATGCTGGGGAAGTCGGCAATGAAAACAGTGGGCTTACAATCCCAAACTAATGGATACCTGGTCCACCCTCTTACAATCTCAATCCTGCCTTCCAGAGTGTATTTTAAAATGACCATGAATACAGGCAAGTCCATGCAGGGTCACTATCTAAAGAAAACCTAGCAGAACTAAGCATTGATAATAGCACTGAGTAACTCAGCCAGATGCTCCAGCCTCTGCATGTTCACTGCAAGTCACCGCCCATCTCCAAATTATACAGTTGTCATTTTAATAGTAACCAATAAAGATAAATGTTGTCATAATTGGGAGGAAAACAGAAGTTGCTTTCAGGCATTCCTGACAAATATTCTGGATGTTACGAGAAGTTATTTTGAAGTTTAATATGAATGCTCATATCAAATGGATATGAAATTAATGTTAGCAAGAACAGCTTAATAGAAAGGAACACAATTATAAGAACTAACTGAATGACAGAGTCAGATGTAATGTTCAACTATTTCCTTTGGCTTGCTTAGACCTAGCCTTCTTTGTTTCTGCCCTGTACCTATACTGTTCACATATGTGACAGCAGTATACTATTAAAACAATAATGACATCAGAGAAGTGGCATTATACTTTTAATCAGAACCCTATAAGTATTGATATAGTTTTAATAAAAAATGACACATTATGGTATTGACTTAAAATATATTGATACTTAAAATAAAGGTCATTTTTACTCAGGCTTAATATAAATTAAGAGATTCATTTTCATCTGACATAAATAACCAAGAAGTAGTTCAATATTTGTGAAACATGCACCATAGAAGGTAGGCCTTTACTTAGGCTGTGGTTCCTAGGCTTTGAGTTTTAAACATCCATAAATTTGCAAAAACAATTTGGAGTAGAGAGGAAGAACCTTCTTCCTGTCTCTACTGCTAGGCTGATACAACTCTCTTCCTCAGACACAAACACAATCTTCCCCTCATCAACCTCCCAGTCCCCACTTACATGTAGACAAGAAATGAGCAAAAGATCCTGTTTGGTTTGGGTCCAGAACTGATGTGAGAAGTCTTGTGTGGGTAGTATAGCTCTAACCTCTTTAGATGTATGGCACTTTTACACCGATTGACCTTAGCTTTGGGGCCTCGGTTGAAATAGACAAAGATAAGTCTAATTTGTTATAAAAGCAAAGGCTCAAGGAGAATCAAAGCCAAAGCAGAGCTGAAATAATATTCTCAGTTTATTCATTAAAAAATTCATTTCATATGTTAGTATTTCTTTATTGCATTATTATTGGTTGGTGGAGAACCCCAACAAAACTGCTAAAAAAGCAAGTCTGGTGGAAATCACTGAGGTGATGCTGGAAAGAGAGAGTGCTTCTAATGTAAGCAGTGAATACTGAATGTCCTTCCTAATGAAGTATTAAGGCAGAGTAAAGTAGAGATGGATCTGGTTACCAGAGAGGCAGAAGAAGAGGGAAGGTCAGCGTTGGTGGTGAAACATCAGGAAGTAAGGTCAAGAGCGTAAGAGGCAAGAATCAGGTTTGTTATGCCAAGGTCAAGAAAAACACAGATCAGAGTCTGGTAGGGCAAGAGAAGGATTATTATTCTGAAACAAGAGATTAGTTCTGGTGAATTAGCTCACTATGAGGGAGGAGAACATCTGAGGCTTTAAGTGACTAAAAACATATTCAATCTCTCATGCACACATACTCACAGGCCACAAGTGCTTCCTGGGTTCTTACTGTGTCAGGTACTATAGTAAGGGCTGGAATTACAGCAATGAACACAACAGTTTACCCAGCGATGAGAAAGAAAGAAACCACTTTCAAGGAACTACAGTAAAAGAAATCCAATTTGGCTGGAGCACAGAGAGCAAGAAGAAGGGTGTCAGGAGATGGGGCTGGAGTTTCAGGTAAAGACCAAATTATGCTTCCTGGGCCTCATTTTAGTGAATCTGAATTTTATTTCAGAGGCAATGAATTAAAGGGTTTTAAGCAAGTGTTAACAGGCATTATATTTTAGCAAACCACTTTGGCTGTAGTATAGAAAATAGGTTAAAGAGAGGAATGGCAGAAGGTCAGGGACAAATTAAAGAGGTGGGGATTGAGATGAAGAAATAAGTCAAGGTTTGTAGCTCAAGCAGTTGGGTGGATGGTGGTGCCATTCATTTATACATTTAGATACTTAGAAGGACATTCAAACTATAGCTAGGGAATGGAAGAGTACGGGAATTGAGATTTTGAGTTTGCATTTGGATATATTTATGAAACAAATAGTCAGATATATCCAGTAGGAAACTCAAAGTCAGGAGAGAGAAATGGGCTAGATGTATGTGTTTATAATTGTCAGACGGAAGTTGGAGCTATCTGAGTGGTTGAGCTTACATAGGGTCTATGTAGAATATGAAAAGAAGCAAGCCTTGGACAAAACCCTAAAGAATATTAATATTTATAGGATGGGTAGAAAAAGACTTAGTTCCCCTTAAAAGGGAATTAAGTGTCTCAAACGAAGAATGGTGTCTCAAAGTCAAGCATCTATCAGCCCCCCTCCCTCCACTGGGCTTTCTTCAGCTTCCTGTGGTCCTGACAGTGATGAATCTTACGGAAAACTGGTTTACCTAAGCTTACCAGTAGATTTGGGAATGTATTTATTAATGGTTTACATTAGTTTCTTGGGACAGCTGAGAGAGAACAAGGCAGATTATTTATCCTCCAGGACTCTGTAATGTTCCCTAGTATAGCTCATTAAGAAGGCCCAGGTCAATCGTTCTGAACCATGGTTGTACACTGGAATCATCTGGGGAGCTTTAAAAATACTGATAAATGGGTCCTATCCCCCCAAATTCTGATTTAATTGGTCTAGAATGTTGCCTAAGAACTGGAATTTTTAAAAGCTCCCAAGTGATCATAAATGTGTAGCCAAGGTTGAGACCAACTGACCTTAATCACGATGGCTTCTGATCTTGCATCAGTGTTTCCTAATAAAGTCCGTACACTCATCTCCAGAGAACTGCTTGGTTGAACTGAACGGTGTAAGTGAAAAGCCTGAGCAGGCATCTGAGGAACGCAAATGAATGGAGTGAGCTGCCTATTTGTGAGGACGGTGAAGGCACTGGTGGGGCCACAGCAGATGGTTTCTTTATGTACTGCCAGGTACTTTGAAAATCTTGTCTAAGTTGTCCATAGTTGGCCAGCGACATGGGCTGCTCCTTCTAGTAGCACCAAACAGAGAACTAGAATATGGTTCTCCAGAATCACTGACCCATTGCATCAGGAAAGCAATAGAAGATTGCTTAACACTAGGCTCAGGAAAGGGGCGAAGAGGTTGAAGTCAGTTTTTGGTGCTCTTGTCAAACCATTTAATTAACAAATCAACTCCACAATATTTAAGAGCATGGTGCTTACCCTTCTTTAAAAGGTATGTTAAGAAAGCTGTTTGCGATCCTATTTTAAACATTTTACTCTTATTTTTAGAAGAGTGTGGGTGGCATTCTACTTCAGCAGCTTCCCCACCTACAGTACTTCTTTCCTGATAGTGCTGCATCTCCTTTCTCGGTTCCGGCTCTCTCCCTCCCACACCTCCTCTCCCTCTACTTCACTCTTTCCTTCTCTGTCTCCTGCACACCTGCCTGTTCCAGTTTTTTAGCAAACTGCCCTATGCTCTTTGTCTCATTTTCATGTTTTAACATCCATATTCATTCCTGGTTTTACTTCCTGTTAACATACCTTTCTTAGTTCTGTCTCCCACAATTCTCCCGTACTCTTGAACAGTCTTCCTACATTTTTTTTTGTAGTTCTCTGAAGTGAGAAATGGGGAGGCAGAGAGATAGACTCCCACATGCACCCAACTGGGATCCACCTGGCATGCCCACCAGGGGGCGATGCTCTGCCCATCTGGGGCATTGATCCATTGCAACCAGACCCATTCTAGCGCCTAAGGCGGAGGCCATGGAGCCATCCTCAGCGCCTGGGCCAACTTTGCTACAATGGAGCCTTGGCTGTAGGAGGGGAAGAGAGAGATAGAGAGAAAGGAGAGGAGGAAAGGTGGAGAAGCAGATGGGCGCTTCTCCTGTGTGCCCTGGCTGGGAATCAAACCTGGGACTTCCACACACGGGCAGACTCTCTACCACTGAGCCAACTGCTTCCTACATTTTTGAAAGAAGACATTTTGGGAGAAAAGCCCTTGAAGGGAGAAGTATGAAAGTTGAACTTTGGGCTCCACTCTGATGGTTACATTACCTGGAATAAGCCTCAGTTTACTCATCTGAAAATAAAGTTGGTGTGGATCAGTGGTTCTCAACCCTGACTGCATAGAGTAGCATCATCTGGAAAGCTTTTTTTAAAATTCCAGTGTCGGTACCAACTGCAGATCCGTGAATTCAGAGTATGTGATAAGGGAACGGTGGCCAACCCTACTTCTCTGCCAGTCAGGGGCATGTGGAGACTGCTCTCTCCTTCAAAATTCTGTCCCATCTTGACATAAAAATAAGACTCAGAGACATGGACAAGAATGTGATGTTAACAGGGGGTGGGGTGGGACGGTGGGGAGGGGGCGAGGAAGGATAGAGAGGGGGTGAAGGGAGGGGAGGGGCACAAAGAAAACCAGATAGAAGGTGACGGAAGACGATTTGACTTTGGGTGAGGGATATGCAACATAATCAAATGTCAAAATAATCTGGAGATGTTTTCTTGGAACATATGTACCCTGATTTATCAATGTCATTGCATTAAAATTAATAAAAATAAGATTAAAAAAATTCTGTCCTATCTTTTTTTTTTTGCCTGTATCAAGTCTGGCTCTCCTTTGGAGAATCTTTTTATTTTTATAGTTCCAAGGTCTAGGTTTTTAAGGCTGAGTTAAAACAAATGAGAAAGAGCAAATTGCACTACGGATGCAGTTTAAATGGAATCTGAAAGAACTGGCTGGAGGTCACATTTAATTTAACCACATCAATAATGACTTGTGTGAGGCAAATGTCACACTAGAGTCTAGGTATGTGCATGGAGAAATTTCAATAAGGGATGGTAAAGTACTAATCTAAGTGCCAACCAGATATGTTAACATGAATAAAAAGATGAAAATGTTAAATAAAAACCAAGAATTTCAGTTTTATGGAATTATTAATACAGAGACCTGGACGAACTGCTATGGACAGTCCAATTCAGCAGATTTCAAAATACTCCCTTTTCCAACTACATGTCTGTACAGGTGTAGATTTTCTTCATATAGTTCAACCAAAACAATATATTGGCACAAATTAAATACAGAAATAGATGAAAATACAGCTAACTTCTATTAAACTAGGGAAGAGATTTGCAAAACTATAAAACAATACCACTCTTTCAATTACTTTTTTGTTTTACAAAACAGAGCTATTTTTATAAGCTATGCTATTTAATTAACATGTAATAGAATTTATTGTCATTTTTGAAATAATACATAAATATTTTAAATGTTTTCTCAGTTTTAATTTCTATAAGGTAAAATATTGATAGATATAACCCACATATCTTTGGGTACTTCAGTAAATTTTAAGAGTGTACAGGGGTTCTAAGACCATAACTTTGAGACCCACTGGTCTAATATGACAAGCTACTGGAGGACAGGGGATGTGTCTGTTTAACTTTACATATCACACTCAGCCTTAGGGGTTTGGTACAGTATTATGTATGAGCTTTATGATTAAATAGGGGAAAAAAACCCTGAAGAGTCAATTAGGCAATTAATTCTTTGATTCAACAAATATTTACTGTTCCAGGCACTGGGAATCCATTGGTGAAGAAAATAGAAGAAAGTCTCTTTCTTATGGAGCTTTCATTCTGGGTTCTAGTCCTAATCCTGTTCCTAATTCATTGTGTAACTTGAATAGATCATTTGATATTCTTAGGGCTTAGTTTTCCCACAGGCAAAATAGAGAACTTGGAAAGAGTAATGTCTAAGGGCCTCCTGTGATATTATCATTTTGACTGGGCTTCTTGATGTGACCCTACTGATTCCCTTGAAATACTGCCTATCATTGTCACCTAGCCAACTCTTTATCCATTACATCTCATTTTAAATGCCATTTCTTCAAGGAGATTTTAGGACACTGATCAGACTGGTAATTGCCTGTTCATGATCTGTCTTAACTACTGGACTGTGAGCTCCCTGAAGGCAGGAACTGTTTCTACCTTTTCACCATATGTATAGGACACAGCAGATGCCCAAAAGCTATTCACAGAGATGTCACCCTATTGAAAAATTTACTTTTCTCTCTAATACTTCCTAACTATCTTACCTGCTTTTTTAAAAAAAAGTCCTTGGCAACATTATACCTTATGCAGTTATCATGTTTATTATCAATGATGGGGTTGAGGATCTGTAATAATGAAAATCCCTTGAGGGCTAGAATAGTTGTATCTCCAGTAACTAAAGGAGTACATGAAACATAAGAGGAAGTCAATAATTTTTTGTTGAATAATTGAATAAGTGCTGCTTGAATAAGCCATTAGAGGTAGAGCACATACACTGGACAACTGTTTCAACAGTGGGGTTAGATTTGGATTTATTTGTCCATGTTTTCCCCTAGTTTCACTTGTGCCTAAAAATAAACATATGTGTGAATTTGGAACAAAGTCCTGAGCAAGGTCTGCGATCTGTAAACGATGTGACATAAACTGACCTATGTGGTAAAAAGCTAGTAACCTTGACCATTGTTAGACCATGAAGATGTAGTTGCCAAATGCAATTATGGTTGGCTTACCTATTCTCTAAACCCATTTAAAAGTATGTCTTAAAACACATATTTGAGGAAATCAAGCACATATGAAGAAAGCAATTTTTTAAAAATAGGCTACACAAACAAAGAACAGAGTACACAGGGTTTTGTAGCAATAAACTAAAGACATAAAATATAAACTCCTTCAAAAGCACATAAATAACTTAAATAGATAATGCTTTCTGAAAATACAGTTTTCAAAACTGAGGGAAAGTTAAACTTCAAGAAAATTAAATAAGCAAAGGCAACTAAATCACAGCACATTAAGAGTTATAATCACATAGGAAATAGCACATTTGAAATGCACAGCCATTTCAGATGCATTCACTATGGTATAATTGGATTACAGATGTAAAAAAAAAATAAGAATAATTAAATTTAAGATTGTATAGACTAAGGGTTATAACATAAATAGCAAATTATAAAGCAGAAGCAAGAGCAATGTGAAGAAGATGAATAGTTGTTCTTTTAGGAATAATCTTTATTTAGGACTCAGATGATTCATTAGAAAAAAAGAATTAAAAAAATAAATATCCTTTATGTAATTAAAAGGCAAAACTTTAACATAATAATTTAGTGTAGAATTAATGTTTAACATCATTGTAGTCAGAAAAAGTTTTCTACTGTTCAATTATAAATTAAAAAGGCTTTAAATGTCAGGATATCTTCATATTGCTACATCAGAGTTTAATTATTTAAATTTAATTTTTTTAAAGTTAAACTTTACTTCCCTGAATTGTGCTGGATACATCAAATTTTGAACCATAGAGAAGCATTAGATTTATTAAAACATTGCAATGATCTCCACAAATTACTTAAATAAAAACCAAAGTGAGGATATTGGAACTGACTTGTCCATGTGAAAGAATTCACTTAAATTCAGACTTATTCAAATTAGACATGATTTCCAAGTTGGGCAAGAGGTCTTTCTCCTCTACAATAATTCAATTTAAAGACATTATTTATTTATGAGATTCTAGGCTCTGGAAATACAAATATGGACAACACACAGTCCCTGCCTTCCAAGCTGATGGTCTCATAGGGGACAATAAACACCCACAGATAATGAAATTTATGTATTTCATAAGAGGAAAAATCACTAAAACCATAGAAAAGATGCATCACTCACATCTAATAGCTCTTATAAAACTTTGGCCATAATCTTGATTCTCTGATGACTTAGTGAATGGTGTTGACAAAAAAGTATATTGTTGACAAAGGATGGACAAATTTCCTTTCCCCTCTCTCTTCTGGTATGATTTCAGAGATTCAGAGATGGATACTTATTATTTTTAATCTTCAGTGATAAAAGCTCCTTTGAACACTGTCATAGGCATACAATTGTAGGAATCCCTTTTAGCAAAGTGAGAAGCTGAGATGTTAGACCCATTCCCCCACCCATAGTTCCATAATAAAGTAGTTCAGCATCTGGATCCATCTTGGAAAGGTCAAGAAAAACAAGCACAAACTTAATTGTACTGTGATACTCATTTTTCTCTCATTATGATAGGTAAGAAGGATACAGGTCTTTTGATGCACTTCTTACTAGATTCCTACCGAATTTCTTAAAGTAGATTCCTAAACCAACCCTGTTCCTATAGAGTTCCTAACTCACCTTCTTTTGCCCACCTGGGACAGATGACTTCAAATCATTTTACTGAAGTTTTAAGTCACCTGACACACATGTTCTAAAGTCCCATCCTAGCAACCTGAAAACCTTTATAATCTTACAGTGTACTAACTGTTTTAGAGTGATTTTGGATCAAGTTACTTGGAATTAAATCTTGCATACACAACTTACTTGCTTTGAAACCTCAGACAGGCTGTTTAAAACTCCAAGCTGGGCCCTGGCCGGTTGAGTCAGTGGTAGAGTGTTGGCCCGGCGTGTGGAAGTCCCGGGTTCGAATCCTGACCAGGTCACACAGGAGAAGCACCCATCTGCTTCTCTACCCTTCCCCCTCTCCTTTCTCTCTATCTCCCTCTTCCCCTACCACAGCCAAGGCTCCATTGGAGCAAAGTTGGCCCAGGCACTGAGAATGGCTCTGTGGCCTCTGCCTCAGGCACTAGAATGGCTCTGATTGCAGTGGAGCAACACCCCAGAGGGGCCGAAAATGAGAAAAAAATAGTTCTTATCTTATAGAATTTTGATAAGGTTACATTAAACACTTATAAACTATATATTTAGAATAGTTCCTGATACTTAGAAAAAGACCAAAGTAACAATACTTGTATTATTATTATTATTCCTTTGCAGAGAATGAAGTGTTCTACTACTTGTTCAGGATCCCCCTTCCCGCCAGTTTCCTTCAGAAGCTGACTCCTCTGATTATCTACATCTCATATCTTGACTTATTTCCATTAAGTCTCTGCCCTTGCTACTTCAAAATCCCATTTAAAGAAATCTATTTCCTCATTCCTGTGGCTCTCCCTCAAAGGATGGACAATTTGAAAATAACATCTGCAACTCCTGATTTCTTATAAAATCACCTACCTACTAGTTTCCTTCTCATCAATCTAATGCAAGTATTCTTCGTCATCGCCAGTGAGCTTCTCATTACCGAACATGAGGGCGTCACTTAGTCATTATTTTTCTCTACCTCTGCATTTAACATTGGCAATTTAATACTCACCAACAACCTCCTTCTTTTTTTTTTTTTTTTACATGGACAGAGAGAGAGTCAGAGGGAGGGATAGATAGGGACAGACAGACAGGAACGGAGAGAGATGAGAAGCATCAATCATCAGTTTTTCGTTGCGACACCTTAGTTGTTCATTGATTGCTTTCTCGTATGTGCCTTGACTGCGGGCCTTCAGCAGACTGAGTAACCCCTTACTTGAGCCAGCGACCTTGGATCCAAGTATCCCAATCCAAAGAACCTCCTTCTTGAAGCTCTCTTCTTTGCTTTCTTTGACCCTCTACAGTTTGAGTCTTCCAACCTCAGACTGAGCCTTCTCCTTTATCTCTCTTACATGTGGTTCTTTCTCAAGTTGTCCTTAGCTTGCTGGTACTAGATCTCCTTCTCAGCGTTATCATCTACCCCCATGGTTCAGCTCTGCACCTGACTCCCAAATCAATATCCCTGGCCTGATATCTGCCCAGGTCCATTATACTATTGTTTCCAGCTGAGTACAGGATATTTGCACCTGCATTTTTTGTGGTACCTAAAACTCAACGGGTCCAAGTTTAAGTATTTTTCTTCCAGTGGAAATCTTTTTTGACTTTCTTATCCCTGTTGGTGTTTGTTACAGAATGAATGTTTGTGTCCCTTCAAATTAATATGTTGAAGCTCTATCCCCATCCCTGGAATATGATGGTATTTGAATGTGGGCTCTTTGAAAGTTATTAGATTTAGATAAGGTCATGAGGGCGGGGCCCCATGGTGGAATTACTGTCCTTATAAGAAGAGGAAGAGAGAGCAGAGGTCTCTCTCATCATCATGTGAGGACACAATGAGAAGGCAACCATCTACAAGCCATGAAGAGGGCTCTCACCAGGAACCAAATTTTCTGGAACCTTGATATTAGACTTCTCAGCTTCCAGAACTTTGAGAAATGAATTTCTGTTACTAAAACCACCCAGTCTGTGGTGTTTTGTTATAGCAGCCTGCACTAAGACCATGGTTCTTCCTGTCTTTTAAAACCTGTATTCTCTCTGTTTCCACCCCCACTTAGTTGACAAGTATTGTAGATTCAAGTCCTGTAGATTCACAATGTCTCGTGCTCATCTTTTCTATTTTTGCACTTATTAGCTATGTCCTTGGTCAAGTCACTTAACTTCCATATAGAATAATGAAGAAGGAGGAGGAGGAGGGGGGGGGAGGAAAAGGAGGAGGTTACTTTTCATAGGGTTTTTAGGACACTTAATATAAAACAGAATGCTGACTAGGACGTGATAGTTACATAAGTGTTAAATAAATGAATGAAATAAAGTTAAATTAATGAGTGAAAGTTTAAAATAAATGAATAAAATAAAGTCAGCTATCAGGGCCTGCATTTAAGGAGAGAAATTCTGGCAGGAGATGCAGATTTATGAGTTATGATCCTAGAGGGAATGACTGAAGTCATGTGCATGATCAAAGAAAGTGTGTAGTATATAAAAAACAGAAGGACCCCTGCTTGGTGGTCTTTTTCTCTTATTTCAACTTGTCAAAATTCTTCAATGACCACATTTCATCAACTCTAGATGATTTTTTTCCCCACATTTTAAATGTCTCTAGAACATGGATACCTCTTATAATCAATAATATGTCATAGTTTAATTATCACAGTTCCTTTTTTCTTAGTGGTGCATAAAATAAAGGTGTGTCTTTCAACTGACAGCATCTTAGATTTGATGAGCTATGAGAAATGTGATCTTTCTTTCTTTGAGCCTCCGAAACATCCCACATAAGCTTCCCCTGTAACATTTATTTTCTGCCTATATTAGTAATATCTGTCAACTACTACATTGTAAAGTCCCCAAGTGTCAAGAAAGCTTTTGATTCTTTTTGTTTCTCTATGTGCACACTGACCAGTTCGGCCTATAGAAGGACATCAATACAAATCACTTGAATTAGATTGGGTTCCAAAGCAGGATAGCAATTACTTTTAGAATTTCTGGTATTTTGTGATTAGCCTCATCACTGTTCCCATCCCTAATCTGACATGCATAAACACAATTTGTTTTCAGATTACTGTACTAACATTACAACTGATTCAAAGCAACTGTCACATGAATTCATGTGGAATTGATCGCATGAACTATTTAAAAAAAAACAACACATTGCTGGCATTCCTTAGGAATATCTAAAAGTTATATCAAGAACAGAGAACAATGTTCACATATATATTGATTAGTAACTATAGAACTGCAGTAGATAGTTATTCTTTCTGAGTGATCTTGGTTTGCATTATATTTTCCTCTGTGTGTTATTGAAGATTTACTCCTTTTCCTGTTGACAGGTAGAACTTTGGGTGGCCCCTACCTGTGCATTAATCTCTCAAGATTCTCAGGGGTCAACGACATGCTCAGACACGCACCCTTGTTCATATAAAGGGCTCACCTCTTCCCCAAGCCTACCCTTTGTGCAAGGATACCATCTTGGCAATAGCCAGGTAATTCTCTTGGTTTTCCCTAGCTGATCTTTCTATCATCCTTCTCTCCACCACTGCTAGCCCTGCCATCTATTGCTTAAGCCCTAATTTTACCTCTTACCTTCTAGATTCTCAGATCACATGAAGTTATTAACCCTCCTTCTTTTCTAAGGCCAGAGGTTGCTGAAACCTCTGTGGTGTCACAATAAGATAGAGAAACTTAACTGTTCTCACCAATGGTTTCTAGTTTGTTTCTCTCTTTTCTGTGGCTCTTCCTGCGCTGATTGAGGAGTTGCTTTTCATCCCCATTGGGACTCCTTTCCTCCAGGTATGTAGTCACCTTTGTCTCTGTCTTGTAGATCCTCTAACCCCTGTTTCTTTTATAGTACAATCTGGCATCATGGTTTGTTCATCAGTGCCCTCCCCACCTCACAACTCACCAAGGACTCAAGAGTACTCTTAGTGTCAAGTAAGTAGAGATATAGGCATGTAATAGTCACTGTAAGAATATGTGATTCCTCGGTTCCATTACCTTTTTCCATCATCTAGAAAGTAAAATACAAATTTCTTGGCACTGTATCCAGTGCCCACGGAAACTCAAGACTCATTCCATCCTTGAAGCCTTACCTCTCAGAACATCTCACTCACTGCCTCCTCTACCTAGTCCCTCAGTCTTTGTTCCTGCTGTTTAACCTGAGCCTGAAATGTTCTTCCTTCCTTCTTTTTCCCTCCGATTTCTTTTATTGTAGTAAAATAACACATAACATAAAATTTTATGATTTTAACCATTTTAAGTGTACAGTTCAGTGGTACTAAGTACATTCAAAATGTTGTACAACCATCGCCACCATCCACCCAAAGAACTCTCATTTTGCAAAATAGAAACTCTATACCCATTAGACAATAGCTCCCTATTGCTTCTCTCCCAGACTCTGGCAACCACCAAGTACTTTCTGTCTCTAAGACTTTGACTTCTTGAAGTACCTCATTTAAGTGGGTTCATATGGTATTTGTCCTTTTATGACTGGCTTACTTCATTTAGCATGTGTCAGAACTTCCTTCCTTCTTAAAGCTAAATAATATCCATAGTATGCATACACCACATTTTATTCATCCATTCACTTGTTGCTGCAACTGGGTTGCCTTCACGTTTTAACTCTAGTGAATAATGTTGCTATGAACATGGTGTACAAACATCTTTAGGTGAACCTCTCCTTCCTTTCATGCCCATTGAAATCCTAGTCATCCATCCAAGCCTAACTCAAGTAGCACCTTCTTCATGAAGTCTCTCAGTCACCATGTGGAAATAATTGTCTTCTCTTCTTATACAAGTATCATCTTGTATTGCTATGTTTAGCAATTGCTATCTTACTTTATTGTGCCTTGAATAATTATTTGTACTTAAACATATCATTCCTCATAAAATTTAAGTTCTTTGTGGTCAAGAACCCTATCTTCTTCTTCTTTTTTTGACAGAGAGAGAGAGAAAGAGAGAGAGAGAGAGACAGGGAGAGAAACAGATAAGGACAGACAGAGAGGAAGGGAGAGATGTGAGAAGCATCAGTTCTTTGTTGCAGCACCTTAATAATTCATTGATTGCTTTCTCATATGTGCCTTGACTGGGGGACACAGCAGAGCGAGTGACCTCTTGCTTAAACCAGCGACCTTGGACATCAAGCCAGCAACCTTTGGGCTCAAGCCAGTGACCATGGGGTCATGTCTGTGATACCACGCTCAAGTCAGAGACCTCATGCTCAAGTTAGTGAGTCTGTGCTCAAGTCAGTGACCTTGGGGGTCTCAGACCTGGTCATCTGTGCCTTAGTCTGACGCTCCATCCACTGTGCCACCACCTGGTCAGGCAAGAACCTTATCTTCTTATCTTAGTTTTCCTTACATCCCTTCTTACAATGCTTTGTTTGCAATTATACAAATATCATAGAGGTAAGTGGGCAGCCAAAAGGGTAAATTAAATATGTAGAAACTCTTCCAAGTTTGAATTCTCTTAAGTTAATTAAGAAATCTTATTGATTGCAAAAGAAAGCACACTGATCTGGGAATTAAGAGATTTAGGCATTTGTCTTGGTTCTGCCTTTTGTAGGTCATAGCTCTTCTCTAGCTTAGTTTCCTCTTAGTTAAGATGAGGGGGGTCTAGATCCGTTCCCAAATCATCATCTTTTTTTTCAATATCAGTGCATAATTGTTTTTCTTTAAATCAACTCAGGCTTAACATTCCTACCAACTTTAGACTCATCCTAAAAAGGGATATCTGTGAAATTGTGGTTTCAATGTGTTAGCAATAACTCTTTTCTAACACAAAATAAAATATATATGTAACTATCCCAGTAAAAATATCTAGGTAATATTAAAAGAACTTCCTATGCCAGTAGTGGCACAGGAACCATGCTTTGGAAGTATTGGTTTAGAGTTTCCCTAAGGTCCCCTCCAGCAATAACAGCTCTGTTTTCTCTGGGGAAGTCCTGTCCCCTCTCGAGCCATTTAGCAAAATGCATTAAATGAAACTTTAACTGGGAATGGTTCAGCATTAGCCCCAGGGAATGGAGTGTAACTTAATAAGCCTTCCAGCACCTCTAATGCCTGGGATTCCACCCTCTTTATGCCTCCCTTCTGAGCGGTGCTGTTTTCACATTCTGCCTTTCCTGCAGCCTCTGCTTTCCTGCAGGGCCTTGTCTGTGTTTGCCTGCCCAGATCGCCCCTCTGAGGGCTGTTTATGTTTGCACACTCGGCTTGTCTTGTGGACTTGTCTAACTAAACTCCCCTTTGAGGGCTGTATATTTTGGCACAGTCTGACTCTCTAAGGGATTCTTTTGTCCATTAACACCTCTTGTCTTGCAGTTTTACCAAATCTTTGCTGCTCTTGCCTCAAGCAAATAAGCCCACATTATTCTATTAACAATTCTTTTGTGTGTTTCTATTTATTTTCTATACTTTCTACAATAAAAAACAAAACTTTAGTTTTAAAAAAATATAAAGGGACATCTGGTTGCAGATGATGTAATAAAGGCATTTTAACTTCACTCCTCTTCTTCAAAACCCAGTTGAAAACTACAAAAAGAATGAAAAGCAGCATTAAGAAGGCACATTATCAGTGAAATAAGGAAATAGACACAATACACCATAATTAGCACCCTTACCAGGTGTCTGGTCTGCTTGCTTGAGGCAGAGCAAAGAGCCACATTTTTCAAAGCTACTCTTGTTAGCACTAAGAAATCTAAGAACATAGGTGGGATATCAGAGAAGTAGAGAATGTTCCTACTAGACACTTAACTGCCGACCACCGAAAAGATTGACTTGAATAAGAAACCATGTTGATTTCCTACTTTTATTGTTTATCACATGCGCTTGTAGCCAAAAGAGACTGCTGGTAATACAAGGAGGGGCAAGCTTACCAGGTAGTAACAGAGAGTCTCTCCTTGGATGCAGAGAACAGAGGAAGGAACACACTTCCAGAGCATAGGAAATATGAACTTAATGGAAGGAGTGTATATGAACAACTCCCTCTACAAATAGCAGATTGCCCTGGTAAATATACTTCTTTAGCAAATAGATGGCCTCAATCAAAGATGAGTAATTATCAGAATAGGAAAAATAAAACTTTTTATTGGCTAACAATGTTATGTGTATGTAGGAAAATCCAAGGAAATCTACAAACTATTAGAATTAAGTGAATTTAGCAAGATCACTGGATATAAGGTCAACATACATAGAAAATAGAATTTTACAAAGATATAACTTAACAAATATCAAATACCTAGGAATATATCTAATGAAAAGTAGGTAAGACCTCCTCCCTGAAAACTATAAAACATTATTCAGAGAAACTGAGAAGTCTAAATAAATAAAGAGATTTACCATATTCATAGAATGAAAGACTCACTGTTGTAAAGATGTTAATTCTCCCTAACTTAAAGTACAGATTTAATGCAATTGCTATAAAAATTTCAACAGGTCCATCTTCAGAAATTAACAAGCTAGTTCTGAAATTTATATAAAAATACAAAAGGCTAAAAATATCCAATGTAATCTTGAAGAAGGAAAACAAAGCTGGAAGAGACTTATACCACCAGATATGACGACTTATTATAAAGCTATAGTAATTAAACTCTGAGATTTTGGTGCAATAATAGACAAACTAACAAATGAAATGCAATACGGAGTCCACAAACAGGTCCTCATATGCATGATAAGCTGATTTATGACAAAGACAACATTGCAGAGCATTGGGGAAAGAATAATCTTTTTCAATAAATGGTGCTGAGACAATTGGATATCCATATGGAGAAATGTTTATTGACCTTACCTTCTACCATACAATAAAACAATTCCAGATGGGCTGCATAACTAAATATGAAAGGTAAAACAATAAAGCTTTCACAGGAAACATAGGACATCTTTGTGACAGTGGAGTATGCAAATATTTTTTAAACAGGACGCAAAGAATGTTGATCACAACGAGAAAACTGATAAATTGGACAATGTTAAAGTTATGGACTTGTTTTTATCAAAAGACACAAAGGAGTGAAAAGACGGGTGACTGAGTGGAAGAAGATATTCATAGTGCATACATGTATCTGTCAAAGGATTCATATCCGGAACATATAAAGAAAAGGACAGACAACTCAATAGAAGAAAAATGAGTGAAAATAAATCGGTCACCTCATAAAAGAGGCTATCTAAATGGCCAAGAACATAAGCCAGGGAACAACACTACCCATCAGAGCAATATAAGTCAGAACCACTATGCAATACCAACACACATCCATGAGAATGGCTAACGAGAAAGAAAATCAGTGCTGACAAGGTTGTGGAAGAACTGGAACTTCCACGCACTGCTGGTGGGAAGGCAGACCTGTGCAAACACACTGGCAGTATCTGTTAAAGTTGGACATGCACATATTTTATGATCCTGCTTCTTCATTCCTAGGTATATATTCAGTGGAGATTTGCACATACGTTCACTAAAAGATGTCCTTAAAAGCACTATGTGTAATAATTAACACCAAAATGAAATGTCCTTCAGCAGTAGAATGGACATATAAATTACGGAATATTCACACAGTGGGACATATACAGTAATGAGAATGTGTAATCCACTCCATCCAATACTACAAAGTTTCTCACAAGCAGAATGTTGAGTGAAAAAACCCAGACACACAAAAAATTAAACACTCAATGGTCCCATTTATATAGACTATAAAACTGGCAAAGTTATTTTATAATATTAGAAGTCAAGATAGTGGTTACTACTGAGACATCAAGAACTGGAAGGGAGCATATGGGGACGTGCTTCTGAATGGATAATATTCTGATACTTGATCAAAGTACTAAATGCATGGGTGTATTTAGTTTGTGAAAACTAAATGTATCACTTAGGATATGTGTACGTTTATGTGTCTGTGTTATATTTCTATAAAATCTTTTAAAAACCCAATTAGTTTGTAAAATTTCACGAATGGGACATTTCACCAAAAAATACATATTTCTGGATTTTCTTGAAAATATTTCAAGATCTGTCCTCGGTGGCTCACAAGCAGAATCTGCTGGAGCTGAGAAGAGGCCCTGGCCTTCAGAGGATACGTGTTACTCCCTACTCACTGCACTCACTGATCCTCCCCATCCAGCACCTGTAGTGATCTGTTGATTTATTGTATTTTCATACTTAATCACTTTAGACTTGTTTCTTTAAATTGAATGACATTGGTTAATGAAGTTCATGGGTTTCAGGTGTACCATTCCATAAGCCAGGGGTCCCCAAACTATGGCCCGCGGGCCGCATGTGGCCCCCTGAGGCCATTTATCTGGCCCCCACCAACACTTCTGGAAGGGGCACCTCTTTCATTGGTGGTCGGTGAGAGGAGCATAGTTCCCATTGAAATACTGGTCAGTTTGTTGATTTAAATTTACTTGTTCTTTATTTTAAATATTGTATTTGTTCTCATTTTTTTTTTTTTACTTTAAAATAAGATATGTGCAGTATGCATAGGGATTTGTTCATAGTTTTTTTTATAGTCTGGCCCTCCAACGGTCTGAGGGACAGTGAACTGGCCCCCTGTGTAAAAAGTTTGGGGACCCCTGCCATAAGCCATCATCTGTACACTGTACTGTGCACTCACCACCCCAAGTCAGGTCTCCTTTCGTCACCATCTATCCCCCTTTCCCTTCTTCTACCTGCCCCCATCCCCTTTTCTCCCTATAATCACCACACTGTTGTCTGTGAGCTTTTTTTCTTTGCTTAATCTAGTTTTTTTAGCTCAAGTCTGAGTCCCCAAGATAGAGCTCACTCTGTGCCTCGCACACTTTCTTCCCCTCTGCCCACCCTTGCTCCCCACCAGGCTCCACGCCATCTGACTGCACCTCAGCACTTCTTTAGCCATCTCACCTGGAAGCCTTCTCCTCTGGCCCACACCGGCACTTCTATTCCATTCATTCATCCACCACTGATTTAACAAACATTTATTGCATACTTATTAGGTACCAGACTCTGTCAGAGGCAGGTGAATTAAGGCACAGTCTTGCCTCTGAGAGGCCTACACTGTGGGAGAAATAAAGACAACCTTTAAAAGTCACTATACAGGTAAAGAACTATATGTACTCTGGCAAGTCTGAGATTAATTCTGTTTGGGAAGGAGGGCGTAGGGGTTCTGGAGAGTCATTGTGGAAGAAGTGGTTTGTGAGCTGGGCTTTGAAAAGCTGGCAGTTATTTGGACACACAGAGAGTAAAGAAGGTAAATCCAGATAAGGGCTGGATTCTGGTTGAAGTTGGAAGACAGTGAACACTTCAGCGTGGCTGATGTAATGAAGGGGAGCAATGAGAAGCAAGGTTGGAAAATTAATCGGGGGTCCGGCCATGGAGGGTCATGGGTGCCTCACTGTAGACTGCACGTATAGGTAGTATAGGCTATTGAACGGTTTTGAAAAATGCAGTGCAGAGCTGAGGTTATAAAGAATCTGTTTCATCCATGCTCACCTCTCCCACACTCTCTAAATCCCTTGGGCACGTCCTTAGCTCTACCTTTCCTCATTTCCAATAGCATCCCCAAATCTCCTTGAAAAATCTCCTCCCCTAACCACCAGAGCAATCCTAAGCACTGGGGATGATGGTCACAACCTACTTCTTTCTCCCTCATTCTTTAAAGTGTAACTGCGTGTGCTGCTTGCTTTTCCCAACCGGGTTTTATCCAGACAAAGAGCAAGTGGAGGAAGGGGCAAGGCCACACAGGACTCGTCTCTGTCCTGAGACGCACCTCCTGCACCGGTCCTGGGCCCGGCGCTCCCTCCGTGGTTACCGAGGAACCCGGAGCAGCCAGAGACCAAAGCCTAGCGCTGTCGCGTGAAGGCCCGCCTTCCTCTTTGCCTCTCAGGCCTTTTCTTCTCTACTTAGTGTACTTTCCTGGTTAGGCTCAAGAAGACTTTGCCTCCCTGAGTGCACTCTTTCCTTACTGAACAGACAGTTACAGTGTATAAAACACTTGATTTGGCCCTGGCCGGTTGGCTCAGCGGTAGAGCGTCGGCCTGGCATGCGGGGGACCCGGGTTCGATTCCTGGCCAGGGCACATAGGAGAAGTGCCCATTTGCTTCTCCACCCCCCCCCTCCTTCCTCTCTGTCTTTCTCTTCCCCTCCCGCAGCCAAGGCTCCATTGGAGCAAAGATGGCCCGGGCGCTGGGGATGGCTCCTTGGCCTCTGCCCCAGGTGCTAGAGTGGCTCTGGTCTCGGCAGAGCGACGCCCCGGAGGGGCAGAGCATCGCCCCCGGTGGGCAGAGCATCGCCCCTGGTGGGCGTGCCGGGTGGATCCTGGTCGGGCGCATGCGGGAGTCTGTCTGTCTGTCTCTCCCCGTTTCCAGCTTCAGAAAAATACAAAAAACCCCACAAAAACAAAACAAAACAAAACAAAAAAACCCACTTGATTCCATTAGAGCCTCATGGACACTCTTCAAGACAGCCTGGAAAGGCAGGGATTAGATCTTCTGACTTCAAATCCACTGGTTCATTCTTTTATATACAGATCCTCAAAAAATATTTGCAGTATGAACAAATGATACAATGATACAACGTATACATATCAATCTTTCTTGAGGATTGGTTTCTTATTTTTTTCTATTTTTCTCTTTCTTAGTTGGATGATTTAATGTTTTAAGAGGCTTGACATGGAACATCTAATTTTAAAATAATCTTCCCTGTTCCAACTATCATATAAGTGGTTCCTGAGGCCCTGGCTTTAAAAATACTTTAGAGAAATGAAAACATGTGTGCACACAAACACTGTACATGAATGTTCATAATAGCTAAATAATACACACAACTCAAACAGTCATCAACTGATGGGTGGATAAATAAAATGTGCTATATCCATGTAATGAAATCTTATTTTTCAATAAAGAGAAATAAGGTACGGATACATGTTACAACACGAATGAACCTTGACAACATTGTTCAGTGAAGAAGCAATTAACAAAAGACCATATCTTATATAACTCAGTTTATATGAAATGTCCGGAATAGGTTATTCTATGGAAACAGAAGACAGATTAATAGTTATTTAGGGCTGAAAAAATGGGGGGTAAACAGAGAGTGACTGCTAAGAATTATGGGTTTTCTTTTTCAGGTGATGAAATGTTCTAAAGTTGATTATGGTAATGGATGGTTGCACAACTCTGTGAAGATACTAAAAATCATTGAGTTGTACACTTAAATGGGTGAAACGTATGATGTGTAAATTAAATCCAAGTAAAGCTGCTACAACAATGACATTCATTAGCAAAATTCAGAAAATACAGCAATATATACAGAAGAAACAAATTACCCATTTATGAACTACCCAGAGACAATCACTGTTGACATTTTTGCTATACTTCCTTTCTTATACTTTTTCCTATAAAATACACACAAAATAAACTAGGGTCATTTTTTAAATTCAAGCCCGCAGCCTACATGTTTGGCTTAATAGTTATCACAGACACCCTACACAGATGTTCAGCACAGGGGTTCCAAGCTAAGACAGGGTTCCTGAGTCAGAATCTTGCTTTTGCTCTTCACTTACCGTGAGTCCTGGGCAAACTCCTTAACCTCTCTAAGCCCTCACTTCCCTTAACTGGGGAATGAAGACAATGATACCTACCTTCCATGGATGTCGTCAAGATCAAACATCAAGTTCTATTTCTCTCTTTTTTTATTTTCTTTGTATTTTTCTGAAGCTGGAAACGGGGAGAGACAGACAGACAGACTCCCGTATGCGCCCAACCAGGATCCACCCGGCATGCTCACCAGGGGCGACGCTCTGCCCACCAGGGGGCGACGCTCTGCCCCTCCGAGGCGTCGCTCTGCCGAGACCAGAGCCACTCCAGCGCCTGGGGCAGAGGCCAAGGAGCCATCCCCAGTGCCTGGGCCATCCCCGCTCCAATGGAGCCCTGGCTGCGGGAGGGGAAGAGAGAGACAGAGAGGAAGGAGGAGGTGGGGGTGGAGAAGCAAATGGGCGCCTCTCCTATGTGCCCTGGCCGGGAATCGAACTCGGGTCCCCCGCACGCCAGGCCGACGCTCCACTGCTGAGCCAACCAGCCAGGGCCAAAGTTCTATTTCTCTTAAGGTTTACAAACATATATACTATTTTTCTTCATTCATTCCTCAGTGAGGATCAGTTTGTTTCCCTCAGTTGCAAGAGTCTGTTCTCAACAGTAGGCAGCTCAGGTAAACAAGAAACCAGGTGGTGCTGCTGTTCCCATCTCATTCTAACTAAAACGTTCTCTTCTTCTGGGGAGCATTAGTGGTGGAAAGCACAGGTTCTAGATCCAAACAACCGGGGACAAACCGTGACCCTGACTCTAACTTGAGCAACTTTCTTAACTTTCTGTGACACAATTTTCTCATCTGTAAATATGTATCTTAGCACTAAATTCACAAGGTTGTTTTTGAGGATGGAATGTGTTCATATCTATAGAGTACCTGGCACATTGCTAACTATTATTAAAATATTCTTCCCTAAAGTAGTAGTCTACAGTTTTATTTCAAACTTTTTGTTGCCAAATAATTTGTTAACTTCCAAACCTACAGGATCTTTTTTCTACCATCTGAGGCCTAATAACTGGCACTACATTCATAATGGTTGCTCAACCATACCCACTAGCCCACAGCACAAAGTCATTTTTTTGTTTGGCAAATTGAGTAGTTAAAAATGTTGTTCCCATTACTTTTACTACCTACGTACCTCCTGGAGGCAGGGCAAGGCAGTTTAGTTAAACCAAACCAAACAAAGCTTTTTAGGGGCTTATAAATGAGTACTTACTTCCAGTTGTTCTAAATCAGCCCAGCCAGCTGGGCATGTTTTAAATATTTCCAAAGAGTAGATTTCACAAGCTCTCTTAGAAACCTGTTTTAATGCTTCCAACCCACATTGAAAGTTCTGAAAATCTAATGTCTGGGGCAGCTCAACAATTTATTATCCAAACTGGGACATTTTCAGAACATTAATAATTACCACAGGAACAAAGTGGAACGATTCTAGGCAGACCGCTGGGACATGCCGTCATCTCACTTACGGCAACCCTTCCTGTGAGGAGTGCTGCCCACGTCAGTCTCCTTGGTACTTGGTGGGGAAGAGCCACTGGTTCTCATGGTCTCTGCCATAACCTTATATTCCTAAGCTTTCATTTTTTGTCAATTTATGGAATAGGAACAAAAGAAAGAGAAGGCCAAAACTTGAAGAATTTCTTTCCTTGCCCTCTTCCCAGGCACTCTTGTGAGTGCTTGATATGTATTATTTTATTGAATTGTCAGAAAAACTTATGCTATCATCATCATTATTATCATCCTTGTTTTGTGGATGAAGAACTCACACGAAGAGGGAGTGCCTTGCCAAAGGGTATACGGCCAGAACCTGCCCTCGTAGGAGTCCAGAGGCTGGGCTTTTCACCAAGATGCCCAACAGCAGCCTTCTGCAGGACCCTCGCAGGTCCAAACCTCTTACTTCAAAGTCCCGCCCTGACTAGCTATACTGGTCAAGTGGGTGGATCCGGTTCTCTGCTTTCTGAGATAGGACACACTGGGTCTGTGATAGATGCTCTCCATTGGTAGGAAGGTGACTAAATCCCTGTGGCTCCAGAGGAAAAAGACAAATGGGAAAAAAAGTGGATGATGATTATAGAAGGTCAAATTCAGCCTAATAAAAGAGAGCTTTTCCTTCGTTATAGACATCTCACACTAGACTTAGCTGCCCAAGGAAGTAGGTGGGTTCTACGTGACAAAATGTACTCACACAGGAGTAGATGGTTTGTTTCTTGGGGCTGTCACAGGGAGTCTGTTGATCAGAAACACCTACTGGGGAGCTTTTGAAATGCAGATTATAGGCTATGTCCCTGTAATGCTGAACCCAGGAATCTAAATTTTTATTATTTTTTTTTATTTTTTTTTCTGAAGCTGGAAATGGGGAGAGACAGTCAGACTCCCGCATGCGCCCGACCGGGATCCACCCGGCACACCCACCAGGGGCAACGCTCTGCCCACCAGGGGGCGATGCTCTGCCCCTCCGGGGCGTTGCTCTGCCACGACCAGAGCCACTCTAGCGCCTGGGGCAGAGGCCAAGGAGCCATCCCCAGCGCCTGGGCCATCTTTGCTCCAATGGAGCCTTGGCTGCGGGAGGGGAAGAGAGAGACAGAGAAGAATTAGGGGGGGTGGAGAAGCAAATGGGTGCTTCTCCTATGTGCCCTGGCTGAGAATCGAACCCAGGTCCCCCGCACGCCAGGCCGACGCTCTACCGCTGAGCCAACCAGCCAGGGCCGGAATCTGAATTTTTAACAGGTTTCCTCCCTGACTTTGAGCAGGTAGCCCAAGCAAGACTGCTGTAAAGGATTCCTGCTGGGAGTGCAAAACAAGATGAAGTGGAAGGCAGGGTGAAGGGATAGAGAGAAGGGCTGACACATCCTTTCTGAGCTGAACCATATGGTTTGTGTGAACTTTACTCTTTTAGTCTCTCTAATATTAATCTTCTTTTTGGATGTTTATTCCTTGGTTTCCTGACAGAGAATGCTTGAGTGACATATGAGGTGAGAGATCTGGGGTGTAATAATACCATGTCATGGAAACACTCATAAAGCCATGACCCTATGGCATATGAATCCTACGTGGGGTTTGCGCAGGTATTAAATGTTCTGTGGTTGGCTTTTGGAAGCCTGCTCTATCCTGACACCAGGATTTCTAAGCTGGCCTGGAGGGAAGCAAGCCTGCAGCTTCCTGGTGTTTGGAGCAGATGGGGAAAGAGTCTGAAATATTCCTTGTCATCACCTCCAGCTGACAGACCACAGGCAAAGGAGGCAACCGGGAGAAGTTAGACCAGTTGATCTGGGAGAAAAGAGAAATCAATGGTGATGTCTTGTGAATGTTCCCTTCTTCGTGTTCCTCTCCAAATGGGTGGTGGTGTGCGTGTGTGCGTGTGTGGGTGTGTGGTATACCAAATTGTGGAGCACTTGTCTCTGGCTAGTGACAGTAATAAATCAGGGGCTACAACTCCACTAGCCACCTCCTGCAAGCCCTGTCAAAGAACAGGCCTTCTCGAGCACAGCTGAACTGGCAGGATCCCCAGTACTGTGGCCCCATTGCATGGAATGAAAATAACACATCTGGGATCCAGTGTGCCAGATGTGCAAAGGGCTAACATAGCAAAGACACTGCTGGGAAGACCACATCGCTCTCAGAAACATCAATGATGCATTCAAAGATTTTAATAACCTTTCTCATCATAGCGCTTTTATCAGGCTTTGGTGTAGACTTTTTCTTCTGCCTTGGTTCTCTGTCCTGGGGTATCAAGAAGGATGCAGAAGGATATTGATCCCACGGAGGCAGTCACACTCAAGATCTAGCAGCTAAATGAATCCTAACTGGAGTCTTAAGTTTGAAATCCACTCGGCACTTACCAGGTGTATGACCCTGGGCAAGTTACTTGAACTCTGTGAGCTTTAGTGTATCAATCATCAATCTCCAGGCTGGGGTGGGCCAGCCTCACTCAAGGGCAGTACCAGGCCCTTCTGAGGTGTCTGACCCAGAGCTGAGTTTCCAACCTGGTTGGCAGGTCAAGCCCTATGGATGATGCGAACACACCTAAGAAAAACTGAGAAACAAGCTAGAGAGAACCTAAAAATGGTGTTTTAGAATGAGCTTTAGTGATTTTCATATTGTGTATGTCTTTCCTAAGATGTTAAGACATTGTTAGAACTGATATATATATATATCTCATATATAATATATATATATATTTATATTAGGCTTGTCATTTTTCTTTAAATATTTAGAAGTGTTTTTAATAAATTTGCAACCAATGTTTTAAAAAAAAAGTGATAGCCATACTTACCTCACAGGGCTGTGGTAGAGAGTAATGACCTCAGTGAGATAACACAGAGAGTGTCCCTAGCTCAGGGCACGGCACTAGCAGCAACATGGCAGAAAGCGGGAGGGAGATGAGCATTCTCAACTGCTCCAGGGAATACAGGTAGATAAGGCAAATGACTTCCTGCTCAGGCAGCCGGAAGGTCTGCGATAATAGAACAGTTGCAAACCTGTCCTGTAGGATTCTCACATTACTAGGGCTTCTGGGAGAAGTGCTGCTTTCTTATCTGCTCCACAGCCTTGACCCTGGTCGGCTTCTCTTTTCCTAAGAGCCCAACAACTCCCTTTCCCTCCCTATAGAGCAGGGGTCCCCAAACTTTTTACACAGGGGGCCAGGTCACTGTCCCTCAGACCATTGGAGGGCCGGACTATAAAAAAAACTATGAACAAATCCCTATGCACACTGCACATATCTTATTTTAAAGTAAAAAAACAAAACGGGAACAAATACAATATTTAAAATAAAGAACAAGTAAATTTAAATCAACAAACTGACCAGTATTTCAATGGGAACTATGCTCCTCTCACTGACCACCAATGAAAGAGGTGCCCCTTCCAGAAGTGTGGCAGGGGCCAGATAAATGGCCTCAGGGGGCCGCATGCGGCCCACGGGCCATAGTTTGGGGACCCCTGCATAGAGGTTCTAAATCCTTCCTTTCTGGGATCCAGGACCTTTTGTCCCCACCCTCTCCAGCGTAGCCACATCGGGATGTTTTCTTCAGAGCAGCAGTGACATGGAACTTGAAGATTAATGAGAGTCATTTAAGGTTTCTACCCAGCTTAGACAAAGAATTCCTGGCAATCAGACCTCCCGTTCACATTGTATTTGTGAGTTCAAAATTGAAAATAGGGTTCCTTTTGGGAGTGTTGAAATGTTCTAAAATTAGAGAGTGGTGATGGCTGTACAATTCTGTGAATATACTAAAAACCACCAATTATATACTTTAAACAGATGAATTTTATGGTATGTGAGTTATATCTCAGTAAGGCTGTTATAAAAAAATAGGTTAGTTAGCTTTTCATTCTTCTGCCTTCTCTAGTTTTAATTGAAATATAAATTGTCATTTAATTATTAATTTAAGTTATAAAATGTAAACTCAAACTATACATATAAAAAGCCATAACATACCATATAGTATTATGCATCAAGATTAAATACTACCTCGACTGCAAATCTATAATCCTTCTCATTCTCTCTCTCCTCCCAAAATACTATTGTACCTGTCAAAATTCACTCATCTTTCCAAATTTATCTCATGAAGCTCTTCCTGGTTCCCACCAGCAAGTCCCCTCTCTCTAATCAGCACCAAATCTGTGCTTTTTTACTGCTATCCATTCTGCATGGGACCAGGCTCCAAAGTGCAGAGATGAGGAGGTGAAGGAGGAGTTGGACAGGATCACTCTTGGGCACTCTTCCACCCAGAAGTCTCTCCCATTCACCCATTCTGGGAGAGCTCCTAGATCTCTGATTCAGACCAGGACTGATGCCCAAAAGACCTCTCCTCCTCCTTGGTCCTCCCATTCCACTGACTCCCAAACTGCGCCACAAAGCGAACCTCCTCACATGCCAGTTCCATTTACGCTGCTCTTTTAAGAACTCAACATGATCGCACTTGTTCACTGAGTTTGTCCGTCTAAGTGCTAAAAGGCCTCTGGACCAGCTGCTTTATATCTCACTGGCATCTCCTGCCACTTGCCAACATGCCCACTTGCTGTCTTCACAAGGGTTCTTCCTGGCAGGTGAAATCCTCTCCCCAAGCCACTCCCTCCTTGTCCCTCAACTCTTTCCAAAGCCAGATCTGAACCGTCCTTGTCCTTGAAGGCAGACCTCCCCTAATGAGTGAATTCCAGTTACCTGACCTTCCTTCATCCAGCTTATGGTCAATTCTTTTGCCATTACTGACAGTACCTGTTGGCATGGTTTCTATCACTTTTATGCCCTCATTACAGTACACTGGACCCAGTCAGTACTCAAGAATTCATTTGCTGACCTAACTTTTCTTCTTTATGAGGAAGCTCCCGACTGCTTAAGAGCTCTTCCTCTAGACCAGGGGTAGTCAACCTTTTTATACCTACCACCCACTTTTGTATCTCTGTTAGTAGTAAAATTTTCTAACAGCCCACTGGTTCCACAGTAATGATGATTTATAAAGTAGGGAAGTAACTTTACTTTATAAAATTTATAAAGCAGAGTTACAGCCAGTTAAAGCATATAATAACTACTTACCAAGTACTTTATGTTGGATTTTTGCTAAGTTTGGCAGAATAAATCTTTATAAAACAACTTACTATAGTTAAATCTATCTTTTTATTTATACTTTCGTTGCTCCACTACCACCTGCCATGAAAGCTGGAACGCCCACTCGTGGGCAGTAGGGACCAGGTTGACTACCACTGCTCTAGACTATGAAGAAGTTTGTTTTGTTTTTTAACAATAAACTGTTAATTAATGAATTGTTAATTGTCCATGTGCTAGGCACTGTGGGAACTATCTCTTTCCTTTTTTGACCCAGTCATTAGACTAGAATGACAAGCACTTAGTGGTGACCTGGTAGCTGGATTCATTACTCTGTCTGCTCAGCCCCTACTTACTGGCTCCCTGACCTTACACGTAAAGCAGAGTCACCACATGGCAGGATCCCCAGTACTGTGGCCCCATTGCATGGAATGAAAATAACACATCTGGGATCCAGTGTGCCAGATGTGCAAAGGGCTAACATAGCAAAGACACTGCTGGGAAGACCACATCGCTCTCAGAAACATCAATGATGCACTCAAAGATTTTAATAACCTTTGCTATGGTTACCCCAGCAGCATCCCTTTGTACAACATGACCCTGTGGTCACAGATGATGGCTCCAGGGCTAGACAACTAACTAGGATAAACCAACTGGAGTTTCTCCTTTCAAACTGCACCTTGAATCTTCTAAGTCTGAGGCTTAAAATAATCTATGGTGTATAATTTAAAAGGCACTGTTTCTTTCCAGATTCTGTTTTCAACCGTACAGTGTTAATTATTGCATGTTTAAAAGTTCTAGTACTGTATAGTGTAAAATCACAAGTGTATAAATCTAATGAAATATGCTTGTTGAGGGCAGTGGGTCTGCAAAACTTTCTTTTTAAAATATAATTCAGGCAAATAAAGGCATTAAGTTATATGAGTGCAATGGAAGATTTATAATCTAAACTTGGAAAAGTCAGGCAATTTCAGACTCGGATTCCAAGAGAGGTATTTCTAGAAAAGAAAGTGGATAAGACCTAATGTGTGTCAGTGCTTGGTCCACTTGCTGCCAGGTAGAATAATCCTGTGGACTGAGCATGGGGACCACGTCGCACAGACTCCAGCCCTGTATCTTACACAAAGGAAACCCACACCTAATGAATGATTGCTGAATGCGTTTCAAAAGAATAAAACAATTTTACATTTTTAAAAGCATTTATTTTGAGGTAACTGACCAATAAAACTGCATTATCTCCATTACAAAAGGAAAAATTGAGGAACAGAAAAATGAAGTAACTGACTCATCTGTCCTAACATACCCATAGTAGCCTTAGGGCTGTATAATAATATAATATATTATATTAAAAGTAACAATAATAATAATAACAATCACCATTTATTGAGTGCCTAGCCACTTGTGCTAATAAATTTTCACAAGAACCCCCATGAGAAAGGTGTCATATCTGTTTATAATTGAGGAAAATAAGGTTAAGTAACTAGCCCAAAGTCATCCAGATTTGTTGCCCCAATGCCAATGCCCTTTTTACTGCATTGTGTCTTCTGTGTATTTAGCCTTGAAGATCATGCTAAGGATCTAAGAGCTCTTTGAGGTCGGAGGCCTTACTCATCAATCTCTGTCTCGTGCGCCAGAGACTGGACTCCAATTCTGAAGTTGCAGTGTTCATGAACTGTTGATTTATTTCATGAGATGAAGAAATAGCAGAATCAAGAGCATTCAGGGGCGTCTCCAAACCAAAGTTCCATACAAACCTCACACAAAATAACTGCTGGGCAAGGGAGGGTCCTGAGGCCCCGCCTGATTCATTTCAGGCACTGGCTGTTGGGACAGGCTCATTTTCATAGCTGTCTGTCTCGTGAGGACTTTTGTTTATCTCCACTGGCCTCCAGGTCCTAGACCTCTAACCCAAGGAAGAGAATCCTCCATCTCCTTTCCGTTCTCATCTGGTCTTACCTCTAACCTCAAAACAAAACTGTTTTCCAAATATAGTATCTCCCTTCCATTGAAGCAAGAACATATAATTGATATACATATACATACATATATATGTATGTGTATGTGTGTGTATATGTAGGTATATATATGTATATGTATATATATGTATGTGTATATATGTGTGTATATATATACAGAAATGTGAAAAAATATATATACACAGAAATGTGAAATATATAGAAATGTGAAATCTGCACCAAATAAAAGGAAAACTCTCCCAGTTTCATACCTATTCAGTGCAGTTCAATGTGGGCTCACGCACAGATTTTTTTAGGGCTCCTTAGGTAGCTATCCCGTATAGCCTCTACAGACTCGTCACTGACTGATGGCCTACCAGAACGGGGTTTCTCCACCAAACTGCCGGTTTCCTTCAACTGCTTATCCCACTGAGTAATGTTATTCCTATGTGGTGGCATTTCGTTATAAACGTGCCGATATTCACGTTGCACTTTGGTCATGGATTCGAATTTAGCGAGCCACAGAACACACTGGACTTTCCTCTGTACCATCCACATCTCGACTGGCATGGCCATGGGCTGCTCCGCTGTATACACGGTGTTACGTCACCATCTGCACATGCTGCCACATCATCCTAAAAAAACTGGGAGGGTTTTCTTTTTATTTGGTGCAGATTTCTTATTTCTATCATCTTTTGTTGCTTTCCTGTGACCGGTCAAAGTGCACCATGACTTACGGACACACTGTATATGTATATATAGATTTGTCTAGAAATAGTAGCTGTGTTCCAGAGGTCATTTTATTTTTTTGAATTAATTAATTGATTGGTTGATTGATTTTTCAAGTGAGAGGAGTGGAAATAGTGAGGCAGAATCCTGCATGCACCCTGACCAGGATCCACTAGGCAACCCCATCTGGGGCTGATGCTTGACGCAACCAAGCTATTCTTAGTGCCTGAGGCTGATGCTCAGACCAGATGAACTATCTTCAGTGCCTGGGACCATGCCTGAATGAATCTAGCCACTGGCTATAGCAGAGGAAGAGGGAAAGAACAGGGAGAGGGAGGAGGGGAGAAGTAGATGGTTGCTTCTCCTGTGTGCCTTGATCTGGAATTGAACCCAGGGTGTCCATATGCTGGGCTGATGCTCTATCCACTGAGCCACTTGGCCAGGGCCCATATTTTTTTCTATGAACATGTAGCCATATCTCAATGTGAATCTTTCTGTTTTGGCCACTGCTCTAATTTTCTCCTTCCCTAATCTGATCCACACATGCTCATGTGCATTTGGGATGACTGGAATGGAGTTTCTTCCTTCTGAAGGTACTTTGTTAACTCTTGTACCTGTCATGTGTATCCTGCCTATTTCATCCTCCCCATCTCTCTCCACTTCTCTGCTTTCTTGAGAATGAACTCACCTTCCATGACTAATGCAATCCGTAAGCAGCCTTCATGCCGATTCCACAGATTTTAATTTCCTAACATTTCCCTTTAGACCCTTCTTAACATCCTCTTTTTCAAAAGAAAAACCTTGTCCTGAAGTCAGAGGCTGCACATGGCCTCCTGTGTGAACCCGCCACAGGGAGCTCAGACACCTCAGGTGGTACATGGCTGTGCTCAGACAAGACCTCCAGATGCACTAAAGCAGAGGCTCTAAGGATGCATTGCTCCTGACCTGCACTAGGAACCAGCTGTGTGCTGAGCACCCTGCTAGGGGTGGCGCACGAGACAGAGATTGATGAGTAAGGCCTCCGACCTCAAAGAGCTCTTAGATCCTTAGCATGATCTTCAAGGCTAAATACACAGAAGACATGATGCAGTAAAAAGGGCATTGGCATTGGGGCAACAAATCTGGATGACCTTGGGCTAGTTACTTAACCTTATTTTCCTCAAATATAAACAGATATGACACCTTTCTCATGGGGGTTCTTGTGAAAATTTATTAGCACAAGTGGCTAGGCACTCAATAAATGGTGATTGTTATTATTATTATTGTTACTTTTAATATAATATATTAAAATATATAATATATATAATTAAAAAATATATATATATGGCAGCATTTACTAGGGCCCTAGAGCCAGAAATATAAAATCTGAAACTCGACTCTATTGTAGGAAAGCCCTCAGAGATGCCTTCAGTTCAGAGAAGAAAGGAACCGTTCCAGCTCATTGGTGAGCCAGACGCTTGAGGCCAGCATAGGGAGCATCTTTCTACTCCCAAGAGGAGGGCCCATTTTTTATAATCAGGCAACTGGAGGAGGACTCCTTGGGAACCCCACTCTGGGAAGTGTTGTTTATTCCTCAGGACCGCAGATGAAAAGGAAGACACTGAATCTGCTGTGTTGCATTCTAGATTCATGGTGAAATGGGGAGAGAGCAGACTTCTCGCTTGACTCTTGCTCTCAGGATAGATGACGGAAACCGCCAGGTACTCTGCACTGCTCAGCCCACCTACCTCTCCCCTTCCTTTTCCCACAAAGGTCAAAGGTTACATAGGTCCTGGCTCAGACCTAAAAAACATCAGCTGCTAAGGAAATTGTACTTGTCACAGAACATGCTACTTGCATAGATGAGGAACTGAGGTTAAAAACCACCAGTGTTATTCAACAGTTCCTATAACCTCTAATTTAATTATTCCTGGTAAAGCAAACCTAATGAGATTACTACTACTTTTTCTTTTATACAGCTTTATTGAGATGTAGTTCACACACCATACAATCCATCCATTAAAGTGTACAATTCAATGACTTTTAGCACATTCAGAGTTGTGCATCCATCACCACAATCAATTTTAGAATATTTTCTTTTCTTAAAAAGAAACCCTGCACCCTTCAGTCATCACCTCAAAACACGACTCTTCCTTTCCATCCCCAGCTCAGGAAACCACTAATCTACTTTCTGTCTCTGTGGATTTGCTTATTCTGGACATTTCATATAAATGGAATTATATAATATGTGGTCCTTTGTGACTGGCTTCTTTCACTTAGCACTACGATATTTCTTGATGGCAGAGGTATCTCCAATGTTTGTCAAAGGGGAAGTGCTAAATAAACCAGAGTGCAATCAAACTGTGCATTACTACAGCACTTAAAAAATTATATATATATATATATATATATATATATATATATATATATATATATATATATAAATGTCCCTAATATATGCATGCAAGTATAAAATCTAGGAGAATACACATCAAAATAATAAAAGTAGAGAGTTGGAGAGTGCAATCAAACTGTGGATTACTACAGCACTTAAAAAATTATATATATAAATGTCCCAAATATATGCATGCAAGTATAAGATCTAGGAGAATACACATCAAAATAATAAAAGTAGAGACTTGGAGACCCCCCGAGTAGGACAACAGAGGAATAAGAATATGGATGGAACATAAAAAAGATCCTCCTGCCTGACCAGGTGGTAGCACAGTGGACAGAGCATCAGACTGGGATGTGAAGGACCCAGGTTCAAGACCCCAAGGTCGCCAGCTTGAGCGTGGGCTCATCTGGTTTGAGCAAAGTTCATCAGCTTGGACCCAAGGTTGCTGGCTTGAGCAAGGGGTCACTCAGTCTGCTGAAGGCCCACGGTCAAGGCACATATGAGAAGGCAGTCAATGAACAACTAAGGTGTCACAACAAAAAACTAATGATTGATGCTTCTCATCTCTCTCCATTCCTGTCTGTCTGTCCCTATCTATCCCTCTCTTTGACTCTCTATCTCTGTAAAAAAAAAAAAAAAAGATTCTCCTTATTTGTAATATATTAATTTTTAAAATATAACTTATTCATGCATTACTTAAAAATTAATTTAAAAGAGAACATGAAACTTCTGATTTCCAGTTCTGCAGGTAAGAAGCTTGGAAGTAGTCACTCATCCTAACAATAAGTAAAAACCTGAACAGACTTAAAGAATCAACAACTCTTTCTGTATCCATAAGAGAGAAAAGGACACAGTGCAACTTGCCTCCCGATCAGAGTCAGACAGGTGAATACAGGTTATCACCATTAACGGGAACAGAAACCCGGGAGCAGAAACTGCCGTGGGAACTAGCGCCCAGGGAGGGAAACCCGAACTTTATTTGTTTTTATTTTTTTTAATTTATTTATTTTAGAAAGGAGATAGAGAGGGAGAGGGGAGAGGAGAGAGAGAGAAGGGGGGAGGAGCAGAAAGCATCAACTCCCATATGTGCCTTGACCAGGCAAGCCCAGGGTTTCGAACCGGCTACCTCAGCATTTCCAGGTTGATGCTTTATCCACTGAGCCACCACAGGTCAGGCCTGGAAACCCGAACTTTAATTTAGAGTTAAAAACTCCAGGGACCCATTCATGGGGGTTCTCCATAATCTGCTCCCAGGAGCTTGATCAGGTTCCCACAGTAGCTATCAGAGACAAATCGCCTCGAGCTCCTGGCAGGGGACAGAGAAGGCGCCGGAGCACTCTGGTCTTCTCAACAAGGCCCGCCTCAGAGGAAAAAAGTTAACCAGAACCTAACTGTGGTGTTTTATCAGAGCCTAACTGACCTGGGGAAGAAAAACAGCCAATCCCAACTCACTCTAGCCATTCTGTCCCCACCTAAGGGGAGGAAAAAAAACCTGGGACACAATTTGAGTTCACAGTCCAGAGGCACAGGCTCTCCAAAAGAGACCTAACCATAGGACTGCAGAGCTGCTCACTCCCCACCCCCCATGCCCTGTACCTCCATATTACTACAGGCCTGTTTAGGACGGTTCCCTTTGCCCAGTATGTACATCAAGTCCATCTGACTAGGAAGAAATGACAAAGCATATCAAAAGTAGAACAACACAAAAAAACACAATTTGAAGAGGCAGAGCAAGAGGCAGAGCACCAAGACCAGACTTGGCAGGGATGTTGAAATGATCAGACTAGGAATTTCAAACGTTTATGATTAATGTATTAAGGGCTCTAAGGGATAAAGCAGATAGCATGCAAAGGCAGAGAGGCCATGCAAGTGGTGAGACGGAAATCCCAGGAAAGAACCAAAAAGAAATGCTAAAGATAAAAAATCCACTCTACAGAAATGATGAATGCTTTTGAGGAGTTTAGTAGTAGACTGGACACAACTGAAGAAAACAATCTCTGAGCTAGCAGATGATACAGCAGCAGAATCTTTGGAAACTAAAAAGCAAAGAAAACAAAGGCTGAAAACGAGAACATCAGAAATGATAAAGAGATGCAGAAGCTTTCCTTGGAAAGCCCCAGAAGGAAGCTAGACAAGAAGTATTAGGTGCCTTGACACCCCTTGAAGAACCTGGAGCCTTTGGGACATCACAGCCCCATCCCGTTGACCCAGTGTGCACACAAACTCCTTGGATGAGACTAAGGCCCAAAGCAGAGACCAGGCAGGGATGATCTCTTTCATGCACTGGAGTCAGAACAAGGTCTACTTCCACCTCAGTACAGGGTTAAGTTGTCCTGAGTGTCCTACTAATTTAAAGGGGAGAGGGAGACTGGGCCTGTGAACACAGAGACTGTCAAGCTCTGGAAACACTGTGAGGGAGACAGGAACATATCATCGAGCATGGTTACTCAAAGGCCAGAATCTAATTTCTAGAACTTTGGGAACTGCCTCAACCTTCGTAGTCTCCACAAAGATTAGTGTCTCAACAGAGACTCTTTTTTTCTGTTTTCTGGGATAGCGGGAAAGAGAGAGGCTAGGCTGGCTAATCTGCAGCCAGTCATTGCCGGGGAGGATCCTTTTTTTTTTTTTTTTTTTTTTTTTTTGTATTTTTCTGAAGCTGGAAACGGGGAGAGACAGTCAGACGGACTCCCGCATGCACCCACCGGGATCCACCTGGCACGCCCACCACAGGCGATGCTCTGCCCACCAGGGGGCGATGCTCTGCCCCTCCGGGGCATCGCTCTGCCGTGACCAGAGCCACTCTAGCGCCTGGGGCAGAGGCCAAGGAGCCATCCCCAGCGCCGGGCCATCTTTGCTCCAATGGAGCCTTGGCTGCGGGAGGGGAAGAGAGAGACAGAGAGGAAGGGAGGGGTGGAGAAGCAAATGGGCGCTTCTCCTATGTGCCCTGGCCAGGAATCGAACCCGGGGACCCCGCACGCCAGGCCGACGCTCTACCGCTGAGCCAACCGGCCAGGGCCCGGGGAGGATCCTTAATAAAACAAGCTGAGCAGCCTTGAAAAGGGAAAGATATCAGATAGGCTCCTGGGATTAAGCAACTAACTATGGATCATGAGAAGAATTTAGGTTCATTTTTATTAGACTCTGATGTTTCTGAAGATCTAAGTATGATTGAATTTGCTTATATAATAACCTTAGAAGGAATGCCATCTATCTACCTATCTAGGGAGACAATACAGGCCAGCATACAGTTGTGATAGTCCATGGTGGATCTTAGGTGGAAGAGAGCTGAATTAGAGTGTCACATAAAACAGGGATAAGATAGAACTCATTTATTCTAATATGCACAAATAGTAAAGTCACTTGCTTAATGGTAAATTAGCAGTAGCAATAGTCATAGGCACACTAAGAATAAAATAGTTAATATTTATATTTAAGTGCTTACTATCTGAAAAGCCCCATGCTAAGTGTTTCGTACTTATTATTTCAATTATGATGTAGATGTTACCATTATTCTCGTTTTATAGACTACAAAATAGGAGCTCAGAGAGATTAAGAAATTTGTTTAAGGTCACACAGCTAGTCCATCTGAAGCTAGAACTACACCTCCTGTCTTCTTCTAGTCTAATATTACTGCCATACCATAATGCCAATTCTTTACTTTCTCACCTGAGGCCTCCTACAACCACCAAAATCTATAATTCCCTATAGCTCCAGGTTACTTAATCTTTTCTTGTAATTTTAAATTGTATATGAGCTAAATTAATCTGAACTTTATATTATTGTTACTGTGTGTGTGTGTGTGTGTGTGTGTGTGATAGAAAGACAGAGAGGGACAGATAGGGACAGACAGGCAGAAGGAAAAGAGATGAGGAGCATCAATTCTTCATTGCAGCACTTTAGTTGTTCATTGATTGCTTCCTCATATGTGCCTTGACCGGAGGGCTACAGCAGAGCAAGTGACCCCTTGCTCAAGCCAGCGAAGCGACCTTGGGCTCAAGCTGGTGATCCTTGCTCAAACCAGATGAGTCTGTGCTCAAACAGGCGATCTCAGGGTTTTGAACCTGGGTCCTCCGCATCCCAGTCTGACACTCCACTGCGCCACCGCCTGGTCAGGCTGATTTTTATTATTAAAGCCAAGACTTTTTTTAGTAAATAATTATCCAATAGGATTTTGCTAATCTTGTGCGAACCTCCCCTTAGTCTTTTCGTATGCTGACACTTATAATCTAGGTCAGTGGTCCCCAACCTCTGGGCTGCGGACCGGTACTGGTCCATGAGCCATTTGGTACCGGTCTTCAGAGAAAGAATAAATAACTTACATTATTTCCGTTTTATTTATATTTAAGTCTGAACGATATTTTATTTTTAAAAAATGACCAGATTCCCTCTGTTACATCCGTCTCAGACTCACTCTTGACGCTTATCTCAGTCACATGATACATTTATCCGTCTCACCCTAAAGGCCTGTCTGTGAAAATATTTTCTGACATTAAACCGGTCCGTGGCCCAAAAAAGGTTGGGGACCACTGATCTAGGTGATGATTGTCACTGTTTACCTAAAAATTGAAAGTGAATCTTAAGAGTGTAAGGGAAATGAAATCCCTGCTTCACTGTTTAGTGGAATAAATATATGTGAAGGTCAAAATGAGTTCAGAATAATTTGAATATTATATGCTAAGCTACAAAACCTATAATATCACAGATAAAACCTTTAGCAGGTTAAAATAATCAGAGGTGTCATAGAAGAGCACAAATCACCTGGGAAACAATAAAAATTCTGGCATATGAGAAGGTGGATTATATTTACTCAAGGGAATAGTGTAGGCTGGGAGGAGGGGGGAGGGGCGAGTCTTTCAAGACCACTCACCCACAGAAAAAGTAAACCGAAGACCACAGAGAAATAAAAAGCAACTCAATTTGGTTTAATTTTTTTTTCCTGAGAAACAGAAAATGTTTAACTCATCTGCTTTTTCAATTATGAACAGGAAACATAAAACTATAGTCAATAAATACACCATAACTTGCAATAACGCCTCCAGGCCTGTGTTACAGCCGGGAAAGAGGAAAGGGCAGTGGAGAGGGAGGGCGTGTAGGGGAGAGAAGAGAGGATGCTCAGCCGCGTCCCAGCCACCTCTGCATCTGTCAGTGCCAGACCCCTCCGCTCTCCCAGAGTGCTCTCCTCAGAACCGTTCTATTTCTGTTCTCTTGCTGCCTCCACTTCTAGAACACTCCTTAGCTTCCAATTTCTCTCCTCTCCCAGGTTCTCCTCAACTCCCCCAGCACCACTTGGAGAAAACTTGGAGATGGTCGATGACCCCTTCTCTGAGAAAGCCCTTGCTCTCTATAGTCTTTCTACCACGGTTTCACTGGCTAATTAGCCCTGCCTTCTTTAGCCTTTTTTTAAATTACGAAGTAATATATATTCACATGGTTAAAATACCAAAAGGCATATAACAAAGAGTGCTGCCTCTCCCACCAAACATATTACTATTTCTTAATTATCAATTTAAAATCTATCTCCTGATGTGAGAATTTTAGCTCTTTTAAATCCCAGACCCTCTATTCCTTCCTTCTCCCAATAGCATTAAATTATATTCTCACTTCCTCCACTATTCACCTCTGTAATTTCAAACCACATAGTTAGCAACCACACAGTTACTTAGTGATATCCAATGAAGAAAGAAACCAGCTTCTGTCTTTGTTATTTCACTGTCTTCATCTGTGTTAGACAGTTAGACAGACATGAGCAAAGCAAAAACGATGGGCCAGGTACAAAGGTAACCAGGGCAGAAAGCTCCAGGTGCCTCGCAATGGGTAAACAGAAAAGGGCGAGCTTTCTTCCCCTAGCATATTGCTGGTCATGAGGTTCAGACCCCCTGACCTTTCATCTCCTGGCATGTTGCTAGTCACGTGCTAGACCCCCTTTAAGGAGGAACAAGGGGCTGAAGAGTGGCCTCATGTTGAAACAAAGAGACTTTTAGCACAACTTAAACCAGGGGTCCCCAAACTTTTTACACAGGGGGCCAGGTCACTGTCCCTCAGACCGTTGGAGGGCCGGACTATAAAAAAACTATGAACAAATCCCTATGCACACTGCACATATTTTATTTTAATGTAAAAAAACAAAACGGGAACAAATACAATATTTAAAATAAAGAACAAGTAAATTTATTTTATTTATTTTTATTTTTATTTTTTTATAATAATTTTATTTTTTTAATGGGGTGACATCAATAAATCAGGATACATATATTCAAAGATAACAAGTCCAGGTTATCTTGTCAAAGAACAAGTAAATTTAAATCAACAAACTGACCAGTATTTCAATGGGAACTATGCTCCTCTCACTGACCACCAATGAAAGAGGTGCCCCTTCCGGAAGTGTGGTGGGGGCTGGATAAATGGCCTCAGGGGGCCGCATGCGGCCCGCGGACCATAGTTTGGGGTCCCCTGACTTAAACTTTCTCTAAAACAGGGGTTGGGAAACTTTTTGGCTGAGAGAGCCATAAACGCCACATATTTTAAAATGTAATTTTGTGAGAGCCATACAATGACCCATGTACATTACGCATTATCCAATAAAAATTTGGTGTTATCCCGGAGGACAGCTGTGATTGGCTCCAGCCACCCGCAACCATGAACATGGGCGGTAGGAAATGAATGGATTGTAATACATGAGAATGTTTTATATTTTTAACGTTATTATTTTTTTTATTAAAGATTTGTCTGCGAGCCAGATGCAGCCATCAAAAGAGCTGTATCTGGCTTGCAAGCCATAGGTGCCCGACCCCTGCTCTAAAACAAAAACTTTTAGCAGAACTTACTTTTTCTAAAAGACTCCTTATCCCTGGCCTTGGGGCTAGTTTTGCAGGCTGTGTGGCCTTGGGTAGTTTTGCAAGGTTGCAGATGTTCCCAGAATGTTTCTCTCTGAATTAATCTTATAGATAAACATTGTAACTGAGTTTGTTTCACTGCTTAGTTTTACTGCTAGGCTTCCCCTCCTCCTCATACCCTGGTCAGAATATAATTTTGCCTTTAAAAACTTGCTCCTGAGTGTGTTTGGGGCCACGAGTTTTTGCAACAAGTTTCCCTTATTGGTCCTCGGTTTTTGAAATAAAGACTCCTTAATTGATTATTTAATTGTGTGGCAAACGACTGTTTCTTGCTGTTCAAATACGACAATGTATTGCCCATGCAGGCCCTTGCACAACTGCTTCCTTAAGCAGTAAGAAGACCCCAGGACAATGAGATTCTGACCCACATCAAGTAAATCTAGACCTCAGTTGTGTTCTAGCTCCAGGCCCAGAGAAGCAGCAAAACCAGACAAGAGATGACCAAAGCTGACCTCAGAATCATCTAGCTGCATTAAACAATGACCTCTGCCTTGGTGCTGACCAATCCGTGGAGACTATACCCTGAAAAGCTGCACTTGGAAAGCTGATGAATATTCTATCGAGATCTTTCACTTGGACCTCCTCTAAAATCCCCACCCTTAAATACACTCATACCGGTCACGGTGTGGCTTTCTCTAGGAGCGTACCAGCGTCTCTCCCCACCCCCTTCCCTCCAGGTACGAGTCCCTTGCTGCTTTCTCCTAAGCTTCACGGGCCCTTCTTTTGCCCTGGTAACTTGTTTCCTGAGCCCACTTCTTCTCCCACTCACTTCTACCTCTGTGAGTTTCTAAATAAATTTCCTCTTATAGTTTGAGTATTGGCTCTTGATTTTTTTCCTAGCCACAGCTCAAACACTGAAGTTACTGAATCAAGGTCTGGTCTGACCTCACTGGCCTAACACCTGGTGTTGTTTTTACCACCAACACATCAATATGATTTCTGTATTCCAGGAAGCTCTTGACCAGGAAGATACAATTTGAGATTAAATTTATTGTTTGTTTCAGGAACTTCCTGAAAACCAGTTTAAGCAACATCAAACTGCTCAAGTTTTCTATAAAGAGTACCAAATGACTTTTCTTCTCTAAGACTCTTTGAAACTGCCAAAATTAATGACTGAGACTTTTTAAAATTCTTATTTATAAATTACTGCATTATTTTTAATAGAATGTATTGTGGTGACACTAGCTAACAAAATTATACAGGTTTCAGGGGCACAATTCTACAGCACATCTCCTGGAGGCTTTATTCTGTGTTCACTCCATGACAGACTTTAAGGCAGCGATCAGGAAGGCCTGTTGGCAGAGCTCTCATACCCTATATTGGTCACAAAAGCCCCAGGAAGAACTCTATGGTTTTAACACCCCACACACTTTCTCTTCCTGTCTATAAAAGAACTTTCTCTACTCTGTTTTGCAGGACTTGTATGTGGCTCACTATGGCAGTATATATCCGATTGCAATCCTTTTATTCACAAATAAACCTTTTTTGCTAAAGGAATAGTTGGCCAACTTTTTGTACGTAGTCAACAAAATCCTTGTATCAAAACGTTTGCTTTGCTGCATCCACCAATTTTAAACTATTATGTCATACTTACCCAAATCCTAATCAAGCCTACACACTGAAAGACCTACTTCAAATTAAACTTTGAAAAACCCTCATAAATATCCAGACTTTGTCCTTACCTTTCTGAGATGCTACTAAGACTTGATCAAGGTATTTTCTTACTCTGGTAAGCAATAGACTCAATCTTGCTTTATCAACAGGTCCATGTGTGGTATTTTGGAGCCAGCCTTCAAGAGTTTTGGCAGTGCCATTGAGATCCGACTGAGACTTCTTCTTCATCAGGACCCAAGGCTCTCAATTCAAAAACAGTGTTCCACAGAGTTTCTCGGCCTCCTGCTGGGATCTCTTCAACACTGACCCTTAAATTTATAAATCCTGCATTGGGCATGGCTCTAATTTATTTATTTGTTTTTATTTTCTTGAGCTCCTCCAATACTGAGTTTATTTTGTACCCTGGAATTAAGAAACCCATTTTAGGAATCCTTTGAATATATATGATCAGAATGGAAAAACTTTTACCTGTGTTGTAACTGCCTTATTAGTAAAAACACTACTATTTGTTTCTAACTGTTCTTCCCATTTCTTATTGTGCATCTTTAAGATAAGAATTTGAAGGGGAGAGGACAAAGCTCTGAGTTTATTCCTCAAGGTGGCCTCAAGGTCTAAGAATTTCAGGAGGTTTTGTCAGAGAGGAAAATTTTCCTTGACTTTCTTAGGTTCCCTGGCTAGATCTGAAAGTTAAACTAAGACAGATTAACAGGAAAAAAACAAACAAATTTGTTAATGTAAGTTTCTACATTAATACTTACACAGTGACACAGAAGCCTTATAAAAAAAATGAAGACCCAAAGAAACGTTCAAACCTTAGTATTTTTATGCAGGTTTGATAAAGCTGTGGAGAAATCTGACGGTTTAAAGCAGGGGTCCCCAAACTACGGCCCGCGGGCCGCATGCAGCCCCCTGAGGCCATTTATCCGGCCCCCATCACACTTCCAGAAGGGGCACCTCTTTCATTGGTGGTCAGTGAGAGGAGCATAGTTCCCATTGAAATACTAGTCAGTTTGTTGATTTAAATTTACTCGTTCTTTATTTTAAATATTGTATTTGTTCCCGTTTTGTTTTTTTACTTTAAAATAAGATATGTGCCGTGTGCATAGGGATTTTTTTTTTCTTTTTTTTATATTAATTTTTAGAGAGGAGAGAGAGTGAGTGAGAGAGAGAGAGAAGGGGGAGGGAGGAGCAGGAAGCATCAACTCCCATATGTGCCTTGACCAGGCAAGCCCAGGGTTTTTTTTTGAACCGGCGACCTCAGTGTTCCAGGTCAACGTTTTATCCACTGCGCCACCACAGGTCAGGCTGCATAGGGATTTGTTCATATTTTTTTTATAGTCTGGCCCTCCAACAGTCTGAGGGACAGTGAACTGGCCCCCTGTGTAAAAAGTTTGGGGACCCCTGGTTTAAAGGTTATGAAGTGTAGGACAGGGGGAAGCTTAGCCAGGCCCTTTTGTTTGGCTTCCTTGCTCAGGAAATAAGGTGGGAGTAGGGGAAAAAAGTGTTCTGCTGTTGTCTCAGACTCCTTCAGCTTAAAATATTCAATACGACAAGGTGCCATATTTGGGGATAGTGTGTTCTGAATCCTGTCAGTTTCTTCTTTAGCACCATCCTTTGGAGAAACTGTTTTAGGTAAGTTTTCAAAATCTTGTAAAAACTTGGTCTCACTCTTACTGTCTTGTCTGTGAGATTGATTCTGGAAGCGATCTCCTCTCCAAACTTTCTGTCCTATGGGAACTGGAAATCCAAGTTTTCCAATGGAGATAGCCCAGACATTTGGATGGGAATCTAATCCTGACGTACACAGTGACATGCAACCATTTTCAGCCTCTCAGGGGTTTGTCTCAGTCTAAATGTAATGATTCAACTTTCTGGGCTATAATCTTGTTTCTTACCTGTACTTAAAAGTCCAAATTCAGTAACTTATTTTTTAAATGGCATAATTTCACCAAGGATGATTTAAAATTACAGATTTTTTACATGAACAAAAAGTGTTTGTATGAGAAACATCTTCAAATAAAAGGAAGTAAATATTAAATGGTCTACATTTTTTTGGTTGATATGAAGAGCGTCAAGAAGAATCTCAAATTCCACAATTGTTTCTTTAAGCAATTCCTTGGCCAAACCAAAAGAAAAATGTGAAGCACTTAAAATGATAATTTAGACACTCCCCCCCCCCCCCCCCACACACACACCTCACAACCTGGAACAAATGATGCTCACCTTACAATTTCTCCTCCCCTATCCTGTCTTCCATTTCTCTTCTTTACCCACTCTCTTTCTCTCCTGGCTGGTCAGAAACCCTCAAAACTCAATCACCTCTTAAAGTTAAACCCCTTTTAGAACAAGACTTTTAATTCCTGGTCTCAGCTTGAGGTAAGAACCATTGAAAAAGACCTTCCAAAATCTAGACAAGACAGTGAAGTTTGCATAGAGATTCAGAAGAGTTTTAGTTGTGCATTATCTAGGGCTCCCAAATCTGCATCTTTTAGTTCATATCTTAGTGGGAACCTCAGATACAAACAATCACATGAAGAAGGCAGAATGAAAAGGCCCTGAGAATGACTTAAAAGACAACCCAGAACTGCATCAGAAGCTCCTATTCAGCAGTCCTATAAGAAAGAATGAGTCCATCTGAGACTTCAAGGATAAGCTTTAACACCTTTGGACAGCATTCTGAATAGATTTTGAAGCTGAAATTACTCTAGCTCTCTCCTCACTTTTTGTGAATGGCCTTAAGCCAGAAACAGGGGATTTAATATGCAAGGAAAATCTAAAATGGGCAAGAGTCCTATTGGCAAACCATCAATACCTCACTGTATATTTAAAAAAGAGTCTGAGAAGGCCCTGGCCGGTTGGCTCAGTGGTAGAGTGTCGGCCTGGCGTGCAGAAATCCCAGGTTCGATTCCTGGCCAGGGCACACAGGAGAAGCGCCCATCTGCTTCTCCACCCCTCCCCCTCTCCTTCCTCTCTGTCTCTCTCTTCCCCTCCCGCAGCCGAGGCTCCACTGGAGCAAAGATGGCCCGGGCGCTGGGGATGGCTCCTCGGCCTCTGCCCCAGGCACTAGAGTGGCTTTGGTTGCAACAGAGCGACACCCCGGAGGGGCAGAGCATCGCCCCCTGGTGGGCAGAGCGTCGCCCCCTGGTGGGCATGCCGGGTGGATCCCGGTCGGGCGCATGCGGGAGTCTGTCTGACTGTCTCTCCCCATTTCCGGCTTCAGAAAAATACAGAAAGAAAAAAAATAAATAAATAAAATAAAAAAATAAAAAAGAGTCTGAGAATAAGAATAAAATAAGATTTTCCTAGGCAGTGCCCTCGATTACTGCAGGAAGTGATACCACTCATCTTTGGTATATTAATAAGCTATTTGGGTGGTATTTTCAGGACACTCAACTCCACTTTGTAAAAGAAGGTCTTTAGTTCTCCCATCATTTCCTCCACTTCTCTCCTCAACTTCCACCTCCCAACTTCTGTAAGCTATGCCCTGACTTTTACATTTTCCAAGGCTGACAATATCTATGGTCTATTCTATAACCATGGTTATCTCCCATTATTTGTTGACGGGTGTATTCTAAATACTGAAACCACCTGCTGAAAGTCACATCAACTTTTAATTTGCTCATATTTGAATCATGATTTTATTTGGTCTTCTTCCCCATCCTCATGTTTCTACTCCATTGTAAAATGCCTTTCTTTTATTCTTGAATTGTATGCCTTTATCATATTCTCTGTTTTTCTGAAAATTTCCAACATTCTTCCTGTTTCATCAAATTGCCATTTTTCTCTCTTTAAGCCTTTCTCCTGGAGTCCTCTATCTTTCTGTTTCAATCTGCACTTTCTGTTCTATAAATTTTCTACACAACTGGTGCTTTCTGGGTTTGCCATGTCTAAAATTTTTTGAATTTGTCCTCGTATTTGATTGAAAAATAGATGAAGTGTAGATTTCTGAGTTAAAAACAAACTTTTCTTAGAACTTTGAAGGTATTGTTCCTTGTATTTTAGCTTCCCATTGTTGCTGATGAGAAATTTGATGTCAATCTAAGCCTTGTTCCCTTTCTCTCTGGAAGCTTTTTAGTATCTTCTATTGATTCTTGTTTTTGTTTTTTGAAATTTTACAATGATTTCTATAGCTGTAGATTATTTTTCTTTCATTCTTCTCAGAATTTTCTAGACCCTTAAAAATATCAAAATTTCGGCCCTGGCCAGTTGGCTCAGTGGTAGAGCGTCGGCCTGGCGTGCAGAAGTCCCAGGTTCAATTCCCGGCCAGGGCACACAGTAGAAGCACCCATCTGCTTCTCCACCCCTCCCCCTCTCCTTCCTCTCTGTCTTTCTCTTCCCCTCCCGCAGCCAAGGCTCCATTGGAGCAAAGATGGCCCGGGTGCTGGAGATGGCTCCTTGGCCTCTGCCCCAGGCGCTAGAGAGGCTCTGGTCGCAACAGAGCGACCACCTCGGAGGGGCAGAGCATCGCCCCCTGGTGGGCGTGCCAGGTGAATCCCGGTCGGGCGCATGCGGGAGTCTGTCTGACTGTCTCTCCCCGTTTCCAGCTTCAGAAAAATACAAAAAAAAAAAAATCAAAATTTCATCTCCCTTCAGTTCTAGAACATACTCAGTTCTGGGATATTTCTTTGTATTATTTCCTTGATCACTTCCTCTCTTCCATATTTGCTTTGTTCTCTTTTCCAGGAAACTTACTAGTGAAATTGGGGGCCTCTAGTTCTCTCTACTTGATAAGTCTTAGCTCATATTTTCTGTATTTTTTTTTCTTTCTGTTCTATATTTGGGTACTTTTCTCTACTATATTTTTTAATATTATAATTGCTATTATTTTTGAGAATAATACTTTTAATTTTGAAGAGGCCCATATATTTTAATTATTCCCTTTTTAAATATATAATAATATAGCCTACTGTTTTTTTTTCTGGAGCTGGAAACGGGGAGAGACAGTCAGACAGACTCCCGCATGCGCCCGACCGGGATCCACCCGGCACACCCACCAGGGGCGACGCTCTGCCCACCAGGGGGCGATGCTCTGCCCCTCCGGAGCGTAGCTCTGCCCCGACCAGAGCCACTCTAGCGCCTGGGGCAGAGGCCAAGGAGGCATCCCCAGCGCCCGGGCCATCTTTGCTCCAATGGAGCCTTGGCTTCTGGAGGGGAAGAGAGAGACAGAGAGGAAGGAGGGGGTGGGGGTGGAGAAGCAAATGGGCGCTTCTCCTATGTGCCCTGGCCAGGAATCAACCCGGGTCCCCCGCACGCCAGGCCGACGCTCTACCGCTGAGCCAACCGGCCAGGGCCTGTTTTGTTTTTTTGTATAATACACTAGAGACTGTCTTAGCTAATTTCCATCACCCAACTAGCTGGATTAATGGACACATTCCCTGCCACCTAAGAAACACAATACTGGTGCTCATGACTTACTGCATGCTCATGGTTATTAGGCCACTCACTGGTTTGCTCACATTCCTACTCCCATCAGTCAAGTTGAATACCTATCAAGATGAGATGTGTTTTTTTCCCCAAAATCTGTTATGCCTATGGTGGTTGATTTTCATATACTGTAATATATATGAAAACTAATGAGATATAAAGAGAGTTGTTATTTCCATGAACACTGAGTTGAATGTTTTGGAATGACTCGATATAGGAGAGGCTTACTAAAAAGAAAACTGCTGTTTATCTAGATGTAGACAAGAACTGGGGAAAAATATCATAAAACTATATAAAAATTCTGGTCTCAGATTTTTCTAAAGTATCTTAAAATTTGGCTCTAATTTAAAGAAAATGAAATTGGAAAAGGACAAAAGGAGTTATGTTCACTTTGGATCAGCAACTTTTGTGTTCTTTTTCAATTGTATAACTACTGAAACTATAAAAATGATAAGCAAATACACTTTGACCTGCAGATTTTTCTGAAGAAAACACAAAAATACTTTGAGACCTTCAATTTTTTAAGCCCTAAAGCTCCAGATATAACTAGTATAGGCTTTTATAAAGATCCTGAGTTTAATCTTAATATTCAAATAGGTAATTCATGTTATTTTGGCTCTATAACATTTTTGTCTATATAAATAAGGAATTAATTTTACAGAACTACAAATGGTTATTTCATAAGATGATGTACTATCTAGTAAATTCAGGTGGTTAAAACTGTCAATTGAATAAGCCATGTGAAATTCACTAGTAAAATATGAACAGAAGCTTAAGTTTCTGGCCTTCACAGCTAAGCTGGTTCTACTAAAACCCAGATGGAAGAGCACTAAAATTGGAAGAGATGGCCCAGTTCCAGAATCACCTTAGCCATGTGGCTGTAGGCAAGTCAAAACCTTTTCTGAGACTCAGTTTCCTCATTTGTAAAATAGGGATAAATATCAAATACTTACATGCCTAACAAGATCATTAAAAGAGTAAGAAAAAAAACTCACTAATTTTTATATATTTTGAAATTATTAGAGATCCTTAGGAAGTTACAGTACAGACAGTATAGACTGGTCTCATGTATCCTTCACTAAGTTTCCACTAATGGTTATACCTTAACTAACTAATACAATATCCAAACCAGGAATGTGACAGAGGTATAACGTGTGCATAGCTGGATGCCATAATACTTCATGTGTACATTTGTATAACCACCACCACAATCAAGATATAGAACTGATCCACTAAAAAGATCTCCTTCATGCTAGCCCTTCATAGTCATGCCCATCCCACAGCCCGTGCCACTTCGAATCCCTGACAACTATAAATCTGTTTTCCATTTCTATAATTTTCTTATTGCAAGAACATTATGCAAATATAATCCTACATGACTTAATACTGGCTTTTCTTACTCAGAATACTGCCCTTGAAATCCGTCCGAGCTATACGCGTCAATCAATAGTTCATTTCTTTTTATTGCTCAGTTATAGTTCATGGTATGAATGTGCCACAATTGAACCACTTACCCATTGAGAGACATTTTGAATGTTAACAGATTGTTAATTATTACTAATGAGGTTTCTGGTTTCTGTGAATAAGAGTATGTTTTAATGTGGACAGAAGTTTTCTCTGGGATCAATCCCTAGGAGTACGATCACTGTTTTGTAGGGTGTTGCAATGCTGGTGGCTGAGGCTGAGCGGGTCCACACTGGATTTGAGCAGACAGTAGGGAGACTGTGGAGCTGGGAAGCCTCGGGCCATTCTGTTTAATAAAGTCTCACAACAGCGGACAAGCACACAGGCAGGGGCACTGCCTCTCAGGCAAACAAACCGCAAACTGGCCCCTCACAGTGGCGGACAATCTGCACAGCCGCGGTCCCCACTCTCTCTTGAGCGCAAGCACCCATGGCCTAGGCTATGCACACATGCCTCTGCCACATGCTTACCCACTAATCAAGCCAAGAGCTTGCAGCTGGCAAACCAGCGAGCAAGCCTAACACAGCTACCCCACAGGTGTGCATTTAGTTTTCGAGAAACTGCCAAACTTTTTCCAGAGTGTCTGTGCTGTCTCACAGCAGAGTGTGAGAGATCCTTTCTCTGCAGCCTCATCAGGAGTAAAAAGCTTTTACAACAGTAAAAGGTAAACAAATCAGAGGTAGGCTGTTATTGTTAACAGATTGTGGAAGTGCTAATTTTTCTCTCTGTTCTAAGCTCTTGAAATTTATGAGTATCGGACCATTTTCCTAGGTTGACCAACAGGAAAACTAGAATGACAGGAGACCGTGGTTATGTTGAAGCCAGGTGGATAATGGGGCGTGTCCTGCTGAGTAGAGTCAGGAAGTGGGAGGTGGAGAAGAGTGCCCAGTTCAAATCCTGGGGTGACAGTCTGACGGGTGGGGTTACCTTCAATCATTCACATTAGATTCCCTTTGCAGCTCTAAGGCTCCCAGCCCCATGAAAGCACTATACTACCAGGAGGGGCAGAATAGCTCAACTAGCGCCCACTCACCAGCCTCAGATGTGAACACAGAAGGCATGAAGAAAAGAATTTAGGTGACATTTGCCATTACAGTGTGTCCTACTTAAATTAACCAGACACAAACCTAGAAATATAATAAAATATTTGTCATGCAGATCCACATTCTAGGTCATATGGATTTATAAGTTAATAGTATCAGTTTAATTAAGAAAATGTTAACAAAATAATTACAGGAACCCAAAGGCTGAAGACTAGAACCAGCTGGAGACACTTTTACTCAGTGATCTGGTGGCTAATGTTAGCTGTTAGCTGGGACCTCAGATGGCCTGTTGGTTGAAACATTTACGTGAAAGTGAAAGCTCACCAGGTGGTCTCTCTGTAGAGGCTAGTTTGTGCTTCCTTGCTGTATTGAGGCTGGAACACAAGAGTCAGTGTCCTGAGAGAACAAAGCAGAGTCCTCATATGTTAATGAACTAGCCTTGGAAGTCGCATGGTGTCTCTTCCGCTGTTGTGTTAGTGGAGGCAGCCACGGGGCTATGCCCAGATTCTGGGAGAGGGAACACAGCACTTTCTCTACTTTACACCAGGTTACAGCCTAAGAAGAGCATTGAGATGGAAGATAGAGTTGTGGTAGCTGAGAAAACAAGGCACAAACACACTTCCGGATTGAGTGAATTTTCATTAAGTCCATGTGGGAGCAGCTCTCTTTCTGAGAAGCAGCAGCTCTCCTTTTCTCAACTGTCTGATTTTGCTGTCGTTGGAAACTTCAGGGGCTGGCAAGGTAGCCTTTAGATGGGCCAGAGAGCGCTTCTTCCAATGAGGCTGAGCAGACCTCTGCCCTGAAGAAAGGGGGTATTTCTGAGGAAAGGAAGTGCAAGGGGTGTACAGGTTGGGGGTCGGGTGGTGGAGGTGCTTCCCTAACCCTGTTCTCAATGCAGATAAGCGGGGCAAGCAAGTGTTATACCCCAAGTCATGGGCTATTAGAATTAATGGGACCCCTTAAACCTGAAAGATGAAGATGGGAGAAAAATAAAGTACTACTTGTCCAAAACTCACTCTTGTGTATAGAAGGTAAGAATTCAAATTTATGAAGATCCTATCTAAGTGAGCTTGACAACCTGCTCTATAAAATCAGTTAATGATTTGTAAACTGTCAATAATCCAGGAATTTCCTGTTAGTTGACTGTTGCACATATGAGGTACTCAGAAAACATTAGGAATAAGTTTTTAAATCACTTCAATTTAAAATTGAGGAACAGTAGAAGAAAAAAGTAAAATAAGTCTCAGACTCTGACTGTAGAAAGTCTTTGCTCTGCTCCCCACACCCACCCTACGCAAGGACGTCACCACCTGGAACTCTTTCTCAGCTCATACACTCGGTGTGATGTCAGCTCCCGGACAGAGTTTCTCTCTGCCCACACCGAGCTCATCACCTCTTTCTTGGTGCTCCTGCACCCCTCTGTACGTTCTTATACTGTAGCACCAAGCACACTGAATTATCGTTCAGTCATCTGTGTGTCTGTCTTTGCCACCAGACTGAGAGACTTTTGAGGGCAGAAATAATACCATTCATCTTTGCAATCCACAAATCACAAACCTGTCTGGGATAGAAAAGAACTGAATGCAGAATGAAAGCAATTGGAAGTAAAGAGGGCAGAGAGCCAGGCAGGAAGGAAGGGAAGAGAAGGTATGGATAGGTGGATGGTGTATTTTAGTTCTCCAAACTTTAGATCTCAAATATATGAGTCGATTATACACAAAGTCTCTAGAATTCTTAATGATTTATATTTAGTGTCAATTGGTTTTGTTTTCATTATATATAGTTCTCTTATATTTCACAGCACCCTTCTGTTGAAAAAAGAGTAAACCCAGACAATAGGCCATTACAAATTGTAGTTTCAAATGCTTTTATATAGTATTGTTGTAATTGTTTGCTTATTATTATTTTTCCCCTTTTCATGTTCTATTTTCTTATATTAAGAGTTTCAACAATTAAAAACAATATGTGTTGGGTGCCCCAAGAACACAACATCTGGCTATAAGTAATTTATAAGTCAGTCTTTTCTTCTTAATGAAGAAAATTGATTTTTACCTTGAGAAACTCATTTTAACTTATTACAACTAAGTATGGGCTTTAGAGCCTCCATGAACTCAGAGGTTTTATAAAAATTAACTTTTTAATTCCAGTGCTAGGATTATATAACAGACTTAGAGCAAATTTATATTGTAATGACAGTTTTTTACTTTTGGGTTAACATATTTTATTTATAGTAATTATGGGTGTTAGACTATTAAAGCATCATTTACACATGATTATGCGACTTACCGTCAGTGGTGTTCCATATGTAGGGTGGTGGGGGAGTCTGCCCTAGGTACAGGCATCGAGGGGGTTCATTATGTGTAGAGATTTAAAAAACAATAATGAAACCAACTACAAATCGGTCTGCTTTTTATTATCACCATATGCCAACAATTCTAAACATAGCCAGTGATAAAATACTCCTCCCTGAAAAAGTCTTTTGTTGGTCTAACTGAAACAAACTGCAGTGGTTACTGTTAAGTTTTAATAATCTATATGAAAGCTTCAAATTAGCACATTTATATAATTTATTTGTTAGTAAACACTGTATTTTACATGGACGTTAATCCTCCTAACTCCGTTATTCGTTCCCCACATAGAGCCAGCCATACACACTCCCGAGACTGTCCCAGTGCGCATGCCCGCTTCCCGCCAGCACTTCCCACCTCTGCTCCCGTGGGACTCCATGGTCCTGAATTTAAACCTGAGCTTTTAAAGAAGCTGTGACTGTTTGGGATCTTACAGATGAAAAAACAGAACTAGTGCTATTTTAATCCTGTCATTTTATGTGATCACTTGAAGCTTTTATGTTTAAAATTTAAACAGTAAAACAGAGCTGTGAGGTGTACTATTCCTATTTGACAAATGCACATTTTAGTTTATATTTAAATATTTTACCGAATTTTTTAAAATAGAAATAGCTTTAAAATAGAAATGAATTTACTTTAAAAATTTTTAACTATTTAATACTAAAAACGGAATTAAGAAAATAATGTTATTACTGATTGTCACTACAAATAACTGTCACACTGAAGAATGGAAACGTTATAAATGATCTCGCTCTGGGTGCCATATGCGCGGAGCATGCCCTGTGAGGCGTGGCTGCTAGGGCAAGCCCAGGCCCTGTCTGCACCAGGCAAGGGCAGCTGTGCCCGTTCATCCTCTCCACAGACACCTCCTCTTCCAGGACCTCCCCTTCCCAGTCCCTGTCCCATTGTTCCCCAATCCAGGATTCCTTTTCTGAGGTTTTGCTCTCTGCCATCAGTTAATGAGTTAATGGATTCTCTTATAGCTTGACTCTAATTAAAAACTATTTACATATTATGGGAACCTTTTTCCTGCCCTTCCTTCCTTCCTTCTTTCCCTCCCTCTCTCCTTCCCTCCCTCCCTCCCTCTCTCCCTCCCTCCCCCTCCTTCCCTTCCTTCCTTCTTTCCTTCCTTCCTCCCTCCCTCCCTCCCTCCCTCCCTTCCCTCCCTCCCTCTCTCCCTCCCTCCCTCCTCCCTCCTTCCGTTCTTTCCTTCTTTCCTCCCTCCCTCCCTCCTTCCCTCCTTCCTCCCTCCCTCCCTGCCTCTCCCTGCCTCCCTCCTTCCTCTTTCTTTCTTCCTTCCTTCCTTTCTCCCTCCCTCTCTCCCTCCCTCCCTCTCTCTCGCTTTTCTTTCTTTCTTCTTTCTTTCTTTCTTTCTTTCTTTCTTTCTTTCTTTCTTTCTTTCTTTCTTCCTTCCCTTCCTTCCTTCCTTCCTTCCTTCCTTCCTTCCTTCCTTCCTTCCTTCTTTCTTTCATTCTTTTTCTTTCCTTCCTTTCTTTTCTTTTCTCCTTCCTTCCTTCCTTCCTTCCTTCCTTCCTTCCTTCCTTCCTTCCTTCCTTCCTTCCTTCCTTCCTTCCTCTCTCTCTCTCTCTCTCTCTCTCTCTCTCTCTTTCTTTCTGTCTTTATTTCTTCTTTCTTTTTCTTTCTCAACAGCTTTATTGAAATATAATTCCCGGGCCTGACCTGTGGTGGCGCAGTGGATAAAGCATTGATCTGGAATGCTGAGGTCACCGGTTCAAAACCCTGGGCTTGCCTGATCAAGGCACATATGGGAGTTGATGCTTCCTGCTCCTCCCCCTGTTCTCTCTCTATCTCTCCCTCTCTCTCTCTCCCTTCTCTCTCTAATAAAAATGAATAAATAAAATCTAAAAAAGTAAATAAATAAAAAAATATATAATTTCCATATCATACAATTCACCCATTTAAAGTGTACAATCCAGTGGTTTTTAGTATGTTCACAGAGTTATACAACCATCATCACAATGAATTCTAGAACATTTTTATCACCCCATAATGATTAGTAGTCACTCCTCATTCCTCCAAATTCATCCTCTTTTTCCCACTCCAAAACTCTAATTTACGTTCTGTCTCTATGGAATTGCCTATTCTGGATATTTCATATAAATGTAATCATATAATATATGGTCTTTTGTGACTGGTTTCTTTCACTTAGCCTAACATTTTCAATTTCATCCATGTTGTAGTATGTATAATAATTGGTCCTTCTATTGCCAATAATATTACATTGCATGAACATATAACATTTTACTTATCCATTCGTGAGTTGATGGATATTTGGGTTATTTCTACTTTTTAGCTATTAAGAATAGTACTGCTATGAACATCCATGTTTCAGCTTTTGTGTGAACATATGTTTTTAATTCTCTTGGGTAGATACCTAGGAGTGAAAATGCTGGGGCATATGGTAAATCTATGTTTAACATTTTGAAAAACTATAAAACAGTATTCCAAAGTGGCTATAGCATTTTACATTCCCATCAGCAATGTATAAAGGTTCCAATTTCTCCACATCTTAACAGAAGCCTTTGAAAGCAGGGAGAGGAAAAGGAAGGTAAACGGAATGATCACTTACTGAGCACTATGCTATCCAAAATATATCCACTCCAAAACCTGGGAATTTCTCATTGCGCTACCTTGAAAGCCAAAAAGCCTTCACCAGGATGGATCTCCTGACACATAAGGGCCGAAACAAAGAACCTGGTGGTTTTAGTAAGAACTAAAACTTTCTATACCTACAAAGCTTACTGTCTACAGCAGGGGTCCCCAAACTACGGCCCGCGGGCCGCATGCGGCCCCCTGAGGCCATTTATCCGCCGCCGCTGCACTTCTGGAAGGGGCACCTCTTTCATTGGTGGTCAGTGAGAGGAGCATAGTTCCCATTGAAATACTGGTCAGTTTGTTGATTTAAATTTACTTGTTCTTTATTTTAAATATTGTATTTGTTCCCGTTTTGTTTTTTTACTTTAAAATAAGGTATGTGCAGTGTGTATAGGGATTTGTTCATAGTTTTTTTTATAGTCTGGCCCTCCAACGGTCTGAGGGACAGTGAACTGGCCCCCTGTGTAAAAAGTTTGGGGACCCCTGGTCTACAGGAACCCAACTTTGCCATTCCACTATCTTCATCAGTATGACTTTACTGATCCAAGAAATTCTTGTTCAGAAATGACAGAAGTTGGAAATAATTTAATTGTGTATTCCAGGCCTGGAAGACTTATCAACCTGTCAAGAGAAAACAGCAAACAACAGGTTTATACCCCAAGACTCCTTTGAACCTCTCACCTTAAAATCCTCACCTGGCTTTGGAGATATTCTGGGAAGCTAGCATGCAACAGTGGATATTTGTGAAAGGAAGCCAGAAACCCCAAGTTTATATATAAACAGGTATCTTACCTTTCTACCTGAAAGGCTTGATTTCAAGACCTGCCTTGGAATGAGTAATAAAAGGCTCCCCTATTACTAAGGAGAGTGTAAAAGATGTCACAAGCCCTGGCCGGTTGGCTCAGTGGTATAGAGCGTCGGCCTGGCGTGCAGGGGACCCGGGTTCGATTCCCGGCCAGGGCACATAGGAGAAGCGCCCATTTGCTTCTCCACCCCCGCCCCCCCCTCCTTCCTCTCTGTCTCTCTCTTCCCCTCCCGCAGCCAAGGCTCCATTGGAGCAAAGATGGCCCGGGCGCTGGGGATGGCTCCTTGGCCTCTGCCCCAGGCGCTAGAGTGGCTCTGGTCGCAGCAGAGCGACGCCCCAGAGGGGCAGAGCATCGCCCCCTGGTGGGCAGAGCGTCGCCCCTGGTGGGCGTGCTGGGTGGATCCCGGTCGGGCGCATGCGGGAGTCTGTCTGACTGTCTCTCCCCGTTTCCAGCTTCAGAAAGAAAAAGAAAAAAAAAAAAAAAAAGATGTCACAAAATACTGTGGTAGTAAAATGAGAAAAGCAAAGACAGAAAACAAAAGTCTTCTATAAGAATACAAGTTCTCTTAGAGATCTCCAATACCTCTAATGGCTCTCAATACCCGAAACAAACAAGCAAACAAACAAACAAAACTGCTTGCAGTTTGGTCTGAGGCTACTGAGTGGTGGTAGTGTGACAAAGCCATGAATAGAATGCCTTAAGTCACATGGTTCACCCTGAATTTTGGGTTGTTACAAAAAAAGTTATCACTAGCAAGAAAGGTGACAGATTGTACTGTATGCACTTCTTTTTTTTTTTTTTTCTGTATTTTTCTGAAGCTGGAAACGGGGAGAGACAGTCAGACAGACTCCCGCATGCGCCCGACCGGGATCCACCCGGCACGCCCACCAGGGGCGATGCTCTGCCCACCAGGGGGCGATGCTCTGCCCCTCCGGGGCGTCGCTCTGCTGTGACCAGAGCCACTCTAGCGCCTGGGGCAGAGGCCAAGGAGCCATCCCCAGCGCCCGGGCCATCTTTGCTCCAATGGAGCCTTGGCTGCGGGAGGGGAAGAGAGAGACAGAGAGGAAGGAGGGGGGGGTGGAGAAGTTAATGGGCGCTTCTCCTATGTTCCCTGGCTGGGAATTGAACCCGGGTCCCCCGCACTCCAGGCCGACGCTCTACCACTGAGCCAACCGGCCAGGGCCGCACTTCTTTTTTTTTTATTTAATTGTTCTATTTTCCGTATAACAGACTCACAGCTGTCAGAGGGGATGGGAGATGGGGAGGTGGTTGAAAAAGGTGAAGGGATTAAGCAAAGAAGAACACACAGACACAGACAACAGTGTGGGGATTACCAGGAGGACGGGAGTGGGAGGAGGTAGAAGAGAGGAACTGGGGGATGAATGGTGATGCGAGGAGACCTGACTTGGGGCGGTGAACACACACCAGATGATGTGTTAGAGAATTTTACATCCGAAATCTATATAATTTTATTAATCAATGTCACCCTAATAAATTCAATAAAAAATGAAAAAGCTGTTTTAAAGCGGTGTCTTTTAAGAGGAACAATTACCTGATATTTATTTGATGATGAATGTTTATATAAAGAGGTATATTTTGTTAAGGGACAATTTGTTAATGATTATCGTATTTTTCGCTCTGTAAGACACACCTGACCATATAAGACACACCTAGGGTTTTAAGGAGGAAAATAAGAAAAAAAAGTATTCTGAACCAAATGGTATGTTAAAATATTTAACAAAAAAACATATTTTTTGCTCCATAAGACACATGGGCATTTTCTCCTCCACTTTTGGGGGGAAAAAAGTGCTTCTTATGGAGTGAAAAATATGGTAAATGAGGAGGGCAAAAGGTGCCACCACCTGGGGTGAAGTCATACCTCTGCTTTGAGCTTTACTGCTTTTTTAAATTATTTATTTATTTATTCATTATAGAGAGGGGAGAGAGAGTGAGAGAGAGAGAGAAGGGGGGAGGAACAGGAAGCATCAACTCCCATATGTGCCTTGACCAGGTGAGCCCAGGGTTTTGAACCGGTGACCTCAGCGTTTCCAGGTTGACGCTTTATCCACTGCGCCACCACAGGTCAGGCTTTACTTCTTTTTTTGTCCTCACTCTTGAACATGGCTCAGTAACAGTACATGGGGATATTATTATTTATGGCTTTTGCTATATTTCTTTTTCACCTCACCTAAGGAGCTTGAATTAATTAATTTTTTTTTTTTTTACTATTATTTTACTTGAAATAACTGAGGGTAGAGGTTTGGAGAAAGTCAGAAAATTTCCTAAAAATACATTTCTTCAAGGAGATGGGCATACCTTACTTATGGGAGCATATTTTTCAACCTAACAACAGCCTCATTCCTTTCTGAGAAATTTATGATAGGTCTTATTTGCTTACAAGGCATTTGTCGGGAGGAACAACTTGACCCTCTTTAGTTCAGCATCTGGGGGTTTGCAAATTAGACTGACAAAAGACAGACTGATGGGAGAAAGGCACACACGTTTTATTTGGTGTTAATATTTTAACTTTTACATGCATAGAGGTCTTCTTAGGAAAGAAGACCCAAGGAAGCATTTAGACTCAGAGGTTTTACAGGATTTTGACAAAGGGTGATACAGTTGTGGAGAAGTGGCAAGATTAAGGAAAAGGATATTGGGCTTCTAGGAGCAATAAATGGTGGAAAGGTAAGTATATATGGGAAACGAATGTATCTAATAGAAGATAAGGGTTATTTTAACAAGGCTTGCTTTGCATACCCTTCTAGGTGCTGACTTACTGTTTCCAGTGATAATCACTGTTTCTCTTCCTCCTGACGTGGGTGAGGAGAAGGGGAAGACCTTTACAAAGGGAAATTTATGGTCTGCTTTTAGGCCAGAGTGAGGCAGATAGTTCTTTCTGAATTTTTTTTTTTTTTGCTGCCTTTTAACTGCCGTTAGCCCCAAACAATTTATGCCAAAGTGATGTGTTTTGGGGTGACATGTTCTGATTCTCTGCATCTTCATCTCTTGCTTACCTACACAAAATGAAGCTTTTTCTAATTTTTAATCAAGATTATGGCACTTTTTTTACAAAAAGGAAAGGCGAGTTCACAATGGACAACAAAAAAGACAAGGCTGCTACTTAACATCAGTCACATCTCTATTATAAATGATAAGGTAAAGGATTCATGTATAGTAACATTACCTGTTTCGTGTCTCTATATCCACCATGCATATCTTAGCCCCCCATACAGTTCACTGTTCCCAAATAGACCATATTTTGACAAGCTTCTCATTTTATGAGCCGTTCCCTCTCCTTGGAGTGCTCTTCCCTTTACCACCAGCAATTTCCCACCAACAGTTTACCAGTGAGATACTCGGTAAGGTGCAGTGTGCCTTCACGTCCCAAACGTCACTCACAGAGGCCACTGTCACGGACTTACCATCCATCTGCACTAGTATTTTCCCAATATTTAAAGAATACTTTTTAGAGTAAGTGTATAAATTGGAAACCTCATATCAAATTTTGTAAAATTTTAAAAAGCACCATTGTCCATAATTATAAAGTAACTATCAAAATAAGTACAATGAAAATAAACCATATTAAATTCTAGCAAGAATGCTACCAAAGGCTCTGAGCCCAAGGCTCTTTGTAAAACAAGAGACTGGCAAGATTGAAGATGGTAAGAACGTGTTTCACCAAACTGAAACTTCCTCTCACATTTGAACAGAAAAACGAAATGGTAGTAATTCCCCCACTAGGGGATTCAATGTTACGTCCCGTTATGCCACGGTTCTCCTATTCTCATTCACAGCACACCCAGGTTCCTCCCTGCTATGGGAGTGTGGAAGTGGCGCCTGCCCACGTTTTAAACAGTGGTAGAGGAGAATGAAGGTGGGCTTCGGAGCCAGATTGTTCCAGGCTCACATCCGAGCTCTGCCATTTATAAATTTGGCCTTGGACAGGTCACTGAACCTCTGGGGGCTCTACTTTTTTTACTTCTTTCTAAGTAAACAAGATCTCTCTTCTTGGATGCTATAGACTAAATGTTTGTCTCCCCTCAAAATTTGTACGTTGAAACCTAATGTCCAATGTGACAGTATCAGGAAGTGGGTCCTTTAGGAGCTTGATTGAAGCTCTCATGAATGGACACACAGAAAAGACAGCCAACTAGGAACCAGGAAGAGGGACCTCATTAGAATTTTCTGACACCTTGATCTTAGTCTTCCTCGCTTCCAGAACTGTGAGAAACAAATTTCTGTTGTTTATAAGCCATTCAATCTACAGTATTTTTGTTACAACAGGACAATAAACTAAATGGGATATTTTGAGAATTCAAGACAATGTATATACAAAGTGGCTAGCACATGATAGTTCTTCACTAATGGTAATGTATATTAATATGTTTATCATCATTACCATCTTTCAGTGTATAAATCAAATGTCATCCCTCCACAAAAACGCCACTCTTTCCCCCTGCATTTCACAGTACTTTAAGCATACATTCATTTTGATAAAATAATTTTTCTGTCTCAGTGGTTGTTTGGTACGTTTTTCAAAGGCAGGGCCTCTTTTTCAGCCCAGCAAAACAGACATTGGTTGAAAACCTGTGTTCAAAGGTTTTGAGCCATATAATTTTTTGGAAAAAATTTGCAAATTTAGTTATCAAGAGAAAGAGTACTTAAAGTGGGTTATGGCCACATCATTAGAACAGTTGCTCAGAAAGCATTCAATTACATGCTGAACAGAGACACTGGTATATTTTCCCACTTATAAATTAAGAGAAACTTAAAACCTCAAAAACTTCCACTATGGTCCTAGCATGTCCTTGCTCCCACAGCTGTTCCTCTCTATTCTTAATAAAATTTAAATTGCCGAAGCAATGGCTGCTAACTCACAAATACAATTCCTCCCTCTTCTGAGAACTGTCTTGATCCAACTATTACCGAAACTAGCTGGACTTCAGCTAACCCTTCCTACTGAAGTCCTGTTAAAAAGTTCTGCCCTCCCTCCCCAAGATAGAACACTTCTTTCTAGAACCTTATTTCTCCTGGCAGTTTTGAAGAAAGGATTATGCTAATGTACTCTGGTTGGTTTCTTTATAGAGGGCAGTGAAGTACACTGTGAATAATATATTTTGAGATCTAAAACCAATGTATTTAAATTCTTTAAATTATAAAGCATTTCACTGAAACACAAGAATATATAAAGGAACCAATTTAACTTTCATTTTCTATAAATCTTGTTGCCCTTCAACTCTTTATATATTTGAATATATAATCAAGTACATTCAAGCTGCTTCTTTAGAAGATCAGGTACCACTTACAACAGAAGGGTCAGAGCTCAGCTTTGAGTTTCAAATCAGCTTCAACAAACTTAGTGAGGCAAAACCTTAGAAAATAGATTATATTAAGTCCTCTCTCCCAATTCTTAAAGTTTTTCTTAATGTAGCAACGCTTAGCAGTCTGAACACGTAGTTGCATTGAAAGCCTTACTATAGAGAGGATTGAGGATATTGACTGACACTGGGAAGGTTTGGAGGGGATAAGACCAGGGTTAGGAAGTTGCCTGGATCACAAAAAAGAATTCACTATTCAACCCCCCCTGCTCCCCACTCCCCTACATATGCAGCAGTTCTCAGGCCAGGAAGAGGAAGAAATTCAAAGATTGTACATGAGTCCTACTTTTCATATGGATCTCAGAAGGAGACATCACATCCAACCAAGGGCAGCTGCAATGGCACAGAAACAATGGCTTGGTGTGATTCTGCAAAGGGGGGGGGGGTCTCAACCAGTGCTTCCCATCTGCCACGGCCTTTGCTTTTCTGCAGGAGATCCACAAGTTCCCATGGGCTCTGTGAGGCCACAGAGAACTACTGAGGGGACTGGTGTTTTGGAATAATCTTGGCAACAGTACAAGAAAATACCAGAGTACGGGGAGCTTAACATGGAGCAACAATAATGCCCATGCTCAACAGCAGGTGCCAACACTGAAAAACATAGCCCAATTTCCAAGTCCAGAAGTTGCCTATAATGACTATATGTTAGTTTGGCCTATTCAGATGGATTGCCGACCTCTTTAGAAAGTATTTTCAAATGATAAGGAAAGATAAAACACTTCTAGGAAGGCCTCCTGTGGATGGCCCATAATGCACTTATATGACTGCAAACAAAGATTGTGTTCTTCTCGAGTATATGTTTCCATTTGAGCTTGAGTATGGGTTTCTCTTGCTTTAGAATTCGGACTCCATTTTGCCTCTGGACTCTATGCTCAAAGATGACAGTCTTGACTTTGGTCATTTATTTCCTTGTGTTATGTAGAAAGGTTAGTTTAATTTTAGCCAAACCTTTCTTCTGTGAGGTAAAGCTTGATATAACCAAAAGCAAAAGCTTTGTTTACATTCTGTGGGCCATTTCATATTAAATAGTCCAGGGCCTTTTCTCCTGCACCCTCAGGACTTAGAATGATCACCCTTCTATCACACGAGCCATGCCAACTAGAATTCACCCTTAATGTCTTGTAGTCTCCATAACTTTATTGGGTTTTCCCTCAAACAGAATCTCTCTGTTTCTGATTATTTTGCCCCAGATGTACCTAGAGCATACTTTCAAGCTGAATCTCATTTTCTTATTTCCTGACCGTATTTCTAACCTCCCCAAACCCCCTGGATAATTTATCTATTGCACTAATATTTGCAGTTAAAGAAGTAAGTATAGACCTGCTCCTTCTTAGTCTTTGGGCTCAAGGAAATATCTCCAATCATTTTTCAATCATTTCTGGTCCACAGAGAGCCAAAACATGCCTTTTCTGGGGAAATTTAATCCACGTGTTTATGATTAATTTATATGTAAGTCATTAAATTGGTGTTTCTAAGACATTTCATTTGGCAAGCTACCTCTCTCTCACCCCTCACATCCCCTCTCAAGTCTTATTTGAGTTGGTATGGAACCACTGCATCCAGGTGCTTTTCTGAGCTGGCAGAACACTTATAAAAGTAGTCCTGAATATAGCTAAGATTCCATTCTATTCATGCTATGGTTGATATACAACTGCATGAATGGTGGGTGTGTTTCAATATACAGAGTAATTAAAGAATTTATAATCAGTGTCCTTTTAGGCAGTAGCTATAACTGCTCCTTGGAGTTGGGGTATGGCCTCTAATGCCCTATTCACCCAAAATTCAAGTTCATCTCAATTTAATCCCAGCCAACTTCATAAGCTTTTCTTATGCACCTACTATGTGCTAGGCATAAGTCATAATATTCCCTATCTTCAATTTGTCCATTTTCTGAAAGGAGAAACTAACCTGTGTATTTATAAACATATTAGACAGCATTGTATAGTGAGAACCAAGTATAACATATAATCAAAATGCTACAAAAGAATAAGAGTGAGAGATTTCTGTTGGGGACATTCGAGAAAGTTGAACCAGGAATGGGCTGTGAAGCAAAGTATGGAGTTGGAGTAATAATGGGTCAGTGATTCCAGTGGAAGATATAATCTGGGAGTGACTAGTTGGAAATAGGACTAGAAAGGCAGAGCATGTCCAAATTATGGAAGGCCTTGAATGCAATGCTCAGGAGTCAGAGGAATAATGTAGGCAATGGAGATCCAACAAAGGTTTCTGAAGAAGGGCAATGGCATGACCATTCTTCAACTGATGCTGTGGAAGACTTCTTTGAAGTAGAAGAAACTACAGGCAGGGGAACCATAAAGAAATCACTGTGATGACTCAGACAAGAGCTAAAGAGCCTCTGAGCAATTGATTACAGGGACGAGAGTAATGACAATGGATGGCTTGGCTTCAAGACAGACAGTTACTGAGAGGGACTTTGAAGGGCTTAGAGATAAGCAAGGTATGAAGATTAGGTACCTTGTGAGTGATCTCTAGGTAAATTACCTAAACTCTCTGGGACACTATTTCCTCAACAGTAGATTAAACATAGCATCTCCAGTTGTTTTAAGGATTAGAAAATGTGCTATGAAATGACCTAGTTCCTGGCATAGAGCAGGCTCTCATTTCATGGTAACTCAAAAGATGAAGCTGATACCGATGTGTATGAACTAGGATTTCTAGAACAACTCAACACTCATGATTTTTGGATCTCTGAAAGTTTTGCTTATCCTACACACAGGTTTTTCACATGTATGCTCTCTATAAACATCTAGTTATTGGCTTATTTTAAAGGCAACCAATCATTACAGAGATGTATGGCAGTTAAAGTGGTCATTAACAAAAAGGCCGTGTTTCCTAAAAGAAATCCGAACTGCTAACTAATAATCAGAAACACCTTTAGGACCAGCTGTGGGTAATTAGCTAGCACATTTGCACCAGTGACTCCCTACCCTGGCTTGAGTGAGCCCAATTCCCCAGAATGGTTTTTACTATCTATTAGGTGCCAACTGTGCACCTGGTACTAGAGAGGATTTAGGGATCAGTATACCAAATTCCTACACTGAAGGACCTTATAATCTAGGACAGAAAATATGACCAGTTAGCAAAAGATTAAAAATATTTATAGCTAATACCATGCAACCAAATACATAAAAAGATACAGATTCAGAGTTAATGAAGTTTGGAAGCTGGAGAGAAAACATTATCTTAGGAAAATTCCAGAAAACTCTAAGAAAGAGTCAATCTGTGAGACAGATCTTGAAAGATAGCTAGGTTATTTTGTTGAATGGATTGAATGTAGATATTAGGGAAGGCAACTATGGAGGATTGAAGAGATCTGATCATGCACTCACACACTTAGCCCCTCTTTCATTCAACAGGCCTTTACTGAGTGCCTACTAGGTTTGAGGAAGACAGAGTTTATTAAAATAAAGTCTAAGCACCCAAGGTTTCACAATCACTTTCAACTCAAGTGTTTCTCCTCATCATGAGAGAGTAGGAGAAAGGGAGACGAACAGATGAAATGCAATACAATATGGTCAGTAATTTATAAAAGTCCCATGGATAGTAGCCTCAATTAAATGTTGTATGTATTAGTCAGGGTTCTCTAGAGAAACACACCAATAACCAGTAGGATACGTATGTTTACATCTCTATCCCTATCTTTATCTATCTATCTATCTATCTATCTATCTATCTATCTATCTATCTTACTGATTTTAAGTAATTGGCTCATATGATTATGGAAGCTAGCAGGTTCAAAATCAGCATGGTAGGCCAACATGTTAGAGACCCAGGGAAGAGGTATGTGATAGTCTAAAGGCAGTCTACTGGCAGAATTCCTTCTTGCTTGGGGGTCAGTCTTGTTTCAGTGAAAACCTTTAACTGGATGAGGCTCATCAATATTATGGAGGATAATCTGCTCTACTCAAAGTCTATTGATTTAAAATATTAATCTCACCTGAAAAAAACACCTTTGTTTAAAAGTTAAAAATAATACTTAACTAAGTATCTGCATACTATAGTGTAGCCAAATCGACGTACAAAATTAACGATTACATGGTATGAGACAAAGTTGGTCCCAGGCTCTGTCAGATTCATCAGAGTGGTTGATAGCATGGCACACTGGCACAGTCACGTATAAATATGAATTCAGCCAAGAACATATAGGGCCAAGGGGTAGATTGTTGGGAGAAGCAGCGGGCCACGAGTCCTCATTGTTCCTATACATTCTTGGTGTTTGTGCCAGACTGTGAGGCTTATCTGTCTTCTGATAAAAAGCAGTTTATGCAGTTAGCCACCAGGCAACTAAGTAGGTCAAAGTGACCACAGTGTGACTACCATATCATTGCTTAACCCTGAGGTGAGGAAGACTGGCTTGTTTGCAGCTTGCTACAATGTTTGTTGCTTGCTCAAAAAATGCTGGGCTTGGTTTTTAGTTCCTCAGCTACAACTCAAACCAATTATCTGTGTAGCATTCATTTGGGTTCATTGCATTACCCTAGTGCAACTTGGCTTCCAGAAGAACCAATGGAACTATGCTAATGCTGATACCACTTACTGTGCACGAGCATATAAAGTCTTTGTCTCTAACCCAGGAAGAAATCTTGTCTCTTCGGCCTACGTCTATAAATCAGCAAAAGCGAACACACTAGCTTGCAAGCAGGGTAAAATCTCAGGTCCTTCGCAGTTCTTGACAGCTTTGGCAATGAGCATGGGATGCTGACAGTGACGTGACTTTCCAGATAAGGAAGGGCAAGGGCTTTGCAGGCCAGGTTCGGGGATATACAAAGATTTCCCAGGATCAAGTAATGAGCGCTCTCACCCAAATAGTGGGTGAGGTTAGTTAATAAGAGTTCCCCAGTGTACTGATTGTTAACGAATAAATGTTGAATTACTGTGTAGAGGTTGAGCAGTGATAGGTAGATTGAAACATTCCACAAAAATGGCACCCTGACTGTTGTTTACACTCCACAAGTGGGTGAGGGAAAGGATATTAGCGTGACAATGGGGCAGCAAGCCCTGTGACCCGGACATAAAGTCAATGTGTCTGTTGTCACTGAGCCCACGAATTCCTAAAGCTGAAATAAATGGTGTCAGCAATAATGACCTTGCCACCTGATAAGGGGCTTGAAGTAACTGTAAACTGGAAGTTCATTCAGTTAGCTATGAGCAGCTGCTGTACCACCCCAAACTGAAAGTAGTAGCTAAAACAATCTTGAAAAATAAAGAACATTTTCTTTTTGGGACTCACACATCACAACTTCAATTTATTTTTATTTTATTTTATTTTTTTTACAGAGACAGAGAGAGAGTCAGAGTGAGGGATAGACAGGGATAGACAGACAGGAACGGAGAGATGAGAAGCATCAATCATTAGTTTTTCGTTGCGCATTGCGACACCTTAGTTGTTCATTGATTGCTTTCTCATATGTGCCTTGACCATGGGCCTTCAGCAGACCGAGTAACCCCTTGCTTGAACAAGTGACCTTGGGTCCAAACTGGTGAATTTTTGTTCAAACCAGATGAGCCCACGCTCAAGCTGGCGACCTCCGGGTCTCAAACCTGGGTCTTCTACATCCCAGTCTGACACTCTATCCACTGTGCCACCACCTGGTCAGGCACAACTTCAAAATTTACAGCGAAGCTACAGTGAACAAGATAGTAGGGTACTGGCATAAAGAAAAACATATAGATCAATGGAATAGGATTGAGAGCCCAGAAATAGACCCTTACATTTATGGTCAATTGATCTTCAATAAGGGTGCAAAAACAATTTAATGGGAAATAAATAATCTTTTTAACAGATGATGCTGGAACATAAAAAAGAATGAAATTGGAGGCTTACCCTCATTCCATACACAATATTAACTCAAAATGGACCAGAGATCTACTTGTAAGAGCTAACTATAAAACTCTTAGATGAAAACACAGAAGTAAATCTCTGTAGCCTTGAAATAGAGATCAAAAGCAAAAGTGACCAAAAAAAAAAAAAAAAGACAAATTAGATTTTGTCTAAATTAAGAAATTCTGTGCTTAAAAGACATCACTAGAATGAAAAGATAGAATTGGGGAATATGTTTGCAAATCACAGATATGATAAAGAATTTGTATTATAAAGAACTCTTATGGGCCTGACCTGTGGTGGCGCAGTGGATAAAGCATCAACCTGGAAATGCTGAGGTCGCCAGTTTGAAACCCTGGGCTTGCCTGGTCAAGACACATATAGGAGTTGATGCTTCCAGATCCTCCCCCCTTCTCTCTCTCTGTCTCTCCTCTCTCTCTCTCTCTCTCTCTCTCTCCCTCTCCTCTCTAAAATGAATTAAAAAAATAAAAAAGAAAAAAAGAACTCTTATGACTCAACAATAAAAAGAGGAATAGCTCCCCTTTAAACATGGCAAAGAATTCGAACAGACATTTTTCCAAACAAGATTCACAAATAGCCAATAAGCATATGAAAAGATGCTCAACATCATTAGTCAGTAGGGAAATGCATATCAAAACCATAATGAGATACCACTTCACATCCACTAGGATGGCTATAATCAAAAGGCAGACAATAACAAGTGCTGATGAGAATGTGAAGAAATCAGAACCTTCATCCATTGCTGGTGGAAATATAAAATGGTGAAATCACTATGGAAAACAGTTTGGCAATTCCTCAAAAAGTTAAACACTTGGCCTAGCAATTTCTCTCCAACGTATATACCTAGGAGAAATGAAAACATATGCCACATAAAAACATGGACAGGAATGTTTAATAGTGGCATTTTTCATAATAGCCAAAAAGTAGAAACAACTGTAATATCTATCAATTTATGAATAGATAAATAAAGTGTGGTATATCCACACGATGGAATATTATTCAGCTATAGAAGAGAATGAAGTTTTAATACATATTATTCAATACAATATGGATGAATCTTGGAAATATGGCCAGTCACAAAAGGCCACATATTGAATAATTCCATATTATGAAATATTCAGAATAGGTAAATCTATAGAGATGGAAAGTAGATTAGTGGCTGCCAGGGGCTGGGGGAAAGAATTGGGAATAACTGCTAATAGGTTATGGGTTTTCCTTTTCAGGTGAGTTTAAAATAAATGTGGTGAAGGCTGCACAACTCTATGAATATACTAAGTAGATCAACTGAACTATACACTTTCAAAAAGTGAATTTTGTGGTAGGTGAATTTTATCTCAATAAAATGGTTATTTTAAAAAAAACCTAAATTAATATAAGTGCAAAACCTTGCTTACTAGCATGAAGCTATCCTCTCCTTCACCATCCTGATTCCCTCCCTTCCCCTTTATCCCACCTTGAGCTGCTTTAAGGATAAGGATGACTAGATGTGGGGCTGAGGTCTCCTTCTCTTTCAGAGACCAGTGGCAGTTTTAATAGTGGCACCCATACAAGTATACTGAGAAAGTTCAGGGAGAAAGTAACCCAAACTTTTATGGCTCTATTGGATAGAGATGACCAACTCACCATCCTCCCCATTTTGTTGGAGAAGAGGCCTCCTGAATTTGTTTAATAAGGTTTGGGCAATGTTCTCAGTAGGAAAAATGGTTGAGAGCCCTTTGGAACAATCTTGTGGTTGAGAGCCCTTTGGAACAATTCAATATCCTCTTGTCATAGCTTCCAAAATACATTCCCTACTGAATGCATATTGGCATTTATGTTTTACATGATTGTGCTGTGAATGTTCATAATGTCCAGAGGGGATCTTCCTCATAGAGAAGGGTCATATGCAGAGAAGTAGTGGGGCATGTAGTGGAATGTTTACACAGAGGAGGGGTATTCACCCACCTCCCTATCTCATCTTGAGTGGTCCCAAGAATGGGAAGGGAAGTTACAGCATTGATTAAGGTCTAAAAGGCAGCAGAGATAGAGATAGTAAGGGACATAATATCCCATTATGACAGCACCGTATGTCCAGAAGAATGAGAACTGGACATGTACGGTGAATTCAGTTGTTACTCCCACAGCCTTAGATGTCCCAGACATTGCAACTGCAACTGAATCCACTGTACAGACTGAAGGTACTTGGTACGCACTGTCTTAGACATTGCTGACACCTTTCCTAGGCCACTGGCCCCTGAGGGCAAGAGTCAAGATCAGTTTGCCTTCTTGGCAAAGCCTCCACTATATTTGCAGTACCTCCCTGGAGGTAAAATTAATGAAGAGCCATTAATTATCCTTTGTCTTTCAGAGCACTGGAACCTTTCTCAAGAAGGGAAACGCCCTGGGGTGGCTCTCACCAACAACTGAATTGACTCCTGGATCTGTCATCCATCATCACAGGGCTAAACGTTAGGGGATGGTCCGGGGATGGTCCGGCTCCTGCGTACTCAATGTTTCTGGGGAGAAGTTCTGAGTGGTCCCACATTCAAGGAGGTAGACATATACATATATCAAAACAGGGGGAAGTGGTAACTGCCATAAGAGTGGGTGATACAGTATTTTGCTCTGTTAATATATTTAACTTATAAGCAGTGAAACCAACTTCTTGTTGCATGAGGTTGAAAATGTGTTCCTTTCTTCCTTTTGCTTTCATTATTCAGTGAAAATGTCAATGTACAAGAGTCAGACATGGTTACATCCCGGGTTTTATCTCCTGGATCATTATTTTACCCAATTTCCTGCTTCCTCGTGGCCATTTTTATCTGCTTTGGCTGCTATGGGATACAGATGACCTGAATTCTTGACTTGATAAAGCCGTGGCAGAACCCACCAAAGAGAATCCAAAGCAGTAATGAGGAATCATGGAACTCAGAACCACTGGCTCTGCCTTGCTATGTTGCCTTGAGTGAGCTGCTGGACCTCTCTGGGGCTGTTTTCTTCTTGCCTAAACGGAATGGGTGTCTTTATCCTACCTGCCTTATCAGAGAGCTGGAAAGGCCAAATGAGTTAATGGGATGGAAATAAGCTGTGGGAACTGACAGTGGAAACTAGAGAATAAAGTCAAAGAAGCCAAAGACAAAAACTATTATACAGGTTTGTGGAATATGAAACAAAATGGGGAGGAATTTGAAGGTTCTAAAATGATCTACATGTGCCAAATAGCATTACCGTAACTAAAATATTTACAGTATTTTACAAAATGTTGAGATGACTGTTTCCCAGGTGTTCCCATTTCCCCCCAAGATGTTGGAATTTCATTTAGTTGAAGGAGTAATTTTCATATATTTAGAATAGATAACAATGGTCACATTATTAAGTACTTAAGTGTCAAGCAGTGTCTTTAGCACTCACAGGAAGCGATAAGATATGGAGTATTATTAGCATCCTTATTACACAGATGATAGAAGATGAGGGAGTCTGGCCGGTGAGACCCAGCAAGGATCCAGGTCTGTCTGACTCCGGAGCCCAGTCTCGGAAGCACCTGGTCTACTTGGTACACTACCTCCCTGTACTCAGCGTGCACACAGGACCCGGCAGGGAAAGTCTGCCTTCCAGATTCCACCACTGAGCAGGCACTGCAGCCCCCTGAGTCCCAGTCACTGAGCATCCTTAGAGTTTTGTAACGATTGACTATGAACAGGCCATTATGGAAAACAGAAAGATAGGAGAGACGGCTTTTGTTTTTAAGGCGCTTACACTCAAGAGAGAGGAAACGAGATGTACCCGAACAACTTTAATAACCAGAGTCATCACACTGCAATGGGGCTACGAGAGCCTTGAGAAAAGAGGGGTTGCTTCCTGAATGATTGAAAAGTGAAAGAGCACAGTTTAATTTTATTTTTAAAGTTTGTATTAAGATAAGCTCAGCTGAGAAGTCTGTCTGAAGATACTGGCATGGAAACCTTGAAGATGAATCAGAGAACATGTCAGTAACGAAGGAGACCTCAGATCATCTAGTTTACCCCACACTTGGGATGGGCCCAGGGTCCTGTTTCAGGATGAGTGCATTGGCGGGAAAACCTGGAATCGGACCCTAGAACTCCTATCTTCCTTCTGTCCGCAGGCCCTCCTTCCGTGCTGCTGCTCAGCATGGCGGTTCCCTGGGGGCAATGAACTCCCTCAGGAGCAGGTCTTCTTTGAGTAACTAATATACCACTATCTTGTTGCACAAGCCTTTACCAATTCTCTCCTCTAGATCTTCCCCTCTAGCCAGTAGTAATATCCCCACCTCAGAGATCTAAAAACCCCAATGTCTATTGTTCATTTGGAATCCTTCCTTCCTCCGTTCTCTTAAAAAATATTTAGAGAGAACTTCCTATACAGGTGACTTCAGGTTTGGCTCTGGGAATACTGCTTGAATAAGACAGACCTTATCATGTATCATCTATTAGGTATCTCTCCAAAGCTCTATGTTTTTGTCACCTCAGAGAGGTTGTAAATATGGAAAGAAGGAACCTGGCTTTATTCCTGATATCCCACAGCACCTGAAAGAGTACTTGTTGTTAATGTATGTCATAACACCCTGTCATGGGGACCTTAAAAAAATATCATTGACATTTTTAAGCATACACAAAAATAAAATAATATGACCAACTCCCAAATATTTGTCAACAGCTACCAAAGTACTGTTCTACTATTCTTGTTTCACAGCTTGCTGAGAGGTGGCAATGGGTACACACAGAGACGGCCAGGTCAGTGATGGGGAAACGCAGAAGGCACTAGGCTCAAGCAGGGATCCCAGATGGAGGGCAGGCAGTGGGATACCATTATCTACACAAAAGGCAAGAGACAGGAAGCAAAGCAGTTTGCCAAGTGCTGGTGGCACCAGCTGGGTATCATCTACAGGCAGCCTTAGAGAAATAGTACCAACCAATTTGCCGGCCACCTGTGCGGATGCACCAGGCCTCAGGGGGGTTTGGGCGCCACCGCCTGGCCTCCCATGTGGGACTGAGTCTCCCCCTTGTGACCTATGCAGATGCTACTCCCTCTGAGAACTCTGCTCCTCACCAGCTTCCCCAGTGACTGCCTCTTCAGTGAAGTATTCCCTGGCCACATCTTATAAAAAGGTATCCTCTCCTTGTCACCCCTCAACTGAGTGGCCTGCTTGTTTCCTAAACAGCATTCTGAATTTTGTAATTCATTATTTGTTAATTTGCTTGTTAATTTTTATCTCCTCTTCCATACTGTCAACTCCAGTGAAGGCAGGGATCTTGTCTTTATCTTGTCTTCACCTGTATTTCCTCAGAAACTAGAACACACGTCTATATATGTCTGGCACATAATAGATACTCAAATGTTTTCCAAATAAATTAATGATAGACAGTACTGAATATTTTGTTAATGTCTTGAAGCAAGGATTGAGTACAATAGAGGGGGGCAAAAGGTAATTTCTAATATAATCAGGGCAAGTGAAAATCTCTAACACAATGGTTCTTAATTCTGGCTGCATAATCATATCACTTGTGGAGCTTTAAAAAATACCAGCACCTGGGCTCCTCTACAGACCAACTGAATCAGACTCCCTGGGGGTGGTGCCTCCATGTAAGTATTTTTTAAAAGCCCCCAAGGTGACTATAATACGCAGCCAGGTTTGAGAATCACTGTTTTAATGTAGAAAGGTTGTAAGGATTATGAACCCAAGATGAGGGCAGTGAGTTTGAGAGTAGAAGGCAGGTCTGCCCAATTCAGTTTTAGTGTGAGCTAAAACAGTGTGCTCCAGTCATCCTTCCAATGCTTGAAACCAAATCAGAGTTAGAAGAAGCAGAGACTGACAGTAGGGAATTAGAGAACAAGAAATCTAATACCTGATAGATTTCAAAAATTTAGTGTTTATAAAAACAAAATAACTTTGCTTTATTTCTATTTTAAAATACTTATGCTTTTCTTTTTAAAACTAACAAAGACATGATGTGTTAGATTAGAAGAAACGTAATGTATTCTCTTTGGCTTTCATCTCGCCTTCTGTTGGAGGTCTATGTGTTGCCCGCCACAGGGCATTCCATGTCTTCTCTCCCCACATTTTCTTCCTCCCCCCACCTTCCTCTCTTTCTTCTCAGACTAGTTTTAGATTATTTTCCAGTGTTTTCGGTGAGCTGAGGAGGTAAAGCTCCTCTCACTTCCAGAGCTGGCCTTGCTCCTCCCTCATCTGTAGGTGGCCTGGAGGATGGCATGCTCTGCTCCTGCAGTCACATCCAGTGAAGCTATAATTGCTTCTTCTCCTTAATTTATTTAGGTTGCCGCACAATGTGCTATAGCTGTAATCCCTCAGTGCTGCAATCTGGGAACAATATCCATGGTTGATGGCAGAGTAGATTTTCAATTGTTGCATCTCAGTGACTCACATAATGTGCTGTCATTAGCACTCTGGTTTGACATATCATGGTTTCCAGGGCTTAGCTGGCCACTTACAGATACCAAATGAAGGCATGGAGCATGAATTGCAGTGTGATTACTGCCTTAATTGCCTTCACTGGGAAAGGTTGGCAGTATCTTCTCTGGAGGAAAATAAAATGTAATTTTTAGTTTGTCTTCACCATTTGTAGTCAATTCCTCTCAAGTGCAGGAATCACAGCTTTCCTTTTTTGTTCTTTTAATTTTCTAGTAAAAGCATTTTTACAAAAACGATCTACTTTACTTTTCATACATTAGTTATAACTTGAATTGATTTCCAGATATCTGTGCAGATATTCAAATGTATATTATCTTGCCACAGTTATATTCAAGTTACTAATAATTACAATGACTATAGAATTTTATATTTTGTATTTTACAAAGTGTCTTTATAAATGATAGTAGCAGCTAACAATTATTTAGTACTTACTATGTAGTAAAAGCTACATATGCATGGGCTTAGTTAACCCTTTCCAGCTCCCCTCTGAGATCGACTATTATCGTCTCCATTTTAAGAAGGGAAATCAAAGTTCATTGAGGTTTAGTAATCTGCCCGGGACACAAAGCTTATAATTGGCAGAGCTGATTGGAAACTCAGGTCAGTCTGATTCCAGAGCTAATCTTACTTTCAAGCACTACATTAAAATACCCGCAGTGCCCAATCTCAGCACAGTTCACCCCGTTTTAGAGCTGAAAATGAAGACTCAAGCCGATGAAACCTCTTGGTGCTGCACTTCCAGCCCGCAGCCTCTGACTGCAGCCTCCCTCCCCAGGGGCTTCCATCAGGACCACCCCTTACAAATGGCTGATGCCTGTTGCTGACATCCCGCACACAACACTCAGGTTATTAAATAAGCAAAGGATGAGGACTGTAGTAAAAAATCAGAGGGGCTTCTATTTAAAGCATTAGGAGCAAAAGAGTTGCTTGTGTCAGATAATGCGGTCCCAGACTCTGAGCTGAGGAGCCAGGCTGTGGAGGCACACAGGAGGAAAGAAGCGAGTCATGCCCGCTGGGCAAGCAGCCCAGGAGCTCCAGCCAGCCCGAGTCCCAGTGATTGATCCTGCAGCCCAGGACGCCCTTCTCTCAGCAGCTGCGGGTCTCCACAAAGGAAGGCTGTGCACGGAGAAGTTTCTGTCAGGCCTTCTAATGAGAGGATTGGCTTTCACATCACAGCTATCCTTAAACAGGTACACTCTGCTTCTTTCATCTTCCTGATGGCTCCCACGGGAAAGAAAAGAAAGAGAAAGGAAGCTACACCAAGAAGCAGGTCACAGGCAGGTTTGGCTGGGTTTCATACCTCCCCTGCCTCGCCACCTCCAGCTTTGAAATCCTTGAATTTTCACTCACCCTGTGTGGCCACTGGACAGCAACGGGAAACGCTTGCCTAAGCAATTTTTCATAATTCATCCTCCATGATGCTCTGGAAAATTAACACTTCCATAACTTTGCACATGCTATTGCCTCTGTTTGGAAGATCTTCCCCAGACTCCAAACTATTCTCATTCTTATGGTTAACTCCTTCTTCCTCTTCAGGACCCAGCTCAGGGGTTCTCTTCTCCAAAATACCTTCTTGATGCCTCATACTAGCCCATCGCAGGCTGGTTTCTGCTCCTCTCTGTCCTGACAAAGTGCTTCTGCCACAGTTCCTGCTGACTTAGCTGTCTCTCATCCACACTATAAACTCCCTGAGGGCAAGAGAGTGCCTCTACTGCCCAGCACAGTATCCCTCTAGCACAGGGATCCCCAAACTTTTTACACAGGGGGCCAGTTCACTGTCCCTCAGACCGTTGGAGGGTCGGACTATAAAAAAACTATGAACAAATCCCTATGCACACTGCACATATCTTAATTTTAAAGTAAAAAAAAAAAAAACAAGATGGGAACAAATACAATATTTAAAATAAAGAACAAGTAAATTTAAATCAACTAACTGATCAGTGTTTCAATGGGAACTATGAGCCTGCTTTTGGCTAATGAGATGGTAAATGTCCGGTTCCATATTTGTCACTGCTAGATGTAACAAGTGATATGACGCGCTTCTGGAGCCCTGACGCGTGCATCCTGCATCACCGGAAGTAGTACTGTACGTGAGCGACGCTCTGCTTTGCAGTGCCGCCACATACAGTACTCCAGGAGCTCCTCTCACTGACCACCAATGAAACAGGTGCCCCTTCCGGAAGTGCGGTGGGGGCCGGATAAATGGCCTCAGGGGGCCGATGGGGACCGTGAGCCATAGTTTGGGGACCCCTGCTTTAGCATGTAGCACGAATGTAATAAAGTGTTTACAAATGAATGACTCAATGAATGATGAATGGACTAGACGGGGATAATATTTGCTGAACTATTTAAAGCACTTAATCTTTTCAAAGCATTCTTTTTTTTTTTTAATAGCCTTTACTTTTTCGGATTAATAAAAGCAGTAATGCTGATTATAGCAACTTTATACAAAAAAAAATCCACAAAGAAGAAAATAAAAAATACCTGCAATCCCACTACCCCTCCAATATTGCCTTTAACATTTGGGTGTAGCCTCTTCTGCGTCATTTTCTATGTGTACATGTATACACGAAATCAGAGGTTTATTGTCATATCTAATCTCCTCAAGGGTTGTGACAGCATCTTTCGGAGGTAGATGGAGGAGACATTTTTTATCACAACTGAAATGATGAGAAAACTGGAACCCAAAGATACACATCTGATTAATGGCAGAACCAGGACTAGAATCCCGAGTCTTGTCACTATTACCAGGCTCCTGCTGCTCCCCGGGAGCACTTTAATTAGGTGGTATTCTCCATACAAGAAGACATTTTGCATCAATCAGATATGGGTTTATAACTGGAAATTCTTCCTCAGCAAAGCGGCAGATTTAAACTGATCCTGTGTCCATGTCATGGCTGTACGGTGCATAAGGGGCACTAACATTTCAAAAGGAAACAAGAAGGAGCACCTAGGATCTTAGCCCTGTGATAGGCTAACTAGCGAAGCTAGGCAGGCACCATTAAGATTCCATTTCTTTCCAGTGGCCAAATGACATGCGAATAGTGGTGGCTTGGCCCAGATCCTGTTGCTATGGGAACCACAGCCATAGGTTTAATCCCACCATAGAATAGTAAATTGTACTACAATCCATGACCACTGACTTCATTCCAGAACAAGTACACAGTGAGTGTTCAATAAGTGTGCACTGGGCTGAACAGAATGTTTACTATTATTCAGCAGGGGCAGTCAGCAACAAAGAATGCTGACAGCAAATATAAATATTCCACCACTATGCTCAGTATAGAAAAGGCAACCCAGTGTGAACTGCCTTTCTATTTTATTCTAAATAGAGGATAAATTATAATCCCTCAAATACAAACACATACCAGATTGTTAGCTCTGCAGATGAGGGGACCATATCTTATTTATCTGCATGTCTCCAGAACACCTAGCCCAGAAACAGACACATCTGAAGTGTCAATGTTTTCTGAATTGAATTATATTTGTTAGGCTGGAGTGGGAGTTAAGAAGATGTTGATTAGTAATTCACCATTCCTTTCCCTGAGAGCTCTGTAAATCAAGTTCTTAAAAAAAAAGAAAGCAGAAAGCTAAATTCCAAAATCCTCTCTTAGGAGAATGCCCATGACTGGTGGGGTCTGGACTATGTCCACTGAATGTGCAGATCCCTTCTGCACAAACATCGCTGGCTCCCAAGGGAGCCCGCGACTGGCCGGCTGGCTGTGGAGGCTCACACGTTCCCTCTTTCCCAATGGTGCGGGGTCAGGGGAAATGGGTGGGAGGGAGCAGGGATGCGCTGCTGCACCAACTGTTCTCCCCTTCCCAGGAGAAGGGACTCTCACAACAGGAGAGTTGGCACTTTTCTGGAGGAAGAACCATAAAGAACATGGATGTAGTTGAAAATGACCTTTCTGAAAACAAGTTTCTCTTCTCTTCTCTTCTCTTCTCTTCTCTTCTCTTCTCTTCTCTTCTCTTCTCTTCTCTTTTCTTCTCTTCTTTTTCTTTTCTTTTCTCTTCTTTTCTTTCTTAAAGGGCCACCCTCATATTCTCTGGTGCCATGGGAATAGCCTTGTCAGAGCTGGGCTGGAATCCCTACAATGTTGACTAGGTTGGTGACAAGGTGATATAGGATATGGGTTGAGGAGCCACTCTGCCATGATCTTTACTTATTAAAAATTTATCCGAGAACATTAACAAAACCAAAACAGTATTTTCTGATAAAAATCTTTCCTGAAATATACTGAGCTAGGTTTGAAGGAGCTGGAATAGAAAATACGGGTTTTTCTGGGAGGCAACCAAAACAACTCAGTAATTCCCTAAACTCTTAACAGATTCTCTTGAAGATCTGATCACAACATCAAACCCACCCGTTTTTATTGGCAGTGCTTGGTTATCTACTGTATGGCTCTCTGAAGTGGCATCCTGTATAACTCCCAGGTCTGTCTCTATTACACATTCCAGGGGGCAGCTGCAAGGTCTGTCGGATTGGAGACCTGGTTTAGCCTAGTAAATTCTTTCCAGGGGACTTAGGACACACTTTCCCAGCTGCCACATTCTCGACTTATAAGGTGCAGAATTTATTAGTGTAAAGAAAGATAAAAAGGAAAGCATGCTACCTTTCTAAGTGTTCTTACATAAGGTTTCTTTATTAGAGCTTGGTGTTTACAGAAATACAGTTTCCCAGCTCATTTGTGCTAAATCAGTGGGATTGGTTTTAGCTTCCTATGCACTTCTGTGAGCTCTGCTGTCTCCATGCATCCACCGAGGTCTCTGTGCCATGCTTTCAAAGGAAGTCACCTACAGCCACTCTCGGGAGGGAGGGGGAAACAAAGCCAGGAAGACTTGCATCTTTAACTACACTTGGTCATGCTTTGGGATCCAGATTTGTCCAGTTCTGGAAATCAAGCTTGTCTAGTCACCCAAAGATAATCTTTTTCTAGCCTAGGTTTTCTTCCCTCCAATTCCTTAAAATGTCTGTATCCCTTTCCAGAACTATGCAGTTCTGAGGCCAAATCTGGCTCAGACCACAGCACAGAACAATAGAGTACTAAGAATAGTGCAGCACGGTGAAAAGAAAACAGAATTTGGAACTGAGAACCTAAGAATTCCAGCTCTTACTACTTGTCTGACCTTGGATAAGTCACTCAATAACCTTAGTTTTGAGGAAGGAAAGGTTCAAAGGGCTGACTGAGTTAGTTTGAAAAAGTAACAAACCATGACTGTGCAGCCCTTTATCAAGCTCCCTGAGATAACCTGCAACGCAGGCAGGAAAAACGGGATACGTGAACAGTCAAGGACGAAAGGTTCGAACCTCCTCTCATACCCTTCCCCTCCCAGAGACACAAAAGTGACCTAGGTCTGCAAACAAAGAAGTCAAAGAAAGCAGGCACTTGCCCCATGCAAACTAAAGCTGTAAAGGTACAGTGTGTCCGTAAAGTCATGGTGCACTTTTGACCGGTCACAGGAAAGCAACAAAAGATGATAGAAATGTGAAATCTGCACCAAATAAAAAGAAAACCCTCCCAGTTTCTGTAGGATGATGTGGCAGCATGTGCGCATGTGCAGATGATGACGTTACACCGTGTATACAGCGGAGCAGCTCACACGGCCAAACCAGTCGAGATGTGGACGGTACAGAGGAAAGTTCAGTGTGTTCTGTGGCTCGCTAAATTCGAATCCGTGACCAAAGTGCAGCGTGAAAATGTCGTGTTTATAACGAAGCGTTACCACATAGGGATAACATTACTCGGTGGGATAAGCAGTTGAAGGAAACCGGCAGTTTGGTGGAGAAACCCCGTTCTGGTAGGCCATCAGTCAGTGACGAGTCTGTAGAGGCTATACAGGATAGCTACCTAAGGAGCCCTAAAAAAATCTGTGTGTGAGCCCACATCGAACTGCACTGAATAGGTGTGAAACTGGGAGAGTTTCCCTTTTATTTGGTGCAGATTTCACATTTCTATCGTCTTTTGTTGCTTTCCTGTGACCGGTCAAAAGTGCACCAAGACTTTTCGGACACACCGTATATAAGACTCAGAAAAGCTAACTTCATGGAGCTCTGTTTTGTTGCCTTTTCTGGGTCACGGTGCTGCTGCTTCACCAGCTAACAAACCCTCCTTCCTCTAGCACTTGTCTGAGAGTCTTTGTCCTCCGGGAGTCGCTTCCTCTGTTTCCTGCAACAGTTTCTCTTCAGCAAAGTAAGTATGAGTTGTCCTACTTATCTACTCTCTTCAGAGCAATTATGTCAAGATGTAATTCTTTTGTTTGTATGTTTATTTATTTTCTATTTCTCAGTATGCCTCACCAGATTATAAGTGCTATGAGTTCCTTATCTTTTTGATTCATCACAGTGGCCCACTGTGCATGACCACAAAGAGTAGATAGAGAAGGAAGGAAGGAAGGAAGGAAGGAAGGAAGGAAGGAAGGAAGGAAGGAAGGAAGGAAGGAGAAGAAAAGAAAGAAAAAAGAAAGGACAGACGGAAGGGAGAACAGTGTTCAGAGCACTATTGACGCACCATATATAAAAGTCATCTGTAAATTAAATATTATCCATATTATTAAACAAATTATAACTCACATTTGATGCATTAATTACACCAGGGTGATCTTTTAAAAATGTTATGTTCCCTGCATAAAACCATCCAACAGCTTTTCATTCTACTTACAGAAAAAAATCAAACCCCTTGTGACTTAAAAAGCCCTCTGTGATCTGACTCCAGCAGAACCTCATGTCCAACCAGGCCCCCATCACTCCACTACTCTGTGTTTCCTCAAACACGTGTGCTGAGAAGCCTTTGTGCTAGCCTCGTCCCTTCTGGAAGCTATTCTGCAAAATCCGCATGGCTGGCTCCTTCTTGTCATTGGACTCTTAGCTTAAACATCACCTTCTCAGAGAAGACTTCCTTGTACACACACTCTAAAGGAGCCCTGACTGTTATAGGACCCTATTTATATATATATTCATTTAACTATTACTAGTCTCCTCCTCGCTACCTGATAATCCATAAATATCTTTGTGTGGCATTATATTTGTTTAAGATACTTTTCTAATTGTTATTTTATCTCTACAAGTTTATGAGCTCAAAAACCCCCCACAACATCCTATGGTTCTGCACTGAAATTTTCCTCTCCACCCCTCCATACCCAGTCCCACATACACTTTGAAGAGGTATCCTGACCCAGTGAATAAAAGTAGCTTATCTTTTTGATTCATCACAGTGGCCCACTGTGCATGACCACAAAGAGTAGATAGAGAACTGTGCCCGTAGATAGTAGACTGTGCCCGTCAGTTTTAGCATATGATTTAAGTGGAGTGAGGTGCAATCAGAGATACAATAATTGTTTATAACTCTTGACTAGAGGCATTGTTTTGAGACCTGGAAATGGTGCTCTTGGGTGCTAAGCTGTTCTCTGTTCTAGGTTCGAAGGCCTCTTTGCTCAGACCTGGGAACAGGCAGAGGGAAGCAAGTGGCAGGAACACTCACTGGTTCCATTGGGTTTGTTTGCTGTGCATCCCAGCGAAGCAGTACTTCTGCTGAAAGAACACTGGACCAGGGCACAGGGACAGTTTCTAGGGCTGGCTCTCCCGGCTCTCTTATTCCAACCCTGGGCTATCAGTCCCTGTTATGTGAGATGGAACTGGATCATCTTGAAGGGAGATCCTAGCTCTGGCATTCTCTGCATTAATGAGAGGAGTCTGACCTTGTATCATGACGCAGACATCTGTGAAAAGAATGGCCCTTGTAATATTTCTGATAAGCACAGCCTTTCTGGACTATGTGGGATTTCTTCGACTGCTCTGTCACCAAACCCAGACCTCTGCTTTTGCCATTCTTTAGTTTTTCGTTTCCTTTGCTTTGCTAGAGAAGTTGGTGCTCTGGGCAAATCCGCTCATTGTCACATAGGGACCAACATCTAACTGCAAGTGCACGTCATTCATCCACTCTCCAAGAGACGTTTCCTACTGTATCTGATCTTGGCCAGTGCTCTCCCATCTGCTTTCAACATGCTGCATCTGACATTAACTAATGTCTCCTATTAGCGTTAAAGAAAACAATCTGGAAAAATTCACTCTCAAGCAGAGTTCAAACAGGCCACAAGTAGATGTGGAATCTCAATTGCACAAGGTTTCTTCAAATTATAGTAGTAAATAAATGCATAAGTATGTTATATATAAATGTATAAGTGTGTGTGTGTGTTTGTGTGTGCATACATGCACATATAGGGGTGTGTGTAGGTGATGGTGGATATAGCCAAAAGTCTGTGAAATGGGTCAAGAATGCTTCGGTCCAACTTTATGAAATTAACTGGTAACAGAAAAAGAAAAATTCTCCCAGGGTGGAACAAGACACAGTCAAAAGAACTAAATGACATAAAAAAAAGGCTGGGAATCTTTTATCTCACACTTACTGGTAATGGGTTAAAATTCTGGTCCACGAGGTGATTGTATCCATGGTCAAAGAATGAGTGCCGTATCACCACATCAATGCCCTGATTGGCCAGCATTCCTAAGGTGTTCAACCATCTAAAAAGCAGGGGGGAAAAGCTACATCAATACATTTTTAAATGGCATATAACAAGCTGTACAGTGACTGGCTAACACACACACACACACACACATACATATAAATTAACTCCCCACTACCAAATTTACATCATTCCTTAAAGGGGAAGATTATTTTAAGTGTTGATTACACAGCTGGAAGAGATTTTAGAGATGATCAAATCTAACCTCTCATTCTATAGGAAAAGAAACAGAGGTTTAGGAGAGTAAAATGAATTTCCCTTGGTCATAAATGGATTGTTGCTAATGACTTATCTCTTATTCCTGTAATATTAAAAAGAAAACAAACACCCTAGCCACTTGTAAGCCTAATTGTTACCCCCCCCCCCGCCACAGGATACACAATCCCAGGAGCACACACACTATACTTTTCGTGACTTATACTCTCCTGCTTACCCTATCACTGTACAGGTACCTTTCATGTGTCTCTAACTCAGTACTCCTATGACCTGTGCAAGAGTGGTCCAGTCATTTGCATCCCTCATATATTACCAACAGTCGATGCAATAATAATTGTCCTTGGTACTACAACTAACTATAGAGGGATTCAAGTATGCTACCATCACACACACGTCACAGTGGAGGACCTGTATTGTTCACACGCTTATCACAGAACCTTCTATGCCCAACACTCACTTTCTAGCACATACTGTCCTTCAAAGTATGGTTCTCTTTGTTCTTCCAACCACCATGCTAACTTAGCCTTCGTTGTTTACAAATTTAGTTCATTCATTCATTCATGAATTCATTTACTTTTCTCTTTCTCCCTGTAGTCTTACTTCTGAAACTTATGGAAACTTCTTAATATATGTGTAAGAAACGTGACGGAGAACTTCAGTCTTCTCAGTATAAGAGACAAGGCATTTTGCAATCTTTCCTAAGCATATGTGTATAGTACTCTTGGCTGCCCAAATATACCATGCTTTCACAAGCTTTCTTGAGTCTTCACATATTTTAACTTCTGCTTGGTATTCCCTAACTCTCTTCCTCTAACCCATCCCATCTGGCAAATTTCTTTCCATCTGTTATTCCCAAGTCAAGTGTCGACTCCTTCTAACTTCTGCTGCCCCAGTCAATAGTGGCACCTTCCTCCTCCGTACTTCCCAGAACTCTTATTCAGAGCCCTTGCCAGCCCACTAAATGACAATCACTTGCTTATTTCTCTGCCATCTCCCAGTTGGTTATAAACTCATCAAGAACAGACATATGTTTTAGCTTTGTATCCCAAAACACCCATCACAGTTCCTAGTACACTGTAGGTGCTCAATATTCTTTATTATTTGAAATTGATCTGGATCAAATTAGATTCCAGGAACTTTAAGAATCACCATTCAGCATACTGGGACAAATTATGCATAGTTATAATTTCCCAAATCTGAAACCATGTGAATCTCCAAACCAGTGACTTAATAGAATTAAGGTTTTCCTTACTGGAATAAAAACCATTGCTAATTTTTATATTATGAATGAATATCACTGGTGTTTTCAAATACTTTTCACATTGACAATTACATTTTATTCTCATAAAATTAGCAAATATTTATTGATAGAGTTACAAACATAAAACAACCAAACAAAACAAAAGTTTTAAATGTAAAAAAAAAATTAACAATAATATATTAGAATATTTTGTGTTATTGTTGTTTAGATTGGGATGTTATAACCCAGGGAATAGAAATTACTTTTAGAATATCACATGCCTAAGCTACTTGCCTTGATTATTTTTATTAATTTAGCAACCCTGTGAAATCAGGATAATAAGTTTAGTTTTTCCTTTGAGACACACTATTAAATGTCTTATGGTAGAACTATAATATAATATGAATTCTGGGCAGATGCCTCCTAAATCAGTGTTCTTTCAATATGAGAATAGCACAGATATAATAGGGTCTATATCTAACAATTATTTATCTATAAAAACAAGTGTGTCTTACTCTCCTTTCTATACCTGTCCTTGTTGAATAAATGAAGAAACAGAATGATGAGTAAATATGTAATCACATATATGTGAGTCCCTATATCCAATAGGATCTGGATGTCAACACAGACCAAATTTTGTTATTTTTATATTTGAAAAGATCCCACTTGTTCACTCATTACTTATTCAAGAATACTAATAAACTATAAATGCAGGCCTTGTTCTCAGCAGTGAGTATTTTAAAAAAATGCTTACGTGACCATGTAAGTCATTTGTTGAACACTGGGTATGTGAATACCTATACATAGACTTTTATAGGCATAGTATCCAATTCCTACTTGTGACCTCTCAGTCTCACACAATCAACTGCAAAGATTGTATATATAAAATTAACAAATACATATTTATTAGTAAATCTGATTTTTTTGCTGGTATATGGGGAGTTTCTGAAGGCACTCTAACACGAGGGGGAAGAATATGCATCCTTCTCCCAAGCTCACACCCGATATGCACATCCCGACAGCGTTCAGAAAGGACTACAGCCAGAACTGCCGCTTCCCCACGGCTTTTCAGAGTGGAAGGTTAGTACTGAAGTTATCTTTGTCTTTCTTCTGTAGTAGTAAGTCCTCAGAGGGGGAAATAAATGATGTTCCAGCTCCCCCTTTTATGCTGAAGTAGAGAAAGGCAGTAAGCTGACTGAAATATTTCACTCAGGATGTTACCGTAGTCATTTTCCATTCCACAAAAGTTTACTGAATATCTTCTACATACCAGACACTAGGAGAAGCTGGAGACACAGTAGTATGCCAAGGGCACATTGCAATGCATCAAAGAATCTCAAAGCCCAGATGGGGAAAAGTACTTTTGAATAGTTGGCAGTAAATAACTCCGATTCATGATTGCATGATACTAGTAAGCTCACAGTTATGCTATATATTGAAAAAAAAAGCTAAAAAAGGCCTTCTTTTCAATGTCTTGCTAACTTTCTGAAACTTACTATAATGCTTTACTTTATTTCCCCTAGGAAGCAAGTTATGCCCCTTGAAGAGAACTGAACTCAAAGGGCACAATGCTGGGTAGCTGTCAGCGGAGTTGAGAGCAAATGGCTGATCAAGAGGTAAGTAAGGGCCCTGGCCGGTTGGCTCAGTGGTAGAGCATCGGCCTGTCGTGCAGAAGTCCCGGGTTCGATTCCTGGCCAGGGCACACAGGAGAAGCACCCATTTGCTTCTCCACCCCTGCCCCTCGCCTTCCTCTCTGTCTCTCTCTTCCCCTCCCGTGGCGAGGCTCCATTGGAGCAAAGATGGCCTGGGCACTGGGGATGGCTTCTTGGCCTCTGCCCCAGGCGCTAGAGTGGCTCTGGTCGCAACAGAGCGACGCCCCGGAGGGGCAGAGCATCGTCCCCTGGTGGGCAGAGCATCACCCCCTGGTGGGCGTGCCGGGTGGATCCCGGTCGGGCGCATGCGGGAGTCTGACTGTCTCTCCCCGTTTCCAGCTTCAGAAAAATACAAAAAAAAAAAAAAAAGAGGTAACTAAGAAGACCAGGAGCAGAGTGTGCCAACCAAGCAATGGGAGTCTGAACTAAACTCTGTTTATCAGTGCTCTACAGAATGACTGTAGAGATCTAGGGATATCTGGCTGACATGCATAAAAAGACAGGTCTGTCTCCAGCTCCCTCCATGAAGGTCTTTGGTATCTCTCATCGTGAAAACACTTATTGCATTTGGGCTGATTGCTGGGCCCTGCAGCAGGGTTCTTTAGCCACAACTGAGCTAATTAATGCCATTCCATTGATGATTACAAGAGGTCCTCTATGGTACTGACTGCCAATCTGGCTTCTTACCCTTGCCCCAGGGCTCAAAGTGACACCCAGTGAGGAGTATATTTTTGAAAGAAGACTCTCAGCAACAATGAGTCAAATGCTGATTCACTTCATTTCATTCATTTGAACCATGCTCACTGAACAACCACTCTGTGCCACGCAGTGTTAGGTGCCAAGGACCACAGATGAAAGACCCAGGGTATCACGGTGTATTACAATGACTCAGTATCTTCATCTGCACGTGCAGGATTCCATCTGTAAAGGCCATCTACTTGGTTGGTCTGATCTGTCCTCCACAAATGTATCAAAGAAGCTTCTTAGTAGGAACTTGTTTTCAGCCGAAAAGGCAGGCCCACAGAACTAGACGAATCCGTGGTCCTGAGGGTCTGTCCCTGCTATGGAACACTGGCAGGCCAGTCAGAGACCCTTATTTTTCTGGCTTACATTGTTCTCCAGACACTGCATGTATTTGAATGTCTCCCCATCCCTTGCCTCTCCAGACCCTTGAGTGTGCTATTGCTAAAGCCGACGTTTTAAAATACAGGTCAGATGGTGTCTCTCTCCTCCAAAATCTTCATTGGCTTGTGTCTAAGTATAGACAAGGCCTCATTTCCTCTGCCTGCTTTCCAAGGCCCTCCATGACTTGATGGTGAACCCCTCCTTCGTCTCAGCCCTCCTACATCCTTGTGGATGCTGAAGGGTCTGTCACACGAATCACTTCCTCTCCCCTCCTCCTTTGCCCATACTGTTTCTTCAGCCGAGGTGCTCCCCATCCCATCACCACCATGCCCCACCTACAGAAACTGGAGTCATCTCTCTACGTCCCATTCAAATGCTACTTTTCCCACCCAGCCCTCCCCGATCCTCCCAATCGGAGAAATTCTTGATTCCTTTGCAGGTCTATCACTTTTCTTTTCTAGACAGACCTTGTGAAGCAGAAAAAAAAGGTGGTCTGATGTAACAGCAAAGAGGCTGGACTCTGGCGCACACTGTCTGGGCTCAAGTCCAATCTCCGCTGCTAACTAATAACAGCATCTCTATCACTGAGTTGTTATAAAGTAATAGCATCTATTTCATTGGCTGTTAAATTAATAACTGCATATAAAGCACTTTATATAGAGCTCCACACATAGTAAACAACATAGAGGTTAAAATTATTATCATTATGGCACTTACGTGCTATGACTTTACTTATCTCTTGTCTTCCTCCATTTTTGCCCTGGAGGGCAAAATGCTTGTGTTACTCTTACCTGTCTCCCAGGACCATGGTGAAAATTAAATGAGAAGATGTATGTTGTCAGCACTATATTTTGCACTGGAGACATTATATAAACTTACTACTTTGATGATTACTGTTGCTGCTATGTTGTTCTGATGCCTGTGCCTGACACTTTAATATCTAGCCGATTCCCTAATTATGACTGTTTAATGGTTCAACACATTCACAAATCAATGGATGAAGATTTTTCAATGGGAAACAACCTCCCCCACCCCCCCACCCATGGGCAGAATACTGAGCAACTGGCACAGCTTCACCGTCCTGTTTCCTCAAAGCCCCTGGGAGTGAAGTTACAAGCGATACTCACAAGAACCCAGCAGCGTAGGAATCTGATAGGTTGTTTGTGCCTCCTGCTGACGTGGTTACTACACCTTCAAGCCAAATCTTCTTTCCCGGAGTGTATGTATTAACCACCTGTTCACACAACAAAAGGGGATAGTGACATTTTAAAAAGCAGTGCCCAGATGAGAAGATACACATATTCCCTTAAGGAAATGCCCCAATCTCTTGCTTCCAGGTGGTAATGACCTGTGCTTTGTTTATGTTGATGCCCTCCGTATAGTGACCTGACGCATACGCATACGCATACGCGCACGCGCACACACACACACACACACACACACACACACACATACGCGCGCGCGCGCACGCGCACACACACACACTAATATTGATACATGTCCACTCAAAGAAATGATCATTTTTTTTCCTGTGCAAATGCAACATGACAAAAGAACAAGTGCATATTCCAGAACATAAACTGACCGCAGCACCTTTCACTGGAAAACAATCTATGATATTTTTATGTTAACGAGCATTGAGAAGCAAATTTTCTTAATACTCTAGCACAGCTCATCTACAAATGAGTGCTCTGTTCATGCGTGAGAAGTTATGAATCATGAGAAAGGGCAGAGATCAATGTTTGGGAGAATTTTATAACTACCAGGGCATGTATATATATCACAACCACATTTTGAAATAACTGTAGTTAAATGTAAAAGGAAAAATCACTGACCCATAGGTGAAAGATCCTACACAGGGAGCAGTGTTCCAAGCAAAGGCAATGCCTCTAGTCAAAAGATGACTCCCTGAAGCTTTGAAATGGCCCAGTCTTTGATCCACAAGTTGGAGATTGGCCAAAGTACCCCGATCAGAGCTCAGATCCTTTCAAGAGCAATCTGGCAGTACTTAGGGATGATGTTGTACACTGCATAGCTTATTAAAGCAGAGCCTGAGACAAAGGCTTGTCTATAGGTAGTTCATTTGGGAAGTAATAACAGCAGGAATGAGGAGCGCGGAGACTGAAACAGAGGAGAAGGAACAACCCGCACAAGGAAGCATTTTCAAGTTGGCAACCAATGTTGGCAACTTGTACTCAATCCAACAGGGATCTCGATAAAAGTCTTATCAACCATGTCTGAGGAACTGTCACTCAAGAAGGAACAAGGGGAAGTATTAATCCCTTGCCTCATATCTTCCAAAGGTCAAGAGCAGCCTCGGAACTGTTGACCTCCTCTCCCCATGACCTCATTTTCTTGTGCAGGCACGAGTGTTGAGCAGGTTCCCTGCGTTCCATCTCTTTGCCTTAGAGAAGGCCCAGCACAGAAAACGTGGGGCGAGGCCCTACTGCACCACACCAACACCATTCTGGTTGTAGCCTGTGCGCCTGCCTATCTCTGGTCTCTGCAGAGATGGCTAGAGCAGAAGTTGGGACTGAGGAGACACTGGTTATGCACAAGAGGTGCTGGATAAATACAATCATATATTTAGTTAGGTCCTATGGCCCAGCAATTTCCCCTTAGGTTCTAAGGAGACAAGTATGAGAATGTTCACTATGTCTCCATGTGTGGCAGGTGTCCATTGCTAGAAGAAGAGAAAGGTAAAATGTGGTGGATACATGCCATAAAATATCACGTAGCAGTTAGAGCAAGAAATTCAATGTAAAGCCAGCAAGATGAACAGGTTTGAAAGCTTTAAACCTGTTAGTGGTAAGTTAAAAAAAGAAAAGCAACAGAATGAGATTTATTGCACAATATTATTTATGTAATTACTCATTCACACCCGATAATACTAAATACTGTAGTATATAAAGATACATGTCTCTTAAAGATATGTATCAAATACATAAGAAAGGCATGTATTTGAGGGAGAGGATGTGAGTGGGGATAAAAGATGAAGGTGAAAATGGAAACAAAGCAGGTCTCGGCACGAACTGATGATAATAGTTCACTGTAGTTCAGGATATGATTTTAATTCATTCTCTGTACCTCAGAACATATATAATTATATATGGGGCACAGCATATATGTCAGAACTTTCCTTCTCCCAAACCCATGGGCAGACAGCAGATTGTTTTTAAGTCTCTTCCTAGGTACAGTCCCTGCCATTTGCCCCCATCTACTAGAGCATTTGTATCATTTGAGACCTATTTTAAAATCCAAGCGGGCAAAGTTGTAAAAATATTTTAAAAATTTCAGATGCAAGTAAGATAGTGATCCAGAATGGAACAAAAATCTTGAGAATTAATAGTGGCAGTCAAATTAGAATGTTCAGGATTAAATAAGAATTCCCCTTTGCACCCAGAAAAAGAAGAGTCATTGAGGACACTACAGATCCTTCTCTTTCTCTTCTCAACACTACTCATAGTGCTTGACCCAAATGGAACTAAAAAATGACTAACTAAAGATGAATAATATGATGGTGTTTTATTTTTTGTCTTTAGCTTCTAGGATATTCAGAATTTTATTTTTGCTCAGACAGATATTGAAATGAGGCACTTGGAGAACAGGAGTTTGGTTAAACAAAACAAAACAAAAAGGTAAATACTACATTATGATGAACCTTGAATTCATTAAACTCAGTGAAAGAAGCCAGACACAAAAGGCTGCATATTATGATTCCATTTATATGAAATACCCAGAATAGACAAGTCCATAGAGACAGAAAGCAGATTAGTGGTTTCCTAGGGCTGGAGAAGGAGAAGGAGATGAGGAGGGGGAGGATGGGGAGTGACTACAATCAGGTATGGGATTTCTTTCAGGGGTGAGGAAGATGTTCTAAAATTAAATAGTGGTGATGGTTTCACAACTCTGTAAATATACTAAAAGCCACTGAACTGCACACTTTTAAAGGGCGACTCTTATGTGAGTAATCTCTTAATAAAGCTGCATATGTACATTAAAGGTGAAGGGATTCAGCAAAGAAAAAAAGAATGTATAGACACAGACAACAGCAGGGTGATTAGAAGAGGGACAGCGTCCCTGGCCAGTTGGCTCAGTGGTAGAGCGTCGGCCTGGCGTGCAGAAGTCCCAGGTTCGATTCCCGGCCAGGGCACACAGGAGAAGCGCCCATCTGCTTCTCCACCCCTCCCCCTCTCCTTCCTCTCTGTCTCTCTCTTCCCCTCCCGCAGCCGAGGCTCCATTGGAGCAAAGATGGCCCGGGCGCTGGGGATGGCTCCTTGGCCTCTGCCCCAGGCGTTAGAGTGGCTCTGGTCGCAACAGAGCGATGCCCCGGAGGGGCAGAGCATCGCCCCCTGGTGGGCAGAGCGTCGCCCCTTGGTGGGCAGCGTGTCGCCCCCTGGTGGGCGTGCCGGGTGGATCCCGGTCGGGCGCATGCGGGAGTCTGTCTGACTGTCTCTCCACGTTTCCAGCTTCAGAAAAATACAAAAAAAAAAAAAAAAAAAAAAAAAAAAAGAGGGACAGCGGGATGGGTAACAGGAGAGGTTAAAGGGGAGATAAACAGTGATGGAGGGAGACTTGACTTGGGGTGGTGAACACCTAATACAATATTCAGGTAACATATTATAGAATTGTTCACCTGAAACCTATAGAATTTTATTAATCAATGTCACTCCAACAAATTCAACAAAATAAATATTATAAAATTATTTATAATGCATTTGGAAAAAAATATCTAGTATATATGGCAAGGTCTTAAAGTAAAAATCAAAATGATCTAGACTACTCTCCTTGTCCAAAACATATATAATTATGTTTGGATCAATCTAACATTAGAGCTGGTCACTTTTCTTTTGGACACATGCTTGTAGTGGTAGGTAGTAGGCCAGATGCATGTTGAGTAGCAGAGAAAGGCCTATTTAAAATTTAAAAGGCAATCAACAGTTCAAATACTATGGAAATGTTTACCTGTAACCATTAAATTTACCATATTTTTCGCTCCATAAGATGCACCTGACCATAGGACACACCTAGGGTTTTAAGGAGGAAAATAAGAAAAAAATATTCTGAACCAAATGGTTTGTTTTATTTAATAAAATACCGTGTTTTTTGCTCCATAAGATGCATTTTCCCCTCCACTTTTGGGGGGGAAAAGTGCGTCTTATGGAGCAAAAAATACGGTAATTTCTAAATAAAAAGATATTGATAAAAAATTAAATGCACTTGGATCATTCACATTAGCATAATTAGTATTCAGAACAGTTCATTTATCTAGTGGTGACCTACAGTGTATCCGTAAAGTCATGGTGCACTTTTGACCAGTCACAGGAAAGCAACAAAAGATGATAGAAATGTGAAATCTGCACCAAATCAAAAGAAAACTCTCCCAGTTTCATACCTATTCAGTGCAGTTCGATGTGGGCTCACGCACAGATTTTTTAGGGCTCCTTAGGTAGCTATCCCGTATAGCCTCTACAGACTCGTCACTGACTGATGGCCTACCAGAACGGGGTTTCTCCACCAAACTGCCGGTTTCCTTCAACTGCTTATCCCACTGAGTAATGTTATTCCTATGTGGTGGTGCTTTGTTATAAACGCACCGATATTCACGTTGCACTTTGGTCACGGATTCGAATTTAGCGAGCCACAGAACACACTGAACTTTCCTCTGTACCATCCACATCTCCACTGGCATGACCATGGGTTGCTCCGCTGTATACATGGTGTTATGTCATCATCTGCGCATGCGCACATGCTGCCCTCATCCTACAGAAACTGGGAGGGTTTTTCTTTTATTTGGTGCAGATTTCACATTTCTATAATCTTTTATTGCTTTCCTGTGACCGGTCAAAAGTGCACCATGACTTTACGAACACACTGTATTTGGGAAGTAATAACAGCAGGAATCAGGAACAGGGAGACTGAAACAGGGGAGAAGGGAAGACCAGGACGAGGAAGCATTTTCAAGGTGGCAACAAAAGGAGCAATCCCGTCTTTTTCTAGAGAAGCCACATGAACAAAAACACACAGTGAAGTAGAAGTTTGATATAAAACCTAAACGAGTTACATGAAATGTTCTGTGCAAAAGAGAGCCCTAGAACGTATTCCTATGAAAGGTTCTGCGAGTAGTCACAGGTCCACAGGGATTTTCTGAGCACTGACTGGAACAGGGTGAGAGGCTTGATGAACTGAATGCCTGCCACAGGCGGAGAAATCTGTCGCGGTGATGTGCTGGGGAGGGACCGAGGCTGGTGCCTGCGGGGACCTGGGAGGAAATCCGTACAGGCAGAATAGGAGAGGAAAAAACCCACCCCAGATGGAACCACCTGCAAAATTCCCTTAGAAAGTGAAACTTGAAGAAACTGAAGGTATAGTTCAACACTGTGGTTTTCTCCGTAAATCTGATTCCCCCTGTGCAGGAAGAGAGAAAATTTCAGGATGGGAAAAAACCCGGGTATGTTTTTGGTGAGGAATGATGTGCCAGTGAAGGTCATCTTAAGGAACACGCTGTCTGGGGAAGAGAAGCGCAGTGCTGAGAGGACTGAGGCGAGGGTGGAGGGAAGGGGAGCACTGGCTCCCTTTCAGGAGCTCTTTGTTCCAGAAAGGCTTCCGCCATTGGGCGCACTCAGACAAGGGAGTTGGAAGCACCCACAGAACAGCTAGCTCACCAAGTGGCTCAGGGCTGATCAGAATCCTTGGGCCTGCTGTGGACGGGGTGGTATGGAGGAAACCCAGCACCCTTCCCTCACATTTCAGGGCTCAGGGCATCAGGACTATTTCATGCTGAAGGGGGAGGAATGAGAGAGAAGAGAGAGGTTAGGAAAAACAGCACTGATTTTTTTTTTTAAGTTTTATTTTCTCTACCTCTTTGAATGCTTTTATAAAGGAAAAAAAGGAAAAATACAAAAATAACCATTTACGTTGCACAGTTTCAAACCCGGACTTCCCTTTCCTGTTTCTCCAAAACTGTGACCTGAGTCTTTAAAAAAAAAAAAAAAAAAAAAAAAAGACTCCTGAGACCTGGTCTCAGCAACTGGCTGTGCAAGAGATAGTAGCCTTGTAGCAGCAGACATGTTGTTTATGGTTATCCAAGCCCAACACCTTCCTTAATGAGAAAGGAAGCAATAAAACAGGAAGAGTGGACAGGCCAGCTGGGCTAATCAGCCCTGGCAGGAGGCCCACCCTCCAAAAGAAGCTGGAGTCCATTAATTCCAGCATCTCATCTACGCAGAAATCATCCTTCCCCAGGACCTCGGGAAGAGTCGCTCTTTAATAAACCAGTACTGGTCCCCTGTATCATCAGTTCTAAGCTTCTGGGAGCTTCTTAAACCTTACCTACATACAGAGTTCCTCTCGGGCTACCTCTGCCTCACTGTTGCATATTATATTTATAAGAGGTCCTGGTTAGAGTTCGGTAATGTTCCTATGTTTCTTTCCATGTTTCCTATGTTTCTTCTAGTGTGTTTTTTACTTTAAGCTACCTACTATATTAGATGACGGGGTCATTCCATTCGCCTTCTCCTTCCTCACTGCCTCTCTCTGAGAGCTGGGTCTTAACATTTCTCTCGCGGTCTTCCTGCCAAGTCCACCCCTCTTTAGTTCACGCTCCACACTGCTGTGTGTAATCACAGAGAGAGGTCTGTGTGGTCAGTTAGGAGATGTGCTTACAGTAACTTGTTTCTAATGAAATCAAAAGCAGTACTCTGGAGAATGATTTACAAAAAGAAAAAAAAAAAAGAATTCACAGTTGTCACAGTAACATTCTTTTCATTTACCAGAATTATGAAATATTTCTTTATCTTGGAGAAAAACTAAGGAGCCAATAACTACACACAATCCATGGTCTAATTTACCCATTTGTTCATGGAGCATGCTAGACATCATGAAATGACAGTGAGAACCACTGACCCACTGGGATACAATGCCAACTGCTTTAGTTAACTTGGTATCTAAGATCCTTTATAATTCCCCTAGCTACCTCTTCTGCCCTTCCTCCCCACAACACCTGTGGTTTACAACATAGAATGGACTCACCTCTTCAACAACACAATCTTCTTTTAGGTGTTCACTGATTACCTTCTTCCCTATACATTCCTCGGCCATGTTGTCTGACCTTTTTTCATGGCTTAATTTGCTTGTTACCTCCTCTGTGGAACTTTGCTCAACCTTTCAGAAAATTATTTCTCTCCTCTGGGCTCCAAAGTTATTTGAGTCTGTCTCTGACCCTAACCTTCTTATATGAGTTGTAATTTCTGTTTGCCTATTTGTTTTCCCTCCTATACCATAAGCAGCTTGAGAAAGCCACATTTTTTTCTCACTTTTTGCATACCCTATAGAATGCTTATTAAGTACCTATAATGAGACAATAAAATAACTTATGTGTTAATAAGTGAGATGATATTTACTGATACAAAGGCTGAGTTTCAGAGACGATAGCTAACAGCCTCAAAACCGTAACAGCAAAAATCAAGTCCTTCCAGTTGCCGTTCAGGGCTCTGCCCACTTTCTAATTGAATTTTCCTGTTTGAGGAGACCTAGAAGCTTTTGGATGACTAAACTGCTTCCATATTTAATATGTCCTTCTGAGGTCAGACAAGCTGGGCTATTCTAAGCTCAGTCATTCCAATATCTCATCGCATTCTTCTTGATTTATTTCTTCTGTCTAATGTACTTCCTGTCAGTTTCATTAATTTTTTTTCTGTATAATTTCTTTTTATCATCTCCCTGTTCCGGAGTGCCACATTTGCCCATTTTCTTCTGGTATTAGATCAATTTTTAATTTGTGGCTTCAGTGTCATTTTTAGGATTTAAAATTGCATTCTCTGCTCTTGTTATCTCAAACCACAGAAAAGCAATTGAATGTAATTGCAAAAAAAACGTAAAATTAATAATAAGACATACATAGAAAAGATAAAGTCACTGGGGAGGCAAGGAAATTATGCAAGAAAAGAAAGAAGGAAGTTTCACAGAGTCTCAAAGCCATGTTCAAGAATGAGTGCTGGTGGAGATGACATTGGAAAGAAGCTATTTGCACGTAAATCAGTCTTCCTCCCTTCCCTAGTCCTTTTGTATCTAATCAACTCCTCAATCTTACTGGACAGCCTATACACAGTTTGTGTATAGGGTCCCATTGACAAGGGGTAGGTTCCGCCAGCCTCAGAGCTAATTTCCTCTCGCTTAGAACAAACCCTATAATCTCCCCACTCCCGTGTGGCAGCACATAGCTCCCTATTGTCATTGCCTTGCACATAAGAGGACCAAAAGCATATGAAACATATTAATGGAGTCTAGTGAAGAAATGCAAACCACTTCCTGAACAAGCCTTGTCCTCTTCCACTATCTAATTTTGTGGCAACATTAGATATTATCTAATTTTGTGGTTTTAGCTTTCATTCAATCATGATTTCTAGACATCCACCGTGGTTATATCAACTGATTTGGGGATTAAATTGCTATTCTTTCACTAGGAATAGTCAGTATTCTTCTTTAAAAGCTTTCCTAATCCTGGGTGGTTAGGAATATAAATATTATGTGGATTATAAAATAAATGCTTAACAAGTATGGGAGATGCAGATAAGAATGTGGGCTCTGCAGTTAGATGGGCCTAGGTTTGAATTCTAATTTTACTACTTAGCAAGTGTGACCTTGAGCAAATCACTGGTTTCTTCAATGGGTTAGTAATATATGATGCATTTCATAAATGGCATTTATAACTAAAAGTTAATACAATTATAATGTTGAAAGTTAATAATTCATTTTTTTACACTTTAATGGTTTTGAAATCAGGATGTTTTTCATAATATCAAAAGAAACTTGTCAGCTATTTACCTTTTCCCCCAACTGTTACAAAATTGATGGTATATTTTATAATTATTCGTGTTTAAGAATCAAGAAAATATGGCTTGTGAAATGACAATGACCTCAACTTTAAAGCTCTGTTGTGGTAAACATCCTTTCCAGCTAGTCCCTGATTTATCATTAGTGTCTTCCATGTGAAGAGCACAGCCAAAGCTTCCCCGGGTCACACTCTCCCGTTTGCAGATGCACAGCCAAGTGAAGTCACAGAGGCTAATTTGCTGGGAAGCTCATGAAGTTTAAACTTCCAGCTCTCCACTTTCACAGGCCTCTACTAATGCCCTAGGCAGCCCCTCGTAATGTGTCCATTTGATCAGATGTATTTCTGAAATGTGCAAATTTGTTTTTGTTTCTTTTCCCAATTGTATAAACTTCTCTCTGTATAAAAGTTAGAATCACACAGGAACGTCACTCAAGGAATTAGAGTGACATACAAGGAAATAAAAAATACACAGTTTGTGTCTAGGGTCCTCTGCCTCTCCTGAGTACGTCCTTGGCTATGTTTCTCCTCCCTTGATCAAAATGGATGCTTGGGAAAGCCCTCCTATTTAATATTAGCACCACTGTATCACTTTAAACCTGTGTAGTTTACCTATTCTTGGGTTATTTACATTTTATATCCTTATTCTACTGTAGAATAAAAGATTATTTTTCTAAAATAAAATATTCAGTATTAGCAAATAGAGCACAATATTATTTTGAGCCACAAAGAGACCATTCCTTCATCCCTAAACACATATCCAGAGGACAATCTCCCACTAATCCTCCGTGTAAGCATAGCCCACTTACAGCTGCCTAAATCAATTTCTATCTATTCAACACTATGCTAGAAAGTTAGGAGCAGATTAGAGTCTTCTGCAATTAGATCCAAATGTGAATGAGACAGACATTATTTACCTTCCATTACACTTCTTCCACTATTTGACCTTGCTCATTCACCTTCCCTCCCAGCCTGCCTTCCTCCCTCTAACATTTATTGACCACCTGCCAAATGATAAGGTCTGGTAGGACCTGGAACATGGAAATAGACACTGGATATTATTGAATGAATGAGTGAATCAGTGAACCAATCAATCAAATACTGATTTCTGTGGTGATACTATAGTTCTTACCTTAGTAATGTGTTTTCATTTTGCAGTTTGCTTTATTAAAGGTAAACATTGTTATTGTCCTCAGTTTTCCTTATAAATCTAGTTCTTGTCATAATCCTGGAGAATAACTATTTTTCTTTTACCCTCTTCCCCCTTGATATCCTAAGAAGCTCGAATAAACAGGTATATCAGAATGTTGGTTGAGAACAAAAGTTTCTTTTTTGGTCTGTTAATTAAAAGAATTAAATATTCCTCTACCTTACCTACTTTCATGACCCTGCAACTAAGATACACTGGGAAAAAGTGGCATAACATTACTGCATTTATTGGGACTTCAAAAGAGTTCATCTTTATTAAATATTATAAGCAATCATAAGCAATGATGTTAGTAATAAAAGAATGATCATGGTTATATTATGAACCATATAAACCATAACCTCTACCATGTACATCTATAACCAGGAGTCCTCTGATCACACTTTAGGAAGACCATATAAATATGAAGTTGTCTATCAATTAGGTGTTAGCCTAAATGTTACTTCCTCTGGAATGGCTTCTTATATTTCTCTTCCATTAGAAGGTAGGTTCTTCTCACTATGAGCATCTGTAGCAACCTATATGTCCCTATCATAGGAGACATCACATCTTATTACCAATGCTTGTTTCATTAACTGTTTTCCCATTAGACCAAAAGGTCAATGAGGACAACCACCACATTAGTTTGTTTACCATTTTATCTCAGGGGTCTGGGAAATACTAAGAATGCTATAATCAGTTGATAAATGAAAGAAGAAAGGGAAGAAAGAAAAAAGAGGAAAGAAGAAGGAACTTTTCAACTATTAGGGAAGCCAGTTGTTCAGTTTATTTAGTATTCAAAATGTAATCATATAGATAGTACTCTTGGAAATACTTCCCTTATGATTCAGATTTCACCAACTCCTTCCTGTGCTTACTGAATATAATATCAAAAAATATTATGCCGAAAATAATATCAAAAAGTGTTATTTCCTCCTCTGACTCCTCTAGGAGATGAAGACACAAATCACTGAGTCCAAGTGACTTCAGCCAAAGTGGTTCTTCTTGGTCCTTATGTCATTGTTTTGGAGTCAACCCAGCTATCCACATTATACCGTCTGTACTGTATCCTAAATATCTCCCAATTTCCCATCTGACTCCTACCTGTACAGTTTGATTCTCAACTCTTTTCCCTTGATTCATCTCCTAAAGTACAGATGATTACCCTCATTCTAATGGAATGGAGAAAGTCTGGATCATCCAAAGAAGGGTTGTTCAAACACTATCTCTGTTTAGTTTTCAAAAGCATCATGTAGATTTTCATATTACAAGAACTTGCCCACTGCTCAGAAAACTGATAATTCTTATAAATGGCAATTTAAATTTGGAAACCACAGCTGTTTTTAGCAATTGAGTTACTGCATTTCTGGTGCCAAAAATATCACCTACCATATTCTCCAGGGTTCAAAGAAAGAGGAAAGAGGGGAAAAGCAAACAACAAGTTGAGGATAAAGGTAGCATGAAGCTTTTCTAGTTACATAAATTATTAAAAATAACTACAGTAACTGAAACCACAATAATAATAGCCTTAAGAGCTAGCATTCAATAGCAATTAACAAACAGAGCTTACCATGACCTTCCTAATCTTCCTGAGAGGGAAGGAAGATGATGTTTTTAGCATCCTCCCTTTAGAGAAACAGAATCAGAGAAAGTAAGTAATGTCCTGAGGTCACACAACTAAGACTAAGCTCCAACCCAAGCCTCCAGATTTCCAATCCTGTATCCTATCTCTTATTCAAAGAGCTTTACCACTAATTTATCTAATCAATCCCACGTGAGTATGTTTTGGTGGGAATCTGTCTTTTTCCTTCATTGTGGGTCTGGGGGAAGACTTCTCTGAACTTGCCAAAGTACAGAAAAAACCCACAGATTTCATTTCTGTCTTTTAGATGAGGCTTCAAGTTATGTACATATTAAAATCTTACTTGGCTCATTTCTGAATTGTTTTGGGGGGCTCACAGAACAAAGTTTGGCCACTCTGCCCCATTAGCACCTTAGGCTCTAATTTCCCATACTCCCTTTCTATCCACAGGAGACTTCAGTAATAGGAAAAGCAACTTTTCAATTGGCAAAGTATGGTGACCCTTCTCTGGTCTTCTCTCAAACCTCATCTCCCTAGGGCAGGCCAGAACCTAACATACTCTGGGCTGTGGTGAATGGCTCATCTTGAAGGCCCTAACAATCGGGTCCAGGCTGCTGCAGCCAATGGAAGTCTAGCCCATGAATGTCAGGGAGTGTGATCCAGTAACACTTCCAACAGATGCCCATTGATGGCAATAGCTGGTAGGAACTTTGTAAAAAAGGACTGAAAAAAGAAAACTAGTGAGGGCAATCACTGAAGGGCTACTGAATGAAACAGGGAGGATGGAACTTTGGCAGACAGTATTTTCCAAAAATAACTGCAAAAATATTCCTGGTCCTATATGCTCATCCAGAACCTTACCACTCTCCCAACAAGAAGTATATTATGGCCCTGGCCAGTTGGCTCAGTGGTAGAGCATTGGCCCGGTGTGTGGAAGTCCTGGGTTTGATTCCCAGCCAGGGCACACAGGAGAAGCGTCCATCTGCTTCTCCACCCCTCCCCCTCTCCTTCCTCTCTATCTCTCTCTTCCCCTCCTGCAACTAGGGCTCCATTGGAGCAAAGTTGGCTCAGGTGCTGAGGATGGCTTCGTGGACTCCACCTCAGGAGCAATGACCCAGATTGGCAGATCATTGCTCCCTAGTGGGCTTGCTGGGTGGATTCCGGTCGGGTGCATGTGGGAGTCTGTCTCTCTGCCTCCCCACTTCTCATTTCAGAAAAATACAAAAAAAAAAAAAAAAAAAAAAAAAAGAAGTGTATTACCTTTCCCCTGGAATCTCTATCAGTCTTGTTGATTGTTTTGCTAAATAAAGTATAGTTGAAGTGACACTCTGTGACTTCTGAGAGTAGGTTAGAAAAGGTGGTCCTCTCTTGGGCATCTGACTTTAAAAATCTGGGAGGAAGCCCAGGCTATATAAAGAGTTTATATGTAGGTATCCCAGTTACCAGTCCCACAAAGGTGCTATTTGACAGCTGGCACCAACAAACTGCCACACACATGAGGAACAAGCCTTCTGATGATTCTAGTCACCAGCCTTTGATTCTTCTAGTGGAAGCTGAAGACATCATGGAGCAAAGACAAGCTGTCTCACAGTTCCCTGTGGAAATTTCTGACCCAGAGAATCCATGAGCGTAGTAAATGGCTGTTTTAAGCTAGTTAAGTTTTGAGGGTAGTTTGGTACACAGCAAACATAACCAGAACAGGAACCAAGCCCTAAGGGGATTCTGGGTATGTTCTACCAGGCCCTAGTGCTAATTCTGGCTGTCCCCTGTCTGTATGTAGGTCATCTTTCTTAGAGGTTCCACTATCCCTTCCTGCAGCTGTACTTTGCCCTCTCCATTCAAGTACATCAGACATGTTTTTATAGGACTGAATCTTAATTGTATACAGAGTTTGAGCCTTTTCCTCTAAGTTTCTTAGACCCTGCCTACACAAGTCAGGAGGCAAGCTTACTTATTAATTTGAGTCTTTGAACACTCTGTGATGGTGAAGCAGTACGCAGTGGTGGGGGCCTGGGTGGTGGAGGGAAAGGAAAGAACCTAACCTTTGGTTCTGCCTTAGAGTTTTTTGTTCTACTTTAAAAATTAGATGAGCACAACCAGAACCTCCACTGTCAGTGCCATGGCACCACTGAATCATGTCATTTCCACTTTGATCAGGTCAAAACCAGAGAGGGGAAAAAAAATGAGACCTATCTTGCACACAGTTGTAATACAAACACTTGAAATAGTGCCTTGAACACAGTAAGCACTCAATAAATACGATTGAAAGAAATAATGTACAAATAAGTAAATGAGAGAAATCCCCCCCCCCTATTTAGAGAGCAATACTGGATTAGCATAATGTATTTAGAAAACTGTAGTGTTTGATAAGTTGACATTGTATTGCACTAGATAATGTGTTTCTCAACCTGCTCAAAGTAAGCATTAAACCTTAACAGTGTGAGTTCCTCAAGGGTAGCCACCATGTCTTACTCCATTTTGTATCCCAGCACCTGGTACATTGTGTGATATGTGCTAAGTGCTCAGTAAATATTTAAGTATATTAAATATTTAAATATGAAAAACTAAACGAGTGTCAAACACCGGCAGATATATTTCAAGTCGTTTAGTTCTCCTAGGCTTTGCCTTGTAGAAGGCCGTAACAGATAAGGGTGCTGACCAATGCACCTCATTCTCAGAGAGATCAGACTGGGATGTACAGTGCAGAAGTCCTGAGACTTCCCAGTCTCTACAACCCTATGAGAACAAGGGACTCAAAAAGATATTTGTAAGCTGAGTATGACATTGGTATAAATGCAAAACAGGATACAGACTTCCACGTTAGCAGTCAAAAGTGCTCTCCTGTGATTGCTATAAATAGGGTTTTATTTCACAGCTAATTCTGTACATGAGCCGTTCATTCATCTGGTCACTTATTTATTCATCCCATATTAATGGAGGCCTACCTGTTGCTATTTTCCTGCAATAGTTGAGTGTTTAAAAGGTCCCTGTTCCTTAGAAAAGGACCTGACTAGGTAGCAAAAGATGTAAAATCACCATTTTTTAGAGGCAGATGGAAATTGTAGATGTAAGATCCTCATGATTCAGAATTAACTGATCCAGTATATTTCAAAATGTGATCTGCATTGGGTAGGATCACTTAACAGATGAGTATTGAACATAGAGATGTCTGGAATCCACTCCAGATATACTAGATCAGAATATCAGAAGTGAAATTGGAAACAGTCTCAATCTATCAAGTGGAAACTTGATGAGCAAGCTCTGGTAATTTTGACTATAGTAGTCAGTAGTTTGAGAACTACTGACCAAAGATATCTTGTTAATAGGACCTACCTGTAATTGCCTGATATAATATGGTTTCCTCACATCTCTACAAAAGTAAGATGTTATTTAACTGATTCTAAGACATACAGAAATAGTGTAAAGATGGCTCAGAGTTGCCAATTCCCCAAATCAAAATTTCATTGAAAAAATGTAATCATTCTCTTCTTAAGCTGACTCAAAATAAACCGTTGCAAAAAAAACCCCCAGAAAATAAAGTAAACCTATCCTTAAGAAACTCACAGTTTAGAAGCAAATTATTACAAAAGATTTGTTATTAAAATAGAGGCTTTTAAATATTGGTATATCACATTCAAACCCTTCTCAATTTGAAAAACAATTAACAATCATCAACCGTGAGAGGGAGCTCTGGACCATGCAATCTGGACTGTATGTTTTTCTCCCCAGTCCCACAGTGCTGATGTCCAACTGAGCCCCTGGGACTTTTCCTTGCCTTACCCCCAAACTGACTTCTTCCCAGCAGCCTTTTACTCACTTTCTGAATTTTCCTAATCTGGTCAGAGAGTGTATCTAACAGGCGAGTTTTCAGGAAGTCCATCACCTTGACCACCCGGCCATCAATGTAGCAACTAGAATAAAAATAAAATAAGAATCAGATAAAATCTTGAGCAGGAGACTACATACACTTCTCTAGCCAGAGGTCTCTGTTGACTGAAGAAACAGACCAGGGTTCCCTTGGGTTCTTATGTCCTAAAAAGTTTGACCCTGGGTACTTTTCAAATAAATAATATACTTCTTCTTTTTTTCTTCTTCTTAAAAATTTTATTAAATTTATTAGGGTGACATTGGTTAATAAAATTATATAGGCTTCAAGTATACAATTCTAGATGCATCATCTATATATTGCATTGTATGCTCACAACCCAAAGTCCAATCTTCTTCCATCTCCATTTGAGGGCTAATATTGTGATATTTTTCAACCTTTGTCACATGAAACTATATTGCCTGCTCTATAAAAGTAGACAGGAATCCATAAAACAAATTGGATAATGGAGAAAAGCTTACATTTCCCCTTAGGGAAAATAATTTAGTATCCATCCCATACCCATACCTTAAAGTGATAAAAGTATGATAGGTTTGAAAGAATACTCAACCATGTTTATACATCTCCACACCTTTAAATAAGAAATCAAACACCAACCACAAAAATCTGATTTAGTACAGTGAGTGAGTCTCCTCTCCTGCTCACCTCCCTGGGCAAAACACCTTGTGGTCAACCTTCTCCTACCACCTCCAAATTAGATGAAAAGTGAATGAATGAATAAACTAGTAAGTAAATCACACAGATTAAAGTCCAGGAGCCCTGTTCTAAAGTAGTAACAAGTTTGGAACTCATGGTTGTGGTGGTGTCCAGGTTTTGTTGTAGTTTCAGTGAAGTATCAAGTTGTGTGGATACTATGCTATGAACATTTGACTCAAACAGTTCCATTCAGCTTTGTGAGGACCCTCTTTGTGAATTCTTACTCTGAAGTCTAAGCTGAAACTGGTCCAGGGTTAGATGAATTTCATTACCTAAAACCTCTTTACCCCCATCTTTACAAAATTCCAAATTAAATCAACTTAAATCAATGCTTATAACTCACAGGTGCCTTTTTCAACCCATTCAGGTTTTCTTGGCAGATGGCTAATGATAAATTAATTCATTTTTAAGAAGACATCAACCCATCAATACACATTATAGAATTATGTGAAAATTCTTTTGTAATTTTAAATTCCCATACCAATAGATGACATAGACATTTTTTTTTTTATGGTAAAGCAGATGCTCTGGTTGCAGTGATGAACTTCACCCATGGGGGATGAACTGCACTCATTCAGCCTTCACTTTGGCCTCCTTTACTACCTAAGACATTTCCACAGAATACAACTGTGTTGTAAAAGAGCATGGGTTTTGAAGCCAGAGATATCTGAGTTCAAATGCAAAATCGGGTATTGCTATGTATGTAATCCTGCACGAGACAGCTGGCCTCTATCAGTCTTAGCTTTCTTATTCTTAAAGGAGGGGTAATACATCTATTTTGCAGTACTAACTAAAGCTTAAGCATACAAACCTAAAGTATCTGAACAGAGTAAGAACTCAACAGCTCTTAGGGTTTTTTTTTCTATTTTCTCTAATTTTCAACTCACAAAGATGGCATCATAAACAAGACAGGATTGATTAAATTAGTGTGAGCATAGAATTCTAAAAGTGGGATTGTATAAAAGGGTACATGCTTTTGAAAATTTTTGTGGTTACTTATATTGGGGAATAAAACAAAACAATGACATGACCTTTTACTTCATTCCTGGTACAATGCTAGACTCAGACTCAATAAACATTTATTATGTGCAACACAGAGTGCTAGGCATGTCCATTACCTCCTATTAGTACTTCATTATTAGCACCTCTAATTTTTTTTCAGGTGAGAGTAGGGGAGACAGTGAGACAGACTCCTGTATGTGCCCCAACTGGGATCCACCCAGCAACCCCCATTTGGGGCTGATACTGAGTAGCAAGATATTTTAAGTGCCTGAGGCTGACTTGCTAGGACCAACTGAGCTATCCTCAGCACCTGGGGCCATGCTCAAACCAAATGAGTCACTGGCTGTGGGAGGGGAAGAGGGAGAGAATGGGGTGGGGGGGGGGAGAAGCAGACGATTGCTTTTCCTGTGTGCCCTGATTAGGAACCAAACCCGGGATGTTGGGCCAACATTCCATCCACTGAGCCATCAGCTAGGGCCAGCACCTCTAATTGTTAAAAAAGTTGTGATTAGACATCATACTACATGAAAGCTAGGCATATTAAAATGCAGTATTAAAATAAAAAATAATTCATGCAGTATTAATCTAAAATACACTGAAGGATATCAATACTTGTCACTATTTTACATGATGACTAGGCATATGATAAAAATGCACTGTAATAATCAGGGTTCTTTTATGCTTTAATCAAATATATTATAGTTTTCTCTTTTCTCTTTGTTAGCTCCCACTAACTATTTTTAACATCAGAATTTATAAATTTTGCTGGCAACACATATAGTTAAATACTTATTGAGATAAAAAATGCCAGTTGTACTCTTTCATTATATATGATTCTCTGAGAACACAATCCCACACAATCCATGGTCCAGGGTTGAGGGTCCTTTCCCTCTCACCTCCTTCCTTTTGTTTCTTTTCTTAAGTATAGTGAACGTGGAGTTAGGAAACCTTACTTCGATCTCAGCTTGGCCAATTATTACTTATATAATTGGGTTTTTCCTTCTTTAAAAAGTTGACTTAAAAAGAAATTACAGTATTTTCACAGGGTTACTGTATGAATCAAATCATAAAAAATGCTAGGCACAGAACCTAGCACATAAAAGGAAGTCAATAACCAAATCTAGCCTCCAGGTTACTAAAGAGCCCAAGGTAGAAGTCACCTGGACTGAGAGCCTTGGGGTGGGGTGAGCAGGGTGGCATCTGTCTGGGGCAGGAGAGCATGCTCATCCACTGTAGAATTTGGAATGAGGAAAGTGTGGAGCAACAAGAAGACATTGCCAGTAGGTAGGAGGCAGAGAGTGTTGGGCTGTGATACATTGCAAAAATATGGAGCTTGAAAAGACCTTTACGGTCATGTGATCTAAAGCAGTGGTCCCCAACCTTTTTTGGGCCACGGACCAGTTTAATGTCAGAAGATATGTTCCATTATTCCATACATAGGTGGGACATAAAAGTGAGACTAAGCGACATTGATAAGAGTGTGGTGGTTATGGGGGGAGGGGGGAGAGGGAGAGGGAAAGGGGGAGGGGGAGGGACACAAAGAAAACTAGATAGAAGGTGACAGAGGACAATCTGACTTTGGGTGATGGGCATGCAACATAATTGAATGACAAGATAACCTGGACATGTTATCTTTGAATATATGTATTCTGATTTATTGATGTCACCCCATTAAAAAAAATAAAACTATTATAAAAAAAAAAAGAAAATATTTTCATGGACCAGCCTTTAGGGTGGGACAGATAAATGTATCACGTGACTGAGACAAGCGTCAAGAGTGAGTCTTAGACGGATGTAACAGAGGGAATCTGGTCATTTTTTAAAAATAAAACGTCATTCAGACTTAAATATAAATAAAACGGAAATAATGTAAGTTATTTATTATTTCTCTGTGGACCGGTACCAAATGGCACACGGACCGGTACTGGTCTGCGGCCCGGGGGTTGGGGACCACTGGTCTAAAGCATGTTAGCTTGCTACATCGTCCTCAGAAGTGATTATTTAGCACAAGGCACCCACTTGCATATACTACTAGTATTGTTCCATTCTACTACAACTTGAATCCATGAAAGGCTCTTCTAACATGGGTCTAAAATTTACTCCCTGTTACTATCCACTCAACACCTATTCTCTTAGACCCAAGAAATAGTCCAATTCCTCCATTTAGCAAGTAGGGGAATAATTCTCATTAAAACTTTGGTTTAAGCTTTTTAGAGCCTGTTCTTGGCCCCACATTCAACCTAACAAGTTGGAATCAACCATTCTCAGTTGGTCTCAGGCTTTTCTGTGGGCTGTAAATTATACAGTGTGTCTGTAAAGTCATGGTGCACTTTTGACCGGTCACAGGAAAGCAACAAAAGATGATAGAAATGTGAAATCTGCACCAAATAAAAGAAAAACCCTCCCAGTTTCTGTAGGATGATGTGGCAGCATGTGCGCATGTGCAGATGATGATGTAACACCGTGGATACAGCGGAGCAGCCTATGGCCATGCCAGTCGAGATGTGGACAATACAGAGGAAAGTTCGGTGTGTTCTGTGGCTCACTAAATTTGAATCCATGACCAAAGTGCAACGTGAATATCAGTGTGTTTATAACAAAGTGCCACCACATAGGGATAACATTACTCGGTGGGATAAGCAGTTGAAGGAAACCGGCAGTTTGGTGGAGAAACCCCGTTCTGGTAGGCCATCAGTCAGTGACGAGTCTGTAGAGGCTATACGGGATAGCTACCTAAGGAGCCCTAAAAAATCTGTGCGTGAGCCCACATTGAACTACAGTGAATAGGTATGAAACTGGGAGAGTTTTCCTTTGATTTGGTGCAGATTTCACATTTCTATCATCTTTTGTTGCTTTCCTGTGACCGGTCAAAAGTGCACCATGACTTTACGGACACACTGTATTAGAGCAAGGGAGAGTTCCAGGCAGGAAACGAGTGTGGTAAGGTTATCTTATCTCAATGGTGCAAGTAAGAAAGGGATCTGGGTCTAAGTAAGGGAGGTCATGGAAAGCAGTAAAAGCGAGAGCTTGTGAGGGGAGAACTAATAAAATAAAGCTTCTATGGAGTGTAAGAAAGAGAGGAAGGGAATTAGTGATGACAGTGCTGTTGCCACAGATATACAGGCCAGTCAGTCTAGGTTTTAGGTTTGTCAAAGAAGGATTCTGTTTGAAATATCAAGGATGCAGAGAGCACCTAGGAGGACATATACAACAGGCAGTTGGAGATATAAGGAGGAAGTACAGAGAAGAGCTGAGATAGGTATTACTACTGAGCTGGGTGTCTTTCTTAGTTTCTAAGCAATAAATGAAGCCATGCCTGCACCTTGGAAATGAGCTCTCCAAGAGAATGAGAAAAGTTAAGAGATGCCAGACACCCTCTAAAATGCTTTTTAAATATGGCCCTGGGCATTGCCTCTACCTTTAACCCAGCTACAAATCCCTTCCTTCCTCCACCTGCCCAACATGGTGTCTTTTTAATAACCTTAGTCTCACTCAAGTTTACATTTGGATGTCAAGGAAAGCCCCATATTATAGTGTGAAGTTTCAGCGACTTTCATTTGCACACTTCATTGCGCAACTTAAATCCACATTTCTATTGTATTATGGAAATAGGAACGTTGGTCCCCTAGAATTTACTATCACTTTTAAGGGGGGGATAATTTAACCATAGGTATGAATCTGATAAATACCTAAGCCCTTTTTCTGGGAACCTTGAACTTGCTGTACTTAACCCTTCACAAGCTGCTAACAAAACATTCAACGTCAACAATCTGTGGCTATTTTAACAATTCCCGCCTGTTCCAGAGCTTTGGTTCTCTGACGGTGGCTGCTTGTAGTAAAAGGCCTAGGATATCATTGAGATTTGGGTATGAAGGAGCTGGGATGGTCTGTGGTAAGCATTTGGTAAGAGTTAATAGTATTGGCCCTGGCCGGTTGGCTCAGTGGTAGAGCATCGGCCTGGCGTGCAGAAGTCCCAGGTTCGATTCCCGGCCAGGGCACACAGGAGAGGCGCCCATCTGCTTCTCCACCCCCCCTCCTTCCTCTCTGTCTCTCTCTTCCCCTCCTGCAGCCGACGCTCCATTGGAGCAAAAAGATGGCCTGGGCGCTGGGGATGGCTCCTTGGCCTCTGCCCCAGGTGCTAGAGTGGCTCTGGTCGTGACAAAGCGAAGCCCCAGATGGGCAGAGCATCGCCCCCTGGTGGGCGTGCTGGGTGGATCCCGGTCGGGCGCATGCGGGAGTCTGTCTGACTGCCTCCCTGTTTCCAGCTTCAGAAAAATATAAATAAATAAATAAAAAATAAATAAATAAACATGGAAGAAAAAAAAAAGAGTTAATAGTTAAAAATGATGAAGATGGTGATTTCTCACTAGGACTCGGTGAAAGAAGTAGACCTGGATTCCAACTGACTGTCCAGTGCCCTGGGGGCAACTCTCTTCTCTGCTTTTCTCACTGGGATGATAAAGATGATTCTTAACTGCCAACCAGTCTCGCCTCAAGTATTAGTTCATTTAGTAATGGCTACAAGGGTGTCATAAGACTAAATCAGAGAGGAGAGGAAGGATTGAGGAAAGAAAGAAAGAAGGGAGAGAGAAAAGAAATTCATCAATTAGAAGGGACTTTGAGCCCTGGCCGGTTGGCTCAGCGGTAGAGCGTCGGCCTAGCGTGCGGAGGACCCGGGTTCGATTCCCGGCCAGGGCACACAGGAGAAGCGCCCATTTGCTTCTCCACCCCTCCGCCGCGCTTTCCTCTCTGTCTCTCTCTTCCCCTCCCGCAGCCAAGGCTCCATTGGAGCGGGGATGGCCCGGGCGCTGGGGATGGCTCCTTGGCCTCTGCCCCAGGCGCTACGGTGGCTCTGGTCGCGACATGGCGACGCCCAGGATGGGCAGAGCATCGCCCCCTGGTGGGCAGAGCGTCGCCCCATGGTGGGCGTGCCGGGTGGATCCCGGTCGGGCGCATGCGGGAGTCTGTCTGACTGTCTCTCCCTGTTTCCAGCTTCAGAAAAATGGGAAAAAAAAAAAATAAATAAAAAAAATAAAAAAAAAAAAAAAAAAGAAGGGACTTTGACATTTTCCACATAAACCCTGGCAGAATGGTTGGTTCTAGAAACCCTAAGACTGACACTTTTAGGTAAACTGTAGTCCTCCTCCAAGCTGTCTTGAAATTTCAGAGTCTCTTAGGATCACACCATAGTGGCTGAGCTGTTCAATTAAGAGTTGAAGCCAGGAGAGACTGTGCAGAAATAACCTTTCTGTGAACTATTACAAATGCAATGAGGTTGAAACCTTTCTGTGTGGACAAATGGTCTGTCTGGCTCAATGCCAGCAACTGTCACCCGTTCTGCTGTCCTGCAGATTGGCAGGTCATATCAAGCATACATCTGGGGAGGCAGCAAAAATGGCAGAATATACAAAAAAAAATGAAATCACTTACCAATTTATTCACAAACTCTCTTGCCCTCCTTCATTTTAAATTTTATTTCCAGTTTATTTATTTATTTATTTATTTATTTATTTATTTGCATTTTTCTGAAGCTGGAAACAGGGAGAGACAGTCAGACAGACTCCCGCATGCGCCCGACCGGGATCCACCCGGCACGCCCACCATGGGGCGACGCTCTGCCCACCAGGGAGCGATGCTCTGCCCATCCTGGGCGTCGCCATGTTGCTACCAGAGCCACTCTAGCGCCTGAGGCAGAGGCCACAGAGCCCTCCCCAGCGCCCGGGCCATCTTTGCTCCAATGGAGCCTTGGCTGCGGGAGGGGAAGAGAGAGACAGAGAGGAAGGCGCGGCAGAGGGGTGGAGAAGCAAATGGGCGCTTCTCCTTTGTGCCCTGGCCGGGAATCGAACCCGGGTCCTCCGCACTCTAGGCCGACGCTCTACCGCTGAGCCAACCGGCCAGGGCTTTATTTCCAGTTTAATATCTTTCATCTTATGTAAAGTTTTGCCCTTTATTTATTACAAAAGAAATAAGGCTTATTATAGAGAAGTTAGAAAATGTACATAAAAAACATTAAAATATAAAAATGATTGGCTCAGCGGTAGAGCGTTGGCCTGGCGTGTGGGGGACCCGGGTTCGATTCCCGGCCAGGGCACATAGGAGAAGCGCCCATTTGCTTCTCCACCACCACCACCCCCTTCCTCTCTGTCTCTCTTCCCCTCCCGCAGCCAAGGCTCCATTGGAGCAAAGATGGCCTGGGCGCTGGGGATGGCTCCTTGGCCTCTGCCCCAGGCGCTAGAGTGGCTCTGGTCCCTGCAGAGCAACGCCCTGGAGGGGCAGAGCATCGCCCCCTGGTGGGCAGAGCAGCATTGCCCCTGGTGGGCGTGCCGGGTGGATCCCGGTCGGGCGCATGCAGGAGTCTGTCTGACTGTTTCTCCCCGTTTCCAGCCTCAGAAAAATACAAACAAAGAAAAAAAAAAGAAAAATCACTGGCCCTAGACGGTTAGCTCAGTTTGTTAGAACATCATCCAGAAACACCAAGGTTGCACGTTCAATCCCGTCAGGGCACATATACGAAATGACCAATGAATGCACAACTAAGTGAAACAACAAATGAATGTTTCCCTCCATCCTTCTCATTCTCCCTTCTCTCTCTGTCTCTTTAAAATCAATCAATAAAAATTATATATAAAATAAAAAATCACTGATAAGCCCAACACCTAGAGAAACCTATTGTTAACATTTTGCTGGTAGTTTTTCCTTGTAATACACATAAAATTTCCCATAATTAACCATTTAAAAAATCTTATTCCAGATCCATTCTATGAGCATATAAATTCAAAACTATTCCAGACTAGACTCCCAAATCCATCTCACTGGGATACTGACAGAAACATTAGAGACTCTGGGCATCAAATCGTCTTCTTCTTACTTTAATTCCATTATGTTCATTTAGGGACCCGCTGCCAAGGGCAGGTCTCATCTCCTCTCGGTCTCTGCCTGCCAGCTTTTAACCCTGGTGCGGCTTCTCTCTTTCTCCACGTCCCCAGCTTCAGTCTTCAGCATTGTACTACAATTAGCCACTTATGCCCATTAGCCTCTTAAAACATTTAACGAGGGGAGCTCGTTGGCTCCAGTGGCAGCTGGTTTTGTTTACCTGGCTCTTTACTTTAAAAGGAAAAACCTTTGCCCCTTATTATCTGACCCTTCTTTTATTTCAGGTAATTGCATTAGTGCTGGCTTTCCAATGCTCAGGAATTTCCGGACCTATTTTGCCGCCTGCTGCTTTTAGGGAGGAGGGGCAGTCTCCTCAGAATTCTAACACCCGGCCTGCTGACTGGGCAAGTCATTCCATAAAAATGGGGCCTTCCCCACTGAAGGGGGAAAGGCTTGAGTAATCATTAGGACAACCCTGTTGACCTATAAAACCTATTCTGACACCTGGAAGTCAAACACTGGAGAGGTTGACCTGAGTCTCTCTAAAGCTTTATAAATTATATTTGCCCTTCCTCCAAAGGCACTCACTCTGGTACCCTGCTGAGCACATTTTTGCACTTGCCTTTAAGTTTTCTTTCTGAGGCTACCTTATTTTTGATCTTTGCAATGGGTCAACTCTTCCATCTTGTGTTCAGAACTACTTTGGGCAAGTAAAGCTTGGATGGAATAAACACTGTTACAAAAAGAAAAAAAAATCTGACAGAATATAGATGTTTCCTTGGTTTTCTTAAACCAATTCCTATAAATTCATACAGGAGTCACCCAGCTAATTAAAAAGAATTGTGATTCAGGAATTCCCAAGAGTTGGTGCTCTAAAAAGATGTTATCATTGAAAAATGGTACAAGTAAAGGTCAGGGTTGTGGGCAATCTCACAGGCACATAATGGATGTTCAAAAAATTAATTTAATGAGCCTGACCTGTGGTGGCGCAGTGGATAAAGCGTCAACCTGGAATAGTGAGGTTGCCAGTTCAAAATCCTGGGCTTGATAGGTTAAGGCACATACGGGAAGCAACCATGAGTTGCTCCATGCTTCCTGCTCACCCCTCCTCTCTCTCTCTCTCTCTCTCTCTCTCTCTCTCTCTCTCTCTCTTATCTCTAAAATGAATAGATAAAACCTTGAAAAAATACATTTAATGAAATCATGATTGCCTTATAATTCAACCCATAATGAGCCAAAGGGTGGCCCTGAGGCTTAGGGGTTCTTCTAAGGGCCCCATTTTCCTGATCTTTCTCTCCCTCCTGACTCCTTGCACACTTCTGGTCCTGAGTCCAGGTCATTCTCCGACATGCACCCAGTCAGTGTGTGTGGAGAAACACTGTCTCTTGGCAGAGGCCCAAACACCTGGCCCTTTCTGATCCTTGCGGCGCTGAGGAGAACTCTATGGGGAGCACAGAAGGACGGGGTGGAAAAGCCACCTGCGACTCCGGCCACTGGAATGGGCTCTGAGGAGGGCACCTCTGGGGATTTTCAGAGTAATAGTGGGTGATGGTACCCAAAGTGTGGGCAGCAGTGAATCCATGTGTTTTGGGGCTGAAACGTAAGTTGTGGGACCCTCCTTAAGAAAAAGGAATCAAAAGTACAAAACACAAAATTAGGTTCAAAAGTAAGCATTTATTTAGGATGACAAAATAAATCACAACAAACTCCCAGAAACTTAGAGAATCAAGGTCCCTCCACCTTTTTTTTTCTGAGAGCTCTTCAGGCAAATTACCAGAAATGCTTACAGAACAATGCTACGTGGTAGCAACCTGCCCCTACTGCCTTAGCACCTAACTTCTGTTTGGAAAAAAAAATCTGCTTCTCTTAGTAATCTCAAGGGATACTTTCTGGTTCTAGTATGATCCTCAGAAAAGGTAAAAAATATGAGCAAATACAGTCATACTCCACATTGGTCAATGGAACACATATATGATGGTGGCCCCATAAAATAATGGAGCTGAAAAATTCTTATCACCTAGTGACATCGTAGCCAGTTGTAACATTATAGCACATTACAGTACTCATGTGTTTGCGGTGATGCTGGTATGAGTAAACCTATTGCACTACCAGTCTTACAAAGGTATAGCACGTACAATTATGTATAGTATGTAAAGGTTAAGAATAATATATGACTATATTACTGACTTATGTATTTACTCTATACTATATATTTTTTATCTTCTTTTAGAGTACTCTTTCTACTTATGAAAAGAGTTCACTGTAAAACAGTATGTAACAGTGTGCCATGTTACTCTGGCAGCAGCCTCTCACATCTCATGTTTAACGAGTCTCATGATCGCATTATTTTCTCTTATACTGGATTTAATCTTGGTTGTTTTGTACAGTAACATGCTATATAGACCTGTAACCTAGAAGCAGTAGGATATACCATATAGCCTAGGTGTGCAGTGGGCTATACTATCTAGGTTTGTGTAAGAATACTCTATGATGTTCATATAATTGTGAAATTGCCTAATGACACATTTCTCAGAACATATGTCTTTTGTTAAGTAGTGCATGACAGTACTTCATAGCCTTGTCTCCTGTAGGTAAAGTGCTATTTTCCTTGGGTTTCTTTCAAGATTTTCTCTTTTTCTTTGGTTTTCTGCAATTGGAGTATGATATTTCTAGGTATAGTTTTCTTAGTTTTATCATACTTGTTATCTATGAGCTTCCTGGATCTATGGGTTATTTTTTTATGTCATTAATTGTGGAAACTTTACAGCCATTGAATACTTCAATACTTGAATTACTTCAAGTCATGATTACTTTATTGTTCTTCTGATCTGTTCTCTCTTCTTTTTCATGTATTCATTTTCCAAATAGGTACGTTATATACTTTGAAAATGTCCCACAGTTCTAGGAAGTTCTGCTCAGTTTTCTTTTGTCATTCATTTCAGTTTGGAAAAATTCCTATTGATATATTCTCAAGCTCACTAATTCCTTAGATGTAACCAGTCTCCCGATGAGCCCATCAAAGGCATTCTTCATTTCTGTTACAGTGTTTTTGACTACTAGTACTTGATTTTGATAATTTTATAAAATTTCCATCTCTTGGTTTACAATATCCATCTATTTTTACATATGGTATACTTTTTCTATTAAAGCCCTTAACACATTAATCATAGTGATTTTTAAATCTTTGTCTAATAATTCCAACATCTGTGGCATATCTGACTCTATTTCTGATGCTTGCTTTGTTTGTTCAGACTGTGTTTTTCCTTGCCTTTTGGTATACTGTAATTTTTTGTTGAAAGCTAGTATGCTGAATTGGATAACAGAAACTGAGATAATAAGACCTTTACTGTGAGGATTTGGGCTAGAAATTGGGAAATATTATGTGTTTGTTGTAGTTGTGGGTATTAGAAGCTTTAAATTTTTCTAATATCCTTGTTTGTGAGTCATCTCTTGACTTTAGACTTCTCTAACTACTCTTCCTTAGGGAGAATCTGTGTCTTGCAGCTCTTTCAGCAATAATTCACTGTTATTGTATTAGCACCTGCTGGTATGGTGGTTGGAATGGAAGAAAAGTATTCCCTACGTTTATGATTCCACCTCAGTCTTTTAGTGGGTTTCTATCTCTGGGCTACGAATGTCACTTCCCGCCCTCCTCCAGTGGGACAGCTATTCCCTCTTAGGTGAGACAGGAAGGCTAAAGAGGTTACAGTGAAAGGAAAGCCTTTACCCAAAAGGAAAGAGACTCTGGTTATAACTTTTCCCTTGAAGAGTTGGCCTTTGTTATAGAGAATGCTCTGGTTTTATATTTCACAATGATAACTCTTGCCCTCCCTTGGTCAGAGCTACTAGTGGAAGGTGAAGGGCTAAGACTGAAGCCACCAGAATTTCCTCACTCTCAAGCTAGTCCACAACTGAGTTAATTCATCAAAATTACCATTTAAGTGTTCCTACCGGTTTATAACAAGTATTTTCTGTTTCAAGTAAGAAAAATTTGGTGGTGGTAACTCTGGATTTACTGGTTTTTCCAGATTTGGTTTGCCTGATGATCATAATTCTTTGAGACATCCAAGAAAATTTGCTCTTTTCCAAACTGTTTATGTTGTTCTTGCTGAATGAATAAGAGTAACAACTTCCAAGCTCTTTACATGTTGGGGTTAAAACCAGAAGTCCACTAAAAGAGTTTTGATTACGTATGCCAGCACTGATCTTTAGGCAGTAGTTGCATTAAGGTTGTGTTGAAAAATAGCCTTATCTCCACTGTGCATTGTCAATGAGTATATTAATGTGATCAATTAGTAATGTCTGTTATGGTAATGAGAGTAAGAAATGAAGGCACATGTGCCACCTATTTGCCATTTTTGAACAAAATAAGTTTTAAGGCCCCTTCCATATCCAAGGCTCAAGGTTTCCTCTTTGACACAGAGTCAAATGGCAGCATCAGGTATACCCTCAAAACCTATGACAATCTTATATTTTAGTGGGTATTAATAAAATTACATTTGCATATGATGTCTAACCGACGCACACAGGAATCTATACAAAGAGAAAAGCAAAACAAATGACTTGCCCAGAGGTCTCATGTAAGTTTCCTATGTGAACTTGATCTTCTACACTGTCATTTATACGAGATTGAGAAATTACTTTTATTTATTTATTATTTTAAATTTTTATTTATTTTTATTTATTCATTTTAAAGAGGAGAGAGAGAGAGACAGAGAGAGAGAGGAGAGAGAGACAGGGGGGAGGAGCTGGAAGCATCAACTCCCATATGTGCCTTGACCAGGCAAGCCCAGGGTTTCGAACCGGCGACCTCAGCATTTCCAGGTCGACGCTTTATCCACTGCGCCACCACAGGTCAGGCGAGAAATTACTTTTATTTTACGCTTCCTCACTCCCTATGTCATGTTCTTTCCTTAATGTGAATTTTGCACCCATGTCTTTGAAAGGCAAAATAAGATAGGCAAAAGCTGTCTATATTACATGTATGTGTGTGTTTGCATAAAATAGCATCTGTGTCATCATTCAGTAAATTTTTTAGAGGACTTACCAGAAAAATTCATTTCAAGGCTTATTGTCAGAAAAATGATGTCTCTTATAAAAACTTAGCTTTGTTTTTGACTTGGGGACACTAGATTTTATTTTCCTCTTTGCTTTGGCTACTCGGAAACATAGAACTAAATTTGTAGCCCATCTCTAATGAGAATAGAACAAGCTGATCAACATTTAGTGTTCATCTTTCCCACTGTTTCATTGTTCTTCTGACTCTATTTACCATTCACTCTGACTTCCTTATTTATTTTTTATCATTTTGCTATTGGACAGAAAAGTAACCAGAAGGAAGGCTGAAAGAAACTGTGGGGGGAAAAAGGCACTCAATAATTCACAAACTATATATTAAGTCCTCTATATATATGAAGCAAAGCTCCTTAGTCGTATTTCCTGTTTTATTTTGTCTCCAAAATCAATCTTTTATCTTATTAATATTTAAGAAAGCTTCAGGAAGTCATATTTACTTATCAAGTTTAAAAACACTCTTTTCTTTTTCAGATCAAATGTTTTAGTTGCTACAATATAGTTTAAGGTTGAATCACGGATCTGTTAACCTTTAGTCTATCATAAATGGATTTTCCCTTCTAAAAATCTTTAGACATTTTTATGTTTTCTTGGGGCTAGAATTGGCTCTCCTAAGTGGCACCAAGAGTTGGTAAGGACTAAATGAATATAATCAGAGTTACCTGATATTTCCAGAATATATTTCCCTAAAGATCACAAAATACTTCACAAGTAAATTTTAAACAGGAACAGGACAATTTTGCTTTCTTCTTTCAAAATGAAGAAGATAGTCCAGGGCTTCACTACAGAACATTTCATTGAGGTTTGTGTGAGTGTGTGTGCATGTGTGTGTGTTTGTGTTGGGTGTAGGGCGGAGGAGGTAAAGAAATAAACATAGCCATGGGGTTATGTGGTGACAGATAGGCCTGCACTGAGGCAAAGGCCTATCACCTTGCCCAGGGACCTACAAACCTTTAGGCCGTGGAGCTATGCGGTTTCTGCTGCATTTATTTTCTTTTCTTTATTTTTATTTATTTATTTATTTATTTTTGTATTTTTCTGAAGCTGGAAACGGGGAGAGACAGTCAGACAGACTCCCGCATGCGCCCGACCGGGATCCACCCGGCACGCCCACCAGGGGCAATGCTCTGCCCCTCGGGGCGTCGCTCTGCCACGACCAGAGCCACTCTAGTGCCTGGGGCAGAGGCCAAGGAGCCATCCCCAGCGCCCGGGCCATCTTTGCTCCAATGGAGCCTTGGCTGCAGGAGGGGAAGAGAGAGACAGAGAGGAGGGGGGGTGGTGGTGGTGGAGAAGCAAATGGGCGCTTCTCCTGTGTGCCCTGGCCCGGAATCGAACCCGGGTCCCCCGCACGCCAGGCCGACGCTCTACCGCTGAACCAACCAGCCAGGGCCTATTTATTTATTTTTTATTCATTTTTTTAGAGAGGAGAGAGTATGAGAGAGAGAGAGAGAAACAGAGAGAGAGAGAGACAGAGAGACAGAGAGAAAGGGGGAGGAGCAGGAAGCATAAACTCCCATATGTGCCTTGACCAGACAAGTGCAGGGTTTTGAACCGGCGACCTCAGTGTTCCAGGTCAACACTTTATCCATTGCGCCACCACAGGTCAGGCCTGCTGCAAGTTCTTAATGGCTACTATAATGCTAAAACAGTCATAGACAATTTGTAATATAATAAGCATAGTTGTGTTACAATAAAACTTTATTTATGGACACTAAAATTTAAATTTCATAGCATTTTTTTTTTTTTTTTTTTTTAATTTTTATGAAGCTGGAAACAGGGAGAGACAGTCAGACAGACTCCCGCATGCGCCCGACCGGGATCCACCCGGCACGCCCACCAGGGGCGATGCTCTGCCCACCAGGGGGCGGTGCTCTGCCCATCCTGGGCGTCGCCATGTTGCGACCAGAGCCACTCTAGCGCCTGAGGCAGAGGCCACAGAGCCATCCCCAGCGCCCGGGCCATCTTTGCTCCAATGGAGCCTCGGCTGCGGGAGGGGAAGAGAGAGACAGAGAGGAAAGCGCGGCGGAGGGGTGGAGAAGCAAATAGGCGCTTCTCCTGTGTGCCCTGGCCGGGAATCGAACCCGGGTCCTCCGCACGCTAGGCCGACGCTCTACCGCTGAGCCAACCGGCCAGGGCAATTTCATAGCATTTTCACATCACAAAAGTATTATTTTTTAATTTTTTTCAACCATTTACAAGTGCAAACAATATTTTGTAAGGTTTGCTGGCCATACAAAAACCCATGATGGGCTATATTTAGTTTGTGGGCCATAGGGTGTTAGTACCTGCCATACCAAACAATTAAAATTCTCTACAGCTAGAAATATATAAGCTATCCTCTTGAATTAAGCATAATCTGCAAGATTTTTTAGAGTTGATATAAAACTACCACTGGTTGTTGTATAGCTGTCTCTGGCATGTATCTGTAATGATTTCACACTTTAGTATATGAATCACCATCCTAGAAAGCACGTCAAATGTAGATTCCCTGGCTCTGGGTGGAGCCCTTGAATCTACATTTTTAATCAGTATCTCAAGTAACAGGATTTGTGAGTAGATCCAAACTTTGAGAGTTACTTACTGTAACTGACTTACTGTAAATTATTATATCCTTTGCTTATACAAAACAAAAACTCACCAGGTGCCCAGTGACAAAACCCAAGTGCTCAAAATCAGTTCAACAGAAGAGAAGGTGCTAAAGTACACGAGCTATATAAACCTCCGGGTCCCTCTGTTTCACTCTTCCTAGTCTAAATAGTTTCCTTCTCTGTGAACTCTTCTAATCTACTGTGCCCGCAATGATTTATAGTAATATAAAGTCATGAGTCCAGAAACAATCCAGGGCCATATCACCCACTCTAATCTAAACTGACTTCAGAAAAATGGAATTTGTACTTAAGTAAACACACATGACTGAGTAGATGCTAGGAATCCCCCATCCAATCATAAACATGTAGAAATGCAGCATAAGTGAAAGAAAGAGTATTAACTAAACTTGAAATGGAAGGACTTCTCCAAATAGTAGAAACAAGTAGGGATTCAAAATCAGAATGGTAACTGAATAGAATCAAGAGAATCTGGATCAAGCATAGACTTGGGTTAGAAGTGGGAGCTACAATTTACACTGCAAATCTCAGAGGGCCGCTCCATACACGGAACTGCGTATTCTGTGAAGCACATCTGCATGTCTTTTGTTCTTGTTAAGATGAAATTCCCTGTCTTTTGTAATTGATTAGTAGGAGTAGTTTATATATTCTGGATGCAACTCTTTTGTTGTATATATAAGGCCAATGTCCTCTCTCAGTTTGTGATTTTCCACTCTGGTGTGGCACATACATTTAATTTAATGAACACATACTGTTAATTAAAATGAAGTCCAGTTAATCAATCCTTTTTACAGGGTTAGTGATTTTTAGATCCTATTTAAGAAATAGTTGCCTACTTCAAGGTCATGAGAACACACTATGTTTTCTTCTGAAGCTTTCTGATTTTACCTTTCACATTTAGGCTTGTGATCTATCTTGAATTAACATTTGTGAATATCTTAAAAGCAGCCAAAGGAAAAATGGCTTTGCCTCCAAAGGAGTGACCATATTATTTGCATTTGACTTATTAACACAAACTATGGAAGGTAGAAGATAATAAATGACAGTTTTTCAATTGCTCATTATGTTTTTTAGCAGAATGACAATGATTTATCTCGGTGTGGTTTTCTTTTTCTCTCTCTCTCTCCTTTTTTTTTTTTTTTGTATTTTTCTGAAGTGAGAGGCAGGGAGGCAGAGAGACAGACTCCCGCATGTGCCCAACCAGGATCCACCTGGCATGCCCACTGGGGTTGATGCTCTGCCCATTTAGGGTGTTGCTCTGCTGCAACCAGAGCCAATTCTAGCACCTGCAGTGGAGGCCATGGAGCCATCCTCAGTGCCTGAGCCAACTTTGCTCCAATGGAGCCTTGGCTGTGGGAGGAGAAGAGAGAGATAGAAAGAAAGGAGAGGGGAAAAGGTGGAGAAGCAGATGGGCACTTCTCCTAGGTGCCCTGGCCGGGAATCCAACCTGGGACATCCACACACCGGGCCAACGCTCTACTACTGAGCCAACCTGCCAGGTTCAGGTATGGTTTTTTTTTGTATGTATACTTCCTGTAATTTGCTGAGCTTCTTCTCTAAATGTTTTCCAATTGAGGAAAAACTGCGTTAAATAAAATGAACCATTTTAAAGTTCAAAATTCATTGGCATTTGGTACATTCACAATATTAGGCAACTATCAATGCTATCTAATTCCAAAACATTTTCACCCCAAAATGAAACCTCGTGCCCATGAAGCAGTCTCTTCCCAGTCAGTCCTCTCCCAGAGCCCAGAAACGACTAATCCTTCTGTTCCTATGGGTTTATCTATTCCGGGCGTTCCATATAAACAGAAGAATATAAATTCAGTCCTCTGTGACTGGCTTCTTTCACGCAGCATAATGTTTTTGGAAGTTCATCCATGTTGTGTCATGTATCAGTACTTATTGCATTGCATAGATATACCATATTTTGTTTATACATTCATTCATTCATACACATTTGTCAATAGTGTCGCTATGAACATTCATTTTTAAGTATTTGTTTTTAAGAAAAGCCATTTCCAATTTAAAGAATATCTGTCTCAGTTCTTCGGAGTACATAACTAGGAGTGGAATGGTAATTCTAGGTTTAACTCTATGAGGATGTGAGCTTCATAAATTTGTGGCATTTTCTTGGTCATTTTGTCTTCAAAAATTGCTTCTGTTGCATTCTCTCTTATCCTTATGGTATTACAATTCTAAGTAACTGTATCTCACAATTTCCATATACTCATTTTTTACCATTATCTCCCCCCCATGCTTCATTTTGGATATTTCCTACTAATCTGGTCTACAAGTCAATTTTATTTTTTGCTATATCCAGAGAGGATATAAACATATCCAGAGAATTCTTAATCTCAGATGTTTTTGTACCTCTAGACTATCTACTTAATTTAGTAAAATAAGGCTCAAAATCCTCTATTTTTCACCTTTTATTCATATTTTCTAAACATACTTATCAGAGTAATTTAAAGTTCCCTCTCTGATAACACGCCAATGCCAGAATCGCCTGAGTGTGTGTGCCTATGTGTGCGGGTGCACACGTGTGTGTGTGTGTGTGTGTGTGTTTCTCCTCTGTTAGCTTCTGGCCACTTAATTCCATTTTTTTAGCATGCTTCATAATTTTCAAGTGGATTTAGACATTGTAAATGAAAATTTTTAAAGGCTATGGATGATTTGCCATTCTCCAGAGATGGTTATGATCTCTTCTGGAATATACAGAATACGAACAGATCACCTTGATTCTACATTGCTCTGTACCCTCCGGACTCCTCCCTCTACCTGCCATAGTTTAAGGCTGTGGTAGGTTTGGTCTATTTCAAATTTACCCCCACTTCTGAGACACTCTCCTTATTTCTAGAGCATGGTCATTATTCCTAGGGTTAGAACCTTGCAGAGTCTTAGCGGAAAGCTGGGAGAGTTTATTGAAGCCCCTTCACACGACCAGGACTCCAGCTCTTATCTCTGTCTCTCTATCACCATGTGGTTGCTGACATCTTTGTGCAGCATTTTAGCCTCTCGGCTGCTTTCTTTCTGCTTGGTTTCTAGGGGGTCTCATAATTTGTACATGAAGATGAGTTGGCCAATGACTTGTGGGAAATTTGTATTCATATTTTTGGAATCCTTCTCTGTGCTTTGTTTTTCTCTAGGATTTTACTCTTTAATACCTAGCTACTGGCAGCCCCAAATTCTGACTCTGTTGCCCTAGCCCAGTAAGGATGCTATTTCTGCTTAAACTCTATTCCCCTATGCTGTAATGTGGAAAATGAATTTAAGGGGGAAAAAAAAATCTAGGGATGGTGTTTATATGGGATTCATTTCATGAATTTACCTCTCTTTAAGGATCCTGGCCCCTCAAATCTCCCTGCATTAGTTATGGCTTAGCAAAGTTACTTTATAATGTGATCAGCTTTTAAAATTGTTTTTGGTGGGAAGGTCAGTCTAATACAAACTACTCCATCATGACCAGACCAAACAAGTTTAATGAATAATATCTATATTAAATACATTGTTGCAAAGAATAGACAAAGAAGGAAAACTACTCAAGTCATTCTATGATAGTAGAACCCCAATTCTAAAAGCCGTAGGGAATAGTACAAGAGAACAAAATTAGAGAATCATTTCACCTATAAATACGGAAACAAAAATCTTAAAATAAAATATCAGCAAATACAATTCAGTGATGTATTAAAAAATACTGCAGTCTAGATAAGGTTTATCTCATAAATGGAAGGATAGCTCGATATTAAAAACTCTGCCCTTGTAGTACACTATCTGAACGTTAAAGGAGAAAAAAAAGATGATAGATACAGAAAAGAAGGTGGATAAACACTGATACTTTCCATTACGTAACAAACATAGTAAAACAACTCTTTTAACAGGCTAGGAAGGTAAGATTTTAACCTGATAAAGGCCATCTACCAATAACCCAGAAAAAACACCACACCTAAAGTGAGAATTAAGTCATTCCCAAGGGATTAGTGAAATTATATATACATAACACAAACATACAGATAATAGGACAGCAAATCCCAGAGGGAAGAGGGAAGGGAGATAGGAGGAGGGGGCAAAGGGGAGTGTAATGGGGGACACAGGTGTGGGGGCTGAGGGTGTTATATTAAGTGGGACACTTAAATCCATATTAACACAATGAATTAAAATGAATAAAAATTAAAAATATTAAGTCATTCCCATTCAAGTCAAGAAGAGACAAGCATGCCTTCCATCACCCTTAGCATTTAACACTGTACTAAAGATCCTAACTAGTTAAAAAAAAATTAAAGGTACATAACTATTAAAAAGAAACTAATTTATCATTATTTGCAAGCAATATAATGATCTATAGAAAAGCTAGAGAAACTATAGAAAAATTTTGAGAACTAGTCAGAAAATTTATTACAGTAGTTACATAAAAGATGAACATATAAAATCTATAGTATTCCCAAATACTAAAAACAACTAGTTAGAACTGTATTAAAAGATGACATTTAGCAAACCTGTAAGAGTTTGGAGAGTTAATCTATTCAAATGTGCAGGAATTATATGAAGAAAATTATACAATCAGATTTCCAATTCACATCCATAAACAAAAATATATTCCAGATGGAATTAGACTTAAGTATTAAAAAACCCTTCAAAAGTCTCAGAAAAAAAGCAGAAATGTTTTTCATTATACTATATAGCATAAAAAATAAATGAAATAAATTTATATGTAACTATAAATATAGATCTTAAAACCATGTTGAGTAAAGGAAGTAATTTGCAGAATATGAGTATTATCATTTATATAATTTTAAATTATATACTTTATGTAAATGTTTACAGCATACAAAGCAATACAATTATAGGTTCTCATGGCTGTAGTAAAAATATATAAATAAAATATATAAATAACTATAGACTGGAACTATGCAATCGAAAGTTATATAAATGGTTATCTCTGGGAAATAATGGGACTAGATGGCAGAACAGATAGACTTCAATTTTATATCAATGACATTTTGTTTTATATCAATGATATTTTTTATATAAAATATCATAAGCAGAACCTAAAAAACATTAATACTTACAATGAGTTGGATGCCAGTATGTTTTTGTATAATTCTTTCTGCTGACATTTCTGACTTTGTAAAACAAGACAGTGGGGAAGTCCTATGGATGGTTCTTTTTAAGTCACCCTTTCACCTCAGGAAAAGAGTCAAGAACCCCTCTGAACAATTTTACATACATAAAACTTTAAAAGACAAAACAAACCCAGGCCTAAGGGAAACGAATTTTACTGGGAAATGGGTCCTGGTTCTAGAAGTATAAAGGAGAGCTGACAATACAGTGTGTCCGTAAAGTCATGGTGCACTTTTGACCAATCACAGGAAAGCAACAAAGGATGATAGAAATGTGAAATCTACACCAAATAAAAGGAAAACCCTCCCAGTTTCTGTAGGATGAGGGCAGCATGTGCGCATGCGCAGATGATGATGTAACACCCTGTATACAGCAGAGCAGCCCACGGCCATGCCAGTCGACGTGGACGGTACAGAGGAAAGTTCAGTGTGTTCTGTGGCTCGCTAAATTTGAATCCGTGACCAAAGTGCAACGTGAATATCGGTGTGTTTATAATGAAGCACCACCACATAGGAATAACATTGCTTGATGGGATAAGCAGTTGAAGGAAACTGGCAGTTTGGTGGAGAAACCCCATTCTGGTAGGCCATCAGTCAGTGACGAGTTTGTAGAGGCTACGGGATAGCTACCTAAGGAGCCCTAAAAAATCTGTGCGTGAGCCCACATCGAACTGCACTGAATAGGTATGAAACTGGGAGAGTTTTCCTTTGATTTGGTGCAGATTTCACATTTCTATCATCTTTTGTTGCTTTCCTGTGACCAGTCAAAAGTGCACCATGACTTTATGGACACACTGTAGATGCAAGAGTGTTAGCATTTTCCTCCCTGAGACTGGGGTGTGGCCGAGTTCACTGAGTACTTGTGAAGCATTAATGGTCTAAGAACGGGAAAGTTATGAATCTTTGTTCAATTAAAATTTGGTTGCAGCATCATTAAAACTAAGCTGTTCCACCTGCTACTAATTTCATTCTTGGCTACTAGGCGGGTTATTTATTTGACTGTCTGAATGAGGAAAGGAAGTGCTGCTGGTGGGGCAGATCAAACTGAAGAGCACAGGAGAGGAAAAAACGGTCATGTGTTAGCGAACAGGAGAGCTGATCTGGAGTGTTTCTCACTGCAAATTTACTGTCTAAATTCGATGACAGTTTGAATGCAGAATTGCACAAATGCCTGGGATTTATGTTTTCTTTTTTCAAGTTGTGCTAGGTAGTTTTCTTACTTTAGAATTGGAAGGGGCTATGTGGTCCTAAGGACCCTTATTTACAGACTTGGGAACCGAGACCCAGAGAGGTGAAATCATTGGTCCAAGGTCATGCAAGTCATTACTGGTCTCCTTCCAATGCCTCTGAAAATAATTCCATGTACTACTTCTAAAATTATTCCAGTCTGAATAAAAAAGGCAGCTTTTTAAAAGGCACCCTTCACTCACCATTACAGCTCTTGGCCACAGGAAAGACCTTGGCAAGGGCTGGCAAGTGAGCCCATGTGAACAGGGTAGGTCATTCCTGGCTGCGTCTCCAGACAGCTTCCCCAATGTCCTTTATACACTCAGGGAAAGGTTCCAGAGCTTGAAGAAGATATGGCCACTTTCTGCTTCCTTTATGAGGGACGGTGGTGCAGCCACCAGGAATAATGCTGCTTCATTGTCATTTTAGTGGATGCACCTGGAGCAATTTACTCTCTAACAACAAATCCCTCTCCTTCCACATACATGGAACCCATTGCATTTGCCAAGCACATTTTCATCTATAATCTCATTTGAGGCTCAAAACCTCCATGATACAAGTAAATTATCCCAATTTTCCAGAAGAGAAAACTGAAATGCAAGGAGGGAGTATGCTAATTTGGCATCACAGACCAGGGCTCATCTCACGATGTCCATCTTGAATCTGGGCTGCTAGCCATTCCCTGACCCCGCCTTGCCCACAAGCCTTCCTCCCAAGTTGCATTAAGCTTGGCAGACACATAACAACCGCAACTGATGCTCCACTGGGAATCACAAGCTTGTATTGGAGCTGAGAAGTGGGAGAGGCAGGAGAATGGAGGGGGGCATGTTATCTCTTTCAGAAGATGTAAAAGGGAAGTCACTGGAGGTAGCGTGGGGCAAAATTTGGACTAATAAAGTTTCAGAGTATTCTGGTCTAGGACAACACATAATCCAGTGTTTTCCAACTCCCTGACTCATTAGGATTACCTTATGTTGCTTTTTATTTCTTAACTAGCTGTACCTGGTCACACGTTGCTGTGACTCAGTCTGGTTAAATGGAAAAGAAAGAAAAGAGAAAGCGCACATTTCTAATATGTTTAATTTCACAATGCTTGTGGGTATACAATATTTTTTGTTGTTCTATTGTCTGTGCAGATATAGAGATTGTCTGGTTTGCCGACTCTAGAACACACAACATATAACTGTCCATGTGAGAAGCAATCTTTGTGTCGATCTAAAGCGCACAATTCTAAAGATTGGCCCTGAGCTTTGTTGATGGTGATTGCAAACACCAATCAAACTGGGAACTGCAATCTCTTAAACTGAAATGGCATATCCGTTGGAATCATAGGAATGTGAGGAATGAGGACATCTTCACCTTTGAAAGGTCCTGTCAAGACTGTTGCTTCTATGACATTGCTCATTAATTTTTTTACTGCAAGCTGTGTGCCGTTGCAAAGCTTTGGCTGGTTGATATTTCACATGATAATTGGTATGCCAATTTTCAATTGCAGTATGTGCCGTGGCATCCCTGGCACATCAAGTGAATTCAAAAATTCTATTGGATAATTAACCGCTTCATCTGCTTCCACCACAGTGTCAACGGACTTGTATGTGACTGCCTCGCTTTGAATGTTAGACTGAATAATATTGTTAAGTTCGTAGACGTCTTTGTTCTTGGCTGCAAGAATAGCTCATTCACTCAGCCAATCGTGATTCTTATAATTGGTTTGAATATTGGGAAATACTCTTTCAATCAATTCTTTTGATGTCACTAAGTTGCAGAAATTATGAGGCAATGAAATTCATTCCGAGGTCAGAAAAAACAGCATCCTTCTGTTCCCAATTTCCAGCAATTGAGGTGAGAATATCTCAGCTGATCGATTTGCAGCTGGACACACATATTTGTAGTTAATTTTAATGTCTTTATGTGTCGCCACAAAGTAGAGTATTTCAGGCAAGCATTTATTTCATCCACTGGTGTCGATGGAGGAATTACAGGTAATGTTTGCCTGATATCTCCTGCAAGCAATATTAATGCATTCCTAAATGGTCTGATGTTTCCACGCAAATCTTGCAATGATCAATCAAGAGCCTCGAGCAATTTTTTGTGTGCCATTGTGCATTCATCCCAAACAATAAGTTTGCATTTCTGCAATACTTTGGAAATGTTGCATGTGGGAGTTTCAATGAATTGCATGTTCAATGGCAATTTCAAAGTGGAATGAGCAGTTCTTCCACCTGGTAGCAATGTTGCAGCTATTCCAGACAACACAAGAGCTAAGGCTATGTCATTTTGGGATCAAATTGCTTCCAGGCTCAATCTATCAATAATTAGGAACCAGTTCCTCCTGGCGCATCTAAGAAGAAGATTTCTCCAACTCCGTTATTGACAGTTTGTATTATTTGATCATAAATGCCTTTTTGCTCAAGTGTTAGCTTAGGAATATTTGATTGCACATAAAACAAAAGACCGCTCATGTTATAATTTTGTTCACAACGCAATTCTACATCGAACAAAGCACCAGCAGATCGATTTGGTGATGGCATTTCCAATTGATTGAGAACTTTGTTTGCGATTTCTAAGCACAAATCTTCAACCATTATCAACGCTTCATTGTAGATTTCTGCTGTGAAATCCATGTTCATATTTGAATTTTCCTTGCGTATTCGACAGAAAATATCTTCAGCCATGTGCGATTTATATTTCTCCCATAACATTGAAATGAAATTGTGGGTATATAAAAACATAAAAACATGCACGTATTCGAATGCACCATTGTGTCAAAATTTCAAAGCAATTGGTGAAGAACTTTCAGAGATTTAAGATTTTGAACAAATGAACATTTACATTTTTATTTATATAGATTTTTTGTTTTTGATAGGTAATAGAGTTACCAGGTTCAGAAATCAAAAGGAACAAATGGTATACAGTGAAAAGTTTCCCTCCCACTCTCTATGTCCTAGTGAGTCTATTTTCCTTTAAGGCAAAAAATGCTGTCAATGACTTTCATTTAAGCACATATAAGCAAAACATATCTCCCCTCAACACATAATTTTTGTTCTTGACTTTTTTTTTCACTTAAATAATATATCTTGAAGACTGCATCATATTAATACACAAAAAGCTTCCTCTTTTCTTTTCAAGCTGCATGATATTCTTTTATGTACATATTCCATAAATTTTATTTAACTAATTTTCTCCTAATAAATCATTAGGTTATTTTCAATCCTTTGCTATTACAAAGTTGCAATAAATAACTTTGTGCAATGGATGTGTAAAAAAACTGAGTTTTAACTGTGGTAAAATACACATAACATAAAATCCACCTTCTTAACTATGACAGACAATAAACATGTAAACAAATAAGAAATAAAAGAAAACCGAGCTTTACTTTAAGCTCTATGCAATGAATGCAGGCATGTACCCTTGGGCAACCCAGTTAGGATTTTGACATTTTAGAAATGGAAAGACTTTTGGTCTAGCACAGAAATTTTCAACTGATGTGCCACAAGAGGCACACTAGTGTGCCACAAGAACTTTTAAAATATGCAGTATCTGACTATTTAGCCCAGGGCACTGACCTCTTTTCCCTTAGATTTTCAAATAAAACAATGACAGTAGCCAACACAGCAACAGTCATCCAGTATGAATGAATCAAAATTATACCTACTTTTTTTATTGTCAGATCAGTGAAACATATAATATATATTTGGTGTGTCACAAAATTTAAGTAATCAGTTTATGTGTGCTAAGAGATGGAAAAGGTAGAAAATTGCTGGTCCAGCATTTCCCAAAGTATGTGTTTGGAACACTTAGTCCCAAAGGGTACATACACACCCTGAAAATTTATAGTACATGTAAGACTTTGAGAAGACCACAGTGAACAAACATTAATTAATCCAGGGATTTACAAATTTATTTAATAATAGGGTCATTTTTTTCAGAGACTGTGATGGTTAATTCTATGCATCATCTTGAAGAGTATTTTTGGATGAGATTAACATTTAAATCTGTGAACTCTGAGTAAGCAAACTGCCCTCCATAATGCAGGTGTACTTCAACCAACCATTGAAAGCATGATTGAACAAAATGGCTGGCCTCGCCAAGTGAGACAGGGCAGAGATCGTCCACCAGATGTGTTCGGACTTCATAGTCACCATCAGCCTGCTGGCCCACACTTCAGAATTCGTCTTGCCAGTCTCCATAATCACATGAGCCAACTCCTTATAATAAATCTCTTCTGTATATATTCAGATCCTATTGGTTCTGTTTCTCTGGAAAACCCTGATTAATACAAGGGCCAACTATTCACGTGGTATGGAATTAATGTTCTTTAGGACACTTAAAATCAGGAACAAGACAAGATTGCCCACTCTCTTCACTCTTATTCAATATAGTTCTGGAAGTTTTAGCCATGGCAATCAGGCAAGAGAAAGAAATAAAAGGCATCTATACTGGGAAAAATAAGTGAAGGTATCACTTTTTGCAGATGACATGATCCTGTATATAGACGACCCCAAAGACTCCACCAGAAAGCTATTAGAAACAATAAATAAAGTTGCAGGATATAAAATCAATATACAAGAGTCTATTGCTTTCCTATACGTCAACAATAAAACCTCAGAAAATAAACTATATAAAAAAAAGAAATCCTTTTACAATTGCAAAAAATAAAATATATCGGAATAAACTAAACAAAGGATGTGAAGGATCTATATACTGAAAACTACAAAACATTATTGAGAGAAATTGAAGAAGACACAATGAAATGGAAAAATATTCCATATTCATGGATTGGAGAATCAACATAGTAAAAATGGCCATATTACCCAAAGCAATATACACATTTAATGCAATTCCTATTAAACCCAATGTTACTTTTTAAAGAAATAGAACAAAAATCACCAGGTTTGTATAAAACCATAATAAAACCCAAACTGCCAAAGCAATCCTGAGAAAAAAGAATAAAGCTGGAGGTATCACATTATCTGACTTCAAATTATTTTACAGAGCCACAGTAATTGAAACAGCATGGTTTTGGCAGAAAAACAGACATTCAGACCAATAGAACATAACTGAGAGCCCAGAAATAAAACCACATACATATATATGGGCAAATCATATTCGACAAAGGAGCCGAAACACACAGTGGATATAAGAAAGCCTCTTCAATAAATGGTACTGGGAAAATTGGAAAGCCACATGCAAAAGAATGAAACTTGAGTACATTTTGTCCCCCTGCACAATAGTTAATTCAAAATGGATCAAAGACCTAAATATAAGATCAGAAACAATAAATTACATAGAAAAAAACATAGGTACTAAAGTTATGGACCTTGGCCAAAGAGGATATTTTATGAATTTGACCCCAAAGGCAAGGGAAATAAATGCAAAAATAAATGAATGGGACTATATTAAACTAAAAGCTTCTGCACAGCAAAAGAAACTGTCAACAAAACAGAAAGGCAGCCAACAAACTGAGAGATGATATCCACAAACAACAGCTCTGATAAGGAGTTAATATCCAAAAGATATAAAGAACTCACCAAGCTAGCAACAATCAAGCAAACAATCCAATTAAAAAATGGGAAGAGGACATGAACAGACACTTTTCCTAGGAAGAAATACAAATGGCCAACAGATATATGAAAAGAGGCTCATCTTCGCTAGCTATTTGAGAAATGCAAATCAAAACTACAATGAGATACCACCTCACGCCTGTTAGATTGACTAATGTCAACAAGACAGATAATAACAAGTGTTGGAGAGGCTGTGGAGAAAAAGGAACACTCATTCACAGCTGGTGGGAATGCAAATTAGTACTATTATGGAAGAAAGTATGGTTTCTCAAAAAATTAAGAATAGGATTACCATATGACTCAGCAATCTCTCTACTGTTTATCTACCAAAAAAACCCTCAATAACATTGGTATGTAAAGACACATGCACCTCCGTGTTCACTGCAGCTTTATTCAGTGTGGCAAAGACATGGAAACAACAAAAGGGTCAGAGAATTGGATAAAGAAGATGTGATACATATAAACAATGGAATACTACTCAGCTGTAAGAAATGATGACATATTCCTATTTACAACATGGATGGACCTTGAGAACATTATATTGAGTGAAACAAGTAAATCAGAAAAAGCTATGAACTATATGATTTCACACATAGGTGGATATAAAATTGAGATTCATGAACATAGATGAAAGTGAAGTGGTTCCTAAGGGTAGAGGGTTGTAGGGGATGAGGGGGAGAGGAGAGTAAAGAGGAACAAATATACTGTGGTGGAAAGTGATTTGATTTTGGGTGATGGGCACACAACATAATCAACAGTTCAACTGCTATAGAAATGTTTACCTAAAACTTATGTAGTCTTACTGATCAATATCACCTCATTAAATTTAATTTTCTAAATAAAATTAAAACATAAATAAATAAATAAATAAATAAAAACTTGAGTTTAGTTGCTAAAAAAAAGTTAGAGGAAGTGAGATTTAATATGAATTACAAACAATAAACAAATTCAAAACAGAGGTATGAATTAGACATTCTAAGAATTCAGAAAATATAAGACATGTTCCAGGTATAGTGAAAACCAGTGTGATCAGGCCTTCAGTCATTACCAATATTCCTTTAGTTCTCTCATTCAACAATTTGTTATTGAGCACCTACTATGTACCAGGTATCAATTTAGTTACTGGGAATACAGCAATGAGTAAGACTGACAGTGCCTTTGCTGTAACGAAACATATTCTAGGAGAGGGAGAAGAAATAGAAATAATCTAAAAATGTATCAGATTGGGGATAAATACTATGAAAAAAATAATAAAGCAGGATGAAGGGGTTACAAGGATGGGGGGGATCACTCTTTTTATAAAAGATGACCATAAAAGGTCACTTTGGTTAGGTGACATTAGAGTCCTTAAAGAAATGAGAGTTGTGCAGATTTCCAGAGAAAGAACATTTTAGGCAAAGGGAAAAGCAAATGCAATGGACAGGGGCTAGGAGAATGGTAGCAGGAGATGAATGCAGAGAGCCAGTTAATGTAGGGCCTCAGTCCAATTTAAGGGCTCAGGTTCTTATTTTAAATCTGATGAAAAGATATTGAGGATTTTGAGCAGAGGAATGATAGGATCACTCTAATTGTTTATTGAAAATAGGCTATTAGGTGGGAGCAAGGAGATCAGTTAGGAGGATATTGCAATAGCTTGGGGAAGAAATGAAAATTGTTTTGAATGTTTGATGGCAGTAGTGGAAATGGTTAGAAGTATTTGAAATCATATATTTTGAAAGTAGAACTAACAGGATTTGCTGATGGGTTGCCTGATGGTAGTGCACAGTAAAAATCCTGGGTTCTAGTCTCTCTTGCTACTATTTGGTTATGTGACTTTGAGAAAGCCACACAAATCCTTTCGACCTTATTTACTCACCTGTAAAATGGGGTAATTAACTTCTTGTTTGGAGTTAAGGGGCCAAATCAAATGGTCTTATGAAGTGCCTTCACTTAATTTGGTTTAGTCTATGCCTCAGAAATAGCACTCCATTATCTACTCTTTTGTATTGCTCACTGTAGTTTCATGTAAAGAACTGTATCTTCCTTGCTACACTATAATTCTTTGGATGCTGGGACCTTGTCTCTTATGGGTATTATCCCTACATATCATCCAATGTTAACTGTTTGAGAACAACCAATCCTCAAATAATAACCTCAGTGAATTATAGTGCTGTATTTAGTTTGCTAATAGATTTTGCAATTCTTCACCCCCCCCATTCTTTTACTTTTCTTGTGAATCTTTAAATTTAGTGCTTCAGAACCCCAGTTTCAAAGGTCAAGAAAGGGAAGGGGTAGAGGAAGAGAATTACAATTCAATAGTTGCTATGTGTGGTAGGTTAGTTAAGAGAAGCTTAATAAAGAAATTAAAAACTTGACATGGGAGCTCAATTTAAAAAAAAAAGAGGTAAGTTTTTAAAGTCAGAGAAGGGAAAGAAAGGCATTGCAGGGAGAAGAAATAGCAGCAGCCTGGAAGTTTATGCTGTGGAAGAAGAACCATTGCCCCAGTGACACAAGGGTGAGGTAAGGAGGAGAGTGAACAGGGACAACACTGGAATGATACATGCCGTCCAGACTACGATAAGCTCTACATGTTGTTCGGAAGTGTTGCTATTACTGAGGGAGAAAAATGGAAAAGTAGTTTCTAGAATGTAATCACCATTGCAGCAAGTCCTTATGACTATCTTGTTCTTCATTGTATTCCTAGTGTCTATTATATGCCTGGCACATAGTAAGGGTCAATAACTAGCTATAAATGAATCACTGTTTTTAAATGAGAAAATGATATAATCGGATGTGTATTTTAGAAAAATAAGTGGTGACACTAACGAGAAAGGACTGGCAAGTGAGATAACAAGAGGGAAGAGGGAGGGAGACCTCAGTTAGCTGATTATTGACATTCTAGATGAGATTAAATTGGTCAGGTATACAATGGTCTTTATTATAATCAACAGGAACTTCATTGAATAAAATTTAAATAATCAAATGTTAATAACTACTATATTTTCTTTAAAGATATTAGCATGTAGGATATTCAATAAATATTTGTAAAATTAATGTAGAAAAGGTATCAATTCTACATTATCAAAGATGTTTTGTTTTAGCCTGACCAGGCGGTGGCACAGTGGATAGACTGGGATGCGGAGGACCCAGGTTCAAGACCCCGAAGTCACCAGCTTAAGAGCGGGCTCATCTGGTTTGAGCAAAGCTCACCAGTTTGGACCCAAGGTCGCTGACTTGAGCAAGGGGTTACTCGGTCTGCTGAAGGCCCAGGTCAAGGCACATATGAGAAAGCAATCAATGAACAACTAAGGTGTCACAACGAACCTATCCCTCTCTCTGACTCTCTGTCTCTGTAAAAAAAAAAATGTTTTGTTTTTCTGAGAAGTCAATCACTATGCATAATAATGATTCTAAAATTGCTGTAACTGATTAGTTTATTCTGAAGAATACTTTCTATCATGCAAACTAAATAGTAATTGCTATTCTGTAATGATAGCTGGTTTATATAATTTTTATTTATAAGATAATATTGAAGTCATAAAATTGCAAAAGGCAAAAGGGTTATTTGTTAAAAAGTTAAGGATATAGGGAAATTTATTTACAACAAAGCAAAATTTTTGTCTGACCAAGTGATGGTGCAGTGGATAGAGCGTCGGACTGGGACAAAGAGGACTCCGGTTCAAAACCCCGAGGTTGCTGGCTTGAGCATGGGCTCATCTGGTTTGAGCTAGGCTAACCAGCTTGAGCCCAAGGTCGCTGGCTTGAGCAAGGGGTCACTAGGTCTGCTGTAGCCCCACAGACAAGACACATGTGAGAAAGCAATCAATGAACAACTAGGGTGCCGCAATGAAGAATTGATGCTTCTCATCTCTCTTCCTTCCTGTCTGTCCCTATCTGTCCCTCTCTGTCTCTTTCTGTGTGCCTCTCTCTCTCTCTCTCTCTCTCTCTCTCTCACACACACACACACACACACACACACACACACACACAGAATTTTCATTAAAACCACTGAATGAGAGAAAAAGGGAAGTCCAGGTCTAGAAGGAATAAGAACTGAGGGAAAAAAGGAATGAGAATATGGGAAAAGAGAAGAGGTAAGCCAAAGGAAATAAAAAAAAAAACAAAGTATCGTTCAATAGATGACTGGATAAAGAAGATGTGGTACATATACAAGGGAATACTACTCAGCCATAAGCAAAGAAGAAATACTGCCATTTGTGACAACAGAGATGAATCTTGAGAATATCAGGCTAAGCAAAATAAGTCAGATGGAAAAAGTTAAGAATCATGTGATTTCACTTATACAGTGTGTCCCTAAAGTCATGGTGCACTTTTGACTGGTCACAGGAAAGCAACAAAAGACGATAGAAATGTGAAATCTGCACCAAATAAAAGAAAAACCCTCCCAGTTTCTGTAGGATGATGTGGCAGCATGTGCACATGCGCAGATGATGATGTAACACCATGTATACAGCAGAGCAGCCCACTGTCATGCCAGTTGACATGTGGACGGTACAGAGGAAAGTTCAGTGTGTTCTGTGGCTCGCTAAATTTGAATCCGTGACCAAAGTGCAATGTGAATATCGGTGCATTTATAACGAAGCACCACCACATAGGAATAACATTACTTGGTGGGATAAGCAGTTGAAGGAAACGGGCAGTTTGGTGGAGAAACCCCGTTCTGGTTGGCCATCAGTCATTGATGAGTCTGTAGAGGCTATACGGGATAGCTGCCTAAGGAGCCCTAAAAAAATCTGTGTGAGAGCCCACATCAAACTGCACTGAATAGGTATAAAACTGGGAGAGTTTTCCTTTTATTTGGTGCAGATTTCACATTTCTATCATCTTTTGTTGCTTTCCTGTGACCAGTCAAAAGTGCACCATCACTTTACAGACACACTGTATATGGAATATAACACTGAATATAACACATGAACACACAAGAAAACAAAAGCTCATAGACACAGACAATTGTATGGTGGTTACTAGAGGGAACGAGGGGTGGGAGAATAGTAAAGGGTAAAGGACATCAAATATATGGTGACAGATGAACATTTAGCTTTGGGTAGTGGGCACACAATGCAAAATAGAGATGATGTATCACAGAATTGTACACCTGACACCTATATAAGCTTATTAACCAATGTCACCTCAATAGATTTAATTAAATTTTTTTTTTTTAAAAAAAAGACAGAGGTCAGAATTGAGAGATATTTAGAAATAATTCAAATGGAACTAAATATTGGTCTTACATTAAAAATGAATCTTTGTGTAACTGGGGAAGAGATACTGGTAATACAAACAAATGAAACAAACAGACAGACAGACCTGGCTTGAAATACCAAGCAAGTTAGGAAGGCCCTCTGAGCCTTGCCTTCCTCACCATGATAAAGGTATAACAATACCAACCCTCCACGATTGTTGTGAGGATTAAACGAGGTGGTGCACATGAAGTACAAGATACAGAATAAGTATGTGACACATGTAGCTATTAATTCCATTAGGGAGAAGGCAAAGAGCTAGCTAGCTCTATAGTCAATAGGACTTGAGTAAGGTTAACCTGAGGTAATCTTCAGAAAGGGGCATTTGAGCATTTGACATTTTGGAAGTACAGCAGAATCACACTGAATCATGCTATTCCCTTCTTATTCCTTCTTGCCCCTTCCTGCACCATGTTAGATAGGTATTTGATGATTTTCCCAACAAAGTCAAGCATTTTCACGAAAATTTTCAGAAAAAAATAGCCTAAAAGTGATTATAAGGAATCAGGACTGGCTACATAATTTGTGGGGTTCAGTGCAAGATGAAAATGCAAAACCCCTTGTTAAAAAATCATTAAGAATTTCAAGATAGTGACAGCAGAACATTCAAACAAGTACAAGTCCCTTCTGAGCATGGAGCCCGGTGTTACTGCACCAGTCACATAACCAGGAAACCAGCCCTGTAAATAATAAACCACATTGGCATCCAGGTGGCAAAGATCATGTCTTCATGATCTAAAACCACAAGCATGGGGCTGCCCTTGGCAATGAGTAGGTAGGGGCGTGTCAATTAACTGTGAAGGTGCTGGGGGTCTTGAGACGCATGGCAAAGAGAAGCTAGTCACAGGACCATATAGCCCTCTGAAATGCGAGTTGATGGCCAATTGACATTAGAAGGTTGGCACTAATGGATTTTGAGACCTACATGAAATATAATCATTTCCTGCCTCCTTGATTTTTCACATTTTAGTTGATTAAATTACCACATGAAGACAGAAAGTAACCCACCGACGTAATGTTTAAAAAACTCTTCTAGGACATGTAAACTTTATTTTGGACCACTTGAGATGGATACATTTCAAACTAATTTGAGAGAGGTGGCTATTTCTCCCCAAACCTAATATCCCCTATAATGTACATACTGAAGGCAGGCTCAGCCTTGGAAAACTGGTCACATTTTAAGTTTGTTTTTATCTTTCTTTAACTGTCTTCCTAGTAAATGTTAAAAAATAGAAAATCCTTTTTAGAATAAGTATTATAATAGTCATATTAACTAAGTATATTAATTATTATATTATTAGATATAATGATAAAATATTAAATTATTTAATCTTTTTCAATGTATTTTTCATCATCTACAGAATAGAATGTTTTGACAAACGTCACATAGTTCCAGGAACATGATTCTTAATACATGTGCTTTTAATACATGTGCTATTCATAATTAAATAACTATATAACTTTGGCAAGGTTGTTGGAGGGTTAAAAAGTATTGTATTTAAGGTTATTATTTCCCGGAGGGCCTGAAAACCATCTCACTATCTTACACTATGGTCTTGAAACTTTTTGTACTTTATCCTTAGGGGAAGTTGAGATATGGAATAGACCTGAATCATCTCCCCAGAACTGTTAAGAGTGTTCTTCAGGAATAAAGCATGCTTCTTACTGTCTTATCAGGAAAGGTATCTGAAAAGCAGCCTTGTAATTATTATTGGTTCACTTTTGCTTCAGTTGAATCAGGTTCAGACTCAACATTTATTGCCTGTCTCCCATTTTCAATGGTCTCTATTTGACACTAGTTTGAACCACATGAAATTACCTTTTTTTTATGGGTCAAAACCAGTTGAACATTGGACATTTCATATAGTTTAAATAAATACTTTAACATATGTCAGCTCCCTTTTCTTTTAAATTTATTCTAGATGTTCTCTTCATTTTACATATGAAGAAATCAAGGCTCAGAAGAATTAAATAGACTTTCTAAGGCCCTACAACAGTAGAAATCTAAGATCTCTAAATTGTTACACCAGAGCTCTGGCAAATATCAGTCCAGGAAAAATAAAATCAAATAAAATGTCTTTATATAGTCATATGTGTCTTTTCTGTGGGTCATCTCCAGTTCTCTTTACAGTGATTTAATGAACATTAATCATGTATAAAACATTGACGGTAATAATGGAGGGGAGCCTAAATAACCTCTTTCTCCTGTTACCCACAATCTGTGTTTCTTGTTACACAAGAATATTAATTTACATTAATATTTTTGGGTCTTTATATATTCTACTTCAAAGATTTTTTTTTTTCATTTTTCCTAAGCTGGAAATGGGGAGGCAGTCAGACAGACTCCCGCATGCACCTGACCGGGATCCACCCGGCATGCCCACCAGTGGGGGCTGCTCTGCCCCTCTGGGGCGTCGCTCTGTTGCATCCAGAGCCATTCTAGCGCCTGAGGCAGAGGCCACAGAGCCATCCTCAGTGCCCAGGCCATCTTTGCTCCAATGGAGCCTCGGCTGCGGGAGGGGAAGAGAGAGACAGAGAGGAAGGAGAGGGGGAGGGGTGGAGAAGCAGATGGGCGCTTCTCCTGTGTGCCCTGGCCAGGAATCGAACCCGGGACTCCTGCATGCCAGGCTGATGCTCTACCGCTGAGCCAACCGGCCAGGGCCTCAAAGATATTTTAAAAGAGGACTTGGGGACATGGGAGTCAGTGTGGTATTAAGACAGGAGGATGAAATGCCCTAACCTAGTTCTTAACATGGGTGTCTTAGGATTCCTTGGGAGGTCCATGGATGGACTCTGGGAGATTCATAAAAACCTTGAATTCTTATGTAAAATTTTGTGTGCGTGTGTATTTCTGTATATACACATGCATTTTTTCCGAAGGAAATCAATGGTTTTTATCTAAATTGTAAAAGACTTGATTACCTTAAAGAGATCCTTAAACCCAAAGAAAGAGCAGTGAAGACTTGGCACCTGTGGCAAAGTGGAGAAGGGTCTGGGAAATCTTTTAAGACCCGGAGGTCTTTCCTGGGACTTTGAGTCCTACCAGCCCATGATCTGGCCACTCATGAAGCTGGTGATGTTACCAATTTTTCCCTGTCTGGAACAAAGTTTTTCTGCTCTCTTTATGGCAAAACTTGGTTCTTCATGAAATAAAAATGTCCCCTGAGCCACAGGGAAATCACTATCCTTTCACTTGGGGTATATCAAATATCCAAAAAGGAAGGGCATTTTCCAACTCCTTCTCTACCCCCTTCCCAGCCTGTATGGCTAACACCAAATTTACAAAATTACACAGAACAAGAAATACAGATGTTGAAGCACTCATAATGTTTAACCACATTTTTCATGTGATTCATTTTAAAGCATCGTATGTAAAAGTTGAACAAGCATTGTGAAAAACTATACTAATTACACACAATGTAGATTAATTTTTTTTAAATTATAGAAAGCCTAGATTCCTTGATTTCTATAGGCCAAGTGTAGAACTGAAGTGTTTGTGGATGGTGGTTCTTTTGTTACCCTTCACTTTGTTTCTTTTTATTTATATAAAATGAAGTGAGAAGAGAGAACAAAAAGGGACAAATGACAGGAAACAGCTATCCAGGCTCCACACCAAATACCAGCAAAAACCACAGTTATGCTGCCATCTAACAACAATATTTTCTGTTTAGAAAACTTCCTGATCCCAGAAACAGCCGTGTAACTCTAGACAATAATGAAATTACATCTTGCACATGCTCAAAACCATCCTCCATAGCTTCTAATGACATACATTTTTTTCCTCCTTTTTTTTTTTTTTCTTGAACTCTCTGAGATTTTGTTCCTTAGAATGGAGCCTAACTATGACTTTCAGAGAAGGTAGTAGTGGTAGTCATGATGGTGGGTGTAGCCGTGGTAATATAAGTTTAACAGGATCTCCAGTGTCAGCCGCCATAAATTTGGGAACTGGGATAAGAGCGTTTGACCATTTCTTACCAAAGACAGAAGAGAGCAGCCCCTTTCCTTAAGGAGAACAAATGTCCGTCAGGGTACATGATTCACTCAGAGTACTCAGCCCTTTCTTCTGCAACAGTACGTAGGCTCACTCTCAGTTTGTCATCAAGAGACAAGTCACTTCTAAACTTTTTAAGAGAAAATATTTAGCTGCTCTTGCAATCATACAAGTGTATTCCATTTTACTCTGCAAACCTTCACATGGTGTCTCTTGCTCAATTTTTCCAAGAAAAAAAATTAATACTAAATAATAAAGAACTTTTGTATCAAGTTTGAAAAGTGTTGCTCACAAAGACCACCTGAGATGATAATGTGGATTATATTACAGAAATTGAAAAATGGGCCCTGGCTGGTTGGCTCAGCGGTAGAGCATCGGCCCGGTGTGTGGAAGTCCTGGGTTCGATTCCCAGTCAGAGCACATAGGAGAAGCGCCCATCTGTTTCTCTACCCTTGCACCTCTCCTTCCTCTCTATCTTTCTCTTTCCCTCCTGCAGCCAAGGCTCCATGGGAGCAAAGTTGGCCCAGGTGCTGAGGATGGTTCCATGGCTTCTGCCTCAGATGCTAGAATGGCTCCTGTTGCAGTGGAGCAACGGCGCAGATAGGCAGAGCATCGCCCCCTGGTGGGCATGGCAGGTGGATCCCGGTCGAGCGCATGCGGGAGTCTGTCTGTCTGCCTCCCCGCTTCTCACTTCAGAAAACACACACACACACACACACACACACACACACACACACACAAAAGAAATTGAAAAATGGAGATGACTTTGACTATATGTATGATTTTCCCAGATACTCTCAGGTACCCTGGAAATCAGAGCTCTGATGGTGCTAAATATAATGGCAGGTCTCCGAGAACCTGGGATCTACTCACCTGTGAGGTTCCATGTTCTGTAATCCTAGAATCCAAACTCCCAAATGGCTATAATCAACATTCCATGTAATCTGAGGAATACAATCAAAGCACTCACTGCACAAACTAAGTCTGAAATTCAAACATCCACATTGAGATAATACAGCTCTCCAGGGGATCAGATGACACCAGGGACAAATGTATCAAGTTGTTTTGCAACAGATCCAAAGTGTGGTCCAGCTGTTCCCAGTCTGTTTTCCCAACATCAGAGGCTATTCACTCAAGGCAAACCATAAAAATACCTCCTTACTCATAAAAATAGACATTCCCTGATTTGTACGCCAGACTGTTCGTTTCCTCAGGCCATGGTCTGCCGTTACCCATTCACTCTTGTGTTCTGCTCATCAGAGTAGGATTTGGGGTGACTCTTGCCAACAGTTACACTTGAATTCCCTAGTTCAACAGAGAAGCAGGTTATCTTAGAAGAATAGGGAGCATATGACTCATTTACCTACAGTCACACACAAATTCAAGTATCATCTTCTAGGCCCACCTCTTTAAACTAGGTGTTTACACTCAGCCTCTCTGGGCAAAGGCTTTCAAAGTACCTTCAGGTGGAAGCTGACCTATTTACGGAGATAAACACGATTATTAAATACAGCTATTAAAAATACCTGTGAGGGATGTACTCATCCCTGTGTACAGATCTCAGTTAAATCCGGGATCTCTATTTACTAGCTGTGAGTACTTATACAAGTTACCTGCTCTCTCTGAAGCTTACTTTCCTCACTGAGAAAGATGGTAATGATGTTTGTCTTCGAAGGGCAGTTCTCCTCAGACTTTAATGTGCATATGAAACACCTAGGGGTTGTATTAGACTGCAGATTCTGACTCAGTAACTGGTCTTGGGTAAGGCCCAGGAGTCTGCATTTCTAACCATTCCCAGGCAGTGCTAATTCTACTGGTCTGGCTACACACCTTGAGAAGCAAGGCAGTCAGGTCTTTCAGGTACTTAATTTATATAAAATAGCCACGACAGTAATTGGTAGATGTAAAGTTTTCACACAATACATTACATTAAACATTAATTATGTAATCAGAGTTTCAATTCCTCCAGAAATTTGGAGTTAGAGATAGCCAAGAGTTTTATTTATTTATTTATTTATTTATTTATTTATTTATTTATTTAGTGGCAGAGGCAGAGAGAGTCAGAGAGAGGGACAAACAGACAGGAAGGGAAAGAGATGAGAAACATCAATTCTTTGTTGTGGTTCCTTAGTTGTTCATTGATTGCTTTCTCATATGTGCCTTGATCGGGGGGAGGCTACAGCAGACCGAGTGACCCCTTGCTCGAGCCAGCGACCTTGGGTCCAAGCTGGTGAGCCTTGCTCCAACCCGATGAGCCCACACTCAAGCTGGCGACCGTGGGGTCTCAAACCTGGGTCCTCTGCATCCCAGTCCAATGCTCTATCCACTGCGCCACCGCCTGGTTTAATAACCAGGTTAGCCAAGAGTTTTAATAACATAAAATTTCCCATTCTTTTCTTCAAAATTGCAAAGAAACATGGAAGGGAAAATTGTTAGACTGTCTGGAAATATTGGAAAGTCTCCCCCAGAGGTGGCTGTGTTTTGACTGTAGCAGCCTTTTAGATAACAACCACCGAAAGACAGCGAAGCAACTGAAGACCAGGAACAGTGGTTACAGCTCCAGTTTAGCTCAAAATAAATTTTATTATAACACAGTTTACACCTTTTTCATGACTCTTGCCAAAGAAATAGGTATTCAGAGATAATAAATGTATTTTTTCACCTCAAAGTATTATGCATAAATGTCAAGAATAAAAATAGCAATTTCAAAAGGCACCATTCCATTTAAGTGCTATGTGGATCAGCTTGAAAAGACTCTACAACAAACTGGACATTTAGAAATGTGACTGTAAAAACGATAATAATCAGCCTGATCAGGTGGTGGCACAGTGGATAGAGCGTCAGACTGGGATGCGGAGGACCCAGGTTCGAGACCCCGAGGTTGCCAGCTTAAGTGTGGCTTCATCTGATTTGAGCAAAGCTCACCAGCTTGGACCCAAGGTCGCTGGCTCGAGCAAGGGGTTACTCGGTCTGCTGAAGGCCCACAGTCAAGGCACATATGAGAAAGCAGTCAATGAACAACTAAGGTGTCACAATGAAAAACTGATGATTGATGCTTCTCATCTCTCTCCATTTTTGTCTGTCTGTCCCTATCTATCCCTCTCTCTGACTCTCTCTGTGTCTCTGTAAAAAGAAAAAGAAATGATAATAATCATAACTAAAACTTACTAAACAGAGTATTAAGTATTATTTTCAATGCTTTACATGCGCCATCTCCTTTATACTCACAATCCTATGTGGTGGGAACTAATACGACACCTTAGACCCACTCCTGTCTTGAGCTTTGGTCTAGCTGCTCCCTCTGCCTGTAGCACACTTGCTCAAGGTATGTGCTTAGCTAAGTCCGTCACCTATTTACATCTTTGCTCACTTCTCCCCTTTTTGAAGATAACTCCATTTAATACTTACAGACATTTACTTTATTCCAACTTCTGACCTTCTAACAGACTTCTTAATTTTATTATATATATCGTTTATTGTCTTTACCCACCCTTCTCCTTCTTGCCAAACCCCACCACAGTCACCCAGAAAGCAAGCTCCATAAAGGCAAGGACTTTTGTCTGTTTTGTACACTAATCTATCCCAAGCATGTGGAACGGTGCTTGTCACAGAGTGGATACTCTGTAAATATTTTTTGAATGAATGAATACCTATTTTACAGATGCATAAACTAGACTCAGTACAGTTAAATGACTTGTGCAAGATAATAAACATTAGCGTCAGAATTCAAAACCTGACAGTTTGACTCCAGACTAGCGCAGTAATTATTTAACAGAGGAATAAAGAAAATGAGGGTCAGGAATTTCTAAGTCTAAGTCAGTCAGACCCTCTGACTTTCCATAAAGTAACAAGATTAATGAACATAACTAACCAGCACTTCTCCAGGGTGGGCTCCAGGGTAATTAAAACAAGGACAGTTGGGACCTGGCACAAAGATAGAAGACACAATCTTGGGATTTCAAGTCTAGCAAGTCTTTAAAATGTGCCCCTTTAATATCCATACATTTAGCAGATGCCTTTGATATAATGCTTCTAATGTGCTTGAGCAACTTTAATTAATGGCAGATGCTACTAGCTATGTGCAAGACCTGGGCCAATGTTTCTTAAACTTTCCCTCCTTAGGCAGAGAAGACACCGGTGGAAACCTGCAGATGATGCCAGATTAACCATTCTTTGGGGTTTTGTGTGTGTGTATACACTTTGAAATGGAAACAGAGAGTTGCTTACTCTCTGGCCCAAATGAACAGGAGACAGCTTTCACAGAAATGACTGAGGTGAAGGGAGATACTAACAGAGACTATGCAGCATTCCGGAATAATCAGGCTGAGAGGAAAGCCACAAGAACCCCTGGGGCCAATGGTAAGGACACAAAAGAAGGCACCGAGGCTCTGTGAGGTACTGAGTAACCTGCCTGAAGTCACAGACAATCGGCGTTGAAGACTTAAACTCAGTCTGTTAGAGAACAAAACCTACGCTCTGGATCTCTTTTATAAAGAACTTGGCATAGTGCCTGATTCCAGAAAATGCTTGCTTAAAATGTGTTACACACACACACACACACACACACAAGCTATACACAGTATACACATACACACATATATGCATATTGGTGTGTGGATAGTCTTCTCTTTCTTAAAAAAGGGCTCTTCAATTCTTCTACCCATTTTTAGAAAATTCTTTTCCATTTTTAGAAAGTTCTTCTCTCTTTCTTCTTTTTTCTCAGATTTTTTTTTGTGCAGCCACACTCCACATGTCATTTATGGCTCCCTTCCCTCCTTAGCCTTTCGAGAGCCTCTGCAGCAGGTATCTGTGTAGGCATAGCTCTCTGGGGCCCACGAGGACTTCCTTTTTGTTGTGATTCTTACTTCCTCCACCAGGAGCCCCTCTCCTTTCCCACCTTCCCTCCGAAGCAGGAGAATAGCAGGGCTTGCAGAAATGATCACTGGAGGCATCAATTCCTTGCTAACTAGAAGCCCATTAGGTTCCCCAGGAAGAATCTTATCTCTCGCTCTCTCTCTACTTAGTTTATCTATAACATCTAGTACAGTGCCTGAATATATTTACTGTGCTCAATAAACACCCTTTGAATGAATTAATAAATAAAACATAACAGGTTTCCCCCAAAGAACCACCCAGTTTTATCCTTTGGCTGAAAAGACTACAAGCAAAAGCCTTGAAGCATCTGCAGAGTGCTATTAAAATATTCTGTAATGGAATATGTACTAAACATCTGTATATTCCATAGTGAGACAATTCATAAGCAGATTGGAAGGGATCGTAGAAGACAAAAGGAGAAGGGAAAGGGGAACATTTTGTGATGGCTCAGTATAGTGCATATACTTACTGAGCAGAGAGCTTTCCGTGTGTCACCTCACTGAGTCTTCACAGCAGTTCTGGGAGGTGGGCCTTTATCCTACTTTGCAGGTGGGAAAACTGAGTTGTGAAGGATTTACTTTCTCCCCAAGGCCACAAGTCTACTAAGGATAAGGATTCTGTCCAGGCCTGCTTGACTTTAAAGCCCTTTTTCTTTCTATCAAACCATAATGCACAGCTCTATGGGTTCTTTTCTTCAAAAACAGGGTTTAAAAATATGTTTTAGCCCTCTTGTGAATTACTTACATTGTTAAATCTTTTTTCCAATTTTTTATAAATAGGGTCCACATTTTGCTTGAACTCTTTTCTCTAAAATTGAGTATCTATGTGATGGATTCTTTCAGCTTTTCCTTTTAAGCAGAATCTCTGCTTAATAAGTTATTCTAATGTTCCATTACCCCTGGCAATGCTCATGAATTTTCAATAGAGGCTCTTTGCAGAGTCATTTGCTCACATTTACTTATATTGCAGGCAAATCCAGTTGCTCTTGCAATGGTTTTTTTTTAAATGTTCGTTTTTATGCTTTTAAATGTAGCTAAAATTCTAAATTTTAAAATTGATCTTTTTAAGCCTACGGCAGTAGAATACTGCCATATTTCATTTTTCTGCAACAGAAGTGAGGAATGATGTCTGTAAGTGTAGGCTAAGACCAAAGAGAGAAAAGTGCTGACTTTCTACGAGAAAGCTTATTGAAAATTAGATGACTTGAAGCTTTGACTGTGATTACAAGGAACAAAGAATTTCCTAAAGACCAATTCCCAGTATAATTTTTCTTAAATCTTTTCTCACATCCATATATCAATGAAGAAGCTACTAAAGGAAGTTTTATGCCAAAAATATAGTGATGAATGTATTATTAGAAATCAGATCCAGACAGTCCTCTTCCGTGGCTATGGCGCTCAAGCTTTAGAAAGATCGGAATCACCTGGAGTGAGTGTTAGAACACATCCTTGGGCTTGAGAATTTGTATTTCAAACAGGTCCCCAAGTGCTGTTGCTGCTGCTAGTTTAGAAGCCATATTGAGAGTGCTCTCTGGAGTGTACCTGTCCAGGGGTGGTCAATCAGAAGACCGTAGGCCTGTAGTTCTCAATCCTCACTAAATATCAGAATCACCTAATAAACGTCTTAAAAACACTGGTGTCTGGGCCACACAGCCATAGCTTTTTATTCTGTTGGTCTCTGGTTGGGGGTCAGGCATTGGGAACACCTACCTTTGCCTAACTTGACAAATATGAAATAAAAGTAAATTTCAAATATTTTGGAAATCAATTTTAAAATTTTGTCTTATTAAAAATAACCCTAGAGGAACAAAAAAAGCAGTCAACCGGATTTCAAACTAAATAAAGTGGTTTAAAACAGGAATTTACTAGGTTCCCTTCCCAAATCCCACTAAACAACGATAATGGACCAAAAATAAAAAGGCATTAACCTATAAGGTCCAAGAGAGTAGAACAAGAAAACACCACAATAAAAGTGTTGATATTAGAAAACAAGAAGGAAGAGTGGTAACTGACTTAGCTGACCAGATTGGGCTGAATTCTATATCTGTGGATTCTTTTAGGGAAGCCTGAAAGCAAGCTGCTTCTTGCTGGGAAACCCCAGAAAATCTCAGGAGCTTGAAGCACCATTCCCTGAGAATGGGGTGAATAGGTGGACTGACACAGGATTACTGAGAAGCAACTAGACCCTCAGATCCCAACCCCTATTCTATATCAGTGGTTATTAGAATGCAAGCCAGGAACTCCTGGGGGTCCCCAATACCTTTTCATGGATCCATGAAATCAAAACTATTTTCATAATAGCACTAAGACACTTATTTGCTATTTTAACTCTCATTCTCTCACAAGTGTACAGTGGGATTTTCCAGAGCCTAGATGACATGTGACAATGTCATTGTTCAGACAATTAATGGAATATATGCTTGTATATTCTTGTTTTCTAGAGTCTTCTAAGGTATGGTTTTGGGGTGTAAGTACGTGTGTTTTCAAAGGTTAACTCAGTTCATTCTTAATACATCTACTATGTTCTTACAAGCCTTTTCTATTATACCTGCTATAATTTGTATAACCCCATAAGAACCCAAAAAGTTATTTTGAAATTTTAATGTTTTTCTTATACCTGTATGAAAATAAGAACATTTTTTGTCTTATTTTGCAATAACATTTTAAAATTATTTTGAAGGTCATTGAACTTAAAAGAGTAGGTTATTGTACTACATTGGCTAGAAAGGTACATGAGGTAGCCAAAAGACTGGTAGAGTCTTCTATGGTTAACATTGTTGAATGATGCTGGCTGAAAACTCAGTCAAGTTGGTAGAAGAAATCACCCCAGTGCCACTTCCCAACAATACAGTAACTTAAATGAAAGATTTTTCTATAAGCATGAAGACAAAGTTAATATTTCAGTATATTAATATCTGAATAAATCTACAGACATAATTTCTTTTCTTGTATCCATTCAACATCAACACCAATTAAGATCTTTTATGTGAGTGGCACTAAAATAGTTGGTGTATTGGCACTAAATACAATGCTTGGCTTTAAATACAAATGGTGATGCAATATATAAAGAGTGAAATTGACTGGACTCACACAGTTTGCACAGGGAAGACTATGTTGACATTTGGACTGATGGTACAAAAGTAACAGTGGGGAAAGATGCTGGCAGCTTAGCACAAGGCAAGTCAGGTGTCAAACTGTCCTGGTCACTGGCACATCTTGCAATAAAACAAAAATGCCAGTTTTACTTAATAATTTTCCTGACAAAATAATAAAAATGATTAATTTTATTAAATTTTAACCCAAGCACACATTTAAAAAATCAACTTTAGCCTGACCAGGTGGTGGCACAGTGGATAGAGCATCGGATTGGAATGCAGAGGAGCCAGGTTTGAAATCCTGAGGTCTCTGGTTTGAGTGCAGGCTCACTCTCTGAGCTGTAGCCCCCTGGGTCAAGGCACATATGAGAAAGCAATCAATGAACAACGAAGGTGCCACAACAAAGAACTGAGGCTTCTCAGCTCTATCCCTTCCTGTCTATCCATATCTGTTCCTCTCACAAAAATCAATCAATCAATCAATCAATCAATCAACTTTATGACTAAATGAGGAACATACATAAAAGACTTCACCTCTACAGCAAAGTATGATAGTTGTCCTGATTAAGTGCAAACTGAATTGGTCATTTCCTTCATGAGACAATATTTTTTCTTGAAATAATGACTGACAGACCAATTGTAATTATTCAGACTTGACTATTTAAAAGATGTTTTCCTAAAAAATGAACAAGGTAAGCCTCACTGACAGAACTTGCTGATTATAAATTTTGAGCTGTTTTTTACTCTTAAACCAAAACAACATATTGCCACAGAATATAGACGACGATGTGAGAATCTATACATCTTCAGTTGAGCTATAGATACTGAACAATTAGGAGTCCCATAATGTAATAACTCAGCCAGGTCACCCTACATAAACCCCCACTAGTTGAGAAGAAATGTCCATGAACAACAACAAAAAATCCATCAGCTCTCATATCTCTCAAATATTAGTGGAGACCCAATGACCATTTGTCATTTAGGAAAATCTATAATGTAAAAGACAGAAATAAAAATAAAGAAATGGGAAAGGAAGAGCATAGAGGACCAAATGTTTAATTCAGAAACTGTAAGAAAACTATTAAACAGATAAAGAAAGGAAGACAGAGAGAATGGAGGGAGGAGAGAAAAAAAGAGCAAAAGAAACTATATAAACAACTCAAATTAATATCCCCAAAGAAACAAGGAAAGAAGCTATAATAAACCATAAAAAGAGAAAAATTTGAGGAATAAAAAGAGCTTTTGGAAATTAGAAATATAACAGAAATCAAAATTTCAACAAAAAATTTAAATAATTAAGGGGATTTATCAGCAAACAGAAGAGAAATATATATAAAAATTAGAATACTGTTTGAGGAGTTTGGATATCAGACTAGAAGTTTCAAAAAGAGAGAAATTAAATAGAAAATAAAAAGAAGAAAATTATCCAAGAAAAGAAATCAAAAAAATTTTTCTAAACTGAATATATGAATTTCACATTGGCATGGTCCATCACGTACCTACCAAACAGAATAAGAAGAGAACCGCATAAAGAATCACTTGGCACAAGAAGATATTAGAAGTACCAATATAGAAAAACAAACAAACAAACAAACAGGGCAAATAGAAGGATAGGAAATAAAAAGGTATCAGATTTCTCAATAGTTACAAGGAAAGCTAGAACAAAATGGAGCCAAAGCATCAAAATCTGAGGGAAATCTTTATGTATCCAAAATATAAATCAAACTCTAACACAAGATCTCAGTATGTTTACCTCTCATTTATCTTTTCTCAGGAATTTCCTGGAAAAAAAAAGTTCCACCAAAATAAGGGAGTAAACCTCAAAAAAAGGCATGGATCCAACAAATAAGAGAGTCAAATGAATCCCCATGTTGCTGGTGAAGGGAGATCCCCGGACAACAGCTGTGCAGGAAGCAGAGAGATCAGCTAGTCCCAATGGGACCATAGAAAGGCCTGCTCCCAGAGAGTATCTCCCAGGACAAGATGAAACTGATGGCTGCCCGGGGTGTTCGCATACAGAGAGATTTACCCCTCTGGTACAGAGCTGGGGATAGATTAATAGGAACCTAGGCAAATGAAAAAGACTGTTATTAACTCCAGGGAAAGCCAAAAAGTTGTGAAAGAAAATGTAATCATAGCGCACGACATACTCTGCTGTGAATCATATTTATATAGTAATAAAAATGTGAGCACTGAATTCTGATCTCACCAATACTTAGGATGTAAAATATTGGAAGATGGGCAAAGGTAAATAAATATGTTTCAGTGTGTGAGGAGTTAGGGAGGTAAGAGAGCTAAATTCTTACCTTCCATAGTAGGAAATTATATATAATATATGAATTGAAAGAAAAATCAAGAAACAGCAGCATCAGACTGTTATTTAAAAATATGGAAACAAGTATCAAAAGTGCTAAAATTGTGATGATTTTTTTCTAGCAAGGAGGAATTGGAAATGGGAAGGGTAAAGCTGGGTACTGATGGTTCGTATTATAAAGAAAAATGCATTGCATGTTTATTGCAGAAAAATTGGAAACAAGAGAAAAGTAAGAATGAGAGTAAAAAAGTCCTATACTTCATACATCTAAAGGTTAACACTATGAACCTATTTGTGCCTTTTCTTTGAGTTTATATGCATTTTATATTATTGAGGTAGGACTTGTATGAATTTATTTTTTACTTTATTCACTTGACAAAAGCTTCTCTTCCTTTATTATGTTTTTCATACATATTTTCACAGCAATATATTATTTCATGATGAATAATATTATTTATTTAGGCGTAACAATTTAGGCCTGTCTTCTAGTATTTTATTATAAAAATTTTTCAACAGAGACAAGTGGAAAGAATTATATAATGAAAACCAATATCCACCACTATGTTTCTGCATTTAATACTTTGCTATATATACATCTTCTATCACATATTTATCTATCTATCTATCTATCTATCTATCTATCTATCTATCTATCTATCTATCTATCTATCCCCTCTATCCATTCATTGATCTATTTTGTGTGTTGAAGCATTTCAAAGCTAGTTGCAGACTTTGGTATACTTTGCTCTAAACTTTTCATAAGGCATACTGTTAACTACAGTATCTGTTCATGGTTCTTTTTCTTAATTTTCACACTCAATGATATGCAAAAATATTAAGTGTATGATTTGATGAGTTTTGACAAATGCATCCTCCTGTGTAACCCAAATCCTCATCAAGATGTAGATTACATTATAATCACCCCAGAAAATCCCCTCACGCACCTTTTCCTCTCAATCCACATCCCTCCCCTCTAAACCCACAGAGGCAATGTTCTAATTTTTTAAATTTTTCTAGAATTTCATATAATTGGAATAATACAAGTGTGCTTTTTTATATAAGGCTTTTTACATTTAGCATAATAATTTTGAGATTATTTTTTTTTTTTTTTTTTCTTTCTGAAGCTGGAAACAGGGAGAGACAGTCAGACAGACTCCCGCATGCGCCCGACCGGGATCCACCCGGCACGCCCACCAGGGGCGACGCTCTGCCCACCAGGGGGCGATGCTCTGCCCATCCTGGGCGTCGCCATGTTGCGACCAGAGCCACTCTAGCGCCTGGGGCAGAGGCCACAGAGCCATCCCCAGCACCCGGGCCATCCTTTGCTCCAATGGAGCCTTGGCTGCGGGAGGGGAAGAGAGAGACAGAGAGGAAAGCGCGGCGGAGGGGTGGAGAAGCAAATGGGCGCTTCTCCTGTGTGCCCTGGCCGGGAATCGAACCCGGGTCCTCCGCACGCTAGGCCGACGCTCTACCGCTGAGCCAACCGGCCAGGGCTTATTTTGAGATTAATTTGTGGAGTGTATCATTAGTTTGTTCTTTTATCTTGCTGACTAGCATTCCTTTGTATAAATATACAACAGTTCATTTAATTTATTCTCTTGCTGGGCTGTTTTTAGTTTTTGCCTATTGTTAATAAAACTGCTATGAACCATTCTATAAAAGAATTAGTACAGTATTAAGTACACATTTTCATTTCCTTTGGGTAGATACCTATCAATGAAATTGCTTTGTCACAGGGTAGGTATATATTTAGTTATATGAGAATTTGTCAGATTTTCCAAAATGAGCCAGGTATATAGAGATATTAAGAATTTTTAATCTGTGTAATTTGTGATAAATTGTATTTTTAAAGGAATTTGTCCATTTCAATTGTCAAATTTATTGAAAAAAATTGTTTATAATATTCCCTTATTATACTTTTAATATCTGTGGGACCTACTCTGAGAATCCATCTTTCATTCCTAATACTGAAGATTTATGTTATTTCTCCTTTCTCCTTCTCTATCTCTTTTTTTTCCTCTCTTTCATAGGGCTTTAAAAAATTTGTTGAGCTATTCAAAGAAACACCTTTGGTTTTGTAAATGTTCTCTATTGTTTGTCTATTACATGTTTTAGAGATTTGTTTTCAGTTCTGTTATTTTCTTCATTTTACTTAGTTTGGGTTTAATCTATTCACTTTCCTAGCTTCTTAAGATAAAAACTAAGATCATTGATTTCAAATGTTTCTTCTTTTCTAATATAAAGATATTAAATTATAAATTTCTCTCTAAGCTCTGACCTTGGTGAATCCAGAATTTTTTATAAAATGTATCTTCATAATACTTCAGAATATTTCCTACTTTCCCTCATGATTTCTGCTTTGATCACAGATCATTTTAAAGTATGTTAAGTAATTTCTTAATATTTAGGTGTTTTACAAGTATCTTTGTTACTTAATTTCTATCATCAACAGAACATATTCTGTATAATTTCAATTCTTTCTAATTTATTGCGACTTTTTTTTACAGTTGAGCGCATGATGTCTTGGTGAAGGTTTCATGTACACTTGGGAAGAATGTGTGTTCAACTGTAGTCCACAAATGCTGATTAGGTCAAGACGATTGATAGATAGTGTTATTCAAAACTTCTATATCCTTCCTTTTTCTTTGTAGATACTATACTAGTTATCTATTGCTGCTCTAAACAAATTATTATTAACAGTGGCTTAAAACATCTCAAATTATTACCTTACAGTTCGGTAAAATAGAAATTAGCATGGGTCTCACTGGGTTAAAATCATGGCATTGGCAGGGCTGTCTTCTTTCTGGAGTTGCTAGGAAAGAATCCATTTTCTTGCCTTTTCCACCTTTAGAGGCTGCTCATATTCTGTGGCTCATGATCACCTTCCCCCATCTTCAAATCTGATGGTGCAGATTAATTCCTTCTCACATCACATCACTCTGACCTCCCTTTTTGTTGTTAGATCTGCCTTTCCTCGTTTCTGCCTCCCTCATTCACTCTTATGGTTACACTGGGTTCATATGAATTAAACTTCCCTACTTTAGGTCAGCAAACTCAATTCTCTTTTGTCATGTAATGTGACATATTTACAGGTTCCAGAGATTAGGACACATACGTCAAGGGGGGAGAATTCTGCCTACCACGAATGTCGATAGTTATGATTATTATGTCTTCCTGTTGAATTGACCCTTTTGTCATTATAAAGAGTCTCTCCTTGTCTCCTGTGATAATCCTATTTTGAAGTCTACTTTGTCTGATTTTAATGTAGCTTTGCCAACTTTTAATGATAACTGTTTGTGTAATTATGTCATTCCTATGCTTTTATTTTCAATTTATATATGTCTTTATAGTTAAAGTTTGTTTCTTATATGCAGAGTATAGTCGGGTCTTATCTCATCTAGTCTGACAATCTTTACCTTTAATTATATTGTTTAGAACAATTACACTTCATATATTTATTGATATGGTTATGGTTAGGTCTACCATTTTGTTACTTGAGTTTTTTTTTAACTTATTTTTTGTTCCTCTGTTCTTCTTTTATTGCCTTTTTGAAGTGAATTCAGTATTTCTTAGTATTCCATTTTATTTCCAATATGACTTTTTAGCTATACCTTTGTCTTATTTTTTTCTGACACACAGAGAGAGAGAGAGAGAGAGAGAAGAACAAATAGGGACAGTCAGGAAGGGAGATAAGAAGCATCAATTCTTCATTATGGCTCCTTAGTCTCCTTAGTTGTTCATTGATTTCTTTCTTATATGTGCCTTGATTGGGGGGGGGGGCTGCAGCAGAGATAGCGACCCTTTGCCCAAGCCAGCGACCCTGGGCTCAAGCCAGTAACTTTGGGCTTCAAGCCAGTGACCTTTGGGCTCAAGCCAGCAACCATGGGGTCATGTCTTTGATCCCACGCTCAAGCCAGCAACCCCGTGCACAAGCTGGTGAGCCCACACTCAAGCCAGTGATCTTGGGGTTTCCAGCTGGGTCCTCTGCATCCCAGTTTGACTCTCTATCCACTGTGCCACTGCTTGGTTAGGCTATATCTTTGTCATCTTTTAAGTGATTGCTCTAGGAATACATTTTGCAACCTTACTGATCATAATCTTCTTATAGTAAATACTGTACTACTTCACATTAAAAAATCTTGCACGTGTTTTTGTGTACCAAGTGTTTTCAAGATTTTTGGGTAGATACCTAGTAGAGGAATTTCTGGGCCATATAGTAATTCTATTCTTAATTTTTTAAGGTACCCCCATGCTGTTGTTCATAGTGACTGTACCAGTTTACATTCCTACCAGCAGTGAATGAGCGTTCCTTTTTCTCCACAGCCTCTCCAACACTTGTTATTACCTGTCTTGTTGATGATAGCTAATCTAACAGGTGTGAGATGGTATCTCATTGTAGTTTTGATTTGTATTTCTCTAATAGCTAATAAAGATGAGCATCCTTTCATATATCTGTTCACCATTTGTATATCTTCTTGGAAGAACTGTCTGTTTAGGTCCTCTCCCCGTTTTTTAATTGGATTGTTTGCTTGTTTGTTGTTGAGCTTTGTTAGTTCTTTTTTTTTTTTTCAGAGACAGAGAGAGAGAGTCAGAGAGAGGGATAGATAGGGACAGAAAGACAGAAACGGAGAGAAATGAGAAGCATCAATCATTAGTTTTTCATTGTGACACCTTAGTTGTTCATTGATTGCTTTCTCATATGAGCCTTGACCGTGGGCCTTCAGCAGACCGAGTAACCCCTTGCTCGAGCCAGCGACCTTGGGTCCAAGCTGGTGAGCTTTGCTTAAACCAGATGAGCCCGCACTCAAGCTGGTGACATTGGGGTCTCGAACCTGGGTCCTCTGCATCCCAGTCTGATGCTCTATCCACTGTGCCACTGCCTGGTCAGGCTATTAGTTCTTTATATATTTTGAATATTAACTCCTTATCGGAGCTATTGTTTATAAATACCACCTCCTATTTGGTTGGCTGCCTCTTTGTTTTGTCTCCCATGTTCATTGCAGCATTATTCACAATGTCCAAGATATGGAAAAAAACAAACAAACCAATGTGTCCCTCGATAGAGGACTGGATAAAGACAATGTGGTACATATATATAATGGAATACTACTTAGCCATAAGAAATGATGACATATTCTTTAGTTATTAGAGAAATGCAAATCAAAACTGCAATGAGATACCACCTCACACCTGTTAGATTAGCTATTATTAACAAGACAGGTAATAGCAAATGTTGGAGAGGCTGTGGAGAAAAAGGAACCCTCAATCACTTTTGGTGGGAATGTAAAGTAGTACAACCATTATGGAAGAAAGTATGGTGGTTCCTCAAAAAACTGAAAGTATAACTACCTTATGACCCAGCAATCCTTCTACTGGGTATATACCCCCAAAACTCAGAAACATTGATACGTAAAGACACATGCAGCCCCATGTTCATTGCAGCATTGTTCACAGTGGCCAGGACATGGAAACAACCAAAAAGCCCTTCAATAGATGACTGGATAAAGAAGATGTGACACATATACACTATGGAATACTACTCAGCCATAAGAAACAATGACATCAGATCATTTACAGCAAAATGGTGGGATCTTGATAACATTATACAAAGTGAAATAAGTAAATCAGAAAAAAACGAGAACTGCATTATTCCATATGTTGGTTGGATATAAAGCGAGACTTAGGAGACTAAGAGACATAGATAAGAGTGTGGTGGTTATGGGGGGGGGGGTAGAGGGGAAGGGGGAGGGGGAGGGGCACAAGGAAAACTAGATAGAAGGTGACAAAGGACAATTTGACTTTGGGTGATGGGTATGCAACATAATTGATTGACAAGATAACCTGGACATGTTATCTTTGAATATATGTATCCTGATTTATTTATGTCACCCTAGTAAAATTAATAAGAGGAAAAAAAAGAGTAACAAGTAAAACACAATGCAGGCTATAGGCTCATAATATGTAGCTTCTCTAATGATCCTCCAAGTTTTAAAATTTGTTGGACATAAAAGCGGTGCTAATCTGATTAGTAACTGTGATTGAATAAATCTACTGTAAAAATGGGGAAAAAAAAGAAATGATGATATATTGCCATTTACGACAACATGAATGGACTTTGAGAACATTATACTGCATGAAATAAGTAAATCAGAAAAAGCTAAGAACTATGTAACTTTACACATAGGTAAGATATAAAACTGAGACTCATGGACATAGATAGAAGTGAAGTGGTTACCAGAGACAGGGGCTTGGGGGGAGAAGAACAAAGAAGGACAAATGTATGGTGATGGAAAATGATCTGACTTTGAGTGATGGGCACATAACATAATCAACAGTTCAAATGCTATAGAGATGTTCATCTGAAACCTATGTATTCTTATTGATCGATGTAAACCCATTAATTTTAATTTCAAAATTAAAATTTTGTGGTATTATTGGCACATATTTTTACATCTATATAGGTTATAAACTCCATAATACAATGTTATATTTTTGCATTAAATAAGTTAAGAGAAAAAAATAGTTTTTTATGTTTATCTCCAAGTTACCATTCCTTACACTTTTTATTACTTTTTTGGGATTCAAGTTTCCTTCTGATGTTACTGTCTTTCTGTCTGAAGACTTTCTTTAGTATTTCTTGTAGCATAGCTCTACTGGCTCCATTTATCAAAAATGTTTGTATTTCAAACATTTTTTTTAAAAGAATTTTTGCTAGATATAAACTACTGGCTTTACTCTTTTCTTTAGTAATTTTAAAGATGTTCCATTATCTTTAGTCCTCCATCACTTCTGATGTCAAGTTAACCATCTTCTGTGTCTTTGTTCTGAAATGTAGAAACACCATCTCCCTGACCATAGAACGAGTTTTGCAAGATTTGCAGATGAGTAAATGAAAAGAGTTGTGTAAAGCCATAATGTTAGCTCTGTAAAGACCATTAATGTTCCCTGATGTTTAGATTCTGGACAAGCCCTCAGGATGCTGCCTTAACAACCTCTGTAAAAGGCCAAGATAACCAAGCACATTCTTGATATTCTTTTGCTTTTTGTAAAATGCTTCACTGAGCACTCTCTCCCTAGATTGTTCCAATGATAACCGAAAGCCTGTTTCACTTCTGTAAAACTGCTTTGATTAGGCGCCCCTCCCCACTTCTTTTTGCCTTTAAAACTAAACCCCTGAGTTCATTCAGGGCCGCATGTTTGGTAACTATAGTTCCTGTGCAGTAACCGGCATTAAAATAGACTCTTTGCCCTGGCCGGTTGGCTCGGTGGTAGAGCGTCGGCCTGGCGTGCAAGAGTCCCAGGTTTGATTCCCGGCCAGGGCACACAGGAGAGGCGCCTATCTGCTTCTCCACCCCTCCCCCTCTCCTTCCTCTCTGTCTCTCTCTTCCCCTCCCTCAGCCAAGGCTCCACTGGAGCAAAGTTTGCCCAGGTGCTGAGGATGGCTCTGTGGTCTCTGCCTTGGGCACTAGAATGGCTCTGATTGTGGCAGAGCGACGCCCCAAGATGGGCAGAGCGACGCCCCAAGATGGGCAGAGCATCGCCCCCTGGTGGGCATGCCGGGTGGATCCCGGTCAGGCGCATGCGGGAATCTGACTACCTCCCCGTTTCCAGCTTCGGAAAAATACAAAAAAAAAAAAAAAAAAAAATAGACTCTTTAATTTGCCTACTTAATTGTGTGGCAAAACGTCTGTTTCCTCACTGTCCAGATATAACAGTTTCTTGTATGTAAAATGTCATTTTCATCTGAATATTTTGAAGATTTCTTCCTTATAATTTTTTTCTCAGAAGTTTGACTATGATATATTGGGTATGATTTTCCTTATATTTATTCTTCTTAGGGTTTGCCTAGCTTCCTGGTTCTATAAGTTAATTTTTTTCTTTGTTTTACAAAATTTGGAAGAAGTTCCGCTTTTGTTTCAAAAAAAAAAATCTGCTCCCTCTATCTCACTTGTCCTCTGGTCTTCTAATTACTCAAATGTTAGACCACTTAATATTAGCAACGAAGTTATTGAAATTTCATTGTTTCCCAACATATTCTCTCTGCTTTAATTGTATAATTTTTTGATCTGTATGCAAGTTGACTAGTCCATTTTTCTGTAGTTTCCAATCTCTTATTAAATATATCCAGTGAGTTTTTCATTTTACTTATTCTTTTTATTTCTTTAAGAATTTCATTTGGGCCTGACCAGGCAGTGGTACAGTGGATGGAGCATTGGCCTGGGATGCTGAGGACCCAGATTCAAAACCCCAAGGTCACTGGCTTATGTGTGGGCACATCCTGCTTTAACACAGGCTCCCCAGTTTGAGTGTGGGATCATAGACATGACCCTATGGTAGCTGGTATAAGCCCAAACATCATAGACTTGAAGCCCAAAGTCACTGGCTTGAGCAAGGGGTCACTGGCTCAGTTGGAGCTCCCTGGCCAAGGCACATATGAGAAAGCAATCAATGAACAACTAAGGTATCACAACTATGAGTTGATGCTTCTCCTCTCTCTCCCTGTCTGTCCCTATTTGTCCTCCCCTCCCCCCTTTCTCTCACAATCTTGCTAAAAAATAAAAAAAGAATTTTATTTGGTTCTTTTATTTTTTTACATATATTGTTCCTATTTCACTGCTGATATTTCCCTATGTGGTCACTCAATATGAACATTTCCCCCCCTTAATTATTTGAATATATTTGCAACAGCTTCTTTAAAATCCTTGTTAGTGAATTCTATTATCTCAGTCATCTCAGGGCTTCTATTTATTGCTCATTCTCTTGCCTTGGGTCACATCTTCCTGTTTTCTTTGCATGTTTAGTAATCTTTTAATTGTATAATGCAAAGAGTGGATGACATGTTGTGGAGACAGAAAAGTGATGGTTTTGAATTTACAGGAGGCTGAGTGAATGGCTGATCATCTAGTTCTTGTAGCAGCTTCAGTTTACGCCTTGTTGGGGTAAGTCTGTTTTGGTCATACATCAGACTAAGAGCAAATCCTTAGTCTTGGGACACAGACTTTACTCATAACTCTTTTCATTTTCATTGGAAAGCACATGATGTTTATCAAACCCCTCTAAAATTTGCGATTCAAATTCTAATCTCTGTCCCTCAGGTGACAACAATTAAAATCTCTGTTTAACTTTCTCTAGCATTCAGCTGTTGCTTTTACCAGGCTCTTTTGAGTCTCCCTTGCAAATGCACATTTCAGGGGTCAGGCAAAGATCTGAGGCAAACTTATATGCACATGTAGCATTTTGCCCACAGGTCCTTCTTTCTGAGATTTCGGTCTTTTCACTGCTTCATCTGAAACCTCAAGCCAATATAACCATGTATTACATTTGGATTCTACTGACTTCTTCTGCATGGATTGTTAAGTAGCCACAGACATTACCAGCACCATTCACTTCTTTCAAGACTTGAATAATTTCTAGTTTTTGCTTCCTTTCGTTCAATCTTCAGTGTGTGTGTGTGTGTGTGTGTGTGTGTGTGTGTGTGTTTCTCCAGATTTTTCTTTGATTTCCGATACAAACTACTCCACCATTCCTGTAATTGCAACCTCATCTCACTAACTTTTGCCGAGTTTTCTGCATGGTTTGGTGGACAGTACCAATCATCAAGTCTTCAAGATCCAAGAGCCTGAACTTTCAAATATAAACTGTGGCTTCCATTTCAGTGGCTCTTTCCCTTCAATCACTTGCTTTGGGAGAAGTCAGTTTCCACTGTGTAAGTAGCCCTATGGAGAGGCCATGTGGCAAGGAACAGAGGTCTCCTGAGAACAGCCACATGAATGAGCTTGGAAGTGAATCCTCCATTCCCAGTCAAGTTCATGCCTTGACTGCAAGCTCATGAGAGAGCCTGAGCCAGAACCATTCCAATAAGCCATTCCCAGATTATTGACCTCCAAACTACATAGTAAATGCTTGTTGTCTTAAGGGACTAAGTTTTGGGATAATCTGTTACACAGCAATAGATAATACAAAGAGGTATACCAATAATTAGAGAAGAGAAGGGCAGCATTAATCTGTAAAAAAATGTTGGAGGATTTTGTAGGCTTTGCTCATTCTTAAGGCATTTCTCTTCTGAGATCCAATCTTTATGGAAAGAGGCTTTCTGCTTCCTCATCTGGAAAGAGACTGGGGAGGTTCCCAAAAAGGTAGCAAAAATATCACAATAACTATGTATAAAGCAGGTGGGTCCTTGAAATATTCGGGGGACCACTCTGTAAAGTATGTAACTGTCTCACCACTATGCTGTACATCTGAAACTAATACAGAATAATAGTGCATGTAAATTGTAATTGAAAAATAAAAGGATTTTTAAAGATAAAAAAGAGCCTAACTATATAGATGTTTATTTACAACTTCCAACTCAAAGTTCTAGCTATTCAAGCTCCAAGCTCAGCACCCCAGTATTGAATTGATTCTTTTGCATGCCCATAGATAGGGATATATTGACAATTCTGTTATTTTTTTTTCTTGACAGTGATTCTTGATTTTCTTTATATTACTAAGAAAATTTCACCTCAGCATTCCTCAGGCTTAGAGAAACATGGCATTGGCTCTCATTTTTACTGAGTCCTCCGGGCCAGCATTTTCTGGAATTGTTCCACGACCATTCCAAATCTGGACTGAAAACTACAGCTGGAAGGAACACATGGCAGGTTCCAGGTGCTAGTTGTTTTTCTCAAATGAGTTAAAAACTTCGGGGGTATTTTTAGAGTAGCTGAAAACATATGATCTCTATCTTGCGAGATGGCTAATATTTTTAAAGTTGTTAATAAACAAAATGTATTTATAAAACAATGTATTACTCCATTAAAAAACAAAAACAACTGTGCTCACATCATTCCATTACACTATGAAGAGTGCTCCACTAGGGAAGAAAAGCTTTCTCTGATGCCACCCTGTCAGCCATGATAATTAAGCAAGCCTTATACTCTTACCCATTAATATTTGTATACTTGTCTTTTATTTCTCCCTACAAACACTACAAATTCTTAAAGCCTCAGCCTTTATTCTACATTATCCACATAGCCTTTGGTGAGGGCACCAAAAAGGATCTGAATTCCCCTACTAGAATGTAATACTTTCAGTTAAGGATCATTTCTTGTTATCAAAGCAGTTAGAGTTAAGAAACTAGCCCTTAGAGTGAGACAGACCACACTTCAAGTGCAAAATCTGTCACTTTCTATGCAAATTTTGGATTTTCTACAACTTTCTGTAAACTGTACATAATTAGAGATAAAAATAATCCCTACCTCATTTGGTTGTCATGAGGATGAGATATGGTAAGGCATATAAAACTTTGTGACAGTTCCTGCCATATTGTTATTATTATTATCATTGTTGTTATCTTGTTCCACAGAAAAAGCCCAATAAACAACAACCTAATTGAGTGTGAAAAAAGCAAAGAGATTAAGAAGTACAAACTAGTAGTAATAAAATAGTCATGAAGATTTAAAGTACAGGATAGGGAATATAGTCAATAATAATGTAACAACTAAATATGGTGCCAGGGGCGTACTCAAAATATTGGTAGGATCACTTTGTAAATTATGTGACTGTCTAACGACTATACTCTACATATGCAAATAGCATAACATTGAATGTCAACTGTAATTAAAAATTATTTTTTTAATAAGAAAATTGAGTCTTATAAAGAGTTGCAAAGACCACAAAGACAATAATGAAAAGAACTGTGATTCAAACCCAGGTCTTCTGACATCAATGCCCATGTGCTCAACCACTAAACCATATGGATGTCTGGTTTTATCATACTTTCTTTGTTTTAGTTTGAATATGTCATTTCACTTTTAATTTCAGCAATTAATAAAATGCAAATGTTGTCTTAGAAGAAAAACAACTGCTTACATCAGCATTCATTGAATTATGTGCTATTTTGGTGGAAGAGAAAAACACAAATTATGAAAGCAAGTTATAATAAAAAATAATAATTATAAGAAGCACTATGAAAAAAAAGCTAAGAAAGAGAATCAGTGAGGAACCTGTTTTTGATAGGGAAGGCCTCTTGAAGATGATGACATGTAAGTTGAGTCTTAAGAGATGGGAAGCATTCAGTCACATAAAAAATGGGGAGAACAGCATTCCAGGCAGAGAAATAGCATGTATAAAGGTCCTAAGGTAGACAGGTATGTGAACCTTCTATGAACTAAAAGACCACCAATGTGTTGGTGCAGAATGAGTAAGGGTAGAGTAGCACCAGATTCAATCAGAAATAGCAGAGGCCAAACACAGAGTAGAAAGTTTGACTTTTTGTCTAAGTGCAAAGAGAAGACACTAAAGGGCTTTAAGCAAAAGAATGACAAGATCTTCAGACCTACTCAATCCATGACTCACAAAAACAATTTGAATTTGAAGGAGGATAAGAATTTCTGAAAATATCTGGAACTTGTTGTTTAGAGAAACTAAAAGTGTACATTGTAGAATAAAATACTTTCCATTATGACTGAAGTTATTGATTGCCAAAAAACCAAAAATCCTTTTGGCATACTTAAAGATTTCATCCATTTCTCTTCCTTTTGCACATGTCATGCATAGGTACGGAATACTGAGACCCACTTAAAACAGAAAAAGACAAGAGTCAGTGAGCTAGGGAAGAAGAGTACTTTGGAAAGATGGCATGATGACAGCTGTGAGGGCACATTACGGGAGTGCATATCTGAGCTATGAGGACCACATGAGATGAGAGATGATTTGGAAGATGTTGCAGGAGAAATGTCTTACAAAAAGCAAGGGCAGGATTCTAGTACAAGATCGTGAGATGTTGGACATTCTAACATAAATGCCATAAGGAGACTTAAAAAAAATGTGAATTTATATAACAGGTAATTATCTTTACAAGGCAATTTCCCCTAAGGGAGACATATCTTTGCCATTGGAAAGTTCTTCCTAGAATGTTGGGGCTTATTCTCTCTTGAAGCTGCTTCTCTCCCTTTATATTCTTTTTTTTCTTTCTTTAGTTGCTTCATATCAGTGACTCTCTTGGTACCAATTAAGGCCATTGTCATTAATATCATGAAGTGTTTCTATTTTCCCATGATGTACTAAATAATTAACAATATTTCCTCCCTCAAAGAAATTTACTCCTAAAGAAAAGCGTATGGAGAAGTGGTGGCATGTCACACAGCAAAGTCTTACTAGCAATTCCCCTTTACCTGTTCACTGATGACAGACTGCGTTAAAAGTCTACATAATAGCTGGGCTTTCCCAAATGTGTCAGGGTTGTTGTTTTTATGTTTTAAATTGTATTACTATGAGATAGTATGTGTCACAAGAACAGCTTTGGAGTTAGTTTTAACATTTTTTTCTTGAAGAGTGAATAGCTTATTAAATGTCAGCTATAAACTTTATGACAACTAATATCTTTCATTTCATAGCAGCTGATAATAAGTAAGAGCAAAAATGGTGAATACCTACTGTTGCCAGGTAACTGCATCCACTGTGCTTCCTGCCACCTTCATGAATCTGTAAGAAAGAAAAAGAACAGATATTGTGACTTGAAGTAAACCATATCCCCAGGGTTAAAATGAAATAAGCTAAGACATAGATCAGGCCAATGCCTCGGCCACTATGCTTTCTGGGAGGGTCCACAGCCACAGACGGCCTATGCACAGCTATTGAAAGTTAAACCGTGCAGAAAGTGAAGGTAATTACTTTCAGCTATTCACACATCTTCACCATCTGGAGCTTAACCCCATAGGATATTTCACCTATGTCTGTCTTCCCAAGACCATGCCTGATAGCTATCACAATGCTTTCCCTATGACCAAAGCTTACCTGTCCCATTTTGTGTTCTTGAAGAACTCTGAGATCCACTAGAAAATAAATAAATGATAACATTTCTCAAGGATGGCAATACAATAAATGCCTCTGAAATACCTCAGACTTTTCCTTTTGAAGAGAGCATAAGAAAGCCCAACTTACGTATACAGGTCTAAAGCGCTACTATCAGATATACCCCAGTGATGGTTGTTACACCTGTCTGAATGCAGACACCTGAGCACCACACAGAGAAATCTAACCATTTCTAGAGCAGCTGAGTAGAGAAGTGAGTGTCATCTGACAAGCATGCTCAGTTGAAAGGGAAATCAGACCTGTTCCCTGCAAAGCATACAGCCAAGTCTTGCTAACAGTGTCCCATGCTTCTGTGCTACTGGTGGTTCCATAGAAACCAAGGCCAAGGAGAAAGCACCTGAGGCCTCACAGATGTCACAGGGTATCATAAACTGTAAGTCTGTGAATAACTTTTTTAGTGAGCTGCCTCCTTCTCCCATCCACAGGTTGTGAGAGCATGCACTGACATGGCTATTATTATTTGAAAGAATTACCACCCAGACACAGGAAATCAAAAAACATCTTAATTCTTCAAGGTATTCCTTTCAACCCTGAGACCCTGAAGGAAACATTTTCTTCAGACAGAAACAACCTTCAACCAGTACTTCGTAATTAAAGAACTCTTCCACTAGGAAGGGAGATGGTGTTTTGTTAGGAAGGCCCTATATCTGTTTTACCCCAGGATAACCTTGCCAGGTGTACTCATGGGCAAAGGGGGTGCTGTATGTTGCCCACACAGAGGTTCTGCTTTGCTATGAAGTTAAAAGAGGACTGATTTTCTGTAGGACTAGGTGAGAGGTAGAGAGAGAATACCAGGACTACTCTTAGTATCAGAGTAGAGTTTATAAAAGAATCTGAAGAGGAATGAGAGGAGGGAGAGAGGGATGGAGATGAGGAAAGGGGAGAGGAGGAGAGAAGGGGAGGAGGAGGAGGAGGAAAAAGAAAAGGAAATGAAATGAACAGGAGGAGGAGCAAGAGAAGTGGAGGAAAGTCTTGTGTATTCTATTTTCCACTTTGCATTGCTGCCTCTGAGTCAGTAAGTATGCAATCAGCTAACTGCTTGCATGGTGGGGGGGGGGGGATGAAAGAACACAGGGAGAATCAAAACAGGTTAGCATCCAAAATGCTATCCCTGCCATATGTATATTCTCAGCAGTGGGGACCTGATAATAACCTACAAGTTGGATCACCCAAAAATGAAGAGGGGGAGATAAAATTGCACACTGCTTCCCAGGATTTTTTTTTAATTTTTAAATTTTATTTAGAAAATTAACTTTAACATGTTGACATTGATCAATAAGAGTACATACGTTTCAGATAAACATTTCTATAGCATTTGAACTGTTGATTATGTCAACAGTGTTGACCCATCACTCAAAGTCAATTTTCTGTCATCTTATATTTGTCCCTCTTTACACCCTTCCCCTCACATCCTCTTCCCCCTGGTAACCACTTCACTTTTATCTATGTCCATGAGTCTCAGTTTGCTATCCCACCTATGTATGAATCATACAGATCTTAGCTTTTTCTGATTTGCTTATTTCACTCAGTATAACGTTCTCAAGGTTCATCCATGTTGTCATAAATGTCACTATGTCATCATTTCTTATGGCTGAGTAATATTCTATTGTATATATGTACCACATCTTCTTTATCTAATCCTCTATCATGGGACATTTTGATTGTTTCCATGTCTTGGCCACTGTAAATAATGCTGTGATGAACATGGGAGTGCATGTGTCTTTACATACTAATGTTTTCAAGTTTTGGGTGTTTATACCCAGTAGAGAGATTCCTGGGTCATATGGTAGTTCTATTCTTAATTTTTTGAGGAACCACCATACTTTCTTCCATAATGGTTGTACTAATTTGCATTCCACCAGCAGTGAATGAGGGTTCCTTTTTCTCCACAGCCTCTCTAACACTTGTTAGTACCTGTTTTGTTGATAATAGCCAATCTAAGAGGTGTTAGGTGGTATTTTATTGTAGTTTTGATTTGCATTTCTTAAATAGTTAGCAAAGATGAGCATCTTTTCATATGTCTGTTGGTCATTTGTAAGTCTTCTTGGGAGAAGTGTCTGTTCAGGTCCTCTCCCCATTTTTAAATTGGATTGTTCACTTGATTGTTGCTAAGCTTGGTGAGTTCTTTATATTTTTTGGATATTAATCCCTTATCGAAGCTGTTTTTTACAAATATCACCTCTCATTTAGTTGGCTGCCTGTTTGTTTTGTTGTCAGTTTCTTTTGCTGCGCAGAAGGTTCTTAGTTTAAAATAGTCCCATTCATTTATTTTTGCCTTTACTTCCCTTGTCTTTGGGGTCAAATTCATAAGTAGTTTTCTATGGCTATTTTAAAAATTAAAAACCTAGACAAACTTATATATGAGTATTATTTTTTAAAAGAAATAAAATACTTAAATTATATTTACATGAGATTTACTCTTCCAAAATAATTTCTAAAGTCTCTGAAGCAATAATACTTTATGTAAAACTGTCTCCATTTACATAGAAAAATAACCATAATGAAAAATAACACTGACATTAATAGCGCTTTTTTGTTATGTTTTCAGCTTATGTGTATAATTTCACATAACTCTTAAAACAACGTTGGTAGGCACATATTCCTAATTTATAGTGGAGGAGGCTAAGACTTACAGAGGTCATGTGACTTGCTCAAATTCACAGAGTGAGTATGGACTAACCCAGGTTCTCTGATTCCAAACTCTACCCTTTCAAAGACCCTGTGCTACCTCCAAAGGTGTTTTCACTGAGGCCGCAAAGTATAGTAGAACTCTTAGATGTAAAAAATTAGTTGCATTTTTGTCTTGAGAAAATACTACCATATTTATCAGAAAAAGCAAAAAGGCCCGAGCACCTTCTTTGCTTGTTGGCTTCCTCTTACAGACTTGAGCATTTCAGTGCCTGTTTATAAGACAAGGTGCTAAAGCAGGTTTCGTTTTTTCTTCTCTTTTCTTATTATAAATTTTTATTAATTTTAATGGGGCAACATCAATAAATCAGGGTACATATGTTCAAAGAAAACATCTCCAGGTTATCTTGTCATTCAATTATGTTGCATACCCATCACCCAAAGTCAGATTGTCCTCCGTCACCTTCTATCTAATTTTCTTTGTGCCCCTCCCCCTCCCCTTCCCCTCTCTCTCCCTCTCCTCCTCCCCTCCCACTACCCCCCCCTGTAACCATGATACTTTTGTCCATGACTCTTAGTCTCGGTTTTTATGTCCCATTTATGTATGAAATCATGCAGTTCTTAGTTTTTTTCTGATTTACTTATTTCACTCCGTATAATGTTATCAAGATCCATCCATTTTGTTGTAAATGATCCGATGTCATCATTTCTTATGGCTGAGTAGTATTCCATAGGGTATATGTGCCACATCTTCTTTATCCAGTCATCTATTGAAAGACTTTTTGGTTGTCTTGGCCACTGTGAACAATGCTACAATAAACATGGGGCTACATGTGTCTTTACGTATCAATGTCTCTGAGTTTTGGGAATATATACTCAGTAGAGGGATTTAAAGCAGGTTTCAAAAGGTGACTGACTCAGGGCCTCTGCTGTAAGACAACCACAATAAAGTCAGGAAGAGAGACGCTGAGACCATTAGCTATCAGAGTCCCCGTATGCACACTGCTGCTGTGAACTAACTGCTGTGGAAGAGCAGTCCAGGGAGCAGGCAGCGCTACCTTCTGTGGCATTAGAAGCAGGCTAAGCATTGAGAAAAGCTTCACATCGCAGGTGACATTACAACTGTCACTGAAAGAAGAGTAGACTTTTGCCATGCAGAGCAGGTGAGATGTAGGAACAGCTTGAACAAAGCAAGGAAGAATCAAGGTGAGTGTATTCCCAGGAGACCAGCTTGTGATGCTAACATGTCTGGCCTTTATCCTGTGACAATTAAGTACAAGTCCACATTCTATTTATCTTTCTTTTACTAGCACTCAACATATAAATTATAAAATGTAGCTGGCTTGTCCTTCATGTATATTTGTTAGATATTATTCTGTGTTTAAACAAGAGAGGGAGTGTTAGGATCAGATACGAATTTTAGGAAGCTCATTCTGGTTAGGGTACAGGTGAAAGGTACTGGTGTGGACAAACTGGCAGGAGATGAATGTAGAAGTTGGGAAACTTTGAAACATGAGAATAAAGGACAACAACTGAGAAACACTATTGGAACACTTAAGAGGACTTGGCAGGTGTGTTTAAGTGGGGGAAGGTGTATAAGAGAGGATACTGTAGTTTTTTTAAACTTTAAAAAAATTTTAAATTACGGTTTACATTCAATATGATTCTGTATTAGTTTCAGGTATACAGCATAGTAGTTAGACAATCATACACTTTATAAAGTGTTTTACCAATATTTCCATACCCATCTGATACTATACATAGTTATTACAAGTATTATTAACTGTATTCCCTATGCTTTACTTTACATCCTTGTGTCTCTTTTGTAACTACCAATTTGTACTTCTTAATTCCTTACCTTTTCATCCAGTCCCCCAACCCCACTCCCCTTTGGGAACCGGACCCTGAAGTTTGAATTGCCATAGTGCCATTGCCCACATAGGCAACACACAAATAGACTTTTGAGGCTGATGTTGGTGAACTTATTCAAATCCTCCTGACTATGTCTCAGAACTTAAGGTAGATAGTTACTGATGATAAGCTATGTATTCACAGAAAATTAGGAGGAAAAATAATTATTAATGCTTTGTTTGGCTAAAAGGCTGTAGGCAGGCAATTAAAAATATATCAAAGGCAGGGTACAGGGAACAGATGGACAGCTGTCAGAAGGGAAGGGAAGAGGGGATGGGATGAAAGAAAGTGAAAGGATTAGTAAAAAATGTATATACATAACACATATAAACAGACAACAGGGTAGCAATAACCAGAGGGAAAAGGGAGGTGGAGGTTGGCGGAGGGGGGTAAAGGGGAAAACAGGCGTGGGAAGAGGCTTTGCCTAGGGCATGGGGGGCAAGATGGGGTGTGTAGAGGGTTTTATATTGAGTGGGACACCTGAAACCATGTCAACACAATAAATTAAAAACAAAAATTAAAAAAAGGGAAAAAAGATGAATGCATGAATAAGTGGAGCAGCAGAATAGGAAAATAAGAATATATCTAATTTGGCATTTTAGAAGGTGAAAAATGGTTCTTTATGGTACTAAATTCTGAAGATCTTCATATGCATTGGATAGTTTGTCCTGCTATAGGTTGACAATTAACTCCTTAAATAACCTTACATTATCAAATGTGGCATTATATATAGAATGAGAAAACTAGAGTTAAAAACATTTAAAGTAATGCTATTTTCTCCTCACATCCCTCAAAGAAAATCTATAAAATCTATAATTAAAAATAAAATTTAATGAACCCACATATAGAATACTATATAGTTTACAGAGAAATATTTTAAAATTGAATATAAGAAAAGACCTACCATTATCCTGGACAGGAAAATCAATTATTCTTCTTAAACTAATTTATGGGTTTAATAAAATTCTAATAAAAAAATCCCAGCAGATATTTTGAAACTTTATTAAATCATTCTAACATTCATCTGAAGAAGCCAAGAAAATTCTGAAAAACTGGAATAATGAAGGGACATCTATGTGATCTACCATTTATTAAAATATGCCATAAAAGTTGCAATGATTAAAATATCCCTAGCTCAGAAATTAGTACAGAGATCTATGGAACAGAATTTTTTTTTAAGATTTATATATAAGAATTTATTACAAGGAAGAGTTTAGTATATGAAAAAGTCAAAGCATTTTTGAAATATGGGACTGTGACTATTTGAAAAAAGTTAAAGTCATATCCTCACCTAATATCTTATTTTTTATAAAAATCAAAATAGTAAAATATAGTTTAGTTTCATTATATTTTAAAAAAATACTTCAATGATAACTTAATATTTTTAAACAAATGATATTATCTTCTTAACTTTAGTAGTATATTGCAGCAGTGAAAAAGCTGTTTTTGCTAACTTTGAGAAAACACCATAATTAGATGTGTTCACACGAAAATTGCTATAAACTATATTTTTGCTCTTTCCCTTTTAGCAAAATGATGAGACCAACTTCAAACATATGGAAAGATTTCTGCACTTATTACAAAGAGGAAAAATCTAATATGCAAATAATGTCAAAAAATATGCATGTCCAAGTACTACCAGGATGACCAGACAAACCCTTGCTTTCTGAGATGTATGAAAAAACTCATCTAAAATGGAGCAGATGTTTTGTTTTAAGACAGCCTCAAATGATATTAGTGAAACCCTAGAAATACAAAAACCAACCACAGAAACAACATATAAAGGAAACTGATCAGACAAAACTCCAACAAGTGGATATTATAGCCAAAGATTTTGAGCAAAGATTTTGAGGAATTCTCCACACCTACATTCTCCTTCCCTAAGAATTAAAGCTCTCTATAGCTACCCTGCATCTATATTGTTTCTATATTTTGTTTTCATTTTAAATTAAAGTATGGTTGGCATACACTATGGCATTAGTTTCAAATGGTTTTGTATCTATACTGGCAGTGTAGAGGACAAGTGCGAAAAGATCATAATTTTCTTTGTTCAAATCTAACATTGATGGATTCTTCTGCTCTCTAATTCTGCCTGTTTCTCAGAATTGGCCCAAACCACATAAATGAATAACTTCAACACAGCTGCAGAAAGCTCAGCAACAGTAATATTAGAGGTGGAATAACATGCACACTAGACTAGTGCTGTCAGAAGTAAAATACCATTGGGAAAGTGAAAATTCCATTTAGGGTCTGGTATTATCCAAGGATTTTCCACCATCCACTTTCATTCTAACCCCTAGATTTAGGTCTATGAAGGTACAAGTAAAAGATGACCCAGGATGTGAATAATGACAAGAGGGGAAGATCTTGGTTTTCCAAGGTTGGATGTCTCCACACCTGAATTATGAAGACTGACATTCTGGATGATTATCTCAGAGAACTGGCGGTGTTTGCCCTCATGCTGACATTCAGTTGTGCAAAGGAGGATAAGAGACAAGGGGCAGGGACCTGTATCAGAGGAAATTGGCCAGTGCCAGGCAGACCTTTCAGTATCGGGAAATCTTTCTCATTGGAGCCAATCTGCTGCTATGGAAAAGAACACAAAATATCCCCTTTCATTGTGAGAGTTCCTTTCCTCCCTCAAGAGACCCCAAATCTGGGAGAATTTCTTTCCTTTGTTATCCACCTGCACATATGACGCATCTGAAATACTGTTGAACCTTCTCTCCCAGGGCATATCACAGCTCTCTCTTATAATAAGGCACATCTTTATTCATGGTCTTTGGGGTTTGATTTCTACTTCTGGACCTCAGAGTGCAACCCTAAAAACTGGATTCTATATTTTTCTCCCAGGAAAGAGGATAAATCCTTCCCAGGGAACTAGATGTCTAAATGAGTACAAACTTCAATGAGAGGGGGCAGCTGATCTTCCTTCCCTTGTCTACAGGAGAATCTTTGGTTATGTAACTAACATGAATAAGATGTGGCAGCCATTCCACACAAAAGCCTAGAAAAAATTTGTGAGTAAAATATTCATTTAGAGTTAGAGAAAACCAGGCATCTTCCATTTGGTCCAAAGCCAGTTAGTTTTCCACGGCTAATTATATACTGAGCTACACTAGGTACTGCATTGAACAAATAAAATATTCACACCTTTCTTTCTCTTTCTCTTTCTCTCCCTCCTTTCAAGCCTCCCTCCCTGTTCCCTGTATTCCCCCTTCTTTTCTTCTTTTTTTTTTTTGTATTTTTCTGAAGCTGGAAACGGGGAGAGACAGTCAGACAGACTCCCGCATGCGCCCGACCGGGATCCACCCGGCACGCCCACAATGGGCGAAGCTCTGCCCACCAGGGGGCGATGCTCTGCCTCTCCGGGGCGTCGCTCTGCCGCGACCAGAGCCACTCTAGCGCCTGGGGCAGAGGCCAAGGAGCCATCCCCAGCGCCCGGGCTATCCTTGCTCCAATGGAGCCTTGGCTGCTGGAGGGGAAGAGAGAGACAGAGAGGAAGGAGGGGGCGGGGGTGGAGAAGCAAATGGGCGCTTCTCCTATGTGCCCTGGCTGGGAATCGAACCCGGGTCCCCCGCACGCCAGGCCGACGCTCTACCGCTGAGCCAACCAGCCAGGGCCACCTTCTTTTCTTCTTTTCCTACCCCTATTTATATATAATTGTATATTGGCAGGAGGTTGATAGGTTTCCCTTCTAGCTTAAATCCCCTTAATTTTATACATTTATAGAGCTGTTCATGTACAGGAACTAGAGATGGGCAAAGCTCTTCAACCAATCTCTCTTATGAATAAGTTACACCCATCTGGTTTAATTTAAGAAGGTTCTTGAATGAAGAAAGGAAAAAATAAGTTAGCTACCACTTGCCGACACACACTTGGTGAGCAGTTTATATAGTATAAAACCTTATGAGGTTGGTGTTGTCACTTTCCTTTTATAGACAAAGAAACAGTGCTCAGGATCATCCAGGTACAAGGCTGCAGAGCTGAGATTCAAACTCAGTTCTGATTCTAAAGCGGAGAGGACAAATTTGTGATATATGTGGTACTGCTCCCTTTTTCTGAGACCACAGTAGATAGTGGTAATAAATCCCAATACTCTCTCACTAATCTCAGAATTGGCCCAAAAATCCTTCCCAAGACAGGGTTCCAGGCACTTTTACCAGGAACTGGCCTCCAAGATGAAGCCTATTTGCTGCTAATGAGGGGGTGGTAGGAGAAAGGAAGCTACATAGGACAATGTCTGGAACTAAATGGAGGCAGATGTGAGACAATAATACACAAAGGACAATGGTTTACTTGATGAGAATGAAGACAAATGGCAGGGATGTGGGGGATGATGAGAGAAGATGTTGAAACAGCTCTGGAAGCAATGGCCGGAGCTGGAAGATGCTGGTTAGGGGAATATTTTGACAGACGTGTTCTGACAGTCTAAAATGCTCCTGAGGAAGTCATAAAGACTTGGATACAGCAAAGAAGGCTATAACTGACCTGATATGATTTGCCCTGGCTGTGGAGCCTGGTAGGAAGGGGGAAAAATGCATCAAGATGTTACGACAAATTTCACACGGAAAAGCAAACTTTCCAAAAGCTCAAGCCCTGTAATGAAGTTGTGTCTAAGAGAGTGAACACTGTGGAACTAAGGTGAGGAAGAATTACAGTTTTCTAGTTTGCTGGACTGAGTGGCTTCATTCAAGGATGAAGATTCAAACAAACAGCACCTCACACATGGTCCCAGAGTCAGACTGATGTCTAATTGAAGACCTGGCACCATAGCTTATTAGCTATGTGACCTTGGGTGAGTTGTTTAACCTCCCTGAACCATTTCAAACACAGAGAACAGCAACTACTTCCCAAAGGTTTTGTGAAGATGAACTAGATGACATACATGAAGGAACACAGGTACTGACAGTATATTGTTGGCACTCAATAAATGTGAGCTTGGTAAATAATTTAACGTCTGTGCATCTCCATTCCTTGATCTGTAAAATAAAAATAATAAAACCTGCTCTGCCTCTCTTACAGGGCAGTGGTTCTCACACTTTGATGTGCAAAGAATCTCTTTGGGTCCCTGTTCAAAATGCCAATATCTAGGAGACTCTTGTCTCCTAAATCCCATGTGACTTTGACATTAGAGGAAAAGAGGAGCAGCATCCTTAATCACAACGGCAATAACTGATAACTTTGGGCTTGGGTAAGTAATTAAGTTGTTTCTCTAATCAGGAAAGAAGTCCTTTCCAGAAAAAAAATATGTATATATGAAAATAAGTTTAGAAGTAGCCATTAACACAATTCTCAGCTAGGGAGCAGACCTCTGCAGTAGCCAGTGTCCTTTTGTTAATGAGCACTGAACAGCTGCTGGGAGTCTTTACTTCCCTAGAGCCTTAGATAAAAATTCTCTTCTTATGTACTAGGAAGAATAAATTGTTCTTTCCTCCTGTATTTGGTCAAATCATATAACTTTCATAGTTGAAATAAAACAACAGTTACTAGGTAGGACATTGTAATAATTTGTGCCATCAAATTGTCCCTAGCAGTACATCTTCCCACTACAAACTAGAATTTGGTAGCTAAGCAGGCTTCTAGGCAGGAGGCAGAGTGGTGATCACTCTCGTTATACTGACGTGTTATTGTAGCACATATTTCTAGTTTCAATCCTTTCTCAGTTCTCAGAACTACTTAAAAGGCTATATCAAGCCCTGGCCGGTTGGCTCAGCGGTAGAGCGTCAGCCTAGCGTGCGGAGGACCCGGGTTCGATTCCCGGCCAGGGCACACAGGAGAAGCGCCCATTTGCTTCTCCACCCCTCCGCCGCGCTTTCCCCCTCTGTCTCTCTCTTCCCCTCCCGCAGCCAAGGCTCCATTGGAGCAAAAATGGCCCGGGCGCTGGGGATGGCTCTGTGGCCTCTGCCCCAGGCGCTAGAGTGGCTCTGGTCGCAACATGGCGATGCCCAGGATGGGCAGAGCATCGCCCCCTGGTGGGCAGAGCGTCGCCCCTGGTGGGCGTGCCGGGTGGACCCCGGTCGGGCGCATGCGGGAGTCTGTCTGACTGTCTCTCCCTGTTTCCAGCTTCAGAAAAATGAAAAAAAAAAAAAAAAAAAAAAAAGGCTATATCAAATCATACTCCAAAAAAGCAGTTAGAAAAAACCAATCGTTTCATTTTTGAAATACATTTCTTAAAAATGGTGGCTAACATTTCTTTATGTGTCAACTGTCCCAGAAACTGTGCTGAGTTCTTTAAATTCGTTATCTCATTTAACTTCACAACAAGTCTAAGAAATAGGTAATTTCATTAGTCCCATTGTACGGCTGAGAAAACTAAAGTTTTAGAAAGATTAAGTAATTTCTCAAGATGACCTAGCAAGTGGCCAGCCCAGGTTTTCAAACTGCATGCCCTTCACCAATCTGCTTAGTTCTCTTCCCCCAATCCTGCTATATTGATTCACCACAGTAGAAAACAGAAGGCTGCTGTTTCAAAAGGTCTTTTTGGAGGAAGAGATCTATGAAGTAAAAAATCCCTATGGCCCACAAAAGTCACAAGGAGAGCCTGTGTATAGGAACATAATGAGTTTCCATTCTCATCCACCCATACAACCTTCATTATTATCTATGCTTTGGGTGTAAGTGGAGTCTACAAATCAACATTAGGCACTTAGTAGAAGTACTGGTAATTAGACACAACTGAAGATACAAATTCTGGATTAAAAAGCATTTTCTTTTCCATTTCTGGTTTATAGACGATTGAGCAAATAACAAACATCTGCGTGCTTTTTGTTTTCTCATTCCCTTCTGCTTTTATCTTCTCTGCCCAAAGTAGAATGCTTCCCATAGCTCTCTGGGCCATCATGGGAGCTAAAGGCCCTGTCTAGCTTTCTGTTCTAACACAGGTTCAGATTAGAATATTCCACTAGCAACTCTGCAATGTTAAGATAACTTCTATTATTCATTCATTTATTCAACAAATTTGAGCACCTACTAATACTAGGCTTTTTGCCAGCACTGCATATATATAGGCAAATACAACAAACAAATTTACCACCTTCATGGAGCTCATAATCTATAACCAACAAATAAATAATAAGTATGCAGTTACAGATTGTGATAAATGACATGAAGAGACCTGACCGCGTGAGCTGATGGAGAATTACGTAGCTAGCTTACTCAAGAAAGGACCCTGACACAGGAGGAGAAACCTGGCATGTGGCAAGCAGAGAGAATACTTTGGAGTCTAGGTAGAAAGAAGAGCCTATGGCAAGGCCCCCCAAATAAAGAGAAGCTCAGCACACACTAGGTCACTCGGGCCTGAGTGAACTAAGAGAAAAGGAAAGCTGGAAAAGACGAGAATGAAGAGTTGGGCATTGCAGAGCCTTGTCAGACATGGTAAGGAGATTACATTTCATTCTAGAAGTAATAAAAAGTCTTTAAAGAGTCTTCAACAGTGACTGACATGTGAATTATTTTATAAAAGATTTTCTGGCAACTGAGTGGCAAATAGATTGGAGAGGACAAGAATGGAAGCAAAAAGAACCAATAACGAAGCTATTGAAATGGCCCAGGTCGTGAGTTCTCCAAATTGTAATTCTTTTGTTGTTATCTGTTCTACTGCCTCCCCTCACGTAAAGCAGGGCTCATACTCCAACTCAATGTGGTACAAACATGTTAGTGAAACACTGGTTCTTCAAGATGGTCTCTGAAAATAAGACTCCGGTCAAATAAACTTAAGAAATTCTGCATGCTAAATCCCCTTCTTAGAGATTCATAATGTAAACCAGTGGTCCCCAACCTTTTTGTGGGCCACAGACCGGTTTAATGTCAGAAAATATTTTCATGGACCGGCCTTTAGGGTGGGACGGATAAATGTATCACGTGACCGAGACAAGTGTCAAGAGTGAGTCTTAGAAGGATGTAACAGAGGGAATCTGGTCATTTTTTAAAACATTGTTTGGACTTAAATATAAATAAAACGGAAATAATGTAAGTTATTTATTCTTTTTCTGTGGACCGGTACCAAATGGCCCACAGACCAGTACCAGTCCGTGGCCCGGGGTTTGGGGACCACTGATGTAAACTAATGTATTAAAAGTTCTAGGAAGCATTTCAGTCAATTTGTATATCCCAGTATTTCTCAAACTTACTTAATTATGGAATCTTTTATTTTTTCCCCTCCACATGTTAATATCCTACAGAACTGATGTTCTCCAGAGCACACTTAGGAAATGCTACTATAAGTCATTCTAACCAAGAGTTAACCCCATGTTGCTTGGTTTACTGGGCCTCCTCTTCTCCTCCTCCCTATTATTTCAATGATTTAGACAATATTTTCTGACTTCACATATATTACATGAGGACATCAGCCTTTGTATGTCTTATTTTTTCTCATTTGTACTATTTTCTGTCAACTGTTCCTTTACTTTTACATTATAAAGGTTCATGAAGCTCTAAATCTTTTCAGTAAGCATAATTTTCTTCCTCTATGGATTAATTCCTCTATGTCAGTAATAGTTTGTCTCAAATTTTCTGTCTCTGTCTAAGCTCTGTGTATAAATTTTCTTGATTTTATCTTCCAATTCTTTTATTAGACTTTTTCTTTTGAAAGTTTTTTGGAGATATAATTTTATACCATATAATAAACCCTTTTAAGGGTTTAAATCAATAGTTTTAACATTATTTTTACAGAGTTGTGCAACCAATATAATCTATTGATAATTCTAGAATATTTAATTTTAAAAAGAAACCCCATTATCGATGAGCAGTCACTCTCCACGTCTGCACAATCTCCACCGGCCTCAAGCAACTACTAATCTACATTTTGCCTCTACAGATTTGTCTATTCTGGACATTTCATATAAAGAGAATCATGCAGTATTAGGCCTTCTTACAGTTAACATGTTTTCAAGGTTCATCCATTTTGTAACATGTATTGGTATTTCATTTCTTTTTATTATCAAATATTATAATATCCTCTCCTGACTCAGAGCCTATCTGCTAGGCAGATTGGCTGTCTCTTCCTAGAGCCCATATTCTCTGGGTTGCTGTTTCCTTACTCTGCTTAATCTGTTGCCAGGCTTCCATGTGTTTAGCTGTCTTATAGAAATCTTTCAAAATCTCTCATCTGTTGATGATCCCTCTTTTGTGCGTTTATTATTAGAGTTTGTTTTTTTTTATCAGTTTTTAATAGGAATTAGAATGTGGTTTCGGGAGAAAGTGAAGGAGCGTGGGCTCAGATCACTATCCTGAACTTGAATACCTAATATATCTTAAAACCATCCTTTGTTGTTCCAGAGATACTGAGCTGAGTATGAATGTATTTCATTTTGGTGTAACTTGCTTTTGAAAAGCTCTTTTCCTCCTCCACCATAATGGCATTTGAAAGAGAGATAACTATCCAAAGGGTAGAAGTCTTCCTTTATTAATTCCTTCCTTTGTCTCATGGCACTTTGCTGAGATATCCAGCAATAAATCATGACTGCCTTAACTTTGCTCCTCTCTTCTGCCATTTACCTTAACTCAGTCCTCCATCATCTCCCAGTGAAATAGACTCCTTACTGAGCTCTTCGATCTCTTACTTTTGACTTCGAAATCTATCTGGCACACAGAGTAAGTTAAGTAGACTCTAGTATATGTGGCTACCCTTGTAAATATCCTATAAGGGCTTTCTATTGTTCATATAATAAAATACACAATTGCTTTACCATGGTATACATGGTCCAGTAATGACGAGGTCCTTGCTTGCCTTATCTTATCTCCTATTACTCTCCTTTCGCTCACAATACTTCCCCGTTTTCTATTCCTCTTCCTCAGATGCCTTAAACTTGTTTCTGACTCAGGACATTGACAGACATAACTTAAAACCTCTACCTAGAACGTTCCACCTTCTACTCTTTGAACAGCTAGGTCTATCATTCCTTTGTTCCAGGCTTAATTAAGTAACTTGTTCCTCAGAAAAGTCTTCTCTGATCACATTGTCCAAATAGCTCTCCTAACCCAGGGTACCCTGATCATTTCCTTTGTAGAATTACATGCAATTTGTAATAATTGGTTTTCTTATGTACTATGGCTCTCTCTTGGTTTTATTCATCAACATATACTCAGAACTTAAGCAAGGATCAAGCACAAAATAGGAGTTCAACAAATATTTATTGAGAGGGAATTTAGTACTCATCTCCCTGTGATTTAAAGTTCTCTTTAAGGGCCTCAAAAGGAGCCTTAGTAAACATGCTTTCAATGAATATTTGTTTTTCTTGACACTACTGCATCATCATCATAAAAAAAAACAGATTAGGTCTTTATTGTAGCAGACATAGCAATGAACTCCAAATAAGTTAAAAAAGCTTAACATTGAAAATTAAAACATTTAAAAAGTCTAGATGAAAAAGAAATAGTGCCTTTATCCTAACTGTGTAAAGAAAGAAATAGAAAAGACTATCAATAAGAAAGCAGACAAGACTAATTATAGAAGTAATAAACTTCTGAAACAATAAAACATGTTTCAAATAAGGAAGCAATTGATTAAGATAAAATTGTAATTACATAGATGATGCATAAAAGTTTACAAAGGAAAAACAGAGGAAACTGTTCTAACCCTAAAGAGCAATTCTTCATGCCTTTAGATAAAATCAATTACTAGTGCTAGTACTAGCCAGTTCCCAAATGAGGAAATGAAAATAATAAAACAGGAATTTTATTAAGTATTTCCCATATTCCAGGCAACACACTAGTCCCTGAAGATGCAAACATGAAGATTTTATCTCTGTCCTAGTGAGTTTGTATCCGAACTGGAAAGATAGTCCTGTTTGGTCCTGTAAAAAGCTTAGGTAAAAATTAGTTTGGCTCTATAAAACTAAAGCTAAACATTATGATTTATATAAGTAATCATAATTTAGTTAAATCACTATTTATACAATGATCTAAAATGCTTCACAATCACATTTATGCATACTGTTTTTGGGTCATATAAACTTAGAGCCAGTTGTTGAATAAGACAGTATTTATTCAACAAGCACTTTTAAGGCACCTATTGTATTCCTAGGTTTTAAGGCTACAGAATGAATAAAACATAGTTTTATGATATTAGTTCACAGTGTATTAGGGGAGGCAGATATGTAAATAAATAAATTACCATCAGTTTGATAAGTGCTAGAGCAGAAAAATAAACAAAGTGCCATACTAGGACAGAGGAGGTGATAAGAAATATTGCTTTAAAATATCAGAGAAAATCTATTGGAAAGAAGAAAAATTAGGGGAGAGGGTGGTATTCCAAAGAAAAGACCACAAGATAAAAAGATACAAAAGTAAAAAGTATATGGTAAATTCAAAATTTACATATACTTTGATAGCTAACGGCAGGTTGTGCAAAAAGATATAGCTATACACTAGCTTCAAAATGAGGCAGGCACCTGATCTTAAAGCCCAGAGGTACATGATAAAGGGTTTGGATTCCAAGTAGAAGTGATTTGATCACATGTTGTATTTTAAAAAAAAACACCAACACTCAGAAATCTATATAAAGCAATTATTAGAGTCTGAGACTAGATACGGAAAAATCATTTAGGAGGAAAAATGATAAGATTTAAAATTTAAAAAAATGACAGGATATGAGTGATACTAAGATGTCAGAAATAATAGAACTTAATAAGTAACTGATGGAGTATGTGAACGAAGGAGAGGAATGAATCTGAAATGGCCTCTTGGTCTGTGCCTAAGGCAAAATGGAATTGCGTCATTAACCAAACCTGGGATGCGAGAGAGGAGACAACATAAGGACTTGGAAAATGTTCAGTTCTTTTCATAGTTAACAGAATTCAACTTTAAACAACTATGAGAAATCTTGCATCAATTAAAATAAAGTAAATTAATAGAAATGATAATACTCATTGTTGTGGGCTATTGGGGAAAAATTCACTATACATTGCTGCCCTGCAACCTGATGAAATTGTTCTGAAAAAAAAAATCTGGCAACAAATATAAGAGTCATAAAAATTATCATATACATACTTTGTCCCAGAAACCCAACTTTTTGGAATATAGCCCAAGGAGGTAATTCAAAAGAAATAAAAAACCTATTTGTATAAAGATGTTTATAGCTGTGCTATACATTACAGAGAAAAACTGGAAAGAGTCCACATGCCCAACTCAAGGGAAGGCTTTGGTACATTACTGCAATGGACTATTTTATTGCTATTAAGAAAGACAAATATGAGAACTATGTAGAAATAAAGAAAGGTATAAATATAAAGCAATAGGTAAACCATGCAGAACTCAAAATGATACATATACAGTGATCACAACTATGTAAAATTATATCTGTATAATCAAGAGAACTGGAAAAGACTACAGAGCTGGTAATTTAGAGTGCTGACATTTTTGTTATTGTTGGTTGAGTTGCTGGGAACGTTTATGTGTTTCAAGTTATATTTCACTGTATAGTTAGTACATATACATTAAGAAAGATAAATCTTTATTTTTTTCCTGGCAGAGGATAAAATAAAGTGCTCACGAGGACCTTTCCTTGCCCTAAGTGATTTTCTCTAGTCTCTTGAGTATTGTTAGTTTTTGGATGTATAGGGAGGTGAACTCCACCCCTTGCTACCACAGCATCCAGTTACTGCTCATTTCTTTTATCTGTCACTTATTATTGTATCCAAATTTCCTGACTTATTCATAACAAACCAGCATCTCTGCTCACATTTACAGCATGTACGCAACTTGGATGCTCTAACTATACCTATTTATTGGGTAGAAGTGTCTCCTCAGTGTGACTTTTTAAACTCTGGTCTAGAGAAATATTTGTTTCTTACCTTCTGCTACCCTGGTGGAATTAATTAAGGCCAATCCTCTGGATTCCATTTCTTCTAACCTTAAAGGACTCCTCACTTGGTAATATCTTTGATCTCTGTATTTTCGAGCTCCACTCCTTGACCCCTGCATCTCCCTTAGCTTTTCTGCTCTCCTTCACAGTAAACATTCTGCTAAGGATTCTTGTCCATATTATTGTTTCCAATCTCTTACCCCCTGTTCACTCTTCAAACTATTGTGATCTGCCTTCTGTTCCCACCATTCCACTGAACTGTGTTATTCAAAGTTATTAATCTGCTTGTTGCCAAATCTAATGGCACTTTTCTATCTTCCTGTTATTTGACCTCCTGGCCTCCTAGCAACACTTTCCCCTTACTTAAAACTTTTGGTTCCTGTGACACCTCAACTCTCTCTTTTCTCTTACTTCTGAGGTCATTCTTTTTTTCTCCCTCTAAATGTGAGAGTTTCTCTGGGTTATATCCTAAGCCTTTATCTCTTCTCTTTCCACATTCTTTCTAACTGATCTCCTTCATTCCCAGAGCCTTAAATCCTATTTGTATGCTAATGACTTCCAAAATTAATATCGGTAGAAGAAATCTTAATCCCTTGACTCATTCAGTGATATACTTGACATCTTCATTTAGATTCAAATATAGTAACTATTATATAACATAAAAACTATAGTCATGATTTTCTTCCTAGATGTGTTACTCCACCAGTTTTCCCATCTCTGTAAATAATACCATACACCCAGTTGTTTACACATTCCTATGTCATATCACTATACTCTTATTCAATATATCAACACCTTTGGATTTTACCTCCAACAATATATTCTATTGCTGCCATCTTAGTCCACTGCTTCCTCTTCAATCTATACTGATCACAAAAATTATGGCATATTTCAAAATGAATATGAAGCGATAAAATATCCCCTAATTTTTGTGAGCAGTATATTTTGCATAAAGTAGAGATAACTTTTTTTTAATGAGAGAGAAAGACTGAGACAGAAACAGGGACACAGAGAGACAGAGACAGACAGGAATGGAGAGAGAGAGACGAGAAGCATCAACTTGCGGCATGTTAGTTGTTTATTGATTGTTTCTCATATGTGCCTTGACCAGGAAGTTCCAGCATAGCCAACAATCCCTTGCTCAAACCAGCAACCTGGGCTCAAGCCAGCAACCATGAGATTTTGTCTATAATCCCACACTCAAGCCAGCAACTCCGTACTCAAGCTGGTGAGCCTGCACTCAAGCCAGATGAGCCCACACTCAAGCTGGCAAGCTCGGGGTTTTGAACCTGGGTCCTCAGCATCCCAGGTAGACTCTCTATTCACTACACCACCACCAGTCAGGTGAGACAGTACACTTTTTGTATAATAAATCAAATTGTTTCTCCCCTTCCCCCCAGCTTAAAGACATCCACTATACTTAGAAGAAATTCAAAGTCCTTCAATATGCCCGTAAGTTCCTATATAATATGACCACTATAGTATTTCCCCATGTATACATATACAGTGATCACAAATAAGATGCACCTTATTTTGGGGGCCTGAAATTTGAAAAAAAGTATATTACATCAAGTTACTGAACTCAAGTTTTACTAATCATAAAGTTCATACAACTCCTCATCAAGCGCGTAAAAGTGGGAAGAGCAAGTAAAAAAATCTACAACCACTGTATAAGACACACCCAGTTTTTAGACCTCAAATTTTTCCCAAAAAGGTGCGTCTTATACATGGGGAAATACGGTCATTATTTCTCTAGCTATTCCTTTCTTTAGCCAACCTGGCCCTCTTTGCATCCTTGGGGGGCCTTGCACATGCTTTTCTTTCTAGCAAGAACACTATGTTAATTTCTTACTTTGTCTAGTTAACACCTAGTTATTTAGATTAGACTACAATGTAAATATCTCTCTTCCTATTATTTGTGATTTCATTAAGGAAATTTTTCCATGACCTCCCATTCAGTCAAGTCTCAGCCCTTGGATTTATTCATAGTACCATGTACCTTTACTTGGTATTGTCTCAGTTTTAAGATCAGTTGCTTAATGTCTATGTCTCTGCTACTATATTATAGACTTCATGAAGCAGAGAAAGTATCTGGTTTTTCTTTTAAAATTTTATTTATTGATTTTAGCTAGAGAGGAAGGAGGAGAGAGAGAGAGAGAGAGAGAGAGAGAGAGAGAGAACTTCAATCTGTTCTGTGTGTGCCCTGGCCGGGGACTGAACTGGCAAACTCTGCACTTCAAAGTTCTAACCAATCCAGTTATCTGGCCAGGGCAAAAGTATCTGTTTTGAGTATTACATATCCAGCTCCTAACATGGTACTTGTCACATATCAGTTACTCAAGAAATATTTCCAGAATGAATGAATAAGTGATACTGGGTCATGTTTCTGAGAAGATACTGTCAGCCTCATGACAATACATCAATCAAATCATTAAAGAAAAAAGATAATCCAAAAGCATTACTAGATGGACATAAATGACAGTTACTGGCTTTGCTTGATTATATATTATGAACTGAGAATAAAGTTCTACACATGTGATTTCCCTAATTATAACAAGTAAAAGGAAACCAACTTCTCTCTCTCTCTCTCTCTCTCTCTCTCTCTCACACACACACACACACACACACACACACACAGAGGTTCATTTTAAAGTTAATTTAAAGTATGCAAAGGGAAGCCCAGAGCTGCATTTGTGGGTGGGTGCCAAGGTCATGAAATTGTTCTGCAAGAAAAGAGGGAAGTTGTTACTGAGAGAAAAGGGGATAAAAGGATGGGAAAAGCACAGGAGTTGAAGTAAGGGCTTTAGGATTCTTTGTATAGAGGAAAATGTCTAAAACCAATTTCAGATTGTTAATGTTACTACGATGTAAATCTTTCTGCCTTTCCAAATCTTTAGTAATATCTGCTATGTTAATTAGCTTAGATCAACACTAATCCACCAAATAAGGGATCAGAGAGAGTCACAAGAGCCCTCAAGCCACAAAGCCCATCTGAGGGGTTGGCTAAAGGTTTCTTTTTCTTCAGATACCTGCATTTGTAATCACATGGCATTTATCAAACCTATCTTGGGTTGTGCATTTCACTGGAAAATGTCTTACTCATCTTTGAATTTGCAGGAATATCAATACCTATCCAAGAGTATAACAAGCTGCTACATAAAAGGTGTGCCTTGGTGCATACTCTGTTCCAGATGAAGTCCTGACTCTCCCAACTTCATTGTTCCTACCCTTCCAGCTGCAGCTGACTCTCCACTTTCGATCTTGGATTCAACACACGCTTTCAACTTTCCTCGTGCCATTCCTTCTGACACAGATGCTCACTATTTGATCTGGACCTGGCCTACCAGCAGTACTAGGAAGAGAGCTTTTAATATAGTGCTTCACCTATAATCAATGCTTCAAAAATGATTATTGGATTCAGTCAAAATTAAGTAAGTCACAGCCCTGGCTGGTTGGCTCAGTGATAGAGTGTTGGCCCAGCACATGGATGTTCTGGGTTTGATTCCTGGTCAGGGCACACAGGAGAAGCTCCCATCTGCTTCTCCTCCCCTCCCCCTCTTGCTTCTCTTTCTCTCTCTCTCTCTTCTCCTCCTGTAGCTATGGCTCGATTGGAGCGAGTTGGCCCCTGGCACTGAGGATGGCTCTATGGCCTCCGCCTCAAGCACTAAGAGCTCAGTTGCTAAGCAATGGAGCAATGCCCCAGATGGGTAGAGCATTGCCCCCTAGTGGGCCTGCTGGGTGGATCCTGGTTGGGGTGTATGCAGGAGTCTGTCTCTCTGCCTCCCCATCTCTCACTGAATAAAAAAAAAATCAATTAAGTAAGTCACATGACAGCAATTCTCCAGAATACCTGTTACTCTATTGGTTAAGTTTTGCTTTAATCTACAAGTAATTGTAGTGTATCTCAACTTTTTGAACCCAGCTCTAATGGCTAGGATTTTGTCAAGTTTTACTTTCTATAAGAGGACACAAGAATAAAGTAGATAATGTTTTGCTTTTTAAAAGACATAAAAGGATGCTATAAAATCCTGCAGTATTAACTGTGCCTTTAAAAATAATGCATGCTTTCCAACCTATCTTGGAGATTGTGATGTCGCTCCTCAACCCTACTGCCTTCTGCTGGCTGTGGAGGGTCTAGAGAGATGAATGTTATTCCACTGCTTGATGGAGAATCCCTGATTTACAGTGGGGGAAATCACTATGGAAAAAATCTCTCTGTCCTCTTACACACAAAATAACCACGAAAAATACAAATACATTAATTCATTACATTTAATGAACAATGTTATAAGAACTGCTAAATAATCTGACCTACCCATCTAGGAGGGCGATGACATTCTTCCTGGGCCGCCCAATATTAGGGCCATACAAGCTGGCTCTCGAGTAAATCCGGATGGGCTGCAACAGGCTCTTCAGCTGGATGTAATCCTTTCCCAACTGGCTGCCATTTACTGCCCGGCCATGCATGGTCCGATAATTATTTGGCTCTACATTAAAAGAAGACACACAAGTCAGAGTTCAGAGGGTAAGGCTCCGCCAACCCTTTCCTGTCCACAAATCTCTGCCTTTTTCTTAACAATGTGAATAAAATAATCAAAATAGGGTCTGAACTAGTTTAACTTGAGGAACCACCCAAGAACAAAGTCAAATGGCATCTTGCCATTCTATTCATTTTCAAACTAATCTTCACAAAATATCACCTAATTCACAACAGACAAACAATATTAATTTTCAGGTGATATTTTATAATGAGTGCTATACTGGGTTGAACAGTGTCTCCCTAAATTTATGTCTACCTGAAACTTCAGAATGTGACCTTATTCGGAAATAGAGTCTTAGAAGATGTAATTAGTTAAGACAAGGTGATGAGGGATTAGAGTGTGCCTTAAATCCAATAACCAATATCTTTATAAGAGAAAGGAGAGGAGGTTCAGGTACACAAACACACAGGGAAGAAAGCCATTGGGCAGCAAAGACGGGAGAGATGCGGCTGTGCCAAGGATTGCTGGCAGACCAGAAGCTGGGAGAGAGGCACAGAACAGATTGTTCCTCAGAGCCTTCAGAAGGAATCAACCCTTGCAATCCTTGGATTTCAGACTTCAGGTCTCTTAAATAGTGAGAGGATATATTTCTATTGTTTTATACTACCAAGCTCATGGTAATATCTTATGAATGGCCTAGAAAACTAATACAAATGGTAGAAAAGGAAAGTGTCATAAATATGGTCCTTGTACCAAAAAGTTAGAAAATTTTATTAATGTTTAATAATAATAAAATAGCCAAGTGAAGTAATTTAGAGAAAAATCCTCTCTTTTAGTTTTTCTTAACTTGGTAGTTCTAAAGGGCAAGGAAAGTCATAAATACCAGCAGCTCAACTGCAGGAGGGGGCTAACTTAATTTGGAATGAAGCACATAATCCAAGAAGATATATAGGCTAGATTGAGGTTTTGGTACCGGTAGGGGCAAGAAACAGACCAACAGAGTTAAAAGAAATGTATCAGGGAGATCTGGAGAACAAGACAGCCACAGTGGTTGATAAGCTCACATATACTCCTTATAGTCCAGAAGGCTGTGTATGCTTAGGAGAGACTGGAGAGGGCATTAGTTATCTATGCATTCCCAGATGAATGCGAAACCTGGTATGTTTATATAAGAGACATGAGAAGGTGTGTCAGAAAGTAAAAGTCAGACAGACTTGTAAACTGCCTAAATTTTTAATGTGTCCCCCAACCCACATACAGATCCATTGGAAAAGGGTGGAAGCTTTGCTGGCTCAATGTAAGCATAACCTCTGATGAATCATTGACACACTATTAAGCTATGTTGACTCAGAGTAACCCTTAGGAAGCTGGCCTTAAAAATAAAAAAAACGATTTAAAAATAAAAAATTTAAGTGATATTAGCAGGTACACAATGTAAGAAAGACAGACACTACAGAATTAGTCCAGACAAACAAAAAGAAACAATAAAAATTACCTCTGGGGTGGATGATTTGCAATTCAGGGTTGCTCTTCATATTATATAAAATTACTTTTCAACAACAAAAAAATTTATAGCATGCAAAGAAATAAGAAAATATGACCATACATAAGAAAAAAAAAAGCACTAAATAGAAACTCTCTTAGGAGGTCCAAATGTTAGACTTAGCAGATAAAGATTTCACAATTGCTATTATTAATACTTCATGTTCAAAGAACTAAAGGGAACAATAAAAATTAAAGGAAAGAGAGATTCCAAGATGGCAGTGAAGTAGGCAGATGCACAGACTGCCATCTCCCACCACCAAAATGGATTAAAAATTAATTTAGAAACAACCATTGTGAAAAACCAACTTTGGACTAAAAGAACAGGACTAAAAAACCAAGGAGCACAGAAGAATCCACACCAATCCTGGTAGGGAGTGTGGGGGCACAGTGGGGGCTCCCTTGCTCCCAAGTGTGAGGGGAGGCTGAGTTTGAGGTCCAGAGGGCTCTCATTACAAGGAGAGAGACCCTGAGAGGCGAGGGCACTCAGTCTCAGAACCGGAGACCCAGCCTAGAAACCCAGGGACTGGAGGAGACAGTTGGACAGCATCGAGTGGGGAGAAGAGCGAAAGTTCTATACGAGGAAAGTGGTTAGGGTGCCTTAAAGGAACAAAGCAGAAAATATCACTCACAGCCACTTGCCTAGGGCTCCGGAGGCGAGTAGGGCTGAGAGGATTGACTGGTCATGCATGAGAAAAGTGGGGAGAGCAAGACAAACGGTGATGGGGAGAAGAGTGCCTGGGCTGACCTGAGTTAAGCTGACTCATTCTTCAGTGTGGTGGTGGCCATAGCTGGGGGAGGGGCTGATTCCCCTGCCCAGCACAAGCTTAAATAGGATCCAGGTGTCCCACCTCCAAAAAGCTCTCCAGCTCCAATCAGCATGAAAATCACCACAAAAAAGAGGAAGTAAGGAGGGGCAGTGATTCAGGTTTCTGGGGAGAACCGAGCTACACTTCGCCCTTCATACTGACAACCAGCCCCACTCACAGAGAGTAACTGGTAGAACACACCTTCAGATTCACACCCACTGCATTCCTGGATACAGTTTCAACTAAGCCCCCTGCTGAGATCAACAAACAAGCTCCCTGATGAGTTAAGCAAACAGACGGCAGGCAAATCAAGACTTTAAAGTGGCTCTACTAGTTAAGAAGACCGCATCTCAAACAAGCCTGCAAACCACACACAGAAAAAATGGGAAGACAGAGGAACGTAAGCCATATGAATCAACAAGAAAAATTCCCAGAAAAAAACTGGATGAAATGGAATTAATTAAATTACTGGATGCAGAGTTTAAAATAATGATTGTTAGGATGCTTAAGGCTCTCAAAGCTACAATAGATGAACTTAATGAGCACCTAAATAAAGAAATTGTAAGCATCAAAAAGGACAGTGAAATTATAAAAAAGAACCACACAGAAAAGATAAACACAATATCAGAAATGAAGACTACACTAGAAGAAATTAAAAGCAGGATGGATGAAGCAGAGGATCAAATCAGCAACTTAGAGGACAAGATAAGCAAAAGCAGGGAAGCAGAACAGCATAAAGAAAAGAGGATCAAAAATGTCTAAAGAAACTCTAAAAGAGCTCTGTGACAACATGAAGAGAAACAATATCTGCATAATAGGGGTTCTTGAAGGATAACAGAAAGAACAAGGGATAGAGAACCTGATTGAAGAAGTCATAGCCAAAAATTACCCTGAATTGATGCAGGAAAGAGTCATACTAGATCAACTGGAGTTAATCGATATCTTCAAAACCTTTCACCCTAAAGCAGCAGAATACACATTCTTTTCAAGTGTTTATGGTACATTCCATAGGATAGACCACATGTTAGGGCATAAAATGAGTCTCAACAATTTTAAAAAGGTTGAAATCATATCAAGCATCTTCTCTGATCACAATGGCATGAAACTAGAAAATACTACAATAGAAAAACTGACAAACATTCAAACATTTGGAAACTAAACAGCGTGTATTAAATAACAAATAGGTCAACAATGAGATCAAGAAAGAAATAAAAAATTTCCTTGAAAAAAATGAAAATGAGCATACAACAACTCAAAATTTATGGGATACAGCAAAAGCAGTCCTGAGAGGGAAGTTCATAGTATTACAGGCATACTTTAAGAAGCTAGAAAAAGCTCAAATAAACAACCCTGCAACTAAAAGAATTAGAAAAAGAACAGCAAGTCAAGCCCAAAGGATGTAGAAGGAAGGAAATAATAAAGATCAGAGTGGAAATAAATGACATAGAGGCTAAGTAAACAATACAGAGGATCAATAAAACCAAGAGCTGGTTCTTTGAAAAGGTAAACAAGATTAATAAACCTTTAACCAGACTCACCAAGAAAATAAGAGAAAGGACTCAAATAAATAAAATAAGAAATGAAAGTAGAGAAGTAACAACAGACACAGCAGAAATACAAAGGATTGTAAAAAAAAATACTACAAAGAACTGTATGCCAAAAACTAGACAACCTAGATGAAATGGATAAATTCATTGAAACATATAATCTTTCAAAAATCAATTGAGAAGAATCAGAAAACCTAAACAGACCAATTACAACAAATGAGATTGAAACAGTTATCAAAAACTCCCAACAAACAAAAAGCTCTGGGCCTGACAACTTCACAGGTGAATTCTACCGAATATTCAAAGAAGAACTAACTTCTATCCCTCTCAAGTTCTTTCAAAAAATTCAAGAGGAGGGAAGACTTGCAAGCTCCTTTATGAGGAGACCATAATTCTGATTCCAAAACCAGGCAAAGACAATACAAAGAAAGAAAACTATAGGCCAATATCTCTGATGAACTTAGATGCTAAAATCCTCAACAAAATATTAGCAAACCAGATCCAGCAATACATGAAAAAAATCATACATCATGATCAAGTGGGATTTATTCTGAGGAAGAAAGGCTGGTACAATATTCACAAATCAATCAATGTGATTCATCACATAAACAAAAGGAAGAAGAAAAACCACATAATATCAATAGATGCAAAACAAGCATGATAAAATCCAGCACCCATTTATGATAAAACTCTCAGCATAGTAGGAATACAGAGAACATACCTCAAGATAATAAAAGCAATCTATGACAAACCCACAGCCAACATCATCCTCAATAAAAAAAAGTTAAAAGCAATCCCCTTAGGATCAGGAACAAGGCAGGGGTGCCCCCTTTCACCACTCTTATTCAACATAGTTCTGGAAGTCCTAGCTATAGCAATCAGACAAGAAGAAGAAATAAAAGGCATCCAAATTGTAGAAGAAGAGTAAAACTATCATTATTTTCTGATAATATGATACTGTACATAGAAAACTCTAAAGTCTCAGTCAAAAATCTACTGAACCTGATAAATTAATTCAGTAAGGTGGCAGGATATAAAATTAATATTCAGAAATCAGAGGAATTTTTATACACCAACAATGAACTGTCTGAAAAAGAAATTAAGAAAACAATCCCCTTCACTATTGCAACAAAAAAAAATAAAGTACCTAGCAGTAAATTTAACCAAGGAGGTTAAAGACTTGTACTCAGAAAATTATAAAACATTGATAAAAGAAATCAAGGAAGATACAAACAAGTGGAAGCATATACCATGTTCATGGAAAGAAAGAATAAACATCATTAAAATGTCTATATTACCCAAAGCAATTTGTAAATTCAATGCAATTCCTATTAAAATACCAATGACATATTTCAAAGATATAGAACAAATATTCCAAAAATTCATATGTAACCAAACAAGAACATGAATAGCCTCAGAAATCTTGAAAAGGAAGAATAAAGTGGGTGGTATCACACTTCCTGAAATCAAGTTATAGTACAAGGCCATTATACTCAAAACAGCTTGGTACTGGCATAAGAACTGGCATATAGATCAATGAAACAGAACAGAGAACCCAGAAATAAACCCGCACCTTTATGGACAATTGATATTTGACAAAGAAGGTAAGAGCATACAATGGAGTAAAGACAGTCTCTTTAACAAATGATGTTGGGAAAATTGGACACGTACTTGCAAAAAAATGAAACTAGACCACCAACTTACACCATTCACAAAAATAAACTCAAAATGAATAAAAGACTTAAATGTAAATCATGAAACCATAAGCATCTTAGAAGAAAATATAGGAAGTAAGCTCTCCAACATCACTCTCAGCAATATATAAATATTTGCTGATTTATCTCCACGGGGAAGTGAAATAAAAGACAGAATGAGCAAATGGGACTATATCAAACTAAAAAGCTTTTGCACAGATAAAGACAATAGAAACAAAATAAAAAGACAAACCACACAATGGGAGAACATATTTGACAATACATTTGATAAGGGGTTAATAACCAAAATTTATAAAGAACTTGGTAAAACTCAACACCAGGAAGATAAACAATCCAATCAAAAAACGGGCAAAAAAAAAAAAATGAATAGACACTTCTCCAAAGAGGACATACAGATGGCCAATAGGCAGATGAAAAAATGTTCAACATCACTAATCATTAGAATAATGCAAATTAGAACCACAATGAGATATCACCTCACACCAGTCAGAATGGTGCTCATTAACAAAACAACACATAATAAGTGCTGATGAAGATGTGGAGAAAGGGAAACACTCTTGCATTGCTGGTGGGAATGCAGACTGGTGCAGCCACTGTGGATATCAGTTTGGAGATTCCTCAAAAAATTAAAAATGGAACTGCCGCCTGACCTGTGGTGGCGCAGTGGATAAAGCGTTGACCTGGAATGCTGAGGTCACCGGTTCGAAACCCTGGGCTTGCCTAGTCAAGGCACATATGGGAGTTGATGCTTCCAGCTCCTCCCCCCTTCTCTCTGTCTCTCTTTCTCTCTCTCTCTCCCTCTCTCTCTCCTCTCTAAAAAAAAAAAAAAATGAATAAAAATGGAACTGCCTTTTGACCCAGCCATCCACTTTTAGGAATATATCACAAGAACACCACATCAATGATTCAAAAGAAGAAATGCACCCCCATATTTATGGCAGCATTGTTTACAATAGTCAAGATCTGGAACAGCCCAAGTGTCCGTCAGTGGACAAGTGGATTAAAAAGCTATGTTACATATACACAATGGAATACTGTGGAGCCATGGACAAGAAGGAAATCTTACCTTGTGCGACAACATGGATGGTCCTGGAAACTATTATGTTAAGTGAAATAAGCCAGGCAGAGAAAGAAAATTATCATATGATCTCACTCATTTGAGGAATCCAATGAACAATATGAATAGAGGAATGGAGTAGAGACAGAGTTGGGATCAGTGGGACCAGAGGGAAAGCGGACAGAGGGAAAGGGTATTATAAGATGGGATCAGAGAAGGGAAAGAGATTGGTATAATTATATACACATAACACAGCATTATAGAGAGCAGAAAAGCAAATCCTGGAGGGAAGGTGGTAGGGCGTTGTGAGGAGGGGGGCATGGTGGAAATTGAGGGGAACACGGGGGAGGGGATGCATATGAGGGGACACTAGAATCTATGTAAACACAAAAAATAAATATAAAAATAAAGAAAATTAAAGAAAAGTATAAACATATTGACTGGCCAAATACAAATAAAGTAATAGAAATTATTTTTAAAATGATCAAATGAAAATCTTGGTACTGAAATGACTCCTCACATAAAGAAAGACACAGTAAAATTATCAGCTGAATTTTTATCAGAAGTGATGGAGACCTGAAGACAGTAGAATGATTGAAGGAAAATTACTGCATTCAAGAATTCTATATTCAGCAATCAATCCTTCAAAACTTAAAGCAGAATTTATACCTTCGCAGAAAACTAAAGAGCAGAATTTGTTGTGAGATAAATCTGCCTTAAAAGAAATAAAATAAAAAATAGAAATCTTTTAGGTTAAAAGGAATGATACCAGATTGTGACTGAAAACTACATAAAGAAAGAAAGAACATTAATAAAGGTAATTACATAGGCAAATATAAAAACATTTAAAATAGTCATTGCTCTTAACTAAGTCAAATAATAGTTTCATAAAACAAAACCTATAAAACTGTATTGTTGGGCTTACAACATATAAAGATATATTTAGAGTAATAACAGTACAAAGGAAGTAGAAATAGAGGTTTATTGGAGTAAAGTTTGTACATTTAACTGGAATTAAGTTAGTATTACTCCAAAATATATTACAATGAGTTAAAATGCATTATAAAAAGAAACTACTAATAAAATAATTAAAATAATACTTTCCAGGGGTCTCCAAACTTTTTACACAGGGGGCCGGTTCACTGTCCCTCAGACCATTGGAGGGCTGCCAAATACAGTGGTCCTCTCACTGACCACCAATGAAAGAGGTGCCCCTTCCAGAAGTGCAGTGGGGGCTGGATAAATGGCCTCAGGGGGCCGCAGTTTGGGGACGCCTGCTTAGACAATACCTTTTTTTGCATAAATGGCAGATAGTAAATGAGAAACAATATGAAAAACAGAAAGTAAGAATTGAAAAAAAACAAGTTGACAAATGTAAATTCAACTATATCAACAACTGCATTGAATGTAAATGAATTAAACACTTCAAATTATAAGCAGAAACTATCAGGCTGAAAATAAATAATATCCAATTAAAATAAAGACACAATTTTAACATCAAAGGTACAAATAAGTTGAAAGTAAGAGGATAAAAAAGATGCTGTGCAAACACTAATCATAAGAGACTAGAATGACTATACTACTAGCAGACAAAACAGACTTTAAGACAAAACTGTCACTAGAGACAATGTGGGACATTTTTATAGTAAGAGTCAATTTATGAGAAAGATATTACAATTAGAAATATACACATACCAATAACAGAACATTAAAATACATAAAATAAAATTGAAATATTGGAAAGTAAAAAATTCGACAATAATAGATGGGGACTTTAATACCAAATTCTCAATTATGAATAGAACAACTAGACAGAAAATCAGCAAGGATACAGAAAACCTGACCAATGGTACCAGCTAACTTGACCTGATTGATATGTACAGAACACTCTTATCTAACAACAGCAGGATACAAATTCTTTTCTAGTGCATATATAATGTTCTTCAAGACAGACCATATGCTAGGCCATAACACAAGTCTTAATATATTTAAAGGAATTAAATCATATAATATATGTACCCTGACTACAACAGACTCAAATTAGAATTCAACAACAGAAAGAAATTTGAGAAATCTATAAATATTTAGAACTTAAAAAATAATCCAAGAGTCAAAGAAGAAATCACAAGGGGAGTTAAATACTATTTTTAATAAAGTGAAAAAGAAAATGTATAAAAACATATGGGATGATACCAAAGGCACAATACATGAAAGAAATAATAATCTGGACTTTATTAAAATTAAAAACTGCTGCTCTGCAAAAGACAATATTAAGAGAATGAAAGGACAAGTCACGGACTGGGATAAAATACTTGTAAAATACACATTTGATACAGACTACAATCCAAAATATACAAAGAACTCTTACAATTAACAAACAAGATGATCTTAACAGCTATCTCACCGAATAAGATACACAGATGGCAAATAAGTATATGGAAAGATGCTCTACATCATATGTCATTATGAAATGCAAATTAAAACACTAAAATATCAGTACTACTCATTAAAATGGCCAAAATCTGTAACAGTGACAATGCTGAATATTAGCTAGAATGTGGAGCAACAGAAACTCTCAGTCATTGCTGGTGGGAATACAAAATGATAGTCACTTTGGAAGAGTTCGGTGGTTTCTTACAAAACAAAACATTCTTACATAAAATTCAACAATCATGCTCTTTTTTATTTACCTAAACTGGCTGAAACTTAAAATCCACACTTTTGTCTGCACATGGATTTATAGCAGCTGTTCCATAATTGCCAAAACTTGGAGACAACCAAATGTCCTTCAGGTAAATGTATAAATAAACTAGTACATCCAGACAATGGAAATTATTCAGCATTAAAAAGAATGAGCTATCAAGCCATGAAAAGGCCACATCCTATATGATTCTAATTATATGACATTATGAAAAAGGCAAAAATATAGAGATAGTGTTTTTAAAGATCAGTGGTTTTCAGGGTCAGAGAGAGAAGGAGTGGGGGGGAGTGTCAATAGGTGGAGCACAAGGCTATGAAAATACTCTATATGATGTCATAATGATGAAATACATGTCATTACACATTTGTCCAAACCCAAAGTATGTGCTCTTGAAAAGTGAACCAAAATGTAGTATGGATTTGGAGTGATTATTATGTATTAATTTAGGTTCATCAGTTGTAACGAATGTACCACTCTGGAGAGGGATGTTGATAGTGGTGGCGGTTATGCCTGTATGGGAGCAGGAAATATATGAGAAATCTCTGTAGCTTCCTTTCAATTTTGCTGTGAACCTAAAACTCCTTCAAAAAACTCATAAAAATGAAGAAAACTTGGATATACATAGAGATACTAGGGTTGCACACACAAGGAAGGACATGGGAGGACATAGTGAGAAGATGGTCATGTACAAACCAAGGAGAGAGGCCTCAGGAGAAACCAGATCTGTTGATACCTTGATCCTGGGCTTCTAGCTTCCAGAACAATGAGAAAATAAATTTTTGTTGTTCAGGGAAAAAAGCAACAATTACAGAAATTTATAGCCTTAGACTCCTGTATTAGAAAAAAAGGAAGATCACAAATCAATAAAATGTTTCTATCCTATGAAATGAGAAAAAGAGAACTAAACACAAAGCAAGGAAAAGGAATGAAATAATAAAAATGAGAGTGGAAATCAATAATAAAAAATAGAGAAATTCAATAAAAGCAAAAGTTTTTTTATTGTAAAGATCAACAAAATTGAAATACCTTTAGCTAGACTGACCAAGAAAAAAAGAAAGAAGTCAAAATTAGGAATGAAAAGGAGAACACTACTAAGGACCTCACCTTAATAAAAGGGATATGGAATGACTGTGAACAACTTTATGCCAATAATTAACACAACTTAGATAAATTGAAAAACTTTCAAAAAAGACAAATTACTAAAACTGACTTAAAAAGAAATAGAAAATCTAAATAGACCTATAACAGAAAAAAAATTGAATTAGCCATTAAGAATATTCCACAAAGAATGCATAGACCCAGATGAAGTCATTGGTGATTTATATAAACTATTTAAAAAATAATAATACCAATCCTTCACAAACTTTTATCAAAAAATGGAAGAAGAGGGAACACTTGCCAGTTTATTTTATGAGGCTAACATTCCCCTGATGCCAAAGCTAGAAAAAGATATCATAGGGAAAAAAACCTATAAATTAATGTTCCTCATAAACAGAATAAAAAATTCCTAACAAAATATTAACAAACTGAATCCAGCAAGATATTAAAAAGTATTATAAACCATGACCAAGTGGGATTTATACTAGGAATAAAAGGTTGACTCAATATGAAAAGCCAACTAATATAAAATATTATATTAATAGAATAGAAAACCAAAAACACATTATCATTTTCAATATATGCAAAAAAAAAAAAAAAAAAAGCATTTGGCAACATCCAACACATATTTCTGATAAGTACTCTCACAAACTATGAATAGAAGAGAAACTCCTTAATCTTATAAACAATACCTAAGAAAAATCTACATACTTAATGGTGACACATACTGAATGCTTAATGGTAAAACATCATATTTAATGGTGAAATATTGACTGTTTCCTCCCTAAGCTTCAGAACAAGGCATGAATGTATGTTCTTGCCACTTATAGTCAACATTTGTATTAGAGGTACTAACCAGTGCAATCAGGCAAGGAAAAAATAAAATAAAAGGCATCTAAACTGAAAAGAAAGAAGTAAAATTGTCTTTATTCTGAGACACATCTTTTATACAGAAAATTCTAAATAATTCACAAATATGGGGGGAAATATTAGAGCTATAAAACAAGATTAGCAAGGCTTGACAATAAAAGGTCAATACAAAAAATCAATTCTATTTCTGAGCACTAACAATACATGATACAAATATGAAATTAAAAATAATTTCATTGTCAATTGCATCAAAAAAATAAAATACTTAAGAATAAACTTAACAGAAGACTAAAATTTGTACACTGAGAACTATAAAACATTGTTGGGAAAAATTAAAAATTAAATAAGTGGGGAGATTATGCTCATGTATAGGAAGACTCAATATTGCTAAGGTAGCAATTCTCTCCAAACTAATCTAGATTCTACACTATTTCTATTAAAATTGAAGAAATTACAAACTGATCCTAAAATTGATATAAAGATGCAAACAACTAGCCAAAACAATTTTGAAAAATAAGAACAAAGTTGGAGGACTTACACTTCCCAGTTTCAAAATTCATTATAAAGTTGTTGTAATCAAGATAACATAGTCCGAGTACAAAACTAGACATACAGATCAGTGGAAAAGAATTAAGAGTCCAGAAATAAGCTCTTTTATAGCCAATTGATTTTTGACAAACGTGTCAAGAGCATTCAAGAAATAGTGCTGAAACAAGTTGAGATTCACATACAAAAAGATAAATTTAAACTCTTACTTCATACCACAATAAAAAATTAACTCATAATGAATCTTATGCCCAAATGTAAGAACAAAAGCTATAAAAACTTTAGAAGAAAATATAGAAATTGTGATCTTCGGTTAGGCAAAATCAAAATACCAAAAAGCAAGATTCATAAAATTAAAAATTGATAAATTAAACTTTATTAAAGTTCAAAACTTCTGGCCTGACTACGTAGTGGTGCAGTGGATATAGCATCAAACTGGGACAAGAGGACCCAGGTTTGAAACCCCGAGGTCGCTGGTTTGAGTGTGGGCTCATCCGGCTTGAGCACTGGGTCACTGGCATGAATGTGGGATCACAGACATGACCCCATTGTTGCTGTCTTGAGCCCAAATGTAGCTGGCTTGAGTGCAAAGGTCAGTGGCTTGAGCCCAAGGTTGCTGGCTTGAGCAAGGGGTTATTCGCTTTGCTGCCCCCCCCCCACGTCAAGACACGTATGAGAAAGCAATCAATGAACAACGAAGGTGGTGTGACAAAGAATTGATGATGCTTCTCATCTCTCTCCCTTCCTGGCTGTCTGTCCCTGTCTGTCCTTCTCTCTGTCTCTCTCTCTCTTTCTCTCTGTCTTGCGCTCTCTCTCTCTCTCTCTCTCTCTCTCTCTCTCTCTCTCTCACACACACACACACACACACACACAGTTCAAAATGTCTATATTTCAAAAGATGCCACAAAGAAAATAAAAAGACAAGTTATAAACTGGGAGAAAATATTTGCAAATCATATATTTGATAAAGAATTTGTATCCAGAATATATTTAAAACTTTAACAATTCAATAAAATAAACCAATTAAAAGGGCAAAAAATTTGAGTATACATTTCACCAAAGAAGATGCAAGAATGGCTGATAAGTACACTAAAAGATGCTCAACATCATTTGTTTTTAGGGACGTGCCAATGAAAGCATATTAAGATATTACTTCAGGCCCTGGTCAGTTGGCTCAGTGGTAGAGCATCATCAGCTCAGTGTGTATATGTCCTGGGTTTGATTTCCTGTCAGGGCACACAGGAGAACTGACCATCTATTTCTTCATCTTTCCCCCCTCTCCCTTCTCTCTATCTTTCTCTTCCCCTCCCACAGCCAAGGCTCCATTGGAGCAAGTTGGCCCTGGTGCTGAGGTTGGCACTATGGCTAAATGGCTAAAATGGCTCCAGTTGCAACAGAGCAACAGCTACAGATGGGCAGAACGTCAGCCCCTAGTGGCCTTGCTGGGTGGATCCTGATTGGGTGCATGCGGGAGTCTGTCTCTCTGCCTCCATGCTTCTCACTTAAGAAAAATACCAAATAATAATAATAATAAAAAAATGATATTACTTCAAATTCACTAGAATGACTATTTAAAAACAAAACAAAATAAACAAACAAAACAGACTAAACAAATACAGACTCATAGAAACAGAGAGCAAAGGGATAGTTATCAGAAGAAGAGAGTGATGGGATGAGTGGTAAGGGGAAGGGGAATATAGTCAATAATATTGTGATAAGTTTACATGGTGACAGATGATTACTAGAATTAGTGGGGTGATCATATTGTAAGGTATAAAAATGTCAAAACACCATGTTATATGCCTGAAACTATACTGCTCACAAAAATTAGGGGATATTTTATTGCTTCATATTCATTTTGAAATATTCCCTAATTTTTGTGAGCAGTATCATAAAACAAATATATGATTGTGTACCAACTATACTTAAATAAAAAATACATTAAAAAAAGACAAATGTAAAGTGTTTCCAAAGATATAGAAAAACTGGGACTCATACATCTCTGTTGAAAAAGCAAGATGATACAGCTACTTTAGAAAGTAGTTTGGCAGTTTGTAAAAAAAAAAAAACAACAACATAAATTTACCATAAAAACTAGTAACTCCAATCTCCTTCAAGGTTATCTTCCTAAAAGATATAAAAACATATATCCATACAAAGACTTGTATGTGAATGTTTATAGCAGCATTATCTATCATAGTTTAAAAGTAGAAACAATCCAAATGTCCTTCATCTGGTGAATGGATAATAAGCAAAATGTGATATGTATTATATTCATATGTTGGAAAACTCTTCAGCAATGAAAAAGAAAAACTATTTTTACATTCTATAACATGGATAAACCTGAAAACACACTAAATGAAAGAAGTCAGATGCAAAGAAGCCATATTGTATATTTCTGGTTCTATGAAATGTCAAAAAATAAATACCTCTATAAAGACAGAAAGCAGTTCAGGGTTTCCTGGGACTGGAAATTGAAAACTGGCATGAGGGGTCTCTCTGGAGTGATGAAAATGTTTTAAATTGGACTGTGGAGATGGCTGTACAAGTCTGTGGATTTACTTAGAATCACTGAATTGTAAAATGAGTAGGAAGAAAAGGAGGGTGAAATGGAGGAATAGGGGAAGGGAGAGAGGGAGGGGCATATTCATTGTTAGAAAAGAAGACGGTCAAGTTGATTATTTCAATTTTAATTACTAAAGGTGAAAAATGTGAGAGACGATAATGATCAACTTTTTAAATCTTATTCATTATCTGTCTCTTTTACTAAGATGTAGGAAGGAATATTTATTATTTACTGGTTTATCTCTTGAAACAAAAATAGTATCTTTGGTATACACTAGGGAGTTAAGTATTTGTTGAATACAAGTTGAATAAAGTGAAGAAAGCCAAGAAGTTTTAATATCACTTTTTAAAAAAAGCAAAGGGTAGTAGAAAAAGTACCTACTTCCCTTTCAGTTAGAAGTCTCAAGTTCCTAACATAGATTTAGCACTTACTGTTGCCTTTAGAAATTTGCTTGATTTTTATCGATGTTTCCGCACCTGCACAATATTTACTTATTTAGCATTTTGAGGTCCAAATAGAAGAGTATTAGGAAGTGCTATGTAAACTAAATAACATGCAAATATAGGATGACAATATTGTTACTAATTACAAATGTAAACCTCTAAGGAAGTAAATCTAGGTCTTTCATCACCAACCAGTGGCAGGAAATATGCATTGCCTTTAAAATAAAAATAAAAAAGATCCTCACAACATTTTCTCTCTCTCTCTCTCTATCTCTCTCTCTCTCTCTCTCTCTCTCACATTCTCTGATAACAGCAGTTTTAAGATATAGTTGACATACTATAGAATTCACCAAGTTAATGTGTATAGTTCAATGGTTTTAAGTAATTCAGAGTTGTGCAACCATCATCACAACAAATTCTGGAACATTTTCATCAACCCAAAAGGATTATCATCCTTCAGTTACTGCTCTTCCTCAAAATCACCCCTATGGATAGATAACCATTAATTTACTTTCTGTCTATTTAGACTTGCCCATTCTGGACATTTTATATAAAAATAATCACACAATGTGGTTTTTTGCAACTGGGTTCTTTCATTTAGCATAACCTTTTCAAGGCTCATCAATGTTGTAGCATATATCAAAACTCCATTACTAGTTATGGCCAAATAATCCATTGTATGGGTGCAATGCATTTTATTTATCCATTCATTCAGTTGATAGACATTGTGTTGTTTCTGTTGTTGGCTATTATGAATAATGCTACTATGAATATTTGTGTAAACATTTTTCTTTCTTTTTCTTTTTTTAAATGAGAGAAGTAGAGATAGAGATACAGAGTGCCACATGCACCCTGACCAGGATCCACCCAGAAACCCCCATCTGGGGTCCATGCTCAAATCAACAGACCTATTTTTATCATCTGAGGCTGACATGCTCAGACAAACTGAGATATCCTGAGCGCCCAGGGCCCACGCTCAAACCAATCAAGCCACTGGCTGTAAGAGGGGAAGAAGGAGAGAGGAAAAGAGAGAAGGGAAGAGAATCAGATGGTTGCATCTCTTGCATGCTCTGACCAGGAATCAAACTCGGACATCCATATGCCAGGACAATGCTCTGTCCACTGAGCCATCTGGCCAGGGCCATGTGCAAGTTTTTGTGTGGACATTGTTTTTTTTTTGTTTTATGTATTTTTCCGAAGCTAGAAACGGGGAGAGACAGACAGACTCCGGCATGCGCCCGACTGGGATCCACCCGGCACGCCCACCAGGGGGCGATGCTCTGCCCCTCCGGGGCGTCACTCTGCCGGGACCAGAGCCACTCTAGCGCCTGGGGCAAAGGCCAAGGAGCCATCCCCAGCGCCCGGGCCATCTTTGCTCCAATGGAGCCTTGGCTGTGGGAGGGGAAGAGAGAGACAGAGAGGAAGGAGAGGGGGAGGGGTGGAGAAGCAGATGGGCGCTTCTCCTGTGTGCCCTGGCCGGGAATCGAACCCGAGACTTCTACACGCCAGGCCGACGCTCTACCACTGAGCCAACCGGCCAGGGCTGGACATTGGTTTTTATTTCTTATAGGTATAAACTAGGAGTGGAATTGCTAGGTCATATGTAATTCTATGTTTAACTTTTTGAAGGACTGCCAAATTATTTTCCAAAGCAGCTAACCATTTTATATTCCCACCAGCAGTGTGTGAGTCCAATTTTTCCACCTCTTTGTCAAAGTTGTTATTTTCCTTTTTTATTATTATGGCCATCCTAGTGGGTGTAAGTACTATTTCATTGTGGTTTTGATTTGTTTTCCCTTGATAGCTAATGATGTTGAGCATCTTTTTATGTGTTTAATAACCATTTATATTTCTTCTTTGGAAATCCTTTGCCCAATAGTATTCTTTTAATTGATTCTTATGTTGTCCTTAGTATGAAGTGAAACAACACATAAAGTAAAATTCATAGTTCCAAGAGGTAAGTTTATACTGTGGCTTCATATTCTTTTTCATTTTGTAACTAATAGACTTAATTTTTATCTTTTAGAGCAATTTTCAGTTTACAGAAAATTGCATAAGTAGTACAGACAGATCCTATATACCCCATCCTCCCCATCCACACACTCAATTTCCCCCATTATTAACATCTTGTCCTAGGGTGGCACATTTGTTACAATTTATGAACCAATAATAATATGTTATTATAACTCAAGTCTATGGTTTACATTAAGATTTGTTCTTTTTTTTTTTTTTTTTTTTTGTATTTTTCTGAAGCTGGAAACGGGGAGAGACAGTCAGACAGACTCCCGCATGAGCCCAACCGGGATCCACCTGGCATGCCCACCAGGGGCGACACTCTGCCCACCAGGGGGCGATGCTCTGCCCCTCCAGGGCGTCGCTTTGCCGCGACCAGAGCCACTCTAGCGCCTGGGGCAGAGGCCAAGGAGCCATCCCCAGCGCCCGGGACATCTTTGCTCCAATGGAGCCTTGGCTGTGGGAGGGGAAGAGAGAGACAGAGAGGAAGGAGGGGGTGGTGGTGGAGAAGCAAATGGGCGCTTCTCCTATGTGTCCTGGCCGGGAATCGAACCTGGGTCCCCCGCACGCCAGGCCAACGCTCTACCGCTGAGCCAACCGGCCAGGGCCTAGATTTGTTCTTTATATTCTAAGGTTGCATGGGATTTGGTAAATACATAATGTCATATATCCATCATTACAGTCTGATGCAGAATAAATTCACCCTCCAAAATCTTGTACTCCACCTAGTCATCCTTCCCTCCATTCCCCTGAACTCCTGGAAACCACTGATCTGCTCACTCTCTATAACTCTACCTTTACCAGAACTTTATGAGGTTGAAATCATGGCTCACAGTCTCTTAAATGGGATATGGAGTTTGCCTCATAGGCTGTGAACAGCCACTGCTGGTGCATGCCCAGTACCCATTGTCAAAAAACAACCAAAACAGATTTTCTAGCTTTGTCAACCTAATATGGACAGAGAAGTCACTGGTGTGTCAATGAAATGAGTCAGAACAACAGATTCCACCTTAGCTTTTACAAGTTACAGAAGGGACTTAAAGTATTTAAGAAGATCAGGCAAGAGAAAGAGTTAGAAGGTTTTCTTTCAGTATCCTGCTCTAAGCAAACAAAGGTGAATGTTTAAAAAAATGAGTAAAAGGTGATAGTTATTTGTTCTGTTTCTTAAAGAGTCAGTTGCACCTCAACGGTGGGTCATACCAGTGACAACAATAAAATAAATGACTTTGGTGGTATCAATGACTCATCCAATATCTACACATTTAACAGCTACCCCACAAGTGCTTTTTCCACTATCTAAATATAACACTGACCAGGTAAGCACGGTAAACTAGAACACTAAACCATGCTCATGAGAGAAATGGTTCTCCACACTGACAACAAACTCAAATAAAGAACTGATATAATTTAGACATCACTACGTTCCATCAATAATCAAAGAATAGAATTAAGTAAGCTATGAATTTATCACAACTTTGTGCATTATTTATATTTTTATCTTATATTATTTATTATTATATTATCTACGTCTCTGATTTATTCTATAATCCTTTCAAATTATAGTCTCCTTCTAATAATATATGAGGGTCCGGCGATTAAACAGTTGTAACTTTATCCTGCCTTTACCTTTAGATAACAAGCTCCAACAGACTAGGAATTCTTTGTTTTGTATAATTACTCTCCATCCAGTATTTTCTACCAAGAAATACAGTAGTGGGAAAAAAAGGACTTTAAGGATGTCCTCCAACTCCCACTTGAGCACTTGGCATATTTTGCATATAAGGTGTTCAGTAGTACATACATATTCATTGCAAGAATGAGTAAATAGCATGGAGATATGTATATGGTTGGCTGTATGCAGAGAAAGAATTGAGGAGATGAAGGTGATTAAGATCAGGAGCAGACAGGGGGAAGGAAAGGAGAAAAGTAAGCAGGTTTTAAAAAAACTACATATGATTTTTCATCTTCTTCTTTCCTCCTCTTCTATCCTCCTCTCCTTCACTAACCATCAAACTTTATCCTATAAAAATACAGTTCTCTAAAGCTGTGGGCTATTACCTACCCTCATAAACAATTCGCAATGTGTTTGAAAACAATGGCTCAACCCTATATTTGGTCTTCTCAAGGCTACACACACAAATATATACAATTGAAATGTATAAATGGCTATATATAAGTACATCATACAATAATCCACACAATCACAGACTGAAAGCTTAATAACTATTGAGTGAATGAACGACTAAATAAAGCTGGGCTGACAGAATCATCATCTCTAAGGAGCTAAATTTTACAAGGGCAGAAATTTGGTTTTATGAAATTGTTCGGTAGATATCAGATTCCAGGGAACTAACTCATGTAACTAAAATCATAAGAGAAATTGGTAAGTGTGTAGGTCAGGTGTAGGGGTGAATATATGATACTAATTAAGTAATTATAGTAGCTTTTGTTCACAGAAGTAGGCAGATCTATTTAGGGACTGCACTTAATTTGAAGAGCAATTCATAATGTAGAGTTCAGTTAGAAATGCTGCATTATTTTCAGAAGACTTGTGTTAAGAATAACACTTTAAACAAGAAACATCATGTCCTTGGAGCAGAATATATTCTACACATCCAGGGTTTGATTACCAGCTTCAAAATTTCCACAGTTCTTTTTTACTTTAGATTCGCCAATGATTAACAGAAGTGCAAATAATTATAATCATCACCTAGCATTAAGCAAATACAGAGTTTACAATTTATGACATTTAAGGAAACATTTTATATCGACAGAATATAGACAAAAATCTGTATCAAGAAGGTCCTCCTTTGACAGGTTTTGACATCCTAAACTTTGTAATTTTCACCTCTTAATATTGTGTATATCTTGCTTTTGTTGTCTATAGTGCACAATATTCACTAATTTCAAAGGAGTGAAAAAAAAATTAAGTCAGTCACTTGAAGTTTAGCTACCTTCAGAGAAATAACCAAAGAAATGTCTACTTTGGTTTTTCCAGTGCTAGATTTGCTTTAAAGATAAAATATTTGTCAACAGGGTGTGGGTATATGGAAGGATGAGAGATAAGAGGACTGACCAGTTCTGTTGTTCCTCCCTAAATCTGGGCAGAATGATTAAACTATTACCTCTGTCCCAAAAGATAAGGTTACAAAGGAGAAAATAGATAAAAGTTTGGAAAGACAAGTCTAGGCCAGGAGGATGACCGTGCAGATAATTTTTGAGGGGAAAGGGCCTGAATGTACAACACAATAGTTAAGAGACATTTAAAAAGATGATAATGAAAATAAAAAATTGTATGGCTACAGCAACTAAATAACATTTTAAAAATGTAATTAGTTCCATCTCCAAACTATTTAGCATAATTTGGAGTAAGAAGGTGGGTAGAAAGAAAGATTCAGTTGTCTGGAATAGGTGGGTATATATAGAAAGATGCATATACTCTCCTTCCCTACCCACCCCCACTACCAAATCACTGCTGTTATCCCAGTTAAAGATTTATTTAGTTTAGGGCCCTGGCCGGTTGGCTCAGTGTTAGAGCATCGGCTCAGCATGTGAAAGTCCCGGGTTTGATTCCCAGCCAGAGCACACAGGAGAAGCACCCATCTGCTTCTTTACCCTTCCCCCTCTCCTTTCTATCTCTTTCTTCTCTTCCCACAATGAAGGCTCCATTGATGCAAAAGTTGGCCCAGGTGCTGAGGATGGCTCCATGGCCTCCTCCTCAGGCACTAGAATGACTCTGGTTGCAACGGAACAATGGTCCACATGGGCAGAGCATTGCCCCCTGGCGGGCAAGCCGGGTGGATCTTGCTCGGGTACATGTGGGAGTCTGTCTTTCTGCCTCCCTGCTTCTCACTTCAGAAAAATATAAAGAAAAGAAAAATACTTATTTAGTTTAGCAAGCTCCCACATTCATAGATGCCAAAAACAATGAAAGAATTTGCCCATCAATCACTTATAAGAAAGTTTAACTGATTTGGGTTTATCCACAGCTAGCTGAGATTTTTTAAGAACCAATTTTATCTAGGTAGCAAAATATTTTAAAAAGAAAGCAAATAGCCTGACCTGTGGTGGCACAGTGGATAAAGCATCAACCTGGAAATGCTGAGGTTGCCGGTTCAAAGCCCTGGGCTTGCCTGGTCAAGGCACATATGGGAGTTGATGCTTCCTGCTCCTCCCCCCTTCTCTCTCTCTCTCTCTCTCTCCTCTCTATAATGAATAAATAAAATCTTTAAAAAAAAAAAAAAAGCAAATAAAGCCTCTAAGCAGAACATGTATTCACCAGTTCACCAGAGGCCCTATCAGTCCTTGCTGTCTTATTCTTACCCATTTTAAATATTATACATAATTGGTCCTTCAGAACAGTTCTGATGCCCTGTTTGGGAAATGCACTGTTTGAAGAATATTTTGATCTGGGGAAGAAAGCTAAGCTGTGTGGAGTCTGATGTTACAGCAGGTTAAGGTGAGGTGGGTAGTCATGAATAGATAACATAAGATACTAAAGAATGTGAAGGAGTATAAAATAGAAGATGGGAAGGGGAGAGGCCAGGAAAGGACTTTACCTACTATGTAATAATTTTCCTAGTTCTAAGCTGATCACAGCATTCTTGCTTCTGTCATGGAATGTACAATACCCAGACAGGATGGGAAGATGAAAAGCCTCACATTACCCCAGTCCATTCCCCTACAGCAAAAGCATCTTTGGTTCAGCTCAGTTGCTCTCTGTCTGGTTTCTATCTCCTCAAATTCCCCCAACTCCGGGGGAAGAAGAGAGAAAGGAAGGGTAAGGGAACTACATTTCAGTTAAAGGCTACAGATAGAAAAATAAGATACATTTCTATAAGGCCCTCGTTCCTTCTTATCTTATTATGAGGACTTCCAATTCCAGAGTGCAATAAATTCACGTTCATGAGTACATGCATGTGCTCCAAACAAATATAGGTTAGCTACTGATACACAAGGCCATGGACAAAAATGTTGACATCATTTTGTTACAGTAACTTTAGGAGAAGTCTTGGTTTATTAGACTCAATTGTCTTGTTCTAAGGTTTATCAAAATGTCTTTTGTTTAGAGAATCAGAATATTTTCAACCTTATACTATCCATAATTTCAACTAAAACTGATATTAATTGCCTCAATGATATTAGACAGTCATGGAATCTACAGAATATTACATATATCAGGGATTGGGAACCTATGGCTCGTGAGCCAGATGTGGCTCTTTTGATGGCTGCATCTGGCTTGCAGACAAATCTTTAATAAAAAAAATAATAACAGCGGCTGACGTCACGAAGATGGCGCCGTGAGCAGCGCGACCGACAGATCTCCCCAAAATCTCAACAAATTTGTCAACTAGAAACAGAAAAATTTATCTTCGGAGCATCCTAGAATTCCACACACACACTGAAAGCAAAAGGACTGTTGCTGAGGAGGGAATACGCCTGTGGTGAGTCAACCCACGCGTGCAGCTGCCCGCGCCCCGTCCTGGGGAGTGCCAGCAAACACCAGCCTGCTCTGAGAAGCCGCACGCCCCCCGCACTTGCCGTGTCCCGGGGAGTGCCCACAGCTGCGGGCGTGCTCTGAGAGGCCACGCGCCCCCCCCCCCCAACCGCGTTCTGAGGGGCCGCGCGCGCGCGCCCCGAGCGGCCACATCCGTGCCGGCGACCTCCGGAGTGCTCTGGGAAGCCGCGCGCGCGCCCCGAGCGGCCACATCCGTGCCGGCGACCTCCGGAGTGCTCTGGGAAGCCGCGCGCGCGCCCCGAGCGGCCACATCCGTGCCGGCGACCTCCGGAGTGCTCTGGGAAGCCGCGCGCGCGCCCCGAGCGGCCACATCCGTGCCGGCGACCTCCGGAGTGCTCTGGGAAGCCGCGCGCGCGCCCCGAGCGGCCACATCCGTGCGGGCGACCACCGGCGTGCTCTGAGAAGCCGCGGGCCCCGTGCCATAGTCTGGGAGGGGCGCCAAACCTGTCTTTCCTAGTCAGGAGATTCTCTCCGTGAACGGGGCACCTTACCCAGCCATTGGAGCTATCAATCAAGCGTTGGGCGAGGGGCGCGTAGGCAGCCTGAAATACTCTCTGGAGCACAGCTGCGACCCAATCACTGAAATTAGCTTAACCCATAAAATGTGCGCACCTTCGGTTCTAATTGATAAGATCTCTCTCAGTTCAGCGATCCAAGACAAGAGGCGTGATATTTTTTAAGTGCCTCTCGCTAAAGGGGCGGGGGCAAGTCCTGATTGATAGAGCCCCCATATTCAGGGATAAACGCTAACAAGAAGGACTTGGCAGATAATAAGGTCTATAACTACACTAGTCGCAAGCAGAGACTAGTGCCTCCTCTTCCCTGCAAAAACAGGCTACAAAGTTTGGAAAGCCTGGGTTGAGAGGTCCAACTAAATGATAGGCGCTGAACAGTCACCTTGATAACAATTGACCCCCACCCCCGCCTGATTACACTGGAGGCCCTGACTGTCAGAGCCTTTCCCAAAGCCTTGCACTGAGTGGGGATAGAGTGGGGATTTCCCAGCTCTTTGAGCCTCTTACTCCCCAGGCAGAAGCAGTTGCAGCCTTATAGCTGGATCAAAAGGCTGCTAATTCAGAAAGGGGGGACCAGGAGGGAGAATCCAGGAAAGCAAACTCTCTCATCGTTGGACCCTGCAAACGCCAACAAGCCTTTACTTCCAGCAAGACTAAAGCCAATTATATGACATTGCCATAGAATCCCATCAACTGCAAATCCCTACCTAAGAGTGACACAGGGGCAGAGCCTGGGGTACAGAGTCACCGACTAGGAAGAGGGAGAGAAAAGAAAAAGGAAGAAGTTAACCTCTCAAAATCAAGAAAAACCCACAGACTTTACAACTTGATCCACTAATTTTTTTTATTTTTTATTTTGTTGTTTGTTTCTTCTATCTTTTTGCCTTTATTTCCTCCACCTTGGTCCTTCTATTCTCTGCCCATCTTATGCTTCCCCTTTCTTGAACTCCAATACCCATGAGTGTTGCTTTTTTTTTTTCTTCTTCATCCTCACCCTCCTTTAAGGTTATACTCCAAAACACTTAACTCTCACTCTCTCCTCTTTTGTTTTTTTTTGTTTTTTTGTTTGTTTGTTTTGTCTTGCTTTATTTTGTTTTTTTCTCCTCCTATTTTATTTCTTCCTTCGTTTTTCTCTTTTTCTTATTTTTTCCTTTCTATTCGTTTTTTTCTTTTCTCATTTTACTTTCCTCCCATGTAATCCTCAATCACGAACAAATTAGTTAATTTGGGACTCAAGGCTTTTTTTTTTTTTTTTTTTTTTTTTTTTTTTTTTTTTTTGGCTTTATTTCTTTTTTTTGCTTTTGTTTTTATTTTATTTTTTTTTCTCTTGGTTGTTTATTTTTGTGGCATTTTGGGTCCTCCCAACCCAAGGTCTCCATGGTATTTAGTCTTCGCTCCACTTAATACAACAGATTTTTACTTATTATTTTTATTTTTTCTTCTTTATTATTCTTTTTTGGTCCTTTTTTCTGATTCCCTCTTATCCCTCTCATTATATCTCTTAGTTGACCATCACTTACAAGCAAATCATCTTATGCTTGTCTAAGATTTTCTTTCTTTTTTTTTTTTTTTTTTTTTTTTTTTTTTTTTTTTTTTTTTTTTTTTTGCATTTAGTAGGTCCCTACTCCCTTTTTTTTTTTTTTGCCCCTTGAACTCTCCACCCCAAATCAGGCCCTCCATTATAGGCATGATATTTCCCTGAGGAGGGGAGAGGAGGGAAAGAGAAGAGAGAAAAAAAGGGGGAAATAATAAATTATTACTGTTTTTTTTTTTTTGTGGGGTGTTTTACCCTTTTTTTTTTTTTTTTTTTTTTTTTTTTTTTTTTTTTTTTTTTTTCTCTTTATTAATTCTAATTAGTGCTATCAATAAGACCACCCTCAGATGCCGATAAGAAAGAGGAAATCGAATATTATGGATACAAAAGAAAGAGAGGTAACACAAATAGATGTGGAAAAATCTATGGAGAAAAGACTTAACATATTGGAAGCCTTGGAGCTAAATGACAGAGAATTTAAAATAGAAATCTTAAAAATACTCAGAGATATACAAGAAAACACAGAAAGGCAATATAGGGAGATCAGAAAACAACTCAATGAACACAAAGAATATATTACCAAGGAAATTGAAACTATAAAAACAAATCAAACAGAAATGAAAAACTCAATTCACGAGCTGAAAAACGAGGTAACAAGCTTAGCTAACAGAACAGCCCAGATTGAAGATAGGATTAGTGAAATAGAGGACAAACAACTTGAGGCACAACAGAGAGAAGAAGAAAGAGACTCAAAAATAATAAAAAATGAGAAAGCCCTACAGGAATTGTCTGACTCCATCAGAAAGAATAACATAAGAATAATAGGTATATCAGAGGGAGAAGAGAAAGAAAATGGAATGGAGATTATACTCAAACAAATAATAGACGAGAACTTCCCAAGCCTGTGGAAGGAACTAAAGCCTCAAATTCAAGAAGCAAACAGAACACCAAGTTTTCTTAACCCCAACAAACCCACTCCAAGGCACATCATAATGAAGATGACACAAACCAATGACAAAGAAAAAATTCTCAAGGCAGCCAGGGAAAAGAAGAGTACAACATATAAAGGAAGGCCTATTAGATTATCATCAGATTTCTCAGCAGAAACTCTACAAGCTAGAAGAGAGTGGACCCCAATATTTAAAGCCCTGAAAGAGAGGAACTTTCAGCCAAGAATACTATACCCATCAAAGCTATCCTTCAAGTATGAAGGAGATATAAAAACATTCACAAATACAGAAAAGATGAGAGAATTTATCAACAGAAAGCCCCCACTCCAGGAAATACTAAGGGGGGTTTTCCAACCAGATTCAAAGAACAAAAGAAAACAACACCACAAGTAACAGCTCCACCAAGAACACAATAAAACCAAACTTAAACTGTGACAACAAAGGAAAAAAAGGGGGGAGAAGATGGAGAGTAACAGTAGTGAAGGATGATGAAGTGCAGAAATACTTACAAGATGGGGTACTACAATGAATATGGTAGGTACCCTTTTCATTACTTAATGGTAACCACCCTTAAAAAAACCACCACAAAAACACTTGACTTAAAAAAGATAGCAACAGAGGAAAGAAGTATGGAACACAAACAAACAAAAACAAATGATAGAAAAACAAAAGAGAAGAATCAAACTAGATACAAAACTAACAGAAAGCAATTTATAAAATGGCAGTAGGGAACCCACAAGTGTCAATAATTACACTAAATGTAAATGGATTAAACTTACCAATAAAAAGACACAGAGTAGCAGAATGGATTAAAAAAGAAAATCCAACTATATGCTGCCTACAAGAAACACATCTAAGCAACAAGGATAAAAACAAATTCAAAGTGAAAGGCTGGAAAACAATACTCCAAGCAAACAACACCCAAAAAAAAGCAGGCGTAGCAATACTCATATCTAATAATGCTGACTACAAGACAGAAACAGTACTCAGAGACAAAAATGGTCATTTCATAATGATTAAGGGGAAGTTGAATCAAGAAGACATAACAATCCTTAATATATATGCACCAAACCAAGGAGCACCAAAATATATAAGACAGCTACTTATTGACCTTAAAACAAAAACTAACAAAAATACAATCATACTTGGAGACCTCAATACACCGCTGACGCCTCTAGATCGGTCATCCAAACAGAGAATCAATAAAGATATAGTGGCCTTAAATGAAATACTAGAACACCTGGATATGATAGACATCTACAGGACACTTCATCCTAAAGCGACAGAGTATACATTTTTCTCTAGTGTACATGGAACATTCTCAAGAATTGACCATATGTTGGGCCACAAAGACAATATCAGCAAATTTAGAAAAATTGAAATTGTACCAAGCATATTTTCTGATCATAAAGCCTTGAAACTAGAATTCAACTGCAAAAAAGAGGGGGAAAAACCCACAAAAATGTGGAAACTAAACAACATACTTCTAAAAAATGAATGGGTCAAAGAAGAAATAAGCGCAGAAATCAAAAGATATATACAGACAAACGAAAATGAAAATACGACATATCAGAATCTCTGGGATGCAGCAAAAGCAGTAATAAGAGGAAAGTTCATATCACTTCAGGCCTATATGAACAAACAAGAGAGAGCCGAAGTAAACCACTTAACTTCACACCTCAAGGAACTAGAAAAAGAAGAACAAAGACAACCCAAAACCAGCCGAAGAAAGGAGATAATAAAAATCAGAGCAGAAATAAATGAAATAGAGAACAGAAAAACTATAGAAAAAATCAATAAAACAAGGAGCTGGTTCTTTGAAAAGATCAACAAAATTGACAAACCCTTGGCAAGACTCACCAAGGAAAAAAGACACAGGACTCAAATAAATAAAATCCAAAATGAAAGAGGAGAGATCACCACAGACATCATAGAAATACAAAGAATTATTGTAGAATACTATGAAAAATTATATGCCACCAAATACAACAATCTAGAAGAGATGGATAAATTCCTAGAACAATACAACCTTCCTAGACTGAGTCATGAAGAAGCAGAAAGCCTAAACAGACCAATCAGCAGGGAGGAAATAGAAAAAACTATTAAAAATCTCCCCAAAAATAAAAGTCCAGGCCCAGACGGTTATACTAGTGAATTCTATCAAACATTCAAAGAAGATTTGGTTCCTATTCTACTCAAAGTCTTCCAAAAAATTGAAGAAGAAGCAATACTTCCAAACACATTTTATGAGGCCAACATAACCCTCATACCAAAACCTGGCAAGGATGGCACAAAGAAAGAAAATTACAGACCAATATCGCTAATGAATACAGATGCTAAAATACTAAACAAAATACTGGCAAACCGAATACAACAACATATTAAAAAAATAATACATCATGATCAAGTGGGATTCATCCCAGAATCTCAAGGATGGTTCAACATACGCAAAACGGTTAACGTAATACACCATATCAACAAAACAAAGAACAAAAACCACATGATCTTATCAATAGATGCAGAAAAGGCTTTTGATAAAATACAACACAATTTTATGTTTAAGACTCTCAACAAAATGGGTATAGAAGGAAAATATCTCAACATGATAAAGGCCATATATGATAAACCATCAGCCAACATCCTATTAAACGGCATAAAACTGAGGACTTTCTACCTTAAATCAGGAACAAGACAGGGTTGTCCACTATCTCCACTCTTATTCAACGTGGTGCTAGAAGTCCTGGCCAGAGCAATCAGACAAGACAAAGAAATAAAAGGCATCCATATCGGAAAAGAAGAAGTAAAGCTATCACTTTTTGCTGATGATATGATCCTATACATCGAAAACCCGAAGGACTCCACAAAAAGATTATTAGAAACAATAAACCAATACAGTAAGGTCGCAGGATACAAAATTAACATACAAAAGTCCATAGCCTTTCTATATGCCAACAATGAAATATTAGAAAACGAACTCAAAAAAATAATCCCCTTCACGATTGCAACAAAAAAAATAAAATACCTAGGAATAAACATAACAAAGAACGTAAAGGACCTATATAATGAAAATTACAAAGCATTGTTAAGGGAAATCGAAAAAGATACAATGAGATGGAAAAATATTCCTTGTTCTTGGATAGGAAGAATAAATATAATCAAAATGGCCATATTACCCAAAGCAATATACAAATTTAATGCAATTCCCATCAAAATCCCTATGAGATTTTTTAAAGAAATGGAACAAAAAATCATCAGATTTATATGGAACTATAAAAAACCCCGAATAGCCAAAACAATCCTAAGGAAAAAGAATGAAGCTGGGGGCATTACAATACCTGACTTTAAACTATATTATAGGGCCACGATAATCAAAACAGCATGGTATTGGCAAAAAAATAGACACTCAGACCAATGGAACAGAATAGAAAGCCCAGAAATAAAACCACATATATATGGTCAAATAATCTTTGATAAAGGGGCCAACAACACACAATGGAGAAAAGAAAGCCTCTTCAACAAATGGTGTTGGGAAAACTGGAAAGCCACATGCAAAAGAATGAAACTCGACTACAGCCTGTCCCCATGTACCAAAATTAATTCAAAATGGATCAAAGACCTAAATATAAGACCTGAAACAATAAAGTACATAGAAGAAGACATAGGTACTAAAATCATGGACCTGGGTTTTAAAGAACATTTTATGAACTTGACTCCAATGGCAAGAGAAGTGAAGGCAAAGATAAATGAATGGGACTACATCAGAATTAAAAGTTTTTGCTCAGCAAGAGAAACTGATATCAAAATAAACAGACAGCCAACTATATGGGAACTGATATTTTCAAACGACAGCTCAGATAAGGGCCTAATATCCAAAATTTACAAAGAACTCATAAAACTCAACAACAAACAAACAAACAATCCAATAAAAAAATGGGAAGAGGACATGAACAGACACTTCTCCCAGGAAGAGATACAAATGGCCAACAGATATATGAAAAGATGCTCAGCTTCATTAGTTATTAGAGAAATGCAAATCAAAACTACAATGAGATACCACCTCACTCCTGTTAGATTAGCTATTATCAACAAGACGGGTAATAGCAAATGTTGGAGAGGCTGTGGAGAAAAAGGAACCCTCATTCACTGTTGGTGGGACTGTAAAGTAGTACAACCATTATGGAGGAAAGTATGGTGGTTCCTCAAAAAACTGCAAATAGAACTACCTTATGACCCAGCAATCCCTCTACTGGGTATATACCCCAAAAACTCAGAAACATTGATACGTGAAGACACATGTAGCCCCATGTTCATTGCAGCACTGTTCACAGTGGCCAAGACATGGAAACAGCCAAAAAGCCCTTCAATAGAAGACTGGATTAAGAAGATGTGGCACATATACACTATGGAATACTACTCAGCCATAAGAAATGATGACATCAGATCATTTACAGCAAAATGGTGGGATCTTGATAATATTATAAGGAGTGAAATAAGTAAATCAGAAAAAAACAAGAATTACATGATTCCATACATTGGTGGAACATAAAAATGAGACTAAGAGACATGGACAAGAGTGTGGTGGTTACCATGGGTGGGGGGGGAGGGAGGACATGGGAGGGAGGGAGGGAGAGAGTTAGGGGGAGGGGGAGGGGCACAGAGAACTAGATAGAGGGTGACGGAGGACAACCTGACTTTGGGCGAGGGGTTTGCAACATAATTTGATGACAAAATAACCTAGACATGTTTTCTTTGAATGTATGTACTCTGATTTATTAATGTCATCCCATTACCATTAATAAAAAAAAAAAAAAAAAAAAAAAAAAAAAAAAAAAAAAAAAAAAAAAAAAAAAAAAAAAAAAAAAAAAATAATAACATTAAAAATATAAAACGTTCTCATGTATTACAATCTATTCATTTCCTACCGCTTATGTTCATGGTTGTGGTTGGCTGGAGCCAATCACAGCTGTCCTCCGGGATAACACCAAATTTTTATTGGATAATACGTAACGTACACAGGTCGTTGTATGGCTCTCACGGAATTACATTTTAAAATATGTGGCATTCATGGCTCTCTCAGCCAAAAAGTTTCCTGACCCCTGACATATATCATACAAACATATAGGTCATTAGGAAGAATACTGTAAATTTAAGCAATATTTCTCTAAAGTGTGTTCCATGGATTACTGTTCCATAGGATAATAGGTCACTTATACACACACATATTTCCATGCTTAAATTAGACTGATCCCTGTGAAAAAAAATGTGAGTCCCCTTATTAAAATATTAAGAATTTCAAGATGGTAACAGGAGAGCAGTAAGCCAAGCATGGGTCTCTGTGCGACTGTATGGATTGTCCACCCATGAAAGCAATCCTAGTTAAATGGCTTAAGAAATGATGGGTTAAAAAATGTTAAACAAATTTCATGGTAGCAGGACTTCTCAGCATTTTTATATGCTAATGTGCCCCCTAATATATTTGACTAAGCTCTTTGGAATTATTATAAGGATCATCTTGTAGGACCAGTGATCCATAGAACACACACTGGAAATGCAGCTCAGGCTGTGCAGACAGGTTTTATCTGGTTCAACATCAATTCAGTTACAAATTACATAGGATATTTCCTCATATTTGGAATGAGGTAACTAGAGATCACTAGAGATGAAAATGGTGTGAATTTACTAAATCTACTATATCGCAGGACAATTTATCTTTTTATCCTTTATTTTCTCTATTGGGAGAAATAATATCCTTACTTACCATTACCCAGTTCCCAAGAAATGTTGTACTTTTTGCTGGCACTGTACTTCAACAGACTCAGGGCACTAGAACTGTTCCAGGAGTTATTGGGATTACGACGCAGTGCATTTAGAGCAAATATCAGGTGGAGTCCAGAGCAATCAGCAAAGTTATAAAGTTTGTCTAGAGACCTGGCTGGGAAGAAGCAGAGAAAGGCTTGTAACTTTCAAATCAACATTCCAACAACAGAAAAAATGTTAGCTACAGAAAGCCTTTCTATGAGCTTCCTAATAGGATTTTCACAGGGCGGCATCTGAAAGCTACCATTACCTTTGGTTCAGGAGGCAGGTTCAGGGTGATTTTAGAAAGCAGCATACACAATTGCAGATAGAGGTTGCAAACTGGCAACCAAGTCTAGTCCACAGTATGTTTTATTTGTTAACCAAAAAAACTGAATTGCTAACATTTAAAATGGAAAGATATCACAAAGTAGCTAGATTTCTAGCTTTTCTCAAAAAGGTCTGGCACTGGTATGTCTGTAGTCCTTCATGAAATGATAGGAATAGTGTCAGAACGCAAGACCAGAAAAGGACTGGCTGGTGAGTCTTGGAAAACAGGTCAGCCTAGCAGCACCTCCAAAAAAAAAAAAAAAAAAATCACGCAATTCCACATGTTCAATATCTCTGAGAGTAAAAGTACTATAAACATTAGTAGTGATATGTTCATTGTCAGATTGATCCCAGATACCATCAGCTACTCACCATGTGTTCCATACCCATCCCATTCTACATTTCTGCTACCACCATTTTATTCTGGTTTTCATTTCCACTTGCATAAATGATCACAATATCTGCACTTGCATGTCTACTTCTAGATTCTTCCCATTCTGCCCAATTCATCTTCCCCCAATCACTCGTATCAGTTTTACTCGCATGTCAAAACCTTCGCCTTGGTTGGCAAACCATGGTTCGCGAGCCACATGCGGCTCTTTGGCCCCTTGAGTGTTTAGCAAAGGCCAGCTTAGGAGTACCCTAATTATGTTAATAACAATGTACCTACCTATATAGTTTAAGTTTAAAAAAATTGGCTCTCAAAAGAAATTTTAATCGTTGTACTGTTGATAATTGGCTCTGTTGACTAATGAGTTTGCAACCATTGCGGGATATTAAAGACCATTTTCTTCCATAATTCTCCCCCATCAACTTCAGTTTTCTATTGGTGTCAATGAGCTCTTTATTGGTGTCAGCTGGTTATATTTATTAAAGAATCCCCTATCCCACTGGCCTTTGTTCTAATTATTCTCCTCATTTGGCATGCCCTTTTCCCTCTATTAAACATATCCAGATCTTATTTGTCTTTTAGGCAGCATTTCCCAAGGTATGAATGGACATGACTTTTAAGTGGTATTCAGAATGAAAAAAATGTAGGTTAATAATTACAAACAGGTGTTCACATTCTCCTAGTATTCATTATTCAAGTTCCTAGAGCAGGGTTTCTCAAGTGGGGTTCTTGGAATACTAAAAGGTAAATCCATAAGATATCTCTAGGGTGTGTTCCACAGAAGATGATGCAGAGTGACCAAGGTGTCCCATTAGTAATTTCTTTATTTTTTTATTTTTTTATTTTTCTGAAGCTGGAAACAGGGAGAGACAGTCAGACTCCCACATGCGCCCGACCGGGATCCACCCGGCACGCCCACCAGGGGCGATGCTCTGCCCACCAGGGGCGACGCTCTGCCCACCTGGGGGCGATGCTCTGCCCATCCTGGGTGTCGCCATGTTGCGACCAGAGCCACTCTAGCGCCTGAGGTAGAGGCCACAGAGCCATCCCCAGGGCCCGGGCCATCTTTGCTCCAATGGAGCCTCGGCTGCGGGAGGGGAAGAGAGAGACAGAGAGGAAGGTGCGGCGGAGGGGTGGAGAAGCAAATGGGTGCTTCTCCTGTGTGCCCTGGCCAGGAATCAAACCTGGGTCCTCCGCACCCTAGGCCGACGCTCTACCGCTGAGCCAACCGGCCAGGGCATTTTTCTTTTCTTTTCTTTTCTTTTTTTCATTAGTAATTATTATAGGTCTTTTGGATCTATAAAGTGAGACCATGGTCATTTGATTGAGTCCAGTGTCTGTTTTTAAAGTGGGATATAGCCCTGGCCTGATAGCTCAGTTGGTTAGAGCATTGTCCCAATATACCAAATTGTGGGTTCCATCCTGGGTCAGGGTACATACAAGAATCAACTAATGAATGAACAACAAATTTATGTTTCTCTCTCTCTCTCTCCCTCCTTCTCTCTCTAAAATCAATAAATAATAAAATTAAAGTGGGATAGAGAGGGGCTTCCATTTTCATCTTATTTGTATGGGAAAATATTTTTAAAGAAGAATTAAGTCCAAAAACAGAAATTATCTCATTTCAGTTGAAAATAAAACCATAAAAACTTATCTCACATTCAACTCAGAATCAAGTAACTAGGCAATAACAACAAAAGGCATTGGTTTCACATTAAAGAAATAAAATCTATTTTAGTTTCCAAATGGCAATTAAAATTAAAATTCATTTATAGGTCTACTAAAATCATCATGAAACCAACATGTTTATATTAGTTTTATAATTATCTATGAGGCTGACCATGCCATTCAATAAGAAAATAATTTCAAAGTTTTATATAAATTTTTTCTTAGGCTAGATAATATTATTTATATTGCTTTGACATATAGCTTTAGTAGCTTTACTATTAAATATTGTTAATTTATTTTCATATTGAAAACAACATTAATTAAATTCATAAATTTTATTTAAATAAACCTAACAAGCCTACCATTAGAAAAAGTATATCCCATTTTGGCTTAAATCAGTTACTTAACAAAAACATATTTTGTTTGCCTTGTAAGTTTACAAATTAATAAAAAGGAAAGAAATGGATTAATTCTAAGAAACGAAGTTAATTGCTTATTTTTGTTTTCTTTTCAAGAAAGGTGCTTCAAAGAGTTACTTTTTAGCTTTAAATAGGAGCTAACAACCTATACCTCAATAGCATTTGTATAATATAAATTTGTGATAAGACTTTTAGCTCTACTCAGGTAAGGTATCCAAAAAAATTAAGTAATGCATTTTAAAAAGGAAAAACTGAAGTTTCTTTTTATCAATGCTACTGACCTATATGAAAGTTGGTATCCTTTGTGGAGAGGGGGTACCTACAAAAAGACAGGCTAAGAACTTGGCCAAACTAAACAAATCCTCAAAAAAATCACTCTTTTTAAAAGATCACTGATGGGGAGATGGAGGAGATTATGAGGAGATAGTGACGGACAAAGACTTGACCGGGTGGGGCAAGCACACAGTATGGTGTACAGAGATGTGCTGTAGAACTGGGCACCTGAAACCTATATAATTATGTTAACCAGTGTCATCCCAATACATTTAATTTAAAAAAGAAAAAAAATTCAAATGTAGAAATAGAGAAGATTCACAAAATAACAGATTGGTTAGTTAAAATTCTAATAAAATTAAAAATAAATAAATAAAATATAATATAGCATTGGCAATTATTATTGAACTATAATATCTAAAACTAAATTATCACACTGAAATACTATAAACTCTAAACATAATTTTTTATCTAGAGATTCCCTGAGACCTGGGAATTATTATTTCAAGTGTTTCTCCAGTATAAAAAGTTTGAGAAAGCTGTCATAAAGTTAAAGGATGTATAGGAAAATAAAATTTGTCCTAACACCAAGATATTCACTGTTGAACTGAGAACTGACTTAAATAATCCTCCCACTAATTAAATAAATGATGTTTTCAATTTCTTCAATATGATGCAAACCCAGTATAAATTTATTGGAAAGTCAGGTTACAAATGTGAGCAAAAGAAGCATAATTGCATGAGGTTAAAAAAAAATGATAATTGCTCAGATCACATGACAGTCCACTAACAAATTAGGATCTAGAAGGACAAATCAGCTACTTGAACAAGAGAAAACTCACAAGGATGAAAACTAAATAGATTGCTTATAAAATAATTTTAACATTAACAGGTCAAAAGAGGTCTATTTTAAAGTCTTTTAATATTTATGATTGTGTCACAAGTTAAATTATTTTATCAGAAAAATACTATTCAACTAAATAATATTTTGTTAATTCAAATTGTTCATAATTGCAACAACTTATAATTTGTTAAGTATGCAACGAAATACCTAGTTTCATAATTTTTAGTTTCATTTATAAATTAAAATCCTAATCAAACTTTTGCTTCAAAAATTAATATAAATAACTGATATTTTTTTAGGTAGATTGATTCCCTTTAAATGGACTTTTTGTGGCTCATCAATAGATGACTGGATAAAGAAGATGTGGCACATATACACTATGGAATACTACTCAGCCATAAGAAATGATGACATCGGATGATTTACAGCAAAATGGTGGGATCTTGATAACATATATGAAGTGAAATAAGTAAATCAGAAAAAACCAGAAACTGCATTATTCCATACGTAGGTGGGACATAAAAGTGAAACTAAGAGACATTGATAAGAGTGTGGTGGTTACAGGGGGAGGGGGGAAAGGGAGAGGGAAAGGGGGAGGGGGAGGGGCACAAAGAAAACAAGATAGAAGGTGACAGAGAACAATCTGACTTTGGGTGATGGGTATGCAACATAATTGAACGACAAGATAACCTGGACTTGTTATCTTTGAATATATGTATCCTGATTTATTGATGTCACCCCATTAAAAAAATAAAATTATTTTTAAAATAAATAAATGGTCTTTTTGTGGAACTTGAGCAGGTCCTCAATAACATTGTTTTGTTCAATGTCATTCTGTTATAACATTGATGAGATGTCACAGGAACTAAACTCTTGTTTATATAACTTAGTCTATGGTAAAATTGATTTCGTTATCGTAGTTTCACTTAAAGTCACAGAACCTATCAGTGATTAAGTGAGGTCTTACTGTAATTATCTCCATATAATAAGGATTTCCTGTGTTTGTCTCACGTAATTTAGAGAAACAAATATATAACAAACACAAAAGCACATTAAACATGTGGTTTCAAGGATTTGATCATTTAAAACAAGGCAAAAGTATTCCCCCCAAAATAAAAAAAGTGTCAGTGTAAAGTGTGAAGAAGTAATAATATAGATGGTTTTCTTAACATGGCAAAATAGAGAACTAGAGTTCCAGAAATTTTGGAAATACTTTGCTAAGGATAAATTAAGTCCTGCCTCCTTCATGAATTCATTCCTGAACACACCGACCTCCTTACAGTAACTTGAACCTTCTCTAAACTCAGCATCTATTACCACCTATTGGTATTTGAGTGCCTAGTGACACTGTCTTACCTTGGGATTTACCTTGATTTAGTCACTTCCTTAGAGTGAATGTCTTGGTTCTCAGTTACATTGTTGAATTACTTAAGGTTGATTCTGTATCTCATTACATCCTTCACAGCATCTATCAGAGAGCAATTTCCTGCCTTAAAATCATGCTGAAGAGTTCTTACAATCCGAATCCTTTTAGTTGCAAATAAGTGGTCTAGTAAGATATTAAAAGGTCCCAAAGAGAGATCTAATAGATATTATTGCCAGCTCAAGAGATGTACTCTAGAGTTTTTTAGAATATTACATGTTTGAATAGAGAGCATTTAGTACATGCTCAACAAATGTAATCTTTGTTGCAAAGATTCCGGACATCTGCTGTCCGGTTCCATCTTTAAGCAAGCAGACACTTAAAGATGACTTTCTACGCTCTCCAGCAGAGGGTGCCAATGCCTCTGTGTCCTATAGTCAGGTTCCCTGGCATCTCAAGAATATGATACTAAGGAGCCTTATCTAGTGAGTAGCTAAAGATGAAGAGCTTGTGCTTGAGATGTAAGATACAGTAGGCTTGGGAGTCCTGTAGTACAGTATATTGTGCTGATAGTTAATGCTGTAAAAGTTCTTGAGGCTTCTGAAAGACAAAACCTTAAGAAATGTATACAAATAAATATCAGGGAAAAGGAAAAGAAATGTATTCTTAAGGAACCAAGAATAATACAGTTTCAAGGAGATGCTGGTCAGTGACAGCAGGTATTGGTGAGAAACTGAGGAGAAAAAGGCCAGAGGCAAAAACATGGTGGCAGTTAATCAATAAGTGAATTTAGAAACTAGATTTAGGATGGGAGTATGAATTTAAACAATGAGTGGTAGAGAAAAAGGAATAAACTCTGGTACATTCAATTTACTTGTTGAAGCTCTGTGGCAATAACAGGAAGCAAAGAAATAAAATAGTTACTAAAGTAATACCAGAGATAAGTTTTTAAAAATCAAGATCTAAGACCTCATTTTGCCAAAAGGCCATTTCTTCAGTGAGAATAATCTCAGCTTTATGTTACAAATAGATAAAATCATTGAATTCATGCTAAGATATGAATGACAGTCATTTTACTTACTTTCCGAAGAACTTGGCACTTTAAAAACAAAGTAGCACCTGGTGGCTAGAATTTCTAGTAGGTTTCATTCATTCACAAATATTTACTGCAAATATTTACTGAGCACTTACTATATGCCAGGTAATATTACACACTCTAGGGTTATAGCAATGAACAAATAGAAAACAGGTCCTAGCCGGATGGAGTTTACATTTAGTGTAACTGTGTTGGGTGTTGATGGGATGGTAAAGCAGGGTAGAGGATAATAGAACCAATGGTTGTGGTATGCTCTTTTAAATAAGCCTCATGGATAAGGTAACATTTGAGCAGAAGGAGCCGAGGCAGAAGTCAGTGGATAACTACAAAAAAAAATTCCAGGTGCAGTTATAGCAAAGGCAAAGGCCCAAGACAGTTCTGAGACTGATGAATGTGAACAACAGAATGGAGCCAGTGTGGCTGCCCCAGAATGAGTGAAAGGAAGAGCAATGGGAGATGAGGTCAGAGTGGTAGCAGGGTCAGATTGTGTAGGACTTTATTGGGCACTGTAAGGACCTTGGTTTTCACCCAGAATTTCACAGGAAACTATGGGATGGTTTTGAATATGACCTGACTCACATTTTAAAAACATCATTCTGGCTACTGAGTTAAAAAGAAGCTAGAGGAGAATAGAGGGAAAAGGTGAAAGCAAGGAAAGTAGGTAGGAGTCTACAGCAATAATTTAGGCAAAAGATCATATAACAGTACAAACCAGGGTGGTAGCAGCAGAGTAGTGGAGGTGATTGGCGTTCTGGGATGTTTCACGGATAGAGCTGACAAGACTTGGTCAAGGGTTGGATGTGGGTGTGAAAAAAAGACTTCAAAGTTTTTAGTTTGAGCAACAGAAAGATGAACTTGACATTGATGCAGGAAATGTAGAAGAACAGGAGAACGGAGGCGGAGAAGGCAAAGATCAGATTTTGGTTTGGGGCATATTACATTTGAGATGCCATACAAGATATATTAAGTAAAGAATCTGAGTGGGCAGAATACATAAATTCAGAGTCAAGGGAGACCTATCAACTGAAGACATAATTCCAAGTAAAACATCCTGAAAGGCTGGGACAGGTACAGAGCTGTAAAGGAGGATGAGTGGAACTGTCACAGAGATTTTCTGGTTTACAAACATTCATGTGCGCAAAGCAGCCTATCCAGCCCTTCCCCCTGCTCATTTTTTGCGAGCACCTAGAGTTCTTTTATCTTATTTTTATTAATTTTAATGCAGTGACATTGATAAATCAGGGTACATATGTTCCGAGAAAACATCTCCAGATTATTTTGACATTTGATTATGTTTCATACCCCTCATCCAAAGTCAAATTGTCCTCTGTCACCTTCTATCTGGTTTTCTTTGTGCCCCTCCCCTCCCCCATCCCCTCTCTCCTTCCTCGCCCCCTCCTTCCCCTCCCCACCCCACCCCCTGTTACCATCACATTCTTGTCCATGTCTCTGAGTCTCATTTTTATGTCCCATTTATGTATGGGTTCATATAGTTCTTAGTTTTTTCTGATTTACTTATTTTGCTCCGTATAATGTTATCAAGGTCCATCCATGTTGTTGTAAATGATCCAATGTCATAATTTCTTATGGCTGAGTAGTATTCCATAGAATATATGTACCAAAGCTTTTTAATCCACTCGTCCTCTGACAGACACTTGGGCTGTTTCCAGATCTTCGCTATTGTGAACAATGCTGCCATAAACATGGGGGTGCATTTCTCCTTCTGGAGCAGTGCTATGGTGTCCTTGGGGTATATTCCTAGAGGTTTTTGATTCTTGCCTTCTTTCACTCCCGTCCAGGATTAGTTTCTCCCTCCTTCATCCTGATTTTGTATGATATATTTCCCCTGAAGTAATGGTTACCCTAATCTCTCCCTACCTATTCTTTAATAGGGACAATTAACATTTTGTTGAAATTAGGTAAAGTGTTTGTAAGGTTGGTGGATAATGGGAAAGGTCAGACCCATGAACTTTGGCTAGGACCGCCCACAACCAAGCGCGCCAAAAGAAACTTCCCAGGAACCCTTTGGAAAAAAAGCGACCGTCTGCCAGCCAGTGAGATTTCACCACGTCATATTAGCTCGACCACCCTAGGGACCCTTTAAATATCCCTCACACGGGTCACCCCTTGCAACTTCCCTGGCCTCCATCTCCTCCATCTTTTTTTCTTTGGGGCCAGGGAACCTTGCCAGGCGGGATGCACTGTACTCAATAAAGCCTTTTGTTATTCCACACTTGGTGGCTCTGGCCCCTCCTTCCTTCTCGGAGGGGAAAAATACCTTACAGTGTTATACAAACAAAGCTTATAAACATGGCCCAGTCCCTCACTTTCCAAACAGACATCATCTCTAAGTTCCTCTTCTAAACGCCAATCACTTCCACTACTCTGCTGCTACCACCCTGGTTTGTACTGTTATATGATCTTTTGCCTAAATTATTGCTGTAGACTCCTACCTACTTTCCTTACCCTCTATTCTCCTCTAGCTTCTTTTTAACTCAGTAGCCAGAATGATGTTTTTAAAATGTGAATCAGCTCATATAAGTGTCACCTGGGCATTAAATGGTGATTGGTTGGCTTCTACTTGTGCTTTTTGAGTTCAATAAAGGTAAGTCATTAAAACTTCTCCATAACTTCATACTCAGGAATAAATCCTCCCCCAAACAGACCCCTTTCCATTACAGTTGGTTCCTTTGGGTTGGGGGGTAGGGAAGCTACCTCAGATAACTGACACCACAGTATTGACTGAACGCTGCTCAAGTATGACTAATCTCTACATTTTGTTGTTTGTGTGATTTTATAATATGTTCATATTTTCATGTGCTCACAATCAAGACAAACTGACATTACTCTATGGTACTCAGCACCAACTTCTTTTGGAGTCAACAATAGACACTTTTAAGAACTAAGGGTAAAGACCATGTGTCCAAGTCCTCAGCCACACAGAAAAAGCACTTAAACACACACACACACACACACACACACACACACACACACACACACACTAGTCACAAAGGGGAAATTTAGCCCTTTTTGCCAGTTTAGAAATGAGTGAAATTGGACGAAGTCCTTAAAACAAATAAAAACAAATATGCAATATGCAATGTTTTCTGTGTAATATCTGCTTATACTTGGTCAAAAGTTTCTCAAACGCTAGTTTGATCAACTTTGGGCCACATTAGAATTCCCCATCATTTCTCAACAAGCACATTATTCCATGGCTCCCTGTTGTTCTAAGCTTTAAATCTTTGCATGGGATATCTTTTTTTTCCCTCTTTTCTTTACTCTTCATAGCCTAGATCAGTGGTCTCCTCTGTGAGGTCTTCCTTGACTCTGTAAGGTAGAGACATTGGGGCTTCCCTGCCTCTGGTCTCTCCCAGCTATTAATCAACTCCTGTATCAAGCAACAGCCAACTATGTTATCAATGTTCATCTCTGCCTCCTGTTCTAATGGCAGACTGGAGCAGCTGCCAAAGAGAAGGTACTATGTCTGCTTTTTTAGCATGCATTTCAGTGTCTGATACACAATAAGCTCTGATAAATGTGTAACTCATACAGGTGTTCTTTAGGCTCATTCAAGGCCGCTTAGGGACAATCTGTCTGTATCCTAAACACTCAGCCTCAATTATCATTATTCATTGTAACAAATTCCCTCTAGATTATGTTTATTACATCATGCTGTTAAGTACATTCAAATAATATCCTCATTGCTTTAACTATTCAGTTTAGAATGAATAATACAGGGGAGGCATAGGTTATGATCCAACAGAAACGGGAAAAACAGAAATTTCTAGGGGAAGCCAGAGAAGAAATGTAAGAGTGAAACAGGGTAAGATGAACTCTGAACCAACTTTGCCTCTTGTAGTTCAGAGAAACCATCAGTTAATGAGAAACTATTTAAATTACTGAGTACAACCAATAAGGGGGGAGCATTTTAATTGTAGCTATTAACAGAATAGTTTGAAAATCGCCTAGGAGGAAAACACAGACATTTTGTAAAGAGTGAAGATATCTCTAAGCTAATAGTGGATTTTAATATAAAGAGAAATATCTCCAGTCTAGTCAGGGCAATGAAACTTTAACTAGGTTATAAAGAAATCAGCATAGATGTCTATAATTTGACTGAAGCTGTTGAAGCATAACGAGACTTGAGAAATGTCTATGAATAAAAGTTACAGCACTATTGGAAGGTTCTGGACTAGAGACTAATGACTGCATTAATCAATGTAACTAGATTAAAGGGAAAATGAAATGCCAGTGAGTATACTGGGACCTCTGGATACCATCAGAAGTTGATCAAAATGGTGATAGGAAAAGAGTAAAAGAGACACTAACATTAGCAAACAGGCCAGGATTGCTTTAAGAAAGCAATCCTGCTTTAAGGCCAGGATGTGCCCTTAAGAAAGTGATTTTAAAAGATGAAAACAGGCTCTGGCTAGCTTGCTCAGTGAATAAAGCATTGTCTTGGCACACCAAGGTCACCAATGCAATCCCCAGTCAGGGCACAAATGACAAGCAAGAAGCAATAAATGAGTATACAACAATGAATTGATGCTTCTCTTTTTCTCTCTCTCCCTTCCTCTCCCAAAGGAAAATAATAATATTTTTTTAAAAGATGCAAATACTACTTTAAGAGAATAGTTTGGAAATATCTATAAGAAATTTAAATGTTTGTCCCTGGCCGGTTTGCTCAGTGGTAGAGTGTCATCCTGGTGTATGTAAGTCCTGGGTTTGATTCCCGGCCAGGGCAACACAGGAGAAGTGTCCATCTGCTTCTCCAAACCTCCCCCTTTTCTCTCTCTATCTCTCTGTCTCTCTTCCCCCCATCCCACAGTCATAGCTCATTCGAACAAGTTGGCCTTGGGCACTGAGGATGGCACCAAGGCCTCACCTCAGCTAAATATCTTAGTTGCTGAGAAACAAAGCAGCAGCCCCAGATAGGCAGAGCATCAACCAGTCAGGGGTTTGCCGGGCAGAGCTCGGAGGTCAGGACATATGCAGGAGTCTGTCTCTCTGCCTCCACACCTCTCATTTAATAAAAAAAAATTTTTAATATTCGTTTCTTTACACCAAGTAAGCCCACTGCTAGACACTTTTTTCCTATATAGATACTTATCACTACAAGATATATGTACAAATATTATCACTACAGTACTCATTTTAACAGCCAATAACTAAAAGCAATCTAAATGCCTATCAAATGGGGACTGGTTAAACCAAGTATAAAGAATCTGTGTTGCCCTGGCCGGTTGGCTCAGTGGTAGAGCATCGGCCTAGTGTGCGGAGGACCGGGTTCGATTCCCGGCCAGGGCACATAGGAGAAGCGTCCATTTGCTTCGCCACCCCTCCACTGCGCTTTCCTCTCTGTCTCTCTCTTCCCCTCCCGCAGCCAAGGCTCCATTGGAGCAAAGATGGCCCGGGCACTGGGGATGGCTCTGTGGCCTCTGCCTCAGGCGCTAGAGTGGCTCTGGTCGCAACATGGCGACGCCCAGGCTGGGCAGAGCATCGCCCCCTGGTGGGCAGAGCGTAGCCCCATGGTGGGCGTGCCGGGTGGATCCTGGTCGGGCGCATGCGGGAGTCTGACTGTCTCTCCCTGTTTCCAGCTTCAGAAAAAAAAAAAAAAAGAATCTGTGTTACAGAAACAGATTCCAATAATAAAGAGAGAAGGCTAGAATAAACCCTGTAGAACTGGATTAGAATTGGTGGTATCAATATAACTGATGGTTTTGAATATTGTACAGATGGATAGATGTAGTAATATAATATAGATATATATATGGGTGATATATACATCTATAGATATATAATATTGTCTGCTGATCAGGCCTGGAAGTAATGACATTCCAGTATTAATGAGCTCACCTAGCACCCAGATCTTGGGTTTCTAAATACCACTCTCTAATAAAAGGAACCAGGGCTCCTTGGATAAATGGTTGATGCCAGAGATAAAACACAGAAAAAGCCTAGAACATTTGGTACCAGAATATGAGGAAGGTCTCAAAAATGATAGAGACATGTCAAGAGGACATAGGAGCCAACCTCAGGGAGCTCCCAATGGTCAAAGCTAAGACAACTTGAACAACAACAAAAATAATGGTAGCAATACATTATAACCCACAGAATAGAATAAATATCCTAAAGTCATCTTGTATACATAAATAATTGCCTAAATAAATCAAAGGGAGAGAAAGAAGAGCTGTTCTTCACAGAATACCAATTCATATAATGTAGAAGAACAGACATAGAAAATCAGCATTAGGGCAATGCCTCAATAGTAATTGTTGCAGTCAAGACCATTAATGGATGCTAAAATTGTTATGTGAGAGTATGACAACAAAAAAAAATAGATATTTGGATCACCTCAAATTATCTCCCCACAAGATATTCATTAGTTACAAAGACAAAAATAGTAATTTTATCGAGAAGAAACCTGGCTGATACCATCTTACCCTTGTTATCAAAATTAACCTTAGTTTTGCTGAGCATGATATTCTCAAGATCCATCCATGTGGAGGGACAGTAAAAAATAAAGGGAGTCAAATATATGGTAAAGCAAGAAGACAAGACTTTGGGTAGTGGGCACATAATGCAATATACAAATGATGTCTCTTAGAATCATACACTTGAAACCTACATAATCTTATTAACCAACAAATGACACTGTATGGAGAAATACCCATTTCTTTTTAATTTTCCTTCTTTCTCTTTTCTCTCCCAGTCCTTCTACAGGGCTAGCCAGTGGAGAGTTTTATGGATGTGGCAATGATGACACAAGTACCTAAAAGTCTAAGAAGACTCATTTCTCTTGATAAGGAATTGAGAAACAGGCCTCAATTGCCCAAATAATGGGGAGGAATTCTGAGTTTTTGGAGGGTGGGTTCTTCCTTAACAGTTTGCCCATAAGGTGATAAAACCCTGAGAAAAAGCCATCATTTGGGACAAAAGGACTGAGGAAAAGAATCTTTTAGATCCAGCGCGCATGCGTGTGTGTGTGTGTGTGTGTGTGTGTGTGTGTGTTGTAAAGAAGGGAATTCCCAGAAGAAGAGAGTTGGAAAAAGAGATACACCTAGTTCTAGGTATGAAACAGCATAAATCCCAGATTACCCTGGCGTTTCAATATGTTAAAGAGACCTAAAGAAGCATAATAAAGTATTTTTTAAGAATAAAATATATAAATCATGACCCATGTCCAAAATAATCCCTACTGGCCGATGTACTGGGCAGACCCAAATGACAGATTTGAAAACTGAACTGACATTAAAACCACCACTCATGGCAGATAAGATAGAAATTATAGTCTGAATACAACCAGGTTGAATGTATGCCAAAAAAAAAAAAAATAGGACCCTGTGTCTCATAACATAAAATTCAAAATGTCCAGAATATGATTCAAATTAATCAAACACGAAGAAAACTAAAAAAATCAAACAAAAAAAAAAAAAGGAAAATCTGATCAATTCTCAAGAGACAAGGCAATCAACAGATGGCAATTCTGACATGCCCCAGACATTAAAATTATTAGAGAAAGCTTGGAAGCAGCTATTAGAGCCATCATCCATAAGTAATGATGAGCATGCTTGAAATGAATAAAAAGACAGGAGTTTTTGGACTACAGTCTCTCCCCCTGTACAAAAATTAACTCAAAATGGATCAAAGATCTAAACATAAGACCTGAAACAATTAAGTACATAGAAGAAGACATAGGTACTCAACTCATGGACCTGGGTTTTAAAGAGCATTTTATGAATTTGACTCCAATGGCAAGAGAAGTGAAGGCAAAAATTAATGAATGGGACTACATCAGACTAAGAAGTTTTTGCTCAGCAAGAGAAACTGATAACAAAATAAACAGAAAGCCAACTAAATGGGAAATGATATTTTCAAACAACAGCTCAGATAAGGGCTTAATATCCAAAATATACAAAGAACTCATAAAACTCAACAACAAACAAACAAACAATCCAATAAAAAAATGGGAAGAGGATATGAATAGACACTTCTCCCAGGAAGAAATACAAATGGCCAACAGATATATGAAAAGATGCTCATCTTCTTTAGCCATTAGAGAAATGCAAATCAAAACGGCAATGAGATACCACCTCACACCTGTTCGATTAGCTGTTATTAGCAAGTCAGGTAATAGCAAATGTTGGAGAGGCTGTGGAGAAAAAGGAACCCTCATACACTGTTGGTGGGAATGTAAAGTAGTACAACCATTATGGAAGAAAGTATGGTGGTTCCTCAAAAAACTGAAAATAGAACTACCTTATGACCCAGCAATCCCTCTACTGGGTATATATCCCCAAAACTCAGAAACATTGATACGTAAAGACACATGCAGCCCCATGTTTATTGCAGCATTGTTCACAGTGGCCAGGACATGGAAACAACCAAAAAGCCCATCAATAGATGACTGGATAAAGAAGATGTGGCACATATACACTATGGAATACTACTCAGCCATAAGAAATGATGACATCGGAACATTTACAGCAAAATGGTGGGATCTTGATAACATGATACGAAGCAAAATAAGTAAATCAGAAAAAAACAGGAACTGTATTATTCCATACGTAGGTGGGACATAATAGTGAAACTAAGAGACATTGATAAGAGTGTGGTGGTTACGGGGGGGAGGGGGGAATGGGGGAGGGAAAGGGGGAGGGGGAGGGGCACAGAGAGAACAAGATAGAGGGTGACGGAGGACAATCTGACTTTGGGTGGTGGGTATGCAACATAATTGAACGACAAGATAACCTGGACTTGTTATCTTTGAATATATGTATCCTGATTTATTGATGTCACCCCATTAAAAAAATAAAATTATAAAAAAAAAATAAAAAAAAAAGACAGGAGTTTTAAATAGAGAAATAGAAACTATAAAAGCGAACCAAATAAAAATTTTAGTTTGGAAAAAAGTATAATATACAAAATTAAAAATTCACTTGATAGACCCAATAACAGAATTGGGAGTTATATATGAAAGAGTAAGTTAATTTGAAGATAGAACAGAATAAATATACAATATAAAGACAGAAAAGAGAAAAAGACTTAAAACATGGACATACTCTCAGAAAATTGTGAGACAATGTCAAAACTTCTAACTTTCATGTCATTGATATCCCAGAACCAGGAAGGAAAAGTACATAAAAAACATATTTGAAGAAACAATAGTTTAAAACCTCTCAATTTACAAAAACAAAAAATAATAATAATAAATTTAACAGATTCAAGGTGCTCAAGTGAATCCAAAGGAATGTAAAGAAAACAAAATAGAGCAAAACTACCACATTACTGAAAGATTGGGAAGAAGTGACATTGATCAATAAGAGCACATAGGTCTCAGGTAAACATTTCTGCAGCATTTGAACTGCTGATTGTGCTGTGTTGGGGGTTAGGGGACGGGAGAGACTGGTTTCTTTAGTCATCAAGATATTTTCTTCTTAGGAAGAAATTTCTTTAGTTGCCATGATGATACACTAACCAGCTTTTTAGCAAAGGTCCCCTTGAGCCTGTGAGAAATCTTACTGTATGGCAGTAAGAAATATAACATTTCTTTATTGACTTAAAATCATTTTGCTCTAGGACAGACCCATCTCTCCCATGAGTGGCGGGGGTTGTGTACTAACTAATGCAGGGAAAAGAAATGATTATACAGAGATATAGGGCATCTCTCTAAAGATTGTGGTTCTAATGGGGAACAATAAAGAGCTGGTCTAAGAAAGACAGGAGAGGGTTAAGGAAAGAAGTCACTAAATACTTGTTGGCACTGAATTAGTCACTTGGGTATTGAGTGTAACCAAAGATGAGACATGGTCCTTGCTTTAAGGAATTTATAGGCTGAGATATAGTAATTTGGATATAACCAGCATATTATTAACAGAATAGAATAATGAGACCAAAACATATATAATAGTCATGTTGGTCACATACATAAACCACACTTATATTACATTATATATTTTTTGGATGTGAAGGTGAACTGTTGTTCAGCTTGAAGGCTATAGAAAAGTCCCTTTGTCAAAACCACTGAAATAGTGATAGAGCACATACTTGATGATTTATATGTCAAGGTGCCCAGGAGGAGTTCTGGTTGCCTCTCTTGGCTACAGGGAACTCTCAGTTTATAATCTTGCTGTGTTGCAAAGACATATCAGTCAGCTATGAGAAACTTGATACATATTGTCACATAGAAACAAAGACATGAATGGCAGGTCGTTTCTTTAGACTGACTAAGAAAGTTTGTACAAATCCATTCTGAATAAGAAATTATAAGCTAATGGTATGGTTGAGTCGATTCTTAGGTGTACTATCTGTGTGTGTATTGGTATATTTTGAATTTGCATCAGAGATACCAGAATCCCCATTCTTGGGATACAGCCCATCAGACACTCTCATCTGCTACTATTGCACATGAAGATTTATGGATCTTAAGCAATGACTGTGTGTGCACGCTCATGGACACCATACTATGAAATATGTCACGCAGAAATCCTGCGACAGGAAGCTTAACTGATTATTAGCTCTAGCTACTGCTCTTCCACATTCACCACTGTGTTCATGCCAAGGGCACACCTCCCATCGGCTGTTCCCAGTCAATGGCCAAAGGTACTAAGGCAAGTTTATTCCAGCAAGTTGCAGGACACCTACAAATTTAGCTTAAGGACTCCCCATCACCTGAAAGAATATTTTTTGGAACTGTGCTGTAGTCTAAGACTCCTCCTACCCTATTATTTCTTTCCTTTTTCCACAGACATTAGACTAGTCTGAAAACTTCCTTCACCTTTGCCAACTTCCCCATCTCCCATCAATCTCTGGCACATCTAATCCTATCCTCCTTTCTACTTCTTAGCATATGATGAGAACAGTTCAAGGAAGCAGGCAGTAAAATGCAGACCTGGGACTGACTCACTCACCACCCAGTGGAAAAAAAGGATACCATCTTGAGTGGGGTAAGTGGGTGCTAAAGATTTCAATGGTGGTGACGGGAGAAAACAGCCAGGTAGAGAGATACACTTGAAATAATTTTAAAGATATGGGGATGGGGGTATTCTACAAAGACAGCAGAGTGGCAGATTATTACAAATATGTATTGAAGTTCTGATGAAAAATAATGAGAAATTAAGGGCCATAAACAAGTAACTAATGGCTAAGTATGAGAGCCAGATGATTTCTCTGGTCATTTATAAAGGTGCCCTTATATCCTGTAGTGGACAGGCACACAACTCAGCAGAAGACTGAAGATCTGACCGTTTTAGGGCTTCACAGACATCTGAACGCTCAATCAATAAAGGTCTGTTATGGAAATAATCAAGGTTCTGGCTGGAGAAACCTAGTAAGTTGAAAAATGGGATGGAGACATCTGGATGAATGCCCAATTACTGGAGCTAAAGACCCCCCCGATCCCTCAGAGCTAACAATGTGGCCTACTTTTCTCTAGTAAGAGGTAGCATTTGCCCTGTGTTGGAAAACACTGCAGAAGCCTCTCCCTGCAAGATAGCAGGTGCCCTCTCAGGAGCTCTGACACCTCCTCTCCTGGCTACCAGGCTAATGTCCAGGACAAAAAACCAGCATTACCTAGTGAACAGACTGTGTAGTCAAGGAGTTGGTGATTATTTTTTTTTTGATATTTTATTTATTAATTTTTAGAGAGAGAGGAGAGAGAGAGAGAGAGAAGGGGAGGGAGGAGCAGGAAGCATCAACTCCCATATGTGCCTTGACCGGGCAAGCCCAAGGTTTCGAACCGGCAACCTCAGTGTTCCAGGTCGACGCTTTATCCCACTGCGCCACCACAGGTCAGGCAAGAAGGAGTTGGTGATTATTAGCTAGCATGTATCTTAGGAACCAGGAATATACCTCTGGAATCAGATTTTGAATATGCCTGATCAAGGGGGCCAGAATATAAGATGAGTAATCAAGAATTCATTGACTTGTGTTTGCTTTCTTGGGACAGGAGATTTAATATTCTGGCAATGATCCCAGGGGATGGAGAAAATTCACTGCTGGGATGACATTTAGAATCCTAGAAAAAGTAATAGCCATGCTGAGCAAAGTAGAAATGTCCAAGTTGCCCTGGAAGATGGTAGAGGAAGGAATAAAACAGACTGAGGGAAATGGCCATGCTAAAATGAATATATTTATAAGGCCAAAAAATTCACCAGAGGCTTATGGTCCAGAGGAGAACCCAAATGACACCATTTCATGAAGGCCATTAAAAATGTGCTGGTGAGAGGGGCCCAGCACTGGTAAGTTCAGTGGTGGCTCTTATTTGCAGCCAGGTTTGAGCTTGTCAATAACCACAAGGATGGGGTAATAGGGCCCAAAACTATAGAGATCAGTGGCAATGCTTAACTATAATAAGCCAAAAAGTTTCAATTACCATAATGGTCAGCAAGATTAGAGGGGTAGCTAAGTGGGCTTCACCAGCAGGGAGTTGTAGAGATGGATAATGGAGCATGACATCCTTAGAACAAACAGATGGGCAGCCACAGGAACGTTACTTAATAACCACAAGACAAAAATGGATAAGCAGGAGACTGAGAATGTCTGTTTCATTGAAAAGTCCTAATCCAGCCTGACCAGGCAGTGGTACAGTGGATAGAGCATTGACCTGGGATGCTGAGGGCCCAGGTTCAAAACCCTGAGGTTGCTGGCTTGAGCACGAGCTCGCCAACTTGAGCGTGGGATCATAGACATGACCCCATGGTCACTGGCTTGAAGCCCGAAGTGGATGGCTTAAGGCCAAGGTCACTGGCTTGAGCAACAGGTCACTGGCTCAGCTGGAGCCTCCTGGTCAAGGCACATATGAGAAAGCAATCAATGAACAACTAAAGTGCTGCAACAATGAATTGATGTGTCTCATCTCTCTCCCTCCCTGTCTGTCTGTCCCTGTCTATGTCTGTCTTTCTCTCTAAAACAAACAAAAAAAAAGTCTTAATCCTTTGCTACAACATTCAGATCCAGAACACATTGACTGAAGCAATGGCCATTTCTTTAAAAGGAATACTGTAGCATTATATATTATAACCCTTAGTCCCCAAACGAACCCATAGTCATTTGCTCAGGGACTATACATTGAGGGAAAGGGAACATCCAGATATTTGGAGGAATATTTTGCAGTGGGACCAGAGGGGAAATGATACCTGGAGACCAAAAGTGTCAGTATGACCTTCATATTAGAATGGAGATTATAAAGGTCAGATAATAAATGAAGTCCTAGAATTGTGCCTAATGCTAATTAGATGTCTACTATTTGTTGACTGATTTGATTTACTACAAGAACGGGTGTGGAAAATAAGAAAAAAAGTTCTATCCCTAGGACATAGCTACAGAAAGTAATCTTCCATGTATAAATTTTAGAGACAAAAATATCATTAGCAAAAAGTGCTGAGTATGAGAATTACTGCTCGGAGGTTGGAATTCTGAATAGAAATTTATTAAACAAAAGAGGTGTCTAGGAAAAATGAGAATTGCAAGAACAGTTCTTCCATTAATCTGCAGTAAGCTAATGAAGCCAGCAAAAAATGAGGATTGATTAGGAAAGACTTAACTCCTTTACTTGTGAGGGCTGTTAACTCCTACTTTGCCTTCTCTCCATTTGAAAGCTTATTTATGATAGCCTGTTTCCAAGACCCTAGCTAGAGGTATATAAACCCGCACTCGGCAGTCAAGGGTATACTGTATATCAGAATTATTTAATTCAGTGGACATAGCAAGAATCTATTCTTTCACAGTTTAATTATTTTTCTATTATACTATTATTTCCTTATATACAGTGTGTCCGTAAAGTCATGGTGCACTTTTGACCAGTCACAGGAAAGCAGTAAAAGATAATAGAAATGTGAAATCTGCACCAAATAAAAGAAAAACTCTCCCAGTTTCATACCTATTCAGTGCAGTTTGATGTGGGCTCATGCACAGATTTAGGGCTCCTTAGGTAGCTATCCTGTATAGCCTCTACAGACTCGTCACTGACTGATGGCCTACCAGAACGGGGTTTCTCCACCAAACTGCCGGTTTCCTTCAACTGCTTATCTCACTGAGTAATGTTATTCCTATGTGGTGGTGCTTCGTTATAAACGCGCCGATATTCACGTTGCACTTTGGTCACAGATTTGCATTTAGCGAGCCACAGAACACACTGAATTTTTCTTTGTACCATCCACATCTCGACTGGCATGGCCGTGGGCTGCTTCGCTGTATACACGGTGTTACGTCATCATCTGCGCATATGCACATGCTGCCACATCATCCTACAGAAACTGGGAGGATTTTCCTTTTATTTGGTGCAGATTTCACATTTCTATCATCTTTTGTTGCTTTCCTGTAACCGGTCAAAAGTGCACCATGTCTTTACAGACACACTGTACTTTTGGATTTTTACGAGACTCTGGGCTTTTAGTATTCTTTTTCTTCTTTTTTATTTAGAAAACTAAATTTAATAGGATGACATTGATCAACAAGAGTACATAAATTTTGGGTAAACATCTTCACATTTGAATAGTCGCTTATGTTGTATACGCATCACCCAAAGTCAAACCATCTCCATCACCTTATATTTGTCCCTCTTTATACCCCTTCTCTCAACCCCCTTCCCCACGTGACCTTCCTCCCGGTAACCACTTAAGTCTTATTTATGTCCCTGAGTCTCAGTTTTGTATCCCACCTATGTGTGGAATCATTTAGTTTTTAGCTTTTTCTGGCTTTTAGTATTTTAATATTCAGACACTATGAATTCATTTAGACATAAGCACTACATAGACATAGATGAGTGCACCATCAATAGAGAATCAGAGGCCTAATTCTCAAATTAGCTGTATTTCTCTGAGCCTCTCCAGAAGGTAGAGAGGACTTACTCTTGCTGAGTCTTCAAATAACAACTATCCTGATTAGTTTGGATGAAATACTTCTAGGATATACAGTAATAACCTCACTTGTAATGTGTAATCCCCTGCTCTAAGTCCCAATCTGTTTATTAAGATTTCAGATTATATAATCCTTATAAAACTTTAAAAGCTCCTCTGAAAAGAAACATTTGGCAAAAGATATTAAAAGCTTTAAAAATGCATATACCCTTGGACTCAAAAATTCCACTTCTAAAAATGGTCTCTGAAAAAAAATAAATAAATAAAAATGTTCTCTGAGGGCATATACAGAACTGGATGCAAAAGTGTATAAAACTGTTCATCATAGATTTATTTAATGGCAGAGGGAGAAAAAGAGAGAGGGACTGATTTTCCAATAGGAGTGTGAATGAATCAATCCATAGGATGGATTCAATAAATGTACTATAGAAAAATATTTTTGACATGAAAAAATATTAATATATTGCTAAGTGGGGCTCTGGCCCATTGGCTCAGTGGTAGAGCATTGGTCCAGCATATGGAAGTCCCAGGTTCAATTCCCAGCCAGCGCACACAAGAGAAGCAACTATCTGCTTTTCCCACCCTTCCTCCTCTCCTTTCTCTCTCTCTTTTCCCCTCCAACAGCTAAGGCTCCATTGGAGCAAAGTTGGCCTGGGTGCTGAGGATGGCTCTGCCTTTGCCTCAGGTGCTAGAATGGCTCCGGTTGCAACAGACCAACGTCCCAGATGGGCAGAGCATCACCCCCTGGTGGGCATGCTCGGTGGATCTCGGTGGGGTGGATTTGGTAGTCTGTCTCTCTGCCTCCCTGCTTCTCACTTCAGAAAAATACCAAAATAAATTATATATATATATATTGCTAAGTGGAAAATAACAGCTATAAAACTAACATAATATCTTGTCTCATTCCAGCCTAATGGAGATCTTTCAGGTTAAAATTAACATCTGGAAATCTGCATCATCTTTTGGATAACTATGTAAATATAGAGGCACAGTTATATACAGGAGAGGCAAAAGTAGGTTTTGAGTTGTGAGTCCACGATACACAGCAGTTATTCTTGTATTATTTATTAATTATTGCACTATTGTGCATACAAACTGTAAACCTACTTTTGCCAATACCTGTACATATATACACACTCATATTCTATTCCAGTTCTTAATGTCTTCTCTGCCTTCACAGTATCTATTTGGGTACATACACATGTATGTATGTATCTATGTACACAAAAAAATTACAGTGAAGGCAGACACGACATTAAGGACCAAAAGAGAAAAAAAAATGATTGAACATAAGTCCCCTGATCAACTTTTACAGTTCTCCTTGGCAAGGCCAAAATAATATTTAAGAGAAAAATTACTTTCTGCTCCACCTATCGAGCAATGTTGGTGATTCAAGAAAGCAGAAGCTAGATAACCATCATCAAACCATTAAAACCACTATTAAACCAGCAACACCAACAACAACCAAAGCAAAATGTAGCATTATGTTTAAATGACTGGGCCAGCTCTCACTCTTGCTTCTTGGTACTTGACTATATTATTAATGTGTGTTACTGTGGGGGAGAAACCTCTTAAGTCAGCTGCACAATCAGATCAGAACTCTCAAGAGCTTCCCACTCATCCCAACCCCCACTCAACTGCTAATTACATCCTCCTTTCTTTTAGCTTTCATGGGTCTGGCTTGTGAGGCGTAGGCCTGATCAGGGGAGAGAAGCAGGGCAGATGCTGCAGTTTTAAGTGAAATCAGGTGTTGCCTTCCCTGATGTGAGATCTGGAAAATGTCAGTGCGTAAGTAACAGGTATTGGCAACTGAATACTCAGCCTTCCCGACTGGGCTCAGCCTTCCCTTTTCCTGCAAGAAGTACTACTTAGGCTTTCCCTTTTCCTCTTACATCATCAAGCTCCTTCATCTCCTCTTTAGAGGCCATTGAATAAGAATTTCCATTGTGTAGATATTCACCTGACATGAGTCTAAGCATGTTGGGAATGGAAAGGTTTTTGGTAATAGACCATCAGTATCACTAAAGCACTGTCAAGCATTGCTGGTGGATCAGGTTTCTACCCATGGAGAAAATAGAAAAGATTTTTCGGAGGAGTGGGGAGGAGTAAATGACTCTCTTTTCTCCATATGCTGAGAGCTACAGGCAGAAACACAGCACACAATTTCAATAAAGTCAAAGCATTATATGGAGCTGGGAAAACATTCTTTGTGTTTCCTTTCTTTTTCTTCTGTTAGGTCAGTCTGGAACTATTTCACTGCAAATTGCAATCCAGATTGCAGAAACACACATGTGCATATGCACAGCTGATGTATGATCTTCTTGATTGTGTTTGGTTGATCTGCATAATGTGCCTCATGTTTCTTTGGTTGAACCAAATAACAATGGGGGAGCCTCCTCATTCAGCGCCCTTCAATCCCATCTCCATATTACAGTCCCATCTTCAATAGAGTGTGGCTCCTTTGGAAGAGACAGCCCCACACTTAACTATGGTACCTGGATGAAACATGGGTCATTATAAGTTTGCAGTCAGTGCCAGTAATTCTCTGGATTAGTTGGGACAAATGCAATTTGTGATGAGGGCCAGAAATTCTGAATTTAGTTGGTGACTAAAGACAAATCAGTGGAACAACCTAAAACTTAAAATGCTGAAAAACTAAACAAGAACTCAGGGAAAGAGCACTGAATTAGGAGCTATGGCTAAGTCTTAAAAAAAAAAAAAGCTCTATCACCCCATCATTCTTCACCTAATACTTTCTCTAGGTCATCTGATCCATCCCCATGGTTTCATCCCACTATCATTCACCCATATAACTGCCATAGTCTCCCCAGTTAGCACCCTTCAATCCTGTCTTCATACTACAGCCCAGGGAGTTTTCTTAAAAGGAGATATACATAACATCTATGCCGTAGTCTTGCCAAAGATATTTAAGCAGAATCTAACCATAAGGAAACAATCAGATAAATCCAGATTTAGGTGCATTCTACAAAATATCTGGCCTGACCTCTTGAAAAATGTCAGTGTCACAAGAGACAAAATATAGTTAGGGAATTGCTCTAGATTTTAAAAGATTAAAGAGCAAGAAAAATAAAGGTAAACACGATCCTTGTTTGGATCCAGGATTGAAGGGAAGGAGGTGAAAATAGCTACTGTGAACATTATAGGTATAATTAGGAAAAGTTAGAATGTGAACTGTGGCCCTGGCCAGTTGGCTCAGTAGATAGAGCATTGGCTTGGTGTATGGATGCCCCGGATTCAATTTCCAGTCAAGGCATACAAGAGAAGCAACCATCTGCTTCTCTTCCTCTTCCTCACCCCCTTCTCTCTCTCTTCCCTTCTTGCAGCCAGTGGTTTGACTGGTTCGAGTGTCGGCCCTGGATGCTGAGGATAGCTCAGTTGGTCCGGGCACATCAACCTTGGGTGCCAAAAATAGCTTGGTTGAATTCAAACATTGGCTTCAGATAGGGGTTGCTGGGTGGTTCCCAGTCGGAGTGCATGCGGGAATCATCTATTTCCCCTCCTCTCACTTAGAAAAAAAGAATATGAACTTGTATTAGATGATATTGAATCAATAAATGTCAAATTTCTTAGATATAGTAATACTATTGTGGTTATGCAGGAGAAAAATCTTGTACCTAGGAGATGCAGTCTAAGTTCTTTATGAGTAAAATGTCATGATGTCTGCAATTTACTCTCAAATGATGCAGCCAAAAATTACATAGGTTCGTAGGTAGGCAATAAAAAGAAAGCAAATGTGGCAAAATATAAACAATTCATGAATCTAGATTTGCAACTTTCCTTTGAGTTTAAAATTTTTCAAAATAAAAAGTTGTGGAGGATAAAAGAGGGAGAGCAGCCAGTCACTATTACTAAACTGTTCTTCCAGGAGACAACTTCCATGTTACAAAAAGAATTTGAATTTCTTGGAGATTAAAAAAAAATGATAGGGAGATCATTCAGGTTGAATCACTAAAACCATTTACCCTCATCCCCAGCACCTTGGGCAGGCTTAATTCCCAAGTTCAAGTTGACACAAGACTTAAAAGCTATATATAAAAGTTGCTAGGTAGTTCAACAGACAAATGGAATTTAGCCAGTCATTTTTATTTACACAAAAGAAGAGAAAAACAATTACAAGCAAACTCTCTTTAAATTCTCATAGTAAGTAAATGAGATACTTAGCTTCATTTTTAAAATGGGGAAAACCAGTTTGAATTATGTCCTAGAGTTTTTATAACTATCAAACCGAAAAGGCCATTATTATGTGATAGCAGAAGTTTGCAAAGAATAAACATGTTAACCTTTCAAATACAGGATAGTTGAATCATTGTTTTCTTTTTCTAATAGCATTACTAATTGGCTGTTTGTGTGTTATATTATAGTTTTCTTCTGCTCCACAAAAAAATGAAACAAAACTTAAAAAACCCTGATAAAATCATTGTTGCATTTAGAGTAGGAATCCGTGTCTCCCAGTCCTTTCTCTTCCCTGTCATACCCCCAGTTTACCCTCTATAGCCATATCTAATTACTTAGGCTTCTTTGAAGCATGGGTTCTCTTATGCCACCTGGATTTCAGTCAAGGGAAATATGATGTGCTCCTTCATGCTACAGTTATGCCAACTGCAAGCATACCCAACACAGGAACAGCTAAGACCAAATCTAAACAGAGAGGGAGTCAGGAGACCAGGATTCTGCTTCCAGCGGGGCTACTAATGTTGCTCCCTATCCTCGCTGAGCCTCAGTTTGTTCATCAATAAGAGCAGGTTGTTAAATCAGATGATCTCCAATGTCTGTCTGCTCTCTGCTCTCACTGTCTGTGAATCTATAAAGTTGCTCTAGAGAACTCACAAGGGAACTTGTGTAGTAGATTCGGGTACAGAAGCTTTCCTCCTCTTAAGAAAAACCATCTCAAAGAAGTTGCCAAAGTCAAATAAAGGATAAAGTTCCAAATCATAGTCAAGTTTAATGGATTTCAATCATGATATAACCAAAATCCACAACATGTCATTTTTGAGATTTATATCAAATTACACATGGAAATTTAAATAATATGGCAAAACAGATGTTAAGTGAGACATTAATTTTCAGCTGCAGAATGAGCTTTAGCTCCATTTTTATTACCGGGCTGAAAACAGGCTCAGGGGCAGTAAGTCTACGTAAATACATTTATATGAAGCCCACAAAGGAGAAAAGTTAGTTTCTTATGTCTTATTTTCCCTCATTTGTTAGATACAGTCATAAAAAGTGCTGAGGAAGCTCAGTTCCTGAAATCACTAACACAGGAATACCTAAAATTATTTACTCTCTCCCTTTCTCTTTCTTCCAGAGCTCCTTCCACACATTGAAACGGATACCTAGGTGGGCTGAAACCAACTGTAATAAAGCTAGAGGAAGAAGCACTCCTGTATTATTCAACCCACTGAACATGAGGAGTGGAAGCCCAACTGAGGGAAGAAACTCCTTTCCACAATTCCACTCCTTTATGCAGGGGGAGACTTCATGCAAGTGGTAACACACAAAAAAGTTGATGTTTACACACACTATGGCTCTGTTCTACCCTCCCACACCCTAACTGGGAATTATCTTGAGAATTAAAATATTAATATGTATTGTTGTTCAAAAAGTTTTATATTAAAATGTGTTTTAGGTTCAGAATCAAACCAGCAAGAATCTTTTAAGAAGGTTCTAATATTCATTTATTAATTCAGTCAACATTCAACATTTATTGACTACTTAGTCAAAGCATACACTGAGTGAAGTTGAGAGAATATCAAATAAATAAAACAAAGTCCCTAATCTTGAAAACCTCACAAACTAGAAATCAATCTTAATGCTGCCGATGTCTTTAAGGATATTATCTTCACTCATGTCCAAACCATTGGAGTTGACTTAGAAGGCTTTTGTCAATAAGTTGACACCAAAGGATAGTTTGGAAAAGAGCCAAAGACTAGTTGCCAAGCATGGGAGTCTCTGTGATATATATATATATATATATATATATATATATATATATATATATATATATATATATAACTTTTTTTCCTTTAAGGTAAAATTTTCTGAGCAAATTTTAAAAAAATTACATTTAATTAAAATCGTTTCCTCTACAGTATTAGGTTTCTCTGTTATAAAGCTAGTTTTCCCATCTCTTCATACTCCTTGTAGGGTGTTGCTCATGAGAGATTATTCTATTCACCCCAATTACTTAGTTGTTAAATAATTTATATCAGGCCCTGGCCAGTTGGCTCAGCAGTAGAGTGTTGGCCCAGGGTGTGGAAGTCCTGGGTTTGATTCCCGGTCAGGGCACACAGGAGAAGCAACCATCTGCTTCTCCACCCTTCTTCCCCCATCTCCTCCTGCAGCCATGGCTCTAGTGGTTCAAGCAAAGTTGGCCCTGGGTGCTAAGAATGGCTCCATGGCCTCGACTCAGGCACTAAAATAGCTCAGTTGCCAAGCAATGGAGCAGTGCTGGGTAAATCCTGGGTCGGGGCATATGCGGGAGTCTGTCTCTGCCTCCCAGCCTCTCACTTAAATAGATAGATAGATAGATAGATAGATAGATAGATAGATAGATAATTTGTATCAATATTAAAAATAAATGTTTCCTCTATAAGAATAAAAGTGGGAAAGGAAGGGAGAGTGAAAGAGGGAGAAATGGTATGTGCAGGAAGGCAGAATTAGAAAGAACGTTCTGAGAGCTATTTACAAAGTGCCATCTTTCTGGTTAGTTATAGGCTGATAGTTTAAAAACTGAGGGAAGCTCACCCAAGTGCTGATATAAAAAATGAAACCACAGTCAAACACAAACATAGAAAATCTCTAATTCTTAGAATATTTTTTATCTAACTGGTAATAACATAATTAGCTAGGTTTTTTATTAGAAAGGTATTTCATTTGTACTTGAGTTTTATTATTATCTTGCTTTTCATTAAAACTTTTAAGACATGTAAATAATAGTAAATAGTGGAAAAATCACAGATGCATGGTTGGGTTTCTTACATGATTAAAATATTTTTTAAGGGAAAAGAATATATCATCAGGATTTTTGCCTTAGAACTTTCACTTTAGCTGTGGCATGGAAGATGGGTTATGGGCTGGAGAGTGGGGAAGGGTTGTATATAGAAATGAAATATATGAGATTATTGCAATAGTATAGAGAAGAGTTAGACTTTTGATTGGTCAGACATAGAAGATAAAAGAACACAATACCACACACTTTCAACATAAAAGGGGCTGTGAGTAAATAATGTATTTGAAACAAACATCTTAAAATAGATAAAATAGTCTGAAAAAATTCCTTCAAGTCTTATACAAGTGTCACTTTTTCAGTGAAGACCTGTGTCAGGAAACAAAAGCAGTATGACCACCACACCATTCCTTTTCCTAGGCAGACTGGAGGGCATATCCTGGTTTTCCTTGTACTTAAGCGTGGGAGCATGTTACTTAGTTTTGACACGTGGGAATGTGGGCAGGAGTGATGTGTCACCTCCAGGCCAAGGCACCCATTGGTTACTAATCTATCTCTGACTCTCTCTGCCCTTAGAAAAAAAATATATATATATCTCAATGTGGCACCATCACAACATGGAGGAAACGTGGAATCCTGAATTGCTGGATGGAGTAATGAACCATCTATAACAGACGGCCTATGAGTAAAATCTAAAATTTTGTTGGGCTAAGTCATTGATATCTAGGTTTATTACTATAACAGAATATAGTTGATTTTGATTAATACACTTTCCCTGACCACTATATTAAAAATTTCATCTGCTCTGTCCTCCAACAAAAAACCCAAACACACATATACACACTTCCTATCTTCTTTCTTGCTCTTTTATTTTTTCTTGGTGCTTGTCACTCTATAACTGATATGCATTTCATCTATTTATCTTGTTTATCATTTGTATTCCCCAGTAGACTGCCCTCCATATGGCCGGATATTTGTGTGTTCCACTGATTGTTATAAACCCAGTGATACCATGCTCGAAACATGGTAGGCACTTGAGATATCTGTGGGATAGATAAATGAAAGGTCATTTCAGTTCTGTCTGGAAAACATCCAGACCTTCAAGCAGAGAGGTACTCTGAGCAGCTGTGACTTCAAATACAAGAGACACACAGATACATGTTTAGGAGACATCCACTCAGTTGGAGGGGTCACAGATGAAGTCATAGGAATGGGTTCTTGAAAAGGATGAGTTTTGCAGATTGGGTTCTTCCAAAGCAGAACCTGAGACAAAGTCTGGATATTTGGGTAAAAGAGAAGGAAGCAGATTGGGAAGTGGAAGAAGTCAAACTGCAATGCAGGCTAAAAACGCCTTGGCCAGTCTGATGGGGAGCTCTGAAGTCAAGACTGCCTGACAGAGTTGTCCTACATCAGACTCAGTTGGCTGCACTTTGTACCCCACTCCTTCAGTCACTGATGCGGGCTGCCCTGATAGGGGCTGACCCTGGACAAGAAAACACCTGAAGACGCTGACAGATGAAGGCTGTATGCTAACTTCAATCCCCACCCCGGGGCAATCCCTTCTTTGCAGGGAAATCTGAATAATATGCCTCCATATCTACTACCAGTGAGAAGAGAAGAGAAGGCTAATGGCTAGATTTAACAAAAACAAATAATATTTTTAACTAATATAAGCATGTCTCATGTAATATTTGAGATATACTTAGGCTAAAAAATTATTTGTTGCTTATTAGAAATTCAAATTTAAATGGGTATCCTGCATTTTATCTGGTAACTCTACTAAGGGCAAAGTTTTAGAGGAGAGTCACAGCTGTCAGAAAAGAAGTAAGTGGAACTGTCAAGAAGAGATAAGAGGAAGTCATAGAATGATCCAGAAACCAAGATGAAATAATAGCCATGAGATCCAATAAAAGCAGGTGATTTTTAAAATAAGGTGATAGAACTGAGCTTTGAAAAGAAAGAAGATAAAGACTGAGAATTACTGCAGTGACTCAGAAACTAAGGATATAAAAGTTTCAAAAATGGACTCCAGTGTCAAATGATACAGACAGGTAGAGCACAGCTAACATACTGAGCGGCATGATAGCAAGGTGTGTCAAATCAAATGTGGTAGGGCATGCCTTGCCACAAGATGGCACTCACAGTTGCTTTTTCTGAGTTTCTATCAGACATTATGCACATTGTTTATTGTCATAGAACAAAGAGAATATCTTATGTTCTTATATTACATATAGAATATTTTATGTTCTTCATGTTCTATCATTTCCCTGTAGCTTATAAATGGTTTCTTTTTAGAATGCAAAGACATAACGAATGTTGGAACTGACTGTGGTATTGGGACAGGCATTAGAACCTGGGGGAGGGAGCAAATGTAATGCCATTGCAGATACTCAGTACAAAGACCTAACAAGAAGCTGTTGAACTGGCCATTAGATGTTGACTGATGAGCTTCAAGCAAACTAATACTGTTGGAAATGGACGCCAGACTGCCTGGGTTTGAGGACTGATAAAATGCTGAGAAAGTAGACAGACTATGTGTTTGGCATACATGCTGTGAAAGATAGGGTTGCCTTAGAAGGAATCCCTTCTCAAAAATGATTTAGGTGCCTTATTCATAAGTTTCAAATAATTGACCAAAATACCTAATAAGTGGAAGTCGGCTTCACATAAAAAAATACCTTTACAAAACAAATGCGATTGTGTTTTAGAGACACTTCTACTTAATTAAATAATCCCCTTAGTTCCCCGATGTTATAGCACTTATTTCTTTTCAAAATAATTCCATACCTATTTCTCATATTATACTACCTATAGACTGAACGTTTGAACTGAAGTCTAGAGAGATCACAGAATTTGCCTAACATGCAGAGATAGAAAGAAACAGAGCCATGGGCCAAAGTTTTCTGATGATTAATTCCATATCTGTTCAACTGAATTCTTCTTCTTGTCACTTAATTTCTATCTCAGGTTTTACACTTATTTAATTTTATTTTTCTGGCATACATAATAGATAGTGGCTCTGAAATTACACTGTTTTGAATATTTTCCATGTTATCTCAGATATGAAAGAGTTAAAAATTACCTGTCTCCAGAATAGTATGGGAAAATATGTTCATTATCATCTTTCTGCTTCTTATACAGCTAAGTATAACCTTGAGATGAACTTAAAAAAAAACTTATAAATTAATGTCCCATTAAAGAGGTAAAATCCCATGCCTACTGTTTCAGGTATAAAGGTATCTCTGCTGGAATATGGTCTCACCACACAATCGAAAATAGTTTTCAACCAATAAACCCAAGTATTAGCCAGGCTTCCATGGGGAACAATTTTCTCACTGAGATGGAAAGAATAAAGGATATTTTTGAATTTATAAGTATTTGAAAACATCAGGTCTGCAAAGTGTGGTTGGCATTTTTATGCATTTTAAGAGTAAAGCCCAGTTCCTTACAAATTCCTACCAAAAATAAAGACAGAAAAATTGTTCCAGCCATCCAGAGGTCAGGGTAGTAGTTATTGTCTAACCAATTGTACAAAGGAGACCTGTCATTTAGAGATAGTTCCTAAGTCTTATGTTAGCAAGAACACATAAAGACTGGCCCTCACCCAAAGAATTTCTTCAGAGAGACATTTAATATGTAGTAAATAGAGCCTCAAAGAGAACAGCTTCGAAGAAAGGCTTTGAAAAGGTCATAAGAAGATGAAATGAGGGATGTTGTTACTCGGTGCCCTTATTAGACAACTGCTTGCCTCAGCTCTTCTCCAGCATGTCTCAGGATGTAGCAAAGAGCATGCCCATTCACGGACAAAAATACAACTTGGAATGTGAAATTTTTCATTAGAATGGTCCCTCAAGCCAATGGGTTATTCTCAAAAATGTGTGAATGCCTTATTTTCAAACAAATGGAGATCACTCTTCTCTCAGGAACATATCTACTGCTCTGTGAACAGTCCAGGATAGTTTGGATCTTAGATGTTCTCCCCTAATTGTTAAGTTTGAAAAGTCTGTTCTCCTCTATCTTTTATTTTTTATTTATTTATTTATTTTTTGTATTTTTCTGAAGCTGGAAACAGGGAGAGACAGTCAGAGAGACTCCCGCATGCGCCCGACCGGGATCCACCCGGCACACCCACCAGGGGCGACGCTCTGCCCACCAGGGGGCGATGCTCTGCCCCTCCAGGGCGTCGCTCTGCAGCGACCAGAGCCACTCTAGCGCCTGGGGCAGAGGCCAAGGAGCCATCCCCAGCGCCTGGGCCATCTTCGCTCCAATGGAGCCTTGGCTGCGGGAGGGGAAGAGAGAGACAGAGAGGAAGGAGGGGGGCTGGAGAAGCAAATGGGCGCTTCTCCTATGTGTCCTGGCCGGTAATCGAACCCGGGTCCCCCACACGCCAGGCCGACGCTCTACTGCTGAGCCAACCAGCCAGGGCCTCCTCAATCTTTTAATCAAGTCCTATCCCCTCAGGCCCTGGCTTTAGGTAGAAAGTAATCAGTCACTGCTATTATTGTAGACAAAACTTTAGGTATTAACCCTTTGGAGTTATGGGCACTTTCTATTATGAAATCAACTGACTCATGGAGTTGAATAAATTTTTTAGTTATCTATAACATCCCCCTACAACTGACTATTTTTTCTGCTGCTGTTTACCTCTAGTCTTTGTACATATAAATGCATTCATCCATTCAACAAGTGTAACTGAGTACGTGTTATGTGCCAGGCATTATTTGTAGCAGTCATCAAGACGGTCTCTGCTTTCATCGATCTACATTCTAACTATGTAAGAAAGGAAGAGTGGGAGCAAGGAGGTGACAAGCAAAAATAAACAAGACAAATTCAGAGAAACAGGTTAGTAATTGAGACTATGTGGAGAACTGTTTTTGTTTGAGTAGTTAGAGACTGCTGCACTGAGGTGAGGTGCTGACGTGTCACATTTGAGACAGGGTCCAACCATGACAAGCAGCCAGCCACGTAGTTAACTGAAAGGAGACTGCTGTACGCTCAGAATATAGAAAGTACAAAATGTTTTAAGGCAGACCAAGTATACGATGCCTGAGGAATAGAGAAGGCCAAGGCTGTTGAATCCTAGTGAGAAGAAACAGGTAGGACATGAGTTCTGAGAGACCCAAGAGGCGGGCAGGGAATGCTGAATCATGATGTTATCGGTCTGAGAACTGTGGAGACATTTTTAATACTCCTAAATAATGCAGTGCATTTTTCTTAAGATCAAGGATAATTATGAAAGTACAATGATCAAAATCAGGAAATTTTCACTAATATAACAAGTATAATTATCAAAACCAGAAAATAACATTAAAATATTATTATTTTAATGTTAAAATATTAAAAATATTGTTATCTAATTAATTTAAAATATTGTTATCTAATTTCTTTAGCCTTTTTAAATCTGGAACTGTTTTTCATCCTTTATCTTTCATGACATTATTTTTTTTTTGTATTTTTCTGAAGTGAGAAGCAGGGGGGGGAGGCAGACAGACTCCCACATGCGCCCAACCGGGATGCACCTGGCATGCCCCACCAGGGGGTGATGCTCTGCCCATCTGGGGCATTGCTCTGCTGCAATTGGAGCCATTCTAGCGCCTGAGGCAGAGGTCATGGAGTCATCCTCAGCATCTGGGCCAACTTTGCTCTAATGGAGTCTTGGCTGCAGAAGGGGAAGAGAGAGATAGAGAGGAAAGAGAGGGGGAAGGGTGGAGAAGCAGATGGGCACTTCTGTGTGCCCTGACGGGGAGTCGAACTTAGGACTTCCACATGCTGTGCTGACGCTCTACCAATTAGCTAACCTGCCAGAGCCACATTAACTTTGTTTTTAAAGTACTGGCTATTTGTTTGTAATAGGGTTTTTTTTTTTATTTTAAGTGAGAGGAGGGGAGATAGACTTCCATATGCACCCTAACCTGGCAACCCCTGTCTGGGGCTAATGCTTAAATCAACCGAGCTATCCTCAGTGCCCGGGGCTGATGCTCAGACCAACTGAGCAACTGGCTGTGAGAGGGGAAGAGAGAGAGAAGGGGGAGAGGATGGGGAAGAAAGAAAGAGAACAGGGAGAGAGAGAGAGAGGAAGAGAAGCAGATGGTCGCTTCTCATGTGGCCCTGATGGGGGATTGAACCTAGGACATCTGCACGCCAGCCTGACCCTCTATCCAGTGAGCCAACTGGCCAGGGCCTGTAATATATTTTAAAATTAGAGTTTGTCTGATGTTTCCTTGAGATTTGATTTAGACTATACAGGTTAAGAAAAGTTTATCTTTTTTAAGGAAATCTTACTTTTTGTGACAGCATGGATGTACTTGGTGATCATTATGCTAAGTGAAAAAGGCCAGTCAGAGAAAGACAAGCATGATATGATTTCATTCATATGTGGAATCTAATGAACAAAATGAACTAACAAGCAAAACAGTCAGACTTATACACAGAAAACAAGCTGACAGCTTATGAGGGGTGCAGGAGGGCTGGGCAAGGGAGGTGGAGGAATAGAGAAAAAAAGACACACACACACAAAAAAAAACCTTATGGACACAGACAACAGTGTGGTGATTGCCAGGAAGGGGGAGATGGAGGAGGGGATGGGGGCATAAATGGTGATGGATGAACACTTGACGTGGGGGGAGGTGAGAACATATAATACAGTGTACAGAAATGTGTTATAGAATTGGACATCTGAGACCTATATAATTATATTAACTAGTGTCACCCTAGCAAATTCAATAAATGGAAAAAAAATTTCTTATTCGATGTAGGATATCAGGAGGTATACAATATCAGTTTTGTTCCATTACTAATATGCTAGGAAGGGTGGAAAGAAAAAAAATATGTATGTTTTGCTAGACAGAGATCAATGTAAGTTTATGCATTGATGGTAACAAAATTATAATGTTAACTCTAAAAATAAAAGTTTTTTCCCTGGCTAGATGGCTCAGTTGGTTAGAGCATCATCCCAAAGCACAGAGGTTGCTGGTTTGATCCTCAATCAAGGCATATAAGGGAACAGATCAACATTCCTATCTCTGTCTCTTTCCCTTCTTATTTCTCTAAAATCAATAAAATTTTTTTTCTTCTTTTCCATGTGAGAGGAGGGTAGATATAGAGACAGATTCCTGCATGTGCCCCAACCAAGATCCACTTGGCAACCCCTGTCTGGGGCTGATGCTATGCCCATCTGTGGCCATGCTCACAATCAAGCTATTTTCAGTGCCTGAGGTGGAGGCTCCATAGAGCCATCCTCAGTGCCTGGGGCCAATGGGCTCAAACCAATCAAGTCATGGCTGCAAGAGGGGAAGAGACGGAGAGAGAAGGGGGAGGGGAAGGGTAGAGAAGCTAATGGTTGCTTCTTCTGTGTGCCCTGACCAGGAATCAAACCCAGGACATCCACACACCGGGCCAACACTCTACCACTGAGCAAACTGACCAGAGCTAAAATAAAATTTTTTAATAAATAAATAAAAATAGAAGTATAATATGGATTAATTGCTACAAATTAAATGTAAATGCAAGAGGCTTTCCCTTCTTATTCAAAACTATGAGTGTAGGACTTTAAAAAAAACCTCAAGGGTCACTAAAAATTAAGAAAACAAGAGATGGAAAACATAATGTGACTTATTAATAAGGACAAAGATGTTTATAAATTTCCAACAAATAAAAAGAACTGATTTTGAATATAAATCTATATAGCTTAAATGAAATAAACTAAATATATAGGTGAAAAAATTAGTTGCTTTTACAAAGGAAAAGAAATTGTTGAGCATTTATAAAATTGAAATTAGTTTAGGCACAGTGCAATCACAAGGGTCTACATACACTGCAGTGTAACTTTTCTTCGCCTGTAGTGTAGTATTGTTTGTTTTACCACAAATACTAGCTAAACACAAATGAACATGAAACATGTGGTTAGAAATGTTGTCACTAAGAATAATGAAGAAGAAACAAACCAGAGAACTCAGAGTCTGTATAGAAAATATAAAGAATGAGAGTGGGTAGAGACTGAACAAGAAGTTTTATAATATGAATTTACCTAGACCACTGGATCATAACAGTCTTTAGGGCATGTACTATGACTGTTCTCTGATTACATTTTTTTTTTTTTTTGTATTTTTCTGAAGCTGGAAACGGGGAGAGACAGTCAGATAGACTCCCGCATGCGCCCGACCGGGATCCACCCGGCGCACCCACCAGGGGCGACGCTCTGCCCACCAGGGGGCAATGCTCTGCCCCTCCGGGGCATCGCTTTGCCGTGACCAGAGCCACTCTAGCGCCTGGGGCAGAGGCCAAGGAGCCATCCCCAGCGCCCGGGCCATCTTTGCTCCAATGGAGCCTTGGCTGCGGGAGGGGGAGAGAGAGACAGAGAGGAAGGAGGGGGCGGGGGTGGAGAAGCAAATGGGCACTTCTCCTGTGTGCCCTGGCCGGGAATCAAACCCGGGTCCCCTGCATGCCAGGCCGACGCTCTACCGCTGAGCCAACCGGCCAGGGCTCTGATTACATTTTTTAAAATCAATGTCTATCTCCAAATACGGTATCCAGGAACTAAAATTAAAACTCTCTATATAACCTAGCACATACAACAGGACTGCTGCTTCCCTTTTTATTTCTATACCTCTACTTGTGCCTAAGTTATAGCCATCCAATCTAATCTGCAGAACTTTAGAGATGAAGAACCAAGACTGTCATTTAGTTCAGTTTCTTCATTTTAGTTAACTGACTTACCCAAAGTTACCCAACAGTTTACACTCCTAATGAGCTGACAGTTCAGTCTTGGAGCCCCAGAATAGTAAAGAGGTCATAAAGGCATCACTATCAAATAACAGCACCCAGGGAGCACAGGGAACAGAGCACTGGACTTGTAGTCAGAAAGCTTGTATTCAATAATTTGAATTCCAGGTCTGCCTCTTACAAGACCATGGGCAATCATTGCAATTTTCTGTAAAAGGGGAATGATAAGACCTACCTCAGAAAATGTTATATATAGATATATGCAAAGCAGAAGTTCTTTATAAAAAACATTGAATATTAAAACTATTAGGATGTACCATTAGATGATGATCTCATAGTCAGAATTTGGTTAAAAAGATGTAATGCTTCTCAAGTAAGTAAACTGTTATATGAATGTTGTACAACAGGTAGTTTATATACTCAATTCTCATGCTGCAGAAAAGATAATGTATACATTTAAATTTGGCTTTAAAGAGTCTTAATTTTTGAAACTTTTGATTATGGAAAATTTCAAACATACACAAACTAAATAGAATATAATGAATTGCCATGTACTTATTACCCAGCTTCAATATTTTCAAAATTCAGCCCTTCTTTTTTTTATTGTGGTAAAATGCACATTACAAGTTTATCATTTTAACCATTCTTTATTTATTTATTTTTTTTACGGAGACAGAGTCAGGGAGAGGGATAGATAGGGACAGACAGACAGGAACGGAGAGAGATGAGAAGCATCAATCATCAGTTTTTCGTTGTGACACCTTAGTTGTTCATTGATTGCTTTCTCATATGTGGCTTGACTGCGGGCCTTCAGCAGACTGAGTAACCCCTTGCTCGAGCCAGCGACCTGGGGTTCAAGCTGGTGAGCTTTTTGCTCAATCCAGGTGAGCCCGTGCTCAAGCTGGTGACCTCGGGGTCTCGAACCTGGGTCTTCCACATCCCAGTCCGATGCTCTATCCACTGCACCACCGCCTGGTCAGGCTCATTTTAACCATTCTTAAGTGTACAGTTCAGTGCTGTTAATTCCATTGACATGTTGTGTCTGCCATCCTTATATCATCTAATTCTCCACCTACTCCCTACCCATCTATGCCATGATTATGAGACTCTCATTTTTTAAATCAGACATCTACACTTCAAAATTCATTCAAATTCAAATGCGATTTTTTTTAGCCTTAAATAATCAGTTCCCACAGCCTGAGAATCATACCACCTCTTTCTCAACGTTGCAGTGAACGTTAAACTATGCACTGTAGAGGCAGGTAGAGAGGGGATAAACAGTGATGGAAGGAGACTTGACTTGGGCTGATGAACACACAGTACAATATACAGATGGATGATGTATTATACAATAGAATTGTACACCTGAAACCTATATAATTTTATTAATCAATGTGACCCTGATAAATCCAATTAAAATAAAAAGAACGCACTATAATGCCACATAGCAGGCACTCAAATGTTAGCTCACTGCTGGCACAATTCATGTGGTCTGACTGTTCCCAGAAAAGCTGTGCTGATAACAAAGTGAATTCTATTTCACTGATGTGATGACTCTCAAGTTTTATTTGGAGTATTTTCTTGACATTTCTTCATCATTCCTTTATACCTTATCTAGATGAGACATATAAACCTAATTAAGTTTCCAATATGATAATGGTCTTGGTAGAAAAGTAATGAAGTTCTTTATATCTTGGTGATAGTATTTAATTATAAAGGTAATAAAATAAGCTCCAGTAGCATAAGTGAGGAGTTTCTCAACTCCTTGCAGCCACTTACTCAAGTGTTTTGTTAGGCAAATCAAAAAGTTATGGCTTCTGAGTTACTTTGAAGGACACAGGAAAGCACTGACTACTCTCTTCTGGGTCACTGCTCTGACCAAGCTCTCTCATCTCTCTGCCAGTCTTGTCAGCCTCATTTTATCCTTCTGAAGTAAATGGCAAGATATTCTAGATCTACTCCTCAGCCTTGAGTTCTTTTACAAGCTCCAATAGACAACTCATTTATATGACCTCAGCCTACATCTCTACATGAGCTGCTCTAAAATCAACATCTCCAGCCCATAATTCTCCAATTCCAAGAATCTTCTGGACTCATCATCATCTTCCAAACTCTTTTTTCCCTCCCAAAAATCCTGTTTCTATTAATGGTACTATCACTCTCCTGGTCATCCTGTCTTAAACTAAAGCCTCATTCTTATATTTTAAAAATCCCTTTTTCCTTGTCTTTTTCTGCAAAGAGAGTGATTCCTCCTTAGAAGGATTACTTATTCCTCCACTCTTTTCCCAACTCCACAAATTGGGGACATTACAACTCCACAACCTAATTAATGCAATAGTTCATGTGGTCGATCAAATATAATATCTAGCATATAATACTTAATCAAGGAACCAGAATTCTGAACTCTTTCAGGAATTAAGTGAGAATCATGCTTCAGCATTCTTAAAACTAACACTTAGGAGAGTTTAAAAAGACATAAATCCTTTGTCTGAGCCAGTAAAACCAAAGTTCTCTTTATTGGTAAAGCATGTTATTTTTATAACTAGGTCTGAATAATGCAAACATCTGATAATGTTCAGAAAAATCACACAAAATCTGAGTAAAATCTGGGCCCTCTCAAATACAGCTCACATTTCCCTAATTTTACAGTCTCTCTATAAAACTTATACTCCCATTATTACATCTAGAAAGCCCTTCAAAGGTGCCATAAAGTTCCAATCTTGATAGCCTCCAATTAGTGCCCTCGCTGCATAGCTCTGAAGTTCCAGTTTACTAGCTTAACATGCAAGCTAGAGCTTATCTTAACTAAGAACATTTATTTCTAATGACTGGTTTCTGTTCCAAGTCCCCAACTATACAAAACAGCTAACTTCCAACTTTTAGTTTTCTTTTTAGTTTTTCTCTTGCAATGTAGTATAGTCCAAACCTTCCCATGTGAGTCTTCCATCAGAGAAGACAGTCACTCACTTCAGAGCTCAAAGTTTTAATAATATGCATGCCCAGATACATTTACAGATATATTCACTATAGTTTCATTTGTTTAGTAAAATCTTAAATACACCTTAGTGTCTATTTACAAGTAGGTAGAGAGTGGGTGAAGGTATAGATGAAATACAACTGCATGAGTTGTTAATTCTTAAAATCAAGCTATGGTTTTATTATACCATTCTCACTTATTGTTTCCTAGGTTTAAATTTTTTTAATAATTTTTTTTTAAATTAAAGGACATACCTACTGTGAATACAGGGTGTGGAAAAAGTAAATTTACAGTTGTTCATACAGAAAATAATATAATAATCAGTAAATAATACAAGAATAAACTGCTTTATGTACCCATAATTGTAAACCTCATTTTGCCAACCCTGTATAATGTAACACCAGAAATAATATCCATCTACCTGTACTCACAGAAATAGGGCTATGATATGCTGTTAAGTGAAAAAGAACAAGTTAGTAAACATAAACAGTAAGTAAAGTTTGGCTCCATTTGAGGGTTTTGAAAGCTCTGTGTGTTTATGAATAGTTTGCATACCCACCAGATAAAGGGCTGGACAGAGACCCACAAAACTAACCCCAAAATTAGGAAAAATAAGATTGGATGATGTGTCTTACTCTATATACTATCATAAGATTTGAATTTTTAATAGTATCTGCAAATTTAAAACATAAAAAAATAATAATATTAATAATATTAACAACTAAAATCTCTAGTGCTACAAAGACCTGGAAGCTGAATTCCTGAGAGTATTGAATATTAAGGAATCTGAAAGGGATACATCTATATTTTGAAGCATATTGAAAGTAAAATTCATTTATCTGATCTACTACTCTCTCAAGGCATTGACTTTATTTTATTTTATTTTTTACAGAGACAGAGAGAGAGTCAGAGAGAGGGATAGATAGGGACAGACAGACAGGAACGGAGAGAGATGAGAAGCATCAATCATCAGTTTTTTGTTGCTACACCTTAGTTGTTCATTGATTGCTTTCTCATATGTGCCTTGACTGTGGGGCTACAGCAGACTGAGTAACACTTTGATCAATCATCAGTTTTTCGTTGCTACACCTTAGTTGTTCATTGATTGTTTTCTCATATGTGCCTTGACAGTGGGGCTACAGCAGACCGAGTAACCCTTTGCTCGAGCCAGCAACCTTGGGTCCAAGCCGGTGAGCTTTTGCTCAAACCAGATGAACCCGCGCTCAAGCTGGCGGCCTTGGGGTCTCGAACCTGGGTCCTCTGCATCCCAGTCCGACGCTCTAGCCACTGCACCACTGCCTAGTCAGGCTCAAGGCATTGACTTTAATCAAGTGCTTTTCCTACCAACCTTATCTGAAACTACTTCCTGTTATGTCCTGGCGAAGTTTTAGGTAATTCTTTGTTCTTTCCTTGTTATAAGCAGAACAGATGGAGAAAAACCGTAAAAAATTTTCTTGCCTTTTAGTCTGGTCCAAATTCATAATTTTTTTTTCAAAAGCATGATCAGAATAAATTTTTGTTTCTATAGCAACTAGTAACTGCTAACCTTCTGCTTGCCCCTAAGACACTCCTACTAGTCCTCTATTTGTACTATAGGATCTGCACCTCTCTTGTTTTTGTCCCTATTAGTTCTTCTGACTGTCAGGTACTAGCTTTCCTGCCTTTCACTACATCCTCACACATGTCTGGGTCCGGTGCCTTCCTCCATCATAGCACTTGTCATATTACACTGAAATTGTTTACTTATCTGCCTCCCCTGTAAGACTGTGTAAGAGCTGCATCCAAGGATGGAGCCAAGTTTTGTGGGACCTGAAACTAATACAACTTATAGAGCCTTCTTTAAGAAAAGAATATAGGCCCTGGCCGGTTGGCTCAGTGGTAGAGTGTCGGCCTGGCGTGCAGAAGTCCCGAGTTCGATTCCCGGCCAGGGCACACAGGAGAGGTGCCCATCTGCTTCTCCACCCCTCCCCCTCTCCTTCCTCTCTGTCTCTCTCTTTCCCTCCCGCAGCGAGGCTCCATTGGAGCAAAGATGGCCCGGGCACTGGGGATGGCTCCTTGGCCTCTGCCCCAGGTACTAGAGTGGCTCTGGTCGCAACAGAGTGACGCCCCGGAGGGGCAGAGCATCGCTCCCTGGTGGGCAGAGCGTCACCCCCTGGTGGGCGTGCCGGGTGGATCCCGGTCGGGCGCATGCGGGAGTCTGTCTGACTGTCTCTCCCCGTTGCCAGTTTCAGAAAAATAAAAAAAAATTTAAAAAAATAAAAAAAGAAAAGAATATAAATACAAAATTGTTTACAAACATGTATGTTTATTTGTAAAGAGAAAAAAAATCACAACATATTACTGAAGTTTTAAAGAGTAAGATTCCCCTTTTCTGAGACTTCTTTAGACAATTTATTAGACATGACTGCATAGAAATGTATACTGTACTACTGCAATCTGGCTTTCCTTCCTCATTATTAGCACTCGGGGCTGTGAAAATAGTGAGTCCCAAAGTCTAAACTTCACTGGTTTTAGCATAAATCTATGTCTGGTTTCTTCACTGATGAATTCTCAACAATCAGATTAGTATGTTATACATATTAGGTCTTCAAATATAGCTGTGATGCATGAAACCAGGGATAGAAGGATCAATCCTCCTTTTACCAAATTCCTGTTGGCTTTACAAAATGAAAGACTACTGCATAATCTAGCCCTTGTCTTCCTCTCCAATAGCCTCCTGAATTTCTCTCTTCTTTCCTTTATATACCCGGTTATATTGGCCTTCTCTCACCACTCAGGACCTGTTCATAGGCAGTTCCTTCTGTCTCGCCCACTCTAGCCCGCCTCTTACCTCCGTTCTATTGCTATTCTGTCAAGGAAGATTCTAGCCTTGGTTAAATCTCCCAGTCATCTCACTCAGTATTCCCTACTTCTTCAAAACACCTTTCACAGTCGTTAATTATAGAGTTTTATAAAAAGTAATTTAATATATATTTTTGGAAGTAATGAAAACTTCCTGTAGGTAAGGGTCATAGTGTGCTTATTTATTTATTGTTTCCTCAGTTTACCTCAACCCTGTGCACATAGTAGGTGCCCAATAAATATTTGTAGAATGAATAAAGAAATGAATGGATGAAATGAATGCCAAAGAAGATACAACTCTTGATATTTATTAAAGGAAATGTAGTGTCTAAGTCTTATCAAACACATCCACTGACTAAAGGAAGCAATGCATAATAGCAGGTAATGTTTATTGATTACTGTATGCTAGGCTTTGTAGTAAACTTTTTTTTTTTTTTTCATTTTTCTGAAGCTGGAAACAGGGAGAGACAGTCAGACAGACTCCCGCATGCGCCCGACCGGGATCCACCCGGCACACCCACCATGGGGGGGCGCTTTGCCCACCAGGGGGCGATGCTCTGCCCATCCTGGGCGTCGCCATGTTGCGACCAGAGCCACTCTAGCGCCTGAGGCAGAGGCCAAGGAGCCATCCCCAGCGCCCGGGCCATCTTTGCTCCAATGGAGCCTTGGCTGCGGGAAGGGAAGAGAGAGACAGAGAGGAAAGCGCGGCGGAGGGGTGGAGAAGCAAATGGGCGCTTCTCCTGTGTGCCCTGGCCGGGAATCGAACCTGGGTCCTCCGCATGCTAGGCCGACGCTCTACCGCTGAGCCAACCGGCCAGGGCTGTAGTAAACTCTTTATATATAATTATTTAATTTGATCATCAGAACAACCTTATAAGCAAGTAAACATTAGAATGAACTTTTTAATTTCTATAAAAAGTCCTGGATTTTGATGAGTATTGCATTCTCTCTACAGATCACTCTAAAGACCAGACTGACATCTTAACAGTTAAGTATTGCAAACCATAAACACTGCAAATGCCCCATTTATTCAGATATTATTTGACTTAGTGCTTTATAGTTTTTTATTAACTTTAATGGGGTGACATTAATAAATCAGGGTACATATGTTCAAAGAAAATATCTCCAAGTTATCTTGTCATTCAATTATGTTGCATACCCGTCACCCAAAGTCAAATTGTCCTCCATCACCTTCTATCTGGTTTTCTTTGTGCCCCTCCCCTCCCCCCTCTCCCTCCCCCTCCTCCCCCCGTGACCACCATACTCTTGTCCATGTCTCTTAGTCTTGTTTTTATGTTCCACCTAAGTATGGACTCATGCAGTTCTTAATTTTTTCTGATTTACTTATTTCACTCCATATAATGTTATCAAGATCCATCTATTTTGTTGTAAATGATCCTATGTCATCATTTCTTATGGCTGAGTAGTATTCCATAGTGTATATGTGCCACATCTTCTTTTATCCAGTCATCTATTGAAGGGTTTTTTGGTTGTTTCCATGTCTTGGCCACTGTGAACAATGCTGCAATGAACATGGGGCTGCATGTGTCTTTACGTACTAGTGTTTTTGAGTTATGTGGGTATATTCCCAGTAGAGGGATTGCTGGGTCATATGGTAATTCTATTTTCAATTTTTTGAGGAACCACCATATTTTCTTCCATAGTGGTTGTACTACTTTGCATTCCCACCAACAGTGGATGAGCGTTCCTTTTTCTCTACAGCCTCTCCAACATGCAGATCTTACACATATTTTGTTAGCACTATATACAATTGTAACATGTTTTGAAATACTACTCTAAAGAATACTACTTATAAATATCAATTTCCAATTGTTCTTCATTAGGATATAGAAATAAAATTTTTATGTGAACCTTATATCCTGCAACCTTGCTAAACACATGTCAATTCCAGTGGTGTTTTTGTAGGTTCTTTAAATTTTTCTATACAATCATGTTTTCTGTGACTAGAGACAGTTCCTTTTTAATCTGGATGTCTTTTCTCTTTCTTGCTTATTGGCTTACTGAATCGAAGTGGTTAAAGTGGAAATTCTTGCTGTATTTTTTATCCAGGGGAAAATATTTAGTCTTCCAGTATTAAGCATTACAATGGGTTTTGAAGATTCTCTCTATGAGGCTGAAAAAAAAAATCCCTTGTATTCCTAGCTTGCTGAGAGTATTTATCATTAATGGATGTTGAACTCTATCAAATGCTTTTACTGAATCTTTTGAGATGACCATATGGTTTTTCTGATTTACACTGAGGAACATTGTTTTTTGAACATAGAACCAACCTTGCATTCTTGGGATAAATATAACTTGATCTTTTTTATGTTGTTGGATTCAATTTGCTAATACTTTGTTAATAATTTCTGATTCTATGTTAATCAGGGATAATAGTCTGTAGTTTTCTTTTCTTGTAATGGTTTTGTTTGATTTTTGGTATCAGGGTAATATTAGCTTCATAAAATGAATTGAGAAGTGTTTTCTCCTCTATTTTCTTGAAGAGTTGGTATATAATTTGTGTTATTTTTTCCTTATATATTTGGTTGAATTTTCCAAGGCAGCAATATGGGCCCAGAGGTAATCAATTTTTTCTTCAGTGAATTTTGGTAGTTTAAGTCTTAAAAAAATTTGTATAAGGTCTACCGGCAAGTTCTGTCCGTTTCTATCACAAAAAGTTTCAACACGTAAGCACATGTTTATTTGGCACATGTGTGCCTCTCTATTTTTATCACTTAATGTATACATACTGACGTAGCAAATTAACTAAAACAAAGTTGATTCATGTTAGTCTTATGTGTGAAACAATACTGTACCCATGGCTACTGATAAAGTTCATTTACGCCACTGTAATTTTTATGAATTTCAACAAGGAAGAAATGCTACAGAAGCATGTCTGTTGCATCCACCATATTCCCCGGACTTAGCACCCTCCGACTATCATTTGTTTTTGTCCTTAAAAAATTTTTTGAAGGGCAAAAAATTCAAAAATGAAGATGATATCAAATAAGCACTGGTTCAATTTTTCGCATCAAAAGATAAAACATTTTTCGGCCCTGGCCAGTTGGCTCAGCGGTAGAGCGTCGGCCTGGCGTGCAGGGGACCCGGGTTCGATTCCCAGCCAGGGCACATAGGAGAAGCGCCCATTTGCTTCTCCACCCCCCCCCTCCTCTCTGTCTCTCTCTTCCCCTCCCGCAGCCAAGGCTCCATTGGAGCAAAGATGGCCCGGGCGCTGGGGATGGCTCCTTGGCCTCTGCCCCAGGCGCTAGAGTGGCTCTGGTCGCGGCAGAGCGACGCCCCGGAGGGGCAGAGCATCACCCCCTGGTGGGCAGAGCGTCGCCCCTGGTGGGCGTGCCGGGTGGATCCCGGTCGGGCGCATGCGGGAGTCTGTCTGACTGTCTCTCCCCGTTTCCAGCTTCAGAAAAATACAAAAAAAAAAAAGATAAAACATTTTTCAAAAATGGGATATACAAATTGCCCTCACGCTGGCAAGAAATCATTAATAATAATGGCAATTATATTATTTAATAAAGTTTATTGACGGTAAGAAAAATTTGTATTTTGTTTTATTCCAAAAATGAACAGAACTTTCCGGTAGACCTTATATATTTCAAATCTAAGTTTTTGAGTTTGGAAGCATATAATTTGTGACCTATTTTTTTCTCTCTCTCTCTTTCTTTCTTTCTTTTTTTCTTTCTTCGTCAATCTGGCTAGAGATTTTTCAACTATACTGATGTTTTCAAAGAACCAGCTTTTGATTCATTAATTTTCTCCATTGTTTTCTGTTTTCTATTTCACTGGTATTTGTTTTATCTTTACTAGTTCCTTCTGCTTGCTTTGGATTTAAAACTTTTTCTTTTTATAGTTCTTTAATGCAGAAGCTTAGGTAAATTTTCCTCAAAGCACTGCTTTATCTAGCTCCCACAAATTTTAATATGTTGTATTTGCATATTTGTTCTAGTTAAAACATTTTAAAATTTACTTCGTGATTTTCTCTTTGACCTGTGGATAATTTAGATATGTGTAGTTTAACTTACAAGTACTTGAGGAATTTCAAATGTTTCGAGAATTATTTCAGATATCTTTCTGTTATTAGTTTCTAGCTTGATTCCATTCTAGTCAGAGAAGGTACTTCATTTGATTTCAGTCCTCTTACGTTTATGACGGTTTGGCCTGGGTTTATGGCCAGAATATGGTCTGTCTTGGTGAAGAGTCTCTGTGCACTTGAGAAGAGTGTGTATGGTGTTGCTGGTGGTTTGAGTAGTTCCAAAAATCTCAATAAAGTAAAGCTGGGTGATACTATTGTCAAGTATTCCAAATCCTCATTAATTTTTGGTTTACTTAGCTTACCAATTAATATCAGACAATCTCTTGGGTAATTCTTGCTCCATACTCAATCTACAAGGAATATTATTTAGGGAGGATTTAGTTACCAATGAGAAATTATCTGACAATAATCTAAATTGACCTGAATTGGACAATACATAAAGCCCAATATTCATCCAATTACCTACCAATTTCACTCCTAGGCATATACCCTAGGCATATACCCAATACTGTTTTTAATAGCCCCAAACAAAAAAAACCCATAAATTTTCATCAATAACAGACATATTTAAATAAACTTGGATACTCAAACAATAAAATACTATGTAGCAATGATAATGAATCAACTATAGCTATATGGAACATTAAGTCACAAAACTAATACTGAGTGAAAGAAGCCAAACATAAATGAGTATATACTATTTCCATATAAATAAAGTTCAAAATCAAGCAAAACTAATTATAGTATTTAAAGTCAGAACAGCAGTTATCTTCAAAAGATTAAGGTTCAGAAGAGTGGGCATGGTGAGATCAGCTCAGTGCTAGTAATGACCTACTCCCTGATAGGATGGTTGTAATATAGTTATGCTTACTGTAAAAATACACCTAGCTATTCACTAATGTACGTTTTAACTAAACAAAAATTTTATTTAAAGTAATTCAAAATATATCCCTTAATTTTTACTTTCTGTGGTACTTAAAGATTTTGTGTGTGTGCCCATGTCTCTTACTATCACAGAGACCTAATGAGGTGAACAAAGTGACTCTTCATTGACTTATCTTTAAAATTAAGGAGTTAATCATTACATGACCTCAGATATCCACCTCATTTCTAATCATTTATGATTTTATAAACTAGGGGAAAGATTCAGTCACATCCTGATTCTCATACTAAAATTATTTTATTCCCTTAACCTATTCATTTGGCCATCTGAAGACACAGTTAAGTGATGAGTATTGTCTAGAATATCAAAACTACTTCATGTGTCAGCTATGTTTCCAAGAAAACCCTTCAGGCAGAGTTAGTTGTTGTTATTTTTGCTTAAAACCATTTTAATATCTTCTTACTTTTAGTGTAGCTCTTAGCAGGCTGCATTGAAATTGTTGGCTTATTTCTCTATCCGCCTTAGGAGCTTGTATGTTTCTTAAGGATAGGAATTTTCTCCATCTCTCCTTCCCTTTTATTCATTCAACAAACATTATGGAACACCTACTATGTGTCAGGCACTGTGCCACAATATTATATTAAGAATATTGGAAAAAATTGATATGATAGTCTGTGTTCTTACATCCAAGGTATAGTATGAGTCTCATACACTACTCAAGTTATACTCAAAATCTTTGCTGTAATAATTACAACAAAAGAGAGATGTGTATCTTACAAAAATGCACAGTTCTTTACAGTTTATAAATCCAAGAAGGTTTGATCTAGTGTTTGGAAAGATGTGAGGTGGGGAAAGGAAAGAAGATTTTCCTGAAATCTTCAACAATGCTTGAGCTGAGCTTTCCTAAATAGAAAGCAGGTACTGCTATGATGAAAGAAAATAGAGTATACAATCACTGGGAGGGTAATAAGGAAAGGCTGAACTGGCTACATGCATAATTATTTGAGAAAAAGCTGAAGAATTATTAAAAGACATATTACACAGCTCCTTAAGAGTTTCCTTTTCCTCAAGCAAGGCTGGCTTCTTCCTGTCATTCAGATTTCAGTTTCAATGTCCTCTACTCAAAGAAGTCTTTCCTAACCTCCTAAATTAAACTTCAGTCACTGAAGTTAAAGGCACGTCTTCTTTGTTAACAAAACCCCAATTTTATTTATCCTTCCTCGAGTAGACAATGCTTGTGGGGAGACAGACACTATTTCTGGGAGATGAATCCTATTGTCTAAGTCCATTGTGGTGGTCTCATTACCATTATTAGGATTGGTCTAAGCATGAGCAAGTGACACAACTCTAGACAATAAGAACTCTACCTCTGGAAAAATTACCCTCACTTATGAGAAAGGAAGATGTGCATACACATCCCTTCTTTTTATCTTTTTATAATGGGACATAGTCATGAATGCATGTGATGCCAGAACAGATGCAGCATTTTGTAAGTATAAGAGTGGAAAGATGGAAAGCACCTGGGTTCTTGATGACGTCTCTGACCACTAAATTAACCAGACAGAACCACTCTACTTCCAGACTTATTATCTAAATTACTCTTAATTAATTGCAGCTGATACATGCAGCTGAAAGCATTCATTTTTAGTCACTATATCACATAATTATAGTTTAATTCTCTGAACAGTATCTAAAATTATTAGATTATCATGTATTTTTCCCCACTAACATGTATGTGTCAAAGAATTTGCAAAGATCTTGTCTCTGTTGTTCACCATTGTGTTCCAAGTGTTTAGAATAGTGCCAAATACATAGTAGATGCTCAGTAAATACCTGTTGAGTGAATAAATGGGAAAACTCTGAAGGATATTAACAGCTGGTATTGTGTAGAAGCAAAAAACCCAAAATGATTCTATTTTTAATGTTTTTAATACTCATTTTACTGCACTATAAATTTTTAAAATTCAAAATAGAAACTCTGAAAAGCAGGTAAAGAAAGACCCAACAACAAGATTTACAGAAGTATCTTTGTGGCAGATTTTAAACTTGGCCACAAGTTCTTTAACATTCCTCCCACTGAAAAGTGGAGTCTCCTCCTATCCTTTTATGTAGACTCTGTGACCATTTGACCAACAGTATTCTCCAGAAGTAACAATGTGTCAGTTTTTAGGATCAGGCCTCTTAGGAAAGTGGCAGCTTCCACTTCCTGTCTCTTAGAATGCTCACTCTTGGTACCAGCTATCACACCATGAGAAAGAGCCTGTGAAAAGATCCATGTGGAGAGAAACCGAGGTCCCTAGCCCCTCAGCTCCAGCAAGAATTGTGCTAGCTCCAACTTACTGGCCATGTGAGTCAGCAATGTTGGAAGTGGATCTGGCAGTCCACAGGATAAGCTGTGCAGCTGGTTGATACCACATGGGGCACAGATGAGCATTCCCTGCCAAACACTGGACAAATTAAAAACCTGATATAAATAATTATTATTGTAAACCACTAGTTTTGGGAGTGGTCTATTATTAAAAGTAATAGATAACTATAATAGCCTTCAAAAAAAGAAAAAGAAAAAGAAAAGAGAGATGCTTAGAGAAGAGCTGTTTAAATTTAGTTATAAAAGTAAAACAGTAAGAGTACAAGGGGTCCTCAGGTTACAACACAGTTCCGTTCCTATGATAGTGACTAACCCGAATTTTGGTGTAAGTTGAAATACACCCTAACCTAAGTCACCTACCTATCCTAAAACAGCTGTAAAATCATAATTTAGAACATAAAAACACAGCTGAGCCACAGAAAAAGGACAAATGTGCTCTGCACACTGTACTGCATATTCTTCTGGCGTGTGCAACAAAAGTAGTTCACCACGTAGTCTGTAAGTACAGCACTAATGGTATAAGCCGAAACACTCACATCTCGATTTTTTTAAGTTTTATGGGAGTGAGTGTCATAAACTCGAAACATCATATGTCGAGACTATCGTAACAGTCCCTGTAGTTATAAGTAATGGTAGTTAAAGGATAGGGAAATGAAAGGTAGAATGAATTATATATTTTATCATGTGGTAAAAATAGTTAAAAGCTGCTTTAAGATTGTTGGGCAGTGCTGCCACCAAGGAATCTATATTCCATCACATGTATCACCATGTGATGATTAATTTTATGTGTCAACTTTGCTAGGCCATGGTACCCAGATTTTAGGTTAAACATTATTCTAGATGTTTCTGTGAAAATATTTTTTTAGATAAGATTGACATTTAAATCAGTATACATTAAGTAAAACCGATTACCCTATATAATGTGGGTGGGCTTCATCCAGTTAGTTGAAGACCTTAAAAGGTAAAAAGACTAACCTTCCTTGAAGAAAAGGGATTTGCTTTTGAACCGAACTGGAACTCCTCTACAAGTCTTTAGCCTGCCATTCTTCATGGACATGCCAACCTTCATGCCAGTCAGAACCAATTTCTTAAAAATCTCTCTTTCTGGCCCTGGCCGGTTGGCTCAGCGGTAGAGCGTCAGCCTGGCGTGCGGGGGACCCGGGTTTGATTCCCGGCCAGGGCACATAGGAGAAGCACCCATTTGCTTCTCCACTCCCACCCCCCTCCTTCCTCTCTGTCTCTCTCTTCCCCTCCCGCAGCCAAGGCTCCATTGGAGCAAAAGATGGCCCGGGCACTGGGGATGGCTCCTTGGCCGCTGCCCCAGGCGCTAGAGTGGCTCTGGTCCCGGCAGAGTGACGCTCCGGAGGGGCAGAGCATCGCCCCCTGGTGGGCAGAGCGTCGCCCCTGGTGGGCGTGCCGGGTGGATCCCGGTCGGGCGCATGCGGGAGTCTGTCTGACTGTCTCTCCCTGTTTCCAGCTTCAGAAAAATACAAAAAAAAAAATAAATAAAATAAAATAAAATAAAATAATCTCTCTCTCATCATACACACACATCTCATTGGTTCTTTTTCTCTGAAGAACCCTAACACACACTGCTTCCTCCTTGCATAAAGCTCTGTTGTTTTCAAAAATATTCATATGTATTTTCTTATTAGATGCCCACAATCTTGAAAGGTAAGACCAGTGAAATTTTCAAGGATGCTGAAGCTTGGAAGGAAAAAATTTAGAACAAGTCATAAGGCTGCTAAGTAGTAGAGCCTTGGCTAAAAGTCATAATTATCTAATTCTTGGTTCACATTATTGGTGCTATATCATCCTGCCCTTTTTTGAAGTTTGACATATTATTATGAAAAAACTTCATGTACTCTTATAACTCAACAACAACAAAACAAACAACACAAGTCAAGAAAGGGCAAAGGATCTGAACAGACATTTCTCCAAAGAGGATATACAAATGACTAATAAGCACATGAAAAGCTGGTCAATATCACTAATCATTAGGGAAAAAGCAAATAAAAGCCAAAAGGAAGTATCACCTTCATACCCATTAAATGGCTATTATCAAACAACAACAACAAAATAAACACAGATAAAAGATGGCAAGAATGTGGACCAATTGAATACTCTGCACTGCTGGTAGGAATATAAAATGGTATAGCCATTATGGAAAACAGTAAGCAGGTTCCTTAAAAAATTAAAAATAAGAATTATCATATGAATCATCACTCTACTTCTGGATATATGCCTAAAGGCATTGAAAGCAAAGACAAATGTTTGTACACATATTTATAGCAGCATTATTCACAATAACCAAAAGGTGAGAGCAACCTAAGTGTCCATAGAAAAATCAATGGATAAATAAAAAGTGGTATAAACATACAGAGAAGTATTATTCAGACTTAAAAAAAAAGGAAGGACATTCCAATAAATGTAACATGAGTAAACTTTGAGGACATTTTATTAAAATGAAATAAGCCAGTCACAAAGGGTAAATATTATAATGATTAAAGTCATATAAGGTACTTAGAATAGTCAAATTCATAAAATACAGAAGAATGGTGGTTATCAGGAGCTAGTACAGTGTTACTGTTCAATGGGAAAAGAGTTTCAGTTTTGTAAGATGAAAACAAATTCTCTAGATGGATGGTGGTGATGTTGTACAATAAAGTGAATGTACATACTGCAAGTGAATTCTACACTTAAAATGATTAAAAACAGTAAATTTTAGATTATGTTTATCACAACTAAAAATAAATTTTTAAAAAGTGAAAACCAGCCCTGGCCGGTGGTTCAGTGGATAGAGCGTTGGTCCAGCATATGGATGGTCCTGAGTTCAATTCCTGATCAGGGCACACAGGAGAAGCAAACATCTGCTTCTTCCTCCTTCTCTCTCCCCCTTCTCTTCCTCTTCCTCTCATGCAGCCAGTGTGGCTCAATTGGTTCAAGTGTGACCCTAGACCAGTGGTTCTCAAAGTGTGCACCAGGGTGCACTGGTGCACCCTAGAAGATTTCCAGGTACACCTTATGGTATTCCAAAGAAATATGTGTCTGTTGGGGACTAAAAAACCAACAGGGTTTTTGGAGTTTAGATTTTTAGGGGACAGAGGTGTGGGGAATTGGCTGTAAGCTGACAGTCTGCCCAACCCCTACCTCACTTGCCTGATTAGGTTGCAAGAGGCTGTTAAGCTGTGGTGCTGGATTGTTTACATTACCCCCCATGTTCCTCAGAAAGACTGGAGGCAAGTTTCTTCTATCCTTTGTTTGGTGTAAAGTTAAGATGGTATGTATGGTGGAGGTATTCTGTGCTCAACACAAGAGTAAAAAGAGAGGAATTCTTCAATGTATTGATGAGGAAATGAGAGTTTGCCTTTCAAATATATACCCAAACATTGAAGAAATTGCTAGGACATATCAGGCTCATGTTTCTCATAAACACAAGAATGAAAACACTTAACACATTCATGCCAGGACCTGCCGAAATTACTAAATCTTACTAAGAATATATCTATATATATAAAAAGATAACTTTTGGTCATTTAAAAAAAAATTTTTAACCCCTCTTTTTTACGAATTCTAAAAAGCATAACTCAAAAAATGTAACATAAAATGTTTTTTTAATGTCAGAATAAATTTAATTTTGTCATATTTATTTCATTTAATTATCATAAAAGCATGCTTGGACTTTATATATTTTTTCTTTAATATTTGACTTAATTTTTATTACATATTTCTCAGAAATTTGTATATAGTGCACCTACAATTATTTGTAGGATTTTAAATGCTCCCTGACTTCAAAAAGTTTAGACCCACTGCCCTAGACACCGAGGATAACTCTATCAAGCACAACAGCCTCAAGTGCTAAAAATAGCTTGATACTCAAGCATCATCTCCAGATGGGGTTGCCCGGTGGATCCCGGTTGGGGTATGTATGGCCAGTGGCCATGCCATCACCACAGCCACCTGGCCCATGCTGGTTCACATTAGATTTGGACAGACGATAATGAAACAATGGAGCCAAGAACTGGTGGGCCATTAGCTTTAATCTTAGCTTTCACCCAGCGGGCAAGAAATACACACAGTGGGAAAACACTTCCCTTTTCATTCAGGGCTCCCAAAGCCACTGACTTATCCAAGTTTCCTAGAATCAAAGGTTTCTAACTTCACCAGTCTCATTCACCTCTGTTCCTCATCTCCTCTCTGCACAAACTCTGCACAAACTGGCTTCTTCCTCAGCTCTCCACCATCTTGGCTGCTTCTTCTGGCCTCCTCCACATGGCCTTTCTCTGCTCTCCTCTCTAATGCTAATCTCAGGAACCGAGAGAGAGCAAGCTCCCGGTCTGCCCCACTTTATAGTGTAGAAATTAAAACCTTTAATCCAATATACAAATAAGAAAGTCTCTGATACAAAGTCACTTATCTGAGGCATAATAAGATTCCTCATGAGAGTGCACCACCCCACATCAAAAAGGGTGGGAAAGCTACAAGGATCCTGCCTGCTCACAGCCTGCCCCCAACACACATTAATATAATCATGCCCATCCCAAGCAAGAAGGGCAATTAATATTATCACCTGGGCAACGGGCTTCCACGTGGGCAGCGCCGTCTTTAACAAAGTGAGCATAATATATTTTATCTTCCCAACAGGGTACGTGTGGAAGTCTGCCTCACTATCTCCCCTACTCTCACATAAAATAAAATAAAAATAAAATAAAAAATAAAATAAATTAATGAAATGAAATAAGGTAAGATAAGATAAGATAGTAAAAATCTACCAAACAAAACAAAACAACCCCCCCACCAAAAAAAAAAAAAATCTCATCTAGCCTTTAATATAAGCCGTGGTTCTCAAACTTTTTGAGGTGGGAGGTTGGGCAGACAGTCAGCTTACAGCCAATTCCCCACACCTCTGACCCCCAAAAATCTAAACTCCAAAAACCCTGTTGGTGTTTTGGTCCCCAACAGACACATATTTCTCTGGAATACCATAGGGCGCACCTAGAAATCTTCTAGGGTGCACCAGTGCGCCTGGGCGCATATTTTGAGAACCACTGAAAAGGGCTTGGATTGCATTTTCAAAATGATTTTCAACACCATTTTGAATTGTGAAATTTTTACCACTCGCTATTTTCCAATATCACTGGGAATTTTAAATTACTTGCTTCTGGATGTTCTCATTTATTTAATTAGGCAGTCTTTCAAATAGTCAATAAATACTGTCTCCTATATGTCAGGTAAAGAGGAAACAGCAGTGAATGAGGCAGATGCAATTCGTGTCCTAATAGAGACTACATTCTTATGGGGAAGACAGAAAACAATAATAATAAGTGTAATGGAAAAGGGGAGGAGGAGAGGGAGGGGAATTCAAAGGCCAAGGGGAAGATGAAGAAAAAAAAATCAGGGTAAGGAATAGGACTTAATAAAGAGACTATTTTTACTTCTCACTATTTTCAGGATCATGCCTTTCTCTACTTAATGGGCAAATGGGTAAAAGACACCTTTGATTCAGAAACAAAAGACTTCAGTCTGAAAACAGTAAGTTCATTGACTACCCTGAACCTCAGGGGTTAAACCCTACTAGGAGAAGGGAGAAGAATTTATAAAAGTTATTCTTGACAATTTTACTAAAGTAAAAGTGCTCATGTAGACATAAGTAAGGCTTATTAACAAAACTTCTGACATTATGAGAATCTTTTTCACTTTAAGCAAGACATTTTAAAAATAATCAGCCATTTCGTGTTTGGAAAAAAGATTTGTTGGTCTAAAATATTCTTTAATTTAACATCCCTTGGTTAAAAGCAAACACACATTTCAGCCCTAGAGAGCATGATTCTCCCTCTCCTAAGACTTGATGGGAAAAGCAGGACCATACATTTTCAATAGTGAACATAAAATTCAATTTGATTCACAATAGTCCATGCAGATTTTTTCCCAAGTTATTTTTATATTAAGGAATGCTTGAAAATTTTCAACACAGATTTAGGTTTAAGTTTCCCAGACTTAGTAAGTAATTGCTGCAGTAATGAATTCTTATGTCTTAATTTGGTCTGCTCCAGATGTTAACATCTAGATTGTTTATTTTCATTCTCCACCCCTCTGAATTTTCTTATAAAACAGTACATTTTCAAATGTTCTGATTTTTATATGGGAAGTGGGGGGAGGGGTACAAAAAAGCAGGAAGAAATAGGGTGAGCAAGAAGTTTAGAGTCTCACCTGTTATGCCACTTTGACCAACCTGTAGAGAAACTGGAGAAGCTGGGGAGGAACAGTTTTTACCTTCACAGAAGCTATATTGGCCTTTCTGTATTTGTAGGGTGGTGTGGTGCTAAGGAACATACATTCAGGGCTGATGGTATGCTTCCCCCAAGGCAAGTAACTATATTGGTGGTCCTCTTAGAGTGAGAAATAAAATCCCTGTGGCAGAGTTGGCTGTGCTATACCACAACTCAACTTACTCCCCTCCTCCCATATTTACTGAATCAGGGAATGAGTCCCATCCTATAAACCAGCACAACTGAATAACAGTTAAGAAAAACTTGGCTTATACATCCAAGCTAATAAAGTAATGTACTGATAGAATATGTTAATAAGAACCTGCATTTTAGACCCAGCTGGTGAGCAGCTGGATGGCAGCTGGGAGATCTGGGATTGTTCTCCAACAGATAAGGGGAGACCTTGCTCAAGGGCAGTAGTTCTCACATTTTAGTGCGCATGGGAGTCAGCTAGAGTGCTTTATAAAAATGCATATTCCATGGTTGCAGGCATAAGAATTCTGAACCCGAAGAACTTGGATAGAGCCCAGATGTATGCTTCTCAATAAGCAGCCTCAGGTGATTCTGATGCAGGTTGTGGGAAAACAGATTTTGAGAAGTACTGCTCCTCAGTGTTACTAATATTATCATTCAAGATCTTTTATAACTAAGAAAGATAAATATAGCTTTCAACCAATCTTTCCACTTGGTTTCTGACAGCTGAGTCCAATCCACAGCTGGTAAAGAGGTTGAATAATAACCATAGATAGGTTTGATCCCTTAGGATAGAATGCTTAAAATGGTTTAGGGACCTCTGTTTCTCTCCCATCAATAAGGAGGCTGGAAGGCAACCACAGACTGGGCTCAAAATCCAGCTGGCACAAAACTTGGAAGGCAATCCTCAATGAGGTCTGGGTTCAATATCTAATTACTAAAGAGCTTGGCTATCCGCCTTGTGGTGTGCAGTCAATTTTCAATTGATATAATGCTTTGATAACATATGAACAGCATGGGTTAAATCCAGAAACTGTAAAAAACTTAGATAAAAGTCCTAAGACCTAAAGTTTGGTACCCAAATGGCATGGAACATGGACAATATTTGGGAATGAATTTATCCTCAAATAGTAAGAGTTTTGGATGTCAGGAATGAGGTCTGCGTTCAATCTCTTGTCATTAAAAAGCTTGGAAGACCAGCTTGGAGTCTGGTTTCAATCGTCAGATGGTAAAGAGTTCAAATGACAACAATGGTTTCTAGGTTCAAGTGAAAGCTGACAAACAGCTTGAAATAAACTGCAGGATCTGGGTTCAATCTCAAAATGTTAAGGGTTTAGATAATTGTCATGAGGAATGAGTTCAGTTTGGAGGATTCTAAAAGTCTAGGTGAGGTAGCTGGGAATCTGCACCAGATGATTAGAGACAACTTGTGGTCATGATCCATGTGGGAAAAGATTTAAATAGTGGCTACTCTTTTCAGATTATGAGAAGAGAGGGTGCCCAGATACCATTGATCTAGGGCTTCATAGTTAGCTAATGTAGAAAGAAGCATGAATTCCAGCCATGAGGTAAGATAATGTATATACAAGTACTAGATCATGGACTAATTTTGCAAGAAATATTATGGGACTTCTCTATACCCATAACTATGGAGATGCAGGCACCAGGCCTGGGAATGTGATTCCTGAAATAATGGAGCTCTTTTGCCAGGACTTTTGCTGACAGAATGACTGTTTAATACAGCTAAGAGAGCAGATGTCTGAAAAGCAGTGAAATCTATGATGTGTGTTCCTAAGTGAGATGACAGCTGGCACCATTGCATAAAATCTTGTTCCTACTTTTACAGTTTCACTAATACTCTTCTTTCTGATTATTTTGACTTATCAACAAACAGCACTTTCTGGAACCTTTTAAAAGCATACTCAAATAGTCAAGAGGCAGACAGCTCTCCAACATCTAACACTCCATGAGGCTCTTAGAGAAACAAAAATGGAACCAGATCCCTTAGAGAAGAAGTAAAAATGAAGCCATGACTACCAACTAGTGTTCTTCATGGAGATATTTATTTTTTGACCTGACAATTCAAGGTGAATTTTAAAAGATGGCTTCATTAGAAAACTGGTTTAGAGCATGGATATATCTGCCAAATCTTTCTCTGCTTCTTGAATCTGAGCATGTTCTGAAGAATACCTTTTAAAGAATAACCGTGCTTCAGACTTCTGGAACATATTATGCATTTGTTTTAAGACATTGTTATTGAAAAATATTGTTATTAATAGGTAACATTTATTGAGCATTTATTATATGTCAGGTACTATATGAAATATTTTATATGTACTAACTTATTTAATCCTTAACATAACCCTATAAAGGAGGTCTTGTTATTATCCTCATTTTATAGATAAGGGAAGTGAGACCCAGATGTTAAGTAAGTTACCTAAGGTTACAGAGGCACTACTGTGCTCATCATACCACTTTTTCCTAGGCACAAAGAAAGACTACATTTCCCAGCATTCCTTGCCATTAAGTTGTAATCAAGTGATTAAAAACAGTCAATGGGGAATGTAGGTAGAAGTGACAGCACTTTGGGGCCTAAACTTTTAAAGTGACTGATAAAATCCTCAGATTTTTTTTATAACCTTGCCAACAGTAAACTTAGAGACCAGTGCTTCAGATACTGTAACAAAATGAACAAGGGCTGCTTAACATGCCTCAATCAATAAACCTTCAGTGTATTAAAGAACTTCAATAAAACTAAGATGTTACTGATTATATTATCCAATGTTTTATATATATATATGTATATATATATATATTTATGTTTCACGAAGGAAAAAAGTTGTCAAATAAATGATAACACCCAATGAACTGTAAGACACACTCGTATTTCAGAAATTTTGATTGTGAAAAAATGACAGTGTTAGATTCTTTATGATCAGGACTAAGGAGGTAATTTCAAGAGGTTCCAACTAGTTAAGATGAAGCAATATAAACTTCAAAAATAATAATTATAATTGTTTGGAAGGCACAACATATATTTATGTCATTAATCCAGAGTGGTATTTTAAAAACCAACTGGTCACCTTTGAAAGATACTAGATAATTATCTTGAAAAGTGGTAAATAAGGGAAAAGAATCACATAACCTACCTTTCCTGTATTAACTGTATCACTGAGTAACCAGTAGATGTGGTAAGCAGATTTTTATAAAAGTACTCCAACCAATAAATTAAAAATAAAAGATAGAATATCACCATTTTTGTAACCTCCAATGATTTAATGCATTTGAGAACTAAGCAACAATAGCTGCTTCATTATAAGAAAAGAGAGGCATCCAGACATCATGTCCCTCTTGATGAAAAAGACTCAAAACCATTTTTAGATCTGCCCAGATATTCTTACAGTGTAGTATAAAGACCCTTGAACTCCTTTTAAGGATCTGTGAGTTCCTTATATTTCCAACTACAAATGTGTGCAAGGCTAGGTTTTCTTCATACACTTCAAATGAAACAACATAATGCAATAGACTGAATTCTCAAAAGCAGATATGATAATCTAGGTGTCTTCTATTAAGCTTGACAATATAGGGATTTGCAAAAAATGTAAAACAATGTAATTCTTCTTGGTAGGCATTTTTCATTATGTAAAATAGTTATTTATGATTTAAAATGTTATTTATGTTAACATGTAAGGGGTTTATTAATGATACTTTATTACTCAAGTATTTTCAAATTTTTTCAGTTTTAATTTTTAATATGAAAAATACAGTGTGTCCGTAAAGTCATGGTGCATTTTTGACCGGTCACAGGAAAGCAACAAAAGATGATAGAAATGTGAAATCTGAACCACATAAAAGGAAAACGTTCCCAGTTTCATACCTATTCAGTACAGTTCAATGTGGGCTCACACACAGATTTTTTAGGGCTCCTTAGGTAGCTATCCCATATAGCCTCTACAGACTCATCACTGACTGATGGCCTACCAGAACGGGGTTTCTCCACCAAACTGCCAGTTTCCTTCAACTGCTAATCCCACTGAGTAATGTTATTCCTATGTGGTGGTGCTTCGTTATAAACACACCATATTCATGCTGCACTTTGGTCATGGATTCGAATTTAGCGAGCCACAGAACACACTGAACTTTCCTCTGTACCGTCCACATGTCGACTGGCATGGCCGTGGGCTGCTCCGCTGTATACACGGTGTTACATCATCATCTGCGCATGCGCACATGTCACATCATCCTACAGAAACTGGGAGGGTTTTCCTTTTATTTGGTGCAGATTTCACATTTCTATGGTCTTTTGTTGCTTTCCTGTGACCCGTCAAAAGTGCACCATGACTTTACGGACACACTGTACTTATAAACATGACTCAAACAAAAGGCTTTGGAGGGGGACTTCAAAAATTTTAAGAAATTAAGAAATTCTAAAATTAACTTGTTTGAGAACTGTTGGTCTTGCCAAAGAGATGGAACCTAAGTCTGATCAAACTTCTGGATGCAGCTGTCAGTTTTCAGGAACTATAGAGGACAGAGGAACATGTTGAACTCCAAACATAGGTATATTTATCAGCAAAACTCACATTGTGGAAAGCCCTACAGGTCAAATACCCTGGATTCTTCCACAAACTGTAAAGAACAGAAAAGAATGAAGGAAGACCTTAATAAGAAAGACTTTGGAAACATGATTTTTTTTAATGGGCAAGACTAAATTATAGTGTTTAGTGATACACACTTGAGTGATAAAAGTATACAGAAATACAAGAAATTGATTGTTATAGTGGTTACTTTGGAGAGAGCAATGGAGTTGATTGAAGTGGGGCACACTGAAGGGATTCAGGGTAGCTTAAAAAGTTTTAATTCTTGACTTCAGTGGTGGTTATAAAGAATTTTGCCTTATGAAAATTCATCAAACACTAAAGGTTCATTGTAGAATAAGATATGGCAAGTTTCTATGCCACTCGATCCTTTCCAATGCAGGAATGAGTGGAAAGCCTGTCTGCTTAACCATTATGCTATACTGGTGGATATGTTACAACTTGAAAAGATCACTCTTCAACTACATATTTAAAAGAAGATTAGATATTAGCTGTATGCCTCTCAAGTTCTTGTGTTTGTTATTCTCTAATCATGGGTTCTCATACCTTTTCTTTAGAATTTAAAATCATCTTTAAAAATGAAGCACAGTGGTACCTTGAGATACAAATTTAATTTGTTCTGTAAACGAGCTCATAAGTCAGTCAACTTGTATATTAAACTGCTGATACTGGACCTGTGCGCCAACATGCCAACTAGCGACAGCTTCCTGAATCACGACTCGTATCTTGGAATTTTGCTCCGTTCTTGAACAAAAATATGGACCAAGTCGCAGCTCTTAAAAAATTTGTATGTTGGTCTGTTCATATCTCAAGGTATCACTGTATAGTCATGTTCCAATTAACAATGGGAATATGTTCTAAGAAATGTGTCAGTGAAATCAGAGTAATGGCAGCATGAGAGATACTCCTGATCTCTCCCCTTGAAATTTCAACAAATTGAACAACTATAATGCTGTGAAGGAACCCCAGCTGGGCTCTCAGGCATGCCTGAAAGATCCATGCACCAAATGAATTAAAGGTGGGCCCGGAGTAAAAATGGGGGTGGAAGATAAAATGCATTCATGGTGGGCTTTGGAGAGGAGAGTAGACAAACATAGAGTGACTGGGTTTTTTTCTATGCTGGACTATGGGGAGGAGGGAAGATTGAGCTCTCCGGATTTTGTCTGTGGGGTATGGAGAGGGAAACTCAAAGTGACTGGCTTCCCTTCTGCTGGGAGGAGCAGTGAGATACAGGGGCAGAGGGGGAGATAAGCCAAAGCAGCCAAAGCGCTGGATCATGGCCAGTGTTCCCCTGGTCTGCCTTCAGTTTGCACTTGGCAGAGTAAGAGAAAGCTAAAGGTGGCCCCCTAGCCTTCCAGATCCTGCCTCCTTTACTTCGTGGTACCAAGAGTGTAAGAGACAAACCCCACAGCTAGCTCTCCAGAGCCACTCTCTACTCTGAAGAACAAAGGTGCTCCATGTCCAGTACCTAGGTAGTTCAGATGTGGGAAGGAGAGCCTGGAAGTCTGAGATCACCACTGTTAGAGCCATAAAGCTGAAAAGCTGAAGCCATAAAGCCAGAGCCATAATGTTGAAGCCATAAGGCCAAAGCCATAAAGACCTTAGAACACATGCCCCACCCACCAATGCAACTGATGCCCCACTTACATCATTGCCACAGCAACATCTCACCAGAGGACAGCCCAGAAATACTGCAGAGCTAAAAGTTATAATACAGTGACACCTACTAAAAGAAACCTCTCAAACCAAAATTTATTTTTCCTTTTTTCTTTTTTTTTCTTGTTCTTTTTTCTCTTTTGAATTTCATTTTCTTTATTATATTTTGGTTATTTTTTGAGTGTTTTGTTTTGATTTTTTTTTTGCTTTTGATCCTTTATCCTGTGGCTTTTCTTTTTTACTTGTCATAATTTTTTTTTATATTTTAATTGTATTTTTTCATTTTAATTTTTCATTTTTTAGTGTTTTTTTTTGTTAGAGTTCTTTTTTTAGATTTTATTTATTCATTTTAGAAAGAGGAAACAGAGACAGAGAGAGAGAGAAAGGGGGAGGAGCAGAAAGCATCAACTCCCATATGTGCCTTGACTAGGCAAGCCTGGAGTTTTGAACCAGTGACCTCAGCATTCCAGGTCAATGCTTTACCCATTGTGCCACCACAGGTCAGGCTGTTAGGGTTCTTAATGATACCAATCTCAAATGCCACCAAGGAAAAAGAAATCGAATACCATTGCTATACAAGACAGAGACATAATTAAGAAAAAAATGAAAAATACTTAGAAAAAGAATCTCAATCACATGAAAACCTTGGAGTTAAATGACAGAGAATTCAAAATTGAAGTTCTGAAAATACTCAATGAGATTCAAGAAGAAACCAATAGGCAACTTAATGAGCTCAGAAAACAAATTAATGAACAAAACAAATATCTCACCAAGAAGATTGAAATTTTAGAAACAGAGATAAAGAACTCAATATATGAATTAAAGACTGAGGTAGCAAGTTTAGCTAATAGAACAAGCCAGATAGAGAAAAGAATCAGTGACATCAAAGACAGGCAACTAGAGAGGGTACAGAGAAAGAAGAGAAAAGAGACTCATGAATTTAAAAAACTGAGAGAGCTCTACAAGAATTGTCTGACTCCATCAGAAAGAGCAATTCAAGAATAATGGGTATATCAGAAGAAGAAGAGAGAGAGAAGGAGATGGAGAGCCTATTCAAATAAATAATTGATGAGAATTTCCCAAGCCTATGGAAAGAATTAGAGCCTTGAATCCAAGAAGCAAACAGAATGCCAAGTTACCACAACCTGAACAGACCTACTCCAAGGCACATCATAATAAAATTATCAAAAATCAATGACAAAGAAAGAATCTTCAAGGCAGGTAGGGAAAAGAAGAATATAACATATAAAGCCCATTAGGTTTTCATCAGACTTCTCAGAAGAAACTCTACAAGCCAGAAGAGAGTGGACTCAGGCATTCAAAGTATTGAAAGAGGTATTACTAGCCAAGAATATTATATCCATCAAAGTTATCCTTCAAATATAAGGGAAAAATAAAAACTTTTTCAGACATATAGAAGCTGAATGAATTTATCACCAGGAAACCCCCAACTGCAAGAAATACTCAAGAGAGTTATTTGACCAGATACAAAGAACAAAACAAATTAAAACTACTATTAAAATCCCCAAAAGGCCACAATGCAAACAAAGATAATCTGTGACAACAATAACATAAAAGGGGACAGGATAAAGATCTGCAGTAGCAAAGGAGAATGGAGTGCAGAAGCACTTGTAAGACAAGAGAGTCTTGGACATATGAACATTTTTCTCTTAATAACTTTATGGTAACCATCCACAAACAAGCCACTACTGAAACACGCATCTTAAAAAAAAATAAACAGGGGAAAGAAGTATGAAATACCACCAAACAAAAACAACTGAAAGAAACAAAAAAGGGAAGAACCAAATGAGACACAGAGCTACCAGAAAACAAAACATAAAATGTGATAGGAAATCCTCAAGTGTCAATAATTACCCTAAATGTAAATGGACTGAACTCACCAATAAGAGACAAAAGTATCATACTGGATCAAAAAACAAACCCAAACATATGCAGCTTTCAAGCAACACACTTAGGCTGCAAGAGAAAAGTAGATTCAAAGTGAAAGGGTGAAAAATGATTCTCCAAGCAGATAATATACAAAGAAAAGCAGATGTAGTCATAATCATATCTGACAATACTGATTTCAAGACAACAAAGGTAACCAGAGACAAAGATGGACATTCTTAAGGATGAAGGGGACATTGTATTAATAAGACATAACACTTCTATATATACATGCACTGAACCAGGGTGTGCCAAGATATATAAGACATCTACTAACTGATCTAAAAATAGAAACAGAAAATAACACAATTATACTTAGAGATTTCAACACACCACTGACAGTTTTAGATAGATCATTCAAATAGAAAATCAATAAAGAAATATGGGCCTTAAACAACACTCTGGACCAAATGGAATACTAGACATTTATAGGATATGTCAGCCCAAAATGTCAGATTATACATTCTCCTCTATTGTGCATGGAACATTCTCAAGGACAGACCATATATTGGCCCACAAACTAATATCAACAAATTCAGGAAGACTGAAATTATACCAAGCATACTTTCTGATCATAAGGCATTGAAATTAGAATTCAATTGTAAAAAAGGAAGTTAAAAAACACACAAAAATGTGGAAATTAAACAATGTATTTCTAAAATATGACAGGGTCAAAGAAGAAATAAAAGCAGAGATCAAAAGATATATACAGACAAATGATAATGACAACACGACATATCAAAATTTCTGTGATGCAGCAAAAGCAGTAAAAAGAGGGAAGCTTATATAATTACAGGCTTATAGCAAGAAATGAGAGATCCCGAGTAAACAACCTAACATCACACCTTAAGGAATTAGAAAAGAACAAAGGCAACCCAAAGCCAACAGAAGAAAGGAAATAGTAAATATTAGAGTGGAACTAAGTGAAATAGAGAACATAATACTATAGAAAAAAATGATACAACAAAGAGCTGGTTTTTTGAAAATATCAATAAGATAGACAAACCACTGGCAAGACTCACTAAGGAAAAAGAGAAAGAATTCACATAAACAATATCTGATAACAAAGAGAAGAAATTACCACAGACATCATAGATATACAAAGGATCATAGTGGAATTTTATAAAAGATTATATGTCACCAAATTCAACAACTTAGAGGAAATGGATAAATTCCTAGAACTATACAATCTTCCTAGACTAAGTCACAAAGAAGTGGAAAAGCTAAATAGACCTATAAGCAGGAGGAAATAAAAACAACTATTGAAAACCTCCCCCAAAACAAAAGTCCAGGACCAGATTGTTATACTAGTGAATTCTACCGAACAAAGAAATTTGGTATGTATCCTTCTCAAAGTCTTCTAAAAAATAGAAGCAGCAGCAATACTCCCCAACACATTTTATGAGGCCAACATAACCCTCATACCAAAAGCAGGTAAGGATAACACACTCACAAAAAAAACTACAGATCAATATCTCCAATGAATACAGAATCAAAAACCCTAAACAAAATACTAGCAAATCAAATACAACACATTAAAAAAATAATACATCATGATCAAGTGGGAATCATTCCAGGAACACAAGGATGGCTCAACATATGGAAATCAATCAACGTAATACACCACATCAACACAACAAAAAACAATAATCATATGATCCTATCAATAGATGCAGAAAAGGCATTTGATAAGATCCAACATCCCTTTATGTTCAAAATACTCAATAAAATCAGAATAGAAGGAAGGTACCTCAATATAATAAAGGCCAAATATGACAAACCATCAGCTAATATCATACTAAATGGTGAAAAATTGAAGGCTTTTCCTCTAAAACAGTGGTAGTCAACCTGGTCCCTGCCACCCACTAGTGTGTGTTTCAGCTTTCATGGTAGATGGTAGTGGAGCAACCAAAGTATAAATAAAAAGATAGATTTAACTATAATAAGTTGTTTTAGAAAGATTTATTCTGCCAAACTTAGCAAAAATCCAACATTAAGTACTTGGTAAGTAATTATTATTATATGCTTTAACTTGCTGTAACTCTGCTTTATAAATTTTATAAAGTAAAGTTACTTCCCTACTTTATAAGTCACCATTACTGTGGAACTGGTGGGCGGTTAGAAAATTTTGCTACTAACAGAGATACAAAAGTGGGCAGTAGGTATAAAAAGGTTGACTACCCCTCCTCTAAAACCAGGAACAAGACAAAGATACCCACTCTCTCCACTCTTATACAACATAGTTTTGGAAGTTTTAGTCAGAGTGATCAGGCGAGAGAAAGAAATAAAAGGTATCCATATAGGGAAAGAAGTAAAGGTATCATTTTTTGTAGATGACATCATCCTGTATATAAAAAACCCAAAGACTCCAGTAGAAACAATAAAACAATACAGTAAAGTCACAGAAAACAAATTCAATACACAAAAGTCCACTGCTTTCCTATATGGCAATGATAAAACATCATTAAATGAACTAAAATAAAAATTCCTTTCACAATTGCAACAACAAAAAAATAAAATATCTAGAAATAAACTTAACAAAAGATGTGAAGAAACTATATACTAAAAATTACAAAACATTGAAAGAAATTGAAAAAGACACAATGAAATGAAGAAATATTCCATGTTCATGGATTGGAAGAATCAACATACTTAAAATGGCCACATTACCCACAACAATATACAAATTTAATGCAACCCCATTAAAATCTCAATGTCATTTTTTAAAGAAATAGAAAAAAAAATTACCAGTGGTTCAATTTGCATGGAACCATAAATAAAGCCAAATAGCCAAAGCAATCCTGAGAAAAAAGAATGAAGCCAGAGATATCACACTACCTGACTTCAAATTATATTATAGAGTTACAATAATCAAAACAGCATGGAATTGGCAGAAAAATAGACATACAAACCAATAAAACAAAACTGAAAGCCCAGAAATAAAGCCATATTTAAGGTGACCAATTGTCCTCCTTTAGGGAGGGCAGTCCTTTTGTAAGTTCCGTCCTCCCTTGAAATGTGTCCTTCTACATATCCTTCTTTTTGATATTGGAAGACTAAATTCCTAGAACTATACAATCTTCCTAGACTAAGTCACAAAGAAGTGGAAAAGCTAAATAGACCTATAAGCAGGAGGAAATAAAAACAACTATTGAAAACCTCCCCCAAAACAAAAGTCCAGGACCAGATTGTTATACTAGTGAATTCTACCGAACAAAGAAATTTGGTATGTATCCTTCTCAAAGTCTTCTAAAAAATAGAAGCAGCAGCAATACTCCCCAACACATTTTATGAGGCCAACATAACCCTCATACCAAAAGCAGGTAAGGATAACACACTCACAAAAAAAACTACAGATCAATATCTCCAATGAATACAGAATCAAAAACCCTAAACAAAATACTAGCAAATCAAATACAACACATTAAAAAAATAATACATCATGATCAAGTGGGAATCATTCCAGGAACACAAGGATGGCTCAACATATGGAAATCAATCAACGTAATACACCACATCTGTAATATCCATATTATTTACTAATCTGTAAATATCCATATTTGATTGATGCAGAGTCAATCCATTGCGTGTGATGTGACGTATTTGTATTTGACATGATGATTTGTCAAGGATCAGTACAGTGCGTTGGGACGCGATTATGAGACGCTTGCGCTTCGCATGGGAGACCTTGAGAGAGCTCATGATATACCAAGCATGCAAATGGCTTTGTGTACTTCTTACTGAAACATGACATGGCACATACGACATTGTAGAATCCTGATTATTTCTTTCTCAGTGAATATATAATCATAGACAGGTAAGCACAATTCACATTTTATTAATTCATGTCTATTTAATAATTTCCAAATACTTATAATTTTATTTACAAGTATTTTCCCAAAATTTGAGTTTTAAAGTGAAATCTAACTTCAAATCTGTTAATAATCTTTTTGTGAAGTCCTTCGGGTTTTCGGTGTATAGGATCATATCATCAGCAAAAAGTGATACCTTTACTTCTTCTTTTCCGATATGGATGCCTTTTATTTCTTTGTCTTGTCTGATTGCTCTGGCCAGAACTTCTAGCACCACGTTAAATAAGAGTGGAGAGAGTGGACAACCCTGTCTTGTTCCTGATTTAAGATAGAAAGTCCTCAGTTTTATGCCATTTAATAGGATGTTGGCTGATGGTTTATCATATATGGCCTTTATCATGTTGAGATATTTTCCTTCTATACCCATTTTGTTGAGAGTCTTAAACATAAAATTGTGTTGTATTTTATCAAAAGCCTTTTCTGCATCTATTGATAGGATCATGTGGTTTTTGTTCTTTGTTTTGTTGATATGGTGTATTACGTTAACCGTTCATTGCAGCACTGTTCACAGTGGCCAAGACATGGAAACAACCAAAAAGCCCTTCAACAGAAGACTGGATAAAGAAGATGTGGCACATATACACTATGGAATACTACTCAGCCATAAGAAATGATGACATCAGATCATTTACAGCAAAATGGTGGGATCTTAATAACATTATAAGGAGTGAAATAAGTAAATCAGAAAAAAACAAGAACTACATGATTCCATACATTGGTGGAACATAAAAACGAGACTAAGAGACATGGACAAGAGTGTGGTGGTTACCAGGGGTGGGGGGAGGGAGGACATGGAAGGGAGGGAGGGAGAGAGTTAGGAGGAGGGGGAGGGGCACAGAGAACTAGATAGAGGGTGGCGGAGGACAATCTGACTTTGGGCGAGGGGTATGCAACATAATTTAATGACAAAATAACCTAGACATGTTTTCTTTGAATATATGTACCCTGATTTATTAATGTCATCCCATTACCATTAATAAAAATTTATTTTAAAAAATCTGTTAATAATGCATTTTGATTAGATAGTTGCATAAAACAGACTTTTTTAATTAGAAAATTATAAATATACCCGAATATCACTCCCAATTTTGTTTGATATTTAGTTTTACTAAATGAGTACTTTTTTCTTACAATTATTATTAAAAATTAATAGGCACATAAGCATAATTACAATATAAAATATTACAAATGTTTTTATTATGCATTTATCATATTATAGTGCATTATTGTTACAACGAATAAAATGTTTCTTTTATTTACAATATTGTTTTCAATTTATTTCTGTCCTCCTTTACATTGTAAAAAAGTTAGTCACCTTAATATATATAAACAAGTCATCTTTAACAAAGGAGCCAAAAACACAATGGAGAAAAGAATACCTCTTCGATAAATAATGCTGGAAAAATGAAAAAGCCACATGCAAAAGAATGAAACTTGACTATAGTTCGTCTCCCTGCACAAAAATTAATTCAAAATGGATCAAAGACCTAAATATAAGAACTGAAACTATAAATTACATAGAAAAACACATAGGTACTAAGCTCATGGACCTTGGCCATAGAGAACAATTTATGAATTTGACCCAAAAGTCAAGGGAAGTAAAGGAAAAAATAAATGAATGGGACTATATCAAACTAAAAAGCTCCTGCACAGCAAAAGAAACTGATAACAAAGCAAATAGGCAGCTAACTAAATGGGAGGTGATATTTGCAAAAAATAGCTCTGGGGTTAATATCCAAAATATATAAAAAAAAAACTCACAAAGCTCAGCAACAAACAAGTAAACAATCCAATTTAAAAAGAAGGAGAGGACCTGAACAGACACTTCTCCCAAGAGGACATACAAATGGCCAACAGATATATGAAAAGATGTTCATCTTTGCTACCTATTTGAGAAATGCAAATCAAAACTACAACAAGATACCACCTCATACCTCTTAGATTGGCTATTATCAATAAGATAGGTAATAACAAGTGTTGGAGAGGCTATGGAGAAAAAGGAACCCTCATTCACTGCTGGTGGGAATGCAAATTAGTGCTACCATTATGGAAGAAAGTATAGTGATTCCTAAAAAAATTAAGAATAGAATTACCATATGACTCAGCGATCCCTCTACTGTGTATCTACCCTCAAAACTTGAAAACATTAATATGTAAAGACACATGCACCCCCATGTTTTTTACAGCAGTATTCACAGTGGGCAAGACATGGAAACAACCAAAGTGTCCCTTGATAGAGAATTGGTTAAAGAAGAGTGGTACATATATACAATGGAATACTACTCAGCCATAAGAAATGATGACATAGTGCCATTTACGACAACATGGATGGACCTGAGAACATTATATTGAGTGAAACAAGTAAATCAGAAAACGCTAAGAACTGTATGGTTTCACACATAAATGGGATATAAAACTGAGACTCACGGACATAGAAAAAAGTAAAGCGGTTATGAGGGGGATGTGGGGGAGCGGGAGGGGAGGTGGTGGGAGAAGCATATAAAGAGGGACAAATAATAAGATGATGGAAAATGATTTTAGTTTGGGTGATGGGTATACAACATAATCAACAGTTCAAATGCTATAGAAATGTTTTACCTGAAACCTATGTACTCTTATTGTTCAATGTCACCCTGTTAAAGTTCATTTTCTAAATAAAATTTAAAAGTTAAAAAAGAAAAAAATGCGTCATTAGGTGATTTTGTCATTGCACAAGCGTCATAGAATGTACTTCCACAAACCTAGGTAGCATAGCCTACCACACACCTAGGCTATGTGGTATAGTCTATGGCTCTTAAGCTAAAAACCTGTACAGCATGTTGCTATACTGAATACTGTAAGTTTTTGTAATATAATGCTAGGTATTTGTGTATCTAAACATAGAAAATGTACAGTAAAAATACAGTATAAAAGATTTTTTAAATGGAAAGCTAAAGAAGGCACTTACCATGAATAGAGTTTGTAGAACTATAAGACTACTGCTGGAGTTAACACAACACAATGTTTTAGAACAAATTTTTTTATAAGTAAAAAGAATACACTTAAAAATGATGATAAGAAAGTATAGTATAGTAAACACATAAACCAGTAAGTTATTTATTATAATTATCAATATTATGTACTATACATAGTTCTTCTATAAGTCTGGCAGTGCAATAGATTTGTTTAGATCAGCATCACTATAAATACATGTGTAATACATTATACCACAACATTACCAAGACTAAGAGGTCACAAGGCAATAGGAATTCTTCAGCTCCATTATAATCTTAAGAAACCAGCATTGTATATGAGGTCTGTTATTAAATGAAATGTTATTATGCAGTGCATATTTCACGTTTAGTCAGTAACCTGAATTATAAAGTGATCTCTTGCCTCCTTCAGACCCTTAAAGTACTCCCATGCAAATCTCTAGCACAGAACCTGGAATGCTTTGCTGTCTTTATCCATTTACAATCTATCTGCCTCCTTGAAGTAGATTAGCACAAAGCAGATTGTCACAAAACAATTATATAAGATCTGACAAACTTTAAAGTGGTTTCTTGATAGGAACTGCATTGAATCAGTAGATTGCTTTGGGTAATATATACATATTAATAATGTTAATTCTTCCTATCCATGAGCATGGTATATATCAGGGGTCCCCAAACTATGACCCGCGGGCCACATGTGGCCCCTGAGGCCATTTATCCGGCCCCCGCTGCACTTCCAGAAGGGGTACCTCTTTCATTGGTGGTCAATGAAAGGAGCACATTGACCATCTCATTAGCCAAAAGCAGGCCCATAGTTCCCATTGAAATACTGGTCAGTTTCTTGATTTAAATTTACTTGTTTTTTATTTTAAATATTGTATTTGTTCCCGTTTTGTTTTTTTACTTTAAAATAAGATATGTGCAGTGTGCATAGGGATTTGTTCATAGTTTTTTTTATAGTCCAGCCCTCCAACGGTCTGAGGGACAGTGAACTGGCCCCCTGTGTAAAAAGTTTGGGGACCCCCGGTATATATGCTTCTGCTTATTTGTATCTTCTTCTTTTTCTTTCTTCAGTGTCTTACAATTTTCTGAGTACAGGTCTTTTACATCCTTAATTAAAATTATTCCTAGGTATTTTAGTCTTTTTGAAGCAATTGTAAATGGTATTACTTTCTTAGTTTCCCTTTCTGATAGATCATTATTGGTATACAAAAATATAACTGATTTCTGGATATTTATTTTGTATCCTGCTACTTTACTGAATTCATTTATTAGTTCTAGTAGTTTTTTCATTAAATCTTTAGGGTTCTCTATATACAGTATAATGTCATCTATAAATAGTGATAGGTTTACTGCTTAGTTTCCAATTTGGATGCCTCTTATTTCTTGTTCTTGTCTGATTGTTGTGGCTAGAATATCTAGTACTATATTGAAAAAGCATGATGATAGTGGACATTCCTCTCTTGTTCCTGATATTAAGGAAAATGTTTGTAGTTTTGCTCATTGTGTATGATGTTGGCCTTAATTACACTGAGGTATGTTCTTTCTATTCCCACTTTGCTGAGTTTTTAATATAAATGGGTACTTGATTTTATCAAATGCTTTTTCTGCATCTATTGATATGATCATATAATTTTTATCCTTCATTTTATCTATGTGGTGTATATCATATTTATTAATTTGCAGATGTTGTACCAACATTACATCTCCAGAATAAATCCCACTTGAGCATGGAGTATAACTTTCTAAATGTATTGTTGAATCTGGTTTGCTAATATTGAGATATATGCAAAAAAAATGATACTAGGCCATTTTCTTACACCATGTACAAATATAAACTCAAAATGGATTAAAGACTTAGTTGTTAGACATGAGACTATAAAAATCCTAGAAAAAAAACATAGGCAGTAAACTCTTGGACATTACTTGCAGCAACATCTTTTCAGATCTATCTACTTGGGCAAGGGAAACAAAAGAGAAGATAAACAAATGGGACTACATCAAACTAAAAAGACAAAAATGAAGTGGTTGCCAGAGAGAGGAGAGTAAGGGGAAGGAAAGTAAAGAGGCCAAATATATGTGACAGAAAACAATTTAACTTTGGGTGATATGCGCACAACACAACGAACAGTTCAAATGCTATAGAGATATATACCGGAAACCTATGTGTTCCTATGGACCAATATTGACCTATTAAATTTAATTTCTAAATGATTCTTTTAAATGAAAAGACAACCCACTGTAAGGGAGAACATATTTGCTGATACAGCTGATAAGAATTAATATCCCAAATTTATAAAGAACTTATAAAATTCAACACGAAAAACAACAATCCAATTAAAGAAAAGCAAAGGACCTGAATAGACACTTCTCCAAAAAGAACATTCAAATGGCCAGTAGATATGTGAAAAGATGCTAAACATCACTAATCATCAGAGAAATGCAAGTTAAAACCACAATGAGGTATTACCTCACTCCTGTCAGAATGGCTATCATTAATAAATCAACAAACAACAGCTATTGGTGAGGGTGTAGAGAAAAAAGAAACTTTATGCACTGTTGGTGGGAATACAGATTAGTACAGCCACTGTGGAAAGCAATATGGAGTTACCTCAAAGAATTAAAAATTAAACTGCCTTATGACCCAGTGATTCCATTTCTGGGAATTTATCCAAAGAAACCCAAAACACTAATTCAAAAGAATATATATACCCCTGTGTTCACTGCAGTATTATTTATCATATCAAGTTTAAAATCAGCCCAAGTACCCATCAGTAGATCAGTGGATAAAAAAGCTGTGGTACTTTTACACAATGTAATACTACACAGCCATAAACTCATTTCATTAAATCTTTAATGAATGGACAGGACAGCATTTTGCTAAGTGAAATAAGCCAGTCAGAAAAAAAACAAGTACCATATGATTTCATTCATATGTGGAATCTAATGAACAAAATGAACTAACAAGCAAAATGAAGACAGACTCATACATAGCAGGCTGACAGCTGCCAACTGATTATGAACTTTACTCACACCTACACCATACCTTCACAGCAACACCTAGATTAGCATTTGAATAAATAACTGGGGATTTAGGATTACCAAATTGAAACATCAAAACACCACCACAGTATAAGAAAGCATTACCATTAATACTCATACTTTGGCCCAGTAACATTAAGAATATATGCAGTATTTTCAGTCAGTACTGACTCTTGAATTTTTGTCTTGAGACCTTGAGTTTGGTTAGAATGACAGCTTAAACAGTATTTACATTGTACTTTTACAAAAGGGAAATTATAATTGCCTATTTCAAAAAGTGGGCAGGTACCAAAATGTGATGGGGAGCGTTGAGGTCACCCTTCAAAGCCACCCCTTGCTCTAGTACATTTCCTATTTTCTAAGCATGGGAATAAAAAAAAAATCAGGATATTTGTTAACGCATGAGAGAGAAGAAATTGGATCTCAGAGGTGTATAAAGAAAACCTTTGTGTTTTTTTGGCTTATTTTTTAATTTATTTTATTTCTTATTAAGTGAGAGGCAGGGAGGCAGACAGACAGACACCCACATATGTCCCAACCAGGATCCACCTGGCAAGCCACCTACAGGGCGATACTCTGCCCATCTGGAGCTACTGTTCCATTGCTTGGCAATTGAGTTATTTTAGCACCTGAGGGGAGGCCATGGAGCCATCCTCAGTGCCTGAGGCCAACTTGCTCAAACCATTTGAGCCATTCTGTGGGAGATGAAGAGAGAGAAAGAGAAGGAGGAGGGGTGGAGTGGAGAAGCAGATGGTCACTTCTCCTGTGTCTTGACTGAGAATCAAACCTGGGACTTCCACACCCTGGGCCAATGATCTAATGCTGAGCTAACCAGTCAGGGCCAAGAAACCCTTTGTATATAAGATTTTGCTTCTAAAAATTCTGAAGCAGCCTGACCAGGCAGTGGCGCAGTGGATAGGGCATCAGTCTGGAAAGCTGAGAAGCCAGGTTTGAAACAATGGAGTTTCCAGCTTGAGTGCGGATGCATCTAGCTTGAGTGCAGGTGCATCTGGCTTGAGCAGGGCTTATCAGCTTGCATGCAGGGTTACCAGCTTGTGCGTGCGATCATAGACATGACTCCATCATTGCTGGCTTGAGCCCTAAGGTCTCTGGCTTGAAGCCCAAGATTGCTGGCTTGAGTCCAAGGTCACTACCCCCCCCAGTCAAGGCACATATGAGAAAGCAATCAATGAACAAGTAAGGTGCTGCAACTATGAGTTGATGCTTCTCATCTCTCTTCCTTCCTGTCTGTCCCAGTCTCTCTCTCTCTCTCTCTCTCTCTCTCTCTCTCTCTCTTAAATAAGTAAATAAATAATCTGAAGGAAATTTGATAAAATAGTAATATATAACAAATATGGATAACATATTCATATATATTCATTGTATTATTCTCTACATTAACTTTTTTAAATATCTGAAAAGTATATTATATAAATATATATATATTCCAGACAAATCCCTATAGAAAATAATTGACACTATCTATAAAAATGCAAGTTGGAAGTGTTTTCTTTTCCTCTCTAATCTTCCACAGTAGTTTCTACCTCTTACCTATGATTCAAATCCTATTGTAATCGACTTTCAAGTCAGACAGACCTAGGTTTAAATATTAGCCCATAGCTTACTAGGTTAGTAACCTCAGACAACTTTCTTTTATTTCTTTAAGCCTCAGTTTTCTCATTTGTAAAACAGAGATAATAGTGTATGTCTCAACAACCTGATTAGCCCCCACCTCTGTAGTCCACCAGAGATTTTTTTCAGGGGCTGAGCCTAAGAAGCAGCTAGCTGACCAAAGCAGAAGGAGGCAAATCTCAAGGAACCTTAGGTGTTTTGCTGACTTGCTCTCAATCCCAGTGTTGGTAAAAGCCAGCCTAAGTGTGTAGCTTGGTCATTCCATGTGCACCAAAGTCCAGCAGAGGCAGCCACAAAGTGTGGATTGTTTATAGCTCCAAAAAGGTTGCTAAGGGCTAGTCACAGACAGTGTCTTACATTAGTCTGGAACAGGTTCATTCTTAAGAGGCCCAGAACCAACACACCCAATGGTGAGTTACAGACAACATCAGAGCAGAATCCGACTAGCTTTACTACCAGCATATCCAAAGGAGAGCTTGTCAGGCACCAAACCCAGTTGAGATAAATTCTACTTTCTGTGGTCAGCACCTGAACAGCAGCTTGTATACACTGCACCAAATAGAGCCTCACAGGCAGCCAGTCTAAGTCCCAGACACCCTATCCACTGAGTTCCAAAGGGGGAGGAGTGAGAGGCTTAGAGCTCAGACATTAAAAATTCTTCTAACAGAAGTCTCTGCAAGGCCTGACCAGGTGGTGGTCAGTGGAAAGTGGCCTAGGACAAAGGTTTGAAACTCTGAGGTTGCTGGCTTGAGCTTATCTGGCTTCAGTGTGGGCTCACCAGCTTCAGCGCAGGGTTGCTGTCTTGAGTGTAGGATCATAGACATGACCCCATTGTCACTGGCTTGAGCCCAAAGGTCACTGGCTTGAAGCCCAAGGTCGTTGGCTTGAGCAAAGGGTCTCTAGTTTGGCTGTTGCCCTCCAGTAAAGGCACAGATGACAAAGCAATCAATGAACAACTAAGATGATGCAACAAAGAATTGATGCTTCTCATCTTTCTCCCTTCCTGTCTGTCTGTCCCTATCTGTCCCTCTATCTATCTACCTCTCTCTCTCGCAAAAAAAAAAAGACTCTGCAGGCAGCTGCAAGAGGAGGAGCAGCAGCTGAAAAGTGGAAACAAATCTTAAGAAACTTGGACCTTTTTATAGAGCTATTCTCAGCTCTAAGCAGAATAAAGTTAATCCTTATAGACAGGTTGGTCTCTCCCACACACATCCAGGCACAGAAAATGCAGATACAAAGAGTGAAGACAGTGGTAGTTACAGACAGGGAGCCCACAGTGTTTAGAAACAATGTCTGACATCAATCCATACTTGAACCCCGCCAAAGAGGACTCAGAACCAATGCAACTAGTAGTGAGTTGCAGAGCACACCAACACTAGACCCAATTAGCTATACAAGCAGCACGCCCAAAGTGACAGGCACCAGACCATGTTGAACATGACTACATACCAGACAGTAGACACTGCATAATGTTTAATATACGTGATCAAAGTTGACCCTCAGAGCCAGCCAACCCGAGGGTTAACTCCACCCATGAAAGGACCAAGAGCATTCAAGACACACATACAACAAGAGTGTAAATATAACACTCAAGACACATTCACAAAGAACTCAGGTGGCCTGGAGGTTGTTACCACTGAGCTCACTTTCTTTATAAAAGTACTAAAATAAATTTGGGAGTTAGAGCAGAGCTAACTAATACACAGACAGAATGGGAAGACAAAGAAATATGCCCCAAATTAATAAACAAGAGAAATCCCCAGAAAAAGAATTAAATGATGAACTAAGGTGCCACAATAAAGAACTGATGCTTTTCATCTCTTTTCCTTCCTGTCTGTCTGTCCCTCTCTCACACATTAAAAGAAGAAGAAGAAGAAGAAGAAGAAGAAGAAGAAGAAGAAGAAGAAGAAGAAGAAGAAGAAGAAGAAAAGAGTTAAATAAAATGGAAGCAACCAAACTACCAGACCCAGAGTTTAAATAATGGTTATCAGGATACTCAAGAATCTTAGAGTGAGATGGATGATCTCAGTGAGAACTTAAACAAAGAAATAATAAGCATTAAAAAGGACATTCAAACCATAAAAAAGAATAAGTCAGAAATGGTAAATACAATATCTGAAAAAGAGACTACACTAGATGAAGCCAATAGCAGGTTGGATGAAGCAGAGGATAGAATTAGCAATTTAGAGGACAAGATAAATGTAAGCACAGAAGCAGAGCAGCAAAAAGAAAAGCTTAAGAAGACTAAAGAAACTCTAAGAGACCTCTGCAACAACATCAAGCAAAACAACATCAGCATCATAGGGGTTCCTGAAGGAGAAGAGAATGAACAAGGAATAGAGAACTTGTTTAAAGAAATCATAGCTGAAAACACCTCTAATCTGGTGAAGAAAAAGTCACACAACTACACAACTTCAAGGAGCATGGAGAATCCCATTAAAGATGAACCCAAAGAGGCCCACACAAGACACATTAAAATTAAAATGCCAAAGAGACAAAGAAAGAATCCTAAAAGCTGAAACAGAAAAGCAATTAATTATCTACAAAGGACCCCTATAATGCTGTCATCTGACTTCTCAACAGGAACACTTTAGACCAGAAGAAATTGGCAATAAATATTTAAAGTAATTTTTTAAAAAAAGAACTTACAACCAAGACTACTCTATCCAGCAAAGCTATTATTTAAAATTGAAGGATGAATAAAGAGACCCCCCTCAAAAAAAAGGCTAAAGGAGTTCATTATCACCAATCAGTATTACAAGAAATGTTAAAGGCCTGCTATAAGAAGAGAAAAGGAAAAAGGAAATTAAGAGAAAGAGAATTAATTATAGGGTTAAAGAATAAAATGGCAATAAATAAGTACATATCAATAATAACCTTAAATGTAAATGGATTAAATGCTCCAATCAAAAGACATAGAGTAGCTGAATGTATAAGAAAACAGGACCCATACATATGCTGTCTACAAGAGATCCACCTCAAAACAAAGGATACACATAGATGGAAAGAAACAGTCCATGCAAATGGAAATAAAAACAAATAGCTGGGGTAGCAATACTTATATCTGACAAAATAGTATTTAAAACAAAAGCTATAGTAAGAGACAAGGAAGGTACTACATAATGATAAAATGAACAATCTAACAACAGGATATAAGCATTGCAAATATTTATGCACCCAATATAGGATCACCAATATATAAATAAGCTTTAACGGACATAAGGGAAAAATCAACAGCAATACCAGTAATAGTAGGAGATTTTAACACCCCACTGACATCAATGGATAGATCTTCTAGATTAGGGGTAGTCAATCTTTTTATACCTACCTCCCACTTTTGTATCTCTGTTAGTAGTAAAGTTTTCTAACTGCCCACCAGTTCCCCACAGTAATGGTGATTTATAAAGTAGGGAAGTAACTTTACTTTATAAAATTTACAAAGCAGAGTTACAGCAAGTTAAAGCATATAATAATAATTACTTACCAAGTACTTTATGTCAGATTTTCACTGTTTGTCAGAATAAATCTTTATAAAACAACTTACTATAGTTAAATCTATCTTTTTATTTATACTTTGGTTGCTCTGCTACTGCCCACCATGAAAGCTGGACTGCCCACTAGTGACCAGGTTGACTACCACTGTTCTAGATAGAAGACCAACAAAAAAACAGGGACCTTAAATGACACACTAGATCAACTGAATATAATTGACATCTTCAAAACATTTCACCCAAAAGCAGCAGAATATACATTCTTTTCAAGTGTACATGGTATATTTTCTAGGAGAGACCACATGTTAGGGTACAAAACAAGTCTCAAAATATTTAAGAAGACTGAAATCATATCAAATGACCACAATGGCATGAAACTAGAGATCAACTATAATATAAAAGCTGAAAGATTTCAAACACTTGGTGGCTAAATAGCATGTTATTAAATAACAAATGGGTTAACAATGAAATCAAGGAAGAAATAAAAAATTTCCTTGAAACAAATGAAAATGAGCGTATCACAACCCAAATCTATGAGATACAGCAAAAGCAGTCCTAAAAGGGAAGTTCATAGCATTACAGGCATACCTCAAGAAGCAAGCAAAATCTTTTTTTTTTTTTTAAATAAATTTTTATTAATGGTAATGGGATGACATTAATAAATCAGGGTACATATATTCAAAGAAAACATGTCTAGGTTATTTTGTCATTAAATTATGTTGCGTACCCCTCGCCCAAAGTCAGGGGCCACCCTGACTCCGCCACCCTCTATCTAGTTCTCTGTGCCCCTCCCCCTCCCCCTAACTCTCTCCCTCCCTCCCTCCCATGTCCTCCCTCCCCCCACCCCTGGTAACCACCACACTCTTGTCCATGTCTCTTAGTCTCATTTTTATGTTCCACCAATGTATGGAATCATGTAGTTCTTGTTTTTTTCTGATTTACTTATTTCACTCCTTATAATGTTATCAAGATCCCACCATTTTGCTGTAAATGATCTGATGTCATCATTTCTTATGGCTGAGTAGTATTCCATAGTGTATATGTGCCACATCTTCTTTATCCAGTCTTCTGTTGAAGGGCTTTTTGGTTGTTTCCATGTCTTGGCCACTGTGAACAGTGCTGCAATGAACATAGGGCTACATGTGTCTTCACGTATCAATGTTTCTGAGTTTTTGGGGTATATACCCAGTAGAGGGATTGCTGGGTCATAAGGTAGTTCTATTTGCAGTTTTTTGAGGAACCACCATACTTTCCTCCATAATGGTTGTACTACTTTACAGTCCCACCAACAGTGAATGAGGGTTCCTTTTTCTCCACAGCCTCTCCAACATTTGCTATTACCCGTCTTGTTGATAATAGCTAATCTAACAGGGGTGAGGTGGTATCTCATTGTAGTTTTGATTTGCATTTCTCTAATAACTAATGAAGCTGAGCATCTTTTCATATATCTGTTGGCCATTTGTATCTCTTCCTGGGAGAAGTGTCTGTTCATGTCCTCTTCCCATTTTTTTATGGGATTGTTTGTTTGTTTGTTGTTGAGTTTTATGAGTTCTTTGTAAATTTTGAATATTAGGCCCTTATCTGAGCTGTTGTTTGAAAATATCATTTCCCATTTAGTTGGCTGTCTGTTTATTTTTATATCAGTTTCTCTTGCTGAGCAAAAACTTTTTATTCTGATGTAGTCCCATTCATTTATCTTTGCCTTCACTTCTCTTGCCATTGGAGTCAAGTTCATAAAATGTTCTTTAAAACCCAGGTCCATGATTTTAGTACCTATGTCTTCTTCTATGTACTTTATTGTTTCAGGTCTTATATTTAGGTCTTTGATCCATTTTGAATTAACTTTAGTACACGGGGACAGGCTATAGTCGAGTTTCATTCTTTTGCATGTGGCTTTCCAGTTTTCCCAACACCATTTGTTGAAGAGGCTTTCTTTTCTCCATTGTATGTTGTTGGCCCCTTTATCAAAGATTATTTGACCATATATATGTGGTTTTATTTCTGGGCTTTCTATTCTGTTCCATTGGTCTGAGTGTCTATTTTTCTGCCAATACCATGCTGTTTTGATTATCGTGGCCCTATAATATAGTTTAAAGTCAGGTATTGTAATGCCCCCAACTTCATTCTTTTTCCTTAGGATTGTTTTGGCTATTCGGGGTTTTTTATAGTTCCATATAAATCTGATGATTTTTTGTTCCATTTCTTTAAAAAATCTCATAGGGATTTTGATGGGAATTGCATTAAATTTGTATATTGCTTTGGGTAATATGGCCATTTTGATTATATTTATTCTTCCTATCCAAGAACAAGGAATATTTTTCCATCTCATTGTATCTTTTTCGATTTCCCTTAACAATGCTTTGTAATTTTCATTATATAGGTCCTTTACATTCTTTGTTATGTTTATTCCTAGGTATTTTATTTTTTTTGTTGCAATCGTGAAGGGGATTATTTTTTTGAGTTCGTTTTCTAATATTTCATTGTTGGCATATAGAAAGGCTATGGACTTTTGTATGTTAATTTTGTATCCTGCGACCTTACTGTATTGGTTTATTGTTTCTAATAATCTTTTTGTGGAGTCCTTCGGGTTTTCGATGTATAGGATCATATCATCAGCAAAAAGTGATACCTTTACTTCTTCTTTTCCGATATGGATGCCTTTTATTTCTTTGTCTTGTCTGATTGCTCTGGCCAGAACTTCTAGCACCACATTAAATAAGAGTGGAGAGAGTGGACAACCCTGTCTTGTTCCTGATTTAAGGTAGAAAGTCCTCAGTTTTATGCCGTTTAATATGATGTTGGCTGATGTTTATCATATATGGCCTTTATCATGTTGAGATATTTTCCTTCTATACCCATTTTGTTGAGAGTCTTAAACATAAAATTGTGTTGTATTTTATCAAAAGCCTTTTCTGCATCTATTGATAAGATCATGTGGTTTTTGTTCTTTGTTTTGTTGATATGGTGTATTACGTTAACCGTTTTGCGTATGTTGAACCATCCTTGAGATTCTGGGATGAATCCCACTTGATCATGATGTATTATTTTTTTAATATGTTGTTGTATTCGGTTTGCCAGTATTTTGTTTAGTATTTTAGCATCTGTATTCATTAGAGATATTGGTCTGTAGTTTTCTTTCTTTGTGCCATCCTTGCCAGGTTTTGGTATGAGGGTTATGTTGGCCTCATAAAATGTGTTTGGAAGTATTGCTTCTTCTTCAATTTTTTGGAAGACTTTGAGTAGAATAGGAACCAAGTCTTCTTTGAATGTTTGATAGAATTCACTAGTATAACCATCTGGGCCTGGACTTTTATTTTTGGGGAGGTTTTTAATAGTTTTTTCTATTTCCTCCCTGCTGATTGGTCTGTTTAGGCTTTCTGCTTCTTCTTGACTCAGTCTAGGAAGGTTGTATTGTTCTAGGAATTTATCCATTTCTTCTAGATTGTTGTATTTGGTGGCATATAATTTTTCATAGTATTCTACAATAATTCTTTGTATATCTGTGATGTCTGTGGTGATCTCTCCTCTTTCATTTTGGATTTTATTTATTTGAGTCCTGTGTCTTTTTTCCTTGGTGAGTCTTGCCAAGGGTTTGTCAATTTTGTTGATCTTTTCAAAGAACCAGCTCCTTGTTCTATTGATTTTTTCTTTAGTTTTTCTGTTCTCTATTTCATTTATTTCTGCTCTGATTTTTATTATCTCCTTTCTTCGGCTGGTTTTGGGTTGTCTTTGTTCTTCTTTTTCTAGTTCCTTAAGGTGTGAAGTTAAGTGGTTTACTTCAGCTCTCTCTTGTTTGTTCATATAGGCCTGAAGTGATATGAACTTTCCTCTTATTACTGCTTTTGCTGCATCCCAGAGATTCTGATATGTCGTATTTTCATTTTCATTTGTCTGTATATATCTTTTGATCTCTGCACTTATTTCTTCTTTGACCCATTCATTTTTTAGAAGTATGTTGTTTAGTTTCCACATTTTTGTGGGTTTTCCCCCTCTTTTTTGCAGTTGAATTCTAGTTTCAAGGCTTTATGATCAGAAAATATGCTTGGTACAATTTCAATTTTTCTAAATTTGCTGATATTGTCTTTGTGGCCCAACATATGGTCAATTCTTGAGAATGTTCCATGTACACTAGAGAAAAATGTATACTCTGTTGCTTTGGGATGAAGTGTCCTGTAGATGTCTATCATATCCAGGTGTTCTAGTATTTCGTTTAAGGCCACTATATCTTTATTGATTCTCTGTTTGGATGACCGATCTAGAGCCGTCAGCGGTGTACTGAGGTCTCCAAGTATGATTGTATTTTTGTTAGTTTTTGTTTTAAGGTCAATAAGTAGCTATCTTATATATTTTGGTGCTCCTTGGTTTGGTGCATATATATTAAGGATTGTTATGTCTTCTTGATTCAACTTCCCCTTAATCATTATGAAATGACCATTTTTGTCTCTGAGTACTTTTTCTGTCTTGTAGTCAGCATTATTAGATATGAGTATTGCTACACCTGCTTTTTTTTGGGTGTTGTTTGCTTGGAGTATTGTTTTCCAGCCTTTCACTTTGAATTTGTTTTTATCCTTGTTGCTTAGATGTGTTTCTTGTAGGCAGCATATAGTTGGATTTTCTTTTTTAATCCATTCTGCTACTCTGTGTCTTTTTATTGGTAAGTTTAATCCATTTACATTTAGTGTAATTATTGACACTTGTGGGTTCCCTACTGCCATTTTATAAATTGCTTTCTGTTAGTTTTGTATCTAGTTTGATTCTTCCCTTTTGTTTTTCTATCATTTGTTTTTGTTTGTTTGTGTTCCATACTTCTTTCCTCTGTTGCTACCTTTTTTAAGTCAAGTGTTTTTGTGGTGGTTTTTTCAAGGGTGGTTACCATTAAGTAATGAAAAGGGTACCTACCATATTCATTGTAGTACCCTATCTTATAAGTATTTCTGCACTTCATCGTCCTTTGCTACTGTTAATCTCCATCCTCTCCCCCCCTTTTTTCCTTTGTTGTCACAGTTTAAGTTTGTTTTTATTGTGTTCTTGGTGGAGCTGTTACTTGTGGTGTTGTTTTCTTTTGTTCTTTGAATCTGGTTGGAAAACCCCCTTTAGTATTTCCTGGAGTGGGGTCTTTCTGTTGATAAATTCTCTCATCTTTTCTGTATTTGTGAATGTTTTTATATCTCCTTCATACTTGAAGGATAGCTTTGATGGGTATAGTATTCTTGGCTGAAAATTCCTCTCTTTCAGGGCTTTAAATATTGGGGTCCACTCTCTTCTAGCTTGTAGAGTTTCTGCTGAGAAATCTGATGATAATCTAATAGGCCTTCCTTTATATGTTGTACTCTTCTTTTCCCTGGCTGCCTTGAGAATTTTTTCTTTGTTATTGGTTTGTGTCATCTTTATTATGATGTGCCTTGGAGTGGGTTTGTTGGGGTTAAGAAAACTCGGTGTTCTGTTTGCTTCTTGAATTTGAGGCTTTAGTTCTTTCCACAGGCTTGGGAAGTTCTCGTCTATTATTTGTTTGAGTATATTCTCCATTCCATTTTCTTTCTCTTCTCCCTCTGATATACCTATTATTCTTATGTTATTCTTTCTGATGGAGTCAGAAAATTCCTGTAGGGCTTTCTCGTTTTTTATTATTTATTTTTTTTTCCTTTTTTTTTTTTTCATTTTTCTGAAGCTGGAAACAGGGAGAGACAGTCAGACAGACTCCCGCATGTGCCCCACCGGGATCCACCCGGCACGCCCACCAGGGGTGACGCTCTGCCCACCAGGGGGCGATGCTCTGCCCATTCTGGGTGTCACCATGTTGCGACCAGAGCCACTCTAGCGCCTGGGGCAGAGGCCACAGAGCCATCCCCAGCGCCCGGGCCATCTTTGCTCCAATGGAGCCTTGGCTGCGGAAGGGGAAGAGAGAGACAGAGAGGAAAGCGCAGCGGAGGGGTGGAGAAGCAAATGGGCACTTCTCCTGTGTGCCCTGGCCAGAATCGAACCCGGGTCCTCCGCACGCTAGGCCGACGCTCTACCGCTGAACCAACCGGCGAGGGCCTCGTTTTTTATTATTTTTGAGTCTCTTTCTTCTTATCTCTGTTGTGCCTCAAGTTGTTTGTCTTCTATTTCACTAATCCTATCCTCAATCTGGGCTGTTCTGTTAGCTAAGCTTGTTACCTCGTTTTTCAGCTCGTGAATTGAGTTTTTCATTTCTGTTTGATTTGTTTTAATAGTTTCAATTTCCTTGGTAATATATTCTTTGTGTTCATTGAGTTGTTTTCTGATCTCCCTATATTGCTTTTCTGTGTTTTCTTGTATATCTCTGAGTATTTTTAAGATTTCTATTTTAAATTCTCTGTCATTTAGCTCCAAGGCTTCCAATATGTTAAGTCTTTTCTCCATAGATTTTTCCACATCTATTTGTGTTACCTCTCTTTCTTTTGTATCCATAATATTCGATTTCCTCTTTCTTATTGGCATCTGAGGGTGGTCTTGTTGATAGCACTAATTAGAATTAATAAAGAGTAAAAAGTAAAAAAAAAAAAAAAAAAAAAAAAAAGGTAAAACACCCCACAAAAAAAAACAGTAATAATTTATTATTTCCCCCTTTTTTCTTTCTTCTCTTTCCCTCCTCTCCCCTCCTCAGGGAAATATCATGCCTATAATGGAGGGCCTGATTTGGGGTGAAGAGTTCAAGGGGCAAAAAAAGGGAGTAGGGACCTACTAAATGCAAAAAAAAAAAAAAATGGAAGAAAATTTTAGACAAGCATAAGATGATTTGCTTGTAGGTTATGGTCAACTAAGAGATATAATGAGAGGGATAAGAGGGAACCAGAAAAAAGGACCAAAAAAAGAATAATAAAGAAGAAAAAAATAAAAATAATAAGTAAAAATCTGTTGTATTAAGTGGAGCGAAGACTAAATACAATGGAGACCTTGGGTTAGGAGGACCCAAAATGCCACAAAAATAAACAAACAAGAAAAAAACAAAAACAAAAGCAAAAAAGAAAAATAAAGCCAAAAAAAGCCTTGAGTCCCAAATTAACTAATTTGTTCGTGATTGAGGATTAAATGGGAGGAAAGTAAAACGAGAAAAGAAAAAACGAATAGAAAGGAAAAAATAAGAAAAAGAGAAAAACAAAGGAAGAAATAAAAAAGGAAGAGAGAAAAACAAAATAAAGCAAAACAAAAAAAAAACAAAAGAGGAGAGAGTGAGAGTTAAGTGTTTTGGAGTATAACCTTAAAGGAGGGTGAGGATGAAGAAGAGAAATAAAATGTAACACTCATGGGTAGTGTAGTTCAAGAAAAGGGAAGCATAAGATGGGCAGAGAATAGAAGGACCGAGGTGGAGGAAATAAAGGCAATAAGATAGAAGAAACAAACAACAACAACAAAAAAATTAGTGGAACAAGTTGTAAAGTCTGTGGATTTTTCTTGATTTTGAGAGGTTAACTTCTTCCTTTTTCTTTTCTCTCCCTCTTCCTGGTCTGTGACTCTGTACCCCAGGCTCTGCCCCTGTGTCACACTTAGGTAGGGATTTGCAGTTGATGGGATTCTATGGCAATGTCATATAATTGGCTTTAGTCTTGCTGGTAGTCAAGGCTTGTTGGCGTTTGCAGGGTCCAACGATGAGAGAGTTTGCTTTCCTGGATTCTCTCTCCTAGTCCCCCCTTCCTGAATTAGCAGCCTGGTGATCCAGCTATAAGGCTGCAACTGCTTCTGCCTGGGGAGTAAGAGGCTCAAAGAGCTGGGAAATCCCCACTCTATCCCCACTCAGTGCAAGGCTTTGGGAAAGGCTCTGGCAGTCAGGGCCTCCAGTGTAATCAGGCGGGGGTGGGAGTCAATTGTTGTCAAGGTGACTGTTCAGCGCCTAGCATTCAGTTGGACCTCTCAACCCAGGCTTTCCACACTTTGTAGTCTGTTTTGGCTGGGAAGAAGAGGCACTAGTCTCTGATTGCGACTAGTGTAGTATAGATCTTATTATCTGCCAAGTCCTTCTTGTTAGCGTTTATCCCTGAATATGGAGGCTCTATCAATCAGAAGTTGCCCCTGCCCCTTTAGCGAGAGGCACTAAAAAATATCACGCTTCTTGTCTTGGGTCGCTGAACTGAGAGAGATCTTATCAATTAGAACCGAGGGTGCGCAGATTTCATGGGTTAAGCTAATTTCAGTGATTGGGTCACAGCTGTGCTCCCGAAGGTATTTTAGGCTGCCTGCGCGCGCCCCTCCCCCAACGCTTGATTGTTAGCTTGAATGGCTGGGTGAGGTGCCCTGCCCACGGAGAGAATCTCCCAAGTAGAAGACCACCCTGGTGCCTCTCCCGCTCGCCCTGCCGCTGGCGGCTGGATCGCACCAGGCGCAGGATAATGGGGTACCCTGGGTGTGCGGGCCAGTAGGGCGCTCTGGGCGTGTGGAATGCCCAGGGCACGTGCGCGAATGGGGTGCTCCGGGCACCAGTGGCTGGCGACTCTCACTCGCAGTGCGCGGGCCGCTGGGAACGTTAGCGGTGCTCGCTCTGCAACCGGACGGGGCGCGCGCCCGTGGCTGCTCGCGGCTCCCGAGTGTGGGCGGTGCTCGCTCTGCAACCGGACCGGGCACGCCGGTGGCTGCTCGCCGCTCCAGAGTGTGGGCGGTGCTCGCTCTGCAACTGGACCGGGCGCGCGCCCGCGGCTGCTCGGGGCTCCCGAGTGTGGGCTGACTCACCACAGGCGCACTCCCTCGCGGCTTGAATGAAGGTCCCTGCGGTAGCTTCCTCCACACCCTCGTCTCTCAGATTCAAGTGATAACAGTCCTTTCGCTTTCAGTTTGTGTGGAACTCCGGAATGCTCTGAGGATAAATTTTTCTGTTTCTAGTTGATAAATTTGTTGTGATTTAGGGGAGATCTGTCGGACGCGCTGCTCACGGCGCCATTTCCGTGACGTCACTCAAAATCTTATATAAACAATCTAATCCTCCACTGAAAAGAAGTAAAAAAAAACCAAAACAAAAAAAACACCGAACAAAGCCCAAAGGAAGTAGAAGAGGAAGGAAATAATAAAGATCTAAGTGGAAATAAATGATATATAGAATAAAAGAAAAAACAAAAGATCAATGAAATCATGAGCTGGTGTTTTGAAAAGGTAAACAAGAGTAATGAACCTTTAACCAGATTCATCAAAAAATATTTTATAATAATAAAAAAATAAATAAAAAAGAGAGGGAGACCCAAATAAATAAAATCAGAAATGAAAAAAGAGAATAACTGACATCACAGAAATACAAAGGATTGTAAGAAAATACTATGAAGAACTATATGGCAAAAAATTGGACAACCTGCAAAATGTATAAATTCCTAGAAACATACAATCTTCCAAAACTAAATCTGAAAAAAATCAGAAAACCTGAACAGCCCAATTGCAACAAATAAAGTTGAAACAGTTATTAAAAAAACTCCCAGCAAACAAGAGTCCTGGACTGAATGGCTTCACAGGCAAATTTTACCAAACAGGCAAAGAGGAACTAATAGCTATCCTTCTCAAACTATTCCAAAAAATTCAAGAGGAGGGAAGACTTCCAAGCTCATTTTTTGAGGTATGCATTATCCTAATTCCAAAACCAGGGAAAGACACTACAAAGAAAGAAAGTTATAGGCCAATACCCTGATGAACATTCATGTTAAAATTCTCAACGAAATATCAGCAAACTGAATCCAGCAATATATCGAAAAGATCACACATCATGATCGACTGGAATTTATTCTGGAGATGCAAGGCTGGTACAATATTAGCAAATCATTAAACATGATTTATCACATAAACAAAATGAAGGATAAAAATCACATGATCATATCAATAGCTACAGAAAGGTCCTAGCCAGTTGGCTGAGTGGATCGAGTGTCAGTGTGCCATATGGATGTCCCAGGTTGGATTCTTGATCAGGGCACACAGAGAAGCTACCCATTTGCTTTCTCCCTTCCTCTCTTCTCCTTTTATTTGTCTTCCCCTCCCATAGCCAGTGGCTTGATTGACTTGAGCATTGGCCCTGGGCACTAAGGATAGCTGGGTTTGTCCGAATGTATCATCAGCCTTAGGTGCTAAAAATAGCTTGTCTGATTTGAGCATTGGTCCCAGACAGGGGTTGTTGGGTGGATCCTGGTTGGGGCACATGCAGGAATCTATTTCACTGACTCCCCTCCTCTCACTTAATAATAATAATAATAATGTATATAAAGCCTGGCACATGCAAGGTGAATGTATTGTATTATTGCTGTCTACCTCATAATATAATTATATTTTTACATTTTCACCCTCTCTTTTAGAGAAGGAGCCATGCCTGATAAATTTTATATTCCTCATAGCACCTAACACAGGTTTAGATGTTCAAATGATTATTAAAAATGCGGGAAGGTGCACATTCCTTACTGGCCTCCTAAGCCAGAGCTCTCTTAACAATGATAATGAGGCACTTCTGCGGATCCAATATACAGTCTTCACCCAGCTACACCCAGCTAGAGTTTGAAAATTTATGATTTAATCTATATTTAAAATTCATAAACTATCTAGTGAAGTTAATGTAAAACTGTAATAGATCAGTTCTAGAAATAGGCCAATAAAAAATGATTCACATTTTACTAGAGTATGTCTTCACTAATTTAGCTAATGAGCCATATAAAGAACATTCATTTCATCCATCTAGATATAATTAAAATACAGAAACTTTATAAATTAAAGGCCAAATCAAAGCTATGCAACATTAAGACTAACAATTTGAATGCAGAAGTTAGGAGAAATAATTTTCTCCTTTTATTGACATCTGGTAACTCAACTCACATAGCACTGCTGTTGCATTTGATACCAGTTATAAGGTATCTTATCAGATACCTTGTCAGATTCAAACCCTTCCCAAAACCTCACCAGCAGACTATTCTTTTTTTCTTCTTTTTATTCAGTGAGAGGATGGAAGGCAGACTTCCACATGCACCTCCACTGGGAACCACTTGGCAAGCCCACTAGGGAGTGATGCTCTGACCATCTGGGGCATTGCTCCATTGCTTAGCAACCAAGCTCTTTTAGCACCTGAGGCCATGGAGCCATCCTCAGTGCACGGGGCTAACTTGCTCCAATTGAGTCATGGCTGCAGGAGGGGGAGAGAGAGAGAAGCGAGAGGGAGAAGAGTGGAGAAGCAGATAGGTGCTTCTCCTGTGTGCCCGGACTGGGAATGAAATTCAGGACATCCACACACTGGGCCGACACTCTATCACTGAGCCAACTGGCCAGGGCTCAGCACTCTATCCTAGAAAGATGAGATAAGGGTTAAAAAAAAGTATTATAAAAAGATGAGTAATTTTTCTATAATAATGAATTCAAATTCATCACTTATCCATTAAGTAGAATATCCATAATGTTCAAGACAGCATACTAAGTACTAGGAGGGACATATAAAGATGAAATGACCTGGAACCCAGTTCTTCAGATCCTCATAGTTTACTAGAAGAGATAGGACATACACACAAATAATTATAATAAATGGTATACATTAAAAGTGATCCAAGTAAAGTATAGTGAAAATCCTGTGGAGTTAAAAAAAAAGGGGGGGGGGAGGACTTAATTTCAGATACAGGAAGAGGTGACAACAATAAATTAAAATTTCCAAGAGTAGCATTTAAGAACATCTTTGGGAAGCAGAAATGAGAAGTACTAATAACAATTTAAAATATTTCACAAAGCATCTTAAAAATATATAGTCACTTTTAAAAATATATATTCTTATTTAAACCTATTATAATCTTCATTTATTTTTTTTTGTACAGAAGGACATTGCGCCTTGAAGAAACTCAGTGACTAGTTCAAAACCCTACAGCTGGTGACCTTAAATGCAAATTGTCTTATTTCATGTCCATTGTTTATTCTAGTTAACAAATTATTCCTTATTTAAGACTACCTCCTAATTAAAAGAAAAATAAAAGAAATAGAAAAGATCCTGGATGGGTGGCTCAATGGATAAAGCATCATCCTATTGTGCTGTCATGGGGTCAATCCCTGGTCAAGGCACATATAAGAAGCAACCAATGAGTACACAACTAAATGGAACAACTAAGTGAAAAAACGAGCTGATGCTTCTCTGTGTGTGTACGTTTCTCTCTCTCCTTCTCCCTTCACCCTTCTCTCTCTCAAATTACTGGAAAAGTTTTTTTAAAAAACAAAATGTCCTAGTATTGGAATAGGACAGGAAATCATTTACAAGAAAGAGTGAAATAATAGTTCAGCTGACTGAATTATATAATGGATAAAGGAGAAAAGTGAAAAATATGGTTGAAAATAGGCAGGAGCAGATGTCAGGTCTTAAAAGAGCAGGGCTTTGAATTAGAATGTTTATCCTTTGATGTTAAAAACTTTTTTGAGCAGAGGTGTGCCATGAAATATGAAAGTATGAAGGGGCAATAAACCTGAGAGTACACTGAAAATGAATGGCAGAGGTGATAGGCTATAAACAGTGACAGCATTTGGTAGCTTCTTTAATATTGTAGGAGATAATTAGGGCTTGGGTTAAGGTGAAGACAGTGGGGACAGAGAATAGGAAGGCGGGGAGAGACACTACAGCACTTGAAAACTGATTGGATTGAGGAGACGACAAAAGAAAAAAATAGGTTTCAGAGATTACTCCAAATTTTTAAGCCTGAGTGGCTCAGAGAAGGATGGCTTTATCAACTGAGTCATAAAATGCAGAGGAAATAATGTTTGGGGAAAAGAAAAGTCAGCTTTTAATCATACTGAGTTATATGAGAATGGTTAGGAAAGGAAGTCATAACACCCATGTTTATTTAAAGGTGGAACATTATTTTAATGTAGTATACACAGTATTGAATTAATCATAATACTTGGTTCATGACACAATCTAGTAATTGTTTAATTAACACATGAACTCAGCACTTCACACAAGTATAATACTGATACAAACATATACTTACCTATATGTTTTTTCCCTATCACTTTCCTTAACCTCTCTGACAATAATTACTCTAAGGTAACTACTATAGTACTTACCTTTCGTTTATAATTCCCTTAGCTTTTTTAAAAGCATAGGTTGAGCATATATATTCTATATTCCTAAAAAGTATATTTCTAGTTTTAGTTTATTTAGCTTTGTAAATAAGATACCATGACTTTGTATTCTCATGCTTTAAGTAACCTTCTGGAACTTACTTTTCACTCAATAGTATTGCAAAGACCGATCCTTATTTCTATGTAACTATAAGGCATGTGTGGAATCATATTCAGTCTTGCCCCAGAATTGTAACTGTAAGTGAAACAGAGGCAACAAGTATTCCCCCGAACATGTTTTTTGTGAAGATTCTTTTTTTAATAGCTCTCATGGAATATGCTAACAAGAGAGTTGTTAAGGATAAAACGAAAAATACATTGAATACATTGCCTTCCCCCAGTAAAGTATAAATTTCATGACTTTTTGGCAGGGATTAGTCTTACTGCTGTACCTTCTTGTCTGGCTCATAATAGAAACTGAAGAAATAACTACTCATTTACATTGAAGCAATAGGAACTAATATATAGAAACATTACTGGTCTAAAGACAGAGTAGGTCATTTATATGTGTTCACTTAGTTGCAACAACCCAGTGCAGACTCCAATTTCACCATGGCTGTGGTATGTGCCTTCATGAATCTACTCTTACGAGGGACAGTGTCCAGTTGGATGAACTGGTTCTGGTTGACATGTCAAACTATTTACTTCATTATATTATAGTCATGTAAATCATGTGAAGTTAGCTTCTTTGGGATTTAACATTGCTTCTATAAAATACTTAAAATTCAATGTTGGAATACAAAGAAATGGTTTATACTAGAAAGGAGAATCCAATATAGAACACAACACATTCTCAATTATGACAAAACTGGAGTGAAACAATGATATAACTAATTCAAAAGTTATTTATATTTGGCTTTAGGATTTAGGCACTTATGTCTGAATATGAAGAGATTTTTGGAACTACACTATATAAAGTTTCAATCCTTAAATTAAGTTATAACATAAAGATCAGTGGGAAAAAAAGTCCTTCAAATTATCTAACCTACTTCCTGCTAACAGCTATTCCCATCCCCATTCTCACTGTTGAAAGTAAAAATAACATCACCTCCCATGAAAAACTAACATACTACAAAAAACATTACAAATAATAAATCTTCATTTCTTGCTAAACATCTATATTTGTGCATTATTTCTTCCCCAGGTCGGGGAAAGGGTCTTCAAATGGTTTTCAAATGGTTTGGTTCTAAAGACTCCAAGTGATATGTTTACTGACTGGTGAGCCAAAGCAAATAAAATCCTGAGTCTTCTGATGTAATAGTAGATACATATATTTCTTCAATTTTTAGAAAATGTTATTACCTCAATCTAATTCTGGCTAAAGACAGATTCTCTTTTATCCCTAAGATGACAGTTTCATTGGAAGACAGGAATTTCTTGTTGCTTCTAAGGAGTTACCGATACTAAGGACTCATTTAAATTATGTATTAATTGACCTGGTTCTATTTCTAAGTTATGTGACCCTAGGCAAATCACTTTCCACCTCTGGGCCTAAGTTCTCTCATCTGTAAACTGAGAAAGTGGACTAGATGATTCCTGAGATCTCTTCCAGCTTTGACAGTCTCTGTGTTGATAAGCATAAAAGAAGCAGAGAAGAGTTTTCTCAGAAGGCATCTGCAAGGCTAAAGCTTCCAGCAAGAACAAATGAATGTGTATGAAGTGATCATTCTCCAGACTGTAAGAATCTTCATTTAGGCCTGACCAGGTGGTCGCACAGTGGATAGAGCATCGGACTGGGACGTGGAGAACCTAGGTTTGAAACCCCGAAGTCACTGACTTGAGTGCAGGCTCATCTGGTTTAAGCACTGGCTCATCTAGCTTGTGTGCGGGTTCACCAGCTTATGTGTGGGGTCGCTGGCTTGAGCATGGGGTCATAGACATGACCTCATGGTCATTGGCTTGAGCCCAAAGGTCACTGGCTTGAAGCCCAAGGTCGCTGGCTTGAGCAAGGGATCACTCACTCTGCTATAGCCCCCACCCCCCATCAAGGCACATATGAGAATGCAATCACGAACTAAGGTGCCATAATGAAGAATTGATGCTTCTCATCTCTTTCTCTTTCTGTTTGTCTGTCCCTATCTGTCCTTTTCTCTGACTCTCTCTCTGTCTCTGTCAAAAAAATAAATAAAAAAAATAATCTTCATTTAGAACTGCATACATTTTGGGGTTGTGGGTATGTTTGAGTTTATGACATTAAGTTATTCTTATGTAGTTTTGATAATTATTTAAATGACAGCAGTATATTTGACAATAATTTCTGTAGAACTAGAGAGTAAAAAATTCAGACCTTTGTCAAGTTTTGACCTGTACACAGGAGTTTCAGAGACAAAGAGAAATATTATAAAATGAAAAAGTCAAAATCGTAAATTAGCCATAATCACATATTCAATACATCAGGACATCAATCAGCCATTATGTAAATTTATATTACATGTATTTCTTTCTTTTTCTCTTTCTTTTTAGTGAGAGACAGAGACAGGGATAGAGGGAGGAACAGATAGGGACAGACAAGACAGGAAGGGAAAGAGATGAGAAGCATCATTTCTTTGTTGTAGCACCTTAGCTGTTCATTGCCTGCTTTCTCATATGTGCCTTGACGGTGGGGGGGCAGGAGGCTCCAGCTGAGCCAGTGACTCCTTGCTCAAGGCAGTGACCTTGGACTCAAGCCAGCGACACTGTGCTCAAGCTGGTGAGCCACGCTCAAGACAGATGGGCCCGCACTCAAGCTGGCGACCTTGAGGTTTCAAACCTGAGTCCTCTGTGTCCCAGGCCAATGCTCTATCCACGCACCACCTACTGTTCAGGCTATATTACATATATTTCTTTTTTTTTTTCAGAGACAGAGAGAGAGTCAGAGAGAGGGATAGATAGGGACAGACAGACAGGAACGGAGAGAGATGAGAAGCATCAATCATCAGTTTTTTGTTGCGACATCTTAGTTGTTCATTGCTTTCTCATATGTGCCTTGACTGTGGGCCTTCAGCAGACTGAGTAACCCCTTGCTCGAGCCAGCAACCTTGGGTCCAAGCTGGTGAGCTTTGCTCAAACCAGATGAGCCCGCGCTTAAGCTGGCAACCTCGGGGTCTCGAACCTGGGTCCTCCGCATCCCAGACCGACGCTCTATCCACTGCGCCACTGCCTGGTCAGGCTATATTACATATATTTCTAACATTTAATCTTAACAACAAATCCTGAAAAGCAGGTATTAATATTCCCATGGTACTGATGTGGAGTCTCAAAGTTAGAGTGGTAACATAACTTGAGAACACCAAGATTCTAACCCTGGCCTTCTGACTGAAAAGCCCAACCTCCTTCCAGTGCACTCCTCCATTAGCAAATTAAATAAAATCAAGAATATTTCTATTATGTTCAAGGTAAGCAGTTTTTAAATGCCATTACACTGTAATTTCCTGGCTGAAGGCACTGCCAAGTATGACACAAATGAAATGGAGGTAACTGCTGAAGTTGTAGCTGTGAGAGAGAAGGTGGTAAGGGAGGGTTAGGAACAAGGGAGCTGCCTCAGAGATGGCTGGAATGAGGAAGACTTGTAGAAAGGGAAATGCAAAGCAATCCGTCAAAGTTAGGAGCATGGAGTCAGGTCAGGAGAGCTCATTACTTTACTCTGCTCACCACACTCAAATCGATGGTGCAGTACTGAAGACTGGGTGTAGTCTAAAAATGACTTTCAGCATCAGTTTCTCATCTCCTTTTCCTGTGTCTAATGGGTGGTTGGTGGCAATGATGTATCTCTGGTGGTGTTTACCTGTATACAGATCTGTATAGCAAATCCCAAAGTTTTTTGTTAAAAGACCAACATGTGAGTATAAAGAAATAAACAAATTTCTTGAGAAGATCATAGTCTCTAAAGGCCATTCTCAAAGAGATATTCTAAAAGTATTATGAGCAATGGCAGCATTTTACGTTTTCCATGGTGACCACTTTGAGGAACAATCCTCAGTTGGATGCATAAATCCTGTTCTTGGTCCAGTTGTCATATTTTGTTTCTGAGTGAGCCTCATTACTTTCCAGTCACACCTGGTGTGTGTCTCTGATGTGGCTGCAAGCAGGCTGGACAAGGGACTTCCCGTCTACTCTCCAGTGTGTCCTGGCCAGTGCACAGGTGTGTCGTGGACTGACATAAGGTTGGGAACTGGGTCATTTGGAGGCTGAAGGCAGCTGGAGTCTTTAGCGCATAAGCTCCTACTGATTGTCTTGGGATTGCTCAGTAAAGGAATCAGATATTTTAATTACCAGTAGTTGTATATCCCAACCAATAGGAATGTTTTTCCATTCCAAGTATTTTCCCCTTGAACAGATGCAAAATAAAGGGCCTTAGGCCTGGCATGTGGGATTTCTGTTTCCTATCAAGCAAGATAACTTTACAGATTCTCTTTACAGCATGGGGTTTTGTAATGGCTGATTCGGCAGAGAAATATATTATAATAAACTTACTAATAGAATTTTTTTATTTTGTCTTTATACAGCTTAACAAGAAAATAAACTTGGTTTAAAAGCCTGTATCGCCCTTTGAGAATTTTAAAAAAGAAGCAAGTCAAAGTTGAAGTTTTTGATAGCTATATAATCCCTGGATGCCTACCTCCTAGGATGACTATACAAATCTATTTATCAGAAAGTACTTTGGAAGGCAAAATGTTCTGTTTAGATCCAAAATACAATTATTTGACTATGAAGAAAATTAAACCTAATCACTTTATTGACCATGGTCATGTCTGAGTCATTTGAAGCTTTTTTCTTTTCATAGTTACACTAAGAAATATTGAATTAAACTTTTCATCACTTTCAAGTACTGTAAAACATTCTTTGGCATTAGAAATTTAAAGGGGTATCTGCTATTTTATTTTCATATTTCATGTTTTGGAATACTAAAATAGAAAACATAGAGCATTATTTTAAGGGATGTTCTTGACAAACTTTGAAGTGCCAGTTGGTATAACTAAAAATAACAAAATTAACAAAATTTTTTTTTTAAATTTAAGAGTTCAAGGAGCAGAGACTAGGAGGTAAGCATAGAAAGGTATTACTGTCTGTAAACTAGCTCCTAGAAATCAGAAATTGTGTTATATTCACATTTGACATGACAATTTTAACAGATTCTGGCACCACTTACATGGCAAATAAATGCAAAAGAGGTATGAAATATCCAAAAAGTTTTACTTCTTAATTTTTTTAATAAATGAAATAGAGAACAGAAAAACTATAGAAAAAATTAATAAAACAAGGAGCTGGTTCTTTGAAAAGATCAACAAAAATGACAAACCCTTGGCAAGACTCACCAAGGAAAAAAGAGAAAGGACTCATATAAACAAAATCCAAAATGAAAGAGGAGAAATCACCACAGACATCATAGATATACAAAGAATTATTGTAGAATACTATGAAAAACTATATGCCACCAAATTCAACAATCTAGAAAAAATGAATAAATTCCTAGAACAATAACAACCTTCCTAGACTGAGTCATGAAGAAGCAGAAAGCCTAAACAGACCAATTAGCAGGGAGGAAATAGAAAAAACTATTAAAAACCTCCCCAAAAATAAAAGTCCAGGCCCAGATGGTTACACTAGTAAATTCTATCAAACATTCAAAGACTTGGTTCCTATTCTACTCAAAGTCTTCCAAAAAATTGAAGAAGAAGCAATACTTCCAAACACATTTTACGAGGCTAACATAATCCTCATACGGAAACCTGGCAAGGACGGCACAAAAAAAGAAAACTACAGACCAATATCTCTAATGAATACAGATGCTAAAATACTAAACAAAATACTGGCAAATCAAATACAACAACATATTAAAAAAATAATACATCATGATCAAGTGGAATTCATCCCAGAATCTCAAGGATGATTCAACATATGTAAAATGGTTAACATAATACACCATATCAACAAAACAAAGAACAAAAACCACATAATCTTATCAATAGATGCAGAAAAGGCATTCGATAAAATACAATACAACTTTATGTTTAAGACACTCAACAACAGGATGACGTCAGAGTAATGGCGGGGTAGGAAGCGATACCGATAATTCTCCCCCAAAACTCAACAAGATCTTCAACCAGAAACAGAAAAACCTATACTTGGAGCTTCCAGATGCTTCGCAATACACCCAAAGGTATGATTGAGTGAAAAATTGGCTAAATATATAACCAAACCCCGAAGGAAATAGGGAGCAAGAAATGCTCCTCCTTCCTCACTAACCTAAACAGGGCGGCTTTCTCTGGTAACTGTGAATATAGAAACTGAGGCGGGCAAAGGGGGTGAATAGATCCAGGCCGCCGCAGCACAAACGGCCGAACCAGGCTGTGGCACAGAGATCCAAGACTATACCCATCAAAGCTATCCTTCAAATATGAAGGAGAAATAAAAACATTCACAGATACAGAAAAGATGAGGGAATTTATCATCAGAAAACCCCCACTCCAGGAATTACTAAAGGGGGTTCTCCAATCAGATACAAAGAACAAAAAAAAACAGAGCCACAAGTAAAAGCTCCAAGAAGAACACAATAAAACCAAATTTAAACTGTGACAACAACAAAAAGAAAGAGGGGGAGAAGATGGAGATTAACAGTAGCAAAGGACAATGGAGTGCAAAAGTACTCACAAAATAGTTCGCTACAATGAACAGGGTAGGGACCCTTTTCATTACTCAAAGGTAACCACCATTGAAAAAACCACCACAGAAGCACATGAGATAAAAAAGATAGCAACAGAGGAAAGATGTATGGAATACAACCAAATAAAAACAAAAGATAGAAAAACGAAAGAGAAGGATCAAACAAGACACAAAACTAACAGAAAGCAAGATATAAAATGGCAATAGGGAACTCTCAAGTATCAATAATTACACTAAATGTAAACGGATTAAACTCACCAATAAAAAGGCACAGAGTAGCAGAATGGATTAAAAAAGAAAATCCAACTGTATGCTGCCTACAGGAAACTCATCTAAGTAACAAGGATAAAAACAAATTCAAAGTGAAAGGCTGGAAAACAATACTCCAAGCAAATAACATCCAAAAAAAAGCAGGTGTAGCAATACTCATATCGGATAATGCTGACTACAAGACAGGAAAAGTACTCAGAGACAAAAATGGCCATTTCATAATGGCTAAGGGGACACTGAATCAAGAAGACATAACAATTCTTAATATATATGCACCAAACCAAGGAGCACCAAAATATATAAGACAGCTACTTATTGATCTTAAAACAAAAACTGACAAAAATACAATCATACTTGGAGACCTCAATACACCGCTGACGGCTCTAGATCGGTCATCCAAACAGAGAATCAACAAAGACATAGTGGCCTTAAACAAAACACTAGAGCACCTGGATATGATAGACATCTACAGGACATTTCATCCCAAAGTGACTGAGTATACATTTTTCTCCAGTGTACATGGATCATTCTCAAGAATTGGCCATATGTTGGGCCACAAAAACAACATCAGCAAATTCAGAAAAATTGAAGTTGTACCAAGCATATTTTCTGAGCATAAAGCCTTGAAACTAGAATGCAACTGCAAAAAAGAGGAAAAAAATCCCACAAAAATGTGGAAACTAAACAACATACTTTTAAAAAATGAATGGGTCAAAGAAGAAATAAGTGCAGAGATCAAAAGATATATACAGACTAATGAAAATGACAATACGACATATCAGAATCTATGGGATGCAGCAAAAGCAGTGATAAGAGGGAAGTTCATATCGCTTCAGGCATATATGAACAAACAAGAGAGAGCCCAAGTGAACCACTTAACTTCTCACCTTAAGGAACTAGAAAAAGAAGAACAAAGACAACCCAAAACCAGCCGAAGAAAGGAGATAATAAAAATCAGAGCAGAAATAAATGAATTAGAGAACAGAAAAACTATAGAAAAAATTAATAGAACAAGGAGCTGGTTCTTTGAAAAGATCAACAAAATTGACAAACCCTTGGCAAGACTTACCAAGGAAAAAAGAGAAAGAACTCATATAAACAAAATCCAAAATGAAAGAGGAGAAATCACCACGGACACCGTAGATATACAAAGAATTATTGTAGAATACTATGAAAAACTTTATGCCACTAAATTCAACAACCTAGAAGAAATGGATAAATTCCTTGAAAAATACAACCTTCCTAGAGTGAGTCAAGAAGAAGCAGAAAGCCTAAACAGACCTATCAGTAGAGAAGAAATAGAAAAAACCATTAAAAACCTCCCCAAAAATAAAAGTCCAGGCCCTGACGGCTATACCAGCGAATTTTATCAAACATTCAAAGAAGACTTGGTTCCTATTCTACTCAAAGTCTTCCAAAAAATTGAAGAAGAAGCAATACTTCCAAACACATTTTATGAGGCCAACATAACCCTCATACCAAAACCAGGCAAGGATGGCACAAAAAAAGAAAACTACAGACCAATATCTCTAATGAATACAGATGCTAAAATACTAAACAAAATACTAGCAAATCGAATACAACAACATATTAAAAAAATAATACATCATGATCAAGTGGAATTCATCCCAGAATCTCAAGGATGGTTCAACATACGTAAAACGGTTAACGTAATACACCATATCAACAAAACAAAGAACAAAAACCACATGATCTTATCAATAGATGCAGAAAAGGCTTTCGATAAAATACAACACAATTTTATGTTTAAGACTCTCAACAAAATGGGTATAGAAGGAAAATATCTCAACATGATAAAGGCCATATATGATAAACCATCAGCTAACATCATATTAAATGGCACTAAACTGAAGGCTTTCCCCCTTAAATCAGGAACAAGACAGGGTTGTCCACTCTCTCCACTCTTATTTAATGTGGTACTAGAGGTTCTAGCCAGAGCAATCAGACAAGACAAAGAAATAAAAGGCATCCATATTGGAAAAGAAGAAGTAAAGGTATCACTTTTTGCAGATGATATGATCCTATACATCGAAAACCCCAAAGAATCCACAAAAAGACTACTAGAAACAATAAGCCAATACAGTAAGGTCGCAGGATACAAAATTAACATACAGAAGTCAATAGCCTTTCTATATGCCAACAATGAAACAACTGAGAAGGAACTCAAAAGAATAATCCCCTTCACGATTGCAACAAAAAAAATAAAATACTTAGGAATAAACATAACAAAGAATGTAAAGGACTTATATAATGAAAACTATAAACCATTGTTAAGGGAAATTGAAAAAGATATAATGAGATGGAAGAATATACCTTGTTCTTGGCTAGGAAGAATAAATATAATCAAGATGGCTATATTACCCAAAGCAATATACAAATTTAATGCAATTCCCATCAAACTTCCAATGACATTTTTTAAAGAAATAGAGCAAAAAATCATCAGATTTATATGGAACTATAAAAAACCCCGAATAGCCAAAGCAATCCTAAAGAAAAAGAATGAAGCTGGGGGCATAACAATACCTGACTTCAAACTCTATTATAGGGCCACGACAATCAAAACAGCATGGTATTGGCAGAAAAATAGACACTCAGACCAATGGAACAGAATAGAAAGTCCAGAAATAAAACCACATATATATAGTCAAATAATTTTTGATAAAGGGGCCAACAACACACAATGGAGAAAAGAAAGCCTCTTCAATAAATGGTGCTGGGAAAACTGGAAAGCCACATGCAAAAGAATGAAACTGGACTACAGTCTCTCCCCCTGTATAAAAATTAACTCAAAATGGATCAAAGATCTAAACATAAGACCTGAAACAATTAAGTACATAGAAGACATAGGTACTCAACTCATGGACCTGGGTTTTAAAGAGCATTTTATGAATTTGACTCCAATGGCAAGAGAAGTGAAAGCAAAAATTAATGAATGGGACTACATCAGACTAAGAAGTTTTTGCTCAGCAAGAGAAACTGATAACAAAATAAACAGAAAGCCAACTAAATGGGAAATGATATTTTCAAACAACAGCTCAGATAAGGGCTTAATATCCAAAATATACAAAGAACTCATAAAACTCAACAACAAACAAACAAACAATCCAATAAAAAATGGGAAGAGGATATGAATAGACACTTCTCCCAGGAAGAAATACAAATGGCCAACAGATATATGAAAAGATGCTCTTCTTCTTTAGCTATTAGAGAAATGCAAATCAAAACGGCAATGAGATACCACCTCACACCTGTTCGATTAGCTGTTATTAGCAAGTCAGGTAATAGCAAATGTTGGAGAGGCTGTGGAGAAAAAGGAACCCTCATTCACTGTTGGTGGGAATGTAAAGTAGTACAACCATTATGGAAGAAAGTATGGTGGTTCCTCAAAAAACTGAAAATAGAACTACCTTATGACCCAGCAATTCCTCTACTGGGTATATATCCCCAAAACTCAGAAACATTGATACATAAAGACACATGCAGCCCCATGTTTATTGCAGCATTGTTCACAGTGGCCAGGACATGGAAACAACCAAAAAGCCCATCAATAGATGACTGGATAAAGAAGATGTGGCACATATACACTATGGAATACTACTCAGCCATAAGAAATGATGACATCGGAACATTTACAGCAAAATGGTGGGATCTTGATAACATGATACGAAGCGAAATAAGTAAATCAGAAAAAAACAGGAACTGTATTATTCCATACGTAGGTGGGACATAATAGTGAAACTAAGAGACATTGATAAGAGTGTGGTGGTTACGGGGGGGAGGGGGGAATGGGGGAGGGAAAGGGGGAGGGGGAGGGGCACAGAGAGAACAAGATAGAGGGTGACGGAGGACAATCTGACTTTGGGTGGTGGGTATGCAACATAATTGAACGACAAGATAACCTGGACTTGTTATCTTTGAATATATGTATCCTGATTTATTGATGTCACCCCATTAAAAAAATAAAATTATAAAAAAAAAAAAGACACTCAACAAAATGGATATAGAGGGAAAATATCTCAACATGATAAAAGCCATATATGATAAACCATCAGCCAACATATTAAATAGCATAAAACTGAGGACTTTCCACCTTAAATCAGGAACAAGACAGGGTTGTCCACTCTCTCCACTCTTAAATAATGTGGTTCTAGAAGTTCTGGCCAGAGCAATCAGACAAGAGAAAGAAATAAAAGGCATCCATATCGGAAAAGAAGAAGTAAAGGTATCACTTTTTGCAGATGATATGATCCTATACATTGAAAACCCCAAAGACTCCACAAAAAGATTACTAGAAACAATAAACCAATACAGTAAGGTTGCAGGCTACAAAATTAACATATAAAAGTCCATAGCCTTTCTATATGCCAACAATAAAATATTAGAAAACGAACTCAAAAGAATAATCCCCTTCACAATTGCAACAACAACAACAAAATACCTAGGAATAAGCATAACAAAGAATGTAAAGGACCTATATAATGAAAACTACAAAGCATTGTTAAGGGAAGTCGAAAAAAATACAATGAGATGGAAAAATATTCCTTGTTCGTGGATAGGAAGAATAAATATAATCAAAATGGCCATATTACCCAAAGCAATATACAAATTTAATGCAATTCCCATCAAAATTCCTATTAAAGAAATGGAACAAAAAATCATCAGATTTATATGGAACTATAAAAAAACCCCAATAGCCAAAGTAATCCTAAGGAAAAAGAATGAAGTTGGGGGCATTATAATACCTGACTTCAAACTCTATTATAGGGCCACGACAATCAAAACAGCATGGTATTGGCCGATAAATAGACACTCAGAACAATGGAACAGAATAGAAAGTCCAGAAATAAAACCACATATATATGGTCAAATAATTTTTGATAAAGGGGCCAACAACACACAATGGAGAAAAGAAAGCCTCTTCAACAAATGGTGCTGGGAAAACTGGAAAGCCACATACAAAAGAATGAAACTTGACTACAGCTTGTCCCCTTGTACAAAAATTAATTCAAAATGGATCAAAGACCTAAATATAAGACCTGAAACAATAAAGTACATAGAAGAAGACATAGGTACTAAAATCATGGACCTGGGTTTTAAAGAGCATTTTATGAATTTAACCCCAAAGGCAAGAGAAGTGAAGGCAAAGATAAATGAATGGGACTACATCAGACTAAAAAGTTTTTGCTCAGCAAGGGAAACTGACAACAAAATAAACAGAAAGCCAACTAAATGGGAAATGATATTTTCAAACAACAGCTCAGATAAGGGCCTAATATTCAAAATTTACAAAGAACTCATAAAACTCAACAACAAACAAACAAACAATCCAATAAAAAAATGGGAAGAGGACATGAACAGACACTTCTCCCAGGAAGAAATACAATTGGCCAACAGATATATGAAAAGATGCTCATCTTCATTAGTTATTAGAGAAATGCAAATCAAAACTGTTAGCAAATCAAAACTACAATGAGATACCACCTCACACCTGTTAGATTAGCTATTATCAACAAGACAGGTAATAGCAAATGCTGGAGAGGCTGTGGAGAAAAAGGAACCCTCATTCACTGTTGGTGAGACTGTAAAGTAGTACAACCATTATGGAAGAAAGTATGGTGGTTCCTCAAAAAACTTAAAATAGAACTACCTTATGACCCAGCAATCCCTCTACTGGGTATATACCCCCAAAACTCAGAAACATTGATACGTAAAGACACATGTAGCTCCATGTTCATTGCAGCATTGTTCACAGTGGCCAAGACATGGAAACAACCAAAAAGCCCTTCTATAGAAGACTGGTTAAAGAAGATGTGGCACATATACACTATGGAATACTACTCAGCCATAAGAAATGATAACATCGAATCATTTACAACAAAATGGTGGGATCTTGATAACATTATACGGAGTGAAATAAGTAAATCAGAAAAAAACCAAGAACTACATGATTCCATACATTGGTGGGACATAAAAACAAGATGAAGAGACATGGACAAGAGTGTAGTGGTTACCGGAGGTGGAGGGGAGGTGGGGGCATGGGAGTGAAGAAGAGAGAGGGGAAGGGAAGGGGGAGGGGGAGTGGCACAAAGAAAACTAGATAGAGGGTGACGGAGGCCAGTCTGACTTTGGGTGATGGGTATGCAACATAATTGAATGACAAGATAACCTGGACATGTTTTCTCTGAATATATGTATCCTGATTTATTGATGTCACCCCATTAACATTAATAAAAATTTATTTAAAAAAAGAATTTGATGGTTCAACTAGGCTGAGAGAAAAATACGAATCAGCCTATCAGTTTCTGAAATGTTAACAAGCCTTTTACATTAGCTAGATGTTTTCTGTGCATATCATTCAAAATATAATCCAGGTGAAAAATAGTCTTGGATAAACACTAAGTGAAGCAGACTTGTCCACAGCTAAGGAAGTTAACCTTGGAAGTTATTGAGAGTAAAATGGCAAATAGACTTATCTGGAGGTAAGCAAAGCAATTAAAAACTAAGAAAAGCCAAAGAGCAGCAAAGTTAGAAAAAACGAGAATCAGATCAAAACTGGAAACTCATGAAAGCCAGGTCCTGCTATAAAGAAAGGATTACTTACTTACTGCCTATGCTCTGGCAATTTTTATCACTCTTCTAAAACATGTGGGTCAGAGTTAGCATTTGGATACAAGTAAAGAATCATATATTTCAGAGGCCACGGAAAAAGGAGAATGTTCTAAGACAATGGCAAGGAAGTGAAGAAACTGTTAGCATTTTTTTTAGCTGCAACAGTCTCTCCTGCTAAACTCAACTAAGATGAGAAAGTACCAGCTGCACTGAAGATTTTCCTCCACCCTCTCCGTTTCCTCTTAACTGTGTTCTTTTCTGTTTTTCCCCTTGCCACCCTGTCCTCCCTTTCTTACTCTCTCTTTTCCTTCCTCTCACAAGATATTGTTGAAGACGTGCTATATTCCAAGTACATTAGGTTTACACAGTGGATCAGATCCACTCTCTGGCATTTCATGGCCCACAGTTCAATGGGGAGGAAGAAAAATAATCCATTATAATTTGATAGCACTTCATAAAGAACAAGGCAAAGAATTACTATCTCCATTTATAAATAACTGAAGCTCAAAGAGGTTAAATAAATTGTCTAATATCAACTCTCTAGTATGGGTTTTAGTAATATGGGTTTCTCCCCCTGTTAATTAAGTTTCAGTATTGGCTGCATAATTAATATACATATACTTTTGTTAGTGTAGGTAGCTAGATAGTAATAAGGGAAGGAAGCAAAGGGAATCAGATATTAAAAGGCTTGCTTGCTTCACTGGCAAATTACATTTCACAACCTACCCCACTCAGGGGATTAACATTGTGTAGGGAGGCTTTTCAGTATCTCCAGGGTGCAACTGGTCCATCCCCAGGCTATGGAGGAAGTGCTTCTGTGCTTCTACTTTAAGGCATCGCAAGTAAAAGCAAAGATGGTGACCATAGAGCCCTGTCAGTCTAACCTAGAAGAAGGATCTCATTGGTCAGTGGGAGGAACCAAGCCCAAGAAAGATTAAGAAGCTGATTGGTTGGTTTGAAGAAAAGCTAGTCTTTCCTAACCCAAGATAATATAAACCCAAACTTAACAAAGAGGCTCTCTCTCTTTTCTCACTTGGAAACACACACTACCCCATTCATTTGCACACTCTCCAAATAGCCATGCAGTTCTAATGGCTGCCCGGGGTGGGGGGCAGCAGCAACCAGAACTCCAGGTGGAGGCTCCAAACCTGGGCCTCAGCACACCACCAGCCTGAGTATAACAGAAAGACTAGTGAGATAAGAACAGGGACAAACTGAGTTAAACGATGGCACAGAATATACAGACTCTAATCTTTGTACAGGGCTTTAGTGAAGACAAGATTGGACTTTTTCCTTGGCCAGACAGGCAGAGATGAGATACTGGGAGCCTGTGGCCAACCTTCTATTTCAACTCCAAGTAAATCTTAGGACAGAAGTCTCACCTCTTCCATACGTGGGTCTTTGAAATGCTTTCCTTACAACTCCGTGGACAAACACCATTGTCACAGGCATCACTTTGACACAGGTGTATACACATATGTACACATAAACACATACTCAAACATGTGTACAGGATAATACTAGAAATATATGAAAGTACTCTGCACCTTGCAAAAAATAAGCAAGTATAAGTTAGCACTCTTATTACATAGAATAAGAGTAAATAAGTAAAATAGTAAGATAAGATTTGAAATATATGACAACTATTCTTCTGTTTGCAAAAAGCAATACATTTCAAGGTTCAGAATGAACTATTCAAAAAACCTAGCTGGGATGAAGAAGTCAAAATTAAATTAAAAATACACAAACAAACAAACCAAGGTAGAAAAGTACTGATTCATCATCAGAAAGTTAAGAAACAGATTCACCAAAGGCTTTTGAAGTGAAAGTCAAGGCTTTAATATAACCATAAAATCTTCTAAAGAGAGAAGAAAAACAAGGACTCCAAAGTGGGAATACTCATTCTTCTTTCTCAATAGATGAATAGATATAAAGAAGTGATATTTAGTTATAAGTTTGTTTTAAAAGGTAGAAATAAGAAAACTGAATTCAAAAATATTTGTTCTATATAAATTTCAATATGCCAATGAAATCACTTTTGTAAAGAGAGCTAGTTTTATACACCTAATGAAAGAGAAGTTTCCTGACAAAAAAGCCCTCTCTGTACCACACAAATTATCCCATATGAAGGGGACTGCCCATTTCATGTCATTTTCATATTGTTCAATGTATGTCCCAAGCCCTTACATAACTGAGAAATACAGTTTAGAAGTGATAAGGAAAGAATGAAAAGAGTTCTAGCAACATTAGAAGTAACTATTTGAAACAAATCGGTGGACTCAAGTGCTTACTGGGATCTAGCTATTACGCTGAATGAATTAGAGTCATTACTTTAATCCTCCTAACAAGCCTGCAAAGTGAATATTCTTGTCATTTCATAGGTGAGAAATCTCAGAGGTTAAATAACCTTCCTAGACAAAACCAAGTAGATACTACTTTTCTCTTATATAGTCTTCCAAGACAGCTGAGAGAAATGATGTTTAATTCGCAGATGAACACTAGAAATTACTCTACAGTTTAGGATTCTTGTGAATCCACGTCAATTGAATTGGCAATATGACTAAAATTAAACATATCAAACTAACATAGTCTATATTTTCAGATTGTTCTACATGGTAATATGACAAATAGTCAATCATACGTGTTGAGTAGAAGTAAGTTTGAAAGGGAAGAGGTACCTCAGGAGAGATATCATGTGATCTGGATCTTATAAAATCTTTGGAAGTGAAACCCCTAAAGGTTTTGTTAATAGAGGCAGGAAGTTACCTGAGACTTAGAGAGCCTGGTGTAAGAGAGGAAGCCTTGAATTTTAGTGATGCTATGGTTGCTGCTATTTCTCTCTGGAATACCTCAATGCCCCCCCTCTTCCCACTTGTCTTTAAACTCCTACTGCACAGGTTTTTTACAAAGTGAAAAGGTTTTATTTTTCTTTGGCATAAAGGCAGAAAGGTATTCCTCAAGAAAATATGTCCCATAAACAACTCATGCCTCTTTCCAGATTCTTCTGCTCTTCCTCTTTCTGAAAAGTGCAAGTTTCTCTGATATGGAACAACCCTTTCTATGTAGTTTCTCCCTGGCTTTTCACAAATTGGATTTTCTTTTCCAGATTCCTTTACATTTTTAGGGATTCTTTCTTTAAAAAGTTCTCTAATCTTACACTTACCTTCTTTAAAACTGAGCAAGAATGCTGGCTTCTTGAGATCACTAAGACAAAGAATAAACTAGTTTTTAATCATGCTGCAAATAAGCTCACTTCTACCTCCCAGAAAGCTTCTATATGGAATCAGACCAATTATTTCCAGAGTTCTTCGCTCTATCATGTTTAGCCCTAAGTAATCAGAATCATCTAGACAGAACCAGGTTGGTGATGCTTTTCCTTCACCTTGTATTCTGAGAAAGCTGGGAGAAGTTGATGCTGTAATTAAGAGGTACACTAGACAAGACTAAAATACCTCAAAATTGAGGATTTATCATGAACCCACTATGTAAGCAAGAGTGGTGTCCAACTATAGTAGGCTTCATTTTTTTAAATAAATTTTTATTAATTTTAATGGGGTGACATCAATAAATCAGGGTACATATGTTCAAAGAAAACATGTCCAGGTTATCTTGTCATTCAATTATGTTGCATACCCATCACCCAAAGTCAGATTGTTCTCAGTCACCTTCTATATGGGTTTCTTGTGTCCCCCTCCCCCCCCCGTTACCACCACACTCTTGTCCAAGTCTCTTAGTCTCATCTTTATATCCCACCTATGTATGGAATCATGCAGTTCCTAGTTTTTTCTGATTTACTTATTTCACTCTGTATAATGTTATCAGGATCCAACCATTTTGTTTTCAATTGCATCCAAAGAACTAATCCTCTTTAGATGAAGATTTCACAAAATTTATAACCCAGAATCTTTTCAAACAATGTGCAAATGAAAGAAGAAACTGAAGAAACTGGAAAGGCAAGATGATCTTTTCTCCCTACCTGCCATGAGAGAGCTTCTGACTTCCTTGAACAGGAGCTGAGAAGTTTCCTATATGCATAAAACATTCATTGGACCATTTATTTACTTGTTTACACAATTTCAAGGCCCTCTGCTGGGCTGTAGTAGTCTGGCTGAGCTCCAAAACAAAACTTTTAACATGTAAATTCAATGCAAATGTCAAAGCCACATATCTGAATAGTTACAAATGAAAGTCACAGAGACATTTTTATAAATATCCTTGTCATTAATCTTCTCTGAAAAATTCTTATACAATAGGCAATTTATGAAAGGTCAAACCATTTTATTCTCACAGCTAAATGAAGAGGTATAATAGCATAACTTCCCCTAAAAGTTATGAGCATTTATAGAGAACTTTTAAACACACACACACACACACACACACACACACACACACACACTTTTCCTCTTATGTTTGCCTCTTATGATTTCCCTCTTAGGTTTGCCATAAACCAAATAATGCATTCAGGTAATTTCTTCCATTCTTCTCCAGAGAAGCAAGATGCTTCAGCAAAGAAAAGCTCCCCAAGATTTGAGTTCTAATCCAAGTTTTCCCAATGTTATTGCCTTGATATTGATGATAGAAAGAATAAAAAATAGAATTTTCTTCTTTCTTCTCTCTCTCAAATCAATGAAAAAATTCTTTAAAATTTAAAAAGCAATCTGGAGTAATATAACAAGAAAAAGTTTCCCCTTTTTCTTTACTCTGGGAATTGAGAGTTTAAAGACAAAAATGGGAATTAAAAAATGAAGGTTTCATGATGTCCTCTGCTCTTTCTCTTAATTTCCTCTAGACTGATTTCCTCATATTGCACATTTCATGCACACTTTGCATTATAATGACTATTTTATGAGTTGATGATTCTTTTATGAGAAATGGTTTTCTGTGTAATCAAGCAGATAGAGAACTGTCTCAAGGTTCACTTACAAGAAATTCAATTATGAATTGCTAAATGTACTGTTCACACAGAGATGATTGAAACCTGTTTTTTTTGTTTTGTTTTAATGTATCATTAGGTATTGATGTCAGCATTTCTTTGTTTGTCAAGGTCAACCTATGACATTTCAACTTTCCATTCAGGGAATAAAATGACTCTTAAAGACCCAGTAGTCTAATGATCTGTAATTGAGGCCACTAGATTAAATAAATTTCTTTAATTGGAACTTAGCAAACATATATGAACCCACTACTACATATAGGCAGCATGCTGGGGGAGGTGGAGAAGGAAAAATATGAATAATGGATATCACTGCTACCTTCAAGGAGCTGAAATTCTAGGAGGTAGAAAAGCAAAGGACACACTACATGTAAGGAGAATACGGAGAAACATGAAAACTAGGATTTATGAGCACTAAAGAAGGAGGACGCTTACTACTAGTGAGGGACAAAAAAACCAAGCCTTCTATTCTAAACCACTGAGGTTCCTTATAGATAATATTAACTTATTACAACTAATAAGATTAATAAAAAGAGAGAAATTAATCTATTCAACATCTCTAAAAATTCTTGTGTCAACTCACTGGACTTTTGATGTCTTTTTATAGTACAAGAAGCTTCACTTCTACCCTAACAACAAGAAAAAGCCAGATAATCTATAAAGTTATTTCTTGAACTTATCAGAGACAATTGAAAAATCTCAGAGCAAACAACTAGCCCGAATTCTAAGGAAAGGAAAGCGCTTTCAAGGAGCGATGGGATGCCTACACTTGCTTACCTGGGGCAGAGCATGGGAGCAGAAGATGCCTATAGATACCATACAAACTGGTAAGAAGAACCCAGCTAAAAAGTTCAATAAATTGAAAAAGGCAGAGTGTGGGCCAGCATGAAAGCATAGAATCCCTGGGAGTCTGAGATACAAATCTACATCAGGAGTTTTGCGTTTTGCATCTACTTGCAGGCTCTTCCCCAGACCTCAATGGGCATGCATTAACATGACTGGGTGGGTGACAGGGAGGGTGGAGCAGGAGACTAGGAGACTGAGGTGCACTCTACTTGGTGGTTCAGGCCTGGAAGAGGTAAACGGAGTGGAGGAAAATAACAGTCATGCTGGGAAAGGAACAAAGTCTGCCCAGGGCTTTCTTCCCTATCTTCTTTAAGGTATAAAAGCTCTAAACTGCTAATGGATTGGAAGCACACCATATCACTCTCAAAGCACAGTTGGAAACCAATTGCAGTTAAGGAATAGTATGAGAATAAAACTCCTACCCCTGTGAGTGGGGCAGAAAACAATTCTGGGTTCGGATTATCAGAGATTCTCTATCATCCAGGATAAGGCTGAACCAGGACAACATAGAACAAACCCACTGCTCCTTGCCTTTCCCAACTGAGCTAGCAAGCACACAGCCACCCCACATGGAGCTGTTCATTGTCTCCAGTAAAAATCAGAAATATTGAAATAGAAACTACTTTAGCGTTATTCCCACAAAAGAACCCTTGCTACTCAAGGAAGCAAAGTATGGCCAAGACTGTGACCCAGCAGCTACTCTAGTTTTCCACACCCATATAGTTAACATCTCCTTCCCTTCTCTATCACTTCCTCACATTCAGCCTCTCCTCAGGTAACTCATACCTCCAGGCCAATGTCCACCAAGTCTTGATCACAGAATGTTATGATTAGTAGAGTCACTCAGACACATCATCTCTCAGGAGATATCAGGCCAAGTATTTGCAGTCAGCTCCCTTTCTGGGACTTTGTGGCAATTCATCCTCTTATTGTTGGACCTTCTATTCACCTAATTATTGACCATTCCTTCCTATATATTCCAGGATCATCGATTTTACTTACAGTCCCCTTTGAGTATCATACTTGCACAAATAGAGAGAATTTCATAGATGTACTTTGTAACCAGACATATGTAATAGAAAAATAAAATATGTTGATATGTTTATATAAGCTAGAATATAACTCACTGCAATGTGAAGGCAATTCAGCCCTTCAATTGCTAGTTAGAATAGGAACAGTATGATCTTTTTGGAGCAAAAAAAAACCCATTTCTTTATTGGTTGAGGACATTGAACACCATAAATTTTAAATCATTCTCCAAAGTATGTTAATACAAGTACAATATTTACAACAGAAAATACAGAAAACTAAACATACGTACACACACACCAAGTAAAGTTCCAAAACAAGCAAAAAATCTATAGCTCAGATCTCAATGCAGTTGTGTCTTACACTAGAAAGAGAATTATATTAATGATCAGAAGCAAAGATGAGACTTAAATGTACATTAGTTTTAGTAAACATGTATTAATATTGATGTTACCCAGGGAGCTGTTCTAGGATAGTTTTATTTAGCATTTTTATGCATTATCTGAAACAGGGAATGCAAAATGGAAACTTTACATTTGTGGAATATAGAATCTCTTCTAGATTGTAAGATGTCAAAGAAATTGGGAGAAAATATAATATAATATGATTTAACAAAACATTGTGAGTAGAAAAAATTGTGAAGACTGAACTATTTGATAAAGAATTTATAAAAAGCACAATACTAGTCTTAAAGGAAAGTAATAATAATAGCTATCAAATAATAATCATAGCTATTAATAGTTATCAGGTATAAAATATATCATCTCATTCAATATTTTTTTAAAATTAATTTTAATGGGGTGACATTGATAAATAAGGGTACATATGTTCAGAGAAAACATCTCTAGGTTATTTTGACATTTGATTATGCTGCATTCCCATCACCCAAAGTCCAATTGTCTTCAGTCACCTTCTAACTGGTTTTCTTTGTGCCCCTCCCCTTCACCAACACCCTCCCTCTCCTCCCCCCCACCCTGTAACCCCCACACTCTTGTCCATGTCTCTGAGTCTCATTTTTATGTCCCACCTATGTATGGAATCATACAGTTCTTAGTGTTTTCTGTTTTACTTATTTCGCTCAGTATAATGTTATCAAGGTCCATTCATGTTATTGTAAATGATCCGATGTCATCATTTCTTATGGCTGAGTAGTATTCCATAGTATATATGTACTAAAGCTTTTTAATCCACTCATTCACTGAGAGACACTTGGGCTGTTTCCAAATCTTTGCTATTGTGAACAATGCTGCCATACACATGGGGTTGCATTGCTTCTTTTCAAACAGTGCTATGGAGTTCTTGGGGTATATTCCTAACAGTGGTATAGCTGGGTCAAAAGGCAGTTTGATTTTTAATTTCTTGAGGAATCTTCATACTGTTTTCCACAGTGGTTGCACCAGTCTGCATTCCCACCAGCAGTGCAGGAGGGTTCCCTTTTCTCCACATCCTCACCAGCACTTATTCTGTGTTGTTTTGTTGATGAGCACCACTCTGACTGGTGTGAGGTGATATCTCATTGTGGTTTTAATTTGCATTTCTCTAATGATTAGTGATGTTGAGCATTTTTTCATATGCTTATTGGCCATCTGTATGTCCTCTTTGGAGAAGTGTCTATTCATTTCTTTTTTTTTTATAAATAAATTTTTATTTTAATGGGGTGACATCAATAAATCAGGGTACATATACTCAAAGAAAACATTTCCAGGTTATCTTGTCATTTAGTTCTGTTGCATACCCATCACTCAAAGAGAGATCGTCCTCTGTCACCCTCTATCCAGTTTTCTTTGTACCCCTCCCACTCTCCCTCTCCCTCTTCCCCTCCCCCCACCCCCTGTAACCACCCCACATCTGTCCATGTCTCTTAGTCTCGTTTTTATGTCCCACCAATGTGTGGAATCCTGCAGTTCTTGTTTTTTTCTGATTCACTTATTTCACTCCGCATAATGTTATCAAGATTCCACCATTCTGCTGTAAGTGATCCAATGTCATCATTTCTTCTAGCTGAATAGTATACCATGGTGTATATGTGCCCCATCTTCTTTATCCAGTCCTCTAATTTTTTTTTACAGTGATTAAAAGCCTTTAAGCAAACTCTTGGCCAATACAGCAAGAATCCATAAAAGAATATTGTCTTTAACATGTTCACCAAGTCCAAGTTGGCCCCATCAACATGCCAAATTCCTGAAAAATGCAACCCAACCACAGTTTAGTCTATTAGGAGCTGTCACAGGGAGCAGGAGTCCAGGAAAAGTCCACATCCAGGAAAAGTTCTCATGGCACTGGAATGATTGTCACCATTCTATACTTTGCAGCTCATGTCCAAATCCCAATGACCACTGCTTCTAGCTGGTAATGATTCAGTTAGACTGCAAAAGCCATTTGTGGCATGCGTGGATATGGAGCTTCTGTTCTCCTCTGCCTGGAGAGATGAGACCAGGTTGCTTTTCCCTGGAGCTCTGTGACTGTGGCATGGTAAAGAGAACCTTGGGATATACTAAGCTAGGTGGCAAAGGTAGATTCATAATAGAAGTTGGCAAAAGGGGGAAAGAGAGCTCTAAATTAGGAGTAGGTTCCAGCCTGAAATATGAGTGGGGCATTGAGGTAGGAGGGATAAAGGAAACACTATATATTAAGCAAAGCAGCAGAAAATAGGACTATCAACACCCACAACAGAGATCTTTGAGGGAAGAATAAATAACCTGACTATTCAGGCAAAACATAGTTAAGTAGCACTTGTGCAAATGAGATCAGTTTACCTGCTTCTTGGAAGAAATACCCTAGGCTCGTCCACAGTGTCATAGATGGGGCCGACGGCCCTGGGCACCTTCAGCCTTCAGTGGCTAACCCCAGCATTCTGGGCAAGGTTAGGTCATAGGTGGCTGGAGCAGGGCTGGAAGAGACTGAACCCTCCCTTAGAAAAGCGAGGGGGAAGCCTACCTTCCAGTGTCCCTGTTTCCTCACAGCAGAGGCATGTAAGCCTGGCAGGCTTTAGCTCAATGACCTTCCTTTCCACTATTGAAGCAGGACCCAGATGGCATCCTATGAGACCCTTTTGGGGTGTTGGAGCCTTTAAGGGTGTATCCTAAAAGCTGGTAGTTCCCCTGATCTCTATTGGGCATTTTCTGCCTCTTGGTATCTTAAAAGCCATGCTCAGAAGATCTTGCTGAGGGGTTTGAGGATCCCCATCTGCCTATATAAATCTTTTCCATATATCTGGAGCTATTTGGAAAAAGACAAAACAGTGTTATTAGCTGGATCTAATAAAGAAGGTAGTAGTTTGCAGGTGAAAAAGATTTGGTGTCTCCTGTTCATCAGCATTCAAAAGAAATGTAATTTTTTTTTTTTTTTTTAAGTAAGAAGCATGATATGGTAGACCTGTAGGAGTTCCAGGATATGACTACCCCCTTTTAAATTTTTTTTAATTGACCTTAAAATGTTTGCTGAGTACACTTTAATAATACCTTAACTTATTCATTTCTTTTGCCCAGTTTTGGATTGGATTGTTTGTCTTCCTGGTATTAAGTTTTACAAGTTCTTTATAAATTTTGGTTATTAACCTTTTATCAGATGCATTGCCAAATATATTCTCCCATTGTGTAGTTTGTCTTTTTATTCTGTTCTTATTGTCTTTAGCTGTGCAGAAGCTTTTTAGTTTGATAAAGTCCCATTTGTTTACCCTGTCTTTTATTTCACTTGCCTGTGGAGACAAATCGGCAAATATATTGCTGTGAGAGATGTCAGAGAGCTTACTACCTATGTTTTCTTCTAAGATGCTTATTGTTTTACGGCTTACATTTAAGTCTTTTATACATTTTGAGTTTATTTTTGTGAGTGGTGTAAGTTGGTGGTCGAGTTTCATTTTTTTTGCAGGTAGCTGTCCAATTTCCCAACACCATTTGTTGAAGAGGCTGTCTTTACTCCAATGTATGCTCTTATCTCCTTTATCAAATATCAGTTGTCCATAAAAGTGTGGGTTTATTTCTGGGATCTCAGTTCTGTTCCATTGACCTATATGCCTGTTCTTATGCCAGTACCAGGCTGTTTTGAGTACAATGGCCTTATAATATAACTTTATATCCGGAAGTATGATACCTCCCACTTTATTCTTCCTTTTCAAGATTGCTGAGGCTATTCGTGTTCTCTTTTGGTTACATATAAATTTTTGGAATATGTGCTCTATATCTTTGAAGTAAGTCATTTTAATTGGTATTGCATTGAATTTATAAATTGCTTTGGGTAATATAGACATTTTAATGATGTTTATTCTTCCTAACCATGAACATGGTATATGATTCCACTTGTTTGTATCTTCCCTGATTTCTTTTATCAATGTTTTATAATTTTCCGAGTACAAGTCATTAATCTCCCTGGTTAAATTTATTCCTAGGTACTTTATTTTTTTGGTTGCAATGGTAAAGGGGATTGATTCCTTAATTTTTCTTTCTGACAGTTCATTGTTAGTGTATAAAAATGCCTCTGATTTCTGAGTATTAATTTTATATCCTGCCACCTTGCCTAATTCATTTATCAGGTCTAGTAGTTTTTTGACTGCGACTTTAGGGTTTTCTATATACAATATCATATCATCTGCAAATAATGATAGTTTTACCTCTTCTTTTCCAATTTGGATGCCTTTTAATCTTCTTGTCTGATTGCTGTGGCTAGGCCTTCCAGAACTATGTTGAATAAGAGTGGTAAAAGGGGGTACCCTTGCCTTGTTCCTGATTTTAAGGGGATAGCTTTTAATTTTTGCCCATTGAGTATGATGTTGGCTGTGGGTTTGTCATAAGTGGCTTTTATCATGTTTAGGTATGTTCCCTGTATTCCCACGTTGCTGATAGTTTTGATCATGAATGGGTGCTGGATTTTATCAAATGCTTTTTCTGCAATTATTAAAATTATCATGTAGTTTTTCTCCTTCCTTTTGTTTATGTGATGAATCACATTGATTGATTTGCAAATATTATACCAGCCTTGCCTCCCAGGAATAAATCCCACTTGATCATGGTGTATGATTTTTTTTGTATATTGCTGGATCCAGTTTGCTAATATTTTGTTGAGGATTTTAGCATCTAAATTCATCAGGGACATTGGCCTATAATTTTCTTTTTTTGTGTTGTCTTTGCCTGGTTTTGGAATCAGAACTATGCTTGCCTCATAAAAGGAACTTGGAAGTGTTCCTTCCTCTTGAATTTTTGAAATAGTTTGAGAAGGATAGGAGTTAGTTCTTCTTTGAATATATAGTAGTATTCACTTGTGAAGCCATCAGCCCCAGGACTTTTCTTTTTTGGGAGTTTTTTGATAATTGTTTCAATCTCATTTATTGTAATTGGTATATTTAGGTTTTCTGATTCTTCCAGATTAATTTTTGGAAGATTATATGTTTCAAAGAATTTGTCCATTTCATCTAGATTGCCTAGTTTTTTGGTGTACAGTTCTTCATAGTATTTTCTTACAATATTTCTGTTGTGTCAGTTGTTATTTCTCCACTCTCATTTCTAACTTTATTTATTTGAGTCCTCTCTCTCTTTTTCTTGGTGAGTCTGGTTAAAGGTTCATCGATCTTGTTTACCTTTTCAAAGAACCAGCTCCTGGTTTCATTGATCCTCTGTATTGTTTCTTTAGCCTCTATGTCATTTATTTCCACTCTGATCTTTATTATTTCCTTCCTTCTACTAGCTCTGGGCTTTACTTGCTATTCTTTTTCTAGTTCTTTTAGATGTAGGGTCAAGTTCTTTATTTGAGCTTTTTCTAGCTTCTTGGGCTTCTTGGGGTATGCCTGTAATGCTATGAATTTCCCTCTGAGGACTGTTTTTGCTGTGTTCCATAAATTTTGAGTTGATGTATGCTCATTATCGTTCGTTTCTAGGAATTTTTTAATTTCTTCTTTGATCTCATTGTTTACCCATTCGTTATTTAATAATATACTATTTAGTTTCCAAGTGTTTGAGTATTTTTCAGTTTTTCTGTTGTGGTTGATTTCTAGTTTCATGCCATTGTGATCAGAGAAAGTGCTCGATATGATTTTATATCTCATTCTATCTTTAACAATCCTTTTAAGTAGCCATTCTCTAAGTAGTTTGTCAAGTGTTACAACAATGATTGTTGAATGCAGTCTGTAAAAATCAAAAGAAAACCTGATGCATGATTATTATACTTTGATTCCTTGGAAACTTTAAATATCTAGGGCAACTAGAAATTTTTAGGGAAACTAATAGAAAACCAAATTTGACAATAGGAATTTTATTCCTGTACTTGTTAGGTTGACTTCCATGGTTGTAAAGTCAAAACCTTCATTAATAAATCAGCAGACTTGGTGGCAAGATGGCGATGGAGTAGCCGGACATACCAACTTCCACCTCCCAGAACCAAAGTGAATTACAACTTAAATTTAAGAACCATCATCTGGAAAAACCAACTTTAGACTAAACTAAGAGGACTCTTTAACCAAGGAACACCAAAGAAACCACACTGAGACTGGTAGGGAAAGCAGAAACACGGAAGGCTGCCCAGCTCCCCAGGGCGAATGGCAGCCTGGAGAGACTCATGTGGCGGGAAGTGAGTTTAGCAGAGAGGGGAGAGTCCTGAGCCCCAGAAACAAAGCTCCAGCCTGCAACCCCAGAGACTAGAAGAGGCGTATAGACAGTATTTAGCTGTGAAACAAGTCAGGATACTGTTTGTGAGAAAGAGACAGATTTCTCAGACTCAGGATTCTTTTTAAAGGAACCACACAGAAAACCTCTCTTTCACAACCCCCCCCCAGGGCTCCAGGGGACGGTAGAGAGGAGAGGACTGGAGCAGTGGGAAGAGAGTGTAATCTAGGAGGCACAGGGAGAAACACTTTGAGGGACAGCCACCCTAACCCCTGGGCTGAGTCACTGCCCAAATCTGAAGCAAATATTTCCCCTGGAACCAGCAATACCAGCAAAAGGAAGCAGGACACCAGCCAAAAAAGCTCTCCCGCAGCACTCAGAGCAGAGTTGCTTAGAAGGAAGGAGCTTTCGGGACTACAGTATGGAGTGTTAGGGTCTGAGCTGCAGCACCCCAACCCACATGGCTGAGGGCTTTCTGGAAGGTGTGCAGTGGCAGGACATGAAAGTGTGGTTCCATCAGCAAGGGCAGAAGCCTGCCGGCCATGCCTGAGGCCTGGCGTGAGCTCAGTCTAGCTAGGCGGCAGGGGCAGAGGAGACATGCAGAAGTGGTCAGGCCCTGCTGTGGCCTGCCTGCAATCCCACTTGCAGGGGAAGGGCAGAAGCCCCAGAGGGGTGAAGACCCACCACTGAGCAAGGGAGCACAGGTGCACAGCCTCCCCGGCCTGCGGAACCCAGGCTTGCGACCTGCAACCCGAGCTGGCTCCTCACACGGGGGTGAGGAGAAAGCCCAGAAGAGGTGGAGTCCCACAACTGAGTGCAAGCAGGCTCCTCCCACAGGAGCGGGATGAAAGCCTGGAAGCAGGCAAAGACCCACAGCTGAGCAAAGGTGCTCACCCCTATCTGCAGTGCTGAGACTTGCAGCCTGGGCAGGGCACATAACCCCACATGTGGGGGTGGGGCAAAGGCCAAGGCCATGAGGCTTGTAGTTCCAGGCACATGATCATGGCCCCTCCCGTGGAGGAGAGGTAGAAACCGCAGCAACAGTCTCAGCAGGCTGGCATCAGCAGTGCTTATATCCGAACACCCTAGGCAGCAGTGGAAGAGGGGGTGGTGGGCCTGCAAACAGACCACAACTAGGGATCACAGAGGCCACACCCATTGGACTCCAGTGACCAAAACATCCTTACACACAGACAAAATGGGAAAGCAGACAAATGCAACACAAATGAATTAAGAGAAATATCCAGAAAAAGACCTGAATGAGTCAGATATAACCAAATTACCAGATGCAGAGTTTAAAATAATGATTGTTAGGATGCTCAAAGAACTCAGAACAACAATAGATGGTCATTACTAACACCTAAATAAAGACATAGCAAATATATATAAAAAGGACATTGAAATAATAAAAGGAAAGAGTCAGAAATAACAAATACAATATCAGAAATAAAGAGCACAATGGAAAGAATTAAAAGCAGGATGGATGAAGCTGAGGATCTAATCAGCAAGTTAGAGGACAAAAAATGAAGGCACGGAGGCAGAGCAGAAAAAAGAAAAGAGACTCAAAAAGTCTGAGGATACTCTAAGAGAGCTCTGTGACAACATGAAGAGAAATAACATCCAGATCATAGGGTTCCTAAAGAAGAGAAGGAACAGGGATAGAGACTTTGTTCAATCATATCATAGCTGAAAACTTCCCTAAATTAATACAGGAAAATGTCTCACAAGTTCAAGGAGCATAGAGAACTCCACTAAAGAGAAACCCAAAGAAATCTACACCAAGACACATCATAATTAAAATAACAAAGCTAAGTGATAAAGAGAAAATATTAAAAGCTGCTAGAGAAAAAAAGGTTATCGCCTACAAAGGAGCTCCATAAGGATAACATCTGACTTCTCAACAGAAACACTTGAAGGGAATGGCAGGAAATATCCTTCAATAGATGACTGGATAAAGAAGATGTGGCACATATACATTATGGAATACATTATGGAATACAGCCATTAGAAATGATAACATCATATCATTTACAACAAAATGGTTGGATCTTGATAACATTATATGGAGTGAAATAAGTAAATCAGAAAAAACTAAGAACTGCATGATTCTATACATAGGTGGGACATAAAAACGATACTAAGGGACATGGACAAGAGTGTGGTGGTTACGGGGGGGGGGAGGAGAGGAAGGGAGAGGGAAAGAGATGGAGGAGGGACACAAAGAAAACCAGATAGAAGGTGACAAAGAACAATCTGACATTGGGTGAGGGGTATGCAACATAATTGAATAACAAGATAACCTGGAGATGTTCTCTTTGAACATATGTGCCCTGATTTATTGATGTCACCCATTAAAATTATTAAAAATGTATATATATATAAAAAATATTCAAAGTAATGCAGAACAAGAACCTACAACCAAGACTACTTTATCCAGCAAGGCTATCATTTAAAATTGAAGGAGAAATAAAAAGCTCCCCAGAGGAAAAAAAAACAACTCAAGGAATTCACTACAACCAAACCAATGCTGCCAGAAATGCTAAGGGGCCTGCTGTAAACAGATCAAAGGGAAAAAAGAATATAGCAAAAGAGAAATACAGCTTTAAAGAATAAAATGGCAATAAACAACTACATATCAATAATAAACTTAAATGTAAATGATTTAAATGATCCGATCAAAAGACATAGAGTAGCTGCGTGGATAAGAAAACAGGACCCATACATATGCTGTCTACAAGAGACACACCTTAAAACAAAAGATGCATATAGACTGAAGGTAAAAGGATGGAAAAAAAACATTTCATGCAAATGGAAATGAAAAAAAAGCTAGGGTAGAAATACTTATATCAGACAAAATGGACTTTAAAACAAAGACTATAGCAAGAGATAAAGAAGCCACTAAATAATAATAAAGGCAACAATCCAACAGGAAGATATAGCCATTATAAATATCTACAAACCTCATGGCCCTGGCCGGTTGGCTCAGTGGTAGAGCGTCGGCCTGGTGTGCGGAAGTCTCGGGTTTGATTCCCGGCCAGGGCACACAGGAGAAGCGCCTATCTGCTTCTCCACCCCTCCCCCTCTCCTTCCTCTCTGTCTCTCTCTTCCCTTCCCTCAGCAAGGCTCCATTGGAGCAAAGATGGCCCGGGCACTGGGGATGGCTCCTTGGCCTCTGCCCCAGGCGCTAGAGTGGCTCTGGTTGTGACAGAGCGATGCCCCGGAGGGGCAGAGCATCGCCCCTGGTGGGCAGAGCATCGCCCCCTGGTGGGCATGCCGGGTGCATCCCGGTTGGGCACATGCGGGAGTCTGTCTGACAGTCTCTCCCCATTTCCAGCTTCAGAAAAATACAAAAAAAACCCCAAAAATCTACAAACCTCATATAGGAGCACCTAAATATATAAAGCAGACTTTGATGGATATAAAGGGCAAGATCAACAGCAATACTATAAATAGTAGGGGATTTCAATACCTCACTAACATCACTAGATCCTCAAGAAAGAAAATTAACAAAGAAACAGCAGACTTAAAGGACACATTAGTTCAACTCAATTTAATACATAGCTTCAGAACCTTTCACCCTACTTTCTTTTCAAGTGCTAATGGTACACTCTCTAGGATAGACCATATGTTAGGGCACAAAAGTGGTCTCAACAAATTTAAGAAGATTGAAATCATATCAAGCACTTTCTCTGATCACAATGGCATGAAGCTAGAAATCAACCACAACAGAAAAACTGAAAAATATTCAAACACTTGGAAACTAAATAACATATTATTAAATAACAAATGGGTTAACAATGAGATAAAGAAGAAATAAAAAAATTCCTAGAAACGAACGATAATGAACATAAAACAACTCAAAACTTATGGGACACAACAAAAGCAGTACTGAGAGGGAAGTTCATAGTATTACAAGCATACCTTAAAAAGCTAGAAAAAGATGAAATAAACAACATGACCCTGCATCTAAAGGAACTAAAAAAAAAAAAAAAACAGCAAGTAAAGCTCAGAGCTAGTAGAAGGAAGAAATAATAAAGATCAGAGTGGAAATAAATGACATAGAGGCTAAAGAAACAATACAAAGGATCAATGAAACCAGGAGCTGGTTCTTTGAAAAGGTAAACAAGATCGATGAACCTTTAACCAGACTCATCAAGATAAAAAGAGAGAGGATTCAAATAAATAAAACTAGAAATGAGAGTGGAGAAATAACAACTGACACAACAGAAATACAAAATATTGTAAGAAAATACTATGAAGAACTGTATGCCAAAAAATTAGACAACTTAGATGAAATGGACAAATTCCTTGAAACATATAATCTTCCAAAAAATTAATCTGGAAGAATCAGAAAACCTAAACAGACCATTACAACAAATGAGATTGAAACAATTATCAAAAAACTCCCAACAAAGAAAAGTCTTGGGCTTGATGGCTTCACAAGTGAATATTACCACATATTCAAAGAACAACTAACTCCTATCCTTCTAAACCTATTTCAAAAAATTCAAGAGGAAGAAAGACTTCCATGTTACTTCTATGAGGCAAGCATCATTCTGATTCCAAAATCAGGCAAAGATAACACAAAGAAAGAAAATTATAGGTCAATATCCTGATAAATTTAGACGCTAAAATCCTCAACAAAATATTAGCAAACTGGATCCAGCAATATATGAAAAAAATCATACACCATGATCAAGTGGGATTTATTCTTGGGAGGCAAGGGTGGTACAATATTTGCAAATCAATCAATGTGATTCATCGCATAAACAAAAGGAAAGAGAAAAATCACATGATAATATCAATAAATGTAGAGAAAGCATTTGATAAAATCCAGCACCCATTCATGATCAAAACTCTCAGCAAAGTGGGAATACAGGGAACATACCTAAACATGATAAAGGCCATCTATGACAAACCCACAGCCAACATTATACTCAATGGGCAAAAATTTATAGCAATCCCATTAAGATCAGAAACAAGGCAGGGTTGCCCCCTTTCATCACTCTTATTCAACATAGTTCTGGAAGGCCTAGCCACAGCAATCAGACAAGAAGAAATAAAAGGCATACAAATTGGAAAAAAGAAGTAAAACTATCATTATTTGCAGATGATATGATATTGTATATAGAAAACTCTAAAGTCTCAGTCAAAAAACTGGACCTGATAAATGAATTCAGCAAGGTGGCAGGATATAAAAAAAAAATACTGGATACTCAGAAATCATAGGCATTTTTATACACTAACAATGAACTGTCAGAAGATAAATTAAGGAAACAATTCCCTTCACTATTGCAACCAAAAAAATAAAGTACCTAGGAGTAAATTTAACCAAGGAGATTAAAGACTTGTACTCAGAAAATTATAAAACATTGATAAAAAAAGTCAAAGAAGATACATACAAGAGGAAACATATACCGTGTTCATAGTTAGAAAGAATAAACATCATTTAAATGTATATATTACCCAAAGCAATTTATAAATTCAATGGAATACCAATTAAAATACCAATGACATACTTCAAAGATATAGAAAAAATATTCCAAAAATTTATATGGAACCAAAAAAGAACACAAATAGCCTCAGCAATCTTGAAAAGAAAGAATAAAGTTGGAGGTATCACACTTCCTGATACCAAGTTAAACTACAAAGTCATTGTACTCAAAACAGCCTGGTACTGGCATAAGAACAGATATATAGATCAACGGAACAGAACAGAGAACCCAGAAATTAACCCATACCTTTATGAACAACTGATATTTGACAAAGGAGGTAAAAGCATACAATGGAGTAAAGACAGCCTCTTTAATAAATGGTGTTGGGAAAATTGGACATCTACCTGAAAAAAACAAAACAAACCTAGAACACCAACTTACACCATCCACAAAAATAAACTCAAAATAGATAAAAGACTGCAATGTAAGCAGTAAAACCATAAGCATCTTAGAAGAAAACATAGGCAGTAAACTCTCCGACATCTCTCGCAGCAATATATGATATTTGCCAACTTATCCCCACAGGCAAGTGAAATAAAATACAAGATAAACAAATGGGACTATATCAAACTAAAAAGCTTTTGCACAGCTAAAGACAATAAGAAAAAAATGAAAAGACAAACTACACAATGGGAGAACATATTCGACAATACGTCTGATAAGGGGTTAATAACCAAAATTTATAAAGAACTTGTAAAACTCAACACCAGGAAGACAAACAATCCAATCCAAAAATGAGCAAAAGAAATGAATAGACACTTCTCCAAAGAGGACATACAGATGGCCAATAGGCAGATGAAAAAATGTTCAACATCACTAATCATTAGAGAAATGCAAATTAGAACCACAATGAGATATCTCCTCACACCAGTCAGAATGGCGCTCATCAACAAAACAACACAGAATAAGTGCTGGCGAGGAGGTGGACAAAAGGGAACCTTTCTGCACTGCTGGTGGGAATGCAGACTAGTGCAGCCACTGTGGAAAACAGTATGGAGATTCCTCAAAATTTAAAAATTGAACTGCATTTAGACCCAGCTATCCCACTTTTAGGAATATACCCCAAGAACACCACAGCACTGTTTCAAAAGGAGAAATGCACCCATATGTTTATGGCAGCATTGTTCACAATAAGAAACAGCTCAAGTGTCTGTCAGTGTACGAGTGGATTAAAAAGCTTTGGTACATATATACTATGGAATATTACATAGCCATAAGAAATGATGACATCAGATCATTTACAACAACATGGATGGACCTTGATAACATTATACTGAATGAAATAAGTAAATCAGAAAAAACTAAGAACTATATGATTCCATACATAGGTGGGACATAAAAATGAGACTCAGAGACATGGACAAGAGGGTGGTGTTTATAGGAGGTATGGGGGAAGGCAGGGTGGGAGGGGAGAGGCACAAAGAAAACCAGAAAGAAGGTGACAGAAGACAATTTGACTTTGGGTGATGGGTATGTAACATAATCAAATGTCAAAATAACCCAGAGATGTTTCCTCTGAACATATGTACCCTGATTTATCAAGGTCACCCCATTAAAATGAATAATAATAAATAAATCTGCAGAAAGTCAGAGAATATTAAGTTTGGAGAAGGAACAGTGGTCTAATATCAGAATGAAAGCTGAAGATGGAAAGTTACTGAAAAAACCTCTCTGGAATTATGTGGAAGGATTCCAAATTAAGTGTTACTAGTAAATGTGAGTTGGTATTACAAAGTACCGTATTTTTTGATCCATAAGACGCACCTCACCATAAGATACACCTAAGGTTTTAAGGAGGAAGATAAGAAAAAAATATTCTGACCCAAATGGTATGTTAAAATATTTAATAAAATACCGTATTTTTCGCTTGATAAGATGCACGGGCATTTCCCCCTCCACTTTTGGGGGGGAAAAGTGTGTCTTACGGAGCGAAAAATATGGTATTTGTTAAGGGGAATGAATTCCTGAGAAACCCATTCATGATAACATACTTGTGAGTAAAATTAACCAGCAGAGGGGGCTGTTAAAGGAATATACAGTAGAGGCTACTTAGCCCCTACCTTACCCACAGGTTGTATTACAAAAGTCTTTCTAAGTCAATTGTATAAAAAGCAGAATTCATTTCACCAAGGGAACAATGTTCCAAATCTGGGATCTGCACTATGGCCCTCAAGCCAAATCCAGCCCACCACCTGTTTTTGTATGGCTAAGAATGTTTTTCACATTTTAAAAGGTTGAAAAAAAATTAAAAGATGACTACTATTTCATGACACATGAAAATTACATGAGATTCCATTTTCAGTGTCAATAGGTAAAGTTTTATTGTAACACAGCCACACTCATTTGTTAATGTTTTGTTTATGGCTACTTTGCATGTAACAGCAGAGTTGAGACAGAGAACATATGGCTAACAAAGCCTAAAACACATGCACTCACACAGTCCATGGCCCTCTACAGAAGAAATTGGCCAGTGTTCATTACAAGTGATCATGACATTTCAAGATTAGCTGGCAAAAAGTGGTATCATTTAAAATGTGGTTGTGCTGTGGTGTTAACAGCATTCCCAAGTCTCTGCCTGGAGCTCGGCTAAGGCTGAGCACTCTGGTGGTGGCATTCCAGCTGTGAAAGCAATGAATAGCAAAGCAGATCTTTCAAAGTCATACCATTTTAACCTGTGCTCATGCTGTCCAGTCAATTTGGACTACCATTCACCCAACAAGAAAAACAACAACAAAAGGTAACATTTATGAGTTAACAAAATTGAACATTTTCAATATGTTTTAAGTATTTTATATGCATTGTTCTATTTAATTGTCACAAAAATTAAAATGGAACAATTGCTATTAATATGCCATTTACAGATGGAAAAACTGAGACCAAAAGAAATTAAATAACTTGCTCCAAGTAACACTTCTAGTAAATGATAGAGCCAGGATATAAACCCTGGCAATCTAGAGCAATGCTGTATATTGTGCTATTAACCACTAACCATAAAGCTATCTTTCTTTTTTTAAGTTTTGAAAGCCCTTTCAACTTTTAAGATTTAATTTAAATGCCAGCTTCTTCATGAAGCCCTGCTCCCAGATTCCTTATGCCCACAAGATCAAAATAATTACTTTATCAGCCCTCTGCATGTCTATAAATGCATACAGTTCAGTTTACTCTGTATTCTAATTTATATGCCCCCTCCACATCCTTAGGCACATATACAAACAAAATGTAAATTTTAGGCTTATTGGGGCAAGGAACACGCAATTCACTATATCATACATAACTGGTGCTTCATAAATGCTTTCTGGTTGCGTGGATGAATAGAAAAGCAACTAACTTTTGATATGAAAAAAAACAACACTCTAATGAATAAAAGTCTTCAACTGGTAAAGATATTAAAATATCCTCCTTATGAAAGGTAGGGAGTTTGGTTTCATTTGCTGTTCAAAATGAGTCATAATTAAGACATTCTTCTCTGACCCACATAACCATCTGAAGCGACCCTTAAGTATAAGCCAAATATTGACCTTAAAAAAGCCCTTTTCTTTATATTCATCTCATTTTGGGATTAAGAAAGTGCTCTTCCAATCTTTTTTATTCACTGAATATTTTATTTAATGAAATCCTACATGAAAGTTCAAATTATAAAGCAGATGAAGCTTAAAATCTTATGACTAAAGCAGTAGAAGGAGGAAAGGTGGGAAAAGGAGGAATCTAGAATCCTGTTATTTCCAAGGGACCCTTGGAGCACTGCCACAGAACATCTAGGGCACAGGACACAATTTGGTTTTGGAAACCATATTGAAATAATGTTAATGTATTCATGCATTTTCATCCATTATTAGTTTATTACTTACTAGATCACTAGTTATCCCTAGAACAAGACAGAGTCTTGGAGAAACTGGCATTTGATATCGGCCTGCTGACATAATGTGAAGAAAAATTTTGATATATACAAGGTCAAGAAAGAATCTTGATGAATGCAGGAAATAAAATACATAAGATGAGAGCCATATCAGAGGGTTACTGGGCACTATCAAAAGGGGGATGCAGAACAAAAAGGCCCTGGAGGGCCACATCTCAACTTTGCAGCAGGCTGAGCCTGGTATCACTAGAGGTAGAAAACATGGTGTTACTCATGACTCCAAGATATCTCATGATTTAAATACACCTGTTGGGGTGCATTGAACCTTTGAAAAACTTTGAAGTGTTTGTAGAAATAGTGAGTTGTCTAGTATGATATCAAGGTGAAAATCATGCTTAAATTAAAAAAAATTAATTATGTGCTCCTAATTAAGTATTGGTTGATAGACATATCAAGAAATTATTTTATCTGGTTCTTTTTTTTTTAATTGATTTTAGCAAGAGAGGAAGGGAGAGCAAGACAGAAAGGAACATAGAGCTGTTCCTATATGTACTCTGGGGATTGAACCAGCAAACTCTGTGCTTCTGGATGATGCTCTAATCAACTAAGCTATCCAGTCAGGACTATTCTATTTGATTTTATAACAACAGTACTAGCTGAGGCGAGGCAAATACTCAGATACACATGCCACTGTATGGAACTAGGTGACATCTTTAGTCCTCTAGTATCAGAACTCCAAGGGCACTAGAGATCAGAGCCACAGCATGAAAGCCCCAAAAAAGCATCAGCAAGCTAGCTTACAGAAAAAGTATAATAGAAAGGAAGGGAATTAAAAGAACAGAGAGAGGGACAGCTATAAAAACTTTTAAAGAAATTGTGGAAAATTATTAAAACTTTCAAAATTGATTAAAAAAACAGATCCAAGAAGTTGAAAGATCTGAAACTTACTTAATTTTGTTGACCAGTGTCACCCCAATGAATTCAATAAAAAGGAAAAAAAATTTAAAAGAAGTTCAAAGAATCTCAAACATAAGACATAAAAGACTCTGGCCATGGCTCAGTGAATGCATACAGCATTGAGGTATGGAATCCCGGGTTTGACTCCCAGTTAGGGTACACAGGAGAATAAACCATCTGCTTCTCTCCCTTTCCCCCTTCTCTTCCTCTTCTCCTCCCATAAACAATGGCTTGATTGGTTCAAGTGTGGCCCTGAGTGCTGAGAATAGCTCGGTTTGGACTAAGCACATAAACCTCTGATGCAAAAAAATAGATCAGTTGATTTAAACATTGACCCAAGACAGGGGTTGCCAGGTGGATACTGGTTGGGGCACACGTGGGAGTCTGTCTATCTCCCTTCCTCTCATTTAAAAAAATAAAAAAATAAAAATGAGGACAATTTAAGGAAGAAAATTGTGTGTCAACAGAAATTACATTGCCTAATTGTGAATATTGAACTCTAGTTCAGTTAATTGTATTCAAAGTTTGCTTTTCAACTAAAATTTTTTTTCTAACATTGCTCTGTATAACCCACACAGAATTTACCTAAGCACCTAATGACATCACTGAAGATGTTTAAACTACAAATAAGATTCTATCAAATTGTGGAGACTAGGGGCTCTGCGGCACAGCCAGGATGGATGTGGTATTGCTATTGTTTAGGGGGTTTTGGAGTGCTGTGTGAGCATCCAATCTGGCTGTTATTACATGCAGTTCTCTGGTGAAGCTACTCAATACCTGTTACAATAAGCGGCTACATTCACAGGATGTGCACTATGGGTCAAAAACGAAACCTACAACCTTGATGTGATGGGATGATGCTCTAACCAGCTGAATTATTTAGCCAGGGCATCTATACAGACTTTCTTATACTTCAGTGTAAAATAGGGATAATAATAATAATAATAATAATAATAATACCACCTACCTCAGAGAATAGATGTATGTATCAAATAAGAATATTTATGCCTGGGGAGAGAGAAAATGGAGATGGAGTAGGCGAATGTTTCAACACCCACCTCCCAGAAACAAAGTGGATTACAACTTAAGAAAAATCATCTTGGGAAACCTGAAGATGGCAGTGGAGTATGCAGATGCACAGTCTCCTAGCTCACACCACCAAACTATATTACAAATTAATTTACAAACAATCAGTGTGAAAAACCAACTCTAGACTACAAGAACAGCTCTAAAAAACCAAGGAGAAAGAAGAAGCCACACTGAGCCTGATAGGGAGTGCCGAGGAGCAGTGAGTCTCCCCAGCTTACAAGAACGGAGGGTGGGAGAAGCTGAGAGCCCAGAAGGGCTCTCATGCCAAGGAAAAGAGCAGAAAATATTGCTCACAGCCACTTGCTTGGGACCTGGGAATGAGGCGTATTGAAAGGGCTGGCTAGTCTTCCAAAAGGAAAGGGGAGAGAGAGAGAGACAGACAGTGAGGGGCAGAGGAATACATGGGATGACCTGAGAAGCTGACACATCCAGTGCTGGAGGAGGTTATAGCTGGGGGAGGGGTAGATCCTTCCACATAATACAAGACTAAAGTAGTTCCGAGTGACCCATCTCCAGACATCTCTCCAGCTCCAATCAGTGCAACAAGACACAGCTAAAAACAAGAAGTGAGGAGGAGGGGCAATAATTCAGGTCTCCATGGAGATCTGAGATACACCTCCCCTTACTGAAGCTGAGAAAACACCACACCCCTGAAGAGAGTAACTGACAGATCAGGCCTTCAGAGTCTCAGGTTACATCCATCGCATTCCTGGATACAGTTTCAAATAAGACCCCTGCTGAGATCAGTAAACAAGACTTCCAGGTATTAAGAAAACTAAGAAGAAGACAAACAAATCAAGACTTCAAAGCGGCTCACTAGACAAGCCAAATCCAACAGTGGATTACAAATAACAGCTGATGCCAACCAAGAAGACCTAGAAATAACACAACTGAAAATTGGAGACAGAAAACACCAAGCCTAGACAAAACCAGCTCCACAAACAATACACCCAAACACACAGGCATAATGAAAAGACAGAGAAGTGCAACCTAAATGAAACCACAAGAGAAACCTCCAAGAAATGAACTGAGTGATATGGAAATAACCAAACTTCGAGATACAGAGTTTAAAATAATGATAATAAGGATGCTTAGGGATCTTAGAACAACAATGGATGGTCATTACAAACACCTAAATAAAGAAATAGCAAAAAAGGGCATTGAAATCTTAAAAAAGAATCAGTCAGAGATGACAAATACAATATCAGATATGAAGACTACAACGGAAGAAATTAAAAACAAGATGGATGAAGCTGAGAATTGAATCAGCAACTTGGAGGAAAAGTTGAATGAAGGTAAGGAAGCAGAGCAGAAAAATAAAGAGACTCAAAAAGTCTGAGGAAACTCTAAGAGAGCTCTGTGACAACATGAAGAGAAATAACATCTGCATCATAGGGGTTCCTGAAGAAAAAGAGAAAGAACAAGGGATAGAGACTTTGTTCAATCATATCATAGCTGAAAACTTCCTTAAATTAATACAGGAAAATGTCTCACAAGTTCAAGAAGCACAGAGAACTCCATTAAAGAGAAACCCAAAGAAATCTACACCAAGACACATCATAATTAAAATACCAAAGCTAAGTGATAAAGAGAAAATATTAAAAGCTGCTAGAGAAAAAATGGTAATCACCTACAAAGGAGCCCCCATAAGAATGACATCCGACTTCTCAACAGAAACACTTGAGGCCAGAAGAGAATGGCAAGAGATATTCAAAGTAATGCAGGACAAGAGCCTACAACCAAGACTACTTTATCCAGCAAGGCTATCATTTAAAATTGAAGGAGAAATAAAAAGCTTCCCAGACAAAAACAAAATAAAACAAAAAAACCAACTCTAGAAATTCACTACAACCAAACCAATGCTACAAGAAATGCAAAGGGGCCTGCTGTAAACAGATTAGAGGAGAAAAAGAATATAGCAAAAGAGGAATTACAGCTTTAAAAACGAAATGGCAACAAACAACTATATATCAATAATAAACTTAAATGTAAATAGTTTAAATGATCTGATCAAAAGACATAAGGTAGCTGTGGGGATAAGAAAACAGGACCCATACATATGCTGTCTACAAGAGACACACCTTAACACAAAAGATGCACATAGACTGAAGGCAAAAGGATGGAAAAAAAATTTTCATTCAAATGGAAATGAAAAAAACGCTGGGGTAGCAATACTTATATCAGACAAAATGAACTTTAAAAAACAAAGACCATAGTAAGAGATAAAGAAGGCCACTACATAATGATAAAGGGAGCAATCCAACAGGAAGATATAACCATTATAAATACGCACCTAATATAGGAGCACCTAAATATATAAAGCAGACTTTGATGGAGAAAAAGGGCGAGATCAACAGCAATACTATAATAGTAGGGGACTTCAATACCCCACTAACATCACTATATAGATCCTCAAGAAAGAAAATTAACAAAGAAACAGCAGACTTAAAAGACACACTAGATCAAATCAATTTAATAGATATCTTCAGAATCTTTCACCCTAAAGCAGCAGAATATACATTCTTTTCAAGTGCTCATGGTACATTCTCTAGGATAGACCACATGTTAGGGCACAAAAGTGGTCTCAACAAATTTAGAAAGATTGAAATACTATCAAGCATTTTATCTGATCACAATGGCATGAAACTAGAAATCAATGAAAACAGAAAAACTCAAAAATTCTCAAACACATGGAAACTAATAGCAGAGGCCCTGGCAGGTTGGCTCAGTGGTAGAGCATTGGCCTGGCGTGCAGGAGTCCTGGGCTCGATTCCCAGCCAGGGCACACAGGAGAAGCGCCCATCTGCTTCTCCACCCCTCCCCCTGTTCTTCCTCTCTCTCTTCCCCTCCCGCAGCCAAGGCTCCATTGGAGCAAAGTTGGCCTGGGCACTGAGGATGGCTCTATGGCCTCTGCCTCAGGTGCTAGAACGGCTCTGGTTGCAACAGAGTTACGGCCCAGATGGGCGGAGCATTGCCCCCTGGTGGGCATGCCGGGAGGATCCCGGTCGGGCGCATGCGAGAGTCTGACTGACTGCCTTCCCATTTCCAACTTCAGAAAATACAAAATAAATAAATAAATAAATAGCAGGTTGTTGAATAATGAATGGATTAACAATGAGATCAAAGAAAAAATAAAAAAATTTCTAAAAACAAATGATAATGAGCATACAACAATTCAAAATTTATATGACACAACAAAAGCAGTACTGAGAGGGAAGATCATAGCACTACAGTCATACTTTAAGAAGCTAGAAAAAGCTCAAATAAAAAACTTGACTCTGAATCAAAAAGAACTAGAAAAAGAACAACAAGTAAAGCACAGAGGTAGTAGAAGAAAGTCAATAATAAAAATCAGAGTGGAAATAAATGACATAGAGGCTAAAGAAAAAAATACAGAGAATGAATGAAACCAGAAGCTGGTTCTTTGAAAAGGTAAACAAGATCAATGAACCTTTACCTAGACTCACCAAGAAAAAACAGAGAGGACTCAAATAAATAAAATTAAAAATGAAAGTAGAGAAATAACAACTGACACAACAGAAATATAAAATATTGTAAGAAAATACTATGAAGAACTGTATGCCAAAAAACTAGACAACCTAGATGAAATGGACAAATTTCTTAAAACATACAATCTTCCAAAAATCAATCGGGAAGAATCAGAAAACCTAAACAGACCAATTACAACAAATGACATAGAAACAATTATCAAAAAACTCCCAAAAAAGAAAAATCCGGGGCCTGATGGCTTCAGAAGTGAATTCTACCAAATATTAAAAGAAGAACTAACACCTATTCTTCTCAAGCTATTTCAAAAATTCAAGAGGAAGAAAGATTTCCAAGCTCCTTTTATGAGGCAGCATATTTCTGATTCTAAAACCAGGCAAAGACAACACAAAGAAAGAAAATTATAGGTCAATATGCCTGATAAATGTAGATACTAAAATCCTCAACAAAATATTAGCAAACTGGGTCCAGCAATATATGAAAAAAATCATACACCATTATCAAGTGGGATTTTTTCTGGGGAGGCAAGGCTGGTATAATATTTGCAAATCAATCAATGTGATTCATCACATAAACAAAAGGAAGGAGAAAATCTACATGATAATTTCAATAGATGCAGAAAAAGCATTTGATAAAATCCAGCACCCATTTATGATCAAAACTATCAGCAAAGTGGGAATACAGGGAACATACCTCAACATGATAAAGTCCATCTATGACAAACCCACAGCCAACATCTTACTCAATGGGAAAAAATTAAAAACAATCCACTTAAGAGCAGAAACAAGGCAGGGGTGCCCCCTTTCACCACTCTTATTCTACATAGTCCTGGAAGTCCTAGCCACAGAAATCAGACAAGAAGAGAAAATAAAAGACTTCCAAATTGGAAAAGAGGAAGTAAAACTATCATTTGCAGATGATATGATATTGTATATAGAAAACCCTAAATTCTCAGTCTAAAAACTACTGGACCTGATAAATGAATTCAGCAAGGTGGCAGGATAGAAAATTAATACTCAGAAATCAGAGGCATTTTTACACACCAACAATGAACTGTCAGAAAGAGAAATTAAGGAAACAATCCCCTTCACTATTGCAACCAAAAAATAAAGTATTTAGGAGTAAATTTAACCAAGGAGATTAATGACTTGTACTTGAAAAACTATAAAACATTGATAAAAGAAATCAAGAAAGATACAAACGAGTGGAAGCATATATCGTACTCATGGTTATAAAGAATAAACATCATTAAAATGTCTATAATTTAGCGACATTTTATAGACATGTCTATAATTTATAGACCCAAAGCAATTTATAAATTCAGTGCAATACCAATTAAAATACCAATGACATACTTCAAAGATATAGAACACATATTCCAAAAATTTATATGGAACCAAAAAAGAACATGAATAGCCTCAGCAATTTTGAAAAGAAAGAATAAAGCAGGAGGTATCACAATTCCCGATACCATGTTATATTACAAGGCCATTGTACTCAAAACAGCCTTGTACTCGCATAAGAACAGGCATATAGATCAATAAAACAGAACAGAGAACCTAGAAATAAACTTAGACCTTTATGGACAACTGATATTTGACAAAGGAGGTAAAAGCATACAATGGAGTATAGACAGCCTCTTTAATAAATGGTGTTGGGAAAATTGGACATCTACCTGAAAAAAAATGAAACTAGACCATCTACTTACACCATCCACAGAAATAAACTCAAAATGGATAAAAGACTTCAATGTAAGCCTTAAAACCATAAGCATCTTAGAAGAAAAACATAGGCAGTAAGCTCTCCAACATCTCTCACAGCAATATATTTGCCAATTTATCTCTACGGGGAAGTGAAATAAAAGACAGGATAAACAAATGGGACTATATCAAACTAAAATGCTTTTGCACAGCTAAAGACAATAAGAACAGAATAGTAAGACAAACTACACAATGGGAGAACATATTCAACAAGACATCTGATAAGGGGTTAATAACCAAAATTTATAAAGAACTTGTAAAACTCAACACCAGGAAGACAAACAATCCAATCCAAAAATGGGCAAAAGAAATGCATAGACACTTCTCCAAAGAGGACATACAGATGGCCAATAGGCATATGAAAAAAATGCTCAACGTCACTAATCATTAGAGAAATGCAAATTAGAACCACAATGAGATATCATGTCACACCAATCAGAATGGCACTCATCAACAAAACAACACAGAATAAGTGCTGGTGAGGATGTGGAGAAAAGGGAACCCTCCTGCACTGCTGGTGGGAATGCAGACTGGTGCAGCCACTGTGGAAAACAGTATGGAAATTCCTCAAAAAAATAGAAATTGAACTGCCTTTTGACCCATCTATCCCACTTTAAGGAATATACCCTAAGAACACCATAGCACTGTTCCAAAAGGAGAAATGCACCCCCATGTTTATGGCAGCATTGTTCAGAATAGCGAAGATCTGGAAACAGCCCAAGTGTCTGTCAGTGGACGAGTGGATTAAATAGCTTTGGTACATATATACTACTTAGCTATAAGAAATGATGACATCGGATCATTTACAAAAACATGGATGGACCTTGATAATGTTATACTGAGTGAAATAAGTAAATCAGAAAAAACTAAGAACTGTATGATTCCATACATAGGTGGGACATAAAAATGAGACTTAGAGACATGGACAAGAATGTGATGGTAACCAGGATGTGGGAGGAAGGAGAGGCAGGCGGTAGGGTGAAGGGAGAGGCACAAAGATAACCAGATAGAAGGTGATGGAAGACAATTTGACTTTGGGTGAGGGGTATGCAACATAATCAAATGTCAAAATAATCTGGAGATGTTTTCTCTGAACATTTGTACCCTGATTTATCAATGTCATCCCATTAAAATTAATAAAAAAAACCCCAAAAACAATCATCTTGAAAAACCAACTTTGGACTAAACTAAGAGGAATTTATAACCAAGTATCACTGAAGAAATCACACTGAGACTGGTAGGAAGGGCGAGATATAGAGAGGGCTTCCTCTTTCCCAGGAGTGACCAGTTGCCTGGAGGGACTCTCACAGCAGGGTGGGTTGCTCAGAGAGTTTTGAGTCCTCAGCCCCAGTACCAGAGACCCAGTCTAGAGGTCCAGAGACTAGAAAATGCATACAAATAGTATTTAGCTGAGAAAAGAGACGGGTTACTGTTTGCGAGAAAGAGAACTCTCAAACCCAGGCTCTGTCTTAAAGGGACACTGCTGTAAACAGTTCACAGCCACTTACCTGGGACTCCAGGAGCGGAGAGATCTGAGACAACTGGAGTTACGAGAGGAGAGTGTAATCTTGGAGGCACAGGAAGAGACACTGTGGGGGACAACCACTCTAACCCCTATGCTGAGTCACTCCCCAAATTTAAAGTGGTCCTTTTTCCTGGGAAAAGCAACACCAGCAAAGGGAAGCAATTGCCCCATCCACCAGAGCCTTTCCTGCTCCAGTCAGAGCAGAGTTGTTTAGAAGCAAGGGGTGCATCAGGGACACAGGTTTTGAGTGCAGAGCTCTGAGCTACACCCCGCCCCCCTGCTGAGTACTTGCCAAAGGGTGGGTGGGCCTGGCTGTGGTGGCATTGGCAGAGCCTGTGCCCAAGCACCCAAAGAGGTGGTGGCAGCGGGCTGGTAGGTAGACTACATCTTGGGAACACAGAAGCCATACCCACTGGCCAAGAGTAGATAAAAGCCAGCCAAGAAGTGCAACTGATATTTAAAATAGCACCTGGTCCCAACAGAGGCAGCCACAAATTCTGGATTGCCTGTAGCTCCAAGAAAGTTGATAAAGATCAGTCATAGGCAGTGACCCCCACTGGTCTGCACCACATTCCAGCCAGGGAGGTCCAGGGCTGGCACATCCAGCAGCCAGATATGGAGAACATCAGTATAGGATGTAGCAACACTTGTTAGAGTGGTGTCTTAAGGAAGGGCTCTTCACACCTGACCCAGCTAGCACATAGAAAACGCCAACACAAATAGCAAAAAGAACAGTAGCATCAGACAAGTAGCCCACAGCAGATTTCAAACAACATCTGATGCCAACCCAAGAAGATCTAGAAACTACACAACTGGAAGGTGGAGGCAGACAACACCAACCCTGTACTCAGCTAGCTACACAAACAGCACACCCAAAGGAGGAATCTATACACAAACAAAATGAGAAGACAGTGAAATGCAATCCAAATAAATCAACAAGAGAAATCCCCAGAAAAATAACTGAATGAGAGGGAAATAACCAAGATACCAGATGCAGTTTAGAATAATGATTGTTAGGATGCTCAAGGATCTTAGAGCAACAACGAATGGACATAATGAACACCTAAATAAAAACATAGCAAGCATCAAAAAGAACATTGAAATCATAATTAAGAATCAGCCAGAAATGACAAATACAATAACAGAAATTAAGACTACACTAGAAGGAATTAACAGCAGGCTGGATGAAGCAGAGGATTAAATCAGCAATTTAGAGAACAAGATAAACAAAAGCATGAAAGCAGAACAGAAAAAAAAAAAAGAGGCTCAAAAAGTCTGAGGAAAATCTAAGAGAGCTCTGTGACAACGTGAAGAGAAACAACATCCACATAATAGGGGTTCCTGAAGGAGAAGAGAAAGAACAGGAATAGAGAACCTGATTGAAGATATAATAGCTGAAAACTTTCTGAAATCGATGAAGGAAAAAAACACACAAGTTCAAGCAGCACAGAGAGTCCCATTAAAGAGGGACCCAAAGAGTCCTACAACAAGACACATCCTAATTAAAATATACCAAAGTTAAGAGATAAAGAATACTAAATGCTGCAAGAGAAAAGCAATCACCTACAAATGACGCCCCATAAGGATGACATTCGACTATTCAATAAAAACACTTGAGGCCAGAAGGGAATGCCAAGAAATACTCAAAGTAGTGCAAAACAAGAGCCTACAACCACGACTTCTCTATCCAGCAAGGCTATCTTTTAAAATAGAAGGAGAAATAAAAAGCTTCCCAGACCAAAAAAACCCAAAAACAACAACAACAACAAAAAACCTCAAGGAATTCATTACAACCAAACCAATGCTGCAAGAAATGTTAAGGGGCCTGTTGTAAACAGAACAAAGGGAAAATATAGTAAAAGAGAAATGTAGATTTAAAGAATAAAATGGCAATAAACAACTACATATCAAAAATAACCTTAAATGTAAGTGGATTAAATGCTTCAATCAAAAGACATAGGGTAGCTGTGTGAATAACAAAACAAGACCCATACATATGCTGTCTACAAGAGATCCACCTCAAAATAAAAGATACACATAGACTGAAAGTGAAGGGATGGAAAGAAATATTTCATGCAAGTGGAAATGCAAAAAAAGCTGGGGTAATAATACTTATATCAGACAAAATGGACTTTAAAACAAAGGCTATAGTAAGGGATAAAGAAGGTCACTACACAATGATAAGGGGAACAATCCAACAAGGAGATATAATCATTATAAATTTCTATGCACCTAATATAGGAGCATCTAAATACATAAAGCAGACTTTGATGGACATAAAGGGCAAGATCAACAGCAATACTATAATAGTAGGGGATTTTAATACCCCAGCAACATCAATGGATAGATCCTTAAGAAAGAAAATTATCAAACAAACAGCAGCCCTAAAGACAAACTAGATCAACTGGATTTAATAGATATCTTCAGAATCTTTCACTGTAAAAGCAGCAGAATATACATTTTTTCAAGTGCTCATTGTATATTCTCTAGGATAGACCTGTTAAGATACAAAACGAGTCTCAATAAATTTGAGAAAATTGAAATCATATCAAGGATCTTCTCTGATCACAATGGCATGAAACTAGAAATCAACTACAATGGAAAACTGAAAAACATTCACACACTTGGTGACTAAATAACATGTTATTAAATAGCAAATGGGTTAAAAATGAGATCAAGGAAGAAATAAAAAATATCCTTGAAACAAATGAAAATGAACATACGACAACTCAAAATTTATGGGACACAGCAAAAGCAGTACTGAGAGGGAAGTTCATAGCATTATAGGCATATCTTAAGAAGCAAAAAAAAGCTCAAATAAACAACCCTTCATCAAAAAGAACTAGAAAAAGAACAACAAGTAAAGCCCACAGGAAATAGAAGAAAGAAAATTATAAAAATCAGAGCAGAAATAAATGACATAGAGGCTAAAAAAAAAAAAAAAACTGAAGATCAATAAAACCCAGAGCTGCTTCTTTGAAAAGGTAAACAAGATTGATGAACTTTTAACCACACTCACCAAGAAAAAAAAAAGAAAGGACTCAAATAAATAAAATTAGAAATGAGAGTGGAGAAATAACAATTGACACAGCAGAAATACAAAGGATTGTAAAAACATACTATGAAGAACTGTATGCCAAAAAAATTAGACAACTCAGGTAAAATGGACAAATTCCTTAAAACATATAATCTTTCAAAAATCAATCTGAAAGAATCAGAAAACCTAAACAAACTATTACAACAAATGCAATTAAAATAGTTATCAAAAAACTCCTAACAAACAAAAGTCCTGGGTCAGATGGCTTCACAGGTGAATTTTACCAAATATTCAAAGAAGAACTAACTCCTATCCTTCTTAAGCTATTTCAAAAAATTCAAGAGGAAGGAAGACTTTCAAGCTCCTTTTATGAGGCAAGCATAATCCTCATTCCAAAACCAGGCAAAGACAACACAAAGAAAGAAAACTACAGGCCATTATCCCTGATGAAATTAGATGCTAAAATTCTCAACAAAATATTAGCAAACCAGATCCAATAATACATGAAAAAAATCACACATCATGATCAAGTGGGATTTATTCTGGGGAGGCAAGGCTGGTACAATATTCGCAAATCAATCAATGTGATTCATCACATAAACAAAAGGAAGGAGAAAAATCACATGATAATATCAATAGATGCAAATAAAGCATTTGATAAAATCCAGCACCCATTCATGATCAAAACTCTCAGCAAAGTGGGAATACAGGGAACATACCTCACCATGATAAAGGCCATCTATGACAAACCCACAGCCAACATCTTACTCAATGGGAAAAAATTAAAAACAATCCCCTTAAGATCAGAAACAAGGCAGGGGTGCCCCCTTTCACTACTCTTATTCAACATAGTTCTGGAAGTACTAGCCACAGCAGTCAGACAAGAAGAAGAAATAAAAGGCATCCAAATTGGAAAAGAAAAAGTAAAGCTATCATTATTTGCTGATGACATGACACTGTACATAGAAAACCCTAAATTCTCAGTCAAAAACCTACTGGACCTGATAAATGAATTCAGCAAAGTGGCAGGATATAAAATCAATATTCAGAAATCAGAGGCATTTTTATACAGCGACAGTGAACAGTCTGAAAGAGAAATTAAGAAAACGATCCCTTTCACTATTGCAACAAAAAAAAATAAAGTACCTAGGAGTAAATTTAACCAAGGAGGTCAAAGACTTCTACTTGGAAAATTATAAAACATTGATAAAAGAAATCAAGGAAGATACAAACACGTGGAAACATATACCGTGTTCATGAATAGAAAGAATAAACATCATTAAAATTTCTATATTACCCAAAGCAATGTATAAATTCAATTAAATTCTTATTAAAATACCAATAGCATACTTCAAAGATATAGAACTAATATTCCAAAAATTTATATGGAACCAACCACAAATAGCCTTAACAATCTTGAAAAAGAAGAATGAAATGGGTGATATCACACTTCTTGATATCAATTTATACTATAAGGCCATTGTACTCAAAACAGTTTAGTACTGGCATAAGAACAGGCATACAGATCAATGGAACAGAACAGAGAACCCAGAAATAAACCCACTTCTTTGTGGACAAAAGATATTTGACAAAGGAGGTAAGAGCATACAGTGGAATAAAGACAGTCTCTTTAACAAACTGTGTTGGGAAAATTGGACAGGTACTTGCAAAAAAAATGAAACTAGATCACCAACTTACACCATTCATAAAAATAAACTCAAAATGGATAAAAGACTTCAATTAAGTCATGAAACCATAATCATCTTGGAAGAAAACATAAGCAGTAGGCTCTCTGACATCTATTGCAACAATATATTTGCTGATTTATCTCCACGGGCAAGTGAAATAAAGGACAGGATGAACAAATGGGACTATATCAAACTAAAAAGCTTTTGCACAGCTAAGGACAATATGAACAAAATAAAAAGACAAACCACACAATGGGAGAACATATTTGACAATATGTCTGTTAATGGGTTAATAACCAAAATTTATAAAGAACTTGTAAAACTCAACACAAGGAAGGTAAACAATCCAATCAAAAATGGGCAAAAGAAATGAATAGACACTTCTCCAAAGAGGACATTCAGATGGCAAATAGACAGATGAAAAAATGTTAAATGTCACTAATCATTAGAGACATGCAAATTAAAACCACAATGAGATACCACCTCACACCTGTCAGAATGGTGCTCATTAACAAAACAACACATGATAGGTCCTAGCGAGGATATGGAGAAAGGGGAACTCTCCTGCACTGGTGGTGGGAATGCAAACTGGTGCAGCCACTGTGGAAAACAATATGGAGATTCCTCAAAAAATGAAAAATGGAACTGCCTTTTGACCCAGCTATTCCACTTTTAGGAATATATCCTAAGAATACCAAATCACTGATTCAAAAGAAGAAATGCACCCCATGTTTAATGCAGCATTGTTTACAATAGCGAAGATCTGGAAACAGCCCAAGTGTCCATCAATGGAGGAGTGGACAAAAAAGCTATGGTACCTATACACAATGGAATACTACGCAGTTATGAAAAAGAAGGAAATCTTACCTCTTGCGACAACATGGTTGGACCTGGAGACTACTATGCTAAGTGAAATAATTCAGGCAAAGAAAGAAAAATATCATATGATATTTTCACTCATTTGAGGAATCTAACGAACAATGTGAACTGAGGAACGGAATAGAGGCAGAGGCGGGTTTAAAGGGACCAGAGGGAAAGTGGACAGAAGAAAAGGAGATAAAAGGATGGGATCAGAGAAGGGAAAGAGATTAGTGAAATTATATAAATATATACATAACACAGCATTATAGAGAACAGGACAGCAAATCCTGGAGAGAAGGGGGGGAAGCCTAAAAGCCAAGGGAGATGTCAAGGGGAACACGAGGGTGGGGAAATATATTCGGCAGGACACTTAAATCTATGTAAAGACAAAAATTAAAGTCAATAGAAATTGAAAAAAGAATCTAATTGTAACTGCTTGCTTTTGTTCCAGCAAAAAAGCCTTGCTTTTGGAAGTCTTCTCAGCTAACAGTCTTATAGACTCAGAAACTAGTTTATCATTTGCTATGTTCATTAACTTTTGTGTTCTTTCTTCCATTTTCATAACGAGTTTGCCTATGACCTTACTTACCTAATTGCTCATTTACATAGTATAGACCTCACTTTAGAATCCCATCTGCATTACCATCTCCTGAAATGAGACTCACTAACCTGGTTGAATTGACTTGTCAGGACTAAATGATTCAGCTGATGAAAGTATAAAGCAGTCTATCAACTTCACTTAAAATTGCTTTCCTTTTTCTGCTCAAGTGGTTTAAATTAATCTTACAATGTTACTTTTAGCTTTATGTGGCACACCTCTGTCCAAGGAAGCCACTCCTCCAACCTATCTGAGACTGTGAAATTAGTATCTCTTATTACCAGGTTTTTACCTCTCACTAGACCTTTAATTGCTATAGATTTTCCTCAGTTCTGGACCACGTCTTTTAACTCTGTCAAATTAGTCATCTCTAGAATATGACAATAATATCAGTTTGTCCAGAATCACCAACCACTAGACATTATGTATGACACCTTCTAAGAACAACACCACACCAACTTTGCAAAAATCCCTCTCCCTCATGTAAATTCTCTTTCCTTTTAACCCCTTTCTTTCTTTAGCAGATAGGAAGACCCTCTGGGCTTGCGGATAGGCAGGGCTATGCCCCTTGTCAGCAAAAAACAGCTATAAAAGATGAGACCTCCATCCATTTACCTTTGTAAGATCACAAAGGGCCTAGGAGTCTCAAGAGCGGGGCAGGAATGTTAAAACTGTAGGCGGGTAGCTAGATTAATAGGGAAAGAGAACAAAGGAAATTGGACATTATATTTTATTATAATTTGGAAAGCCTTCTTCAGTAGTAAACTGTAACATCCCATTTAGCTTAATTTGCTAGAAGGCTAAAAACATTCATAGCCCCAACTGCACTTTTCAGGAATCCATTGTATGCTCAGAAGTTCACTGTACCCTCAGCCTTGCAAGACTCAGGTTTGGGAGGGGTTTCCTCAAAGCACTGATGGTCCAGTGCTGGGGGAAGCATGAGGAAAATTCTTCCATTTTAGGACATGCATAATTGAAGTCAAAATTGGAGGAGAGGCATGAAACATAGGGAAATCCAGAAACTCATTAGTTAGTTGGCTTGAAGGAAAGCTAGTTCTTCCCAGCCTAAATATATAAACACTGGTAAAACAGAGATCCAGCCCTTTTTGTCTCTTGCCCTTCTCTCTACCTTCCTGCTGAGAGAAATGAGCTGGCCACATTTGCAGACATGCTACATGGGCTGGCAGCCGGACTATCTCCCAAGTACAGGTTTTGAGCAGCGCCTGGACTGGACTGAGCTTTGATATGGGCTAAACCATGACACAGACTATCTTGGACTTTGATCTTTATACTGGACTTACTAAATACTAGACTGGACCTTTCACTTGGCAAGACTGAGGGAGATGAGACATTGTGAACCTGTAAACAACCTTCTATTTCAACTATGAATAAATCTTACTGCAAAAGTCTAAAAAAAACAACTTTATTCACTGGTAACAAGGTTATCTAGGTGAAAATTCAATGGAATCTACAAAAAATAAATGCTAAAACTAATAAGTCACTATAGCAAATCTGTAGGATAAATATCAATATAAAAATCTATTTTATTTCTATATACTGTCAGTAAACAACTGGAAATTGAAATTTTAAAGGTATTATTTAAAATATTATATTATCAAAATATAAATTATTTAGGCATATATTATTAGTCTGCTAGGGGCCATAGTAGAATACCACAGGCTAGATGGCTTAAAAAACAGAAATTTATTTTCTCATAGTTCTGGAGACTGAAAGTCCAAGATCAATTTCTTTTCTTAGGAGGCTTCCTTTCCTGGCTTTAGACAGACACATTCTTGCTACGTCCTCATATATTCTATCTTCTGTATACAAACTGCTGGTTGTCTCTTCTTTTCTTATAAGGACACTGGTTACATTGGATTAGGGCTCCAGTCTTATGGCCTAATTTAAACTTAGTAATTACCACCTTAAATACCCGATCTTCAAATACAGTCACAATATGGGGCAGAGTTTCAACATATGAATTGGAAGAGGACATACATTTCTGTCCCTAACAGGGTAAATCTAACAAAAACTATTAATGACCTGTGCACTAAAAACTACAATATATTGCTGGGAGGAATTAAGGAAGACCTAAATAAATGGAGAGATATTTATTGAGTCAGAAGACTCAATACTGTTAAGCAATCAGTACTCCTCAAATTAATCTATATACATAAAACAATTCCAATCAAAATCCCTATAAGCTTTTTATTTAAAAAGTTTTTTTAATGTACTGACTGATTTGATAGAGAGAGAAAGAGAGAAAGGGAGAGAGAGAGAGAGACATTGATTTGCTGTTCCACTTACTTACGCATTCATTGGTTGCTTCTTGTATGAGGCCTAACCCAGGCTCAAAACCACAACCTTGATGTAGCTGGATGATACTAACAAACTGAGCTACCCAGCCAGGGCCACAACAAGTTTTTTGTAAAAATAGACTAGTTGATTCTATAATTCATATGGAAATGCAAAATTAGCTAAAACAATTCTGAAAAATAAGAACAAAGTTGGAGGGTTAACACTGTCTGATTTAAAGAATTATTTTAAAGCTACAGTAATCAAGAGAGTGTAGGCAAACATATTAATGGAACAGATTACAGTCCAGAAATAAACACACATATATGGAACACTGATTTTTGGCAAGGCACAAAAATAGCAAGCAGTGGAGAATGAACAGTCTATCAGCAACTAGGGGGATTAACCAAGGGGCATGAGGAAACTTCTGGGGGTGACAGGTATGTTCACTACCTTGAGTATGGTGATGGTTTTATGAGCGTACATCAAAAGTTATCAGATCAAACGCTTTAGATATATACAGTTTATTGTCTGTCAATTTTGCCTAATAAAGATGTTTCTAAAAAAAGATAAATTGTAAATAAGTAACTCAATCTGGGTAAGAAGAATACATAAATAATTTAAGAAACAGATAAAACCATTTGCTAATGGGAGTGGTGATGCAGTTTAGTATTTCTTATCTCAGAAGACTTGTTCACTTTCAGAATATTAATAGACATTTGTGAAGTAGAAATTATTTGTATGTGTTGTTCTAATAAAACCAATCAAAAAATTGAAAAACAAAATAGAAACCAGTTTAGTAATATTTAAATGGAAAATTGCCTTACCACAAGTCTTTAGAGCAAAAACTGTGGTATCCAATGAATTTCTTCCCTATAAATGGACATTTATTGAGGGCAATTGATCCTTCAGGATAAGATTTGATTTTTTTCTCTGAAAAAATTGGTTTCACATAGTGGATTGTCATTGACAAGAGAGTTTTTGGTTGCTTCATTTTTTGTTTTGTTTTGTTTTTTCCCTTCACTGTCTTCTATTCTAGAAGTTGGGCCCAAAAAGAAGTCATTTCTAGGAGGTAGTTCAGAAGGCTAAGGTTCTGGAAAACAATACCCTGTTTTAATTGGAATTCTATATAAATTGTATTTTGTGTATTAAAATTAAATCAACTGAAATTTTAATTTGAAAAACACAAGAGATATAAATGTGAAACACATTGTTCATTATGTTTGTCATTTGTGATACATTGTAATATTTTGTTAAAAAACATCAAAGTTTTATAAAAATAGTTATGTAAAGGAGAAGTATCTTCTTTCTAAGTGACTAAAGTGACACTGCCAACCATTCCTAGTAAAAACAAACAAACAAACAAACGCACAGGGTCACAGAAAGGTCAATGGTTTCCAATAGGCAACCAGTACTATACCTTGGATGCCAACAGAGTTACATATGCCAGTCAGTATTTAGTAAGGATTAACTATATAATTGATAACAATAAAAGCTGACATGTTTGAGGATTTACTATAAAGTAGGAGCTATGATCAATATTTTGTACCTATTATATCACTTAATTTGTCAAGGTCATTGAGTAATATTATTATTATTCTCCCCATTTTACTGATGAGCTATCTGAATCTTGAAGACATTAAAGAATTTGGTCAACATCATACAACTAGCAAATGAAAAAGCTAGGCATATAAAGCCAGGCAACCTTTGTTTATGTGTGTTTGTGTGTATCAAGCTCACTTATAGTTCTGATTGAGAAAATGTGTAATAATAAAAAGCCTCTCCAAATTCACTATGCTTACAGCAATACATATATTCAAAAAATCAGTTCTCACATTTATATGAGAAGAGGTTTGTTTATTTAGTGCATAATCTAAAAGAAGTTTTATGAGGGAGACTCTAAAAAGATATAATACAATGAAACTGAGGTGAGGTATAACTGGCACCCTTACAGCACATTTATCAAAGAGATCATCTCAAGTATTACCTCCTTCAAGTGTCACATTCTTTTTTTTTTTTTTTTTTTTTTTTACAGAGACAGAGAGAGTCAGAGAGAGGGACAGACAGGGACAGACAGACAGGAAGAGAGAGAGATGAGAAGCATCAATTCTTTGTTGCGACACCTTAGTTGTTCATTGATTGCTTTCTCATATGTGCCTTGACCATGAGGCCACAACAGACTGAGTAACCCGTTGCTCGAGCCAGTGACCTTGGGTCCAGGCTGGTCAGCTTTGCTCAAACCAGATGAGCCCATGCTCAAGCTGGCGACCTTGGCGTCTCAAACCTGGTTCCTCCGCATCCCAGTTCAATGCTCTATCCACTGCGCCACCGCCTGGTCAGGCTCAAGAGTCACATTCTTAAGTGTTTCCATGTCATATGTTACTTCCTTCATATACCCACTAATTATATGGCATATCTTTCAAATTTCAGATGACATTTTCTATAAATGGGAAGTATGACATAATGAATAAAAGATGAAGCTCCAAAAATCAACTGTATGGATCCAAATCATGTCTCTGTACTAGTTGTGTAACCTTAGACAAGTAATTTAAACCTCTCTTTTTTTATTTCTTCTCTGTAAAATGTGAGTATATGCTTCAGGAATCTTATAATGATTAAAAAAGATAATATAACATGAAATATTTAACAAAGTGCCTCATACATAGTGTGCATTCTGTAAGTAGAATAGAATATTATTTCTTTTATTGCACTTAAAGAGAAAAAGAAATCAAGACTAGTATGCTTTATCCTTCCTGATGTATAGTTTGTTTCTCCTGGTAGAACCTGAGGCTCATTCATTTTTGAATTACCTTCAGTCATGATATAGTGCCATGTGTACAATAAGAGTTCCATTTTTTAAATCATTGAGTTAAGCATTTCCATTTTTAGATAGTCTGGAAAAAAATGCCTTAACCCCAAGATGTAAATTAATATGTAACAGGAAAACTGAAGAAGTGTTTGGGGCCTAAACTACAGCATTCATCTTAGACCAAGCAATAGTTCTTCTCCAAGACTTCTTTTTCATTTCCTTATTACCCTTGCCATCACTGTAAACATTCTAAGAAACATCCCCTATAAACATAAAAGAACTGACTAGGATGAAACAGCTGTAGCAATTGATGGTTCCAGTGTCCCTTCTCTCTTAATGCAATGTCCTCACTAAAATAGAATGTCTTTGTTTTCTTTGAAAGTATAGAAAAATATCAGCCATTACATATATTTCTTCTGCACTGTCTTCCCCTTCTTCTCAGTCCAAATTCTAATTATATTTATGTTAGAGTGTTTGATATAACCCTCAGTTCTCAGATGCTCTGCTCTATTTTTACTAAAAAAATTGTTTTTTCTAACTGAGTTTCAGTTTGGGTAATTTCTATTGGCATATCTTTAAGTTGACTAGTTCTTTACTTGGATTCATGTCTACTGATGAATCCATCAATGGCATCCTTCATCTCTGGTACCATCTTTGTGTTTTGGGTTGTTGTTTTTTTTTCTAGCCTTGCCATTCAACTCTTTATTAGAGTTTCTATCTCTACTAAAATTCCCCGTTTAATGCATGCTATCCGCCATTCCCAATTAAGACTCAGACATAATAATTATATGTATTTAAATTTCCTGTCTGATAGTTCAAACAGCTGAGTCTTCTTGAATCTGGTTCTGTTAACTGATTTGTCTCTTAACAGAGAGATGTTTATTCCTTACTTATGTGTGTTTCATACTATTTGACATTGAGAACCACCTGAAATCTACCTGAACAGAAGTCGTACAGCTAAGGAATTTGACATTGTGTGAAGAACTATAGAGACCGAGGTAAACAGTATTTACACTTGGAAATGGGTATGTCTTTCTTTGCTAGGATATTGTGGGGGTCAGGGGTGAGTTACTATGTAGTAAGGAACTGAGTTGAGTTGGTGTTTTATTATTGTTGTGGTTACTCTCAGGGTGAAACCAGCTTCAAGTCACTTCAGCTTTATATTATGGTTCGGGTGGGGCTAATCTGCTGGAGAACTTTTCTCAATGTTCCTGTTTTGCCCATAGGCCTTCCCCTGTGTCCCTATGCCTCAGAGAGTTTCTGGAGAGTCTCTCCAGATAATGGCCCCATCTTCTTCCTGTAGATTGCTACATGTAAGCCAATGCACTCTTGAAGTCACCTGTCTCTCCTCATATTTCATACTAGATGGTTTCCCTGCAACCTCAGCTCACTAATGAGTTCATTGTTGACTCAAAGTTATGACTTTTTATATTATCCAGCTTTTTCTTGTTAGGATAGGAATGATCCTTTCTAGCTTTCTACGTCATAAGTAAAAGATGCCCACATCATTGCCTCCAAATATTCATGTGAATGTTGATGTTCATCAGTATTTAATTTTATTTCAACAAAGAACCAGTATGTGTATTTGTATGAGTTGTCATTTATATAAGGAGAATAATCAGTTGAATTTGCTTGTTTGTTATAAGAATGCAATTTTGTGTTAGTCTCTCTGCAGGTATAAATGTTTACCTTTTAACTGAAACTGGAGTCCATCATGTGAAACATAGAACAGGAAAGTTCTCTGCTACTGAAGTACCTACAGAAACCTCAAATCCCTTTTCTGGCTCTTTTTGTTGTTGTTGTTTCTGTTTTTGTTTTTATAAGTGAGAGGAGGGGAGATAGTGAGACAGACTCCCACATGTGCCCTAACTAGAATCCACTTAACTACTACCCCCATCTGGGGCTGATACTTGAATCAACTGAGCTATCTCCAGTACCTGAGGTCTACATTTGGAACAACCAAGCTATCCTCAGCACCTGGGGCCAACATTCAAACCAGTTGAGCCACTAGCTGCAGGAGGGGAAGAGAGAGAGAAGGGGGAGAGGGAAGGGGAGAGAAGCAGATGATCACTTCTCTTGTGTGCCCTGACTGGGAATCAAACGTGGGACGTCCATATGTGGAACTGATGCTTTATCCACTGAGCAAACCACCCAGGGCCCCCTTTTTTGGCTTTTAGAATGATCTTCTAGCAAAGAATATGAGCCAAAGTACTAGATACAGAAAGTAGGTGCAGCATCATTACATTCTGAATTAATCAAATCTGAAAAAGTTTAATATAAAAATAGAAATGAAATTTCAGTTTAGGAGGGCTTCTGGTCTAGATGGATGGTGTGGGTAAATGTGGTACTCAGAACCTCCCACAACCACATCAAAATTACTACTAAACTATAGAACAACCATCATTGAGAACCACCTGAAATCTACCTGAACAGAAGTCGTACAGCTAAGGATAAAAAGAAGCCACATGTAGACTGGTAGGAGGGGCAGAGATATGGAATGGGCTGATCCCACACCCATGTGTGGTGGTTAAAAATCAGTTGAGATCTTTTTCAGCTGTGGAAGTCTTCTCTGAGGAGCCAGGGATCCCAGCCCTATACTAGAACCCCCAACCCAGGGTTCCAGTGCCAGAAAGAAATGTCCCCATAACTTCTGGCAATAAAAATCAGATTGTGGCTGATGAGACATAGGGCTCCTGGAGTCCTAGGTGTTCCTCCTAAAGGACCTGCACATGAACTTACTTGGACTCATTTGTTCTGAGTTCCAGCACTGGGGTAGCAGCTCAAAAGGCACCAGGGACAAAGAAGAGAAATGGAATTGCCTGGCTTAAAGGCAAGGACTGGAGGGGCAGATTTCTCCGAGACAGAAAAGCTGGCAGAAGCCATCGCTCTTTGCAGAACCCTCCCCCCATAGAGGTGGGCACTATATCTGAATCTCCATCAGCCTGACATGTATACTGTTCATCCTTTCCTGGTGACTCTTTGAGACCCTGCCCTTCCCAACTTGTAGGCCCACCCAAACCATTTCCAGGGACCTTTACAAATGGCCTCTCTTCACTCATGTTTCAGACTTTCTTAAAATCTCTTAAACAAGCAGGATCTGGCTTCTGCATACCCCACACCCCTTGTTAAGTGGTCCTAGGCCTGGCACCAGTAACAGCCAGCCTCAGACTGCAGCATTGCTTTTCCCAGGCACCTCCAAGCTCAGTAGAAGTTGCAGCCATTTGCAGAATGCTCTATAGTTTATGTCAGGTGGCCCTGGGAAGAACACAGGTGGTGGATGACCTTGGTCTGCACCTCTCAAGAGGCTCCAGAGCCTGTGCATCTAGTAGATAGCTTCATATCAGAGCAGATTTCAACCCAAACACCTCCACAAGCAACATATGCAAGAGGTAGTCTTGAGGGGTAAAAGCCTCATTGAAGTGAGTACTACTCTATAGTGTTGGCCCCCACACAGCAGCTCCCCCATTGTAGTCACAGACAATCCTCCCAGTCAATTGGCCTGAGGGTCAATTCCTCCCACTTATGTGCCAACAACAATCAAAGTTCACCTATAGGAGGGGGTTCACACTGCCCACAAGAGAAATACATTTGAAGCACCCACCTCAAGTAACTAGGGAGGCTGTCCCACTGGCCACTATAGGACTCCTACTACATAGGCCATTCTACCAAGACCAGGAGATATAACTGTTCTACCTAATATGTGGAAAAAATAAAAAAGAGAAAAACAGAGAGAAGCATATAAAATGAGGAAACAAAGAAACAGGTCCCAAATAAAAAAAAACAACAACAGGAGAATTCCCCAGAAGAAGAACTAAATGAAATAAAATGAAATGAAGACAAATTATCAGATACAGAGTTCAAAACAATGGCTATAAGAATGTTCAACTTAGTGAGAATTTCAACAGCATAAAAAGGATATGAAAACCATACAAATGAACTAGTCATAAATGGAGAATACACTAACTGAAATGAAGAATACACTGCACCTAATCAACATTGGAGTAGATGAAGCAGATGATCAAGTGAGCAATTTGAAAAATAAGATAACACAGAACACCCAATCAGAATTTCAAAAAGAACAAAGAATCGAAAAAAAATAAGGATAGTGTAAGGAACCTCGTGACAATTTCAAGCCTAAAAACATTTGTGTCATAGGGGTGCAGGAAAAAGAAAGCAAGAAATTGAAAACCTATTTGAAAAAGTAATGATGGGAAACTTCCCTAACCTGTGAAGGAAACAGACATACAAGTCCAGAAAAAGCAGAGAGCCTCAAACAATGTGAATCCAAAGAGGCCCACACCAAGACACAGCATAACTAAAATGCCAAAGGTTGAGGCAGATGCACAGACTCCCAGTTCACACCACCGAACTGAATTACAAACTAATTTAGGAAAAATCAGCATGAAAAACCAACTCTGGACTACAAGAACAGCTCTCACAAACCAAGGAGCAAAGAAGAAGCCACAACAAACCTGGTGGGGATCACCAGAATCACCCCTGCTTACAGGAACAGGGGCAGAAGTGAGGCTGAGAGCCCAGAAGGGCTCTCACTCCAAGGAAAAAAGCAAAAAATACTACTCACACCCACTTGCCTGGCAATCAGGGAATGAGGTGTGTGAAAGGGCGGGCTTGGCCCTGGCCAATTGGCTCAGTGGTAGAGCGTCGGCCTGGTGTGCAGGAGTCCCAGGTTCGATTCCCAGCCAGGGCACACAGGAGAAGCACCCATCTGCTTCTCTACCCCTTCCCCTCTCCTTCCTCTCTGTCTCTCTCTTCCCCTCCCGCAGCCAAGGCTCCATTGGAGCAAAGTTGGCCTGGATGCTGGAGATGGCTCCATGGCCTCTGCCTCAGGCACTAGAATGGCTCTGGATGCAACAGAGCAACACCCCAGATGGGCAGAGCATTGCCCCCTGGTGGGCATGCCGGGTGGATCTCTGTGGGGCACATGTGGGAGTCTGTCTGACTGCTTCTCTGTTTCTAACTTCAGAAAAAAAAAAGAAAGAAAGGGCCAGCTTGTCTTCCAAAAAGAAAGGGGAGGGAGAGAGACAGACGGTAAGGGGCAGAGGAATGCAGGGGATGACCTGAGAAGTTGAATCATCCAGTGCTGTAGGCTGCTATAGCTGGGGGAGGGTCTGATCCTTCCACAAAACAAAAGACTAAAGTGCTTCCGGGTCACAGATCTCCAGACATCTCTCCAGCTCAAATCAGTGCAACAAGACACAGCTGAAAACAAGAAGTGGGGAGGAGGGGCATAACTCAGGTCTCCATGGAGATCTAAGATACACCTCCCCCTACTGAAGCTAAGAAAACACACTGCCCCCAGAGAGAGAAGCTGGCAGAAGAGTCCTTCAGAGTTTCAGGTTACACCCACTTCATTCCTGGATACAGTTTCAAATAAGCCCCGTGCTGAGATCAGTAAACAAGACTATCACCTGTTAAGAAAACAAACAAATCAAGACTTCAAAGTGGCCCAAATCGGAAAGTGGATTACAAATAATAGCTGATGCCAACCCAAGAAGACCTAGAAATATCACAATTGAAAAGTAAAGGCAGACAAAACCAAGCCTAGACTCAACCAGCTCTACAAACAAAACACCCAAACACACAGACATAATGAGAAGACAGAGAAGTGCAATCCAAATAAAACCACAAGAGAAACCTCCAGGAAATGATCTGAGTGATATGGAAATAACCAAACTTCCAGATGCAGAATTCAAAACAATTGATTGTAAAAATGCTTAGGAATCTTAGAACAATGGATGGTCATTACAAACACCTAAATAAAGAAATAGCAAGTATAAAAAAGGATATTGAAATATTAAAAAAGAATCAGTCGGAGATGACAAATACAATATCAGAAATGAAGACCACAATGGAAGGAATTAAAAACAGGATGGATGGAGCTGAGGATTGAATCAGCAAGTTGGAGGACAAGTTGAATGAAGGCATGAAAGCAGAGAAGAAAAAAGAAAAGAGACTCAAAAAGTCTGAGGAAACTCTTAGAGAGCTCTGTGACAACATGAAGAGAAATAACATCCACATTATAGGGGTTCCTGAAAAAGAAGAGAAAGAACAAGAGATAGAGACTTTGTTCAATCATATTATAGCTGAAAACTTCCCTAAATTAATCCAGGAGAAACTCTCACAAGTTCAAGAAGCACAGAGAACTCCATTAAAGAGAAACCCAAAGAAACCTACACTAAGACACAGCATAATTAAAATACCAAAGCTAAGTGATAAAGAGAAAATATTAAAAGCTGCTAGAGAAAAAAAGGCTATCACCTACAAAGGAACCCCCATAAGGATAACATCAGACTTCTCAAAAAAAAAAAAACAACACTTGAGGCCAGAAGAAAATGGCAAGAAATATTCAAAGTAATGCAGAACAAGAACCTACAACCAAGACTACTTTATCCAGCAAGGCTATCATTTAAAATTGAAGGAGAAATAAAAAGCTTCCCAAATAAAATAAAATAAAACTCAAGGAACTCATTACAACCAAACCAATGCTGCAGAAAATGTTAAGGGACCTGTTGTAAACAGATCAAAGTGGAAAAAGAATATAGCAAAAGAGAAATACAGCTTTAAAGAATAAAATGGCAATAAACAACTACATATCAATAATAACCTTATATGTAAATAGATTAAATGATCCGATCAAAAGACATAGGGTAGCTGCCTGGATAAGAAAACAGGACCCGTACATATGTTGTCTACAAGAGACACATCTTAAAACAAAAAATGCACATAGACTAAAGGTAAAAGGATGGAAAAAAATATTTCATGCAAATGGAAATGAAAAAAAGCTGGGGTAGCAATACTTAAATCAGACAAAATGAACTTTAAAACAAAGGATATAGTAAGAGATAAAGAAGGCCACTACATAATGATAAAGGGAGCAATCCAACAGAAAGATATAACTATTATAAATATCTATGCACCTAATATAGGAGCACCTAACTATATAAAGCAGACTTTGATGGATATAAAGGGTGAGATCAACAGCAATACTATAATAGTAGTATTATAGTACTACTATATACTACTATATACTATATACTACTATATACTATAGTAGTAGTATACTATATACTACTACTATAACATCATGAGATAGATCCTCAAGAAAGAAAATTAACAAAGAAGCAGCAGACTTAAAGGACACACTAGATCAACTGGATTTAATAGATATCTTCAGAACCTTTCACCCTAAAGCAGCAGAATATACATTCTTTTCAAGTGCTCATGGTATATTCTCTAGGATAGACCACATGTTAGGGAACAAAAGTGGTCTCAACAAATTTAAGAAGATTGAAATCATATCAAGCACTTTGTCTGATCACAATGTCATGAAGCTAGAAATCAACCACAACAGAAAAACTCAAAAATTCTCAAACACATGGAAATTAATAGCAGGTTGTTAAATAATGAGTGGATTAAGAATAAGATCAAAGAAGAAATAAAAAATTTCTATAAATGAATCATAATAAGCATACAACAACTCAAAATTTATGGGACACAGCAAAAGCAGTACTGAGAGGAAAGTTCATAGCACTACAGGCACAATTTAAGAAGCTAGAAAAAGCTCAAATAAACAACCTAACCATTCATCTAAAAGAACTAGAAAAAGAACAGCAAGTAAAGCCCAAACATAGTAGAAGGAGGAAATAATAAAGATCAGAGCAGAAATAAATGACATAGAGGCTAAAGAAACAATACAGAGGATCAATGAAACTAGGAGCTGGTTCTTTGAAAAGGTAAACAAGATCGATGAACCTTTAACTAGACCCATCAAGAAAAAAAGAGAGAGGACTCAAATAAATAAAATTAGAAATGAGAGTGGAGAAATAGCAACTGACGCAACAGAAATACAAAATATTGTAAGAAAATACTATGAAGAACTGTATGCCAAAAAACTAGACAACCTAGATGAAATGGACAAATTCCTTGAAACATACAATCTTCCAAAAATCAATCTGGAAGAATCAGAAACCCTAAACAGACTGATTACACCAGGTGTCCCCAAACTGTGGCCCCCTGAGGCCATTTCTCTGGCCCCCTGCTGCACTTCCAGAAGGAGCACCTTTTTCATTGCTGGTCAGTGAGAAGAGCACATATGTGGTGGCCCTCCAACAGTATGAGGGACAGTGAACTGGCCCCCTGTGTAAAAAGTTTGGGAACCCCTGGATTATACCAAATGAGATCGAAACAGTTATCAAAAAACTTCCAACAAAGATAAGTCCTGGGCCTGATGGCTTTAGAAGTGAATTCTACCAAATATTTAAAAAAGAACTAACTCCTATCCTTCTCAAGCTATTTCAAAAAATTCAAGAGGAAGGAAGACTTTCAAGCTCCTTTTATGAGGAGAGCATAATTCTGATTCCAAAACCAGGTAAAGATAATAGAAAGAAAAAAAATTATAGGCCAATATCCCTGATGAATATAGATGCAAAAATCCTCAACAAAATATTAGCAAACTGAATCTAACAATATATGGAAAAAATCATACACCATGATCAAGTGGGATTTATTCTGGAGAGGCAAGGCTGCTACAATATTTGCAAATCAATCAATTTGATTCATCACATAAACAAAAGGAAGGAGAAAAACCACATGATAATTTCAATAGATGCAGAAAAAGCATTTGATAAAATTCAGCACCCATTCATGATCAAAACTTTCAGCAAAGTGGGAATACAGGGAACATACCTCAACATGATAAAAGCCATATATGACAAACCCACAGCCAACATCATACTCAATGGGCAAAAATTAAAAGCAATCCCCTTAAGATCAGGAACAAGGCCACTCTTATTCAACATAGTCCTGGAACTCCTAGCCACAGCAATCAGACAAGAAGAAAAAATAAAAGGTATTCAAGTTGGAAAAAAAGAATTAAACCTTCATTATTTGCAGATGATATGATATTGTATATAGAAAACCCTAAAGTCTCAGTCAAAAAACTACTGGACCTGATAAATGAATTCAGCAAAGTGGCAGGATATAATATTCATACTCAGAAATCAGAGGCATTTTTATACACCCACAATGAACTGTCAGGAAGAGAAATTAAGGAAACAATCCCTTTCACTATTACAACCAAAAAAATAAAGTACCTAGGAGTAAATTTAACCAAGGAGACTAAAGACTTATACTCGAAAAATTATAAAACATTGATAAAAGAAATCAAGGAAGATACAAACAAGTGGAAGTATATACTGTGCTCATGGTTAGGAAGAATAAACATCATTAAAATGTTTATATTACCCAAAGCAATTTATAAATTCAATGCAATACCAATTAAAATACCAATGACATACTTTAAAGATATAGATCACATATTCCAAAAATTTATATGCAACCAAAAAAGAATATGAATAGCCTCAGCAATCTTAAAAAAGAAGAATAAAGTGGGAAGTATCACACTTCCTGATATCAAGTTATATTACAAGGCCATTGTACTCAAAACAGCCTGGTACTGGCATAAGAACAGACATATAGATCAATGCAACAGAACAGAGAACCCAGAAATAAACCCACAACTCTATGGACAACTGATATATGACAAAGGAGGTAAGGGCATACAATGGAGTAAAGACAGCCTCTTTAATAAATGGTGTTGGGAAAATTGGACATCTACTTGCAAAAAAATGAAACTAGACCACAAACTTAAACCATTCATAAAAATAAACTCAAAATGTATAAAAGACTTAAATGTAAGCCGTGAAACCATAAGCATCTTAGAAGAAAACATAGGCAGTAAGCTCCCTGACATCTCTCGCAGCAATATATTTGCTGATTTATCTCCGCAGGCAAGTGAAATAAAAGACAGGATGAACAAATGGGACTATATCAAACTAAAAAGCTTTTGCACAGCTAAAGACAATAAGAACAGAATAAAAAGACGAACTACACAATGGGAGAACATATTTGACAATACGTCTGATAAGGGGTTAATAACCAAAATTTATAAAGAACTTGTAAATCTCAACACCAGGAAGACAAACAATCCAATCCAAAAATGGGCAAAAGAAATGCATAGACACTTCTCCAAAGAGGACATACAGATGGCCAATAAGCACATGAAAAAATGCTCAACATCACTAATCATTAGAGAAATGCAAATTAAAACCACAATAAGATATCACCTCACACCAGTCAGAATGGCGCTCATCAACAAAACAACACGAAATAAGTGCTGGCAAGGATGTGAAGGAAAGGGAACCCTCCTGCACTGCTGGTGGGAATGCAGACTGGTACAGCCACTGTGGAAAACAGTATGGAGATTCCTCAAAATTTAAAAATCGAACTGTCTTTTGACCCAGCTATCCCACTTTTAGGAATATACCCTAAGAACACCATAGCACTGTTCCAAAAAAAGAAATGCACCCCCATGTTTATGGCAGCATTGTTCAGAATAGCGAAGATCTGGAAACAGCTGAAGTGTCCATCAGTGGACAAGTGGATAAAAAAGCTTTGGTACATATATACTATGGAATACTACTTAGCCATAATAAATTATGACATCAAATCATATATAATAACATGGGTGGACCTTGATAACATTATATGAAATGAAATAAGTAAATTAGAAAAAACTAAGAATAATATGAATCCATACATAGATGGGACATAAAAATGAGACTCAGAGACATGGACAAGAATGTGATAGGGGTGCAATGAGGAGAGAGATGGGGTGGGGGAAGGGAGGGGCACAAAGAAAACTAGATAGAACGTGACAGAAGACAATTTGACTTTGGGTGAGGGGTATGCAACATAATCAAATGTCAAAATAATCTGGTGATGTTTTCGGTGAACATATGTACCCTGATTTATCAATGTCACTGCATTAAAATTAATAAAAAAGTAATAAAATCAAAAATAAAAATAAAATGCCAAAGATTAAAGACAAGGAAGGAATCTTTTAAAAAGCAAGAAAAAGCAGTTTGTTACCTACAATGGAACTCCCATAAGTTTCTCAGCTGATTCCCTAACAGAAACACTTCAGGCCAAAGGTATTGCCAAGAAATGTTGAAAGTGATAAAAAACAAAGACCTACAACAAAAACTACTTTAACCAGAAAAGCTATGATTTAATATTGAGAAAGAAATAAAGACCTTCACAGATAAGAAAAAGCTAAAGGAGTTTGTTACCACTGAACTAGTATTACAAGAAATGTTAAAGAGCCTGGAAGAAGAAAGAAGAAAGAAAAAGAAAGAAGAAGAATCCCTGGTCAATTGGCTCAATGAATAGAACATTGGCCCAGCTTGCGGATGCCCTTGAATTCAAACCCCAAAGAGGGCACACATTAAAAGCAACCATCTGCTTCTCTTCCCCTCCCTCTCCCCCTTCTCTCTCTCTTCCTCTCTTGCAACCAGCGGCTTGACTGGTTCTAGTGTCTGCCCTGGGCACTGAGAATAGCTTGGTTGGTCGAAGAGTCAGCCTCAGGTGCTGAGGACAGCTCAGTTGATTAAAGCATCGGTGCAGATGAAGATTGCCACGTGGATTGTGGTCAGGCACATGTGGGAGTCTGTCTCTCTATCTTTCCTGCTCTCACAAAGAAGAAGAAGAGGAAGAAAAGGAAGAAGATCAGGAGGAAGAGAAGGAAGAGGAAGAAGAAGGGGAAGAAGGAGAAGAAAAGATAGTTAAAAGAATTAAGTGACAATAAATACGTACCCATCAATAACACTTTAAATGTAAATGGATTAAATGCTCCAGTCAAAACACATAGAGTTGTTGAATGTATAAGAAAACAAGACCCATTTACATATATGCTGTCTACAAGAAAAATCTCAAATAAATAATCTAACCCTAAACTTCAAAGAATTAGAGAAAAAACAACAAACAAGGCCCAGAGTAAATAAAAAGAAGGAAATAATAAAGATTAGAGTGGAAATAAATGGTATAGAGACTAAAAAATAATAGAAAATATCAATGAAATCTAGAGCTGGTTCTTTGAAAAGATATACAAGAGTGACCCACCTTTAACCCTTTGAGTAGTAAGTGTTTTTCATGCACGCTGAGCCCTGGAAGTGAGTTTTCCAAAAAATGAAATTAGTTCCAGTTACAGTTTTATTAACTTAAAATTGTGTTTGTTTGATAACCAATTTATGGAAACAAGAAGAACATACATTTGCCTTTTTTTAATGTTGCCTTACACATTGTTAAAATAAATTGATCGTACTCTGGATGGTCAGTAGGCACAAGGATGTACATGAACGTTTGTACTACTCAAAGGGTTAACTAGATTCATCAAGAAAAAACAAGAGGGGACCCAAATAAATATAGAAATGAAAGAGAAGTAACAACTGACACCACAGATACAAACAATTGTGAGAAAATACTATGAGCAACTATATGCCAACAAAGTGGACAACCTGGCCAAAACAGATAAATTCCTAGAAACATACACTCTTTCAAAATTAAATCAGAATCAGAAAACCTGAATTGACCAAGTACACTAATCAAGAAACTTCTAGTAAACAAATGTCCTAGACTGGATGGTTTCACAGGCAAATTTTATCTAATATTCAAGGAATAATTAATACCTATTCTTTGACTATTTCACAAAATTCAAGAGGATGGAAGACTTTTAAGCTCTTTTTTTACGAGGTCAGCATTATTCTAATTCCAAAAACAGATAAAGAGACTACAAAGAAAGAAAATTAAAGGCCAACATCCCTGATAAACATAGATGCTGAAATCCTCAACAAAATAATAGCAAACCAGATCCAGCAATCCATTAAAAAGATCATACATCATGATCAAGTGCGATTTATTCTGGGGATACAAGGTTGGTATAATATTTGCAAATTAATAAATGTTACCTATCACATAAACAAAATGAATAAAAATCACATGATTATATCAATAGAGGAAGATTAAAAAAGCATTTATGGTATGAACTCTCAGCAAAGTGGGAACAGGGGGATCATTCTTCAACATAATAAAGACCATATATGACAAACCCACAGTTAACATCATACTCAATAGGCAAAAACTATAAGTGTTTTCCTTAAGATCAGGAACATGATATGATGTCCACTTTCACTGCTCTTAATCTATACCAGGGGTCCCCAAACTATGGCCCGCGGCCCCCTGAGGCCATTTATCCGGCCCCACTGCACTTCCGGAAGGGGCACCTCTTTCATTGGTGGTCAGTGAGAGGAGCATAGTTCCCATTGAAATACTGGTCAGTTTGTTGATTTAAATTTACTTGTTCTTTATTTAAAATATTATATTTGTTCCCATTCTGTTTTTTTTTTACTTTAAAATAAGATATGTGCAGTGTGCATAGGGATTTGTTCATAGTTTTCTTTATAGTCTGGCCCTCCAACGGTCTGAGGGACAGTGAACTGGCCCCCTGTGTAAAAAGTTTGGGGACCCCTGATCTACACAATACTGAAAGTCCTATCTACAGCAATCAGACAAGAAGAAGAAAGAAGAGGCATTGGAATTGGAAAAGAGGAAGTAAAATTGTCATTATTGGCAGATGACATGCTAGTGTATATAGGAAACCCTAAAGACTCCACCGAAAACCACTAGATCTAATAAATGAATCCAGCAAAATAGCAGGATATAAAATTAATATTCAAAAATTGGTGGCATTTTTATTCACCAATAATGAACTATCTATCATAAAGAGAAATAAAATAATCTCACTTACCATTACAACATAAAAATAAAGTATGTAGAAATAAATCAAGAATGTAAAAGACCTGTACTTGGAAAATTATAAGATACTGAAGAAAGAAACTGAGAAAGATACAAATAAGTAAAAACATATATCATGTTCATGGATAGGAGAATTTAACATAAAAATAATAAAATAAAATAAAATTGACTTTGTGATTGTAAAAAAAAAGGAATTAAGAAGCTTTTGCATAGCAAAAGAAACCATCACAACATAAAAGGGAACCTACTGAGTGGGAGAACATAGTTTCCAATTATATATCTGATCAGGGTTAATTTCCAAGATATATGGTAAACTTGTACAACTCAATACCAAGAAGACAAAAAAAATTTTTAAATGGGACAAGGACTTGAATAGACATTTCTCCAAACAGAACACAAAGTTGGCCAGTAGACATAGGAAAAAATGCTCAATGTCACTAATCATCAGAGAAATGCAAACTAAAACCACAATGAGATATCGCCTCACACCTGTCGGAATGGTGCTCATCAATAAATCAACAAACAACAAGTGCTAGCGAGGATATGGAGAAAAGGAAACCCTTGTGTACTGTTTGTGGAAATGCAGACTGATGCAGCCACTGTGGAAAACAGTATAGAGTTTCCTCAAAAAATTAAAAATGGTACTGCCTTTTGACCCAGTAATCCTACTTCTGGAAATATATCTGAAGAAATCCAAAACACAAATTTGAAAGAATATCATTGCAGCATTATTTACACCAGCCAACATCTGGAAACAGCCCAAATTCCCAACAGTAAGTGAGTAGATAAAAAAGCTGTAGTATATTTACATAATGGACTACTACTCAAAGCCATGAAGAAAGAGAAAGAAGGAAGATGGAAGAAGAAGGAGAAGGAGGAGGAGAAGAAAGAGGAGAAGTAGGAGGAGAAGAAGAAAGAAGAGAAAGAAGAAAGGAGGAGAGCCTGATCAGGCAGTGGCACAGTGGATAGAACATCGGACTGGGACATAGAGGCCCCAGGTTTGAAACCCCAAGGTCGCCATATTGAGCACGGGTTCATTTGGTTTGAGCAAGACTCACCAGCTTGAGCCCAAGATCTCTGGCTTGAGCAAGGGGTTACTCAGTCTGCTGTAGCCCCCCGGTCAAGGCACATATGAAAAAGCAATCAACGAACAAATAATGTGCTTCAATGAAGAATTGATGCTTCTCATCTCTCTCCCTTCCTGTCTGTCCCTATCTGTCCCTCTCTCTGTCTCTGTCACACACAAAAAAAAAGGAGGAGGAGAAAATCTTACCTTTTGCAACAGGACAGATGAACCTAGAGATTTTAATGCTAAGTTAAATAAGCCCATCACAGAAAGACTAATACCATATGATCTCACTTACATGTGGAATCTAATGAACAAAATAAACTGACAAACACAATAAAAACAAAGGCATGGATACATGGAACAAACTAACAGCTGTCAGAGGACAGGGGGGTTGAGTGGCTGGACGAAAGAAGGTGAAAGAATAAACAAAACACACACACATATATATTTATAACATATAGACACAGACAACAGTGTGGTAAAAGCCCGATGGAAAGGGTTAGGGTGGGTGGGCAAAGGGGATTAATGGGATGGAGAGAGACTGCTTTGGGCAATGGGTGAATGATGCAGTGTGCAGATGATGTTTTGTCGAGTTGTATACTTGAAACCTATATAGTTTTGTAAACCAATGTCACTGCAATAAATTCAATAAAAAAATAAAAATAAAACAATTATACAAAAGATAAAGAAGGACCTAGCAACTCCTCTTCTGGGTATTTATTTGAAGAAACCCAAAAAACTATATTAAAAGACATATATACATCCATATGTTTATTGAAGTGTTATTTACATTAGCCAAGATAAGGAAGCAACCTAAGTGTGCATCAATAGATGAAGAAGAATTGGTGCATATATACAATAGAATATGACTCAGTCATAAAAAAGAATAAAATCTTGTTTTCTGCAACAACATGGGTGAACCTAGAGGGTATTACGCTAAATGAAATAAGTCAGACAGAAGACAGAGAAAGACAAATGCTAGATAATTCCACTTTTTTGTGGAATATAAAATAAATAAATAAATATACAAGCAGAACAAAAACAGACTCATAGACAGAAAAAGGTTGCCAGATGGAAGGCAGGTTATGGGGAGAGCAGAAATGGTGAAGGGATTTAGAGGTATAAATTGGTAATTACAGAAGAGTCACAGGGATGTAAAATACAGCATAGGGAATATAATCAATAAATTATAATAATTATATATGGTGTCGATAGGAACTAGATTTATTAGGGTGATAAGTTATATAAGTTATATAAATGTCTAGTCACAGGGTTGTGCACATGAAACTGATATACCATTGACTGTCAACTGTAATTTAAAAATAAGAAAATAATAAAAAAAGGAATAAAGCTTCAGTCTATGTGTAAAATTTGGGGGGGATTAGAAAACACAACTTTACATATGGCAGGTCAATTGAATTATAAACAGTTTATATTTGCTTGTTAGTGGTGTCACTTAAGCTAATAAACAGATAGACCAGCCATTGATGTCAGTAAGGTAAGTGTTCATGTGCATTAAAATTTGGGCAAGATGTTTTGGTAACTACTGTGCAGTTATTTTAATAGTGGCCATCTTTGCCATTTAAGATAATTTTTACTTATAACAATGCTTTCCCATCACTCACTTACTAGTGAAACTTGTATTCACAAGTATACTCAAGAAAATTAGATCTGATAAAATGCCATGAAGAATGCTGCACAACCACCACAGTCTGTCATGCTGCTAATTTAGGAAAGTGCAGTTTCTCCTGAGTTACTTCTATTACATTTGTGATAACATTTGAACAAAAGCATCATTAAAGTCAAAAATTTTCATGATTACAAGGTTTCACATTTATTTCTATGAGAGATTATATTATTAATTCTGTGATTTTAAATATATAAGGACTTCAGGAAGCTATCCCTCTCATAATTTCTTGTAACAAGTGCATTTTTGTGTGTGTGATGGACCATGCCACTCAAGCATAGCAAGACACACCTACTCAAAGCAAGTGATATTTCTACTCTAACTGTGTGAGCCTATCAACAGCCTTTGTTTATCACATCACAGAACATACTGCTGGGCAAGAAAGAATTCCATGAGAATTTGGAATTTATTATCAGACATATTTTAGCATATTTTCTTATTAAAATGTATGTTTTAGGACTTGAAGCACGTAGTAGAAACTTTGAGCGCTATCTATAGTATGACTTTTTTATTTTAATTTTCAACTTTAGACTTAAGTTTGTCACCAAACCCAATGGAGAAGGTGAAAGAGCAGAAGCAGAGTCCTATGTATTACCTAGACAATGCACAATCATACTTGGTTCTGCACACTTACTTCTTGCATACAGATGAGTTAAAAAAAGAGATCGAACAACAGTGTCAATTCTGGATGCATAAAATTACTTTTATTTTTTAAAATAAACAAACAGTAAATCTCTAAATTCTTCATATTTAATATATAGAATCCCATAGTATCAGAGCCAAGCTGAAAGTCTTTAGAGAGTATCTAACTTAAAACCACCCATTTTACATGGGAGGAAAACTGAGCTCCAGAGTGGGAGAAGTATGTAAGTTGGTGTTTAATGAATTGAAGTTCAATGAACTGTCTTTATACCTCACTGTCATAAATAACCCATGTTTAAGTTATCTGTTGCACACATCTGGAATATTATAAAATGGGGCAGGGCTGACTCAGAGCATGACATAAGATTCTTAATTATTAGCTAGCGCTAAAATTTTTAGCCATTTTAAACTTTGCAAAACTCTGATTTACTACTGCTGGCAAAGTTTTTATTAACTGAGAGTGAATATCCACCTTTAGAACAATTTATGTTTTCATATAATTACAGAACTTTTTGGCTGGAAGGGTTCTCTAAGTTTCAATCCTCTTTCAAGCTAACCTATTTCTCTATATATGATATTGGAATCTTCTCTGTAACATCCACGCCCAGTGGTCACTTAGGTATCTGTTTGGATACATTCCATCTTTGAGAACTCTTGACTGTTAAAAGGATTTTCTTTAATTGTACCCAAATTTATATCACTTTGATCTCTCTATCCACTATCCCTACCAGGGGTACTACATTTTGACAACACATAAAACATATCTTATCTCTCTCTTCCATATGATAGGTTTTCAGAGCAAGGAGGATGGTGAACATATGGTTTCTCCTCTCCAAGCAAAGCAGCTCTGTTTCCTTTAGACACTACTCATATGACATGTTTGGGAGAAGGGAAAGCATAGGGATAAAGAGTACAGTCTTTGGCACCACACTCTGAGGTTCAAATCTCATAATCATAACCTGTTGTGTTATATTTGATACTGATATCCTCTCTGTATCTCAGTTTCCCCCATCCATAAAAAAAATAGTAATGCTATTGATTCCATAGTATTGCAAAGAATAAAACAAATTATGTATGGAGCACTGAGGCAAATTGGGTGATCATTGTTTCCGACTTTTTATATCCTCCCTGTATTAGAAGTATACATTCATGCTTTTTGCCAGGTATGCAGAGCTACTATGGGTGGAGCATACATCCCCATCCCAGTGATGTTGGGTTTAGACCAATGACTTGCTTTAGCCAATGTAATGTTAGCATAAGTGATGTAATCAGAAACTTTAAATGTACTTGTGTAGTTTGCTTGCTCTCTTTTGCTGTGATGATCTGCCTTAAGAATATGCCCTCAGGGAGTCACCAGTCCAAGAAAGATAAGGAGACACACAAAGCAGACTTGAATCCAATCTGAATTCTAAAGTCAAGCTTAGCCTATCTCAACCAAGTTCAGCAGAGCCACAGTGGATGCACAGACTTTTAGGAAAATTTTTTTTTTCTGTCATAAGCCATTGAGTCTCTAAGGTTGTCTGTTACAATATTGGTTGACTATTGCTACAATATGTTGCATAAAAAACTACCCCAAAACTCATGTACAATAATAAGCATTTACTTCTAGCTCTCTTGCCTGGTTGACTGGAATTCAGCTGATTTATGCTGGTCTTGGCTGTGAATCACTTCAAAAGCCACAGATTGGGTCAGGGTCTGCTCCAAATACATCCTCCTCAGCCCAGAAGCTATTCAAGACATATTTATCTTATGGTAAAAAGAAAGAGTGCTAGAGGGCAAACCCAACTAAAAAAACATAAAAGAATAAAAGCTGTATTTTTGCCTATCACATCAACTAGCTTACCACTGGTCTAAGAAAACCATGTGCCCAAGTACGAAGTTAATAGGAGGAAAAGTATACTTTGTGGACCTTAAGTCCAAGGAAGCACACAACCATGTTCAACCTTAATGGGGTGGGAAAGTTTACTTTTCTAATGGATTTGAGGAGACGAAGTGAATATTTAACTAAACCATAATCTAATCTACCAGTCATTCAGCAAAAAATAACACAAGCTCTCAACAAAATGTTTGGTATATAGAAATTGGTAAACAAATTCTAGCTATCATAATTAAACATCATCACAATAATTTGGTTCCTTTCTATTTCTGTTAGTCTCCTATAAATGAAGTTTGTTACTATCCTTCTCAAAACTAAGATGTTAATACAGAAAACAATAGTTATAAATGGTCTAACTTGGTGAAATTATAATAGTTCTCATTCTAGGTATTTTTCTTATTCTAAAATGACCTGAGCATTAAAGATTTTGGTAGTCCATCACTCTCATCTAAAATCATAGTTCTCTTTCATACAGACTGATGTTTAAACATTGCTTTCCATTAAGTGATAGATCATTTAGTTGCAAAGCCTATTCAGATATTTGGGGGCCCTGATTTTATCACCTTCGCATCATACATGTATTCTCTATCTTCATCCAAATCATTGAGAAAAGTGTTTCACTGACAACAACATAGGAGGGAAGGACTCAACTAAAGCAGAGAAGCTGTGGAATCCCTACCCATAAAAACAAGGCTGACTGCTTCCGGGAAGAGTAGACCTCCTGAAAACCCTGACAATTCTATGAGTTCATTATTCTTTCCATGTTCTTCCTGAGCAGCTGCTTGCAGCCTGTGCTGAGGCTATGAGTCTGTGGGGAAAGGAGGGTGGAGGGCCAAATCTGGAAGCAAAGAAAACTATGCTGCTGGACAGGAAATAATGGGTCCTGCAAGCTGTCCTCAAATAAAGGAACAACACCATGGGGTTGAAAGAGCAGCAACAGTAGTGCAGTACAAATCCTTTGCTAGAATGGCAGACTTTTCATTGACAATAAAGACTGACCACTTAGGCTGAGGAAGGCAATCTTAGGAATATTTGACAAGACAAACTCCAAGAACAGAAAATATTTATCACAATTCAAAATATAGAGACTTGTATTCATATTATTAACTTTGCTTTGCTGGTTTTAAAAAAAGTAATAATTGGCCCTGGCTAGTTGTCTCAGTGGATAGAGCATCGGTGGCATATTGATGTCCCGGTTCTATTCCCAGTCAGGGTACACAAGAGAAGAGACCATCTGCTTCTCTCTCCTCCCTCTCCACCTTCTCTCCCTCTTCCCCTCCAACAGCCAGTGGCTCAACTGGTTTGAGCCCAAGAGCAGAGGATAGCTCAATTGGAGCACATCAGCCTCGGGTGCTAAAAATAGCTTGGTTGATTCGAGCATCAGGCCTAGACAGGGGTTGGCAGGTAGATCCCAGTCAGGGTGCATGTGGGAGTCTGTCTCACTGTCTCCTCTCCTCTCACTTAAAACAAAAAAAGGCAATACTTGAACATGAAAAAAAAAATCAATGATACAAAAGGATATATAGTAAAAAATGGTCTCCCTCTTACCTCTGGCCAAACCCTAGAGGCAACAGTTGTTACTCAGGTTCTGCCATAGTTCTGCAGAGGTATTTCCATATAATTGCAAGCATATTTAATATATAATATTTGATAATCAAAAGGAAGCAGAGCATATAGACTCATTTAATTTTGAATATTTATTTTGTACCTAGCAAGAGTAGATCATCTGAGTTACACATATGAGGTTCCTGAGGTCACAAGGCTAATTGATTTGTCAAAGTCATAATAAGTCTATTAAGTGTCTGAGCTGAAAAGCCAGACCCAAGTAAAACCTAAGCATAATAGGCATGAATTCACATAAAGGAAAACAACCACTACACTATTTAGAGAAGATTTTCCAAATCTTCAAATAGGTTGTAGTCATTTAAAGGGGGCAAAAAGAGTTGTTTGGTTGCGACTATGACCCAAATCCATGCCCTGCAACATTAGCCACACCACGGCAGCTTAAAAGAGTGACAGATGATTTCTTTTTTTGCACTTTGTGAGTTGGGGATCTGGTATTTCTCAAAACCCAAAAATATTCTAACCAAAAACTGTCCTAAGGAAAAGGAAATGTTTCAATTTGAAATCTTTAATTAAAACCACATTCATAATTCTAAGTATTTAAAAAGAAAGTAAAAGAAGAAATTTAGTTTTGCACATCACAGAGATCATAATAAACACAGAACTTTGCCAAAAGACATGCCTCCAGCTGCACTGAAGAAACATCAGCGTGGACTAGCACTGCAGCTTTAGCAAGAGAAAGACTGCAGGCAGTCATGTACGGAAAGGCAAACAACCGTAATGTAAAACTCATGTTCCCTGTTGGAACAGAATTCTGCAGAAATGCATCTTACAGAGAGAGAGAGAACTGCAGTTGTTCCCCAGTATTAATTCAAACACTGTCAGCTGTAAGTCTATTTTCTTGAGGTCCACCATGGCCACAGACGGTTGCTCCATAAAACCATTGTCATTTTGGGACAAGCCCAATCAACTTGTGCCTGAAAATAATTCTCATGGGTCTTTATACTGCAGAGCTCATTACTTTAGGGATTTCCCAGGGCTCCACATGCCTGGCTGCCTGATCCAATAAAGGGAATGCACGTTCATTTTGCCAGAATACACATTATAGTAGAAGAAAAATCCTTTAAAATTCCTGTAATTCCTAAGAAATCTATTGCCTCGAATATGGAATGATATATCTGTTAGAGAGAAAGTGGGTCCTTACCAGTCACCAGAATAATGCTTTCTAGTTTATCTATCAAAAATGTTTATGGTTAAACTTTTTATAGAAGTTTACACCAGAAGCTTGAAAGAGTAGCTGTACTATAAAGGAAATCAAAGATTAGGAGTATCTCTTACAGAACACAGATGTGTGAAACACCTTAAAACAACTACTAAATAAAGAGAAGTAAATAAAAATGCTTGGGATCAGGGATACTTATACCAACTTCCATAGCTTTTATTACCATCTACATGCTGAAGCCTTCCAAATCTCACTGGCACTCTCACCTGTGCTCTAGACCCGTGTATTCCCTACTTTGACAACTTCACATTTCATAGACATCTCAAATGCAATACACCCAAAGTCAATCCTATCTTGTCCTCCTCCAAATATGTTCTTTTTAGAAATCTCTCTTCAGTAGAGAACAATATTCTCCCACTTGCTGAACAAAGAAACAGAAAAGTCATCCCTCACTTCTCTCTCTTTCTTTCCTCCCTCCCCAGACATTTAATCTATCACCCAATCCATCTCACTCATCTACTTCTTTCAGCCCCACTGTCACACTGTACTCCAGTCTCTACAGCCACCCACTGGGGCATCTACATTAGCCTCCGAACTGTTCTCTCTGCCTCTTGCCCATTTCAATTCATTCTTATCTTGGAGTCAGAGTAATCTCTTAATAATACAAAATTGAGTAAATCTCTTCTTTGCTTACAAAACATCAGTGCTTTCCCATTACTGCTGGGATAAAGCATCATAATCTTAACATGGCCTACCTACCTCTGCCAATTTCTGATCTCTGCATCATTCTCCAGTTTTCTCATAGCTCCTCACATGGCAACTCCCTCTAGTTCCATTCTAATCAAACTAAATAAACTGTTTAATCAACTGGACATACTAGTATCTCTCTTACTTCTGGGTCACTGAACTGTCTCTTTCTTCAGTCTGGAATATTTTGTCACTTTTAATCACCTTGTCCTGTTTATCTCTTATTCATCCACCAAGAAATAAAGTCCATGAGAGCCAGTTGCCTACCTTGTCTGTCTTGCTCAGCTTTGCCACCTTAGTTCCTAGGGCAATGCATGTATATGACAGATGTTCAATAAACATCTGTTGAATTACTAAATGAATCTTTCATGTCTTAGCACAAATATCACTTCCTTAAGGAGGCCTCCAAGACAAAAAATTAGATCCTTTTATTATACACTCCTAATTGCATCCTGTACATGAGCTGTGACCTATTGTAGAAACTACTTCCAGACAATAAGTTGGAGATGTTTGTTTCCCTTTTCTTAGTGATCACAGTCTTGTGTTGCCTATTGTCCAAAATCTAAAACGTGTCTATATGTAATGTGTCCACCTTTTTAGTTGTTTAAGTCAAAAGCATAATTCTGGTTCCTTTTATTCCATCTTGGCTGGAAGTGAACATTTCAAGTCCATTTTAAAGACTAGAACTCACATAGTTTACTTGTAATTCCTATTTATTAGAATTCTCTGTTGTTTAGAATCTATTTCTCCCCTGAAGCTAACTAACCTTTTTTCCCTTGATACCCTCTTGAACCTACATACTAGTTTCCATTGAGCTAAGACTTTATCTTGTTGATTTTTATTTCTAAATCTCCAGAGACCAGAACAGCACACGGAACATATAGACACTGAATAAAGTAGAAGTTCAATGAAAACTGTCCCAGAACACCCTCACTCGTATATCTGTCACCCAGCCTAAAGTAGGACATAGACCTTGAAATGTCAATCCTACAAATAACTGGTGCATTTGTTTTGGAAGTGAACATATTCACATTTAATTTTTAACTATTTCACTTCTTTATCAGTTAATTCTTCATAATGATTAAACCCTACTGATTATTTAATTTATCACCTATCTACTTTTGAAAAACAACTAGCATTTATTTTCAGTTATGATTCACAGCCACTATACTAAGCACTAACTGATTTAATTCTCTCATCAAACTTATGAGATGCTGTGTATTATTATTCTCATTAAATTGATGAGAAAATAAAGCATAGAAATATTAAGTGAAATGTCAAGATAACATAGCTGGGACACAATGGAGCCAAGGTTTGAACACATACAGTTTGAGCATGTGTACTTTATCCTGCATAAACTTCCTCTTAATACTTTCCAGTTCTAAATAGAATTACAGATGGCTTAAGATATGAAATATTTTGTTAAAATAGAAATTTAAAATAAAAGTCACAGTGACAGGAAGCTTGTATTTCCTTCAAAATCTAGGTTAATATATGTTATTGTAAAACAACATTAATTTTAGTTCTAAACTTTTTATCACTTAAAAGTCTAAGGGAAACTCAATGAGTGTGCCAAATAAATTTTATTTTGTTATAAAAGGATGTTAATTCATCTTCTAAAATGCAGCAAGTTCTTATATAATAGGTATTTCACAACAAAATAAAGTTTTTGAGGATGGTTTCATAAAATATTCAATAGCATTTCCTAAAATAAAGCCATGTCCAATTAACTCCAGAAGTATAACAAAAAACTCAATGAAAGCATATATGCAGAATAAGAAGTCATGAGATTCAGACAAATATTCATCTGTTAACTAGTATGAAAATAGAATTTGGAATTCATAGAAAGGTAGAGCAAGAGTATTCTTGTGCCCAGCTTCTTCAATTCTTAATGCTCTCAGCTAAGATTGTGGCAACAACTATATAAGTAACATTGCAGGAAAAGCTCTCTAGTGAGAGTCTAAAGTGAAGACATTCTATTGTGGCTGCTTGTGAAAAGATCCATATGCTTTGAATATGAACGTACTGTTGACAATGTTACCATTTTATTATTAAAATAACTAGAAAATTTCACCTTAAATCTGCTTAGAAAATAACTACAGGGTGGCTGATAAATGGCTCAACATTTTTCTCAAAAAGTGAAATACATAGAAAAAGTGAGTTTTGGCCAAGGAAATTCTATTAGCTTATGTACCAGTTATCTGCATTGATTCATTACTCAACAAATAAGTATAGAGTTCTTGCTATGCGCCAGGCTATGTGCAAATCCACTGGTCACAGTCTTTGGAATAGTTTCATGCAACATTTGATTTGGGAAAGAATGCCTCTTATGACTTTATTAGAACTGGCTAACTCACTTGTAACTAACACCATAGCATAGTACAGGGGTCCTCAAATTTTTTACACAGGGGGCCAGTTCACTGTCCCTCAGACCGTTGGAGGGCCGGACTATAAAAAAAACTATGAACAAATCCCTATGCACACTGCACAGATCTTATTTTAAAGTAAAAAACAAAACGGGAACAAATACAATATTTAAAATAAAGAACAAGTAAATTTAAATCAACAAACTGACCAGTATTTCAACGGGAACTACGGGCCTGCTTTTGGCTAATGAGATGGTCAATGTGCTCCTCTCACTGACCACCAATGAAAGAGGTGCCCCTTCCGGAAGTGCGGTAGGGGCCAGATAAATGGCCTCAGGGGGCCGCATTTGGCCCGCGGGCCGTAGTTTGGGGACCCCTGGCATAGTACTTTCCAGTACTTAGTCATCTACATTCATGATTTTGGCTATAGCCTCCTACTGCCTACTCCAGTATTTATTTAGTATCTTTTCTATGTTGACCATTTTTATAATTCTCAACTTTTATTTAATGTAAATTTAATCTCCTACTACAATGGAAAATTATTATCAATTGCCAAATTAAATACAATAGCTAACACTAATTGAATATTTGCTACTATTTGGTACTATTTTAGTGCTTAACATGTATAAGCTCTATTTTAAATTTATTTAGAAATTAAATTTAGTGGGGTGACATTGATAAAAATGAATACGTAGGTTTCAGGTAAACAACCTCTATAGCATTTGAGCTGTTGATTGCGTTGTGTACCCATCACCCAAAGTCAAATCACTATGTCACCATATATTTGTCTCTCTTTACCACCCACCCTCTAACGTCCCCCCAGTAACCACTTCACTTTCACCTATGCCCAAGAGTCTCAGTTTTATATCCCACCCATGTGTGCAATCATATAGCTCTTAGTTTTTTCTGATGTCCTTACTTCACTTAGTATAATGTTTTCAAGATTCATCCATGTTGTCATACATGGCAATATATTATCATTTCTTATGGCTAAATAGTATTCCATTGTACAATATATATATACCAAATCTTCTTTATCCAGTCCTCTATAGGGGGACACTCCGGTTGGTTCCATGTCTTGGTCACTGTGAATAGTGTTGCGATGAACCTGGGGGGGCGGCGGTACATGTGTCTTTGAGTACCGATGCTTTTGAAATTTTTAGGTAGATGCCGAGTAGAGGAATTGCTGGGTCATATGGTAGATCTATTCTTAATTTTTTGAGGAACCACCAAACTTTCCTCCATAATGGCTGTCCTAGTTTACATTCCCATCAGCAGTGAATGAGGGTTCCTTTTTCTCCACAGCCTCTCCAACACTTGTTATTACCAATTTTGTTGATAACAGCCAAACTAACAGGTTTGAGGTGATATCTCATTATAGATTAATTTGCATTTCTCTAAAAGCTAGAGAAGATGAGAACCTTTTCATGTATCTGTTGGCCATTTGTATATTTTCTTGGGAGAAGTGTCTGTTCAGGTCCTCTCCTCATCTTTTATTTGGATTGTTTGCTTGTTTGTTATTGAGCTTTGTGAGGTTTTTTTTATATATTTTAGATATTAACCCCTTTATCAGACTGTTCTTTGTGAATATATAATTTCCCATTTGGTTGGTTGCCTTTTTGTTTTGTTGTTGGTTTCTTTTGCTGTGCAGAAGCTTTTTAGTTTAAGATAGTCCCATTCACTTACTTTTATTCCTTTACTTTCCTTGCCCTTGAGGTCAAATTCATAAATTTTCTATGGCCAAGGTCCATAGTGTAATATTTATGTTTTCTTCTATATAATTTAGATCTTATATTTAGGTCTTTAATCCATTTTGAATTAATACTGGTATATGGGGACCAGGTGTAGTCAAGTTTCATTCTTTTGCATATAGCTTTTCAATTTTTCCAGCACCATTTATTGAAGAAGCTTTCTTTTCTCCACTGTATATTTTTTGCCTCCTTTGTCAAAAATTACTTGTCTGTATATATGCTGTTTTACTTCTGAGCTCTCGATTTTGTTCCATTGGTCTCTATGTCTGTTTTTTTGCCAATCCCATGCTGTTTTGATTATCATGGCTCATAGTATAATTTTAACTCAGGTAGTGTGATACCTCTGGCTTCATTTTTTATTCTCAGGATCGTTTTGGCTATTCAGGGTCTTTTTTGGTTACATATAAACCTGGTGCTTTTTTGTTTTATTTCTTTAAAAACTGGCATTGAGATTTTGATGGCGGTTGCAGTAAATTTGTATATTGCTCTGGGTAATATAGTCATTTTAACTATGTTGAGTCTTCCAATCCATAAACATGAAATATTTTTTTCCATTTCATTGTGTCTTTTCAATTTCTTTCAATATGCTTTTTTAGTTTTCAGTATATAGGTCCTTCACATCCTTTGTTAAGTTTGTTCCTAGGTATTTTATTTTTGTTGTTGCAATTATAAAAGGAATTCTTTTTCTTAGTTCATTTTCTGAAGTTTCATTGTTGGGGCATATAGAAAAGCTGTAGAAAAAAAAAAGAAAATAAAAAAGCTGTAGACTCCTGTATATTGATTTTGTATCCTGCAATTTTACTGTATTGATTTGTCTAATAGATTTTTGGTGGAGTCTTCATGGTTTTTTATATACAGGATCATGTCATGGTAAAAAGTGATAGATTTACTTCCTCTTTGCCAATATAGATGCCTCTTATTTCTTTCTCGTGCCTGACTGCTCCAGTTAAAAATTCCAAGACTTTGTTGAGTAAAAGTGGAGAGAGTGAGCAGCCTTGTCTTGTTCCTCATTTTAGAGAAAAATTCTTCCTCTTTTTTCACCATTTAGTATAATATTGGCTGATGTTTTGTAATATATGGCCTTTATTATGTTGAGATACTTTCGTTCAATACCCATTTTACTGATTGTTTTATACATAAAGGGATGTTGTATCTTATCTCATGTCTTTTCTGAATCTATTGATAGGATCATATGATTTTTGTTCTTTCTTTGGTTGATGTGGTGGTGTATTACATTGAATTTATGTATGTTGAACTATTCTTGTGTTGCTGGAATAAATCCCACTTGATCATGATGTATTATTTTTTTTTTTTCATTTTTCTGAAGCTGGAAACAGGGAGAGACAGTCAGGCTCCCCGCATGCGCCCGACCGGGATCCACCCGGCACACCCACCAGGGGCGACGCTCTGCCCACCAGGGGGCGATGCTCTGCCCATCCTGGGCATCGCCATGTTGCGACCAGAGCCACTCTAGCGCCTGGGGCAGAGGCCACAGAGCCATCCCCAGTGCCCGGGCCATCTTTGCTCCAACGGAGCCCCGGCTGTGGGAGGGGAAGAGAGAGACAGGGAGGGAAAGCGCGGCGGAGGGGTGGAGAAGCAAATGGGTGCCTCCCCCGTGTGCCCTGGCCGGGAATCGAACCCGGGTCCTCCGCATGCTAGGCCGACGCTCTACCGCTGAGCCAACCGGCCAGGGCCAATGTATTATTTTTTTAATGTATTGTTGTAATCAATTTGCTAGTATTTTGTTGAGGATTTTTTCATCTGTATTCCTTAGAGATACTGGTCTGTAGTTTTGTGTGTGTGTGTGTGTGTGTGTGTGTGTGTATTGTCCTTGCCAGGTTTTGGTGTCAGGGTTATGTTGGACTCATAAAATGTGTTATGGAGTATTGTTTCTTCTGGGTTTTTTTTATTTAGACAATTAATTTTAATGAGGTGACATTGATCAATTAGAGTACATAGATTCAGAGAAAACATCTCCAGATCATTTTGACATTTGATTATGTTGTATACCCGTCACCCAAAGTCAAATTGTCCTCTATCACCTTTTATTTTGTTTTCTTTATGCCCCTCCTCTCCCCCCACCACCCTTCTCTCCTCTCTTCCCTTCCCCCTGGTAACCACTGTGCGCTTGTCCATGTCCATGAGTCTCAATTTTGTGTTGGACCTATGTATGAACTCATACAATTAATTTTATATGATTTCCTTATTTCACTCAATATAATGTTCTCAAGGTCCATCCATATTGTTGTAAATGATCCTATGTCATCATTTCTTATGGCTGAGTAGTATTCCATAGTATATATGTACCACATCTTCTTTATCAAATCCTCTATTGAAGGCCTTTTTGGTTGTTTCCATGTCTTGGCCACTGTGAACAATGCTGCAATAAACATGGGGCTACATGTGTCTTTACATACCAATGTTTTTGAGTTTTTGTGGTATATACCCAGTAGAGGGGTTGCTGGGTCATATGGTAGTTATATTCTTAACTTTTTGAGGAACCACCATACTTTCTTCCATAATGGTTGTACTACTTTACATTCCCACCAACAGTGAATGAGGGTTCTTTTTTCTCCACAGCCTCTCCAACACTTGTTATTACCTGTGTTGTTGATAATAGCTAATCTAATAGGTGTGAGGTGGTATCTAATTGTAGTTTTGATTTGCATTTCTCTAATAGCTAATGAAGATGAGCATCTTTTCATATATCTATTGGCCATTTGTATTTCTTCCTGGGAGAAGTGTCTGTTCATGTCCTCTTCCCATTATTTCATTGGATTGTTTGCTTGTTTGTTGTTGAGTTTTGTGAGTTCTTTGTATATTTTGGATATTAGGCCCTTATCTGAGCTGTTGTTTAAAAATAACATTTCTCACTTAAATGGCTGTTTGTTTTGTTGTCAGTTTCCTTTGCTGTGCAAAAGCTTCTTATTCTGATGTAGTCCCATTCATTTATCTTTGCCTTCACTTCCCTTGCCTTTGGAGTCAAATTCATAAAATGCTCTTTATGGCCAAGGTCCATGAGTTTAGTACCTATGTTTTCTTCTATGTAATTTATTGTTTCAGGTCTTATATTTAGAGAAATTTTTCTTTTATACCTATTTGTTGAGTGTTTTAAACATAAAATGACATTTTATCTAATGCCTTTTCTGCATCTATTGATAGGATCATATGGTTTTTGTTTCTTGTTTTGTTGATATGGCGTATTACGTTAATTGTTTTACATATGTTGAACCATCCTTGTGATTCTGAATGAATCCTACTTGATCATGATAAATTATTTTTTAATGTGTTGTTGTGTTCGATTTGCTAGTATTTTGTTTTGGATTTTAGCATCTATATTCATTAGAGATATTGGTCTGTAGTTTTTTTGTGTGTGTGTTGTCTTTGCCAGGTTTTGGTATGAGGGTTATGTTGGCCTCATAAAATGTGTTTGGTAGTATTGCTTCTTCAGTTTCTTGGAAGACTTTGAGTAGAATAGGAACCAAGTCTTCTTTGAATGTTTGATAGCATTCACTAGTATAGCCATCTGGCCCTGGACTTTTATTTTTTGGGAGTATTTTTTTGATAGTTTTTCTATTTCCTCCCTGCTTATGGGTTTGTTTAGGCTATCTACTTCTTTGTGACTCAGTCTAGAAAGATTACACTGTTCTAGGAATTTATCCATTTCTTCTAAATTGTTAAATTTGGTGGCATATAGTTTTTCATAGTATTCTATGATAATTCTTTGTATATCTATGATATCTGTGGTGATTTCTTCTCTTTCATTTTGGATTTTGTTTATATGAGTCCTTTCTCTTTTTTCTTAATGAGTCTTGCCAAAGGTTTGTCAATTTTGTTAATCTTTTCAAAGAACCAGGTCCTTGTTTCATTGATTCTTTCCTATAGTTTTTCTGCTATTTCACTTATTTCTACTCTGATTTTTATTATTTCCTTTCTTCTGCTGGTTTTGGGTTGCCTTGGTTTTTCTAGTTCCTTAAGATGTGATGTTAAGTTGTTTACTTGGGCTCTCTCGTTTGTTCATATAAGCCTGTAGTTATATGAACTTCCCTCTTATTACTACTTTTGCCGCATCCCAGAGATTCTGATATGTTGTATTGCCATTTTCATTTGTCTGTATGTATCTTTTGATCTCTGTTTTTATTCTTTCTTTGACCCACTCATGTTTTAGAAGCATGTTGTTTAATTTCCACATTTTTGTGGGTTTCTTTACTTCTTTTTTGCAGTTGAATTCTAATTTCAAAGCTTTATGGTCAGAGACATTTGCTTGATATAATTTCAATCTTTCTGAATTTGTTGATGTTACAATAGTTTTCTGAGCCAACATATGGTCAATTCTTGAGAATGTTCCATATACACTGGAGAAAAATGTATCCTTTGGCATTTTGGGAAGAAATGTCCTGTAGATGTCTATCATATCCAATTGTTCTAGTGTTTTGTTTAAGGCTCATATTTCTTTATTAATTTTCTGTTTGGATGAATGATCTAGAGCCATCGTTGTATTGAGGTATCCAAGTATGATTGTATTTCTGTCAGATTTTATTTTTAGATCAATCAGTAGATGTCTTATATACTTTGGTGCTCCTTGGTTTAGTGCATATATATTAAGAAATGTTATGTCTTCTTGATTCAATGTCCCCTTTATCATTATAAAATGACCATCTTTGTCTCTGATTACCTTTGCTGTCTTGTAGTTAGCATTGTTAGATATGAGTATGGCTATACCTGCTTTTCTTTGGATGTTATTTTCTTGGAGAATCATTTTCAAACCTTTCACTTTGAATTTTTTTTTTCCTTGTAGTTTAGATGTATTTCTTGTAGGCAGCATACAGTTGGATTTTCTTTTTTGATCCACTCTGCTACTCTGTGTCTTTTTATTGGTGAATTCAGTCTATTTACATTTAATGTAATTATTGACACTTGAGGGTTTCCTATTGCCATTTTATATATTGCTTTCTGATAGCTCTGTCACTTGTTTGGTTCTTCTCTTTTGTTTTTCTGTCATTTGTTTTTGTTTGATTGTATTCCATATTTCTTTCCTCTGTTTCTTCTATTTTTAAGCCATGTGTTTCTATAGTGGTTTTTTCAGGAGTGGTTACCATTAGGTAATAAAAAGGATATATATCATATTCATTGTAGTACATTATCCCATGAGTGCTTCTACACTCCATCCTCCTTGGCTACTGTTAATCTTTGCCCTCTTCTCTTTTTTGTTTTTGTTGTCACAGATTAATTTTGTTTTTATTGTGATCTTGTTTTGTTTTGTTTTTTGTAATTTTGTTTTGTTTTGTTCTTTGGGTCAGATAATTCCCTTTAGCATTTCCTGAAGTGGGGGTTTTCTTGTCATAAATTCCCTCATCTTCTCTATTTCTGTGAATGGTTTTATTTCCCCTTTGTATTTCAAGGGTAGCTTTGATGAATATAGTATTCTTGGCTGGAAGTTCCTCTCTTTCAGTACTTTAAATATTGGGGTCCACTCTCTTTTGACTTGTAGAGTTTCTGCTGAGAAATCTGATGATAATTTAATGGGCCTTCCTTTATATGTTGTATTCTTCTTTTCCCTGGCTGCCTTGAGATTTTTTTTTTTTTTTTTTTGTCATTGGTTTGTGAAAATTTCATTAGGGTGTGCCTTGGAGTATGTCTGTTTGGGTTAGGGTAACTTGGTGTTCTGTTTGCTTTCTGTATTCAAGGCTCTAATTCTTTCCACAGGCTTGGGACTTTCTTATCAATTATTTGTTTGAATATTTTCCCCATTCCTTTTTCTCTCTCTTCTCCTTGATATACCCATTATTCTTATGTTGTTCTTTCTGATGGAGTTAGACAATTCCTGTAGGGCTTTCTCATTTTTTAAAATTTGTGAGTCTCTCTCCTTTTCTCTCTGTAGTATCTCTCTGTAGTATCTCAGCTTGTCTTCTATGTCACTAATTCTCTCCTCTATCTGGTCTTTTCTATTAGCTAAGCTTATTACTTCATTTTTCAGTTCATGTATTGAGTTTTCCATCTCTGGCTCCTCTCTATAGTTTCAAGTTCCTTGGTGATGTATTCTTTTTGTTGATTAAATTGTTTCTTGAGCTTTCTTAATTGCCTTTCTGTGCTTTCTCGTATTTCCTTGAGTATTTTTAGGGCTTTAATTTTTAATTCTCTGTCATTTAACTCCAAGATTTCCAAGCAATTGAATTTTTTTTTCTATAGAGTCGGCCTCATCTATCTGGGCTACCTCTCTGTCTTTTGTATCCATGATATTTGATTTCTTTTTCCTTAATGGCATTTGAGAGTAGTATTGTTAATAACACTAATAAGAGATAATTTAAGAAATAAAATAAAAATTGAAAAGATACAGAGTAAAAATGAAAATTCTATTATGATAACTGGAGCAAAAGGTATAGAAAACAGGGAGCCAAAACTGAGGGAATATGACAAATAGAAAAAGGAAAAAAATTTTAAGGTTTTTGAAATGTAACCCCATAAAAAAACAAGAATGAAAATTGTAACAACTATGGATAATGAAGTTCAAAAGGAAATGAAAAGAATACAAAGGAAAGAAGATAAAATGACCAAAGTGGAAAAAAAAAGAATATAAATTGTAATTTTTTCCTGGTTTTGAGAGGTAGCTTCTTTTTTTTCAGCAGGTGGTGCTGTACTACAGGTTTTGCCCCTGTGGGACTCTTGAGCAGAGGTTTACTGTTGTGTCACTATGGCAATGACATAGGCTGGGCCTCAGTCCCATTGGTAGGCAGGGCTTGTTAGGGTTTGCAGGCTCTGATAATGGGAGAGTCAGTTGGTTTTCCAGGTGCCTCTTCCCACATCTCTCCCTCCTGATCTAGCATCCTGGGGACTTAGCTGTGAGATTTGCCCCAGCCACTGCTTGCAGAACAAGGGCTCTAAGAGCAGCTAGGTCCTTCTTCTAGTACTGCTCAAAGCACGGTTCTGGGTAAGGCTGTGCCAACCAGAGCCACCAGCATGAGCAGACAGGGCTGGCAGCTGATTGCAGATCAGGCACCTTTCTAAGGGCCCCCAGGCATGTCTAATATGCCTCAGCGCTCCTCAAGTCTAATCTCCACAGGCTTCTCCCTTGTGCTCTATTTTGTAGCCTGCAGCAAGTCACATGTGTGCCCAGCCCCCAAGAATTCTGCAATGTACACAGGGGTCTGCTCCCACCTACTTAGGCCACAGTGCCTGTGATCTCAGTCAGAGCCGGGAATGCAGGAATGCGCTTTGAAACCTGTATCGGTTTGCGGAGGTGCTCTACCCAGACAGGTCCAAGCCTAGGGATCCTGGCCCTTGTGTACTTCCTGTGCTGTTGGTCAGGGAGGCAAGACTACACAAAAGTGCTGGCTACAGTCCACACAGATATCCACCACTGATAATCTCAGGCTAAACCCTCCAGCCCCCAAGTGCATGCACCCACACCAGAGGCGCCAGGTGTAGCCACTCGCACAATGCCCATGATCACAGACCCAGGAGTGTGCAAAACCACTAGTGCCTGGTGCCAGCTTCTGAGGGCACTCCCCACCAGCAAACTTTGTCAGAGCCTGCTGCCCATGCTCGCCCCATGTCTGCAATCTCAGGCTAAGCCAGTATGCTCTCTCCTCTGCTTGATCATCCACCCTAACCCAGCTTCTTCCCTCTGCCCTGGATCCTCCACTTCTCTCTGTTAAAAATGAAAGCGGCCCTTCCTCAGATCAGTGAGGAAAGTGAAATACTCCATTCTCCATCTTATTTCTTTCAGAGTGGATTATATATTCAGCTACCTTTTCACCCAATCATACCTTTGTCCGGTGTGTGTATATTTCAGGTTCTCCTGAGTTTTTTTCTCTGTCTTTAGTTGTTGAATTTGTTGAAATTTCAAGGGGAGATATCAGGAGCTCCCCACAGCACCATTTCTCTGATGTTACTTCCAGTAATATTCTTTTTCTTTTTTTTGAAGACGGAGAAGGATAGGTACCAAATCTTCTTTGAATGTTTGGTGGAATTCACTAATGTAGCCATCTGGTCTTAGATTTTTATTTTGGGGGAGGTTTTTAATAGTTGTTTCTATTTCCTCCCTGTGTGTAGATGTATTTAAGTTTTCCACTTCTTCATGACTTAGTCTAGGAAGATTGTATAGTTCTAAGAACTTATCTATTTTTTTAGGTTGTTGAATTTGGTAGGATATAATTTTTCATAGTATTCTAGTATGATCCTTTTATGTCTGTGATGATTTCTCCTCTTTCATATCAGATTTTGTTTATATGAGTCATTTCTCATTTTTTTCCTAGTGATCTAGCTAGAGGTTTGTCAATTCTATTGATCTTTCCAAAGAAACAGCTCTTTGTTGTATTACTTTTTCTATAGTTTTTTTGTTCTCTATTTTATTTAGTTCTGCTTTAATTTTTACTATTTCCTTTCTTGTGCTGACTTAGGCTAGCCTTTGTTCTTTTTCTAATTAAGATGTGATGTTAGGTTGTTTACTTGAATTCTCTCTTGTTTTTTGAAGTAAGCCTGTAATGATATAAACTTCCCTCTTATTGCTGCTTTTGCTGCATTCCAGAAGTTTTGATATGTTGTGTTGTCCTTTTCATTTGTCTGTATATATCTTTTGATCTCTGCTTTTATTTCTTCTTTGACCCAGTCATTTTTTAGAAATATGTTGTTTAATTTCCAAATTTCTGTGGGTTTCTTTACTTCTTTTTTTGCAGTTATTCTAATTTCAGAGCCTTATAGTCATAAAATATGCTTGGTATAATTTCAAACTTCTTGAATTTGTTGATGTTAGTTTTGTGACCCAACATGCAGTCTATGCTTGAGAATGTTCCGTGCACACTGGAATATAAAGTATAATTTGATGTTTTGGGATGAAATGTTCTGTAAATATCTATTATGTCAATTTGGTCTAGTATGTTGTTAAATCAATATTTCCTTATTGATTTTCTGCTTGGATGATCTACCTAAGCTGTCAATGGTGTACTGAAATCTCCAATTATAATTGTGTTGTCTGTTTCTTTTTGTTGTTATTGTTCTGTTATTATATATTTTGACACTCCCTGATTCAGTGCATATATATTAAGAAGTTTTATATCTTCTTGATATAGTGTCCCTTTTATCATTAGGAAATGTCCATCTTTGTTTCTTGTTAACTTTGTCTTGAAGTCAGCATTGTCAGATATGAGTATGGCTACACCTACTTTTCCTTGGGTTTTAGTTGCTTAAATAATTGTTTCACAAACTTTTGAGTAAACTTTTGTCCTTGCAGCTTAGATGTGTCTCCTGAAGGCAGCATATGGTTGGGTTTTGCTTTTTGATCCAGTCTGCTACTCCATGACTCTTTATTGGTGAGCCTGGTTCACTTATATTTAGGATAACTATTGATGCTTGAAGATTTCCTATAGTCATTTTGTGTTTTGTTTTCCAGTAGCTCTGTATCTCTTTTGGTTATTCTCCTTTGTGTTTCTGTCAGTTTTTGTTTGTTTTTTTGCTTGGTGGTATTCCATACTTCTTTCCTCTGTTTTTAAGCTATGAATTCAGTAATTTTTTTTGAGGTGATTACCAATAGGTTACTAAAAGAAAAAATTTCATATGTACAAGAGTCCTTTGTCTTATGAGTGTTTCTGCATGGCATCCTCTTTTGCTCCTGTGAATCTTTATCCTCTCCCCTTTTATTTTATTGTTGTCACAGATTACTTTTATTTTTATTGTAACCTTGTTGGATATTTTACTTGTAGTTTTATTTTGTTTTGTTCTTGGTATTTGGTAGACTAACCCCCTTGAGTATTTCCTGCAGTGGGGATTTTCTGGCGATAAATTCCCTTAGGTTTTGTATGTCTGGAAAAGTTTTTATTTCTCCTTCATATCTGAAGGATAACTTTGATGAATATAGTATTCTTGGCTGATGATTTCTTTCTTTCAGTACGTTGAATGTTTGGGTCTACACTCTTCTGGATTGTAAAGTTTCTACTGAGAAGTCTAATGATAACCCAATGGGCCTTTCTTTATACATCAGGTTCTTTTCCTGGCTGGCTTGAGAATTCTTTCTTTGCCACTGATTTTTGAGTTTTATTACAATGTACCTTAGAGAGGGTCTGTTTGGGTTGAGGTAACTTGACATCTGTTTATTTTTTGGGATTGAAGATCTAACTCTTTTCATAAGATTGGGAAGTTCTCAATTATTTGTTTGAATAGGTTTTCCATTTTCTTCTCTTTCTCTTCTTTTTCTGAAATGCCCGTTATTTTTATATTGCTTTTTCTGATGGAGTCAGACAATTCTTGTATAGCTCTCTCACTTCTTTTAATTCTTTAGCCTCTCTCTTCTTCCCTGTGTATCATATCATGTTGCCTGCCTTCAATGTCACTGATTCTCTCCTCTATCTGGCTTGTTCTAGTAGCAAAACCTTCTTTTTTCAATTCATGTATTGAGCTCTTCATCACTGTTTTTAAAGTTTCATTCCTTGGTGAAGTACTCATTTTGTTTTCTGAGCTCATTAAACTTCATATCAGTATTTTCTTGCATTTAAAGTTTTTTTTTAATTTTATTTAGAAAATTAACTTTAACATGGTGACATTGATCAATAAGAATACATAGGTCTCAGGTAAACATTTCTATAGCATTTGAACTGTTGATTATATTATGTGCCCATCACCCAAAGTAAAATCATTTTCCATCACCTTATATTTGTCCCTCTTTATACTCTTTCTCCTACCACTCCCTTATCCCCCTCCCCCATACTCCCTTCCCACTGATAACCACTTCACTTTTATCTATGTCCATGAGTCTCAGTTTTATATCTCACCTATGTGTGAAATCATACAGTTCTTAACTTTTTCTGATATACTTATTTTATTCAGTACATTGTTCACAAGTTCTATTCATGTTGTTGTAAATATCACTATGTCATCATTTCTTATGGTTGAGTTGCATCTTATTGAGTATTTTCATAACTTCAAATTTGAATTTTCTATATTTTAACTCCAAGGTTTCCATGTGATTGAGATTGCTCCCTGAAGATTTTTCATTTCCTTTCTGAATTGTGTCTCTTTTTGGGTAGCTATGGTATTATTTTTTTTCTGCCTTGATGTTATTTGAGAGTGGTATAGATAAGAAATCAAACAAAAAACAACTTTAATTGATTTGATTCATAGAGGTTTCCAAGTAAGCCTGCAAGCCCAGCTGGTGTTACCTGAGTTACAGTTGTTCAATATGTTGAAATCTCCAGGGGAGAGATCAAGGGTATCTCTTATGTCTATAAACTCTTTTGATCTTCATAAGAACCCCATGAAGTACCATCTTTAGATCTTTATACAGTTAAAAGCAAAGAGAAATAATCTACTCAAGGTCTCAAAATCAGTAGGTAGCAGACCTGGTATTTTAATCCAGGATGAGTAACTCCAAAGCCTGTTGCCTAACTACTGTAATACACTTCTCTGTAAACACAGAGACTAATGGAAAACAAAACAATGCTATTAAAATATAATTATATATTGTTGCTTGCTTTTTGGAATATTTGAGATATTTAATTAGTGCCAAATTAAGACAGTGTACTTGATTTAAAAAGCATTAAAGGAAGCTTGAAACTAAAATAACTTCCTCATTATGTGATTCAAATCTCATTTAATGCCATGTTATGAACCATGCAAAATCAATTCATATACCACCTAAAATTGTCCTAAACTCTGGGAAACAAAACTCCAGCATTAAAGTGAGGTTAAGTAGGGACTCCTTTGACCATGATGGCACTAAGATAACTAAGAGTGGTTAAGTTTAAGCTTCTGTGGTTAATCTACATGGAACAAACAGATGCTACATAGTGTCTCTTCAATGGAAGCCCCACTTTGAAATTTTCTAGATAAAAGAATAAGAAGTAAACAAATCCTTGGGTCTTCAATTATCCATAAGTTCATTCATAAAAGTTTATTGAAAATCTATCTCATGCTATAAACTGTAAGGTACTGGAAAACAGCGATGAACAAGACAGCTTCATACTCCAACAGGGTAAGAAATAATATCTACAACTTGTTGTAATTTTCTTACTATTTTCAGATACCATTTTCTTAGATATTCTAGTCATCAGTGTCAAGGGACAGCAATGAGTTGAAATTACCACTGCTCAAAATGTATGGATAATATTGGTGGCTCCTGAGAAGATTCTGGATGATAAACTGGCAAACTTCTTAATTTTACTGTAAATTTAAAAACACAACTAGAATATCAAACCTCATATTTTACAAATATATTTACCTTAGGTAAGGCAAATACAAATATTTAAGTAAAAAGTGTAAGTTGCTATAAAGAAAAATAAAGTCAACAATTGAACAAGTGGTGAGTACATATGGCAAACATCTTGAAGATGGTGGAAATGACTGAAGTTTGGAAAATTCTGGCTCAAAATAATGCTGGGATTGTATATCTCATGGTCACCCCCAGAACTGGGCCTAGTAGTCTCTATATAATAGAAAAGAACAGGGAATAGTCATTTTACCCATAGGGCTGGACATAGAGTAGAGCAAGATACCTTGCATCTCAGTACTTTTAGACTAATTTGATTTCTTAGTGGAGAATACCCTCTGTGAAGACAGTTCTCCCTTGGCATCCAGGCTGTAAACTTCTTTCCTAAATAGTCCTTAATCTCTACCCATAGATTGGAACCTAAACAAAATGCCTAAATAGTTGATATAAGGGTAAATAAAAGAGAAAAAGAATTCATCTTAGATTTTTAATTTTTCTCTCCTGCATACAGGTAGAGGAATAAAGACAGGGAGAGATTGGTAGATTTTATTCCTTTTGGCATTTACCATATTGCATCTTCAATGAGTTCCTATGAAATTGTAAGGTTTTCAACTTCTATAGCTGAGATTATTTTCAAAATAGAAAGTCTCCAAAAGGCACAATGGATTACTGCTCAAAGAGGTATCAACTCTACCAAAGGTATTTAACATTTTACCTGCTTGCATATATAGCAGCCAGTTTTCTGGAATCCTTTGCTCTACCTCATTTTCTGCTTGCAATGACCTACCTTCCCTGGCCAGATCGCTCAGTTGGTTAGAGCATTGTCCCAAAGCTCAGAGGTTGCCAGTTTGATCCCTGATCAGGGCACATACAAGAACAGATAGATGTTCCTGACTCTCTTTCCCTCTCTCCCTTCCTCTCTTTCTAAAATCAATACAATAAGCATTTTTAAAAAATTAAGAAAAAATAAATGCCCTGCCTTACTAAATCTGCATGTCTAAATCCTTACTTAAAGGTGCTGATAAAATGTTACAGTATCATATTTTCATTATGAATTTAATAAATATTAGTTTAAGCAATGAATAAATTATCTTAAATAAGAATATAATTACATAATATAATTATCTTAACTTTGAAATACTTTTTATTAAATGTCATTAAATTATAAGTAATATTATATACCATTAAATTATTCTAACATATCTAAGAATCTAAGTTATTCTATCTAAAAAGTACAAAGGGTTTTTGTTTTCTTTTTTGAAGACCAAGACCCAGTGATACCAACACTTATGTGAATGTAGGGTGAAAGGTATCTGGTTCTGTCTAACCCTGCTGTAAAAGAGTAAGGACCTCATTTGTGTGCAGCTGCTAACTGCTTTCCATACCACCACTTCTGGGGAATATATAGCTAAGAGGGTTATGTTCTACCTGTCCTTAACCACTAGTAGAGGTATGTAGATTAGAATTATACTTCCAGAAGCCCCAAAGAATAACCTAGGTACATGATCAAAATCCTATTTATTGAGGGTCTATGATTTGCATACACTTATCATGACAACAACAGTACAAAGTAGGTAGAATTAGTCCCATCACATGGATATGGAAGCTATGGTTGAGAGAAGTGAGATCACTTTCCTAAGGTCACTTTAAGTGTCAGGGCCAGGATGCAAACCTAAATCATATCAGTTTCTAAAGCTTGTCTCCACTATCATTTCCTGCTTCTGAGATGTTCTCAGGGACACTATGGCTTCAGCCCTGGCTCCTGCTTAACAGGTATTCTTATAACCAGCTCCTATCTCTTATGAGGATATCTTAGATGCCTTGCTTGCCAATTAAATTATTCATTTAACTTTGGGTTTTGATCACTAAAAGACAATGTAACAAAAAATACAGCTCAGGATTCCTAAGTTATACTTCAGTTTCATTCAAATTCAAAATTAACCATTTAGTCATTAGATAGTTCATTCCTTTCTAAGGGCCTTTTACATAACAAAACACTTACAGTCTACGGCCATACCACCCTAAACAAGCCCGATCTCATCTGATCTCGGAAGCTAAGCAGGGTCGGGCCTGGTTAGTACTTGGATGGGAGACAAAACACTTACTTTTACCTATACAATTTAAACCTGCCTCTCCTAATAAAATGACAGTTACAAGAACTATTTTTCCAAATTTAAAAAGTTAAAATTTAAATTTATGGCATTAAAAAACAAGCAAAAGTATATTATAAAATAATACTGCTAATGAACATTTATTCTCTTTTCCCTGTTTTGAAGCTCCAACTTAGGCTGCCCTAGATCCTGGCTTTTATATGCTATCGATTTTCTATGTACAGGAGCATGTCAATGTTCCTGTCTCTCCCTCTCTCCTTTCCTCTCTTTCTAAAATCAATACAATAAATATTTTTTAATTAAAAAAATGTTGTCATTGATAGTGTCCCCTTCAATATCCAAAAGAAGAAAACTGACGCCAAGAGGGGAGAAATGACTTGCCCAAGTTCACACAAATTTTTAAGAAATGGTATATTTATCCAAATTTGCTGTCATTGATTCTCCTTGGACTTCTGAGCCTATGGCACATTTTTGTAAATAAACACTCTTACTGGTGATAAAGCAAAAGCAATTTGGAATTAGTAATTTTGTGACTAAACTACCTAATTACATTGAATAAAAAACAATACTTAATTACATTAGAGTGAAATTCATTTTCTTCTGATGAGATCTTAACATAACTGCCTACAAGCTAATTTCTCTGGACAAAAACATTTAGCATGATAAAAACACTGTTATAGTATGTGTCTGATCTTTAATAAGAACTACTTTAAAGAAATTAAAACTCATTTGGACATTAGAGTTCTAATGTATCATCTTTGAAAAGAGTTTTGCATATAATTTTAGTTTGGTATCTAATAAAATTTACAACAATAAATAATAAACAAGTATAATAAATAACAATAAGAATAGGCAGACACTGCACTTACTAACTGTTGTCTTATTTAATACTCCCAATGGGAATTACTCCACAACATCTAATATTATACTTTGGACAAAATTTCAGCAGATTTTTGTGTATCTTTCCTTTTCCAATGAATATATTCTAAAATATGTTCAATTTAAGGCACTCATATTAGAGAGATCAGGCATAACAACAATATAGAGAATTGTTTATTCTCTTAGAAAATGATGACAGCTTCTTTTGAGGAAGTCACAGAACTTAACTGAAATATTTTATATGCCTAGAGTTTGGAATAGGAACCCTCATGTAATAAAAGAAAATCATGCCTCTTAAGTAACATAGATCCTACCACTGAGGGTACTGTGGGGTTTTCTTGATTTGTTTTGTTTGTCTCATTGAGCCCTGTGATGGACTTAGATATACAAATTTGCAGATAGGAGCTAGAACTAACCTCAACTGTATAATAAGTGATGAAAAACTGAGAATTTCTTATAGTAAACCTGGTAGAGAAAGGAGCCTAGAAAGCTGAGTAGTGCATGAAGTAAAAATGAGGAAAGAAAATCCTTGATAGTTGCAAGGCTAAGGAAAGGTGAGGGATTCAACAAAGAAAAACAAAAGCTCATAGACAGCAGTGTGGTGCTTACAGGAGGAAAAGGGGGTTGTGGAAAGCAGAAGAGAATAGAAGGGAACAAATGGGGGTAAAAGGAGACTTGATTTAGAGTGGTGACTATGTGATGCAGTGTACAGATGATGCAGTATGTGGTTGTGCACCTGAAACTGTGTAATTTTATTAACCAATGTCGCCCTAATACTTTCTATTTTAAAATTAATTAATTAAAAATTTTTAAACAGTAGAAATATCTGATGAGTTTTAAAGGTGTCTGTGGAATAAATGACACAAACTTTCTCTTCTGCTTCTTCAGGAAATCTGCAACAAAGTCTACATTATTTGCTGGTGCTTTAGAGAAAATGAAGTTAGGAGAGGTGATGAGAAGGTTCCAATAGGTGTTAAACAGTTATATTCATAACTAATCAGAGATTCAAATGATAAACAGCTGATTTGGGGTTACTCCAGAAAAAAGAAGGATAGTATTGGGAATTTTTCAAAAGTAAAACTGTTGGCAGAGCAGGAGCAGAAATTTTTGCCATGCTGCCTCAAAGCACATAAAGGAAACAACAGAAGGTAAATCCAGGACTTAAAAACTTTTTACTTAATTTGTTAAGAGAAAAAAAAACCTGAAATATATAGAATAGAGGCTAAAAATATATACTTTAGTATGGAAAGAGCTAAAATTTAAGAGAATTGGGAAATGGCTATTCAGTTCCACAGAGTATATTCAATTAAATCGATCTGTAGTTTAAAAAAAATGTGTGTATATGTGTGTTTCTATTCAAAGTATCAAAATTATTTTAACCTCTGGAATCATGGTGAAACCTGAAGACAGAGCATGCAACCTGAAAAGTTTAGATGAAAGACCAGCTATAGAAAAATAAATATCATCTTATTATCCATATTATCTGTGAGAAAAGCATAATCAATTTATAAGTATCTTGTTAAACTTTAGAATAAAAAGAATCTAAAAAGCTTCTTTTGAGGCATTAATATTAAAATATACAAAATAAAGAATTTTATTGACATTTATAGATGAGTTCAGTCCTTTTAAGACTATTTTTGTCATGAGTTCTTATACTTGATCACAAATCTCCTGCCATGTGGTTTTTCAAAAACAAGACTAAAGAAGAAATATTACAAATACTTGTATATTCTATACACAAATTACATACATAGATGTATCCAAAACCTATAAGGGCTTGGACTAAATAAAAGGCATGACAATATAATATATAGTTAATATATTTAATAAAGATTTATTACTTTCACTTATGCCCAACCCCATATAAATGTATAGAGCATCTATTATGTATGATGCCTTAACACAGAGAAATACATAATATCTAGGCAGAGGGAGTTAAAGGTCTACTAAGGGGACAGAAGAGATGCAAGCCAATGACTCAGATACAAAGCCTACTAAGAGAAGAGCACCACAGGGAAACTCCTGCAGAGTTAAGAAGATTTAGGGAGAGAGATAAAAGGATTCCTTAGGGGGATTTTTAAAATTCATCCATTTAATAAAGGGTTGAATGAACATGAGTTCCTAACATAATCCAGGTTTAGTGGTAGATACTGGAATAGCTGATGAGTAGATGTATTAGGAATAAGAGACTAGGGAGAAGGAAAGGGTTGAGAGGATCAGAAAAATACAAGAAAAGATGGAGGTATTTAATCAAGAGCCAGACAGGTATGGCTCTTAGAGTACTTTTCTTAATTCAGCAGAAAATAGAAAGCTAGAATTTATTTTAAATGGGGAGACCATCATGATTTGGAAGATATAATAGTATAACTAGCTGCTTAAAAATGGTTTCCAAACCTCAGTGGGTCTAATTTGCAATTAGTCATATTCAAATAAAATAAACAATATCGTCAAATCCTCAATCTTCTGTTTTCAAAGAAGGCAAAGCAGAGACTATGGTTTGGAGTTCTCTGTAAATTTATAGTGATAGCAAAGGAATGTCTCAGTATTGACTATTTAAAAAAATCACACATTTCAAATGATTACAATGTTAAACAATGAGTTTTCCTGTATCACAAAATGTGCAAAATGACCTCTGATAATGCTCTATAGAACACAAACATATGTTAATTTTTTTTTTTAGGTCAAAGTTAGGAATCATAATATCAGCTTTAATACTACATGAATTCCAGGGTTAGGTCTCAATTTATCTCCATTTCTTCAGGTCATTAGCCCCTTCTGTTTGTGCAGTGGGAAAAAAAACCCGATATTAACCACTAGCTCTGTTGTTGTGTGTAAAAACTAAATAACATGGCTAAAGAGGTCTAAGACATGGAAAGTGCTAAATTTAATTATTTATTAATTAGCATCTCCTCCCCATGCAGATGTTTCTGGTTTAAAAAATGTGAACCATGTGGACAGCACGAGATCAGCGAGTCTAGTAAATGGGGAGCAAGAGTAGACAGAGAGGCATTATGAAAGCCATGGGGTCAGGAAAGAAAGCATCAGAGGTGGGGCAGGAGTTCAAAAGTAGATTAGGATTAGTCCAAGAAATATTCACAGGGAAAAGCTTTAAAGAAAAAGAATTCGGCAGACCGGAAGCAAACAAAAAAAGTAAAAAGGGAGGAAGCACAGAAAGTATACAATCTTTAAGACGTAAAAGGGAGAACCTACCAAAGGAAGAGAAAGAGGAGCTGCGTGGGGGAGAGATAAAAGACAAGAGTGTGCCAAACCTGGTGCAAATGTATCCAAATGTAAGCCTGGGTGAAAACAATATGACACCAAGAATATACAATTGAAGCCATTTTAAAAGAAAGATGTGAACACACAAAAAGACCAGTTGCAGAAATTAATAGAGACAGGCCTTGAAACACACATGCACACAGCACACACAAACATATACACATTAAGATAAATTCCAAAGAAAGCCCAGAAGAACATGGTAATCAGCCCTGAAAGAAATTTAGGAAACAGATTCATTTTTCGATTATCTCAACATTTCTTTTCCATTGAAGTCTGTTGGTGGAGTCTGATCACTTACATTCTCATAGTTAAGGAAATTGCTTCAGAATAACTCTTAGTCAGAACCAATATTCAGAAATCACCTTTTCTAAAGTCAAAGAAGGCCAAATATTTTTGTCTACTTAAAAATGGTCCTTGTAATTGTCTATCTCAGTTTCTGTACTAGGAAGCTAAGGGAAAATATCCATTAACTTCAATGAAAGAAGAAACCATGGTGGAGTCAGGCAGATACCATTTTACTTTTAATTATCTGTAGTGACCTAACCGCTTTCTCTTCTAAAACAACAAGGCTTTTTGTTTTAGATTCTTTTTCCCTCTTCACCCTTCCCAGTAAAAATGAACTGGAAATGAGGATAATTCAGTCATATAGCTGGATTTACTTTGGTTCTTAAATTTTTATCCCTGGGCCTGCTTTGCAAAATTAATAGTTGGTAGGTGTGGGTGAGGACCAAGTGAGAACAAGAAGGAGAACACAGAAGGAAGACACTAACAGCTGGATGGCAGCAAAGAACACTGCCAAAGGCACTAGCCCAGGGAAGCAAGTAGCCCAAGTTGGTCTTAGACAAATTACATCATGCCTCTGAACCTCAATTTGGTAATCAATAAAATAATATTTCATGAGTTCCTTTCCAGTTCCAAAATTCTAGATTATTATTATTATTTTTTTTTTGCATTTTTCTGAAGCTGGAAACAGGGAGAGACAGTCAGACAGACTCCCGCATGCGCCCGACCGGGATCCACCCGGCACGCCCACCAGGGGCGACACTCTGCCCACCAGGGGGCGATGCTATGCCCCTCCGGGGCGTCGCCATGTTGCGACCAGAGCCACTCTAGCGCCTGAGGCAGAGGCCACAGAGCCATCCCCAGCGCCAGGGCCATCTTTGCTCCAATGGAGCCTTGGCTGCGGGAGGGGAAGAGAGAGACAGAGAGGAAGGCGCGGCGGAGGGGTGGAGAAGCAAATGGGCGCTTCTCCTGTGTGCCCTGGCCGGGAATCGAACCCGGTCCTCCGCACGCTAGGCTGACGCTCTACCGCTGAGCCAACCGGCCAGGGCTAGATTATTTTTGAGATATATTTTGCTTTTATTAAATTAACAAAACTGATAGGAGGGTGCAGTGAGGAGGAGTGAGAAAGGAATACATAACTTTTTCTAAGGTTAACAGCTTGCGTGAACAGGACAGGGTAGAGAACTGCTTATAAATTAATATAACTCATTAGAAGAGCAATTTGGTAAAATGTATCCAGAACATGAGACTCACATAGTGGTTCAAGGTTACACTCTCTAGTTTCATTCACATTGGCAGGGTTTCAATGCCCAGTTATTTAAGTTGTTTAACACAGTTATCCACTCTTTAAAATAAAGATAATAATGTAGCCATCTAATGGGTTTATTGTAAAGATCAAATTAAATTTAGGTAAAGACTTGCTCCAACTGCTATATGGGAAGAACTGAAGACATATAAGCTATTATTTTTAATAATATGTTGAGCCAATAAACTCACTTCTGGGTATTTATCCTTAAGAAATAATTGTGAAAAACAGACAAGGTATTTGTAGAATGACTGATAGATTGTGTAGTAGAAAAAAATGTAATAAACCTAAATGTTAAAAAATTGAAAAGTGGTAAAATATCTAATAGAGAATTAAGAAGCCATTGACATTATTATAAGGGGTAGATGATATTATGGGAAGAAATGTATGACATAATGCTAAGTGAAAAAGCATGACCCAAATTGCTTGTGCATTATGATTTTAACTACACAAAAATGTGCACACATGTACATAATCAGGATTAGAAAAGAACAGAGAAAAATGAGTTGATCTATTTGGATAAATTGAGTTACCTTTTTTTCTTTTTAAAAACTTTTACAAATATTAGTGAGTTATTGTTATATAAAGCAATTAAATACTAATTCTGTAGATGAAAATAAATAAATAAATGAATTATGAAAATAAATAAATGAAACAAAAGAAAAAAACCTTCCAGGTAAAGAATAATTTTAATCAATGATAGTTCTGGCTCATTTGAGTTGTAAAAGGGACACCAAGCCCAGGGCATTCTAATAGCTAGAACATCTTTATACTGTGCACACAGGGTGATTAGAGAGAGGGTATGATATTGACATGACTATTTTACTGACAGGACTACATTTTAAACTGCTCTGGTCATTCCAACAAAGTATTTACTCTAAATATCAATTGAAGTCAGAAAAAAAAACAAACAAAAAAAGAGAACCATATCCAAATCAGGAGCAACAGTCAATGGAAACTATTTTGAATTTCACAATGACCCCATAACCAAGGAAGGATTAAGAATAAACTGAGTAAATAATTAAAACCATATAAATCAGTACAGGTGAAACCCATAGACATAGAACATTTACTTCTAACTGATTAATGGAATTAAGTAATAAAATTAATAGCTGTTACATTCTTAATTCGAGAGTGTGGATGAATCTTTCAGACATAAAACTAGGAATGGGGAACATAAAATAAAGATGAACAAAACGTTGAAAATTATTCTTCTCAAAATTAAGTGAAAGGAAATAAAAAAAGGAAGAAAAACTTAGCTAAAATAAATGTTATCAGAAAATGAGAGGCTCCCGGGATTAGGTGCACTGTATCTTTGTCGCATTATCCAAATCCTTGACTGTCAAAGGTCAAGACCTAATATGACAGCCAGGGCTCCATCAAAATCCCAAGCATCCTAACTGAATTTTGGAATAAATCTAGAATAAAATTATTCAATATATCCTGTTATCACTAAATCCGTCTGCTACTTAATTCAGCAAATATTTACTAAATGTTTATCCTGTGCAAGGCATAGCAGTAAGTATGGGAAATCTACCAGAAATAAACAAATTTGAACCTTTCTCTTGCTCTCCCATATATGAACTCTCAGATGTTTCTTGAGCAAAACAAGTCTCTATTACCCTTTGTAGACAAATATAGGAATAAACAAGGTATTCACAACTGAGTTGAATTTCAGTGTTAACTTCCAAAAACCACAAACTGATTCATCAACCAGTTAACCGACAATGAAAATAAATTGCCTTATGACAAGTCTCTTGCTCCTCCTGAATGATTTTAATTATCCCTGAAGCCAAGAACTGTGGCTAACTTCTGTGACAGATGTGAGAAGTACAGTATTGAAAAAGCCAGTAACCCTTTTATTTTTGTTGTTAAACCTCTGTGTATCTGTCTTCTCTCCTGGAGCAGGGAGGAGGTGAATACTAACTAAATGCCATACACTGATCTAAGTTCTTTCTGTATAAATAAGAATTATCTTATTTAATTCTTATAAACAATACTAGGTAGTAGGTATCATTTTCATCCTCATTTTTAGAATGAGGCTTAAAAAGATTAAGTAACTGCCAGACAGTCACAAAACTAGTAAAGATATCCCTTTTTTCTGAAGATGAAAGATATGCATTCCATGCAAACATTTGTATTTAGAGTCAAGTTATAAGAAAGTCATGAACTAGAATACAAAATATTACAAGAAAATGCCTGAATTGCATTTCTAGTTAGACAGCAAATTAGATATCCTGAGCATTACTGAGCTTGCATAAAAAATTAAATTCTGAATAAATTATAAAAGTATCTTGTAAAATTACTGAGCTGGCAATAAAGTAAGAAATCAAAGAAGTTAGAAAGTAGAGAATCTAGAAATTTGGAATCAAAGAGTATACAGCCTTTTCAGATTGGCTTCTTTTACTTAGCAATATGCATTCAAGATGCATCCATGTCTTTTGTGGCTTAATAACATTTATTTTTATCACTGAATGACACTTTACTATATGGATGTACCATATATTTTTTTTACACAATCACCTACTGAAGGACATCTTGGTTGCTTCCAGTTTTGAGCAATTATGAATAAAACTGTTATAAACATTTATACACAGGTTGTTTTTGTAAACAGAAAAGTTTATATCAGTTGGGTAAGTACCTCTAAGTGCAATCATTGGATTCCATGGTAAGACTATGTTTAGCTACATAAGATAGCTGCCAAATTGTTTTTCAAAAAGAAAGTATATTTTGCATTGCTTTTCAATATCCTAATAACAAATAATGCTGAGCATCTTTTTATATGCTTATTTATACCTGAATATTTTCTTTGATGAGGTGTCTGTTCATATATTGTAGGTAGAGCGCAGAGCATTTACCTAGCAGCTGTGGCTGACGCAATGCTGTGAGAATACTCCAGCTCTTGGAACCCTCCTGGGCACACCCAGGAAAAGAGCTTGCCCACTATATGGAAATGACTCAGCGCCAGCCAGACAGCCTCCTGACCTTTTTTTTTTTTTTTGCCATTTGTCCTACTATAACATCCTATTGGCTGAACCCATGTATATAAATAAGCTAGTTTACTTCCTGAATAAAGTGGATCTGCGTCACTGAACCTGGTCCCCAGAATTGGGTCTCTGCATCTCCGTCGTCCTCACCCCCAGTGGGCCTTGTCCACATACTGGTGCCTCAAACAGGGACCTAATTAGCATCCAAGGGATAGGTGAGTGACCCTCTGCAAGGGGAAACCTCCCTTACTCCCAAACCCCACAAGCTCGAGCCCTCTATGCCCTATTACAGAATAGACAAGTTAAAGTTAGTGAAAAATATCTTTGTACCTACTGGGAAATCCTCTCAGGTTTCAACCTTTGGCTCCGGGATGTGCCTCTTTGGGACCCCAATACTTGGCCCCGAGTTTTTTGGTGCGTCCATTCGGCCAAAGTACATGAAGGACAAACCTTCCCTCTCGGCCTCATTCCTGCCCTGTTAGTGATACATGCCTGCCTGACCGGTGCTCCTGCTGAGGACCCTCTGCAGATTCCTAAGGTCCTAGAGGGTACTCCTCCTTCAAAGAAACCCCTACCTCCATATTCGCCTCCCCCTATAGAGGAAAAGGGTTGGGCCACCGAGTTTGATGGACTTGCAGCCGAGCGTGCAGAAACGAAACTAGATACATTAGAAACCATGCCATCAGCTCCGTCACCTGAAGAAGCAGAAGTCACTACTTCCACATTCCCTGCCGGGGCTCAATGCCCCACCTCAGCCTCTTAGACGCCATTTTTTACCCCAGTTTTAATTCCAACACATGTTCCTGCTGCAGACCCATGTGCCAGCCTATATGCCCCCATGTGTCTTTTTTCTTTCCCCCCCTCATTTGTCTGTCTTGTCTATTTTTCTGTATCTCTCGCTCTCTCTCTCCCCTTCCCCTCTCTCTGAAATGACGCTGAAAGGACCCAGCCATGGAACAGTGACAGGGATCACACCCTCTTCTAACACAAGGGAGAGGTTATGCTTGTGTTTTTCAGCCAATTTGGATCCCAGGAACTCCCCAACCTGCTTGACCAGGGTTTCTTGGGCACCTACTAAGTGGTTCAGGCTTCACCCATCCAAAGCCACAGCCCTGGCCTCCTCCACACCAACTACGCCTGAGGGGAGGAGGTCCTCAGCACTCCAGAAGAAGACCTAGTGGCTGGCGTGCATGCCCCATCACCTGGGGGGATGTGGAGGCTTTGGCCGGGCGGGCCCAGAGAGTGGCCCCTGGTGGGCCCCCAGGCCCTGGTACTCTGTTCCTGCTTATGTGTATTATAGTAACTGCTAACTCCCAGACATGGGCAGACCCCCACATCTGGGCTGCTTTTCCCCACCCTGGCATAATTATGCCTGTTGAAGTTAATAACCCACAGTTTCCAGCAGTATATTCCAGTAACTGCTCCCTTAGTCTCCCTTGTGACAATAGTGGCCGGAAATCCCAACAGTGGAATGGCACTATATGGGGTAACCTCAGTGACCCAATGCTACTTAAGTTTACTCTGAATAATAACACTGTCCCATCAGAGGGGTGGGTCCTCCTTCAAAATCATACTACGGGGGGACTTTGCTGAAAATGGTACTACCAACCAAGGCTCAGTACTTGGCCTACAAGTCCTCCTCCCCCTAGCTACCAACAGCTGGGTCCACCTGCTAACCTTGCCTTCCCAAGGTCACCTCTTTGCCCGTTCATGTATGACAAACATCTAAGAACAGTTCAGAGAGAAGGAATTCCCTGGAGAGACTGCCATATTGCCTCTGGCCCAGATGCGCAGACCATCAACCTCAGAGTTTGGCATTGGAAGCTGAGAGATGGAATGCAACCATATGCAGCACGCAGCCTGTGGCAAGCCATCCGTTCCATGTTTGGATGCTGGGACCTTTTTGGGAAGGGGGCATGCATGGATCTACATCCATTTTTTACAATCAAAATGGAACTGTGTTTAATGGCAACTGGAAGGTCTCTGTAACAGAATGGGAGGGAAATAACATCCCAACCTCTAGAAGAAATCCCCTGTTTAAGACCCCCATTCCATTTCCTAACTAGTCAAATATTACAGAAGCTTGCCTCATTGTTTAATCCAGCTAATCTATTAGCATATAATATAATAGGTATTATAAATGTTTTAGTTCTACTAGGGTTCTGTTGCATAATGTGTAGCATTCAGAAGATACAACAACAGCAAGCTGTTATTCATCAAGTCCAATTGGCCCTAATTAAAAGAAAAGGGGAGGCCCTGGCCGGTTTGTTCAGTGGTAGAGCGTCGGCCTGGCATGCGGAAGTCCCAGGTTCAATTCCCAGCCAGGGAATACAGGAGAAGCGCCCATCTGCTTCTCCACCCCTCCCTCTCTCCTTCCTCTCTGTCTCTTTCTTCCCCTCCCGCAGCCAAGGCTTCATTGGAGCAAAGATAGCCCGGGCGCTGGGGATGGCTCCATGGCCTCTGCCTCAGGCGCTAGACTGGCTCTGGTCGCAACAGAGCAACACCCCGGATGGGCAGAGCATCGCCCCCTGGTGGGCATGCCGGGTGTATCCCAGTTGGGTGCATGTGGGAGTCTGTCTGACTGCCTCCCCGTTTCCAGCTTCAGAAAAATACAAAAAATAAAAAAAGAGAAGGGGGAAATGTAGGTAGAGCACAGAGTGCATTCCTAGCAGCTGTGGCTGATGCAATGCTGTGAGAACACTCCAGCACCTGAAATCCTCCTAGGCACACCCAGGAGGGAGCTTGCCTGCTATAAGGAAGTGACTCAGCGCTAACCAGGCAGCTCCTTGACCTTTTCAGCCATTGGCTATGAAGGACACGCTGTAACACCCTATAGGCCAGGGGTCCCCAAACTACGGCCCGTGGGCCACATGTGGCCCCCTGAGGCCATTTATCTGGCCCCCACTGCACTTCTGGAAGGGGCACCTGTTTCATTGGTGGTCAGTGAGAGGAGCATAGTTCCCATTGAAATACTGGTCAGTTTGTTGATTTAAATTTACTTGTTCTTTATTTTAAATATTGTATTTGTTCCCGTTTTGTTTTTTTACTTAAAAATAAGATATGTGCAGTGTGCATAGGGATTTGTTCATAGTTTTTTTTATACTCCGGCCCTCCAATGGTTTGAGGGACAGAGAACTGGCCCCCTATGTATAAAGTTTGGAGACCCCTGCTATAGGCTGAACCCATGTATATAAGGTAGTTTACTTCCTGAATAAAGTGGATTTGTGCCACTGAACCTGGTCCCCGGAGTCGAATCTTTGCGTCTTTGTGTTAAGATAATCTTCCTCACCCCCAGCAGGACTTGTCCACAATATATTTCACTTGTTTTTTAAACTAGGTTGGGTTTTTTTTCTTATGTTCACTTTTAATTTCTTTTATATTGAGTACAAGTCCTTTTTCAGATACATGCTTTGCAGACCTTTTCTTCCAATTGGTGGCTTGCTTTTCATCCTCTTAAAGCTATCTTTTGCTGAGCAGAAACTCTTAATTTCAATAAAGCTTTAGTTATCAATTTTCTTTCCTGAATCATGCTTTTGCTGTAATATCTAAAACCCATCACTAAACCAAGTTCTCATAGATTTTTGTCTTATGTTTTCTTCAGAAATTGTACAGTTTTTATTTTTCATTCAAATATATGATCCATTTTGAGCAATGAAATAAAGTGGTATTGAATTGTACCCCAAAGTACAAAATAAATCTCCAAAAGTCCATACTGATATAAATAAATGATTGCATAAACAAGTGGGAGAGGAGACAGATCTCTCCTTCAGAAGACTTACAAGTAATTTATAGAGATATTCCACTTTCATGGAAGTAGAGCATAACTCCTCATTCTTTAAATGTGGGCTATAAATAACAACTTCTTTCCAAAGAGCACAATATGAATAAGGGGGGGGGGGTAATTGTAATGTGGAGAAACCTGACAAATATCACCTCAGCCAGGTGATCAAGATCAACAACAAGGCTAAGTTATGTTGATAGTATATAGCTTTGATATTATGTGATATAAATGACACTCTACTTCTATGGTCTTCTTGTCAAAAACATATAAGCTCAGGTTAATCATGAGAAAAATATCAAACAGATCCCAAGTTAGGAACACTCTACAAAATACCTGATTGCTGTTAAGAAAATCAAAAACAAGGAAAGTCTAAGAAACTTACAGCAAAGAGCCAAAGGAAACATGACAATTAAATGCAATGTGGTGTCCTGGATGAGATTCCAAAACAGAAAAAGATCATTAGGTAAAACCTGACAAAGTCTGAATAAAGCATGAACTTATGCTAACAATAATTTATCAGTATTGGTTCATTAAGTGTAACAAATATACCACTCAAATATAAGATTAATAGTAAGAGGACTGGGTGCGATGTACATGGGAACTCTCAGAACTATTTTTGCAAGTTTTCTGTATATCTAAAACTGTCTAAAATAAAAAGTTTATTTCTAAAAAATGTGTTCAGGCCACACATTTTCTTCCCTGAAAGACAAGAAAAAATTGAGACTGTATAAACTAAAAGAAAGAAGAATTAATAATTAATATAATGTTTGATCCTGGAAGAGAAAAATAATATTAGTAAAAATATCAGTAAAATTTGAATTGAATAAATGTTCATTTCTTGGTTTTGATAACTGTACTTTGGATTATGTAGGATTTTAACATAAGGGGAAGATGGATGAAGAATATCCAAAATTCTTTGTATTATTTTTGCAGGATTACTTATAAGTGTAAAATTTGTTCAAAATAAAAGTAAAATAAAATCATTTGGGCATAATCATGTGAGTCTATTTCTGGGTTATCTATTATGTAGCATTGATCTATGTGTTTATCCCTCTGTCAGCAGTACACATCTTTGATTACTGTAGTGATATAACAAAACTTTAAGTTAGGCAGACAAATTCTCCTCTATTTATTCTTCTTTTCCAGAATTGATAGCTAAATTCTATCCTTTGCCTTACAATATAAATTTTAGAAAAATATCTTGTTTATATATATAAAAAATCTCCCTGGGATTTTGGTAGCAACTGTGTTTTAAACCTGTATAAAAGCAGTAATATAATATCTAGGAAATTCTCAAAATATATGGAAATTAACCCACTTCTAAAGAATTCACTGGTTAAAGAAAAAAAGGATAATTAGAAAATATTTTGCATTGAATAAAAGAGGAAACAAAATATGCAGATAAGGCTGTCCTTAAGAGAAACTTATAGCCTTAAATGTTCTTATCAGAAAAAAGGTAAGAAATCAATGATGTAAGGTTGTATCTTAAGATGATAAAAAGAGCAAATTAAACCATAAGTAGAATAGAAATAATAATAACAGCATAAATGAATGAATTTTTTAAAAAGAAAAAAACCATAAATAATTAAACCAAAATGTGGTTCATTAAAAATATAAATAAATTTCTTAAATTAGACTAAACATAAAAAAGAAAAAACTCACATGTTATATCAGGAAAAAAAGAGAAATCATCACTAATATCTTAGATATAACTAAAAGGGTAAAAAGGGAATAGTTTAAATAATTTTATGCCAATCAACTTGACAATTTAGATAAAATAAAAAATTCCTTGAAAAAAATTGTCAAAACTGACTCAATAAGAAATTGGAAATCTGAATAGCCCTATATCTATTAAATTATTTTGTCATTTAAAACTTTTCTACAAGGGAAATTATAGCAATATATAAAGCAATTATATATCATGACCAAGCAAGATGTAATCCCAGAAGTACAAGGTTGTTTCAATATTTGAAAAACAATCAAATGTAATTAACCATATCAAAGGATCAAAAAGAAAATCATAAGGTTAATTGCAGAACTAACTTAAATTTCAATACCCATTCATGAAAACACTCATAGAATAATAGGAATAGAAGGAAACATTCTCAATTTAATAAGAAAATACCTATACATAATCTATAGCAAGCATCATGTTTAATGATAAACTGCAAATACTTTCTCCTTAGTACTCAGAGCAAGGAAAGTTGCCCATTCTTACCGTTACCCTCAACATTGGATTGGAGGTCCTAGCCAGTGCAATGCACCACGAAAAGAAGGCATTCAGGTTGAGAAAGAAGCAACACTTTTTTCTTGGATTATATAATTGTTTATATAAACAAGCTGGAGAAATCTACAAAAATGTTACTGGGTTGCAAGATATAAATATACAACAATCAATAGTATTGCTATGTACTAGTAATGTAAAATCAGAAATTTAAAATTTAAAAATACCATTTACAATGCCATCAAATACTGAAACACAAGAATAAATATGAGAAAAGAAGTGAAATTATTTGAACTGAAAACTATAAGACATTACTGAGAATTACAAAAGACCTAAATAGCTAGACACTATACCATGTTTATGGGTTGGAAGACTTAGTATTGTTAATATGTCAACTCCCCGAAATTAGATCACTGATTTCAATACAATTTCAATAAAAAATTCAACAGGCTTAAAAACATAGAAATTATTACATATAATGGATTTAGAATAGTTGAACAAAGAAGGTGAAAAGATTTGCCAAAATCATATATATTTATACATAGCACATATGTACAGACAACAGCGTAGAAATAGCCAAAGGGAAAAGCAGGATGGTGAAGGAAAGGGGGGGGAAAAGGAAGGGAAATGGGGGTGAAAAAGATTTTGCACGGGGCATAGGGAGCACAGTGTCGTGTAGAGAGGGTGGTATATTGAGTGGGACACTTGAAACCATGTCAACACAATAAATTAGAAATAAAAAAATAAATATTAAAAAAGAATAGTTAAACATTTTTGAAAAAGGAGAACAAATTGGAGGACTAGTATCTTATTTTAAGACTTATTGTAAGGCTAAAAATAATCAGGAGAGTATGGGATTTGTGTAAAGATTGACAAATGGATAAATGGAACACAACAGAGAATTTGGAAGTAAACTAATATATATATGGAAAAATTCTTTCAACAAAAGTATAAAGGCTTCTGGTTGGTTGGCTCAGCAGTAGAGCATCGGCCGAATGTGTGGAAGTCATCGTTCAATTCTCGGTCAGGGAACACGGGAGAAACAACTATCTGCTTCTCCCCATCCCTCTCTTTTTCCATACTGCAGCCATGGCTCAAATGGTTAGAGCAAATCTGGCTTCGGGCACTGAGGATGGCTCCATGGCATTGCCTCAAGCACTGAAGTGGCTCAGTTGCAGAACAACAGAGCAGAGACTCCAACAGGCAGAGCATTGTATGGTAGAGGGCTCGCAGGGTGGATCCCCTTTGGGGTGCATACGGGAGTTTCTCTCTGCCTCCCTGCCTCTCACTTAGGGGGGAAAAAAGTATAAAGGCAATTCAGTGGAGGAAGAATAGTCTTTGCAACAAATTTTACTGGAACATATGTTCATGTGCAAAACAACATACTTCAATCCACAGCTCCAGTCATAAAAAAATAAATGTTATTGCCATGTTAAGGGACTGCCTATGGATCATAGCAGCCTCAATAACTAAGGTCTGGATGACAACATACCGTATTTCCCCATGTATAAGACGCACCTTAGTTTTGGGGTCCAAAATTTGAAAAAAAAATGGATTACATAAAGTTACTGAACTCAAGTTTTATTCATTATTAAACAATGAGCACAAAGACAACAAATGCAAAAACGCGGGACATGCAAGTAAAAAAATCTGCAACCACTGTATAAATAAGATGTACCCAGTTTTTAGACTCCAAACTTTTTGAAAAAAGATGCGTCTTATACATGGGGAAATACGATAAGTCAAAGTGTGCTAAGTTGATGTTCTATTTTTCCTTTGATTTTGTGCAAGCAGTCTTTTCCTTCTTACACTTCAAATCATATTGATCCTATACCCACCTAGCACATAGGAAGATTCTCTTCCCTAATCCTTTCAGCATAGTTCCTTAGTCCCTCCCCTATATAAAAAACAAGACTAATAAAAAGAAGATGGGCCTTGGCCACGTGTCTCATTGGATAGAGTGTTGCCCCTGCAAGCCATGGTCGCAGGTTTGATCCTCAGGGCACATAGGAGAGGCAATCCAGGAGTGCACCACTAAATAGAACAATTAATTGATGTTTCTCTCTCTCTCTCCCTATCTCAAATCAATGGAAAATTTAAATGACAATCACAAATGTTGACAGAGATAAACTGAAACTCTCATTTACTGATGGGAGAAATGTAAAATAGTGTAACTACTTTAGAAAACATTCACACAGTTCTTCAAATGGTTGAACATAGTGTAACCACATGATCTGACAATTTCATTCTTAGAAATATACCCAAGAGAAATAAAAACATATGGCCATATAAAAACTTGAACACAATGTCCATAATAGCATTATTCTCAGTAGCCAAAAAGTGGAAACATCTTAAATGTTCATCAACTGATGAACTGAATGGATAAACAAATATGGTATATCCATACAATGAAATATTATTGAGCCATAGGGAAGAATGAAATATTGATGCATGATACAACATGAATGAAACCTGAATACATTAGGCTAAATGAAGACAGTCATTCAGATATATACTATATAATTCCATTTATATGAAGTGTACAGAATAAGTAAATCTAGACAAATAGAAAGTAGGTTTGTAATTCCCTAAGGATAGAGGTGATGAGGGTTTGGGGGTAATGGCTAATGAGTGCAGGTATTCTTTTTGGGTGACAAAAATGTTTAAAAAAATTAATTGTGGTCACAGATACACACCTTTATGATTACACTAAAAGTTACTGAACTGTATAGTTTCAATGGGTGAATTGTATAGTCTATGAATTATATCTCAAGAAAACTGTTAAAAATTTTAAAAGTCAAGTAAAAAAAATTCATCCCATTTCTCTCTAGTCTCTTGGTTACACTGACTGTCTTATTTCTTGCTTTAGAGGCACTTAAAATCTTCTTACATATACCTGGAATACTGTTTCTCAAATTCTCTTTTGGAGTTTTATTTCACCTGTGTTCTTGTACTACAATAATTTGATTTGTGAGGCTTTCCTTGACAATTTATAGAGTAATTTACAGAGTAATTATGTCAAGTCAGACACTCTATTAAGCACCTAAGGTATAAAGTAAAATAAGACCTGGTGTCTGCCCTCAAAAAGTTTATAGTCTAGTAAGGGAGGCAGATACGTAAACACATAATTAAGATACAAGTAAACATGCACTACAATTGAAGTATGTAAAAGTGCTAAGGGAAAACAGACTTTGACGTCAGACTTAGGGTCTGAAAATATGGGTTAAATAAAGTAGTCTTAATAGCTTTGTGATCTTAAACAAGTTATTTAATTACCCTGAGTCCCAGTTTTTAAACTGTAAAATAGGGAAAATGCCACCCCCTGGGTTACTAATATGAAACTACTTGGTAAACTATATATTATAGTACACTGTGACATATCAATATTTTAGAAACAAGTGTTGCTTTATCTACTTTCTTTGTAAATCAGTGAGAATAAAGTTAAGTAATGTGCTCTAAGATCTAAGAAAATAATAACAATATTTTTTCTTGTAACTGAGAGTAACAGATGGAATTTTAATAGTTTCTGGAAGAAAAGGAAACAGCTTGAAAATGTAATGATTTCAAAACTGACTGAGGAGGTGGAGAGTAACATGGAGGAAGGGTTAGATCATGGTTGGAAGAGACAAAGGCCAAGTGGATAGTAAGCTTAAATAGAACATAAGTGTGTCAGAAAACATGGTATAGGAGGCGGAGCTTTTAAGGTGAGGAGAAATTTTAGTGAGAGCTATGAAACTGCCATACCCTTATCAATCATATGCATTTTCTTTTAAAAGGTAAAAGTGAAGTTCTCTCAGTGAGGACAATATCTTCTTCCAGAATAATTTAAACAGGAAGTTCTACTGTAGAACTTCTCACAACAATGAGGACCTAAGCAGCCACACACACAGGCATAAAAACAGCATGTTTTCTAGTTGATTTAATATTTGCTTATCTGTACATGGATGGCTTTTAGTGAAAATCGTAGATTCTCTGTATATTTCCTATCCCTCCCTATCTTTAAAAAAAAAACTATGGAGGAAATTATAAGCTAAAGAACAAGTTAATCAATAAATCCACATAAAGTCATAAAATAATAAAAATAATGGTAAAAGGTAGCTCTTTGAACTGATTGTTTATATTAAAGACAGGCAAGCAATTTAAATTATACTCCCAAATAATACTCAGGATAATATAGAAGAGTTAATTGTACTATTTGAGAATAGTATTTTAATTTCCAACATTTATATACATATATTTCTATCTTAATGACACAAAGTTCAGGATATTTTCAAAAAAATCTTTAACACTGCCTGACCTGTGGTGGCGCAGTGGATAAAGCGTCGACCTGGAAATGCTGAGGTTGCCGGTTCAAAACCCTGGGCTTGCCTAGTCAAGGCACATATGGGAGTTGATGCTTCCTGCTCCTCCCTCCTTCTCTATCTCCTCTCTCCCCTCCCCCTTTCTAAAATGAATGAATAAATAAATAAATAAATAAATAAATAAATAAAAATTTAAAAAAATCTTTAACACTTAATACTATTGCCAGTTCTCACTTATCTGTGCATAATAAGAGACAAGAGTAAAATACAGACCACAAATAACATCAATCATATATATAGGTTAAATGCTTGCATTTTTTCTTGTTTTACTTATTATGGTTACTGACAAGTACTTCTGATTGGAGCCCAGAAAGTGATAGATGAGAGGGAGGAGAAAACTAAACTTAGGAAAAAGGAGGCATTTTAAGAGAAACACTTAAATGTTCAAGCCCCAATTATTCCTATCCAGCCAGCCTATAGGTATGAAGGCAGCAACTATTATCCACTGCATTTTAGTGGCGCTCCCTTCCAGATCAGCATTAGAAACAACTGGCTATAAAGATTGTTTTCAATGAGTTGCTACAAATAGTACCAACATGATAATATTCAGCAAAGGCTGGAAAGGACTAGGTTGAGTTACTGGCCCTGGAATGAAAGCCCTTTGTTGTGTTTAGAAGCACTGTTTAAGTTCCAAGGCAAAACCAGAAGGACAAAATTGTACACTAAAAAAATGATATTCAGCAGAGAAAATGAAGGACAATGCCCTTTAGGATTACGGGAGACAACTGTACAAAACAAGCAATAGTGAATGAACACTATGTTGCACCCACAAGATTCCTCTTCAGGATTTAAATGACTCACTCCTCCAGTGCCAGCTGACAGCCCTCTCCAGGAATTTCCTTTTGCTGAGAAAGGTTGCTTTTTCCAAAGTCATGCAGTCTGCATCCAATGACTGGTCAATGACAGGATCTCACACTCTGATTCCCTCACCTCTACTCTGAAAGGCCATCCCAGCTCCAGAGCTTTGGCTGAACATCCTGAGCCTTAGTTTGGAATGTATTTCATATCAACTTCTCCCTAGGCCCCGTTCTGCCTCCTTCCACTCCCGCTAAAGTGTTGATTCTGAGAGCACTCCCCCCACCAAAAAAAATCCCTCTATGCTAATTATGCTAAAGAATCGTTTTCTTTCTTTTTTTTTTTAACTTGCTCTATGTCACCATTTTATTTAAGGATGGACCTATTCTATGTAATGATGGGTGGGAGGCACTCCTTTTCTTTTTTAAAATTAATTACAGACACTTAAACATCATTCTAATTTCCTTGTAGAACATTCAGATTAGAAATGTGATTTATAATAATTTAAATTATAATAAAAGTCCAAAGCAAAACATTTTAGAAATACCTTAACATGTATAATAATGGTATTTTACTTACAGGGGAAAGAAAACACACATTAGTTGAATGCCAAGTGTATACCAGAGCTTCTCACATTAATCAAATGCCTATCTGACAATTCGACTTAGTTGTCTAATAGGACATCTCCTGGTCTTCCCTCCCAAACCTACTCTTTCCATCATCTTCTCATCTCAGTCAATGGTAATTCCATTCCTCCAGGTACTCAGGCCAAAGACTTTGGAGTCACCCTTAATTCTCCTACATCTCATATCTAACCTATCAATAAATCATTTTGCTTTACTTATAAATATGTCTGGACCTGACTATATCTTCTTTATTGAATTTATTAGGGCAACATTGGTTAATAAAATTATATAGGTTTCAGGTGTACAATTCTATATGGTGGGGTGGTCAGCAGTGGGGGACAGTCACATGAGGAACCTAGACCTGGGAACTTGGCTAGAACCGCCTATATCCAGGCACGCCAAAAGAAACTTCCCAGGAGCCCTTTGGAAAAAAGCAACTGTCCGTCAACCAGTGAGATTTCACCACGTCATATTAGCTCAACCACTCTAGAGACCCTTTAAATATCTCCCACGCGGGTCACCCTAGGCAACTTCCCTGGCCTCTGTGTCCCCGGGACCAGGGAACATGGTCGGGAGGGATGCGCTCTGTACTCAGTAAAGCTTTTACTATTTCACACTTCGTGGCTATGCCCTTCCTTCTTCCTCAGTGGGGGAAGAATATCTTACATATATCATCTGTTTATTGCATGTGTGTTCACCACCTCAAGTCAAGTCTCCTCCTATCACCATTTATCCCTCCTCCACCCTCCTCTACTCCCCCCCCCTTTCCCTCTGGTAACCAACATGCTGTAGTCTGTGTCTACGTGTTTGTTTCCTTAACCCCTTTAACTTTTTCACCCAACCCTTTGAACCACCTCCCCTCTGACAGCTGTCAGTCTATTCTCTATCTATGAGTCTATTTCTATTTTGTTTGTTAGTTTATTTTGTTCATTAGATCCCATTTTTTGAGTGAATTCATACAGTACTATTCTTTCTCGGACAGGTTTATTTCACTTACATAATGGTCTCCAGGTCCATCCATGCTGTCATGAAGGGTAAGATTTCCTTCTTTTTTTCTTTTATTTTTTTTATAGCCAACTACTCCATTGCATAAATGTACCACAGCTTTTTTATCCACTCATCTACTGATGGAGATCTGGGCTTCCAAATCTTAGCTACTGTAAATAATGCTGCAATGAACATGAAGGGGCATGAATTCTTTCTAAGAAAGCCAAGCCAAGAGATACTCAAACACTTCCATGAAGTTTTTATTTTATTTTATTGATTGATTGATTGATTGATTGATTTTAGAGAGAGAGAGAGAGAGAGAAAGGGAGAGGGAGGGAGAGAAATGTCAATTTGTTTTTGCACTTATTTATGCATTCACTGGTTGATTCCTGTATGTGCCCTGATTAGGGATCAAACCCGCAACCTTGACCTATGGAGACAATGCTCTAACCAACTGAGCTACCTGTCCATGCTGCCATGCAGTTTCATTGTGAGGAAATTATATCAGGGACATCATAGGGCTCTAGGTAACTCAGGACACCAAGCAGTTGATCAGATTCTTGCTCAGTTATGCTGTTCAACTCAGTACTTGACAACTGCATAAGCTACAGAAAACCTGGAGAGTTAGAGTCAGTGGTACCAAAGGAATATCAGAGAAAAATGAAGGAACTGGAATTATTTCAGAGACAAGTGAAAGGAAGAAAACCAATAGTATCAGAATAGAGAGTAAAATTTTAGTATAAAGGTTATAAATTAAACATTTGCCAATAATTATAAGAGCTAGAATATTATAACAACTTAACAATGAAGGTAATTTATGCATTTATTATTTATAATAACAATGATTTCAATTTACTCTATGCTAAGCAGTCATATACTTCATTTAAGTATTTAATTATCACAACAATGCTATGAGGAAGTATCATTATTATGCCCATTTTATAGATAAAGTAATTAAGGCTTTCAAAGATAAAGTAACTTGTCTAGAGTTACAGAGCCAGGAAATGATGAAGTGAGGACTCAAAGCCAGTGCTTTCTGACTCTAAAACTCATGCTCTAAATTACTGCCTATTTGTGTATACCTGCTGTATACTGTGTTGGAATCTGAAAAGATGAAAGGACCTTTTCATCTTTTCATTCTTCTTTCCGGATTAATTTTCCTTAATCCAGAAAGAAGAATGACTAATTTACATAGATTGTGACAAATCATAGACACTTTCGCGACCTTTTAGTGTCTAAGTCAAGTAGAGACAGAGATGCCCTTGTTGCATTCCAAAAAACAAATGATTGCCTGAGGATCCTCTTATCAATAAAATCTAAGATACTATAATTTTTGTTGAATAGAATAAAATTTTTCAGAATAGTATATGCTTTTAAGAAACTAACTGCATTATTCACTTATAGGAAACTACTGTGGGTGATTTCAGAAAACTTGGGAGCAAAATAATGTTCTTATATGCAGTCCATTTAAAAGGCAAGTCTTAATACTTCTGGAGAATAGAGATGATCAAAATAGTAGGTTTCTGAAATCAGAGTAAATTAGGCTTTAGCAATGGGATGTGGAAGTTCCCAGAAAGAAATGTACTTTGAGATAAAGATGAATATTGGAGGGCTGGTAGAATCAGAATAGGCATGAGGTAATCTGCAGATCTTTTAAGCAAAACAGAGTAACATGAACAAGATCAATAATAAGCATGGCATGTTTGATGAAGGTAAGTCTTTGAAAAAGAAAGAATAACTCTCATCCATATAGAATAACTTGACACAATCTTTTTATGAAGGCTAAAAAATAGCTCAGATCAGCGCTTCTCAAAGTTTTTCATTTCAAGGCACAAGTGCAAATTTTCCATTTGTTGTTGCACACACCCAGAAGGTTACTAGACCACTAAAACAACAACAACAATGTACTTTATGCACTGACTAGTTGGGATATCCACAATGTATTGCTGAACTGGAAAAATACTGTAGATATATATTTATATATATTTATGTATATGAATCTGTATGCATATTTGTGTGTATCAACAGCGTGAAAACTTTCATCTAGACAAAGATTCACGTTCACACACAGAGGGAACACATATATATTCTACCGTTAACCCTTGAACAGATGGCTTTGAATTGCACAGGTCCATTTATATGCAGATTTTTTCCCAATAAATATTGTAAATGTATTTTCCTTATGATTTTTAAAATAATTTCCTTTTATTTTTAAGAATACAGTATATAATACATGTAACCTACAAAATATGTGTTAATCGACTGCTTATCGGTACAACCTCTGGCCAACAGTAGGCTATTAGCAGTTTAGTTTTGGGAGAGTCAAAAGTTATATGTGAATTTTTTACTCCATGGGGGTTGGTGCCCCTACTGTATATTACTTTAAACATTTCTCATATACATGAATTACTCACAAAAATATAAAAATTTAAAAAATAAATGTTAAAATGTAAAAACAAAAATTTAAAGATCATTATCATTTTACTTCCCTTTCTAAATGAGGAAATAGACAGAGGAAGCTTAGTCTGGGACTAAAAGTCAAGACTCCCTAGTCCAGGGCTAGTGATTGTCCCACTATGTCATATACTCTGTTGTCTCTGTGAGGGGTTTTTCCATAGACTGATCTGACGGAGATAATCTAGATGAAGTGTCAGTACATATTTTTCTGTAGAAAAGTAAATGTTTTAGGCTGTAAGGATGACCCACCCCCCAAACCCCCAAACTCTTTAAAAATGTAAAAACTGTTCTTAGCTATCAGGACAGTGCAAAAACAGACTACAGACCGGACCTGGTCCACAGATTGACCTAGGTGAAGTAAAAGGAAAAATAAAAAAGAAAGAACAGAGGCAAGGAGACCTGCTAGAAGGATATTACAACAGTCCATAGTGAAGATATAGAGACCTCAACTTAGGGTAGTATGAGTATAACTGAGAGGAAAACTGACAAGACTAGAAGTGGGAAAGAAATTTAAATAATAATTGTGCTCAAACCTCCACAAGTTTCTGTTTCATCTAGAATGTGTTTTAAGTGGGCAGAAAGGTAAATAATTAATATATGAAATTGGAGGGGAATCTGGATTTGTGTTTTGATATGTCAATACATTCATAACTGAGGTCTCAGGGCAAGGTGACAAAATACACAATAAACAATGTTCTACTTTGTTTTTTAATACTAATACAGTGCTTGAAAGTTTGTAAACTAAGCTCAGAGCTCTTTCTAGAGCTCTTTCTAGTTCTCAAAATCTGAAAGAGAAAAAAGTAGATGGAGAGGTAAAGAAGCAACTCTCAACTTTAAAGGATTTTCAAAAGTGCTTCAGGTTTCAATGGGTGGCAGGGGGCTTAACAATAGACACTGTAATTGTTCTGACACATCTTGGCCTAAAAAGTGCACAGTATTCCATATTAACATACCATGAGTGCAACAGAGAAAACAGAGTATAGGAGGTACCATGGAATGAGAGAGACTTTGATGCAAGGCAGATCTGGGTTTAAATTCTGGTCCTACTATTTATTAGTATTTGGGATCACAAATTAATTACCAGAACCTCACTTTTTAACCTAATCAACCAGGATAATAACACCTGCTTTACAGAGTTCCAGAGAAAATTACATGAGATACAGTATAAAAGTACAAAACAGTGCCTAACATACAGTAGGTGTTAAACTATAATTTCCTTTCCCTCCCTGCATCCCCAACAACCACTCAGTACTTAACAAAAATCTCTTTCACCACTGTAGTTAAACTTATTTTATAGAGATTACCTCATTTTGTGAATCAAAATCACCTAAGAAGTGCTTAAAACACTCAATATCAAATGCAAAGGTATGCGGAATGTATCTAAGATACCAAAATAAAAGCACAAAACTGAGAGTGGACTTGGGTATTTCAAGTCTCTTCATACAATAACTAATAATAGATAACATTTGCTGAGCACTTACTCTATACTAGATACTACTTTAAGTTCTCTACCTGCACTGAGTTGTTAAATATTCACAACCATATAAAGCAGGTAGATGAGAAGGCCAAACAGGTTAATCAAGACATGAAACAATAAAGAACCATACAAGTCACTTAACAGTGCTGATGTCAAGTTTTTGAAAAACAATTTGTCATTATACACAAAGAGCTTTAAAAATATTTAAAGCTAGATATTTAATAACATAAAAATGCTCCTAAGATCTTAGGCAATAAATAATGAATGTAAAATACATATGCAAAGTAATTCCTACTTTTTTTAATATTCACTATATCTACATAAAGAGATTAAAAGGAAACATATCAGCATATATTGTTTTAGTCCATTCAGGCTGCTATTAAAAAATACAATAAACTGCCTGACCAGGCGGTGGCGCAGTGGATAGAGCGTCAGACTGGGATGCGGAAGACCCAGGTTCGAGACCCCGAGGTCGCCAGCTTGAGCGTGGGCTCATCTGGTTTGAGCAAAAATTCACCAGCTTGGACCCAAGGTCGCTGGCTCCAGCAAGGAGTTACTCGGTCTGCTAAAGGCCCGCGGTCAAGGCACATATGAGAAAGCAATCAATGAACAACTAAGGTGTCGCAATGTGCAACAAAAAAACTAATGATTGATGCTTCTCATCTCTCCGTTCCTGTCTGTCCCTGTCTATCCCTCACTCTGACTCTCTCTCTCTGTCTCTGTAAAAAAAACAAACAAAAAAAACAAACAAACAAACAAAAAAAAACACAATAAACTGGGTGGCTTGTAAACAACAGAAAATTATTTCTCAATCTGGGGGCTGAAAGTCCAAGATAAGGTGTTGGTCTGGTTGGGTTCTGGTGAAGACCCTCCCCCAGGTTACAGACTGCTGACTTCTCTTTGAATCCTTATATGGTGGAAGGGGTGAAGGATCTCTCTTGAGTCTCTTTTAAGTCACTAATTCCATTCGGCAGGGCTCAGCCTTCATGACCTACTCAATTCCGAAAAAGTCCCATGTCCAAATGCTTTCACATTGGGCATTAGGTTTTCAACATATGAATGGAGGTGTGAGGGTAGGGAACATAGTAAGTCCAGTATACATTAACACAAGCTACTATGGAGATAGAATGGTAGGTAATATGCTAAAAATAATGCTGGATATTCTTCAAGCCATTTCATTTTCCTCTTGTTGTAAAAGGAAAAATGTTCTGCCTTAAATACCCCTTACCTTACAACATTTTAGCTTCCTTGCCCAGGGAATTGAATTCGGTCATTGGAAGGTGGGTAGCAGTGAGATACTTCAATTCTAGGCCTAGATCTATGTGTGTTCTTCTACACTTCACTTCCTTTTCCCTTGTCAGCCTGCTGTAACACCAAAGTGACTTTGAAGTCACAAAGAGAAGTATCCTAAGTTCCTGATGTTTGAAAGAGTCGCATAGGAGAGAACTGATTTACATTTTTCTAAAAGAGAAGTAAATTACTAATGTGGTAAGCCACTGACATTTCAGGGTTTACCTGTTACTTCAGTAACTGACACAGGCAATTTTTTTAATCTTCTTTATTAATTTGCTCTTCCAATAGAGAACATGCAAATACTTCTACAATTATGAAAATGTTATATATTGAAATGTATGCCTTTTTTTTTTTTGTATTTTTCTGAAGTTGGAAATAGGGAGGCAGTCAGACAGACTCCCACATGCGCCCGACTGGGATCCACCCGGCACACCCACCAGGGGGCGATGCTCTGCCCATCTGGGGTTTGCTCGCAACCAGGGCCATTCTAAGCACCTGAGGCAGAGGCCATGAAGCCATCCTCAGTGCCCAGGCCAACTTTGCTCCAATGGAGCCTTGGCTGCGGGAGAAGAAGAGAGAAAGAAACAGAGAGGAGAGGGGGAGGAGTGGAGAAGCAGATGGGCACTTCTCCTGTGTGCCCTGGCCGGAAATCAAATCCGGGACTCCTGCACGCCAGGCTGACACTCTACCACTGAGCCAACCGGCCAGGGCCAGAAATGTATGCCTTTTAACTCAAAAAAATAAGTATGGGGAATTTAGCTAAAGCCAATAAACTAAAATTCAGACAAAAATAAGGATATGCACAAAGGTGTTTATTGAAAGATTACTTTTTTTTTCTTCTTTTCATTTTTCCGAAGCTGGAAACAGGGAGGCAGTCAGACAGACTCCTTCCTGCATGCGCCCGACCAGGATCCACCCGGCATGCCTACCAGGGGGTGATGCTCTGCCCCTCTGGGGCGTCACTCTGTTGCACCCAGAGCCATTCTAGTGCCTGAGGCAGAGGCCACAGAGCCATCCTCGGCGCCTGGGCAAACTTTGCTCCACTGGAGCCTTGGCTGCAGGAGGGGAAGAGAGAAACAGGGTGGAAGAAGAGGGGGAAGGGTGGAGAAGCAGATGGGCGCTTCTCCTGTGTGCCCTGGCCAGGAATTGAACCCGGGACTCTTGCACGCCAGGCCGACGCTCTACCACTGAGCCAACCAGCCAGGGCCTGAAAGATTACTTTTAACATTAAAAAAACAAACAAACCCAACTTAAATATCATTCATAAAAGAATGGTTTAGTAAAGCATAGCCATGTGGTACAATATCAGGCAATCATTAAGATGATTTAAATGAAGAACTTTAATGACATGAGCAAACACCAATAATATCACATTAAATGAAACAAACAAAATTAAAAGTTGTTCGAATACAAAAAAATAGTCAAGAGAATATAAGCTATTTCTGCATAATGACTTAATAGTTCTATCTACACTTTTTTTCTCAAGTTGTCTAAAAGGAGATCCTAATTCTTTCATAAGAAGAAAAATGTACTCATAAATATACATCTAATTCTGCTGAGAGAGAGAAAGGCACCAGCAAGATTATTGATACACTGGAGCAACCAGGAAGAGCATTTCTGCTTACTTTCCCAACAATAGAGGAAAGAAGCTGATGGGTTTGAGGAGGAGGAGCAGCAGTGCCAGGTGCCCACAGAAGAGTTGGCACGATGAGATGGAGCTGCTTTATTAGATACAACTTTGCCCTGTCAGATGCCCTCACTGTCTCCAGTACAGCATCAGGCCCAAGGAGAGTTCTGGGTCACTAGGAAAGAAAAGTTTCAACTGAAGAGGAAAAAGACACCATTGCTAAAATTTGAAAAATCAATAAAAGGACACATAAGGTGGGGGTAGGGAGGGTCAGGAAGTGACAGCAATGTTGTTTCTTAACAGTTACATGAGGTTTCATGTATAACTATTTGTTAAACTGAACATATATGTTTTTTGCATCTTTTAGTTCGTATGCTCTATTTAATAACAAAATGTAAAAAAAAAAAAATCAGCAACTGTATCCTCCTAGATAAGACAAAAGGAGGCTTTAGAGCAGGGGTCCCCAAACTATGGCCCGCGGGCCACATGCGGCCCCCTGAGGCCATTTGTCCGGCCCCGCCGCACTTCCGGAAGGGGCACCTCTTTCATTGGTGGTCAGTGAGAGGAGCACATTGACCATCTCATTAGCCAAAAGCAGGCCCATAGATCCCATTGAAATACTGGTCAGTTTGTTGATTTAAATTTACTTGTTCTTCATTTTAAATATTGTATTTGTTCCTGTTTTGTTTTTTTACTTTAAAATAAGATATGTGCAGTGTGCATAGGGATTTGTTCATAGTTTTTTTTATAGTCCGACCCTCCAATGGTCTGAGGGACAGTGAACTGGCCCCCTGTGTAAAAAGTTTGGGGACCCCTGCTTTAGAGGAAGAAAGGGACAATGCCTACTACAGGCCTGAGGAAGGGCACAGAGGAACAGTAATCACTCAATGTCAGTGTATTGCTTTGTAGTTCACAAAGTGCTTCTATAATGCATACCACATTTAAGACTGAGCATAACCCAGAACAGAGAACTTGACTCCAGGTCAGCTGATCACACCCAGTAATCTTTGCACTAGACCGAATACAATGCAAAATATAGTTATGGATTGACATTTTTGTTAAAGGTCTTAAGACATGAGTTTGCAGTCTTCCTCTAAGACCTTGATTAACTAAACATAATTGAGATTTCTGCCTGTTCAGCTTTACCTGGCCTCCCTCCAGGAAGATTAATGCCTACCCCAATTGGTACTAAAACTGTGTGGGTTTAAGAAATTCATAGTGGTTTTTTGTTTTGCTTTGCTTCTTCTTTTCGTTGAAGAAATCAAACTAGGTCTCTCTCATTTTCACCTACTAAAATTTTATTTCCCTCAATGATCATATGGGAAAGAGAAAAATATATATATATATATTAGCTGTTTATTCTTCTGAATTATTTGTGGATTTGAGGTTCCACTAGTCATTGTGAAAAAGCTTCTATCTCCACAAGAAAATGCAGAATATGAAAAATCAGAAAAGAAAGACAATTAAACCAGAAGAAAAGCAAAAAGAGCTTAGCCAAGAAAGAGAGGGAAATAGGAGAAAGTATCAGACAGCGATAATAAACAAGCCTATTGGGTATAGAAAAAGTAGTTTGGAGGGCAAAGAGGACTTTAACAAATATTGCTTTCGTCTTTGGACTGTATTTCTTTAACCCAGATGAACTGTGGTTACTAGTGTTTTAGGAGTAGTACATTAATTGGTGCCACAGCCAGACTACTGGCTAGGAGCTTCAGGAGATAGTATAAAGACTAAGACTTTAAAACCCAGGTAAATGAGTTTAGTACCTATGTCTTCTTCTATGTACTTAATTGTTTCAGGTCTTATGTTTAGATCTCTGATCCATTTTGAGTTAATTTTAGTACAGGGAGACAAACTGTAGTCCAGTTTCATTCTTTTGCATGTGACTTTCCAGTTTTCCCAGCACCATTTATTAAAGAGGCTTTCTTTCCTCCATTTTATGAATTTGACTCCAAAGGCAAGAGAAGTGAAGGCAAAAATTAATGAATGAGACTACATCAGACTAAGAAGTTTTTGCTCAGCAAGAGAAACTGATTACAAAATAGACAGCCAACTAAATGGGAAATGATATTTTCAAACAACAGCTCAGATAAGGGCCTAATATCCAAAATATATGAAGAACTCATAAAACTCAACAACAAACAAACAAACAATCCAATAAAAAATGGGAAGAGGACATGAACAGACACTTCTCCCAGGAAGAAATACAAATGGCCAACAGATATATGAAAAGATGCTCATCTTCTTTAGTTATTAGAGAAATGCAAATTAAAACTGCAATGAGATACCACCTCACACCTGTTAGATTAGCTATTATTAACAAGATAGGTAATAGCAAATGTTGGAGAGGCTGTGGAGAAAAAGGAACCCTCATCCACTGTTGGTGGGAATGTAAAGTAGTACAACCATTATGGAAGAAAGTATCATGGTTCCTCAAAAAACTGAAAATAGAACTACCTTATGACCCAGCAATCCCTCTACTGGGTATATACCCCAAAATCTCAGAAACATTGATATGTAAAGACACATGCAGCCCCATGTTCATTGCAGCATTGTTCACAGTGGCCAGGACATGGAAACAACCAAAAAGCCCATCAGTAGATGACTGGATAAAGAAGATGTGGCACATATACTCTATGGAATACTACTCAGCCATAAGAAATGATGATATCGGATCATTTACAGCAAAATGGTGGGATCTTGATAACATGATACGAAGTGAAATAAGTAAATCAGAAAAAACCAGGAACTGCATTATTCCATACATAGGTGGGACATAAAAATGAAACTAAGAGACATTGATAAGAGTGTGGTGGTTACAGGGGGGAGTGGGGAGAGGGAAAGGGAAAGGGGGAGGGGGAGGGGCACAAAGAAAACTAGATAGAAGGTGACAGAGGACAATCTGACTTTGGGTGATGGGTATGCAACATAATTGAACGACAAGATAACCTGGACATGTTATCTTTGAATATATGTATCCTGATTTATTGATGTCACCTCATTAAAAAAATAAAATTATTAAAAAAAAAAAGACTAAGATTTGGCTCCTGCTCTTAAGGACTTCATAGGCCTGTGAGGGGAAACAGACTCAAATAATTAAAGTGCTTTACACGTGTAATAGAAGTACAGAGGTCATAGTGACCAATTCTGCCTGACAAAACTGAGAAAGGCTTCACAAGGGAAGTAACACTGGAGCTAGTCTAGGAAGATGAATAGGAGTTCACAAACTAAGAAGAGTCAAGTGGAATGTGTTTTAGCCACAGAATTGTGTAAGTATAGGAAACATTCAGACAATGCCTGAATCAGGGCAAATAAAATGAAATTAAAGCTTTCACTGGGGGCATGTAAGATAGATCTTCAAAAGATTTAAAACCAATTTCTTGAAAGAAAAGAATTTAAGAACTTAAAAAGGAAATGATTTCTTTGTAAAAGTAAGCAAAGTACCATACTGAATGTCTGGTGGAGTCTCAAGTCCACAGATAATTGAGGGGACTAAACTAAACAATTAACTTTTTTTTCTTTTCTCATAAGATTGGTGAGAGAAATGAAATTTTAGTAGGTAAAAATGGAGGACATAAGCATTATAAGACCTAGTGCTATCTCTTCAACAAAAATAAGAGGCAAAACAAACAGAAAACACTGTAATTTCTCAAACCCACACAATTTAGTGTCAGTTGGAGCATTAGTGTTTCTGGAAGGAACCATAAAATAAAAATTAAGATTGTTTCAATATGTTGCCTAAAGGCCAAATAGCAATCCAGGGCAGCCACACTTAGTAACTTTCTGTAAATCAGATATTTGTCTGATCTAGTGTCTTTTTACATAGAGAATGAATGTTTAATAAACAAAAGTTACACGGGTCCCATGAAAGAAAACACCCTAACAGAAGTTGAGAAATCTGAACTGTAGCGATATTATGATACACTCCCTCCCTCCACATTCAAGAGCAAAAGGAGAAGAGCTGAGAAGACGGACATCTACTACCAAACTGAAGCCAATTTCATCACATTCCGATGCCTTGCCTAGCTCAACATTCAAAGAATAATGGAAGGGGAGCTATGTGGAAGACTTTACCCGAAGGCCAGGCCCCTACATCAAAATCAATTTAAAGAAATAAAACGTTTAAAAGCTTTTCAAGATTAAAAAAAAAAAAAAACCCAAAATGGATGCACTGTATAATTTCAACAATATAGAAAGTATTACATACTAAAAAAGATTGAAAGGAAATATGACATCATTCATTGTTTTTATCTTTGATGGTAAGATATTTTTCTATATACTTCTATAGACCTTGCTAAGCTTTAATATAATTTTGGGGTTTTTTTTATACTTCTCTAAATTTTTCATATTTTCTACAATGAACAATCATTAGTTTTACAGCAAGAATATGAATGTTCATTTTTTTTTAATAAGAGGAAAAGAAAAGCTTAGTTCTAAGGGGATAATTCTAGAATCTTCTTTAGAATCTCATCATCTACTCTGAAAGTTAGCATCACCAAAAGTATGTGATCATGGTTTAAAAACATAACCCGCAGGCTAACTCTTCATGTGCCCCAGTCTCTGGTCTTTCTGTGTTTGCTTTTCCTCTGGGCAAACTCAATAAAATGTTAGCAACAATCCCATTCCATGAAAAGTGTAATTGAGAAGAGAAAGAAAGAAACCAATTTGCATTTGGGGAAAGGAAGAGTATTTGGAAAAGGTCACTAGGAGGAATGTCTGAAACGTTTAGAAAAATATTCACAGGTAAAAATGCTTATACATAAAACTCCAAATGAGATACAATGGAGGCTGGCCTTACCAACAGGGAGGAAAAGTATGAAAAAATTACAATTGACAGGACTGACAGAGTACGAAAAGAATAGCAGGAAACATACAAACTTTGTATGTGTTGGGGTTTTTTTCACATAAGATTCACAACATTCCTCAGAAAATTCAATTTAGTTGCCCTGTTCTAGCTTGCTAACCAGAACCAATTTAATTTTAAATCTACACGCAGAGCCAAGGGGGACAAAATATTTTGCAATTACTTTTAGCTCCCTCTTGGAAGGCAGAATAAAATTTAACCAGTTCTGCTCCAGCTGTGATAACCATCCAGGTTTGTCAGAGATCTAAAGAGTCCTTTGGATGAAGATTAAAGAATAGAAACTTCTGTAACACAATTACTTGCTTTATTTAACAACTTAATGGGAATAAATTTTTGAGAATGTGACAAACTGCTTTTGATTTATCTGCGTAGGGCATGAAATACTGATGCAAAAGAGCAATTTGTTACATAGACAATGTTCTACCCCTTGCTATAAATCTGCTCACTGTCATACTCTATTTGACATCCAGTTAGGTGATTTTTGAAGAACTAGTTTATTATTGCATTTAACAAAGAGCAGAAAACTGATATATGACTCTCTTGTTGCTTCTCAGCTACCAGGAACACGTTTCTCAGATATCAGTCTATGCAAACGTTTCTTGATTTTATGCTCTATTGTGACAGATAGGTAAACAAGCTGATAAAATCAAGTGCTTTCAAAAAGGAAAAGTTATCATATTCATGTATGCCCTGCTTGTCACAAAACTTCAAACAGTTTCTGGTTCTGCTTACCATCTGCACAGATTTATTCCAAATAACATAACCAAGTTTGTTTCTTGATTTCTTTAAACATAAATAGAACCATTAAGTTTTGGGAGTGTTTATATTTCTGGAGATAATCAGATCATCTATTCTGATTAGCCTTAACACATACGCCTGGTCCCTGCCTTTACACAGAGCTCACCCTGATTCCCTCCTCAGTCAGCCCATTAGCACTGTTGTATCTCTAGTCTAGAGCATCTGTCCTCCCTGTGTCTCCTACTGGGAGGATATGAGGCTGCTATCAGTCTGACTGGAGTTCCCCTTGGAACTACAATATAGTCTGTCTTTCTTAAAAGCAAAATATAAGCCTTACGTGGGAACTTGGCAACTATGTCAGATTGTGCCAGGTTTTTCGATTCTTGCTTTTTTGGTGGGGGAAATAGGGAAGGAAGAAGTCTTTTTTTTTCCTTTTATTACGACAAAAGTTTATTTAACAAAAAAAGTTCAATATGCAAATGTACATAACCTAATTTTTATATTGCAAAGCAGGTGTTGTGAACAGGAGACGTGGAAACAGCTTATTTCTCTGATAAACATAGCCATTCTTTACATTCATTGCAAGGTTTCTATTATAAAATGATGATAATGTTTCCTCATAATACCACCATTTCAACATTGTTATGTTGCCCACTAGTTGCCATCTTCACACATTCATCTATCACAGATACATAAAGGGATTAAATTTCTACAGTTTCCTTGGGCACGTCTATCAACATTTAATTTCAGTGATAACTTCCTGTCCATAAATATTTTTAATTCGGGAGTATAAGCTTTACTAATGATGTCTACTCAGTAAACCCAAAGATGCCTCTAAAAAGAATTCCTCTCTCATGCTTGGAGGAAGCCATTTATAAAAGTTACACAAATAGCTTGACCAGTGGTGACACAGTGGATGGAGCGTCGACCCAGGATGCTGAGGACCTATGTTCAAAACAAGGTCACCAGCTTGAGGACAGGCTCACCAGCTTCAGCACAGGCTCACCAACTTGAGCATGGGATTATAAACATGACCCCATGGTCGCTGGTTTGAGCCAAAAGGTCACTAGCTTGAAGCTCAAAGTTATTGGCTTGAGCCCAAGGTCACTGGCTCAGGAGCTTCCAGTCAAGGCATGTATGAGAAGCAATCAATGAGTAACTAAAGTGATACACTATGAATTGATGCTTCTTATCTTTTTCCCTTCCTGTCTGTGTGTGTGTGTGTGTCTCTCTCTCTCTCTCTCTCGCTGGTGAAAAAAAAAAGGTTACACAAATACAGATCCACCCAAGGCTATTTTAATATCGTCAATTTAAATGCAGACACCCTCCCACCATCCTAATTCACTCTTAGCTGGTTGAAAACTGGAAGAATTTAAGGAAGAACTATTAGTATTTTTAATAGAAACAATTCTTACAGACAAATTAAGAGCTGAACTATAAATGTTCTAACTATATACATTATATGTTCAATAAATATGATGGAAATTCAGAATTTAATTCTGTATGTCATCTAATATGAAAGTTGGTATCATAAGATTCCTGGATTGAGTGGAAAACAACTCAGCAATGTAAATTATATAAGCAATGTTCAAGTGAGTAGATGGGAGTGATTCTGAAATCGATCCTGAAATAGAGCTATTCAAAGCACTAACTCCTACTCTCAAATCTTACCTCCATCAGTTAACTTCTCTGAACATTCAAATGAAAATAATATGTCCTACTACCTCATAGAACTGTTCTGAGGATTAAGTCTCCTAATTTGATCCCTGAATGAACACTCAATAATTGGCATCTACTCTTTATTTTCTTTCCTCATGGATTGTTTTTATCTACCACTATAAATTGAAATATAAATGAATGAGTAAATGAATAAAGGAAATGATAAATGAAGAAACAAATAAATATGTAGCAACACTTATAAAAGAGGGACACTTGTAGGCTTCTAACAATGAAGTCTAATTTCTTTTTTGTTAGTCTAATGGCAGAACCCACAGAGCATTTCAATGAAGAGAAGTCACACATTACTAGTAACATGTTCCTGAGGATATAAACCCATATAATTGTTCAGGTACAGGCTATATGAAAATGAAAATGATATGCCAGGGCTGTGTTTGCCACGTAACTCAGACTCTAAATTCTTGCCTACTGCATCATCATATTTATATAAACATATGTGATACACATATGAATGATGTTGACCCATACATAACAAGACAAGTAAGGCAACTGCTCTCAAGTAATGAAAATCGGTAAAATGTAAACATTCTCAACAAGTACAGTTAATGAATACTGAAATTGAGGTTTCTTAAGCTTCCTTAAAAACATTTTCATTTCATTCATTTACATACCATTTCATAATTAGTTTTTCAAGGAGACTCAGTGGGCAATACACAGGATGTAACTTTTCAGTTCATTCAGTTCAAATATTAGTTCAGTTCACCAATATTTATTGAGCACCTCTCATGGATCAAGCACCCTGCTAGGGGCAAGGATTGTAAATAAAAATAAGATACAACCTGGTCCATTAAGGAAAGGGTACAAATAATTATAATTCAAAACATGGAGCTTGCAATTACAGACTGGCAGGAGATTCAATAGGAATACAAAAGATGAAGAGGTCAATTCTGAACAGAAAACCAGAGAAGCTTCAAAGAGAATGTGATATCTGACCAGGTTTTTAGCAGCAGTGTGTCAGGTAGACACAAATGCGTAGTCTAGACAAAGAAAAGCATCTCTACACAGGCAGACAATGTGCAGAAATATAATTGGTTTCACAGCACTGGAAGAGAGAACACATGGAGGGTAATCGAAGGAGATAAGGTTAGCAAGGTGAGTAGGGATAAGTTGTGAATTGCCTCACTTGTCATGCTAGAGAGCTTGGATATTTTCCCTCTAAATGCTAATAAGCCATGGAGGTTTTCTAAAAAGGTCACATTTGTCTTTTGTACCTGTACTGAAGGTAAGCCAAACATTGACAAGACAGAGGCAGAGAAAATAGATGGAAATTTAAAAAAAAACAACCAGTAACCCAAGGAAGTGAGAATAAGGGAACTGTGCTGATCTAATAAGCATGGGGAATGGAGAGAAAGAACAAATCTTAAATATATTCAAGAGACAAAATTATCATTTTAGATTAATCAATATTTATAGAAAAGTGAAAAGTAAGTACAAGAGTGTTCTTCCTACCCATATCAGAACATAAGTTTGAAGCTTTTAGAAAAATTATTGGTTGGCCCTGGCCGGTTGGCTCAGTGGTAGAGCGTCAGCCTGGCATGCAGGAGTCCTGGGTTCGATTCCCGGCCAGGGCACACAGGAGAAGCGCCCATCTGCTTCTCCACCCTTCCCCACCCCCCTTCCTCTCTGTCTCTCTCTTCCCCTCCCACAGCCAGGGCTCCATTGGAGCAAGGTTGGTCCAGGCGCTGAGGATAGCTCCATGGCCTCTGCCTCAGGCGCTAGTTGCAACAGAGAATGGCTCTGGTTGCAACAGAGCAATGCCCCAGATGGGCAGAGCATTGCCCCCTGGTGGGCATGCCGGGTGGATCCCAGTCGGGCGCATGCGGGAGTCTGTCTGACTGCTTCCCCGTTTCCAACTTCAGAAAAATACAAAAAAAAAAAAAAAGAAAGAAAGAAAAATTATTGGATACCAAAATGAAAAAGCTTTTGCTAGCAAATTCCAGAAAAAAATAAAAATAAAAGGCCAGATAGTTGAATATGGTGTCTAGAAAGAATGGGATGAGGAGGTTTTATTAGACAATGCACTTTGTTACCAAGGGGTTTATTTTTAGGAGAAAATATTACTGAAATGGAAAGTCTATTTCTTGGTTCATTTGCCACTACTAGTAAATTTTAGAAAAGTACCCAGTTTAGATCACTGTGGCAGAAATGAATATGGCCCACCCAGCCCTCCTCCCTTCAAGAGAACCTGCTGCTAGAAGCATAACTTTCTGACAGCCTCCAGCTGTGGTACCTTTAGATTTATTGCACTGTTCACTCTCCCCCCCCCACCTTCTACCTTCTGACCCCCTGTTGCTCCCAGGCAATGACTAAGCACAGAAGGTGCAGTAGAGCTAGGCCATCCCCACCCTCAAATTTCTTTAATGGAGGATGTTTGCCTAAAGACTCCCGTCAGCCTGGCCAAGACTTTCTCAGAACTGCATTGTGGTCTGAAGCTATTCCTGCTCAATTTTCTTTCCTTCTGCGCCTTTCACAACTGTCAGACCTGTATCACTGTCTGAAGGCTCTCCCTGCCTACCGCGGCTCCCTCCTCCTTCACGAAGGGTATTTTCTCCAAATAAAACCCATACCTGTCTAATTCCTGCCTTGGTGTCTGCTCTCAGAGGACCTAAACTGACACAGTAGTTTAAGTAAGTTTATGAAAAATAAGAATCACAAGGAAACCTAAGGCCCTCTGCAGAGAATTTCACACCTAAACCACCACTGGGAGACAGAAATGTAGCTGGTCTTCGATATTTCCCAGAGATTACATGGCTCAGTGTTTAACAGCCCCCACAGTCAGACATTTTATTCCTAATGACTTACCCACCTCCCTTGGGTTGTATGTTTCATTCCAACTTCCAGAACAACTTTTACTAACATTTCATATAATTGAATTAAGTTAAATTAAACTTCCCATAAAAAAATGAATTGAACTAAAAATAGTGAAAACTCTATCCATAAGAATTTTGTCTTGAACCAAGTGAGTTCTCAACTTAAATAATCATAGTCTCCTCTTTGAGCCCCAAGGGCACAAGCAATTCAGGCACACAACAGTCTTCTCTGGAGTATAATGTTCATCCACTTCTCGGGAGAATTTGCCTTCCTGCTGCAAGCAGCTTCAGCCAGCTGCCAGGAGAATATTTGGATGACACTGCCTCAAAGTCAACACACAAGAATTCTAGTCAAGGGAGGTAGTCTGGCATGACAGTTAAGTGTACAGATTCTGTACTCCTACACACTTGCATCTAAATCCTGGTTATACTAGGTGCTCAAACTGGGTACCTTAGGCAAGATTTTTCTCCTTTCTGATCCTTGGATAACTTCATTTGTAAACTGATTATAATAATAGTACCAACTTGTGTGCTTGTGAGAATTAAATGGGCCAGAGCAGATAGAGCATTTAGCACAGTTCCTGGCACATACTGAGAACTCACTAACTGGAAAGTGCTATTATTTATGTCATTTTCATCAATGGGGAACATCTGCTCTGGGAGTGGCTAGAGTTGCTCTCTACATTGGAGAAGCCAGTGACCATATAAAGTGATCTGGCCTCTGTTTTGACTTGAAAGCTGAGAAGCTATGTAAGTGGCCACACATTAAGGCTCAGTCTTCACTCACATCAGCGAAGGGGAAGCTGGCCTCTCTCTGAATAAGGGGCAGACAGCTGGAGAGGGCCAAAAGAGGGATTACCAAAAGATTACGATGGTCAGGGGAAAGCTGAAGTAACTATTTTAACAGACAATTTGTGCTCCAATTACCATCTAAATGTTCATGGTAAATAAGGATCCATAAAAACACATCTGTAAAACACAAACTTTAGTGACTGGGGCTTTGCATGGTTCATTAGCACATGCTGTTTTGCCCAACTGTGACATCACTTATCAGTACAGCCCTCTCTTTTCAAAGTCTATTCTCCAGCAGTTGGAGGCAGTGTCCTATGAGGAAATGTTCTAAAATCAGTGTAATCACAGACTTCCTCCCATGGGTGCAGGAGAATCTTAGTATTTACTAAATATGTTTCATGATTATCTGTTACCTACCTTCATGCTCCTCCATTAAGGTAAGGGTTATTAACTATAAATTAGTAGGTGATAATTTGGGGAAGAAGACTTGTGTGCTAGATACAAGTGTTAGCCACAAGGAAAGGGCTAAATCGAGGACCTCTCTGGTATTCCCAGAGATTCTGTGAGCTACCTAATATCCTTTATTTAATTCCCTTTATGCTGAAACTAGCTAGAATGGGTTACATAGTTTCAACCATGAATCCAAACTGATAAAGAAATCTAGATAATGTCCTATCTAGATCCTGATATATAGACAAGGGTTCAAGTTCCAGCTCTGCCATTTACTAGTCCTGACACTCTGAGCAATCCATTCAGTCTCACTTCCTCATCACTATATGAAGGAACAATAATACTATATTCCATACAGAGTAGTTGAGAAATAATGGAAATACTGTATGTCATGTTCTTAACACAGGTCTTGATACACAGCATAGTTTGTGCTCATAAAAAGTGCTCAACTGTTATGATTATCAGGAATGACAAGATAGAATACTTTATCTACTCCTTTGTAACCTATCCTCATTCCCTGGAAAGTAGGGTGCCCAAGAGCTTAATAAACTGAAGTTAGCTACAAAAGTTAAGCTTACCAGCAGGCTAAGCAAAAGAGGTGTGTTTGCCTTTACCTTGGAGGCATTCTATTCTAAAACAGGATGAACACAAATGGAGAGGAGTCTCACAATCGTTGAGCACGAATGTGGCAACAACATGACATACTACGAGAAGGGGACAGGGAAAGAAAAGGGGGAAGAAGGGAAAACAAATGAAAGATGGAGCACCTATCTGAATCATATTCTATGAAATAAAAGAAAAACTAAAGGGAATAGAAATGACTTGCCCTCCTTAGGGCTTTTCCTGCATCTGCGATTGACAGAGTAAGATTATTTAGTTCTGGTGATGAACTATGTCTATACAACAACAAAGTTACATTGTAATTCTACTTGCTATATTATAAATAAAATTCTAGGAGAAGAGTGGGAAAGCTGGATCTACATAATGCAAAACAAGGTTAAGTTTATGAACAGAATTAGGATTTACTCTATGTCTATGTGCCTAGACAGGCACTAAAAATATAGATGTAAATTATAAACACTGACTTTGTTTTCAGGAAACCTAGATTCTAAGGGCAGACAATATATAAGCAGTTAATTGTAAATATTCCAATCAAGCTACTAATTACGTTGGCTGCTCCTATATCTGAATGGGTTTTTTTCTCCTAGATAAGCACGTGGTTAACTACCCAACCTCTTCAAATCTTTATTTAAATGGCACTGTCTCAATTAAACATACTATGACCACTCTAAAATCATACATCTTCCCTACACATCTAGAATTCCCAATCCCCTTTACAATGCTCTATACTTTGTTTTTCTATAGCATTAATTAATTTTAATTAAAGTTTTATTGAGATAATTGTAGAATCACATGCAGTTTAGAGAAATAATACAGAGTTCCCATGCCTTAATGGTAACATCTTTCAAAACTATAGTACAATATCACAACTAGGACATGGTCATTGATACAGTCAAGATACAGAACATTTCCATCATCAAAAGGATCCTTCACATTTTCCTTTTACAGCTGGGTCCACTTCCCTTCTATGCCATTCCTCTCCCAATTTAACACCTGGCAACCACTAATCTGTTCTCTGTTTCTGTGATTTTGTAACTTCAAGAATGTTGCATAAAGTCAATATGCAGACTTCGAGGATTAGCTTTTTTTCCATTCAGCATAATTATATGGAGACTCATCCAAGTTGTGTGTACCAACAGTCCTTTCATTTTCACTGCCGGGTAGTATTTGCATGGTTTGTGGCAACACTTTGTTTAACCATTAAACTACTGAAGAACACCTTGGATGTTTCACATTTTGGGCTATTACTAATAAGGCACTACTAACAATCATGTACAGGTTTTTGTGTGAACATGTTTTTCATTTTTGTGAGATAATTTCCAATAGTGCAACTGCTGGGTGGAGTGGTGGTAACATAATATTTCTAAGAAACGACCAAAATGTTTTCCAGAGTGGTTGTGTCATTTTACATTCTCACTAGTAACATATGTTTCTTCACATCCTCATCAGCATCTGTTGTCACTATTTTTAATTTTAGCCAATCTGACACGTGTGTAGTGGCACCTCATTGTAGTTTCCATTTGTATTTTCCCACTGGCTAATGGTACTGAACATCTTTTCATATCCTCATTTGCTATCTGCATATCCTCTTCATGCAAAGTATTTGTCACACCTTTTGTTAGTTTTCTAACTAGATTTGGATGGTATGGCTTTTATTGTTCAGTTTTCATTCTTTGTTAAAAATTTCCTCAGTATCCATAGGAGACTGATTCCAGAAACCCCTGTGGATACCAAAATCTGGAGATGTTCAAGTCCCTTATAGTATATAAAATAGTATTTGCATATAGGCTACAGAAGGGTATGCCTACACATCATTTCACTCATGTGGATTTAACATGGTGCTCAGTGTGTAGCAAATTCAAGTTTTGCTTCTCGGAACTTTCTAGGATTTTATTTTTCAAATATTTTTGATCCACAGTTGGTTGAATCTCTAGATAAGAAACCCACAGACAAGGAGGGCAAGTTGTATATTCTATTTTGTCAAATATATGATTTGCAAATATTTTCTCCCAGTCTGTAGCTTGTCTTTTTATCATTTTAATAAGACATTTTTAAAAGCAAACTAAATTTTGACAAATTCCAATATATTAATTTTTCTTCTTATAAGTCATGCTTTTGGTGTTAAGTTGAAGAATTGTTGGCCTAGGCCTCCTAGATCCTAAAGATTTTTTCTGGAAAATTTACAATTTTATATTTTACGTCTATAATTCATTTTGAGTTAACATTTGTATAAAGTCTGAAATGTAGAATGTACAACTGCGCCAATACCACTTGTTGAAAAGGCATCTTTCCTACTTTGAATTGCCTCTGTGTCTTTGTCAAAAATTACTTGAGCATATTTTTGTGGGGCTACTTATATGTTCTCTATTCTGTTCAATTGATCTGTGTGTCTAGCCTCTGCCAATACTACACGTTCTTGATGACTGTTACTACCCAATAAGTCTTCAAATTGGTAAACTGATTCTTCCCACTTTGTTTTATCCCAAAATTAGCTGTTCTACTTCCTTTGTCCTTTCATTTAACTTTTAGTCTTTCCATACCTTCAAAAATCTTCCTAAAATTTTGATAAAAATTCTTTTAAATATGTATATTAATTTGGGGAAAATTGACATTTTATTATATTGTCTTCCAATCAACAAAAATGGTGTATCCCTCCATTTATTTAGAACTTTGTGTGTGTGTATGTGACAGAGAGAGAGACAGAAGGAGAGACAGACAGGGGCAGACAGGAAGGGAGAGAGATGAGAAGCATCAATTCTTCATAGCGGCACCTTAGTTGTTCATTGTTTGCTTTCTCATATGTGCTTTGACGGGGGGCTACAGCAGAGCGAGTGACCCCTTGCTCAAGCCAGCAACCTTGGGCTCAAGCCAGCGACATTGGGCTTCAAGCCAGCAACCTTTGGGGTCAAGCCAGCAACCATGGGGTCATATCTATGGTCTCACACTCAAGCCAGAGACCCTGAGCTTGGTTGAGAACTTTTGTTGTTGTTTTCATCTGTATTTTACAGTTTTCAGCATATAAATCTTATACGTGATTTGGTAGATTGACACCTAAGCACTTCATTTCTTTTGAGTGACTTTAAATGTAATTGTATTTTTCATTTCAATGTTCACTTGTCCATTGATAATATACAGAAATATAATAGATTGTTATATATTGATCCTGTATCTTGCATCCTGAAACCTTGCTGAATTAATTTTTCAGTTCTACTTTTTGTTTGTTTTTGGTAAACTATTTAAGATTTTCTAAAAAGGTAAGTATGTTATCTACAAATAGGGACAGATTTATTTCTTTTTGTTCTGTATGGCTTTTATTTCCCTCTTGCGCCTTATTGCAATGGCTAGAACATTCAGCATTACCTTGATTAAGAGTGGTGAGAACGGAATTCCCTGCCTTGTTGCCAATCGTAGGGAGAAAGCATTTAGTTTTCACCATCAAGTACAATGCTAGCTAATATTTTTATGTAGATGTTTTTGATCAGTTAAGGAAGTTCTCTGTTCCTATTTTTCTGGGTTTCCATCAGGAACAAGTGGTGAATTTTGAGAAACATTTTTCTACATCAATCTTATTCTTTTTTAGTCTATTAATATGGTGGTATAAATTGATTCCTTTTTGAACACTAAACCAGTCTTATATCCCTAGAATAAAACCCACTTGATCATGGTGTATAATTCATTTTTTATATTGCTGAATTCTATTTGTTAATATTTTGTTAAAGATTTTGCACCTATATTAATGAGAAATATTGGTCTCTAGTTTTCTTTATTTGTACTGTGTTTTTCAAATTTTAATATCAGAACAATATTGGCTTCATAAAACAAATTAAATAGTTCCTTCTCTTTTTTATTTTCTGGAGAAACTACATAGAATTACTGTTAATTCAATATAATACTCTGGTGAAACCATCTGAGCCTGAACATTTTCTTTTTAGGAAGTTTTAAAATTACAAATTCAATTATCTTCATAGTTATAGCTATTTAAATTAGTTATTTCATATTGGATGAAGTATGGTAGTTAATATTTTATAATTTGTTTTAGTTAAATGTATTGAGGTAACATTGGTTTATAAGATTATATACATTTCAGCCCTGGCCAGTTGGCTCAGTGGTAGAGTGTCAGCCTGGCATGCAGGAGTCCCGGGTTCGATTCCCGGCCAGGGCACACAGGAGAAGTGCCCATCTGCTTCTCTACCCCTCCTCCTCTCCTTCCTCTCTGTCTCTCTCTTCCCCTCCTGCAGCCGAGGCTCCACTGGAGCAAAGTTGGCCCGGGCGCTGAGGATGGCTCTATGGCCTCTGCCTCAGGTGCTAGAATGGCTCTGGTTGCAGCAGAGCAATGCCCCAGATGGGCAGAGCATCACCCCCTGGGGGCATGCCAGGTGGATCCTGGTAGGGCGCATGTGGGAGTCTGTCTGACTGCCTCCTTGTTTCCAACTTCAGAAAAATTAAAAAAAAAAAAGATGATACACATTTCATGTGTACTTTATAATTTAATATCTCTATACTCTATTGAGTGCTAACCACCTGTAGTCCAATTTCTTTCTGTTACTATATATTTGACCTCCTTTACCCAATTCACCCTCTCCCAACTCAGTTTTCTCTCTTGTAACCACCATTCTGTTATCTGTATCTATAAGTTTATGTCTTTTGAGAAATTGGTCATTTAGTTTGTCAAATTTATATGTGTAGAATTCTCTTATTATACTTTGGATGTTTGCAGGGTCTATGGCAATAGCTTATTTCACTTCTGAAGGTAATTTGTATTTCTCTTTTTCCTTTTCTGTCTTGCTAACCTATCAATTTTATTGTTTTTTTTCCAAGAATCAGCTTATTGTTTCACTGATTTTTTTTCTACTGTTTTTCAGCCTTTAACTTCATTGATGTTTTTATTGCCAATTAGTATTTTATAATTTAGAAATAAAATTTAATGGAGTGACATTGATCAATAAGAGAATATAGGCTTCAGGTAGACATCTGTACAGCATTTGAACTGCTGATTACATTGTGTGCCCATAACCCAAAATCAAATCATTTTCTATCACCGTATATTTGTCCCTCTTTACTCCCATCACCTTACTCCACTCCCCCCTGGTAACCACTTCACTTTTATCTGTGTCCATGAGTCTCAGTTTTATATCCCACCTATGTGTGCAATTATATAGTTCTAAGGTTTTTCTTTATTTCCTTCGTTCCTTTATTTTGCTCTTTTTCTGTATTCTTAAGATGGAAACTTAGAATATTAATAGGAGATTCTTGTTTTCTAATGTAAGTATGCAGAGCTATAAGTTTCCCTCTCAGTTCTGCCTAAGCTATCTATGTGCCATATATTTTGATATGTTTGCATTTTTCATTTTCATTTAGTTCAATGTTGTTTTTTATTTATTTCCCTTGAGATTTCCTCTTTGACATATGAATTGTGTAGTGTGTTGCTTACAGTTTAGTTTACAAGTATTTGGAGATTTTCCTGCTATCTTTCTGTTATTGGGTTCTAGTTTATTTCCATTGTTTGGATAGCACACTCTGTATGATTTCAATCCTTTAAAATATTTTTTAAGTTTGCTTTATAGCCCAGGACATGGTCTTTATTGGTATATATTCTGTGGGCACTTGAAAAGAATGTGTATTCTGCTGTTGTTGGGTGGAATGTTCTATAATGCTGATTAGATCCTCTTAGCTGAAGTTATTATTGAGTTCTATATTCTGTTAATTTTCTGTGTGGTTGTTAAATATCACTTTTTTCTGGTTGATTTCAAGATCGTCTTTAGTTGTCAGAAGTTTAATTATGATGTGTCTTGATGTAAATTGGGGGAGGCTAGCCCTGTTTGAGGTTTATTTAGCTTATTAAATCTATAGGTTTACATCTCTTGCCAAGATTTCAGCCATTATATTTTTGAGTACCTTATCAACCACACCCTCTTTATCCTCTCTTGTCAGGAGTCTAATGACAGGAATATTAGTTCACTGTTATTGTGCCACAAGTTCCCAAGGGTCTGGGGTTTTTTAAAGTCTTTTCTTCTTTTTTTTCAGTTTGAGTATTTTCTATTGTTTATTTTTCAGCTCGATGATTCTTTCCTTCTGTTTTCTCCATTCTGCTCTTGAGCATATCCACTGAGCTCTAATTTGGTTATTGTACTTTTCAGTTTTAAAATTTAATTTAGTTCCTCATTATACTGCCTATTTCTTTATCTAGACTTTCTATTTTTGTTTCATGTATCTTCCTAATTGCTCACTGAAGCATTTCTATCATAATTAAACTCTTTGCCAAATAATTTCAACATTTCTTTTTTCTGAATGTTAGTATCTGCAATAGGTTAAGTGTTTGTGTGTCCCCAAAATTCTCATGTTGAAACCCTACCCCCCAATGTGATGGTATAAGGAGGTGAGACTTTTAGAAGGTAATTAAGTCATGAGGGTGGACCTTTCATGAATTGGACTAGTGGGCTCATAAAAAATTAAGATGGCTTAATGCAGTGGTTCTCAAAGTCTGCGCCAGGGCGCACTGGTGCAGCCTAGAATATTTCCAGGTGCGCCCTATGGTATTTCAGAGAAATATGTGCCTGTTGGGGACCAAAAGACCAATAGGATTTTTAGAGTTTAGATTTTGGGGGGACAGAGATGTGGGGAATTGGCTATAAGCTGACAGTCTGCCCAACTCCCATCTCACTTGCCTGATTAGGTTGCAAAAGGCTGTTAAGCTGTGGTGCTGGATTGTTTACACTACCCCCCATGTTCCCCGGAAAGACTGGAGGCAAGTTTCTTCTATCCTTTGTTTGGTGTAAAGTTAAGATGATATGTATGGTGGGGGTTTTGGATTGATGATTAAACATAAGGAATTGTCTCTTGAAGCTTTTTGGATTTCTATAAAAGAAGACTATGTGGTAATATCTAAAAAAGCTTTGAACATTTTACTACAATTTTCAACATCCTATTTATGTAAATTAGGATTTTCTATCCTCAACACAATTAAGAGTAAAAAGAGAGAAATTCTTCAATGTATTGACGAGAAAATCAGGGTTTGCCTTTCAAATATATGCCCTAACATTGAAGAAATCGCTAGAACACATCAGGCTCATGTTTCTCATAAACACAAGAATGAAAACACTTAACACATCTGTGCTGGGACCTGCCGAATTTACTAAATCTTACTAAGAATGTATCTATATATATAAAAAGATAACATTTTTTTTGTCTTTTTTTGTTTTTAACCCCTCTTTTTTACAAATCTAAAAAGCATAACTCAAAAAATGTAACATAAAAAATGTTTTTTAATGTCAGAATAAATTTAATTTTGTTGTATTTATTTCATTTAATTACCATAAAAGCATGCTTGGACTTTTATTTTCTTCTTTAATATTTGACTTAATTATCATAACATATTTCTCAGAAATTTGTATATAGTGCACCTACAATTATTTGTAGGATTTTAATTGTGCCTCAACTTTAAAAAGTTTGAGAACCACTGGCTTAATGTAAGCCCATTTGTTATTTGTCTTTTGTTTCCCTTGCCTGAGGAGATATATCAGAAAAAATATTACTAAGGGAAATATCAGAGATTTACTGCCTATGTTTTCTTCCAGGATTTTTATGTTTTTGAGTCTTATATTTTATGTTTTTGAGTCTTAATCTATTTTTAGTTTACTCTTGTATACGTTATAAGAAGGGGATCCAGTTTCATTTTTTGCACACATCTGTACAATTTTCCAAGCACCACTGATTGAACAGACTGTCATTATCCCATTAAATGTTCTTGCCTCCTTTGTCAATAATTAATTGACCATATAGATATAGGTTTGTTTCTAGGCTTTCTGTTCTGTTTCATCGATCTATATGTCTGTTTTTATGCCAGTACCATGCCATTTTGATAACTATGGCCTTGTAGTGTAGTTAGATATCAGGTAGTATAATACCCCAACTTTATTCTTCTTTTTCTATATTGTTGTGGCTATTCAGGATTATTTGTGGTTTCATATAAATTTTTGGATTTATTCTAGTTTTGTGAAATACAATATTGATATTTTAATAGAGATTGCATTCAATCTATAGATTGCTTTGGGTAGTAAAAACATTTTAATGATAGTAGTTCTTCCTATCCATGAACATGGTATATGATTCCATTTATTTGTATCTTCTTTGCTATCTTTCTTCAGTGCCTTACAGTTTTCCTGAGTACAGGTCTTTGTATCAAACCAAAAAGTTTTTGCACAGTAAAGGAAACTATTTTAAAAAACTAAAAGAAAACCTACTAAATGAGAGAACATATTTCCCAATGATACATCTAGTAAAGAATTAATATTCAAAATTTATAAAGAACTCATACTATTCAACACCAAAAAATCCCCAAACAACCCAGTTAAAAAACGGGCAGAGGATCTGAATAGACAGTTCTCCAAAGAGGACATACAGATGGCCAACAAGCATGAAAATATGCTCAATATCACTAATTGTCTGAGGAGTGATCATTAAAACCACAATGAGATATCACCTCACTCTTGTCAGCGTGGCTATCATCAATAAATTCACAAATGATAAGTGCTGGTAAGGATATGGAGAAAAAAGAACCCTAGTACACTGCTGGTAAGAATGCAGATTGGTGCAGCCACTATGGAAAACAGTATGAACTTTCTCCAAAAGATTAAAAATGAACTTGCTTTATGATGCAGGGATTCCATTTCTGGGGATTTATCTGAAGAAACCCAGAACACTAATTTGAAAGAATATATATACCCCTATGTACGTTTCAGCTTTGTTTTCAAAACTATGGAAGCAACTCAAAAGTGAGCCCATCAATAGACAAGTAGATAAAAAAAGTTGTGGTACATATACAGCATATAATAAAATATTACTCACCCTTTTTTATAAAAGGAATAAAATCTTACCATTTGCAACAGCTTGTCACTGCTTGGTGAGGTGTAAGTGCAAATTTCAGCTCCTTGTAGACTTCACTGGCACCAGTAAAGGAGGAAAGGAGCACCGAATTAGCAGTCAGTAGGGATGAAAGTCCAGGTTCCCTACTGTACTTATCCAACATCACTAACAAGGGTATTGGGGAACAGCATTAGAGCTTTATAAAAATAGAAGTTAGGCTCACCACTCAACCTTTGGTAGCATGATGAGGTAAGGACACAATTTTCTGTGTGTTTTTTTACTGGAGTAGAGCAGTCTAAAAGTTTCTGTCTTGCTAGGTTGCTCCTTTACTCGTCCTTTGTCTACAGAGAACTGGTTTTTGTCAGGGCTTTGGCATTTATAGGTTGCTGGCCTTTTCATCTCTAAGTCTAGGGTATGTGAGATAAAAAGAAACCCAGGAACTCACCAGTAGATTATTCCTTGAGTCCTGGTTTGCTTGCTTATTACTACCTTTCAGTGTGTGTGTGTGTGTGTGTGTGTGTGTGTGTGTGTGTGTGTATGTGTACACACTATGTATTGGATTTTAGTTGTACTTAGCAAGAGAAATAGGGAAAAGTACATCTACCCTATCTGCCTGGAAATGGAATTAGGCATCATTACCTTTGAAAATACTATATTTATTCAAAAATAATGTTTATAATTTGTTGTCTGTCTTCCCTTGTTAGAAAGTAAGTTTCAAAGAGGCAGGCTTTTTGACTGGCAAAACTATCTTGATAATGAAGGACTTTATGAAACCATAAAATAATTGCTCTCAGGAAAAAACAAAACAAAAGACTTCTGATTTTTTAAATTGGTTCTGAGCCATTGAGATGTTTGAAGGTGAATAGAAAGAATTAAAAAAAGGTCTAAATAAAAACTAAAAGTAGGAAACAAAATTCAAATCAAGTACGACCAGAGAATAGTGAAACATACAGAGTACACAGAGCTGAATTGAGGGGGAAAGATGGTGTATACAGCTAGGATTATCCACTCATGGAAACAGATCCTGTTTTGGTGTACCCATGATCAGCAAGCACTGCAAGAGCCATGAGAAAAAGGAGGCATGTTTCATATTAGCTGTTTAGGTAGTGGAAAAAGTTTGGTTTATTTAAATTGTCACAAATCTACTGTATTTGTCTAAATACATTCTCGTTGCCTGATCTCCTAATCAGCCAATGTTTCCAGCATTGACAACAATGGTTATAACAACAAAATATTAACATGTCTTCAAGGTACCACTAAATCTGAGACATGCATCTCCTACCAAACCCACAAGGTAAATAAAGAAAAAAAATGCAGTTATTAGGACACATTAAGTGAAAGTTATAACACATCTCCCTTACTCATTTTTATTCTTTCCATGAAACTGAAACCCTGCCCCCCCAAAAAAAGTCCAACCAGACATACAAACTCCATATTTCTGCCACAAACCCACCCCTCCTTTGAGTGCTCCCTGGCCTCTGATGCTCCCTAGCAGCATCAACATCCTGCCATATTCCTATTAATATCCATGCTACATTGAACATGCCTTTGTAAACATGCACAGCAGACATAAAGTTCCAGAAACACACACCACTGTCATTAGCCAGGCAAAGGAAGGAGAAATTGGAAGCTTCAATGACAATGGACATTGCAGATCCTATCATTTTCCATTTTCCCATTGTTTATGACCTATATCAAAATAAGGTTTTCCTTGGGTAGGGCTATAGTACTAGCTCTACCATTAATAAAATAAAAGTTTAAAAACCTCTATACTTCAGATTACTTGCTTATAAAATGGAAAAAGAAGTAAGGAGGTAGATGTGATGATATCTAAGGTCTCCTCTGGCTGTACTGATCTAAGATACTACACACTAAGTTTCCTCATCTGAACAAGGGAAGGAAAAGCCCAGCTTTGTAAGGAAGTATGAGAAGTTGAATAGCTACTGAATACCTAGAGTTGTTGCCAGAAAAATTTCCAACAACCAAAAACTGAGATACTACAGATGAGAGGTTTGCTCTAGAAGGAGTAACCCTAAATTGTTTAATATCCTTAATGGAGAAAAAATAAGACTATATATTCATATTTGCTTATATTTGCATAAAGTTGGTAAACTGCTGCTAGGAGGCAAATTCAGCCTGTCTTAATACAACCTACAAATTAAAGATGGTTTTTTCATTTTTTTAATAGCTAAAAATACCAATCAAAGAATATTTCATGACACAAAAAAATTTAATTCAAATTTCAGTGTCCATAAATAAAGTTTTATTGGATCACACACATGTCCTCTTGTTTACTATTATTGTCTATGGTGCTTTTCATGTTGCAACAATATACATAGTTAAGTAGCTTCAACAGGAACTGGATGGCCCATAAAATCTAAAATACTTACTATCTGACCATTTACTTAAAAATGTTCCCAAACTGTATTCTAAATTAATATACAAGAAACTCTTTAAAATGGTTACTGTGGGAAGGAGGAAGAATGGAGTCAAGAATAAGTCATATGCCCCTTAACTGACAGGGATACATTCTGACAGAAAAGTCTGTAGGTGGTTTTGTCCTGCAAACATTATAGACTGCACTTACACAAACCTAAATGGGATAGCCTAGCACTGTAATTGTATGCACTACACTTCTTTATGACTGTCAGCACAGTAGATTTGTTTGTACCAGCATCACCACAAGTACATGAGTCATTATAGTGTGAAACCTGACAGTAACTTTTCTTTTTGCAGTGCAAGTGCTTGCTTAAGCTTTGATTGCCCAGGCATCCACTCCAAAAAGGCATCCCTTCAAAGAAAGCCATCTCGAATAAACACATGGACAGCCATCAGACTAGATAAAGATTCAGGCCACCTCCCCCCACTGAGGTTTCTTTGTTTCAGAGATCTTGATTGATTTCAATAACTGACCATTTGGGTCACTTGTTTTCTTTTCTTTCTTTCTGCACTTTACATTCCCCTTCTTATGTTTTAAATTCACCAATAAAAAGTGAGCCCACAAAATGCTAAGCCCGGCCCCATCCTGAATCCACCCAAATAAAAGCAGAACTCCAGGCCTACTCTCACATGCCCACCCCCACCCATGCCTTGCATATTCCAGGGCCTGTAAGTAATAAACTCTTTTTTTCTTCAAAGGTTCTAATGGTTGCTGCTGAAGGGTGGTGTCTTTCAATCATAATAAAAACCACAAGGATAGATCCATTGTAACACTGGTTAGAGAGGGGAAATATCTGTGAGAAGCTCACCAGGGCCCAGGTGAATGACCACAGGCAAATCTAGCCAATAGCAATAACATTACTTATGATAGAAGAAGACCAGCACGAAACAGTAATGTGTGTTGCTATGCTTTTAGGACAGCTACAACACTAGGTGATAGGAATTTTTCAGATCTATTATAGTCTATGGGATTACTGTCATATGCGGTTTCCCATTGACCAAAACATGATCATACAGTGTATGACTGTATTTTAATTTTTGAACTGCATGAATGCAAACTCTATTAAAATAATTTTAAAATAAATCTTAGCCTGACCAGGTTGTGGCGCAGTGGACAGAGCATCAGACTGGGATGCAGAGGACCCAGGTTTAAAACCCCAAGGTCACTGGCTTGAGCACGGGCTCATCCAGCTTGAATGTGGGCTCACGAGCTTGAGCGCAGGGTCGCTAGCTTGAGCATGGGATCATAGACATGGCACCATGGTCACTGGCTTGAGCCCAAAGGTTGCTGGTTTGAGTCCAAGGTCACTGGTTTAAGCAAGGGGTCACTCACTCTGCTGTAGCACCCTGGTCAAAGCACATATGAAAAAGCAATCAATGAACAACTAAGGAGCTGCAACAAAGGATCAATGCTTCCCATCTCTCTCCTTCCCTTTCTGTCCCTGTCTGTCTCTCTCTCTCTGTCAATAAATAAATAAATAAACGAACAAACAAAAATCTTAATTACTTCTGGTCTGCCTCACTAAAGAGCACTCCTGTAACCTTGTTGTAGACAGCATCCAACATGGGCCACAATGATCCCCCTCCTGGTATTCACACTCTGCGTAGTTCCCTCTCTTACTGCACCAGGAAGGCCTGTGTGACAAATAACATGCTGCAAATGGTATGTCACTTCTCAACTTTGGTTATAAAAGACAATGGCGTTCGCTTCCTCTTGGTTTCTCTTTTTCTCTGTCTCTTATCTCTGCATAAAACAAGCTTCCATGTTGTGAAGACACTCAGGCAGCCTATAGAAAAGCCAATGTGATGATGAACTAAAGCCTCTGGTCAATAGCCAGTGAGGAACGGAGGCTGGTCAACACCATATGAATGAGTTTGTAAATGGATCCTCCCCATGTTGAGCCTTCAGATGAGACTGCAGCCCCAGCCACTTATCTTGACTAAAACCTCGTGAGGAAACCTGAACCAGAACCACCCAACTAAGCAGTTCCCAGGTTTCTTTCACAGTAGAACTGAGATGATAAATGTTTGTAGTTTTTGGCACTTAACCACACAGCAATATATACTAATGAAACCACTACCTTTGGCTTTCTAAGAGCAAAGAAAAGAATGGGATAGCGGCCTTGGCTGGTTGGTTCAGTGGATAGAACATCGGTCCAGCGTATGCACATCCTGGGTTCAATTCCTGGTCAGAGCACACATGAGAAGCCACCATCTGCTTCTCTCCATTTCCTGCTCCCCCTTCTTCCTCTCTTCCCCTCCCATAGCCAGTGGCTCAATTGATTTAAGTGTTGCCCAGGGTGCTCAGGATAGCTCAGCTGGTCTGAGCAAGTCAGCCTCAGGCATTAAAAATAGCTGGATTGGCCCTGGCCGGTTGGCTCAGTGGTAGAGCGTCGGCCTGGCGTGCAGAAGTCCTGGGTTCGATTCCCGGCTAGGGCACACAGGAGAAGCACCCATCTGCTTCTCCACCCCTCCTCCACTCCTTCCTCTCTGTCTCTCTCTTCCCCTCCTGCAGCCGAGGCTCCACTGGAGCAAAGATGGCCCGGGCGCTGGAGATGGCTCCTCGGCCTCTGCCCCAGGCGCTAGAGTGGCTCTGGTTGCAACAGAGCGACGCCCGGGAGGGGCAGAGCATCGCCCCCTGGTGGGCAGAGCGTCGCCCCCTGGTGGATGTGCCGGGTTGATCCCGGTGGGGCGCATGCGGGAGTCTGTCTGACTGTCTCTCCCCGTTTCCGGCTCCAGAAAAATACAGAAGAAAATAAATAAATAAATAAATAAATAAATAAATAAATAAATAAAAAAAATAAAATAAAAAATAAAATAAGGCCCCGGCCGGTTGGCTCAGCGGTAAAGCGTCGGCCCAGCGTGCGGGGGACCCGGGTTCGATTCCCGGCCAGGGCACATAGGAGAAGCGCCCATTTACTTCTCCATCCCTCCTCCTCTCCTTCCTCTCTGTCTCTCTCTTCCCCTCCCGCAGCCAAGGCTCCATTGGAGCAAAGATGGCCCGGGCACTGGGGATGGCTCCTTGGCCTCTGCCCCAGGCGCTAGAGTGGCTCTGGTCGCGGCAGAGCAACCCCCCCCCCCCCCAGAGGCAGAGCATCGCCCCCTGGTGGGCAGAGCGTCGCCCCTGGTGGGCATGCCGAGTGGATCCCCGTGGGGCGCATGTGGGAGTCTGTCTGACCGTCTCTCCTCGATTCCAGCTTCAGAAAAATACAAAAAATAAAATAAAATAAAATAAAATAAAATAAAATAAAATAAAATAAAAATAAAAATAGCTGGATTGATTCAATAATCGGCCCCAGACAGGGTTGCCAGGTGGATCCAGGTTGGGGCACATGCAGGAGTCTGTCTCACTATCTCCCCTTCTCTCATGTAAAAAAGAAAAAAAAAGAATGGGATAGTGTTGAGGAATAAAATTCCAGACTGGAAGCAGTGAGGGATGCATAAATGGCTTCTCAGCTGGCCTCTACTGAGAAGAGAACAAGAATGAAAATCAGTCTGAAAGGCAAAGGATGGAGATAGAAAATGAGCTCCGGAGTCATTGAAGGAAGTCCATTTACATCAAATAAATGTATTAAAGAACTTGTTTTGAAGCAGCTGAGGCAGAGAACAGTAGGACAGGAAGGAGGCAGGAAAAGCTTTGCTGAACTAGGATCTAAGAGACTAGCATTTCATAAAGCAATTGTGCTTCTAATTAGCTATGGGATCCTGGACAAGTCTCCTTGGGGATTCAGTTTCCTGATCTAAAAAGGAGAGTTGGATAAGATGTCTGTAAACTCTGTCATTGGAGTATGCTCTTTGCACAATGCTAGAGGCAGTGCACTGCTTTGGGCAAATTATAATTTGTACTGTTTCTGTGGTCTTGAGGGAGGGACAGAGGTATTGACAAGGTATCTTCTCAGGTTGGAAGGCAACTGTGTTGATGCTTTCACATGTATCATTTACTCAATAATTGTTTACTAAGTATTTTCTCTGTTTCAGGCATAATGTGCTAAACTTTAGGAATGAAAATGGATTAAAAAGGTCAATGAGACACAATACCATTCCTCAGGAAACCCATAACACTCATTCTGCCTGGTCTGACACTATCCCAACACCTTCTTTTTGGCTTAAGTAAATAGAAAGGTTTCTTTTTCATTCATCCATTTCTAAAATCCTTAGTTAGCTTCAACTTTTTCATCCCTAAGTCTTTTAAGCTCAAACATCTATTCTTTTATCTTCTCCACAGTACGAGCTTTGGACAAAAGGGCATCTGGTGAGCCAAGGACCTTCCTGAGCTCTATTAATTTTAATAACCAAGGAAACAATTATTTCCCTTTTAATGACCATTACACATCTATAAATGGAGCCCAAGGTTGCTTCGATTGCTGTCACAGCACAGTAGTTGCTCAATCAACTGAAAATCCACTCAAATACAAGTTCATCATATTAGCTACAAGATGTATGACATTGGAACTTTTGTAAATTAATTTGCTGAAATCAATATACCCTTTATATTTGGAATTCTACAATACATCAAGCCACTAACCCCACTCAGAAAGGAAGCAAATTTACCTTTGCAGTGTTTCTTAGCAAACATACTTGGCTCTCACTGACCACCACTTTTTCTTCTTAATGTTCACAAAGTTTATAATTCTCTACATTGTTTTTACATATAGTAGAAACATATAAATCACTGTCTTGTTTCCAAAGTTCACTCCGCCCCCCAACTGACCTTTTGTTCATATTTGATCCTCTGATAGCTATCCCTACTTATCACATTTTGGATGACATAGATTCTCTCATTGTTTTCTTGCTTTACTTCTGAGATGTATAACAGTCAATCAAACAAGAAAAGAATTCATAAGATGTGCTGCTGCCTTTAGCAGACACTAGCTTCCAGCAGCCATCAAGATAGTTAAGTTGCTCACAATTACCATCATTTGCTCTGTTCAGCTTTGTAATCTGTAGTAGGAAAGCATTGTTCACATCATCTTTCTGGTTAGACTGCTTGTTCATAGTTGACGTCAGACAATAAAATAATTATTCCATTTGAAAGGAACATTAGAAATCCTCTAGAAACTGAGGTTCTGGAGAGTGAAAAGGGTTTGTCCAAGGTCATAGAGATAGGCAGATAAAGAAGTAAAAGTTTTTACTACCAAAAGCATCTAATATTGTAACACAAGATCTCTCCCTACCACAACAATTTCAAGTGCACATAATTTTCCTTCTCCTTTTATCTTCAGCCAAATGCTCTTTCCATGTTAAAGTTTGCTTACTTCCATGAAGCACATTTTTTGACATGATTCATGCATAAAGTATTTATTGAACACTTAAGTAGTCTTATAATTGCCTATCTGTGAACAACTTTTTGCTAGTACAACCAACTTTAATCCAGTACACTACTAAGAATCTACAATACATCATTAACAGCCAAAAACAGTTAAATGATCTTAAACTGAAAAATCTAAACAACAAAGGAAAAGTACCGCATGAATCATGACCCATCCACATAAAGGAATGGTATATAGCCATTATGTTATTCTGATTGCTACCTAGAAAGGTAGAAAATAGTTATTACATAATATTAAAAGCAGTACATAAAGTACAGGTAAATACAATTAAAACTCTATAGATATTTTAGGTGTGGAAGGGAATTATGCAAAAATACATTAAGTAAACGAGATTGTGGGTATTTTCCCTCAAAGTTTTTCTTTAATCTTTTACTGACTGTTTTCAATGTCAAAATCTTTTTTTAGATAAAATTTAATAGTACATTATAAGAGACAATTAGATAATATTAACCTCCTGTTTTATATTTACCATTCACATTGTAATAGTTCATACTCAGAAAATAATAACACAAACCAAGTACTTTAGAAGAATTTAATTTCTAACTTTCATAATAATCCTTCAAAAAGGTATGATGCCCCCACTACACACACACATACATTCTAACTAAGTAGTTTTGTTGAGAATTGCCAAATATATGTCTCTGTCTTGTCCCACAACTATAAGAACCCAAAGTGAGCCAATCAGTCTTTTCTTGGCATTTATTAAATTAGACCTTGGGAAAGAATTTCAGTCTCTCTCTGGTGAGCAAAACTGTGTCAAAGATGCAAGAAATAGGAGCTTCTGGTAACAAATTTACAGCCATGTGAACGAAATCAGTCTGAGAAAATAGTAGGGTTTAGAGATAGAAAGGACAGTTCTTATGATATTGCAATCCCTGACGTCAGTATTCCCTGAGCCTCAACTGTACCCCTTTCTGGAGTTATCTCAAGCAAAAAATTTTTACTTTTACTGCTTGCCCAATTTAGTCTGAGATGGGTTTTTCTCACTTAAGAAGGTCAGGCCTAATATAGCAGATATTATTATTTTCCTTTTATACATAGGAAACCTAAAATTCAGAAAAATTAAGTAAGATTACAAAGTCAGTAAGCTTTGGCTTTGAAGCACTTTCTTTTCTATAAAGAGAAGTTGCATTCCATGGGAGAAAAAGAGCAGCTAATGGAAAAAGGAACAGAAAGGGAAAACAAAACTGAAATGCAGAAGTATGGCAAATGGAGAAAAATACAAGTTTTAAAAAAATTGGACCAAACCTTTTGTCTGTAGAGTTGCTCATGGTTTGTGATTACATGTTTCTTCCTTCAACTGTGTTCTCCCTGACATTCAGTGATGAGAGGGAGGTAGCGGCAGAGGAAGGCAGGAAGGGAAATCTCCCCATAGTAGCCTCAACCTGTGCTTTTTGTGCATTATTCTTAGAATAAACTTGTTTCAAACAAGTAAATATGTACACACACATATACAGGATTTATGTCTAGTTTAAACTGAGAAAAGATCAAGTGTTTCCAATATAAAGTTAGGAAAACAACTCCTATTCCATCTTAGCTCTTTCTTTTTTCTTTTTTATGTATATTGTATCCAGAAACAGTTTAACTAGGTCTTCTGCCTCAGGGTCTCTTACATGGGACTCTCCACATAGCACATTACAACAATGTGTCAAAGAGGGAAAGTCATAGCAAGAATAAACTCATGGTTTTTAGTCATAAAGTGATACCCCATATGTTTTCTCATATCCTATTCTTTAGAAGCAAGTTACTAGGTCCAGCCTACACTTAAGAATTACCCAAGGACATGAATTTTAGGAGGTGGAGATCATTGGAATCCGTATCAGAAGCTTCCTTCCATTCTAGTGTTACCTGAAATGACCAGACATCTTATAATGGACAATCTTAGATTCACTGAAATATAGTAGGAGAAATTCAGCAAATGTTTGTCAAATGATTAAAATGAGTGAAAAAGATAAAATGATACTATTCTTTTTCACAGAATCAATTATAACTTTCCTGCTAAGTTACCAATATTTCCAAATGTTTCTGACCATCACTGTGACTATACCAACTTCCTTCAAAGTGATTTTCCAAAAACACACAATCACAAAAACAATAGAACTAACCTGGAGTTTCATATATGATGGCAGAATGTACCAGCACCTTTTCCTTTCAGTACAATAGTGACATGTGCTCACTCAATAAGCAAATCAACATTTCCATCTCAAATAATTCATTCAAGAGGCTGAGCAATTCAAAAGATAAGTCATGAGCTGACAATATGCTCCTTCTTCCAAAAACCATAAAGAACCAACCACTGTGCTTTTTAGCTCCCTTTACTTGTTCTACTGTTGGCATCACTGTTTATACATGCACTGACATTTGTCTAGCTTCTGTGTCATCTTATATCAGAGGCTGTAATAACAGAAAGTTCATGGGAAGGCATCTAAGCCAGGCCTGTATATAAAAGGGACAAGAAACTGTGGGTAGCCTCTTTTGCATGCTACTAATTTAACTAGAGAAGGAAGAGGGGTGCAAAATGAAGAAGGTGAGAGAGTCATTTATAAGCATTAGGGAGACAAACATGAGCTCCTTTTCCTTTTCAAACCAAAGCACACTGCAATAACCCTGTCTAGACAACAGTGTAACTAAGAAATACTGCAGCTCTGGTACTAATGAAGAAGAGAAGCAAAGTGTTTTTATTCTAATTGGTACCAGTAAGATATGCATCCTTACAGAGCTATTTTATTTGTTTTTATTTTATTTTTCAAGAAAAACATACTGTCTTTGTGAAGAAATGACAAAGTCGTCATTATGTGATACATGGAGTCTTTGGACTAGATGTTCTTCCAAGGAAGTCTCCCTCCTTTGTATGCAAGAAAGGGGTCTGCTTTGGAGAAGCACCAGGGAAGTGACAGAAAATAATAATACATGAGGTATAATATTTGGCCACATTGTGCACAGGGCTAGGAGGAAAGATGCAAAATAGGCGAATGCAGCTGACTTCAAAAGGCTGAAGAAGACAGATAAACTGCGTGTGCAGAAAACCTGACAGTAGCTTTACTGGAAAACGGGGATTTTGAAGATGTTTTGAAGGACTTGGTGCCTGTGAGGGTCTCTTAATCTCATAGGAATTTTGCATGCTGTTTTTCATACTTGTAAGAACCCCAAGGTCAGAAATAGCATTATAGCTCTGTGTATTTCCAAATACAGTGTCCTTTCTAAGAGGTGCTTAGTAAATTATATTATTGCAAATTATATTTACTGTCTACTTAGAAAACCAGATTCTCTGATATAAGCTTAAAATACATTACTCAATTAAATCTCTACATTCTTTTGAGTAATTATTCTCATAAACAGCATCTTACAGATGAGGCAATGAAGGATTAGAGGTAAAGTGGCTTGCCCAAGTTCATATAGCTATAATCAGTAGAGCCAAGAGCCAAGCCCAGGTAGCTGATTCCAAAGCCTGCACACCAAATAACTGCTGCCCTTGTACTGCTATTCTTAGTTACAGAGAGGGATGATTGACCTTCCTGATTCTGTTTTTATAAAATTTTGTTCTCCACAAGTCATGGACAGAAAATAAAAATCTATTGTCAGAAGTGAGCTCCTTTTCACATGTGAGATGCTAAGATCACTTCTTTTTCCCATATGCCACCATTCCTATGTATGTAAAAAAAAAAAAGGGAGGTCAAGAAAGACAAGTGTGGCCCTAGCCAGTTGGATCAGTGGATAGAGTACCAGCCCAGTGTGTGGGTATCCCATGTTCTATCTCCAATCAGAGCACACAGGAAAAGTGACCATCTACTTCTCTCTCCCTCCTCTCTCTCTTCTCCTCTCACAGCTAGTGGCTTGATTGGTTTGAGCATCAGCCTGAGGCTCTAAGGATAGCTCAGTTGATTCCCCAGACAGTGCTTGCAAGGTGGATCCCTGTTGGGGGACCGGAAAGTCAACAGGATTTTTGCAGTTTAGATTTTTGGGGGACAGAGGTGTGGGGAACTGGCTGTAAGCTGACGGTCTGCCCAACCCCTACCTCATTTGTTCTGTGAAGTTTCTAAAGGCTGTTAAGCTGTGGTGCTGGATTGTTTATACTCATCCTCCCCCCCCATCCCCCAGAAAGATGGGAGGCAAGTTCTTCTATCCTTTGTTTTGTGTGAAGTTAAGATGTTATATATGGTGAGGGTTTTCTGCACTTGATAAAATTCTTGGGTTGGCATGGAAATATGATCAGAGATCTCATTGATTTGCTAATGGTCCCTTTTGCCCTATAAATAAAGGAGGAAGCGGTTTTTGAGCGTACTCTGTTCTTGCCAGCAGCTTTTCAGAGCCCTCCGGAACCCATCCCTTTATTCTTTAAGTGTATTTTCTTAATTCTGCGCCGTTCCCACTCAGGATCTGGAACTACTAGCCGTGCTGGTTCATGACAGATCCTGGCCAGGGAATATGTGATCTCTATCTCCCTTCCTTTCACTTAAAAAAAAGAAAGAAAATAAATAAAAGAAAAAAAAGAGAAAGAAAAAAGAAAAGATGGAAGGAAGGAAGACAAGTGCCATTGAGGAAGTATTCCTTGCTCATGGTTTACACAAAGAAACTTGTTCTCTCACAGTTCTAGAGGCCTAAAGTCCAAGATCAGAGTGCCAGGATGATCAGATTCTTGTGAGAGTTTTTTTCCTGGCCTGCAGATAGCCTCCTTCTCTTGTGTCCTAATAGCCTTTCCTTTGTATATGTGTGTGTGGAGAGAGAGAGAGAGAGAGAGAGAGAGAGAGAGAGAGAGCTCTCTCCTGCTTATAACATCAGCACTATATAGGATTAGAATCCCACCATTATGACCTAATTTAACCTTAATTACCTCTTCAAAGCCCTCTCAAATACAGTTTACACTAGGGGATAGAGCTTCAACATATAACTCTGGGGTGAGGGGACACAGTTCAAACCCCAGCTGTAGTGGTAGTAAGCTCTAACAAAGAATATTGACTCAAGATACCTAACTTATCCTCCCCCTCCCACATTTGCCAGAGCCCCAAATAAGTCCAAGGCACTGTTATAGCTAAAAAAAATTGCCAAAGGCTCCCGGTGGACAAGGGTTATACTTTTTAGACAAGAGAGCAAAGCTTCCTTTTGGTAGTAGGGTTGACCTGGCAGCTCTAAGATACCCAATAAAAGGCTTCGGTTGGAAGATCTCAGTGGGAACTAGAATCCATTTGGTGCTTTCCTTGGGACATAGGATCAGTCTTTCCTCATGACTGGAACCTTGCTGCCCTGTCCTTATCCCATCCGGGCCTGTCTAATCCAGTTCTGCTGCTATGACTGTGACCTTTGGGCCTTATCAATGCCAGGTTACCTGTTCATGTTTCTGTATGACACAGCAGGGACCAGGCAGGCTCACTGCCCCGAACTGTTTACATTACCAAAGTGTGCTCACCTTACCTGGCTCTGGACTCTTCTACCCCCAACCTAGGTCTGTGTACTGTAATATCCTATATTATCCAACTAGCCTTGCTTGATGCTGGTAGGCCACACGGTTAAAAGCAAAAGGACACAGTTCCACTTTGAGGGAGTGGAAAGGATAGCCAATTCGGAACCTGAGGAATTGGGGGAGATGAGTAAGACATCTGAATGATACTTACCTGGATCATAACTAGGGAGAGAAATAACAGGCATCAAGGAGGTAGCATCACATGCCATATGATAGAACAACTGGTTAAGAAAACAGGCTTTGTGTCCAATAGACCAGAGTCCTCATCTCAGCCCTGTTAACTGGTGACTATACAACATTGAACACTTTACTTAATTTCTTTAAGCCTCAGCTTCTTCATCTCTAAACTGGGAATAAAGTTCCCAAATTCACATGGCTTTTTCCAGGGTTAAAAATGTAATGGAAGCAAAGGGCTGAGTATAGCATCAAATCTATACTAAGCACTCAATAAACAGTAATTATTAGTTTAAAAGAACATAGAGTTGTAGGAAAAGGGCACTAAGAGTTTGGAAAGGGCTCAGGCTGTAAAATGGGAAGGCCTAAAATTTCATTCCCTTTCCCGTTCTATTGAGAGCCCTACTGACACCAGATGTTACTAAAAGTCTTTTTGTTTAAACATCTGTGATAGTCAGATACCAAGGATGCCTAAAATGTAACAATACCAGCAGCATTATGGAGAACATAATGAGCACTAAGCTTTACCATCACCAATTGGTTGAAATTACTTCCTGACATTTCTGAAGGTTATTTAATTCCTAAGTACTTTTTTTCTGTAATAAAAAGAAAATCTTCAAATTGATTTTATCATTGATAGTTTTCTATAGCTTTTGTAACTTTGATTTAGAAAGCATATTGACTCACATGAAGAAATATAATCAAAGAAACCGCTTCCTTCATTTTGAAACATAAGATGAGGCACAGTGTTGATGGTGCCGACACAGAGGAGACAAGCTATTCTTTTTCTACCCAGTTTACCATTTACTGAGCACCCCTCAGTGTAAGTCCTATGGAATGCTGAAGAGCTTTCTGGGGGAGAGCTGTGCTCTTCAGCTCTGTATTTGGAGTAATAGCTTCCTGCATTCTCCGTAAATGTCCTTCTATTCTCCTAATCTTACTTGTGACACCCTTCACTCCAACAAAACCATGCAACCTCTTTATCTTTCAAAATCTACCCTCACCATGATGGGCACAGAGATCTCATTCTCACCTCTATGGGCACAGGGCATCATATTTTATCTCCTCTTCTCAGAGACTCCTATATATACTAGTACCATTTCATCCTGAGTAGTTTCCTCATTTTCTTCCCTTAAAATATGAGAAATATTTCGAAGTTAATAAGTGTCCCTTGGTTTCCCACTACTTGCAAAGTATTCTGAACATTATTGTCATATCAGCAATGGTTGCTTTTTATACACTTTTAGGGAGATTAAATGTGTTTGTTTGAATAAAGAAATAAACGAGAATTTCTAAATTCTCATTTAGAAATAATTGTTAAAAAATACCATGAAGATAAACCAGAGAATAATGGAATGACAGAGTATGGCATGTGCATGCAAGACAGGGATACTTTAAATTAGTTTGGCATAGGTTTGGTTGAATACACACACAAATAACAGTGGCTTAACTGAGATAAAGTTTTTCTCTCTCGTTTAAAAGAAGCCCAGAAGTAGACAACCCAACACTACTTTAGACACTCAGAAATTCATTAAGGACTCAGGCTTTACAGATCTCTGCTCCATCATTCTTAGAGAATGCCCCTTTCCCTATGATTCAAGATAGCTGCTAGAGCCCAATTACTACTTGATATTCTAGGGAACAGGGCAGAAAGAAGAAGAGAGGATGCATGTCTTTCATTTTAGGAATTGTTTCAAAGCACCACTTCACACTTGGACTTGCATTTCATTAGCCAGAATTTACATATAGGGCAACAGCCATCTGCAAGGGAGCCTGGGTAATAATATAGTTGTTTGATTGTGCCAATATGCCTAACAAGGAAAGAAATGGAAATGGGATATTGGGAAGCAAACAGCATTTTTGCTGAAGGTGATCAAGGTACATAGTTAACACTGGGCCTGAAGCCTCAGTGATGAAAAGGAGACAACCATGAAAAGATCTGCAGCTAGAACATCTCCATCAGAGGAAAGGACAAGCACAAATTTGCTGAAGTGGGAATGAACTCTGTCTTTGGAATAAAAAGAAAGCTAGGACAACGGCTAGAACTAAATGAGAAAAAGAACGTTACAGCATGGAGTCATGGGATTAACATGTTAGACCTTTTAACAGGCCACAGTAATATGTTCAGTTTGGAGTATTTTCAGCCTTCTTGAAAAAGCCATCTGCATTGTAATAAGGATAAACAGGGTCAACTTTGCCTGAGACCATTGAACATCTGCTTTATCCAAGTTCTCTTGTCATAAATATGGTTTTCTAAGTCTACGTGCTTCTTCAATAATATGGCTTCTGATTTTTGAGTCTTGCTCCTTCTCCCCTCACTTCCTTAGCAGCTTTTCCCAATTGTTGCATTGGAGTACTTGGGCTTTAAAATGATCATGTAGGCATGTCATGAACAGAGATACAATTCAAGGTAGTTAAATCTAAAATTGCCTCAGAATAAACATACTGGTCAAGTAATATAAGATTTCATTCTTGGCTTCCAAGAAAAATATTCAGAAAAGACTCTCTTAACCTTTGTTTGCAATAAAATAAACAGCTCAACAGTTTCCCTTCTGCTTCTCCCAGATTTCATGTAGGGGTCTGTGGGAAGTGTTTCACATCTGCAGAGAGAAGAAAGGGAGCAGCTGCAGGGGCTACCCCTTCTTCCAGCATGTTGTCTCTATAAGCTTTGACATTCTGAGTCACAGATCTTCCAGAAAGTTTAGCTGTTTAAATATTGATCTGGATTCCTAAGAGGAGATCACTAAGGTTGTTAACAAAACAATGCCCTATAAGACTGGTGTTTCAGAGGTCTCTTACTGTCTATATATATGTTACAAAATCACACACTCAAACACACACACATTTATATACGTGTGTGTGTGTGTATATAAGTACACACCTCTACTAAACCAGGTCAAGTAATTTACATATGATATATTTTTACCACAATTATAGAACCAGGCTGGGCATTGAAAATAACAAGTTCAAGTCAAGAATTAGTCAAACAGATAATGGAGTTTTAAAAAATATTCAAGGAACAAGAGGTCACACAGAGAACTATGAAACAAAAGAGAATGCAATAGAAAAAGTCAAACTTTGACCTTGGCTGGATAGTTCAGGTGATTAGAACACTGTCACAAAACACCAAGGTTGTGGGTTTAATTCCTGGTCAGGGCACATCTGGGAAGCAACCAATGAATGCACAACTAAGTGGAACAACAAATGAATGCTTCTCTCTTTCTCTTTCTCTCTCTCTCCCTTTCTCTCACTAGGTCAATCAATAAGTAATTTTTTAATAAAGTCAAACTTCAATTAAAAAATTATGATAATGATTATTAGTTGTGCTACATGTTATTGCATATTTATTACATGTTAAGCAAAGTGCAAATTTCCTTATCCTATTTAATAACCTCAAGAGACAGGTACTATTATTACACCTAATTTACAGTTATTACACCTAATTTACAGTTAAAGAAATTGAGTACTAGAGAGATTAAATCTCTTGCCAAATGTGAGAATTAGTAAGTGATGGGGCTGGACTCAACCCAGATCTTTCTCACTCTCAGTGCTGTGCTCCAATAGCTTCATAAGCTATGTGATGCTCATGTGCCACAGAGAATAAAGAGGAGGAGGAAGGAAAATGTAAACTTAAACTTCATTAGTATTATAATATTTCTACTAGAGTTTATAATATTTCTACTAGATTATATTCCTATTACACCTCACCTGGAGATCACGTCAAATTTAGAACCTAATTTAAAGGCACAGACTTGCCGAGTTAGGAGATAGCAGTTCCTGCCACTTCTAGCTACATGACCTTGGTCAGTTCCATAAGAACCTCAAGTTCTCCATCTGAAAGTAGGAAAAATATCTACTTTACAGAGTTGCTATGAAGAGTAAAGATAATGTGTTTGAAGTGAAAAATGATGTCTGGCATATTATAAGCAAACACTCTAAATGAGGCCTCTAATAAATTTATTATTATTCCAATAGGAGAGTGACTAGGATATTGATCAGATTATTGTGAACATTAGAGTGAGATTTGAGTTTATACTTTTTGAGGGGGTGGTTTCATTATTACTGTGCATTCTGCTATAAATTATAATCCCTAGACAGGTTAAAGTTGGGCTCTCCTAAAGCAAATAAGATAAATATTGTAAATCTAGTATTTTTACATTCCCCAGAGAACTGAGAGGGATTCTCTCCAGTTTCTTGTCAAAATTATCTCTGAAAAAAATGGCCAGTGGGAAAGGAGTCACAGTGGCTGCTGATGTGCTGCCAAGTCCAACACCCGTATCTCTTCAAAGGTCTAGCCCATAAAGAAATAATCACTTTCTGTCTTGACTGACAGCATTTATCTTGGATTTCAAAGCATCAAAGAACTGCTGGTGCCCAAGATGTTTTGTGAAATGATACTAATGTGTTCAATGATCTACATTTGAGAGATTGTATTTCTAAAGCTGATAAAATCCAGCAAACCCCACAAGTGAAGTCCATTTTCAGTATATAAACGTCGTCCGCATTTGAAAAGACATCCATTATTCACATCTGCAGAGGCATTTATAGTCTAAAGCAGACTCACAGATGATTGGGGGTGGAGACCTTCATCTAGATGGAGACAACTAGAAAGAAGGGATTAGAAATACAGGATAGCTGTTGTTCGGCCCATACTCATGTCTAGACCCAAAATGAGTTCTGGGGACAGAAAAATAAGACTAAAACAAGAGTATATCTTCTCCTCTTTCTAACATAGAAACCACTATGTTTCTATGAACAGTTTTTCCATGGGAATATCCTTGCCTCTGATTCTGCCAAGCAAACGCCTCAGACAACATTTCTTCCATGACATTTTCCTCTTTTCCACTAAGATCATTTCCATCAAACCTAAAATCTGGACGATTGGTTCACCAAAGTACTTACAAAGAAGTGAGACTGGTACCATGATTGGGAAGAGAAGTCATCATATAGCACTGAATCACAGAGTGAGAAAGTCATTCCGTTTTCAGTTCTGTCCTTGATTTTCTGATTTAAGAAGCAAGTCTCAGTGTCATGCTAATATGTCATTAGCATCTCTCCAACACTTGCTAAACTTTCTTTTTATAAGGATTGTCTCAGAGCCAAGGAACAGGCAACACCACCTAGATAGAATTTAATAACACTATTTTGTTTATACTGTCTTTATTTTTAGTTATTGTCTTTTTATGGTAAGTGAACTGGTCTCCCATTTATAGTACTAAGATAAAGTTTACTTTCTTAATGCATTATTTGAATTATTAAAGTTAAAAAGATGGGTTCACTATAAAATGGTATGCAGATAGAAGAAAATTATAAAGGTGGGTTGAAAGTGAGTAAATTTGGAAGATACTAGTTATTATACAATCTGAAAAGAGAATGTTTAAAATATATCCCACTATTATCCGAAGGAAGAGCTCCTCTCTCCCTCATCTGTAGAACCAACCACCGCTCTGCTTGTACATCCACTATAGCATAAGTTTATCCTCTTTGTATTGTAGTCAGTTATGTACATTTCTCATTTTCCCTAAATGGAGTGTTAGCTCCCTAAAGTCTTGCTCATCTTTGTAGATCCCCTTTATGTTACACAGAGCACATTCTCTGTGAATGTTTGATGAATTGGGAACCTGATTTACTTTCTTCATACCTGTAGAAGAATAATAAGAGTCACTTTTAAGGATTTGCAGGACCCAGACAACATAATTTCTCTGCAGCACACAATTTTTATTCCTTTCATTAACAATCAAGGTAGATTTATTAAACTTCTATCGTGTTAAAGCTCTTTGGAATATTCATAAAACTGAAACACTTTTATCATTTTTAAATGATTTTGAAAGTTAAAATATAATAATTGCAGAAATTTAGACAATATAAAAAGCAAAAGGAAAAAGGTATAAAAATATAAAAATAAAGAAGCCACAATTCCCACACCTGTAGATAACCAGTATGAACATTTTAGAGTGTTTTTGTCATCTCCATTCTTTGTTTGTTTTCACCATTGAGAATGTGTTTGTGTTATAAAACTGTGTTCCCAACTTCCATGTCACTCATCCTCACATTCACTCTTGTGCCACCTTGATTGTACTTGGTTTTTACATACCAACCATGTGAATGACTAGAAATGTTAAAACACTAAGAAATACACAAGTATGGCTATGAATGCCCCCTTGTAGACTTTTTCCCAGTAGAAGCATTCCGTGACCTAACAAAAAACAAGGACTTTCAAAAGGATGCGTTAAAGGTTTCTTTAGATGGAGACCATCAATGGTGGCAGTTTCCAATTAAGGATAAGTCACAGAATCATAGATTTGTGGGCTGGACAACAGCTTCAGAAATGACTTTATAGATTAAGAACCAAAGGTCAAGATAAAGTTAGTGATTTAGCAAAGAATACTCATTATGAACAACAGCAAGATCTATTATCTAGACTCAATGCCAGATAGAGATATTTCACATCATAATGGAAGTTAGTGGGAAACACAGGTAAATATTCATATAACTTGAGAAGAAAAGCATGTCTATTACTAAATGAAGAATAGCTACATAGTTCAATGAAGCCACACAAGTTTTTTCCCACTCCAGGAACTTGTAACCTTTACCTTCTTAATTTTGATTTTGTTCTTCAACTGCCTCCCCTTTCCCAATTTTGTGTATTTTATTTTATTTTTCAGTTATTTACTATTTTCCTTCCCATTAATGTATAATATAAAGAATCCTTATTTAAAATTTTCTGTACAGAGACCTAAGCTCTTTAAAGAAAAATAGCTATTACACATTAAAAATAAGTTAGTTTGCGCCTTGGCCGGTTGGCTTAGTGGTAGAGTGTCAGCCCAGCATGTGGAAGTCCCAGGGTTTTATTCTCAGTCAAGGCACACAGGAGAAGCGCCCATCCGCTTCTCCACCTTCCCCCTCTCTTTTCTCTCTATCTCTCTCTTCCCCTCTCAAAGACAAGGCTGCATGGGAGCAAGTTGGCCCAGGCGCTGAGGATGGCTCCATGGCCTCTACCTCAGGCACTAGAATGGCTCTGGTTGCAGCAGAGCAACACCCCAGATGGGCCGAGCATCGCCCCTCTGGTGGACATGCCGGGTGGATCCCAGTCGGGCACATGCAGCAGTCTGTCTGCGAACCCCCCCTCCCCACCTCTCACTTCAGAAAACTACAAAAAAAAAATAATAAGTTAGTTTGCTGAAAATGTAATTAGATTAAGCTGTTTGCTCTTCCTTGTCATTATTTTCATGTTGTCCCTTTCCCTACTAATAATTTGATTTTGTTTTAATAAGAACTTAGAAACCATGTTATCTGCAAGTATCAAGCATTTAAAACTGCCACAATGCCAATTACACTTAACGTCTTAAAGCACCTTCCTTCCTTTTCATAGTATTCCTCTTGCCCTGTTGTCCCACCCTCTAACACTCCACTATCTCTATTTCAGGTACTTTTTCTCCTCTTTTTCCTCTAAATGTTAGTATTCCCCAAGGATCTGTCCACAGCCCTCTGCTCTTGCCTCTATCAAAACCCTATAATCCTAAAGATTCCATCTGCATTTATGACATCTGCCACTCCATTTATTAGTCAACTATTAATTAAATCTGAAACCCTGACTTACCTCCCAAGTCCCATTTATTTCTTCTTAAGGTGCCTGCAGAACTTCTCCAATTTTATATTATATTATATTATATTATATTATATATTATATTAATTATATTATATATTATATTAATTATATTATATTATATTATATATTATATTATATATTATTATTATATTATATTATATATACATATATATATATCTTGCTAAATTTACATGCATAACCCACTTTTATTATATTTCCCTCAAAATATATAATGGTTTCCCTTTTTCTCTTAATGGTGGTAAATCATTCTCCTAGATGTCTGAAAACCTTGAAATCACTCTTGGCTTCTCTTTCCTCACCAATTTCTGTTGATTCTTCTTTGATCCTCCTCCTAAAACTCACAACTTGCTTCCCATGTTTCCAGTTTCCAGATAGGGTTACTTGTTACTTCATGCCTAGACTACTACAATACCTTCCTTCTTTACCGATCTCTCTGTCAACAGTCTCTCCCTCGTCTCCCCTATCCTGCACATGCCCACCAGAATAATCTTCCTAAAATATTATTTTCATTATGTAAGTCCCCAGATTAAAATATCATTAATAGGTATTTTTAACTTAAAAAGAAAGTTCAAACTTTTTAGATTTCTCTACAATCTGTTTCTAAACCGAAATTCTTATTTTGGGACTATTTGTAAGAAGCAGCATGGAGAAATAGAAAGAGTACTAGATTCCAAGAAAGGAGATAAGGGGTTAACGCCAGTCTCTGCCACTTGCTAATTGTGTAATCTTGGGCAAGTCACTTAATCTGTATGAATCTGTTTCTTTACCTAGAATATAAAGATAAGTAATAATGTTTACAGATACTGTGGTAAACATAAATTAATTTTAAAAATATTAACATGCTTGATACATGGTAGGCATTCAACTGAAGTAATTTAAATCTGAATATAAGGTCTCTTCCACCTCCAAAGTTCAATAGTTCTCTTTCCTAATCAGTCTGCCCGCTCCAATCCAATTTCCATACTCATTTCTCTTCAAAACCTACCCTACTCTATGAAGCCTATAACAAAATCCTCAGCTAAAAACAACTGCTGCCTCTTCCAGGCACTTAGTTCTCTTAACTGTCTTCTATCATGAACTTTTCATGTGTTCAGATTGTATTACTATAGCAGCATTACATGCTCCTTCAAGGCTACTACTCTGCATTTGTTCCTCTTTGTATCCCTCATTCATTCACTCATTCATGGGAAGTTTTTTTGATAAGGACTGAATTACACTGAGTTCTAAAGGATCAGTGGAAGCTGGCCAGGGAAAAAGAGGGAGGAAGAACTCCCAGGTAGAAGGAACAGCTTGTGTGAAAGTCCTAAAGCCAGAGATAGCTTGGCAAATCAAAGTAACTGAAGAAAGAGCTGAGGTAGGTTGTAAAAATAGAAAGGGATCAGACTGAAGTAGAGCAAGGTGGTAGAGAAGTAGTTCCCTCCCCTGAGCATATTCTACCAAAATGCCACATTTTAAAATAGGTACCAGTAATATTTCGAATTACATCTCTTAGTACTATAATGAAAAGACTTCAGGGGGTAGCAATATGAAAGTTGCTGGGGTGACAAAAAGAGAAGATAGTTCAATAGTGGTGTGTGTCGTTTTTTTTTTAACTGTAGTTTTTCTACTAGGTTTCCTTGGTCAACTCCCTCTCTGACCCTCCCCCTTCCACTCCGCTCTATTTGCACTTCATACTTCTAGGATGTGGTTCAGATTATGCAGGGCTCTTCCAGGTTCCGGGGTAGGAGGGAGGAAGTTAGGGTTTTATGCAAGGGAGAGCATGATCTGGTTTGTATTCTAGGAAGATCATCCTTTATATTATGAACTATGCTTTAAAAGAACGAGCAATTAGAAGAATGTGGCAGATTCCATTTTTTTTTTAAGTTTTTAATTTATTGACTTTACAGAGAGAGGAAGGGCGGTGGAAAGAGAAAGAAACGGGAACGAAGATCTGTTCTCATATGTGCCCCGACAAGGGATCAAACTAGCAACCTCTGAGCTCCAGGAAAACATTCTAACCAACTGAGACATTTGGCCAGGGCCCAAAATGTTTTGTTCTGAGCTTTTAGCTAGGAGTGTCCTTGGAGGTGTAAGCTCAAAAAGATGATATGGATTCTGAAGCTGGTTTAAGCTAAGAGGCAACAGAATATCCCCCAAACATCTTAGCACAGACTACTATCTAGCCCCACCCTCGTCATGTCCCAAATATGGTTCTATATTGGAGTTTATGATACTGTAGAACACTACAACACAGACATTAAAAAGTCACATTTTTTTAATCTCCACTTAACCCAGTGGAAACCTTCCTTCCATTGGTTTCCCGTTTGTTCCACAGGTTAACCCTTCGGCTACTGCAATATGAACTGTTTTCAAACCATCTGAGATTGCAACTTCCCTGTGCTTTGTCTCAACAAAAATACAAATTCTTTCTGGAATAGTCTGAGAAAAGCTCATGAAATATTTGTATGTTTTATTTAGTTTTTCAAGTGGAAAAAGAAACAATAGACATTTCCCTGTTTAAAAAGAAAAAAAAACAAATCTGTCGACTCTTACATACAAATAACTCAAACAGGCTGACCTTTAAAATGTCAAACTTCACATGTGGTCAAGCCTCAGACGAACTCCAAGCTATGTTTGGAAAAAAAACATTTAAAAAAATTTTTTATTTATTAGCTTGAGAAGAGAGAAGCATCTATTTGGGTTCCACTTATTTATGCATTCATTAGTTGATTCTCACATGTTCCCTGATCAGGGACACAACCCACTACCTAGGCACATCTGGACAATGCTCTATCAATGAGCTACCTGGTCAGGGTAGAAAAAAATAATTAAAATAATAAACTGGTAAAGCAAATAAAGTAAAATATTTGGATGATGATTCAGTTGAGTAACTACTAGTGACTCCAAACTGCCACTTGTTTTGGATAGATGCCTCATAATATTTTAACTTGGGAGAGTTCAGAAACAATTCAGTCATGTTGGGTGTCTTTCCAAAATGACCAGGGGCTGGAAGCAAAAGGAGAGGGGGTGTCTGATCTACTCAAGATTGAAATTCTGAGGCTTTAGAAAATACTAGAAACAAAACACATATGGCTCATTTATTCCTGGCTTCAATAATGATTTTTTTCAGGTTAAAATGACTAAAACTTTTATAAGACTGAAAAATTAGGGACTTCCCCTCTGTACACATCTTCTATCATGTAATTCAAAATAAAAAATATACTAAAAATAAAGTGTAAGAAATCCCAATAAATTTCTGGTTTTCTCCATGGTGGCCACTTTTATGCCTTTTTTTTAATACTCTTTTCAAAAATTCTGGTGCACCTAATTTTGCTAGCACTCAAAGCATATGCTTAGTTTACCTGTATGGATCTCCATAGCTACCATCATTTGGATTTCTTATAATTAACATTCTCTGACTTCTATAAAGTTACTATTGTGGAAAGTCTTATGCAAGTACTTTTATTTTTTTTACCTAAATCAAAGTCCCTTCACATTACTAGGTAATTGAATGGCTATCTGGACTAAAGAGAGCAAGCTAGTGATAATATGACTATACAATGAGACTCATATAACACTCTACTCAAGGCTAAGCATAATGTATATGTTTATGCACCATGAACAATGTATCTTGGCTTACAGAAAACTATATAAAGTTTATGTAAGTCAAGTCTTAGCAACCCAGTATTATACAAATCCTCCCTTTTCCACTGCTCTTCAGTATCAGAAAGGAAATGTCCAATGTTCATTCCTAGTTCAGATAATTAATACTTAAAGCCCAATACCAACTATTTTTGCTCAGACTTCCCCTACACTATAGGAAAGGAAAAATCCCACAAGTCTGAAGGTGGCAAATAGACAAGTCTATACTTTAACCTTCTCTCCTTTTTTGTTTCTGGTTTTACTTTTCATGTTGGGATCTTACTTGAGGTTAACTAAGATGCAACATGATATAGTCTAGAAAGTACCCTCAACTGAAGACAAAATGTGTTGTGGCTTTAAGCCAGTTATTTCTCCCTACTGCCTTCAGTTCCTAACCATTGACCAGAAGGTTTGCACTACAGTAACGTTAAAGCTTCCTTGCAGCCCTGGCCAGTTGGCTCAGTGGTAGAGCACTGGCCTGTCATATGGATGTTCCAGGTTTGATTTCCAGTCAAGGCACACAGGAGAAGCGACCATCTGCTTCTCCACCCCTTCTTCTCTCCCTTCTTTCTCCTTATCTCTGTCTTCTCCTCCTGCAGCCATGGCTCCATTGGTGCAAGTTGCCCCAGGCACTGAGGATGGGTCCACGGTCTCGCCACAGGTGCTAAAATAGCTCTGTTGCTGTGCAATGGAATGACAGCTCCAGATGGGTAGATCATCGCCCTGTAGGGGGCTTGCGGGATGAATCCTGGTCAGGGTGCATATGAGAGTCTGTCACTCTGCCTCCCCACTTCTCACTTAAGGAACAAAAAAAAAGGCTTCTTGGAACCCTGACATTTTATAATCACAGAACCTTCTCTGGTTCAGTGAAGGCAAGGATAGGGTTAGATTAGTCGAAAACTAATGACCTGACAACCCTACTCAATCAAAGTTAATAATTACTAAGAAACACATTAACTTAAATATATACCCTTTTCCCTTGATGCCCAAACAGTGTTTAACATTAATAACCAGCCTAAAACAGACTTTGTGATCATACCAGGATCTGAAACCAGCTTGTGAGTTTCTGGGTGTAAGAGCATTATTCCAGGATCAGAATGTGTAAAGGCAGTCATCAAACAACATGTCACATTTGTGAAATGAAAGAGTTCCCTATGTCATGAAGTTCAGGGTGCTTAAAGAAAGAAATGAATCACACAAATGTAGTCAGAAGTCAAGTTATGTGCCTGTTAAGTCTTTAACAAGTCATTTTCCCCCAAAACAGTTTAAATGGGGCCAAAAAATATTTGATCATGGAAGTAATCAAATTTGTATTTTATAAAGATGCCTCTGAATTAATCAAAACAGTTTGTAATATGGTGCACAAAGCCATCAAAACTGGAAAGGCTCTATTTTTTCCCCTAACTCAGAGCAGATTAAAACTTGGAGATAACAACTGTAAGGAACACAAAATTACTAAAAAATAAATAGTTGTATTCATTCATCCATTCCTTTTACTCATTTAATTAACAAAAATTTACTTAGCACTTACTACTTACTGTGTGCCAGGCAGCAAAATTACAAAAAGTAACAACAACAAAATTCATTATTTCAAACAATATATCCTTTGTAGAGGAATTGTAGATAATCTTTATTTTTAAATTATTAGTTATCTAATTTCTGTTGTTGTTATAGCATTATTTTGTTGTTTGTTTTGCTTGTGATCTCAAGTACAGAGGTAGAATTAATACTGAGTTCATGACACATCACTGATTTTTGCAAAGCCTCTTTTATTGCATTTATTTTTTTATTTCTCTTCATATCCATACCACATACAAGTCCCCCATTTCTGAAGAAAGACAACTACTTAAATGTTAAATATATTTTTCTTTGCATGTGCTTTTATAAATGTGCATTATTTTGTAAGAATCTATTTTTATTTCATGTAGATCAGTGGTAGTCAACCTGGTCCCTACTGCCCACTAGTGGGCATTCCAGCTTTCATGGTGAGTGGTAGCAGAGCAACCAAAGTATAAATTAAAAGATAGATGTAACTATAGTAAGTTGTTTTATAAAAATTTATTCTGCCAAACAGCGAAAATCTGACATAAAGTACTTGGTATGTAATTATTATTATATGCTTTAACTTGCTATAACTCTGCTTTATAAATTTTATAAAGTGAAGTTACTTCCTTACTTTATAAATCACCATTACTGTGGAATCAGTGGGCAGTTAGAAAATTTTACTACTAACGGAGATACAAAAGTGGGCAGTAGGTATAAAAAGGTTGACTACCCCTGATGTAGATGGTGTTGTATTACATATGGTTGTATGCTTCTTTCACAATGGTTTTATGATCCATGTTGCTAATATAACAACACATCAGTTGCTTTTAATTTTTGCATAATACTCCTTGCTGTGTAATTACCACATTTTATATACACATTCTTCCAGCAATAAACACCCAGATTGCTCCAACTTCCTCCAAGAAATAAAGCTACAATTAATACCCTTTATTTGCCTCTTTACGGACCCACATGAGTATTTCTATGGGAGTAAAATACATGAGTGGAATTTCAAAGTCCAAGAGTAAGGATATTCTTTATTTGCTCGGCAGAATTGCTGTACTAGTCTACGATTCCACCAGTAGTGCATGAGAGTTCCTATATCTCTCACGCTTGCCAGCACTTGCCACTGTCAAACTTTATTATTTTTTATTATGACAGAAAGACAAACAGAGAGAGGGCCGACAGGGACAGAAGGACAGGAAGGGAGAGAGATGAGAAGCATCAATTCTTCGTTGAGGCTCCTTAGTCTCCTTAGTTGTTCATTGATTGCTTTCTCATATGTGCCTTGACTGGGGGGCTACAGCAGAGCAAGTGACCCCTTGCCGAAGCCAGCAACCTTGGTCTCAAGCCAGCAACCTTGGGCTTCAATCCAGTGACCTTTGGGCCCAAGCCAGTGACCATGAAGTCATGTCTATTATCCCACACTCAAGCCCGTGACCCCATGCTCAAGCCAGTGATCCTGCGCTCAGGCCGGTGAGCTTGCACTCAAGCTGGTGACCTCAGGGTTTTGAACCTGGGTACTCTGCATCCCAGTTCGATGCTCTACCCACTGTGCCACCACCTGGTCAGGCAACACTGTTAAGCTTTCTAACTTCAATAGTCTAATAGGTAAAAAGTAATATCTCATTGCTTTTACAATGTGTATCTTCAAAATTACTAATGATTTTGAGTGCACTCTTGTTAGCTTTTAAGGTTTTCTCCTAAGTAAAATTTCTATTCCTATCCTTTACCTGTTTTTGTTGTTGTTGATCCCCAAAGTTCTATATATACCCAAGAAATTAACCTTTTGTTGATTATAGGCATTACCAATATTGTCTCTCCTTCTGTTATCTGTCTTTAATATTGGCACTAGAGGCTTCATTACACAAAAATCCTTCATTTTAGTTTATCAGTGTTTAAAATTTTATTGAGAAGTCATTTATTGAGCCCACAGCTCACACACATATTCACTTACATTTTCTTCTATTAAGTTTATAGACTTATATTGTACATATAGGTCTATTGATTTGTGGTATAACTTACTATTTGTAAATAGTACACATACATAGATATTTCTTTGAGATCTCTATTCATTGGGCTGCTCATCTGACATTATTTTTATAATTATTTATGCAATAAATAAAAGTCTTTCCTTCTTCCTCTCTTCTGTTATCTAGCTCAAACCACCCCATCAATCCTCATTCCCCAAAAGTTTAAGATTTTCAAAATAAGAAAGACAAACTAGTTCTATTTTTTAGAACAAGTCATACCCTTAATCATCAATACAGAAAACATTTTAATTCCCATAAATGTAGTTGCATTTAATGCAGTCATCTCTCAATATATCTATAAGATAAGTATTTTAGGGGACAACTCCACGTGGGCATGTTCCTTGTTCCTTGTTTAGAGATCAAAAACACTTTGACACAGGTGATTTTTTAAAAGATGATAAATTGCATATGTTGATTCCCTTTATATGACATGCAATAGTAACACCATTATGTTGAACTGTGTGTGTATTGTTCTAGATTTCACTATATAACTAAAAAAAAAGTATTTTTTTCTTATAAGGATTGTAGTAGCTTCCACTGTACAATATAATTTTGCAATGATTTGTGTAAGTCAAGTGGGAATGATAATAAACTATACTAATGAACTACACCATTAAGGCTTATTGTACCTTCTTCCATCAATTAGAGGTAATGGTAACTTTTGCCAAGAAAACCTTCAGCAAATAGTAACACAAAATTGACAGTGTTTGCAATTTTCTTTTTTGAGTTATATAACCATGATTATAGGTATGTCAAAATTTCTTGAATAAATAAGCAATCTTCTGTCTAAAAGTCACAACTTTGACATAAAGAAACTTTTCAGAAAAGAGCTGTTACCCAAGTCAAAATACCAAGTTAATTCACTAACTTCAGAATATGTAACTATATTGTATCACAATCTGAAAATGCTCAGAGAATTTCTTGCCTACACACACTTTTGTCTCTGAATGTAAATTCTCATGTAAGTATACTGAAGATGCTATCTAGAGTAAAACACTCAGACCTACAAAACTTAAAACATCATCTGCTGTGTAAACAGTAATCTGAACTAGATGGCCTTGATGATCACATCTCAGTTATAACAAAATGTAAATTTTGGAATTGTTTTACTAAATATGAACAACTTCTAATAAAAATAGAGCTTTGTATTTACTTGGTAAACATGTTCCTGTTTTTCATGGAATTTTCCAGCAGTATATTTGGGTAATGTTTTTAACTTTCCTTTCTACTGGTCTATATTGTGCAAATTGTTTATAAAGAGAAAAATAGGCAAAAATGAACTAAGTTTGTTTTTTTAAATATATTAATCCTCATCAGACCCATATCCCTATGTAAAACCAGTAGCCACAGCCACCATCAGAGCCGCCTGGCCCATGCAGGTTTGCATTTGATTCAGACAGATGGTAATGAAACAATGGAGCCAAGAACTGGTGGGCCATTACTTTTAATCCTAGCTCACAACCCGTGGGCAAGAAATACATACAGTGGGAAAACTCTTCCCTTTCCATTCAGGGCTCCCAGAGCCACTGACTTATCTGAGTATTCCTAGAATCAAAGGTTTTTACCTCACCAGCCTTATTCACCTCTGTTCCTCATCTCCTCCTCTTTGCACAAACTCTGAATAAACTGGCTTCTCCTTCAGCACTCTGCCATCTTGGCTACTTCTCCTCTGCAATGCTGATGACAGGATCTGAGCAAGAGAGCCCCTGGTCTGCCATATTTTATAGTATAGAAATTAAAGCCTGTAAGCCAATATACAAATAAGGAAGTCTCTGATACAAAGCCACTTATCTGAGGCATAAATGGGATTCCTCATAAGAGTGCACCACCCCACATCATGCAACAGTCAAGGATGTGGAGGAAAGCTTAGTTTTGAAAAGATCTTAGTATTAAAAGGGCGGAAAGGCTTAGTCTTAAAACTAAGCCTTATAGGCTATAAGGACCTTGCCGGCTTACAGCCTGTCTCCCACACTTAATGCAAACTATAAGCAAGCAAACATATACATCATATTTACAAACTTATTTGACCTACACCCTACTACCAACATCACCACACACATACACAGTGACAAGGAGAGGTTCAAAATACAGGGGAGCTTGAGTGAGCAAAAAGAATGATTTATAATGCCAAATAAAATATCTTCAATGTGGGGTTTTAAAAGACTACAGCAACTTTACAGACACAACAATTACTTGTTGATCATAGAGATTGTGAAAAATTGAGTTATATGTTAGGCATGGTAATTCAACTCTAAGCACCAATATATTCATTATAAAGTAACTACAAACCTTACTGCCTTGTTACCTTTTACTGTTAATAAGTATCTCTCTAGCTATTAACCACTAACTGCAGATTGACTACAGAAGTACTATTTTTGGAAGCAGGAAACTGATACTTAAGAAAGATAACATCAAACCTTGATTAGTGAGAAAACAATGCTATTAGTTTTCTTATTTTAGTATTCAGCGTAGCAGTTTTGTTATTCTGTTGGTCAATATAGGAGATAAAATTGTAGACTCACCTTCTTTAAATTAATAACAACTATATAAAGGCTGAACTATGAAAATAAAATAAGAATGTTCTTCTAATTTGGTTTTAATTTTATCTTCTTCAACTGAATCTCTTAAGTGAGTTCCTTTTTCACTTTTGTTTGGGTGACTGCTTTTCATGAACTTTTATTATATTTAACAGAGAAACTGCAACATAAAATGTTAATACATCTGGCAGAATCAGGATATACTCTGGAGCATACTTACGAAGTAGAAAAACTACTGTAAGATCACATTATTCAAAGAAAAGGAGCATCAGCCACCTCTTTTTACAAAACTTTTGCTCTTTTTTCTTCTCAGCTATTTCTCTGTATTTCCATCAGAGGAATAGAGTGGGGCGGGGGGAATAAGTATGTAAAGAAAAACATAAGCATAGACAATTTATTCAGAAAGTCCTCTATTATAGAAGGTGTTGGAGAGCCAGCTCATGTGCTCAAGAGCTCTAAGAGTAGGAGTGAGTGAGAGTAAGGGTAGATTATTCAGCAGAGAATAATTCAGACAACAGTAGAGATTGGAACTAGGATAGTTAGGCTTCTGGCACTCCACCAGAACATATTGCTGGATTTAGGGGATGCCTTAAAAAATCAGAAGAGTAAATATTCAGAAAACTTGAGCTCTAGAAGAGATCTTATTAATTCATCTTAGAGAAGAAGTCTAACCAATAGTGGTTTTAGAAATAGAATGGAATTAAGAAAAGGATTGTTTCACCCCGTCCCATCCCCATAACAAGGTAGAATAAAACTGCCAGGTCTTGGCCTACTTTTCTTTAAAATGCTTATTTTATCTAACCTTTTTACTCTATTTATAGCTCCACATAAGGCCTCCTTATCTCACAAGATTTGCCGTAACAAACTCTGAGACAGACTTCTTGATTTTGGTTTCTCATCCTACAACCAGAGTTCATCCTGTTATTTGCCAGAATGAACATAGTTCATCCTATGTTAATCCTGTTATTTGCCAGAAGATTTTCTCTCAATAGAATTTTCTGTATTTCCCTTAAGGAAAAGGACCATGTCTTATATTTCTCCTGTATCCTCAACAAAGACAAATACAATAGCTAATAATAGTTTCTATGCATTAGCTAATTGCTTACTACATGCCAGGCACTGCTCTAAATGTTTTGCAGGTATTAACTAATTTAATCCTCACAACCCTATGACATAAATACTATTATAATTCCCATTTTACAGGCAAGACATTTCCAAGACCACTTGCCTAGTAAAAATGATGGGGGGATGCTAAAAGATTTAGAGCGAAGCAATTTGGTTCCAGAGCCTGTATTTCACTATCTTCCTGGGAAAGGGTAGACTTCATATTAAATCTCCCAATAAGAACTAATATGGGTGGTTAGGAAGATATTCAGAACTTACTATATTTTAAAAAGATAAACTTTAAGCATGACTGAGCTGTGTTTTGTACATACTGCCATCTCCCTGTTTATAGTTGTCAATATAATCATTTCTCACACCTGAAGTAAGAGACTGTACCCTCATTAAAAAAAAAAAGACTTGAAAGTGGTTGCTATCTGTGGTAGACTAAAAAAATGGCCCTTAAAATATCCATGTCAAAACTCTGAAGTCGTGAATGTTCCTTATTTGAAAAAAAGGTAGAGCCAGCATTTGAACTAGGCTTATTCCACAGTCTGAAATTATAACCACTACATCATACTTGTTGTGCAAATGTTAAAAATTCACAGGAGAAAATGAACATGGAGACAAAAACCAATAAGTGGTCATGGAGCTGCGAAGAGCAAATGCAATAACAAGACAGAATTAGTTCTTCCTGACAACTTGAAATTGCCTGCAAACATTATAAAGATCAGCCTGTGAAAAGCAGACTCACAATGACCACTGGATGGTGTAATGTTTGCAATTTGTCTGGACACAAATTTAGAGAAGTCAGAGGGATTTAACCTAATACATAGCTTTTGGATTATACAAAGCTTTTAAAGTGAAGGCTCAAAATTAGTTTCAATTAGGATTATTTTTTTCCAGGAATCTTAAAATCACTAGAACTAAAATCAGTTGATTAGTCATTTCTCCAATCTAATATTTATTGCTTTTTTGCTCTCCTAACAATGTATTGTAAGAAGTCTTGGGAGGGAGGAGTTTCAGTGTCTTGTTTCCTACTGAATAAAGATTTGTGAATTGCAAAAAAAAAAATGTTAGATAAACTCTTGAATATGTATTTGTTAAATAAACATGTACCTTTGACAAGGTTAAGAAATAAAGAAAAAAAGGCTATAGTCTCAAAGAAATCATCTTTCCTCAATGGGCCCTCAAAAAAAGAAAGGAAAAGAGGAGGGAGAGGGTAGTACCAACAGAAGTAGCAAGAATAACATGGAAATCTGGTCTTACTTTTGTCGCAGTTGCATTTTCACTAATCAGTGGCCTATTTTATGAGTTGAAAATAATCACTCTACTTACTTCAGCTTCTGTTCATCTAAAAGTAACCTGATAATAAATTCAAAATTCTCGGAGATGAAGTCCGAGTAATGGCGGAGTAGGAAGCGATACCGATAAATCTCCCCCAAAACTCAACAAGATCTTCAACCAGAAACAGAAAAATCCTATACTTGGAGCCTCCAGATGCTTCACAATACACCCGAAGGTATGGTCAAGTGAAAAATTGGCTAAATATATAACCAAATCCTGAAGGAAATAGGGAGTAAGAAATGCTCCGCCTTCCTCACTAACCTAAACAGGGCGGCTTTCTCTGGTAACTGTGAATATAGAAACTGAGGCGGGCAAAGGGGGTGAATACATCCAGGCCGCGCACAAAAGGCCGAACCAGGCTGTGGCACGGAGATCCTAGTGGAGGAAAAACTGTTCCTGTGGCAAGCCGGGCAATACAAGCTAACACTCGCGCCAAACCCAAACAAAGAAAGACAAGCGGGGCAGCCATTTTACCCGTTCTCCTGGTTGGTGCGCAGTTAGTGGGCGAGAGATCTCTTCCTAAGCCCCAGAAGTGGGTGTCCGTGTTGCCCCACAGAGAGGCAGGGTCAGAGGCCTTTCTGTGGGCCGAAAGCAGAATCTCTGGGCAGCCCCAGCGCCCTGGGAAAGCCGCACACGGGAGGGAGCGAGAACTAATTCCAATGGTGGAAATTTTCCGCGCTGGTGAGGGTTTCACTCAGGGAAATGCGGCCGGCCTCATATCCTGGTGTGCGCGCGCAGATAGGTAGTGAGTGATTCCTCCGAGTGCCTCGGCAGTGCGCGCCCGTGTTATCGCACAGAGGGGCAGAGTCAGGGGCCTTTGTGTGGGCAAAAGCAGAATCTCGGGCCGCCCCAGCGCCTTGCAAAAGCCGCGCACGGGGACGGAGCGAGAGCGAATTCCAGCGCTGCAAATTTCCATGCGGTTGGGGGTTTCACTCAGAGCGTGAGACTACTGGCCGGATATCCTGGTCTGCGCACGCAGATAGTGAATGAGAGTTTCCTCCAAGCACCCCGGAAGTGGGTGCCCGCCTGTGTTACCGGACAGAGTGGCAGAGCCAGAGGTCTTTGAGTGGGCGGAAAGCCCACCTGATTATGCTAGCAGCTCTGACTGACTGAGCCTTACCCAGAGCCCTGTGCTGAGTGGAAATAGAGTAGGGAGTTGCCAGCTCTTTGAACCTCTTACTATCCAGGCAGAGGCAGCAACAACCCCATAGCTGGATTATCAGGCTACTAATTGAGGAAGGAAAGACTAGGAGAAAGGCTCCAGGAACACGGACTCTCTCACTGTCGGAGCCTATGAAAGCTAATGAGCCTTGACTCCCAACGAGACTAAAGCACAATACATGACATTGCCATAGAGACTTATCAACTGCAAACCTCTACCTGAGCGTGCCAAAGGGGCAGAACCTGGGGTACAGAGTCACCGACCAGGAAGAGGGAGAGAAAAGAAAAAACAAGAAGATAACCTCTCAAAATCAAGAATAATCTGCAGACTTTATAACCTATCCCATTTTATTATATTTGTTCGTTTGTTTCTCTTATCTTCATTCTTGATACTTTTTTTCCTCCTCCAATTTGGCCGATTAACTCTCTGCCGGTCTTACTCTCTCCTCTCCTTGAACTACACTACCCATAAGTGTTACATCTCCCATTATCTTTTTTCTCCTCTTCCTTTCTCTCTATGAGGGTTGCACTCCAAAACCCTTAACTCTCTCTCTCTCCTTTCTTTTTTCTTCTTTTACTGGTTCCCTCTTTTTTTCTCTCTCTCTCTTTCTTTTCTCCCTCATTCAAACCTCAATAACAAACAAATTATCTTATCTGGGACTCAAACTTATGTTTGTGGCATTTTGGGGGTTTTTTACTTCACCTTTTTAACTCACTAGCAGTGCTCCCATCCCTGGCTCTCCATTTTATCTAGTTCTTGTTCCACTAAATACAATAGTATTTTTTTAATTTGTCCCCCCATTTTTCTGTTCTCTTATTCCTCTCATCATAACTCTTAGACAACACCAACACCTAAAAGCAAATCATTTTATTCTTGAACCAAATTTTTTCCTTATTTACTTTTTGTGGGTCCATACCGCCCCCCCTTTTTTTTTTCCTTTTTTTTTCTTTTTTTTTTTTTGCCCCTTTATTACTTTTCCCCAATTCAGGACCTCCATCACAGGCATTGTTTGTTATAATTCACAGTTCACCACAAGATTTTCTCAAGAAAAAGGGGAGAGGAGAGGAAAAAAGGAGGGGGGGAATAATTTCCTTTTTTTAAAAATTATTATTTTATTTTTCTTTATTTCATTATTAATTTTTAAAAAAAAAACAACTCTTTTTGATTTTTTATTTTTTTTAACTTTTTATTTTTTATTAAATCTCATTAATACTATCAACAAAACCACCCTCAGATGCCATTAAGAAAGAGAAAATCGAATATCATGGATACAAAAGAAAGAGAGGTAACACAGCTAGATGAGGAAAAATCTATGGAGAAAAAATTTAATATATTGGAAACCTTGGAGCTAAATGACAGAGAATTCAAGATAGAAATCCTAAAAATCCTCCGAGATATACAAGAAAACACAGAAAGGCAATTTAGGGAGCTCAGAAAACAACTCAATGAACACAAAGAGTATATGTCCAAAGAAATTGAAACTATAAAAACAAATCAAACAGAGATGAAAAACTCAATTCACGAGCTGAAAAACGAAGTAACAAGCTTAGCTAATAGAACAGGTCAGATAGAAGAGAGGATTAGTGAAATAGAAGACAAGCAACTTGAGGCACAACAGAGAGAAGAAGAAAGAGACTCAAAAATTAAAAAAAATGAGATAGCCCTACAAGAATTATCTGACTCCATCAAAAAGAATAACATAAGAATAATAGGTATATCAGAGGGAGAAGAGAGAGAAAATGGAATGGAGAACATACTCAAATAATAGATGAGAACTTCCCAAGCCTGTGGAAAGAACTAAAGCCTCAAATTCAAGAAGCAAACAGAACACCGAGTTTTCTTAACCCCAACAAACCTACTCCAAGGCATATCATAATGAAATTGACACAAACCAACAGCAAAGAAAAAATTCTCAAGGCAGCCAGGGAAAAGAAGAATACAACATATAAAGGAAGGCCCATTAGATTATCATCAGATTTCTCAGCAGAAACTCTACAAGCTAGAAGAGAGTGGACCCCAATATTTGAAGTCCTGAAAGAGAGAAACTTTCAGCCACGAATACTATACCCATCAAAGCTATCCTTCAAATATGAAGGAGAAATAAAAACATTCACAGATACAGAAAAGATGAGGGAATTTATCATCAGAAAACCCCCACTCCAGGAATTACTAAAGGGGGTTCTCCAATCAGATACAAAGAACAAAAAAAAACAGAGCCACAAGTAAAAGCTCCAAGAAGAACACAATAAAACCAAATTTAAACTGTGACAACAACAAAAAGAAAGAGGGGGAGAAGATGGAGATTAACAGTAGCAAAGGACGATGGAGTGCAAAAGTACTCACAAAATAGTTCGCTACAATGAACAGGGTAGGGACCCTTTTCATTACTTAAAGGTAACCACCATTGAAAAAACCACCACAGAAGCACATGAGATAAAAAAGATAGCAACAGAGGAAAGATGTATGGAATACAACCAAATAAAAACAAAAGATAGAAAAACGAAAGAGAAGGATCAAACAAGACACAAAACTAACAGAAAGCAAGATATAAAATGGCAATAGGGAACTCACAAGTATCAATAATTACACTAAATGTAAATGGATTAAACTCACCAATAAAAAGGCACAGAGTAGCAGAATGGATTAAAAAAGAAAATCCAATTATATGCTGCCTACAGGAAACTCATCTAAGTAACAAGGATAAAAACAAATTCAAAGTGAAAGGCTGGAAAACAATACTCCAAGCAAATAACATCCAAAAAAAAGCAGGTGTAGCAATACTCATATCGGATAATGCTGACTACAAGACAGGAAAAGTACTCAGAGATAAAAATGACCATTTCATAATGGCTAAGGGGACACTGAATCAAGAAGACATAACAATTCTTAATATATATGCACCAAACCAAGGAGCACCAAAATATATAAGACAGCTACTTATTGACCTTAAAACAAAAACTGACAAAAATACAGTCATACTTGGAGACCTCAATACACCGCTGACGGCTCTAGATCGGTCATCCAAACAGAGAATCAACAAAGACATAGTGGCCTTAAACAAAACACTAGAGCACCTGGATATGATAGACATCTACAGGACATTTCATCCCAAAGTGACTGAGTATACATTTTTCTCCAGTGTACATGGATCATTCTCAAGAATTGACCATATGTTGGGCCACAAAAACAACATCAGCAAATTCAGAAAAATTGAAGTTGTACCAAGCATATTTTCTGATCATAAAGCCTTGAAACTAGAATTCAACTGCAAAAAAGAGGAAAAAAATCGCACAAAAATGTGGAAACTAAACAACATACTTTTAAAAAATGAATGGGTCAAAGAAGAAATAAGTGCAGAGATCAAAAGATTTATACAGACTAATGAAAATGACAATACGACATATCAGATTCTATGGGATGCAGCAAAAGCAGTGATAAGAGGGAAGTTCATATCACTTCAGGCATATATGAACAAACAAGAGAGAGCCCAAGTGAACCACTTAACTTCCCACCTTAAGGAACTAGAAAAAGAAGAACAAAGACAACCCAAAAGCAGCCGAAGAAAGGAGATAATAAAAATCAGAGCAGAAATAAATGAATTAGAGAACAGAAAAACTATAGAAAAAATTAATAGAACAAGGAGCTGGTTCTTTGAAAAGATCAATAAAATTGACAAACCCTTGGCAAGACTTACCAAGGAAAAAAGAGAAAGAACTCATATAAACAAAATCCAAAATGAAAGAGGAGAAATCACCACGGACACCGTAGATATACAAAGAATTATTGTAGAATACTATGAAAAACTTTATGCCACTAAATTCAACAACCTAGAAGAAATGGATAAATTCCTAGAACAATACAACCTTCCTAGACTGAGTCAAGAAGAAGCAGAAAGCCTAAACACACCTATCAGTAGAGAAGAAATAAAAAAAAACATTAAAAACCTCCCCAAAAATAAAAATCCAGGCCCTGACGGCTATACCAGCGAATTTTATCAAACATTCAAAGAAGACTTGGTTCCTATTCTACTCAAAGTCTTCCAAAAAATTGAAGAAGAAGCAATACTTCCAAACACATTTTATGAGGCCAACATAACCCTCATACCAAAACCAGGCAAGGATGGCACAAAAAAAGAAAACTACAGACCAATATCTCTAATGAATACAGATGCTAAAATACTAAACAAAATACTAGCAAATCGAATACAACAACATATTAAAAAAATAATACATCATGATCAAGTGGGATTCATCCCAGAATCTCAAGGATGGTTCAACATACGTAAAACGGTTAACGTAATACACCATATCAACAAAACAAAGAACAAAAACCACATGATCTTATCAATAGATGCAGAAAAGGCTTTTGATAAAATACAACACAATTTTATGTTTAAGACTCTCAACAAAATGGGTATAGAAGGAAAATATCTCAACATGATAAAGGCCATATATGATAAACCATCAGCTAACATCATATTAAATGGCACTAAACTGAAGGCTTTCCCCCTTAAATCAGGAACAAGACAGGGTTGTCCACTCTCTCCACTCTTATTTAATGTGGTACTAGAGGTTCTCGCCACAGCAATCAGACAAGACAAAGAAATAAAAGGCATCCATATCGGAAAAGAAGAAGTAAAGGTATCACTTTTTGCAGATGATATAATCCTATACATCGAAAACCCCAAAGAATCCACAAAAAGACTACTAGAAACAATAAGCCAATACAGTAAGGTCGCAGGATACAAAATTAACATTCAGAAGTCAATAGTCTTTCTATATGCCAACAACAAAACAACTGAGAAGGAACTCAAAAGAATAATCCCCTTCACGATTGCAACAAAAAAAAAAAAATACTTAGGAATAAACATAACAAAGAATGTAAAGGACTTATATAATGAAAACTATAAACCATTGTTAAGGGAAATTGAAAAAGATATAATGAGATGGAAGAATATACCTTGTTCTTGGCTAGGAAGAATAAATATAATCAAGATGGCTATATTACCCAAAGCAATATACAAATTCAATGCAATTCCCATCAAACTTCCCATGACGTTTTTTAAAGAAATAGAGCAAAAAATCATCAGATTTATATGGAACTATAAAAAACGCCGAATAGCCAAAGCAATCCTAAAGAAAAAGAATGAAGCTGGGGGCATTACAATACCTGACTTCAAACTCTATTATAGGGCCACGACAATCAAAACAGCATGGTATTGGCAGAAAAATAGACACTCAGACCAATGGAACAGAATAGAAAGTCCAGAAATAAAACCACATATATATAGTCAAATAATTTTTGATAAAGGGGCCAACAACACACAATGGAGAAAAGAAAGCCTCTTCAATAAATGGTGCTGGGAAAACTGGAAAGCCACATGCAAAAGAATGAAACTGGACTACAGTCTCTCCCCCTGTACCAAAATTAACTCAAAATGGATCAAAGATCTAAACATAAGACCTGAAACAATTAAGTACATAGAAGAAGACATAGGTACTCAACTCATGGACCTGGGTTTTAAAGAGCATTTTATGAATTTGACTCCAATGGCAAGAGAAGTGAAGGCAAAAATTAATGAATGGGACTACATCAGACTAAGAAGTTTTTGCTCAGCAAGAGAAACTGATAACAAAATAAACAGAAAGCCAACTAAATGGGAAATGATATTTTCAAACAACAGCTCAGATAAGGGCCTAATATCCAAAATATACAAAGAACTCATAAAACTCAACATCAAACAAACAAACAATCCCATAAAAAAATGGGAAGAGGATATGAACAGACACTTCTCCCAGGAAGAAATACAAATGGCCAACAGATATATGAAAAGATGCTCATCTTCTTTAGCTATTAGAGAAATGCAAATCAAAACAGCAATGAGATACCACCTCACACCTGTTCGATTAGCTATTATTAGCAAGACAGGTAATAGCAAATGTTGGAGAGGCTGTGGAGAAAAAGGAACCCTCATACACTGTTGGTGGGAATGTAAAGTAGTACAACCATTATGGAAGAAAGTATGGTGGTTCCTCAAAAAACTGAAAATAGAACTACCTTATGACCCAGCAATCCCTCTACTGGGTATATACCCCAAAAACTCAGAAACATTGATACGTAAAGACACATGCAGCCCCATGTTTATTGCAGCATTGTTCACAGTGGCCAGGACATGGAAACAACCAAAAAGCCCGTCAATAGATGACTGGATAAAGAAGATGTGGCACATATACACTATGGAATACTACTCAGCCATAAGAAATGATGACATCGGAACATTTACAGCAAAATGGTGGGATCTAGATAACATGATACGAAGCGAAATAAGTAAATCAGAAAAAACCAGGAACTGCATTATTCCATACGTAGGTGGGACATAAAAGTGAAACTAAGAGACACTGATAAGAGTGTGGTGGTTACGGGGGGAGGGGGGAATGGGAGAGGGAAAGGGGGAGGGGGAGGGGCACAAAGAAAACAAGATAGAAGGTGACAGAGGACAATCTGACTTTGGGTGACGGGTATGCATCATAATTGAACGACAAGATACCCTGGTCTTGTTATCTTTGAATATATGTATCCTGATTTATTGATGTCACCCCATTAAAAAAATAAAATTATTTAAAAAAAAAAATTCTCCTTTATGGGGCTACTCAGAGGAATATACAGTAATAAAGTATGTGATAACTTATAAGATGTTATCTTAATCTTCTAAATTCATTCAAAATGTCATGAAATGCCCTGGCCAGTTGGCTCAGTGGTAGAGCATCGGCCTGGCATGCAGGAGTCCTGGGTTCGATTTCCGGCCAGGGCACACAGGAGAAGCGCCCATCTGCTTCTCCACCCCTCCCCCTATCCTTCCTCTCTGTCTCTCTCTTCCCCTCCTGCAGCCAAGTCTCCATTGGAGCAGAGTTGGCCCGGGCACTGAGGATGGCTCCATGGCCTCTGCCTCAGGCTCTAGAATGGCTCTAGTTGCAACAGAGCAAAGCCCCAGAGGGGCAGAGTATCGCCCTCTGGTGGGTATGCCGGGTGGATCCTGGTCGGGCGCATACAGGAGTCTGTCTGACTGCCTCCCCATTTCCAGCTTCAGAAAAATACAAAAAAAAAAAAAAAAAAGTCATGAAAGTCTTGAAAAATGCATGCATAAAAATGTGTGGTTTATAATAAATCCAATTACAGTTGATCCTTTTTTTTTTCACTGATTCTGTATTTGCAAATTTGTCCACTTGCTAAATTTTATTTGTAGCCCCCAATTTCAATAGTCATGGTGCCCTCATGGTGATTCACAGGCATGTCCAGAGTGGCAAAAAAAAAAAAAAATTGACATCCAACTTGAATATTCTCAACTGAGGTCAAAATAGGTAACTTCTTGTTTCAGCTTTCAAATTGTAAACAAGAGTTTTTTTTCTCATCCTTACTTCATGCCACACTTTTCACATTTTCGTGCTTTTTGTTGGTGATTTTGCTACTTAAAGTGGCCCTCAAACATAGTACTGAAGGGCTGTGTAGTGATCCTAGGTGTAAGAATGATACAATGTGCCCTACAGAAGAAATACAGATCTAATGGACTAAACAAAACCTCCTTGCTAGCCATTTCCCTTCACACTGCTCACTTGTTGGCCTTAAGTTCAATGTTAATGAATCAATAATACAGTTTCTCCAGGAAAAGGAGGCCTCTCCAAGCAGCACTAAACAACATCTATAGCATATGCTGAAGTTATGGAAAAGATGAAAAAGCTTCATTTCTGGATTCATAAGATGATGACCAATTCTTTAAAAAAGCATACAAGACAGCATTTCTGTGAGTCAGGAGAATGTTACGTCCTTCTCAGGTAGTGTTTTATTATAAAGAAATACTAAATACAATTAATTATTTGTATGAAGTACATACATATTAAATATGGCCTCTATAAATGGAAATACATATAAAACACTATGTATTAATTGGTTGATGAAAAATGTGACCAGAAGCTCACTGGAACCTAATCTTGTATTTTCTCCAGGAGCAATGACTCAGTATTCCCTAATTCAGTGTTTTTGGAAACTTTATAAAACATAACTACTACAGTAGCTCATTAAAAAAGAAACAATGAATAGAAAAAGAAATCCTTCCTTATAAATAGGCTCTTTCAAACATCCTCCTTGTTTGCCAGAAGGATATTTAAACAAAAGCAGAAAGGAATCTGCAAGGCAGAGAAAAAAAGAAAAGGCATATTGGATTGGCCTCAGAGTAGTTACTTTAAACTTGAAGCCACATTAAGAAGGTACCTGCAGCTAGAGAGGCAAGATATCCATTTCTGCATAGCTTAATTAAAATGCAAATAAAATATTCCACATGAGATAAATACCATAGACAGCTATTATTCCTATAAGTGTTTTTATTTTTATAGCTCTCCATAAGGAATCAACCTAGTATACTGAAAGGCAGGGCACTTATAATAAGAGATACATCAAATATGAATTCTGCTACCTTCCAATCTATCTGCCTGTGGACAAATCTTAACCTTTTTTTTTAGCATTATTTTATACTTATTATTGTACTCAATCTTTTAAAAAACTCTCTTAGCATTTCTTAGCCTCATATCCAAAAGGAGGAAATAGTATTTATCACATGGTTTGCTTTCAAAATTAAATAAGATAATAATGATAAGCATTTAGCACATTATAAAGATTTATGATCTTTATGTCAATATAATATTTATGATGTATAATGTCAATAAATTATTGCTCTTATTATTTTGTTACTCTTGTTGTTAAAATGGTAGAATATTGACAACTCCATATGGCTGTACCTAATATTATTGCATAGCCCAATATTTAATGTTAAATAAACAGGACAACATTTTTGTCTAGTAGCTATATTCTGGTTGAGAAGTCAAAATGTTTTTCCTCTAAGGCTCAATCTCTGTTGTGGTTTGGCTGATAATTTGGAGTGTGATGAAATATTATAATTAGAACCTTTCCAAATTTTGACAATTTCAGTAGTTATTCCTCACAGAATCTTTAGCCAAAGAAGGGGATATGTTTATGTTTGGTGGGAATATTCCATATACTGTATTGAGTATATAAAATATTGAGAGAAAAATCTTAAGCCAGTCACCAATTGAAAAAAAAAATCTCAAATAGAATCAACTCCACATTTATATAATCTGGTTCTGGATAAAATATAATCAGATTCTCATGCTGCCTAAGTCACTCCCTGGTTTCTTTCTTAGACAACGATTTCATGCTCTCCATCTGCCCTCTCATTCCCAAATTATTTGTGTATTTCTTAATCCCTATCCCCAGAGTTTCCTTCCTGTTTTCCTCCTCCTAGGTGGAATAAATGGGAAGTGATATAAATGGGAAGACCATGAACTTTGGAAACAAAATACTAGTTTAACCCTGGCTCTACCATGTGCTAGCAAGTCCCTTAAGGTTCTCATCTGGAAAATGAGACACATAGCCTCACAGGGTTAGTGTAAGAGTCATTGAAATAACATTTATGAAAGGTTAGCATAGTGTCCAATTTCTAATGATTTCAAGAGATGTTCGTTTCTCCTGGTCTCTCTCACGTGAGCTCCATCCTTTATTTTTTATTTTATTTTTTTCATTTTTCTGAAGCTGGAAACAGGGAGAGACAGTCAGACTCCTGCATGCACCCCACCGGGATCCACCCGGCACGCCCACCAGGGGCGACGCTCTGCCCACCAGGGGGCAATGCTCTGCCCATCCTGGGCGTCGCCATGTTGCGACCAGAGCCACTCTAGCGCCTAAGGCAGAGGCCACAGAGCCATGCCCAGCGCCCGGGCCATCTTTGCTCCAATGGAGCCTTGGCTGCGGGAGGGGAAGAGAGAGACAGAGAGGAAAGCGCGGCGGAGGAGTGGAGAAGCAAATGGGCGCTTCTCCTGTGTGCCCTGGCCAGGAATCGAACCCGGGTCCTCCGCACACTAGGCCGACGCTCTACCGCTGAGCCAACTCCATCCTTTAAATAAAAGAACACTAGACTACTAAAAGTTCAAAACTCTATTTCCAATATTGATATCCCTTCTAACTTCCTGTTCAATATCATCACCTGCCTAGTGGCCACTGTGCCCTTCTCCCCTCACCCCCTCCAATACATCTAAAACTAGTTTGCCCTCTTCAATGCCTTCTGTCTACAGCTCTTATTTCTTAATACTTTTCAAAAATAGTCAATCTTATCTTTGCATTCGTACCTTATCTCCTCTTTCCCTAATACCTCTTTAACACTAACACCTGAGTCCTGGATTAAACAACAGCCTTCTTGCTGGCTTCCTTCCCTCAAAGTCCACCTGACTGGTCATACTAATTTTAAATCACTGCTCTCAAATTATCACTATGAAAAATACCTCTTGTATTTTTTTCTCAAAAATTATGCTTTGTTTCATTTCTATCAATGTTTATTTTTAGCAGAAATGTGTTAAATATCATAAAGGAAAATCTACATGTACAGTATTACTTCACTATTTATCAAAGTGTTGTTCCCGACTACATATAAATTCCTCAAATTCTTTCATAGATAACATTTAGTGCAAAGAACAAAGCTACATACTATTTCTCGAAATAAATGAGTTGATTTCTCTATTCCAAGGAAGAACTATACCTAAATAAATCTGATGAATTATTGTCTCCACTTCTTATGTCTCCTTGCCTTCAATATAAAGGAAAGCCTTTGTCATATCCAATCCTGATCTTTCATTTCTCAGGTTAAGACCATTTTCTTTTTAAACAAAGATTAATAGATTTTTTCCTGTTTTCCAAGATTTTTTAGAAGAATGTTCTCTAAATTTTATATCCATTTTACTAAAAAAAGTTATGTAGGAACAAAATTAATTTATTCATGAGTTACATACATATATTAGTTAATGATATATTATATACTTTATAAAACATATGTAGACTAGAAATTAACATAGGCTTAAATAAGATGAAAAAATATTTAAAATATTTTATTTATTTTGTTTTATTTATGATGCTCAAACCTGTTTTGCTCCCATTAGTGAGAATGTGTGATTTTATATGCTTCATTATTTTTTTATAAATTATGGTTCAAAACTTTGTAGTGAATCCAAAATCTGGTTCAATTTTAAAATTTTTTTTTTTTTTTACAGAGACAGGGGGGAGTCAGAGAGAGGGATAGAAAGGGACAGAAAGGAACGGAGAGAGATGAGAAGCATCAATCATCAGTTTTTCATTGCGACACCTTAGTTGTTCATTGATTCTTTCTCATATGTGCCTTGACCATGGGCCTTCAGCAGACCGAGTAACCCCTTGCTCAAGCCAGCGACCTTGGGTCCAAGCTGGTGAGCTTTGCTCAAACCAGATGAGCCCATGCTTAAGCTGGTGACCTCGGGGTCTCAAACCTGGGTCCTCTGTATCCCAGTCCGACACTCTATCCACTGCACCACCGCCTAATCAGGCAAAATCTGGTTCAATTTTTAAATTTTTATCTTAAAAAGATGCTTCATAAATATTAGCAGATCCAAATGAAAAGAACTCATCATTGGCTAGGCTTATTAAATCATGACATTTATTTTCCTATCCTATTTTTCTTTGCTGTAACCTATCTTATTTTTTGTTTTTACTTAGAAATTAAATTTAATGAGGTGACAATGATCAATAAGAGTAACAAGTTTCAGGTAAACATCTCTATATTGAACTGTTGATTGTGTTGCATGCCCATCACCCAAAGTCAAGTCATTTTCTGTCACCATATATTTGTCCCTTTATACATGCCTCCCCTCCTGCCCCCCCCCAGTAACCTTTTTACTTTTATCTATGTCTATGAATCACAGTTTTATATCTCACCTATGTTTGAAATCATATAGTTCTTAGCTTTTTCTGATTTACTTATTTCACTTGGAATAATGTTCTCAAAATCTATCCATGGTTTTTAAAGTATGTGTTAAATTTTTATTTACTAATTGATTTTAGAGAGGAAGGGAGAGTGAGAAAGAGATTGAAAGAGAAAGAGAGAAACATTGACTTGTTGTTCCACTTTATTTATGTATTTACTAGTTAATTCCTGCATGTGCCTTCACCAGGAATCAAACCTGCAAACTTGACGCATTAGTATGATGCTCTAACTCAGCGGTTCTCAACCTGTGGGTCTCGACCCCGGCGGGGGTTGAACGACCAAAACACTGTGTTCAACCCCCGCTGGGGTTGCAACCCACAGGTTGAGAACCGCTGCTCTAACTGATCTATTTGGCCAGGGCCTTGATGAATATGTTTTAACATATTATATTTTAAGGAAAAAGGCTTAGCCCCCATCAAAAGTTCAGATAAAGAGATAAAGGGTCACTTATAATTTAAAAATATTCCCATTGAACCTAACCAGTGGTGGCACAGTGGATAGAGTGTAGACCTAGAATGCTGAGGTCCCCGGTTCAAAACCCCGAGTTCACTGGCTTGAGCACAGGGTCTTAGATTTGAGCATGGGCTTGTCAGCTTGAGTACAGGGTCACTAGCTTCAGCACAGGATCATCAACATGATCCAAAGGTTGATGGCTTGAGCCCAAAGGTCACTGGCTTGAAGCCCAAGGTCACTTGCTTGAGCCCAAGTTCGCTGGCTTGAGCAAGGGGTCACTGGCTCTGCTGGAGCCCCCCAGTCAAGGCACATATGAAAGCAATCAATGAGCAACTAAAGTGAAGCAATTACAAGTTGATGCTTCTTATCTCTCTCTCCTCCTTCTCTCTTCCCCTTTCTCTCAAGAAATAATTAATTTTAAAATAAAAAATTCTCTTTGATCTGAATAGTGTAATCTAAAGCTTTTTTGGCTTATACCCACAAAAAAAAAAAATGCTTTCTTAAGACAAATCTGGGGAAGTGAGAAGAGAGAGGGAAATAAAACTGCCAGGTTACAAAATGTTTAAATTAATTACAAAACAACAATAACAACAAATAAAAGAGCTGGGGGCAGGAGAGCATTCTTCTGGAGAAAGTTTCTCTATGAACTCAATATTCCCTAACACTTAAGAGACTTTCATATAGACAAATGAATTCCTGGCTCAATTTTTAGGGTAAAGTCACTAAACATATAATATCTGAAAGCAAGAGAATACATTTGGTTTCTTTTGACAAGAGGAAATAAAAGAAAATCAAGAATCAGGAAAAAAGAGCTATTAAGCACCTAAAAACAGATGTGGCTTTCTAATGTCAGAGTTGCCAGTAACCCAACCAGGCAAAGGCTAAGAGGCTAAGATAAAGTTATGGTAAAGAAATTCATTATGCATTCTAGATAAGAATATAATCCTAATTAAGCAATCAACTAGGTATAGTTCTGTTTACACTTCTGTTCCATTGCATTTTAATCCAAAGTATAGTTATTTACTTCAAATAGAATAATTTTTTATTAATAGTTAATCAATTAAGGAGATAAATAATCTAAATCTAGAGTCTGTCTTAAACACTTAATCTCTTGAATTACTTCTTGTAAAGGAATTATAAAGAACAGTTGCCAAAAGTCTAGAGTTGGGAATCATTCTGTTGGATGACTTTCAGGTAAGTCACTCAAATTCTTTGGAACTTGTTTCCACTCAGCAAATAATGTTCATAAAACAAATATTTACTGGCTCCTAAATGCCAGACAATGTGCTAAACAATGGTTCTTGCCATGAAAGCACTTATAGCATCACGGTAGTAGTTTAAACAATATGTCAAATGTATCTTCCAGCTCAAAAATGAAAATTAATTAAAATCTGTTCATATATTCCAAAATAAGGCAAGCTTCTGGAGTTCTAGCAAAAGCGACACTGGAGAGATTGTAAGCTTCCAGGGGATGTGTCTAATGTATTTTTTTAGTAATAGGAGAGATACACTCCATTCTTCTAAAACCTGTAATCACTTCACATTATCTACATATACAAATAAAATACCTTAGCTTGTTTTTCAGAACTTTTCACAAGATACCCCAACATAACTTTACAAATTTTGCCTTACCATTTTTCAATTCAAACCCAATGCCCCAGTAATATTAGTCAACTCACTATCTCTATAATTAATCATATTCCTACCTCTCATTTCCTTAAACTATTTTCCTAACATGTAATGACTTTTCTAGCCTTCATCTCTGAAATGTCTACTCCTTTTTCAAAAGTCTACTTCATTTATTTATTCAAAATTTATTGAATATCTACAACATGTAGGCTCTGAGAATATAAACTCAGAACAAAACAAAAGTTCCTTACATTTAAGTGAGAAGTGGCAAACACGAGACAGACAGATACAGATATAACATAGAGAAACAAAACAAAATAAGGGGGTAGAGAGTGCTGAGGTCAGACTGGGATTAACATTCCATGTAGGTGGCCAGGGAAAGCCTTTCTGTCATTTGAACAGAGACCTCTAGAAGTCAGAGACAAGCCACACAAGCATCTGAGGGGAATTTCCAAGCAGAATAGCTAGCTAATGCAGAAACTCGTACATAAGAGCACACTCTGTATTTTCAAGGTAGAACAAGGAAAGCAGTGAAGGTAACAAATGGGAAAGTAGTGGGAGAAAGATCAGAAAGTAGGCAGTCAGTTGGGGTGGGGTGAGGTGAGGTAGAGGGTGAATGGCAGACCACAGTAAGAACTGTGGCTTTAATCAATGGGAGGTTTTTGAGAAGAAGAGTCAAATGGTCTGATGTAAGTTTAAAAGGATCCATGTTTGTATGAAAGTAAAGGATAAATGAGGGGAAAAGAATTGTAAGTTTTGAGGAGAGAAGATAAAGAGAGAAAAATAGGAGAGCAAATGGACCAAAAAAAACAAAAACCAGTAAGATTGCTGCACATCACCATGGCCTATTTCAGGTTATTGAAATTCAAAAAATTGAAGTAAGACTAGTTCGTTTTCCCCCAGCCACACAAAACTACTTGGGAGCCGTTCGAAGCAGACTGCACCCAGGTAACTTCACTGTCTCCCTAACCCTAACCATTCCAAATTTCAATCACCTCTTCTACTTCATCAGTTTGAAAAATATTTCTCTAAAGCCATAAGGCATTGACTCCTTTCTACTAATGTAAAAAAATAAATCAATTGAATCTTTATCAATTTTATCTTGTTTCCAAGATTTTAATTTTCTTAAAGATACAAACTGTTACTGTATATTCCTAAATATAGGATAAACTCACAGTAAGGCAAAGTTACTTTTTAAAAATAAAAGTTTAACATGAGAAAAAAATTTTTACTGTATAAAATATTTTATTGTTCCCTTGGGCTTTAGGAAACTAGAACAGCCCCTTTGCCCTTTAGATTTCTGCCTTCTTTAGGACTGATTCTATAATTTGAATAGTTGTTCTTTCATAGTAACTAGGTTTTTCTAAACAGAAAATCTTTAATAATAAGTCTCTAAAGGGCTAAAAAATATTTTTTTTAAAATAGAAAATGTTAATATATTCCAGAACACAAGCATGAGATTATTTTGCTACCAATCATTTACTGGGGAAATGAGGGCTTCTGTGTTGAATCATTGTAGTATAGTAAGATATAATTCAATTCAGTAAGTTTTCATTAAGCACCGCCTATGTGCATGACACTCTTCTAGATCTATGGTGGCAATAATAAAGAATAAGAAAAGCCTTACAGTCAATAAGATTATTATACAAGACCTGTAAGGAGGCCCAATGTAGTTAAGGAAAGGTGTAACCTCTTCCCTACAGGTATTCTCAGTGGTAACCAGGTGTAGAATGAATTAAAACATGATAGGATAGTACTGGGTTCCTATCCTAACTATACTTCTTGGCAGCTGTTTGACCTTGGACAAATTATTTAATGTCTCTGAGCCTTAGTTCAAACAGGGATAATGCTTATGGTGGGAATCACTGCAGTTAACCAATATCTAGTTTTCTAGTTCTGGATTCTCAGGAATATTGCATATTCTTGTCCCCTCTTTGATCTCTTTGACCTCAGTATTTGCCATCCAGTCATTCATCAGTGAAAATTTAGGTTGTAAGATTGCCTAAACACTGTAATTGGCACTAAAATAGAAGAGATTACAAGGAGAACAGAGCAGGGAATAACTGCCAGGAAATGTTGGGTAAGGCTGCACAGAAGAGGTAGGTGTCTTTGAGGTGAGTCTTTAAGAATGAAGAGGGCTAGGGCATATGAGCCAGAGAGAGCTGCACTTACAATAACATAAAAATAGTGTCATATTCTGGAAAAGGCAAGTTGTTCAGACATCTAGAATATCCCAGAGTTTTACAATGCAATCTGTTAAAATTGAATAGAGTTGTCCTCCTTGACATCACCTTCAAACCTCAGGAGTGTCTCTGTGCCCTCCGTGTCACAGGCTAGCTCCCCTAAATAACTCATGGAACTGCCATTCCTTAAAACTTTCAACTTTCCACTGAATATATTTCTATTTTTTTTACCCTTCATTACCTCTTCAGTTACTAAATTCCATTAGTTATGTAAAAGAATTCTTCCTTTTATTTTACTTAAGCTTCTGTCACTTACAGGAAACTTCAATGATGGTCCAGGATCCTATGCTACAGTCCCATTTTGCTATAGCTCTTGGTTTTCATGTCCATAGCCACACACACCAAAGTTCACTGATTCTCTCTTTGTCTGTCAGAATGGTGCAGAAATTAAACCTGCAGGTCTGGAGTCAGACTACCTGGATTCTAACCTTGAATTCATCATTTTCCAGCTGTAACTTGAACAAATTATTAAACTGCTTTAAGCCTTGATTTTCTTACCTTTAAATGTGGATAATACTGTAGTAATCCTACCTCACAGGATAATGTGAGAACACAATGAAACAATGCTTATAAAGCAATAATCAAAAGCTTTGCTACATACTGAGCATCCAACAAGTATTAGCAATTACTACTACTACTTATTATTATTATTATTATTAGGCCCACCCCATCAGGTTTATACTTTAGAGTGCAGACAAAGTTAGTTCAACCTGCCTCTCTGAAGAAGTCCTAATATGTACTTCTCTTCAGATTAATTTCAAACATATTAAATCTAGTCCTCCTTATGATCCATGGGAACTCTAACTTCCCTCTTAAGATACATGTATCTGACAATAGACCCATATCCAGAACAAATAAGGAGTTTAAAAAAATTCATGCTAAAAAGGCAAAAAAAAAAAAAACCCACACAAAAACAGGCAAGACTCTTGGATACTTTACAAAAGAAAATCTATAAATGGCGAAAGAACACATGAAAAAATGATTATCATTAGTCACCAGAAAAGTGCAAATTAAAACCATAATGAGATTAAATACAATGTGGTTTCCTGGAGTTGATCCTAGAACAACAAAAACAAAAAAGAACATTAGTGGAAAAATTGAAGAGATTCAAGTAAAAGCTGTAGATTAGTTAACAGTATTATAAAAATGTTAATGTCTTAGTTTTGATCAATGTACCAGGATGTTACAAGATATTAACATTAAGGGAAGCTAGGTGAAGAGTTTATAGGAAATTTCTAATCCAAATTTACGGAAGTTTTAAAACTTCTGTAAAGCCAAAATTAGAAAATAAAGATTTAAGAATAATGAGGTACCACTCCCTCTCTGTCCACTAGAATTTGTAAAATGAAAAAGAATGAACATTGGAGAGGATGTGGAATAACCAAAACCCTTGTAACTTCCTGTTGGGGGTGTAAAATAGTAGAAACACTGGAAAATAATTTTGGCAGTTTCTTAAAACATTGAACATCTAACCTTCTACTTTATGACTCAGCAATTCCATTCCTAGGTATTTATATGAGAAAAGTAAATGTTTATGTCTAAATAAAGCCTTGCATGAGAACTCATAGAAACTTTATTCATAACAGCCAAAAACTGGAAACAATCCAGATATTCAGCAACAGGATAGTATATAAACAAACTGTGATATATTCATATAAGAGAATAGTACTCAGCAACAAAGAAGAGGGTCAATCTTAAAAATGTTATGCTGAGCGAAAGCAGCTAGACGCAAAATAAGTACATGCTGAACAATTCTATTTATATGAAGTTCTAGAGTAGGCTAACTCAATCTATGATGATACAAATCAGACCCATGGTTGCTTAAGGATAGAACAGGGTGAGCACTGACTTGGGAGGGGCATAAAGAAACTTTCTGGAGGTGATGAAAATGTACTGGGTGCTGACAAGGATGGGGTTGCACTAGAGTATGCATTTTTAAAAACTGATCAATCTATTTACTTAAGTCCTTTTGACCTCACTCTATGTAAATTATACCTTAATAAAACAATCTTTAAAATAACATAAGTATGCATTATTCCTTCCTTTTGTTTTCTATTTCTAAAGTCCTAACTTCAGTCAAAATGAGACCCTTCTCACTTCAAAATCAATGCCTACATTTTAAAGACCTTTGATTAGAAACCTTGTTATAGATTTTTGAAGGTCTAAATAGATTATATCCATGTGTTACCCTCAAAATAGCTGGCAACTTATCTTCACAGTCAGGAGACGAAGGGACTCTAGTATTTATACCCTTTATAGTGTACAGTTTGGCACATTTTTCACACGCAATTTAAGAATATACAAATAGCCCTTTATCTGAAGGAATCCTAAGTGTTTTACAAACCTTCAAAACAGATTTTTAAACTATCTAATATTTTATAGGAGGAACATTTCATGCACACTAAAGTGCAGCGACATCTGGCCTGCAACATGGCAGCTGTTTAACAGCCATGACACCTCACAAAAGTTTAGGACAGGAAGTGAAGAATTCTACAGCCAACCAAGGCAAAGAGGAGGAAGGCTGCAGAAGCAGAAGGCTGCAGTGGTTTGCGCTGGAACACAGCCAGCACGATGTGGTTAACACCTCTGTTGTAATGAAAAGCACAAGTGTCATTAGTGGTCGGAGCCCCATCTCACAGAAGGCATGTCCCACAGCACAGTGACCTTTTCCTTCCATCAAGAGCACTGGTTTATTTCTAATACAACAGGAAAAAATACTCCCACTGGTCATGTCCAAACCATTCTTTTCTGAGGTCTTCTTTCCAGGTACTGTGCTGCACATGAACTTTTAACTCTGCTAAAATTTGACAAAGTCTTTATCCTGATGTCAGAAGGTAAAACCAATCCTTACTTTGTTATATTTCATCACAGGCAAATGGAACAGAGAAAGCTGTGATTTGGGTTGAGGGAGTACAGGCAATCATATTGCCATCCAAAACTCTGCTTTTAGGTATTTTTTGATAACTTTTATTTTATTTGTTTAATTTTGCCAAATTAAATGAGAAAATTTTTAGTGATTTTTTTTTCCCTGTGATAACCTTCAAGTAACTTCCTAATGAGAAACTCAGCTAGTTTTTGTTGCACCTAGAGAAGTAAGTATTCTAGATATACAAGAGATAAAAGAAAGACCACAGATTTCTTCACGTGCTTTTGCCCAGTACTATCTGCCTATGAAAGCTTCTTGTAAGAAGGGCATGAACATGTCTGTAAATAATCATCACACCTTGGCCTTAACTCCCTGGAAACACAGATTCTCCTTTGTTTAGCTCCAAACTGTTTTGGATGCTAGACCTCAAATCACTTTTTCCGTATGCGATAACTGAACCAGATCACCTTCCAGCAACATCCCCATGGTTACATAAGGATTTGTGCCTTGAATTTCAATGCTTCCCCCTGATAGCCAATCATGCACAATTTAAAAGGCCAGATGAAGACAACTCAGTATTCAGAATTTCATACTACAGTCAGAGGTCCACTCATGCAAAAGGTATGGACTACCCTTCACAATGCATCTAAGGTTGTAGTGACACCTCCTGGATACCAGAAGACACTAAAGAGACTAAAGAGCCTTCTAATCTCACCCATCATTATCAAAGGACAAGTTCTTATTCTCCTTCCACTCTTCCCAAAGGGCAAAGCAGGTCAGAAACAAAATTCCAACTGAGGCTGGAATTAGATTTACTTATTTTTGCTTGGATCCAAGTAAATGTTTCTATATATATGGGGATGGGAGTGGTATTTGGGGATGACTGAGGTTAGAGGAAAAGGAAAGAGAGAGATGGTTACAATTAAATTCTGTGACATCAGGTGAAATAGTATATGTCAATATTCACTGACCTCATGCTATGCTATGACCAAAGCACTCTGTTAGGTGTGTGTGTGTGTGTGTGTGTGTGTGTGTGTGTGTGAGAGAGAGAGAGAGAGAGAGAGAGAGAGAGGGAGAAAGAGAGAGATATTGAGAGAAAGATGTAATGCAAAGGGAGGGGAGGGGGCTGAAGGAGAAGAGAAGGGAGGGAAAGACAGGAGAGGAGAGGAAAAGAAAGAAGAGAGGAAATAGATATTTACAAAGACAAAGCATCATCATCATAGTAAGGTAGTAAATCTACAGAGGGGAAAAATGACTTGTGCAAACAATTCCACCACAATTTAGCTTTGGACACTCAGATACAACAAACAATTGTGGGCAATTACTATGTGCCAGATACTATGTCTGGAGAGTTTACATGCCTATTTATTTCATCCTCCCAACATCCTTGTAAAGGTAACAGTAGCCTCTAACTTTCACAGATTATGAAACAAAAATTGGATAGCCGAAACAATATGTTCAAAGACACCCAGAGGGTGAAGTCCTCTCAGCACAAATCTCATTTCTCCTGTCTGCCATGCCACCACCTTTTAATGCTGCCTTTGTACTCACATAATCTCATTGGAAATGAGATGTGAAGTGGGACTTGAAGGATGTGCTGATTTCGCTGTGGAATGGAATAGGGAAGCCATCTTAGGCAAGCCATCTGTGACACTACCAGAATTTTCAAAAGAAAAAGCCCAAACAAAAGGTGAGTTTAGTGGATTATTAGGAAGCTTGCTTTGGAGGAAAGGGGATTATATAGAAAAGAAGAAGGAATTGAAACTCCAAAGACAAACATGGTTCAAGCTGTGGAAGAATTCTACCATTGAGCTTAGGAGTTTTACCTCATTCTCTTTGTAGGAAAGAACCACTGTAGTTCTTTGAATGACATTATAGAATTCACTTTTAAGAACTGTTGTCTGGCCTGACCAGGCAATGGATAAAGCGTTGGACTGGATGACTGGGACATGGAGGACCCAGGTTCAAGACCTCGCAGTTGTCAGCTTGAGCATGGGCTCATTTGGTTTCAGCAAGGCTCACCAGCTTGAGCCCAAGGTTGCTGGCTCGAGCAAGGGGTCACTCAGTCTGCTGTAGCCCCCCCGGGTCAAGGCACATATGAGAAAGCAATCAATTACAGCTAGGGTGTCGCAACGAAGAACTGATGCTTCTCATCTCTCTCCCTTCCTATTTGACTGTCCCTATCTGTCCCTTTCTCTGGCTATCTCCGTCTCTGTCACAAAAAAAAAAAGAAAAAGAAAAAAAAGAATCGTTGTCTGGCATAGGGTATGATAGATGGATTAGTGTAGAAAGAATAAAGCAGAGAAGCCAGTCTGAGGTGGTTACTGTAATAGTGATGTGTAGTGGTAAATTAGAATAAAATGGACCTGACACATGGTGAACAGTACTTAGTAACTATTTACAAAAAAGCAAAGGGGGGGGGAATGCAATGGGAAAGTCATTAGAACTTGTTGACGCAATGGCTATGGAGAACAAGATAACAGGTATACTAAATTATCAAATGTCACTTCAATGTCAGACCCAGGCAACCCTGAGAATGGTGAGATTATTAAACAGAAATTTAAGAGAAAGGAACCGAATTTAAGAAAGAAAAATGCCAGATTAAAATACACTGTATTGTGGGTTGGAGTGTCAACCCTGAGCATGCAGGTTGCCGATTCTATTCCCTGGTCAGGGTATATATAGGAGCAGCTCAACGTTCCTGCCTCTCCCCCCACCCTTGACTCTCTGTCTCAAAAAACAAACAAACAAACAAACAAACAAACAAAAACTGCATTTGACATGATCGAAGACACCATGTGAAAATGTTCCCAGGAGAGAGATCAGGCTGGAGATTTAGATCTGACCATCAACTATATAGAGGTGGAGCCAAAGTGGAAAACAAAATCACTAAGAAAAAATACACAGTGACAAAAGCTAAGATCTAAAAACTAAACTTAAACAAACAAACAAAAAAACATCTGACTGGTGGTGGCACAGTGGATAGAGTGTCAACCTGGGATGCTAAGGACCCAGGTTTGAAACCCTGAAGTCAAGAGCTTGAGCGCAGGCTCACCAACTTGAGTGTGGGGTCACCAGCTTAAGTGTGAGATCACAGATATGGCCACATAGTCACTGGCTTGAGCCCAATGTTGCTCGCTTGAGCAAGGGGTCTCTGGCTGAGCTGGAGCCCCCTGGTCAAGGCATGTATGAGAAAGCAATCAATGAATAATTAAAGTGCCACAACTATGAGTTGATGCTTCTAATCTCTCTCCCTTCTTGTCTGTCTGTCTTTCTTGAGCATACATGCACACACACTAAAAACAAAACAAAACAAAAAATACACATACATATGCACTGAGGTGCAAAATAGTGCATGCAAATCAAGGAAACTAAGGCTAAGAAAAGATGATTGGATTTGGCAATTAGGTCATGGCGACCTTCAAGAGTTCTAGTTCAGCCTGGTTTTTTGTTTTGGTACAGTGGATAGGGCATCAACCTGGAATGCTGAGATCACTGGTTTGAAACCCTGGGCTTGCTCGGTCAAGGCACATACAAAAAGCAATTAATGAACAACTAAAGTAAAGCAACTATAAGTTGATACTTCGGGTTCTTCCCCCCCTCCTCTGTATAATCAATAAACAAAATCTTAAAAAAAAAAAAAGAATTCTGGTTCAGGCAAGTAATCAGAGAAAAAGGCAGATTTCAGAGACCTAATGAGACTGTGGATTCAAAGTGGAGGCTATGGGATGACTAGATATTTGAAAAGATTGGAAGTGAAAGAATAAGGAAACAAGACTTTATATTATGTGCTAAGCTTATTGTACCCAGGAGAACTTGAACTTTCTCAGTACATTATATTAACTTTCACTTATATAGTAAAATTCTAAAATAGAGCCTCACTATGCTATAATCTGAATTAAGCCATTCTATGAGGCAAATCCTGTCCCTTGTGTGCATGGCATTACTTAGGATACTGTCTCAACACACCATTAAAAGCATATGAGGCTCAGTGGTAGAGCGTCGGCCTGGCGTGCAGAGGTCCCAGGTTCGATTCCCGGCCAGGGCACACAGGAGAAGCGCCCATCTGCTTCTCCACCCCTCCCCCTCTGTCTCTCTCTTCCCCTCCCGCAGCAAGGCTCCAATGGAGCAAAGATGGCCCGGGCGCTGGGGATGGCTCCTTGACCTCTGCCCCAGGCGCTAGAGTGGCTCTGGTTGCAAAAGAGCAATGCCCCGGAGGGACAGAGCGTCGCCCCCTGGTGGGCATGCTGGGTGGATCCCGGTCGGGCGCATGCAGGAGTCTGTCTGTCTGTCTCTCCCCGTTTCCAGCTTCAGAAAAATACAAAAAAAAAAAAAAAAAAAAAAAGCATATGAGTAGCCCTGGCCGGTTGGTTCAGTGGTAGAGCGTCGGCCTGGCCTGAGGAAGTCCCGGGTTTGATTTCCGGCTAGGGCACACAGGAGAGGCGCCCATCTGCTTCTCCACCCCTCCCCCTCTCCTTCCTCTGTCTCTCTCTTCCCCTCCCGCAGCAAGGCTCCATTGGAGCAAAAGATGTCCTGGGCGCTGGGGATGGCTCCTTGGCCTCTGCCCCAGGCACTAGAGTGGCTCTGGTAGCGACAGAGCGACGCCCTGGATGGGCAGAGCATCGCCCCCTGGTGGGCGTGCCGGGTGGATCCCGGTCGGGCGCATGTGGGAGTCTGTTTGCCTCCCTGTTTCCAGCTTCAGGAAAAAGAAAAAAAAAAGCATATGAGTATTATCCATGTCCATTCTACTCCTATCTGTGTTATTACAGATTTGAACTGTAATCTAAATTTGTAAAACTAATGTTGCTTCATTGGAACTTTAATAATACACTTATTATTTAGAAATAAATCACCTCATTTCTCTAATCACTCTCTATTAACAACTTTACTAATTTGGTGAGATGATGATATTAGAGTGTGAAACCAGGCAGAATTAAGATTTATGTCTAAATCTAGATGTTTAGACATATTAAACTATTATGAAACCTGATTATTTACTCTCAGGACTGGTCAGAACATATGACTTAGAGAACACTTAAGAGAAGTGGGCTACAAGTGTCTGTCAGTGGACAAGTGGATTAAAAAGCTGTGGTGCATATACACAGTGAAATACTACATAGCTGTACAAAAAGGAGGAAATCTTACCTTTTGTGATGGCATAGATGCACCTGGAGAACATTATGCTAAGTGAAATAAGCCAGGCAGAGAAAGACAAATATCATATAATCTCACTTATATGTGGAATATAATGAACAAAGAAAATTGAGGAATGGAATAGAGGCAGAGGCAAGGTCACAGGGAGCAGAGAGACAGCTCTCAGAGGGAAGGGGGATGAGGGGATGAGATCAGAGAAGATGAAGGGATTAGTGAAATTATATATATAAAAAACACATAGATATAGATAACAGAACAGAAAATCCCAGAGGGAAGGGGGGAAGGAGTTAGGGGGAGGGGGACAAAGGAGGTATAATGAGGGACATGGGGGTAGGGGTGAGAGTGTTATATTGAGTGGGACACTTGAATCCATGTTAACACAATAAATTAAATTAATAAAAATTTTTCAAAATGAGAAATGGGCTAATACATTCATATTTCATTTTTTGAATCTTTGGTTCTAATGTGAATAAATTCACTAATGAAGTAGGCTTGATGGACTTGCACAAAACTCCAGTTAACATTTTTCACATTGAATTCTCCCCCTATAGGACCTGGCTGGTTGGCTCAGTGGTAGAACGTTGGCCCGGTGTGTGGATGTCTCAGGTTCTCAAGTTCTATTCCTGGTCAGGGCACACAGGAGAAGTGACCACCTTCTTCTCCTCCCCTCCCCCTTTCCCCTTCTCTCTCTGTCTCTATTTCTCTTTCTTCCCCTCTCACAGCCATGGCTTGAATAGTTTGAGCCAGTTGGCCCCCAGCGCTGAGGATGACTCTGTGGCCTCCACCTCAGGCATTAAAAATAGTTGGCTATGAGCAATGGAGCAATGCCCCAGAGGGACAGATCATCTCTGGGTAGAGGTCTTACCAGGTGGATCCTGGTTGAGGTGCAAGCCAGAGTCTGTCTCTCTGCCTCCCCCCCTCACTTAATAAAAATAAATAAATAAACAAAACAAAAACAATTCTCCCCTTATCTGCCTCCATAGGGCAGACCTAATGTTACCAATAAGAAATTTCTCAAGTACAAGCCACTAAACTCAGACCTTGTTTATATGAATTCTTTTAGCCCGAGCTAGTAGAAGAAATAATGACACAATAGACCTTAGCTTTGAACTTTTCTTCCCATTAAAAAAACTGCTTATTCTGTGTTGTTTTGTTGATGAGCGCCATTCTGACTGGTGTGAGGTGATATCTCATTGTGGTTTTAATTTGCATTTCTCTAATGATTAGTGATGTTGAACATTTTTTTATAAGCCTATTGGCCATCTGTATGTCCTCTTTGGAGAAGTGTCTATTCATTTCTTTTGCCCATTTTTGGATTGGATTGTTTGTCTTCCTGGTATTAAGTTTTACAAGTTCTTTATAAATTTTGATTATTAACCTCTTATCAGACATATTGTCAAATATGTTCTCCCATTGTGTAGTTTGTCTTTTTATTCTGTTCTTGTTGTCTTTAGCTGTGCAAAAGCTTTTTAGTTTGATATAGTCCCATTTGTTTATCCTGTCTTTTATTTCACTTGCCTGTAGAGATAAATCAGCAAATATATTGCTCCGAGAGATGTCAGAGAGCTTACTGCCTATGTTTTCTTCTAATATGCCTATAGTTTTAAGGCTTACATTTAAGTCTTTTATCCATTTTGAGTTTATTTTTGTGAGTGGTATAAGCTGGTGATCTAGTTTCATTTTTTTGCAGGTAGCTGTCCAATTTTCCCAACACCATTTGTTAAAGAGGCTGTCTTTACTCCATTGTATTTCCTTACCTCCTTTGTCAAATATCAGTTGTCCATAGAACTGTGGGTTTATTTCTGGGTTCTCTGTTCTGTTCCATTGATCTATATGCCTGTTCTGATGCCAGTACCAGGCTGTTTTGAGTACAATGGCCTTGTAGTATAACTTGATATCAGGAAGTGTGATACCTCCCACTTTATTCTTTTTTAAGATTGCTGAGGCTATTCGTGTTCTTTTTTGGTTCCATATAAATTTTTGGAATATGTGGTCTATATCTTTGAAGTATGTCATTAGTATTTTAATTGGTATTGCATTGAATTTATAGATTGCTTTAAGTAATATAGACATTTTAATGATGTTTATTCTTCCTAACCATGAGCATGGTATATGCTTCCACTTGTTTGTATCTTCCTTGATTTCTTTTATCAATGCTTTGTAATTTTCCAAGTACAAGTCTTTAGTCTCCTTGGTTAAGTTTACTCCTAGGTACTTTATTTTTTTGGTTATAATTGTGAAGGGGATTGTTTCCTTAATTTCTCTTTCTGACTGTTCATTGTTGGCGTATAAAAAATGCCTCTGATTACTGAGTATTGATTTTATATCCTGCCACTTTGCTGAATTCATTTATCAGGTCCAGTAGTTTTTTTTACTGAAACTTTAGGGTTTTCTATATACTATATCATATCATCTGCAAATAATGATACTTTTACTTCTTCTTTTCCAACTTGAATGCCTTTTATTTTTTCTTCTTGTCTGATTGCTATGGCTAGGACTTCCAGGACTATGTTAAATAAGAGTGGTGAAAGGGGGCACCCCTGTCTTGTTCCTGATCTTAAGGGTATTGCTTTTAATTTTTGCCCATTGAATATGATGTTGGCTGTGGGTTTCTGGCGAGGGTGTGGAGAAAAGGGAACCCTCCTGCACTGCTGGTGGGAATGCAGACTGGTGCGGCCACTGTGGAAAACAGTATGGAGATTCCTCAAAAAATTAAAAATCGAACTACCTTTTGACCCAGCTATCCCACTGTTAGGAATATACCCCAAGAACACTATAGCACTGTATGAAAAGAAGAAATGCAACCCCATGTTTATGGCAGCATTGTTCACAATAGCAAAGATCTGGAAACAGCCCAAGTGTCCAACAGAGGATGAGTGTATAAAAAAGCTTTGGTACATATATACTATGGAATACTACTCAGCCATAAGAAATGATGACATCGGATCATTTACAATAACATGGATGGACCTTGATAACATTATACGGAGTGAAATAAGTAAATCAGAAAAAAACTAAGAACTATATGAATCCATACATAGATGGGACATAAAAATGAGACTCAGAGACATGAACAAGAATGTGATGGCAACGGGGGTGGGGCAGTGGGGGGAGGGGGGATGGGGCGAGGAAGGAGAGAGGGGTTGGGGGAGGGGAGGGGCACAAAGAAAAACCAGATAGAAGGTGACAGAAGACAATTTGACTTTGGGGGAGGGGTATACAGCACAATCAAATGTCAAAATAATCTGGAGATGTTTTCTCTCAACATATGTACCCTGATTTATCAATGTCACTGCATTAAATTTAATAAATAAATTTAAATAAAGTGAAAGAAAAAAAATTAAATAAATAAATAAATAAAAATTTAAAAAAAACTGTTAACAGAAAAGGTACTTTACAACTATGCAAATACCTGGGCAAGGAAGCAGTCATAGCCAAAGGAATATAGCCACCCAAACCTATGAGTATTTAACAAAGGCTTGTTGATGGTACCATTGGTGATTAAACTTTAGGGTCAAGATCATACTCTAAGAGGGAAAAAAATGACAAAAGTAAATCTGAAAAGCCTAGAAATTATACTCCATGAAGTTACAGTTACAGTGCATTAATAGAAAAAAATAGGCAATGGTCTAAATCAAGAATCAACAGCCAGGCCTGAGGTGACACAGTGGACAGAGCATTGACTTGGAACTCTGAGGTCATATGTTTGAAAGCCTGCCTGTACAATACAAGCACATACAATCAAGGCACATACAATCAATGAACAAATAAAGTAAAGCAAATATGAGTTGATACTTTTGATTATCCCCCCATAAAATCAATAAATAAAATCTTGGGTTTTTTGTATTTTTACGAAGTTAGAAGCAGGGAGGCAGTCAGACAGACTCCCACATGCGCCTGACTGGCATGCCCACCAGGGGGCAATGCTCTGCCCATCTGGGGCACCGCTCCGTTGCAGCCGAAGCCATTCTAGCACCTGAGGTGGAGGCCATGGAGCTGTCCTCAGCACCCAGGCCAGCTTTGCTCCAATGGAGCCTTGACTGCGAGAAGAGAAGAGAGAGATAGAAAGGAAGGAAAGGGGGAAGGGTGGAGAAGCAGATGGGCACTTCTCCTGTGTGCCCTGACCAGGAATCAAACCCAGGACTTCCACACACAGGGCCAACGCTCTACCTCTGAGCCAACCGGCCAGGGCCTAATAAATAAAATCTTTAATAATAATTTAAAAAGACTCAGCAATCTTTTTCTGTAAAGTATCAGAAAGTAAATAATTTAGGTTTTGCAGGCCATATAATCTCCATTACAGTGACTTAATTCTGCCTTTGCTGTGCAAAAGCAGGCATAGAGAATATGTAATAGAATGACTTTAACTGTGTTATAATAAAACATTTTTTTTAAAAAGGTGGCAAAAGATAACACTCAAAAAAAAATCCAGTGATGAAGTATGTCAAAGGGACAAGAGTCAACTGAAAAACTCCTAATGGCCAAAGCTGGGACAATTTTAGCACTGAAATAAAGTAATACTGTATTATAACCAAAAGAATAAAATAAATATCTGAGTCCAACCTGACCAGGTGGTGGCGCAGTGGATAGAGCATTGGACTGGGATGTGGAGGACCCAGGTTCGAAACCCCAAGGTCACTGGCTTGAGAAAGGGGTTACTCGGTCTGCTGTAGCCCCCCGGTCAAGGCATATATGAGAAAGCAATCAATGAACAACTAAGGTGCTGCAACGAAGAATTGATGCTTCTCATATCTCTCTCTTCCTGTCTATCTGTCCTATCTGTCCCTCTCTCTCTCTTTCTCTGACACACACACACACACACACACACACACACACAAATATCTGAGTCCATACTGATACTAATAAATGAATAAATAAATAAGTAGGGAAGAGTTAAATCCCTCACGTAGAAGAATACAAATAATTTGTGTTGATACGCCATCCTCAAAGATGTGTATTTTACCTTTCCACTCCTTAACTGTGGGCTGTGCATAAGGATTTCCTTCCCAAAAATGCAGTATGGAAAGGGGAGGAAAAAGAGTACCTTTACAGTGCAAAAATCTGACAAACACTACCTCATTCAGGTGATCAAGGTCAACATCAACAGTTATAAGTCATATTGATAATAAGTACCCTTAATATGATGCAATAAGAATTGTAGTTTACCTCTGTGGCAAAGTTTTTTACAGGTTTTTCTTTTCAAAACCTGGCGGCCCATTCTAAACATGAGAAGAAAACATTAGTCAAACTCCAAAAGAGAGACATTCTATAAAATACTTAACCAGACTTCTCAAAACTAACCAGGTCATCAAAAAGAAGGGAAGTCTAAGAGACGATCACAATCAACCGGAACCTAAGAAATGCATGACATCCAAGAGAAATATGGTATCCTGGATACTATATTCCTAAACATAAAAAAAGAACATATGTAAAAACTAAATAAATCGGAATAAAGTATGGACTTCTTTAGTTAATTTAAAAAATAATAATAGATGGCAGTTCAGATTTAGCCCAGGCCAGCCTGGGTTAATTACTATATTCACTATAGGTCATGGTGGTCTTCCAGAGGACTAAACAAAACACAGGTATCTGTGACAGAATGAGAGCAGGGCCTTTGGAGACTATTCACTCTCGCCCCTTACTTTACAGCTGAGAAAACAAGAGCAGAGAGGTTGTTTTACCCAAGGCCAACCAGTCTATAACTGGTAAATTTAAAGCTGGGATTTGGGGTCTAATTTCCTACTTAATGCTCTTAATGCTACACTTGCGCTGCTGCCCTCTCCCCTTTTCCTGTGGACATAATTCCAAGTAAGAAGAGGAAATAAAAAAAAGAGCACTTTGGCAAATTGTCTGATATGCCCTCCAAAACAGAAAATCCTGCTATGCCTTCCTGTTTCCTTTCCAGATAAAAAATTTTCCCTAAATTTCTACAGCTGAAAGCTAGAACCCACAAAGCACCAGAGCCCAGAGACTGACTCTTCACTGCTTTCAATCTCCTAAACTTGTTTATATGTGTTTGTCTGCAAAAACTTTAATGGAATAAGAGAAAATGAGTGCTTTAATTTCCCAATGAAATCTGTGCTGCAGTATGAGTCACTATGTTCTTTTTTTTACACTAGCCAGGTTAAAGCCTTCTGGTTTTAATAACTAATACTGCTGAGTTCAATAAAAAGCACTTAATTTAATTTAATCCAAAACTTGATCAATGCCAGCTTCTCCTGGAATTTTATCTTTGTTTTGAGTCTCCATGTTCGGAAAAATGAGAGGCCAAGGGGAAAGGAACAGAAGTTAATTAGCTTATAAGCTTATTTCTAAGCAAAGGACATGAAAATACAAGATTGACAGGTAAACTCTATGACTAAAATTTCTACCTGCTGGTCAAACATTTTCTGGCAGAATTAATGTTTACTTTAGTCCTGAATAAAGAAACTGAACAATTCACAACCCCATTTGAAAAATATTTTTAAATAAAATATCCCAAAGCCAATTAGTATCAGATTTCTAAGCCAGAAATATATTGTTTTAATGTGTTAATAATCGAGAGAGATGGCTACTGTAAAATTAGAGACAGAAAGCCTCCAGCTTGTTTCAATACTAATGCAGTCAGACTCAGAGCTTAGGGTAGAATGGAAAATGGAACTGAAATGGAAATAGAATGAAGCAATATCAACAACATTTTGGCAACTTTTAAATGCCCCTTTATTATTGCAATAGAATTCAATTCTATGTATGAAAACATGCATCATTTTAGAAGAACTTCCATTTATTATTAATGACATCACTTCCTGAACTTATACCTGAAACTTTCTATTACCCTATCAAGTATGAACCAAAAGTTTTGAGAGTAACTATGAAAATCTCCATTTTGATTCAATTATGTAGTTATTCAGTGCAAAAGCTTTTAGAGCTGTTCTGAAGGATCTTGCAAGAAGACCCAGCACAAGCTCTAGCTTTCAATCTCCCCCTCGAGCAGGTTTCTAGCAGCCCCATAACCTTGCCACCATCCTGAAGTTCTAATTTAGCAGTGGACCATAGTGATAAGGCAGCCAGTCCCATGGAGAATTCCAAACTTCAGTTCCTGTAGCACCTGGATTCTCAGTAAGGGTTTTGTGTCCAAGCCTGATCCAACTACATTTGACAGACTATTGAATGTTAACCCTGGAAAGAGACTTGGAGAGCATCTAAGCCAGTGATTCACATACTTATGGATTTCATAAACCAGCAACATTTCCAAAAAAATTAATATCGAGGGACCAAAATAAGGTTGCTCATTTTCTCATGGTCATTTGCTTTAACAAAACAGAGACAGTTTAAAAAGGAACTTCCATCAATTATCAGCACCATTTCATGACATTCATCTATAGACCATTGTTTGGGAAACAATCAGCTAGTTCAACCCTTTTACTTTACTGATAAGAACACTGACTTCTTGAGAGGTGAAGAGACTTGCTCAAAGAAATCAAACTGACTAATGGCAGAGATTACACCCAGATCTCTAAAGTCTGAGTATTTTGCTTTTCCTTTGGTAGCAGATTATATTATTTGCTCAGCAAATATTTCCTGATTCCTGACTACTTGGTTATGGAAAAGTTAAAAGAGAGACCTCTCCTTAGGACTTATGTTCAAAGTGGAATAGGAAAGTAGATGAAAGTATGGAGAAAAGATAAGTAAAAACTCTTTATTTAGAGAAGAATATACTTGCAGGGAGATGTAAATTGCTGTCAGTTTTAGAAAAATAAGAAGTCACTTAATAAGTAAGAACTTCCTGATGTCTTTATAGAAGAGGCAACATTTGAACTGGGTCTTAAAGAAAAAAGGCAGTATGGAATCCATCGTCAAGTGAACGGTATGAGCAAAATTAGTAGGAAACTATGATAGAATATCAAGTATTAGAATGTGGACAAAGCCTAAGAGTAGATAATAAGGAAAGAGCAAGAAAAGTTGTTAAGGCATTTCAGGAGATGTTGACTGTAAGTATAAGAAGTTATTACCCACACATATCAAACTTTACTGTGCATGAGAGTCCCCTTAAAAATTATTAGAATACAGTTTTTTTGGGACCAGAAATTCTGATTCAATATGCCTGGGTGGGGCTTGGGAATTCAATTCCAGTAAGTTCCTATGTTATGTTGAGGCAGCCCATTTGTGGATCACACTGTGAGTAGTGACATTCGGCAATTTGGCAACATTTGTCATATATGGAAGATAGTCATGGCAAACTGAAACTTTTTGAGCAGAGAAGTAATATGCCCTGTTATTGTCTATATGTTCACTTATTCTGAACTGAAAATGGAATTATCCAAAGACAAATTATTAATGGCAGACCTTTAGAATCCTCTCTTATGACCACGACTGTTCTCTCATAAAGATATAATCCAACACTTAGCAAGTTTTTTGGGGAAATGAGATTCTTTACTCTGCTTAAAGAGGACATTAAATGGAACTTGCCTACAATTGAAAATAACAAAAAACATAAAGAAACCATCATTTTAGAAAGCCAAGAAACTAGGAATGTGTTTATTAACTACTGCTTTGAAAATCTTTAAGCACAAAATATTATAAAAGGTAAGTGAGATGTACTTGGGAAGAAAAATTATCCTGAAACCAAGCTTGGGAAAAAACAGACTCATGAATTATAGTTCCATGGAAAAGGGATTAGACTTGACTCTTATGATTTAAGAGATAAAAACTACCATCAATGAGTAGAAATTTTAAAGGATGTAGAATATTGCTAAAAATAAGAATTTTTTTAAATTTTAATTTATTATTTTGAAATTAAATTTAATGGGGCAACACTGATCAGTAAGAGTACAAAGGTTCCAGGTGAACATCTCTATACTATCTGAACTGTTGATTGCACTGTGTACCCATCACCTAAAATCAAAGCATTTTATGTCCCCATATATCTGTCACTCTTTAACCCTTATCCCTACACCCTCCCTCAGGTAACCATTTCACTTTTGTCTTTGCCCATGAGTTTCAGTTTTATATACCATCTATGTGGAATATATATATGTCCCTTTTTACTGCCTTCCACCCAATCCCCCTCTTCCTGGTAACCACTTAACTTTTATCTATGTCTATGAGTCTCAGTTTTATATCCTACCTATGTGTAAAATCATATAGTTTTTAGCTTTTCCTGATTTACTTACTTCATTTAGGTTCTAAAGGTTCATCTATATTGTTGTAAATGGCAATATGTCATCATTAGTATGAATTTATTTTTAAAGGCATAACTTTCTAAGTCTGTCAGAAGATGAGTGGACCACCTAATGGTATGAGGAGCTGCCCCGTTCTAAAAATACTTTAAGCAAAACCTGTTTAACAATTGGGCAGGTTTATTGCAAAGAAAAATCAAGCGAGGTTTAGATAGTATACTGGCCTAGATGACCTCCAAGAAGCCATCAAACTCTAAAATCTCAAATTCCTGTCTCATCTCAACCCCCACCAGCCAAGAATCAGCAAAAGATTAGTCAAATACTTCAAAATAGATAAAAAATAAAAATTAAAAAAAAAACTCAAGAGGATAAATGTTAATTGCACAATTACAGAATAGAATACTGACTACTCAGCAATCATCAGTCATATTTGAATAAACTACTATTAGTGTTAGGAATCTGAACTCTCAAGTAAAATGTTCTTCCTTCAAAAGAATGTAACTTTTCATTAGATCAGAATCCTTAAGCACCTACTTCATGACAGGCACTATGCCAAGGTGCTGTCCTAAAATAAACACACCTAGATATTACATATAATGAAGCCTCTTTAATTTTAAAGAGTCTTACTCCCTAACAGAGATGTTGGTAGCAGTAGGAATAATCATCTACTTGAAAAGCTTCCCTATCCAGGAACGGCACTCCACCACCTGAAAGTCTATAACTCCATCAATAGGAATTCTTTCCCTTGGTTCTTGAAGATTTTATGTTAGAAGACTTTTCTTTAAAAGCAAACACTTCCCGGGAACAGAAATAGCTTAAAACTCTAGTAGCTTAATCACCTCCCATCTTTGGACTTTAGTTTCCCTACATGTAGAATAAGTGGTTTTGACCAAATGATCTCTGTGGACCTCTCCAGCTATGGAAATCTGGGACTTATTAGGCCTACAGAAGCAGAGAATGGGAGCAGCTCATGACTGGGTTTTCAAGGCTGCCTAGAAATGGAGGTTGGAATCATAAGCAGTCCAAAGTACTTACAACGATCAAACCCTCTCCTAAACCCTGAAGTTATAGGGAAAGATTTAAACATGCTTCCAAGCCTCATGGGAAATTCACTCCCTCTAAGCTGTTAGAAAACCTTTGGCTAATAAAGATTAAACAAATAAATATAAAAAATGGTTCTATCCAGCATCCTGAGAGGCCAATTTGCTGTTAATGGTGGTGTTTAGGCCCTAAAAGGGTATTAACTTACAGAGTAGTTAAGTCTCCAAACACAGACCAGAGCTTTAAAAGATGTACAGGTGCCAAAATTAAAGGCCAAATTACCAATCTGTTTTAAATGATGGTCTGGGAATGCTCAATATGACAAGGAAAATGTATGACAAATAATATCTTCACTACAAAGAAAAAGTTGCTTGAATTTATTAGAGGAAATGTGCTGCCTCTTGGGAGTTCTTTTTTGCCCACTCCTCAAAGAGGTGATTTTTCAAAATCTACTTGAAGACACAGGTAATGCAAAATGACCCTTTAAATACAAAATAAGCTCATTTTTAATTAAAACAATTTCCATGTCAGTATTTGCCAAAACCTTTGAGAACTCAGGAATCCTTTCCTCAAGGTACATTCCATTAGTATCAAATCTAGGTGCTTCCATGATATGCTAAATGCTTGCATTACTCAACATGTGCAAAAGCTTTAGACCAGAGTAAAGCTGGCTGCCTCTCTACTCACCGAGTTTAAAGAAATGCATTGGCAGCCCTGCTGGATGACAGCAGAATGACTTCCTGTTAAGTAACCTCCATACTCTAAGGTGACAGGAAATGGGTTTAAACACTGGTAATATCACTAATCAATTTGAGGGAGCATATGTTCCCAGCCTGCAATTGTGAAGTTTGGGTGCAATGTGTTAAACACTGCTTGCTGGGCCATGTGATTCAGCATAATGACAGATGAAAGGAAAGGTCAGATTTACTAAGTGTTGAAGAGGTGTCATCAAGAGTTGCATATTACTTCAAGATGCCCTTCGCATCAGAGGCATCTCACATACAGGAGGCGATTTCTCTTACAGAATTCTTCAGTTTCCCAATAACTTTTATGGAAGCTCTCAAATTCATTTCAACACATGAAGAATTGGACTTTCTCTTATTCCTGATTGAGACCAAATAGTCCAACGTAATGGTCTTACTTTTATATAATCCTACCTTGGCCTTAAGATAAATGGATGCAGAAATATACTTTCAAGCTTTGCCAAATCCACTCATGTCAAGTTAAAATAGCCATATTTTCCTCAAAAGTTCTTTCTAGTGCACCCATTATTTTGATGCTTCAGAGACCAAGATGGTGTCCCTCCTCAAATATTATATAATGGCGTTTGTATTTCCTCCCAAAGAAACACTATTTATGCAGTTTTTACACTAAGGAGGACATGGGGATATTTCCCCTTTATTAATAGAAAAAGAAGGGACTTCTCCCAGAGCATATTCATATTATAGATTCATTTCTTCAGTCATAATTATTTTGGAGCACTTATTCTAAGTCAGGAATTGTGCTACCGGTTATAATAACCAGTAGAGTCAGATATGGTTCCTGATCTCTTGGAGACACTCAATTAAATAATAAAACATTAACTAAATACTTATTCAAATAAATGTACAAATCATTAATTAAATATTCATAATTATTAAATAAATAACTCTTCAATGAATGTACAGTTATTAAGTAGGGATGAGTAAACAGACATTAAAAGGTAAAGTGACTTCCTAAGTAAATCTGTTACAGAATACCGGTCTCCTGGCTCCCAGCCCAGTCCTCTTTCACTGTATCCCCCAGTGCATTTCCCTGTATTTCCCCTGGACTGAAAGATGATCTGATATTCTATTTCCAAGGCAGTCTCATAGCAGCTTCTCTAGAACAGAGCTTTTCAAGATTTTTACCTCCTCCCACAACTATAAAAATGCTTTGTTCTTTGCTGAGGCATACCAGGAGGAAGAAACCCTGTGGTGAGAGGGCAGGGCAAGTAGAGGTAACACTATGATGGAGGTCTCCTAAGCTTATGAAGAATAGACAAGACTACCATAGTGAAAATAGAAAACAGCAGTGCTCTCATGGCTTTTCTTTAGGGGCCAGGGATAACCCATTCCTAAAGAGAAAGAGATATACCTGGAGGAGGTGAAGAGAGGCATTCTAAGTGATTTTCTAGAATAATCACCAGCTTCTGTCTTAAATACTGGCTGAAAATGGTACTCACCTCAGTTTAAAGAGCCAGGGAACTCAGAGGTCATGGACACGACTTGGCCAAGTAGAACAACCAGCTATGGCATAGGAGGATCCTTCAGGGCTAAGAGAGGGGAGTCAGGACCTCTAAAGCATTTTCTCAAAATTTCAGGGTAGCAGAATCAGGTAGTCCATGTCCCAAAAGTATACCTCCTTTCACAGTTTAGATTTCTGTCTCCAGAGAAGAAAGCTATTCTCAAAACTCAACCCACAGGCTCTGGCCAGTTGGCTCAGTGGTAGAGCGTCGGCCTGGCATGCAGGAGTCTCAGGTTCGATTCCCGGCCAGGGCACACAGGAGAAGCGCCCATCTGCTTCTCCACCCCTCCCCCTCTCCTTTTTCTCTGTCTCTCTCTTCCCTTCCTGCAGCCAAGGCTCCAATGGAGCAAAAGTTGGCCCGGACACTGAGGATGGCTCCATGGCCTCTGCCTCAGGTGCTAGAATGGCTCTGGTTGCAACAGAGTGACACCCGGAATGGCAGAGCATCGCCCCCTGGTGGGCAGAGCGTCGCCCCCTGGTGGGCGTGTCAGGTGGATCCCAGTCAGGCGCATGCGGGAGTCTGACTGCCTCCCCGTTTCCAACTTCGAAAAAATACAAAAAAAAGAAACCTCAACCCACAAACTATGTGCCTAATCAATATTTGTTGAATGCACAAATGGTGTGGACAGTGGTATCAATCTGAATTTGCAAACATTAATACATAATAGGGATTTATTGAGTACTAGTTTGTGACAGATACTGTGTTAAGGATATGAAGGCATTATTTTATTTAATCCTAATAATCCAATAAAACAGCTAATATTATTATTCTCATTTCATAGGTGAGAAAACTTAGGTTAAATATATATATATATATATATATATTTTTTTTTTTTTGTATTTTTCTGAAGCTGGAAACAGGGAGGCAGTCAGACAGACTCCCGCATGCGCCCGACCGGGATCCACCCGGCACACCCACCAGGGGGCGATGCTCTGCCCATCCGGGGTGTCGCTCTGTCCTGACCAGAGCCACTCTAGCACCTGGGGCAAAGGCCATCTTTTGCTCCAATGGAGCCTCTGCCGCGGGAGGGGAAGAGAAAGACAGAGAGGAAGGAGAGGGAGAGGGGTGGAGAAGCAGATGGGCGCCTCTCCTGTGTGCCCTGGCCAGGAATCGAACCTGGGACTTCCGCACGCCAGGCCGACGCTCTACCACTGAGCCAACCGGCCAGGGCCAGGTTAAATTTATACAAGATTAGTAAACTGATAAAACAAGAGCTAAGCTTTAAATATAAATCTGTTACACATCAAAGCCCATGTTACTGATTACCATATTTATTGCCTCCTTGAGGATAAAGACAGGGCAAGGTATAGAACTTCTCACTACAGGGTCCTACTTTCAATTAATTGGGGCACATTCAGTAGCAAAGAACAAGAAAAAAAGTAATTTAACAATACATAAATATATCTCACATAAAAAGGACAGTTTTGAAATAAGGTATTTTTAGGGCTGATAAATCCAGTGGATCAGTGATATCTTTAATAATGAAAATAAATTCTTTCCAATTTCTGCTCTGCTGTTCTTAGAGTGATGGCCTCTAAGCATGTCTCTTAATATCAATAGTAGCAAGATGGCTGCAGCAGCTGTAGGCCTTACCTCCTCACATATTTGTTTTTCTCAGTGCATTTCTTTTAAAAGGGAAGAAACTGCCCTGGCCGGTTGGCTCAGCGGTAGAGCGTTGGCCTGGCGTGCGGGGGACCCGGATTCGATTCCCGGCCAGGGCACATAGGAGAAGCGCCCATTTGCTTCTCCACCCCTCCTCCTTCCTCTCTGTCTCTCTCTTCCCCTCCCACAGCCAAGGCTCCATTGGAGCAAAGATGGCCCGGGCGCTGGGGATGGCTCCTTGGCCTCTGCCCCAGGTGCTAGAGTGGCTCTGGTCACGGCAGAGCGACGCCCCAGAGGGGCAGAGCGTCACCCCTGGTGGGCATGCCGGGTGGATCCTGGTCGGGCGCATGCGGGAGTCTGTCTGACTGTCTTTCCCCGTTTCCAGCTTCAGAAAAATACAAAAAATAAATAAATAAATAAATAAATAAATAAATAGGAAGAAACTTTTCCTGGTAGACTTTCTTTCTTGTTATTTATTTATTTATTTTGACTATTCCTAAATCAATAACTGGTTAAGGAGAAAAGAACTACCATGATTGACTTAAAGACATGAAATACACCTACATAAAGTTGGGAAGGAATCAGATTCACATGAAGTCAACAGTTGCCTGTTCCTGAACAAAAGTGAGGCCCTTTTACAAAGGAAGAAGGACTGGACTGGTTGTCAGGCGAGAAACTAATAGTAACTGCCACATACCCAAACCAAATCATAAGTGCAACTAGAAGCTTTATCAACTGAGGCATTTTCTAACCACTGCCGAACACTAGTTGACAAGTGCTTTCAAATCCAGTTAAGTTTGAAGGCAAAGTAACAATCAATTCCAATCTTTTACGTTTTGAGAATAAGAGGAAATTATAGAAGCAACCAAAAGAGTCAGTTCTCCACCCATCTGATGTCAAAGAAAGAAATCTGCAGTTCTTCTCAGAGTCCAAACTCTAGAAAGAGAGAAAGAAATATGTAGAAGCCATTCTTTCAATGTCCCTGCTCTTGAACAGAAGACAAAGTATGACTTTCTGCACTGAGAATACATGGTAGTTCTTGAGCATTTACCTGTATTGCAGAATTTCTTCAACATTAAGTCAGTGGGAAACCATTCTTGTCTATTCATGCCTAGAGAAAGTTAACCTGGGATTGCTACTTCATGTCTCTGATGCTAATTTAGGGATGCTAATCTCTGTTTATATTAATAAACAGTTTTGAAATAACATATGTAAAAATTCTTTGTAATTTCATTTTGCTGAGCAAATAGAAAGGACTTTTCAAAGTTCCAATTTTAGCCAGGGGTGTGACTTACATGGTGGAAATCAAACTATTTGGCTTTTTGGAGAGCCTTTGCTAATAACTCACTCTCCTATACCTCCATGAGTCAAATGTACTTCCCTGTGCCTTGATCCTAAGTTTGGCAGGCCACGTGACTTTCTGTGGCCAACAGAATGAGGCTGAAATGACAGTGGCCTATTTCTGAAGCTAGGCCTTAAAAGGCCTTGAATGTTTCCCTCTGCTGTCATGCATTCTGCCATCACTACAAAAATATGCTCAGGTTAGTAAACTCACTGGTCCGTAGAGCAGAAATGCCTAAGCCAAACCCAGTCCAGATAAGCCTATCCCCAGGCAACTGATCCTCAGACTATAATAAATATTTGTTGCTTAAAGCCACTGAATTTCAGGGTCATTTAAATTTTTTTTTTAATTTTATACTGAATTTATTGGAGTGTCATTGGTTAACAAAAGTATACAAGTTTCAGATGAACAACTCTACAATGCATCGTCTGTGTATCGCACTGTGTGCTCATCACCCAAAGTCAAGTCTCCCTCTAACACCATCTTTTTGCCAGTTTATTGGGGGGATGAGACCTGTGGTGCCTCAGTGGATAAAGTGTTGACCTGGAATGCTGAGGTCACCAGTTTGAGACCTTGGCTTCCTGGTCAAGGTGTATATGAGAGTTGATGTTTCCTGCTCCTCCCCCACTTCTCTCTGTCTCTCTCTCTCTCCCCCTCCCTCCCTCTCACTCTCTCTCTTTTGCTCTCCTCTCTAAAATGAATAAATAAAATCTTTTAAAAATTTATTGGGGGGACACTGGTTAATAAAATTATATGGGTTTCAGGCATACAGTTCTATAAAACATCATCTGTATACGGTATTGTGTACTTACCACCCCAAGTCAAGTCTCCTTCCAGCACCATAGTGCTCAAAATACAACCATGTTCAGCAGGGAAAACATGAATAAATTGGGCAATCTCCTAAAACAAGTCCTCAAGCACTTTGCCCCAATTTCTTTCTACTACCAACACACTCAAGAATGATTTTCAGTTATTTTTATTCTTTAGAACAGGGGCAGTCAACCTTTTTCTACCTACCGCCCACTTTTGTATCTCTGTTAGTAGTAAAATTTTCTAACTGCCAACCAGTTCCAGAGTAATGGTGATTTATAAAGTAAGGAAGTAACTTTACTTTATAAAATTTATAAAGCAGAGTTGCAACAAGTTAAAGCATATAATAATAATTACTTACCAAGTACTTTATGTCTGATTTTTGCTAAGTTTGGCAGAATAAATCTTTATAAAACAACTTACTATAGTTAAATCTATCTTTTTATTTATACTTTAGTTGCTCCGCTACTGCCCACTAGTGGGCGTTCCAGCTTTCATGGTGGGCGGTAGGTACCAGGTTGACTACCACTGCTTTAAACCATGCTGCCAGGAGAAGGTATGCTTTCTTTATCAGATCTCTCGGTACCCTCATCCAAAACCAGTCACCTGCATTGCATACTTATTTGCTCATTTACGTAAGCTCCTGTAGAACATGTGTTTTGTCTTATACTGAACATATCAAGATTAACAAAGTTACATAAGACAATGTCTTACATGTAAGAAGTGTTCAATAATGTCTGTTTAATTAAATTTTGATTCTATATTTAATTACAGTGTCTGATGATCTAAACCAGTGGTAGTCAACCTGGTCCCTATCGCCCACTAGTGGGCGTTCCAGCTTTCATGGTGGGCAGTAGCAGAGCAACCAAAGTATAAATAAAAAAATAAATTTAACAATAGTAAGTTGTTTTATAAATATTTATTCTGCCAAACTTAGCAAAAATACAACATAAAGTACTTGGTAAGTAATTATTATTATATACTTTAACTTGCTATAACTCTGCTTTATAAATTTTATAAAGTAAAGTTACTTCCCTACTTTATAAATCACCATTACTGCGAAACTGGTGGGCAGTTAGAAAATTTTACTACTAACAGAGATACAAAAGTGGGCGGTAGGTAGGAAAAGGTTGACTACCCCTGGTCTAAACTAAATGATTTTCAAGTACAGAATGTGACTACCTAAATCAGCCTGACAATGATGAATACGCTGATAAGATTTTTATAAGCTATTAATTGCTCTCTTCATTCTATACCCTTGCTTCTACTCCCAACCAACTCCCAAGTCCAGAGAATATTAAACCTCAATGTTTTCATGATTACTTAAGAGTAAAGATCTTTTTTATCTTATTCTTCCAAGACCTGTCCTTAAATTCATATCAAGATGCATTACTGGTTGTCTTAATGACCCTCCATGGAAATTTCCCTGTGTGAGTCTCTCTTTCCCCAAGTCTTCCTGTCTACCTAAAGGTGTTCTTTGTGACTGTGTGACTGTCTTTCCCTCACTTCCAAGTGTTTTCTAACAGATTTGCTACTACTATAGTATATAATCTTTATCTTCATCCATGACAATTTATTAATATTATTAACAGCTAATGTGTATTGATTGCTTAGTACCTATCAGGTATGATATTAACTGATTTATATACATGATCTTTTTTCATCCTCAAGAGCAGCTCTTTGAGGATGGGATAGAAGAAAGACAGGAAATAATTCTAAGTAGAGAGAAATATAGAAAGAAAAAGGTACAACTAGTTCTGGGGACCAAAAACACCCAATTTTAATATATTTGGGTTATTTATAAGGTACATTGAAAGGTAAAATATGCAAAACAGTGAAAGTCCTCATGACATCGTGGCAGTGAAAAAGGAACAGGCTTGCACTTTAAGGCTGATGAAGATAATGCCAGAAGTTTAGGTATAGCAAGCTATTAGTGATTTTCCTTTTCTATTTTTTCTTTTTTCCAAAACTTCACTTATTCACCCTAGGGGGCTGGGAGAGAGAAAGAGAGAGAGAGAGAGAAGTGGGGAGGAGCAGGAAGCATCAACTCCCATATGTGCCTTGACCAGGCAAGCCTAGGATTTGGAACTGGCAACCTCAGAGTTCCAGGTTGACGCTTTATCCACTGTGCCACCACAGGTTGGGCCAAGTCAGTGCTTGTCATTCCTGAGATTGCTACTACCTTATTAAATATAAGAAAAATCACAACATTCACAAAATATGCACAAATCAACCTAGACTTTAGTGTTGTGTTCTTTTGGTTACAAAACATGTTTCTTTTTTTTTTATGCAGCAATCTTACTTGCATTTTTTATTGATTTTAATGGGGTGACCTTAATCAATCAGGGTACATAGGTTCAGAGAAAACATCTCCAGGTTATTTTGACATTTGATTATGTTGCATACCCATCACCCAAAGTCATATAGTCTTCCGTCACCTTCTATCTGGTTTTCTTTGTGCCCCTCCTCTCCCTCCACCCCCTCCCTTCCACTCCCCACCCCTGGTAACTACCATACCTTTGTCCATGTCTCTGAGTCTCATTTTTATGTCCCACCTATGTATGGAATCATATAGTTCTTAGTTTTTTCTGATTTACTTATTTCCCTCAGTATAATGTTATCAAGGTCCATCCATGTTGTTGTAAATGATCCGATGTCATCATTTCTTATGGCTGAGTAGTATTCCATAGTATATATATATACCACATCTTCTTTATCCAATCATCTATTGAAGGGCTTTTTGGTTGTTTCCATGTCTTGGCCACTGTGAACAATGCTGCAATGAACATGGGGCTGCATGTGTCTTTACGTACCAGTGTTTTTGAGTTATGGGGGTATATTTCCAGTAGACGGATTGCTGGTCATATGGTAGTTCTATTTTTAATTTTTTGAGGAACCACCATACTTTCTTCCATAGTGGTTGTGCTACTTTACATTGCCACCAACAGTGAATGAGGGTTCCTTTTTCTCCACAGCCTCTCCAATATTTGTTATTACCTGTCTTGTTTATAATAGCTAATTTAACAGATATGAGGTGGTACCTCATTGTAGTTTTGATTTGCATTTCTCTAATAGCTAGTGAAGATGAGCATCTTTTCATATATCTGTTGCCCATTTGTATTTCTTCCTGGGAGAAGTGTCTGTTCATATCCTCTTCCCATGTTTTTATTGGATTGTTTGTTGTTGAGTTTTATGAGTTCTTTGTATATTTTGGATATTAAGCCCTTATCTGAGCTGTTGTTTGAAAATATCATCTCCCATTTAGTTGGCTGTTTGTTTTGTTCTCAGTTTCTTTTGCTGTGCAAAAGCCTCTTAGTCTGATGTAGTCCCGTTCATTTATCTTTGCCTTCACTTCCCTTGCCTTTGGAGTCAAATTTATAAAGTGCTCTTTGTAACCAAGGTCTATGAGTTTAGTACCTATGTTTTCTTCTATGTAATTTATTGTTTCATGTCTTATATTTAGGTCTTTAATCCATTTTGAATTAATTTTAGTATAAAGGGACAAACTGTAGTCGAGTTTCATTCCTTTGCATGTGGTTTTCCAGTTTTCCCAACACCATTTGTTGAAGAGGCTTTCTTTTCTCCATTGTGTCTTGTTGGCCCCTTTATCAAAAATTATTTGACCATATACATGCGGTTTTCTTTCTGGGCTTTCTATTCTGTTCCACTGGTCTAAGTGTCTATTTTTCTGGCAATATCATGCTGTTTTGGTTATCGTGGCTCTATAATATAATTTGAAGTCAGGTATTAAAATGCCCCCAGCTTCATTCTTTTTCCTTAGGATTGCTCTGGTTATTCAGGGTTTTTTATACTTCCATATAAATCTGATGATTTTTTGTTCCATTTCTTTAAAAAATAACATTGGAATTTTGATGGGAATTGCACTAAAATTGTATATAGCTTTGGGTAATATAGTCATTTTGACTATATTTATTCTTCCTATCCAAGAACAAGGAATATTTTTCCATTTCATATCTTTTGCTATTTCCCTTAACAATGTTTTATAGTTTTCATTATATAGGTCCTTTATATTCTTTGTTATGTTTATTCATAGATATTTTATTATTTTTTTTGTTGCAACCATGAAAGGGATTGTTTTTTATTTAGCTTGTTTTCTGATGTTTCATTGTCGGCATATAGGAAGGCAATGGGCTTTTGTATATTAATTTTGTATCCTGCGACCTTATTGTATTGATTTATTGTCACTAGTAGTCTTTTTGTGGAATCTTTAGGGTTTTCGATGTATAGGATCATATCATCTGCAAAAAGTGAAACCTTTACTTCTTTCCCAGTATGAATGCCTTTTATTTCTTTCTCTTCTCTGATTGCTCTGGCTAGAATTTCCAGCACTACGTTGAATAAGAGTGGAGAGAGTGGATAACCTTGTCTTGTTCCTGATTTTAGGGAAAAAGTCCTCAGTTTTATGCCATTTAATATGATGTTAGCTGATGGTTTATCATAGATGGCCTTTATTATATTGAGATATTTTCCTTCTATACCCATTTTGTTAAGTGTTTTAAACATAAAATGATGTTGTATTTTATCGAATACCTTTTCTGCATCTATCGATAAGATTATATGGTTTTTTTCTTTGTTTTGTTGATATGGTGTATTACATTAACCGTTTTAGGTATGTTGAATCATCCTCGTGATTCTGGGATGAATCCCACTTGATCATGATGAATTATTTTTTTAATGTGTTGTTGTACTCAAATTGCTAGTATTTTGTTTTGGATTTTAGCATCTGTATTCATTAGAGATATTGGTCTGTAGGTTTTTTTTGTGTGTGTTGTCCTTGCCAGGTTTTGGTATGAGGGTTATGTTGGCCTCATAAAATGTGTTTGGAAGTATTGCTTCTTCTTCAATTTTTTGGAAGACTTTGAGTAGTATAGAAACCAAGTCTTCTTTGAATGTTTGATAGAATTCTCTAGTATAGCCTTCTGGCCCTGGACTTTTATTTTTGGGGAGGTTTTTAATAGTTATTTCTTGCCTGACCTGTGGTGGCGCAGTGGATAAAGCGTCGACCTGGAAATGCTGAGGTCGCCGGTTCGAAACCCTGGGCTTGCCTGGTCAAGGCACATATGGGAGTTGATGCTTCCAGCTCCTCCCCCCTGTCTCTCCTCTCTCTCTCTCTCTCTCTCTCTCTCTCTCTCTCTCCCCCCTCTCTCCTCTCTAAAATGAATAAATAAAAAAAAAATAGTTATTTCTATTTCCTCCCTGCTTTAATAGTTATTTCTATTCTCTATATGCTTCTTCATGACTCAGATTGTATTGTTCTAGGAATTTATCCATTTCTTCTAGATTGTTAAATTTGGTGGCATATAGTTTTTCATAGTATTCTATAATAATTCTTTGTATATCTATGATATCTGTGGTGATTTCTCCTCTTTCATTTTGGATTTTGTTTATATGAGTCCTTTCTCTTTTTTCCTTGGTGAGTCTTGCCAAGGGTTTGTCAATTCTGTTGATCTTTTCAAAGAACCAGCTCCTTGTTTTATTAATTTTTTCTATAGTATTTCTGTTCTCTATTTCATTTATTTCTGCTCTGATTTTTTTCTTTTTTAAAAAAATTTATTCATTAAATTTAATGCAGTGACATTGATAAATCAGGGTACATATGTTGAGAGAAAACATCTCTAGATTATTTTGACACTTGATTATGCTGTATACCCCTCCCCCAAAGTTAAATTGTCTTCTGTCACCTTCTATCTGGTTTTCTTTGTGCCCCTCCCCTCCCCCACCCCCTCACTCCTTCTTTGCCCCCTCCCCCCTCCCCCCACTCACCACCCCTGATGCCATCACATTCTTGTTCATGTCTCTGAGTCTCATTTTTATGTCCCTTCTATGTATGGATTCATATAGTTCTTAGGTTTTTTTTGGATTTACTTATTTCACTCCGTATAATGTTATCAAGGTCCATCCATGTTATTGTAAATGATTCGATGTCATCATTTCTTATGGCTGAGTAGTATTGCATAGTATATATGTACCAAAGCTTTTTAATCCACTCGTCCTCTGACGGACACTTGGGCTGTTTCCAGATCTTCACTATTGTGAACAATGCTGCCACAAACATGGGGGTGCATTTCTCCTTTTGGAGCTGTTCTATGGTGTCCTTGGGGCATATTCCTAAAAGTGGGATAGCTGGGTCAAAAGGTAGTTCGATTTTCAGTTTTTTGAGGAATCTCCATACTGTTTTCCACAGTGGCTGCACCAGTCTGCATTCCCACCAGCAGTGCAGGAGGGTTCCCTTTTCTCCACATCCTCGCCAGCACTTATTCTGTGTTGTTTTGTTGATGAGCGCCATTCTGACTGGTGTGAGGTGATATCTCATTGTGGTTTTAATTTGCATTTCTCTAATGATTAGTGATGTTGAACATTTTTTTATAAGCCTATTGGCCATCTGTATGTCCTCTTTGGAGAAGTGTCTATTCATCTCTTTTGCCCATTTTTGGATTGGATTGTTTGTCTTCCTGGTGTTGAGATTTACAAGTTCTTTATAAATTTTGGTTATTAATCCCTTATCAGACGTATTGTCAAATATGTTCTCCCATTGTGTAGTTTGTCTCTTTATTCTGTTCTTGTTGTCTTTAGCTGTGCAAAAGCTTTTTAGTTTGATATAGTCCCATTTGTTTATCCTGTCTTTTATTTCACTTCCCGTGGAGATAAATCAGCAAATATATTGCTCCGAGAGATGTCGGAGAGCTTAATGCCTATATTGTCTTCTAAGATGCTTACAGTTTCACAGCCTACATTTAAGTATTTTATCCATTTTGAGTTTATTTTTGTGAGTGGTATAAGCTGGTGATCTAGTTTCATTTTTTTGCAGGTAGCTGTCCAATTTCCCCAACACCATTTGTTAAAGAGGCTGTCTTTACTCCATTGTATTTCCTTACCTCCTTTGTCAAATATCAGTTGTCCATAGAACTGTGGGTTTATTTCTGGGTTCTCTGTTTCGTTCCATTGATCTATATACCTGTTCTTATGCCAGTACCAGGCTGTTTTGAGTACAATGGCCTTGTAGTATAACTTGATATCAGGAAGTGTGATACCTCCCACTTTATTCTTCTTTTTTAAGATTGCTGAGGCTATTCGTGTTCTTTTTTGGTTCCATATAAATTTTTGGAATATGTGGTCTACATCTTTGAAGAATGTCATTGGTATTTTAATTGGTATTGCATTGAATTTATAAATTGCTTTGGGTAATATAGACATTTTAATGATGTTTATTCTTCCTAATCATGAGCACGGTATATGCTTCCACTTGTTTGTATCTTCCTTGATTTCTTTTATCAATGCTTTGTAATTTTCTGAGTATAAGTCTTTAGTCTTCTTGGTTAAGTTTACTCCTAGGTACTTTATTTTTTTGGTTGTAATTGTGAAGGGGATTGTTTCCTTAATTTCTCTTTCTGACTGTTCATTGTTGCTGTATAAAAATGCCTCTGATTTCTGAGTATTGATTTTATATCCTGCCACTTTGCTGAATTCATTTATCAGGTCCTGTAGTTTTTTGACTGAGACTTTAGGGTTTTCTATATACAATATCATATCATCTGCAAATAATGATAGCTTTACATCTTCTTTTCCAACTTGAATGCCTTTTATTTCTTCTTCTTGTCTGATTGCTGTGGCTAGGACTTCCAGGACTATGTTAAATAAGAGTGGTGAAAGGGGGCACCCCTACCTTGTTCTTGATCTTAAGGGTATTGCTTTTAATTTTTGCCCATTGAGTATGATGTTGGCTGTGGGTTTCTCATAGATGGCTTTTATTATGTTGAGGTATGTTCCCTGTATTCCCACTTTGCTGAGAGTTTTGATCATGAATGGGTGCTGAATTTTATCAAAAGCTTTTTCTGCATCTATTAAAATTATCATATGGTTTTCCTCCTTCTTTTTGTTTATGTGATGAATCACATTGATTGATTTACGAATATTGTACCAGCCTTGCCTCCCCAGAATAAATCCCACTTGGTCATGGTGTATGATTTTTTCCATATATTGTTGGATCTGGTTTGCTAATATTTTGTTGAGGATTTTAGCATCTATATTCATTAGAGATATTGGCCTATAATTTTCTTTCTTTGTGTTGTCTTTGCCTGGTTTTGGAATCAGAATTATGCTCGCCTCATAAAAGGAGCTTGGAAGTTTTCCTTCCTCTTGAATTTTTTGAAATAGTTTGAGAAGGATAGGAGTTCTTCTTTGAATATTTGGTAGAATTCCGTTGTCAAGACATCGGGCCCCGGACTTTTCTTTGTTGGGAGTTTTTTTATAACTGTTTCGATCTCATTTGGTGTTATCAGTCTGTTTAGGTTTTTTGATTCTTCCAGATTGATTTTTGGAAGATTGTTTGTTTCAAGGAATTTTTTCCATTTCATCTAGGTTGTCTAGTTTTTTGGCATACAGTTCTTCATAGTATTTTCTTACAATATTTTGTATTTCTGTTGTGTCAGTTGTTATTTCTCCTCTCTCATTTCTAATTTTATTTATTTGAGTCCTCTCTCTCTTTTTCTTGGTGAGTCTACTAAAAGGTTCATCAATCTTGTTTACCTTTTCAAAGAACCAGCTCCTAGTTTCATTGATCCTCTGTATTGTTTCTTTAGCCTCTATGTCATTTATTTCTGCTCTGACCTTTATTATTTCCGTCCTTCTACTACATTTGGGCTTTACTTGATATTCTTTTTCTAGTTCTTTTAGATGCAGGGTTAGGTTGTTTATTTGAGCTTTTTCTAGCTTCTGAAAGTGTGCCTGTAGTGCTATGAACTTCCCTCTCAGTACTGCTTTCGCTGAGTCCCATAAATTTTGAATTGTTGTATGCTCATTGTCATTCGTTTCTAGGAATTTTTTTATTCTTCTTTGATCTCATTCTTAGTCCATTCATTATTTAACAACCTGCTATTTAGTTTCCATGTGTTTGAGAATTTTTGAGCTTTTCTGTTGTGGTTCATTTCTAGTTTCATGCCATTGTGATCAGAGAAAGTGTTTGATATGATTTCAGTCTTCTTAAATTTGTTGAGACCACTTTTGTGCCCTAACATGTGGTCTATCCTAGAGAATGTACCATGAGCACTTGAAAAGAATGTATATTCTGCTGCTTTAGGGTGAAAGGTTCTGAAGATATCTATTAAATCGAGTTGATCTAGTGTGTCCAATTAGTCTGCTGTTTCTTTGTTAATTTTCTTTATTGAGGATCTATCTAGTGATGTTAGTAGGGTATTGAAATCCCCTACTATTATAGTATTGCTGTTGATCTCGCCCTTTAAATCCATCAAAGTCTGCTTTATATATTTGGGTGCTCGTATATTAGGTGCATAGATATTTATAGTAGTTATATCTTCCTGTTGGATTACTCTCTTTATCATTATGTAGTGGTCTTCTTTATCTCTTACTATATCCTTTGTTTTAAAGTCCAATTTGTCTGATATAAGTATTGCTACCCCAGCTTTTTTTTCATTTCCATTTGCATGAAATGTTTTTTTCCATCTTTTTACCTTCAATCTATGTGTATCTCTTGTTCTAAGGTGTGTCTCTTGTAGACAGCATATGTATGGGTCCTGTTTTCTTATCCACGCAGCTACCCTATGTCTTTTGATTGGATCATTTAATCTATTTACATTTAATATTATTGATATGTAGTTGTTTATTGCCATTTTCTTCTTTAAAGGTATATTCCTTTTTTGCTATATTCTTTTCCCACTTTGATCTGTTTACAACAGATCCTGCAGCATTGGTTTGGTTGTAATGAATTCCTTGAGTTGTTTTTTGTCTGGGAAGCTTTTTCTTTCACCTTTGATTTTAAATGATAGCCTTGATGGATAAAGTAGTCTTGGTTGTAGGTTCTTTTTCTGCATTACTTTGAATATTTCTTGCCATTCCCTTCTGGCCTCAAGTGTTTCTGTTGAGAAGTCCGATGTCATCCTTATGAGGGCTCCTTTGTAGGTGATAACTTTTTTTTCTCTTGCAGCTTTTAATATTTTCTCTTTATCATGTAGCTTTGGTATTTTAATTACGATGTGCCTTGGTGTAGGTTTCTTTGGGTTTCTCTTTAATGGAGTCTTCTGTGCTTCTTGGACTTGTGAGAGTTTCTCTTGCATTAATTTAGGGAAGTTTTCAACTATGATATGATTGAACAAAGTCTCTATCCCTTGTTCTTTTTCTTCTTCAGGAACCCCGATGATGCGGATGTTATTTCTCTTCATGGTGTCACAGAGCTCTGTAAATTTCCTCTGACTTTTTGAGTCTCTTTTCTCTTTTCTTCTCTGCTTTCATGCCTTCATTCCAGTTGTCCTCCAACTCGCTGATTTGATCCTCAGCTCTATCTATCCTGTTTTTAATTCCTTCTATTGTGGTCTTTATTTCTGATATTGTATTTGTCATCTCCATCTGATTCTTTTTTATACTTGCTATTTCTTTATTTAGGTGTTCATAATGACCATCCATTGTTGTTCTAAGATTCCTAAGCATCCTTACAATCATTATTTTGAACTCCGCATCTGGAAGTTTGATTATTTCCGTATCACTGAGTTCATCTCCTGAAGATTTCTCTTGTGGTTTCATTTGGATTGCACTTCTTTTTCTTCTCGTCTGTTTTTGGGTGTTTTATTTGTAGCGTTAGTTGAGTCTAGGCTTGGTGTTGTCTGCCTCCAGTTTTCAGTTGTTTTATTTCTAGGTCTTCTTGGGTTGGTATCAGCTGTTATCTGTAATCCACTTTTGGATTTGGGCAGTTTTGAAGTCTTGATTTGTTTGTTTTCTTAACAGGTGATAGTCTTGTTAATGAGCTCAGCAGGGGGCTTCCTTGAAACTGTATCCAGGAATGCGATGGGTGTAACCTGAGACTCTGAAGTCCTCTTTAGTCAACTAATCTCACTGAGGGCAGGGTGTTTTCTCAGCTTCAGTAGGGGAAAGTGTATCTCAGATCTCCATGGAGACCTGAGTTACTGCCCCTCCTCCCCACTTCTTGTTTTCAGCTGTGTCTTGTTGCACTGATTGGAGCTGGATGGATGTCCGGAGATCTCTGATCCGGAAGCAATTCAGCTCTGTTTTGTGAAAGGTTCAGTCCCTCCCCCTGCTATGGCCGCCTCTAGCACAGAGTCAGCTTTTTTAGGTCATCTCCTTCATTTTTTAGCCCCTCACAGTCTGTCCCTCTCTCTTTCCTTTCCACTTGGGAGATAAGCTGGTCTTTTCAACACACCTCGCTCCCTGGTCGCCAGGCAAGTGGCTGTGAGCAGTAGTTTCTGCTCTTTTCCCTTGTGTGAGATCTCTTCTGGGCTCTCAGCCTCACCCCCCCCCCCTCCGTTCCTGTAAGCAGGGGAAATTCAGGTGCTCTCTACCAGGTTTGTTGTGGCTTCTTCTTTGCTCCTAGGTTTTTGAGAGTTGTTCTTGCAGTTCAGAGTTGGTTTTTCATGCTGATTTTTCCTAAATTGATTTGTATTCCAGTTTGGTGGTGAGAGCTGGGTGTCTGTGTGTCCGCCTAATCCGCTACCATCTTTTTTTTTCTCTCTGCTCTGATTTTTATTATTTCCTTTCCTCTGCTGGTTTTGGGTTGTCTTTGTTCTTCTTTTTCTAGCTCTTTAAGGTGTGAAGTTAAGTGGTTTACTTGGACTCTCTCTTGTTTGTTTATATAGGCCTGTAGTGATATAAACTTCCCTCTTATTACTGCTTTTGCTGCATCCCAGAGATTCTCATATGTTTTATTGTTATTTTCATTTGCCTGTATGTATCTTTTGATCTCTGTGCTTATCTCTTCTTTGACCCACTCATTTTTTAAAAGTATGTTGTTTAGTTTCCACATTTTTGTGGGTTTGTTTACCTCTTTTTGCAGTTGACTTCTAGTTTCAAGGCTTTATGATCAGAAAATATGCTTGTTATAATTTCAATCTTTCTGAATTTGTTGATGTTATTTTTGTGGCCCAACATATGGTCAATTCTTAAGAATGTTCCATGTACACTGGAGAAAAATATATACACTGGCACTTTGGGATGAAATGTCCTGTAGATGTCTATTATATCCAATTGTTCTAATGTTTCATTAAGGCCAATATTTCTTTATTGATTTTCTATTTGGATGAATGATCTAGAGCCATCAGTGGTGTATTGAAGTCTCCAAGTATGACTGTATTTTTGTGGGTTTTTGTTTTTAGGTCAGTCAGTAGCTGTCTTATATATTTTGGTTCTCCTTAGTTTGGTGCATATATATTAAGAAGTGTTATGTCTTCTTGATTCACTGTCTCCCCTTTATCATTATGAAATGATAAAACAAATGTTTTTGTCTTGGATTTCCTTTGCTGTCTTGTAGTCAGCATTGTTCAATATGAGTATTGTTACACCTGCTTTTTTTGGATGTTCTTTGCTTGGAGTATTGTTTTACAACCTTTCACTTTGAATTTGTTTTATCGTTGTAGATTAGATGTGTTTCTTGTAGGCAGCATACAGTTGGATTTTCTTTTTTAATCCATTCTGCTACTCTGTGTCTTTTTATTGGTGAGTTCAATCCATTAACGTTTAGCATAATTTTTTTTTCTTGCATTTTTCCAAAGTTAGAAACGGGAGGCAGTCAGACTCCCGCATGCGCCTGACCGGGATCCACCCAGCATACCCACCAGAGGGTGATGCTCTGCCCATCTGGGGCGTCGCTCTGTTGTGACCAGAGCCATTCTAGCACCTGAGGCAGAGGCCATAGAGCCATCCTCATCACCTGGGCCAACTTTGCTCCAGTGGAGCCTTGGCTGCGGGAGGGGAAGAGAGAGACAGAGAGGAAAGAGAGGGGGAGAGGTGGAGAAGCAGATGGATGCTTCTCCTGTGTGCCCTGGCTGGGAATCAAACCCAGGACTCCTGCGCACCAGGTCGACGCTCTACCACTGAGCCAACTGGCCAGGGCAGCATAATTATTGACATTTGAAGGTTTCCTATTGCCATTTTATATATTGCTTTCTTATAGTTTTGTATTTTGTTTGGTTCTTCCCTTTTATTTTTCTATCATTTTTTTGTTTGGTTGTAATCCATACTTCTTTTCTTTGTTACTTCTTTTTTCAAGCCATGTACTTCCGTGTTGGTTTTTTTGGGATGGTTTCCGTTAAGTAATGGAAAGCATACATATGTTCATTGTAGTATATTATCTCATGAGTGCTTATGCACTCTATCCTCCTTTGCTAATGTTAATCTTTGTCCTCTCTCCTTTTTTGATTCTTTGTCACAGATTAATCTTGTTTTTATTGTGATCTTGATGGAGATTTTACTCGTAGTTTTGTTTTGTTTTGCTCTTTGTGTCTGGTTGGAAAACCCCCTTTAGTATTTCCTGAAGTGGGGGTTTTCTGGTCATAAATTCCCTCATCTTTTCTGTACCTGTGAATGTTTTTATTTCTCCTTCATATTTGAACAATAGTTTTGATGGGTATAGTATTCTTGGCTGGAAGTTCCTCTCTTTCAGAACTTTAAATATTGGGGTCCAGTCTTTTCTAACTTGTAGAGTTTCTGCTGAGAAATCTGTTGATAATCTAATGGGCCTTCCTTTATATGTTGTATTCTTTTTTTCCCTGACTGCCTTGAGAATTTTTTCTTTTGTCATTTGTGCCAATTTCATTATGATGTGCCTTGCAGTAGGTCTGTTAAGATAACTCGGTGTTCTGTTTGCTTCTTAAATTCAAGGCTTTGGTTCTTTTCACAGGCTTGGGAAGTTCTCACCTATTATTTGTTTGAATATGTTCTCCATTCCATTTTCTCTCTCTTCTCCTTCTGATATACCCATTATTCTTATGTTGCTCTGATGGAGTCAGACAATTCCTGTAGGGCTATCTCATTTTTTTAAAATTCATGAGTCTCTCTCCTCTTCTCTCTGTAGTACCTCTAGTTGCCAGTCTTCTATGTCACTAATTCTCTCCTCAATCTGGCCTGTTCTATTGGCTAAGCTTGTTACCTCATTTTTCAGTTCATGAATTGAGTTTTTCATCTCTATTGGATTTGTTTTCATAGTTTCTATTTCCTTGGTGAAGTATTCTTTCTGTTCATTGAATGTTTTTTGAGCTCCCTAAATTGCCTTTCTATGATTTCTTGTATATCCCTGAGTATTTTTAGGACTTCAATTTTAATTCCTTGTCATTTAACTCCAAGGTTTCTAAGCTATTGAAAATTTTTTCTATATATTTTTTTCTCATCTATCTGAGCTAGATCACTGTGTTTTGTGTCCATGATATTCAATTTCCTTTTCTTTAATAGCATTTGAGAGTGATATTGTTAATAACACTAATAAGAGTTGATAAAAAATATTTTCTGAGAAAATGCAGTGAAAAACTGAAAATTTTATTGTGCTAAGGGGAACAAAAATATGTAGAACAGAGGGCCTGGGTTGGGCAGGAGTGACAAAGAGGCAAAAAACGAGGCAAGAACCCACAAACTGCCATAAGGAAAAGTTTGAATCAAGAATAAAATAATTTGTTTGTAAATGATGGTCAAATGAGAAAAATAGTGTAAGAGAAAAGAAAAATAGAAAAAAAATACAGTGAAAAATAAAAATTCTATTGTATTTAGTGGCAAAAAAACTATAGAATGGAGAGCCAGAGTTGGAGGAAATGCTAAAGAGATAAAAAGCAAAGTGAAATGCACACAAAATGCCACAAAGAAAAAAATCTGAATTCAGAATAAAATAATTTGTTTGTAGGTGAGATTCTAATGAGAGAAAAAGTGAAAGAGAAAAGAAGAAACAAAAAGAGAGAAAAAAAATTGAGTTAAGTTTTTTGGAATGTAACATTCATAGAAAAAAAAAAGAATGGAAAATGTAACACCTATGGGTAATAATGTTCAAAATGAAAAAATAAAATAAAACCGTTATAGACTATGGATTTTTCCTGGTTTTGAGAAGTTATCTTCTTCCTTTTTCTTTCTTCTCTCTTTTTAGCTGGTGGCACTGTACCCCAGGTTCTGCCCCTGTGGCACTCTTAAGCAGAGATTTGCTGTTGTGTCACTATGGTGATGACGTAAACTAGGCCTCAGTCCCATTGGTAGGTGGGGCTTGTTAGCGTTTGTAGGCTCCGACAATGGGAGAGTCCGTTTTCCCAGGGCCTCTCCCCAAATCTCTCCTTCCTGAACCAGCAGCCTGGAACCCAGCTGTGAAGTTGCCCCAGCCACTGCCTAGAGAGCAAGAGGCTCTATGAGCTGCCAAATCCCTCCTCTATCCCCACTCAACACAGGGTTCTGGGTAAGGCTTTGTGAGGCAGAACCACCACCATAATCAGGCAGGGCTAGGAGCCAATTGTCTTTCAGGTGTCTTTCTATGAGCCTCTAGGCATGTCTAGTATGCCTCAGCACTCCGCAGGTCTCCCCTCCAGAGGCTGTCTGCAAGCTGCCTGCGTGTCCTTCTTCCACCACTTCCGCAGTTCTCTAACCCAGGAGTGTGCTTTGTTAGCCTGTATGGCTGGCAGAGGTGCCACGCCCAGACAGGTCCGGGTGTAGGGAATCAGGCTTTCATGCACTTCCCATGCACTGTTGTTTGGGAAGCTGGGATTATTCAGAAACTCTGGTCACAGCCCACATAGAGGGTCACTACTGACAGTCTCCAACTCAGCCCCTCTGTCTGGGAACATAGGCACCTATGCCCAAAGCACCAGCTGGGTCCACTTGCACACTGCCTGTGCTCACTGATCGGGATACTGGGAGTAAACAAGGCAACTGCTCACCTACCTCTGCTGGGGTCTTCTGCTGGCATTAGCTCTGCGTGGGCTGATCCATGGGCACACTTTCTCCTTGGCTTGAATGTCTCTGCCCTAGCCCAGCTTTTTCCACGCCCCAGCCCTTGCTTTCTCTCAGTTCCAAGTGAATGCAGCCCTTGCTCAGGTCAGTGAGGAAAGCGGAATACTCTGTTCTCCATCTTATTTCCTTCAGAGTGGGTTATATATTCAACCACCTTTTGCCCAATTGTACTCTTTTGATGTATGTGTATTTCAGATGCTCCTAAGATTGCTTTTCTGTCTCTAGTTGTTGAATTTGTTGAAGTTTCAGGGAGAGGTATCGGGAGCACTCCTCACTGCACCATTTCTCTGATGTCACTTAAACACCAACTTTAGTCTTAGTTTGAATGTCTGCACCAATCACACCACATAGATATGGCTCAAGCATAAGTACAATAATCTTAATCTCCACTTGCCACATCATAAATAAGACATTTTAAAGGTGTTTTTCATAGATACTGTTGAATATTTGAAGCATATCATAAGAAAGTGAGAAACAGCTGTCATATCTAGATTCAGCAGACAAATATTTACACATAGAGCAATGTCTTCAACCTGGGTTCCATTAGTTCCTGAGATCATGAGGTCCCCCTTCTGTTCACCCACTTCTTGAAGAAATAGGTGAAGAGAAAAAACTATGAGTCTACAAAAGCATAAAAACATACCACTATTCAATCATTAAAAATCAATAATCTTCCAAATGAATATCACAGAACCCTAAGGAGTCCACTAAAGTACCTCAGGATTTCCATATAATCCCTCGGCTATCCCTTTAATAATCATTGTTTTCTAATTTATCATTTATTTATGTTCCTGCTTTTAAAAAATATTTTTTAAATCTTATAATAGATAAACACTGGTGCAGAAGAATTATCTGGGCACATTAGTTTTTCTATTGCTGTTGTAATAGGTTACCATAAATTAAATGGCTTCAGTAATATAATTTTTTTGTATTACTAGCAATAAAAAGTATGAAATGGGTCTCACTGAGCTAATGTTCAAGTATGGGGAGCGCTGAATTCCTTTCTGGAAGCTCTAGTAAAAAATCCTTTTTCTTAACTATTTCAGTTTCTGGAGGCCACTCACATTCCTTGGTTCATGACCTCTTTCCTCCTTCTTCATATCAAATAACAGCAGGCCAAGGCCTTTTCATATCACATCTACATCTCTCCGACTTACTCTCTTCTGCTTGGGTCTTCCATTTTTAAGGATCTCTGTGATTACAATGGGTCTACCCAGACAATTAAGAATGATTGCCCTATCTTAAGGGCAACTAATTGGCAACCTTAATTCCATCTACAACTTAAATTCCCCTTCGTCATATAACATGACATACTCATAACTCCAAGAAAACCCAACAGTAAACCAAACTAAAAATCCAATTAGAAAACATAAGTATAGATGGGTGGCAAATAAGCACATGAAAAGATGCTCAATATCAATAGTCATTATAGAAATGCAAGTAAAAATCATGATGCTATCACTATATGCCTATTAAAATAGCTAAAATAAAAATAGTGACAACACTCTATGCTGGCAACTATGAAGAGAAACATTGCTGGTAAGAGTATAAAATGATAGTCATTCTGAAAAATAGGTTGGCAGTTTCTTTAAAAATGAAATATATACTCACCATACCACCCAGCAATCACACCTCCGGGCATTTGTCCCAGAATAAAAACTACGTCCACACAAAAATCTGTACACAATTTTTTCATACACTAGTTGCAACAGTCAAAAACTGAAAAGGACCAAAATGTCCTATAATAGGTGAATAATTAACCAAACTGTGGTACATCCATTATGGGGGTGAGGGAGTAGGGCAAGGCGTTGTACATAGGAAATCTTTACAGTGATGTTACAGTTATGTACCTTGATTGTAGTGGCAGTTACACATATCTACTCAAATGATAAAATGACACTGAACTATACATACACTTCACATCGATTTCCTAGTTTTTATATTATACAGTAAGTCAGCAATTTTCAACATATTTTATCTTGTGGCACACATAAACTAATTACTAAAATTCTGTGGCACACCAAAATATATATTTTTGTCAATATGAAAAAAAATGAGGTATAATTCTGATTTATTCATACTAGACAGCTATTGTTGTGTTGGCTATTATTATTTTTTATTTTTATTTTGATAGTCTAAGGGAAAAGAGGTCAGTGCACCTGACTAAAGAGTCAGCTATTGCATGTTTTAAAAATTCTTATGGCACAATAGTGTGCCACAGCACAGCAGTTGAAAACAGCTGCTATCAATTATGCAAGATGTAGCTAATGGGGGAAACTAGATGAACCTGAAACTTCTCTGTACTATCTTTGCAACTTCCTGTGTATTGTTAATCCCCAAAATGTTCCCAAAGAAAAAGATTTTAAAATCAAATTGTATTATAAATTCAATATCCTCTGCCATCTACTTCCTTTATTTTCAAATCATTTTCTATACTACAAAAAGAATAATATAATTTTAGACCATTTTACATTACCACCAGCAGTCTCCATTTTATACACAGTCACCATTTTTATCTTCTATATTTCATATTCATTTTCTTCAATCTGTTGTTCATCTTTTAACTTTATAGAGTATTTTGTTAAACAGAAGTATATTCTGATGTAGTCAAATCTGCCACTTATTTCTTTCATTATTAAATTTAATGACTTACATATTTATATCCGAAATTGTAAAGCTATGCTCTTATGTTTTTGTAACACTTATATAGTTGGAAAAGAAGTTAAATTTAGATTTTTAATTCATAGAGAATTTATTTTCATACATGACATGAAGTAGAAAATAAAATCTAAATTTATCTTCTTAAAGTTGCCTAGTCAAGTTTTCAGCATAATTTATTGAATTTATCTCTCTTTATTAACCTGAAATGTCACAAAAGTGAAATAAGACTATCAAAGAAAAACAAAAAATATGATTTACTTATGTATATGTATAATTTAAAAATAAAATGAAAAACAAAATAGAAACAGACTCAGGTACAGAGAACAGACTAACAACTGTCAGAGGGGAGGAGTTTGGGGAATTGGATGAAAAGGTGAAGGAATTTAGCAAAGAAAAAATACTTAGAGACACAGACAACAGTTTAGTGATTACCAGAGGGAAACGGGGTTGGGGGAGGTAGAAAAGGGTAAAGCAGGGATAAAGGGTGATGGAAGGAGACTTTAATTGAGAAGGTGAACACATGATAAAATATATAGATGATGCATTATAAAATTTTATACCTGAAACCTATATAATTTTATTAACTAATATTACCCCAATAAATTCAATAAAAAAGGTTTTTAAAAGAAAAATACAGCATTAGAAAATACCATGATTTAAAGCCTCAAAAAAATTTCTATATATACTTCTTTTTCTAGACTCATTCTTCTATGCCATTGATCTATTCACCAATTCAGTGTTTTAAAAATAGTAGCATTGGCCCTGGCTGGTTAGGTCAGTCAGTTAAGAGTGTAATCCTGAAATAAGGTTGCAGATTTGATCCCTGGTCAGGGCACACATGAGAAGCAACCAATGAATGCAAGACTGAATGGAATGACAAACAAACAAACAAACATTAGTATCACCTGACCAGGCAGTGGCACATTAACCTGGAACATTGAGGACCCAGGTTTAAACCCCAACATCGCCTGCTTAAGTGCAGGCTCACCAGCTTGAACACAGGGTCGCTGGTTTGAGCATGGAATCATAGACATGACCTCTTGGTCTCTGATTTGAGCCCAAAGGTCACTGGCTTGAAACCCAAGGTTGTGGCTTGAAGCCAAAGGTTGCTGGCTTGGGCCCAAGGGTCGCTGGTTTGAGCAAGGGGTCACTGGCTTGGCTGGAACCCCACCAAGTCAAGGCACATAAGAGAAATCAATCAAAGAACAACTACAGTGCCACAACAAAGAATCAATGATTCTCATCTATCTCTCTTCATGTCTGTCTGTCCCTGTCTCTCCCTTTCTCTAAAAAATATATAATATTTATCTCCAAAATTTCTTGGATACACTCACATATGTATTATTGTAAATTAACTTTAAAATCAATTTACCAAATTTCATCCCTCCATAACCCTTCTGGGATTCAGATTATATGGTGGAACATATGTTATGTGTCACCTGATATGATAAAAGATGAAATAACATAGCATTTGGGAAGAAATAACATTTAGTTTTCCTGAACTGCAAAAATATGGTATGCTTTTCTATTTATTCAAACATAGTTCTAGAAACATCAGTAAAACTTTACTTTTTTGAATTTAGATTTCATGTCCTTCTGATTAAATTTATTTTGATTTTAGACAAAATTAATTTTAAAAGGCTTATATCTAGAATATTCTAGTTTGAAAGTGAAACAATAAAATCCCTAAAATCAAGCAAGAACAAAATTATATATAAAGGAACAAGAGTCATATATATCTTCTCTATAATACCAATGCAAGACAACCATATATGATAGAATTTGAGAAAATAATTGTGATCAAAAATTTTTATACCAAGCCAAATTGTCATTCACATATAAATAAAACAGAAAGTTATTCACAATTAGCCCTGGCAGGATAGCTCAGTTGGTTAGAGCATCATCCAGAAGCACAGTGGTTGCTGGTTCAATTCCTGGACAAGGCACAAACAGGAGCAGATTGATGTTCCTGTATACATCTCTCTCTCTCTTTTCCTCTCTCACAAAAATTCATAAATAAATGATTAAAATGGTAATTTTGGGCCCTGGCCGATTTGCTCAGTGGTAGATCATCGGCCAGATGTGCAGAAGTCCTGGGTTCGATTCCCAGCCAGGGCACACAGGAGAAGCACCCATCTGCTTCTCCACCCCTCCCCCTCTCCTTCCTCTCTGTCTCTCTCTTCCCCTCCCGCAGCCAAGGCTCCATTGGAGCAAAGTTGGCCCGGGTGCTGAGGATGGCTCTATGGCCTCTGCCTCAGGCACTGGAATAGCTCTGGTTGCAACAGAGCAACGCCCCAGATGGGCAGAGCATCGCCCCCTGGTGGGCATGCCAGGTGGATCCTGGTCAAGCGCATGCAGGAGTCTGTCTGACTGCCTCCCCGTTTCCAACTTCAGAAAAATAAAATAATAAAATAAAATAAAATAAAATAAAATAAAATAAAATGGTAATTTTGGCCCTGGCCAGCTGGCTCAGCAGTAGAACATTGGCCAGGCATGTGCATGTTCCGGGTTCAATTTCCAGTCGGGGCACATGGGAGAAGTGCTCATCTGCTTTTCTACCCTTCCCCCTCTCTCTTCTACCTCTCATTCTCTCCCTCTCTTCTCCTCCCTTCCTGCAGCCATGGCTCAATTGGAGTGAGCTGACCCTAGGTACTGGGCATGGCTCCATGGCCTCCACTTGAGGCGTTAAAAAATGGCTCCACTTGCAACAGAGCAAGGGCCCCAAATAGGCAGAGCATCACCCCCCTAGTGAGCTTGCTTGGTGGATCCCAGTCAGGATGCATGCGGGAGTCTGTCTCTGCCTCCTCCTCTCACTAAATTTAAAAAGAAAAAAAGAAAGTTATTCACAGATATTTATGGGCTCATATAATAATTCATTCAATTACCCACTTTTAAAAATTCTTTCAGACATATGCCTATAAAATAAAAGAAGACTGAAACAAATTCAATAATATGGATCAAGAATCTCAAAACATCAAAACAAGTGTAGCTTCCAGTTATGTTAGGTCAAAGAGATCAGCAATACTCTCCCCCAAAAGCAGTTTCACTAGGTACAAGTGACAGACTAGCCTGAAACTGAATAGGGCAAGCCTGGAAACGAGAGACATAGTTAAGAGCTACACAAGCTCATCACAAATTCTTCACTGACAGGCATGAGGAAACCAGAAAGAGCTAGGCAGAAAGTGAAGGCAGATTTGTGATGTGGCTGCACTTTGAATACATTCTCCAAGCTTTATCAGTAGAAGGTAGAAACTACTTATGAGACTAAGGAAATTTGAGCACAACTTCTTCTGAAATGACTAGTAACCACTAACCATGCAGGCACAAGTCAACCCTTTGAATGACAAAAGAAAAAATGAAAATAAAAAAACTAAACAGAGATATCAATAACTGATATTAACACTACAGGGCACACAGATTCATCTGTGTAGGTACAGAAAGTGACTAAAAACAAGTGTAAAATAAAACACACACAAACTCTTAATGAGAAAAACATCAGAATCCAGAGCTGTTACAATATCTAATATCTAAAATATCCAACTTTCAACAACAACAATGATAAATCAAGAAGCATGCAAAGAAACACTTAAGGAAAAGAAAACAGACAAAAGAAACTGAGAGGATCTAGATGTTAGATTTAGCAGCCAAAGACTTTAAAGTAACTATTGTAAATATGTTCAAATAATTTTTTTAAATAGTTTATTAAGAAAGTTCAAGGGAAATGAGGATAATGACTTAACAAAGAGGAACTTCCAAGAGAGAGAGAAAATATATTTTAAAAACTAAATGTAAACTCAAAGCATCAAAAGTATAATAACTGAAATGAAAAATTCATTAAATGGGCTCAAAAGCAAACTGGAGACGGCAGAAGTATGAAAGAACTAAAAAAGGATCACTATAAGCTATACAAAATAAAGGAGAGAGAAAAATAAAAGGTTGAAGAAAAGTGAACAAAGCTTCAAACACCTGGTAGACAACTTCAATCCCACCAATGGACTATAAAGGGAATTTCATAAGAAGAGCAAAGAAGAAGGGGAGAAGAAAAGTATTTGAAGAAACAAAAACTGAAAATGGCTCCAAAGTGACAAAACGCATTAATATAAATATAATCTAAAAAAAAATCCTCAAAAATCTTTAAGTAGGATAAACACTAAGAGACCAAACCTAGATACATCATAGTCAAATTCTGAAAGACAAGGCAGAAATTTTTTAAAGTATCAAGAGAAAAACTGCCCATCACATATAGAATAATAATCATTAAAAGCTGACTTCCAATCAGAAATAGTAGAGAACAAAAGGTAGTAGAATGACATATTCAAAGTGGTGGTGGTGGTGGTGGTGGTGGCAAACCTATCTGAAAACTTTCTAAGGTGAAATAAAGATATACTGAGTGAAACAACCATAAAAGAAAAAAGTTTGATTACAAGGATTTCATCAAATAAAAACTTGCTCTTCAAAGAAATCTTCAAGAAAATAATTCTTCATAAACTACAGATTAGAAGGTATTCTTTACAAATTACTTATCTGATAAAGGACTCATACCTAGAATATATTAAACAATTCTCACAACTCAAAAAGATGAACCCAATTTAAAAATGGGTAGAGAATCACCATATACAAATGGCTAATAAGGACATGAAAAGATGCACAAAATTATTAGTCATATGGAAACGTAAATTACCACAATGAGATACCTTACACCCACTAGAAAACAGACTCATGGGAGATAATCAGATAGCATACTTATTTTTGGCTCCCACTATCCCTTCATTTTTTAATTGAATTTATCAGGGTAACACTAGTCAACATAATTATATAGGTTTCAAGTGCCCAATTCTACAACACATCTCTGTGTTCCGTATTGTTGTCCATCTTCCCATTGTCCCTTTAAAATACACTTTATTACAGGGGAAGCATTTCCTATGCCTCTGGATAAAAGCTTGGGCAGTTCCATGGCTTTTAATTCTCACTCTCAGGTAGCAAATGTTTTATGATTACCTTAAGATTCAACCATCATCTCAAGCTTCAGAAAATGTCTAATCCCAGCTTATAATCAACCTTCATACTTCATTCAAAATTACATCTACTTCCTGCTCACGGGTTGCACAAGGATAAGGGAAATGTAAAGAAAGCAAGAAATCTCTAATAGTATGTTATAATTTCGTTTCATGGTCTCTGAGCCTGGTAGAAGCTTAAAGCAACTCTTTCTCTGGTAGATGCTTTCACAGATTTGTCAAAGCATCACATACACCCAAATGCTGATAGTCTGTCACATTCATTTCCCTCAACAATTTTCAACCTTTTTCTCTCATGGCACACATAAAATAATTGCTAAAATTCAATGGCACACCAAAATACAGTGTGTCCATAAAGTCATAGTGCACTTTTGACCAGTCACAGGAAAGCAACAAAAGACTATAGAAATGTGAAATCTGCACCAAATAAAACTCTCCCAGTGTTATACCTATTCAGTGCAGTTCAATGTGGGCTCACACAGAGATTTTTTTAGGACTCCTTAGGTAGCTATCCCATATAGCCTCTACAGACTCGTCACTGACTGATGGCCTACCAGAACGGGGTTTCTCCATCAAACTGCCAGTTTCCTTCAACTGCTAATCCCACCGAGTAATGTTATTCCTATGTGGTGGTGCTTCGTTATAAACACGCCGATATTCACGTTGCACTTTGGTCACGGATTCGAACTTAGCGAGCCACAGAACACACTGAACTTTCCTCTGTACCGTCCACATCTCAACTAGCATGGCCATGGACCACTCCGCTGTATACACGGTGTTACGTCATCATCTGTGCATGCGCACGTGCTGCCACATCATCCTACAGAAACTGGGAGGGTTTTCCTTTTATTTGGTGCAGATTTCACATTTTTATCGTCTTTTGTTGCTTTCCTGTGACCAGTCAAAAGTGCACCATGACTTTACGAACACACTGTATATACTATATTTGTTGCAAATCTGACCAAAAAGTAAGTATAATTTTGATTCATTCACACTAGACAGCTATTGTTGTGTTGGCTGTTGTCATATTTTTACTTGGCAATATAAGGGAAAAGAGGTCAGTGCCCCTGACTAAATAGGTCAGGTATTGCATGTTTTAAAAATTCTTGCAGCTCACCTGTTGAAAATCACTGACTTAGAGCAATGCACTCTGTTCCAGCTGTCATTTATTCCTTCCAAAGGCTCTGAGGACTAAGTAGTCCACCTATGCTGAGGCCTGTTTGCCTTTCTGTGAACTTCTGCTTAAGGGGATCTAAGATGTTCCCCAAACTGGCCCTCATTCATATGACCCCATTATCTCTGACCTACTAAAAACACTAATGGATTCTTTCCCCAAAAATACTCTGAGATGTGCTAGCCAATTCCAATGCAGTAGCATAAAAATAACTAGGCCATTTATCTTTTAGTCTCTAGATTATCTAAGAAGTCAGCTCACTGCATTCTCCCATACCAGTGGTAGAAAATGTGTATCAAGTGCCCTACATAGCCCTTCTCTCTTGACTTTAGATGAAGAGGGAAGCACCATCCCAGCACACCTGGGAGAAAGGTGTGGAGAAAAAGATATACAGTACCACCTTCTCCAAATAAAGTTTCTTTTAAAAATCATCCTTGAATGCCTAAGAATCCTTGCTTTAATACTCTATATGAGTGAGGAGTTTTTAAGATTATGTGACCAATTTCCAGGTATATTCTTCTACATCTTGGACTGGCACTTTGTTTTAGTATATGACATCTATTGGATATCAATACCTTAGTAGAAATTTCTAATTTAACATCTTGCTACACTTTCTTACATTGAAATGTAAAAGTATAGTTTAATCTCCATATAGTTCCAGTAGTCCACTAGCCAGGGCTTTTAATCAATCATTAGAATATGAAGCAACTACAGGAAGTTGGAAATTCTATAATAGTTCCTGGGCTATTTGGCCCTTCCTTTAAATACTTTCATTCATCTTCAAAAGGCTAGTTGGCCAGAATTCACTTGGTAATTAATCTAGTGACAAGTGGGGCAGAATCCTACAGCTGGTTCTTGGAGTTACTATGCCCCATGCCTTTGCTGGCAGCATTCTGTGTGCTCATTACCATTTCTGATGAGAGCCTTCTAAAACACCAAGCTCTTCAAGAACTTTTTGCCTTAGCACCACTTTGTTTTCACAGAAAATATTCTATTGTGCTTAATCCCTAATGATCTAAAACAAAAATTTTGGAACTATATGACCTTCTATCATTGGTCATCGACGAATATTTAATAGTAATGAATTTTCTTCAAATCCTTAAAACAACCAGTTTGAAAATGCTTAGCATTTGTTCATAAAATTTGGAATTCCATGGAAATTATCCTCCTGAAAATGCCAACTGCTTATTTATTTTTAAATGATAACTTCATACATTTCTTATTTGATGACAAATTTCTGTGAGGAATTAAGCTAATACGTGCCATAGCATGCTAAGTGAAAACTGAGAAGGGCTGCTTCCAAACACATGCAGCCAATTATCATGATGTAGACTCCTCATTTAAAAATGAATAAACAAATAAAGCTTTCATTTTCTTCACAAATTTCAAGACCTTACAAACTTTTTAGAGCTCTTAGAAAGAGTTTTCTCATGTTCTGTATCTGCTAAGACAGCTGTTTCTTTGCAGCTATAGGCATTTGTGGCTTCATTTTTAAATTTTCAAGTAAAATCTATCATTTTGAAAAGAGAGAAAGAGCAAGTACTAGGCTTCTCACATGTCTTTCCATGGTGAATATTTGGAAAGGTCAGGACACTAACCAATGTCGGAATATGGGGAACTATTTAACTTTCTACAAAACAATATATATATAATAAGCTCTTTCTCAGCTTGCTGATTCAGTTTTGCCTAATAATGTGGTTGTTGCCTAATACTTCAGAATCACCAATTAGCATTTTTTTCAATAATTATGCTTTGAAGGTTCATAGAAAGCACTAGCAAAGTCTGAAGTGAGAAATGAATTTCAAATTTACCCTTAACACAATCTGTGAAGTAGGATTTGAAGTAGGTTAGGAAATAGAAGGTAGTTAGAACTTGTTATTCCATTGAAAGGTTGGCAAGCCAATTTCAACGAACAGGGTCTGAGTCAAGGACAAGCACATTAAAAGATTTTATAATATATGTAAGGCCAGTAGCCAAGGCCACCATCACAGCCTCCTGGCCCATGCAGGTTCGCATTTTATGCCTTTATAATTCAGTTGCTATAGTCTATACTGTTTCTGTGGTGTAATGTATCTCATTCCTTGCACAGGGACCATTATGGAAGATACCTGTCATGTATATTGTGAGGCAAGCAACCCTAGAGGGGTGGAGTGTTGGGAAAACAGCTGTGTTAGGCTTGCTCACTTGCACTTGGCATGATTAGTGTATAAGCGTGTGGCAGAGTTGTGTGTACAGCCTATACAAAGCTACGGTTGCTTTCCCTTGGCGTGGATTGCTTGCCCGCCACTTCAGGGGGCCATTTTCCTGTTCGCTCACCTGCTGCTGCTAAAAGAAATTTTCCCCAGCCTGTTTGCTCCCCCACTGTTGGGAGAGTCTAATAAATGGGAGTAGCCCAACACTTTCCAGCTCCACAGTTCCTCTACCATCTGCCCGAATCCAGTGTGAACCAGCATTACAGTGTTCATCTTTTTATTTCTTGTTAAGATAGTGTGAAGATGCCTAAGCTCTTTACATGCTGGATCAGAAACCAGAAGTCAAAATGTTCATTTTCAATTCTAATTGTTTTCCCAATTCTTCTCTATAAAATAAGGAAGAACAATACCTCCACTCCACCATACACACACACAGGATTTTATGATGATTATGCCAGATGACATATAGGAAAGACCCTAGTATAGTGGCTACTTTATGTAGATACTTAATCATTTGTTGAATCTAAATTTGTTGACAATTAATCACTCCAACTTATAAGAAGGTTGTTTTATAAATGTCCATATATAGACTAAATGTTCAGAGCTTAATAACAATTCCACAATGAATCAATTTATACATAGTAATACAATTCTCAGATTTTCCAAGAAGCTTATTCTTATTTAACCCGTAGTAGAATAATGATATTTCTCTAAAAATTTCTAAGAAGGGAGCTATGACTTTGAGGTCAACAGAACTGAACACCTGAGAGCAGGAGGAAAAAGAGAAAAATAGAAATGGCTGTAAAAGTAACAAACACGTCTTAATCAAGTGCCATTATTTCCACCAGATATGTGAGATTTCACAAAGCTGCTTATCTGAGCAGCTTACAAAGAAAAGTATCTTTTCCCATTCTATTATCAAACAGAAAGGGGAAGTGCACACACTCTTCAGGGTAATCCTGTTTATAAACTGGATATAGGTGGCTCAATGATGTGTGGTGATAGAATGTTCCTAATTTTAGTATTAGCAATCTATCATTGCCAATCATTTCCCAGGCCAGTCATAGAAGAGCAATATAGGCTTGTCACCCTGACGGAATGTGTACTGGCGCAACTGTTTTTGTTTTAACAAAAGTCTCCTTTTTTTTCTTCCATAAAACATTCATTCAGTCCATAAACAGAAAATGGAAGAGCAATATACAATAATTTATCAAATAATCTATTCAGGGCATTCCCCAATCTTTTCAAAATAGAGCAGAAATGGCCAAGGCAGAAATGACTCTGGGGTTAGGAAAGAATCTTGAGATTGTGATAAGAAATCCAAGAGAGAGAGAGAGAGAAAAAAAGCCACTAAAAAGGAAGCTCTCAAAACTAAGTATAAATTCTAAGCATAAAATTATAATCTAAGTATAAACTGACCATTGAACTGTGAGATTCCAAAAAGTCTGTCAGAAAGCAACAGATGGAAAGTTGAAAAGGCCGAGCAAAGATTTCAGTTACCCCCCAATGCAGAAAATGAGTGTTTTGAATTTGAATTCTGCTGAGTTAGAGAGGCTTGAAAATATCTGAACTCTTGAGTAAAACTGAAAAAAAGAAGTAATATCATAGGAGTAAAGACTAGATCTCACTCAAAGATTAAAAGAAAAACTAAAACAGACCTGCTCTATCAAAGTATAAAATGAAACCTAACACTAGTTTAAGGTGATCAGCCAATACCTGACCCCTCTGCTTGAATTTTTAAAAAAGAACTCTTCAGAATAAAAGAACAAAATTCAGATTCTCTACAATGTATCAAACATAAATTTCCAGAAATAATTTAAAAAATATCTAGATATGGGAATAGAAAAACATGAACCACAGTTAAAAGAAAAAGCAGTCAATAGAAAGAAACCCCAAATAATGCAGATGTTGGAAGTAGCAGAGAAGGATTTTAAAGCTGTTTTGATAAATCAAGGAATAGAGTAAAAGATGATTATAATGAATGAAAAGATAGAATATTTAAGCAGAAAAATAAAATTAATAAATGGGCTTAACAAAAGATTAGAGCCATCTCAAGAAAACAGATCGCCCTGGCCGGTTGGCTCAGCGGTAGAGCGTCGGCCTAGCGTGCGGAGGACCCGGGTTCGATTCCCGGCCAGGGCACACAGGAGAAGCGCCCATTTGCTTCTCCACCCCTCCGCCGCGCTTTCCTCTCTGTCTCTCTCTTCCCCTCCTGCAGCCAAGGCTCCATTGGAGCAAGGATGGCCCGGGCGCTAGGGATGGCTCTGTGGCCTCTGCCCCAGGCGCTGGAGTGGCTCTGGTCGCAACATGGCGGCGCCCAGGATGGGCAGATTATTGCCCCCTGGTGGGCAGAGCGTCGCCCTGGTGGGCGTGCCGGGTGGATCCCGGTCGGGCGCATGCGGGAGTCTGTCTGGCTGTCTCTCCCCGTTTCCAGCTTCAGAAAAAATGAAAAAAAAAAAAAAAAAAAACAGATCAATAGAATAAAACTTGACTACAATTTGTCCCCCTGCATAAAAATTAATTCAAAATGGATCAAAGACCTAAATATAAGATCTGAAACAATAAATTACATAGAAGAAAACATAGGTACTAAACTCACGGACCTTGGCCATAGAGAACAACTTATGAATTTAACCTCAAAGGCAAGGGAAGTAAAGGCAAAAACAAATGAATGGGACTATATCAAACCAAAAAGATTGTGCATAGCAAAAGAAACTGATAACAAAACAAACAGACAGCCAATTAAATGGAAGATGATATTTACAAACAACAGTTCCAATAAGGGGTTAATATCCAAAATATATAAAGAACTAAAAAAGCTCAGTAACAAACAAGCAAACAATCCAATTAAAAAATGAGGAGAGGACCTGAACAGACACTTCTCCCAAGAGGACATATAAATGGCCAACAGATACAGTGGTACCTTGAGACACGAACAGACCAACATACAATTTTTTTAAGATATGAGCTGCAACTTGGTCCATATTTTTGTTCGAGATCTGAGTGAAATTCCGAGATATGAGTCGTGATTCAGGAAGCTGCTGCTAGTTGGTGCATTGGCGCATGGGTCCAGTATTGGCAACTTGATACACGAGTTGACTGACTTATGAGCTCGGTTACAGAATGAATTAAATTCTGTCTCAAAGTACCACTGTATATGAAAGATGCTCACCTTTGCTAGCTATTTGAGAAATGCAAATCAAAACTACAATGAGAAATCACCTTACACCACTTAGATTGGTTATTAGTATATAAACAAGACAGGTAATAACAAATGTTGGAGAGGCTGTGGAGAAAAAGGAACCTTCATTCACTGCTGGTGGGACTGCAAATTAGCATAACCATTATGGAAGAAAGTATGTTGGTTCCTCAAAAAATTAAGAATAGAACTACCATGTGACCCAGCAATCCCTCTATTGAGTATCTATCCCAAAAACTTGAAAACATTGGTATGTAAAGACACATGCACCCCAATGCTCATCGTAGCATTGTTCACATTGGCCAAGACATGGAAACAACCAAAATGTCCCTCAGTAGAGGACTGGATAAAGAAGATGTGGTACATATATACAATGGAATAGTACTCAGCCATAAGAAATGATGACATAGTGACATTCATGACAACATGGATGGACCTTGAGAACATTATATTGAATTAAATAAGTAAATCAGAAAAAGCTAAGAACTGTATAATTTTCACACATAGGTGGTATATAAATCTGAGACTCATGGACATAGACAAAAATGAAGTGGTTACCAGGGTGAGGGGGACAGAGAAAGGACAAATATAAGGTGATGGAAAACTATTTGACTTTGGATAATGGGTATACAACATAATAAACAGTTCAAATGTTATAGAAATGTTTACCTACTTGTTATAGAAATGAAATTTATTTACTCTTACTGATCAATGTCACCCTATTAAAGTTGATTTTCTAAATAAAATCCTTAAAATTTTTAATTAAAAATTATCAACACAGAATTTTATAGCTCAGTAAAATATCTTTCAAAAATTAGAGAGAATTAGCCTGACCAGGCGGTGGCACAGTGGATAGAGCGTCGGACTGGGATGCAGAAGACCCAGGTTCGAGACCCCAAGGTTGCCAGCTTGAGCGAGGGCTCATCTGGTTGAGCCCAACATCGCTGGCTCAAGCAAGGGATTACTTGGTCTGCTGAAGGCCCGCGGTCAAGGCACATAAAAAAAAATAGAGAGAGTTAAAGACATTTTCATATTAATGGAAATTGAGAGAGTTTGTCTTTAACAAACACACTTAATTCTAAAAGAAGTTCTCTTGCTGAACAGAAACAACATTAGATGGAAATTCATACACACAAGAAGTATTAAAGGGGACTGGGAAAGATAAATACATGAAAATTTTAACATGATATTTTCTGCCTTCTATTAATTACTTGTGAAAAAACAAACTATATGTATATATACACACTTAATACTACTTAATTATATACTTAAAAATGGTTAAGATGATAAATTTTATAATGTGTTTTTACCACAATAAAAAAGCTATTTAATGAAAAAAGTATAATTTTCTTTTTTTTTTTTTAATTTTTTTAAATTTTTTATTTATTCATTTTAGAGAGGAGAGGGAGAGACAGAGAGAGGAGAGACAGAGAGAGATAAGGGGAGGAGCTGGAAGCATCAACTCCCATATGTGCCTTGACTAGGCAAGCCCAGGGTTTCGAACCGGCAACCTCAGCATTTCCAAGTGGACGCTTTATCCACTGTGCCACCACAGGTCAGGCAGTATAATTTTCTATTGTGGTGATTATAATATATATAGATATATTGATAAAATGTTTAACAACAACATCACAAAGCATAGAATATAAATTAGTGTTACAAACCTTTACATTATTAGAAATTGTACAATATTAATTCTAAGTAGAATGTAACAAATTAAAGATCCATATTGTAATCTCTAGTGCAATCACTTAAAAATAATGCTTCAGGTATAGCTAGAAAGTTATAAGATTAAAATAAAACATTAAAAATCTAGTTAACTCAAAAGTAAACAGGAAAAAAGAAAAATGTAATAAAAAAGGACAAATAGAAAACAAATAGCAAAATAGTAGACTTAGAATTCTACTTCTAACCATATTGGAGTAACTAGTACTAAAACAACCTTCCTGACATAAATAAATATAAAACCAAACAAATTACTTTAGATCACCTTTTTCAGGCAGTGGACAATAGATAGCACATCATGACTGCAAACCTTGAGAGAAAGAAAACTCATGGGGTAAGCCTCATATTCACCCAGCAATCTCACTGGAAACAATTGTCCAACTGCTGGGCATAAAGTTGGGGTCTGAGCAGATCAAGATGATCCCACTTGTGGGAGACTGCAAGCTGACAGAGTCCTTGCAGTTTATATTTGTGGGAGACAGAGGTGTGGGGGACTGGCAGTAAGCTGACAGAGTCCTTGCTGCCCATCCCCCCACCTCACTTGCTTACGTTGCTAGAGGCTAAACTGTTCCACACAACCTCTGATTGTCTGATTAAGTTGGTGAAGGCAATTCACATGCCCTTCCCCACACCTCCATGTTAGCTGTAATGCTGATAGTTTCTACTCTCCCATCCCCCATGTTCCTCAAAGAGACTGGAGGCAGTTTTCGTTTTGCAAATGAGTTTGCTTTACACCATAAAAATAAAGCTTTTGGAGTGAAGGCGTTTTTTGGTAAGTCATCAGACACCAGAAGACCTCCCCATCCCATCCTTTTTCTTTCTGTGTTTATTTTCTAATCCTCCACCGTTCCCACCCAAGACCTGCAAAATTACGAGTTGTGCTGCGATATCCACTGACCTAAGGAGGCAAAAATCAGAGTTCAGATTGGTTAAGGCAAGTCATCAGAGAAAAAGTGATTTGCAGAAAAGTAGGCCCCTGGAGTCCATGTGAGAGGTACTATGTGAATATCTGACTGAGGACAAGGCTCTGTATATGTTCGGAGAAAGAGCAAGCAAGGTTTACCAGATAGCACTATGAAATTGACATGGGAAGAGATATTAGAGGACAAGTAATATTAAAGGAAAAGCAGAATTCCTAGCCCTTTCAGAATGGAGAGACTCACTAATTCTTTGACAATATCCCTGGCATTCTGTTGAGATACCAGAGAGCCATACCACACAAGTAAGGACCCAGCTCTAGTATAAGAACTATTGTAGATCCACCCTAACAAAGCCTGAAAACAAGACCACAAGGGAGAAGGAGTTTGAATTTTAAGTGTTGCCAAGATATAGGGGCTTGAAAAACAATCTTGTCATTTCACAAATCTGAACAAAGCATAAATCAAAGCCTACAAAAATTTAAGGTGACCAGCCAGTAATTAAGCTGCCTATTAAAATAAGAATCACTACTATTCAGATAAAAAAGATAACCGAATCCAGAAACTCTACACTATTTTTATTTGCAATGTCAGTTTTCCATTAAAAAGTCACCACATACATAAAACACAAAAATGTTATCCAGTCAAAAATGAATAAATAATTAAAATCAGCTAATAGAAACCAGACCAGAAAAAGCCCAGATGTGACTTAGCAGACAGACTTTAAAGTGCCTATTTTAATTGTAAAGAAAAATATATATGTAGTTTTAATGAGTAAACAGATAAGGAATCTTAGTGGAGAAATAAAAATTAAAATAAATTAACACATGCACGTGTGTGTAACTGCACACACACACACACAATAGTAATTCTAGAACTGAAACAAAAAATTCACTAGATGGGCTTAAGAAAACTATAAAAGAAAGAACACTAAACTTGAATACTGATGAATAAAAATAATTCAATTTGAAGAAAAAAGGAAAGAAATTTATGAAAAAAATTAATAGAGCCTAATGGATCTTTGGGACAATATGATATAACCTAATGTACATATAACTAAGTCTTGAATGAGACTGGGACAGAAAAAGTGTCTAAAGAAATAATTGCCAAAAGTGGTGATGAAAAATATCAACTGTAAAACTAAGGCGATAAAAAAATAAAAACTTACACAGTATAAGTTGGATAATAAAATTAAATTAAAATCTATAGTATTAAATTCTTATATTAGAGAAAAAAGAAAGATTTAAAGTCAATTATCTAAGTTTTCACCTCAAAAAGCTAGAGAAAAAAAGAGCAAATTAAATGCAAATTAAGTAACAGGAAAGAAATAAGCATCAGAGTAGAAATCAGCAGACAATAGAAAAAATTAACAATGCCAAAAGTCTTTTTTTCTTTTAAATAATTAATAAAACTAATGAACATCTACCAAGAATAATTAAGAAAAAGGGAAACACAAATTAACAATATCAGAAATAAAAGAGAAGCATCACTACAGAGCCTACAGACCTTATATGGAAAATAAGATTATATTATGAACAACTTTATGCCAATATATTTGACAATTTAAATAAAATGGGAAAATTCCTTTAAAAAACAACTTAAAAATAGCTCAAGAAGCAACAGAAAATCTGAATAGCCTTAGATATATTTTTAAAATTAAATATATAATAAAAATGTCCCATGAAGAAAGCTCCAGGCCCAGTTGAGTTGACTGGTAAGTTCTGTCAACCTTCAAGGAAGAGAATATAAATATTACACATACTCTTTCAGAAAAAATAGAAAAGAATGCTTCCACCTTATTTTATGAGCCAGCTTAAATTAACCCTGATACCAAAATCAGACAAGGACATTGCAAAAAAAAAAAAAAAAGTTACAAAACAATAGCCCAAATCCTCAACTGTATAATTAAGTATGGCAAAGGATAGTGTTTTTAACAAATGATGCTGGAATAACTAGATAAACATATTGAAAAAATGAACATTATTTTCTCCCTGACACAATGTGAAATGAATCATAGACTTCAGTATAAAAACTTAAAGCTATAAAAATTTTGTGGCCTTGGGAGTGGACAAGTATTTCATATATGGGACAAAGAAAGAATTAAACATACAAGAAAATTTTGCTAAATTGGAATTCCATAATTACAACTTTCTGCTCTACAAATTATAAGTCCATTAATAGGAGAAAGCATAAAAAATTGTGGGATAGTGATACCATGGAGAACAGTCAGAAGTTTTTTAAATGAACTACTGAAACATAACATGGATGAGTACTAGACACATGTTAAGCTTACAAAGCCAGACAGCATAAAAATTAATGAAATCTTGCCAGCCATGTGCAACAATACTGATGGATATAGAGAGTATAATGTTGAATAAAATAAGAGGGACAAAGAAAGACAAATACCACGTGATTTTCACTCACATGTGGAATCTAAAAAGAAAGACAAATGAACAAATAAACAGAAACAAATTCATCAATCCAGAGAATAAACTGATGGTTGTCAGAGGGAAGAAGGGTGGGAAGATAGGTGGAAAAGAGAAAGAGGATTAAAAAGCACAATCTTCCAGCCCTGGCCGGTTGGCTCAGCGGTAGAGCATCAACCCAATGAGTGGAAATCCCGGGTTCAATTCCCAGCCAGGGCACACAGGAAAAGCAACCATCTGCTTCTCCACCCTTTCTCCTCTCCTTTCTCTCTATTTCTCTCTTCCCCTCCCACAGCTAAGGCTAAGAGCATCGCCCCCTGGTGGGCACGCCGGGTGGATCCCAGTCAGGCACATGCGAGAGTCTTGTCTGCCTGCCATCCCCCACTTCTCACTTTGGAAAAATACAAAAAAAAGGGGACAATCTTCCAGTTATAAAATAAGTCATAGGGATATAAAGTATAGTCTAGGAAATATAGTCAGTAATAACATTAGAATGATATGTAGTATATGTACTGATGGGTGATAAGTAGACTTATTATGACGATCACTTCATAAGGTATATGAATGGTAAATCGCTGTTGTATACTTGAAACTACTATGATATAGTATGTCAACTATAATTAAAAATAAATTTTAAAAAGGGGACAGACACAAGAATACATATGAAGTTTAAGAACAGGCAAAATGTTCTATGATGATAGAAATTAGAACAGTGGAAAATTAGCCTTTGGGAAATGGGGACTGACTGTCAAGAGACAAAAGAAGACTCTGAATGACAGAAATTTCTAGATCTTATCTGAGGTCTGCTTTTATTAAAACTAATCAAATTGTACACTTCAGAACTTTGCATTTTATGAAATATAAATTTTACTTCAATTTTTTAAAGTGACAACATGAGAAAAAAATTTTCAGTTTCTGTCAGTTTATGTAATTTTCCATCTAGACTTCCGAAGGTAACAAGTACCAGGTAAAATTAAGCTCAAGTGACCTATGCATCTTACTTAAACTCATTTATGGACTATAACATACCTAAAATCGAAGGTTACAAAATTCATCCATTTAATATTCTACAAATTAGGTGTAGTCACAATACAAAGATACAACAAGGGCAGCAGGTAGCCAACAGCATGGGGTTTACCTTGCCATCTGATTCTTCACCTATGATAGGTGAAGCGAACTTCCAAGAAAAGCCCACCTGAACCCTCTGGAAACCAAAAAATGTCCATAAACTTTCAGGCTTTGTCACCATAAATGAGGCATAATGACTCCAGACACAAAAGTTATCATCAAGACAACAGCCAGGGCCAATTCAAAAGTAATCATTCCTTTGGTAGACCCATCAAAGTCACTTGAGTTAGTGAGACTGACCTTACTCAACATTAACCCACGATTCTAAGCAAGCTAACGTGGAGATGAACTTTTTTGTCCGGCTGGCTACAAAAACACATGTATGAATTCCTTCTTGCTCCCCCTCATGCTAGCCTGTGCTTCTTCCTGTTTCTTTTCTTTTTCACACATGCACAAATAGTCACGTCGTCATATGAGACAAGTGAACACTGAGTCTTATGGGTAAAAAAAACAGATGTTTTGCAATTTTCCTTTTCAAAACCATATTTTATATCAAGTTCTTCTATGGATTTACAGCCAATGAAGAGATATTACTACATTAGCTCATGAAGGGGGATGATAAAAACTGGAAAGGAAGACACAGACAAGGCAAAGAGAAGCTATCCAGAAGGCTGCAATTGGAGAAGCATGACAAATGGGCAGCGCAGTCTTAGAGGGTTCCGGCAGAACGGCAGATTGCCTGACTGGGAGAGATTCTCCACAGCTGGAGCATCACACACACCATCTGGAATTTTTTAAATTTGCTTTCCCCAGGTGATCTGATTCTCAGAGTGTCAGTGGAGATGAGAAAAGGAGTAATTGTATAGCTCAGAACAGCTCCAAATGCTCCCCAAATTAGTTAATAAAATCTTGTTTTGAATCAGTTTCAGCCTCTCCTCTAAATTGAACCCCTAGTTTTGTGTTGCTGTTTCTCCACAAAGGATGAAATGATAGGAGCTTAACCCCTGAAGGTTTTCTGTACAGTGGAACAAAACAGGATTCCCAGCATGGTGGTCAAAAATGATGCTCCAACTGTCGGATCTGGTCCAAATATCCCAATACAGGCCAACAAAGCTTCATTTTCAGTCTCCCACCTCTTGACTAGTCTTAGCACGAGTTTCAGTTGTTGCCAAATGGAGAGCCTACACACTGAGATCCCCAGTTTTCTTTTCCATGTGGTCCAAACTCCAGATTTAAAACAATAAAGGAAAATATAATCTTTAAAAATACACACAACAGCAAACTTTCAGAATAATGAAAGGCTTTGGTTTTCTTGCTTTTGCAGCATATCTATCTACGTCTATAAATACATAACTAGGATGCAGTGGTGAGTGGGGATATGAAATATAAAAAAGAATTAGAACTTGCTGGGGAAGCAATAAAAGGTAGCAGGAAAGGGATTGTGCTTTATCGTCTGTCTTCATTTCTGCCCCCACCCCACTTATTTTTATATACCAGAAGAATGAAAGCAAACTTTTCCTGTAACAGGCCAGATAGAAACTATTGCAGGTATTGTGGGCCATGCAGGTTCTCTCCCAACTACTGAACTCAGCCATTATAGCAAAAAACAAAAACAAACAAAAAACACCACAGACATTATGTAAATGAATGAATATGGCTTTGTTTCAACATATGAAAACGGAAATTGGGATTTCATATACTTTTCATATATCACAAAATGTTCTTTCGATATTTTTTCAACCATTAACTATTTAAAATTTTAAAAATCATTCTTATCTTGCAAATTATACAAAAGCAGTCAACAGACTAGATTTGGCTTATGGGTCATGTTTTGCCAATCCCTGTCTAATACCAATAAAGACCATTATTCAAGGTTCAGTTCCAGAACTGTGCAATGATTATAGCAAGAAGTCTCACATGACTCCTCAGAGTAGATTTTTAATTATTTGTTTCATCCTACCATGAGGAACTGTGGTAAATGCTTCATTCTCAGATCAACAGATGCCAGAGGTCCAAATAAATGTGTATCTAATATAAATTCCTTCTTCAATTTTAAACTTTCAAAAATTTTTTACTTTACCTATTTTTAATGTATCTTGTTCTATTCTTGCTGGCCTCAAGAAAGGGTAGTCTCTCGATGATCACAGTTTCAAGTATCTACTAGTGCTTTACCAGTACATTTCTTTTCCTCTTCTCTTGTCTTCTTCTCCTCCTTCTTTCTGCCTTCTCCCTCTTTCTTCTTCCTTCTTTCCTCTTTCTTCTTCCTCCTCCTTCTCTTCTTCCTCCTTTTCCTCCTTCTCCTCCTTCTTCTTTTTCATCATCTCCTTCTCTCTCTCTCTCTTTCTCTCTCTGTAAACACTAACATGTGCACCTAAATAAGCATACTTACTATGGTAGGCTTCTTTGCTAGAAATAATAAATTCATATGACATTTTTTTAATTTTATTTTTTTTAATGGGGCGACATCAATAAATCAGGATACATATATTCAAAGATAACAAGTCCAGGTTATCTTGTCGTTCAATTATGTTGCATACCCATCACCCAAAGTCAGATTGTCCTCTGTCACCTTCTATCTAGTTTTCTTTGTGCCCCTCCCCCTCCCCCTTTCCCTCTCCCTTTCCCCCCTCCCCCCGTAACCACCACACGCTTATCAATGTCTCTTAGTTTCATTTTTATGTCCCACCAACGTATGGAATAATGCAGTTCCTGGTTTTTTCTGATTTACTTATTTCGCTTCGTATCATGTTATCAAGATCCCACCATTTTGCTGTAAATGTTCCGATGTCATCATTTCTTATGGCTGAGTAGTATTCCATAGTGTATATGTGCCACATCTTCTTTATCCAGTCATCTATTGACGGGCTTTTTGGTTGTTTCCATGTCCTGGCCACTGTGAACAATGCTGCAATGAACATGGGGCTGCATGTGTCTTTATGTATCAATGTTTCTGAGTTTTGGGGGTATATACCCAGTAGAGGGATTGCTGGGTCATAAGGTAATTCTATTTTCAGTTTTTTGAGGAACCACCATACTTTCTTCCATAATGGTTGTACTACTTTACATTCCCACCAACAGTGGATGAGGGTTCCTTTTTCTCCACAGCCTCTCCAACATTTGCTATTACCTGTCTTGTTAATAATAGCTAATCTAACAGGTGTGAGGTGGTATCTCATTGCATTTTGATTTGCATTTCTCTAATAACTAAAGAAGATGAGCATCTTTTCATATATCTGTTGGCCATTTGTATTTCTTCCTGGGAGAAGTGTCTGTTCACGTCCTCTTCCCATTTTTTTATTGGATTGTTTGTTTGTTCATATGACATTTTGATATATGAGCTGGGTGCAAAATAACTGGGTAAAAAAAGAACAATAGGCAAGGACAGCTTGTAATTTATAACTAACTTTTGGCACAGTATTTGTCACAAAGTTTGCACTGAGGGAACCATTCCTAGATAAAGGTGCCATGTTAGGATCTAATGCTACAGATATAGTCCTGCCCTCAAAAAAATTTACAACCTATTTGGAGAGGTATAAGAGACATATAGAATTGTTTAAAATTCTACAGAAAATGCTAACATGGGCAACAATAAAGAATTCAAGGTAATTAAATGTCTGGTGGCAGGTACAATTGACAAATAATCCAGTAACTCAGAGAAGGCTGAGGACTGGAGTAGTGGTTTACAGAACACAGTCCTACACAGAGAGCCCTGCCAAAGAGAAACCTGGATGTTGAGAAAGGAGTGGTGAGAGATAGGATGATGATGAGAAAGAATTAGAGCATTAAGAAAATCTGTCTGCCCATGGCAAAGGGAGCCCATCAGTTGAAAAATAATCCAAAACAGACCCAGACAGCATAATGTCCAACAATCTAACATCTCTTTATAATCTATCTGTGGCAATAATCAATGAACATTGAATCACGAAATTCTTTTGAGATGATCTAATCCTATACATTAATTGTTTAGATAAGTCTTCAATCCACAGGGGTAAACTAACTTACACAAAGTCACAGAATGAGAGAGTGGCAGAGTCTAGGACTCCAACCCTAGTAACTCTATCTCCCAGATGGTCCAGTATGCTATCCATCATACCACACTGCCTTTACATTAAGACATTAAGTCCTCTCAAGTGATGTGTATCCATTCATTTTACTCTCTTAGAAATTTTCAAAAATTGCCTTTCAGTATCTGAACTTATAATTTTAGATTTGAAAGTTCGATACTTAAAAGACAAATGTAGCAAGGTTTTGTTGTTTATCAGTATAGAAAATAGATATCATCATAGGTCCTGGCATCAGACAGATCTACAGGTAAATTCTAGCATTGCCATTACTGATTGCATGGCCTTGAGCAAGTTATTTTACCTCTCTAACCTCAGGTTTTACATCTTTAAAATAGAGTAATAGCGCCTCCCACCAATGACTGTCGTGAAAATTAACATTTTAAATGTAAAGTATGTAGTACAGGTCCTGAAATATAATAAACACTCAATAAATGTTAACTATAATAAATGCTCACTATTGTTAAAGAAAGCCTTCAAAGCACTCACCGCCTCCCATACTTTCTGACCATGAGGGCATCATAGCATAGTATAAAATGGTAAAATAGACTCTGGGGACTCGCCTCTACCACTTACAAGCTGTGGGAGTTTAGGCAAATTACTTGAGCTATCTATTTCTCAATTCCTTACCTGTAAATAGGGCTGCTGGAAGATTAAATGAGATGTTTATCTTTAAAAACTGGAAATGTTTCAAAATAGAAGTATTTGTTAATAAAAATTAACTTACAGAAATTTCCATTTACTGAGAAATATTAGAGAAAATTTTTGGCTTTTTCCCATGGTCAGAAATGAGATACTGATTATATAGGTTTAAAAAGTAAACTTATGGTAGCAGTGTGAAGAGGTAAGAGAATAAGTAGAAACTGCTCTAAGACTTCTCTCAATTTACCACCAAAACCCTTATCAGGAGGTTTTCTGCATCAATTAGAGCCAGAATTGGATTTTATTGATTATAAGATAGAATCCTAACCAATACTCTAAGGTAGTGTTTTATTTTATAATAATAAGATTAAGCTATGCACAATGTTTTTTATTTGACAATAACTTACTTTCCAGATGTTAGATTAGCTAGGAGGTACATGCCAGTTACTTCCAGTCTCCCTGCTCCTATCAAACCCCAGGTGACAGAGTGATAAGGGAGAAGTTATATGACTTCAATCTGTGTGAGAAAGTAAACTGCACATAACTAGTTCTTTCTAGTCAGAAAGAAGAATAAAATATACCACTCTTCCAACCCACCCTTCTTTCCTCACAGATACTTGGTATCCAGTAGCTGAATTTTCTCATTACACTTTTTAAGAGCATTTTTAAATAAAATGTTTTTCTGTTGCATTTTCCCCAACTTTCCATCCCTCTGTTAACCACCAATACAAAAGCCTAAAGGCCCAGTCTCAGCACCACGGCCTTCAAACAGGGTGAAAATCATAGATCTGGAACCAGGGGACCCACTGAGATTGCTGCCAATAATCTGTCCATAGGCACAGCCAATGGTCAGAGCCAGAAGTCATGAAATAAGCAAAGTTAATATCCAGGATCTGAGCCAAGGGCCATAAAACAAAGTTGGCAAGGAAAGGCGAGGAAGGGAAATGGGTGTCAAATCTAAGCCAAAGGAGTTACAAACACCTCATATCACCAGAACCACCAAGAGGCCATTGCAAAACTGTAACTGCTGCTTTAGGTATAGCCTCATTAAAGAATTCTGACCAATGGTTGGGCCCTGAGAACCAGGCAGCTTAGTTTAGAAGGGAACATTCTTTGTTCTGTGACTCCTCCTTTGTTCTGTGGTTAGCCAATTCACCTATTTTTCTATAGCTTGTCTTGTCATGGTGCATTCTAGCAAGATAGGCTTAGATGTGAGTCCATTCCTCCTGGGATTCTATAAACCTCAGCTAGCTCATTCATACAATGATGATAGTAGTTATTTTCTTTCTTTCTTTCTTTCTTTCTTTCTTTCTTTCGAAAGTTAAATTTAACAAGGTGACATTAATCAACAAGAGTACACAGATTTTGGGTAAACATCTCCACCTCATTTGGACAGTTGATGATGTTGTATACCCATCACCCAAAGTCAAATCATCCTCTATCACCTTATAATTGTTCCTCTTTACCTTTCCCCCAACCCTCTCCCCTTCACCTTTATGGATTTAAGGATTGTATGAGAATACATGTGAAAATCTTGAAGATCTGACAAAATAAAAATAAATTTTTGTAAGACACACTATAAGCAAAGTTAAAAGATAAAATATAACATTTAACAAAAATGTTAATATCCCTAAAATTCAAAAACTTCTACAAATATGAAAAATACAAATAATACCCACACAGAGAAAAAATGGCAACAGGTACATAAGGCAATTCACTTAAGACAGATAAGATGTTCAACCTCACTAGAAATCTGGACATTGCAAACTGAACAGGGAGATTCTGCTTTGCAGCTTGGCAAGAATTCAAAAGGTTGACAATACCCATGTTGGCAAGAGTGTGGGAAAAAGGAAACTCACATATGTAGCTGGAGGAAGTATAAACCTTTTAGGTAGGCAATTTGCCTGTAACATTTAAAATGTGAATAACATTTATTCTATCAATTCTACTGCTAGTAAACTATCAGTCAGAAATAGTACTATATATTCATAAAAATACATACGTAGGATGTACAGTAAAATAACTAGGTTAATTTTGCATAAATGTGGACCCATATATAAATGTTATACTTATACCTCTGCTATATATATATATATTATATATACACACAAAAATATGTTTAAATGTGAATAAGAAAAGGTCTGGAAGTTTATACAACTGTTATGGTATCAATTCTTGGTAAGTAGGATCAGAGAACATAGGATTTGTGAAGATATGTTAAATGTATATATACACACACACATACAGTATATACTATAATTTTCTCTAACCAAATAAACTTCTTTCATAATTTTTAAAGTTTATTTTCAATTACTAATACAATATTATATTAGTTTCTGGTGTACAACATGGTTATTAGACATTTATATACCTTACAAAGTGATTACCTGATGAAATAACTAGTGTTTCATAATCTTTAAAGAAAAAATGTTTACAGATTACAAAGCAAAATATAAGTGTTATTATTCTTATATTTTATCAACCAAAAAAAATTTAAGGTGATTATATATGTAAAGTGTTATTATGCTTTATCAAAAATTTCTTACCTAAAATTATTTTTGAGTCAAGGAAAAACAACAAAAGAAGTTGTGTTAAACCTTCAATATGCATTAAAATGAGGCAATTCTGGCCCTGGCCGGTTGGCTCAGTGGTAGAGCGTCGGCCTAGTGTGCGGAGGACCCAGGTTCGATTCCCGGCCAGGGCACACAGGAGAAGCGCCCATTTGCTTCTCCACCCCTCTGCCGCGCTTTCCCTCTCTGTCTCTCTCTTCCCCTCCCGCAGCCAAGGCTCCATTGGAGCAAAGATGGCCCGGGCGCTGGGGATGGCTCTGTGGCCTCTGCCCCAGGTGCTAGAGTGGCTCTGGTCGCAACATGGTGACGCCCAGGATTGGCAGAGCATCGCCCCCTGGTGGGCAGAGCGTCGCCCCTGGTGGGCGTGCCGGGTGGATCCCGGTCGGGCGCATGCGGGAGTCTGTCTGACTGTCTCTCCCTGTTTCCAGCTTCAGAAAAATGAAAAATAAATAAATAAATAAATAAAATGAGGCAATTCTAAATTTAAAGTGTAGAATGATAGCTCTCTTTAGAAATAATATAATCTGAAAAAATTTTCTTATAAATTTTAGAAAGTCTTGCCTTTTTACTATTATTCTCATGCTTAAAGCATATTAGGCATTAATATTATTCCTAGAAAATTACTCCATCTCTGACCTATTTGTCTTCTAAAGCAATTACCCTAAACTGAAATGTACTTCTTTTTATATCTTCCCTGTGCTCAGTTTGTCAGATCATTTTAAATTTGAACATATTTCTTTCATGTACAAGATCACCAGCTCAATTTTGTGAGATAAGCAAATTAAACGTACATTCTTTCTACTTCATCATTGAAGGTAAATAGAAATGGTACAAGTTTATCAAAAAACAAGAATTCCATGCCCTGGCCAGTTGGCTCAGTGGTAGAGCATCGGCCTGGCATGCAGGAGTCCCAGGTTTGATTCCGGGCCAGGGAACACAGGAGAAGCTCCCATCTGCTTCTCCACTCCTCCCCCTCTCCTTTTTCTCTGTCTCTCTCTTCCCCTCCCGCAGCCGAGGCTTCACTGGAGCAAAGATGGCCCGGGTGCTGAGGATGGCTCTGTGGCCTCTGCCTCAGGTTCTAGGATGGCTCTGGATGCAACAGAGTGATGCCCCAGAGGAGCAGAGCATCGCCTCCTGGTGGGCATGCCGGTGGATCCCGGTTGGGCGCATGCGGGAGTCTGTCTGACTGCCTCCCCGTTTCCAGCTTCGGAAAAATGAAAAGAAAAAAAAAAAAACCAACAAGAATTCCAATAAACCGTGTTAAGCTCAGAGGTAACTAGAGCCTTTAGTGTGCCCTTTGTCCCTTTCTATATGCCCAGTTCTCCTTTGGTGCTGCCTCCCAAGGTACCTCAAGCTCCCTCCCAACAAAGCCTGCTTTCAGGAAAAAAAATCTTAAAAAATGTATGTTAATTAGCAAAAAATATACAAAAGAATAAAGCTGTAACTGCTACATTTTAGAAACCTTTTTTTTTTTTTTTTTAGAGAAAGAGACAGAGAGGGAGAATAGGGAGGAGAGATGAGAAGCATCAACTTATATTTGCTTCACGTTAGTTATTTATTGATTGCTTCTCATATGTGCCTTGACGGGGGGACTCCTGTCAAGCCAGTGACCCCTTGCTCAAGTCAGTGACCTTGGACTTTAAGACATCAACCTTTGGGCTCAAGTCAACAACCCCATGCTCAAGTCAGTGACCTCAGGGTTTCAAACCATAGATGTGAGCGTTCTGAATAGACATTCTATCCACTGCAACACCACTGGTCAGGCCAGAAATCAACTTTTTAAATTCCACATGAGTGTCCAATATTGCCAAATACTGTATATCATGTGAACCAAATTGCTGGGCTCTGTCCTCAGAGAAGATGGAGAATACTGAAATAAACAAGCAGTACACTAAAGTATGGTAATTGCTACAGTAGAGTTAATAAACAGTGTTATTAGAGAAGGGGTCTAACCTAGTGCAAAGAACCAGGGAATTACAGGAGAATGAATATCTAAGCCAAGGATTAAAGAATGAGTGGACATCAACTAGATAAAGGTAGGTAGAAAGAAATAAAGACATGAAAACATCTTCCTGACACCTCTAAAAATCACATTACCCCATTCATCCAAAATATATGTCTGACTCTACAAGCAGTGAAGTTGGGAACAAAATTCAAGCCTTCTAACTTCTAGTTCTTTTCATCATTTAGAATACTATTTCCCTCACTTCCTCCCTTCTCTTCAGCTTCAAGTGATTATAAAAAAAATAACTGAAATAGTAAAGTAAAAATTCACCAAAATCACAAATGCAAGGCAGGAAGTAAACAGGTGTAGGCAGGCAGCTGGGGAAATGGCTTTGTAAAACTTTCTCTAGAGAACAAATATTTGGGACAAAACAGAATTCCCAGCAGCAGTATAGATGCCCCTAAAGATTGTAGCTTTGGCAGGGCAGTAAATATTCAACCCCAATATCCAAATAGAACAAATATCTAAATAGTCTCTGCCAAACCAAGATTATAAACTTCTACTCTAGCTTCTGAAGTAAAAAATAGCCAGCAATAAATTTATCCATTTTCAGCTAGGCAATACTTAGAGGGAAATATATAACTTTAAATGACTCTGCTAGAAAAAAGATCTCAAATCAATAACTTAAGCTTTCACCTTAAAAACCTAGAAAATGAAGAAGAAACTCAACCCAAAGTAGAGAAGACAGGAAATAATAAAGATTAGACTGCAAATCAATTAAATGGGAAATAAATACAAACAAAAACGCTTCCCAGAAAAAGTAAAAAAAAAAAAGTCAAAGTTTTAGCAACACTCAAAAGAAAAACAATGAGAAGACAAATCATCAAAATCAGTAATGAAAAAGAACACATCCCCACTGATCCTACAGAAACTAAAAGACTTATAAGAATAAACAATAATTTTATGTCAAGACATTAGACAACTTAGATAAAATGAACAATTTTGTAGAAAGACACAAATGACCAAAATTGACTCAAGAATAGAAAATTGACAGGAATAAACAGAAATTTAAATAGACCTATAATGAGTAAAGACTGAATTAGTAATTTTTAAAAATCTTTGCTAAAAAATAAAAAACAACACTATACCCAGCTGGCTTTACTGGTGAATCTTATGAAACTTTTAGGAAGAAACATTGCCAATCCTTCATAAATTCTTACAGAAAATCAAGGAGTAGGGAATACTTCCCAACTCATTCTATGAGGCCAGTGTTTCCTGGGGGATACACTCTTAAACCTGAGCTAAACAAAACAGGATCACAGAACTCAGTTAGCTCTGCTACCTCTGAGTTCCATATGGATTGTTAGGGCCAATTAGAAACCTGAACATGTTGTCCAACTACAGGTTAAGAAAGCTCTAGAACAGGGGTCCCCAAACTTTTTACACAGGGGGCCAGTTCACTGTCCCTCAGACCATTGGAGGGCCGGACTATAAAAAAAAAAACTATGAGGCCCTGGCCGGTTGGCTCAGTGGTAGAGCGTTGGCCTGGCATGCAGAAGTCCCGGGTTCGATTCCCAGCCAGGGTACACAGGAGAAGTGCCCATCTGCTTCTCCACCCCTCCCCCTCTCCTTCGTCTCTGTCTCTCTCTTCCCCTCCCGCAGCCGAGGCTCCGTTGGAGCAGAGATGGCCTGGGCTCTGGGGATGGCTCCTTGGCCTCTGCCCCAGGCGCTAGAGTGGCTCTGGTGGCGGCAGAGCGATGCCCCAGAGGGACAGAGCATCGCCCCCTGGTGGGCAGAGCATCGCCCCCTGGTGGGCATGCCGGGTGGATCCCGGTCGGGCGCATGTGGGAGTCTGTCTGACTGTCTCTCCCCGTTTCATTTTAAAGTAAAAAAACAAAACGGGAACAAATACAATATTTAAAATAAAGAACAAGTAAATTTAAATCAACAAACTGACCAGTATTTCAATGGGAACTATGCTCCTCTCACTGACCACCAATAAAAGAGGTGCCCCTTCTGGAAGTGCGGCGGGGGCCGGATAAATGGCCTCAGGGGGCCGCATGTGGCCCGCGGGCCATAGTTTGGGGACCCCTGCTCTAGAACCAACCTGGATCTCAAAAGTCCTTTAAATATATAAGGCCATCTCATAGGAAAAGTGAGAACAGCTACCTAAAAATATCATAAGAGAACTTTTTGTTTTCCTATCTCTGCCTAGAAAGGTTAGTAACTGAAATATTTTGGCTTATAGGGCTATACTGGGGGACCAAGTCATAGCTAGGTCTCTCGGTTCCCTAACCTATAGATTTTGGACATCCTTATTGGTTTAGGTGATATCTCATATGGGAGGTTACTACACCTGTGGAAAACAAGTGATTTTTCCAGTTAAGAAATAAAAACATATTTAAAAGTATGTGCCGAAAAAGAACTTTTTCTTTTCCCTCTCCTTTTTTATGTACTTACATGTATTATATGCACACTATAGTTAAATCTATATAATACTAATACTCAACTTCACACTTGTGAGTGATGATGAAAAGTGTTTAGCTAAATCGGCATAAAATGGCAAAGATAGTAACAGCCATATTGAGAATTTACTTAGTACTCAGAGCTGTCACGGATCATCTCATCTGTTGTTCACACTGCCCATGCTTGTTGCCATCTAAAGAGGGTAATGTAGACACTGCAACTACTATAACTGTAGCAGCTTCTTATTTGGTAAACTGGAAAAAAATAACTATTTCTTTGGACAAATTACATTGGAATATTTTGTCCATAATAAAGACAGGAAAAGTGGTGTAGAGGCAGAAAAACAAAGGAATCCATATGTCTAGGTACTGAGCAGATTTCGGGAAAGTATAGAGAAAATTCTTCCAGTACTATTGTCCAGAGCAATTTAGAGAGACATATTTAGAGATTTTTAAAAAACTTTTTCTATGTATTAAGAATGTAACAACACCAAAAGCATAATCTATAAAGGAAAAGCAAAACGATAAGTGAAATTCATCCAAAGTAAGAATTTCTGCTCGCCTGACCTGTGGTGGCGCAGAGGATAAAGCGTTGACCTGGAAATGCTGAGGTCACCGGTTCGAAACCCTGGGCTTGCCTGGTCAAGGCACATATGGGAGTTGATGCTTCCAGCTCCTCCCCCCCCCCTTCTGTCTCTCCTCTGTCTCTCCCTCTCCTCTCTAAAATGAATAAAAAATAAAAAAATAAAAATAAAGAATTCCTGCTCTTTGAAAGACACTGTTTAAAGAATAAAAAGGCAAGCCACAGACTAAGAGAAAATATTTCCAAATCACATATCTGATAAAGACTTTTACCTAGAATATACAAAAAACTCTCAAAACTCAATAATAAATAAACAAACCAATTTTTTAAATAGACAAAATAATTGAACATATACTTCTTCAAATATAATATACTGACGGCAAAAAGCTTATGAAATGATATTCAACACATTTTTTCATTAGGGAAATGCAAATGGAAACCACAATGACTATCGGCCCTGGCTGGTTGGCTCTGTGGTAGAGTCTCAGCCCAGCATATGAATGTCCCTGGTTTGATGCCAGGTAAGGGCACACAGCTTATCCACGCCCTCCCCTTCTCTCCCTCTCTCCTCCTCCTGCAGCCAGTGGCTCAATTGATTTAAGTGCATCAGTACAGGCGCTGATGATGGTCCCCTGGAGCCTCCACTTGAGGCGCTAAAAATAGCTCAGTTGCAAGCATAGCTACAGGTGGGCAAAGCATCAGCACCAGATGGGGGTTTCTGGGTGGATCCCGGTCGGGGCACATGTGGGAGTCTGTCTCTCTATCTGTCCTCCTCTCATTTGGAAAAGAAGAAGAAAAAAAGAAAAGAATATAACCATTAAAATGGCTAAAATACAAAGACTAATCAAACCAAGTATTAACAAGAATGTGAAGCAACTAAAACTTCCATACAATACTGGAAAGTAAAGTGGAAAGTAAAATGATTATAACCAGTATATATAGAGAAAAAGGAACCCTCATTCACTGCTGGTGGGAATGTAAATTAGTACAACCGTTATGGAAGAAAGTGTGATGGTTACTCAAAAGGTTAAGAATAGAATTACCATATGACTCAGCAATTCATCTACTGGGTAACTACACCCAACTCTCAAAAACATTGGTATGTAAAGACACATGCACCCCTATGTTCATCACAGCATTATTCACAGTGGCCAAGACATGGAAACAACCAAAGTGTCCCTCTATAGAGGATTGGATAAAGATGTGGTACATATATACAATGAAATACTACTCAGCCATAAGAAATGATGACATAGTGACATTTACAACAACATAGATGGGTCTTGAAAACGTTATACTAAGTGAAATAAGTAAATCAGAAAAAGCTAAGAATTGTATGATTTCACACATAGGTGTTATATAAAACTGAGACTCATGGACATAGTGAAGTGGTTATTAGGGGGAAAAGGATGTGGGGATAGGGGAGAGCATGGGGGAAGGGTGTAAAGAGGGATAAATATAAGATGACGGAAAATGATTTGACTTTGGGTGATGGGTATACAACATAATCAACAGTTCAAATGCTATAGAAATGTTTACCTGAAACCTATGTACTCTTGTTGATCAATGTCACCATATTAAAGTTAATTTTGTAAATAAAATAGAAAAAGGTTTGGTAGTTTCTTTAAAAGTTAAACATATACTTGCCAAAGGAATAAAAGTATATATCCATACAAAGATTTGTACAAGAACATTCATAGCACTTTTATTTGTGATTGTCAAAAACTTAAAAAAAAAAAGATGACCATCAACAAGTAAAAGGATTACTGAATCATGGTATACTGATAGGATAGATTATTATTCAGCAATAAAAAGCAATGAACTATTAATATGTACGACAACATGGATGAATCTCAAAATTATACTGAGTGAAAGAAGCCAATATAGCACAGTACATATGGTATTATTCCATCTGTGGTAACTTTTTAAAAATGCAATCTGAAGTATAATGACAGAAAACAGATCAGTGGTTGCCTGCCAATGGGGGAACCAGGATGGGGCAGAAAGATGGCATTACAAAGGGGCATGAGGAAAGTTTTGAGGAACACACATGTTCATTACCTTGATTGTGGTGAAGGTTTCATTGGTATATATAAACGTTAAAATGTACTAAATTTTATGCCTTAATATGTGCAGTTTATTGTATATCAGTTATATATCAATAAAGCTATTAAAGATTTTACTTTGTATTTTAAAGACTAAATATCTTAATTCTTTCAGTAATGTTATTTTGCTGAACTGCTGTTTCTTTGAAAAAGATACTACACAGAGACTAGTCACGTGGAACCCATGTTACATTTGGGTGTCAGCTGTCATCCTCATTTGACAGATAATAAACTGAAGACCAAAGTGGATAAACAACTTGACCAAGCCCACTGACACTGTAGATGACAGAGTCAAGAATTGAATCCAGATCTGTCTGGCTCCAAAGCTCATGTTCTTCACATTGTTATCATCTGTGGGAAAAGTAGAAAACACAATGGTATGGACACAATATTGTAATTATCTAAAAAAAGCAAAAATGAAAATACTTGACTTAAGCTGTTAAGATTAAAGATAATTTCTTGTTGTAAAAAGATTTCATTTGGGTTTTAGGTTGTTAGCCTCATGATCCTTGTGACACTACTTCAATACACCTAGTTTAAAATATCTTGGACAAAAAACTAATAATACCAATTAAAATGCTTTTGTTGCATTTTTAAATTTGAACTTATTGGGGTGACACTGGTTCACAAGAGCATACAGGTTTCAAGTGCACAGCTCAACAAAGCATCACCTGCACACTAGATCGTGTGCCCACTGTCCCAAGCAGTCTCTTTCCGTCCCCATTTTCCTCACCTTTGCCTTCCTCCACCTACCCCCCACCACCTTTCCCTCTGCCAGTCACCACAATGTTGTCTTTGTCTATGTGCTTATTTATGTATGCATCTATATATATATATATACATATTTTTGATTAATCCCTTCATCTTTTTTTATTCATCCCTCTAACATTCCTCCTTCCAACAGCTGTCAGCATGTTCCCTGTGTCTATGTCTTTGTTTCTGTTTTGTTCCTCAGTCTATTTGTTCATTAGATTCCACTATATAAGAGAAATCATATGGTATTTGTCTTTCTCTAACTGACTTATTTCAGTTAGCACAATAATCTCCAGGTCCATCCATGTTGTCACAAAAGATAAGATTTCCTTCTTTTTTTATGGCCAGTTAGTATTTCACTGTATAAACGTGCCACACCTCTTTTATCCACTCATCTATTGTGAGGCACTTGGGCTATTTCCCGGTCTTGACTATTGTAAATAACATTGTAATAAATATAAGGGTGCATATATTCTTTCAAATTAGTGTTTTGGGTTTTTTGGATATATTCCCAGAAGTGGGATTGCTGGGTCAAAAGGCAGTACCACTTTAAATTTTTTGAGGAAACTCCATATTGTTTTCCACAGTGCCTACACCAGTCTGCATTCCCACCAGCAGTGTACATGGGTTCCCCTTTAGCTACATTCTCATCAGCACTTGCTGGTTTGGGAATTCCTGTGTGGGGTTGAAACTCCTCACTCCTGGGAGCCAAATATCCTTCTGGCTTCTCAGCAGCCACATGTGTGTACAAGGGCAAGCCCTTTCCATTTCTCTGCCCTTCTTACCAGTCTCTCCATAGCTCCTCTGTAAATCCTTTCCTTGGTTATAATATTTCAGTTCAGCTAGTCTTCAGCTGGTTAGTCAAGTTGATTGCTCTAAACTTTAGCTATAAATCCAGTGTGGTGCCAGAAAGGTTATTATAGCTTCCACCTACACTGTAGCCATCTTCAAATCCCTTTTCTCCCTTCATAATTATCTAGTAAACAGTATAAAACAGGCCTATGGGATGTGGAAAATAATGGCTTTGAGAACAAACACCATAACACATTTCCTTATTAAAGCCATAAAGTCTATCAGGGTGAGGTATCTTTAGCATTGACTCTGGAGAGCCTGGAACAAGAGTACTCTTAGGTATGTGAGAAAATAATGTGTAGAGTTCATCACATTGTTTTACTTGGCATTATCCTGACACTGCTCAATCATTTTGTACATCTGAGTGATGCCAAGTCTACATGTTTCTGATTTAGTTCTACTTAGCAAATCAAAGTGCTGTTTTATGAGTGCTGTTTGATATTTAAGGCAATACTCAAGTGGTATCCTTTGAAATAAGGAGACTGAGTCAGAAGCCATCTCTCAAGTGGCAGATGGGTTAAAGATGCTTTATACAAACCAGCTCTATCAGTTTCCATTGAAGTCTGTGCTCTTGCCAAATGCATTCTCTTAGAATATACAATGAGATTTTTTTCACGTTTATAGGCCAAAATTCCTTTTCCAGCCACATCTTGCTTCAGTTTATTTAGAATAAGTTTCTATCTCTTTTATATAATGCTGGTTGTAGAATATTTGAAGCCATGCTTCTTGAATTCTAGAATAGTCAAGAAATATAGTAGAGTTGACAGAGAAATCAAGTGCAGAGAACATGAGACCAGGGGTACTTGAAGTGGTTATATTCAAAAGAAAATAGATAATAAAAAGGAAGAAATGGAAATGTGTACAGTCACAGATATTTCTCACAATGAAGATGAGGCTGAAATGGAGTAAGTAGAGATAACCTAAACTTGGAATTTTAAAATATTGCAATAAATTCACTCAGCTAAATGGAGAGGTAAACGTTAATTCCACTTTCTCTCTTCCTCTGTCTTATCAACTTCCATGTTTCTCTCCAATGCTAAATTTTTTCTCCTATTCAATGAGAAAAAGTGTGGCACGATGAATGTTTAAAAAATAAAGGAAGAGGACAAGAAAAAGAGGAAGAGGAGGAGGAGGCAGAGGACAAATGAGAAAGAAAGAACTAGATGGGAAGAAATGAAAATGGAGAGGATAGGAAAAAGAGAGTTTGAAAATATCTGAGCACCTGATAAATTTTAAGCACTGAAGCAGTTTTAAAATATAGTCCCGGCCTGATCTGTGGTGATGCAGTGGATAAAGCGTCAACCTGGAATGCTGAGGTCACCAGTTCAAAACCCTGCACTTGTCTGGTCAAAGCACATATGGGAGTTGACGCTTCCTGCTTCTCCCCCCCCTTTCTCTCTTTCTCTCTCTCTCTCTCTTTCTCTCTCTCTCTCTCTCTCTCTCTCTCTCTTTCATTCTCTGTCCTCTCTAAAATGAATAAATAAAATTTTAAAAAATATATAGTCCCAATTTTATTTTACTCTTTCCCATCAAAAAGTGGACATGTACCCCTTCTCCTTGAATCAGTGTTCTTTTGACTGCTTCTACCAATAGAGGATGGCAGAAATGATATTATGTGATAGTTAAAATTCAGTTGTCACAGGCAAATGGTTTCAACCTATTTCTTTTAGAGTATTTGCCCTCTAATAGATCCGTCTAAGGCAGGGGTCCCCAAACTACGGCCCACGGGCTGCATGCGGCCCCCTGAGGCCATTTATCTGGCCCCCACCGCACTTCTGGAAGGGGCACCTCTTTCATTGGTGGTCAATGAGAAGAGCATAGTTCCCATTGAAATACTGGTCAGTCTGTTGATTTAAATTTACTTGTTCTTTATTTTAAATATTGTATTTGTTCTCGTTTTGTTTTTTTACTTTAAAATAAGATATGTGCAGTGTGCATAGGGATTTGTTCATAGTTTTTTTTATAGTCCAGCCCTCCAACGGTCTGAGGGACAGTGAACTGGCCCCCTGTGTAAAAAGTTTGGGGACCCCTGGTCTAAGGACTCTACCACGTGGTGCCCAACCACCACATTAGGAGAAACTCAATTCACCTTGAGAAGCTATATGTAAGTGTTCTAGTCAACACTTCCCCCCCCACAACCCTGCTATCGTTTGCCACCCCTTTCATGTATAGCCTTTATGCTGCTAGTCTTGTTTTGTTTTGTTTTTAGAGAGAAAAGAAGGGAGAGAAAGAAATACCAATTCACTGCACCACCAACTCATACATTCATTAGCTTATTCCTGCTCATACCCTGACCTGGGATCAAAACCACAATCCGGGCACATCGGGACAACGTTCCAATCAACTGAGCTACCCAGCCAGGGCTATGCTGCTATATTCTTAGGCCATATAAACTTCAAGTGAAAAAGTTGTAGGAAAGAGAAATTCTTCAGTAGAATGTTGATTCCAGGAGGATAGAGATTTTGCCATCCTTGTTTACAACTGCTAAATGTCTAATGCTTGCAACATACCAGATATGTTATTTGTTTAATAAGTGAAAAAATAAGTTCATGAGGAGTATAAACACCATTAATTATGCCATTACTTTCACCCTATTCCCTAGGAGCCTCAAAGTTCATATTTTCCCAGATTCTAAATTAAGGTCTTATCATGCAAAACAGAAAACTTTTTGAAGGTCAATAAAGTACATTATGTCATTCAGTAGCTTGTGTGTGTGTGTGAGAGAGAGATTGCTATATGTAGAAACATATATTAAAGAAGAGAACAGCAAAGAGACAAATTCAACTCCCAGCACTGAGCATGCCTTTAATTAGAGATCTTTACTTTGGGGTTCTACAACTAAAACAAAATTTGGGGAACTGAGAAGATGTTTGAACAATAAAGTTTTTGAAAACATAGGCACTAAATAGAAAACCTAAGAAAACATATATATTTCACCCAGAGAAGTTGAGCTTTCAAGAATTAAAAATATATATATTACATTAATAATGTCCTGTTTTCATTGTAATGGGACAAAAGAAACAGCCTTAAATTATAGCAGTGGAGCCTTAGATTTAAAATTAGAATTCATATCACATGGGGTATGAGACACTGAAAAAATACTGCAAAAGAAGATACGGATTCTTCTCTACGGACTTTTATGAAAAGAGTCTCCATTGTTCTAAGATTATTAAGTGGACTTCTGTCTTCAAAAGAAAGTATTACCTAGATAACTTCAAGGTCACTATTTTAAAATTTTTTCATCAAAAGCAACTGTGAAAAACGGGGCATTTCCAAGTATCTTAAGTAAAACACATAATAGGTCTTTTATTTTTAAACCCTCCCTTTCATTTTTTATAACATCTTACATTAAAATAGAATTTCATGATTTATAGTGACTTTTCATATATTTTGTCTCTTTATTTTTATTATGACATGGTACCACAGTTTTCCCACCTGGTTGAAGTTTGGTTTTAAATACAAATAGACTCAGACACTCACAAAAGCTTCATACATGATGAACAGTATGGCTTCACACAGTAAGAGAAAACAAACGGAGAGACTACAAAGATAGATAGGCCAGGGCACAGATAACACTAAACAGCAGTAAAGGTCTTTTCTTCCTCCAACTAGACAGCAGTATTCCTGAATACAGTGAAAAGTCTTCCATCCTTCTCAACTATCTTGTCATTTAATTTTCTTGGCAAGAGATGTTCATTGAGAGAAGCCCTGAGTTTCTTTTCCTCCAACAAATATGTTTTGGGGGTAAATAATAGGGAAAAAAACTTAAAAAACAGAAAAAACAACAATGAGAATTTTGCAAAAGGCTGAAAAAATCCTGAACTAGATAGAATGCATTGTTCATCTGAAAATCTGACCTAAAGGCCTAAAAAAGCTTTATAGGAATCTGGGAAAAGCTTTTTTTTTTTTTTTTTTTTTTTTTTTTTAGTAACTGCTCCAGGTTCTCTCCCAAGAAAGAACAGTTACCATTTTCAATCTGAAGCAAAAATTACAACTATTGGAAAAAGGTCACAGCCAGGTCAGAAGTCTAAGATTTGTTTGGCTTGTGCCCTTTTCAAAGAAAACCATAAAACTCAATTCCTCCTTATCCTGAAATAAATGCTAGGCAGAATAATGTTTCCATAATGTCAACAGAATGCCACAGAGAAGCATTTGCTTTTCTTGGTAACCAGTGTATTTAAGGGCACTGAAGTCCATATTTTCAATTCCAGGGAACTAAGGACAATGACAATAATTTCAAGCTTTTTTCTCTCTAAGGAAAATGCTGGAGGAAATTAAGATGTAAAGTGGCCTTTTTTCTTTGCAAATATGTACTGGCTCCTTTCCCTAACAAACCACTTGGTGCATATTAGTTCCCAGGTAGGTCAAAGGTCCTCACAGAAAAAGGATCCAAATGTTCTCAGGGAATGAGTTTTCCCTTATACTCATGGGGTTATTTTTAAAAGTTAGACATTTCTGCAAACAAGCCAACACTAAGCCTCCCTGGGGAACCACTCTTGATGGACAGGTTGGCTCCACTGGTTAGAAATCGATTTGAATAAGGCCAATGATTTTAATTTTATCCCTCAATGGACAAAATTCTAAAAAGCAGAAATAGAAATAAAAATAACCTGGTAAGACTAAAGATAAGACTTCTTGTAAATGCATGCCCCTGGTTGCCAGCAAACAGAGTGAGTGAATCTGAAGAAGTTTAAGAGGAGAACCTGCAAAAACAAGACAGACACACAGAAGGCACATTAAAGTAACAAATTCAGCAGTGAGAAAGTTCAGTTTCACCTATTTTGTAGTCCTGCCTCTCTTGGTTCATACCCTTCATAATTCTCACTCAAAGTAAACCTAAATTGCTAGCTTGGCTCTCTACCTCCAGCCCTCTCATCCCCATCTCCGGCACCACCCTTCATTGGGGCTGTAGGTTTGAGGCCAAGTGAGGGAGCAAAGCAAGACAGATGCAGGACTCTGTGAGTGCATCCAGAGTGAGAAACTAGGTGTCTCAGCACTGGCCAGCAGCAACAACAAAAAAAAAATCCAAAAGTGGGGTCTCTCTTGCTAAGTTGAGCTGTGACTGCTCAATATTGATCATGAAAGAGAAAGAGAACTTGGAGATTATTTAGACCAGAGGTAGTCAACCTTTTTATACCTACCGCCCACTTTTGTATCTATGTTAGTAGTAAAATTTTCTAACCATCCACTGGTTCCACAGTAATGGTGATTTATAAAGTAGGGAAGTAACTTCACTTTATAAAATATATAAAGCAGAGTTACAGCAAGTTAAAGCATATAATAGTAATTACATACCAAGTACTCTATGTCAGATTTTCGCTGTTTGGCAGAATAAATCTTTATAAAACAACTTACTATAGTTAAATCTATCTTTTTATTTATACTTTGGTTGCTCCGCTACCGCCCACCATGAAAGTTGGAACGCCCACTAGTGGGCGGCAGGGACGAGGTTGACTACCACTGATTTAGACCAACTCTTTATTTTCAAAATAAGTAACACGAGGTCCAGAGAAGTAGACTAATTTGTCCAAGTTTGTATACTAAGGCTAACACAGAAGCCCAAGATTATTTCCCAGCACCAAAGTTTGCCAGGCTGGGACTAGTTGCATACCTGTGCCAATTACATACATCATCTATAAGCAAGAGAAAACTATGAGAAGATAACAACTGAAAGCTTCAAGTGTCTCCTTCTCACCCAAAGATTTCACATCACCCTTTTCCAACTTGAATCCTTTCTATGATAACCATTATATTGGTTCATAAACCTATTTATTCAATATTAAAACTTTCCTGAATGGGTAGAGAATAAAATTTATTAAGAGTGTAAAGAAAGTGAAAAAATAAAAACTGCATGTGCGTATAAGAGGCTTAGAGTTAATATCTGTAAAACCTGTTTTGTGTGTGTGAGAGAGACACACAGACAGACAGATAGGGACAGACAGACAGGAAGGGAGAGAGATGAGAAGCATCAATTCTTCATTGTGGCTCCTTAGTTATTAATTGATTGCTTTCTCATATGTGCCTTGACAGGAGGGTGGTAGGGGACTACAGCAGAGTGAGTGACTCCTTGCTCAAGCCAGCAACCTTAGGTTCAAGCCAGTGATGACCTTGGGCTTCAAGCCAGTGACCTTTGGGCTCAAGCCAGAGACCATGGAGTCATGCCTATGATCCCATATTCAAGCCAATGATCCCAACTTCAAGCCCATGTTCAAGTCAGCGACCTCAGGATTTCAAACCTGGGTCCTCTGTGTCCCAGTCTGATGCTCTATCCACTGTGCTACCACCTAGTCAGTCTGTGAAACTATTTTTTTTAAGATAAATGATTGGAATTTTACCCTGATATGGACTGAGATTGGACAAAAACACCAATAAATACAAAGTGCCTTCAGAGCAAAATCCAAGTTCCTCAGCTTAGCATTCTAGGGCCAAAAGTTGGTCCTATTTTACCCCCACTGTTCTACTCAATGCACTTTATTGTCTAACCACACCAGACACCAAATTGCTTCCCAAACCATACCAAGCACTCATCTCATTCTTTTTCTCAGGCTTATCACTCCACCTGGAACACTGTTCTCATTATTCCATCTACACCTGTGCCACCAGTCAAAACTATACTCATTTTCAAAGTGCATCACAGATGATCAGGGCTACTTGGGGCCTTTCCAAAACAGCAGACAGATTTGAATGTTTTCTCTACCATGTTATCCTCTTCCAGAATTTTGTTTATGTGTATATTATATAATTTGTTCCACTCTGTCTTCTGTGCTTAGCGTAAGCTCTCTACTCTCATCAATAGATGTTAAGTACCTAGATAACTAGGACTAAGTTTTAGCACTGAGTACCAGCCCTGAGACTACCTTAAAGGAGTCACATCGTAAATGTTTCCTTAACTGAACTGAAGTTTGGGGGAAAGGAAATATTATTGCTATTATTAGCATTAAAGAACTTAAATGTGGTAATACACAAGAGTACTTTCATCTGAAGATTTTAAATGATGACCTCTCTATAAATTTGAATTGGATTTCTCACAGACAAATTTTCCTACTCTCATCTTTCATTCAAAGGACAAATGTGTTTTCATTACTGTGTCAGAAAATGAAGACTCCCTTGTATTTACTACTATGCATAAAAAGAACCAGTATCTCTACTTCTGAGGATTGACAAGCTCCCAAATGAGAAGATCATGCAAAGGATCATTTTCCCATCTGCTGAGTTCAAAAGATTCATAGCAATTCTCAAACTTTAGACACCTTCATTGTGGCAAATGCATCCAATGGATGAAATGTAGCTAGTTTGGAGACTGTTTGGTTTTCTCTGTATTATTCCAAGTCTAAAATTATAGAATGAAAGTGATTTTGGAATGTTAGGGTTTAGATTTAATTCCACTGCATTTAAAAGTATACAACAGGGAAAGGATTAAAATTTCACTAGAGCCATCTCTTGCATGTTTGACAAATCATGTGTACTCATGTACTCTTGAAAACACATTTGCAGATCACAAATGTTTGTAAACTTAAACAGTAATGGGCAGAACCCATATTTTGCATCCGTGGGACATCTTAATACATCAGTGTTGACATTACCACAGAGAAACTTCCCCTTTCATGGTTAGTAGCTCGTCCCTCTCAGCAGATCTGTGATACTTTCTGGCGTCCCACACAGAGAATTATTTAATTTAATTTCTAAGGGCCAGATCCTGCCCTTGGATACATGTAAGCAATAAGTACTGACGTCAATGGAAATTCTGGGTGTGCATCTGAGGGCAGACTATGGTCCTCTGCATATTCCTAACATGACTGCTGAAATTCTCTTTGTTAAGACTGGTTTAATTTGGCTCCCTTTCTCTTGTGTGCACACAATCCCAGAAGTGATACATGAAGCCCTTGATCTAATGAAGAGTTTCACATCTGGATGGGATCCTGTGTGGCTTTTTGACCTGGGGCAAAAAAATTAATTTTTTAAGTCCTTTATGTTCTTTGGTCTGCTGAGGCCCTGATGAGCAGCCCAGAGCAAACTTCTCATTTCCAGATCCATCTCATAGTTAAACAGAAAATAAGACTGAGCCTTCAATTAATGTTGGTCATTTAAAAACCACTTGCTAAGAGTATTAGAATGAAAGCTGCACGCAATTCCCAAACAACTTGACTGTCTACAGCCACTACATTGTTGTATTTTTTCTTGTTTTTTACTTGTTGTTTATCACTGAATTGAACTATAAACTCTAATAATTACAAATACTTATGACCTTGCTACAAATGGAGACAAATTGGTCATGTAACAATCTAGAACTACCTGGAAACACAAGCCTCGTCCTACACTCCTTCTTCTTCGCCGGTTCTCTACCCCACCTTGCCATACACACATACACAAATACATATATATACACATCCAGTCACCAAGACCGCTCAATTCCAGCTCCTTAATAACTCTTGAGTCTTTCTCTTTTTCTTCATCCCCACCATCGGTCGCCCTGCTCATTTTTTCCCAGACAATTGCAATAGTCTCATTGTTCTGGTCTCCTGTTCCCTTATCCTGAATACTATTCATTTGCCACAAAGGTGGCAAAATAATCCTGTAAACTCTAAATCTAAGAATGATACTCTCAATATAATCTAATAGCTTTCCAGTGGCTTAAAACAGTATCTAACAGTCCATTACCTCAACTGTCCCAAAATCACAAATTCAGTCAGGTTATCTAGGTCCCTGTACTAACCCATTCATCAAGTTTAGTAAGATTTAGAAACTCTGAATTAAGTTCTGATTTCTTTTCTTTTCTTTTTTTCTTAAATGAGAGGAGAAGAGATATTGAGAAAGACTTCCCCACATGCACCCCAACTGGGATCTCCACCCAGCAACCCTGTCTGGAGCTGATGCTCAAATCAACCGAGTTACTCTCAGTGTCTGAGTCAGATGCTCAAACCAGTTGAGCCACTGGCCGCAAGAAGGGCAGAGAGAGAGAGAGAGAGAGAGAGAGAAAGAGAGAGAGTTGGGAGAGAGGAGGGGAAAAGAAGCAGATGGTCACTTCTCATGTTTTCCCTGACCAAGGATAGAACCTGGGACGTCAGCATGCCAGGTGGATACTCTAATCCACTAAGCAAACGGCCAGTGCCAGCTCTGATTTCTTTATAATTTATAAGTCACAAACAAACAAAAACTAGAAATTCTGAGTGATAATAAACATATTATATTTGGTAGAATAGATGCAATGCATGATTTATAAAATGAAAATATACACAATTCATTTCCATTTAAAAATTACTGAGAACAGAGATGACGTCAGAGTAATGGCGGAGTAGGAAGCGATACCGATAAATCTCCCCCAAAACTCAACAAGATCTTCAACCAGAAACAGAAAAACCTATACTTGGAGCTTCCAGATTCTTCGCAATACACCCAAAGGTATGATTGAGTGAAAAATTGGCTAAATATATAACCAAACCCCGAAGGAAATAGGGAGTAAGAAATGCTCCGCCTTCCTCACTAACCTAAACAGGGCGGCTTTCTCTGGTAACTGTGAATATAGAAACTGAGGCGGGCAAAGGGGGTGAATAGATCCAGGCCGCCGCAGCAAAAACGGCCGAACCAGGCTGTGGCTCAGAGATCCAAGCCGAGGAAAATCTGATCCTGTGGCAACCCGGGCAATACAAGCTAACACTCGCGCCAAACCCAAACAAAGAAAGACAAGCGGAGCGGCCATTTTACCCGGTCTCCTGGTCGGTGCGCAGTTAGTGGAAGAGAGATTTCTTCCTAAGCCGCGGAAGTGGGTGCCCGTGTTGCCCCACGGAGAGGCAGGGTGAGAGGCCTTTCTGTGGGCTGAGGGCAGAGTCTTTGGGCAGCCCCAGCGCCCTGGGAAAGCCACGCACGGGAGGGAGTGAGAACTAATTCCAACGGTGGAGATTTTCCGTGCTGGTGAGGGTTTCACTCAGAGGGAACCGCGGCCGGCCTCATATCCTGGTTTGCGCGCGCAGATAAGGAGTGAGCGATTCCTCCGAGTGCCTCGGCAGTGCGCGCCCGTGTTATCGCACAGAGGGGCAGAGTCAGGGGCCTTTGTGTGGGCCAAAGCGGAATCTCGGGCCGCCCCAGCGCCTTGCAAAAGCCGCACACGGGGACGGAGCGAGACTCAATTCCAACGCTGCAACTTTTCCCTGCGGTTGGGGGTTTCACTCAGAGCGTGAGACTGCTGGCCGGATATCCTGGTTGCAGACAGTGAGTGAGAGTTTCCTCCAAGCGCCCCGGAAGTGGGCGCCCGCTTGTGTTACCGGATAGAGTGGCAGAGCCAGAGGTCTTCGAGTGGGCGGAAAGCCCGCCTGATTATGCTAGCAGCTCTGACTGACTGAGCCTTACCCAGAGCCCTGTGCTGAGTGGAAATAGAGTGGGGAGTTGCCAGCAATTTGAGCCTCTTACTATCCAGGCAGAGGCAGCAGCAACCCCATACCTGGACTATCAGGCTACTAATTGAGGAAGGAAAGACTAGGAGAAAGGCTCCAGGAACACGGACTCTCTCACTGTCGGAGCCTATAAATGCTAATGAGCCTCGACTCCCAACGAGAATAAAGCACAATACATGACATTGCCATAGAGACTTATCAACTGCAAACCTCTACCTGAGCGTGCCAAAGGGGCAGAACCCGGGGTACAGAGTCACCGACCAGGAAGAGGGAGAGAAAAGAAAAAGCAAGAAGATAACCTCTCAAAATCAAGAATAATCTGCAGACTTTATAACCTATCCCATTTTATTATATTTGTTCGTTTGTTTCTCTTATCTTCATTCTTGAGACTTTTTTTTCCTCCTCCAATTTGGCCGATTAACTCTCTACCGGTCTTACTCTCTCCTCTCCCTGAACTACACTACCCATAAGTGTTACATCTCCCATTATCATTTCTCTTCTCTTCCTTTCTCTCTATGAGGGTTGCACTCCAAAACCCTTAACTCTCTCTCTCTCTCTCCTTTCTTTTTTCTTCTTTTAGTGGTTCCCTCTTTTTTTCTCTCTCTCTCTTTCTTTTCTCCCTCTATATTAGTTTCTTCCTTTCTCCTTTACATCTCCTCTCATTCAAACCTCAATAACAAACAAATTATCTTATCTGGGACTCAAACCTATGTTTGTGGCATTTTGGGGGGTTTTTACTTCACCTTTTTAACGCACTAGCAGTGCTCCCATCCCTGGCTCTCCATATTACCTAGTTCTTGTTCCACTAAATACAATAGTAAGTTTTTAATTTGTCCCCCCATTTTTTCATTTTCCTCTTATTCCTCTCATCATAACTCTTAGAAAACCAACACCTAAAAGCAAATCATTTTATTCTTGACCCAAATTTTTTCCTTATTTGCTTTTTGTGGGTCCATACGCTCTTTTTTTTTCTTTTTTCTTTTTTTTTTTTTTTTTTCCTATTTTTTTTTTTCTTTCTCTCTTTTTTGCCCCTTTATTACTTTTCCCCAATTCAGGCCCTCCATCACAGGCATTGTTTGTTATAACTCACAGTCCACCACAAGATTTTCTCAAGAAAGAGGGGAGAGGAGAGGAGAGGAAAAAAAGAGGGGGGGAATAATTTCCTGTTTTAAAAAAATTTTTATTTTATTTTATTTTTCTTTATTTCATTATTAATTTTTTTTAAAAAAACAACTCTTTTTGATTTGTTATTTTTTTATTTTTTTTAACTTTTTATTCTTTATTAAATCTCATTAATACTATCAACAAAACCACCCTCAGATGCCATTAAGGAAGAGAAAATCGAATATCATGGATACAAAAGAAAGAGAGGTAACACAGCTAGATGAGGAAAAATCTATGGAGAAAAAATTTAATATATTGGAAACCTTGGAGCTAAATGACAGAGAATTCAAGATAGAAATCCTAAAAATCCTCCGAGATATACAAGAAAACACAGAAAGGCAATATAGGGAGCTCAGAAAACAACTCCATGAACACAAAGAATATATGTCCAAGGAAATTGAAACTATAAAAACAAATCAAACAGAGATGAAAAACTCAATTCACGAGCTGAAAAACGAAGTAACAAGCTTAGCTAATAGAACAGGTCAGATAGAAGAGAGGATTAGTGAAATAGAAGACAAGCAACTTGAGGCACAACAGAGAGAAGAAGAAAGAGACTCAAAAATTAAAAAAAATGAGATAGCCCTACAAGAATTATCTGACTCCATCAAAAAGAATAACATAAGAATAATAGGTATATCAGAGGGAGAAGAGAGAGAAAATGGAATGGAGAACATACTTAAACAAATAATAGATGAGAAATTCCCAAGCCTGTGGAAAGAACTAAAGCCTCAAGTTCAAGAAGCAAACAGAACTCCAAGTTTTCTTAACCCCAACAAACCTACTCCAAGGCATATCATAATGAAATTGACACAAACCAACAGCAAAGAAAAAATTCTCAAGGCAGCCAGGGAAAAGAAGAATACAACATATAAAGGAAGGCCCATTAGATTATCATCAGATTTCTCAGCAGAAACTCTACAAGCTAGAAGAGAGTGGACCCCAATATTTAAAGTCCTGAAAGAGAGGAACTTTCAGCCACGAATACTATACCCATCAAAGCTATCCTTCAAATACGAAGGAGAAATAAAAACATTCACAGATACAGAAAAGATGAGGGAATTTATCATCAGAAAAACCCCACTCCAGGAATCACTAAAGGGGGTTCTCCAATCAGATACAAAGAACAAAAAAAAAACAGAGCCACAAGTAAAAGCTCCAAGAAGAACACAATAAAACCAAATTTAAACTGTGACAAAAACAAAAAGAAAGAGGGGGAGAAGACGGAGATTAACAGTAGCAAAGGACGATGGAGTGCAAAAGTACTCACAAAATAGTTTGCTACAATGAACAGGGTAGGGACCCTTTTCATTACTCAAAGGTAACCACCATTGAAAAAACCACCACAGAAGCACATGAGATAAAAAAGATAGCAACAGAGGAAAGATGTATGGAATACAACCAAATAAAAACAAAAGATAGAAAAACGAAAGAGAAGGATCAAACAAGACACGAAACTAACAGAAAGCAAGATATAAAATGGCAATAGGGAACTCACAAGTATCAATAATTACACTAAATGTAAATGGATTAAACTCACCAATAAAAAGGCACAGAGTAGCAGAATGGATTAAAAAAGAAAATCCAACTGTATGCTGCCTACAGGAAACTCATCTAAGTAACAAGGATAAAAACAAATTCAAAGTGAAAGGCTGGAAAACAATACTCCAAGCAAATAACATCCAAAAAAAAGCAGGTGTAGCAATACTCATATCGGATAATGCTGACTACAAGACAGGAAAAGTACTCAGAGACAAAAATGGCCATTTCATAATGGCTAAGGGGACACTGAATCAAGAAGACATAACAATTCTTAATATATATGCACCAAACCAAGGAGCACCAAAATATATAAGACAGCTACTTATTGATCTTAAAACAAAAACTGACAAAAATACAATCATACTTGGAGACCTCAATACACCGCTGACGGCTCTAGATCGGTCATCCAAACAGAGAATCAACAAAGACATAGTGGCCTTAAACAAAACACTAGAGCACCTGGATATGATAGACATCTACAGGACATTTCATCCCAAAGTGACTGAGTATACATTTTTCTCCAGTGTACATGGATCATTCTCAAGAATTGACCATATGTTGGGCCACAAAAACAACATCAGCAAATTCAGAAAAATTGAAGTTGTACCAAGCATATTTTCTGATCATAAAGCCTTGAAACTAGAATTCAACTGCAAAAAAGAGGAAAAAAATCCCACAAAAATGTGGAAACTAAACAACATACTTTTAAAAAATGAATGGGTCAAAGAAGAAATAAGTGCAGAGATCAAAAGATATATACAGACTAATGAAAATGACAATACGACATATCAGAATCTATGGGATGCAGCAAAAGCAGTGATAAGAGGGAAGTTCATATCGCTTCAGGCATATATGAACAAACAAGAGAGAGCCCAAGTGAACCACTTAACTTCCCACCTTAAGGAACTAGAAAAAGAAGAACAAAGACAACCCAAAACCAGCCGAAGAAAGGAGATAATAAAAATCAGAGCAGAAATAAATGAATTAGAGAACAGAAAAACTATAGAAAAAATTAATAGAACAAGGAGCTGGTTCTTTGAAAAGATCAACAAAATTGACAAACCCTTGGCAAGACTTACCAAGGAAAAAAGAGAAAGAACTCATATAAACAAAATCCAAAATGAAAGAGGAGAAATCACCACGGACACCGTAGATATACAAAGAATTATTGTAGAATACTATGAAAAACTTTATGCCACTAAATTCAACAACCTAGAAGAAATGGATAAATTCCTAGAAAAATACAACCTTCCTAGACTGAGTCAAGAAGAAGCAGAAAGCCTAAAAAGACCTATCAGTAGAGAAGAAATAGAAAAAACCATTAAAAACCTCCCCAAAAATAAAAGTCCAGGCCCTGACGGCTATACTAGCGAATTTTATCAAACATTCAAAGAAGACTTGGTTCCTATTCTACTCAAAGTCTTCCAAAAAATTGAAGAAGAAGCAATACTTCCAAACACATTTTATGAGGCCAACATAACCCTCATACCAAAACCAGGCAAGGATGGCACAAAAAAAGAAAACTACAGACCAATATCTCTAATGAATACAGATGCTAAAATACTAAACAAAATACTAGCAAATCGAATACAACAACATATTAAAAAAATAATACATCATGATCAAGTGGGATTCATCCCAGAATCTCAAGGATGGTTCAACATACGTAAAACGGTTAATGTAATACACCATATCAACAAAACAAAGAACAAAAACCACATGATCTTATCAATAGACGCAGAAAAGGCTTTCGATAAAATACAACACAATTTTATGTTTAAGACTCTCAACAAAATGGGTATAGAAGGAAAATATCTCAACATGATAAAGGCCATATATGATAAACCATCAGCTAACATCATATTAAATGGCACTAAACTGAAGGCTTTCCCCCTTAAATCAGGAACAAGACAGGGTTGTCCACTCTCTCCACTCTTATTTAATGTGGTACTAGAGGTTCTCGCCACAGCAATCAGACAAGACAAAGAAATAAAAGGCATCCATATCGGAAAAGAAGAAGTAAAGGTATCACTTTTTGCAGATGATATGATCCTATACATCGAAAACCCCAAAGAATCCACAAAAAGACTACTAGAAACAATAAGCCAATACAGTAAGGTCGCAGGATACAAAATTAACATACAGAAGTCAATAGCCTTTCTATATGCCAACAATGAAACAACTGAGAAGGAACTCAAAAGAATAATCCCCTTCACGATTGCAACAAAAAAAATAAAATACTTAGGAATAAACATAACAAAGAATGTAAAGGACTTATATAATGAAAACTATAAACCATTGTTAAGGGAAATCGAAAAAGATATAATGAGATGGAAGAATATACCTTGTTCTTGGCTAGGAAGAATAAATATAATCAAGATGGCTATATTACCCAAAGCAATATACAAATTTAATGCAATTCCCATCAAAATTCCAATGACATTTTTTAAAGAAATAGAGCAAAAAATCATCAGATTTATATGGGACTATAAAAAACCCCGAATAGCCAAAGCAATCCTAAAGAAAAAGAATGAAGCTGGGGGCATAACAATACCTGACTTCAAACTCTATTATAGGGCCACGACAATCAAAACAGCATGGTATTGGCAGAAAAATAGACACTCAGACCAATGGAACAGAATAGAAAGTCCAGAAATAAAACCACATATATATAGTCAAATAATTTTTGATAAAGGGGCCAACAACACACAATGGAGAAAAGAAAGCCTCTTCAATAAATGGTGCTGGGAAAACTGGAAAGCCACATGCAAAAGAATGAAACTGGACTACAGTCTCTCCCCCTGTACCAAAATTAACTCAAAATGGATCAAAGATCTAAACATAAGACCTGAAACAATTAAGTACATAGAAGAAGACATAGGTACTCAACTCATGGACCTGGGTTTTAAAGAGCATTTTATGAATTTGACTCCAATGGCAAGAGAAGTGAAGGCAAAAATTAATGAATGGGACTACATCAGACTAAGCAGTTTTTGCTCAGCAAGGGAAACTGATAACAAAATAAACAGAAAGCCAACTAAATGGGAAATGATATTTTCAAACAACAGCTCAGATAAGGGCCTAATATCCAAAATATACAAAGAACTCATAAAACTCAACAACAAACAAACAAACAATCCAATAAAAAAATGGGAAGAGGATATGAATAGACACTTCTCCCAGGAAGAAATACAAATGGCCAACAGATATATGAAAAGATGCTCATCTTCTTTAGCTATTAGAGAAATGCAAATCAAAACGGCAATGAGATACCACCTCACACCTGTTCGATTAGCTGTTATTAGCAAGTCAGGTAATAGCAAATGTTGGAGAGGCTGTGGAGAAAAAGGAACCCTCATACACTGTTGGTGGGAATGTAAAGTAGTACAACCATTATGGAAGAAAGTATGGTGGTTCCTCAAAAAACTGAAAATAGAACTACCTTATGACCCAGCAATCCCTCTACTGGGTATATATCCCCAAAACTCAGAAACATTGATACGTAAAGACACATGCAGCCCCATGTTTATTGCAGCATTGTTCACAGTGGCCAGGACATGGAAACAACCAAAAAGCCCATCAATAGATGACTGGATAAAGAAGATGTGGCACATATACACTATGGAATACTACTCAGCCATAAGAAATGATGACATCGGAACATTTACAGCAAAATGGTGGGATCTTGATAACATTATAAGGAGTGAAATAAGTAAATCAGAAAAAAACAGGAACTGTATTATTCCATACGTAGGTGGGACATAATAGTGAAACTAAGAGACATTGATAAGAGTGTGGTGGTTACAGGGGGGGAGGGGGGAATGGGAGAGGGATAGGGGGTGGGAGGGGCACAAAGAAAACAAGATAGAAGGTGACAGAGGACAATCTGACTTTGGGTGGTGGGTATGCAACATAATTGAACGACAAGATAACCTGGACTTGTTATCTTTGAATATATGTATCCTGATTTATTGATGTCACCCCATTAAAAAAATAAAATTATAAAAAAAAAAAAAATACTGAGAAAAAGACATATCTTTTATCCAAAAGGGATATTTTTGTGAATGTGTAGGCCATGAATTCATCTGAGGACCAAGAGTTCACATCAAGAACTGATTATCAAAATTTGAACTTAGGCATTTATTATCAAGACAGACTTGCACATAATTTCTTCTAAAAATTCTTAATGTGGACATCTCAATCCCAACCCCATTTCTAACAATTCATTTCAATATATGTATATTAAATGCTTACTTTCCAGGCACTGGATTTTCAAAAAAGAGTAAAACATTTTCACTGCCCTCAAAAATTATTTTATCTTGTGTGGCAACTCTTAACCAGATTATTAAAACCCAACTTGGAATGCAGTGATGCTTTCTAGTTATTTTAGGATTATTCTAATATGAAAAAAAATCCCAAGATCATCTGCCTCCCCCCATACCATACTTTCCAATCCTCGCTCTTCATAAATTCTCTGAACACATCTCCCTATTAAATGCCTCTTGCTCACACCTCTCCAGCCACACCAGGCTCCTGGCTATCTTAGGAACAGCAGACATGCTCATCGCTCACGGACTTTGCCCACAAAACTCCAACAGCCTCCTGGAATACTCTTTCCCTACTAACTTGCTCCCCAACTACTTTAGGTCTTCCTCAAATGTTCTTTCCCAGTAAGCTCTTTCCTCAACACACTACTTAAAATGAAATAGCTATTGAGCACTCCTACCACCCTTTCTGATTTTATTTTTCTCCATAGTACTTCTTACTATCTAGCAGAGTATGCATTTTATTTATGAAGTTTATTTTCCAAAATGATCATTGTTATATTCTGCAGCAATTAAAACAGTGCCTGGTACATACTGAATTCCCAATAAATATGTTCTGAGTGAATGAGGAAACTTTCTGTAGAAGAACCAACTGCAACAAGACTTCCCCAAAGCAGAAAGTCATTATCAGAATACTCTCTTTTCACAAGTATAAACTTAAGTATCTATAAATGCTAAATAAAATTAAGGTATATATGCTTAAATGGAAAACACATAAACCAGTAAATAGATGAGTAAAATAACATTTAAAAGAATTGAACATTGTGATCAATTATGTAAAAATATTAATAAATTTTCTAAATGATTCTTTCATAGGTATGTTATTAGTATATCTTATTTCATTACTATTATGATAGTTTTATATAGATTGCAACTCAATTTTTTCAAATTGTGACCAAAGATTTATCTGCATCAAGAACATCTGAGATAGCCCTGTCTGGGTGGCTCAGGGGATAAAGCATCGTCCTGGCACACTGAGGTCATGAGTTTGACACCCAGGTTAGGGCAAATAGGAGAAGCAATCAATGAATACATAACTAAATGGAACACTTAAGTGGAACAACAAGTTGATGCTTCTCTCTTTCTCTGTCTCTCCCTACCTACCCGCCTCCCTTCCTCCCTCTCTCTCAAATCAATAAAAAATTAAAAAGAAAAATCTGAGGTGCTGATTGGTAAAGCTGGAATTTCCTGTCTTCACTGAAAAGCTATGGGGTTGTGGCCAATAAATCTGCATTTCTTCCTAATAAGTTCACCAAAAAATTCTTAACACTTAAGTTTGAGAACTATTGTTTTAGTCCATCAGTTTTCAAAACCCACTGCAGACATATCTGTCTAAGCCTCCCTTCCACAGGACTCTCCTTGGGTCCAGATAATCTTTTAATTCAATCACTTGAATTTTAACTAGATTTTTTTAAAACTAAGTAATCAGAGATGTTATTTACAGACCAACATTCCAGCGGTGACAAAAGTATTCTTTTGAAATTATTAGTCCTTACCAGCTTCTTGTAATAGCATCCCACAAAATTAGAAAATAAAATAGTTCTAAAATATGCTAACCTTCTTTTATGTACTCAAAGAGACAGAGCTACAACTAAATGTATTAAGCTCCTACTATGAAGTACGTTCACTACCTCATTGTAGCCTGACCCCTGGGAAATAGGGTAAATAACATTATTTGTCCAGAGCCACTTAGCTGGTACCTAACAGCAAGAACTCCAGACTCTTCATCAATCTATAAATAGCTGAGGTCTTTAAAGTCACAGCAACTACTTGCTGTGATTTTGGCCCAAATCATTGTTTCCTTAAAAAGTGGAGTTGCTCTGATTAAAAGAAGAAGAAGGGCACAAAGTCTCCTACACATGTTCCATTTGGTATTCTGTGCTCCATTCCCCACTGTGGTGTTTCTTGATAGCTCTGCCAGCATATTTTTCTGCCCCAGCTGCTCTTAATTTACTTTTTTATGGGGGCATGAATGTCATTACTATGTCCCCTAATTCAAATGTTCTTGATGTTACAGTTCTGCTACGTCTTTTTTTTCCTAATCCTTTTACCATAGTCTCTTTTAATAAAGGACATGTTACTTTGTTCATTAATTTAAAACAAAACTCACTATGGGTTTTTAATTCTCTATGAGCTTTCCTTTCAAAGGCTCTTTAAATTAATTATCTTTGTTATATGAATGAGCTCAAATGCTAAGAATCCTGAGGTTTCCAGACAAATCCTTTTAGATGTTGTTTTCAAAAGTATATTCTTCAAATCATCCCAATCCCAAAACACACAGAGGAAGTGGGGAGGAAGAGAGAAGAGAAAGGGTTACTGGTTAAATAAGGTTGGTAAAAACCACATTCTCTATCTGTCTCATTGAAATTCACAAGAATATCAGGATATTAAAGGCTCTGATAAGTACCTTTAAAAATTGTTTAAACTCAGTATTTCCCAAACTTGCTTAACCATTTATCTTCCCTCCCATCTCCGCCCCACTCAACACCTAATACATCCCATAGAATTTACTACATGGTAAACAAAAGACCAAAAAATGTATAATGCCTACCAAATAATAAGTGTTCAATAAATATAGCTATTATTGTCTTTATCATTAATAAGGTCAATAAATGTCATTACTCATAATCCATTACTGTTCAGATGGTAAGCTATGGTCCTAATGCACTCAATCGAAAGCACTTCCGCTGACCCTTCCAAATAATGTCAGTTTACTATTCCCAATGGAAAATTCATAGGGGAAAAATATTTAGTACATCTCTTCTGATCAAACTTTTGCATTTTGGGACAATCCCTACTATGGGACATAAATATTTTCCAGAAATTGGGTTTTCTCTGAATTGTGGAAACTAAAAATGTTTTCTTTCCCCAGGGAAAAAAAAAAGCATCCTTCTTTTGATTAACAAACTTGTATATCTCCTCAATCTCTAAAAGCTAATTAGCAAAGTCTATTTTACAATTTTAAGAGGCACTTGGTTATTTTAGTAATATTAGAAAATTCTGTGTGCCGTGATATGTTTTTAGGTTTCTCTAATAAATCTGGGAAATAATGAATCCATTCCAATTACTTCTATACCGCTTTTTTTTTTGTAGTAAACTTGAGCAGTTACTTCTCATAATCTAATTATCTCCATTAACAAAATAAAAAAGAGGTCAAAAATATTTATTTTGCTGCAACTTTACAAATACTGCCTCATAATTAAGCAAAGTTTTGGTTTTATAATTGAGGGTTTTGGTTTTACAATTTGCAAAGTACTTCCAGGTATATTATTTCATTTATTCTTGAAACCAATCCTATGAGGTAGCTTGAAATCATTATTTTCATTTTACAGATTAGAAAGTAGGTTCACAGGAATTAAGCAACATGTCCTAAATCAAAATGTTAGTAAGTAGAAGAACTAGGACTGAACCACAGGGCTTCTACTTTTCAAAAATGTAAATAGAAAGAGTAACTATCCCTGACGAAGTTGTCAAGACTATGAAATAGCCTGGGGTGGGGACAGGGGTGGAGTCTTCTATGGCTATAACCTATCATTAGAGGTCTGTTCCTCCCACTGAGCCTGTCTTTCTCGAAGGTTCATATTTTCCATTTCCAAATTTAATTCAATTTTAACCCTTTGTCATTAAATTCTGACACAGGTACCAGTAGTCAAAAGCATACACGACATTTAAGAGGGCCTATACATTTTGCAAATATGTTGAAATTTAATTCCAGTTTTTGTATCTTTCCTTTCACAAAGCTTGAATCTTTCTTATGATTTTCTTAATCTGATATAATAAATACTGGATAAGTGTTTCTTATATGCCCCTTTTATTCTTAATTCTATCTTATTAGCTTTCTCATTAAAGAATGCTAAATAATCTGTTGTACCGGTATTTAGCTTGGTAGAAAACTTTAGTACTTAACAAGTTCTTAAAATAGCCAACCACTCCATTTATCGCATTTAGAAAATCTATTCTGAAACCTCTAGAAGAAGAAAAATCTTATAATTATCTCTCCTTATAATAATTATTTTGTTGCTGTAAACTTTAATACTGTTTGGGGGCAATTTACATGTGGTTAATGATACTGTATCAATAATATTTCACTAACTTTTTTTTTAAGTTACTGAGAGGAGGCGAGGCAGAGACAGACTCTTACATGTATCTCAACCAGGATCCATCCAGCAAGCTCACTATGGGTGATGCTCTGCCTATCTTGGGCCCTTGCTCTGTTGCAACTGTAGCCATTTTTTTAGCACCTTAGGCAGAGCGCCAAATGGCTCCAATCCAGCCATGGCTGCAGGAGGGAAGGAGAAGAGAGAGAAAGAGAAAGAGAGAAAAGAGAGTAGGGAGGGATGGAGAACCAGATGGGTGCTTCTCCTATGTGCCGACTGGGAATTGAACCCAGGACACGCTGGGCCAACGGTCTACCAGTGAGCCAACCAGCCAGTGCTCATTAACTGTTTTTTAAAACCTACACCACCTGACTAAAGTACTAGGGTTCTCATGAACTGCTATAAGAAGAGCAATTCTGATTTTAATATAAAAGAAAAGCAGTATAAAATTTTTTAAGTAATATCATTATATTTGAAACCCCTACTATTTTTTCCAAGCTGTAGTTATATAATATTTATAATTGTTGTCACTTATTTGAAGCTTATTATAAACTGGGCACTGTGCTAAATCCTAAACATACCTATTACTTAATCCTCACATCAACCTTATGAAATAGATACTATTATTAGCCACATTTTATAGCTCAGGAAGCTGAAGCTTAAAGAAGTTATTTTCCAAAGTCCACTGTTGATGGTGAAATCAAAATACTAGTACTGTTGGCCTTTTTGAATCCTAAGTTTTAAGTATTTACTACTCTTCATTAATTTTTCTAGGACACATTCTATGTCATTTTCTCTGACATTAATCTTATGATGGTTCAGGAATCTTTTGAAACACAGTATTTAAACTTTGCCTTAAATAGATCTGTTAGTTCTGCAAGATTAGAAATACCTTACATACTAATCAGTTTCTATTCTGACATTGTTTTTTTCCTTTTGTCATTGGGCCCTGGCCAGGTTGCTCACTGGTTAAAGAGTCAACCCAGCATGACAGAGATTGTGCGTTCAACCCCCAGGCATGTACAGGAAGCAATCAATGAGCCTGACCTGTGGTAGCACACTGGATAAAGCACTGACCTGAAATGCTAAGGTCCTGGGTTCAAAGCCCTGGGCTTGCCCAGTCAAGGCACATACAGAAAGCAACTATGAGTTGCTCCTTCCCCACACTTTCTTTCTCTCTCTCTCTCTCCCTCTCTCTCTCTCTCTCTCTCTCTCCTCTCTCTGACTAAATAAAATCTCAAAAAAGAATCAATCAAAAAATCAGCGTGAAAAACCAACTCTGGACTACAAGAACAGCTCTCAAAAACCAAGGAGCAAAGAAGAAGCCACAAAAACCCTGGTAGGGAGTGCCTGAATCTCCCTGCTTACAGGAATGGGGGGGGGAGGCTGGGAGCCCAGAGGGGATCTCACTCCAAGGAAAAGAGCAGAAAATACTGCTCACAGCCACTTGCCTGGTGACCAGGGAGCGAGGTGTGTTGAAAAGACCAGCTTATCTCCCAAGTGGAAAGGAGAGAGAGAGGGACAGACTGTGAGGGGCTAAGGAATGCAGGAGATGACCTAAAAAAGCTGACTCATCTGTGCTGGAGGCAGCCATAGCTGGGGGAGAGACTGATCCACAAAACAGTACTGAATTGCATCCGGATCAGAGATCTCCAGACATCTCTCCAGCTCCAATCAGTGCAACAAGACACAGCTGAAAACAAGAAGTGGGGAGGAGGGGCAGTAACTCAAGTATCCATGGAGATCTGAGATACACCTCTCCCTACTGAAGCTGAGAAAACACCCTGCCGCCAGAGAGATTAGTTGGTGGAAGAGGCCTTCAGAGTCTCAGGTTATACCCATCGCATTCCTGGATACAGTTTCAAGGAAGCCCCAGGCTGAGATCAGTAAACAAGACTATCACCTGTTAAGAAAACAAACAAATCAAGTTCAAACCTGCCCAAATCCAAAAGTGGATTACAAATAATAGCTGATATCAACCCAAGAAGACCTAGAAATAACAAAACTGAAAACTGGAGGCAAACAACACCAACCCTAGACCCAACCAACTCTACAAACAAAACACACAAACACAGAAAATGAGAAGACAAAAAAGTGGAATCCAAATGAAACCACAAGAGAAATCTTCGGGAGATGAATGAGTGATATGGAAATAATCAAACTTCCAGATGCAGAGTTCAAAATAATTAGAACAACAGTGGACGGTCATTATGAACACCTAAATAAAGAAATAGCAAGTATAAAAAAGAATCAGACGGAGATGACAAACACAATATCAGAAATAAAGACCACAATGGAAGGAATTAAAAACAGGATAGATAGAGCTGAGGATTGAATCAGCGAGTTGGAGGACAACTGGAATGAAGGCATGAAAGCAGAGAAGAAAAAAGAAAAGAGACTCAAAAAGTCTGAGGAAACTCTTAGAGAGTTCTGTGACAACATGAAGAGAAATAACATCTGCATCATAGGGGTTCCTGAAGAAGAAGAAAAAGAACAAGGGATAGAGACTTTGTTCAATCATATTATAGCTGAAAACTTCCCTAAATTAATGCAAGAGAAACTCTCACAAGTCCAAGAAGCACAGAGGACTCCATTAAAGAGAAACCCAAAGAAACCTACACCAAGACACATCATAATTAAAACACCAAAGCTACATGATAAAGAGAAAATATTAAAAGCTGCAAGAGAAAAAAAAGCTATCACCTACAAAGGGGCCCCCATAAGGATGGCATCCGACTTCTCAACAGAAACACTTGAGGCCAGAAGGGAATGGCAAGAAATATTCAGTGTAATGCAGAAAAACAACCTACAACCAAGACTACTTTATCCAGCAAGGCTATCATTTAAAATCGAAGGGGAAATAAAAAGCTTCCCAGACAAAAAACAACTCAAGGAATTCATTACAATCAAACCAATGCTGCAGGAAATGTTAAGGGGCCTGTTGTAAACAGATCAAAGTGGGAAAAGAATATAGCAAAAAAGGAATACAGCTTTAAAGAAGAAAATGGCAATAAACAACTACATATCAATAATAACCTTAAATGTAAATAGACTAAATGATCCAATCAAAAGACATAGGGTAGCTGCGTGGATAAGAAAACAGGACCTATACATATGCTGTCTACAAGAGACACACCTTAGAACAAAAGATACACATAGATTAAAGGTAAAAGGATGGAAAAAAAACATTTCATGCAAATGGAATGAAAAAAAAGCTGGGGTAGCAATACTTAGATCAGACAAATTGGATTTTAAAACAAAGGATATAGTAAGAGATAAAGAAGGCCACTACATAATGATAAAGGGAGTAATCCAACAGGAAGATATAACTACTATAAATATCTATGCACATAATATAGGAGCACCCAAATATATAAAGCAGACTTTGATGGATTTAAAGGGCGAGATCAACAGCAATACTATAATAGTAGGCGATTTCAATAACCCACTAACATCACTAGATAGATCCTCAAGAAAGAAAATTAACAAAGAAACAGCAGACTTAATGGAAACACTAGATCAACTCGATTTAATAGATATCTTCAGAACCTTTCACCCTAAAGCAGGAGAATATACATTCTTTTCAAGTGCTCATGGTACATTCTCTAGGATAGACCACATGTTAGGGCACAAAAGTGGTCTCAACAAATTTAAGAAGATTGAAATCATATCAAGCACTTTCTCCAATCACAACGACATGAAACTAGAAGTGAACCACAACAGAAAAGCTCAAAAATTCTCAAACACATGGAAACTAAATAGCAGGTTGTTAAATAACCAATGGATTAAGAATGAGATCAAAGAAGAAATAAAAAAATCCTAGAAACGAATGACAATGAGCATACAACAACTCAAAATTTATGGGACACAGCAAAAGCAGTACTGAGAGGGAAGTTCATAGCACTACAGGCACACTTTCAGAAGCTAGAAAAAGCTCAAATAAACAACCTAACCCTGCATCTAAAAGAACTAGAAAAAGAACAGCAAGTAAAGCCCAAATGTAGTAGAAGGAAGGAAATAATAAAGATCAGAGCAGAAATAAATGACATAGAGGCTAAAGAAACAATACAGAGGATCAATGAAACTAGGAGCTTGTTCTTTGAAAAGGTAAACAAGATTGATGAACCTTCAACTAGAATCACCAAGAAAAAGAGAGAGAGGACTCAAATAAATAAAATTAGAAATGAGAGAGGAGAAATAACAACTGACACAACAGAAATACAAAATAGTGTAAGACAATACTATGAAGAACTGTATGCCAAAAAACTAGACAACTTAGATGAAATGGACAAATTCCTTGAAACATACAATCTTCCAAAAATCAATCTGGAAGAATCAGAAAACCTAAACAGACCGATTACAACAAATGAGATCGAAACAGTTATCAAAAACTCCCAACAAAGTAAAGTCCGGCGTCTGATGGCTTCACAACGGAATTCTACCAAATATTCAAAGAAGAACTAACTCCTATCCTTCTCAAACTATTTCAAAAAATTCAAGAGGAAGGAAAACTTTCAAGCTCCTTTTATGAGGCGAGCATAATTCTGATTCCAAAACCAGGCAAAAACAACACAAAGAAAAAAAATTATAGGCCAATATCTCTAATGAATATAGATGCTAAAATCCTCAACAAAATATTAGCAAACCGGATCCAACAATATATGGAAAAAATCATACACCATGATCAAGTGGGATTTATTCTGGGGAGGCAAGGCTGGCACAATATTCATAAATCAATCAATGTGATTCATCACATAAACAAAAAGAAATAGGAAAACCATATGATAATTTCAATAGATGCAGAAAAAGCATTTGATAAAATCCAGCAACCAGTCATGATCAAAACTCTCAGCAAAGTGGGAATACAGGGAACATACCTCAACATAATAAAAGCCATCTATGAGAAACCCACAGCCAACATCATACTCAATGGGCAAAAATTAAAAGCAATACCCTTAAGATCAGGAACAAGGTAGGGGTGCCCCCTTTCACCACTCTTATTTAACATAGTCCTGGAAGTCCTAGCCACAGCAATAAGACAAGAAGAAGAAATAAAAGGCATTCAAGTTGGAAAAGAAGAAGTAAAACTATCATTATTTGCAGATGATATGATATTGTATATAGAAAACCCTAAAGTCTCAGTCAAAAAACTACTGGACCTGATAAATGAATTCAGCAAAGTGGCAGGATATAAAATCAATACTCAGAAATCAGAGGCATTTTTATATGCCAACAATGAACAGTCAGAAAGAGAAATTAAGGAAATAATCCCCTTCACTATTACAACCAAAAAAAATAAAGTACCTAGGAGTAAACTTAACCAAGGAGACTAAAAACTTATACTCGGAAAATTACAAAGCATTGATAAAAGAAATCAAGAATGATACAAACAAGTGGAAGCATATACTGTGCTCATGGTTAGGAAGAATAAACATCATTAAAATGTCTATATTACTCAAAGCAATCTATAAATTCAATGCAATACCAATTAAAATACCAATGACATACTTCAAAGATATAGATCACATATTACAAAAATTTATATGAAACCAAAAAAGAACACGAATAGCCTCAGCAATCTTAAAAAAGAATAATAAAGTGGGAGGTATCACACTTCCTGATATCAAGTTATACTACAAGGCCATTGTACTCAAAACAGCCTGGTACTGGCATAGAACAGGCATATAGATCAATGGAACAGAACAGAGAACCCAGAAATAAACCCACAGCTCTATGGACAACTGATATTTGACAAAGGAGGTAAGGAAATACAATGGAGTAAAGACAGCCTCTTTAACAAATGGTGTTGGGAAAATTGGACAGCTACCTGCAAAAAAATGAAACAAGATCACCAGCTTACACCACTCACAAAAATAAACTCAAAATGGATAAAAGACTTAAATGTAGCCCGTGAAACCATAAGAATCTTAGAAGAAAACAGTAAGCTCTCCGACATCTCTAGGAGCAATATATTTGCTGATTTATCTCCACAGGGAAGTGAAATAAAAGAGAGGATAAACAAATGGGACTATATCAAACTAAAAAGCTTTTGCACAGCTAAAGACAGTAAGAACAGAATAAAAAGACAAACTACACAATGGGAGAACATATTTGACAATACATCTGATAAGGGGTTAATAACCAAAATTTATAAAGAACTTGTAAATCTCAACACCAGGAAGACAAACAATCCAATCAAAAAATGGGAAAAAGAGGCCCTGGCCAATTGTTTCAGCGGTAGAGCGTCGGCCTGGCGTGCAGGGGACCCGGGTTTGATTCCCAGCCAGGGCACACAGGAGAAGCGCCCATTTGCTTCTCCAACCCCCCCCCCTTCCTCTCTGTCTCTCTCTTCCCCTCCCGCAGCCAAGGCTCCATTGGAGCAAAGATGGCCCGGGAGCTGGGGATGGCTCCTTGGCCTCTGCCCCAGGCGCTGGAGTGGCTCTGGTCACAGCAGAGCGACGCCCTGGAGGGGCAGATCATCGCCTCCTGGTGGGCAGAGCATCACCCCTGGTGGACGTGCCGGGTGGATCCCGGTCGGGCGCATGCGGGAGTCTGTCTGACTGTCTCTCCCCGTTTCCAGCTTCAGAGAAATACAGAAAAAAAAAATGGGAAAAAGAAATGAATAGACACTTCTCCAAAGAGGACATACAGATGGCTAATAGGCATATGAAAAATGCTCAACATCACTAATCATTAGAGAAATGCAAATTAAAACCACAATAAGATATCACCTCACATCAGCCAGAATGGCGCTCATCAACAAAACAACACAGAATAAGTGCTGGCGAGGATGTGGAGAAAAGGGAACCCTCCTGCACTGCTGGTGGGAATGCAGACTGGTGCAGCCACTGTGGAAAACAGTATGGAGATTCCTCAAAAAACTGAAAATCAAACTGCCTTTTGACCCAGCTATCCCACTTTTAGGAATAAACCCCAAGAGAACCATAGAACGATTCCAAAAGGAGAAATGCACTCCCATGTTTGTGGCAGCATTGTTCATAATAGCAAAGATCTGGAAACAGCCCAAGTGTCCGTCAGGGGACGAGTGGATTAAAAAACTTTGGTATATATATACTATGGAATACTACTCAGCCATAAGAAATGATGACATCGGATCATTTACAATAACATGGATGTACCTTGATAACATTATACGGAGTGAAATAAGTAAATCAGAAAAAACTAAGAACTATATGAATCCATACATAGATGGGACATAAAAATGAGACTCAGAGACATGAACAAGAATGAGAACAAGACATGAACAACGAGGGTGGGGGGGTGGGGGAGGGGGGATGGGGCAAGGAAGGAGAGAGGGGGTGGGGGAGGGGAGGGGCACAAAGAAAACCAGATAGAAGGTGACAGAAGACAATTTGACTTTGGAGGAGGTGTATACAGCACAATCAAATGTCAAAATAATCTGGAAATGTTTTCTCTCAACATATGTACCCTGATTTATCAATGTCACTGCATTAAATTTAATAATAAAAAAGAATCAATCAATGAGTACACAACCTAATGGAACAACTAAGTGAAACAAGTTGTTTCTCTCCCTCTCTCCATTCCCTCCTTTCTCCATCTCTTCCTCTTTCTCAAATCAATGGAAACATTCTTTTAAATTTGTCATTGGTTTTCCAGCCCTTTATCACTTCTCAGCTAATTTAGAAAATGAGTTAATTTCCCAAAAGAGCCATGTCTTCTTCTAGTTCAACCAATACCATGAATAAATTTTCACAATTTAATTTCACATTTGCTATTAACTTTGTAATTTTAAGTTATATTTTTACACTGACATTTATTCTTAGCTCAATATTTAAGACTTTGTTTTAGAGCTGGAAATCAAGAACATACATTCAACTTATTTTTCTCCATGTCTCCCGGCATTGTGCCTAATATAAATTGATTTTTAGTTAATAAATGATTGATTGATAAGAGACCATTCGAAATCTCAGCAACATATTATTGGAATTGTTGTCGAACTTCTAGATGAGCACTCAACCTCTATGTCCTCGAGACTTGCACAATGAGCATATTTGGTTTTCTTGGAATGAAAGAGGGGAACAAAATGAATACCAAGTATCCCTTGGACTCATCTTTTTAAGAAAGCATCTCACTAGCCTTCTGAAAAGATTAATATTCCATGGAGGAGCAAGATAGGATGAACTATAAGGAGACCTTATTAGCAGCTTAAATGTTTTGCTTTCTCAAACAAGGCATAAAAACATAGATCTAACTTCTATAAAATAGAACAAGCTCCTTTCTAGATTAAGGAATTATAAATAGCTGACGCAGACAATGACATTGCATATCTCCTCTTTAAGAGATAGTTCAGAGCTACTGGAGAGTTAAAAGAAAGATAATATTATTTTGAGCTACAAGACAGAAATGACATAGAACAAAAAAATACACACAAAACTAGGCAGCTGGTAAACAGACTTGTGCTGAGAGGATGTGAGAGTCTGTTAAAAAGTTTATTTTGTGCAGAGAAATGAGCAGAAAAGTACTAACCAGGTATTTCATAACTTCAGACTAACAGACATAAACTAAACAGACATAGCATAGTGAAAGTGATATATGGCAACCCACAAGTAAGAGAAAGAGGAGACACTGTTTAGAGAAAAAAAAATCATAATTTATTATTTATTTACTTATTTAATTTTTTTAGGTGAGAGAAGGGGAGATACTGAGGCAGACTCCCACATGCACCCTGACTGGGATCCCCCTGGCAACCCGTCTGGGAAGATGTTCTAATCAACTTAGCTATTTTTAGTGCCTGAGGCTGACATTTGGACCAACCGAGCTGTCCTCAGGGCCTGGGACTGCTGCTTGAACCAATGGATCCACTGACTGTAGGAGGGGAAGAGGAAGAGAAGGTGAAAAGGGAAGGGGAGAGAATCAGATGATCGCTTCTCCTGTGTCCCCTGATCAGGAATCAAACCTGGGACATCCATACATCAGGCCAATACTCTATCCACTGAGCCAGCTGGCCGGGGCCACTCATAGTTTACTTTAGTAACAGTATTCTCCTCATATTTAGGAATCTGTTTCTTCAGATTTCTCTGTAAATATATTTCATGGCTGGCACTGGCCAACTGGCCCAGTGGTAGAGTGTCAGCCTGGCATGGAAGTCTCGGGTTTGATTCCTGGTCAGGGCACACAGGAGAAGCACCCATCTGCTTCTCCACCCTTCTCCCTCTCCTTTCTCTCTATCTCTCTCTTCCTCTCCAGCAGCCAAGGTTCCACTGGAGCAAGGTTGGCCCGGGCGCTGAGGATAGCTCTGTGGCCTCCGCCTCAGGCGCTAGAGTGGCTAGTGAAGCACCCTGCCCCCCTAGTGGACATGCCAGGTGGATCCTGGTCAGGCGCACGCGGGAGTCTGTCTGTCTCCTCCCCCGCCACTTCTCACTTTGGAAAAATACAAAAATAAATAAATAAAATAATATATATAAATTTCATGGCTAATTTATATTATCACCTAGGTAGCTAATTATAATTCCATTAAAAATATAAGTATATAACAAAGGGATATCATTTTTCTCTATTACCTATACCTAAAAAACTTATCATTACCCTAAAAAGAGACCATACTAGCAACTACCACCCAGCCACTAAAAATAAAGATAAAAGACCTAAAGAGAATGAAAACGTCACTCTCTAATTTCTCCTGTAGCCTTAATCTTCTTAGGCTGAATTGACTTTTTAAATTGCTGCTCTTCTAATTAATGCCTTTACTATAAGGAATTGGAAGTCTCTATAAGCCATAAAGGAGCAAATGATATGTCCCATTTTAAATCAAATTAAACTGTATCCCCTCTCACATTTTATAATTCATATTCCTCCTTCAAGATTCAGATAAAACAAATGAAAAAAGATTCAGGAAAAATGTGCACTTCCCTATTCCCAAAGCAGAGTTACTCTGGGTCTCCACATCTGAGAGTAGAGCACTTAATCTCTTTGCAGTAGTGTGCTTCTGTCTGTCAACAAAACAGACAGTAGGCTCAACTGGTGCTAAATCACCTCCATATTGCAAGTGCCTACCTTTGCATGAGACAAGGCAGTCCCTCAAAAGAACTTGGGAACTATATATGTTTATATATGAATTACTTAATTGTATAATTCCTTTTCAATTGGACAGAAGTTGTTTCATTTCCAGGAGAGAAAATGTTTTGCAGTGTAATAGGAAGAGCAATGAACTCAAGAATCCAAAGCCTGGCCTGAGCAGATGGTGATGAAGTGGATAGAGCATCAACTTGGGATGCTGAAAACCCAGGTTCAAAACCTGAGGTCATCAGCTTGAGCACAGGCTCACCTTCACTGCAGGTCTCCAGTTTGTGCATGGGATCATAGACATGACCCCATGGTCACTGGTTTGACTCAAGGTCACTGGCTTGAGCAAGGGGTCAATGGCTCGGCTGGATCCCCCTGGTCAAGGCACCTATGATAAGCAATCAATGAATAACTAAAGTGCCATAACTATAAGTTGATGCTTCTCATCTCTCTCCCTTCCTGTCTATCTCTGTCTCTCTCTCTCTCTGTCTCTCCCTCTCACTAAAATAAAAAGAAAAAAAAATTTTTTTTCAAATCCAAAGCTTGGATTTTAGTCCAACCTAGACACCTGTGTGACCTTGAACAAGTTTCTTATAGTGTGGTGGGGTTGGATTTGATCCCTAGTAACACTTTCAGCTATAAATTTATATTTAATTTGAAAAACTTTTTTACCTGGTTAGCTTTATACAAGTTTCTTGAAATTCTTGCCTAGAGTGCTAAATGCTAAAATGGCTTCAGCCAGGCAAACAAAAGTTAATCTTAACTGGCACAGGGGTAAATGGATTATTTTTCAGCCAAAATGGGGTGCCTCCAAGAATGGAATGATAATGCTGAACCGGAAGCTTATGTGCTGTATAGGGCTGGCTCTTTACTGTCTCTTCTTCTCAGAAGAAAAAATGAAAATGGAACAGAAGTGGCAGCACATTCCAGAATGTGTTTCGGCTGCATAGCAAATGTGGGCTCTATTCTTCTATTTGCCTCTTCTACAAAGATGTTAAAATGGGGGGAAAAAAAAAGATGTTAAAATGAGATGAAAAACATTTTCCATATGCTGGGTTGGGTTTTGCCAGTACACACACACACACACACACACACACACACACACACACACAAAAATTGAGCCATCACAGATACAATTAAGCTGGAAGAAATAAAAGTAGTAAACATCATTGTTGAATATCATATGGTTGTATGAGATTGCATGAACATTGGGTTCTGTGACTCTACAAATATTGGCCTGGAGAAGAGTGATGTGATGGAGATAGGAGGAGTACAAATAAAAAATCTTTAAGGAAGCAGACCAATTTGTTCTCCAGACATAATATGTTAGCAAATAAGTTTGTGTCATATACAAACATCTTTTACACATCATAAACAGAATTACCTAACTCAAAGACAGAAGATGCTAGTTTGGGGGTGTCTTCTCCTAAAAAGAAGAGAAATACACACACACACACACACACACACACACACACACATACACACACACGTAAAATCTTGAAACTGTTTTGAAACAAAAAGACATACAGCCCTAGGTAGGTGGTTCAGTGGATAAAGCGTCATCCCAGTGCACCGAGGTTGTGGGATCGATCCCCAGTCAGGGCACATAGAAGAAGCAATTAGCAACTGCACAACTAAATGGAACTAAGTGGAACAATGAGTTGATGCTTTCTCTCTCTCTCCCTACCCCCCCTTCCACTCTCTCTCCCTGTCTCTCTCTCTCACATCAATGGGAAAAAAAATTCTTTTTAAATAGAAAAAGAAAAGGCATGTTCCTTAGCATTACCCTAGTTTTCACTACTGCTTCCTGCTTAGCACACACTCCTCTGTTCTCTAGGCCCACTTGAAAAGGAGACCTCATTTTCAGCTTCTGGTCAGCTCTTCAACCCTGAAGAAAAAAGTGTCCACACCACACATGTGGAAACTGTTCTGCAGGGTCTGTGCAGAAGCTCCACCATTGAAAGGTATGCCATATGTCTTCCTTGCCTTAGAAGCACAGATGATAAGCATCCTTTTCCCTTCCAAAATAAAATAGGACTTCAGTGCATTGGAAGGGAAAGATTTATAGAAAAGATTCATCTATATGAAGAAATATAGAGTCTCATTTTTATAAAATGTAAAGAGAAAATAGTAATCCTGGAAAAATATGTCAAGAATAAGTGGAAAACGGCAACTGAAAATATGGTTTTTATTAGATAAAATAAAAATTTTACTTAAATCCTGATGATAGAAAATAATTTTTTTTATTCCATCTCTCCTTAGTGGATTAGGAAATCCATAAAAATGTATTAAAATTATCCCAAAATTCATAAAATCATTCAAATCTTTACTGTAGGTCATTTTCTTTTTTTTTTTTTTTGCATATTTCTTTTTTATATATAATTTTATTTTTTTAATGGGGTGACATCAATAAATCAGGATACATATATTCAAAGATAACAAGTCCAGGTTATCTTGTCTGTTGTTCAATTATGTTGCATACCCATCACCCAACGTCAGATTGTCCTCTGTCACCTTCTATCTAGTTTTCTTTGTGCCCCCCTCCCCCTTTCCCTCTCACTCTCCCCCCTCCCCTGTAACCACCACACTCTTATTAATGTCTCTTAGTTTCATTTTTATGTCCCACCTACGTATGGAATAATGCAGTTCCTGGTTTTTTCTGATTTACTTATTTCACTCCGTATAATGTTATCAAGGTCCCACCATTTTGCTGTAAATGATCCGATGTCATCATTTCTTATGGCTGAGTAGTATTCTATAGTGTATATGTGACACATATTCTTTATCCAATCATCTACTGACGGGCTTTTTGGTTGTTTCCATGTCCTGGCCACTGTGAACAATGCTGCAATGAACATGGGGCTGCATGTGTCTTTAAGTATCAATGTTTCTGAGTTTTGGGGGTATATACCCAATAGAGGGATTGCTGGGTCATAAGGTAGTTCTATTTTCAGTTTTTTTGTTTTTTTTTTAATAAATTTTTATTAATGGTAATGGGATGACATTAATAAATCAGGGTACATATATTCAAAGAAAACATGTCTAGGTTATTTTGTCATTAAATTATGTTGCGTACCCCTCGCCCAAAGTCAGATTGTCCTCCGCCACCCTCTATCTAGTTCTCTGTGCCCCTCCCCCTCCCCCTCTCTCCCTCCCTCCCTCTCATGTCCTCCCTCCCCCCACCCCTGGTAACCACCACACTCTTGTCCATGTCTCTTAGTCTCATTTTTATGTTCCACCAATGTATGGAATCATGTAGTTCTTGTTTTTTTCTGATTTACTTATCTCACTCCTTATAATGTTATCAAGATCCCACCATTTTGCTGTAAATGATCTGATGTCATCATTTCTTATGGCTGAGTAGTATTCCATACTGTATATGTGCCACATCTTCTTTATCCAGTCATCTATTGAAGGGCTTTTTGGTTGTTTCCATGTCTTGGCCACTGTGAACAGTGCTGCAATGAACATGGGGCTACATGTGTCTTCACGTATCAATGTTTCTGAGATTTTGGGGTATATACCCAGTAGAGGGATTGCTGGGTCATAAGGTAGTTCTATTTGCAGTTTTTTGAGGAACCACCATACTTTCCTCCATAATGGTTGTACTACTTTACATTCCCACCAAGAGTGTATGAGGGTTCCTTTTTCTCCACAGCCTCTCCAACATTTGCTATTACCTGTCTTGTTAATAATAGCTAATCTAACAGGTGTGAGGTGGTATCTCATTGCAGTTTTGATTTGCATTTCTCTAATAACTAATGAAGATGAGCATCTTTTCATATATCTGTTGGCCATTTGTATTTCTTCCTGGGAAAAGTGTCTGTTCATGTCCTCTTGCCATTTTTTTAATGGATTGTTTGTTTGTTTGTTGTTGAGTTTTATGAGTTCTTTGTATATTTTGGATATTAGGCCCTTATCTGAGCTGTTGTTTGAAAATATCATTTCCCATTTAGTTGGCTGTCTGTTTATTTTGTTATCAGTTTCTCTTGCTGAGCAAAAACTTCTTAGTCTGATGTAGTCCTATTCATTAATTTTTGCCTTCACTTCTCTTGCCTTTGGAGTCAAATTCATAAAATGCTCTTTAAAACCCAGGTCCATGAGTTGAGTATCTATGTCTTCTTCTATGTACTTAATTGTTTCAGGTCTTATGTTTAGATCTTTGATCCATTTTGAGTTAATTTTAGTACAGGGGGACAAACTGTAGTCCAGTTTCATTCTTTTGCATGTGGCTTTCCAGTTTTCCCAGCACCATTTATTGAAGAGGCTTTCTTTTCTCCACTGTGTGTTGTTGGCCCCTTAATCAAAAATTATTTGACTATATATATGTGGTTTTATTTCTGGGTTTTCTATTCTGTTCCATTGGTCTGAGTGTCTATTTTTCTGCCAATACCATGCTGTTTTGATTGTCGTGGCCCTATAATATAGTTTGAAGTCAGGTATTGTAATGCCCCCAGCTTCATTCTTTTTCTTTAGGATTGCTTTGGCTATTCGGGGTTCTTATAGGTCCATATAAATCTGATGATTTTTTTGCTCCATTTCTTTAAAAAATGTCATTGGAATTTTGATGGGAATTGCATTAAATTTGTATATTGCTTTGGGTAATATGGCCTTCTTGATTATATTATTCTTCCTAACCAAGAACAAGGAATATTCTTCCATCTCATTATATCTTTTTCGATTTCCCTTAACAATGGTTTATAGTTTTCATTATATAAGTCCTTTACATTCTTTGTTATGTTTATTCCTAGGTATTTTATTTTTTGTTGTTGCAATCATGAAGGGGATTATTCTTTTGAGTTCGTTCTCAATTGTTTCATTGTTGGCATATAGAAAGGCTATTGACTTCTGTATGTTAATTTTGTATCCTGCAACCTTACTGTATTTGGCTTATTGTTACTAGTAGTCTTTTTGTGGATTCGTTGGGGTTTTCGATGTATAGGATCATATCATCTGCAAAAAGTGATACTTTTACTTATTTTTTGATATGGATGCCTTTTATTTCTTTGTCTTGTATGATTGCTCTGGCTAGAACCTCTAGTACCACTTTAAATAAGAGTGGAGAGAGTGGACAACCCTGTCTTGTTCCTGATTTAAGGGGGAAAGCCTTCAGTTTTGTGCCATTTAATATGATGTTAGCTGATGGTTTATCATATATGGTCTTTATCATGTTGAGATATTTTCCTTCTATACCCATTTTGTTGAGAGTCTTAAACATAAAATTGTGTTGTATTTTATCAAAAGCCTTTTCTGCGTCTATTGATAAGATCATGTGGTTTTTGTTCTTTGTTTTGTTGATATGGTGTATTATGTTAACCGTTTTACGTATGTTGAACCATCCTTGAGATTCTGGGATGAATCCCACTTGATCATGATGTATTATTTTTTAAATATGTTGTTGTATTCGATTTGCTAGTATTTTGTTTAGTATTTTAGCATCTGTATTCATTAGAGATATTGGTCTGTAGTTTTCTTTTTTTGTGCCATCCTTGCCGGGTTTTGGTATGAGGGTTATGTTGGCCTCATAAAATGTGTTTGGAAGTATTGCTTCTTCTTCAATTTTTTGGAAGACTTTGAGTAGAATAGGAACCAAGTCTTCTTTGAATGTTTGATAAAATTCGCTGGTATAGCCGTCAGGGCCTGGACTTTTATTTTTGGGGAGGTTTTTAATGGTTATTTCTATTTCTTCTCTACTAATAGGTCTGTTTAGGCTTTCTGCTTCTTCTTGACTCAGTCTAGGAAGGTTGTATTTTTCTAGGAATTTATCCATTTCTTCTAGGTTGTTGAATTTAGTGGCATAAAGTTTTTCATAGTATTCTACAATAATTCTTTGTATATCTACGGTATCCATGGTGACTTCTCCTCTTTTATTTTGGATTTTGTTTATATGAGTTCTTTCTCTTTTTTCCTTGGTAAGTCTTGCCAAGGGTTTGTCAATTTTGTTGATCTTTTCAAAGAACCAGTTCCTTGTTCTATTAATTTTTTCTATAGTTTTTCTGTTCTCTATTTCATTTATTTCTGCTCTGATTTTTATTATCTCCTTTCTTCGGCTGATTTTGGGTTGTCTTTGTTCTTCTTTTTCTAGTTCCTTAAGGTGTGAAGTTAAGTGGTTCACTTTGGCTCTCTCTTGTTTGTTCATATATGCCTGAAGCGATATGAACTTTCCTCTTATCACTGCTTTTGCTGCATCCCATAGATTCTGATATGTAGTATTGTCATTTTCATTTGTCTGTATATATCTTTTGATCTCTGAACTTATTTCTTCTTTGACCCATTCATTTTTTAAAAGTATGTTGTTTAGTTTCCACATTTTTGTGGGATTTTTTTCCTCTTTTTTGCAGTTGAATTCTAGTTTCAAGGCTTTATAATCAGAAAATATGCTTAGTACAACTTCAATTTTTCTGAATTTGCTGATGTTCTTTTTGTGGCCCAACATATGATCAATTCTTGAGAATGATCCATGTACACTGGAGAAAAATGTATACTCAGTCATGTTGGGATGAAATGTCCTGTAGATGTCTATCATATCCAGGTACTCTAGTGTTTTGTTTAAGGCCGCTATATCTTTGTTGATTCTCTGTTTGGATGACCAATCTAGAGCCGTCAGCGGTGTACTGAGGTCTCCAAGTATGATTGTATTTTTGTCAGTTTTCGTTTTAAGGTCAATAAGTAGCTGTCTTATATATTTTGGTGCTCCTTGGTTTGGTGCATATATATTAAGAATTGTTGTGTCTTCTTGATTCAGTGTTCCTTTAGCCATTATGAAATGGCCATTTTTGTCTCTGAGTACTTTTGTTGTCTTGTAGTCAGCATTATCAGATATGAGTATTGCTATGCCTGCTTTTTTTTTGGATGTTATTTGCTTGGAGTATTGTTTTCCAGCCTTTCACTTTGAATTTGTTTTTATCCTTGTTACTTAGATGAATTTCTTGTAGGCAGCATACGGTTGAATTTTTTTTTAATCCATTCTGCTACCCTGTGCCTTTTTATTGGTGAGTTTAATTCATTTACATTTAGTGTAATTATTGACACTTGTGAGTTCCCTATTGCCATTTTATAGATTGCTTTCTGTTAGTTTTGTGTCTTGTTTGATCCTTCTTTTTTGTTTTTCTATTTTTTGTTTTTATTTGGTTGTATTCCATAAATCTTTCCTCTGTTGCTATCTTTTTTAAATCATGTGCTTCTGTGGTGGTTTTTTCAATGGTGGTTACCTTTAAGTAATAAAAAGGGTTCCTACCCTATTCATTGTAGTGCACTATTTTGTGAGTACTTTTGCACTCCATTGTCTTTTGCTACTGTTAATCTCCATCCTCTCCCCCCCTTTTCTTTTTGTTGTTGTCACAGTTTAAATTTGGTTTTATTGTGTTCTTCTTGGAGCTTTTACTTGTGGCTTTGTTTTTTTCTTTTTTTGTTCTTTGTATCTGATTGGAGAACCCCCGTTAGTAATTCCTGGAGTGGGGGTTTTCTGATGATAAATTCCCTCATCTTTTCTGTATCTGTGAATGTTTTTATTTCTCCTTCATATTTGAAGGATAGCTTTGATGGGTATAGTATTCATGGCTGAAAGTTCCTCTCTTTCAGGACTTTAAATATTGGGGCCCACTCTCTTCTAGCTTGTAGAGTTTCTGTTGAGAAATCTGATGATAATCTAATGGGCATTCCTTTATATGTTGTATTCTTCTTTTCCCTGGCTGCCTTGAGAATTTTTTCTTTGCCATTGGTTTGTGCCAATTTCATTATGATGTGCCTTGGAGTAGGTTTGTTGGGATTAAGAAAACTCGGAGTTCTGTTTGCTTCCTGAATTTGAGGCTTTACTTCTTTCCACAGGCTTGGGAAATTCTCATCTATTATTTGTTTTAGTATGTTCTCCATTCCATTTTCTCTCTCTTCTCCCTCTGATATACCTATTATTCTTATGTTATTCTTTTTGATGGAGTCAGATAATTCCTGTAGGGCTATCTCATTTTTTTAAATTTTTGAGTCTCTTTCTTCTTCTCTCTGTTGTGCCTCAAGTTGCTTGTCTTCTATTTCACTAATCCTACCTTCTATCTGACCTGTTCTATTAGCTAAGCTTGTTACCTCGTTCCTGTGTCTATCTCTTTGTTAAGCAATCCTTAATTTCTCAAACAAGTGCTCACCAGAATTTTAAGGGTGGCAAACTTAGAGATCATTTGCACCACTTCTTTCATGAAAACCCTTCTGATTCTCCTAAACTAATTCAGACTCCTGTTTCTCTCTCTATTTATTTATTTTTTTAATTTATAAAATTAAGTTTAACAGGTTGACATTGATCAACAAGAGTACACAGATTTCAGGTAAACATCTCCACATCATTTGAGCAGTCGATTATGTTGTATACCCATCACCCAAAGTCAAATCATCCTCCATCACCTTATATTTGTCCTTCCTCATACCTTTCCCCTAACCCCTCCCCCTCTCCCACACTTCCCTCCCTCTCCCAACCACTGCTATCTTATCCATGACCATGAGTCTGTTTTGTTTCCTACCTATGTGTGAAATCATACAGTTTTAAGCTTTTTCTGATTTACTTATTTCACTCACTATAATGTTCTCAAGGTCCATCCATGTTGTCATAAATGATATTATGTCATCATTTCTTTTTCTCTTTTTTTTTTTTTTTTTGTATTTTTCTGAAGCTGGAAACAGGGAGAGACAGTCAGACAGACTTCCACATGCACCCGACCGGGATCCACCCGGCACGCCCACCAGGGGCGACGCTCTGCCCACCAGGGGGCGATGCTCTGCCCCTCTGGAGGGTCGCTCTGCCGTGACCAGAGCCACTCTAGCGCCTGGGGCAGAGGCCAAGGAGCCATCCCCAGCGCCTGGGCCATCTTTGCTCCAATGGAGCCTTGGCTGCGAGAGGGGAAGAGAGATACAGAGAGGAAGGAGGGGGTGGGGGTGGAGAAGCAAATGGGCACTTCTCCTATGTGCCCTGGCCAGGAATCGAACCCAGGTCCCCCGCACGCCAGGCCGACGCTCTACCGCTGAGCCAACCGGCCAGGGCTATGTCATCATTTCTTATGGCCAAGTAGTTTTCCATTGTATATATGTACCACATCTTCTTTATCCAATCTTCTTTTGAGGGACACTGTGGTAGTTTCCATGTCTTGGCCACTGTGAATAATGCTGTGATGAACATGGGGGTACATCTATCTTTACTTATCAATGTTTTTGAGTTTTGGGGGTAGATAGCCAGAAGAGGGATTGCTGGGTCATATAGTATTTCTATCCTTAATTTTTTGAGGAACCACCATACTTTCTTCCATAATAATTATACTAATTTGTATTACCACCAGTAGTGAATGAGAGTTTCCTATTCTCCACAGCCTCTTGTTATTACCTGTCTTGTTAATAATAGCCAATCTAACAGTTTTGAGCCAAGCTTAAAACTGTATGATTTCACACATAGGTAGGAAACAAAACAGACTCAAGGTCATGGATAAGATAGCAGTGGTTGGGAGAGGGAGGGAAGTGTGGGAGAGGGGGAGGGGTTAGGGAAAGGTATGAGAGGTATGTGAGGTGGTAACTCATTGTAGTTTTTATTTGCATTTCTCAAATAGCTAGTGAAGATAAGCATTTTTTCATATATCTGTTGGCCATTGTATTTCTTCTTGGGAGAAGTGTCTGTTCACGTTCTCCTGTCCCCATTTTTTAATTGGATTGTTTGCTTGTTTGTTGCTGAGCTTTGTGAGTTCTTTACATATTTTGGATATTAACCCCTTATCAAAGTTGTTGTTTCCAAATATCATCTCTCATTTAGCTGACTGTTTGTTTTGTTGTCAGTTTCTTTTGCTGTGCAGAAGCTTTTTAGTTTGATATAGTCCCATTCATTTATTTTTGCCTTTACTTTCCTTGCTTTGGGATCAAATTCATAAATTGTTTTCTATGGCCAAGCTCCATGAGTTTAGTACCTACGTTTTCCTCTATGTAAATTATTGTTTCAGATCTTGTATTCAGGTCTTTGATCCACTTTGAATTAATTTTTGTGCAGAGGGACCAATGATAGTCAAGTTTCAATCTTTTGCATGTGGCTTTCCAATTTTCCCAGCACCATTTATTGACGAGGCTTTCTCTTCTCCATTGTGTATTTTTGGCTCCTTTGTCAAAGATTACTTGCCCATATATATGTGGTTTTATTTCTGGGCTCTTGATTCTGTTCCATTGGTCTATGGGTCTATTTTTCTGCCAATACCATGCTGTATTAATTATCGTGGCATTATCAAAAATCTCCCCAAAAATAAAAGTGCAGGACCCAACAGCTACACTAGTGAATTCTACCAAGCATTCATAGAAGATTTGGTTCCTATCTTTCTCAAAGTCTTCAAAAAAATCGAAGAAGAAGCAATAATTCCGAATACATTTTATGAGGTCAACATAACCCTCATTCATACCAAGACCTAGCAAGGACAATACAAAAAAATAAAACTACAGACTAATATCATTAATAAATACAGATGCAAAAATTTTAAACAAAATGCTATTAAATTGAATACAACAACACATTAAAAAAAATAATACAGTGTGTCCGTAAAGTCATGGTGCACTTTTGACCGGTCACAGGAAAGCAATAAAAGATGATAGAAATGTGAAATCTGCACCAAATAAAAGGAAAACCCTCTCAGTTTCTGTAGGATGATGTGGCAGCATGTGCGCATGCGGAGATAATGACATAACACCATGTATACAGCGGAGCAGCCCACGGCCATGCCTGTCAAGATGTGGATGGTACAGAGGAAAGTTCAGTGTGTTCTGTGGCTTGCTAAATTAGAATCCGTGACCAAAGTGCAATGTGAATATCGGCGCATTTATAACGAAGTGCCACCACATAGGAACAACATTACTCAGTGGGATAAGCAGTTGAAGAAAACTGGCAGTTTAGTGGAGAAACCCCGTTCTGGTAGGCCATCAGTCAGTGACGAGTCTGTAGAGGCTATTCAGGATAGCTACCTAAGGAGCCCTAAAAAGTCTGTGCGTGAGCCCACATCAAACTGCACTGAATAGGTATGAAACTGGGAGAGTTTTCCTTTTATTTGGTACAAATTTCACATTTCTATCATCTTTTGTTGCTTTCCTGGGACCGGTCAAAAGTGCACCATGACTTTACGGACACACTATATATCACGATCAAGTGGGATTCATTCCAAGAGCATAAGGATGGCTCAACATACATAAATTGATTAATGTAATACACTATATCAAACAAAATTCATATGATTCTATCATTTGATGCTGAGAAGGCATTCAAAAAGATACAACATCCCTTTATGGTTAAAACACTCAATAAAATGGGTATAGAAGAAAAATGTCTCAACATAATAAAGGCCATATATGACAAACCATCAGCTAATATCATACTAAATGGGGAAAAACTAAAAGCTTTTCCTCTAAAATCAGGAACAAGACAAGGCTGCTCACTCTCTCCACTCCTATTCAACATAGTGCTGGAAGTTTTAGCCAGAGCAACCAGACAAGAAAAAAAAATAAAAGGCATTTAGATCAGAAAAGAAGAAGTAAAAGTTTCACTTCTAGCGATAACATGATCCTGTACATAGAAAACCTCAAAGACTCCACAGAAAGACTATTAGAAACAATGAACCAAAACAGTAAGGTTTGCAAGATGCAAAAATCAATACACAGAGGTCTATTGTTTTCATATATGCTAACAATGAAACTTTGGAAAATAAACTCAGAAATATAATCCCTTTTATAGTTGCAGCAAAATAAATAAAATACCTAGGAGTAACTTTAACAAAGAATTTAAAGGATCTATATACTGAACACTACAAAGCATTATTAAATAAAATTGAAAAAGATACAATGAAATGGAAAAATAACCCATGTTCTTGGATTGAAAGAATCAACATAGTTAAAATGGCCATATTACCCAAAGCAATATACAAATTTAATGCAATTCCCAACAAAATTCCAATGTCATTTTATAAAGAAATGGGACAAAAAATTACCAGGTTTATATGGAACCATAAAAAAACCCAAATAGCCAAAGCATCTTGAGGAAAAGAAAGAAGTGGGAGGTATCACCCTACCTGACTTCAAATTATACTATAAAGCCATGATAATCAAAACAGCATGGTCTTGGCAGAAAATCAGACATACAGACCAATAGAACAATGGGGGTTAGGAAATATGGGGGAGGGATGGGAGGAAGGGTGGGGGAATGGGGGTAAAAAGGGACAAATATAAGGTGACAGAAAATGATTTGACTTCCGTTTCTCTGATATAGCTCTAATCACAGTGAGCAGTAATTGTTTGCATGTGTATCTCTTTACTAGACTATATTTTCAGGGAGGGCAGGAATCAGAACACATCTTATCATCTACATATCCCTAGTGGATAGCACAATGCTAGCACATGACAGGTTTTAAAAAGGCAGATATTATGATTCAAAATTTATGAATTGAAGAAGATAAGTCTTGCCCCAGGATGCAGGTGTAGTAAATGGCAAAGCTGAAATCTAGGTTTCTCAACTCTGAAAATTTCTCACTAATAGATTAACCATCAATCACTGTAACAATAATATATTTTACAACATGAGCCACAGGAGAATAAAATGGCTATTCCAAATGCACAAAATGTTATTTTCCCCTGCTGTGTAGTACAATTTATCACTTCCTATTCCCACCATACTTCCACACTCACCCAGCTTATGTGTGAGATTACAGATCTTTATCTGCAGAGCTATAAATTTTCCTCATACTAAGAACAGCAACATGTAACCTGTAACAGCTGAAGCCATTACATTCAAAGGAAAGACAGGCCAAAGACTAAACTGTTGAATGATTGCATTTCTCCTCTTCAGAAACCTAACAGAGACAAGAGCTGATCTTGGAAAGAAATGCAGCAAGTACATTCATGTACCTGTGACCCTATACTCTCTATAATAAACTCTCTATGTACTACAAAGCCCAGACCCTTACACACACACATGCACATGCGCAAAACTAATGCAGGGAAAATTTTAGTGCTGACAATAATCATGAAACTTAAGAACTTACTTCTTTGTAAATCTACTTAGCTCTTTTTCACTCAGCATTGTGACAGTATCTGAGACAGGAGCTAATTTATGAAAGATTCTCTAAAAGACAGGCAATTTCTTTACTAATAATATAATAATTATAGCAACAACATTCATTGAGTGTATATGGCTTTGTGTTAAGCACTTCATAACATTAGTTAATCTGATCTTCACAAACAATGTAAGACATTATTTCCCTATTGTATTAATAGGAATGAGACTAAATACAGTGTGTCCATAAAGTCATGGTGCACTTTTGACCAGTCACAGGAAAGCAACAAAAGACGACAGAAATGTGAAATCTGCACCAAATAAAAGGAAAACTCTCCCAGTTTCAGACCTATTCAGTGCAGTTTGATGTGGGCTCATGCACAGATTTTTTAGGGCTCCTCGTCACTGACTGATGGCCTACCAGAACGGGGTTTCTCCATCAAACTGCCAGTTTCCTTCAACTGCTTATCCCACCGAGTAATGTTATTCCTATGTGGTGGCGCTTCGTTATAAATGCGCCGATATTCACGTTGCACTTTGGTCACGGATTCTAATTTAGCGAGCCACAGAACACACTGAACTTTCCTCTGTACCATCCACATCTCGACTGGCATGGCCATGGGCTGCTCCGCTGTATACATGGTGTTTTGTCATCATCTGCGCATGCGCACATGCTGCTACATCATCCTACAGAAACTGGGAGGGTTTTCCTTTTATTTGGTGCAGATTTCACATTTTTATCATCTTTTATTGCTTTCCTGTGACCATGACTTTATGGACACACTGTAGTTTGTCAAAGGTCTTCACAACTATACATGTCAAATATGGGATCAAAACCCATAGCTGTTTAACGCTTAAGTTCCTGTTCATATCTATTGTCTTATACTTCTTTGAGGAACAAAGGATTTTATTGATTGTTGGTCTCCAAAATTTTTTGATTGTATATCAGTAAAACATTTTATCATAAACCATCCATGTCATCCATGTATAATTACATATAACTACATATATATAATATATATAACACATGTACCTCCTTTTGCAGTGATATTTAAATTGCATTGTAAAACACAGGTCAAAATAAAAAATTTTAATTTATCAGCTAAAAATTAAATAAACAATATTTTAAAATGGTTTTATTTTTATAATGGTTCAAAAACTTCTTTTATCCTATTTTTAAAATAGTATTAATAATGTCTGGGCATTATATCAATGTTCCATAAGACACATTATTAAAAATAACATGTAAATTTTCAAATAGTTTTCTTGATAATTCCGACATTTTTGGACAACTTCTTGTCAGATTATTTTTACCACATTATGTGACAAAGACTTTATACTGAAGGACAAGTTACCAGTTTTACAATTTTCTTATTGATCCTTAGAACTATATTTAATCATTTTGGGTTTTTTTTAAAAAAAAAAAAACCTTTAAATCCACTTAACTGGGAAAATGTGAAAACTGCAATATATTCAGATACACTGAAAATAAACGAATGGATGATGGTACATTGTCAATTCATCTTAATTATGAAAATTCTCACTCTATTCTGAGAATTAAAAAAATGTAAAAAAAAATTAATACTCTTTTAACAAGATGACTGCATAATTAATTATTAGCAAAACTCCCCCACTGAATGGATTTCCTTGCACAGCTCTTGGAGTGTTTCCCACAGCTTCCTGGATCACAAAGATCACTGACCTAAGAACTCTAAAAAACATTGTGACTACAACCAGACCTGCAGAGACAACTGTCTGCATTTAATTAACTGGCCAAAGTATTGATTTTATCCAATTACATTTTGATATGATGGCATCAGCCTAAGTAACCTATGAGAAACTGCTTCTCATAGTGAGAAAACAGGAGAGAGCTAAAATTAAAATGAATTCAGGATTCCTTCTTATATCACCTACCAGAGAATGGGTGAAAAGCAAGAAGTATCATCTCTCTAGGTCTCCTAGCACAAGAACTCCTGAAAACAGTTAAGTTCATTTGGTGAATCATAAAGACAAAGCATGCATCGACTTGGTAATCAATCAATGCTCTTAAGTCTAATTTTGAGAGAAGCAGAATATGAGTACTTTTAAAAAAACACACACACACACTTTGGTGATTCTTTATACTAATTGCCAATACAATGCTTTTAATGTACAAAATGTACAGTCTTTGTAATTATACCCTTTTCTCTTATGTTACCTCCTTTCTGATCTTATTATTGAAAGGTAATTTTATGTGTTGAATCTAATAACAAATTGAGTTTGCAAAAAAATCTTCACTTATATGATGGTTCATAAGAGGACTTACAAACAACAAAGTATATTTTTCTCCTTAAAACCATAAAGCAGTGAAGAAAAAGGTAACTTCTAATCATGTGTTATTTGACCTCGTGACTGTGCACTTGAGAATGGCCACTGACTTTCACACAATTAATTTTGTTGATAATAGCATTAGGCTCATTTTAATCATGTAAAATAGCATCTGATTTCTTTTCTGCTCAGCCTCAGAGCTTTGTATTAGGGTAATCAGGGAGAATTCTAATACTAAGTAATAGTCCTCTAATTAGTATCATGTCTTAAGGAACTCAAAATGCTTGACCAAAGAATTATAAGCAATGCATCCCACATGACACATTTTCAAACCTTTATTTTCTAGGGAATTGAGCAACTCTTTGTGCTTCATTTTACTAATCCTTACACACATCCTAGATAACTGAGAAATCCAAGGTTCAGAGTGGTAGAAAGATTTATGAAGTTACCATGACATTAAGAGCAGAGCTCAAAATGGTTTCTGATTGGTTTTATCTTACCAAAATGTGTCAACTGAGGTTTTAAAAGCAGAAAGATTTCAATACCAGAAAAGAAATTTAGCTACCCAAGAGTAATATTTGCATTTGAAAGCACAGTAAGATAATAAGATTAATCACAATAATAAATCTAACATATACTGAATACTTACTGTGTACCAGGCACTGTGTTGAAGTATTATGTACATAACTTCACTTCTCATTTAATCCTCAAATAATTCTCTAAGGTAGGTAAGATACAGTCACCATTTTATACCTAAGGGCATTAAAGCTAATGAGAAGACAAAAATTAAAACAAAAACAAACCTTGCCCAAGGTGAGGGAGGCTGGTAAGCGCTTAGTCTAGAGACCAACTCAGACTATCTGATTCCAAAATTTACATGTTGAACCAACACACTAGGCGGAATTAAAACCTGCCTAACCACTTGTGTATGTCTGCACCCAGGGACCACTATGATTCCCTCTTTATAAAAAAATTAAGCAGATCTCTTAACATTTATAAAGCTTTTTTTCACAGTCATTATCTTATTATTCAAATTCTAGAACAAAACAGTATTACTCTAGTTTTGACACACTCTGTGACTATGATTCCCAAAAATAATCCTAAAATAAAAACAATGCACATATTATTTCCCACCTATTAATGATGGGAACATCGAGGTTTAGAACATACTAAGAATTGATTAACAGATGGAAAGTCTCAGCTAAGAAAGCCTCCCCTGACTGCCATATCTAAAGTAGACCCTGCTCCAAAACTGTCAAACCTCATTACTGTCATAGTGACAGCCAGTAGTTTGACTGCTATGAGATAATGCAGATAAAAGTGCCCTGAGAGAAATGGAAGACCAGAGCCAGACTTTCTAAGTGGGGTGGGTGGGATGGGAGGCACTGCTGGCCTACTGCCAAGGGCAACAACTGGTGGGAAGTGGCAAAAAGAAGGGGTGAGAGGGACGGCAAGATACTTAGAACTGAGGCAGGCCACGTAGCCCAGGGACTGGATGTGTAACACCCCAAATATCACCACTGAGTAGAGCCAAACACCACTTATAAAACGTGGTTCTGGAGTAGGAACACCAAGTGGAGGACAGAGGCAATCCCTAAACTGCTAGTCAGGCAGAGTGAGCACAGCGGAAAAGAGAGGGAGAGAAGGAAAACAAAATGCAAAGACTACTAAACTCTATATACAAAAAAAAAACAAATTTAAAACACCCAAGAATAGAGTTTTGTAATATACATAACAAAAGATGATTATCCCTAATATATAAAAAGGTCTTATAATTCAATAAGAAACTGACCAGTAGCCTAATTAAAAAGTGAAATAAAGAAATGAACAGCCCGACCAGGCGGTGGTGCAGTGGATGGAGCGTCAGACTGGGATACGGAGAACCCAGGCGCGAAACCTCGAGGTTTCCAGCTTAAGCGTGGGCTCATCCTGTTTGAGCAAGGCTCACCAGTTTGAGCCCAAGGTCGCTGGCTTGAGCAAGGGGTCACTCAGTCCGCTGTAACACCCCGGTCAAGGCACATAAGAGAAAGCAATAAATGAACACCTAAGGTGCCTCAACAAAGAATTAATGCTTCTCATCTCTCTTTCTTCCTGTTTGTCCTTATTTGTCCCTCTCTCTGTCTCTGTCACAAAACAAAAAAAAGAACAATTCACAGGAGAAATAAAAATGGCAAAGAATGTAAAAAGATTGTTAATCTCACTAGTAATCAATGAAATATAATTAAAAACAATGCCATATCAATTATTATGTATTACACTAACATAGATAAAAGGATAAAAAATAATAAGCACTAACAAAAGACAAGATAAATGAGTTTTCTCATGCATTGTGGTGTTAGTATAAATTGGTCTGACCTTTCTGGAAGGTCATATCATTCTTTTGACTATTAAAAAGAATGCATCAAAATTTTAAATGTTCATTATTTTGACATATCACTCATCCTTTAGGAACTGTACAAATATAGTGTGTCCGTAAAGTCATGGCGCACTTTTGACCGGTCCCAAGAAAGCAACAAAAGACGATAGAAATGTGAAATCTGCACCAAATAAAAGGAAAACTCTCCCAGTTTCAGACCTATTCAGTGCAGTTTGACGTGGGCTCACGCACAGACTTTTTAGGGCTCTTTGTCACTGACTGATGGCCTACCAGAACAGGGTTTCTCCACCAAATTGCCAGTTTCCTTCAACTGCTTATCCCACTGAGTAATGTTATTCCTAGGTGGTGGCGCTTCGTTGTAAATGCGCCGATATTCACGTTCCACTTTGGTCATGGATTCAAATTTAGTGAGCCACAGAACACACTGAACTTTCCTCTGTACTGTCCACATCTCGACTGGCATGGCCATGGGCTGCTCCGCTGTATACATGGTGTTATGTCATCATCTGTGCATGTGCACATGCTGCCACATCATCCTACAGAAACTGGGAGGATTTTTCTTTCATTTGGTGCAGATTTCACATTTCTATCGTCTTTTGTTGCTTTCCTGTGACCGGTCAAAAGTGCACCATGACTTTGCAAACACACTGTATATATGTTCAGTGATACTCCTCAATCATTGCATACAATCATAAAAAAAACAGAGACAACCATGATGTCCTTCAATAGAAGACCAGGTAAATAATTATAATATATCCATACAATACAATCCTAATGTTTATTTTAAAGGGTATGAACCTATATTCTTTCACATGGAAAGATGTCCACATAGTATTAAGAAAAAAGAAGTTACAGCCTGACCAGGCGGTGGCGCAGTGGATAGAGCATCAGACTGGGATGCAGAGGACCCAGAGTTGAAACCCCAAGGTCACCAGCTTGAGTGCAGACTCAACCAGCTTAAGTACAGGCACACCAGCTTTAGCATGGGGTCGCTGGCTTGAGTGTGGGATCATAGATATGACCCCATGGTCGCTGGCTTGAAGCCCAAAGGTTGCTGGCTTGAAGCCCAAGGTCACTGGCTTGAGCCCAAGGTCATTGACTTGAGCAAGGGGTCACTAGCTCAGCTGGTGCCCCCTGGTTAAGGCACATATGAGAAAACAATCAATGAACAGCTAAGGTGCTGCAACGAAAAATTAATGCTTCTCATCTCTCTCCCTTCCTGTCTGTCTGTCCCTATCTGTCCCTGTCACTGACTCTCTCTCTCTGTCTTTGTAAAAAAAAAAGTTACAAAATAATAGACATGTATTATTACTCAATTTGTATAAAATGTATTTGTTCCCTATACGTTTATGACTTGTGTATACGTATACTACATGGAGAGATGTCTAAAAAAAGAACAAGTAAAATATTTTATCTCTATTATAATTATAAATAATAAACAAATCATTCCACTTTGAAAAAATATATTTTGACTCTAAAGGTGTTGATTTTACTGAATATACAAATGTTTATGTACAGTAAAGTTTTTTTCATTATAATCATGTGAAAAACCAGCTATCACCATTACTTTTCAATATTGTTTCAGAGACATATAGAAATTAAAAAGAAAAATAAATGGTAAAATTTTAGAAAAGGGGAAAATCTATCTTTGCCTTAGATCAACAGCTCCTCTCTACACTGGAAATAAGATATAAGAGAAAGAAGTTCACTCTTAATATCACCAAAAGAATAAATTATTACAGAATAAATTGAACAAAAAAAGGTATAGGAAAAACTATAAAATATTATCAAATGATATAAAACAAGAACTAAACAAGTGAAAAGATATTCCAGCCCTGGTCGGTTGGCTTAGTGTATAATGTCAGCCACGTGTGCAGAAATCCTGGGTTCAATTCCTGGTCAGGGCACACAGGAGAAGTGACCATCTGCTTCTCTTCCCCACCCTCTTCCCCTTCTCTCTCTTCCCCTCGCACTCGGAGGCTCAGTTGATTTGAGAATCAGCCCCAGACTGGGGTTGCCTGCTGGATCCCAGTCGGAGGGCATGCAGGAGTCTATCTATATATCTCCCATCCTCTCACTTGAAAAAAAGAAAAGATATTCCCTATTCTTAAGTGGAAGATGTAATATCAGAAAAAAAATCAATCTTTCTCATATTAGGATATAAATTGATTGTAATTCCATTAAGAATCCAGTAATGAATTTTCTTTTTCTTTTTCCTTTTTGTTGAATTTATTGAGGTGACTCCAGTTTAACAAAATTTCACAGGTTTGGGGTGCATAATTTTACCACGTAGCATCTGTACACTATATTTTTCATTCAACACCCCATGTCAAGTGTCTATCCAGCACCATTTATTCTCCCATATACCCTTTTCTACCTTCCCCCACACTCTTTCCCCCAGAAATCACCAAACCTAAATTTTCTTGGTATTGTGTTTGTTTAATTTCTCTCTGTCCCACTGGCATACCTCTTATGAATTTTCTTGAACTGGAAAAAGTTTAAAATGCATTTCAAAAAATTATGTGACAATAGTCATGGAAACCTTGAAAAGAAAAATGGGTAAGTGATTAATAAGCCTTACCAGATTTCTTTTTTAAAAAAAATTTATTTATTCACTTTAGAGAGGAAAGGGATAGAGAGAGAAGGGGGAGGAGCAGGAAGCATCAATTCCATATGTGCCTTGACCAGGCAAGCTCAGGGTTTGAACCAGCGACCTCAGCATTCCAGGTCAACACTTTATCTACTGCGTCACCACAGGTCAAGCCCTTACCACATTTCAAATCAGTGTAGCATTGGCACAGAAATAAAGACTAGAAAAATGATAGAGAATAAAGTTCAGAAATAGGTATAAACATATGTGAGAATATAATATTCATATATGATGTTTCAATTTAGTGGCAAAAGAATGCTTTATTTTAAAAACAATATATGCAAAGCTGGCTAGTTACTTGGAAGAAAACAATGCTATATACTTACATCACACTATATATAAACAAATTCCAGTCATAGTTAAAGATTAAAGCTCTTAATTAAAAACAGTCAAAAAATAAATGATATCCAGAGAGGAAAATGCTTTGCAATACATATGACAAAAGATTAACATTCCAAATTCACAAAGAGTACTTATGAACTGATAAGAAACAGATCAACACCCAAATTTTTTTAAAAAACAAAGTACGTATATGAGTAGGTAATTCACAAAACAGAAAATACAAATCACCAATAAATATGCAAAAACATAATTACCCTGGTTTAGCCAGAAAATTGCAGTAAGATAAAATTCTCACTTGTTATACTGAAAAAGATTGAAAAGAGCATTAATATCTAGTGTGAATGTGAATGCTAGGAAATACTTGTTATCATACACTGCTAGTGGAAATGGAAATTGCTACAACCTATTCTGAAGATTATCTGACAAGATATGCTAAAATTTTAAATGGAAACCATAAAAGAAGGCCCTGGCCAGGTAGTTCAATTTGTCAGAGCATCATCCCAATACATGAAGACTGTGGGTTCAATCCCCAGTCTGGACACATACACAAATCAACCATTTAGTGGAACAACAAATCAATGTCTCTCTCTCTTTCTCCCTCTCTCCTCTCTGTCCCTTCTTCTCTCTCTCTAAAATTAATATATATATTTAATATATATTATATATATATATTTAGACAGAGACAGAGACAGATGAGAAGCATCAACTTGTAGTTGTGGCACTTTAGTTGTTCACTGATTGCTTCTCATATGTGCCTTTACTGGGAAGCTCCAGCTGAGACAGTGACCCCTTGCTCTAGCCAGTGATCTTGGACTCAAGACACAACTTTGGGCTTAAGCCAGCGACCTTGGCCTTCAAGGCAGTGACCTTTGGGCTCAAGCCAGTGACCATGGGATCATGATCTCATGCTCAAACCAGCAACCCTGTGCTATAGCTGGTGAGCCTGGACTCAAGCAGGATGACCCCACACTCAAGCTGGTGACCCCAAGTATTCAAAACTGGGACCTCAGCATCCCAGATTGATATTCTATCCACTGAGCCACCACCAGTCAGGCAATAATAAATAAATAAATAAATTTTAAAGAAACCAATATCTCTAATGAATACAGGTGCAAAAATCCTAGACAAAATACTAGCAAATCAAATACAACAACACATTAAAAAAATAATACATCAAGATCAAAGGTATTCAGCCTGACCAGGCAGTAGCGCAATAGATAGAGCATCAGACTGGGATGTGGAGGACCCAGGTTCAAGATCCCGAGGTCGCCAGCTTGAGCGCAAGCTCATCTGGTTTGAGCAAGGCTCACCAGCTTGAGCCCAAGGTCGCTGGCTCGAGTAAGGGGTCACTCAGTCTGATGTAGCCCCCTGGTCAAGGCACATATGAGAAATTAATCAATGAACAACTAAGGAACCACATGAAGTATTGATGTTTCTCATCTCTCTCCCTTCCTGTCTGTCTGTCCCTATCTGTCCCTCTCTCTGACTCTCCCACAAAAAAAAAAAAAAAAAAAAAAAAAAAAAAAGATCATGTGGTATTCATTCCAGGAGCACCAAGATGGTTCAGCATATGAAAATTGGTTAATGCAATACACCATATTAAAAAAAAAAAAAAAGAAAATCATATAATCCTATCAATCGGTACTGAAAGGCATTTGATAATATACAACATCCCTTTATATGATCAAAACACTCAATAAAATGGGTATAGAAAGAAAGTACCTCAACATAATAAAGGCCATATATGACAAACCATTGGCTAATATCATACTAAATGGGAAAAACTGAAAGCTTTTCCTCTAAAATCAGGAACAAGACAAGGTTGCCCACTCTCTCCATTCTTATTCAACATAGTGCTGGAAGTTTTAGCCAGAGCAATCAGGCAAGAAATAAAAGGCATTCCTACTGGAAAAGAAGTAAAGGTATCACTTTTAGAAGATGACATGATCCTGTACATAGAAAACCCCAAAGACTCCACAGAAAGACTATTAGAAACAATAAAACAATACAGTAAGGCCAGAGGATACAAAATCAATATACAAAAGTCTATTGCGTTCATATAATATGTCAATAATGAAACCTCAGAAAATAAACTAAAAAAAAAATCCTTTTTACAATTGCAGCAAAAAAATAATAATAATAAAATACCTAGGAATAAAGTTAACAAAGAATGTAAAGGATCTATATATAGAAAACTACAAAACATTATTAAAAGAAACTGAAAAAAGGAACAATGAATTGGAAAAAATATTCCATGTTCATAGATTAAAAGGCCATATTACTCAAAACAATATATATATTTAATTCAATTTCCATTAAAATTCCAATTTAATTTTTTAAAAAACAGAACAAAAAAATCACCAGGTTTGTATGAAACCATAAAAAAAACCACATAGCCAAAACAATCCTGAGAAAAAAGAATAAAGCGGAGGTAATCAACACCTGACTTCAATTTATACTAAAGAATGACAATAATCAAAACAGCATGGTATTGGTAGAAAAATAGATCCACAGACCAATGCAACAAAATTGAGAGCCCATAAGTAAAACCACATAAATATGGATAAATCATCTCCCACAAAAGAGCCAAAAACACACGATGGAGAGAAGAAAGCCTCTTTAATTAATGCTGCTGGGAAAATTGGAAAGCCACAAGCCATTGGTCCCTCTGCACAAACATTAATTCAAAATAGATCAAAGACCTAAATATAAAACCTGAAACTATAAATTACATAGAGGAAAACATAGATACTAAACTCATGGACCTTGGCCATAAAGAACAACTTATGAATTTGACCCCAAAGGCAAGGGAAGTAAAGGCAAAAATAAATGAATGGGACTATATCAAATTAAAAAGCTTCTGCACAGCAAAAGAAACTGACAACAAAACAAATAGGCAGCCAACTAAAATGGGAGATGATATTTGCAAACAACAGCTCCAATAAGGGGTTACTATCCAAAATATTTTTATATAAAGAACTCACAAAGCTCAGCAACAAACAAGCAAACATTCCAATTAAAAAATGGAAAGAGTTTCCAGGTCCATCCATGTTGTCGCAAAAGGTAATGTTTCTTTCTTTTTAATGCAACATGGATGGACCTGAAAACTATTATGTTGAGTGAAATAAGCCAGGTAGAGAAAGAAAAATATCATATGACCTCACTCACTTGAGGAATCCAAAGAACAGTGAGAACTGAGGAATGGAATTGAGACAGAGGAGGGATCAAAGGGACCAGAGGAAAAGAGGACAGAGGGAAAGGGGATGATAGGATGAGATAAACCCGAAGGGAAGGGGGGAGGGTATTGTGGGGAGGAAAACAAGGGAGATGTTGAGGGGAATATGAGGAGGGGGATTCATTCAGGGTGACCCTAGAATCTATGTAAACACAATTAATTAAATAAAAATTAAAAAATAAAAAAAAATGGAAGAAGACCTAAACAGATATTTCTTCCAAGAAGACATACAAATGAACCACAGATATATGGAAAGATACTCATCTTCACCAGCTATTTGAGAAATGCAAATCAAAACTACAATGAGATACCACCTCATACCTCTTAGATTGGCTATTATCAACAAGACAGGTAATAACAAGAGGTAGAGAGGCTGTAGGGAAAAGGAAACTCTCATTCACTGCTGGTAGGAATGCAAATTAGTACAACCATTATGAAAGAAAGTATGGTGGTTCCTCAAAAAATTCAAAGTAGAACTACCATGTGACCCAGCAATCCCTCTACTGGGTTATCTACTCCAAAAACTTGAAAACATTGATACATAAAGATACATGCACCCCAATGTTCATCGTAGCATTGTTCACAGTGCCCAAGACATGGAAACAACCAAAGTGTCCCTCGGTAGAGGATTGGATAAAGAAGATGTGGTATATATATACAGTGGAATACTACTCAGCCATAAGAAACGATGACACAGTGTCATCTACAACAACATAGATGGACCTTAACAACATTATATTGAGTGAAATAAGTAAATCAGAAAAAGTTAAAAACTGTATGATTTCACATATAGGTGGGATATAAAACTGAGATTCATGGACATAGATAAGAGTGCAGTGGTTACCAGGGAGAAAGAGATGTGTGGGAGGGGAAGGGCATAAAGAGCGACAAAAGGTGACGGAAAATGATTTGACTTTGGGTGATGGGTATATAACATAATCAACAGTTCAAATGATATAGAAATGTTTACCTGAAACCTATGTACTCTTGAGGATCAATGTTATCCTGTTAAATTTAATTTTCTAAATAAAAAAAAGAAAACATAAAAGAAAAAATTCATAGATTGGACTTCATCAAAATTGTTTCTACATTTCAAAAAGAACCTTTAGAAAATGAAACAAAGGGCCTGGCCAATTGGCTCAGTGGTAGAGCATCAGCCCGGCATGTGGATGTCCCAGGTTTGATTCCAGGTCAAGGCATACAGGAGAAGTGCCCATCTGCTTCTCCACACCTCCCCCTCTTGCTTCTCTCTCTCTCCCTCTCTCTCCCCATTCTGCAGCCATGGCTTGCTTGATTGGAGTGAGTTTTCCCCAGGCGCTGAGGATGGCTCCATGGCCTCTGTCTCAGGCACTAAGAAGAGCTCAGTTGCTGGGTAATGAAACAATCGCCCCTTAGTGGGCTTGCTGGGTGGATCCCTGTCGGGTGCATGCCGGAGTCTGTTTCTCTGCCTCCCCTCCTCTCGCTAAATAATTAAAAAATAATAATAATTTTAAAAGTCACAGAAGAAGAAAATATTTGTAAATCACATATCTGATGGAGGGCTTATAGCCCAAAATGTATACAAAATTCTCAAAACTCAATGGTAAGAAAACAAAACTTATTCATATTTTTAAAATGGTCTGACCAGTGGTGGCGCAGTAGGTAGAATGTAAATCTGCAACACTGAGGTCCCAGGTTCGAAACCCCAAGGTCGCCAGCTTGAGTTTGGGATCACCAGCATGATCCTATGGTTTCTGGCTTGAGCCCCAAAATCGCTGGCTAGAAGCCCAAGGTCACTGACTTGAGTCCAAGGTTGCTAGCTTGGCAAGGGGTCACTGGCTCAGTTGGAGCCCCCTGGTCAAGACATGTATGAGAAGCAATCAATGAATAACTAAGGTGCCGCAACTACAAGTTGGTACATTTTATCTCTCCCTTCCTCTCTCTCTCTCTCTCTCTCTCTCTCAAATTAATTAATTAATTAATTAAAATAAGTAAAAGACTTAAATAGACTCTTCCCTAATGAAGATCTATAGATGATAAATAAGCACATGTAGAGAGATGCTCAGTATCATTAGTCATAAGATAAACTACAAATTAAAACCATAAGATACTACTATATATTCACTAGAATAGCTAAAATTTTTAAAACAGACAATACTGATTGTTGGCAAAAACGTGGAGGAACTAGAACTCTCACATACTATTTGTGAGATGTAAGATAGTACAGTAACTTTGGAAAGTAGTCTTGAGTTTCATATAAAGCTGGACACCATAAAATCAAGCAATCCCACTCCTAGGTAACTACCTAAGAGAAATGAAAATCTATGTCAGTATAAAGATATGAGAACAAATGTTTATACTAGGTTTATTCAGAAGCACTAAAAACTAGAAATAAATCAAATGTCTAGCAACAGATAAATAATAAACACAATTGTAGGATAGTCATAACAAAATATTACTCAACAATAAAAAGGAATGAAATGCTGATATATACAAGATGAATGAATCTCAAAAAAATATGCTAAGTGAAAGAAATCATATACACATAACCACTTGTTTACATGATATTTAGGGCCAAATATCAGATCAGATATACACCAAAGGACTGGAGGTGGGAAAAGGACATGGACTGCACAGGAAAATAAGAGAATGTTTTGGTGTAACAGAATCTTGTATATCTTTGGTGGTTGTGGTTATATGACTATAGAATCTTTATATTTGTCAAAATTTATTTTTCCTGCATATCAATTATATCTCAATAAACCTGAATTTATAAAATCTATAAATACATATCTTTTGACCCAGGCATCCACTTTGAGATGTCTACTCTACAGAAATAAATGTGTCAATATGTATACATTAATAGACATTAATAAGAAAATGATTAAATAAACTTATATTTCCTACTATAGAATATGATGTAAATAATTTTAAAGGTCTGAAAAGAGTCCTTTGAGCATTATGATAGTAACTGAAAGAAGAATTCTTGTTCCACTGAGCTGAGCCCTTTTCCTTAATTGAAGTTTGAAGAATGGGTCACAACAGGGTACTATGAGCCTCTTTTGCTCAATTTATTTGTCACAGTAATGTAGTATAGCGACCACAGAATTCCCAGTCCACTTTGGAATCTTATGAGTCAAAGAAGAGGTAAAAAAAAAAAAAAAAAGGCAGCCAATTACATGAAAAGAGACCTCATAAATGAATACAGTATTGGAAAGCATCTTGAATAAAGCCATCCATTTATAATGGCCATAGCTCGCACTGCCTGGTTATTCCTTGCCCTCCATGAGTTTATGTCCTAAATGAAATCCTAGAAAATGTATTGCCCCTTAAAGCTGACTTTCAACTTTTCTGTTTTTCATCTGATTACAGTATAGGCATCTGCCACAAAAGTTCAATTTATACCTTAAAAGGGGAAGTGGTAAGGTGAGAGAAGACAAATAACTGATTCTAATCATGTGAAGTTATTTAATAGATGTCAAAATTATTTTTAAAAAATCTTCAAGTGAATTCATCCATATGTACACAGCAGAACACTATCAACAAATTTATAGGACATTATTAGATTAAGAATCATGACAGCACATGTGCACACACAGACAAAAAAAAATCATGAGAGCACAAAGAAATGGTAGACATGATCCCTGTTCTTTCTTCAAGACTCCTACCCTACTCCCCCTCTCATTTGTCACTCCTTGAGTAACTTGCAGTGACATTAACATTCTCAGGCCCAAGTAGTTATAGGACAAGCATACACTCAGATGTTGGTACGTCAATGTGATTAGTGTAGTATACGACTCACCACCATTTAAAGTAGTTCTATCACTGATGTTCTACTGGAATTACTCCTTCACCTTCCAGTAACCTTAGAGTTTACTTCAAAATCCTCTACTTTAGGTAAGGCTAACATTATTTCCAATACCATGTAAATCATTCACATTAAAATATTAAAACATGCTTAATACCACGCAAAAATACAATCTACTTTTCTAGGAATATGATATAATGAGGAACACTTCAATAAGATATATGCATTAAAGAATTATTATTAGTTTCCATTAACTGGGCTGTCAGTAGGACTGTAGAATTGTTTCCTTTTATTAAATGGTCAAAAGACCCTCAAATCTCAAGCATCATTTGCTCTCACCTGAAAGGGCTCTGTTTAAGAAACAAAAGAAAGAAAGATGATAAAGATGATGAGCTGAAATGCTGAATATGAAAGCATGCTTCTCACCTTAGTGGTCACAGTCACATCAGATAGAAATGAAACATCTAAGAATAAGGGCTTGCTTGTGACGTAGAAGACAACAAGCAATATTTTTAACATGTTTGTAACCATCCTTCATTTCAATCACTTCATTAATTTCTTACTATACTGACGTTTCAATCATTTTATTAATTTCTTTCCTATACTGTGATCTTGTCCAATTTAAAAATAAAGAATATACCATTAACTAACCAGGAAGCAACTATGATACACTGCTACCCATATACATGAAAATTAAAAATCATTGGGAGAGGTGCTAAGGGGAGGGCAGAGGTGTGAAAAGTGATCTCTTTCAGAGATTTTGGAGACCCAGCTTCCACATCTTGTGCTCACTTAAATACTTTACTACAGATATTTCAAACAATGCCAAAGTTACCCAAAATAAGTGGAACATCATCAAGCATAGCTCCTAGAGTAGGTGTTCTGAACATGTTGGTATAGAAAGTCACTTCATTTGAGAGGTCTCTGCCCCTTCAACCTTACCCTCCTTACCAATATACATTCATCACTGAAAAGGGAAATATTTACAAAAGTTAGTTTAGTTATGTTTAAATATTATGTTTAGCTGTCTGGAGACCATGTTCTCAAAATTTATACAAGAAATCAAGGATTAAACTTCATAACAATTAGAAAACCATGCTGTGTAAAATCAAAGACTTAGTTAAAGGACATTAAAATAGTTTTACCATTGGTGCTAAATTGAAATGACTCCATCTCTTCCCAACACCTGGCACCAAAACCTTTTGAACTTTCATGTAAACACACCAGGGCACACCAAGTGCTCTGTCTCTGGCAAGGTACCACCTCTGCACAGGCATTTGGGTGAAAAATGTGGAAAATGCCTGAAGACTCTTTGAAGCAGTTTGGGAGAAGTGAGAGCAGGAAAGAGGCTCTTCACTAGGGTAAGTTTGTTTAGCGGAAAGTAAGCAAGTTGTCAGGGTAAAAGTTGACAATGTTGATTCCAACAGTTTGAACTGTGAATAAACATCCAAAGGGATTATGTTACTGAGAATTAGAAAAGATTCCATTGAACTCAATAGAACACTTGTATTTTTTCAAAGATAATATGCCTTTGAGCCACACTCTGTATCTACAGTTTAGGGTTAGAATTACTCTAAGCCCTTTCTATGCCACATTAAAGAACATGGGGTCTGACCTCTCTAATATGTATTTAAAATATTAGAGTAAGGATGGAATTAAAATATTTCACTTCCAGTCACTGAATTGGAAAACATTAAATATATGCACATTTGTACATTTGAGGTAGACTGGATAAATCTGGAGAGAAATCTGTGTTCTCCCCAAACATCTATCATTAAACACAGTTTCATTAACCAATTTAGGGAAATACATGCATTAGCTATAAATCACTTTTAACTTTTCCCTCTTTAATGACTTATCAAAGAGCAAAAAACAGGGCCTATACTTACAAAATCCAAAAAACTCCTCTCTGCTCACCAAAGCTACATTTAAATCTGGTTTTCATCTCATACTATTGGGTCTTCCACTAGGTACAAGATAAAAAAATGAAAAAGACTTGTGCTTTTTAAAGCAGAACAATTTGGTTGTTACTCAGCAATTCCTGGTGAAATCCAGGAAGGCTGTTAAAAAAAAACAAAAACCAAAACTTAAAATTTTCCTAATTGGACTTTACAAAAATAAGTGTGAGATGTTCATAGCCTTTCAGACAGTCCATTTTTTTATTTCTTAAATATTCATAAGCAAGAAAAAATATACACTTTTGGTTTGTTAAAGTTTATTTGGATCAATATAATGCAAGTCTGCCTTGCATGCCCTCAAGAAAACGGAGGTAACTTGAACTGCTCTTGTTAGTTCATCTCAAGTCCTTCATGATTCTCACATTAGAGCCTGCTATTGGGATCTTTTCCAAAGCTTGAAAAAGGCATGCAACTTGCATGTTCTTTACCAGGAAAGTTTGCAGGCAACCCTGTAAAAAGTCGTTTCTCCTTTGAGCTCTCATACATATTCACTTTCCTCCTAGAACCAAGGGTGTAAAAGAGAATGGCTCAGTCTCATAGCCTTTTTGCTCTTAAAAAGAAAATCAAATTCCCTAGATATTTTCAAACTCTACCACGAACAGAACATTCTCAGCTCTGCCTGCGGATCATTATCTCTTTTACATTTCATCTTTATATTCACTGGGTTCACAGAAAGGACATACACAGAAAGAAGAAAATAGCTGCTTCTTAGACACCAAATTTAGTAATTCTCTCAAATCTACTGGCACACATCTAAAAAGTCATATTTTTATAAGGCTTCATTAGGTTTTCATTGGGTCTGTCTTTTAAGAACACACATGCTGAATCGCCCATAACCTCAAGCCAAAAGACATCTGCAAACTACAAGAAATGGTTTTTATAGGAAGACAAGAATCATCACAATTAAAAAAGGGATACAGTGAATAAAGACAGACAGATGTGAGCTCATCTGGATCCCACTTTAGTGTCTCCCAAGCATCAAGTTGCTAACTGATGGAGGCCATCAATCTACAAAGCTCTAAGATTTTAGCCGATTCCAATAGCCTTACCTGTTAATATGAGATTACTGTAAGTATTGGAGAATTGTTCCTTTAGAAGAACCAGATGCATCTGAGCTGCCTTCTCCCGCTGGAGCTCCAGCATAACATCAGGGTGCTGGGCAATCTTGCAGCCTTTCTGCTTATCCAACGCAACATCACTTCGAACAATGTCTACAATAAGAAAGAAAAAAGAGAGGCAGCACAAATGAAAAGCAAATAAAATAAAAAATAAACTAACTAAAAAAAGAAAACCATATACACAAGTCCTGTTTCACCCCAAAATGACAATTTATAAACTACCAGTATTTTCATCAAAATGAAGAAATTCAGAAGTAATAAACCTGAGGGTCTCCAATTTCATGATACATTCTTTTTAAGTTTCTCTGGTCATTCCAAATTCTTGGGAGATTTTTTGCTTCTTATCTCTCTTTGAAATCATTTAAGATTGTCACTCCTCTACTCTCCTTTCTAAGCTCATCTCTAGTACTTATTTACCTCCTGGGGCCTTTTCTGAGCAGCTGTTAGCATTCTCCATGGGAAAAAAAATACAACTTTGAACACTAGTAACTAGTATTCTAGGACCAGGTGATAGCTACAACATGTGCATTCACGATGCTTGGCCTATTTTCAAATTTACCACCCGGCCAGCCTACTCAATTCAAACTAGGGCTGCCATTCTGTGAGTTAGCTACAGAATTTCTCCTGCCCTTTTTTCATATACCTCTGGGTACATTCTGACTCAGTAATCACTCTGGAATCCTAGAAGTATTTTGTGAGTCACTAAAGAAAGCAAGAGAAGGGCTAGAGTCACTTTTCAGATCTCCCTCTTTCCCAATTACTTCCCATTACTCATAGGCTGCTTTGTATCCATTTTATACAGTATAACTTCCACTCAAAGCAGAAGTATTCTCCAGAAAACAGCCTTCCCCAAAAAATAAATATTCATCTATAATGTGTCCCAATTAACAAAGAGCTTTCCTGCCCTACAGTTATTTGTTTTATTTTTATAAGTTAAAATATAACTCAGTTAATTATCATAGAAAGAAATGATATTATCAACAGCAATCTGGATGACAACTCTAGAAACTTTCATGTTTTACACAGCAAACTAGAAGATTTTAAGAGAAAATGCCAAAAAAAATAATCACTCTGACATTGTTGACACCAATGGTTTTGAAGGGAAAAATATGAATGTCCATGTTGATAGTACCAGTAGAAAGATTTAACTCTTAAGCAATGTACAATGACATTTAAGAAAAAATTGGGCCGGAGGTCACAAAGGGTAGAACATCACCATGGACAAATAATCTTCAAATCCATATTTAAAGCCCCAAAAAAGAAGCCCATATATAAATAAAACCCATGACAATGAGGATTAAGATGTGTGGTACACAAAGATTAGTCAGGGCCTTGGCTGGTTGGCTCAGTGGTAGAGTATTGGCCCAGTGTACGGAAGTCCCTGGTCCAATTCCCAGTCAGAGCACACAGGAGAAATGACACAGGAGAAACGACCATCTGCTTCTCTACCTCTCCCCCTCTCCCTTCTTTCTCTCTCTCTCTCTCTCTCTCTCTCCCCCTCTCTCCCCCTCCCACAATCATGACTCAATTGGTTCAAGTGAGTTTGCCCCAGGCACCGAGGATGGCTTCATGGCCTCTGCCTCAGGTGCAAAAAAATAGCTCAGTTGCAAGCATGGCCCCAGAAGGGCAGACCATCAGCCCCAGACAGAGGTTGCTGGGTGGTCCCATCCAGGATACTTTTGGGAGTCTGTCTCTCTGCCTCCACTCCTCTCACTGAAAAAAAATTAGTCAGATGTGGTTATGGTCCTCACTCATTCTTACATGAAAAAAGGGGAGCTGGTTGGAAATAATACAGTATTGTGCCTAAACATATTTATACAAATTTCTAAAATATAGGCAATAAAGTGAACCCATTTAACATTCAAGTAACTAATCTCACAGATTTTTTTAAGGCTTGAATACAAAATTAGAATAAATTAAATCAAAGATACACTCAGGTTTTTAAGACTAACAATAGAAGGCAAGAGGAATAATAAATGTAGTTTACATTTATTTAATTATATTATATCATTAAATCCTTCCAATAATCCTATGAAACTATGTGGCAGACATTGTTGACTAGCTGACACAAACCCTAAATACACTCCCTTACCTTTTGCCTTCAATTACTGTAGAGACTGAAAAGCTAAACTATATAATTTCCCAGCTTTTCTTGGAGCAAGGTGTGACCATGTAACATGGTTCTGGCCAATAAGCTGCAGGAAGACACACCTAGAAGGAATTCCCTTGCCAAATTAAAAAAGATAAAACTTAATTAAGAGAAAACCAACTTTTTTCTTTCTTTTCAATCTTTCTGTTCTCCTATTCTTTATGCCTGAAACATAGACATGAGGTCCAGAGTTATAGTAGCCATTTTGTTGCAATGAATCAAGAAGTAAGAGGACAAAGGACTTTACACTAAAGATGGTGAACAGAAAGACGGAACAAGCCTAAGTCCCTAATGTCTTTACTGAAATACCATAACTATCATTCTTGTTCTAAACTGCCCATCTCTCAATTTCTTATTATGTAAGACAAAGCACTATTTGTACAAACCATTAATAGTCAGCTATCTATATTTTTGAAATCCTAATCTGTTTTTATAATCTTAAGTGATAAGAAATAATATTATTATCCCTTCTGTACATATGAGAACACTGAATTCACAAAGCTAAAGTGACTTGCTCAAGTTCATCAATCCAGGAATTTTTAAAGCTAAGTCCAGTGATCTTTCCAGAAGTTATTCCTACATAGAAACTCATGAACCTAATGGTAAAATGTATTAGACAATAAAAGTCAGGAACTAAAAAGAAAAATCTAATTATACTTTTACAATAGCATACTACAATCTATTCAGATTTTCAGTCTCTACAGTAATTGAAGGCAAAAGGTAAGGGATATAGATGATACTTTCCTAGAAAACAAAATATTACAAAACTTGTAAAACAAATGGAGTTTTAATTATCCTTATATCTTCTGATAAAAGTCTAATTCAAAGAGCAGAACACCTATGAAACTCTTTACTTCCTATATAATAAAATTAATTTCTCAGAAGTCAGAGGAAGTAATAAGTATAACTAATATCCTCAACATCATTCAACCAGAACCTTGAAATAAAGAGACCATATTATCTTAATATTAATAATACTAAGAAAAGAGCTAAAATGTTTTTGCACAGGAAAAGAAACCATCAGCAAAATGAAAAGACAACCCACTGTATGGAAAAGCATATTCATGGAAAAGCATATTCACCAAACATCTGATAAAGGGTTAATAACCAAAATTTATAAGGAATGTATAAAACTCAACACCAGGAAGACAAACAATCCAATTAAAAAATGGGCAAAGGACCTGAATAGACACTTCTCCAAAGAGGACCTAGAGACAGCCAACAAGCATATGAAAAAATGCTCAAGGTCACAAATCATCAAAAAAATTCAAATTAAAACCGCAATGAGATATCACCTCACATGTGCCAGACTGGCTTTCATTACCTGTACTGCTGGTGCAATGCAGACTAATGCAGCCACTGTGGAAAGCAGTATAGAGTTTCCTCAAAAAATTAAAAATGAAACTGCTTTATGATCCAGCTATCCCACTTCTAGAAATATATCCTAAGAATCCCAAAACACTAATTCAAAAGAAGATATACACCCCCATGCTCACTGTATCATTATTTGTAATAGCCAAGATCTGGAAACAACCCAAGTGTCCATCAGTGGATAAGAGGATGAAAAAACGATGGTACATTTATATAATGGAATACTACATAGACATAAAAAAGAAGGAAATCTTACCTTTTGCAACAGCATGGATGGACCTAGAGATTATTATGTTAAGTGAACTGAGCAAGGCAGAGAAAGACAAATACTGTATGATTATACTTATAGATGGAATCTAATGAACACAAACTGAGGAACAAAATAGAATGGGAGGCACAGACACAGGAAACATATGGATATCTCTCAGAGGGAAGGGGGAAAGGGGACTAGATCAAAAAAGGTGAAGAGATTAGCAAAATATATATATATATATATATATATCATACATAACACAGAAATACAGACAACAGAATGACGACAGCCAGAAGGAAATGAGGGGGTGGAGACAAGGGGAGGAGGGCAAAGGGAGAAAAATGGGGGTACAAAGAGACTTTGGGGCATGGGGGAGGCATGATGTGGCATGTAGATGGTGTTATACTGAGTTGTACACTTGAAAACTGTATAGTTTGGTGAACCAAGTCAACCCAATAAATTTAAAAAAAAAGGTTTGACATCTTAAAAAAACAAGAAAAAGAAAACCATGGGCATGTCCTAGACCAGCAGCTCTCAACCTGTGGGTCGCGACCCCAGCGGAGGTGAAATGACCAAAACACAGGGGTCACCTATTCATATGGCTTTAGGGGACCCTGTGTTTTGGTCATTCGACCCCCGCCGGGGTCACGACCCACAGGTTGAGAACTGCTGTCCTAGACTTTAGAAACATATGTCCTAGACTTTAGAAAAGTACATTTCAACAATGTTTGGAAAATAAATATGCTATATGGACTTTTTATTTATTTTTAATCTGTTTGGTATTGTATCAAAGAGTAGATAAAACACAAAGCAAGAATACTTATCAAAGTTGCACATGGTTATATATCTGGAGGAACAATCAGCATCATAAATGATATGTTCAAGATGCAAAATTATCTTGGCAATCTAGAAATTTAGGATTAGATCCCCAAAATATAAGTAAAGACATGAACACAAAGTCCTCCATTTATACTGAAAATTAATTACATAAGATTATATGGGAAAGCCAAACCAGACAGAAGTTCAAATATGTAAGGTTTTATTGAGATTTGTAGATTTTAGTTAAATACAAGCCTAATATAAGCCAGTGGTATGCTACCAAATATGACCTTGCCACCAAAAACATTAATGCAGTCTTAGACTAAATTAATAAAACTAAGACATCCAGAATATAGGAGATAGCATAGCCACACTGCATTCTATGCCAGTGAAAGGGAGCAGAGCGAAAAGACGGAGTTAAGCAGACTTCACTTCAGATTCTGATTTGGTGTTTACTAATTAGTTGCAGAAGTGACAGACAAAAGCACTTCTGTAAGCCTCAATTTCTTCATCTACTGTTATTGTAAAGAGACATGAAAGGCTTAGCACTATGCATGCCACCTAATAAGAGTTCTATAAAAGGTAACTTTTATTTTTGTTTTAGTATCCTACTTGTGCTATTATATTTATTTCCAGCTGTAACAGTGTCAGCAAGATACTAATCGTCAGGATAGCACCCAAAGAAAAGTACCAAGATGGCAAATATATATTTTTTAAATAGCTGAAAAAATTATGTGTTAAGCTTGGCAAAACAATAAAAAAGAAAACTTGTTTTCATATAGAAGGGGTAACTGACTTATTTCATGTAAGTCTCGAAAGTCAAACATTATGGGAATAACCAAAAACATACTCTACAGTTCCACATGAGAAAACTGTAACAACAGAAGCTGTCATATAAGGAAAAGAGCTAATTGAGGATGGAATGAGTTTCCTGTCCCTAGAAATATTCAAGCTGAGACTGGATGACACAAACACAATAAAATTACTTCAGTATAGTCATCAAAGCCTGCTTAGTTAGTACAGAGTTAGGTACTTTCTCTGACATTATGTGAAGCAAAATAATAGATAAAGGCACAGGCCTTGTATTCAAACAGACATATCATTAAGAAAATAAAAAGACACATACAGAAAATATGTGAAAATAATATATACAATAAAAATATAAAGAAAATTTTACAACTTAATAAAAAGGCTAATAACCCAATTTAAAAACAGATAAAATATCTGAACAGACATTTAACCAAAGGAGATATACCAATGGCTGATAAGCACATAAAAAGAGGCAAGACATCATTAGTCATTAGGAAAATGCAAACTCAAAGCACTAGAATGACTATAATCCAAAAGACAAACAATACCAAGTATTAACAAGGATATAGAGAAATCAGGAACCTAATCTCTTTAAAAGAGATTCACAGATGTTAGAATCTCTGTGATGAGAGCCTATAAACTCTTTTTTTTTGATAAATTTTTATTAATTTTAATGGGTGTCATCAATAAATCAGGGTACATATATTCAAAGAAAACATGTCCAGGTTATCTTGTCATTCAATTATGTTGCATAGCCATCACCCAAAGTCAGATTGTCCTCCGTCTGTCACCTTCTATCTGGTTTTCTTTGTGCCCTCCCCCTCCCCCTTCCTCTCTCCTCCCTCCCCCTCCCCCAATAACCACCACACTCTTGTCCATGTCTCTTAGTCTTGTTTTTATGTCCCACTTATGTATGGAATCATGCAGTTCTTAGTTTTTTCTGATTTACTTATTTCACTCCGTATAATGTTATCATTTTGTTGTAAATGATCTGATGTCATCATTTCTTATGGCTGAGTAGTATTCCATAGTGTATATGTGCCACATCTTCTTTATCCAGTCATCTATTGAAGGGCTTTTTGGTTGTTTCTATGTCTTGGCCACTATGAACAATGCTGCAATGAACATGGGGCTACATGTGTCTTTACGTATCAATGTCTCTGAGTTTGGGGGGTATATACCCAGTAGAGGGATTGCTGGGTCATAAGGTAGTTCTATTTTCAGTTTTTTGAGGAACCACCATACTTTCTTCCATAATGGTTGTACTACTTTACATTCCCACTGACAGTGAATAAGGGTTCCTTTTTCTCCACAGCCTCTCCAACACCTGCTATTACCTGTCTTGTTGATAATAACTAACCTAACAGGTGAGAGGTGGTATCTCATTGTAGTTTTGATTTGCATTTCTCTAATAACTAATGAAGATGAGCATCTTTTCATATATCTGTTGGCCATTTGTATTTCTTCCTGGAAGAAGTGTCTGTTCATGTCCTCTTCCCATTTGTTTATTGAATTTTGAATTGTTTGTTTGTTTGTTGTTGAGTTTTATAAGTTCTTTGTATGTTTTGGATATTAGGCTCTTATCTGAGCTGTTGTTTGAAAATATTATTTCCCATTTAGTTGGCTGTCTGTTTATTTTGTTGTCAGTTTCTCTTGTTGAACTCTTAAACAAAGTACTCATAACCTACTCTCTCCTTCCAATTGACCTGCCCTTTCATTTCAGTGATTTATTCAACCACATAATTTCCCTAATCCTCTCGTTTCTGACCCCTATCATCTTTCATTCCTCTCTCTCTTCCTTTCCCTTCAAATCACCAATTTTACCCACTGAGTCTTTAAAATGTCTCTTATTGCCAACTTCTTTTCAACTTAATACTATGTACCCCTTATCTGAATAATTTATACAGTACAAGCCAATATCCACAACTCCAGACTCATGGCTCTCCAAGGCATTTAGCATATCATATTTAGAAAAAATTCTTCAGCTTTACCTTGTTTTCATTATGTTTCAAACAGAGAAACATACAAAGACTACCCACCCACAACCATGTACCCTTACTCAGCTCTATCCTTTTATAACATTTCACCATAGTTGCTTCAGACCTGCTTAAAGAAGAAAGTTCAGAAACACTTGAAGCCCTCTGCTTAACCTCTGCAATGACATTCCCTTCCCTCTTTCCACCCTCAGAAAGACAAACCATAATCCTAAATCCTGCAAGTAATATACTTATATGGATGGAAGGATGGATGGATGGATGGATGGATGGATGGATGGCTATGGGTGTATGTTTTTATTAAATACATAAAAAACATATTAGTTTACTTTTTTATAACCAAGGAACAATTATCAAAACTAAGTAATCAACATTGCTATAAATATAATTAAATAAACTACAGACTTTCCTATATTTTACCACTTTCTTTAATAGTATACATTTTGTGTTCCAGAACCTGATTCAGGATTCCACACTGCATCAGTTTTCATGTCTCCTTAATCTCCTCTGAATTGTGACAATCCCTCAGTCTTTCCTTGTCTTTCATGACTTTTACAATTTTTGACAGTACTAGTCAGGTACTGTCGAAAAGTGTTCAGACTGTCTCTCATTTGGGGTTGGTTGAAGGTTTTTCATATATTTTTCAGTTTTTTCATAAGTTATGGATTTGGAGAAAGAATACCACAGAAGTATTCATAGGTCTTATTAATGATGATGTTAATACTGTTCATTTAATTAAGGTGGTCTCATAGGTTTCTCCACTGTGAAGTTACTATTTTGCCTATGTAATTAATAATATTTTATGGAAGAAACTTTGAAGCTATATAATACCACATTTTTCTGTAAATTTCTACCCACTAATTTTAGCATTCATCAGTAGATCTTGCTTACACCAATTAGTCCTCTGGTATTCTAATGGTGATTTTCAACTTTTCGCATTCCTTCTATATTTATTAACTAGAATTCTCTGCACAGGAAAAGCTGTCCTTTCTACATTTATTTATTCATTCATATGGACTTATTGGTATTTATTTTATTCTTTAAGTCATCGTATTTATCTATTTTGTTGCATAAATTATTCCAGCTTTAGCTATTTGGAGCTCTTTCAGGTCAGCTTCTGTGTTCTTTAGACATATTCCCATCATTATTTAGAAGCACTTCCTTACTTTAATACTTTACTTTAGCACTTCTAATACCACAAATGTCCCAGGATCATCTTATATTTTCCCTGTCCCAGTGCTGGAATTATTTTGTTTAAGAATGGTATTTAGCCCTACCCAGACAGCTAGGTTGGTTAGAGCATCATCCTATTATGCAAAAGTTGTGGGTTTAATCCCAGGTCAGGACACATACAGAAACAGATCAGTGTTTCTGTCTTGCTCTAAAATCAATAAATACCTTTAAAAAAAAAAAAAAAGAATGGTATTTAAATGTTACAGTCCAGTGGCAAGAGGAAGGATAGAGCAGTGTTTTCTCATGGCAATTTAGGTTTGGGGGTTTTCTGTGTTTGTTTGCTTGGGGTTCTGTTTTGTTTTGTTTTGTTTTGTTTGAGCCACAGTGGTATAAAAGCACAAATATGGAAAGGGGCCATCAATCCTAGCCTTCTTTCCTCCAAATTGCGACTCCCTGTCCAATGGCATTCTTTTGGAGGTGTAAGGGCATTCATGGCCCAGAAAGGCTACCAACTGGCCATCATTTCCAGAAATCTGCAAGTGGCCAAACCTGCTACCAGTGACCGAGGTGGTGGTCACTTGACATTTAGCTGTGATGTTGCCAAAGAATATAATATTCAAAATACATTTGAAGAGCTCTGACCAGGTAGTTCAGTGAATAAAGCATTGACCAGGCACAACAGAGGTCACTGGTTCGACCCACAGTCAGGGAACATAGGAGAAGCAATCAATGAGTGCACAACTAAATGGAACAACTAAGTGAAATGAGTTGATGCTTTTCTCTTTTTCCCTCTCACTTGCTCTTTTTTTTTTCTCTCTCTCTCTCCCTCTCTCAAATCAATAGGGAAAAAAATTTAAATACATTTGAAGAGATGGAGAAAAATTTAGGTTATGTTAATTTCTTGGTAAATGCAACTGGAATTAACAGGGATAGCCTTTCAGTAAGAACAAAAACAGAAGGTATGATATCTCAGCTACATACTAACTTTTGGGTTCTATGCTGACCTCTAAAGCTGCCATGAAAACTAAAATTCAACAACAGAGAGGGTCTATTGTTAATGTAGGAAGTATTATTGGTTTAAAAGGCAATGCTGCCCTGGCCGGTTGGCTCAGTGGTAGAGTGTCGGCCTGGTGTGCAGAAGTCCCGGGTTCGATTCCTGACCAGGGCACACAGGAGAAGCACCCATCTGCTTCTCCACCCCTCCCCCTCTCCTTCCTCTCTGTCTCTCTCTTCCCCTCCCGCAGCCAAGGCTCCATTGGAGCAAAGATGGCCCGGGCGCTGGGGATGGCTCCTTGGCCTCTGCCCCAGGTGCTAGAGTGGCTCTGGTCGCAACAGAGCGACGCCCCGGAGGGGCAGAGCATCTCCCCCTGGTGGGCAGAGTGTCGCCCCCTGGTGGGCATGCCAGGTGGATCCCTATCGGGCGGATGCAGGAGTCTGTCTGTCTCTCCCCGTTTCCAGCTTCAGAAAAATACAAAAAAAAAAAAAAAAAAAAAAAGGAAATGCTGGCCAGTCTGTGTATAGAAGGACTGGTTGTATTTCCCCTTGTGAAATTTGGAGAACCTAGTGATGTGGCACATGTGGGTTGTGTTTCCTTTTAGAATCACTATCTATTACAGGAATATTCTGGTAGTGGATGGGGAACTACAAATCAGGATAGAATTTACAAATCATTCAGTTATAATGACTATTAGAATCAAGGGCACACTTTTTTGATTAGACAATCATAAATACATGTGTGGCATTTGGTAATCAAATTCATTCATGCTACAAATGTTGATTTCCATCTTTATATGTATATATCCAAAAAGAACAATGTGTGACCAATTGTGTTTTCTAAATAGTATATGTACTTTATACACTGTAGCAATTTTAGTATATAGACATTTTCCAAGTGATATAAAAAGGTATGATCTCAATTTATATTTTTTATTTCAAAAGTAGAAAAAGTTATATAGTTTAATTTTCATGAGTTATTTCATTGTGTCAGGCTGAAATCTCTAGAAGTTAACTGAGGGCCATTGCCAAAATAAGCATATTTTCAGGGCATTGGTTAGCTGTCAATACTTTAGCAACCATGCTAAAGTTAAACACTGTATTCCTTTTTATAATATGCCATGGATGATCAGTTTTTATACAGGTTGAAATAAAAACAGTACTGTATTAGTTTGATATAGACAAGAAAAAGATGGTATTTAAAAACCAAGAGCTTGGCACCACATGTGCTCACTGCTACTGGGATTCACTGCTTCTAGGCCCACTGACAGAGCTATGAAAAGTACCGTATTTCCCCCAGGTATAAGATGCTCCCATGTATAAAACGCACCTTAATTTTGGAGCCTGAAATTTCAAAAAAATGTATTACATAAAGTTATTGAACTCAAGTTTTACTCATCATAAAATTCATAGAATTTCTCATCACTGTCAAAATTCCTATCCACTAGCTTATACACATCTGTGTCTGATGATAAATCACTATCTTCATATATTGTCTCATTCTCAGTTCCATCTATGGCATTTGAAATGCCACAACCACTGTATAAGATGCACCCAGGTTTTAGACCCCAAATTTTTTTTGTAAAGGGTGCATCTTATTCATGGGGAAATATGGTATACGTATATACTAACTGGTATATACATACATATCTGTATTTATATCTGTATCTATTTACCTGTGTATCTATTAAAAGGGGGAAAATACACATTAGTTCATTTTGGTGCCTCCAACTCCAATCCAGTACAAAAGGATTCATTCTAGCATTCCCATTTGCTTCTCTGCAATTTCTTTCCCTGAAAATGAGAAACCTGCTTATCAACAACACATATACTTATTTGTTCAACAGCAGTATACAATACAGAGAAACATTTATCATTTACAGTACAGTGCTGCTCTTCAATTTTTTCATTAGCCTAGAGTATCCAGTAAAAATAAAGCGACTTGGGTCAGCTTAATTTCTTCTCCAAGCCTTCATTGTAATTGTGTCATTCATTGTAATACAGTTAGATTCATTTGTAAATATACATTCCATCTTTGGTTTTCCCAACATCCTGGTTGATTTTTTAAAATCTGAAGACAGTAAAATTCACTTTGTGGTATAACAATTCCATGACTTTTGAAAATTTCATTGAATCAAGTATCCACTAGCACATTACCACAGATAACAGTTTGATCACACAAGAAACTCCCTCAGGCTACCCCTTCACTAGTAACTCCTTCCTCCATTCTCACCAGCAAACACTGATCTGTTGTTTTCTTGTTCAGGGTTTTTGTCCCTGTAGATAACTTCGTCATTTTCAGAATGTTGTATCAATGGGATCATACAATACGTAGCCTGTGGGGTATAGCTTCGTTCCCATAGCAAAATTCACCAATGTTGCTGTGGATCAGTAATTCAGTCTTCTTTGTGATATGACATTGTGAAAAACACAAGCTATCTACATAGATCCACTGAAGGAAATCAGAAATCTGGGTGCTTCCAATTTGGAACAATGAAAGCTTCTACAAACATTCACATACCAGTTTTTCCTTTAAGTTTGCAATTGACTTGGGTAAACTTCTAAGAGCAAAATAACAGGGCAATATAGATGTACAGTGGTCCCTCGTCTATCGTGGGGGTTAGGTTCCAGGAACACCCCCCCCCCTCCCCGCAATAGGTGAAAATCCGTGAAGTAGTGACCTTTATTTATTTATTATTTATACATATTTTAAGGTTTTATAAACCCTCCCCACACTCTTATAAACCTTTTCCACACTGTTATTTAACCTTTCCCACATTTATTTTACTGCAAAAATAATCAAATAATAAATATATAAAAAATACCTATGTACCACAAAATCCCATGATATAGTGAAAAATCCACAATACAAAATTAGGTGTATATAATTTAAAAATCCGCGATACAGCAAGACCATGAAAAGTGAACCACAATACGGCGAGGGACGACTGTATGTTTAGCTTTATAGGAAACTGCCAAACTCTTTTTCCAGAGTAGTTGTACTAATTGGCACTCTCACTAGCAATGTATGAGAAATCTAGTTACTCCACATTTACAACACCATTCCATATTGTCGGTTTTGTTTGTTAGAATTCTAATAGATTTGTAGTGGCATCTCATTGAGGTTTTAATTTTCATTTCATACTGACAATGATATTGAACATATTTTCATACACTTATTTTCCATCCAAATATCTTCTTGGGAGAAATGTTTGTTTCTATCTTTTGCCCAATTTAATTCAGTTTTTAATTTTTAGAGTTCTTTATAAATTCTGGATATAAGTCCTTAATCATATTTGTGATTCTAAAAATATTTGCTCCTAGTCTGTTGCTTCATTTTTCATTCCCTTTACAGGGTCTTTCATAGAGCAAAAGATTTTAACTTTGATAAAGTAAATTTATCAATTTTTTCTTTTATGAATCATATTTTTGATATTGTATCTTAAAATTTGCCAATTCAAAGGTCACACAGATTTGCCTTTTGTTTTGGAAGTTTTATAAGTTTTGTGTTTTATATTTATCTATAGGAGTATTGAGTTAATTTTTGTAAAAGTATGAGGTCTGTATCAAGATTCATGTTTTCACAATATTTTCAAACTGTTCCAGTGTCATGTGGTGAAAAACTTCCTTTCTCCATAGAACAGCCTTTGCACCTTTGTCAAAAACCAGTTGACATTATCTGTGTGCATCTATTTCTAAACTCTCTGTTCTGTCCCACTGATCTATGCATTTTTACTTTACCAATCTCACATTCCCTTGATAATTGTAGCTTTAAGTCTTAAAATCAGGTAATGTAAGTTTTCCAACTTTGTTCTTCTTTTTCAAAATTGTTTTACATATTGTAGTTCCTTTGGGTGTATGCATGTTTTCTGTGGTTTTGATCGGGATTGAATTGATTCTATAAATTACATATCAGAGAGGATTGATAGTTTAACAATATTAAATCATCTAATTCAGGAATTTGTTATACCTCTCTTCATATGGTTTCTTTCATCATGGTTTTGTAGTTTTCAGTATAAATATTCTGCATACATTTTGTTAGCTTTATACCTTTTAATGCTATTGTAAATGCTTTTTGTAAATTTCAAATTTCAATATTCATTGTAAGTACATATATAGAAATAAAATTCACTTTTCTTTGTTAACATGGTATCCTTCAGCGTTGACAAACTATTAGTTCTAGGAACTTTTTTATAGATTCTTTAGGATTTTCTAATGTACATTATCATGTCATCTGCAAATAGAGACAATTTTATGTTTACTTTCTTATACACATGCTTTTTATTTCTCTGTCTTACCTTATTGCACTGGCTAGAATTTCAAGTATAAGTTGAACAGGAGTGGGGAGAGTGAATATCCTAATGTCTCAGTCTTAGATAGATACCGGTAGATTCAGTCTTTCATCATTAAGAATAATGTTCTGTAGCATTTTTATAGATACTTTTTATCAGATTAGAGAAATTCCTTACTCTTCTTAGTTTGTTAAGAGTTTTGATCATGAATAGATATTAATTTTACCAACTACTTTCACTGTACTTATTGAGATAATCAGCCTGTTAAGTAAGTTACAGAGAGAGAGGGAGCATGCGCGCTAATAGTAGTTTGAACTACACTGAATTTATAAATTAATTTGGAAACAGTTTCAAGATATTTAGTCTTCCTATTCATGATATTATGCATTTCTATGTAGGTCTTCTTTAATGTTTTTCAATTAAAGTTTTACAGTGTCTTCTATTAAAATGTAATATAGTTTTTAGATTTATTCAAAGATACTATGGTTTTTGCTGTTATCATTTTTTTTATAATATATTCTAAATTATTACCCATAATTTATAAAAATGCCCTGGTTTTGCTATATGGAGCCTGAATTTAGCAATCTTGGCAATCTCTCTTATTATTTCTAACCATTTGTGACTAGATGTTCATGAATTTATTATGTAACCAATTATACATCTGCTAATAAAAACAAGTTTCTTCCTTTCTTCTTAATCCTTATATATTTTATTCACTTTTTTTTATTTGTGGGAACATATAGGACTCTTGCATTTCTGCTTATCTTTCAATCGGAGACAGTGGCTGCCTTAGTTCTAAATATTTCCAAATATGTTTGTATACTAAACAGTCTTAGAAGATAGAGATAGTACCTCCCTGCAGAGCAAAAGGCAGGTATGCTTAGTATCCAATATAATAAAGGTAGTATTTTCCTCCAGCATAAAGGGCAGGCCTGTTTACTTTTCATTATAAAAGATTCAAGTTCCTTAATCTCAGGGTTCCCCTCCTATTATAGAACCCACTGAATGTGCAAGTATCTCTTAGCATCCTTCCCATTGTCCTATGAGAACGAGACTCAGAAAAACAGTTCAAAAACTGCTGATACTCTGCCCACATGTATTGCTGTAAAAAATAAACTTTTGTGTCTGACACAGGCATCTCATATCTTCTGCCAGCATCCATGCAACTCTGGCAGACTACCTTGTTAGTTTGCAAGTAGGGTAAAACCTCAAACACTTCACAGTCCTTGATATTATTTTTTTAAGATTGTATTTCTTGATTTATTAGAGAGAGGAGAGAGAGAAAGGGGGTGGGGGAGAACAGGAAGTATCAACTCATAGTAGTTGGTTCTTGTATATGCCTTAACCAGGTAAGCCCTGGGTTTTGAACCAGCAACTTCAGCATTCCAGGTCAATGCTTTATCCACTGCACTACCACAGGTCAGGCAGTTTGCTGACCCCTGCTCTAGAAGGATGAGTAAAGAGTAGAATACCCTCAAATTTCACAGATAAGGAAATGGGTCAGGGATGAAGTTATTAGCTCAGTATTTTTAAATTTTATTTGATTTTATTGGAGTGACATTGGTTAACATAATTATACAGGTTTCAGGTGCCCAGTTCTTGTACTAAGCAAAGGCAGAACCCAGGCCTCCTAACTGCCGGTGCTCTTCCCCTACATCACCCAGCAGAATAAACGATACCCTGTCAGAATCTGCCTCTGCAAGTATTTTTAGCCATTTCTACCAAATGTATGTAAATATATATGGATCTTTGGCAGATTTCCATGAACATTCAATTCTTTGCTCCAGCTCCCTCCTCTGAAGTCTGCAATATTTCTCTAGTTTTACATCATTCCCAGATGAAGACACCATTGTTCCATCTCAAGAATGTAGATAAAAACAAGCAATACAATTGGGTTGGAAGCTGAATCCAGAAGCATAGACTTCCCACAACTCAGCATAAATCATTCATCTGCTAAATATTTCTAAGGCTGTTCTTACAGTATTGACCACAGCCCTGATTTTTCATCTGTACACCATGACTCATACTTGATCAGCCAAACTGGTCTATTTGCAAGTGGCAGTTTCTGCAAAACAGGATCTAATACTAATCTATTCAAAATAGCAGAATATATCACATCTACATTTTGTGTGTGTGTGTGTGTGTGAGAGAGAGAGAGAGAGAGAGACAGAGACAGAGAGACAGAGAGGAAAAGAGAGAAAAGCAGGAAGGGAAAGAGATGAGAAGCATTAAATCATAATTGCATCACTTTAGTTGTGCATTGATTGTTTTTCATATGTGCTTTGACTCCGGGTTCAAGTGGAGCCAGTGACCTCTTGCTCAAGCCAGTAACCTTGAGTTTCAAGCCAGCAATTTCTGGGCTCAAGCCAGTGATGATGGGATTATGTACCCATGCTCAAGATGGCAACCCCATGCTCAAGCTGGTGAGCCTGCACTCAAGCTGATGAGCCCACACTCAAGCCAATAACCTGGGACCTCAGCATCCTAGGTTGATGCTCTATCCACTGCACCACCACCAGTCAGGTATACTTATTTTTTAAAAAAAAGATTTTAATTACTGATTTTAGAGAGAGGATAGAGAGAAAGAAGGGGCAAGGAGTGGGAAGCATCAACTTATAGTAGTTGCTTCTCATAGGTGGCTTGAACAGGCTATCCCAGGGTTTAGAACCAGTGACCTCAGCATTCCAGGTCGACACTCCATGCACTGTACCACCACAGGTCAGGCTACTTCTTTTCTTTCATCTGCAATTACTGAAATTCCACCCACAAAGATATTTTTGTACTGACTGAATTTTCATAAAAGTGCAAAATAAATTGCTTCATAGAAAGACTGTCTAACTGTTAGTGATATACACAGCTTGAATCAAGCATTAATTCTTAGAAGAAGACGGTTCAGACAAGAACAGTTATATAACCAGCTTTGACTAAAACCAATCCATTTGCTGTTTTACTTAGTGTATCTGAGGCCATTTTTACCCACAGTTGGTGGGATTCACACACTAGGTAGAAGACCAGACTACAAGAACTAAATTATTTCCAATTCTAAGATTTAGTTAGTCTGAATTCAGAAAAAAAAAAAAAAAAAAGAATGGTACATCCTGGAGAAATCCTCATAGAAGATAAACTCATCAAGAAGAACCAGACAGAATTCGGATGTGGAAAAAGAAAACAGCGATACATAAAGAAATAAAGGTAGCTCTGCATCAATGGGTTCCTTTCTTTCTCCTCATATCGGAACAGTAAAAACTACTCAGAAGCTCTAGGGTTATCTCATTATCAAGAGGCTCCTAAAGAGATAATCTTGTAACAAATGTTTTAGAATTTATTTCACCAAAGTAGCAATCATGAATGCCAATTAGAGCCAATGACCTGACAGCATATTTGGTCATTGAACAGCAATAATCTTACATGGTTATTTCCACTGGAATCTGATATATTCAAATCTTTTGGAGCTAAATAAGTAACAGGCAAAAACAGCAGCCAACAATTATACTTAATAAATGCTTTTTGATGAATAAGAGAAAAGATACTTAAGCACTGGATTAGTCAGTAGTACTTCACTTCATTCTGTGCCTAAAAAAACTAACAGGTTCTTTGAGAGTTATCTTTCCCTTATTGTATGAGTAGACTGGTTAGGACTAAAATGTATTTATTTCTGACTTAGTGTGTCATTTAAGAACACTGTTAAGTTTTCCAAAGGACAATGTGTAATACAAATCTATTAAATATCAAAATGAACTAAAATATAAAGCAGAATTTAAAGAAATTAAAACCAAAGTTTAGACATCTGAACTTTTAATAAGGATTTGTCAAGCATCATCATTGCCTTGCCTAATCTGGAAACAAAACAAATTTCCTCATGTGGATGGCTTTGGAGCCTCCTAGTGGCAGCCTCAGGGGACCCACAGAACTAGGAGTCCTGGAAAGGACCAGGCTTTCAAGAGAGTTTTAGTTACATTATGTTAGTGATAGTTCAAACAAACATAATAGGACATTCCAAATGTCCAATATGGTGTGTTGAGCTCCTACAATGTGCTCAACACACTATACTGGACATTAGGAATGCAAAGTTGAATAAATCTTGGTCTTTACCCTCATGGAGCTCACAAACTACTATAATAAGAAGAAGAGAAATAAATCTAAAACAATTTAAGCATATATAATGCACATATATAGAGAAAGGAGATGAAGTCAGAAGTGTGCAAAAAAGGAGTTTGAATTCTTAGCCAAATCTTTATTAAAAGATAAGTAAAAGAAGTCTATTTGATGGAGACTCCAAGCACATTATATATTTTCATGCCTTTGATAATTATGCTTCCTGTTTGAAATATTCCCGTTTCCACATACTATAATTAGAATACTAAGACTAGAGTACAGTAGAGTGAGAAGAAACCTGGAGAAGCAAGCTGGGAGCAAACATACGAGCGCCTTTATGGTTTGATCTTTATCTTCCAGGCTCTGAAGAGATGTCAGAGGTTCTGAATCAGAGAAGTGACCTACTGAAGACTATATACAAGAATAACTCTACTAGCAGTATGAGGAATATATTAGGAGAGCTTGGAAGCAGAGAGACCCATTAATCTGATATTAATAGTCCAAGAGAGAGGTAAGATGGGCTGGTAGCATCGCAGTAGCAAGAAAGAGGATACCAGAGTTAAGGACAGCTGTACCTGACAGCCAACTAAATATGGGAGATTAGATTCAGAAAAGAATAAAAAATAATACAAAGTTTTCCTCAAGAGACAAGGTAAACAATGATGCCATTAACCATGGTAGGGAATACAGGAGCAATCAAAGTAATGAGCAACAATAAAAAAAACTTTAGTAAATTTTATTTGGGATAATATTATTTTTTATTTTATTTTTTGCATTTTTCTTAAATTGGAAATGGGGAGGCAGTCAGACAGACTCCCGCATGCGCCCGACCGGGATCCACCTGGCACACCCACCAGGGGGCGATGCTCTGCCCATCCAGGGCGTCACTCTGCCGCAATCAGAGCCATTCTAGCGCCTGAGGCAGAGGCCACAGAGCCATCCTCAGCGCCCGAGCCATCTTTGCTCCAATGGAGCCTTGGCTGTGGGAGGGGACGAGAGAGACAGAGAGGAAGGAGAGGGGGAGGGGTGGAGAAGCAGATGGGCGCTTCTCCTGTGTGCCCTGGCTGGGAATCGAACCCGGGACTCCTGCACGCCAGGCCGACGCTCTGCCACTGAGCTAACCGGCCAGGGCCTGGGATAATATTAGAACTGGGATTTGTTTAAGAAACACTGGGGCCTGACCAGGCAGTGGCGCAGTGGATAGAGCGTCGAACTGGGATGTGGAAGGACCCAGGTTCAAGACCCCGAGGTCACCAGTTTGAGCACAGGCTCATCTTGTGTGAGCAAAGCTCACCAGCTTGAACCCAAGGTCACTGATTACTCAGTGCTGAAGGCCCACGGTCAAAGCACATATGAGAAAGCAATCAGTGAACAACTAAGGTGTCACAACAAAAAACTAATGATTGATGCTTCTCATCTCTCTCCGTTCCTGTCTGACTCTCTCTCTCTGTCTCTCTAAAAAAATTAAAATAAAATAAAAAATAGAAACAGAGAAGTATCTGAAAACCTTGAAAACCTCAAAACTCTGGAAAAAAATTATAACCATCTCTAAATAATTACAAGAGTTATAACCACTATTAAATTATTGTTTTTATTGATATAGGAAAAAGAACAATTACTTCCATTTTTTTGTATATCATACCATAAAACTGACCTAGTATCAGAAGACTAAACTCTCATTAGACAATGAGAATTTTCTAATAAAAGTGAACATCTTATTCTCCTTCCCTTTGTCCCGTCTGGCTTATTCAAAAATATCAATCCTTCAAGAACACCTTGATTCCTATCTTTGCACAAAGCTTTATCTTACCCTTGTAAGGCTTTATATGTTCATTTGTTAGGTTAACATATCTGAACTCTCAGAGCATTTAGATAATATTTTACTACATTGTACTTTATGATTTGCTGGAGTTTTAAGGAAATTTAGTTGTGTTTCTCCAACTATATTTAAGTTCCTTAAGAACTAATACATGCACTTACTGCCCTCAGCCAGAGGGTCAACTAATAACCCTTTCTTCCTCCTTTGTATTTTATAAATGGTAAAATTGGGCCCACTCAACTCAAATAACTTGGCCCGAGTTCATATAAAACTTGTCATAGATTTCAGACTGAAATCAGGTACTTGGAGTCCCAGTTCTATAATATTTCTATGCTTTCAGATGTCCCATAAGTACTATATTTAGTAAGCTATTTGTGTGGCTATACTTCCTTTCCTATAGGGCACTTTTGCATTCTAATAGGATATTCAAATACCGAAAGACCCAAATTAATGATTATTTAATAGTGGAATTATAAGCACCTTGGAAGGCAGTAAGAAAGATATTTGGGAACAGGGAGACATTCTAGGAAACTTAAAATTATATCACAAATTTTAGCATCCAGTCTTGATGAAATAACAGAAATCAGATTAACTCTGCAACCATAAGTAACTTAAAAGAGAACCAATGTACATGAAACAATGGTTTCAGACAGAGAAAAACAGAAAGCACAGGATAGTGATCACTGAAGAAGGAAAAACAAACAAGGTGAGCCCAACAAGGTAAGCCCTGTGATATCCTCATCTCACTGTCTGGAAAGAGCTTTCAGACTGTAGTACAGGGAAGGAGAACCCAAACAGAACTCAGTAGTATTACTGAGGTGAAGAGGCAGAGTTCAGAGTTAGGAGAGGCCAAAGAAACCAGAAGTTAGAACAGAATATAGGAGAGGCAGGAGCAATAAAAAGAGCAGGAGATCCAGAGATTTGCAGCAGAGTTACCTGACATCTCAGGGTAATGATCTGCCATATGTAAGAAAACTATCAGGGCAAGGAAAAGAACAATTGGAAAAGAGTAAGTGAAACAATCATCACAGTTTACACAGGACCAGAATTGTTCATATTCTGGGCAGCCAGACTGAAAATATAACCAGGCATACAAAGTAGCAAGAAAATATGACCCACCAACAGAAAAAAAATCAATAACTATAAACGGACACAGAAAGTACATAAATGATGGAAGTAGTAACAACAGATACGAAAAAGCAATCACAAATATATACTATATGTTCTAGACGATAAAAGGGGGAAAAAGAAGATAAAAGCACAAGAATGAAAATTAGAAATGTAAAAAAAATTAAATTGAGCCTGTATTAATTATGTTAAGCCCAATAAATACAATTAAAAAATAAAAAAAATAAAACACAATTTCTAGAAATAAAAAATATAACAACTAAAATGAAAGTATAGTAGTTTAGATTAACAGTAATCTAGACCTGGTACAAAAAAACCTGATTAATTGAATTAAAGACATAGCAATAGAAACTGTCCAAAATGATAAATATGGAGAGGAAAAAAGGCTGAAAATTTTTTGACAGAGCATCACTGAGCTATCAGACAATATTATGAGCATAACATATGAGTAACTGGTGCCAAAAGGGTTGGAGAAGGAAAAAACACTTGAGAGAATAATGGTCAAAACTTCTAAATTACAGTCATGTGCCACATAATGATGTTTCAGTCAACAGAATGCATATACAGTAATGGTCCCACAAGATTATAATGGAGGAGCTTGGATGAAAAATGGATACTGTAATAAACCTGACAAGTCCAGTGACTGCAAGCAATCTCACACAGTGATCTGGTCATATCTTAACTAGGAAGGTCATGGTAGTTAGTCATGCCCAGGCATATAACTTCTTTAGTAAAAAGTTAATCTTTGCCTTAAGCAAGCCCTGTCCATTGTTCCTGTGAGTCTAGGTTAACATAACTTTGAAATGCCTAGTAATCTCCTTTTATAGATCTCCCAGAAGCATAACCACTCATTAATTATCCCATCTCCCACCTTCCTTATATTCTCTCCTTAATTTCAAATGCATAAAAGAAACTGCAAACTGCCATTCTCTGGAACACTTAAAATTTTGCTTCTCAACAATTGTCTTCAGTTTGGAGCAAATTTATAAAAATTTTCTAAAAAGTTTGGATGTTTCTTTATTTTATTTTATATTTTCTGTATTTTTCTGAAGTGAGAAGCTGGGAGGCAGAGAGACAAATCCTGCATGTGCCTGACTAGGATCCACCCAGCAAGCCCACTAGGAGGCGATGCTCTGCCCATCTGGGGCATTGCTCCGTTGCAACTGGAGCCATTCTAGCACCTGAAGCAGAGGCCATGGAGCCATCCTCAGTGCCCAGGCCAACTTTGCTCCAATGGAGCTTTGGCTGTGGGAGGGGAAGGGAGAGATAGAGAGAAAGGAGAGGGGGAAAGGTGGAGAAGCAGATGGGCACATCTCCTGTGTGCCCTCACCAGGAATCGAACCTGGGACTTCCACATGCTGGGTTGACACTCTAACACTGAGCCAAATGGCCAGGGCCTGGATGTTTCTTAAATCAATAGGAGGTACATATACTATTAAACTTCAGTTTTTCTCTTGTTAATCTGTCTTTTATTACAGGATGTCTCAGCCAACAACCCAAAATTTTGGTAAAATTATTTTTCCTCCCCTACAGAGCAGTAGGCTACACCATTGTGGATGAAAAGGGGTTCTGTGGAAAATAACCAGACAGGGTGATCTAATCATAAATTCCTAACTGGGCAGGTTGTGGTCTGTAATCATGTCCCAACCATGTAACTTTTTGGTAAAGGGTTTCTTTGTCTTAAACAAGCCCAAGCCCTGTCCATTGTTTCTGTGCATCCAAGTTAACACACCTTTCAAATAAGCATTTTTAAGAGAGCACATAATATTGTTAACTGTACTGTAATCCAACACCTGCCTTGCTTTCTCCCACCTCTATGTAATCTTCCTTAATTTCTCTCCTTAACTTCAAATTAACTTCCTTAATTTCCCTCCTTAACTCCAAAGAAGATTTTTAAATCTTCAATTTGAGATCTTGTTCCTGGCATATGTCATCAGTTTGGCTCCTACAAACTCATATAAAATTTTTCTAGGTTTGGATGTTTCTTAAATGACACTATATAACCTAGGTGTATAGTATATTCTATGTTGTTTACACAAAGATTAAATCATCTAATAATACATTTCTCAGAATATATTCCCATTGTTGTGACTACAGATTAAAACTATAAATCCAGAGAGCTCCCTCCAAAAAAAATAAATCCAGAGAGCCCCAAGAAGAAGAAACAGAAATAACACAACACCAAAGCACATTATAATCAAACTTCTGAAAACCAGAGATGAAGAGAAAATCTTTAAAGTAGACAGGCAGAAAGACACATTAGGTATGAGTGTGTGTGTGTGTGCATATGTGTGTGTGTGTATTTATATATGCAGACTTTTTGTCAGAAACAATGCAAGCAAACAAGAGAGGACAGGTCAAATAGAGATTACCTAAATGAAATGCAAAAAGAAAAAAAATAATTAAAAAGAAAACCAGAACAGAGACCTCCAAGAGCACAGGAATAATATCAAATAGTATATTATGTGCATAATTATAATCCCAGAAGGCAAAGGAGAAAAGGGGTGAAGAATTGCAATTAGCAATTTTCCAAAATTAGTAACAGATAACAAAACTCAGATAACACTAAACAGGATAAATAACAACAACCAAATGAACACACACTCATGTGCATGCACACACACATATACACACAGGTATATCAAAGTTAAAATGCTAGAAATGAAAGACAAAGAGAAATCTTGAAAGAAGTCAGTAAAAAAAGAAGATACACTGCCTACAGAGGACCAAGAATAAGAATTAGAGCAAACTTCTCATCAAAAACCATGGGAAAAAATGAAGTGACATCTTTAAAGGGTTAAAAGAAAAAATCTGGTCAACCCAGAATTCTATACTATGCAAAAATATCCTTCAAATGTAAAGAACTGCTTTCTTGAACAAATAAATTCATTGTCAGCATACGTACTCTCTAAGAAATGTTAATGAAAGTCATCATGCAGAAGGAATATGATATACTCAGAACCTTGGAGGTAAAAAAAAATACTAAAGAATGTCAGAAAAGGAATAAATAGAGGAAAAACAAAATCTTTTTCTCATTTTAATTACTCAAGTACCTAATGATTCGAGCAAAAATAGGAACAATGAATTTTGTGTATAGATATGTTAAAATGAAATTATATTATCAATGGCATAAAAGATGGGAGGGAGAATGACAGTACTTATATTATGCATCAAACTGTATAAGATGAACTGAAAGTAGATTCTGGCCCTGGCCAGTTGCCTCAATGGATAGAACATCAGCCTGGCATATGGAAGTCCTGGGTTTAATCCCCAGTCAAGGGACACATGAGAGACAACCATCTGCTTCTCTTCCCCCCCAACCTTCTCTCTCTCTTCCCCTCTCACAGCCCGTAGCTCAACTGTTTCGAGAGTCAGCCTCAGACACTTAGAATAGCTCACTTGGTCCAAACATTGGCCTCAGACACTGAGAATAGCTTGGTTGATTTGAGCATCAGCTCCAGGTAGGGGTTGCTGGGTAGACTCTGGTTGGGGTGCATGCAGGAGACTGTCTGTCTACCCTCCTCTCACTTAAAAAAGAAGGAAGGAAGGAAAGAAGGAAGGAAGGAAGGAAGGAAGGAAGGAAGGAAGGAAGGAAGGAAGGAAGGGAGGGAGGGAGGGAGGGAGGGAGGGAGGGAGGAAGGAAGGGAGGGAGGGAGGGAGGGAGGAAGGAGAAGGGAAGGGAAGGAAAGGAGGGAGGGAGGAAAAAAGGGAGGGACTGAGGGAGGGAGGGAGGAGGGAGGGAGGAAGGAACGAAAGAAAAATAGATTGATTCTGATCATTTAAAAATATATTTTGTAAACCCTAGAACACCAAAAGCACAAATTATATTTTTAAAAGACACACTGAGCATCATCAGAGTTAAAAAGTTTTTCAAATGCTTATTAGCACAATGCCTATCATGTAGTAAGCACTCAACAAATGTTAGTATTATTACCAGGTGCAGTACATGCATGTTGAAAAGACAAACACAAACTAATCCAGCCCCTGCCCTCAAAAAGCACATAAATCATACCAAAAAGTTAAGAAAAAGATGGCTTCCATCTTTTAACAAAAGATGGCTTACATTCATTTAACAGTGAATTTGGAGCTGAGCTTCCTTTTCTGCCAGAGGCAAAAGTGGAACCCTACCCAAATGATGATACATAGCTACACTTGCCTAATGTAGAACAAACACACAGCTTTTTTTTTCTTTTTTACTATTGCTGGTTTTCTTGTTGTTGTTGTTTTTGTTTTTTACCTTTTGATCCCCTTTACCTTTTAACTTTAAAAAACACATTTTTAATAAATAAGGTCCAGGCTGGTTGGCTCAATAGTAGAGCATCAGCCCAGCATGTGTAAGTCCTGGGTTTGATTCATGGTCAGGGCACACAGGTACACAGGAGAAGCAAGCATCTGCTTCTCCTCCCCTCTCCCTCTCTCTTCTCTCTCTTTCTCTCTTTCCCTCCTGCAGCCATGGCTCTGTTGGAGCAAGTTGGTTCCAGGCACTGAGAATGGCTCTATGGCCTCCCTCAGGCACTAAAAGAGCTCAGTTGCCAAGCAATGGATCCAGATGGGCAGAGCATCGCCCCAAAGGGGGCTTGCCAGGTAGATCCTGGTTGGGGTGCATGCAGGAGTCTGTCTCTCTGCCTCCCCACTTCTCACTTCAGAAAAATACAAAAGTAAGTAAGTAAATAAATAAATAAATAAATAAATAAAACACAAACTAGATACAAGGGGAAAATAGTTACAAAAATATATAGATTTGAGAAAAGGTTTGCATCCAGAATATATAAAAACTCTTACAACTTAATAATAATACAACCTAATTCAAAGGTGAAGAATTTAAACAGAAATTTCACCAAAGAAAATATACATGGCAAATAAGCTCATGCATGAAATAATTCTCAGTATCTATCATCAGTCATTAGAGGAATACAAATGAAAACAATGAGATACCACTATACACTCACTAGAATAGCTCAAATGAAACAGACTGAACATAACAAGCTTTGATAAGGATATGGAGCAACTGGAACTCTCATAAACGAGTGGTGGGAAGCCAAATTGTCCAATCATTTTAGAGAAAAGTTTGACAACTTCTTAAAAAGTTAAACTGACGCTTACCACACAATCAGGCAATTCATCTTCTAGGTATTATAAAAACATGGCCATAAAGAAATAAGAATTTTTAATATATCAATAAAACTTTATAGTAGACCAAAACTGGAAAGAACCCAAATTTCCATCAGGTGGTAAACAGATAAGTAAATTGTAGCATATTCATTCAATGAAAATTACTACTTAACAATCAAAGGGAACGAAACACTGATAAGTGCAACTGCATTGATGAATCTCCAAAGTATTGCATTAAGTGAAAGAAGTCTTTCATAAAAGGCTATCTACTGCATACTTTCATTTAAATAAAGTCTAGAAAGTGCAAAAATATTGTGACAGAAAACAGATTGGTAGTTTCTGGGCAAGTGAGGGAGGAGTTGACTACAAAGGTGCAAGAAAAAACTTTTCAAAAAATATTCTAAATCATGATTGTGGTAGTCGTTAAGTTATTATATTTGTCAAAATTCATCAAATCGTACACTTAAAAATGGCAAATTTTATCTGAATAATGCTGATAGGTTTTTTAAAAAAGATGGAGAAGAGGTAGAGGAAGAGGAAATTTTTTTATAAAACCATTTGCAAATGCTATCCTCTCACAAGGTAATTCCTCACTTACATTTAATTGAAATCTACTAAATACACTTGAATACATTGGAAAAGAGCATGGTTATTATTTCCTAATGTTTTAGAACTTCAAACAAGAGAAGACTTAATAAAGTCATTGAATAAAAGAAAGTTTGAGCCCTAACCAGTTAGTTCAGTTGGTTAGAGCATCATCCTAACATGCCCAGGTTGTGGGTTTGATCCCCAGTCAGGGCACAGATAAGAATCAAACAATGAATGCATAAATAAGTGGATCAATGGATCAGTGTCTTTTTCTCCCTTGTCCCCTCTCTCTCTTCCCCCTCTCTCTCGTCAATAAATAAAACAGGGCTAGGAAGGCAGAGTAAGTCTGGGATTTAAAATAAAAGAGCCATTGGACACATGAAATAACTTGTTTAAATATTTCTAGACTACTGAAATAGAAATTCATTAGCAGAGATGAAAAGCTATTCTTGGAAAAAGTCCGATTCCCATACTGATTTATATGAACTAGTCTCTGTGCTCGTGGCTTCATAATTCTGAGAACTGGAAATTCCACACTCCTTTCTCTCTGCTTCCCCACATGACTTTTCCCCCTTTTAACACAAGAGACATCTAATTAACTTTTCTGCCACATGCAGCTGGCACCAAAGCAAACCAAGCTGTGGGGTGACTGACCCAGAATTACTGATGAATGTTCAAAGTAAACATGCTTTCAGCCAATCTGGAATGGTATATTTCTAAGAGGACAGAGAGCTCTTAAAATTAATTAACTCATCTGAACAAACTGTCCATCCAATGGAAGTTTTTCAGTAATGAATATCAGACCACAGATCTTCCTGCAGCTGAGCTTGTTTATCACTCAAGGAGGCTGCTTCTGCATGTTTCATGGATAACTTCATGATTTTTATTTTTACTGGCTTCTGGTTTCTTATATTTATATAAACAGGCCAAGAAAGCAAAACACACAAGTTCAAATGGAATATCCTACAGTTTCCCAAAAGGCAAAGATACCTACTTTCCTCTCCTTTTCTACATGTCAGAGTAGACACAATTAAAGGGAAAAGACTCCATGTCTGGGAGAAAAGGAGGCCTCATTAAAAAGTATGAGCTTATTTAAGCGGTTTTTGTCATTTGTGGAAATTCTAATAAAGTGCTTTCTGAGGCAAAGATAGAATGGCTGTCATATACAAAATGATTATCAGACCCACATGAAGATTGCAGCTTAACCCTAAATTAAAAAGTGCCAAAGTCAGTGTCCTGAACAACTCACTTGATTGCCTGGTCTATGTCAAGCCTGGTTCATCTGTTGTTTTGACTGTTTATTTCTGTTTACATAGAACATAATCTGAATGAGCTCTGACTATGGCTCTGAAAAGGGCAGTGCATCTCATGTGGATCCTTTGGGAGATAAGAGAAACCCTTGAAATACCCTAGAATGTCTTGTCTTCCACTGAACCAATCAACAACACTGCCTGATGGGAAATTCTTACCGTCCTCTTAGTTACAGGAGGTTCAAGAGATGCTCTAGACCAGTGGTAGTCAACCTGGTCCCTACTGCCCACTAGTGGGCATTCCAGCTTTCATGGTGGGTGGTAGCAGAACAACCAAAGTATAAATAAAAAGATAGATTTAACTATAGTAAGTTGTTTTATAAAGATTTATTCTGCCAAACTTAGCAAAAATCTGACATAAAGTACTTGGTAAGTAATAATTATTATATGCTTTAACTTACTGTAACTCTGCTTTATAAATTTTATAAAGTAACTTCCCTACTTTATAAATCACCATTACTGTGGAACCGGTGGACGGTTAGAAAGTTTTACTACTAACAGAGATACAAAAGTGGGCAGTAGGTATAAAAAGGTTGACTACTCCTGCTCTAGACAGCTTAGGAAGCAGATAAAAGTGCTTCCAACCCTCTGCGAACTAGCCTAGGTAGGTCCTTTGTTACCCCACATGAATCTACCCTACTGCCTGCCTCCCTATAGACTTTTTCTAACTTCACTCAGTATAAAGGCCTTCTTGCCACAGATCACTTATGGGGCAATCATGTAATGATTCAATTAAAACAAGAGAATAACTACCATTTATTAAGTATCCACTATGCACTGGCACTGTGCTATAACCTTATGTGTAGCATGTCATTTAATGTCATGACATATATCATGTCATTCTACAATAATAAATGTGGCAGTATAGAGTAATAAGAGCACAGGTTCCAGAGTCAGACAACCTGAGTTAGATTTTTTTACTTCACCACTTATAACTTCAGTAACCTTGGAGAAGTTACAGTACCTTTTCGTTCCTTAGTTTCCACATCTATAAAGTAGAGACAATGTGAGAATCTATTTCACAGAATTTCTGTGAGGATTAAGTGTGCTCATGTGCTCAAGAATTTTTATCCATTTATTATTTGGTTTACAGATCTAAAAACTGACAACTAACAAAATTAAGTGACTTGCCCAAGATCACACAGTTAGAACTCAAAATATACCAGTAGGTCTGACTCTAAAGCCAATGTCCTTAAACTACTCTACCATACTGACTGAAAAAAAATTTCAGACCCAGTGTTTTTCAAAGCATGTTTTAAGGAACACTATTCTCATGAAATACAAACTTTATCCTTCTTTTAGAGATTTATACTGCTTATTAGTACATTAAAAGCTCCTTTAAGAAACCTGTTTAATTTGACTTCACCTAATGTTTCACAAACATATTTGATAATTAAGATATATTTCATAGACATTCAGGATCATGAGAACATCTTTGATTTAAAAAAATAATCCAAGGAGTTAACCCATCATAAATAAAATGTGGGTAATGTCAAGAATTACATTTATTTGTCCTGACTCCTATAATTGGTATATACAGCAATCTTTACGTACAACCCTAGTCTGAGTGTACTGTAAGGGAAAGCATAGTTATAAACCTGTTTACAGAAGAAAAAAACACCTAGAAATTGAGGTTTTATAAATAAACAGAAGCCCAGAAATAATAAATTGCTTGACCAAAGTAAAAGAGCCAGGTATAGAACCCAATCTTCTCAATCTTATTCTAACATCTTCTATACCAGCAATGTTGAAAATGGGTTATGTGTGGTGCACCAGGGGATGCGAGGAGAAAATAATGTGACATCTATTGTATTTATCTATTTTAACCTATGATAATCTACACTTTTATAGCTATAGTACACCAGTACATGCTATATTAGTATAGCATATAACTACAATAAAACAAGTATATAATTTATAAATAAATATACAAACAAAATTTGTGGGTGTGCTTAAAAGTTTTAACTAACTGAAGTACACTGCCAAAAAAAATTTAAAGTCCACTATTTTAATCTGTAGACCCAGAGAGGTATACTGCTATAATAGATGACACAATAGAATATTATGATGTTGTGTCTTTCAGATATGGCTCTCCCTTTAAAGACAAAGAGAGATAAGCAAATGTTCATGGACCACCCCCAAAATTAAAACAAAGTATTTTTATCATGTTATTTAAATAATTAAAAGTATAGCTCTGGCCAGTTCACTCAGAGGTAGAGCATCGGCCCAGAATGTGGAAGTCCCAGGTTCAATTCCCGGTCAGGGCACACAGGAGAAGCAAACATCTGCTTCTCCACCCCTCCCCCTCTTCTCTCTCCTCTCTCTCTCTATTTCTCTTCACCTCCTGCAGCCATGGCTCAAATGGTTCGAGCAAGGTGGCCCCAGGCACTGAGGATGGCTCCATGGCCTCATCTCAGGCGCTAAAATAGCTCAGCTGCCAAGCAACAAAGCAGCAGCCCCAGATGGACAGAGCAGCGGCTGGTAGGGAGCTTGCCCAGTGGATTCCGTTAGGGTGCATGCGGGAGCCTATCTGCCTCCCCATCTCTCATTTAATAAAAAAAAAGAAATTAATTAATAAGTACAAAAAAAAACAGCTTTTACCTATAGTTCTTAAGCAACTACAAAAAAACTGAACAAATTTGTAAATAGAAAAAAATCTATAAAAGTTAGATTACCATCATCAATTCAATGAGATGGATAGTGTCATTTTATTAAAATACCAAACCACCACTAATGACCACTCATGACCTGACTATAGCTAAGACTTATGGCACAAAGCATGGCTCAGTTCCCTCATATAGAAAATAAGAAAATAAAAATACTCAGCTCATAAGGTTACTTTGATAAGTCAATGAGCTAATACCTGTCAAGTGCATAGTGCCAGGTACATAGTAAGCACCCATACAATATTAACTATCACCATAGTCAGTTTCATCACCTTCGTCATTGCCGTCACCATTATCATCATCATTTTTCCATGCAAACTATTTCTGAAGTTTTGTTCCCAGAGTCCTCTCTGACCTGCTTTTGTCTTCATTTAGGTTAATCACACCATTTATGTATTAAACTTGCCTCTGCTATTTCCTCACAAACCTGAGACAATTTATATATATTTGATTATCATTAGAATGAAAAATAAAAATGTTTAATTCTACTAAAGAATTCCTAGACAACTGAAGACATTGGTGGATGCACATAACTCCCCAAGAGTCCTCAGATTCCAGTTAGAGAAATACTGCAATACAAATAATAAGGAATAATGAAAATTTGTATTCCAACTGAGCATGATTTAGTTCTTCATGCTTTCTTGCTAACATCAGACACTGTACATGTCTCCAGGTTAACATTAACATTCTATTTCACGTGCTATGTGCGCATCTGTCTTTCCTACCACAAAAGTTCCTTAAAAGCAAGCGTGGTATTATTCATTCTCTGAATCACTAGCATTAGCAAATTGCCTTTTTTCCAACTCCGAAAAAGCCCTACTAACTTTAATAGTTTACAGCAATAAAAGTACCAAACATAGAGTTAAAAGTACCAAGTTCAAGTTCCCATTCTGACCCATATAATAGCTGTTTGAACTTGGGCAAGCCACCTAATTTCTAAGTCTTTTTCTTCTTTGTTGAAATAAGAACAAGAATATACACCTGGCCTGACCAGGCGGTGGCGCAGTGGATAGAGCATCAGACTGGGATGTGGAGGACCCAGGTTCGAGACCCCAAGGTCTCCAGTTTGAGCGTGGGCTCATCTGGTTTGAGCAAAAGCTCACCAGCTTGGACCCAAGGTCGCTGGTTTGAGCAAAGGGGTTACTCGGTCTCCTGTAGCCCCACAGTCAAGGCACATATGAGAAAGCAATCAATGAACTAAGGTGTCACATTGAAAAACTAATGATTGATGCTTCTCATCTCTCTCCATTCCTGTCTGTCTGCTATCTGTCCCTATCTATCCCTCTCTCTGACTCTCTCTCTCTGTCTCTGTAAAAAAAAGAAAAAAAATACACACACACACACACACACACACACCTGACAGGTTGTCTGAAGACTAAATGACATATATATACCATGTAAATGTAATATAGAATTAGTAATGTAAAACATAACTCTGACAAAGATGAAGGATATAAAGAAGAGATGTCCTTTTGCATAGATTCAAAACTACCTGGGCATAACACTACTAAAAATGTACACTTAAAAGTGATTAAAACAGCCAAAAATTTTTCCCAAGGTCACAATAATTTATTAGTAACTAAAAAGATATTTTTGGACTAAGAAACAAACACTCAAAAACAGCAAAGACCTGATTTCAAATCCTACTAACCATAATCTGTCACACAACTCAATTATGTTTCTGAATCTCGGATACTTCATCCCTAAAAGATTAGTAATAATTTTCTCACAGGGTTTTATAAATATTTAAATGAAATAAAATATACTAAATATTTAGCACAGTGTCTGGCACATAGTAAATGTTCAAATATAACAGTTCCCATCAGTTTTAATGTCCTTACTTTCCTCATAATTAATACAGTGATCCATGAATCAAAGTTTTAACTATCTACTGTATGATTTTCTACCATTTTAAAGCACAAGGTATTAAAGAAATAAACTCTACTTTCATAGACTCTGAGTTAGGACACCAAATATAGTCACAACTGAACACTTTAAAACATTATTTTATTCATTTAATAAGCTTTAGAGTTTTAAAATGTTATGATAAAATCTTTATTGCAGTAAGAATACATGATATATTTAAATTTTTAAGTATACAATATAGTGTTGTTACAGCAGACAGGACACAGTGTTGTATACCAGTGGTCCCCAACCTTTTTTGGGCCACAGACCGGTTTAATGTCAGAAAATATTTTCACGGACCAGCCTTTAGGGTGGGATGGATAAATGTATCACGTGACCGAGACAAGCGTCAAGAGTGAGTCTTAGACGGATGTAACAGAGGGAATATGGTCTTTTTTTAAAAAAAAAAATAAAACATCGTTCAGACTTAAATATAAATAAAATGGAAATAAGTTATTTATTCTTTTTCTGCGGACCGGTACCAAATGGCCCACGGACCGGTACTAGTCCGCAGCCCGGGGATTGGGGACCACTATTGATAGCATATATCTCTAAAACTTAGCATAATGTCTTCAAAATTCATCCATATTGTTACATAGTACAGGATTTTGTTTTTCATTTTTCTTTTTTTTCTTCTTTTGAGAAAGAAGCTTCAACTCATAATTCTCATAGCTCCACTTACTTGTGCATTGGTTACTTCTCATATGTGCCTTGAGCAGGGATCGAACTAGTGACTTTGGGCTCAAGCCATGGACTTTGGTGACCCCAGGGTGGAGCTGGTGACCCCATACTCAAGCTGGTGACCTCAACATTCCAGGTCAACATTCTATCCACTGCACCATCACCAGCCAGGCAAGGATTTCTTTTTTAAGGCTGAAAAATATTTCTTTGTATGTATATATTGATATTAACATTTTCTTTATCTACTCATCTGTTGATGGACATTAAGGTTGTTTCCAGACATTGGCTACTGTGAAAAATGTGGCAATGAACATGGGAGAGCAAATATCTTCAAGATTCTAATTTTAATTCTTTTGGATATTCAGAAATGGTATTTATTGCTGAATTATATATTTCTATTGTTAACTTTTTGAGAAAGCTTGATACTGTTTTCCATAGCAGCTGTAGTATTTTATATTCCCATCAACACTGTATAAGGTTCCAATTCCTCACCAACATTTATCTTGTTTCTTTGATAATAGCAATCCTAAAAGGTAAAAGGTGTTCTCATTGTGGTTTTGATTTGCATTTCCCTGGTGACTAGTAATATTGAGCATATTTTCATGTACCTGTTGGCCAATTATATGTCTTATGTGAAAATGTGTCTATTCAAGTCCTTTGCCACGTTTTAAATTGGGTTTTTCTGAGGGGGGGGGGTGTTTGCAATTGAATTGAAAGAATTTCTTATATATTTTGGCTACTAACCACTTATCAGATATATATAATTTGTAAATACGTTCTCCCATTCCATAGGTTACCACTTTACTATTATTTCCTTTGCTGTGTGGGAACTTTTTTGTTTAATATAGCCCAAATTGTCTTTTTTGCTTTTGTTACCTGTGCTTTTGCTGTTATAACCAAGAAATTATTTCCAAGACCATTGTGATAAAGCTTTTTCCATTTTCTTCTAGTTTTACACTTTCAGATCTTAGGTTTAATTATTTATTTTTTTAAATTTTATAGATTGATTGATTTTAGAGAGAAAGTTAGGAAGACAGAAAGCGAGATTTGTTGTTCCACTTATTTTGCATTCATTGGTTGATTCTTATATGTGCCCTGACAGGGGATCAAACCCATAACCTTGTTATATCAAGACAACTCTGTAACCAATTTAGCTACCTGGCCAGGGCAAATATAATTTATTTCTATTCTATTTTTTGCATGGTATAAGTTAAGGGTTCAATTTCATTTTTTTGCCTAGATAACAGATACCCAGTTTTCCCAACACCATTTGCAAAAGAGGCTACCTTTTTCCAGTATTCTTGGCACCCTTGTTGCAAATTAGTTGATTGTATATCCATAGATTTATTTCTGGGTTATTCTGTATCATTAATCTATATGTCTGTTTTATGCTGGTACCATACTATTTTATTACTGTAACTTTATAATATATTTTGAAACCAGAAAGTATAACGTTCCCAGCTTTGTTATTCTTTCTCAGAATGGTTTTGGCTATTTGAGCTCCCTTGTGATTCCAATTAATTTTAGGACTGTTTTTCTATTTCTGTATAGAAATAGAGGCCAGATGCCATTGGGATTTCAACAGGGATTACATTTAATCTGTAGATTGTTTTGGGTATTATGAATATTTTGACAATATTGTCTTCTAATCCATGAACACAGGATGTCTTTTATTTGTCTCTTCTTTAATTCTTTCATCAGTGTTCTGTAGTTTTCAGTGCACTCAACTTTTACCTCTTTAAATTATTTTTAAGTGGGGTTTTTTTGGTGTTATAATAAATGGAATTATTTTCTTAATTTCCTTTTCATATAGTTCACTGTTAGTGTATAAAAATGTACCTGACCAGCTGTGACTCAGTGGATAGAGCATTGACTTGGGACACTGAGGTCCCAGGTTCGAAACCCTGAGGTCACCAGCTTGAGCACGGGCTCATCTGGCTTGAGTGCAGGTTCACCAGCTTGAGTACAGGGTTGCTGGCTTGCATGTAGGATCATCAACAGGATCCGATGGTCACTGGCTTGAACCCAAAGGTTGCTGGCTTAAAGCCTAAGGTTGCTGGTTTGAGCAAGTGGCTTGAGCCCCCTTCTTGTCTCTCCCTCTAAAAAAAAAGAAAGAAAAAGAAAGAAAGAAAGAAAGAAAGAAAGAAAGAAAGAAAGAAAGAAGAAAGAAAGAAAGAAAGAAAGAAAGAAAGAAAGAAAGAAAGAAAGAAAGAAAGAAAGAAAGAAAGAAAGAAAGAAGGAAAGAAAGAAGGAAAGAGAGAAAGAGAGAGAGAGAGGAAGGGAGTGAGGGAGGGAGGGAGGAGGGAAAAAGAACTGCAACTGATTTCTGTATGCTGATTTTTTGTCTTGCAACTTACTGAATTCACATATTAGTTCTAAGATGGTAAATTGTTTTGTTTGTTGTATGACTTTTTGCCACAATTTAAAAAAATACCTACCTGGGCAGACAGTGACTCATTACTACTAGTCATGGACTTATCGAAATGTTTTCAAAATGATAGGTACCTGGAAACATGTTATCAAATATTTTGTAAATAATTCTTAGCCCCTATAATCAGATTTATCTTTAGGAGGTACAATATTACACTGTTGATTTTTTTTAATAAATTTTTATTAATGTTAATGGGATGACATTAATAATTCAGGGTACATATATTCAAAGAAAACATGTCTAGGTTATCTTGTCATTAAATTATGTTGCATAGCCCTCGCCCAGAGTCAGATTGTCCTCCGTCACCCTCTATCTAGTTTTCTCTGTGCCCCTCCCCCTCCCCCTAACTCTCTCCCTCCCTCCCTCCTGCGTTCTCCCTCCCCCCACCCCTGGTAACCACCACACACTTGTCCATGTCTCTTAGTCTCGTTTTTATATTCCACCAATGTATGGAATCATGTAGTTCTTGTTTTTTTCTGATTTACTTATTTCACTCCGTATAATGTTATCAAGATCCCACCATTTTGCTGTAAATGATCTGATGTCATCATTTCTTATGGCTGAGTAGTATTCCATAGTGTATATGTGCCAAATCTTCTTTATCCAGTCTTCTATTGAAGGGCTTTTTGGTTGTTTCCATGTCTTGGCCACTGTGAACAGTGCTGCAATGAAGATGGGGCTACATGTGTCTTTACGTATCAATGATTCTGAGGTTTTGGGGTATATACCCAGTAGAGGGATTGCTGGGTCATAAGGTAGTTCTATTTGCAGTTTTTTGAGGAACCACCATACTTTCCTCCATAATGGTTGTATTACTTTACATTCCCACCAACAGTGTATGAGGGTTCCTTTTTCTCCACAGCCTCTCCAACATTTGCTATTACCCGTCTTGTTGATAATAGCTAATCTAACAAGGGTGAGGTGGTATCTCATTGTAGTTTTGATTTGCATTTCTCTAATAACTAATGAAGCTGAGCATCTTTTCATATATCTGTTGGCCATTTGTATTTCTTCCTGGGAGAAGTGTCTGTTCATGTCCTCTTCCCATTTTTTTATTGGATTGTTTGTTTGTTGTTGAGTTTTATGAGTTCGTTGTAAATTTTGAATATTAGGCCCTTATCTGAGCTGTTGTTTGAAAATATCAGTTCCCATTTAGTTGGCTGTCTGTTTATTTTGATATCAGTTTCTCTTGCTGAGCAAAAGCTTTTTATTCTGATGTAGTCCCATTCATTTATCTTTGCCTTCACTTCTCTTGCCATTGGAGTCAAGTTCATAAAATGTTCTTTAAAACCTAGGTCCATGAGTTTAGTACCTATGTCTTCTTCTATGTACTTTTTTGTTTCAGATCTTATGTTTAGATCTTTGATCCATTTTGAATTAATTTTAGTACACGGGGACAGGCTGTAGTCGAGTTTCATTCTTTTGCATGTGGCTTTCCAGTTTTCCCAGCACCATTTGTTGAAGAGGCTTTCTTTTCTCCATTTTGTGTTGTTGGCCCCTTTATCAAAGATTATTTGACCATATATATGTGGTTTTATTTCTGGGCTTTCTATTCTGTTCCATTGGTCTGAGTGTCTATTTTTCTGCCAATACCATGCAGTTTTGATTATTGTGGCCCTATAATATAGTTTAAAGTCAGGTATTGTAATGCCCCCAGCTTCATTCTTTTTCCTTAGGATTGCTTTGGCTATTCGGGGTTTTTAATAGTTCCATATAAATCTGATGATTTTTTGTTCCATTTCTTTAAAAAATGTCATAGGCATTTTGATGGGAATTGCATTAAATTTGTATATTGCTTTGGGTAATATGGCCATTTTGATTATATTTATTCTTCCTATCCAAGAACAAGGAATATTTTTCCATCTCATTGTGTCTTTTTCTATTTCTCTTAGCAATGCCTTGTAGTTTTCTTTATATAGGTCCTTTACATTCTTTGTTATGTTTATTCCTAAGTATTTTATTTTTTTTGTTGCAATCGTGAAGGGGATTACTTTTTTGAGTTCGTTTTCTAATATTTCATTGTTGGCATATAGAAAGGCTATGGACTTTTGTATGTTAATTTTGTATCCTGCGACCTTACTGTATTGGTTTATTGTTTCTAGTAATCTTTTTGTGGAGTCCTTTGGGTTTTTTATGTATAGGACCATATCATCAGCAAAAAGTGATACCTTTACTTCTTCTTTTCCGATATGGATGCCTTTTATTTCTTTGTCTTGTCTGATTGCTCTGGCCAGAACTTCTAGCACCACGTTGAATAAGAGTGGAGAGAGTGGACAACCCTGTCGTGTTCCTGATTTAAGGTGGAAAGTCCTCAGTTTTACGCCATTTAGTATGATGTTGGCTGATGGTTTATCATATATGGCCTTTATCATGTTGAGATATTTTCCTTCTATACCCATTTTGTTGAGAGTCTTAAACATAAAATTGTGTTGTATTTTATCGAAAGCCTTTTCTGCGTCTATTGATAAGATCATGTGGTTTTTGTTCTTTGTTTTGTTGATATGGTGTATTACGTTAACCGTTTTACGTATGTTGAACCATCCTTGAGATTCTGGGATGAATCCCACTTGATCATGATGTATTATTTTTTTAATATGTTGTATTCGATTTGCTAGTATTTTGTTTAGTATTTTAGCATCTGTATTCATTAGAGATATTGGTCTGTAGTTTTCTTTCTTTGTGCCATCCTTGCCAGGTTTTGGTATGAGGGTTATGTTGGCCTCATAAAATGTGTTTGGAAGTATTGCTTCTTCTTCAATTTTTTGGAAGACTTTGAGTAGAATAGGAACCAAGTCTTCTTTGAATGTTTGATAGAATTCACTAGTATAACCGTCTGGGCCTGGACTTTTATTTTTGGGGAGGTTTTTAATAGTTTTCTCTATTTCCTCCCTGCTGATTGGTCTGTTTAGGCTTTCTGCTTCTTCATGACTCAGTTTAGGAAGGTTGTATTGTTCTAGGAATTTATCCATTTCTTCTAGATTGTTGTATTTGGTGGCATATAGTTTTTCATAGTATTCTACAATAATTCTTTGTATATCTATGATGTCTGTGGTGATCTCTCCTCTTTCATTTTGGATTTTATTTATTTGAGTCCTGTGTCTTTTTTCCTTGGTGAGTCTTGCCAAGGGTTTGTCGATTTTGTTGATCTTTTCAAAGAACCAGCTCCTTGTTTTATTGATTTTTTTCTATAGTTTTTCTGTTCTCTATTTCGTTTATTTCTGCTCTGATTTTTATTATCTCCTTTCTTCGGCTGGTTTTGGGTTGTCTTTGTTCTTCTCTTTCTAGTTCCTTAAGGTGTGAAGTTAAGTGGTTTACTTCGGCTCTCTCTTGTTTGTTCATATAGGCCTGAAGTGATATGAACTTTCCTCTTATTACTGCTTTTGCTGCATCCCAGAGATTCTGATATGTCATATTTTCATTTTCATTTGTATATATCTTTTGATCTCTGCGCTTATTTCTTCTTTGACCCATTCATTTTTTAGAAGTATGTTGTTTAGTTTCCACAATTTTGTGGGGTTTCCCCATTCTTTTTTACAGTTAAATTCTAGTTTCAACGCTTTATGATCAGAGAATATGCTTGGCACAATTTCAATTTTTCTAAATTTGCTGATATTGTCTTTGTGGCCCAACATATGGTCAATTCTTGAGAATGTTCCATGTACACTAGAGAAAAATGTATACTCTGTCGCTTTGGAATGAAGTGTCCTGTAGATGTCTATCATATCCAGGTGTTCTAGTATTTCGTTTAAGGCCACTATATCTTTATTGATTCTCTGTTTGGATGACCAATCTAGAGCTGTCAGCGGTGTATTGAGGTCTCCAAGTATGATTGTATTTTTGTCAGTTTTTGTTTTAAGGTCAGTAAGTAGCTGTCTTATATATTTTGGTGCTCCTTGGTTTGGTGCATATATATTAAGAATTGTTCTGTCTTCTTGATTCAGTGTCCCCTTAATCATTATGAAATGACCATTTTTGTCTCTGAGTACTTTTTCTGTCTTGTAGTCAGCATTATCAGATATGAGTATTGCTACACCTGCTTTTTTTGGGTGTTGTTTGCTTGGAGTATTGTTTTCCAGACTTTCACTTTGAATTTGTTTTTATCCTTGTTGCTTAGATGAGTTTCTTGTAGGCAGCATACAGTTGGATTTTCTTTTTTAATCCATTCTGCTACTCTGTGTCTTTTTATTGTTAAGTTTAATCCATTTACATTTAGTGTAATTATTGACACTTGTGAGTTCCCTATTGCCATTTTATAGATTGCTTTCTGTTAGTTTTGTATCTTGTTTGATTCTTCTCTTTTGTTTTTCTATCATTTGTTTTTGTTTGTTTGTATTCCATACTTCTTTCCTCTGTTGCTACCTTTTTTAAGTCAAGTGTTTTTGTAGTGGTTTTTTCAAGGGTGGTTATTACCATTAAGTAATGAAAAGGGTATCTACCATATTCATTGTAGTACCCTTTCTTATGAGTATTTCTGCGCTTCATCGTCCTTTGCTACTGTTAATCTTCATCCTTTCTCCCCCTTTTTTTCTTTTGTTGTCACAGTTTAAGTTTGGTTTTATTGTGTTCTTGGTGGAGCTGTTACTTGTGGTTTTGTTGTCTTTTGTTCTTTGAATCTGGTTGGATAACCCCCTTTAGTATTTCCTGGAGTGGAGGCTTTCTGATGATAAATTCTCTCATCTTTTCTGTATTTGTGAATGTTTTTATATCTCCTTCATACTTGAAGGATATCTTTGATGGGTATAGTATTCTTGGCTGAAAGTTCCTCTCTTTCAGGGCTTTAAATATTGGGGTCCACTCTCTTCTAGCTTGTAGAGTTTCTGCTGAGAAATCTGATGATAATCTAATAGGCCTTCCTTTATATGTTGTATTCTTCTTTTCCCTGGCTGCCTTGAGAATTTTTTCTTTGTCATTGGCTTGTGTCATCTTCATTATGATGTGCCTTGGAGTGGGTTTGCTGGGGTTAAGAAAACTCGGTGTTCTGTTTGCTTCTTGAATTTGAGGCTTTACTTCTTTCCACAGGCTTGGGAAGTTCTCATCTATTATTTGTTTGAGTATATTCTCCATTACATTTTCTTTCTCTTCTCCCTCTGATATACCTATTATTCTTATGTTATTCTTTCTGATGGAGTCAGACAATTCCTGTAGGGCTTTCTCATTTTTTATTATTTTTGAGTCTCTTTCTTCTTCTCTCTGTTGTGCCTCAAGTTGCTTGTCTTCTATTTCACTAATCCTATCTTCTATCTGGGCTGTTCTATTAGCTAAGCTTGTTACCTCGTTTTTCAGCTCGTGAACTGAGTTTTTCATTTCTGTTTGATTTGTTTTTATAGTTTCAATTTCCTTGGTAATATATTCTTTGTGATCGTTGAGTTGTTTTCTGATTTCCCTAAATTGCCTTTCTGTGTTTTCTTGTATATCTCTGAGTATTTTTAAGATTTCTATTTTAAATTCTCTGTCATTTGGCTCCAAGGCTTCCAATATGTTAAGTCTTTTCTCCATAGATTTTTCCACATCCATTTGTGTTACCTCTCTATCTTTTGTATCCATAATATTCAATTTCCTTTTTATTATTGGCATCTGAAGGTGGTCTTGTTGATAGTGTTAATTAGAATTAATAAAGAATAAAAAGGAAAAAAAAAAAGGAAAACACTCCACAAAAAAAAAGTAATAATTTAGTATTTCCCCCTTTTTTTTTTTCTTCTCTTCCCCTCCTCTCACCTCCTTAGGGAAATATCTTGATGACCTGTGAATTATATTATGCTAAATGGAACAAAAACTGCCTATAATGGAGGGCCTGATTTGGGGTGAAGAGTTCAAGGGGCAAAAAAAGGAGTAGGGACCTACTAAATGCAAAAAAAAAAAAAAAGGAGAAAATCTTAGACAAGCATAAAATGATTTGCTTGTAAGTGATGGTCGACTAAGAGATATAATGAGAGGGATAAGAGGGAAACAGAAAAAAGGAGAGTAAAAACAATAATTAAAGAAGAAAAAAATAAAAATAAAAATGATAAGTAAAAATCTGTTGTATTAAGTGGAGCAAAGACTAAATACAATGGAGACTTTGGGTTGGGAGGAATGCTAGTGAGTTAAAAAGCAATGTAAAAAGTACCCAAAATGCCACAAAAACAAACAAATAAAGGAAAACCAAGAACAAAAGCAGAGAGAAAAAAAAAAGAACAAAAAAAAAACACAAAAAAACTTGAGTCCCAAATTAATTTGTTCATGATTGAGGATTAAATGGGAGGAAAAGTAAAAGGAGAAAAGAAGAAATGAATAGAAAGGAAAAATAAGAAAAAGAGAGAAACGAAGGAAGAAAAAAAGGAAAGGAAAAAAAAACAAAAGGGGAGAGAGTGAGAGTTAATCCTAAAGGAGAGTAAAGATGAAGAAAAGAAATAAAGTGTAACACTCATGGGTAGTGTAGTTCAAGAAAAGGGTAGCATAAGATGGGCAGAGAATAAAAGGACCAAGGTGGAAGAAACAGAAATAATAAAGGCAATAAGATAGAAGAAAGAAACAACAACAACAAAGAATTAGTGGAACAAGTTATAAAGTCTGGATTTTTCTTGATTTTGAGAGGTTAACTTCTTCCTTTTTCTTTTCTCTCCCTCTTCCTGGTCGGTGACTCTGTACCCCAGGTTCTGTCCCTGTGTCACTCTTAGGTAGGGATTTGCAGTTGATGGGATTCTATGGCAATGTCATATAATTGGCTATAGTCTCGCTGGTAGTCAAGGCTTGTTGGCGTTTGCAGAGTCCAACAATGAGAGAGTTTGCTTTCATGGAGTCTCTCTCCTAGTCTCCCCTTCCTGAATTAGCAGCCTGGTGATCCAGCTATAAGGCTGCTACTGCTTCTGCCTGGGGAGTAAGAGGCTCAAAGAGCTGGGAAATCCCCACACTATCCTCACTCAGCGCAAGGCTCTGGGTAAGGCTCTGGCAGTCAGAGCCTCCAGCATAATCAGGTGGGGCTGGGAGTCAATTGTTGTCAAGGTGACTGTTCAGCACCTACCATTCAGTTGGACCACTCAACCCAGGCTTTCCACACTTGGTAGCCTGTTTTGGCTGGGAAGAAGAAGCACTAGTCACTGCTTGCTGTATAGATCTTAATATCTTCCAAGTCCCTCTTGTTAGGTATATCCCTGAATATGGAGGCTCTGTCAATCAGAAGTTGCCCCCGCCCCTTTAGCGAAAGGCACTGAAAAATATCACGCCTCTTGTCTTGGATCGCTGAACTGGGAGAGATCTTATCAATTAGAGCCCCGTGGGTGCACAGATTTCGTGGGTTAAGCTAATTTCAGTGATTGGATCCGCAGCTGTGCTCCAGAAAGTATTTCAGGCTGCCTGCGCGCCCCTCCCCCCAGCGCTTGATTGTTAGCTTGAATGGCTGGGTGAGGTGCCCCACCCATGGAGAGACTCTCCCGACTAGGAAAGACAGCTTTGGCACCCCTCCCAGACCGCGGCACGGGGCGCGCGCCTGGTTTCTCGGGCACGCTGGTGGCCGGGGACTCTCCGGACCGCGGCACGGGGTGCGCGCGCGGTTTCTCAGGGCACGCGGCAGCCGCCAGTGCCCAGGCTGCTGCTCCCCAAGTGTGGGCGGGCAGTTGCACGCGTGGGTTGACTCACCACAGGCGTACTCCCTCCTCGGCAACAGTCCTTTTGCTTTCAGTGTGTGTGTGGAACTCTGGAATGCTCCGAGGATAAATTTTTCTGTTTCTAGTTGATAAATTTGTTGAGATTTTGGGGAGATCTGTCGGACGCACTGCTTACGGCGCCATTTCTGTGACGTCAAGTCCACTGTTGATTTTTAGCTCTAAAACTGATGCTCCCCTTTTGTCTGCTGGAGATGTCTTTGGAAGTTTTACCAGATATTAAAGAGCTTTGAGATCTAAGTGATCTTGAATTCTGTCCTAGCTCTGTCAATTACTAGCTGTATGATCTTAAACAAGTTATTTAACATCTCTGGGCCTGAGTTTCCTCCTCTGTGCAATAACAAAAATGGTACTTATCTCATAAGATGGTTATGAAAATTAAAATAGTAGGTATAATGTAGGCACAAATGTCTGGTTCATATGAAATGTTTAATAAAAGTCATAAATAATAAAAACAGTGCCTGACCAGGTGGTGGCACAATGGATACAGCATCATCCTGGGATGCAGAGGACCCAGGTTCAAAACCCTGAGGTCGCCGGCTTGAGCGTGGGCTCATCCAGCTTGAGCATGGGCTCACTGGCTTGAATATGGGATGTAGACATGACCCTGTGGGCTCTGCCTTGAGCCCAAGGTCCCTGGCTTGAGTAAGGGGTCACTGGCTCAGCTGCAGCCCCCCAGTTAAGGCACATATGAGAAAGCAATCAATGAACAACTAAGGTGCCACAATGAAGAACTGATGTTTCTCATCTCTCTCCTTTCCTGCCTGTCTGTTCCCATCTGTCCCTCTCTTTTTTACTTTGTCTCTCCCACCGAAAAATAATAATAATAATAATAGCTATATGATGATGACAATGATGATGATGATTAACTGGGGCATCCATTCATTCACCTATTCCCTATTTATAAGCAAGAACATACAACTGTACAAAAATAGGGCAGGGTTAAGGGTGCAGTACTAGCTACAGGAAAGATTTTCTTTCCCTCTATGTGATAACTAGATTCATATATCTGTCATATATTTATATATGACAGATATATCTGGGGAAGTCTCAAATACAAAAGTGTTTTCTGCTCATGTACTAAGAATTTGAAAACCCCCATCCTCCACTATTAACTCTACTATTAAATTGTCTGGCTTTATTCTGACTTTTGGGAGAGGAGTCAGTCAACAACAACCAAAAAAATTGAGTAGAGGCCCTGGCCAGTTTGCTCAGTGGTAGAGTGTCAGCCTGGCGTACAGGAGTCCCAGGTTTGATTCCCGGCCAGGGCACACAGGAGAAGCGGTCTGTGGGCCATTTGGTACCAGACCGCAGAGAAAGAATAAATAATTTACATTATTTCCGTTTTATTTATATTTAAGTCTGAATGATATTTTGTTTTTAAAAATGACCAGATTCCCTCTGTTACACCATCTGCTTCTCCACTCCTCCCCCTCTCTTTCCTCTCTGTCTCTCTCTTCCCCTCCCGCAGCCAAGGCTCCATTGGAGCAAGATTGGCCCGGGCACTGGGGATGGCTCTGTGGCCTCTGCCTCGGGCACTAGAATGGCTCTGGTTGCAATGGAGCAATGCCCCAGATGCGCAGAGCATCGCCTCCTGGTGGGCATGCCAGGTGGATCCCAGTCGGGCGCATGCGGGAGTCTGTCCGACTGCCTCCCCGTTTCCAACTTCAGAAAAAAAAAAAAAATTTTTTTTAAAGAGTAGAAAAGGGGGTTGTTTCCAATTGAACTGAGCGAGCCAAAAACTTGCTCGGCACTGACTATATTTTTGTTAAAAATTAAGTTTGACTCATGCCGGTGCTATTAATCCCTCAGTTTATAAGCATTGTCTGATCCCAATGAATTTGCTTAAAAAAAACAAAAATAGCCTCCCTTTTCATGTTACAATTGGGAACAAATTGCAAAGGATACTACTCATATCAAATCAATTACTATGTCCTGTCGATTTTTCATTTGTAATGACTCTAACAATCCTTTTGTTTCTCACTACTGATTCACTAATATAATCTGTCCTCATCTCACTCCTGGATATCTTCACTAGCCTCTCTTTGGTCCCTCTGCAGCTAGGAGTCTACCACTGTCCTCTTCTGTCCTATGAGCCACAAAAATAAAAATTAAAAAAAAATCTAAAATATCGTATATAATTTTCTTAGCTGCAATCCTTCTTTGACTCTCTAAAGCAGTGGTCCCCAACCCCCGGGCTGCGGACCGGTACCGGTCCGTGGGCCATTTGGTACCAGACCGCAGAGAAAGAATAAATAACTTACATTATTTCCGTTTTATTTATATTTAAGTCTGAACAATGTTTTATTTTTTAAAAATGACCAGATTCCCTCTGTTACATCCATCTAAGACTCACTCTTGATGCTTGTCTCGGTCACGTGATACATTTATCCATCCCACCCTAAAGGCCGGTCCGTGAAAATATTTTCTGATATTAAATCGGTCCATGGCCCAAAAAAGGTTGGGGACCACTGCTCTAAAGGACAAAATCCAAACCCTTTAATTTATCTCTCAAATTAACTCTCAGATTATCTTCCACAAACTAATCCCAAACCTACCCATTTTCATCTCTCAAGGAAAGCCACCTACAACTGGTTCTCAAATGACATTGGTATGTTGGAAATGGGACTGACCCAAATGCACATGATTATTATCTTTAACTCATCAATTCCCAAACATTAAGCAGTTCGGGGAGGAGGTATAAAAGAGTAGCATCCCTTTATTTCCAAATATTCCTGAACATGACTAAAAACCCCAGAAAAGGGATTAAAGATTAATATATATAAAACAAAAACCCACCCTAGAGTCCTTAATTCCCCAAAAAAGTTTTCTTCTTAGCCTAGGCTTCCAGTTTATTCCAGAGGTCTTCCAGTTTCTAAGAAACCAAGACTGCCAGAAGATAAGCATAATACTGGTCTCCATGACAGTAACTCATCAGCCTAACAATGTCATCAAGTTTTCACAATGCTCACTTCCATATCATCACCACAGAAGAGGACTTCTACACTAGTAGAGCAAATGAAGCTACTAGAGCAAAGCAGGAGCTGAAAGTGGAGGAATAAATCAGCTGCCAGACCGGGAACAAATGTCAGAAATTTTACTCTCTCCTCATGCCCAATTACTACAAGTTGTGTATTTAGTTTTAGTCTGTTTTTAGTTTTTCCCTGCATTTTTTTCCTTCTAAATAAACAAACTAGCTTGAAGACAGCAAGATTGTCAAGATGTGAGAGCTCTGTCTTTACATGCAAACCACAGCTTCTCAAGACCTCTGTTTTCCACAAGAAAATATATTATAATAATAGGCTCATTGGTTCTCTATAGACACTGGGGCTCTTTTGGTTAATGATGATCACAAACAAAGATCCAGAAACAGACTGCTACCTTCAAGGTAAGTGAATTAAAGACCTTTATTTTCAATTTGGATGGATTCCAGACCACCACAACCTAGCCCATTATTTTTTCAACAAATATTTATTGAGCACCAACTATGTTCCAGACCCTATGCATGACATATAATATATAGTGCTTTAAAAAAATACCACCACAGGCTCTGGCCAGGTGGCTCAGTGGACAAAGCGTCATCCCTGTGCATTGAGATTGCAGGTTTGATCCCCAGTCAGGGCACATACAAGAAGCAACTAATGAGTACACAACTAAATAGAACAGCTAAGTGGAACAAGTTGATGCTTCTCTCTTTCTCTCCCCACCCCTATCTGTCCCTTCCCCCCTCCCTCTCTTCTCTCTCTCTCTCTCTCTCTTAAATCAATGGAAAAAATATTTTTTAATAAAAATAAAAAACACAACCACACATTCAAGTGTAAACATACCAGAGGCAGAGGTCTACTCTAAGAAAAGTGTTCAGTGGGTCCTTAAACATCATTATTTTATGGTAAGAGAATCATTAGTCCTGGCTTTTAAATGTAACTGTGTGTTAAAACAGGAATTCAACATAAGTAAGAATTTTTGACCACCCCAGTATGTACTCTAGATGTGATAAAATTCTAAAATGGACTAGAAGTAATCATATTGTTGAAAAAACAGATTTTAGAATCACCTCTGACTCTGCTGCATCCTAGCTGTAAAGCTGAGAAGAGTTACTTAACCTTCTTGAATTTCAGTCTCATCTTTAAATGGTGGTATTTGGAAAAACTGCCTGGTATAGTGGTTGTGAGGACTAAATGAGATATATTAAAAAGTGCCGACCCTGGTCAGTTGACTCAGCGGTCAAGCATCGGCCAGCGTGGAGGTCTTGGTTTTGATTCCCAGTCAGGGCACACAGGAGAGGCGCCCATCTGCTTTTCCACCCTTCCCCTTTTCCTACCTCTTTGTCTCTCTCTTCCCCTCCTGTAGCCAGGGCTCCATTGAGACAAAGATGGCCCGGGAGCTGAGGACGGCTTCATGGCCTCCGCCTCAGGTGCTAGAAGGGCTTTGGCTGCAATGGAGCAACACCCCAGAGGAGCCAAGCATCACCCCCTGGTGGGTTTGCTGGGTGGATCCCAGTCGGGCACATGCGGAATCTGTCTGCCTCCCTCCCCGCTTCTAACTTCTAAAAAATAAAAAAATAAAAATGCCTTACAGAAAGTAGGTGCTCAAGAACTGTTTATTTCCATCTTTCAAAAGAATTAGGGCCACTGACACCAGTTAAAAGGTTACTATTTTAGTAGAAGGCCTGGGATAGGATAGTAACAGTAAGACCGAAGAGAAAATGAGAAATACAGTTAAACAGGTGAAAAAGAGAATTGGCACTGCATCCAAAAAATTTCATTATACCCATGTACTAAAATAAACATTCTTTTAAGAAAAAGGCTAGGTCTCAAAATAAGAGTGAATTTTTTCTTTCTTAAGAAAAATTAGACTTCTGGGAAAATCTAAAAAGCAGAAAAAATAAAAAAGATACCCTTAGGGTATCTTAGGTCATTATTAGGGGTATTTTAGGTCATTATACTTCAGTAAAAAGAAAAAAAACTAAAGAAGGAGAAAAAGGTCAGGAGGAGGTAGCAAAGAGTAAAAGAAGTCAAATATATGGTGACAAAAGTACACATACAATATACAGAAGATGTATCAAAATTGTATACTTGAAACCTATATAAATTTATTAACCAATGTTACCCCAATAAATTTAATTAAAAATGTAAAGAAAAAAATAAAAATAAAAAGGTCAAAAGTAATGAATTCCTTTATAAACAATCTTTGATAAAGAATTATATAATAATTTTAAAAATCACTTTAGCCATGGGCTTCATCCCTCTATGGCCCAAGATCATGGTGTCCATGACTAAAGGCAAGCATGCTATTTCATTGAGTTTTGGCAAAGGAAAAAAAAAAACTACTCCTTTTGAGGCAACCCTCCCCCCATATATAACTTTGGTTTGAAAGAAGTACCTTACATAACGTCATTGTCAATAGCCAGAGCCAATAAAAGAGGCTTAGGTTTTTATTTTCTTTTTTGTTTGGTGGCTGAGTTCACTTTTTTAGAAAAAGTAATCTGAAGGAAGCATTAGGAATCAAGTGCTAGAGTCAAACTGCCTTCTAGTGGTGGGGTGAGGGGTGTAGGTTGGGTATAAAATCCTGGCTCTGCTATCTACTAGCTCTGTGAACTTATCTAAGAGATTTAACCTCTCTGAGTCTTAATTTCTTCTTTCCATTCAATGAAATATCCAGAATAGACAAACCCAGAGAGACAGATGGTATAGGGTGGGGGCTAGGGGATAGTTTGGGGAAGATAACTAAGGGGTGAAATGTTTCCTTCTAGAGTGATGAAAAATGTTCTAAAATGGATAGTTGTTATGGTTACACAACTCTGTGAATATATACCAAAAACCACTGAAGTATATACTTTAAATGGTATTTAAATTGTATGGAATGTAGCTCAATTAAGCTGATTTTAAAAAGGGAAGATTAAATGAAACAATGCTTGTAGCACCTTGGAAGCGCTCAATAAATGTAGGCTGATGTTACTGATATTGCTGTTTCCAGAAGAAAATACATTTAATCTCAATTTCTTTCATGCATGTAATTGATAAGAATCACCTGAACCTTTAATTTCAAAGTTATAAAACCATTCTGTAATACAGAGGAGACTTTAAGAAATTTTAGCAATGGTCTATAACCTAAACAAACAGTTACAACAATCAGAAATAATAATAAGAGTAAATTTGTTTGATGACACCTATAAAATCTTCCTCAACTACTTCAGGTAAAGTTTACTGCTTCTTTCTCTGTAATTTATCTATTTATATTTCTACCACATCATTTTCTGTCATTAAAATAGTGTTAGTTCTATCAGAGCAAGGACTATATCACATTCATTTCTGTCTCCTATAGAGAAAGAATATTGCAATGTTAACAAAATACTATGTTATATAGCAGGTGCTTAATAAATTGTTTATTGAAATATTTAACTGAAAATCTATGGATTTCTTGTAAATTCTCATCTATCTGAACTCCTGTTTCCGCCTCCTTGAAGAAAAGGAGGAGTTTTGAAAGCTGACGCATTTAGCAACTACAGCCCATATCTCTATTTGACTAACAGATGAAAACACCTAAACAAGTGAAGTTTTACTAGTTTTGCCAGTCTTAAAGTTCTAATGGTTCTTAGAACAGAAAAATAATCTGAAATAGGTTATTTAGCCCTAGGAAGACACTGAGAACTTTATATAATCAACCATGATCCCTGCTATCATCACTAGGTAAAATGGATGAGAAGCCCCTCCTAGTTCCTCATCTTGCTGCTTGCTGCCTTTCAGTGAACATTTCCCCTTCTGGCTACCATAGATAATTGATATTAGTATCGAGTAGCAAAGCCTACTATTCCAAGTATGGTCCCCAGAGTTTGTTAGAAGTTTGTTAGAAATGCAGACTCCCGTTTTTAACTAGGTCCCCAGGTGATTCACATACACATTCAAGTTTAAGCTGCATTATAGTAGAGGTGGCTATGTCTGGGCTCTATATTCAGACTGTCTAGATTTGAACTCCACAACAGACTAGCAGGAGTACTTTACACAAATCATTTCACCCAGAGGTTCTTACCCTGGTGTGTATTTTAAAAACACGTGGGGAGATTTTTCTTAACATTAATGCCTCAGCTCTACCCCAGAGATTTATTTAATTGGCATAGCACCCAATATTTTTTAAAGCTCCCCCACTAATGAACCCCTTCTATCAAATGGGACAATTAATAGTACCAGCCTCATGGGGTTATAAGGAGAAAATCTGATCATCTTTACAAAACTTTTGCAATGTACAAGTGTTCAATAATTGGTAATTATTATCATAGCTGGAAACCTGGAAATAATTATCCTACAGCAGGGATCAAAGAGAACAGGCTCACATGTACTCCTCTGGCCCCATCTTACAGGTAGATACCTGCCAAACTCATGAGGTACAAAAGAAAAGGACACAATCAAAGAACACATTATCCCCAGGATGAGTTTTTCCTAGCAGCAAACTGTTGATTGAAGCTTCAGGGAAACTACAGTGTGTCAGGTAAGGGGCAAACCATCTCTGCAAGGTGTCAGAAAAGGCCAGCACCTTCATTTGGAATGTGTTGATAGAGGGTGGGTGAGCACTATTTCAGCAGTTCTGTAACACAGGAAATCCCCCTTACCACACCTTCCTGATTTACACTGATTTTTGATACACACCACATGTATCCTCAACTTTTTTTTCCTCTCCCCCAAGTTTTCAATCGTTCTGTTCCGCATTTAGGTGATGAAAACTTAAAACCTGTGGTTATAACTTCTATGAGAAATTTCATTTTGAAAGCTTGCTAAATTTCAACTTTATTGCCACGAGGAAAACAAGAAACAAAAGACCACAGTCATCCACTAACATAAAAACCCCTAGTGAAGACATTTAATAAGTGTAAGTTTTCTGCTGCAAGTTGTTGAAAATCCTGACCTTTGACTGGAGGGCCATTCATTTGCTTCTACAAATGTTCTATGAAACAATAGCACTTATTTTTCTAATGGTTTTAGGTTACGTGTTTAGTTTCACCTATGGATTTTAACTTGGCTAAGCCTGACTTGTATGTAGTTCCTTTTGAATCTATACCCCACTAGACTTAGCCTGGGTCTACTCTTCCAAGAGGACTCATAATGGCTGGGCAAATAAGTCCACAACCTGGTTTTTCAACCAACTGTAAGGAAATAAACACCCAGATGAAAAGAGCGTACCTATTAGGACACTGACTGATACACAAAGATTTATCTCAATGGTGATTACAAATATTTTTTTACGTGTGCATGGTTCAGTGACTATGTCACCAAAAAGCTCATGTTCTATTTCCAACTCCTCTCCTTACTCATGATAGGCCCCCTCTGTGGTAGATGAAATAGACTCCTCCTGTCTCTCACTAGTTGCACTGTGATAGCTAATGAATGTCGGCATTTAAAAGGCTTTGAAATTCTTTGTTGGCAGTCTCTTCAGTTATAGTAGCCTCCCACCCAGTGCTTTCAAAGTCCCCTCCATCCCATTCTCTGGGCCGGTTCTAACCTCACTCTGGGAATGGAGCCCAGTCCTAAGGGAGTCTGGGGTTCAGGTGCTAGATCTTGAAGAATGGCATTCTGCAGCCTGTTCAAGAGTTTTTCAGTGAAGAACACTTAAAAAAGACACAAGAATCTGATACTAAACTGAACCGCAGCACATCTACAAACAAAATGGCCTCTCACAAAATCCCACTCTAGCTTCCCAGAGAACCTGTTTCAGATTGGCCCAACCACCACAGAGTAAGAGTACCCACCTGGTTCATTGCAGTAAAATGAAGGGATTATTAGCTGCAATACCTCATTTAAAAGTTTCCGGCTTGCCTGACCAGGCAGTGGCACAGTAGATGGAGCGTTGGACTAGGATGCAGAAGACCCAGGTTCAAAACTCCGAGGTTGCCGGCTTGAGTGCAGGCTCATCTGGTTTGAGCAAGGCTCACCAGCTTGAGCCCAAGGTTACTGGCTTGAGCAAGGGGTCATTCAGTCTGCTGTAGCCCCCCAATCAAGACACATATGAGAAAGCAATCAATGAACAACTAGGGTGCCACAACAAAGAACTGATGCTTCTCTTCTCTCTCCCTTCCTGCCTGTCTGTCCCTATCTGTCCCTCTCTCTGTCTCTGTAACACACACACACACACAAAACAAAAAATCAACAACAAAAAAAAACAAGTGTCAGGCTTGAAGGAGCAGTTCTTGAGTTCTAATTCCAGCTATGCCATTTAAAAGCCATGTTACTCTGAGCAACTTCTTTTGAAGTTTTTTCATTTGTAAAATGGAAATGCCAAATTTTAAAATAAAACTACACACAGTTTCTCTAGGGATCAGAGGACTTTTTATAATTTTTAAAGAGCATTACAAATATAAAATGTAATTCTTTTTCTCCTGCAAACAACTGATTAAGATCTATTCAAAAATGACTACTTTTTATGTTTTTTAGTCTGTTTCTAACAAAACATATGCCAAGTCTTTTTTATAAATCTCTTCTTAAGCTGACTAGTATTTAAATTCACAAAGTAGCTTTAACAAGATGAGTGACATTCAAAGAGAATCAAAAATCCTCATTGAGGATTTCTTTCAAATCACACAGTGATATACTATTTGAACAAAAAGCCAAAATAATACATATACTATATTTTTGTGCCACTTTTTCCATCTGTATCCAAAACTTTACAAGGCAATTGTTTTACTGAAGGAAAGCACACTTGGATGCACAGGGTTAGTTTTTCTGTGGCTGTTTTCTTGACATTTGCTCAAAGAATATATTATAGCTAAAAGGATTAAAATGAATAAGGATGTTTAAAAAGATGCTAGGGAGAAATAAATAATTTAGATCAAGTTCCAATTTGGAGAAAGAAATACAACACTGCAGCACTGCTTTGTTAGAAACTAGAGACAATTAGCAAACAAAGAGGTGCTTGCTAAAAAGTACCAATGAAAGGAATCAGAAGGATTAAATTATAGCTCACCCATACATGGAGTATTCTTTGGCCACTGAAAAAGACTGTACGTAATTACTGACCAAAGGTTATCTAGATAAGCAAGTTGTACAATATGATCCCACTTATATATTTAAAAACTTATATAAATCTGTATGCATAGAAAAAAAGTCTAAAAAGATACATGCCAAACTGTTATAAGTGGTATGGAGTGGGATTGGGAGTTAGTGAATATATGTATTATTGAATTTATATTAACAAATATGCATTACACTGGTAATTAATACAATAAATAAAAAGCATAAATCTTTAAATTAAAAATATATTAAAAAGTTAAGCATTAATCAAAAATATTCTATGAATTTTTTTAAAAGCAGAAACAATAAATGGGAAAGAGCTTATTCCTTTTGGCATATTGAGCTACCAAATAAATGGCAAATAATCAGCCAACAAGTATTTACTGAAGAGCTACTATGCAAAAAGCCCTCTACAAGATGTTGTAGGGAAAATAGAAATGTTATAATCACTACCCTCACAGTTACCTAGGAGTAGAGGAAAGTTTATGTGAACATACACAAAAAGATACCTGAGAACATATGGCAGAATATGAAAATAATCAAAAAAGCTGATTTTTAGACAGGTGTCTTAGAAATTTGGGCTCAATAAATGTTTCATGAATAAATGAATAAAATAACTTTGAGCAGAGACAGTGAAGAATTCTTAAAGGAGGACAGTTTTGAGCTGGACTTTGAAAGAGAAAGAATTCAGAAATGGTTAGGAAACAGGCAGATGAATGGCAAAGTGGAGGATTCAAAGGGTTGGAAATTAAAGAGAATAGCAAAGTAGAAGCTTTGTGATAGGAAGCTATGTCATTTGACTGTGAATAGACTCTGGCTCCTAGTGGTAGGAGGAAAGAAGCTTGCCAAGGAGGGTAGCTGACTCTAGAGAGCATTGGAAAGCTGGAGGAGAGGGACGGGGTCTTGAGGTAGCGAACAAGAGATATCCCTAAAGGTTTCTAGCTGGGCAATGACAGGAGGACAGTAGAGCTTCAGAAAGATTAATCACACAGCAGGATGGAGAAAGGCTGGTGATAGGGAACCCAGTATCCTGAGAGAGAAGTGACTGAATAGATGTGAGGTGATGAGCGCCCAAACCATATGAAAACAGCCACAAGGAAAACAGTAATTTTCATTTAGCCTCATTCTCAAACTTTCAAATCAGACTCAACATAAACCCCTAGAGAAAAGACCTTCGAAGCTGTCTTAGTAGAAGAATGAGGAACACTGCGGTTATGTTATGTGTGTGTGTGTGTGTGTGTGTGTGTGTATGAAAATCACCAATTTTGGAGTGAGACTGTCCTAAACCCAATCACAGCTCTGCCACTTACCAGTACTGTTACTTAAACAACCCCTGGAGTGTAGAATATATGGTGTTTTTCAACCACCCTCCGCAAACTGGTATTCGTCTGCCAGAAATTTCGTGCCCATCCGCAAAAGAGTTAACCATCCTGATTTTGTATGAAGATTATAGTCTGCTAACTCTTTCGCAGACTGGCACAAAATTTCTGGCAGACCAGCAGTTGGAAAACACTGGAATATATAACTTCTTTGCTCCTTGGTTCCTTCATTTTAAGTGGCAATAAAAGTGTTCTCTACTTGAATTTAACAAAATCTCAGTTCAAAGAGAAAGATAAGGGAGGGAGAAATTAAGGAAGGGTTTTCTTGAAATCTCACCCTTATCAGTTCCCCTTACCCCTCACAAGATTTCACTGGACACACAACTTGAAGGAAGAAGGTGGAGTATGGTTCCAGTTTATAAATTTTTAAAAAAAAGTAATTCTAAAAATGCCCAACAATTTGATGGTAACTTTCTAACTTTTTCAAATATTCTTTTTTTATGCTTTTTGTCTGCCACTTCCATCAGTAACACTGTTGATATCTTTCTATTATTCTTTTCAATGCTTCCAATACATACCTCCTTCTCAGAGAAACTAAGTTCTATCTCACTCTGGATCAGTTGTTCAATTCCTTCACTGTGTCATAAAGAGTGACAACCATCTCTTTCAACTGTTCATATGTCTCTCTATGATTATTATTTCATTATTTTACATAACAACTATTTAGTGTCCTGACCCACAAAAAAGACCTTTGAATATGCTCATGGGAAGGCCTACAGCACATATTTTTTTAAATGCTCCACTATGCTTAGTATAGGGCTTTTGAGTGCCTAATAGATGAATAAATGAAATAATGAATGAATCAAAATGGATTCCTCTCTTATCTAAGTATGGTGAAGAGAAGGTAAGACTGGGTTCTAATTCTGGTTCTACCAGCTATTCATCTGTATGATCTTGAGCAAGTATCAGTTTCTTCACACATACATTTCTCATCGGATTGATTTAAGAATTAAAGGAAGTAACATGTCAAACACAGTAACTGTTCAACAAACAGTGGCTATTATTGGCAGTATTACTATTCAGCCTTAAAGCCAAGTCAAGACCCTTCCTCCTAGACACCTGTCCTGACTATTACAGCTCTCATTTAACCCTCAACTCTGAACTTCTATAGCCCTTGGAGCTTTCACATCTTTAACCTTTGAAAATAGCCTATCTTGTTCTCATTGCTGTTATTTCCTGCATGTCTCATGTGTTTGAGGAAATATTTACAGCAACTTACAGAATTTTACAATTAGATGCTACATGTAGACAAGTTAGTCAATTCTCTTCACTTTACAGATAAGGAAATCTTTAAGAGGGTGAACAATTTCCCCGATGGCATACAGTTAATAAAAGAATTAAGACTAATACCAAGCCTGACCAGGCGGTGGCACAGTGGATAGAGCGTCAGACTGGGATGCGGAAGGACCCAGGTTCGAGACCCCGAGGTCGCCAGCTTGAGCGTGGGCTCATCTGGTTTGAGCAAAAATTCACCAGCTTGGACCCAAGGTCGCTGGCTCAAGCAAGGGGTTACTCAGTCTGCTGAAGGCCCACGGTCAAGGCAAATATGAGGGAGCAATCAATGAACAACTTAGGTGTCGCAATGCACAACGAAAAACTAATGATTGATGCTTCTCATCTCTCCGTTCCTGTCTGTCTGTCCCTATCTATCCCTCACTCTGACTCTCTCTCTGTCTCTGTAAAAAAATAAAATAAAATAAAATAAAAAATAAAAATTTAAATAAAAAAGAAAAAGACTAATACCAAAATCTCCTTGTGAAGTTCATAGCGGAGTCCCATTTAAGCCTACAGAGTTAATGAATGATGTCACCGGAGTTCCTGTTTCACACCACTTTAGCAGGATGGTTTTAGGCAAGCTACTTAACCACTCTGTGTCTCCATTTCCCCATTTGTAAAATGAGGCAAATAGTATTTAGGGTTGCTAAGAGGATTAAATGTGTTAATACATGCAAATTGTTTAAAATAGTACTTGGCACATAATAAGCACTCAATAATGTTAGGTAACATCATTACTCTTATTAAACTGCAGAAAAACATCCATTCCTTCATAACATTTCAGAAAAATGCCTCAAATCTGGGCAATTTACGTTTTCCAAGCTTTCCAATCTCACCAGTGTTTTTGCCCTTCCAAGAGTAAGTGAAAATAAGATACTGATTTAATCCCCAACTCCTTCAATACAAACATATAGATACAGATATGTACTTCCATCTTTTATAAATACGCAGCTTATAGTTTTCATTCTTCATTCTTTGCCACACAAAAAGTAAAACACATGAATTAAGATTTATAAATAACATAAATATCATACTTTGACTTAATGTGTCTGTTCTATGCAGTGTGGTGATAATTATCTCTATATGAATTTTATGTTATGTCAATGCCAGTGTGTTTTCTTTTTAAGGACTTTATTAATTTTTCAGAGAGAGAGAGAGGGAAAGAGGAAGAGAGAGAAGGGGGAGGAGCAGGAAGCATCAACTCCCATATGTGCCTTGACCAGGCAGGCCCAGGGTTTCGAACCGGCAACCTCAGTGTTCCAGGTCGACGCTTTATCAACTGCACCACCACAGGTCAGGCAATGCCACTGTGTTTTGATTATCAATTCCTAAAGACAAAAATTGTCTGCTTAACTCAATCATACATAAATTCTGGGGCACTTGCAGTAAATTGAATCAAGTACTCAGAGAATTTCGGAAAACTTCAGAAAATGGGAGGGGGTAATGGAGATTGGCTTAGCAGAAGACTTGATGAAAGAGGCATCTTGGGTAAAGCTTAAAGGACAAGCAAAATTTTGTGTGAGAGTAGGGGAGATACAGAGACAGATTCCTGCATGCGCCTGACCCAGGATCCACCTGACACCTCCTCCCCCATCTGGGGCTGATGCTCTGCCCATCTGGGGCAGTTGGCAATCAAGCTATTTTTAGTGCCTGAGGCAGAGGCTCCACAGAGCCATCCTCAGTGCCCCAGGCTGAACTGTTCGAATAAATGGAGCCATGGCTGCAGAAGGGGAAGACAGAGAGAGAAGGGGAAAGGGGAGGGTGGAAGCAGATGGTCACTTCTCCTATGTGCCCTGACTGGGAATCGAACCCCAAACTTCCACATGCCAGGTCAGTGCTCTACCACTGAGCCAACTAGCCAGGGCCAGCAAATTTTTAATTCAAGAAGGAAGATGAATGTTCAAGGAGGAGGGTATTGTATGAGCAGAGTAGAGGGACTGGGCAAAGATTAGTCTAACTAAAGTAGAGCAGTGATACTAGAGACCACTGTGAAATTCTGTTAAATATGTAAGGCCAGAGTACTTTGATAGTACAGCCCATGTTTTATTTCTCTTGGTAGCCCCAATATCTAGTACTAAATTTTAGATACAATTGATAATCAAAAAAATGTTTATTGAATTAAGCAAAATTACACTGTTTTTCACCTTACTAAAGTGAAGAAAACTGAACAGAACTGAACTCATCTCAGATCATGAAAGCAAAGGATAAAAAGAAATTCAACAAGTATCTATAGCTTCTACACCACTGGCCAATAGTCTAGAAATGTATTTTTACTTTGCCTACATCACTATCCATGGATGAGTGCAAAAAATAAAACACACCAAATTCGCTCATGCTCCTATATCCATATTCTCTCTCTCTCCCCACCCCCACCCCCCCACACACACCTCAGAGTTCCAATCCATTGCCTCATAGACTGAGATAGCTGAAAACTTGATTAAGGCACTAAGAAGCACTGAAGTTAAGATTCTTAATATCTCATCCATTTTCTTTCTTTTTTTTTTTTTGTATTTTTTCCGAAGCTTGAAACGGGGAGGCAGTCAGACAGACTCCTGCATGCGCCCGACCGGGATCCACCTGGCATGCCCACCAGGGGGCGATGCTCTGGGGTGTCGCTCTGCCGCAATCAGAGCCATTCTAGCGCCTGAGGCAGAGGCCACAGAGCCATCCTCAGCGCCCGGGCAAACTTTGCTCCAGTGGAGCCTTGGCTGCGGGAGGGCAAGAGAGAGACAGAGAGGGAGGGGTGGAGAAGCAGATGGGCACTTCTCCTGTGTGCCTTGACTGGGAATCGAACCCGGGACTCCTGCACGCCAGGCCGACGCTCTACCACTGAGCCAACCGGCCAGGGCCATCTCATTCATTTTCATGAAGGATTCTCAGAAGAGACTCCTGACTCCAAGAGCCTAGAGACCATGTGATTGGCAGGCCAAGGGAATTTTAAAAGAAACTTCTCTTCTTCATGAAATACCCATCTCAGCAGTATTTGGGAGAACAGAAGAAAGACTAAACAAATTTGGCAAGACAAATAATGATATCTGGTACTGGCAACAGTAGCACAATTTGTATTGTACAGGAACACACAACTGTGTGTAAATTACTTTTGGCCTCAATGATCAGTGATAATTATACAAATGCAGTTGAGACTGAAAGGTTTATTTACTGAACTTTTTGATTCACTCAAATTAATTAAACCACCTCTACAAACAATAAATCAGAGTACCCTGATTTCTACTACTTCCTGCACTATGCAGATTGCCACAATGACTAAATTGAGACTGAATGATATGCTGGCAATATCTTTGTGAGATACATTAAAATTCACAGGGTACAATGAGCTGCAGCTAACACTCAAGACCTAGGTACCAAATTTCAAACATTACAGAAAATGCATTCTTTAATACAATATTAAATTGTGTCAAATCCTAGAGTTGATGGCAGACAAATCATAAATGCCAAATGATGAAGTTGGGATGGAGGCTTTCCTTGGGCCTAAAAATGTCCAGAAACTGCTTTTAGCTGATGTTGCATAAGTAACAAGAGGTCACTAGTATATAATGTGACAGTAGTACCTAGGTCTCATTCACCTTCCCAGCCTCAGTGTCAAATAAGAATTTGGAACTAGATGCCTGTTCAATGAGCAAATTCATAAGTAAATGAATATAATAAAATACTAGGCTATTTTTACCTTATAAAAGTAGGAAGAGTAACAACAATTATCATGCCAATTCTAAAACCTTATTTTATATACCCTATAATATGAGAATTAAATTAATAACTCCATTTTAAATCTTTCAAACATGCTTCATAACTCAAACATCACCAAGTACAGCTATAACACACTAGTTAGAGTATGTAATGTGTGCAATGATTTGGAAAAGGATAATGGGAGAGGGCAAGGATTGCTGCTCAGGCTGAAAATGTCCTTCCCTTCTCCAATGGAGTAAAATAACTTATAATGGCCTTTATTTTCCTACAGGGTCAATTCCATTTTACTATGCCTAAAATGCAAGATTGTCATAATCTAATCTGAATTTACCCAACCAACCTTTTCTCTCACACATGTGCTGTTCCCTATTTAAACTACATATTTGGGAGCTAACAAAAATACATTAGAACTTCTTAAAACCAAATTTATACATAATTCTAACAATATGAGCTTTTCTTGGTATAATTTCTAATGTGTACTTTATTTTTATATTTTTTAATTATAAATATTTCTGAATTAACAAAAAATGTGCAAATGGGCTTCTACAAAAAAGTTTGACATGATTCTAGCAAAATGAACTGAAGCTTAGGGGGTCTCCTTACTGCCCACACACATACTTAGGCTTTGGTTCATGCCCTTTCTTTTGAGTTAAATGTTCTCTCTTCTAGTCTCTTCTTCCAAAATCTGCCCATCTTTGAAAAGGCTAAACCTCACTTCCATGTAAGTCTGGCTTGTATTCATCTCTACTTTTCCTGTTATACCCTGGGAAACTAGTATGTTCTACTTAGCACTTTATTCTATATTATCTTTGTGTTACTCTTCATTTTTATCAATATAACTATTATCACACTAAGTAGAATCAACAGTTCATTGACAACGGGACCAGTGTATTTTGAAAGGTCAAGTCAGGTGTTTTACAAAGTGTCCTTCAATTTAGGTTTTACTAGTATTTTCTCAAATTTACAGTTACGGATTTGGGGAGAGAGTATCACAAAGATGAAGTGTTCTTCCCATCACGTCCTATCAGGAACTACAAGATTTTAACATGACATATCTGCTGATGCTAATTTTAACCTTGACCACTTTGCTGAAATAATGTCTCTCAGTTTCTCCCCCTAAAGCCAACATTTGCCCCTTTACAGACTTGCTTCTTTAGAAGCAGTCATGAAATCCAGTTTTCTCAAAAGGAGAGAAGTCAATCACCATATCCTAAAGGAAGAACATATGCTAAAACCACCACAATAATTCATTAATTAATATTCTCTTTGAGGCTATGCAAATATTGTTTTATCTCAAAGTTTCCTCTAGTTATTTTAATACCAATTAGTAGATCTTGCCTATAGCAGTTTTTACTCTTGTGTTCTAATGGTGATTTATGACAGTATCTTTTACTTGTTTGATATTCTGCCATTCTTTGTCCAAACACAAAGTCGATAATCAATAAATGTTTGTTAAATGTAATTGAATTTCAAGAAACATTTATGTGAAATAAAACAAGATAATGAAAGGTAGATAAGTTCAAGGCAAATATGTATTTTGGCAATTACGCTGTTCTCATGTCATATGTCCTGATTAATGGTATGAAGTTAGAAAGAAAAAGAATTATCTCACCTCTGCTAAAACTGGGAAAAGTTCCTGGAGAAAAGAGAACAATAATAATAGCTACATAGTGCCTTAGAGATTACAAAGTGTATTCACACACTGATTGATCAATTAGGATTTCAGAAGCTTTCTGAAGATAAAATCTTCAGGAGAGGGAGATTAAAAAAACACATTTAAACTTGTTAAAAGGTACTATTAAATCAGGAATTGGAAAGTTAGGCATAGAAACTATATAAAGCTAAAAAGGAAAAGCAAAAGGAAAAGCAAAGAAGAAACAGATACAATAAAAAAAATAATGTGGGTCCAGGTAGTAAGGTTGATTTAATGCAGAACATAAAACCAAGACAACTTAGACTACCAAAGATAAAGAGTACATGGTTTTAAAAATTAATAATGTTGCCCTAGCCAAATAGCTCGGTTGGTTGGAGTATCGTCTTGAAGCACAGAGGTTGCCAGTTTGATCCCTGGTTAAGGCACATACAGGAACAGATGGGTGTACCTGTCTCTCTCTCTCTCCCTCCCTTCCTCTCTTGCTAAAATCAATAAATAAAAGAGAAAGATAGAAAAAATAGAAAGAAAATCCTTTAAAAAATAAATAAATGAATGAATGAATAATGTCATTAAACTAAGCATTAAAAACAGACTTTATGGGAACATGTAGTGAAGATGAAAAATGAATAGAATCATGTTTGTGTTCATTAATTTCTTCATTGGTCACCTCCATTTTTCCCATGCTTTTAACAGTGCTCTTAACCTATTATGTATCCAAAATTATTTTCTGAAGCTCTATTATGTTTCATACATAATGTTAGACATTTTGGGATACACAATTAACAGATATGATTTCTTCCTATAAAGAATGTGCATTCTAGTAAGAAAGGTAAAACAAATATATCATATTTTTTGCTCCATAAGACATACTTTTTTCCCCAAAAAAGTAGAGGGGAAAATACCTGTGCATCTTATGGAGCGAAAAATATGGTATTTTATTAAATATTTTAACACACCATTTGGTTCGGAAAATTTTTTTCTTATTTTCCTACTTAAAACCCTAGGTGTGCCTTATGGTCAGGTGCGTCTTATGGAGCAAAAAATACGGTGCATGTGAAGAGTTAAAGAGCAAAACAAGGCAGAAGAGGCCAAAAGAACAGCATAAAGAGTAAAAGCTACAACAGTCCAGAGAAAGAAAAATCACTATGAAATGACCTGTTCAGGAAAGGTTCTGAAAATAAGGGGCATTTGCAATAGGCCTTCAGGAACTGGGCACAATAGGAGGTGAGATTTGAACAAAGCCATGAGAAAGGCAATTAGATCAGAGATATACTGGCTAAGCAAAGGTATGGGGTTGAGACAGTGCTTTAAGAAGAGAGTGAAATCAAGTAGGGTTGTAAATAAAAGGTATATGAAAATATAAGGTACAAAGGTAAGCTAAGATTGAAATGTGAAAGTCTTTGAATGCCAAGGTGAGAAGTTTAAACATTTTCTGAAAGCAACCCAAAAATAATCAAAGTTTTAGAGCAAAAGAGTGACATAATATGCCTGAAACTAATATAATACTGTTATGTCAACTGTAATTAAAAAACAAAAAAAGTTTTTAAAGAATTACATGATAAATGTGATATTTTAGAAATATTAAGCTGGCTTTTGATGTGCATAATAAAGATATAAATACCTTGAGTAAAGAGAAAGGTATACAAAGAAAGTACACTGAATATGCAACAAAGAAGGGCAGACTGGAGCAAAATAAATTTATGAACAAAAGATTAACCCAAGATTTCTTTGTTGGGAGCAAGAAAAGCATAACATCACAGAACAGAGAGGAAGTTAGGCAAAGGGTGAGATTCCAAGGTATAAAGAACAATCCAATTTTTATTTGTATGAAGTTTAAATTGCCTAAGCATAGAGTGTATTAAAAGAGTAACCAAAGAGGCTCCCAAAGTGATAAACAGTGGCTTTAGAAAGAGAAAACAGAGTTACATTAAAGTGCTTAAAAAAAGTATTTGGAAAATAGAAGCCATATGACTTTTTGTTATTATACAATGTTATGTTAAAGTCAGTACATCTTTTTTTTTAATAAGGTGCTTATGCCTAAGTGGCTATTACAGGGCCATTTACTAAGAAGACCTAATTACTTTAAGATGCACATGCTGATGACAATTATCACTGAATGAAATGTAACAGCTGAAGTATAATTTTTCAAAATTGCTGAGACTATACCAAAAACAATTTTGCCTTGAATTCTGCAATGCAACAAAAAGACAACATGGATGATTTAAGGATATGTGAGCATCAAAGGGCAGAAATAGGGCATTCCCACTCTCTTTAACTCTGCTAAGGCCTCAAATACTGATCTAGTTCAGAGCATCTTATTACCAGAGAGACATAAATCAAAAGGAGTTCAGCTAGGAGCAATAAAACAGATTAGTGTCTGGAAGGACTGACTTTAAAGAAAGTTTTAAAAGAATTAAATTCAGGTAGTCTAGATTAAAAAAATAACAGCTATGAGTAAACATTTCTTGAAGCTGACACATCAAAGACAGAAATTATTTTGACAGTAGACATGTAAAAAATGACAAAAAGGAATAATCATAAATATTTAGGAGATATTTATAAAGGAATAATCATAAATATTTAGGAGATATTTATAAAGGGAAATATCAGGTTTTGCTGGGAAAACCCTATGAGAGAAGAACTCTTTCCCACAGAAGTGGTAAAAACTACATTCCTAGAGATATTTAATGCCAGTTTGGACAAAACAAGAAAAGGATTCCATATGGAATGATCCTGTACTGGCCCCTGAAGTGGTGGGAGGATTGAAGCTAATCTTAGATCTTTAACAATTCTGATTTTTTTAGTTCTATGAAGTTTTATGGGGCACAATCTTTTGCCAATTTCCTTTCTCTCAGTGATGCCCACTTTCTCTTTTTATGAAGGAAAACAAATTGTATCCTTCATTTGAAGATGATCTCATGTTCTCAATGAATCAGTAATATAATCCTAGGTTCAAGTTTGGGAGAAAAAGGCCAATTCCTATAATTTATAATGGTCGTTTTTCACCCCAGTGGTTCCTGGTACTCTTATAAGTTTTCTTACAAACTCAAGAGGAAATAATTCAAATGGTTTCAAAGAAGAGCTGTTTCATCAGGAAAACATTAATATTTTCTTTTCTTGTATCTGATCGCAGAGCTGACAGTGACCCTGAGAGCTATAAGACCCTGGGTCAAATTACCAACAGTGCTGCTGTTCAGGATTATTTTTTACCTTTCAGCATTCTATGCTGAGTGACAGCAAAATCTACTTGCAATCTACTTTTTATGGCAATGACATTTACCTTTGAAAAGATGTCGCCTTAAATACCTACACACTTTGGCAAATGTTATAAAAGAGGAAGTTCTATTCACACTTCAAACCCATGAAGCCTCAGCCTTGCTCTCTTCTCTCTCTATTCTGGCACTTAAAAAAAAATGTTTCTCAGCCACACTTGAAATAAATCCCAATACCTCTCCAGGATTCCCATTCAGTGAAAGTCCCAGAAAATACAGCAACATTTCCTCATTTTGCTGATTTACCAGGACAAGATGTAACAAAATCCAGGGAACTCTGAGAAACTGTCCCTGAACCCTTTAAAAATAAAACTGTAGCTCACTTATAAGGAACAGCAGGACAGAGATAGCACTCCAAGAATGGACACTAATGCCTCTTGTATCCAATCTAAACAACCTCAGTGGCTGAGGACCCATCTTGCCTATATAAAAGAACATTCCCTTAGCCACATGGAAAGTTAATATATAGTAACACCAAAACCTCTAAACAAAAATTTTTAAATACCATCTTCAATATTTTCCTAGTAAAAATGAGACTGTTCAAACCTAAAAAGACTTCTCACGCTGGAAAAGGATTTGAAGTTTTCAAAGCCCAAGGTTTAACTCATCTGATCCTGGCAGGAAAGAAGGCTGGCATTCATAATCCCATTTTTTAAATGAGAACAGGCAACTCTGAGATTAGGCAGTCTGGAGAAGGACCTGCTGTGGAGATTTCTGAATCTTCCCTAACAAGGGACCAATCCAAAAGGGATTAGTCCAGAAAACTTTAGAATGTGTTTCAAAAAATGGCTGGATCTTCATCTCAAAAAAGCAAGAAATAAGAAAAACAATAGCCACTTTTTTTCCTAGAATTTTGCTATGAAACGTGAACCTGACCCTTTAATAACCTATGAACCTGCCTGTATTTTCTCCAGAAACCCACTGCATCTTCTCTCCACAGAACTAGCCTGCCACAAGTTTTGACTACCTATTGGTGGCCTGGGACTCAGCAGCCCAGCAGAAGGCCAGCCGCCGCCAAGACCTGGACAACCTGGGAGACCCTTTTGCGTAACCATGTCAGGAGTCCCACACCCCCGTGCCCTTGTCTGCAACTATCAGCTCTTCAGGGGAGCTTCTACCAGACTCCCTTCAAATCTTTCCTCTACACAAATACACACCCCTGTTCGCTTCCACTCCCTGAACTTCACCCACCCAGCAAGAATAGGAAGCAAGTTCTCACCATCCTCGTAGTTTTTGAGATAGTAATCTGGGCCGGGGCCCCCGCGGCTTTTCGCCGGGTTCCTCAGGTTCTGGAACTGCAGGAAGTCCGTTCTTTTGCCCCCGAAGCGCAGAAAGGCGGGCGAAAGTCCCCGGGCCAGCGTCACCAGACGCTTGGAGCTGCAAAGATAAAGAAAGAGGAAAGGATCCCGAGGGGAAAAGGCGGGAGGCCGCGGGCCACCCGGCAAGGCTCTCTTGCCACTCTTTTCGGGCGACCTGGCCCACGCTCGGGGACTTGAGAGCTCTGTGTCCGTCCCAGCCCGCCGAACGCAGGCTCTCTGCGGCCTCTCGCGTGAGCCCGGCGTCCATGCCCGCCCGGCTCCGGGGGTCTACGCCTCCTGTGCCAAGCCAGCAGCGGCCGCCCCCTGCCCTCAGGCACCTCGACTTTGCTCGCTAAAGGTACTTATGTGCCCAAAGGGTTAAACTGTGTTTGTTCACAGTGTGTATGGGATGGGGGGGGGGGGGCACACTTCTGAGAACACGCGGCTAAGGCACAGTTGCGGGCTCCGCCACTGCCGGGAAAGCGCTCCTGAAGGAGACGCGCGGCGCGCACCGCGGGGCTCCGACTTTTGCCAAACTTCAACGCTGAAACCCCGGATCTGTCTCCTCGGCCCCAGGGGCACCACAACCTCATTAGAGAAGGTGAAACCTGTCTTCTTGCTCTCAGACCAGACATCTGAGGTCAAGTTGACTCTGACGTTGTTTAATGCTAAAGTTAATTTTCTTTTCCCACAACTTTATACCAGTCGCGTCCCTCTCCCGAATCTCTAGGCAAAGGATTCCCGGGGTTAATCCTTGCCTTTCCGAGAATACTCCCCACCCCCGCCTTGCACAATAAAGCCAATGTCTCTTTGACCCCTGCAGTAATTCAGCCTGATGTCTCCGCATCCCCCCACCCCCACCCCCACCCCACCGCCCGCCCGGAGCTGGGCTCAATCTTTTCTCCTTCCCACGTGGGGCCATTTAGAAGCGATGCGGAAAATGAACTTTGCCGAAATGTGGAACCTGCACGTCCTAGGAAACTCGAGGAGCACCAGAACAATAGCATTGACCTCTATTTAGGTTCAGGATTTCCAGAAATAGGTTTTTTAAAAGCCAAGCACTGCTACTTCGGAAAGGGGTGGGAAACCAGCAATGCAGACGCTCTTAATGCTAAGGAGATCAGCTGCTGAGTTCCGGGATCTGTAAATTATTTTTAACGCTTTGCTGTTTCAGGTTTTGAAATTCCAAATCCAAATGTTGAAACTAAAGAGTCTCATAAAGGGTTGGATACAAGAGGGGGGAATCCCGGAGATTCCGCTGAGGCACTTTCTGAGAAGCCGTGCCCGCGGGGAGCAGTCTGGCGACGGAGGACCCCAGGACTGCGTCCAGGGCGGCACGGTCCGGGCGTCGCGCGAGGCCACGGCGGGCAGAGAAGACGTCGGTGCCGAGTCCGGCCCTGCGGAAACGGCATTTCCAGCAGACGTCCGTCCGGAAGCCTACACAGCCAATGCAAACGCGCCCCGCCACGGCTTCTTCCCCCAATGCCGCCTTCCAGAATCTTTTCTGTGGCAACCAGGAGGGTTTTTTAAAAGAGAATCCTGAAGGAGTCTGCGCAGCTGGAGAAGTACAGTGCGAGTGGGGCGTGTATTTCGGCAAAGCCCTGTTGTCCGCCCCCACCCCCAACCTGGGGACGAGCTGAGACGCGCTCTGCAGCACGGAAGAGCTTCCGAGGAGGACGCCGCTCGACGCGGAGCTGTTCCCGACCTCCCAGCGGAGGCGCGGGCGGCAACCGGAACGCCGGCGGCAGCCGGCGCTCAGTCCTCATGCAACGCTCGCTCCACGTGGAAGGAGCGCCGCACGTGGCGCCTCGCGCTACGCCTCCCGCTACCTGCCGCGTCCGCGGACCGGCCGGAGACCCGGGTCAACACAGAGGGCTGAGGACCGGGTAAGCCCGAGATGCAAAACTCGAATTTCGCAAGGAGTGAAAGCTACTCACGAAAGACGCGCGGCGGACGCGGCCTCAGGGCGGAGAAACGGGACTGAGAGCGCTCAGGGCTCTTGGGGAGAACTTACAGCTAAGGCACAGATTTGGAGGGAATTTTTAAAAATTCAACAATTGGATTCGACATTGCAGACGATTAATTTCTCTTTCTTTTCTTTTCTTTTCTTTTTTACACTGCAACTCTGTCCCTGATGAGAAGATATCGTGAATACCTAACTGCTGAACATTAACAATCGGGGAGAAGGTGAACCCAAGTCGATTCCAAGCGCTAAAGTAAAGGGGTCCGTGAGCACAAACCTCCAGCCTTGCTAATCCGCCAGTGCCGGCTTCAGACTTCGAAAACATCCCCGGAGTATTTCCAGAACCTTTTCCGCTTTCCTTATATACTCTATGCCTGGAGAGAGGATTTTTTTTTCTCTCTCTCTCTAAAGAAAAACTAAACTATGCAGTTACCGCAGGAGATTTAAGGAGGAGGGGCTGGGGGGCCATTCAGTCTATTAAAAAGCGTCTTACAAAGTCCTGAACTCTGGAAACGACAGTGGAGGATATAAAATAAAAAAGTTTAAAGTCCGATCCAACTTGCCCACTGCTCAAGCCCCTGTTTAAATTCGTTTTCTGTCTGGGACTGGGATAGAACTGATGAAACTAACTTTCCGTGGAAAATTCCACTTTCGTGCGATTCCCCGCCCGAACACATTCATAGACACACAGGCAGACACGCACTCTCTCTCTCTCACACACACACACACATACACTTCGTCCTCTCGGGTCTTTGTTTTTCGAGACCTTCTCTTCACTTTTGTAACTACCCTGAACCTCTTGTTTCTTCTTCAGAAGGGGACGGGGAGGCTAATTGTGGATATATGTAAGCACAACATTTTTTCAGTCATAACTGATAAGTTTCTGAAATGCCTTCTGCATTGCAAACATGTGCATCTTAATAGAAAACATTGCTTTTCTCAATCACCAGTTACAGCCTCACAGCAAATATTCCAGGAGAAGGAAAACCTCCTTTCTTCTCTTTGAGAAATCCTCTTGGTTTATTTTCTTTTTCTTCTTCCCCCTTTGGAATGGGAGATAGGAAGGGGTGGGGGTTCTTACTTTAAAAAAAATATGATCCATCGAAGCCCCTGCCTTACCTTAAGAAATCGAGCCAGCCATCATGAATGATGGACGGATCCAGCTGCAGAGAGAGGAAGTTCTCATTGACTGTCCTGATTGGGTTCTTGGTGCTCACATCAAGTAGGATCAGGGTCTTTTCCTTCAAACCTGGAGCTCTGTCTACAGGCAAGGATCTCCTGTCTCCAGCTTGGGAGGAAAGGAAGAGATGGAGCAACAGAGCCAAGAAGAGAGCCACCGGGGCTAGGCATGCGGGGGGGCGAAAGTCGCTGGAGGGCATGGCTTCAGGGAAGGCACAGAGCACCCTCATTAAATCCCTCTGATTTAAACCTCTCTTCCTACAGGGTCTCACTGGTGACTAATTGTCCTTATCTAAAGTGTCTGTCTGTCTGCCCCCCCATTTTCCCCTTCCTCCCCCCTCGCTCTGTCTTTCTCCCCCCCTTTTTTCCCTTCTGTGTTTTGGTGCTTGGTGGAGCGAACTCACGCCCCTAGCCAGCCTTCTCAGCAACTCGTGCCAAGAGTACTCGTTCACCAGCACCGCCCCTTTAAGAGATTTCGACTGCAGACATTTTTTAACTTTTTAAAGGTAAAGGGGTGGGTGGGGGGAGAGGCGGGAAGTAGGAGGAAGGGGTGGCGTTGTACCCTCCTGATTTAACCCTCTAGGGTCAGGAAGTGGAGGGAGGGAGCTAAGCAGTACTGTTTTAAATTTCGGGTGGGATGTCTTGTTTTTACTTCCCTCCGTGCGAGTCTGGGGAAGGCAGTTCTAGCTCCAGCCGGGACAAGAAAGCCCAGCACCAGCCCTGGGCACCGTGGGGTAAAAGGTCCGCAGGGGCCCGCGCCTGTTTGTCCTGACAGCCTCAGGTATTTCCCCCTCTCCGGGCCCTTCCCTTTGGGTTAAAGCAGCAAAGCAGAGGTGGTTAAGTTGCTTAAGGGTCCTGATTTCCTGCAGTGACTAATTTCTGCCAAAGCACAGGGTGAAAAAGAAGACTCTATGGACATAAGTGGGGACCTCTGTGACCCACTGGGCAGCACCTAGAAGCATCCTCTGACCTCCATAGGGCAAAGAGTGGCCAGAAGGAATACACACAGTGACCAGGTCAAAGGGCTTAACCGTCCCTAGGGGCGTAGGAGTCCAGGCTGCACCCCATTCTGCCTACAGTTAAGTAAGTATCTTAGGGGCTTCAGTTTATGCTAGCTTAGGCCAAGTTAAAGCAGCCTGGTCTGTTTGTTTAGTTTGGGTGGTGCTATGTCCATCTGAGCTTGGTCATTCTACTCCAATGCACAAGAAGAGCAGTCCCTCCAGCCCCTCCTTGAGGTCAACCTTGGGCTTACCCCTGCTGTGGGGAAGTGGAACAGAATGACACACTTGGGTTTTCAAATTCAACCTGAAGTCAGCCAGAGTCTGCCCATAAGTAGCCCCTGGTTGCTCAAGAACAGCTCAGAACCATACAGTGCACCACCTGCTCTAACAAATCAAGCCTGGACCCACAGCACCTCTCCACTTCAACCTTGGGTCTCAAACCAAAGAACAGGGGGAAGACCAGGCCAGTTTGTGCAGTCAGACCATTAGGCTCCACTTTGGGTTTCTTTCTGGAACAAAATGAGCCTTTTACTTAGCAGATGAAGAGACGTACTTGATGCAATGTGGGTATCCATGAGCATCCCAGGGCCTCCTGATATCAACCAAGCAAAACTCTAAAATGCAGGTCAAGGGTTTTCCCCAAAGGTGGTGTGGGAACCCACAGACAATGAAATGGCAACCTGTCTCCCTTCCCCTTCCTGAGATTAAGGAATTTGTAAAGGGCTGGAGTAGATGACTTTCAACTGAGGTTTCCTAAGGAGCTTCTACCAAAATAAACAACCAGGAAATCCAGAGGTTAGGCTGGGTAGGACTGGGAAGTGCCATAAAGACCTCATTCTAGAAGTAGGACTACATAAAATGAGGCCAAAGGAGAAAGAAAATCCAAGGCATATTACTTAAAGATGATTTCAAAAATCAAGATGTTATATACTGAAGTATTAGATATGAATCTAATAGATGTGGGTCCCTAAGACAGTGGCCCCAAACTTTTTACACAGGGGGCCAGTTCACTGTCCCTCAGACCGTTGGAGGGCCGCCACATACAGTGCTCCTCTCACTGACCACCAATGAAAGAGGTGCCCCTTCCAGAAGTGCAGCGGGGGTGGGGGGCACGCAGATAAATGGCCTCAGGGGGCTACATGCAGCCAGTGGGCTGGGCAGTAGTTTGGGGACGCCTGCCCTAAGGCCTGCTTCCTTCAATTCCTGAAAATTTCTCATACACTTCGATACTTTAAAATATGTCTGTGTTTCTGTGTGTGGATGTGTGGGTGTGTGGTATGGTGTTAGTTCCAGGAGAATTTATTGTAATTTTAAAATGTTCCACTGGGCACCTCTTCTAGAGATGATGACAATGGAGTGAGCAAAACTTTTAATTTGGACCTTTGTATCTTCAGACCCAGGCACTTAGTAATCATTCATAAAAGTATGTGAAACTAATGCTGCCCTGGCTGGATAGCTCAGTTGGTTAGTGCATCATCCCAAAGCACAGAGGTTACCAGTTCAATCCCAGTTCAGGGCATGTACAGGAATAGATGTTCCTGTCTCTTTCCTGCTCTTTCCCTTCCCCACTCTAAAATCAATATAATAAGCAAACAAAATAATTAATGCTAATTCAAATCATGCTCAGCACACTAAAATCACATGCTGTTCTCAGGAAGAATGTGAAAACTAAATAACTAAATATTTTTATTTGTCACAGTAAACTTTGTCTTAGGTCTCTGTTCAGTGATTTGTTTCCCCAGTTATGAGCATTTTCCTGGTCATCTCCTCCAGGAAACACTTAGCTTGCAAATGCGAAAGTCATTAGTTCATTTGCTCTATTCAGAATTAAACCCAATTATATATTTTTAACAGGAGACACATTTCCAAAGGGCCAATAATGTAACTTACAAAAATACCTAATCTGCTTAATCATGAATTTTAACCACAATTTTTGCTTGCTGATCCAACTATCTGTAATTGTTTGGTGGCCTAATTACTTTAACCAGCATTTAATGTTTTCATCAGAACCTGTATGTAATATAAAAATAAAAAACAACCAAATAAAGTGTGTTTTTCTTAATTCCTGATTAAAACCATCTCTGGCAGTGTAGCCATTGAAATTCTATAGTCATGCCAAACCTCAGGAAATCAAGGCAAAGAAAGCAATTCAGTAATATTTAAGGAGTTCCAGATAGTCCTGGTTGGCTCCAAGATGACCTGATTAGTTCTTTGGTTTAGTTTGAGTATAGATCTGCACAGGGCTGTTCCTTCCAAATAGCCCCTACTCCCTGTATCGTGATTTTTGTCTTGCTTCCTATCTAATCTTAAATTATATGCTGTAAGTAGCTCATTCTTAATCTATATATTAAATTGAGATTTCTATCCTTCCTTCTGTATGATGCTGTAGGACAACAATATGCATCTCTGTTTTTAGATTGTAATTTCCTAGGGGACAAAATTGGGCCTCTATAAAATATTAATTACTGGGAACTAGATAATTTAAGTCTCCTTGGAAATGTTCTGCCTGGTGTCACTGAATGGTCCTAATAAATAAATTCCTTTGAGATCTAGGAGTCTAGGTTCCCAGATCTGTAAGAAATCTTGAAGATTAACTGCTCAGTGATTTCTGGGCTATGAGAATTCAAAACAAATATTAGTTAGTGAGGGAAAGCTGACCATATATTTGCCAAGTTTGTTTTTTTTTGCCAAGTTTTTATTTTGTCTAGTGAAGACCTTAAAAATATCAACTACTTATCACTATTACTTCCCCAAAGAAAAGAACATTTTAACAGCCAAAAAGTTGAAATTATATGAGAATAAAAAAGAGCAAGGGTTTATACTGAATAAATTTAGCTTCATGAAAAATCACTATGATATTTTTATTATTTCATGTCAGACCAGTGGGAACATGCTAGTGACCAACATGAGTACTAGGACTGATGACTAAGACTAATGATATATCCTGTGTATATGGCCAAATTCTACAGTGTTACTGCAGTTTGTACATACTTTTTAAAGATGTACATACTTTTTAAAGTCAATTTTGTCTTGACTACAATAATTTCTTACCACTTTTCCTATGCTTTTTTCCCCTCGCTTTTAGCCTGTCACAAACTCATGGACTCTATATACCACCTCCTTTTGCTTCTACTAAACATTCAAAGCCATAGTTATTTGTTTTTTGTTTTTGTTTTTGTTTTTGTTTTTTTTTTTGAGAGAGAGAGAGACAGGAAGGGAGAGAGATAAGAAGCATCAACTCATAGTTGCTGCACTTTAGTTCATTTATTGCTTCTCATACATGCCTTGACCGGGAAAGGGGGGGCTTAAGCAGAGCCAATGACTCCTTGCTCAAGCCAGTAACCCCTCACTCAAGCCAGAGACCTTGGGCTTCAAGCTAGTGATCTTTGGACTCAAGCCAGCAACCATGGGGTCATGCCAATGATCCAACACTCAAGTTGGCAACCCTGTGCTCAAGCCAGATAAGCCCATGCTCAAGCCAGAGACTTCTGGGTTTCGAACCTAGGACCTCAGTGTCCCAGGTTGATGCTCTATCCACTGTGCCACCACCAGTCAGGCCATATTTATTTCTATGCCTGTTTTTTCCTTATGAGAAAACTACACCTAGATGTTTAATAGCAAGAAATAATAATTCTTTCCACCATAACTGGGACCAGGAAGCATGAAGCTATAGCAGCCAGTCCACTGTCTGATCACTGTCTGTTTACTTATCCATGATGACTACTATTTATAGAGATCTTATGGTCAGGGCTATTCCTCTGTTAACTTATTAACCTTCTTAAATAACTCTGAAAGTTAGATATAACTCATTATTATACCTAGTTTACATATAAGAACATTGAGACTCAAAGATGTTATTCAAATTTCTCATGGTACACAGCTAATAAGTGGCAGTAAGGATGGAAATCCAGGGACACCTGACTCCAAAGCCTATGTCTGTGTTCTTCACCATACTCCACTGTAAGTGGCTAAAATAACGCATATCCTCAAACAACTTGTAAATGTATAATGGAAAAAACTTTGACTAGGAATTGAAAGACCTGCATTTGCCAAATCCCAGCTTTGTGACCTTGGGTAAATTTTCAAACTGTTCTAAGCCTCAGCTGTCTACTATGTAAAATTAATATAATATCCTAGAGTAGAATAAAAATAAAATAAGGTTATTATGGAGAATGTACTTTATAAATTCTAAAATACTATGCCAATTGTGTTGTTTCATGTTATTTCTTATTCCCTCTCTCCCATACTTGCCACAAATAAATCCTGTCAATTGATAATTGAGACAAGAATTAAATTATATACAAATAACTTTGTGATAACCTTGAAACAAAAAGTAAACTCTAATAGATGTCAATAAACACAGTAATAAAATATAATAAAAGTACATACCATGTATTTTAACTACGCAGGCTCTTCTGCCTATAAGTAGCATCTGAAAAAAGAAGAAAAGTTAAGTAGGTTTTATAAGCCCGCTTTAATTTTCCATAGGAGAGGGGAGATAGGAATGGGCAAAGAACAGTGCTGAGGGATAAGACTGTATCTCTCGCCTGCTAAAAGGAGCAACAGAGGCCCTGGCTGGCTGGCTCAGTGGATAGAGTATAAGCCTGGCATATAGCCATCCTGGGTTCAAGTCCTGGCAGGGCACACAAGAGAAGTGACCATCTGCTTCTCTCCCACACCCTCTCCCCCTTCTCTCTGACTTCCCCCTTCACAGCCAGTGGCTTGATTGGTTCGAGTGTTGGCCAGGGCACTGATGATAGCTCAGTTGATCCAAGCATCAGCCTCAGGCACTAAAAATAGCTCGGTTGATTCAAGCATCAGACCCAGACAGGGGTTGCTGGTGGATCCCTGTTGGGATGCATACAAGAGTCTGTCTCACTATCTCCCCTCCTCTCACTTAAAAGAGAGAAGCAAGGAATGGCAACACTTTCTCCATATGAGAATCTGAAGGGGAAAGAAATTTATAACTTCATGATTGTTCTTCCTCATTATATAAGAAAATTCTATCTGGATGGGTTTTTGTTCCACTGTTGCCATCAAGCAGTAAATGTATGTGGCGAAGATCATAACCATAATAAGTGTAGTTGACTCTCTTGAGTACAGTTTAAAAATCCCTTAGCATGTTTGGGGTTAGGTATGACAGCTATTTGAAGAACTACTATTAGTGGAAAACCAAGTGACAGTAAAAGAATTAAAAATATTCATGTCCTTAATCACATTCATTGATGAGTCACTTTACCATCCTAGCCCATTTTGCCTTTTGTACATTGAGGTAAGTCCTAAAAAGCATATTATACTACAAATTGCATGGGCTTTGGAGTTCAGTAGACTGATTAAAACCTAGTTCACAATCTACTATCTGCTCATGTGACTTTTGTTGAGCAAGTCATTTATTCTTGCTGAGCTCCACTTTTCCAATCTATAAAATATACATAAGTATCCTGTTCTCTCTCTTTTTTTTTTTTACTTATTCATTATAGAGGAGAGAGAGAGAGAGAGAGAGAGAGAGAGAGAGAGAGAAGGGGGAGGAGCAGGAAGCATCAACTCCCATATGTGCCTTGACCAGGCAAGCCCAGGGTTTTGAACCAGCAACCTCAGCGTTTCCAGGTCGACGCTTTATCCACTGCGCCACCACAGGTCAGGCAGTATCCTGTTCTCTACATGTGTTCTGAAAATTAAATGAAGTAATATCTTGAGTTCCTGGCACACAGTTACTACTCAACTATCATTTTCACTATTGGATTTCATGGTGGAAATAAATGCAATTTCCATAGATAAGGTAGGAAGAAATTTAAACACCAGAAACAAGGTGTTGAAATAGTATAATAATAACCTACATATATGTACATGATTCCACTTTATGCTCATAGCATAGATCAGTGATTTTCAACCAGAGTGCTGCAAGAGGCACACTGATGAGCCGCAAGAATTTTTAAAACAGGCAATTACTATTTAGTCAGGGGCACTGACCTCCTCTCCCTTAGATTTTCAAAATAAAAAATTACAACAGTCAACACAAGAATAGCCATCTGGTGTAAATGAATCAAAATTATACCAGTTTTTTTTTTTTTGGACAAATCAGCCAAAAAAATTTGGGGGGGATGTGCCACTGAATTTTAGTAATTAATTTATGTGTGCCATAAGATGAAAAAGTTTGAAAATCACTGACATAGATAGGACAAACTTTATCCTTTCAGGTAAGGAAATCAACAGTCAAAAAGTTCAAAATGCTATTTCTTAAAGACCCTGAGACTAAAGACAGTTCTGCTAACTGATAATTAGACTCCTTTTGCTATGTTTTTAATTGAAAAACCTGAGAACTTTTACAGATAAAAGTTATATGTATATATGTTGTATGTCCCAGGGCAAAAATTCAGATTGCTTTTCACATGTTCTACAGCTTCATTAACTATAAATTGCTTATACATAACTTCAAACAACTATACATAGTTTATTGTTTCCACCATACCAATTTTCTAGTCAGACAATTCTAAGCTTTAATTAACATTAAAAATAATTTCTAAGAGCCTGACCAGGTGGTGGCGCAGTGGATAGAGCGTCGGACTGGGATGCGGAGGACCCAGGTTTGAGACCCCAAGGTCTCCAGCTTGAGCGCGGGCTCATCTGGTTTGAGCAAAGCTCACCAGCTTGGACCCAAGGTTGCTGGCTCGAGCAAGGGGTTACTCGGTCTGCTGAAGGCCCGTGGTCAAGGCACATATGAGAAAGCAATCAATGAACTACTAAGGTGTTGCAATGCACAACAAAAAACTAATGATTGGTGCTTCTCATCTCTCTCCATTCCTATCTGTCTGTACCTATCTATCCCTCTCTCTGACTCTCTGTCTCTGTAAAAAAAATTAAAAAAAAATAATTTCTAAGAAATGAAATATAAAAACCATACATTTATCTCAATATATCTATTTTAGTCTCAACAGTGAGAAACTGGACCTATAATAAAACATCTGGCTGGAAGAAATAAAAATAGTTTGAGAGTCTATGTCAGTGATTCTCAGCCCTGAGGGCACATTAAAATCACCTGCGGAGCTTTTTAAATTAATCATGCCAAGGGCCACCCCCCAGATAGTCTTCTGATAATTGATTTGGAGTGGGGCCTCAGAGTATCCTGGATCCCATGCTATACACCTCTATTTGGTTTCTAGATTACAGAGAACAAATTTAAATGACAAGGGATATCATGTTATATGAATCCATTTGATTCCTAGGTTTCAGGAAATGAGAAACTGGAATTAAATACAAAGGGATACCTCAAAAAATTATTAGAATCTACTCTGTTCCTAAGTTTAAATAATGAAAGTTCAGATAGTCAGGGACCGCTCTCAAATTTGGAAAATTATGCAAGTAAATATTAGCTTTAATAAATCCTCAACTGATTATTCTGTCATTCAAAAAATGTCTTCACTTTACACCATCTGACTGGCAAATTTTGAATATTTGATAACACTAATTGTGGATGTGGGGAGATGGTACCCTTCTTACATGCTGATGGAAGTATAAACTGGTTGAGCCATTCTAAAAAGTGATGTCAATATTTAGTGAAATTATGTATGTGTGTTCCCTAAGACCCAAAAATTCCACAATGGGCATAAACTCTCAAGCATCTCACAAAAGGTTCATAAAGGACTTGAATGAGAATGGTCAGTAATGCACTGATTTTAATAATGAGGACTTGGAGGCATGTAGCTGTCCATCATAAAGGAAATGGACCCATAAACCAAGGAGGGGAACAGTTAGAAGCTATGAATTAAATGTACATACAACATGGATGACCTTTTACATGTGTGAAAACCATGAAAAAACAGAATGAGATCTATAGCATAACATAGTGAAATAAAACACAACAAAACAATGAATCTTAAAAGAATACAAAAATATCAAAGGACATATCAAACATATTAGAGTCAATGCCTAAAAAGTAACTGTTGAAAGGGAAAAAAACCAAAAGGTCTTGCAAGAACTAATGCTCATAAACATTCTCCTGAATTCAAGGCAATACTTACCCAATTTGGGGGGGAATGGAAAGGAGAACTATTTATTGAGTGCTGACTATGGGCTAGGTAGTGTGTCTGTCTGCCTACTCATCCACTCTCTTTGGGCTCCAAGGAATAATCTTGCCCGTAGAAACCTCCCAGTCTGGCTGGGGAAATGAACAAGTTATATTAAAATTAAAATCCATTTGATAAATACTACAATAGAGGATGGTGAAAAGTGCTATGGAACATAGTAAAGGGCTATAAATTAATGTTAATTTGTATATATGGGGTCTATTACTTGATACATATGTAATTTTCCATCTCAGTTATAACTGAAATATTTCATACTTCAATGAGTTAGTGGGTTTTGTTTGTTTTGTCTCCAGTTTGCCTAGACTTTCCAGGCCCAGGGGAATAGCTCAGGGTTGCCTGCTGAGAAATGTTGGAGTGCCATCTGCTGGTAGAAATGTTTCAAGGCCTCTCATTTATCTCACAATTCATTTCCATAAATAAAAATATCATATATATCATATATTTGGGCTTGAAGAAATCTATTTCAGGCCTCTGGTTTTACAATATTGCATCTCATTTAAGGAAAATCTACACACACACACATCTTCCATCACTACTATAAACTTCACAGAATTCTATTAAGACAAAGCTAAACTCTCTAAAATTTCCCAGCTAAACATATAAACTCTTTTGGAGGATTCCATAGACATTTTTAAACATTTATATGAAGCCAATTTCCCAGAAAAACAGTCTAAGAAAGTAGCTTACTACCACAATGCCAAATGAATGAGCTTTGAGGTCAAACCTAAGTTTATCCCAGCTTTACTATTTACTAAGAAACCTTAAGGAAGTTATTTAACTTTCTTGAATCTCATTTTATTTATATGTAAAATAAGAACAGTAATCTAATTTACAGGGTTGCTGAAATAATTCATGTCATAAATTCATGAAATAACATATTAAAGAAAGACTCAGCAATGTCAGAATAAATCTAATTGCTAAACTAAACCACTAATACTAATTTAAATATGCTTCCTAATCCATCCTCAATGAAACTAAAACCTGTAAATAGATCTTCCTCTCATTTATCATTGATATTAATATTTAATATAAATAATTTGCCAGTTCTAAAATATTTCCACAATTAATTCCCATAAAAATGTAAATGGAAGGCAAAATGTATGTCTGGTCATATCATGCTTCGGCTCTAAGGTCTTGCTGTTCCATGCTGTCCACAGATCTAGCAGCATCAGCACTAACTGGCTGCTAGTTAAAAAGGCAGAATCTCAGGATTCCACAAAGCCTACCAACTTAGAATCTACATTTTAATAAATTTCCCTAAGTGATTAAAATTCAGATTTAAAATTTGAGAAGCATTACTTTAGAAGACAGCAAGTAGAACCTGCGCTCCACTTTTTTAGAAATTTCTAGAACTAGTTCCACTCAGTTCCTTTTAACTAATTTACCTAAGTTTTAGCAATTAAGTACCAAAACTTCCTCAGTTCTTTAAATTTTTTGTGAAACTCATCTTTTCATTACATGTAACACTTAACATATAGCCCATGTGTTGAGAAAATAGCTGTTAGGTTTACTCGATTGCACTTTGCATGATTAGTGTGTGACCATGGCAGAGCCACGTGTGCATAGCCTATGTAAAGCTATGGGTGCTTTGACTTAGGGTGGGTTGCAGATTGCTTGTTTGTCACTGTGAAGGTCCCTTTTGCTGTTTGTTCGCCTGCTGCATGAGAAGCAGTTTTCCCCTGCCTGTTGGCTCATCCACCATTATGAGAATCTAATAAACGGGACTGGCCCAATGCTGTCCAGCTCCACAGTTCCTCTGCCATCTGTCTGAATCCAATATGAACTTTCCTGGCCTTGATTACCAGCATTATATCTGGCATTGTTGGCAAGATTCAGATCACATAGGTATGGAGCTGCAAACACCTTTGAAGGGTGGGATAGGGGAATGAAGGTTGTTCTCCAGCATTTGGTTCCCCTGTGGCTATCCTGTTGTGGGCCATGGGCTGCATATTTTTTACAGCCCATTAAGAAGAAACTGAAAGTCTATGTGAGAGGCAGCACAAGGTCAAAAGCTCTAGGATGAGCTACAGACTGAGCACCAACAAAGGCATGAGCTAGAACAATCACTGGAGAAAGAGTTGCAGACTCAAGAACTCCAGTTTAGGCTACAGGTGAGAATCAATGATGGCTTGAATTGGAATGAGTGCTAGAGAAGGGGGCCAACTGCTTTTGAAAGCTTCAGTTTGTTTTGTTATTTTTCAACTTTATTAGAAAATTAAATTTAACAGGGTGACATTGATCAGTAAGAGACCATAGATTTCAGGTAAACTTTTCGATAGCATTTGAACTGTTGATTATGTTGTATACCCAAGAGAGCTTTGGTTTAAAATGAAGACGCAACACCAATGGCATGAGGAATTGGAATGGTCACTAGAGAAGGAATTATGGGTTCAAGCGCTCCAGTTTGCCCTAGAAGATGAATGCTGGCACCAGAAGTTGTTAGAGGCACTGCTGTGAGTTCAAGAGCTCAAATTTCAGCTTCAGGCTGAGAGCTGGAAGCTGCAAGAGCTGAAGCGGTTGCTGAAGGAGGAGGTGCTTCAGGCTGAAACTGGCATTGGCAGACTCAGAGCCTGGCCAGTGGTCACCCAGAAGGTAAAAATCCAGTAGCCAAAAGTGCTTCATGGGCAAGCACAACCCCCTTCACAAGTAGTTGAGCATTGTATGTCCCAGTCCTACTCCCAGAGTTAATGGAACTAGAGACAAAATTCAGACAGAAACCTACTGAGTCCCTGGCAGCTTGGATGCTGCGGGTGTAGGATATAGGAGTAGATGGCATCATGCTCTCTGCAACAGAGATGTGGAAATTAGCTGCCATTACCATGAATTTACCTTTGAGGCAGCATCTTCAGAACTGCCATGGCAACCCAGGAAACCATACCCTATTAGAATGGGTGGTGGTGGCTGCCATTCTTATGATCTGGCAGAATTCTGGAGACTTGCTGGGGGCAATGAGTTGGTGGCAGCCAAAATACTGTGCTGCAGCAGATCCTCATAGAACTAGGTATGAGAAATGTTGCTTTCAACCTGAGTTCCCATGGGCCAGATGAGAAAGTATTTATGGGAGAAATGAAGGACCTTATTCTCTATAGTGCCTCATCAGCCCTTTTTGGGTTCCGAGTGACTATCTTAAGCCCCTATGTGGGGCAGCCCATCCATGCGGTTATACAGATAGTGGCAGATTTTTGGGAGATGGAGTCAGTACGGAACCATAAGAATGTGCAGGCTACTGCCTGTGCTGCCCGCCCCCCTTCCAAACTAACAAGAAAAACGGGCCTGTAAAGCTTACCCAAACACAGATGTGGGTAGATCTGATTACTGCCGAGGAAGAGAGAGAATTAAATGGCAGGTCTAACAGAGTCCTGTTAGAGCTTTGGCTGCAGCTTAAGCCAGAACAAAGGTTTTAGCTGCTGAAAGAGCAGAGGAGTGGGTGGCCCCAGCAGCTGCCAAGAAAATGGCTGGCATTCAAGTTGCATGGTTGCAAGATTACTTGTTGGAGACAGCTGAGAAAGAGGATGATCCCCAAGACCCATTGTTCAAGTTTGAATAAGGGGAAGGCCAAGGAGCCTAACAGGTGGGCAGGGGCTGAAGACCCCATGTAAAATTGGCAACCCACTAGTCCCCTTCTAATGTGCAGCAAGTATTATTAGCCTTAGCCAGCATGAGGTGCTTTTGCAGCAGCTAAAAGAGCTGTCAAGGCAGCACAGGCCTTGAATGTGTTTGACCCCACCAGGCCCTGTGAGCTTGCTGAGGTGTTTGGATAGGGTTTGTGGCAATGGACAGAGTGCTTATGGAAAGGTGCTGAGGTCCAATATCAGAGAGCTGTATGGCTAGTTGCCTGTAATGGACTTTCACCTTGGGTGGTTTGCACAGACAGCTGCGCTATCAAGGACTGATCACTGAGGGGGTATAACAGACTATTGAAGCAGGGACTGCAACAAGAGGGGAGCACTGGCTCCCTTGTTGGATAGACATGCCACTTTTAGAGAGTATGAGAGAGCCTGATGGGGGGGACCGCGGCACCTGTGGAGGCCCTCTGCACTTGGAAGCTGCTCTCACCCAGTTTCACAGACACATCAAGGACACTTTACAGCTTCAACGGACATAGTCCTGGACTATACAGGCCCTCCCATGTGCCCTGGGGTAGGGGGCTAGAGGTAGGCCTCCAGTTAACTCTCTGGGCAGGGTGCCCAGGAAGGAAGACATCTTGAAGGGCACCTTTGTAATGACTGTAATTTTGGAATAGCTTGTGCCTTTGTAATTCGGTTGCTATAGTCTGTACTGTTTCTGTTTATGTAATGTACCTCACTCCTTGCACAGGGACCATCGCAGAAAATACCTGTCGTGTAGATTGTGAGGCAAACAATCCTAAAGGGGTGGACTGTTGGGGAAACAGCTATGTTAGGCTTGCTTGCTTGTACTTTACATGAATAGTGCATGACCATGTGGCAGAGCCACGTGTGCATAGCCTATATAAGGCTAAGAGTGCTTTGACTCAGGGAGGATTGCAGATTGCTTGCCCGCCATTGTGAAGGGCCATTTTGCTGTTTGTTTGCCTGCTGCTGTGAGAAGTGGTTTTCCCTGTTTTGTTTGCTTGTCTGTTGTTGTGAGAATCTATTAAATGGCCTAGTGCTTTCTGTCTCTACAATTCCTCTACTGCCTGCCTGAATCCAGTGTGAACCTTCCTGGCCTCAACCACTGGCATTACACCATGGAAAGAAAAGATAAAGAAAAACATTACTATGTCATTGATAAAATAATGTTCCAAAGCCAAAGAAAACAGAAATTTACTGGGTAAATTAAAAGGAATACATAGTTATAGTGTTTCTATTACTGATGGAGAATAAGCAATTGTAAAACACAGAATAGCTCAATCAGAAACATTATTAAAATTAATGTCCACAGATGTGTCTGTATAATTTTGTGAGTGTAATGGTAGATGAAGCAGCAACAATAAACCTAGCAAGAGCCAGCAACAGCTAGAGAAACAATCCCCAACTGCTAGGAAGTCTGAAAATCCAGGGGTTGAAAAAGCATGAACTTTATGAAGATAAAATCGGGCATGGCACACATGAACTTTACAGATTACCTAAAAGCAAATAATGTGTTACTTGTATTCTATAAAGACAAAAATAGCTATCAATTACTTAGTTAAAACCCAATGTGTGTAAGGTATGATGGGATCAAAATAAAGTCACTATTAAGAGAAAACATAAGCACACAATACCAAACAGTCAAGCAGGCAAAAACTGTTCTTCCAGGGGAAGACACAATATGAAATTAAAGCTGATGTCACCATACGCCCTTCCTACATTATCTCAGGTAGGAAATCCATCTACCTAACCAGGTTGACAAGGAATAATACTTAAAAGAACCAACTTTCTTGAGGACGTACTAAGTACCAGACACCATGTAAAGCATTTTAATGCATTACTTTGTTGAATCTTCACAGTAACTCTAATACACAGGTTCTCATAACTTAATTTTAAAGAAAGAAAAACTGAAGTTTAAGTTGTTGCAGGAAAGTGACCCAACAGAGGATAGACACTCAGATAACTTTATTAGAGGAAAAGAGAATTTATTAAAAAGCCGGCAGAGCACACGCGGCTAGTAGCTCCAAAGACACGTGCTCCCCAAAGTTAGATTTCTTACATCTCATATGCCCTTTACAGAACACTGGTTTGCATGCCAGGGGCTCATGATCCCTTTGTCTAGAGCAGTGGTCCCCAACCCCCAGGGCCATGGACCGGTACTGGTCCGTGGGCCATTTGGTACCGGTCTGCAGAGAAAGAATAAATAACTTACATTATTCCGTTTTATTTATATTTAAGTCTGAATGATGTTTTATTTTTTAAAAATGACCAGATTCCCTCTGTTACATCCATCTAGAACTCACTCTTGATGCTTGTCTCTGTCACGTGATACATTTATCCATCCCAACTTATAGGCCGGTCCATGAAAATATTTTCTGACATTAAACCGGTCCGTGGCCCAAAAAAGGTTGGGGACCACTGGTCTAGGGGTACACATCACTCACATCATTTCAGGTGGGAGGAGGTTTAGGTGAGGTCACAGAATAAGCACTGGAAATCACCCATTAAGGTCTTAAAAACATTTAAGGAAAGGAGAGAGGAAGGGGTTCTTCAGATAATCTCCTGTGGGCTCCCTTCCCCCTGCATTCCTCCTTGCTTCTTCCTCCTCAAGCAGGAAGGTTATTTGCAATTTCACTGACCACTTTTAGCTGGTGTTGCCTAGCCCTCATTGTAAATCACAGACAAGCATAAAAATCATGTTTTACAAACTTATTTAGCTAACATTCTACCCTTTTTGCTTGCTTTACTATCTACACCACAGACATTCCAATGCAGGGAATGAAGTACATTACACAAACTACAGTAACACTACAAGTCATACAATTTCAACAATTACAAAGGTGCCCTTTTCAAAATCCGAGTGCTTTGTCTAAAACATAAAATGTCCTTGAAGCTTCTTTCCACCAGGAAGAAAAGCTTCTTAGTTCAGGGGGGCTTCCTTCCTTAAAGTAAAATTAAGTAACTTGCTAATAAGAAGTAGCCTGGTGTTGGGCAGATAAAATATATTATGCTCACTTTGTTAAAGATAGTGCTCCCCACGTGAAAGCCTGTCACCCAGGTGATAATATTAATTGCCCTTCTTGCTTGGATGGGTGTGTTTATGTTAATATGTGTTGGGGGAGGGCTTTCGCGCCAAAAGGTTTTAAAAGGAAGAGAGATCACATTGTTCCAAGAGAAGAGTGATTACGTTCTAAGAGGAGCTTATGCTGTAGGAGAGCAGAGAAAGGCCTTGTGGAGGAGGCCAGGAGAGGCAGCCTTGATGGCAGAGTGCTCAAGGAGAAGCCAGTTTGTGCAGAGTTTGTGCAGAGAGGAGATGGAAAACAGGTGAATAGGCTGGTGATGTGGAAACCTTTGATTCTAGGAAACTCGGATAAATCAGTAGCTTTGTGAGCACTGAATGAGTGGGTTTTGTAGCCCACTGTGTGTTTTTACTTGTCTTCTGGGTGCAAGCTAGGATTAAAGGTAATGGCCCACCAGTTCATGGCTCCGTTGTTTCATTACCGTCCGTCTGAATCAAATGCGAACCTGCACGAGGCAGGCGGCTGTGATGGTGGCCGTGGCTACTGGCTTTACACCTGGGGATTCAAATATAGGTCTGTCATTCCAGAGGCTAACCTTTTAATCACTGGGATATTCTGAGCCAGTCCCTGGAACATATAGGTAGACCCTACATTATATTTAATTAGTTAATAAACATTTAAATGGAGCATGTCTTTTAACATTAACAGCTTTCTCTCTTCAATCTAAATGATAATCCCTTTTGTATAACAGATTATATTGTGCACAAAACAAATTTTATTTTATTTTTCAGCAATAGTGACAATTTGGTTTTCTCAATAGATTTTAAATTTGATACGTAATATTTATTAGTATGTAAAGACTAAGTCTATATCCGTGATTTTTTCTGTGGTTAGAGAATAAGGCATAGAAGCTCTGGCTCCTGAAACCTTTTCAGAAATCCCCTAAAACTCATCTGTGTAAATGTAGGGAATCACCCACTTAACCTTGAACCCTCTATGCCTTGGATTGGGGAACTTTAGTTTCTGTAAAAGCCTTGAGTGAATGTCTCTTTGATGCAAACACCAAGAAAGTGTGAGTGAGTGACCTTTGTGCAGACACAAAGGAATGCATGTGAACAGGCTTTAGAAAATTAGCCTAGAGGTTCTGGATTGCCCCTTCCTTTGTGCTTGTTAATTAGCAAAAGAAAAGAATGTTCTGATCAATGTAGCCCTTTCTCCATGTCAGCAAAACAGCCACTAATCATTCTTCCCCTTTCACCTGATCTCCCTCCCTTGTAATCCTGTTACCTCTATTCTGCTTCTGATAATAAAAGCTAAGGGAGAAGGAGATTCAGGAGGTCTTTCTTCACCTCCCTTGGCAAGCCTGTCTCTCTCTTCCTCTTGACATAAGTTTGTGTCTTGAGTAGGTTTTTTCCACGCGACACCAGTAGTTCCCAGCAGACTGGAGTACTACATGTAAATTCTTGTTCATTCATATTTATTTATTCATTCATTCATTGTTTCTCTCTCCCTATCTCCCTCCTCTTCCCTTTCCTCTCTCTCTCTCTCTCTCTCTCCCTCATACTTACTGAGAAGACCATCAGACATTTGAAAACAACAGAAGAAAACTGGAAAGATTTTTTTTTTTTTTTTTTTCTGAAGCTGGAAACAGGGAGAGATAGTCAGACTCCCGCATGCGCCCGACCGGGATCCACCCGGCACGCCCACCAGGGGCGATGCTCTGCCCACCAGGGGGCGATGCTCTGCCCCTCCGGGGCGTTGCCATGTTGCGACCAGAGCCACTCTAGCGCCTGGGGCAGAGGCCACAGAGCCATCCCCAGCGCCCGGGCCATCTTTGCTCCAATGGAGCCTTGGCTGCGGGAGGGGAAGAGAGAGACAGAGAGGAAAGCGCGGCGGAGGGGTGGAGAAGCAAATGGGCGCTTCTCCTGTGTGCCCTGGCCGGGAATCGAACCCGGGTCCTCCGCACGCTAGGCCGACGCTTTACCGCTGAGCCAACCGGCCAGGGCCTGGAAAGATTTTTATAATCCAACTTGTAGGTGGAATCAAGCATCCATGTGTAAAGCCAGTAGCCACGGCCACCATCACAGCCGCCTGGCCAGTGCAGATTCGCATTTGATTCGGACAGACGGTAATGAAATAACGGAGCCACGAACTGGTGGGCCATTACCTTTAATCCTAGCTTGCACCCGGTGGGCAAGTAAAAACACACACAGTGCTCACAAAGCTACTGACTTATCCGAGTTTCCTAGAATCAAAGGTATCTACCTCACCAGCCTTATTCACCTCTGTTCCCCATCTCCTTCTCTCTGCACAAACTGGCTTCTCCCTCAGCACTCCACCATCTTGGCTGCCTCTCCTCTCCACGTGGCCTTTTTCTGCTCTCCTTTCTCTAATGCTAATCTCAGGAACCGAGAGGAGCAAGCTCCCAGTCTGCCCCATTTTATAGTGCAGAAATCCAAACCTTTAATCTACTATACAAACAAGGAAGTCTCTGACACAAAGTCACTTATCTGAGGCATAATGGGATTCCTCATGAGAGTGTACCACCCACTATCATGCAATAGTCAAGGATGTGGGGAAAAGCTTAGTCTTAAAACTAAGACTTAGGCTATAACAACCCTGCCAGCTTATAGCCTGTCTCCCACACCCAATACAAACTATAAGTGAGCAAACATATATATCATATTTACAAACTTACTTGACCAACACTATGGGAATTCTGAAGGGCCTGAAGCACTCTGGGCCCAGTGAACTCACAAAACCAAACAGCTGAAACTCTCTTTCACAAACAAAAACCCAAAATGAGGAGAACACACACATACACAATAGCTCTAGAGATATGAAGCTAGGAAAGCTCTAACCTACCTCTCCTTCCCAAAAGTTCAGGAAAACTAATTTCGCATTAAAATGAGCCACAAGAAAGAATCAGAATCAACCTCATACAAAAATGTAAGAAAAAATCAAATAGAAGTTGAATAATTGTATGGCCAGAGGCTGCCATTGTGGCCATTCACATGCAGGCTCTCATTGAATTTGGACAGATGGTAATGAAACAATGGAGCCAAGAACTGGTGGGCCATTACCTTCAATCCTAGCTCAACACCAGGCGGGGGAGAAATACATACAGAGGGAAATACTTCCCTTTCCATTCAGGGTTCCCAAAGCCACTGACTCATCTGTGTATTCCTAGAATTAAAGGTTTCTACCTCACCAGTCTTATTCACCTCTATTTCCCATTCCTTCTCCTAATCCGCCATTCTGGCTGCCTCCTCCACATGGCTTTCCTGCCCTGCCTCCATGGGCTCTTCCTAGAACATAATCACTCTTCCCCAGAACAACATGATCTCTCTTCCTTTTAAAAACTTTTGGCATGAAAGCCCTCCCCCAACACACATTAGTATAATCACTCCCATCCCAAGCAAGAAGGGCAACTAATATTATTACCCCTGGGCAACGGGCATCCACGTGGGCAGCACCATCTTTAACAAAGTGAGCATAATATATTTTATCTGCCCAACAATAATTCTCTAGAATTTTTTTTAAAAATTATGCCAGAAAAGTCATGGCCATGAAAATTATAACCTAGTATTTCAAAACTCATTTGGTAAAGGAAACAAAGAAAATAATAAGTAATATGAAAGAAAAGCATAAATCATAATTAGAAAAACTAAAGTAAGCAGGCAATAGAACTCAGGAAAGAATTAAAAATAAAAGAAAATCTTCATTTCCAAAAAGAAGATCCCAAAGACATGAAGACCAAAGAACTGAAAGATGGAATAAGCATAAAAGATACTGCCTTAAAATAGGCAGATAAAAAATAGAAAAAGAGATTTTAAAAAAGTAAAATAATACAGTTTAAATAAACAATTTCATAGAAAATGACAAATACAAGAAAACAGTTTTGAAAAAAGATCTAGCCAGGCCAGAAGGTATTGGCATGAAATATTCAAAGTGATGAAGACCAAGGACCCACAACTAAGATTACTCGACCCAGCAAAGCTATCATTTAGAATTGAGGAGCAGAGAAAGCACTTCCCAGATAAGAAAAAAATAAAGGAGTTAATCACCACTAAACCAGTATTACAAAAAAATGTTGAAGGGACTTCTTTATGAAGAAAATGAAAAAAGAGATACAATAGCCAAGAGATGGAGGCAGCCTAAGTGTGCATTGATAGACAGATAGATAAAGAAGAGGTGGTACATATATATAATAGAATATTACCAGTACTTAGTCAAGAAAAAGAATAAAATCTTGTCATTTGAAACAACATAGGACCTAGAGGGAATTATGATAAATGAAATAAGTCAAAGATAAATACCATATGATTTCACGTGTGCATGGAATCTAAAAAAACAAAATAAAAAACAAAACAAAAACAGACTCATAGATAGAGAATATTTTGGTTGCCAGATGGGAAGGGGAGGTGCAGATATGAGTGAGAAATGGAAAGAAATTAAGCTATGCAAATTGCCAGTTACAAAAACAGTCAAGGGGAAGTAAACTACAGCATAGGGATTATAGTAAATAACATTGTAATAACTACGTGTTGTCAGATGGGTACTAGACTTATTGGGGTAAGAACACTTTCTACGTTGTATAAATAATCCCTGTTGTATATCTGAAACCAATATATTATTATATGTCAACTGTAATTGAAAAATAAAAGAATTAATTTTTAAAAAATCTAGCAAATACATAACAAGCATTATGGAAGAAGAAAACTATAATACAATAAAATTTTATTTAAAAACTACATTTTAAAAGGGGCCATGGCTGGTGGCTCAATGGATAGAGCGTCGGCCAGGCATATGGACGTCCTGGGTTTGATTCCCAGTCAGGGCACACAGGAGAAGCAACTATCGGCTTCTCCCCTGCCCCCCTCTCTCCGTCTTCCCCTCCCGCAGTCAGTGGCTCAACTGGTTTGAGCATGGCACTAGATGCTGAGGATAGCTCAGTTGGTCTGAGCACAGGAGCCTCAGTACTTGAGCATCAGAAGCAGACAGGGGTTGCCAGGTGGATCCCAGTCGAGGCGCATGCGGAGGTCTGCCTCACTATCTCCCCTCCTCTCACCTAAAAAAATAATTAATTAATTAAAAATAAAACAAACTACACACTAAAAGAACACATTGCATCACAAAATGCTCCACATACTTAGACATATTCTAGTAAAATAATGGATAAAGAAAGTATCCTTTGGCTCAATAAAGCTGGCAGAAAAAAAGAAAATATCCTTCAGTCATAGGTAAAAAAAACACACAAGTTATTTATAAGATAAAGGAAATTAGATTTATCATTAGTTTTCAAGAGCTACACTTTAGGCTGAAAAATAATAAAATAGCCTATTTAAGAAACTCAAGAACAGAAAATATTTGCCAGGGATTTTGTATCAAGCAAACCTGACTTTCAGGCAAGCCACAGAAAAACTGTGAGAGACACATAAGAACTCAAGGAAAATTATTCTCCTGAATGCTTCCAGAGAAATCTATTAAAGAATAAATGTTAGACAACCCAAACAACTGGTGAGATATCTATGTAAGAACTACATTAACAATAAACTTACTTAAAGAACTAAGACTAAATGATAGTTATAAGAGAGAGAATATAGTAGGCAATGTTTACATGCTCTAACAATGTAGATACAATAAAACTATCAAAAAAATAGGAAAGGATGATAAAAGTAGAATAAACTTGCTGATTAACTAGGAGTAAAAGGATATTACTTGAAATCAGATGCTGGGGGAGAAGGAATGGGAAAGGAAAGAAGATAACTGGCTAATTTTAATACTGCTTCCATTGGTAGCCAATAAACAAAAATCAAAGTATGAGTGGACTAAGATATTATATAGATATATTGAACTTTTAAAACTAGCTTGTTTTACTGATTTAACTTAGAACCATGCAAATATTTTACTTAATTATAAAAGAAAAAATTCAAAGCAGCCCTTAAAAACTTAAAACCAAATGAAATACAGCAACCTAAATATAATATGTATCAAAGTAAGGCCTTTAATTACATGCAGAAGAACTAGGTTCAAGTGACTTTAAAGCAGAGTAATGTATACATCTCAAATAATCATAACTTAGTGGTAGTGTTGGTATTATTATTCTTAGACTGTTAAACTGTTGTTATGTGTGTAATTCGGGATAAAGAAAATTAAATTTTGTGTAATATTCTATTTTATTCAATAATATCCAGCATTCATGAAAAGCAGTTATCTGCATAGAAGAAAGAATTAAAATAATATATAATATTAAAAACAAACAAAGGATGAGATTAAGTAAACATCCTACTAGTACTGAATTTGAATTGGAAGTACTACTAAGAATCCAGATATATTTTATCTTTTAAAAATATATCCTAGTTCTAGCCAATGAAATAGCTTAGAAACAATGGCCAACCCAGTAGCAATGAGCACTCTTAATGCACAGATTTCCCTACTAAGAACAATCACAAATTCTTGGGTAAATAACACTGCAAAAAGACAGACCATCAGATATGCTGCATCTCCTGGTGAAAGAACGCAGGATTATCTATGAAGAAGTCTTGACAGGAAAAAAGAAGAAAGAACCTAAAATCTCTAAACTCAACTCTCAATTTACAGGAAAATCAAGACTTAGGAAAATTTTACGGGACAAATGATCTAGTTTCTTTCACAAAAAAAAACTGCAGGGTATACTTCAGATAAAAGGAGACTTGAAAACTTTATCAACCAATGACAACATGATTAAAATAAAATTAGAGAATTTATGAGAAACTGGAAATTTGGTCATTTAATGATAATAAGGATTTATATGTTCTTATATGTGATATGGTTCTATAAGTGATATAACTATATGATTATATAATAGTTAACGTTTTTTAAAAAGCCTGTATCTCTGAGATGGTACATAATGAAATATTTATGAAAATGTCCTCAAGCTCTGAACCTGTGTTGGGAAGCCCTAGAAAAGCATCTGCTTACAAGTGAGATTAAATAATTATCTGTAACATGACAATATCAGGGGTAGCCAGATAGGGTCTGAATCATCTGTTCACCTGTATCTGATTTAAAAAGAGGGATTAAAATTCCCTTTAACAATAATTCTAGCCTTCACTAGGTTTCTATGCCCCCATATACACACCCTAATTTCCCCTTCATTTCTTCCTTATACTGTTCCCATTATCAAAGCTCCCTTAAGCAAAAACTAGAACATCAAAGATTGAGAAAAATCAGGCTGTCATTATAATGTTTAGAAAAAAGAAAAAGTCCTCAGAGTTAATGATGCATCCTAAAGTATTTATAAGCAAAATTACATGTTGAAATTTGCTTTAAAATACTCTAGGGAAAAAAAGAGAGGGAAGATACCTGAAAAAAAAATTCAAAATGTTGTAATTGCCTGACCAGGCAGTGGATAGAGTGTTGGACTGGGATGCAGAAGGACCCAGGTTTGAGACCCCGTGGTCGCCAGCTTGAGCGCGGGCTAATCTGGCTTGAGCGAAAAAAAAAAAAAAGGCTCACCAGCTTGGACCCAAGGTCACTGGCTCAAGCAAGGGGTTACTCGGTCTGCTGAAGGCCCGCGGTCAAGGCACATATGAAAAAGCAATCAATGAACAACTAAGGTTTCGCAATGAAAAACTGATGATTGATGCTTCTCATCTCTCTCCGTTCCTGTCTGTCTGTCCCTGTCTATCCCTCGCTCTGAATCTCTCTCTGTCCCTGTAAAAAAAAAAAAATGTTGTAATTATTTAATCTAGGTGACAGCTACATAAGGTTCATTATATAATTCTAATTGGGGGGGGTCTTTTGGAAATTCTTCATAATAAAAGGGTTTTCTATTTTGGGGGGGATTCAACAAATATTTATTGAACAAATGAATAAAATAAGCAAAATAATTAAAGCTGTGATAAGTACTATAAAAGAAACAAGCTAATAACAGAGGCTGTCAAACTTGGTTACACATTACAATTACTGGAAGAACATTTTAAAATACAGGTAATCTGGGCCTTATCTCAGAGATTCTGATTTACATGATATAAAAGAAACTTGTTGATGCTTTTAAAAAATGTTCTCTAGGTGATTCTCTATTTTTCTGTCTGTGTAATTTAAAATTTTACTTTTATTTTTTTAATTTTAAATTTTATTTAGAAAATTAACAGGATGACAATGATCAATAAGAGTGCATAGGTTTTAGGTAAACATTTCTATAGCATTTGAACTGTTGGTTATGTTGTATACCCATCACCCAAAGTCATATCATTTTCTGTCACCTTATATTTGTCCCTCTTTACACCCTACCCCCTACCCCCTCACTTATCCCCCTCCCCTATGTTCCCTTAACCCCTAGTAACTACTTCACTATAAAAGGGTTTTTTTAAGTAAAAAACAAAATTATGGCCTGAGAATTTTCTTCCTCCCTCTGCCTTTGACCCAAACATAATGACTGTAAAGTGGATTAAAGGTAAATGTTCAACAAATTATAGGAAAGGAAAACAGAATCTAAGAAAATAGGGTTCTAAATCTAGGCACTAAAATCTGGGAGAATCAAGTTTCACAAATAAAGCTCCACTATAAGATTGAAACTTTTCAAAAGAAAATGTGCAAGTCTTCTCTCCTGGAATTATTTGATACAGGCAGGGAACATATAAAATGAAAAGACAGAGGAATATGCAGATGAGATAGACAGATGGATGGATGGATGGATGGATGGATGGATGGATGGATGGATGGATGGATGGACAAAGTGACAGATACTGAGAGACACTAAAAAAATGAATGCTCTAGAGAGAGGGAGTGGCCATTAACAATGGCAAGAACAAACAGGAAGCCATACTTCTCTGGCCAATGAGGATATGTGCACTATTGCTGATGACAGAAAGTCTTCTAAGAGCCAATCTAAAGCAAACCCTTATAGAATTTAAGGGTTCCTCAGGTTGCGACAATCTCAACATACAACATTTCTAGTTTAAGATGCTCACTCCTATAAAAACTTTAAAAAATTGAGATGTGATTCGGCTTACATCATTAGTGTCATATTTACAGACTACATGGGTGAACTAATTTGGTTGCACATGGGGGAATACACAGTATTCTTTTTCTGTAGCTTAGTTGTGTTTTTATCTTCTAGGTTATGATTTTACAACTGTGTTAGGACAAGTAAGTGACTTAGGCTAGGGTGTGTTTTGACTTACACCAAAATTTGGGTTACATCACTGTCATAGGAACAGAACTGTGTAATAATCTGAGGACCCCCTGTAATGCCAAATAGATCAGCAACCCATCTGTGATCATGTAACTTCTCTGATACCATTTGTATAAATAAAGAATAGCTAAATGCCTGTCAAAAGTGTGAGAGAAGAACTCCAAGAAGACAGGAACAGAAACTAGGGACTAAGCCTGAAGCCCTGGAGCTATAATCTATCAATCAATGAACACAGAAACAGAAAGTGAGCTTTCTGATACCTCTTCAGAACTGCCTTGGCAAAAGATAACATCTCTGTGAACAGATGAATGTTTTCAGAGCTTCCCATTTTGAGATCAATTCTTCTTTTTTTTAATCTCCCCTAGTTAAGAACCACTGATTTATTTTTATTTTATTTTAATATTTTAAGTGAGAAGACAGGAGATAGAGGACTCCCACATTCACCCTGACCAGGATTCACCTGGCAACCCCCATCTCGGGCTGATGCTGGAATCAACTGAATTATCATCCTTGATGCTTGAACCAATTGAGCCACTGACTGTGAGAGGAGAAAAGAGAGAGAAGGGGGAGAGAGAGGGGAAGAGAAGCAGATGGTTGCTTCTCATGTGTGCTCTGACTGGGGATGGAACCAGGGATGTCGTCAGCGTGCAGGGCTGACACTCCATCCATCGAGCCATCTGGTCAGGGCCAAGATCACTTCTTAAAAGGCTATAAATGTAGGCAATGAAATTCTCTAAAAAGGATGGCATTACAGCTATCTAAAAATAATTTTTTCTCAATTTTCACAGGGCAAGCTGAAGCAAGTCTTCATGTAGTATAAAACAACCACATAACACTCAGCTGGAAAACACTTCACCAACAGTACACTTGGTGATCTCACACAGATAGAACTTTTAAAACTATATAAAACGAAATTCTCAAGAGAACTCTTTTCCAGTCCACTATTCATGAAAAAGAATTAATATCAGAATTGCAAGAGACCTAAGAAGTAATTTAATTCAGTTCTCCATTTTATACATGTGGAAACTTTGGCTCTTGCAGAGCCAAAGAGGAAAAATCATAGAGCAAGTTACTGACAATAGATCTAAATTTCAGTTCCTTAGCTTCTAATTTTTCCTTATAAAATGAAAAAAAAGAAAGAAAAAGCTAAAGTGAAATCTTTAAAGTTTACCTTACTGTTTGCAGTTAATTCTTTGTTATCATTTCCCCTCAGGTCATGTAGATGGTATAAGCCAGGGGAACTTTTTCTTAATTGAATTTATTGGGGTGACATTGTTAATACAAACATACAGATCTCAAGTGCACAACTCTGTAACACATATCTGCATACTGCATTGAGACCTACCACCCAAAGTAGGTCTCTTTCCATCACTATTTATCCATCTTTTGCCCTCTTCCACCACCTACCACCCCCTTTCCCTCCAGCAATCACCATATTGTTGTCTGTGTCTGTTTATTTTTAATCATTCATCTTTGTCACCCAGCCCCCCAACATCCCTCCTCTCTGACAGACTGTTCTCTGCAAGTCTGTTTCTATTTTTTGTTTGTTTATTTTGGTCATTAGATTCCACATATAAGTGAAATTATACAATATTTGTCTTTCTCTGACGGGCTTATTTCACTTAGCGTAATACTCTTCAGGTCCACCCATACTGTCAGAAATGGTAAGATTTCCTTCTTTTTCACAGTCAGGTAGTATTCCATTGTGTAAATATGCCACAGCTTTTTTACTCACTCATCAACTGATAGGCACTTGAGCAACTTCCAAATCTTGCTTATTGTAAATAATGCTGCAATGAACATGCAATTATTCTTTTGAATCAGTGTTTTGGATTTTTTTGGATATATTCCCAGAAGTGGAATCACTGTGTCATATAGCATTTCCACTTTCTAATTTTTTGAGGACACTCCACACTGTTTTACACAATGGCTGCCTTCCCACCAACAGTGGAAAAGGCTCCCTTTTTTCCACATACTTGCCAACACTTCTTTGTTGATTTATTGATGATAGCCATTCTAACAGGTGTGAGGTGATAATCTCATTGTGGTTCTAATTTGCATTTCTCTGATGATTAGTGATCTTCAGCATCTTTTCATGTCTATTGGCCATCTATGTGTCTTCTTTGCAGAAGTGTCTATTCAGGTTCTTTACCCATTTTTTAATTGTTGAGCTGTATAAGTTCTTTATAAATTTTGGAAATTAACCCTTCATCAGATGTACTATTGGTAAATATGTTCTCCCATTCAGTGGGTTGTCTTTTCACTTAGTTGATGGTTTCCTTTGCTGTGCAAGTTTTTTAGTTTGATGTAGTCCCATTTGTTTTTATTTTTACTTTTGTTTCCCTTGCCTGAAGAGATATACCAGAAAAAATATTGCTACAAGAAATGTCCAAGATTTTACTGCCTGTTTTCTAGGATTTTTATGGTTTTGTGACTTAAAGTCTTAAATCCATTTTGAGTTTATTCTAGTGTATGGTGTAAGAAGATGCACTAGTTTCATTTTTTTTTTTTTTTGCATGTATCTGTCCAATTTTCCCAACACCATTTATTGAAGACTGTCTTTACCCCATTGTCTGTTCTTGCCTCCTTTAAATATTAATTGACAATAAATGTGTGGGTTTATTTCTGGGCTCTCTATTCTATTCTACTGATTTATATGCCTATTCTTATGCCAATACCATGCTCTTTTGATTACTATGGCCTTGTAGTATAGTTTGATATCAGGTAGCATGTTACTTCCATTAAACTTAATTTCAAAATAAAAACAAAGAGAGAAAAGAAAATAGGATAATGCTGGCCTTGTAAAATGAGCTTAGGAGTCTTCCCTCCTCTTGAGTATTTTTTTGAATAGTTTGAGAAGACTAAGTGTTAGTTTTTCTTTGAATGTTTGGTAAAATTTGCCTGTGAAGAAAATCCAGTCCAAGACTTTGGTTTAGTGGGAGTTTTTTTTTATTACTGCTTCAATTTCATTAGTTATAATTGGTCTACTCAAATTTTCTGATTCTCTGATCCTCCTGATTTGGGGTTTTGTTTTCTTTTGTTTTGTTTTGTTTTGTTTTTCAGAGACAGAGAGAGAGAGTCAGAGAGAGGGATAGATAGGGACAGACAGGAATGGAGAGGGATGAGAAGCATCAATCATTAGTTTTTCGTTGCAACATCTTAGTTGTTCATTGATTGCTTTTTCATATGTGCCTTGACCGCGGTGGGCCTTCAGCAGACTGAGTAACCCCTTGCTCAAGCCAGCGACCTTGGGTCCAAGCTGGTGAGCTTTGCTCAAACCAGATGAACCCGCGCTCAAGCTGGTGACCTCAGGGTCTCGAACCTGGGTCCTCCGCATCCCAGTCCAACACTCTATCCACTGCGCCACTGCCTGGTCAGGCCTGATTTGGTTTTGGACGTGTGTATATTTCTAAAAATTTATCCATTTTCCCCAGGTTGTCCATTTATTAGCATATAGTTATTTGCAATATTTTCTTACAATCCTTTTGTGTTTCTGTGGAGCCAGCCAGTTGTTACTTTCTCTCATATATAATTTTATTTATTCAGGTCTTCTCTTTTTTTCTTGATGAGCCTGATTAAAGGTTTGTCAAACTTATCTTTTCAAAGAACCAGTTCTTGGTTTCATTGATCTTTGTTGTTATTTTTTAGTCTCTTTGTCATTTATGCCTGCTCTCATCTTTATTATTTCCTTACAGGAGAACTTTCTTGCCTCCTAACACCTTAGTATACTAAGGATAAGGTGACCATATAATTTATCATCTAATATGAGACATTTCTGAGAACTAAGTCCACAAGAACCAAGGTATAAACGGGCCTTTTCTAGACACACTAACATATTATGGCCACCCTACTTAAGTATTATACCAGCTTCAACTGTCTGGACTAGAAAGGATCCCAGGATAGCTCTCTCCTTTCCTTCCTTTTTTTTTTTTTAAATGTTTTATTTATTTACTTTTTTAGACTTTATTTATTCATTTTTATTAGAGAGAAAGGGGAGAGAGAGGGGGAGAGATAGAGAGAGAACAGGGGGAGAAGCAGGAAGCATCAACTCCCATATGTGCCTTGACCAGGCAAGCCCAGGGTTTTGAACCGGCGACCTCAGCATTCCAGGTCGACGCTTTATCCACTGTGCCTCCACAGGTCAGGCCTCCTTTCCTTCCTTTTTAATTTAATCCTGACCCACTTACTGAATCCTCCCTCCCTCTTCTGCATCCTCCCCATTTTTACCCCCACCCCCTGCTTTAGGGCCCACCCAGGAATACATAAATCCTACTCACTTTGAAGTCTCCCTTTTTCCAGATGTAGGTCTCATCCTTTCAGGGTCTTCTCTTTTTCTTCTCCTCCAACAAATTGCTTGTAGTGTTGCCCTTAGGACAGCCAATATCATTCCAGCTATCAGCCCAAGACCAGGTTCCCTCAGACCAGAATACTTCCCAGGACATAAGACTGTTAAGAGAACCTTTCTATTGGGAGTGAGTGAAGAGAAAAAAATTTAACAGGAGGGTACGTGGAAGGAGGCAGATACTGGTAACATTAATGACTAAATAATAGTACAATGGTATCATAAACATGGATATGAAAACAAAGCAAAGGAGTTTTTTTTTAATTTGGCCATTTTTTATTAAGGCAGATATGGAAAAAGGACTTACAAAAACATAAAGCAATGCTACTCTTTTCTCTAAACTATATTATTTCAAAAAATATAGTCTTTTAATATAAGAATGTATAATTTATGCTAACATGTTTATATGTTTAATATGTTTCTTATTAATATTTTAATAAATCTTTTTTAAAGTTCTTAGTTTTAACTTCTAATTCAGTAAAAATCAATACATACAAATCACATAAAAGATCTTGGGGTCCTTAATTTTTTTGAGTATCAAAGGGACTTGAGACCAAAAATGTTGAGACTTTCTGGTTTTTTACATGTGAGGACAGATGATAGACATGATAGAAAGTGTGAATTAATAGATCTGTTTGATGCCAAGGATTATAGTCTTTTTCCTGTATGAAAAGCAATCATTGTAATAGCCCTTTGTTAATGTCAGCAAACACCTAATACATAAGTAAAAATAAATTCACACATTTCTTTGGTGTGTGAAATTAGTTTCAGTATAATTTCTTGTAAATGACTTTATGAAAATATAACTTATATACATAAATTAATTCATTTTAAGATTCAATGATATTCTAAAGCAAATCCAGAGAGTACTGCAACCATCACTAAAGTCCAGCTTTAAAGCATATTTATCACCCTGAAAAGATCCCTTATGCCCATTTATCATTAATCCCTGTTTCCCTTGTAGGCGCTAGGCAACCACTACCTTGTTCCTATCCCTACAGATTTTTGTTTTCTGAACATTTTATATAAATGGAATCATATAATAAATTATATTTGCCCATCTGTCTTTCACTTAGCATAATTTTTTGAGATTCATCTATGTTGTAGCATGTATCAGTAATTTGTTCTTTTTATTTTTTATTAGTGTTAATTTGTTGTGTTTACATAATTACATGTGTACCTCCAAATATATCTCCCTCCACCCGTTGTTCTCCTTGATACTCCTTTTGCTCCCTCCCCCCACTGACTTCCCCCCTTTATTCAATAATTTACTATCCTGCCCTCTATCTCTCTGTGTTATGTTTATACACTTTTACTAATGTCTTTCCTTTCTTTGATCCCCTCCTCTCTTCCCTTTTCTCTCTGGACTCTTTGACCCCTTCTCTTTCTCTCTTCTGTTCTTCAGTTCTCATTGTTCATTGGATTCCTCATAGGAGTGAAGTCATATGATATTTTTCTTTCTCTGCCTGGCTTATTTAGCTTAGCATAATAGACTCCGGGTCCATCCATGTTGCCACAAAGGGTAAAATTTTCCTTCTTTTTCACAGCTGTGTAGTATTTCATTGTGTATATATACTACAGCTTTTTGATCCACTCACCTACTGATGGACACTTGGACTGTTTCCAGATCTTGGCTATTGTAAACAATGCTGCAATAAAAATGGGGGGTGCATTTCTTCTTTTGAATCAGTGATTTGTTATTCTTAGGATATATTCCTAGAAGTGGGATAGCTGGGTCAAAAGGTAGTTCTATTTTAAACTTTTTGAGGAATCTCCATATTGTTTTCCACAGTGGCTGCACCAGTCTGCATTCCCACCAGCAGTGCAGGAAGGTTCCCTTTTCTCCGCACCCTCACCAGCATTTGTTATGTGTTGTTTTGTTGATGAGCGCCATTCTGACAGGTGTGAGGTGGTATCTCATTGTGGTTTTAATTTGCATTTCTATAATGATTAGTGATATTGAACATTTTTTCATATGCCCATTGGCCATCTGTATGTCCTCTTTAGAGAAGTGTCTATTCAGTTCTTTTGCCCATTTTTTTTTTTTTTTTTGACTTTTCTGAAGCTGGAAACAGGGAGAGACAGTCAGACAGACTCCCGCATGCGCCCGACCGGGATCCACCTGGCACGCCCACCAGGGGCGATGCTCTGCCCACCAGGGGGCGATGCTCTGCCCATCCTGGGCGTCGCCATGTTGCGACCAGAGCCACTCTAGCGCCTGAGGAAGAGGCCACAGAGCCATCCCCAGCGCCCGGGCCATCTTTGCTCCAATGGAGCCTTGGCTGCGGGAGGGGAAGAGAGAGACAGAGAGGAAAGCGCGGCGGAGGGGTGGAGAAGCAAATGGGCGCTTCTCCTTTGTGCCCTGGCCGGGAATCGAACCCGGGTCCTCCGCACGCTAGGCCAACGCTCTACCGCTGAGCCAACCAGCCAGGGCCCTTTTGCCCATTTTTTGATTGGATTGTTTGCTTTCCTGATGTTGAGTTTTACAATTTCTTTGTAGATTTTGGCAAATATGTTCTCCCATTGTCTGGGTTGTCTTTTTATTTTGTTCATGTTGTCTTTAGCTGTGCAAAGCCTTTTAGTTTGATATAGTCCCATTTGTTTATCCTGTCCTTTATTTCACTTGCCCGTGGAGTTAAATCAGCAAATATATTGCTGCGAGAGATGTCAGAGAGCTTACTGCCTATGTTTTCTTCCAAGATGATCATGGTTTCATGACTTACATTCAAGTCTTTTATCCATTTTGAGTTTATTTTTGTGAATGGTGTAAGTTGGTGGTCAAATTTCATTTTTATGCATGTATTTGTCCAATTTTTCCAGCACCATTTGCTAAAGAGACTTTCTTTACTCCATTGTATGCTCTTACTTCCTTTGTCGAATATCAGTTGATGATAAAGGTGAGAGTTTATTTTCTGGGTTTTCTGTTCTGTTCCATTGATCTGTATGCTTGTTCTTATGGCAGTATCAAGCTGTTTTGAGTACAATGGCCTTGTAGTATAGTATAACTTGACATCAGGAAGTGTGATATGCCCCACTTTATTTTTCTTTTTTTCAAGATTGCTGAGGCTATTCATGTTCTTTTTTGGTTCCATATAAATTTTTAGAATATTTGTTCTATATCTTTGAAGTTTGACATTGGTAATTTAATAGAAATTGCACTGAATTGGTATATTGCTTTTGGTAGTATAGACATTTTAATGATATTTATTCAAACACAGTATGTGCTTCCACTTATTTGTATCTTCCTTGATTTCTTTTATCAATGTTTTATAATTTTCTGAGAACTGGTCTTTAACCTCCTCGGTTAAATTTATTCCTAGGTACTCTATCTTTTTTTTTTTTTTTTGCTGTAATAGTGAATAAAATTGTTTCCTTAATTTCTCTTTCTGATATTTCATTGTTGATGTATATAAATGCCACTGATTTCTGAATATTGATTTTATAACCTGCCACCTTGCTAAATTCACTTAACAGTTCCAGTAGTTTTTGACTGAGACTTTAGGATTTTCTATGTACAGTATCAAGTCATCTGCAAATGGTGATAGTTTTACTTCTTCTTTTCCAATTTGGATGCCTTTTATTTCTTCTTCTTGTCTGATTGCTGTGGCTAGGACTTCCAGAACTATGTTGAATAAGAGTGGTGAAAGGGGGCACCTCTCCCTTGTTCCTGATCTTAAGGGGATTGCTTTTAATTTTTGCCCATTGAGTGTGATGTTGGCTGTGGGTTTGTCATAGATGGCCTTTATCATGTTGAGGTATGTTCCCTGTATTCCCACTTTGCTGAGAGTTTTGATCATGACTGGTTGCTGGATTTTATCAAATGCTTTTTCAGCATCTATTGAAATTATCATGTGGTTTTGCCCTTCCTTTTGTTTATGTGATGAATCACATTGATTGATTTGTGAATATTGTACCAGCCTTGCCTCCCTAGAATAATTCCCACTTGATCATGATGTATGATTTTTTCATGTATTGCTGGATCCAATTTGCTAATATTTTGTTGAGAATTTTAGCATCTAAGTTCATCAGGGATGCTGGCCTGTAGTTTTCTTTCTTTGTAGTGTCTTTACCTGGTTTTGGAATAAGGATTATGTTCGCTTCATGAAAGGAGTTTGGAAGTTTTCCCTCTTCTTAAATTTTTTGAAGTAGCTTGAGAAGGATAGAAGTTAGTTCTTCTTTGAACATTTGGTAGAACTTGCCTGTGAAGCCATCAGGCCCAGGACTTTTGTTTGTTGAGAGTCTTTTGATAACAGTTTCAATCTCTTTTGGTGTAATTGGTCTGTTTAGGTTTTCTGATTCTTCCATATTGATTTTTGAATGATTATATTTTTCAAGGAATTTATCCATTTCATCGAGGTTGTCTCATTTTGGGGCATACAGTTCTTCATAGTATATTTTTACAATCTTTTGAATTTCTGCTGTGTCAGTTGTTACTTTTCTCATTTCTAATTTTATTTATTTGAGACCTCTCTCTTTTTTTCTTGGTGAGTCTGGTTAAAGGTTCATCAATTTTGTTACCTTTCCAAAGAACCAGCTCTTGGTTTCACTGATCTTCTGTATTTTTCTTTTTGTCTCTATGTCATTTATTTCCGCTCTGATCTTTATTATTTCCTTCCTTCTACTTTCTCTAGGTTTTACTTGCTGTTGTTTTTCTAGTTCTTTAAGATGCAGGGTTGTTGTTTATTTGAGCTGTTTCTAGCTTCTTAAGGTCTGCCTGTAATGCTATGAATTTCCCTCTCAGTATTTATTTTGCTGTGTCCCATAAATTTTGAGTTGTTGTATGTTAATTTTCATTTGTTTCAAGGAATTCTTTTATTTCTTCCCTGATCTCATTTTTAACCCATTCATTATTTAATAGCATGCTATTTAGTCTCCAAGTGTTTAAATGTTTTTCAGTTTTTCTACTGTAGTTGATTTCTAGTTTTATGCCATTGTGGTCAGAGAAGGTGCTTGATATGATTTCAATCTTCTTAAATTTATTTAGACTTGTTTTGTGTCCTAACATGTAGTCTATCCTAGAGAATGTACCATGAGCACTTGAGAAGAATGTATATTCTGCTGCTTTGGGGTGAAAGGTTCTAAAGATTAAATCCAATTGATCTAGTGCAGTGGTTCTCAACCTGTGGGTCGCGACCCTGGCGGGGGTCGAACGACCAAAACACAGGGGTCGCCTAAAACCATCGGAAATTAACACAGGGATCGCCTAAAACCATTGGAAATTAACACAGGGGTCACCTAAAGCCATCGGAAATTGTATAATAAATATGTATTTTCCGATGGCTTTAGGTGACCCCTGTGTTTTGGTCATTCGACCCCCACCGGGGTCGTGACCCACAGGTTGAGAACCGCTGATCTAGTGTGTCATTTAAGGCTGCTATTTCTTTGTTAATTTTCTGTCTGGAGGTTCTATCCATTGATGTTAGTGGGGTATTAGAATCTCCTACTATTATAGTATTGCTGTGGATTTCACCCTTTTTGTCCATCAAAATCTGTTTTATATATTTAGGTGCTCCTATATAAGGTGCATATATATTTATAATAGTTATATCTTCCTGTTGTAATGCTCCTTTTATCATTATGTAGTGACCTTCTTAAAGATATAGAGATATCTTTGTTTTAAAGTTTATTTTGTCAGATATTAGTATTGCTACCCCAGCTCTTTTTTCCTTTCCGTCTGCATGAAATATTTTTTCCATTCCTTTACTCTCAGTCTATGTGTATCTTTGTTCTGAGGTGGGTCTCTTGTAGACAGCGTATGTACGGGTCCTGTTTTCTTATCCATGCAGCTACCCTATGTCTTTTGATTGGATGATTGGAGCATTTAATCCATTTACATTTAAGGTTATTATTGATATGTGGTTGTTTATTGCCATTTTATTCTTAGATCTATAATCCTCTTTTTCTCAATTTCTTTTTTCCTTTGCTTTTTCTACAGCAAGCCCCTTAACATTTCCTGCAGTACTGGTTTGGTTGTAATGAATTCCTTGAGTTTTGTTTTGTTTTGTTTTTGTCTAAGAAGCTTTTTATTTCTCCTTCAATTTTAAATTATAATCTTGCTGGATAAAGAAGTCTTGGTTGTAGGCTCTTGTTTTGCATTACTTTAAATATTTGTTGCCATTCCCTTCTGGCCTCAAGTGTTTCTGTTGAAAAGTCAAATGTCATCCTTATGGGGGCTCCTCTATAGGTAATTGACTTCCTTTCTCTTGCTCCTTTTAGTATTTTTTCTTTATCTCTTAACTTTGGTATTTTAATTATGATGTGTCTTGATGTAGGCCTCATTGGGTTTCTTTTTATCCGGACTCTCTGTGCTTCTTGAACTTGTGTGACTTTTTCCTTCATCAATTTAGGAAAGTATTCAGCTATGATTTCTTCAGTTTCTCTATCCTTTGTTCTTTCTCTTCTCCTTCAGGAACCCCTATGATGTGGATGTTATTTCTCTTCATATTGTCACAGAATTCTCTTATAGTTTCCTAAGACTTTTTGAGCCTCTTTTCTTTTTGCTGCTCTGTTTCTGTGTTTTTATTTATCTTGTCCTCTAATTTGCTGATTCGATCCTCTGCTTTATCCAGCCTGTTGATTCCTTCTAGTGTAGTCTTCATTTCTGATATTGTAATTGCCATTTCTGATTGATTCTTTTTTATGGTTTCAGTGTCCTTTTTGATACTTGCAATTTCTTTATTTAGGTGCTCATTAAGTCCATCCATTGTAGCTTTGAGATCCTTAAGCATCCCTACAATCATTATTTTAAACTCTGCATCCAGTAATTTGATTACTTCCATCTCATTCAGTTCTTTTTCTGGGGATTTTTCTTGTTGATTCATATAGTTTACATTCCTCTGTCTTTCCATTCTTTCTGTGTGTGATTTGCAAGCTTGTTATAGAGTTGTGGGTCTGAGGTTGGCTTATGGAATGCGGCTTCTTCTCCATGACTTTGTTCCTCAGCCTCACTGGTTGCTTGGATTTTAATTCTTCTTAACAAGCAGAACTGCTTAAAAGACTTAATTTCCCTGCTGTTTGTTTGCTGAGTCCAGCAGAAAGCATCTATGTTTGGTTATCCCAGCAGGGGGCTTCTCTGTCTAGTAGAGGGGAAGTAGGCATATTTGTATTTTTATTTGTTTTTTGGCCCCAGTAGAAACTGTATCCAGGAATGTGGTAGGTGTGGCCTCTGAGAAACTAAAGGTGTGTTCTGTCCAGTGCCTCTCCAGGGGTGGGGCACATACTTAGTATGAGGGAGGTGTAACTCAGGTCTCCCTGGAAACCTGGACCACTGCCCCTCTCCTTTACTTCCTCCTTTCTGAACAACCTTTCATGCTGACTGGAGATGGAGAGCTTTTTGGATGTGGGTCAGCTGGTTCCACACTAGACTTGTGCAGGGCAGAGGGAGCGACCCCTCCCCCAGCTATGGCTGCCTGAGCACTGGAGAATGACTCAGCTCAGGTCAATGTTCCCATGTCTGGATCTCCCTGCTCTCCTCATGCACAACCAGTCCTCTCAGCCCTCCTCACCCTAGAGCCCCAGGCAACTGGCTGTGAGTGATATTTTCTGCACTGGCCCTTTAAGGCTGCACTTTCTTTCACTAGTCACTTCCCACAGACAGAACTCTCACTTTTCTCCCCACTCAATGCTGTCAGGCTGTCTCCTCCAGTCTCTGTGTTTCTAGGCTGGGGCTCCAGTCCTGGGACTGAGGACCCCTGCCTTTCAGGGTCTCTCTCCTTGCAATGAGAGCCCTTCTGGACCCTCAGCCTCAGCCTTCCCTCACTCCTGGGAGTGGGGAAGCCCCCACCATGCCTCCACACTCCCTACCAGGATCAGTGTGGATTCTTCTGTGCTCCTTGGTTTTCAAGTCCTGTTCTTTTAGTCCAAAGTTGGTTTATAATGATGATTGTTCTTAAAATAATTTGTAATCCAGTTTGGCTGTGGGAGGTGGCAGTCTGTGTATCTGCCTACTCTGCTGCCATCTTGGAATCTCACAAAGGAGATATTAAAATTGTGTTTTTTGAGTAATCTTTATAATGCAGCAGTTCTCAACCTGTGGGTCACTACCCTGGCGGGGGTCAAACGACCAAAACACAGGGGTCGCCTAAAGCCATCGGAAATATATATTTTATTTAAAAATGTATTGTATAATAAATATGTATTTTCCGATGGCTTTAGGCGACCCCTGTGTTTTGGTCGTTTGACCCCCGCCGGGGTCGCGACCCACAGGTTGAGAACTGCTGTTATAATGATAGTTTATATGTCCAAAATAACTTTTTTTTTCTTTAGCAAGAGCAAGAAGGACAGACAGGAAAGGAGAAAGATGAGAAGCATCAATTCATAGTTGTGGCACCTTAGTTGTTCATTGACTGCTTTCTTATATGTGCCTTCACCCAGGGGACTCCAGCCAAGTCAGTGGCCCCTTGCTTAAGCCAGTGACCTTTGGGCTCAAGCCAGAGACCATGGGGTCACATGTATAATTTCATGCACAAGAGCCAGCAACCTCATGGTTTTGAACCTGGGTTCTCAGCAACCAAGGCTGATGCTCCATCCACTGCACCACCACCTGGTCAGGCCAAAATACCACATTTATCTCATTATCATACATAATACTTTGCCTACAGTAAATTCGTAATATTTGTTGAAAATGAATAAAACTAATTTTTGAACTATTTTATCACATATGTAACTATATTGCTACTTAGAACAATCAAATCATAATAGCTCTACTTACTAACATCTACAATGAGCCAAACCCAATGTTCAGTGCTTCACATACATTTTCTTTACTAATACATATTTACTTACAAACAAGTCACTAAAAGTCTTATTTTATTAGCATATAAAACTCTATAGAAAATTGTTAAACATTTCATAGTTGGTTACTTGTGAAGCATGGTTATCTAGTCATAATTTTTAAAGAAATTTTGCTTCCAGCCCAGGATTTTTTCACTATAAACAAATCCCTTTAATATACATGTATCTTATATAACCTATTAATCCCTTCTCTTCTCTGCTTTCACCTGAGCATTCATAGCCATACCAAAATTATATTTATCTTTTATACAGTCTAGAGATATTTTTTAATTTGTGTTATTTTTGTGATCTGTGCTTACAGAATTGAAAATCCTATAACTGGCAAGTAGGATAATTGCTATTAGTAACAGCAGTCAAGAAACAATATTGAGTTCTAATCTCTGCAGGGGTTATTAAATCAGTGACAGTGGTACATGTACTGACAGCTGGAAAAACTAATGACTGCAGCCATTTGTACACTATCTTAAGATTATGTGTTCAGAGTAGAAATATTAAATCATGGTGCTGTATTAACCAAGAGTCATAATCTTTAAGTTACCAGGTCAATTCTGAAAGAATAAGACAAAGAGAAGAAAATGTATAGTGACTGTCATCTGGTAGGTTTTTATCTAATTATAGAGAAAATACTTAAAGCAAACATGCTGGAAAACTTTTGGGAGTGCATTCATTCCCCATTCAAACCAAGATATCTCCCAATGTGTGGAAGGAGAAATAGCATAAAAACAGTCATCTCTATCATTTTATGGCATTAGAAAGTCCAAATACACACATACTTCTATACACACACACACACACACACACACTTGCACACACCCAAGGCTTACAGACAATTTTAGTAATTTTTAGAAAGAATGTGACAAAGGAAAAACCAATTTTTATAGGGTCTGGGAAGAAAGTAAACCCTGACTTTACACCAGTAAAATGTTTCTATACTCTTCTTCAGAGAATCTGCTGGTCTGCATTTTTACATCATGGGTTGGCCCTGGCCGGTTTGCTCATTGGATAGAGCGTGGGCCCCGCACATGGATGTCCCAGGCTCTATACCCATTTGGGGCACTCATGAGAAGCAACCATATGCTTCTCCACCTTTCCCCCTCCTCCTCCCCTCTGTCTTCTCTCTTCCCCTTTTGCAGCCAGTGGCTCCACTGGTTCAAATGTTCACCCCAGGTGCTGAAAATAGCTCTGTTGATCTGAGCATAGGCCCCAGACTGGGATTGCCGGTGGATTCCAAAGGGGGGTGCTGCATAAGGGAGTCTGTCTATCTCACCTCCTCTCACTTAAAAAAATAATAATAAATAGATAAATTAAATCATGGGTAATCAACACAAGTCTGCAAATATTAGGTTTCTTTTTCCTTATTCCTACAGAGACAAAGTTTATTTATTTGTTTGGGACCCAGAAATTAAATCAAGGAAAAGGGTCTTTAGCAAATAGCAAATATATAATGTTCAGAACAAACAATGTGCAGAGTAGACAATATTCAGTGCAATATGAATTTGAGAAAACAATTAGAACACCAATTAAAGAAATTAAAAATAAAAGAACAATAAATTTCATGTTGTCCATCTAATTATAAAGCATAAAATAAAACATTAATGCTTAGGAATATAGCTAACTTTCTCCAAGGTTATGATAACTGGATATTCTCATCTATTTCTAGTGGAACAATGAAGTGATAATATCGTTCTAGGGGCAATTTGGCAATATATAGCAAATGCCTTAAAATATTGGTATTTATTAACCAAATAATTCTAATTAAGAAGTTATCCTAGGGAAATAATCAGAATGATACAGAAGAATTCATGTACAAATATGAACAGAGAGTATTTACAAATTGGAAAACCTAAATGTCTACCAATAAAAAGATACTTAAGTAACTCATGGTGCAGTGTAATATCAGAGATATCCTCACAAAATGCTCTACCTGCCTAGGCCACATCTTAAATGATGCTGATAAGCTAGGGAGCTTCTGGTGAGATAAACCAGGTGACAGAAAGCAAAAAAAAATATCTTAGAAAGGTCATCTAGAGAAAGGCTTCAAGAGACTTCTTAGCTGAAAAAGGGACCATAAAAGAGAGGCTTCAGATATTAGAAAGATAAAATAGGAATCTCCAAACCATTTTTCTATCATATTTTAACAGCTCAGATATGCATTATTGACTTAATACATTAACGCATTAGTACAATAAAAATTCACAGAAACACATAACATAAAGGTAAATCATTGTATTCATTCTGCTGGGAAACTTGCACCCCTCTTTGAGAAAAACAGAAATAAGCTTGCATATTTTGTTATGTTTTAATTTGGAGAGCAGAGCTAGAACCAACAGGTAGAAATCAAAGGAAAACTAGGTGGGCTCAGTTTAAGAAAAATTTACCAACTAAAGCTGATCAACAAAAATTAAATGGATGCCTCTAATAACATGAGTTCAGCCCGGCTGGAGGAAGCCACAAAAAAATAGGGGCACTGGATGGTGTTGATTCTCCACCAGGTGATATCTCTAGGAACCATCTCACCTTTGATGGTATTTTAGATACCACCTTGTCCTCCATGTCAGAAGACATTTAGTAATAGAATTACTTAGCATTTGTGCATTCTGGTGGTTTGGGGAACAATTAGCTAACACTCTTGGCAGTATAAAGACCATATGCACAATATCATGAAATAAAAATTCTCAAATTTCTAAGAAGAGGATAGAAATTTCAAGATGTCCATTATATAGTATAGTTTAATATGTGTATACCTCACTTTAAGAAAAGAAGATGAGTAAAACTCCAAACTTAATAGGACAGCAGGACTTTTCATAATACTTTGACAATGAATGTGTCAGAAAATATGACAGAAAATTTTCTGATGGTAAATACAACTTTTCTGGGTTTACAAGAGAATTTTTGTTAATCTTTATAGTTTTTTTCTATGTTTCCAAAACATTCTGTAATAAATACATATTACTTATGTAATCAGAAAAAAATAAGAATAGTTTTAAGAAATAAAATTTAAACGATAAGGGCAAGAATGGTAATCAGGAACTTCAAAACTGCAAGATTTATTCTGTGTATTATTACTACTTTATGAAAATTCAATTAAAGAATTTGGGAAGAGCCTGACCAGGTGGCGTAGTGGATAGAACATCGGGTTGGGATGCGGAGCACCCAGGTTTGAAACCCTGAAGTCACCAGCTTGAGCGTGGGCTCATCTGGTTTGAGCAAGGCTCACCAGCTTGAGCCCAAGGTCGCTGGCTTGAGCAAGGGGTCACTTGGTCTGTTGTAGTCCCCCAGTCAAGGCACATATGAGAAAGTAATCAATGAACAACTAAGGTACCACAGCAAAGATTGATGCTTCTCATTTCTCTACCTTCCTGTCTGTCTGTCCCTATCTGTCCCTCTCTCTGTCACACACAAAAAAAATTCTGAAATAAATAATGCTATTAATGCCAATAATAACTGATGTAAAAATAGATAATTTAACATTATTGTATTCTTACATTTATTACATAATTTGTTTTAGTATATTAAAAATTTGTAAGGGCATTTCATTTAAAAAGAGTGATTTGGCCTTGGATGGTTGACTCAGTGGTAGAGCATCAGCCCAGGGTATGGATGTCCAGGTTCAATTCCCAATCAGAGCACACAAGAGAAGTGACCATCTGCTTCTCCACCCCTCCGCCTCCCCCTCCTCTTGTCTTTCTCTCTTCCCTTCCTGCAGCTAAGGCTCAATTGAATCAAGCTCATTGGCCCCAGGCACTGAGGATGGCTCTGTGGAGCCTTGGCCTCAGGCACTAAAGATAGCTGGGTTGTAAGCATGGCCCCAGATGAGCAGAGCATCAGCCCCAGAGGAGGGTTGCCAGGTGAATCTCAGTAGGGGCACATGCAGGAGTCTATCTCCCCTACTCAGAGGTGAACTAAGGTCGGTTCAGGCCGTGGGCACAGAAGAAATATTGGGCCCCTTACATTAGAAAACAGTGTAAAGTTGGTATTTTGTGGGGCCCTTCAGAAGTCGGGACCCAGATTGCATGCTCAGTGCACTCGCCATTAAATCCGCCTCTGCCCCTACTTGGACAAAAAGAGAAAGAGAATTCTTACCAAAAACTACACCATGAAATTGCTTTAAATACTTAAAAATGCAGGTTCTAGAATCTTAAAGATTTGACTTCAAGTCCCAGTTTTCCCATATACTACCTGTTTGAGAGTGAGTTACTTAAACACTGACGTATGGTTTCCTCACTTGTAAATGTCAATGATAATTATCATTATTATACCTTATCCATTGGATTATTTCATGAAATATTGTACTAATTAAAGTAAAATGCTTAAGCCAATGACTAGCACATAGATGTAAGAAAAAATAAAAATACTACCCCTCTGTTTCAGTATATTTAATATGATCTAATTTTCAAAACTTTAGTTGGTCCACTGTCATAAATACATCAGCTGAACAAATCAAGTACACTTGTTATAACTGTACTTCATAGAATTCATTTTCTGTTAAAAACATCTTGTGACCATAAGGCAACGAGTGTTTCTCAAAATTTAATAAGCATACAAATAACCTGGGGATTTTGTTAAAATACATATTCTGATTGCATAGGTCTATGATAGTGCCTGAATGATGCAGTTTTTACAGCTCCCAGGTAATGTTGCTGCTGCTCGTCCACCCTCAATACTTTTAATAGTAAGACATTGAATTACATTGAACTTAAAAAGTTAGTCACCCAGCTATTCAAAATATGGCAGGCAGGCCAGCAGTAATAAATGTAGAATGGTTCTTGAAATCTGTCTTAATTAGGTACTGCTTTCAGCTGCTTGTTATACAGATCTTACAAATGGGGTTTTCCCACCCCCCTCATTAACATAAAGTCTGAAGATAGTCAGTCCAAGGCTGTTATAGTGGGATCACATCATTTTCAAGGTCTCAGATTCCTATTTTTCTACTCCACCATTCTTAGCATTGGCATGTAGTTTCCATTCTCAAGGTTCCCTCATGTTCACAAGACAGATGCTGGAATTCCATCTGTCTATCTAGACAGGAACAAAAAAAAAGAGAGAATAAAAGATAACTCCAAGTTGAGTCATTCCTGGAATTTCCACTTATATCTCATGGCCACTCCTAGTTGAAAAGAAGGCTGAGAAATAGTCTTGCTGCCTCAAATAAAATTGGGGTCTGTTTATAAGAAAAAAGAATGAATGAACATTGAATAGGCAATTGGCATTCACCACCACAGAAGTCAAAAAACCTGGGTTTACATCCTGGCTCCACCACACTAACTGTGTGACCTTAGGCAAATTACTTGGACTTTCTGACCTATTTCTTCATCAGTAAAAATTAGTTTAAAAATACTCGCTTCGCCTGACCTGTGCTGGTGCAGTGGATAAAGCATCAACCTGGAACACTGAGATTGCTGGTTCAAAGCCCTAGGCTTGCCTGGTCAAAACACATATGGCAGTTGATGCTTCCTGCTTCTCCCCCCCTTCTTTCTCTCTCTCTCTCCTCTCTAAAAAGTGAATTAAAAAAAATAATAATAATCACTTCATAAAGTTGGTTTTGAGTTTAAATAAAGTTATAAAAGTAGCTGTCATATAGATGTTCATTAAGGTTCAGATCATTCCACTAGTGAAAGAACCAAGTGGGTATTCTATAATGGAAAAGAGAGTAATAATGAAGTGTTTAAAAGAGACTATGATCCAGGTATATTTTTCCCTTTAAAGATGCCTGTTCAGATTCTAGACTTCAAAATACCAGAGATAACTGATTAAGTCATCAAAATCACAATATATAAAAACCATTATTTTTCTCCTACTCATTGAGCTTGTATATATTCCCTAGATCTTCATTTATCATCAGAAAAAAAAAATCTCATTTCAGAACAAGAGTTGCAATTGTTGTTCTCTTTGATAGATGACAGAACCAATTAGGAATGAGGAGGAAATGGTTTCTTTTCATGAAAAGGTTGCCTTGTTCTTTATTGATACCATAGAAAGTGATAATATATAAATGAGCTATCTCAGAGAAGTGCTACAAGCAAATTACATACAGAAAGGCAGGATGCTAGATTTTTTGGGCCAAGAAAATCCATTATAATAAAGAACATGTTAGCACAGAGGTGAAAGAACTTATAGTTCTCAATACAAATCAAGGTTTTTATTTATATATATAAATTTTATTTATTGATTACTTTTAGAGAGAGTGGAAAGAGGAAGAGAGATAGAAACATCAATTTGCTGCCCCACTCATCTATGCATTCATTGGTAGATTTGCGTGTGCCCCAACCAAGCATTGATAACCTGCAACCCTGGTGCATCGAGATGATGCTCTAACCAACTGAGCTACATGGCTAGGACTCAAAGCTTTTATTCTTTACCTAAGGGAATACACTTAACATAGAAAGATCCTTAAATTGTAAATAAAACTCAGGTTCCATTTTTTTACACTAAAAGACCAACTTTCCTTTGTCAAATACTGTAATTCATCAGAATACCCAAGAAACTAATATGAGTGGTAGAATTTGGCAAATTCTAAATTCAATGCATGAAGGAACTTCATAAGTAAATTATAAATGCCCAATGTACACAAGTCAGAAACATTTAATAATCTCCAGCTTTGTCCCATATGAAGCTACCCAGGGCTGTTTTCATTATGGGAAATCCAGCTATGACAAACAAAACCCATGGGAAACAAAATGTTTTCCTCCCCTCTCAGAAACTGGCAAGTCACCAGGGCAGGCAGACTAAATAAATTCTATATTTGCATATTGCTGTCAGGACTACACTGAGTAAATAAAACAGACGTTACTTTCTTGAAAAATCCCATATTCTATATATGAAAATTCACACTGGCACATATTTTAAAGTTGATGTCAGAAGAGACCCAGAGGCCCTCTTAGCGCATCCTTTAAAGACTGCTCCTAACAACACAAAAGTGAGGCAGAGTGAGACTGTGCATAGAGCTTGTAACTACAAATTTAGGAGAACTGGGTTCTTTTTTTATTATTATTAATTTTGAGAGAGAAAGAGAAAAAAGGGAGAAGAGGGAAGCATTAATTCATATTAGTTGCTTCCTGTATGTTCCTTGACCAGAAAAACCCAAGGATTCAAACTGGCAACCTCAGTGTTCAAGGTCAATACTTGATCCAATGCGTCACACCACAGGTCAGGTGAGACCTGGGTTCTTGACTAGTTTTGCCATTAAATGCTGTGTCACTTTAGATAAATCTCTTAAGCTTTCTGAACCAAAAGTTCTTTAAATTCCTTTCCATCTTCAAGAGTAAGTTTGTGAGTGAATATCTCAGATGTATTTACAAGAGGATATAGGTTTTGTTAGACAAAACCTCAAAGGAGAGAAAGTGAAAGGTCTATTAGATAGTCAGTGAATGAACCAGATCATGTTAAGAAGTATTCAGTATGGGTAGTAATGGGAGAAAAAGTCAAAAAGGAAAGTCTGTCCGCATCGCAAAGGTCTTTGAATGCCTCTACATCTTTTTTTATTCTTTTTTTACTTATTTATTGATTTGAAAGAGAGAGGAAGGGAGAGAGAAAGAAGAAGAAGAGAGAGAGAGAGAAACATCAATCTGTTCCTGCATGTGCCCTGAGCAGGGGTGGAACTGGCAACCTCTGCATATTGGAACAATCCTCTAACCAACTGAGCCATCTAGCCACGGCAGATGCCACTACATCTTTTAAAACACACCTGTATTTATTTAACATCAGCAGTATATTTAAGCCTCAAATGTCCCCAGATATAGAGAAAAGAAACAAAATGAACATTTGAGATTCATAAGCATTCCCCAAATTTCAACTATCTAATAATTACTTCAACCTCACTTTCACACTTTTCATCACAGCAATTAAACAATGACAAAAATTTCTTCTCTTTCTCAGACTTTGGGGAACATTGAAATAGCCACAATTTGAAGCATAAAAGGATAAAACAAGAAATTTAAATTCCTTGAGCCTGTTTATCTATTATATGAAATTTCATTTATTTACTCAACAAGTACTAATTAAATATATGTGAGGTGCAGTTCTAGATGCCAAAGGTAAAAGAGTGAAAAATACGAGGTCCTTATGCTCATGGACTTTATATTATAATGGGGAGACAGACAATAAAAAAGTAAACAAATAACTAATTCAGTGCTATAAAGAAAACAAGCCCTGGCCGGTTGGCTGAGCGGTAGAGCGTCGGGCTGGTGTGCGGGGGACCCGGGTTTGATTCCCGGCCAGGGCACATAGGAGAGGCGCCCGTTTGCTTCTCCACCCCCACCCCCTCCTTCCTCTCTGTCTCTCTCTTCTCCTCCCGCAGCCAGGGCTCCATTGGAGCAAGGATGGCCTGGTCGCTAGGGATGGCTCCTTGGCCTCTGCCCCAGGCACTAGAGTGGCTCTGGTCTCGGCAGGGCGAACCCCCGGAGGGGCAGAGCATCGTCCCTGGTGGGCGTGCCTGGTGGATCCCAGTCGGGCGCATGTGGGAGTCTGTCTGACTGTCTCTCCCCGTTTCCAGCTTCAGAAAAAATACAAAAAAAAAAAAAGAAAGAAAACAAAACATGGCAAAATGATATAGTCTAAGGCAAAGAGGGCAACATTAGATGGAATGGTGATATTTGAATGAAGATCTAAATGTCAAGAAGTCAGCAATTCAAAGAATAGAAAGAACTGCAATTCAGGCAGAAATTAGAGTAAGTACGAACAATTACAAGCTTGGTGTGTAGGAAAAAAACAAAAGAAGGCCACTATTTGCCCTGGCCCAGTAGTTCAGTTTCTTAGAGCATCACCCCAATACACCAAGGTTGCAAGTTCCATACCCAGTCAGGGCACATACAAGAATCAACCAATGAATGCATAAATAAGTGGAACAACAAGTCAATGTTTCGCTTTCTCTCTCTCTCTCTTACCAATCAACAAAAAATTTTTAAAGAAGGCCACTGTTTTAATATTCTCATATCTACTCTTTTCTCTCTGTTCTAATAAAATCCTATGCTTAGCTTTGAAGCTATGGTCCCTCTACTTAAGAAGGAGGTCTCAGAAAGACAGTACTAAAGTATTCTCTCTTACCATATAACTGCAATAAAAGAAGGCTCTATTCTAGTGATTTTCAACCAGTACACCGCAGAATTTTTAAAACATACACTACCTGGCTAGTCAGGGTCATTGATCTCTTTTTCCTTAGACTGTCAAATTTAAAAATGGCAACAGGTTATGGTTATTATCAGTGCGAAGGGAATGGGGGGAGGTAGAAGAGGGTAAGGGGACATAAATGGCGATGGAAGGAGACTTGACTTGGGGTAGTAAACAAACAATACAATATATAGATGATGTATAATAGAATTGTAAACCTGAAACCTATTCAAATTTTTTAACCAAAGTCACCAAAAAAAATTCAATAAATGAAAAATATTTTAATGTTATTTTTATTCATTTGGGGGGGGGGGGAGAGAGAGAGAGGAGGAGGAGGAGGAAGCATCAACTTCCATATATGACTTGATTAGCAAGCCTGGGGTTTCAAACCAACAACCTCAGCATTCCAGGTTGATACTTTATCCACTGGGCCACCACAGGTCAGGCAATATTTTAATATTTTTAATGACAACAGCCAACACAATAGCTGTCTGGTGTGAATAAATCAAAATTATAACTATTATTTTTTTTCCAGATCGCAAAAAATACAATATATACTCTGGTGTGCCACCGAATATTAGTAAATTAGTTTATGTGTGCCATGAAATGAAAAGGTTGAAAATTACTGCTCTAGTCTATAAAAGCTTTACATTATACTATATTTGAGTAGCAATACCATGTACTATTAAAAGCATGGACTCTGGAGGCACACTGTCTTGGATCAAATTCTAACCCTACCACTTACTAAAGGTAACTGAGGCAAATTACTTAACCCTTTTGTACTTCAATCCAACCAACATCTATAAAATGGTGAGGCCAACAGTACCTACTTCATGAGGTACTGGAAGGATTAGAGTTAATAAACATAAATAAATTAAAATAGTGCCTGGCACATAGTATAAGTAATATGTTACTTAGTATTGTAATTTGTATAATTATTGTATTTAATAAGATATTACATTGAGAACATTCACAAAATATCCCACTTACTCTGCTATTTGCTTTGAGGACACGAATCAACACATAATGTTGATCTGTTTTCTGCTATAAAAGTGTCATTTGTAAAAACATAAGAAATCTGCTATTTTTTGTTTAGTCTTGTCAAAGTAACTCATAAGTTCTAATAGTCTCTATTTCTAATCAGTTGTTTCATTTAATAAGTTATTACCCTTGTATGACTATCTGAATTGTTATCTATAACAGTGGCCCCCAACCCCCAGGCCGCAGACCGGTACCGGTCCATGGGCCATTTGGTACCGGTCCGCAGAGAAAGAATAAATAACTTACATTATTTCCGTTTTATTTATATTTAAGTCTGAACAATGTTTTATTTTTAAAAAATGACCAGATTCCCTCTGTTACATCCATCTAAGACTCACTCTTGACGCTTGTCTCGGTCACGTGATACATTTATCCGTCCCACCCTAAAGGCTAGTCCGTGAAAATATTTTCTGACATTAAACCGGTCCGTGGCCCAAAAAAGGTTGGGGACCACTGATCTATATTCTGAGAAGTATAATACTTGGGAAGTTCTTTGTTAATTAAAAAAAACAACACCTTGGAATTTTTAAAAGATTTTATTTATTGATTTTACAGAGGGAGGAGTGGGGAGAACGAGAAGTAGTTGCTTCACCCTAGCAGTTCATGGGTGGCTTGTTATATGTACCTTGGCCAGGAAAGCAAAGGGTTTCAAATCAGTGACCTCGGCATTCCAGGTTGCTAGAACACCACGGTCAGTACACTATCCACTATGCCACCATAGACCAGGCATGAATTTTTCTTCCCTTTATCATTAAAGGTGTAATAAATCTTGTGGCTCAGTTGGATTCCCTACAAAAAGAGCTAACCTCATTTAAATTAATATTGATAAGCAAGAAACAGACTGTAAAACCTTGGAGACCATGGTAAAGAGTTTGGACTTTTGTCTACATATACCAGAAAGTCCTTGAAGAGTTTTAAAAATAAGAATGACATAATGTTACAGACATTTTTTAGAAGTTCATGATGGCTGCTGTGTGGAGAAAGACGATGTAAGTAGGGAGATCAGCAGGTCACATAAGAAATTATTGGACTTGGGCCCTGGCCAGTTGGCTCAGTGGTAGAGCGTCTGCCTGGCGTGTGGGGGACCCGGGTTTGATTCCCGGCCAGGGCGCATAGGAGAGGCGCCCATTTGCTTCTCCACCCCCCCCCCTTCCTCTCTGTCTCTCTCTTCCCCTCCCGCAGCCGGGGCTCCATTGGAGCAAAGATGGCCCGGGCGCTAGGGATGGCTCCTTGGCCTCTGCCCCAGGTGCTAGAGTGGCTCTGGTCGCGTCAGAACGATGCCCCAGAGGGGCAGAGCGTTGCCCCTGGTGGGCATGCCGGGTGGATCCCGGTCGGGCACATGCCGGAGTCTGTCTGACTGTCTCTCCCCGTTTCCAGCTTCAGAGGAATACAGGGGGGGGGGAGGAAATTATTGGACTTGGACTAGAGGTGTAGCAGTCAAGGCACTGAGAAGTGGACTGAAATAAGATATATTTTAGAAGTAAATCCAAGACTACATAGTTGATAGAGTGAGAGAAGAGAACAATAACTACTAATTTCAGGGTTGTTGTAAGGCAGGGGTCCCCAAACTTTTTACACAGGGGGCCAGTTCACTGTCCCTCAGACCACTGGAGGGCCTGACTATAAAAAAAACTATGAACAAATAAATCCCTACGCACACTGCACATCTTATTTTAAAGTAAAAAAACAAAACAGGAACAAATACAATATTTAAAATAAAGAACAAGTAAATTTATTATTTTTTTCAACTTTTTTAATAATTTTATTTTTTAATGGGGTGACATCAATAAATCAGGATACATATATTCAAAGATAACATGTCCAGGTTATCTTGTCATTCAATTATGTTGCATACCCATCACCCAAAGTCAGATTGTCTTCTATCACCTTCTATCTAGTTTACTTTGTGCACCTCCCCCTCCCCCTTCCCCTCTCCCTCTCCCCCCTCCCTGCGTAACCACCACACTCTTATCAATGTCTCTTAGTCTCACTTTTATGTCCCACCTACGTATGGAATAATGCAGTTCCTGGTTTTTTTCTGATTTACTTATTTCACTTCATATAATGTTATCAAGATCCCACCATTTTGCTGTAAATGATCTGATGTCATCATTTCTTATGGCTGAGTAGTATTCCATAGTGTATATGTGCCACATCTTCTTTATCCAGTCTTCTATTGATGGGCTTTTTGGTTGTTTTCATGTCCTGGCCACTGTGAACAGTGCTGCAATGAACATGGGGCTGCATGTGTCTTTACGTATCAATGTTTCTGAGTTTTTGGGGTATATACCCAGTAGAGGGATTGCTGGGTCATAAGGTAGTTCTATTTTCAGTTTTTTGAGGAACCATCATACTTTCTTCCATAATGGTTATACTACTTTACATTCCCACCAACAGTGTATGAGGGTTCCTTTTTCTCCACAGCCTCTCCAACATTTGCTATTACCTGTCTTAGAACAAGTAAATTTAAATCAACAAACTGACCAGTATTTCAATGGGAACTATGCTCCTCTCACTGACCACCAATGAAGAGGTGCCCCTTCCAGAAGTTTGGCGGGGGCCGGATAAATGGCCTCAGGGGGCTGCATGCGGCCCGCGGGCCGTAGTTTGGGGACCCCTGTTGTAAGGATTAAATAAACTCCCATTTTAAATGGTTTAACATTGTGCTTGTCTTTGCTGAACAAATGGTGGCTGTCATCTTATTTTGTATCTTCTATAGCTAAACACTATACTTTATAAAAGTACTAAAAAAATAATCATTTAAAAATGAAACCTTAAATAACTGCTTTTTAAAGAATATTCTACTTCTCTTGAAGACTATTTAACATTTGATAACTTATCTTTCTCATCTTGGTACTGATTCATATAATGTATATACATTCAAAGGTTACTTTAAAACCATGATTTTTCATTTCATGCACAATTTAAGGCCTATCAAGGAATTGAGGAATAAAATGCATACTTGTATGACACACTGAAAAGAAATACCTAAATGGCAGAAGTAGGCCCTTCCTTATCAATAATTACTTTAAATATATAAATGAATTAAACTCTAATGCAGCGGTTCTCAACCTGTGGGTCGCAACCCCGGCAGGGATCGAACGACCAAAACACAGGGGTCGCCTAAAGCCATCGGAAAATACATATTTCCGATGACTGAAAGAGGCCTCACACTGAGGAATCTGCTGTGCGGATTCTGCAGTGTAAAAGATCTGCCTCCTATAGAAGTCTATTGGGGGTAGCAGATTCCACCTTTGGAATTTTTCTGCTCTAGGAAAAGTTCTAGTGTGGAAAAAATTAAGCAACATGCTCTATATTTGAGCGGAATCTGCTGCGGCCTCCCATTGACTTGAATAAGAGAGGAAGAAATGTGTCAGAAACTGTCATTTCTGCCGTACAGGGGATCTCTCTTCTGTGGAATCCACGAGTCTCCCATTGAAGTAAATGAGATGTGGATTCCACCACAGAAACCACTGCTTTATAGTGTGAAAGAGCCCTGAAAGATACCATGCTGTGCAGAAACTGCAGTGTATCCTATGACATAGTTCACACTGTTCTATATAGAAAATTGCCACTAATCTGGAAAAAACTGATCCATTAGTTAAGCAGCTATTTACGGAATGGTGCCCCAATACACTAGGTAAGGAGGTCCATTAGTAATAAATATTTCTCAATATATAATTAAATATTGTTTTTGTGATTAATCACTGTTTAAATTATGTTTGATTTGTAGCAATGAGAATACATAATGCATATCAGGTATTTACACTCTGAACCATAACTGTAGCAAAATTACAGTTATGAAGTAGCCACCAAAATTATTTTTTGGTTTAGGGTCACTGCAACATGAGGAACTGTATTGTGGAGTCACAGCATTAGAAAGGTTGAGAACCACTGCTCTATTGAAAAGGCAGAGACTGGCAGGATGGGTTCAAAAAACATGATCCATCTCTATACTATTCAAGACTTGTTTTATTTTATTTTTTATTTATTTCTTTATTTTTAATTGAATTTACTGGAGTACAGGTTTAGGTGTGCAACTCAATAAAACATCTTCTGCACACTACATTGTGTGCCCCTTGTCCCAAGCAAAGTCTGTGTTGTCCCCATTTCCTCACTTTGCCCACCTCCATCTGTCCCCCACTTCCGTTTCCCTCTGGCTATCACCACATTGTTAACTACGTCTACATGCCATATATTTTTTTTTCGTTTGTTTGGTGGGTTTTGCTTAATCCCTTTACCTTCTTTCTACACAAATGCACAAAAGGCTAAGGTAAAATTATGGAAACTATATTCCATGCAAACAGTCACCAAAAGAGAGCAGGAGTGGCTAGCTATACTAATAGACAAAATAGATTTAATTTAAAAAAGAAAAAATTACAAGTGCCTGACCAATGGTGGCACAGTAAATAGAGTGTCAACCTGGGACACTGAAGTCCCTGGTTCAAAATCCCAAGGTTCTTGGTTTGAGCATGGGCAGTTTGAGCCTCTGATGAAGCCAGCTTGAGCATGGGCTTGCCAGCTTGAGTACAGGGTTGCTGGCTTGAGCAAGGGGTCACTAGGTTGGCTTGAGCCACCCACCCCCAGTCAAGGCACATATGAGAAGCAATCAATGAAGCAGCTACAAGTTGATGCTTCTCATCTCTCTTCTCCCATTCACCTTCTCTCTCTCTCTCTTTCCTAAAATCAACAAAAAATTTTTTTTAATTTTTTAAAGATTACAGGAGACAATGGGTTCCAAGATGGCCCTAGAGTAGGCGAACGCTCCAACTCCCACTTCCCAGAACCAAGGAGGATTACAACTTAAATCTGAGACACTCACAGTGAAAGACCAACTTCAGACTAAACTAAGAGAATTCTATAGCCAAGGACCACCAAAGAACCCACACAGTGAGACTGGTAGGAAAGGCAGAGACACAGAAAGGGCTGCCCCACTCCCAGGAGCAAGCAGTGGCCAGGAGGGACTCTTCTGGTGGGGAGGAGTGCCAAGCAAGTTGTGAGTCCTCATCCCTAAAAACTGAAATCCCAGCCTAGAGCCCTGGAGCCTGGGAGGGGCTTATGGACTATATTTGGCTGAGAAAAGAGCCTAGACACTGTTTGAGACGAGGCAGAACTCTTGGACCCAGGCTTCATATTAAAGGGACTGCACGGAGAGCCTTGCTCACAGCCACTTTCCCAGAGCTCCAGGAGCGGAGAGCACTGAGAAGACTGGAGTCGCCAGGGGTCAGAGTGGTCTCAGGAGCACAGGGGAAGACACTTTGACAGATAGACACCCTAACCCCGGGCTGAGTCACTCCCCAAATCTAAAGTGAACATTTTTCCTGGGAACAGCATCACCAGCAAAGGAAAGAAATTACCCCATCCACCAGAGGCTCACCTGTCCCAGTTAGAATAAGGGCACTTAGAGCCAGGCAGCACATTAGGGACACAAATAGGAAGAGCAGAGGTCTAAGCTACACCACCCCTATCCCCTGCACTGTTGAGTGCTTGCCAGAGTCAGGCGGGCGGGAGGCGGCAGGGCACAGCTACAGAATCCAGAGTACTTCAAGCCAAGTGCACACAAGTTGGCCAGTGGAGGCAGGAACCGCCACTGTCGCTGCAGAGGTCCAGGCTCACACACAGTCCTGCTCACTGCATGGGCCCACCCTTGGCAGGGGCAGAGGCCAGAACAAGAGTGGAGGGGATACACATGGGCACGTGCATGCCCGCCAGTGAGGGCAGAAGTCGAGGCGGCCACTGCGGAGGTCCAGGCCAGTGAACAAAACTGTCTGTGGTGCAGGTGCTCCCTCAGTGGCAGTAGAAGCTGGGCGCATGCAGGCCCCTCTGTGGCGGCTGCTGAGGTCTGAGCCAACATACAGACCTCTGGTGACGTGGACCAGTCCTCTGCAGCAGTGGAGGCCGAGGCAGCCCCGGAAGTACTCCAAGCAGGCGTGCACGGGCCCACCCACAAGGGCAAAAGCCAGGGCAGATGCTGTGGAGGCCCAAGTCCATGAGCAAAAGTGCCCACACTGCAAGCCGGCCCCCAGCAGCAGCAGAGGCTGGGGCGGCCACAAAAGCATTCCAAACAAGTGCGTGTGGGCACGTGCGAGCCCACCCAGGGCAGTGGCAGCCACGGAGGTGGGCTGGCACAGCAGCAACTGAGCCCAAACACCCCAGGCAGCAACAGCAGGGGGCCTGGTGGACAGACCACACAATGGGAGCACAGGGGCCACACCCACTAGACCCCTGTGACTACACCATACTGAGTGCTAAAAAAGAAGAAAAAAACTAAATAAAGTAAAATAAATAAATAAAAAGTCTGGATAGAATGACACCTGAGGCTAAGGACTAGGCCACATACAATACCATACCAAATCACTGAATTACAGTACTGAGCCCAACAAGTAGCCAGCAATAAGAGGAAACAGAAAGAGAATCTTATGGAAACTTAAACTTTTAAAGAAACTTCCCCCCAGCCAAGAGTAGACAAAAGCAAGCCTAGGAGTGCAACTGATATTTACAACAGCACCTGGACCCAGCAGAGGCAGCAACAAGATCTGGATTGCCTGTAGCTCCCAAAAGGTTGATAAGAGCCAGTCATAGGCAGTGACCCCCCACAAAACTGCACCAGCCCCTGGGCAGGGAGGTCCAGGACAGGCACATTTAGTGGCCAAATACAGAAAGTACCAGGTCAGGATCTAACAACCCTTGATAGAGTGGAAGCTTAATGAAGGGCTCCTCACACCTGACCCAGCTAAGACATAGAAAACTCCGACACAAACAGCAAAAAAAACAGTGATAGCAGATAAGTAGCCCATAGCGGATTATAAACAGCTGATGTCAACCCAAGAAGACCTAGAAATAACACCACTGAAAACTGGAGGCAGACAATACCAACCCTAGACTTAGCTAGCTTCCCAAACAACACACCCAAATGAGGAGTGTATACACAGACAAAATGGGAAGACAGAGAAGTGAATCCCAATGAATCAATAAGAGAAACCCCCAGAAAATGAACTGAGGCAGATGGAAATAACCAAACTACCGGATGCAGAGTTTAAAATAATGATTATTAGAATGCTCAAAGATCTTAGAGCAACAATGGATGGACACAATGAGCACATAAATAAAGAGATAATAAGCACCAAAAAGGGGCCTGCCCTGTGGTGGCACAGTGGATAAAGCGTTGACCTGGAAATGCTGAGGTCGCTGGTTCGAAACCCTGGGCTTGCCTGGTCAAGGCACATATGGGAGTTGATGCTTCCAGCTCCTTCCCCCCTTCTCTCTCTCTGTCTCTCCTCTCTCTCTCTCTCCCTCCCTCTCCTCTCTAAAATGAATTAAAAAAATAAAAAATAAAATTTTAAAAGCACCAAAAAGGACACTGAAATAATAAAGAAGAACCAGTCAGAAATGACAAATACAATATCAGAAATGAAGACTACACTAGAAGTAATTAAAAGCAGGCTGGATGAAACAGAGGATTGAATCAGCTATTTAGAAGACAAGATAAACGAAAACATGGAAGCAGAGCAACAAAAAGAAAAGAGGCTCAAAAAGTCTGAGGAAACTCTAAGAGACCTCTGTGACAACCTAAAGAGAAACAACATCTGCATCATAGGGGCTCCTGAAGAAGATAAAGAACAAGGGATAGAGACTTTGTTTGAAGAAATCCTAGCTGAAAACTTCCCTAAATTGATACAGGAAAAAGTCACACAAATTCAAGAAGCACAGAGAATTTCATTAAAGAGAAACCCAAACAAATCTACACCAAGACATATCATAACTAAAATACCAAAGCTAAGAGATAAAGAAAAAATATTAAAAGCTGCTAGAGAAATAAAGTCAATCACCTACAAAGGAGCCCCCATAAGGATGACATCTGACTTTCCAACAGAAACACTTGAGGCCAGAAAGGAATGGCAAGAAATATTCAGAGTAATGCAGAACAAAAGCCTACAATCAAGACTTCTTTATCCAGCTAGGCTATCGTTTAAAATTGAAGGAGAAATAAAAGCTTTTCAGACAAAAAAAAATTTTTTTTCAAAGAATTCATTACAACCAAACCAATACTGCAAGAAATGTTAAGGGGCCTGTTGTAAACAGAAAAAAAAAGGGAAAACAATATAGTAAAAGAGAAATGTAGCTTTAAAGAATAAAATGGTGCCTGACCAGGTGGTGGTGCAGTGGATAGAGTGTCAGATTGGGATGTGGAGAACCCAGGTTTGAGACCCCAAGGTCATCAGCTTGAGCACAGGTTCATCTGCTTTGAGCAAGGCTCACCAGCTTGAGCCCAAGGTCGCTGGCTCGAGCAATGGATCACTCGGTCTGCTGTAGCGCCCTCCCCTCCCCCCATCAAGGCACATATGAAAAATCAATCAATGAACAACTAAGGAACCACAAGGAAGAATTGATGTTTATCATCTCCCTCCCTTCCTGTCTTTCCCTCTCTCTGACTCTCTCTCTGTCTCTGCCACAAAAAAAAGAATAAAATGGCAATAAACAACTACACATCAATAATGACCTTAAATATAAATGGATTAAATGATACATATGCTGTCTACAAGAGACACACCTCAAAACAAAAGATACACAGACTGAAAGTATAAGGTTGGAGAAAAATATTTCATGCAAATGGAAATGAAAAAAAGCTAGGGTAGCAATAGTTATATCTGACAAAATAGACTTTAAAACTAAGACAGGAAGATATAACCATTATAAATATCTATGCACCTAATATAGGAGCACCTAAATTTATAAAGCAGACTTTGAAGGATATAAAGGGCAAAATCAACAGCAATGCTATAATAGTAGGGGATTTCGATACCCCACTGGACAGATCCTCAAGAAAGAAAATTAACAAAGAAACAGCAGACTTAAGGTCACACTAGATCAACTGAATTTAAAAAATATCTTCAGAACCTTTTACCCTAAAGCAGCAGAATATTCATTCTTTTCAAGTGCTCATGATACATTCTCTAGGATAAACCACATGTTAGGGCACAAAAGGGGTCTCAACAAATTTAAGAAAATTGAAATCATATCAAGCATCTTCTCTGAACACAATGGCATGGAACTAGAAATCAACCACAACAGAAAAACTGAAAATATTCAAACACTTGAAAACTAAATAGCATGTTATTAAATAACAAATGGGTTAACAATGAGATCAAAGAAGAAATAAAAAAACTCCTAGAAACAAATAATAATAAGCATAAAACAACTCAAAATTTATGGGACACAGCAAAAGCAGTCCTGCGAGGGAAGTTCATAGCATTACAGGTACACCTTAAGAAGCTAGAAAAAGCTCAAATAGACAACTTAACCCTACATCTAAAAGAACTAGAAAAAGAACAGCAAGTAAAGCCCAGAAGTAGTAGAAGGAAATAATAAAGATCAGAGTGGAAATAAATGACATAGAGGCTAAAAAAAATACAGAGGATCAATGAAACCAAAAACTGGTTCTTTGAAAAGGTAAACAACATCGAAGAACCTTTAACCAGACTCACCAAGAAAAAAAGAGAAAGGACTCAAATAAATAAAATTAGAAATGAGAGTGGAAGAAGACATAGGTACTCAACTCATGGACCTGGGTTTTAAAGAGCATTTTATGAATTTGACTCCAATGGCAAGAGAAGTGAAGGCAAAAATTAATGAATGGGACTACATCAGACTAAGAAGTTTTTGCTCAGCAAGAGAAACTGATAACAAAATAAACAGAAAGCCAACTAAATGGGAAATGATATTTTCAAACAACAGCTCAGATAAGGGCCTAATATCCAAAATATACAAAGAACTCATAAAACTCAACAACAAACAAACAAACAAACAATCCCATAAAAAAATGGGAAGAGGATATGAACAGACACTTCTCCCAGGAAGAAATACAAATGGCCAACAGATATATGAAAAGATGCTCATCTTCTTTAGCTATTAGAGAAATGCAAATCAAAACTGCAATGAGATACCACCTCACACCTGTTCGATTAGCTATTATTAGCAAGACAGGTAATAGCAAATGTTGGAGAGGCTGTGGAGAAAAAGGAACCCTCATACACTGTTGGTGGGAATGCAAAGTAGTACAACCATTATGGAAGAAAGTATGGTGGTTCCTCAAAAAACTGAAAATAGAACTACCTTATGACCCAGCAATCCCTCTACTGGGTATATACCCCCAAAACTCAGAAACATTCATACGTAAAGACACATGCAGCCCCATGTTTATTGCAGCATTGTTCACAGTGGCCAGGACATGGAAACAACCAAAAAGCCCGTCAATAGATGACTGGATAAAGAAGATGTGGCACATATACACTATGGAATACTACTCAGCCATAAGAAATGATGACATTGGAACATTTACAGCAAAATGGTGGGATCTAGATAACATGATACGAAGCGAAATAAGTAAATCAGAAAAAACCAGGAACTGCATTATTCCATACGTAGGTGGGACATAAAAGTGAAACTAAGAGACATTGATAAGAGTGTGGTGGTTACGGGGGGGAGGGGGAATGGGAGAGGGAAAGGGGGAGGGGGAGGGGCACAAAGAAAACAAGATAGAAGGTGACAGAGGACAATCTGACTTTGGGTGACGGGTATGCATCATAATTGAACAAGATACCCTGGTCTTGTTATCTTTGAATATATGTATCCTGATTTATTGATGTTACCCCATTAAAAAAATAAAATTATTTAAAAAAAAAAAAAAAAAAGGCAAATTAAAAGAAAAAAAAGAAATGAGAGTGGAGAAATAACAACTGACACAACAGAAATACAAAGGATTGTAAGAAAATACTATTAAGAACTGTATGCCAAAAATTTAGACAACCTAGGTGAAATGGAAAAATTCCTTAAAACATATAATCTTTAAAAAATCAATATGAAAGAATCAGAAAACCTAAACAGACCAATTACAACAAATGAGATCGAAATAGTTATCAAAAATCTCCCAACAAACAAAAGCCCTGAGCCAGATGGCTTCACAGGTGAATTCTACCAAATATATAACTCCTATCCTTCTCAAGCTACTTCAAAAACTACAAGAGGAAGGAAGACTTCCAAGCTACTTTTATGAGGCGAGCATAATTCTAATTCCAAAACCAGGCAAAGACAACACAAAGAAAGAAAATTATAGGCCAATATCCCTGAGGAATTTAGAGGCTAAAATCCCCAGCAGGATATTAGCAAACTGAATCCAGCGGTACATGAAAAGGTCATATATCATGATCAAGTGGGAATTATTCTGGGGAGGCAAGGCTGGTACAATATTTACAAATCAATCAATATGATTCATCACATAAACAAAAGAAAGGACAAAAACCACATGATAACTTCAATAGATGCAGAAAAAGCATTTGATAAAATCCAGCAACCAGTCATGATCAAAACTCTCAGCAAAGTGGGAATACAGGGAACATACCTCAACATAATAAAAGCCATCTATGACAAACCCACAGTCAACATCACACTCAATGGGCAAAAATTAAAAGCAATCCCCTTAAGATCAGGAACAAGGCAGGGGTGCCCCTTTCACCACTCTTATTCAACATAGTTCTGGAAGTCCTAGCTACAGCAATCAGACAAAAAGAAGAAATAAAATGCATCCAAATTGGAAAAGAAGAAGTAAAACTACCATTATTTGCAGGTAATGTGATATTGTATATAGAAAATCCTAAAGGCTCAGTCAAAAAACTACTGGACCTGATAAATAAATTCAGCAAGGTGGCAGGATATAAAATTAATACTCAGAAATCAGAGGCATTTTTATACAACAACAATGAACTGTCAGAAAGAGAAATTAAGAAAACAATCCACTTCACTATTGCAAAAATAAATAAATAAAGTACCTAGGAGTAAATTTAACCAAGGAGATTAAAGACTTGTACTCAGAAAACTATACAACATTAATAAAAGAAATCAAGAAAGATACAAACAAGTGGAAGCATATACCGTGTTCATGGATAGGAAGAATAAACATCATTAAACTGTCTATACTACCCAAAGCAATTTATAAATTCAATGCAATACCAATTAAAATACCAATGACATACTTCAAAGATATAGAATTCATATTCCAAAAATTTATATAGAACCAAAAAATAACACGAATAGCCTCAGCAATCTTGAAAAAGAAGAATAAAGTGGGTAGTATCATACTTCCTGATATCAAGTTATACTACAAGGCCATTATACTCAAAACAGCTTGGTACTGGTATAAGAACAGGCATATTGATCAATGGGACAGAACAGAGAACCCAGAAATAAACCCACACTTTTTTGGAGAACTGATATTTGACAAAGGAGGTAAGAGCTACAATGGTGTAAAGACAGTCTCTTTAACAAGTGGTGTTGGGAAAATTGGACAGCTACCTGCAAAAAAATAAAAGTAGACCACCAACTTACATCATTCGCAAAAATAAACTCAAAATTGATAAAAGACTTAAATGTAAGTCGTGAAACCATAAGTATCTTAGAAGAAAACATAGGCAGTAAGCTCTCCAACCTCTCTCACAACAATATATTTGCTGATTTATCTCCACGGGCAAGTGAAATAAAAGACAGGATGAACAAATGGGACTATATCAAACTAAAAAGCTTTTGCACAGCTAAAGACAATATGAACAAAATAAAAAGACAAACCACACAATGGGAGAACATATTCAGAAATGTATCTGATAAGGGGTTAATAACCAAAATTTATAAAGAACATGTAAAACTCAACAACAGGAACATAATCCAATCAAAACTGGGCAAAAGAAATAAATAGACACTTCAAAGAGGACATACAGATGGCCAATAGGCAAAAGAAAAAATGTTCAACATCACTAGTCATTAGAGAAATGCAAATTAAAACCACAATGAGATATCACCTCACACCAGTCAGAATGACACTCATTAACAAAACAACACATAATAAGTGCTGGAGTAATAAGTAGATGTGGAGTAAAGGGAATCCTCCTGCACTGCTGGTGGGAATGCAGACTGGTGCAACCACTGTGGAAAATGATATGGAGATTCCTCAAAAAGTTAAAAATGGAACTGCCTTTTGACCCAGCCATCCCACTTTTAGGAATATATCCTAAGAACATCAAATCACTGATTCAAAAGGAGAAATGCACTCCCATGTTTATGGCAGCCTTGTTTACAAGATCTGGATACAGCCCAAGTGTCCTTCAGTGGACGAGTGGATTAAAAAGCATATACACAATGGAATACTATGGGGCCATGAAAAAGAAGGAAATACTACCTTTTACAACAACATGGATGGACCTGGAAACTATTATGTTAAGTGAAATAAGCCAGGCAAGAAATAAAAATATCATATGACCTCACTCATATGAGGAATCCAATGAACAATGTGAACTGAGGAACAGAATAGAGGCAGAGGAGGGATCAAAGGGACCAGTGGTAAAGCGGACAGAGGGAAGATCAGAGAAGGGAAAGAGATTGGTGAAATTATATATACATAACAGCGTTATAGAGAGCAAAAGAGCAAATCTTGGAGGACAGCAGGGAAGGTGCTGGGAGGAGTGGGGCAAAGGGGATGTTGAGGGGAATTCAGGGGTGGGGGAGGATGTATTCGGTGGGATACTTGAATCTATGTAAACACAATAAATTTAAATCAATAAAAAAAGAAATCGTAAAAAAAAAGAAAATGAAATCACATGATCGTTTCAATTGATAAAGAAAAGGCATTGGAAAAATTCAATACCCTTTCATGATAAAAAGACAACAAAGTAGGAATAGAAGGAAGTTTCCTCCACATAATAAAACCCATATGTGAAAAACCAATGGCAAATGTAATACATAATACTCAATGGTGAAAGACTGAACACTTTTTCTCTAAGATCGGGAACATGACAAGAATGTCTGCTTTCTCCATTTCTATTCTACATGGTACTGAAAGTTCTAACCAAAGCAGTGAGCAATTAGTTGCACATCCAACTTAGAAAGAAAGAAGTAAAATTATCTCTGCAGATGATATGCTCTTATATGTAGAAAATCCTAAAGACTCCAAAAAAAAAGAAGCTATTAGAAAAGTAGCAGACAGGATACAAAGTCAACACACAGAAATCAGTTGCATCTTCTTTTGCCAACAATGAACAACCTGAAGAAGAAATTACAAAAATAATTCTATTTCCACTAGCATCAAAAAGAATAAAATATTTAGGAATTAACTTAACCAACAAGGTTATAGACCTGAGCAATGAAAACTATAAAACATTGCTGAAAGAAATTAAAGATATAAATAAATGAAAGATGCCCTGGCCAGTTGGCTCAGTGGTAGAACATCGGCCCAGCATGTGGATGTCCTGGTTTCAATTTCTGGTCAGGGTACACAGGAGAAGCGACCATTTGCTTTTTCACCCCTCCCTCTCCCCCTCCCCTCCCCTCCCCTCCCCTCCCCTCCTCTCCCCTCCCCTCCCCTCCCCTCCCCTCCCCTCCCCTCCCCTCCCCTCCCCTCCCCTCCCCTCCCCTCCCCTCCCCTCCCCTCCCCTCCCCTCCCCTCCCCTCCCCTCCCCTCCTCTTCTCTTCTCTTCTCTTCTCTTCTCTTCTCTTCTCTTCTCTCCTCACAGCCATGGCTCAATTGGTTCCAGTGCATTGGCCCCAGGTCCTGAGGATGGCTCCATGGAGCCTCTGCCTCAGGTGCTAAAAATAACTCGGTTGCGAGCATGGCCCATATGAGCAGAACATCGGTCCCAGATTGTGGCTGCCTGGTGGATCCTGGTCAGGGCACATGCAATAGTCTATCTCCCCTCCTCTCACTTAGAAAAGAAAATAATAAATAAATAAATAAACAAACAAATAAACAAAATGGAGAAAGTGAGGTACCTAAATTAAATTGTCCAAGGTTATACAAACAGCTAAAAAGTAGTAAAACCAAGATTAAAATATAAATAATCCATAGTTTGTGCATTTAACCATTATACTGTACTGCACTCAGTAGAATGAAATTGTTGTATCTACTCAATGGAATTTCAAATAACCATTAAAATTAGGTTTATGAATAGTTTATTAACACTTTGAGATGCTTGTATTGTAATGTTAAATGAAAAAAGCAAGATACAAATAATACACTCAGTTATTTCAACAATGTAAAAAAGTCAAGAAAAACAACTGGATTTTAAAAATTAGTTTTTTCTCTTCTTTTCTATAATTTTCAAATTCTTTATAATACTGTATTTAAATTTTTATTTGAAACAAGGGACAACTGGAAAGTACAACCATACTTCTTCTGACAAGAAATGGATCCCAAAGACAAACTTTGTTTTTGAAACCTTGTTTATAAAAAAATAAACAAATAAATAACAATAATAAGGCAGCCAAGTGAAACAGATAAAAACTATGAATCTGGAACTGAAAGACTTGGGCTGAAACATGCCACTTAACCCCTTTAAGATGGCATAGCCTCATCTGTAGAATGGGGATACAGTATAAACAAATCCTTTGATTACTGTGAAGATCAAATAATATGGTTCAAGTGAAAATAAATTAGAAAGCAATTTGTTATTATTTCCCAGCCTTGATCAAGATACTCCTTCCCCTCTAGGAAAGCCAGGCTGCAAGTCTCTCCCCTCTTCCTCTATGTGAGCCTGTTTTTACTTCTCTAGCCCAGTGGCTTCAGGATCCAGGAGATATCTCTCCTGTATTCAGATAATTCCCACCTCTGCCAATCCTGTGAAGTGATCCATACATCAGTCAAGCTAGAGCTGTATTCATATCCTACAGTTCCACTGTTGCTTTCTTCTCACACCAACCACTAGCAATATAGTGTTAGGAGAGCCAGAAATCCCCTAGCCTGCTCTGCAGCCAGGCTGACTTAGATAAAAGGTGTTTTATCCCCAGTAGAAATCAAAATATTTACCCCCTCCAAAAAACAAAAGAAAAAACTTAAATATGGTCACTTTAAAATTTACAAACACATAATCTGTATTCATTTTTTTAAAATAAAATACTTTCCTACAGAAACTCAAGAGGACAATTAAATCCCAGTTGATCCATATTGCTAAAATTGTAAATAACTGCAATAAAAACTCCAACAAATATAAGATGGTTTAAGTCTACAGAAAGACTCCTTGGAAGAGGAGATAAAAGATGGGATAGGGAAATAAATGGTGATGGAAGGAGATTTGACTTGGTGTGGTGAACACACAATACACAGATGATGTATTATAGAATTGTACCCCTGAAACCTATATAATCTTATTAACCAATGTCACCCCAATAAAGTCAATAAAAAAAAGAAAAAAGTCTTCTTAATAAGTACCTTCTAGAAACAGATCTCTAGCAGTACTGGCTGAGCCAACCTATTCAAACTTAAAAATCAATTGATAAAAAATCAAACTTTGGTCTAAAGTAGTGAGAGATGCACTAAAAACATTTTATCTATAGAATGGCAGACTAAAAGAGCTATAATAAAAGTAAATCTGCTCCCCATGGGGTCTAAAATATTCTGAACACCAGAGCACCTTGGGCCTACTAAGGACACAAAGGACAGCCTATCATTGTCCCTTAAGCAGTCCCTTATTTTCTCTGAGCTGTTTTACACTAGTAAATGCCACACTTACTTCACAAGGTGAGCATAAAGTAAGAAAGTACATAAAAGTGTTTTATAAGTGTTGATGGGCTACTTGGTTATAAAGATTGCTATGGTTCCTTTCTTTGGTATCTACAGTGAAAGACTAAAACTGAGAAGAGAACAGAGTATAAAAAGGTTTGTAGCACTAAATTTCTTAATGACTTCACAACTTTACTTATGACCATCCCAGTTAACTTTTAAGGATGGAAATATGTACACAGCTTTCTGAATATACAGAAAAAGCCAATTTACAATAAAATCTTCCCAGCTAACATGTTCTACTTCATAGCCTGGAGTACTGTAAAAACATTTTTCACTCTCTCAGGTTGTTATAAGAAATTCTATCCTCTCTAACGTAGCGCTGGTCAGGTAAGGAACCTTAGCAAACCTTCCTTTCCTTTATCCTGGTGTCCTATGAAAGTGGATTTACTCCACTGGAAAATAAAATTCCTTTAAAATAATGCTACTCCAGGCTGGTAAAATTAGAACCCAAAGTTGGGATCCAGATGGCAGATCCAACTTAAAATGCACTCTTTCCAAGAACCTAGAATCTAAATTTATGTGGGATAATGAGAATTTTAGGAAAGGTGGGTCAACTCTGAAGGGTATATATGAAGTATGTAAAGGGCACATCCATACCTCAGGATATACAGTTTCTAAGTACTTTGGACTGATCATCTGGAAAGTCTAAGGAATAGGCCAGGTGCAGTCTGCCATCTCAGAGAGAGATTCCAAGAAAAATTCTAAAAAATTTGCCTACAACTATGCATGACTAACTCCTGCTTAACCTTTAGGTTACCACATTAGACAACATTGCCCCCAGAAAATATCCCTGCCTCTACAAATCTAGCTTCTTTAATGTTGTCTTAGGTCATATTTACTCCCTGAAACATGTCACACTTACTGTCCTGCAGTATTGTCTATTTAATCATTTTCTACTTTGGTGATCTTCAAAAGGTTGTTCACATAGCCCTCCATAAGATTTTTTTAGCAAGAGAGACAGACAAGAAGGAAGAGAGATGAAAAGCATCAGCTCATAGTTCTTTAGTTGTTCATTGATTGCTTTCTCATATGTGCTTTGACCAGAGGGCTCCAGCTGAGCCAGTCACCTCTTGCTTAAGCCAGCGACCTTGGGCTCAAGCCAGCAACTTTGGGCTTCAAACCAGTGACCTTTGGGCTCAAGCCAATGACTATGGTCTATAATCCCACGCTCAAGGCAGCAACCCCACTCTCAAACTGGTGAGCCCATGCTCAAGCCAGATAAGCCTGCACTCAAGCTGATGACCTCGGGGTTTTGAACCTGGGTTCTCAGCATACCAGGTCAACACTCTATCCACTGTGCCACCATCTGGTCAGGCAAGACTTCTTTTAATATATGGACCTCTGAACACTTATGTTTCTGTGTAGGATGGAGTAATCTGATGCAGGTAAACTTTGCCACCTAACAACAACTAAATATGGATAAGTTACAAAAATCATGTATTAAAAGGTATCAAAGAGCTATAAAGGCAATAAGAAATTTCAGGAACAAAATTCCAGAGAACATAGGTCCATTCAGAAGTAATCTAAGGGTCCACGTTGTTGTGGGGGCATTTATCATTTCTGGGCACAGATCAGCAATAACACTGCTATAGGACACAGAAATGAGCAAAATTTTTGACAGTTGTTTGTGCTGGAGTGACAAAATTGAAGATCTGAGAAGCCTCAAACACAAGGCCGGTCTCCTCTTCAAGGTATTTGCTAAATTCTGATGATAAGCCAAAACTTCAAAAAAGCAGGTAGAATTTCCCAGAATCTATGAATACTTAAGAGACTAAGTCAGGCTAAGTAAGGAAAAGGGCCTTGAATACAGCCCATGAGAGGTGAAAGCCCTGGAGGGAATGATGGATTAAAACCACATTTTTTTTTCCACATGTCATTTGCCAATATGGGCACAGCTAGAGGCTGAGAATCCAGTCTTGTCAGAAGGCTGTTTCTGGAGAATAGAGTACCCTTGGCAGTTATCTTAGAAGTAACAATAAGCCAATAAACCAGTAGTTGTGGCAGTATAAAACTGGAGACCTAGGGGGTGGGGGGAGGGGGGAGGGGGCAAGGAAGGAGAGAGGGGGTGGGAGAGGGGAGGGGCACAAAGAAAACCAGATAGAAGGTGACAGAAGACAATTTGACTTTGGGTGAGGGGTATACAGCACAATCAAATGTCAAAATAATCTGGAGATGTCTTCTCTCAACATATGTACCCTGATTTATCAATGTCACTGCATTAAATTTAATAATAATAAAAAAAAAATTTTTTTAATGGAGACCTAAAAGACCTCAATCCTACAGCTAGTCTCATCTTCAAAAGATGTGTGATATTTTGAAGCTTCATGGGGTAAAAGTCTAAAAAGCTCATCCAAATACCTCTTCAAAGTAGAGTGAAAATTGCTGCAGTCTTGGTTCTAAACCAAGGACACCCCTGACCTCCATGCTCTTATTGAAAAGCCATGAAAGACCATGTCCTAAGAATAAGGAAAATAAAGGTGGATTAGATATGACCAAAACTGCAAACCAGTCTTGACTTCAGTAAGTCAGTACCTGGATTAAGATGATCAAACCCCCATTCTACCTTCTTAGAATCTTACTGTCTCTGGTGAAAGATACCATTATCTAAATACTCTAAAGTTGTTGATGTTCTTGTTGTTGTCGTTGTTGCTACGTGTGTTCTTAACATAAAACATCTTACACTTCAACAAAGATTAACTAGGTATAAAAAGACAGAACCACTTGACAGATAACCAATAAACTAGACCCATAGGTGATCTAAATATTAAAGTTAGCAAATAAGGACTTTAAATTATTCATATATTAAAGAAAAAAAAGGAAAAGATGGGCAAAAGAGATGAAAAGAAACAAAATTTCAACAGAGAAGTGGAATTTATATAAAGAATCAGATGTACATTCTAAAACTGAAAATATATAAAATTAAGAACTCAACAGATGTACCCCCAAAATAGACCAATTTAGCAAAAGACAGGAAATGAACTCAAAGAAAATTCAATAGAAAATAATGCAAACTGAAGCACGAAAGGAAAAGACTGCTGCGGGTGGGGGTGATAGAGGAGAGAGAGAGAGAATATTAAAAAGAGTGAGAACAAAGCACAGTTATATGAGACATAGTCAAAATCTAACATCCATGTAATGATTTCCAAAGGAAAAGGAGAAAGAAAATGGGGCAGAAGCAACATCTGAAGAGATAATGTTGGAGGATTTTCTAAAACTGATCAAAGATCCACTGGATTAAATAGTTTGAGTGCATTTTTGGCAGTTTTCTTTTTACCTTCTTGCCACACCAATGGGCAAGCCAATAAGAGAGCCTGCATGCTTCCTCCTTTGGCAATGGCAGGAAGTCCAGCCCACACAAGCCCTTGCCCATGTCTGACTACTCTCATCCCATTTCTGCCATCTTTCCACAACAAAAGCTAAACCTAGTCTCTCCTCCTTACTCTTTCAGGCCATTCTTGGATGCTTGGGAGCCTGCCCTGCTCTCCTCCAGAAATTCTAATTATGCAAACAAATCCTTTTCTATCCTCTTGGTTCATATGTAGTAAAAATCAGTCTCAACATCTAAATAAAATCTTTGGTGGAGAGGACTGATCCTGTACCCTACGGAGCAACCATAACAGAATAGGTGCTATGAGCAGGATATTGAGATGATGACCACTGCCATTAGGGGTCTTACTTCCCTTGCATTAGCCTGAAACTGGCTCTGTGACTGCTAGAGAGTATGTACTTTAACGTGCTGTCTGCTGAGGAGCTTGCACTTGGAGCTGTACTGCTTTGTGTTGAGTTTGTTGATTCCTACCAAGCTTCTGTTAGAGATTCAACTGGTCTAGGTTGGGAGTTTCAATACTGGCATTTAGAGGCAAAACGATGGGAATAGGTCCCTACTTAAAGTGGCCTCGGGTCATGTGTCTTACCCAGGACCTATCTTTGTTTCTTCTATTTAATTGTGTGTCTCAATTCTGCCATAAGCCATCACTGACATCAAACTTGGAAAAATGACTCTTACTCTGTGACCAATATTTATGTATCCAAACTAGGTGTTAGTTCCTGTTCTATAGAACACTCAGGGAAAAGACTGATACACTGAGCAATACACAGCCCATGTCATCACTTGTGTGGAGGAAAAGCAATCACCAAGCTAAGGACGACTCTCCTAAGAGCATATATCTCACTAGCACCTCATGCCTTAAATACCTCTGCTCTGCTGATGCCAACTAAGCCTTTGTTTGAAAAAAATGAGTCCTGATCCTTAGGTTTACAAAGAAAAACATCCATGGAATCTCCATGGTACAGCCAAGGAGTTAATTCTAATTTGAGTTAAGCCCAGGATACATAGACCCAATCAAACCACCATTGCCAAGAGGTAGGTCCCTAACCCTTATGATACAGATCTGAGAATCTCTGGAAGATGAAAATAATAAATATGATCAGAGTAGAGAGCCCACCTCCCAATAAATATATTCAGTAAATCTACACCCAGACAGTGCCAGAGGGAAGAAACAACAACCTGAAAGAGAAATTCATAATATAATCCAGTTAGAAATACAAAGTTTACTAAAAGAACCTAACCCAGCAATTTTCAACTGCTTTGCTGCAAGAATTTTTAAAACATGCAATACCTGACTATTTAGTCAGGGCACTGACCTCTTTTCTCTTACATTGTCAACTAAAAAAATGACAACAGCCAACACTACAATAGCTGCCTGTGTAAATGCCCTGTCTTGAACCATAACTGTATAGGTCATATAATAGAGATGTATCTTACTGGTCATGTTGCATAATAAGGTTTCAGCTGATTAGTTAATTATTATTCTTTTTTTTTTCTTTTTTTTAAGTGAGAAGAGGGGAGATAGACAGACTCCTGCATGCAGTCCAACCAGGATCCACCCAGAAAACCCTGCCTGGGGCCAGGGCTCGAATCAACTGAGCTATCCTCAGTGCCGAAGGCCAAAGCTCCAATCAAGCAAGCCACTGACTGCAGGAGGAGAAGAGATAGAGAAGGGGGAGAGGGAGAGGAAGAAAAACAAATGGTTGCTTCTGATGTGTGCCCTGACCACAGATCGAACCCGGGATGTCCGCAGCCAGGCCGACGCTCTATCCACTTAGTCAACCAGCCAGGGCCAATTAGTTAATTCTTGGTACCAGAAATCTTTATATACAAGTATAGGCACTTGATTTTTTAAAAAGTTGCTTTGGAGCAAAAGGAAGGTAATTACTATTATAATTCTTTTTTTTAAAGTGAGAGTAGAGGAGATATACAGACAGACTCCCGCATGTACCCCAACTAGGATCCACCCAGCAACCTTCATCTGGGGCCAATGCTCTGCCCATCTGGGACCATTCGCAACCTGGCTATTTTTAGCCACTGAGCCAGAGGCTCATCATAGCCATCCTCAGCAACCAGGTCAACATGCTCGAATCAGTCAAGCCATGGCTGCAGGAGGAGAAAAGGAGGAGAGCGAGAGAAGGGGGAGGGGGGGAGAAGCAAATGGTAGCTTCTCCTGTGTGCCCTGACCAGGAATTGAACCCAGGATGACACACTGGGTCGATGTTCTACTGCTGAGCCAACAGGCCAGGGCCCTATTATTATTCTTTTGTAAACCAAACTTATACTTATTTTTTGTCAGATCAGGAAAAAATATATGTTTTGGTTTGCTGCAGAATTTAGTAATTAGTTTATATGTGCCATGAGACAAAAAATTGCTGATCTATATAACAAAAATTAAAAAGAGCGCTAATTGGTTTTTGTGGCTCTACAACACAGGTTCCAAATTAACATTAACATGTCGAAATATGTCAACTGACAAATCTCCATGGCCTTAATTGATACCAAAGCTCAAATTATAGTTATACCTAGTAGTACCGTTAAATTTAAAATGGATACTCCCTATACCCCTAGGTTAGAGAAATTATAAAAAATATAATAGAGGTCAAAAGGATAAACAGCTATGCCTCCATTCCTGACACTATCAAGAAAGAGCTACTGATCCTTTCAGGACCCACAACATTAAACAAACCCAACATATTTTAGGTCTTTTTGGGTCCCGGAAGCAACATATTTCTCATTAACTAATTTTACATAAATTCATTTATGCTGTTGATCACAAATAGCCTCACTTAAAATGGAACTCCCCACAACACAAGGCTCTAGTCTGTCCAAATGTCAATACAACAGAGATTACTTCACAATAGAGATGTATTAATTTTCTAACACTATTGTAACAAATTACCAAAAACTTGGTATCCTAAAACAACATAAATTTGTCTTACAATTCTGTAAATCAGAAGACCAACGTAATTCTCAACAGGATAAAATCAAGCTGTCAGCAGGCCCACCTTCATTTTTTGGAGGCTAAAGAAGTGTCCATTTATTTGACTTTTGCAGCTTTTGGAAGCTGCCCACATTCTTGCACCTGTTTGGCCAGTCTTCCAGAATTAAATCTCTCTCTGATTACAGCCAGGAAAGGCCTTCTACTTTTTTTTTTTTCAGTGAGAGGTGGAGAGGCAGAGACAGACTCTCGCATGCGCCCTGACCAGGATACACCTGGTAAGCCCACTAGGGGGTGATGCTCTGCCCATCTGGGGCACTGTTCTGTTGCTCAGCAATGGAGTTCTTCTTAGCACCTGAGGCGGAGGCCATGGAGCCACCCTCAGCACTCAGGGCCAGCTCGCTCCAATAAAGCCATGGCTGCAGGAAGGGAAGAGAGAGAGAGAGAGAGAGAAAAGCAAGAGGGGGAGAGGGGAAGAAGCAGATGGGTACTTCTCTTGTGTGCCCTGACCAGGAATCAAACCCGGGACATCCACACACAGGGCTGACACTCTACCACTGAGCCATCAGCCAGGGCCAAGTACCTCTACTTTTAAGGACTCCTGTAATAAGAATGGACACAGTCAGATAATCCAGGATAATTAAGTCTCTAACTTAATTATATCTGCAAAGTCCTTTTTGCCATGTAAAGTAACATATTCACAGTTTCCAGGGATTAGGACATGCATACTTCTGGGGTCATTATTCTGCCAATCACAAGAGGCTTTAACAACTTCCTCTCATAGGTCCTAGAGCTCTGGACCACCCATGATAGCTATAAACTGTCCATAGGTTTTTGATGCAAGAAACTGCTCTCCTCAATCCCACACTGGGCCCTCTGACATATCCCACTTGTAGAAGGAGGTGACCTCAGCTGTCCTCAGTCACTTGAAAGATGCCGTGGTGCTGGAGAAAGTCACTTAACTCCCAGATGCCAGGGGAACCCCTGAGATCAACTGAGTGAACAGCAAAGGGAGTTTATATACATTATAGAGAGCAGTCCCAGTATCAGACATTATAAAGATAAATGGAGAAACATAGAGAAAGATTCCCTTTGAAATCAGAAATAAATAAGGATGCTAACTAGAAACATTCCAGTGCCAATGCAATAAAACTAAATTAATTAACTAATTTTAAAAGGTAAAAAGAAAAGTTTAAAAGAAAGAAATAATGTTGTCATTATCACCAAGTGATTGTGATGTACAAAATGTAAAGGAATTTATAGGCAAATTACTAAAATTAAGTAAATTTAGAAAGATGACTGGATACAAAGTCAATGTTTTAAAAATCAACTGTACTGTGTCTCAGCCCTGGCAGCCCCCAGCAGTAGAGCACTGGCCCGGTGTGTGTGGAAGTCCCGCGTTCAATGCTTCTTATTTCATAAAAAAAAAAATCAACTGTATCTCTATATGCTAGCAATAAGCAAATAGGTCATGAAATTTTAAGAAAAAAATATTATTTATAATAGTATCAAAAATGACAAATATCTAGGAGTAAGGTTTTTTTTTTTTTTAAGACAAGCAAGGCTTTTACCTTGAAGTGGAAGAAAATAACTTATTCATTAGTTAGAATTATTATAATGTTAAATTATCAGTTCCCTCCAGCTTTATAGATTTAATGAAATTCCAATTAAAATCCTAGCCAGTTTTTTCTTCTTCTTTTTTTTTTTATTGAGAGGAGGGGAGGCAGAGAGACAGATTCCCTTAGGTGCCCCGACTGGGATCCACCTGGCAAGCCGTCTAGGAGGCGATTGCTGCCCATATGAAGGTGTTGCTCTGTTGCTCAGCAACTGAGCCATTTTTTTAGCACCTGAGGCAGAGGCCATGAAGCCATCCTCAGTGCCCTAGGCCAAATCACTTGAACCAATCAAGCCATGGCTGTGGGAGGAGAAGAGAAGGAGGGGTGGAGAAGCAGATGGTCGCTTCTCCTGTATGCCCTGACCAGGAATCAAACCCAGGGCAGAGCTGATGCTCTTCCACTGAGACAACAGCCAGGGCCACCTATTCTTTTTGTTCTTGTTTTTTCAATAATAGACAAGTTGACACCACAATTTATAGGAAAATACAAAGGACCAATGATAGCCAAGGCAATCTTGAAAAAGAATAAAATTAGAGAACCACCAGATAACAAGGCCTATTATAAAACTACAGGAACTAAGACTAGGATAACGTTGCAAAGATAAATAAAAACTAATGCAACAACACATGTTACAATGTGGATAAAAATAGAATACACCGTGCTAAGTAAAAGAAACCTGACATAGAAAGTAACATTCTATAATTCAATTTATATGAAATATCCAGACTGAAACCATAGAATAAATCCATACGTAAATTCATAGAAATAGAAATCCACAGGGTAGTTGTCAGAACTGGGAGTAAAAAGAAAATGGGCACTGTCTGCTTTAGGGGTTTGGGGTTTTATTTTGAAATGATGAAAACGTTTTGGAACTAGAGAGGATTAGAACCTGTAATATTATAAATGCACTAAATGCCACTGGACTGTTCACTTTAAAATGGTTAATTTTATATTATGTGAATTTCACCTTAACTATAAAAACTATAACAATGGTTTTAAACTTCAAGTAGCTATGAAATAATACAAAAAGTGAATTGAATGCATAGAGTTTACATTTCTTTTCAATACTGCTGATACGTAATAGCCCAGAAACATATCCACAAATATGTGGCCACCTAACAGTCCAATAAATAAAAGTGAACTGGACATCCACATGAAAATAAAAGTAATCCTGACATCTTTCAATTCTGGATAGATTACAATCTAAATGTGAAAACTAAAACAATAAAGCTTTCAGAAAGAAAAAAAAATTGGAAAATATTTTCATAAAACACTAATTCAAAAGAACATATGCATCCCCTATATTCATTGCAGCATTATTATTTTTTATTGATTGATTGATTTCAGTGATATAGGAAGGAGAGAGACAGGAACATCAATCTGTTCCTGTATGTGCGCTGACCAGGAATCGAACTGGCAACCTCTGTGCTTCGGGACAATGCTCTAACCAACCGAACTATCTGGCCAGGGCCATTGCAGCATTATTTACAACAGCCAAGATATGGAAGAAACTCAAGCGCCCATCAGTAGACAAGTGGATAAAAAGCTGTGGTACATTTACACAGTGGAATATTGTTCAGCTACAAAAAAGAACAGTCTTACCATTTGCAAGAGCATGAGTGGACCTAGAGTATTATGCTAAGTGAAATAAGTCAGATAAAGACAAATACCATATTATTTCACTTACATGTGGAATCTAAAGAACAACACAAACAAACAAAACAGAAACAGACTGATGCATAGACAGATGAAACAGAGAACAGAGTGGTGGTGGCCAGTGGGGAGGGGTGTGGGGGACTGGGTGAGAAAGGGGAAGAAATTGAAAAGTACAAATAGGAAGTTACAAAATAGTCATGGGGATGTAAAGTACAGAACAGAAAATATAGTCAATAATATTGTAATAGCTACATATTTTGGCGGGTAGGTAGTGGAAGTATCAGGGGGAACATTTTGTAAAGTATATGACTGTCTAACCACTATGCTGTACACCTAAAATTAATACAAAATAATATTAAATATAAAGGGTAATAGAAAAAAAAAATTTTTTTTTTTCCTGAAGCTGGAAACAGGGAGAGACAGTCAGACAGACTCCCGCATGCGCCCGACTGGGATCCACCCAGCACGCCCACCAGGGGCGACGCTCTGCCCACCAGGGAGCGATGCTCTGCCCCTCTGGGGCGTCGCTCTGCTGCGACCAGAGCCACTCTAGCGCCTGGGGCAGAGGCCAAGGAGCCATCCCCAGCGCCCGGGCCATCTTTGCTCCAATGGAGCCTTGGCTGCAGGAGGGGAAGAGAGAGACAGAGAGGAAGGGGGGGGGGGGGGGTGGAGAAGCAAATGGGCGCTTCTCCTATGTGCCCTGGCCGGGAATTGAACCTGGGTCCCCTGCACGCCAGGCCGACGCTCTACCGCTGAGCCAACCGGCCAGGGCCTTAAAAGTAAAATTTAAAAAATAAAATACTTGCCTGACCTGTGGTGGCGCAGTGGATAAAGCGTTGACCTGGAAATGCTGAGGTCGCCGGTTCGAAACCCTGGGCTTGCCTGGTCAAGGCACATATGGGAGTTGATGCTTCCAGCTCCTCCCCCCGTCTCTCTCTCCTCTCTCTCTCTCTCTCTCTCTCTCTCTCTGTCTCTCTCTCCTTCTCTCTCTCCTCTCTAAAATGAATAAATAAAATTTGAAAAAATTAAAAAAATTAAAAATAAATAAATAAATAAATAAAATAAAATAAAATACTTGTGAAAATATCTTTAAAATAAAAGTACTCAACAACCTAACCTGTGATTGCACAGTGGATAGAGCGTTGACCTGAAATACTAAGGTCTCAGGTTCGAAACCCTGAGGTCATCAGCTTGAGCACCAGCTCACCAGCTTGAGCACAGGGTTGCTGGCTTGAGCATGGGATCATCGACATGATTCTTGGTTGTTTACCTCAGCCCAAGGTTGCTGGCTTGAACAAGGGGTCACTGACCCCACTGGAGTATCCAGTCAAGGCACTTGTAGAAGCAATTAATGAACAACTAAAATGACGCAACTACAAGCTGATGTTTCTCATCTCTCTCCCTTCTTGTCTCTTTCTTGCACATGTTAAAAAAATATATGTTTAAATAAAAGAAATAAAAGCACTCAACAAACAAGGAGTAGAAGGAAATTTCCTCAACAGGATAAAAACGTGTCTACATAAAACCCACAAATAATATTATATTTAATGGGGATAGTTTAAAAGCTTTCTCCCTAAGATCAAAAAGCGGACAAAGAGGTCTCCTCTCACTGCTTCTATTCAACATTTTACTGGAGGTTTTAACGTAACCAAGGAAATTAGCAAAGAAAAAGAATTCAAAGGAATAAATAAAACCACCTCTTCACATATGACATGATCTTATATATATAGAAAATCCTTCCTGACCAGGTGGTGGCACAGTGGATAAGAGCATCAACCTGGGACACTGAGGACCCAGGTTCGAAACTCTGAGGTTGCCAGCTTGAGCACAGGCTCATCCAGCTTGAGCATGAGCTCACCAGCTTGAGCGTGGGATCACAAATATGACTCTATGGTTGCTGGTTTGAGCCCAAAGGTCTCTGGCTTGAAGCCCAAGGTGGCTGGCTTGAGCAATGTGTCACTGGTTCAGCTGGAGCCCCCTGGTCAGGCACATATGTATGAGAAAGCAGTCAGTGAACCACTAAGTGCTGCAAGAATGAGTAGATGCTTCTCATCTCTTTCCTTTCCTGTCTGTCTGTCCCTGGCTGTCTTTTTCTCTCTCTCCCTATCTCTCTCTCACTTAAAAAAGTTAAGTAAAATAAAAAATACATTTAAAAAGAGAAAAACATCCTAAGAAACCCACTTAAAATAATTTGAAGTAATAAACAAGTTCAGCAATATCATGAATAAAAGATTGACACAAAAACAGATTGTATTTCTATACACTTGCAATGAACATCTAAAAATGAAGTTAAGAAAAAAATTAATCTACAATAGCATTAACAATAATAATATACTTAGAAATAAATTTGCCTGACCTGTGGTGGTACAGTGGATAAAGCGTCGACCTGGAACACTGAGATTGCCAGTTCAAAACCCTGGGCTTGCCTGGTCAAGGCACATATGGGAGTTGATGCTTCCTACTCCTCCCCCTTCTCTCTCTCGCTCCCTCTTCCTCTTTCCCTCTCTCTCTCTGAAAAATTAATAAAGTCCTTTAAAAAAAAGTAAAAAAAAAAAAAAGAAATAAATTTAACAAAAGAAGTGCAAGATTTGTACACTGAAAAGTACAAAACATATTTGATGGAAATTATAGAAGCCCTAAATAAATGGAAGGACATCCCTTGTTCTGATGTCTAGGGATTGACAAACTTATTATTGCTAAATTGACAATACTCTCCAAAATGATCTATCGATTCTGTACAATCTCTATTAAAATCCCAGCCATCCTTTTTCCATTACTTGACACAAGAGATCCAGAGTGGCCAAAAATTATCTTGAAAATGAACAGAGTTGGAGAATTAACACTTCCAAACATCAGAACTTACTGCAAAGTTACAATAATCAAGAGAGTATGGTGCTGGCATAATGACAGACATATAGACCAATAGAACAGAATTAGAGTCCAAAAATAAAACCCCACATGATTTTCAACAGTGGTACTAAGACCATTCAATGGGGAAAAAACAGTCTTTTCAAAAAATGTTGTGACAATTGGATATCCACATGCAAAAGAGTGAAGTTAGGCTCTTTAACACCATATACAAAAATTAACTCAAAATGGATCAAATATCTAAATACAAGATCTGACACTATAAAACAGAAGAAAAATAGATGGAAATCTTTGTAACCTTGGACTAGGCAATGGTTTTTTACATATGACACTAAAAGCCCATGTGACAAAAGAAAATATAGATAAATCAGATTTCATCAAAATAAGAATATTTTGTGTTTCAAAGGGCACCATCAAGAAAATGAAACAGCCTGACCTGTGGTGGCACAGTGGATAAAGCGTGGACCTAGAATGCTGAGGTCACTGGTTCAAAACCCTGGGCTTGCCTGGTCAAGGCACATATGGAAGTTGATGCTTCTGCTCCTCCCTACTCTCTCTCTCTCTCTCTCTCTCTGTCTCTCTCTCTCCTCTCTAAAATGAATAAATAGTCTTTAAAAAAATAAAATTAAAATAAATAAAGAAAGAAAGAAAATGAAACAATAACCCAAAATATGGGAGAAAATATTACAAGTCATATATAAGATAAGGAACTTGTATAAAAAGAATCTGATAACTCAATTTAAAAAAGGACAATTCAATTAAAAAGTAGAGAATTTAAATAGATATTTCTCCAAGGCACATATACAATTGGCCAGCAAAAAACATGGAAAGATGCTCAATATCACTAGTCATTAAGGAAATGCAAATCAAAACTACCTCATATCTACTAGGATGGCTATAATAAAAAAAAAAGAGAGAGAGAGAGAGAGACAATAAGAAGTGATGGTGAGGACATGAAGAAACTGGAATCCTAAAGGCACTGCTGGTTGGGACTGTAAAATGATTCACCTGCTTTGGGAAAGAGTTTGGCAGTTCTTCAAAATGTTAACATAGAGGTATCATATTACTCAGTAATTCCACTCCTAAGTAGATATCCAAGAGAATTAGTAACATATATCCCATAAAAACTTTACACAAATGTCCATAAGCAGCATTATACATAATAGCCAAAACTGGAAACAACCCAATGCCCACCAACTGACAAATGGATAAACAAAATGTGGTATATCCAATACATTCCAGTATTATCTGACTGTAAAAAAAAAAAAAGAATAAAGTACTGATACATGTTACAACATAAACTTTGAAATCATTATGCTAAGTAAAAGAAGGAAGACACTTACATGAAATGTCCAAAATAGGCAAATTCATAGAGACAGAAAGTAGATTAATGGTTGACAAGGCCTAGGAGGAGAAGAAATGGACAGTAATTGTTCATGGATATGGAGATTTCTGGAGGGCAAATGACATAAAGATGCTATGAAATTAGATAGTGGTGATGGTTACACAATTCTGTGAATATACTATTGACCACTGAACTTTATATTTTATTTTTTTTATAAATTTTTATTAATGTTAATGGGGTGATATTAATAAATCAGGGTACATATATTCAAAGAAAACGTATCCAGATTATGTTGTCATTCAATTATGTTGCATACTCATCACCCAAAGTCACATTGTCCTCCATCACCTTTTATCTAGTTTTCTTTGTGCCTCTCCCCCTCCCCCTCTCCTCCTTCCCTCCCGCGCCCCCCTTCCCCCCCACCCCCCCGTAACCACCACACTCTTGTCCATGTCTCTTAGTCTCGTTTTTATGTCCCACAAATGTATGGAATCACGTAGTTCTTGGTTTTTTCTGATTTACTAATTTCACTCCGTATAATGTTATCAAGATCCCACCATTTTGTTGTAAATGATCCGATGTCATCATTTCTTATGGCTGAGTAATATTCCATAGTGTATATGTGCCACATCTTCTTTATCCAGTCTTCTATTGAAGGGCTTTTTGGTTGTTTCCATGTCTTGGCCACTGTGAACAATGCTGCAATGAACATGGGGCTACATGTGTCTTTACGTATGAATGTTTCTGAGTTTTGGGGGTATATACCCAGTAGAGGGATTGCTGGGTCATAAGGTAGTTCTATTTTCAGTTTTTTGAGGAACCACCATACTTTCTTCCATAATGGTTGCGCTACTTTACATTCCCACCAACAGTGAATTAGGGTTCCTTTTTCTCCACAGCCTCTCCAGCATTTGCTATTACCTGTCTTGTTGATAATAGCTAATCTAACAAGTGTGAGGTGGTATCGCATTGCAGTTTTGATTTGCATTTCTCTAATAACTAATGAAGATGAGCATCTCTTCATATATCTGTTGGCCGTTTGTATTTCTTCCTGGGAGAAGTGTCTGTTCATGTCCTCTTCCCATTTTTTTATTGGACTGTTTGTTTGTTGTTGAGTTTTATAAGTTCTTTGTAAATTTTGGATATTAGGCCCTTATCTGAGCTGTTGTTTGAAAATATCATTTCCCATTTAGTTGGTTGTCTGTTTATTTTGTTGTCAGTTTCTCTTGCTGAGCAAAAACTTTTTAGTCTGATTAGTCCCATTCATTTATCTTTGCCTTCACTTCTCTTGCCTTTGGAGTCAATGAATTTTATATTTTAAAAGGATGAGTTTCATGGTCTGTGGATTGTATCTCAAACTGTTGTTTTTAAAATGAACAAAACATTGAAACAGGCACTTCACAAAAGAGTACATCTAAATAGTCAACACCTGAAAAGATATTCAACCTCATTAATCATCAGGGATATGGAATTGAAAAGTATAATGAGATACCATTACACATGGACTGGAGTGGTTAAAATGAAAAGGACAGAAAATACCAAGTGTTGATGAGAATCTAAAACGAGGGTCAGCATACTAGGACCTACCACTTATTTTTGTACATAAACTTTTATTGGAATGCAGCTATTCATTTAAGTAATGTCTATAACTTCTTTCATGCTACAATGAGGGCTGAGTATCTGACAAAAATCTATATGGCCTATAAACCCTAAAACATTTACTATCAAGCTATTTAGTATCTAGCCCCCAACCCTTGATGTACAAGAATTCTCATACATTGCTACTGGGAGTGTAAACTGGTACAACCACTGTGGAAAACTATTGGGTAGTAGCTACTAAAACTGAACATTTATACATGCTATACACCCTATGTATTAGCTGCTGTAACAAATTACCATAGCCTTGATGGCTGAAAATAACTGAAATTCATTCTCTCATAGAGAGGCCAGAAGTCCCAAGTGAAGGTGTGACCATAAGCCTCAGAGTATTAAAAAAGTTCTTCTGAATTAATCTATCATTATAATTGTATTAGTACCCAATTGAGAAAATCAACATAAACATAATAAAATTTACATAGATATTATAAAAAATTTTACTGGAATTGTATCTCTTAATGAGATTAATTTTATTTTATGAATCTATGTATGTACTGATAGTATTAGTCAATGCACAAAGTCAATCCCTTTTATTTATTTTTAAATATAAATTTCAAGAATAAGTAGACAGAAATAGTGACCATTTTGTTATGGCAAAATCACATAATTCTTTTACCTCCTCCAGAGTTATATGCCAAAAATCCCACACTGACTTAGTAAAAATTGCTTTTAGTTATCAATTAACAACTACATTAGGTCCTCCTTCAATTTTGTTGAAAGAAAGCGGAAACTACTTATACATTGGAAAAAAGTTTGTGGCCCAATGATTTGGGTCATTCACTTTCTCAAGATCAGTATCAATTTTTCTTCTATGCACCATAGTAAGATTAGGAATGGATAAGAATTATAATTACCCAAATATTTTTTAAATTAGTGATATAGTATTAAACATTTCAATGTTAATGCACTGAAGTAAAGATCAGGTAATGAGTCAAATAACTCATAATTTCACAGTACTGAGCAAAAATATTTCTAAATACCATAACGTGAATGTCGACATCTGTGATTTCTATGGTCACAAAGGTACAGGTACTGTAAATGCTCCGTGATTTACATGGGGGCCCAGTCACACGGGCTGCTAATACCTCTCTGCTTTACAATTAGTTCCATAATTGATGAAGACGCAAAAATTTTACTTAGATGTTAAACAAAATAAAGATATGATATTCTTTCCATCCTAGTTAAACTAGGACAGCCCACGGGAATTGCAGGGTTAAGAACTCCTGGGTCACAGGAAGAAAGAAGGGAGTAATGAGAAAGAGACAAGCTAGGGGAGAAGTGAAACGGGAGCAGAGGAAGGAAGGAGGGTGGCACGAGGAATGGGATGAGGGCAAGCAAGAACTATACGTAAGTCTCTGGGCTAGGGCTAAGCACTAAGCTCAGAAGTCCACTGCCAGTGCCCTTGTTACTTCTAAGGTGGCTTTACCTGAATAAATCTTTATTATATGCAGCTTAAGTGTCTGTCACCGATAGCTTATTGGTTGCTTGCGTAACTGTACTAGCCAGTGGGGTGAAGTTGCCACAGCATTCAAATAGTCCCGCCTTCTGGCATGCCACCTCACAAACTGAGGTTAAAGATTGGAGCAATTATTATGCTGTTAAGAAATCTTAACACCAGAAGGGGTCTTTGCAATGGTACAAGACTAGAGGTTCTCCAATTGAAAAATAATGTCATAATAGCTAAGTCTTTGACTGGCTCCTCTAAAGGTGAAATACATGTCATTCCAAGAATTGATTTGGCTCCATCTCAAACAGGGTTGCCGTTTCAATTGAGACATAGACAATTTCCTGTAAAACTTGCCTTTGCTATGACCATCAATAAGTCTCAGGGCCAAACGCTTAAGCGTGTTGGCATTTTTTTACCTGAGCCTGCATTTGGACACGGTCAACTTTATGTTGCCTGTTCAAGAGTTCGTGAAAGAACGGACGTAAAATTAAAAATAATTAATGGTCCTCTGCAAGGCGAGCTTAAAAATGATGGAAAGATCTACACAGGAAATGTTGTGTACAAAGAGATCTTTGACATGTGAATTAACATTTTATTATTTAAATCACCTTTATTTATTGAGCTAGCGGTGGCTCTTAAAAAATGTACCGCCAGTGGTTTCCTTCATTGCACTCTACTTTAAGCAATTAATCAAGTAGAAGGGGGAAATCCCGTGGGGCAGTAAGCAAAGGGGCGTCCTCGCCGCCTGCCCTGGGTAATTCAGTTTGAATTAGCAGACACCTTTGCACAAATCATTTTAATTACAATTTATAATATCTAGAACAGCGGTCACTTCGTATGACCGCCGGGCTTTCTAGTGTTTCATAACAAGCCCTTCAGCGGAGCCTCACTGGCTACTCCCTTCCTCAGCCCCGTGGAGGGTCGTCCAGTGGTAGCAGCTGGGGGTGCAGACACAACCAGCATCCTCGGCGGTCTTCCCGGACGGGATGCGCCTGATCCCCGCCGACCACAGCCCCTAGTGCGTAGGGGGCCCTTCCGTCCTCCGGACCCCATCCGTCAGTCCCTGCAGGCGCCCTCTCTGTGGCCGGGCTCCCTGCGGCCCCTGCGGTTCTCCGCCCTCAGCCCCGCGCTCCTCCGCTCCTCCAGCGCCCGGCGCTGTCCGGCCGGCCTCCCGCCCTCGGCCCGCGGCCCCGGCGGCTCTTCACCCCCGCTTCCCCGTGCTCCCGATGGCGACGGCGGGTTTCCCTTCCACTCCCCCGGCCCTCTGCCCCGGCGGCGGCGGCGCAACCCCGGGCGCGCAGGGCGGCTCTTCCTCACGAGCGAGCGGAGAGCTCCCCTCACAGGAAGCCCAGTGGGCGCCCGCCTGGGGCAGCTTCTGCCGGCGCCTGTCTCCCTCGTGTGCGGGCCCCGGGAAAGATGTGCGCTCACGTGCTGGGACACGTGCTGAAGGGGCCGCTGCACAGTCGACGACCAACGAAAAGTTCCTGAACTTTCCATGGCCCGCCGCGGGAAATTCTCCTTCGGGAACGTTCTGGGCCCGCGCCGAGGCTCCGCGATCCCGTCAGTGGTTGGGAAGCATCGCGATGTTACTGGCTGTGAGCGGGCTGGTCGCCGAGAGGCCTTCTAGGGGCTCTGGACGCCCCGGAGGGACAGAGGGACGGGTGACCCAAGCCAGCCGGGGAGCACGGATAAACCTGCGGAGAAGAGCCCCGGAGGTGAAATCCTGGGAGCACAGCGGCACCAGCTCACATCCACCCCAGACCTCCATCTCTGTCTCTCCTGAGCCTCTCAGCAGCCTTTGAGTTCTCTCTAGGTTGTGCTTTGAATCACCCCCCACCCAAGGGAACCAAAGTAACCTCAATATTCCCTTCCCAACCCCTAGTGTTAAGTCTTAAAAACTTACAGAATAGGGGAATGTTCTGTAAGGATTTTTAAGGCTTCTGTTAATTTATGCAACAAATGTTTCCAATACCTGCTGGGGATTAATGATGCATAACATAATCACAGCCCCTAAAATCACAGAATCCAAATTCTTGTCAAGAAGGTACACTGACAATTGTAATGAAAGAGTTATATGTCAGGGGAAGAAAAAGAATTTATAGAAATATAGGCCAGGGGCTTCTCACCCTGCCTTGGGAAATCATGTAAAGCTTCTTAGAGAAAACTTCCAAGCTTAGCTGTGAAGGATAAATAGTGAGAGGTTTTTCTAAGCCCAGAGAGTGGACAGAGAGAATTCCAGACACAGGCAATAGCAGGTAGTAAAGCCTAAAGAGAGGTCAAAGCAGTGTGGCCTGTGGTGGCACAGAGGATAGAGCATCTACCTGGAATGCTTAGGTTGCTGGTTTGAAACCCTGGGCTTGCCAGATCAAGGCACATACAAGTAACAAGCAAGCAATGAACAACTAAAGTGAAGCCACTGTAATTCTCACTTCACCCTCCCTCCTTTCTCTGTGAAATCAATAAATAAAATCTTTTAAGAGAGTTCAAAGCATAATTCATAATGAAAGCTAATGTAAAAAATTCAATATAACTGTTGGGACAATGCAAGGAAGCAATTAGGAATATTGGCTCTGGAAGTTGATTATCTGAGTTTAAATCCCAGCTCTGCCACTTACCACCATTGAGAAACAAAGTGATGTGATACAGCGAGAAGGCAGCTCATGAAGGATGTTGATAAGCCATAGTAAAGGATTTGTACTTTATCCTAAAAGCAACAGAGACACATTGGAAGTGATTGATGTAATCAGATTTCTGCTTCATAAATATTGATTTCTTCCCAAACAGAAGAATGAGGGAATTCATCACCACTAGGCCCTTCTTACAAGAATTGCTAAAGGGAGTTCTTCAAGCTGAAACAAAGGACACCAATTAGTAACCAGAAAATACATGAAAATTTAAAATTAACTGGTAAAAGTAAATATACAGTCAAATTTGCAGAATTACAAGCCTGTGATGATGGTGTATAATTCACTTTGAAGTCCAGTGTAAAGACTAAAAAACAAAAGTGTTAAAAGTAACTATATCTATAGATTCTTTCAATAGGTATGCAACATGAAAAGATGTAAATTATTACAAAACAACATAAAATATGCCAGGGGGAAGGACAATTAAATATGTGGAGCTTTTTTATGCATTGAGGTTAAGCTGTTATCAATTTAAAGTAGACTGTTTAAGATATATTATGAGCCTGACCTGTGGTGGTGCAGGGAATAAAGCATCATCAACCTGGAAACTCAGAAGTCACTGGTTCAAAACCCTGGGCTTGCCTGGTCAAGGCACATATGGGAGTTGATGCTTCTTGCTCCTCCCTCTTTTCTCTCTCTCTCTCTCAAAATGAATAAATAAAATAAAAAAACTAAACATTAAAAAAAGTATTATGAAAACCTCATAGAAACCACAAAGCAAATCCTATTACATTAAAGATAAAGAGAAAAGAATCAACACATACTAGTACAAAAAGTCATTAATTCACAAAGGAAGATAACAAGAGAGGAACAAACTACAAAACAAACAGAAAACAACAAAATGGCAACAGTAAGTCCTTATCTACCAGCAATTATTCTAAATGTAAATGGTTAAATTCTTCAGTCAAAATAGAGAGGCTGGACAGATTAAAAAACACAAGACCCAGCTATATGCTGCCTATAGGAGACTCACTTTACTTTAAGAACAGTCATGGACTGAAAGGGAAGAAATGAGAAAATAGGTATCATGCAAACAGAAACCAAAGCAAGAGAAGGGATAGCTATACTTAGCTATATTTGTATCAGGCAAAAGCCAAAACAAGAGACTAAAAAGATCATAACATAATGATAAAATAGTTAATTCACCAAGAGCTACAACAATTGTGAACTATAACTGCTCACAAACATTAGGAACTATTTTATTACTTCATATTCATTTTTGAAATATCCCCTAATTCTGCTCACAAAAATCAGAGGATATTTTATTACTTCATATTCATTTTAAAATATACTCTAATTTTTGTGAGCAATATATATATGCACCCACCATCAGAGTAGCTAAATATATTATACCATTAATTATTAACAGATTTAAAAGCAGAAAAAGACAGCAATAGAATAATAGCCAAACCCATAGAATGTACAACACTAAGAGTGAACCCTAATATAAACTATAGACTTTGGGTGATTACAATGTGTCAATGTAGGTTCTATTACATTGGGGAACAAAATTTTTGTTGCATCCACAAAAACACTTGTTCTTATCTAATTCGAGTGTGCTGATCTCAAATCTGACATTAGTTTTTCTCTATAAGCTACAGTTTTTTTGAAATTCAAGATTTTAGGTTTTCATCCTATTGTAAAATTTTCAGCATTTAATTTAACATAATGAAGTAGAATGTCTTCTTGGACATCATCTTTGTGAAAATATAATTTATATAATGCAGTAAATATACTAATACAGTAAAAGATATGATTGCATCAGAATTTGTCTGCAATTTCAAAATAGAACATATTAAAACACTTATTTTAATCATAAAATTTGTGCAAAACTTATTTAAATTCTATTAAGGCAAAAATTTGTGTTTGTAGTTCTTGCATTATGTACTTGTTGAGGACAATCTCATTTGATGCTCCAGCAGTAGTTTGCTCGTCACTAACAGCTCCAAGATTTTCTGGAAACTTACCAAGGTGACTGTTCAGGAAGTGAATCTTAATGCTCATGTTCCATCCAATGTCGCAGAAAGCCAACAGCATCCTTTGAACCAGAAGTTCATAATTTTCTGCTTTTTTGTTGCCAAGGAAGTTCTTTGTAACTGCCACAAAAGACTGCTATGCTGCTTTATCCTCCTATTCATCTTCCTGGCAAATTCTTCGTCACGTGTGAGGGTTCAAATTTGAGGTCCATCAAATACACCTGCTTTTATCTTCTCAAAAGACAAGGCAGGAAAAGCAGAAATAATATGTTGAAAGCATTCACTTTCTCTATTCAAAGCCTGAACAAACTGCTTCATTAAGCCAAGTTTGATGTGAAGTGGGGGGAAAATGATCCTGTCTCGATTAACTACAGGTTCATTCACAATATTTTGCATCCCTACTTCCAGAGCTTCACTTTTGGCCACTCCTTCTGTGTCCAGTGTTTCTCCCGAGCTCGGCTGTCCCATAAACACAGAAAGCAAGGATACTTCGTGATACCTCTCTGTTGTCCTAGCAAGAAATTTATCATTTTAAGATCTACACAAATGATCCAGTAATGCTTCTCATACTTCAGAAAGTCAAGGACAATTTTTATATCATTCTTACTAAGTCATTCAATTCGAGTTGGCTAAACTGCTGAAGGGCTAATGACTGCTTAGCATCAGAAGAAGACCCTTCAGATTCTACCATTTCCTCATGCATCTTATCAAAATACACTTGATCACCATGTTCACTTTCTTCGTCCTTAGAAGAAATAACACCATTGAAAACTGGAACTGGGAGTGTCTCAGAGTGTGGGATAGGTTGTATTGCTGAAGGAATATTAGGATATGCGATCATATGCTATTTTTTCTTGCTGATGCCCTTTGTATGGATCAGACAGAAATAACAGTCTCTGCTGTGGTCCTTAGGTTCACACCAAACCATGGGAATACCAAAAGGCATACCTTTGCGTTTTCCTTTTGTCCAGTCACGAAGCATTTCCTCACAATTATGACACACAATATGAGGAGCCCAATTTTTGTCTTGATCGCCAAAGGGAACTTGAAAATAGGCAATATATGCACGTGTCACAAATGATGAAATATTGCGCCTTTGACCTTGAAGTGTGTAACAGCCACATATATAACGGAAGGTGTCAGGACTATTCTTACATTGACGCCTACTCGAAGAAGCCATGATTCAATCTTAAAACAAAATAAGAGAGTGTTTTTATCAGATAATAATTTTTTACATGTAAAAACAACTACAATTATGTAAAAGTGATGTTTGTAAAACATTAATTGCCTTGTGGTTATGTTCAATTCAAGAGTCGTTGCCCTTTAACTCCAATTTAAAAACCAACGCATACCATTAACTGTAACAAAATGAAATTAAAATTGCATAAAAACTAGAGCATGCATCAAAAAACAGACTTCAGATTTGGAATCAGCGATGCAGAAATATATAGAAACAGTTCTAAAACCTCATGCAGCAGAAAAATGAAAAAAAAAAGTGTTCCCCAGTGCTATATATAACAAATGTAACACCCTGGTAGGACCATTGATAATGAAGAAGTCTATGCATATGTGAGTCAGAGGTTATATGGAAAATCTCTGTACTTTCATCTCAGTTTTGCTGTGAGCCTTAAACTACTCTAAAAAATAAAGTCAATTTTTTTTTTTTTGTATTTTTCTGAAGCTGGAAACGGGGAGAGACAGTCAGACAGACTCCCGCATGCGCCCGACCGGGATCCACCTGGCACGCCCACCAGGGGCGACGCTCTGCCCCTCCAGGGCGTCGCTCTGCACAACCAGAGCCACTCTAGTGCCTGGGGCAGAGGCCAAGGAGCCATCCGCAGCACCTGGGCCATCTTTGCTCCAATGGAGCCTCGGCTGCGGGAGGGGAAGAGACAGACAGAGAGGAAGGAAGGGGGGTGGAGAAGCAAATGGGCGCTTCTCCTATGTGCCCTGGCTGGGAATCGAACCCAAGTCCCCCGCACGCCAGGCCGACGCTCTACCGCTGAGCCAACCGGCCAGGGCAAAAATAAAGTCAATTTTAAAAAATGAAATTTTAACAAAGATCTAGCTCTGTGCTGAAAATAATAGAGAAACAAAATAAGACTGGAGTCAGGGAAAATAGAGTCAAAGAAGCCAAGGCCATCATGAATGAACCAATGAAGTCCCTTGTGTATATGTTTTCAATCTTGTTAATGAAGCAGTTAATTTCAATATATCATCCCATGCTTGCTAAAAAATTTTCAGTTTTGACTGGATGCTTGGAAATTTGTTTTCCTTGATTGCAGATAATCTGCAAACTGAGAAAACGTCCTGTTGGTTCCTTCATCTAAATATGTTTTTCTGATTTTATAACACACAGTTGTCACTGACTCCCACATCCTTGGTTCCATGGGTTCAAAGAGACTGAGTCACTTGGATGCCCAATACAAAAGGCCTTACACACTTTGTTTAGTCTATTTGGTCTAGCAGAACAGATACATATTTCTCAATCTTCTCTCCAAAATACAGGGTTATATAGGTCTTGTTTTGGCCCATGATAAGTAAGTTCCTATCAAGGCACGTGCCCCCAGTTCCTCTTATACCAGCCCAGTTCTCTGCCTCCTAGTGGCCCAAAAAACATGTCCTTGTTTTCCTTCCTCTTGGCTTCCTTGGTCTTTCCCAACACTGTATAGTACAAAAAGCTCAAATCTTGTTCCATCATGTTTTTCCTCCTGCTTTTGTTTCTCCTCCCTTTCCAAATTGTCTCTTTTCCTCATTATTCCCAAAAGGAATGACTCAAGATCACACATTCTCAAATATGGAGACAAATCTTTATTAATTAGAATTTCTCACAAAGGAAAAGGTAACACCATATTTCCCCATGTATAAGACGCACCCTTTTTCAAAAAAACTTGGGGTCTGAAAACTGGGTGTACCTTATACAGTGGTTGTGGCATTTCAAATGCCATCTATGGAACTGAGGGCGAGGCAATATATGAAGACAGTGATTCATCATCAGACACAGGTGAGGACAAGCTAATGGATGAAAGTTTTGACAGTGATGAGGAGTTGCATGAATTTTATGATGAATAAAACTTGAGTTCAATAACTTTATGTAATACATTTTTTTTTCAAATTTAGGGCCCCCAAATTAAGGTGCATCTTATACCTGGGGAAATACAGTAGCTCATAGCTACCCATGTAATTAATCCACTGCCTGTTCTCCAGGCAGATGAACACCAGGAAGCTAGAAGCCCTGGATGCTAGCTTTGGCTCTTAGGTTAATTTCTCAGACCCCAGATAAATAACACTGCTGAGATTCAAATCCCCACTCTACCACTTACTTGCTGTTTAACATTGGGCAAGTTAAACTTAGCCTCTTTGTATTTTGTTTCCCCATTTGTGATGTGTAGATAATCAGTCCTGTCTAATAAGGTTGCTACGAGGATTAAGTGACTTGATACATGTAAAATACTGAACAGAATCAAGAATCTGGTAAGAATTCAATATGTGTTAGTTCCTACTTCATGAAAGGCACTTGAACTATAGGACTGAGTGAATTAGAAAAGGCCCTTGTTCTCCTGTACACTTTACATCTTAAAAAGGGAAAAAGATAATGCACAAGTAAATAGAGTTAATTACAGATGTGATAATGTTATAAACAGAATGATGGAATGGGAATGGTGACATTAGATAACATGGTTATATAAGGAAGAAAGAGGAGAAGGAATTAATATTGCAAGGATCTAGACTAGAGCAGGATAGTCAACCTTTTTATACCTACCTCCCACTTTTGTATCTCTGTTAGTAGTAAAATTTTCTAACTGCCCACCAGTTACACAGTAATGGTGATTTATAAAGTAGGGAAGTAACTTCACTTTATAAAATTTATAAAGCAGAATTACAGCAAGTTAAAGAGCATAATAATTACTTAACAAGTACTTTATGTCAGATTTTTGCTAGGTTTGGCAAAATAAATCTTTATAAAACAACTTACTATAGTTAAATCTATCTTTTTATTTATACTTTGGTTGCTCCGCTACCGCCCACCATGAAAGCTGGAACGCCCACTAGTGGGCGGTAGGGACCAGGTTGACTACAACAGCAAATGCAAAGACTTTGAGGCTGGGAAAGTGTGGAGCTCTAGAAATGGGGAGAAGGCCAGAGTGGCTGAAGATTGGTGAGCTCAGAGGAGAGCTATAGAAGCCAAGATTCAGGCAAAAACCTGATGATGTGCGCCCTGTTAAAAGGCTAAATTTATTCTAAATACCATGGGAATTCATTGGGGAACTTTAATTAGGAGAATATCAGATCTATGTTTTTAAAAGACCCTTGCTAGATCTCTAAGGAATGAACAGCTCAAGGGCAACCTGCCCAGTTTACAAAACTTTAGCACTGCCCAAGAACTTAAAGGTCATCAAAGTTCATCTCCAAAATCCCTCCCAGCTCTAACAATCAGTGTTTCTATGCTGAAATTGAAAAAAGAGAACCTTGATTTCTTTAATTTCTCAGTAACACAATCAAAGAACATAGTTTCATTATTCCTCTTTACCACTGTGACATTGGTTTTGAACAGTTGAGTTCTGTCAAGTAAATGCTTTTAATTGTTCTCATTTCTTGCTTCCAAATTCCCAATGTTAATCAACAATATTCCACTAATAAAGTGTCCAACACTAAAAACAGCATCCCAGGTCCTATCTCATTAGGGCAGTGGTAGTCAACCTGGTCCCTACTGCCACTAGTGGGCGTTCCAGCTTTCATGGTGGGCGGTAGCCGAGCAACCAAAGTATAAATAAAAAGATAGATTTAACTATAGTAAGTTGTTTTATAAAGATTTATTCTGCCAAACTTAGTGAAAATCCAACATAAAGAGCTTGGTAAGTAATTATAATTATGTGCTTTAACTTGCTGTAACTCTGCTTTATAAATTTTATAAAGTAAAGTTACTTCCCTACTTTATAAATCACCATTACTGTGGAAACAGTGGGCAGTTAGAAAATGTTACTACTATCAGAGATACAAAAGTGTGCGGTAGGTATAAAAAGGCCGACTACTCCTGCACTAGGGCCAAACAAAAAGAGACATTATCTTCCTGCTTTGTGACAAGAGGCCAGTGTCATACTTTTCTCGTAATATTATGCAATAGACCTATATCTAATTTGCCATTTAGCATAATCCTTGGGTCTCTAATAGCTGTTACTATTTTTCAGGTGTTGCCCTCCCCATAAAAATTTTTCTTTCCAATTACTTTTCTCCAGATGCCTCTACTTGAAATTTTTCCAAGTTGAGTGTCATTCTCCTTGCCATATTGTTTATGCTTTATATAATTTCTTTGGCTTTCCTGGTGTTTGCTGCATATCCTCTTTTGGGGTCATCTTCGAATTTCATTTATATGTTTGTGGACAGGATGTAGCTGGAGGGAAATTGTTGAGGGATTCATCTTCTCTGCTCTTTTATTAGTTAGGAGCTGGTTCTAGAAATGGAGACAGACCCCTTCATCAAAAGTAGAAATCACCTCTGCTCTTTTTTATGCACACACACCTGTATACACGTGCATGCCCAAAAATGTTCTCAATTCTCTAAAACTCTCTCTTTAAAACAACTAACAACAGCAACAACAACAAAAACTCCTTGCCATAATATAGAACAAAACCTCTATATCAGAAGTTCCTAACGTAAGGATCATAAATATGATGCCAGTGTGGTTCACGTGTAATTGTATTCACAACATATTCACATTATCATGCCCTTGAGTACATGTGCAGTTTTCTAGCAAAAAACCTCAGAGCTTTTATTAGAAACTCCCAGGAGTGTGTAAATCCAAAAGAGATTAAGCATACTTTTTTAGCCTGACCTGTGGTGGCGCAGTGGATAAAGCATCGACCAGGAAATGCTGAGGTCGCCGGTTCGAAACCCTGGGCTTGCCTGGTCAAGGCACATATGGGAGTTGATGCTTCCTGCTCCTCCCCCCTTCTCTCTGTCTCTCTCTCCTCTCTCTCCCTCTCTGTCTCTCTCTCTCCCTCTCTCTCTCCTCTCTAAAAATGAATAAATAAAAAAAATTTAAAAAAAAATAAAAAGAATACTTTTTTATGTCATTGTTTCTCAAAAGGTGAGTCAACTGTATTGGAATCACAGTAGAAGCTTGTTAAAATGCAGATTCTTGGGTCCTGTTCCAGATCCATAGAATCAAAATTGACACAGGAATGTGCCTTTTTAAAATTAAATGTAAATTATTTTTAATAGAAGTTTATGTTAACTATATCCATTTTAAAAGATCAAAAGGAGAAAGTTTCTCTCCCACCCTTGTTTCTCAGGTACCAGTTTTTCTTCACAGAGGCAACCTAGTCATCCAATATTACTAGTTTCCTGTGTATTCTTTTGGAATCTATTTTAAAAGATCAAACCTCCTAGTTATTTTTATGCCTAATAAAATTTGAGAATCATTGCTTTATAAAGAAAATAATGAATATTCGCCTGCATTAAAAACTGTCTTAATCAGATTGACTTTCCCCTGCCCATCCAAGAAGCAGATTATCCTAAAATACAGCACTCAAGCCAATCACATATGAATAACTTTGAAAATTTCTCCATCTTCTCATGGTAAAAAAAAAAAATCTTCAATATTTTTAATTGTTTGGCTGGAAGTTACCACCTCTGCTTCCAGCATTTTGTGACCAAGTCTGGTACCCCACACTGGATTTAGTTTAATAATCTGATTAGCTGGTGACCAAAGTGGGATTCACTTTCTGACTGCCTAGATGCTGGGGATTAATCATTACCATAGAAAATTCTTGATCTTTTTTCGGGAGAAGGGGGACCTCCCTGCCCTAGGCAGGAGCTTCACTTACTAACTGATAGAAATGCTTGTATCTCAGAAATATTGTACACACAATTAATGGTTTATTGTAAACATTAATAAGTCCAGAATGCCTTACTCCTGCTTGACTGGGGAGGATGCTCTATCTCCATGCTTCTGTCTGAGTGGGGTCCACGGCTTCAAGCAGAGTAAAGGAGGGGGGATAGTGTTTTCAGATATGAAGCATGTTTGAATATATGTTCATATAAGAGCAGATGTACTTTAGATGCCAGCTCAAAACTTTAGCCCCATTTCACCCCATTTCACACCTGAAAGGCTAACAAATAGTGAAAAGATAATCAAAGTTGTTAGGAATAAGAGACATTCAAATTTTAAAAATGAGATAGCACTTCATACTCATCAACTTGGCCAAATTTGGAAATACTAATTTCAGGCTAGGATATGGGAAAACAGGAAACTTTAGGCACTGCTGGTGGAGAGTATTCTGGCTATACCAAGTGAAATTAGGTATGTGTGACCCAAGAATCTCATCGTGGGTACATCCCAGAGAAATCCCTCACAGGTCCAGTAGGGAATGGTTAAGAATTTCACTGTGGCTTGGTGGTGGTGGCAAGTTGATTGTAATCTAACTATTTATCTCTAAGGGAACAGATGAAAATAAAATTGTGGCTATCCACTGTGGAAGACCACCCAGAATTTAGAAACATCAAACCAAGCATATGTTCAGCAACACAGACAGATTTATAAACATAGTGTTGAGTGAAAATGCAAGAAACAGAACAAGTTCTATAGCACATTTTATGAAAATTAAAAGTATGTACATAGACCAAAAGTATATAAATGGTTGCTAAATGCTGGAGCAGGGGATGGGTTTTCTTTGGGGAGTGATAAAAATATTCTAGCCTGACTTGTGGTGGCACAGATGATAAAGTGTTGATCTGGAATGCTGAAGTTGCCAGTTCAAAACCCTGGGCTTGCCTGGTCAAGGCACACGAGGGAAGAAACTACTATGAGATGATGCTTCCTGCTCCTCCTCTCTCTCTCCTCTATCTAAAAAATCAATAAATAAAAATTTTTAAAAATATATTCTAGAAGTATATAGGATGATGATTGTACAACTTTATGCATATACTGAACACCACTGAATTATGTAATTCAAAGGGTGAATTTTAAGGTATGTGAATCACATCTCAATAAAAGAAAAACAAACACAAACCAATACTGTATATTTTACAAAGATACTTAGCTATAGAAAAGCATATCAAAATACAGGAGTGGCTGCCTGAATGAGAAGGAGATAGGATTAGGGATTTGGATGGGGAGGAGGCCTTTCCATAGCCCATTAACTGAGAAAGATGATTAACTCAGTCCTCTATGCCTGTAGTAAAACCAATGAACAACAATAACGATAATAACACAGGGTAAGAAGAGGAAAGGAAAAATATATATACAGTTTTAATAAGGGAAAATAATTGCACTATAGTGAGGAAGGAAAGGAAGCAGTATTTTAATTGTAGAAATGTTAGAAGTACAACTATGTAGAATCATGTATGTAAATGGGCAAAAAGTATAATAGCTGTAGTGTAGTGTACTGTGATGTTGTGGCAGCATTTCTGCCACTGGTTGTATAATCTTGGCCACCAAAGTACTTAATTTCTCTGTAGCTCAGCTTCATCAATTAAAGTGGAAATGATAATCATAATACCTACTTTCAAAGGTGCTTATGAGAATTAAGTAAGTTAATATACACTGATATAGAGTGGACCTTATATAAGGGTTACCTGGTATTACTGTTTTTCTAACTTTTTATTTATTTATTTTTGATTGATTTTAGAGAGAGGGGAAGGGAGAGAGAAAGAGAGAAAGAAACATCAATTTGTTCTTCCATTTATTTATACAGTCACTGGTTGATTCTTATATGTGCCCTGACCAGGGATCAGACCCATAGCCTTGGCATATCGGGATGATGCTCTAACCAACTAAACTATCTGGCCCAGGCATATTTTTCTAACTTTTTAAACTGTAGACTCTAGACTCAGACTGTGTGTCTAATTAGGCCCCACTATCCATTAATGATATGACTTTCACAAACTTACCCAGTTAGAGTCTCATTTTTCTTTCATCTATTGTGAGGATAAAAACAGATATTTGGCACATAGTAAGCCCTCAGTAAATGTTAACTGATTATATTATTAAAAATATTATTAATACATTGTCATAGTTTTAAAAGTAGTACAAAAAGAAATAGAAGACACAAAATATGACATTTTTATGTTCTTCTTAATGTATAATTCTTCCATTTACATTAAATTTCATTTTGGGGTCTAATCTTCCCAGATCTTCTTCTCTAGTTATATGTGGCACTTTGAACATGTCTTTCATAGGAATAATTAATTAATTAGGTAGGTAAGCAATTTCTAGTTCATCTCTGTCATCCATAGTAGAATGAAGGCTCCATGAAGTCAAGGATGATATCTGTCTATGTCCAATATCTAGCACATGGCTTGGTACTTTGTTGACTAACAAATATTTGTTGAATCAATGAACAAGCAATGAAAAAAAAACCATTTTAACATATGCTAAAATAGCAAAGTCAGGAGATTAGAGGCAAGCTTCATTCCTCCATCTGTCTGGGACTTGAGGAGTTGCTCATTTTGTAAGCTTGGAAGACGGTCAACATTCCCATTCTGGGGAGCTATTTTGGCATCTCTTCCGTAGTCGAGTCACACTGCCTGAACCTGTAACTGAGCCCTTTCAGTTACAGCAGAACACTGGAAACCCAGTACTTTTCCAGAATTTCCTGTTCACTAAAGGAAAAGTACTCAGTCTCTCCAGATTATCTTCAGCCAGCTAATTCACATTAGCCCCTACCCACTGACTCATGAAAAGGTAGTGACCTTAAAACTGTCTTTCATTTCACAGTTGAGGAAATGGACCCAGAAAAGTGGATCGACTTTCCAAAGCCTAACACTTGCTAATAACTGGTGCTAGAGCTGGTGCAACTGGAAGTAGAATCATTCTTACATTCTTTCTCTCACTCTCTCTCTCTCTCTATAATACATATATATGTAATAGTATCATTCTTTAAAACTATCTTTATGAAAGAATTTTTATTATATTAGGGAAAATGTTCTTGATATGTTGTGACAAAAGCAGACTAGAATTGTATGTATAACATATATTTAAATATAAAGTATACAAATACATGTGTGTATTTCTCAGTTATCTGTCTATGTAGAAAATTTTAAGGATGCCATAATATTAACAGTGTTTATTTTGAGTTAGTGGAGTTACAGTTTATTTTTACTTCTGCTTTTCTGCATCAAAAATGTACCTTCAATGAGCTTGGAGTTTTTTTTTGTTTGTTTGTTTGTTTTTGTTTTTTTGTATTTTTCTGAAGCTGGAAATGGGGAGAGACAGTCAGACAGACTCCCACATGCGCCCAGGATCCACCCGGCACGCCCACCAGGGGCGATGCTCTGCCCACCAGGGGGCGATGCTCTGGCCCTCCAGGGCGTCGTTCTGCCGCGACCAGAGCCACTCTAGCGCCTGGGGCAGAGGCCAAGGAGCCATCCCCAGCACGCGGGCCATCTTTGCTCCAATGGAGCCCTGGCTGCGGGAGGGGAAGAGAGAGACAGAGAGGAAGGGAGAGGGGGGTGGAGAAGCAAATGGGCGCTTCTCCTATGTGCCCTGGCCGGGAATCGAATCCGGGTCCCCCACACACCAGGCTGACGCTCTACCGCTGAGCCAACTGTCCAGGGCTAAGCTTGTAGTTTTTTATAACCAAATTTAGCTTTTAAATTCCTGATCTGATACTTTTGAAAGGTTTTATTTTGATACTGGTCAGCACTGCAGGGTGAGGGAGCATCAACCTCGAGTTCAAAGACATTTTACTGGTCATTTAATATAATCTGTAAAATGGGGTGATTATATTGACTTCACAAGGCTATTGTGTAAATGAAATAATAAATATGAAATTCGTTTGTAACTCTAAAACTTGATAAAGGTATTAGGTGGTATTATAATGATGATAAAGTCCCTTGGCCTAAAAGGGGTGAGAAAACCCTTACGATTACGTACATTTGTGCTGAGAAGCTTTGGGTTGAGAGAAGAGAGAGATCTAACTGTCAAGAGAAAAGTGAGAGCTTTCCCCCCCCAACACTTAAGGGAAACAATCACATGCCTGACCCCACTTCTCTCTTTCCCCTATTCATCAAATAAATGCCTCAATGTTCCCCCTTTAAATTAAATCATCCATCTATCGCATAAGCAGCCCATACCAGAGGCAGCTTGTAGTGGACAAGATGTAGTGTATTTTAAGGCAATAGCAGACTGTGACCAGCAGCCTACAAAGGTCTCTATAGTCCCAAACAAAAAAGGAGCTATTTCCACTCTGTATGATTAGCTTGTTATGAAGAAAAGGTAACTTTTTTTTATTTTTCTTTAGCAAGAGAGACAAACAGGAAGAAAAAGAGATGAGAAGCTGGCTCAAGCCAACAACCTTGGGCTTCAAGCCTACAATCATGGGGTCATGTCTGTGATCCCATGCTCAAACTTGTGACCACAACGCTCAAGCTGGTGAGCCTACACTCAAGCTGGCAAGCCCACACTCAAGCTGGCTACCTTGGGGTTTCAAACCTGGATCCTCATCATCCCAGGCCAACGCTTTATCTCTATCTACTGCACCACTGCCTGGTCAGGCAAAAAGAAGGTAACTTTTAACTGTGGCCGTTTGTATTGAGCTTTATCCTCTGCAAGGTTTTCTTAATAAATATCTTTGGGGTCTCACACATTCTATGGAAAATAAGATTTCAACAAAGCAAAGATGTCTTAATTTAGTAAGAGGTACCAAAGGTAATATGCCAAATAAATCTTACTTTTATATTTTAAAAAGTAATACAGACTTATGGTAAATTTAGTCAAGAGAAATGAAATGTATGTTCACATAAAAACCTGCACATGAACATTTATAGCTGCTTTATTTGTAATTGCCCAAAACAAGAAATAACTCAAATATTCTTTAACTAATAAATAGATAAACTGTAATACAGGGGTCCCCAAACTTTTTACACAAGGGGCCAGTTCACTGTCCCTCAGACCGTTGGAGGGCCGGACTATAAAAAAAACTATGAACAAATCCCTATGCACACTGCACATATCTTATTTTAAAGTAAAAAAACAAAACGGAAACAAATACAATATTTAAAATAAAGAACAAGTAAATTTAAATTAACAAACTGACCAGTATTTCAATGGGAACTATGGGTTTGCTTTTGGCTAATGAGAAGGTCAATGTGCTCCTCTCAATGACCACCAATGAAAGAGGTGCCCCTTCCGGAAGTGCAGTGGGGGCCGGATAAATGGCCTCAGGGGGCCGCATGAGGCCCGCGGGCCGTAGTTTGGGGACCCCTGCTGTAATACATCCATATAATGGAATACTACCCAGCCATAAAAAGGAATGAACTCTTAATAAACACAATATGGATAACTCTCAAATGCATTATGCCAACTAAGATAAGCCAGATCCAAAAGGCTGCATTATTGTGTTATTCCAATATATGACATTCTGGAAAAGGAAAACTATAGGGGAGGCCAACTCGATTGTTGCCAGAGGATGCGATGAAGGGAGGATTGACTGCAAAGAGACAATGAGGGCAAAAATTGGGGGGTAATGGCACTATTCTTGATTGTGATGGTTATATGAATATGCATTTGTCAAAACTTACAGAATAGTAAAGCAAAAAGTGAATTTTACAACATAAATTTTAAAAATAAATGCACAAACGTGAAAATAAAGTAACAGGCCCATGGTGAAATCAAACAATACAAGGAATTCAGTAAAAAGTTTTTCTCTCAGATATTTGTGGTGATAGAATAATAGTTTTGTATTTTCATATCAGTGATGGTTAGAGAAATCTACATGTGTGATAAAATGTCAGAACTATACCCAGATTATACCAATATCAATATCCTATTTTTGGTATGACAATATAGTTAAGATATAACAATGGGGACCTAACTGGTGTTGGCACAGTGGATAGAGTGTCCGCCTGGGACACTGAGGTCCCACTTTCAAAACTCTGAGGTCGTGGGCTTGAGCATAGGCTTATCTGGCTTGAGCTTGAGCTGGGGTTATCGGCTTGAGTGTGGCATCATTGAAATGATCTCATGGTTGCTTGCTTAAGCCTAAAGGTTGCTGGCTATAAGTCCAAGGTTACTGGCTTGAGCAAGGGGTCACTGGCTCAGCTGGAGTGTGTGGTCCACTCTCCTCCCCACCAAGGCATGTATAAGAAGCAATCAATGAACAACTAAAGTGCCGCAAGTTGATGCTTCTCATCTCTCTCCCTTCTTGTCTCTCTCTCCCTCTAAAAAAAGGTAAAAGAAGAAATAACCATAAAGGGGAAACTGGGTAAAGGGTACTGGGATCTCTATATTATCTGCAATTTCCTGTGTGTGTGTGTGTGTGTGTGTGTACATGCGCACGTCTGTGTATTTTAAATACCTTTCAGCTAAGCTTCCAGACTCTAGTCCTGCTCCCCAGAGGTGAACACTATTACAAATGTATTTCATATCCTTGGCATATTAAATCTAATATCTTATATATGTGTGTGTACATATAAAATTGTACATGAATACTTTTAACACAAACAGTAGCATATTGTATACATTGTTCTGCACCTTGCCACTTTTCAACTCCGCAGATTTTTCCATATCACAAACATGTGGATACATGTTCTTTTTTCCTGCTGCATAGTATTCTATCGCACAGTGGTATCATGATTTACTACAACAGTTTCTTACTAATGTACAATTGAATCTTAAGGCATTGAATTTAGGTAATTAAGAAAACTTTAAATATCCAAGATCAGCTGGAGTAGAGACCAAATACAAAGTTTTCAAATTCAAGGCTTAACTCCAGAATATCTTTTGACCAGAAGGGGGAACGCTAGTGGCAAAACAAGCAAAATGATGGGAAATTTCCCGGGCCAATAGGGAAGCAGAGGGTCCAGCAGGGAATTATTGCCGGGTATGCCTTGGAGCGCCCTACTGCTTAAGTAGGAGGCCATGCTCCAAGCCAAGATTTCTCCAGGCTGCAGCTCAGATATACCAAAGTGCGTCGGCGTTACGCACCGTGAGATGATAGATGACCATCTCCACCCTCCGGCCGGGGCCTTCTACCCAGGCAGGGTTTGAAACCCCACCACCACCAGGCCACGAGCGAGCGCAGGGGGCGTACACGTGGTGACCTGCCTGGGGCCGGTTCCCGGCTCTGGCTCCTCCTCCCTCCTGCTCTCGCTCTGCTTTCTGCAGTATCACGTGCAGCCGCGCCGGGTGCAGGATGGCGGCAGCGGCAGCTGCGCTGGGTGTAAGACTACGGGACTGCTGCAGCCGGGGAGCTGTGCTCCTTCTCTTCTTCTCCCTGTCCCCTCGGCCCCCGGCCGCCGCCGCCTGGCTGCTGGGCCTAAGGCCCGAGGACACCGCTGGAGGCCGCGTATCCCTGGAGGGGGGTACCCTACGCGCTGCAGAAGGCACCAGCTTCCTCCTGCGCGTCTATTTCCAGCCCGGGCCCGCTACGCCCGCGGCGCCGGTGCCCGCACCCACCCTTTCCCCGGGGGAGAACGGCACCGGCGACTGGGCTCCGCGGCTCGTGTTTATTGAGGAGCCCCCGGGCGGGAGCGGCTTGCCGCCCAGTGCTATCCCCACGCGCCCGCCAGGGCCGCAGCGCTGCCGCGAGCAGAGCGACTGGGCGTCGGACGTGGAGGTCCTGGGGCCCCTGCGCCCCGGAGGCGTGGCGGGCTCGGCTCTAGTCCAGGTGCGGGTGCGGGAGCTACGCAAGGGCGAGGCAGAGCGGAGCGGCGCGGGCGGTGGCGGGAAGCTCTTTTCCCTGTGCGCCTGGGACGGGCGCTCCTGGCACCACCACGGCGCAGCTGGCGGCTTCCTGCTGCGCGTCCGCCCGCGACTCTACGGCCCGGGCGGGGACCTGCTGCCCCCCGCGTGGCTGCGGGCGCTTGGGGCGCTCTTGCTGCTCGCCCTTTCTGCCCTGTTCAGCGGCTTGCGCCTGAGCCTGCTCTCGCTGGACCCGGTGGAGTTACGGGTGCTGCGGAACAGCGGCTCGGCCGCCGAGCAGGAGCAGGCGCGCCGCGTGCAGGCGGTGCGCGGCAGGGGAACCCATCTGCTCTGCACGCTGCTTCTGGGCCAAGCCGGAGCCAATGCTGCCCTGGCCGGCTGGCTGTACACCTCGCTGCCGCCGGGCGTCGGGGATCCGGGGGAAGATTACGGCGAGGCGGGGATTCACTTCCCGTGGCTGCCGGCACTCGTGTGCACTGGCGCCGTGTTCCTGGGTGCGGAAATCTGCCCGTATTCGGTGTGTTCCCGGCATGGGCTGGCCATCGCCTCGCACAGCGTGTGCCTGACCCGGCTCCTGATGGCAGCCGCTTTCCCCGTGTGTTACCCTCTGGGCCGCCTGCTGGACTGGGCACTGCGCCAGGAGATCAGCACTTTCTACACGAGGGAGAAGCTGCTGGAGACGCTGCGGGCCGCGGACCCCTACAACGACCTGGTGAAGGAAGAGCTCAACATCATCCAGGGTGCCCTGGAGCTGCGCACCAAAGTTGTGGAGGAGGTCCTGACCCCTCTCGGAGACTGCTTCATGCTGCGCTCTGACGCCGTGCTGGACTTCGCCACGGTGTCCGAGATTCTGCGCAGTGGCTACACTCGCATTCCCGTGTACGAGGGCGACCAGCGGCACAACATTGTAGACATTCTGTTTGTCAAGGACTTGGCCTTCGTGGACCCCGACGACTGCACCCCACTCCTCACCGTCACCCGTTTCTACAACCGGCCCCTGCACTGCGTCTTCAATGATACTCGTCTGGACACGGTGTTGGAGGAGTTTAAGAAGGGTGAGCAGTGATCTATCTCCCTCTTCAACTTCTACCCCCATCGGAAATAGTACCTTTTCCTAAGCCGGTGAGGCTTCAGGTACCCAAAGCAGTTCTCCTGTGGTACCATAAAACTCAAGATAGACCCCATCTCGTGACTCCCTGCTCTTTTCATTTCACTTCTCCCTACTTCCTTTGCAGCTGACTGAGCTCCAAGCCTCTTCCCCCTGACTTGATTCATAAGATGCCCTATATTTCTCCTCATTTCATTCCAGTATTTTTCAGGGTCTACCAATTGTCAGGTATTGTGCAGGATGGTCTTTGAAGATAGTGCTTGGAGATCATTGCATACAGCTCCTCGCCCATTACAGGAGGAATCTCTCTAGGTTCCCATAGCAAGCAATTTTTACTTGAAACTCCCAGGGCTGAAAGCTCACTTTTTCCAGGGCAGACTCACTACACTGCTGGACAGCTCCAGCTGTTGACTAGGGCCTTCTAACATGGAATAGAAATTTGTTTTTCCCAAGCTTCTCTCTGGGTCCTAGTTATGCCCTTTAAATTGCAGAGTAAGCCCCAAACTCCTTAGACACTAACCCCCGTCCATTTAATTTTCCATCAGCTGTTCACTCCACACATCAAGTATCCAGGTTGGAGATTAAAAATTGACTAAAACAGTGAAGTCCTTGTACTTCTGGATACTGTGGTCCTATGAAGCAGGATAGATCCAGACCTGAGGAAATATTCTGGTAAAGGGAACCACTAGAAAACTTGTATGTCTGCTTGAAAAGAAAATTTGTTTATTTTCTTCAGAGCAGTCACCATCCCCCACCTTCCCTGATGTCATGCTTATAACATGTTCACTACATGTCTGGTGTTTGTCTTTAGAAACTGTCTTCTGGGTTAAATACAATTCATTCAAGAAACATCAGCCTGGGTACTTTGGGGTCAATCCTCTTGGCATTCCACAGTTTGACTAGTTAACTGGAGTTGACCCAGAAGGACCCTCGGTTGTTTTTGAAAATCAAATCCACCTTCAAGAGTCACCGTGGAGAGCATTCAGAAGAATCACAGACCCTAAAAGCAGTTCAAAAATGATTTGAGAAAAGTAGCATAGTTAGAAAAAGGTAAGGCCTTCCAGAATGACTGTTTTGAAGGAAGCCCTCATCTCTCTACGTTTGAGTTGGCATGTTTATTACAAATTGAGCTGAACAAAAATTAATAATACAACTGTTTTTAGAATCAGGCTTCAAATGTAGCTACTATGTGACCAGCAGAAATCTCATTTGACTGTGTGTTTTTTATTTTGTTTGTCAGAAAGTCAATTTCATTGCCTTATCATCACAAGTACTCTTTAGCTCTTTGCATACAAAGGGATAGCTAAGGTCTCCCTTCTGCTACCAAAGGGGGAAAAAATAAGTCAAAAAGCTGCTCTCAGTCTTATTTGGGGAAAGAATAGCCCTAGACTTTGTGTTGGTACATGAGAAGAGGAAGTGTGTGTGTGTGTGTGTGTGTGTGTGTGTACGTACACATCAGCTGTTTTAGCCCAGTTTGGGCTACTGTCTCACCTTCTGTCTCTCCTAGTTCTTACATAACCCATTCCCACTGCACTCTTGAGGTTCATCCATCCCATCTTAGATTATTCTTCCACTTTGTGTACCCTACAGAAGGGAGTCTTGTATCTGGGCATAAAAGCTGTGAAAATCTGCATAAGTTTGTTAATAATGCCATAACAAAAATACCAAACACTGGGAGGCTTAAACAACAGAAATTTATTTTCTCGCAGATTTGGAAACTGGGAGTCTAAGATAAGGTGTCATCAGGTTTGGTTTCCTCTGAGGACTCTCTGCTTGGCTTGCAGATGGCCACCTTCTCGCTGTGTTCTTATCCCTAGAATCTCTCTGTGTGTTCTAATCTCCTCTTTTTATAAGGACACCAGGCAAATTATATTAGGGCCCACCCTATCAGCCTCATTTTAATTTAACCACCTATTACATGTGATATTTAAGGTAGAATGCAGTTTAAGAGTGTCTCATTGTCATGTACTACAAAAAGACATTTTTAATGAAACTACTATGAACTCATTGATTCATTCATTTAGTATTTATTGAGTATCTGCATAATGTTAGGCCTTAGGGAAGACAGTATGGCTTCCCCCAGAAAGTGAACAGTCTGCAATGGCATACAGTATTAGAATGAAGGCAGTCTTCAGAAACCTTCATTCTACTACTTCATTCTGTTTTACTAACCTGTGTATCCCCAGCACCTTACACAAAGTAGGCTACTCAGAAAAGTCGGTATTGATCTGAAATGAGTCCTGTTGTAGACTTTCTAAATCTGGTCTGAAAAAGGCTTGTTACTGTTCTAGTAGTTCGTTTGTAAGTAGGTAGGTCACGAGGAAGAAGCAGGCCATTACAGTGAACACCATGCCAAGGAAGATATGTCCACGTTCCTGCAGAGTCTTGCTCCTTCCTCAAAGTGTGGCCCATGAACCAGCAGCATGGGCCTCACCTGGGAGCTTTTAGAAAGGCAGAATTTAATGCCCCACTCTAAATCCACATAATAAAAGTCTGCATTTTAACAAGCCCCTAAGTGACTTATGTTTACATTAAAGTTTGGGAAGCATTGCCTTTGGAGAACCCTTATTAAACAGTGATTGGTAGCCTGACCAGGCAGTGGCAAAGTGGATAGAGCATTGGCCTGGACACAGAGGACCCAGGTTCGAAACCCAAGGTCACTGGCTTGAGTGTGGGATCCTAGCCATGACCCCATGGTCGCTGGCTTGAAGCCCAAGGTCGCTGGCTTGAGCAAGGGGTCACTCACTCTACTATAGCCCCACAGTCAAGGCACATATAAGAAAGCAATTAATGAACAACTAAAGTGCCACAACAAAGAACTGATGCTTCTCATCTCTCTCCCTTTCTGTCTGTCTGTCCCTATCTTCCCTCTCTCAGCCTCTCTCATTAAAAACAACAACACCAAAAAAAAAACAAAAAAAAACCCAGTGATTAGTAGATTTACTTAGATAGAATAGATACAGCCCTGGCCAGTTGGCTTAGTGGATAGAGCATCAACCTAGTGTGCAGACATCCTAGGTTCAATCCTCTATCGGGGTATACAAGAGAAGAGACCATCTGCTTCTCGTCTCTTCCCTCTCCCCCTTTTCTCTCTCTTCCTCTCTCACAGCCTGTGGCTTGGTTGGTCCAACTCGGCCTCAGGAGCTGAGGATAGCTCAGTTGATTTGAGCATTGGCCCCAAAGGAGGGGGTGTTGCTGGGTGGATCCCTGTCAGGCGCATGTGGGAGTCTGTCTCTCCATCTCCCCTCCTCTCAAAAAAAAAAAAAAAAAAAGAATAACTACAAGGAATAATTATCAAGATGGATGTTCTGTGACTCCAAGCAAAATAATACAGAGGTCATTTCTACAAGGGTTTTGTTTGTACCCTAGATTAGGGGAAGAAAGCCAAATTGAACTACTCTTTTTTTTCCCCCCCTTTAAAAATAACTTTTTAAGTAAGCCATAAAAGCCCTTCCATTTCCCTCACTTCTTGGCATCTCAGATTACTTCACTACCTACACAAACCCCTTAGGAAGGAGGGGAGGAAAACAGTAATATTTTAATAGGAACAACAGTTACCATTAATTGAATGGCAAGTCTGCCAGGCACCATGCCAAGCCTTTTACGTACTCAGAACAACCTTCCCTGGTAGGTGTTACTAATTCTATTTTACAGATGAAGAAACTCAAACTCAGATCAATTATAGGACATGCTCAATTTTCCATAGCTAATAACTGACTGAATTGTGATTTGAGCTATGTCTGGAGGACCCCAAAGCCTGTTGTTGTATGTCCCACTGCCTCAGTCTACTCCCTCTCCCATCTCAGAACTCCTACCCACCCACAGGGTTCAAGGCCGGCCTTTCACTTCTGACTTGCTGCCCATGGCTGATTCACCTCTAGGTTCCGCAGGTTAGACATGTACCTTTTATAATGATGATAATTGCTAACATGCATACTGCATTTACAAAACATTTCCCCTACCTTCTCCTCTCGGATCTTTTTTTTTTTTAATAATTTTATTTATTTATTTATTTATTAATGGGGTGACATCAGTAAATCAAGATACATATATTCAAAGATAACATGTCCAGGTTATATTGTCATTCAGTTATGTTGCATACCCATCACCCATTGTCCTCTGTCACCTTCTATCTAGTTCTCTTTGTGGCCCTCCCCCTCCCCCTTCCCTGTCCCTCTCCCCCCTCTCCCCCATAACCACCACACTCTTATCAATGTCTCTTGGTCTCACTTTTATGTCTCATCTACGTATGGAATAATGCAGTTCCTGGTTTTTTCTGATTTACTTATTTCACTCCGTATAATGTTATCAAGATCCCACCATTTTGCTCTAAATGATTCCTCTCGGATCTTAAAACAATTCTGCAGTTACAAGTGAGAACCCTGAAACTGCCCATGATCATTGCTCAGCTAGTATATTTCAAGGCCCATATTCAGATTCAGTTCATGTGACTCCAAAGCTATTGTCCGTATGGGATTTTACCTCTGCCCTTCTGATGGTCTCCAGGTCTTTAAAGTGGAGAAAAGGAAAATGGTCTTTCCAGCTAGCATGCTAGCTTTGCAAACGGGAGCAATAATTCTCTCTAATGGATGACTGTGAGTTCCTTGAAGGCAGAGAGTGAATTTTAAATTTACTTAGTATTTTCAGGATAAGCACAGTGGCTACCATGGTTTAGGGATGAATAAACATTTATTGAAGAAATGGTTTTAAATAGCTAACTTCTGTATTTCTATGTTTGAGTGAGATAAACCCTGAGTTCAGAAAAATCAGTGGTGTTTGTTCCATTGACCATAACTAAGCTCTCCTCTTCCTGTTGCTGGGTTCTCTACCCCAATTACTGGCACCACTGCCCCTCTAGTCTTCCAGGCTACATCCTGTTCTCCACCACCCACCTGCGTCCTACTAATCACAGTCAGTCTGCTCCAGCTGCCATAAGAATCTCCGTACATTCGGTGGCTTAAATATGAAATTTATTTGTTCATAATTCTGTAGTCTGGAAGTATAAGATCAAGGTTCCAGCTGTTTTGCTTTCTGGTAAAAGCCTCTTCCTGGCTTGCTGAGGGCCACCTTCTCACTAGTCCTCACATGACCTTTACTGGGGCAGAGAGAAGGAGAAAGAGAATAGAAAACACACTCTGGCCTGACCTGTGGTGGCGCAGTGGATAAAGTGTCGATCTGGAAACGCTGAGGTCGCCAGTTCAAAACCCTGGGCTTGCCTGGTCAAGGCACATATGATGCTTCCAGCTCCTCCCCCCTTCTCTCTCTCCTCTCTAAAATGAATAAATTTTTTTAAAAAATTAAAATTTAAAAAAAAAATAAAAAAAAGAAAACACTCTGGTTTCTCCTCTTCTTACAAAGACACCTAACTGTTGGATCAGGGCCCCACACTTATGATCTCATTTAACCTTAATTACTTCCTTAGAGGCTGCAGTAGGGTTTAGGAATTCAACATATGAATTTGAGGAGGGCTAACATGAATTTATGGATATTTAGTCCATAACAATCACCAAAGTCCGCAAAAAAACTTGCCAATATTGCATCTAAAATCTTTTCTGTATCTATACACAATTTATTCCACTATTTCTTTCACTTAGGTTATTCATTGATTTTATTCAACACATACATAGTTACTGTGTATCTTTTGTGTAAGCACAGTGGAAAATCCCACCAATGTGATCCTTGTCTGCATGGAGCTTTCATTCTAATGCAAGAGACAAAAATTAAACAAATGAGATAATGGTTAAAAGTATAAGCTTTGCCTGACCAGGCAGTGGTGCAGTGGATAGAGTGTCAGACTGGGACGCAGAGGACTTAGGTTCGAGATCCCAAGGTTGCCAACTTGAGCGCAGGTTTATCTGGTTTGAGCAAAGCTCACCAGCTTGGGCCCAAGGTTGGCTTGAGCAAGGGGTTACTCGGTCTGCTGTAGCTCCCCGGTCAAGACACATATGAGAAATCAATCAATGAACAACCAGGTGCCGCAAGGAAGAATTGATGCTTCTCATCTTTCTCCCTTCCTGTCTGTCTGTCCCTATCTATCCCTCTCTCTGATTCTGTCTCTGAAAAAAAAAAAAAAGTACCTGTATAAGCTTTGGTGCCAGATATAGCCCAGGTTGCATCCTAGCCTTGGGCAAGTTACTTAACTGTTATCTGTTTTGTTAGCTATAAAATTACGATGAGACAAAATTGCATTATAATGCTTATTTAATAACTTTCATTTAATAAATGCTAAGTAGATGTTGGCTATGATTATTAAATATAAACAATGAAATCTATTAATCATTAGTGCAAATGCCTCCTAAGGAGTTTTGCTTTTTCCTATTTTTGTCTCCCTTAAAATTGTCCTTCCCAATGCTACTAAACCTCTAGGAATGTCATCCCCTGCTTTAAACTCTCCACTCACCACTGCCTGCAGGACGAAGGCTAAGCTCTGCCCTCATCACCTGCTCCCTGTGATCACCCCTGTGGCTGCATCTCTCACCACCCCTGACTCAGCTGTGTGCTTCAGCAACATTCAACTTGTGGCCACACTGTCCTATTTCCTGCCTTTGTCCCTTTACTCATGATGTACTCTTTGTCAGGAACATGCATTGCCTGGCTGACCCCTGCCCCAGTTCCTCCCTTAACACTCAGCACATGGGCTACCTTCTCCAAACCCCAGTGTTGGCCAACCTAATCGTTCTGTATCTCTGTTATTGAACTAATTGGCTCTATTACTTGTATTTGTAGCATCCTAGCAATGAATATGACACATAGTAAGTTTTCAATACATTTTGTGGAATGAATGACTGAAGGGCTCATACTTTAATATAATGGAAGGGATCTGCAGAGCCCTAGTAAATGAATCATTAAGTATCTCCAGCCCCATCATTTGGGACCATGCAGCAGGACAAAGTCAAATTTTAAATGCTGGAAGATGAGTGTTGAATGTATTATTTCTTTGCTTCTTTAACTACTTCTATTTATGATAGCAATTACCTAGCCCTTTTCATGTTCAAAGCAGTGTACTAACAGTTGGTTGTATGAAATTCAATCCCTGTTTCCAAACACTCTACGGCCTAATGGGAGAAAGGTAGTCCACTTTGTAAAGGTAGAAGGCAGGCTGGACTCACCTTCCACCCCCTATGCCTCCACCTCAAACAGTAGTGCAATTGTCAAGTCACATGTTAGCATACAAGTATATGGATAAGGCAGACTTGTACATAAATTATTAAAATAAAAGTGCTCGCCTGACCTGTGGTGGCGCAATGGATAAAGCGTCGACCTGGAAATGCTGAGGTCGCCGGTTCAAAACCCTGAGCCTGCCTGGTCAAGGCATATATGGGAGTTGATGCTTCCTGCTCCTCCCTCCTTTCTCTCTCTCTCTCTCCTAAAATGAATAAATAAAAATAAAAAAAATTTAAAAAAAACTTTAAAAAAAAAGTGCTCTAATAGAATTATAAAAATGCATTGAAAACATGGAAAAGAGAATAACTATGGTTAGGCCTTTTGTTTTGTTTTTATAAAAATTTTTACTGAAGCTTATAAGTTTCTGTACTGAGTATTTATTATAGAAAATTGAAAAATATAAAACAGTAGGAGAAGTATGAAACCACCCTGAAGATATTCATCCCACTATCTTGGAATAGTAACTCAATTTCTTTTTAAGTGAGAGGAGGGGAGATAGAGAGACAGACTCCCGCATGCACCCCAACCGGAATCCACCCAGCAATCCTCCTTTCAGGCTGATGCTCGAATCAACTGAGCTATCCTCAGTACCCAGGCGGATGCTGGAACCAATTGAGCCACTGGCTGAGAGAGGGGAAGAGAGAGAGAGAAAGGGGAGAGAGAGGAGAAGAGAAGCAGATGGTCACTTCTCATGTGTGCCCTGATCAAAAATCAAACTCAGGACGTACGCATGCCAGGCCGACAATCTATCCACTAAGCCAGCTGGCCAGGACTCAGTATTTTTATCATGTTAAAAATATATTGCACAGGCCCTGGCCAGTTGGCTCAGTGGTAGAGCGTCGGCCTGGCGTGCAGAAGTCCCGGGTTCGATTCCCGGCCAGGGCACACAGGAGAAGCGCCTATCTGCTTCTCCACCCCTCCCCCTCTCCTTCCTCTCTGTCTCTCTCTTCCCCTCCCGCAGCCGAGGCTCCATTGGAGCAAAGATGGCCCGGGTGCTGGGGATGGCTCCTTGGCCTCTGCCCCGGGCGGCAGAGCCCCCCCCCCCCCCCCGGGGCAGAGCATCACCCCCTGGTGGGCGTGCCGGGTGGATCCCGGTCCGGCGCATGCGGGAGTCTGTCTGACTGTCTCTCCCCGTTTCTAGCTTCAGAAAAATACAAAAAAAAAAAAAAAGAAAAGAAAAGAAAGAGAAAATCCATGGTCTTACCTTCTTCCACAAATCAAATATCCCATTCTAATCCCAAGAGTAATTTTTTTTTTAATTTGATGGTGTTTTTTTCACTATAGTCTCCTTGGGATTGAGTTCTGTAACTTGGGAAGACTCATTTACAAAATGGAGCCTTAGAGATTTATTGAACTTAATTTCTAAAGTTAACTACTCATTTGTTGGATTGTTTTTAAAAGAAACTATTGCTATATAGTCAACAGGAGGAAGGAGAGAAGCTTTGTTTTGAAGCTGAAGATCTCTGGCACTGCAGCTGTGGTATTTAACTCAATGAAACAAGTAGCTCTGCTGGGTTAGTAACACCGTCTTCCTAAACAAGAGGCAGCATACCCACTAATGTTAGGTCGCTCTATCTGTAGACTATCATAGCCCTGTAAAATTATGTACAATGGCCTATTGCCGTTTTCATACTCAGTCTTTGCTCATTCATTGAGTCATTCATTCAGTCAATATTTATTGAATTTTTGCTTTGGGCCAGGCACAGAGGTAGGCCCTGGGAATACAGCTGTGAACAAGAGAGACACTGAGCAGTCAGTCATTACAAAGCTGAGTGGTAGCCACTTTAATCTTTGGTCCTACTGCATGTGGTTTCTTGACTGAAAGTCCATCCAAACAGCCAGTAAGGACTCAGTAACATTTTCACCGAGGAATAATCTAGTTGAAAAGTCAGTGTTGGCCTGACCTGTGGTGGCGCAGTGGATAAAGCGTCGACCTGGAATACTGAGGTTGCCGGTTCAAAACCCTGGGCTTGCCTGGTCAAGGCACATATGGGAGTTGATGCTTACTGCTCCTCCCCACTTTCTCTCTCTCTCTCTCTCTATCTCTGTCCCCTCTAAAATGAATAAATAAATTTCAAAAAAAAGTCAGTGTTTTGCTTTATCACTCCAAAGTCTTGTAAGAGCTCTTTCATCAAGAAGAGTAATCATCTCATAGCTAAGTGTTTTTATTTTTATTTATTTATTTATTTTTTGTATTTTTCTGAAGCTGGAAACGAGGAGAGACAGTCAGACAGACTCCCACGTGCGCCTGACCAGGATCCACCCGGCCCACCACGCCCACCAGGGGAGACGCTCTGCCCACCAGGGGGCGATGCTCTGCCCCTCCGGGGCGTCCCTCTGCCGCGACCAGAGCCACTCTAGCGCCTGGTGCAGAGGCCAAGGGGCCATCCCCAGCGCCCGGGCCATCTTTGCTCCAATGGAGCCTTGGCTGCGGGAGGGGAAGAGAGAGACAGAGAGGAAGGGGGGGGTGGAGAAGCAAATGGGCGCTTCTCCTATGTGCCCTGGCCGGAAATCGAACCCGGTCCCCCACACACCAGACTGACGCTCTACCACTGAGCCAACCGGCCAGGGCCTAGCTAAGTGTTTTTAAAAGCTGCCAAAATATTAGTGCTATATTTTTTGTCTTGTCTTGGTTTCTTGTAAAATAAAAAAAATTATTTTCACTCAAAGTTCAATTTATCTGGTATAATTAGATGTAATGTGCTTTAAATTTTGTTAAATGTTGCTAAATAATAATTAGTAATATTTAGAATGAGATGCTTACCTTTTAAACAATAATTAGAGTGAATAGTAAACAAAGCAGTCTATTATGTACATGGAGGAAGAAAAAAGGAAACAAGAAAAAGTAAAAATAATTACACAAGAAGCTAAAATAGTTAATATTTCTTTACAATTTTTTGTTATGATTGTTGTAATACTGTTCTGCAACTTTTTTTTCTTAGCCTGGCAAAAGAAATAACAGCTAACAATAGACCCTAACCTGGAATGGGCATTGAAAAACCTGAGAGAAAATCTAATTCACACTCTTTTTTAGATTTAGTTATCTTTTCTAGGATATAACAGCCTTTATTGTCAGACTATCTTTTTATCTAATCTAAATCCCACAAGCTGCAGTTAAATTCTATTTCCTCTTTGTGACTCCTCTTGTATTTGAAGAATATAATACCTCTCCTCAATTCCATTTTTTAACAATCAAATACATTTAGTTGTGTTCCTGGCTCTCTTAAAGCATTTGGGTGACTCGGGGTGAGGAGGGCTGTCTGTGGATTTTGCTAGTATTCTCTTAAACTGGTTTACCTCTGGGCCCACATTTTGGACCCCTGGACCTTCAGTAACAACTCTTGGTTCTCCTTTTATTTTCTGCTGTCTGTTCCTTTCCAAATTGGGGTTTTTCCCCATTTAATTTTCCCTCCCCTCCCCTCCCCTCCCCTCCCCTCCCCTCCCCTCCCCTCCCCTCCCTTCCCCATCCCATCCCATCCCATCCCATCCCATCCCATCCCATCCCATATGATTTTATTCTGTGTCAGTCCTCCTGCCCTCCTGGTGCTTGCATTCAAGTAGGGAGATACACAGTAGCCAATAAATAATTACAAACGGTGACAAGTGATTTGAAGAAAAAGGATAGGGATCTATGAGAGCAGATAGTAAGGGCCCTGACCTGGTCCTGTGGATAAGGATACACTCCCCCTTCTTGAGTGATATTTGAGCTGAGTCCTGCAGCTGGTGAGGCACGTACCAGAGCAAGAGCTCTCCAGGAGAAGGGAGCAGGCATGCAAAGGCTTGATTGAGGAAAGAGGGCCAGTGTGGGTGCCATGTGGGGTTCCTGGGCCATTTCACATCCCTGAGAGAAAACGCCACCTCCGCCAGCCAACCCTCCCTCAACCTCAAGTGACTACTGTCAGTGTTGTCTGGACATCTGAATGCAGTAGCATTCACTGAGTGGGCTCTGGGAGATGGATGTGGATGTAAATGAAGAAAAGACCCTGTCTCCCAGGGACATAAAGGGAGGAAGGACCCTAATGGAAATTATACAAAGCAGCCTAGAGGACAGGCAAGGGCATCCAGACAACATCTGTGGGGGACGGGGGAAAGGAGAAGTAATTCCCTGGAAGGATCTGGGGAAACTTCTCTGAGAAAGTAAAAAGAGAGGGACTCTGATAAGCAGTTATGATGGAACAGGCATTCCATCTGAGGAAGGAGCTTGAGCTAGAAAAATAAAGGCAGAGAGCCAGCACTACATTAGAATGCTGGCAAAGCGATGAGCGTAATGCTGCCTGTCTTCAAGCGAAATGGGGAACTAGGTAGGATTAGGTATTTGTCAAACATAATTTGTTTTCTCCAAATGCCAAAAGTGTATCTTTTAATCATATTTTGGTGGTATTTCTAAAATGTTTTATACCCATTTCTGCCTTCCTGAACAAAGGATACTAAATATAATTTAATCTTTTCTCGAAGACACAGGAGCATGTCCCTGAGAATGTAGTTACTTTATGCAGTATTATGAAACAGTTCTCTGTCTACGCTTTTATTTCTCTCTGTCCTCTGGATATCAGCTGCTGGTTCTCCTTGAGCCGGCCTCCAGCAAATCCCTGCCCCACTCATCACAAAACCACTCTGAGCCTATTGGAGAGCTTTTATTTAACTGAGAAACCAAGTAAACACACATGTTGGGAATTGTGTGCCTGGTGTACAATAAGCTTCAATAAATATTTGTTGAATAAATGATTAATTAGGCTTGAACTGGGAGTTTGGGGTATGAGGTTGGTATACAAACCTGGGATAGTTCCTTCTGGGCCCAGATTCAAAGCTGTGCAAAGTCAAACCTCCAGATAATGGGTCGTCACACTGCTATTTTTGTAGTGTTGCTTAGCAAGCCGAACTGCCAATCAGCTTAGATTCTAGTGACTAACAACTATTTTTTTATGCCCTGGTGATGCTGGTTACCATGGTGCTCTGGGTGGCACAGTTGGCTTTTTTATAATTGCCTTTCAGTGGCTCAAGACATTTTTTGTGTGATAAATGCATTGATTACTCTATTTCCAATTAATTGGAGCAGGATAATTACTACAAAAGACAGCCTCTTTTTTGCTGTTGTTTTAAGTAATAACTAGAGAGAAGGACTTCTGTTTTTCCAATCTGTAGGACTGATATGATAACAATTTTGTCTTTCTCTTTCTGATTTGATAGACAGTGATTCGGTTTGATTGTACAGATTTTTAAAAATATCTAGCATGTGGTAAGGCAGCTTTTCCTCATCTTATTTCAGTGGAGTTCTTCAATATTAAAATACAAACATTAGGAATTTGCAGCCCTTTGTAAACTCAAGAGGCTGTAACTGTTGGCACTGTTAAAATTCGAGCATATTATATATAATCACAAAGAAGCATCCTGTGAAGCAAAGCTGTTTTTGCAGTCCAGGGCTGTTTCAGCTTATTCAAGTAGAGAATTTTAGAGCCAGAAAGGGCACCTTGGAGATCGCCTAGACCCATCCATTTTTTTAGGTGTAGACAACTGAGACCCAGAAAAGACAAATAATAAAAATAGGATTGGCCCTGGCCGGTTGGCTCAGTGGTAGAGCGTCGGCCTGGTGTGCGGGGGACCCGGGTTGGATTCCCGGCCAGGGCACATAGGAGAAGCACCCATTTGCTTCTCCACCCCCCCCCTCCTTCCTCTCTGTCTCTCTCTTCCCCTCCCGCAGCCAAGGCTCCATTGGAGCAAAGATGGCCCGGGCGCTGGGGATGGCTCCTTGGCCTCTGCCCCAGGCGCTAGAGTGGCTCTGGTCGCGGCAGAGGGACGCCCCGGAGGGGCAGAGCATCGCCCCCTGGTGGGCAGAGCGTTGCCCCTGGTGGGCGTGCCGGGTGGATCCCGGTCAGGCGCATGCGGGAGTCTGTCTGACTGTCTCTCCCTGTTTCCAGCTTAAAAAAAAAAAAAAAAAAAAATAGGATTGATAAGCCTTTATGGTTGCTAAGCCTTTAGACTGGCAAAGATCTTTTCCAAAACAGTAGCTTGTGTGCTCACAGTGCATGTGAAGTCAGTAGAATTTATCCCCATTTTGTACATGAGGCACCTGAGATCTGGAGACATATGTGTCCTGCTCAATGTTAGTGACTGGGGCAGAACCAGAAGTTACATCTGTGACTTGCCATCTTAGACTGTGGAGCCATAGACACAGAGTTGTAAACACCTGGGCTCAGATCCCAGCCCCTTCGTTTACTAGCTTTATGACTGGGAGGTCCTTTCACTGCTTCAAATAAGGTTTATCTTCCTTCTTCCAAAAATGGGAATAATGATACTACATTGTAAGTTTACTGCAAAGGCTAAAGAAAATACCTGTATAGTACTCAGGACATTCTACCATTTACTTCTTACCTTACTGATGTTGTTGAATGAATAGTATTTAGTTAGACATTCTGTATATCAAGTGCTGATCCAGCCCAAGTAAAAGTTATTGTATATAATAAACAAAACTGTGAGCTATTTACTTTGGATAGGGCCCAGGAAACCAAAATTGAGTTCTGGCAATTTTCTTACATTTCTTTTATTGTGTCATCAATTAGCATTAGGTTTCTCCACCCATTACTCTGCCCTTCCTCAGGCATTTCAGGCAAATAAAAAACATCAGGTCAATGAAACCCCTCAAACTCAAAGCAATCCATTAAAATGAAATACCAGGCTAGACATAAGAAGGTTGGACCAGAAGGCAGAAGTATATGGTAGGTAGGTAGGACTGTGACTCCTTTCTACTTCCCTGTTCTTTTTATTATTATTATTATTATTATTATTATTATTATTAAGTGAGAGGCAGGGAGGCCAAGAGACAGACTCCTGCATGTGCCCCGGCTGGGATACACCCAGCAAGTCCCCTACAGGGCAATGCTCTGCCCATCTGGGGCTGCTGCTCCATTGCTCGGCAACCAAACTATTTCAGCACCTGAGGCAAGGCCATGGAACCATTCTTAGTGCCCGGGGTCAACTTGTTCAAACCATTTGAGCAATGGCTGTGGGATGAAAGAGAGAGAGAGAGAGAGAGAGAGAGAGAGAGAGAGAAGGGGAAGGATGTGGAGAAGCAAATGGTTGCTTCTCCTGTCTGCCCTGACTGGGAGTCAAACCCAGGATTTTCAAAGGCTGGGCTGATGCTGTTACCTCTGAGCTAGGGCCTCCCCTTCCCTGTTCAAAGCCCTCCTTCCTTGCTGATTCACTAGTGAGGTGCTGGGCATTAGCTCTACATACTTTCCTCCAGGCTCTGGACATTTTCAAATTAAATTTCATTGTTCTTAAACACACTCAAGATAGGAAACCTGAGATTTGACCTGAAATGTGGAGTCTACAAGGTGTGTTGGAAGATCACAGGCTGTGGACAGACTTGGGTATGTTTCCTGGCTCTGTTGCTTACTAACACTGGGCCTGAGGCAAGTCACTTTATTTTTCTGAGTCTCAGTTTTCTTGTTCACAGATCAGTAATAACAGTCCCCGTTTTGCAAAGATATGATGAATGTATGTACCCGGTGAGCACTAGGTATGGCAGTCACAACAATGGCAAAAACTGGAAAATTGGGTCATTGTTGACCTGTTCTCTCAGGTCAACTTTGTTTAGATCAGAAACAGTATGGAGATCATTGGAGTAGTTGTAGGCTGTCTTCACCTGAAACGAGAACCTTCAAAAGGATTTTGTCTGTTTTACTTCAAATAGAACCCCGAGAGTCATATCTCTCTTCTCCCAGGGACCAGCCAAGTTTGACCATACCCCCTGGGCTGTCCAGAACTAACTGATCTGTGGACAACTAAGACCAGTCCTTTTTCCTTTCAATCTATTTTTCGCATTGGTTCATGACCTGAGAATGTCTCTATCAACCAAAGCTTAGCCAGATCACTCTGGATCATCATGGTGATTTTTTTTTTTTTTCATTTTTCTGAAGCTGGAAACAGGGAGAGACAGTCAGACAGACTCCCGCATGCGCCCGACCGGGATCCACCCGGCACGCCCACCAGGGGCGACGCTCTGCCCACCAGGGGGCGATGCTCTGCCCATCCTGGGCGTCGCCATGTTGCGACCAGAGCCACTCTAGCGCCTGGGGCAGAGGCCACAGAGCCATCCCCAGTGCTCGGGCCATCTTTGCTCCAATGGAGCCTTGGCTGCGGAAGGGGAAGAGAGAGACAGAGAGGGAAAGCGCAGCGGAGGGGTGGAGAAGCAAATGGGCGCTTCTCCTGTGTGCCCTGGCCGGGAATCAAACCCGGGTCCTCCGCATGCTAGGCCGACGCTCTACCGCTGAGCCAACCGGCCAGGGCCATGGTGATTTTTAAGCAGGGGATTCTGGTTATATTTAGCTGAAACTGGACAGAGACAAACTGGCTACATGGGCAGCTCCCAAGACCAGTTCTGAGTCTGAGGGGCCTGAGGTTAAAGTATCCAGTTTTATTTCGATGTGTCTTGAGATTTTCCACAAATACCAGCTAGGGCGGGTCCTATTTAATTCCCTGAATTCAAATACTGGCTCTACCATTTATTAGCTGAGTATCCTTAAACCTAAACCAATTTTTTCTTTAGTGGGGAATAAGCATAATACATTGTGAAAGAGTAGTGGTAAAGAAAGCAAGGCATATACGTACTAGAAAACTACAGAGGCCTTTGATGGCAGCAAGAAAACTTCAGAAATGATCCTCCCAGTAACTGGTACATGTACTGAGATGAGAAATAACCTCATAAATGCAGTGTTTGGGAACAATCTGATTTTGATGGACAGGATAGGTTGGAGCTGGAAAAAGTGGAAGGAAGATTGTTAGGATATTAGTACAGTTGGATGTGGTGGGACATAGAAATCAAGGACTGTCCACATGCAATTGGAAGAGGGTAAAAACCTCTGAGACTTCATTAACTCTGGATGCTCCATCTCAATCTCTTTTACTGCTTCCTTCTATATCATATCCACAAATATATCCTCAGCACTTGGAGTAGGTCCTACCAGGTGCTCAAATATTTGTTGCATTAACATTGCATTCCTATGACCTGTAAATGTTGGTATTCTCCAGGACTCAGCAATGAATCTCTTTGTCTACTCTCACTCCCTTGGCTATTTCATTCATTCTCCCAAAGATATGATCAACTTGAGACTTCTATTTCTAGCTGTTACTTGGCAACTCCACTTGGAGGTCTAAAAGACATCTCAACCTTAAGCCTGTCCAAAACTGAATTTTTGCTCTCTTTGCCAAACAAACCTACTTCTCACATCATATTCCCAAATCTGTAAACTGTGGTTCCATTCTTGCCATTGTTCAGGCCCAGTGTTCTCTTTCTTTCTTGCCCTTCATTCATTCCCTCACATAGGCTCTGCTTTCAGCATATCTCGAGAATCTGACTACTTCTCTCACCTCACTGCCACCATCCCTGTCCAAGCTACCACCCATCTCTCACTTGGATGTCTGCTATAGCTTCATATGAGGTCTTTCTTCTTCTACCTTTGCCCACTTTATGTCTATTCTTAGCAAAATTGCTAGAGGGATCCTTTTAATACATAAGTCATATCATGACATCTTTTTGCCAAAAAGCAAATACATACAACCCCCCCACACACACACACACACACACAAAACTCTATAATGGCTTTATCTCATTCAGAGTAAGAGCCAAAGTCCACACAGGCTTGATCATAGGTGCATCTACCCCACCCCACCTCTACTTTCCTGACCTCAGCTCCTACTGTTGTCCTCTCCACACTCTGCAGCCACCCTACTGGCCCCCTTGCCATTCCTTAAAGCCATCAGTTCTCATTCCATCTCAGGGCCTTTGCATCTTGTTCTACTGCAGAGGTGTGCCCCAGATATCCATGGGGCTCCCTCCCTCACTGCCTTCAGATCCTTATTCAGATTTCCCCTGCTCAGAGAGTTCATCTCTGGCCTACCCTACCTAAAATGATAACACCTACTTCCACACACTCCCGCGTCACCCTTCCCTGCTTTGCTTTTCCCCTTAGCACTCTACTATAGATTGTACATATTTATCTGGTTTATTATCTCTCACCCTCATTTACTAGAATGTAAGCTGCAGGAAGAAAATTATTTGTCCATTGTGTTCATTGCTGCACTTCTAGTGCTTAGAATAGAACTTGGCATATAGTAGACATTCAATAAATACTGCTGAAAAAATGAAGGAAGGAAAGACAGATTGGAAGAATGTGAGGATTTCTTTTAAATAGGAGCAAAAGAGGCCTTCGTCGGTTGGCTCAGTGGTAGAGCATTGGCTTGGCCTGTGGAAGTCCCAGGTTCAATTCTTGGTCAGAGCACATAGGAGAAGCGACCATCCTCTTCTTCACCTCCCCCCTTCTCTCTCTCTCACTCCCTCTCCTCTCCTCCCACAGCCATAGCAGCCACGGCTTGAATGGTTCAAGCAGTTTGGCACTGGGCACTGAGGATGGCTCCATGGCCTCACCTCAGGTGCTGAATGGCTCGGTTGCCAAGCAATAGAGCAGTGGCCCCAGATGGGCAGAGCATTGCTTTGTAGGGGGCTTGCCAGGTGGATCTCGGTTGAGGTGCATGCAGGAATCTGTCTCTTTGCCTCCCTACCTCCCCACTTCTCACTTAATAAAATAAAAAATAAAAATAAATTAATAGTAGCAAAAGAAAAGAAAGTTAAAATGAGTCCTGGACTATGAGTCAGTGATTAGAAAGTTGATGGTGCCACTTGCTATAGCAAAAAGGGAGGAAGAGCAGGAATAGGGGGTCTTGCAGATCACGTGTTCCTATTTGGGTAAGTGATTTTGATGAGACAAGGGGACAGCTCAGGCAAAATGTCTAAAACAAGATGTGAGAATTCAAAATAGACACTGATATTAAGACCCTGGGGCCGGGTAGCTCAGTTGCTTAGAGCGTCATCCTGACACGCCAAGATTGCAGGTTCAAATCCTTGGTCAGGGCACATACAAGAATGAAACAGTGCATGCATAAGCAGAACACAAATCGATGTTTGTTTCTCTCTCTTCTTCTCTCCTCCCTCTTCCTCTCCCTACTTTTCTATAATCAATATATTTTAAAAAAAATTTTAAACATTGATATGAAGATATAAATTTAAGTCTCGGGAAAGTGGTAATGGTGCTAATTAAAGTGATGAGCTCTGCTTAGATCCTTAACTGAGAGGAGAGAAAAGAGCAGGGAATCAATGATTAGAGCAGAAGTTCTTAACTGCAAATGCCCATTAGAGTCTCCTGAAGAGTTTTCAGACATTCCAGTGCCTGGACCACATTCCAGTCCAATTAGATCAGAACTTTTGTGGGTAGGACACAAATAGCAATAGATTTTAAAGCTCCCTCATGATTCCCACATGCAGCCAGAGTTGTGAATCACTGAGAATCTTTGAGATACCATATTTCCCCATGTATAAGATGCACCCTTTTCCAAAAAATTTGGGGTCTAAAAACTGGGTGCATCTTATACAGTGGTTGTAGTTTTTTTACTTGCATTTCCTGCGTTTTCACACTTGTCTTTGCACTCATTGTTTTGCACTTGTTGCTGGTATATTATAATACAATAGGTTACGTTTTGCCACGTCTACCCAGAAATGGCTCGGAAAAGATTTTCATACAGTTCTGAATTCAGGTTAAAAGTGATCCAGTTTGCAAAAGTGAATGGAAATCATGCTGCTGAATATAAGTTTGGTCCTCCTCCAACTGAGAAATCAATCCAAGACTGGGTATGGGAAGAAGAAACTCTACTGAAAAGGCCATGGCAGAAGAAAGCCATGAGAAGCAAGTCAGCAAAATGGCCTGATTTAGAGAGGAAATTGAAGATATGGATTGAAGAACAAAGGGCAATTGGAATTCCTGTGTCCACAAAGATGGTTCAGCACGAGGCAAGAAGAATTGCTGATGAAAAAGAAGTTACTGATTTCAAAGAAGGACACAATTGGTGCTTCAGGTTAATGAAACGGAATGGACTAAGCATGCGTACATGCACCAGACTTTCCCAAAAGATGCCTAAAAGCTATGAGCAGAAGGTCTTTGAATTTCATTGTTTTGTCATTCAATGTCAGAGGACACATCAGTTTGGGCATGACCTGTGGTGGCACAGCAGATAAAGCATCAACCTGGAATGCTGAGGTCACTGGTTCAAAACTCTGGGCTTGCCTGGTCAGGGCACATATGGGAGTTGATGCTTCCTGCTCCTCCCCTTTCTCTCTCTCTCCTCTCTAAAAAAAAATAAAAAACTGACCCGTGGTGGCGCAGTGGATAAAGCGTCGACCTGGAAATGCTGAGGTCTCCGGTTCGAAACCCTGGGCTTGCCTGGTCAAGGCACATATGGGAGTTGATGCTTCCTGCTCCTCCCCTTTCTCTCTCTCTCCTCTCTAAAAAAAAAATAAAAAAGAAGACACATCCGTTTGAGTTGGGACAGATTACAAATATGGATGAAATCCCCCTTCAATTGACATCCCAAGTAACAGAACTGTTGATAAGAAGGGGGTGAAAACTGTAACTGTGAAGACAAGTGGACATGAAAAGAGCCATTATACTGTTGTTCTAGCTTGTTGTGCCGATGGAACCAAGCTGCCCCCTACGCTGATTTTCAAATGCAAAATAATGCCAAAAGAAGACATTCCTCGAGGAGCGATTGTCCACATTCATGACAAGGGTTGGATGGATCAGGATGGATGAAGATCTGGTTTGAGAAAGTTTGGAGAAGGAGAGTAGGTGGGCTCTTACGCAAACCTGCCCTATTGATGCTTGATCAATTCAGGGCACACATAACAAAAAACACGAAGAATATTGCTGCAGAGCGAAAGACAAAACTTGCCGTCATACCTGGAGGCTTGACATCCCAGCTCCAACCACTTGATGTCAGCGTGAAAAGATCCTGCGATGATGTCAAGATTGAGATCACTGTCAAGTCATTTAAGAAGTGTGGCATTTCAAATGCCATAGATGGAACTGAAGATGAGGCAATATATGAAGACAGTGATTCGTCATCAGACACAGATGAGGACAAGCTAATGGATGGGAGTTTTGACAGTGATGAGTTGTATGAATTTTTAAAAAAATTTATTTAGACAATTATTTAATGGGGTGACATTGATCAACTGGAGTACATAGATTCAGAGAAAATATCTCCAGATCATTTTGATATTTGATTATGTTGTATACCCATTACCCAAAGTCAAATTGTCCTCTGTCACCTCTTATTTGGTTTTCTTTATGTCCCTCCCCTTCTCCCACCCCCTTTATATCCTCCCTTCCCCGCCCCCTGGTAACCACTGCATTCTTATCTATGTCCATGAGTCTCAATTTTGTATCCCACCTGTGTATGGAATCATACAGTTCTTAGTTTTTTCTGATTTACTTATTTCACTCAGTATAATATTATCAAGGTCCATCCACGTTTTCGTAAATGATCCTATGTCATCATTTCTTATGGCTGAGTAGTATACCATATTATAGTGGTCGGCAAACTCATTAGTCAACAGGGCCAAATATCAACGGTACAACAATTGAAATTTCATTTGAGAGCCAAATTTTTTAAACTGAAACTATATAGGTAGGTACATTGTTATTAACTTAATTAAGGTACTCCTAAGCTGGCCTTTGCTAAAAATGTCCTCAATCCGATTGAGGTATGTTGGCTGAGGTCGACCTCTTCCACTTCTCCCTTCCACACTCGTCTTGTATACTTGTTTCGTCTATCTCCTTTCGTTCATCCTCTTTATATGTCCAAACCATCTCAAAATACCTTTCTTAATCCTCAACACTATATCTTTCACTCCACAATGCTCCCTAAAATTAACTTAATAAACTTTACTTAAAATTTTAAGTCTTAGTTAAACTATAGGTATGTTGAATAAAACTTGATATACTTAATAACAATATTATTTATTGATAAAAATTAAATTGTAAGGTATTCATAAAATTAAATCATAACAGTGACTGACAAACACTAATGTGAACAATGGCCTTGCATCTCCTTGCAAAGTTTGAGTAAGCCAGGTTTGTATGTTGTTTTTAATTTTAGGTATGATTCCAGGTTCTCATCAATAAGACGACTTCTCAGTTTTACTCTTGATAAGGTTCATGCTTGAAAATGATTATTCACATGAATATATAGACCCGAATAAGGAAAGAACAGCAAACGCTAGGTTTTTCAGCTGATTACCTGAGTCAGGAATACTATTCCAGATGTTAAAAATCAACATATCTTCCTTCTCCAGGTCTTTCAAAGCAGACCACTTGTCCTGTGAACTAAGTTCACATTTATTTTTCTCCAATATTTCTATATCAGCACAAAAACGTTCAAATTTCGAGCTCCACAATTCTTTGTTATTTAAATACAGCAATTGCATTTCAAAGTTGCCAATGTCAATATTAAAGGGAGAAAAATTTAATTCTGTTACAGTAACATTAAGAGGTTTTTTAACAAAGGCTAACATCACTTTGCTGTTTCTGAATTCCTGAAACCTGTTGGGAAAAGCTTCCCTCATCTTTAAAAGTGTTGTTTTGAAATAACAAACGTCAATTTCAGAATTATTTTCTTGGCGATGTTTCAACAGGCTTGGAAAGTGAATCAAGGTTTCTCTTTCAAAATCTTGAGTAAAAAGAGAGAATTTGTTTTTGAATGAAATAACTTCTAATATTGAAAAAATTGTGTTTCCTTTCCCTGTAGTTTTAAAATTAAGCTGATTTAGATGAGACGTAACATCTACCATGAAATAAAAGTTTTGGATCCACTGATCATTCGTTAGTTCTGGATAGTGAACACCCTTCTCAAGGAGAAATGCTTTAATTTCTGTTAATATGGAAGCGATACGTTTCAAAATGTTTCCTCTTGATAACCAACGTACCTTGTTATGCAGCAGAAGATCTATGTATTCACTCTCCGTTTCAACCAAAAATTCTTTAAATTGGTGATGATTAAAAGCTTTAGCTATAATGGAGTTGATCATCTTAATCACCCATTCCATAACTGCAAATTTCTTCTGGAAATGTCTGCACACAAAGCGCTTCTTGATGAATGATGCAATGGTAAGTAAGTATCTCGTGATTAATTTTTTTCTTTCAAAATAGCAACAAACTCATTTCTTGTGTTGGTCATACTTTTCCCTCCATCTGTTGAAATTGAGACAATTTTATTGAGAGGAATATGTTGTTTTTCAATGCACTCAGTTACAGCATTTGCTATATCCTCTCCACGTGTTTGACATTTGAGCAGCAATAATCCTAAAAGTTTTTCTTTAGGACCTGTAGATGAAATAAATTGTAAAAAGAAGTGAAACTTGTGCTGTATCATTTATGTCACAAGACTCATCAACTGCTATTGATAAAGCTGAAACCAATTTAAGATCTTCGACTTGCTGGTTGGTTATATTCAAAGACATTTTTATTTATTTATTTATTTATTGTATTTTTCTGAAGCTGGAAACGGGGAGAGACAGTCAGACAGACTCCCGCATGCGCCTGACTGGGATCCACCCGGCACGCCCACCAGGGACGATGCTCTGCCCACCAGGGGGCGATGCTCTGCCCCTCCAGGGCGTCGCTCTGTCTTGACCAGAGCCACTCTAGCGCCTGGGGCAGAGGCCAAGGAGCCATCCCCAGTGCCCGGGCCATCTTTGCTCCAATGGAGCCTTGGCTGCAGGAGGGGAAGAGAGAGACAGAGAGGAAGGAGGAGGGGGGTGGAGAAGCAAATAGGCTCTTCTCCTATGTGCCCTGGCCGGGAATCAAACCCGGGTCCCCCGCACGCCAGGCTGACGCTCTACTGCTGAGCCAACCGGCCAGGGCCTTCGAAGACATTTTGACTGTTCTGTCGTTCACTGTTTTAGCATACAATGGTAACTCTTTAATTTTTTTAAGATTATCTGCTTTGCTCTTAAAATCCCGAAGTAGCTCTTCAGATGCATTTATAAAACAACTTTTTATGTATTTGCCGTCTGTATATGGTTTTCCTCTCTTAGCAATCTCTTGAGTAACCACAAAACTTGCAATATTAACTTTGTTGGAAGATTGCATCCAGTAATTAAATACAGAACTTGATTTTTCTTGACTCTTTTCAAGTTCCTCAACTGCTTTCTTCCTTGCATCACCGACAGGATATTTAGTACTAAATGACACGTGTATAGTTGTAAAGTGTCTCTCCAAATTTGATTTCTTGTTATGCGCCAACTTTTCCTGACAAATAAGACAGGTTGGAAGGCCATTTAAGTTTTGAATAAATGCGAAAGTCTCGGTCCATTTAACTTTAAATTCACAGTTTTCGTCTTCCGTTTTTCTTTGCTTCTTCTTTGTAGCCATGTCAGACAGGGCACCTAAAAAAGGTTTCATTTTACAATAATAAAGCCAACAACACAAAATAATTACAATTCTTAAATTGATGACAAAAATACCTGTAGGATTTGCAGCTGGTTGGAAAAATACAGGTAACTTTATGCTTCAAGTAGGTATTTTTGTCACACGTGCTCGATTTGCGGAGGCGACTAGCACTAACCACTGCACAACGAGACTGCTGACTGCCTGGCTCGCTCAACTCGTGCATGAATAGCGCGTCACCCCCCGCACTGCGTATCCCATGGCCTGCCTGTACCGTGTCTCCTGTCGCCTGACCCATCGACACCCCTGCACATACCTGCATGCCCACACGTGGTATTTTGTGGAAGAGCCACACTCAAAGGGTCAAAGAGCCACATGTGGCTTGTGAGCTGCGGTTTGCCGACCACTGTCATAGTATATATGTGCCACATTCTCTTTATCCAATAATCTATTGAAGGGCGTTTTGGTTGTTTCCATGTCTTGGCCACTGTGAACAATGCTGCAATGAACATGGGGCTGCATGTGTCTTTACGTACCAATGTTTTTGAGTTTTGGGGGTATATACCCAGTAGAGGGATTGCTGGGTCATAAGGTAGTTCTGTTCTTAATTTTTTGAGGAACCATCATACTTTCTTTCATAATGGTTGTACTACTTAACATTCCCACCAACAGTGGATGAGGGTTCCTTTTTCTCCACAGCCTCTCTAACATTTGTTATTACCTGTCTTGTTGATACAAGCTAATCTACAAGTATGAGGTGGTATCTCATTGTAGTTTTGATTTGCATTTCTCTAATAGCTAGTGAAGATGAGCATCTTTTCATATATCTGTTGGCCATTTGTATTTCTTCCTGGGAGAACTGTCTGTTCATGTCCTCTTCCTATTTTTTTATTGGATTGTTTGTTGTTGGGTTTTGTGAGTTATTGGTATATTTTGGATATTAGGCCCTTATCTGAGCTGTTGTTTGAAAATATCATCTCCCATTTAGTTGGCTGTATGTTCATTTTGTTGTCAGTTTTGTTTGCTGTGCAAAAGCGTCTCAGTCTGATGTAGTCCCATTCATTTATCTTTGCCTTCACTTCCCTTGCCTTTGGAATCAAATTCATAAAATGTTCTTTATGCCAAGGTCCATGAGTTTATTTAGTACCTATGTTTCTTCTATGTAATTTCTTGTTTCATATCTTATATTTAGGTCTTTGATCCATTTTGAATTAATTTTGGTACAAGGGGACAAACTGTAGTCGAGTTTCATTCTTTTGCACATGGCTTTCCAGTTTTCCCAGCACCATTTATTGAAGAGGCTTTCTTTTCTCCATTGTGTGTTTTTGGCTCCTTTATCAAAAATGATTTGACCATATATATGTGGTTTTATTTCTGGAGTCTCTATTCTGTTCCATTGGTCTGAGTGTCTGTTTTTCTGCCAATACCGTGCTGTTTTGATTGTCGTGGCTCTGTAATATAATTTGAAGTCAGGTATTGTAGTGCCCCCAGCTTCATTCTTTATCCTTAGGATTGCTTTGACTATTCGTGGTTTTTTTGTTGTTGTTGTTTTTTTTTTTTTTACAGAGACAGAGAGAGGGATAGACAGGGACAGAGAGACAGAAACGGAGAGATGAGAAGCACCAATCATTAGTTTTTCATTGCACATTGCGACACCTTAGTTGTTCATTGATTGCTTTCTCATATGTGCCTTGACTGTGGGCCTTCAGCAGACCGAGTAACCCCTTGCTCGAGCCAGCGACCTTGCATCCAAGCTGGGGAGCTTTTTGCTCAAGCCAGATGAGCCCGCGCTCAAACTGGCAACCTCGGGGTCTCGAACCTGGGTCTTCCGCATCCCAGTCTGACGCTCTATCCACTGAGCCACCGCCTGGTCAGGCTATTCGTGGTTTTTATAGTTCCATATAAACCTGGTGATTTTTTTGTTCCATTTCTTTAAAAAGTGACATTGGAATTTTGATGGGAATTGCATTAAATTTGTATATTGCTTTGGGCAATATGGTCATTTTAACTATATTTATTCTTCCTATCCAAGAACAAGAAATATTTTTCCATTTCATTGTATCTTTTTTTATTTCCCTTAACAATGCTTTGTAGTTATTATTATATAGGTCCTTTACACTCTTTGTTATGTTTATTCCTAGGTATTTTTGTTGTTGTTGTTGTAACCGTAAAAGGGATTATTTTTTTGAGTTCATTTTCTGAAGTTTCATTGTTGGTATATAAGAAGGCAATAGACTTCTGTATATTAATATTGTATCCTGTGACCTTACTGCATTGGTTTATTGTTTCTAATAGTCTTTTTGTCTAGTCTTTGGGGTTTTCTATGTACAGGATCATATCATCTGCAAAAAGTGAAACCTTTACTTCTTCTTTCCCAATATGAATGCCTTGTATTTCTTTCTCTTCTCTGATTGCTCTGGCTAGAACTTCCAGCACTATGTTGAATAAGAGCAGAGAGAGTGGGCAGCCTTTTCTTATTCCTGATTTTAGAGGAAAAGTTTTCAGTTTTTTGCCATTTAATATGATGTTAACTGATGGTTTATCATAAATGGCCTTTGCTATGTTGAGATATTTTCCTTCTATACCCATTTTGTTGAGTGTTTTAAACATAAAATGATGTTGCATTTTATTGAATGCCTTCTCTGTATCTATTGATAGGATCATATGGTTTTTGTTCTTTGTTTTGTTGATATGGTGTATTACGTTAACTGTTTTACGTATGTTGAACCATCCTTGTGATTCTGGGATGAATCCCACTTGATCATGATGAATTATTTTTTTAATGTGTTGTATTCAATTTGCTAGTATTTTGTTTAGTATTTTAGCATCTGTATTCATTAAAGATATTGGTCTGTAGTTTTCTTTTTCTGTGTTGTCCTTGCCAGGTTTTGGTATGAAGGTTACGTTGGCCTCATAAAATGTGTTTGGAAGTATTGCTTCTTCTTCAATTTTTTGGAAGACTTTAAGTAGAACAGGAACCAAATCTTCTTTGAATGTTTCATAGAATTCACTAGTATAGCCATCTGGCCCTGGACTTTTATTTTTTGGGTTTTTGATAGTTGTTTCTATTTCCTCCCTGCTTATGAGTCTGTTTAGACTATCTACTTCTTTGTGACTCAGTCTAGGAAGATTGTATTGTTCTAGGAATTTATCCATTTCTTCTAAATCGTTGAATTTGGTGGCATATTGTTTTTCATAGTATTCAATGATAATTCTTTATATATCTATAATATCTGTGGTAATTTCTCCTCTTTCATTTTGGGTTTTGTTTATATGAGTCCTTTCTCTTTTTTCCTTTGTAAGTCTTGCCAAGGGTTTTTCAATTTTGTTGATCATTTTAAAGAACCAGCTCCTTGTTTTATTGATTTTTTCTATAGTTTTTCTGTTCTCTATTTCATTTATTTCTGCTCTGATTTTTATTATTACTTTCTTTGACTGGTTTTGGGTTGCCTTTGTTCTTCTTTTTCTAGTTCCTTAAGTTCTGATGTTAAGCTGTTTACTTGGGCTCTCTCTTGTTTGTTCATATAAGCCTGTAGTGATATGAACTTCCCTCTTATTACTGCTTTTGCTGCATCCCAGAGATTCTGCTATGTCGTATTGTCATTTTCATTTGTCTGTATATATCTTTTGATCTCTGCTTTTATTTCTTCTTTGACCCACTCATTTTTTAGAAGCATGTTGTTTAATTTTCACATTTTTGTGGGTTTGTTTACTTCTTTTTTGCAGTTGAATTCTAGTTTCAAAGGCTTATGGTTAGAGAATATGCTTGATATAATTTCAGTCTTTCTAAATTTGTTGATGTTAGTTTTGTGGCCCAACATATGGTCAGTTCTTGAGAATGTTCCATGTACACTGGAGAAAAATGTATACTCTGAAGTTTTGGGATGAAATGTCCTGTACATCAGTGGTCCCCAACCTTTTTTGGACCATGGACCGGTTTAATGTCAGAAAATATTTTCACGGACCGGCCTTTAGGGTGGGACGGATAAATGTATCACATGACCGAGACAAGCATCAAGAGTGAGTCTTAGATGGATGTAACAGAGGGAATCTGGTCATTTTTTTAAAATATTGATAAAACATCATTCAGGCTTAAATATAAATAAAATGGAAATAATGTAAGTTATTTATTCTTTCTCTGTGGACCAGTACCAAATGGCCCATGAACTGGTACCAGTCCACGGCCCAGGGGTTGGGGACCACTGTTGTCGATGTCTATCATATCCCATTATTCTAGTGTTTCATTTGAGGTCCATATTTTTTTATTGACTTTCTGTTTGAATGAATGATCTAGAGCCATCAGTGGTGTATTGAGGTCTTCAAGTATGATTGTATTTTTGTTTGTTTTTATTTTTATATCAGTTAGTAGATGTCTTATATACTTTGGTGCTCCTTGGTTTGGTGAATATATATTAAGAAATGTTATGTCTTCTTGATTCAATGTCCCTTTTATCATTATGAAATGACCATCTTTGTCTCTGATTACCTTTGCTGTCTTGTAGTCAGCATTGTTAGATATGAGTATGGCTACACCTGCTTTTCTTTAGATATTATTTGCTTGAAGAATCGTTTTGTAACTTTTCACTTTGAATTTGTTTTTATCCTTGTAGCTTAGATGTGTTTCTTGAAGGCAGCATACAGTTGCACTTTCTTTTTTGATCCACTCTGCTACTCTGTGTCTTTTTATTGGTGAGTTCAATCCATTTACCCATTTACATTTAATGTAATTATTGACACTTGAGGGTTTCCTATTGCTATTTTATATATTGCTTTCTGATAGCTCTGTATCTTGTTTGGTTCTTTTCTTTTGTTTTTCTGTCATTTGTTTTTATTTGGTTGTATTTCATACTTCTTTCCTCTGTTTCTTCCTTTTTTAAGCCATGTGTTTCTGTAGTAGTTTTTTCAGGGATGGTTACCATTAGGTAATAAAAAGGATATATATCATATTTATTGTAGTACATTATCTCATGAGTGCTTCTGCACTCCAGCATCCTTTGCTAGTGTTAATCTTTGTCCTCTCTCCTTTTTTCTTTTTGTTGTCACAGATTATTCTTGTTTTTATTATGATCTTTCTGGCGCTTTTACTTGTGATTTTGTTTTGTTCTTTGTATCTAATCAGATAACCACCCCCTTTAGTATTTCCTAAATTGGGGGTTTTCTGGTGATAAATTCCCTCATCTTCTTTATTTCTGTGAATGTTTTTATTTCCCCTTCATATTTGAAGGATAGCTTTGATGCATATAGCATTCTTGGCTGGAAGTTCCTCTCTTTCAGTACTTTAAATATTGGGATTCACTCTCTTCTAGCTTATAGAGTTTCAGCTGGGAAATCTGATGATAGCCTAATGGGTCTTCCTTTATATGTTGCATTCTTTTTTTCCCTGGCTGCCTTGAGGATTTTTTCTTTATCATTGGTTTGTGATCATTTCATTACAATGTGCCTTGGAGTAGGTCTGTTTAGGTTAAGGTAACTCGGTGTTCTGTTTGCTTCTTGGATTCAAGGCTCTAGTTCTTTCCACAGGCTTGGGAAGTTCTCGTCAATTATTTGTTTGACTATGTTCTCATTACTTTTTCTCTCTTTTTATTCTGATATACCCATTATACTTATGTTGCTCTTTCTGATGGAGTCAGACAATTCCTGTAGGGCTTTCTCATTTTTTTTAATTCATAAGTCTTTCTTCTCTTCTCTTTGTAGTATCTCCAGTTGTCTGTCTTCTGTGTCACTAATTCTCTCCTCTATCAGGCCTGTTCTATTAGCTAATCTTGTACTTCATTTTTCAATTCATGTATTGAGTTTTTTTTTTATCTCTGTTTGGTTCCTTTTTATAGTTTCAATTTCCTTGGTGAAGTATTCTCTTTGTTTATTAAATTGTTTTTTGAGCTCTCTAAATTGCCTTTCCATGCTTTCTTGTATTTCCCTGAATATTTTTAGGACCTCAACTTTTAATTCTCTGTCATTTAACTCCAACATTTCCAAGTAATTGAAATTTTTTCTAGCAGTTTTTGTCTATCTGAGCTACATCTCAGTCTTTTGTATCCATAATACTTGATTTCTTTTTCCTTAATGGCATTTGAGAGTGGTATTGTTAATAACACTAATAAGAGATAATTAAAAAAATAAAATAAAAATCAAAAAGATACAGTGAAAAAATGAAAATTTTATAATGATAAGTGGAACAAAAACTACAGAAAAGACAGAGCAGGAACTGAGGAAAAATGACAAAAGAGATAAAAATGAAGTAAAAAACATGCAAAATACCACAAAGAAAAATATGAACCCGAAATATAATAATTTGATGATAAATGATGATCAAATGAGAGAAAAAGGAAAAACAAAAAAAAAGTAAAGGTTTCTGAAATGAAACCCTCATAAAAAACAAGAATGAAAAATGTAACAACTATGGACAGTGAAGTTCAAAAGGCAAAGGAAAGAATAAAAAGAAAAAAGATAACCAAAATGAAAGAGAATTATAAAAATGCAATTTTTTTCTGGTTTTAAGAGGTAGCTTCTTTCTTTTTTTGGCAGGTGGTGCTGTACTACAGGTTTTGCCCCATGGGGCTCTTGGGCAGAGGTTTATGGTGTGTCACTATGGCAATGCCGTAGGCCTCAGTTCTGTTGTTAGGTGGGGCTTTTAGGGCTTGGAGGCTCTGACAATGGGAATCTCAATTCCAGGTGCCTCTCCCCATGTCTCTCCCACCTGAGCTAGCAGCCTGGGGACTTAGCTGTGAGGTTGCCCCAGCCACTGTTTGCAGAGCAAGGAGGCTCTAAGAGCAGCCAGGTCCTTCCTCCAGTATCGCTCAAAGCACAGTTCTGGGTAAAGCTGTGCCAACCAGAGCCACCAGCCAGAGCAGGCAGGGCTGAGAGCTGATTGCAGATCTAATGCCTTTCTAAGGACCTGCAGACAGGTCCTGCATGTTTCAGCATGCCATGGGCTGGGAGCTGATTACAGATCTAGCCCCTTTCTAAGGGCCCCCTGGGCATGTTTAGCATGCCTCAGCGAGCCGCAGGTCTAATCTCTACAGGCTTCTCCCTCATGCACTTTTTGGTAGCCGGCAGCAAGTCATGTGTGAGCCCAGCCCCCACTACTCCAGCAATGCACACAGAGGCCTGCACCCGCCTACTCAGGTGCACAGCGCTGTGGTCTCGGTCAGAGCCGGGAATGCACTTAAAAGCTTGCATCGGCCCCATGGAGGTGCTCCGCCTAAAGGATCCTGGCCCATGTGCTCCTGGCGCTGGTGATCGTGAAGCCTGGAATGCACAAAGACGCTGGCAACAACCACGCAGATGCATATCGCTGATAATCTTGGGCTAAGCCCTCTAGACCGCATGTGCACACTCACGCCAGTGGTTCCAGGTGGAGCCACTCACACACCACCAGTGATCGCAGAGCTGGGATGCACAAAGCTGCTGGCACCAGCTCACACAGGCATTCTGCACCAGTGACCTTAGGTGGAACCCGCTGCCTGGGCGTGCGCCCTGCTTCCGCAATCCCAGGCAGAGCTGGTATATTCTCTCTTCTGCTTGAGCATCCACCCTTATTCAGCTCCTTCCCTCTGCCTCAGACCTTCTGCTTTGCTAGGCTCTAGACAAAAGTGCCCCATTCCTCAGATCAGTGAGGAAAGCAAAATGCCCTGTTCTCCATCTTATTTCTTTTGGAGTGCATTATATATTCAGCCACCTTTTGCCCAATCATACCTTTGTCTGGTGTGTGTATATTTCAGGTGCTTCTGAGATTTTTTTCTGTGTTTAGTTGTTAAATTTGTTGAAATTTCAAAGGGAGAGACCAGGTGCATCCCTCACGGTGTCATTTCTTTGACATCACTCTCCGAGTTGTATGAATTTTATGATGAATAAAACTTGAGTTTGGGCCCTGACCAGTTGGCTCAGCAGTAGAGCATAGTCCTGGCGTGTGGAAGTCCCAGGTTCAATTCCTAGCAAGGGCATACAGGAGAAGTGCCCATCTGCTTCTCCACCCTTCTCCTTCTCCTTTCTCTCTATCTCTCTCTTCCCTTCCTGCAGCCAAGGCTCCATTGGAGCAAAGTTGGCCCTGGTGCTGAGAATGGCTCCATGGCATCCACCTCAGGTGCTAGAATGACTCCAGCTGCAACGGAGCAGTGCCCCAGATGGGGAGAGCTTCGCCCCCTGGTGGACATGCCTGGTGGATCCTGGTCAGGTGCATGCGGAAGTCTGTCTGACAGCCTCCCTGCTTCTAAATTCGGAAAAATACAAAAAACAAAACAAAAAAAAACACTTGAGTTCAGTAACTTTTTGTAATACATTTTTTTTTCAAATTTTGGCCCAAAAGTTAAGGTGTGTCTTATACATGAAGAAATACGGTATATGCAGTGGTGGGATTCAAATAATTTTAACAACCAGCTCTCTGCCCTAATGACCATTTTAAGTATAAAAAAACCATTTTAAGTATACTGAAAGGTAGTTCATTATTTCACGCATTTATACTTAAATAAAAACAATAAAAGAAGTACACAAAACTAGATTATGTTATGAGAGTTTTAAAATATTAATGAAAAAATGTTAATACCTGAGGAAAAAAACAGTAAAACTGTTATTTAATATATTTCCAGTGACAGCTTGTCACCCTCTGGTTGTTTGGCAGTTTTTCTCTTTAGGTCATATGTTTATTTACTGAAGTACCCAACCAAGGGAATTTAAATGGAGTATTTTATCAAAGGTATAATGAGTTTTATGAAATGAATAAGTAAATATTACAAGCATAGTTCCATCAAATTTTTTTTACCTATGGACAGAATGAACATTACAATGGGCACTTAGAATATGCTGTTGTGCAGATGAACACTTAAAAAGAGTAAGGAATGTAAATTTGTGATTTCCATATTGGGTGGCTGCCCAGGCACCCACCTGGACAGAGAGAACCCTGATTACAAGTGCCATTTTAACAACAGGTTCGCTGAACTCAACAAAAAATTAGGTATCAGTTTTTTCAAACCAGTGCAAACTGGCTGAATCCCACCATGGGACATATGTATCTTTAGGTGAGGATAAAGTAAAGGAATCCACAGTGGGAACAGAAAACTATCAGTCATAAATAAGGATGGGAAGAAAACCAGGTCGTCTTGACCAGTTCTCATACTCAGATGTGCATAAGAATTACTTGTAGACCTTGAGGAAATGTAGATTCTGACTCAGACTGCTGGGGTGGAGGCCGAACTTCTGCAGCTGTCTCAAGCTCCCAGGTGATATCAATTCCTGTTGTACCAAACGTCAAGAGCAGTGCTTCTCAAACCTGAGTGTGCATAAGAGTCACCTGGGATATCATTAAAACAGCTGTTGGCCCTGGCCGGTTGGCTCAGTGGTAGAGCGTCGGCCTGGCATGCAGGAGTCCTGGGTTTGATTCCCAGCCAGGGGACACAGGAGAAGTGCCCATCTGCTTCTCCACCCCTCCCCCTCTCCTTCCTCTCTGTCTCTCTCTTCCCCTCCCGCAGCCAAGGCTCCATTGGAGCAAAGTTGACCCGGGCACTGAGGATGGCTCTATGGCCTCTGCCTCAGGTGCTAGAATGGCTCTGGTTGCAACAGAGCAATGCCCCAGATGGGCAGAGCATCGCCCCCTGGTGGGCATGCTGGGTGGATCCTGGTCGGGCACATGCGGGAGTCTGTCTGACTGCCTCCTCGTTTCCAACTTCAGAAAAAGTTTAAAAAATTAAAAACAAAAACAAAAACAAAAAAACAGCTGTCTGGGCCCCACCTCACCACCCAAGATCTGGATTCTGTAGGTCAGGGTTGGATCCAAGAATCTGCATTTTGAACAAGTACTCAGGTCATGTTCAATGCTGCTTCTCCAAGGAACCTACTTTGAGAGGTAGAGGGTTACCAAGACCAAGGTAAGAAAGAAAGACATGCAATACTATCTACCAAATGAATAAAAAATGCTGCAGGGACACCAGGGAGCATAAAAAGCCACTGTGTATTACAAGGTGAAGGTCATAAGTGAAGCAGAAACCATAAAACCATAAAATGATTTCTTCTTTCGTTAATTCTCTATTTCTAGGCAATATGTTTTCCTCCAAGCTTTATATTTTATCTTGGGAACACTTAACCTTACTAAAGTGCTGTAGCTATTTTTAAAAGAGAGAGGAAGCAAATCAATTATTTGCCTTTTTTTCTTCCTAAGGCATAGGAGGTATGCTAACAGAATCCCTGGGAGCTCTTCTCTGTGGACATGCCTAAACCAGCTGGAGGCTGTATTTATTAAAGAACCTTCAGAAGATATTTCAGTTTCTTTAAATACTGAAATGCAGTTGTGATGTTTCTGCCACTCTCTAATTCTCTCTCTCTCCCTATCTCTCTCTCTCTCTTTAAGTGAGAGTAGGGGAGATAGAGAGCCAGACTCCCACATGCACCCAAACCAGGATCCACCTGGCAACCCTTGTCAGGGGCTGATGCTAGATTCAACCAAGCTATCCTCAGCACCTGAGGCCAATGCTCAAAGCAGTCAAGCCACTGGCTGTGAAAGGGAAAGAGGGAGAGAAGGGGGAGTGGGAGAGGAAGGGAAGCAGATGATTGCTTCTCCTGTGTACCCTGACTGGAGATCGAACCCAGGACATCCATATGCAGGGTCAATACTCTACCACTGAGCCAACCGACCAGGGCCCAAGAACCACTGCTTTTAAAGCAGCATCTGAAAACCCAGTTGCCCTTCTAAGAAATCTGACTTGTAGTTTGGGTATGCATGTTGATGCCAGGTGGTGGTGAGTTAAAGCACCCTTTAGATTCTTGAGGCAACAGAAAAGACTACTTTGACTATCAATAATGGGAAATTTTCTTGACCTCAGATGCACCAAGAGCCTAATAGATAGTGTAGTACCTCAAGCTTATTTTAGAGGTGATTGGTACAAAAACTACGAGAAACCTCTTTCCAAGCTCAGTATTTAACAGTCAACAGCCACTCTCTTCCCATTGTCAACAAGATACCTAACTACCACATCATATGAGAGAGCATTCATCAGCTCGCCACTATAACTACTCTTTGTTACAAGAGGTTCTTTTCTTTCTTTTCTGTCTTTTCATGAGTACTTAGCATCTTGTGACTTAAACCAAGTTTACCAAAGGGACCAGGATTTAACTAGTCACCTCAGTGCTTGTTTCTTTCTTCGTCATTAATAGATCATCAGACATAACCAGAATGCCCCAGAGCTTACCCATAAACCAGTAGTTTTCAAACATTAGCCTGCATCAGAACCATTTGTAAAACATATTAAACCACAGATCACTGGGTAGAACCCCCTGACATTCTGATTTACTGGGTCTGGGGTGGGGCCTGAGAATTTGCATTTCTAACTAAGTTCAGGAGAGATGATTGACAAATTGTGATGTTCTATATATAAGGTCTACCGGAAAGTTCTGTCCGTTTTTGGAATAAAACAAAATATAAATTTTTCTTACTGTCAATAAACTTTATTAAATAATTGCATTATTAATGATTTCTTGCCAGCATGAGGGCAATTTGTAAACCCCATTTTTGAAAAATGTTTTATCTTTTGATGCGAAAAATTGAACCAGTGCTTTTTGATATCTTCTTCATTTTTGAATTTTTTTGCCCTTCAAAAAATTTTGTAAGGACAAAAACAAGTAATAGTTGGTATTATTCCTTCACCAAACACTTTCAATAAATTTCTACATGCTTCTGTAGCATTTCTTCCTTGTTGAAATTCGTAAAAATTACAGTGGCGTAAATGAACTTTATCAGTAGCCATGGGTACACTATCGCTTCACACATAAGACTAACGTGAATCAACTTTGTTTTAGTTAATTTGCTACGTCAGTATGTATACATTAAGTGATAAAAATAGAGAGGCACACATGCGCCAAATAAACATGTGCTTATGTGTCGAAACTTGTTGTGATAGAAACGGACAGAACTTTCTGGTAGACCTAATAAATGTTAATGATCATCACATTGTTAGCCTAGATTAATTCACAGGCACCCTCCTTTTCTAGTAAGTTGGGAGGAAACTGAAATTAATGAACTAATAGTTGTGAGAAGACACTTGAAAAATTCTGCTAGTCTGTAGAGGGACAACTCAACAGTAAAGACCACAGTTCTCATTTGAAGAAACTCATAGGACAGAAGAGGGAAATAGCCAAAATTTAAGCCACATCCTCATCAACATTTATTGCTTATTGGCCAGTTGTAAATCTTCTTGCATAAATTATCTGTTTACGTCCTTTACTCATTTTTTAATTGAGTTGTGTTTTTGTGAGTTGTAAATTTTCTTTATGTATTCTGGTTACAAGTACCCTATCAGATATATGATTTGCAAATATTTTCTTCCATTCTGTAAGTTGTTTTCACTTCCTTTTGATGGTGGCCCTTTTCAATTTTGATCAATTCCTGTTTGTATATATTTTTTCCCTTGGGATTGCTTGTGCTTTTGGTGTCTTATTTAAAAAGCCATTTCCTACTCCAAGGTCACAAAGACTAATTCCTCTTTTCCTCTGAGAGTTTTATAGTTTCCACTCTTACATTTAAGCATTTGGTCCATTTTGAATTAATATTTGTGTATATTGTGAGATAAGCATCTGAATTTATTCTTTTGCATGTAGATATCTATCAATAGTTATCATCCATTATTTATGGAATTCTTACTCCATGCCAGGTGCTGTTCTAGATTCTGGGGGGAAAGATAAGTAGAACATAGCTGTTGCCTCTCAGAGAACTCGCCGTCTTAGTGGGAGGGTCACATATGAATGGAGAACGACAGCGCGGTGAAATAATGTGTGGATGATGCTTAGCACTGTGCCTGGCCTCTAGAGTATGATAGTAAATGGTAGTTGCTATAATAATAATACCTATTATTGCCCTGGCCGGTTGGCTCAGTGGTAGAGCGTTGGCCTGGCATGCAGGGGTACCGGGTTCAATTCCCGGCCAGGGCACACAGGAGAAGCGCCCATCTGCTTCTCCACCACCCCCCTCCTTCCTCTCTGTCTCTCTCCTCCCCTCCCGCAGCGAGGCTCCATTGGAGCAAAGATGGCCCGGGCTCTGGGGATGGCTCCTTGGCCTCTGCCCCAGGCGCTAGAGTGGCTCTGGTCACGACAGAGTGACGCCCCGGAGGGGTAGAGCATCGCCCCCTGGTGGGCAGAGCGTCGCCCCTGGTGGGCGTGCCGGGTGGATCCCGGTCGGGCGCATGCGGGAGTCTGTCTGACTGTCTCTCCCCATTTCCAGCTTCGGAAAAATACAAAAAAAAAAAAATACCTATTATTATATTTATTATAAATACCAGTAAAGAGGCATGTTAAAGTGGGGGGGAAGTGATTAACTTTCCCCACAAGTGTCTCAAGATCGGCTTTACTTGGAGCCATCCCTGTCACTTCTGGGCTCAGGAGGAGGGGGGTTCAAGGAGGTAGGTCTCTCAGAGGCCAAGGTTTTTGAGAGAGGAGCGACCTCGGGTATGTGTGTCAGGGGAACATCTGGTTTTCTTGTCCTTGTGAGTGTCAGCTCAGAACAGGGTTATGTGATTGCTGATTCCTGCTACTCTCTGTACCCAAGAAGGCATGACTTCTTCATTTGTTTGTAGGGCTCTACAGGCACTTGAGGGAATCATATTGATTGTGGATTACAAAATGTTTCTAAATAGATTACAGTGTCTTGATATTATATAATTAGGATTTAAAATCTCTATTCCCTGATGGTTACATTAGTGTGTCCTCATATTGACCTTATGAAGTATAGAACAATGGTAGATTTTCACATGAAAGTTATGGTATTTTGTGTGAAACATCATAAAATGTTCATTTATTTAATCCCATCATATAAACCAATCTCTTAATGGCAGGAAGTATGGTTGTATGATGTATATATTTTCTGGGCTCCACATTACAAAAATTATTGAATTATAGAAAATAATTTTTACAAATCACTTTTTCAAGTTTTCTCTTGCAGTAGTCATTTGTTTTGTCATTGCTAGCACATGTTAGCAGAAAAGTACAAACAGGCGCCATAAGTGTAAGACCACGCTGACCTGGGGGGGAAAAATGTATAAATTGAGCACATTCTAATAATCAATATACTGTAATTTAAGCTAAGCTACAAAACCCTTCAATCCGTTTGGATAGGATGCAGTTGTTTCAAAGATAACTAATTTTAGAACCACACTTTTTATTTTTTAAAAATTGTATTTTTTTCAAAAAGTAAAAGTTTTAGTGTCTGGTATTCATATCATCTATCCACTATGGTTTTTTTTTATTAAATTTAATGCAGTGACATTGATAAATCAGGGTACATATGTTGAGAGAAAATATCTCTAGATTATTTTGACATTTGATTATGCTGTATACCCCTCCCCCAAAGTTAAATTGTCTTCTGTCACCTTCTATCTGGTTTTCTTTGTGCCCCTCCCCTACCCTAACCCCTCTCTCCTTCACCCCCTCCCCCCTCCCCCGACCTCCCGCCCCTGTTGCCATCACATTCTTGTTCATGTCTCTGAGTCTCAGTTTTATGTCCCTTCTATGTATGGATTCATCTTAGTTTTTTTTTTTCTGATTTACTTATTTCACTCCGTATAATGTTGTCAAGGTCCATCCATGTTATTGTAAATGATCCGATGCCATCTATGAGAAACCCACAGCCAACATCATACTCAATGGGAAAAAATTAAAAGCAATACCCTTAAGATCAGGAACAAGGCAGGGGTGCCCCCTTTCACCACTCTTATTTAACATAGTCCTGGAAGTCCTAGCCACAGCAATCAGACAAGAAGAAGAAATAAAAGGCATTCAAGTTGGAAAAGAAGAAGTAAAACTATCATTATTTGCAGATGATATGATATTGTATATAGAAAACCCTAAAGTCTCAGTCAAAAAACTACTGGACCTGATAAATAAATTCAGCAAAGTGGCAGGATATAAAATCAATACTCAGAAATCAGAAGCATTTTTATACACCAACAATGAACAGTCAGAAAGAGAAATTAAGGAAACAATCCCCTTCACAATTACAACCAAAAAAATAAAGTACCTAGGAGTAAACTTAACCAAGGAGACTAAAGACTTGTACTCGGAAAATTACAAAGCATTGATAAAAGAAATCAAGGAAGATACAAACAAGTGGAAGCATATACCGTGCTCATGGTTAGGAAGAATAAACATCATTAAAATGTCTATATTACCCAAAGCAATCTATAAATTCAATGCAACACCAATTAAAATACCAATGACATACTTCAAAGATATAGAACACATATTCCAAAAATTTATATGGAACCAAAAGAGGACACGAATAGCCTCAGCAATCTTAAAAAAGAAGAATAAAGTGGGAGGTATCACACTTCCTGATATCAAGTTATACTACAAGGCCGTTGTACTCAAAACAGCCTGGTACTGACATAAGAACAGGCATATAGATCAATGGAACAGAACAGAGAACCCAGAAATAAACCCACAGTTCTATGGACAACTGATATTTGACAAAGGAGGTAAGGGAATACAATGGAGTAAAGACAGCCTCTTTAACAAATGGTGTTGGGAAAATTGGACAGCTACCTGCCAAAAAATGAAACTAGATCACCAGCTTACACCACTCACAAAAATAAACTCAAAATGGATAAAAGATTTAAATGTAGGCCGTGAAAGCATAAGCATCTTAGAAGAAAACATAGGCAGTAAGCTCTCGGACATCTCTCGGAGCAATATATTTGTTGATTTATCTCCACGAGGAAGTGAAATAAAAGACAGGATAAACAAATGGGACTATATCAAACTAAAAAGCTTTTGCACAGCTAAAGACAACAAGAACAGAATAAAAAGACAAACTACACAATGGGAGAACATATTTGACAATACGTCTGATATTTGAAGTAGTTTGAGAAGGATAGGAGTTAGTTCTTCTTTGAATATTTGGTAGAATTCCGTTGTGAAGCCATCGGGCCCTGGACTTTTCTTTGTTGGGAGTTTTTTGATAACTGTTTCGATCTCATTTGGTGTAATCGGTCTGTTTAGGTTTTCTGATTCTTCCAGATTGATTTTTGGAAGATTGTATGTTTCAAGGAATTTGTCCATTTCATCTAGGTTGTCTAGTTTTTTGGCATACAGTTCTTCATAGTATTTTCTTACAATATTTTGTATTTCTGTTGTGTCAGTTGTTATTTCTCCTCTCTCATTTCTAATTTTATTTATTTGAGTCCTCTCTCTCTTTTTCTTGGTAAGTCTACTTAAAGGTTCATCAATCTTGTTTACCTTTTCAAAGAACCAGCTCCTAGTTTCATTGATCCTCTGTATTGTTTCTTTAGCCTCTATGTCATTTATTTCTGCTCTGATCTTTATTATTTCCTTCCTTCTACTACATTTGGGCTTTACTTGCTGTTCTTTTTCTAATTCTTTTAGATGCAGGGTTAAGTTGTTTATTTGAGCTTTTTCTAGCTTCTGAAAGTGTGCCTGTAGTGCTATGAACTTCCCTCTCAGCACTGCTTTCGCTGTGTCCCATAAATTTTGAGTTGTTGTATGCTCATTGTCATTCGTTTCTAGGAATTTCTTTATTTCTTCTTTGATCTCATTCTTAATCCATTCATTATTTAACACCCTGCTATTTAGTTTCCATGTGTTTGAGAATTTTTGAGCTTTTCTGCTGTGATTCATTTCTAGTTTCATGCCGTTGTGATCGGAGAAAGTGCTTGATATGATTTCAGTCTTCTTAAATTTGTTGAGAGCACTTTTGTGCCCTAACATGTGGTCTATCCTAGAGAATGTACCATGAGCACTTGAAAAGAATGTATATTCTGCTGCTTTAGGGTGAAAGGATCTGAAGATATCTATTAAATCGAGTTGATCTAGTGTTTCCAATAAGTCTGCTGTTTCTTTGTTAATTTTCTTTCTTGAGGATCTATCTAGTGATGTTAGTGGGGTATTGAAATCCCCTACTATTATAGTATTGCTGTTGATCTCGCCCTTTAAATCCATCAAAGTCTGTTTTATATATTTGGGTGCTCGTATATTAGGTGCTTAGATATTTATAATAGTTATATCTTCCTGTTGGATTACTCCCTTTATCATTATGTAGTGGCCTTCTTTATCTCTTACTATATCCTTTGTTTTAAAGTCCAATTTGTCTGATATAAGTATTGCTACCCCAGCTTTTTTTTCATTTCCGTTTGCATGAAATGTTTTTTTCCATCCTTTTACCTTCAATCTATGTGTGTCTTTTGTTCTAAGGTGTGTCTCTTGTAGACAACATATGTATGGGTCCTGTTTTCTTATCCACACAGCTACCCTATGTCTTTTGATTGGATCATTTAATCCATTTACATTTAAGGTTATTATTGATATGTAGTTGTTTATTGCCATTTTCTTCTTTAAAGGTGTATTCCTTTTTTTGCTATATTCTTTTCCAACTTTAATCTGTTTACAACAGGCCCCTTAACATTTCTTGCAGCGTTGGTTTGGTTGTAATGAATTCCTTGAGTTGTTTTTTGTCTGGGAAGCTTTTTATTTCTCCTTCGATTTTAAACGATAGCCTTGCTGGATAAAGTAGTCTTGGTTGTAGGTTCTTGTTCTGCATTACTTTGAATATTTCTTGCCATTCCCTTCTGGCCTCAAGTGTTTCTGTTGAGAAGTCGGATGTCATCCTTATGGGGGCTCTTTTGTAGGTGATAACTTTTTTTTCTCTTGCAGCTTTTAATATTTTCTCTTTATCGCTTAGCTTTGGTATTTTAATTATGATGTGTCTTGGTGTAGGTTTCTTTGGGTTTCTCTTTAATGGAGTTCTCTGTGCTTCTTGGACTTGTGAGAGTTTCTCTTGCATTAATTTAGGGAAGTTTTCAGTTATGATATGATTGAACAAAGTCTCTATCCCTTGTTCTTTTTCTTCTTCTTCAGGAACCCCTATGATGCGGATGTTAATTCTCTTCATGTTGTCACAGAGCTCTCTAAGTGTTTCCTCTGACTTTTTGAGTCTCTTTTCTCTTTTCTTCTCTGCTTTCATGCCTTCATTCCAGTTGTCCTCCAGCTCGCTGATTCGATCCTCAGCTGTATCCATCCTGTTTTTAATTCCTTCCATTGTGGTCTTCATTTCTGATATTGTATTTGTCATCTCTGACTGACTCTTTTTTAATATTTCAATATCCTTTTTTATACTTGCTATTTCTTTATTTAGGTTTTCGAACTGCCCCTCCATTGTTGTTCTAAGATCCCTAAGCATCCTTACAATCATTATTTTGAACTCCACATCTGGAAGTTTGATTATTTCCATATCACTCAGCTCATCTCTCAAAGGTGTCTCTTGTGGTTTCATTTGGGTTGCTCTCCTTTGTCTTTTCATAATGGTGTTTTATTTGTAGACTGGTTGAGTCTAGGCTTGGTGTTGTCTGCCTCCAGTTTTCAGTTGTGTTATTTCTAGGTCTTCTTGGGTTGGTATCAGCTATTATTTGTAATCCACTTTCGGATTTGGGCAGCTTTGAAGTCTTGGTTTGTTTGTTTTCTTAACAGGTGATAGTCTTGTTAACTGATCTCAGCAGGGGGCTTCCTTGAAACTGTAACCAGGGATGCTGTGGGTGTAACCTGAGACGCTGAAGGTCTCTTCCACCAACTAATCTCACTGGGGGCAGGGTTTTTTCTCAGCTTCAGTAGGGGGAGGTGTATCTCAGATCTCCATGGAGACCTGAGTTACTGCCCCTCCTCCCCACTTCTTGTTTTCAGCTGTGTCTTGTTGCGCTGATTGGAGCTGGATAGATGTCTGGAGATCTCTGATCCGGAAGCACTTCAGCTCTGTTTTGTGAAAGGTTCAGTCCCTCCCCCAGGTATGGCCGCCTCCAGCACGAATGAGTCAGCTTTTTTATTTCATTTCTTGCATACCTTAGCCCCTCACAGTCTGTCCCTCTCCTTGTCCTTTCCACTTGGGAGATAAGCTGGTCTTTTCAACCCACCTTGCTCCCTGGTCATCAGGTAAGTGGCTGTGAGCAGTAGTTTCTGCTCTTTTTCCTCTGTGAAATCCTCTCTGGGCTCTCAGCCTCACTTCCCCCCCCCCTTCCGTTCCTGTAAGCAGAGGAGATTCAGGCACTCCTTACCAGGATTATTGTGGCTTCCTCTTTGCTCCTTGGTTTTTGAGAGCTGTTCTTGCAGTTCAGTGTTGGTTTTTCATGCTGATTTTTCCTAAATTGATTTGTATTCCAGTTTGGTGTTGAGAGCTGGGCGTCTGTGCGTCCACCTACTCCGCTGCCATCTTCCCCTATATCCCACTATAGATTTTTATCCCTTCTTAGTTCAATTCATCAGGCATTTGCTGACTGCCTGTTGTGTGGAAGGTACCCTACTTAATTAAGTCTATGTCCTGAAGGAGCTTCTAATCTGAGGAAGAAACAGGGTCCAGTAGAGGACACACACATTGCTAGTTATAAGACACAGTAAATTGTGTGATAAATACTCTAATGGAGGTATCAAGGTCTTAGAGACACAGGCAAGGAGAGGTTGGTTCGCATTCAGACTGGGGAAGATCCAGGAGAGCCTTCTTGAGGAGCTGTCACGGGAGCTGAACTCAGAGGGCCATGGGAGATGGAATGGCAGTAGGAAACAGTGTGAGCTAAGACATGGAAAGTAGACATGAAGGCAGAGTGGCAATGATCAAATCAGTCTGGGAGTAAGTCAAAGGAGAGGTTGAAGGTGGAGAAGAAACTACAGACCATTATTGAGCGATACAAATGCCATCTTTTCAATTAAAAAGTCTCAATAGGTAGCTTCTTATGATTAGCAGTATTTGACACAGAAGCTCATGGTTTAAGTTGTAATGGTTAATGATGCTTCCAGCAAACTGACTATTCCTCTTATCTGATAACATTGACCAAGGAAAAGCTTATAAAAAGTAACACTGATAAAGCATGAACTTCCCTTTTTTTTTTTTTTGCAAGAATGACATTCTAGTCAGTACCCTAGATTTTCTCCATAAATGTCTGTTAGACAAGGAAAAGAACCACCCAGATTTTCATTTTAGAAACAGGACCAGAAAATGTGTTTATCAGCAGATGAAAACAAACCAACGTGAAGCAAGACTGTTATGTAAGACTCGGTCCCTGGGTTAGGACTGAACTCAGTTACCTAGGTTTGCAGGCCAGCTCTGCCATTTATGACTGGCTCTGTAACTTTTGGCATTTGCCTTAACCATTCTGTGCCTCAGTTCTTTCATCTGTAAAATGGGGATAGTAATAGCATTCATCTCAGGGGTTGTTATGAGGATTAAATGAATCAGTACATGTAAAGTGTTCTGAATAGTGCCTGGCATGTAGTTAGAGCCCAGAAGATGTTAATTATTATTATTCAATTTTGGGCCAATAAAAATGAACTGCCTATGACACATTACAGTTTACAAAGGGCTTTCACATATCCACTAGATCATTTGGGTTCCACCAACACCTTATGGGTACCATTTTATTATGCTTGTACACAAACCTCATATTTTAAGGAGGTCCTGGGATAGGTTCGGTCCTGAGATTAGTCAGAAAAAGCATGTTTGTTTAATTTTTTCATAAGGAAAGTTCTTTGAAACTGACCCAGATGGTTAATGCAACTTCGTTTGTTTTCTAGGAAAATCTCACCTGGCCATTGTCCAGCGGGTGAATAATGAGGGAGAAGGGGACCCCTTCTATGAGGTGATGGGCATTGTCACACTGGAGGACATCATAGAGGAGATCATCAAGTCAGAAATCCTGGATGAAACTGACCTCTACAGTAAGTGCGTGGCCTTGGCTTTTGTCCAAGGTCATCTTATTTTCCTCTGTGACTCTCAGAGCTGGCTCAGTTTGCTATACAGTGTGAAAGAGTGTCGTGACAAGGCTATGCATTGCATGTGTCAAACTCTAATGCCAGGTGCTGGCATGCCCTGGCTTGAATTACCCCCCGAGTCCCTGGGAACATGCTAGCTAAATGTTTACCAGGAGGGAACCTTCAGGAACCAAGACTGTGAAAGGAGACCTGCCTATGGATGAAAAAGGAGCTAAAGGAAACAAAGTCTACCTTAGACGGCCACTCTGCCCTGGTTTCTGTCCCCTGGTTGTTCCTGTTGTGTCTCTGTCCATCTAGACACAGACCCCAGCACGCCCTGGGGCTCCACTCAACATCACACACGAAAACATCATGTGCAATGGGGACTCTCCTGAGATTGCACCCCCAACCTAAGCGCAGTCTGAGCTGTCCCTTCTCCCACACTGCTCTTCCTCCCTGTGCTTTCTCGGCCCACCAGCTGGTTTCCCCCTCCCTTCCCTCCCGCTGGCTCCTGTCCCTGCTTCTGTCCTTGCTCTCTTCTTTCTGGTCTCCTCACCCTCCTACCGACTCCCCCTCAGGAACAATATGGACCTCTCCATACAGATAATGACTGCTTTTGCTTACTCAGCTTTATCAAAGCTTTGCTTGCTAATGTTACAAAGACAGTACTTTGTCTCTAGGACAGGCATGTTATCTAAATCCAGGGGAGGCCCTAGGCCAGCTGTTTCCTCTGCATTTCACCTCATGGGACAGCAATCCCTTCTCCTCCCCACCAGTAGCCCATTCCAGACCCCTGTCCTTAGTTTTCTAGCAGCTGCCATTCAAAACTAGCTCCCAGTAGAAAAAGCTTTGATGCTGTAGGGCAGTGACAGTGCAGAAAGGGTACCTTCCCTTCAGTCTAACGAGAGATCCAACCTGAAAGGTGGGCCAGGCCTTAACAAACTATACCCAGTCTGTCAGAGTATCTGGTATTGCTGTGATGTCCCGGCCAGGCCCGTCTTCTTCATGTAGGGACTGACCTGTCCCTCCCCCGTTCCCTTCTCCCTTCTCCACCTCTGCCCACCACTCTTGGTTTAGAATTCCCAAGTGTCTCCATAGGTATGTTGGTTAAGACATTCTCATTAATATATTCGTGGCTGATAGTAGGGACAGTAGTCTAAATGAGTAAGCTCTTCCTAAGGCATTTGTTTTAGCAGCCTTAATGTTCCATACTCACTATTAAAATAAAAAGAAAGAAGAAGGAGGTCAGAGAGATGGTTCTCCCTGATGAAATGCTTAGTGGCATTCCGATGGAGGAGGGAGAGGGATATTTTGACAAACATATCATGCAAGTCAGAAGGTCGCTCACTAGTGAGAGTAAAATGACTGGCCTCATCCAAATACTTGCTACTCTTTGGCTGAATTGATTCTCTTCCTAAAAGGGAGAGTTCGAGTTTTCCCACCCTTGTAAATAGGCGTCTGGCCTGTTTTTTTAAGAGCTCTGAGAAGTCCAAGGAGCCAAGAGTGTGGGTTGCTTCTCACCTGACCCTGACCCACAGGAAAGCTGGGTCTGGGTCTCGCCACTGTTGCAGCCTGAGAAAAAGGAGTGTTAAAGCGGGGCCCGGCGTCCACGCAAGCCCAGGGAGCTGTGGGGTGGAGGGCCCCTCCCTCCTTCCAGGAGACCCAGATGGTGTGGTTGAGACGAGCAACAAAAGGAGGTGGACTCTGGGCCCTGTTCCTTGTCCCTGGGGTTCATCCCTCCCATTTCCATGGAGTCTGCTCAGCTACCCTGAAAGTTCCTTGCTGCCTTGTTTTTCTCTAGGCTAAGTTTGGGGAAAACCCTAACCTCTTTCCCTGCTCCCCACAGCACAAGTCAGATAGGCTGGAAGTTTCCAAAGTTCACTCAAAACTGAGAGAAAGCAAAACAGAAAAGACCAAAGAAAACATTTCCTTTATTCTCCCCCTGCCCATATATTTTTAAAACAAACTTAAAAAAAAAAAAAGGGAAGAGCCTGACCAGGCGGTGGCGCAGTGGATAGAGTGTAGGACTGGGATGCGGAAGACCCAGGTTCGAGACCCCGAGGTTGCCAGTTTGAATGCGGGCTCATCTGGTTTGAGCAAAAGCTCACCAGCTTGAGCCCAAGGTCGCTGGCTCGAGCAAGGGGTTACTCAGTCTGCTGAAGGCCTGCGGTCAAGGCACATAAGAGAAAGCAATCAATGAACAACTAAGGTGTTGCAACGTGCAACGAAAAACTAATGATTGATGCTTCTCATCTCTCTCCATTCCTGTCTATCTGTCCCTCTCTCTGACTCTCTCTCTCTCTGTCTCTGTAAAAAATAAAAAAAATAAAATAAAATAAATAAAAATTTAAAAAGGGAGAAGAAAAAAATATAAATTGGACAACAAAAAACAACATGGTACTGGATTTTTATTCGAAAATACCCACTTTTATTTCCATTGATTCCAGCTTAGTCGCTCACTTTTCACCTGGATGGCTGTAACCTTTTTTTTTTTTTAATTGAATTTATTGGGATGCCATTGGTTTACAAAAACCATACAGGTTTCAAGTGTACAGCTCAACAAACCGCCATTTTCCCACCTCATTACTGCGCCCCCTCTGTCCCTAGCAGACGTCTCTTCTGTCCCCATTCCCCCCACGTCTGCCCAGCTCCAGCTAGCCCCCAACTCTCTTTCCCTTGGCCATCACCACACCGCGCTGCTGACTGTGTCTATGTGCTATGTTTGTTTTTTGGTTAATCCCTTCACCTTCTTTCATCCAGTCCCCCTCCCCCTGTTCTAGGGAAATAAAGATCACTTAATACAAGTAAAATAAATAAGTAAACACATACACACATACATCGGAAAAAGCAAATTTTCTCAAACAATAATCACAGGCTGTCTGGAGTTCTTCCAGGTCCTGCAGGGGGCCCCTGTCCAGAGAACCCAACTTTGGAGGTTGTAGGGCTGTTCCCATTTTCTTTTCTTACTTCTCTCATTTATTTCACCTAATTCTCTCCCCTTCAAGGGGCCAAGGTTGAAACGGGAGAATTATAAGTGGGGAAAGGAGATGACCACCCAACCCCCTCGGGTGGCATCTCTTGAGCTCTCTGCTCAGCCCACGGTTAAAATCAGCAGGAAGAGACCAAATGAGCTCAGCTCTGGGGACAGAAAAGGGACAGAAATGGAAACCCCCTGGGACCTTCAAACCCCTTGATGCTGAAAATGCAAGTCCCTGATGTTTGATTGCCTTTTTGTAAATACTTTGCAGACAGTTTCTGGTTGGAGTCTCATAATAACTGCACGAGATGAGTGGAAGATTTATTAATTATTAACCTCATTGTATAGATTACAACAGACACACACTCTGACATTGAGAAAGGCTGCACAGCTCATAAGTAGGGGAGCTAGCTCTAGAACTTGGTAGTCCCAGGTCAGCCTTTCCCCTTTTCCATCATGCACCACCTTCTGTAAACCCTGAGATGACTAGAGCACCTCCATTTTCTGTTGCTTATCAACATCCTTCCACTCCTGGCAGAGGTATTGTAATGGCACAGTTGATACTTTGCAGAAATTCAGGTGGTCTTAGAGGATCTGTCTCTCCCGTGTAATACTGGGACAGCGTTCAAAAGCCAACAGTGATTCTGAGATAGCTGCCATCTGTCCCCTGTGATCCGCAGCCGACAATCGGAAAAAGCAGAGGGTCCCACACCGGGAGAGGAAGCGGCATGATTTCTCTTTGTTCAAGCTTTCCGACTCGGAGATGAGGGTGAAGATCTCTCCACAGCTTCTGCTGGCCACGCACCGCTTTCTGGCCACAGGTATGACTCTGCCTACCCCTCTTTCCACCTCAGACAGGTAAAGCAGAATCTAGAGGGTGATAGCCAGGCAACAATCATTTCTCATACCTTGTGACCTAATTCCAATGTGAGACTGAGAACCACTGTTCCAAGAGAGGAGATTGCCTTAGATAGGATGACAGTTTGCCACATTCTGTCAGTTCCAGCGCCAGGCCTGATCTTCTAGGGAGGGAATGAATACAACTTACCTCTGCATGGCTCTCCTCTACTCAAGAACAAAGCTAAACAAACCACTGCTTGGAACTCTGAGATCACCGGTTCGAAACTCCGGGCTTGCCTGGTCAAGGCACATATGGGAGTTGATGCTTCCTGCTCCTCCCCCACTTCTCTATCTCTCTCTCTCCTCTCTATAAAAATGAATAAATAAAATCTAAAATTAAAAAAAAAAGAAACCACTGCTATGCTTTTCCCTCCCTGCACTCACTTCCTGGTGGAAGGCCGAGGCCAACCTCCATCTTGCTGGAGTTGGAGTGCCCAGAGGGGAGGGAAAGGCACCGACCTCCATCCTGCTGGAGTTGGAGTGCCCAGAGGGGAGGGAAAGGCACCCACCTCCATCCTGCTGGAGTTGGAGTGCCCAGAGGGGAGGGAGAGGCACCCACCTCCATCCTGCTGGAGTTGGAGTGCCCAGAGGGGAGGGAGAGGCACCCACCTCCATCCTGCTGGAGTTGGAGTGCCCAGAGGGGAGGGAAAGGCACCGACCTCCATCCTGCTGGAGTTGGGGTGCCCAGAGGGGAGGGAGAGGCACCGACCTCCATCCTGCTAGAGGTGGGGTGCCCAGAGGGGAGGGAAAGGCACCGACCTCCATCCTGCTGGAGGTAGAGTGCCCAGAGGGGAGGGAAAGGCACCCACCTCCATCCTGCTGGAGTTGGAGTGCCCAGAGGGGAGGGAAAGGCACCCACCTCCATCCTGCTGGATTTGGAGTGCCCAGAGGGGAGGGAAAGGCACCCACCTCCATCCTACTGGAGGTGGAGTGCCCAGAGGGGAGGGAAGGGCACCGACCTCCATCCTGCTGGAGTTGGAGTGCCCAGAGGGGAGGGAAAGGCACCGACCTCCATCCTGCTGGAGTTGGAGTGCCCAGAGGGGCGGGAAAGGCACCGACCTCCATCCTACTGGAGTTGGAGTGCCCAGAGGGGCGGGAAAGGCACCGTCCTTCCCAGCAGGAAGGCTCTGGGGTTCAGTACCATCAAGAGGCCAGATACACCTGAGAAATGCAAGTTCTTAAAATACAGAAGTGGATTGTGAATCTTGGGATCTTTAGAAAGAAAAAAGAAGGGAGAGGATTCAGAGATAAACTTGTAAAGAAGGTAAAATATATCTTTGAAACTTCTGACCTTCTGACCCATGCCTCGTTAATGTGCTGAGCTAGAATGACCCTTTACAAAGTTCAGTATTTAGTTAATCTAGCATATGATTATTGAGTATGTAAATAGTACTAGTGCTATTCCAGGTGTTAATAAATAGAAAAGTTTATGTTGCGGTTCTTTAGAGTTTTTAACGTGTTTCCTAGTTCTGAATACAGATTTCTTTTATCTGCTGTTGGTTTCCTTGAGCAAAGAAGCTGTATCTTTGAATATAATAATATTATAATATGATATGGTATAACATAGTACCTGTTAATATATAAATTTGATGGAAGGATGCTTCAAATTATTGAGAACATATCACTTAAGAAACTATCATTTCTATTAACTTGGAATTTTATTCAATAGCTATATATCATATAATAAGTCAAATTACATTCTATTTCAGTTGAGTATAGTAGTAAAGGCTTGTTGTTCACATGGCTTACTTATCCATGCTCAGCTCTGTTTTTAACTCTTTTTTAAAAACACTTCATTGAGGTATGATTGACATTCAAAAGTGGTACGTATTTAACGTATACAATTTGATGAGTTTGAAGAAAAGTATATACCTGTTAAACCATTACCACAATCAATGCCAAAAATATATCCTTCACCTCTAAAAGTTTCCTCCAGCCTTCTTTATTTATTATTATTTTTGTGAGTTAACATTCAGATCTGCCCTCTGAGCAAGTTGTAAGTACGCAGTACAGTATTGCTAACGGTAGGCATGCTCTGCAGTAGCTCTCCAGGATTTATCCTTCTGGCACAACTGAAGCTTTGTATTCTTTGACTAATCCCGCCCCTTGTTCCCCCTCCCACCAGCCCTGGCAACCACCCTTTTACCCTCTGCTTCTGCAAGTTTGACTATTTTAGATTCATTATATAAGTGATATCATGCAATGTTCGTCCTTTTGTGTCTGGTTTATTTCACTTAGCATAATGTCCTCCAGATTCACCCGTGTCACAAACGGCAAAATTGACTTCTTTTTTAAGTCCATATGCAACTCTAAATAAAATCCAGTAGGAAATTAATAATAAAGCTGACATTTCCAAAATAATGACCTAGTTCCCCTGAGGTGCCAGGGCAGGGACACGCATCCCCAGGGACGATGGGGAAGACCAGAGATGCATACTTGGGTATCAGACCCCCTCACCCGAGAGAGTCGCTGAAGCCCTTCCAGCCGGGTGCCTGGAGCTCTAGACACATGCCATGGTTGTGCCCACCTTGACTCCTTCCAGCTGCCAATTCCTCCTGCCTCCCACTCTCCCCTAGAAGTGGAGCCCTTTAAGTCTCTGTACCTTTCGGAGAAGATCCTGCTCCGGCTCCTGAAACATCCCAACGTGATCCAGGAGCTGAAGTTTGATGAGAAGAACAAGAAAGCCCCAGAGCACTACCTCTACCAGCGCAACCGCCCTGTGGACTATTTTGTGCTGCTTCTGCAGGTGAGTAAATGAGAGACCCTCTAAGGGCAAGTCAAGGGCATCCCTAGCCTGGAGAGGGACGGCCATGCCTCCCCAGTGACAGGTTCCAAGGTTCCTCTGGCTGCCTTGAAAGCAAGTTGGGCTAGAGGTTTGTTAGTGACCCACAGACGGGGCCAAGTATGACTGGTTGGTGTCCTGGGAGTGGTGGAATTTTGATGGCTTTTAGTCTGACCACTCAGGGATGTTTGTTATGGAGTGTGGCAAGTACCTCTCCAGCAGAGGGGTTCTCTGAACTTCCAAAACTGCTGTCCTGTGGAATCTTTTAACACTTCCTAGTCTCTGCTTAGACATGCCCAGAAGTGGAACTGTCCTGTGCCTTCTCGCAATCCTCAGACACTTCTTATTTAAAGCTTTTTCCTGTGTCGATCTGGAATCTTACTATCTCTGACATCCACCTGCTGATCCTTGCTCTGCTCCCTGGAGGTGCACAGAACATACATCCACTCTCTGTGTGAAACCTCTCAGCCTCTGCAGACCCTTGACTCTTGTCCTCTGTAAGAGGACCAGGAAGGAAACTAATGACTGAGTAAGAGGCGTGGCATCCTCCCGGTACGCACATAAGTATGATCGCCTTCTGTCTTGCCTGCCTGGATAGGCCTGTAAGACCGTGTCGGGCATGGTTCCGACACTGGACACTGCTGACACCCTGGCCTGGCTCCACTGGCTCTGTCACCATTCCGTCTCTTCCCAACAGAATCTTATAAACTCTAAACACAGTGATTTAAAATCTTAATTAAACTCACAATAACTTACAAGTGGCCTCTGTTTTGTCACTGGCCACCTGCCATCTGTCTGCTCCGACAACATTAGTGTACCTCACGCCCATCCCTCCAAATAGCCTCAGTGACCTCCCTTCTTCAGAACTGGAGTCACATTCTTCACTGTTGAGAATCAAGAAGGGGTCTGTCGCGTTTCTTAAAATAAAATAAAGAATATACAGCCTACTGTTGTGTGCTTCATATAAACTTAACCGTTTTCAAATCAAAGTCGGAAGAAGTAAAATAGAGAGTGGCAAGAGTGTAAATTCAGAACGGGAAAAATCTGGCTTAAAATTCCAGTATTGCCACTTCCTAACTAACCTTGACCGAGTTATTTAACCTCACTGAGCCTCAAAATCGATTCATCTGTAAACTGGGGGTGAAAGCAGTGTGGTTTCGGAGGGTCGTGAGATCAAACGAGAACCCACGCGTGCACCTAGCGCGGCGGCAGGCCCGTAGATACACACCGTTTGCTACAATTATGAATGAAGCAAACTCGCACAGAGTCACATTTTACCTCAACTAGAATTAGAGGTAGTTTAATCTCAGATCAAACCAGTGAGGGTTGACAGGACCCTGGGCCAGCTGGTGCCCGGACCTGCATCATGAAAGGGCCATTACAGTACGAAAGGAGAGTTTGGGAGTATTCATGACTGGATGCAACTTCACAAACTAAACAATTTACTGCAAAGGGCTACTGAAGTTGGAAGTGCTATTTCTTTTTTTTTTTTAATTTAGTGAGAGGACAGGAGGCAGACTCCTGCATGCATCCCAATCAGGATCCACCCAGAAAGCCCACTAGGGGGCGATGCTTGCCCATCTGAGGTTGCTGCTCTGTTTCAACCAGAGCCATTTTTTAGTGCCTGAGGCAGAGGCCATGGAACCATCCTCAGTGCCCTGGGCTAACTCACTCCAATCTAGCCACAGCTGCAGGAGGGGAGGAGAGAGTTGGTGGGGGGTGGAGAAGCAGATGGGTGCTTCTCCTGTGTGCTCTGACTAGGAATCAAACCCAGGACATCCACATGCCTGGCCAACACTCTACCACTGAGCCAACTGGCCAGGGCTCTTTTCATTTTTTTTTTTAAATGAGAGGAGGGGAGATAGACTCCTGCAAGTACCCTGACAGGGATCTACCCAGCAACCCCTGTCTGGGGCCAAAGCTTGAACCACTGGCTGCAGCCACTGGCTGCAGGAGGGGAAGAGAGAGAGAAGGGAGAGGGAGGAGAGGAAGGTGGTGCGAAGCAGATTGTCGCTTCTCTTGTGTGCCCTGACTGGGATGTTCATACTGTGCACTGATGCTCTATCAGAAGTGCTATTTCTAAAACATAAATCTGGACAGAATTTACATTTCCCTGTGAGAAAGTCTTAAGTCCACTTGTTATCCTGACAGAAGCTTAGGGTTGTAGTCATTAATAGGACTGGAAGTGCACGTGCACACCCTTCTTACACTTTCTTCTTTCTCCAGGGGAAAGTGGAGGTGGAGGTTGGGAAGGAAGGCCTTCGCTTCGAGAATGGAGCCTTCACCTACTATGGTGTCCCAGCCATCATGACCACTTCTTGCTCAGGTAGTCCAGCTCCCAAGCCACAGCTTATTGGGGAAGCAATGGGATGCAGTAGAAAAAAATCAACTGGCTTCAAGTCTTGACTCCTGTTAGGGACCCTGCACAAGCCTTTTAACTTCCTGGGCTTTAATGTTCTCCTCTATAAAGTGGGAATAAGACTCATTTTTCATTCAGAGAATTTGTATGTGGAATTACGTGGTAGGTGGTAATGTTACTGAGTGTTAAGGATGGATAGTGATATTTTTTAGTATGAAAGACAATTTTATTTTTTCTTTCTACACTTCCATTTGATTGTCTGCGTTTGTTTGTTTTTTTCAGGGTTCATTGGTGCTGGGATGGGGTGGAAGGGGGAGAATTCCCAGTAAAAAGTGTACTTTCTGAAGTACCCCTGAAACACATTACATCCTTCTGTCCTTAGATAACGATGTGCGGAAGGTGGGAAGTCTGGCTGGATCCTCTGTCTTTCGTATGTATTTCTCAAATCCCTCCCTCGTCCTCCCCACCGTAGTCCTGCCTCAGCCCGCTGTGGGGACCTGGACCGAGCACTGAGCCTGGGCTGGGGCTAACACAATGCTGGCAGCACTCTCTAATGCTATGCCAGGAACACTGCTGCCCGCCAGGTACCCACAGACCTCAGGGGCTTCGTTTTTGTGTTTTGTAGTCTGAAGTGCTTTCTGCTGCTTCTCTGCTCGTGTACAGGCGATGAATGGCAGGGAGGGAGGTTGTGAGGGAGGCACCGTTAATTGCCACCTGCCAGGGAACGCGGTGATTTGTGTGCTCTGGTGGAGGTTCCGCCTTTCCTTCTTGCTGATAATTCACCCACTGGCCTTTACTTGAAAATCTAATATGCTGTGACTGTGTCTGTGGGGTTACTCGGAAGTGACTACAAGAGCTTGGGATGTGAGTCCCAGGCTGGTGCAGTATGTTGCTTATCTGCTTCTCTGTCCTTGTTCGCCGTATCTCAGCTGGTGGAGAGGTGTCTGCCAGCTGGCCGTGCATGTGGACAGTGGGGGCTGGCACGGGGCTGCTGGCTGGTTTGCTTGGCCTCTCCTGTGCTTTACCAAGACTTGCTGTTTTCTGCATAGAATTACTGCACTTCTGTTTAGAAGGCATGGCATTATTGTGATGTAAGTGTGATCCAGAAAGAATTATTTCTCTAGAATTACTTTAACTCACTGATCTGATTTTTGCATCGCTTTCAGCTGTTATTGTTTAAAGTGGCTATTTTAATGCCAAATGAGGTGTTTTCCCTTATTATAAGAAAGTTTTTAAATAGCACTTTATATTAGATTTCTCAGAGGGTTCCAAAGCTTGATATCAATCCCTGGCACACGAATGATAGATACCATTTTAACAGGGAGAAACTAAAGAAACGACTTGCTCCAAATCACCCAGCAAGCGGGTGACTTACACAGATGCATTCCAGTGCCCTGACTAGTTCACACAGCACCGTGAAATACAGATCTGACATCCACCGTGTCCCAGAATGCAATCTCTATGTGGGAATATTGGAATATAGTATGATTTCACATCTTAGCCCAGGGCTGAAATGAAACTGGAGTAGCTGCCCACACCCAAAGGGTGGCCCAACATGAGTCGAAGGAGATCTGTAAAATAAAAAACCCTGGTCCATTAGTATACTTACATAAACCAGCGAATCTCACGTAAGGTTGGTGGGGAAAGAGAGCATCCGTGCTCAAAACGAGAACTCTGGATGGGTGAGGGCTGAGCGTCAGGACAGGGTGAACTTGGTTCTCTAAGGGAGATTTCCATCCATCCCATCGCTCAACATAGAGTGACTTCTGGGATTCTCAGTCTTACCTAGTGTTGGCCCTGTTCTGGCTCTTCCAGAAGATCGAGAGAGGTAGGAACTCTGGGGAGGAAGAGCTTCATAGGGCTCCTTGGCCCACCTAGTTTAGATGACCTTCTTTTAAAAGTAGTAAGAAGATGTTATCTTGTTTCCTCCTTTCCTTCCTTTCTGTCTCTAGTTGTTTTTTTTTTACATTGGAACCCTTCCGTTTTACCAGTGAGACAGGAGTAAACTTGCAGCACCGTTCTCTCCTTCAGAACCGGTTAATGAAAAGGAAGCACTGCACTCTCTCCCTCCCCCCACATCAGAGCATCCCTAGAAATCCTTAGGAGGAAGAAAATTGAATTAGTCTGTAGGGGAATAGAGACATTGTCCTCTTCCATCCTCCCCCAAGCCTTCCCCACTTTGTGAAATAACTGCCAGTACCGCCACAGTTGTCCCCAGTGGACTTTCAGCCCAGGGTCTGGCCACCCAGCATCTTTCACTGGCCAAGAACCGCTGTCGAGGGAGAGCTTAAGGCTGAGCCACAAGGCAGTCAACTTGTCTAGGGTCTCACTCTAGCAAACTGCCCTGTCCTTGAAGCCAGCCTTGTAGTTATGTCGGTCTTTGAGGGTGACAAATGGGATGACAAGTCTGCCAGAATGCTGGCCCTGGGACCAATGCCTTGAAGTTGAACTTGAGGTTACAAATAAGTCTCTCTGGCCTTTTTGTACAGAGTAAAGGGAACACAGCCAGCACTGTCTCCTTTATCCGGGTCCTGATTGCCAGGGAACCCCGGAGGACGATGGAGAGCCTGGCGTTCTGGAGGAACTGAGCCTGAGCTCGGGTCAGCCAGAAAAGCAGCCCACGGGGCTGTGCCGGGGGGAGAGCACAAGTCCCCTTTTTGCTTGGCAGGGTATACATTTAATTTGAAGCCCAGAAGGGCTAAGATTTTTCTTGAGACTATGTGGTTTCTTATTCTGGTGTGGCTCACAACATCAAGAACCTGTTCAAGTATTCTTTGATATCTCATGTCAGAGCAAATGATTATCAGGTATAAAGCTCCCGACACACACTCCCCTGCATGTGTGGGTCCTTGCGGTAAAATCATCTGACGAGGAGGCAAATAAGACCTGAGAAGCTGCCTACTTCAGTGTGCCGTCCCCTGCGGTCTGGCTCCATTTAGCTCCTTGGAAGGGATTCGGAATGATCACATAAGAGATGATGACAGATTCTCATGCAGAAACACCACGATCAGGGTCAGGATTGGGGAAGGGCTGGAGTATTGCTACCCACCTCACCCCTCCAGGCCCCAAGTGATGGCCAGCGCCATTTCAGACCCTGTGGGGAAGGAAAGAGAAGAGAAAGGGGACAGGAAAGAGGTGCTCTGGAATACTTGTACTGGCAAAGAATTGACTGTGACTTAATTCACCAAGTTGATTCACATTAAGTTTGCTGGAAATGGCCCTGACCGGTTGGCTCAGTGGTAGAGCGTCGGCCTGGCGTGCAGAAGTCCCAGGTTCGATTCCCGGCCAGGGCACACAGGAGAGGCGCCCATCTGCTTCTCCACCCCTCCCCTTCTCTTTCCTCTCTGTCTCTCTCTTCCCCTCCCGCAGCGAGGCTCCATTGGAGCAAAGATGGCCCGGGCACTGGGGATGGCTCCTTGGCCTCTGCCCCAGGCGCTGGAGTGGCTCTGGTCGCGGCAGAGCGACGCCCCAGAGGGGCAGAGCATCGCCCCCTGGTGGGAGTGCCGGGTGGATCCCGGTCGGGCGCATGCGGGAGTCTGTCTGACTGTCTCTCCCCGTTTCCAGCTTCAGAAAAATACAAAAAAAAAAAAAGATTGCTGGAAATGCTGCCTACCCTTCCTGTTTCCCAAGCCTCTAACAACACACAGTTCCTCCACGGCACTATGACCACAGGAGGAGCTCCCAGGGGACTGAGGCAGGGTCCAGCTTCCTCAGGGATGCCCTAGCAAGAGCACGAGCTTTGCTTTCAGCCCTCTGGTTGGTGAGCAGATACGTGTGGCAGCTGGGAGAGCCCAGGGGGGGTGCAGTGCTGACCCCCAGCAGGTCTGTGGGCCTCAGAGAGAATGTGGCAGCATATGCGTGCTCCCCACAGGGGCACTGCCTGTTCTTGTCCTTGGCAGGTCTGACTTCCTCTAAAATTATTATGCATCTTTTTGGAAGACCTTCAGAAAAGTCTTGTTTTCTTCTTTCTGGCGAGTGACTTTGTAAGAGGGTGTGATTTCAATGTTTTCAGAGGCACGATCCCTTTTGCTGAGAAATGTGATGCTATGAAGATCCAGGAACAGACTGTCTCATCACACTCTTTGTCTCTCTCCTTTTGTGTTTATCTTCCCCTTCGCCACTCACAAATCCTTGGCCCTTGACTCTTTAGTGCCCGTCTCTGTGTCTCGTACCTTCGCTTTCAGCAGAGGGGACTCCCTGGCAGGCTCCCCAGGTAAACATGCATGGGTGTCTTGGGTCCCCATAAATGCAGTGGGGTTTACAAGAGGCCTTTGGTCCCTGTCACTGTTCTGCATAAGAAGGGTCCCTCCCAACAGGCATTCCCATGCCTAAGGTGTAAGCACAACGCACAGATAACACTCATTTGTGAGAGATGGTGTGAGTTCTTATCATTTGTCTGACTGCAGAATGGAGGGGTGAGAAGTGTAGCAGGAGAAAAATAGGAAGAAACAATGGAATATTATGCTTTATTCCTATGGTTCTTCCACCTTTCTTTCTCTGTGGTTTCTGCCTTTAGCTAACCACTAACCCATCCTCATTATCTTCCTCTTAATATTACCATGTGGTGACCATATTCCCTCTGGCTCCGTTCACACAAAGGATGCGCTATGTAAAAAATTTCCAAACAACTTTTCATTAGGTTTAACCTCTCTTGTTAATTAAATATAACTTACTGGGTTTTTTTTCAGTGGGATAAAGCAGCTCTCCTAGTGCTACTCAGTAATTCAAGGATTGAGTAGAATGTAATAAATCTGAACAATCAATGAAGTGTTTGTATTGTTTTCATCTCTAGAGGTTGGCCTCTTAGGCTCAGAGAATAAGTAATGACCAAACCAAGAATGTATTTGTTAAATTGCTCTGAGCGTGGAACGCCGTTTCCCACACCCTCTACATCTGTCTCCCTTATCCCAACGGTAAGTAAGGTAATGAATCCGTGGCCCCACCATATTCTCAGTCATCAAGAATCCAGTTATGTTTCGCTCTCTGTAGAGTAAACCCTCAACATTTAAAAAGGCTATGTGAGACCTCAAACTGCCAAGTTTGCAACTTCAGAAGCATTTATGTTGATGTTGACTTCTACTTTCTCCCAAATCACATTTTCCCATGGAAAACCATCTGGTTCCCATGTTTATCTGTACAAGTTAACCACATTCTCAAATTTCACCAAATTTTCTCTCTCACTTGATGGTGATTTTCCACCAAGAAATAAAATTTTTCTCACCTTATGAGAGCCCATGCTTGCGTGGTGACCACAGGACAGTATGGTCAATGTGAGATGCCAAGCTGAGGCCCTCACCAGCTAATTGGTCTACTCCTGCATGCCAGTGAAATTAGAAATGACCACATCATGGACCTTCAAAATCCTTTAGATGTGGGAATCCTGGTGAATGAAGAATGTGCTATGAGTTTCAGCAAGAGGGAAGATGCCCATTTAATAAAATTTTCAACCGAAAGGTTCAAAGCATTAAAAAAATGATGAAAACAGTATATTTTCCTTTTTAATTAACCATCAGTTAACCAGACAACCTAGTTCATTGTAACTTCCCAGTTAAACTAAAGGTTAATTCTAGTTCATTGGCGTGTATTATGAAAGCCTTCATGGTAACCCAGTGTCAGAGATGGTGACTCTTTCTTGCTGGGCAGCCCCTGGAAGCTCTGAGAATTCCCATCCAACTGTCTGGTACTGTGTGCTCCTGGGAGCTCTTCTAACCATGGCTGGTACTGTGTGTTCCTGGGAGCTCTTCTAACCATGCCCCCCACCCTATTTTCCATGACTGTGGGTGTTCAACCCAGAAGCAAAGAGGTGAGAGCAAGGCCAGCTTATTCCAATCCTTGGTTTATCTCTGCAGAGTGGAACCCTGACCCACACAGTAGGAGGAAATGAGAGGCAGGGGGCCTTGCTTCTCTTTCACTTCTTCCCTCCCTCCCCTTTGGTCTGGTCTTTACCCAGGCATTCCCCAGAAGTTGGGTGACATCCTCAGCACCTATATTATGGTATTTCCACTGTCACTCTTGCTTCTCTTCCATATCAGCAGAAGAAAAAGCCTCAGTGATAGGAGTATTGTGGAAAGCAGTCTTGGGCTCCTTCTGGCCCCATACTTGACTTATAGTCAGATAAATATTATGTATATTATGTCTTACTCCTGTTTTTCACAGGGAAGAATATGAACCCTGGAAATTAATAGGGCTGTTAAGGTTAAAAGGAGGCCCTGGCCAGTGGCTCAGTACATAGAGATTGCCTGGCATATGGACGTCATGGGTTTGATTCCTGGTCAGGGCACACAGAAGAAATGACCACCTGCTTCTCTCCCCCTTCTCTCCCTCTTTTTCTTCTGCAGCCAGTGGCTCAATTGGTTTCAGTGTGGCCCTGGGCACTGAGGATAGCTCCATTGGAGTTTGTCAGCCTCAGGTGCTAAAACTAGCTCAGTACTCGAGCATTGGCCTGAGATGGGGTTGCTAGGTACATCCTGGTTGGGTTGCATGTGTGAGTCTGTCTCACTGTCTCCCCTCCTGTCACCTAAAAAAATGTTTAAAAGGACTCCTGTCATTTTATTTGATCCCTACAACCACATTAAGAGATGGGCCAGGAATTATTGTTGGAAGACGATAGGTAAGAATTAGGCTCTGAGGCCCTGGCCGGTTGGCTCAGTGGTAGAGCGTCGGCCTGGTGTGCAGGGGACCGGGGTTCGATTCCGGCCAGGGCACATAAGAGAAGCGCCCATTTGCTTCTCCACCCCCTCCCCCTCCTTCCTCTCTGTCTCTCTCTTCCCCTCCCGCAGCCAAGGCTCCATTGGAGCAAGGATGGCCCCGGCGCTGGGGATGGCTCCTTGGCCTCTGCCCCAGGCGCTAGAGTGGCTCTGGTCGCGGCAAAGCGTTGCCCTGGGGGGCAGAGCATCGCCCCCTGGTGGGCAGAGTGTCGCCCCTGGTGGGCGTGCCGGGTGGATCCCGGTCGGGCGCATGCGGGAGTCTGTCTGACTGTCTCTCCCCGTTTCCAGCTTCAGAAAAATACAAAAAAAAAAAAAAAAAAAAAGAATTAGGCTCTGAGAAATTAAGCCATTGGGTCAATGTCACGGGTGTAGTAATAAGGTAAAGGGATGAGGACTAGAATTAAGGTCCTGCTCTCCTATAGCCCTGGACCTTGCTGCCCCTTTGAAGTAGGCATTTTGTGCCCACAAGAGGGTTACGACTTGTTTGCCTTTTGAAAGCAACCGTGTTAATGAATATAGTACTCACACTGGACTGAGATCAATGGTCCCTGCACCAAGTATTGCTACCAATATCCACAGGGAGTTTCTGTCTATTTGTGCCTCAGTTTGAAATAAGGAGAGCAGAGTGGTCTGAAGATTACCTCCAGACTGTGGTGTAATTGGCTAGTTTTGCAGGTGCCTTCACTTAAAAGTGAAACTTCTGACCAACCCACTGAGAGTATGCAGCCTGCTGCAGTTTCCATTCCCTCTCCCTAGATTCCTTCCTTCCTTTCTTCTCCCAACAGCAGAGATGGTTTCACTGTCCTTCCAAATCCACAGAAGCACAGAGGCAAGAGAGAAACTGGGAGCAAGGGTTCTTTTTCAGTGCTCGATTTTCCATCTGTATTGTGCTTTGAGGTCAATGAGGATAGAGTGTTCTCCCAGAATATATGAGAAGTCCCTAAAAATAATCTTCTTACTTTGTGAAATGTGGTACATGGAAATATTCCTTCGGGTTGGCTCTTGCGTCGTCAACATTTGGGAACCATTAAAGCTCCTTGTAACGTGAGCGAGTTCATCTGGGCTCCTAACTTGGGCTGATTTGCAGAGTCCACATTGTAATTTTGATGGAGAGCTTTTGACATTTGGTTGTCTGATGTTAAATCTTACCCCGGAATGATGCATTTTTATAACCCTAGTTTGTACTCTGAGAATACTCTGTAATTAAACACCCCCTTGCAGTTGGGAGAACGCAGATGGCCCAACGCACAGTGACTATGAACAAAGTTGCCCGTTCCCTCCTGTCCCTCATTGCCCCAAAAGATGTCAGCAGGCAGCCACAGAACCCCACTTTCCCCTCAAACCCTCAGACTGAACAGGGGAATGGGGATTCTTCTGTATTGTGGGTCCTCCTCCCAGAACAGGGTTGTGACTGCTCCCCCAACACCGGTGTCACAAGGGAAGCAAGAGTCCCAGAGCTGTGCCTAGGTTTTCAGGGCCCACCTGTCAGTGCGGAGTGGAAGGAAATATCATCCATCCCCAGCCACAGTGGCAAGGTCACTCCTGCCCCGCCCACGATTTTACCCCAGTGTCTTCTCCCCCCCGACCTTGGTGACTCCAGTTTGCCATCTGGGGCAGGTATGGTTTGCAGACTGACCAGGCCAAGTCTGCAGGAAGGAAGTCCACCACGCTTCTCCACATCACTCGGACGTCTAGAGCACCAAGCCCTGTCCCTCTACCACCCCACCTCTCCAGAGCCAGCTTGAGAGGATGCTGAGCAAGAGTTGATAAGGGGATATGTTGGCTGCTTGGCCTCCCTCCTGCTGAGGGGTCCTGTGGTCAGTGTCAAGCATCCCTGTCTGGTCTGTCCCCTCTTAGACCTCCTTGTACCACAGTTAGGATTTCCCTCCTCACTTTGCTCCCCCAAGCTGTGCCTCTGTGCTCTTAGGAAATGCCAAGGGGAATTATACAACTTGAACTAGTTTGCCATGCTGCTGGGACACTCGTCTGTTACTGATTTCTTCTCTTTTTTATTAAAAGCATTTCCATTTTCCTTGCTCAGAAACCTCTGCGTGTTTGGGCACAATTACCAAAATGCCAAGTCATCAGCATCCCACCTAGTGAGGAATGTCAGGCTCTGGGACACACAAACACTGATCTTGCACAGCACTCGGATGAGCTGGGGCTTTCTTTGTCATGAAATGAGGGTTCCTTTTCCTTTTAAAGATTACTTTTACAGACCCGGCCTTTGTAAGGTGATTGTATCTTTTGGTGTTGGGAATCCTGTGGGATTTTATGAATAAACCTTCACAATAGCAGTGTTTTTATTTTAAAATAAAATAAAATAAGCCACGTTTCTCATCCCAGCACAACAGTGATGTTGCTTGTGAGTGACAACAGGGTGGCATGCGTGTGCTTGGTGTCAGTGAGGAGGAGAGCTTGGGGTGGACAGGGATGGAGTAGCTGTTGCCGCTCTTCCATCCGGAAGTTGAAGTGATTCCGGCAGATCACTCTATGGATGGAATTTGTTTAGTAGATAAGTTAGGGCTGTGTCTCCCTGTCATCTTCCTTGAATGTATCTTGAGTTGTGACAGAAGGAATGAGGATGTGGCACAGCAGATGTAGGGTGTGTGAAGCACATGTCCGACCAGGCAAAGGGAGGATTATCAAGGAGCGAGGGCTGTTTCTCAGGGTAATTGAAGCCACAGCCCTGCTCACATTCTCTTCCCTTGTTCCAAACTGAACTGAGGAAAGGAAGCACCAGGTCAAGGTACGGTTTTCCAAATTCCACTCACATGCCGACGAAGCCCTCTCCTGCAGGACTCCCTGCGTTTGCAAAAACAACTAGCCCCCAGGAAGCACCATCCACTGACTTAAGCAGCTACCACCTTAAAACAGCCCCAAATGGGTCTGGCCAAACCAAACTCATCAGTTTGTTTTCCGGGGACCAGGACCAAAACAGAAAATCCTAATGCTCCCTGTGGCCTCTCCCCAAGCTCCCAGGCCAGTGCCGAGGCGCATCGGTGCCCCTTGATTCCCCTTGCACATGGGCTCCCTCTCCGGCTCCGCTTTGGGGGGTCCTGTTACCCACTCCTAGCTCCCTGGAGCTGTCATCTTTCTCAGAATGATTTTAGGTTGCAGAAGGGGGGGGGTTCTGATTCCAAGATGATTTGAGTGTTTTGAAACCTTTCTTAAAACAAAATTTATATTTTAAATAAAAATCTCTTTAAGGGACTCTTACGTGCCAATTCGTTCATTCTACACATTTTTCTTGAGCACCTACCTACTCTAGGCCAGGCACTGTGCCAGGTACTCAGCGTATAGTGATGGCCACAACAGACAAGGTCACTGCCCTCATGGAATTTAGAGTGAAATCCAGTAGATATAACAAAGAAGTACAAATGTGTAATTAAAACTTGGAAATGGCCTGACCTGTGGTGGCGCAGTGGATAGAGTGTTGACCTGGGGCGCTGAGGTCACTGGTTCAAGGCCCCGAGTTTGCCTGGTCAAGGCACGTGTGGGAGTTGATGCTTCCTGCTTCTCTCCTCCCCCCTTCGCTCTTACTCTCTCTCTCTCTCTCTCACCTGTCTCTAAAATAAATAAATAAAATATAATTTTAGAAGAAAAAAACAAACAAAAAAAACTTGGAAATGCTTTGAAGGAATGAACAGAGGAAAACGAGATCTTCTTGGGGCGGCCAGACCAGGTCTACAGAGAAGGTGGTGTTTCAGCTGAGACCTAATGACTGAGACGTGAGAGCGCTGGGGGGGGAGGAGATGAGCGTGGGTCGGGTTGGGGGTATCGTGGGGGTCGGGGCGGGAGAAGAGGAGAAGGAGGAGAAGGGGAAAATGATCATCTACTGAGGCAGGAGCTGCTCGCATGATTGAGGCTCCCGGATGCGGCCAGTGGAGCAGAGCAAGCGGGGGTGGGGAAGGGAGTCCTACGATGAGTTGATGAGTTCCGAGGGGAGAGCAGAGGTCGGGTCACGGGAGGGCTTCAGGGCCACAGCAAAGAGTGTGGATTTTATTCGGATTCAATAAGCAACTGATGTGTGTTTTTAAAACGTGCTTCTGGCAACTGAGGTGAGAACTGATTATAAATAAGATTGTAAGTGGGGAGAGCAGCCTGTGAGCCAGGGGAGAGTGATGACTCCGACTGAGCAGAGACAGAGATAGAGGCAGACGGGCTTATGATGTCAGCGGTAGAGATAAGAGGACTTGGTGTGGGACTGATGGAGCGGCAGGAGGCAGGGTGGCTCCCAGGCTTCTGGTGTAAACAACAATATATGTCAACGACATTTACTGAGAAGAGGAATTCCTTTGCTCCCTGAAGGAATAAATATCAATGGGGTAGCTGGGCATCTTCCTGGGCTCAGATGCGAGGGGTGGGGTCCTGGTTGCACCAGCCAGCATCACCATTGCCTTAAAGTCCTGGAAGACCTGAGTAAACAACACCTCTCTCTCCCTCTCTCTCTGTCTCTCTCTCTCTCTCTGCCTCCCTCTTTCCTGTCTCCTCTCCTCCTTCCACACCCACCCCCTTGCCTTTCCTCCCTCCCCTGTCCCTCATCATCCGCAGTAAACCGCTCCCCGTCTCGCTGCAGTGGATTAAACCGCTCAGAGTCTCCCAACCGTGAGCGCAGTGACTTTGGGGGGAGCAGCACCCAGCTGTGCAGTAGCAGCAACAACCTCTACACTCCTGACTACTCAGTCCACATCCTCAGCGACGTGCAGTTTGTGAAGGTAAGCCTCCGGCCGGCTGGCCCTTCCAGCCTGCTGACAGAGCGGGCTGGGGAAGCGGGGCTGGGTGTGCATCCCTTTCCCCGCCTGATCCTGGACGATGTGCCCATGAGGTTAAAACTCAGAAAGCCCGAGCCCATGGTTCTTCTCCTTATTGCTGCGAGCCCTGAAACCCTCTCCCTGCAGGCCTTCCTCAGAAGCGGGGGTAGGAACAAAATGGGAGGAGAGAGCATCTACTATGCTCTTACTCAGGGGTCCCCAAACTTTTTACACAGGGGGCCAGTTCACTGTCCCTCAGACCATTGGAGGGCCGGACTATAAAAAAAAACTATGAACAAATCCCTATGCACACTGCACATATCTTAAAGTAAAAAAACAAAACGGGAACAAATACAATATTTAAAATAAAAAACAAGTAAATTTAAATCAAGAAACTGACCAGTATTTCAATGGGAACTATGGGCCTGCTTTTGGCTAATGAGATGGTCAATGTGCTCCTTTCATTGACCACCAATGAAAGAGGTGCCCCTTCCGGAAGTGCAGCGGGGGCCGGATAAATGGCCTCAGGGGGCCGCATGTGGCCCGCGGGCTGTAGTTTGGGGACCCCTGCTCTTACTGGTTCATAGTGCTGGCCATGTGGTCTGTAGAAGAGAGGGAAAGTCACAGCGTAAGTGGTTCAGATGTTTACTGAATGCCTGCTCTGCGCCTGGCCCTACTGAGGCATCCGTGAGTCACCGGGGAGAACAGGACAGCCAGCTCCTCCTCTCTGCACCTTCCATGCTAATAGAGGGAGAAAGATGACAAACGGTAACCACACGGATGAAACCTAGGTAATGTCAGGTAGCGATTCGGCTGTGAAGGAAGTGAACGGGGTGGTGGGATAAACGGGGAGGCTGCTTTAGAAATGGCTATCAGAGCAGGCCGAGAAAGGGACATTTTTGCTGAGACCTGAAAGGAGAGGTGAGGAGGATGTTCAAGGCCAAAACAACAAGCAGGAAAGAGCTTGGGGGTTCAAGGCTCTGAGTGCAGAGAGGCTCGTGTGAGGCGAGCGGGGCGCCAGCTCAGTGTCACTGTAGGCCCGAGCGAAGCATTCGGGTTCTGTTGAAGTGGATTTTTTTAGGTTGGTTTCTCAGGTCTTTCCATTTGTCTTAGTCTATTCGGGCTGCTCTAACAGACTGCCATAGACAGGGTGACTTAAACAGCAAACATTTCTTTCTCACAGTTCTGGGGGCTGGAAGTCCAAGTTGTAGGTGCCAGCAGATCCGGTGTCTGGTGAGAGCCCCCTTTCTGGTTTGCGAATGGAAAGCTCTGACTGGAACCGGTGGTTCTATGGGAAGCAGTTTGACAGTTCAAGCCCTTGTTTTAACACGGTGTTTGTTTTATTTTGCTGTTGGTTTTCTCTTTTTTTTTTTTTTTTTTTTGTGTGTTTTTTTTTTCCCCATTTTTCTGAAGCTGGAAGCAGGGAGAGACAGTCAGACAGACTCCCGCATGCGCCCGACCGGGATCCACCCGGCACGCCCACCAGGGGCGACGCTCTGCCCACCAGGGGGCGATGCTCTGCCCATCCTGGGCGTCGCCATATTGCGACCAGAGCCACTCTAGCGCCTGAGGCAGAGGCCACAGAGCCATCCCCAGCGCCCGGGCCATCTTTGCTCCAATGGAGCCTTGGCTGCGGGAGGGGAAGAGAGAGACAGAGAGGAAGGAGAGGGGGAGGGGTGGAGAAGCAAATGGGCGCTTCTCCTGTGTGCCCTGGCCAGGAATCGAACCTGGGTCCTCCGCACGCTAGGCCGACGCTCTACCACTGAGCCAACCGGCCAGGGCTGTTTTGTTTTTTGATGTAAGTTAAGATGACGCCTTAAACTAAAAATTCCCTTCTCCTGATTTAATGGACTTGTTCGAGTCATTTTGTGCACTGCTCTTTTACTGGAGTTTTGAGGTAGCTAAAGGGAAGTCTATATGAAAGGGGTGTTTTTAGGGGCTAATGCTCCTGTGACAGGCTGTAGGACGAGCTAGTGAGGGCTTTCCATGTCCAAATAGAATGATGTCCCAGGACTGTCTGTTAAGTCCTGGAGTAAACTGACTTCACCATAAATTACAAAATTAGATAGAAAAGTATACCTAGTGATTATCTGGGAAAGTTACTAAAACTGTGCTTAATAGTAGTTAATAAGTTATAGAGTACCAAAGAATCCTTGTGCCCTTTTTTGAAGTGTGTTCTATAAATATCATTATTAAACTAAGACTTTGGCAGATGCCATAATCTGGCTTATGTCACTGTGACCAAGATGCCCCATCACCATCTGGTGGCAGAATCCCTAAATTGCAGGATCATGTTTTTGAGGGATGAAAGTCATAAAATGATAGAAGACGTCATGCTGGTTAAAGGTGCCTTCTGCATACATTGGCTGCTAAGTCAAAATGCCCAAAAGAGTGCCCTTGTGATTTAGTGAGTATTTGAGTTTTTAACTGGCTAAAGTATAAAAGAAGGTGATTTTAACTCAAGCTTTTGCTAAGAAATTGTTCTATCTGCAGTAATAAAGAAAGAATAGGCCCCAGTTGGCTCAGTGGATAGAGCATCAGCCTGACTGGGTTCAATTCCCAGTCAGGGCACATAGGAGAAGTGACCATTTGCTTATTTCCCCACCCATCTCCCCCTTCTCTCCCTCTTCTCCTCCTGCAGCCAGTGGCTCAGTTGGTTAAAGCATACCTGAGTGCAAGTGCCTCTGCCTCAGGCACTAAAAATAGCTCTATTGACAAGCATCTGTCCCAGACGAGGGTTGCCAGGTGGATCCCGGTCCGGGCGCATGCAGGAGTCTGTCTCACTATCTCCTCTCAAAAAAAAAAAAAAAAGGAAAGAAATAAGAAAGGAAGGGAGGGAGAAAGTAAGGGAGGGAAGGAAGGAGGGAAGGAAGGAAGGGAAGTAAAGGAAAGGAGGGAGAAAGAGAGGGAGGGAGGAAGGAGGAAGGGAGGGAGGGAGGGAGGAAGGAAAGAAGGAAGGAAGGAAAGAAGGAAGGAAGGAAGCAAGGAAGGAAGGAAGGAAGGAGAAAGAGAAAGAGAAAAAGAAAGAATATAAAGATGTCTTTTGAACAGTGATTTGATTCTCTCAATGAACCAATTAATACGTATATGTGTAAGTGTTAACAATGGTTCTAGACACCATGAGCTATACTAAATAAATATGAAACATATCCTCTGCCTGATAAGTAGATTAAAAGCTAGTAAGGAGAAGAAACATTAAGTTGAATGACAGTAACCAATGCAGAATAGTACCTAACGGATTACAAAGTTGTGTGGTACTTTCTTTAAGTACTTTATTGTCTGGAAAATGTGCTTTACCTTTAAGAATTAGGAAAGAATAGGATAAGGCGATGCCATCAGGGTGAGGGTGCACCAATAAATGGGTATGGAAGGTAAATAAACACGATACATTCAAAGACCTATGAATACAGAAGCTGAGGGGGACCAGTGGTTCTGTGCTGGCAAGCAGCGGGGACGCTCATGGCCATGCAAGGCCCCGTTATCCAAACTGGGCAGAGAAGTGTAAGTTGATTCGTTCGACTTTCACTGTCCAGTACAGCAACCAGGTGCCACAAAGTGGCTACTGAGCACATGAAACGTGATTCATCCAAATTGATGTGCTATAAATGTAAAGTATACGTTGGATGCCAAAGACTTGGTACAAAAGAGAACGTATAATTCCTCATTAATAATTTTTTATTGATTCCATGTTGAAGTGAAATTATGTGGGATACATTGGCTTAAATGAAATATTAAAATTAATTTCACCCATTTGTTTTTGCTTATTTTTTTTTTTTTTTCCATTTTTCTGAAGCTGGAAACAGGGAGAGACAGTCAGACAGACTCCCGCATGCGCCCGACCGGGATCCACCTGGCACGCCCACCAGGGGCGATGCTCTGCCCACCAGGGGGCGATGCTCTGCCCATCCTGGGCGTCGCCATGTTGTGACCAGAGCCACTCTAGCGCCTGGGGCAGAGGCCACAGAGCCATCCCCAGCGCCCGGGCCATCCTTGCTCCAATGGAGCCTTGGCTGCGGGAGGGGAAGAGAGAGACAGAGAGGGAAAGCGCGGCGGAGGGGTGGAGAAGCAAATGGGTGCTTCTCCTATGTGCCCTGGCCAGGAATCGAACCCGGGTCCTCCGCACGCTAGGCCGACACTCTACCGCTGAGCCAACCGGCCAGGGCTGTTTTTGCTTATTTTTAATGTGAGTACTAGTGCATTTTAAATTACCTATGTGACTCATATTCTATTTCTACTGGGCAATACTGTGCTAGCCAGATGGAAGGAAGTGCTCATAGGTTGTTGAACAAGCCGAAGAAGGCCCGGTGACCTGTCATCTAGAAAACATGGTGTGAAACACACTGCTTGCTCAAGACAAAGGTTCAAGTCCCAGTTTTCCCACTTCCAAGCTGGGTAACCTTGGCCAGCCCCAGACTACAAAGTAGTTATCAGGGCATTTCCCCTAAAGGACTGTGAAAGGCAACCTCAGTGGGCATGTGAAAGGCAGCCTAATGCAGCCGGGGATGTTTGCAGTGTACAGAGCCCAGGCTCGGATCATTTTCCCCAGAGAGCAAGGGTTAAGGCTCTTTAAAAATCCATATTACAAGGCATGCCATCATTAGACTCTGGAGTTTCCTCTCTGAGAACTTGGAGTTCCACCTTCCCACTTCACCTTCCATCTCCCTGGCTCCAAAGAGTGAATAGCAACCTCCCAGGCAAAACCCACACCGTATGAGATAGTACACTGGCCAGGACTCTGCAGGCCTGCTAACTCTCAAACCTTAGGCAAGTTCCTCAACCTTTCTGGACCTCATTTCCTTAGTTGTAATACGGGGAGTAGAAGAACTTTCATGCCTACCCCACACATTCAGTATGACCAGCAAAGGTGAGATAACACATACCCTATGTGCTCTGTAAACCACAATGCACTATGCAGATGGAAGGGTCCATCCTCGTATCCCAGCCTCTACCTGCAAAAGCATGCCCTTCTGGGTAACACTAGCACTAGAGCTTTCACCAGTGTCTGAAACCTAATCCTTAGTTCCATCCCTTTAGGACATTTATAGCACTTCCAGTCATATATATCATATAATTCCCACAAATAAATAAATCACCCAATTATGTGTTGTTTTTTTTTTGTTTTGTTTTGTTTTGTTTTTTCCTATGTGCCCTGACTGGGAATTGAACCCAGCACTTCCACATGCCAGGTTGATGCTCTACCACTGAGCCAACTGGCCAGGGGCCCAATTATGTTTTAATTGGTTAAAAATTGAAAAGAGATTATAAACAAATTTGGTGGAAAATCTATCAGAAATGAGTTTGATACTGCAAGTAAATAGCAAATTTATCTGTGAACTTCCTGGTCAAAAAGGGGAAACAGTGGATCTTTGAGTTCTCATGCAATATAAGGAAGTATATAATTCACCTGGGAAAAGGAGCTTCTTTCTGGCAGTAATTTCTTGAAAGATTTATCAAATGTATTCAAATATACTATGGAAGGCACCAAAAATAATAATAATACATATTGGTTTTATCTGTGGTTTTGCCAGAGTTTATGTTCTTCATATGGAGGTTTCTTATTTCAACCTTCTGCACATGCTGGGGCTCTCATTCTTGCCAAGTCTCCACTGACTGAACCTTCGGAAGAGGGCCGTTAACAGTAGTATAAGCCTGGATGGGTTTTTTTGTTTTTTTGTTTTGTTTTTCTGAAGTTAGAAGCAGGGAGGCAGTCAGACAGACTTCTGCATGTGCACGACTGGGATCCACCCAGCATGCCCACCAGGGGGCAATGCTCTGCCCATCTGGGGTGTTGCTCCGTTGCAGTGGGAGCCATTCTAGCACCTGAGGTGGAGGCCACAGAGCCATCCTCAGCGCCCGGGCCAACTTTGCTCCAATGGAGCCTTGGCTGTGGGAGGGGAAGAGAGAGACAGAGAGGAAGGAGAGGGGAAAGTGTGGAGAAGCAGATGGGTGCTTCTCCTGTGTGCCCTGGCCGGGAATCAAACCTGGGACTTCCACACACCCGGCTGACACTCTACCGCTGACCCAACTGGCCAGGGCCAAGCCTGTGTTTTAAACTTCCTTGTGGGCAACCACGCTGCTACCTGAAGATGCCCTCTGTGCTCTCCAGGGTCTCAGGGGAAGACTTAGCTCTTCAGGAGCACTTTAAGAGTCAGGAGCCAATAAAAATGACAAGGAAAGGGTCCCCTCATTGTCTGCAGCCCCTGGCCTGGTAGAGCTTGGGTAAGGTCCCAGTTCATGGGTCCCAGGCCACAGAATCCTGGGTTCCAAAGCACCCTGGTGGGGCTCTGCTGAGCTTGGGAAGGCTGGCCACATCTAGGGAAGACTCTGGCCGGCTTCTCCAGAGCTTCTGCACCCTCTGCCTCCTCCTTCCAGATCACACGGCAGCAGTACCAGAATGCACTCACCGCCTGCCACATGGACAACTCGCCGCAGTCCCCGGACATGGAGGCCTTCATTGACGGAGACTCCACCAAGGCCCCCACCACCCGCGGCACACCCCAGACCCCCAAGGATGACCCTGCCGTCGCGCTCCTGAACAACAGGAACAGCCTGCCGTGTGAGTCAGTCGGGCAGGTGGGCTAGGCTGCCTTCGGGGGGGGGTGTGGGCAGCCCTGCCTTCCTCCTCATGGCTGTCCAGAGCTGCATCTTGTCCTCACGGAGCCCCAGGTCTTCTCCAAAGCAGAGAGGTGACGCACTCACTGTCCTCCCCAGGTAGCCGCTCGGATGGGCTGAGAAGTCCCGGTGAGGTCGTGTACCTGAGGATGGAGGAGATGGCCTTCAGCCAGGAAGACGTGACAGACTTCGAGGAGCACGGCACGCAGCAGCTCTCACTGTCCCCTGCAGCTGTTCCTGCAAGAGCAGGTCAGGGAGGGAAACTGGGTCGAGGAGCCAGGGGCATCATCGCTGTTGTACTGGGTGAGGGGAGCCCGGGACCCCAACCCCCATGTAAAATTACCCACCTCCTGCTGCCAAGGAAGGATATAAACCTCTACCGATCCACTACCATGAGTCAGACCCATCTTCATTCATTCTCCTGGGAAGACGGTGTGTCAAGGGCAGTGTGAGGAGCTAGGCTTCCGCCTGGGTTCAGAACCTGACTCCTTCACTTAGGGGCTGTACAGTTTTAGGCAAGTTACTTTAAGTGAAGTTTCGGTTTCTTTTGTCTTAATAAGTAAGTTTCCGTATGTTAATACAGGGGTAGTCAACCTTTTTATATCTACCGCCCACTTTTGTATCTCTGTTAGTAGTAAAATTTTCTAACCGCCCACTGGTTCCACACTAATAGTGATTTATAAAGTAGGGAAGTAACTTTACTTTATAAAGCCGAATTACAGCAAGTTAAAGCATATAATAATAATTACTTACCGAGTACTTTATGTCGGATTTTCGCTAAGTTTGGCAGAATAAATCTTTATAAAACAACTTACTATATAGTTAAATCTATCTTTTATTTATACTTTGGTTGCTCCGCTACTGCCCACCATGAAAGCTGGAATGCCCACTCGTGGGCGGTAGGGATCAGGTTGACTACCACTGTGTTAATAGATACAAATTGTGATAACTGGTTCATAAGGTAATTTGGAGTGCAAATAACATATATAGAGGGCACATTCCAGTCTTGGTACCATGCTCTGTAAATATTACATAGTTGTTAGACCTACTTTACAGATTAGGACATTGAAGTCATTCATCATTGTCATTGTCAGGGCTTGTTCCTTCTTTTGAGGCCCAGAGACCAGAAGTAATCTGTAGGACTTGTCCCGAAGTCTGAAATCGTATCACCTCCCTGCAAGACACGGGAACACCTCTGTCTTGACGGTGGTGTTGCTCCAAGCTCCGTTATCCCAGCAGTTCTGAGATCCTTCTGTTCTTGCCTAAGATGTACTTCTCCAAGATTTCAGCAGTCCCCACACCCACTCCCTAGGTTAGCAGTTACTCCTCCTGACCTTCTAGATCTTCTTCGGGCCCCAATCTGAAACCCTTCAAGTTCAGAGCCATGACCTGACGAGTGCTCATACATAAGATTTTCAAAGTCAGTGAGACAACTTGTTTGAACTTGTAACTAACTCAGAAAACCTGGGACATACGTCATCGTTGCTCCAGGACCTGCATGTAGAATTGAGGTTCTTTTTCTCCCACCCACATTGAATATTTTTTTTCACCCACTCTGAATTTAGTAGCTAAAACATGTAGCAAGGAATTGTATCAAAGGACTAAGAATGGAGGAGATAAGATAGTCGTTGGAGGTTATCCAATCCATTTACCTCTATGACACATAAGGACCCCGAGAACAAGAGAAGGGAAATGACTTACTCCGTATATTGCATTACAAGAGGGCTCGTCCACCACACCATTTTGCTTCCTGGGTTAGATTCTTCCTGCATTGGCAGTAGGAGCCAGGGCCCCCTCCTGGCTCTGAGATTCTAGGACTTCTTAAATTCTCGCTGGGGCCCTGGCCAGTTGGCTCAGTGGTAGAGCGTTGGCCTGGCATGCGGGGGACCCGGGTTCGATTCCCGGCCAGGGCACATAGGAGAAGCGCCCATTTGCTTCTGCACCCCCCTCCCCCAGAATTCCTCTCTGTCTCTCTCTTCCCCTCCCGCAGCCAAGGCTCCATTGGAGCAAAGATGGCCCGGGCGCTGGGGATGGCTCCTTGGCCTCTGCCCCAGGCGCTAGACTGGCTCTGGTCGCGGCAGAGCAACGCCCCAGAGGGGCAGAGCTTCGCCCCTGGTGGGCGTGCCGGGTGGATCCCGGTCGGGCGCATGCGGGAGTCTGTCTGACCGTCTCTCCCCGTTTCCAGCTTCAGAAAAATACAAAAAAAAAAAAAAAAAAAGAAAAAAATTCTCGCTGGGGTCAGTGGGAGAAGACCTGGCAAGTGCTTGATTATAACTGAGCCCTGTGATTTTCCAGGGTCTGGACATATAGAGAAAGGAGACGTCCACACCCATCAAATGTGCTTTTTGTCTGGCAAAGATGCTGAGTGAAGAACACTTGTTCTCTTCTCTCTCCTGCCAAACAGGGTTTAAATAGTTAACTCCATTCATGTTCTTGGTCTCTTTGTTCCTTTTCTGGCACTAAAGGGCCCCTTGCTAAAGGCTTCCTGGGCATCCCTCTGTTGATAGGGCCACCGCTGCGTTAGCTCTGGTTTTGAACTTTTACCTGCTAAGAAACGTCAACCAGAATCATTCTGCCTAGATCTCTGGGAGGGTGGGTTAGAAACACGGTGTTCTTTCTTCTGTCCTTGCAGCATCAGATAGTGAGTGTTGTCATATCAACCTGGATGCAGAGACCAGCCCCTGCAGTAGTGACATGGAGGGAACTGTGGGCAGGAAGCTGCTGAGAACCCTGAGTGAGTAGCTCTTCACCTAGACAGAAGCCACCCACCAGCTGCTTGGTAGAAAAAGCCTGTTAGGATCTTGTGGAGGAAGAGCCATTGACTCCTTTTGGGAACCCTAATGAGGCACAATCATAGGAGTCCATCGTGGGGTTTGGGCTGATACCGCACCCTTGATAATTTGGGCATCTGTCCATTCAATTGATAGTTATCTAGGACAGAAATCTCAAACTGTGGCTGCCATGGGCCAATCCTGACCACTGCCCCCCTCCCCGCCTGTTCTTATGTATAAGGACTTATTGGGTCATTGACAGACCATTTGTTATTTAAGGTTCGTAATGGCAGAGTTCAACAATTAATTGCAAGAGGAACCATAAGGCTGGCAAAACCTGTAAGATTTACTATCTGGTCCCTTAAAGACAGAATTTATGTCCAGGAGGCACAACTGAAAGGAATGAAATATCTTTCACAGAAGGAAGTTAATGGCATAGAAAAGGTGAAAAATAAGGTTATATATAAAAACAGCAGAGCCGAGAACAGATTGCCCTAACATCCTTGAGGACAGTTATGTAATTACTCCACCTGCTCAGTGCAGGAGGGTGCTTCAGAGCTACAGAATGGAGGTCCCCAGGAATGGTGCCCAGCTATACCCACCACCCGTGGCTCAGGGGACATCAAAGGTGTGAGACCAGTCCTTCCTCAGAGGATAGGCAGTCAGGTGGGCTGAGGCCTTCAGGGATGGAAAAGGCATGATCCTGAGGCCTCACATGGCTTTATTCAGCTCCCCGGGAAACCTCCGTCCCGTTGGCACTAGCCTGGGATTGTGGCTTTTTAGAGCTGTCATCTCCAGTAAAAGGTGCATCCTGGTCCTTCAAGATGTAAATACGCTGATATCAGCCCCAGGATACAATGCACATGATTTCCTGCCAAACTGTCTCCACATTTCTGCTTCTATTTTGAAGAGGGTTTTGACCACTAAGAGAATGTGAATGACCTCCCAATCTTACAGGCTGATCCTCACAAACTGTTTTTCAGGTGGTCGAAAAAAGAAGAGGTCACCCGAAGGAGAAAGAGCCTCTGAGGAGAACTCCAATTTAACGCCCCTGATCACATGACAGGGCAAACGCCGTGTGCTGGGTGCGTGAGATTCCGGAGCTTTGGGGAAGAACCCACCCTCCCATCATCTGCTTCTCCCCAAGGCCTCCCACAGGTGACAGAGCGTTCTGCTTCCTTTACCACCTCTTCACCCCTGTCAGTTTGGCAGACTTTCCCTCCTTGCCTCCATTTTGACTCAGAGCCTCGTCGTGGCCAAAATGGAAGGAGTTGTCTCCAGCGGAACACTCTAGAAATGGTCTTGTCCACAGCATAGTCCGGGAATGGAAAAGACATGACCCCAAGCTGACAATGCCACTCTGGGACCCCCGGATGTCTTTTTTGTTCTCTGAGATCCCGTGATGCCATATTTCATCCTTAGCTTAGCACAGAGGAGGCTGGAGTAGCAGGTATGAAGGTTAGTTCAGGAGATGCACCAAGAATACCTCCAGAACTTCAGAGCAGTGAGACTCAGCCATTGTAGACATGTGAAGTTACAGTACAGAATACTGTTGGTGACTGGTTTCCTGTTAGACAGTGGTTCCAGAGGCCTGGAAAGTGTGTCTCGGCTGCAATGGAAAGAATGTGAGTTGGAACCTCGAGTCACTGATTTTCCCAGGGACACATCTGCTTTGGCTCCTGATCAGCACTTATCAATCCACCGGCAGAGAGATCCAATTGGGAGCCAGAGGATGGAACTTCAGGTTTTAAGTTCAAATCAGAGCATATATATACACATACATACACACACATGTGAAAAAATTGTAAGTGGTTGAAACAAGGTTAGCCATGACAAACCAAAGAGCGCCCAGCCAAGAATGATGCTAGCTCTCATGGGACTTTGAACAAGTTTTGGGGTTTTTTTTTTTTTGGTTGATTGATTTTAGAGAGAGAGGAAAGGGGAGAGAGGGAGAGAGAGAGACATTGGTTTGTTGTTCCACCCATCTATGCATTCATTGGTTGATTCTTGTTTGTGCCCTGACCAGGGATGGAACCATCAGGATGACCATCTGAGCTACCTGGCCAGCGCCAGTTCTCATGGGACTTTAATGTGCATTACGTAGTAACAATGAAGAGTCACTCCTCTTTCTCACCCATTCCCCTGACTGCTCCCCAGCAGGTCAGCTATGTGTACTGTATTCTGAGAACATACTAGGTGTCCAGTGTTGCACCTGGATGTAGGGACAGATGCAATTCCAAGCATAACCATCAGATGGCAGGGTAACTGCACATACCTACTTGAATTAAAAAGTTCTGATCAGGACACAAAGCTAGCCTTAGGGGAAATGTGGAAGTGAAGGTGGTCTTTGGGATTCCCTAACTGTCCCCTGGGGTACACTACCAGGCTGATGTCCCCTTCCTCCACACTCATGACTCCCATGTCCCCTCACCCATTCAATTAGTAATCACATGGGGAGGGTAAACACATGGTGATTCCTCTGGGTTATTTGCATCAAAAGAAAATGCTCGCCCACAGGAACCTTTAACTCAGGGGTTCTTAACTTGGGGTCCATCACCCCAGGAGGTCCATTGTTGGACTTCAGAGGGTCTATGAAACCCCTAACAGTGTAGGAATTTAGTGTATGTGTTCTTAATGTGTGTTTTCTGGAGGGCTAAAGTTTTCATAAGATTCTCAAAGGTCTCAGACCCACAAAGGGTTAAGATAAGAACCAGTATTTTACCTGAAAGTGGAACTTTCAGCCCAAAGTTTCTGCAATGCAGAGTGAAGTAAATGTTGGCAGTTTGAGACAGATTTTAAGTTGTGAGTGGTCTTCGCAAGTGTCCTTGAACTCGATGGGGGAAGCTGGCACCCACCAAGAAGGAAGTCCTCAGAAACTTTTGGCACACCCTAAGCTGTTGTACAGCCCACACCCCACATACTTCATCCCCTTTCCCACCGAACCAGAGCAGGTGTTGCAGACAAGAGGGCCACAGCACGTGGAAGTCAAGACTTTCCGGCTGCCGATGCCTTTTCCACCAGTGTATTATTGACCTCACAGCCCTTGCCTGGCTCTGCCTGCCTGAGGCTCAGCAGTGCATGACTTCCTGTAGATAGCTCCACAGCTGCCCCAGCCCCAACACCTGCTCTTGCCTGGTAGGGATAGGTAACATGTCAAGCCCCCTCCCCACCCAACCTAAACTCTCTTCCCCGCCCACACCCCATGCTGGGTCCCTCAGACCCAAACCAGAGAACTGTGAGTTTCAAGTAAGAACTGTCATCATGCAGTCTTGCCTAGGGGCCACTGGCCCAAGGGGGCCCGCCTGGCTGGTCTTCCTTACATTACACTTAGGCCACAGGGCTCGGGCCACTGCTGTTGTGTTACATCCATTCCTTTGCAAAATCCCTGAGGAGCCTGTCACCAATCTCTTCCCTATCCCCACCCCCAAGATTTTCTTCAGGTTAAAAAAAAAAAGGTTTAAAAACAGATTTTAATTTTAAAGCATTTATGAAGGCTTAAAGAATTGTAAATAATTTTTAAATAAAATGAAAATGCTTTTCCTGGAATGTGACCATTTTCCTTGCCCCTGAATCTCAAGAGTTCTCCAATGAAGTGGCTTTATTGGAGACCCAGGCTGGGTGGAGTTCACACGTGATGATCTCATCTGGGGCCCACCTGCCTGAAGAGGCGCGCTCTAAAGGCCAGGTGTGAGGCTGTGCCGAAGGGTACAGGAACGCGCCGGTGCTCTACTTTGGGAAACCAGATGGCTGAGATTTTGCAGGAGCAAATGCCAGAAATAGAAAGTAAAAACCAAACGAGGCCCTGGCCGGTTGGCTCAGTGGTAGAGCGTTGGCCTGGCGTGCAGGGGACCCAGGTTCGATTCCCGGCCAGGGAACATAGGAGAAGCGCACATTTGCTTCTCCACCCCCCCCCTTCCTCTCTGTCTCTTTCTTCCCCTCCCGCAGCCAAGGCTCCATTGGAGCAAAGATGGCCCAGGCGCTGGGGATGGTTCCTTGGCCTCTGCCCCAGGCACTAGAGTGGCTCTGGTCACGGAAGAGCGATGCCCCGGAGGGGCAGAGCATCGCCCCCTGGTGGGCAGAGCATCACCCCTGGTGGGCGTGCGGGTGGATCCCGGTGGGGCGCATGCGGGAGTCTGTCTGTCTATCCCCGTTTCCAGCTTCAAAAAAAAAAAAAAAAAAAAAACCAAACGAGAAGCCAGAATGTGAAGAGGACAAGAAAGAAGCACTAAGACAATAATTATTTGTTGAATCCAGGTGATACATGAGACACTGGTGGGCACCTTTCAAGTTCAGTCTTAGGAAAAACACTGAAAAGTAGAGGGAGGGAGGAGCTTCACACAGAAAAGCAAAAACTAGGGATAACAAGTAAAGGTAATCAGTTAGCGACAGCAGACCTGGTGTCTGAAGCTTAAAGGAAGGAAGAGGAACCAGGGGAGTAGGAGATGGATGGAGATCAAATTCTGGATCAAGGTAAATGATTTTTTTTTTTTTTTTTTGAGAGGCAGGGAGGCAGAGAGACACTCCCACATGCAACCCAACTGAGTTCCACCCAGCAAGCCCCCTACAGGGCGATGCTGTGCCCATCTGGGACCACTGCTCTGTTGCTTGGCAACCAAGCTATTTCAGCCCCAGAAGCAAGGCCATGGAGCCATCCTCAGCACCAACTTGCTCTAACCTCAGCGCCATCAGCAGCCAGCTTGCTTTAACCATTCAAGCCATGGCTGTGGGAGAAGAGAGAGAAAAAGATGGGGGAAGGGTGGAGAAGGAGATGGTTGCTTGTCCTGTGGGCCCTGACCGGGAATTGAAACCAGGACTTCCTCACCCTGGGCCGACGCTCAACCGCTGAGTCAACCAGCAGGGCTGTAAATGACCTCGTTAATTAAGGTGCTCCATCAACAGAATGGGATGCTTGACCAAGTACTGAAAGAATACACACACACACAGCTGAAAAGGACAAGTCAGGGACAAGATGGAAGAGACTATAGCACTCGGGGAGAAGGCTGGGGTTGATTTCAAAGACTCCAATCAAGACTGTAGGATTTTTATAACAAATCAAAGGCCTTCTACAAAGGGGCATATGCTGTAAAAAAAAAACAAAAAAAAAAACAAGAATTATCTTTCAATATTTCCGAATTCAAGACTCAAATTCAACAAATCATTATGGGGAGAGTCCCTTGGACTCTATGGAAAATGCTATTTATGTTCAAGTGGCTCTAAGACTAGGAGGCACTTGACTGCAACTGGTGGGGCTGTATTCTACAATCACCCTGAGTGATGTCAACCCTTCTACGAATCCATGAAGTCCAGGGTCTTAAGTAGTAAAAGACTGCTGGCCTCTGCAGGACAAGCCCAGACAACTGGTAAAGGGCTGTGTTGCAAGAACATGTGTTAGTTTTTCTTTAGCAACTAGTACATCCCTCTAGAGCATTCATTTTAAACCAGGTTTACAACCCACTAAAAGGTCACAAAATCAATTCCACAGGGTCTCAATCAGCACTTTTATTTCTTCAGTGAAATGGAACATAACAGATGGACTAGAAAATATCAGAATGCACTACACGGAGCAAGAGTAAATACCGTTTTATGAAACTTTTGTTTCTGTTCAATGTATGCATGTATGTGTGTGATGTAAATACACTTCTTACCTTGGCTGCCCTAGAGAACTAAAGCTTAGGGCTATAGACACAACCATGCAGAAGGAACAGGGAGACACTCTGGATAGAGATGATGAGTTTTAATGACACAGCCAACACCCACAATCAAACATACCTCATCAGACAACTTGATCTTTAGGACTAGACTACATAAAGTCAAGCAACACACAGAAGCACAGGAGTAACAGGAAAGACTCCTGCTTCTAGCGAGGGGGGAGGGTATCTACGTCGCTTGATCAAAGTACCATTTTATTCTTAAATAGAAAGCTCAATTTGTTCTGGACTCCAAAAAGGCTCTAATGCCAGGCCCACATTTCTTTTCAAGGGACATTCTCTCCACATGGGGCCAGGTTAAGCTGAGGCCACCTCATCAAAGCAGCCCTTCAGTCCCACAGTCGTCTAATCGGTGATGTATACAACTAGGTCTGTGCAGGCAGGGAGCACACATGACAGGACTGCTTTGGTGGTGCTGGTTTGGGTGGCGCTTCTTCACTGGATCTTGGTGACTGCTTCATGGATGGAGGTGGCCACATAATCTAGATTTTTGGTGGTTAACCCACACATGTTGATCCGACCACTTGGCAGCAGATAGATGTGCTTTTCACTGACCAAATATTCAACCTGTTTAGCTGTTGAAAACCGAAAGAGATATAATCAGAGTAGTAGGAATCCTTTATCAGGGGTCTCAAACTCGCGGCCCGCCGAACAATTTTGTACTGATTTTTTTTTTGTTTTCAACTGCAGTGAGAAAAGTGTTGCGTAACAGTTGCCTTTTGTAGACCTAGTGCGGCCCGCCGAACGGCTGTGATCTTGCTCTGCGGCCCACATGCTGAGTTGAGTTTGAGACCCCTGCTTTAAGTCATGGAAGTTCAGCGATTCCATGACAATTACACTTTTCTTTCTTTTCCCTGTAACACAGAGAAGCAAAACAAAAGGAGCTATCTTGTCCAATTGGTACATAGGGATATATGCTCATAGATTCTGGAAACTAGTCTTGTTAGCTAACTATCTAATCCCCAGAAAGTTTAATATTGCACCTCCTCATGGGATTTTTAATCTGGGACTATGTCCCAAACAAACCCTACACATCCTATTCACTGGGACACCCTATCAACTGAAACAACCTTCGGACTTAAAAACATACCATTGATATAAAAAAACTGGTTATGAAGTGCTTGCTTTATCTCTTCCTTAACCTCTACTGGCTTATCCCTGAGCATCTAGCAGCAACCTCCCCTTCACAGTACATTCACAAGGCCCTGTGCATGAGAGGAGCTGGATAAACGCTGTGTGCATGAGCCAACGAGCTGAAAAGCTGCAGGCACTTCTCTGACCTGGCACTTCTCAGCTCTCTCTCATTCAAACCCAAGAGAAGGGCTTTCCCATGTGTTTGCTGAAGGTCTCATGCATGAAGTAGGAAAGGACTGCCTGTACTTCCTGTATGCCATAATCTCTAGAGCTTTTTTGCTTTACTGCAAAGCCAAATGAGAATTTCAGCAGATTTCTGTCTAATTGGTACCCTAAGACACCATCAATTTGAGGGAATGGAGTAATAATATAAATAATTGTTATAGACTGAATGTTCGTGTCCTTCCAAACTTTTTGTTGAAACCCTAATGCCCAGTGTGATAGTACTGGGAGGCGGGGCCTTTGGAGGTAATTAGGGTTAGATGAAGTGATGAGGGTGGAGCCCATGATGGGAGTAGTGCTCTTTAAGAGGAGACCAAAGACCGCATGCTCTCTCACCATCCTGTGAGGATAAAGCAAGAACACTGCCTCCTACAGGCTAAGAAGAGAACCCCCACCAGAACCCCATCATGCTGGCACCCTGATCTCAGACTTCCTAGCCTTCAGAACTGTGAGAACTAAATTTCTGTTATTAGGCCACCCAGTCTATAAGATTTTGTTTTAGCAACCCAAGCTAAGATGGTAATAAAATCATAACAATCAGAGAAGCAAATATACCAGGCAGTGTTCTAAGCACTTTATATTAACTCAGTTCATCTTGATAAAAACCTCATCCTCATTTTACAGATGGTGTAGAAGGGACTCAAATGACCTTCCCAAGGTCACACAGCTAGTCAGTGGTGGTTCTGGGATTTCAAGGCAGGCAGTGTAACTCCTAACTCGGAATTCTCAGCCAGGACACTAGGCCACCTCTGCAGGGAAGTAGAGTCTTTGGACCCTGTACGCTGGGCTACCCGTGGGCCCCTCCAAGCAAAGGGACCTTCAGAAGCAGCCATCGTGGCTTTAACTGTACAAGTGACAGTGATCCAGGGATCACTAACCTCAGAGCGACACAGTCACAGGCATACCACTGTGATAAAGCCTGGGTCCCAGAGGCAGATGTGGTGACAGAGCTCCCACTCTGATTTTTTAAATAAAATTGAAACTGTGCTACTCTTGTGGGGGAGGGGAGCATCACAGCTAAGAAGCCAGTAAGAGTTATGGACTCCTAGCCTGGAAGAAGGCCAATGTACACATACACAATTCAGAAAATAGTTCAGGGGCTCCACAGATGCCCCATGGACTACCGGCGGAAAGCCCCCGTCCCGGTGAGCCGAACGTCATAAAGGAAGGACTAAGACGTGAGACCTGCAGAGACGGGGCGGTGGGTGTATGGAAGTCACTGTACAATTCCTCAAACCCTTCTGTATGTTTACATTTTTTCCACGGGTCTATTCTCAGCATTCTTTAAATACATGATGAAACTGCTTTCCTCCTCTGGAGAGCGGGAGGACATGGGCGGTTTATGGAGAGATAGCCTCCTCGTGGGAGCTTTTAGAATATTACCACTAAACACAATTTCCACTACACTTAGTATCATAGAAATGACAGAAGGGTGCTTTTACATCTTCAAGTGAACTAATTCCCCCAATCCAGAATTATGAGGACATCTATGCTTCATTGAGCTCTCCCTTTACTTTCTGGGGTGGCCTTTGAAACCACAACCTTGGCATGGGACAGCACTCTAACCAGCTGAGCTACCCAGCCAGGGCTTTTGAGTACCTCGTTTTAACTCCGAGTATTTCAAAGTGTCTATAATACACACTCTCTACCACTTTTTTTGTTTACATTTATTTCCTTTGGCTTTTTCTGAGCTCATTTCACACAGGCACTCTGGAGGCCCTGGTTTACTGGACCTTCTGGCACCTCTGAGGATGCACTTACTACACAAGCCAGGCCCAGAAGCTCCACATGCAGGTGAGTAAGCACGTCGGCACCACGAGACCAGAGGCTTGGCCAGTAAGTGCTCAAGAATGACTTGTTAAATGAATGAGCCCCTCTGTTACTGGAAGGGACAGCCAATTGCAAATAAGCCTTACTGACAGCTGACCAAGATCATACATGGCTGCCCACTGGACATGCAATTGTCTTTTAACTCCAACTACCAATCTTAAGTTCCTGTTTATGAAATGGAAAGATAACTTTGTAACCTCTTTTTCAGGGCAACACCTAGAAACTAAGAAAGACCAGTTACGCAATTAAGTCCCTGAATAACCATATATAATATTCATATTTAGGGTTAAAGAAGAGCCAAAGGTACCTGAGCATTTATGAGAGACTTTTCATAGCTCAAGGCTCCAAGCTATAAACACGTCTCTTTCCAGCTACCTCTGAGCCACTTCCCAGCCCGTATAAATGAAAATATCTTAGTTACGAGAGGCAGGACAGACCACAACAACGCTTTTCTGAGACCCAAAGGGTCCAGGAGATGGGTGGGGCACACTGAAAGAACCTAACTTGTTCTGGTCCAAAGTTCTGGTTGACCAACTGGTGACAGCTAGTGCAGCCAAGCCCGAGAACAGAGATGCTGTGTCCAATAGTGTACATTCAAGGTGTGGGGGCCACGGGCCACTTACGGTTCAACCCCGTGAAGCTGAACATTCCAATTTGGTCAGTAATGTGGTTCCAGGTTCCAGGGGTCTTGAGGGCTTCTAATCGTGCCCTGAGTTCAGATCTCATGGTCAGAATCCGGTCAGCCATTGTCTTCACATTACCTGTCCTGAGTGGATAGTAACAGAAATACCAATACAGACGGGAGAGACGGTACAGGAAAATATGGAGGTTTAAAAACCACAATTTAATCTACAACATAAAAATGGGATCACGACCTGCCCATTAAGGTATGTGGGTGCCTAGATGGGTAAGCAGACCAGAGAGATAGACTTAGCATGCAGATGGAGTTCAGTGCTAGTTTTGGGTATACTAGCGGTAATAGCACCTATAGTTTAACTCAGACTTTACCTAGTTGCTGAGGACAGAATAATATGTTTTATCAGGCCTGATTAAGTAGAGATAGAAGATCTAGCTACTACGTAAAAATTACTGTTTCAAAATAAGATAAAATATATGTAAAGTAGTGAAGAATAAAAGAGCCCTCAAACTATCACACTAACTTGAAGTTGGACGTTCTATTCTAACAGAAATTCCTTCCTGTTTCCCAGCTTCAAGGGGATGAAGCCTAGGAGGAGGGAGAGTGGGGTAAGCTCTCATTCGCCAGGTGTCTGCTCTTACGTTCCAGGTGCTGTTAGGCACATGTGCTGTGTTAACCACGTGAGGGCAAGTGGCAGCCCTATTTTATAAAAATATCTGAGACTCACAGAAGTTAAAGCAATCCTGCCCTGCCTCTACCAAAATAATAGGAAGAGACAGGTGAATGGAATGGGACAATTCCTGTTCTGCACTCCCACCCTCTCCCATCACGCTGTGAGCCCCTTACCATTCCTTAAAGAGGTCAGGGTTAGAGAGCGTAGTGGCCACGATTCGTGCTCCCTGAGCAGGGGGATTGGACCAAGTGATTCTCACAATCTTCTCCATCTGGGAGAGGACCCGCAAGATGCTCTCAGCGTCTTTGGCAACCACGGTCAGATTCCCGACTCGTTCGTCTAGAAGGAGGGATGAGAATCAGTCCGGGTGGCCCTGTTGGGGGCAGGGGGCAGTGGGTGGGCTGGAACTCAGGAGAGCACTCACTGTAGAGCCCGAAGTTCTTGGAGAAGGACTGGGCACAGAAGAGCTCGAAGCCTTCAGACACAAAATAGCGCACAGCCCAGGCATCTTTCCCTAGGTCTCCAGATGCGAAGCCCTGATAGGCTGAGTCAAAGAAGGGGAACAGAAACCGGTGCTGCGAGGAAGAAAGGTAAGTCAGGGCAGGAAATCCCTCTGCCACCAACTGCAGACACTGGCTTTCCTTCCCTGACTGTTACCTGGAAGGAATTTCTAACACTGCCCATTTCTCCTCTTTCCCTTCTTTCTGCATCCAACCACCACTCTACATCTGTTTCTCAGTTCAGCTAAATACCATCCCCCAAATCTACCAATTTCAGTAACCCTGCTTTTTCTGAAGTATATTGCCCCAGAATATCATGATGCCACCTAGAGAACAGGGCTTATTTTTGAGGCATGGAGGTAGTGTCTGATCTACATTGGTGGATTCTTTCCCATGAATTTCTTGTGTGATGAGCTTAGTCAAATGTCAGCTTGGTATCCCCAGGGCCTCTTCACAACCTCAGGGCTATTCTACTGGGTACTCAAGACCAAGGGGACTGCACGTTCTCTATTCCTATCACTCCAGTCTCCTCACAGGGCTCCCCACACTGACCTTGCTCCCCTACTGGCCTCACTCCCTACATGGACATCACCGCCCTCACCCCAACCATCCAAGCCAGAGGCCAGGGTGCATCCATCACTCCTGCCTCTGCAGTTCATCCCCACATCCAACCCCCTGCAAGTCTTATCACTCCTGTCTCCTGAGAGCTCTAGAATCACGTCTGTCACTGCCACCTGCTGCACTCAGGTCCCCATCGGCTCCTACCCAGACTATAGCAATGGCCTCCTAACTGCTCTCCCAGCCTGTCTAATTTTAACTCCCTCTGACCCATTCCCTGCTATGTAGCCAAGGTGACTTGAAGATAATGCACATCCAATCATGTCACTCCGTGACATCAAAGATTTCCAGTGGCTCCTCACTGCTCTCAGAAAGCAGCCCAGAGCCTGAGCACAGGCTCGGCCCCCACTTACCCCTCTAGCCTCATCAATCACACTTCCTTAAATGGGCCATGACCTCTCACCTTGGGCTTTTGGTCATGCTCTTCCCCTAGAAGGGAACATTTCTGCCCCTGCAACCCTAACCTGCCCACATCCTTCAAGTCTTAACATGGAAACCATTTCTTCCTCGAAGGCTTCTTTGCTACTACCACCCCTCCCGACACACACACACTTGCCAAAGTCTGGGCTATGTGCTCCCTATAACCTCACCAACACAGCTTCTCACCCTACTCGCTGTCTCCCTGAACAGGCCGTGTACGCTCTCTGAGGGCCGGGACCACCCCTGCTCTGTTCACTAGTGACTAGTGTATCCCCATGCTGCTGGTCACATAAGAGTTTCTCAAAGAGTAGTCTTTAAACATGTTAATGAAGAACATAAATACACTGTAAGCTAGAAATTCCAATCTAGAAACTTATCCCAAAGAAATAATACAACGGAGTTTTATTACCAATTGTTTATAAGCGCAAGAAACCTGAGACCTTAATGTCCATCAAGTGATTTAGTCAATGCCTAATATGACCTATCCATGCATGGAAAACAATGCTACAAACATTTAATGGCATGTAAAGGAGATCAGATGAAAGACAAAGTATGTTATAAAAGAGTATAGATAAAATGATCACATCTTTGTAAATAGATAGATGAATATATATGACACTAAAAACTTACATTCTGTACTAAGAGAGTAACAGTGGCCTTCTTTGGGTAATAGGATTTACAGTTAATATCTACTTTCCTCTTCCGGCTTCTCTCTGTTTACAAATTCTCCGGTAAATAGGTATGGCCTTTGAATGCATCTGATTTTTAAGACACGCCCTGAAAAGGCAGTTAGTTACCTTCATGACGGCGGCGATCTGCTTCCACTGCTCCGGAGTTGGGTCGGTCCCCGTCGGGTTGTGTGCACAGGCATGGATGACAAAGATGGAAAACTCGGGAGCGTTCTGAGGAGAAGGAAGCGACGTCAGCTCTGACGCCAGCAGGGATACGGGGAGAAAGAGCTGGTGGCACGCTGGTCAAGGGGCAGCATATTCCCTCCTACGTGCCAGCTCAGAAACCATCTGGTTGGGAGAGGATCTCGCACACTCTCCCTTAACAACGGATCCAAAGCTCTTCCCTGCTCCTCCTGACACCACTGGGTTCTGTTTACTTTTCATCTCGTCACCTACCTCCAGATCATTCAGGAAACCCTGGAGGTCGAGTCCTCTCTTCGTTGCATCCCAATAGTGATAGGGCCGAATGTCTTTAAATCCAGCGGCAGAAAACACAGCATTATGATTCTCTGCAAGTGAAGGGGTAAGACATTAAATGCTTTCATAAATACAAGAAGGCATAATTGGAAAGAATACAAGTCAGCTTCTAGGGCCCTGGAATGTCCACTGGGGGACATTGAGGTGAGGGTTAAGATTCAGAAAAAACTATTAGCCTGACCAGGTGTTGACGCAATGAATAGATCGTCGACCTAGGATTGCTGATGACCCAGGTTCGAAACCACAAGGTCGCTGGCTGAGTGCAGGCTTATCCGCTTGAGCATGGGATCATCAATATGACCTCATGGTGGCCTGACCTGTGGTGGCGCAGTGGGATAAAGCGTCGACCTGGAACACTCAGGTTGCCGGTTTGAAACCTTGGGCTTGTCTGGTCAAGGCACATATGGGAGTTGATGCTTCCTGCTCCTCCCTCCTTCTCTCTCTTTCTCTCTCTCTCTCTCTCACTCCTTTCTCTCTAAAAAATCAATAAATAAAATATTAAAAATATATATATATGACCTCATGGTTGCTAGCTTGAAGCCCAAGGTCGCTGGCTTGAGCAAGGGGTCACTGGCTCGGCTGGAGCCCCTCCCCCCATCAAGGCACATATGAGAAAGCAATCAATGAACAACTAAAGTACTGCAACTATGAGCTGATGCTTCCCATCTCTCTCCCTTCTTGTCCGTCTTTCTCTCTAATAAATAAATAAATAAATCGATTTAGAAAAATGGTTGCAAGCAAAAACAAATTCAACCAGTCTTATATATGCTAAACTTATATCCTCCTCTGGGAAGTTTCAACATACATGAAAACACAAGTCAGGGGAAAACTATTCCTAACATGAATTTGAGCATCAGGTTACTCATGTCCTGCCATAATCCACTGCTCAAGCCATTCCCAAACGTCAGTTGGTCCAGAGCTGAATTGCATAACAGGTAAGCAGTGAGAGTCATGAAGATCATTGCCCCTGGCTTCTCTGTTTCTCCTCTTAATATTCCTAAAGAACTCACCCCAGGTTGGTGAGGATACGTAGACAGGTGTGTCCTTGTTGTTTGTGCCATTGTACCATCGTGCTAAGAACTCGGCTCCAATTCGAAGGGCACCTGTTCCCCCCAAAGCCTGTATGCCTCCTACCTGAAAAAGAAGAAGCAGTTCACTGGTTGATAATGACGAAGTCAGAAAATATTGGGAAAAATACAATAATGATGAGTCCTTACTTTATGCCTGTTCTGTGCTAAGCCTTTTAAATGTACTATCTTTTTTTTTTTAATCAGGGGAGAGCGCAAACACAGTCCCCCACTACCACAAATTATGCAGTCGAGTTTCCCACATTTGGGGAAATCGCAGGGGTCAGCGCATCCGGAGTGCAATAGATAAGCCTCACCCTGGGAAAACCACCTTCGTGATCATGGTATCTCCCCTGCCAGGTATTAAATGTACTATCTTATCAAACCTCACAACTACATGAAGAAGATACTGTTATTTGCCCATGTTTTCATATAAGGAAGCTGAGAATAAGAAGCAAAGCACCTTGCTCAAAGTGACTGGCTACTGAGCAGTATGGCCAAGTCTTCAACTGAGGAAGTCTGAAGTCTGACACTTAGAGGTGCTTCCCTTTTGAATACAGAGGTAGAGGACATACCTGGGCCACATTAGAGTGTCCCTGGGAAGGCACACCAACAGTGCTTTTGGCATACAACCCAAGAGCAAAACTGCCCTCCAGCAGAAGCCTGGAAAAGAATGTTTCTAGCTTGCCATCAATATCCGTCTGTAGTACTCCTTTCTCCTTCTATAATGCAGCTTATTAATCCTTGGAAATACGTTCTAACACAATCAAGGTGACATGCATACTACTTTCCTTCCTTGGGCTTTATCTCATCCTAACACAGGGGTCAGGAACCTTTTTGGCTGAGAGAGAGCCATGAACACCATATATTTTAAAATGTAATTCTGTGAGAGCCATACAACGACCTGTGTATGTTATGCATTATCCAATAAAAAATTCGGCGTTGTCCCAGACAGCTGTGATTGGCTCCAGTCACCTGCAACTATGAACATGAGCAGTAGGAAATAAATGGATTGTAATACATGAGAATGTTTTATATTTTTAACACTATTATTTTTTATTAAAGATTTGCGAGCCAGATGCAGCCATCAAAAGAGCCACATCTGGCTTGTGAGCCATAGGTTCCCGACCCCTGTCCTAACACATTGTTGACTGCTCACGAGTTAACTCGTGTTTGCGCTTGCATTAGCTATTTCAATTTTTGGAACTCGGGTAATATAGGATTATTGTATTTGTGACTCTTCACCCTGAGGGTCGAAATTTGAAAAACAGCACACCATTCTATATTCTCACGCGGACTCCTTTTCTTCCCACTCCTCCAGGCATAAGACCGTAAAATCGAAGGTACGGTGAACAAGAACAATCACAGTGTCCAACCGTCTAAACTTGCACTACCTTCTAACCACTTGCAATTTGAACACACATATCAAGGATATTGTAAAAATCTTTCTTTGTCATGTTTAATTGTGTTCAGTTTATTATAAAAGTGACTTTCTTGATATTTAGGTTTTTATTGCAATCATAGTATTACAAAAGTTTCAATTAAGACAGATAATGAAGGTGAAGAACTTTTCAATGAATTATATGCAGACACTTTATCTGATTGTCTGAGTGATTTTGAAATATATTGTAGTGATGTAGAAATTGATAGTTTATCGAAAGACAGTAACGAATCAGATATTCTACCACCAAAATGACAAAAAGGAAATGTAATAAGATCTGATAGTGAAAGTGACTTTGAAGAAGAGTGGACTGAAAATGATATTACACCAACGTTGGAGGATTATTCAAATATTTTGGGTGTCACTGCCGACCTTGGTGATCCACGGAGCATCAGGGAAGTGACGGAATTACTTTTTCGTGATGGTTTTTTTTATTTAGTTGTTTCTCTTTTTTTTAATTTTTTTTAAATTTTATTTATTCATTTTAGAGAGGAGAGAGAAAGGGAGAGAGAAAGACAGAGAGGGAGAGAGAGAGGAGAGAGAGATAGAGAGAGAAGGGGGGGAAGAGCTGGAAGCATCAACTCCCATATGCGCCTTGACCAGGCAAGCCCAGGGTTTTGAACCGGCGACCTCAGCATTTCCAGGTCGACGCTTTATCCACTGCACCACCACAGGTCAGGCATTTAGTTGTTTCTCAAACCAATTTATACCACCACCAAATGGAACACTTTCACAAAAAATCTACTAAAACTGTAGCATGGGCAAAAGTTACCAATACCGATTTAAAGAAGTTTCTCAGTTTGTTGATATTGATGGAACAAACAAAAAAATCACATTGGAGGAATTACTGGTCAACAGACCCTTTGGTTGAAGCTCCAGTATTTCCTAAAACTATGAGCAGAATGAGGTTTGAAAAAATTCTTATATTTTTCCATCTTAGTGATAATTCACAAAATACATCTAATGAAGCCATACTGTATAAAATTAGGCCTCTTTTGGATTACTTTCTTCCAAAATTTCAGTCTTTGTATGTACCTAAGTAGGAGTTATCCCTAGATGAAGCAATGATACCATATAGAGCAGCGGTTCTCAACCTGTATAAAATATGTACTTCTGATGGCTTTAGGCGATCCCTGTGTTTTGGTCGTTCGACCCCCACCGGGGTCGCGGCCCACAGGTTGAGAACCGCTGATATAGAGGATGTATCAACTTCAGAATATAAAATCCAACAAAAATAATAAAATATGAAATTTTAGTGAGAATGCTTTGTGAAAGCAAGACAAAATACATTTGCAACTTCGACATTTATTCGGGTGTAGGCAAAAGGCTGCAAGAAACTGTATTATCTGTCTTACAGCTGTATCTTGATTCTTGGCATCACGTATACCAAGGTAAGTACTACATCAGCATTTCTACAGTTGAAATATTATTAGAAAAGAAACATTAATCTGTGGTACCACAAGAGAAAACCGTGGCTTGCCAAAGGTACTAAAAGAATAGTCAAAGAATCTTCAGAGAGGGCAAATGATGTTTTATCTTTCCATGATATAAGGACAATGGGTCCTTAAGGACCCATTGTCCTTATATCATGGAAAGATAAAAGACTAGTGAATATGATATCAACTTTCCACGCTGCCTCTATGAAAACTGGAAAGCGAAAAAGAAATTCTATGGAAGATAAAATTAAACCTGCGTGCATATTAGACTACAACAAATACATGGAAGGAGTCGATCGAGCAGACCAATATTTGGTGAACAGCAGTATCTTTTGAAAAAGTATAAAGTCGCCCTGGCCGGTTGGCTCAGCGGTAGAGCGTTGGCCTGGCGTGTGGGGGACCCGGGTTCGATTCCCGGCCAGGGCACATAGGAGAAGCGCCCATTTGCTTCTCCACCCCCACCCCCTCCTTCCTCTCTGTCTCTTCCCCTCCCGCAGCCAAGGCTCTGTTGGAGCAAAGATGGCCCGGGCGCTGGGGATGGCTCCTTGGCCTCTGCCCCAGGAGCTAGAGTGGCTCTGGTCGCGACAGAGCAACGTCCCGGAGGGGCAGAGCGTTGCCCCTGGTGGGCGTGCCGAGTGGATCCCGGTCGGGCGCATGCGGGAGTCTGTCTGACTGTCTCTCCCCGTTTCCAGCTTCAGAAAAATACAAAAAAAAGAAAAAGTATAAAGTGGTCTAAAAAAGTGGCATTCTTTCTGATCAACTGCACATTTATTCAATGCATTCAAAATTTACTGTAATTACAATAGACAAAATAAAATAAAATATAAAAAATTTCTACTTGAAGTAGCTAGGGAATGGCTATCTGCTGGTTCAAATGAGTGCAGCTCAGAACCTAACACTTCCTCTGATACTTCTAAAAGAGCTCCTTCCATGGATTCACCTGTTGGGCTTTCACGCAACTAAAAGACCATGTTTTAGAAAAAATAGTCACTGGTATAAAAAAAAAAATCCAACTACACTGTATAAAGTGTGTGTTCAAAAGGAAAGTGCAGCCCTGGCCGGTTGGCTCAGTGGTAGCGCGTCGGCCTGGCGTGCAGAAGTCCCAGGTTCGATTCCCGGCCAGGGCACACAGGAGAAGCGCCTATCTGCTTCTCCTCCCCTCCCCTTCTCCTTCCTCTCTGTCTCTCTCTTCCCCTCCCGCAGCCAAGGCTCCATTGGAGCAAAGATGGCCCGGGCGCTGGGGATGGCTCCTTGGCCTCTGCCCCAGGCGCTAGAGTGGCTCTGGTCACAACAGAGCGACGCCCCGGAGGGGCAGAGCATCGCCCCCTGGTGGGCGTGCCGGGTAGATCCCGGTCGGGGACATGCGGGAGTCTGTCTGACTATCTCTCCCCGTTTCCAGCTTCAGAAAAATCCAAAAAAAAAAGGAAAGTGCAGCAAAACCAGATACATTTGCAAAACATGTTGCATGCCATTACACAGTAGGTGATTGCTACACAGTATATATCACACAAAAAATATTACTAAAATATATAATGTGTATAAAATATAGTATGTAGCAGATATGTACAAAGTTTCATTTAAATTCATTATGTATAAATAAAGTAAACTGAAGTTTATTTAGATTGTTTCACTTTCATACTTAATTACAAAAAAATAGTTGGTGACATGAGATAACTTCTGGGTAAAATTGCCAGTCAACAATGTGTTAAAATTATCTTACATGGGAAATAAAAGTCCTAAGTTTTACCACTTATAACATTTCTTCACAAACATTCTTTTTATTTTTTTGAGAGAGAGTCAGAGAGAGGGACAGATAGGAACAGACAGGAAGGGAAAGAGATGAGAAGCATTAATTCTTCGTTGTGGCACCTTAGTTGTTCATGATCTTTCTCATGTGTGCCCTGACTGGGATGTGTGGCTACAGCAGAGCAAGTGACCCCTTGCTCAAGTCAGCGACCTTGGGCTCCAGCCAGTGACCTTGGGCTTCAACCCCGCTCTCAAGCTGGAGAGCCCACGCTTAAGCCGGCAACCTCGGGGTTTTGAACCCAGTCCGATGCTCTAGCTACTCCGCGGCCGCCTGGTCAGGCCACATACATTCTTATTGATCCTCAAACAGTCCCATAAAGTAAGTTCTAGATTCACAATTTACACGAGGAAACTGATTCAGAGAAGTGGTTTGCCAAAGGATACGCAGCGGGTGAGTAGCAATCCAGGTCTGCTCAGCCCAGTCGCTATGCCATGTGTATGTTGTTCTGCCTATACATCTCTGATTCATAAATTATATGTCAATTTCTATATTTACAGGATTAAGGAAAGAAAGGAGAAGATCACATGAGAAAGCCTATCTAAATAAAAGGAAGGACACACACCAATCTAGTAACTGTGGCCACCTCTGTGGAGGGGCCCAGACCATAGGGACGAATGGCTACAGGTCTGCGGCCTAACCTGTAAATTGTCTTTTAAAGTCAAGGAGAATGTATTCATGTATTATTTGTAATATTTTAAAAAATATATTGTGATGTCTGGGATCTGCTGTGAAATAACTCAGCTTTGGCCAGGGTTGGAGGATATGGAAGACTGACCAAATACAGATTGTTACTGACTCTAGTGACAGAGGCACGAAGTCTGTTCTTCCACTGTTTAATCTCTTGTTGTATATACTTGAACTTTTCCACAATAAAAGGTGGAAAGAAAAAAAAAACCTTCCTGTATGAAGAAGAAAAGCTTCCAAAATCTTTTTTAGGAAACTAGCATAACATTAGTGCTAAAAGATGACAAAGAAAAACAAATAGAAGAAAGGGAGAGACCTAGCTTGTTCATGAATATCAATAACTCTTCAAATAAACGTTAATAAACAGCATGAATCCATAGTACATTTAAAAATACTCCTTTGATTAAGTGAGAATCATTCCATGAATGCAGATTAAGAAATACATTATAAAACTTGCCATGCTGCTAAATAGAGAAAACCCAGACGATCACCAGAACAGCTGAGAAAAGCAGTCCAGCCATTTCTGATATAAATGCTCTGATATTAAGACAGAAAACAGTGCATACATCCTGATAAGAACTGAAAAGAAAAATTCATTCAGCCACGATGAATAAGTGAGCCTCATGATAAACAAGAATCATTAGCAGAAATCCCCTTTAAGCCATGAACAAGGCAATGGCACCAATTATCACCAGAATAGCTGTACATTGCGGGGAGAGCCAAGAGCAGCGGACTGGGGTGAAAACAGTCAGATTCGACACACTATTGTCCCTGGTCTTCAGTGACTCCCCACTGAGTACCGGTCCCTTCCTATTATGTTCAAGGTTTTGCCTTCACAACGATGATCTACATGCAAATGTCTATCAAGGTGATGCAACTTAAATGTGCATTTATTTCTTATGGATTTGTCACTAGCTAAGCTGAATGTCAACTTTATTCACTACTTCACTATTTCAAACACAAAGCAATTCTGGAATGCTAGTATAATATTCCCTGTACAAATGCACAAGGTTTTAAGTTATCATTGGTATGTGACAGGTGCATGTGGATATCAGAGAAAACATTCCCAGGAATAAGTTTTTTCTCTCCTCTGCTCAACTTTTAATTTTACCCTTTCCCACTCCAGAAAGCAAATTCATTAATTAAAAGGCATCAGAGCCTGACCTGTGGTGGCGCAGTGGGATAAAGCATCAACCTGGAATGCTGAGGTCGCCAGTTCAAAACCCTGGGCTTGCCTGGTCAAGGCACATATGGGAGTTGATGCTTCCAGCTCCTCCCTCCTTCTCTCTCTCTGTCTCTCCTCTCTCTCTCTCTCTCTCTCTCTCTCTCTCTCTCGTCTCTCCTCTCTAAAATGAATAAAAAAAAAAAATTAAAAATTAAAAAAGGCATCAGAAAGTCAGTAGATAAGATTGAAAATGTTTGGAAGAGATAAACCCACTCCACTAACATGAACTGATCCCTGATAGTCATGATGTATTTAAATGCCTAGCATATCAAATCTCAAGAAGCTAGCACTCCCTAAAATATATATTGAACAATGGATGGCTTCAGTGAAATACAAATTGCTCTAAACTACATCAGCCTTTAACAGAAACAAATTTTTGGTGAATTGATAATGTACCAATTTGGTCATTCTGTCAATTGATTTTTGGCAAATTGCTCTAGAGCCCAAGAAAGTCCTGCGTTTGGGATGAAAGAAAACCATCACATCAAAGGAAGTAAGTACAAATGACTTCTGAAGAAGAGATGTCCAGAAGAGAAGTCCACTGTGATTTGCTGCGAAGCTTTGTCAGTAGACCATCTGTACTCCCGGCATGGCCACACTGCCTGAAGAAACCCTGCTAGGCTCTTGAATATTTGTCCGGATCACAAATTGCTGATGTGATAAATTCACTCTGAGAAGCAGAGAGTTGAGCAGGAACTGCCTTCAGCCAAGGCCATGTCGCACTGACCTGGGTGCCCAGAGCGATTCACACAGTACCTGGCACATGGTACTAAATAAACATGGGCTCAACTTGGAGAAAAAGACAGTGAGTGATGAGAAGATGTGAGCCACAGCCAAAGCCCCAAGTCTCTCAGATGCAACGGTCAAAGCCAGGAACTGGGATATCATCACATGGCCCAAACGCCCTCCTACCTACAGTGGCTCAGTAATTTCAGAAGCTGAAACATTACCATCCAAGAGATGAAAAGTAGACTTTTTGTCTAGATTCTAAGGTCCTAAGGCCTGAAGATGCAAAAGCAGTAAGAGGCAGTGAGGAATCTAGATAATAGCTCTTCTCCAAATGGTTGATGGACCTGGTAATGTTAAATCTTAAGAAGAAAAATCTAAGGGAAGACGATTACTGCTTTTCTGATTCATTCGTTCTTTCATTCATGCCTCAACTTCTTCAAGTCTTGGCCCAATGTCATTTCTAGTCCACCATGACTACCCTACTTAAAACGGCATCCACCCTCGCCTGACCAGGCGGTGGCGCAGTGGATAGAGCATCAGACTGGGATGATGAGGACCCAGGTTCGAGACCCTGAGGTTGCCAGCTTGACTGCAGGCTCATCTGGCTTGAGCAAAAAGCTCACCAGCTTGGACCCAAGGTCTCTGGCTCGAGCAAGAAGTTACTCAGTCTGCTGAAGGCCTACGGTCAAGGCACATAGGAGAAAGCAATCAATGAACAACTAAGGTGTCGCAACGAAAAACTGATGATTGATGCTTCTCATCTCTCTCTGTTCCTGTCTGTCTGTCCCTCTCTATCCCTCTCTCTGACTCTCTCTCTGTTCCTGTAAAAAACAAAACAAAACTGTATCCACCCTCAATCCTACCCTCAGACTTCTAATATGACTTCCCCTGCTCTATTTTTATTGCTTCATCATCTTTTAATATGCTATATCATGTCTATTATGTTTATAGTCGGTTTCTCTCCACAGAACTGTAAACCAGGACAGGGGACTTTGAGGGTTCTGGTCACCACTGTGCTCCAGCATCTGAAACAGTGTCCAACCCTGGTGCTGAACACTCCTCTGCTGACTGAGTGAACGAGTCAATTCAAACATCTGAGAATCTCTGAGGTGCCAGGCGAGACGCTAAATGCTGAAGATCTGCAAGATAAATAAGCCCTCGTCATCCCTGCCCCAGGGAAGCTATGGTCTGGTGGGAGGGACAGGCTTATAAAATCACACAATTAATTATATTTATAAAATTAATAAGCACTGTTATTCCCAAGCTGTGAACAAAGTCTTATGATTAACTCAGACTCCAACAACTAGCTCTGCCTGAAAGAACAAAGGATTCAGCATCGAGGTGACTTGACCAGACCCTGAAGAACTTGGGAGGTAGCGAATGGGGTGGGACAGAGTTGGGGACATTCGCAGTAGAGGAACACCTGAGACAAAGGCTCTAAGTCATAATAGGGCCTGGTGAGTCTATAGAACACAGACTCTTACAATGACGGACTCCATGGGGGAATGAGGAGAGGGGTAAATGACTAGAAAAACAGGATGAAGACTAGCTACCAATATGCTGCTTGCCCAGTTCAAAGTTGCAATTCTACCTTGTAGATAATGGAGGAGCTATGGTGCGTGAGAAAGGAGCAGTAATATGATTAGCTTTTTTTGCTGAGGAAGTAACTCTAGCTGCACCATGCAGAATGTACCAGAATGGGGGAGAGACTAGAGACAGGAGACTAGTACAAGAATCCGAACGACAGGGTGGTGGGTTGAACTGAGACAGAAGCCTGGGCGTCGTGAAGACATCCGGGGACAGAGGAATGGCTCAGAGCTCAGTATCGAGTGGTCCCCAGGGTGATGTAGATGCCATTCCTCCAAAAAAGAAAGTCTTCAAAGACTGCCATTTAAATTTGTTTTATGACCAAAAACAACACGGGCTGATCTAGAGTAAGAGGGAGGGCTGTGTTCCACAAGCAGCCCCCGTAGTCTTACGGCGTTAAGTGAGCAAACTTGCGGGACCCTGGGCAAAGGAACGAGCACCTGCCCCACACAGCTAACACCTGTGTAAGAATGTAGTCTTAGCGGAAGCAGTTCCCCGGAACAGGATCTGTTTTTCTTCGTCAGCACAATTCCGACCATCGATAGCATCTCAGAAAAGAATCCCCGGCCCTGGCCGGTTGGCTCAGCGGTGGAGCGTCGGCCTGGCGTGCGGGGGACCCGGGTTCGATTCCCGGCCAGGGCACACAGGAGAGGCGCCCATTTGCTTCTCCACCCCCCCCCCTTCCTCTCTGTCTCTCTCTTCCCCTCCCGCAGCCGAGGCTCCATTGGAGCAGAGATGGCCCGGGCGCTGGGGATGGCTCCTTGGCCTCTGCCCCAGGCGCTGGAGTAGCTCTGGTTGCGGCAGAGCGATGCCCTGGAGGGGCAGAGCATCGCCCCCTGGTGGGCAGAGCTTCACCCCTGGTGGGCGTGCCGGGTGGATCCCAGTCGGGCGCATGCGGGAGTCTGTCTGACTGTCTCTCCCCGTTTCCAGCTTCAGTATTAGAATTTATAAAAAAAAAAAAAAAAAAAAGAAAGAAAAAAAAAGAAAAGAATCCCCATTGCCAAAGTTCCTCACTTTCAAACTTCATCAGGACACCCCCTTCCCTCTGTGGAAACACTGGGTTGTCAGAGGAATTTCCCAATGCCACCCACCATTTCTAAACGCCACACTTCTACGAGTATTCATTCCTCTTCAGTTCCTTGAAGCACGGAAGTCAGAGTCTCACACATCAATCCAGACAAAACCCTAATTAAGTTAATTACTTGTCTAAGCCCTGACCTGACTTCCAAGACCTTCACTGGAGCCTCCCTGCCTCCTGATACACATAAGAATGTACCCTTGTGTATGTGACCTTCACTTGATCCTGCTGTCCTGTTTATCAGGGCACATGGGTAACAGCAGGTGGGGATAAACTGAGGGACACTAAGATGTGGTCCCTTCACGCCTGAGGGCTGCACTAGACAATGGCCAGGGGAAAAACAAGTGCCACTGGTTTAAATTGCATAATACCTAACTGGACTATTGCAAAAACCTGAGCTCTTTCCCTTCTTACTCCTCCAGCCAAGTTTATCTTCTTCAAATACTCATATTGGGTAACTCCTCTGCTCAAACCTGCCCTGGCTGCCAAGCCTGCCTGATCTATCCAACATGTTCCCAGCTCTAATCAGATAGTTCTCTTTACACCTGGGCCTGCTTACCTCCAACCTCTGGCCCTGGACTCACACTACCCCCGACGAATACCATCCCTCTGTCCCGTGTGGTTCTTACCCTGTTGTACTTTGGAATCACCTGGAGGGCTATTAAAAATATGCCTGTGGAGGGAAGGGAATGAGGGGGAGAGGTGGTTAGGGGGGTAGTGAAAGGGAAGGATAGGGTAGTACCCTCCAAGATTCCGATTTGATTAGCCTGGTATGGGATCCAGCCATCAGTATGTTTTTAAAAACTCCGCAGGTGATACATACAGCCAACGCAGAAAACCAGTGTTTTGGCCTCGTTCCCCAAGGTTCAGCTGAAATCTCGGCTTCAGCCATTCCCAGCCTCCCTCTTCTCTGAATGCCTACGACACTGAGAATGCCCACCATACCTCTTCCTACCACACAGAGCCTCTCTCCCTGGCTTTCATGTGTCTCTAATTATACACAGACTATGTACCAGAAAGCACTTAAATGAGATAAGCCAGACCAAGGCTAGAAGAATAAAAGGATATTAGAATTGACAGGAACTACAGAGAGCCTCTAGACTAGTGGCTCTTGAACTTTTGGAGGCCACAGCCTCCTTTAGAATATCTGATAAAATCTATGAACCCTCTCCCCAGAAATACACACAGAATTCTGCGTAAAACTTTAGGAGATTGAAAGGCAATGTTCCTTACGAGACCATGGACCACAGACTAGTCTTTCATTACCATGTAGATGAGATATAGGGGCTAGAGGGTTAACTGACTTGCCTATGATCAAAAACAGTGGCAGAGGCCCTGGCCGGTTGGCTCAGCGGTAGAGCGTCGGCCTGGCGTGCGGGGGTCCGGGGTTCGATTCCCGGCCAGGGCACATAGGAGAAGCGCCCATTTGCTTCTCCACCCCCCCCCCTCCTTCCTCTCTGTCTCTCTCTTCCCCTCCCGCAGCCAAGGCTCCATTGGAGCAAAGGTGGCCCGGGCACTGGGCATGGCTCCTTGGCCTCTGCCCCAGGTGCTAGAGTGGCTCTGGTCGCGGCAGAGCGACGCCCCGGAGGGGCAGAGCATCACCCCCGGTGGGCAGAGCTTCGCCCCTGGTGGGCGTGCCGGGTGGATCCCGGTCGGGCGCATGCGGGAGTCTGTCTGACTGTCTCTCCCCGTTTCCAGCTTCAGAAAAATACAAAAAAAAAAACACAAAAAAAACAAAAACAAAACAAACCAGTGGCAGAGCTGGATCCAGACCCTGGTCTCTTGATCATGCCATTAAATACCCTGGGCTTGGCATTTCCTCTGACTGCTTCAAACCCAGCAGCTAACTATCTGATCACCAACTGGGCAAAAATGAACAACAGAAGAAGTTCATCCTCACCCAAAACTCACCCGCTTCTCCCGGAGAGCCGGGCTGTCATCTCCAAGGGCAAGGCGGGAAGCATGGGCCCGGAACTCTGGTAAGCCCAGGATTGGCAGATACTCGTGATTCAAGCTGCTATCATTAGCAATCTTCTGCTCCACCTTCCTCACTACAGGCAAAACCCAGGGCTGGGAGTCATCCGTGCGGTAAGCTGGAAAATAGGAAAGTGTTGTACTAAGGAAATTGTCTGAGGCTTTGTCCAAGTAAAAGGTTGGAACTGTGAACAGGGAAAGTTCTACCACCATCTGATCAAAACAGACCTGTGAAGGAAACTCAAGTTCAGTCACTTACTGACTGCCCACTTTGGGCCAGGCATTGGACTAGGAGCTGGGCAAGCAGGGTAGACACGGTTCCTAACCCTCACTCAACTTATAGTTCCTAAATATATGACCATCAAAAAATAGGATGCCAAAATAAAACTTCTGGTTTTTGGTTTGCTTTGTTTTTTTAGCAAGAGAGAGAGAGAGAGAGAGAGAAAGGGACAGATAGGAACAGAAGACAGGAAGGAGAGAGATGAGAAGCATAATTCTTCGTAGTAGCACCTTAGTTGTTCACTGACTGCTTTCTCATATGTGCCTTAATGGGGCGGGGGGGGAGCCCTCCAGCAGAGCCAGTGACCCCTTGCTCAGGCCAGCAACCATGGGATCATGTCTATGATCTCACACTCAAGCTGGTGAGCCCATGCTCATGCTGGATGAGCCTTCACTCAAGCTGGCGTCCTTGGGGTTTTGAACCTGGGTCCTCTGCATCCCAGTCAGATACTCTATCTACTGCATCACCGCTTGGTCAGGCTCAGTTTTATTTTATTTATTCTCTCAGAGCTTGATTGAGGGAATGCATGTGAAAACACTCAGTGAACTAAAACAATATACCTTAGAAATGCTATGTCAGTATTACTAGTGCACTGAGGTCTCTATAGCCACTGGCCCAGCAATCTGCTTCTGCAGGTCCCCAAGAGATTTCTAGAAAAGGGCTAGATCAGGGGTCTCAAACTCACGGCCCCGAACAATTTTGTGCAGCCTGCAGACTAATCCACGAAGTTCAAAATATTTTGGATAAAATTAAGTAAGCCTAGGGGCCTACTTGTATTTTTCATTTCTCTAGCATCCTAGCTAGATATTAGCTTAGTTAACAGCAGTTGTGATGTGAACTACAGTTTCTAGTCGTTTTGTGACACTGAGTAAACTGCATGTACGATTGTGCTTGTTGTACTGATTTTTTTTGTTTTCAACTGCAGTGAGAAAAGTGTTGCGTAACAGTTGCCTTTTGTAGACCTAGTGTGGCCGCCAAACGGCTGTGATCTTGCTCTGCGGCCCACATGCTGAGTTCAGTTTGAAACCCCTGGGCTAGATGTTACTTCAGATGAATGCTGAACCTTCAAATGTAAACATGGAGAGGGGGTGGAAGAAGACCCAGCTCCTCCTCTTGTCCTATAAGAACAGAAATGCAACAAATAACAAGCAAACACCCTGTGACTGAAGATTCCAACAACTGGTTACACAATCATCCAGCAACCCGCTGAAACACCTGTGTCCTCCCTCTGTGTTCTGAGATCATTTGGTATTTACCATTTTAACAGTTCCTCCCACTTCACGTGCTTCATACTTTTATTGATCTAAATGTATCTATTTCATAACATTTAATCTTGCTTACAAGCAAATTTTTAAGCACTTCCACACTAAAAGTATTTTTTGTCCATTTTGAGTTATCCTATAACTGATTTCCCCACTATGCTACCCTCTGATTACTTTAGGATTAGAGCCTCAGAGGGCAGCTGCTCTGGCCTGCTCCCCAGCCAGGGATCTCTCTGAGTAGGAATCCTGACAGGGACCATTTGCCTTCCTGCTTGAATGTTTAGGTCTCCAACAAGCCTATACTTTCTCAAGTGATTTTAAAACTGGAAACTTTAGGCCCTGGCCTGTTGGCTCAGCGGTAGAGCGTCGGCCTGGCGTGCGGGGGACCCGAGTTCGATTCCCAGCCAGGGCACACAGGAGAAGCGCCCATTTGCTTCTCCACACCCCCCCCCCTTCCTCTCTGTCTCTCTCTTCCCCTCCCGCAGCCAAGGCTCCATTGGAGCAAAGATGGCCCGGGCGCTGGGGATGGCTCCTTGGCCTCTGCCCCAGGCGCTAGAGTGGCTCTGGTCGCCCCTGGTGGGCATACCGGGTGGATCCCGGTCGGGCGCATGCGGGAGTCTGTCTGACTGTCTCTCCCTGTTTCCAGCTTCAGAAAAATACAAAAAAATAAAAATTAAAAAAATAAAATAAAAAAATAATAAAACTGGAAACTTTAGAGTAGCTTTGTTTAAGTTTTATCTGGTTGATTTCTGCCCAATATTAATCCCTAACTTTTTAAAAAATCACTTTGTAGGTTGGCTGATCTTGTTTACACACGTTGACTGTAGAAAATTTAGAAAAGCTCAGAAAGTAAATAATAACATTAACATGTAATCCCAGCACTCAGGGATGAGGAGTATGAAAATTTTGGTGTACAACCTTCTAAGCTTTATTTTACATGAGGGTGTGTGTGTATTTTTTTTTTAAGTGAGAGAAGGGAAGATAAAGAGACAGACTCCCACATTAGCCCCAACTGGGATCCACCGGGCAACCCCCGTCTGGGCTCAATGCTTGGACCAACTGAGCTATCCTTAGTACCCAGGACCGACACTCGAACCAATTCAGCCACTGGCTGCTAGATGGGAAGAGAAAAGGAAGGGGGGGAGTGGGGGAAAAAAGCAGCTGGTGGCTTCTCCTGTGCTCCCTGACCAGGGATCAAACCCCGGATGTCCAGACTCTGGGCTGACACTCTATCCAGTTATCCAATTGACCAGGGCTCATGAGTATATTCTTTTATAAAACATGGATCAGATTGTATACAGAATTTTTAAATGCTTTTTTCCACTTATTAAATATATGAATAGCATATATTTCACTGACATTAACTAGTCTTCTAAAAGATGATATATTTGCATGTCCTCAACCCATCTTGATCTTCCATCTGCCTACTTCCAAATACTCTCCCTCCATAAATAACAACTGTTCTTAATTTTTTTTTTTGATCTGCCCAAAGTTCTCTAGGCATACACAAGCAAATACAGCCATGTCCCTGCCTTTTTATACAAAAGGTAACATATAGCATACTGTCCAGTTTTGTGCCTTGCTTTTTCCATGTGAAGATCTTTTTGTATCTGTGCATACGCCTTTGTTCTTCTCTTACAGCGCAAAATTGATGAATGAACCATAATTTTTGGCCAGTCTCTTACTTATGAACATTTGAGTTTGTATGACAGCTAGCAAAGTAGGTGAGTGAAAAACTGGATAATATTAACGGAGAACTTATAAAGAGATGGTCTCTTATGTGAATACAATCTGCCTTCGAAGGCCATTGCAAGAAGGTTGCCAGAAATCTTTGAGAATATACACTGCTCACAAAAATTAGGGGGTATTTCAAAATGAATATGAAGCAATAAAATATCCCCTAGTTTTTGTGAGCAGTGTATATAGTAGTATATGTGGACTGCACTACACAGAGAGGATGCTACTTAGATATAAAAGAGTTTGGCTATTCATAGAAACACCACTTCTATTATGCTTTACATCTGTGTTTGGTGGTTATATATGGAATTATATATATATATGTATTGCATGTATTTATGCTATACACATTAAATTTATGATGTCATTTGTAAATCATGTACTCTAAATAAATAAAATATGAAAGCTAAAGAAAAAAGCACAATACTACTGCTCTTACCAGTTCTGTATACTCTGCACAACTCTAAGAAATACTGTATGTAATACAACTGGTGTCAGAGGGGTAGTATATCTATATTGTGACAAAAGAGAAATTGGTGCCTGACCAGGCAATGGCGCAGTGGATAGAGCATCAGCCAGGGATGCTGAGGACCCAGGTTCGAAACCCCAAGGTCACCGGCTTGAGCACCAGTTCACCAGCTTGAGTGTGGGGTCACCGGCTTCAGCGTGGGATCACAGACAGAGCCCATGGTAGCTGGCTTGAACCCAAAGGTCCCTGGTTTGAAACCCAAGGTTGTTGGCTTGAGCTCAAGGTCACTGGCTTGAGCAAGGGGTCACTGGCTAGGATGGAGCTCCCTAGCCAAGGTACCTATGAGAAAGTGATCAATGAACAACTAAGGTGCCATAACTATGAGTTGATTCTTCTCATCTCTTCCTCTCCTGTCTGTCTGTCTCCTCTCCCCCTCTTTTTTCTCTCTCTAAAAAGGAGAGAAATTGGCAAACTTATACCTCCTTCTTTGTTTTTTTTCCTTTTCTTAGTGATGGGGAGATAGTGAGGCAGACTCCTACATGTGCTCCAATCTACCCAGCAACCTTGCCTGGAGCCAATGCTCAAGTACTTTTAGCATCTGAGGCTGATGTGCTCTAAGGGAGCTATCCTCAGCGCCCAGGGCTACACTTAAACCAACAGAGCCACTAGCTGCAGGAGAGGAAGAGAGAGAAAGGGAGGAGGGGAAGCAGATGGTTGCTTCTCCTGTGTGCCCTAAGAATAGAACCCAGGACGTCCATATCCTGGGCCAATGCTCTAACCACTGAACCACCAGCCAGGGCCACTTCCCTTCCTTCTTCACTGCCCAGTTTCCCCAGGTTCAGTCCCAAAGCCTTGCCTGACTGGCCTAATGAGGCAGAATTACAGATTCCTCTTGGGTGACTGGAGCAGTAAGATCAAGCATTATCAATAGCCACTATTGTTGCCCTGGCCGGTTGGCTCAGTGGTGAGCGTCAGCCTGGCGTGCAGAAGTCCCGGGTTTGATTCCCGGCCAGGGCACACAGGAGAAGCGCCCATTTGCTTCTCCACCCCTCCCCCTCTCCTTCCTCTCTGTCTCTCTCTTCCCCTCCCGCAGCCAAGGCTCCATTGGAGCAAAGATGGCCAGGGCGCTGGGGATGGCTCCTTGGCCTCTGCCCCAGGTGCTAGAGTGGCTCTGGTCGCGACAGAGCGACGCCCTGGAGGGGCAGAGCATCACCCCCTGGTGGGCAGAGCATCGCCCCTGGTGGGCGTGCCGGGTGGATCCCGGTCGGGCGCATGCGGGAGTCTGTCTGACTGTCTCTCCCCGTTTCCAGCTTCAGAAAAATACAAAAAAAAAAAAAAAAATAGCCACTATTGTTGTTCTCCAGGGGATCTTACTCCTGTTTCTGGACTCATGAGTTTTTCCACTCATTTTTTTATTCACTCATTCATTTCACAAGGACTTACTGCATCTACCATGAACTAGGCACTGGCTAGAAGTAGCTACACAGAGATAGATAAGATAAAATAAGACAATGCCCTCCAGAAAACATAGAGCATAGAACCCTTAATTCTCCTGTGAGGGACCAGGGAAGACTTTACAGACAATGAAGTGTGAAAGGGTTTAAAAGATAAACAAGGAAGCCCTGGACGGTTGGCTCAGCGGTAGAGCGTCGGCCTGGCGTGCGGGGGACCCGGGTTCGATTCCCGGCCAGGGCACATAGGAGAAGCGCCCATTTGCTTCTCCACACGCCCCCCTCCTTCCTCTCTGTCTCTCTCTTCCCCTCCTGCAGCCAAGGCTCCATTGGAGCAAAGATGGCCAGGGCGCTGGGGATGGCTCCTTGGCCTCTGCCCCAGGCGCTAGAGTGGCTTTGGTCGCGGCAGAGCAACGCCCCGGAGGGGCAGAGCATCACCCCCTGGTGGGCAGAGCGTCGCCCCTGGTGGGTGTGCCAGGTGGATCCCGGTCGGGCGCATGCGGGAGTCTGTCTGACTGTCTCTCCCCGTTTCCAGCTTCAGAAAAATACAAAAAAATAAAAAATAAATAAAAGATAAACAAGGAAAGAAAGGCATTCCAGACAGAGGGGAACACCTGTGCAGATCCCCAAGGCTTGGAGAAATGAGGTTTTGGAGGATCTGGGTTTTCATGGCTGGAATGTAGGCTCCATGGAGGAATAGCAAGACATGACTCAAACATCTTAGAGTCTCTTCTAGAAGAAACTTCATCTCACTGGGCAAACCAACGAAATCATTTAAGCGAAAAAGTGACATGGACAGCTGTACATTTAAATAGGATCATTTGAGTAACACAATGGAAAATAAACTGTAGAGGAGGACAAAGACAGATAAGACAGTAAGTTACTGCAAAAACCCCAAAGGAAAATAATGAGGTCTTGAATTAAGGCAGCAACAGCAGGGATAAAAAAAAAAAGGAGAGGTAATCAAAAACAGATTTATGAGGTAGAAAAGACAAAAGCTAGTAGTGACCAAGTAAACAGATGTGGGGTCCAGGAAAGAGTCACCGATGAGTCCAAGGTCTTTCTCTAGTTTGGATAATGGCTGATGGTGGTGGGGTGACCACGACATAAGGAAAAGAGAGAAAGAAAAGGTTGCGGGGAAGGTAAAAACGATGAGTTGTTTTAAACATGTTGAACCAGAGGTGGTTGTAGGGTAGGTCCGGTAAACTACAGTAAAGATGGGTCAGGGAAAAAGACCAGGATACCAAGAAAGATTTCATAACAATAGACATCGACAGCAGCCAAAGCCACTGTAATAACAAGAGCTTACTTGAGTACTTAGAACTCTCTCCATTCTCATAGCAACTCACAAAACAGATACTGTGATCCCTATTTTAGGGATATAGAAACTGAAACCAGAAAAGTTAAATAATCTGCCCAAGATCACAAAGATTGTAAGAGCTAGGCTTTAATTCTATTAAGTTCATAGATCCATGTGCTTTTTTTTTTTTTTTTTTTTTAGTGAAAGAGAGACAGATAAGGACAGACAGATAGGAAAGGAAAGAGATGAGAAGCATCAACTCATAGTTACAGCACCTTAGTTGTGCCTTGACCAGGGGGCTCCAACTGAGCCAGCGACCACAGTGTCATGTCTATGATCACACAATCAAACCAGTGACCTTGTGGTTTCAAACCTGGGTCCTCAGCATCACAGGCCGATGTTCTATCCACTCACCGCACCACTGCCTGGTCAGGCTCCATGTGCTTTTTTTAAGACCGAGAGATGTCTAGAAAAAGCCCAACGCAAGCAGGTCCTAGAGGATTGTATGAGTAATCTTTCATCAGCAGGCTCCCACCTCCATGTACCACTGCCTGCTCCCTGGGTATAAGCCCTTTTAGAGGAGTCACACAGGTTTCAGGTGAGTCCAGCAATCTTGCTTTCGAGAAGAAAAAGAACAAGATAGAGAATTAAATGATGAAACCATCACCTTCTCCTCCTCCTAAGATTTCCACTTCCCTCACCCATCCTCACCCAGGAGCCCATGCAGGTATACTCTGAGCTCTTCTCCAACTAGGGTCCCAGAGGGCCGGGTGTACTCAGAAACACCTGAGATAGCACATCTCTCCAACAATTTTAAATGAAGATGCCAGAACCCACATTAAAAACAACAAATATTAATGTAAACGCAATTTGAAACAAAAGAAAGCTAAGTTTACATGATAAATGGGCTGGAATCTATGAAGAAATGTCTTGTTTCAAGCTGCATCAGGCTGGACCTGTGTCTCCCACACCTTTAAAAGCCATTTGTATCCTGGCTGGGCAGCTCAGCTGGTTAGACTATCATCCCAATGCACCAAGGATGTGGGTTTGAGCCCCGGCCAGAGTACATACAAGAATCAACCAGTGAAAACATAAATGGGTGGAACAACAGATCGAAGTGTGAAGCATCTGTCTGTCTCTCTCTCTCCTCCTCATCAATTAAAAAAAATGACAGTCAACTCAGAGAGCCCCATACTTAACAGTAGAAAATGTAAATGTATTGTGCTGCTCTAACTATAAGGAAATACTATGCAAATAATCACAGCAAGAAGAAACTCTCTGGGAAACTATCTGCAAGTAGAAACTAGCTAATAAGATTATGGTTGCAATTTAGTCTAAATATGTCCAATGTCAGTAGAACTTGATCTGGATAACCACCATTGGGCTTTATCTTAACTTGGAGGAAAAAGAGTATCTTCCCCAAAATCAGTGACTAATTACATTTCCCTCACAAAGAATATATAGTGGGATGTGTACAGCTAGAAAATACAAAAACTGGAAAGAGACCCCTTATTCTATTCTACTTTATTTAGAGCCTTATCCAAGCACCTGCCATCCAAAAAAAAAAGACAGGTCACAGTGACCATCAGAAATAACATTTATATAACATTTTTCATTTACATATCACATTTCACATATAATTATTCATTTAATCCTCAGTCAACTGAAGAGGCCAGTAAAATTAGGCCTACCCTAATTTTAGAGTACAATTTTAGAGAAAGGGCATTCTGTCCTGGCTTCTCATTTAACCAACTGAATCTGTTAAATAACCCACCAAAGGTCACATCACTGGACCTGTACCCAGGTCTGCTGGCTCCTCCCACTACAGTGCACTGCCTGCCTCTGGGGCACCTGAAGATATCCAAACCAGAGGAGCGGGCAGAGACCCAGCAGCGTGCGAGACCCGGCCTGGAATCCCGGCTCCACACCAACGGCCGTGCCGTCTGAGGCAAGCTGCTTCATCAGTCAGGACTTTAGCTTCCTTACCTCTAAAACAGTAATAGTAACACTGCAGAGTCATTGTAAGCATTAAATGGGATTAAAAGCACAAATCATTTGCCCGTAGTAAGGAGCTGGAGTTCCTGGAAAACATGACAAAGGTAGTGTCTCAGCAGAAATAAACTTCTGAGCTGCAGACTGTGTCTGAACTGCAGACTATGTGTTGTCTGAGCAGATCACTTCTGGCCTAGGCTGGCAGGGCGCTTTTTCTCTACATGACCTCTTTATTTCTGAACCAATGTCAGAAACTTTTTCATTCTGTAGCCTTTAGCTGAAAGTTTTTATTCAACTAAATTTTTATTTGACCCATCCATAGAAATGCCAAAACAATAATAGTAATAGCTAATCCTTACATAACTACTACTTATGTGCCAGAAACTGTTCTGAGCACTTTAAATGTACTTAATCCTGATAAAAAAAAAAAACCCTGTAAGACAGTTCAAAGGTAACTGAGCCAATGGAATCTCAGGTTTTAAAAAGATACATTTAGATCAATATCAATATTAGTTCTTCACTATATATTTGGCCTTAAAGAAATACTTGATAGTTTTGGATTAGGTTTATATAAGAGCTTGAATGGTACCCACTCCAACTCAATTTAAGGCAATCTTTCAACATTACTCTCACTCTGCTGCCTGCTAAAAATATCACTTTCCCTCTGTGGGTGAAACTGTGTAGTACTGATTTTAAAAAATGCTTTATTATGGAAATTTTCAAACATATACAAGACTGCAAGAATAATATAATGGACCCATGTACCCATTTCCCAGTTTCAACTAATTACCAGCTTCAACAAACCATCATTTTTTAATGTTTTCTTCTCACCCCTCCCCCATAATCCTTGGTGAAGACTTTTTAACAGGTCCTATGTACAAACACAAAACAGTCACAGTGGGAAGTCTGATTCTGAACCTCCTTCTCACCACCTTCTGCTACAGAGCAGTTCAACCTTCTCTTTTCAAAATGTTTAGTCCTTTTAGTCTAAGTCTGTTCCCCAGCACAGTGCCTCACCCTATTCATTTTCTTCTTCCTGGCCAGTCTCTGTACTTGGTCGAGAAAGTGTCTGTGGAGTTTTAAACACCCAAATGGCAGTGATAGAAATTTAAAGTTCACCAGAGATTAGATTTAAGGAATTTCAGAGCCACTCATTCCAAATCGCTTTCATGACAGAAAAGAAAACTGAGGCCCATGCTCTAAACCAGGGGTAGTCAACCTTTTTATACAATACCTACCGCCCACTTTCATATCTCTGTTAGTAGTAAAATTTTCTAACTGCCCACCGGTTCCACAGTAATGGTGATTTATAAAGTAGCAAAGTAAATTTACTTTATAAAATTTATAAAGCAGAGATACAGCAAGTTAAAGCATATAATAATAATTACCAACTATTTTATGTCGATTTTCGCTAAGTTTGGCAGAATAAATCTTTATAAAACAACTTACTATAGTTAAATCTATCTTTTTATTTGTACTTTGGTTGCTCCACTACCGCCCACCATGAAAGCTGGAATGCTCACTAGTGGGCAGTAGGGACCAGGTTGACTACCACTGCTAAACTGTCCAAGGTCCAAGAAATATAAGCTAGAAGGAAGACAAGGATGCGATGCGTGGAAAATGAGCTTCTAATGTTCACCGTCTTTCCACTCCTTGCCACCATCTCTACCCACTGCTACTGCATCTGAGGGCCAGAACATTCTTCCCACGTTCCCCCAGGAAGCATTAACTTGTCACAGAAGCATTTTCTATCTCTATTATCTCACTTAACACTTACAGATTTTAAACTGCTTGAGGCCAACACCAAACCTCAGTGTCCCCCCACAAGGTTTGGTAAAGTATCTGATTGATATCTGATTGTCCCTCATATGTTTACCGACTCAGAACAGAGCTCTGGGGCTGAGCTCTCCTTTATCCATTTCCCATCAACTAGGACTCCAAGCCTATATCAGGCTTCTTATTTTCCTCCCTCTCCTTACAATTTCTGATCGCTCTATTTCTTACGAAGTAAAAGGATGACGTCTAAAGAATACAGAATGGAGAATTGGAAAAACCGAGTTTGTGTCCTGGCTCCTACACCTGTTCTGTGTGACCTTGCACACACCTCCCTTTTCTAGGTTTAATTAAGCCTCGAGGACCTTTCTGGGTCTCAGCCTCTCTTACAGTCCCCACGGCCCGACTTCGGTCCGCTCCGCTCCCCAGGCAGCTCCAATCCTGGGCACTGCATCTTTACCTCCTACTCCCAGGTTGACCTTGCGGGGGTCCGGATCCTCCCGGAAGTCGGCAGTGAGCTTAAAGACAAGGACCGGCTGGGCCTGCGGAACCTCGGCAAACACTGACGGAGGCGCCATAGCGAGAGAGCTGGAGTCGGCAGAGAGCTTCCGCAGAGAGATTCCACTGTGAGCCTTGGGCTGCTCGGTCCGGTCCAGCCGCACCGGCTGGAGGAGACTCTCACCTTCAGCTAGTGGGCGGGGCGGCCCCGCGGTGTCCAATAGTCGAAACGCGTCCGGAGCTTGGCAACGCGGTTAACCAATCGCGAGCTTCTGACGCAAAAGGAACAAGGGGGAGGAGGTGTTATTAACCAATCCAAGAAGAAGAGCTTATCGTAATAATAATATAACCAATACAATGTACTCCGGCTGAGATGGGGCGGGGCTATGGTTGATTGGCAGAGTGTTCTCCTATCGCTGAGGCAATTGTTCTCTGGGCGTCCCGGGACTGAAGGGAGGCATTGAGCAGCTAGTACCGGTATGTCCCGGAGGCTACCTCTTCGACCTTTGAAAGCCACCAACCTAGGGAGTAGTGACCGGCGGGAATTACGGAGGACCGGCCTTCCGGCACCAGTGGATCAGGTGTTCTAGCTGCCAGGCCCAGGAGCGCGCACGTTCCTGGCCCGGCCTGGCCCGGACCGTCCCGGGGCGGCAGCCAAAACTCCCGGGACGCTCGTCCGCGGGCCAGGACGTGCAGCTCCGGAACCCGCGCAAGCGACCTTGACCGTCAGCCAGCTCTTAGTTCCTGAGGGAAATGTGGGTAGGCCGCCCGCCTTGGTCTCAGACAGGGGATGTCCTAATAAGAATGAGGGCGAGACCAGGAATTCCTTTTCACCGCGCTTACAGTTTGAGATTCCTGTTCCTCTTTCCTTCCCGAGAGGGCCTGGTCCTCAAGGACCTTCAGGATCTGGCCACGGCCTACCTCTCCAGCGTGCCTCCCGCGCACGTACGCAGCCAGCTGGCTGGTACCCAGACTGCCTCTCCTTTCATTCATGCTGTTTCTGCACCCTGCATATCCCTTCAAAGTAATGAACACAAGCCAAAAGAATTTTGTGCAACACATGCCAACCTTTGATTGCCTGCTTCTTTTCAGAAATGTTGCCTCTGGTTTTTAAAAGTAACTGCCCACAGTGTTTCATTAACAACAAACACCTCTAAGATTGCAAGTTTAAAGGTGAAATGAAATGAACTTTCCCCAGCTCTCTCCACTCCCAACCTGGTGACCTTCAAGACCCAGAGCAAATGCCTCCTCCATAAAGTGTTCCCTTAACCCTCACTCTGGTCAAAAATCCAGCTGTTTTTCCTTTACTAATGTACTTTTTAAAGAATATTACCATTTTAGAAAATGCCCTAGTTAAGAACCTATGCTCTAGTTTAGATTCTGGCTCTGCCACTTACTAACTTGGGCAGGTTTAGGCAAGTTACTTGACCTCTCTCTGTTCCTGCATTGTAAACTGCACATATTACTTTCCTCAGCGTTGTGGGGATTATAAGAGATAATACATATAAGTGTTTTCTGCATCTAGTAAACACTCCCTAAATGTTAGCTTTTGTTATCATTGCTCATCTGCCACACCCCTTGTAGATAGATGGCAAGCTTCTTTTGTCTAGGGATCTTACCTTGTGTAAGTCTCCCTCAGTTTCTTGCACTTATTAAGTATTTAGTAAATGACAGGAGGAGGAGTCAATTCTCTTGGTGTGTCAGAAGAAAACAATACCTCCGCCTCTATTCATTGGCTAATACAACAAATCCCCAAATGAATTTTCCATTCAAAGTAATGAACACAAGCCAAAAGAATTTTGTGCAACACATGCCAACCTTTGATTGCCTGCTTCTTTTCAGAAATGTTGCCTCTGGTTTTTAAAAGTAACTGCCCACAGTGTTTCATTAACAACAAATACCTCTAAGATTGCAAGTTTAAAGGTGAAATGAAATGAACTTTCGGTGCTTCCGAAAGCACAGGCAGAGGGCAACTGCTGAGCCTGCCTAAAGTTTGATTTAGAGATTCAATCTTCACAACATTGGCCAACAACGTCAGGGTTACTCCTTACGTCATTCCCTGGAGGGAAAACAACCCTAGGTTCACCAAACACTATCAACTTAGCTAAGTCCAAATAAATATTTATTGACAACCTAAGCAGCTCTGTAACTGAGTCAGTACTGATAGGGGCAAAGAAAGTGCCATTTGCATGCAGTGTTCCTCATGTCTCCGTATCTGTTCTGAATTTTAGGAAGAGGAAAACAATTATGGGAGTGGGGGAGAGGTCTCGGGGGGGGGGGGGGTAAGACAACATATGTGGAATCCAAGTCGCAAATGTTTTTCCCTTGGGAATATGAGGTTCTTGGAGATTGCTTTAAGTTCAGTACCCTTCTGTCTTGAGCCCTGCAGACTGCTCCTCTAAGCAAAATGCCAATCTTAAAATAAACAGAATGCTTTCCAGGCCATTGCTAATTTTAACACTTTGACTTAGAATTGATGCAACACTGCCTCCCTGCTGAATGGATAATTCAAGCAAAGACTCTTGAGAGGCGAACACTGCCCAGACAATTAGGCAGCCAGGTAAGGTGAGTGTTCAGGGGAAGGGCAATGGGGTCAAAAGAAAGATAGGCTAGTATACGCCCTGCCTCCTCACTTTGCTCTGGCTTTCTGTTTAAGCACTTAATCATCCTCCCTACCTCGTCCTTCTGCCTTTACTTTTTTTCCCTCGTCTCCTCAAAGGAATTGTAGGAAGAACTGGAAATGGCATCATTTGGAATGAATCCCTTTAGAATATACTCTCTTGGAAATCTGAAACCTTTAGGGCTGAGCAGCACTGCCCCATAGCATAAAAAGCAGGCCAGGCCAGGGCGACAGTGGGCACTGCATGGACCTCTAAGCAAACCCACACCTGCTTATTGACTGCAGTCTTGACCCTGATACCCAGAAGGTCTAAATTTAAGGACAAGTCAGAGAAGGAAAGAGTTTTTCACACTTTGCATTCAATTGCAAAATGGTTGAAATGGTTATATTTGGCTGTATGCTGTCATTAAGAGTAGGATATTTTTTAGCAGCTGAGCTGTGTGCTGAATAAATGTTTCCTTAAAAAGCAAAGCTGTAGCTTCCAGTTCCTGGCACTTTGAGAGCTACAGGCTTTGGCACAGATATTACCAAGTCCAAGAACCACACCATGCACAACTAGTTCCAAAAATAGCACAGAAACAGCCTCAAGAAACCCTGATCACAAAGATATAAATCTCAAAGGGGTAGATCCCAAGTTCCTGAGGAACATGTGCTTCACCAGAAAAGCGCAACATGAAGGGCCTGGAGAAGATGCAGGCCAATGATGCCAAGTCCAGGAGTGCACATGCCAAGGCTGTCAAGGCCCTCATCAAGCCCAAGAAGGTCAAGCCCAAGATCCCAAAGGGTGGCAGCTGCAAGCTCAACTGACTTGCCCACATAACTCACCCCAAGCTTGGGAAAGTTGCTCATACCTCAATTGCCAATGGTCTCAGGCTCTGTGGGTCAAAGGCCAAGGTCAAGGCTCAAATCATGGCCCAGGCTGTGGCTGCAACTGTAGCTGAGGTTCAGGCGCCCGAAGATGTTCAAGCCCCAGAAAGGCTCCAGAGTTGAAGCCTCTGTCTGCTGATGTGAGCACAGAAGGACTGGTGTGGCCCCTGGGCCGTTGTCTGCATGGGGTTGGTATCCTCCTGTGCTATTTGTACAAATAAACCTGAGGCAGGATCTATAAAAAAAAAGAAAAGCACACCAAAAACCTATAAGAAGAAATCTGTTCCAGAGTCCCTATGTGGCTAAATAGTGAGTGATAAGCATAGAGTCCCTACAGTGGTATGGTTCTCACACTGCGTTAAGTGACTTGCTAAGGAAAGAGATTGCTTATCAACCCCATTAACTGGCTTGTTTTCTGGGTGGGTTTTGGTGGAACCATCTCCTCTTGCTTCTCTTTCGCTGCTTCTCTCCTTCCTTAGTATGACTCCTTGCCCCACCAGCTCACAAGTGAGGCTCTCTTGCTGCTCCCTGTCTTAGGAGAGCATGTCCAGTGGAGCCTGGAGTGGACAGGGTCTAATATTAGTTCCTGAACCAGGCACCCACATGAGCAGAACTCTTTTATTTTTTTAGAAAAATTAATTTAAAAGGATGACCTTGATCAATAAGAATACATAGGTTTCAGGTAACCATCTCTATAGCATTTGAACTGTTGATTGTGTTGTGTACCCATCACCCAACATCAAATCATTTTCTGTCACCATATATTTGTCCCTCTACATTCTTCTTCCCACCTCTGTACCAACATCCCACTTCACTTTTATCTATGTCCATGAGTCTCAGTTTTATATCCCATCTATGTGTGAAATCATATAGTTCTTAGCTTTTTCTGATTTACTTATTTCACTCAGTATAATGTTCTCAAGTCCCATCGACATTACTGTAAATGTCACTATGTCATCATTATTTATGGCTGAGTAGTATTCCATTGTATATATATACACATCTTCTTTATCCAATTCTCTATTAAAGGACACTTTGGTTGTCTTCATGCCTTGGCCACTGTGAATAATGCTTCAATGAACACAGGGGTGTATGTGTCATTACAAACCAATGTTTTCAACTGAGATCTTTATATAACAGAGATATCAACAAGATAACAACTATTGGTGGCTTTGTCTACTGTTGAAAGTTATTAAGTTCCAGGGTACCATTTAAAAAATTGTTCTATATAGTTACTTAAAAAACAGCATAGCATAATGGTTAAAAGCATGGCCTCTGGAACTGGATGGATATCCTCTATGCCTCAGTTTCCTCATCTGTAACATGGAGATAATAATAGTTCTACCACGTGGGCTTGCTCTGAGGCATAAATGAGTTAATTTAATTAAATAATTTAATGCAAAATGCTTTGAATTGTACTTAGTAAATACTCAGTATGCTAGCTGTCACCACCATAATCATCATCATCACAGATGTCTATAAGCACTTGCCTTTGAAATTTATTTACTTTGTTCATTGAATGATGAGCTGCATAGCAAAAGAATGCATTGGCCTTTTATCCTCAATGAAATTGTAGTTTTGCCTCTTACTATGAGTTATTTACTTAATGTGTCTAACTTTTAGTATTCTTAACTGTAAATTGAGGCAAAAATAATAATACTCACACACCTTTAACATAGTTGTAAAAATTAAGATTGCCATAGAGATATACTTTAGTTCCTGGGTAACTAGGATAATGATTAGGCTAACCTCTCTTTGAAGTCTTTCTGCTCTGTCCTCTTGCAGGCATATACGCTGAAATTTTTTTAAATGGAAAAGAAAGCCAAAATCACAATTTTTAAAAAATATTTAAAGTTCAAGAAGCCTTTGTGGTGATCTGTAAAAATCTCAAAGCAATTTAAAGGTAACAAGATTATATATTTAATAATTAATTTAAATGAAGCACTGTTAGTAATACTCTTTGTATTTCCATATTATCTTTTTTGAAAAGTAGGAGGTGTTTTAGAAACACTATTCTTCTACTCTCTCAACATCTCCAGGTAACTGTCCTTAGGTCTAGTTGAAAAACAAAGGAACTGGATTGACTTAATAAAGCAAATGAAGACACTCAGATGACAGAAGGACTGTGAGGCTACAGACCTTAATTAGTGTCAGAAGATAACACCGGGGAACAAAATTTTTGTTGCATCCACAAAAAACACTTGTTCTTACCTAATTCAAGTATGCTGATCTCAAGTCTGACATTAGTTTTTCTCTGTAAGCTACAGTGTTTTTGCAATTCAAGATTTTAGGTTTTCATCTTATTGTAAAATTTTCAACACTTAGTTTAACATAATGAAGTAGAATGTCTTCTTGGGCATCATCTTTGTGACAATATAATAATTTATATAATGCAGTAAATACACTAATACACTAAAAATATGATTGCATCAGAATTTGTCTACAATTTCAAAATAGAACATATTAAAACACTTATTTTAATCATAAAATTTGCACAAAACTTATTTAAATTCTATACAGGCAAAAATTTGCGTTTGTAGCTCTTGTGTTTGTGTATTTGTTGAGAAAAATCTCGTTTGATGCTCCAGCAGTAGTCTGCTCATCACTAACAGCTCCAAGGTTTTCAGGAAACTTATCAAGGTGACTGTTCAGAAAATGAATCTTAATGCTCATGTTGCATCTAATGACGTGGAAAGCCAACAGCATCCTTTGAACCAGAAGTTCATAGTTTTCTGCTTTTTTGTTGCCAGGGAAGTTCTTTGTAACTGCCACAAAAGACTGCCATGCTGCTTTCTCCTCCTTATTCATCTTCCTAGCAAATTCTTTGTCACGTATGAGAGTTCGAATTTGAGGTCCATCAAATACACCTGCTTTTATCTTCTCGAAAGACAAGGCAGGAAAAGCAGAAATAATATGTTGAAAGCATTCACTTTCTCTATTCAAAGCCTGAACAAACTGCTTCATTAAGCCAAGTTTGATGTGAAGTGGGGGGAAAATGATCCTGTCTCGATTAACTACAGGTTCATTCACAATATTTTGCATCCCTACTTCCAGAGCTTCACGTTTTGGCCACTCCTTCTGTGTCCAGTGTTTCTCCCAAACTTGGCTGTCCCACAAACACAGAAAGTAAGGATACTTTGTGAAACCTCTCTGTTGCCCTAGCAGGAAATTTACCATTTTAAGATCCACACAAATGATCCAGTTATGCTCCTCATATTTCAGAAAGCTGAGGACAATTTTCATGTCATTATAATCTTCTCACAGATGAGTTGAATAACCAATTGGAACCACTGAAAATAGGCAATATATGCACGTGTCACAAATGATGAAATATTGTGCCTTTGACATTGAAGTGTGTAACAGCCACATCTATAACAGAAGGTGTCAGGACTATTCTTACATTTACACCTACTCGAAGAAGCCATGATTCAATCTTAAAACAAAATAAGAGGGTGTTTTTTATCAGATAATAATTTTTTACATTTAAAAACAACTACAATTATGTAAAAGTGATGTTTGTAAAACATTAATTGCCTTGTGGTTATGTTCAATCCAAGAGTTGTTGTCCTTTAACTCCAATTTAAAAACCAATGCATGAAAACGGATTTCAGATTTGGAATCAGCAATGCAGAAATATATAGAAAGAGTTCTAAAACTTCATGCAACAGAAAATGAAAAAGATTGTTCCCCAGTGTAATTTTGTCTCCTTTCCGTTTCTCCCTAAATGCATCATAAATACAACCTCTTACTTCTAGAATAATGTGTTAAGCATTTCCCCCCAAGTTGTGATGTCCTATGCTTTGGTACAAAATGAAGGTAGATGAAAAGATAATGAAGGAGACAAATTCAATGTGTTTGACAAGAACATATTTATTTTAGACTAAAACAATGTAATAGGCTGTCTTAATCCAGTGGTAGTCAACCTGGTCCCTACCGCTCATTAGTGGGTGTTCCAGCTTTCATGGTGGGCGGTAGCAGAGCAACCAAAGTATAAATAAAAAGATAGATTTTAACTATAGTAAGTTGTTTTATAAAGGTTTATTCTGCCAAACTTAGCAAAAATTCAACATAAAGTACTTGGTAAGTAATTATTATATGCTTTAACTTGCTGTGACTCTGCTTTATAAATTTTATAAAGTAAATTTACTTCCCTACTTTATAAATCACCATTACTGTGGAACCGGTGGGCGGTTAGAAAATGTTACTACTAACAGAGATACAAAAGTAAGCGGTAGATATAAAAAGATTGACTACCCCTGTTTAATCTATTTCACATAGCTAGCAGTGAAATAGAACTATATTGTCAACATTTCAATATCCAACAGTAGAGGGCAGCACTGCCCTTCTTTTGCAAAATATGTATTGAGTGATCATATGAAAATAAAAGCAGTCTTGATCACTGTGTCTGTGTGTTTACTTTTACCTAATGCTGTTTTAAAGTGTTCTTCTTATTGTGTAGGTGATTATGTAGAACGAACGTCAGAGCCTGTATTTCCTTGAAGGACCTGGTGGAAAACGCAGAAGCTTTCAGGTACTCGGTTCAGGATATGAGTTCTGTCTGGCGTAGATAAAGAGCAGCTCGACCCTGGACAATCAGATTAGGGTTATTGTGTGAACAGAGCTAATGCTCCTGCACTTTCTGGGCAGAATTCAATCTACTGAACTAGAAGGATGTGGTTTTCAAATGTGTGTAACTCACACGGTCTGAGCTCTGATAACTGCTTTCCATTATAATTCACTGACTTCATTGTGCTGTCTGTGTTAGTTTTTTCCTATCACACCTGAGTCAGATCAGACCTATCTTCACAATACCACGTGTATTGTGACTTTAAAGAATGATGTCAGGCATGATGCGGAGGAATGTCTTTAATGGGGTTGCCGTGGGCTGAATGGCTGTGTGTATATAGAGGAGAAACTGAAGCCTTGAATGCTAGTCCTCATTCTACTGCAGTATGATTTTCCTATGCAGTAAATAGCCAGAAAAATCTGTTGTTTTGTACTAAAAATTCTATGATGCTCTTGGGCAGAATGATAGAGCAGAGAATAATCCTAATTCTAGCAAATATAAACCACGGCATCCTTAGTATATTTGGATTCTGCTCTAACCCTCAAAACTTTTTTGGCAGCAAATCTTCAGTGCCAATTTTAAATAAATCCCACCAGGAGTAAGAGCTGGAAGACACTGAGTCTAGTTCCCAGCTCTGCCTTATGAACTTGGGAAACTTATAACCTCTGAGCCTTTGTTTTTTCATCTGTTAAATATAGATAATGCCTCCCACATCTAATAAAAGGACCCAATTTGGAAAATATATATTAAAATGCTTTAAAAGCCATTTAAATACTGAACACATATTTCTATTGCTGTAGCTCAAAGAGATACTTGCCTTTTCTAAACTATAAGACTTTGTGTCGCATCTCCTCATTTAATATCATTATATTGCCTGAGATTGTTAATTTTGATGGGTATTTAACTTTTTCTTCCAACTTGATTGTTTGTTGAGAACTGAAACCATCAATTATGCCTCCACAGCAACAAGATAATTTATACAGAGCAGGTACTCAAATATTTGTTGATTGATTAAAAACATAAATACCTGTGCAGAATTAACTATTTAAATTTAATTGTGGCAATAAATAAATAAATAACATAAAATTTGCCATCATAACCATTGCAATGTATATAGAACAGTAGTGTTAAATCTATGAGCATTGATGTGCAATGGATCTCTAAAACTCTTCTACCAGAATTAATTTTAATAGCTGTCTTCCACATCCCCGTTTCCAATTCTCTTCTTTGGTGAGCACAAACAGGAGAAAGATACAGGACTTGCACTCTGTAACTAGGGATGTCTGGAGAAAGCTCATCAAAGATATCTATTCTGTTTTAAGTTCTTCCCCCCTCATAGAGGTTCTGCCCTGTAACTCAGCCATTTTATGTAAAATTATTTTCTTTTTTTTAATATTTTTTATTTATTCATTTGAGAGAGGAGAGGGAGAGACAGAGAGAGAGAGAGAGAGAGAGAGAGAGAGAGAAGAGACAGAGAGAAGGGGGGAGGAGCTGGAAGCATCAACTCCCATATGTGCCTTGACCAGACAAGCCCAGGGTTTTGAACCGGGGACCTTGGCATTTCCAGGTCAATGCTTTATCCACTGCGCCACCACAGGTCAAGCCCTAAAATTATTTTCTTAATGCCAAAAAAGAAGACACCTTTATAAAGTGCTTTTAATAATATGTCAAGCATATAATTAAACATTTATATGAAGGAAACCATCACATTAAAATATAAACTCACTTGCCAATTATTTGATTTTCAGAGTATCTGGCTTTTGTTAATTACTGAAGGTAAGTGCTATTTTTAATCACTAATGCTATAACAGTAACATTTTTATTTAGCTTCTTTGTGTGAGGACTGGAGCTAGTATATGGAAGTAAACTGTCCCAGAAGAAGATCCTGCTGTAGCTGTAGATTTATATGCTTCTGGAACTCTCTCAGGATAGCATGATCATATTTAACTCTCCACGTGTGCCGTTAGAAACAATGTACCTTTTCAACCACAGACCTGCATCTACTATGATTGTCAATCATGTCAAGTTTATTCGGGATAAAAAAAAATTGACTTTCTCCTTTGCATCAAGCACAAAATAAACTTTAGATAGATTTAAGACTTAAATATTTTAAACTATAATTTCAATAGGGAAAATAAAGGAGATTTTTGAAACAGTATTAGGATAAAATAGATTTTCCCAATCATGACACAATATCAAAAGCCATAAAGAAAAAAATTGACTTTGTATGGTGATACACACCATAAATAAAAATATGATAACCTGGAAAAAACATTTACAACATGATTATCAGATGCATCTAGTATATATTCAAAGCTTCATTGTATTGATAAAAAAATGATTTAAGGATATAAAGAAATCAATCAGAAAAGAATAAATACAAATCACCAATAAATGTACTAAAAGTCATCCTCATTATATTGAAACCACATCAATTTTTCCACTTTTACCCATCGGATTAACAAAAATAAAAAATACTATTAAAATAGTGTTGTTGCGAATGCAGAAGAAAAGGCATTTTCATGCACTATTGGTGAGAGTGTCTATTGATAAAACCTTCTCAGAGTGCATTTTGGCAATATCAGCCAAAATTAAAATGCAGACACCATTTTAGCAACCAAATTGCTCCTCTAGGGATCCATTCTAAAGAAATTTATACAAGTTTGCTGAAATATATAGTTAGGCATAGAGGTATAGAGTTATGCATTGCAGCATTGCTTTAATAGAAAAATAATAAACAATGACATACTTCCCAAAAAATGTGTTATTCATAACCTAAAAATCAAGATTTTATTGAAAAGATACAAAATTTGAAAGAAACTTCACAAGAATACAAAATTAAGAAAACCCCTAACAATGATAATTAAATAGAACAGAGGGTGGAAGTAGTTCTTCAAAGCACTACAAATGTAGTGCTTTGAAACTTCAGAAATCATGAAGACTGTTTTGATAAAGAAAATGTAGTGTGCTACTGTTTAAAGCAGATCTGGAAATTGAGGGAGTTATTAAAAAGCTCTTGATAGTAAAATAGTGATTTACAAAAATAATAATAAATTCCTGGATGCTATATCCCAGGACCTAAACCAGCTCCTAACATCTAGTAGACACTCAGTAAATATTGGCTGAAAGAATGATGAGGATGACATCTCCACCAGGGTTGTCATAAAAATTGATGTAAAGTGCCTAAATACAAGCACTTGATGCATAGCATGCATTAAGTAGTTCATTACTTTTTGGGGAGCCTGTTGGTGCCTCATACCTGCCTACCATATAACAGGAGTTTGTTTATTTAAAACCATGTATATTGTGCTATTATTATATGTCAGGTACTGTTCTAAGTGCTTTACAAACACTGAATCATTTAAATTACAAGAATAACTGAAGTACATGGTTTTCTTATCCCACTTAACAGATGAAGCAATTGAGGCAAAAGCAATTGAGCAATTTGCCCAAGATGACACAACTAAGACAATGGTGGGCCCTGCTCCACTGCGCCACATTGCCTCTGGTGTGATCCAAATTTATTGAATGAAAGAATGAATAAGATTGTACTGTTTTTATATTGTGCTTTTATTCCAGAGAGCTCAGAATATTTTCTATTAAATCATACCTGAAAATCAATACCACAACTTCCCTTTTGAGGTAAAGCATATTTTTAAAGCATTTTAAATGTATTACTAAGTCATTAATTATGTTTTAAAAGACCATGGGAGGTTCTTATTTTCATGATGAACTCACTGCATTTGCTTTCTGACATCATATTAATTTCCATACAACAGTTCCAAGTTCTGAACAGAGACATCCTGCCCTAGAAGTGGGAGAGGCATTAGGGTTTACAGGGGCTTATAAAACAATGTCAAAATTATTGAAAAGGGTAAGGTATTGTGTATGAGTTTTAATCTTCCACATGACTGAAGCAATGGATCTCCAATTTTTCCTATCAGGACTCTTTCTTCTGTAAGCTAAGCTCTGTAGACTTCTCGAGAGTTGATTTTTAGTTTTAGTTTTAATTTTAGTTTTAGCCTTAGTTTAACTTCATCTCCTAACATAATATCATTCTGTTTCTTTTTCTTTATGACTTATTCATTCATTTGATTAATATTTATTGACAATCTACTGTGAGCCAGGCATTGCACTAGGGCAGTAGTCCCCAACCTTTTTTGGGCCACAGACCGGTTTAATGTCAGAAAATATTTTGACAGACCAGCCTTTAGGGTGGGATGGATAAATGTATCATGTGACCGAGACAAGCGTCAAGAGTGAGTCTTAGATGGATGTAACAGAGGGAATCTGGTCATTTTTTAAAAATAAAACATCGTTCAGACTTAATGTAAATAAAATGGAAATAATGTAAGTTATTTATTCTTTCTCTGCGGACCCGTACCAAATGGCCCACGGACCGGTACCAGTCCGCGGCCCCAGGGGTTGGGGACCACTGCTCTAGGGGTAAGGATAACAGGGTGAACAGAAAGACAAAGTCCTTATCCTCATGATTTCTATAATTTAATGGGGAGGATAATAAGAGCATTAAATAAACACAATTACTAAAATTATAGCCATGTTAAGTGTTACATATACTTTCATGGAAAAGACACATGAAAGCATATAATAGGGGGAAATTATTTAGTTGAGACCTGTTCTTTCCCCCTCTGAAAGTTCCCTCCAGCATGGCAGCACTCCACTTCTAACTCCTCCCCCAGTGGTGCCTCCTGGGTCCTACAGCCCGCATATACTAATCTTCAGTTCTTGGGATATATATTGCCAGCCAATGTCTTCAAGAGAAAATAGCTCATTAAAAATAATGCTTTAAATTTATTATTTTATTATGACTTCTGGTTCTTTGTTTTAAAAGATAAAAACACAAAAAGATCATTTTTAAAAGTAATTTCCATTAGTAAGATAAAAATATTTTTTATCTTTGTGATTCAGTTGAGAAACAGGAAGCAAGAAATTTAAGAGTAATAGAGTTTTATTACGTTAAAGAAAGAAGTATCAAGAGAAGAGAGAATCAGAAACAGTTACTTGTGTGTTTATTATTCTTATCCAACATAGGACAAGAATCTCTAATGGCTGAGAGGAAAACTGAGGACAGGCACTGTCCAAAGAGGCCAGCCGTGTCATCGAGGATGAGTAGATATCACTCACCTTCCTGTCTGATGACCATGGAAGCCAGTGATAGGTGCAAAGTCTCTTCTGGAAGACCATTGACCCAGGAAACGAAATGGTGAGCCGAGACAAGCCAAGTTCAGAGCTGGGGCCTCTGGTTCCACGTGGGAGGATTGGGCATGAGAGGCAGTGGAATGAATACTAAGGGCCCCATGAGCTCCCCAAAAGGCAAATTATAGTCAGAGAAAAGAAACAGTATTGGGCAAGCTTTAGAATTATAGGTAGTATGACAGCCAATAAGCTTAGAATCTTTTTAGTGCTATATTCAGGATATATCTCTGTGACAACCAGTTTCTTCTGTTGAATTCAGTTCTTCGTTACTACTTACTACTTTTCATCCGAGTGCTTACTAATCAGAGCTTGGTCCTCAGACCAGCAGCATCAGCATCAGCTATGTGCTGTTCAGAAGTACAAAATTTCAGGCCCCACCCTAAGTGTCGCAAGGCAACATCTACATTTTAAGAAGATCCCCAGATTTTTCCCTAAGCACATCAAAATTGAGAAGCATCACTTTACCCCCATCAGCTTCTAAAACTGTTAAATAGAAATGGTCATTCCTGGCTCAACTTGCTTATGGCTTTGAACTGTATATGCCCTGAGATTAAAAAATAATAATAATAATAATAATAATAATAAGCCCTGGCTGGTGGCACAGTGAATAAGGCTTGATCCCAAGATTGATTCTGAGGTTGCCAGTTTAAGCCCCCATCAGGGCACCAGTGAGAAGTGATTGATCAATGGGTGCACAACTAAGTGGAACAATGAGTTAATGCTTCTCTTTCTCTCCCCCTTCCTATCTCTCAAAATCAATGAAAAAATAGTAATAGTAGTAGTAGTAGTAGTGGTGGTAGTAGTAGTAGTAGTGGTAGTAGTAGTGGTGGTGGTGGTGGTAGTGGTAGTAGTAGTAGTGGTAGTGGTGGTAGTAGTAGTAGTAGTGGTGGTAGTAGTAGTAGTGGTGGTGGTAGTAGTAGTAGTGGTAGTAGTAGTGGTGGTAGTAGTAGTAATGGTAGTGGTGGTAGTAGTAGTAGTGGTGGTAGTAGTAGTAATGGTAGTGGTGGTAGTAGTAGTAGTGGTGGTAGTAGTAGTAGTGGTAGTAGTAGTAGTGGTGGTGGTGGTAGTAGTAGTAGTGGTAGTGGTGGTAGTAGTAGTAGTAGTGGTAGTAGTAGTGGTGGTGGTAGCAGTGGTAGTAGTAGTAGTAGTGGTAGTAGTAGTAGTAGTAGTAGTAATAAGTAAAAAGGAAAGCATTTTCAAGAGAAAAATGCTATACAACTATTAAGCATCAAATTTATTTTCACCTGGACAACTTGATTTACTGAAGCTCTTCTCAGAGTAGACAATCAGTGACTATTTGACTGACTCAGTTTCCATAGGTGTTGTACTATCTTAAAGTGCTCTAGAATTCTATTCTGCTTTAATGTATAAATCAATGATTCTGCATTTTTGCCGCACATCAGAATTTTCAGATTTTTTTCCGTGACAGTCCAAAGCCTGAGCCTTTTCCCAAAGATTCTGATTCAGAGGGTCTGGGGTGCAACCTGGGCATATGTAATTTTTAAAAAGTTCCTCGGGTGAATCTGATGTACCACTGGGGTTGACAACCATTAATAGAGACGAATCGAGAGATGAACAGAATTAGACATATCGTGCAGTAAACAAATGTAGAAGCGGTAATGAAACCAAAAAGTGGCTTGAACTTTGCCCTTGATCTTGCAGTTCTGTGTCCAGGAATCTGTTCTACAAGAATATGTGTACACAGAGGCTCCCTGCAGCACTGTTTGCAATAGCAGACATACTGGAAGCAATTTATTTTTTATTTTTTATTTTTCTGAAGCTGGAAACGGGGAGAGACAGTAAGACAGACTCCCACATGTGCCCGACCGGGATCCACCTGGCACGCCCACCAGGGGGCGATGCTCTGCCCATCCTGGGCGTCACTATGTTGCGACCAGAGCCACTCTAGCGCCTGAGGCAGAGGCCACAGAGCCATCCTCAGCGCCCGGGTCATCTTTGCTCCAATGGAGCCTTAGCTGCGGGAGGGGAAGAGAGAGACAGAGAGGAAGGAGAAGGGGAGGGGTGGAGAAGCAGATGGGTGCTTCTCCTGTGTGCCCTGGCCGGGAATCAAACCCGGGACTTCTGCGCGCCAGGCTGACGCTCTACCACTGAGCCAACCGGCCAGGGCCCATGGAAGCAATTTTAATATCCTCCAATTAGTGAGTGATTTCATAAAATGAATGAGGAAAATATATCTACTTCCACAAAAATATCTCCAACATATATACTCTTAAGTTTTTTAAAAGTTACATAACGATGTGTGACATATCATTTCATTTTTGTGAAAAGGTAAGTACGCATACATTTAGAGAGATGACTGAGGATACTCACCACACTGTTGATAGTGGTTACCTCTGGGAAAAAAAATGGGAGGGAAAGGGACTTTTTTGCTGTGTAAACCTCTAAATATTTTACAGCAAGAATATATTCACGCACTACTTGTGTAACTATCCAAAACACATTCCAGGGCTGTTGGCTGTCATGCCCTCTGTAATCCTGGATTAGAGACTGTTTAAACTAATTATTATTTAAATATTATAATCTTGAATGTGTAATTTTATATTAAAGTATATTGGCTGACAAAAATAAAATAAATCTATAATACCTACACAAAACCAAAACTGCTAGGACACCCAGGTTTTTTAAGCCTGTCACTTCTGGACTCTGCCAACACTGGAACTGTGTTGCTCTGACGCCCCCAGACACCCTCCCTTATAGAGCTCTACTGGGCATCAACTCTAACAACCTCTCCGGTTCCTCTGATAACATCTCTACAAGCAGATCCCACCTCCAGAAAGATCCCTGCCTTAGCACTTTGTAAATTCTCCCTTGTTCCACCCCTAAACGTCACTAGGAACAGAAGGCCACCTACAGCTCAGCCTAGCTGAGAATCAGGTCGCCCCCAGTTTGAGCAGTTAAGAAAAGCAGGCTGCTGGTTGGCTCAGTGGTAGAGCGTCGGCCTGGCGTGCGGAAGTCCCGGGTTCGATTCCCGGCCAGGGCACACAGGAGAGGCGGCCATCTGCTTCTCCACCCCCCCCTCCCCTTCCTCTCTGTCTCTCTCTTCCCCTCCTGCAGCCGAGGCTCCATTGGAGCAAAAGATGGCCCGGGCGCTGGGGATGGCTCCTTGGCCTTTGCCTGGGCACTGGAGTGGCTCTGGTCGCGATAGAGCGACACCTCGGATGGGCAGAGCATCGACCCCTAGTGGGCGTGCCGGGTGGATCCCGGTCGGGCGCATGCGGGAGTCTGTCTGACTGCCTCCCCGTTTACAGCTTCAGAAAAATACAAAAAAAAAAAAAAGGCTGATTAAGTTGCAGTCCGGAGGGTTGGGCGTCCTTTCCAGGGCAGAATTCTCCAAGGCTGCTCTGATGGCTCTTCCTCTTTGAAATGGTGATTAAGCGCTGGAAGTGTATAATGAGAGAAATTACTTATGAATCTGCACCTCTCAGCCCCAGGCCACTTCTCTTTCTCTGAGAGAAACTCAAGGATTTTACCCTAATAGCACTGGAACGAAGTCAGGGCTGAGGCCAGCCCACAAAGAGGGAGGCTTCCAGCCCTCGGTGGGGCCCTGCTGACAGCTCATTAGAAACTGTCCCTCTCCTGCTCCTCCCTTTCATTTCTTCAAGTTACAAAGCCTGACAGGGTTTGATGGGAGAACCAAGGAGGTAACACCCCCCGCGGCAACCCGGTCCCTTCTCATCTGTCTTTGTTTGACAGGTAAGGAGAGTGGATGTCACCTACAAAACGCTTCACTCACCTGAGCCAAGTGTTCCAGGACAGTCCTGTTGCCTACAGGACCGTACAGGAGGAATCTAGACAAAGCCCACCTACCTCCATTAAGATTTCGCTCAAGAGAAAATTATTTTAACTAGACAACCTGAAAACCAAATGCCCACTGTAGTTGTCCTCAGAAAAGTACATAACACCTGATAACTGAAAGGGAGTCGTGCTTTGATTCACAGAAGTCTTTTTCTGGTTTATACTCTCCACCTGGTCTTTGATGGCTGGTGACCGTCTAAGGTCTGACAAATCAGACTGAGGTTCCAGGTGAATGTCTGGGACTGCAACTTGGCCAGAATACCAGGAAGGGGAGTGTAAAAAAACGAAACTAAAACACCTCCCTGCCCCAGATGGCCGCCGAGGCACACCAGTATCTCAGCTTTCTGCCAGTGGCTCTTTGATTTTAGCACACCTCAGAAAAGTCTGGGAAGCTCATTTAAAATGCAGACCCTGCCCTGGCCGATTGGTTCAGCGGTAGAGCATCGGCTTGGCGTGTGGGGGACCCGGGTTCAATTCCCGGCCAGGGCACATAGGAGAAGCGCCCATTTGCTTCTCCACCCCCCCCCCTTCCTCTCTGTCTCTCTCTTCCCCTCCCACAGCCAAGGCTCCATTGGAGCAAAGATGGCCCAGGCGCTGGGGATGGCTCCTTGGCCTCTGCCCTAGGCGCTGGAGTGGCTCTGGTGGCGGCAGAGCGACGCCCCGGAGGGGCAGAGCATCGCCCCCTGGTGGGCAGAGCGTCGCCCTGGTGGGCATGCCGGGTGGATCCCGGTTGGGCGCATGCGGGAGGGAGTCTGTCTGACTGTCTCTCCCCGTTTCCAGCTTCAGAAAAATACTACAAAAAAAAAATTTTTTTTTAAATAATAAAATAAAATGCAGATCCTGACTTGGTAGGTCTGGAGTAGGAGCAAGGAATCTCTGAGTGACTCTAGAGGCAGGTGCCCTGGGGTCCCACTTTGAGAAGCACTGCTGCTACTTGGGTTCGTGCCTCCAGCAAGGACTCTTACTGGCATTTCCATCATATCCTTAGCAAGAGTTCCCTCAACAGGCCCAGAGCCAGTTCTCCGCAGTTGTTCCTGTTAGAGGTAGATAGAGTCAGTTGTCTCTAGGATTCTCCTGGTGGTAACAGTAATCCCAGAGGCCACATCCAACAGCAGAGGCATCTGCCAGAGACTGTTCTCTCAGAACCCTTTTTAGAAGGCAGCTCCCGGCATTGAGCCCGGTGCTGCCACATGGTCATAGTAGCTGTTGATTTTAACCAATTTCTTTTTATCAGATTACAGGTTCTTAAACATTAGTATGCATCAGAATCATCAGGGAAGCTTGATAAAGTCTGTGGACCCAGGCCCATCCCAGAACCACCTAAAAATATGACAATAGTTTAACAAGCTACCAGACGATGCAGATGCACACCAAAGGTTAGGAACTACCATCAAGAACAAAAGCAACAATCTTAAAAACACTGCTTTAAAAGTCCAACTACTGCATTGCAAAAACAAATCTAGAGAGCATTGTTAACATTGAACACAATCGGTTCTCCTTGCTCTCTTACTGTCCCTCATAAGTCCCCACCCAACTGTTCAAATACTTTCCTAGAGAGAAAAGCTACTAGACTAGCTGACTTACTAAGTACGGATCTTCTGTGGTTTAAGAAATCTATACTCGGAAGTCTAAACTTTTAAAATTAGAGATCTTTATCACTATAAGAAATTAAAGCGATAATAAATATTTACTATGTTCTTATTATGTTCCAGGTACTGCTCTAAGAATTTTTTTTCTTTTTTTCTTTTTTCTTTCTTTTTTTTTTTTTTTTTTGTATTTTTCTGAAGTTGGAAACGGGGAGGCAGTCAGACAGACTCCCGCATGCACCCAACCAGGATCCACCCTGCATGCCCACCAGGGGGCAATGCTCTGCCCATCTAGGGCATTGCTCTGTTGCGACCAGAGCCATTCTAGTGCCTGAGGCAGAGGCCATGGAGCCATCCTCAGCACCCGGGCCAACCTTGCTCCAATGGAGCCTTGGCTGCAGGAGGGGAAGAGAGAGACAGAGAGGAAGGAAAGGGGGAGGGGTGGAGAAGCAGATAGGTGCTTCTCTTGTGTGCCCTGGCCGAGAATCGAACCTGGGACTTCTGCATGCCAGGCCGATGCTCTACCACTGAGCCAACTTGCCAGGGACAACTCTAAGCATTTTTACGTGTCAAAATAGTTAATATTTATTGAGCACTGCTTTGTAACAAAAAAGATTATTTTGGTTAGTCCTTCATTTCTTCTAAGCATTTTAGATGGTCTAACAGATGATGAAACTAAGGCACAAATAAGTTAATTTACTTGCCAAAAGTTTCACTAGTGTTAAGCAGTAGAGGCCAATTCTTAACTATTATGTCACCTCATTCATGTTAATAACAAACAATAATGCTTTATCATCAACAAACATCTAAGATGATTAAGTAACAGTATTGGAGGTTATGTTCTAAGTATTGGGGGGATTATGTTTTATGTATACAGTGACAGACAGGACAAATATGCTCCCTGCTTTCACAGGGCTCATGATCTAGTGAACAATCCAAACACACTGCTCACAAAAATGAGGGGATATTTCAAAATGATTATGAAGTGATAAAATATCCCCTCATTTTTGTGAGCAGTAAACAAGCCATCCAATGCAGTGAAGAAGGCAGAACCAGACCAGGGGAAGCAAGGAGGGTTTCCCAGAAAAACTGAGATATAAGATGAGATCTAAAGGATGAGTGTGAATTAATCAAAAAGGAGAATGAAAAAGGAGGCTCAAGGCTGAGAGACAGTAGTGGAAAAGGCCCAGAGCTCAGAGAGTATGTAACATAGTTAAAGAAATGAAAAACGGTTTCATGGCCTGGAGCAGAAAGAGAGGAGGGGGTGTTTAAGTGATGAGATTAGAAAGATAAACTGCAACCAGATTTTGAAGGGCCACGTAAAGGGCTTTAGCATGTGGGAAATGAGGATCCGTTAAGAGGCACTGGGCAGAGCATGTAGCTGAGGAGAGGGACTGGCCTGATCCATTGACTTTGATGTCACGGCATGGGTGGTAACTGAATCCTGGAGAAGATAATGGTATTGAAGGACGGGAGAAGTGGGCCCCCGGACAGCAGCCTTGGGAACACCAGCATTTCAGGGTTGGAAAGGGAAGGAGGAGCCTCACCAAGAGATTCATAAGGGGTAGGAGGAAAACAATGAGAGGTGACAGACAGTAAGTCCTTACTGGAGGTCGTTGATAGGTTCCATCACTACATCCAATGAAACCAATTTTACCATAAGCTAATCAATAAACAAGAGTTAAGTTCCTAGGCATCTCATCAATGTTATAACCAAATGATATTGAAAGAAACCACCTTATTTGAAGACCTGCTGTAATTTGCTGAAGATCGCAAAGCTAGTAAGTAGCAAACTTTGAATTCAAAATGTCTCTATCCTTCTTCCAAAGCCATGTTCTTACCTTCAACATCTCTTAAATGTTGTTTTCACCTACTGCCAAAAATTATGGTTGACATATGTAAAGCCAGCAGCCAGGGCCAGGGCCACCATCAGAGCAGCCCTGTCCATGCAGGTTCGCATTGGATTCGGACAGTCGGTAAAGAAACAGCGGAGCCAAAATCTGATGGGCCATAGTCTTTAATTCTAGCTTGCACCCGGCGGGCAAGTAAAAATACACACTGGGCTCCAAAACCCAGTCACATTCAGTGCTCACAAAGCCACTGACTTATCTGAGTTTCCTAGAATCAAAGGTTTCTAGCTCACCAGACTTATTCACCTCTGTTCCCCATCTCCTTCCTTATCCCAGATACAAACTCTACACAAACTAGCATCTCACTCAGTACTCCATCTTGGCTGCTTCTCCTGGCCTCCTCCACGTGGCCTTTCTCTGCTCTCCTCTGCTCTCTCTTCTAATGATAATCTCAGGAACCAAGAGCCAAGCTCTTGTTTTGCCCCCATTTTATAGTGTAGAAATCCAAACCCTTAATCCAATATACATAATAGGGAGGTCTCTAATACAAAGACACTTCTGAGGCATGATTGTATTGTACCGCCCCACATCAAAATGGGTGGGAAAGGCTTAATCCCAAAACCAAGCCCCAGGCTACAAGGATTCTCAACACACATTAATATCACCTGGGCAATGGCCTCTTTAACAAAGTGAGCATAATACATTTTATCTGCCCAACAACATAAAAGATTGTATTTGCGCATATTTTTTCCAGGAGTTCATTTATACAACAAAAAAATTTTGTCAAGGGAATTTTGTTCAATGCATCCTTGAGTTGCATTAGGGAAGCAAACTCATGAAACACGCTTCTAGCCGCCTCCTCCTCTCTCTCCTTGGTTACCCTGCCATATCTTTGGCTTAGATATGCTTTTGTGCTAGGGAAGAGTATGTCCCCTACGGCAGAGCTGTACCCATACACAGTCCGTTGGTAAATGTGTAGGATTTCTCTTCAGAATTCTTCCCATCTGGCCCGAGGACACTTACACAAATTCAAGAACCACTCTGGGTATCCATAATTCTCCAAGAAGCAAGCCAAACATTGGTGATGATCTTGTTTCCTACAACATGCATGCCTTCTCGGAAAGACAGATTAGTGAAAACTATGGCTGCCTTTGTTAACTATTTATTGTCTTATTAAATCAATAAATGATTGTTTTAAATACATATGTGTATACTGTTCACAAAAATTAGGGGATATTTTATTTCTTCAAAATTAGAGAATATTTTATGATGAAGTGATATTTTTATAAGCCGTATATATGTATCTAATTAAGTGCAGGATATACAACGGTTCAGAAGTTATAAAGTAGAAATAAATTATTAAATTCCCCTGTCTCTGGCCTGACCAGGCAGTGGCGCAGTGGATAGAGCGTCGCACTGGGATGCGGAAGGACCCAGGTTTGAGACTCTGAGGTCGCCAGCTTGAGCGCGTGCTCATCTGGCTTAAGCAAAAAGCTCACCAGCTTGGACCCAAGGTCGCTGGCTCGAGCAAGGGGTTACTCGGTCTGCTGAAGGCCCACAGTCAAGGCACATATGAGAAAGCAATCAATGAACAACTAAGGTGTCACCAAGAAAAACTGATGATTGATGCTTCTCATCTCTCTCCGTTCCTGTCTGTCTGTCCCTAGCTCTCCCTCTCTTTGACTCTCTCTCTCTGTCCCTGTAAAAAAAAAAATCTTAAAAGTAAATTCCCCTGTCTCTGTTCCCCACTCCATTGCCCGTAACCCCACATAGAATTTCCCAGAAATATCATTGTTAACAATTAGTATATATCCTTACATGCATTTTTCTGTACACATATAAATATAGATTTTTAATGAAAAGGATCATTTTATCTGTATTGTTATGAGACTTACTTCTTAAACAATGTAGTGGCCATCTCTTTACATCAGTGTATGTAGTGTTACCTATGTTATTCTTTCCACATACCCATTTACTATATGAAGTTGCCATTATTTCTTTAACCAGTCCATTGGTATTGTTTCTGAATTTTTTGGAAGATGAGGGGGAATACTCTTATTCTACAGAATAGGAGGAATCCTAAAGAATGTTGATTGGGCTGAGGTTTGGAATGAGCATTTTTCTGACTGCTATTGACTACCTTTACCTTTCCTCCCCTTTTGAGTGTGTTGGATGTTTCTTCCTGCTGTTCACTATGATCTTGCCACTACTCAGTTTAAGGCATGTTTGTTGCTTTAAAGATCTCCTTACAGAGTCTAAGGCTCTTTGGAGGAGGTAAGTTCAGCAAATAAACAAACTATTGTCCTAACTTTACATTCTTATTTTAGAGGATTTCAGAGGCACTGGAAGAAGTTTTCTTGTTATCTGGGAAGCAGCTTAAAAACCTCACCTTGTTTGAACTGTGTTTTTCATCTCCTTTTAAAGAGCATCCTAGATAGAGATTGACTGAATATATTTAAAGAGAAGGCATATCCTATAACTTCAAAGAGTTTACTGTCTCCTACAGTCTGTTGGGAGGCAAAATTAACATTAGGGAAACAATTAGAGAGCAGTTGAGTGGTAAATTATGCATTACAAGCCCCTGGGCAAGAGGAGTTCAAGGAATAGAGACCTTGGAGGCGTTCTGTGCCTCCGAGGAAAAGGTGGAACTTGAGCAGGAGGTAACGCTGGGAAAGTCTAGGCAGAAGGTGAAAGGATTTCAAGTATCTGGTAACTTTTCATGCCTTTTTATTTTCTGACATTTTAAATTTTTGTTTAGGGTCTGCCTACCCCCATAAGAACAAAAGTGTGATGAGGGCAAGGACCATGTCTGGTTCACTGCTGACTCCTCAGTTCCTGGTATATAGTGGATGGTCAACGGATATATGAAAGAATGAATGAATGAATCAGTCAATCAATCAATCAAAGAACAAACTACCTTGAGGTGCGTGGGGAACAGTGATAAGACTGGCCTGTTTGAAAAGAAGTATCTCCCTGGAGAAGTAGAGGACTCCCCAGCAGACTGCCAGAGGGGCAGCTATGTGGGCCTGTGTGAGATTCAAAACACAGGAGTAGGTGGAACCAGCTGAACAGGGAATGGGGACCCCTGACAATTGCCAAGGTGAACCCTGAATACAATAGGGGCTTGAATCTGAAATGAAATTAAAGCACAAACACAAACAAATAAGACAAAATTGTTATGTACAGCCTCCTGAGTTCTGTGCTTGGTCATCTGATAGTTATATTAAAATAAAATGAAATGGATTTGTTCAGTCCTACTCTCCCCTTGTTAAGAACATAGTAGAATGTTAATACTTTTATTAATACTTACTATGATTATATTCACTATTAAAGCAGATTGGTTCCTTGTTATCTCACATCAAACCAGTTGTTGACCAAAAAATGTTTTGGTTGGTGTAAAGCCAAGAGGCACGGCCAGGGCCACTATCACAGCAGCCGCCTGGCCCATGCAGGTTCGCATTGGATTCGGACAGTCGATAAAGAAACCATGGAGCCAAAAACTGGTGGGCCATAGCCTTTAATCCTACCTTGCACCCGGCGGGCAAGTAAAAATACACACTGGGCTCCAAAACCCCAGTCACATTCAGTGCTCACAAAGCTACTGATTTATCCGAGTTTCCTAGAATCAAAGGTTTCTAGCTCACCAGACTTATTCTCCTCAGTTCCCCATCTCCTTCCTTATCCCAGATACAAACTCTGTACAAACTGGCATCTCACTCAGCACTCCGCCATCTTGGCTGCTTTTCCTGGCCTTCTCCACGTGGCCTCCTCCCGCTGCTGGCTCTATTCTCTCTGCTCTCTCATGCTAACCTCAGGAACCAAGCGCCAAGTCCCGTTCTGCCTCCCTTTTATAGTGTAGAAGTCCAGACCCTTAATCCAATATACATAATAGGGAAGTCTCTAATACAAAGTCACTTCTCTGAGGCATGATAGGATTGTACCACCTCACACCAAAAAGGGTGGGACAGGCTTAATCCCAAAACCAAGCCTCAGGCTACAACAATTCTCAACACACATTAATATCACCTGGGCAATGGCCTCTTTAACAAAGTGAGCATAATACATTTTATCTGCCCAACAGTTGGTTTTTCCACATAAAATGTTGTTTTGTAGATCTTTCCATCCTATACTTATACAACTGGATTAATGAATCAAAATGTGGTGCTGCACATTACTGGTGCATCCTGTCTTATTGATTTTAGGCCATCTTTCACCTCCCAGAATTCATTGTAAACCTTAATCCTATCGTTAATCACAGTAGTTATTCCTCTTAGCTTGGTGTCATCCATATATATGATCTGCAATCCTCCAGAGGTTTGGATGCCTCAAGGTAACGAGGTAACGTGAGGAGTTCTAAGGGGCAAGGGTGTTTACCAGCTGATACACCACCAGCCTTGGGAAAAAAAGAAATAACGTTTGGCACCAGGACTTGGGTGCACAGTGCAAAATATAAGCGTAAAGTTGAGAAAGGAGAAACTGTTGGAATTCCAGGAACCCAAAAAGATTTCTTCTAGTGAGCAGCATTTTAGAAATGAAAGCGGGGAAGGTAGCTTGACAAGTTTTGAGGCAGGCAGGAAGGGGAAAGGGGCATGTTGTTCAGTTTAGAAGTAAAACTGGGGCGGGGGGCGGGGTGAGAAAGAAATGACCAGCCCACCTAAGCTGTGGACCTCATTCCTGGGCAGGCAGATATAAAATATTCTTAGCACCGCGGACTACTTTGAATATTCCTCCGCTCTAGCGCTCGGGGGTGAATCCCACTGTGGTGTTTCAAGATGTTGCTCCTCTTTTAGCCACTCTCCAGGTTTTTCACGGGACTTCCACGTCATAGAGTCACCTTTGCCCCTCTCCTCGCGCTCTGCGTCTGCTGTAAAATCAATTACAATTGGCTTACGCCCCCAGTTATGGCTACATTTTCCATCTGCTTCAAACATGCACACCCATCGACTGCACCGTTCCCCGCTCCTCCCACCTCCCCCACCCCATTAACTTTATCTTCTTAAGCAGCTCAGGAACACAGATGTTTTCACCCTGTCGCTCCAGCGCAAGGGTATTTTCTCAGTGTCTCTCTGTGTGTACGCTCCAGGCACTGACTCTCCAGGGAGGGAGAGAGTAAATGTTTTCATTCCAAACCCTCAGGGTCAGGTCTTGTTTGTCTAAACTGTGTTTGTTGCCATAATTATCAGATTAGCTGATCTCTGGCAGCAAGTTGGGGGGCAGGAGTGGGGGGAGTATTAACCCTTTGAAGGATGGTTGCTGTGCTTTGTCATGGGAATACGGTGGGAAGAAGCTGTCATTTCTCTGCTAACCGGGAAGATTTGGCTAGAATTCTTTTTGCCAACCCTAATAGACCTCAGTTAACAGTCGGCTCTGAGTCAATCCGGCCATCCAATGGGCTTCACTGCTGGAATCCAAAAGGCATTTAGCAGAAATGGAGGGTTGATAGGGCATCTCTCCAGGGATCTGCTGGAAAAAAAGAAAGAAATGGCGCTTAAAGAGGATCTGAATAAGTAACTCAACAAAGGGTATGGGTGCCTCCCAAGCCAAATAAGGAAACCAGGGGTATGCATTGGAGGTCTTCAGTTTGTCCATCAACCCTTCCCCCTCAGCATAAACACTGTGAGACTACCAGGCCCCGTTTAGGTTTGTTTGGGGATTTTCTGTTGCTCCAAAGAATATTAAGATCATTTTTCACCACTGCTGTTTAAAAAAAAAACAACACAACAAAACAAAAAACACCAGTTCTCCCCTTATTAAGCCATTTGTAAATCTTTGTCATCAGATTCAAATGGCTGGTCATTTCAAGATTTTCTCATCTGTCTTTGCCTCCTACCCACAACACCATTGAACTTCTTTCGTCTGGTCTCCAAAGAACCATAAATGCAGAGATAGCTCTTGCCTTACAAGTCAAGAGCAACTCTTTCGCCTTTTACTTATCTCTTTTACAAGTGAATAAATCTGGTCTCCTCAAAAGGTTCTTTGAGGATAAGAACTATGCTTGAGTCTCATTCATTGATTACCTGATGGAGGACCTAAACATTTATACAGTGTTTGGTAAATACTTGTTGAGGAACATTTCTCACCTCTGTTCCTTTCTGTTTTGTGTTTGATTTTTTTGTTTTTTTGTTTTTTGGTTTTTTTTTAAAGATACCTTTTTCTTTTTTTTTTTTTTTTAAGAATTTTAAATTTTATTTATTCATTTTTTTAGAGAGGAGAGAGAAGAGGAGAGAGAGACAGAGAAGTGGGGAGGAGCTGGAAGCATCAACTCCCATATGTGCCTTGACCAGGCAAGCCCAGGGTTTCGAACTGGCGACCTCAGCATTTCCAGGTCGACGCTTTATCCACTGCGCCACCACAGGTCAGGCTGTTGTTGTTTTTTATTGTTTACAGATCCTTTATTTCTGGAATGGTCCTACAATTTCTCCTCTTCAACTCAGTCCCTCCTCTTCACTCCAAACACACACACATGCGCGCGCACACACACACACACACACACACACAGGAGCTAGCATTTACGGAGGGGCTCTACTGAGTGAGCACTATGCAAACATATTTCATGTGCTTTTCAAATGTCTTATTTGAAACCCACATTGGCTCATGTAAGATAAGTGTTATCACATCTAAGGAAGCAGAGACCTGGAGAGTTAAGTCACTCTGGAAAATATACAAGCTCCCATGATTCTTAGTGGAAGAATGAAGATTGAGCCCCAGTTGTGTGTGACCCTAAAAATCCATATAAATTCCATCTGTCTAGTTACTGAAGAGAAGTTCAAACAATTAAGGAAAATATCCCTTTTGCCCAATTAATGAGTCTCTCTTCAGTATTTTTCTTCAACCAATTCAACTATAATAATGTGTATTTTTTAATTTTTTTTTTTTTTTGTATTTTTCTGAAGCTGGAAACGGGGAGAGACAGTCAGACAGACTCCCACATGCGCCCGACCGGGGTCCACCCGGCACGCCCACCAGGGGCAACGCTCTGCCCACCAGGGGGCGATGCTCTGCCCCTCCGGGGCGTCGCCCTGCCTGCGACCAGAGCCACTCTAGCGCCTGGGGCAGAGGCCAAGGAGCCATCCCCAGCACCCGGGCCATCTTTGCTCCAGTGGAGCCTTGGCTGCGGGAGGGGAAGAGAGAGACAGAGAGGAAGGAGGGGGTGGGAGTGGAGAAGCAGATGGGCGCTTCTCCTATGTGCCCTGGCCGGGAATCGAACCCGGGTCCCCCGCACGCCAGGCTGACGCTCTACCGCTGAGCCAACCGGCCAGGGCCTGTGTATTTTTTAAAATCTAAAACCCAATAACAAATTTTGAACAATATTTTGTACAATAAGAAAGTTTAGGAATTGACTTAACATTAGTTATAAATTGAATTGGACTATTTTATGTCCATGTCCATACTGTTTATAAAGCTGTCATTGCTTGAAGGCAATTATGACTTTAAAATAGTCTATGTAGCCTGCACACTCATGTACCAAACTCATATTCAAAACAAAAACAAACAAACAAAACAAAACAAAACAAAAACCAGTTTCTTATGTAGAATAAGCCTGTGTTCTGAAAGGACAAGTCTTTTTTCTCTACTGATGTTTGCAGTCCTGGTTCCAAATGTGGATAAGGCACAGACAGAGGTCCTTAGGAAGAAACGTTCACAACCAGAACTGGGCAGGCGTTTCCATGTTGTGTTGCTGGCCTGTCCCAGGATTCAGGTAGATTTTCTTTTTTTTCTTTTCTTTTTTCTTTTTTTTGTATTTTTCTGAAGCTGGAAACGGGGAGAGACAGTCAGACAGACTCCCACATGCGCTCGACAGGATCCACCCGGCACGCCCACCAGGGGGCGACGCTCTGCCCACCAGGGGGCGATGCTCTGCCCCTCTGGGGCGCCGCTCTGTCGCGACCAGAGCCACTCTAGCGCCTGGGCCAGAGACCAAGGAGCCATCCCCAGCGCCCGGGCCATCTCTGCTCCAATGGAGCCTCGGCTGCGGGAGGGGAAGAGAGAGACAGAGAGGAAGGGGGGGTGGGGTGGAGAAGCAAATGGGCACTTCTCCTGTGTGCCCTGACCGGGAATCGAACCCGGGTCCCCCGCACGCCAGGCCGACGCTCTACCGCTGAGCCAACCGGCCAGGGCCAGATTCAGGTAGATTATCATGGAAGCAAACAACCAGCCATCTCCCTTTTCTCCTGCCACAGAGGTGTTCTGTTCAACATGCAGCCACTCACTCTGCCCAAGGTTCACCCCTCCCTGACACCTGCTCTCCCACTGCCTCTCACATCCTTCACCACAAGCCACGTAGGAGGAAGGTCCAGCGGATCCTGACTAGGTCAACTGAACTGTGCTGGTCAGTTGTTCAGATAAGGGAGTCAGTGGCAGAGAAGTTTCAATGATTGTTTTATTCCCGATCCGGAAATCGAACTCTAACTTGGAAAGAAATTCAACTTGGCTAAACTAGAAAAGTTTTTAAATAGACTGAGAAATAGGAGAGGACAAAGTGCCTGGAAGGAAATTCAAAGAAAAGCTTATTTTAAAAGATAAAGATATAGGCCCTGGCCGGTTGGCTCAGTGGTAGAGCGTCGGCCTGGCGTGCAGAAGTCCCGGGTTCGATTCCCAGCCAGGGCACATAGGAGAAGCGCCCATCTGCTTCTCCACCCCTCCCCCTCTCCTTCCTCTCTGTCTCTCTCTTCCCCTCCTGCAGCCGAGGCTCCATTGGAGCAAAGATGGCCCGGGCGCTGGGGATGGCTCCTTGGCCTCTGCCCCCGGCGCTGGAGTGGCTCTGGTCGCAGCAGAGCGACGCCCCAGAGGGGCAGAGCATTGCCCCCTGGTGGGCAGAGCATCGCCCCCTGGTGGGCGTGCCGGGTGGATCCCGGTCAGGCGCATGCGGGAGTCTGTCTGACTGTCTCTCCCCGTTTCTAGCTTCAGAAAAAAATAAAAATAAAAAAAATAAAAAACAAAGATAAAGAGATGTGAAAAACAGAACAGTGATTTGGGCACCTGTGGCAGAGTATCAGCCACATAAAGAGCAAAACAAGGCAGATATTTTACAAAAAAAAAAATTTCAAGTTCCTGAAATATTAAACTTGAGCTTGGCTATGAATGATGAGTCTTGTTATTATGTCATTTGAGATCCCACTCTACCACTAATAACTGTGTGACATAAGGTGAGGCATGTACCCTCCCTGGGACTTAATCTGGAAAGTTGGAGATTGGACTAGATGACTAGATTCCATCTTTTGTTGATGTGCCATTATATTCTGGACCCCTGTACAGAAGCAAATAGTAAAAGTTATTTAGAGAAATCATGTTTTCTTAATTTAATAAATGAAAAATGCTTGGAGCAATGCCTGGCATGTGGTAATTCTATGGAAGTGTTAGCTATTACTATTATATGTGATTATGAGGTTGATGAGGAAGGATCCATGCAGGACAAACACATTTTTACCTCCACATCTGTAAACTTTAAAAAAAACAAATAATCCGCCTGACCAGGCGGTGGCGCAGTGGATAGAGCGTCGGACTGGGATGCAGAGGACCCAGGTTCGAGACCCCGAGGTCACCAGCTTGAGCGAGGGCTCATCTGGTTTGAGCAAAAGCTCACCAGCTTAGACCTAAGGTCGCTGGCTCAAGCAAAGGGTCACTCGGTCTGCTGAAGGCCCACGGTCAAGGCACATATGAGAAAGCAATCAATGAGCAACTAAGGTGTTGCAACGCGCAATGAAAAACTAATGATTGATGCTTCTCATCTCTCTCCATTCCTGTCTGTCTGTCCCTGTCTATCCCTCTCTCTGACTCACTGTCTCTGTAAAAAATAAATAAATAAATTTTTAAAAAATTAAAAAAATAAATAAATAAACAAGTAATCCAGTATTCTGATCACTTGAATGCCCTTTCTCTTGCAAAGATCTTGATAGGAGGGGAATGACCTGTGGCTACTGAAAATTAAGAATAACTATCATTCATGGAAAGATAGTTTGCTAGTCAAACAACCACCATGACCAAGCATAAGAACGTTTTCTTTAAAAATTCAGCTTTCTTATTTGGCCATGTAATGAATTTGGCTGCCTTGGGAGTAGTAAGTTTCCCTTCCCTGGATTCAGGGACGTCAGGTGACTGAATGGACAGCACTGATTTTGAAGGACTTTCTGCAAAGTCTCTGTAATTCTAAAGCGAGGCCTGCTCAGAATTTCTAAATGTCCCAGTGCCTGTGGGCAGTACAGTGGCAGAGGCTGGGGCTACAGTCAGGATACTGTCCTGTAAGAGCTTAATGTCAGCCTGGAACATCTTGTACTTCAAATTGTGAAGCTGTGTCTTCTAACCTTCTAGTCAAAAGGCACTCTGTGGAGCATGTTACCGGCAGTATCCAGTTCATTCTCTCTTTCCAATGCTGATACTAAGATTGAAAAGACTGGGGGGGAGGGGGGGACAGAGCCACATAATGAAAGAAGAGCCAAAACCCAGAGCTTTGTTTTGTTTGTTTGTTCTAGCTTTTCCTCCTCATGAAGAAAGAGATGGAGTTATCTTGGGTTGAAGATGTAGAGCTTAATAGGAGTAGAAACTCATATGCAGTATTAGAGCAAGATGAGTGAAAGTAAAACAGAAAAGGAAATAAATAATAATAATAATAAAAGAACAGAAGGTCAAAGGGGCAGGAGATAGAGAATTGGAGAGGCAGAGGAAGAAAAAATAAGGAAATGAAGGGACTTTTTTTTTTTTTGCGATAGAGAAAGAGAGAGTGGAACAGACAGAAAGGGAGAGAGATGAGAAGCATCGGTTCTTTGTTGTGGCACCTTAGTTGTTCATTGATTGCTTTCTCATATGTGCCTTGACCAGGGGGCTCCAGCCAAACCAGTGATCCCTTGCTAAAGCCAGCGACCTTGGGCTCAAGCCAGCAACCTTGTACTTCAAGCCAGTAACCTTTAGGCTCAAGCCAGCGACCATGGGGTTATATCGATAATCCACGCACAAGCCAGCAACCCCATGCTCAAGCTAGTGAGCTAACGCTCAAGCCGGGAACCTCAGGTTTCAAACCTGGGTCCTCAGCATTGAAGGTCAATGTTCTGTCCACTGCCCCACCACCCAGTCAGGCATAAAGGAACTTTAAAAAAAATGTTTATACTCTGAATGAAAGAGAGCTATAAAGAGACAACATTTTAAAAGGACAGAGATTGCAAAGGAAGAAAGATGGTAACCTGCATCAAGTACTAAGAAAGCTAAGTGAAAGAGAGAAATTAGGGTTAAAAAAAAGAAGTCTGTTGTAATTTAAACTAGGTTGTCTACAGAAGATAATAGCTACTTCTTTGCAAAAGAGATTCTCAGCCAGAGAGCTGTAGACAGAGATCTTGTCTATTCCCCAGGGATCTCAGGGTATCCAATATAACATTGATCAGTTGTTAATGTTGTAACTAGAAGCAAAGCTTCCATTGAACCACCTTAGAGCCTTCTACCCCTTCCTTTCCTTGGAGGGCTCCCTTCCTTCGTCCCTTCACTTCTCTCCAGTTTCTTCTTGACATCACCATTACCACTCTTAATTGAGTGTGGGATGGTTGCTTCAGAGAACCTTCAATACCTTCCAGTCCTCCAAGTCAACAATTCTCTACCTGTGCTTTCATATCTTTCTTTCTTTCTATGCTGTCTCCTTTATTGGGATCTGAGGTTCAGGAAATAATGTAAGGATATGCGATGGGAGCTGGGGCAACTCACATGGCAACTTAACTGTATTGCTATGGCTCAGCTATCTGCTTTTTCTGGCTTAAAAAAATAGAAGAGTTGGTGTCAGGTTCCTAGAGAAGTTGGTTGGGATTAGTTTTAGACATCATTGGAAGCAGAAAGAATGTTTCAAAATAGACGAATGTTACTTTATTAACAATAGTATGATAATGAACTAAGTAATTTAATGAATAAAGGTAAAACCATAGAACCTGCCCTTGAAGAAGTCACAAATCAAAAGTGGTAGCCTCGGGTCCTTCCAGTTCAGTAATAATAATCACCACATGGTATTGAGCACCTAGGTGCTGGGTACAGTGTTGGGGCATGTGACATTCATCTAGTTATTTAATCCTCATAACACCCAGTGAGGCAGATAATGTTGCTGCCATCCCCACTTTACAGATGAGGAAGTGGAAGCCTAAAGGTTAAATGATTTACCAAGATCACTCAACCTGTGACAGATTGGGATTCAAATAGCTTGGAGGCACCTTACTAGACTGCCTTTGAGAGTCCCCTTTCTGAATTAGTCAGAATTCATTTAATGACTCAAAATTGACTGTGAGAGGAATGAGGTCCCCACATTCATCTCACTCCTATTCAAACACTCATTTTGAGGATTCATGCTTGGGAGTCACTCCCATGAGCCCTTTCTCACTGTGTCACCTGTGGTCCAACCTGCTTTAACCTGTCTGTTATCATACCTGTCTGAACCTGCCAGTGCCCACCTGGAGGGATCCCTGGCCCGAGGTTTCTCCCTCTCTACTCCCGCCACCCCTCCCACTTCTCCACCAATCCACCTACAACCCTAACTGCATCAAACCTTCCTAGCAGTGCTAGCGGTACTCCCAATTACCCAGGCATGCCTTTGACCTTGGCACGCCTTTGACCTTGGCTGCTTGTCCCCTTCCTAAACCAAATTAATAACTGTCCAGCAGCATGAACCTCCTTCAAGATATGAAGTCCAGCTCTCTGGACTCTTGTCCTCCAGTCCAAGGCATGGTATCTTCTTTTCAAGTGCTTTCTGCCCATAACAACAGTCCAATAAAAACCTTTGCTTGGGCTCTGCAATTTTGGAAGTTAAAATCACTAGTTTTGGGAGATTATGCTAAGTATTCATGTAATCAGGATTTAGGGATAGAGTAGAACAAAAATGTTTTCACACAACAACTACTAATGTGGTTATTACAAACCATATCATATGATCAGTTTTTACTTTCTCTAACAATACTATTTTTAGCCCCGTTTGAGGATTACAATTAGCTGAAAATAATAAAATAATATTAAAAATAATAATTCAGACTTTATTTTGTTTGGACCGACCTCCCCATTCCTTTAAATCCTCCTACCCTGCCTCCCCCAATCCCTCCAGGCATCCTAGTACAATGTACATGAATAGGGCTGGGTATCTTATGAACACTCAGTAAATATTAACTAGTTGTCGAAATGAATTAATCTATTGGCCTCTGGTATAAGTGCTTTCTCTGTCTCTAATTCAGATCACTTCCTCTCCTTTTCCTAACATGGGCATTCATGCATTCAATTCAAACAGCCATTTACTTAGGGCTGCTCTGGCCTCTACAATGCACAGCCTGGTAACCATGCAAGACAGTATGAGAGCAAGTCCCCACGTGAGGGCTGCAGCAGTGGGCAAATGAAAAGAACACGGGCCTTGACCACCCCAGACCTGGGCCCAAAGCAGGCCTCATCTGTGAAGTCGAGTATTGACACCCGGCTCATAAGGCCGTTGATTACAGTGAACATTTTGGGAAGTTGTTGAGTCCTGTTCATTTACCTCTCAGGCTTCCCTGATGCTCTACATAAGAGGGAAATGGCACTTGGAGAGGCAGAACTATTTGCCCAGCCTGAGGCCTCATAGCTAGTGGGGGAGCTGCTGGAATTTGAGCACACTCCTAACTCTTCCTTATAATACCTGGTTTGTGGGATGGCCTGGAAAGTTAGACCGTCAGTTCCTTTCACACTGTGTTCAATGTGTCGGTGTTCTCTCGCCCTTGTCAGGAGAGAATGACATTAGGTTCCAGGTATGGAAATCTATCATGTTACTTAAATGCTGGAGAGATGTGAAGATTCTTTCTCTGGGGGCAATCATCCATTTGGTCCCCAGACCATTGTTGGCCCAGAAAGAATGAAGAAATCAGGCCTGACCAGAAGGTAGCACAGTGGATAGAGTGTCAGACTGGGATGCTGAGGATCCAGGTTCGAGACCCCGAGGTCGCCAGCTTGAGCGCTGGCTCATCTTGTTTGGGCAAAGCTCACCAGCTTGGACCCAGGGTCACTGGCTTGAGCAAGGAGTTACTTGGTCTGCTGAAGGCCCACGGTCAAGGCACATATGAGAAAGCAATAAATGAACAACTAAGGTGTCACAGCAAAAAACTGATGATTGATGCTTCTCATCGCTCTCCATTCCTGTCTGTCTGTCCCTATCTATCCCTCTCTCTGACACTCTCTGTATCTCTAAAAAATAAAAATAAAAAATTAAAAATTAAAAATAAATAAAATAATTTAAAAATTGGTTTAAGAATGAAGAAATCAGGATTCTGCTTCTTAATCCTAAGAGGTTTGGGGGTGCAGCCCCCAAATGGGACGGCAGCCAGAACCAACCTGTCGCCCTCTGGAAGGACAGCAGCTGAATTACAAAGAGGATTCTCCCTGTCAGGGCACCTGCTCTAAAGCTTTTATCTTTCCTGGTTGCAGTTTGACTTGACTTCCTCTTATGTTCACAGTCAACGTTCCTTTACTTTTGAAAAGTGCTCTCCTTGTTTCTGTTCGACTCAAGGAGAGGATTGAAGCATCTGTCCCTTGGATTAGGTGACGTCAGTGGTGGGATTCAAATAATGTCACAACTGGTTCTCTGCTCTAATGACTGTTTTAAGTATAAAAAAATGATATACCAAAAGATAGTTTATTATTTCATGCATTTAATAATTAAATAAGAACAATAAAAGAGGTACACAAAACTAGATTATGTTATAAGAAAAAGTATAAAAATATTAATGAAAAAATATTAAATAATACCTGACAAAAAACAATAAAACTGTTACTTAAGATATTTCCATATGGCTTTTTTTTTAACCCAAGCTATAAATATTTTTTTCTTTTTTTTTTTTGTGACAGAGACAGAGAGACAGATAGAGGGACAGATAGGGACAGACAGAAAGGAAGGGAGAGAGATGAGAAGCATCAATTCTTTGTTGCAGCACCTTAGTTGTTCATTGATTGCTTTCTCATATGTGCCTTGACTGGGGGGCTCCAGCTGACTGAGTGACCCCTTGCTCAAGCTAGCAAAGTTGGGCTCAAGCCAGCGACCTTGGGCTTTAAGCCAGTGAGTTATGGGTTCAAGCCAGCGATCATGGGGTCATGTCTATGATCCCATGCTCAAGCCAGCAACCCCGCGCTCAAGCTGGTGAGCCTTTGCTCAGGCCAGATGAACCCACTCTCAGGTCGGCAGTCTCAGGATCTCGAGGTTTCGAACCTGGGTCCTGTGTTCCAGTTTGACGCTCTATCCACTGCACTACCACCTGGTCAGGCTCCATATTGCTTCTTGATTGACGTTCTCACTTGCAATTTTTTTCACCTATGGACGAAATGAACATTACTACAGGCAATGAATACGCTATTGCACAGATGAACGTTAAAGAGTAAGGAATGTAAATTTGTGATTTCCACATTGGGTGGCTGCCCAGGCGCCCACCTTAAAGAGAGCCCTGATTATAAGTGCCATTTTAACAACTGGTTTGCCAAACTCAACAAGAAATTAGGTATTGGCTCTACTGAACCGGTACGAACCAGCTGAATCCCTCTACTGGGTGAGGTGATGGTTGTGAGAGAAGAAAAGGAACTGAAGGGAACAGGGCAGATGGAGGAGACAGAAGGTGGGAGGTGAGTCATCTCTTATTGTATCTTATTTTAGGATTAGATGAGGTCATGGGAGTTCCCTGAATACCTTTAAAAGAAAGAACACCAAAGAGTCTCTTTCTCTCTCTCTCTATCCCTCTCTCTCTTTCTTGGCTATGTTAGGACATGGCAAGAAGGAGGCAGTCTGCAAGCCAGAAAGACAGCCCTCACCAGAACCTAACCATGGCATCCTTATACCTCTGAAATGGTCTTCTCACAAGCAGGCTAACTTCGGGGGGCTCTGAGAGTGGCAACATCACCTAAATAAATAAAGACGAGGAAGAAATCCATGGAGGAAGGAGAGGGAAGAGGAGGTGAGAGGCAGCATGGTGAAGAAGAGCATTACTTCTCACTTGCTTCCACCAGCACAGCAGAGAACAATGAAGCACACCGTCAGAAAGACTGGGGACATGGCCAGAAACATCTTTGTGCTAATATCTTGGAAGTCTTTTATTTTATCATAAAAAGTCATGCAAATTCTGCATCTTACATTATAATGTGACTTTACACTTTTATATCGAAATGTTTCTCCCAAAATATTTGCAAAGTCCCATTTTATGCTAAACCATTAAAATAATCTCCTGGCCCTGCCTGCCTATCCTGGCTTTACCCCGATTTGAGCAAAACAAGTGCATCAGAAAGAGCACGCGGGACTGGGAAATTTAAATCAGGTTCTTTTCTGATTCCATTTTTCCTAGCCATGGGACCTCACAAGATCACTCGCCTTCTTCAAGCTTCTCTTTTCCCATGAGTAAAAGGGAAGAGGGCACCATTTCTACCATTTTTAGAGGGTTGTCAATCTCCAAGAAGTTAATGCAAAAGAAAGAATTTGGAGACCAGGAAGTTCTGGCTCCTTGGTCCTGTAAGGTGGCATCAGTATTCCAAGACCATTCTGGAAGTTTCCCCAGCCCAGATTAATTGATTCTAGGACTAACCTTTTCTATTCATTCAGATATCTTTTTTGTCCCAGTCCTTGCTAGGAAGAGGAGTACAGGGGTCAGAAAGGATGAAGAGGGGCTATTTAAAATCAGCCGTCAATGGGGATGAGAGAGAAGTCAGATGCTAATCTCATGTGATGCAACATCTCTCAGTTCCCCTCATTTCTACATCTTCTGTTTATATTATAAAATCTCAAGTTTCACTACTCAGAGGAATTTCAAGCCTGTACCTCTGTACTTGCCTATGAACAAATCACCTAAGATATAGGGTAGAACAAGAAAGACAAGTTGGTTTCATCTTCAGCACCAGATCTGATGATACACTGCTTTCTTGGAACACTGTATTAAGGAAGTAAAAACAGCTCAATGGGAAAAATTATAGAGATCGATTTGAGATGTCTGCCACAGGCACTAGGAGTAAGATCTGGCTACCCCTGGTTCAGAGCTTCAAGATGAGTCAACTCTAAAAAATGCAGCAAATATTGAAAGCTGGAAAGTTTTCAGAAAAAATCTCAAACATGGGAGTTTTCACCCTGGGTTCTTAGACCCCCTAGGATATTTATAAAGTCAGAATTAATGGCTATGTCTATTTTTAATAATATGAAGGGCCAGCTCCTTATCTGTAAAAGAGTTGATGAGGTTAACTAAATGTCAAGTTTCTTTCCTTTTGGATAGAATAGTATCAGCTCCATTCACTAACCCTGGGTGTATCATGTTAGTCGCTATGACTTATACTTGTGGAAATTATAGATGTTTTTGGAATGTTATTGGTCAACCTGACAGTCCAGCATCAAACCCATGAGCAACTGTGGACACGAATATAGAGCGAAGACCTAAAATAAATAACTAATCACGGGGAACAATTAAGAGGTTGGAAATCACTGTTCTAATGCAATCTGTTGTCAATCTTAAAGTAAGTGCTTCAAATCCTACCCCATATTTCTGAGAACTCTAAGGGTTTCAGGTTTGGATGAACACTCTACAAGTTTATTTCAAAATGCTTATTTCTATTTTAGTATGTGTTACTTGAGACTCTTTAAAAAATAACAAATAGCTTCCATTAAATAATTAAATGTCTTTTTGTTGTGGAATTCTAAAGGGTGAGCACTGTGTGCATGCATTGAATTCAAGCTTTTAGGAATTCATTTTAGCACTTTAATGCTTTCAGTTTGCTTGAGAGCAGGCCCTTGTGGGTGAAAGGTCCGGTGGATGTTTAAAAGCTGTCAATTTGCCTTCATCTGCTCATTCGGCCACTAGACTTCCTGGCTGTGTAGAGTGTGTTTGTTTAGTTTTAGTCGTGTCCTATTGTGCGACAAGAAGCCACACAATAACAACAAAAGGCATACCGATTAAATAATTTTGGAATTTCTTATTTTATGTTTTATTTTTTCTGGATGTCTTTGGGGCCTACTTTTATTTCTATGTTCTGAGCCTCCCTTGCAAATGAATTCCTGTATTTTAAGTAAGAGCCATGGAAGATAGAGCTGTGAGATGGCTAACATGTTACAGAAAACTCCCTCGGAGAACGCCATGGGGGGTTGGGGAGGCCTTTAGTGGGAGACAGGCAGGAAGGAGCTCTCAGGCGACGGGGTCTCTCCTACAGGCCGGGGGGAGGCAGTTCTAGTAGCAAGGAGCCTCTCGATTGGTTGTTTCCTGCTCCCCACGTTCTTTTCCTTGTTCTTTTTAAATTTTCCTCCCTCTCTTTGCATCCCTTTCTCCTTTCCTTTCCCTGATGTCTTTCTGTCCTTTCTCTTATTTCTAATATCCCTTATGTTTTTATGCTTTCGCCTTCCCCCCACCCCCTTCTTTCTGTCTCTCCCATCCCTTCTTTTCTGTCCTCGCTCCTATATCCTTCCTTCTCTGGAAAAACCATTTTCCACTTAGGGCATCAGACTGTGCTTCTCAAGTGGGAGAAATAAAAAAGATGTGGGCATGGGAGCTGGATCTGTGGTTAAGTGAGCTGAGGAAACATCGCAATCCACACACACACACACACACACCCCTTGGAGGGTCCCCACTGGCATTTGACAGGTTCAGAGAAATCCTGCTGTGAAGAGAACGGTCTAGTCTAGTTTATCCCATTCTTCCCAAAATGTCCTTGATCTCAGGGTCTGTTTTCTCCAAATAAACAAATCTCATTGAGAATACCGAACAGACGAGATCGGGCACGGACAGGGTAGTATGGCCGTAGATGTCTATTTGACTTTGGGTGATGGGTATGCAACATAATCAAATGTCAGAATAACCTGGAGATGTTTTCTCTGAACCTATGTATCCTGATTGATCAATTCACCCCATTAAAATTAATTTTAAAAAAAATTTCATGCAGGACAAAAAAAAGAGAGAGAGAGAATACGGTACATTTTGAAATCCCCCCCAGGGTAGAGCCTCTTGTCTGGGCTCCCTAGGGCTGCAAAGCACTGACTGTATCCAGCACATACGGTGTCAAGGGGTCTTCCCACGTGTCTCAGCTTTTCTCAAGACTGTCCCAGCCAGCAGCTCCTTTTCCGTCTGTCCCCTCCACTGCCCCGTGTTGCAACCACCTACCGCTCAGGCTGGCGAAACTTCCACATGTCTTGTGTTCAATGTTTATGGATGGTGGCTCTTTCTTTTTCCCTAACAAATTGTCAGAGGACATTTTTGAAGAAGACTGTGCAGCATGGCCGAGGTACAAACAGGGGACTGTTTTGATTCCCTGCTGGCGGCAATGGAAGTTGGTATAATCATTCTGGGGGTAATGTGATAACATGTAGCCAAAAATCTTCAAATTCTAAACTTGGGACTTTATCCTAAGAAAATAATTAAGAATGTAAGCAAAGATCTAGCTATAAGGATTTTTTTTTTTTACTGGACTATTGTTTATAATAGCAAAACCCTGGAAACAACCTGAATATCCAATAGTGGGAGCTGTGGGAGCACACTGCAGCATATTCATATGACGGGGTGGCATGCAGCCCCGATAACTAGTATTTAGGAGGTTTGCCTGACCTGTGGTGGCGCAGTGGATAAAGCGTCAACCTGGAAATGCTGAGGTCGCCGGTTCGAAACCCTGGGCTTGCCTGGTCAAGGCACATATGGGAGTTGATGCTTCCAGCTCCTCCCCACCTTCTCTCTCTGTCTCTCTTTCCTCTCTCTCTCTGTCTCTCTCTCTTTCTCTCTCCTCTCTAAAATGAATAAATAAAATAAAATTAAAAATTAAAAAAAAAAGAATACAAACATTTAGGAGGATATAAAATAGATGCCCAAAATTAATTCTATGTAAAAAATACACAAATGTACAGTGTGAATCGTTTTTGCAAAATCAGCATTCACTGAGTGTGATACCTGCACATAAATATGTAAAAGCTAGAAAGAGTATTTACCAAAAATTTGCAGTAATTATATCTTACTGTAGTGGAATTTTAGTAGTTTCTTACTGATCTGTACTTTTTGATTTTTACATAAAGAGCATGTGCTTTTTGTATATTAAAAGGAAACAATAAATTAGAAAAATTAACAAAAATGATTGGTGATCCGGTTGAACTCCCAGATTACTCCAAATAGGGCCCCATCAACACCAACTGGGACTTCTCTGCCTCCTGGGGGGTAAGTGCTTCATGAAGAAGGTCAGAGAATGTCAACCTTCCTTCTGCTATCTGAGGAAATCTGGATACAAGAACTGGCTTCTATGTTGTGATGCAGCAATTTACTGGGGGGGAAAAAAGATCAACACACCCCACCAACTATTTATTTAATATTAAAAATAATATTTCACTGAGTTTGGCTGGCGTCGGCTCGAGCAGTTACTCATACAGGAATTCAAACAAAAGCAGCATTGGCGCCAGGCCAGTGGGCTGGTGCTGGGTGGTCCATGTCCATCCTGAACCCAGAGTAGCTCCTAGGCTGCTTTCAGACCTGCTTCGGGTTGGGAAAATGATGTATTCATTTATTTATTAGAAATGTTTTAACAGGAAATGCTAATAGTTTGCATTTAGGGAAAATTGCCGTGGAGACAGCTGGCGGAACCCGGCAGACGTGGCTGGGAAGAGACTGTTGCTCTTGGCCTTGCGCTAGATCAGGGCCTGTTGTAGGCGTCTGCAGTGCAGCCCAGCACATCAAGTTCACCGGAGAGATTCTGGTTGCTTTGCGCCAGAAGCAGGGCCATTCTTTCAGGCCCTTGATTTCCCTTCTCTGTTGCCATTTGTTTTTTTTGTTGTTGTTGTTGTTTTGTTTTTTTCTTTTTTTTTGTATTTTTCTGAAGCTGGAAACGGGGAGAGACAGTCAGACAGACTCCCGCATGCGCCCGACCAGGATCCACCCGGCACGCCCACCAGGGGGCGATGCTCTGCCCCTCCGGGGCATCGCTCTTTTGCGACCAGAGCCACTCTAGCACCTGGGGCAGAGGCCAAGGAGCCATCCCCAGCGCCTGGGCCATCTTTGCTCCAATGGAGCCTTGGCTGCAGGAGGGGAAGAGAGAGACAGAGAGGAAGGAGGGGAGGCGGGGGTAGAGAAGCAAATGGGCGCTTGTCCTATGTGCCCTGGCCGGGAATCGAACCCAGGTCCCCCCGCACGCCAGGCCGACGCTCTACCGCTGAGCCAACCGGCCAGGGCCGCCATTTGTTTTTTAGAAGCCTCTTTAGGCTTTGTACGTTTCTGATATGACTGTGAGCATAGATGTTGGCCCCACTGGGGAAGAACAGATCCTGTGTGCACAAAGCTCCAGGTGGGAGCCCGGGAGCCCAGGTGTGAGCAAGCACGTGTGTAACTCGAAGCCACTTTTAGTGGGACTGTGGGCTGGTGGAATCATGTATGAGTTCAGGGGTTATATGTGCTCATCCTTTCTGTGTATGAGGAAGAACGAAAGACAAGTGCTTGCAGGGGATTTCGGGCGTGTCTTCAAGCTCCAGGGTACATTCCTAAATTCGAGCCATTCATGAGTGATTCTGTGGAGCCCCGAGGGAAAATAACTGCAGAGGGGCCTAGGAGTCAAGCTCAGATGTGTGTATGAGAGGAACATGAGCAGGTCTGTGTGCTTTTAAAAACTCTCTTCCAGCTGTTTGGAAGAGTGTAGAGCTCCACTTGTGGGGGAAGGGTGTGGCTATAGTGCAGTGGGGAGCGGGGCCCAACGTCTAACCCCGTCTGGCACGACAAAAGGGCTGTTCCTGTGTTTCCAGATAACAATGGAGGTAAAGCCTGACCCTGGAAACCAGTCAAGATTCCCAGAGATAAACCGTGGGGTAGCAAGAACACTGTCAATGAAAAGAAACTGACCTTTCGCCTTCTGGAGTCACAGAATTCCCACAAAGGCTGGGTCCTCCTCGGCTCTGGCAGACCTCTCCAGCACAACCCCAGACTTCGACGCCAATTCACAAACAGCGCACAGGGTGCTGCTGGAGTCTCCAAGGAAGAGGCTGTGCTAGAAGTCAGGACCTCTCCGCTTCAGGGCCTTGAAATGCAGGACCCCCCTCCCCATTTTCCTCCATGCTCACAGTTCTGAGAGAGCCCCTTAAAGGGTTTTACATGGACGGTGTGGTCTGGTCTGCTGCTGCTGCTGAAGGTACCTCAGGTTAGCCTTTCACCTGACAGAAGTGTGGTGTTCAAAATCTGAACTGAGAGCCTTTGGAGGGATTGCACAGCCCTGAACCAGAGGCAGGAAGGGGTGGTAGAAGTCTTGGGGTCCAGTGAGAAAGAGCAGGGTGAGAGAAGTTTATGTCTCTGACAGTAAGGGTAAATAGGAGGTTGAAAACTCATTAAATTGCTTGTTTAAGGTCACAAAATTAATCTCTTTGAGCCCTGGGTTCTTCAGCAAAATGAGAATCTTAGAGTTTCTGTTTTGATTGATTGATTGATTTGAGAGAGAAAGAGACAGAAACAGGTCTATATGTGCCCCTGACCAGATATTGAACCCATAACATTTGCATTTGGGGATAATGCTCTAACCAACCCAGCTATATGGCCAGGGTGAGTTTCTGGTTTTTAAATCTAATAATTTATGACTTTATTCCTTAACAACTGCTTTCCCACACAATCCTAAAAACCATCAAGCATCCCATAAGCTGCTAGAACAATGGCTTTCAACCCTGGCTGCATGTGGAACCACTTGGGAAACTCTCGACAACATTAATACTCAAATCTCACTTCAGAGATTCTGTGGAATCAGTCTGGATGAGGCCTGCACACCAGGATTTCTTTCTCCTTCCTCAAATCCTTTCTCAGCTCCTACCCTACAATATAGGTATTTTCTAAACTGTCCTTAACTCATCTTTCTCTATATTTTTTCTATATGTCTCTTCTCATTCATCCTCACATCTTTGACTATCACTTCTTTGGGTAGAATGGTCAAATCTGTCTAAGTCTCACTTACCTGGCTTTCTTTTGTCTATCTACACCTGGAATGATGCTGTGTTCCAAACTCAACATCTTGACCCCAGTTTTCTTGTATTCCTAGGCTTACCTATGTCTGTAATGATAGTTCTTCCATTCTCCTATTACCAAGGCTCAAATCTTAGTGATGGCTGATGGTGTAAAAAAATGCATTACACAAAGGGCTAACACATAACCTCTCTGTCACCAACCCCTCCCTGTGAAGAGAATTTTGTCTTTGACAGCTTTGGGAAACCTCTCCTCTAAGGAGAGTGCTGCCTTTTTCCAGGATGGCTCCAGGTTTTGTGATCCAAAACCAGGAGAGTGGATAAACAGAGACAAAACTGAAGAGGCAGAAGGAAAGGAGGAGGGGACTAAAGACCAGCCCCCTGTGGGCTGAGGTTGTTGAGAGTTTCGGGAGAGAAGAAATGGAAAGTGAGGGGTGAATAGAAATGAGAAGCTCCCAGAGCTGATGAGATATAAGAATTACAGAGGAGAGCAAAGGGGATTAAGAATTGTTCCTAAAGCTTATGAAATGAATGCTTTTTAATGTTGTTGGAGAATGGCAAGCTAAATTTTGAATTAGTTCTAAAATAGTTTGGATTGTTAGACTTCTTCTTTTTAGCTCATCATTGCTTTGAGACTAGGCCGTGTGGAGCTCATATTTCGGTTATATATGACACCTCCTTCCCCTCATTTGCCAAATCTAAACAGTTGCCAAACCCTGCGATTTCTTTCCCTTCCAGCCTTATCACTCTCTACTGTTCAGCAACACCATACATGCCAGCTAGATTTCCACATATTTTCAACTTTTTTTCTTTGAACTTTGGCTCATTCTGCTTCCTACTCCCAGAATCACTGCCCATTTCCATTGTTCGAAGTTCTTTCTAAGATTAAAGCCCAGCTCAGAAGGTACCTTCTTAAGGAGACCTTCCCTGCTGATGCTCTCTATACAGTCCACAATCCTTCCTGTCTCTGTGCATGCAATTCTCCAAAGCAACAGTAATAACGATGATGATGACGATGATGATACTGATGATTAGCATTATATTGAGCTCCTTATGTCCAGGCACTTTCTAGGCTCTTTGCACATATTATTTTACTTAATTTTTGTGTGTGACAGAGACAGAGAGACAGACAGGAAGGGAGAGAGATGAAAAGCATCAATTCTTTGTTGCAGCTTCTTAGTGGTCCATTGATTGCTTTCTCATATGTGCCTTGACCCAAGGGGGCGCTACAGCAGAGCGAGTGACCCCTTGCTCAAGCCAGTGACCTTGGGCTTCAAGCCAGTGACCTTTGGGCTCAAGCCTAAGACCATGGGGTCATGTCTGTGATCCCACGCTCAAACTGGTGATCCTGTGCTCAAGCTGGTGAGCCTGCGCTCAAGCCAGCAACCTCGGGGTTTCAAACCTGGGCCCTCTGCATCCCACTCTGATGCTTCATCCTCTGTGCCACTGCCTGGTCAGGCTATTTATTTTATTTATTTATTTATTTATTTATTTATTTATTTTTGCTATTTTACTTAATTTTTATAACAACCTTATGAAGTAGTACTGTAGGAACTAACACAATGAAGAATCAGTGACATCCCCCAAGGTTACATAGCTCTAATTGTTACAGAGCAGATTTGAAGCTAGGCCCTGGAGTCGGCATTATTTCCATAGTGTACTTACACTTTAATAGGTTGATGCGTACCTGAAATAGCCTTGTCGTCCTTCTCTGTCCACAGGCTGTGTTCATTTGTTATGACCTCCCATTTTGCACCTCCTCCATTCAACATTATCAAATAAATGCTTGTTCTTCACTGTCGTCAGATTTACATAGTCACTTAACAATTCCCACTGGTATCCAAATAGACGACATCAGCATGCGTATGATCAGGATATTGACTTACAAAGATCCACTTTAGGTGGAAGTCTTCAGGGACACTTAATCTAAGAGCAGGGAGCATATGTTTATAAATCTTACCTTTGAGTTTCATCTTCTTCCTCATAATGTCTTTGACATGTCAGCTGTAAAGCAAACCACAGAATCGCTGTACTTGAGTGAGGTGAAGATTTAATGCTGCTGCTCTAGTTCAAGTGGCTCTACCTAGAACTACAGTTGTGTTTTGCCAGTCACTGTGAAGTACACACACAGTGATTTAATGCAGCTTGGTTTATATTCAGATGCAGCTCTGCTCTAACATCTTGGAGTAAGCGGTGGGGTTGCTATTAAGACAAAGGACAATTCATGTAGTCACGAATAGTTTTCAGGTGAAGAAAACTAGAGTTTTCATTGAGAAATACATAAATCAGTTATTTTTAATTCTATAAACTATATAAAGAATTTTTATGATAGAAGTGTGCTTTAAATTTTAAATATAGACTTCCATTCAGACCAAGATGCAGGCTTGGTCTACCCCTCAACCTGAAACAACCCCCAAAATAGACAAAATATCTAAAGCAACAGTTTGAAAGGCCCTGGGCATTAGGCCAAGAAGGACAGTGATCCCTGAGAGAGGTGAAACAAATGAAGTAAGCACTACAATTGTCCTCAATTCCTGCCTTGAGAGTTTCTAGGTCATAGTATGGAGAAGGGGGACTCAGGCAGATCTGGGCAAACTCAATCAGTTGAGAAAACAAAGCTGATACAAGATCAACATGTGAGAATTACTGTAATGTTATTTCTATATACTGGCAATGGATAATCAGAAATCAAAATGACATAAACAATGTCATTTATAAGAGCATCAAAAGATGTAAAACATGTAGGTATAAACTTAACAAAAAATATGAAAGAATTGTACGTTGCAAACTATAAAGCAATATTGAGAGACATTAAAGATGTAAATAAATGGAGAGATATACCATGTTAATGACTTGGAAGACACAATACTGCTAAAATGTCAATTCTCCAAAAATTGATTTATAGATTATATGCAATCCCAATAAAAAATCCCAGCAGGCTTCTAGAATTTGAAAAGCTGCTTCTAAAATTTATATAGAAATGCAAAGGACCTGGCACTGTCAAAACATCTTTGAAATAGAAAAGCAAAGTAGAAGGACTCACACTATTTGTTTTTTAAAGTTGCAGTAATTAAGACAATGTATCACAGTAAAAACAGACCATTAGATCAATGGAACAGAATAGAATCCAGAAATTAATTCACACATTACAGACAACTGATTTTCCACAAAGGTTAAAATACAATTAATAGACTGTGTTTTCAACAACAACAACAACAAAAGATGAAAAAATTGGATTTCTATGTACAAAAAAAAATGGTTCATAAATTTAAATGTAAGACCTAAAACTATAAAATTTTTAGAATGCACAAGAAAAAAATCTTTGTGATCTTGGATTAGGTAAAGATTCTTAGACACAACCCCAAAGCACATTCCATAAAAATGAAGATTGATAAATTATCTTCATCAAAATTAAAACTTCTCTTTGAAAGACTCTACTAAGAAAATGAAAAAACAGCCACAGATGATCAAAAGGAAATATTTTCAAATGATACATGTGATAAAAAGTCTTACATCCAGAATAAAGAACTTTTAAAACTTAATAAGAAAAAATTCAATAATAAGCATTTAACCCACACAATAAAAAAATGGCAAGAGATTAGATTTGGATAGATGCTTCATTGAAGAGGATGTATAGATGGTAAATAAGTACATGAAAAGATGCTCATCTTCATTAGACATTAAAGAAATGCAAATTAAAACCACAATGAAATACTACCACATATCTATTAGGTTGGTATAAAATTAAAATACAGACCACACCAAGGATTGGTAAAGATATGGAGAAACTTGAACCCTCATCCACAGTTGGTAAAATGTAAAATGATCCAACCAATATGGAAGATACTTTGGCAGTTTCTTAAAAATATAAACATAACTCTCACATGATTCAGCAATTCCACAATTCCACTCCTAAATATTTACCCCAAAGAAATAAAGGTCTATGTCCATACAAAGACTTGTACATGAATGGTCAGTCATAACAGCTTTGTTTGTAATAGCCAAAACATGTAGTCCCTGCACCGGCACTATCAAGATCACTTGGGAACTTGTTAGAAATGCAAATTCTCATACCCCACCCTAGACCTACTGGATGAGGTTGGTTTATGGGTTTACCAGTTTCCCTTTGAACTGGGAATTATCCGAGCAATCTGAGATTAACAGACTTTTTGGGTAATTCTGATACAAGTGTAAGAATCACGACCCCCAACTTTATCCCATCACTTACCTCAGATGATGCTGGTACCCAAAACACACTTTGAGAACAACTACTTCAGAACAGTGCTTCACCAACTTCAATGTCCATGAGAATCACCTGGGATCTTGTGCAAATACAGATTCTGATTCATAAGTGTGGAAGGGTGGGGGCTTGAGATGATTCTGTATGTCTGATAAGCTCCCAGAGCTTATTGATTCTGCTGGTCCTGGAAACTGGTGAAGACCATCCTTGAAAACGCCCTAATTTCTTGAAAGCAGAGCACACAACCTCTCCTCAGTTCTGTCACAGAGAATTCATCAAATGTTACAATAGAATCTAGCCTTTCTTATTTTCTTCTTCTCTGGTACCTATGCAGTTTTAGAAGAGAACTAAAGCTCTTCCCTCTTCAGCAAAAAGAGATTCTGTTCTGGAATGTTCTCTTCTAAAACATTCTGACATTCCTTTAGAGCAGGGGTCTCAAACTCAACTCAGCATGTGGGCCGCAGAGCAAGATCACAGCCATTCGGCGGGCCGCACTAGGTCTACAAAAGGCAACTGTTACGCAACACTTTTCTCACTGCAGTTGAAAACAAAAAAAAATCAGTACAACAAGCACAATCGTACATGCAGTTTACTCAGTGTCACAAAACGACCAGAAACTGTAGTTCGCATCACAACTGCTGTTAACTAAACTAATATCTAGCTAGGATGCTAGAGAAATGAAAAATACAAGTAGGCCCCTAGGCTTACTTAATTTTATCCAAAATATTTTGAACTTCGTGGATTAGTCTGCGGGCCGCACAAAATTGTTCGGCGGGCTGCATGCGGCCCACGGGCCGTGAGTTTGAGATCCCTGCTTTAGAGCCTAGCCCAGAGGTTCCCGACATTAGATTCACCTATGAGCTTTTTTTTTTTTTTTTCCTGAAGCTGGAAACAGGGAGAGACAGTCAGACAGACTCCCGCATGCGGCCGACCGGGATCCACCCGGCACGCCCACCAGGGGCGACTCTCTGCCCACCAGGGGGCGATGCTCTGCCCCTCCAGGGCATTGCCCTGTCGCAACCAGAGCCACCCTAGCGCCTGGGGCAGAGGCCAAGGAGCCATCCCCAGCGCCCAGGCCATCCTTGCTCCAATGGAGCCTTGGCTGCGGGAAGGGAAGAGAGAGACAGAGAGGAAGGAGGGGGTGGGGGTGGAGAAGCAAATGGGCGCCTCCCCTATGTGCCCTGGCCGGGAATAGAACCTGGGTCCCCCGCACGCCAGGCCGACGCTCCACCGCTGAGCCAACCGGCCAGGGCCCACCTATGAGCTTTTAAAAATATTGATGCCTGAGCCCCATCCCAGAGACTTTGTTTTGCTTGGTCTGGCATGGGACATTCGCATCACTACTTGTAGATTCTCAATACATAGTAACTGAATGAAATATCTCTGTTGTAGCCTGGGACATTCACACCGCTACTTTTAAAGCTCCCCTGGCGACCTAACTGTGAGCCAGAACTTAGACTCCAGCTGATGAGCCTTACGTGTATCCCCAGACTCTCCCCTCCCTCTCTAATACCCATTCCACAGCTATTGAAAGTCACCTTCTATTCCCCAGACCCTAAGCCAATGTTCTGGGGATACCAAGATGAGTAAGTCTGCCCTCAGGAAGTTTATATTCTGGTGGGAGTGACAGACAAGTCAATACACAATTTTTACACCTATGATAACTACTACAACAGAGCTATTTCATTCAGTAAATATGTATTGGGAATCGACAAGTTTTAGGCACTAGGAATATTACAATGAACAAGACAGACATAATCCCCACCTTCATGGAACTCATATCCAATAGAAACCTCAAGTCACAAGGAACACAGAAGAGGGGCCCCAATCCAGATTAAGAATAATCAATAAAGGTCCCTCTAAGGTCCTGAAGCTTCTGTTGATTTTTACAACCTTGTATCATTCATGCCTGAGAAAAGGGGAGTATACTCCAGGCATAAGAGCAATATGGCAAAGGCACAGAGGCATGAAAGAACATTCAGAGAACTGACAATACCTTTGCTGAGGGTCTTCCCATAAGCCCAACCCTTGGAATCTAACAGCTTCTCCCTCCCTCCACCCCCATGCTTAAGGCATCATTCCCTCCTTTCCTTTAACAACACTCTCCAGGATTCCATCAGACATGCAGTTTTCTACTAGCCCATTCTATCCACTCAGAACTCCACAATTCTGGCACTGTTTGTGAGGGAGTCTCAGGCAAGAACCTGCCTCGTCCCTTCAGACCACGGCCTAGACACCCTCAGCCTTTTTTCTGCTACCTCCGCCAGAAAAGGCCTCCAGGTGGAGCCCTTTCACTCAAATCGCCTATTTGCAGACTCGCTCACCCATTTTCGGTTCCCCTAATTTCCTCTCCCCTGAATTTCCTCCCCACAAACCCCTGGACTGGAAGTATAACCATCTTTGCTCTAAGGAAGAGGATTATAGGAAGCATGTTCAAGTCACAAACCAGTTGAGTTGTGCAGTTTGCACCTTTCCCTTCGTTCAAGCAGCGCGGGTTCATTCTCAGTTCTCTCCGCCCCTTCCACAGCTCCTGTTGAAGGCCTCTGTCCTCCTACAGTGAGACTTCCCAACTCCACCCACCATGAAACGGATGCTCCCCACTCCCTGGTAAAGATTTCTTTTCACCCAGGCAATGCATGCGCAAAGAATTGTTTCCCGGATAATCTGACACCTGGATACATTATTTTAGAAAAAAAATTAAGATCCAACATACCAACCCTCTTCCTTTGTTCTCTGCCTACAAGAACAAGAATGATGTTTTCCTCACATAACGTGTGCATCCCCTCATGGAACAGCCATTTGAACCTGTTTTAACCATCACAGCAATCATTTCCTGACCATTTTCCTCGCCACCGAGGGCATCTCCATTTTTCCAGTCATGCTTAACACTCAGGATGGAAAATCAGCAGAAAGGTGGGGAGGAATTGTTACCAACATTCCTGAGAGCAGGAGCCATGCAAAGTCATCTTGGTATTCCACGTAGCAGTTAGCACAGTGCCTTGTCTAGTTCAGACAGATTAGTTTGTAACAGGCACAAATATAGCCAAATAAACAAACAAATAAATAAAACTATGGATTCTGATCTATTTGAAGAATGGACGCTGCAGCAAAAGAAGGCCAATTCCCAGCTTTCCCCTATAGTCCATAGAGATATTCACTACTTCCTATTGATTTCCAGTTACTATGGATGGGTTGAGAAGGTGATTCAATTGCTCTATCAGACAACATCTATTGAGCATATGCTGCCTAATGGTGCTATGGCACTGTAACCAGATGAAAAGTCCCATAGGGCCAATTAGACATAAGGGCTTACCCTACAAACAACATTTCTAACGAAGTCTTCCTTAACATGCCTATCCACCAACCTACAGGGCAATTGTGGTGGATTAATGATAACTGTCAGATTTTTGGTTCTATTTTTCCTTGTATCTGGCTGGCTAGAATGACTTGCTTGACCAATAGAATGTGATGAAAAAGATATCCCTGGACTTTCAAGACTAGGTCATAAGAAGCCTTGCTGCTTCCCACAATCCTCTTGGAAGAATTGCTCTGGAGGACGCCAGCCACTGCGTGATTACCTGAGACCACCCCGCTGTCCGGAAGCTGGAGCCGCGGAAGGCCACTTGGAGAGAGATAACTTACCAGCCCAGCTCCACAGGAGGAAAGAAACTTTCAGGTGACTCGAGTATCAGTTGTCATCTGATGGCAACTGAAAAAAAGATATCACAGGAGAACCAACTGAGCTCATCAAGCCCTGGAACCACCATAGATAATAATAAAGTATTTGTTCTTAGATGGTACATCTAACAACTATGATCAGGTAAGAAATCATCACTGGGGGAAGCTGGGGGAAGGGGACGCAGAAAGTATATGTACTATTTTACAACTAAATGTGAATTCTAAATTATGTTTTGCTATTAAAAATAAAGCACTATGCTCCCGTCCCCTCTGCCCCCCCCCCCCCCATCTGAAAAAGAGCCATTTTGAAAGAACTAAAGGCAGCTGGAGATTTCCCGAGCCATGTTCCAGATGCTGACAGAACCAGCACTGGCTGCCACCAACATTGGCTGGCTTTAAAAGCTCGGGGAAAGGCTATGATTTCCCACCCTCCCAATGCCAGTGACTCAGCTTCTGTCCTAATGCTTCTCTCATCACACGTGGGTCTCCTACCAAGGAAACACCCAACTCTTCTTTTTGTCTAACGAGGAAGGAGACTGCTTTAGCTTTTCATTTTTCGAAGACTGACATAATGATATGAACAGGCATGAAATGTCACTCAGCCAAAGGAGAGAGCTTTTCTCTGCTAACATTTTTTTTAAAATACCCCTTTTCTTTTGTTCAAAAAAAAAAAAATCTCATAACAAACAAGTGAAATCATGTCCTCATTTTGCTGTACTATGGAGCTGTTTCCCCTCTCCAGCTCTCCAGGGAGGCTGTGCCTCTCCCAGACAGCATCCCCAGAGAACAGACCTTGGCCTCACTCCCCAGATATGGCTTCCATCCCCTGTGATGTCCACTTGCAGGCTCATGGGTCATGGCAAGCGGCAACAGCCACTTTGAGTTAGAGAAGATGGGACATAGGGGGAAAAAATGAAGGTCTGATGAGGTCAATAGAGCAATCTACAAATAATTATTGGAGTGTCTAATTTTTCTCAACTCTGAACTAGTTACTGCTGGCATACAGAAGTGCGAGATAGAGACAAAAGACTATAGTGGAACAGCTATTGACTTCCAGGCCCTGGGCTGACATGCCAATTTTGTCATTTGCAATACGGCATTAGGCTAGTTTTTCTTTCTCTCTGAGGGGACAAGAATATTTTCCTTACCCATCTCAGGAGCTTACAAAAAAAATCACAAGTGAATGCAGTGCTTTGTCAACCACTAATAGCCAATGAAGGCTATTATTATCACATGCCATTGTGTAGTAGGAGGTCAGAGAAGGAAGAGGGAACTGGGCAGGAGCTGTCAGGGAGGACTTGATGGAGAACACTGGTCTAAAGTGGACCTTGGAGGAAGGAAAGGATTGGGAAAGGCAGAAAAGCCATTCCTCCCAAGGGGATTCAAGGGATTTGTATCCTGTGGGGGAGGGATGAAAGTAAGGAAATTTAACCTAACCTGGGAGAGGGGTTTTGATTGAGGAACCGCATGGAAAGTAAGTTTACGGAGATAAGGGAGCATCTAATTTTGAGGGATCCAGAAAAAGTAAAGACATAGGAAAAGGTGAAGATGCTGAGGGAAAGATGCTCATCAACTTCTTCTTACCTGCACCACACGACTAAATCTATCAGTTTCATTCTTCTGAAATATATATTGTTCAGGTCTATATTGAAAAATGCCATAGAAAACTACATTGGACAATGAAAATTATGACAATAATAATATAATCAGTTACATTGACAGATGTTATACATAGAAGAAGGAGCACTTTGAAAATTATTCTTTATATTCTCAGAAACAAAATGATCTTTATTCAGTTGAATGCCTTATAAAAGATGCAACAAAGCATCTTCCTAATTATAAGTTTCTAGGAAAGAAAACTTGCATCTCTCTCTTTTTCTTTTACACACTGATCTACCCCAGTACTAAATCAGCACAAGAAGAAAGGGCAGCATGTGTCCCTCCAAAGTCCTTCACCCAGATTGGCTAGAACCCCACAACCCCAATCTGTCATTTCCCCTAATCGTGGAACTATTTTTGGATGGGGGTATTCTAAGGTGGGAAATAAATTCCCTTACAGGTTAAAGACTATGAATCATGAAAGGATCTCTTTTTTTCTTGTACAATTATCCCTAATGTTTCTTTGGCATCATACTACTTTGGGGAGGGAGGGAACTCCTTTCATTTAACCTGTATTTCCTCCTCATGGAAAGAAAATCTCCAGAAAGAGTCTGTTTGAATGCTAGAGAAATGCAGGGATAACAAATGTAAGAGTGATCCAACCATATTATGGCTAATGACCATTTGAAAAGAATCACATAAGACTTCCAAAGCTGCTGATTCTTATGGCCCTTGCAAGAATAATCTGACAATGTTTCACAAAATTATGGCTATTCTTGCTAGTCAAATTACTGCTTGCAAACAACTACAAAGCCAAAATAAATCAAATGCTTTTAAAATGAGGAAAACTTGGTTGATGCCTCAAGACCTAAAGTCTGAGATTGTGTCTTGTTCTTTTTATATTCCTGTTACCTAGCACAATAAACATTTGTTAAATGAATACACAGAGTAAAATCTATTGATAATGGTAAATACATATCATAAAAATAAGAAAAGGTGATGAACTTCTGCATCCAACACAAAAAGCAAATGAAAATGATTAGCGAAGAAATCCCGTGTACGCGATGTGAGTATAATCACATCACCACTGAGAGCAAACATCAACTAACTTCCCACAATCCAAAAATAACTATGCTAGCTTCTTAGAGCAAAGTATATTTCCTATCCTGAGGGAGCTTACACATTATTGGAGAAAACAATACATGAACTTATTCAACAGAGATATTTGAAAACAATTATCTACATGCTGGCGTGAGAAAGGTGGTATGTCAGAAATTGTGCTGGCAAGTTGAAGACTAGGTGGGGTTGCTCAGGAAACATGAAATTCCTTACCATCAACTAGTGTTTATTGAAACTGATTCTTCCTGATCACAGGGAGAGAAGAAGATGAAGTTAAGACTAAGGTTGAGATTGAGAATAAAGTTGAACATAAAATGGCAATGAAGATGGATAATGAGGGTGGAGGCTGAAGAGAAGAGAGTAGAGAATGAAGCTGAGGTTAAGAAAGACTAGGACTTGGTCATCCATACATTCTGGGATATTCTTATAAAAGGAATAGTGAATAGATTTCTCGCCAGTACTTTAAGCAAATAACTCATCCATTTGAAATCCTGGTTTCCTTTTTTGTAAAATGAGATAAAAAGTCATTCCCCCATGTAATCACAATCCCATGCACTTTCTATGACCTAAGATGTGTTAGTATACATAAAGCACCTCCCACAGTGAATGGCAAAGAGTAGGTACTCAATAAGTTATGGCTCTCTTCCTCAAATATTTGTCTGATGAATCCTTTTAAGATAATTCTACAGGTTTTCTAATCTGTCCTTTGTCTCATTAATTGTCCAAAGCTGTTGGTCGCATGTGTGTGTGTGTGTGTGTGTGTATGTCAGAGACAGAATGAGGGACAGATAGGGACAGACAGACAGGAAGGGAGAGAGATGAGAAGCATCAATTCTTCGTTGCAGCTCCTTAGTTGTTCATTGATTGCTTTCTCATATGTGCCTTGACCGGGGGCTACAGCAGACCCAGTGACCCCTTGCTCAAGCCAGCGACCTTGGGCCCAAGCTGGTGAGCCTTGCTCAAACCATATGAGCCTGTGCTCAAGCTAGTGACCTCAGGGTTTCGAACCTGGGTCCTCTGCATCCCAGTTTGACGCTCTATCCACTACGCTACCGCTTGGTCAGGTTGGCTGTTGGCCCTTGCTCCAATTCCACCTCTAATTCACCAGATGACCTCAGGCAAATCTCATGTCTTCTCAGAGGTTGGGCTTTTCACTGATGAAATGGGGACAATAGCTTCTGTTCAATATACCCTTCAGGCTTATGAGGATAGCATATGTGAAAGTACCATGATATATATCAAGTACCCAACAAATCTAAGATATTATTAAAATTAGGTCTGTATGTGATATTCCTCAAAATAGTATGTCCATCACCCAGGGCTGAAGTGAGGCTAGAGAAAGACTAGGTAACTTTGGTGAACTAATTATTGCACAAATTCCCTGGGATTGTATCACCAGCTCTTCATGCTTCTGTGGGGACATTTGCACACCAAAGATGTTTAACTGAGCCTTTTAAATATTAAGTTGTAATTATAATTTGACCTTAGAAGAACAGAGGGAATCAAATAGTTCACAAGTATTTATCATACATATTCATATTATTGTTGTAAAAATGAACATAGCCTCTTACCTCAAAGAGTTTAGCAGTGGCCCTGGCCGGTTGGCTCAGCGGTAGAGCGTCGGCCTAGCGTGCGGAGGACCCGAGTTCAATCCCGGCCAGGGCACATAGGAGAAGCGCCCATTTGCTTCTCCACCCCTCCGCCGCGCTTTCCTCTCTGTCTCTCTCTTCCCCTCCCGCAGCCAAGGCTCCATTGGAGCAAAGATGGCCCGGGCGCTGGGCATGGCTCTGTGGCCTCTGCCTCAGGCGCTAGAGTGGCTCTGGTCGCAATATGGCGACACCCAGGATGGGCAGAGCATCGCCCCCTGGGGGGCAGAGCACCGCCCCTGGTGGGCGTGCCGGGTGGATCCCGGTCGGGCGCATGCGGGAGTCTGTCTGACTGTCTCTCCCTGTTTCCAGCTTCAGAAAAATGAAAAAAAAAAAAAAAAAGAGTTTAGCAGTGATTCCAAGTTAGTAGAAAAGATAAGGCCACCAATGATAAGATACATGCACACAGACATCCATATTTGGGGACACAGAGAGGCCAGGCTTATTTGCAGGTTAACAAACTGATTCATGGCCCAAGGCCCCAGGAAAATATTCTATCAAATTCCCCAAGAGGAGGGGGATTCAACAGTTACGAACATAGAATTCAGCTTTTGTTCACTTCCCCCAAACATGCTGAGAACAAATAATGGAGTTGATTTTTTCATGGGATAGTTAAAGGTTTCTTTTTTCTTGTTTTTGTTTTTATGTTACAGAGGTCTTTTATTTTGTTGTTGTTTGTTTACACTTCTTTTTTATTATTATTCATTTTAGAGAGGAGAGGGAGAGATAGAGAGGAGAGACAGAGAGAGAGAAGGGGGAGGAGCTGGAAGCATCAACTCCCATATGTGCCTTGACCAGGCAAGCCCAGGGTTTCGAACCGGCAACCTCAGCATTTCCAGGTCGACGCTTTATCCACTGCGCCACCACAGATCAGGCTGTTTGTTTACACGTCTTATGCAATGAATTCATAGAGAATAGGCTCTGGCAGCTCAGGCTCCTATCCCTTGGTTCTCACAAAGTGCTTCGCTGGGTGGAGCAGGCTGGCACTCCAGTTGAATCTGGGCACCCCTCTTTTTGGCATCCTTCTTTTTCTGGTCATTTTCTTTCATACTTTTCAGGAAGCTATCTCAGCCCTTAGACTGCTTAATATGTTCAATTAGTACATTAATTCTTCTGGCAAGAATCTTGCCCTTAACTTGATGTAGAAAATAAAATAAAAGAAAAAAGAGAATCTTGCCCCTAACTTGTTTATTTACAACAATGCCAATAGCATGCTGGGTAACACTGTAGACTCCTCCGGTTTTACCATGGAAATATATGTGGGACATTCCTTTTTCAAGAGTGCTCATTCCTTTGATGTCAACAATATCACCTTGTAGATTTGCATGTATGTGGCCAAAGGAACAACTCAATGTTTTCTAAAAGGCTTTGAGACCATGTAATGTGTGTTTCTTCTCTTTCCCTTGGGTTGGTCATTGGGTGAATTGCTAAAAGATGGCAGTTCTGGCTGAAAAAAGGCAGATAGTTACATTTTAAATTGAGCTTACATGGTGAAAATCATGTATGCTTGAAAAACTATGCTTGAAAATCCTTAAGTCAGCCATAAAGTAGATAGATGTGCCTCTTCTCTCACGTGCCTCTCTAAGACATCCCCATAACTCAGCCTAGTCAGAATCTTTATTGCGCTTGCAACACCTTAGTTGTTCATTGATTGCTTTCTCATATGTGCCTTGACCGCGGGCCTTCAGCAGACCGAGTAACCCCTTGCTCGAGCCAGCAACCTTGGGTCCAAGCTGGTGAGCTTTGCTCAAACCAGATGAGCCCATGCTCAAGGAGGCGACCTCGGGGTCTCGAACCTGGGTCCTCTGCATCCCAGTCCGACGCTCTATCCACTGCGCCACCACCTTGTCAGGCTAGTCAGAATCTTTAAACACCAGGATCATGCTCACTGCAGCAAAATGCTTCCAGTAAGACAGGCCCAGGGCACATGAGACCAAATGAGAGAAGAGCAGATTCACCTCTCTAGTCTCACTTCTTCTCCGAGTGGAATCACCTCATGCTAGTTAAGTTTTTGCATTTTAAGTCTCAACTCTCTTCTCAGGAAGAGTTTATTTGGCTCTTTGCAAAGAGGCAAGCCTTTTTCAAAAAGTCTCTTGTTAAAAAAAAATATATAATCTACAAACAATAAAACACATCTATCTTAAGTATATGGTTTGACGAGTCTGATAAGCGTATATACATCCATGGACTCATCACCACATGAAAGGGATAGAACATAACCGTCACTGCAGAGAGCTCTGTGTGCCCCTTTTGCAGTAAATTTCTACCCCTAATGCTAGGTAACTATTGCTATGTTTCTCTTTTCTACAACTTTCTAGAATTTCTTAGAAATAAAATTTCCTTTTCCTAGAATTTTATATAAACAGAATCATATAATATGTACTTTCATTTCTGTGGAAATGACCAATTAAACAAAGGTTTAACCTTTTTTTTTTTTTTTTTTTTTACAAAGACAGAGAGAGAGAGAATCAGAGAGAGGGATAGATAGGGACAGACAGACAGGAACGGAGAGAGATGAGAAACATCAATCATCAGTTTTTCATTGCAACACCTTAGTTGTTCATTGATTGCTTTCTCATATGTGCCTTGACTGCGGGCCTTCAGCAGACTGAGTAACCCCTTGCTCAAGCCAGCGACCTTGGGTCCAAGCTAGTGAGCTTTGCTCAAACCAGATGAGCCCGCTCTCAAGCTGGCGACCTCAGGATCTCAAACCTGGATCCTCCGCATCCCAGTCCAACACTCTATCCATTGCGCCACTGCCTGGTCAGAGATATAATACTTGCAGTAAGTGGCAAGGCCTTTGAATATAATATACAGGGAAAAAGGAACTTAGCGTTGCAATAAAGAAGGGAAGTTGCTCTATAAATATGGGACAATTTGCTTAATCCCATAAAATAGGAGAATCAATTAATAATCACACTCAGAGGACCTCAATAAGGTCAACTTTAGTAGCAGGACGGTTCAGGATGGGTCACTGTGGAAGATGAAGGCAGATAAAAACTATTAAGAAGGATGTGGAGGTAGGAAGTAGAAAAAGCCTGGGAATGAGTGTCAAACCTTATTTTCAGTCATGGTTGTATCACTGACAAAAAATATGACCTTAGATAATGCCTGTTCTGATCCTGATTTCATTGTCTATATAATAACTGGACTGCAGACGTGATTTATGTGTCGTTGCAGTATTAGACATAAGTTTCATGAGGGCAGGGGCTTTATATGTACTGTTGTGATCCTAGCACCTATCAAAATGCTAGCACTCAATAAATATTTGTTGAATGAATAAATAATCTAAGATCTCTTGTGACTCTGACATCTTATCACTTTTGTTAGAATCACTCGATATAATGTCGGTTCCTCAACTCTGGCTAGTCCCCCAATGAGTCTTGGCCCAAACTACACTTTTTGCCACACAACCTATGTACACATGGAGGCTAAAGGTTAGTCTTGCCCACCCATTAAAAGCCATTGAGACAAACACTTCCAATTACTAAGAAGCAGCAGCCTCCAGACTCCCAGAAGAGCCAGAGGTGCAGGACAAAATGGGAAATGATCTGGCCCTAGAATTTGTGGCAGTACAATTAATGGCATACAGGTCTTTTAATGTGGTACACTCAGTGGACAAATAGGGCTGAAAGATCAGGTGTGTGACCTTCTAGAGTTACTAAGATGGTTGTAAGTATAGTTTTCCCTGGCTTGACGGCTTTCATTATGAAAGTTTGGCAGGTTCTACCACATGACAAAAGCCCTATCCCAAAGGTCGCAAACTCCAAGACCTTTAGGGGCTGGATAAGTAAAGAATGAAGTATGTTAAAAAAAGTATGCCAATATGGAATGTGAGAAGTATGGTGATCTCAGCAGGACATGTTGAAACTAAAAAAATAAATAAATTGTATTCAGATTTTAAAATGATTTGCTGGGAAAAAAAATATTGCTTCCAGAATTAAGTCCCTGGGTTTGCAATTCAGGTGTTACTTCGTGATTGTATTCCTGATGGCAGGATCCTCGCCAGTGGCAGCTCTTTGAAAAGCCCGGGGCACACAGTTAGAGCTTAATGAATACTTTTTGAATTAACTGATGTGGTGATGGTCTGGGGTTTTATTGGGTTGGAAAATCTGATGGAGTGAGTCCAGTGGTGGGATTTAGCCAGTTCGCACTGACTGGTTCAGCAGAACCAATACCTAATTTTTGTTGAGTTCGGCAAACCAGTTGCTAATATGGTGCTTGTAATCAGGGTTCTCTCTAAAGTGGGCGCCTGGGCAGCCACCAATGTGGAAATCACAAACTTACATTCCTTACTCTTTTATAATGTTCATCTGCGCAACAGTGTACTCTAAGTGCCTGTAGTAATGTTCATTTCGTCCGTAGGTGAAACAATTGCAAATGAGGACGCCAATCAGGAAGCAATATGGAAATATCTTAAATAACAGTTTTATTATTTTTGTCAGGTATTATTTAATATTTTTCCATTAATATTTTAAAGCTCTTTCTTATAATATAATCTAGTTTTCTGTACCTCTTTTATTGTTCTTATTTAAGTATTAAATGCATGAAATAATAAATTAATTTTTGATGTATCCTTTTTTATATTTAAAACAGTCATTAGGGCAGAGAACCGGTTGTTTAATCATTTGAATCCCACCACTGAGTGAGTCTCTCTTATCATCTCTTCTCTCTACCTTGCTTCTCAGTAAAGTGCTAGTTTCGATGCCTGGCTGTTCATTCATTTCCACACTTTCAGCTTGGCAACCTTGAAGCAAACTTGACTGCAGTGGACTCAAAACACTCCAGTTCTCATTTGTCATCTCTGTCTCTCTGCCTCCTTCTCTCCCTCTCTCCCTCCTCACCATGACCTTATATTCTCAGGATAGAAGCTGGGTCATTCTATTCCTCATTCCCCCATTTTCCTTCATGATTTTTGACCCTTGTATTTCAACTTGATCTTTCTTTTTTTATTTACTTTTATTGATTTGAGAGAGAGAGAGGAAGGGAGAGAAAGAGACTGAGAAACATCGGTCTGTTCCTCCTCCTATGTGCCCTGACCTGGGCGGGATCCAACCAGCAACATCTGCGTGTCAGGACAATGTGCTAACCAACTGAGCTCTCCAGCCAGGGCTTCAGCTTTCTCTTTATTTCTTTTCTTTTTTTTTTTTTTTTTTTTTTGTATTTTTCTGAAGCTGGAAACGGGGAGAGACAAGTCAGACAGACTCCCGCATGCGCCTGACTGGGATCCACCCGGCATGCCCACCAGGGGTGACGCTCTGCCCACCAGGGGGCGATGCTCTGCCCCTCCGGGGCGTCACTCTGTCTTGACCAGAGCCACTCTAGCGCCTGGGGCAGAGGCCAAGGAGCCATCCCCAGCGCCTGGGCCATCTTTGCTCCAATGGAGCCTTGGCTGCGGAAGGGGAAGAGAGAGACAGAGAGGAAGGAGAGGGGGAGGGGTGGAGAAGCAGATGGGCACTTCTCCTGTGTGCCTTGGCCGGGAATCGAACCCGGGACTTCTGCACGCCAGGCTGACGCTCTACCACTGAGCCAACCGGCCAGGGCCTATTTTTTTTCTTTTTAAGACTTTCTTTGTTGATTAGAGAGAGAGAATAGTTGCTTCTCATATGTGCCTTGACCAGGCAAGCTTATTGTTTTGAACCAGTGACCTCTGTATTCAAGGTCGATGCTTTATCCACTGCACCACCACAGGTCAGGCAGCTTTCTATTTCCTTTTTTTTTTTTAATTTTTTAAAAAATTTTATCTATTCATTTTTAGAGAGGAAGCAGAGAGAAAGAGAGAGAGAGAAGGGGGGAGAAGCAGGAAGCATCAACTCCCATATGTGCCTGGACCAGGCACATACGTCCAGGGTCTCAAACCAGCGACCTCAGTTTTGGAGGTCAATGCTTTATCCACTGCGCCACCACAGGTCAGGCAACTTTCTATATTTCTTAACCCTTCAAGTTCATGCATTTCTTTCTATTAAAAAGAACTAGCCAGTAAATCTATTCACACAAAGGTATTCATGACTTAATGTGTTTCTTCTCTTAAGAATGTTTAGTTCCGAAAGGTTATGGCAATACTGAACGCAAAGTAATATACCCAGGTAACAACAACACAAAAAGCTGACCTTCTAGGTGACTCTTAGATCACAGGACCACTTTGACCTTACCAGTGGAATAAAGTAAAAAAAGAGCCAGGCAAACTTCCCATTATGGAGTAGGACGAACAAAGCTGACTTGGCGGAAAGTTTAGTAGCTATTTACTTAGGTTCGCATTCCAATTTTGTTTCTTACTAGAAGGTCTTGGGCAAATTACTTAACATGTCTTTGACTCAGTTTTTTTTTTCTTTCTTTCTTTCTTTGACTCAGTTTTACCGTCTCTAAGATGGAGATAATAATATGTAGTACCTACCTCATAGGTTGCTGTAAGAGTTAAAAGAGTTAATATATCAAAAGTCCAGGAAGAGAGTTTGGCACATACTAAGGATACATTGGGAGTTAACTATTTTTGTCTGCATACTAGGCAGTTCTTACTTCATAGTGTTGGAGAATTAGAAGAGTACTTGTATTAGCGCACTTAGCACAGTACTTAGCACGTAGTAAATGCTCAATAAATTCCTATAGGCTGAATTATGACCCTCAAAAATATCCAGATCCTAATCTCTGAAACCTGTAACTGTTTTTTTATGTGGAAAAGGAGACTTTGGGAGATTCCTCTGAATTATCCAAGTGGACCTTAAATGTAGTCACAAGTGTCCCATAAGAGGGAGGCAGAAACTCACTAACAGCAACAAAAAACAACCCATTCCAAAAATGAACAAAGGACTTGAAAAGACATGTATCTGAAGAAGATAAACAGCCAATAAGCACATGAAAAGATGCTCAACAGCACTGATCATTAGGCAGTCGCAAATCCAAACTATAAGATAGTACCTTAATCACACACCCATTAGAACAGTGACTATCAAAACAACAAAAAGTAACAAGTGTTGGCAAGGATATAAAGTAATTGGAACCCTTCTGCAATGTTGGTGGGAATGTAAAATGTGCAGCTGCAGTGGGAAACAGTGTAGCAGTTCCTCAATAAATGCAAAATAGAATTGCTATATGATCCCACAACTCCACTTCTGGATGTATACCCAAAAGAATTAAAAGCAGGGTTTCAAAAAGATATTTGTTCATCCATGTTCACAGCAGCATTCTTCATAACAGCTAAAATGTGGGAGGAACCCAACTGTTCATTGGCAGATTAATGGATAAGCAAAATGTGGAATATACATATAATAAAATATTATTCAGTCTTGAGAGATCAAAGGGACCAGAGGAAAAGAGGACAGAGGGAAAGGGGATGATAGGATGGGATAAATCTGAAGGGAAGGGGAGAGGGCTCAATGGAGAGGGGGGCAAGGGAGATGTTGAGGGGAATACGGGGGGAGGGGGATGCATTTGGGGCAACACTAGAATCTATGTAAACACAATAAATTAAAATCAATTAAAATATATTATTCAGTCTTAAAAACAGTATTTCTGATATATGTTACAACATGGATGAAACTTTGGGGACATTATGCCAATGATATAAAGTGAAATAAACTAGCTGCAAAATGACTGTATTATTCCATTTATATGAGATACTTAGAGTAGCCAAAATCATAGAGACAAAAAGAAGCATGGTGGTCGCCAGGGACTGGGGTGGGAGGAAATAAGGAGTTATTATTTAATGGGTATAAAGTTCCAATTTTTGCAAGATGAAAAGAACTATGGAAGGATGGTGTGATGGTTGCATAACATTTGAATATATTTAATACCACTGAACTGTAAAATACATATAACATATGTTATATGTATTTTACCACAATAAAAAAAACATTAGGGGAATAAAAGGAAGCAAGGGGAGATTAGACTACAGTGGCAGAGGAAAGCAGATGCAAAGCAAGATGCTATGCTACTTGTTTTGAAGATAGAGGAAGGGGCCACAAGCCAAGAAATGCTGTGAGCCCTCAGAACCGGATGAACCAAGAACACATTCTCCTCTGGAACCTCTGGAAAGAACAGCCCTGCTGGAATTTTGATGTTAACCCCGTAAGACTCAATTAGAACTTCCGGTTTCCAGAAATATTAAGAGAATGAATTTCTGTCATTTAAACCTCTAAAGTTTGAAGTTTGTTACGGCAGCCATACGAAACTAATACAGAGAGCTTGTTTCGTCCTGAATCTCCTTTGTTTATCTCCTTGGGGATAAACAAAGATATGAACACGTTTGGGAAAACACGTTTTTTGGATCTCTAGTGACCATTGGTGGAATTCAGTTAAACTTTCTTTTGCCTTAAGTTTGCCAGGAGGTAAGGAGCTGACACTTCCAATCTATTTGCAGCCACGCAAGAGTCAACAGCAAAAATTGTCATTTGTGCAGTTTTTTTTTAAACAATGAAGTTTATTTCTTTTCTAAATGCATCAGCAGGGCCAGTGAAGAAGGTCTGGAAAGCGATAGCTAAGATTAGCTTCCAACCTCCCCACTGAGACCTTGAGGGGCTGTCAGCTCTGCACAGAACAGCAGCAAACCCTCACGCAAATGGCCTATAAAAAAAGGCCTTGTCAGAGGCACCTTGACCTGCAGGGCTTCTCTGGTACTCGGATTCCCAGCGGCCCTCCCAGGGTTACGCTCCCTCGCATGATGTATTTCCCCTGCCTTTTTTAGAGCTGCATTATGCTTGCTCCAGGAAACAGCCTCTTCCTTCTCATAAACACAGCCTTGGGTTCCCAACCAAGCGCTCTGCCACTCCACGGCTCCTTGTCCATCCATCACACCTTGCTGTCACCCTGGCCATGATTGTGGAAAACTGGTCCAATTCCAGAGGTGAACCCAGGGTGGGGAGAAGGAAGGGGAAAGCCCTGGGAGCAGCTGAAGGTCACACACGCCCCAGTTCCAGCTCACTGATAAGTTCCCTGGAAGCGGCTGGCCTGCACAGTGAGCAAGCCTTTCCGATGACCCAGAGGGTATGATGGAAAATCTTGATAAGGTCACCACCAGAGCTAGGCTTGGCGTCTTCACTCCCTCAGCTGAGTGTGCCGTGTCCAGAGACAGGAGAGAAGAGAGACCCCATGAATAGCCTGAGAAGATGTAGTGAAAAACCCTGGCTCCTTGTAAGCAAGGTGGAAATGACTAAGGGTGTGTTTGAAAGGTCATCAAGACCCACCCCATATATGATATATGCTCCATTGCTTCTGGCAGTGCGGCTGGAATTACCACCAATGGCTTAAAAAGAGGTAATATTTTCTGAGTGCTTATCATGTGCCAGGCACTGTTCTCGGTACCTCATTTAATTTTCTCCATCATCAAGTAGCTACCACTTTGCCCTATTTTACAGGTGAAAAAAAACTGAGGTACAGAGATGTTCCGTAAGTTGTCAAAGGTCACGGAACTGAAATTCAAACCCAGGGGGTAGCCCGGTGTTCACATTTTTTCCCCCCATATTGTATCCTGCTTCTCAGGGACAGCTAAACATTGAAATCAGGTCTTCCCACCATGAGTTCACACCTGGAGTTGGAAGTCCTCTAAAATCACAACCAAAGACACTGAGAGCACTTTTAAAGTGCTGAGATGTTCTATACCAGGATGTGAATAGTGACTATCCAGGCATAGACTGTGTAAAAAATTTATTAAGCTGTATGCTAAAGATTTGTGCACTTTCCTATATGTATGCCACCTTCGTGAAACACATACTTGATCTATCTATCATCTATCTATCTATCTATCTATCTATCTATCTATCTATCTATCTTACCTTATCTATCTGTGATCTATGTATCATCTATCATTACCAAGATCTTCCCTATTAATATTTTGGAGCACACAGCTGTAGAGGGCAAAGAGTCTTGTATTATAACTTCTTGCCAATATTTTTATTTAGCAAGGTGGTTTAAATGAAAAATAGCAGATTTGAATATACTCTGTACTTGCAAGAGAATAGCAGCTGGGACTTGGAGCAGCAGGAAGAGAGGAGGGAGTGCCCCATTCCTTTGCTGTGGGAGTGAGCCAATTTCCTTGTAGAGGAACATAAAGTGATGATGGAGGGATTTATGCTTATTTTGTCTCTACTTGACCCCATTCATAACCCTTCAATGTGATTTCCACCCCTTACTCAGTTCAGTAGCACACTCAGCTCTCATCAACACCCAATGGCCCTTTCTCAGTTCTCATTCTTTTCTACCATCCTGCAACCTTTGGTCTATTGATTAGCCCTCTGCCTTTCTTGGTGGCAGAATCCCACCCATTCTCTATTCCCATTCTCTCTCTCTCTCTAGTGTTTCTCTTTTTTCTTTGTTCTTGTTTTTCTCCTTCCTTCTCTTGATGACCCTACCTATGACCTCATCTTTGGTCTTCTTCACTCTCTCTGTCTCCACCTATCTCCTACCATGGCCTCTATCTACCATCACTTCTACTTCAACAATTCCTAACTCTATAGCCGTACACATTCCATTCCTGAGCTGCAATTCTGAATCTCCAAATGACCACTTGACACCTCTCTCTAGATATTTTCCCAAGGCAATGTGCCAAACCATCAGGCACTGTCCTCTCTTCCCCATAATCATCCGGTACTGTCCTCCCTTCCCCCAAATCAGCTTTAAGCCCAAATTCTTCCTCTCAACTAAGCGCAAGTCTTGGCATCTTCTCTGATGCCTCTTCTTCTTTCCAAGTTCCAGAAAATTCCCAAATCATTTTAGATCTCCCTTTGCAAAATCTTCCCAAGAACTTCCTCCCCAAAAACAGTCCCTCATGTGCTCACCTCCAACTCCAGGTGGAACAGTCAGAGATTGGTCTTTGGAAAGGTAGTTTTTCCCAAAATAAATTTCTCTGAAGCCCAGAATTCCACATCACAATTCATCACTGTGGTGGGAGTATATATCGCTATAACCTTTTTTAAAATTTTATTTATTTATTTATTTATTTTTACAGAGACAGAGAGTGAATCAGAGAGAGGGATAGACAGGGACAGACAGACAGGAACAGAGAGAGATGAGAAGCATCAATCATTAGTTTTTCGTTGCAACACCTTAGTTGTTCATTGATTGCTTTCTCATATGTGCCTTGACCGCGGGCCTTCAGCAGACCAAGTAACCCCTTGCTGGAGCCAGCAACCTTGGGTTCAAGCTGGTGGGCTTTTGCTTAAACCAGATGAGCCTGCGCTCAAGCTGGCGACCTCGGGGTCTCGAACCTGGGTCCTCTGCATCCCAGTCCGATGCTCTATCCACTGCGCCACCGCCTGGTCAGGCTCACTATAACCTTTTTGGTGCATAATTTGGCAATACTTATTAAAATCTTAAATGCTTATAGACTATTTTTAAAATAAAAATTTAAAAGAAGAGGGGAAAAGAGTAGGAAATAAAGCCTTCAAGAGAAAAAGTAGAGATAAAATAACAAAAGATTTTCAATAGCAGATTGGTTGATTACCCTATGGTCTAGTCATACAGTGAAATACTATGTAGAAGTATATTAAACAACAGTAACAAAAAGTGCTATTGGATAGGGTGATGGGTGCAGAAGGATGTACAGAATACTGCCATCTGTGCAAAAGGCAAAAAGGAAGAAAAAGAATATGTATTTATTTGCTTGTATGTGCACAAAATAATTCTGAAAGAAACAGCATGAAAAAACGTAACATTGGTTGCCCCTAAGAAGGAAACTAGGGGAAAGAGTTGTACCTTTTGAAAACTTGTGCCTTTTTGAAATTTGAAAAACATGAATTTGATACTGGTTCAAGCAAATAAAAATTACAGTTAAATAAATGCAAAATATACTGAAACAGAAAAGGGATGATGTGGAGCCAGGTCAGTAAATTATCACCCAAGGGAATTTTTTAAGGGAAAGAGCAATCAGAATGACTTGTAAGCCTATTTTTTTCTCTTTTGTTATTAACTTTATTTGGGTGATATTGGGCCCTGGCCGGTTGGCTCAGCGGTAGAGCATCAGCCTGGCGTGCAGGGGACCCGGGTTCGATTCCCGGCCAGGGCACATAGGAGAAGCGCCCATTTGCTTCTCCACTCCCCCCTTCCTTCCTCTCTCTCTCTCTTCCCCTCCCGCAGCCAAGGCTCCATTGGAGCAAAGATGGCCCAGGCGCTGGGGATGGCTCCTTGGCCTCTGCCCCAGGCGCTAGAGTGGCTCTGGTCGCGGCAGAGCGACGCCCCGGAGGGGCAGAGCGACACCCCGGAGGGGCAGAGTGTCGCCCCTGGTGGGCGTGCCGGGTGGATCCCGGTCGGGCACATGCAGGAGTCTGTCTGACTGTCTCTCCCCGTTTCCAGCTTCAGAAAAATACAAAAAAAAAAAAAAAAAGTAAAATCATACAGGCTTCACATACACAACTCCATAAAACATCATCTGCACACCGCCTGCACACCGCATCATGCATGTTTCCCGCTTTGCCCACCTCCACCTCCCCCACCCCTTTCTCTCTGGCTAGCATCACACTGTTGACTGTGTCTGTGTGGAATGTATATATAAAGCCTATGATTCATATTCTTACAACGAGTCTACCCAGTGAGACTGCTGGGAATAACATATTTTGTATTGACTTACCTCGGCATGGGTTTTAATGATAGGTTTGGAAACTAGGGTTCTAGCTTTACATTGCCCTGGTAGGGCAATGGGAGGTGAGGTGTTCCTCCATCAGTCTTCTTTATACTCACTCTGTGACCCAATCTTCCAAGACCAGGCCTTTCCCAAATGTTTAAAACTTTATCAAAAAGGTCAAAGCTGATGAAGCAACTTGGATGCAGTTTGCCTTGGTGCATCTGTGAGTACATGATCCACTGATCAGATTGCCTCTGAAAGTAGCTTTTCCCTCAAGATCCAGACTTCTGGGCTTCCTCTCTTCCCTTGGGAGATGTGTGTTCAAGGATCTGGAGCCAGCTGTACATTAGGCCAGGCGAACACTGAGCTCAGAGAGTGCTTGCTGGAGCAAATATGGGGTGACTGGCTGGGAGGATTTTTTTTTTTTTTTTTTGCACATGACAGGCTTGAATAAGTTCCAAAGTGTCTTCCAGTTCTGTCATCCTGCTGTTCTGGATGCAGGCTTACCTCCATAGCTGGGGTGATTATGGAGTTAGCTGAACATCTAAGACATATGTAACTTAATTGATTTTCTTCATCCTCTTATACATGTGAGTCTTTTCTGAAATAAAAATTGACTGTTAAGATTCAGAATTTAAGCTCATACCATAGTCTTACCTTTGTTTTTTGTTTTTTAGTTTGTTTACCTCCCAATTATAAGAGTAGTGACACATAGCAGAATAGAGAAAGCTGAATCCCAAGATAGTGGTGGGGAAAGCTAAGAATCAATCCAATTTTTACCATGAAATCCTCAAAAATCTCAGAACGGGTAGTACCAGGCAGGAGACTGGAAGATTCTTTCCTGAGAATTTGAGCAGCCCAAGAGAAAATACCACATGATTCTGACATCAAGTTTCTATAACAAACAGCTCACTCAAATCACCATGTAGTGAAGGTCAGAGTCCAAAGTGCCACTCCTGCTCTCAGAAGTTTTTTTTGTGTGTGTATTTTTCTGAAGCTGGAAACGGGGAGAGACAGTCAGACTCCCGCATGCGCCCAACCGGGATCCATCTGGTACGCCCACCAGGGGCGACGCTCTGCCCACCAGGGGGCGATGCTCTGCCCCTCCGGGGCGTCACTCTGCCGCAACCAGAGCCACCCTAGCGCCTGGGGCAGAGGCCAAGGAGCCATCCCCAGCGCCCGGGCTATCTCTGCTCCAATGGAGCCTTGGCTGCGGGAGGGGAATAGAGAGACAGAGAGGAAGGGGGGTGTGGAGAAGCAAATGGGTGCCTCTCCTATGTGCCCTGGCCGGGAATCGAACCCCAGGCCCCCACACGCCAGGCAGATGCTCCACCGTTGAGCCAACCGGCCAGGGCCTCTCAGAAGTTTTTATCATCACTTTAGGTGCCCATTCTTAGTCATTCTAGTATTGCCAGACATCTGAGGAAAGCCATGATATTAAAATACAAAGGCAAAAAGAAAATGTAACTTGAAAAAAACATCAACTATGCAGAGAGAAGAAAACAAAACAAAATAAAATGATCAATATTACCTTCAGAAAAATAAGAGAAGTTATTGCAGAAATAACTTCTGCAATAAGTTATTCTGGAAATAAGAACAAGATTTGTATTACAACAGAGTAACATTCATAGGACAAAATTCAAGGGAACTTTTGAGAATTAAAAACATGGCAGCAACAATGTAAAGCTCAGTTATTAAGCCAGAGGATGCTGTGGAGAAAATCTCCCAGAACGATGAGCAAAAAGTGAAAGAAGTTAAAAAAAGAAAGAATGAAAAGAAAATAATGGAGAATCTGTATTAAAGATCCAATATTTAAATAATAGAAGAGAGAAAGAAGAAAACAGAGAGAATAAAAACCAATGAAATAATCCAAGAAAAAAATTCCCAAACTGAAGGACATGAACTGGTAGAGTAAAAGGGTGCACAACAGGCGAACACAGATCCACAGTAAGGCATGCTGTCACAGAATTTTATAACGATCGGGCGAAAAGAAAAGTTTCTACAAGGTTCCAGAGAGAGAACACAGGTGATTTAGAGAGGAATAAAACTTCTTTTTTTTTTACATTTATTTTTATTTTTTAGATCTTATTCATTTCTAGAGAAGGAAGAAAGGAGGGGGGGGAGAGAGAGAGAGAGAGAGAGAGAGAGAGAGAGAGAGAAGGAGGGAAGAGCAGGAGAAAGAGAAGGAGGGAAGAGCAGGAAGCATCAACTCCTGTATGTGCCTTGACCAGACAAGCCAAAAGTTTTGAACTGGCGACCTCATCTTTCCAGGTTGACGTTTTGTCCACTGTGCCACCACAGGTCAGGCGAGGACTAGGACTTCTTAACGCTAACGAAGAAGCTAGAAGACAATGAAGCAACATTTTCCAAATTTGGAAAATAATTTATTTTCCAAATAAGAATTCTAGATACATATAAATGATCAATCAAATATGAAGGTAAAATGAAACTCATTTTAAGATATTCAAAGTCTCAAACTGTTGAATTCCCACACACCCTTCCTTTAAAACAAACAAACAACAACAACAAAAATACCAAAACAAAACCATCTTGGAAATAGTGACCCTACAAAATAAAGCAATATGCCCTGGCCGGATAACTCAGTTGGTTAGAGCATTGTTCCAATATGCCAAAGTTGTAGGTTTGAACCCAGGTTAGGGAACATACAGGAACAAATTAATATTTTTATCTGCTCTCCCCCAGTGCCTCTCTCTCTCTCTCTCTCTCTCTCTCTCTCTCAAATCAATCAACAAATTAAAAATAATAATAATAAAGTAATAACCATGAAGAGAACATGGGATGCAGGAAACGATAAGCTAACCTAGGAGAAGGCCGAAGGGAATTCCTAAGAGAGCATTGGAGATCCCAAGGGAACAGCTTGCCCCCATTGAAGAGGACAGCCAGTTCAGACTGAGCCGTGAGATTCCCGGACAAGCCATCCTGAGAACTATCCTCACCTGGACTTCCTCCACCACTGCCCCATCTTCTAAATCTAAGGACAGAGTTCCCAGATAAGCCTGGCCCAAAACCTTTTCTACACTCATTTGCCCTGACAATGTGTGGCTCCAATTCTAGCACAGGCTCTCTCTCTCTCTCTCTGAAGAGAGATGTCTTCAGCATGCACCAACTGAAGACATTTATTTTACTCCATGGAAGTCTTTTTGAATCTACTCATGAATGTTAGAGGGACTCTAGAGGAGCTTAGAAGCAAAACACACAGAGCAGCGCATTCCCATTGCCCACATGTCTACTGACTATCCTGTCTCTGTCCCACACTACAGCCCAGCTAGTTTTCCGGGTTCCAGAGCCTTAGACTTGCAGACTTATCTAGAGTCTTGCCCATTGAGGTCTCCCAAATGGTTCAGGTGAACTCTCAGGAAAGCTGCAGTAGGACTATAAACCAGAGACTCTGTATACATACCCTCCTCTGGGCACCTCCATCTCATAGTGGCAATATTGTCCTTTCCTCACACAGTTAGTTTTGTGATTGACACTCAGTTTTTCCCCTCAAATTAAGCAACATGGTACTTAGGAATATATACACATGTTAAAAAAAAAAACCTCTAAAGACATACTTAGTACTAGCTGGGTGGGGAGAGAAGGCATACACTTGGGAAGGGTCATACAAGAGATGTCTAAGTACCAACGTTTAATCTCTTTACCTGGGTGATGAGTTCATAAGTGCCTATATTGTTGTTGTTGCTGTTATTATTAAAATAAAACAAATGTATTTTAGACATTTATATCTAGGTATTTAGTACACAGGCACATACACAATAATTTTATAGAAGAAACAATCTATAATCCAACACCTAGATGCAATGTGTTAGTATTTTAAATTATTTTCTGTCATCCGTTTTTCTGTGCATTTTATATCATTGAGATTATACTGACATATACCTTTTTTTGAGAGCCTGTTTAACATAAGCACATTATGTTCTTAAATACTTTGCATATTTATCATTTTAAGAATTATTGTAATATTGCACAGAAACTCTTCGCTGCTTCAAAGAGCATAGCTCCTGGTAATGACAGATTGAATCTTTGTGCTAGTAGAAGCTTGTACCTGAAATGCTTCCAGGGTAATCCAGAATTTCCTCCCAGCACCCGTTCACTCTGTCAAAATCCCACCCTACGGCAAGGCCCAGCTAAAATTCCACCACCTCCAGGAAGCCTGACTACCATTCAGGGAAACCTCCTTTTTTAATCTGTTATCTAGTCTGCCTCTTTTTATAGCTATTTGCATTCATTTATTTTTCCTCTGGAACACTATAAATTCTTGGGAACAGAGACCTATGTCTAGAGGCCCCAGAAAATACTAAGTGCTCCATAAGTAATAAGTAAATAAATTTGAAAGCTTGCTTTTTTATTTTTTGCTTCCATATCCTGCATTACCAGTAGTGTTTGTCTATATAATTAAGTCACTTATGGGCTTTCACCCAAATTGAAGGTTCTCAAATGGAAACACATTCTGTTTGTCCATAATTGCCACATCCAGAAATTGGGAACATGACCACCCCTGTTGTCCCTGTTAATAGATTTGATATGTGCTTTGAGGGTTGGATTAAAGAATGTTTGTGCTCTAAAAACAATTTGTGTTTATTGAGGGCCTATTATGTGCCAGACACCAGCTTGAGTAGTTTACATGAATCTGTGATTTAGTTCTCACTGAAACACTAGGAGAAAGAAAGCTATTTTGTTTCTTCATCTTACACCTGAAGAAACTGAGTCACTTGCCCAGAGTCAGCCAGGTTGTGTATGGAGGAATTAGGACTCCAGCCTACATCTGCCTGAGGCTCATGTTCTTCATTTCCAGACAAGGCTGCCTTCTCAGAAATAAAAGTGTAAAATGTAAATCTTGATCTCCAACTCTCACTTCCATATTGCAAATCTAGTTGCCTACCAAATAGCTAACACTTGTGAATATATATTTATTTTAAAAAATTTTTAAATTGATTTTAGAGAGACAGAAAGGGAGAGAGAGAGAAAAGAAGTCAATTTATTTTTCCACTTATTTATGCATTCATTGGTTGATTCTTGTGTGTGCCTGACTGGGAATCAAGCCACAACCTTGGCCTATGGAGGTGATTCTCTAATCAAATAAGCAACCTGGCCAGGGTTACATATGTTGATAAATACAAAAAAATAATGGATAATGTTTAAGAGAAAGATGTTTCTTTTAAACATCAAGATAATGTTTAAAAGAAATCCATAATTTCACACCTAACAAATACTATCATTTTAGAGTACTTTCTTCCAGTCTTTTTTCATATGTGTATACCTTTTTAAAAATTCTCAGACAGTTGATATGTGCTTTTAAGCAGAAGAGTCTTTTTAGTGGTAAAGACAACAGTGGCACCAATGACAAACATCAGCTGTCCCACAGCCTTCTGGGGTCCATCTTACATCAGATGGAAACCTGGAAGTATGACAAATATAAGTGTAATGAACAAGCAGTTGATTTCCTATACACTCAAACATAGCGTGTGTGCAGAAGGGGGCTCCAGAATGAGAAGAGGGGGTGGACCTGAATAGGTTTGTGCTTTGAGTTATCATATCTTATATCTATAGCTACTGACTATGCAGTAAAATGCAAAATATAATTTACTAGAAAATGTTGAACTTTATAGCTGATTTTTAATTCTTAACGGTTCAGTTGTTGGAAGTCCATTTTTCTGGGAAAGACATCAGGCAAATGTTTCTCTTGCAGGCAAAATAATGGTCTCAAAGATGCTTATACCCTAATCCCTGGAATTTGTGAAACTGGTACCTAACTTGGCAAATTTGCACTGTGATTAAGGGTACAGACCTTGCTATGGGAAGATTATCCAGGTGAACCCAAACTAATCACATGAATACTTAATTTCCAAGCTGTGGTCAAAGAGGGACTTGACTACGGGAAAAGGGCCAGAGAGGGAACCAGGGAGATGGCAGCCGAGAAGAACTTAGCCTGTCACTGCTAGCTTTGAAGATGGCACTTGGGGACTATGAGCCGATGGATGCAGGCAGCATCTAGACACTGGAGAAGGCAAGGAAATGTATTTTCTCTAAAAGCTTCCAGGAAGCCTAACACTTTGATTTTAGCACAGTGAGACCCATGTTATATTTCTGACCTATATAGAACTGTAAGGTAACAAATTTGTCTTGTTTTAAATCACTAAAGTGTATTGTATTTGTTACATAATAACTAGTTTTCTCTATTTCTATCTCGCAGCCCTTCCTCTTTCTCCATCAGTTGTGGTCCTTATTGATGGGTGTACGTGACTGTGCTGTGCTTGATTCTCCAGTCCAGGCTCATTCACTGCAACAAGTTCCTGGGTTTGCTCCAGATTCTCAAATCCACCCCCCCTTTTTTTTAATTAAGTGAGAAGCAGGGAGGCAGAGAAACAGACTCTCGCATGCACCCTAACCAGGATCCTTCCCCCCCCTCCCCCGGCAAGCACCCTACTGGGTGATGTTCTGCCCATCTGGGGCTGTTACTCTGTTGCTCAGCAACTGAGCTATTTTAGTGCCTGAGGTGAGGCCATGGTGCCATCCTCAGTGCCCAGGGCCAACTTGCTTCAACCGAGCAGTGACTGCCAGGGGCAGGGGGAGTTGGAGAAACAGATAGTTGCTTCTCCTGTGTGCCCTGACCAGAAATCAAACCCAGGACCTCCACACACAACAGGCCAACACTCTACTGCTGAGCCAACTGGCCAGGGCCAGACCCACTCATCTCAAAAAGAAAACAAGGAGCCCTGGCCAGTTGGCTCAGCAGTAGAGTGTCGGCCCAGTGTGTGTAAATGCCAGGTTTGATTCCAGCCAGGCCAGGGCATGCAGGAGATGTGCTAATCTGCTTCTCCACCCCTCCCCCTCTCCTTTCTCTCCATCTCTCTCTTCCCCTCTCACAGCCAGGGCTTCACTGGAGCAAATATTGGCCCGGGCACTGAGGATGGCTCCATGGCCTCCGCCTCAGGTGCTAGTATGGCTCCGGTTGCAGCAGAGCAACGCCCCAGATGGGCAGAGCATCGCCCCCTGGTGGGCATGCTGGGTAGATCCCAGTCAGGTGCATGCAGGAGTCTGTCTCTCTGCCTCCCTGCTTCTCACTTCAGAAAAATTTTTAAAAGAAAGAAAGAAAGAAAGAAAGGAAGGAAGGAAGGAAGGAAGGAAGGAAGGAAGAAAGAAAGAAAGAAAGAAAGAAAGAAAGAAAGAAAGAAAAAGAAAAAGAAAAACAGAAACTCTAGGTGTCACCCTTGGCACTGGCTAAAAGGACTGATGACAGAAATCTTGTCTGTCTTGTTTAGTGCTGATTCCCCAACACCCATTGCAATAGAACAGTGCTTGGTACACAGTACTAGGTCAATAAACATTTGTTGGTTGATTGATGGATAGATGGATAAATGGTCATTTAGAAACTTGTATCTTTTCTCCAAGCCATGTGCTGTTGCCATTTGCTGCTACTGACTCTCTGAGTTTTATCATGACCCCATCTTTACCAGGGTGAGGATGAAGGCAGTGGGCTCACTGAAGTAAAATTGAGGTTGAAATTAACATAAGAGTAGCCCTGCCTAGCCAATGAGAATTTTGTGTAAATATAGCTTATGCGAGGCTTTATGACATATATACAAAGCTTTCCTAATAATTCATTCAACCAAAATTAAGAGTCTGCTCTGTCCAGGACCCTCTGCCATGTGCTAAAGACACAAATATAAATAGGACACAGTCATTGCCATCCAACATCAACAACATAGAAGTGGTTGTTGGCTGCCTTACAGTGCAATGTAGTAGACACTCTTCTATATGCAATGATTTCATTTACATCTTAGAACAATGATCCAGAAAAATAGGTATTACTAGTCTCATTTTATGGATGAGAAAAGTGAGCCTGGAAAGTTAAATAACATACAAATGGCAAGTCAGTGGTTCATGCCAGGCTTGGCATCCAGGTCCATTTGGCTCCGAAAGCATATTGCATAGTGACTTACAGCTTAAGAAGCACTTTTATCATACATGATTTTTCTTACTTCTTCTAACAAGTGTATGAAATAGGCATAACTACACTCCTTTTACCAAAGAGAAAATTCAAACTCAACTATTTGCCTGCGGCACAAGTTTTTATGAAGACACACATTGGAATACAGTGAGACAAATGCTTCTGCTAGAGCTGAAGCTCATGCCAGGTGAAAATTTGTTAGTTAGAGCTGTGTTGACTCTGTGCATTCAATTATAATCACTTGCTTGATCTGGGGCCAACAATTTCATAATCATTGTAAGTGTCATGTTGGGTGTATCATGCACATTTCTTACATTTAGAAAAGCCCCACTTTGTTCAACACTTTAACATTAAAATGGTGCTCATCAAAGCTCATGGTCTAATTAGTCACCTTTTACAATAGAAAAGACAAGTTCCCAACTAATCAACATGCTACAAGCTCGTCCTCCCTTCCAACAAGTTTTCTGTTGCCTTTGGTGATTGTATAAACATCAAATCAGACCTGGTTTAAAATAAAAGAAAGCTTGATGCTTATCAGGGTTACTTAAGATTGACAGTGAGGAGCGAGGGCATCTGTGCGAATTCCATAAGGGTAGTGAACACTTTTTTATTCATTTCTGTACCTTTCAGAGTACCTAAAATAAGGTCTATTTCATGGTATTCATTGAGTGAATAAATGAGTGGATAAAAGTTCCAAAGGTGCCAACAGGGAAGAATTCTATAAAGGGCCTCAGAACTCAGAAGCACCTAAAAGCGAAAAAGAGACCAGTGCAGAATGCTGATGGAGAAGTTTACATAGGGCCATAGTGACATGGCTTGCCACTGACCATGTGCTGTGCCCTGAACTCACCACCAGGAAGTATGAGGGATTAAGCTCGACATTTTAGTATAGTGGACTATAGACCTACCTCTGCCACTAGCAATGTTGCCTTCAGCATTTCTCTTTTTATATATAAAATACAGGATCAAAGCAGAGGTGGGGACCAGTTAATTTTTGAAGTTTTTCCTGAGCCTCTGCTAGCACATGGGGACCCTTCACCAAAATGTCCCATTCCAGCTTCCTTCCATGGTGTTTTTCCATGCCCCAGCCTACTGTGCCCACCAAGTTCATGTGCACCACATCAGATCGGACTCCACGGAAGAGCTTCTGCCCAAAATTCCTGCTCTCCTACCCCACCCCCACATCTCTAAGGTGATATTCTCTTCATCATCCAACTGGCCAACCAAAATGATGATGCTGACCAGTGAAGTCCAGACAGAAGACATTCCACACTTTGTATGAAAACAATCCTTGGAGAATTCAGTTTAAAATGTAGTTTTCTGGGTCTACCCACAGAGTAGATCTTAGAAGGGGCCCTAGGGCTTTCTCACAAGCACTCCTAGCCAATTCTGATACAGGTGATCTGAAAACCATTCTTTGAAAAGTAAAGTGAATGAGATTTTGACCCTAGACCAGGGATTCTTAACTTGTAGTTTATGGGTTTCCAAGGTCTCTGAGGCTAGAATTCAAGGGTCTTTAAACTTGAAAGAGAAAAAGTCATCTTTATTTTTATTAATTCTAACTGTAATTTAACATTTTATTCACTTTTGAATGTTGGCAACAAACCCAGTTGTATTAGTAGTACCTGTGACTTTGTCATCAATTGAAATCACAGATATGTCACAGCACATTACTGTTCCTGCAGATACCTTGAAATCCCATTCACAGTCATTACTGCTTTTAAATGATGGTTGTTGTTAGACTTGCCATTGAATTATGTTCTTTAATTAAAAAGAAGCACATAGGCCTGACCTGTGGTGGCGCAGTGGATAAAGCATCGACCTGGAAATGCTGAGGTCGCTGGTTCGAAACCCTGGGCTTGCCTGGTCAAGGCACATATGGGAGTTGATGCTTCCAGCTCCTCCCCTCCCCCTCTCTCTCTGTCTCTCTCTCTTCCTCTCTCTCTCTTCTCTAAAAATAAATAAATAAAATTAAATAAATAAAAAAATAGAAAAAAAAAAAGGTTGGAGACCACTGATATAGAAGATTTTAAAAAAAAAGAAGCACATATATTATTATATTGTTATTTTTTAAAAGATTTTATAACTGTATTTTATCAAGAACACAGTATTTATTTTATGCATTTAAAGATATTATTCTGAGAGGGCATCTATAGGCTTCACCAGACTGTCAAAGTTGTCAAAGAGGTCCTTGGCAGAGGGAAAAAAAAAGATAAAAATTCCTTGCTCTAGGTAGAGCTAGTTATGCCAAAGGACCAAAAACAATTTCTGGCATCCTTCTGCTGTCTGTTTTTATTCTGTTTCCCTCCCCCAAAGCCAACACTTTAGCCAGGTGGAGGCCCTCACAAAACTCACTAAATTCTCGGGGCTAAAGAAGGAGCAGCCTCCCGTTTTCTGAAAGTGATCTTGGCAAAAATTAGGAGAGGTCAGCTCCTCCTGAAGCTTCTCATGGCCTGGAGAACAAGTCCTTTTGTTTCCTCAATCAAACTGAGCCGTTTTTCCTAGTTCATAATCCACTATTTTATCAATACACATATTGACTTGAGAGAATAAGAAAACCACACTCTATGATGAACAGAAACTTCCTGGAACAGGTCCCTAGATACTCATCAGAAACAGAAACTCAGAGGGGTGGAGAGCAAGAATGCTCTAATCTGCTGTGTGCCAGCACCATCGTCCTGACTTGATTTCATATATAGGCTGGCCCAGGGGTAAATTAGATGGGCATTTATATATTTTTTTCTTAATTTTTTTTTTAAGAGAAGCAAAAGCAAGGCCACACAAGCCAGCCAAATGACGACCCTAGGTCACAGGGCATTTTGGGCAGTGCCCACTGATTACTTCACAAACTCCTGTACTTCATAAACTCCTAAGTAGCTGCTGAAAGCACTATCCAGTTTACAAATGAGGAAGGAGCCTGAAACACAAGCATCCTGGCTGGCCCCTGGCACAATCTCCACTGGTTGTTCTCTGTTAAGGGTTTATCTGTACATCCACAGCCGGAAAGAAATCAGCATTCCTGGGCTCCTGACTTAAAGAAAATTAATGACTAGGCTAGACGAGTCCTGGGGACTCCCTACCCTCGCAGTCTTAACACCCAGGGCGGGATTTCTAGGCTCGGGGAATGCCCCACCTTCTGGTTTTGGTCAAGACAGGGATTTCTTAGAAGGTTGGGGGGCCAATCAGAGGCCATAAATCTTGGAGAACCTTCATGGTTTTACAAGGGAGTTCGCGGGGGCCCGCTCTTCTCCCTCTTGAGGTCTATTTACAACGCCAAAATCTCCGTGTTAATGGACCTGGGATAATGGTGTTTACTTTACTGCGATAAAGCGCTCAGCTTCCTGGGGAGCGGCTGTAAAATGTCCTGGAGGTAGGGGGTGTAGGAGAGCGCCGTTAAAGTGGGCGCTGGAAGAACCAGGGCACCAGGTTCTCTTCCAGGCAGGCCCCCGCCCTCCACCCCTAGACCCGGCTGAGCGGCCCAGGCCTCACGGGTGAGGACGGTTCCCACATAAATCACCAGCGCCAGAGTCTCGGGAAAAGGCGCATTTTTCATTGCTGGCTGCAGGGCAACTCCCGACAGCGAACGAGAAACAGAAGTTGTCTTTAGATAAACCGTTTACCGGAGCGCGCGTCCTGGCAGCGTGGCCTGCAGAGCACAGGGCAGCGGGGTCTCGTTGCTGTGCAGCACCCCCCTAGCCCAGCACCTTGCAGAGGCCCCAAAGAAAAACGCAAATACTCCCGAACGAATGGCTGGCTCCACGTTCTCCCATCGACGGAAAGTGAGAACCGAGAGGGAAAGAAAAGGAGAACTTCAAGATTTGGGGAGACTGGAGAAGTGGTGTGCCCACAAAAACTCTAGAGTCCTAAGACCTGAGAGCTCAACTCCACATTTACAGCTGTGTGGTCTCCAGCAAGTGACTTTACCTCTCTGAGCTTCAGGAATCCTCAGTTTAGATAACGGATGTAAAAAGTACTATCTTCCTAGTCTATGTTCAAAATTAAATTAAATGTGATTTGCATAACCTGTAAAGCCAACGTTATTTATCGGAGGTCTGTGTATGGGCCTAGGGGGTGTGAAAGTCTTAGAATCGTCAGTTGCTCAAATCCCAAAACGTTGAAGAACCACCACGCTCGTTCTGTAGCTAGTTCTGCAGCTGGACTGCAGAGTTCTGGCTTTGACACTAGCTGTGAGACCTTGCCGTGACTTAAACCTCCTGTTTCCTCTTCTGTAAATGAGATAATAGTTCCTAGGATTGTTGTGGAGAGTAAAAATGCTTAGCATGGTGTCTGGCACTAATAAAAGCTAACTGTTATTTTTACACATCAGCCCTAACCCTGTAGCAAAGACGCGTGGCTCCCACGCCAGGAATTCCAGGTCTAGTCCTTTTCAAGCTGGAGGCTGCTGCCAAGGTCCCAGAAACCTTCGCTGGCCCTGGGCGCCAGCGGGTGGGCTACCTGCTCGCTGGCGAGTGGCGGCCTTTCCATTGTGCGAGGTGGATGCAGAGGCCGCGTTTTGCTCCGGAGCAGTACGTGAACATGCAGGTGCGCACCCAGGGCCGGGTGCCGTGGGCCTCCCCAATTCAGGGAGCGTGGCGACTGCTGGGCGGCCGCCCTTTGAAGGCGGCTCTCACCTCGCGGACCGCCAGGCGCCCGGGGCTCAGCCATAATCCGGATTTGGAGGCCGCAGCACTACACTGACCGCCACCAACACGGAGAATCAAAGCTACCGCTATTCTAGTAGCTTCAGGTCTTGTTGACTTGTTGACATGTGCGAACCCGGGCGGGACGATCTCGAGTTTGGAAAACAGCCTTGAGAGAAAAGGAGCCTCCTAGGAGCAGGCACCTCCAGCCGCCACCCCACCGAGGCCAAGTTTCCTATCGCGGGCAGACACGTTTCCTTCCCTCCCGAGGTCAGAGGTCGAGCCCAGGAGAGGCCTGCTCGCTGTTCCCTCCCGGCCCACCCCGTGTGGCCGCCCGGAGCCCCGTTTCCAGCCTGCCTCCTCCCCCCCACCCCCTCCTAGCTCACCATCCATTAGTGTAATCCCCTGTCCAAACACTGCGGCTAGGACAGCCAGACGTTGGTGTAAACAGACCCAGGGGGACAATTCTAACGATATAAATAAAATAAGCATTAATAGCGCAAATTGTTCGATGAGCCGGAGGCCGAGCACTCAGGACTCCAGCCTTGTTGGAGTTTGTGTACACAGCGTGGACACTGCGCATCCCTCAGGTAAACCGAAGGTTCTTGCCTGGGCGGAAATCTAAAATCCACGCGCAGGTGAGGTCTCCGCAGGCGCGCCAATCCGGACCCGGGCACGCACAGGCCTGGGCACGCACGTGGCTTGGGACAGACGCACACGCGGAGACCGCCGCGCCACTGCGGTTGGAGTTGACGCAACCGCCTGAGCCCCCAGACACAGCGGAATCGGAGTTAACCCAACTCGTCTTCACAAAACTTGGCGCACCTGTGTGTCCAGCCACAGCCCACCGGCGCCACCCGGCCCCATCCGCAGCTTTAGCGCGCAAGGGACACGGCGCTCACACTCAAAACGGGGAGAATCAGCCTCTACTAGTCCCGGGGTTAATACTATTGATAATAAACTAACACGTATGGAGGGTTTATTGTGCTAGTCACTAAGCGCTTCACAGAGGTAATCTTTAATCCTCAGGGCGACCTACAAGGTCGTTACTTTTAGTATTCCCAGTTGTACAAATCAGAAAAGCAGGGCTCAGAATTCAGGAATTCGCCAGGAGCCAGAGTGGAGACAGTATTTGAACCCACCACTCTGCACCAAGAAGTGCATTGTGCACTCCTGAGGGGCAGGCATTTGCTCAGTTCCCACGAACCAGGTTTCCAAGGCCTGGAGCTTGGTTCCAGGGCGTCCCCACCACCACCACTACCACCCCACTCCCAGCTGCAGTCGATGGTTTCTAGGGAGAAGTTCCTTCTTCGGAGAGAGTAGGCAGAGTGGCTGAGAAGTCTGAACAGAGAGGGAGGGAACATCTACAAAAGCCTTGTAGGCCAAGACCAGGAGAGGGGGCTCCCGGCACTCCCAGAGCTAGACCTCTGGGCTCCTGGGTTAGGGCAGAGGCCCAGATGCTGGCGCTAGCGTGGTCTCCTTGGGGGCAGGTGGCCTTGGAGTCCTGTTCCCTGGAATCCGGCTGGCTGGTGTAAGACGTTCTCTACAGCCCACCCAGGAGGTGGAGAAGCAGGCAGGGGTCCCCAAACTTTTTACACAAGGGGCCAGTTCACTGTCCCTCAGACAGTTGGAGGGCCACCACATACAGTGCTCCTCTCACTGACCACCAATGAAAGAGGTGCCCCTTCTGGAAGTGCGGCGGGGCCGGATAAATGGCCTCAGGGGGCCACATGCAGCCTGTGGGGCGTAGTTTGGGGATGCCTGTAAGGACCCGGAAGTGTTGCATCCATCCCTTACCTGCTCTATGATCTTGGACGAGTCATTTCATTTTGGGGACCTCAATTTCCATGGCTTTAAGTTGAGAAGCAGAAGAGCAATAATATTTGTCTTAGGGATGTGACGATCGTGCATGTGGAACATTTTGTTTACCAGTGGGAAGTTTATTATTATAATTAATATTAACTTCATGGGGGCCACTTCAGAAGGCAGAGCCTAGGGTATAGCAGTATCCTCTTCTTTTTTAGGAGAAAGCAAAGAAGGCAGCTCTGAGTGAATGCCCTGGGGTGGGGGACTAGAACGGGGACTCCACATGGCTCCACCCCACCTCCCAGCAGTGTTTATCTTCAAGGCAGCTTCCAGCCAATCCCGACACCTGGGCACATTCTAATACATTCTTCTGGAGGGCTGTGGACAGCCACCTGGGCCCTACAGAAAGGTTTGTGGTGGGGGAGGATTGTCAAGCTGGAATTTGCTAAAACAGAGAGAACAGTGCCTGGGCAGATAGTCCGTGCATAGAGCTCAGCCTGGTAATGCTGGGGCTGTCCACAAAAGAGACAGAAGCAAAGAGAAGGGCTAAATGTGGAATGCAAGGAACTTAAACTTGGGCAAGTTACCTCACCTCTCTGAGCCTCAGTTTCCTCCTCTGTAAAATGTTTACGTGAGTAGGACCATAGACAAGAGCTGTTGCAAGAAGCAGAAACAATAACAGTGGTGGACACTTAGAGAGGATTTACAGCACTCCTGGCACTGTTCTCTGATCTTCATAGCCAGGAGTTTCCTAGCCCCCATTCCTACCGAGGTCACTTGCCAGCGGTCTGACAGTTCATGTGGGAGTTGAGAGTGAGGAGCTTCTTAATCACTGAGCTATACATGTGCTTGTAGGAAAGCTGTCAAAGGCAGCTAATGTTATCTATATGACCATTGTTGGTGGGAGTATTGTTGTTGCTATTGTTATCAGCAGTATTATTTCTATTATTGCTGCTGCTCCTTCCTCCTTGAGAGGTAGTCATCAATAACTCCTCTTTATGGAAAAGGAAATAGGCTTTAAAAGGGTAAGTGACTTGTCTGAAGTCACACGGTAGCTCTGGGACAGAGTGAAGAGATAAGAAACCATGCAAATCGGAAGGCCAGACCTTCTTACCCACAGAAGGAAAAGGAGAAAATGAAGAGTATGGGACATTGCACCAAGGCAAGGTGGGGAAAGGGACGCCCACCACCCACAGGCGTAGGTCCTGAGCAGCCAATTTATTTACATTCCAGTGTGGACACTAATTAGCCAGATCTTTATCTAAACACGCTAACAATGACGTGAGACTTCGGAAATTTGTTTACTGCAGCTAGAAGTGATGCATTTGTGGGATCCGAAAGCTGGGTCAGGGTGCAGGATTTGTTTGCTATGGCTGCGTGTGTGTGTGTGTGTGTGTGTGTGTGTGTGTGTGTGTAGGGGGGGTGATCCAGGAGGAGGCTGTCGATGGTTCCATATATCCTAAAGTATTAGTATATACTAAAACTCCAATGATTAAGAGAACTAGTCTCTTTTGGAGGGAGCAAAAAAAAAGTGCAAAATTTTATTTATAGTTAATAATGTTTGGGGGGGGTTTCTCCAAGTGAGAAAAAGGGGGACCTGAGAAGCCTGCTCCCTGATCTGCTCAGTGGAAGAGAGGTTCAGAGCCTTCCTCCTTGTACTTAACAATCACCCCTCTTACCCACCCTCAGACCCATCACAAAAACACTTAGCACATGCCCCTCTGTGCTGAGATCTATAAGCACTTTCCATCATTTTTTAAAATCCTTACTGCAGGCCCATAAATTCTGCACCCTTATTATTGCCTTTTCTAAGTGAGAGAACTGCTGTTTATCAAGGCTGAAGGACTGGCTCCAGGTTACAGGATTACAAAAGTGGCCCTGACTCAATGCTTTGGCCCAAGACAGAGACATGGGATGTGATTGTAATTTAGAGAAAGCCATGTCTTCCCAGTCCCTCATCTCAAACCCAGCCTTCTCACTCTGTGGGCTCTACGTGCAGAGAAGTGTGTTACAGCTGCCAACTCTTACACATGTGTGCTCATGAGATTTGGGTACATCCATTCATAGACATACTTACTGGTTTACTGGTGTGGGAGGTGTAAAAAAATCATATGTGCGCATATCTGTGCTCACTCAGGATGAGGTGTACAATACTTACACTCACATACACATAGACCCCCCCCCACTATACTAATGGGAAGAGGGGCACGTGGAGTTTTCAAAAGTCTAAATTGCAGAATAATTTCAATGTGGTTTTATTACTTACAAGAACACACACAGTCATTACAACTCTGGCAATAAAAATCTATTCCCTCTTCTCTGACTACAGCTTAGACAGGTCCTTATGGGACCACTTTGGACAAGACTAATTGTAATGATCCCATAAATTGCCTGAATGGAAATGGTGCATCTGATACTCATGAAACCTAGTTTTCATCTTGGATCATATAAACACTTTTATCCAAATCTCATGTCACTACCAGTAATTCACATTTTTTTTGTGTGTGGGGAAAAGGAAGGGAGGGTTTTTAGAATGAGTGTTGGCCCAGCCCTCCTGTTTTGGCCACACTCTCTGGAAGAGCAGAGCCCTGATGTGAGTCTACACTTATAGGAAGTATTGAGTGCCCTCTTTCTCATGCCTATCCACATATGCACACTGATGTGTTCACACAGGAAAGCACCTGCCTTTTTATTCAAGGAGAAAGATAAGTCCATAGAAACATACATGTCGGGTGCATCTCTTAGAAACCCAGATTTATCAGAGTGTGGCAACTGCCATCAGCCTCAGAAATGTGGTTGCAGATGGGAGGTAAAGAGGTAGAGACTGGTTGGCTGCCTACTATGCAGCTCGGGAGCCCAGTTCACAGGGTAGAAGGCTACAGGCTGTGCCTCCTCTCCAGAGGCCTGTGACTCAGAGTCCCCACTGGCTCCCTACCCAGCAGCTAGGAAGTTAGTAAAAGACTCTAGGTGGGCTAGGAAAAGCTACAGAGCGCTCAATCCTTGTCCCTCTGGCTGGTGTGAAAGCAGAGAACCCCACTTTCCTCTCCCAGATTTGGCCCTCTGTATTTTTTTTTTTAATTTAGAAAATTAAATTTAACAGGGCGACATTGATCAATAAGAGTAAATAGGTTTCAGGTAAACATTTCTATAGCATTTGAACTGTTGATTGTGTTTGGTCCCTGTGTTTTAAGGCAGTCTGAGAAATACTTCAACACTTCCCAGCTGGGGTGATCTCCAGGCTAAACAGCCCCCTCATCTAAAGTGGGGATGGCAGAAAAGAAAGAGAAGGGAAGGTTAGTCCTGGTGTGTGTGTGTGTGTGTGTGTGTGTGTGTGTGTGTAGTAGGGGGTGTTGGCTCTGGCCTGAGAGCCCCCATCGTGTTCTCAAGGGAGTCCTGGGGCCCAGGCCCTGCGGTCCCCTGTAGCTCCTCCGTGATCCTCTCTGTACTGCCACAATAGAAGGAAATGGAGGCTCCGCAGGATCTGCCTGGAGTGGGGATTTCCACAGGGAGGGTGGCCAAGTCTGCCACCTGGAGCCCCACAGATCAGTCAGGGTCCACAGCGGAGGCTGCTGCAGTTGTGGGGGCAGGGAGATGGGAAAGGTTCTACGGGATGGAGCAGGGTGCCGAGGAGAGTCCCTGTCGCACAACCAAGGGGCCTGGGCGTTTTTATGAGCAGCTCCCAAGACAAAGTAAGCAAAGGACTGAAATGGAGGACAGGGGTCTGAAGCTCAGGAGTGGGGCGAGGTTCCACGAGTGTGGTCCCAGCCTTCCCGGGCAAGGGAGGGGGATGCCCTCCACATCAAACACCTGCAGTGTCCAGGGACAAAAAACACGAGAGCTTCAGAGTGGAGGAGTGAGGATGGAGGGGGAGAGAAATAAAATAAGATGAGGAAAGGAAGGATGGATCGAAAAGATAAGGAAAAATGAAACAGGTGGGGAGGAGCGGAGACCTACTAAGAAAGGAGACGAGGGAGAGGAGAAGGTGAGGGGAGGAAGAGGGGGAAGGAAGGGATGAAGTGACGGAGCAAGAGATGGGCCCAGTGAAAGAGGAAGGGGCCGAAGGAGAGAGAGACTGGCTTTGAGGGGAAAAAAGAAGACTGCCACGGAAGTTTCAGGGTCCGGGACTCCGAGGCTCTCCCGTGTCTCTGTGTACCGTGGGCCGCCAGAGGTAAGGTTTGTCTTCTCGGTAGGCAGGAGTCCAGAGAGGTCGAGGGGAGCTCGAGAACCTACAGGCAGGTTCAAGGACAGAGGCCCAGCCGGCGTCTTCCGGGGCTCCTCGCTGGGCCCCGGCGTCTTGGCCGGCAACTGGAGAAAGACGCGCCAGGGAGAAAGCCCGCACTCAGTCCCCGACCAGCGCCGACAAAGAACGCCGGCTTGGAGACGCGCGCCGGTGGCTGCCGCGTGGAGTGAGGCCTGGCCACCTGACAGTCTCCGCAGCCTCGTGCCCTCAGACTCAAGATCTCTGACCTGACACGGCAGCGTCTCTGCAAGCTCTGCAGGCTGCGAAGTCGAGGCCCCGAGCGCCGTCCGGACCTGCCTCCTCCCGCGCGTCGTGCCTTTTGTCTTGACGGCTGCTGTGCGCCCTGGTGCCCTGCGGCTCCCTGGGACCACGATCTTCTCCAGGGCAGGTCGGGCGCCAAGCCTGTGCTGATCAAGGCCAGCAGTCTACAGCACCCGGACCTCCAAGACATCCTCTCGGGGTCAGGCAAGCTGGGGCTTTCGCCAGGGCAGTGCTAATTGTTGGTTGTTCCTCAGAGCTGCAGAGAATCAAGGGCAAGGTGGCGGCTTGGCCGGTAGACCCTGTCGCGCACTGACCGAGCCCCGGTCCCGCTGCACCTTGGGAACCGAACCGCTCTCCGTTTACGAACCAAAGACCGGGCCTTCCAGGCTGGACGCTGCGAAGAAAAGACAAGGAGTTGTTTAAGCGACAAGACTGCGGCAAAGATTTCTTTCCAAGTAAGAAAGGTCTTTTTCGTTCTCAAATGTTTTGACGTTATTTGCTCCAACTTGATCCCCACGGAGATTTGAGAAAAAGATTTCTACGTCCGTAGCCAAAGTCCCACCGCTTGCGGTTGAGAGCAGACAGGGTTGAGAAGATCGCAGTAGGAAGAGACACGAAGAAACTCTGCTTTTTGAAAAGTAATGACCACATTCCCCCACCTCCCACCGGGGATCTGCAGAGCAGGCAGATGCTCTGGTTTAAGGGAATTTATTTGCCAAAGACTGCAGCTGCAGTTCTGAAGTCAGACTATATTTTAAAAAGTCTATAGACATTGAAATTTCACTACAGGAAGTTACACACACACACACACACACACACACACACACAGTTAAGGAATGCATCCAGAATTCCAATTTAATCCCCAAGTTAAAAACCTCACTGCACTTCGAAACAGCAGACACAAATAGTACAAATACATGTCTGTGTTTAGGCATCTTTTATTTAGGCATTTTTGTTTGAAAAAAAATATTGCATTAATTTTCATTCGACAAAATGAACCTTTCCGACTTGTGTGTTTTATTGGTAGAATAAAACTTGTTAAGGTGACAAAAGTTGTATTTACCTTGGTATCTTAAATTATTTTGAAGTGGAGCAGATACAAATAGACGTGCAAGGTCCTCTCCCTGAGAAATCGAAACTCATTTCCTCAGCAAGGGCCTGTAATTTGCAAAGAATTACAGTGATTACCGAACCTGGACTGGTTTTCTCCCAGAGAAGGGAAGCGGTGACTTATTTAGAAAACTCAATTCCAAACACAAAAAGGAAAAATCTGGCCTTTACACGAGCTCATGCAACACAAGCGAAAATGCTCAAAACACCATTTTAAAATTGCTTATAAGATTTCCAAAATGAGGGGGAAATTTTCCTCTGAAGGAATTTAATCAGCTCAGTGTTTCCTGGCACTGACCTTCCAAGTTGTCGTTTCTTGAAAATTAGAAAATGTATTCAACACCTCACAAAACACTATTGCCTCTAGATTGCTTTAAATTTTTAAATAGCTTTCTAACATCTCTCAACAACAAAAGACAAACCAGAACATATGCACACATACACATCACCACCACCAACAACAAAATAACAAAAACCTATTTAGTGATACCGCTAAAGAGGACATTTTTCCTTTTATCTTATTTCTTGTTTATTTTTAGTAAGAGCCATCAAAAGTAAAATTTATAGGAAAGCGGTAGAAAATGAAAACATTCTATTAAAAAAAATTCTGCTGAAATATGCGGTTTTGGCTAGTCGTGAGTTCTCGTCACAGGACGGTTTTTCATTCTTCAACAGAAAACTCAACTCTAACTTTGGTGCAATGTTTAGGTTAGAAACCGTGATAACTTTCAACTTTTTTGTGGTCTTGATTACATAATTAACTTGTTATTCCGAATAGTTGGAAATTAACAACATAAGCAGTGGCATATATAACTAAAATGATTATCTGCCTATATTTATATGTATATTAATGAAGCAATTTTGGAGAATAATAACTTATGAGAACACTTTATATAGTTTTCAAAGAAGCATCACATTTTTATTTTATATATTTATTGTAATGATCAGCATGTGACCTATCTCAAAAAAAAAGATATAATTTTATTTACCACTCAGGCACCTATTTAGCACTTTTCCTTCATAGAACTTGCCGTCATTTTACTAAGCTCTTTAATCACAGACGGGAGGATGTATAATGTAAGTGTATATATATAATGTGACATGCGTATGTAGGCAGATACACTCAATTAAAATAAAATTAAATGCTTCCATGGATGCAATGAAATCTACTTCGTCTGATAGTAATTAGCTAAACTGTCTGAAACGAAAACCTATCATTAGTTGAGCACAGCTCTAGGATTGTAAAGATCCTCCTTTTAGACAAGAGAATGCAAATGTCCCAGAACGCGATCGTAACTGGATACTCCTTCGAACCAGATTCCACATTCTGATAAGTGATTCCGGAGAACCCACCAGGAAGGAGAACGAATGCGCGCTGTAATGTAACTCCTGCTCTGTCGCTTTCTTCCCGGACAGCGGCGCGCAACTGGTGGCGTGCGCTCTCGCGGGCTTCGGGGCGGCTGGCTGCAGGCGGGTGCCAGAAATGCAGATCATTTAGATGGGATTTACCTGGGAAGTTCCGCTTGGAAAGAACCAGACCCCACCAAAAACAACCTGAAGAACCAGGGGAGGACGGCCGTAGATGACCCGAGCCCCGGCTTAGTATAGAAGGTCAAGATCAGCTCTAGGTATCAGAAATCCCCCCGCCCGCTCGATCAGCCCTGCGCAGGGCTGTGTGAGAAGAGAAAAGGGCACAGAAACTGGCTGCTAGGCCCCTGCATCTGAGCTCCCCACGCTCCGGATCCTCACCTGCCTTCAGCGGCTCTGAACTGCGTCCCCACACAGCCAGCTGAAGAGCAACACGGTCGGGGGATGCAGGAGATAACCCACTGAGGCCTGGCCCGAGGGTATGTGGCTGGATAGTGGTGGCAGGGGCTTTGCAGGCGGACGACCGAGTGGGCTTTTCGGTGGAGAGGAGACAGTCTTCTTCATGCTCTGGGAAGAAGCAACCGGGTCGAATCCAGTGGAAGCAGCCGGTGTGTGTGATATTCCCAGCGGCACTGGACCACTGCCTCTTAAAGATAATAAGGGTTCTTAGAGATGGAGGCCTAGGAGCCAAGTACTGCGAAGTAAGAGAACGCAGTTTCAGGTGGAAATGCGAGAGATTGTTGGGGTAGCTTTTTTTCTTTTTCTTTCTTCCTGAGTCTTGAAATCACGTAAGAAAAGCACCTAGATAGGCGTAAAAATAATGGGGAGCAGAGTGGAGCAGAAACATTCCGCTCTGACGTCCAACCCTGGAGATGGGGGTGGAGGAGTGGAGCTAGAGTCCAGCTTCCTTCTTTAGGTTTGCCTCCCACCACGACGCACATACTCCAAAACCCCGAACCTGCAGCGTTGCGCACTCACCCCCACCTCATTCTCGATCCTTGCGCCCAGCATTCTCGATCTGCCACAAAACCAGGCGCGTCCTTTACTCTGCAACACCTTGGACTGGTTTGGAGACGCCGGCCCGCCTGGAGCGTTATAGCCTGAGAATTCAAAGCAGAAAGGCTCGGGTGCCCCTGTCGCTGAGGGATGGTCTTCCCGGCGCAAGGCCGTGCCCATAGAGGGTTCCCAACAGCCCACCGGCTACAGCCACCTAAGAACTTCCTAGCGCACGCACGTGGCTGCGCTGCCGCATCCCAGCTCCCCCGGCGCCCTAGGGGTTGACTCCCCCACCGTTTCCGCTCCCTCCTGAACAGCCCCGCCTCTCTCCCCTCCCGACTGACCGGCTGTTCCTTCTCTCCTTGCCTTGGACACCTACTCCTGCAGCCGTTGAAGGGGGAGGTGGACGAGTGAGGTACAGAGCAGCTCTCCACTCTCACCCCCCCCCAAAAAAACCCTCCCATTTCATGTCTACCACCGCCCAGGAGAGGAGGTCCCCAGCCCTGCACGGTTCACCCTGCTCCTTCCAGCTGAGACCAGTATCCCCCAGCTCCCCCTTCCCAGCAGCCAAGAAATGCTTGGGCCAGCTAGGGGCAGATCACCCGCATCAAGTTTGGGCGGGAACAGATCTCACATGGGTCCTTTTGTGGGCCTCATAGCAACACCAGCTGCTCCTCGCTAGGCTAGCAGTGCTGGCAGGCGAATGTCTATTGGAGGGAAGATGATTCCTACCGGCGAGGAGTTTCCAGAACCTCAGGGACCCCACAGACTGGCCCAGAAAACAACTAAGGCCGCACGGGGGCGCCAGAAGTAGTGGGTTGGAAAAATTAGATGCCTCCAAGGGTCAAGGACTATAATCAGGCGCCCAATTTCAATAGGCGGAAAAGACAGCCTCCACGGTTGGGCCACCTCCCTTCTGAGGACAGATCCTGCACTCAAGACCTCATGAAACCACCCCCTGTTCACGGCACCACAGCTATGTCATCACCAGGGCAGCCAACAAACACTGCTTGACCTCTGATATTGAATAATAGTAATTGACATGTATTCGAGTGTTTAACAGGGGAAGTGTGCTAGACCTTCCCCTAGCTCCTGGCATGTTTTGCCTCATTTATCTCTGGCAACAACCTTGAAAAGGGTATTACCGTCTTCTTTTTGTAGACAAAGAAAATGAGGCTTAGAAAAGCCCAAGGCCACACACTAACTAGGCGAGGATTCAAACCAAGAGTTGTGAGACAAAGTTCAGTAACTCCATCGTACTGTCTCACATACCTGCTTGGTGCAGCTGCTGCAAGGGCTACAAGGGCAAATGCAACCAGTACCCCACCCTCAGGGACTCATAGTTTAGCCAGGTGGAGCAGGTGGGCGATTTAGCTATAGTACTAGGTGTGAAGAAATAAATGACACGAATGTCCTTTACTAACACACACGCTGCAAGTTCAGATTCGAGAGAGATGACTTCTGGCTAGGCGATCAGGGCGCACGGCTATTTGAAGGAGGTGGTATTTGAGCAGAACCTTGAACAGATTTTTGACTCATGTAGACAAGGGTAGGGAAGACGTTCCAAATGGGAGAGAACAGCTTGAGCAAAGTCAACGAGTCAGGAATGGACACGTCGCTCATCCATAGATATAGAAAACATTCTGTCTCCTTGGGAATCCACTGCCCGGTATTTACAGGCCAGAAAGCTTTCCTGCCCCACAGCAGCTGGAAAAATCACGTTCCTGGGCCATCCATTCTTCCTGGGGTTGGTTTGCAAGACAGGAAACCTCTCAGAACTGGAGCTGGCCGGGAAGGTGTAGCAAGGAGGGGCGGGAATCGGTGTGCGGGTACCTGAGGCTGTGCAACTTCACCAGCAGCGACTCGGACTTGGAGATTCTGGACTAGTTCTTGTCTATTTCTGGTAGCGCCACTAAACCCCACTCAGTGATGCGGGGGCGTGGTCCACATGGGATAAAAACCAATGGGAAGGGAGGCCGAGGCGAGAGCCCCGCCCCCGACGTGACGCACGAGCTCCAGACACAGGCATCACGGCCGAGGCCCCAGTCCCTGCAGTGGCTGTAACAAAACCCAGACTCCCAGGTCCGGGCCAATGGAGGCGATTTAGACTGGAGCGGGATCGCGTCTGTCAAAAGCTCCGCTCGGCAGCAGCAGTGGAGTCCAGAAGGAGAACTGGAGCCGCCACACTGCCTCCCGCCCCCGCAGGGATTTATTGAGTATTTGGACTGGACAATTAAGTGGCCCTGATGATGTTACCAAGCCCGGTCACCTCCACCCCTTTCTCAGTCAAAGACATTTTGAACCTGGAGCAGCAGCAGCAGCAGCAGCAGCAGCACTTCCACGGCGCTCATTTGCAAGCGGACTTGGAGCACCACTTCCACTCGGCGCCCTGCATGCTGGCCGCTGCCGATGGGACGCAATTTTCTGACGGCGGGGAAGAAGACGAGGAAGAAGAGGGCGAGAAACTGTCTTACTTGAACTCACTAGCCACAGCCCACAGCCAGGGGGATGCAGGGCTCTGTCCCCAGAGTTACGTCCACGCAGTACTGCGAGACTCGTGCAGCGGGCCCAAGGAGCACGAAGAGGAGTCCGAGGTCGTGAGGGACCGGAGCCAAAGTGAGTAGAGGGGGAAAGGAAACGCGCCCGTGCATCTGGAGCAATGGTGGAGCTCCCGTAAACAGCTCACAAACTCGCCACCTCTGCTGCCTGCCCCTTCAGCCTCTGGCTGGGGTCGTGCCTCGCTCTGGCCACCGACAACTCCACAAAGAGCAGGTGCCTGAGAGGGAACCGGGGCGGAGGGGGAAGGACCAGATGAGCCCGACAGCTTCTCCTCCCAGAGAAGGGTCGATGCAGCCCCCGAGGGAAGGGAACGTGGCAATTGCTGCCCTGAGGCTAATAAGCCACAGGGGCTCAGCTGCTGGGTCCGGGCAACTCGCTGTATTTTTGCTCTTTGCAAGAGCTAGAGGGGCAGGAGCCTGAGTCTCTTCCACGTTCCCTCTAGGACAAGACAAATTTTCTGATGCCAGAGCAGTGGTCCCTCTTCTCAGAGAAGAGGGTCCGAGCAGGCTGTGTCCCCAGCGGGTTGTGTCCCCAGCGGGTTGTGTCCGCTTGGCACAGGAACTTCGGTAGAAACCAGCTGAGTGATTTCCTCACCTCTCTACTTGGAACTCAGCGTCCTCGCCCCGCAGCCCCCGGCAGAGAGGGAGGGGAGAGCCGGAGAGTGCGTGGGAACACAGTCTATTCCTCAGAGCACTCGCACCCCTGAGGCGCTGGCCTTAAAAAAAAAAAAAAAAAAATCATAACGTCCTGCTTTGTGTCCCGGGCTGTGCGGCTGCAGGCTGAGGAAAAACCGCCCTGAACTTAGTCCGAGGTCCTGGCCGCTCACGTCGTGTAGGAGATGACTTGGGTAGGAAAGTCGGATGACTGAATAATATATCCAAGAAAGCGTTGGTTTCTGAGGGGACACAGTGGAATCTCTTCCTCCAAGAGGTTTGATCTGGCCGAAGTCAAGGCCTGCGCTCTGACAGCTCCTCTGGGCCTAAAAATCAACGTGAAACTGTATAATCAGTCCATCAAATTTCCTTTTCTCTGTGAGGTAGCACAGATATCATAACACAGACATTTAGTCGTAAGTGTGTAAGAGCAAAATAGTCCCTGGGCTAGGCACGAGCGTTACACTCAGACGTTTCCTAAAAGATTTTTGCGCAACTCGCATTACCGGGCCCCAAATAGCAACATGCCTCACACCTTCAGCTATCCGTGACGGTGTGGAAGGCAAACGAGTTTGCAAATGCTGTAGTTATTATGTAGTTGCAAACTTGTATCCTGAAAATAGTCATTAGCACGCTGAGCCTCACATTTAATACAGGGTAATCTCTTCTCTCGCAGATGCTCAAGTTCTAAATAAACGCGCACTAACTACCCCTCCCAACGGAACGTGCCTCAAGGGCGTTCTGACTGTACTTGGGCGATCGCAGGGTCCCACGGCGCCAGGAGCCACAAACTTTCCAAAAACTCCAGGCGTTTACTACCGCACTCTCTGTGCTGCTACTAAATGGGGCCACAGTGCTCCGGGATCAGAGCTACGGTGAGGCCCGGGACATCTAAGTGACGCTGTTGTTTTTGCCTGTTCCGCAGAAAGCTGCCAGCTGAAGAAGCCTTTGGAGGCGGCGGGAGACTGCAAGGCAGCGGAGGACAGCGAGAGGCCGAAGCCACGCAGCCGCCGGAAGCCCCGTGTCCTCTTCTCGCAAGCTCAGGTCTTCGAGCTGGAACGTAGGTTCAAGCAGCAGCGGTACCTGTCGGCGCCCGAGCGCGAGCATCTCGCCAGTAGCCTGAAGCTCACGTCCACACAGGTGAAGATCTGGTTCCAGAACCGCAGGTACAAGTGTAAGAGACAGCGGCAGGACAAGTCCTTGGAGCTGGGCGCGCACGCACCCCCGCCGCCTCCGCGCCGCGTGGCGGTGCCGGTGCTCGTGCGGGACGGCAAGCCGTGCGTCACTCCCGGCGCGCAAGCCTACGGCGCGCCCTACAGCGTGAGCGCGGGCGCCTACTCGTACAACAGCTTCCCCGCCTACGGCTATGGGAACTCCGCAGCGGCCGCCGCCGCCGCCGCCGCCGCAGCCGCCGCCGCCGCGGCCTACAGCGGCAGCTACGGCTGCGCGTACCCGGCAGGCGGCGGCGGCGGGGGCGGAGGGGCCTCGGCGGCTGCCGCGGCCATGCCGCCCGCCTGCAGCGCGGCGGGAGGCGGCCCCTTTGTGAACGTGAGCAACTTGGGCGGCTTCGGCGGCGGCGGCGGCGCTCAGCCGTTGCACCAGGGCGCGGCGGCCGGGGCGGCTTGCGCGCAGGGCACCTTGCAGGGCATCCGGGCCTGGTAGGGTCAAGGCGGCCGGCGCCCCACCGCATTCTGGTGCCGCGGAACTGAAGCGCGAGCAAGGCTGGATTCAAGAGCCAGGTCCCCTCGTAAAAAAAAAAAAAAAAAAAAATACACGTCTCATTCCCCAGGGCGCCGGAGCGCAGCTCACACGAGGCCTGAGGACGGGGTCTCAGGGGTGAAGAGGATGCCCGGGACCGGCCGCGATCTGGGTGCAGGGCAGGACGATGGCCCTGAAGGGAGTGCGAGGGGCTGGGAATCTAGCTGCCGTTTGGTTCTCCCGAAGCGAAAAGGCTTCTCTCCCTCGGCTTTCCCATCGCCTTCTCCAGGCATTGATGGAGAAGCCAAGGACAAACAAACAAACAAAGCATGAAGGAGAGAAAAATGGGCGTCGTGGCTTGAGAAATCTCCAGGCCCGTATCGACCTTCTGTCCCCTTCGCGGGCCCGGAGCGTCACACTACAGTCGAGTTCCCTTTTTCCAACTGCTTCTCCTCAGCAGCAGATTCCTCGGCCGAATCGTCAGATGATTTCGAGAAAAACCAGCGGAGTGAGATATCAAAAGTTTGGGGGCTGAACAAATCCGGGACCTGGTGGCCCCCGGGAGGCGTTACCGGGTTCTTTTCTGTTTCGTATTCTGTATTCAGCACATATAATATATATAACCATACCCACACGCCATGTACACACCCGCTCCCATACACTACAGGAGTCAATAAACAAGGTGCAATATTTCCAAACGTTTGCCTGCTACAGACTGTGTGTAGCCCCCCAGAGTGGGAAGGGATCCTTTAAATAGGGCGAGCAGGGAAGGTACAGGTGGGTAAGGAGAGGCAGTACTCCTTGGGCGATCGCAGGCCAGGCTGCAAGTCTGGGCTCCTCGTGGCTTTGTTCATCAATTTCTTTTTACTCTAGTGGGGAGAACAGGTCGGAGACTCAGGACCTTTTAAGGTCCGGGACTTTGTAATCTCCCTAATTTTTACCCAGATGCTTGGGCTAGTGCTCGAGCCTGCGTTAGATCAAGGTTTAGACTCTGCCCCACCTCGAGGTTCGCTCGGGAAAAGAAAACCTTGTCTCAAACCCAGCCGGTGGCGCCGCAAAGGTGGCTGCTTCTTCGGCCGCCGCCGCCAGGGCTTCCAGCGCGCCCGGGAGCGCTGCGCCCCGCCGCGGCCGAGTTCTCCCCCTCGGCCGCCCTCCCTTCTCCCCCGGCGGCCGTGGCTTTATGCCGCTCCTTGTCACTTGCGGAGAATGCCTGTGCGAGGTCTGTGCTGCCACACGGCTGATTGTGAGTGTGCCAAGGCGGGTGAATGGGGAGGCCTCAGAGCGCCGCGCCATTGTGGGGCCGGGCCTCGCTGAAAGGCGGCTCCGGGCCGGGAAGGTGCGGAAAGAATGGCTTTTTATTGGAGTCCCGAACAAAAGGTGTGGTAGGAAGGCGAAGTCTCCTGCGCGAACAAAAACCCCAGCGCGTCGGGATTGACGTCCCCCCCGAGCTCCCCATTGCTTCTCAGAGCGGGGGCTTTGTGCAGCAGTCTGCTCGACAGAGGGACGGAGAAATGCGCGGGGGTTTTGTTCCCCACTTTCTGTGCGCTGGGGGAGGGGGCGGCCAGGGGGAACGGGGGCTGGGCGGGCAGCGGGGAGGAGCGCGCTGATTAGGCCCGGCCGGCCGGGTCGCCGAGGCTTTAAGCGGGAGTCGGCGGCCTGAAAGCAGGGTCATTATTGCTACAAGTTTAGCAATTTCTCCTTTACAGGAGGGGGCGGAGGCTGCTAGGCTGCTGCAGGGCTGCCGGGCTGGGTAGCAGAAGAGACCACGGGGAGGAGGAAGAAAATAAGGAGGGGAGGAGGAGAGGGGAGGCAGGCGAGGGAATCCTCCAAAACCCGCTGACCGCCCAGGATGAGGCTTGGACGCAACCGAAAAGCCTAGAGGGAGCTTGAGAGGTGGCGCCTGGGGAGCGAAAACCCTCCCTCCCCTCGCGTTTCTGAAGGCAGAAAGACCTTGGAGCCTAGCCTGAGTTACTGCACCAAACCGACGGTCCCTCAGTTCTTTGCTGCCAGTTTTCTACTTTCTGAAAAGACGCCCTGGAGCTGAGACACCGCTTCCCGCCACCGCGTTCACCTCCATGACGCCCAAAGCCCCGTTCCAAGCAGCCCTTTCTTTTGGAGCTATTATCTTTCCATGAGCTGTTTAGGCTAAGGGCTAGGAAAGGAATTCTCGCTTCTTAACACATTCCTCATTGCTTGCAGCTGCTAACGACTCATTCACTCATCCATCCATTCAACTGCGTTGACTGAGCACCTACTATTGTAAAATGGGGTCACTTACCCTGTTCTGGGTGCTGAGGACGATGGGGGGGGAAAGTGTCTGCCGGTGTATGAAGTTTATTTTCAGGGGTGTTTGTGGCAGAGAGGTAGACAACAAATAAATAAATGGAAGAATAGTAGATAAATTCTAAAAATGAAATAGAACCAAGTGCTGGAGGGCAGGTTCTTTTGGAGAAGGTGGACAAGAAAGTCACGTAAAGGAGATTACATTTAAGCTGATGTCTGTCTGAGTGACAAAGGAAGCCAGTCAAACAGTGCCTAGCTGCTGCGGTCTCCATGCCTCTGCACAAGGCCCTCCCTTCAGTCTGGAATGCCCTTCACCCCATCTATCTGGTGAACTCTTGCTCCTCCTTCAAGGCCAAGCTTCTTTCCTGAACCTCCCAAGTGGAGGTAATCACTCCCTTTTTTGTGCCACCAGAGTCTTAGGTACTTTCCAATATCACAACATAGAGTCGAGCAAAGATTTATTTGTCTCTCTCCCTCCACATGAGGTCCCAGTGAGGTGTGTGTGAGGGGGAGCAGGTTGGCATCTCTTTCTTCTGGGACAGATAACACAGAAGGAGATCATGGGGCCAGGCTTCCTCAGGGCCACCTTTCTCAGTGCCCTAGGGCCATGCCTATAGCCTCGGTGCTTTCGGGCTGTGCAGCATTGGTTGCTGGCTGCAAGGGAGATGCTTACCAGACTCTTGGCTCACATGGGCAGAGCCAGGAAAGCTGAAATCACTAGCGGAAGACATGCAATCCAACCAATCCAACAGGAATGTCCCCCCTGTGGTACCCTACGATGCTGCCTAGGGATATGGCTTTCCTGGGGGTTTGTTGCTTGCTCTACAGCACACTTCAAAACCTAGGAAAAGAAGCTAAGAACTTGGTAATGACCTTGACACCAGGATGCAAAGTTTAAGTCATAGTTTGCACACCCCTAAACTATGGCCTGCAGGCCCACATGCGGTCCCCTGAGGCCATTTATCCAGCCCCGCCGCACTTCCGGAAGGGGCACCTCTTTCATTGGTGGTCAGTGAGAGGAGCATAGTTCCCATTGAAATACTGGTCAGTTTGTTGATTTAAATTTACTTGTTCTTTATTTTAAATATTGTATTTGCTCCCGTTTTGTTTTTTTTACTTTAAAATAAGATATGTGCAGCGTGCATAGGGATTTGTTCATAGTTTTTTTTATAGTCCTGCCCTCCAACGGTCTGAGGGACAGTGAACTGACCCCCTGTGTAAAAAGTTTGGGGACCCTTGGTTTAAGTGTTAGGGATAACATGATACAGGGATACGGTAGAGTGAGGACTGGGGGTGGCAGTGGAGAGCTGAGATGTATAGGATAAATCCTGGGCCTACATCTAGGACTTGATTTGGCTTTCCCTTCATTCACTAGGTGAGTAGTATGGTAGGCAATCAAGATGCTACCCTTGCACACCCCCAGCTCGCTCTCTCCTCCTCCTCCTCCTCCTCCTCCTCCTCCTCCTCCTCCTCCTCCTTTTCTTCTGTATCATGACTTGATTCTCATCCACCTCCAACATGAATTTAAATTTCTGAATGTCAACGTGTCTTTGAAGTTCTGAATGTCAATCTGTTGGCATGGAGATAGAAAGAAAAAAAAAACCAGCACCAGGTGTTAATCCAGTGCAGTCAGACAGGACCTCAGCTCAGCAATCTCTGTACTTGCGTTCTGGCTAAGAAAGAAGTCAGAGACAAGACTCAAACTATAAGAGAACCGTTTATTTAGAAAGTCACAGGGGTAGAAGAAATGGACTTGGGAAACAAGTTACAGAGGCAAAAGAAGAGCCCTTGGAGCCTAGGAGAGATAAAGGTAAAAGTAAGGTGCCTGGTGGAGGGGAGAGAAGTGGGTCGGGAAAGACGCGGGAGCGCTCCCAGGAAGGAGAGCGCCAGAAGCGCGCACTTCTGAGGCAGGGTTTCAGTGCCTGCGCACCAGGAGCCCGAGACCCCGGGAGCAGACGCCCTTGCTCCGCTGGGGTTTTCTAAGTAAGCAACTTTTTCTCCAACCTAGTCTGTATTCTGCTGGGCCCTGGCCTCTCGGTACCCCCGGAGATAGATCCCACCTTCCTTGGCCAGGCGTCCTTCTGGCCCACGTTTATCTCCTTTACTCTGCATCCCCTCCTGTTCTGCAAAAGAGGCGTATGACCCTCTGAGAGGAACCAGGGCTGGTTCTATGGGTAGGCTTCCATGCAGTTTGCACGTCTTGGTATATACTTAGAGCCAGTCTGGACCCAGCCCCTTTCTGCTCCCTACCCTTCCCTGGCCTGAAGTCCCCAGGTGTAAATAGCTCCTATCTCTTCGCCCTAGGATTTCGGTACTGCCTCTTGCTGGGGTTCCAGGGCCTTGGCATTTGGAGGGTGAGACCCTTCACCAATACAACAGCTACCTCTCCCCTAAGCGCCCTCTGCAGGGGAAAGATCTCTCCCAGGCTCAAACTGCTGCTTCACTGGTTTCTCCTGTGAGTCAGAAGGGATGGTAAAACCCAAGCAGGTCTACTAATCACCCATGAGATTTTGAACAGGTGAAGTAAGTCGTCCCTTTGGGCTCTGGTTTTTTATCTCTCAGGCAGAGAGAAGGATGAACTATATGATTTCAGAGATTACTTCTGGCTCAGGCCTTCCTCGCTTCCCTGAATGGGTGGCTAATCCCTCTTCACCCTCTGGTGCCATACCGAGTTTACGAAGTGAGTATGTGCCACTGGTGGAGGAGATGGAATAGACTCTGGAAGGCCAAACATTTTTTTTCTTTCTGCAGAGCCCAATCTTGGGTCAGGAGGCTAAACTCTAGCAGGCGTCCCCAAACTACGGCCCCGCAGGCCGCAATGCGGCCCCCTGAGGCCATTTATCCAGCCCCCACTGCACTTCTGGAAGGGGCACCTCTTTCATTGGTGGTCAGTGAGAGGACCACTGTATTTGGCAGCCCTCCAATGGTCTGAGGGACAGTGAACTGGCCCCCTGTGTAAAAAGTTTGGAGACCCCTGCAAGCCTGCCTCCATTCTAACCTCAGCACCACCACAACCAGCTGTAGAGACCTTGAGTAAGTTAGGAGCAATCTGAACCTCAATTTCCTCCTCTATAAAATGGGGTTTTTTTTATAGCACTCCTCTCATAGGTATTTTAAGCTACAATAAAACGCACAAATTTTAAGCATACAACTCTATTTGTGTTTATATATGTAAACACTCATGTACAAATCACCTTGGCTTTGAAAATCAAGTGAGATGATCCATGTAAAAGCAGCTTAGCGCCCTGTCTGGTAAGCATCAGGCACCGAGTTCATGTTAGAGGCCAGACCGGCGCTAGGCGCTGTGCACGCCCCAGGTCCGCGGGGGTCGGTGGGCGGGTGTGGCGGGGCAGCGGCAGGCTGGAGGATTCAGAACCCCTAGACCGCAGGCGCGCGTCGCCACAGAGGCGGCTCGGAGTCGCAGCTGGCAAGCCGGGGGAAAGCGGCTTCGCACAGGCTTGGACTTCTGCTGGGTTGATTGATTTCGAAGGAAGGGGATGGTGAAAGGAGGTTCCAGGTGGAGCCTCGGGTCCCCTCTGGCTCGTCGCTGCCGGGAGGAAAGGTTCGGAGGGGAAACCCAGCCCGCTCGGCAGGGCTTCTCCGCGCCCACCCGAGTGGTGCGGCCGCGCGCCTCCGCGAGGGTGGGGCGGGCGGCGGGCGCTTCCCCGGCGCAAGGCTCTCGCTGGACGATAGCGGGTTCAAGGTCTCGAGCGCAGCCTCCTCTCCCTTCACTTCATAGCTCGGAGCCCGGGGCGGGGACTTCCGGGGCGCCTTCTCCCGACTCGAGCCAGGCCCTGGAAAGACCGCGGATTCCCCGTGACCAGAAGGAGTTCAGTGCCGGGCCGGAGACTGGCTCTGCGCGAAGGGGAAGGATCCTGGGAACCGCCGGGGCCGCTCCGGTGACGCGGCCCGGACGCCTCCTCCCAGACCGGTCTGGGCGGTCAGAGCCCGCGGGGCGGGGAGCGCGCCGGCGAGCCCCGGTAGAGCCTGGCCAATCCTCGGGACGAGAGTCAAACTTGAAGAGCCGGCGGTCCTGACGCTCGCAGCCCGGGCGCGGAGCCAGGCCCGGCGCGCGGCGGGGAGGCAGGACGGCTGCGCAGCTTGGGTGAGTCCGCCAGGCCTCTGCGGGAGGCGGGGGCAGGGGGCTGCCCTGACCCCCGAACCGCATTTGTTTTATTGAAAGGGCGAGCTTTTTAAAAACCTACACTGTAGGTAACGTTAATGACAGCAGTTTCTACAGGAGCTTATCGAAAATCTATTGAAGTACGTACAGAAAAGACGTGAGAGTACACAGCTCCCCGAATCTTCATCAACTGACCACGCCCCTGAGACCAGCTCCCACATGAAGGAAGGGTGTATTACCAGCCCCAAAAGTCCTCTCTTGTGCTCTCTCGTCACTACCCCCACAGCTATCCTGCGTAACCACTATCCTGGTTTCTAACAGTAGCCAGGGTAGATTAGTTTTGCCTGGTTTGAAACATTGTATATAACTGGAATCATATAGTATTTACTGTACGTTTACGTGCCTGACTTTTGGCATTGTGAGATTTATTCGTATGGCTGCGTAAAGTTGTAGATTGTTCCCTTTCCTTCCTGAGTAGTATTCCATTGTGGGAACACACCACGATTTCTCCATTCTGCTGTTTGTGGGCAGTTAGGTAGTTTCTAGTTCGGGGCTGTGGTGAATAGCGCTGCTACACACATTCTAGAGCAGGAAGCAGTAGATCTGTCTGCAGTGTGGAAATGTGCTCCATCCGGGCTCTCCAACGTGATTCCCTCTAGTCACATGTGACTGATGTGACTGACGAATTGGATTTTACATTTTCTAAAATTATAATTAATTTAAATAAAAAGAGCCATGCGTATTGGACAGCACAGTTCTGGTATGTATGTCTTTTGGTGACTGTAATAAACATTTCTATTTACCTGGGAGGGCAATTGCTATGCCACAGGGTCTGAAGACCAGCTTTAGTAGATTCTGCCAAGCAGTTTTCTAAAGTTGGCCATATCAGTTTACACTCCCACCAGCGGTAGTGCCACATGCTCCCCAGTACTTAGTATTTTTATTTCATTTCTCTCTCATTTTAGCCATTCTACTAAGCATGTAATTTAAAGAGGCTTTTGTCCACTTTTAAGTATGATTATGAAAATCGCCACATAACCATACTAAAGATATGACTGCTGATGGTTGGAGAGATCCCTGGGAACAGAGAGCTGTAATAAAGTTCTAAAGTTCACCCTTTAGACCAGCCCTGCAGTCCTGCCTCCTCCCCAATCAGCCTTCTCCCCTAGGAACCTGATTAGTGCTGGCAGGGCATATGGAAGGGGCTATGTAAATATTTGGAGATGATCTTCTCCCACAGCTCCCGTTACTTTATGCCTTTTTAAAATCAGCGACACTCTTCCTCTACTGTTACTTCTTGGAATCTCCCACCAGAGGAGATAGCGAGATTGCCTGGCAGGCTACCACCATGGCAGAGAAGCCAGGTTTTGTGCTGCCTTAGTTTAAGTTTGTGACTTAGCTCTGCCTTGTATAAAACAGCATTAACGGCCTTTAGGTGTGTGCTACCTTCCTGGCTTGTTGAGAAGCAAAGTAAGCCCTGGGAGGCCGCAGAGGGCCTGCCTACCATGTGTCAGGCTGTGTGTGTGCTGCTTTGTAGACATGCTCTCTAATCTTCAGAATTAACCATGTGTGTTAGGTATCCCTTGTTTACACATGTAGAAACTAAAGCTGAGAGATTAAGTCACTCTCCTCAAGGCCACACGGCTGGTAAACAGTTGCAGTAATCCCAATAGGGCTTTCCACCCAATGCTGCTGAGAACATTTCTGACGTTTTCTCTGGGTAAACAGAGCCCTGGCTAGTGTAGATCTTGAAATTCTTTATCAAATGAGATGTCCTCTGCTAAGCCTCTCTTTGGACTGAACCCAAACTGATCATTGATCATTTGTGAATGGCCAGTTAGGCAGAGGAAGTGTTTGTTATGTTGTAATACTAATGAAATTCACTTTGTGTGACGTACAAGTTCTTGAAAAGGACTTGTGTGCAAAGCGCTTTTTGCTTGTGGGGAGTGAGAAAACTGAGTACATTTTAAGTTCATCCTTGGAATTTGTTGCTTAAAGTACCCCAAAATGAATTATTTTGTAAAGTAAGGAATCCTTTAAAAATATTAATAATAACCCAGAATTTGCTTTGTAAGTTTGGGTTTTCAAGTAATAAACAAGGGCGAAGAGCAACTCAAAATTATATACAAGATTTATCAATATTTCCTTTTCAATTGAGAAGGGTTCACATGAAAATTTCACCCAGACCATCCTGACAGTGAGTTCTCTGGGAGGTCCACAGATTAGTTCTCTTTCCAGATGACAAGTAATTAGAAACCCAGTGCTTCCAGTGGCTACTTATGGATTCAGGCTTAGCTTAGATGCATTTTACAGTTCCTGATCACTTGGTGAGCCTGTCATGGAGGCAGCTCAAGAGTCAAATGGGTTACTAGATTAGATGACCTTTAAGGTCCCTTCCAGCTTTGAGATTTATTATTATTATTATTATTATTATTATTATCATTCAGTGAGGAGGGGAGGCAGAGACAGACTTCCACATGTGCCCTGACTGGGATCCACCTGTCAAGCCAACTAGGGGTTGTTGCTCTATTGCTCAGCAACCAAGCTCTTCTTAGCACCTGAGGTGGAGGCCATGGAGCCATCCTTAGTGGCCGGGGCTCATTTGCTCAAATTGAGCCATGACTGCAAAAGGGGAAGAGAGAAGGAGAGACGTGAGAGGGGGAAGGGTGGAGAAGAAAATGGGGGCTTCTCCTGTGTGACCTGACCGGGAATCAAACCTGGGACAGCCACATGTTTATTAGGCCAATGCTCTACCGGCTAGGGCCCAGCTTTGAGATTCTTTAAGTTAAATTTGTTACATGCCTAAAGATTTCATTTGTGCTGGTTGGAAGGACCTTAGAAACCACCAACGTCCAACTTTTTTCTGATACTAAATACTGTCTGTAACATTTTTGGCAAGTAACTGTCCCATGTCTTCTGGATGCCATTGAGAACCACTCACCTCTCCACAGGTGTGAGGAAGTTATGCCTTATGTTGGTGTGGAATCTGCCTCCTGTACCTTTTATCACATGCTCCTCCTTTTCTCATAGATGTTTACTCATGTGTGGTTCTTCAAATATTGGAAGCCAGCCATTGATTCCCATGTAAACCTCCTGTTCTCTAGGTGAAACAGCCTCAGTTCTTTGACTGTCTTTAGCCTCCTGGCCGTTCTTCAGTGGGTGTTCTCTGGCTCTCTCATTTCTTCTGTGCCTGGGCTTTTCTGATGTACTCCTCACAAGCAGTCCTCTCTTCCTAATGTTTTAACTTTTTAAAAAAATTCATTTTAGAGAGGAGAGGGAGAGAGAGAGAGAGAGAGAGAGAGAGAGGAGAGACAGAGAGAGAGAAGGGGGGGAGGAGCTGAAAGCATCAACTCCCATATGTGCCTTGACCAGGCAAGCCCAGGGATTTGAACTGGCGACCTCAGCATTTCCAAGTCAACGCTTTATTCACTGCGCCACTACAGGTCAGGCTTCCTAATGCTTTAAACAGTTCCATCTTTAAGTACTCTTCTGAGAAGGCTGAGGTCCACTGAGAGGCTGGCCCTCATGGGTCCCACTCTCCTCAATTCATGTTTTTTATTCCTCTGTTTTCAGGAGAATACACATCTATTCTCTCTAAGAGTAACACTTCCCCTTAAAATCTAGATACAAATTCTTTCCTACTTCCAAAAACAATGCTTCTAATTTTGAGTCCTGAGGTCCCCCCACCCTACAATTTAATATTCTCTACCTTTCTTCCTTTCACCCCCAAACATATAGCAATCTCTTCATATTCTCCTTTAAGTCAGATTTTTGAATATGTTTCTTCACCAGCTACTGTCCTTTCCTTCAGCCTGAGCGATGCTTACCCACCAAGTGGTAACTATTGGTGCCAGCTGGGAGTTACCGTGGCGGTCAGCTGGTTCAACTCTTTCCCGGGTGCCTGATTTCCTTCTCCAGCACTCCTGAGGAATTCAAGTCCTGCCACTTCCCCTAATTATCTGAGATGCTGTCTTTGTGATCAGGTGGCTTCTCTTCAGGCTTGTGTTCTCTTCAGTGTTTGGCAGAATGCCTGTTGTTGTTGTTTTTCCTGGAAGGTCTTATTGTGATTTTGACACCCTGTACTATCCTGATCATTTTCTTTCTTTTTTTATTATTTTTTTATTTTATTTATTCATTTTTAGAGAGGAGAGACAGAGAGGGAGAGAGAAGAGAGAGAGAGACAGAGAGAGAGAGACAGAGAGAGAGAAGGGGGAGGAGCTGGAAGCATCAACTCCCATATGTGCCTTGACCAGGCAAGCCCAGGGTTTCGAACTGGTGACCTCAGCGTTCCAAGTCAATGCTTTATCCACTGCGCCACCACAGGTCAGGCCATTTTCTTTCTTAAAGAATAGTCACTCCTCTTCCTTCTCCAGCCCCACTGAATACAACCCTCCCAAGTACCAGTGACTTTTCTACACTCTTGTTATTTTAAAGTTTATCTTTGCATACACAGTGTCAGCTATCACTTTTATACAAAGAGTCCTGAATCTACAGATTTAGCTTGGTTGCCCTCTAATACCATACTTTCAGGTGCCTAGAAGATAATTTGACTTGTACCTCTTACCATTGCCATTTCAAGTTCATTGCTGTTCCACCAAACCACTCACATCTCAACTTCTGTCAGTGGAATCACCTTTCCTTGTCCTTTTCCCTTTGGTTGGAAATAGTCAACAAAGGATTCCCCTGAGAGCTTCTCTTCACTTAGAGCAGAAGGAATAAAAGAACTAACATTGACTGAACACCTAATACCTTTCAGCACTGCACTCTGCATATCCTGACTGGCTTAGTACTGGAACCATCCTGAAACGTAAGTTCTGTGATCTCTATTTTACAGGTTAAGAAATTAAAAGTTGAGACTATAAACATCTTGCTCAAGGATATTACGTTCTTAAGTGACAGACTCCAGAGTTCAAATCAAGGTCTTCTAGCTCATTCTAATGACTAAGCACTTTACTATAAAATGGCCTCCTAACTTATCACATTGGATTGAGCAGATCACTGATAAACTCCATCCTCATACCAGCACCAGGATCATTATTTCCAAATGCCTCTTAATCAAAGCTGCCTACATTTTCTCAATCATGCTATGGCTCCTCACTGTGCAAAGATCAAATATACTCTCAAGACCACTAGTGAACTTGACTTGGGGTGGTGAATGCATGGTGCAGGTGTACAGATTATTTATTATGGAATGGTACACCTGAAACCTATGTGATTATATTAACCAATGTCACCCAAATAAATGCAATTAAAAAGTAAAAATAAAATTTTAAAAATTAACACAAAGAACCACTAGTGAATCCTCATTACTCTACTCCATCAACCAAAATTTTCATTATTTTAAAATGATCTATACAATCTCCTTACTGTCCCAATTATAAAGTCTTTTCCAGCTACCACAGTCACAGTGATGGCAGGTCACATTTTCTTAACATAGATGAAACGGTCTCATCTGCAAAATTTAGCTGTTGATCCAAAGAGTTTTATTGGCTGTCTCATTATCTTCATCCTTAATTAAAAAATAAACTCATTGGGGGTAAGGATCATATTTTATGCTTCTTCCCTATTGCCTACAGAGATAGAAATAAATAAAATCATTTAGGAAAAATGCTTAGAAAAGTACAAAGTGCAAAATAAATGAAGTGTATTATTCTTAAAATTACTAATGTTATAAACATTGCCAAAGTGTATTGCCTGGTGGCTATAGGGCTCAGGTTCAGCAAACGGTCAGCAGAAACCTGAGGGATTTGATAAATAAGTCAGACTCAGAGCTCTTCCTCCTCCTCCTCCTCCTCCTCCTCCTCCTCCTCCTCCCTCTCCTCCTTCTCCTCCTCCTATTAAACCCTTAACAATACCTTCCTGCTCTCTCAGACTAAACATATGAAAGGAGAGGCATCTACATTGCCCACTAGATGACCGGGCAAGCCCAGGGTTTTGAACCAGCAACCTCAGCATTCCAGGTTGATGCTTTATCTGCTGCAGCACCACAGGTGACTGGCTTCTTAAGGACAAGGAACACTTGTCTTGTCCATCCAGTTTTTCCCCAGCACCTTAATACAGTGCCCAGACATGCTGGATGTTTGACGCATGCTTAATAGAAAAATGAACAAGTGGCCTGACCAGGCAGTGGTGCAGTGGGTAGAGCATCAGCCTGGGACACAGAGGCTACAGGTTCGAAACCTGAGGTCGCCAGCTTAAGCACGGGCTCATCTGGCTTGAGCGCAGGCTCACCAGCTTGTGCACAGGGTTGCTGGCTTGAGCATGGAATCATAGACATGACGCCATGGTCGTTGGCTAGAGCCCAAAGATCACTAGTTTGAAGCCCAAGGTCTCTAGCTTGAGCTCAAGTTTGTTGGCTTGTGCAAGGGGTCATATGGTCTGCTATAGTCCCCCCCCCATCAAGGCACATATGAGAAAGCAATCAATGAACAACTAAAGTGCTGCAATGAAGAATTGATCCTTCTCATCTCTCTCCCTTCCTGTCTGTCTGTCCCTTTCTCTGTCTCTCTCGCAAAACAACAACAACAACAAAAAACCAAGCAAACAAAAAAAACAAACCACTGGAAATGTAACTTGGAGAGGATGTTGGTGTTGTCCTACATTTCTACTTCCTTTGGGATTCTCTTTCTGCTTCCCTGTGTGGAAAGAGAGAATGTTAGAGCTAGAAGAGATAAGCCCAACCTCTGCATTTGAAAGATGAGAAAATGATTCCAAAGAAGAGAATGTGTATCCCTGGGTCACCACTTCTATTAATGGCTTTCTGACGTCTCATCCAATCCAGTGCTTCCCCCACTGTATTTCACTAACTCCTGCCTTTCAGTGCTCTGTCCCTGCACCTATCCCCAGCCCTGCTTCCTCTTCAGCAGTTTTCCTTTCTCCACACCCCCCCCTCCCTGCTCTGTACTCCACATGCCCCCAATTTGCATTTCATCTTGTACACAGTGCTTTTGGACATGTAAACAGAAAGTACCTCCAAGGTTGTAAGCATACACACTCTAATAATGGTGAATATTGGGGAAGAACACAACCTCCAGCAGGAAGTTACAATTCAGAATCTCTTCGTGGGCTCTCTCTAGGGCTCAAATACCCTTTTAGAATTTCCCTGAGTCTAGAACATGGTAAGATTTTTATAACAATGAACTATAGTCTAGATCCGTAAAGTGCCAGGCAGTGTGCAAGACATCCTAGGAGACTCAAGGCAACTCCGCAGCCCTGAGTCATAGTAGCTCCATTTTACAGATGAGTGAACTGAGGGCTCAGCTAGTATCAGAGCAGGTGATTGAGCTGGTCTATTTGCCTTCTCCAGAAAACTTTTTTTTTAATTATAATTTTATTTTTTTAATGGGGTGACATCAATAAATCAGGATACATATATTCAAAGATAACATGTCCAGGTTATCTTGTCGTTCAATTATGTTGCATACCCATCACCCAAAGTCAGATTGTCCTCTGTCACCTTCTATCTAGTTTTCTTTGTGCCCCTCCCGCTCCCCCTTTCCCTTTCCCTCTCCCCCCTCCCCCCTGTAACCACCACACTCTTATCAATGTCTCTTAGTCTCACTTTTATGTCCCACCTACGTATGGAATAATGCAGTTCCTGGTTTTTTCTGATTTACTTATTTCACTTCGTATAATGTTATCAAGATCCCACCATTTTACTGTAAATGATCCGATGTCATCATTTCTTATGGCTGAGTAGTATTCCATAGTGTATATGTGCCACATCTTCTTTATCCAGTCATCTATTGATGGGCTTTTTGGTTGTTTCCATGTCCTGGCCACTGTGAACAATGCTGCAATGAACATGGGGCTGCATGTGTCTTTACGTATCAATGTTTCTGAGTCAGAAAACTTTTTAAAACATACTGACTGACTGTTGGCTACTTCACTTGGATGCCCACTTTCTCCTCGATGGCTGCTCTTGGTGAGGTCTCTCCTCTAAGGACTGCCTCCATACCTTGGCTCTATTACTGATCCCATCTGTTGAGCATCTCTGGAGCCAGAGAAGTAGTACCCTGCACGCGCCCTCTAGTGGTCACAGGCTGATGCACAGCACTTTTTGGTACAGTCTCTGAGGACCTCTGTCAGCACCCTCTGGCGTGTGCCCGGGACCCAAGGCCATATAGAGTCAGGCTTCAGCGATGCATATGTCTCTCAGGTTTCCCTGCGCTTGAGGAAGGACCTGGATTCTCTAGGTCCCCCACCCACACTAGTCCTTTTTTTTTTTTTTTGCTTTTTTTTTTTTTTTTTTTGCCTTTTTTTTTTTTCTGAAGCTGGAAACAGGGAGAGACAGTCAGACAGACTCCCGCATGCGCCCGACCGGGATCCACCCGGCACGCCCACCATGGGGCAACGCTCTGCCCACCAGGGAGCGATGCTCTGCCCATCCTGGGCGTCGCCATGTTGCGACCAGAGCCACTCTAGCGCCTGGGGCAGAGACCACAGAGCCATCCCCAGCGCCCGGGCCATCTTTGCTCCAATGGAGCCTTGGCTGCGGGAGGGGAAGAGAGAGACAGAGAGGAAGGCGCGGTGGAGGGGTGGAGAAGCAAATGGGCGCTTCTCCTGTGTGCCCTGGCCGGGAATCGAACCCGGGTCCTCCGCACGCTAGGCCGACGCTCTACCGCTGAGCCAACCGGCCAGGGCTCACACTAGTCCTTTGAGGAAGACCCACCCATGCCTGAAAGTAACCAAATTAAGATAAGAGTGGGACTTGGCAACAACCCCAAATTCCTCTCCAGAGAGTCAGCAAGAGCATCTGACTCAGTCGCTATAACTGATGTCTATTCTTAGCCTCCACAGTTCTTTGTTCATTGGCACACCTCTGCCTGGTATCGTGCTGATTTCCAGATTTACTTATTTTACTTGCCCATGAGTAGGTCTCAGTCTCTCCGAGCATCCCATGTGCAGATCGAGCCTCCAGCGCTGCCCGCAGCCTCCCAGCCTCCCAGCCTCCCAGCCTCCCTCAGATAAATAAGCCAACCTGCTGTCAATGGAGTCTGGCTCACATAGGACCGCTGCCCTTTGGGACAAATTAGAAAAAGGCATTGCTTCCTCCAAGTGCTTTGCCAGGTGCCTGGCTTGATGGGTGGGTGTGAGAGTCTCTTGGGCTGACCACCCTTGTTCATTGAACAACTCCCGCAACAAAATATGGTGGCTTTGGTGTCACACACATCTATCTATTCATTCCTCTCTCTACTCCTGGAATTACATGGTGCTAAATGGAGGTGCTGACCCCCTTTACGTGACACCAGACCAGTCACTGGGGCAGCGTTCAGGGGACAGTCCAGCCCTCTGCCTGGGTTTGCTTGATTCCCGTAAGAACTGGGACCAGTGTTGTTCCTGTCACTGCCCCTACAACCCAAAGAAGAATTCCTCCCTTAACGGACTGCAATCCTACAGTGGATTTAATCCTTAAGTCACTAAAAATACAGATGAAGACGGTTTATAGACAAGGTGAATTAGAGACTTACAATTTGAGGGCAGGTGTGAACAAATAACCCTGTGATGAAAGACGACCGCTCCGGTGATCAGCAGGGCTGATCAAGGGCACTTTTGGCTCTGCTTTCTTCTGTTTCCCCTGATGCTCTTTTCTCTCTCCCCTCCTCTTCTCACCTACCTCTCTTTCTTCTCTCCATCTTTCCTCCTCCTCTGCTTTTCTGAATCTTCCTCTTGAAACCTTCACTTGTCATTCTATCATCTCCTCTCTCCTTTTCCCTTCCTTCTTTCTTTTCTCACTTCTCATTTTATCCATTTATAATATGGAATTAAAGAAGATTTAATAGCTTTATGTATTTTAGTATTTGTAATTAAAAACAAGACAACTTGAGCCAATCATTATTCTTTCATGAAAAAAGCAACTATATTAAATTGCCTTTCAAAAAATTTTTTATTGATTGATTATAGAGAGAGAAGGGAGAGAGAGAGACACAGAGAGAAAGAAAAGTTCATCTGTTTCTCTATGTGTCCTGACCAGGGATTGAACCAGCAACCTTCGCATATTGGTATGATGCTCTAATTAACTGTGTTATCTTGCTGAGGCTAAATTGCCTTTTTATTTGTGTATAAACCATATTAATTTTTTTCTGTGAATGAGTGATCTTTACTTAAAGAAAAGTCCTCCCCCTGTACAAGAATAGGGAGGGAAGGGAAGCCAGCAAGGACACACAGCTGATTAGCACCAAGGGGAAATCCTCGGAACATCAACAGCAAGGAAGGTGTAAGACCGTGGAATATTGAAGGTGGAGCCTTTACTCCAAACTCCTTACTTTATTTCAGACTCCCCCCTCTGGAGTTTTCTGGAGAAGTCAAATGGATCATTTCAGTGCCCCTAAACAGAAATGGAATGTCAGAGAAGTTCCTGATTTGTCCAAGGTCACATAGCCAGTTATTTCATGGCAAGACCTTGCATAGAACCTCTTGGTATTCATTGGACACACAAATATATAACACAGAGTATTTATATAGAAGCTATAAGAGTTCAAATTAGCTTAATAAGGCCCAGTTACCACTTAAATGGAGTAATGACCTCTAGGGAGAAGATAGATCACTTAACCAACACTCATTTACCAGGTGGACAAAATCAGATTTAACCCCAGTCTATAGATTACATGTCAAAATCACATTCATACACAATAGGTCACTCTAATGGAGTGGTCAGGGATATGGCATACAGAAGATGATCTGTTTTCTTCTCAGCACTCAGCACATACCCAATGATGACATGTTAGACAACAGCTCGCCGCAAGCAGCTGTTCCCATTACTGTCCACCCTTGTGCATCCTCTGAGTACCTCCTGCAATAAGCCATGTGATTCCTCTGTCTGAGTAGGTTGTAATCTGCTGTTATAACGGCAGTCCTGCTAACTGGCTTCGAGCTGATTAAGTCCTGAATCCCAAAGCCCTTTTCTCTCTTTTTCTTTAAAGATGTAAGTGAGAAGTGAGCCTGTAATCAATCACACAGGACAGAGTGGGTGGGGGCACTGATACTTTTCAATGTATATACTTCTCCTATGTTGCTATTTTTCACTCTGAGGTGTGGGGGATGAAGAGATGAGAAGCATCAACTTGTAGTTGCATCACTTTAGTTGTTTATTGATTGCTTCTCATACATGCTATAACCAAGGGCTCCAGCTGAGCCAGTGACCCCTTTACTCAAGCCAGTGGCCTTTGGGTTCAAGCCAGTGACCTTGCGCATCAAACCAGTGACCTTCGGGTTCAAGCTAGCAACCAGGGGGTCATGTCAATGATCCCACACTCAAGCCAGTGACCCCACCCTCAAACTGGTGGGCCTGTGCTCAAGCCAGATGAGCCAATGCTCAAACCAGTGACCTTAGGGTTTTGAACCTGGGACCTCAGCATCACAGGTTGACATTCTATCCACTGTGCCACCACCAATCAGTCTCCTTTTTCTTTTTAATGGCATCAATCATTTTCTGCTTGGTCATATATGGAGTATTTATTATCACCAAGCACTGTGCTGGACACTAAGAACAGACACAATAAACCAATCTAATGGGGGGTGGCCACATTCTTGTTCTTGTTGTTGTTGTTGTTTTGAGAGGAGGGGGGATAGAGAGACAGACTCTCTAAGGTGCCTGGACTGGGATCCACCCGACAACCCCCATCTGGAGTCCAGGCTCAAATCAGCCAAGCTATCCTTAGTGCCTATGGATGATGCTCAGACCAACAGAGCTATCCTCAGTGCCCGGGACCAATGCTCAAACCAATGGAGCCACTGGCTGCAAGATGGGGAGAGAAGGAGAAGAGGAAGTGGAAGAGAAGCAAATGGTTGCTTCTCCTGTGTGTCCTGACTGAGTATTGAACCCTGGACATCCTCCTGCCAGGCCAACACTCTATCCATTGCACCAACTGGCCAGGGCTGGTAGCCACATTCATAAGGAACATTTTCCTCCTTCTGAGACGGGAAGGGATAACCTGTGGTTTGCATAGTGTGCTATTAGCCCAACAAGAAGGGCACAGGACTGACTTCTTGGAGGAAGTAAGATGAAAGCCAAGTTTTGAGGCATGAATAGGAGCTAACCAGGTGAAGGGAAAGAGTAAAACTAGTTCTGATAAAAGGAAAATGGGGAGTTGGTGAGAGAGGGGGTGAAGAGAGAGCTAGAGGCAGATTGTGTGCCTTGTTGTGTCACTATGAAGTTTTTCACATTGAAACCATTTCTCTGGACCTGATCAGATAGTTTGGATGGTTAGAGCATCATCCCAAGACAAAGGTTGAAGGTTCAATCCCGGATCAGCGCACATACAGAAACAGATTGATGTTTCTGTCTCTCTCTTTCTCCCTGCCTCTCTTTGTAAAATCAATCAATAATTTTTTTTAAAAAAATCATCTTTTTGTGTTGGGAAGAAACAGGTAGACATGCATAGGTTTTGTTTTGACTCTAGGAACAATTTCCTTTGGCTTTAAGACTTATGTTGGATTAATAGGGTAATTGTGTGCAGAAGAGAGGGGTATATGGGAACGACTGTACTATCTGCTCAATTTTTCTGTAAATGTAAAACTGTTCTAAAACGCCTGACCAGGTGATGGCGCAGTGGATAGAGCATTGGCCTGGGATGCTGAGGACCCAAGTTTGAAACCCTGAGGTTGCCAGCTTAAGCGCAGGCTCACCAGCTTGAGCACAGAGTTGCAGGTTTGAGTGTGGGATCATAGACATGACCCCATGATCATTGGCTTGAGCCCAAAGGTCGCTGGCTTGAAGTCCAAGGTCTCTGGCTTGAGGAAGGGTTACTCGCTCTGCTGTAGCCTCCCTGGTCAAGGCACGTATGTGAAAGCAATCAATGAACAACTAACGTGCCGCAACTAAGAGTTGATGCTTGTCATCTCTCTCCCTTCCTGTCTGTCTGTCCCTGTCTGTCCTCTCACTCTCTCTCTCTAAAACTAAATAGATAAAAATTAAAATGTTCTAAAATAAAAATAAAGTATATTAATTTTTAAATACCTATTGGTGGGTTGTTTAATTTAATGTATTTACTGAGGAAGAAGCCAATGTTATATTCATTGTCACTGAGAACATGGACCTTCATGGAGGTTATGACAAGGAGCCTTGCTTCTCTTCTCTCCCCCGCTTCTCCACAGCCCTTCCCCTTCTCAGCAAAAGCACCATCATCACCCTGCCCAGGCCAGCCTGCCTTGGCCATCCCTGATCCCTTCATCTCCCTCACCCCATCTAGACCATCACCTATTTCTACAGATGGCGCTTTAAGCTCTCTTTGAATTGAATTCAAAGAGAATTCAATTTGAATTTGCTCCATCTCCTTTTCCTTCCTTCTAAAATGAGCCAACTTCATCTTTCTCCCAGCTTGGCTTCTTCAGTGGGCTCTTATATGAACATCCCTGTTCATATAAACTTAAACAGGTTATTTGCCTGTTTAAGTTTCTAACAAAGTACTGCAGACTGGTAGCTTAAACAGCAGAAACCGACGTTCTCACAACCCCAGAGACTGGAAGTCTAAGATCATGGTGTCGGCAGGGTTCGGAGGCCTCTCTCCTTGGCTTGTAGGTGGCTGTCTTCTCCCTGCATCTTCACATGGTGTGTGCACGTCTGTGTTCTAATCTCCTCTTGTTATAAAAGGGCACTTACAAGGCTCCCCTTAAAGACAGTGACTGTGTTGAAGTTCCCATTAAAAAATGTTTGCACACAGTTGGCCCTCAGTAATCCCAGTTGGGGACAGTGTATGCCCGCCTCAGTCTCATGCATGATGTCAGTTGTGGAGACCCTCACACCTGCCTAACACCCTAGGGATGTTGGTTCTCTAAATTCCCATGTCACTCATATCCTACAGCCTTGTTCTGCCCATTCCATTCCTGATGGCCTCTCACCCTTCGCTTGGTTTCAGCCCTGGCAGAAACAAAGCAAGCCCAAAATACACCAGCCAACTGGCAAGTGATGAGTGATTAGCTGCCTGGCTCTAAAAGGCTGGAATGAGGCAGCCTTTCAGTGCTAAGTGCAGTAACCCTAGCCCTGGCTTGCTGTAACTCTAGATGGAGGTGGTCTGGGACTGGGCGTGGACAGAGTAACATGCACAGACCCTAGAGGTCCTCAGTCCGGCAGTGGGACGAGAGTGCATCTCTCTGCGGTCAATCGAAATGTGAAATTAACACTCAGATGGAGGTAGAGAAGATGCACTAGATTGTGTGAGAGGATGAATGATTCCTTTTATTAAGGGACAGCTCTCTGCAAGGGATCGGGTGGCAGGATTGGTGGCCCCACTTAACCTCTTTCTTGTTCTACACCTAAGATGAGATACCACATTTACAGGAAGATTCTCATTTCTTTATTCTTTACTTTGGTTCCATCAAATACCCTATAGCTCTGTGGCTTTGAACCTGTTTCCTCGCTGATGAAGTGGGAGTCATAGCCCATGCATCAAAGGATTGTTGTGAGAACCTAAATCAGTGAACATATAGATAAGTAGAACAACTCAAAACTCTCTCTCCCTCCCTCTCTCTAAAATCAATCAATCCAAATAAATAAATAAATAAACCATTCAGGGGATGGGGTAGGGAAGTGGTGGCAGGAAACTTTCTTTTGACATTGATTGTACAATACCTCCTGATTTCATTGTATTTTGAAAAAATGTTTATTTAGGCCCTGGCTGGTTAGCTCAGTTGGTTAAGAGTGTTACCCCCAAAACAACAAGGTTGTGGGTTTGATCCCCAGGCAGGGCGCACATGGGAAGCAACCAATGAATACACGACTGAGTGGAACAACAAATTAATGCTTCCCTTTCCCCGCCCCCTCTGCCCCTTCCTCTCTCTGTCTCTGAAACAATAAATAAAGAGAAATTAATCCCTGGCTGGATAGCTTGGTCAGTGGAGTGTCTCCTGGATTGTGGAGGTTGCTGGTTCGATTCTCTGGTCAGGGCACATACAGGAGCAGCTCGATGTTCCTGTCTCTCTCTCCCTGTCTCTCCCCCAAAATCAATCAATAAATAATAATAATAATAATAATAATATGTTTATTTATTGATTTTATTTTTTTTATTTTTTTATTTTTTACATTTTTCTGAAGCTGGAAACAGGGAGAGACAGTCAGACAGACTCCCGCATGCGCCCGATCGGGATCCACCCGGCACGCCCACCGTGGGGCGATGCTCTGCCCACCAGGGGGCGATGCTCTGCCCATCCTGGGCGTCGCCATGTTGCGACCAGAGCCACTCTAGCGCCTGAGGCAGAGGCCACAGAGCCATCCCCAGCGCCCGGGCCATCTTTGCTCCAATGGAGCCCCGGCTGCGGCTGCGGGAGGGGAAGAGAGAGACAGAGAGGAAGGCGCGGCGGAGGGGTGGAGAAGCAAATGGGCGCTTCTCCTGTGTGCCCTGGCCGGGAATCGAACCTGGGTCTTCCGCACGCTAGGCCGATGCTCTACCGCTGAGCCAGCCAGCCAGGGCCTATGTATTGATTTTAGAGAGAGAGGAAGAGAGGGAGAGAGAGAGACAGAAACATCGAGCTACTCCTGTATGTAACCTGACTGGGGACTGAACTGGCAACCTCTGCGCTTCAGGACAATGCTCTACCGACCCAACTATCTGACCAGGGAAATACCTTCTGATTTTAAAATACTAAATTGTTGGCAGAGATGTATTGTTCCATTTTAGAGTTGGGGAAATGATAGCCTTAAATTTAAGGGTTACCTCAGAGTCTAACCACATATCACCGAGAAAGAACAGGAGGGCTGGCTCCATAGTCAGGCCTTTACACTGAAGCCACAGAGAGAGAGGTGTAGACACAAAAGCAGCAGACGGGACTGGGCTGTGGTCCATCCATTGAAAATCTCTGAACTGGCCTCTAAGGCCACCCTGTGGAGGGAGAGGTTACTCAGTGCACATCAGACACTAAAGCTAAGAACCTGCTCCTTAGTTCACTATACCGGGCAGAGGCTTAGGGGGCTCTGGTGGCGGGACCCAGAGAGCTCTGGCTTCCAAGCCTAACTCTGTTTCTTCCATAATGCCACAAATTGCTTTGCCTCCCCAGGCCTTGGTTTCCTGATCTGTGCAGTTAGGAGAGTGATCCCTTCCTGGCCTGTCTCTCTGGGTTGTTATCAGGACCAAACCACATGAGATCATAGGGAGGGGAGCATTCTTTAAAATGAATACATGGTGGGTGATGATTTAGTTTGGGCCTGGATTCATATAAACTCATTTCTCTATTCATGCCACAGGTATTAATGACTACCTACCTATCTAACTTCAAAAGCTATTCCTTAGGCCTCCTAGAACTCATGCCTAATAACCACACCTTTCTGAAGCTTTGGGCTTTTCAGTAGTCTCCTTCTCAGGACTTTTTCAGTTTATTTATATTTTGGCTGAGGTCTCAAGGTCAAAACCATATGTAAAATGCACTATGGCCTGCTGAACAACAAAATACTCTCTGGTTTACTTTGAGTGCTTTCTCCAACAGTGCCCAGTGGACACCTTCTAAGATGGGTGAATTTTGCAACCTTTTTTTCTTTTTTTTGAGAGCAAAGAGGAAGGGAGGGAGAGAGAGGAAGAGAGAGAGAGAGAAGAAGGGAGAAAGAGAAGCATCATCTCATTCCTCCACTTAGTTGCGCATTGGTTTCTTTTTATATGGGCCTTGACTGGGGATCAGACCAGTGACCTCAGGCTCAAGTTGGTGACCTTGGGCTCAAGCCAATGACCTTGGAATTGTGTCTACGACTCCATGCTCAAGTCAGTGACATCAGGTTTCCAATTGGCGACCTCAGCATTCTGAGTCAACACTCTGTCCACTATGCCACCACTGGTCAAGCCTTTCAGCCTTTGATAAATATTGAAGAACTTGAGGTAATGTCTCCAAAGCATGCACCTCATATTGAATCTTTCCACTACCATATGCTTGGCTCACAAATGAGACACATATCACCCCTTGATGTTATTATTTTTTTTTAATTTTAATAATTTTATTTTTTTAATGGGGTGACATCAATAAATCAGGATACATATATTCAAAGATAACATGTCCAGGTTATCTTGTCGTTCAATTATGTTGCATACCCATCACCCAAAGTCAGATTGTCCTCTGTCACCTTCTATCTAGTTTTCTTTGTGCCACTCCCCCTCCTCCTTTCCCTCTCCCTCTCCCCCCATAACCACCACACTCTTATCAATGTCTCTTAGTCTCACTTTTATGTCCCACCTACGTATAGAATAATGCAGTTCCTGATTTTTTCTGATTTACTTATTTCACTTCGTATAATGTTATCAAGATCCCACCATTTTGCTGTAAATGATCCAATGTCATCACTTCTTATGGCTGAGTAGTATTCCATAGTGTATATGTGCCACATCTTCTTTATCCAGTCATCTATTGACGGGCTTTTTGGTTGTTTCCATGTCCTGGCCACTGTGAACAATGCTGCAATGAACATGGGGCTGCATGTGTCTTTACGTATCAGTGTTTCTGAGTTTTTGGGGTATATACCCAGTAGAGGGATTCCTGGGTCATAAGGTAGTTCTATTTTCAGTTTTCTGAGGAACCACTATACTTTCTTCCATAATGGTTGTACTACTTTACATTCCCACCAACAGTGTATGAGGGTTCCTTTTTCTCCACAGCCTCTCCAACATTTGCTATTACCTGTCTTGTTAATAATAGCTAATCTAACAGGTGTGAAGTGGTATCTCATTGCCATTTTGATTTGCATTTCTCTAATAACTAATGAAGATGAGCATCTTTTCATATATCTGTTGGCCATTTGTATTTCTTCCTGGGAGAAGTGTCTGTTCATGTCCTCTTCCCATTTTTTTTTTTTTTTCATTTTTCTGAAGCTGGAAACAGGGAGAGACAGTCAGACAGACTCCCGCATGCGCCCGACCGGGATCCGCCTGGCACGCCCACCATGGGGCGATGCTCTGCCCACCAGGAGGCGATGCTCTGCCCATCCTGGACGTCGCCATATTGCGACCAGAGCCACTCTAGCGCCTGAGGAAGAGGCCACAGAGCCATCCCCAGCACCCGGGCCATCTTTGCTCCAATGGAGCCTTGGCTGCGGGAGGGGAAGAGAGAGACAGAGAGGAAAGCGCGGCGGAGGGGTGGAGAAGCAAATGGGCGCTTCCCCTATGTGCCCTGGCTGGGAATCGAACCCGGGTCCTCCGCACGCTAGGCCGACGCTCTACCGCTGAGCCAACCGGCCAGGGCTCTTCCCATTTTTTTATTGGATTGTTTGTTTGTTGTTGAGTTTTATGAGTTCTTTGTATATTTTGGATATTAGGCCCTTATCTGAGCTGTTGTTTGAAAATATCATTTCCCATTTAGTTGGCTGTCTGTTTATTTTGTTATCAGTTTCTCTTGCTGAGCAAAAACTTCTTAGTCTGATGTAGTCCCATTCATTAATTTTTGCCTTCACTTCTCTTGCCTGTGGAGTCAAATTCATAAAATGCTCTTTAAAACCCAGGTCCATGAGTTTAGTACCTATGTCTTCTTCTATGTATTTAATTGTTCCAGGTCTTATGTTTAGATTTTTGATCCATTTTGAGTTAATTTTAGTACAGGGGGACAAACTATAGTCCAGTTTCATTCTTTTGCATGTGGCTTTCCAGTTTTCCCAGCACCATTTATTGAAGAGGCTTTCTTTTCTCCATTGTGTGTTGTTGGCCCCTTTATCAAAAATTATTTGACTATATATATGTGGTTTTATTTCTGGGTTTTCTATTCTGTTCCATTGGTCTGAGTGTCTATTTTTCTGCCAATACCATGCTGTTTTGATTGTCGTGGCTCTATAATATAGTTTGAAGTCAGGTATTGTAATGCCTCCAGCTTCATTCTTTTTCTTTAGGATTGCTTTGGCTATTCGGGGTTTTTTATAGTTCCATATAAATCTGATGATTTTTTGCTCCATTTCTTTAAAAAATGTCATTGGAATTTTGATGGGAATTGCATTAAATTTGTATATTGCTTTGGGTAATATGGCCATCTTGATTATATTTATTCTTCCTAACCAAGAACAAGGAATATTCTTCCATCTCATTATATCTTTTTTGATTTCCCTTAACAATGGTTTATAGTTTTCATTATATAAGTCCTTTACATTCTTTGTTATGTTTATTCCTAGGTATTTTATTTTTTTTGTTGCAATCGTGAAGGGGATTATTCTTTTGAGTTCGTTCTCAAATGTTTCAATGTTAGCATATAGAAAGGCTATTGACTTCTGTATGTTAATTTTGTATCCTGCAACCTTACTGTATTGGCTTATTGTTTCTAGTAGTCTTTTTGTGGATTCTTTGGGGTTTTCGATGTATAGGATCATATCATGTGCAAAAAGTGATACCTTTACTTCTTCTTTTCCGATAGGGATGCCTTTTATTTCTTTGTCTTGTCTGATTGCTCTGGCTAGAACCTCTAGTACCACATTAAATAAGAGTGGAGACAGTGGACAACCCTGTCTTGTTCCTGATTTAAGGGGGAAAGGCTTCAGTTTTGTGCCATTTAATATGATGTTAGCTGATGGTTTATCATATATGGCCTTTATCATGTTGAGATATTTTCCTTCTATACCCATTTTGTTGAGAGTCTTAAACATAAAATTGTGTTGTGTTTTATCGAAAGCCTTTTCTGCATCTATTGATAAGATCATGTGGTTTTTGTTCTTTGTTTTGTTGATATGGTGTATTACGTTAACCGTTTTGCGTATGTTGAACCATCCTTGAGATTCTGGGATGAATCCCACTTGATCATGATGTATTATTTTTTTAATATGTTGTTGTATTCGATTTGCTAGTATTTTGTTTAGTATTTTAGCATCTGTATTCATTAGAGATATTGGTCTGTAGTTTTCTTTTTTTGTGCCATCCTTGCCTGGTTTTGTTGAGGGTTATGTTGGCCTCATAAAATGTGTTTGGAAGTATTGCTTCTTCTTCAATTTTTTGAAAGACTTTCAGTAGAATAAGAACCAAGTCTTCTTTGAATGTTTGATAAAATTCACTGGTATAGCCATCTGGGCCTGGACTTTTATTTTTGGGGAGGTTTTTAATGGTTTTTTCTATTTCTTCTCTACTAATAGGTCTGTTTAGGCTTTCTGCTTCTTCTTGACTCAGTCTAGGAAGGTTGTATTGTCCTAGGAATTTATCCATTTCTTCTAGATTGTTGAATTTAGTGGCATAAAGTTTTTCATAGTATTCTACAATAATTCTTTGTATATCTACGGTGTCCGTGGTGATTTCTCCTCTTTCATTTTGGATTTTGTTTATATGAGTTCTTTCTCTCTTTTCCTTGGTAAGTCTTGCCAAGGGTTTGTCAATTTTGTTGATCTTTTCAAAGAACCAGCTCCTTGTTCTATTAATTTTTCCTATAGTTTTTCTGTTCTCTATTTTATTTATTTCTGCTCTGATTTTATTATCTCCTTTCTTTGGCTGGTTTTGGGTTGTATTTGTTCTTCTTTTTCTAGTTCCTTAAGGTGTGAAGTTAAGTGGTTCACTTGGGCTCTCTCTTGTTTGTTCATATATGCCTGAAGTGATATGAACTTCCCTCTTATCACTGCTTTTGCTGCATCCCATAGATTCTGATATGTCGTATTGTCATTTTCATTAGTCTGTATATATCTTTTGATCTCTGCACTTATTTCTTCTTTGACCCATTCATTTTTTAAAAGTATGTTGTTTAGTTTCCACATTTTTATGAGATTTTTTTCCTCTTTTTTGCAGTTGAATTCTAGTTTCAAGGCTTTATGATCAGAAAATATGTTTGGTACAACTTCGATTTTTCTGAATTTGCTGCTGTTGTTTTTGTGGCCCAACATATGGTCAATTCTTGAGAATGATCCATGTACACTCAGTCACTTTAGGATGAAATGTCCTGTAGATGTCTATCATATCCAGGTGCTCTAGAGTTTTGTTTAAGGCCACTATATCTTTGTTGATTCTCTGTTTGGATGACCAATCTAGAGTTGTCAGCGGTGTATTGAGGTCTCCAAGTATGATTGTATTTTTGTCAGTTTTTGTTTTAAGGCCAATAAGTAGCTGTCTTTTATATTTTGGTGCTCCTTGGTTTGGTGCATATATATTAAGAATTGTTATGTCTTCTTGATTCAGTGTCCCCTTAGCCATTATAAAATGGCCATTTTTGTCTCTGAGTACTTTTTCTGTCTTGTAGTCAGCATTATCAGATATGAGTATTGCTACGCCTGCTTTTTTTTGGATGTTATTTGCTTGGAGTATTGTTTTCCAGCCTTTCACTTTGAATTTGTTTTTATCCTTGTTACTTAGATGAGTTTCTTGTATGCAGCATACAGTTGGATTTTCTTTTTTAATCCATTCTGCTACTCTGTGCCTTTTTATTGGTGAGTTTAATCCGTTTACATTTAGTGTAATTATTGACACTTGTGAGTTCCCTATTGCCATTTTATAGATTACTTTCTGTTAGTTTTGTGTCTTGTTTGATCCTTCTCTTTCATCTTTCTATCCTTTGTTTTTATTTGGTTGTATTCCATACATCTTTCCTCTATTGCTATCTTTTTTAAATCATGTGCTTCTGTGGTGGTTTTTTCAATGGTGGTTACCTTTAAGTGATGAAAAGGGTTCCTACCCTGTTCATTGTAGTGCACTATTTTGTGAGTACTTTTGCACTCCATCGTCCTTTGCTACTGTTAATCTCCATCATCTCCTCCCCCTTTCTTTTTGTTGTTGTCACAGTTTAAATTTGGTTTTATTGTGTTCTTGGAGCTTTTACTTGTGGCTTTGTTTTTTTTTTTTTTGTTTGTTTGTTTTTTTGTTCTTTGTATCTGATTGGAGAACTCCCTTTAGTAATTCCTGGAGTGGGGGTTTTCTGATGATAAATTCCCTCATATTTTCTGTATCTGTGAATGTTTTTATTTCTCCTTCATATTTGAAGGATAGCTTTGATGGGTATAGTATTCGTGGCTGAAAGTTCCTCTCTTTCAGGACTTTAAATATTGGGGTTCACTCTCTTCTAGCTTGTAGAGTTTCTGTTGAGAAATCGGATAATAATCTAATGGGCCTTTCTTTATATGTTGTATTCTTCTTTTCCCTGGCTGCCTTGAGAATTTTTTCTTTGCTGTTGGTTTGTGCCATTTTCATTATGATGTGTCTTGGAGTAGGTTTGTTGGGGTTAAGAAAACTCGGAGTTCTGTTTGCTTCTTGAATTTGAGGCTTTAGTTCTTTCCACAGGCTTGGGAAGTTCTCATCTATTATTTGTTTGAGTATGTTCTCCATTCCATTTTCTCTCTCTTCTCCCTCTGATATACCTATTATTCCTATGTTATTCTTTTTGATGGAGTCAGATAATTCTGTAGGGCTATCTCATTTTTTTAAATTTTTGAGTCTCTTTCTTCTTCTCTCTGTTGTGCCTCAAGTTGCTTGTCTTCTATTTCACTAATTCTACCTTCTATCTGACCTGTTCTATTAGCTAAGCTTGTTACCTCATTTTTCAGCTCGTGTATTGAGTTTTTCATCTCTGTTTGATTTGTTTTTATAGTTTCAATTTCCTTGGAAATATATTCTTTGTGTTCATTGAGTTGTTTTCTGAGCTCCCTAAATTGCCTTTCTGTGTTTTCTTGTATATCTCTGAGTATTTTTAGGATTTCTATTTTAAATTCTCTGTCGTTTAACTCCAAGGTTTCCAATATATTACATTTTTTCTCCATAGATTTTTCCTCATCTATCTGTGCTACCTCTCTTTCTTTTGTATCCATGATATTCAATTTTCTCTTTCTTAATGGCATCTGAGGGTGGTTTTGTTGATAGTATTAATGAGATTTAATAAAGAATAAAAAGTTAAAAAAATAAAAATAAAAAATTGAAGAGTTGTTTTTTTTTAAAAATAATTATTATATAAAGAAAAATAAAATAAAAAATAAAAAAAGAAAATTATTCCCCCCCTCCTTTTTTCCTCTCCTCTCCTCTTTCCTCTTTCTTGAGAAAATCTTGTGGTGAACTGTGAATTATATTGTATTAAATTGAACAAACAATGCCTGTACTGGAGGGCCTGAATTGGGGAGAAGTAATAAAGGGGCAAAAAAAAAACCCCCAGAAAAAAAGGGGGTATGGACCCACAAAAAGTAAATAAGGAAAAATTTGGGTCAAGAATAAAATGATTTGCTTTTAGGTGTTGGTTGACTAAGAGTTATGATGAGAGGAATAAGAGGGAAACAGGAAAATGGGAAACAAATTAAAAAATTACTATTGTATTTAGTGGAACAAGAACTAGATAAAATGGAGAGCCAGGGATGGGAGCACTGCTAGTGAGTTAAAAAGGTGAAGTAAAAATCCCCCAAAATGCCACAAACATAAGTTTGAGTCCTAGATAACATAATTTCTTCGTTATTGAGGTTTGAATGAGAGGAGACGTAAAGGAGAAAGGAAGAAACTAATATAGAGGGAGAAAAGAAAGAGAGAGAGAAAAAAAGAGGGAACCACTAAAAGAAGAAAAAAGAGGAGAGAGAGAGAGAGAGTTAAGGGTTTTGGAGTGCAACCCTCATAGAGAGAAAGGAAGAGGAAAGAAAAGATAATGGGAGATGTAACACTTATGGATAGTGTAGTTCAAGGAAAGGAGAGAGTAAGACCAGCAGAGAGTTAAACGACCAAATTGGAGGGGGGAAAAGAATCAAGAATGAAGATAAGAGAAACAAACGAACAAATATAATAAAATGGGATAGGTTATAAAGTCTGTGGATTATTCTTGATTTTGAGAGGTTATCTTCTTGCTTTTTCTTTTCTCTCCCTCTTCCTGGTCGGTGACTCTGAACCCCAGGTTCTGCCCCTTTGGCACGCTCAGGTAGAGGTTTGCAGTTGATAAGTCTCTATGGCGATGTCATGTATTGTGCTTCAGTCTTGTTGGCAGTCGAGGCTCATTAGCATTTATAGGCTCCGACAGTGAGAGAGTCCGTGTTCCTGGAGCCTCTCTCCTAGTCTTTACTTCCTCAATTAGTAGCCTGATAATCCAGCTATGGGGTTGCTGCTGCCTCTGCCTGGATAGTAAGAGGCTCAAAGAGCTGGCAACTCCCCACTCTATTCCCACTCAGCACAGGGTTCTGGGTAAGGCTCAGTCAGTCAGAGCTGCTAGCATAATCAGGCGGGGCTTCCACCCACTCAAAGACCTCTGGCTCTGCCACTCTGTCCGGTAACATGGGCGGGCGCCCACTCCCGGGGCGCTTGGAGGAAACTCTCACTCACTATCTGTGCGCAGACCAGGATATCAGGCTGGAAGTCTCACACTCTGAGTGAAACCCCCGCCCGCATGGAAAAGTTCCAGTGTTGGAATTGGCTCTCGCTCCCTTCCCGTGCATGGCTTTTTCAGGGCGCTGGGGCGGCCTGGAGATTCCGCTTTTGGCCCACACAAAGGCCCCTGACTCTGCCCCTCTGTAGGATAACTCGGGTGCGCACTGCCGAGGCACTCGGAGGAAACTCTCGCTCACTATCTGTGTGCGCAGACCAGGATATCAGGCCAGAAGTCTCACACTCTGAGTGAAACCCCCACCCGCATGGAAAAGTTGCAGCGTTGTAATTGGTTCTCAGTCCCTCCCCGTGCACGGCTTTTTCAGGGCGTTGGGGCGGCCCAAGATTCCACTTTTGGCCCACACAAAGGCCCCTGACTCTGCCTCTCTGTGGGGTAACACAAGCACCCACTGCTGAGGCACTCAGAGGAATCTCTCGCCCACTATTTGCGTGGGTCGACCCGGAGATCGGGGAAAATGGCTGCCCCATTTGTCTTTCTTTGTCTGGGTTTGGCGCGAGTATTAGCTTGGATTGACTGGGTTGCCACAGGCACAGTTTTTCCTCGGCTTGGATCTCCGTGCCACAGCCTGGTTCGGCCATTTGTGCCACGGCCTGGATCTATTCACCCCCTTTGCCCGCCTCAGTTTCTATATTCTCAGTTCCCAGTGAAAGCAGCCCTGTTTAGGTTAGTGAGGAAAGCAGAGCATTTCTTACTCCCTATTTCCTTCAGGGTTTGATTATATATTTAGCCAATTTTTCACTCGACCATACCTTTGGGTGTATTGCGAAACATCTGGAGGCTCCAAGGATAGGTTTTTCTGTTTCTGGTTGAAGATCTTGTTGAGTTTTGGGGGAGATTTATCGGTATCGCTTCCTACTGCACCATTACGCTGACATCATCACCCCTTGATGACTTGTAATTATACAAGTGATAAGAAAAGAAACTTGAAAAGTCCATCTATGGATGAATAGATAAACAAAATGTGACATATCCATACAATAAATATTAGACAGCAAAAAAAAGGAATGAAATTCTGATACATGCTACAACATGGGTGAAACTTGATGTTATGCTAATTGAAATAAGTCAGCCACAAAAGGACACATATTACATGATTCTACTTATGTGAGGTACGTAGAGTAGTCAAATTCATAAAGACAGAAAATAGAATACAGGTTATCAAGGGCTGGGCGGAGGGGAGAATGGTGAGATATTTTTAATGAGTATAGAATTACAGTTTGAGTAGTGAAAAAATTCTAGAAATAGTGGTGATGACTGTACAACAATGTGAATGCACTTCTTGTGAGCAAATTGTACACTTAAAATGGTTCAAGTGGTAAATTTAATGTTATGTATATTTTTATGGCTTCTTTTCAGGATTTGACTTTTATGAATACAGCCACTGAAAAAAAGTTAAAGGCAGCCTTTAGAATGTATTATATAGTAAGGAGAAAAGTGGATTATGAAAGACTAACTAACATTCTTGCCAGCACCTTTCTGTGGTACCATAATGGTGCACACGAACATCCTGGCCACCTCTCAAGAACATCAGCCCCAGGTTGAGAAGAGAGGCAAACATCAGGTTCTTTTTTTTTTTTTTTTTTTTTTTTTTGTATTTTTCTGAAGCTGGAAACAGGGAGAGACAGTCAGACAGACTCCCGCATGTGCCCCACCGGGATCCACCCGGCACGCCCACCAGAAGCAATGCTCTGCCCCTCCGGGGCGTCGCTCTGCCGCGACCAGAGCCACTCTAGCGCCTGAGGCAGAGGTCAAGGAGCCATCCCCAGCGCTGGGGCCATCTTTGCTCCAATGGAGCCTTGGCTGCGGGAGGGGAAGAGAGAGACAGAGAGGAAGGAGGGGGGGTGGAGAAGCAAATGGGTGCTTCTCCTATGTGCCCTGGCCGGGAATCGAACCTGGGTCCCCCACACGCCAGGCCGACGCTCTACCGCTGAGCCAACCGGCCAGGGCCAAACATCAGGTTCTTATTCCTCCCGCTCCAAAGTCATTGTCTGGTTTCTGACAATGACAATTCATAATCACAGAACTGGAGAAATTGTGAACCTTACAAGCAGGTTAAACAAAGGTGGAGCGATCAGCTCCAGATTTGGTGTACAAGTCAATAATCTAGAAGAAAAACAGACAATCTGCTTCCATCCATCAGTTCGGTTTCATTGTACTAATGACCTCAGCTGGAATCATGGAGCCCGAGAAAGCAAGATGAAACTCACAGGAGGAAAAATCCTGCGATTCTTCTTCTGGGAATGTAATACCTACTTGTAAATATAATACTTCAATGAACAATAACAAAAATGCTATAATTTCTTTCTTAGGAAAACAATGATATGTACTATTATATATACATAGTAAAACATATTGGATAATATTCAACAAAATGCAAATAGTGAATAGCTCTCCATGGTGGGATTATGAATAATTTTGTTTTCCTTGCCTATTTCTGTCTTCTAATTTTTCTACAAATAGTTTTAATTTCATTATTTGTATGGTACAAAGATTACATAAAGTTATTTTTGAATGTGTATGTCCGCTTTCCTCTTGCCACAACAGAGAATTTAAGGAGGAATGGAATTCCCTTTCAATGATCTTACTGCTTCTTTCCCTCGTGTTCCGTGTGTACATGTTGAGAGGAGATGTGGTTCAAGAGGGGAGCTTGTGACCTTGCAACAGTCCCTTACTCTCTCTGAGCTTAGGTCCTTCACCCATTATATGAGAATAGTAATAATAATAACTCCTTTCTGTGCCATGCAGAGGACTGTGGAAGCACTCAGGAAATACAACCGATGTTATTCCTCATTACAGAAAATCCGTAACAGCTTATCACAGGAAATAGTGTTGAAGCGAATATTTTCAAAATTCTTCCCAAACCAATCAACTGTAGTGAATGAGGCTGTCACTGCCTCCACCATCATCGGTCCATTGCTCACATTCACCTCCTGCTCTTTTAACTTGAATATCCTAGAGAGTGACCACGAGGGGGCACAATTTCATCACTTGAAAGCGTGAGTCCCATTTTCCCCAATTTCTTACCAGTACATTTTCCCATAAAAAATCATGTGAATAAGAACCTAAGTATTAAGGAAGCTTTCAGGTGGAGGGAAACTCAAGGTCACAGGCTCACAGTTCCATCCTTTTATATGGCTCCTTTTTCTGGCCTCCTTCCCTTCTGTCTGTCATTACTGGCACCAGTTCCCCTGGCCTTTGGTACAGGGTCTTGCTGTGCCTATTCAGCTAGACATTGCCAGAAAGGAACTTTTCTCCCTTGTGGACTATGTAGTTAAATGTATTTTGTTATTTTAAAGCACTGCTTAAGGCTACTGTGGGCCATTGTTTGGTTTGAAGGATTTTTTTCTTTGCTTTGACCTAGCTCAGGTAGGCTACCAAGTTCAGAAATAATCCCCGTTTCTTTTCAACCTACCAATTTCTTACCAGGTGTTTTTAGATCATTCCTTATCTGACCAGGTGGTGGTATAGTGGATAGAGCATTGGACTGGGATGCAGAGGACCCAGGTTCGAAACACCTAGGTGGCTGGCTTGAGCATGGGCTCACCAGCTTAAGCGTGGGGTCGCTGGCTTGAGCATGGGATCATAGACATGACCCCATGGTCGCTGGCTTGAGCAAGGGGTCACTCGGTCTGCTGTAGCCCCCCAGTCAAAGCACATATGAGAAAGCAATCAGTGAACAACTAAGGAACCACAATGAGGAATTGATGTTTCTCATCTCTCTCCCTTCCTGTCTGACTATCCCTATCTGTCCCTCTCTCTGTCTCTCTATTTCTTGCACACACAAAAATAAAATAAAGATAATTCCTTAAAATATTTTTATTTGGAGGGTTGTCAAACTTTTCCCATGCCTCTCCCATTGATGACGCCACTCTAGATAAACCCGTGCTGTGCTCACTACCCCTTCTTTCTGCTGCTAAGATTTCAATAGAAGTACTACTCTCAAACTTTGGTGTAAAAAAAGGATCATGTGGAGGACCACATTAAACGTGCAGATTCTACCACTTTCCACCCATTAGGATAGCTATTATAACAATGAAAATTAAAAGAGGAGCAGAAACTGAGTATTGAAAGGGATGCGGACAAATTGGACCCCTTATGCACTCTATTGAAGATGTAGAATGATGCAGCTGCTAAGGAAAAAAGTATAGCAAGTGCTCGATAAGTTATACAGAGGATGACCATGTGATCCAGCAATTCTGCTTCTGGGTGTATATCCAAAAGAACTGAAAGCAGAGACTTGAACAGACTTTTCACATCTGTGTTGATCACAGCATTCTTCACAATAGCCAATAGGTGGGAACAACGCAAATTTTTATCTATAGAAGAATGGACAAACACAGTATAGTAGCTACATACAATGGAGTACTTTTCAACCTTAAAAAGGAAGGAATTTCTGACACATGCTACAGCATGGATGAACCTTGAGGATGTTATGAGACACCAAAGGACAAATATTGTATTATTCCACTGACATGAGGTACCTAGAACACTCAAATGCCGAGAAGTGGAACGTGGAGTGCGGAGCTGCTGCTTAATGGGTGCAGAGTTTTGGTTTGGGAAGATGAAAAACTTCTGGAGATGGATGGTGGTGGTAGTTAAGTACAACAATATGAATGTACTTCTTGCCACCGAATTGTACACTTGAGAGGGATTAAAATAGTAAATTGTTATAATGGATATTTTAATACAATAAAAAAAAAGGAGGCCCTGGCCGGTTGGCTCAGCGGTAGAGCGTCGGCCTGGCGTGCGGGGGACCCGGGTTTGATTCCCGGCCAGGGCACATAGGAGAAGCGCCCATTTGCTTCTCCACCCCCCCTCCTTCCTCTCTGTCTCTCTCTTCCCCTCCCGCAGCCAAGGCTCCATTGGAGCAAAAGATGGCCCGGGCGCTGGGGATGGCTCCTTGGCCTCTGCCCCAGGCACTAGAGTGGCTCTGGTCGCGACAGAGCGACCCCCCCCCAGGGGCAGAGCATCGCCCCCTGGTGGGCAGAGCGTCGCCCCTGGTGGGCGTGCCGGGTGGATCCCAGTCGGGCGCATGCGGGAGTCTGTCTGACTGTCTCTCCCCGTGTCCAGCTTCAGAAAAATACAAAAAAAAAAAAAAAAAAAAAAGGTGAAGATAATTTGTGCAGATTAGCGAGTTGCATGCTGCTGCTTCCATAGGTGTAGATCGAAGCCGAGGAATCTTCCTTTTTTAATCCCCTGGGGTTCCTGGTACAAGTGGCCTTGGAGAGACATAGGCTTTCTGTGGCGATGACTGTGTTCATGCTTTCTGAAAGCCCTGCATGAGGATTTTCCGCCATCGGGCCTTTAGAACACAGACTGCCAAAAGAATAAATAAATACAAATACAAGTAAAATACAGACTGCCACTTACCAGGGTGTGGCAAGCATTAGCCCTCTATGTGTCTCCGACTCTTCATCTCTGAAATGTGACTGCCAATCCCAACTGCTGCCTAACAGGGTCTTTGTAAAAACCGAACAGCTGACAGCATGCAAAATGATTCTAACACCTAATGGCCGGGTCTACTAATTAAATGACTGCTTGTGAGTATGCTCCGCGGCCAGGTAGCAGTTGCATTGGCAGTTCATTTAGTGACCCAGGGTGGGGTTTGGAAGCATCGCTGCTTCTGCTCAGGGTTTGATGGTGAGGATCTGATCCCTTGGGAAGCACTGACAGCCTCTAAGGTGGGGGAGGGGGATATGAGACATCCCATAGACTTCTGGTGGTTTTATTTTCAATTATTCAGAGGCACTTAAAAAATATCAGAGGAGTAAGATTTGTGGCAGAAAGTAAAGGAGAACTTTCACTTTTCACCCTATTTACTTCTGGGTTGTTTATTTTACATCGTGAGGCATGTATTACTTTTGTACTTGGGGGGAAAAGGTGTTCTTAGTTTTGTGGATATTAAATATGGCTGCCTTCTTTTATTCAAAGCAGCACTGTCAGTAAACACACAAATACTCAAAATAATATCCTTTTATAATGCTATGGATGATGCCCTGGCCGGTTGGCTCAGTGGTAGAGCGTCGGCCTGGCGTGCAGGAGTCCCGGGTTCGATTCCCGGCCAGGGCACATAGGAGTAAGTGCCCATCTGCTTCTCTACCCCTCCCCCTCTCCTTCCTCTCTGTCTCTCTCTTCCCCTCCCGCAGCCGAGGCTCCATTGGCACAAAAGATGGCCCGGGCGCTGGGGATGGCGCCTTGGCCTCTGCCCCAGGCGCTAGAGTGGCTCTGGTCGCAAAAGAGCGACCCCCCGGATGGGCAGAGCATCACCCCCTGGTGGGCGTGCCGGGTGGATCCCAGTTGGGCGCATGAGGGAGTCTGTCTGACTGCCTCCCCATTTCCAGCTTCAGGAAAAAAAAAATGCTATGGATGATGATATCTTAGTCATCGGCAATTTACAAAGCATGTTCGCATCTATTAACTCATTTAATCTTTGGCATATTTTGTGAAGTAATATTTTACCCATTTAACAGCTGAGAAACTAAATGCACAAAAAATACATGTCACAGTTGTCTAAGTTGCCTCTTTCTCCCTCCTCATGTTCTGAGTGTTGTCTCTGGTTCCCTTTGCTGCAGTGTTTCTGGCACTTGTTCCAGTCCCATGTAAATATATTTATAGTCCATTCACTTGCAAATAAGTATCCTTTGCTGAAACTGCCTTATCTGATCCTCAACTTCCTCATTTTGAAAACAGAAATAAATATAGTACCTCTCTCACTGAGTTGGTTTAGAAGTAAATAAATGTAGAGTGCTTAAAACAGTGCCTACCACATTGTAAATTATTGTTATTATTTACCCCTAGCATGGCCGGCTCATCTGTGTTTGCCAGAGATTTTTCTGATTTCATAACTGGAAGTCCTGAGAAATGTGGGACACTCGGTCATCCTTAGCCCTATTGTCACATGCATTGTGTTTTCTTTTCCCCCTATCAAAACCATTCTATTCAGTACTTCCATTGAGTAGCTCAATTTTTGCAGAAATATCACCAAATGCAATTTTTTTCATAAGCAAAAATCCATGCTCTTATCCCATTCCAATTTAGTGCCCCTCCCTGGGGCTGGTAGACATTCTTTGGCCATCAGAGCTTAATCTAGGATTTCCTCTGGTTTCCACCTGAGCCAAGATCAAAGAACGCCCCCCACCTCCTAGAAGGGGAAGGTGTGGGGGAGATAGAATTGGGGGTGGGGGTCAAAACAGGGCTGGACAAGATGACAGGGGCAGAATGACTCCAGAACATTGGAGACCTGGAACCGTTGGCTTCTAGACTAAAGAAACAGCCCTCTTCCTGGGACCCACTTGCCAGACTATAAAAGAGCAGTTGCCTCCTTACTCACTGGTCACTGTAACTTCAGCCCTGTAATAGACTAGGATGCATCTCACAGGGGAGATAGCACAGTGTGTCTTTCTCCAATCCCTCCACCGAAGCTGTGCCAGCTCTGCAGAGGTGTGTAGAAGGCTTTGGATCCAAAAGGACAAAAGTGCCCAGGTCCTTGTTGATTGGAGGGGGGAGGGGAGTGGAGAGAAGATTATTTGTATTGGAGAAATCAAGTCTTGGGCTTAATTAGACTTAATTTAATGGTGCAACAAGCAGAAGCCTGGACTGCAAGTCAGAAAACAAAGCTCTCATCTTATCCCTTTTGTGAACTAACCCCCACCACCCACTTCTCCCAGAACCCTGTGCAACTCCAGGGGGTGCATGTCATTCACTGAGACATGTGACTGTGCCCCCCCTGGAGCTGGCAGTACAGGACCCCCTATATCCTCTCTGGTCCTCTAGTTCTCCCTCTTTATAATGAAGAACTAAATTTGATGATAGTCTTTATCACGCCGTTGACATTCTTTTTTTTTTTTTTTTTTTTTTACAGAGACAGCGAGAGAGAGTCAGAGAAAGGAATAAATAGGGACAGGCAGACATGAACGAAGAGAGATGAGAAGCATCCATCATCAGTTTTTTGTTGCAACACCTTAGTTGTTCATTGATTGCTTTCTCATATGTGCCTTGACAGTGGGCCTTCAGCAGACCCTGGGTCCTCCGCATCCCAGTCCAAGGCTCTATCCACTGCACTACCGCCTGGTCAGGCGGCCGTTGACTTTTTTTTTTTGTATTTTTCTGAAGTTGGAAATGGGGAGGCAGTCAGACAGACTCCTGCATGCGCCTGACAGGGATCCACCCGGCATGCCCACCAGGGGGCGATGCTCTGCTCATCTGGGGCGTTGCTCTGTTGCAACCAGAGCCATTCTAGCACCTGAGGCAGAGGCCATGGAGCCATCCTCAGCGCTCGGGCCAACTTTGCTCCAATGGAGCCTTGGCTGCAGGAGGGGAAGAGAGAGACAGAGAGGAAGAAGAGGGGGAGGGGTCGAGAAGCAGATGGGCGCTTCTCCTGTGTGCCCTGGCCGGGAATCAAACCCGGGACTCCTGCACGGGAGTCTACCACGGAGCCAACCGGCCAGGGCAACATTCTTTATGGTTCGCTTCTAATCACCAAACTGGGAGAAATGGGATTCTCTCACACAATGCTCACTTAAAAGTGTTGGTTGAAAAAACACTGTATTCTGATATTAGTACCACCAGGGATTTTTGACTCCTTCCCTAGAAACAAGATGAGGAAGAAAGTCAGAAGATAGCATGTCAAAAATCTGTTGTTTCTGCCTCACCCACATCCATTCCCTTTTCTTTTGGTGACTGTTCTTAACTTTGCTTTGTGGAATCACCTCTTCTAATTGGACAAAGTCCAGGCACTGCATTCTCCCTTGGCCAAAGAATGAGCAAGTGACCTAAGTTCTGCCAATCAAATACTCTCTCCTTTAAATTGGAATCTTTTTTGTTTGTTTGTTTGTTTGTTTGTTTGTATTTTTCTGAAGCTGGAAATGGGGAGAGACAGTCAGACAGACTCCCGCATGCGCCTGACCGGGATCCACCTGGCACACCCACCAGGGGCGACGCTCTGCCCACCAGGGGGCGATGCTCTGCCCCTCCGGGGTGTTGCTCTGCAGCGACCAGAGCCACTCCAGCATCTGGGGCAGAGGCCAAGGAGCCATCCCCAGCACCCGGGCCATCTTTGCTCCAATGGAGCCTCGGCTGCGGGAGGGGAAGAGAGAGACAGAGAGGAAGGAGAGGGGGAGGGGTGGAGAAGCAGATGGGCGCCTCTCCTGTGTGCCCTGGCCGGGAATCAAACCCAGGACTTCTGCACGCCAGGCCGACGCTCTACCACTGAGCCAACCAGCCAGGGCCTAAATTGGAATCTTGAGCCTAGTGATATAAGGATCACAAATAGAACAGACCCATGCCAAAGGTTATATAGTCTAAAACAAGGATCAGCAAATTATGGCCATATACCAACTCCAGCCCTCCAGCAATTTTTGTAAATAAATTTTTATTGGGCCTGACCAGGCGGTGACGTAGTGGATAAAGCGTCGGACTGGGATGCGGAGGACCCAGGTTCGAGACCCCGAGGTCGCCAGCTTGAGCGTGGGCTCATCTGGTTTGAGCAAAGCTCACCAGCTTGGACCCAAGGTCACTAGCTCGAGCAAGGGGTTACTCGGTCTGCTGTAGCCCTGCAGTCAAGGCACATATGAGAGAACAATCAATGAACAACTAAGGTGTCGCAACGAAAAACTGATGATTGATGCTTCTCATCTCTTTCTGTTCCTGTCTGTCTGTCTCTGTCTGTCCCTCTCTCTGACTCTCTCCCTGTCTCTGTAAAAAATAAAATAAAATAAATTTTATTGGGACACAGGCACCATCATTTCTTTCGGTATTACCTATGGTTGCTTTTATGCCACAAGGAGAAAATTGAGTACCTGGACCTTTATAAAAAAGGTCTGTTAATCTCTGTCTGAAGGGATTGCCCATGAATTCCTGCTGCATAGCTCCCAGGAGCTGTCCTGGTTCCTTTCCCTTCCCAAGCCTGAATCTCCAGGATTTCCTTGAATTCTGTGAGCTCCTCCATATTTTCTGAGAAATTCATTTTTTCCTTAAGTTAGAGTGACTTGGTTCCTGTTTTATAACTAATGAAGAAGGCTAAACTTTGGGGGGTTTAAATGTTTTTGATTTTTAAATTTCTTAGAGAAATGAGTATTTGATTGTATTTTTTAGTCTGACGAGGTGTGACCATTTAGGATAGCATCAATGGGGGAGTAGCCACATTTCTGTGGAGCAGCACTGCATGCCATACAAATGACCCGTGCTGTGCTCTTTGACCCTATGCAGGATTTTTTTTAAAGTGACCAATAATCTACATCAAAATACACAGTGGCCCTGGTCGGTTGGTTCAGTGGTAAAGCGTTGGCCTGGCATGTGGATGTCCCAGGTTCGATTCCTGGTCAGGGCACACAGGAGAAGTGAATATATGCTTATCTACCGCTCCCCCCTCTTGCTTCTCTCTCTCTCTCTCTCCCCTCTCTAAAATGAATAAATAAAATCTTTAAAAAGTAAAGTTAAAAAAAAAAGCTCACAGTGACATTTAGTATGACTATCCTGGTTTACCCAGGACTAGGGATTTGTCCAAGACAAATCCCCGGTTTCCTGGGACTAAGGAGTTTGTGGACTGCAAGGCATTCCATCTCAAAACTGGGACAAAGTCCTAGGGAAACCAGTACCATTTGATCACCCTAGGATAGTGCATGACCAATGTTAAATATCTGTTATTTTTAAAAATCAAAACTTAAATAAAAATAAAAATAAGAGTAGTATTTTTTTAAAAAAAATGGAGTATTTTTAAAAGTCTCATTGCTGTCATTTATTTCTAGTCACACTACATTAAGTATTTTAAATTTTCAAGTAATGTTAAAAGAGAGCATCGATTTTCATGTTTGGCTAAAGGAGACACAAGTTTACTGTGTTTGAGGAATTCTATGCTATAATGGAAATAGCATTAATTGAATCACAGCATCATAGAATGAATGTGGGGTTAGGAATCTGCAGTTCTGAGTCCACATCCTGGCTCTGGGACAATGGCTTTTCGTATGTGAACATTACTTCTGAGAAGCATGAGCTGCCCCACAAATGCAATATGTTATAATTATTGGTGGAAGGAAAAGAGTACAATCACAGATAATTTCTGAAACCTGAGCCAAGAGCCAGAGCCTGGCCGCTGCCGGTGATTTCAGAAATGAATCCAGTGCCGATGCTTGTGTGAAGGAAGGAGACTGATCCTCTGGATTTGCAGAGTCCTGGAAAACACCTTCGGTGATGAAAAACATCTATTTGGATAAGGCAGCCTCCAGTAAGTAGGTGGATTATCCAGCTTCCTTCGTTCAGAACTGACTGGACTTGTTAGACGACTTTATCACGATCAGGAAGGAAGAGGGAGGGATGTGCAGATAATGTGCATGTTAAAGCCAGTGCAAATATGAAACATGCTGAGTTGGAAGATGGCAAGACGAGCTTCTTTCTATGTATGTGCAGAGGATGGCCAAGGAGCAGAAGGGGTTGGGAACCGGGCAGATGCCTAGAGATGGGAGAAACCCCAAAATTTGTTTTGAATCATCTCCTAGTCATGGAGGTTGTAGATGCTGGTAGTTTGAGTAGAGTGCATAAAAAAAAATGAAAAGGGAAAAAGGAAAGAGATTTGGAAATAATAATCTTCCCCCTTCACCTTTCCTAGGCTATTAAGTATAGAAATTCTGTATAGCAGATGTCTGTTGACCTAGAACCCATTATTCTTATAGAATTCAGGAAATCTATGAACTTGGAGGGGGAAGAGATCTTTGTTTTACTAACATAAAATAAAATGTAGCATTTCCTTCAATGACAAACGTCCACAACTGACTGCCACTGTCTTAGTGGGCCTGAGGCTCCTCACCAGTGGAAATCACAGATGTTTTCGAGTCACATTATCAGGTTATGATATGAAATATTTGTGTTCGCTACTAGTTTGAAATTATGATAGAAATTAGACTTACTATTAGACTATTTCTTAATGCACAATTAAGTATATTTATTATTACTATATTGCATATTTTAATAATTGTATTTCCCTGTTATCAGTTTCTTTTATAGTCATCTGTATTTTATTTTTTACATTTCAAAATATTATTCTGAGAAGGGGCCCCAGGGTTTGGCCAGCTTGCTAAGAGCTCTGGCCCTAGAGCTCTGCTCTGGACACTGCCCTGTGGCACAGCCCAGCACCTGCCAGTACCCCCACACCCTCCGCCCATTTACAGACGCTTTTAGAGAGCTCTGTAGAAACACGGACCAGCATTTCAGATAATGTGATGAGGGAGTATTTCAGCATGGTTGTAGCTAAGTAAATATATTTGTTTTTACCTCTTGTATGTGGACAAGAACTGGAAAATAATTTTCAAAAAAGGAAACTAGCTGTGTTTACTTTTAAAGTGATGTTACATCTCTTCAATACTATGATATTTGTTTAAAGTCTGTATGATCTGTTTTTTACATAAGTAACATACATTGTTGAAAAATTACAAAATACAATTGTATAAAAAGGAAAAATGCTTGGTCTTCCTTAACCCGTTAAAAAAAAAGCATGCTGAATTTTTTAAAAGGACATGTAGCATTTCTAAAAAATGACATAGAGCTATATATATATTTTGATCTGGAAAGATTTCTACTGTATATTAAGTAAAAAAACAAGAATAATACATAAATGAAACCCCACTTTAATTTTTTAAAAATAGACCATAATATATATATATATATGTGAAAATTGTTTAGGAGGCAACACATCAAACAAGCATCAGCATTATTAACAGTTTATGATGATGTGTTAATATTAGCCAGTACCAGTTTTGTTGAAGGAAAGGAAATCCTTCAGGGAAAAGCACAGTGTTGATGCTAGGATTAGCAGCCTCAGGGTGTCCCGGGTATATCCTGTGGCAGCCTATAAAGGTGGCTCCATGCATTAGATGGCTGGTGCCTGGGAGGGGCCCACTGGGCACCCCCACACAGCCCTGAAGAGCCTGAGCCTCAGCTTTGCAGGCTGGAAGGTACTATTTGGTTTCTACACCCAAGGAATGGCTTCTCTCTAGGCAAATGATGAAACTTACAAGAAGCAAATAGATAAAGCAGAATTCAAATGTTTAAAAAAACTTTTTTATTGATCAATTTTAGAAACAAAGGAAGGGGAGACAAATACAGACAGACACATTGATCTGTTTCTGTATTTGCACTGACACGGGATTGAACTAGCAAACTTTGCATACTGGGACAGCACTCTAACCAAGCAAGCTATCTGGCCAGGACCAGAATTCAAATGTTTTAAATTAGTATGATCACACCTGCCCAGCAAGGTATATAAAAACTGAACAAGAGAATGTACTCAAAGCTGTTAGCAGAGCACATGGCGGAGTGCTCTTGGTAAAGTGTGGGAAGCCTTCAGTGAAAGAGAACAGTTGTTCTTATGAGGGTTCCCAAGAGTTATCTGTAGAGAGGTTAAGCTGCTCAGTATCCGTGAGCAACTGTGGAGGTTTACTTTCCTTGTGCATGCATGCTGCTAAGGGCTTTGAGTGTATCTTTTCATTTCATCTTCACACACACCCTCAGGTGTTGTTGCCATTTTACAGATGAGGGGCTGGGGCATAAAACAACTAAGAAGCTGAACTGTAAGAGAACTGAGATTCGAACCTCATGCTGCTGACTCTTAACCAGCTTTGCCTTTGAGGATGACTCAGCAAGTGTGAGCTCAGAGCATGGAGGTCACCTTGATGGTCTTAATGGCAGTATCATGCAGCTGTGGGTACTAGATAGCTCCATGTCCACTATCCAGATATGGCTTTGAGTGGTCACTTACCTCTCTGTGCCTCAAAGTCCTCATATGTAGAATGGGGATAATATTAGTGCCTACCTCCTGGGGTTGTAAGGATTAAATGTGTTTAAAATGGTGACTGGCACATAGTTAGTATTCAATGAATGTTAGCTGTTGTGATTGTGGTTGTGGTTGTTATCCGCCTCCAGAGCTGATCTCTAAGTTCTGGGTCTGGGCATTTTGTCCCCTACTTCATACTGAAAATATAATGCCTCCCTCATTATCAATATCCACCATCAGAAAGGCACTTTGTTACTGTTGGCGCACCCACATTGACACATCATAATCACCCACAGTCCATAGGTTACATTAACGGTTCATTCTTGGTGTTGTGCATTCTATAGATTTGGACAAATGTATAATGACATCTATCCACCATGATAATATAATACAGAGTATTTTTACTGCCCTAAAAGTCCTCTGTACTTCACCTATTTATACCTCCCCAACCCTCTTCCTGGGATATTTAAAGATAGCCACTCTCATTCCTAGAAACTGGACCCAATCCCTTTTCATTCTCAGAGTGTGACATTAACCGGAACACATATTCTTTTCTCATCCCATGGTATCAAATCATCCATCCATCCCCAGGGACCCTGAGGCCCATTGACAAATGCAGTGTGAACTGAGCGGGCGTGGGGGTGGCCCCACACATGTGGATGTGGCTTCGGAGGCAGTAACCCCTCTGAGCTTAGTCCACCCAGGCTCCAGGCCCGGCGGGTGAGACTGAGGAAATCCTGCCCTTGCACAGCTGGGACCTAGCTCTTTGGCCATACTAGGATCTGTCCTTGGACACCAGGCTCGGACAAGCACAGTTCTCTCCATGTGTCTACAGCAGGGCTGGCTCAGGTGTTGGGCTGAGTGTGGTCTCACTGGGGCTTGTTGGGGCTCGAAAGGGCTGGTGAAACTGCTGGTTCCTTTCCTCGGTGGGACCTCACTGCAGGCCCAGGAAAACTCAAGGATGTGCTGGTTTCATTCCTGGCCATTATTCCAAGACAATGTAGTTCTTTATTATTGAGAGGCAACTGCTAACAAGAATGCTTCCATGAAATCCTCCCCTCTGTCTCTGACCTTTGACCTTTGCATGAAGAACACCGTCCACCCCCTCTCACTGCACCCTCAGGGTACACCCAGGCCCTCATCATCATGTTGGCCATATCTAAGTTCCACTTGTACTATGTATTATTTCCTTAACGTTTTGCTTTAAACGTGCTCCTTTTTTTCTCAAATAAATTAATTTGCTAGGAGTTTTATATCAGAAATATCTATAAAATTACAGATTTAAAGAGTTCTATTTTTCTTAATATACATTAAAATGATATAAGTATTAAAAAATTTTAAAGTTTTCCCATAGATCACCTAAAACCACCTTGCTATGTGGTCCCCACCAGTGGTATCACAACCCTGCCACGGGAAACCATGTCAAGGTTTGTAAACTCTTTGGGAGACCCTTCCGAGTCACCCATGTTATCACTGTTGACTTCTCTCCCAAAGACCACTCAGTCTGAGCCCTGTGGGCAGCTTAGCGGGTCTCCTCTACTCGGAGTCCCCACCCTGTGAGTGGTGCCCTCTTCCATTCAAACTTGGATTTCCTTCCTATTGGGCAGATAGACAGCCATTCTTTTATTTATTTGCTTATTTATTTATTATTTTTTTAAAAATTATTTATTGATTTTAGAGAGAGAGGAAGGGAGATAGAGGGGGGGGGAGGGAGAGAAAGAAACATCGATCTGTTTCTGTATGTGCCCTGACCGAGGATTGAACCAGCAACCTTTGCATATCAAGATGATGCTCTAACCAACTGAGCTGTCTGGCCAGGGCCCCATTCTTTTTTATTTTATTTTTTACAGAGGATAGATAGAGACAGACAGACAGGAACGGAGAGAGATGAGAAGCATCAATCATTAGGGTTTTTTTTTTGTATTTTTCTGAAGCTGGAAATGGGGAGAGACAGTCAGACAGACTCCCGCATGCGCCCGACTGGGATCCACCTGGCACGCCCACCAGGGGGCAACACTCTGCCCACCAGGGGGCGATGCTCTGCCCCTCTGGGTCCTCGCTCTGTTGCAACCAGAGCCACTCTAGCGCCTGGGGCAGAGGCCAAGGAGCCATCCCCAGCGCCCAGGCCATCTTTGCTCGAATGGAGCCTCGTTGCGGGAGGAGAAGAGAGAGACAGAGAGGAAGGAGGGGGAGGGGTGGAGAAGCAGATGGGCGCCTCTCCTGTATGCCCTGGCCGGGAATTGAACCCGGGACTTCTGCACGCAAGGCCGACGCTCTATCACTGAGCCAACCAGCCAGGGCCAAGCCCCATTCTTTTATTGATCAGTGATGAAAATAGGGTGATGATTCTAATTGGCTCACCTCCCTGGGGAATGATGTGGCCAGACAAGACCCTGGGAAAGATGGCATTTAAGGCAGACAGAGGTTGGTGGCAGCTATAAAGAGAGGATGAACATGCCCAACTGTCTGACTGAAGGACAGATATTTGCCTCTTGTCACAAAAGGAATTGATGGATAAACATTTGCCTCTTTTTCACAAAGAATTTGAGGCAGGGAATGGATGTGGAAACACAAAGGCTATGTGGGTCCCAGCTCCATTAATTACTAGCTTATGTAACTTTGGGCAAATCGCGTCACCTTTTGAACCTCAGTTCTCATAAAATGGGACTGATGACACTGAGTCACACTTTTCTTAACTGCTGTCCAGGTGCAGTAAAGATTGAATTAGCATGAGTGTTCTGTAAACTCTAAGGCAGGATACTCATCTATGGATGCACTCTGGAATAACCTGGGGAACCGAAAAAAGATGCCGTAAGAGGTCCGGAGCGGGTCCAACACTCCCTGGGCATCTGTATTTTTTAATGTGCTTCTGGTGATTCTAACATGCAGCCAGCCTTGAGGACCACTTCCCTAGAGCTGTGCCATCCAATATAGTTGCCACTAGCCACATGCGGCTATTTAAACAGAAATTATTTAGAATTCAATAAAATTTAAAATTTGATTCCTCAGTTACATAAGCCACATTTCAAGTACTCGGGTAACTACATGTGGCCAGTGGCTGCTATGTTGGATAGTGGAGATATGATCGTGTCTACCATGACAGGGAATTCTGCTGCCTCTGGAAGTGTGGTCCGTGGCCCAGCAGCACCAACATCATGTAGAGCCTGTAAGAAATGCATCCTCTTAGGCCCATGCCCAACCTACCAAGGCAGAATCTGGATTTTAACAAACTTAAACAAAATCTCTAGGGACAGGATGACTACTTTAAATAGGGGCAAAGGAGGGTCAGGGTGCATCTCTAAAAGGAAAGGACATTTGAGTGGAACTGGCCTTCTGGACAGAGTTAACAGTGAGTAAATATATCATGAAAGTAGGTTGCAAATAAAAATACAGAATGTTGGCCCTGGCCAGTTGGCTCAGCGGTAGAGCGTCGGCCTGGCGTGCGGGGGACCCGGGTTCAATTCCCGGCCAGGGCACATAGGAGAAGCGCCCATTTGCTTCTCCACCCCCCCCCTCCTTCCTCTCTGTCTCTCTCTTCCCCTCCCGCAGCCAAGGTTCCATTGGAGCAGGGATGGCCCAGGCGCTGGGGATGGCTCCTTGGCCTCTGCCCCAGGCGCTGGAGTGGCTCTGGTCCTGGCAGAGCGACGCCCTGGAGGGGCAGAGCATCGCCCCCTGGTGGGCAGAGCGTTGCCCCTGGTGGGCGTACCGGGTGGATCCCGGTCGGGCGTATGCAGGAGTCTGTCTGACTGTCTCTCCCTGTTTCCAGCTTCAGAAAATTACAAAAAAAATAATACAGAATGTTCACTTAAATTTCAACTTCGACTGAACCAATACTTTCTAGTATATCCCAAATATCACACGGGACATACTTATACTGAACAAAGTATTTGTGGTTTACCTGGAATTTGAATGTAACTGGACATTTGTATTTTGTGGAGACCCTCTCTGAAAGAGGACCCAGAGGGGAGCCAAGCAGGCGAAGCACAAGGAGCAGAAGTGTGGCAGGTAGTCAGGCGGCAGCCCCCCCCATCCCCCCCCCCCCCCCCCCCCCCGCAAGTCCCCAGAGCAGGCCCAAATCTGGGGCTACACAATGGCAAGTTTTAAATAACAAAATGGTCGTTAAGAACTGTACTGACCTCTGCTGTTTCTTCCCTTTGATGAAGTCACTGGCTTTACCTTCCTGCAACCCTATGTTTTCTGGGAAGGGCTTCTTGGAAGATGAACAATTGTCCGGGCTATTAGCCTGGGTGGTGCTCAGCGAGACCGCGGGCCGCTGGTTGACCTGCCCAGCATAGCGTGCAGTATACATTGTTTGGTCTGAGCTTTTAAGTGCTCTTTCCCTGTTTGTTTGTTTAATTCCTGTGCTTTTGTATGTGATCCCCTATAAATCTCCCTCTCCTTAAGGACTATGTTTGACAACTTCATTTCCCCCCAACTGGAAACATTTCCCTTGCTAGGGGTCAAAAAGACTAATTACCCTAAATTGCCAGTCGGAGACACCCTCAGGCTCACTCACACAGGACCCAGAAGTACATGATCCCGGCCATATTAATAGAAGAATACAATGAGAGCAGGCCTGTGCCCAGAAGCAATGACATCCTCAAAGCCCAAATGTATTCCTATTGGAAAATAAACTCCTGACCCCTTCAACGGCAAATGTGTGGAACTCATAGTGGAAGAGGTCATGAAAGAGATTCTGTTCGGACACTTTAGTATACATATGAGTAAACTGAGGCCCTGGGAGGATCATGATTTGCCAAAGGTCCTAAAATTGATGATGGGGCTGGGACCCATGGTCAGGGCTCCTAACTCCCTGTCCAGTGCTTCTTTTACCCAAGTTGGGCTTGGTGTGGGGGGTGGGGATGGGGAGGGGTTGGGGGGGGCTGTGGGAAAGGCAGCAAAAGAGCAGCTGACTCTCATAAAGTGCTCTAACATTTACGAAGCACTTGCCTACATTATCTCATTCAAGGCAGGTACCATTTCTGTTTTGCAAGTGGCGGAGATGTATTTCAGAGAAGTTCAGTGACTTATCTAAGATCACACAGCTGTTAAGTGACAGAACCAGGATTCAAACCTAGATTCAGGCTCCTTGGTCTGTTTCCACCGTAACCTGGAAAAGGGGGACAAGGAGAGAGCAGCATTCTGGTCACCATTGTTTTCAGATCAAGGGCATGAAGATGTGAGAAGACTGCTTGCCTGGAGCCGTGTTGGGCACTTCACGTGCACAATCTCCTTCAATTGTCTCATTAAATTTATGAAGGGGGTATCAGCATCCACCTTACAGATGAGGAACTGAGGCTCTGGGAGGTTAACTGGCTACCCAGTAGGTTACAGAGTTAGGACTTAAATCCAAACCTGTCCAACCTCAGAGCCTCAACAGGTCCCCACTGGGTTTTTGTTGGTGAGAGGGTCACTGACAGTCTGCAGGGTGAAGGTGGGCGGGAGGGGGGCACAGAGAGCATGCAAGGAGAAGGGACCAGGAGGGCTTATGGGTGTAATTAATGAACCCTGGAGGGGGGGGGGGCTCATCATCTCTGTATGCAAATAGTGTCTCAGACGCATTAGTCAAATTCCCTCTTCTTTTTACAGCCTGTGGATTTGCTTGGGATCTGTTCTGAGGCTCAGCCTATGTTGTGGGTAGGTTCCACTCTTGGGACTTCAGCATTCTGCCCCCCCCCCCCGCCCCTGCTTCTCTGGCCACGCCTAACAGGGCTCCCTTCCTCCCAAACTACCCCCCTTCCAAAGACCACCAGCATTAGGCAGGAAACAGCTGGATTGCCTTGTTTTTAGGCGAGAACTTGTCCCATCTTGTTCTGCCTCCTTCTACCTACCTCCCAGCCTCCTAATTTTGTTTCCAAAATAACTGTGAATTTTTCCCCAACTGAGGTTTCTGATCTGGCTACTCGTGGGGAAATTCCTGCCAACCCTCCCTTATCTTTCCCAGTCAGCCATCCCAGGTTTTCTGTTGTGAGAGGCAGCATCACTGGCGATCCTTACTGTTTGCCCCAGTACTCAGTTCAGTCCTTAAACATAGTAGGTTCACAGTAAGTCTTTTTGCCCTGAACTGACAGCTCAAGGGAAGAAGAGGTGAAATTATTTCGAAGGGCTGTCATTGCATATATTTCCCTTGTTTAGACATCTTTTGAAACTTGAATTTCTCAAGCCCAGCATCTGGGACATTCCTCAGAAGCCTCCCCATTAGGAGAGTCACTGATGACCCTCGGTCCTCTGGGAATGCTGGGAGTCAGCACATCTGCTCCAGGGGCTCAGGGATCCCACATGGACAATGGAACCTGTGCCCACCGGCCAGCTGCCACATCCCTTTGCCTCACCCCCAGTGGGGGCCTGCGGTCCCCAAAATCCAAATAAAAATTTAAGTGCCAGCCCTGGCCAGTTGGCTCAGCGGTAGAGCGTCGGCCTAGCGTGCGGAGGACCCGGGTTCGATTCCCGGCCAGGGCACACAGGAGAAGCACCCATTTGCTTCTCCACCCCTCCGCCGCGCCTTCTTCTCTGTCTCTCTCTTCCCCTCCCGCAGCCAAGGCTCCATTGGAGCAAAGATGGCCCGGGCGCTGGGGATGGCTCTGTGGCCTCTGCCTCAGGCGCTAGAGTGGCTCTGGTCGCAACATGGCGACGCCCAGGATGGGCAGAGCATCGCCCCCTGGTGGGCAGAGCGTCGCCACATGGTGGGCGTGCCGGGTGGATCCCGGTGGGGCGCATGCAGGAGTCTGTCTAACTGTCTTTCCCTGTTTCCAGCTTCAGAAAAATGCAAAAAAAAAAAAAAAAAATAGATATATGGAGACATATTGTACTGTTTTTGTGAAATTTCTGTTCATCTGAAAATATCTCAAAATAAAATGTTAGATAAACAAAATATGCTTTGTGACCAGGTTGAGTAAGAGTGAGCAAGAGCATAAGAGGCAGTGCGGGACAGACGGAGTCCGGGAGTGGGGTTAGCCTCTTGCTTTCCCATTTAAGAGCAGTCATACTTTGAAGGGGTTACTTAACCTCTTCAAGTTCCAGTTTCTTCATTTGGAAAATAAGGGTGTTAATGTCTCCCTCCCTGGGATATCAGTTTAAATGAGATAATGCCTGGGCAGCATTTAGCACCATGTCTAAATTAGTAAGGGTAAAAAAAAATATGGAAGAGAGCAAAAAGAGACGCAGAAAGGACAAAGTCCTCCTGTATGGCTAGTAGTCGCCACCGTCGTGGCCACGCACATGCATGTTCCCACTGAACTCGGGAAGACAGTAAAGAAACAGTGGAGCCAAAAATTGGTGGGCCATTCCTTTATTCAAGACTCACGCCCTGGCTGGTTGGCTCAGCGGTAGAGCGTCGGCCTGGCGTGCGGGGGACCCGGGTTCGATTCCCAGCCAGGGCACACAGGAGAAGCGCCCATTTGCTCCTTCACCCCCCACTCCCCCCTCCTTCCTCTCTGTCTCTCTCTTCCCCTCCCGCAGCCAAGGCTCCATTGGAGCAAAGATGGCCGGGCACTGGGGATGGCTCCTTGGCCTCTGCCCCAGGTGCTGGAGTGGCTCTTGTCGCGGCAGAGCGACGCCCCGGAGGGGCAGAGCATCGCCCCCTGGTGGGCAGAGCGTCGCCCCTGGTGGGCGTGCCGGGTGGATCCCGGTCGGGCGCATGCGGGAGTCTGTCTGACTGTCTCTCCCCGTTTCCAGCTTCAGAAAAAAAAAAAAAAAAAAGACTCACACCAGCTGACGAGCAAACTCACAGGGAAAACATACAAGGAAAACACTTCCCTCTTCATTCAGAGTTCGCAGAGCTACTGACAGACACATTAGCTGGTTCCACAACCAGGAGAATCTTCTCCGGTTCCTCCTAGAATCAAAGGCCTCACCAGTCCCAAAGCCCCTCACCTCTGGTTCCCCATCTGCCAACATGGCTTCTTACTCTGCAAAACTGGCTTCTTCTCTCTTTTTCTTTCATCTTCTCTCCCTCTTTTTTTAAAACTTTTCTGGTGCAAAACCTCTCCTCCATCAAACATTAACAAGACAATGGCCCTTCTCAAGCAGGAAGGTAATCTGCAGTTTCACAGATCACATACTTTTGAGCAAACTCAGAAAATAGAAATTTTACAAACTCATTTGCCCAACACCTCCTTTAGCCAATCCCAATGATTTATCAGTTTCTGCCACGTAAGGGCCTGAACCCCACACCAGAGACCACATTGTCTATCATAACCAGCCCCTGGCTTCAACCTCAGTTGCCCATGTGATGAAATAGGCCAGGGCTGCTTCCCGTAGAATATTTTCTGATATTCCCAAACTGTCATTTTATAGGCCAACAGGATGGTGTTTACAGATTCTTCTTAGCTTGTAACCTCGGGGACATATTCATTCATTCAGTCAGTCAGTCAGTAAAACTTTATTGGGGCCTGACCTGTGGTGGCGCAGTGGATAGTCGACCTGGAAATGCTGAGGTCACTGGTTCGAAACCCTGGGCTTGCCTGGTCAAGGCACATACGGGAGTTGATGCTTCCTGCTCCTCCCTCCTTCTCTCTCTCTCTCTCCTTTCTAAAAAAAAAAAAAATGAATAAAAAAAAAACTTTATTGGAAAGAGTGGAGGGAACCATGAACCAAGCACTGTACTTGGCATGGAGATATAGCAGGGAATGGAACTTGGTCCTTGCCCTCCAGCTGCCTACATTCAAGGATCTAGTTCCCTACGGCCTTCTTTGGCTCTGTTCCTTGGCTCCATCCAGCCTTAGTCACTCCTCCAGAATGCAGAACTCCTTTACTGCAGCGTGCAGACAAGTCAGGCTCACGGCAGCCACAGAAAGCAGGGCACACGACAAGATGTTGGCAATGACTGGGCCCGATCATTCTTTAGCCACAGGGCTAATTGTTCAGCCTCAGGAGTTTGGGAGGAGCTAACAGTAGCCAGTAGGGCAAAGCTGAAACTTCCTTATCTGCAAATACTTTTAACTCCAGTTAGCTGCCCCACCACCCCCATTTCAGGCCCACTGTATTTTTTTAACCTAGTCTTTCTCTTCCTTCTCTGTCCGCCATCCCTATCAGCCTGAAATTTTTTTCCAAACAGTTTTCCTTTCACAAACGAACATGCTCTCTGCTCCCCCGCCCCTCTTCCTGCCCCACCCTCACCCTGTCTCTCAGACCAGCTCCACCGAGAGCTCGTGCTTTCTAGAACCATAGCTACCAATCAATCACAAAACCAGCCTCAGCAAACCTGCCCAGCCTCTCTGTGTGCCAATTTTTCCACTCAATTCGTTTTACAGAAAAACGAGTAATAACCCAAAACACAATTCAAATTGAAGGAGGAAGAATTTTATCTTTCAACTCTCATATTCACCATTATTTTAATAAACCTCTCATTTGTGAAAACTGCTTATATTGAATATTCTCAAAAAGAAATTATTTTGTTCCTTTTATTTTGTTCCTTTTAATATTACTTACTGAGAACTGCCTATATTTTAAAACCTATAGAGTCTTATATATTCATAAATAAGACCTACCCTATAACAAAACTAAAACTAAATACATTCTAAAGGAGAGATTCAGAAACTCTAAGATTGTGGGGTATGTGTGTGTGGTCAAGGAAAAAAGGGATATTTACCAATTATTTTCTGATTTTTTTTTATGTCATTAAAACTAAGTCTCCATGAAGCCTAAAAAAATAAAAACAAAAAAAATTTCATAAATTAAAATAAGAAGGCTCTGGAGTCAGATGCAATCCAGGTTTTATTCTCCTTTCCACTATGTACTTGCTTGTCGAATTGGTGTAAAAATTAAAAGAGATAATGGATATAAACTGATTATCATAGTACCTCAATAAATAGTAGCACAAGCTGTTAGCTGTGTGCCCTAAAATCTATTCTCCACTTTTTTTTTACTAACATACCCCTGATTTATCTGAGCCTATAGACTTCCTTGCAGCTCGGTGCAACCATGAGACTAATCCAATGAGCGCTGAACAGAAGCACTGCCTGGGGTTTCCGGGCAGTCTTCCTAAATAGAGGGACACTCTTCACCATCCTTCTGCTTGTTACTGGTCTAGACTCCCCACGTGATGGCCAGTGTCCCAGCTTAGCTGTTTTGGAGCATCTGGAGGGCCATGTCCTGGCGAAAGCATCGCAGAGAGCTAAATTAAAGACCTTGGGTCCTTGATGAGCAGGGAGCTGCCATTCCAGCTCTGGACTTCCTGAACATTTCTTTTCATAAAGTATAAATTATTTTTTCTCATATTTAAACCATTATTTTTCTGGTCTTAGTTTCTCAAAGTGAAGCTAATCCTAACTAATATACTATAATTATTATTGTCATCATTATTTTATTAACCCTGGCCCACAATCCTGTTCTTGTTCCCTCTTTAGGCCGTTAGGAACAGCCTGAATGTCATCAATAGCGCAAAGAATTTTGCCTTGGCTCTAGCTGCTGTTGCCAATCCATGCACGCATTTGCTGTGGGGGTGCCTTGTCCTCCTGGCTCCTGATGCATGCATGGCATCCCCACTGCTTTCCCTCCTTTGCCCCCCCCCACCTCTTTCTATATTCCTGATTCCAGGTCTTTTCCCACTTTCCATGGCTCTTCTTTCAGAATTCTCATCCAAGTGGGTGGAACTGAGCCACCCTGACAGTGGAGGATTTGCACTTGACTAGACAGAAAGGAGGGAGGCCCTAGCTGGTTGGCTCAGCGGTGGAGCGTCGGCTTGGCGTGCGGGGGGACCCGGGTTCGATTCCCAGCCAGGGCACAGGGGAGGGGCGCTCATTTGCTTCTCTACCCTCCTCCCCTCCTTCCTCTCTGTCTCTCTCTTCCCCTCCCGCAGCCAAGGCTCCATTGGAGCAGAGATGGCCTGGGCGCTGGGGATGGGGATGGCTCCTTGGCCTCTGCCCCAGGTGCTGGAGTGGCTCTGGTCGCCCGGAGGGGCAGAGCATCGCCCCCTGGTGGGCAGAGCGTAGCCCCTGGTGGGCAGAGCGTCGCCCCATGGTGGGCGTGCCGGGTGGATCCCGGTCGGGCGCATGCGGGAGTCTGTCTGACTGTCTCTCCCCGTTTCCAGATTCAGAAAAAAAAAAAAAAAAAAGGAGGGAAGTATTCCAGGTGGGAGAAAACACAGCAAATGGGAAAGCAGATGGACATAATTTAGGAACAAGAAGGGAAGTGACTGAGGGTTCCTGCTGAGTGTGGTAGGGATGGGGAAACGGTGGCCCGACCCAATTACATGAGGGTCTTCAAGGCCCAGTAGAGAAGTTTGGACTTGATTCCAGAGGAAATAAAAAGTCATTAAAAGTTACTGAGCAGGATAGTGACACAAGGCAAATGGTGTTTGCAAAAGGAATTAATCTGGCTGAAGTGTGCAAAACAGACTGAAGGCAGGAAGAGCCCGGAGACAGGGAGACCAGGATAAATCTTCCACCCAGTAAGCAGATGGTCAAACATTGTCAACAGACTTTGAAAGGGGCCATATGAAACAGCAAAATTAAAGTGTAGCATAGTGATTTCACTTGAACAAAATAAAAAGCCTTAAACAAAGTCTTTCCCCAGAACTTCTCACACAGAGAAAGTAGTAAGCTTCCAAAATGCAGAAACTGGTTCAACCCTTCTGAAAAACAACTTGGCACTATGGATCAAGAGCCTTAAGAACGTTCACACCCTTTGACCCAGTAATTCAACTTCTGGGAATGCTAGGGAAATGATCCAAACCAGAGAAAGAAAATAACCCAAAAACCAAAAAACAAAAAACATGGAGATCTTAATCACAGTACACTTGATAATACCAAATAATTAGAAACAATCTAAATGCTTTGCAGTCCGGGTTGGTTAAGCAAATGACAGCTCTCATTCAAATGTTACCCAGCCATTAACTCCCAGGGATAAGACCAGGCAGGTGACATGGGAAATGCCCTGGCGTAATTAGAGGAAAGCAGGCCTCAAAATACAGCCAGTGTAGAGCGTTGGCCTAGCGTGCGGAGGGCCCGGGGTTCGATTCCCGGCCAGGGCACACAGGAGAAGCGCCCATTTGCTTCTCCACCCCTCCGCCGCGCTTTCCTCTCTATCTCTTCCCCTCCCGCAGCCAAGGCTCCATTGGAGCAGAGATGGCCCGGGCGCTGGGCATGGCTCTGTGGCCTCTGCCTCAGGCGCTAGAGTGGCTCTGGTCGCAACATGGCGACGCCCAGGATGGGCAGAGCATCGCCCCCTGGGGGGCAGAGCGTCGCCCCTGGTGGGCGGGCCGGGTGGATCCCGGTCGGGCGCATGCGGGAGTCTGTCTGACTGTCTCTCCCTGTTTCCAGCTTCAGAAAAATGAAAAAAAAAAAAAAAAAAAAAATACAGCCAGTGTATATCACACAACAAACACCCCACGTATAGACTAAACCAGACTGAAAAGTACTATTCTAAATTCTGCCCAGTTTTATTAAGGTCGAGGGATAATAGACTTTGCTTCTTTTCTCTTAAAAAAATTTTTTTTTCTCCAATATGCTCTTGTTACATTGATTTTTTTTTTTTTTTTCATTTTTCTGAAGCTGGAAACAGGGAGAGACAGTCAGACAGACTCCCGCATGCGCCCGACCGGGATCCACCCGGCCCGCCCACCAGGGGCGACGCTCTGCCCCCCAGGGGGCGATGCTCTGCCCATCCTGGGCGTCGCCATATTGCGACCAGAGCCACTCTAGCGCCTGAGGCAGAGGCCACAGAGCCATGCCCAGCGCCCGGGCCATCTCTGCTCCAATGGAGCCTTGGCTGCGGGAGGGGAAGAGAGAGACAGAGAGGAAAGCGCGGCGGAGGGGTGGAGAAGCAAATGGGCGCTTCTCCTGTGTGCCCTGGCCAGGAATCGAACCCGGGTCCTCCGCACGCTAGGCCGACGCTCTACCGCTGAGCCAACCGGCCAGGGCCTACATTGATATTTTTTAACATAGAGAATGTCAAAGAGAAGTCTTACTCTTTATTCTATTCATCTGAGTTGTTTTGCTTTATGATAATGTATAAAGTACAAAGGGCTTGTATGTTTTTTTACATAAATGATTTTTCAAAGACAAAAGTATATTAATATAGGGAAACCATGCGACTGCTCTCGTCTTCATAGGCACAGTTGGTTATGTTCATCTTCTATGATGTGTTAAAAAAAAGAAAGTTATACGTTTTGGAGTGTAGGGGGTCTGAGTTTACTTATTTTATTTATTAATTTTAAAATTGCAATTATAGTTGATATTTAATATTTTATTAGGTTCACATGTACAGCACAGTGTTTAGACATTTCTGTAAAACTTACGAGGTATGCCTACCCAAAAGTCTAGCACCCACCGGCCACCATACATAGTTATTACAATATTATTCACGATATTTCCTGCGTTGTATTTTACATTCCGTGGGGTGGGGCTGAGTTTAAATCCCACTTTAGCTGGATGACCATGGCTAGCTCATCTGTGAAGCCAGGGGCAATGCCTTCCTCGCGTAATTATTGGGGGAACCATGTGAGAGAATGTAAGGAAATACCTTAGTGCAGGGCTCTGCAGTTAGGAGACATACAGTAGATATCGACAGCTATGGTTTTCTCCTTCCTGTTTTCTGCCTCTTGCAGGTGGGGAGCTGTGTGTTTCTGGGATGATTGGCTGAGCAGGGAGACAAAAACCCTGACAGCGTCCTCAGTCTCAGCCATCTCACATCCCTGGGCTGCAGCCACCCGAAGTCTTCCCCACTCTGACCCCACCGGGCCGTTCTGCTCCGCCCTCTGCCTTAGCTATGCTTTCCCCTCTGCCCAGACCACGCTTGAAGTGTCTGATGAACTGATTGTACAAGACAGAGTTTATTTTCAGAAGGCAGTCTTATTTTTCATATAATCAACTGGCATGTATTTAAGAATGGTTTTATGTTTCGACACTTAGGTTGGAATGTAAAGTGGCCTTTGTTTGCATAAATCATTCTGTTACGTCTCCCTTGACCCCAGTTTTTTATGCAAGTCCCAGTTTACAACCCTGCTCAAAGCTGCGCAAGTCCCTTTGAAGGAGGTTATATGATTTTAAAGGGTCACTGAAATTAGGAGAGAAAGAGACAGGGAAGAAGACAAGGATGGCTAGGAGACCACCTAAGGCAAAGCAAATTCATGTAAAAAAATTATTTTGAGGGAGGAGCTACTGTACATCATACACTAATTTCTCCAACATCCTGCTTAAGAAAACTTTCTTTTTTTTTTTTTTAATAAATTTTTATTAATGTTAATGGGATGACATTATTAATTCAGGGTACATATATTCAAAGAAAACATGTCTAGGTTATCTTCTCATTAAATTATGTTGCATACCCCTCGCCCAGAGTCAGATTGTCCTCTGTCACCCTCTATCTAGTTTTCTCTGTGCCCCTCCCCCTCCCCCTAAATCTCTCCCTCCCTCCCTCCTGCGTCCTCCCTCCCCCCACCCCTGGTAACCACCACACTCTTGTCCATGTCTCTTAGTCTCGTTTTTATGTTCCACCAATGTATGGAATCATGTAGTTCTTGTTTTTTTCTGATTTACTTATTTCACTCCGTATAATGAAGAAAACTTTCATACTCAGCCATATTTTCCAAATTTCTCAAGGACTATTTAAGTGGGAACATATTCAAAACCATTCAATAAACATCATTGCTCTGCATGGTCAAATAACTCTGCGGTCTGTTAGGGAACGCTGCTCATTGACTCTAGGATGACTGTCCCTAGCACATGGGGCACTGACTCTCTGAGAGGGAGGAAGAAGCTTCCTCCCCCCCCCCCCCAACCCCGATTCTGGTCTTGAACCAAGGATGTGAAGGATGTGACCAGTCTGGGAATAAAAGCACTGTATATGACCTTTGGACCACAGATTCTGCTCCTCCGAGATGAGGGAAGCCAACAGGGCTGGTCACATGAGAGGAAAAAGCTGGGCTGGGGCCCCCCTTCCCTCGCTGCTGCCTGTAACCCCTTTTGCCTGGGCACTTGCTCATTAGCTCACCCAGTTTTATTTTCTGGTCAGCGTGATGCTGTGCTGTGAGCTGACCTGGAACAAAGGCAGGAATCCCGTCTTGGGTGCTGCTGAACTCCCAGCATCAGCCACCTACTGGATGTTAACTGACCTTCTGAAGAACACCTGAGCAGCAACACTGCTTCCCATTCACTCCACCCTGGGGCCCTCTTCCCGTGTTCTAGCTCCCACTGACAGATGAATGCTGTGGCTACTCACTGCTATGTTTCCAACCATCTCCTCCTCTCCTCCCCTCCTCTCCCCTCTTTTCTCCTTTTCTTTTCTTTTTTTTAAGTGAAAGGAGGGGAAATAGAGAGACAGACTCCTGCAGGTGCCCCGACCAAGATCCACCTGGCAACCCCTGTATGAGGATGATGCTCTGCCCATCTGGGGCCCAAGCTCAGAACCAAGCTATTTTTTGCACCTGAGGTGGAGGCTTCACAAAGCCATGCTCAGCACCTGGGGTCAACATGCTCAAATCAATTGAGCCATGGCTGTAGTGGGAGAAGAGAGAGAGAAAGAAGGGGGAGGAGGAAGGATGGTGAAGCAGGTGGTCACATCTCCTGTGTGCCCTAATTGGGAATCGAACCTGGGACTTTCACACACTGAGTCAATGCTCTACCACTGAGCCAACTGGCCAGGGCTCCAGCCATTTTTTCTTGTGACTGATTTTTAAAAGAATTATGATTTTATAAGAAAAAACTAGAGCTTTATTTGTTTGTTTTTAGAACATTACACTGGGGAACAAAATTTTTGTTGCATCTACAAAAACACTTGTTCTTACCTAATTCAAGTGTGCTGATCTCAAATCTGACATTAGTTTTTCTCTGTAAGCTATAGTTTTTTTTGCAATTCAAGATTTTAGGTTTTCATTATATTATAAAATTTTCAACATTTAGTTTAACACAATGAAGTAGAATGCTTTCTTGGGCATCATCTTTGTAAAAATATAATAATTTATATAATGCAGTAAGTACACTAATACACTAAAAGATATGATTGCATCAGAATTTGTCTACAGTTTCAAAATAGAACATATTAAAACTTATTTTAATCATAAAATTTGCGCAAAACTTATTTAAATTCTATTCAGGCAAAAATTTGCGTTTGTAGCTCTTGCGTTTGTGTACTTGTTGAGGACAATCTCGTTTGATGCTCCAGTAGTAGTCTGTTCATCACTAACAGCTCCAAGATTTTTGGGAAGCTTATCAAGGTGACTGTTCAGGAAGTGAATCTTAACGCTCGTGTTACATCCAATGACGTGGAAAGCCAACAGCATCCTTTGAACCAGAAGTTCATAGTTTTCTGCTTTTTTGTTGCCAAGGAAGTGCTTTGTAACTGCCACAAAAGACTGCCATGCTGCTTTCTCCTCCTTATTCATCTTCCTGGCAAATTCTTCGTCACATATGAGGGTTCGAATTTGTGGTCCATCGAATACACCTGCTTTTATCTTCTCAAAAGACGAGGCAGGAAAAGCAGAAGTAATATGTTGAAAGCATTCACTTTTTCTATTCAAAGCCTGAACAAACTGCTTCATTAAGCCAAGTTTGATGTGAAGTGGAGGAAAAATGATCCTGTCTCGATTAACTACAGGTTCATTCACAATATTTTGCATCCCTACTTCCAGAGCTTCACGTTTCAGCCACTCCTTCTGTGTCCAGTGTTTTTCCTGAGCTCGGCTGTCCCATAAACACAGAAAGCAAAGATACTTCGTGAAACCTCTCTGTTGTCCTAGCAGGAAATTTACCATTTTAAGATCCACACAAATGATCCAGTTATGCTCCTCATACTTCAGAAAGTCGAGGATAGTTTTTATGTCATTCTTACTAAGTCATTCAATTTGTGTTGGCTAAACTGCTGAGGGGTTAATGACTGCTTGGCATCAGAAGAAGACCCTTCAGATTCTACAACCATTTCCTCATGCATCTTATCAAAATACACTTGATTACCATGTTCACTTTCTTCATCCTTAGAAGAAATAAAACCATTAAAAACTGGAATTGGGAGTGTCTCAGAGTGTGGGATAGGTTGTATTGCTGAAGGAATATTAGGATATGCAATCATATGCCATTTTTTCTTGCCGATGCCCTTTGTATGGATCAGACAGAAATAACAGTCACTGCTGTGGTCCTTAGATTCACACCAAACCATGGGGATACCAAAAGGCATTCCTTTGTGTTTTCCTTTTGTCCAGTTACAAAGCATTTCCTCACAATTATGACACACAATATGAGGAACCCAATTCTTGTCTTGATCGTCAAGGGGAACTTGAAAATAGGCAATATATGCACGTCAGAAATGATGAAATATTGTGCCTTTGATGTTGAAATGTGTAACAGCCACATATATAACAGAAGGTGTCAGGACTATTCTTATATTGACGCCTACTCGAAGAAGCCATGATTCAATCTTAAAACAAAATAAGAGGCTATTTTTATCAGATAATAATTTTTTACATTTAAAAACAACTACAATTATGTAAAAGTGATGTTTGTAAAACATTAATTGCCTTGTGGTTATGTTCAATCCAAGAGTCATTGCCCTTTAACTCCAATTTAAAAACCAATGCATGCCATTAACTGTAACAAAAAGAAATTAAAATTGTATAAAAACTAGAGCATGCACCAAAAAAGAGACTTCAGATTTGGAATCAGCGATGCAGAAATACATGTATAGAAAGAGTTCTAAAACCTCATGCAACAGAAAATGAAAAAAAAAAATTGTTCCCCATTTAAATGCAAACAAGAAATCTGATGATGTAACCACGTGGAGCAGAACTACCAAGTGAACTGGAACCCCTGTGCTGAACTGTGTGTGGTAAGAGGAAAAAAGTCTATGTTCTTGAAACAAAAAGAGAAATGAAAGAACAGAGAATGGGTGGGAGTACTCCCAGCAGGTATTATTTTATTATCCCCATTTGACAAAGAAAGAAGGGGAGAGAAGCAGAGAGAGACTGAGAAAGAAATTTGAGTTCTGGTGTGTGGCCCTGGCTCATGGCTTTGTAACCTGAGTCTCAGTGTTTCTATCTATAAAATGAGAGGTTGGACTGGACCAGTTCTCAGTCTCTGAGTAGTACATCACAGTCACATGCAGGGGGCTGTTAATCATGCGGATCCCTGAGCCCACCCACAAAGACTTTGGCTCTGGTCTGGGGCCCTGAGAACCTTCATGTTTAACAAGGCCTGCTGCAGTTGTCACAGAGGTCACTTTGGGACTACAGGACCTTATGGCCTCAGATAGGCCGTGGCTCTGACTCTTCCTCAAGGACAAGTCAATACTGGAGGTGAACCAGTACAGGTATTCCTTATCTCTGGGGATAGTCAACCACTTTGGGGCATGCTTTAGCTGTGGTTCAGATGGGGATGACTCATTAATAAGTGCTAGAGGCAAAGAGAATGGAACATTAGCATCTTAAAAACTAGCAGACTCTTTCAGGATAACCCTGGCCTTCCGCTGTTAGAACTTGTTAAATGGGATCGGGATTAACACAGACAGATGGTGCCTTACAGTATCTCCCATCAGGAGTTAATTTGTATATTTTCTAAGCACTTTCCCCTAGTGATCTCATTTGAAGGCATAAACTATCACCCTCATTTCACAGATGGGGAAACTGAGACCCAGAGGCTTCTTGCCAGATTATACACTGCTCTTAATTGGGAGACACAGAGAAAGGGCTTAGCTCTCCTGATTCCTAGTGTAATGGTTTTCCCTGCATACCATGGTGCGATAACTGTGTATTTATTAAACTAAAGGACTGAAGAGTTGTTAACAGTACATTTATTTATTTATTTATTCATTTTAGAGAGGCGAGGGAAGAGAGAAAGAAGGACAGGGGGAGGAACAGGAAGCATCAACTGCCATGTGTGTCTTGACCAGGCAAGCCCAGGGTCTCAAACAGGTGACCTCAGCATTCCAAGTGATGCTTTATCCACTGCGCCACCACAGGTCAGGCAACAGTACATTTCTAAAACTTTTTACTTATAATAATAACAAAGTTCCAGTGTGAACTGAGATGTCTACTCTGATAAGATTAATGATAAAAATTCTAAGAAGCCCTGAGGGTACAGTTCATGCAATCCAGTCTCGTGGTAACGGGCTTACATGTATATAATAAAGATTTGCATAGATGTGCTTTGGATAAAATATTGAAAGGGGCCTGACCTGTGGTGGCGCAGTAGATAAAGCATCGACCTAGAACGCTGAGGTGGCCGGTTCAAAACCCTGGGCTTGCCCGGTCAAGGCACATATGGGAGTTGATGCTTCCTGCTCCTTCCCCCTTCTCTCTCTCTCTCTTCCTCTCTCTATCTCTGTCTCTCTCTCTCTCTTCTCTCTAAAATGAATGAAGTCATTAAGAAAATTTAAATATATTAAAAGGGATATACAAAATGGTAATAGTGACTATGAGTAGTAGAATTATAGGTGGTTTTTACTTTCTTCTTTATACTTTTTATACAGTAATATCTTGGTTTTCGTTGATAATTCGTCTGAAAACAATCGGCAAAATCCAAAACCAACGAAAACCGAGGCAATTATTTCCATATGAATCCATGTAAATTCAATTAATTCATTCTAGACACTCCAAAATACATACCAAAAACACATTTTATAGAGAATAAATGTAGTTTAATACTAAAAATAATAAGAAATTAATATAAAATGAATATAAAAGACTAATGTAAAGAATAAATGGACATTTAACATGGCATTTACATTTCTGAAGACTCTTCTTGGCGTATGGAAGATGGCGAGGAGGGGAGAGAGAGGTGCAGATATTATTGTTTGGAAGGGGAATTCCCCCTTCATAAGGACCTTAGGTATCAAGGCACTATCTGGGGTCACCTCCCTTCTTTGTCTTTTGGCACTGGGACCAGCTTCAGAGTCAGTGGACCCATGTCGCACAAGAAAGCTCAAAGAGGTCTGTTTCTGCCACCTCTTTAAGATCTGCCTAAAATGAGGCAAGACATTAACATTAAACAAGTTGCAACTGGGAGATTTTTCTCCACAAACCCCTGTACCTTACTCCACATGGAGAAGATGTCCTTAATCTCTGAAGAAGGCACATTCTCTTCTGTCTCTTCCTCCTCATCTGAAGCAACTGCTTCCTCTGCCGTCTGCTGCACTTCTAGGTGTAGATCTTGCAGCTCTTCAGTGGTGAGTTCTTCACTGTGGTCATCCACCGACTCTTCCACATCCTCACCACTCACCTCCAGACCCATGGACTTCCCCAAAGCAACAATGGACTGCACCACATGTGTAGAGCCATCAGGGGAAAATCTCTCTCATGCACACACCCTGGCCTTAATTTCTCCCAGGCAGAGTTCATCATCCTGGATGTCACTCCCTGCCAAGCCTTATCTATGAGGCTAATGCAGTTGAGAATGTTGAAATGTTTTTTCCGGAACTCTCTTAAGGACAATTCTGTATCTGATGTTACCTCAAAGCACCTTTGAAAGATTGTTTTTCTGTACAGTCTCTTGAAATTTGAAATGATATTCTGGTCCATGGGCTGGGTGAGTGGTGTGGTATTAGGGGGCAAGAACTTCACTGTGATAAAACTGAACGCCTTGAACAATGTGTCTTCCAAACCTGCAGGATGTGCAGGGGCATTGTCCATGACCAGGAGGCACTTGAGGGGCAACTGATTATCCTGGAGGTATTTTTTCACACTCGGGCCAAACACTTCATTCATCCACTCAATGAAAATTGGCCTCGTGACCCATGCTTTCTTATTTGCCCTCCACATTATACACAACTTACTGTACTTTTAATCACATTGTTTCTACTAAACACTCTAGGAGTTTCTGAATAGGTACACCAGTAAGGGCTTCACTTGACAATCACCACTAGCATTTCCATACAACAAAAGAGTTAACCTACGTATCTGTCATAGGCTTATGTCCCTGATAGTGCCTTTTCCTCCTGTGTAATGAATGTCCTCTTTGGCATTTTCTTCGAAAAGAGGCCAGTTTCATCACAGTTGAAGACTTGTTGGGGGATGAATCCTTCAGCCTCTACATAATCATTGAATTCAGACATAAATTTTTCAGCCCTAGGCTTGTCCGAACTCACAACCTTCACCGTGCCTAGAAACACTGTGTATGCCAGTGTGCCTCTTGAATTTTTCAAACCAGCCTCTGCTGGCCTTAAAATGACCAAATACACTAGCACTCGTCCCAGGCATTTTCTTTTTTTTTTTTTTTTTTTGTATTTTTCTGAAGCTGGAAACGGGGAGAGACAGTCAGACAGACTCCCGCATGCGCCCGACCGGGATCCACCCGGCCCGCCCACCAGGGGCTACGCTCTGCCCACCAGGGAGCGATGCTCTGCCCCTCCCGGGCGTCGCTCTGCCGTGACCAGAGCCACTCTAGCGCCTGGAGCAGAGGCCAAGGAGCCATCCCCAGCGCCCGGGCCATCCTTGCTCCAATGGAGCCTTGGCTGTGGGCAAGGAAGAGAGAGACAGAGAGGAAGGAAGGGGGGGGGGGGTGGAGAAGCAAATGGGCGCTTCTCCTATGTGCCCTGGCCAGGAATCGAACCCGGGTCCCCCGCACGCCAGGCCGACGCTCTACCGCTGAGCCAACCGGCCAGGGCCCCCAGGCATTTTCTTAATATGACTAGCATACAACAGCCTGGCCTTTTCACATATGATGGCCACTGAAACAGAATCGCCACCTAACTGTTTTTGATCGATTCAAATTAATACTGTTTGACATCTTCAATTGTTTGTGATCTCTGTTTCATTAGCACATTCACACCTTTCACTACATTAGCCTCCTTTACTGCTTCCTTTTTCACCACAGTGGAACTTATCATGGATGGCAACTTCCCATATATGCGGCCAATTTCAGCAATCTTGAAGCCGCTCTTGTACAGTATTTTTCAATGATCTTCTTCTTCAACTCGATTGTGTTCCTGGCCTCTTCTTTGAAGGGCTGCTGGCTCTGGAAACTTTCTTTGGTCCTATGATGGAGCTAAAAGGAAAGGGTTAACTTATTAGCAAGGGAAACACTTAACAGGGACAATGAGATTTGAGCACATGTGATTTTATCTTACGTGCATTACATACATTTTGAATCTGAAAAACGCAAAATGAACAAATTACATCAAATATTGTATACACAGTAATCACATATAGTTGTAGTATTAGCACTCACAATCAATAAAAAAAAAAGCATGAAAACACTGGAAAGCAATGGAATTGTTTGGCTAGACGTGCGAGGTGATGCTCACACAACGAGAAACAACGCCACACTGAGCAGGAGAATGCGTGGGTCGCCCTTTGTTTTCGTAAAATCAGCAGCGAAGTCATCTGGGCACGCTGACAAAATCCGAGGCAACTGACAAAAACCGAGACAAATTTTTCACAGAAAAAATCAACGAAAACCGAAACTGACAATAACTAAGGTCAACGAAAACCGAGGCATCACTGTATATTGATTATATTCATGATCTTTTCCATGGAGTCATTTTTCCTATTTTAATCAGAAAAATATACACACATCTCTGTGTTTATAGATACTTTAGAGTTTCTAAGATGTTTTTACATATTTGTCATTGAATTTTATCACCACTTTGTAAGAAGTACTCTCAACAAGTATTACTTGACAAAAGAAGTGACTTCTAGCCTGACCTGTGGTGGCGCAGTGGATAAAGTGTCGACCTGGAAATGCTGAGGTCGCCGGTTCGAAACCCTGGGCTTCTCACACTCACACTGGGCTTGCCTGGTCAAGGCACATATGGGAGTTGATGCTTCTGGCTCCTCCCCCCTTGTCTCTCTCTGTCTCTCTCTCCTCTCTCTCCTTCTCTGTCTCTCTCTCCCCTTTAAAAAAAATGAATAAATTAAAAAAAAAAAGTGACTTCCCTGTTGTCACCGCACACGGACACTACGTGTCTGTAGGAGGTGGATGGGGATACAAACCCAGACCTCCCAGCTGCTTTGGACATTTCTTCCTCCTCAGATCCCTGTGTCTGTTGGAGTTAGTGAGCTCTGAAGCACTCTGGCTTCTCACACTCACACTCAGGCCTAACTCACGCCCCTTCCACTGCCTCATACAAGGAACCCACGGTGGTGGTGTTGGGAGGGGATGTCTTCCCACTACACAGTGCTGGGAGGAGCCTGAGGTCCTCAGAGGGCAGATGTCCTCCTGTCAGCGGGTTGGATTATTTCCGTCAATGTGGGCCCTGTTTGGACAGAAGCATGGGAGCCCTGCTGCAGGGCACCAGGTGAGTGCCAGGAGGGATAGAGGCAGGTTTCCCTGGCAGCACCAGCAAGGTTGAGCCACTCTTGTTGTTGGAAGGTGATCCAGGTGTGGCCCACTGCTTGGTTGGATGCTAGGTGGCAGCTGGAAGGGAGATAGTGACAGCGATGCTCTATTGTCCTTCTGCCCTGCCCAGGGACTCTAAATGGCTGTCTGGGTGTTGTGGTTTTCTTTCCGCTATTAGCCTACAGTCCCTGGACCACTGAACTGTGAGTTGAGTCAAAGGAGCAGAGGAGGGCAATGCTGGGCTAAGAGGGCGGCATGGGAATGAGGGTCCTAGAATACATCCACATTGACAGGTAGGTCCTGCATCGATGACTTCAACTTGCACATGGCTTCTCTATGCCCTTTCCCTTATTTTTATTTTTTGTCTTAATTTAATTTAGTTTTATTAATTTTAATTTATTGTGTTAACATAAATTCAAGTGTCCCATTCAATATAACTCCCTCACTCCCCACCCCCATGTTACCCCCATTATAGATCCTTCCCTCCCAACCCACTCCCTCCCCTCTTTCCTCTGGGATTTGCTGTCCTGTTATCTGTATCTCTGTGTTATGTATATATAATTTCACTAATCCCTTCTCTGATCCCATCCCCTCATCCCCCTTCCCTCTGACAGCTGTCCCTCTGCTCCCTGTGACCCCGCCTCTGCCTCTATTCCATTCCTCAGTTCACTTTGTTCATTAGGTTCCACATATATGTGAGATCATATGATATTTGTCTTTCTCTGCCTGGTTTATTTCACTTAGCATAATAATCTCTAGGTCCATCCATACCATCGCAAAAGGTAAGATTTCCTTCTTTTTCATGGCTGTGTAGTATTCCATTGTGTATATGCACCACAGCTTTTTTTTTTTCTTAGATAATTAAATTTAACAGGGTGACATTGGTCAACCAGAGAACATACATAGATTTAGAGAAAACATCTCCACATCATTTGGAAAGTTGATTATACTGTATACCCATCACCCAAGGTCAAATCATTCTCTGTCACCCTATATTTTGTTTCTCTTTAAGCCCCTGCCCCTCTCCCATCCATCTCCCTCTCCTCCCTTCCCTTCCCCTTGTAACCACTGCACTCTTATCTATGTCCATGAGTCTTAATTTTGTGTCCCACATATGTATGAAATCATACAGTTCTTAGCTTTTTCTGATTTACTTATTTCACTCAGTGTAATGTTATCAAGGTCCATCCATGTTGTCATAAATGATACTATGTTGTCATTTCTTATGGCTGAGTAGTATTCCATAGTATATATGTACCATAGCTTTTTAATCCACTCGTCCACTGACAGACACTTGGGCTGTTTCCAGATCTTCGCTATTGTGAACAATGCTGCCATAAACATGGGGGTGCATTTCTTCTTTTGAATCAGTGATTTGGATTTTCTTAGGATATATTCCTAAAAGTAGGATTCCCTTATTTTTAAAATGGTAAATAGGTTCATGATGTTCCTAATACCTTCCTTGCAGGATTATTGTAAAGCTAAAATTGATATACTTCCTCAATGAATTATTTATTATCTCTTGTGTTCCAATCCTGTTCTAGGTACTAGGGGTAGAACAGTAAGTGGGGTAGAGACAGAAAAAGGCTCAGTTTTCACTGGGGAAGACTGACAATAAGCAGGTAAATACATAATAAAACTCAGACAATGATGAGTGCTGAAAGAGAAATGGAGCAGAGGGAAAGGCATAAAGAGATGGAGAAGGTGGCCCTGGCCGGTTGGCTCAGTGGTAGAGCGTCGGCCTGGTGTGCGAGAGTCCCGGGTTCGATTCCTGGCCAGGGCACACAGGAGAAGTGCCCATCTGCTTCTCCACCCCTCCCCCTCTCCTTCCTCTCTCTCTCTCTTCCCCTCCCGCAGCCAAGGCTCCATTGGAGCAAAGTTGGCCCGGGCGCTGAGGATGGCTCTGTGGCCTCTGCCTCAGGCACTAGAATGGCTCTGGTTGCAACAGAGCAATGCCCCAAATGGGCAGAGCATCGCCCCCTGGTGGGCATGCCGGGTAGATCCCGGTCGGGCACATGCGGGAGTAACTGCCTCCCCATTTCCAACTTCAGGAAAATATATATATATATATAAAAGAGAGAGATGGAGAAGGCTATTTTAGAGAAGGGATTCGAGGATGACACAGCCATCTCTTAGAACATCAGGAGATGGGCAAGCAAGCTAAACCTGAATCTAGCTCCTCGCTCTCTAGACTGTTTTAATGTCTTGTTCTCAGATGAAAAACCTGTCAAGCCATTAACTTGACAGGGAAGGTATACAGTGCCTGCTCTCTGCCTGAAGCGAAGAAGCAGCCCGTTTCTTCCCACCCAGGCCTTGGCTGTCTTCCAGCTCCTGCGCCTAGGGCCTCCTCCCTCTCCGGAGCCACAGGTGGGGCTTGTACTTACTCCGCTCCCACCCTGCTCTCCCCCAAGCCCATGGTTGTAACCATCTCTGTGATCGGTAGAAAGCGCTCCTAGAATCAGGTGAGCCAGGTAGAAGTTAAAGCAGAGAGCTTAGGATTCAGTCAGATACAAAGCATACCTTCAGTCCACATGTTCCAAAGGTGAGACTAGCAAGAACTATCTCAGCTCACAATTCCCCGTGTAATTGTGTGGCTTAGAAAAATTGAAACAAGTAGTTCATGGTCCTGGAAAAGAGAAGATTTGAGGGGGGCAGGGGAGAACACCTCAAATGGAAGAACTTGGTGCTTATGTGGCCAGAGCTGGCTGGGGAGCGGATTGGGGGTGGCTGGCAGGAGTGTCTGCTGGACAAGACCTCGGAAAGTGCTGCCCAGGGTCTATCTCCTCCTTGCTGGCTCTAATCCCAAGCCACTGTCAGCATTTTGTTTGCTTTCCTACCCAATCCTGGCCTGAAGGAATAATGGTGACCTTGAGACCTGCGTGCCCTCACTCTGCCTGCATCTTGTGCAACCTGACCTGTTGCAGATCAAATGTGCCTTCCGCATTCTGAGCCCCTCTGAGTCGGGAGTGGGAGAAACGGAAAGTGTCCCATCTTATAAAAAAAGCCCGGGCGGTGACCGGGAGGGCCGGTTCCCTGGCCATCACCTCTGCTCTGTCCCTTGGGCACTCTGTCCAGGTGGACCAGAATCAGCTGAGTGGCCCAGACCAGCTCAGCTTCTGACCTTTGGTAAACCAGTGCCAGGAATTTGGTGTGTTTAGCTGAGGTGGGCGACAGATCTAAGTCACAGTGGTCTTTTACACTGGAGGACTCTGTTAACACTGCACGTGAAATCAGAGTGAACCATAGGGAGTAAGGAGCCCCAGACCAAGGGTCCAAAGAGCCAGCTGAGGAAGCTTGACTCTGTGGCCGTAAGCAGTGCTCAGCCTTTCTCAGCACCCGTTCTCTCATCTGTAAAATGAGGGTAATAATTTCTGCCACACCTAACACACAGGATTCTTGTGAGGCTCCCATTTGAGCAGATTTACAACAGCTGCTACAAAGTGCTAGCAAGTACATGGTTTCCCATATAGTTCCCTCAGTGGTTGCGACGTTCACCCAAGTGATTAACTCAATGACCAGCACATAACAAACGCTCAATAAATTATTATAAATATTTCTCATTGTTGTAAGAATTCTAGATGTGCAAATATGATCTTAGACCACAGAGCCATATAAAATGTAAATTCTTATTTTCACCTTTTATTGAACTGCTAGTAGGTAAGGTTAACTGACCATCACATTGCCACCAGTCCTAGCTCAAGCAAATTTCTCCCACCCAGGTGACTTATGTTACCCCCTTGCCATTCTTTTTTTTTTTTTTTTTTTGTATTTTTCCGAAGTTAGAAGCGGGGAGGCAGTCAGACAGACTCCCGCATGCACCTGACCATGACCCACCCAGCATGCCCACTATGGGGTGATGCTCTGCCTATCTGGGGTATCACTCTGTTGCTGCCAGAGCCATTCTAGCACCTGAGGCGGAGGCCATGGAGCTGTCCTAAGCGCCCATGGAGCTGAGGACAGCTTTGCTCCAATGGAGCCTTGGCTATGGGAGGGGAAGAGAGAGATAGAGAGAAAGGAGAGGGAGAAGGGTGGAGAAGCAGATGGGCACTTCTCCTGTGTGCCCTGACCGGGAGTCAAACCCGTAACTTCCACACGCGCGGCCGTCGCTCTACCACTGAGCCAACCTGCCAGGACACCATTCTTCTTGTATCGGTAAATTCCCAGTTCAGCCTCACACACAGTCTTTCTCCAGCATCATTCTCATCACAGTGCCCCTCTTGAAGCACAGTGTCTTTTATGGGCATATGACCTCAGCAGCCTCCAGTTGGGTGTTTGAAGCAACCTCTTCTCTACTGTCAGGATCAGCCATCTCTCTGTACCTCTGCTTATTCCTTGAGCCAACCCTGCCTAATGGAACACTCCAGTCTCTTCTCCCTTCTTCAGAATCAACCCTTCTTCAGAATCCATATCAACTCCTTCCTCTAGGAAACTTCCTCAGACTTATCCAGCCCCCAGATCACTCAGCTGGTGCTGGCTCACTTTCTGTTCTGTGATTTTGCTTTTGCCTGCATGTGACTTTCTAAATATTCTTTGAGCCATATGGCAGGGACCAGGTCTTCTGTCTTTTTGGATTCCTGACCAGCACTTAGTGGGATGTGCTGTACTTGGAATCATTCGGGAGGGCCTGTCCTTGCCCATGAGACCCTCACCTCACCATCTACATTCCTAGGCCCCTCATAAGTGGCAGCAGCTCCCTGAGGAACGGTGCCACCCTTCAATGACACATCCTATGCCAGATGCCAGGGTGGGTCCCCACCTCCCACCACACCCAGGACAGCTTTCAACTGGTGCCTGCAGGGGGCAAACCCTCCCTGACTCACAGCTTCCCTGCTCAGGTATAATGGCTCTGGTTCTCCTATCTGACAGAGATCTTACAGCCAAAAGAAACCTATGCAAGGAGTATGGTAGAGTCCTGGGTCATTGTTTCTGCACCAAACTGAGATTTTCTCCTAGTTCATTTTTCTGTGTTTATCTGTAGGCAAATGCCGAGGGTGTCTTCCCTGGCCACCTCCGGTTTGGTTCCAGACCTCCCTGGGAGGCCCAGAATCTAAGCCATGTGACCTGATGCCATGTTGTCACTGGTAGGGAGGCCCTTAGGAAGAAGTGCAGTCCTGAGCTTGCTTCAGTGTGCAGAATTGCTCCCGAGTTCCTCTTCTTCCCTTGGGTTCCTGTGCACGTGGCCTTTGTGTGTGTGCTCAGCAGTGGGGCGATAAGATAAATAAGATCCTGTCTGCCCTGGAGAGTCTCGCAGGCCGATGGGGTTCCTAGCCCACTGGTGGGAGGCCTCTCCGAGGGCCCCTGGATTGCTGCGCTTTTCTCTCCCATAAACCACTTTGAGAATATTGTGAAAGTTATGGATTCTCTCTCTAGAAAAAATACACACATATCCAATAGTCTGCATGAAAGTCTAGGAAGTTCACAGACCCCAAGCAGCCCTTCCAGAAACCCCAGAAGCCCTCGGTGAGGAATACTGCTCTTTAAAAAAAAAAAAAGAAGGGCCCTGGCTGGTTGGCTCAGTGGTAGAGCGTCAGCCTGGCGTGCAGAAGTCCCGGGTTCTATTCCCGGCCAGGGCACACAGGAGAAGCACCCATCTGCTTCTCCACCCCTCCCCCTCTCCTTCCTTTCTGTCTCTCTCTTCCCCTCCCGCAGCCGAGGCTCCATTGGAGCAAAGATAGCCCGGGCGCTGGGGATGGCTCCTTGGCCTCTGCCCCAGGCGCTAGAGTGGCTCTGGTCTCAACAGAGCGACGCCCCGGAGGGGCAGAGCATCGCCCCCTGGTGGGCAGAGCTTTGCCCCTGGTGGGCATGCCGGGTGGATCCCGGTCGGGCGCATGCGGGAGTCTGTCTGACTGTCTCTCCCCGTTTCCGGCTTCGGAAAAATACAAAAAAAAAAAAAAAAGGATGAGGTGAAGAGAAAAAAAACAGAACACCTAAAAATGAAATGCAAACATAAACAAATGAAACAATCTGTTTCAAATAAATAACATTACCTCCCTGAAGGGAGAATAAACAAAGAAAGAAAAACCAACGAATATAGAACTCTAGTTAGAAAGAGTTTTTCCATGGTGGTATGGGTTAGCAATCTTGAAATACTTTTTGTGTGCCGTAGAATTGAGCAAATGAGTTAAGATATTGGGGATAATGGGAGTCAGTACTTGCTGGTGGAGAAGAGAGTTACAAATGTGAAGAAAGGGAAGACTAAATGAATCCTGTATTGAATTGGAACTGGAGGTGTCTGTATGAGTTCATGGTTGTGTGTGTGTGCATGCAAACGTGTGTGTACAGGTATAGACATGAATTAAGTTATAAGTATTTATTTAACCCTGGCCAGTTGGCTAAGTGGATTGAGTGTCAACCCAGCATGCAGGCACCCTGGGTTCGATCCCTGGTAAGGGCACACATGAGAAACAACCATCTGCTTCTCTTCCCTCCCTCTCCCCCTTCCCTCTCTCTTCCCCTCTCGCAGCCAGTGGCTCAGTTGGTCTGAGCGATAGCCTAAGTGCTGAGGATAGCTCGGTTAATTTGAGCATCAGCCCAGACAGACAGGGGTTGCCGGGTGAATCCTGGTCAGGGCACATGTAGAAGTCTATCTTACTATCTCCCCTTCTCTCACTTCAAAACAAAACAAAAAAAAATATTTATTTATATTTCTTAGTTCTGTCTGCTAACAGGCTTAGAGGTAGACACCCAGTTGCACTGTACAAATCTGGCAACCAGATCTTGGTTTCTAAACACTGAACTATCGGCCACTTCGAGGAACCAGGGCTTCTTGGAGAAATGCCTGGTTTCAGGGCTGAGAGAGAAAATACAAGATGAGCCTAGAATATTCTGTTGTACCATGAAGCAAGGAAGTGATAAAAAGATAATGGTGATACATCAAAAGTACAGGAATCAAAAGAGCCTCTCACTAGTCAAATCTGGAATAATATGAATATCAAAATAAGTATCGAAGATAATATTACCATAGAATAGTTATAGAATAAAATAAAAATCTCTAACCTTATACTAATGTAAAGAAATAAAGAAGATGGAAGAGCTTCCCCTTATTGCAGAATATCAACTAGTAAATATTGACGGAATAATGAAGTTAGAATATTGTCATTGTGCAACTGTTATAGTAATAACTGATGTAGACAAGAATTATCAATGGTTATTAAAACTTGGAAGCTTGGTGAAGAATAGGATATTTGCATAAACTGAAGGTTCCTCCTTACAAATTACTTATTAACTACAAAAGGAAAATTAGTAATTTTAAAGTGGTCTAACCTAGTGAATACAACCATAAACATTTAATCAAAGTTAGCAATACCAATAAAGACACAAACTGGGTGGCTTAAAACAATAGAAGTTTATTCTTTTACAGTTCTGGAGGCTAGAATACTCAAATTAAGGTGACTGCAAAGCCATGCTCCCTCGGGAAGCCTGGCGAAGAATCCTTCCTGCCCCTTCCAGCTTCTCCTGGCTTACAGCAATCCTCGGGTTCCTTGGCTTGCAGCTGCACCTCTCCACTCTGCCTCTTCTTCTCTCTGTGTCTCTGCCTCCTTTCTCTTCTCATAAGGACCCCAGTCATTGAATTTAGGGCCCTTCCTAATCTAGTATGATCTCATCTTGATCCTAACTAATGACATCTGCAAAGACCCTATTTCCAAATAAGATCACATTCTGAGGCTCTGAGTAGACATAAATTTCAAATTTTAGGACATAAATTTCAACCCACTACCCTCTCCCTTCACAAAACCATCTGCTGGATGCCAGAATAACCTTTTAAAAAACCCAAATCTGACTACAGTCCTCCCAGAATTAAAATCCTTTGGGGATTCACCATGGGGCCTATGAGAATTAGTAAAGAAAACCTCAACTAAAACTGGAAACAGAAGGCCTGTTGAAGAAGTTCTCACACCCTACCAGAGGGGTCCCCAAACTTTTTACACAGGGGGCCAGTTCACTGTCCCTCAGACCGTTGGAGGGCCGGACTGTAAAAAAAACTATGAACAAATCCCTATGCACACTGCACATATCTTATTTTAAAGTAAAAAAACAAAACGGGAACAAATATTTAAAATAAAGAACAAGTAAATTTAAATCAACAAACTGACCAGTATTTCAATGGGAACTATGTTCCTCTCACTGACCACCAATGAAAGAGGTGCCCCTTCCGGAAGTGCAGCGGTGGCGGATATATGGCCTCAGGGGGCCGCATGCGGCCTGCGGGCCTGTAGTTTGGGGATCCCTGCCCTACCATTTGCCATTAAATACCCTCAACAAGGAAGAGGCATATCTTGCATCTCCAACAGGATGGTGTATCTATCTTGGCAGGAGGAAAGAAGATTTTCTTTTAGGCCAGTGACAAGCCCAGCCAGTTGAAAATGCCACAGCTCAGCCAGTGAGAAGCCTGAATGTCACTTTCCTCCAATGAACTTTTATTTTATATTTTTGGGAATGATTTCCTTGCCCTACCATCCTTTCTATAAACAGCCTTCCATTTTATATAACTCCTTAGGGTATCTCTGTTTGCTAGATAAAATGCTGCCTGATTCATGAATCGTTTCATAAAGCCAATTCCATCTTCAGATTTACTTAGTTGAATTTTGTTTTTTAACAGATCAGATGACAAAAAATAAAACCCAGATTCCTTAGCATTAGGGAATGAGTTTAAAAAGAATTTGGCTTTTGTCCTCAAGTATTGTATAATTGGTACATGAAAGATAACAATACAGTAGAGTAAATAGTGAGTCTAATTTATGGCACATTAACAACAGCAAATGCTTACACAGTGCCTACTATGTGCCAGGCCTGGTTTTAAACACATGCTTCATATTAGTCCAGGTAATCCTCACAACCTTATAAGACAGCTGCTGTTATTACTTTCACTTCACAGACACCACAGACGAGTAAACTGAGGAGGCAAGAGGGGCCAGGAACATGTCCAAGGTCATACTCTAATGAGTAAAGGGTAGTGCTGGGATTTGAACCCAGTAAAACCAGCACCACATGCCACACAGCCCAGAAGACGACACACCTGATTCAAAGTGAACGTTCTGACTGCCATGAGCACTGAGACTTGAATCAGATCTAAATTTCCCACTGGACAATTGCCATGCTGGCCACTTATCTATCTGTTACCCATTTGTCTTTGAATTCTTGGGCAGCAGGAACTGGGTCCAGTTCATTCATTCATTCATTCATTCATTCATTCATTCTTCATTCTTCATTCAGTTTTTTTTCATTTAGCCATTTTTGAATGCCGGCCTTATATACATTGGAATGTTGTGTGGTTATTTGCACCGAGTTGATGAAAGAAAATTACGCAGGTAGATAAGAGATGCTGACTGGAGATAGAGTTGATGTTCAGGTTGGATGTACAGTATTTTGTTACTTCCTGTCACTTTAGACTGGTAAGTAAAGATCAAGTTCTGATAGTTAAGACAGAATATCATTTACCAACCCTCCTAAATCAATGAATGAAGACAACATAAAGAATGTTTTGAGATTTTCAAGAAAATGTGTTGTTTGGAATGACTCATTGTCTATGTGTAGGTTTGGGTTGGAGAAATAGACAGGGGCCAAATTATGTAAAGCCTTGTTGGCTACCATGAGGAATCTGGCAGCAGAAGCAGAGGAGTGAAGTGACTCTAGGAAGGAAGCAGGAGACCATGAAAAATAAACTTTCTGACTTTGCAACAGTGACATGGATAGTCTCGAGCAGCAGGGAGCTCTCAAGCATGGAACAGGGGTGAGGAACCTGTCAGTCCAGCATGCTTCAGAGTGAGGCTAGGCTCCAGGAAGAGTGTGAAGCAAGATGACTTCTAAGAAATCACGCTGCCTCTGACATTCCTGCTGGCCAGCTTCAGCCCTTCCACCTGCTACCCACACGCTGGTCCCTTCGGGATCTCTTCAGCACCTGCCAGGAGGTGGCGCCAAACTCCTCATTCTGAACCCCTCCACACACAACCCCACTCTCCTCTTTAGTCATTCAACAATGCTCTTGACAATAATGTATTAGAAAGGTGCAGCAAGGACTGACTGAATCAGCTCTTGTACATTTGTACAATGGAATATTGTGTGGTTATACACATTGAGATGATGGCAGAAAACAATAATGTGGAAAGATGAGCACTATATACTATTATGTGAAAGATCTGATTTTGGAAAATTAACAAAAATAAGCAGGAAAATACTAGATGTGTACATCAAAATGTTGTCAGACCCTGGCCAGTTGGCTCAGTGGATAGAGCATTGGCCCGCCATGTGGATAGCCCAGGTTCAATCCCCGCTCAGGGCACACATGGAAGCCATCATCTGCTTTTCTTCCCTTCCCTCTCCCCCTTTTCTCTCTCTTCCCCTCTTGTAGCCAGTGGCTCAATTGGTCCGAGTGTCAGCCTCAGGCACTGAAGATAGCTCAGCAGATTTGAGCATTGGCCCCAGATAGGGTTGTTGGGTGGACCCCGGTCCAGGAGCATGCGAGAGTATGTCTCTTTATCTTCCTTGCTCTCACTTAAAACAAAAACAAAACCAACCAACCAAAAATGTCATATTCTCTGGGTAATGGGACTGGAGGTATTTTCTTGTTAACTGTGATTTCTAAATTTTATAAAATTAACATTACTCAACTTTTAAATTTTTATTTATTTATTTTTAGAGAGGAGAGAGAGACAGAGAGAGAGAGAAGGGGGGAGGAGCTAGAAGCATCAACTCCCATATGTGCCTTGACCAGGCAAGCCCAGGGTTTCGAACCGGCGACCTCAGCATTTCCAGGTTGACGCTTTATCCACTGCGCCACCACAGGTCAGGCCTTTTACTCAACTTTTATAAAAAATTTTTAATTCTACTATTCAGTAAAGCCACCTTGTTTCTGTTAACTCTGACCTACACTTACCTCATCTTTTCGGTCTGTAAACCTCATTGTTCATTCTGTATAACCCAGTACTTGGCTATACTTGTGTTAGTACATGATTCTTTTATTCCCTGTGTGTCTTATACCTCTAATTAAGAAAAGTTTTCTCTAGTCAAATTGTGACTTATTTTTTCTCTGTGCTCATTATATAGCACTATGCAGGAATTGGCCACTTGATGGTGGCTTGGTCCTGGTCCTCAAGACTCCACAGAACTTACCTGGCTTTCCAGAGAGGCCCCCAAACACTCACAGCTCTCACGGGGATGGTGCGCCCGTGGACGTGAGGCTTGCTTCCTGACCCAGCCGTCCACTCCCAGGCGTTCCAGAGTGCTCCTCCTTATCGTCTGTTCCACCTGTCTTCTCTAGTGATTGGGCCAAGCAACAGGCAAATCCTAATGTACTGTCCAAATCTCAAACTAACTGTCCTCAATTAGCTAGAGCACAGTGAGATTGGAAGATCAACTTTGCAATTTTTTTCTCATTATTTGTGAACAGCATTAGAGCTCAGGGAGTCTTTAGTGACTACCATTCCTTCAGAAATTGCCCATAACCATTCTTGAAAAATGAGCCTTATTGTCATAGTGCCTGCTGTGGTCCGATCCTCTGTAGTAACTTAGTAAAGGTGACTTCAGGGGCAAGGTCCGGAGAGCATCCCTTTGTTCTCATGCTTAGTCCGTGCTGAGAGGCAGCTGCTCTCCTCCGTTTTTACTAGCAAACCCTCTGAACTGGCCTCTGCAATGATTTTAGCATGCCCTTTTACTCCACAGGCGAGTCAAACTGCAGTGACCGCCACTTGGCATGATTAACATCTTTCTTTTCCATTGCTAAATCAGGGGCGACATAGCTTACTTAAGCAAGGCTTAGAACAGAAAACCCTGCTGTTTTCTTGACAGTTTTATTTCAAGTGCATTCAGACATGATTCTCCATAGATACTTGAAGGGCTGTCAGGTGGAAGGAGGACGAGATGTGTTCTGTAACCGAATCGTCTTGATTCTGCAGCCCTTGCATTGCTCCAGTCTCACACTTTTCTCCCTCTCCCTGCATGGTCCCAGTCCAGACCACCTTCCAGCCTCTCCTGAATGGCCGAGGTAGCCTCCGAACCTATCTGCCTGCCTGTCCAGTCTTGCTTCTCTAATCCTTTCTCAGAGAGCCTCAGTAATCTGCTTAAATTGTAAATCTGATCACACCACACCTCTGCTTAAAATCCTGTGTAATGCCTCTGCATTGCCTTCAGGATAAGCTCTACACTCCTCAGCGTTGCTCTTGAGGCCCAGCCCCTGCTTAGCTCCCCAGCAGCGAGCCTTGCCCTGCTTGTCCACTCCCAAACCCCAACTCTTCTTGTTCTTCTACCTCCAGGTCTTCGCCTAGAACCTTTCCCTCTCCACTTAGTTAGCGTATTTGTCTTCCAGGTGTCACCCAGATGTCACTTCCCACAAAGCCTAGCCCCAGTCACCCAAGGCCAGGCTGGGTATTCTTATGTAGTCCAAACGAGTGTTCTAGGGTTGGCCTACCACATTTCTTGTCATTTTATCTTCTAGTTGCCTGTTTGCATCTATCTCCTTCTCCAGACAGTAAGCTCTGGGAGGGCCGGGGTGGTCTTATTCACCATCACGCCCCCCAACCCCAGTGTTTACACGCAGACCCTTTGTAGTTACAGAATGAATAAATGACATAACAAGGACCTTAGGTGGAGGTCCCATAGGTTTAGGGTTCTACTCTATGGAAGAAGTTGCTAATAACAACTGATGTCTCAAAAAAGGAACAGATGGGTGCAGAAAGCACAGTGAGAGCCCAATCCCTGAGTCTCCACGTAGAGCCCAAGTGTTTGTCGGGCAGGGAGCTCCCTCAGGAGACGGCAGGCTGGAGTCCATGCCCTCTGTTCAAGTCCTATCTGCAGGATGGCAGTTCGCTTCACTCCGGGGACAAGAGATCTGGGTTAGGGCCCAGTGCTGTACTTACTAGGCCTTGAGCAAGTCACAGCCTCCGTGAGCTGTGCTTACCTATACAATAGGTATCTGCAGATGAGATCACATATGCTGAAGCGTTTGTAAAAGCCTTAAAACTGAATGAAAGATAGTCTTATTTAACACATAACCTTCAGGACTTGCAGCTTCACTAAATTTTAGTTTTGCCCTGGCCAAGCAGCTCAGTTGGTTAGAGCACTGCCCGATATGCCAAGGTTTGATATCCAATCGGCACATACAAGAATCTACTAATGAATGCATAAATAAGTAGAACAATCTACTATTTCTCTCAGCCCTTTCCTCTCTTCCATTCAAATCAACGAATGTAAAAAAAATTATTTTGCAACTCCATTAGAAAACAAAGTGCCATATGGAAAGTTTTACTGCTGCAGGCAGAGCTGAGAATTAGACCAGCGAGAGCTACCTTCCCTGCTTCCCTGCGCCACACCGCCGCCCCAGGGAGAAGGCAGCGGTGGGAGCAAGAGCACCTATTAGCTTCGATCAGTCAAAGGCTCATTGTTCCTGTCACCAGGGAGACTCCTTAGAGCCTAATTACCAAAACAAGGGGACTAGGGCCCCAATTTCTTACTCACTATGAAAATCAGCAAAAACAAAAATGACAAACACCTGCAGCAGACCTTCCCTGTGGGCCCCTTGTTTACGCTTCAAGTCAAGAATAGTAGCCTGACCAGGTGGTGGCACAGTGGATAGAGCATCGGACTGGGATGCGGAAGGACCAAGGTTTGAGACCCCGAGGTCACCAGCTTGAGCGCAGGCTCATCTGGCTTGAGCAAAGAGCTCACCAGCTTGGACCCAAGGCCCCTGGCTCCAGCAGGGGGTTACTCGGTCTGCTGAAGGCCCGGTCAAGGCACATGTGAGAAAGCAATCAATGAACAACTAAGAAGTCGCAATGTGCAACGAGAAACTGATGATTGATGCTTCTCATCTCTCTCCGTTCCTGTCTGTCTGTCCCTGTCTATCTCTGCCTCTGTAAAAAAAAAAAAAAAAAATAGTTGACAGGGCCCTGGCCGGTTGGCTCAATGGTAGAGCGTCAGCCTGGCGTGCAGAAATCTTGGGTTCGATTCCCGGCCAGGGCACACAGGAAGCGCCCATCTGCTTCTCCACCTCTCCCCCTCTCCTTCCTCTCTGTCTCTCTCTTCCCCTCCCATAGCCAAGGCTCCATTGGAGCAAAGATGGCCCGGGCACTGGGGATGGCTCCTTGGCCTCTGCCCCAGGCGCTGGAGTGGCTCTGGTCGCAACAGAGTGACGCCCCCTGGTGGGCAGAGCGTGGTGGGCGACCCAGGTGGATCCCGGTCGGGCGCATGCAGGAGTCTGTCTGTCTCTCCCCGTTTCCAGCTTCAGAAAAATACAAAAAAAAAAAAAAGAATACTTGACAGCATTTCACTTCCCCTTTGGCAGGACAAACTCAACGACCATTTAATTTAAAGGCGTTTTATTAGGAACCAGGGGAACGAGCTGCTCCCTCTGTAACAGTTGAGCAGGTCATCAGGCCCGGGATGGAGAGAGGTCGTCGAAGGTGCTGTGGTGTGCTTTGTCGCACTTGCTAGGGCCTGGAGGGAAAGGTGGCGGCGACAGAGGTTGGCAGGAATTGGTGTTAGCCACAACACCAATAGCCTGGGGAGAGCCCTCTACCTTCCTTCCAACTGCACTCGAGGCTGGAGCACGCCAGGAGACGGCGGCAGCTGGAGTGGCTGGGGGCCAGCAGTGCTGCCTGAGCCCGGCTTCATTCAGTGCTGCTCACTTGCCTGCCCTCCACTCTTCTTGCCGTTTAGTGATCAGGTATTTGAAGAACTCATACACAGACCATGCGATGGCTGTGGAGGGGATCTGGTAAATTACCCTAGCTTGCACCCCTCGGAAGTAGGCGGTCACCCCACCTACTTGGTATACCGTCCTGAAGGCACTAGCCATGCCTGTAATATGTCCTGTGAAATTCGAGTTCAAAGCCAGGGATTCCTGGGTGTTGAGCAGTGTCTTGCAAACGTCCAGTGGGGTTGTGACAGCGGCAGCTACAGCTCCTGCGCAGGCTCCGGAGAGGACGTGGGAGCTGGGGTTGTACCGTCTCTGGGGGTTAAAGTGCTCCTGCAGGAATTCATAGGTCATGAAGTGAATGGCTTGGAAGGGAACGTTCATGGTCAGCTGGGTGGTGTAGCTGCGGTAAAAGGCCCCGGCCCCTTCGTTTTGCCACACTGCCCGGACACAGTCTGTGACCCGGTGGTAAGGCGAGTTGTACATCTGCATCCTCTGCTTGACCACTAGCAGTGCCATCAACAAGAAGGAAGAAAGGGTGACAGCAACCAGCCGGTGAGCAAGTATCCAGATTCAGAGTCCCGAGTCAGCAGATTGGCCAATGGAAGGGAGATAGAAAACACATGAGTGAGCTGCCAGCCTTTAAGGTAAGGTTTCCTTTTTTTGAGAGAAGGGGATCAGAGAGGGTTGATAAAAAGGCAAACAATAATGACTCATTTCCAGTAGGATTTCTTTAAAATTAGCTAGCTAACACCTTAGAGGGTTTCCTTGAAATACGCAGTACCTATTGTCATTATATCATTATTATGTTACCTTTTTGTAACTCCTAAAGCAAGAAATGAGTTGGTGGCACTGAAAATAATTATGAACACACAGCCCTGACCATCCCAATCCTGAAGTACTAAGGGCACCTAACTGCCCTGGCTGGGAGGCTCTGTTGGTTAAAGCACTGTCCGACATGTCTAGGTTGCAGGTTCAATCCTCGGTCAGGGCACATACAGGAATCAACAATGTCCATAAAGGGAGAGATCAACAGACATTGGCTGATTCTTATATGTGCCCTGACCGGGACTAAACTCACAACCTTGGTGTATCAAGACAATGCTCTGAAACCTATATAATTTTATTAACCAATGTCACCCCTATAAATTCAGTTTTTTTGTTTTTTGTATTTTTCTTAAGTTGACAACGAGGAAGCAGTCAGACTCCTGCATGCGCCCAACCGGGATCCACTCGGCATGCCCACCAGGGGGTGATGCTCTGCCTATCTGGGGCATTGCTCTGCCACAATCAGAGCCATTCTAGCACCTGAGGCAGAGGCCACAGAGCCATCCTCAGCGCCTGGGCAAATTTTTGTTCCAATGGAGCCTTGGCTGCAGGAGGAGAAGAGAGAGGAAGGAGAGGGGGAGGGGTGGAGAAGCAGATGGGTGCTTCTCCTGTGTGCCCTGGCCAGGAATCGAACCCGGGACTCCCGCAGGCCAGGCCGATGCTCTACCACTGAGCCAACCGGCCAAGGCCTATAAATTCAGTTTAAAAAAAAGAATCAACCAATGAATTCATAAGTGGAATAAATCATTGTTTCTCTAAAAACTCAATAAAAAAGACTGAGAGACTGTAAGTGTGTGTGATCTTCACATATCAGTTTCTTAAAAAAAAAGGGCACCTAAATCTTATGACAAGAGGATGGTTACAGCCTCCCACTGGAGAGAAGAGTGCTACTAAAAAGAAGACAAAATCTTTAGCCAAGAAGAGTGTGGCTTTAGTTTCCAAATACCTCCTACTCCCTCAAGTAGATCCATGGTCTGAGCTCTGTGGATTTGCACCTTAGCTTGGGTCCTCCATACACCATGGCCTTGCCCAGACAGGCAAAGAATTAGAAATGAAGGAACACGGCAATTATGCTATCCCTTTGTATTTGTTTGAGTGCGTTATCCAATGAAAACAACAAGATCCAAGCCACAATATAGGGACTGAGTTTTACAATTTACCCTTTCACTCCTATCTCAACTATCTTCATTCCAACAAGGCAGTGGTATTTTCAAACGTCAAAATCCTCTTTGATGTTAAATAGTCTACTAATATTTCAGATGGTATCAATTCCAGTACAAAGGGGACTTTCAAGAAGGCCCAGAAACTGGCTAAGTAGAGCCATCTTTTTCCAGGGAAGCCCCAAAGATGAATTAAATCTCCATGAATATGCTACCTGTCCAAGGGGCTCCTTCTAAGTTCGGACAGGGATGGAGCGCCCTCTAGTGGTATGACAAGGTAACATGGCAGGATTTCCCACCAAAACTCAGGTGCTTCTCAGCTTTCTTCTGCAAACCAGAAATAAAACAAAAGCCGAGATGCAGCTGCAGCTGCCCAGAGGGGAAGGTTGAGGAATCATTACCTTCAGCTGGATTCATGGCTGCATCATGAAGTAACGTTGCTACACACCCGGCTGCACCTGCAAAGGAGAAAACAACTGCCACATGGAGGGCCTGGAGAGCCCACCGGTTCACCGGGGTCCGAGCGAAGGCAAGTGGCTGTGTTAACACAGGGGCTGCGGGAACGCCAAGAGCCAGTACAGAAGATGGGAACCCACTGCTCCTAAACTCCGGTTCTGAGAAACGAAGGTATTTGTTCCCACCAACTCAGTGAGGCCACCAATGTACATTCCACATCTAGAATACCAGGGCAGGAGGGGTCAAAGCAAGCGGCCGGCTTCATCATTAAAGATGGTTCCCAGAATAAATTCGGTTCATGCCCCGAGTAGGAAACAGACACGCTGCTGAAGGGAGACCAGCACATCAGCGGCCTTCAGTGGAGGGAGAACATGAGGGGTAGGTGGCCAGACCTTCACCACAGAATCTCACCTTCTATCCTGATGCCCTTCTGCTGCCCAGCCCACCTGCAAACCCTAACACCTGTCCATACAGGCCTTTCCTCAGGTCCCGAACTACTGTATTCCTCACCCTCCACTCTCTACACTCAGCTCGGTGTTCATACAATCCTCAGTCTCAGCTGCTCTCCATTCCCTTACTTCCACACAACCTCCACCCCTCCAGTTTCTCCACACTACTGTATTCCTCACCCCCTGCTCTCTACACTCAGCTCGGTGTTCATACAATCCTCAATCTCAGCTGCTCTCCATTCCCTTACTTCCACACAACCTCCACCCCTCCGGTTTCTCCACACAGAAGCCCCTGGGCCCCAACCCCCATTCATCTGTTGAGGCCTTGTCATGTCCTCAAGGATAAAAACTGCCTCTGGTCAGCTGGGATCCTGAAAAGGTGAGGCGAAGAGCTGGGGCTCCATTAGCGTCTTCCTTGTGTGGCTGGGGCACCTCCAATCCTGCCCTGAGGAGCAGGGCACCACCCGACTATTAAGAAATGTACAGCGGGGGCAGTTCAGTGTGTCTCCACTTTACCAGGGCACTAGGAGTTGATGCCAGGGAGAAGATGAGAGGAAAGAGTCAAGCTGGTAGGTAAGAGAGGATACTGTAACCCTTTGTTGAGGTGCCCCAAAGGAGGGGTGGGGTTGAAGCAGCCCGTTGTCTGAGAACATCAGGTCTGGAAGTCCCTCCCCTATAATCTGGCCTACCCCAGCCCAAAGCTTCAGCTCCAAACCATGCTGAGATTGGAAAGCATTGATAGCAGCAAAGCCCAAAGAGTTGGGAAAATGGAGGGACCAGCACAGGAAGGCTCAATACCATTGGCAATATGGCTATTGCCCCCAGGATGGATTACATCACTCAATGTCTTTTTTAACTTTTCGTAGCAGGCAAAATAGAGGGCATGGGCAGGCCCTGCGCCTGTTGCTGTGACATTCAGCCCCCGCATGGGCCTCCATAGGCCCTCCGTTCTTATAATCCTCCAGAGGGCCTCCAACACATTGCGATAGCGGGCTGCTGGGTCAGGCTGTAGGCTCTGCATTCGTGTCTGAAATTACAGAAAGGAGAAGTGCAATGTCAGTGACGCCAACTTCTTGCTCAACCTCAACAGTCAGGCTTTGGGCACTGGGCAGACCTCCTTTCTTGGTGGAATCATGCCAGTGTGCAGGAGTGATACCTGGCATCCAGTTTTACTTCCTTCCAAAGCTATATCCAATCTTTCTAAGCCTTGAACTTTTCTTTCCCTAGTCACCTATGACCCTAAGAACAGAATAGCATTATTTTCCCCCAGAATATCACCCCTTGGTAAGTGTCCTTGAACTCCAAAATGATTCATAGCCCCAGCAACAAATATCAAGCCTGTGTTTCAGAAATTGCTTTGTGCCTTGATAACTCAGGCTAAGAAGTCTTTACAAATGGATTCTAAAATCAAGTATTTATCATCTATACATACTTTAGGCATTTCTGAAGACTGATCCTGGGCTTGCTTCTTGACCAAATACTACAATGACTAATGAGACGATGATGGCTCATACTTTGAAAAAACTGAGATGATTATCAGTCTTTTTCACAGTATTTGACATTGGCAGCTGGGTCTGGAAGATAAAATCTTGGCAAATGTAGCATTCGTCATAGATGCTAATTTCCTGGGAAGAAAGTTTACCCTGAAAATTTGAAGGTGGAAAATCGACCTAGTCTCTAAAACCGAATGGACTTCCAGATTTCTAATCTATCTAAATTGACCAAATCCCAAAATTGGCCATCAATCACTCTCAGCGAAATACAATCCTTGGAATCTCTAGAGGATTCCAAGTTTACAGTGAAAGTTTATGGTGGTCTTTTTTTTTTTTTTTTTTTTTTAACTTCTGTTACATGTAGTACCATCGATGAATCTCACAGGCATAATGTTAAAAATGCAGACACACTCTCCCTGTTTCCAGCTTCAGAAAAATGAAAAAAAAAAAAATGCAGACACAGGAGTATATACTGCATGATTCCATTTATATGTGTTTGTCAATGGAAGAAATGTCCAAACCCGTAGAAACATTTTTATAGTATATTTGAGCCACACTGACAACACGTGCTAGGGAACAAGTTCTCAGTGCTCCCAGTAGACATTTTTATATTCCTTGACAAAGTTTTTATTCAAGTGTGGGAAATTAACCTTATTTGAAACTCTGAAGGGTGTGTCTCCCAATGAAGATCTCTTTACTGACCTATTTAAAGGTTAAGGTGGCACTGGGACGAACAGTTAATATAAAATCAATATCCAGTGCCTGGAACACAGTCAGCACTCAAGATGTGTTTGCTGAATGAATAAATGAAAGAATAACTGAATCTCATTGTGTCTGCACCAGTTCAGAAAGTAGAAAATCAGCAACTAGAGAGCCAGTAGGGGTTGACGCCCAAGGGCAGTTTAAATTCCTACTTCATTCTAACCACTGATGGAATCTGCATTTAAAGGAGTGAACCTTCCTGTTGGCCATCTGGAATCCAAGAGTAACACCTTTTCTCAAGAGCTGGGAGCAAAGAAACGAACTGGATTAACAGAAACTAACCAAGTTTTTAACAGGCCCTCGTTAGCCATGAGCAATCCGCATTCCTCTATATTATTTTTTTCTTGCCTGCTATCAACAAAGCTTGAAAGGCTAATTACTGGAAGTTCAGCCAGAAATACAACAGTATTACTTAATATAACTTTACATATTCATGTCCACTTTTCAAAAAACCCAAAAACTAAAAAAAATAAATATCCAGTAAAAGGTGTGCTTACTGCTGATCTTTCACATCACCAGGGGGTATAATATCCATCAGATGAGTTATTCAGAGACTACAAGTCTTTGTTGCCTATGGCGACTAAAAGATAAACTGGGCCTAGTGGCTCAACAATGATGTTTCTATACATTTGAAACTGATCTTGTACAAGGAGATGTTCAGAAATTGCACTGTTTTGCTGCAGTCAATGGCATATGTAGGCAAGCAGTCTTGAAAGGTTTGGCCTCAGAGGCCTGGGACCCTTTACTCCCAGCAGAAACCTGGCCTGAAGGTTAAGTTACTCTGAACATTTTACACACATGTCTAAATCTAACTCACAATTCTAACTCAATGAAAATAAACCTTTATAGAGAGGACCCAGGCATAAGCTATGCCAAATATAAAAATGAAGGCCTGTATGGCTCCCCAAATGTATGGGCCAATAAATCTATATTTTTGGGGAGAAATGACATCTATAAGACTTAATAGCTTTCAATATAAAAACCCCAGCTTTGAAGAAAAGCCAAACAAACTAGTAGGGAGATAAATGGCTTAGTAAAAGACAAGCCACACTGAGTCAGAAGGCCTGTGTTTAAGCCCCAGCTTACCTAGCTGTGTGGTCTTGGGTAATGTCAACCTTTCTGAGCTTCAATATTATCACCTATAGCATAAGACCAAGAATGGCTGGCTCACAGAGCTGTTGTGAGGACTCAAAGAGAGAGGGCATATAAAACCCACTGGTAATTGATAAGGTGCTAGAATAGAAGGCTTTTCATTGTATTCATACAGGATTCTCAGAAATATTAGTTATATTTTAGAATTTACAGATCATGGCAGTGTTGTCTCTTGTATAAGTCATTTCACAAATATGCATGGGAAACTGGTCCTTAACCACTTAGAGATCAGGTTTAATTTAGTATTTTTTTGTCTTCATTTTAAAGTTGCTCTGTGGCTACAATTATTTGTATGTCTAGCTATTAATCTGAAGGTCATTTTTAGGAGTATTACTGTGAAATTCTGTGCCTTGCTTGATTCTGGAATTCTGCTTTTGGGAGGCTGTATGGAAGTTCTGGGAGTCAGAATGGGTTCAGATCATGACTCTGACACTTAAATTATGTGACCCTGGACAAGTTACTTAACTTGCATCCTTTTCTTCACCTGTAAAATACTGAAAATGGTGTCTACTTCATGAAGTTGTTTCAAGGATTAGATGAATAAACGAATAGTCATGTCAGATAGTGCTTGACAAATAAGAACAATTGCCATTTATTGAATATTTATTATTTTTATATACAAGAAAATCAAGTAAGTCAATGTTTCCACTTTTTAACCTTTCATCAGTAAATGTGTATAGATACCCATTTACATTTGGAAAAAATTATTTTCCTTTGCTCTTCCCCTCTTTAACGTACTATGGGAGTAGATTATTTGCTTCACCACAGAGCCAAAAAGCAGCACCTTGGTGCCTATTTCGCAGATGGTTTTAAGAAGAGTTCTGACTACTCTGAGTTGCAGAGCCTGTCCCTATAGATGAAGTCTGGTGCTTGCCTCTAAGGTGCAGAAAAGGAAAACTGGGATTTATCTGGGCTCTCAAAAAGCCCTATGACCATGAAAACACTTGGCTGAATAACTATGGCCTAGCAAGGCTATGTTGACTTCCTATGGTCCCTCCCCAAAGACCCTGATAAGTGGCTGGTGGTACACAGCAGGAATACCTGCCTCTCCTCTTAAGGTATATACAGTTGAGCTGCTCTTCCTCCCTACAACTCATTTATGGTCAAGAGGAAGAACTGCCAAGGGACAGGTGAACTGGGCAGCCTTTTCTGAAAGAAGAGATTTGAATTTTACTTTTATGTTTGCACAAGTGTTGAACATACTTGCTGACACTAAATCCTACTGGACTCACCTGGATCTTCCCTCTAGTCATTTAAATCCCAGCATTAATGGCAAGTGAACATTCTTCTTCTAAAATAGCTTCTGTGTTTTTGAAGACTCCTGGGCATTCTATTCTCCAGATCAAAAAATTATTTCTTTAATGTAGGGCTCTGAGGCATGAGTATAAATGTTGTATGACTAAATTAAAAAAAAAATCCAAAGCTTATTATGTAAATGAGTAAGAACTGTTCTTCAAATATACGGTAGCTATCTTGGAAGTGACTCCGGCAATTCCGTGGTTATGCAAAACATTACTGGAACTCTTCTTCAGAAATGGCTCCCTCAGTAGATTACCAGCCTCAGGAGTTAATCAGTCTCCTCGCTTTTTGGCCCTACCTTATCTTTGACACTAACCAGTATTAATCCATTTTGACTTCCCACCTCATCTGACATACTTGATTCTGAACGGTCTCAGTTACCATTCCATCTTGACACAGGACAAAGATTTACCCCAATAAGGATATGTACCCAGATATTCTAGAGACATTTCTAACAGAGAAATTTGTAAGATGTTTACAGCAACAATAGCATTATGCAAATCCATGGAGTAAGGAAATAGCCTCCCAAAGTAATGAGACACACTTAAATTGATAAGCTGTAGTAATATTTCTAAGTCAGTTATATTACATCATATTTTTCAAGTCATTAAATAATTTTCATTGTGTTCCTTGTTCTAATTTTCATTTGATACCTAGACCGAAAACACAGCACCCTAGACACTGCTCTTCAGTCACAATCTGAGTACACTGACATTATTTTGCAGTTGGAGTGTATTAACTTTTGGATATATAGCATTAACAATTCAGTCATTCACCCTAGACTCTATTACTTAAATGTCTGAATCTTATTTATTTGCAGTTATCCATTTAACATTTCAATATTGTTAGAGCATTAACCTCTTCTTATTCCTCTCTAATAGATTTTACTGTTTATTTCTATTCCCAATTGCCGAGTGCATTTAAAATTCTAATGTCCACTTTCTCCAGGGCAAAGCACCCTTTCAATGGGTATGGCCCTTGTTAAGGAGTTACTTTCCAATGTGCTAGAATACTATAAACTCAGTGTCATCCACAATGCTTAATGAGCCCTTGCCTCATTTCCTCATCCACATCACCAGTGAAAACATGAAACAGTACTGGAACCAGGGAAAGGCAGGAGACAGACTTTGCATTTCCCAAGGTGATACTCCCCTCCTTTTAAATATATAACATTTTCCTAAGATGAGGAGAAAACGTGCATCAAGGAGCTGACTGGATATTGTCTGACTCTACCCTCAACATGAAAGGGAAGCACCAGTCTGTCAGAGGCGTTCTGAGTTTACTTCTTACTTAATTTGGTTCTCATTTTTTTTCGTGGTTGGTACCTTAGTTCATGTACAAGAATAAAAACTGTAAAGAATAAACTGTTCCCTTCCTCATCCAGCTTTTTTCAGAAGCAATTGATTTGTGTATCCACTAACAAACAGCCCGGTGGCCGTGGATGCAATTACTAGATTTACCTTCATCCAAACCACGCCCTCGCTTTGAGCCCATTTCATTTTCTTCACACTTACACCCACTTTCTGATATCATAATGCTTCCCTTCTGGGCAACTTTTCCCTTTCTGTCAGCTTCAGATGGCCAAAGAACTAAGCTATCGGCTCCACTTCTCGGTTAGGAGCTGATGTGCTCCCAGAATATACACAGTCCTAATCCCAACTCAATTTTCATGCTCAGGAAATAGGTGGGGTGTCACCCTTGCTGCAGAGAAACCGAAACCTTTTCCTGAACAAGTCTTTTCCACATTATTTCCAGTCTGGTAGTCTGAATCAGGACCGCACAACGTTTTCCAATCACTCATGGGCTAAATTTCTTAAGTGAAATCTCTTATCTACATATAGTTGAGAGATCCCAGATTCTGGTTCCTGACCCATCACTTTTAAGGGAAGACACAGCAAGGAGCTTGTAAAAGCACTCGCCCAGAGAACGTCTCAAGCCACTAAGGGTCTGATTCATGCCAGCTGGCTTTCACCTTAATCAAATTAGAAGCACTTACCTGGTCTCATCCCATCCCACCCTACTCCTGTTTAGTCCCAGCTGAGATCCAGGGCTTGGGCTGACAGATTTTCGTTCCAGAGTCCCGCTTCAGATCTCACTGACGGTTACAAATGGGTCCTGGTTCCTGACTGGGATCAACTCCCAGCCGGGACCTTGCTTGCATGGAGTTATCTGTCGAATAGTGTGGTGGTAGCAGGAGCAAGGAAGGAACTCATGTCGGCTCCGGCTCTCGGCCGGGATCCTGGCTCCGGACTGGAACCAGGGGTCGGGTCAGCCCCAGGTCGGATTCGGAGCCGGTCCAAGTCTCACCTTGACGCAGTCGATGGGGTACATCACGCAGTGCTCCAGAATCCCTGCCACGGCGCCCGCCACCATGTGCGTGGTGACAGTGGCTCCCGCTGGCAGCGCCTCGTAGTCCGGGTCGGAGTCTGGATCCTGCCGGACCGGGGGCCTGCAGGCCCCGGCCTCCCCGCCGCCGGCCCCCCGGCCCACGCCCCGCTGCAGCCACCCGTCCAGCAGCGCCGACTCCCCGGGGCTCCGCCCCGGCCCAGCCGCTGGCCCTCCCGCCACACTGCCAGCACCCCGCCCCTCTAACTCCATCCACCCGGGCCAGCTGCGGCGCCCACCCTCGCCGCTGCTGCCGCCGCCGCCGCCCCCCGGCCCCGTTGCGTCTGCCTCAGGCGCTGCCCAGAGAGCCCCGGGCCTCCTGCTCCGGCTTGGCCCCGCGGACACGCCTCCAACGAGCCATTGGTGCCGCCGCCAAATTAGCCCCGCCTTTCTGGTAACGCAAAAAAAATGTCTCTGCGCTATTAGTGAACTTGCCTGTCATTCTTCCGTCCCGCGGCGTTGCTACCACTGAGATCCCACCCCTTCCCCTTTGATCTTGGAAGCTTCTTGTTTATTGGCCACTGATTGGCCTACATATAAAACTTAAGGCTGAACTTTGATAGGCTCAACCACCCTTGATACTTGACCGCGGCCATTGGCCCGCACCACGCCTGGATCCGATTGGCTACAGGTTAGCGAGCGAAGCGCCTAGGGGCGATAGAGGCTGGATTTGGGCCTCGGACTTGGCACCTGTGGAGTCATCGCCGCTGCGAGTGGGATTGCCTGGGGGAGCGGTGCCTGGCCTCAAGGTCAAACTGCTGACTGCTACCGTTAAAAACCCGCGCTCGAGCGTCCGCCCCAAGTCCCGAGACGCGCGGGTCCCGAGGCCGAGAGCTCTGTTCCCGCGGGATCTCGGGCTGGCAGGAGGCCGAGCCGGCGTGAGCTGGGTATCCCCAGTCATTGCTCCCGGCTCTGTTACGGAACTTGTTGCGACAAGGACAGGCGGCGGCTCATTAGACTCCGGTCGAGTCTGGAGTGTCCGCCCCTCAGGGCCGCGCGTGAGCTGACTCCTGAGAGCCCGGTGTTCCTCAGGCTCCAGCGCGCCGCACTGAGCTTGCATCCGCGGTCGCCCAGTAAACCCCGCCGTTGTTGAATGAATGAGTTCTCCAGGTGCCGGCTGTCATTGGGCCCTGCGCCTGGCGGAGAGCTGGAGGCAGGGAAGGGAGGTGGCAAAATAGGGCGGGATGATTCTAAGATTTCGACAGGTGGAGAGGCCAGACCGGAGGCAGCTGCTTAAACAGCGGGAAAGTACGGAAACTATGGGGAAGCTCGGGTGCACAGCTTGTCCCTGAGCTGACGTCCTGATGACAACTCCACCGCCTGGTGCGGAAAGTCTTTCGTGAAAAGACCGCTCCTCCCAGGTGGGCCGGCTGGAATCTGAGGGGTGCTTACTGTTTAAAGAACAATGCCGGCAGTTCCCAGCCTTGAGCACCACCTCCTGGGCCGTGACGTTGCGCGGGACCTCGGCAGGCTCGGTTGAGTAACAGGCGCTTTCCCCACTGCGTCCTTCCCGGCATCACAGTTTCCATTCACTGGAGCGGGCTTGCGCGAGCCTCGGCGCTGCTCCCCGCAGCCTTGACGACCTGTTTCACTGAGAAGATAACGCAATTGTGAACTTTTCGCTCTGACGAAAGCTTTTCCTTAGATAAGGAAGAGATTTTTCCCTTTTCTCTCCAAAACAACCCTTCTCTGGGCCTCTGGGTTTTTGTTTGTTAAAAAAAAAAAAAAAATTTAAACTTATCTATTTTCTTTCTCTTCCAAATGGTTATTAACCTTTGAGTCCGACCTTGTGGAAAACAATGAAGCTACAAATCCTCATTTCCTCCCCCACAGCCCACGTGCAGTGCACGCACAAAATGTCACATGTAATTTCTGAGTTTGCAGAATCTCTGAAAGTGATTTGTGGACCCCTGGATGGCCCCTTCATCTCAGGTTAAGAAACCCTCCCAGAGCACGTCCAGTCTTCCCTGTTTTCTAGTTCATTTTCCTTGGAAATGAATACGTCTCAAGAAACCCACTCATCCTGCTAGAGTACTGATTCTCTGCCAAACTACTCCTGATTCAACTACCAACGATTTATACCTGCTATGCCCTTTCCCTTCTAAAACCCTACATTGTTACACCTTTCTTCAGTGGTCACAAATCACCTTTCCAAATCTCATGGTCTTTTTCTTATTCCCATTATTCTTGACAAAGAGATGACAATTGCCCCCATTGACCCGTGTCTCACTGAAACGTTTTCCTACCTTTAGGAACCACTCCATCCTACCTTTTAGACATCTGTCTCCTACACCTCTCTACCCACTGGGGGAGAACATTCCTAAAGGTTTAATGCTCCTTGTTCCTCGTTAACATCTTAAAGAACTTGACCATTCCAAATGTTTTCTTCCTTTGAGCTGTATGTGTATTTCTCTTACTGCCTACTTTTTAAGTGAAATTTCCATTTCCATGTGATCATTCAGTTAGTATTTATTGAGTACCACCTCCGTCTGACGCTGTACTTGAAGCCGGTGGTACAGTATCAACTCTATGCTCTCAGGAAGTTTACTTTTTTTCTTGTGCTGTGTGCTTGTTGTTTATTTTCTGTTTGGAAAGGCTGTGTGTGTCTTGGATAGTGAAGAGCCAGGCTCTCTCAACTTCCTTTTTGGTATTTGCTGTTTAGATAGAAAAGAAGCCCACTGTTCCTGCTTCCGGCAGCCTGCCTAGTCTGGGAAGCGGTGGGGTGGGGAGAAGGTGGAGTGGGGTTGGAGGAGGGAGGGGCTCAGAAGAGCCCAGGGCTTCTAGAAGTCTAGTGGCTGGTGGTGGCCACTCAGGTTGGGAGTCCAGCCTTGGCCTTACTGTGCTGGCTGCCAGGCTGCTTCCTTGTGGCTTCCCAAGTCAAATCACAGGTGATCATGCTGCTGCTGGAGGCCTGGGGAGACTCTGAGTGCTCTGGGGATGTCAACACTGGGGAGTCTGTGAATGGGAGCGTGGGCGTCCTGAAAAAGAAGCTCACCTACCAGTGAGCAGGCTCAGCCTTGGGGAGGCCAGGATGGCAGGAGGATGGCTTCCCCAGGGCACCGGCTCCTCCACAGGGGCTGCTGCTGGAAGTGGAACCAAGCAACACTGAGAGTAGTCATGGGTAGCCATGAGGGAGGCAGTGGAAGGGATGGCTGCCAACTCTTGCTTGTGGGCTGGTGGAAACCTCCATGGCAACCCCTGGAGGGTCCTGGTGCGCTATCAAGGGTGGCGGGGACTGGGGCCCTGGAGCCTATTCACAGAGCAAACTCGAGGCTGCTCTGTGACCAAGACAAGAGGAGTCATGGAGCTTACTTTTTAATGGGAAAGGCATAGACAAGTAAGAAAAATATCAGGTACTAAGCCCATAGTGAAATAGGGAGGCGTGATAAAATGGGACTCAGTGGCTACATTTGTATGACCAGGAAAGGCCCTTTTGTTTTGTTTTTTTATTTTTTTGAGATGAAAGAAAGAAGATAGTGAGGTAGACTCCCACATGCACCCTGACTGGGATCCACCTGACAAACCTATCTGGGGCTGATGCTCAAGTACTGAGCTATTTTTAGTGGCCAAGGCTGATACACTCCAACATAGCTATCCTCAGCACCCAGGGCCACGCTCAAACTGGCCGTGGGAAGGGAAAAGGGAAAGAAGGGGGAGAGGGAGGGAGGAAAAGCAGATGGTTGCTTCACCTATGTGCCCTGATCGGGAATTGAACCCAGGATGTCTTTATGCTGGGCTGATGCTCTATTCACTGAGCCACCAGTAAGGCTTGTTTTGTTTTTTAGAGAGAAAGAAAGGGAATGGAAGGGAGAGAGAGAAAGAGAATGGAAGGGAGAGAGAAGAGAAGCATCAACTTGTAGTTGCGTTACTTTAGTTGGTCATTGATTGCTTCTTATATGTTCCTTGACCAGGGGGCTCCAGCTGAGCCAGTGACCCCTTTCTCAAGTCAGTGACCTTGGGCTCAAGCCAGCAACCTTGGGCTTCAAGCCAGCAACCTTTGGGCTCAAGCCAGCAAACTTTGGGCTCAAGCCAGCAAACATAGGATCATGCTGACAATCCTACACTCAAGCCAGTGATCCCATGCTCAAACTGGATGAGCCTGTGCTCAAGCCAGTGACATTGGGGTTTCGAACCTGGGACTTCAGCATCCCAGATTGACACTCTATCCACTGTGCTGCCACTGGTCAGGCAGGAAAGGCCTTTTGAAGGAGATGTCAAGTTCTGAGTGACAGGAGCTCTGCTGGATCCAGAGAAGAGCATTCCAGAAGAAACAATAGATATGACCACCCTCAGGAGAGAACGAGGTTGGACTATGAAGGAACAGAAAGATCAGCATAGCTGGAGCATGGTGAGTGAGGGGAGCAATGATACAAGATGAGGTTGGAAAGTAGGCAGAGGGTGAATATCCACCTTAATTTCTGACTCAGCACATCCAAAACAATCTGTCTTTCTACTCCCACCCCAACCAATTTCTCCCAAATATTTCTTCTCTATGAAAGTCTTCTCTGTTTGCCCAGTCAGACTCTATAAAGTTGAAAATCTTTTCTGCCTACTTCTTCAGAGTAATTATTCTGAAATATTCCTCTTATCATGCTCTCCTTTTCCTTCCTATTGATATACTTTTTCAGTTTCTGATCACTTTACATCTGTGTTGTAACAACTCTTTGAAAGGCCTCCCTACCTCAAGGATCTTCTAGCTTTACCAGCATTTTGATTTCCCTCCTTCCAGGTATATAGTAGGATTATTCATCTCACCTCCTTGAAGATAGGCATGGTCATGGGGTTTGCTTTGGCCAATGAAATGTAAGAGAAGCATGAGAGCCACATATTAACTAACCCTGCCATGTGAGTTCCGATGTTCAAATGGTGGAGGCTCTATCAGCCCAATGAGGATGACAAGCAGAGGCTCCTAACTCCCACCCATTTCATCCCAGATGGACTTTTAGTATGCATGAGAAATAAATCTTTGTTCTTAAAATACAGAGATTTTAGGATTATTCCACCCATAGCATAATCTAATCCAGTGCTTCTCAGACTTTAATGTGATATTAGTTACCTGAAGAATTTGCTAAACTACAGATTAGAATTCTGTAGGTCTGGGTCAGGTCTGAGATTCTGCATTTCTGACAAGCCCCCAGATGATGCTGATACTGTGAGACCCTGGACCACACTTTGACAAGGACCTAACACATCCTGACTATCTGGCACCCCCCCCCCCCATATATCTACACACTATCCTACATCTCAAAAGCACTACCTTCCTAAAAAGCAAATTAGCAAACAAAGAAATAACTTTCTTGGTAACACTCTTTCTGTGCTTTGGAACAATGCTCTAACCAACTGAGCTATTCAGCCAGGGCTTGTAATATTCTCTGTAAACCCTCAATAGCTTCCCACAGTGCAGCTCCTTATTTAGGCACTGTACACTCTTACTTTCTTATACTCCTAAGACAGTTGTTTTCTACATTCTCCCTTCTAGATCCTGTAATTTTCTGTTCTTCATCTATCTATGGGACTACTAGTTGTCTCATTATCAAGTCTCATTTATTTTCTTTAGTAATCAAAACCTCAAGTTTTAGCTTGGGCCCATTGCTTCCCTGATGAAGTCCACATTATCCCCAGCTTCCCTTGCAGCTCGCATTGGCGGTGTGACCAAGTTTTGGCTAGTGGGATGTCAGTTTAAGTGACACGAAACATCTGGGTTCTGCCTTTAAAAGGAAAGATTATGTCCTCTTTGAATATTTTCTTCATTTTCTTCCTTCTTGTCATCTAGTCTACATACCCAGAAGATGTCAACCATTTTTGGCCAGAAGGACAAAGCCTGAACCTTAGCAGGTGGCAGAGCAAAGGGTAGATGCAACCTGCTGCCTATGGATGACAGTAGTACCATTTGACTACTTACGTTCTGATACGTGAGAGAACTCATGTATGTTAGTCTGAATCTCTGCTTTAGCAGCTGATTTATATCCTAACCAACACATGTTCTTCTCCAGACTATATTCTCCCTCTGTTCTTAACAAAATTTTCACTGTTGAAGATCCCACTACTCCTTCCAGCATATATTATCCTCTTTCCCTGAACTGCCATTGTACATGACCAGCATGAGGTATGATTATTGTACAGAAGGATATGGATTCCTGCAGCCACACATGAACTTAAGACTGATTTATTAACAGTCACTTAAAGAGAAATTGCTTCCTAAATTATGAATAGATCATAACAGCTGTAGGAATTCAAAAATGGGACAATCAGTGAGGACTGAACGGATGAGAAGCTATTATATATTTAAGCAGTTTCAAATGGAAGAATGTAGAATGTATACAGGAAGGCTTCCCAAGGGGTCTGTGGGGCACAATTTCAAGGGAATCAGTTTGCTATTACTCATCACCTGCTTCTTTCCTAAAACTCATCTTCCTGAGAAAGGAGTTGAGGCAGCTCTCCTTTCCTTCCTCCCATTTCTCAGTCTGTTCTCCCACCTTACAAAAGAGAAGTGTGCCTCTACCCACCCTCCTCTCGGTAGAGTTCATTCCCTTGGTGTGTAAAAACCTCCAGGTAACCAAACAATCCTAGTGTGAACAGGCTCTCTTTAATCAAGGTATAACTAGACTTCCTATGTTCCCCTGACTTATATATATTTCTCTTAGTGCAAAATATGGCTTTAGGAGTGGATTTTAGTCCTTGGGGGATATTCAGTGCATACATATATTGTACAGTGGAGCAGAGGGTTTTTAATTTACATGATCTATTCTAAATCCCTGACTTTTACCAAAGAATACATTTTCTTTAAAGATTTTATTTATTGATTTTACAGAGAGAAGAGGTGGGGTGGTTGGGGGGAAGGGAGCAAAAAATATCAACTCATAGTTGCTTCACTTTAGTTGTTCATTGCTTGCTTGTTGTATATGCTTTGATCAGGCAAGCCCAGGGCCTCGAACCTGCGACCTCAGTGTTCCAGGTTGACATTCTATCCACTGCCCCACCACAGGCCAGGCAAGAATACATTGTTTCTTAGGGAGATTCCACTTAGAACAAAGCAAAAAGACCATAATTAGATATTAAAAGTGGTAGAGCCTTATTTCATTAGGTGACATTTATGGCAAGATCTATGTCATCTCTCTGGGGACTAGGGACTAGGATATCAGGATTTTTAGAAATGCATCATAGGAAGTAATAATGTGCTACAAAGTACAGTGTTTCTCCTCTGGTCAGAAACTAGGAAGAGCTGACCATACTCTTCATTTAGTCATCTCAGCTTGGGTCTCAATTTTATACACACACACATACACATTTTTTTTTTCTGAAGTTAGAAGCAGGGAGGCAGTCAGACAAGAGTCCTGCATGTGCCCAACTGGGACCCACCCAGCATGCCCACCAGGGGGCAATGCTCTGCCCATCTGGGGCGTTGGCTCTGTTGCAGCTGGAGCCATTCTAGTGCCTGAGGCAGAGGCCATGAGCCATCCTCAGCACCGGGCCAACGTTGTTCCAGTGGAGTCTTGGCTGCGGGAGGGGAAGAGAGAGACAGAGAGGAAGGAGAGAAGGATGGAGAAGCAGATGGGTGCTTCTCCTGTGTGCCCTGACTGGGAATTGAACCCGAGGACTTCCACACGCCGGGCTGATGCTCTACCACTGGGCCAACCAGCCAGGGCCTTCAATTTTATATTTTGCATGACTTCTGGAATTATAGGGTAAGGTATATGTTTAGTTTTCACAGATCAACATCATTAAAATGGTTAATTTTATGTTATGTGACTTTCATTTCAATTTAAAAACCAAAATATTGATGAGCACCCAACAGATGAACTGAATAAGTATCTCCTTATCCTCTCAAATGTCTATGCCTCTGTTAATTCCAAGCAGTGGCTCTAAACCAGTCTTGTAACTCCCAGGTTGCCCACATCAACCTGAAGAAAATCTACTTTAGACCAAAGCAGTGGTTCTCAAACTCTTTGAAGTTGGGGCACATTTAAAATCCTACAAATAATTGTAGGAGCACTATATACAAATTTCTGAGAAAAATGTTATAATAATTGTCAACTATTAAAGAAAAATATAAAGTCCAAGTGTGCTTTTATGGTAATTAAATGAAATGAATACAACAAAATTAAATTTATTCTGACATTAAAAAACATTTCTGTTACTTTTTGAGTTATGCTTTTTAGAATTCATAAAAAAGGGGTTAAAAATAAAATGACAAAAAAGTTATGTTTATATATATAGATACATTCTTAGTAAGATTTAGTAAATTCGGCAGGTCCCGGCACAAATGTATTAAGTTTTTTCATTCTTGTGTTTATGAGAAACATGAGCATGATGTGTCCTAGCGATTTCTTCAATGTTTAGGCATATATTTGAAAGGCAAACTCTCATTTCCTCATCAATATATTGAAGAATTCCTCTCTTTTTACTCTTGTGTTGAGTGCAGAAAACCCCCACCATACATATCATCTTAACTTTACACCAAACAAAGGATAGAAGAAACTTGCCTCCAGTCTTTCTGGGGAACTTGGGGGGTAGTGTAAACAATCCAGCACCACAGCTTAATAGCCTTTTGCAACCTAATCACAAGTGAGGTGGGGGTTGGGCAGACTGACAGTTTACAGCCAATTCTCCATACCCCTGTCCCCAAAAAATCTAAACTCCAAAAACCCTGTTGGTTTTTGGTCCCCAACAGGTACATATTTCTCTGGAATACCATAGGGTGCACCTGGAAATCTATGGCACACCAGTGCACCCTGGCGCACACTTTGAGAACCACTGGACCAAAGTGAAAGATCTGAGAAGTAATTGCTAAAGGATACACTTTCTTTTTGGTTAATGCAAATGTTCTAAAATTATATTGTGATGATGGCTGCACAGCCCTGTAAATACACAAACCATTGAATTGAGGTAAATTTTATTGTATAAGAATTGTATCTCAATTAAGCTGTTTTTTATAAAGTGAAAGATCTAATTGAGGTGTGTTGAAGACTATCTTCTTTTGGACCTCCAGTTTCTTCATCCTTTAGCAATAAACTGTTTCCTTTGCACATCTTTTTGCGGGGGGGGGGGGGGGGCGGCAGCAACGGTAGTCACATTCTTTCTTATTAAAGTTTTTCCTAAGGGATTGTATTTCTAAAAGAAAAGGCAAATCAAGGAAAATGAATGATTTTGACCTATCTAAGAAACAAACATAATGTCATTTTTGGATCACAGGCAAAAATCCAGAAAAATTACTTTAATTGCACCAGTTCTTTTCTATTAGGAAGTGTCTGTTCATTACATACTCTAAGTTGAGAAAGATACAGTTAGAAAAAACTATTCGATATGGTAAATCCATATTCATTCTTATTTGGGCACAAATCTCCCTGCTACTCATTTCCCCTCTCAGTTATTAATTTCTATCATATCTCTGTTACCTGGGCAGAAACATGTAAATTCTGTAAATAATGCCCCTAAATAATTATTTTTACATCGTACCTACTAGTCATATAATACCTTCTTTTTTGCTGTTTATTTCCACTCTTAAAAGCTTTTACTTATGTATCTGGTAGGTAAGATGCAGTGTTCCCAAAATGTAATCTAGGATATAATTCTTTTGCAATCTTAAAAGCATCTACTTATGTACCTAGTAAAACAAAGTGTTCCCGAAGTATAATCTAGGATATAATGTCCTAAACTTTAGAAAATTGTTTCATTTAATTATAACTAATTTCTCTTCAGAGGTTGACAAGTTCTTTTTTTTTTTTTTTTTTTTTACAGAGACAGAGAATCAGAGAGAGGGATAGACAGGCAGGAACGGAGAGATGAGAAGCATCAATCATTAGTTTTTCGTTGAGCGTTGTGACACCTTAGTTGTTCATTGATTGCTTTCTCACATGTGCCTTGACCGCGGGCCTTCAGCAGACCGAGTAACCCCTTGCTAGAGCCAGCGACCTTGGGTCCAAGCTGGTGAGCTCTGCTCAAACCCGATGAGCCTGCACTCAAGCTGGCGACCTCGGGGTCTCGAACCTGGGTCCTTCCGCATCCCAGTCCGATGCTCTATCCACTGCGCCACTGCCTGGTCAGGTGACATGTTCTTTTAGTGCTGTCTAATGTTTGATTTTAAATTTGTTCAAATCTTGAAATAAAATTATAAACCTGTATGTAATATTTTTACATTACCAATTTCTGCCCATCTGTAATATCTTAAGGCACTTTAACATGACCTAAATAATTGAAATAGGTCTTTGTTTACAATCAACAAACTTTGTCTTACCAGTAATAAACCACCAAAATATAGTTAAAATAATTTTAAAAAAAGAAGAAGAAACAGAGTCTTATGTCTGATTCACCCTCCTTTGACTTGGTCATGACTCTGTCAGAAAATGTTAGAATGAAGAAGGAAACAGAGTAGCTAAAGTTCCATGACTGAATCTAAGTTTCAGTTACCTAATGTGTATAAGGTAATAGCAATAACAGGTACTTCACTGGATTGTTTGAGGATTCAATTAGAAAAAGAATATTAAGTTATTAACAGGATTAGGCATATAGTAGTTAGAACTCAACAAATGTTTATTATTATTACTATTATAATTATTATGACCTATTTTTCCTTTATGAATGTCTGTCCACCCTTCACAGAAATTGATGGCATATGTTGTTACCTAATTGCGAAGCAAGAAATCAAGATGACCGACTAGTCACTGTCACTTGTTTGCATAATCAACTGGTTGGTAGATTAGAACAACAAATTTGGGCTATCTCACAAATAAGCCTTCTTTTCTCCTAACAATAACCTTACTTTAGGCATGTTATAATGACCTCAATTATTTTATGAACTTTGTATCATAAAGAGTAAACTTAAATGTTTTTTAATTTCTTAAGTAAAATGGCTAGAATTACAAAACTTTCCTTGAATATTATCAAATAACGTAATGTCTTTTGTCCTTGACATACAAATAAGATAAGCTATCAGCAGGGGATGAGGTTTGGGTTATTTATCCAAGTACTTATGATGTATTTTTAATGCTCTGTGGTATTGAATTCTTCATAAATGTAGGATATATTCTCAAAGCAACTAGCTAGGATTATGGAGGCAGCAAACATTATCAACAACATCACTGACAGAAAACTAATTATGGCAGCAGATGTGAACCTCAAATCAAATCCATGAAACTTGAAACCGTGAGTTACTTCTGTGATTTCCTTGGCTGTTCTCCAGGTCCTATTCCCATTTTTTTACTCTTTACTACTAGCGCAGCCTAGTCTTCTGCCTTAAACAATGCTCATTTCTTCAATGCCTCTTTTAATCAGTCAAGTCTCTCTTCTTCACCCCTTGGCCTTTCTTGCCTTTTCATCTTACTAATTACAAACTAGCATATAAAAGCCCCAACGTTTACATCGACTGCAACAAAGGAGATAATCAGATATTTTAGGAAGTGGAAAGTTATATTCACAGTGACAAAGGTAAATTGTTTCACCTTTGGATTTAATTCCCTGCCTTTGAGAGTTACTTATTGGGCTTCTGTTACATGTGTGCCCAGCAGTGTGCTAAGGGGCGGAGCAGGATGAGGAGAGGCAGATAGTGCAAAAAAGGGAATGAAATTTGCAGTTGTTGGTGAAAAAGGATGTGCATGCACTATACAACAACAATTACAACTAACTTCTATGAAGGGCTTACTATGTGCCAGCCAACATATATATTTCTTTTAATCTTATGTGGCTCTATATTATTTACTGCTACAGAACAAATTACTAGAAAACATCATAGCTTCAAACAGAAATTAATTTATTATAAGTTTCTATGGGTGAGGAATTTGATAGTGACTTAGATGAGTCATTATGGCTTCGGCTATCTCATGAAGTTTTAGTCAAGATGTTGGCTGGAACTACAGTTATCTGAAGGTTTGACTATGGCTGGAGAATCCACCTCCACAATGGCTCACTCACACGACTGTCAGGTTGATGCTGGCTGTTGGCAGGCCTCACTCCAGAGAGCTGCTTAGGGGGCCTCATGACATGTAGCACATGGTACCGCTTTCTTAGAAAATTATTGCATGTCTTTTATATATATATATATATATATATATATTTTTTTTTTTTTTTCATTTTTCTGAAGCTGGAAACAGAGAGAGACAGTCAGACAGACTCCTGCATGCGCCCAACCGGGATCCACCCGGCACGCCCACCATGGGGCGACGCTCTGCCCACCAGGGGGCGATGCTCTGCCCATCCTGGGCATCGCCATGTTGCAACCAGAGCCATTCTAGCGCCTGAGGCAGAGGCCACAGAGCCATCCCCAGCGCCGGGGCCATCTTTGCTCCAATGGAGCCTTGGCTGCGGGAGGGGAAGAGACAGACAGAGAGGAAAGCGCGGCGGAGGGGTGGAGAAGCAAATGTGCGCTTCTCCTGTGTGCCCTGGCCGGGAATCGAACCCGGGTCCCCCGCACGCCAGGCCGACGCTCTACAGCTGAGCCAACCGGCCAGGGCCTGCATGTCTTTTTAATTATAGTTATTCTAGTGGGTATGGAGTAGTATCTCATTGTAGTTTTAGTTTGCATTTCTCTAGTGACTAATGATATTGAACATCTCATGTGCTTATTTTGCCATCTGTATATCTTTCTGATGAGGTGTCCATATTTTTTTGTCTAATTTATAATTGGGTTATTTGTTGTCTTATTAGTGAGGTTTTTTGTTGTTGTTGTTGTTGTTTTACAGAGAGAGAGCGTCAGAGAGAGGGATGGATAGGGACAGACAGACAAGAATGGAGAGAGATGAGAAGCATCAATCATCAGTTTTTCGTTGCAACACCTTAGTTGTTCATTGATTGATTTCTCATATTTGCCTTGACCGCAGGCCTTCAGCAGACCGAGTAATCCCTTGCTCGAGCCAGCAACCTTGGGTCCAAGCTGGTGAGCTTTTGCTCAAATCAGATGAGCCCGTACTCAAACTAGCAACCTCAGGGTCTCGAACCTGGGTCCTCCGCATCCTAGTCCGACGCTCTATCCACTGTGCCACCACCTGGTCAGGCATGTTTTTTGTTTTTAATTAATTATTTTTTACAGAGACAGTGAGTCAGAGAGAGGGACAGACAGACAGGAACGGAAAGAGATGAGAAGCATCAATCATTAGTTTTTCATTGCGCATTGCAACACCTTAGTTGTTCACTGATTGCTTTCTCATACGTGCCTTGACCTCAGGCCTTCAGCAGGCCGAGTAACCCCTTGCTGGAGCCAGCGACCTTGGGTTCAAACTGGTGGGCTTTTGCTCAAACCAGATGAGCCCACGCTCATCTTTTTGTTCTTTTAGTTTTAATGAAGATAAAGTTATGAAGTTTTTCTTTTGTGGATATTGCTTTTGCTTTTGAACCTAAAATTTTTTTGTTAAACCGAAGATCACTAAGACTTTCTCCTATTTTTTTTTTACAAGTTATACAGTATTAGCCCTTACACTTAGGGCTTTGATTTATTTCAAATTAATTTTTTATATGTGATAAGGTTTTTCATTAGCTTTCAGTTTTTATTTAATAATATGTCTTTCAGATCTTCTCATATATAAAGAACTTCCTTATTCATTTTTAGAGCCAAATACCTGTGGTGAGGGAGCTTAAATTCTAGTTGCAGGGAGACAGACAATAAACCAATAAGAAAAACATGTTGTATGTAAAATGGTGATTAGGCAAGGAAAATGGTGATACAGGAAGTGTGAGTGGGAAGGAAAGTTATAATTTTAAACACGATGGTTAGAGGGGGTAAAAAGGGATTCCTGGACCCAATTCCAGTGTGTGTGCATGTGCGTGTGTGTGTGTGTATGTGTGTGTGTAGACTTCCTCACACAAACAAGTAATTCTAAGGACACCAGCAGGGTGTCCGACAATTCAACTCAATTCTACCACAATCTACCCAGAGATTGAATCATATTCCACAGGAAAACGGCTTAGTTCCACAAGGCCATCCTCCACTTCAGACACCAGTCACAACCCCAGGTTGTTACCTGTGCTTCTGACCAACTGGCTACAAATTGGAGCTTCCAATGACTCCCTCCAACTGAGGATGCCAATCACAAGGTCAGATGTTACCTATACTACTGACTATAAATCAGAGGTTCCTAAGACCTACCCCTTGGGTTTGATTAATTTCCTAGAATGGTTCACAGAACTCAGGAGAACACAACTTACTCAATAGATTACTGACTTATTACAAAAGATATTAAAGGATATGAATCAACAGCCAGATGAAGAGATATGTAGGGAGAGGTCCTGAATGAAGACCTCTCTGTCCTCCTGACGCTTGGGACATGGCACAGTTGCATACAGAAGCATTCTGGTTCCCCAGTGTGGAAGCTCTCTGGAAAAGGACCAATGAGCTGTCCTTCTAGGTTTTTATGTATTCATGATTCACTAAGTTATTGGCCATTGGTGAGAATTCAACCTCAAGTCCCATCCCCATTCCTTGAAATCAGGGGTAGGGCAGGACGTTCCAGTCCTCTTATCACATGGTTGGCTCCTACTGACATCCATTTCATACTGTTGGGTGGAGTCCAAAAGTCACATCAGTAACATAAAAAAAGAGACATTACTGTTGCTCTCATCAGGAAATTCCAAGGGGATTGGGAGCTGTGAGCCAAGGACTGTGGATGAAGACCAAATACACCTCAGAAATATGTTTGGCTCATCTGAATGACTATATTTCTTATAAGTCATAATATCACAGTGGGTCTCACTGAGAAGTTGATGCTTTAGTAAATACTGAAGGAGGTTAGAAAACAAAGCTTTCGGTAGGGAGAACAGATGTACAAAAGCTCTGGAGAAAGGAACACTAATTACAAAACGCAAAGCAAGAGAGGACCTGTCATGTTCTAGAAACAGTAAGGAGGCCTGTGTGGCTGATGTAGAGCCGAGCAAAGGGAATAATAGAAATGAGTTTAAGGAAGTTAGAGGTGTGTATGTTGTAGGTTGTTATGAGGAATAGAGCTTTCACTCTGAGGTGAGAAGGTACTAGAGTTGGAAGGAGTAACATCTTATTTACACTTAAAAGGATCATGTTGATTGTAGTGTTCAGAATAGACTGTAGGGGGCAAGGGTGGCATAGAAAGACCAGGTAGGAGGCTACTGCAATAATTCAGTAAGAAATGGTAGTAGTTTGGACCAGGGTGGTAGCACTGAAGTTAGTAAGAAATGGCTTGTTTCTGGATATATTTTTAAGGTCATGCCAACAGGTTTTGCTCATGGACTGGATGAGGGGTTGGGAGCAAGAGAGGGATTAAGGATAACTCCCAAGATTTTGGACCTGAGCATGTGGAAGAATGGAGTATTTTTTTACCCCTTTACTAACAATATATTATCAAACAGTTAAATCTTTTCCAGGGTGATAATTTGTTAGCCAACTGTAGACAAATAATCCCGGACTCTCTCATAGGCCCCTTTCTGCAGTTCTGTCTGCTACCTTGCATGGGTCTCTTCTCTTTTTTTATCTTTTACTTTTTTCCTTACCAGAACTCCCCAAACCCAGTCTCTAGAGCAGGGGTCTCCAAACTTTTTACACAGGGGGCCAGTTCACTGTCCCTCAGACCGTTGGAGGGCTGCCAAATACAGTGGTCCTCTCACTGACCACCAATGAAAGAGGTGCCCCTTCTGGAAGTGCAGTGGGGGCTGGATAAATGGCTTCAGGGGGCCACATTGCAGCCCGCGGGCCGTAGTTTGGGGATGCCTGCTCTAGAGAGAATGCTCAAACTTCCTGTATTATATTAGGCAGAATAATTTATCTTGGTCTAAACTTCTCCCATTTAGTCTAAGCCAAGGAGATCCCACTTTCTCTAACCAAACGTACTCATTGAGGTCTAAAACCTAGATATTCTGTCTTCCTACCAGGTAACTGGTAGCAAGTCCACTCAAACAGCTGCCAGCTTTTGAAACAGTTATTCTTGTCCTCATAGAAGTATACATGAGCAAAGTGCTATAAGAACAAAGAGGAAAAAGGCCTAAGCTGACTGAGAGAGTGCACAGAAGAAGTGACATTTGAACTGTGTTTTGAGGGATAAGTAGGAGTTCATTTAGCAGAGGAATGAAAGTCATTTATGCAGAAGTAAGAGTAATTACAAAGGCACAAAGGTGAGAAAAGGCATAATTCTGAGACTTGTAAATATGGGTTGTAGGTAAGAATACCTATTGGGGTGCTTGGAAGATATTGGGGTCTATTTCACATTAGGCAACGTAAGCCACATGCATCAGGAGAAAACAGGTAACAATCCCCTGATTCAAGTGACTTAAAAATAAGAACAATAATAAATTTAGTGTCTCAAATAATGAATCCCTTGGTAAAGCTGCTCCCGTGTTGGTTAACTTAGCAACTTAATGATATTGTCAAGGACCCAGGTTTTTCCTGTATTTCTATTCTGATATTCCCAGGCTTGTCCCCCCAGCATAGCTGTAAGACACTATAGCAGACATATCTTAAAAATTACTTTCTTAGGTAGAACAAGGGTTTTTCTTTTCTTTCTCTCGTGTAAACTTTTTATTGACTTACACTCTTTTGAGTTTGTAGAAAACCTTTCCCAGAAATGTCTTTTCTTCTCCTCTTATTTCTTCCAACAGCTGATTTCCTTTCAATATCATTGGCTAGATTGCATCATACGTCCAGGCTTAATATTTGGTGAGGGAATGGGCCACCATGATTGACTTAGACCAACTATAGTTACTCCCTGGGGCTGCGTTGGAGCCTAGCACTCTAGCACATGGCAAAGTATAGGAGTATAGTTATGCAAATGAAATTGGGATTCTGGCCTGACCAGGCGGTGGCGCAGTGGATAGAGCGTCGGACTGGGATGCGGAAGTACCCAGGTTCGAGACTCCGAGGTCCCGCGCGGGCTCATCTGGCTTGAGCAAAGAGCTCGCCAGCTTGGACCCAAGGTCGCTGGCTCCAGCAAGGGGTTACTCGGTCTGCTGAAGGCCCACGGTCAAGGCACATGTGAGAAAGCAATCAATGAACAACTAAGAAGTCGCAACGCACAACGAGAAACTGATGATTGATGCTTCTCATCTCTCTCTGTTCCTGTCTGTCTGTCCCTGTCTATCTCTGCCTCTGTAAAAAAAAAAAAAAAGAAATTGGGATTCTGTTATCAAGGTGGAAGAGAGATTGTTGGTTTTTTCGGTAGGCAGTCAGCAGAATCTCCCACACCATGCCAAGGGACTTGGACTATATCCCATTGGGATGGGGAATCACGGAAAGATTTTTTTTTTTTTGTATTTTTCTGAAGCTGGAATCGGGGAGAGACAGTCAGACAGACTCCCGCATGCGCCTGACCGGGATCCACCCGGCACGCCCACCAGGGGCGATGCTCTGCCCCTCTGCCGTGACCAGAGCCACTCTAGCGCCTGAGGCAGAGGCCATAGAGCCACCCCCAGCGCCCGGGCCATCTTTGCTCCAATGGAGCCTTGGCTGCGGGAGAGGAAGAGAGAGACAGAGAAGAAGGAGGGGGAGGGGGAGGGAGAAGCAAATGGGCGCTTCTCCTATGTGCCCTGGCCGGGAATCAAACCCGGGTGCCCCGCACGCCAGGCCGACGCTCTACTGCTGAGCCAACCGGCCAGGGCCGGAAAGATTTTAAAACAGGAAGAGGTATGGTTGTATTTCACTAGATACTATAATGGAGGGGTACCGCGGAGGGGCATGGATCTGGAGGCCGTGCCACAAGTTAGAAGCCTTCATCAGAAGATATTGGAGATTTTTAGGCACTTGAATTAAGAACATCTAGTGACTAATTGGATAGAATGGTGAAAGGATGTAGAAGGAAGACATTCTACAATGACTGCAGATTTCTGCTTAGGTGAATCATAGGGTATTTAATCAAAGTTGGGAATATAAACAGGTTTGGGTAGATAAGGTAAAGAGAAAATGAACTTGGTCTTGGACAGTGAGTGATGTGCCTTCAAGACACATGAAGAGAGATGAATAAAACTTGGAAGAGAGAGTGCAGACCACATTGCTTAAACTCCTTTAGAGGTTAGGGCAGAATGGAGTGTGGAATGAAGGAAAATTGGTGAAAGAAATAAAGCAACGCAGACAATTGACACCTCGTGTGGGACTGGTTTGGCTGATTTTGCTCAGGGCTGGGTAGAGTCAAGAACTGCCCAAGAAAATTGCAAATATAATTGTAGACAAGCCTTTAAAAAGCAGTTAAAAACCTGTTTTGAAATATGGATTTCTGTAATTTGTTTCAACATGTTGAGTTACAGCAAATGACATGGAGAAATGATCTCACCTCCCCCCCCCCCCCTTTTTTTTTGGCTCTCTGACTGGAAACCTCAGAACTTAGCCCAGTGAGCTGTTAATCAGATAAACACTGCAGGCTTTTGTAAAGAATCACGCTTTACAAATGCCTGAAGTTAGATGGACTTATTGAAGGAAGTATTGTCCAAACCAGGCAGACAAAAAAGTATAAGGAGAAAGTGTTGGGATTAAAATGTAGGGTCTTTTTCTGTTTTATTATAGTAGTTATGAACTGTAAATTAGATGTTTCAATGCATCTTCAAGTTCTAAGTTAATACAGTTCATAAACCATATGAATTAAGTACTGTTTAAGACATAAGTAGGAATTTTATTTCCATTCAAAAACACCCATTTGGTGGAACACTGGAATTTGAAATACATGTAGATTAGACCTAGAACTGCACAGTTGGCAGGCAACAATAATTAAAAAAAAAAATTAAAGCGATTTGTTTTTTCCATGTCTATTTTGTCTGGGTATTGAAGCGGGCTCTGGAATAATAAAAATACCTGACATTTGTATAGTTTTGTGGTTAAACATGACTTTCTGCAACTATTTTACTCAATGTGATTTCTGAGGGTTCAGATAACATATTAACACTTGAAGAAGAATAGGGACTGAGAGACAGAGATGACCATTGTAACTGATGATTGCAGCATCTGAGATCTTGCTCCCCAACATATGTTGTCAGTTTAGCTCAAATGAACTCTTATAAACATTCTCTATAGGTTTTTTTTTTTTTTTCCCTGAAGCTGGAAACAGGGAGAGACAGTCAGACAGACTCCCGCATGCGCCCGACCGGGATCCACCTGGCACGCCCACCAGGGGGCGACGCTCTGCCCACCAGGGGGCGATGCTATGCCCCTTCGGGGCGTCACTCTGCCGCAACCAGAGCCACTCTAGCACCTGGGGCAGAGGCCAAGGAGCCATCCCCAGCGCCCGCCCGGGCCATCCTTGCTCCAATGGAGCCTTGGCTGCGGGAGGGGAAGAGAGAGACAGAGAGGAAGGAGGGGAGGGGGGTGGAGAAGCAAATGGGCGCTTCTCCTATGTGCCCTGGCCGGGAATCGAACCCGGGTCCCCCGCACGCCAGGCTGACGCTCTACCGCTGAGCCAACCAGCCAGGGCCAACATTCTCTATAGGTCTGGACGTTTCTCACCTCGACACAGGTACGGGGGGGGGGGGGGTCTGTTCCACCTGCAGCTACTTGCCATTCCATGTAGAGCAGGACGACAGCAGGCAGGCCAGGGCCCGGTCGGTTTGATCAGAACATAAACCTGGACTCTGAACCTGCACACACTCATGAGAATTGCCAGTACCTTGTGTTCAGGATGGTCCTAGAGATCATTATGTGCTCCGAATCTCTTAAGTTGATCACATTTCCTTTCATTTTTTTTTTCAGATGTCTACATGAAAACACAAACTTCACTGAAATATATACGGCATCTGAAAGAAAAAAAAAAGAAGAAACTGACAATTGAGGGAGAAAGACAAGTTAGGAAGTGCTGAGACCAGCTCAGCTGTGGGTGTGCACGAAAGGAAGGCACTGCAGGACTTCAGAAAAACACACAAGACACAACATAGAGAAAAGATGGGTACAGGGGACTCCCAGCCTCTAAGACTGAGAGCCCAGCTCTCTGCAGCTTCATTATATTTATTGGTCTCTTTGCTCATCAAGCAAATTAGCAGAGCTTGGGTCAAATTAGTCTACAATGGATTCAGGTGCAGAGAAATATGACCAACCGATGCCCCCCAGGCATATAGGAAAATAGCTATAGGGACCAGCTCCTTCCATAAACAATGTTAGTAGTGCTTGCCGGAGCAGCGTTCTGCCCCCCACAGAACTTGGCGGTCCATTTTCCTACATATCCCCTTTTTTGTTTTTGTATAGCTGCATAAGCAGTTTTTACCAGCCTTCTTCTGCACCAATTGTTGGAGGATTTATTATGAACATCTGAGGACTAAAGAAAAACATATTAAAATAATACATATCCCAATGAGAACTCCCAATAATCCAGCACCCCATTGTTTTATCCAAGAAATACGATTGCGGGATTGCAGACCATCAGAATAGCAGTATGGTTGTAATCAGACACACGCCATCCTAAAACTTTATGGGAATTGCAGGTCTCATTCTCCTTGCTACAGTCTCGAACTGCATACCCCTTGGGGGCCCAGTTGATCACAGTTCCACAGGAACCATTAAGTAGCAAAATACTACTGGGCCCGTGACAGTCTTCCCAATGCATTTTTTTCAATGGATGGAGTCTAAAGTGTAGGAATGGGCAGCTGTAGCATTGCATGCAGCTAAGGGTCCTGCAAGATTAGTAAGCGAATGAATGAGTGATACAGAAAAGGAAGCGGCATTATCGGACAGTTTGGTATAATTGAGAAAAATGATTAATAAGAGGTTGTGGTTAAGAAGGTTTTAACAAAGCTGTTTCAATCATACTAGGGTTTCCACGCAAAAAAGAATAAAGAAGAGAGCTCACGTGTCATAATTCCCACTTTTAGGCAAAGCCGATTAATATCTCCTAATAATTTCTGTAAATCATTTAAGGTCTTAATGCTATCTCTGCATATTTGCATTTTTTGGGGGGTCGTATTGTAGTGCAGTCTACGATAGCTCGGGACAGTCTGTTAAATCTTTTCAGGTGCTATTTTTAAGCCAACAATTTGCACCTGTTTCTCTAAAGCAGACTAGACTTTAGTTAATTCTTCTTGGTTTCTTGCTGCTACAAGAATATCATCCATATAATGGAGGATGTAGCACTGAGGGAATTGTGACCGAATAGGTTCCAGGGCTTTAGCTACAAAGTTTTGACAAATAGTAGGGCTGTTAAGCATGCCTTGTGGCAATACTTTCCACCAAAATCTTTTCATTGGCTCTTTAGCATTAAGGGAAGGTACAGAAAAGGCAAAATTTTCTCTATCTTCCTGTGCCAAAGGTAAAATGAAAAAACAATCTTTTAAATCAATCACTACTAAGGGTCATTCCTTAGGTATTAAAGATGGATTTGGTTACCCTGGTTGTAAAGCTCCCATAGGTTGAATTACTGCATTTACTGTATGTAAATCTGTCAAAAATCTCCACTTTCCCGATTTCTTCTTAATCACAAACACTGGAGAATTCCATGAGCTAAATGATTCCTCAAGTGTCCTTTTTCTAATTGCCCTAATACTAATTCTTGAAAAGCCTCCGATTTTTCTTTAGTTAACAGCCACTGTTCAATCCAAACATGCTTATCTGTTATCTGTTTTAAAGGCACTGCTTGGGATTTAGAGAGGAGGCTTTTGTGAACAGTAATTACTAGAGAAGATGTGACAAATACTCTATTCCTTGTCTATGGCCTCTTATTTTAGGCTGTCTAAAAGTTTCGATTCACTGGCTTTAGCCCCGCCAGCCTTCAACAATTGTTTTAAGAGACAGATATAGGCCCTGGCCAGTTGGCTCAGTGGTAGAGCGTCAGCCTGGTGTGCAGGAGTCTTGGGTTCGATTCCCGGCCAGGGCACACAGGAGAAGCGCCCATCTGCTTCTCCACCCCTCCTCCTCTCCTTCTCTCTGTCTCTCTCTTTCCCTCCCGCAGCCAAGGCTCCATTGGAGCAAAGTTGGCCTGAGTGCTGAGGATGGCTCTATGGCCTCTGCCTCAGGCGCTAGAATGGCTCTGGTTTCAACAGAGCATCGCCCCCTGGTGGGCATGCTGGGTGGATTCCCATCGGGAGCATGCAGGAGTCTGTCTGACTGCCTCCCTGTTTCCAAATTCAGAAAAATACCAAAAAAAAAAAAAAATACTTAAAAAAAAAAATTGAGAGAGAGAGAGAGAGACAGATACAGGGACGGAATTTCATAACACTGTCCCCATCCCCCATTGTTACCCTGTATTTTTCTGAGGGTGTCCTTACCACTTTCCTGTGACGGACTGAACTGAGGCCTCTATTTCCCCTTGCGATCCAGCAGTTACTTCCTTTATCACTCTGGCGATCCTTCTTCCAATCGGGTCACTGTTCCAATCGGGTCCCTGTTCCAGTCGGGTCCCTGTTCCGGTGCTACTTGCCGAGGCAGCAGGACTTGGCGTTCCGAAGTCCACACCAACGACTTGTCTCAGGGCTGTAGTTTAATCTATCAGCCATTTTCCTACAAGGAAGCCAATTAGGTTGGGAGGTAATAGAAGGAAAAACAATACCATTGATCCTTGAACAACAAAGGGCTTAGGGGTGCTGACCCTATGCAGTTGAAAATTCCTATATAACTTAAAAAAATGTATTTCTTGATTTTAGAGAGAAAAAAAGGAGAGAGAGAGAGACAGAAATATCAACCTGTTTGTGTATGCACCCTGACCAGGGTTCAAACTGGCAACCTTTGTGCATCTGGATGTCACTCTTGAGTCTAACCAATTGAGTCATCCAACCAGGGCCGCATATTACTTTTGACTCCCTCAAAACTTAACTATTAATAGCCTACTGTTAACCACAAGCCTTACAGATAACATAAATAGTCCATGAACACATTTTTTGTATATGTATTATATATACACTGTATTCTTACAATAAAATAGCTAGAGGAAATAAAATGTTATTTAAATCATAAAGAAAATACGTTATAATACTGTACATATTTATTGAAAAAAATCTATGTGTAAGCAGACCTCTTCAGTTCAAACCGGTGTTGTTCAAGGGTCAACTGTAGTCATGAGACACAATATAAAAACTGGATAATGGCCAGACATGACAGTTAGAACTCTGACCCACAACCTGTGCAGCAATCAGCCTAGAACTCGACTGGTCAAAAGACTGTTTCCCTATTTTTTGCCCCTCCTCCTCCAACTCAGGACCAATCAGAGAAAGCCAAATATGCTCCCCCCCCCAACACAATTACATAATTTGCCGTTTCTAGTTAATCGCCTCCAGCTTCTTCATGCTAGTACTCTCAAATCAGAGCGTGCGAGAAACCTTCCTCCCCCCCCTTTTTCATTTTTAGCTTTCCCACTCCCGATACCCTTGAGTCTCTGCCCGACGCAAGTGATGGTGGCTGACTGTCTTGTTATAGCAGGTGTGGAATAAATAGCCTCTTTTTGTTCTTATTTGAGAGTTGTCTTCGTTTAATTCCACAGTTATTCACTTATATATCATATATTAGTGTATTTTATGTGCCAGGCAGTGCCCAGCATTGGATGTGGAAGCAGATAGTTCCCCGCCCTCAAGAATATTCTGTCCACTTTGACAGACACATAAACAGCATTGTAATTCAATGTGATAAACGGAACAATAGGCATATATAAAGGGGTGTAGGTCAAGCAAGTCTTTTAGAAGAGGTAACACTTAAGCAGAGTGCTCAGTGATGGGTAGGATTTGGCCTGGCTAAGAGGGAAGGATATGCAAGACAGCTGAAGGGGTTGAATGGAGGCAGAATGAGCAAAACCAAAGAAGGCTGAAACCCCAGAGCTGCGTTGCTGGAGCATAAGGGAGATAAGGAGCAGCAGAAGATACTGCACGGGCGGGTCGTGGACAGCCATATTATGTGCCACGTTTGTAAGGAGCTGGACTTTATCCTTTCCAAGTAGCTTCCTCCCGGAAATGAAACGGCTTGTGTAAGCAAGGAGGGAAAAACAAAAACCCAGCATTAAGGAAACATTACGTTTGTATATATTACTGTAAGGTCTGGTCAGGTATGGACACAGCTGCTCATTATGTGTGGCATACAGTAGACAGTCAATTAATGTTGAATGAATGGATATATGCGCTTCAGTGTAGACCTCACTGTCTCCAAGAGAACAGGCCGAGGCATCAGTTTGGGAGGCTATAGAAAAGGTTTGAGGTGGAGAACTGTCATTCTGCCGGGCAGGTTTGGTGGACACAAAACCTCTAATAGATTATAGGCAAGGGATGCACCACTGTCGCAGACACCCGAGCCCCACCCACCGGTGTCGCCGTGTCCTGGAAGCTGCTGTGGAGAAAGCAGCGGACGGACTAATCCGGCCGCCGAGAGGGGACCCTGAGCAGGGATCCCGGAGCAGGGATCCCGGAGCTCCCGTACCGCTCACCTGTGAGCCCTCCGCCCGCCCCTCCAGGAGGAGCCGCCGCACGACGCCCTTCCGGATTGGATGCACTCGAAATCTTGGGGCGGGCATGAGAGGTCGAACACTCTTGGGGATTGGCCACCCTGACGGACGGACGCGCGGCCGACAGAGCTGGTTCGCCGGTGGCCCTAGAGCCCCTGTCAGACATTGGCTCCCTGCGGTTTCCTTGGGGACGTGGCGCCGCAATCGGCGCAGACCTTCTTCCGGCTGGGCTAGAGGCGGTGGACAGTCGTGCTGAACCGAGAGGAGAGGTGCTGAAGGCGCTGGCGGGCCGGTCGACCCGTGAGTGTAAACGCCGGAGGCTGCGGGGCCTGGAGGGACGTGAAGGGAAATGGGGAGCCTCACCCTGCCGCCTGAGGACTGCTGGTTTCTCGAGGACATCGCTGGCCCTTGAGAACGCCCCGGGCCCGGGGAGCTGGGGTAGGGTCAGCTGGGCCCCAGGAACCGGGGCGCACGTGTCTGGGGTGGGCGCGCTGGCCTTCTTATGGAAGTCTGGTTTAGCGGGCACTCCTGGAGGTAAGTCTGAAACCCAACCAACTCTTTCCAGGCTGCAGGCTTAGGAGATGTCGAGGACAAGGAGACCACCTTCTCAGGGCAAAAGGAAAAGGAGGTGACAGGTGTTGAGACCACTGAAGGGAACCCATGGCTAGGTAAGGCTGCGCACTTTCTCCTCAGCTGGGGGTTCGGTGGGGGGTGGCAGGCAGTTTGAGGGGTCCTGGGAGATTGTTACAAGTGAAGATTGCCCTAGGGCTGCACCTGAACTTTGCATCTGGACACATGGATGCAAAGATCAAAGTTGCAATCTTTTGAAGGCAGATAGAATGGTTTCCAGCCCATAACCCCGTACTCACTTTAGTGCTTGCTCAGCTCTGTAACGTGCTAGATTGTAGTGTTCTTTCAAATTGACATTTGAGAGGGGCTAGGTTTCTCTTGAAGAGGTTAAACAGATTTTTTTTTTTACAATGAACTTTGAAAAGAGGTCCTTTTGAATCAATATAGAAAGTGAACTTAACAATCGAATAAACTTTTCCATACATTGTAATGTTCTGAAGCTTTCAGAAAAGATTAATGTGGGTCTGTGAATATAGGACAGTTGTCAAATAGAGTAATCAGGGGGAAGATCCAGAACAGTATGTATGGTGTAAAACCAAAGGAATGGAGATTCACACACACACAGATGTATTTTACCATATATGATCCATATCTGTGCTTGTGTATACATAGAATATCCCTGGAAAAATACACAGAAACTGTGTAGTAATTGTTGCCTCTCAGAGGGAAATGGTTGGGTTAGGACACGAGACTCACTTTCCACTATGTATCCTTTTACACTGTTCGATTATTTTTTTTACTATGTGCATAAATTACTTATTAAAATATTTTTAAAAATCAGTTGAATAAGTTTTCTGACTATCCAGTTGTTTTTTTTGACAGCATTCTTGGTGGGCATGTTGAAGTACTCTGATTCTTCAGTGTTATGAGGTTGCTCAGGGAGACTGATGATCTTTTCATTAAAATAAGATTAATTCCTTGAATTGCACACCAAAGTGCAGACTTGGGAAAAAATCAGATAATATGTTTTCTGATTTATGTAGTAGAAGTACCATGAACCATATAAATCCCTTTTCTAAAATTTGATACTAAAAGAACATTAAAATTTCTGGTGGCATGAATTTTTGCCTTTATTAAGAAGGGGTTTAATCTATGTAGTTTAAAGGGTATTTTTTATTATTCAGTTGTAGAGACTTTTCTTACTTAATAATGTTTGTCTCATTTCAGGATCAGTTTTTCCTACCTCTGCCCAGCCTCCTGGTACTTTACTGTGCCCACAGTGAGTCCATTTCCCCGTCAGCGAGTGGCATTCCTAGGACTCTTTTTCATATCCTGTCTCCTTTTACTTATGTTAATCGTGGACTTTCGACATTGGGGTGCTTCATTACCACGAGACAGGCAATATGAAAGGTGAGTCAGCTTTAGATCACTTTGATCAGCTTTGCATTGAAGTCATAAATATTTTGATAAGCTGTTTTACACATAGCTACCTTTGACCCTTTTGGAGAATACTGCACTTTTATTAGTAAAATTGCATGCCACGGCCTGACCTGTGGTGGCGCAGTGCATAAAGCGTCAACCTGGAAACCCTGAGGTTGCCAGTTCAAAACCCTGGCTTGCCTGGTCAAGGCACATATGGGAGTTGATGCTTCCTGCTCCTCCCCCTTCTCTCTCTCTCTCTTCCCCCCCTCCTCTCTAAAAAGAATTTAAAAAAAATTGCATGCCACTTATTACATAAAGATCTTGACAACTTTTAGTTTTTATTTAGCAGTGATGATGCTACATTTTAACCATGAAAGGCATCTTTCTATTTTCTTGTTTTGGTGTGCTAACTTATTGTGTATATAAGTGTTTAGAATTGTTATGTACTCTTGTTGAATTGACCTTTTTTATCATTATTAGACTCTTTATCCCTGATTATATTCTTTGCTCTGAAATCTACTGGTCTGGTATTAATCTAGCTACTTGAGCATTCTTTTGATTAGTGTTAGCATGACAGATGGTTTTCCGTCTTTTAGTTTCAGCCTGTTTGTGTCTTTATATTTAAAGTGGGCGTCTTATAGGCAGTGTTTAACTGAGTTTTGTTTTTTATTGCAGCTACAATATCTGCCTTTTATTTGGGGTGTTTAAGCTGTTTGCATTTAATTTGATTATCAGTTAAGTTTAGGTTTAAATCTATCTGTCTTGCTATTTCTTTTCGGCTTGTCACATCTGTTCTTTGTTTTTCCTCTTTTTTTCCCTTTTGAATTGAGTACATATCTTATGATTCTGTTTTGTTTCCTTTGTTGGCTTATTAGATATTACTCTTTTTATATTTCTTTAGTGATTACTTTAGGATTTAGCCTTTGTAGTACATATCTTTTTTTTTGTATTTTTCTGAAGTTGGAAACGGGGAGGCAGTCAGACTCCCGCATGCGCCTGACCAGGATCCACCCGGCATGCCCACCAGGGGGCGACGCTCTGCTCATCTGGGCTGTCGCTCTGTTGCAACCAGAGCCATTCTAGCGCCTGAGGCAGAGGCCATGGAGCCATCCTCAGTGCCCGGGCCAACTTTGCTCCAGTGGAGCCTTGGCTGCGGGAGGGGAAGAGAGAGACAGAGAGGAAGGAGAGGGGGAGGGGTGGAGAAGCAGATGGGCGCTTCTCCTGTGTGCCCTGGCCAGGAATTGAACCCAGGACTCCTGCACGCCAGGCCGACGCTCTACCACTGAGCCAACCGGCCAGGGCCTGTAGTACATATCTTTAACTTAGCATTGTCTACCTTCACTTTAAGTAATATCATACCTCTTCACACATAGTATAAGAACCTGCCCCTTTGGTCTTGGTCTTTGTGCCATTGTTGCCATACATTTTACTTATCCATATGTTATAAGTGCCACCATATATTATTTTAAACATTCAGTTGTCTTGCCTGACCAGGCAGTGGTGCAGTGGATAGAGTATCGGCTTGGGATGCTGAAGACCCAGGTTCGAAACCCTGAGGTCGCCACATTGAGTGCGGCCTCACCAGCTTGAGTGTGGGGTTGCTGGCATGAACAAGGGGGTCACTGTCTCAGCTGGAGCCCCCCAGTCAAGTCACATATGAGAAAGCAATCAATGAACAACTAAGGTGCCGCAACTACGAGTTGATGCTTCTCATATCTCTCCCTTCCTGTCTGTCTGTCTCTCTCGCTCTCATTCTCACAAAAAAACAAACAAAAAAAACATTCAATTATCTTTTAAACAGATTTCAGAAATAAGAAGAAAAGGTTTGCATATTATTTCTGGGCCTCTTCATTACTTTGTGTAGATTCATATTTCCATCTACCACCATTTACCTTTTGCCTAAAGGACTTCCTTTAACATGTCTAGTAGTTTGTGTCTGTGATTGGTGAATTCTTTCAAATTTATATGACCTAAAAAGTATTTATTTTGCTTTCCTTTTAAAAGAAATGCTCATCTTTATTATATGCGTCTTAAGTGTCTGTTTGTCGCCGATAGCTTATTGGTTGCTTGCGTAACTGTACTAGCCAATGGGGTGAAGTTCCCACGGCATTCAAATAGTCCCGCCTTCTGGCATGCCACCTCACAAATTGAGGTTAAAGATTGGAGCAATTATTATGCTGTTAAGAAATCTTAACACCAGAAGGGGTCCTTGCAATGGTACAAGACTAGAGGTTCTCCAATTGAAAAATAATGTCATAATAGCTAAGTCTTTGGCTCCTCTAAAGGTGAAATACATATCATTCCAAGAATTGATTTGGCTCCATTTCAAACAGGGTTGCCGTTTCAATTGAGACGTAGACAATTTCCTGTAAAACTTGCCTTTGCTATGACCATCAATAAGTCTCAGGGCCAAACGCTTAAGCATGTTGGCATTTTTTTACCTGAGCCTGCATTTGGACACGGTCAACTTTATGTTGCCTGTTCAAGAGTTCATGAAAGAACAGACATAAAATTAAAAATAATTGATGGTCCTCTGCAAGGCGAGCTTAAAAATGATGGAAAGATCTACACAAGAAATGTTGTGTACAAAGAGATCTTTGACATGTGAATTAACATTTTATTATTTAAATCACCTTTATTTATTGAGCTAGTGGTGGCTCTTAAGAAATGTACCGCCAGTGGTTTCCTTCATTGCACTCTACTTTAAGCAATTAACCAAGTAGAAGGGGGAAACCCGGTGGGGCAGTAAGCAAAGGGGCGTCCTCGCCGCCTGCCCTGGGTAATTCAGTTTGAATTAGCAGACACCTTTGCACAAATCATTTTAATTACAATTTATAATATCTAGAACAGCGGTCATTTCGTATGACCGCCGGGCTTTCTAGTAGGATATAGATCTCCAGGATGAATAGTTTTCTTTTATTGCTTTAAAGATGATACTCTGTCTTTTGGCTTACATTCTCTTATTATTTTTATTTTTTGATTGATTTTAGAAAGAGAGAGAGATGGTGGGGAGGACCGGGAAGTATCAACACCTAGTAGTTGCTTCTCATATGTGCCTTGACCGGGCAAGCCAGGGGTTTCCAACTAGCGAGCCTAGCATTCCAGGCTGATGCTCTGTTCACTGTACCATCACAGGTCAGGCTGGCTTGCATTCTTTCTAAGGAGAAGTCTGTAGTCATTTTTATCTTCCTCCTCTCCCCTCCCCTCCCCTCCCCTCCCCTCCCCTCCCCTCCCCTCCCCTCCCCTCCCCTCCCCTCCCCTCCCCTCCCCTCCCCTCCCCTCCCCTCCCCTCCCCTCCCCTCCCTTCCCCTCCCCTCCCCTCCCCTCCCCTCCCCTCCCCTCCCCTTCATCCCATGTGTATTTTCCTCTGTCTGTTTTTAAGATATTCTTTTTATCACCGGTTTTAAGCAATTTTCTTATATGTTCATTGGTGGAGTTTATATCATGATTCTTGTGCTTGTGATTTTTTGATTATTGAATCTCTGGATTTATAATTTTTAATCAAATTTGGAAAAATTTTGACCATTCATTCAAATACTTTTTCTGTGCTCTCCTACTTTATCTTTGAACTCTCTAGTATGTTCTTCTGTAGATTCTAATAAGCTACCGTTAATTCCATCCAGTAAGAGCTGAATGATACCTCTTTTCACAGAAAATACATCTGAATTATTTGATATAGTTTCAATGACTTATCTATTGCATAGAAGATCTACATTTCTTTATAAGAGTGATTGATTTTGGTATTTTTTTTAGCTTAGCTTCTGATTAGACTACAAAATGAAATGATGACATGTTATGTTCATCTTCATCGTGATTTTCTCTCTAATACTCAGATGTATATCAGTTAGAAGGCTTTGGCCTGCAAGTAACAGTCAAACTGGCTTAAATAATAAGAAAGTTTATTGGCTCATATCACTCAAAGCCTAGAGGTCGCAGGACCACAAGTTCAACATTGGCTGGCAGGGTGGGAGTTTTTGTCTCAGTTGTCCAGTAGCAATAAGGGCTGCACGTATCCTCATTCCTGTCCTATAGGAGAGAAATAAGCCTTCCGTGCTCTCCTGTAAGAATGAAGACCCTTCTCAGACACCTCTAGTAGCCCTCTTCTTGAATCTTTTTTGGTTAGAATTGGGACACACGCCTACTCTCCTTAGTATTTCTGGGTTGTTCTGTCTCCATAATTTCCCATTTCTTGTTCAGTTTGGTCATTCATCCATTCATTCAATAAATGTTTATTGAGCAGCCACTATGCGCTGGGTGATAATGGGCATGAAGCCATGGAGACTTTGATACCTTTTCTCAAGAAGTTTATGTTTTCAGCCTTTACTCCTTTAGTAGTACTGTTACATTTTTTACTCTTGCTTTCTAGAAGAGGAAACAGTTGTTTATATGATTACAGTTGTCAATAACTGGCCTTAAGAAGCTTGTTAGCTTTAGAGAACCAAATCTATAATTTGAGTTTCCTTAATGCTTATTGGGATTTTTTTTTTTCTTTCTTATTGGGATATTTTTGATAGACCTGAGCATAGTGTCCCCCTGGAAGACAGCGTGATCTGCTTATGGAATTCTGTGCAGGTCAGTATGGCTAGAGTGAAGATTGTTAGGGAGTCAGTAGTGAGCTCTGCAAGTGGAGAACTAGACCAAGCTAGGCCTATTAAGCCATTTTAAGGGATTTAGATATTATTCTATGGGCAGAGGGGAAGGCTTTCTAAACGCTTTGCAGAAGATATGATCTGAAATGCTTTTTAATGAAAACTTATTTTGGTGGCATTATAAAGAATGAATCAGAGAGGAATAAAAGTAGAAGGGAGATGAATTGGAATACCCCAGTAGAGAGATGACAGTGGCCTGAACTTGTTTGGCAACCGTGACAATGGAGAGCAGTAAATGCATTTGAGGGATACATGGGAAGTAGAGTGATCTAATAGTTCTTGTCTGCTACTATACCCCAAGTGGCCAATAAATACTTGTTGAGTTGAATTAATTGAAACATTTTAGCTGCAGGGTTAAGGAACACTCAGACTGTGCCGATGTGGTGACCTTACCAAAGTCTTGACACCCTATAATGTCTGGCTGAGCAGCTAGCAGCTGTGTAGCATAAAGCTTCTTGTTTTTTAATAAAAAGTTATGTGTATATTGCCACAAATTACCCTATTTGAGTAGTTAAACTACTTATGGCAGCTCCCATGAGTCACTTAGGAAGCAAACTTTTGTTGAGACTTTGCTGTGTGTGTGACATTGCTAAGACACTGAGGTACAAATATAAATAAAATGTGGCCCCTGAACTCATTGAGTTCATAATCTTGTTAGGGAAGCAGACACGAAGGAATAATTATTTCCCAGTGAGAAAATAATTTATGTATAGCTGTATGGAATCAGGAATAGAGAATCAATCTGTATACTTTCAAGAATCAGGAACAAAGTTAAGAATCGGAAATTAATCACAAAAGGCCCATGAGTAACCAAATTTGTTATCACTAAGTTCCTGTACTAAAAACTCTTGTACTTTACTGATAAGATAGGATCTTATAGAGAGCCTGTTTGCTTTTATTTTACATAGTTTTAATTAGCTGGGTTCTCTGTTGTCTCAGAACGCAGCAGATGACAAATTAGAATGGTGGTAGTGGGAGTGGGTGGTGGTTATGAGATGTAGGCTCTGATAATAACAATACTATCCAACATCTTTAAAAATAATCTATTGCTTTTATTAAGAGGAAGGGTTGGAGTGGGGCGGAGGAGAAAGACATCAGTCTGTTGTTCCACTTATTTATGCATTCATTGGTTGATTTTGTATGTGCCCTGACCAAGGATTGAACCCCACAACCTTGGCATATTAGGATGACACTAACCAACTGAGCTATCCGGTTAAGGCTATTCTTGAATTTTCTGTTCTCTAGTTCTTTTTTCTGCCATACAGATATACACTGAAGATAATAGGCAGTATTGTCTCCATTTAAAAATTTCCTTCCAGAGTTTCTTTTTTTGTGGCAGCAGCTACTGCTTAATTGCCGGTGACCATTAGCTGATGATAAAATCATTAAGCAAATAATTAGGAATTGATGGCAACATCTATCACTTTAGTTCACCAGCTTATAAAAAATTTTAAGATAATGCTTGTGTTTGTGATTTTTTTTATTATATACATATAATATAGTCATATTTTTTCTATTTAAATTGTTCCTAATTTACACAATGAATTGTATCAGTATTTTGTGATGTTCCACAAAGAGTGTACAGCAGGTCCTTGAATAACATTGTTCCGTTCAATGTTGATGAGAAAAAAAAAATTGATTCTGGTCTGGGGCCACTGTCTGTGTGAAATTTGCACATCCTCTCCAGGTCTGTGTGGGTTTTCTCCGAGTACTCTGATTTCCTCCCACAACCCAGAGGTTTGTACATGAGGTGAACTGGCGTGTCTCAGTAGTCCCAGTGTGAGCGTGGGTGGGTGTGAGTGTACCCTCAGTGGGTACACGGGCATCTCGGTCATGTGGGTTTCTGTCTTGTGTCCTGAACTGCAGGATGGACTCTCTCTACCTGGGACCTTGAACTGGAGTCAGTGGGCTAAAAAATAATTCTTTTCTTGTTTTTATTCATCTTTCTTAAATGTTATGTATAGCTCACATTTATTTTGGTGTTTAATATTAGAAGTGTTTGGGGTTTTTACTTAGAAGTTGCTTATGTTTTGATGACCGGAAATATGCAATAGGAATTTAACTCTTGTTTATATCAATTAGCCTATGGTACAGTTGGTTGTGTTATAAGTAGTTTTGCTTAAAGTTACAGTTTCCAAGTACCTACTGATGACGTTATGTAGGACCTACTATACTCTGTTGCCAGGCACACTGACTTATAGGTGTCTTCACAGGAGCAAGTCTGGAAACCCTTGATCAGAAAAATATGCCCATAAGAACACTGAATTCATAATGTTGTCTTGATAAATGAGGCATTGCTTTCGTTAGAAATTATAATCTCTCTTAAACACTGTAACTTTGTATGTTAATATGTATGAAAGTAGCTAATGTTTAATAAAATCTTTATCTTTGTATTGAAAAAATTATTTCAGTTCGAAGTTTTTTCAGCCATTCATGGAACTTAGCATATCACTTTTGAGATGATAGTGTCCCACAACTATGGGACACTATGTGTGGGTTTTTCCCATCCGTAGTTTCAAAACTGAAAGTTTTTTGTTGTTGTTTTTTTAAGTGAGAGAGAGAAAGAAGAGTCAGGAAGGGAGAGAGATGAGAAGCATCAGCTCATTGTTGCAGTGCTTTAGTTCATTGATTGCTTCTTATACATGCCTTGACCAGGGGATTCATGACAAGCCAATCAATGACCCCTTGCTCAAGCCAGAGACCTGGAATTTCAAGCCACTGACTTTGGGCTCAAGTCAGCGATGGTGGGTTCGTGTCGATGATCCCATGCTGAAGCTGTCGACCCGCGCTCAAGCTGGTGAGCATGCGCTCAGTCTGGATGAGCCTGCACCCAAGCGAGTGACCTTGTGGTTTCGAACCTGGAAACTCAGTGTCCCAGGTCAAAGCTCTATCCACTATGCCATCACCAGTCAGGCCATTTATTTTTCTTATGAATATATACCCACATTGCTTCTGAAAGGAGAAAGCAGGAGGTTTGCATTAGAACTAAAATTTAGGGAAAGGTAAACTTAGAGTGATGGGATGTCAGTAAGAATAGAATCCAAACTGTTTTGTTTTTTTTTGTTTTTTTTTTTTTTTCTTTTTCATTTTTCTGAAGCTGGAAACAGGGAGAGACAGTCAGACAGACTCCCGCATGCGCCCGACCGGGATCCACCCGGCACGCCCACCAGGGGCGACGCTCTGCCCACCAGGGGGCAATGCTCTGCCCATCCTGGGCGTCGCCATGTTGCGACCAGAGCCACTCTAGCGCCTGGGGCAGAGGCCACAGAGCCATCCCCAGCGCCCGGGCCATCTTTGCTCCAATGGAGCCTTGGCTGCGGGAGGGGAAGAGAGAGACAGAGAGGAAAGCGCGGTGGAGGGGTGGAGAAGCAAATGGGCGCTTCTCCTGTGTGCCCTGGCCGGGAATCGAACCCGGGTCCTCCGCACGCTAGGCCGACGCTCTACCGCTGAGCCAACCGGCCAGGGCTGTTTTGTTTTAATAGTTATTATTATTTTAGAGTAGTTTTAGGTTCACAGCTAAATTGAGCAGAAAGTACAGAGATTTCCATTATAGCCCCTGAGCACCCCTCACCCCTATGCATAGCCAAGCTGTTTTTAAGAATAATTTTGGTTACATGTGTGTTTTCATTAACTTTTCACTTGGAGTGTGCCATATATTATAAGACATGCTCCAACAACTTCTTTAGACTGAATACATATTTTACATTCATTTATTCACTCATCTATTTACTTATTTACCAATTAATACTGAATTAATATTGAATTTATTCAGTGGTATCCAGTAGAATAGCCACACAAGGGGTTATTTTAAATAAAAAAATGAAATAAAATTAGTTCCTCACTGCACTAGTCACATTTCAAGTGCTCACTGGCCACATGTAGACCAGTACTGGCCTTCCTTAGCAGTTTCAATTTTGTTTAAAGCAAGTCAAAAAGAGGCATTGTTTTTGGTTAGAAAAAAAATTATTAACTTTAGGATATGCAGATAAGTGTTCTTATATACCATAGAACATTTCAGAGATTTTTTTTTTCATTTCAGAGATTTTTACTCGTGAAATTGAAGGCATTTATTCACATTTATTTATTTATTCTCTTATTTGTCCTTAGTAGTATTTATAAGCAGAGCTTTAATTTGTAAATGTTCCTGATTGCTCTGATTAATCTTGTTAGGAGATAGAGTAACCTTACAAGATACTTTTCTGGGCGTGTATTACTAACATCAGTCATGCACAGCTACTTTGGATTTAATGTCATTATAATTGGTCTGAGCCTTGAATGAAGTTGAAGAATATGTGACTTTCTTTTTTATTTTTGGGTGAGAGGAGGGTGAAATAGTGAGGCAGACTCCAGCATGTGCCCTAACCAGGATCTACCTGGTAACCCCATCTGGGGCTGATGCTCAAGTACCAAGCTATTTTAAGCACCTAAGGCTGATACACTCCAAGGGCACTATCCTCAGTGACCCAAGACCCCTCTCAAACCAGCTGAGCTACTGTCTGCTGTAGTGGAAGAGAGAGAGAAAGGTGAAAGGGTGTGTGTGTGGGGGGAGAAGCAGATGGTCGCTTCTCCTGTGTGTTCTGACTGGGAATTGAACCTAGGATGTTTGCACGCTGGGCTACCGGCCAGGACCAAATATGTGACTTTCAGCAAAGACCTGGTAGCCCCATGCTGATGAGAGGTACTTTAATTGACCTTTGACACATTACTGAGTTCTGTTTGAACTCTAGAAGTAGTATAATGAGATTTGATTTTGTGAGGTAGATAATGGTTCAGTCAGTTACCGCACTGCTCTAATGCTGTGAATGTTTTCAGGATAATGGCAGTGAAAAGCCAGTGTCTTTCAGTTCTACCTTGGGGGAATATATATGTGGGTAACTTGCTTATCATCGACTCAGCAGTGACCAGATGGGAAATAATGTTTCTTAAATAAGCAGAGAGACAATGTGTATGTGAGGGGGAGGGAGATAAGTGTGTGATGGTGAATCAGATCTCTCCTGGGAAGGTGGAGATGAGGGATGCCAAGGCTCTCGGAACTTTTCTCTTGGGCTTTAGTTCCTCTTTAGGATTACCTTAGTGCAGCATCAGCAAAGCAGGAGGGTCCATTAATGCAAGTAATTGACCATGGTGGCTAAGGCCAGGACTGCAAATCATGAATGAAAACATCCAAGAAGGACCAGTGATCCGTCTATGTTAGGAGCTTAGCCAGAGGAAAACCTTCAGGTGGCTGAAAAGTGTAAGAAATTTGATTAGGTCAACAAGATGTCAAGAGATCCAGAAAGAGGCGATATTATTACTTCGCAGAGGAGAAAATTATTCTTCAGTTACTCATTTGTATGCAAAATGAGAAAAATGGAGATGTTCTGCCTGTAGCATTGATCAGAGACTCAAGCGGGAAGTGTAACCTAAATGCCTGTGGTCCTACCTTTCTCCTTTGCGTTCTCATGTCAGCTGATATTTTTCTGCCAGTGTATAACGGGAGACTTCTAAGGCGAGAAAAAGAAAGTTGAGCTGCACCCAAGTTAGAGCTATAAAGTTATTTATTAACAGGAACCAAAGAGGGTGACAGGATTCTTTGGAAAACCATTGAAAGTCTCTAGGAAGACCAGTAGATTTTGACTATAGCAATACAAACATTTAGAGGAGTAAGTAACAAACCAACAGTTCCATATTGCGAGCTCTAGGACCAGACTAATCACATATCAGAGAAATGTGAGGAACACTGTTACAGTATCAAGGCAGTGCATTAAGGTACCTACTCTTGAGAAATAGCCTAAATCAGGGGTCCCCAAACTTTTTACACAGGGGGCCAGTTCACTGTCCCTCAGACTGTTGGAGGGCCGGACTATAAAAAAAAACTGTGGACAAATCCCTATGCACACTGCACATATCTTATTTTAAAGTAAAAAAACAAAACGGGAACAAATACAATATTTAAAATAAAGAACAAGTAAATTTAAATCAACAAACTGACCAGTATTTCAGTGGGAACTAGGCTCCTCTCACTGACCACCAATGAAAGAGGTGCCCCTTCCAGAAGTGTGGCGGGGCCCGGATAAATGGCCTCAGGGGGCCGCATGTGGCCTGCGGGGGGCCGTAGTTTGGGGACCCCTGGCCTAAATGGAGAGGTAAAGCAAACGTATATGAAAGTAGTGTTCGGGTTCATACGGAAATATAAGTAAAGTACTCAAACAGTGAATAATGATACTGCATGTTTTGCGACAGAAGGATGTGACCTTTTCAGATCATTGTGACTATTAAAGAGTCAGCATTGTGGAGTGGAGGCTTCTTGAGGACTGGGCAGTCATGTCAAAGAAGAGAAAGGAGAATGAACAGGTAGAGAAGCAGATGAATGTTAAGAAAGAAAAAAAGGTCACATTAGAGCATGGGTTCTCAAAGTGTTTACTGACTCTTTGGAGTCTTTGAGACCCTTACAGTGGATCTGTGAGGCCAAAACTATTTTTATAATAATACTAAGATATTTGCTCTTTTTAAAAAATCGTGTTAACTTGACTAGGTGGTGGCGCAGTGGATAGAGCATTGACTTGGGACGCTGAGGACCCAGGTTCAAAATCCTAAGGTTCCCGGCTTGAGCACAGGCTCTAGTGAGCACAGGCTTGAGTGTGTGGTCACCGCCTTTAGTGCAGGACCATAAACATGACCCCATGCTTGCTGGCTTGAGCCCTAGGTCACTGGCTTGAGTAAGGGGTCACTGGCTCGGCTGGAGTACCCCCTACCCTATTAAGGCGTGTATGAAAAACAATGAACTAAAAGTGCCACAACCATGAGTTGATGCTTCTCATCTCTTTCCCTTCTTGTCTGTCTCTGTCTCTGTTTTTCTCTCTCTTTCTCTCAAAAACAACAAAAAAACTGTGTTAAAAAACAAAATTTACTGTCTTAACCATTTTAAATGTCCAGTTCAGTAGTGTTAAGTGTATTCACAATGTTATATAATCAATATCCAGAAGTTTTTTTTATCTTGCCAATCTGAAACTTTCTTTTTAAGACTTTATTCATTTTAGAGAGGAGAGAGAGGAGGATAGAGAGGAGGGGGGAGGAGCAGGAAGCATTAATTCCCATATGTGCCTTGACTGGGCAAGCCCACGGTTTCAAACTGGTGACCTCAGTGTTCCAGGTTGACACTTTATCCACTTTGCCACCATTGGCCAGACTCAATCTGAAACTTTATACCCACTAAACAACTCCCCTTTCCCTCCAAGACCCTGGTAACCATTATTCTGTTTTCTGTTTCTACAAATTTGACTACATAATTCATATAAGTGGAATCATACAGTATTTGTCTTTGTGACTGGCTTATTTCCCTTAGCATAGTTTGCAATGCTCAACCATGTTGTAGTATGTGACAGGATTTTTTAAGCCCTAATAATGTTGCCTTGTATGTAGACACCACATTTTGTTTATTCATCTGTAATGGACATTTTAGTTGCTTCTACCTTTTGGCTATTGTGATGTTACTTGTTGACCTTTTCACTAGTTGACATTTACATGGATGATGCTAGAGCAATGGTGGGTGTTGGGGGAAAGCCCCAAAAGTCCAAATTCAGGATCAGTTCCAAAGAACTGACACATAGCCTTTTTTTTCTTTTTTGTACACATACATGCACGAGAGAGACAGACAGGAAGGGTGAGAGATGAGAAGCATCAGTTCGTAGTTGTGGCACCTAAGTTGTTCATCGATTGCTTTCTCATATGCGCCTTGATGGGAGGGTGCCTCCAGCCAAGCCAGTGACCCCTTTGCTCAAGCCAGTGATCTGGGGCTTCAAGACAGTGACCTTTGGGCTCAAGACAGCAATCGTGGGTGGGGTCATGTCTATGATGAGCCTGCACTCAAGATGGAGACCTTGGGGTTTTGAACCTGACTTTTCAGAGTCCCAGATCATCAGTGCTTTATCTGCTGCACCACCACCTGGTCAGGTCTGACACATAGCCTTATCCAAATTCATAGGAACTTAAATAGGGGAACATACATACACACGGGCACAGCAGCTGCTCTCTCCAGTGGTGGCCAGCTGGGTAAAATCCACCCCCCCCCCAGAAGGGTCTCCTTCATATAGGGGGTTAATAGCAAAGCCATATGGTGGGTAGTCAGGAAGATCATCAGAAAGAACAATGCATTTCTAAGTTGAAAGGTAACAGCAGGCAATTGTTATACTCTATACATTCATCAGCCTCCCTCCTGGACATGACGATTGTCTTCAGGCAGTGGCATTCTTGCTTTAGAGCAACCAGCACAGTGTGAAGTTGTAGAGAGTCACAGAAAGCACTCACTGAGAGTGCAGCACTACCCACACGCCGGTGCTGAAGCCATATTGCATCTCTATAATGAGTTCTCCTACAGTGGATAAAACTACTGGTGCCTTAAATCAAGACAGAGATACCAAATTGTACTAGTAGTTATTGTAGTATTCATTGTCACACAGTTACATTGGGGAAAAATATCCAGTTAAGAATATCAATATTGGCCCTGGCCAGTTGGTGCAGTGGTAGAGAGTCGGCCTAGCATTTGGATGTCCTGAGTTTGATTCCCAGTCAGGGCACACCGGAGAAGCGCCCATCTGTTTCTTCACCCCTCCCCCTATTACTTCTCTCTCTCTCTTTCTCTCTCTCTCTCTCTCCCTTCTCCTCCTGCAGCCTTGGCTCAATTGGAGCGAGTTGGCCTCAGGTTCTGAGGATGGCTTCACGGCCTCCGCCTTAGGCACTAAGAAGAGCTCGGTTGTTGAGCAATGGAGGAACGCCTCAGATGGGCAGAGCATTGCCCCGCGCACCAGTGGGCTTGTCAGGTGGATCTTGCCCAGGGTGCATGTGGGGAGTCTGTCTCTGCCTCCCCTCCTCTCACTGAATAATAATAAAAAAAGAATATCAGTATTCTGTATAACAAAATGGGAAATATACATTAAGCATTTCTGTTGCATATTGAAATCATCTCAAGGAAAAGCACTTAGGCAGTTGTTGAGTTATGAGCTAAACCTTGGAATACTGTTTTTACTTGAAAGAATGATGGCCAGAAAAAACTGTAGTTTTCAGACTTGGGTATTTCATAGACATTTGCTTTAAAATTCTTTTAAATTTATTTTTTATTGGTTTTAGAAAAGAAGGGAGAGAGGGAGAGAGAGAGAGAGAGAAACATCAATTTTGTTTTCCACTTATTTATGCATTCATTGGGGTTGATTCTTGTATGTGCCCTGATCTGGGATCAAACCTGCAAACTTGGTGTATTGGGATGATACTCTAACCTATTGAGCTCTCCAGTCAGGACTCATAGACGTTTTCTTGAAAATGAATGAAATAAAAGCCTGTCACTTTAAGGAAAACAACTGTCAGTATTTATTGCCAATGATAAGATTTGAGCTTTCAAGTTAAAATCAGAAGTTTGAAGAATTCGCACTGCCACTGAGTTTACTAGCTTTCCAATACTTAACAGACTTTTTGATAAAGTTGGTAGTGATGTTAGTGAATGTTTTTTTAATACCGTAGAATGATATGTGTGAATATTAGGAAGATTTGCATAGCTCAGTGAACCAGTATTTTCCAATATATGATGTTACAAAATTATTAATGGATAAAAGCCATTGGAAGTGCAAGAGAACCAATGGATTTTAATGTTACAGAATATAAAAAGTTCCAAGATAGAGTTTTAGATTCCACATTGCAGCTAACCTTTGAAGAAAGTACACTTGAGTGTTAGTATTGTATCAAAGAAGAATATCCACAATGATCTGAAACGACTGCTGAAATGCTCTTTCCTTTCCCAACATGTGTATGTGAAGCTTGATTTTCTTCATATAATTCAATATATCACAACAGATTGGAGTACTGAAGCAAATATGAGAATCTAGATGTCTTCTATTAATCAAGATACTAAAGAGATTTGCAGAACTATAAACAACACCACATTTTTGCTTTAGAAAAGTTATCTTTCATAAAATATATTAAGATGTAATAAATTTATTATCGTTATATCTAAATAATAAATATTTTTAAATTTCCTGTTTTATTTTCTAATATAATAAATATAGATAGATGTAATTGATGTACACAAATGCTTTTTGGGGTTCAGTAAGTTTTAAGAAAATAAAGGGGTCATAGGCTCCAAAAGTTTGAGAACTAGTGAACTAAAGAAAGGTTATTCATTAAGCAGTGGGAGATGGGATCCAGAACGTGTCTGCGAGAAGTCAGAGGGTGGTTTTCAGCGAAGAGAAGCGGAGAAAGCTCTGTGAAGAACTGACATACAAAGGTGCCTGTGATGGGAAATGAAAAATCACTTTGGGCTGGAGATGGATTATCTTGCCTGTTTCCTTTCTATCTGTGGTATCTTTGAAGTCAGTATTTGCAAGAGTTCTGTAATGAACCCGGAACTCCGCCCAGCTTTCTTGTCCTGGGAGTGAGCTATTCCAAGTTGACTGGTGGATTGTGAGTCCATCCCAGCCCAGTAATTTGACTAGCCTGGGAAAGAATGTGGTGAAATGGAATCTTTAGGACTATAAACTTTCCGTTGTGTAACAGATTTTTACCACCTGTTTCATTTCCCATAACTTGCTTTCACATCAAATCCAGAAAAAAGTTCTACCTGACTCCTATACTATGCAATAATTTACAGCATTGTATTGAAGCTCAAATAAGTCTCTTCTCTTAAAAAATAACATTTTGCATTGTATAATTGGAAAGATACTCAGGTCTACTTTTTTATGTTTAGAACAGTTTCTGCATGTTCTTCTTTTTAACAAGTTTGCTTTTCTGTCCAAAGGAACTTTGTTGTCGGTATAGCAATGTGAAGTCACCAGTAAGCACAGGCTAGATTGTTCTGAGGGGCATGGCCTGTGGCTTAGTGTTCTGACTAGAGGTGGGTTTACTATGAAGCTAATGATACTTACACTTTTATGAAACTAATGATACCTCATTTTAAGCCCCTCACTTGCGTGGACCCCTTTTATATTTGTGATGTTGAATCTTTTTTAAAAAAGACCCCCCCCCCCCGATTGTATTAGCTTCGGGCTTTACAAACCTAGTCCTAAGAAGTTGAGGAGTTCTGTGTAAGGGGCTTGGTGATCTAGGAGTTAGCTCTAAAGACAGATTGGATGAGTAGGACATATTTTGTAAGGAAGGGAGTTGAGCTGTAATTTTTTTTCTTTTATAAATTTTTCTTTTTTCTTTTTTATTTATTCATTTTAGAGTGGAGAGGGAGAGACACAGAGAGAGAGAGAGAGAGAGAGAGAGAGAGAGAGAGAGAGAGGAGAGACAGAGAGAGAGAAGTGGGGGAGGAGCTGGAAGCATCAACTCCCATATGTGCCTGACCAGGCAAGCCCAGGGTTTCGAACCAGCGACCTCAGCATTTCCCGGTCGACACTTTATCCACTATGTCACCACAGGTCAGGCCAATTTATTTATTTTTTTTACAGAGACAGAGAGAGAGTCAGAGAGAGGGATAGATAGGGACAGACAGGAACGGAGAGAGATGAGAAGCATCAATCATTAGTTTTTTGTTGTGACATCTTAGTCGTTCATTGATTGCTTTCTCATATGTGCCTTGACGGTGGGGTTACAGCAGACCAAGTAAGTAACCCCTTGCTCGAGCCAGCAACCTTGGGTCCAAGCTGGTGAGCTGTGCTCAAGCTAGATGAGCCCACGCTTAAGCTGGCGACCTCGGGGTCTCGAACCTAGGTCCTCCGCATCCCAGTCCAATGCTCTATCCACTGCGCCACTGCCTGGTCAGGCAGAGCTGTAATACTTGAATAACTCCACAGCATTGCTTTCAGGGAATTGATGCATTATTAACTCAATAATACTCAAATTTAAAAGGATTTATTTATTTTTTTTAAAAGACTTTATTTATTCATTTTAGACAGGAGAGAGAGAGAGAGAGAGAGAGGAGAGGAGCAGGAAGCATCAACTCCCATATGTGTGTGAGAGAGAGAGAGAGGGAGAGAGGGAAGAGGAGCAGGAAGCATCAACTCCCATATGTGCGAGAGAGAGAGAGAGAGAGAGAGAGGGAGAGAGAGAGAGAGAGAGAGAGAGAGGGAGAGAGGGAGAGAGGAGCAGGAAGCATCAACTCCCATATGTGCCTTGACCAGGCAAGCCCAGGGTTTTTGAATCGGCGACCTCAGCATTCCAGGTCTACGCTTTATCCACTGCGCCACCACAGGTCAGGCTAAAAGGATTTAGAAGACAAAAATTTTAGTGTGTCTACCAGGTAGTGTATATTCTTAGCACCAAGAAAAACTCTCTTTTTCTGAATAATAAGCTAAAAGGCATTCTCACAGGACCCCTCTCAAGTGAAACCTTTGGGCTCAGAGGGAACTTTAATATTATTTAAAGTCTCAGGGCTCAGCCTGACCAGGCGATGGCGCAGTGGATAGAGCGTCGGACTGGGATGTAGAAGACCCAGGTTCGAGACCTCTCATCTGGCACAGGCTCATCTGGTTTGAGCAGAGCTCACCAGCTTGGACCCAAGGTTGCTGGCTTGAGCAAGGGGTTACTCGGTCTGCTGAAAGCAATCAACAACTAAGGTGTCGCAACAAAGAACTAATGATTGATGCTTCTCATCTCTCTGTTCCTGTCTGTCTGTCCCTATCTATCCCTCTCTCTTGACTCTCTCTCTCTCTGTCTCTGTTAAAAAAAAAAAAAGTCTCAGAGCTCAGAAGTATTTACCAACTCTTCACCTCTTCTTTCTGGATTTTTTCAGCCCCGTCTACTTTTTGCTCCCCGCTCTTATCATGCGGTAAGAGCTGCAGGGCCGCACACACTGTGCTGACTGCTGGGCTCTGTGTGTCTGAGGGCAGAGGCTCCACCTGCCCTGTTTCACAGCGGAGGGAACAGTCTGAGAGAAGTTAGGGAATTTCCTGAGGTCCCACAGTGTAGACAATGCTAAGAGCTGGGGCTCAAACCTTGGTGTCGCTGGTAACATCTTTTACTTGTTTCATCTTCCTGCTATCAGTCAGGTGTCTTAGAATGAGAATCAAAAGAAAATCTCAACACAGAGTACTGTCTTGGGCCTAGAAACTTCTATTTTTCACAGTGTATTATTTTATTTATAGTGTTACACAGTGTATTGTGGTAAGTACAAAGGCATTGTTTTATTTTTCTTCTTTATACCATATACTACATACTTTATGAATATTTTTTATAGCTAGAAAACTTTTAAAAGATTGTAGAAAAGAATAATAATTTTTATGAAATATACTTTTATTAATGCAGTTTTAGCAATTTAAAATGCAAAGCAAAAAAAAATCCCATAGAAAATAATGTCATTCCATAGTGTGTGTATGTGTGTGTGTGTGTGTATTTTTTTTTTTTTTTGAGACAGTGACAGAGAGAGGGACAGATAGAGACAGACAGACAGGAAGGGAAAAAAATGAGAAGCATCAATTCGTTGTAGCATCTTAGTTGTTCATTGATTGCTACCTCATATGTGCCTTGACTGGGAGGCTCCAGCAAATCTAGTGACCCCTTGCTGAAGCTAGCAACCTTGGGCTCAAGCCAGCGACCTTTGGGCTCTAGCCAGCAACCATGGGGTCATGTCTATGATTCTGCACTCAAGCTGGCAACCTCAGGGTTTCGAACCTGGGTCCTCTGCATCCCAGTTTAATGTTCTATCCACTGTGCCACTGCCTGGTCAGGCTCCATAGTATATTTTATGTTTATATACTGAAAGGATAAATAGATAGATAGAAAAGAAGTTATTAGGATTATTTTAGTTATTTAGTGTATACGGCAAACCACCCCAGAAGTTAGTGGCTTATAACAAGAAAAACTAGTTATTTACTGAGGCCTAGAAACTTGTTAATGCTTGGTAAAAGGTTTGTTACCTCAGTCAGTTTCAGAGCTGCCCCCAGATATGGAGGAGTCTATTAGTTCTCTAACTTTATTGACCTCTAGGCAAAAGACCAGCAGTTGTCTCGTAGGCATCAGTACATATGGTCAATATTGTTTCATTGTTTTGTTAGGACCCATCAGTCTCATGTGCCTGGCACATATAGACAGTTAATGAAGAATTATGAACAATGAATGAAATGGTGGTGCCTTCTTTGGACCTGACTTCTTCACATTGAGTTCTCTTTTTTGCCTGGCTTAGGTATTTGGCTCGAGTAGGGGAACTTGAAGCTACCAACACTGAAGACCCAAATCTAAATTATGGACTTGTTGTGGACTGCGGCAGCAGCGGTTCCCGGATTTTTGTTTATTTTTGGCCAAGACATAATGGGAACCCTCATGACTTATTGGACATCAAACAGATGAGAGACCGCAACAGCCAACCAGTGGTTAAAAAAATCAAGCCAGGTACTAACTGGGATACTTTTTGTTATCAATCTCTTCATCTGCTGTAGGCATGAGACAGGAGAGTAGAGAAGGAGGAGAAAGCAAAGCTACCCTTTTTTCTTGAGATTCTTGGACAATGGGAGAGATACCATTCATTGCCTTGCCCCCTCAAATAAATGTTTAGGACCTTAAGCAGAACCCTGTGGGCTATTAGTCTTCTGAGTATATATGATCTGCTTTTTAAAGAAAATACTTTATCTTTACTAAGGAATCTCTGCAATGGCAGACACTCCTGAACATGCCAGCGATTACCTTCGTCCTCTGCTGAGCTTTGCTGCTGCCCACGTGCCTGTGAAGAAACACAAGGAGACCCCCCTTTACATTCTGTGCACAGCGGGCATGAGGCTTCTTCCTGAGAGGTGAGATGCAGGGCCTGAGAAACACAGGAAAACGGGTGGCGAGAGGGTGGGAAGGCTGATTCCATATGTGTCCTCTGTGGTTCCCGGTCTGAAGGTGGGGTGTGAGTATACCGCAGAGTTGAGAGGTGGCACTGAAAGACTCCTTGCTGAAAAATAGAGCCGGTCTTCCTCTCCATCCAATTATTTCACAGTCACTGTTCACACCCTCATTCATTTGCTTCTTTTGGATCCACATCTATCTGAGATGCCTGTAATGATTCTGAGTTTTGATTGAGGGTTTGGAGCAGTGGTGATGGTGTTACATTTGGATCAGAAGGCGCCTAGAGGAGGGGCATAATGTGTTAGTAAGAGGGTCGCCGGAGGGACTGGGTACCTGGGGGCCGGTAGGAGGGCTCTGGTAGAAACGCTGCTGCTCTCTCTGACTGCCTGGCTCCCTGGCGTAGTAGGTGCTACTTGCAAAGCTCAGACTCCATTGCTTTATATCAGTTTTTTCAACCCCAGCCAGTCAAGTCTTTCTCCTCTTGACCTTGGCAGTTTAGCCTGGCGTCTTGCCATATGATTCCTCTTTCCTCACTGGCAGAAGAGGGGGAAGAGGCAGTGGCTGTACTTAGGTTAACCCCCTCTCCTCTGACCGTCTCCCTGACCCCTCCACAGATATGATCATGGGATGGGAGTGAGCTCCCTTAACTTAGAGTCCATCCTTCTGGAAGTTCTTAGTCTCATAGGCATTAGGCCAGAGGTCGTCAAACTTTTTATAAAGACCACCCACTTTTGCAGTGCTGGTCAACCTAGTCCTGCCCACTAGTGGGCGTTCCAGCTTTCATGGTGGGCCAATCGTGGCTCTGTTTGGTTGCTCTGCTACTGCCCACCATAAAAGCTGGAAAGCCCATTAGTGGGTGGTAGGGACCAGGATGACCAGCACTGCAAAAGTGTGCGGGTTTTATAAAAAGTTTGACGATCCCTGCATTAGGCATTTCTTATTAGCTTAAATATTTTTCTTGGTAAATAGCAGTTCCCTTTTCCACAAATTTTATTTTGTGTACTTGGCCAACAACAACAGAACCTCAGCCATGCATGTAGGGCTCCGTGCTGCTTATCCAGACGTGCGGGCAGTCTGACATATGTCAGCACCGCTTCCGTGAACTTCTTTCCTTCTCTTTAGACTGAAGTTACTGGTCTACTGTCCGATTTACTGTTGAGAAGCAGATTATTTTATACAGCCATCTGTCAGCATGAGAGGCCTTCTAGCTCCTTGTTTTCCCATATGTCCTGGTCTTTAAATTTCTTTTTTTTTTTTTAACTTATTTTTAAAACCAAACTAAAATATTATCCCTACCACTTTACATTATTAAAGGAAATCATAAAAGTATAAAAAACAAACCAAAAACAAAAACCCTTATAATCCTACTCTCAAAACTTTTATTTTGTCACATTCCCTTCTTCTCTGTACATCTGTACATAATTTGTACAAGTTGCAATCATAATGCACAATTTAAAATTTATTTTTGACTTAAGTAATATTTACATCGTTCAAAATTTTAGAAACCCAGGGAAGAGGACAGATGACAGAGGTAGTGCCACATCACAAGTCTGTGAGTAGCCTGAGCTCTCACAGTGAAGGAGGGGGCAGGAGGGCCCGCGGAAAAGCTGACTGGGAGGTCAGAAATGAGAGCCAGCCAGCAGGGCGATGGTTTGGCCACGTTCTGTACGTCTGGAGCAGGGGAGGATCGCCTCACCCCCGGCACTGCTCAGCAGCACCTCAGTTTGTCGAAGAAATTCTCTCCGAACAGAGTCCCTGTGGACCTCCACCCCTGTCCTGGGCTTATGAAATCATCGCTACCTCTAAGGCATCTGTAGTTGACATAAGTGTGACCAGCACTGCAGAAACCTGTTTTGTATAAATGGTTTGCTAATTTATTAGCATTTATGAGCAATATTCAGAATTGGATTTAAATTAGCTAGACTATATTTTGAATTTATTGGCACTAGGTTTAATTTCTTTGACAAAAGGCCTGGACTAACAGAATTTGTTTCACTTCCTTTTTATTTTGTAGTGGAAAAACCATTTAAAAAATTACAAAAGTGCTTGATTGGTTATGGCACAGTGGATGCAGGGGTCTCCAAACTTTTTACACAGGGGGCCAGTTCACTGTCCCTCAGACCATTGGAGGGCTGCCAAATACAGTGGTCTTCTCACTGACCACCAATGAAAGAGGTGCCCCTTCTAGAAGTGCAGTGGGGGCTGGATAAATGGCCTCAGGGGGCCGCATTGCGGCCCGCGGGCTGTAGTTTGGGGATGCCTGTCAGAGAGTTGGCCTTAGAAAGCTGAGGTCCCAGGTTTGAAACTCTGAGGTCGCTGGCTTGAGTGCAGGCTCACCAGCTTGAGCGTGGGGTCATTGGCTCAGCTTGAGCACACCCCCCCATCAAGGCACATGTGAGAAGCAATCAATGAACAACTAAAGTGACACAACTACACAACTACGAGTCGTGTCATCTCTCTCCCTTCCTCTCTCTCTCTCTCTCTCTCTCTCTTGCTCAAAAAAAATACAGAGGTGCAATACAAGGTGATATTTAAGGAAATAAACCGCTTTTATTATGGGAAATTTCAAACATATATAAGAGTAGAGAACGATGTAATGAATCCCCATGTACACACCACCCAGCTTCAACAGTTGTCAACATTTTGCCACTAAAAGGTTTTTTTTAATAGAGTATTTTAGAAAATGGAAGTTAGTGTTTTGTTTTATTTTGTTTGTTAACAGAAATTAGGATATCATATGTTGTTTTGTAACCTATTAGAACTCAAAATGTATTGGGCAAACTTTCATGTTAGTAGATGCAGCTATAACTTGACCTCATTTCTTTTTTTATTTTTTTTTATTTTTTATTTTATTTTATTTTTTTGAGAGAGAATCAGAGAGAGGGATAGACAGGGACAGACAAACAGGAACAGAGAGATGAGAGGCATCAATCATTAGTTTTTCGTTGCGCATTGCGACACCTTAATTGTTCATTGATTGCTCTCCCATACGTGCCTTGACTGCGGGCCTTCAGCAGACCGAGTAACCCCTTGCTGGAGCCAGTGACCTTGGGCTCAAGCTGGCGACCTCAGGGTCTCGAACCTGGGTCCTCTGCATCCCAGTCTGACGCTCTATCCACTGTGCCACCGCCTGGTCAGGCTTGACCTCATTTCTTTTAACCATGTACATAGTATTACATTGTGTGGATAAGCTATAAGTTACTTAACTAATTGGCCTGTTTATGTATTTTAGGTTACTTCTGGTTTTTCATTGTTTAAATAATGCTGCAGTGTTCTTCCTCTTTGTATTTTTATTTGATGATTTCCTTGAAGTAGATTTCCAAATGTAGCAGCTGAGTCAGAGGTTAATAAGCACATTAAAATCTCTGAAGCAGAGTTCTAGATTGCCCCTTAGAAAGATCGTAGCAGTAATTGGTATTCCAGACAGCAGTGTGTTGGTGCCTGTTCTTCCATTCTTCTGCATCATAACCCAACCCAGCAAGCCTCTTTTCTGGGGTAGTTAAAGCATATCCCATGCGGAGAGCGAAAGAGCTCTTGCTGTTTCCCACGTGAAATTTATATTGCATGACTTTTATATGTATATCAATTTCTTAGAAACTGTATTTGACATTATACTGGAAGATTATGACAATAAATGTAATTTGCCCTGGCTGGGTGACGTGGCTCATGGCAGTGTGGTCCCTGTGCACTGGGGTTGCGGGTTTCTCCCGTTGGGGCACATGCAGGAGTCGACTGGTGAATGTGTGGTTAGGTGGAACAACAAATTGATATTTCTCTCTCTCCTTCTTTCTCTCTCTTTTTTCCTTCCTTTTCTTCCCCTTCCCTCCCCTCCCTCTTTCTTTCTCTCTACAAAAATCAAAAAGTAAAAAAAAGTTAAATATAATTCTTCACTTTGAAGTGGTAAAAACATTGTTCACCAAGTCATGCGGACAACTGTGTGAACCGGTAGAATATTTTTGCAATGAGTAATTTTAAAATCCAAGATAATTGGTCTTATTTTTAACCACTTTCTCTAGATTCATAGTGTAAGGCAGGGGTCTCAAACTCGCGGCCCGCGGGCCGCATGCGGCCCGCCGAACAATTTTGTGCGGCCCGCAGACTAATCCACGAAGTTCAAAATATTTTGGATAAAATTAAGTAAGCCTAGGGGCCTACTTGTATTTTTCATTTCTCTAGCATCCTAGCTAGATATTAGCTTAGTTAACAGCAGTTGTGATGCGAACTACAGTTTCTGGTCGTTTTGTGACACTGAGTAAACCGCATGTACGATTGTGCTTGTTGTACTGATTTTTTTTTTGTTTTCAACTGCAGTGAGAAAAGTGTTGCGTAACAGTTGCCTTTTGTAGACCTAGTGCGGCCCGCCGAACGGCTGTGATCTTGCTCTGCGGCCCACATGCTGAGTTGAGTTTGAGACCCCTGGTGTAAGGTATTTTCCCCACCAAGGAAGAAAGAAGGATGAAGCCACCAAATGTGGAATAGCAAAAGCTTTATTTAGTAGAGCGCATCCCGGATGAGGTTCTCTGGTCTGCAAAACGGGCCAGAGAAGTTGCACAGATTCTCCCTTTTGGGGGTAATTTATAGGGTTGGTAGGGTGAAGGCGAGTTGATATGATGTGGTGAAATTTCATTGGCTGACACAGTGGTTCTCTTTCAAAGGGCTCCCAGGTTTGTTTTGGCGGGCATGGAGATGGGCGGTTCCAGACAAAGCTCCTGGGCCTGGTTCCCCACGTGACTTTCCCCCGTTGCCAACTGACCTCACACATTGTATTACTTTTAGCTTTGTTTCTTGCTTTTTTTTTTGTCTGATAATACTGATAACGTAAAACTTTAGAAGAAAAAAACAACCCCATAGATACTAAGCTTCAAATGTTATTCCCAAATTGTTATGACCTTTGGGTTTTGATTCTGATCTGGGATTTTCAAATAGTAAGGTTTTATAAAGAAGAAAAAAACAGCTGTGAAATATAGAAAGGGAGATTAAAAAGTTTCTTACCAAGCTTATGTAAAGGATTATATAAAAACCGGTGGACCCGACAGTGCTTCTTGTGTGGTGAATGAAGTGAGGCATTGTTTCCGAGATTGTGTTCCTCAATTTAGCAGCTTTTTTTTGTAGTAGTTAGTTATAATGTAATTACATCTGTTTTATAGATTGTGAAACTGTGCTTCAACTTCCTGTGGCTTATGCAGCCTGTGAGAGGCATAAAACCATAATCTCATCTTTTAACACTGTTTGAATTGTAACATTATATAAAGGAAAAGTATTGCTATTAACCATAATTGCCTTTTAAGTAGGAGGTTATATTTTGGAGGCAGTTTAAACTTTTGGCATCAAAGGAGGTACCCGAGAAAAGCAGGGTTCAAAGAGATGGCATGACGTTGGTGAACAGTGAGGGCATAGCAAGGCTAAGTTGAAGGTCAAATTGAGGGTGTTTATGGGAAGAGAATTTAACAACTGACTTCTGGATTTTTTTTGTTCTTTCTTACAGGAAGCAGTTGGCTATCTTGGCTGATCTAGTGAAAGATTTACCACTGGAGTTTGACTTCCTCTTTTCCCAGTCTCAGGCAGAAGTGATCTCTGGGAAGCAGGAAGGTACTGGGCTCTGCGGGGGGCGCTGGCTCACCTGCCGGCCAGCCAGCCAGCCATGGCATAGTCTCTCTAATGAGTATTGAGCATTACTTTTATGTATTTGATTTTTGTTTTTCTGACGGTAATCTTCTTGATTCTGCTGCGTAGTTCAATTATTTGCATGTTATGCTTTAGAATGTGCTTCTAGAAGTCATAAAATTATATGTTTTTAACTTTGTGCTAAGGACTATGTTAATAAGAATGTATTATTATTTAATGGTGATTCTAAATGGGTCTTCGGTTAGCCAAATGTGGTTTTGAAAACATGTGGGTCTAGGAGTTGTACTGAGTTTGCCAAATTCAAGTGTAAAGCAAATTATTAGGTAAAAGTAAGGGGAAACTTTAATTCCGGTAGCTGAGCAGGATGAATTACTTTTGTTTTCTTATGGGCTCTCCCTTTATTGCATTTACTATGCAGTATTGATACTTTCCTTAAAAACGCACACTGTTGGGTTTGTAGTTTGGGGATGGAGTAGAAGGAGTTGAATGTGTGTCCTCATATCGCCCAAATGTGGAATGTGTGGTGAACTATGTTTTCATTTCTTGGAAAATAAGACCTTGGACGTCTGCTAGTTGCAGTCTACATAAGGGAAAAGATTTACCTTCTTCCGTTTCAACATTGCATTTTTCAGTCCTAAAATTTTTATTTGGCTCTTTTTATATTCTTTTCTTTGTTGAGACTTTATATCTTTCCATTCATTGTAAGACTGATTTTATTTCTTGGTTATATAGCTGCTTGAATATCCTTGATAATTCTTATCTCTGCCGAATCATGGTTGGTGTCTTTTGACCATCTTTTCCCTTATGAGCTGAGATTTTCCTAGTTCTTTGTATGCCAAGTCATTTGATATTGTATCCTATACATTTTGAATACTACATGATGAGACTTTGGGTCTTGATTCAGTCATAAGAAGAATATTGATGTTTGTTTGAGCAGACAGTTGACCTGGCTAGGTTCAGGCCTCAAGTTCTGACCTGCCTTCTGTGGGCTGTGATTCTTTTGGTTCATTTTTTCAAAGCAATGGCACTATTTGAACTTGTCCCATGTGTGTGCTAGCTGTTGACCATTCTGGATCCTGAGTATAGTCCAAACAAATGGGTTGTCTAACCCCTACCTCGGTTCTTAAAGCCTTTGATGTATTGTTTAGAGTCAGATTCATGTATGCATAGCTTGGAGGTGAGCCCCAGAGTTCAAACACAACTTTATCCCCTCCTCTCCACGACCTCCCCCGAAACTTTCTGGTTGCTCAGGGCTGGCTTTCATGATCCTCTGGTCAGAAAGCTGAGAGTTTTCATTTGTCCATTCTGCCATGCAGTCCCATGATTGTGTCTGCATCCAGGGCTGAGTGGTAGAGGGTAGAGGGAAAAAATATGCAATAGGGATTTGCTGCAACTCTTGAGGCTACAGCTCCTCTGGTCAGAGAGAAGGATTCACATCCCTCAGGGTTTTAGTTACCTGCCAACATTCACCTTTGTCGCTGTAGGATTGCCTGGTAAGAGAAAACAAAGTAAAAAAAAAAAAAAAAAGCAAGGGATTTCCCCCACTCTCCCTAAACCTGTAGAGTCAGTCCCCCTTTCCTTTTCCTTGGAACAGAAAGCAAAGTCTTCAAGTTCTCTTTGTCCATACCCGGTGTGGACTTTTGTGTTGCAATCAAGCTGCTTTTGAGCCCAAGCCAGGCAGTATAAGAGGGGAAATAGGGAAAGCTCATTACTGGTTTAGTGGTTCTTTAAATTCTGGTCTCTGTCCCAGTGTGTCTACTATCATTTACTTTCAGCATTCTGAGAAAGCTGCCCCCACATCTATCCAGAGTTTAGACTTGTGTTCAGTGGGGAGTGGAATGTGCTTACTCCATCTGTCCAAACCAGAACTCCAAGATTAGCTTTAACACTTGTTTCTACAACAATGATTCCTATTCATTGTAGGAAATTTTAAAAATGCAAATGGTTTTAAAAGGGGGAAAAGAAATCACAAGATAAAAGATTTTAAATTCATACACTGAGTGTATAGAGTAAAATACTATTAGTACTTTTTTCCAAGAAAAGGAGAATAAGCAGCCCTGTGGACAGAGAGGTGTGTACATGGCGGAGCTGTAGAGAATTAAGTGAGGGCTTTTATGTTTCTCTCTTAGGGGTTTATGCATGGATTGGAATCAACTTTGTTTTGGGAAGATTTGACCATGAGGATGGTGAGTAATGTTGTCTTGTGAAGGACTAAAGGTTTAAGTCATACTCTATCAATAGCATCTAAGTGCTAATATGTTGAGTTGTTTTCATTTTTGTTTCTTAAAACTTAATTTGCTTCCTTTTTCAGCCTGATTTTTTCTTTTATTTTTTAACTTTTTAATATGGAAAGTTGGAAACTATCACAGAAGTAAATAATAAAATGAACCTTTATGAATCTGTTACCCAGACCCAACACTGACTAACATTTTGCCATCTTTTAGTCTTGTTTCTCTGATTGAGAGGCGAAGAGGCAGAGCGTCAGACTCCCGCACGCACCCCGACTGGGATCCACCTGGCGAGCCCACGAGGGGGCAATGCTCTGCCCATCTGGGCCCGTTGCTCAGCAACTGAGCTATGTTATTTTAGTGCCTGAGGCAAGGCCATGGTACCGTCCTCAGTGCCCAGGTTCATCTTGCTTGAATGAACCATGGCTGCGGGAGGGAGGGAGGGAGGTAGAGAGAGAGAGAGAAAGAGAGAAGGAGTAGGGGTAGGGGTGGAGAAGCAGATGGTCGCTTCTCTGTGCCCTGACTGGGAATTGAACCTGGGACCTCCACATGCTGGTCGACGCTCTACCACTGAGCCAAACGACCAGGGCCATCTTTTTTTTTTTTTAAATTATTTATTTATTTATTCATTTTAGAGAGGGGAGAGAGAGAGAGAAAGAGAGGAGCAGCAAGAAGCATCAACTCCCATATGTGCCTTGACCAGGCAAGCCCAGGGTTTTTGGGTTTTTGAACCAGTGACCTCAGCGTTCCAGGGCGAGGCTTTATCCACTGCGCCACCGCAGGTCAGGCCTATGGCCATCTTTTAGTCTTCATACTCCTTCCACACAACACAAGTTATTTTTTTCCCAATGAATTTTTTTTTTTTTTTTTGAGAACAATAAACACCTTTATTACATGAGCTAAGATAGGAGGAAAGAGGATTGATGTGCCTTTCCAGGCCTTGGTTTTCTCCAGCTAGAACTCCAGCTCCTGACCCTCCAGCTCAGAGCCATCTGCTTGGCCACACGACCTCATCTTGGAGCCATGCATGCAGGATGCTTGCCTTGCGGGAAATGTTCTTCTAGAAGACTGCTGATTTTGGCATTCCTTTTCTTTTCATCATATTACTTCTGAATTTTCTTTGACTGTTTTTTGTTTAAAATTTCTATCTCCTCAGTATTCAGCTTGGTCCTCTTCTTGCGACCAGGGGCAGTGTATAGTGGGACTCAAACCACTGTCGGTATGGAGTGCTGTCAGTGAGCACATGAGACCAGATTATTGGTGGATGCATTGTAGACAACATGAGTAACCTTTGTTTTGCCCATGCAATAATGTGGGCCCCAGGAGAAGTTGCCCACATCCATCCTCAAAACACGATACTTTTTTTTTTTTTTTTTTGTATTTTTCTGAAGCTGGAAACGGGAGAGACAGTCAGACAGACTCCCGCATGCGCCTGACCGGGATCCACCCGGCACACCCACCAGGGGCGATGCTCTGCCCACCAGGGGGCAATGCTCTGCCCCTCCGGGGCGTCGCTCTGCCACGACCAGAGCCACTCTAGCACCTGGGGCAGAGGCCAAGGAGCCATCCCCAGCACCTGGGCCATCTTTGCTCCAATGGAGCCTTGGCTGCGGGAGAGGAAGAGAGAGACAGAGAGGAAGGAGGGGGGTGGGGGGTGGAGAAGCAAATGGGCGCTTCTCCTATGTGCCCTGGCCGGCACGCCAGGCCGACGCTCTACTGCTGAGCCAACCAGCCAGGGCCAAAACACGATACTTTTTGTTGCCTCCCCGCACGTGGACTGTGCGTCTGCGGCGGGGGCCAGTCTCGGTGTTGGCGACAGGGCGTCCCAGCTTCTGTTTTTGCTTTTTGTGCTAAAGCTTTCTCTTGCCCTCGGTCTTGTGGCGCTGTGACAGTTGTCCTGAGAGATGCCTATGGCTTGGCACCCACTGGAAAGAGCTTTCCTGTTAGATTTTTAAAAGCAAACTCTAGACGTATCATTTTACTTTCATGCACTTTAGTATATATCGCTAACAGATAAGGAGTTTCAAAACAAAATAAAAACATATCTGCAATGCCATTTTTTTTGAGAGAGAGAGAAGAGAGAAAGAGAGAGACCAAGATAGGAAGAGGAGAGGGAGAGAAAGAGAGAGGAGCAAGATGAGAAACACCAACTCAAGTTGCTTCACTTTAGTTGTTCATTGATTGCCTCTCATACATGCCTTGACTGGTGGTGGTGGGGGTTTCAAGCCAAGCCAAGCCAGCGACCTTTGGGCTCAAGCAGGAACCTCAGAATTTTGAACCAGGGACCTCAGCATCCCAGGTTAATGTTCTGTCCACTGCACCACCACCAGTCAGGAACCATGCCATTTTTATATTTAACAAAATTAACAATTCTCAATATTTAGTACCAGGCCCTGGCCTGTTGGCTCAGTGGTAGAGCGTTGGCCTGGCATGCGGAAGTCCCGGGTTCGATTTCCGGCCAGGGCACACAGAAGAAGCACCCATCTGCTTCTCCACCCCTCTCCCTCTCCTTCCTCCATGTCTCTCTCTTCCCCTCCCATAGCCGAGGCTCCATTGGAGCAAAGATGGCCCGGGCACTGGGGATGGCTCTGTGGCCTCTGCCTCAGGTGCTAGAGTGGCTCTGGTCACAACAGAGCAACGCCCCAGATGGGCAGAGCATCGCCCCCTGGTGGGCATGCCAGGTGGATCCCGGTCGACGCATGCAGGAGTCTGTCTGACTGCCTCCCCATTTCAAGCTTTAGGGAAAAACAAAAACAAAACATATATATATGTAGTACGTATTGCATACACAGGTAGAAACTTTCCTGATTGTCTCAAGAATATTTATTTATATCTGTCTTCTTCAAATCAGAATCTAAACAAATTTCACAAGTTTTACTTGATTGATATGTCTCTTTTAATCTAACAGTTAACCTTCCCCCATCTCTTTTTCTTTCTTAAATCATTAAGAAAAACAACTAGTCACTAGATATACTGAATTTGCCATGTTCTAAATTTGGTTGACTGCATCTTTGTGGGGTCTTTAATGTTTCTCATCCCCTTATATGTCCTATAAACTGAAGATTAGATATAGAACCTTTATTATTTTTTTATACTTATCTTTATTTTTTCAGCGAGAGAGTCGAGGGACAAACAGGGACAGACAGAAAGAAGGGAGAGAGATGAGAAGCATCAACTCGTAGTTGTAGCACTTTAGTTCACTGATTGCTTTTTCATTTGTGCCTTGACCAGGGGGCTCCAGCTGAGCCAGTGACCCCTTGCTCAAGCTGGCAACCTTGGGCTCAAGCCAGAGCCCATGGGGTCATGTCTATAATCCCACACTCAAGCTAGCTACCCTGCGCTCAAGCTGGTGAGCCCGCCCTCAAGCCAGCGACCTCAGGGTTTTGAACCTGGCTCCGCTTTGTCCACTGCATCACCATTTAGTTAGGCTAGAAGCTTTATTAGACACCCATTCAATTCTTTCCAGAAGAATAAAGCGTAGATAGTGCTAAATGTTTCCTACTGCATCACATCAGGAGTCTGGTTGTGATGTCTGGTTGTCTCACATTTAGCCATGTTAAAACTGATCAGGTGTTTGTCCATGGTTCAAGTATTGTCAGCCTGATATAATCTATTATAAAAATTCCCCACTCACTTTTCACCTAATGGTTTAGTAGGCAGTTATCTGTTGCTTAGATTTGTTTTTTCACTGGAAGTTGCAAAATGATAATTTGCTAATTCTGTCATTCCTTTTGCATCTGATGGCTGGAATTTTTTTTAATGTTTTTTTTTAACTTTTTAAAAAATTATTTTTATTCATTTTAGAGAAGAGAGACACAGAGAGAGAGAGAGAGAGAGAGAGAGAGAAGGGGGGAGGAGCAGGAAGCATCAACTCCCATATGTGCCTTGACCGGGCAAGCCCAGGGTTTTGAACCTGCAACCTCAGCATTCCAGGTCGACACTTGGTCCACTGGACCACCACAGGTCAGGCCGACAGCTGGAATTTTTATAAAATGAAATCTTCATCAACTATTTAATTATCTTGAAATATAGTTCTTAGGGGAAAGACAGAATAAATCCTTGATTCTTTCCCTTTATTTAGCAAATTTTGGAATAATGATTTGGTATCCTAGCAGCTTCCATAGGTAACCAGTGAAGGGTTTTGTTTTATTTTTTTCAGCATTATTATGAACTTGTAGATTTTAATGTAGTTGATGCATTACGGTCCATCACATCACAAATTGTAGCATCACTGGTGAGTAGGAACACCTATAGGTTAGCTCTGTACCTTTTAACATGATCCCAATAGTCTTATATTTCCCATGCTGTTTGGCACACCAGGGTATTCCATGCTCATCTTGTATATTTTTATCCTAGACTTGATATCAGCCTTCTTTTTTTTAAGGATAAAAGTCATTCTTTTAGCCTTGGCTGGGTAGCTCATTGGTATGCTAAGATTGTGGGTTTGTTCCCTGGTAGGGGCACATACAGGAATCAACCAGTGAATGCATGACTGGGTGGAACGACAAATCAATGTCTGTCTCTCCCTCTCCCTAAAATCAATCAATCAATTAAAAAAATTTAAGAAGTCATTCTTTTAGTGGAAGATGATATTTAGAGGCTGTTGTCTAAAATACTGGGAGTGCTCATTGTTCGCAGATTATCATTGCTTCTAGGCCTAGGCAGTCTGTATTTTTTAGAAAGAGAAAAATAAATTATGAGTTCATAGTGACATCTCCAACTCGTATTTAAGGTTATATAAGGTGATTAATTTTCTTGATTTTATACTTCTATCTTGTTTCTCTTATGTTGAAGACGGTAACATAAATATTTGCTTCGTTCCATGATATATGTTTAATGGTTTTAGCCTGACCAGGCAGTGGTACAGTAGATAGAGCATTGGACTGGGACTCAGAGGACCCAGGTTTGAAACGTGAAGTCGCTGGCTTGAGCACAGGCTCATCCGGCTCGAGTGTGGCCTCACCAGCTTGAGCGCTGGGTCACTGGCTTGAGCATAGGATCATAGACATGACCCCATGGTCGTTGGCTTGAGCTCAAAGGTCACTGGCTTGAAGCCCAGTGTTGCTGGCTTGAGCATGGGGTCACTGCTCTGCTGTAGCCCCTAGGTCAAGGCACATATGAGAAAGCAATCAATGAACAACTAAGGAGCCACAATGAAGAATTGATGCTTCTCATCTCTCTCCCTGTCTGTCTGTCCCAATCTGTCCCTCTCTTTGTCTCTTGTCTGTCTATGTCACACACACAAAATAATAATGTCAATACTATTACCAATAAGACTGTTAGAATGTGGTTTAAGTTACTTGTTTCCTTTGTCATTAAGATATATTCAGCCTGACCAGGTGGTGGTGGTGTAGTGGATAGAGCCTCAGACTATGACGCAGAGGACCCAGATTCGAAACCCTGAGGTCGCCAGCTTGAGCGTAGGCTCATCTGGGTTGAGCACAGCTCACCAGCTTGAACCCAAGGTCGCTAGCTTGAGCAAGGGATTACTCGTTCTGCTATAGCCCCCCCCAATCAAGGCACATATGAGAAAGCAATCAATGAACAACTAAGGTGCCGCAATGAAGAATTAATGCTTCTCAGTTCTTTCCCTTCCTGTCTGTCCCTATCTGTCCCTCTCTCTGTCTCTGTCAAAAAAAAAAAAGCATATATACAGTGTGTATATATATTTATATTCTACAAGTGATACATTATCAAAATGCCATGTTTTAAGTCACTTGAAATAATTCTTTTCTATATAAATAAGAGTTGATACAGTTCATTTCTCTCAGTTTGCTTTTAATTTTTTAAGGGATCCCTGTTTTTTTCCCTTTTTGACCTAATTTTGGTTTTAAATTACTAGACCCCTTCTGTTCTCGTGTTCATTTTAGAATCAGATGCTGAAGCTCCCCAGGAATTGGCAACAGGACGCAAAAGGACAGTAGGAATACTGGATATGGGAGGAGCCTCTCTCCAAATTGCTTATGAAGTTCCTACCTCAACCTCTGCCCTTCCTCCAAAACAGGTATTTTACCTTTTAGGGAAAGTTTCTAGGAATGTCAGTATTTAAAAAAGAAGGGTACTGTGCCTGGCCTTTGGTGGCGCAGTGGATAGAGCATTGACCTGGGACGCTGAAGTTGCTGGTTCGAAGTCCTGGGCTTGCTCGGTCAAGGCACATATGACAAGCAACCAGTGAACAACTAAAGTGAAGCAGCTATGAGTCGATATTTCTCCCTTATCTCCTCTCTCAATAAATAAAATCTTAAAAAGGGCGGGGGCACTGTCTTTGGATTTAGACCGACTTGCCTGGGTACAAGTATTTGTTGAGATACTTGCTAGCTTGTGTGATCTCTCTGAGCCTTACTTTCCTTATATGTAGAAAGGGAATAATAATAGTATCTACTTCGTAAAGTTGTGAGGATGAAATACTGCCATGTGTGTAAAGCACTAAGCAAACTGCCAAGCATTATAAATGTTTAATATATTTTAACAATTATAAGTATATTGCCTGTCTTCTAGGGTTGCCTGAGAACTAAACATGATAGTACGAATAAATCCCAGAGCACAGTATTTGATACACATTTATTCATTTAACTTTTATTCCCTTTTCCTTACCAATAATACCATTCTTAGAATATTCCTTACCTGACTACAATGTAAAGGATGTAGTTTGAGGAAGAAATTTCATCTTAGAGAAGAAAGAAAAAATACAGACATTTGTGAGCACCTATTGCGTTCAGGGAATGAGACATGTTACACTGATCCAAAAAGTTTGTACTCCATCAGTGGAGACAGTGTGCAGTAACAGGCAAACCGTGGCAGTGCTGTAATTTGATGAAAACCAGGGTTTCTTGTCCTTGGCACTATCGACATTTTGGGCTGGATAAGCCTTTGTTGTGGGGATTGTTCTGTGTGTTGTATGCTGTTTAGCAGCGTCCCTGGCCTCGACCAGATGCTACTAACACCCCCACCCCCAACTCCCAGATTTGATGATCAAAAGTATCTCCAGATAGTGCCAAATGGCCTTGGGGTTACAAAACCACCGTGTTTAGAACCTTTGGTCTAAACAAAGCTGTGGCAGTGTGGAAACTGGCAGGGTAACTCCATTTGCAAGGCTTGAATGGAAGGCATGCCAGCTTCATGGAAGGTAAGACATCTCCCTGGGCCTTGGGTGATGATAGTGGAGGCTGAAGGAAGGCCATATGTGTGGAGTGAACAGAATGCACAAAGGCACAGTGAAAGCAGAGAGCCCAGGGAATGGTGAATAGCCTGTTGCAGTGTGGGACTTTCCATGGAGGTGAAAGGTAAGGCTGGGAAGATAAGATGAAGTAAATCATGAGGCTCTTGGGTGCCATAGGTGCCATGCTGGGGGATTAGGCTTTTATAGCTACAAATAGTGGGAATTCGCAAAGGTTTTTGAATAGGGTATTTGTATGGACCTCAGTTTCATCATCTATGAAGTAATTAAACCCTGATGGTCCTTTCCAGCTCTGAATTTTATGACTTATGTTAATTGTATGGCTGTGATCCAATCAATCTGTTTTTTAGGAAAGTAATTTTAGTGTTAAGAGAAAGAAATGTAGGGTCTGATCAGGCAGTGGCACAGTGGATAGAGCATCGGGCTGGGACATGGAGGACCCAGTTTCGAAACCTCAAGGTTGCAGGCTTGAGCATGGGCTCACCAGCTTGAGTGCGGGGTCACTGGCTTGATCGTGGGATAATAGATATGACCTCATGGTCGCTGGTTTGAGCCCAAGGTCGCTGGCTTGAGCCCAAGGTTTCTGGCTTCAGCATGGGGTCACTCGCTTTGCTGGAGCCCCCCAGTCAAGGCATATACTGTATGAGAAAGCAGTCAACGAACAACTAAGGTGCCGCAATGAAGATTTGCTGCCTCAACGAAGAATTGATGCTCTCATCTCTCTCCCTTCCTGTGTGTCACTGTCCCTCTCTCTGTCTGTCACACACATACAAAAAAAAAAAGAGAGAGAGAGAGAAAGAAGTGTAGGTAAGAGAACCTTGGATGAGAAGTAATAAGGGGCTAAAGTAGATAATCTAAGAAATGGAAGGGAAGGGACAAATTTGAGATATTTTAGAGTGAAAAAACGATGTAATGGGGTGGTGTGGGTAAGTCAGAGAGGGATGGCCAGTGGTTCCAAGGGGTCCAGCTCTGAGAACTAACCAGCAGGGTGAGGAGCCCGGTCACTGAGAGAGACCACAAGGGGAAAGGGCAGGATTAAGACCAGGCAAACCAGAATGTCTGGCAGGTTTGGATGAGAGCATCTTTCTAATCTCTAGCTGAAGTCCTACAACCAATGAGTTTACTTTTGAGTATGTTGAGTTTGAAATATCTGATGAACATATGTATCCAAATATCCTGCAAGACCATTGGACATTTGGGTTTGCCTATCCGCCAAGAAGTCTGTACTAGGGTTGGCGGTTTTGGGAATTAGGTTGAGGGATGTTTTAGTCTCTATTTGTTAGTATGTATGCAGCAGGTAAAATGAAGACATGGATCTGATACGAAGAGATAAGTCACAGCACTGGGCCTTAAAGTCTTGAATGATTTTTGTGTGTGCAGATTAAAAAAGCAACATTGGCCCTGGCCGGTTGGCTCAGCGGTAGAGCGTCGGCCTGGCGTGCGGGGGACCCGGGTTCGATTCCCGGCCAGGGCACATAGGAGTAGCGCCCATTTGCTTCTCCACCCCACCCCCCACTCCTTCCTCTCTGTCTCTCTCTTCCCCTCCTGCAGCCAAGGCTCCATTGGAGCAAAGATGGCCCGGGCGCTGGGGATGGCTCCTTGGCCTCTGCCCCAGGCGCTAGAGTGGCTCTGGTCGTGGCAGAGCGACGGCCCGGAGGGGCAGAGCATCGCCCTCTGGTGGGCAGAGCGTTGTCCCTGGTGGGCGTGCCCCGTGGATCCTGGTCAGGCGCATGCGGGAGTCTGTCTGACTGTCTCTCCCCGTTTCCAGCTTCAGAAAAATACACACACACAAAAAAGCAACATTGGTATAAAAATACACTTGTGGGCCCTGGCCGGTTGGCTGAGTGGTAGAGCATCGGCCTGGCGTGCAGAAGTCCCGGGTTCGATTCCCAGCCAGGGCACACAGGAGAAGCGTCCATCTGCTTCTCCACCCCTCCCCCTCTCCTTCCTCTCTGTCTCTCTCTTCCCCTCCCGCAGCCAAGGCTCCATTGGAGCAAAGATGGCCCGGGCACTGGGGATGGCTCCTCGGCCTCTGCCCCAGGCGCTAGAGGGGCTCTGGTCGCGACAGAGTGACGCCCCGGAGGGGCAGAGCATCGCCCCCTGGTGGGCGTGCCGGGTGGATCCTGGTCGGGCGCATGCGGGAGTCTGTCTGACTGTCTCTCCCCATTTCCAGCTTCAGAAAAAAAAAATACAGAAGAAAAAAAAAATCCACTTGTGGACTACAGATTACACATAACAATATAGTGGATCATAAAGATGGATCTTAGTGCTTCATAAAAAAACGGAAGGAGACGGGGCATACCACAGTAGTACTTATAAAAATTTAAGTCATCCTAAATGCCTAATACATTTTTTGTACAATTCACAAAATTCTGCACATTCACATAATTATGCAACCACAATTGTTGAATTCTAGAATGTTTTCATCATCCCAAAAAGAAATTTTATATTCATTATCAGTCAAAAATAAATACATAGATAGAGAATCTTTTCATTGGAGGTACAATAAAATTGAACTTTCCCAATTCCAAATCTGTCACAGGGAACATTAAGACTTCTTGAATAGTTTTAGAAAAACCCATAGAACAAATCTCATAATAAATAATCTCCCAAATTTCATAAATTTGCTTTTACCAGAGGATTTTTCCCCCCTAATTACAAAAATAGTACATTTCCATTTTGGAGAATTAGAAAATGAGAAAAGTATATGCAAGGTAATGACAACATCGGTAATGATTCTACCTTCTACATAACTACAAATAGTGTTTTAGGGGCCCCGGCCGGTGGTGCCGTGGATAGTGTCTTCCTGGAATGCCCAGGTTACTGGCTCAGTCGGAGGGGAGGGCGCTGGCTTGATCCGGAGGGAGCTGGCTCCACCCCAAGGTCTGGCTCAAGCCCAGGTCGGGCACATGCGAAGAGCAGTCAATGGCTCCACAGCTAAGTGGGACAACGAGTTGATGCTTCACTCTCTCTCCTTTCGTGTCCCCCTTTCCCTTCCACTCTCTCTCTCAAAAAAAAAAAAAAAAATATATATATATATATAGTGTTTTAGCGTCTAAATTGGTGTTTAGCCTCTGATTTGTTCTTTCTTGTACAACTTGTCATTTTATGGGTTTTTTTTAAATAATGCTTTGCGGACGAAAGAATGTTATATTTTAAAGAGTAGTCAGTCAATGAAACTTGGTGTATTGGCAATGCCATAGCTCTAAGAATGAGCCTAAACTAAAATTCCCTTGTTTCTCTGTACATTTTTTTACAGGAGGAAGCTGCAAAGATCCTGCTGGCTGAATTCAACCTGGGTTGTGATGTGCAACACACCGAACATGTGTATAGGGTTTACGTCACTACCTTTCTGGGCTTTGGGGGCAACTTTGCCCGGCAGCGCTATGAAGACCTTGTGCTGAATGAAACTCTTAACAAAAACAGGTAGGTTTGATGTGGGATCTGTGCTTCTGAAATACGATGTTGTCAGGTTGCAGGGATTAGAAATGTTCATATCCTACTAAGATACATCCTTGCTTCCTCCTCCTTCCTGACCAGCCCTGCCAGTGGGGTGGCATCTCACAGAGACCCTCTGTTCATTGATCTGGGTCAGAGTGCGTTCTGATCTTTGTTATTATGACTCATAAGAAAGCATAGCAGCTTATTGTGGTGACCTCTTCCTGTGTCCCACTTCAGATGTCACAGGGTTAGTTGTTAATTTTAAATGTGCAGTATAATGTAGATTCTAGCAATTCCTTCTACATGAAAGTGCTCAAGACATGTTTGTTGAATGATAGTGGAGTTGCATTTTATGCTGGAGTTAGTGTGCTTTAAAAGATAAAAAGCGGCCCTGGCTGGTTGGCTCAGCGGTAGAGCGTTGGCCTAGGGTGCGGCGTCGGCCTAGCGTGCGGTGTCGGCCTAGCGTGCGGAGGACCCGGGTTCGATTCCCGGCCAGGGCACACAGGAGAAGCGCCCATTTGCTTCTCCACCCCTCCGCCGCGCTTTCCTCTCTGTCTCTCTCTTCCCCTCCCGCAGCCAAGGCCCCACTGGAGCAAAGATGGCCCGGGCTCTGGTCGCAACATGGCGACGCCCAGGATGGGCAGAGCATCGCCCCCTGGTGGGCAGAGCGTCGCCCCATGGTGGGCGTGCCGGGTGGATCCCGGTTGGGCGCATGCGGGAGTCTGTCTGACTGTCTCTCCCTGTTTCCAGCTTCAGAGAAAAAAAAAAAAGTCTTAAAAAAAAAAAAAGATAAAAAGCATGTGTAGTCAAAATTAACCTTTCAATGTTCTATTAATGTCAGAATCAGCGTTTCCTCCAGTGGGGACCAGCTTTTCATTTGAGTATCAGATAACATAGTTATAGCGTAATATACAAACAGTTGTGGGGTTTTTTAGCATTAAAATTACCTTACTATTGTGTATATTGAAGGAAAGCATAGTAGATGGCAGAGTTCTTTTCACTGTACAATTATTTATCCCCATTTGTTTAGCTAGAAACACCAGTTTGAAAAGGTATTGATATAGCCCATTTGTAGAGGTCCTGGTGTATGCCAGTTCTCTGCACCACTCAGTCATGCTGTGTGGGAATCATGTTAAAAACATTTTGTCTCATATGTCTTTTTTGTTTTTCTAAGTAAGAGTTCAAGAAGTTTTGGCAGAATCCTGTTATCCTGGATAGTGATAAATGCATTAAAATCAAGCAGTGTGTTTATATTCTGAAAGTACTCCTAAAACCACACAACTGTCGCTTGGGTTATAGAGCTCGGATCACTCCTGCTGGCACTGACATCTGAACAGTTATTATGAGAGTTTCACACCAGTTTTGTTCCTTCATTAGCCACTGTGCTTCCATTTCTTTTTCTTCCTTGTTCTGCTGCTTTTTCTTTTCCGTTTTCTGCTGCCTCGTCCCCTTCCCGTGCTTTGGCGTTTTCTAACCGTGGACCTAAGTCACCTAATTCACAGGAGTGATGACTCATCTTGTGTAGCTGCTAAACTAGAGAAACCCGTGTTTCCTGAGATGTCAGAACTTACTGGTTCTCTCTTCTTAATAACGATTTTCTAAGTTTACCTTGTAGTTGATGTCACATCCCAAAACTTGGTCCAGTGTGCCCAAGCATTTTGTTGTGTCGCTGCATTCCCATTCCCTTCTTCTGCCTTCATGCTTGTGTGGTATCTGCATCCCAGAAGTGCACTTGTCAGTGTCTGTTCAGGAACTGCTGCAGATTTAACCTCAGTTGGCAGTCCCGTGGTCTCCACTTAATTTTTGTCCTTGGCAAGATGTGCATATTAATCTCTTCAGGAATGAGAATACTGTGGCTGGGCAGTACAGACTAAGTACCCAGAACTGTGCGATGGTCGAGTGGGGCTCAAACCTGTCCCTCCCCTCCCCCTCCCCTCCCCTCCCCACTCAGAGCCAGGCACGTGCACCTCACTATTGCCAGCCTTGGACACTGGCAGCTGCCTGGTCCCCTCCTCAGGAAACTCCCTCAGCCCCTCCCACTTCGCCTCCTCCCAGCTGTTTTTTGAAACTTTAGAACCACACTCAGCAGGGTGCAATTTTGCACTTTTAAAAGGCAAACAGGAATGAATACCCAGAGAGTGGGTAGCAGATTCACATCTGCAATTTTACATTACACTGGGAAATCTACATGTTGACTAAAAGGTTGAACAAAATTAATCACATATTTCTCTCATTTTCCTTTTTTCGCTTCCTTTGTCTTTTTTTGCTAAATTGAATTTGCTTAACTTAAATGTTCGTATGACTCAACTCCATGGTTTTACTCTGTCCTTGTTTCTAGGGACATCATGGAAGGCAGTAACAAGGTGTCTGTGAAGCACATTCTTAGACCAGGTTTCAACTAGGCATCTCTTGGAGCAGAATGAGTACAGCAGTGATGTGTTTTGTTCTTGTCACCGGGATAGGTTGCTGGGCCAGAAGACAGGTCTGAGTCCCGACAATCCGTTCCTGGACCCTTGTCTGCCCGTGGGACTCACAGACGTGGTGGAGAGGAACAGCCAGGCCCTGCACGTCCGGGGGAAAGGAGACTGGGCGACTTGTGGGGCAATGCTGAGCCCCCTGCTGGCTCGCTCCAACACCAGCCAGGCCTCGCTGAATGGCATCTACCAGTCACCAATTGACTTCAACAACAGCGAGTTCTACGGTTTCTCCGAGTTTTTTTACTGTACAGAGGACGTGCTGCGCATCGGCGGCCGCTACCACAGCCCAACGTTTGCCAAGGCTGCTCAGGTAAATTATTAATAAGGAAGATGACTCATGCCATCAGGGGCTATTTATTGGGTGCCTGACTTTGCTCCAGGTGTTGTGCAAAGCGCTTTGCTATTTATTGGGTGCCTGACTTTGCTCCAGGTGTTGTGCAAAGCGCTTTGCCTGCATGGTTTCACTTGACTCTGTACAGGAGCCCTGTGAACCCTCATTTACAGATGAGAAAGTAGAGTACTTGGCGAAGGTAAGGGACCTGCTATGCTCTGCTGCCTGCAGTTGATTAAACTTAGCTTCACCCGGGTCTGAAACTGTTGTGGCAACTAATAGTTTTCCCTCCAAGTTACCAATAGTCGTGCTTAATGTTTGTGGCCAAGTAGTGTCATCTTTAGGTATTTTTCCTCTTCCTGGGAGTTCCCATTTGTAATGTGCTTTTGGAGATAACGTCACACATCCATTTTCATTTTTTTGGTTTGAGGTATTAAAAAGTTGAAGTAGTATAAGGTCACTCAGAATATTAGAAAGGTGTGAAAATGTGCAACAATGGTGGAAATATTCTTTAAATTTAAAATGCAGAAGTAAAATTTCACTTTGAGAATATATAGGACTTAAGCATCCTATAGGCTTGAATCATTCGTTACCTGGACGGTGAAAGTTCAACTAGCTTTCTCTAGTTCCTGCTTTAGTTTAGATTCGCCGGTTGGCATTTTTGTGTATATTCTCTGATCTTTTTTATTAGAGAAACTTACGGGAGGAGCCTGTTTTCTCTTACAGTTTTTATTCTCCCCTTTCTGCCTTATTGTAATTCTCTGGAGTTCTCTTGGTGGAAGACTTCCAGTAGAATAATACCTTCAGTGTGTGTGCTGTCCTGTTCCCTAAAGGCAGTCCCCAAGAAATCCTGGTTTGTGTTTGTTTTTTCCTCCCCAGCCTCCAGGAATACTTCCTATTCCCTTTCCTTTCCCAGCACACAGGGCTCCCTACAGTCCATGGCCTGAATTTTTCTCTCATTTTGAAACTTTTTAAAATTCTATTCCCTTGAATACCAAAGGACTCAAGTCATTGCTTACCCAAGTTGGTAGTGGCTTAATGTGTTGTCTTTCCCAGGTCAAAGAGATGATTTTATTCCCTTACTTCTTTTACTTTGACTCTTATCTTCCCAGTGACTCCTTCCCTGGCCACCCTGGCCAAAATTGCAGCCCTCCCCATTATTACCTATTTCTCTTTCCTGCTTTATTTTTCTTGTGAGCATTTATGTCATTTAACACATTCCATATATGCATGTGTATACGTATGTATGTAAATTTGGTTATAATCAGTCTCCCACCACTAGAACATAAGTTTCTGATAAATGCAGAAAATTCAGCAGAAATTTTGTCTGTTGTATTTTCTGCTGGGTCCTGTGGCACCTGGAATAGCAGCTGGCACATATCAGATATTTGGGAAATGTTAGTGTACTGAACAAAGCAAAGGGAGTGATTCCTTTGGTGAGCATTGCCAGTGGAGGTAGGCCAGTGCCGGGTGTGACCAGTCTGCTCCAGCTGCTTTACCTGTTCGTGTCGGTCCTGTGAAGAGTAGAATGAAGCTCTCTTCAGATTTTGATGTTGGCGTTGGCATTCCTGGTCCTAACCTTACCCCGTTCTGAAGTCTAAGAGGCTTAAGAGTCACCTCAGGCTGGTTTTGTTCTGGACTTGGAGGTGCTAGGAATAAAAAGGAGTATTTCCGATCCACTCACGTCACGCTGCAGCCTGAGTTCTGGGACTTGGGTCGCATGGGACCTGGCACAGTGTTTTGTGAATGAATATGCCATTTCTGTTTTCCTTTGTCAACCAGTAGCTCCCAAGTCACTTTAGAACTGGAACAGCTGTGACTGTGGGGGACGGTAGTTTTCCTCCAGCTTCATGTTGCACCATTTCTCTGTGGTCGTTCCAGGATTACTGTGCCATGGCTTGGTCAGTGCTAACTCAGAGATTCAAGAATGGCCTTTTTTCATCACATGCAGATGAGCATCGACTCAAGTAAGTAACCCCTTTTCCCCTTAGCTGTGAGCATAAAATGTAGATCGAGAATAATGAAGGAGATCAAGAGAGCAGTAGGACAGATGGGATTGTATGTTGAAGGAGAATTGATTACATCAGATTTTGATTTTTCTGAACAATAGGGGTTAAATAATGAGCCTATTTTATCAAAGCCAAAGGAAGCCAGTGGTTAACAGAGTTCTCTCCAAGTGTTTTGGAATCAAAAGTGGTGGTCTTTTGAAATAAAATTTTTTATTACAATATCAAACATGTAGAAAAGTAGAACTAACTAATGTAAACTCTGTAACTATCACCCAACTTCAACAAACATCAGTATTTTGTCAGTTTGGTTTCTCGGCCCTCCTATTTTTTTTAAAAGATTTTATTCATTTTAGAGAGGAGATTTTATTTATTCATTTTAGAGAGAGTAAGAGAGAGAGAAGGGAGAGAGAGGGGAGAGGAGCAGGAAGCATCAACTCCCATATGTGCCTTGACCAGGCAAGCCCAGGGTTTTGAACTGGCGACCTCAGCATTCGAGGTCAAGGTTTTATCCACTGCGCCACCACAAGCCAGGCAGCCCTCCCGTTTTGTAAACATTTTAGTTTAAAACATTTAAAACAAACAAAAATAGTACACAGGGGATCCTTGGGTTACGACAGTCTTGACATATGACGTTTTGAGTTTATGATGCTCACTCCCATAAAAAATTTTTAAAAATTGAGACATGAGTATATTGGCTTACGCTGTTAGCGTCCTACTTACAGACTATGTGGGTGAACTAGTTTGGTTGCGCAGTGGAAGAATACACAGTATTTTTCTGTGGCTTAGTTGTGCTTTTATGTTCTAGATTATGATTTTACAACTATGTTAGGGTAGGTAAATGACTTAGGCTAGGGTGTGATGCAGCTTACACCAAAATTCAGGTTATGTGAGTGTCGTTGGAATGGAACTGTGTCATAACCCGAGGACCCCCTGTAATGAACTTTTTTGTACCCATCACCCAGCTTTTCTACTAACACCAACTCCTGGCCAGTCTTGTCCCATCGATTTTTGCACCCATGACTCCGTTCTTATCATAATTGGGTTATTTTGAAGCAAATTCCAGGCTTCATAATTACATATGTAGATATTTCAGTATGTTCTTTGAAGAATTCTTTAAAGAAAAAAAGAAAGAAAGAAAAGGAAAACATAACCATAATATTATTACTACATAAATGAGTTCTTCACATTTGTGGTAAATGTTAAGAGAAAGTAGACTCAAATTTGGCTCCATCTAGAGGTGAGGAAGGTGGAGCCGGGAGAATAGATTTCTTTCTTTCTTTAGACATTTAGTGGGAATGTGCAAAGGAAAGCATTAGAATTTTCTTCTTTTAAAATTTTTAAAAATTATTTGTTTCTTGTCACACAGATACCAGTGTTTTAAATCGGCTTGGATGTACCAAGTCCTTCATGAAGGATTCCACTTTCCCTACGACTACCCAAACCTACGGACAGCCCAGCTGGTATATGACCGAGAGGTTCAGTGGACGCTGGGGGCCATTCTGTATAAAACACGATTCTTACCACTCAGGTATGGTGGACTAACTAACCAAGCTGGCGTCTTGAGCTCAGAAGACGTTAGCACCTCAGAATAAGTTTTATAAGCGACACTCCCAAAGCAAACAAACTCCCTTTATGACTACCTGATGAACTGCTGTTACTACCAGGCATGTTGAAACAGAAAGAAGGTTGAGCATTATGGGTCTGGAGTCTGTTCTTCAGCTTTGCAGTATCAGAAATTCAGTTTTATTTGCTAATCCACAACAAACTGGTCTCTAGGAATGAACTCTCACTAGCCACTCCAGCATACTGACTGACAAACTAAAATGTCATTCTTCAGTTACCCTGGAAAATATATCTAAGCAGAGAACTGGGGCAGGCAGGCTGTTTGAATAGAGCCATCTCTCCGAGGGGTAGCTCTATTCTAGAGATGCTGTCATTGCTTAGGAAGGCTTTGGGTAGGCCAGAATTCGAGATTTTCCTCAAGCAATGGTAGCCTGATGTCTTGCTGTTGTGAACCATAAGATATTTGGCGTAGTCTGTAGGTGCTCTCTCCCGGGTTATTTCAGATACCACTCAGAAGCTGTGCAGATGACAGATGTCAGAGAAGTGGGGAACCGCAGAGGTGTGCTCTACAACTGTCACACAAGTGCTGTCCCTGCATTTGCCAGTTCTCATTGTCAGAAGCCAGAAACCCATATTTTATATGCAGTCTCTCAGTTTGGTGTCACAATAAAAAACAACAACAAAAAGCCCACTGCAGGTCACACAAGACAAAACCGATCTGGCATCTTGACCACCAAAGAATGGCTTCTGTTCTAGACAGGCAGACCACTGTACTTAGCTTTACATAGCTCTTCATTTTTGTTGAGCTTACCATAGAATTGATCAAGTGATGGCTTTCTTTAGCCATAACCTAAATCCTCAAAAAGCACTGCAACTTTTTTTAGACATGCTCTGAGTTCTTGTTTGGAATCAGGGGCCACCCTCATCTCATTAATACCATATTTACAGACTGTATATAGGCCAGAGTGGTGTGGGGCCACTATTAAGTCTTACCTCACTGTTCATTTTTTTGGCTTCTGATTTTGTCCCCAGATTCTGGAGGGTGTAGGCCTGTGAGGCTTCTTCTTTAAGCTTGGAAAGGAAAGTACAGAGATTCACACAGCAGCTCTGGGGCAGGGGACAAACTTCAGCATTTTTTTTTTTTTTTTAGAGAGAGAAACACAAGAAGGGAGAGGAGAGAGAGAGGGAGGGAGAGAGAAGCATCAACTTGTCACTTCACTTTAGTTATGCATTGATTGCTTCTCGTATGTGCCTGGACTGGGGAATCAGATTTTGAGCTCAAGCCAGTGATCTTGAGATCATGTCAACAATCCATCGACCTTGCACTCAAGCTGACAAGCCACGCTCAAGCTGGGGACCTCACGTTTTGAACAGGCAACCTCAGCATTCTGAGCTGATGCTCTCCACCACACCACTACCAGTCAGGCTGTGCTCTATGGAACTGACACCATAGAATGCTTGTGTGGACGGAATAAATGGGCTAACTTCACTGAGCCTTTTAAATCAGCATGGTTTTGCCCTGGCCGGTTGGCTCAGCGGTAGAGCGTCGGCCTAGCGTGCGGAGGACCCGGGTTCGATTCCCGTTCAGGGCACACAGGAGAAGCGCCCATTTGCTTCTCCACCCCTCCGCCGCGCCTTCCTCTCTGTCTCTCTCTTCCCCTCCCGCAGCCGAGGCTCCATTGGAGCAAAGATGGCCCGGGCGCTGGGGATGGCTCCTTGGCCTCGGCCCCAGGCGCTAGAGTGGCTCTGGTCGCAACATGGCGACACCCAGGATGGGCAGAGCATCGCCCCATGGTGGGCGTGCTGGGTGGATCCCGGTCAGGCGCATGCGGGAGTCTGTCTGACTGTCTCTCCCTGTTTCCAGCTTCAGAAAAATGAAAACAACAACAACAACAACAACAACAAAATAAATCAGCATGGTTTCTCTCTGAAACTAACATCTCTTTTCACCTTCAAACTTCCTTAGGGATCTACGGCAGGAAGGTGTCCGACAGGCCCATAGTAGCTGGTTCCGCCTCTCCTTTGTCTACAACCACTATCTCTTCTTCGCCTGTATCCTGGTGGTGCTATTGGCCATCATCCTGTACCTTCTGCGGCTGCGCAGAATTCACCACCGACAGACTCGAGCCTCAGCTCCACTGAACTTGCTGTGGATTGAAGAGGTGGTGCCCATGATTGGGGTACAGGTGGGGCCATGAGGCTGGGCAGGAACTCAAGTACCCCAGAGTTGCTGCTCGTCGAATTCCACTACTTTCTTATACTAGCTTCAGATGCTGCTTTGCCTGAGCTTATGGATATTTGGCCTTGAAATTTCTACTTTTAATTCCTTCTCAATCTCCAGGTCCTCGTATCTGAGAGAAGCTACAACTTTGCCTGTAAAGAACCAAAAAATGAGACTGGTGCTGACAAAGGTGACCAGCCTTAGTCTAATTGAAGCACGCTTCTCCTTTATCTGAGAGATCTGGTGTGTTCCTGCAATCTAGACTTTTCTCCTCTTGCCAAAGCAAGAAGTTTGGCATTGGGCACCCTGGAAGCTGGAGTGAAACCAAACTGGGAGCATCTGATGCAAAGCCGAAGACATTCTAGCAAGTGCAGCAGCCCCTTCTTTCTCTGTAACAGAGATGTCATTTATGTGGAGATCCACAACCTTCAGTAGGGACCCAAGATAATTTGCAGTTCAGTGGAACAAATATGAATTTACAGGCAACCAGAATAACACAGCCTGCGTCCTTGACAAAGAAGCCATTATGAGTGTGATCCAAGGTCCCTGACCTAATGTTGCTGATGTTAGCATGTGATTTTAAAAGGTTAGAACCTCTCCTAAGTGAATGGTTCATCGAAGATTTTGACTGTATCTTATATGATGTCTTGTATGACCAGGACAGAAAATTTTTTTATGTCTATGTGCCTGAGAGGCTATTTGGGCATTAGTTTTTCTAATTTTTCTTTTTGAGCCTTAAATGTTCTTGTAGGATGGAGAAACTGTGATGGGGATTGGAGACCTGGGTTTGGTTTCAGGTCACTGTTCCCTAGGCCTATTTTTTTTAATTTAATTTAATTTTTAAGGAATTTATTGGGGTGACATTGGTTAATAAAATTGTTTCTGGTGTATAATTCTACCATTTATCTGTATATGGTATTGTGTGTTCCCCACCCCAAGTCTCTAGGCCTATTTTTATGAGGTCCATATGCAGGAAGATTCGAAAGAGTTCCTTTATTTCACTGCTAAGATAAAAAATAGTTTGGGAAGGGATGTCTTTGGATTGTTTTTTTAAAAAGGAAAGAACAGTACAAGGTTAGTGGGCAAAAGCAATAAAATCCAAGCTCTTATTTATTGTTTTTCTGAGAAATAGAAATTTTCTCTGTTTGACTTGGAATGTCTGAAAAGAAGCAAATTCTAATCCTTGGAATAAATAGATATATCTGTAAACAAGCCACTTGGAAACTTTCAGAACCTTCGCTAGGAGATTGCTCAGTCACAAACAGCATCTCCCTTAACGGGGAGAGAGGAAAAGCCATAATTAGTTTTCAGCAGATCCTTCAGGAGCTCTGCTCCTCTTGCAGCCTTTACGTGGCATGAGGATTTCTCAATAATCAGCTCCCACCTTCCCTCCCCATGGAACCGTCTTTATACTGTATCCCTTCCTATCTGTAGCCGTGGATGTCTTGCCCAAGAATATACTCCCACAATCGAAGCAGCTTTCTTTGCTTTTTTGGTCACCTTTGATTTCTAAAATTAGATGAACAGGAGAAATGGGCCCTGACTTTAAAGACGAAAAAGTGAATTTCTTAAATTATAAATTTCATATAGGGAGAAGGGAATTAAATGCTTTGTAAAACAGGAAAAGAAATCAAGATACTTCTTCAAATAAACAGGAAAATGAGTACTGACCCTTAGTTGGCAGGTAAAAAGAAAACAAATCTTGAAATTGTTTTTAAAGTAGATATTAATGGCTCTAGCAAAGAATTGTATAGTTGTTGTTTGGGGTGTTTTTTTGTTGTTTTTTTTTAGAAATACTGTTTTAGGACTTGTATCACAGCAATTTTCATTCATTTTTAAGACTTTATTTTTTATTTTTGACAGTGTCAGACAGAGGGACAGACAGGAAGACAGAGAGATGAGAAGCATCAATTCTTTGTTGTGGCATCTTAGTTGTTCATTGATTGATTTCTCATATGTGCCTTGACTTGGGGGCTACAGCGGACTGAGTGACTCCTTGCTCGAGCCAGCGACCTTGGGCTCAACCTGGTGAGCCTTGCTCGAACCAGATGACCTGTGCTCAAGCTGGTGGACTCAGGGATCTCGAACCTGGGTCCTCCGCATCCCAGTCCGACACTCTATCCACTGCATCGCCGCCTGGTCAGGCTCATTTTTAAGACTTTTAAATTGCCTTGATTTTCTTTGACTTCTTTCTGTCATTGTGAGTGAGCCCCCACCTTATGAATGCTGCTTATAAATAATGTCAAAAAAGGTTTTTCTCGGCCATTGCTTACTCAGGTAGCTCTTTCTTTTCTCTTCACCTTGGTTTCCAAATAATATTTGTATCTTTCTTATAGCTCTAGTCAGTGATCTAGTCGAAAGCTCAATTCGACTATTAGAATGTCTGAAGAGAAAGTGATGGCTTCCGTATTTCAAAGTGAAGTTGAAGCGGGGAGGAGGTGCTTAGTCCCCTTTGAAAGCTCTTAGGAAGTTAGTCTTCAGCCTGGCTAGAATAGCTATCATGTGTTATGCGTTTATTGTGTACCACTCTGTTAAGAATTCTATATATACTCACCAGTCATTATAACAGCCTTTCAGATTGATCTTATTGTTCTTTTCATAGTTGAGAAACTCAGGATACCTGTGTATATCATTTTTTCACTGTAAATGTATTTCATGTTCTTAATTTATTTTAATTAGTGTTTGAGTTTTTGTTTAGTATGCTATATCCTGTACAGTATTTTCCTATTATAGGGTCTGGGCTTGTCTTTATTACTGAGTACAAGTTCTGAGTTCCATGGTATAAAAATAAGAACAAATTTTTATCATGTCCCTCAGAAAAACTGAATAGATCCTTAGTTAGTATTGGTTCCTGTGCTTCTCCCCTAGCTCCCAATTAATGATCTTAAATGAAATCTCATTAGCTAGAAACAGAAGCCATTTATTCCTTGCTGAGTGCCAGTTACTTATATATATATATGTATTGCTTTCTCTTAATGACATATTCTTGCTTATAGTACTCAGTTTCTAAAGACTTTAAGAGTTTTTTATTTGCAGTTCTGCATTTTGACTGACTCCTGTGAATAATTATGGTTTTGTAAAATTCAATTCCACAGGCTTCTTTGCATCCTACAAACCAGTCTTTTTGCTAATAGCAACAGTGAACCTGAGCTGTTTTAGTACTTTTTTATTACTGAGACAGATCACAAATGCCAGCTCAAAGTCAAAGGCTTATAGGGGTGATGTTTTATTATTCTTAAGATAGCAAACCCATCACTTTTCTCTGAATTCTTATCACTAAAACATAGGACAATATGTGTAATATACAATTATAAGGCTTTGCATTCACTTAAGTTGCGGTTAATTCTAAGGGAAATTATGCCATCTTTCTCTCTCTGTACCTTAGCTCCTTGAATTGATTTCCCTTGGTCAAGGAAATTTTAATCACTTTCCACTGGTCTTGTATTTATTCTTTTAATGCCACCCAAAATACTCTTGACTCTCCCCTCCTCAGTCTAAGAAAGCTTCCTTTAACTTCAGAGGAAGTGACTATTAAGATATAGTTGATTGAATCTGCCATCCATTGCTAAGCTCGTCTTTTTAAGCATTAATATTCTCATATCCATATTTACTTTTTTGAAATAACATATTTCTCATCGGTATTATCCAAATAGATTCCCCCATCCCTATTTTCATAGTTTTGCTTTTTGTCAAGAGTAAAAAACAGGTGGGTGGTATGATTTAGGGGAAAGAACAGCAGACTTCATGAACTTGGATTCCAGCCCCGGCTGTCATTAACAAGCTCTGTTACTCTGGTGAGTCACTTGCCCTCTCTGGTTCGTTTCTCATCTATGAAACAGGGTGGCTAGACAAAACGATCTGAGGTTAGTTCCCAAGGGAGAACCACTGGCCTAAGGCACTAAAGGCAGGAGGGAAGATAGAAAAGTGATAAGGTTTCAGGAGGAGGATTTTGGTATTTGGTTTAGAAACCAGGCTGCCTCAAAGAGCCAGTGGTCATCTCCTAGTTTATTCATTACCCTGACATTCCCTAATGGGAATGGAGTTTCCAGCAGCCATCACTGTACATACAATTTCAGAACATGAGATTTTAAAAGGGATTTGGAAGTCTGGTTAACCTTGATTTTATGGATGATGAAACTGAGTCCCAGAGCAGTAGTAATATGTAGTTACTATTAGCAGTGACAGCTACCATGATATGCTCATTGACAGAATTTTCTGGAAGATTGTGTGTTTCAATAGAATCTATTTATGGTACAGTGGGCTGCAACTAATCATGCCTAATCCTTATAACTCCTTCTGTTCTTCACTGTGATTGCTTTGCTCATATTTAGGCATAAAATACGAAAGACTTTGCTAGAAACAGTACCAACTTCTCACCACATCTATTCTAGCTTCTGTATTTAATACTTTAACATTTTAGAAGTCTTTTAAACAATTTACTTAATTTTGTACAATTTCCTCAAGCATAGCATCAAGTAATTCATATGATGGTTGCAATCTAAATTATCTAAGGCATAGATGCTCATTGGATCTACCTCATTCAGGAACTTGGTTGTAATTCTTGGGCAGTTTCCAGACTCTTTCACAAAAACAGTGGATTCCCTTTGCTGTCTTTAAAGCTCTTCATAATATTCAGAACTGGTATCTAATTCCCCTTCTTGCTGTGGCATGTAACTTCAGTTGGGATTAAGAATTAAAGTAGAGGCCCTGGCCAGTTGGCTCAGCGGTAGAGCGTCGGCCTAGCATGCAGGAGTCCCGGGTTCGATTCCCGGCCAGGGCATACAGGAGAAGCGCCCATCTGCTTCTCCACCCCTCCCCCTCTCCTCCTTCTCTGTCTCTCTCTTTCCCTCCTGCAGCCAAGTTCTCCATTGGAGCAAAGTTGGCCCGAGCACTGAGGATGGCTCCATGGCCTCTGCCTCAGGTGCTAGAAAATGGCTCTGGTCGCAGAGGAGCAATGCCCCAGATGGGCAAAGCAAGCATTGCCCCCTGGTGGGCATGCCGGGTAGATCCCGGTCTGGCGCATGCGGGAGTCTGTCTGACTGCCTCCCCGTTTCCAACTTCAGAAAAATACAAAAAAAAAAGAAAGAAAGTAGATGAGGCAATGGATGTTTCAAATTCTCCCAAATTTGTCTCTGCAGTTATGGTAGCTTCAGAGTCCTGCCACCTGGGCCATATATATGCTTTCTCGAACTTTAAGAATTTTGTTGGTGTTACAAAAACTATTTGTTAAAAAAATGAGGACTTCCTTTTTTGTATCCTAATAGACTTCCCTTGTATTAGTTCCACGTGTTTCCTTTGCTCTACTAGTTCTCAGTACTTTTATTGGAAGGACAGAGGGGAAATACATCTGTGGACCATTTTGTTTCTCTGGAAGTCTGAGCAATAAGGAGGTCCTTTTATTTGTAAGATGAATTATGTATTACTCATACTCTAAGGGCTTTCTACTTTTAAAATGTATTCAATCATTGGTTGCCATTTTTTTCTTTATTGCTTGCCACTTTTTAAAAAACCAAAGTTGAAAGAAATTTCTGAATCACAGGATGTTTATAGCCATGCGTGTCTGAGTCAGGCAAGCCTGGAGACATCTGCTCCTGAGCCTCCTTTGAAGTAGCACAGCCACGTGTACACCCTCCAGTGGCCTGCCAGTCCGCCACCACCACTCCAGTGTGAAGGGGCCGGTACTTCCCTAAGCAGCTCCTGCAGAGCGCCTGCTTAGGTCTGCCCTGTTAAGACTACTGGTGCTGAAGGCTCTGCTGTTTATTAGCTTCATGTAAGTCTTTCTGTGCAAGCAAGGATCCAGAATACTTTGATTTCTGGTATTTGTCATTGTTGTGTTTGAACTTTTTATTCTACAATTCCTCTTTTGTTGACACCGTGAAGTATATGCCTTGTCACCATTGTTTCTGCCTTGAGCGATGGGATTCAGCAGTATTGAAAGGCATCTTTTTCTTATGATCCACAATAAACAGACACTCCTTTCTGCTTAAAAAAAAAACACACCAAAGGCTACCTGTATTGCTTCACCTTTGGGAGTTACTAAGATTGTATGTTTTTTCTAATGTTTCACATTCAATAATTTTGTTGGAACAGTTCTTAAAATTCTCACTGATCAATACTGTTAAATCACTGGTGAGCAAAATGTGCAATGCATATTAGACAGGGGAGACATTCTCCCTATGCTGGGATGTGGGTATACGTGTTCCATATGCCAACGGACAACCCGCCATTCATTCCAGGACTGGAGAGATCGCTGCAGATAAACTGGTTATCCTAATATCATGATCAGTGTTAGTCTTTGCAACCAGCATCACTTTAAGGCTAATCGTTACCCCTGCCATGTAGATAGCATTTGTCACTGTGAATTAAAGACAAAAATATTCCAGGTTAAGAAAGGGAGGTATTTTAACTTCCTTTGATGTTTGAAAAACTGACAGAATTGTTGAGGGACCTTTGGAAATATGTAAAATTCATTTAATCTTCTAGGTATGTGATTTGTTTTGAAAAAGGTGTCTGAGACATCAATCTGTAATCATGTTCCATTCACTCATGCAATGTTCGCTATGTGTCTGATGCTGGGAATAATGCAAACATAAAATTCCGATCTCCGTCCCCACGAGCTTGTAGATAGGTATAATACAGTTATACGGCTAAATGCAACCAGATCTGTTTTCCCAAACTTATTCATCTTTAATAAAACAAAAACGAAGTAAAACATCTTAAACTTGAACTTAACTTCATTTGTTGCTACTCTGTTGGAGGGAACTGTAAAAGTATTAGCATATGGTTCTTGGTTGGGTCATACTGCCTTCTGCTGACCGTTACTAACTAAGGACAATCATAGTTTGGGGATCAGGAGATAATGGTATGAGAATGTACCCCAGTCACTGTAGTTCCCTTTTTAAAAGAATTCTGTCAAGAAAAGTGATGTCCCATTAAAAGGAGAAACACAGCAGATTAAACAAGATATAGTGGGGTGGAAATTTGGAGAGAATGGGGAAACCTGATGAAAACTTTCTAAGGTAAGTAGGCTCTTAGGCCTAGGCCAGTGGTTCCCAAACTTGTCAGCACAGGAATTACCCGGGGAATGGAAAAGTATGCCTAGTACTGCATCCAGAAATTATCATTTAATTTGGCCTTGAGTGAGGATTGGGCTTTAGGAGTTTCAAAGATTCTAATGTGAGAGAAGTTGTGAACCACTTCTAACCATACATAGCTTAAGTCCCAGGGTCTGAGATTTTCTAAAACTGAAAGACAAATTGTCTACTTCTGTTTTGCTAAGAACAACTTGAGAATGGTGCGCTCACACCGAAACGCGCAGAAACGCGCAGAACGTCGGCGTTGAAAGGGAGCCGAGATGTTCTAGTGCGGACTGTAAACGGGCAAACCTTAGGTCATTTACAGTTCCCAAATGTGTCCTCCCTGCATAGTGTCCTAAAGAACTTGAAATTAGTTGCCAGCACTTGAGAGCATTCACATAAAAATTCAGATGTTTGACTTCTTTTAAAAATCAGATCTGACAACCCTGGACATGCAGAGCAGCATGTCCAGAGCCCAGCAGTGGCTCAGCCTGCGAACTGGGGCACCTGCTCTACAGTTTGCCACTGTCTCAACAAGAATGACCTTAGCGGGCATCTGATTTGGTCCGACTTTCTCTTGCCGTCTACAAAACTGAAAACTAGCTTTCTGCAACCTTCACCCATTGCTCCAGCTTGACAGCACAATGGAAGCTCATTCCTTCTGCATGAGAAGCTTCAACTTGTCAAGGGAAGAACTGTGCTCTCTAAATGTCCTCCAGTTAAACACCCCTGTTCCTTCAAGTATTTCCTGTGATATGGGTTCTGGACTCTTCACCATCCTGGTCCCTTCTTGATACATACTTGGTGGTCCATGTCCTCCTTAAATTTGGTACCCTAGAGCCCTGCTTGGCAAACTGCGGCTCGCGAGCCACGTGTGGCTCTTCCACAAAATACCACATGCGGGCGCTTCTTCGATAAGGAATGTACCTACCTATATAGTTTTAAAAATTTGGCTCTTGCCTGACCTGTGGTGGCGCAGTGGATAAAGTGTCGACCTGGAATGCTGAGGTCACCGGTTCAAAACCCTGGGCTTGCCTGGTCAGGGCACATATGGGAGTTGAGGCTTCCAGCTCCTCCCCCTGTTCTCTCTCTCTCTCTCTCTCTCTAATAAAAAAAAATGAATAAAAAAAAATTTGGCTCTCAAATTTTAATCTTTGTACTGTTGATATTTGGCTGTTGACTAATGAGTTTGCCGACCATTGCCCTAGTGAAATGCAGGGCTTACATTGAGGTATTCTGACTATGTGACATTTCTATTAGTAAAATCTGAAACAGCACTAATTTTTATTGGTATCATCACATTGTTGGCTCATGTTGAGCCTATGGCCAATGAAATCCCTGTATTTTATATGAAATGATATGAAGCTAAGTTTCTCCACCCCAAGCTTATACAACCTACTAAATTTAAATGAGGGTGTTCTATTTATGATCTAATTTCATTTTGATCTTGTCACTCTTGGAATTGTTTTGAGCTGTGACTGTCATCCGTTATGTTAGCAATGCTGGCGCCTCTACCAATGTAAAAGCCCTTGCTCTTTATTCAGTCACCTTTCAGGTAAAGGCTTGTTCTTTAATTCAGGTCCCAAGTCTCTCCTTTCTTCTTTTTTTTTTTTCAGAAAGTACTACCTGTGCAGAAATACAAAAATAAATTTTCTGCAGTCACAAATGTCACACATTATTTTCTACTCTTTTTTTATATACACATTTGTGTTACTAGCCTTTTAAAAAATATTTTTCTTCTCATTGCAACACTCATCTTTTGAAAAGAAAAATATTAGCAATGTTGGGTTGCTTCATACTCAGATCTGATCCAATCCCTTCATCCAGACACTGCTTTAAAAAATAAAGTAGATTATGACAGAGATCCCTGTGAAACAATAGAGACAAAAATCATACCAATTCATTAATCAACAACTTGTTTAAATTGTCCATGTCTCCCATTAAGGTCATGTTTTTCTCATCCACAAGGAACCTCTTTCAGGAATTGATTTATATTATATTACCTATGCCATTCATTTGACCTAGCAATGTAACAGCACTCTATAGGATAGTGCTTGATGAATCCAAGTGGATCACCAGTGATTATCTCCTTTTCTACATACTGATAATCCATTTTGCTGCACAGATACCAAGCCTGTCAAAATCCACCCTACCCATTTTAAGTCAGGATACCAGAAGACAGTAGCTATTTCTTGTTGAAGGCTACCTGGCTGTTTTAGGGTGTGACAATCTTTCCCTATGAATCTTCACCTGATAGAAGTGGAGATCATAAAGAATTTCTACTTAGAATTCAGGACTCAGGAGGTCAGTAAGACAGATGATCCATGTAGAACCAAAAGTTCGTCAACATGAGGAATCTGAGACAGAACCTATTAAGAAGCAGCAAAGTATATCCTTTTCTAAGTTAAAAACTGATTTTCAATGTGAAAAGTACAGATTTAAAAAAGAATCTTTAATGCAGCCATACCTAATGACATTCTTAATCCAGTGACTTTCAAAAACAGAAAAAGGATTTTTTAAAGCTTGACCGATCCGGAAACCACTTGATATGCCAAGGTCATCCTCTTAGCAAAACCCAAGTCCCTGTGCTCTTACTAGTTCTCAAATGCCGTTTCAGTCCTATGCAGCTGGTCGTCTTGGAATTATTTTGGGACTCTTCGGAGTTCATTCATGAGCCAGAGGGCAACACTGAGCAGAGCCAAGGAGCCTGACTGGTGGGTGGCAGCCAGAGGAGTCGGAACGTACAGCAGCAGAGTGCTAATGCCCAAGCCCACCTGTGGCAGAGGAAAGAAAGCAGTAAGCAAAGCAGGAACCACAAATTCCGAGCTGAAATGACGGCACCGACAGCCAGATACACAAACCTAGATCTACATTCTCCCATCAGAACACTGGAAATTTTTATTTCACAAGTAAGTATATGTACCATGAATTAAAACCAACAAGTGTAAAATTTCCCTTAATCATCCTTCACCCTATCCAGTTCCCCTTACCAAAGCTAGTCTGTTACTGGTTTCTACACACTTCTAATTTTGTATAAATGCTTTTAGAAAAACACAGTTTTATGCTTTAAAAAAAAATACATTGTTTGGTCACTTGCCTTTTGTCACTTAATATATGTCTTGAGATCTTATTTTAAACTGCTGTACACTGTTCCACAGCATAAATTTACCATAGTTGTTTAATTACTTAGGTTGTTTCCAATTTTTCACCATAACAGCAATTCTATAATGAATTTCCTTACAGACACATTTAACATTTTAAAAGATACTGCCAGCTTGACCAGGTGGTGGAGCAGTGGACAGAGCGTCGGACTGGGATGCGGAAGGACCCAGGTTTGAGACCCCGAGGTCACCAACTTGAGCGTAGGCTAATCTGGTTTGAGCAAAGCTCACCAGCTTGGACCCAAGGTCACTGGCTCCAGCAAGGGGTTACTCGGTCTGCTGAAGGCCCGCGGTCAAGGCACATATGAGAAAGCAATCAATGAACAACTAAGGTGTCGCAACGCGCAACAAAAAACTGATGATTGATGCTTCTCATCTCTCTCTGTTCCTGTCTGTCTCTGTCTATCCCTCTCTCAGACTCTCTCTCTCTGTCTCTGTAAAAATAAATAAATAAAATTTAAAAAAAATTAAAAAAAAAAAGATACTGCCAAACTGCCCTCTAAAAAATGCCAAACACATGCTACCCCCAAGAATATATGAAGGTATCCATTTTCTTATATCTGTGCCAATACCTGATTATCTTTTTCATTTTTTCCCAATCTGACAAGCACAGAATGGCATGCATTGTTTTCACTCGCTCCTTCGTGATCACGGGGAGACTAAACAGCTTTTCATATTTATTGGTCACTCATCATGCCTCTTGTGAGAACTGTGTATTTTCTGGTTATTAATCTTCTGGCCTATTTTAAAAGTATGAAAATATTTTCTCTTTCCTGTTTAACCTTGTTTGGGGGACACCCTCAGGCTGAGAAGGAGTGGTTTATACCTGTGTATATGCCAAAGCTAGCAGGGTCACTGCTGCCACTTTGGTCCTTCGAGGAAGGGGAACTCTCCGGGACAGGAAGTAGAGCGCTGTAACGGCAGTAACTGAAGAGATTCCCTGCAAGGAGAAAGTCCCATCAAGCGGCAGGAAGACACATCCCACCCTCCTGACTGCCGCTCACCTTACACGGATCTCCTCGAGAACCAGTGAGTAAGGGCCAGGCACTCTCCTGTCCCAGAGCGCCACCTGCAGTCCCCTTGGATCACTGCTCCTGTCTCTTTCCCGCCCCCTGCCTGCTTGCCAGAGTCGGTGTTCCCCAGGGCGCCACCTAAAGTTTCCGTCCCTGTCACTTTATATGCTCTCCATGATCTTACCCACCTTTCACTGACGAGTTCCCCAGGCACGGCCCTCATGTTATAATTCATTCCCTAATTTTACCTCTACTCTAACCCTGTATTTCTAAAGCAGGGCTGGCTCCAGCCATGAGGGTTATTATTTTCCTGGGCAGGGAGCAGCGGAGGCGGTGGTGTTGCCAGCTAGTGCTAACAAAGATCCCGAGTCTCCTCTTCATTCCCGCCCCTTCAGAACGAGGTCTGGGGCCGGCAGTAGGGTCTCCATCCCCCCACAGGATGCTGAGGATGTTCCTCTGTCGTAATTGTACATCTGCTTCACTGCTTCTCCTTCTCAAAGCTGTCCACGATGACAGTTTCAACCAGACTCTGCTCAATCTAAAATGCATGGCGGTGGGGACTGAGCCCCCACATGGCGACTTTCGCGGCCCAGCAGCCCCTGTGGACAGCTGCGTCTCTGGACATCTCTGTTTACATGTATGCTATACGGTCACACTCAGCACACCTCAATCTGATGACATCCTCCCATCTCTAGCTCGTTCCAACAGTCTCATTTTTGCTGATCATGTTTTAAGTACTGCCCAGAGGAAACTTCAGGATCTCCCTTGATCTTTCCTCTCCTTCATTTCTACAGCCCGTCTTCTATTCCTACAGCGTCTCTCGGATTCATCATTCTTCTTAAGTCCACTCCCACCATGAATCCCTGCACCCCATCACGCTCCCCTGCTTCACTGCAGTAGCACTACTGCTCCCGGTCTCCTTGCTGACCTTCCCTGCTCCCATTTGTCATGCCCGGGCCCCCAGGCCAATCTTAACACGACCCACAGCAGGCCCTACAAACATTAGCTTACTCGAAACAAAGTATGTATGATGCTCTTGGCTCCCTGGGGTTCTGGTTCAGTTCTGACAACCACCACTGTCTTTGTACTCTCTTCTCTACTCAGCCTGTACCTGCTAAAATGACTCGCCTACATGTGTGCAGGACAGAAAGGGGTTATTTGCCAGGAGGTAAAAGGCAGATTTGAACTTTGAGAAGCTGGCAGTATCCTGAAAGCCAGAATTTGGCTGGAAGGTGTGTGGGTAATTAGGAGAAAAACATCACCTCCATTTCTTCTGAAACGGAAAAGAAATCCAGTGTCCACTCTACCCTCTCACTGTCACCATCAGTGCTTTGAACACCCCAAAGCCTGTGAGAGGCTCCCTGTGCTTAGTAGCCAGTGACCACCAGCCAGGCTTACCAGGATCCGGTGATCAAACTGCACCATGGTGGGATTCTCAAAAGCATTCCTCAGGACGGGGGAGAAGGTAAAGAGGTCCTCCGGGATCCAAGACTCTCCCATCTTGGGGAAGGAGTTGTAAACAAGCCCAGCATCCAGTCCTGCCACAAAAGCCCCTATAAGCCAAGGTGAATGGTATTTATTAAAATGAGAGAAGAGGCCAAATACTATTTTGACATAGAAAAAGTTTATTATCCCAGAGTTAGAGAAGAGGAAGTGCCAGAGAATGATACATAGAAATATTTACTGTAGGGGTTCTCAAACAGGTAATATACATCACGATCACCATGAGAACTGAAAAGAAAAGCAACTACACCCTCACTTGTTCCATGCCGAGTTTGGCACGCCTCCCCTGGAGAAGTGAACTGGAGGCTCTGGCGAGAGGCGTGCTAATTTGGAAAAATTCCCTTAGTGATTCCCACACTGGGAACTACTGATCTATTCTGGAGTGTCCTTCCTCCAGATATCTGCATAATGTGCTTCCTCAGGTCTCCACTCGAATGCCACCTTGCCAGGGACCTCCCCAGTGATCCTGTGTAAGACTGCACCCCTCCAACCCACCTCTGCCTTATCGGGCTTTCCTCTTCTTCACAGTGCTGAACACTGGCGTATTGTTTCTATTGTCTATCTCTTCCCCGGGTGCTCAAACAGTGTTTGAATGAACAGAGAAATGAAAAAAAAACCTTATAAACTAAGTCCTGCATAAACACATGAACAGTGTATTCTTGAATTATTATTAAGGTCAAATTATTATTTTGATTCCATTACTTATTATCTCATTATTTATGATCAAAGAGCATTTGGGGATGTTTAGATCACATTCCTTATTTTGTAATACCACTTATCAAGTCAAAATTCATTCTCTTTCACTAAAATAAAGGGGGGGAGGGTTGGGGAGATCACTGGTTTGATGATTTTAAAGCAGTGCTGTCCAACAGAACTTTCTGGGGTGATGGCAATGTTCTGTATCCGCCATGCAGTACCACAGCTGCTGGCCACAGGTGGCTCCTGAGCCCTTGAAATGCAGCTAGTGGGACTGAAGACCTAACTTTTAAATTTTATTTAATTTTAAATAATTTAAGTTTAAATAGTCACACGAGACTAGTAATCATTGTACTAGATAGCACAGTTCTAGAATGAGAGCGGTAGAAGTGTGACTTAAAGAATGAGAAAGACCTGTGCTGGTCTCTTTGCCCCAACGACCTCCCTACCTTAGACCTCCCTCCCATCTTTGAGGGGAGGCCTTCTGTCTGACCCATCTTGGTATATGTAATAATCACAATAATGTTTACATAATAATGGCAGTTAACACTTAAATAGCTTTAGTTACATGCCAGGTACTGTTGCAAGCACTTCACATATTCTACTCATACTATTATAACATCATCCCATTTTACAGATGAGGTTACTGAGGCCCAGAGAGGCTCCATAGCTTGTACAAGGTCAAAGAGTTCACAGGTGGTGAACCAGGGTTTGAGTCTATGCAGAATGGATCCAGGTACACGACCAATATTTTTGTTCAACTGACTGGAAAGCAGGTTTTTTGGAAGGAAGGAACAGAAGACAGGGTAACGATGATGGGTGAGAGAGAGGCAGCTGTGAAAGGGAACTATGAAGACACAGGGAAGAAGGGAAAAGGGACTAGACAAGGGGCCCTCACTGAGTGGAATGAAAACAGGCCATCTTGAAGAGTCCTACCTGAGAGAGCCGTGAGGAACACCAGGCCTGCTGTGCCATGAGCAAGTCGTCTCAACCACAGGAGTTGACGGGTTTCAGGCAACTGAAGAAGAGAATCATCAGGTTAACTGTACTGCAGGAGCTACAAGAGGCAGCGAAGATCTCCAAGGCAATTTGAGGTCACGTTAGGTACTCCCAGCACACATTCTGTTCTGACAGGCATCATATTTTGTTAAATGTGTACACCTACTGCCTGCCTTCCCTGCTAGCCTGTGAGCTTTGTGAGAGCAGGAACTGCCATCTGTCTTGCTGATTACAGTAATCCTGGCCCAGGGCTTGGCTGTAGGTATCACTATGTGTCTACTGAATACCTGAACGGTTTGCATGGTCCAGGGAGAAATGCTTCACCATGGTTGAAATGATGTGGTCTAAGATACAGGACTGGATTTTCACCTTTTGTGTGATATTTAGTGCTTAACAAATATAGTCAGAATCAAAATTGCATAAAATGCCTAGAGTGGAGATTCTTGCACGTCTTTCTTTCTTTTTTTTTAACTATAGCTAACTTCTGATACTAATCAGCAAATCAACAAATATTTACTAAGAAGTTTATAAACAGGTAAACATAAAGATACAAAAAGGTTAGGTCAGAGTGCTGCCCACAAATGCTTTATAATCTAGTATGTGAAGAATTAGGTATCATCACTAAAACTTTATAGCACAATATGTCAGTGCTGTCAAATAGAACTTTCTGCGATGATGGAAATGTTCTATTATCTGTGTTGCCCAATATGTGGATAATGAGGACTTAAAAGAGGCTAGAGCAACTTAAAATTAAATAAAAAGTTTATTTTATTTATAGCTGAAATAAGTAACAAGTTTGTTTAAAGTTAATTTTATTTTAATATTAATTAAAATTTAAATAGCCACATGTAACTAGTTAGATAGTATGTTGGACTATCATGTCAAACCTCTTCTGTAATTAGTGGAATATAAATAAATTTTCAGAAGAGGAAAACATTTAATGGATAATTAAAAAGTCATTAGTAACCTGTAAAATTCCATTTCAGTAGAGGGTGAGTAGGTGACTGTGGGGTTCTGTGTGCACAGGGGTTAGGGGAGCCAGATGATAAGAATTGAACAAATGGGCTGTCTGGATGTACATCTATTGATATAGCAATTCATTTTAGGATTTTGGCTTTGAAAGCCAGGAGAACAGGAGTTATTCAGATGTGGACTTGTCAACCATACCAGTGTGTCAGCTCCATCTGGCTTCCCTGTGGGGTGACTGCCAAGTCAACATCTCCTATCCTTACCAGAGTCCAGGCCACTGGCTCTAAGTACCTACTGGTGATTCTACTTAAATGTCCTCCTGTTTTCCGAAAATCCACTCCATGAACAGGTTATCTGGGTCAAGGATGACTTCAACACCTAAACTATTATTAATTTAAAAACAAAACAAAACTAGAAAAACCTTTAATCAGCCTACTGAGAAAATCCTTTAAGGCAAGATCACTAAGGTTTACTGTATTGTTCGACTTGATGAATGGTACCTCCCCTTCTACAGAACCAACCACCCACATGGCTCTTGTGCGCCACCATGGGGCCAGAAATCGTCTCGCTCTGGCCTTCCTCACCTCACCATCTACCATCCCTGGGGGAGTCAGAAGTAGAGCAGTGGGGATACTCTTGTTGTTGGTACTCCTTCCCACTTTTTCTAAAATTCTTGTTTTCACCTTTCCCAGCAGGCAATGCTGACAAACTATTAGGCTCCTAAAACTACTTCTCCTTTGCATGAGCTGCTCCAGTTCAAATTAACTCTGCACATTGTAGTCCCAAAGCTATATCCAGTCCCGACTTCAGTGTTCCTCTACCTAGTTGGTTATACCTAGTTTCTGGTTAACTGATAGATGTCACTAAGGGAATATGTGCATTTTGACACAACTTCCTAGTAGAACCAGAAGTACTGTTTCTCGGACCCTGTCCGAGTCCGTGCGGATGTGGTAACAGCACAGACTGACTCCTACCTTGTGCTGAGGAAGCAGCAGTGAGAGCGAGGTCCACAAGCTGGCGCAATAAAGGACAAGGGCTGATCCCAGGTGGGCAGCAAGGCGGTACTGACTGACCCGAGGGATGTCATGAGAATCTGGTTTTTCTTCTAATCCACTTTTCACCATATACCACCCCAATAGACCCTAGAACCGAAAAAGAGAACGAGCAAATAAAACAAAGTTGAAAGTATCTATTCAACTTTACTCTCTAAGAAAGTGAGTAATCAATTATCAGATGTAGTCCCCACTAGATCCCTCCTTTCCACACCTCTCCCCTGTCCCCAGTATCCTAGGAGTCATGACCTATCCACATCTCCACACACAGCTCCATAAATATTTAACCACTGACTAGATTTTATTGAAGTATGGTCAAATATAGAAGCGTACAAAAAAGTTTATCTGTGGGCAAAACCTTACATACACTTGATATGATTTAACCTATAAATCAGTGAAATATGAGAATAAAAAGAGAGCTGTTTGTATAAAAACTAAATTGAATGTTTTAGAAAACTTGAGAAAGCTTAAAAACTATGGTCAAAAACAAAAACAAGCCTGACCAGGCGGTGGCGCAGTGGATAGAGCGTCGGACTGGGATGCAGAAGGACCCAGGTTCGAGACCCCGAGGTCACCAGCTTGAGCGCGGGCTCATCTGGTTTGAGCAAAAGCCCACCAGCTTGAACCCAAGGACGCTGGCTCCAGCAAGGGGTTACTCGGTCTGCTGAAGGCCCGCAGTCAAGGCACATATCAGAAAGCAATCAATGAACAACTAAGGTGTTGCAACGAAAAACTAATGATTGATGCTTCTCATCTCTCTCTGTTCCTGTCTGTCTGTCTCTGTCTATCCCTCTCTCTGACTCACTCTCTGTCTCTGTAAAAAAAATAAAAAAAACAAACAAAAAAAAACAACAAAAACCCCCACAACTACTCTCAAGTTAGGTGGGAATAGGAAATTATACAAGTTTTGTGGGGAAAGTCATAAAAATCTGTAAGGCTTTGCAGTCAGATTGCTTTGTAAGTATCTAAGTTCTCACTCCTCTTTAAGGAAAATGAAACAAAGTGATAGTTTATGGGGGTGCAAGAGATCTGAGGTTGAACTTCAATCAGAGGACTAAAGAACAGGCCTTAGCTCTTCATTAAAAAAATTTTTTTAAAGACTCTGGCTGGTTGGCTCAGTGGTAGACTGTCAGCCCGGTGTGTGGAAGTCTGAATTTGATTCTCAGTCAGGGCACACAGGAGAAGCAACCATCCGCTTCTTCACCCTTCCCCTCTCCACCCCCCCCCTCTTTTCCTCCCGCAGCCATGGCTCGAATGGTTCAAGCAAAGTTGGCTCCAGGCGCTGAGGATGGCTCCCCGGCCTCGGTTTCAGGCACTGAAATAGCTCGGTTGCTAAGCAATGGACCTGCAGACCAGCTGGGCATAGCATCACCTGGTAGGGGCTTGCCAGGTAGATCCCAGTCTGGCACTTGCAGGAGTCTGTCTCTGCTTCCCTGCCTCTCACTTAATAATAAAAGTAAAACTTTAGAAAATAAAAAAATAAATAAAAATACATGTTTAAAAGTTGAAGCAATGTATTATTATTCTCTGATTCCCGCTTTTACTGACTTTTTCAAGTAATACAAGCAAATGTCAGTTCCAATCATATCAGATACAGCCCTTTCACCCCACCCTGCCAAGCCAATAGAATCTCCCACCTCTCCTTTTTCTTTTTTAAAATTTTTATTTATTGATTTCAAAGCGAGGAGAAGGCAGAAAGAGAGCGAGAAAGACAGGAACATCAATCTGTTCCTGTATGTGTCCTGACCGGGAATTGAACCAGCAACTTCTGTGCTAAGGGGCAACATTCTAAACAACTGAGCTATCCAGCCAGGGCTTCTCCCATCTCTTCTAAATATATTCTCTTCCTGAACTCTTTCTGCACATTTCCTTCCCCCGCCTGACTACCCTGGGTGTAAACTATCTTCATTTCCTCTGCACAGGACACTGGAAGACGAAGGGTTTACGTGGGATTTGCAAGCCCTCACTTTCTGCCCTCCATCACCTATTTGCATCTTCAGTTTTCTGGCTCCCTGGGAGTCTGTCTTCAGGGGGCTTTCTTCTTCCCATTCTAAAACAAACTTTTGTTTTGTTTCACCCTGACCCCCACTCTCTATTAGGCTTTTCTTTGTCTCATTCTGTATTATTTCGATTGCCCCTATTTCATCTCTTCCATCTCTCTGCTTAATTCCTTCTACATATTTGCTTCATATTCTCAGCACTTCAAATTAAATGAACCAATGCACTTTCTCCTGATCACATTTGATATTTCTTTGATGCTCTGCTACTCTCCCTTAGGGCCTGTATACTTCTTCCTTTTCTTGGCTTTCAGCCTCCCCTTAACTGTGACAGTTCTTCAATACTCTTTTCCGTAAAAGGAGTTCGACTCACATGATTTCAACCATTTAAATAGTCCTTGAATATCTCTGCGCTACAGCTATTATTTTAGGATTCCTCATCCACAAACTGTCTCTCTCTTTTGGAATTTTCCTCCTTGCTTCTGCGGCTATTCTACCACAGGGATCCAGATGCTCACAGAGAAGGCAGGTTAGAAAAGGGAAGGAGAGGAGAACCCAAGAGGGGAGCCACAGTAGGAAAGAAACTATAATGCTTGTGACATGAAAATATATTTACTGCTAACTGATTCCAGGCACTAGCCTGAGTACCATATTCCCCATGTATAAGATGCACCATTTTCTGAAAGATTTGGGGTCTAAACACTGGGTGCGTCTTATACAGTGGTTGTAGTCTTTTTTTACTTGCATTTCCTGCTTTCTCGCACTTGTTTTTGCGCTCATTGTTGAAGACACTGATTCGTCACCAGACTCAGGTGAGAACAAGCTAATGGATGGGAGTTTTGATAGTGATGAGTTGTATGAATTTTATGATGAATAAAACTTGAGTTCAATAACTTTATGTAAGACATTTTTTTTTTCCAAATTTCAGGTCCCAAAATTAAGGTGCGTCTTATACATGGAGAAATACGGTACTTTATATGCATGATCTCATTTAATATTCATGCAACCTAAAGAGTTAGGCACTATTATGATCCCTGTTCACAGGGAAGAAAAGCATAGCCTACAGGGGTTAGAACTTGCCCTACTAAGTGGCAGAGCTGGGCCCTGACGCCAGGAATGTGACACTAAAATCCACGCTCTCACCTCCTCTGTTATAAAATTACTTCCTTCAAAACAATGCCAACTAGGAAGCTCTTGGGAGCATCTTGGTTTCCCAAACTTGACTAAATCTCACCTGGAAGCACACTAACCCACAGAGGGCAAGCACACGTCCTTTCATGCCCCGGCTGAGCCAGCCCTTTCTCCAAAAGTAGGCAGCAGGCAGGATGTATGCGAGGCCTACCAGGCGACCCCACATGCGATGTGAGTACTCCATGTACCAGATGAACTTGAATTCTGCCAATGTCATATCATGATTCAAGCTGAGTGAAAAGAGAAGTCAAAAAATAAGAAATAGGAAACACCCATCTGATTTCTACTTCCCAGTGGAATGCAGGAACATTCTCAGCTTCAAAGCTTGATAGGTCTGCCCTCTTCCTCATCAGTGACCTCACGATCACTTTGGAATTGGAGGTTTAGAGTAGGAAGCTCACTGAACATAACTAAGCCAAATGTCAACAAATAATGGAATCTAATCATTCTGACATGTTTAAATAAGCAAAAGACTGAGTGGATCTCATGGGATGTTTACCTGGTTTTCTATAATACTTACATTTTAAATTCTGGAAATTGCTGATATTTTTGGAATTCTGCTTCCCATTCCCCTTGGCTTGTGGGTGGCTTCATCTCTTTTATTAAATGCCAATCTACCATTGAGAGGCCAGACTCTGTCAACCTTAGGAAAGGAATTGGAGAGAGCGTGCGCATGTGCACAATGCTGGATCACGCACGCACAAATGGTTTACAAGTGGATCTGGATACAAACCCCTCTAAAGAGAAACACATCGTTTCCTCTCTGACACTGTCCTCTTTTCTTACTACTTAGAATTTTGACAGAAACAGCAAAATCAACCTTAGACCAAAGAAATTTGCCCTAAATGCATAACCAGCCTTATGTACACAAGGAAAAGAGATTTTTTTTTTGAGAAAGTTATTTGTGAAGTTTATTTAAAGGATACAGATACAACAGACTAGTAAACAATAAAGACTATTTGACTTTAAATAACTTTACCTTTCTTTGGGGAAAAGAGATTTAAGTATAAAACGTTTTAGGTTCTTGAGGGAATTTAAAAATCATAAAACTCAAATTTGTCAGTTTCCCTTTAACAGCCTATTTAATACATACAGTATTTTGGTATAAGGGTGTGGAAATATGGAGAGAATTTGAGAACACATACTTTATTAAAACCAAAAGGAGTTAGGATCCCTAAAGTAAAAGGCTGATTTTAGGCCCGAGGCAGGAACCGTACAAGAAGAGCCTGGCCTAGCTTACCATCCAGAAAGCAAGGAATCAAAGGTTATTGGGGTCCTGTCATGACTCTGGAGCTGACTTGAGAGGCTCTCACAGACTAAAGATGGGACAGTTTGAGCAAAGCATCATCATTGCAAATGAAATAAAACATTCCAAGAATATTTTGACCTATGAGTTCATAATACTTAAAAACTCAAACACTTTTATCGGTTACCTTTGGAGGATGCTTGGGAACCAATTTATTATTTTGAAAATTGGTAAACAAAGGGAGAGAATCAAGTATTTACCCTTCCTTTCCTATACACATTGTACCTTAGGATAACCCAATTATTGATGAGGGAAGTTTCCCTTTAAAGCTGAGCTAATAGAATAATATTACAATTCTGCAACTCTCATGAAATAATGGATCTAGGCAATGACTATCGATGGCGGCTGACGTCTCTAATAGATACCAGGTATTTACAAATGTTATGATCACTTACGAAGTATTTTGCCCCCCTGCCCCAACCTGAATCTGATCAAGCAATGACCAGTTTACAGGAAATACAGGGGACCACGGGACTTGTTAAACACTACCACAGAATGCAATCAGGAAAATCTAGCCTTGAAACTCTATAGGACAAATGATTTGGGTTTCTTCAACAAAAAACTGCAAAGACGAGGCTGGGGGGGAGGGGAAGGTTTAAAGAGAACGAAGAGGCATAAGAACTAATTGTGATGCATGGAACTTATTTGGGTTGAATTCAAACTGTACAAAAATTTGGGGGACAAATTTGAACTCTGGTTGTAGGGGGAAATATACACAATGTATAGCTAATAGTTAAGATCTAAACCAGTCTTTGTGAAGGGATCCTACTAAAAAAACTCGCAACTCTTCTCTATCAGGGTAAGCCATCAGACACATTCTCTTCATAGACCTCAGTTTCTGCATTTGTAAAATGAGGGAGCTAGGATACACGATTCCCGGGGTCCCTTCCCACTTGGTCATCCTTTGCCACTACTGACTCAAACGACTGACACACTAAGAGAAAATTACTCACCTAGTTACTCCACCAAGAATAACTGCTCCAGCCACTGCTCCACTGCAGACCAGGAGCCATCGGCCCACCACCCGCTCTGCAGCCTTGGAGGGAAGGGACACTGTACCCCCTCCAGATTGTAAAGCTACTTCAGAGATGGTGCTGTATTGCCCTGGCCTCAAGAGGCTCCTCATCCCACAGCTGCAACCACACTAAGGATCAAGACAGATAAATTACAACTGGAGAAAGAGGGAAAGACCTCACTCCACTGCCACGCACACTCAATCCACTCTGGAGTTGAGTGTGCTGTACAGCAACATCTCCACTGCTACTGTCCCGGGAAATCATCTCTTCACTGGATTATTGCATCTTCCTTCCAACTGGTTTCCCTGCCTGCAGTCTAAGCCTCGTCCCCATCCATCCCCACACAGCATGAACCTAGTCTCTGCATACTTCCCCCACACTTAACCCCATACCTATATATGGGTTCTGTTCTTTCTTTGAGGGTCTTTAAACAACATTTCTCTTTGACTGGGACACTACTTGTCCCAACTGAAAATACAGGCATTTCTCGTTTTACTGCACTTTGCAGATACTACTTTTTTTTCTTTTTACAAATTGCATGTTTGTGGTAGCCCTGAATTGAGCAAACTGAAAACCTACCAGAAAGGATTCATCACTCTAGATACCATTTAGAACATTCATGATTCGTAGAAAAAGGAGAAAATATCAACATAACAGGAGCTTGGAAGAACTTGACTCCTGCTTGTGGATGACACTAGGAGGGAACCAAGCCTTTAGTGGAAGAAAGAATTCCAGATGTGGTAGAAACAGCAAGGGAACTAGAATTAGAAGTGGAGCCTAGGCCCTGGCCAGTTGGCTCAGTGGTAGAGCGTCGGCCTGGCGTGCAGGAGTCCCGGGTTCGATTCCCAGCCAGGGCCCACAGGAGAAGCGCCCATCTGCTTCTCCACCCCTCCCTCTCTGTCTCTCTCTTCCCCTCCCGCAGCCAAGGCTCCATTGGAACAAAGTTGGCCCGGGTGCTGAGGATGGCTCTCTGGCCTCTGCCTCAGGCGCTAGAATAGCTCTGGTCGCAACAGAACAATGCCCCAGATGGGCGGAGCATCATCTGCTGGTGGGCATGCCGGGTGGATCCCGGTCGGGCGCATGCGGGAGTCTGTCTGACTACCTCCCGGTTTCCAACTTCAGAAAAATACAAAAAAAAAAAGAAGTGGAGCCTAAAGATGTAACCCAATTGCTGTAACCTAATCATAAAACTTCAATGGATGAGGAGTTGCTTCTTATGGATGAGTAAAGAAAGTGGTGTCTTGAGATGGTATCTACTCCTGGTGAAGACTGTTGAAATGACAACAAAGGATGTAGAATATTATGTAAATTTAGTTCATAAAGTGGTGGCAGGATTTGAGTGGACTGACTCCAATTTTGAAAGAAGTTTCACTGTGGGTAAAATGCTATCAAACAGCATCGCATGCTACAGAGAAATCATTCTCACGAAAGGAAGTCAATCAATGTACTAAACTTCATTGTTATCTCATTTTAAATAATTGCTACAGCCACCCAACCATCAGGAACCACCACCCTGATCAGTCAGTCAGCAGCCATCTATATGTACCAAGGTAAGCCCCTCCATCAGCAAAAAAATTATGCCTCACTGAAGGCTTAGATGATGGTCCCCATTTTTTAGCAATAAAGTACTTTTAAATTAAGGTATGTACATTGTTTTTCTTTTAGACATAATGCTATTGCATACTTAACAGACTACCGGATAGTGTAAATATAACTTTTATATGCACCGGGAAAACAAAAAATTCACGCCACACGATTTGTTGCAATATTTGCTTTATTGCAGTGGTCTGGAACCGTACCTGCAATATCTCCGAGGTATGCCTGTAGTGCCTACTGCAGACCTCAGCTTAGATGTCACCTTCTCTGGGAAGCGTTCCCAGACTTTTCTAGGTCTGCACCAGGTCACTCCCAGCACACTTTCCTCCATTATCAATTCCAAACACACTCCAGGTTCCTCTCTATCTCCCACTCACTGTGAGCTGGGGGACAGCAGTGTCTGGTCAGCCTGGTTCTTTCCCTCCTGCTTCCTTTGTTTCAAGTACAGCTCCCTTACATAACGGGTCTTTAATAAAGCCTTACTAAATGAATTATAAACAAATAAACTGTAACTTCCTCCAGGGCAATAGCCTTTTGGTATTTGTCTTTTGCTTCCCAGTTCCTAATACATAACAATCACTCAATACAGTCATTACTAGTTGAGTGGACACACGCCCTCTTCTAACTCTATCCCTCAGGGTCAAAGACCGGCATTTGGTTGTCTGCTTCTAATTAAGAAGTTTTCTGAAAACTTAAAATTCAGAAAACTTAAAATTAAGTCTCAATTTCCTTCTTTGTAAAAGGAGGTTATAATCCCTAACACAACTACCTGGGAAGTTTCAGCAAAAATCAAATATCTGGGTAAAATTTACCGAGCTTTTACTCTTTGCTAACTGCATGATGTGTATAGAATTTACTCCTTCCAGCAGTCTTAATAAATTAAGTACTGTTCTTATCACCATTTTTAGATGGGGACATTAAGGCACAGAAAGGTTACCGAACTTGGCTAATAGTACAAAGCCAGTAAGTGGTAGGTCCAGTTCAGAACTCAGGGACTCTGGACACACAAGGAAATGCGTTTTGAACTCTAAGGAGCTACGGAAAATCATGTGGGGTGACCTATTCTCTTTCTCCAGCCTCCCCCCACACACACACACACCTCCGCCCCAGGCCCGTTTCCCCGACTCTGAGTCCGCTGCGGAGCGGTACCTGTGCTCCAGGCGCCGCCCTCGGAACCAGGAGTCGGAGACACGGGCGCCCCATCAAGGCCTTCAAGGGCGGAAAAAGTAATCGCTGCATGCTGAGGACAGCGCCCGACCGCGCCTCCACACCCTAGCGCTCCACGGTCTCCTTCCTCTCTCTGCTTGGGAAAGGGGAAGCACTTCCGGATCGCACAGCGAGCCCCGCCTCGTCAGACTGCGGGTGAGCAGTGACTGCGCCTGCGCTAGCGACTGGCTTTTCGCGGAGGCTGCTGGGGCGTGGACGTCGGGGACGCGCAGGGGCGCGCGCAGCAGTGAGAACGAGCTTCTCTGGTCGCGCGCGCCAGGACCCGGACTCTGAGTGGAAACGGTCTACGCGCAAGGGAGGAACGCGTGGAAGATGGAGAAGCAGGGGTCCTCCCCCGAGCGGAAACGGGCGCGGATACCGTCTGGAAAGGCCGGTACGGAAGGGGGTGGAGAGGGGACGGTCGTCCATCCCTCGCTCCCGGGGCGGGCCAGCAGCGGGTTCTGACCTGTGGTTTCATGGCGATTCAACCTCGGAGCCCCCTGCATGACACGCTCTGTCATTCCGGCTTTAAACGCCTGGAAACGGATGGCCGGAGAAGGAGCAGGTAGCGAGAGGGGCCGGGCTCTGGAGCCGAACGTGTGGGTTCGAATCCCGGCGCCACCCTGCGTCGTCGTGCGACCGTGTTCAAGTTGGTTACTTTCCCCAGCCTCTCGTTTCCCGTCGCCGCGCGAGGACCCCTGTACCCCTCCAGGCATCGCTGTGATAGTGGTTGACCTGTGGTCACCGCTCAATAAGCTGCGGCAGCGGCAGCGGCGGCGGGGATTGTCCCCAAAGCCACGCAGCTACCAAGGGGCAGAGCTGTGGCTGCCACAGTCGCGAGTTCTTCCTGCCGCGCCAGGGTAGGATGGCATGGCAGGGCCCTCCTCCGTGCACTCGTGGTTCCTCCGAACCAGTGGTCCTCGAACTTGGATCTCAGGACCCCTTTACCTTTCTAAAAATTGAGGATCTCAAAGCCTTTTATTTATATAAGTTAAATATATTGATATTGACTGTATTAGGAATTAAAACAAATTTTTAAAATAAATATTAACTAGAAAATAAGCATGATAAACCCATTACATGTCAACGCAAATAACATTTTTTATGAAAAAGAACTACTTTCCTAAGGGAACAAAAAGACAAAAGAGAATAGTGCCAATGTTTTGTATTTTTGCAGATTTCTTTGCTATCTGGCTTAATGGACTTCTTTTTTTTTTTTTGTATTTTTCTGAAGCTGGAAACGGGGAGAGACAGTCAGACAGATTCCCGCATGCGCCCGACCGGGATCCACCCGGCACACCCACCAGGGGCGACGCTCTGCCCACCAGGGGGCGATGCTCTGCCCCTCTGGGGCGTCGCTCTGCCGCGACCAAAGCCACTCTAGCGCCTGGGGCAGAGGCCAAGGAGCCATCCCCAGCGCCGGGGCCATCTTTGCTCCAATGGAGCCTCGGCTGCGGGAGGGGAAGAGAGAGACAGAGAGGAAGGGGGTGGGGGTGGAGAAGCAAATGGGCGCTTCTCCTATGTGCCCTGGCCGGGAATCGAACCTGGGTCCCCCGCACGCCAGGCCGACGCTCTACCGCTGAGCCAACCGGCCAGGGCCTTAATGGACTTCTCATACCTGTATTCTTACACCTGCCTCTGCATTCAGTCTAACATGTCAGGTAACCTTCCAAAGACTCCACTGTGAAACAATGAGAGTGAAAAAGGCAAAGTTTTAATTAGTATCATTATGAATGATTTCACTGCAGACTCTGAAAGGATCTTCTTTTTTTTTTTTTTTTTTATATTTTATTTATTAATTTTTAGAGAGAGAGGAGAGAGAGAGAGAGAAGGGGAGGGAGGAGCAGGAGCATCAACTCCCATATGTGCCTTGACCGGGCAAGCCCAAGGTTTCGAACCGGCAACCTCAGTGTTCCAGGTCGACGCTTTATCCCACTGCGCCACCACAGGTCAGGCCTGAAAGGATCTTCTAAGATTCTGAGATCCCTAGGGCAGAGCTAACTGACCTACCACACGTTGAAAACTGCTGCTCCAAACAAATAGTTTCTTTTTTCTTTGATCCCTACAAATAACTTCGTTTCTTAGGACAACTGCCCCACTCTGCCTTCTGTCATAGCCTGTGGTGTGCCCCCCACCCCCTCCTAGGCAAGGCCCTTTCTTGCATGAGACAGATGGTACCCCTTCAGCCTTGTCCCTGAGTCTGACCTGACAGCTGGTGTGGGTGATGTCAGGAAACTCATGGAATTAATGCAGTGCTATTGGTTAAGAGCATAGGGTGGCACTTTTAACTCCTTCACCATTTGAGACTTATAGTCTTTTAAATAAATGAGACAGTTGCAACTTGATGTTAGCAGATGATAGATTTTTGTTTTTAAAATTAAAAATTGCTCAGCGGTAGAGCATCGGCCTGTCGTGTGGAAGCCCTGGATTTGATTCTTGGCCAGGGCACACAGGAGAAGCGCCCATCTTCTTCTCCACCCCTCCCTCTCTCCTTCCTCTCTGTCTCTCTCTTCCCCTCCCGCAGCCAAGGCTCCATTGGAGCAAAGTTGGCCCGGGCGCTGGGGATGGCTCTATGGCCTCTGCCTCAGGCGCTAGAGTGGCTCCTGTTGCAACGAAGCAAGCCCCCTAGTGGGCATGCCAGGTGGATCCTGGTCCAGTGCATGCAGGAATCTCTTTCTACTCCCTACTTCTCACTTCAAAAAAATTTTTTTTAAATTGCTTTTTAAAAAATGATAAAAGCAATGTTAAGTAGAAAAAAAATCAAGCAATATAGAAAAGTAAAAAGAAGAGAGTAAAGGTGTTTCAAATCTCAGCACCTAGTTGTAATCATTATCAGTATGTGGTAACTTCTTTCAGGTATTATTGCATGAAGTATGCATTCAGAATTCTTTAAGTAAACATTTTAAAAAAATTTTTATTTATTGATTTGAGACAGAGAAACATTGATTTGTTATTCCACCATTTATGCATTCATTGGTTGATTCTTGTATGTGCTCTGACTGGGAATCAAACCCACAACCTTGGCATGTTAAGAGGACACTCGAACCAACTGAACTATTCAGCTAGGACTCATCATACTTTTTACTGTAAATTCCTGACTTTTTATGAATTTGTAATATTCAGCCTTTAGTAGATCTTTGCCTATTGTGTACCAGCCTGTTTGCTGTGGATGACAATAAAAATTTCTCATATAAAGACCTTACTTAACTTAAATCAAGTAAAAGTGATCAGACACTTATCTACTTAAATAATAATAGAAAACAATTAGTGTTTTTGTCCTGGCCGGGTGCAGTGGATAGAAGGTAGACCTGGGATGCTGAGGACTCAGGTTCAAAACTCCAAGGTTACCAGCTTGAGCTCAGTCTCATCCAGCTAGAGCGTGGGATCATAGATATAACCCCATGGTTGCTGGCTTGAGCCCAAAGGTTGCTAGCTTGAGCCTAAGGTCACTAAAACTGCCACAACTACAAGTTGATTCTTCTCATATCTCTCCTTTCCTGTCTGTCTCTCTCTCTCTTGCTAAAAATATAAAATAACTAAATTAGTGTTTTGAAGAGGTGTTTTAAAGATTATACTTAGGCCTGGCCTGTGGTGGCACAGTGGGATAAAGTGTCGACCTGGAACACTGAGGTTGCCGGTTTGAAACCTTGGGCTTGCCTGGTCAAGGCACATATGGGAGTTGATGCTTCCTGCTCCTCCCCCTTCTCTCTCTCTCTCTCTTACTCCTTCTTCCCCCCTCTCTCTTTCCCTCTCTCTCTCTCTTTCCCTCTCTCTCCTCTCTGAAAATTGAATAAAGTCTTAAAAAAAAAAAGTAAAGATTATAACTTATAAAGAGTTGTGTGAGTTCAAAAAAGAGAGATACAGTATCCTAGTTTGGGAAAGAGGAAATATGGAATATGATTTGACGTGTATCTTGGAAGAGTTTAGCAGTCAGAGATGGAGCTAGAAGGACTTTGTGGATTGAGGAGATGGCATAAGCAACTGCAGGGATGGGGATTAGGGGGAACTGGAGGCATATAGAGAAAAGACCGTGTAGTTAATGAAACTAACAGTTAGTTAGTAGTATCCACTTTACATGAATTATTTCTTTATCTTTACTGCTCTGAGGTAGGTACTCAAGCTTAATCTGTTTTATACAAAACATAGGTTAAGTAATTTGTCTAGAATTATACAAGTATATGGTGGGGCCAGGGTTTGAAGTCCTTTAAACATATTCTGCAGGTATTTATTGAGAAGCATTGAAAGAATCTTGGACTGGAATGTGATGATGAGATCTGTGTTTTAGGAAGATTAATTTGGCATTTGGTATATATTTTTCTCAGTATAATTTCTTATACATATGTTTATGTTCTTGTTTCATAGTCCAGAGACATTAATTTTATAATTAGCATGCTATTTTATTGCATTCATGGGCCCTACTGTACTTACCTACTTTCCTTTTATTGGATTTTGACAGCAATATATAAAATGTTAGTGGTAGCTTGGTCTGAATGAATAATCTCATCATGGCATTGCATTTTTTTTTAATGTATTTTAGGGACAGCAACTGGATGTCTTATGGAAGTGTGTGTTGATTCAGTGGAGTCGGCTGTAAATGCAGAAAGAGGAGGTAAGAGAATTAGAGAATGAACAACAACTTACAGTCCTGTTAAGAGTCTGAAAATTGTCTTTCTGGTGGTAGTGCAGTGGATGGAGCCTGGACCTGAACACTGAGGTTGCCAGTTTGAAACCCAAGGTTGCAAACTTGAGCCCAAGGTGCCAGCTTGAGCCCTAGGTTGCCAGCTTGAGTAAGGGGTCGCTGGCTCGGCTTGAGCCTGAGGTCACTGGCCCAATCCCCAGTCAAGGCTCATATGAGAAACAATATACTCAACACACAACTAAGTAGAGCAATGAATTAATGCTTCTCTCTCTCTCCCTCCCTCTCCTTTCCCTGTGCTCTCTCTTCCTTTCTCTTTCTTTTTCTCTAAAAAATAAATAGTCTTTTTAAAAAAAAGTCTGAAATTGAGTATTGTGAACTGAACTTGGGAGCCTTTCTAATTTGGAAGGATACTAGTAATCCTTTGAAAACAATCCACGAAATAGAAGGCCTGGAAAACTGTGATCCACTCTTACTCCTCTAGTAGGTCACATTCTGAGTCAGTGTTCACAGTAACGGTGCTTATTCACCAACTTCTTTTTTTTAATTGAACTTAGCAAAGATTTTTTTCCAAACCATTGATTTAAAGGTGATTTTAGAGATTTGTTGCCATTTTCTTCATTAGGACTTTTATCTTTTGGCAAGGGGGGAAGAGAAGAGCGTCAACTCGTTGATCCACTTAATTGTGCCATTGATTGTTTCTCATATGTGCCCTGACTGGGGCTGGAACCAGCACCCTCAGGATTAAGCCTGAGACATCAGGATCAAGCTGGCAATCTTAGAATCAGCGACCCTGGGCTCGAGTTGGTGACCCTGGGATGCAGCTGGTGACCTTGGTGCTCCGGGATAATGCTCTATCCACTGCACCACTGGCCAGGGCCACTATCTTTTTTTATTTTTATTTTTACATTATTTTACCTCAAGGTTTCTTTTGCACTGTAAACTTTATTTATTTTTAAAGATTTTATTTACTGATTTTACAGAGAGAGGGGAGGAGGGTGGGGGATAAGACGTATCAGCTCATAGTTGCTTCACTTTAGTTGTTCATTGATTACTTCTCATCGGGCAAACCCTGGTTTTTGAACCTGTGACCTCAGCATTCTAGGTTGACACTCTATCCACTGTGCCACCACAAGTTTATAAGCCAGGCTATAAACTTGCTTTACGTAGAATTTCCCATTATTTCAGGATTGGAAAAAAGTGTTAACTTTTTATTATGGAAACTTTTAAACGTTTATAAAAGTAAACAGTGTAATGACTCCCCATGTACTCATTGCTTAGCTTCGCCCACTTCAGTACATGGCCAGTCTTTCTGTTGCCAGGTGAGGGGCAGGGGACGGTCTGCAAACTGTTTTGTAATAGACAAATTTATGGAGACAAAGTAGATTAGCAGTTGCCTACTACATTAGGGCTGAGGAACATGAGGAAAGAGGGAAGTGGCTGTTAAAAAGAGTGCAGGGTTTTGGGGGCAATGAAAATGTTCTAAAACTGATTATGGTGATGGTTGCAAAACTCTGAGTATACCAGCAACCACTGAACTGCACACTTTAAATGGGTCCATTGTATGGCATGTGAATTATATGTCAGTCAAGATGTTAATTTGAAAAACACAAACTTTTTTAACTTGTAGGCCATAACAAAAACTGTGGGTCTTTGGCCTATGGGCCATAGTTTGCTGACCCTGATCTGTGTAACTACCTTTCTTTTTCCACCCCTAGATTATTTTGAAACAAATCCCAGACATCATGTTATTTCATCCTCAAACATTTTAGTATGTGTCTCTAAAAGGACTATTTTTAAAAATAGTAATAACCGTAATATCACTAACATATTTTAAAAACAGTAATTCCTTTTTTAAAAAAAATTATTTTTGGCCCTGGCCTGTTGGCTCAGCAGTTGAGCGTCGGCCTGGTGTGCAGAAGTCCTGGGTTCAATTCCCGACCAGGGCACACAGGAAAGGCGCCCATCTGCTTCTCCACCCCTACCCCTCTCCTTCCTCTCTGTCTCTCTCTTCCCCTCCCGCAGCCGAGTCTCCACTGGAGCAAAAGATGGCCCGGGCGCTGGGGATGGCTCCTTGGCCTCTGCCCCAGGCGCTAGAGTGGCTCTGGTCGTGACAGAGCGATGCCCCAGATGGACAGAGCATCGCCCCCTGGTGGGCATGCCGGGTGGATCTGGGTCGGGCGCATGCGGGAGTCTGTCTGACTGCCTCCCCGTTTCCAGCTTCAGAAAATACAAAAAAAAAAAACCCCAAAAAACACTTTTACTTTAGTTTTATAATTTGATTTCTTCAGTTTAACACTCTTTGTGTTCTCTATTTGGAAATAAATATTTTTTTATTTTATTTTTATTTATTTTTTGAGAAAGAGAGAGGGGGGGAGAGAGGAACAGACAGACAGGAAGGAAGAGAGATGAGAAGCATCATTTCATTGGGGCACTTAATTTGTTCATTGATTGCTTTCTCATATGTGCCTTGACCCAGGGGCTACTGCCAAGCCAAAGACCACTTGCTCAAGCCAGTGACTTTGGGCTCAAGCCACCAACCCCACGCTCAAGTCATCAACCTCAGAGCTTTGAACTTGGGTCCTCAGCATCCTTGGCCAGTGCTCTATCCACTGTGCCACCACCTAATTAGGCTGGAAAAAAATATTGTTCGCTATTTAATAAGAGTTTATTTGGGGCAGTAATTTTTGAGCAGTAATTTATTTTTCTTAATTAAAACTTTTGTGCTGAGCAGTGCTTTTTTTCTTTTTCTCTTTTTTTAAATCACAGGTGCTGGTCGGATTGAATTATGTTCTGGTTTATTGGAAGGAGGAACCACACCCAGCATGGGTAAGTGTCCAGTTTTTGGATTGCCTGGAGATAATTGGTAATCTGTTTCATTGGAATCCTTTACTGATGTTACTAACATTTCATTGTTCTATGGATATTGTATCAGTAAGAAATGCGTAAGGTTGTAAATAAACTTGTCTATCAAAATGTGATCAAGTAGGGTTTTTTTTCCTTATATATCAAAAAATTGAGAGATAGGTAGTTACTCTTAGTATTGATTCAGTCGCTGTGCATTAATATTAAGGACCCAAGGATTTTTTATCTTTCCATTTTAGCATTTTCAGTTTACTGACTTTTCTTCATTTCCCCCTCTGGTCTGTGTGTTGTGGTCATACATTTTACTTCTATATGTGTTAAAAACTCCACACTGCGTTGTTGGTATTTTCATTGGGGCATTTTATTTGCACGTATGTATTACACTCCTAGAAGGATTCCAGGATTTTCCCTCCTGTGTGTTTTGGTGTTACTCCTTTGTGGCCTGCTGACGTTGTCAGTGCAGTGAAACCAAACTGACAGGCAGAGAGCGGATCAGTAGGCCATTTTTTAGATCTTTGAGTTATATCTGATCATTCCACACTTGTTTGACCTGCCTGTGAGGTTCACAACAGTTTTCACAGCTCTGCGATTTTTGTTTAAAGATTAAGTTATCTTTTAAAGAGATTGAGATAATAGGAGAACAACTACATATTTATCCATGTATAGTTACCATTTCTGGTGCTTTTATTTATTGAGTTCCTTGAGCTTCCAGCTCATATTTGCATCTTAATTAGTCTGATTCGTGTTTTTGTAGGTGTCCTTCGAGTAGTGAAGCAGTGTGTCCAGATCCCAGTTTTTGTGATGATTCGGCCACGCGGAGGTGATTTTTTATATTCAGATCGTGAAGTTGAGGTGATGAAGGCTGACATTCGTCTTGCTAAGCTATATGGTGCTGATGGTTTGGTATTTGGGGCACTGACTGAAGATGGACACATTGACAAAGAGCTCTGCGTGTCCTTTTTGGGTAAGAATTTGTATCTGAGACCAAAAAGCCTATAATGATGATTGCATTTAGTATTCCTTAATAAAGAAAACTGCAATCACAGAACTGACTTTTCAGTCACACCTGCAGGCACTTATACTAACCTGTAATAAACAGTAGTTATTTCGGTGTTTGGGCGGAGGGTATGTGTGGTATAGCCTTCCTGGCTCTTTAATTGCTGCAGATCAGGTTTTGCTATTGTTCCTAAAGGGTTTAAGGAAAGTTTACCTTGATTCCTTTAATAATTGCACCAAAAACCACAAAAGCTATTGCACTTGGTAAGGATGGGGAGATGTGGAGAGGACAGAAGCAAACTATTTCTATTACTAGGCCAAATATTTCTTGAAGATTCCCAGAGGAGTGATTAACAGGTATAATGCTGCCCTTAGAGTTGCTAGAGTATATAATTTTTATTTGGTGCCTCTAAGGAGTGGATGATCATTTTTTTTTTAATTTAAAAATCAAGTTAACGGAAACATAGGACTTTTGAATTTGGAAGGCTGCCATTTTATATTTAGTTTACTTAAGAGAAAAAGATATAAAAGATCCCATCTAACATGGAGAATTCTATCCATAGCAATCAGTGATGATCGCTTCACTCATGCTGTTATGTGATTTTCTTTTATAGCTCTGTGCCGTCCTCTGCCAGTCACTTTCCACCGAGGTGAGTCATTTCCATTTTAGAAGTTCTATTGAATAGTGTCAGTTTTCTAATTGGAACACAATTCTTTAGTGTTACAGTGTTATCAATTGGTTTCTTTATACTTATCTTGGGACTAACAGTTATAAATTTAGAAATGCACAATTTCTAGAATATATGAAGCATTCATTGTGAATTGTTAAAAGTAGACAATGGTAAAAAAAAAATAGGTGATGGTGGTGGTGTGATATAGTAGAGGAAGAGAGTAAGTATTACCTGTAAGTGTATGTAATTGTTACAACATTCTAAGCAAGAGTCCTGAGATTCACTTTTATTAGACTGCCTTAGGTCATATACAACCCCCAAAAGAATAAATTACTATGTCCAGTGAAATGAAATTTACTGCTTGGCTTAAGCTGGACAAGACGATTCTTGGAGCTAGGAGTAAAATTAGCTTTCCCAGAAAAAGATGTTTCATGGGCAGAGAGGGGTAGATATCTGAATAAGAATTGGATTCTGTTAGGAAGGAGGAAAGAAGATATAGATGTTAGATGGTCAGTGAACAGAAAGATGTTCACTATAGTACACAAAATTGCTTTTCATTATTGATAGCTTATCTACATCAGAATAATTTCTAAAATGTATCTAATTTCATATAAAAATACTTCTATGTAGCCTGACCTGTGGTGGCGCAGTGGATAAAGCGTCGACCTGAAACTCTGAGGTCACAAGTTTGAAACCCTGGGCTTGCCTGGTCAAGGCACATATGAGACTTGATGCTTCCTGCTCCTCCCCCTTCTCTCTCTCTCTCTCTTCTCTGTAAAATGAATGAAGTCTTATAAAAAGTACTTCTATCTATAAATCAGATAGTTATAATTTTCATATACTTTTGTCAAATGTTGGTGAAACGAACAGGTGTCAGTTTTGCCTTCAGAGGGCATTGCTATTGCACAATAAGTGTTCAGTACATTTCTTTTTTTTTTTTTTTTTAGAGAGAGAGACAGACAGGGACAGACTGACAGGAAGGGAAAGATGAGAAACATCAACTCATAGTTACAGCACTTTAATTGTTCATTGAGTACTTTCTCATATGTATCTTGATGGAAGGAGGGGGCTCCAGCCGAGCCAATGACCGCTTGCTCAAGCCAGTGACCTTGGGCTTCAAGCTAGCAACCTTGGGCTTTGAGCCAGCAACCTTTGGGCTCTGAGCCAGTGACCTTTGGCCTCCAAGCCAGCGACCATAGGGTCATGTCTGTGATCCCACACTCAAGCCGGCAACCCCACACTCAAGCTGGTGAGCCCACACTAAGGCCGGAGACCTTGGGGGTTTCGAATCTGGGTCCTCAGCATCCCAGGTCGATGCTCATCCATTGTGCCACTTCCTGGTCAGGCTCAGTCAATTTTTTATTACTTGATAGTATGCTTGAAAAATTGTCGAATGTTTTTCTGATCTTTTAAGTAAGGATTTAGAGATTAAAATAAGACTAGACACCAGCATTTGCATCCATTTATATAAACTAGAGGTAAAACATTTATTACTGTGTTTTTCTTTAGATGGATAGATAATACCACCAGAAAACTGTTTTCTTGACTTGCTATTTAGCATTGTTTCTCATTAACTAAAAGATGTTATATTGCATAAAAGTTAGAACTTTGAGGCCAGTCAAATAAAGTTTTTAAATATTAAAAATAATTTTAATTAGTAAACATTTATCTGGAAAAGATAATTTAAATTCAACATGCTAAATAATTCAAAATAAACTCATGTTGAATGTATTCTTTTGTTCTTAAACTAAAAATCATTTCAAATTTCTGTTCTTTTCCTTTGTAATTACAGAACTGACTTTTCAGTCACACCTGCAGGTATTTATACTAACCTATTATATATAAGTTTATTAAACTACACAACAAAAATATTTTAGTATTCCTTAAATTTTATATTGGCCTGGGTTCCACATCTTTTTCACGCACGTATTTAATGAGATAGTATGAGTGTGATCACTGATGAGAAAGTGCTGCCACCCAAAGGAAAATCTTCTGTAGTAGATTGAGCTGCCTCCATACACTCGGGTGGAAGTACGGGGCCTCGCAGCCCACCCACCACCTGTTAGAACTTCCATATCCTGTAGCAGTGCTGAGAACCAAAGCAGAAGTAAGTTTTCTCCTGGAGGTTCTTAGTGCTACTTTCCTCTCTGAGGAGGAGAGAAGTCTCTTAAAAAGTAAGATGGAGCCTGACCTGTGGTGGTGCAGTTGATAAAACATTGACCTGGAACGCTGAGGTAACCAGTTCAAAACCCTGCACTTGCCTGGTCAAGGCACATATGGGAGTTGATGCTTCCTGCTCCTCCCCCCGTTTTCTCTCTCTCTTTCTGTTTCTCTCTCCTCTCTCTCTAAAAATGAATAAATAAAATTTTAAAAAAGAAAGTAGGATGGAACTGAAACCTCATACAGTCTGTTGTAAACAACTGTTTTTGTACTGCGAGCCTTGAGTATGTACAGTGAGCCTTGAGCCAGGGTAAGTAGATTAGTATAAAATATTAGTCAATAACAAGGATGTGAACCAAGACATTTTCTAGACTGGTGAGTAATGTTTCACTCTACTTGTTTAGTTTGTCTAAAGCCTTAGGGCTGAATTTCCCAAATTTGAGTTACTTGCCTATCACATTTACCATTTTACCATACCTGATTGCTACCTGTGCAAATTTATTTAACAATTTTCTTAAATTCTAAATAAATTTATTTTAAAGAGAAACTTTATAATGAACGAAAAATGGAAACTTTTTCTCTAATCTGCATTTAAGTAAACACATCTATTCAAATGTGTACCACCTAAATCAGTGGTCCCCAATCCCTGGGCCGCGGACCGGTACCGATCCGCAGAGAAAGAATAAATAACCTACATTATTTCCGTTTTATTTATATTTAAGTCTGAGTGATGTTTTATTTTTAAAAAATGACCAGATTCTCTCTGTTACATCCGTCTAAGACTCACTCTTGACGCTTGTCTCAGTCATGTGATACATTTATCCGTCCCACCCTAAAGGCCGGTCCGTGAAAATATTTTCTGACATTAAACCGGTCTGTGGCCCAAAATAGGTTGGGGACCACTGACCTAAATGATCATGCATACCACCAGTTGTATGCATACTGTAGTGTGTTGTAAACTGGGTCTTAGGAAGAAAAGAGCCCTGATTTGTAGCATTTGTTGACTTCTGTAGTTTAACTGCCCCTACCCTAAGTGATTTTAAGCTCCTAATGATTAATAATCATGCCTGCAAAATTTCTGAATATTTAACAATTGGCTCTAGCAAGCCAGTACAAGCCAAGTCCAGCACACCACTGAGTATATAATACATTTTAGAAAGCATGGTATTAGTGATATCTATTCAAAATTCAAATCAATTTTATTTATTTCAGCCTTTGACATGGTTCATGATCCAATGGCAGCTCTAGAGACTCTCTTAACCTTGGGATTTGAACGAGTATTGACCAGTGGATGTGACTGTTCTGCACTAGAAGGGCTACCTCTAATAAAGCAACTCATAGATCAGGTACACAAATTTGTCTCTTTCCTTCCTAATACTTTTATGGTTACTCCTTATATTCTGCTATTCAGCTAGGTTGTGAAGCTAAATATTACTGACATCGTGTTTACTCTATAGGAAAAAATAGGTATGCAATAAAATATTTATATAATTCTTGTTTCTTTCACATGAGCATTTTTAGTAACCAAGGCCTCCCCTCCCCTTTTTTTTTAGCAAGAGAGAGGGACAGACAGAAAGGGAGAGAGATAATAAGCATCAATTCTTTGTTGCAGCACCTCAGTTGTTCATTGATTGCTTTCTCATATGTGCCTTGACGAGGTGAGGATTGGCTACAGCAGAGCGAGTGACCCTTGCTCAAGCCAGTGACCATGGGGTCATGTCAATGATCCCACGCTCAAGCCAGTGACCCCACGCTCAAGCTGGTGAGCCCGTGCTCAAGCCAGTGACCCCACACTCAAGCCAGCAACCTCGTGCCTAAGCTGGTGAGCCTGTGCTCAAGCCAGCAAACTTGGGGTTTCAAACCTGGGTCCTCTGTGTCCCAAGCCAACACTCTATCCACTGTGCCACTGCCTGGTCAGGCACCAAGGCTCTTAAAATCAGATTATAGACAATGCCTAAGGATCTTATCTAAGTAGGTGACCAGAGCAAATTTTACTTTTTCTCTGCCATCAGCATTGCCTACTTTAAAGCCACATCATCTCAATGGCAGTATGAGTATACTCAGGGGTCCCATATAAAATTTGAAACAATTATCATTTTTAGGCAAAACTGAAATTATATTTTTCTGTCATTTCTTTCTATATATCATGACAGGAGGAAATACAGTGTTTTTCTCTTGGATGCCCTGCAACGTTAGCATCATTTGTAGAGCAGTTGGAATATGGCTTTGTAATTGGGGCCTGTCTATATTTTTCTGGCATCAGTCCAGAGGCATTCTAAGTTAGTGAGTATGGACTTTGAGAAGAAAGAATTTTGGGTTTGAGACTCAGATTTGAAATTTACTTGCTCTGTAATGTTGAGTGGATTACTTACCTTTTTTTTTTTTAATTTTTTATCCAATAGCATTGACTTTTATTCATTCATGTTAAGTCACCTGAAATGATATGTTTGCATTTAAATGCTCATTAATGTAAATGGCTGAACAAATCCATTTCAATGAATACTCAATATCCCACACAGTTAAGTCACTTCAACACAGCCTCATGACAACTCCCACACCAAAACAGTACTTTATTTTATAAATTTAACCCATTATTACTCCCATATTATGGTTTGTTTTTAGCTGTCAAGTGTACAAGGTGAAGAAAAAATTTAGTTTGAAGGGGGTTGCACCTGGAAAATAAAGTTCTTAAACTCCATACACATGTTTAAAACTGCGGGGTCCAAAGTCCATCTATGAACTCCAGGGTTGCCAGTATCATGTGCAGCGTATTAAAGCTATACTATCTGGATAGCTTATTCTGCATAAATCAGGTCAATCAATGTGTCAGCCTGTAACAGACTGGGCACTTTTAACTGAACATGGCAAAATATTCACTCTTTTGAAGTTTACATCATCATTTGATGTCAATGAAGCAAATCCCAACAGTATATACAAAAACAGCCTTGCGTTTACAAAAGATTGTTTCCCATACTGATTAATCCAGGCAGCTAACTCATTAGTTTATGCAACTTTGTTGAAGAAAAATAAATCAATTACTAGCAGAGCTATTAGTTGATCACTCATCCATTGACAACTTGCATCATTTATTCAGTGCTGTATTAAACACTATATTGGAAGATAGATTAACTAATAGCTCCAAGCCTCCTAACAATTTAAATGAAAATTACAAAAATGTTTGAGACCCTATTTTGGAATACAAAGGGTGTTTGACTTCCAATTTCTATTCTCTGTAGAACAAGAACAGGTCATTCCTTTATTGACATGCATAAAATACATCACATTTTCTGTTCTGCTGATGCTATAAATTCAATACCAGTTCTCCAGCCACATCAGTTATGAGCATAAAGTATATCATGTAACCTCAGAACTCTAACAGTGGAAGGCTTAAACAGAATGGATGCTGCTAGAATAATGCTGCTTCCTTTGATGCGACAACTGAGCATCCATCTCCCTCCCCCTCAGATGATTTCTTCAGCATGTTAGAGCAGTGAGGAATGGTTTTAGTCTCATAACCAAGTTAGAGTGAAGACATTGGCCACATAATACACATGCTCCATTTTTTAAAAAATTCTGAATCTTGGGCAACTGTTCTCTTGTAACTACTTTACAGTTTCTAAAAGCAGTTATTGTCCAAAGCTGGAAGAACTTAAGTCCTCCATGTGAATGAATGGAGGGAGGTAAACAAAAAATAAAATTAAAAAATATGAGGTCTGATAGGGGAGCAGCCGGATAAGAAAATCAAAAAAGGAACAGTAATTTAAAGTTTATTCCAGCTATAATGCAGGTTATTCTGACTTTAAGGTAGCATCACATGGCATACTTCTGAGTCCATTCCCGAGATATTCTGTTGTACTTACCTCTGTTTTATAGATCCGTGCAATCTCTGGCACTAGGGGGTCATCTGGGTTTGGATCACAGAGCAGTGAACAAATGGATAAAAGAACTTTAGAAATAGTTAAAGCAGGAGACCACTGTGATCTTAGAATATTGAGACAAATGCTGCCATTACTGTTAATATTTGGATGATAAATTCTTGTTGTAAATGTAACCTTAGGTGGTTTGAAGGGGTAGTCTGTAGGAAAATAAATTGTCAAAAAGAATACATCGCCTTGATATGGGCTGTCATTAGGTCCCATAATTGTGGCTTGCCAATGAAACATATCATTCCCAACTGGACCTGCAGAACATTGTGCTGGAGGGTCACGGGCCAAATCACTAAGTTCCTTATTAATCCGTTTCAGCGCCATAGTCTGTGCTTTGAGTCCGGCTCCTCACTATCTCGGTGTGTGCTCAAAAGTCCGGCCAAAACTCTTGATTATCCCGGCAGCAGGGAAGGATTGTCTCTTCGTCTCACACCCGCTCTGCCAGACACAGGCGCTTGGTATTGAGGCGGATCTCGCGATAACCTTGTGGCTGGCTTCTGGATTACTTACCTTTAAACCTTGTTTTCCTCAAGTGTGAAATTGAGATAAGTTTAATATTTCCTAATTAAGGTTGCTCTAAGGCAGGGGTCTCAAACTCAACTCAGCATGTGGGCCGCAGAGCAAGATCACAGCCGTTCGGCGGGCTGCACTAGGTCTACAAAAGGCAACTGTTATGCAACACTTTTCTTGAACTTCGTGGATTAGTCTGCGGGCCGCATAAAATTGTTCGGCAGGCCGCGAGTTTGAGACCCCTGCTCTAAGGGCTGGTAGAGATAAGATATCTAAAAGCCTTAGCACAGGGCTTCACATATAAAACATTTTAATACATATTAGTTTCTATTATTATTACTACTGCTTTTATTAATAGTATTATTTAGTGCTTCTGGGTAGACATCTGCACACCTGCTTATGTTTGCTTTCTATAACCATGAAAATAATTTTTAGAAATTTTGCATAAGGATCTGATGTGATTTTGTTAGTCTGGAGTTTACAAATTCCAAAACTTTTACGAATATTTATTAAGTATGTAGTAGGTACAGGGCCTTGTATTATGGTGATGGCCAAGGGGCATGTGTTTGTGTGTAATTGTTGCCCTTACAAGCTAGTGCACAGTAGGCACTTTTAATAGAGCAAGCAGTTTTCTTTTTCTTTTTCTTTCTCTTTCTTTTAAGTGAGAGGAGGGGAGATAGAGACAGACTCCTGTATGTGCCTCGACCGCTATCCACCTGGCAACCCCCATCTGGGGCCAATGCTGGAATCAACTGAGCTATCCTCAGTGCTTGAGGCCGACACTTGACCAACAGAGCCACTGGCTGTGGGAGGGGAAGAGGGAGAGCAGGGGGAGAGCGAGGAAGCAGATGATCGCTTCTCATGTGTACCTTGACCAGGGATTGAACCTGGAACATCTGCATGAGAGGCCGAAGCTCTATCCACTGAGCCAACCAGTCAGGACAAACAAGCAATTTTCATAAAATGCTATAAAAAAGGTACTGTGGAAGCACATCGGAGAGGAATTAACTCAAGATTTGGGGATGGGGGTTGGCAGTAGTTAGCTTCCCAGAAGAAAAGACATCTACACTGCAGTGTCTTACTCATTTGAGAGATGATGAGGAGTTATCCATGTAAAAGGGGGTGGAGGAAAGGGAGATGGGGAAATGCTCCATGTAGAAGAAATGGTTTGTGCAAAGAAGTGGAAACAGAAGTGAGCATAATTTATGACACTGAAGAATTACTGTAATGTTGAATGTGAAGAGAAAAATACTGTCCAGAGTACTATTTAAGAGTTTGTATTTCATCCTTGGTATACTTGGGAAGTCTACAGGGTTTTAGTGGTATGGGTAATTTTTTTTAAAGACTTTATTTATTCAACTTTCAGAGAGGAGAGACAGAGAGGAAAAGAGGGGGGGGGGGGAGGAGCAGGAAGCATCCCCATACGTGCCTTGACCAGGCAAGCCCAGGGTTTCAAACTGGCGACCTCAGTGTTCCAGGTCGACACTTTATCCACTGCGCCACCACAGTTCAGGCTATAGGGTTTTAAAGTAGAAGAGTTGATGAATCAGGTTACCATTTGAACATTTTTCCTTACCATGTAATAGAGAATAATTGCCATTGTCACATATTGCTTTTCAAAATCTGTGTGTGTGTGTATGTAAGAGATCTATAATTTAATTGTTGGCAGGAAGAGCTGGGCTGAGTATTATACACTTTTTAAAAAAATAAAAATTATATATATTTAAGGTATATAACATGTTTTGCTATACATATAATAAAATGATTACAGTCAAGCTCATATTTGTTTATATAGTTAGTGTGTGTGGGTTTGTGTGTGAATGGGGAGTGTACCTGAAATCTACTCTCAGCAAATTTTCAGTACTATTCAGTATGGCATTATTAACTCTATTATGCTTTCCTCATCCCTCAAAGTTCTTCTGGCTGGTCTAATAATCAAATAGGTATGAGACAGACTAGCAAGAGAAAATAACCAAATTTAATACATACCATATTTCCCGATGTGTAAGACATTCCCATGTATAAGACACACCTTAATTTGGGGGCCCGAAATTTGGGAAAAAAATGTATTAATAAAGTTATTGAACTCAAATTTTATTCATCATAAAATTCATACAACTTCTTATCACTGTCAAAACTCCCATCCATTAGCTTGTCCTCGTCTGTGTCTGATGATGAATCACTGTCTTCAACAATGAGCACAAAAACAAGCGTGAAAAAGCAGGAAATGCAAATTTAAAAATCTACAACCACTATATAAGACATACTCAGTTTTTAGACCCCAAATTTTTCCCAAAAAGGTGCATCCTATACATGGGGAAATACAGTACATATGTATGGGAACCCCACCTACATGAGGGAGTCAGAGATCCCACATGCAGGAGAGCTTCAGAGGTAGAAAGGGAACATGGGCCTGACCAGGCAGTGGCGCAGTGGATAGAGCGTTGGACTGGGATGCAGAGGACCCAGGTTCGAGACCCCGAGGTCACCAGCTTGAGTGCGGGCTCATCTGGTTTGAGCAAAAAGCCCACCAGCTTGAACCCAAGGTCACTGGCTTGAGCAAGGGGTTACTGGGTCTGCTGAAGGCCCGCCGTCAAGGCACATATGAGAGAGCAATCAGTGAACAGCTAAGGTGTTGCAACACACAATGAAAAACTGATGATTGATGCTTCTCATCTCTCTCCGTTCCTGTCTGTCTGTCCCTGTCTATCCCTCTCTCTGACTCACTCTCTGTCTCTGTTAAAAAAAAAAAAAAAGAAAGGGAACATGGGTTATATAAGACATACTGAGCTAATAATGCACCTTGGGGGCTTCAAGGGTCATGGCAGGATGGTAAGAACAGAGGTTTAGTAAGTTGAACTTTGCCCTTTCTATAGCTAGGTCAAAAGAAAATATCTCTGGTAGTAGCTTATTATGGGCAAGGCCCCTAATTAATGTTCTTCTAAATAGTTGAAGGGAGGGGCAGGAGTTAGAGGGAGCTGCTAAAAGTCATGTAGCTTGCAGTAATCGACATACCACTAAGTCACATCTTGGGGTGACTTGTTCTGAACCCCCACAATGCTCTCCATTAGAGCTCTAGACTTGCTCATTCTACATAACTGAAGCTTTGAACCCTTTGACAGCCATCTCCCTGTTTCCTCCAGCTCCCCTCCCCTAGTCACCACCATTCTCCTCTCTGCTTCTGTGTATTCAGCTTGTTTAGAATCCACATATAAGTGGGATCATGCTAACTTTATCTTGAAGTAATTACCTTCAAGATATACAATATACTGGTTAAAGCCTACCTGGGCTTTGGGGTTAGAAGGTCTGTGTTTTAGTCCTAGTTTTGCATCTTATTTATAGTGACCGTGGAGAAATTAGTTAATCATCCTCAACTTTAGTTTCCTCCTCTACAAAGTTAGTATAATAATGGTAGCTACCTCCTAGAATAGTTATGGATTACTTCAGATAATAGTGCAATGTGTGACAGTGCTTTAAATTGTTAAATTACTTTAATAACCTTAGGCAAGCATATAGTTCTAAATAATCCAAAAAAGTGATAGAACTAATCTCTTAAAAGTATCATTTGTCTGTAGGGTTTTTGGTTTTTTTTTTTTAATTTATTGGGGTGACACTCACTAACATAATTATTCAGGTTTCAGATACCCAATTCTACAGCACATCTCTGTACACCATATTGTGTATTCACCCCGCCAAGTCAAGTCTTCATCCATCACCATTATTGCCCCCAGAACCTTCCCTGACTCCCAGCAATCAATCACCCCACTCTTGTGTCCTTAAGTCATTTGTCTGGGTTGTAGAAAGCTTTCACTTAGAAGAAACAGTTAAATGTTACCTTTCTCTCCAAAAATCATTTAAGCTTTTTAGGTAAACATTTTGTTTTATGGATGCTTCCTTTAGTACATTTGAGAATACTAAAGTCTTGTTCCACTTATTTCTCTAACAATTACTAAATTTTATGAAATAGCCCCTCCCCTTTTACTTTACAATACCTTGCTTAATTTCTTTTCCCATTGTACTTACTGCTACCTGAAATTTTATTATATAAATATACCTGTCTGTTGTCTGTCTTCTCAAACTTGTAAACTTCGTGAAAGTAGGAACTTTCTCTGGTTCACCATGTCAGGGAAGAAAAACTTTTTCTTTATCCTCTATGTTCAGTATTTGAGGGCCTGCAAATTAAACTGACAGAAGACAGAGTAGCAAGGAAAAAAAACCCAGATTCTGATCACATAGGTATTTATGTATGAACATTCACAAAGAAATGTGATTCAAAAAGGTGCTTGGAATTTGGGGCTTCTGTACCATCTAAGAGGAGGAGGGAAAGAGCACTTAGGAACTTAGAAGAAATAGAAAAGGCACTTAGGAGAAAACAAATGGCTTTTTGGAAAGATAAATGGACCCTTAGAGAATAAATAGTAGATACAGTTTTATAACAATGTCTGTTTGGGTGTAATACTGATTAGTTGTTCCCACGGAGGGGATTTATGGCAATTAAGTTCTAATTTTTTTAGTTCTTTGGGAAGCTCTACTTTTAAGCATGTAAGGAATCCAGAACTCAAATGCCTTCACTCAAAATAATTTTTATGCCACAGTGGCATATTCTGGACCCCTTTAGCCACAGTACTTACCATGCCTAGAACAGTGCCTGATACATAGTAGGAACTTAATAAGTATTTGATACATGGACGGACAGATGAGTAAATGACATTTTATTTATTTATTTTTGAGAAAGAGATATGAGAAGCATCAACTCATTGTGGCACTTTAGTTGTTCATTGATTGCTTTCTCATACATACCTTGACCAGAGGGCTCCAGCCAAGCCAGTGACCCCCTTGCTCAAGCCAGCGATCTTGGACTCAAGCCAGCCACCTTGGGCTTCAAGCCAGAGACCTTAGGATCATGTTAATGATCCCACGCTCAAGCCAGAGACCTTGTACTCATGCTGGCAAGCCTGCGCTCAAGCCGGCACCTTGGGGTTTCAAACCTGGGACCTCAGCATCACAGATCAATTCTCTATCCACTGTGGCACCACTGGTCAGGCGAGCAAATGATATTTGATAAATACTTTCATAATAAGGTCAATTTGGTTAAGGGTTAAAGAAAATTGTTCAAAGGGGATTCTCTGAAAAATCTAAAATCTACAGATTTTCATAGAATAATATTTACATATAATCTTTTTTGCTAATTTTGGAGCTATTTTTCCAAAATGACATATAACCTAGCTTCCATGAGAAATTGTTTACCTGTTCAGTGACATATATGCCAGAAGTTAAGGTGTGAGGTCACTTTTGATCATTTTATTGAAGTTCTGTTACTTAAATTCTAGTCTGGGGGGTTCTAATTTTGCATAGTATAGGATACAATTTGTTGTTGACTCATACTGTACAAAAGAGTATGGGGTTTTATTATACCTTAATATTGTAACATGTAACTTTGTATCAGTCCATTTTTTGTGATGACCACTCTTTTCAAGTCATTCATTGGTCTCTGTTAACCTTTTTTGCACCAACTAATCATTTCTTACCCTCACTGTCTTTAAAAAGTTTTTGGAATCCTTTTAGGTGTCTTCTACAATATGTCTGGCTCTTGGGAGCTGCCTTAGAATTTGTTGCTTTGCTATATGAAATCCTCAAAGGCCAATCATATTGAACATTCTCCTTAACTTTACACTGATAGTTACTTAGAGCTCATTAAAGTATTTGATAAGTGAGGACAAAGGTTGTTTCTCCCTCTACTAATGACTATCTCTGTTCTCTTCCCTACTGTTATTACCTTCTTTTCACTGCTTTTATGCTATCTCTGCTTTTAAGACTTTCTGCCCTGCTCCTTTTTTTTGCTTTTATTTCTGGAGTTAGTCAATTTTATTTTCTTCTTTTGGTTTCTGTTTTCTTCTGTCCTTTTATATCCTCTTCCTTCTTTACCCTCCTGCCCCTCTTCTCACACTGGCCATGGTACCTATTTTTATCTTCTCCCCATTTCTCTTCCCCACATTAAGCCCATCTTTCGTTTACTCATTTTTGTCTTAACTGGTTCTGATGTAGATTAAGTATTTTTTTCAATATTAATTAATTATATACACACACACACACACTCTATACACACAGAGACATTAGTTGAATGTTTTTTAATTTTATGGAAAAAGAAACCAAGTTATGGGTGGTTCTTAACTGAATTTTTTTGTTGTTCAATAGCACTTAATAGAAGAAAGATTGTCTACCCAACCCTGAGTTGAATAGAGTATAGGCTGAGTGTACACATAACCTGAATAGTTGAGGCAAAAGACTTAGAATTGTGTTGGGTTGGCAGGATTGGCTGGTCTAGTATTAAAAACCCATCTCGGACTCAAAATAAATTTTTTAAAAATCAGGGAATCCACATGTAAAAAAATTAAATTTGCCTGACTGGTGGTGGCGCAGTGGATCAAGTATCGACCTGGAATGCTGAGGTTGCTGGTTCAAAACCCTGGGCTTGCCTGGTCAAGGCACATATGGGAGTTGATGCTTCCTGCTCCTCCCCCTCTTCTCTCTCTCTATTTCTCTCTCTCTCTCATCTCTAAAATGAATAAATAAATAAAAATAATTTAAAAAATTAAATTTATATATAAAGGTTAATTTATTTTTTATTTTTTCATTTATATGAGAAAGAAAGAAGGGAAGGGGGAAAGATAGTGAAGCATCAACTTTTTGCTCCATTTAGTTCTTCCCGTTTTGTTGTGCACTCATCGGTTGCTTTTCACATGTGCCCTGACTGGGGATCTAACCCACGACCCCAGCATGCCAATATGATACTGTATCCGTTGAGCCACCCGGCCAGAGTTATAAAGATTTCGTTCTGCAAATTAATGAACCTGACATAATATGTAATTTTTATTCTGTCTTTGTTACCTATCTACTACTAGTAGTTCCACTAAGTATGCATTATAATGGGATGATTTCCTTTTGCCTTTCAGTGATATATCACCAAAGTTTATTTAGGAAATATGATGGAAATTGGAATAAAAGTAAGGCAATTTCAATACCTATTTTCTAGAATTATGATAAATTAAATCAATTCATGTAGTCCAATTTTATTACTTAAAACCCAAGTAAATGGACCTATGGTTTTATTTAATTGATATAGAAAGCTAGAAAATTTAGTTGAGGATACAAAATTTGAGTCGATTTTTTTTCCAGTAATTTACAGTTACACTACGTTCTTTCTTTCCTGCTGAAATCTGTTTAAGCTCACCTACTTCCATCCCATCACATACCAAGAATTCAGATTAGTGTTATTTTCCAGTAATAGCTTTTCTTAAGGAGGTATTATTGATTACTCAGTATTTATATTGTATTCTTCTGTTATTTGTGTTCATAACAGTACACGTTTTAGAAGTAATACCATGAAGTAACTGGATGGAAAGGCTTACTATGCTGAACATCTTACTGAAGACCCCAAAGAAACAAAAAAAACTATTGAAAATTAAATACTAATAGTAATTTTTAAAATTTAATATACTTATGTTTCTGTTTTTACCACCTTATTATCTCATTGAGAGAAAGGTTAAAATTTACTTATTTTTTCTTTTTTCAGGCAAAAGGCAGGATTGTGGTAATACCAGGTATTTATTTATCTATCCATTCACTAGTGTAACACTGAATTGTAGTGGAGGAAAGGCAGCGTGGGAGAAAGTTTTAGTACATGATGCTCAGAAAGAAGAATATATGTATCATTTGATAAAAATGTTCAAGATTGATAGATCTCTGCTAGAATTTAAAATGTTACATAAAGAGGAAAACATTCTAGCAAGGGTAAGCTCAGAGAAAAAGCAAAAAAAATAAAGGTAGATTAGAATTGGACTTTCTCCGTGTTTGTTCTACCATAATTATTTTGTGAATGTGGATGTTCATCTCTGGTGAGGCACACCAGATTTGCTGCTACACTGTGGTAGGGCCAAATGTCCAAGTTGTTAAAAAGGTGTGAGTAAACATCCCTGGATAAATATAATACTTAGTTCTTGAAAATCTCTGATCAACAGATTCTTCCTTGTAGTCAGAACAATAGGAGCATGTGTTCCTGACAATGAGATCAATTAAGTACATAATGGCTTATTAGAAATGAGCAATTTTTAAAGAATTAGATACGGCAACCTAGAATCAGAGGGAGGCAAATATAATGACTATCTTAATTATTTCTTATTAAATTTCTCAAATATATGAGTAGAAAATAGCATGTTCTTATTCCATAGATTTACTATTTCATAACATTTGTCTCATCTTTTCTTCCTTCTAGGTATTTTAAAGTTCAGTTAAAGATATCATGATATTTTATCTTTATGCATCTTAAAAAATAAGAAGAGCATTGTAGTATAATTACAATACCATTATATTTATCAAAATAAACACCAAGGCCCTGGCCGGTTGGCTCAGCGGTAGAGCGTCAGCCTGGCGTGCGGGGGACCCGGGTTCGATTCCTGGCCAGGGCACGTAGGAGAAGTGCCCATTTGCTTCTCCACCCCCCCCTTCCTCTCTGTCTCTCTCTTCCCCTCCTGCAGCCAAGGCTCCATTGGAGCAAAGATGGCCCGGGCGCTGGGGATAGCTCCTTGGCCTCTGCCCCAGGTGCTAGAGTGGCTCTGGTCGCAGCAGAGCGACGCCCCAGAGGGGCAGAGCATCGCCCCCTGGTGGGCAGAGCGTCGCCCCTGGTGGGCGTGCTGGGTGGATCCCGGTCGGGTGCATGCGGGAGTCTGTCTGACTGTCTCTCCCCATTTCCAGCTTCAGAAAAATACAAAAAAATAAAAAATAAAATAAAAAAAAATAAACACCAATTCTTTAATACCATTTACTATTCAATCAATACTCTACTTTCTCTAGTTGTCCCCAGAATGTGTTTTATAGCTGATATGTTCAAATCAGGATTCTTTCAAAAAATAAGTATTGCACTTAGTTGTTATTTTAATATTTTTTTAATATAGAAGTTTTCTTTTTCTTGTGTTTTAAAAAATGAAATTTAAATTGTTTGGACCACCTACCCTATAAGATGTCCTACTTTCTGGATTTATCAAATTGTTTCCTTTTCTTATTGTTTAGTTTGTATTTCCTAGCCTCTGCATTTCCTATAAACTGATAGCTGAAAGTAAGGCTTGATTAGATTCTGGTTAAATATTTTTGATGAGAATACTTCATGGGTGATACTGTATATATCTTAACACATCAGAAGGCATGCAGTGTCTGATTGTCTCACTACCAGTGATGCCAAGCCTGACCAGGAATCAAAATGCCACATAAATGCCAGCTTTTAAAAAGAGGCCAGATAAAGGGACAATGTTAGAAATTTAGGAAAGTTTTAACCTGTAGCAAGTCCCTGAAACAGTAAATAGAAAGTACGTTATCTGTCAAATTGAGACCCTTTATTAATTAATCAGGGACTGTTCAAGAGACTTAACTGAGTTTAATGCAATTCCATTTAAGACTAATTTTGACAACTAATAGCCAGATGTAGACATTGTTAATATAAGATTGCCTTTGCTTATTATGTAATTATTAAGTTATCTGCTATGTGCAATGCATTACTTGGGATTCAGAGTTATACAAGAAACTACTTCCTCAAGAGGCCAATAGTCTTAGGTGAGAAGACACTGAATACAAAAAATTTTTGTGGTTATTTAATAAACCTTACGAAGAACATGATAATTATATGCCAGGTTCTGTGGTAGATATGAAAAGAAAGAAATGAATATGGAGTGATCTTTTTACTGGAGGAGCTCACAGAATAGATCAATAAACAATTACAGTTTCATTAAAATAAGTAGCAACAGCCAAAATTCCTAGATAAATAAAACTGAATGCCTAATGAGTATTTATCATTGAGATATATAAAGATAAGTAGAACATAGTAGTTTCCTTCTAGGGACCTTCCAAAATGAAGTTTACAACATATTTAGGCCCCAGTTTCTTCATCTGTAGAGAGAGGATATTGAACTAATTGTCTTCTTAGGTTCCAGCTGTAAAGATGTATTACTCTGTATTTGGAAAATGTATTAACTATGTCCTAAAGTTGCTGAGAACTGGTTTCAGTAGTTAGGTATCTTATGTGATAGAAGGAAATAACTTATTTGTGTTTCAATCCTTATAATAGGCAGATATCGCTCTTTTATTGGTGAAAAAAATTGAGTCTCAGTGGTTTAAAATAATTTATGTAAGATCACATAGCTGAGAAGAATTACATTGGTGAAATCAGGATTCCAATCTAAATCTGACTTCACAGTCTGTATTCTTTTTACTTCTTAGGGCTCAGTGATGTTAAGGTACCACTAAGAAAGAGAACGTTAATGAACCCAAGTGTATGTGAAGTCAGGTTACTTACTTAAGCAGCTTGAACAGCTTGAGTTACAAAGTACATATTTTATCAGTCATTAAAAATATTTATTGAATACTCATATATTAGGAGACAAGGATATAAAAATGAATAATCTAATTTTATGTTTATAATCTGATATCAGTTGAGAATATTATTCTTTATAAATATAGAGTTTGTCAAAACAAATGAGTCATCATAAAGTACTTGACTGTGCAGTTTTAATAAAGTAGATTCAGATTCTTTTGTGAAATGAAACAAAAAAATTGATATCATAGTGAATAAACTGTATAACACCTGGCCTTAGAGGGCTTGCAGCCGTCCCACGAGCGGGCTCCTCCTGCAAGGGTGGGGCAAAAGCCTGAAATCAGGCAGAGACCTGCAGCTGAGCAAAGGTGCTCACCCCTGCCCTCAGGGCCGAACATAACACCACCCGCGGGGGCGGGGTGAAGGGCAAGTCCACCGAAGCTTGTATACCCGAGCATGTGATCACAACCACTCCCGTGAAGGAGAGGCAGAAACCACAGCAACAGCCCCAGTGGGCAGGCACTGGCAACGCCCATACCTGAATGCCCTAGGCAGCAACAGCAGAGGGGGTGGTGGGCCTGCAGACAGACCACACCTAGGGAACACAGAGGACACACCCAGTGGACTCCAGTGGCCAAAACCTTCTTTTACACAGACAAATGAGAAGGCAGAGAAATGCAACACAAATGAATCAAGAGAAATCCCCAGAAAAGGACCTGAATGAGTCAGATATAACCAAATTACCAGATGCAGAGTTTAAAATAACAATTGTTAGGATGCTCAAAGAACAACAATAGATAGTCATTACGAACACCTAAATAGATAGCAAATACAAAAAAGGACATTGAAATAATAAAAAAGAATCAGTCAGAAATGACATATATCAGAAGTGAAGAACACAATAGAAGGAATTAAAAGCAGGATGGATGAGGCTGAGAATCGAATCAGCGAGTTAGAGGATAAGATAAATAAAGGCACAGAAGCAGAGCAGAAAAAAGGAAAGAGACTCAAAAAGTCTGAGGAAACTCTAAGAGAGCTCTGTGACAACATGAAGAGAAATAACATCCACATCATAGTGGTTCCTGAAGAAGAAGAGAAAGAACAAGGGATAGAGACTTTGTTCAAGCATATCATAGCTGAAAACTTCCCTCAATTAAGGCAGGAAAACATCTTACAAGTTCAAGAAGCACAGAGAAATCTACACCAAGACATATCATAATTAAAATACCAAAGCTAAATGATAAAGAAAATATTAAAAGCTGCTAGACAAAAAAAGACTATCACTTACAAAGGAGCCCTCATAAGGATGACTTCCGACTTCTCAACAGAACCACTTGAGGCCAGAAGGGAATGGCAAGAAATATTCAAAGTAATGCAAAACAAGAGCCTACAACCAAGACTACTTTATCCAGCAAGGCTATCGTTTAAAATTGAAGGAGAAATAAAAAGCTTTCCAGACAAAAATAAAACTCAAGGAATTCACTACAACCAAACCAATGCTGCAAGAAATACTAAGGGGCCCATTATAAACAGATCAAAGAAGAAAAAGAATATAGCAAAAGAGGAATACAGTTTTTTGTTTGTTTGTTTGTTTTTCTGTATTTTTCTGAAGCCGGAAACGGGGAGAGACAGTCAGACAGACTCCCGCATGCGCCCGACCAGGATCCACCCGGCACGCCCACCAGGGGGCGACGCTCTGCCCACCAGGGGGCGATGCTCTGCCCCTCCTGGGCGTTGCTCTGTTGCAAGCAGAGGTCGAGGAGCCATCCCCAGCACCCGGGCCATCTTTGCTCCAGTGGAGCCTCGGCTGCGGGAGGGGAAGAGAGAGACAGAGAAGAAGGAGAGGGGGAGGGGTGGAGAAGCAGATGGGCGCTTCTCCTGTGTGCCCTGGCTGGGAATCGAACCCGGGACTTCTGCACACCAGGCTGACGCTCTACCACTGAGCCAACCGGCCAGGGCCAATAGGAATAGTTTTAAAGAATAAAATGGCAATAAACAATTACATATCAATAATAACCTTAAATGTAAATGGATTAAATGATCCAATCAAAAGACATAGGGTAGCTACGTGGATAAGAAAACAGGACCCATACATATGCTGTCTACAAGAGACACACCTTAAAACAAAAGAGGCACATAGACTGAAGATAAAAGGATGGAAAAAATAGTTCACGCAAATGGAAATGAAAAAAAAGGTGGGGTAGCAATACTTATATCAGACAAAATGGACTTTAAAACAAAGGCTATAGTAAGAGATAAAGAAAGTCACTACATAATGATAACGGGAGCAATCCAACAGGAAGATATAACCGTTATAAATATCTACGCACCTAATATAGGAGCACCTAAATATATAAAGCAGACTTTGATGGATTTAAAGGGCGAGATCAACAGCAATACTGTAATAGTAGGGGATTTCAATACCCCACTAACATCACTAGATAGATCCTCAAGAAAGAAAATTAACAAAGAAACAGCAGACTTAAAGGGCATACTAGATCAACTTGATTTAATAGATATCTTCAGAACCTTTCACCCTAAAGCAGCAGAATATACATTCTTTTCAAGTGCTCATGGTACATTCTCTAGGATAGACCACATATTAGGGCACAAAAGTGGCCTCAACAAATTTAAGAAGATTGAAATCATATCAAGCACTTCCTCTGATCACAATGGCATGAAACTAGAAATCAGCCACAATAGAAAAACTGAAAAATACTCAAACACTTGGAAACTAAATAGCATGTTATTAAATAATGAATGGGTTAACAATGAGATCAAAGAAGAAATTTTAAAATTCCTAGAAACAAATGATGAGTATACATCAACTCAAAATTTATGGGACACAGCAAAAGAAGTCCTGAGAGGGAAGTTCATAGCATTACAGGCATACCTCAAGGAGCTAGAAAAAGCTCAAACAACTTGACCCTGCATCTAAAAGAACTAGAAAAAGAACAGCAAGTAAAGCCCAGAACTAGTAGAAGGAAGGAAATATATAATAAAGATCAGAGTAGTAATAAATGACATAGAGGCTAAAGAAACTACAGAGGATCAATGAAACCAGGAGCTGATTCTTTGAAAAGGTAAACAAGATCGATGAACCTTTAACCAGACTCACCAAGAAAAAAAGAGAGAGGACTCAAATAAAATTAGAAATGAGAGTGGAGAAATAACAACTGACACAACAGAAATACAAAATATTGTAAAAAAATACTATGAAGAACTGTATGCCAAAAAACTAGACAACCAAGATGAAATGGACAAATTCCTTGAAACATATAATCTTCCAAAAATTAATCTGGAAGAATCAGAAAACCTAAACAGACAAATTACAACAAATGAGATTGAAACAGTTATCAAAAACTCCCCAAAAAGAAAAGTCTTGGGCCTGATGGCTTCACAAGTGAATTCTACCAAATATTCAAAGAAGAACTAACTCCTATCCTTCTCAAGCTATTTCAGAAAATTCAAGAGGAAGGAAGACTTCCAAGCTCCTTTTATGAGGCGAGCCTAATTCTGATTTTAAAACCAGGTAAAGACAACACAAAGAAAGAAAATTATAGGCCAATTTCCCTGATGAATTTAGATAGTAAAATCCTCAACAAAATATTAGCAAACTGGATCCAGCAATATATGAAAAAAATCATACACTATGATCAGGTGGGATTTATTCTTGGGAGGCAAGGCTGGTACAATATTCACAAATCAATCAATGTGATTCATCACATAAACAAAAGGAAGGAGAAAAACCACATGATAATTTCAATAGATGCAGAAAAAACATTTGATAAAATCCAGCACCCATTCATGATCAAAACTCTCAGCAAAGTGGGAATACAGGGAACATACCTCAACATAATAAAGGCCATTTATGACAAACCCACAGCCAACATCATACTCAATGGGCAAAAATTAAAAGCAATCCCCTTAAGATCAGGAACAAGGCAGGGGTGCCTCTTTTCACCACTCTTATTCAACATAGTTCTGGAAGTCCTAGCCACAGCAATCAGACAAGAGAAAGAAATAAAAGTCATCCAAATTGGAAAAGAAGAAGTAAAACTATCATTATTAGCAGATGATATGATATTGTATATACAAAACCCTAAAGTCTCAGTCAAAAAACTACTAGACCTGATAAATGAATTCAGCAAAGTGGCAGGATATAAAATTAATACTCAGAAATCAGAGGCATTTTTATACACTAACAATGAACTGCCAGAAAGAGAAATTAAGGAAGCAATCCCCTTTACCATTGCAACCAAAAAAATAAACTACCTAGGAATAAATTTAACCAGAGAGATTAAAGACTTGTACTCAGAAAATTATAAAATGTTGATAAAAGAAATCAGGGAAGATACAAACAAGTGGAAGCATATACCGTGCTCATGGTTAGGAAGAATAAACATCATCAAAATGTCTATATTACCCAAAGCAATTTATAAATTCAATGCAATACCGATTAAAATACCAATGACATACTTCAAAGATATAGATCACATATTCCAAAACTTTATATGGAACCAAAAGAGAACACAAATAGCCTCAGCAATCTTGAAAAGGAAGAATAAAGTGGGAGATATCACACTTCCAGATATCAAGTTATACTACAAGGCCATTGTACTCAAAACAGCCTGGTACTAGCATAAGAACAGGCATATAGATCAATGGAACAGAACAGAGAACCCAGAAATAAACCCACAGCTCTATGGACAACTGATATTTGACAGAGGAGGTAAGAGCATACAATGGAGTAAAGACAGCCTCTTTAATAAATAGTGTTGGGAAAATTGGACAGCTACCTGCAAAAAAATGAAACTAGACCATCAACTTACACCAGTCACAAAAATAAACTCAAAATGGATAAAAGATTTAAATGTAAGCCATGAAACCATAAGCATCTTAGAAGAAAACATAGGCAGTAAGCTCTCCGACATCTCTCGCAGCAATAAATTTGCCGATTTATCTCCACGGGCAAGTGAAATAAAAGACAGGATAAACAAATGGGACTATATCAAACTAAAAAGCTTCTGCACAGCTAAAGACAATAAGAACAGAATAAAAAGACAAACTATACAATGGGAGAATATATTTGACAATATGTCTGATAAGGGCTTAATAATCAAAATTTATAAAGAACTTGTAAAACTTAATACCAGGAAGACAAACAATCCAATCAAAAAAGGGCCAAAGAAATGAATAGGCACTTCTCCAAAGAGGACATACAGATGGCCAATAGGCATATGAAAAAATGCTCAACATCACCAATCATTAGAGAAATGCACATTAAAACCACAATGAGATATCACCTCACACCAGTCAGAATGGCGCTCATCAATAAAACAACACAGAATAAGTGCTGGCGAGGATGTGGAGAAAAGGGAACCCTCCTGCACTGCTGGTGGGAATGCAGACTGGTGCAGCCACTGTGGAAAACAGTATGGAGATTTCTCAAGAAATTAAAAATCGAACTGCTTTTTGACCCAGCTATACCACTTTTAGGAATATACCCCAAGAACACCATAGCACTGTTTGAAAAGAAGAAATGCACCCCCATGGTTATGGCAGCATTGTTCACAATAGCGAAGATCTGGAAACAGCTCAAGTGTCTGTCAGTGGACGAGTGGATTAAAAAGCTTTGGTACATATATACTATGGAATACTATTCAGCCATAAGAAGTGAGGACATTGGATCATTTACAACAACATGGATGGACCTTGATAACATTATACTGAGCGAAATAAGTAAATCAGAAAAAACTAAAAACTGTATGATTCAATACAGAGGTGGGACATAAAAATGAGACTCAGAGATATGGACAAGAGTGTCGTGGTTACGGGGTGGGGGGGAGGAGAGGAAGGAGGTTGGGGGAGGGGAGGGGCACAAAGAAAACCAGTTAGAAGGTGACGGAAGACAATTGGACTTTGGGTGATGGGAATGCAGCATAATCAAATGTCAAAATAACGTAGAGATTTTTTTCTGAACATATGTACCCTGATTTATCAATGTCACCCCATTAAAATTAATTTAAAAAAATAAAAATAAAAAAAACACCTGGCCTTATCCCCATTTTCCCTGACAGCAGAGTAATCTTCGAATACTGGTCCAGGGAGAATCTTGGAGGTTCTCTTTCAGATACATTTCTGAGGCTGTGCTTTTGCAGCCTTGTCCTCGAGCTTATCCTCCTTTTGTTTCTATTTGATCTCTCTTTAATTGAGGGGAAGCAAGGATAGAGTGTTTGATGATTTTCCTGGCCCTAGAATAATCTTTTTAGATTTCAAGTCTGTAGCATATAACATTGTTATATAAACCAATGGACATAGCCTGACAAGGTGGGTAGTACAGTGGATAGAGCGTCAGACTGGGATGCGGAGGACCCAGGTTCGAGACCCTGAGGTCGCCAGCTTGAGCACGGGCTCATCTGGTTTGAGCAAAGCTCACCAGCTTGGACCCAAGGTTGCTGGCTAGAGCAAGGGGTTACTCGGTGTGCTGTAGTACCCCGGTCAAGGCACATATGAGAAAGCAGTCAATGAACAACTAAGGTGTCACAATGAAAAACTGATGATTGATGCTTCTCATCTCTCTCCATTCCTGTCTGTCTGTCCCTATCTGTCTATCTATCTGACTCTCTGTCTCTGTTAAAAAACAAACAAACAAAAAACAACAAAATACCAGTGGACATAAAAGATTCCATCAAAGGTTCTATGACCTTATCAGTTCTTCAAAATCTATAGTTTGTCTTTCATCATTCTTTTCTAATATTACTCTAGCTTAATTAGAATAAATCTTGAATTAATGAGAAATTTCAGTATTAGGATTCTATATAGAACAAGCAATCATAATTCATAAAATTTTATGCAAAATTCTATTCTACTTAATGTATTGTTTATTTTTTTTAACAGGTGGTGGTATAACAGAAAGAAATCTACAAAGAATCCTTGAGGGTTCAGGTGCTACAGAATTCCACTGTTCTGCTCGGTCTGCTAGAGATTCAGGAATGAAATTTCGGTAAAAGTGTATACTTTGACTCATACAAGAAGGGATGAGATTAATCTTCCCCACATAGGAAACCTTAGTTAATGGCATGATAAGTGAATAGAATGTTGTGATTAGTACATAAGTATTGCAGTCATTTTGCAATTTTCAAAACAAAATGGTTTTTATTGTGCTTTAAGCAGGCTCTTTTGAACATAGGTCACCATTGTATCATTAAGTTATTGTTCAACTTAGATTAGTTAATAATAAACTAATTTAGCAGCTAATCTTCAGATGAGTCGGATAGGTATGTGTGCTCATTCACCTGTGCTTTCCTCTAGCAGACCTAATAACTGTGGTGTGAGGATGGGAGAGTCATAGTTATTTTTATCCCTCCTACCTTTAATACTTCTCCCTTACCTGCGTTCTGTATTTTCAGTTATTTTGAAATTTTATCACCATTCAGGAATTGAAACTATTATGTGTTTTTTATTATACTTCAGAGAACTATAACTTAATAGTTAGCAGTTGATTATTTATAAATTGGGAAAAATAAATGCAAAAGCCTTAGAACTTATATTTCTAGATGCAGTCAATTACACTGTCTGGTAGATTTGGCTACTAAATGTTTCAATTAATTAATACAAATTTATAAGTTCTAGGCCATGAAAAAGCTTATAAAATGAAGTGCCAGTAAGAGGGCTTGTTTAGCAATTTATATAATTATCTGTTTCTTTATTTCTGTTGCAGAAATTCCTCTGTTGCCATGGGAGCCTCGCTTTCTAGCTCAGAATATTCTCTGAAGGTAACAGATGTGACCAAAGTGAGGACTTTGAATGCTATCGCAAAGAATATTCTGGTTTAGCCAGACCTCTCTGAGAAACATGGATTCACAAGATGAAGGCAGAAGAGTAGTCTACAATTCTCTGTGACACAGCTTTACCCTTCTGCTCTGGCCAGGACAGTCACGGTCTTTGTTTTAAGTCTCACATGGCCATTGAGAATGTTTCCAAGAAGAAAAAGAATGTGAAACAGCTACAGTCACTCTCTTTGCGTCATCTTGCCAGCCACCTCCATTGTCACGGTTAAATCTGGTCTATGTTTCTTCTGTAGTCAAGGGCTTAGTTTGTTTTCAGTGGAATTAATCGATGAACTGAAGATTTGGCTGCAAAGTATGAATTTAGAGAGTGACCTCAGGGCCGATATCATAGCTCTATTTTTAATTTTCATTTGTAATATTAAACTGTTCATGCTATTATAGTGAAGTCTCTTATTTTTACACTGAATACAGTCTAACCAAATATGACAGGAAAGATTTTTGTTTTGTTTTTCCCTTCATTTTTTCTTTTCATTATGTATTCATTAGATATGCCCTGAGCAAGATGCCAAGGATACAGAATAAAATGATACAGCATAAGAATTCCCAGACTTGGGAAGCAGGATGTTAAAGTTCCCAGACTTTATAAAGCAGAAGTGATCTGTGGTGTTCACCAAGTTACCTCTACCTCTGTTCTAGATAGAAAAATGGCTTTATCATAACATTCATCGGACAGTTTACAAAGACCTACCATAAAAGTAGGGGAGGTTAGAGAAGTTATCAAAATAGCTACTATACACATATATTTCTTTCAGTTGAGGTTACAGATAGGGAGAATGCAGTCTAATGATGAAAGATTAATTTTCCTATGAGCAGGTCCCACATGGTGAAGCTCATCACTAGCTTTATCTGTCCTCATAGTTATAATATCATTTTATACTGACAATGCACTGATAATAGGACTGTTGTGTCTATTTTAGGAGAGTAACTGAAGCATACTATAAAGGGCTTGCCCTGGGTTAGGAAGCTAGTTAATGGAGCCTCTGGAAATAGCTTGCACAGGTTTGGGTACTTAGGAATGTATATACGAAGAGCCTTGCCTTTATTTAAAAGTGTTCCTTTTCTCACCTTTAAATCTTTGTTTCTTTCCTCACTTGTTCAAGTACAATTTCAACGTAGAATTCAACTAAGGAATTTATGAAAAATGAGAGGCAACTATTTTAAAAACCAACAATAACCTCAGTGGTTTTTTTTCTTGCTTATTCAGACTATTACTAAAGATAATAAATATTTAAAAAACTTGTTTTCATGATGGACTTTGGAATATAGAAACAGATGTGTAAGTATCACACACACACATATAATCATATTTAATATTTTGGCCTAACCCTCCCCCATGCTTGGACTTTACTATATGATTTTCCAAAGGTAAGAGCTGACTATCTCTACTGTATTATCAAGCTCTGTTCTATTAAAACAGATTAGCTAGGGATTTGAGAGGTGGTGGGAGTAGCTCAGAGTTTAAAAACATTAACATTGTTCAAATACTAAGTTACTAAATTCCAATCTTCTGCTTTAAGGTGCTTCTGATCTGTAGATGTGGAACAGAGAGCCATACTCCTGGACAAATCAGACACCTGATATCCAAATTTAAGCATGGGAACTGGCTTTAGACAGTTCTTGGACTTTAATAAGAATTAAAGTTCTTGAAATTTAATTTTCTCACTTGTAAATCAGGAATAATAACTAAACTATGCTTTTTGGTTAAATGACATTTTAAAGCCACAAATACATGATAAGTAACCATTAAATGTATAGGTTAACCTTCTAGTAGCTATCTTCGATAGTTTAAAAGACCTTCCCAGGAAGCCACATTGAGTATTGAAATACTTTGTGCCTTCCACTGTGTAAATTGAAAGAAACGTTAAAGGGAGAAGGTTGATGGAATAAGAGAAAAATGATGAAAGGAATGACACTTATTTGTCCTCAGCAGTGGCTGGTCCTTGAGCCAAGAAAGAAGAGAGGCTTTAAATTCTATAGGAGTCTGTTTTGTGAGTGATAAAAATGTTCCAAAATTGTACAACTCTATGAATATGCTAAAAGCCATTGAATTATATGCTCTAAGTGGGTAGATTGGATGGAATTCATATCTCAATAAAACTTTAAAAAAACGAATGTGAGCTCTGGCCAAATAACTCAGTTGGTTAGAGCATTGTCCTGATATGCAAACATTGCCGGTTTGATCCCTGGTCAGGACACATAGGAACAGGTTGATGTTTCTGTCTTTCTCCCTCCCTTCCTCTCTCTAAGGCAGGGTTTGGGAACCTATGGCTCACAAGCCAGATGTGGCTCTTTTGATGGCTGCATCTGGCTCGCGGACAAATCTTTAATAAAAAAAATAATAATGTTAAAAATATAAAACATTCTCACGTATTACAATCCATTCATTTCCTACCGCTCATGTTCATGGTTGCGGGTGGCTGGAGCCAATCACAGCTGTCCTCCAGGACAACACCAAATTTTTATTGGATAATGCATAATGTACACAGGTCGTTGTGAGGTCAGGAAGTAAACTTCCCTCCTTTTAATCAAGTAATCAGCTAGCTAATTGCAGAAATCCTTTTGATGAAGAAGATGGCTAAAAGAAAAAAAGATGAGGAGTATCGTACTTTTCAGCAGGAATGGACAGAGGAATTTGCCTTTGTGGAGAGAGCAAGTTCTGCAGCGTGTCTAATATGCAATGATAAATTTGCATTGATGAAACGGTCAAATATAAAGCAGTACTTTGACACACACCATACTACATTTGCATCAAAATATCCAGCAGGGAACAGCAGGAAGAAAGCATGTCAAGAGCTACTGTGCAGAGTGCAAGCTAGTCAGCAGCAACTTCGTGTTTGGACCCAACAAGGTGACTGGAATTTGGCTAGCTTTGCTGGTGCTTTAGCAATTGTGAGAAATGGAAGCCATTCACAGATGGGGAGTATGCCAAAACATTCATGCTTGATGTTGCCAATGAACTTTTTGACAACTTTTTGGATAAAGACAAGATAATCAAACAAATAAAAGACATGCCTCTATTGGCAAGAACTGTTCACGATCATACCATCATGATGGCAAATCAAATTGAGACAACACAAGTGAAGGACATAAATGCAGCACCATTCTTTTCTCTCGCTTTGGATGAGTCAACAGACATAAACTATTTATCCCAGTTCAGCGTGATTGCAAGGTATGCTGTCGGTGACACACTACGTGAGGAAAGTCTTGCTGTTTTGCCTATGAAAGAGACAACAAGAGGGGAGAATTTATTCAGGTCTTTCACTGAGTTCACCAAAGAAAAAAATCTACTGATGGATAAACTTATTTCAGTGTGTACTGATGGTGCTCCGTGCATGGTGGGGAAAAACAGAGAATTCATAGCGCTTCTTCGTGAACATGAAAGGAGACCCATTCTAAGTTTTCACTGCATCCTACATCAAAAGGCACTTTGTGCTCAGATGCACAAAGCAGCTTGGTGAGGTGATGTCGCTGGTCATTCAGGTGGTCAACTTTATTGTTGCCTGAGCTTTAAATGATCACCAGTTTAAAACACTGCTGGATGAAGTTGGGAATAATTATCCTGGTCTGCTTCTGCACAGCGATGTGTGTCGGTTGTCAAGAGGGAAGGTGCTCGGCTGTTTTGTGGCTCCTCTGAGCAAAATCTGGACTTTTCTTGAAATGAAAAACATCGAGCATCCTGAGTTAGCTAACACCGAGTGACTCCTGAAGTTCTATCTCGTGGACATGACTGAACATCTGAACCAGCTCAATGTGAAAATGCAAGGTGTTGGAAATACAGTCTTATCCCTTCAACAAGCAGTGTTTACATTTGAAAACAAGCTGGAACTCTTCACTGCTGACATTGAAACTGGTTGTTTACTACACTTTGAAAAACTGGGAGAGTTTAAAGATGCATGTACAGCAAGTGACCCTGCTCAACATCTTGATCTCCAGCAGCTAGCAGGCTTCACATCTAATCTCCTGCAGTCATTCAAAGTGCACTTTGGAGAATTTCGTGAGCGCACTCATCTTTTTAAGTTCATCACCTATCCACACAAGTGTGCAGTGGACAGCACCGACCTGAGTTATATCCCCAGTGTCTCTGTCAGAGATTTTGAGCTATAAGCTGCTGACCTGAAGGCCTCAGACATGTGGGTGACTAAGTAGAAGTCACTGAATGAAGATTTGGAAAGACTTGCACGACAGCAAGCAGAGTCTGCGAGCAAACAAGTGGGGAGAAATGAAAAAACTTGAACCCATGGACCAGCTGATTGTCAAAACTTGGAACGCACTTCCCGTCACATACCACACACTGCAGCGTGAGTATTGCTGTACTGACAATGTTTGGCTCTACGTATGCATGTGAGCAGTCTTTCTCACATCTAAAGAACGTTAAGACCAACTTATGATCACGTTTAACAGATGGAAGTCTCAACGCCTGCATGAAGCTTAACCTCACCACGTATCAACCAGACTACAAAGCCATCAGCAAAACCATGCAGCACCAGAAGTTGCATTATTGGTAAGAAGTACTTTATTCATCAATGGTGAGCAATAGCATAACAACGTTATTAAAAAGAGTTCAGAGGTTTATTGTACTTTAAAAGTGTTGGTCTTACATAAAATGCACACATTTACTTGTATTTAGTGTTAAACATATTGTATGGCTCTCATGGAATTACATTTTAAAATACGTGGCGTTCATGGCTCTCTCAGCCAAAAAGGTTCCCAACCCCTGCTCTAAGGTCAATAAATAAATTTGAAAAAATTAATAAAAATTTAAAAATGAATGTGAGAATATTTTAAATTAGTTTAGATTAGCCTGGACCTTTTAATACCTGAAAGAGACTAAAAAGTTATAGGATCTTTCTGAGATGTGGTCAAGGGCAGGAGAGGAGTTTTGACAGCATGGTTGAAGACAATAGTAGAAGCAAAATATTTCTTGTTTTAGTTTTACATCTTTCAATAAATTGGCTACACTGATTTAAATAGATTTCTGTTCCCGGTAACCAAGAATTGTGACTGGGACACCTGAAGAATATTCATTTCTTCCATTCTTGTACAGGGTGGGGCAAAAGTAGGTTTATAGTTGTAGATATGTAATACCAGTTTATTACACCATTCTTTGTTAATTATTATATATTTCCCATGCAAACAATTGCAAACCTACGCTTGCCCCACCCTGTATAGATGCTAAATATTATCCTTGGATAAAATGACAAATAGTGGTATACTTGTATTACATTGCTTGAGTCCTCTGTAGAGTTAAAAAAATATATCAAACCATGTTGACATTAAGCCACTTGTCTATATTGATGATATAATAGAAAAACAATATAAAATATATTATACAGATGTGTTATTGAAGACCTAGTGGAGGCTGTTTTTTTCTTACATGTTAGTCTGAGAAGTAGTTAGGCTTCTAAACAATTGATTTGTTTTATATTTGATGTATATGGAATTACATCATTATCAAGACATTTTGTATGCTTGTTTTTTTTCTGCAGTGGCTCCTGAAAGGATGCCATCCTGGAGGGATGGCCAGTCACTTAGCTTCACTTTCCCGCCCCTGGGAGAGGGCACAGGACTCAGACTAGCCAGTTAGAGTGCCTCATTCTTTTGTCCACATTGATTGGTCCGGAGATGGGAACACAACACAAACAGAGTCATTCAGAATTCTGCCAAGGATTTTTCTGGAGTTCTCAGAGAAGAGATGCTCTCTTTACTACTGACCATCAGAACCCTGTAAGCTTAGAGCTTTGATGGTCATCTTCGCCAGCAAATGAAAAGAGCCTACTTGAGAATGAAATCAACAGAGGTAATGCCCTGAGGACATTATCTGAGTCTCTGGACCATCTGTGTTTAAAGCCAGTTCTACTCATGGTCTTTTCTATTAAATGAGCAAATTAATTTCCCTTTTTTGTTTATACCAGTTTGATTTGGATCTCTGCTACTAGGAACCAAAAGAGGGCTGACAGGTTCGGTTACGGATAAGGTTTTCTTCCTTTCATCGACAGATAGGAAGCTCGAGAGTCAAATTTGCACCCCACATGCAACATCATAGTGAATAAATTTTGTCTCAATTTCTTTTCCTATTCTTTTTCTCCCCACTCATTTAATCTTGTTATAATTTATACATTTTTGTAAGCCATTTCAAATTCTTTTTATAATAAGGCAGTAAATAGCAGGCATTGTTTTCCATATTATCCTGAATCTGGACTGGAAGAAAACTAAGAGTTTGCTCCTAAAGGACATCACTGGTTTCCTACCCGTACTTCGTTTCTCCTTTCTTCTCCCAATTCTGATCTTTTTTTTTTTTTTTTAAGATTTTTATTTATTTTTATTCATTATAGAGAGGGGAGAGAGAGAGAGAGAGAGAGAGAGAGAGAAGGGGGAGGAGCAGAAAGCATCAACTCCCATATGTGCCTTGACCAGGCAAGCCCAGGGTTTTGAACCAGCAACCTCAGCATTTCCAGGTTGACGCTTTATCCACTGAGCCACCACAGGTCAGGCTCCAATTCTTTTTTTTTTTTTTTTGTATTTTTCTGAAGCTGGAAACGGGGAGAGACACTCAGACAGACTCCCGCATGCACCCGACCGGGATCCACCCGGCACGCCCACCAGGGGGCGACGCTCTGCCCACCAGGGGGCGATGCTCTGCCCCTCCGGGCGTTGCTCTGCCGCAACCAGAGCCACTCTAGCGCCTGGGGCAGAGGCCAAGGAGCCATCCCCAGCGCCTGGGCCATCTTTGCTCCAATGGAGCCTTGGCTGCGGGAGGGGAAGAGAGAGACAGAGAGGAAGGAGGAGGGGGGTGGAGAAGCAGATGGGCGCTTCTCCTATGTGCCCTGGCTGGGAATCGAACCCGGGTCCCCCGCACACCAGGCCGACGCTCTACCGCTGAGCCAACCGGCCAGACAGGCTCCAATTCTGATCTTGTTGTAGAAGTCACCCATGAGCTTTAGCGAAGGCTGAGTCACCCACAGCTTCAGGTATGGGCCTGCTTAAGGGTAAACTTATTCTCCTTGCCAGGAATTGATGAGGGAATTTGGGCCATTGAGATGCCAGGAGAAAATTTGCTGGTGGCTTCTATTTCTGGGAGACCTGAAAGTGACCCTTTCTCTCTCTTGCTATACATTATGATGTGTGGGTATAAGTCCTGAAACTGTTTCAGGCACCTCACCACCTGTTCGAGAATAAAGGTGTCACCAAATGGGAGCAAAGCCAAAAGAATGAGAGGGAAATGAAGCATAGCCATTGGAATGAATTAATCCTGAGAACTGTACTATCTCTAGGTTTTTGAGTATCTGCACCAATAAATTCATTCAAATCACTTTAAATTGGGGATACCTTTTATAAGGGTCCAAATGTAATTGAAGAATGTCAGTTTCCCTCCCAGCAATTGCTATGAGGGTTCTTAGTAACCTTCTTTAGTAAGGTTAAGATCTCGGTATGTACAGTGTGACAATTACAAGGGAAGTCCTAGCTTTAGTAAAATAATCTCACTGGTAAGTCACTTGGTTTGACTGAGCTCAAAGGTCTCTAAGTTTCTTATGGCTTAATTAAGCTGGTCAGAGTTCAGCCAACTTTGGACATCCGTATACTTTATATATGGAACGTACTTTATACCTTGAATTTGTTCAGACGTCATAATTTCTATGAAGACTTTTCAACCCATTTAAAAATGACCCCTTCATAATATGCTGAAGAGATGACCTTTACTTTGCTTATTGGTCTAAGGGAAACAGTAGTCTCTCATGCCAAAAGTCATTATGAAAATAGCATATTTTATTTAACCTATATCCTTATGCCCAGCACTGTACTTGCTCTATGGATGTAAAAGGATTTAAAATTGAAATTATATAATTGAAATGACATATTTTTTCCTTTAAATAAAGCATGGGCCTCTTCAGAATTATCACTTGGTAATTCTTCTCAAATATGTTTATTCAGTGCTAATAAAAGCACTCTCCCAAAATTTCTACATGTATGTGTGGACATATATGTAAAGATGCAGAGAAATGCATATTTTACAGTCTTGGCAGTAGGCTAAATATTTGTTAAGCAAAGTTTTTTGGGCCTACTAATTTGAGCATTTTCATGTTCTCAATTCACTAAAACTGTATAATAATAATAATAATAATAATAATCCAACCATAAATATAAGAATGCATTTGGTATTATGAGTTTAAACAACTTCATAGTAAAAAGGCAAGGTGTGCTTTCTCTTACTGTGATAAGACGACAGTGATATTCAAGCTTTGTCTTATTAACAGGTTTTGATCAACAAGTTGTTTTGGTACTGCTTTGAGGGAACTAATATTCTATCAATTCAACATCTTATATGTAGTTATGCACCATGTAATAACGGGAATATGTCCTGAGAAATGTGTCGTCAGACAATTTTGTCATTGTGCAAACATCATAAAGCGCACTTACACAACCTAGATGGTATAGCCTACTACACAACTAAGGCTTTATGGTATAATCTGTTTGCTCCTAGACTACCAACCTGCATGGCACATTACTGTACAAAACAACACAAGATCCAATCAAACACAGGAGAAATGATGCAATCAAGAGACTTAGTGAATATGAGATGTATGAAGCTGCTGTTGGCATACCACAGACCTACTGTTGCAGCAAACTTTTTACAAGTAGGGTACACGCTAAAATAACAATAAAAAGCCTGACCAGTGGTGCAGTGGATTGAATGTTGGCCTGGGTCACTGAGGGCCCCAGTTCAAAACCCCAAGTTCACCAGTTACAGCACGAACTCATTGGCTTGAGTGCAGGATCATCAACATGATCCAAGGTAGCTGGCTAGAAGTCCAAGATCACTAGCTTGAGCAAGGGGTCACTTGGCTCAGCTTGAGCCCCTGGTAACATATGCAAAGCAATCAATAAATAGCTAAAGTGAAGTGAGTACAAGTTGATTCTTTTCATCTCTCTCCTTCCCATCTCTCCCTTCCTGTCTCTCTCTCTCAAAAAATGAAGTAAAATAAATTAACAATAAAAAGTATAGTATATTTGTATTGGCCAAGAATTTGCTTAAAGGCTTTAATCACAGTAAAAAAAAAAAATATATATATATATATACCTATATATATGACTGGATAAAGAAGATGTGGCACATATACACTATGGTATACTACTCAGCTATAAGAAATGATGACATCGGATCATTTACAACAAAATGGTGGGATCTTGATAACATTATACGGAGTGAAATAAGTAAATCAGAAAAAAACAAGAACTGCAGGATTCCATACATTGGTGGGACATAAAAACGAGACTAAGAGATATGGACAAGAGTGTGGTGGTTATGGGGAGGAGAAGGAGGGAGAGGGGGAGGGGAGGGGGAGGGGCACAAAGAAAACTAGATAGAAGGTGACGGAGGGCAATCTGACTTTGGGTGATGGGTATGTAACATAATTGAATGACAAGATAACCTGGACATGTTTTCTTTGAATATATGTACCCTGATTTATTGATGTCACCCCATTAAAATTAATAAAACTTTATGTATATAAAAAAAGTATAGTTTAGTAAATACATATATCAGTAATATAGTCACTTTGTCTCATTGCCCAATATTCTGTACCATATATAATTGTATATGCAACTGGCAAAGCAGATTTGTTTATATCATCACCACAAACACTTTAATAATATGTTACACTACTACATTATGACGGCTATGATGTCACTAGGTAACGGTTATTTTTCAGCTCAATTTTAATCTTTTTTTTTTTTTTTTAGAGAGAGACAGAAAGAAAATCAGAGAGAGGGATAGATAGGCACAAACAAACAGGAATGGAGAGAGATTAGAAACATCAATCATCAGTTTTTCGTTGCGACACCTTAGTTGTTCATTGATTGCTTTCTCATATGTGCCTTGACCGTGGGCCTTGAGCCTGTGCTCAAGCTGGTGACCTCGGGGTCTCAAACCTGGGTCCTCCGCATCCCAGTCCGGCGCTCTATCCACTGCGCCACCACCTGGTCAGGCTCCATTTTAATCTTATGGAACCACCATGGTAATACACTGTACATCATTGACCAAGATGTCATTATGTGGCACATGGCTGTATTTTCCTTTAGCTTATTTTTTTATTCCTGAAATCAACCATTATGAACAATTTCTTGTTGGTTAAGCTATGTGTTTTACCATATGATAATAATTATTTATATTGCCCCCCATGTTATTTTGTCAGATGTATTTCTTGTGTTTGCTTTTATATTAATATTTGTCTTATAAAATTCTTTTGAAAATTAAAGCAAATTTTAAAGACATTTCTGTTTTCTGCTATCACCTCCTTTTTCTCCCAGAATTCAGAAGAGTATTTTTTCTCCAGTGCATTCTTTTTATGCTAGTCCATTTTCTTCTGTTTTATAACCTGTCAAGAATATATTTAATAATAAGTAGTAGAGAACTAAATTAATTACATTTTTATGTTGCTACGCTGCTGTTCAAAGAACATTGATTAGTTAATCCCATTCTCTCTAGTTTGTCTAAAGTTAAAAGTAGGCCCTGGCCGGTTGGCTCAGCGGTAGAGCGTCGGCCTAGCGTGCGGAGGACCCGGGTTCGATTCCCGGCCAGGGCACATAGGAGAAGCGCCCATTTGCTTCTCCACCCCTCCGCCGCACCTTCCTCTCTGTCTCTCTCTTCCTCTCCCGCAGCCAGGGCTCCATTGGAGTAAAGATGGCCCGGGCGCTGGGGATGGCTCCTTGGCCTCTGCTCCAGGCGCTAGAGTGGCTCTGGTCGCAATATGGCCACGCCCAGGATGGTCGCAACATGGCGACGCCCAGGATGGGCAGAGCATCGCCCCCTGGTGGGCAGAGCGTCGCCCCATGGTGGGCGTGCCGGGTGGATCCCGGTCGGGCGCATGCGGGAGTCTGTCTGACTGTCTCTCCCTGTTTCCAGCTTCAGAAAAGAAAATGCAAAAATAAAAATAAAAATAAAGTTAAAAGTATATCCTTTTACTGTACTAGGAACATTAGTATGTATGATGGATAACTTTTATTATTTTTTAAAGTATGCAGTATATTCTTTTTTTAAAGTACATAAATCTTTTGTAGTTGACTGTTTTTGGAAGCTTTAAGTCTAATTCAGTGAGTTCATTCATTATTTAAATCTATTTCTTTTTGCAATTGGTTAATTCTTCCAGAAGAATTTCACTATATTTCAGGTTTTAATTAAAGGGCCTTGGCTGGTTGACTCAGTGGTAGAGTATCAGCCTGGCATATGTCCCAGGTTCAATTCCCAGTCAGGGTACATAGGAGAAGCGACCATCTCCTTCTCTCCTACTCCCTCTCCCCCTTCTCTCCCTCTTCCCAGTGGCTTGATAGATTTGAGCATTGACCCCGGGTGCTGAGGATGGTTCAGTTGGTCCAAGCGCATCAGCCTCAGGTGCTAAAAATAGCTCGGTTGATTCAAGCATTGGCCCCAGATGGATTTGCCAGGTGGATCCTGGTTGGGGCACATGCAGGATCCATCTCACTAACTCCTCTTCTATTACTTAAAAAAAAAAAGATGTTGCACAAGAGAGGAAACTCATTTTAAGTCTATTTGTAATCATTAACTAAAAACATACAACTCTTTGGTTACCTTGAAATTGAACTTTTGTAGATTTTTCAGTTATTGAAATTCAGCCATTTATTAACATTTGCTTACTTAGTAGAAATGATTCAGCATATTTTCTCCTGAGTCATTGTGATCAAACATTCTTACTGAGTTATTTCTATGCAGTCAATTATTTATAGCACACACACATTGAACTATTAAGAAGAGATTTTTGGAGACCATTAAGAAGAGATTTAGGAGAAATCTTTTTACATAAGACCAGCAGAGCTCAGGCCAGAATCCAGGTTTCCTAACTTCTGAACATCTTGTAGTCTTTTCTAGTGCAGTCTTTGAATACCAATAACATTTAAGAGGGGGAAATCGCTTCTCAGCCTTTTGGCTAAGATTAAGTGTAGTTAACTGTTCTTATCAGTTTAAAAAAGGGGAATTCACAGAACACCTTCTCTGATAGAATGACATCCCTCAAAACCTGCATATATTTGACATTCGGATCACGTTTTCAGGGCACTAGGAGAGCTTGTGATTTAAAGAAATCTTATGGTGTATCCTTAGGTAAAGGGAATCATCACAGTATTTTGTCTTTTGTGTAAATATTATATATATTAAATGATAAAATCTTCAAGATCTTCTAATCAGACCTTCTACCCAGAGCATATATTCTTTCTTCAGTGTTCAATTTTCTTAACCTTTCTGAACCTTAGTTTCCTAATTGTTAAAACTGGAATAAAAATACCTACCTCATAGTATTATTGTGACGATTAAATGAGACAAAAATTTCAGAGTGCCTAACATAGAAATATATTCATTATCTAAGAAATCTATGTGAGGTTAACATATAATAAACACCAATTAAGTGAATTCTTTTAATGCCAATCAGTCACTGATAAAAAACGTTGAAAGTGCTGAAGTTACTGCTGACCCTTGTTCCCTCTTCAGTGCTCTTCCTTTCTTTATGTAGATCCAAGTTCCCAGGCTTTATAATTTTCCTTCTTTTTAAAGAACTTTTTAAAAACAATTCTTACATGGCAAGAATACTGGCAACAAATTCTCTTAGCCTTTGTTTGTCTGAGAAAGTTTTTATTTCTCTTTCATTTTTGAAGGATAATTTTGCAGGGTACAGAATTTTAGGTTATTTTTTCTCTCTCTCTCAACATCTTAAATATTTTACTCCACTCTCTTCTTGCTTGCATAATCTCTAAGGAGAAGTCAGATGTAATTCTTACTTTTGCCCCTCTATAGGTAAGATATTTTTTCCTTTAGCTTCTTTCAGGATTTTTTCTTTATCTTTGATTTTCTGCAATTTAAATATAATATGACTAGGTGTGGTTTTGTGTCTCTGTGTGTGTTTATCCTGCTTGATGTTCTCTGAGATTCCTGTATCTGCACTTTGGTGTCTGACATTAATTTGGGGGAAGTTCTTAGTCATTATCCATGTCAGTACATATCTATAACCAAAACATTTGTTTTAATGATTACTTAGATCCTTCACCTTCTCCGTTTTTGGCTATTCAGAATGTTTTAAGCACAAACAAGTACAAATCCTCCTTGTTTTAAACATGATTATAATTCCTATCAGTCACTTTTTGTTCCTCTTATTTGCAGTAGACATCACAGGGGGCTTACATTTTTTTTTTTTAGAAAATGATCCCCCTCACACCATACCACTCACTAGGTCCTCTCTTTGGTCTCAATGAACATTTTCAAGCATAAGCAATTTGCTTTTACAACTACTTGCTAGACAAACCCATTTAGTCAATAGATATTCTTCCATCTGCTAATGAAAGAGGTAGAGGACTGACATCACTGTCAAAGAACACCTTAGATATTTAATTAGACATCTGTATGCAAGTTCTTTTATACATGAGGGAGATTGTTATTACACTGTTGTCAGTACACAAAGGCAAAACTAGGCTTTATGAAAGAGATGGGAAGAGAGGAAAATGTACAGTTTGGGAAAAGTGAGGGTTTTTCTTAAGCTGATAAGCTGAAGGCCATCAAAGAGGTAAAGTATGGGAAGGCCAGTGTTGAGAAGGCTGGCTGGGTAATCATGGAAAACAATTTTCAGATATTTGTGAATTTTCTGAAAAGCCTTTGGAGTTTGGCTTTGAAGCATTCATGACAAGCTATCTAATGCCTGCTGCATCACCACTTTAGGTAAGCCAGGTTAGTACCATTAATTCTCTCATCAGAATTGCTCATTGTCCCTCTTTGGTCAAATTAGCTCCTACAGGAATGAATTCTAATGAGAGGATTTCATTCCCTTATTGAGACAATATCATCAGTTGGATGTTGACTTGGAGTAATGGCCATATAACATTTAATCATTCAGATATTTAACATTGAAGAAGGCAGCAAGTATGAGGACAATCATAGGTCCCTAACAAGCATTTGGCACCCTGTTTCTACGCAGGTTTTCTTTATGCATTTATACATTTATGTGATAAGTATGAGAAGACAGTTTGAGTGTGCATATGGAAAAATGAGAAAGTACACATGAAAAAAATCTGTATAAATTTAGTTGATTTAATCATGGAGAACAAATCCCTTGGGTGTAGACAAATCATAAACCGTAATCATGTGAGAAAATAATTGGACAACTGCTTGCATTATGTTTCTGTCTTTCTTGGTGTTCTTTGGATTTATTTAGTATGCTAATCAAAAAAAGCTGACCCCTGTATGTTAAGGATTTTGTTCCTGTCTTTTTTTTTTTTAATTTTTTTTATTTTTTGGTATTTTTCCAAAGCCAGAAACGGGGAGGCAGTCAGACTCCCGCATGCCCCCGACCAGGATCCACCCGGCACGCCCACCAGGGGGCAATGCTCTGCCCATCCGGGGCGTCACTCCGTTGCGACCAGAGCCATTCTAGCACCTGAGGCAGAGGCCACAGAGCCATCCTCAGTGCCCAGGCCATTCCTGCTCCAATAGAGCCTTGGCTGCAGGAGGGGAAGAGACAGAGAGGAAGGAGAGGGGAAGGGGTGGAGAAGCAGATGGGCGCCTCTCCTGTGTGCCCTGGCTGGGAATCGAACCTGGGACTCCTGAACGCCAGGCCGACACTCTACCACTGAGCCAACCGGCCAGGGCTCTGTTCCTGTCTTTTAAGGCTCTCCTAAGATAGTGTCCTTTATTAAAGTTCAAAGTTGCTGTAGAGACCTACTATATATTTTCATCATACCTGGTACAGGAATTCCATTTTTCAGATATTGACAACTAATGGGTAAAAATGAAAAACATCTAGAGGTTTAGTGGGAAGAAGAGGCTCTGATACTTAGAATTGTAGGAACTCATGTCTATATGAGTTCTATATGTCTATATGATTGTCATTTTTTCAGGTTGTTTTTGCTGGCTTGGTCAGAGGTCTGTACCAAAGCCAGTATACTGATACTATGCCTCCATCAGCCCTGGGATCTGTCTTTATCCCAGGGCCTAAATCATTTTAACCCTGTTAGAGACATACAGAAAAGTGTAGAAGTCCATCTACAGTTTAGTTTCATTGGATATAACTGAATAAATGTCCTAATAAAATTGATATATCTTTCAATGTTAATAATCCAGAACAAATTCACCGATACCAATGGTAAATATTTTTATTATCTGTGAATTTAAAGTAACCAGAGATAGAGTTATCCTTAGGCCAGGTGTTAAGTATACATTAGACTATGTATGTATATATGTATGTAAGCTTAAGATATACACTACTTTCTTGTTAATCTCTGTAAATACAGTCTGTGTTATACTCACAGAACACAGAAATTTTTTGTGTGTGTGTGCTGATGACCAAATTGATTCCACATGATTTTCCAGATGATGGTGTTTGCCCTTTAATATATTGGCAAACATGTCTGGCTGCTATTACTTTAGGATGCCCTGATTTAATTTTATTTATTTATTTATTTATTTATTTATTTATTTATTTTTATTATTATTTTTTTTTGTATTTTTTCCGAAGCTGGAAACGGGAAGAGACAGTCAGACAGACTCCCGCATGCACCCGACCGGGATCCACCCGGCACGCCCACCAGGGGCGACGCTCTGCCCACCAGGCGGCGATGATCTGACCCTCTGGGGCGTCGCTCTGCCGCAACCAGAGCCACTCTAGCACCTGGGGCAGAGGCCAAGGAGCCATCCCCAGCACCCGGGCCATCTTTGCTCCAATGGAGCCTTGGCTGCGGGAGGGGAAGAGAAAGACAGAGAGGAAGGAGGGGGGGTGGAGAAGCAAATGGGCACTTCTCCTATGTGCCCTGGCCGGGAATCGAACCTGGGACTTCTGCACGCCAGGCCGAGCCAACCGGCCAGGGCCTATTTATTAAATTTTAATGAGGTGACACTGGTTAACATAATTATACAGGTTTCAGGCACCCATTTCTACAACACATCTTTGTACACTGTATTGTGTGTTTACCCCGCCAAGTCGTCTTTTAAGTCTTTGGCCATCACCATTCTCCCCCTGTACCCTCCTCCGTTCCATCACATATTTATTTATTTATTTGTTTGTTTGTTTATTTATTTTAAAAGAGCACTTTCTTTAGTGGCAGAAGAAGGTAAGGAGGAGTTGTTGTCTAATGGGTATTGAGTTTCAGTTTTGCAAGATGAAAACGTTCTGGAATTTAGTTGCCCAGCAATGTAAATATTTAACACTACTAAACACACTTAGAAATGGTTAGGATGGCAAATTTTAAGCCATGTGTATTTTTTTTACCACAATACAAAAAATTGCTTTAAAAATATTATTATATGAATAATACTTGATAATTATGGAAAACCCAGAAAATACAGATAAACAAAAGGAAAATAAAAATCACCCACAATCCTACAGTTAAAGTTACCATTTTGCTGCATAAATGTATAAATTATACATGCATAAGTTCACATTGAATATACTATTTTATAACCTGACTTTTTCAAAGTTTACACTATTTTTAACCATAATTAAGTTCTATGTTCTTGACTAAAGATTCATAGAATAGGATAGTTCACATTTCAGTGAACTCTCCGGCCTAAAACAGAAGTAAAGGGGCACATTTAGGATGCACACCCATCCACTGACACAGCTATAGAGGTTTTGGTACTTGTGTGAACGGGGACAGTCTACTTGTCCTGGGTCTTCTCAGTGGCATTGTATCCACTGGGATCACGTAAACATCACTTTGTGCTAGGTTAACGATTAAATTGTTGGGATGAAAGGTCAGGAGGCTTGCCTCCGGTTGAAACATCAGAATCGGAGCTGACACATCGCCTTCTACGATCTCTGAGGAAGAGTAAGTAAGAAACAACAGAGTCATACAGCAGTCTTCATTGCAGAAGACCAGGAATCATGCTGGAGAAGTTCTGCAACTCTACTTTTTGGGTGAGATACACTTATCCTCCTCTCAAACTCAAAACAACTAGTAGATTAGCCTAGAGTGGCCACCAATAAGGACCAGAAAAATTAGATATGCAGTTGTTCTAAAGCTCAGGGAAAATTTTTTTAATAAAAATACCTTACTATCTCTAGAGAATATTCTTTTTGGGAGAAGTAATATATTTATTTTGTAACATGTGTTTATTGTATCCCAGACTCTTTTTCTTGAACAAGCTACCTACAAAATTGCCTCTCTAAAGAGGAATAGAGAATGACTTCCAATTTCATCAGTGTTGGGAGTGGGAATTTTGTAATCTGTGGGGTAGGAGGGAGGAGAGAAGGCCTTTGATTGATTCCTGTTGAGATATGCTACTGTTGGAACAATAATGCACTATTCTGAAGGAACTGGCAATAAGCCACATGGACTGGAAGTTGAGGCCAGAGGTGCAAATCTGGGCATCATGGGCACTGAGACAATTTTTTGAAACATTAGAACAGAATATTTCAAGAAAGCAGGGTGAGCAACAAAACCACATGGTTTAGTGGAATAGAGAATAAGAATTAGTGATTTTGTATACGTGTGGTCTACAAACTCCTACCATCAGCATCAGAATAATCTAGATTGTTAGAACAGTTTTAATAAGTCTTCTTAATTCTAGAACAGGGGTCGGGAACCTTTTTGGCTGAGAGAGCCATGAATGCCACATATTTTAAAATGTAATTCCATGAGAGCCATACAACGATGTGTGTACCTTACGCATTATCCAATAAAAATTTGGTATTGTCCCAGAGGACAGCTGTGATTGGCTCCAGCAACCTGCAACCATGAACATGAGTGGTAGGAAATGAATGGATTGTAATACATGAGAACGTTTTATATTTTTAACATTATTATTTTTTTTATTAAAGATTTGTCTGCGAGCCAGATGCAGCCATCAAAAGAGCCACATCTGGCTCGTGAGCCATAGGTTCCTGACCCCTCTTCTAGAGTGAGATAACTGTACAGAGAGGTAAGAAGGGCAGGAACGAGATAGCAGAGCACATGGGCAGCACTTCTCAATCTTACAAAGAACCTGGGCCCTCAAGGCCCTCAAGGCCAGGAGATGTATGCCCTAGGAAGGTAGCACTAAATAGGCCAGCCTTTGAGAATTCTCTCTGAGAATTATCTGGCAGATCATCTTGGTCAGGGCACCTCAACCTTTTCTCTAAAGAATCTGTGCAAACCATCATACAAAACAATTTAACAATATTTATTGGGAGAGAAAAACCTACCTTTACATGACTCAGCTATAAGAACTAGTGCCTCCCACCTTCAACTCACAAAAATGCTTTGCAGAATGCAAAGACTAGCGTACAACTTCCTGGGAATAAGCCTTCGAGCTGACAGTGTCATCACTGCTTCTGTGCTGAAGGCCGCCTCGGGTTCTGTCGTAAGAAGCCCTCAGGAGTCTAGATGTCATAGCATTCTGCCTGCCTGCACATTTGAATGTCTGGCAGTGAGTTCATTATGAGCTGAAAACTCTGAACAAGAAGTTTTTATATTCCAAGGAACCATTCTCTCCTTTGGATTAGGGAATGAATGGTCCCTCTTCTTTCTACAACTTGGCAAATGCAATGGTGAAGTTTAGTCAGAATAACTGGTGGGGAAATTTTACTTAGAATCACAGGAAGGAAGGTTGCATTGGCCAAACGAGTCACTAAATGTCATTAAGTAGTATATTTATATCAATGGAGACGAATAGAAAAATACAGTTAGTCAAAGGGCCAGGCCGGAGGTAGGTACAGGGGATCCTCAGGTTATGACACAGCTCCGTGCCTACGACAGTAACATAACCCAGATTTTTGTGTAAGTCGAAACACACCCTAGCCTAACTCACTTACCTATCCTAATACAGTTGTAGAGTCATAATCTAGAACATAAAAACACAACTAAGCCACAGAAAAAGTAAAAGGACGTGAGTATACTGTACTGTACTCTGTACTTATTCTTTCGCTGTGCGCAACCAAACTAGTCTGCCCACGTAGTCTGTAAGTTTGAAGCTAATGGTGTAAGCCAAAACACTCACGTCTCAATTTTTAAAAGTTTTTATGGGAGTGAGCGTTGTCAGTTTGAAACGTCGTCATATGTTGAGACTGTCATAACCCAAGAACCCCCTGTATAGAACTGAGTTAGCATTGTTTGGAAACGGGTTAGGGGTAGAGGGTGTGGGTAAGGGCTGGTCTTCTGTCTTTAACAATCTTTACATTTTGGTCCTCCAGAATTCCTCCTTGCTGGATAGCCCAGAAGCAGACCTGCCCCTTTGCTTTGAACAAACTGTTCTGGTGTGGGTCCCCTTGGGCTTCCTTTGGCTCCTGGCCCCTTGGCAGCTTCTCCATGTGTACAGAACCAGGACCAAGAGATCATCGATAAGCAAACTCTACCTTGCTAAGCAGGTATGGGAACCCCACTTCTTTAAAATTGCTTCCTTGGTGCACCACAGAGACATTTCTTGGTGGTTAAGGAGTCTTCTTCCTGGTCTTTAACCAGCTTTCCCAGGTACTGGTGTCTCAGGTAGAGCCATGTTCTGAGGATTCCTCTCCCTACCTGCCCCATGCCTCACTGGTCCCTTGCTAGATTTCTGCGAAACATCTGGAGGCTCCAAGGATAGATTTTTCTGTTTCTGGTTGAAGATCTTGTTGAGTTTTGGGGGAGATTTATCGGTATTGCTTCCTACCGTGCCATTACTCTGACGTCATCTCTGCCAGATTTCTTAGTTAAGGTGACTTTAATTTTTGCAAAAAAAAAATAGTGGCTCAGAAATATTCTGGATAGTGGATACTCTAAACACCAGTAATGGGTACTCAATGAGTCAAACATGTAGTTCTTATCTTTTCAGTATTTGAGAAGCAAACACTGGATTGCCTATCTTTAAGCTGTTCTAATACATCAGGAGACTGTAATTCAGTTGGCACGTACCATGAGGTGAAAATAAATTATATAATGTGTCCTCTGCACCAAGTGGGTGATCTGACCATCATCATCATCACCCCCAAACTGGACCTGAAATAGGGCTCTCATTCTCCCACAATCTTCCATAAGTCTATGATCACTCACAGTAGAGGGAGAAAGGGTGAGTGCTCCCAGTGACATGCCTGAGCAGGGAAATAATGTCAAGGACAGGGCAGGGCCTGCAAGTGAGAGCCCAGGAGGAGTGAGGGGAGGAGCCCCCTCAGCCAGCTGCACTGATTAAAGCAGAGTGTCCTGTGGGAAACAAAAGACCCTCAGCTGAGGTTGTTATCTCAGAAGATCCACCTGCCCCTCACTAGGTTGTTCCCTATCCGTCCTGATCTTTATTTAAAAAAAATTTTTTTAAAGATTTTATTTATTCATTTTAGAGAGGAAAGAGAGAGAGAGAGAGAAAGAGAGAGAGAGAGAGAAGAGGGGAGGAGCTGGAAGTATCAACTCTCATATGTGCCTTGATCAGGCAAGCCCAGGGTTTTGAACCAGCAACCTCAGCATTCCTGATTGACGCATCACCACTGGTCAGGCTGTCTTGATCTTTAAACAGGGCTTTAGAAAGATGAATTAGACTCGGAGATCTGTGAGCATACACACCAACAATATGAGATTATCTGCCCTCTAACAGGAAAAAAGAAAGGAACTTGGCCAACGGAACTGGGATTGGCATTGACACTCAGAGGTGGGGCTGTCAGGGATTTTGTAGGGCTCTGAGACCCTGGGGCAGGGTCCCTGCCTGCCCTGCTGACCAGAGTTCTCAGCACAGGACCAAGCACTCGTTAAGACATTTGTCGAATGCTGGTAGTAAATGCACTATAGAAATAGGGCTTGAGGCAAGAGTGTTTTAGACTGAACATTGAACAATATACCTCAGTACCCTTGGAAACGAGTCAGCATGGTGGGCATGGGAGCACACCTGAAAGGAGTCACTCACACATGTTTGTGTCTTTCAGTCACTCACACATGTTTGTGTCTTTTCATGACACCAGCTTTATTCGGGGAAATCTCCCAAATAAGCCGATAGAGTCACATGCAGGTTACACACAGAGAGGGTGAGCTTACAGGATAGGAGCCAGCAGGGTGAGTCTCACGGGAAGTGTCAGTCACTGGGGGTGTCCCGAAGTAGAGAGGGGGGCTGGGTCTCAAACCCCTGGAAGTGGCAGTCCAGGTCTGATGGAGTGGGAGTCTGGCAGGGCTCCATGTGCAGCCTTTGGTGCAGCTAAGCTCAAGCGTTGGTGGCCAGAGCTCTAAGTTCTCATAGCCCACAAAGGTGGAGGTCCCACTCCTGTCGGTGTCCAGTTGAAGTTCTTATTCAAGTGTCCAGACATGTGGTTTGGGGCATTCTGGGCCCCTCCTAAGGGTGTTCTGTTATACTTTATTGCCTCAGTCTTGACATAGCACTTGACATAATTATCATGGCCGAGAGTGACTCCATATTGGATTGTCAAGTGTTCAAAACGTCCACTTCGCTCTTGCTCTATAGAGTCAGTCAAATTGGGGGGGATTCTACCACTTTCTGAAGCGACCAAGGAAAGCCTAGGTAATAGGTAAAAATGAGTAAATCAGTTTCCCATCCTAATCATAGCTGTTAATTCACTTTCTTTTTTTCTTTTAGCCTAGGAGAGACAGAAACAGACAGACAGGAAAGGAGAGAGAGATGAGAAGCATCAATTTGTAGTTGTGGCACTTTTAGTTGTTCGTTGATTGCTTCTCATATGTGCCTTGTTGGGGCGGGAGCCGGCTCCAGCCAAGCTAGTGACCTCTTGCTCAAGCCAGCGACCGTGGGATCATGTCTATAATCCCACGCTCAAGCCAGTTTCAAACCTGAGTCCTCAGCATCCCAGGTCAATGCTCTATCCACTGCGCCACTGCCTGGTCAGGCTGTTAATTCACTTTTAGAAAACGGCTTTTTTGAGATATAATTCATAGTACCATACAATTCTCCTATTTAAATACAATTCTTTTTTTAAAAAAGTATATTCACAGGTGCAACCATCACCGCAATTTTAGATCATTTTCATTCCCTCAAAAAGAATTCCCCTATCTCCTTGTAAACCCTTAGCTCTAGGTAACTGCTAATCTACTTTTTGTCACTCCAGTTTCCCTATTCTAGACTTTTCATATGAATGGAATCATATGTGGTCTTTCATGATTGGCTTCTTTCACTTAGCATAGGGCTTTCAAGGTTAACTATGTGATAGCATTTACCAGTACTCCATTCCTTTCTATGGCTGAATAATAGCCCATCATATGAATATGTCACATTTTGTTGAACTTTTATAAACACAAATCTCTATGGAGAAAAAGAAAGGCAATGTATTTGTTTTTTCTTTTTATAGCGAATTAGCCACCACTCACCCTTGCTCATAGTCTCAGGAGCTCCGTTTATAATTTATATTTTACTTTTTTGTCCTTGAGAGTGACAGACACAGATTAGCTTTCTCTTAAATTTTTCAAAACACAACTAGTCTCTGAAAAAGTCAGAAGTATAAGTCCTCACAAAGTAAAACTTCACTCCTTTCACGAGAACCTTCTTCTAAACTCAAGCCTCAATTTGATTTTTGTTTTTTTTTATTTCTCTGCTTTCTCTACTTACCTGCCTTTGGGCTGTTTGTTTCTCTCTCACTCTCCTGAATCATTGTTACTGCTGTTCTCCGTTAGTCACTAACACAGTGTTTACCTCATCTGAACTAAGTCCATTGTTTGCCCATGCTGGCCAGCGACACTGCAGTGACTTGTTTCAAGGTGCACAGTAGGTGACTGAATGGACTGAATTACAAAATGAGTGAATAAATGTCTGAATGAGTTCGAAGTCCTAGGGGAACAGAAGAGGAATCTGGTTCTGGAGGTTGTGGAAGTGCAGAGGTGAGAGAAAAGTGTGCAACAAAAATGAACTCGGTGTTGAGCCAGTGAGATGTGGGAATCACCTTCAAGTATTTGCAGAAGTATAATCTAGAAGTTCGCCTAGCTTGTTCTGATAAATTTCAGAGAGCAAGATCAAAGTAAATGGATGGGGGCTGTTCCAGGGAAGTGGGTTGGATATACAAAAGAACTTTCTAATAATAATAGCTGTTTGATAATAGACTAGAAGACTGTTAGGGTATATGGTTCCTGAAAATATTAAAACTTAAGTTAGACATTTGTCTGCCAGGAAGTGATGGAAGTTGACTCTCTCTGTAATAGGTAAAATATTCAACCAGAGTAACTTGTCAAAAAAGTACTAGAAAGCCCTGGCTGGATGTCTCGGTTGGTTGGAGCATTGCTCTTAAGCACAGAGATTGGAGTTCGATCCAACCTCTGTATGTGGTCAGGGCACGTACAAGAACAGACCAATGTTCCTCTCTCTCTCTCTCTCTCTCTCTCTCTCTCTCTCTCCCCTTCCCTTTCTAAAATCAATCAATAAAATAGAGAAATAAATACATACATACATACATACATACATACATACATACATACTGGGAAAAAGAGAGCTGTGAAGAGATGGAGAGAGGTTAAACATGGACAAACCATTCTCCTTTCTTTTTTAGATCCCAATGTAATTATATCTCCTTAGGAAGTTGAGTTTAGCAAACTCCATGTGCGCTTGAAGTTCTTCCAATAAATCAGAGATCAAGGGCAAAGACTGTTAATGACCTGGTAATCATTAAACAAACACAAGATTTCCCTAATCCTAAATAAGCAGTGTGTGTGTATGATTCTGATTTTTAAAATAATGCTTGGCTATTGTAGAAAGTTTGGGAAATAGGAAGAAAATTTAATCTATTGATAATTGTATCACTTTGATATATTCTTGTTGACATTTTGGTATGTTTTCTTCCACTCTCTTAGAAAAGTAAAAATGTCTGCCTTGGCCAGCTAGCTCAGCTGTTTAGAGCATCATCCCAAAGCACAGAGGTTGATAGTTCAATCCTCGGTCAGGGCACATACAGGAGCAGATCAATGTTTCTGTCTCTCTCCCTTCCTCTTTCTCTCTCAATAAACATTAAAAAAAGAAAAGAAAAGAAAAGTCTCTCATCCTACTCCTTCCCAGTCCCATTTTCCAGGCTTCCATTAAAAATTATTTTGATGACTACCTCCATACCTGCAAATAATGTATTTATCTTGTATTTCTTGATCTATCAATTAAAGAAAAAATCTATTCCTGCTTTTATTGACACAACTCACAGCTTCCTTCTCCTCTCCTCCTCTTTCTCTCCGTCTTTCTATTCTATATGACTATTTCCAGTTCTTCTGTTGGTTACTTTATAGCTAAAAATAACCTGCCATCGACTTTAGACTCTACGTCTTGATGCCTCTTTGTGAAAGATGAGAGAATTAGTGCCTCCAAATTTCTTGGATCTGGAGAACATCTACAAATTTAAATGTCAGAAAGCACAACAATAAATAGTCTCTAAATTTACCCTTGCTTTCTGGAAATGTTCATCTGAATATGGAATGTTAAGTTAAAAAACAAAAAAAAGTGTTTTAACTTTGAAGATGTCACTATATCTTATATATATGCCCCAGAATCCTGAGCTACTAAATTAGTTTTTTCATTCCTTGTTATCCTCTGTAGAAGCTTTTATTCTCTTTATTCTTGATGTCCTGAAATTTAATGAGAGTCTGTTTATGTGGGTCTTTTTTCATTCAAAGGGTTCTACGGTCTCAACCTAAGACCTCATGTCTTTCTTATCTCTGAGAAATTTTCATATATTACTCCTCTTACTTTTTTCCTTCCAATTTTGAAACTCTTTCTCCAGAACTTCTTTTAGATGGGTGTTGGACTCTGAATTGAACCTTCTTCTTAACTTCTCTCTCTCTTTTTTTTTTTTTTTTTTTTTTTTTTTTTTTTACAGAGACAGAGAGAGGGATAGATAGGGACAGACAGGAACGGAGAGAGATGAGAAGCATCAATCATCAGTTTCTCGTTGCGACACCTTAGTTGTTCATTGATTGCTTTTTAATATGTGCCTTGACCATGGGGCTACAGCAGACCAAGTGACCCCTTGCTCAAGCCAGTGACCTTGGGCTCAAGCTGGTGAGCTTTGCTCAAACCAGATGAGCCCGCGCTCAAGCTGGCGACCTCGGGGTCTCGAACCTGGGTCCTCCGCATCCCAGTCCAATGCTCTATCCACTGTGCCACCGCCTGGTCAGGCTCAACTTCTCTCTTTTTTAAATTTCTTTTTCTCTTTTCCTCCAAGTTCTGAGAGATTTCTCAAATTTTTTCTTCCTGTCATGCTAAAGAGCTTTCATTTTAGCAGTCACTGGTTAGACCTCTAAGAATTCTTCTTAATTTTTGAATATACCTCTTTAAAAAAAACACCCAGCAACCTATTAATGGGTGCAATGTCTTCTCAAATCTCTCATAGAACCTTAATTTTAAAATAATTAAATTTTTTTCTTTCAGTTAATAATTTGTTTGTTTCATCCCAGAATCAATTGTTCTGATTAATTATATTGATTATCTTCTTTGATAGTACTGTTTTTCTCAACTTTCTGGTGGTTATTAGTGTTCTGTTTTTAAAAATATGTTTATATGTTAATGAACGTAGGTGGGAATAAATGGTCCCTCTGCCATTACATAAGTCGGCTTGCCCCTCTGGCCTCTTCTCGATGGGAGGACGGCCCATGATCTCTGCATCCTGGGTGACTGTCTGGACTTACGGGCTTCCCCCGAGAGCAGGATCCTGAGCTGTACCTCTCCACCCCTACTGCGCGCCACATGAATTTACTGGGACCAGGTTACTCTGGGTCACCAATACCCACACTGCCCACTGGGCTTTTTTCAGGGACAAGATTCGGTTTCTTTAGAGAGCACTTCCGCGTTAGACTGTTTGGGGTGGTGGCGGTATGTACAGTTGTCAGTGGATCTGCAGTGAAGGCTGGGGACCAGGGCGGGAAGGAAGTGACTGGCGGAGCTGTACCTGGTCTGTACACAGAATTTCAAGTAAGACTCTGATTTCTGTCCTGTTTCCCATTCTTACTCACCGCCAAGCCTGACTACAGAGAATAGATTTATAGCTGTTAAGACTCTCTCACATGCAAGTCATACTTGTTGGTTTAAACAAGAAATAATTTATTATTTTATATGAGAAGCAGTTCAGAGCTGGTGCAACTCCAGGGTTTGTTAATGGAGCAGCTCAACAACATCAACAGGCAGCTGATTATGTTCATCCTTCTGATAATCTCCACATATCAAGTGGATTACAGGGCCAGCGCATGACTGCAGGATGGGGCAGCAGCTCCAGGCACCACGTTCTTATGCCAGTGTCCAGAGGCTGATAAAGAGGCCAGGTGTCCTTATCACTTAAAAAAATAAGCTTTATTGTGATATAATCCACATGCCATAAAAGTCACCTGTTTAAAGGCGTATATAGTTCAGCGGTTTTTAGCATACTCACCATCACCGCTGTCTAATTCCAGAACATTTGCATCACTCCAGAATGAAACCCTATACCTATTAAGCAGAAACACCCTCTTCCCGGCCCCGTCTCCTCCAGTCCCAGGTGACTATAAATCTTTCTGGGTCTATGAGTTTGCCTAGACAGAACATTGCATATACTTGGAATTAAGCAATATGTAACCTTTAGTGTCTGACTTATTTCACTTAACATGTTTTTTCAAGGTTTATACATATTGTAACATGAATCAGGACTTCATTTTTTAAAGTCTTTTATTGCAGTAGAATATACATAAGATAAAATTTTTAACCATTTTAAAGTGTACAATTCAGTGGCATTAAATACATTCATAGTGGTGTATAGTCATCACCACTATCTAGTTCCAGGACTTTCTCATTACCTTTAATGGGAATCTGGTACCGGTAAACCAGTTACTTCTCATTCTCTCTTTCCCCTAGCCCCTGGCAACCACAAGTCTGCTTTTGGTCTTCCTATATGCCTAGTCTAGGTAGTTCATATATGAATGCAATCAGACAATATGTGGCCTTTTGTGTCTGGCTTCTTTTATTTAGAATTATGTTTTCAAGTTTCATCCAAGTTGTAGCTTGTATTAATATATTTCATTCCTTTTTATGGCTGAAAAATATTCCATTGTAGGGGTACTGTATACCATATTTTGTTTATCTAGCCATCGGTTGATGGACATTTTGGTTGTTTCTGTTTCTCGTCTATTTTGAATAATGATGTTAGGAACATCTGTGCACAAGTTTTTGGGTGGACACAGGTTTTCAATTTTCTTGGATATATAAATAGGAGTAGAATTGCTGATTCACTTGGTAACTATGAGAAACCCCATATTGTGAAGAACTGACCGACTGTTCTCCAGAGTGGTTGCCCACTTTGATATTCCTGCCAGCAATGTATGAGTTTCTAACACAACAGTCTCTCTAGTCTCCCCCCCCCACACCTCGTCCTTTGCTTTCCATGGTTTCAGTTATCTGAGGTCAACCACTACCTGGAAATATTAAATGGAAAATTGCAGAAATAAACAATTCATAAGTTTTATATCGTGTGCTGCTCTGAGTAGTGGGATGAAATCTCTCACCATCCAGCTCCATTCTGTCTGGGATAAGAACCCTCCCTTTGTCTCCACGCTGTATACACTACCCATCTGTTAGTCACTTAGTAGCCATCCAGGTTATCAGACTGAGTGCCTCCGTATTGGGGCGCTTGAGTAAGTAGCCCTTATTTCATGTAATAATGGCCTCACCGTGCAAGAGTAGTGATGCTGGCAGTTCAGATCTGCCAGAGTGAAGCCATGAAGTGTATGTACATACATGAAAAAAACATAGGTTATATAGTGTTCAGTACGATCTTCCGTTTGGGGCATCCACTTAAGGCCTTGCAACATATTCCCCTGAGGATAAGGGGGAACTACTGTACTCATCCTCATCAATACTTGTTACTGTCCATCTTTTATTTTAATTTTTATTTATTGATTTTAGAGAGAGAGGAAGGAGAGATAGAGAGAGGCAGAAACATTGATCTACTCCTGTAGGTACCTGACCAGAGATCGAACTGGCAACCTCTGCATATCAGGATGATGCTCTAACCAACATAGCTATCTGGCCATGGCTTGCCCTTCTTCTTGATTGTCGCCATCCTAAGTGTGAAGTGATGTCTCATTGTGGTTTTTGATTTGCATTTCCCTAATGACTAATAATATTGAGCACTTTTTTCTTATGCTTTTGGCCATTTGTATACCTTCTTTGGAAAAATGTATTATCTGAATAAACTTATTGCCCATTTTCAAAAAAGATTTTATTTATTGATTTTACAGAGAGGTGGGACTAGAAGTAGTTGCCTCACTCTAGCTGTTCATTGATTGCTTGTCATATGTGCTTTGACCAGGCAAGTCCAGGGTTTTGAACCTGTGACTTCAGCGTTCCAGGTCAGCAATCTAGCCACTGCGCCACCACAAGCTAGGCCCTTTACCCATTTGTAAATTGTGTTATTTACTTTTTATTGTGGAGTTATGAAGCATTCTTTACCTTCTGAATTTATGTATCACTTTGAATGGTGAAGAAAACATGTCCAAAAAGTCTCCACAAGCTGGTTCCCACAAGCTGTCCCCCACTTCTCTTTCGCCAGAATTGTGTCACATACGCATGGCTAAAGCAGTCACAGGCCAGGGGAATGGGATCAGCTTGGCTGATTTTAAGTTACCTCATGGTGTTGGACATAAGTCCAGCTTCCATGCAAACATATGGCTGAGCTGAGTACAGTAGATATTTCACAAAAGGCAGGTTTTGGTGGGAAGAGGAGAATGGCTTTGAAGAGGCAATTCTAGCAGTCAGGGAGGGTCCCAACAGAAACAGATGGCTGAGGCAAAACTAAAGGGAGGAGGTTGTATTTACAGAGGGACCTGGGCTCAAGCAAACTTAGCACTCCAGGCTTGGGGGAACGAGAAAGGTGAGTGAATCTGGTGGGACCGACAGAATATACAAGCAGCAGCAACCGGTGATGTTGATCGCAACCCCCCTTCATTCTTGCCTCTTCTTGTGTGTGTTTTGGGTCATGGTTTTCTCTGCTTTTACCTGTCACTGTTGACACGTTTGCTTTTCTTACTAAAATTTTTTGCTAAAATTTACTTGGTCTACTGCGCTCACCCTTCTTTATTCATATTCTCAGTGCCATTATAGATGTATTTCTTGGATACTTTGCTGTTATTTCAATTGGTTTGGGGAAAATGGGAGATAAAAGTACTAAGCATGGCGTCTTGGATAGGAAATTACTGTTCTTTTCATTCATGTTTTTAAATATAATTGAACTCATTGTATATGCTTCTTTTTTTTTTTTTTTTTACAGAGACAGAGGGAGAGTCAGAGAGAGAGATAGACAAGGACAGACAGATAGGAATGGAGAGAGATGAGAAGCATCAATCATTAGTTTTTCATTGCGACACCGTAGTTGTTCATTGATTGCTTTCTCATATGTGCCTTGACCGTGGGACTACAGCAGATCGAGTGACCCCTTGCTCAAGCCAGCGACCTTGGGTCCAAGCTGGTGAGCCTTGCTCAAACCATATGAGCCCGCGCTCAAGCTGGCGACCTCCTGGTCTCGAACCTGGGTCCTCTGCATCCCAGTCCAATGCTCTATACACTAAGCCACCGCCTGGTCAGGCTGTATATGCAATTTTGTAGTCTGCTTTTTTCACTTCAGATGATATAAAAAGCATTTCCCCATGTTAACTTTATTCTTAAACATAGTTTTGATGACTAAAATTGTTCATCAGAGAGTACACCATAATTTATTTTAACCACTCTTGCAGCATCAACTCCTCTCAACAAATATCTCTACTACTGTTTTCTGGGTTATTTTAGGGTCTTCACTATTAAAAATGAGACTCCAGCTAATATTCTTGTACATAAATATTTGCCTGCAATCAGATTATTTTCTCAGAATAGATTCCTAGAAGTAGAATTACTATATCAAAGTATCTGAGCAGTTTTTTTAAATTTTTATTTTACTTATTCATTTTAGAGAGGAGAGAGAGAGAGAGAGAGAGAGAGAGAGAGAGAGAGAGAGGAGCTGGAAGCATCAACTCCCATATGTGCCTTGACCAGGCAAGCCCAGAGTTTCGAACCCACGACCTCAGCATTTCCAGGTTGACGCTTTATCCACTGCGCCACCACAGGTCAGGCCAGTAGAAGAGCAGTTTGAAGCCTTTGAAACACAATGGAAAAATTTTATAATCTAGGAAGATTTTTGAAATTTTCTAGTCTCACCAAAAGTGTGTCAACATGCATTTTTCGGCACCCTTCTTATCATTGTGTAATATATTTTTCTTCAATTTTATATGCAAAATGGCATCCTGTTTGTTTACTTTGCATTTCTACATGTACTAATGCAACTGATTTTTTAAAATTTGCTAAGATTATTTTTTTAATTTGTTAACTGTCTATTCACATCACTTGCTCATTTAAAAAAAAAAACGGGGGTTAGTGTGTATTTAACTTTTTATCTTTTTAATAAACAATTTACGGAGGGTTACAAAACTTAAAAGGTTCAAAAGAGTACATGATACTCTACTCATTTTTTGAGTTGGCAACCATCAATACTAGTTTCAGAGATAACTCATGTATGTACAAATAACTGCCTACATATATTTTCTCACACAAATGCTAATGTCACATATGTACTCTTCTGTGTCTTAAAGATTTTTTCACGTGGCACATAAAGATTTGCTTCTTTTTTTTATTGGCTACTTGAGATGTTGTTATTTAGATGTACCATAATTTAGGTGCCCTAATGATAGAAATTTAGGTGGTTTCTAACCTTCATAAGCAATGCAGCAATAAATAGCTTTGTACATATGAGTGTGTCTGTAGAATAAACACTTAGAAATGAAATTACTGGGTTAAGGGTATGTGGACTCACATTCTATTTTTTTAATGGAGAGGAGAGGAGATAGACAGACTCCCACCTGTTCCCCAAATGGGATCTACCCAGCAATGCTCAAATCAGCTGAGGGTCAATGCTCAAATCATCTGAGCTATTTTTAGCACTTGAGGCTGATGTGCTTGGACCAACAGAGCCATCTTCAATGCCTGGGGCTCACTCTCGAACCAATCCAGCCACTGGCTGTGAGAGGAGAAGATGGAGAGAGAGAGAGAGAGAGAGGGAGAGGAAGAGAAACAGATGGTCACTTTACTTGTGTACTCTGACTGGGAATTGAATCCAGGATGTCCATAAGCCGGGCAGATGTTCTATCCAGTGAGCTACTGACCAGGGCACAATTTTTATAGGTAGTGTAAATTTCTCTCCATAAAGCGTTTTCCTCTGTCTAAACAACTTTTTATTATCAAACCTCTTGATATTTGCTAATCAGTTAAGTGAAAAATGGTATGTCATCACTTGAAATGGCACTCTTTTATTATTAGTAAGGTTAAACATCTTTTCATATGTTTAAAAGTCTTGTGATTATTTTTTCTTTTAAATTATCCATTTATATCCTACTTTTCGCATCAGTTGTTGATTTGTTGGTTTTTGAAACTTGCTTTGTAGGAGTTCTTTATAACGTAAATTAGTCCTTTTGGATATGAATTGCTTCGTGTGTTCCCAATCAGCTTGTACAAGTTTCATACACGGGTGTCCCTGACGAGGACGTGTATGAAAAAGACGTCCTCTGTCTAAAAAGTTGTTCTCTCGATGGAGAGAAATTTACACTACCTATAAAAATTGTGCCCTAGGCCCTGGCTGGTTGACTCAGCGGTAGAGCGTTGGCCTGGCGTGCGGGGAACCCTGGTTCGATTCCTGGCCAGGGCACATAGAAGAAGCGCCCATTTGCTTCTCCACCCCCCCCCCCCTTCCTCTCTGTCTCTCTCTTCCCCTCCCGCAGCGGAAGCTCCATTGGAGCAAAGATGGCCTGGGCGCTGGGGATGGCTCCTTGGCCTCTGCCCCAGGCGCTAGAGTGGCTCTGGTCGCAGCAGAGCGACGCCCGGAGGGGCAGAGCATCGCCCCCTGGTGGGCAGAGCATTGCCCCTGGTGGGCGTGCCGGGTGGATCCCAGTCGGGCGCATGCGGAAGTCTGTCTGACTGTCTCTCCCCGTTTCCAGCTTCAGAAAAATACAAAAAAAAAAAAAATTGTGCCCTGGTCAGTAGCTCACTGGATAGAACATCTGCCCTCCCTTCCCTTGGCCTGGGGATGCTGGGCTGGTTAGTATTCTCCAGTCACTCTCAAGGGTAGGTGCCTTGGCTCCAGCATGCTCTATTTCATTTCCTAATTTACCTAAACTCAAATGTAGCTTTCTACTTCAAAAGCAATAATTTTTTTCTAAGAAAATCAAAAAATAAAATAAATTCACAGTCTCATATGAGGAAAGCACAATACTGTGTATAGTGTCATATATACTTGAAAAACACATTTCCCTTCTTAACGTGTATTTGACTCTAGCCTTGTTAAGTAATAACACTAGTCCTCGAGTTAAGAGTAATTCATCTCCCTCCTTGGTTGATTTTCACTACAAAAGGCCTGGTATCTTTGCCTGAGTCATTCTGGATGAATGAGACATAGGAATGAGTAGGAATAGATGAACAGGAATAGAAAGGGTAGGCAAGATAGTATTAAAGATCTTCATTTTTAGGGTTAAAATACTGGTGGGCATCCTTAGCAGACGTAGTAATTTTCCATCCTGATAGGTGGGGGGGAGGTCCTTTAGAACATGTGTTGTGCTCATAGGACAAATATTGATTGCCTTGGAGTCCTCTTAGGACAGTGGTTCTCAAACTTTTTGAACTCAGGATGCATTTAAAATCCTACAAATAATTGTAGGCACACTATATACAAGTTTCTGAGAAATATGTTATAATAATTAAGTCAAATATTAAAGAAAAAATATAAAGCCCAAGTGTGCTTTTATGGTAATTAAATGAAATAAATGACAAAATTAAATTTATTCTGATATTATAAAACATTTTTTTTTTTTGGTATTTTTCTGAAGCTGGAAACGGGGAGAGACAGTCAGACAGACTCCCGCATGAGCCCTACCGGGATCCACCCGGCACGCCCACCAGGTGGTGACGCTCTGCCTACCAGGGGGCGATGCTCTGCCCCTCCGGGGCATCACTCTGTTGCGACAAGAGCCACTCTAGCGCCTGGGGCAGAGGCCAAGGAGCCATCCCCAGCGCCCGGGCCATCCTTGCTCCAATGGAGCCTCGCTGCGGGAGGGGAAGAAAGAGACAGAGAGGAAGGAGAGGGGGAGAGGGATGGAAAAACAGATGGGCGCTTTTCCTGTGTGACCTGGCCAGGAATCGAACCCGGGACTTCTGTTATAAAACATTTTTATGTTACATTTTTGAGTTATACTTTTTAGAATTCATAAAAAAGAGGGGTTAAAAATAAAAAACGACAAAAAGTTATATTTTTAGATATATAGATACATTCTTAGTAAGACTTAGTAAATTCGGCAGGTCCCGGAGCGAATGTGTTAAGTTTTTTCATTCTTGTGTTTATGAGAAACAAGAGCCTGACGTGTCCTAGAAATTTCTTCAATGTTTGGGCATATATTTGAAAGGCAAACTCTCATTTCCTTGTAAATACATTGAAGAATTCTTCTCTTTTTACTGTTAATTGTGTTGAGGGTAGAAAATCATAATTCACATAAATAGGATGTTGAAAATCATACTAAAATGTTCAAAGCTATTTTAGATATTGTCACATATTCTTCTTTTATAGAAATCCAAAAGGCTTCAAGACAGTTCCTATGTTTAATCATCAATCCACGATCAGTGGATATAGCTGCCAGTTTTTCTTCTTCTGTTAATGTTAAACCAAAATCACTTGAAGCTTCATGAATGGGTTTCTAATCCAATCGTATTGTTCAGTGTTAAGTGGTGGAAAAGGCTATAAGTTAAATTCTTCCCATCAGCCTTCAAGTCCTATTTTATTTACACTTAACTTTTGCTCACTTCCAGAATTGGATTCTTTTTTTTTTTTAATTTTTATTAATTTTAATAGGGTGACATCAATAAATCAGGTACATATATTCAAAGAAAACATGTCCAGGTTATCTTGTCATTCAATTCTGTTGCATACCCATCACCCAAAGTCAGATTGTCTTCCGTCACCTTCTATCTAGTTTTCTTTGTGCCCCTTCCCTCCCCCCTCCCCTCTTCCTCATTCCCTCCCCCATCCCCCCGTAACCACCACTCTCTTGTCCATGTCTCTTAGTCTCGTTTTTATGTCCCACCAATGTATGGAATCCTGCAGTTCTTGTTTTTCTCTGATTTACTTATTTCACTCCGTATAATGTTATCAAGATCCCACCATTTTGTTGTAAGTGATCCGATGTCATCATTTCTTATGGCTGAATAGTATACCATGGTGTATCTGTGCCACATCTTCTTTATCCAGTCTTCTATTTTTTTTTACAGTGATTAAAGCCTTTAAGCAAATTCTTGGCCAATACAGCAATAATCCATAAAAGAGTAGTGTCCTTAACATGTTTACCAAGTCCAAGTTGGCCCCAACACCATGCCAAATCCCTGAAAAATGCAACCCAACTTCAGTTTAGTCTGTTAGGAGCTATCACTAGGAGCAGGAGTCCAGGACAAGTCCACCTCCAGGAAAAGTCCGCATGGCACTGGAATTGTTGTCACAAATCTATACTTTGCAGCTCACGTCCAAGTCCCAGTGACCACTGCTTCTAGCTGGTAATGATTCAGGTAGACTGGAAAAGCCATCTGCAGCATGTGTGGAGATGGAGCTTCTGTTCTCCTCTGCCTGGAAAGATGAGACCAGGTTACTTTTCCCTGGAGCTCTGCAACTGTGGCAGAATTGGATTCTTCAATATCACGCTTCTTTTTGAGAAATCTATCCATTTTATTTGGGTGTATTTATCTAAAAATAATATAATGATGTATTAATAATAAATATAATAATGATGTATTAACAAAAAGGGTGGTATTTCTGTAATGAAATGGTATAATAGAGTAACTGTATTTATTTTTATATCTGTGCACATGCCACAAACCAGTGCAGCTAGTAATTCCAGGTCCCAAGTGGTAACGGTGCAGAATTAAGAAAATATGTGGAATTAAGAAAATACAAGGTCAGGAGAGCCCTGTAATTGCTGCTGGCAAGAACAAAGCGTGCCCAAAAACCACATCTTGCTTTATTTATAGGGCAAAGTGGGCCATTAGCAAATCAATGAGATTTTTGATCATGTTTCCAAGGCAATCCAAGAATTTTTACCAAGTGCAGAAAACCCCCACCATACATGTCATCTTAACTTTACACCAAACAAAGGATAGAAGAAACTTGCCTCCAGTCTTTCTGGGGGACATGGGGGGTAGTGTAAACAATCCAGCACCACAGCTTAACAGCCTTTTGCAACCTAATCAGGCAAGTGAGGTGGGGGGTTGGGCAGACTGTCAGCTTACAGCCAATTCCTCACACCTCTGTCACCAAAAAATCTAAACTCCAAAAACCCTGTTGGTTTTTTGGTCCCCAACAGGCACATATTTCTCTGGAATACCATAGAGCGCACCTGGAAATCTTCTAGGGCAGTGGTCCCCAACCCCCAGGCCGCGGACTGGTACCAGTCCGTGGGCCATTTGGTACCGGTCCGCAGAGAAAGAATAAATAACTTACATTATTTCTGTTTTATTTATATTTAAGTCTGAATGATGTTTTATTTTTTTAAAATGACCAGATTCCCTCTGTTACATCCATCTAAGACTCACTCTTGACGCTTGTCTCGGTAATGTGATACATTTATCCATCCCACCCTAAAGGCCGGTCCATGAAAATATTTTCTGACATTAAACTGGTCCGTGGCCCAAAAAAGGTTGGGGACCACTGTCCTAGGGCACACCAGTGCACCCTGGTGCACACTTTGAGAACCACTGTCTTAGGATGACAGAGTTGCAATCATTTGCAATATTAACTTCAAAGGTTATATGGGGGGAAAGCCTGGGACTACCAACCAAAGAAAGGTAATAGCGCCATCCCAACTGGGGTAGGGATCTTTCTAAATCTATTGTCTTACTTATCAGTTGCTGTGTTACCAATTACACCAAAACTTAGCAGCTTAAAAACAGTTTTTATCTCTCAGTTTCCCTGCGTCAGGAATTTGGCAGCAGCTTATCTGGGTTCTGCTTCAGGATCGCTCATGAAGCTAATATAGTCACCTGGGACTAAGGTCATCTGAAGTTTTTGATTGTGGTTAGAGGATCTGATTCTAAGACAACTCATTCACCTGGCTGTTGGCAAGAAGTCTAATTCCTTACCAAGTGCACCTCTCCATAGAGCTACTTGAGTGACTTTGTGATGAGGCTGGTAGCTTTCCCTGCTGTGAGTGATCTAAGAGAGAGAACAAGGAGGAAGCCACATTGTATTCTGTAACCTAGACTTGGAAGTCACACACTGTCACTTCCACCACGTTCTACTCATTAGAAGCAAGTCACTAAGTTCAGCTCACACTCAAAGTAAGGGGTGCTTTCTTGAAGGGAGGATCAAAGAATGTGAGGACTTATTTTAAAACCATCATACTCAACATTCCTCAAAAACGCTTACAGCATACTTTGAACTTTATTCCATTGCTTGAACTCCATGTGTTATTCATGCCAGAAATATTTATTGAGTGTGTTATCTGAATCACTGCATATTTACTGGAGCTGTTTTTATTGTAAAGAATGATCTCCTCCTAACAGTGGTCTTTTTTTCTTCTCAGGTGCTTGTTGGGCTTCTTCTTATTCTAGCAGCCATAGAGCTGGCCCTTGTCCTCACAGAAGACTCTGGACTAGCCACAGTCCCCGCCGTTAGATATACCAATCCAAGCCTCTACCTGGGCACATGGGTAAGGCCCATCACCACTTCTGCCATGTTTATCATATCTCTATTCATAGCCATCTAGCTGAAATGTACTCTTTTGGAATGGAATAAAGTTCAATTTCATCTACCCAAGGGATTTGTGATTAGCAAAGCTTAATTATAGTGGAGTAAAACAAATTTTAGCTTTTCATCTTCTTTTTTTATTTTTTTATTTTTTTTTATTTTTCTGAAGTTGGAAACGGGGAGGCAGTCAGACAGACTCCCGCATGCACCCGACCGTGATCCACCCAGCATGCTCACCAGGGGGCAATGATCTGCCCATCTGGGGCGTTGCTCTGTTGCAACCAGAGCCATTCTAGTGCCTGAGGCAGAGGCCATAGAGCCATCCTCAGTGCCTAGGCCAACTTGGCTCCAATGGAGCCTTGGCTGCGGGAGGGGAAGAGAGAGACAGAGAGGAAGTAGAGGGGGAGGGGTGGGGAAGGAGAGGGGGAGGGGTGGAAAAGCAGATGGGCGCTTCTCTTGTGTGCCCTAGCCAGGAATCGAACCCGGGACTCCTGCACACCAGGCCAACGCTCTACCACTGAGCCAACCGGCCAGGGCTTTCATCTTCTTTTGAACACTAGATTTTAGAGCCTTGTTGTTAAGGTAAGTAGTAGCTTTAGTGGCTAAGATGTGTATCTCATGCTCTCATATCTTGCCATCTAAGGATCACATGTGAAATTCATGTTTATTATTGTAATCCAAAAGAATTTTCTTCTTTATAATAGTTCTTATCCTTTATTTCTATTTATTTTATATTTTTGTGACAGAGACAGAGAGAGAGAGACAGATACAGGGATAGATAGGGACAGACAGACAGGAAGGGAGAAAGATGAGAAGCATCAATTCTTTGTTGTGGCTCCTTAGTCTCCTTAGTTGTTCATTGATTGCTTTCTCATATGTGCCCTGACCGGAGGGGCTGCAGCAAAGCAACTGACCCCTTGCTCAAGCCAGTGACCTCACGCTCAAGCCGGTGATCTTGGGTTTCAAACCTGAGTCCTCCCTGTCCCAGTCCAATGCTTTATCCACTGCGCCACCGCCTGGTCAGGCCCAAAAGAATTTTCTTAAATGCTGTAAATATTACTTTTAAATTGATTGACTCAATGGATCACTGTCTAGAGTTGTTTGTATAAGCTTGATGGCAGCAACTGATGTTTCTTCTGCAATCATATTTTTGGGGGTCTGCCTATGCAGTGTTTTAAAAGCAATTGTACTAGATGCCGTCATTTTAAAAGGAAGATGCCTCAAAATTATTTGGATTTGCAGTCTATCTGGAAAAATCAGGATGTCTGACTACTATGGGCCTGCGTTCCCACAGGGAACTGAGTAGCAGTTCTGAGTAGCAGTTGCTCCCATGAGACCAGGCACGTGCTCAGTACAGTCTCCCACGCCTCATTCAGTGATGTGGTCTGCCCAGCCGCTGCAGGCCTGTGTTAATTCTGTTTAGAACAAACAAAGAAGCGTCTAAGCGGCAGTAAGCTGTGGGCGGCTCACCAGGCTGACTGGGGGCATCTATTCCCAACCCTGCATCCAGCGGCATCATGCTGGAACTTGGAACCCACCACAGTGGCAGTTGCCTCGGAAATTGGCAACTGCTACAAATCATGGCTTTATTCCCCCGCCCCTTCCCTGCCCCAGGATATTGTTTTACTAGCACAGGTACAAATCACAGGCTTTCCGCCCCCCCTCCAGAATATGGGTTTACTGAGTTTAGAAAACCAACATTTAATTAATTTTATCTAAGTGAGATGTTACAAGGGAAGTGGTTTCTATGAATTGCTTGGTCTGTGATATTATTAGAAACTCATGATTCTGGCCCTGGCCGGAGCGTCAGCCTGGCGTGTGGGGGACCCGGGTTCGATTCCCGGCCAGGGCACATAGGAGAAGCGCCCATTTGCTTCTCCACCCCTCCCCCCCTCCTTCCTCTCTGTCTCTCTCTTCCCCTCCCGCAGCCGAGGCTCCATTGGAGCAGAGATGGCCCGGGCGCTGGGGATGGCTCCTTGGCCTCTGCCCCAGGCGCTGGAGTGGCTTTGGTCGCGGCAGAGCGACACCCTGGAGGGGCAGAGCATCGCCCCCTGGTGGGCAGAGCGTCGCCCCTGGTGGGCGTGCCGGGTGGATCCCAGTCGGGTGCATGCGGGAGTCTGTCTGACTGTCTCTCCCCGTTTCCAGCTTCAGAAAAATACAAAAAAAAAAAAGAAACTCATGATCAGACACCTTACACCTGTCTGGCAGAGTCTGCCTCCAGCACCTGCCTACTGCAGTGCCTGAAGTTAATGTGCTTGGGCCTTGAAAACATTTTTCTGGCTCCCAAAGTAACTTCATTAAAATGCAGATGGTGAGCCTCTGCCTTTTTTTTTTTTTTTTTTATTTATTTTTTTTTTTAATAGAGACAGAGAAAGAGAGAGTCAGAGAGAGGGATAGACAGGGACAGACAGACAGGAACAGAGAAATGAGAAGTATCATTAGTTTTTCGTTGCGCGTTGCAACACCTTAGTTGTTCATTGATTGCTTTCTCGTATGTGCCTTGACCACGGGCCTTCAGCAGACTGAGTAACCCCTTGCTCGAGCCAGCGACCTTGAGCTTTTGCTCAAACCAGATGAGCCCGCGCTTAATCTGGCGACCTCGGGGTCTCGAACCTGGATCTTCCGCATCCCAGTCCGACGCTCTATCCACTGCGCCACCGCCTGGTTAGGCGCCTCTGCCTTTTTTGCTAAGCCTCCACCCAAGTGTGGTGAACAGAGACGGGGTGGGGAAGGGGACCCTGGGGAAGTATGGAGGCTGTGACAAGAGAGAGCTGGATGGTGTCAGGGAAGAAAGCTACAATTTGGCACCTGCGTGCTTTCCGCCCGGACAGATGCAGTCCAACAGTCCCCTCCCCTAGCCCTCCTGTCCTCCTCTGTTTTCTGACATTTCTTTTTGCCTTTTATCCTTGGCTAGTGACAGTATTTTTCAGAACTTGATGTGACTTTTTCTCCAGCTCCTGGTTTTGCTGGTCCATCATAGCCGATTATGGTGTGTGCAGAAGGACTCCTGGATCCTGTCCCTCTTCTGGATTCTCTCCATCCTCTGTGGCACTTTCCAGCTGCAGACTCTGATCAGGATGCTCCTGAAGGTGAGGAGGAGAGAGGCGTGGCGGGAGGAGAACCTGCTAGGCAAATTCTCAGTTGGAGCCCATGGCATAAAGTAAGTTGAGCTCTGGATAGACTTGTATTTAGGGGATTTGATACAGGCTTTGATCACAAATATGGACATATGTGGGCTGTTTAGACTGAAGTTGGATATAAAGCTCATTTTCTCTTTGTTTGGTGTTTTGTTTTCCCACAGGGCGACAATTCCAGTCTAGCCTACTCCTGCCTCTTCTTCATCTGCTACGCACTCCAGATCCTGATCCTCATTCTTTCAGTGTTTTCAGAAAAAGATGACTCAGCAGATGTGAGACTTAAAATAGACCCACCTCATAAATTATTCAATTGGATGGCCCCTTGACAACTATAAGGTGTCAGGGCGAGGTGTCTAGATCTCATACAGGTCCCTCGAGCCCAGGATGGCATAAGGAAACAGAATATGGGAGTATTGACTTTGACATTAACCCACTAATCTTTAGCATAGACGATTATTTCATACATCTATGCCAGAAGGTCTGATTATCATTCAACTGGTGACCCTTAGGTCTCCAAATAAATTTATGTTGACCAGCTTACTTTAGTATCATATCTAGTTTCTAGCACAAAATTATATCAGTTTTTTATTTTAGAGGCCCAGAGAGTTTCTGTTTCCAGTGGATATATTTTCTGATTTTTTTTTTTTTTTGGTGTGTGTGTGTGTGTGTGTCTTTTGCAGAATCCATCACACACGGCTTCATTTCTGAGTAAACTTACCTTTAGCTGGTATGACAGGTAAGAAACACCTGGAGGAAGGGTTGACTATATCCCCACCCCCTCACTCTTCTGAAAGTGATGAAAATCTTCATGTGTCAAAATGCCTCCTGTGGCCTCCATTTCGCCTCTTCTTAGAATTCGAGAATGTTAAAGCTTACAGATCAATCTAGTTCAGTCCCTTCATTGGGCAGACTCCGACACTGAGGGAAGATGGAGGGAGATTTGCCCTTGGTAACCTGGGGGTTCCCTGGAGGAAAGGAAGGGCTGTAAGAAAAGGAGGTGTTAGTACAGGAACAGGGCACTGTGGGGGCAGGTGCGGTGGCACAGATGTGGAGGGTTAAGGGTGAATTAGTTGACCTGGGCTTCCAGAGATTCTAGAGCAGGCGTTCTTGTCCTTTGTAGTTTCACAGACCCTTTTGTCTGGTAACGACCACGAACCCCTTCTCAGAGATTGGGTTTTTTTTTAAATTTTAATTTAATTTTATTTTTTTACAGAGATAGAGAGAGAGTCAGAGTGAGGGATAGACAGGGACAGACAGACAGGAATAGAGAGATTAGAAGCATCAATCATTAGTTTTTCATTGTGCATTGTGATAGCTTAGTTGTTCATTGACTGCCCTCTCATATGTGCCTTGACCATGGGCCTTCAGCAGACCGAGTAATCCCTTGCTCGAGCCAGTGACCTTGGGTCCAAGCTGGTGAGCTTTGTTCAAACCAGATGAGCCCACGCTCAAGCTGGCGACCTTGGGGTCTCGAACCTGGGTCTTCCGCATCCCAGTCTGATGCTCTATCCACTGCGCCACTGCCTGGTCAGGCAGAGATTGTTTTGAATGCATAATGTAAAAATATAGACTGACCTGGGCACTGAGGATGGCTCCATGGCCTCTGCCTCAGGTGCTAGAATGGCTCTGGTTGCAACGGAGCAGCTGCCCAGATGGATGGAGCATCACCCCCTGGTGGACATGCCGGGTGGATGCCGGTCAGGCACATGCGGGAGTCTGTCTCTGCCTCCCCGCTTCTCACTTCAGAAAAATACAAAAAAATACCAAAAGAAAGGTATAAAATTATAAAGGAAAATAAATATATTTAAATACAGTTAAATATTTTTTTAAAAACCAAATGTGTGATATAGTAATACAAATGCTTCTTTATTAATGCATTAAATAACAATATTTAGTGATAGGTCTAATAATGGCCATAATTTCAAAGTAGTTATAAGTATAAATCAGCCATGAAAACATCAGTGATTTCTCCCAAGGACAAAGGCATGTATACTTTTTACAACTCTAGTTGGTGGCCTTTGCTCACAGTAGAAGGAAAGGCAAAATATCAGTTTGAAGCTATTAAGAAGAAAGACATGATTTATTTTCCATTCATTTTCTCAAATCTTAGGTTGAGGAGCTCTCTGATCTAGAGAGATAGTATGAAGGTGGCCCCCGGGTCTGCTCAGTTTCTTAAGGGCATCGTGGACGCCCCTCAGGGAGATGTTGAAGCAGCAGCATGGCAGCCAGTGGCCGAGCAGGGGTGGAGGAGGCGATGCTCACTTGGCTTTTAATTCAGTAGAGCCCCTCCCCTTCCCTTCTCTTGTCTTCTACCAACCTCTGCTAACCTACTCCGCATCCCTTTCCTGCTCTCCCCACTCTTCTGTCCAGATCAAAGGGTCCGGATATGGAGTGGTGGAGCAAGGGAGAGAAGTCTTATTTTTCTGTCCCTCCATTCCACAACTGGGAGGTGGGTTTTTTGTTTTGTTTTGTTTGGGGGAGGTGGGTTTTGATAGAGGCATTCAGGAGACAGCCTCTGACCCAGTCTGCAGGGTCTCAGCCTGGGTCTGGGTTGCTCTTATTCCAGCATTGTTCTGAAAGGCTACAAGCAACCTCTGACAATTGAAGATGTCTGGGATGTTGACCAAGAGAGTAAAACCCAGAGTGTGGTCAGCAAATTTGAAAAGTACATGGTGGGAGAGCTGTCAAAGGCCAGACGGGCACTCCAGAGACGGCAGCAGAAGAGAGCCCAGAGTCACTCGAGAGCCAGGCTGCATGGCCTGGACAAGAACCAGAGTCAAAGCCAAGACATCCTCGTCCTGGTAACTGTCCCCTGGGGGTCTGGGCAAATGTGCTGTGTGTTTCAGGAGAGAGGACATCAGTGTCACGGTGATTCTGTCCTCCCATTTTTTACATCACTTTATATTTTGCATTGTGTTTTATATTATCAGTAGTATTCAGAATACTAATAATACCTTAGTGGTGGATATATGTGGGGTATAATGTACTATATGCTCTTCTTTTTGCGTATATTTGAAATTTTCTCTAATAGAATGCTTTTTAAAATAGAAAGATAAAATAAAATAATACCTTAGCATTACTAGAATGTCCCTTGGTGGAATTTAGCAATAGCAGCTAATTCATTTACTTTTCCACTTGAAAATATCTACTGAGTGTCACCTAACCCTGTCCTGTCCAAGGAAGGCAGTAGGGCTCAGAGGCTCACCACACAGGACTGTTCAGTGCGGGACGAAGTCTTCCACTCCACAGCTCTGTGGACACCCATTGCTTGGTTTTGTACCTAGGAAGAAGCTAAAGAGAAAAAAAAGAAGTCTGGGTCCAAGAAAGATTATCCTAAGTCCTGGTTGATCAAGAGCCTTTTTAAAACATTCTACGGCATAATCCTGAAAGCATTCCTGATAAAGCTAGTCCACGACTTGCTCCTGTTTCTGAACCCTCAGCTGCTGAAGTGAGTCTCGGAACCGTGGCCAGCTCAGGGCCCCTCTGTCGTTCTACTTTTTGTCCCTCGTGTCTGCAGGCAGAAGCTTACCATTACATATCTTTTAAATTCTCGTTTTTAAAAACGCTCACAATTTTCTTCCACCTGACAGCATTGTGTTTAGGAAATGTATGATGCTGTGTCCTTTAGCCTCTTCCCTCTTTTCCATGTTTCCCCCAGTCCTCGCCCCATAGGAAGCCAGGTACCTGTTAGAGACTCTTTCGTGTTAAACAGAACTGCTGTGGGCTGAGCCATGTCCAAGAGGTGGGCAGCATACCCCAGGAGAGCCCTGTACCTGGTGTCTGTAACCAAACTGCTCCACATTCAAAGCCTTCAAATGGGAGGTTCAGATTCATCATGACAAGATGTACCTGGTTCTATAGAATGAACTATCCTCCATGGGAAGCCCTTCCAACTCATTCTGGATACATATCCTAATTCCTTTCCAGGCTTGCATTGTCTGGGAATGAATTGACTTGTTCTACACAGCCTCTTTTCCCAGGGGCTGGGGGGTAGGGGGACACAGGGACCAAGCCTTGCCGCGGGAGCTCTGAGGGTCATTCATAGCCCCTCCCACAGCCATGGCCGTCAACCCCACGCACTGCCTTCTGCTCCTCTTCAAACCTAAGCAACAGCACTGGCCCCACCGCGGCACTCGGTCTTCTAAGAGCATTGGGTAATTCTGGCCACATTTGTTACCCACAGGATAGGGAGGGCAGCTGCTGTGCACGTGGTGTGTGGAGCCTCCAGGGGCTTGGTGGCCATCACTCACTCACTCGGTTTTGCTCTGGCAGATTACTCATCTCCTTCGCAAATGAGAAGGACAGCTACCTGTGGATCGGATATATCTATTCCATCCTCTTCTTCGTGGTGGCCCTCGTCCAGTCGTTCTGCCTCCAGTATTACTTTCAGCTGTGCTTCCTGCTGGGCGTAAACGTCCGGACCACCGTCATGGCCTCTATATACAGAAAGGTAAGTGGACTGTGTCGGGCATCACCAAAGAAAGCCCCCTTAGTGGACATGAGCACTTATTCCGAGACTGAGGAAAATTTGATGAAAATGATAATGAACCTGGCCCTGGCGGGTTGGCTCAGCGGTAGAGCCTCGGCCTGGCGTGCGGGGGACCCGGGTTCGATTCCTGGCCAGGGCACATAGGAGAAGCGCCCATTTGCTTCTCCACCCCCACCCCCTCCTTCCTCTCTGTCTCCCCCCCCCCCCACAGCCAAGGCTCCATTGGAGCAAAGATGGCCCAGGTGCTGGGGATGGCTCCTTGGCCTCTGCCCCAGGCGCTAGAGTGGCTCTGGTCGCGGCAGAGTGACGCCCCGGAGGGGCAGAGCATTGCCCCCTGGTGGGCAGAGCGTCGCCCCTGGTGGACGTGCCGGGTGGATCCCGGTCGGGCGCATGCAGGAGTCTCTGTCTGACTGTCTCTCCCCATTTCCAGCTTCAGAAAAATACACACACACAAAAAAAAATGATAACGAACCTTAACATTGGATTTTTAAAATTTAATTTATTGTGTTTACATAGATTTTAATGTCGCCCCGATTGCATCCTCCCTCCCTTGTATTCCCCTCAACATCTCCGTTGCCCCCCTCCTAAAAGCTCCCCCCGCTTCCCTTCAGGTTTAATTCCGTTCCTCAGTTCACATTGTTCCTTGGATTCCTCAAATGAGTGAGGTCATATGATATTTTCTTTCTCTGCCTGGCTTATTTCACTTAACATAATAGTATCCAGGTCCATCCATGTTGTTGCAAAAGGTAATATTTCCTCCTTTTTCATGGCCACATACTATTCCATTGTATATATGTACCATTGCTTTATAATCCACTCATCCACTGACGGACACTTGGGGTGTTTCCAGATCTTGGCTATTGTGAACAATGCTGCAATATACATGGGGGTGCATTTCTTTTTTTGAATCAGTGATATGGTGTTCTTGGGATATATTCCTAAAAGTGGGATGGCTGGGTCAAAAAGCAGTTCCATTTTTAATTTTTTGAGAAATCTCCATACTGTTTTCCACAGTGGCTGCACCAGTCTGCATTCCACCAGCAGTGCAGGAGGGTTCCCTTTTCTCCACATCCTCGCCAGCACCTATAGTGTGCTATTTTGTTAATGAGCGCCATTCTGACTGGTGTAAGGTGATATCTCATTGTGGTTTTAATTTGCATTTCTCTAATAATTAGTGATGTTGAACATTTTTTCATTGGTCTATTGGGCATCTGTATGTCCTCTTTGGAGAAGTATCTATTCATTTCTTTTGCCCATTTTTTGATTGGATTGTTTATCTTCCTGGTGTTGAGTTTTACAAGTTCTTTATAAATTTTGGTTATTAACCCTTTATCAGACGTATTGTCGAATATGTTCTCCCGTTGTGTAGTTTGTCTTTTTATTCTGTTCATATTGTCTTTAGCTGTGCAAAAGCTTATTAGTTTGATATAGTCCCATTTGTTTATCCTGTCTTTTATTTCACTTGCCCATGGAGATAAATCAGCAAATATATTGCTGCAAGAGATGTCGGAGAGCTTACTGCCTATGTTTTCTTCTAAGATGCTTGTGGTTTCACGACTGACATTTAAGTCTTTTATCCATTTTGAGTTTATTTTTGTGACTGGTGTAAGTTGGTGGTCTAGTTTCATTTTTTTGCAGGTAGCTGTCCAATTTTCCCAACACCATTTGTTAAAGAGACTGTCCTTACTCCATTGTATGCGCTTATCTCCTTTGTCAAATATCAATTGTCCATAAAGGTGCAGGTTTATTTCTGGGTTCTCTGTTCTGTTCCATTGATCTATATGCCTGTTCTTATGCCAGTACCAGGCTGTTTTGAGTACAGTGGCCTTGTAGTATAACTTGATATCTGGAAGTGTGATACCTCCCACTTTATTCTTCTTTTTCAAGATTGCTAAAGCTATTTTGTTGTGTGAGTTTTTTTTTTTTTGGTTCCATATAAATTTTTGAAATATGTGTCCTATATCTTTGAAGTATGTCATTGGTATTTTAATTGGTATTGCACTGAATTTATAAATTGCTTTGAGTAGTATAGACATTTTGATGATGTTTATTCTTCCTAACCATGAGCATGGTAAATGTTTCCACTTGTTTGTATCTTCCTTGATTTCTTTTATCAATGTTTTATAATTTTCCAAATACAAGTCTTTAACCTCCTTGGTTAAATTTACTTCTAGGTACTTTATTTTTTTGTTGTTGCAATAGTGAAGGGGAATGTTTCCTTAATTTCTCTTTCTGACAGTTCATTGTTGGTGTATAAAAATGCCTCTGATTTCTGTGTATTAATTTTATACCCTGCCACCTTGCTGAATTCATTTATCAGGTCCAGTAGTTCTTTGACTTAGACTTTAGGGTTTTCTATATACAGTATCATATCATCTGCAAATAATGATAGTTTTACTTCTTCTTTTCAAATTTGGTTGCCTTTTATTTCTTCTTCTTGTCTGATTGCTGTAGCTAATACTTCCAGTACTATGTTGAATAAGAGTGGTGAAAGGGGGCACCCCTCTCTTGTTCCTGATCTTAGGGGGATTGCTTTTAATTTTTGCCTATTAATTATGATGTTGGCTGTGGGTTTTTCATAGATGGCCTTTATCATGTTGAGGTGTGTTTCCTGTATTCCTACTTTGTTGAGAGTTTTGATCATGAATGGGTGCTGGATTTTATCAAATGCTTTTTCTGCATCAGTTGAAATTATCATGTGGTTTTTCTCCTTCCTTTCGTTTTTGTGATGAATCACATTGATTATTTTACAAATATTGTACCAGCCTTGCCTCCCCAGAATAATCCCACTTGATCATGATGTATGATTTTTTTTCATGTATTGCTAGATCTGGTTTGCTAATATTTTGTTGAGGATTTTAACATCTAAATTCATTGGGAAATTGGCCTATAATTTTCTTTCTTTGTGTTGTCTTTGCCTGGTTTTGGAATCAGAATTAGGCTCGCCTCATAAAAGGAGCTTGGAAGTCTTCCTTCCTCTTGAATTTTTTGAAATAGCCTTGAGAAGGATAGGAGTTAGTTCTTTGAATCTTTGGTAGAATTCACCAGTGAAGCCATCTGGCCCAGGGCTTTTGTTTGTTGGGAGTTTTTTGATAACTGTTTCAATCTCATTTGTTGTAATCAATCTGTTCAGGTTTTCTGATTCTTCCAGATTAATTTTTGGAAGATTATATGTTTCAAGGAATTTGTCCATTTCACCTAGGTTGTCTAATTTTTTGGCATACAGTTCTTCATAATATTTTCTTACAATATTTTGTATTTCTGTTGTGTCAGTTGTTATTTCTCCACTCTCATTTCTAATTTTATTTATCTGAGTCCTCTCTCTTTTTTTCTTGGTGAGTCTGGTTAAATGTTCATTAATCTTGTTTACCCTTTCAAAGAACCAGCTCTTGGTTTCATTGATCCTCTATATTGTTTCTTTAACCTCTATGTCATTTATTCTGCTCTGATCTTTATTATTTCCTTCCTTCTACTACATTTAGGCTTTACTTGCTGTTCTTTTTCTAGTTCTTTTAGATGCAGGGTTAGGTTGTTTATTTGAGCTTTTTCTAGCTTTTTAAGGCATACCTGTAGTGCTATGAATTTCCCTCTCAGTACTGCTTTTGCTGTGTCCCATAAATTTTGAGTTGTTTTATGCTCGTTATCATTCGTTTCTAGAAATATTTTAATTTCTTCTTTGATCTCATTGTTAACCCATTCATTATTTAATATCATGCTATTTAGTTTCCATGTGTTTGAGTATTTTTCAGTTTTTCTGTTGTGATTGATTTCTAGTTTTATGCCATTGTGATCAGAGGAAATGCTTGATATGATTTCAGTCTTTTTAAATTTGTTGAGACCTCTTTTGTGCCCTAACAGGTGGTCTATCCTAGAGAATGTACCATAAGCACTTGAAAAGAATGTATATTCTGCTGCTTTAGGATAAAAGGTTCTGAAGATATCTATTAAATCCAGTTGATTTAGTGTGTCCTTTAAGTCTGCTGTTTCTTTGTTAATTTTCTTTCTTGAGGATCTATCTAGTGATGTTAGTGGGGTATTGAAATCCCCTACTATTATAGTATTGCTATTGATCTTGCTTTTTATATCCATCAAAGTCTGCTTTATATATTTAGGTGCTCCTATATTAGGTGCATAGATATTTATAATGGCTATATCTTTCTGTTGGATTGCTCCCTTTATCATTATGTAGTGACCTTCTTTATCTCTTACTATAGCCTTTGTTTTAAAGTCCATTTTGTCTGATATAAGTATTGTTACCCCAGCTTTTTTTTCATTTCCATTTGCGTGAAATTTTTTTTTTCCATCCTTTTATCTTTAGTCTATGTGTATCTTTTGTTTTGAGATGTGTCTCTTATAGACAGCATATGTATGGGTCCTGTTTTCTTATCCACGCAGCTACCCTATGTCTTTTGATTGGATCATTTAATCCATTTACATTTAAAGTTATTATTGATATATAGTTGTTTATTGTCATTTTATTTTTTAAAGCTATCTTCCTCTTTTACTATATTCTTTTCCCCCTTTGTTCTGTTTACAACAGGCTCCTCAACATTTCTTGCAGCATTGGTTTGGTTGTAATGATTTCCTTGAGTTTTTTTTGTCTGGGAAGCTTTTTATTTCTCCTTCAATTTTAAACGATAGCCTTGCTGGATAAAGTAGTCTTGGTTGTAGGCTCTTGTTCTACATTACTTTGAATATTTCTTGCCATTCCCTTCTGGCCTCAAGCGTTTCTGTTGAGAAGTTGGATGTCATTCTTATGGGGCTCCTTTGTAGGTGATAGTCTTTTTTTCTCTAGCAGCTTTTAATACTTTCTTTTTATCTCTTAACTTTGGTATTTTAATTATGATGTGTCTTGTGGATTTCTTTGGGTTTCTCTTTAATGGAATTCTCTGTGCTTTTTGAACTTGTGTGACTCTTTCCTGCATCAATTTAGGGAAGTTTTCAGCTATGATTTGATTGAACAAGGTTTCTATCCCTTGTTCTTTCTCTTCTTCTTCAGGAACCCCTATGATGCAGATGTTATTTCTCTTCATGTTGTCACAGTGCTCTCTTACAATTTCCTCAGACTTTTTGAGTCTCTTCTTTTTGCTGCTCCACTTCCATTCCTTTGTTTATCTTTTCCTCTAACTCGCTGATTCGATCCTCAGCTTCATCTATCCTGCTTTTAATTCCTTCCATTGTGGTCTTCATTTCTGATATTGTATTTGTTATTTCTGACTGATTTTTTTTATTATTTCAATGTTCTTTTTTATATTTGCTATCTCTTTATTTAGGTGCTCATCATTTCCATCTATTGCTGTTCTAAGATCTTTGAGCATCCTAACAATTATTATTTTAAACTCTGCATCTGGTAATTTGTTTATATCTGACTCATTCAAGTCCTTTTCTGGGGATCTCTTTTGATTCATTTGGGTTGCATTTCTCTGCCTTCCCATTCTGTCTGTCAACATTGGATTTTGACTAACCACACAGCCTTCTTTAGATGTTTCTTGGAAATTCAAAGATGAAACATGTGTACATAGACCTAAGTGTGTGTGTGCAGGGGAGAGGGGCAGTAATTTCATGGAAAAACTGCAAGCTGTTCTATGTCCAGCATCTGCCATTTGGAGTTTGCCTATCTTGAAGGTTTGCCTATCTGTCCTTCTCCCTACTCTCCCAATAAGGTAGAAATGCCTTGGGAAAGATGTAAAATCGGAAAAGAAGCTGACCAAGGGTAGACTCTTAAAACCACCAACATTTTAATCCAATACTACATAAAACAATGTGTATAAGGCTTGGTACATCCATCATATTACAGTTTTATGATAGACTATAATGCTGTATTGACCAGGGCTTCATCACCCCAAATGCACTTTTGCCTACTGACTTTCATTTTCTAAATCTTTAGTGAGTGACCAACCCCTTCTCTGCCTATTCCATTTATTTATTTATTTATTTATTTATTTATTTAGTAGATACGTCCATTCTGCCTTCTTAGTTTGGCAGATTTGGGAGCTTTTCCATTTCATTAAGATGATTTTGCTTACCTTCCTTCTGGTACGTCGCTTTTAACATTGAACTTTCTCAGGGCAACTATATTTTTCTTATATTCTAGATACCAAGCTGAAGTCTCTATTTGTCCCTAAGAAATAAGAGTAGTGTCAGTTGTATCTCAATAAAGAAGAAATAAATAGAAAGATAGAAATAAAAATAAAATAGTTATGATCAGTGACTATATAAACCTGGGGAGAAAATTTCTACATGAGGAGATAGGAATTTTTATAGGTCAGAACATCAGTTGCCTTTTCTTCCTGGTTTTTGTCCACCAGGAGAGAGTTCCATCACAGCGATTTCTCTGTTACAGTCCCTGGGGTCTCCTTTGCTCTCCTCTCTTACAACACCAATGTGTCTTTGTCTTCCCTGAGTAGATGTTGACTTATCAAGGGACCCAGGCAGGTAATCCAAACATCTTTAGGTCAGAAGTCTGATCTAGTCCTTAGAACTTCATTAGTGGATTCCCTACTGTGTACCATGTGACACGATAGTGAAATGGACAGATGTAGCCTTGTCCTCACAGAGTTTACATCTGGTGGGGAAGTGGAAAATCAAAACAATTACAGTTCAGTGTGACAAAGGTAATGGCAGAGGTAAGCTCACACTGGCATTTGCCTTCTCCCAAATTCATGTTCTAATCCCCTTATTCCTTTGGAGATCTATGATTTCTGCTGGTTTGCAGGATATCAGGTCACTGACTAGGCTGTCTCAGCCCTTTCTATGAATGTACACTTTTATAATTGTGATGATTCATTACCATTATTTTGATTCCTAATATATTTCAGAGTTTGCAACTGTTATGATCCATAAGGAATTTATAAAATAGAGTTCTTAATGAGACAAATAAATATTACTACTAAAATAGAATTAAAATGGACTAATTTTCTATGTTTATGTTCTTCATTTATGAAATGTTATGAAACATTTTTTATATCTACCATCAATCCTTAGCCCTATGAAATAATATTTAGCCCTATGAAAAAATTTTTAATCTATTATCTATCTTTAGCCTTATGCATTGTCCTTATTTTACAGAAAAGTAAGGCTTAGAGCAACTCAGTGCCTACAGTCACATAGCCAACACCTGCTACCAGACAGGGACTAGTGAGACTAAATTAAAGACTTTCCCACTTCATTGAGATTTATTGAGTAAAGAAAAGCATCATGATTACCTTAAAGGCCGATTAAATGTTACCTTTTTGTTTGTTTGTTTGTTTTCCATATCTAAGGGGAGGTGTAGAAGTGGACTGATTTCTCTAGGACCTCAGTAACCTAACATTTTAGGAAATTTCCCTCTTTTTACTGTACAACCAAGAATTCTGGTATGTTCCAAAGAAGAATGTATTGGTAAATTAAGATGACAGAGGATCTTCTAGGAAAAGCATTGAAGTGAATATCTTTGTGTGAATTAGAAGAAGGTTCTCTTTTCTCCTGGAAGATGGTGACTTGGTGAGCATAGTGCCAGCTAGTTTCAATAACCCTGACCCCAACCCAAGTTTCTGAGCTAGGTGCATTTGTGTCATTTTTTAAAAAATTTTATTTATTGATTTTAGTGAGAGGAGAGAGAGAGAAAGGAGGAAAGCAGGATGCATCAACTTGTAGTAGTTGCTCCTCATATGAGCCTTGACCGGGAAAGCTCAGGGTTCCAAACCAGCATTCCAGGTTGGAATTCTATCCACTGTACCATCACAGGTCAGGCTGTGCCAGGCATTGTTGTGATAGACCTGTGGGTATCAGCCTTCTGATCTCTTTAACATGAGAACAGGAAGCTCATAGAATAAGATTCAGGTATCTAGACATTGCCTGCAAATTTCTCACAATAAACAAGTCATTTTGCTTCAAATGTGTAAATCTGCAGTTTTCCTCTCCACTCTAAAATTTCTGTCCTTCTTGGGAATGGTCACAACCTCCTCATAAGAGTATGGCTTCAAATAACATTGTGAAACCAAAAGTCTGCAAGGACAGAATCAGTACATGCTTCCTCCCTTCAACTTCCATTTGCTCCATCTTTCAGTAGTGGATTCCCTACTGTGTACCATGTGACACGGTAGTGAAATGGACAGGTGCAGCCTGTCCTCACAGAGTTTACATCTGGTGGGGAAATGGAAAATCAAAACAATTACAGTTCAGTGTGACAAAGGTAATGGCAGAGGGTAAGCTCAGGATGTTATGGGAGAACACAGGAGGGGCATCTAACCCAAGCTTGAAAGTTAGGGAAGTCTTCTCAGAGTATGTTCTATCTAAGCTGACATAAAGGACAAATAAGAATTTTCCGAGCAAAGAAGTGTGTGTGTAAGGCGAGGGTGGGGATGTTGAAGAAGGTGAGACTAGCAGAAAAAAATGGCCAAGAATGAGAGAACACTGTGTGTAAAAATTGGAGGCAGGAAAGCACAGCTTCTTGAAAAAAGTTATGTCCATATGGAGCCCATCTTTCTGCTGTGTTCTCACTTCCTGGGTTTCTGCTTTTACTTCTAAGTATGCTTGGCCTCGTCCAGGGATCCCAATCCCAATCTTTATCTTTAGGCTCTGAGCCTGTCCAACCAGGCGAGGAAGAAGTACACCGTTGGAGAAACAGTGAACCTAATGTCTGTGGATGCCCAGAAGCTCATGGATGTGACCAACTTCATCCACCTGCTGTGGTCCAATGTTCTACAGATTACCTTATCCATCTACTTCCTGTGGAGAGAATTGGGACCCTCTATCCTAGCGGGAATTGGGGTGATGTTGCTCCTAATACCAATTAATGCGATAATGGCCACCAAGAATAAGACTACTCAGGTAAAGAAACAGTCGCCCTAGGGATGCATACACCTTCTTCAAAGTCTAAAGTCTTTGCTTATTTTATCTAACTCTTGGTGGCAGTGTGGGCAAGGCAAAACTGGTGGAAGACTTTCCACCATCCCAAATGAAGCTGCTTTTTTCTATCTTCCCTTGTCTTGTTCTCACCCCTCTTAGGGTTTATATACTCTGTCTTCATTCATGTTAGAGGAAAGAACTTGATTGGAAAGAGAAGAGGAGAGCTTCCCAGGGACCCTGAACATAACTTTTCCACTTTGTTCCACTGGGCCCTTCTTAGGACAGTGATTATTGGCCCTATTTCTTCATCGTAGCAATCGATACAAACCAACCACACAGCAGTCACGGGAGTGACTCAAGCTTTAAACCTAAGTCCTAGCAATGAACCTTACTACCGCTAGGTGGCAGGGTTCCATGTGGACGTCCGTATGGCCTGCGTAATATATTCATTCGTTTTGTATTCATTTAGTTACAGAATATTTTAAAAATGCTAATCGTGCAGCCTGCTTTTCTGGGAACACAGCAGCATATTAGACAAAGCTCGTGTTCGTGTGAAGCTTACATTCTACTTAGGATGGAGAGTCAGGCCATAAACACAAAAGCCAGGAAGAAAAAAATATCAGATCGTGAAAAGCCCTACGCAGAGGATTAAACAAGGTGACGTGGTAGTGAGTGAGTGGGTGGTTGTTTCAGATGATCGGGCAGGAAAGGCTTCTGTGAGGAAGGGCTATTTGAGCCGAGCTCTGTCTGAACCACATAAGCCCCATGTGGAAGAGAGCTCGGTCGGGCCAGTGCTGAGGGGCAGAAACAAGAGTGGCATGTTCAAGGGTCAGAGAGAAGGGGATGTGGCAGGGGCAGAGTAGGTGAAGAGGAGAGCGGAAGAGACACATCTGGTCACTGGGCACCTCAAGCTCTTACCAAGTGACAGCCACACATGCCGCCGAGACCTACCGTCTGCAGCAAATCTGGACCCTCTCACATGGAAGTGTTTTCTTTTTGTTTTCCTTTTTCCTGGCAGGTAAAAATTATGAAGCAGAAAGACAAACGTTTAAAGACCATGAATGAGATTCTCAATGGAATCAAGGTGAGAAGCCGAGTGCAAGTGGCCCGCCGCGGTGCGCAGTGATAGCGGCTCTGGGGCGTGGCCATACGGAACCCTGGTGGAGGCTGTGGGCTCCCTCTTCTAGGCTCCTGTGTGTCGGGTGGTTCCGGAGTACTCTACCCACCAGTCTCCTGTTTCTTCTCTTGCTCTCAGACCTTCGTTTGAACCTTCATTTCTATTTATTGACTATAACTGGTTTGTTTTGTTTTTATATTATTAGCTTCCAAATTATTCTATGTGCATAAAAATAACCAGAATGATATAATCAACTCCTGTGAACATTATGCTGGAGCAATTATCAACATGACCTAACTAGTTTCATCTATACCCCTCCACCCCCACCTCATGCCCTGATAAATTATTTTCAAGCAAATCTCAAATTATCCTGTCATTTAATTAGTAAACACTCTGAATATATTTGTAAAAGAAAGACTTGGTTTATAAACATAACCACAATACCATTATCACGCCTAAAAAAAATTAACAACTATTCTTTGGTATTATGAAATTTCCTTAATTACCTCATACATCGCTCAAAAATAACACAAAAAAACAACCCTGTTGGTTAGTTTAAATAAGGATCCCAAGATTATCTACACTTGGCATTTAGTTGGCAGTTCTTTTAATCTATTGTACAATGGTGCCCCCTCCACCTTTATTTAGTGAAACTGGAGAACCAGGTTGCCTATGTCCTATATCTCAGGTAAATTGGTAATTAGATCTAAAACTTGACTAGATTTAGGTATGTTATTGGCGGGGTGGGGACAGGTAAGGATGCTTCCAGGTTGTGTGGCGTACTTCCAAACATCAGCGGCAATGAGTGTGCCAGCGTCCAGGTGCTGTCGGCCTAGATCCATCCCTTGTTAAACGTCCTGCCGTTCTTGCACCTAGAACACTGCTCTGTGGCCCTGGCAGCGCATTTTGATCCCTTGGTAAATTTGTTACACCCACTGAGGCTTGGGCCCTACTTCAAACCATTTAAAATGGACTCCCTAGCCTGACCTGTGGTTGTGCAGTGGATAAAGCGTCGACCTGGAAATGCTGAGGTCGCCAGTTCGAAACCCTGGGCTTGCCTGGTCAAGGCACATATGAGAGTTGATGCTTCCTGCTCCTCCCCCTTTCTCTCTCTCTGTCTCTCTCTCCTCTCTCTCCCTCTCTGTCTCTCCTCTCTAAAAATAAATAAAATAAAATAAAATAAAATGGACTCCCTAGCGATGAGCTCCAGACATATATAGTATTTTAAAAGCTCCCTAAGTGATTCTAACATGCAGCAGAGGTTGAAAAAACACTGTCATTGCCTTGATCTATTATTTCATTAGGAGTTACAAGAGGGTGATATTTTAATCCTATTACTCTTTTGGTGCTGATTAGCTGGAATTCTATAAAGAAGAATTATCTTAATCAATTAGTTGATCACCTTAAAATAAAATTTGTATAGGATAAGAAGAATAAATGCTTTCTTCTTTTCTCTATTTATCAGTTTTCAAAATAATGCATTTCATCCTCCAAAGGCGATGGATGAAATCTTTTAAAATATATATGCTGTTTTGAATTCATGGATTTTACGTTACCACAGAGTTCTTGAAAATGAAACAGAGGACCCTTTTAATGCCCTGATATTTCTCCCCCCAGAGTTCTGAAATGCCTTCCTGCTAATGTGGCAAAATGAACACCTGGTTTTGAGTCTCAGCTCTATTACTAGCTAGCTGTTGACTTCGGGCAAGTTACCTAGCCTCTTTCAGCCTGCTTTCTTATCTTTAAAATGAATACAGTAATTCTACAGAAGTAGGAAACTAACTCTCCCTAGTTTCCCCAGAACTCTCCAGGTTTAGCACTGGGAGCCCTGCTCCTGGGTAGCCCCTAGTCCCAAGCAAACTGGAACTGTTAGTGACTCTTAGATTTTATAGGGATTAAGTAAAATAAGGTCTATAAAAACATTTGTACATTGTAGGTTGTCAACAAAAATAAGCTACCTTTCTTTCTTTTTTTTCCATTTTTCCGAAGCTGGAAACGGGGAGGCAGTCAGACAGACTCCCTCATGCACCTGACCGGGATCCACCCGGCATGCCCACCAGGGGGCGATGTTCTGCCCCTCTGGGGCGTCGCTCTGTTGCATCCAGAGCCATTCTAGCGCCTCAGGCAGAGGCCAAGGAGCCATCCCCAGCGCCCGGGCCATCTTTGCTCCAATGGAGTCTTGGCTGCGGGAGGGGAAGAGAGAGACAGAGAGGAAGGAGAGGGGGAGGGGTGGAGAAGCAGATGGGCGCTTCTCCTGTGTGCCCTGGCCGGGAATCGAACCCGGGACTCCTGCACACCAGGCCGACGCTCTACTGCTGAGCCAACCAGCCAGGGCCAAACTACCTTTCTATAATCATACTTTATAAATCCAGATTCTCCCCATCCCCCAAATTTAAGGGCTATATCCTAAAACCTGGGTGGATGAGGTGTACCTGGTGTCCTTTGGGGACAACAGTGTGAGCTGTGTTCTTTTCTATCCCATTAGATCCTGAAATATTTTGCTTGGGAACCTTCATTCAAAAACCAAGTCCACAGCCTCCGGAAGAAAGAGCTGAAGAATTTGCTCACTTTTGGGCAGTTGCAGGCTGTGATCATGTTTCTCCTATTCTCAACTCCTATCCTGGTGAGTGACACAAATCTGTGGGCTGGGTCAGCTTCCTGAAGAAGGTCTGTCCTAGGTAGACTGCCCAGAGCCTTTAGCCCTGACCCGGAAATCCAGGGAACTCCACCTCCTTCCTCAACTCCCCATGCTGCTCTTCCTACCTCATGCTTCCAGCTCTAATTTCACCCTTCAGTACAGTTTGGTGGTCTGAGAGCCCAGAGCACGTTGCCGGGATATTCAACATGAATGTGATCTCCAGGAATGGTTTGCGAAGGAGGGTTTCTTGTCTTCTTGGGGAGGTCATGTGGGTTGATAGTGGAAGAAACACTAGAACTTGCCAGGGACCCAAGTTCTAGTCCCAGCAATGCCATTAATTGACTTTATGACTCAGGCAAGATATTTTGTACTTCTCTCAGGCTCAGCTTTCTCATCTGTAATATGAGAAGGTCGAGATAATCCCTAAAATTCCTTCAGTTCTAATCTGTGTTCCTGAAATTTAGCACAAGGCTGCTTGAGTCCTTTTAGGAATAAATTGTTCATGACCTTGCTTTTCTAGGTATCTGTGACCACATTTTCAGTCTACGTCCTGGTGAATAGCAATAATATTTTGGATGCAAACAAGGCCTTCACCTCCATCACCCTCTTCAATATCCTACGCTTTCCCCTGAGCATGTTTCCCATGTTAATCTCCTCCATGCTCCAGGTAGGTAGGAACTTCCACTGCTGATTATCTCTGATTAAAAGCCTCAGATTTTAGAATGACTAGCCTATCATAACTCATCGCTAGCTTCTGCTGGTGAACTTTCACCTAGAGAGAGTTGTCTGGTCTCTAAAGAAGGGTGGGTGGTTTGATCTTAGTAAAATCATAGGCCCTCTGAGCCCATGTATCTGACTATAACGAGAGGATTCTCTCTCCCTCACGGGTACAATGCTTGGGACCACATCTGTGATTCACCCTGGTATCTGGAACATTTCTAAACCCTTTCCCAACCGAGTTTTTCCCACATTTCCATGAGGCTCTTGGGGGCATTCACACAGCATTAGAGAACTATAGAATGAAGGGAAAGAAAGGGCCCTCTCTGTATGAAGCCAGGTGGTGGTAAAACCAAAGGCAATTTGGGGACCTCAAGCTGTCAGAAAATTAGTTAGGAGGTCAGGAGAACTAGGGTGGGCCAGAGGGGACATCTGGGTCCTGAAACCTGAGCCCAGTCTCTGAGATGGACCAGACCGTGAGGAAGATCACAGGGCAGACTGGCGAGGAGCCGGGACGACAGAGTGTGGTCCTTGGCATTCATCTCAGAGGTGGCTGACTTTAGACTGCTCAGGCCACAGGGAAGGCTGGGGTTTAGGAGAAGGCATCCCTGTCCTGGAGGGTGTTAAGAAAAGCTGACAGGTATGGCTGATAAAGAAACAACATGCTCTTTTTGGATTAAGTTTATTACATAGATAGCAAGAGTAAGGTCAGCAAAATGCAGGCTCAGCTCCCTGCATTCCCTGTCCCAGAAGATGACACTGAAACAAAAGTGACCAGATGCTAATGTAGCAGGACAGCAGGGTGCCCTGTTTCTGAGGAGCCAGTCCCTGCAGCAGCTGAGCAGCTCTATAGTCTGTGGTCGCACCCTAAGGAGAGGGCGGGGCAGAAAGCCTCGCACTTCCTCAGAACCCCGCCGGTGAGACACTGTCTCATGACAGCATTCCCTGGACGCCAGGGAGGCAAGTGAGAAATGTCCTTGAAAAGCTCCTGGAAATCTTCCCAAGTTCTAATGTCCCAGGGGGACCACAGGGTGTTCTGCCAGCACTTAGATCAACTGCAATATAAGCTTGACCTCTGTGGCCTATGTCAGAGTGTGCCATGGCCAGTTCCCCTCCAGAGTCCCAGTATGGGCTCAGTTAGAACACCGAACGGCTCATTAAAGCATGGACCCAGTAACAGAGGGGCACGCCAGGGGCCTCGTGGCCAGACCAGGTAGGAGTTAAGGCTCTATCCCAGAGAGAGGCAAGAGACAGTTTCTGGAGCTAGGAACAAAGATGGGGAGAGAGAGAGAGAGAGAGCAGCAGAGTCGCCCTCCTTCTCCCCGCAGTTTTCTGAAAGGTTGAAGCACAGTATCTCCATTTGCCTCCGTCAGAGGGATGGGCTGGCTGTCAGGGTCGAGGTGAGGTTGATTTGAGTCTGTAGTGGGGTCAGGAGGTTCCAGTGGCAAGTGCCAAACTGTGGGCAAGAAACCTGGCAGGTTGACTCTCTCTTTCCACACCCACGTCTGGTGACAACGTCAAAATCCTCTCCTGCTCGTGCTGTCATTGGATAGTTCGTTCTTGAGATCTTTTGTGTTCTTCTCTAGGCCAGTGTTTCCACAGAACGGCTGGAGAAGTACTTGGGAGAGGATGACTTGGACACATCTGCCATTCAACAGGACCACGATTCTGGTAAATGAACTTGGAAACGGTTTTCCCAACTTACCCACAGGGCTGGCACCAGCCCTTTGACATACTAGGGCTCAGCGGCAGCAAACTGATCAAAAAGGAGAGTGAGGGGACTTACCTTGAACCCACGTTTGCATATAAGCGTGCTGTTTTTACTTAAATTGTGTTTTCGTGTAGAACCAAGTGGTTGGCCAGATGGCTAAACAAAGCTAAGCCAGCTGTTCTGAGGATAAGCAGGAATCTTGCAAAGGATCTAGAGGGCAGAGGCAGGATGGAGCTGAGCCCATGGTGCTGGGACAGTAGGCTGAAGCAAGGACAATGCAGGTTCTGGAGGTTTAAGGGTTGGGGACGTCCATGGCCAGAGTGAGTAGCGGGTCTGTAATCCAGGGTAGGGAGTCAGTGGCTGTATATATGTAGATGGACTTATACCGGGACACTCATTGACAGGGCCTGGGAATGTACCCAGAGGGTCTATAGGTCTGAAATCTAGGCTCACAACAGGCTTGGCACTCCTGAATCAAAAAGGGCTTGGTACACAGGCCACTTCTGGTCTCCCCCAGGATGTTTCGCTAGCGCAGGGGCCAGCACCTGCCAGAGGTGATCGGGATCTGCTGGAGGAAGCGGAGAGGGACACGTGAAGGCTATGAAAGGGCAGACAGGCAGGTGGGGACCTACATCTGACTAAAAGAGAGCCTTCTTCTCAACAGACAAAGCCGTGCAGTTTTCCGAGGCCTCCTTTACCTGGGACCGTGATGCGGAAGCCACAATTCAAAAGTGAGCTGCCTCCTTTGCATCCTGCTGTTCTTTGGGACTCTCCCTGCTTGTCCCGTGAGTGAAAGAGTCCATGTACTAGAGCACATAGGGAGACAAGCTGCGTGTGCATCTTCAGTTAGATACCAGTGCAGGCTCCACCGCTGCAGGGCTGAACTAACAGCGAAGATCCTGAGCCTCTTTGCTCGTAAATGCATCTGCCACCCTGCTTTCCTATGGGGGGACCACATGGGTCCAGCTGAGAACCCATGACAACATTTGCTCTCCAGATTGTGGCTGGAAGCAGTGTGTGGTGGACAGGTGGCCTAGGTCTTCAGCTCAGTAGAGGATGCACGCCAGAACCTGAACTCAATTGAAGTTAATTCATTCATTTAAGAATGTAATTAAAAATGTTGGAGCTTGACTGGTGATGGCACTGTGGATAGAGTGTCAACCTGGGATGCTGAGTTCCCAGGTTCGAAACCCCAAGGTCACCGGCTTGAGCACAGGCTCGCTGGCTTGACTGCCGGATCATTCACATGATCCCAAGGGCACTGGCTTGAGCACAGGCTCGCTGGCTTGACTGCCGGATCATTCACATGATCCCAAGGTCGCTGGCTTGAGCAAGGGGTCACTGGCCAGTTAAGGCACATATGAGAAGCAACAATGAATAACTAAAGTGATGCAACTATGAGATGGTGTTTCTCATCTCTTGCCCTTCCTGTCTCTCTCAAAAAAATTTTTTAAAATTTTTTTTTTCTTTTCCAAGTGAGAGGAGGGGAGATAAAGAGATAGACTCCTGCATGCACCCTAATTGGGATCTGCCCAGCAATTCCTGTCTGGGGCTGATGCTTTGCCCATATGGAACCATGCTCATAACTGAGCTATTTTTAACACCTGAGGCAGAGGCTCCATGGAGCCATCCTCAGCACCCAGGGCCAATCCGCTAGAACCAGTTGAGCCATGGCTGTGTGAGGGGAAGAGAGAGAGAGAGAAGAAGAAGGGGAGCGGGAGGGAGGAGAAGCAGATGGTCGCTTCTCCTTTGTGTCCTGATTGGAAATCGAACCTGGGACATCCACACACCAGGCCAATGCTCTATCCACTGAGCCAAATGACCAAGGCCAAAAAATTAAAATAAAAAAACAAACAAAACATTGGAGTTCCTTCCTCAGAGTGGACAGCGGGAGCTGCCTCTGTAAGATTCAATTTCAGGTCTGGAGTTTTACGTCTAAATAACCCATCCCTGCATTACACCCCGGAGGCCACCTCCTCTGCCCTAAGCCAACCCCTTTTTTCCATGATGTTGCATATAACGTGTTTCCTAAGCACTGTGTGGTACACAGCACCCGGCTCATCTGCTGAGCCCAGTACCCACAGAGAAGATCAGGAAGGAGCCTGAGCACACAGATCTTTCTTCCTAACTGAGCACTCCTTAGCATCTCCCTGCAACCACCAGGCCTTTTCACCCTTTCTACTATTTCTACAGCCTTGAACACGGACTCTGGAGCTCGCTCCAGGATTTTTCAGGCCAGAAATTCCTCTGAACCCCAACCTGAAAGCCTCTCTTTGCAGAGAGGAGACTGGACACAGACCCCCTTTGCTAATATAAGTCTAGAAGAAGTTCAGCTTGATGGGCAGGTTCACAGAAAGACTGTGAACAAGTTCCTGAGGTTCCTAATATTCCAGGAACTCAAACAATAGGGCCGGCACACAGATTTTCCAGGAGCCTAGCCCAGTATGGGCCCCTCCCCAGCCAGACGTAGCTAGACCTCCAGGGGAGGAGGAGGAGTCTATACTTCCAACAAGTGTTTCATTGAATGGCTAATCTTATTGAAGAACCGAGTTTGGGAAACATTAAGCTAGTGCAACACCAGAGGATGTGATGTTTTAAGATTACACAGCTTGGCAGTGATGAAGTTGGGACTTGAACTCAGGTCTCCAGACTCTCACAGGGGTGTTATTCAATAGCACCATATTAGCTCTCAAAGAATTTTTCCAGTGGAAACCCAAGTTTGCCACAAACGCTTAAAGATGAGTTGAATACATTAGGGTTCACTCTCTAGGCTCTCAGAGATTAAAAATAAATTAAAGAAGCACATTGGAATCTTGTATATCCAAGACGAATTTTCCAGTCCTGAGAGAAAATCTCCAAAGGTCAGACTTCCCATGGAGAGTCTGAGAAGTGGTTTGAACTCCTCTTGAATAAATTTCCTCATCTCCTTCATATACACGTCTCTCTTTCAGCGTGAACCTGGACATTATGCCAGGCCAGTTGGTGGCTGTGGTGGGTTCGGTGGGCTCCGGGAAATCCTCCTTGATGTCAGCCATGCTGGGAGAAATGGAAAATGTCCACGGGCACATCACCATCAAGGTGAGAGGGAATGCCCGGGAGAAGACTGTGACACTCACATGTGGGCTGCTTCCTGCTGCTCTGTCCCGTGGGAGAGGGACAGAGGACGACAGTCTGGCTGCCACTGCTGCTGTGTTGCTGTCTAGGTGAAAGGTCTTGGGGACATCTGGTAGACTTGTAACCTATGGATTCTTTGCCTGACCTCACATACATAATCAGACTCAAGGGGTAGATTCTAAGACTGCAGTTTTAATGAGCTACTCAGGTGAAACTGTTGCACAGAATACCTTCTTTCCAAGCATAAGCGATTCTGCTATCTCTATCTCTGTGTTTCTGAAAACTTCACATTCTACAAAATTATGCAACAAAAATAACAAGACCTGGGGGAAAGAGCTGGAACAGATTATTAAACTTATGTAACTTTTTAACCAGGACACCAACAAAAACAATAACCAATAACAATAAGAACAGGAGCATGTAAAATCTCACGGCAACTGTACTCAGTATCACAGTTAGTCCAGGGCCTCCCCCTCCTCTTTTGGGGGCACTAGTTTCCAATACAGAAATTTGCTGCAAGGTGTAGACATCTGTATCAATTATGATGCTTTTAACAGAAAGGACATGTTTACATGGCAACTTCACCAGTGGTCCAGCTTCCGGAGAGCTAAGTGTAGGGGTCACTCTAGGTACTTTGAATCACTTCACCCGTGGTTGCTTATGCCAAAAAGAGGCCTCAAGACCTTTATATATTGCTAATTCTTCTTTCTAATTATGAGAAATCTCACCCCTGATTGCTTTTCATTTACATGCTCAGACCATTTTTAAGAACTTCTACTTCATGGCCCTGGCTGGTTTGCTCAGTGGTAGAGCGTTGGCCTGGTGTGCAGGAGTCCCGGGTTCGATTCCCGGCCAGGGCACACAGGAGAGGCGCCCATCTGCTTCTCCACCCCTCCCCCTCTCCTTCCTCTCTGTCTCTCTCTTCCCCTCCCACAGCCAAGGCTCCACTGGAGCAAAGTTTGCCCAGGTGCTGAGGATGGCTCTATGGTCTCTGCCTCAGGCGCTAGAATGGCTCTGATTATGGCAGAGCGACGCCCCAGATGGGCAGAGCATCGCCCCCTGGTGGGTATGCCAGGTGGATCCCAGTCGGGTGCATGCGGGAGTCTGTCTGACTGCCTCCCCGTTTCCAACTTAAGAAAATCCAAAAAACAAAAAAAATAAAAAGAACTTCTACTTCATACTGATATTATTCCCTGATTTACCAATCACCGATGAGCAAATTTGCATTAAATTAACATGCAGTGTAGCAGAGCAGACTCTACAAATATTTTTTTCCATTACAGTTGACATGCAGTGCTATTTTATATTAGTTTTAGGTATACAGCATAGTGGTTAGACAATCATATACTTTATAGAGTGGTCCTCAATATTTTCAGTACCCACCTGGCACCGTATGTAGTTATTACAGAATTATTGACTGTATTCCCTATGCTGTATTTTGTATCCCTGTGGCTATTTTATGACTACCAAGTCGTAGTTCTTAACCCCTTCACCTTTCTCACCTAGTCCCCCAACCCCCTCCCCTCTGGCAACCCTCAGTCTCATCTCTGTATCTCTGCAGAGTGTACAAATTTAACTCTGTCTCTTAACTCCTCTTAGGAAGCTTTTCTTGCTGTGTCATAACTGAGCTTTTCCTCAGACAGGCATATTTCAGCTTTATCTTTCTTCGGACGTGACCTGCTCCACGCGTCAGCCTGCACCCTAATCCCATCTCCTAGTTCTCGCTTCCTCTGATGTCGCCCATGCTCCCGGCAGTGGTAGTCCTAGGTCGGTCCTTGTGCACTCACTAGGGTCTGACTAGAACACCGTTCTAAAAACTGCATGTGTATTCATCCTCCCGTTTTCAGGATCATGGCTAGAAAGTGAGAGTCAACGAAAGGGGACTTCACGTGATAAGTAGGACTTTGCATTCTTTCTCCCTGGTTGGTGCAATAAGCACATTTGGAAATAGATGTTCAGTTAACCTGACATATGTTTCCTCAGATCTAAGTTCTGTTTGTCCCTGCCTGCTGCGGCCGCCCCTCCTTCAGCCCCGCATGTGTGGAGGCACAAGTGTCATGTGGTCTGGTCCTCTCCCCTCCAGGGCACGATAGCCTACGTCCCGCAGCAGTCCTGGATCCAGAACGGCACCATAAAGGACAACATCCTCTTTGGGTCAGAGTTTGAAGAAAGCAGATACCGGCAAATTCTAGAGGCCTGTGCCCTCCTCCAAGACTTGGAAGTGCTGCCCGGAGGCGACCTGGCCGAGATCGGAGAGAAGGTACTCAGAACCTTGAAGGGTGAAGAAGTAGGAAGGGAGGACGGTGAAGAAGTGTGGGCAACAAAACAGTTGAGCAACTTGGACGGTGATGTTTGGAGCAAATCCCAGGAAACCTGAGTTTGCACTGTATTTTAGACAAATAACTCAGAAACTTATAAATATTACTCTTGGCCTGACCAGGCGGTGGTGCAGTGGATAGAGCGTCGGACTGGGATGCGGAAGACCCAGGTTCGAGACCCCGAGGTCGCCAGCTTGAGCGTGGGTTCATCTGGTTTGAGCAAAAAGCTCACCAGCTTGGACCCAAGGTCGCTGGCTTGAGCAACGGATTACTCGGTCTGCTGAAGGCCCACGGTCAGGGCACGTATGAGAAAGCAATCAATGAACAATTAGGGTGTTGCAACGCACGACAAAAAACTAATGATTGATGCTTCTCATCTCTCTGTTCCTGTCTGTCTGTCCCTGTCTATCTCTCTCTCTGTAAAAAAAAAAAAAAAAAAAAAAAAATTACTCGTGGAAGCATATATAATAATTATGTCATCTAAAGGAAGATAATGCCTGACCAGGTGGTGGCACAGTGGATAGAGGTCAGATTGAGAAGTGGAGGACCCAGGTTCAAGATCCCGAGGTAGCCAGCTTGAGTGCAGGCTCATCTGGTTTGAGCAAAAAGCTCACCAGCTTGGACCCAAGGTCTCTGGCTTGAGCAAGGGGTTACTTGGTCTGCTGAAGGCCCGCAGTCAAGGCACATATGAGAAAGCAATCAATGAACAACTAAGGTGTCTCAACAAAAAGCTGATGATTGATGCTTCTCATCTCTCTCTGTTCCTATCTGTCTGTCCCTATTTATTCCTCTCTTTGACTCTCTCTCTGTCTCTGTAATAAATAAATAAAATAAAATAAAATAAAATAAAATAAAATAAAATAAAATAAAATAAAAAAGGAAGATGATGAGGCTAGAACCTGAGAGGTTACATATCTGGTGACAGGCCCAAGGTGGACATCGTGGTGGAGGGAGAGCAAGCAGCTTGGGTGTTCTGACTCTGCTGGAGGTCAGTGGACATCAGAAATGTTCTAGTAAACTGCTTCTAACAGTCAGATATGTAGTGTGAATTATTTCCTCATGTTATTAAATGCCTTTCTTTTTTGTTTTCATTTTTTATATGTGTGCACATATGCATGCAAGAGAGAGAGACGGACAGGAAGGGAGAGAGATGAGAAACATCAACTCATCATTGTGTAGCTTCAGTTATTCATTGATTGCTTCTCATATGCCTTCCCCAAGTGGCTCCAGTCAAGCCAGTGACCCCTTGCTCAAGCCAGTAAGCTTGGGCTCAAGCCAGTAACCTTGGTCTTCAAGCCAGCTACCTTTGGACTCAAGTCAGTGACCATGGGATCATTTTAATGATGCCACACTCAAATCAGCAGCCCTGTGCTCAAGCTGGTGAGCCTGTGCTAAAGCCGGATGAGCCCATGTTCAAGCTGGCGACCTTGGGGTTTTGAACCTGGGACCTCAGCATCCCAGGTTGATGCCTTATCCACTGTGCCACCACCTGTTAGGCAAATGCTTTTCTTTAGACTTTACTTATTAACCTTAGAGAGAGGAGAAAGAGAGAGTGAGAGAGAAAGGGAAGAGACTGAGAGAGAGCAACTCATAGTAGTTGCTTCTCATATGTGCCTCGACCAGGCAAGCCCAGGGTTTTGTTTGTTTTGTTTTTGTATTTTTCTGAAGCTGGAAACGGGGAGAGACAGTCAGACAGACTCCCGCATGCGCCCAACCGGGATCCACCCGGCATGCCCACCAGGGGGCGACGCTCTGCCCACCAGGGGGCGATGCTTTGCCCCTCCAGGGCGTCACTCTGTTGCGACCAGAGCCACTCTAGCGCCTGGGGCAGAGACCAAGGAGCCATCCCCAGTGCCCGGGCCATCTTTGCTCCAGTGGAGTCTCGCTGTGGGAGGGGAAGAGAGAGACAGAGAGGAAGGAGAGGGGGAGGAGTGGAGAAGCAGATGGGCACTTCTCCTGTGTGCCCTGGCCGGGAATCAAACCCGGGACTTCTGCACGCCAGGCCGATGCTCTACCACTGAGCCAACCGGCCAGGGCAAGCCCAGGGTTTTGAACCAGCGACCTCGGTGTTTCAGGTTGATGGTTTATCCACTGCGCCACCCCAGGCCAGGTGCAAATGCTTTTTTTAAAAACAGATTTTTAATAACTACTGTATATTATATCCACTATATAGATGTAGCATAATTTGTTTAGAAATCCCTGATTATTACATATTTAGGATGTTTTCATTCTCAGTCCTGTTAAAAAACAAAATTTCACCAAGTAAATTTGAGACCTGGCTTTACTGAGCGGGGCAGCAGCATCTCTAACAACTCCTAGGGCACTCGAAGGGCTGTACAAAAAAAGAGGGTGGGGAAAAGAAACTATTAGCAAAACATAAATAATAAAAAACGATTATTTGGGGGGGCACCTGGACATCTGTGGGGTGTTTTTTTTGTTTGTTTGTTTTGAGGGGAAGTGAGCAGGGAAGAGTTTTATCATGCAGATTACCTGGGGGGGGGGGGGGGTGCAGCGTTATATAAGGCCCACAGGACAGATGACCTCATTGGCATTGTCCAGAAAATTTCACACTGGTTGATTAAGACAATCTTCTGGGAAAGGCTGAAACAGGTATTAAATCTAGATTAGGTATTCTACCTGGGTTTTAGCACAAGTGACACCATCTTGGGCCTGAGGTTTTCTCTTTCACAATCCCCATTCCTAAAACTGCCTTGAGCAGTCTTTGGGGACAAGAATCTTGAAGTATTAAAAGACTTGTGAAGACACAGCTCTAGAGTGACTTTGTTCATTAATTCCACATGCACTTATGGAGTACCTGTGTGCCAGAGACTACTGTAAGTGCTGGAGTTACACCATGAGCAAAACAGGGGAGATCTGCCTGGTATATCACCACTATGTTCTCATGGGACAGGCAGCAACAAAGAGAATAAGTAAATTATACCGTAGGAATAGATAAATTGGGTCTACTTTTATTTATTGGGCCTAAAGTGATTTATCTGAATCAAAGTTGTTTATTTGTTTAAAGGAACTTGTTTTAAGCCCTTGAGACCCTATTGAGGCAAATCTGTTCCTTATCTTTCCCCGGTAGCCTCAGTGAAGGCGGGGCGTGGCATAGTGCTTAAAGGAAATGGGTTTTTCTTCAGGGAATAAACCTCAGTGGCGGTCAGAAGCAGCGGATCAGCCTGGCCAGAGCTACCTATCAGAATGCAGACATCTATATTCTGGATGACCCCCTGTCAGCCGTGGATGCTCACGTGGGAAAACACATCTTCAATAAGCTCTTGGGTCCCAATGGCTTATTGAGACACAAGGTGAGAAGTCATTTAAAGTGACAAAAACAGGTGACACGTGGGGGACACACATCTCCCAGGACAGCTGCAGTCCTGGAAGTAGATGTCCTTCTGTCCCTGCTGCCTGCCCTGGGCTTCTGAGGAGATACTGTGTCAGACTGGCTTCTAGGAGCTGACCCCAGGAGGGCTCCCAGCTTGACGTCATGACGAATTTTAGCTTTATTCTGTGGTGTGGACATGGAACCCATTAGGATGATTGATTAGGATAAAAAGTACTTTGAAACCTGTGTGGTATAAGAAGTAGTATATGTGGCCTTTGTCTCTAGTTTCTGGACAGAGCTTCTAACCTTGGAATTCCCTGAGTGAGACTAAGAGTAGCTTTGGTTATTTGTAAAAATCCCCTTTAGATATCATGTTACTAAGTGACATACCATGAAGTTTCCAAATAAGAGAAGGCTGTTCACCAGAAAAACCAAGTGATGGGAGGGTTGGAACTATTAGTCGCACTCCCCACCCCCTGCAGCCTCTGGGAGGGGAGGAGGAGCTGGATATGGGTAATAAAGATTCCTAAACAAGGAGACTCAGAGAGCTCTGGGTAGGTGAGCGCGTGGAAGTGCCGGGAGGATGGTGCACTCGGTGAGAACATGCACCCCCGCACCACCCCCACCTTGCCCCATGCTTCTCTTCCATTTGACTGTCCGGAGTTATATCCTTTATAATAAACTGATGAACATAGATCAAGTATTTTTCTAAGCTCTATTAGTCAGCTAGCAAATTATCAACCCCGAGGAGGGGTCTGTGGGATCCCTGATTTATAGCTAGTGGGTCAGAAGTGTGGGTGGCTCAAGGCTTGTGACTAACTAGCATCTGAAGTCAGGGCAGTCGTGTGGGATTGAGCTCTTTTCTCCTCCTTCTCCTTCTCCTTCTCCTTCTCCTTCTCCTTCTCCTTCTCCTTCTCCTTCTCCTTCTTCTTCTTCCCCCTCCCCTTTTCCTTCTCCTCCCTCTTCTTCTTCCTCTTCCTCTTCCTTTTCTCCAAGTGAAAGGAGGGAAGATAGAGAGACAGACTCCTGCATGCGGCCTGACTGGATTCCACCCAGCAACCCCTGTCTGGGACTGATGCTCTGCCCATCTGGGGCCATGCTCACAGCTGAGCTCTTTTTAGTGCCTGAGGCGAAGGCTCTACAGAGCCATCCTCAGCATGCACTCGAATCAGTCATCGATCAAGCCATGGCTGTGAGAGGGGGAAGGGGTGAGGGAGAAGGGGGGAGAGAGAAGCAGATGGTCAGGAATCCAACCTGGGACATCTTCACACTGGGCTGATACTCTACCACTGAGCCAACTGGCCAGGGCCAAAACTGAGCTCTTAAAATGTGGAGTTTGTGCTAATTCCAAGCCGTTAGTGTCAGTATTTAATTGAATTGTTGAACACCCAGCTAGAGTCAGAGAATTGGTTGGTGTCAGAAAACACCCCAGGGGACCCAACAACTCACCTTCTAGGTTATCCTGCAGGTATTAGAGCTATGCGCTAAGAAGACACTTTCCTGGAATCTTTGCAGGATGTAGGGACACTCTGCCTGAAAAGGAGGTCTCAGCCTGATCATAGACATAAAGCTGACACTTTTTGAGTAGTTATTATATCCCAGGCCTGTGCTAAGCGCTTTGATTGCTTTGTCTCATTTGATTCTCACAGTGCCACTGTGAGATAGATAAAGTGGCCAGAGCAAGTCACTAGAACTGCTCATAGGTGGAGACCAGGCTTTTTTTTTTTTTTTTTTTTTTGTATTTTTCTGAAGCTGGAAATGGGGAGAGACAGACAGACTCCCGCATGCGCCCGACCGGGATCTACCCGGCACGCCCACCAGGGGCGAGGCTCTGCCCACCAGGGGGCGATGCTCTGTCCCTCCGGGGCATCGCTCTTTGCGACCAGAGCCACTCTAGTGCCTGGGGCAGAGGCCAAGGAGCCATCCCCAGCGCCTGGGCCATCTTTGCTCCAATGGAGCCTTGGCTACGGGAGGGGAAGAGAGAGACAGAGAGGAAGGAGGGGGTGGGTGGAGAAGCAAATGGGCGCTTCTCCTATGTGCCCTGGCCGGGAATCGAACCCGGGTCCCCCACACGCCAGGCCGATGCTCTACCGCTGAGCCAACCGGCCAGGGCCAAGACCAGGCTTTTCTTACCATGAGCAAGTTAGCACATTTGTGCTGCCGCAGGAGACTGCTTGGGAGAGGAGCTGCACACGCTCTTCTTCACCAGCAGCAAGGATACATGGGGACTGCCAGTAACCACATCTCCCTCAGCACAAGCAGTCAGACTCCATCTGTATTTGACTAGTTCCCTTCAAGGTTTCCGGACTGTTGCCAGTCACGATGGCAGGGTTGACGGCTGTTCTGCAATCTTTTGCTTCTCTGTTGGATCAGTGAGTCAACAGGAACTCACTCTGCTTTGTTTTCCTGGCCCTGACTTCAGTCCCTGAGGTCTCTTGGCTCCATTCACTCATGACCTGGATACCTACCTTGTGCCTGATTTGTTTTCAAGCCTGGGCATGTATAAGTTAAAGCTCTGGTCCCTGCCCTCATGGAACTTGCAATCTAAAGAGAATCAGACAGAAAAACAACAATATAATACAAGAATTATTTTATGGCGTGCTATATAAACTACAGTGGAAGCATTGGAGGAATACTCAAGTTTTGCCTGGGGACCCAGGAAGGGCTCCCAGATGAGCTGGCTTTGAGCTGAGACTTAAAAATGAGCACCTCCCAGGTCTTCGGGTAAGAAGGACCTGTGGGTTTGTGTAGTACACAGAGAGAGTGAGCTTGGGCTCTCTCTCCAGAGGGCCTTCTCAGCCCCAAAGCCCCCATCTGAGCCTGATTACTGATCCATAAGTGTTTGTGTTTCTTTGAGTAGGATCCCTGTTTCAGCAGTCAATGTGGTTCACCAATAGGCAGGAATACAGGGAATGCCGTATCCCACACCAGGAAGGGCTTGGGCCAAAGACAAGATTTCCTGCCTCACTATGTCACAGCATTCTGAAGAAATCTGGGCAGTGTTTGTTAGCTCAGGTCGCGAACTGGTTAGGTTAGGGAAAGGGGCAGTTAGTTAACTGGTTAGTTACATCAGGTGACATCCCTAAGCCCAATGCCTGGCTACCTGAGAAGCTGGAGGATACCCTGTGTTGGGCACACTCTGTTGTCCTTAGAAAATATAACCTGGAAGATATCCACGATGACAGGTTTCTCATCTTAGGCACGGATCAGTGTTAGGAGGAGGTGGTCGGAAGGAAAGAGGAAGTAAAAGAGGCCCGGTGGTCAGGGCCACATTTTGAAGCAAAGCTCCACAGCGAGTTGAGGTGTCTGTTTTTCCATCTCTAGAGTAGGACAGGGAAGGTGGTGGGCACAGAGTTACCAGCACTTACTGTTATTTTCCACAGACGCGCCTGTTGGTTACACATAGCATTCACTTTCTTCCCCAAGTGGATGAGATTGTGGTTCTGGAGAATGGTACCGTCTCGGAAAAGGGGTCCTACAGCACTCTGCTGGCCAAGAACGGAGTGTTCGCCAAGAATCTGAAGACATTTATCAAACAGACGGAGCCTGAAGGCGAAGCCACAGGTGTGTAAGGGATACCTGGGGTGGGATAGAATTTGGGTATGGCAAGGGATGGGAGTGGCAAACCGATATCTGCCTCCTGAACGGCTCAGGGGCCAGTGAACTAGATTTGAATGTGAATCACTCAGAGACCCCACATCTGTTCTTTCTGTGTTTTGTGTCTCTGTAAAGAAACACAGACATAGAAACTTGATGTGTGAGCCAAACTGGAGGTTCATCCTGCTCATCTGCTCTTTGACATGTAATCAGAGGGCACTGTTTAGAAGGGTCTGACTGGCCCTGGCCAGATAGCTCAGTTGGTTAGACCATCATCTCGAAGCAGAGGTTGCCAGTTCAATCCCCAGTCCTGACACGTACAAGAACAGATTAGTAGTGTTCCTCTCTCTCTGTCTCAAGTCAATAAAATAAACAACAAAAAAAGAAGGGTGTGGCTGGAGGTTTGGGGTGATTGGATTCTGTGGAAGAAACACCAGTAGCACAAGAGTGCCCTTTTAAGGATACCCTGCTTCTAATGATTTAAGTCACACATAACACCTGCCTACCACCAAATTCATTAAAACAACTTCCTGGATGGCTTCATAGGCTAGTACTAAATTCTTGATAAGTGTACTGCTAAATTATTTTTTCCCTCTTCTTTTCCAAGTGAGAGGAGGGGAGATAGAGAGACAGACTCCTACATGCACCCCAACTGGGACCCACCCGGCAACCCCCATCTGGTGCTGATGTTCTGCCCATGTGGGGCCATGATAGCAACCAAGCTATTTTTAGTGCCTGAGACAGAGGCTCCAATGGAGTCATCCTCAGTGCCCAGGGCCAATGTGCTCAAACCAATTAAGCCATGGTTGTGAGAGAGGAAGAGGGAGAGAGAGAAAGAAAGAGAGAGAGAGAAGGAGGAGGGGTGGAGAAGCAGATGGTCACTTCTGTGTGTCCTGACCAGATATCAAACCTGAGACATCCACACAATAGCCCAATGCTGTAGCCCTGAACTAACCAGCTAGGACCGTGTACTGCTAAAGTCTTGCTAAGCCCTAACAAAGGGATCTTGACTAATATATCAAAAACCACTGGGCGTTTTGAACCAGAAAAAATTATACTAGTTGCACAGTATAACTCATAGTATACCACAGAAATTGCCCTCTAACACCACCACCACTGGAGTCACCCATTAGCTTCTGCCAGTAATGGAGCCCTGCTCCCCAGAGTCCTTCCCAAGAACCTTCAGTAGTGTTGTGCATAGTTCTGGGCATTCCCCTCAGGAGCAGGCATTGACAGGAGGTCCAGACTGACAAAGCGAGATCTGGAGGGCACAGGCCGCTCCAGAGCGCATTCAGGCTTCAAGGTCAGTGATGAAGTTTTAAACCTTCAAGTGATTGGCCCTGGCCGGTTGGCTCAGCGGTAGAGTGTCGGCCTGGCGTGCGGGGGACCCGGGTTCGATTCCCGGCCAGGGCACACAGGAGAAGCGCCCATTTGCTTCTTCACCCCCCCCCTCCTTCCTCTCTGTCTCTCTCTTCCCCTCCCGCAGCCAAGGCTCCATTGGAGCAAAGATGGCCCGGGCGCTGGGGATGGCTCCTTGGCCTCTGCCCCAGGCGCTAGAGTGGCTCTGGTCGCGGCAGAGCAACGCCCTGGAGGGGCAGAGCATCGCCCCCTGGTGGGCAGAGCGTCGCCCCTGGTGGGCAGAGCATCGCCCCCTGGTGGGCAGAGCGTCGCCCCTGGTGGGCGTGCCGGGTGGATCCGGGTCGGGCGCATGCGGGAGTCTGTCCGACTGTCTCTCCCTGTTTCCAGCTTCAGAAAAACAAACAAACAAAAAAACCCTTCAAGTGATGGTTTAAAACCACTCTGGGTGCACAAAAGGGGAAAAAGAAAAGGCCAGGAAGTCTGTAAGTGTTGGAGGGAGAAGGCAGGAACAAAGAACAGGATGGTGTGGGTGGCAGGGGTCCAGAGCCAGCCCAGGATTGCAGGGCAGGGACATCAGGAACCAGCAGAAGGGAATGAGTCAGAGCTTCTCATCAGCCTTAATGTGCTCAGGGACTGGCCTGGAGACCACAGAGAGCGCCGGCCCCGGGGTGAAGGTCCAAGCAGAGGACAGAGTCTGATGCTGGATCCCTCTGAGTTACTGTCCAGGCAACCAGTCACCACGACCGGGATAGTTTTTCTATGCCAGTTGCAAACTTCTTTTTTCTAATTTGTCTGAATCTGAATGTTTGGGTTCTGTTATAAACCCCCATGGGTGGATGGCCTTTTTGAAGAATCCTATCTTTTATATACAAAGGACAGTTTGCAAAATATCTCATTAAGCCCATGATCTGGGGAACGCTGATAGGCCGTTTCCGAGCAGCGGGGTAAGCCCAGTGCCTGGCGTGCCGAGACGTCGGCTCTGGAGCTTGGGGCATGGGCCACAGGACAGTAGGGTGAGGGGAAGGGCATTGAGAATGAGAAACAGGGCAAGGGGGGAGCCTGTGTTAATATTTGCTCTATCTATTAGCTTCCTAATTAGCTAAATCAACAAAGCACTACAAACTGGGTGGCTTAATCAACAGAAATGTATTGTCTCAGAGTTCTGGAAGCTAGAAATCCAAAATCAAGGTGTTGGCCGAGCTGAGTCCTCCTGAGGCTCGCAGGGAAGGCCCTGCTCCCGGCCTCTCCCAGCTGCTGGTGTTTGCCGGCCATTTCTGACACTCGTGGCTGGTAGACACATCCCATTGATCTGCCTTCATCTTCACATGGTATTGTCCCTGTGTGCATTTCTGTGTCCAAATATCCCTCCTTTTTAAATAAAGACATCAGATGTATTAAATTAGTGGCCTATCCTGTCCTAGTCTGACCTCATCCTAACTGAACTGATTACATCTACAATGATCCTACTTCCACATTCTGAAGAAGTGCGGATTAGGATTTCACAATATGAATCTGGGGGGAAACACAATTTAATTAATTAATTAATTAATTAATTAATTCTTTTTTCCCAAAGTGAGAAGCAGGGGTGGGGTGTGGGAGGATGGGAGAGGCAGAGAGACAGACTCCCACATGCGCCCGACCTGAATCCACCTGGCATGCCCACTAGGGGGCAATGCTCTGCCCATCTGGGGCATTGCTCCATTGCCACTGGAGCCATTCTAGTGCCTGGGGTGGAGGCCATGGAGCCATCCTCAGTGCCCAGGCCAACTTTGCTCCAATGGAGCCTTGGCTGCAGGAAGGTAAGAGAGAGACAGAGAAAAAGGATGGGGGAAGGGCAGGAGAAGCAGATGTGTGCCCTGACTGGGAATCGAACCTGGGACTTCCAAATGCCAAGCCGATGCTCTACTGTTGAGTCAACAGGCCAGGGCCCAATTTAATTTGTAATATCTATCTTCTGGTATACCAAATTTGTGTGCTTCCCATGTGCAAAATATATTCACCCCATCCCAACATTCCCAAAACTCTTAATCATTTCATTATCAACTCCAAGTCCAAAATCTCATCTAAATGTCAACTCAGGCCCTGGCCGGTTGGCTCAGTGGTAGAGCGTCAGCCTGGCATGCAGAAGTCCCGGGTTCGATTCCCAGCCAAGGCACACAGGAGAAGCGCCCATTTGCTTCTCCACTCCTCCCCCTCTCCTTCCTCTCTCTCTCTCTCTCTCTCTCTCTCTCTCTCTTCCCCTCCCATAGCCGAGGCTCCATTGCAGCAAAGATGGCCCGGGTGCTGGGGATGGCTCCTTGGCCTCTGCCCCAGGCGCTAGAGTGGCTCTGGTTGCGGCAGAGCGACGCCCCGGAGGGGCAGAGCATCGCCCCCTGGTGGGCAGAGCGTCGCCCCTGGTGGGCGTGCCGGGTGGACCCCGGTCGGGTGCATGCGGGAGTCTGTCTCTCCCTGTTTTCAGCTTCAGAAAAATACAAAAAAAAAAAAAGATAAATGTCAACTCAAAGTCTTTCATTTCATCTTCTATCTCACACAGATCAGTTGTGGGTGAGACTTGGTGTCCTGTGGCAAAATTCTTCTTCATCTGGGAACCTGTAAAACCAAACAAGTTATCTACGTCTAAAATACAACAGTGAAACAGGCACAGGATTTCTCCAAAAGGGAGAAATCGGAAGGGAAAAGGGGTCACAAATTTCAAGCAAGTGCAAAACCTAGGAGAATGAGTTCCATTAGATTTTAAGCTTTGACAATAATCCTCTTTGGCTCTATTCTCTGGGGTCACCAGGGTGGTGGTCCCATCCCCTCCAGCCTTGCCTGTTGGTTCCAATCTCTGGAACTAAGCTGCTGCCAACCACTGAATTGCCTTCAGGGATATACGCGCTCACAGCTAGATAGCTCTATCGACTCCTTTTCTTTCTGTAGAACCCCAGAATTCAGGCAGTTCTCCTTCATTTGGTCTCTTCTCTGTCCCCTATGGTCCAGCTGGCAAGACCTTCTTAAGATGGATGATAAGATCACATCACATACCTAACCTCTAGGAAATCTGCTGTTGGACTTCTCTAGTAAACTTTTTTTTTTCTTTTTTTGCGTTTTTTTTTTTTTTTTCTGAAGCTGGAAATGGGGAGAGACAGTCAGACAGACTCCCGCATGCGCCCGACCGGGATCCACCCGGCACGCCCACCAGGGACTACACTCTGCCCACCAGGGGGCGATGCTCTGCCCCTCTGGGGAGGTCGCTCTGCTGCGACCAGAGCCACTCCAGCGCCTGGGGCAGAGGCCAAGGAGCCATCCCCAGCTCCCGGGCCATCCCTGCTCCAATGGAGCCTTGGCTGCGGGAGGGGAAGAGAGAGACAGAGAGGAAGGAGGGGGGGCGGAGAAGCAAATGGGCGCCTCTCCTATGTGCCCTGGCCGGGAATCGAACCCGGGTCCCCCGCATGCCAGGCCGACGCTCCACCGCTGAGCCAACCGGCCAGGGCCTCTAGTAAACTTTTTATTTTAGTTATTGTACTTTTCAACTCTAGAATTTTTATTTCTTGCTCTTTAAATAATTTCTATTTCTTTGTTGGTGTTCTCTATTCAGTGAGAACTTATTCTCATACTTCCCAGTAGATCTTAAGACATACTTTTCTTATGTTTTTTGAACGTATTTATAAGAATTGACTTAAAGTCTTTGTTCAGTAAGTCCAATATCTCCACATCCTTTTTCCCTGTGTATGGCCCCATAATTCCCTGCTTCTTTATATGTCTCATAATTTTGTTGTTGTTAAAAACTGGTTATTTAAAATAACATAACTTCTCTGGAAACAGGATTTCTCTCTCCTTCCTTCTCTGCTGGAGTTTGTTGTGTTGTTGTTCCACCTGTTTAGTTTCCTGAACTATTCTGATAAAGTCTGTATTCTTCGTCATATGTGGTGACTAAAGTCTATACCTGGTTAGCTGAGGGGTCAGTTAATGATTGAACATGATTTCCTTAAATGCTGGGAATTAATAAGTATTTCTGCCTTTTCTGAGAGGCTGGGGAAGTGGGGGCGTGTCTTTAACACACCAGCAGGCAATTCCCAATTCTGTCTCAGACTTTGTTTTCTGCTTGCGCAAAGCCTGAAGGTTAGCCAGAGCTAAGATAACAGGGTCTTGTCCAGTTTTTCTTGGGCATGTGCACAGCCTTACACGTATGTGTGACATTCCAGATTGCCAGGAATATATTGAAGATATCAAAGCTTCTTATGACTGTCTTATTCCCCAGCTTTTCCTTTTAAGGTTTTGGTCAGCTTCTTATTTACCTTAACTGTTATGATGATTTCAAGCCGTGAGATATTAAACAATTGCTATTGATGGTTTGAGCGAGTTCCAAGTCACATCCAATAAAAACCAGCCCTGTGAATGGGGTTTTCCAGGAAACTGCCAATAGGTCAAATAATAAAAATTCTCCGGGATAAAGTGTTTGTAGGGAGTGTCATACCAGTCTGTTCCCTCCAGCAGCTGCTAGGCTGCTGCTTAGCATGATCGTGAAGCTGTTGGTTTTCTAGGCCATAGCCGGTATGCAGAGAGGAGGATGGGAATAGAGTAAATTAAACTATCACAAAGCTTACTATTCTTACTAAGGTTTTTGTTTGTTTGTTTGTTTGGGTTTTTGGGGGGGTTTTGGGTTTTTTTACAGGGACAGAGAGAGTCAGAGAGAGGGATAGATAGGGACAGACAGACAGGAACGAAGAGAGATGAGAAGCATCAATCATCAGTTTTTCATGGCGATACCTTAGTTGTTCATTGATTGCTTTCTCATATGTGCCTTGACCGCGGGCCTTCAGCAGACTGAGTGACCCCTTGCTGGAGCCAGTGACCTTGGGTCCAAGCTGGTGAGCTTTTTGCTCAAACCAGATGAGCCTGCGCTCAAGCTGGCGACCTCGGGGTCTTGAACTTGGGTCCTCGGCATCCCAGTCCAACACTCTATCCACTGCACCACCACCTGATCAGGCTTACTAAGATTTAATAATTTAAAAAAATGTTCCTTGGATTGTTGCAAGTCTTTGACTAATGTCAGGATTATGAGAAGGTTGACTTTGACAATTTTTGGCCAGTGTTCTCATTGCTTTTATGGAGGTGCCAGGTCTCTGGAGGTCCTTACCACTCTGCCATCCTGATGCCCAGGTTATGTGTACATTTTAGTTTCTTTTCAGAGTATGTTTTTAAAATGCTTTCAATTTATAAAGCTTGTCAAATTATTTTAATTTCAAGAAGAGCATTTTAAATCTACACTTACTTCTTTAATCAGTTCTGGGGATTATGACTGTGTTTGTCTACTCTAACCCTTAAAAGTTCTTTCCTCCTCCAAAGGACCTTAGAACAGGGGTCCCCAAACTACGGCCCCGCGGGCCGCATGCGGCCCCCTGAGGCCATTTATCCGGCCCCCACTGCACTTCCGGAAGGGGCACCTCTTTCATTGGTGGTCGGTGAGAGGAGCATAGTTCCCATTGAAATACTGGTCAGTTTGTTGATTTAAATTTACTTGTTCTTTATTTTAAATATTGTATTTGTTCTCATTTTGTTTTTTTACTTTAAAATAAGATATGTGCAGTGTGCATAGGGATTTGTTCATAGTTTTTTTTTATAGTCTGGCCCTCCAACGGTCTGAGGGACAGTGAACTGGCCCCCTGTGTAAAAAGTTTGGGGACCCCTGCCTTAGAAGATTGTGGTGATAGCTTTCTCCTTTTGACCATTTTACCTTCCCACTGAATAGAAAATCCTGGCATTTTATCCCGGTATTTCTCAATGAGAAAATGTACCAATGAGTAGTATTTCTGGAGTGAAAGATTCCAGCCTGGTGCCCACCTGGGCTCTCCTGCTGAGCCCAGCGATGTCAGACAAGACCTCTCTTCCTAGTTCGGCGGGCTGTGAGAGCTCTCTGCAGCTCCCTCTCTAACCGCTGATGTGTCTCCTAGTCAATGAGGACAGTGAGGAGGAAGATGACTCTGGGCTGGTTTCCAGCGTGGAGGAAATCCCTGAGGACGTGGCCTCCCTGACCAGGAACAGAGAAACCAGTTTCCGGCGGACACTCAGCCGCAGGTTGGTCATCTACCCAGCTGGCAGCCCTCATCGCTTTCATGTTTCCGCTTGATCCTTCTGGTTTTCTACGTGGATAGTTCACACCACGAGCACTCCCAGCCCTCCCATTGTTTCCTGGTGTGGGGCGGAGGGGGGCAGTGTGTTTCCCCGAGGCCGTCTGCTCTGAAATGAACTCCGGTGCAGTCAGAGCGGCTGTGACCTTAGCTTGTGAGGAGATCCGCAGGATGCGCCGCGTGCTCAGGAGAGCTCTCCCCTTTTCAATCTCTCAGATCTAGGTCCAATAGCAGGTCTCTAAAGCCCCTGAGAAACTCCTTGAAAACTCAGAATGTGAATACCCTGAAGAAGGAGGAAGAACTAGTGAAAGGACAAAAATTAATTAAGAAGGAAATCGTAGAAACTGGAAAGGTGAATACAACAGTAAAAAGTACCAGTAGAGGTGATACAAAGCTTGGGATCCCCACATTTCAAAGTTTGATGACTTGATTACATATTTACAGAAGGGTTATGATGACTTATGATTGCTTTGTAAATCTTAAAATTCATCATTTGAAATGTTGGTAAGGGCTCTGGGATTTTTATTGAATCATATTTCCATGAAGAATGACCTGTTTCCTCTGAATACATTCATGGCACAATTCATGAGTGTTTGATTCTATTCTGATGATATGTGGAGCAAAGAACAAAACTGCTTTGAGATGCAATTCTGGCTAATACAGCAAACTCAGAGTACGTAATTTAATTTAATTTAATTTAATTTAAAACTAAGGTCTTATATTTAAGGTCTTAACTTAAATCCAAATTACTGAAACAAATTTCAGAGTCTGCAGTATAACCCCGCATGTCCCATTCCATTTTTCTACCTTCCTCTCTTAATTGCATCTAGAAGTTCATTGATAATCTGATAATTACTTATCTTGCATTGTATTTAAGGATTAATTATTATCTTGGCCCAATGCAGAAATGATAATCACAGACTACCAAATTCTGCTACCAGCAATCCATTTTTGCAGAGGACTCCACTCCCCCTTGTGATTGATATTCTGTGTAATTCCCCACCAAAAGCCTACTAATATTGAGATGGGGGCTTCGCAGGTCAAGTTCTCCATCTACCTGACATACCTACGAGCAGTAGGATGGTATTCAATTTTCTTCATCAACCTGGCCTATATGATCAGTTTTGTGGCTTTGATTGGATCCAATCTCTGGCTCAGTGCTTGGACCAGTGATTCTAAAAACTTCAACAGCACCGACTATCCAGCCTCTCAGAGAGATACGAGAATCGGCGTCTATGGAGCTCTGGGTTTAGTGCAAGGTACGTCTGATGGCTACACTAGCCATTTCTTACATAATCTGTCAGTCAATGTACTTTGCTTGGCCTCAGGGAAAAGAATTGCCATTATATCCTTGGCAAAAGACATCAGGGACCCCTCTGCGTGGCATTGACTAAACTTCTTCCATTTCTAGGTTTATTTGTGCTCATAGGAAATACCTGGAGTGTCTACGGTTTCACCCATGCATCAAACATCCTTCACAAGCAACTGCTGAACAATATCCTTCGAGCACCCATGAGTTTTTTTGATACGACACCCATTGGCCGGATTGTGAACAGGTTTGCTGGCGTAAGTATCTCAAGAGCTGTAAGATTATGTATTTGTATGCTAAGGCTCTTTTTATTTCTGACAGGGAAAGAATGCTCACGTCCCCCTGGACAATACTGTGTAGTGCCAGTTCTTTTGCCCTTCAGTATGCAAATTACTTCTTGAGTACCTTGCGTGAGGTCTCAAGGATCCTGGGGATACAGGCCTGAACAGTTCTGGCCCTTTAAGTAGCTCGCCATCTAGTGAGTAAGAGAGCCAAGGAAATAAAGGCTTGCGATAGAATATGGCAAAGCCGAAATAATGATGTGTCCAATGGTGTCCTGGCAGTACAAAAGAATGACAGAGAAAAGAGGTACTAGCTCACCCTCAGTTTCCCACAGCGAGGGTGGGAAATGTGCAAAAAGGTGAGACGAGTGAAGTTAGGGAAGTTAGCAGGGAGATGGCAGGGTAGGGGTGCCTGAGCGGCAGTAGAAGCAGGATGAGAGGAATCACTCTGCAGAGGGGAAAACACAGGGAACGACCCTATCACTGGCCACAACAGTGAACAAAAGGAATAGCAAGCAACTCTTTGCTTTGTCTCTGCCTCCATTCCCAAAACCTCTACCTTCTATGCTTGAAGAATGAGTAAACGAGGTCTGGATTGTAGAAGAGAGCCACTGGTGACTTTAATGAGATTGTAAAACATAGTCTCCATCTACTACAGATCCTGGAATTCTTAGCATTTATTCATTTGTTTATTCAATGACATTTATTGAGCACATTCTATGAGCCAAAGACTATACTAGCCATTGGGATGCTCAATAAATGTTAAGGTTATAGTTGGCTCTCTTCTGTGGGCCAGACCAAACTCACCGATTCTTGGTGCATATGAGATGGAACTTTTAGGAACAGAGGCAGATACTAAGAAAATCTGAGTAGTATTCAACTATCACTAGCACAGTTTTCAATCCTCTGTAGAAGAGGGAACACATAGTTTAAAGTGTCTGAGCATCTCTGGACCCTTATTTGTATGGTCCTGGGTACTGGGCGGACACAGGAAGACTAGCTCCCAGCCCACTGCCAGGTTTTGGGGACACAGTGACTGATTCTAAAGTGGGCGGATGACTGGTCCTCATTTATCACCTTCCTCTGGGACAAAAATGGTGGGCATGATGTCATTGGAGGCAACTTTATTGGACACTCTGCTCTTTATAGTTCTATACCAGTTTAGTTGGGAGATTTCACACAGGAATTTTGCAAGAATTGCAACTCATTTCTGATGTTGTAATATATAATTAACCTTCTGAAAAAGAGAACACAGGTTTTTCTGAGTCATTAGGCAACAGTCGTATTTTGCAAATTGCGTTTGCATGAAAAAAGAAACTGTCATTAGTTATACAGTGAGTTTTGTAGGGTAAGTGGCTCAGGCCCATAAAGGACAGTTCAATCTCGGGTCCTCTAGAGCTGAGGGTTGAACCCTTAAGAGGGGATGCAGGAAGAGTGGAGGAAAGAAGGAGAGTCCGTGCCAGGTTAAGAGTCAAAAGTAATGTGCAGAGGACTGATAGTGGGCAAGGGTTTCTTTTTTTTCTGCCAACCTGGACTTAACTGTTAGCTGCATTGTGCTGTGACTTTGGGGAAGAGTAAACTGGACTCAGGAGTCACCCACTCTTCAGTACGCTCTTAGGAAACTGTTATCCCTTACCCAGTTTGGGGCACTCCAGAGGTAATGTGGACTCAGTTTGATACTCACATATTACTGACCCTAGAACCAACCTAACTTGAGAAATATAGACAAGGGAAACGAAAAAATATAATTCAGGCTTCCTGTGTGTACTAAGCCATCCATCCTCCCTCCCTCCCTTCCTCCCTCCCTCCCTTCCTTCCTCTCCTTCCTTCCTCTCCTTCTTTCCTTTCTTCCTTCCTTCCTTCCTTCCTTCCTTCCTTCCTTCCTTCCTTCCTTCCTTCCTTCCTTCCTTCCATCCATCCATTTGCTCATTTATTCATTTATTCAACATGACATAAAGGTGACATAGCAGTAAGACCCATCCATTTTCTCTGATTAGCACACTAACCAGGCAGGGATCACATTAATTCTCCACATCCTTCTTCCCTTGAAGCTTTACATTTGACAGAGGAAACAGCTTTCTAGGTTCCTCAGTCAAGGAGGGGTGACAGGGCTTCTTGACTGAAGCCTCTAAACAAATGTTTATTGAATGCTTGTTATATGCCAGGCTCTGTTCTAAGTACTCAATGAAATTAGGACCTGTGTAAAGTTAGAATAATTGAATTGACTTGGCTCTAGGAGGATTTACCATGTAAGGCTCCATTAGCTTAGGGTGGTTATGAATGGTTTAATACATTTGACAAATTCTATTGAAGGAGCGGTTTGGAAAGATTTAGAAAGATAATGAAGTTAACCTGACCAAACAGTGGCACAGTGGACAGAGTGTTGGCCTAGGACACTAAGGACTAGGTTTAAAACCCTGAGGTCGCTAGCTTGAGGGTGGGATCGCTGGCTTGAATGTGGGATCATAGACATGACCTCATGATAGCTGGCTTGAGCCCAAGGTCACTGCCTTGAGCAAGGAGTCACTGGCTCAGCTGAAGTCCCCTGGTCAAAACACATATGAGAAAGCAATCAACGATTCACTAAGGTGCCACAACGAAGAATTGATGCTTCTCATCTCTCCCTTCCTGTCTGTCTGTCCCTATCTGTCCCTCTCTCTCACTAAAAAAAAAAAAAAAAAAAAAAAAGATAAAGTATAGAAATGAGGTGGATTCTATAGAGTGAGAACAGTCTATTACAAATTAATATCCTGAAATGATTAAATGAAGGAGTCACTGGGAACGCAGAATTGAACACATTTCCTGCTGGAATGAGGAAGATCTAAAATGCCATAAGAGTTCATTAGTTCACCATGTCCCAATCCTGTGTTCCTAGGACATTACCACAGTGGATGACACCCTCACTGTGTCCTTGCGCAGCTGGGTTTTGTGCTTCCTAGGGATAGTCAGCACCCTTGTCATGATCTGCGCGGCCACTCCAGCCTTCATCATTGTCATCATTCCTCTTAGCGTCATTTATGTGTGCGTTCAGGTAGGTTTGGAAATGGCTGGGTCTCCTTTCCTCCCTAGTTGCAAAAGCCCAGGCTCCTTCCTGAGCATCTTCTCTTCTGTTTATTGCTGGTCATGGCACCTCTCCGGCGCCTTTGTCATCTCCTCATAGATCGATATCCGAGCAGCCAACAGGCCACTGTCTGGAGCTAAAGTGTCAGCACCAACTGGTGTATGGCTCACAGCAAATCTCCCCCTAACAGCTGTCCCCTTAAAGCTTAAGTGGGGAATATTTATGTTTAGATCCAATATTACCATGAGGTTGGCTCTGGACAGATTTGAAGCTCTGTAAAACCCCACACAGCGGTTAGGTCAGGGGTGGCTATGGCTGCTTGCTTGGTTGACTTGGGCTTATCTACTTGGAGATGTCTCTCAGCAGGAACTAGAGCTTTCTTCAGGTCAGGGCAGTTCCAGTTTCATGGGAAGGGGGGGTTGTCTTTGGATGGCTCGGGTTCATTTCCAGTGTGTTCTTGAGGAACCCGGTAGCTCGAGAGCCACGCCTTACAGAAACACTGGAGCAAGTGGAAGCGACTCTATGCCTGTCTGTCCGTCCCCAGGGCCGGGAAGCGTGGAGAGGACTCTTTCCCACCCATTACCTTTGGGATAAACAGGAAAACAGGTCTGCCCTTCAGTCCAGGGCAGCCTGTGGCCTGTGGTAACGTGACACCTCCTGGCCTGTATTAAGTTCTTCCTCAGATACATCGTCATCTTGGCAACAGCCTTTCAAATGTTAATGACAAACCAATAAATAAGAAGCAGGATATTTGAGAACACTTTCAGCTAGAACATCTTGAATTCTGACTCAAATGCTGAGCTCTCCCCTGGTCTCCACAAACCCTCAGGGAATCTAGTGACCCCACTAATCCGTTCCCCAGACCTCGCCCCACAGCCCTCGTGGTTCAGAAGCCTGCCCGCACTCTGCCACCTCTGGTTCTGGTTCTGGTTCGTAGACCCCCAACATCCCACATACCTCCAGAACTATCTTTTCACACACCATGCGGGCACGGTTTTGGTCACTGACCTGTATCCAGTCACTTTTTTTTTTCAAACCTCCTCATGACTTTCTCTGACCATCTCCACTTTCCACACGCCTTTAGGTCCCGGCTGCATTCACACAGTGGGTTTGGAGACCATTTATTCTAACTACTACGTCAAAAAAACTGTCCTTTGGACAATATATGCAGATTTGGGGGAGAATATGGATCTGGCTGTGGGATTGCCTCCTCACTGTCACCCTCTGTTCCCCACCACCCTCATCTTCCCACCATCCTCCTCTGGGCCTCTGTCACCCTTGCTCTAGCCAGCGGTGAGCCTGGGGACCTCTGTCCTGTCCAGATGTGGGCTGTGGCCGTCTCGGTGAAGAACACTGGGTCATGGTCACAAAGGAAGAGGTGCGGCGGCACATGTGACACGATTGTGTGACTGACTGGCTCCTTACTTTTCGGGTCCAGATGTTCTATGTGGCCACTTCCCGCCAGCTGAGACGTTTGGACTCTGTCTCCAGGTCCCCGCTCTACTCTTTCTTCAGCGAGACCGTGTCGGGTCTCCCTGTCATCCGCGCGTTCCAACACCAGCAGCGGTTTCTCAAACACAGCGACGTGTTGATTGACACCAACCAGAAATGTGTCTTTTCCTGGATTATCTCCAACAGGTGAGGCTTCCCTGGGTATCTGCCCAAACGAATGCTTTGGGGTTCTGCACGTCTGACACGAGGTGTGGGAGAAGGGGCGCGGCCAGTGAGGTGAGTGTCACTCTAGCCACATACGCCTGTTATGTCAGCAGAGAGAAGACAGCATGAGCTTTGGAGTCAGAGACTGGGTCCCTGTGCCTGCGCTGCCATTTACCAAGCTGGGTGAATTGCCTTCACCTCTCTAAGGGAAATCTCATTTTCTTGGTGTTTCAATGGCTGGAACACAGCCTACCTCACAGGCCTAGGGTGCAAGTCAAACGGCATCCGTGAGCGGTGTGACACCCAGGTACTGCACAAGTGCTGGGTGAGCTGGATATTCCATTTGCTTCCCTGAGAGTGAACGTCAGCTTCTCCACAGGCGGGACAACTCTGGAGGGTACGGAACAAAGCAGAGGCTGGAGCGCAGAGATTTGGGAATTTTTAGGGAAAGCCAATGATGGCACTGGAAAGCTCACATCCTGCGGGTCAAACCCTGAGAAGGGTGAGCGTTCGCCATTCCTCCAGCATCACTAGACCCTGGCATGAAGGCATGGGTCCTTGAAGGAAGCAGGTCTTGTGGACTGAGTGACAGTTCTTGAGCACCTCCCACACTGTCTTGAGGTAGCAAGAGCAGGCCAATGATCTCAGTGTTGTTTGGAACATGGAGAGGTCAGGAATTTGATTGTAAAGACATTTTCTTTCTGAGGTACTTTCCAAGAAGGAAAACAGTCAATCCTATTGGATGCCCATTGTAAATATGTTTAATATTTGTTTATACAATGCTAGAATTATTGGTGCAAATTTATTTAACTACATTTTATCTGAGAAAGTCTAATTTTATAAACCAGCCCTGGCCGGTTGCTCAGTAGTAGAGCGTTGGCCCAGCGTATGGAAATCCTGGGTTAGATTCCCGGCCAGGGCACACAGGAGAAGTGCCCATCTGCTTCTCCACCCTTCCCCCTCTCCTTTCTCTCTGTCTCTTTCCCTCCTGCAGCCAAGGCTCCATCAGAGCAAAGTTGGCCCGGGCGCTGAGGACGGCTCCATGGCCTCTGCCTCAGGTGCTAGAATGGCTCTGGTAGCAATGGAGCAACACCCCAGATGGGCAGAGCATTGCCCTCTGGTGGGCATGCTGGGTGGATCCTGGTCGGGCACATGCAGGATTCTGTCCCTTTACCTCCCTGCTTTTTATTTCAGAAAAAAAATTTTTATAAACCATGTCTATCTATATCCTATTTAGTTCTCCATAGTTGATCTCCCAGTGAACAACTGGGAGATCTTTTTATTTTATTTTATTTTTATTTTATTTTTGACAGAGACAGAGAGAGGTTCAGAGAGAGGAACACATAGGGACAGACAGACAGGAAGGGAGAGAGAAGCATGAATTCTTCATTGTGGCATCTTAGTTCTTTATCAATTGCTTTCTTCTGTGTGCCTTGATAGGGTAGCTACAGCAGAGCGCGTGACCCCTTGCTCAAGCCAGAGACCTTGGGCTCAAGCCAGTGACCATGGGGTTTCGAACTGGGGTCCTCTGTGTCCCAGCCCAACGCTCTATCCACTGCACCACTGCCTGATCAGGCTCTACCTTTTTAGGATCATGAAATCTGACGGGACACATAGTACCTTCCTGTGCCACTTACATGTGGTTCTCTGTGGCATTATTTCCCCGCCTAATCAGAAGAAATCATTTGGAACATTTGCTAAAAATGCAAGTTCCTGAACCCCATCTGAGGCCCCCTGAGTCACAATCTCGTGGGAAAAGTCCACACATTTGTTTTGCATGATTTTGTAGATGTTTAACAATTGCCCCAGATGATTTAGGATTTGGCACATTTGAGAGGCGCTGCACCATAGGATTCTCTTAGTTTAACAGACTCCTCTAGTATCTTTAAAGTGCAAATTTATTTTCCAAAATTCAACTTGAAAGACTTTGGGAACACATGCTACTACAGTCAAATTGAGGCACCTGCTAAGAACACTGGTCTACCAACTCAAGGCCTCTGAGAATGTCCTATAAACACCTCACTGCTGGGGCGCAGGCTACCACTCAGTGACACCCCTCTCTCTGCTTCTGTCGTCCTGCAGGTGGCTCGCCATTCGTCTGGAGCTGGTAGGAAACCTGATTGTCTTCTTTTCATCCCTGTTCGTGGTTATTTATAGAGATACTGTGAGCGGGGACACCGCGGGCTTCGTTCTGTCCAATGCACTCAATGTGAGTCTGAAGGCTGGGAGTTTGGTTAAATTAATGCACTTACTCTTAAACTGTGTCTAGAGTGTGCCATGAGGTTCATGCTCTTGATTCTTCTCCAGATCCAGAGGCACTAGGGGACACTGAGGTTCAAATCTCAGCTCCATCTCTTACTATGAAACCCATGGACACGCTCCTTACTCTGTTTAAATAGGTGCCAGTGTCATCTGGACATAAATTTTGTTGCCGTTGGGAGCTAAGAAAGCAATTTTTTTTTTTTTTTTTTTTTGGTATTTTTCCAAAGCTGGAAACGGGGAGAGACAGTCAGACAGACTCCCGCATGCGCCCGACCGGGATCCACCCGGCACGCCCACCAGGGGGCAACGCTCCGCCCCTCTGGGGCGTCACTCTGTAGCGACCAGAGCCACTCTAGCGCCTGGGGCAGAGGCCAAGGAGCCATCCCCAGCCTCCGGGCCATCCTTGCTCCAATGGAGCCTCGCTGCAGGAGGGGAAGAGAGAGACAGAGAGGAAGGAGAGGAGGAGGGGTGAAGAAGCAGATGGGCGCTTCTCCTGTGTGCCCTGGCAGGGAATCGAACCCAGTACTTCTGCATGCCAGGCCGATGCTCTACCACTGAGCCAACCGGCCAGGGCCAGAAAGCAATTTTATATGATTCAATCTAATAGTTCCCTCTCTCTTTGCCTCTTTGCTTGATCCTAGTCAAAAGAGAAAATAAGTTAGTTTCTTTTCCAAAATATAGCAGTAACCAGAAATCTTTTGAAAAAATAATTTCATGTTTGTTTGTTTGTTTGTTTGTTTAGATCACAAAATAATTGGAGATCATTCTAATACAGAATATAGAGTCCAATGAAACTATATACTGCGTCCCCAACATGACTAGGTGATAGATGTTAGACATTATTTCCTAGCATCTAGAGAGTGGCTGGCACTACAGGAAATGTTTAATAAATACTAATTTCATGAATCATTTGGCCATCTTCCATGGCATCTTTTGAACTAACATGCTGTAGGTTTGCATGCTGCTGGCACGCTCTACATCAGGGGTCCCCAAACTTTTTACATAGGGGTTCAGTTCTCTGTCCCTCAGACCGTTGGAGGGCCGGAGTATAAAAAAAAAAACTATGAACAAATCCCTATGCACACTGCACATATCTTACTTTTAAGTAAAAAAACAAAACGAGAACAAATACAATATTTAAAATAAAGAACAAGTAAATTTAAATCAACAAACTGACCAGTATTTCAATGGGAACTCTGCTCCTCTCACTGACCACCAATGAAACAGGTGCCCCTTCCAGAAGTGCGGTGGGGGCCGGATAAATGGCCTCAGGGGGCCGCCTGTGGCCCGCGGGCCGTAGTTTGGGGACCCCTGCTCTACATGGTGCTGTCTTTAGTACTAGTTAGTGAGGCCCAAGGCGGTCCTGGCAGGCACCCAAAAGGACCCACCCTGTTGTTCTCGCAGTGCCACTCGACTCCTGGTGCTGCTGCTGCTTCCTCCGTCCATTTCTAGGCTTATTAACCTAAGGGAGATGGGGCAAAGAATTAGAGAACTATTCTACTGAACCCAAACGAAAACATTATCAACCATCTCATGTGGTTCAGCCTACACTGTGTGGTTACTCTTGGTCCCCACAACCCAGCATTCTCCCTCTCTCCAACCACCATTCACTCAACAAAAACTCCCTGGTGTGAGTGAGTCTCTGTCTGAGAAGCCTGCATCTGACTGATCCACAGATTCCCCAGACCTGAAACTGGCTCCGATCATGACAATCCCATCACTGGTGGTTAGTTGCATCTTTGAAATGGCAGGAAGGCAACTGGCATTTACTCGGGCAAGGAGGACAAGGATCCATGTGGGTGTCTCACCTTGAGGGCTGGGTTCTCAGTCGAGCTGCTGTTCATTGAGAGCAGAGAGAAGAGGCAGCATTTTGGAAGGCCTTTTCCTACCTTGTATCTTTTCTTCTATAGAAGGCCACCACCCACCACCTAGAATGCTAGGCTTCCCAGCAGGAGAGCCAAGTTCTGGTCCCATTCCATCAACTGCCAGGCTCTCCCACCCCAGCTGCCGCCCCAAGCCGCCCCAAGCTCACATTGCCTCTCATGTGAGCCCCTCGGAGTTGAGCACTTGTTGTCCTCCCGTCATTCACTGCACTGGTCTCGTTTCCTCCCACAGGGAGGTGAACATGGTGCCTATGCTTCCCTTGCTTTTCTCATAGAGCTTCACAGAATGCTGGGTGCAAAGGAGGCGCTGGATGGACCTTGTGGTTGGCACATGGCATTGGTTTCTGAGCCTGAGATGATCATTAGTCTTCTGCTTTTTCTGTAGATCACACAAACGCTTAACTGGCTGGTGAGGATGACATCGGAAATTGAGACCAACATCGTGGCTGTTGAGCGAATAAATGAGTACATAAACGTGGAAAATGAGGTGAGAGAGCATTAGAGAAACGCAGAGACAAAGAAAAGGGTGTGACTCCCTTAGAGAGAGCATCTTCACCTGCACTAGCCACTACACATGGGGATTAGAAATATTCTCCTAAAAGTTTCCCTTGTTCTAACTCAAATGACTTAATTTCTTGAAACTTAGACTAGGGAATGGTTTGGGAGAAGTCAGGTCTTGGAATGTACCAAGTGAAAGGGTGGCTTCATTCTGGAGATCCGCGGAGCAGACTCGTGGGGGTGGGGTAGGGTTTCTTTGATTGAATAAGGTAGGAACCTCTGGAATCCCAGTGTAGTTCAGTCTATTTAATTCAGGTGCCTGCAGGTGGCTGGGACACTACTACCCCCCTACTGCTCTGCGACATGAGTCCCATGGGGACTGTTCAGCGAGTTGACATGTAAAGCACTTCTCCTTCTGTCTCCTTGCCAGGCACCCTGGGTGACTGATAAGAGACCTCCGGCTGGTTGGCCTAACAAAGGGGAGATTCGGTTTAACAACTACCAAGTACGGTACCGGCCTGAGCTGGATCTGGTACTGAAAGGGATCACTTGTGACATCAGGAGCCAGGAAAAGGTAGGTGGAGCCGAAGAGAGGCCTGGGTGTGAGTCCTTGTGATGAGAGGACAGTTGGACACAGACTTGGTAAGCAGCTTTCATCATTCTGGGCTTTCATCATTCAAGCAGAGTGACAGATTCAGGGCACTGCCTCTACTGGAGAAATGTAAGGACACAGTGTGGCCACTAGAGGGCAGGATATCCACATGGGATCAAACAGACTTACGGAGGCTGTAATTCTTTCTGCTCAGCCCTTCCCTGCCTCCTTGCCCGCCTGGCTTCTCCAGGAGCTGACCAGGGTTGATTTCCTGAAAGGGCCAAGGGCACGGAGAGAGGGAGTCAAGAAGCATGTGGCCGGGGAGAGAACTGGTGAGAACAGCGGCCTGGAGGTTCTCCCTACACAGAGAATGGCCTAGTTCTCCTTCTGGTTTGCAAAGTCTTGCACTCCCGTTTAGTGTTCTTGTTCTCTGAAAACTTGGGGTCTGATGTTTGGGTAAGGATGCTGAGGTCCAGGTCAGGGTGTGGCTCTCAGCTGATGGCAAGCCCGCTCCTTCTCTTCTCATTTCTAAAAAAGGACTTGAAAATAAACTATAATTTCCAATAATAATTATGATAAGAGCTGTTGATGTGACCATGCCCAAAAGTCACTGTAGTTCTCAGCAAGCAACAATTTAGGAGGTGGCAGAGGACCGCCAATGTTTGTCTGACATTTGGACCCTTTTTTCCCCCACTCAAATCAAAGTCAGTTTAACATCTTAGAGATGAAGTGGCCAATCTCTGCCTCTTTCCGCCTGTGATTTGGACTGCCCCAGGCTAAATTCTTATCCATTAAGAATTACGTGTGGCGAACTAACCTGCAAAGGCCCTCTTTCCAGATTGGTGTGGTGGGCAGGACAGGAGCTGGGAAGTCATCCCTGACGAGCAGCCTCTTCAGAATCCTCGAGGCTGCTGGTGGCCAGATCCTCATCGATGGGGTAGATATAGCTTCCATTGGGCTCCACGACCTCCGAGAGAAACTGACCATCATCCCCCAGGTGAGCTCCAAAGCCTGCTGTCACACTCAGCGGGAGACTGGGGCAGGAAACGTATGCATCTCCTTCTTGGTGTAGAGTCAATTGGCAGTGTCAGTTCTGCAGTCTACCCAGGGTACCCGAGCAGTTCCCGAAGACACACTGTTTCCAGAACTTAAAAAAAAAATAAGTTCTGCGGCGTTTTGTTGTTGTTTTTGGTTAGATGCTTATGTGACTACCAGTATCTAGCCAGTAGGTGGCAGCAACACAACAGAAGTCAAATAAAGCAGCTGATTAGCATTTCTACAGCCCAGCACGGTTTGCAGGACCCTTTGCAATCAGCATTAGCAGTTTTCCCGATGAAGCTTGAAACCATTAAGCTTTATATTCCCCATTTGATGTGGTTAAAAGATAGGGCAGGGAGTGTGCTGCAGGTTTCTGCCAGCAAGCCAACGCTCAGTGCATCAGCAAGAAAGGATTCCCTTTGGCTTCCTCTCCGGACCCCACCAAATCAGGACTGCGCTGGAGGCCTCTTGGTGGCACGTGGGCGCTCATTAGAACATCCCTCCTCCGCTCACTGCAGCCGCGTCTCTGGGGGTGGTTTTGGTTTGGCTGGCGCTCACTCCGCTCAGCGCGCTCTCTTCTCCAGCCTCCTCAAAGGCGTAATAAATTCTTCCGCTGTGACTGTACCACCCCTGATCCCTCCACCTCCACACCGTAAGATTTATTTGGGAGTGTGGGGTGTTCATTTCACCTTTTAAAGAGGCGCTGAGGCAACTTTGGGAAATCCATACATGAATCTCAGAATGAAAAACAAAACAAGAGAAACAAAGACAAACCAAGGACCCGTCTGAATCGGGCTTAGCTCTCTGCTGGCCGCCGTGCTGAGCCTGCTGTGGGAACCCTTACAAAAGCTCGCCCGCTGGCCCTGGCCGGTTGGCTCAGCGGTAGAGTGTCGGCCTGGCGTGCGGGGGACCTGGGTTCGATTCCCGGCCAGGGCACATAGGAGAAGCGCCCATTTGCTTCTCCACCCCCACTCCCCTTCCTCTCTGTCTCTCTCTTCCCCTCCCACAGCCAAGGCTCCATTGGAGCAAAGATGGCCCGGGCGCTGGGGATGGCTCCTTGGCCTCTGCCCCAGGCACTAGAGTGGCTCTGGTCTGGGCAGAGCGAAGCCCTGGAGGGGCAGAGCATCGCCCCTGGTGGGTGTGCCGGGTGGATCCCTGTCGGGCGCATGGGGGAGTCTGACTGCCTCTCCCCGTTTCCAGCTTCAGAAAAATACAAAAAAAAAAAAAAAAGCTCGCCCGCTGACCACCTTCCACTCTCTCTGGCCACAGAGTGCTGCTGGTCCCTTTCTGTCATCAGCCCCATTAGCCTCTTCCTCCCTTGACTTGCAGGATCCCATCCTGTTCTCTGGAAGCCTGAGAATGAATCTAGACCCTTTCAACAGCTACTCAGATGAGGAGGTTTGGAAGGCCCTGGAGCTGGCTCACCTCAAATCCTTTGTAGCCAACCTGCCGCTTGGTTTGTACCACGAACTTGCAGAGGCCGGTGACAACCTTAGGTAAAGTTTCCTAACCCACTTCCCCCACAGGCAGGGAGAGGCTCTTTGTGCTAGAGGGTGCCTGGCATCCCAGAATCGTCACTCCCCAGGTCTAATTCCTAATGCGTAACATGAACCCGCTGTGAACGAGACAGGAGAGAGTAAGTGTGAATGTACATGGTCATTCTTGAGAACCTTTGCTGGTCCGTGTGCCCTCACGAGACACTACACCAGCGAGCTCACAGGTCCGCCACTGTGGGGGTTCCCTCTGAGCTCACTGCAGTCAGGACGGACAGTCCTGCCGCCTGGTCGGGCCCCAGGAAGTCTGATTCCACGGGGATGAGGCATAGACTGGACGGGGAGTTCCCGAGGACCCCCAGTGGGGGCTGGGGCCATCCCAGCTTGCAGCACTGTCTAAAGGGCGTGTGGATGACGGGGTCATGGTGTCCTCAGAATCCCCGGGTACCTGAAACCCCTTCAACCGGCAGAGGGACTCTCAGCATCACCATTCTTGTTACCTTTGCAAAGATTTTCTATATCTGTTGACATTTCTGGCCTTCACTACGCTCTAACCTGTCAGTTAATAGGTTGGCCTGGCATTTTCCCTATGACAACTGCATTTTCTCCTCCACACCCTGGTCAGCCCTCAGCCAAAGCCCACTGCTCAGAGGTAGTTCTTGCTGCTGTTCAGCCTTCAGAGCGGTGTCGTGGGGGGCCGGACCATCAGCAGGTGGAGCTCATTAATGGAGGGTGGTCAGGAACTCAGTGCATCAGCAGCTCCACCTGCGAACTTGTTTAAATACAGAATCTCAGGCTCCTGACCCGAATCTGCATTTTAGTAAGAGTTGCAGGTGATTTTTGTGTATATTACAGTTTGAGAAGCACTTTGATCTGTAACTAGGCTGCACACTAGAATCACTCAGGAATCTTAAAAAAAAAACAAAAAAACCCCACAAATCTTGGCCCTGGCCGGTTAGCTCAGTTGGTTAGAGCACCATCCCAAAACACCAAGGTTGCAGGTTTGATCCATGGCGAGGCACACATGGGAAGCGACCAATGAATGCACAACTAACTAAGTGGAACAATAAATGAATGCTGCCCCCCGCCCCTTTCTCTCTCTGTCTTTCTAAAATCAACCGACCAGGGCCTTTAAAATCAATCAATTAAAAAAAATCTCAATGCTCAGACTGCACCCCAGACCAACTGAATCAGGGCTCAGGTGATTTCAGTGTGTGGCCCCAGAGAACACTTGGAAGCTTTGGAATGGAAGGCTGCCATGTTTGTTTTCCCTCAGCAATGGAGCTAGGAACTAGCAGGACCAGTGGGCCTTCAGGCCTATGAAATAGACCATTCAGACATTCAGCAGACAAATATACATTGAGCATTTACTACAGGAGCATTTATGCAGGGACTGCAGAAACAGAGAGAAACCACACAGACACACCCCTGGCCTCCTAGCACTTTACGGCATAATGGAGAAGACAGAGCCTGTGCACACTATGCAGTAAATGTTGCAGACGTGTGGGGCCACGTGGGACCCTCTGGCAGGATGTCACAGGGGGGCCTGGATACTTCTGGTTTGTAAGAACAAAAATCTCACCATCCTCCTCTGTCCGTGCTGGGAGCCAATTAAATGGTATTAACAGTGCTTCGATTTTAGACCTGCTTTGGGGGTGTTGAAACTTACATTTCTCTGATGAGTGATCAGAGATCAGAGCTCAATCATCTTGGAGAGGAGAGACAGCAGCCAAGAACCGAACTGGGGCCCGGCCGCAGCCAGGCAGCAGTTTGGGACACATTAAGGACATAGGTTTGCAGTTAGCTGCCTCTGCTTTTCTAGTACAGAGAAAAACTGGAAGTTCATCTTGGGTGACTTCTCATCTCCTACACAAATTTTCTCCCAGAGAACTGCAGAACTTTTAGTCTAGCCACCCTCTGTTTAATATGTTCCCTAATGGCCACAGCAGGAAAGAACAATTAGCGACCTACTGAATATTTCCTCCACATCATTTCCCAAAGCTTCTTTATGTAAGCGAGAGGTCCAGCCTTCATTACCGGCTTTTCACAAATTAAAGTGATTTGCATTTCACGGGCATATTCAAGTTTCACTTACATTGCATCTCACACCAAGACATCGTGTTCATTAGAGAGCTACGTCTCTAATCAAGGCAGAAGGCCTTGAACGAATAATTGGCCTTGAGACTAGCATTACACATTAAAATAATGAATGGATTTGCGAAGGCTGCTAAGAAATGCCACTGAGGCATTCTGGTGCCATGTCACCTTATCTTAATGGTATCAGGTCAAACACAGCTGAAATGAACTTGGGGCATCCATCTTATTTTGCAATTGTTGGTGTTCTGGGTTATCACTGTAGCCAGATACAAAGCACTATTCCTGGGCTAGTGTTTTCCAAACTTGTTTAAACATGAAAACCACTGGGCTGCTTATTAAAAATAAACATTCCTTGGCTCCTCCCCATTCTGATTGAGTAGTGTGGGGCCCACAAATATGAAATTTTACAATAAGTACTTGTGGGCCCTGGTTGGTTAGCTCAGTCAATTAGAGTGTTGTCCCGACATGCCAGGGTTGCAGGTTCAATCCCCGGTCAGGGCACGTACAGGAAGCAACCAATGAATACACAGCTAAGTGGAACAACAAATGAATGCTTGGCTCCCTTTTCTTCTCTCTCCCTTCCTCTCTCTGTCTCTCTAAAATCAATCAATAAAAAATAAATTTGTTGGCCCTGGCCGGTTGGCTCAGCGGTAGACCGTCGGCCTGGCGTGGGGGGACCCGGGTTCAATCCTCGGCCAGGGCACATAGGAGAAGCACCCATTTGCTTCTCCACCCCTCCGCCGCGCTTTCCCTCTCTGTCTCTCTCTTCCCCTCCCGCAGCCAAGGCTCCATTGGAGCAAAGATGGCCTGGGCACTGGGGATGGCTCCTTGGCCTCTGCCCCAGGTGCTAGAGTGGCTCTGGTCACGGCAGAGCGATGCCCTGGAGGGGCAGAGCATCGACCCCTGGTGGGCAAAGCGTCGCCCCTGGTGGGCGTGCCGGGTGGATCCCGGTTGGGCACATGTGGGAGTCTGTCTGACTGTCTCTCCCCGTTTCCAGCTTCAGAAAAATACAAAAAATACAAAATTAAAATAAATAAATTTGTTGGCCCTGGCCGGTTGGCTCAGTGGTAGAGCATCGGCCTGGCGTGCGGGAGTCCCAGGTTCGATTCCCGGCCAGGGCACACAGGAGAAGCACCCATCTGCTTCTCCACCCTTCCCCCTCTCCTTCGTCTCTATCTCTCTCTTCCCCTCCCGCAGCCAAGGCTCCATTGGAGCAAAGTTTGCCTGGGCGCTGAGGATGGCTCCATGGCCTCTGCCTTAGGCACTAGAATGGCTCTGATTGTGCAGAGTGACGCCCCAGATGGACAGAACATCGCCCCTGGTGGGCGTGCCGGGTGGATCCCGGTCCGGCGCATGCAGGAGTCTGTCTGACTGCCTCCCCGTTTCCAACTTCGGAAAAATACAACAAATAAATAAATAAATAAATAAATAAATAAATAAATAAATAAATTCGTTAATGAAGTGCTTGTGGTGGGCCTTCTAATGAAGTTTGGCAAACATTGCCCATGACAACAAGGAACAGGGAGGGGACGAGGCGAAGGCATTCTGGGCGGAGTTAGGAGTGTGGGTTTTCAATGTCTGATCTGATCGGCCCACATCCCTTCCCAGGCTATTCCTTGGTTCTTGGGGGCTAATGCTTGGTTTCTTCCATTGGCTGCAGCGTCGGGCAGAGGCAGCTGCTGTGCCTGGCCAGGGCTCTGCTTCGGAAATCCAAGATTCTGGTCATGGATGAGGCCACGGCTGCAGTAGATCTTGAGACAGATCACCTCATCCAGATAACCATCCAAAAGGAGTTCTCCCATTGCACGACACTCACCATTGCCCACAGGCTGCACACCATCATCGACAGCGACAAGTGAGTAGGGGGCAAGAGCTTGACAGACCCCGCTTAACCTTTGTCAACAGTAATAGAAACAGCGGTGAGCTCTCTTACAGCACAGGAGATAACCGCCATCATTTTACTGATGAGGAAACGGAGGCCGAGAGATTTCAAGTAATTTGCCCAATATTACATATCAAGCTAATGAAAGCCAACAGGGTTAAGGGAACTGCCTAGAGAGGGAACAATGGAAAGCTGTGGAGCATTATAACTGCATATAGGGAGGTGGAGGCTTAAACGAGGAAAGCAGACGCTGGCTACAGAGCTTCCCAACCAAAGATCTCGGCTGCTACCCCTGTAAACTGCCTTCAGTTCCTCTGACGGATGGCATTTGAAATGGGGTAATGTCAGTGATCTCAGAAACTGGGTAGGATAGGCTCCCTTAAATCATGTGTATCTTTAAAAAAAAAAAGCTTATGTAAATTGGTTCATACTGCATGTATTCCTCTATTTCTTGATTCTTTTGTTCAACATTACATATGGTTTTTGTAGCCTTGTAGGAATGCATGTACCACCACGTAGTGCTGGCTATTCTTACAAATGCCAAGATTTGACATGCTGCTGTCTAAGACCTGCACTTCCTTCTCCTTTGTTTCAGAGTAATGGTCCTAGACAATGGGAAGATCGTCGAGTATGGCAGCCCTGAGGAACTGCTGGAGAAACCTGGCCCGTTTTATTTTATGGCCAAAGAAGCTGGCATTGAAAATGTGAACAGCACCACCCTCTGAGAGACGGTCCCATGGCTCAGAAAAGGACTAGAAAAATCATTCCTTTTTTAATTTTGTTTTTGGGAACTGTATCATACATAGAGAAGTGTGTGTAGAAGGATTGTACATGAACACTCATGTGCCCTCTACGAAGTTAGGCAATGAATATTATCAGCTACATTAGAACTCCCTGATGCTCCCACATGGATCCTACCTCTCTGCTAGCTTGCTGCTCACCCCCCGGAGGTAACCACTCTCCTGAATTTTGTGATAATTATCCCCTTGCTTTCCATTTTAGTTTTACCACTTTGCATGTGTCTTTAAACAATGTGTATCTTTTAAGAAACTTATGCAAATGGCCTGACTCATACTGCAAGCATTCTTCTATGACTTTTGTTCAGTATTACTTTTGAGATTTATCCATGTTGATGCCTATCGAGGGGTTAGTTCATTGGCACTGCTCTGAAGTATAGCAGTGTGTGAACACGTCAGTTTTTCTATTTTAATGTTGGTCAGCAGTAGGGTTACTTCTAGGGTTTTTTCCCAATGATGAACAATACTGTTATGAACATTCTAGTATATCATTTCTGAGCTACATGTGCAAGACTTCCTTCGAGTATAATGCAGGAATGGGGGCTATGCACCTGTGCACATGCATATATTAGCAATGCCAATTTTAAAACATCTTGTCAATCCAATGAGTATGAATTGATATCTCAATGAGGTTTTAATTTCTATTTCTCTGGTTACTGTTTAGGTTTCAGAGGGGTTTCCACTGGTTGTCTTTCATGGTGCTTTATCTCCTTGTGTGCCTTCTGAAGTTTTACAGCGAGCTGCTCACTCTCCTTAGCATTTTGTCCATAAACACTCTTGAGGCCTCAGTTGAACCTGAGCTGTGCTAAGAACTGTGAAAGTGCCTGCCTGTCACTTGGGGACATTTCCCAGAACTTTTTTGAATTAAATTCTCCTCTAAGAAGCCTGACCTGTGGTGGCGCAGTGGATAAAGCGTCGACCTGGAATGCTGAGGTCACCAGTTCAAAACCCTGGGCTTGCCTGGTCAAGGCACATATGGGAGTTGATGCTTCCTGCTCCTCCCTCCTTTCTCTCTCTCTCTCTCTCTCTCTCTCTCTCTCTCTCTCTTTCCTCTAAAATGAATAAATAAATAAAAATAAAAATAATTCTCCTCTAAGGAGTCTCAAACTCTATAGTTAGTGTGACTTTAGACCACAATTCTATGCAAGAGCCAGCCTGTGGTTTACACATTTCCGCGGGCGATTCCTACCCTTGACCTAGGTCAAGTTGGAGACAGCCGTGTTGCCTTGTTGACCCCTCCTTCACAGCAGTGTTTCTTCCCACTGCTCTTAACCTTCCCTTTTCCAACCACATCAGTCATTGGGCCCTTCCAGTTTTGTTTCTCTGCCCCCATCACTTCTGCCATCATTCAGGTTCTCATCACATCTAACCTGCACTGATGGTACCAGTATCCCTACTTCCTGTATTGCTTTTCTCAAATCCATCCACCCGGAGATCCCAGGGTTCAAATATGCAGAACTGACCAGTAACTCTTCTGCTTGAACCCCCTCCTTCAGTGGCAATCCAGAGTAAAGGTAAAATTCCTTAGTATGGTTTTAATAAAGCTCCCTGACATCCAACCTAATCTCATTGCTTCTAACTCCTGTATCTCACATTAAGCTCCAGCAACATTAAAATGCTTTTAGGTTCACACACGCGCGCGCACACACACACACACTGTTACCTTTTGATTCTAGCGCTTTGCTTATCTATCCTGTCTGCTGGAATACTCTGTGCTCTGGCTATCTCCAATTCATTAAAACTCAGCTAGGAGGTCATCTCCTGAGACTCCCTCTCCTCTTATGCCCCAAGCTAGCTTCAGTGCTGTAGTGGATTTGCAATCTTTTGAGTAGCTCGGCATCTGAACCTCAGTTCTCCATTTGGGGACTTTCCTAATTTAAGATCATTGGTGGGAGCCCAGGGGGGCAGCCATGTGACTAGGTTCCATTAATCAGATGTGCCAGTGCCAGATTTTGATTCAGGTGCTGGGAACACAGAGGCAGGGAAATCCGTTACGGGAAAGGCGATGGCAGTCTTGACAGTCACATCTATTGTCCAGGGGTGGCAGTGGTGGTGGTTCTAGCAGCCAGGTCCCGTGACACTCAATATGACGCTGAGCATCACTGCTGGCTTTAAACACTCAAATCTGGCTTTCTCACTCTCCTAGCATTAGTGAGATGCCTACTATCATTTGAGAACTTCCTTTCTGCTTAAGTTCAGCAGAGTTGGGAACTGTTGTTTATAACTAAAAAATATGCCCCAGCTAACTTGCTCTTATTGCATTTATTACATTGTCGGATAATTCTCTCTGCTTGGGTGTCCCTCACTAAGCTGTGAGCATCCTGAAAATAAGAATCATTTCTTACTATATTTTTTTTCTATCTCCAGTGGCTAGAATATAGCAAGTACATACATATTTCTGAATGTTCAAAAAATCTTTAAAAAGTTCACTGGGAAAAATGTAAGCCAAGATTGCAGCAACAAAGTTGAATAAAACAAAGTAACTCCACACTGACACATCAATACAAACAGGAAGAATAAATACCAATCAGACCTCAATTTTTTGCAGGTGAGTTTTGTAAAAGTGCCTTTGGAAATACCTTCTGAAGAAATTTGTTTCATTTAGGTAATGGGATGAGAATATGTTTAAACACAAATGTATACTGATCACATCTTTATTTACAATCAGCAAACACTATGGTACAAACATTAACATCGAGGTCTTTAAAACTTTTACAGTTTAGATTTAGTTAGCAAAGATCATGTTCAACTATAAGCATGAATTTAATCTTCTACACAGATGAGACACTAAACTGTTTCTAAAAGGCTTCACACTGTTCTAAGATACATGTAAAAAAGATTGTAAAAATGCATAAAAGAATTAGAAGCACTCCATTTTCATAATATCCCTTTTTTATTGGTTATGCTGTATAATTTACGGTAACTGTTACAGTGAGAAAGCAACTAGTTAGGGAAGAAGTAGAAAAAAGAAAGAGAAGTGGATGGATGTAAGGCAGTATTTCCTCTAGGTAAAATTAAGCATAAAAATAAGAGTTACAGGAAGAAAAGAAAAATGACAAGACTATTTTGGTTCTTACTAGTTTTATTTTATCATTGATTTGAGAGAGGGAGAGAGAGAGAGAAGTATCAACTCACTATTCCACCTGGGTATTCCATTGAGTTTTGCACTCAGTGGTTGCTTCTCATACGTGCCCTGAGCCCCAGGAATCAAACACAAGACCTCAGTGCACCAGGATGATGCTTTATCCACTGAGATACCCAGCCAGGACCCAGAGCTCCCTTCATTTCTAATAATCAAGGTCTTGGTCACCATATTGGTAACCTCTTGGATAGTTGCCATGACAGCCATTTGGTTATTCTGCTCTTGGGTGTCCACTGGGAATGCTGGGCTCTGTTGAAGCAGCAGTCTGTGGTATATTCACCTGCTGCTTGCTGCTTAAGCCCATAGCTACTTGTTCTCTCTGGGCAAGAACTCTGTTGGTATCCATCTGTAGAGATTGTCAAGTTGTCCACTGGTTGTACCTCTGGACACAGAAGTCTCTCCCCATACGTGGTGCTAACACCCTTGCCGGCTGGCTTCTTTATTACTGAGCACCCATGTGCTGCTAAATGGTGACCTGGTTTGTCAGGGTTTACATCATAAAGACACCTCCTAGTCCTATAAATATATGCCTGATACATTTATTAGTTAGCCAGTTACCCATTTACTTTTATTTACATTTATCTGTAAAGCAATTACACTTTGGCAGGCTTTTCATTCTTCTTCGAAAGGTTTAATTTCTGCACACTTGACTTCAGTGTTAATGGCTGACCAGAATCCTTTTGTATTAGGTGGATCTAAAGTAGGTGTGTGGCTCAAGAACCACATCTGTCTTGTTTTTGTAAATAAAGTTTTTTTGGGAACAGAGCCATGATCAGTCGTTTCTGTATTATCTACGCCCGCTTCTGTGTTACAGTGGAGGAGTTAAGGGGTGGTGACAGGCTGAATGGACAGCAAGGACCAAAACACGTGCTGTCTGGCCTTTTACAGAAGAGGTTCACTGACCTCTGTTCCGGAAACACTGGTATAATAGTCTGGGGTTGGTCGTTTCTGTTCTCAAAAAGACATTGGCCTAAAAAATGTTGTGACTTTATTCCTGTGGTGGATAAAATGGTCCCCAAAGATGTCTATGTCCTAATCCTCAAAACCTATGAGGATTTACCCTACATGGCAAAAGGACTTCGCTGATGTGATTAAGGGTATGGTGATGGAGAGATTATCAAGCCATTTTAGGCCACGAATTTGTGGTAATTTCTGAATCTGTAGAGGATCCCGCCATCAGTAAGCCCAGCCAAAAGTGCGTTCCGATGCTTATCTCATATCTGTCGCCCTTCTCTCAAATAGCAAAGATCTTATTCGGCCAGGTCATATTTGGAGGTAAATCTTTTTTCGATCTTACCTGAAAGGCTGTCCCTGGTTAAAGTGAGTCATGGTGACTCCTATGATCAGAGGAGGCTGGGACAGGTCGGGAGTCTCTCATTGTCAGCTTCCCTGATCTTGGAGCTGAGGAGGTGCTGCTGTGGGAAAGGCTTGGAGCTCTACTCCTCCTGGGGTCCTGGGATGCGCCGCCCGGCCGGGGGGTGGGGGAGCACAGGTCCTGACACGGTCCTGCGGAGTCAGGGGCGGGGTCCCGTGGGTGCCTGCCAGCCTCCAGTGAATGTTTCTGAAACACCCTGCCACTGCCCAGTCAGCGCCCGCTCCCTCCCACCGCCACCCACCCGAATTTCCCCCTGGGAAGGCGCTAAGGCCACTCCGCGCTCCTCGAGGGGCACCTCTGAGTGGTGGTACGACATGGATAGCCCTGTGTGGCCGGCCAGGCCAACCCCGCAGTTAGCTGGGGAAAACTCCGTTCTCGATACGTGCAAAACATGAATATTGATCCTCACTAATAATGGCAAGAAGTGTCCGTGGGGTCAGTGAGATAACGCAGGCCTCAGGTCGGAGGTCATTACCCTGCTCTGTGGCACTAGTGAGTGCAGCACTAGCAAAGGTGAACAGTTAACATGTCAACGCGACACACTAACAGAGGAGAGGCTTTAACCCTGTGAGTAGCGTTCGGTGACCAGGGGTTTAGAATGCTGTCTGTAAATCGGCCGGTTTCTCAGTCCTCAAGCCTAAGGTTCTGCAAGTGAAACAGAGTTCAGAGCACAGTGGTGTTCTTTCAGGGCCTGTTTACATTCCTGACCCTGAAACAAAACCCACTCAAACAGTCTCAGCTTCACAATTAAAACAGGGTGACACAAAATTCAATCCTTATTAAAACCTTGTACTTCTAGAGCTCAGAGTGCACAAAAATTTGCAGACATCGTCTGCAATAATCCCGAGAGGCCAGAAATCTCCACTTTACAGATGACGGTTAGATTTCCCCGAGCCCCACCCGTTCCCGGGACTCTGGGATTAGAGCACACTGAAGCCGCTCCCAGACAGGAAGGGGAGAAAACTCAGGAGAGGAAGCAAGCCAGCAAACCGGATTTGGAAATTTGCTTCAGTAACACTTCCTCCTGTTGTGTCTGAAACATCTGACACCCTTTTCCTTCCTTAGTTTTTGTAACTCCGACTTTTCTGGCAGTAGAAAGTGCCATTAAAAACATTGCCCAGACGCTTCTCACACTTTAATGACATACAACCCCCTGAGGACCTAGTGAGGTGGGTGGGGCCTGCGTTCCCACCCAGCGCCCAGGCTACCTGATGGATACTGCTGATCTGAAGCCCACACCCGAGGAGCAAATGAACACCTGGCGTTTTAAAACAAAATCCATCGTTTTGTACACGTGCCCGCATCCCAGTGACCTCGCTTTTGCCAGCGAGCCAATTTCTTCAATTTCATATGCTTCGCAGGATGCTCTTTTCCATTCATTCTTAGCTATCTTTTGCCCAAATCATTCTCCAGTAATTAGATTTTCTTGCCTTTGATCTTCCTCCCTATAAACTATCCTGTTACCTTAGCTTTCCTAACACAGGCAAGCCACTGAAGAACCTAGTTTACTACCAGATTCATTAAATCTAAATTCCTTGCTTGGACCACAAGGCTCTCCAATACACTGTTTACTGTGCGTCAGGCTATGTTCTAGCACTCTCCATGAGCTAACTCATTCCATCCTAACTCCACAGGTGGATAGTATCACTATCTCTACTGTAGATGAGGAAACAGAAGCATGGTTAGGTAAGTTGCCAAGGTCACAAAGCTCTTAAGTGTCTTAAGTCATGATAGTCTGGCTCTAGAATAAGGTGTAAAAACTCAGCTTGAGGGCCTGAGGCCCGAGTTTAAATTCAGGGTTCATCAGTGTGATGCGAGCAAGTCACAATGTCGATGGACCCCATTTTCCTAATCCATAAAGTGAAAGAGCTGACCTATAAGTTTCTTTCCCACTCTACCTATTCAGCCATTAGTTCTGTCCCTTATCAATATCATGTGATTGCCTGTCACCGTGCGTTGCCCTCAACCCCGCCTCTGCCAGCACCCCTGCTCCACGGCCTCTCCCACTCCCAATCGTGCCGGAGCTACTGCCATACGGCCCGTCTAACCTCGCAGATGTCCCCAAACTTTTTACATAGGGGGCCAGTTCACTGTCCCTCAGACCGTTGGAGGGCCGCCACATACAGTGCTCCTCTCACTGACCACCAATGAAAGAGGTGCCCCTTCCGGGAGTGCCGGATAAATGGCCTCAGGGGGCCACATGCGGCCCGCAGTTTGGGGACGCCTGCGTGCACTCGTTTCCATAGTTCAGATATCAGGAAATACTAACCTTTTAGGAATTCCAGCTTAGAGAATTCAGCTCTTCTGTTCTGCCAGGATTTTAAGAGTATAAAATAAAAAAAAAGCAATTGCCTATAGTATAGACATCTTGAGTATACAGTAATCCCATTGATATTATATTTGACAAATGAATTTTTGACCTGAATTTCTTCAGTTCACCACTCCCATCTGGAATTTGGGCATCATTTAACTACCAGGAAGGTACCCTTGGAAACCGGAGAGGATGGATGAGTTAAACATAGACGGAAGTTAAGAAAACACACTCTGCCTGACCTGTGGTGGCGCAGTGGATAAAGCGTCGACCTGGAAATGCTGAGGTCGCTGGTTCGAAACCCTGGGCTTGCCTGGTCAAGGCACATGTGGGAGTTGATGCTTCCTGCTCCTCCCCCCCTTCTCTCTCTCTGTCTCTCTCTCTCTCTTCTCTCTCTCCTTTCTAAAATGAATAAATAAAAAAATAAAATTTAAAAAAAAATAAAAAAAAAAAAAAGAAAACACACTCACAGCCCTTAGAAATGCTTTTATTTATAAAATTACTACTTCAATAGAAACACCTCTAAATATAAACACTATTCACAAGAGGCTCACATTGCTGCCTTCTGACTGACCTGCCTGCACACAGGGGCTTGGAGTCCACAGCTATCTCCCAATTCATAAGGATCTTTAGGCTGAAGGTGTGCTTGGAAGAGCAGGGGCTGTAAGGCTATTAATTCCCTTAAGACAAAATTCATAGTTTCCTGTTCCAAGGTAGGCTTTGTATCTGGGGCAGAGCTTAAGTAAGAGCCCTACTCAGATAAAATCTTCAGGGGGAGAGTCTTAGTGTGAGGATTAGCAAATGTCTTCCTGAGGCCGGAGAAAGGTACAATCAGGCACTTTACAGGTACAATCAGAGACTGTGGTCTCTGAAGCTTGGAGGTTAGAGGTAAAAGAGGAAATGCTTATTTCCCAGTCTAGGATAAGCTACTTTTGGGACTGCTTATCCTAATTCAAATAAGACACGTGTTAGTTTTTTGTGTCTGTGGACAGTCGTGAGCTCGGATGGAGAATGGTACCCAGTCTTTCACCAGCTGGACTGGCCCGCATTCACTGCAGAGCGAGCCCTTCCGATGCAGTGACCAAGCTCTGAACCTGTTCTTCCAGGAAAACCTACTAGTTATTGGGCTGCAGAAAAGCAGGCCGGAGAGATTACACACACAGACTGTATGAAGCAGAGTTGACAGTCAGAAGGTATAAATGACTACACCTAAAAGAAACGACAACCTTTAGATAAAGGTTGAAGGAAAATAAAGACACTAAACACTTTCAAAAGCAGACAGAAAGCTGAATGCATAACCAATCTGAAAACGCAGTGAGACAAGAAAATGATTATATGTGGTAGGGTTTTCAGGACTTTTAGAAATCGGGATAGGCACATACGTGTGAATATATGCAAGAGATTGAAACTTTAAAACACCAGAATTGGTACAATCTCAGCAAACTCCTTGCTACAGACAAAGGCACAATCTAAAAGGGCTTCCGGAGAAATTTTCATCCAAGTCGGTTTCCGTTAGGTGATTGGGAGCATGGGGCCATCCAAACTCAGTGCAACCACCGGCAACACCTTCTAATGCTGTTGCATAGCTCCCAGCATGCACAGCGTGCCAACCTTCACTGGAAATCCCTCAGCTCCACCGGCTAAACCTCAGGGCTTGCTGCTCTTCTCATGGTCACAAAATTATTTTCAAGCCTTAGGGTTCATTGCAAATTCCAGAAATTCTAGTAAGAATCAAGGTTGGGAACCCAATTGAGGAGAACAAGATGTGTCTGTGCCCCCGTGGCATGGCTAAGCGATGCGGACAGGGCCTATGTCTCTGGAGCAGGGGCCCAGTGGGCCACCAGACCCCTCAGCAGAGGGAGTGAGGGCGGCAAGGTCGAGTGGGCAGCAGAACAGGTTCAGGTGTACTCAGCTTTGCGAATATAATTGGATGGAACATAGCCCTTCCTCCCATTAACTTCGGCTAACCACCATTCTGTGTTTCCTGTAACATCTTTAAAGTCCAGGATCTTCAGTCTCTGATTGGCTGACACACTCAGCTCATTTGGGTTCCGCGCTTTGAAGGTATAGACAGCAAAGTAGACCTGTGTGAGGGAGGAAAAACGAGTTAGGCAATGGGAAACTGCTTGGAGGGCCACTGTCCCACAGAACTTCCTGCAGCAATGGGGCTGGTCTACATCTGTCCCTTCCCACAAGGTGGCCCCCCTAGCCACATGTGGCTATGGAACACTTGAAATATGGCTAGTAAGACAGAGGAATTTGGTTGTGGGGTTTTTTATTCTTTTTTTATTTTAAGATTTTATTTATTCATTTTTAGAGGGGGGGGGGAGAGAGAGAGAGAGTGAGAGAGAGAAGAGAAGGAGGGGAGGAGCAGGAAACATCAATTCCCATACGTGCCTTAACCAGGTAAGGTCAGGTTTCGAACCGGCGACCTCAGCATTCCAGGCCGACACTTGATCCACTGCACCACCACAGGTCAGGTGAGGAACTTAATTTTTTATTTTTATTTCATTTTAACTGAAACGTTTTCGTTACCTACATATAGCTGGTGGTTACCATAATGGACAGGACAAAGTCAAAGAAAACCAAAATTCACAGCATTGTTGCCTTGAAGGGTAGAAGGAAACCTCAGTCAACATGGAAGATGGATGAGATCTTAGGATACCCTTCTGTTCTCCAAATACAGAAATTCCGAATTTCAAGAACTTAAGAAAAACACACACACAACTAACCTCAAAGCTAAAAAGGATGATCCGGTGCCAATAGCAAAGATATAAGGTGAAGAGAGGGTGGTACTCGGTGATTGGGAGAAGCCACGAGACCACTGGGCACAGATTGGGGTTGTAGGACCCGGTCAGGGGCAGGAGCCGATGAGGACAGACTGAGCTCCCCGTACAAAGTCAGAATCTAGGAAAGGGCCATTTGTCCCTCAACTCATCTAGGAAAGCTGTCCCCTGGCAGGTGCAGAACTGGGTCTGCCCGGGCTGTGGGCAGTAACGGAACAGCAGAGAAGCCGCGGCACCGCGCTCTGCTGCAGCGCCCAGGAGCACAGCGGGCAAGTCTGGGCTCAGAGACTGGGACAGCTGGCCTTCTGGAACCCAGAGCTTGGCAAAGGCCACCGCTTCCGCGGCCCAGGGCATGACCGACTCCTTCAGCAAAGGCCACCCCCACCGGAGACGAGCTCCCAGACAAATGCTGTGAAACAGACACGCAGCTCCCCGCTGCAGGACTGAGCAGGGGCACTGGGCAGCAAGCCAGGGGCTCCTCAGCTGGGGACACGAGAGGGGCTCTGAAACATGCGGGCACAAAAGAAATGGGAAAAATTGAAACAGAGCCAGAATTTTATTTCTAAAATCTAGACCTAAAAATACAGTACTTGAATAAAAACTAAATAATGGGTTGAACAGGAGACTTTATACAACTAGGGAATTAGTTGATTAGAAGAGTGGGAAAAGGTTTCATCATAACACCTTGTAAATGCCCAATGACACGGAGAAGGGGCTCAGAAACAGCCCGGGGGGAGTCAGACACAGAAGGGGCCCCGAGGTGCTGAGGTGACCACACTCCCCATAGTGAGTTTCCACGTGTGCTTTACAACGTCGTCTGTGAGCCCATCTGCAGACCACACCCCGGGTCCTGGCGAGCCCCCAACACCGCCCCCCCTCCAGCTCCTGGAAGCATTTCATGCACCCTCAACACGCCCACCACCTGTTCTGCATGGGAGCAGGCGCGCTCACCTGGTTGCCTTCTGCCTCACTGCTCTCTGCATCCTCGTTTTTGTCTTCCAGAGACGGAGCTGTTCTCGCACATCCTTTCCCGAGGTCTTTACCCTGCCCGTCTCGCTCTGGTATGGAGCAACTGGCCACTTCTGGATGCCTGGGGTTTCGGGAGCTCCTCAGGGTGGGGGCAGGCTGGTCATTGTCTCGGGCCACATCTGCGCAGTCCCAGGACCTGGCCTGGGAGGTGGGGTGCGGGACTGCCAGGCAGCTGGGAGGACCACTCTCCGAACTGCCCGTGTTTAAGGAAGTGCTGAGAGTTTCTTGGTCAAGTTCCCTCAATGAAGATCTATCTTGAAGCTGCTTCTGGCAAGGCCCCGAGGTAAAGGACACAGCCATGCTGCTGGGGTTGAAGGTCAAGGGGCTGTTGCTGTTCTGCGGGGGGCCCCTGGGGGAGGAGCCGCTGTGCTCGGACTCAGTGGAGGAGTGGCTGCCCACGGAGGCGTCCGAGTGGCTGCGCCGTGCGTTGTACGGCTTCAGGAAGGAGCTGTACACAAAGCCTTTGGTGACTGTGGGGAGGAAAAACACACATGAAGAGCCTTTAGCAGAAGGCGCAGGGGAGAGGGGGAGTCAACAGAGAAGAAACTATGGTTTAAAAGACACAAAATAAGATGCCCAGTGACAACCCAGGTTAGACATTCAATCCCTGGATGCAATGTGGGTGGGTGGAGACGGCACGCCGTGACTGCCAGTCCATTCCTGTCACAACCTCAGAACAGAGGAGTGATAGGAGGCCTTGTGGAGTCAAGGGAACAGTAATGAAAGGCCCAGCTGGAGGAGCACAGGAGGGCGGTTTAACAGGATACGGAGATCATGGAAAAGAGACGGAGGGAGGACTTAATGGCGGGTGTGTTCAAACAGTGTGGTGGGGAGGGAGCTGAGAACCACCCTCCCCGCGGCAGGCCCCTCAGGTGTGCCTCCCTGCCTGCTTTCATCACGACACTCGAGTCTCCGTGTCTGGAGCAATGCGGTGGACTGCTGTGAGGAGTCAAGTGGGGCGCTGTTGACACCCACGAGACACACACATAACACATGCACAGTGCCTGTCACTTCCACACGCTGCCCGAGATGACGACAGAGTGCCCTGAACTAAAGCTCTAAAGCATAAACCAGGAATTGAGAGCCCCAGTCCATAGGAAAATGTCTAACAGTGTTTTTCAACCACAGGTCTGAGGACCAGTGCCAGTCTGCTAGAAATTCCGTGCCAGCCACTGTTGTGTAATACTAAGAAAGAAATATCTGTCCAGGCAGAGACCCGGAGTATGTACCCCAAGTGAGCAACAGCCATCTGTCTTGACCTTCCACGTGTTCCTTGTAGCTGAAGCCAGGCTGGCACACTAGGTTCTACCTGCTGAACGATGGGAAGGGGTCCCCTGGGCAGATGGCGAGGATCAGAGAGTCTCACAGCTGATCGTGATACTGTGGGCTTCTTGCTACCACTCTGTTCATCCGGGTTGATTGACTACAAACCCCAAGGATGATGGAACCCTTTGAACAACTTGGATCTTTACAAGGAGTTCCTCTGTCCATGAACCCCTCAGTGTCTCACCTGTCCATCACCCTGGAAGGCCCCAGCCTTTGACCTTCCTTTCCCATTCCAATCTCTATATTTTTCGTAAGCAGGAATAGGGGGAGAAAAAAAAATCCACAAATACTTTTAAAGAAATTGAGAAATGCTAAAATGTTGTTCAGTTCCGGTCAATGAGAACATAGATATTTATTCTATATGCCCACAATCCATATCTAAAATGCTTAGGACCAGATGTGTTTTGGAATTTATATATACTGTATATTTCATAATATGCTGAACAGGGTCAGTACCCCATATTAAAATCCATTAATATTTCTGTAACAAAATCTGACTCTTCACAAAGGACCAGTAACAAGTATAAATAGCCTCATATAATCATATTCACTTTTTTGCCACCAAATAAGTTCAGATTAGGCAGGTTTTGGCAAACAAGTTCTGAAAAAAATAAAAACTTCGATTTTTCCCAGCTTTTGAGATTTTGGAAATGTGGGAAAAGGATTATGGATCAGTATTATTCTTCGCACTTTTCTCTATATTCTGTACATCTTCCTCATGCCCCCCACAAGACAAAAAAAGCTATGGGCTGTTTAAAGGTCATTCCCTGAATGGTCATGAGGTCATATTGTTATAGGGGAAAAAAAAATCTCAAAAAGCAAACAAAAACCTCTTTCCTACAGTTTTTTTTTTTTAGGGACAGAGAGAGAGTCAGAGAGAGGGATAGATAGGGACAGACAGACAGGAATGGAGAGAGATGAGAAGCATCAATCATCAGTTTTTCGTTGTGACACCTTAGTTGTTCACTAATTGCTTTCTCATATGTGCCTTGACCGTGGGCCTTCAGCAGACCGAGTAACCCCTTGCTCGAGCCACCGACTTTGGGTCCAAGCTGGTGAGCTTTTTGCTCAAACCAGATGAGCCTGCGCTCAAGCTGGCAACCTCGGGGTCTCAAATCTGGGTCCTTGGCATCCCAGTCCGACGCTCTATCCACTGTGCCACCGCCTGGTCAGGCTCTCTCTTACAGGTTTTAAATTTGCACACTCGTAAAACACATTCACAGAACATGGAAGAGGGCAGCTCTTGGTGTGGTTTGCTCAGACCAGGACGTGAGGGCACAGTCCCCACCAGGCAGCACCCGCCGCCTGTAGGAGCTGGAAGACGTGGGCAGATCTTGCAAGGGAAGAAACAGAATCCCTCTGGAATTTGTAAAAAACAGAAACAAAACTGAAGACAGGTTTTGTTTCAGTGATGACTTGGGCATTACACTCACTCTCTAGCGATGAATAAAACTTTCAAGGGCCTGACCAGGTGGTGGCGCAGTGGATAGAGCCTCGGACTGGGATGCGGAAGGACCCAGGTTCGAGACCCCGAGGTCGCCAGCTTGAGCGCGGGCTCATCTGGCTTGAGCAAAGAGCTCACCAGCTTAGACCCAAGGTCCCTGGCTCCAGCAGGGGGTTGCTCGGTCTGCTGAAGGCCCACGGTTAAGGCACATGTGAGAAAGCAATCAATGAACAACTAAGAAGTTGCAATGCGCAACGAGAAACTGATGATTGATGCTTCTCATCTCTCTCCATTCCTGTCTGTCTGTCCCTGTCTATCTCTGCCTCTGTAAAAAAAAAAAAAAACTTTCAAGGTTACATTTCCCTTTAATCAAAGGCTCTCATATTTTTTTTCCTGGCCTGGCCAGGATTCAGGTGCAGCCCAAATCTTCCTCACTTAGAGTTACAGTAACCTGATGCCCACACTCTTACCTCCATTGTCAATCAGCCAGCGGTTCTGACTGCCCATGGGGTCCTTCTTTTTGATCACGCCCACCAGGTCACCTTCCAGAAGAGAGACATCCAGGTCTTGGGCAGCATTGAAGTTCCGGTCTGCCTGGAAGAGTTTTTCCGGGGGGTACCTCGCCAGAAGAGAGGCCCGGAGCTCTTCCGACTGCAGCAGGTAACTTGGCTGAAAGGCAATGCAAGAAATCCATACCATCGATGAAAGCCCTCCCCACCCCAGCTGCCATATTGAATCCTAACACCGCCAGAGTCTAGAGATGGGGCCATGACAACCAGCTGCTCGCTACCAGACGTGCCTGTGCCTGAGCCCTCAGGCGGCTGGGTACAAATCATGATCTCTTAGGTCACGCTTTGGTGCCTTTGTAGCTGTTAAGAAAAAACACACAGTTGTACCCTGTTACCTTGTTATACAAAAATGTGGTTAAAATTAACTAGGTCTTCTTCTTGTAGTTTGCTCTATGAAGCTAAACAACTGAGACTTTCCTCATGCTGACCTTCCCCATCTATAAAAACCAATAATAATCATAAAAATAAGATAAAGTAAAAAAATAATAAATTTGATTCTCCCTTGTAAGGTAATATCAATGAATGTCTATGAGATTACATGGGGCAAAAATACTATAAACAAAGGCAGTCTCAGTCTTTCAGATTATGACCTGATGTCATCTGGCATATTTTACCAAAGGTTTCAAAATATGGAGGAATTGCATTTAAAAATACATACAAGTCCAGGTAAAAAAGTAGTCAGCCATGAATTGTCTGTCAGTAGATCAGATAATTACCTCTTCTAATACCTGATCAAAAACAGGGAGGCGTGGCAGAATGAACACACCCTTAAGTCAGTCCCCTTCATTCATTTAATCAAAATACTAACACTTTCCTAACTCCTTTTACTGTCTAGACTAAAATCCAAAAATGCTTTCAGAGCCATTTGGAAGTCCCCATCAAGTGCGAGGGAACCATAGGTGGCCCCAGCAGGCACATCTGTGGTAGGTGATGCTCAGTAACAGTGAATATTTGGTGGATGAGCCTAACAGATGGGAACTCAACAACCTTTAGTCTCCATTTACTGTGAAGTATTTAAACTGCTATTAAATCGCTAATCTGTAGAGACAGAGCTGGATCCATCAATATTAAAAATAACAATGACAACAGCTTACTTATAGAGTGCTTAGTAATTGCCAGGCAATTTCTGAGTGCTTTGCATATATGAACTCAATTAAACCTCATTATACCTCTATGATGCAGGCGTAATTATCACCTGTGTTCTAAAGACAAAGAAGCCAAGGCACGGAGCGTAAGGTCCTTGCTCAAAGACACACGGTGAGTGAAGCGTCTGTGCTGGGATCTGCGCCCAGGTGGCCTCGCTCCATGGCTCACCTTCCCACACTAGGCCCTGGGCCCCTTCTCTAGCTCTGGACTCACCAGGCCCAGGAGCGGCTTCCGAGCAGACTGGCGGTCCACGGTCCTCCTCTCAAACGGCCTCCTGCTCGCTGGGAGAGTCTCTGGGAAGAAGGTGAAAACTTGGAGTTGCTGCAGAACTCGGCTGTGCTCTTCATGGAAGACGGCAATCAAATTCCCCTCCCGGCCGGCGACTTTGAGTAACTGGAGTCCGTGGGAAGCGCGGAGATAGAGGAAAGACGAGAACACGCGTGAAAGATCCCAGGACGGGCAGCCTCATGAAGCCACTGTGAGCTGAAGTTCAGCGGCAGTCACTCCGTGTAAGCTACCAGCGCGGCAGCCCGGTCCGAGCACCTGGCCGACTCTCCTGGGGCCTGTGCAGGGCGGAGGGCCGTTACAAGCCCTGGGCTTCACGGCACCATCAAGGGATCAAGAATCCAATTCCTACCGGGCTTGACCTAATAACACAGTTCATCTACCTAGTTCGCATAATGTCTCAAACAACCCTACTGTGCCTTTCCAGAAAAAAAGCAGGGGAACTACCGGGGAGGAACTCTCCGCAGGGGGAACAAGGGACTCACCGAGAGCAGGGGCTGCAGCTGCTCCAGGGCCTGGCGCACGAAGTCGCAGTGCGCCTCGGCGTAGCCGTGGATGCAGTTGGTGAAGAGGCTCTGCGCGTACTGGTGGAACTTGGGCAGCTCGTCCAGCAGCTGCGCATTCAGGGCCTCGTAGTTGTTCCGGGCCGACTGCAGCTCCTCCAGGGTCTTCTTGTCCTTGAGCTTCTCCGCCCGCTCCGTACAGTTATAGAAGTCCAGCAGCTTGTCGAAGCGCTTCTGCACCAGCTTGTGGGGCCCTGTAAACATGCTCAGCAACTGATTCAGGGGGGAGATGACAAGCCGCTCAGTCCTCTCCTTCTGTAGGGAGAAGAAAGGCGCATTGCTCAGTAGTCCGTGGTTGTTATTTTCTAAAATACTCTTCAGGCTCATTTTGTTATGTCCTGTACCACCGGCTTTATTCCTAGAGCACACAGGTGACCATGACCCAACAGTGTCCTACTTACCTGATACCAGGGGCATGTACCTACTCCACAAAACTGCTCAATTTACAACTTTTCACCCAACAATTTGCTCACACCAGAGTTTATAAAATATGCTAATACGCCCTGGCCGGTTGGCTCAGCGGTAGAGCGTCGGCCTGGAGTGCGGGGGACCCGGGTTCGATTCCCGGCCAGGGCACATAGGAGAAGTGCCCATTTGCTTCTCCACCCCCCCCTCCTTCCTCTCTGTCTCTCTCTTCCCCTCCCGCAGCCAAGGCTCCATTGGAGCAGAGATGGCCCGGGCGCTGGGGATGGCTCCTTGGCCTCTGCCCCAGGCGCTAGAGTGGCTCTGGTTGCAGCAGAGCGACACCCTGGAGGGGCAGAGCATCGCCACTGGTGGGCGTGCCGGGTGGATCCCGGTTGGGCGCCTGCGGGAGTCTGTCTGACTGTCTATCCCCGTTTCCAGCTTCGGAAAATTACAAAATAATAATAATAATAATAATAATAAAAATAAAATAAATAAATAAAATATGCTAATATCTCCTTAGCTATGCAATTGGTAACAAATGCTAAACCACACACATTAATATGATGGTTGCAATGGCTGACCAGGCGGTGGCGCAGTGGATACTCGTCAACCTGGGATACTGAAGACCCAGGTTCAAAACCCCAAGGTCGCTGGCTTGAGTGTGGGATCACAGATGTGACCCCATGTAGCTGGCTTGAGCCCAAGGTCTCTGACTTGAGCAAGAGGTCACTGGCTTGGCTGTAGCCCCACCCCCTCGTCAAGGTAAATATGAGAAAGCAATCAAAGAACAACTAAAATACTGCAACTACAAATTGATGCTTTTCATCTCTCTCTCTTCCTGTCTGTCTCTCTCGCTCTCTTGAAGGAAAAAAAAATTATGATTGCATTACAACCCAGATGTAACAGTCTGTCTGGTATCACTTCCTATGCACAGATGTCTCTGTAGCTTGAATTAGATTTAGTTGTTACATAAACCAAGGCTAGAGAAACTTTCTCACACCTTTTCTGAACACGGCTAGTTGGTAATATCTGTTTTCATTTTTCAAAGGATTTTTCTCTTTAATTCTTTCCAGTGGGACAGACATTGAGGGCACGGTATCGACACATAAAAAACATAAATAGGAACTTAGTTATTTTTTAAAATGCTAATGTTAGGTCACCTGTCAGGTCCTGAGTGCATGTTTTCTTCAGCTTCAAGCCATTCAGGTATCTATAAGATACTATCAACCCCACCAATGTCCTCCTACTTGGGACCAAACAAATACCGCATACACTTGACTCGTGAACCACGCAGGGGTTAGGGGTACCGACTTCCTGTACAGTTGAAAATCCATGTATAACTTTTGACTCCCCCAAAACTGTACTATTAAAAGCCTACTATTGACTAGAAGCCATACCAACAGTCAATTAACACATACTTTGTATGTTATATGTAATACAATCTGTATTCTTACAATAACGTAAGATAGAGAAAAAATGTTAAGAAAATCATAAGAAAAATCAAATACATTGATAGGATTTATTGAAAAAAGTCTGGCCTAACCAGTGTTGATGCAGTGGATAGAGTGTTGACCCAGAATGCTGAGGTCCCTAGTTTGAAACCCCTAGGTCGCTGGCTTGAGTGTGGGGTCACTGGCTCGGCTTGAGCACCCCAGTCAAGGCACATATGAGAAGCAATCAATGTACAACCAAAATGAAGCAACTACAAGTTGGTGCTTCTCATCTCTCTTTTCTCTTTTTCTCTTTCTCCCTCCCTCAAATAAAAAAAAAAATTTAAAAGAAAAAAGAGAAAAGTCTGTGTATAAGTGGACCCGTGTATTTCAAACCTGTGTTGTCCAAGGGTCAACTGCGTATCTATTTAGAATTTCCCAACAATTTGGCCTTCAGTACTTCTTTAGTTTGTACAATCTCAAAGATCTATTTGTTAACCTCTTAATTCCAAAACGTTGCTTTTTTTTGTGTGTGTGACAGAGACAGAGTCAGATAGGGACAGACAGACAGGAAAGGAGAGAGATGAGAAGTATCAATTCTTTGTTGAGGCGCCTTAGTCTGCTTAGTTGTTCATTGATTGCTTTCTCATACCTGCCTCAACCAGGGGGCTACAGCAGACTGAGTGACCCCTTGCTCGAGCCAGCGACCTTAGGCTCAAGCTGGTGAGTCTTGCTCAAACCAGATGAGCCCGTGCTCAAACTGGCGACCTTGGGGTCTCAAACCTGGGTCTGATGCTCTATCCACTGCGCCACCTCCTGGTCAGGCTCAAACATTCCTTTTTTTAAAATTAATTAATTAATTTTTTTATTTTATTCATTTTTAGAGAGGAGAGAGAGAGAGAGAGAGAGAAAGAGGAGAGAGACAGAGAGAGAGAAGGAGGGAGGAGCTGGAAGCATCAACTCCCATATGTGCCTTGACCAGGCAAGCCCAGGGTTTTGAACCGGCGACCTCAGCATTTCCAGGTCAAACGTTCCTTTTTAAGTTATTTGTATGAATACAAATAGGTCCTACCTGTCCCTTTAACTTACTGAAAGTCCTGTTTGAATATAAAATCCTGACAGAAGTTTCCTAGAGGATGGCCAGGACTCTGATGCAGAGCATGTTTTGTGGAGTTTCCTTTTCCATGAGCCAGATGTCAGAAAGAGCCCAGGAAGAGGAGCCACCCATGACAAGTGTGTTGAAGACAGTCACTTACAAAACTTGTGAAGAGCTGGTCACTGATGTAGCGATGCACCTTCTCGAACTGTTCCAGGTCCTTGTGTCCCTTCTCCACGCACACATCCCACATGCTCACAGCGGCCACCACTTTGACGCAGGCTGATTCCTGGAGCCAGGCAGAAACAAACACAAACGAGCTCAAACAGAATGCTCTAGCTTTCATCCGTCCTAGAGAGCAGTTGGGACAAAAGGGCTCCAGAATTAAAAATTTTCTGTATCGTGTAGCACTTCAAGCATCCTCTCATGAACTATGGTTTACGAGCACATGAAAAAACTTTTAATTACGGAAAAATTGGTGACAGCTTTTATCATCCCTTTAGCATTTCTCTATGTCCCTAATTTGAGGTTTCTGAATGCATCAAAAAGTAAATTGCTGAATTAGAGTCAAGAAGATTCCTGCAGGATTATAATAATAAACAATCACCCTGCTCTCAAGTCTTAGCCCAAGCTGTCACCTTCTCACAAACAACTGTCCCTGCCCTGTGGGTAATGACAGCCTTGCTCTCCACACTCGGCCTCAGCACTCCTGATTGCTCTTGCTAAAACACCACCTTACACACAATACAATTTACTAACGTGGAGGCAGGACTTAATTATAAAGATGCTGAAAAAATGAAAAAAATAACAATGCCTAGCAAATACCTCCTGGCGGTCCCGACAACTTTTAAATCCCAAGCTGATTCTCTTTGGCTACTTGAAAGAATGCTGAACTTCTGCCTTCTTTACTTGAGTTCAGGGAAACCTTATTGTTTTGATGTTAACCCAAATAAAATCTAAAAGTCTATTAATATATATCAAGGGTAAATGAAGTCCCTGAAACAAAAATCTCAGTGCTTCATCCATTGGTTTGATATTTCATTTTACCATATTTTAGACCGCTTGTCTGTAAGTCCTCTGTCTGTACACATAAAGTCAGTGTTCCATTGAAAAGGCAAAGTGGGAAAGCTTTCTAATTTCCCCCAAGTGGGAGAATTAATGTGAAACATGATGTCCCCTTATTCTTCTACTTTTTTAAATTGTACTTAATTTTATTTCTTGATTTTAGGGAGAGAGGAATGGAGAGAGGGGAGAGAGAGAAAGAGACAGGAATATTGATCTGTTCTTGTATGTGCCCTGACCAGGGATCGAACCTGCAACATTCTGTGCTTCGGGATGATGCTCTAACCAACTGAGCCATCCGGCCAAGGCTTCCACTTATTCTTTTAAAGGAATGTTGAAGTCGCAATATATCAGTCCATATGTCAATGTAGAGACCAAATTACACTGTCAGTGACCCTCAGCTTATGTTCTCGCTGGCTCTTTCTATCAGCCAATCTATTATCTAATGTTATTACTGGCAGGGCCTTTTCATTTTATGTCAGTGATGAAACTGTTCAACATTTTCTCCTTCAACTTCCACTGTTAGTAGTCCGAACCAATCTGATCTGCCCTTCAAATGGTTGTCAATGTTACTTGTGTCCCACCTCAAAATGCTACCACCCACTGCTATGCAGATGAGCCTTTTAAGAGGTGGGGTCTTGGTGTACACTTGCTATACATTTAGAAAACATGGAGAGAAAACAGCCAATAGGGGGAGGTACCAAGTAGAGGAATGATAGAGTCAAGTCTCAAACAAGGGAACATACGTGGTGGTTCTCCCAATATTTTTTTGTCAAATCTCTCACTTGAAACCAGTGTGCTCCTTAAATTTCATAAACCCTAATTTTTAATAAATTAGTTTCTAAAAGGTATAGTAGAGAGTTTTTACATATGAAGGGAGAGAGTTTGATATTTAAAGGAAATGTAGGGGCATTTCAAATCAATGGGACTACTCAATAAATGGTGACAACTGGATAGCCAATTGTGAAAAAATAAAGGTGAATCCCTACCTAAAACCCTTGATATACTAAAGTGAATTCTAACTAAGTCATTAACACTAACATTTAAAAAAACGATAAAGGCACTAAAACATGGGAGATATTTGTTTTTATTATCGCAGAATAGGAAAGGTCTTTTTAAGTGAGACAGAACTAACAAGTCATAAAACTTCACAGACTACACAAAAGTGAAACTTTTATACACAGAGAAAACACTTTAAGTGAACTCAAAAGCAACAAACTTGGGGGAAATATTTGAAAACCATCATCTCAGACATAGGGCTATTTTCTCCAACTAACAAATCAGTAAGTAAGTACCCCCCAAATAGAAACAAATCACAGAAAAAGAAATACAGTGACTTAAATAAGAAAATATCCTCAACTTTCATTCAAAGAAATGAAAAAAAATTTTTTTTTATTATTATTTTTAATTTTATTTATTCATTATAGAGAGGAGAGAGAGAGAGAAGGGGGGAGGAGCAGGAAGCATCAACTCCCATATGTGCCTTGACCAGGCAAGCTCAGGGTTTCGAACCGGTGACCCCAGCGTTTCCAGGTCGACGCTTTATCCCACTGCACCACCACAGGTCAGGACAAGAAATGAAATTTTTAATTATATTAAAATAGCATGTTTATACCCATCATTTAGACAAAATAAGACACCTTAATTTTGATAACCCTGTGCATTAGCCAGGGACGGGGAAACCGTTTCCTACATTAATATATATTTTATACATACATCAACAATATCTAGCAAAATTTACACTGTCATGATTTATCAAAAAATCGAGTACTCTGGCTTTCAGATATACTCACATAAATCAGAAAATTATGCATCTACAAGGATATTCCTGTGCCAATGTTTCTCATTTTTGTAACTAAAATCCAAATGACTATCAATAGGGGACTAGTTAAATATATTATGGCACATCCATCCAATGAAATATTATGCAGTTGTAAAAAGAAAAGAGTAAGGCAGCTCTTGTGCGTACAGGTATAGACTGACTTCCCAAATGATGCCATTATGTGCAAAACCTAAGCTACTCACCAATGTGTAACACACACACACACACACACACACACACACACACGGCAGGAGAGAAGAATCCAATGAACGGCGCTTGCCTCAATTAAAGACAACTAGGAGACAGGCGGGAAGAATAATTATTTTTACTTGTTACTTATCCCTTTGGTACCTTTTGAAGTTTATACCATTTACTTAGTAAAAAAAAATTCTTTTTTTTTAATTTCTTGGGTTTTTTTCCCAGAGACAGAGAGTCAGAGAGAGGGATAGACAGGGACAGACAGACAGGAACGGAGAGATGAGAAGCATCAATCATTAGTTTTTCGTTGCGCATTGCAACACCGTAGTTGTTCATTGATTGCTTTCTCATATGTGCCTTGACCGTGGGCCTTCAGCAGACTGAGTAACCCTTTGCTTGAGCCAGCAACCTTGGGTGGGTCCAAGCTGGTGAGCTTTGCCCCAACCAGATGAGCCCGCGCTCAAGCTAGTGACCTCGGGGTCTCGAACCTGGGTCTTCCGCATTCCAGTCTGACGCTCTATCCACTGCGCCACCGCCTGGTCAGGCAAAGATTCTTTTTTTAAAAGCAGAGGACCTCTTTTTAAGAAAACTTTCATAGGATGAGATTTTTATATGTGAGGGACAGGGTTGCATCATATCTGTATGTTAACTCCATTCTATAAACTGAAGAGAGAAACGAGAAATATGAACAGAACGGAGCCCGGTCGTGGTTCTGACTTCATGAGGAAGCACTGTCCTGGGATGAGGCAGGACACCCAGGCTTGATCCCCTGGGCGCCGCTGGCCCTCCAGTCCAATGACCTCTGAGGCCTTCTGAAGACCAACCAAATAAATTGGAAATGAATGTTATTAGAAAGACCTCCATAGGAACTCTTCAAAATGATTTGACAAAATGGACTGTGATAAGTGCTTCTTCCGTAACTGGATACAGGGGGAAAATAGTGATGAGGATTGTGGCGGAGGAAGCGCTGGACCACTTTAAAATGAACACAACAGTGCTGACCTTCTAAAGGTTATTAACTATACAACCTATAGGAATTCCAATAAAAGTATGTCATGGCATAATGGTCATTTGAATCCAGAATGAACAGAAAGAGGACTGAGTAACCCCATATGTGACCCTCACTAGTGCGACGGCTTCACTCACCCGGATATGCTGGAGGTAGAGAGACAGGTCTCGGATAAAAGATTTGATCAATCTTTCTTGCATTCGGAAGTTCTTTTCTGTTTCTTCAAATGCTTCATCTTTTATCTGTTCAAAATAAACAAGAGCTATTAGCAGATCTGAATTCTCCCTCAATCTACCTTAACTGTTGGCAAAAGTATCTTTCTTAGGACATCTTTTATTTAAATTTTAAACCTTTGATGTTTCCCAGAATCATACTAAATTAAATTTAAACACCTTTTTTTAAAATTTTTTTTATTTTATTGTGTTTACATAGATTCAAGTGTCCCAACGAATACACACACCCCCGTGTCCCCCTCAACATCCCCCTATCCCCCACCCCCAATGCCCTCCCCTCCTCCCTCCAGGATTTGTTCTTCTGCTCTCTGTAATGCTGTGTTATGTATATATAATTTCACCAATCTCTTTCCATTCTCTGATCCCATCCTGTCATCCCCTTTCCATCTGCCCATTTTCCCTCTGGTCCCTTTGATTCCACCTCTGCCTCTATTCTGCTTCTCAGTTCACATTTAAACACCTCTTGATGTTTTCCTGAATCAGAGGAAATTAAAACACTTCTAAATGGCTTTGAGAGATCTCCAAAATACACCAGCCCCCTCTGCCCCAGCCCACACAGCTTACGCCTCTGCTCCTGACGGAGGCCCTGGGCTCTGGCCAGGTGGCTCTCTTCACCATCCTCTCTGGCACCTGCCACATTGGCTGATTCTGTGACTTCACCCCCGTGTTGCTGCCTTGCCCTCGCCTCTTCCTATGCCTACCCTGTCCCCTTCCTTACTTAAGGCTTAGATTAAATCTCTTGCCAATAGGCAGCTCACGCTCACTGAGCTCCTGTTTTCTTAAGAACTACAGCAGGTAGCAAACAAACTGCAGAACTCAGCAACTGACTTTTTGCCAGCTTGCATTTTCCTTGACTGGTATCGTGTATACATTGTATCATGAATGAAGTCTGGAGACTTCAGATCTACCCTCAGCACTGTCCATTAATTGTTTTTCAAATCACTAAGTCCCTTATGTGTGACATATGGTATTGAACTCAGGTGAGCTCTTAAATCCCTTCTAGGTGAATGGGTCTGTAATTTTCATTTTATCTCCCTAAATAAATTATAAGCTTAGATGGGTGTCCAAAACCACAATAAGTATATAGTGACTGATTTGGCCTTCTGACTTGCCTTTGTACACTGGCACCTCACCAAGGCATGGACAGAAGACTGACATACCCAGGAGCTGCAGGTCCTTTATCTACCAGCCAGCAAACACCCAGGAGGGACTACGAGGGAGTTGTGCCAACTGACACCAAGCAGGCTGCCCCGTGGAGCCCTGAAAAGCTGCCAAAGACATGTTGAACCTTCCAGTGCAGGACCCTCACCTGTGGAGCAAATCCAGTGAGGTGCTTCAGGTGACTGCTAACTCGGTTGGATTTCTTGATGATGGAGTGGATGTTCAGTTTAGAAATTTTCTCCATGAGACTATCTTCATCGCCCTTCCGGTATTTGAGGACTAGGGAATGAGTCAAATTGGTGAGTTAAGAAAGCTCTTTCCTGGCCCAGGCCAGTGGTTCAGTAGATAGAGCATTGGCCTGCTGCATGGACATCCTGGGTTCGATTCCCAGCCAGAGCCCACAGGAGAAGTGACCATCTGCTTTTCCTCCATTTCCCTCTTCCCCTTCTCTCTCTCTTCCTCTCCCACAGCCAGTGGCTCGATTGGTTCAAGTGTGGCCCCAGAGTGCAGCGCTGAGGATAGCTTCATTGAAGCACATCAGCCTCAGGTGCTAAAAATAGCTCAGTACTTGAGCATCAGCCCCAGATGGGGTTGCTGGATGGATCCCGGTTGGGGCACATGTGGGAGTGTGCTTATCACCCCTCTCACTTAAAAAAAAGAAAGAAAGAAGGATCTTTCCTGAGCATAGATAGACTACAAAACACGCTACAGAACAAGACTAACAATCCCAACTAGAGCTACTGCCTAATTTCAATGCACTTATAATGAGTAAAGACAAATTATTAATCCAAATCACCATTTATGGACAGATAGAATATTCAACAGCAGAGAAATACTGTACACAGACCAGTTAGAGATGAGGAGGAATGGTAGCAGGTGTAAGGACAAGAGTTAAGAATTGGATTTCAATCCCTGGGTCTGTCATTTCATCAAAGTGTGGCCTTTAAGTCACTTAACTTCTCTGAACCTCATTTTCTTCTCCAATAAAATGTAGAAAGTAACAGTATTTGCCTCGTAAGATCATCCTAAATGGTCTCATATACAAATGAGATATTTCTATCCAATTATCTCACACAGTCACGTGTTATACGGGAGTTATGTGATTAACCACCATGTCATATATTTGGCACAATCTTCAGAAAAGACTGGAGATCGCAGTAGAAGAATCTCCAGGGGAAAGTGGGGGGACAGAAAAATGATACACTTTATCATTGTGGAAGATGAAGATGACATTACACTAAAAAACATGAACCAGGACAGAGGGCTAGATGACCAGAAAGCTTTCATGGCCACGAGCAACATGACATATGGACGTGGGTGACATGGTTGAAATAGAAGGCAAAGAAAACAGTTTTAGGTAAAGTGGGGAGAAGAGGGGAGAGACAGGCGAAGAGGATATACTCTATTACAGATTCCTTCAGGATATCAATAATGCATCCGTTTAGCATGGTCACCATACTACTCGAGTGTTCAAACTAGAGCCTTGACAACATATTTGATCAAAAAGAAAAGAAATGGGTCTGACCTGTGGTGGCGCAGTGGATAAAGCGTCAACCTGGAAATGCTGAGGTTGCCGGTTCAAAACCCTGGGCTTGCCTGGTCAAAGCACATATGGGAGTTGATGCTTCCTGCTCCTCCCCCCTTCTCTCTCTCTCTCTCTCTCTCTCTCCTCTCCATAATGAATAAATAAAAAATCTTAAAAAAAAAAAAGAAAAGAAAAGAAATGGTTCCGTTCATTCATGGGCAGTTTGACAACTGACTGTATAGTGTTGGGAGAGGAAAGGAGAGGCTCGGACCAGAGAGGCAGGTTACTGGGCACAAGCAGGACTGATGAGACTCAGAGGTGTGGGCACATTAGGCTTTTCTGGGAGAAGACCAAAGGTCCTAACTTAAGTGGAGAAAGTAAAATATCCAACCAGATGTGCAGAGCAAACAAATGTAAACACAGATTGCAAAGGACTGCCTTCAATGGGCTGAGGAGGCAATCACCTGCGCTTGAAGAAAACTCTTGACCAGCCATTTTTTCACCAGTCTCCCTATCTCTTGGGAAGGACTCTCGTTATAAGCTTTATCAGAGATGTCTATTCCCAATTATTGCGCTCTTTCACATATCACATTTCCCCCAAATTCTATTACCATTTTTTCATCACAACCTTATGACCTACCATCTGCCTCGTTCATCTCTGGTAGAATAATTCTTTAGAGAAGAATGTTCTCAAAAGCATATCTCCTTTGTAGCAAGTATGCTTTTCTTACCCAGATCCTTTCGACGTTTATATTCATTAATGTTAACGTTGATTTCCTTGACTGCAAGGACTGCACTGGTTAAAGGCACTTTATCCGGGTGGGATTCTGGGGTGGAATTCAGCAACTCCATTAGCAGCAGTGGGTAACGCATTACTCTCTGTACTGGCTTGATGAGGAAGGAGCCCAGGTTAATATAATTTGTGCATCCCCTATAAGAGAAGAAGAAACAGAGACTTTAGTCCACTGTCAACAACCAACACAGGGCCGACACATAGTACTTGTCATTCCTGAAGACAGCACTGTCCTTTCATCTGCTTCCCACTTTCATTCATTCATGGTTACTGGCACCTAATAAGTACCAGGAACTGTTGCAGGCACTAGGGATTTAGTGGGCACCCAAGAGTCCCTGCCCTGATGGAAGGAGACTGGCAACCAAGAAACAAATATAGAAAGTGTCAGCCCTGGCCGGTTGGCTCAGCGGTGGAGCGTCGGCCTGGCGTGTGGGGGACCCGGGTTTGATTCCCGGCCAGGGCACATAGGAGAGGCGCCCATTTGCTTCTCCACCCCCACCCCCCCCCTTCCTCTCTGTCTCTCTCTTCCCCTCCCGCAGCCAAGGCTCCATTGGAGCAAAGATGGCCCGGGCACTGGGGATGGCTCCTTGGCCTCTGCCCCAGGCACTAGAGTGGCTCTGGTCACGGAAGAGCAACACCCTGGAGGGGCAGAGCATTGCCCCCTGGTGGGCGTGCCGGGTGGATCTCGGTCAGGCGCATGCGGGAGTCTGTCTGACTATCTCTCCCCGTTTCCAGCTTCAGAAAAATACAAAAAAAAGAAAGTGTCGTTTGGTGGTAAGTGCTATGGAGAAAACTACAGCGAGGTAAATCTGTTTCTAGATTTCTGTCTATAAAGGAAGCAAATAAAGAAACGAGCTTGTGCAGCGGCACAGGGACTCACCATTCCTTGTACAGGCTCCTACGGGGCAGTGAGCATGAAAAGAAAAGAGACAGCTGATTAGACACAATGCTGATTTTCACATTCTTCTTGGAAATATCAGTTGAACGTTAACGCCTATTAGTTGGGAGACAAAAATCACACGGGATAAGAGAGAAATTATGAATGTCTATGGTAGCATACCTATTCTATTTTAACAAGTTAGTAAGCCCCTAACTTCGCTTTTACCTACTTAGATACATACATCACCCTGCCTCCCTAAGACCAGGAGATTCTCACCTCATGGTCACAAATAACTGAATTTGCTCTTTTACCTACGCTCTTGTTTACTGGACCAAACTACCTTCCTGGCTACTTTTCCCCTGAAAATGCTAACTTAATACACTGTATGTATATATAAAGTGACCAAAATGGATAAAAGTACAAGCAGGAAGGCACTTAAGGTGTCTCTGATATATGACTGGAAAAGGCAGGTTACCTAACAGAACCTACACTATAAGGTCTACCGGAAAGTTCTGTCCGTTTTTGGAATAAAACAAAATACAAATTTTTCTTACCGTCAATAAACTTTATTAAATAATATAATAGCATTATTAATGATTTCTTGCCAGTGTGAGGGCAATTTGTATATCCCATTTTTGAAAAATGTTTTATCTTTTGATACAAAAAATTGAACCAGTGCTTGTTTGATATCTTCTTCATTTTTGAATTGTTTGCCCTTCAAAAAATTTTGTAAGGACAAAAACAAGTGATAGTCGGTATTATTCCTTCACCAAACACTTTCAATAAATTTCTACATGCTTCTGTAGTATTTCTTCCTTGTTGAAATTCGTAAAAATTACAGTGGCATAAATGAACTTTATCAGTAGCCATGGGTACACTATCGCTTCACACATAAGACTAACATGAATCAACTTTGTTTTAGTTAATTTGCTACGTCAGTATGTATACATTAAGTGATAAAAATAGAGAGGCACACATGCGCCAAATAAACGTGCTTACGTGTCGAAACTTGTGATAGAAACGGACAGAACTTTCCGGTAGACCTTATATATCATTTAAGTTTACAATAAGCTGGACAAGTAGATAGCATAAGAAGTCTAGACATATATATGGGAGTGACATTCAAAAGGCAGAAGTGAAGAGCTATGATGGATGCGAAGTGGCCACAACCCCCACCTGAGATCTGCCAGCGAGTCCTGAAGATGCTTCTGGACCCTCTCGTCCTTCTCATAGACCTCCAGCAGAGAGGTGGCCTCGTCGTGGTTCTGGCAGTAAACCTTGTACGTGCCCTCAAGCTCATCCCGGTGATCCAGAAACACGGGCCCTTGGAAACAGTCACAGACAGACAGTGTTTTTAGACTTCCTTCTCAGCATCCTAAATGTAATAAGGTATAGTATATGTGCTGCCAAAGCAAGCACTAAATGTAAGGTATATAAGCAAACTTTTATATCAGTTGAATCCTATCCCAGGAAATGACAGTAAGACAATATATCGAGTTAATAAGAAATTTCCAAGTTATGGGTTAAAATTCTACATATTTAAAGCAAAATTTAAGAGAACCAGGCCATCCACGTATTTATTGTTCAGTACACACACACACACACACACACACACACACACACACACAGCTGGATCCAGCCCTTTGCAGTCAGGCGGAGGAGGGAGCGTGCAGCTAGCTACTCTCCACACTGGTGTGTGATCCGACCAGCGAGGACCTCCACTCACTAAGGCCTGGGAAAATCTCCACAGGGATGAAGGACCTTATGACAGCATCAGTTTCCAATCTCTTCTCCATGCATAAATTAAATCCCCAGGACTTTAAATGAAATTTATTATATTAAATTATCTATTATATAACCCTAGACTATTAACATGTATTAATTAGCAAAATGTAGCAGTGACTCTAATGATAATCACCATAATTTCGAAGTATGATGAGTGACATAAGACACTGGTAATCTGGTTGCTTCTGGTTGATATTGGCAACAATCTAATGTGCTACGAATGTGTGACTTCAGTTGATCACGTCACAGGTAGTGCTAACAGTAAGCGGTTTGTTCCCAACATGCACACCTTAGAAATGCTAAATTTCAGTTGAAAATAAAGATGTAATCATCTTTTTTGGTCCAAGTTCAAGGGCTCTTTGAAATGTAGCCACAGACAGCGGTCTACAGCCCATCGGGCAGAGGAACGGCTCCTGCTTCATTCCCAGCTGCGGCCGGACTGTGCTGAGCCCTCGACTTACTGACACTGCTCTTCCTCCTCCCCTTCTCTCCTTCTCCTGGCACCCTCGGACCTTCCTTCTTCGGCTTGTACTCTCCCCCAAACAGGGCTCCTCTCAGCCTCCCCTGTCACTAAGCCCCTCCCTCACGGACAGCAGTCCTTGCTCTACAACGCCACCTCTGCTCCCTCTATGTTGTGTCCTGTGGAATCCTCTAGTCTTGTGCAGATCAGTTTCTGTTTAAACTGAATGCATTTCCTTAATTAGATTGGTTTTGTTCATAAACATCACACCCACGCTGCCCTGACTCACTGGCCACCTCACTTCTGTCTAATCCTGCAACTCAACAGGCACAGCAGCGGGCATGGGACTGGCTGCCTTCTTGACCTCAGGGCCACTCTGAAATCCCTGAGTCACCTTGTCTGCATCTAGTTTTACCACCTGACATTTGTCTCCTTCTCTTCTCTTACTCCCTTGAATCCATTCCCTGGCAGCATCCTTAGAGCCTTCGCTATTATACAGATGATTAATTATTCACACTCCTCTACTTGCCATTCTTCAATCTTCCTGATAGTGACTACTTTACAGTAACTACAAACTAGCAGAGCTACACCTTAATTTCCAGTCTTCCAAACTGTGGGTCACGACCCATAAGTGCATCATGAAATCTACTTCACGCGTTGTAATCAGCACTCTTTTAGGAAAATAAAATAGAAAATATCAGACATTAGACACAGTAAAAATAAGCACAGACAAGTATGTACACACAAACACGTAAATGAATATGTAAATATTTATATATTTCTTTCTGCGGAACATGTTTAAAATAATTTAGAAGCCAGTTCCTTTACACATTACTGCAGACGCAGTCTCCTGGTACTTCCTCTTCCTCTCCTCATCTTCTAACTCAGGCGAGCCCTGTACACCTCCCTCTCTTTCCTTCCCCACTAGACCAGTCCTGGCTGTGCTGGGGCCCACCCCCGCTCAGGAGTAGTGAATTCAGTGTGCTTTCTCCAGCACCCTCGATTACCTGGACTTTTTGCTGAGTTGCCCTCTTTCCTGGGTCATTGAAAAAAGGCTTAGTGCACAACAGTTTGAATAGTATGCCGTCATTGGTGTAATTTATAAAAATGGGGATGGCAAACTGAGGTAGAAAAAATATACATGTAGCACCCTGGCTGGTGGCACGGTGGATAGAGCGCCCTCACAAAGCACCACTCTACTCTCAACTGACCTGTGGTGGCACAGTGGATAAACTGTCTACCTGGACGGCCGAGGTCGCCAGTTCAAAACCAGTCAAGGCACATATGGGAGTTGATGCTTCCTGCTCCTTCCCTTCTTTCTCTCTTTGTCCCTCCCTCTCCTCTCTAAAATGAAATAAAGCCTTAAAAAACATTTCTGTAAAGTAAAAAAAAAAAAAGAAAAAAAAGGGCACTGTGGTCACTGGTTCCATACCAAGGGCACCAGCCCAACCCCAAGGACGCTGGTCAGAGCACGTGTGAGAAGCAATCAATGGCTGCACACAAAGTGGAACAGTAAGTTGATGCTTCTCTCTCTCCCCCAAAATAAAAATTAAATGAAAAAATGTATCCATGTAATCACTGACTATGATGAACGATCTCTGGAAGGAGATAAAAGAAACTAGGAACACTGGTTGCTTCTGGTTGAGCTAGGGGACGGGCAGGACACTTTTCACGGCTTTTGTCCCTTTTTAACTCTGTGCCATATGAATGTGCTAACATAAGTTAAACTTAAAATAAATTAACCAAAATTTAAAAGTTGCTTATATAATTCATGTCAACCTGCCGTTTGCTAATGCTTCAACAAAGCTTTATTTTCCCTTTCTCTGATTCTCAGAACTTTCCCTTATCAGCTGTTCCAAATCTAGTCCTTTATTTTGGTCCCCATTGAACACATGACCAGGCCTTCTGGTTGACCAGGACTGGCGACCCCCACACAGTGCTCTCATACAGTCTCCGCTCCACCCCATGCACCCATAGGCCCTCTCCTCCTGCCAGGGTCCTGAGCCTTTCAGTTCCCAGGACCTCCCCTCCACTATGCTCTGTGTACCTTCCACACGTCTCCATCTGCTACCTCATTCCTGTCTGTCTTGGGAAAAGTCAGGGAAGAAGAAAAAATAAACACAGCTGGTATCTTATGGGGGTGATATTATGGGGGGGGTGGAGAAGCAAATGGGCACTTCTCCTATGTGCCCTGGCCGGGAATTGAACCCGGGTCCCCCGCACGCCAGGCCGACGCTCCACCGCTGAGCCAACCGGCCAGGGCCTGGATATTTTGTTTTAATTTCCTATTTTATTGTTGTTATAATATATAGATAAAAATTAAATTAAATATATATTATAGATAATAAAATATATTAGAAAAAAATAAGTTTTTGATTAATTTTTTTTAGATAACAACCAATTTGTCTTGCTTCTTTCATAATTCAAATAAATGACCTATAGATATTTATTTCAATGCCTTATACAATTTTATGATTTGGCTTTTTTGCTTTATCATTCTGTTAAAACAGGATCACCATGGCTTCCTTCTAATCAATCAATGTGTGTTTTCCTTCTTCAATCACTCTGACCTTTCCAGTTAAAGCAAGACCCCTGGCTTCAGTTTCTCTTACCTTACTGTAAAGTACTGGACATACAGCTATTCTGCAGAGAAGTTAACAGACAAGCAGGGACAACAGAAAGACCTGAGTGTGAACAGCAATCCCATCAAGTACTAGCCATGTGACTCTGGCCAATCACTTTCCCTCTAAGTCTCAGTTTCCTCATCTGTAAAGTAAGATTACTAGTAGCACCTAAACCTCAAAGGGCTGTTGTAAGAACAACTGAGATCAATCTCAGCATATCTTGAAAGGGTGTGTTGTGTATAATATAATACCACCGGAGAAGCATTAACCATGTTGTACTGTGACCTAACATCCTACAGCCATTCCCCCTTCCCTGAGGAGAGCAGAGCACTGGTTCTACTCCCTGATTCCTCTCCAAGGTGAGTCACGTAAGTACTGCCTAGTCTAAGCCTAATCATGATCGTGGTGCCACTTCTAGGGATTTGTTCATGTGTACGCATGTGACCCAGTTCTGGCCCACGAAAAATAGAGAATCTGATTAGGGAGCTCTGAAAGAGATTTGCTTACTCTTATGACACAGGGTCACTTTTGCTTTTGCTGGATGCTGTCATGTGTGTTAGTGGGACGGTAAGAACTATGGTAGCAGCTTATGACTATGATTCCAATAAAATAGTGAAATGATAAGATGTCCCCTCCCACGCTATAGCTGATCTGTATGACCAATGACATATGGCAGAAGTGATGGTATGTCACATCCAAGATCAGGGTTGGAAGACACTATGGCTTCCATCTTGAGCTTTCTCCCTTCCTTGGATCCCTGACTTTGGGTAAGCCAGCTGCCACGTCACCAGGTCAGCCATGGGGAGGGGCTGGGCCTCAAGAACTGAGCACATGTTCTTAGAAGAGGACCCTAAACCCCAGGTGGCGACGGCAGCCCAGGCACCAGCTTGACTCCAACCTCATGGAAGACCCTGAGCCAGAACCACCCAGCTAAGCTACTCCCAGATTCCTGACACAGAAACCGTGATATGTTTCTTGAGCTAAGTTGCAAAGTTTTAATATAATTTGTTATATAGCAATAAATAACAAATATAATTCCCTTGTTCAAAAGAAACAGATGATTGTTTTTCAAACACTTTTGACAATGACTCACATGAAAAAATGCATTTTAAATCAGGATTCACTACACATATGTAACTGAAATAAAAGTTTCAAGTAACTGTAGTTATTATTCATAGTACATTCTGATATTTTCTATTTTATTAAAAATATATATATACTGGGTGCAACACACTAAACTGATCTCATGACCCACTATTTGGCTGCAATGGTCAGTCTGAAAAACATCTTACTAAGTAATAGCTAAAATTTCTTCTATTGATAACATCCTAGATCACCTCAAAGTAGGCTGTAGACAGAAGGAGAAGCTTTCAGACAGAAGAAGAAGTTAAGGGCCAAATAACCTCTGAACTAAGTAACTAAAATTTCACTTCTTAACTACTCAGTACCAGCAGGGCCCTTCTCCTGCCTCCTCCTATCCATGAAGTTAAGAAAACAAAAGCTGCTTCTGAAACAACGGCAGGAGCTCATACCTACAGCATCGCTGATTTCCAGGTCGGCCAATAATTGCTTTGAGACCTTTATCACCATCTGCATATTTCCAAAAAGTCCCTCAAAATCAATGTTTGGGATCTGAGATAGAGAAACAAAATGTAAAAATGCACGAAAACAAAATTAATAGCATATCATTCATATTAGAAACACCTCTTCAAGGATAATACAAAAATTGTTCAAGATCATCTTCACTTACAAACTTATTTCTGAATAGCTTTAGTGTCACCCTTCATCCTTGATCCAACTATTCTGTGCTCCTTCCTTCCCACTCACTCCCTTAGTAAAATGACGGTGGGAATGATGTGGTCTATAGTACTGGCAATACATAGCCCCACCCGGGACCCAAAGTCTGATGGCACTGCCCACTTCCTATAGAAGTGCCTGGAAATGACTGCTCCCGAGATACAAACCCAAACCCAAACCCTGTCCAGGTGGTCGAGTAACAAGCAATAAGGGCTGTAAATGCTCAGGAACTGATAACCTCGTTTTCTATCTCCTGCATCTAGAAAATACCTAACATATGTGCATGACAGTTACTAGTTTCCTGAATAAGCCTTGTGCCATCAGGTGCTAGCACCAGTAACCCATAATCCTCAGATGTCATCATATTATTATACAACCTTTCCAGAAGAGTGACACCCCAGACTCCCTGGTACTGTTTTCAGGAGCCAAATAAAACAGAAATGGGTGTTATTGCAGTAAGCCCAATTAGTTAACAATGAACTTGGATGCTGATGGCTTAAGTTGACACACATATGTTGGGACTCTTGAATTAAGAGCATCAGCCACAGCTTTTCCTCCAAACCCAATGAATCTCTGTGGTGGAAGCTCCCGTATCCTGATACTTCAGGCCTGGAGAGCTGTGTTCAAGGCAAAGCTAACTTTCTCCCGTGGTTCCCACCTGCGCCTGCTGCAGGGGCACCATGATCCGCTCAATACACATTTCCAGATCCCGAACGTAGTCTCGTTCCGTCTGATGAAGTTCTTCTACCACCTTGGCTCTCTTCTCCAGCATCCTCTGCTCTGGGTTTTCAGTGGACACAGACCCAGACGGGGCTACCGGTGACGAAGACTGGGAGGAGAGGAGCGTCATTTCTAGAAGGGAAGAGAACTGGTCAGCATCTCCCTGTGTGCTACAGCAGGACTCTTCACCAGTTTGATCTGAAAGGCTCACAGTCCTTGAGAATCAAAGGCCTCACAATTGTCAACAATCAGGAAATCTGACCCCACACGTCAACTCTAATCACGAACAGAGGAAGAGCTCAGGAGGCCATCCCTGAGAGAGCACTTCTCCTGTCCGTGAGATACCATTTAGAATTCGTCCTAAAAAAGAGTAGCTGGCCCATTTTATGAGGACAAATCAGTGAGGGTGAAAAGCTGCTGTTCACATCAAGAACTGCTTTCATTTAATTAGTTATGAAATCCATTCCATGATCTCAGCAGGAGAAATACTAAGCTGGAAGTTAAAGAACGTTGATCTAGCACATTAAAAAGAACATCACGGGGAACATAGTAAGAATTAGGCAGACATTATCCATCTGAGAGCTGGGTGACTGCAGGACCCACTGTGTTCCTTCCAGTCACGTGGTGGTGCATTAACATTAATATGTAATGAAATATGCAAAAATTATTTAGTCCCCCCTATCAAAACATTAATGGAGCATCACAAGCAGGTTGTTACTTTGAATGTCCCCAAAGATAGAAATGTACTATAAACGTGAAGTTCTTTAATGGTATTTTCAATTAAAAGAAACCTTCTATAACCTCACTGCATGACCTAAAAATGAAATAAAATATGGATCTTGTCATTAGCATTTTCATTTACCTGTTAGAATCATATGAGTTATTTATACAGATGAGATGGCATTTGTTCATTAAAATAGACATTAAATACTAAAATAAACTACTGAAAATTTCAACAGTGAAGCAATCTTTGCTGTTTATTTCAAATTCCTTAAGATCCACTTCAAACAACCACGGATTTGGTAAGTAAATATATCAGTAAGTATAATTACAAGAATATTTTTCCCAGCTGGAAGATTCAAAATACAAGTGTTCAAACTACTTACTAAAACTAAACTTTCATAGTAGACTTTAGTCTCCAGAAATCTTTCCCACTGCCCCTTCTCTAAGAATTTAGGAATTCCTATGTTTAAAAAATGCAATGCAGATTCTGATTTCTAAAATCCACTCTCCACTAGGCCCTGGCTAGCTAGCTCAGCGGTAGAGTGTCAGCCGGGTATGTGGAAGCGCCCATTTGCTTCTCTACCCTTCCCCCTCTACTTTCTCTCTGTCTCTCTTCCTCTCCCATAACCAAGGCTCCACTGGAGGAAAGTTGGCCTGGGCACTGAGGATGGCTCCATGGTCTCCACTTCAGGTGCTAGAATGGCTCCGGTTGCAACAGAGCAATGCCCCAGACCAGGGGTTGGGAACCTATGGCTCACGAGCCAGATGTGGCTCTTTTGATGGCTGCACCTGGCTCGCAGACAAATCTTTAATAAAAAAATAATGTTAACAATATAAAACATTCTCATGTATTACAATCCATTTATTTCCTACCGCTCATGTTCATGGTTGCGGGTGGCTGGAGCCAATCACAGCTGTCCTTCGGGACACCACCAAATTTTTATTGGATAATGCATAATGTACATAGGTCGTTGTATGGCTCTCACGGAATTACATTTTAAAATATGTGGTGTTCATGGCTTTCTCAGTCAAAAAGGTTCCCGACCCCTGCCCCAGACAGACAGAGCATCACCCCCCAGTGGGCTTGCCAGGTGGATCCCGGTGGGGTGCATGTGGGAGTCTGTCTCTCTGCCTCCCCGCTTCTCACTTCTGAAAAATAAATAAGTAAACAAATAAACAAACCAACCAACCACTCTCCACTAAAAGAAAGCCTGAGGGACAGTTCCCAGGCAAGACAGCTGAAGAGATGACAAACAAGTGCAATGTGTGATTCTAACTGGAGCCGGATCTGGGGGCAAATTGCTACAAAGGACATTGCTAGGGCAACTGATAAAACTGTAAACTATAGATTATATTAATGACTAAATCAGTTTAAAATGTCTTGGCCCTGGCCACTTAGCTTAGTTGGTTAGAGCGTAGTCCCGATATGCCAAAGTTGTGGGTTTGATCCAGTCACAGCACATACAAGAATCAACCAATGAATGCATACATAATAAATAGAACAACAAATCAATGTTTCTCCTCTCTAAAATCAATCAATAAAAAAACTTAAAATGTCCTGAAATGGCAAATCTACATGGTCATGTATGAGAATATCCATTTTCATACAAAATGCACACGGAAGCTTAGTAAGGGACCTGATGTATGCAGCCTGCTCTCAGATAGTTCAGAAGAAACCCCATGTGTGCGAGTGTACACATGGAGAGAACGAGTGTACACATGGAGAGAAGGAAAGCTAACACAAGGCAAATGTTAAATACTGGCAGGCCCGAGTAAAGGGTACACAGGAGGTTCTCCGTACTATAGCTATTTTCTATTAATTTGATAGTACTCAAAATAAAGTTTAAAAAGACAAAGAAAAAATACCTTTCGTGAACTTATTTTTGGTAAAATGGATAATAACGTTTCAAACATAACTCTTATTTCATCAGAGTGCTGAATTATAATTCTAAACTAACTGTAGTGTATGTAAAATTTATTCTCAATAGCCTTGTTTTACATTTCTTTTGCAATTTCGAAGCAATAGAATCCCAGGCCCAAATGTGGTTTCATAAATGGTAAGTTGAAAAGAGAAAATCATTTTTATTTATTTTATTTTTCTGAGGTATAAATGACAGAAAGCACTGTATTAGTTTCAGGTGTATAACATAATGATTCAGTATTTGTCAAAAAAACTCATTTTTAATACAAGACTGAATGAAAAGCTTTGGAAAGAAAGAACATTTATTGAATTCCAACCATGTGCACTTTATATATTATGTTCCTAAACTAATTTAATATTCACACCCAGACTTTGAAGTAGTATTATTACTCCCATTTAATCGACCTAGGCTTTGAGAGGCTGACCAACTTGTCCCAGGTTGGTAGTGAGTAAATGGCAGGATGGAATTTGAATCTCAATATATTTAAATCCAAATCCTAAATACTTAATCCTGCACCACTTTGCAGCCCTAGCCTGGAATCTCAACCCGAAAAGGTCAGGGGTTTATTTGCCTCAAAATTAAAAATTCCCTGGAAACTATTATCTCCCAGAAATCAAAGTTCTATTAATTAGAGTTTTTGAAAGCATTAAAAACCAGCAAGTACTCGTCAGAAGCCAGTAACTTACATTAAGGGACTCAATCACATTTTTATTTGTATTAAAAGAAAGAAAAAAAAATGTTAACAATTCTTTTAAACTACCAGCATGCTTTCTTTCTTTTTTTTCTTTCTCTTTTTTTTGCAGGTGAATTTATAAAACTCTTGTATGGCCTTTAAAAAATAAAACCAAATACACTTCAGTGTGATTAAAGCCCTGTGGGGTGTTTTTGTTAAACTGCAGTTTCCCACACCACTCCTGAGATTCTGAGTCAGCAAATCCGGTGGGACTCGGGTATGTGCAATTTTAACAAAATCCTAGGTGTTTCTGAAGACACAGGTTTCCTGCAGGCTCCACACACTTATTAAATACTTAAAAGATTAGGTCAAACTAGAAATATCTGGCTTGAAGCCTCCAAATGTAAGGCTGTTTTCCCATTATTTCAAATGTAATCTAAGGAAAAAGCTTACCTACAATGTTAGTACCCAGGACAACCAGTGTGGGAAGGCAGCCTCCCCCCTCTTCCAGCGCAGCAGAGGCCAGAGGCTTCCAACCTTGCACCCCCGCTCCCCCCCCACCCTGGCTCTTTAGCTGGGGAGCCCCCACCCTCAGGAAAGTCCACTTTTACCTCTGGGCCACAGTTTTCTCATCTGTAAAATGAGTACAATAATACCCGCTTTGTAGAATTGTTGAGAGAATTGAACAAGGCAACAGACACACCAGGTTAGCCCTTTCCTCACAATGGGCTAGAAAATGCTGTCTGCACCAGGGTAAGGTAAAATGCAGCACGTAGAAATGCTGTTCAGATACCTTACAATTCTGCTTTTCTTTAAGAAAGTCTGAGGATGAGGAAGCACATGAGGAAGTTGTGGCCCAGCACCAGTCTATCAATAAAACATGCAGAAGCCCCACTTTCATCCTAGGGTGGCCCTGCAGGTGTTAGAGGCTGGGGCTGATGGCACAAACTCACTTGTGGTGATGAAACAATTCGTGGCGGGTGTCTCTTCCCTTTTGTTCCCAGTTCCAGCTCCCTTCCAACCCCACCCAGTTGCAACTCCAGTCCTTCTCAGGTTAGTACCTCGTCACTGGGCTCATTCCTCAGTGTGCAAAGGGCTAAGGCAGGGGCCCGGGCAGCCTGCAGCTTCCCACAGCTCTCAAGCACATCTGGAGTAGAGTTAAAGAGAAAAGCCTCTCACTTCTTCCCGTGCTCTGAAAGTTGGCTCCGTCTTTGATAAGGAAAGTCTTGGAATTCCTGGCTTGGTCCCAAGCTGCACTTGAGCGAGAAAGAGGCTGACATTCTAACCTGCTTCTCAGTGGATTGCAGCAACCCCAGGAAGCACCTGCAGCGCCAAAAGTGTGATGGGTGCTCGGGTGCCAGGAAGCATTAGCAGAGTGTATCTTCCCAGAGCTCTGGAATGTACGCAGAGCCCCTAAAATTCCCCCAGGCTTTCCCATATTTACATATGAATCGCCCCAGTCCCCCAGGATATCAGAGCAGGGCCAGTTCTAAAGGATGGCGCTGGAATCTTCCACTAACTGGACCGAGATGCAGAAGAGGGGCCATGCTTCTACTCAGGACCAACAAACCTTCCCTGTATTGCCTCTCCTTTCATTACCCTAAACAGCCACAATTCCCCTCCTGGAGCTTTTAATCCAAGAGTACTATCTCTTCCTTTCCCTCCCTCTGCTAAGCGTTGCTTTTTGGGATGCTCTTTTCAGGGAAGAATTCTGGAGGCGCATCCACCTCTTATAATAAATACGAGGCAACGCTGGGACGCCGGCAGCAGCTGTCTCCTTTGTCTGCACTAGGACTCTGTGCAGTCCCTCTCCCAGGCCAGGCGCAGCCCTGGCTTTGCCAAGGGAGCCAGACTCCCTCCTTTAGGTGGACTTCACCAAAGGCTTCAGAATACAGCTCTCAGCTGTCTGGTCCCAGCACGGCCGGGACAGCACTGGGGACCCTGCTCAAAGCTCATAAGCACTTAGATTAAAAGAAAAACAATGAAAAGAAAGTTGCAGAACAATATGCCATTTTTGGAGAGACAGAAAAAGAATGGAAAAGAGAGAAAGAAAAAAGAAAGAGCCTGACCTGTGGTAGCACAGTGGATAAAGCATTGACCTGGAATGCTGAGGTCACCGGTTCGAAACCCTGGGTTTGCCCAGTCAAGGCACACAGGAGAAGCAACTGCTTCCTACTCCCCTTTCTCTCTCTCTCTCTCTCTTTCTAAAATCAATAAATACAATTTTAAAGAAGGATCAAAAAAGAAAACCTGCAATAAAACCCTACATATTTTCATATATACAGGGGTGGGCAAAAAGTAGCTTACAGTTACAATACAAATAAACAATACAACAATTAATAACAATACAAAAATGAACTCTTCTGCATACTCACAACTGTAAACCTACTTTTGCCCACCCTGTATTATAACATGTAAATGCACAGAAAAGGTCTGGAAGGAGAACACATCAAACTCATTAGAGTTTGCCTCAGGGAGGAAACTGGGATTTGGGGCTAAGGATCAATGTGAACTTGATCTGAATCAGTACTTTCTAATCTCACAAGAATCTATTAATGTAGTCCCAGTGATTTAAAACGAACTGCATGCTAAGATACATCTCTACTGGTGGCATTATAAGCAATCTGAGAGCCCTTCTCACTGCTTCTAAAATCGCACCATTAACGTGTGAGGCTCTATTGGATGCTGAGCCCCAGGGCTGTTGCTTCCCTCCTTCCTTTTAGCTTTCAATTTTATTTTTTAAACAAATATTTATATGGCACTTACCACGTGTCAAGCACTATTCTGAGCACTTTACAAACATTAGCTTATTTAATCCTCAAAATGACCCTACTAATGTCTCCATTTTACTGATGAAGAATGAAGAGAAATTCAGTAACTGGACCAGCAAGTGGAAGACTGGGATTGGAGCCCATGCTGTGCTCCTGACCAGTAAGTATTCTGTCTCCAGGCAAATCATAGCAATTGCGACCTGGAATTCTACTTGTTTGTGACTTTTGGTCACCTGGTAGCTAATGCTGGAACAGGGCAATTCTAAAGTACAACTTACCCTCTGTAGAGCTACAGTTCATCCACCATTAAGACTGAACAATTACGTATTTAAACATATATGCATATGTTCATATGATTATAGCAATAAAACTGTAAAATGTAAATAATCCCTTAGCAGAATCTAATCTGTGTAAGTGCCATACACAGTAAATATTTTTTGTTGTTTGTTTTTTTAATTTTATTTATTGATTTTTTAGAGAGAGAGGAATGAGAGAGAAAGAGAGAGAGAGAGAGAGAAGGGGGAGGAGCAGGAAGCATCAACTCCCATATGTGCCTTGACCAGGCAAGCCCAAGGTTTCGAACCAGCAACCTCAGTGTTCCAGTTCGACGCTTTATCCCACTGTGCCACCACAGGTCAGGCCACAGTAAATATTTAATAGTATTCCAGATAATTTATGGCAGAAATTATGTGATATAAAAGGAAAGGCCTTTCAACTCCCCCTGCCCCCACTGATGTTGAGAGAGAGGAAAGGAAGATGAAAGAGAGAGAGGCATCAACGCGTTGTTCTACTTAGTTGTACACTCATTGCTCCCCTGACCAGGTTTGAACTGGTGCCCTCAGGATCAAGCCAGCACTCCCTGGGATTGAGCCAGTGACTCCCAGTATTCCCAGTATCCAACCAGCAGCCTTGGCACTCCAGGACAACGGACAACTCTGTATCCACTGCACCACCAGCCAGGGTGTGGAAAAAAAATTTTTTTTTCTAAATCATGTCCTTTGATAGATCTTTTTATTATTATTATTTATTCATTTTAGAGAGGAGAGGGAGAGAGAGAGAGAGGAGAGACAGAGAGAGAGAAGGGGGGGAGGAGCTGGAAGCATCAACTCCCATATGTACCTTGACCAGGCAAGCCCAGGGTTTCGAACCAGCGACCTCAGCATTTCCAGGTCGACGCTTTATCCACTGTGCCACCACAGGTCAGGCGATAGATCTTTCTTACTTACACATTGATCATATTACTCTGGACAGGGAAAGTCCCCTTCGTGAAACCTCAGTTCCTCCTTGGTAACCTTGAGAAACTTGGCACCCAAAGGGATAGGGCAGTAAGTAAAAACCTTTAGTACTTTCTCTACTTCTTAAAAAATAAAAGGTAAGCCTTTTAACCAAGGAATCTACTTTTAGGAATTTATTTTATGTAAATAATAGGGTAAGTGCACAAAGATGTACATATAGGAATGTTCTTCATTGTATAAAAAAATTTAGAAATGACCTAAACAGAAACAGCCAAAATTTCTCCCCAAAGGGGCCTGGTTAAATAAATTATGGCATATCTGTGTAACAGAGTATGATTACAGCCATTGAGATATGGATATTTATTTATTTATTTATTATATTTTTAAGTGAGAGGAGGAGGATAGAGAGACAGAGTCCCACATGTGCCTCGACTGGGATTCACCTGCCAACCCAGTCTGGGGCCGATGCTCAAATCAGCTGAGCTATATCCTTGGTGCCCTGGCTGATTCCTGAACCAGTCGAGCTGCTGGCTGAGTGAGGGGAAGAGAGAGAACGGGAGAGAAGCAGGTGGTTGCTTCTCATGTGTGCCCTGACTAGGAATTGAACCTGGGACTTCTACACACCCAGCCAGTGCTCTATCCATTGAACCAACTGACCAGGACCAGATTTATATTTATTAATATGAAACATTGTGTATTATTAAATTTAAAAAGGAGATTACAAAGTTTATGAAAGAAATAAATTTTGTTTAAAAGGGAAAAAACATTTTCAACGCAAATATTTGAAAATGAAAAAGTTCTGAAAATAGAAATTTGATTTCATTTCTTTTCACTTACTGTATTTTTTCTGTAGTGAACATGTAATATTGATATAGCAAAGAATAATAAATAAAAGAACATTTGCTATAAATGAGAATGTTGTAATGCTAGCAGCTTGCAATTACCTTGTTAATCCATTCCAAATTCTTTCCTCACTTTTTAATAATCTGAGGTTTCTTTTCTGACTTAATCCTTTACATTGCTGAAGAAAATGAGTAATAAAGTGCCGTTGAAATGACAACCTGCTAGTTTTATGACAAAAACACAACACAACCGCCTCCTTCACAACCTCTCTAGAAAACCCTGAGAGGAAGCAATCTGTAAATCTGCTCAGCTTCTCCCCGGGCCCAACGGGAGGAATCACAAATCCTGGTTTTCCATATCACCAGCCACTCCAGCCAGCCCACCCAGGCCCCACCCCTTCTCCTCCGGTTAGCACCTACACAGCTTCTATTCGCACAGAAAGTTTGCTCAAGGTAAAACTTTCAGCACTGTGGTCACTGGCTCTCCTGCAGGACTCACAGATGGCTCTTCCAAGATCACCAAACTTCTGGTCCTGAATCTCAGCAGCAATTGACAAAACTTTCCCTGTGGCGTTTGCTCAGCAACTGCCCTGCCTCTTTTGGCAAACAGCCTGGAGTACAATCCCCGCTGGGCGGGTGTCCACCTCGGTAAACCCATCTCGAAGCCTCTCACCTCCCTCTTCCTTTCCCAGGCGCTAGCCAGAAGGGCAAACACGAGGCAAGTGCCCAGTGTAGAGTCTGCAGTTTCTTACCCCGCCAGGGTAGCGAGCTTAAAACTAGGATCAGGCCCTGGCCGGTTGGCTCAGTGGTAGAGCGTTGGCCTGGCGTGCAGGAGTCCCAGGTTCGATTCCCGGCCAGGGCACACAGGAGAAGCGCCCATCTGCTTCTCCACCCCTCCCCCTCTCCTTCCTCTCTGTCTCTCTCTTCCCCTCCCGAAGCCGAGGCTCCATTGGAGCAAAGTTTGCCCGGGCACTAAGGATGCCTCTGTGGCCTCTGCCTCAGGCGCTAGAATGGCTCTGATTGTGGCAGAGTGACGCACCAGATGGGCAGAGCATCACCCCACCCCAGATGGGCAGAGCATCACCCCCTGGTGGGCATGCCAGGTGGATCCCGGTCAGGCACATGCAAGAGTCTGTCTGACTGCCTCCCGGTTTCCAACTTAAGAAAAATACAAAAAAACAAAAACAAAACTAGGATCAACTGAAACACCATTTTCAACGCTCACCAAATACACATCAATTAAGCTGTTGGTGTGCTTAAACCTGTGAAGCTATTATTATGTCATTTTTATATAGCAGAAGTGAAGTTATCAAAAAGGCAAAAATAGTTTTCATAAAATAATTCATTAGAAATAAATGATCACTGCTTAATAAGCAAGATTTGATTATAATCAACCAATAAAACTTCACCTAAAAGGCTTTATTTTCTAAACACACACATGTAACCTGATGTTATATGTAACAAGTCTTTTGAGGGAAGGTATTACTAATATTCTCATTTTACAAACGCACACAACACAATGAATGACTTGCCTGGGATCACACAGCTAATGCTGCTGCATATTAAAAACCAGCATTCCAAGCCAGCGCTTCCCATTAGATGCAAGTCCTGCCCTGGGTTATGTGTTTTTTCCATATGAGCACGACCATTTCCAGCATTATATTTTCATATATAATAACACTACAGTGATGTTTCAAAATGTGCTCACCTGCATGGCCCTCTGGCTATTTTTCTATCTCACTCTATAAAACCAGACATTCTTCAGCATCTATTAGGTGGTTTACTTTTACTACTTCCATTTGCTCTCATAACATTTTACGTACGTCTTATAACTGTGCACCAGAAAAAATCAGTTTGATCTGAATTATAATCCTCTTCCAAGTTTTAATTACAGAAATGTATAAATACCGAAGAGAGAGCAACCAACAGAGATGCCAAGGTGGAAATGCCCTCCAAGCTCTGCAGTCTCAGGCGAGTCACTTCATCTACTTGGTGTTCGAGAGCAGCAAATTGAGTGGCATTCAACTAGCTGGTCTTTAAAGCTATTTCCATTTGACTGAATGAATTTAGTTGAACAGACCAAACACAAATTCATGAAACAAAAGGATACTATAAAATGGAATTATCGTAAGCATGAAGTGTTTTGTATATATGTATTTATTTAAAAGGATAAACCTGGTCTCGCAAAATAAGGCTTATTTCTAAGTGTGATACAATATTCTGATGGTAAAGTCTGATTAAACCTAGGCTATAGGTCAGTACTGTCTTATTTTCTGGCTGAAATGTGGAAAAAAATAGAACCTCAGTACAAGAGAACATAAGTTGGGTTTTCCCTGGACCCCAGTCATACTTGCTGTATAGGTTTAAATGAGCTCTAGCATCCCAACAGTTATTTCATTCTCCCATCTCTCCCCTGGCTTCCATTTCCCAGGATATCTGTGGAGTTTCTTCTACAATAGATCTAGCCCTCCTGTCCCTCCTCCCTGTGTGATCTTGGACATGTAACAGAACCTCTCTAGGCCCTTGTTCCCATTTGTATGTATAACAAAGGGGTTGGGCCTTGTTCACTTCCTGGCTCTGAAATCTTACATGATGTGCATGTTCAGTACCTCAAAACAGAATATTTCATTTGACAACAAGTAGTCACTGAGCACCTACCGTATGCTAAGGTACTATGCAAGGGTCTGGAGATACCATCTTCACTGCCATTGTGGAGCTTAGACTCTACTGGACTTTTCTGCAAGTGTCATGCGTATCTAATCTACAGTACTTAGCACAGTGACTGGCACTTAAATAACAGCAACTATGATTATTTAAAGCAATTATTATTATTTAGAGTGCCTCAAGCATGGCTGTGATGAAAACAACCACCCAAAGATTTTTAAAAGTCATTAAATACTCTAACTTTTGTTTGCCTTAGCTACACAGCTGCCACAACTGGTTAGGATTTAGAACCTATGGTACTGGAGTAAGTCAGATTTCAATCTTTCTCTAAGGGGTGGGGGCAGAGGAGCCAGAGAGCGAGGGAAACGGAATCCCTCATCTTCAAATCACCAAGGAGGGCCTGACCTGTGGTGGCACAGTGGGTAAAAGCATCAACCTGGAATGCTGAGGTCACCAGTTCAAATCCCCGGGCTTGCCTGGTCAAGGCACCTATGGGAGTTGATGCTTCCTGCTCCTCCCCCCTTCTCTCTCTCTGTCTCTAAAAAATGAATAAATAAAATCTAAAAAAACCCCACAAATGTCTTTAAAAAAAAATCACCAAGAAGGAAACTAGAGGAATGTTACAATACACCCGATTTTTGGTCCAAGTACTGCTGTGAGATCAGCATCAAGTGGAAGCATCTTCATATTTCAATAGATGCAAGATGTATTTTCCAACAAACAGTGCGTTAATAGAAGTATTCTAGTTTAATTAGAAGCCTTCTTTCTTTTTAATGCACATAAAGTTATTCAGTGCCTTACAACAGATGGTGCTTTAGAATGAACGAAATGCAATACATTTCACCTGTCTGTCCCCTCTCAGTTTATAATGAGAAGAAAGGGGTTTCTTGATACCGTAGAATAAGGTCAGCTGGGAAGCCATGGACACAAACAAGTACCATCCCATCAGAAATGACTGTGCATTGGCACTATCACACTCTTGTGACTTGACAGCCTGATGTTTATACAAGCGCTTCCTGGTTTCTCAGGAAATTTCAAATTGATAAACTCTGTGGTATCAGGGAGGGTGTGTCCAGTTTCTGAGCTCTCACCCCAGCTTCCCATGGAAGACAAGTCTGGCTTGGTATTACACATTAGCTGCTTTGCCTCACACCTCCTCCCTCCACACCTGTTAACATCTTTATGTCCATATAAAAGAAGCTGCCCTAAGAAATTACCTCTTCCTAACCTACCTCAATTTCTTGCCTTTCCTTTATATCTCGTCTTTTAGAGGCATGAATTCCCCCAACCCATATTCCTTTATTATTGATTCAATACAGTATTATATAAAAATAATTTACATAATGGCTTGTAGAGAAAACAGCGCTGGCCAGATAGTTTAGTTGGTTAGAGCATCATCCCAAAGCACAGAGGTTGCCGGTTCAATCCCGTCACGGCACATACAGGAGCAGATCAATCAATGCTTGTCTCTCTCTCCCTATCTCCTTTCCTCTTTTTCTCTAAAATCAATACAATAAACGCTAAAATTAAAACAAAAGAAAACAGGCAACCTAGCTTCTTCTTCTTCTTCTTTTTTTTTTTTTTTTTTTTTTTTTGGTGAGAGAAAGGGTGGGGGGAGATAGGCAGGAAGGGAGAGAGATGAGAAGCATAAATTCTTCACTGTAGCACCTTAGTTGTTCAATGATTGCTTTCTCACACATGCCTTAACCAGGGGGCTCCAGCAGAGTGAGTGATCCCTTGCTTAAGCCTGCGACCTTGGGCTTCAAACCAGCGACCTTTGGGCTCAAGCAAGTGACCACAGGGTCCTGTCTATGATCTCACACTCAAGCCAGTGACCCCACGCTCAAGCTGGGTGAGTCTGCGTTCAAGCTGGTGACCTTGGGACTTTGAACCTGGGTCCTCAGCATCCCAGACGGATGCTCTGTCCACTGCGCAACTGCCTGATCAGCGCAATCTAGATTCCTGAGACTTCAACTCATGATCCCAATAGGCAAAGTCTTTTGAGTTGGGTGGAGTCTGCCACATTGGATCATTCTAATCTCAGGAGAAGGGTGCCTTATTTTTGATAGATAAAATGGCTACTCAGCTGCCATCCCAAGAATAATGCAGGCCCAAAGGAGGAGGAAGGGCTTGAAACAGAACATTCCCTTCTCCCACAGTAAAGTTATAGTTAATTTGCTTGCTATTCTCTCTCAATGGCTTCCTGGCCTTTACTTTAAAATGTAGCAAGAAGTTTACCTTTGCAGAAATATCAGAAAAAGTTTACATTGGGGAGGAACCTGACAATTAGGGAAGTTTAAATCACAATACTTGTTTATAAAAACCTAGCCACAGGCCCAGAGGCACCAGGACCTGGCTGTTCCTGGGAGATACCTGATCCCAGCTGTCTTGGAGATTTACCAAGGACACCAGATAGGACCACACTGATTAGGCCTGTGCTACAGCAGAAGAACTTGCAGAGGAGGTGTTTCCACAGCTGAACCCCCAACCTCCTACTCATTAAGTCAGTGATCAAAGCCATAAACCAAGATATGCTAATCCACCCCTAACCCCTATACCTAATGCCTCCTCCTGCAGCTCCGGGGATGACACCCTTTGTTAGTCTCAGCCCGCCTGCACCCAGGTGTTTTAAAATAAATTTTCCTTCTGGAACACACTAGCCTCGTGTTTTCAGTTCAGCCCGCAGTTTCTGCCTTTCAATTTTCTCTAAAGCTTCAATTATCTCCTAACTCTTAGAGAAATATAGCCCTCCATGTATTTCTTTTTGCTTCCACATTCTTTCTCTCTCCCTTGCCTCCTATCCACACATCTATCTTCAAACAAACACTGACAAACACTAACTCCCTGATTTTAATTTTTTTGAGAACCTGTCTGAAGCCAAATTTTATTTTTTTTAATTTTTTAAATTAAATTTTATTGGGGTAACATAATTATACAGGTTTCAGGTACCTAATTCTACAATACATCTCTGTACACCATATTGTGTGTTCACCCCTACAAGTCAAGTCTTTGTCTATCACCCTGAATTTATTTTATTTTATCTTTTAAAATTTTTCCATTAATTTGAAAGAGAGAATGAGGAAGGGAGAGAGACAAAGTGGGATAAAGAGAGTAAGGGGGAGAGAGAAAGAAGCATCAACTCATTGCTCCAGTTAGTTGTGTACTCACTGATTGCTTCTCGTGTGTGCCCTGACTGGGAATCTAACCTGTGACCTTGGGGCAGTGGGGCAATGAGCCACCGGCCTGGGCCTGTCCATTATCCTGATTTGAAAAAGTAAGCACGTGAGCCCTGACTGGATAGCTCAGTTAGTTACAGTACTGCCCCAAAGCACAGAGGTTGGCAGTTCGATCCCCGGTCATGGCACATATAGGAACAGATTGATGTTCCTGTCTCTCCTTTCTTCCCTCCTCTCTCTAAAATCAATTTTTAAATAATTAAATTAAAAAGTAAGCACATGAGGCTTCCAGTGAAGACAGCATGAAGTAACTAAACATGCTTGCCTCCTCCCACGACTACATCAAAATTACAACTGAACTATAGAACCCTTGAAAACCACACAAAGACTAGCCAAACAAAACTCCTGGAACTAAGGATATAAAGAAGAAGCCACCTGAGACTGCTAGGAGGGCAGAGGTGCAGAACAAGCTGGGCCCACACCCACCTGTGGCTGCTGAGAATCCTGAGGGAGTATCTCGGCTGTGGAGGTCCCCCCTGAAGAGTGAAGGGTCCCAGCCCAGAGCGCCAGTGCCGTGAAGAAGAGTCCCCACGAGAGGCGGCTGTGAGATGAAGGCTGCTGCAGACCCGAGCCTCCTCCTAACGGCCCACGCACAGGCTCACTCACTCACAAGCACGTGCCCTGAGCGCCCATAAAGCGACAGCACAGCCTGCAGGCACAGCCGGGCACCCAGTCTGTGTTTCCCTTAACCCAATAATGCCACTCTCACCCTCCCTGGTGGCTCCCTGCCCCACCCAGTTCCCGTGGAACTGCTTTCAGAGGCTAACCCAGATGAGGGGCCAGCCTGGGCCAGTGCTTCAAACTTTCCTAAAATCTCTCAAAGGTCCCCAAATCCCAAATGAGCAGTGGCTAGCCTCAGCTGCACCTCTGGGTAAGTGGCCCCTAGTCCAGCACTAGCGACAGCCAGCCTCAGTTCCCAGCATAACCACTCCCAGGTGCCTGCAAGCCCAGCACAGGCAGCTGCCAACTGAGATAGCTTCATAGCTCCTACCAGGTGGCCCCAGGCAGGACACAGGCAGTGGCTAACCCTTGGCCTACACCACAGCCCTTCCCCCACAAGGCCCCAGAATGAACACACCCGGTGACCAGCTTCAGACTAAACCAGAGCACCACCTGGTTAGCTCCACAAACAACACAGCTAAAGGGTGACTTCAAGCACCCAAGACCTGCGAAAGCAAACCCTGTTTTGTGGGGTCACACCCTGCAGAACAGTTTGTCTGCTGAGGTCTGGGCCAGTCCTCACAGCCAGTCAGCCTGAGGGGAGGGTCAGTCCCACTCACTGACACGCCAGCAGAATACTAAGGCTCAACTACAGCAGGAGGGCACACACGACCCCTCAAGGGACACCCCTGGAACACGAAACAGAAAGACTGTGCCACTGGGCCCCAGAGGACAGCTACTACATAAGGCCACTCTGGCAAGACTGACATAGCAGATCTACTTAATACATAGAAACAAACACAAAGAGGCAGCCAAAATAAAGAGACAGAAAAACAAAACAAAACACACAAAAAAACATGTCCCAAATGAAAAAACAGAACAAAACTCCAGAAAAGGAATGATACAGAATGGAGACATGCAATCTACCAGATAAAGAATTTGAAATACTAGTTATAAGGATGCGCAGTGAAGTTAGGGGGAAAATAGATGATCTCAGTGAGAACTTCAACAGAGATAGGAAACATTACAAAGGAGATAGAAAACAAAAAAGAACCAGTCAGAAATGAAGACTACACAAGATGAAATTAACAGCAGACTACAGAAAGCAGAGAATCATATCAGTGACTTGGAAGACAAGGTAATGAAAAATACCCACTCAAACAGCAGAAGGAAAAAGAATTTTTAGAACTGAGGATAGATTGAGGCAGTGATTTTCAACCGCTGTTCTGCAAATTGTTGTGGGTCCACCAGAAATCTCATGACGGTCTGCAAAAGAGTTAACCACCTGATGTTGTATGGTGGTTGAAAACCACTGATTTGCCTGACCTGTGGTGGCGCAGTGGATAAAGCGTTGACCTGGAATGCTGAGGTTGCTGGTTCGAAACCCCAGGCCTATCTGGTCAAGGCACATATGGGAGTTGATGCTTCTTGCTCTTGCCCCCTTTTCTCTCCTGCCCCCCCTCACCCTCCCTCTCTCTTCTCTCTAAAATGAATAAATAAAATCTTAAAAAAAACACACACACACAAAAACACTGGTTTAAGGGACCTCTGGGACAACATCAAGTGTAGCAACATTGGCATCCTAGAGGTACCTCAAGCAGAAGAGCAAGGAACTGAAAACCTATTTGAAGAAACAATGACATCCTGCTTCCTGTGACAGCTCCTAACAGACTGAACTGTGGTTGGGTTGCATTTTTCAGGAATTTGGCATGGTGATGGGGCCAACTTGGACTTGGTGAACATGTTAAGGACACTACTCTTTTATGGATTCTTGCTGTATTGGCCAAGAGTTTGCCTAAAGGCTTTTAATCACTGTAAAAAAAAATAGAAGCCTGACCTGTGGTGGCGCAGTGGATAAAGCGTTGACCTGGAAATGCTGAGGTTGCCAGTTCAAAACCCTGGGCTTGCCCGGTCAAGGCACATATGGGAGTTGAAGCTTCCTGCTCCTCCCCCCTTCTCTCTCTCTCTCTCTCTCTCAATCTCTCTCTCTCCTCTAAAATGAATAAATAAATAAATAAATATTAAAAAAAAAAATAGAAGACTGGATAAAGAAGATGGGGCACGTATACACCATGGTATAATGACATCGGATCACTTACAGCAGAATGGTGGAATCTTGATAACATTATGCAGAGTGAAATAAGTGAATCAGAAAAAAACAAGAACTGCAGGATTCCATACATTGGTGGGACATAAAAATGAGACTAAGAGACATGGACAGGAGTGGGGTGGTTATGGGGCATGGGGGAAGAAAGGAGGGAGAGGGGAAGGGGGTGGGGTACAAAAAAACTGGATAGAGGGTGACGGAGGATGATCTCTCTTTGGGTGATGGGTATGCAACAGAACTAAATGACAAGATAACCTGGAAATGTTTTCTTTAAATATATGTACCCTGATTTATTGATGTCACCCCATTAAAATAAAAATTTATTTATATAAAAAAAAAAAACAATGACTGAAAACTTCCCTAACCTGGTGAAGGAAATAAACATACAAGTCCAGGAAACGCAGGGAGTCCCAAACAAGAGGAATCTTCAGAAGCCCACACCAAGACAAATCATAATTAAAATAACAATAAACAAGAGAAAAGTAGTTAGTTACATACAAGGGAGCTTCCATAAGACTGCTGGCTGACCAGTCCACAGAAACTTTGCAGGCCAAAAAGACTGGCATATAATACTCAAAGTGACGAAAAGCAAGGACCTATAACTAATATACTCAACCCAGCAAGGCTATCATTTAGAATTGAAGGACAGATAAAGAGCTTTAAAGAGCTTCTTAGACAAGAGAAAGCTGAAGGAGTTCATCACCAAACCAGTATCACAAGCTATGTTAAAGAAAGTTCTAGAAGAAGGAAGAGGAGGAAAAGCACAGGAAGAAGAGAAAGGAGAAGGGAAAAAGGAAGGGGAGAGGAAGGAGAGAATGAAATAAAAACATGAATAGAAAAATAACACAAAGAAAAAGTTCTCACTGACAAAGGGAAACATAATAAAAGCAGTGGATCAACCAACACTAAACCTAGTACAAAGGTTAGAAGGTAAAAGTAAGATAATCATGTGTAATTACAACAGGAAATTATGCGATACAAACAAACACACACATAAGAGAAGTAAAAAAATAATGATAGAAACATTAAGATAGAAGCGAGAGTAAAAATGGTAGTGATTATACAATGTGTTCAAACTTAAGTGACCACCAACTTAAAACAGACTGCTATAAACATAGCTTGATATACAGGAAGGCATAACAACCAAAACCCAAAAATAAACAAGTGAGATACAAGAAATAAGTAAAAGGAATCCAAATACAATACAACAGAGAGTCAACAACATAGAAGAAATAAGAAAGAACTATAAAAACAACCATAGGACAATTTATAAAATGGCAATAACTACATTTCCAATAATTAATGGATCAAATGCTCCAATCAAAAGACAAATGGATAAAGAAGTGGTACATATTACAGTGGAGTATTACTTGGCCATAAAAAGAATGAAGTCTTGGCCCTGGCCGGTTGGCTCAGTGGTAGAGCGTCGGCCTGGCATGCAGGAGTACCGGATTTGATTCCCAGCCAGGGCACACAAGAGAAGCGCCCATCTGTTTCTCCACCCTTCCCCTTCTCCTTCCTCTCTGTCTCTCTCTTCCCCTCCTGTAGCCAAGGCTCCATTGGAGCAGGGTTGGCCCGGGAGCTGGAGATGGCTCTATGGCCTCTGCCTCAGGCACTAGAATGGCTCTGGATGCAACAGAGCAACACTCCAGATGGGCAGAGCATCGCCCCCTGGTAGGCATGCTGGGTGGATCCCGGTCGGGCACATGCGGGAGTCTGTCCAACTGCCTCCCCGTTTCCAGCTTCAGAAAAATACAAAAGGCCCTGGCCGGTTGGCTCAGCGGTAGAGCATCGGCCTGGCGTGCGGGGGACCCGGGTTCGATTCCCGGCCAGGGCACATAAGAGAAGCGCCCATTTGCTTCTCAACCCCCGCCCCCCCCTCCTTCCTCTCTGTCTCTCTCTTCTCCTCCCGCAGCCAAGGCTCCATTGGAGAAAAGATGGCCCAGGCGCTGGGGATGGCTCCTTGGCCTCTGCCCCAGGCACTAGAGTGGCTCTGGTCGCGGCAGAGCGACGCCCCGGAGGGGCAGAGCATCGCCCCCTGGTGGGCAGAGCTTCGCCCCATGGTGGGCGTGCCGGGTGGATCCCGGTCGGGCGCATGCAGGAGTCTGTCTGACTGTCTCTCCCCGTTTCCAGCTTCAGAAAGAAAAAGAAAATAAATAAATAAATAAATAAATAAATAAATAAATAAATAAATAAAAGAAAAATACAAAAAACTATAAATAAAATTAAAAAAAAAGAATGAAGTCTTACCATTTGTTACAACTTGGATGGATCCAGAGGGTACTGTGCTAAGTGAAATAAGTCAGTCAGACAAAGATAAATACCATGTGATTTCACTTATATGTGGAATCTAAAGAACAATATAAATGAACAAACAAAACAGAGACAGACTCATAGATACAGAGAACATTTTGATGGACGCCAGATTGGGGGGGGTGGATGAAAAAGGTGAAGGGATTAAGAAGTACAAACTGGCAGTTACAAAAATTATGAGGAAGCCAGACCTGTGGTGGCGCAGTGGATAAAGTGTAAACCTGGAAACGCTGAGGTTGCCAGTTCAAAACCCTGGGCTTGCCTGGTCAAGGCACATATGGGAGTTGATGCTTCCTGCTCCTCCCCCCTTCTCTCTCTCTCTCTCTCTCTCTCACTATAATGAATAAATGAAATCTTTAAAAAAATTATGAGGATGTAAAGTACACTTTAGGGAATATATTCAATACTGTAATAACCATACATGGTGTTGGGTGGCTGTGAGACTTACTGGGGGAGTCACTTTGTAAGTTATATAAATGTCTTTCTTACCACTATGCATATAGCTAAAACCAATACAACACTGAATGTCAACTGTAATTTAAAATTTTTTTAATTTACATTTTTAAAAAAAGTAAGCATGTTGTTCAACTCTGTGCCCTCCTCAGCTGCAGTAAATCTCTGATTCTTTTTGTGAAAGGTCTTGAAAGATTGGTCTTCATGCCTTCTCTCTATGACCTCATCCCTCAACTAAATCCTTTGCAATTAATTCTGTATCATCACTATTCCAGTAATATGGTCTTTCCAGTCAACCAATAACTTCCTCAACAAATCCAATGGTATCATCTTTGATTTTCTCATGGCATTTGAAGATGTTGGTCATTCTTTCTTACTTTCAATTGTTTTCCTCCTCCTGACAACCTCAGATGATCTTGCCCACTTCCTGGCCTCCCTCCTCCTCCTGTCTCCAAGCAGTGGGCAACTCTTTGGCTCGGTTCTTAGACCCTTGCTCTCTCCTGGGCGTTTCTTTCCTCAGAGAAGTCACCTACTCACAGTTTCAGTGATTACATCTAAGAGGATGACTCAGCATATGCAGATCCAGCTCTGACTTATTCCTCAGGCTCCCACATGGTTTCTAAGATCTAGTATTTTAGTTCTTCACCCCACTGTGTTCCTCTTTGTCACCACAACTATGTATCTTTGCTCATATAGTTTCCCCAACCAGGAATGTTCTCCCTGCTTCTATTTCAACCCCCATTACTCCTTTAAAAGCTTTAGCTCAAGTTCAAACATTTTCCTAAAGTCTTTCCCAATAACTCAGGTAAAAACTGAGCTTTCTCCCTTCTGATTGCCCATAGCATTTACCATCTATGTTATATACTTTTGCACTTTATTTAACTCTTCATATTTTATATTTTGTCTCTTCGACTGATCTGTAAACGCCTCTGTGTCGGGGTCTCCGCTCAGGATCCCCCATGGTTGGTACAGTGCTAAGTGCAATTACAAATTAATAAATACCTGCTGGATTGAATTCAGAGGGGACGTGTGATCTATGTACTGGTCTAATGATGATGATGATGGTGATAGCAGCTCATGTTCAGTTAGCATGTACTATGTGCCAGACTCTACAGCACTAATCTAAGTACTTGTTTTTCTATAAGTAACTTAAGCCTCTTAATACTATCATGTAGGTACATTATCTGGTTTTATTGACGAGGAAACTTCAACAAAGAGAGTAAATAATTCTTTTAAATAATTTTTATTTATTTATCATTTTAGAGAAGAGAGGCAGAGAGAGAGAAAGAGAGGAGGAAAAGGAAGCATCAACTCCCATATATGCCTTGATCAGGCAAAGCCAGGGTTTCGAACCAGCGATCTTAACGTTCCAGGCCGACACTTTATCCACTGCGCCACCACAGGTCAGGCTAATCATCTGTTCATATGTTGTTTTTGTTTGAAATTGTGAGTTCCTGAGGCAGGCACAAGTCTGACTCCTCTTCTCCAGGAAGAGGAGTGTCTCCAGGAAGACACAACTGGCATTTGGGCAGGACAATTCTTCACTGTGTAAGATGGTCCTAACTACCTAAGACATTTAGTGTCCCTGGCCTTTGCCTTCTACATACAGTAGTGCCCTGCACCCTGCCAATGTGACAACCAAAAGATACATTCACCTACTTTTAAACGCTAGGGCTGGTCTGGGCTAGCCAAGTGTCAGAATGCCTGCCCCCTGGCACACACACCCAGAGCCTAGTACATACCAAATTGGCACCATTAGTAGTCCCTGTAGCTATAATTTAAACTAGATGACTCCCATCCCGAACTTCACAACTGGCACTGGACCATGGATGCGTACCTAACCAATAAATGGTTAATTCTTATGGAAAGGCCTAAATAAGAAATTCAAGATAAGTCGATTATACTTGCTCTCCTGGGAATCTGAATTAAGAGCTTTCAGGCAGATCAGATAGGAAGAGAAAGCAGAAGCTACAAGGTTGCCCCAAAATAGTACTGGGACAGCTGTGCTCACGTGTAATCTAAAGAGAAATGGGAGCAGAAACTATGAGTCAACAGAAAGCATCGGTCTACAGTCAGAGGAAGCCAGAGCAGAAGCTCAGAGAAAAGCAAAATGGTCAGGAGAGAGAGGGCCCCTGAAAGAGAGAGTGGACAGCTAGTCTACACAGGATACTGCTTTTAGTCCACTTGCATTGGAGCAATGGCCTCATCCCTCCTCGAGCTCTTAAGGTAATCTTTGTCGAGAATGTAACATAGCATTTGGCACTCAATAAATTTCTGTTAAGTAAAAATACATGAATGGCATGTTTATCATAACAGAATTAAATTAGATAAGAGCTGCAAAAAGTGCTCTGAAAACTGTCAAGCATGTAAATTAAGTTGGTACTTTGATCACTATCTCTACTACTACTAATAATAATAATGAAATTCCATGATTGTTTGGATGGCTATTTGTCACTGTCCAGTTAATGCCTGTGAGTATGCTCCCTGTCTCCACAGTGGCAGAGACCTCATGACATCCGCTAGCCGCTTGTAATCAGAATATGAAATTAACCTGATAATATACCAATGTCTTGGATTGACGGGCAGGTATTTTATTCCAGTAGTTTACATACACACTGCAGCTACAGAGGTATCAGGCTCACATACTTGCAATGAGAAGAAACCTTGACTGTCAGAATCCTACAAACTTTGAACTATTTGTGTAACACTGGCAAAAGTGCCTTCTGAACTGTTCAGGTTCTTCTTATCTTGGGAGAGAAACAAAGCAGCAGGTTTTCCTGGGTTCTGCTGCTCTGCTGCAATTACTGTCCAAACTTTTAAGAAACTGCTTTTACATCTTCACCTCCTAAACTCCCGAAATATCCTTTGTGCCTCTGCTACCCATATGCCTTACCTCACCTACCAACCGCAAAGGTCCTTCCTCAGCCCACGCCCTCTCTGTGTCTCTGCTGCAGCCCTCCATCTGAAGCCCTTCCTCTGGCTCCCCTAACACGATGCTTACCTGCTCTTCTAAGCTCCGTTATACAGAATAAACTCACAGCCGCACTCCTGGCTCCAGCTCTGGGATGTAGGAAACTGTACTGGTCAGGGCATCAAGTGGCCCAGATTCTATTTCTGCTCTAAGGAGAGACTGGTCACCTCGGACACACATCTCAATTTCTCTGAGCTCTGTCTCTGTGTTTATAAAATAAATAGGTTGGGTTTACGTGTTTTTCAAACATCTTTTCCTGTGACCCACACTTTATACTGTGACTCGGTGTATACATTTATTTACATAATGCATGTATGCATATGTACATACACACACACACACAAGTATTACAGACCTACCTACTTCCACTACATGAGATATGCTTGAAATTTTCTATTTACCTCTATATTATTTTTAAAAAAATTTTATTTATATTTATTTTTTACAGAGACAGTGAGTCAGAGAGAGGGATAGACAGGGACAGACAGACAGGAACGGAGAGAGATGAGAAGCATCAATTATTAGTTTTTCGTTGCGCGTTGCAACACCTTAGTTGTTCATTGATTGCTTTTTCATATGTGCCTTGACCGCGGGCCTTCAGCAGACCAGGTAACCCCTTGCTGGGGCCAGTGACCTTGGGTGACCTTGGGTCCAAGCTGATGGGCTTTTTGCTCAAACCAGATGAGCCCGCGCTCAAGCTGGGGACCTCAGAGTCTCGAACCTGGGTCTTCCGCATCCCAGTCCGACGCTCTATCCACTGTGCCACCACCTGGTCAGGCACCTCTATTTTATTTTTCAAAAACACTAACTCACTAAATAGACTTCAAGACCCAGTCAGGGCTGAGTACCCATTATTTTTAAAACACGACTTGCTGATATATAAGGTCCTTCTAGTAACAATACAAGGGGATTATATGTGGTAGCCACCCAACCCTGAATCACTAGCCTGAATTTTCACCTGTATTTCAGTTTCCTATTTCCCTCTGTAAGAGTTCTTCATTTCCATATCCTAATATCACTTGAATGACCCTGTTACCATGGAGTCTGAAGCAGCAGGTTCCCTTCCCATAGTAACTGTTTAGATCAGGGGTCCCCAAACTACCGCCTGCAGGCTGCATGCAGCCCCCTGAGGCCATTTATCCGGCCCCTCACCACGCTTCCCGCTTCCGGAAGGGGCACCTCTTTCATTGGTGGTCAGTGAGAGGAGCACAGGAGAACTGTAGGTGGTGGTGCTCCAACGGTCTGAGGGACAGTGAACTGGCCCCCTGTGTAAAACGTTTGGGGACCCCTGGTTTAGATCATCAGCAAGTGCAAAACCTTAGTGCTGACTTTTGATCTAGTCACAGAGAGTAGTAGTTTACATTGTACTGATCTCTATTAGCAACTCTAAACAAGAGGTGTTTTAAAATAACTATACAAAAATATTGGAAAGCAGCCAAAAGCAGGCAGAAACTGGAGGAGACTGGAAATGAAGAAAGCGGGCTAGGTAAAATCCATATTTATCTGATTTCCTCTCCGGCCCCACGGCAAACCCTAGTCTTTTAGCATGAGAGGGAATAAAGCGAAACAACTGGCAATCCTACTGGGCTGAGAAGTCAAAGGTTCAAGTCTGGGGCTCTAAAGTGGCATGAAACTGAGAAAAATCCTAAAAAAGAGGAAGCCAAAGAAAGAACAGCCTCAAAATCTGTGTTCTCTTGAATTGTGTGGGGTAGTGAGATTCTGGGGAGCTCGGCAGAAAGCAGGAAATGCTGGCGGCCTGAGCAGCCACAACTGTCCACAGCTGGGAAGACAGAGTTCGAAATCTGAGGCCCTCCAAGTTGGGAGGTTCAATAAACATTCTGAATATTCCACCGAGGCTCCAGAAGAGCAGCACCTAGGAGTAAGGATCACTGCCCAGAGCTAGGGGCCACAGCCAGGGACTAAGGGAAACCCCAACAGACCTGCCCTAACAATAAGACAGGTGAGGGAACAGGCAAATCCTGATCGAACAGACCTGGTTTCTAGCCTGGAGGCAGGTTGGGGGCAGCCACAGAACAGCTCTTTGTTTCCCAGAGGAGTGGGGGAAGAGTGAGAGAGTGGGAAGGGACAGGCCGTTCCACCCCGATAATTACACCTGCAAACACAGGGCCCCTGGGTAGATGCCCAGGGGGCTCAGTGCGATCTTGGGAGGGGCCATGCAATGTCAGCCTGGTGGGGAAGCTTGTAAGTGGAAAGAAAGGTAGGTCACAGAAACAAAGAAATAGTCATTTATGAGAACCTACTATGTTCCAGACATATGATTAAATGTTTTATTCATATCATCTTATTGTGAGACAGTATTATTTATTTTACCAATAAGGAACCCAAAGCTCAGAGAGGTTCAGTAGTTCATCTAAAGTTATACTGTTGGCTCAGCGGTAGAGTGTAGGCCTGGCGTGCGGGGGACCCGGGTTCGATTCCCGGCCAGGGCACATAGGAGAAGCGCCCATTTGCTTCTCCACCCCCCTCCCCTCCTTCCTCTCTGTCTCTCTCTTCCCCTCCCGCAGCCAAGGCTCCATTGGAGCAAAGATGGCCCAGGCGCTGGGGATGGCTCCTTGGCCTCTGCCCCAGGCGCTAGAGTGGCTCTGGTCACGGCAGAGCGACGGCCTGGAGGGGCAGAGCATCGCCCCCTGGTGGGCAGAGCATTGCCCCTGGTGGGCGTGCCGGGTGGATCCCGGTCAGGCGCATGCGGGAGTCTGTCTGACTGTCTCTCCCCGTTTCCAGCTTCAGAAAAATACAATAAATAAATAAATAAATAAAGTTATACTGTTAGTAAATGGTTGAGCTGAGGTTTGAACACCAGGTAAACAACCAACTTGAACCCTTGCTTCGTCTCTGTAATTACATGTTGTGTCTATACACAGTTCAGGAGGGCATGTGCTGTGAGACACCTAGCAGAGAATGTTAAAGAACACAAAGATTCTGGGGGAAAAATAAGATTTTGTTATACGTTAAGGAAGATATCAGAGGTATAAAAAAGGGGGTATTGGTTGAGGGAAATATGAACATACTATCAAAAGTTAAGTCCTCAAACATAAAGAAAGTTTTAAAAACAAATGATATAGATGGAACTGAGCTGGTTTCAGAGAGATCAGAGAGCACTTTCCACACTCCCGAGAGAAGGGCTTGACTCCTGTGAAGTCAAACAGAATAAACACACTTTGATTACAGTTAGGAGACTAATGTAATAAGGAACTAAAGATAGAAAACAAAGTTCATCTAAGAAACAGTTGTGGGGGAAGGAGATAGGACAATATAAAAACCAACCTCAGGAATCCTACAAACAGACCGTTTTTTGAGCTGCAGGTAATTTGGAAGTCATCCAATCCCTATCATTTCAGAGCAAAAATGCACCTAGAAAAAAAGTGGCTAGCTGCTAATTACCTAGTCTCCCAACTAAAGCCAGGTTTGGTTTCGGTTTCATCTTTATCTGTATAAACCAAGACAGAGAGCCTGCTCTGTCCACAATAGCAATTCAAGTTCAGTCAAGCCTGTGTTGGAAGACCACGGGATAAACCGCTGGCAGTTCCAGGATCACCCCGGGGACTTACCTTTCCAGTCTCTGCTGCCCCCCGACCCCCGCGGCTGCCGGTCTAACCAGAGGGCCTATTCTGCACTAGATGCAGGCAAGTTACTTTCCACTTAGGAGGGAAGTGTCAGGTGGGTTTCTCAAGTGCTTCACATTTTCTGACTCGAACCCACCCCCCAGTCAGAACCTGGACTATCCCAAATTGGCCAGAACCAGAATGTCTGCTTGGCATAAGGGTAACATATATAGTAAAAGCAAAGATTTAACAGGAAGTCCAGTAATTACAAAACCAACAGCAGCAAAAATAAACAAATAAAACATAGTTCATTTCAACAAACTAGAAGAAAGAAGACACATTGGCAAGAAAGAAATAACTTGTACATAATAAAAGACTCAATGTCCTCATTTTACAGATAATTTACTTAAGGCTCAGTGAGGTGAAACAATTTGAATACTGAACCTTGTACAAAAGCGCCAAGAAGAATAGAAAGAATCTTCTGAATTCCACAAGAGTTTCAGTGCTCATCATTCACTTACGGTTCCTGAATGTCAAGGAATGAACAATCTATAAGACAAGTCTTTTCCACCAATGTCTAAAGAAGTGTAGGAATTCAGAGAAAGAACATGCCAGAAAAGTAAACTTCTGCTTGGTGCCTGTTAATGAATTTGCCATCCCCTTAAGACAAAAATCATAAGTAAGAATAGAATATATTTGGGATTAGAGATGCCTGACAAAACCAAGAAAGGTAAAGGTAAGTTTCCATGAGAACACTGATTTTGAGAGCCACGTTACATATTTATAGCACTATATATGTTCATGCTTTATAAAGTGTTTCCCAAAGGAATTAAATCTCTAATGTCGTCCCTACTCAAGATACACGTAGTAAGAATTCTGGGAGCCCAGGTTCCTTAAGTACACAAGTGTTCCTGGTACCGGTATCACCACTGTTTTCATCTGTTTTTATGCTTTATACTTCTAAGAAGGCTAACTGCGCTCTTTCTTACCTTGGGTTCTCTTCCTGTTTTGCACAAATTCTGAGCGTCTCAGGGTGCTGGGTGCTGTGCGGCGAAGGCAACTATTCCTTTTCCAAGTGTCTGGGCTATTTAATGTTCTCTCTTTCTCTAAATGCCAGCTATCCCTCTCCAGTGAGGAGCCCTGAGGAAGGCCACAAGGCTCTCCTTGGTCTCCCCTGGCCCGCTGACTCCACGGCACATCTGGGGTGATCCCTCCAGATGTGCTCCCACGTGCTATCATTCCTGGTTGGTCAATGCCGTTGGAGCCCAAGTTCTTCATTTGGTGGAGAGAGTCTGTCCCTCTATAATTCTGAAGTTCATACTCACATTTTGCAAATGAAGTATCATTGGCTTTATTTTCTGTCTCAAAATTCCTCTGATCCATGGCACAAGTCTTTGCTTTGGGATGGATTTTATCATTTCGATAAACATTTCTGTCCCCTTCATAGTATTTGACAAATTCCTTACTTTCATTGACACCATTCAAATCTACAGATGGGCCATTAGTATAATTCCGAGGAACATGATATAAATCATTGAGGTCATTGTAATAAATATTAGTTTCTTTACAATCCTCAAGATTATAATTAAAATTCCTGTGGTCCCTATGCCAGTTTTGAGGTTGACCAAAATCCCCCAGGGAGTCATCCAAGCCCCTGTAGCCAGTCCATCGTTCAGCTTCCTTAGAGCCCTTGGGATTGTAATTCAGATTCTTACAATCTCTGTAGCCATTTGTCTCCTCATGTCCTCCAGTTTTCCAGGTCGCACTGGGGCTTCCTGGAAGCCAATTATCCCTAGTTCCAGGGCTCGGGTCCCCATAATCTACATTTTCTGAATTCCTATAACTGTTGTAGCCTCGAATCTCACTTGTGTGGTACATACAGTCCTTTCCACTTTCCTTCGCTTCTTCGTAGTCCAGAGAGCTTGGTTCACTCTGCTCAAAATCCCAGTATCCACAATGCCTTTTTCTGTAGGGCCGATTCCTCCCTGCGCCCCCATACCTGGAATCCAAGTCATCTTCTCTGTAGAGTCCATCCAGCGCTGTAAGGTCCCCTTTCGGTAGGCCCCTGCAATCTTTGTACTCCCAGCTGGAGCCCCAGGGACCTTTCTTCTCGGTGTCTCTCTCTTTCCTAATCTCCTCGGTTTCGCACATATTCAGTGTGCTGAAAGACACAAGCTTTGCTTCTTTCTTCCATGGGCCTGGGTTCGGCTGAAATGTGGACAGGTGCAGTCTGGCCTAAGGCTGTATCTGTCTTTAAAATGTCTCCCAAAGCTTTGAAGTCAGTCTTCTTGCTGCTCTGGCTGGAGCGCGGAACATGTGGAGTTATTTCAACCTCAAGATCCAATCAGTGAGCAGTTATATCTTTCCCCACAGAGACCAGGAGATAATTAGTAACTAGTGTTCATGTGATTGGAGTTGGCAGCCTTGTTCAGTGTTTCCCTCAAGCTGGTCGAACTGGCTTGGCTGCTTTAGGAACTGAAGGTGGAAGCATTCTGCTGCTCTAAAGGTTTTGTAGAAAAAGCAGTGGGAAAGAAACAGCCCCTCTAAAAGCCTGAGGCAAGGTCCTAGATCAGTCTCATCTATCCTCTAAAATCCTTCAGCAATCAACCAGAGGTATAAACAAACACTTTCCTGTGCAGCTCAAATGGGACCTTCAAGCCCTGTCTTCCAGTTTGGCTTTCTAACTATCAGACATCTGAAACTCTGGGACTCCCTTCCCTTCGGCTAGAGGCAGAACCCTTCCTCCTTCGAGAGTTCTGTTCTACGGACTCAAGTTACCAACTAGTGCAGACTCAAATCACAAGCTGTTTCAGCTCCTCCTGCAGACGCGCAGGACATTCCACTGAAGAGGAGAAAGTACCGCCTCTTACTCAGACTCGCTGCGTGGGTAAGTTCATCGTGCAAAACTCTTCGCCGGAAGAATACAGTTATGTGTGCTCCCACGTTCCTTGATACTCCTCGTGCCAGAGAAGCAGCAAAATCACTCATTCCCAAATCTCTTTTCCAACTAATTCATACAGCATATTTATAGGACCTAAATGGAGAATGACGCTAGGAGTCAGAAAGCGGGGCATAAAAATACCTACTCGAACTAACAAACATTAGAGGGTATACGTGAGGCACTGTGGCAGAGAAAAAGACCTAGTTGGTCCTTGCCTCTTACAATGCAGGAGCAACCCGCTGTAAAGTAAGATTGACTATGGTAAGTGCCATAGCAAATACCAACGGCCAAAGCAACAAAGCAATGTCCCCAAGGGGGCAAATCGAGAGTTTGGGGAGGTGGTGGCCTTTGAACAGTGCCTGCAATCATAAGCAGGGTTTCCGTAGACTTTCTATATATGGAGAACAAGGAAATAGGGAACAGTTTGGAGGACATAATATGTGGGAAAAGTAATAGGAGGTAAGGATGGAGAGGTTGATTAGGGCAGATCCCAAGGGACCTGAGTGCCATTTATTTCATTCAGTGGATAATGAAGAGTGACTGAAGGTTTCTGAGTAGGAGAGTAACATGCTAAGGGACAGTCTTCTTTAAGATTATACTATATCAGCTATCTGGTCATCATGCCCAGGAATGACTCCTTGAACTTCTATCTCATCCCTATTTGTAAAATAATATAAAGAACTCTAAGGAGACCAGGGTTATATGCTTTGCAATAATTAGATGTTTACTCTTGGGAAAACCACTCATTCTCTCTGGGACTCCATTACCCATCCATAAAATGAGCAGTGGCTTCAGTGAGGTCCCTCCTTCCTTCAGTTTTAAAAACCCATGGTTCATGTTCTTCACAACTTCCATTTACTTCCCTCAAATACTGCGTGTACTCTTATGCAAAACTTCTGGACTCTCTAAGTTACTGAATGAGCGTGTAGACTTTCAAAGCTACTGATTTTTCACTCAAAGATTTTTGTTCATTTGTGCTGTTCCCTTACACCTTCCAAACCAACAGCAGTAGCGGCCAGAGCTCCCATGCTCTGAGTGTGCACTGTGTGTGAAAGCAGGGCTAGAAGCTGACACGTTTTCTTTCATCTTCACTACCCGGCAAGAAGGGTCTTGTATTGTCCTTATTTTTACCACAGATAAAGAATCTTTGAGAGTCTGAACAGCCTGCCCCAGATCACCAAAGCTAGTACAAGGTAGGGCCACAATTTCAACCCAGATCTGTTTGACTTCATCATGACATTAGACTATCTCAAAATAGAGTAAAACCGCCTGACCTGTGGTGGCACAGTGGATAAAGCATCGACCTGGAACGCTGAGGTTGCCGGTTCAAAACCCTGGGCATACCTGGTCAAGGCACATATGGGAGTTGATGCTTCCTGCTCCTCCCCACCTTCTCTCTCTGTCTCTGTCTCTCTCTCCCCCTTTCTCTCTCCTCTCTAAAATTAATAAATTGAAAATCTTAGAAAACAATGTAAAAAAAAATAGAGTAAAACCTTAATTTTCCTCAAGCCAGGTAAACAAATAAACTCTATCATGGTCAAATTCAGAGGTGGCCCGTTATTACTGAGGCCAGGTTGCCATACCCCTGCTCATCTTTCTTTCTCACCGCCGACCACAGGGGCACCGCACAGCGACAGGAAGAGTCAGTGCTGACTGACTCAGCAACCTAAAACCTACCGCCTCAACTCAATAAAGATTTCGATTTGGTTCGTCATGAGTGACATAGAGTGACCGTATCAATTCAATTTTTGCTAACAAATAAGTCGTAGCTGCATTTAACTTTTCTGGCTGTCAGTTTTCTTATGTGTGAAATGAAGAAGCTATTGGTTTCTCTGCCATTTAAACATCTAATATTCTCTGGTCTCACTTATTTCTAAATAGAGATTACAAGTAAAGATTAATCTTTCCCTGTTGCAGAAAACAAAGTTCCCTTTAGCAACCTAGTATCTTAGATGAAGCTAGCATGATAAGGGACACAACCTAGTAAATCAACAATGAGAAGAGATAAAAAGAGAGGCTAAATTACAGGTAAGGACGTATACTAGTTATAAAATGACCCAGTAGAAGTTACATGAAGCTAAAAGAAACCATCTTTAGATAAGTAGAGAGTGAGCTGCTGGTTACAATATGGGATCCCTCTTCCAACAACCTCTCCTTTGCTAAATTCTATTGCCTGCAGGGCATTAAAGAGAGTTTGCATAAAGAGAGTGGTAAACTGCCTCAGCTCTGCCTCCACAGTACCATAGCCTTGCACGAATGAAAAGCTGGGAACTGTTGGCTGTTTGCATGTGATAAAGCTGTGGAAAGAGACGTGGCCTGAGAGCAAAGAGAGAGCAACTTGTCTACTTTTTTCAACCCCAGTACTGCTGGTGAAATTCAACCTGGTGGACCTCCCACTTTCCCTTTCACCTGACCCAACAGTAACACCCACCCTTCCCCAAAGTCCCGAGGCAGCACTCCACCCCTGAGGTCTGCTGTTCCTTACTAGAGCTAGAGCGTGGGCGGATGAAAGCCCTGCTGTGAATACTAGAAGTGCAGATGGGACAGCAGGGTCTGGAGGGAGAGAGAGGCGGGGAGAAGGGAGAGGAAAGGTTAAGGAAGAAAAGGGAGGAGACAGTAAAACAGCCAGAACAGGGCCCTGGCCGGTTGGCTCAGTGGTGGAGCGTCGGCCTGGCATGCAGAAGTCCCAGGTTCGATTCCCGGCCAGGGCACACAGGAAGGGCGCCCATCTGCTTCTCCACCCCTCCCCCTCTCCTTCCTCTCTGTCTCTCTCTTCCCCTCCCGCAGCCGAGGCTCCATTGGAGCAAGGATGGCTCGGGCGCTGGGGATGGCTCCTTGGCCTCTGCCCCAGGTGCTAGAGTGGCTCTGGTCACAACAGAGCAATGCCCCGGATGGGCAGAGCATCGCCCCCTGGTGGGCGTGCCAGGTGGATCCCGGTCGGGCGCATGCGGGAGTCTGTCTGCCTCCCCGTTTCCAGCTTCAGAAAAATACAAAACAAAACAAAACAACAACAACAACAAAAAAACCCAGCCAGAACAGGTAATTCCCTAGATTCTGTTACTAGTAGTCTCTAGAATGGCCTGTGGGGGTTCAGAGCTGGGCACCCCAAGATGTGCTTCTGTGGTATGTGGATTGTTTTGAGCTAAAGGCGACTTCAGCTGACGGCTCAGGGGAAACTTCTGTTGACTAAACGCCTGCTCTTCTTATTCTGCAATGAGCCTTTGAAGCCCTCAAGGCCCCTCACCTCATCCCTAGCTCAGAGGGTCTGTGAACCCATTTCCTCTGTCTCTGACCCTTCTGTGCAAAGAGGTTCTCGGGCTCTCTCAGGTATGCGGGGTTCCCATACCTATGTACATACATGTATACATTAAATTTGATTATTTTCTCTTGCTAGTCTGTCTCATGTCTATTTGATCATTAGACCAGATAAAGAAAGCTTGAGGGGGGAGGCAAGTTTCTCCTCCCCACATGTCCATGTCCTTCCTCCAGGCTGATGCTCCCTCCTCCTCACCTTCTAAGACTCTGCCCAGTGACATTCTGGGATCCTAGAGTTCTTGCTATTTTCCAGAGAACTGCCACCATCTCATCTTGCCTGTGCTACTTTACAGTCATGGGCCACTTAAGTACATGGATGTGTTCTGAGAAGTACGTTATTGGGCGTTTCTGTCCTTGTGCAAACATCACAGGCTGCATTTACCCACACCTATTGTAGATGGTGTAGCCACCACTGTAATTGTACGTGTTATACTTTTCCGTACGACTGGCAGCCTGTCAGTGTGTTTGCACCAGCAGCACCACAAACACGTGAGGAATTGTAGTGGAAGTCCTGACGGCGGGCTTTTCCTTTTGTCATGCAAGCGCCTGACTTAAGCTCTGATTGCTGAGGCATCCACTTCAAAGAGGCCTCCGCCCCAAAGGCAGCCCTCTGAAATAAACAGGAGGCCAGCTGCAGGACTAGCAAAAGACCAAGGCCACCTCCCCGACTGAGACCCTTTTGTCTTACAGATCTTGATAACTGACACTTTGAACCACTTTCCACATTTTTTTTCTCTTCCTGAACTTTAAATTTCCACTCTTAAGTTTTAAATTCAACAATAAAGAGTAAGCCTGACTGATACGTAGTGGTGCAATGAACAGAACGTCAACCTGGAATGTGGAGGTTGCTGGTTCAAAACCCTAGCCTTGCCCGGTCAAGGCATATATGACAAGCAAGTAATGAACAACTAAAAAAAAAAGTGAGCCTGCAGAACCCTAAGGCCTCCGCCCTTGACCCCGAGAAGAGCAGAACCCTAGATTAACTCTTTCTCTGTCCTCCACCTTCTGTGTGCCCACTGGTGTGCCTTGTATTGTCCAGGGCCTATAAGTAATAAACTCTTTTTTTCTTTAAAGTTTCCAATGGTTGTTGCTGAAGCGCGTCTTGCGATCATAAAGAAAAGACCCACAGGGTTGGTCAGTCTTGACTTGACCTGACGTTGGTTTAGCAAGGGCAGTCTAAACCAACTCTCTGGGACCCAGGTGAGTGCCCCTCTCCCCCAACACTACTGAGCCAACAGCATTACTATGGACAGAGTGAGACAGCACAAAACAGTAATGCTTGGAGCTAGGACGTTACCATGGCTACCATGTCACTAGATAATAGAAATTTTTCAGCTACATTATAATCTTATGGGACCATCATCATATATGTGGTCTGTCATTGACTGAAACATGTGGCATGTAACTGCATTATACTGATTTCCTTTTATTATACTGCAAATTCCTTGAGGGCAAGGACTGTGCCTAACTTACCTTCCAATCTCCAACACAGCTCTGTACGTGGGGTATGTACGTGGTAGGTACTTACATGTCCAATGGGTTGATGCTTATAGCTCTTACTGGGCACATGCTAGATATGAGGCAGAGGGCCGTGCGGTGGACAGGTTAAGAGTACAGACTTTGCTAGCCCTGACGACTTTGAATCTTGACTTTGCCACTTACGAGCTGTATAATCCCTAAGCCTGTTTCTCCATCTTTTCATTATCAAATCTCCTGTCCTTCCTGTATCTGTGTCCACACACTTTGCCTTACCACCTGTGACAATCGGGGGACTCCAATAAGGCTTTTTGTCCCCTCATCACCACTCTACTGAAACTGCTTTTGACAAGGTCACTGAATCCAGTGGTCATTTAGATGACCACGGAGGTCACTGAGGGTAGACAGATAGCGGCCCCGGGATTCTGCTGTTATTGGGGTCGAGGGTGGGGGCCTTATGTTTTGCAGGCTCACTCTTTATTGGTGAATTTAAAATATAAGAGCGGGGCATTAAAGTACAGGAAGAGCACTGTGCAAATACCTCTCATCAAGTATGACTTCATCTTACCTGGCCTCTAAACTGCTTTAGGACAGCACCACTTTCTCCTTCTTGAAACTCCCTCCCTAGACTGGCTGCTCCTTCCCCTTTGCTGGTTCATCTCCCTCGTTGTTCACACTCCTAAACACTAGCATGTCCCAGGGCTTCTCCTACAGACCCAATTACCTAGCACACAGTAGGAATTCAAGAAATATTGGTATCAGTGGGAATGTGATTTCTACGCCGATTCAGTGCGCTGCCTCTCAGCCTAAGGGCTGGAGAGAAGTTTTAAAAAAGACTCATCCTTCTGGCTAAAGTTACTCATAGTGTTAATGTGAGTACAGTCTCTGGAAGTGTAGGAGGAAGGTCTGGAAATGAGGAAGACAAAACACCTACGGTCTAAAGGTGACTGACCCAGCGGAGGAAGAGACCAAGCGCTGATGAAAGGAGACGAATGACTGGGAGAAGGAAAGGCAGAGACACAGGGAACCTGAGAGTATTGTAAGAGGAAATAAAGACCGGAACATGGGAAAATAAAAGGTGCTTGGGGGAAATCTGATACACTCTCAAGGGTATAAATGTTCTAAACGGAACAGGGCTATGAGAAGCATTTAGGATGTTTTAGAGTTTAAATGCTAGAATGAATTTAAAAGGTTATGGTTAAGGGAAGGTTCAAATAAGAGAAAATAAAACTGTGAGCAGCTTGGGGATGTTACTAGCATGAAGGGCTAAACATTTTGGAAAATTGAGTAAATTCACAAGCTAGCAGTCAGAAGTATTTCTGTGAAGAAAGATTGAATAGTTTAAAAATATTTAACAATGGCCTGACCAGGCAGTGGTGCCGTGGATAGAGCTTTGGACTGGGATGCAGAGGACCCAGGTTTGAAACCCTGAGGTCGCTGGCTTGAGCGCAGGCTCATCCAACTTGACCGTGGGGTCTCCGGCTTGAGCATGGGATCATAGACATGACCTCATGGTTGCTGGCTTGAGCCCAAAGGTCGCTGGCTTAAGCAAGGGGTCACTCACTCTGCTGTAGTCCCCTGGTCAAGGCACATATGAGAAATCAATCAATGAACAACTAAGGTGCTGCAACAGAGAATTAATATTTCTCATCTCTCTCCTTTCCTGTCTGTCCCCGTCTTTCCCTATCTCTGTCTCTGTCATACACACACAAATATATATATCTTAAATTCATGAACATCTGTAACCTAGCAAATTATTTCAACATACTAACAAATACTATAACCGGTGTAAGGTTTTGGAAGATGGCAAGAGTAAGTTGGACACTAATAGATCTAATTGTTTTCAAGTGTTACTTCCTACCACCCAGGCTCAGAGAGCAGGCCGTCTTTAAGCCACAACACACTGATACTCCAGTGTGACACAGTGAAGGCCACAGGCCATGCAATGAACAGACCTGCATTTGAATCATCAGCTGTAAGACTTCGGGCAAACCTCAGTTTTCTCAACTGTCAAATGTAGACATTTTGGGAATTAGAAAAGGTGTATAAAGCACCTAGTACTCTGTTTGACAATAATGATTGCCAGTAATTAGTTATAATTACTGTCATCGCCCTACCCTTTCATTCCCTCTCTTCCAGAATGCTCATGGTGAGGCTTAATCCTTGGACCTCTTCTCTTATTCTCTATCTATCCTCTTTTTTTTATTTTTAAGTAATCTCACTAAATGTCATGGCTTTAAATAATGCCTATGGGTTATCAACATCTATTTGTCCCAAACCTTCAGCCCTAACCTCTCCCTTGAAGTTCGGGCCCGTATACCAAACTGTGTAATCAATACTTCTACCTGGTTGTCTTATGGGCAATCAACATAACCAAAACTGAGCTCTTGATCTCAGCCCTGTCCCATCTCCCCACCAACCAACATCTCCTGCAATCCTCACTATTAATTAAGAAATTACTGGAAACTCCAATCCTTCCAGCTGATTATCCTCAGGGTCATTTTTGACTCTTTTTTTTTTCTCTGTCACCTCCTGTCTGCTCCTCCAGCAAGTCCTACTAGCTCTAATTCCAGATACCAACAATTGAGCACTTCTCATCATCTCTACTCTACCATCCTGGTCCAAGTTGCCCTTTTCTCTTGCCTCCTAAATGGTCTCTCTTTGTCTTTCCTGTCTATTAGCGACACTGCAGCCGGAGTACCTCTGTAAAATTGTAAGTTAGATCCTACCATTCCACTGCTGAAAGTCTCTCAGTGGCTTCTCATCGTGCCCTGAATGTACTATAAGGCCCATGCCTTTGCTGTAGCTGAACTGGCTTCCGCTCTAGTCCTCCAACACCAGACACACTCTTGTACTTACTGTCCCATCTGCCTAGAACAATTCCCATCCACCCCCAAAATGGCTGGCTCCCTACAATCATTCAGACCTTCAATCAAGTGCCCCTTTTCAGTGGGGTATTCCCTGGTTCTATAGATTCTTTTGCCTCTAATACATACACATCTTTACTTCTGGTTTCTCTCTCCCTGTGAAGGCAGATATCGCTGCTGTCACTTCAGAACACTGTCTGGAATATAGGAGGAGCTCAATAACAGTTGTTGAGTAAATGTCTGCCTCAGAGTTTTTAGTCTTTTGGGTCTCGCTACATCTAGTGAAGGAGGCAGCCCACTCAGATATGGCCTGGTGGCACGAATGCTTGCAGCTGAGGGGTCTAGTCCCATGCCAGCAAGAGACAGGTCCTTTCACTAGGTACTGCAAAGCCTCAGTGAAATCTGAAACTGATACTTGAAGTCCCTGGATCTATTCCAGCCTCTCCACCCCTTGGCCTGGAGCTGAGGGTAAGAAAATATTTCAAAGCCACACCACAAACTGCAAAGAAAAGTGATTCACAGGTTAATTATAATGAAGCTAACTATTCTAAATGACATTTCTTGACATACATTGAACCATCTATCCTAAAGGAAAAACTAGTTTCTGTCCTGAATTAACAGAAACTACTAATGGCTTCTGACTAGAGTTGCTGTTTTATACCAAGATAAAGCCCACTAGAAGTAACTGAGCTCATTTTTACCAAGGCAACACCCCAAACCAGATGTTATGCAGTTGAGGGATACTTGTTTTTTATTATGTACTGACAAACTAGAAAGAAAGGTTACTATTTCTTTTACATAAACTTTTATCTTGAAAGACCACAAAATTACTTGGCTATTTAAATCTACTATATCTTACGAGTTTAAGAAAGAATTCTTATACCTGAAGCATTCTAAGAAGTCTTCAGTATAAGAACTTGCTTCTGTATGTAGAAAAATCATACTTTCCAATTTTAAACATCTATTCAGAATATTAGGTATCACTGTAGTATAAAAATTATCCCATATCAGTAATTCTCCAACTTGTTAACCTAATGGCTTTCTTCAATGAACCTTAGGTCCCACTCAATATCTTGCTGAACATGTTAATTTCCTGAAAAACATCTTCTGATTTGCTTTGCTATATAGTCACTTAAAATGAAAATGAAAAATTACCCTGAGAGTTTCTGGCATCCTTCCTTTTGGCATTACCTTAAAGGGAAGAGAGAAGTGTAGGGCTGACTTACTCTACAGGTTACCATTCACTGATTCAGAACCATGGGGCCCTGGCCCACGCCAAAAGTAACTACACCCACGATGCAAGGGCAGCAAGACAGATGGTGATTAAACGTAGAGATTAATATCAGTGTAATCACCAGTGTTCCAAAGATACACAAATACGAATGATACTATGACTATATCCTTTTTGTTAATCAGTACAGCTAGTGGCTGGCTCACAGTATGTACTCAAGAAATCTTTTCTGATTAAAGAAACAAATGCACAGCCCTACTTGTCAGATTCAGGCATGTGACCTTCTCCTACAGAAGGACCCGGAGGGAACAGGACTAGGACGTGCTAAAATGAGATTCTCTCGGTCCAGTGTGGCGCTTGTCAGGGCTTCCCAAAGTAACTTGTGCTGGGACATCTGAGTCTGTGGACTAACCCTGAATGTTCCCATGGCTTCGGAAGTCAACCTGTCTACCAGGTTTGAAGGCCCCGTGCTTTAGATATGACCTTAATTTATTAATTAGAAATTCATGGGCCACTTAACTATGTTTTGCCTGAATAGTCAGGTTTTTTATTCTTCCCTCAAAGATCTCTGTTGTGGGTGTTGATAGTCCTATTTTCTGCTGCTTTGCTTAATATATAGTGTTTCCTTTATCCCTCCTACCTCAATGCCCCACTCATATTTCAGGCTGAGACCTACTCAATTTAGAGCTCTCTTTCCTCCTTTTGCCAACTTGTATTATGAATTTACCTTTGCCACCCAGCTTAGTGTATCCCAAGGTTCTCTTTACCAGGCCACAGTCACAGAGCTCCAGGGAAAAGCAACCTGGTCTCAACTCTCCAGGCAGAGGAGAACAGAAGCTCCATATCCACGCATGCTGCAAATGGCTTTTTCCAGTCTGCCTGAATCATTACCAGCTAGAAGCAGCGGTCATTGGGACTTGGACATGAGCTGCAAAGCATAGAATGGTGACAACAAATCCAGTGCCATGCGGACTTTTCCTGTGGGGAACTTTCCTGGACTCCTGCTCCCTGTGACAGCTCCTAACAGACTGAACTGTGGTTGGGTTGCATTTTTCAGGGATTTGGCATGGTGATGGGGCCAACTTGGACTTGGGGAACATGTTAAGGACACTACTCATTCATGGATTCTTGCTGTATTGGCCAAGAGTTTGCTTAAAGGCTGTTAATCACTGTAAAAAAAATAGAGGACTGGATGAAGAAGATAGGGCACATATACACCATGGTATATTATTCAGCTAGGAGAAAGGGTGACATCGGATCACTTATAGCGGAAGGGTGGAGTCTTGGTAGCATTGTGCGGGGTGAAATAAGCGAATCAGAAAAAAACAGGAACTGCAGGATTCCATACATTGGTGGGACATAAAAGCGAGACTAAGAGGCATGAACAAGAGTGTGGTGGCTATGGGGGGTGGGGGGAGGGAAGGAGGGAGAGGGGAGGGGGAGGGGTACAGAGAGAACTGGATGGAGGGTGGCGGAGGATGATCTCTCTTTGGGTGATGGGTATGCAACAGAACTAAATGACAAGATAACCTGGAAATGTTTTCTTTGAATGTATGTACCCTGATTTATTGATGACACCCCATTAAAATAAAAATTTATTTATAAAAAAAATAAAAAATAAATATTGGGGAAAAAAAAAATTCATTTGAGGCCCTGGCCAGATGGCTCAGCGGTAGAGCGTCGGCCTGGCGTGCGGGGGACCCGGGTTCGATTCCCGGCCAGGGCACATAGGAGAAGCGCCCATTTTGCTTCTCCACCCCCACCCCCTCCTTCCTCTCTGTCTCTCTCTTCCCCTCCCGCAGCCAAGGCTCCATTGGAGCAAAGATGGCCCGGGCGCTGGGGATGGCTCCTTGGCCTCTGCCCCAGGCGCTAGAGTGGCTCTGGTCGTGGCAGAGCATCGCCCCCTGGATGGCAGAGCGTCGCCCCTGGTGGGCGTGCCAGGTGGATCCCGGTCGGGCGCATGCGGGAGTCTGTCTGACTGTCTCTCCCCGTTTCCAGCTTCAGAAAAGAAAAAAGAGAAAAAAAAAAAAGAAATTAAGAAATTCATTTGACCAGAAGTTCCTGGAGGGCAGAGAGCATGTCTACGTTTCTACGTTTAGTACTGTTCCCTGCACAGTGTCTGGCACATGGTAAAACTCAACAAACATTTGATGGATGCATGAGTAGTTGAACCGAATACCATCCTGAAGCCAACAATGTGACATTTCATTCCCCAACACATTGTAATCCTAAATGCCCCCTAATAGTCTCTGCTGACTCTCCATAATGATAACAAATATAAAACTCCTAATTCTCAGAGCCAAACATTGGCTTACCTAAAACTACTAATACTGGGATTTTTATATAGTTCTAATAATTGAAGTTTAGGTTATTTGAAACAATCCTCACACAGAAAAACAGCTTAAAAAATTGGGAGGAAATATTTTTAAAAATCTTAAAACTATCAACACACTGACAAGATGGTCATGTACGGGCCAAAATCAAACATAAAACTCAAGTTCAGAGAGGTGGATAACCACAGAAGCGGCACTGCCCCAGGGCGCTTACCTGTCCCACAAAATGGAACTGTCAGTTCAAGGCTGTGAGGGGAGAAGGAGCCCGACACTGCAAGCTAGGACTGCCAGGTGAGAAGCCTAAACGAAGACCTTTAATGTAAGAAGCTAAGCTCCTAAAGGACTCCTGAGAGTAAATGAGAATTGGACCAGCCTTGCAAAATGACCGCTGGGGTCCCTGGTCATCCAAGGTACAGTAAGCCTTGAAACAGTTTAAGGTGGAACTAGACTGAGAATGACTAGTGTTTCCATGTGGGAATTCTTTCTCAGCTTTTCTCGGGAAATGTATGTCTTTTTGAACCCTAAGAAGAATCAGCTGAGAAATCTGGAAACTCAGAGAAAACACTGTAATACTCCCGTGAGAATAAAGCTCAACAAAGAGTGTAGAGACAGCACCGGTTTGAAGGAATCCACAGATGTCAAGGTGAAGGCGAGAGCAGAAAATACTGACACAGAGTAAAAGATTAAGGTTCATCAGGACAAGAGCGCAAAGGAGAGAAGTAATCAAAATCTAATCAGTTTACTTGTGGCTGTTGCTATGCTATGTGTGTATGTGTGTGCTTGCTAACAGTGAGTCATTCTTTTTTTTTTATTCATTTTTTTTTTTTAGAGAGAGGAAACAGAGAGAGAGACAGACAGACAGACAGAGACAGAGAGAAGGGAGGAGGAGCAGAAAGCATCAACTCCCATATGTGCCTTGACCAGGCAAGCCTGGGGTTTTGAACCAGCGACCTCAGCATTCCAGGTCAACGCTTTTATCCACTGCACCACCACAGATCAGGCCCAGTGAGTCATTCTTGCAAATAAAATTAAGAAGTTTATTTGTACAGTATATTTTACACAAATCTTATAAGTGATGGTCCAAGAATATCAAGTTTTAGAAGCAAAATAAGTCCTTAAATTGGCAGTTCTGACACATAATTCTGTGTAGTGTAGTTAAATCTTGCGCAGAGAGGTGAGTGTCCCATTGTTTGAACACTCCCCACAAATGCCCAGTGTTTTCCAATGTTCATTTGCTGTGGGTTATAGATCTTTGTAAATATCTTAACAGAAGAAATGCAAAGAGAAGATGTGAATATTGTCACAAATTTATGTCTAAAATTTGAATTAGCAAAAACAGTATGCATTTCAATGGCAAAACCAAAATCAGAATAAGCAGATAAAATATTTTCATTGTTAAAAAAGAGAGTGAATTTATACGGAGCACAATGTACCCTAATGGCCCCACCTGTAGGTGCTTTTGGATACACTCAACAATTCATTCAACATCCATGCAAAATGGAGACTTTTTTCTATATCTGGAATATTACTCACAAAACAAAGAGCAATACCATTCGATAGGCTACATAGTGCCTTGTGTATTTTATATTTTATTTTAAGGACTAAATATTTGTGGTTTTATTTTATAATTTTAAAATGATTTTTATTTAACAATTATTTTGTGTTAACGTTCCCTTCTTTTAAATGTTCTATATTATCAAATGTCTATTATGTTAATGTTTTGATTTTTTTTTTTTTTTTTTCATTTTTCTGAAGCTAGAAACAGGGAGAGACAGTCAGACAGACTCCCGCATGCGCCCGACCGGGATCCACCCGGCACGCCCACCAGGGGCGATGCTCTGCCCACCAGGGGGCGATGCTCTGCCCATCCTGGGGGTCGCCATGTTGCGACCAGAGCCACTCTAGCGCCTGGGGCAGAGGCCACAGAGCCATCCCCAGCGCCCGGGCCATCTTTGCTCCAATGGAGCCTTGGCTGCGGGAGGGGAAGAGAGAGAGACAGAGAGGGAAAGCGCGGCGGAGGGGTGGAGAAGCAAATGGGCACTTCTCCTGTGTGCCCTGGCCGGGAATCGAACCCGGGTCCTCCGCACGCTAGGCCGACGCTCTACCGCTGAGCCAACCGGCCAGGGCCAATGTTTTGATTTTTATAAATATTTTATAGCTATGTAAGACGTCAGGGCTGGGGAAGCTTCGTGAAAGGTATATGGAACTCTGTACTATTTCTGCAACTTTTCTGTCAACCTAAAATTATTTTAAAATAAAAAGTTAAAAACATTTTAAAAGTCTGTTATCAGGAAGAAAACTCTTTCACATGTCATTAAAGTATATACTCTTGTCACAATATTTTGGTTCACAATAATAAAAAACTGCATTTATTTCGTATGTATTTCCCACACATACTCAAACTTTTAGTACAATCTTAATGCAGGGAAATATTCACTGCTCACTATTATGGTCACTGCTATTATCATTTCATGATTTTCTTTGTTGATTTGAGAGAGGAGAGAATGAGAGAAGGGTGTGGGGAGGATCCGGAGGCATTAACGCCTAGTTGCTGCTCCTCACATGTGCCTTGACTGGGTAAGCCTGGGGTTTCGAACTGGCGACTTTAGCATTGCAGGTCAATGCTTTGCCCACTGCCCCACCACAGGTCAGGCTATTATCATTTAAGAATACATAAATAAAGAGTTTTTGAAAGTACTTTTATACTTTTAGGAATTGCCAGGAATTCTTTATAATTTATACTTTTAGGAATTGCCAGGAATTCTAATTTCTTGTTCCTGAACCCCAAAGATTGCTACCTTTTTGGGAATCTGAAACAGCTGACGACAAACAACTGAAGAAGACAAATGCAAATCTTCTCTGGTCAGGTGCCTTCCTCTCAGGTCTTAAAATTTTCCAAATACTGTGACTAACACACAGTAAAAGACAGTTAGGCACACAGGGAGTCTAGACCACACTAACGAGAACCATGTGGCATCAAAAAGTTCCACTAAGGCCTGACCTGTGGTGGCGCAGTGGATCAAGTGTCAACCTGGAAATGCTGAGGTCGCCGGTTTGAAACCCTGGGCTTGCCTGGTCAAGGCGCATATGGGAGTTGATGCTTCCAGCTCCTCTCCTCTGTCTCTCTCTCCCTCTCTCTTTCCTCTCTAAAATGAATAAAATAAAATAAAAAGTTCCACTAAGACTTAATATCTTGGAATTACCAAACACAAATTATAAAACAACTATTCTTACCTTATATGAAGAAAATTTTTTAAAAAGCTGAAGGGTATCTGTAGCAAACAAGAAACTATAAAAGGTAACTTACTGGATTTGTAAACAAAAAAAATTAATCCTCCTCACTTCGTCATTCCATAGTCTTAAGGATATAAAAACTAGTACAAATAATATATAGACTTAGGTGTGAACTATTATGAAAACTTGTGTATCATCCCATATTTCAATTTAATTTAAAAACGTACTGCGGCCTGACCTGTGGTGGCGCAGTGAATAAAGCATCGACCTGGAAATGCTGAGGTCACCAGTTCGAAACCCTGGGCTTGCCTGGTCAAGGCACATATGGGAGTTGATGCTTCCAGCTCCTCCCCCCTTCTCTCTCTCTGTCTCTCTCTCTCTCCTCTCTAAAAATGAATAAATAAAATAAATAAATAAATAAAAATGTACTGCCTACAGAACACTAAGCCAGGTGCTGGGAAATGACATACTGACTAATACACCGTCTGCTCAGTGGGCTTAAAATTTCATTGAAAGCATAGACACAACAAAAAATAATACCTATCAGAATTAGATAAATGCTGTACTGAAGGTTCTTTAAATCTTGGGCCTTAAATTTCAAGATTAGAGATTTTACGAGACTGTATTTGAGGGATAAAGACTGGTATTTAAACTGATTAATTTCCTCCTCTTTCAAGGGACTAATTATATTGTTGGATAGACTTTTTATGAAGACAGAAAAAGATGACCGTAAGGGGCACTGTCAATGATTGCAAGGAATAAGTAATTTCATTATATTAGCAATTGATATAAAAATACACTTATTAAAAAACAATCAAGCCTGACCCAGCGGTGGCGCAGTGGATAGAACGTCGGACTGGGACACAGAGGACCCAAATTTGAAACTCCAAGGTCGCCAGCTTGAGCGCGGGCTCATCTGGTCTGAGCAAGACTCACCAGTTTGTGCCCAGGGTAGATGGCTTGAGGAAGGGGTTACTCAGTCTGCTATAGCCCTCCGGTCAAGGCACGTATGAGAAAGTAATCAATTAACAACTAAAGTGTTGCAATGAAGAATTGATGCTTCTCATCTCTTTCCCTTCCTGTCTGTCTGTCCCTGTTTATCCCTCTCTTTAACTCTCTGTCTCTGTCAAAAAACAAAACAAAACAAAACAAAACAAAAACAAAAACAAAAAAAACAAGTCAACATTGATATACTGAATGTGTATTTGGTAGGTTCAAATAAAGAAAAGTCTTTCCGATTAAGACCCAGGTCTTCCACAGTATTAATCTTTTAGAATTAAAAACACATAGTAAGAACACTGACTGGATTGTTAAATTAGTCCTGAAAAAGAGTATCAATTGAATAAAAAAGAACACCAATTTCATCATTTCGTACCAGTTCTTCAGTCCACATATTCACTGAAAACACTGCAGGGTGTTCTTAAGGATAGAAGACATAACATTGCTGTGAAACATTGTTAATTCTTGAAAGGATCCTTACTGAGAAATTGCTGCTACCTGGAATGTGGGAGACTTTTGTTTTTCCACCTGCATATCTAATACAGAATAATTTATACACTTATCTCAAACCTTATAGGTCTGGAAGGCAATGGAGAGTCCTGGGCTTGCTGTGGCTTTGGGGATGAAGTGCCGAGCCGAAGTTCCCTTAGAATTCCTTCTCAGGCATTCTGAAGTCATCAAGGTACCTGGCATTCCCCAAGAGTTCAAGTACTCCTATTAAATGTGCACCCTTTTAGGACATGTTTCAGAACTTACCCTCCTACTTGACCATGCGGGCTAATGATGCTGCCCTGATTGAGTGCAAGTGCCCCAGGGGCCCAGCGGCCTAGCTCTTCTCCAGTTCGGCACACTGCACCTGTTCCCGGATGCCTACTCCGGAGCCGCTGCGTGTGGGGTCCCCCCAGAACAGCAGCCACATGCACAGCAGTCCTCTCCCAAGCAGACTTCAGGTAGAGGCTTCCCCTGTAACATCCCCCACTTTCCATCTTTCTGAAAATTACTCTATTTCTGGCCTTCTAATATTATTCTTTCTTCTTGGAATTTTTCATTGTGTCTTTCCACTGACTTTTAGAGGGCTAAAGGACAAGCGTCATAGTATGTATACTTGGTCTGCCATCGTGATCCAGTCACTCTGGGCTACCATTCTCCTGCTTTTATCTCTTATTCGTGCACTGCAATTTCTAGACCCGGAGAGTGCTTTTATTACTCACTTTACTGACGTGCAGGTGCAGAGCTCTCGGACACACATACCAAAGGCATGAGGTCATATTCTCCTTGGGTCTGGAACAGCTGCTGTTGTCTCACTCTCTTAGTGTTCCTACTTTGAAAGTTATTTCTCCTGATAGCCTGGTGAATACAAATGAAGTCTCCAGAGGATGGTGCCCCTAGATTAAAGAATGGCATTTGACCCTATGAATGTGCAAGATGGGAAGCAGTAAACTGGCGTGGTTAAAAACAAGTTTGCTCCCTTGGCAAATGACTTAATCTCTACAACTATTAGTTTCTCCATCTAGAAAGTAGTCATGAATTATTACAGTACCTCCAGGGTGGTTGTGACGATTCTTTGTATAAGTAAATAGTAACAAATCCTTATTAATAGGTTAATGAATGTTAACTGCTGTTATTATTGACATCTAGTCCCTACACCACAAAGATACAAGATGCAGTTTTCTCATGAGTCTTAGCCTAGACATCTTCAGCCCTTAGTAGAGCCTGGTTAAAGAAAGTTCTATTTGGGGACTTCCCGTCTGCATGACCGCTATGGATATCATAGTAGCACAGGAGGTGTGCATGTCAGTGAGGTTTGAGCTTCTTTCCCTGAGCTGTAAACAAAGTCAGGAGGCCACAGTGGTTATAGGATACATCTAGACAGAGCAGTCTAATCATGGTGATAGAAGAAATTAGTTATTGAAAAAGCAAATCATTCTTTAACTGTCGATCAAAGACGGTAACATATCCCTAAAATACATGGGTAAATTGCTGCTTAGACTTATGTGTGTCAAGAAACAAGCATATATTTCCTCATCACTTACCTCTAAGTTGCTGGAGTTCAATATTCAAACTTTCTATGTTGCTCTTGTAGAACTCAAGATTCTCAAGGGTCTCTGCCCTTAAGGATTCCTCTTGCTTCTCCTCCAGCATCAAGTTGAGCTCTTCCTGAGCCCTGCTGTACATAGCCAAGTCCTGCTCCACTTCCTGAATCCTCGCCAGTACTAACGGACACTGGGAAGTCTCGTCCAAAGTCTTTTCCATATTTTCAGGGGCCTCCTTTTCTAGGGTCTCACAGCTAGGACGGGTACAGGTCAGGAGCTTGGGGGGTACCACATTCATTCTCTGCTGTACTGCGGGAGGCAGGGGAGCTGGGCGGGAGGGCCGCACTGCCAAGGGTGGCGTGGGTCTCAGGCTCTGGTCCACCTGCAGATGGGGAGAAGCGGATGCTGGCATACAGGGACGGGGTGGCGGTGGCCTTAAGGCCTTTCTCCGCTCAGGCAGCTCCTGCTGTGTGATTAGCTTTGAGGAGCCTCGGACAATATCCTTCTCAGAGTTAAAGTCCATGATTGAAAAGTGGCGCAAAATTTTATCTGGTTCTGTGCCAGACCCTGACAAGCTCTTCTCAAACTCTATCAGCTGTTGTGTCAACTTAGAGTCCAGGTCAATGTTGCTGTCTCCCTGTGGAACGGCCAATGCTTCCATGGCGGGCGCCTTGTCCTGCACACCAGGCTTCATTTCCGAACATAAGGGGAAAGTACTTCTTTCCTTGGGTGGGCAGTGCTTTTGGGCACACCTTGCCATGCCCTGGAGCTGAGGGCTCCACTGGCCAGGTCTGCCCACCCCAGAGGCTGGAAGGGAAGAGCCACTGCGAGGAGGAGACACTGGCTTCTTCAGGGTTTTCGGCTGTGAGTATGTTTTTCTGGAAGGCAGGCTGGAATAGTCTCTAGCCCTTGCTTCTAGAGGAAAAGGGTCAGAGAACCGCTCCGAGCTTGGGTGGCTCCCTCCTGCCCTAGAAGAACACTGGTTTTTCTGCAGTTGGGGATGAAAAGGTATGTGAGGTTGGGAGGAAACACCATTGACTACCTCGGAAGGGTCCTTCATGAAGGAGTCTTTGACAGGAGGCTGTTGGTGCCCTGTGTCTGGGCTTCTTAGGGGCCACCAGCAGGTGTCCTCATCCCAGGGAGAGATTTTGTTTACTTCACATTCAGAGGTCAGGTGATCCAAGGGAGAAGCAGATGTTTCAGAAATAATATAGTTGGACTTCTCTGGTTCATATTCATGACATTCATACCCTTTTTCCTCCACTGCTAAGGAGTTCTCTGAGCAATCCAACGATGTTTCGGGGACCCTGGTAAGACTGCTTTCCTGTGGCAGGCCCACGGTGTCCTCCACCCTTGTGTTGGGACATAACTTTACGAACCGGTAAGGAAAGATGCCCGTCCTGCCCTTCAGTGATCCTTCTAGCCAGCCATCCTCCAGGGTCCCCAGAATTCGGATCTTATCGCCTACCTCAAAATCCAGCTCGTTCGGCTCCAGGGCTTGGAACCTGTAGAGGGCAATTCCGTAGCCCCCTACGTGCTCCTCCTCCTCCTCTGGCCCTCTCTCCTCTTCGCCCATAGGGATGTCTACTTCACCGTTTGCAATGCAGTCATCGTGGTTTCCAGAACTAACCGACTCATCCACAGTCCTCAGGGGCCCCAGAAGCTCTACAAAACCTTCTGGGAAAATGCCTCTTCGACCCTCCAGTTCCCCTTCAAACCAGCCCGGCTCAGGAACTCCGATGATGGTGATCACGTCCCCTTCTCTGAAGTCCAGCTCTTCATCCAGCTGGGCAGAAAGCCCCATCAGCGCCCGGGCTTGTCCCATCGAGTAGTCAGGGATCTGGAGCAAGGCGCTCTGCGAGTGCCACCGCCGGCTCTGGGAGGACAGGCAGAGCTCCCGGACACACGAGGCTGGGAAGAAGCCCCGGGCCCCCCAGCAGCTTCGGCCCTGCAGCCAGCCGGCAGTGGGAGTGCCATCAAGGATCACCAGGTCACCTGAAGAAAGAGAAGTAAAGGTAATGACCCCACTCATCACCCCAGAAGGATATTACCATAACTAATAGTGCAAATAATCATTTTAAACATCTACCAAAGTCAAGGAAATATAGACCTAGAGTTTTAAGGAATGAACACTTTGGACAACTTAGTGAATTCTGAAAACATAGTGACTATATTCTGAAAATTTCTGCAAGCCAGCGGTTTTCAAAGTGTGGTCCATGTTGGATGTGGGGGTGATCTGACAGCGATATCTGTCACCCCACTGATGGCCAGGGTTGATCTGGCTGATCTGGCTGGCTAGGCAGGTGTCCCCTTCCTCCCTCACCGCTCCATGTGCATCCCTCCCGAAGCTGCAAGCTGGGTCAGAGAGGACGACCCTCCCCGGTAGAGGAGAGGACCGTTCTTCGGCCAAGGGGATACGAGTAGCTGCGCTTTGTGGCTAGCACCCCCAGACAAGCCCAGGTCCATGTTACCTGGGACAGAGGGTCCCGAAGATCCCTTCAGAGAGTTTGTAAGGTCAAAACTGTCATATTGTCTTCATATACTTCAGTCAAATCAACATATTGCAGCAGACCAAAAACAGATGCTACTAGGAAAATCCAGCTTTCTTTCATTAAACCAAATATTAATGAGGTTTGCAAAAATATAAACCAATGTAGTGAGAACCAAATGTTCGTTGTTTAGAAAACTAGTTATTTTTCATAAAAATATGCTATTTATGTTAATGTCATAGGTTTTAAAAAAGAATTGATAAATATTTTCTAATTTCTCAGTTTTTATGGCTTCTATGGTAAAATATTGATAAACCCACATAAGCAAGAGCTCTGTAGGGTTTCAACAAATTTTAAGAGTATAAAGGGATCCCAAGATAAAAAAATTTGAGAAATGCTAATGTAAACAATGTTCTCACAGTCTGTGTCACTGAATTAAATTACAAATGATAAAGAATGTATTCATGTCCATTATAATCCTTTGAATAGATGGATCTAATATATATATATTTTTTGTATTTTTCCGAAGCTGGAAACGGGGAGGCAGTCAGACAGACTCCCGCATGCGCCCGACTGGGATCCACCCAGCATGCCCACCAGGGGGCGATGCTCTGCCCATCTTGGGGCTTTGCTCTGCCGCAATCAGAGCCATTCTAGTGCCTGAGGCAGAGGCCACAGAGCCATTCTCAGTGCCTGGGCAAACTCTGCTCCAGTGGAGCCTTGGCTGCGGGAGGGGAAGAGAGAGACAGAGAGGAAAGAGAGAGGGAAGGGCGGAGAAGCAGATGGGCGCTTCTCCTGTGTGCCCTGGCCGGGAATCGAACCTGGGACTCCTGCACGCCAGGCCGACGCTCTACCACTGAGCCAACCAGCCAGGGCTAATATTTTTTTAAATCATCATTTATTGGTTTTAGAGAAAGAGAGTAAAGGAGAGAGAGAGAGAGAAAGAAATATCAATTTGTTGTTCCATTAAGTTATGCATTCATTGCTTGATGCTTGTATGTGCTCTGACCAGGGATCAAACCCACAACCTTAGTGTATCAGGACCATCCTCTAACCCAGGGGTCCCAAAACTTTTTTATACAGGGGGCCAGTTCACTGTCCCTCAGACCGTTGGAGGGCTGGACTATAAAAAAAACTATGAACAAATCCCTATGCACACTGCACATATCTTATTTTAAAGTAAAAAGACAAAACGGGAACAAATACAATATTTAAAATAAAGAACAAGTAAATTTAAATCCAACAAACTGACCAGTATTTCAATGGGAACTATGGGCCTGCTTTTGGCTAATGAGATGGTCAATGTGTTCCTCTCACTGACCACCAATGAAAGAGGTGTCCCTTCCGGAAGTGCGGCAGGGGCCGGATAAACGGCCTCAGGGGGCCGCATGTGGCCCGCGGGCCGTAGTTTGGGGACCCCTGCTCTAACCAATTGAGCTAACCAGTCAGGGCTAGATGGATCTAATTTCTCACACTAAATTATATTCAATATCAAATATGAAACAAAGAAAGAAATCTCCAGAAAAGAGGTACAGGGTATGGGCAATCAACTCTTCAATAATTTTTTCCAGGGGCCTGCCCAGGCAGTGGCACAGTGGCGAGCATCAGCCCGGTATGCTGAGGACACGCAGGTTCAACACCTCACGATCACTAGGGAGTGCGGGCTCACCAGCTTGAATGTGGGGTCGCTGGCTTGAGCATGAGATCATAGACATGACCCCAGGGTCGCTGGCTTGAAGCATAAGGTCACTGGCTTGAGGAAGGGGTCACTGGCTTGGCTGGAGCCCCCGGTCAAGGCACATATGAGAAAGCAATCTAATGAGCAACTAAGGTGCTGCAACTATGAGTTGATGTTTCTCATCTTTCTCCCTTCCTGTCTGTCTGTCTCTTAAAAAAAGAAAAGAAAAAAAAGTCATTTTTTCCAGGGGCCTTCTTAAACTATATATATCTTAAAAATGCATGATAATAAAATCTTAGAATTTTCTAGTAATTTTCCTTTTAAAAACAACTTAGAGTTCCAGCATTGGTGTTTCAGAATTATCTCATAAAATACATGCTGAAAATTTAGCATCTACCTTACAGCTGAAAAAGTTCAGGTAAAGAAAGGATAGGGGCAGTGTTTGTTTCTGAAAAAAAGAAATCAAAGTTCAGTTTTAAAAGATTCACCTCATTTAAAAATAACTCCATAGTTTTGCAAAAAACTGTTTTATAACAAACTTTTCATTATCTGATTATAAACTATTCACTTTGTAGATGATCAGTTTTAATCTTATTTTAACTTGCCTCTTACTTGACACCTAAGCCAACTTTACTTTCATGATTATAGGTGATCAAGAAATGCAATGCAATAGCCCCAAATAAAATAAAACCAGAAGAGCTGATCTTTTTTTTAAAAAAAATAAGTCTGTCCCATCTTCCTACCAAGTGAATTATAGATTCCTTAATGTCAGATACCACTTCTCTGTAGTACCCTAAGGGCCTGGTACAATGCCTTGCTCACAGCAGGCACTACTGTCCATTTGCTAATGATGACTCTTCAGTTACAACTCTCAAATAAATGAATTATACCTTTCCTCCAAACGAGAACCATGCTGCCAACTTCCTTTATTTCCTCTCATTCATCTTTCAAAATGTGATTGATACTTATCCCACTCCTTACTTGCTCTTCGCTACCACCCTAGTCCAATTCCCATCATCTCACTCTTATAGAGCTTGCCCTTAGATGTTGTCTCTTCTAGTCTACCAAATGATCCATGCCTAAGACTATAATTATACCAATTTTATCATATCCTCTCCATGCTCAAACTTCTACCACGAGGTATGAAGTTTTCTTCCTCATGGCCAAAGGCTTCCTCTCTAAAGATCCTATTCACACTGCCTGAAATACGTAACAAATAAGTTTGCTCTGGACACTCTCTACAGAGGTTCAGTTACTAAGCTACATGTTTGCACCTCAATGTAACTTGGCATTCACATCCAGTCGCTATGCCCCCTGCCCCCACTCCCAGCTAGCCAACACTATATCACCTTTGAGACCCTATTCCACATGAGGGGGCTCTCATTGCCTCCTATACAAGTCTCTTTATCTGAAATCTTAGCATGCCTCTCTAAAAAGCCTAAGAGCACACATTAATCTTGGCCATCTATAGCCTCCTAAAGAAATGATCATTTATATCAGTGTTTTTTAACCGCTGGCGGACCAGTCCACCAGAAATTTCATGTGGTCTGCGAAACAGTTAACCACCCTGATGTTGTATGAAGATCACAGACCCAATGATCTTGGTCAACTCACTTATGCTCAGGGTGGTTTCTGCTGTAGCAGTCCCCAAAATAATTCCCTATTGTCACCGGTCCCCAAGTGTAAAAAGGTAGAAAACAACTGATTTATATCACTAATTTTGACACTTTTATTTTTACATACTCCACAGTAGCTAATGCAAAATTTTGCACTTAGTGGCAGGCACCCAATACATTTTCACTGATTCGATGCTGTTTTGTTTTGATGTTCCTGAAAAATGGGGTTTTGGTCCTATATTTCTATCTTCCTTTATGATTCAGTGCTCATCAGTCAGAACTTGTGGTCCTGAGAATTACAAGCGACTTTTTACCACATTAGCTCTAAGGCCATTCCATCAGGACCACAAAGGAAACTCACTGGAGACACGGCTACTGTTCAGACATAATAGGCCTTTGGTGAGTAAGAAGAATAAAAGCATGCCGTCCCTCCTACTCTGCTGGCTAGGAAATGAACTGAGTGTCTAACAGCTGTAGAATGACAGTATTTTCCTTGTTTGCCAGATCTCCATGAAACCCTGATAACAAGCCTTGTTTTCCTATTTTCAGCTGGGTGACTATTTTGTTAAGCTTTATTACCTGGTAAATTGTCATTCTGTTGGTTATTTCTATATACTATAGGTGAAACTTTTTTTTTTTCAAAATCATCATTTAGATCCTTTAGAAAGCACTTCAGAAAGCACTGTTTAGAAAACACTTTAGAGCCTGACCAGGCGGTGGCGCAGTGGATAGAGCGTCGGACTGGGATGCCGAGGACCCAGGTTCAAGACCCCGAGGTCACCAGCTTGAGCGCAGGCTCATCTGGTTTGAGCAAAGCTCACCAACTTGGACCCAAGGTCGCTGGCTCGAGCAAGGGGTCACTCGGTCTGCTGTAGCCCTGCGGTCAAGGCACATATGAGAAAGCAATCAATGAACAATTAAGGTGTCACAACGAAAAATTAATGATTGATGCTTCTCATCTCTCTCTGTTCCTGTCTGTCTGTCCCTATCTATCCCTCTCTCAGACTCTCTCTGTGTCTCTGTAAAAAAAAAAAAAAAAAAAGAAAAGAAAAAAGAAAACACTTTAGAGATGACTGTCCACAGCCTTATTTCATAGACCTGTTACTAAATGTTTTGCATGAGTCTCTCATTTTCATCTGAAGGAGTCACACAGCTCTTCCCCTGGCATCCCAGGTGATTCCTTAAGAACGGAGGCCGCCTAGGGGTTATTCCTAGTCTTCTGAAACGACAATATGAGGAACTCGTGGAGTACAGTGACCAGATTTTGAGAACAGAAAAATAGAAAGTGTGGTGACTCTTAGCCAGAGCCTTTCACTCATGTGCAATTCATCCCAGCAGCCATACTGCTTGCTGCTTCTGATTGGACTGTCTTGTATGAAAAAGAAATGCATTAGGAATAAGATGATAAGAATAAATGCAGGGATCCTTATAATCTGAATATAAGTATGTAGTCTTACTCTGAGTATTGGGTCCCTCACTGAATCCTAATGCACAGGGGACTATGGCCTTCTGTGGATGAACCATATAGTTTACTTAGGTTTACATATGAGCCATATCAGAACCTTAATCCTGATATTTCACATAGCAGATTTGACTGATAAATATCATTTATCAAGTTATTGTTGGTCCCTTTTGGGGAGTGAGGCGGTGGCCTAGAAACATGAAGTTATAGGCGAGGGATAAGCATTCTGTTATAAAGGGCAATGGTCAATGACATTTCACCTCTCCCGCTAATTTTTTTTCTCTTTTCCTTGTAAAACTCTCGTGTGTTTTTTTTTTTTTCTGGAAGGTTCTCTCTTTTTCTTTTATTCCCCCCTCCTTTATTTTTTAGGACAGCCAGTGGCCTTGGCTGCATTGATCCTTCTAAGAGATAGCCTTGTTGCCGAGTTTAAATACAATATAAAATACAGGGAGCAATCTAAAACAATCGGAGAGCTTTGGGAAAAAGAGAAAGGGTGACACCTGCTGGAAGAACCAGTAGGGTTCCGACTCCAGTTAGACTCTCCCTGAGAAAGTGTGCATACACCCAGAACTTTCCTAATTATTGGGAAGCAAGGTCCCTTGAAACACAGCTATGAACTCCAGGAATCCCAGGTTAAGAATATTAAAAATAGCGCCTGACCAGGCGGTGGCGCAGTGGATAGAGCGTTGGACTGGGATGCAGAGGATCCAGGTTCGAGACCCTGAGGTCGCCAGCTTGAGTGCGGGCTCATCTGGTTTGAGGAAAAGCTCACCAACTTGGACCCAAGGTCGCTGGCTCGAGCAAGGGGTTACTCCATCTGCTGAAGGCTCACGGTCAAGGCACATTTGAGAAAGCAATCAATGAACACCTAAGGTCTCGCAATGAAAACTGATAATTGATGCTTCTCATCTCTCTGCGTTCCTGTCTGTCTGTCCCTGTCTATCCCTCTCTGACTCTCTCTGTCCCTGTAAATAAATAAATAAATAAATAAAATAATAATAAAAATAGCTAATCTTTACTAAGTGCTTACCTTGTGCCAGATGCTTTATATGTATGACCTCATTTATTTCTCACAACTACCCCCAGAATAGGTATTATTATCTTGTTTTATAGATAAGAAAGTTGAGGTCGAGACAACTTCAGGAAGAATCCAAACTGTGGATTTGGATTTAAATCTAGGGATGTCAGAAGGTGCATCCCCTAAGCTATACTGTCTGCTTTAAATACATATATATCATTCTTTATGGATATAAATTTTATATAATATTATTTTATAATTAAAATATGTAATATTTTTCTCTTATGAATCCCAATGATATTTCTAAAAAGTAAGTAAATAACAACTCAGGGCAGTATGATAAAACAAAACAGATTTCAAACATTATCCCACATGCTCTAAAGGATTCCAATTCTCCTCCTGATATGTATTGAATCACCAGAGTTTTATTTTCACAGAACAGGAGCAGCTTCACAGTACCTTCACTGAAGGTACTAAGGAAAGAAAGAAACAACGGGATTAAGGATCCCTGAGCCCAGGAACGAAGGAGTGTGTCCTACCACTCATGAGCTGAGAGGCTGATCTAAGAGGAAAAGCAATTTTCAGTCTTAGAAGTAGACGGGCCATTCCAAGCACTGGACTTGAAAGTCAGAAAGCCTAGACTCAAGTTTATTAAACTATATGTGGTATAAAACAGTACTTTCATTTTTTAGCAACTGTGTTTTCAACCACTAAAATTAATACCTGTTAATGTGGACTGTCATGTATAGAAAACACAAGGAATTAAAACCATTTCTGTGCCTCATGCTAAACTTCCCAGAGGAATTAAAACCATTTCTGTGCCTCATGCTAAACTTCCCAGAGAAAGACAAATTGCATAGGTACTCCAACTTCCCCATCCTTAAAGGCTGGGTGTTCTGATAGGAAGACAGAGAGAGCCCAAAGGATGAAAAGCATAAAAGGCAAGGGAGCTGGAGAGTCAGCGGTATTCACTGGCAGCAGCGAATCAGAGAAGAGGAGACAGAACCACCGATATCCAGCACATGTCTTCCGACAACCCTTCCCTATGTATCCTCCCTGCCCTGTAACTTCTTCCCTTGAGTTCCACTTGCATCATGAACTCATTAGGCTTAATTGATTAAGAGCTAGTCAAAATAAGATCTACAGATTCCAGGACCCAGCCTGACCTTGATACAGGTGATGCACGCCAGGGTCTCCTTGTGAATCTGGGACTCCTGAGGTACATTTTTTTTTTACAGAGACAGAGAGAGAACCAGAGATAGGGATGGATAGGAACAGACAGACAGGAACGGAGAAAGATGAGAAGCATCAATCATCAGTTTTTCGTTGCAACACCTTAGTTGTTCATTGATTGCTTTCTCATATATGCCTTGACCGTGGGCCTTCAGCAGACCGAGTAACCCCTTGCTCAAGCCAGCGACCGTGGGTCCAAGCTGGTGAGCTTTTGCTCAAGCCAGACGAGCCTGCGCTCAAGCTGGCGACCTCACTCAAACCTGGGTCCGACGCTCTATCCACTGCGCCACCGCCTGGTCAGGCCTGAGGTGCATTTTAACTTTAAAACATGTTCAGAACACATGAGACAAGTCTTTCCATGGAAGGCATTCAGCTGAAAATCTCTCCTTTTAGTACCTAAGACTTGACTGCCTAAGATGTAATTATGAAACAAAAATGCTACTTTCAGAAGCCACATCCTCAATTCCACTGCATATCCCTGTACAGTATATTCTTACCCCCCACTATCTTCTCCTGGAGCCAGATGTGAGAAAGGACAAGTCCATGCCATCCACATCCTTGGCACAGCTCTGAGGAGGCCCTTCTCCACACCCTTTGACTGGGCGATGTGGATCACAGCCCTCCAATGGGAGGTGACAGGGACAGATAAGGTTCTTGCTATAACATGCCGATCTATTTCTGCCTGCCTTCCCAACGCTGGTTAGCAAGGAGTCTCAATGTAAAGTGATGTGCAAGAAACTCTCAAAATAGATTTTGAGATTAAGGTCAAAATCCAATATTTTCTTTCTTACTGACCAAGGGTTAAGGACATGTGTGAGATTTCTCCCTCTCCCCACCTCCTCTCTCTCTCTCTTCTCTCTCTCTCATATGTGCATAGCATTTAACCCTACTTGCTCAAAAGAGCAAGTAACAATATTAATAACATATTCAATAAATTCTACCATTATGATGACTGCTCTCTGAGTCATCACAAAATTGCACTGATCACTATCTGTTAGCATGTGGAACACTACCGGTGTCTACACTTAGGCAGAAATGCATAGACGTCATCAGTATACTTGTTGAGAGAGTTTATAGTCTACCTGAAGAAGTTCACATGTCTATCAGAATGCAAGAAGTGAGAAATACTTGGAATACCATCGAGACCTGGCTATGATGATCCATTTTAAACTACCTTTAAACTGGTTCTGATGAGAATTTTAATAACATTACCTAATGTAGAATAGCATAATGGGGTTATTTTATATCTGTCTCTTAATTTCCATACCACAATTTTTGTCATTAATACATTAATAAACAGTTACGTAGTTAGCAGAGCAATATTAGTTTTTACAAGAAAAAAGACAAATATAGTCTGCAGCATGGTCACAGCACGGGGCACTAGGAGAAGAACTCAGTCCGTCAGTGTCGTCCCAATACGCCATGGCTGTGGGGTTGATCCCAAGTCAGGGCACATATAAGAATCAACCAATTAATGCATAAATAAGTGGAACAACAAATCAATGTTTCTCTTCCTGTTTCTCTCTCTCTCTCTCTCTCTCTCTCTCTCAAATCAATAATAATAAAAAGAATACTGGACTTGTAATCAGATGATAGAACTTCACATTCTGAGGCCAAAACTTCTATCTGCAGGTAACACTGTTTGAATTTCATTTTCATCATTTATTAAATGCAGTTAAATACTCACTTTGCTACCTCCCAGGTCTCTGTTGAAGACCAAATGAGGATTTATTTGTGAGGAAATACTGTGGAAATTGTACAACGCTGCTAACATATGAGTCATTGTCTTTGTCAGCGCTCTCTCGGGACTGCTGAGGGCCTTCCAGAGGTTAGCCACTTATAAAATTTTCAAAAAAAGATCTAGTTGTCAGAACGGACCAACTCCACCAAGCTAATTTTAAACAGTGTACTCCTGATGATCAACTTACCTCGATGGAGAGAAAGACTGTTCAATTCCTGGGATGTAAATTCACAGACACAGACAAACAGCCTCTCTCCCTCTTTTAGGCTGGGAATGGTCAAAACTTCCACAAAACTACTGGGGAACTGTCCTGAAAATAAAAGAAAACATTTCCAATAATGAAATTTCTTTTTATGTCTGTGTACCAGGATATAAATCTTTTTTCAGGTCCATTTATGAGGCCCAATTAAAAACTGATGGAGTAAGACACAGAGAATGCAATTCGATAAGCATTTACTGGGTGTCACTCTATGCAAGGCACACTGCAGAGGGAAAAACAAGGAAGACAGTCTGGGCCCGCGAAGATCTGAAAATCTAGTTCAGACATAAACAAAAATTCAATTCTAAAATCTAGTGTCACAACATAGGTACACAAGTTGCTACAGGATTTCAGAGATGGGAGAGAATGAATCAGGAAGAACATGAAAAAGCAGAGTCTAAAGATGGGAAGGGTTTCAAAAGGTAGTGGTAGAGAGATACAGCCTGTAGCTGGAAAGCATCATGTTTAACTGATTCTACCTTCTAAATATCGCTGGTATCCGTCTACCCCCCTCCAGACCCACCGCCTTGGTGCAAGCCATCAGCAGCTCTCACCGAGATCATGGCAACAACCTCCCATCCTGCCTCCCCGCTTCCAGTTCTGCCCCTTTTATCATCCTTCCTCTGCAGCTGTGAGCTCCTAAAAATCTGATAAAAATATTTTTTAACATTAATAACTCTCTATTTAAATGTTCCAAGGATCCCAAACACCATTTAAAAATAAAAACTGCAAAGCTCTTTATTTAATAAAAGACATAAAAACCTCATAATGTGCCTGACCAGGCGGTGGCGCAGTGGATAGAGTATCGGACTGGGATGCGGAGGACCCAGGTTCAAGACCCCAAGGTCGCCAGCTTGAGCGTGGGCTCATCTGGTCTGAGCAAAGCTCACCAGCTTGGACCCAAGGTCGCTGGCTCCAGCAAGGGGTTACTCGGTCTGCTGAAGGTCCGCGGTCAAGGCACATATGAGAAAGCAATCAATGAACAACTAAGGTGTTGCAACGCGCAATGAAAAACTAATAATGATGCTTCTCATCTCTCTCCGTTCCTGTCTGTCCCCGTCTGTCCCTCTCTCTGACTCACTCTCTGTCTCTGTAAAAAAAAAAAAAAAAAAAAAAAACCCTCATAATGTGAATCACAGTTCCCGATGCAGATTTTACTCTGACAAAGTTTATTTTACTCTTTATTACAAAGGCGCAGAAATCATCTGAGACCTCAGATATCTACCCTACAGCACATTAATGTTTCACTACTATTGTGCAACTTAATACAAATATCCAAGCTCATAGTACAGTTTTCCAATAACTCATCAGGAAATATAGTCTTTCTACAAATAATTAAGAGAAACACTGGACTTGAAGAGCAATATAGGCATAACAAAGGGGACCTGAAAATTTCTGCAAGGGTAGTTATATTTCTTGGCAGAAGTTATCATTTTAACTGTGAACACTGACTACCTACAACCAGCACACTGTGCCCAGCTCTGTCAAAGAACAAAGGGAAATGAGCAACTTCTTTTTTTCTTTTTAAAGGTTCAGATTCTTTATCAAATTTTGGGAGTGACATTGGTTAATACAATTATATAGGTTTCAGATGTACAATTCTATAAAACATCATCTGTAGATTGAACTGTGCGTTCACCACCCCAAGTCAAATCTCCTTCCATCACCATTTATCTCCTGCATAACCCTATTCTACCTCCGAGCAACTTCTAACAAGCTAAAAAAATACTTTTTGTAAGCTCTGTATGAAAGCAGTAGTGAGCTCATTTATAGATGATGCTATCATTCCATCAGTTTTCAGTCTTTAGAGATATTATGGCCCTGGCTAGTTGGCTCAGTGGTAGAGCATCGGCCAGGTGTGTGGAAGTCCCAGGTATGATTCCTGGTCAGGGCACACAGGAGAAGTGACCATCTGCTTCTCCCCGCCCCCCTCTCTTTCCTCTTTCTGAAGCCATGGCTCAAATGGTTCAAACAAGTTGGCCCTGAGTGCTGAGGATGGCTCCATGGCCTTGCCTCAGGTGCTAAAATAGCTCAGTTGCTGAGCAATGGTACAGCAGCCCCAGATGGGCAGAGCATCGCAGGGTAAGGGGCTTGCTGGGTAGATCCTGGTTGGTGAGCATGCAGGAGTTTGTCTCTCTGCCTCCCTGCTTCTCACCCTCTAACTTAAAATATACGTAGAGGGGAAAGACAGGCAGCTTTAATACATTTGGGCCAACCATGGATCTAGAAAAAGTGAACAGGCTGCATCACACTCCCTTTAATAAGCGTTAAAAGAAGACAGCCAGAGAAAACAAAGTGGAGAAAACCTTATGTTCCATCAACTAGAGATAAAAACTGGCAGTGAAAGGCCATGGCAAACAGAAGGGGGGTTCTGAAAAGAGGAATAATGCATATCTTCAGAAGAGAAATAATGATGCTGAATACAAGGGATAAAAAGGGGAGGCAAGGGATGGGGAAGAAACGAATAGAAAACTGGGCGGCGGCCCTGATATCTAACCATTGCAATCTTTTCAAGGAACCATTAAGGGGAGACAGAATGATAACAGACATTCTCTCCTTGCTGGCAGAAATCACAGTAAATAATACATATGGAAAACACAGAAAGATTCTGAAGTTCATTGACTTGGGCTTCCCATTCAAGCTTTCTTTTCAATATGGAAAGAAGGGAGGGCTTGAGGTCCATTTTGTACATGAAGAATTATGAGCCTCTTACCTGTAACATCCTCTTTCTTTCCTAAAAGCCAAAATTCATCCACCACTGCCAACACCTCAATAATATCTCCCACAAAGAGCGGCAGTTCTTCTGATACGCTAGGGCAGAAGTCAAAGATGGCTCGAACCACTGAGCCAGCCTCCATGTTTTCTAACCTGAAGAGAAAGGCCAAAATAAATAAATATTTAAGACAATGTAACATAGAACATATAGAGCATGACAAAGCTTAAAATATAAAGATACTTCTACTAAGGTCAAAGCTAGGCAAATAAAAAACTATACTTAAAAAATTAAAGGAGTCTAATTTATTTATATTAAAAATTATAATTTCCTCATACATTTTTTATTTGATTCTCAAAGTCATTCTGGAATTGAACCAAAAAAAGTGAACTATACCTGCAAGTTATAGAAAAACAGAAAGACTTGGGAAATATGGACTTTTCAATATGCGTGAAGAGGGCAATCAGGAAATGAACATTTTTCAAGTACCAGGAAACAGGGTATTTTTAAAATACGGTATTTAAAAAGTAGGGATTTTTTTTTTTTCCCCCTGAAGCTGGAAACGGGGAGAGACAGTCAGACAGAATCCCGCATGCGCCCGACCCGGATCCACCCGGCACGCCCACCAGGGGGCGATGCTCTGCCCACCAGGGGGCGATGCTCTGCCCACCAGGGGGCGATGCTCTGCCCCTCCGGGGGGTCGCTCTGCCATGACCAGAGCCACTCTAGCGCCTGGGGCAGAGGCCAAGGAGCCATCCCCAGCGCCCAGGCCATCTTTGCTCCAATGGAGCCTTGGCTGCGGGAGGGGAAGAGAGAGACAGAGAGGAAGGAGGGGAGGGGGTGGAGAAGCAAATGGGCGCTTCTCCTATGTGCCCTGGCCGGGAATCGAACCCGGGTCCCCCGCACGCCAGGCCGACGCTCTACCGCTGAGCCAACCAGCCAGGGCTAAAAAGTAGGGATTTTAAATATGGCACTTCATTTATTCCCCATAACCATCTTAGAAATTAGGCTCCTGAGGCTGAGCAGGTTAGAAAGCCGATGTGTCCAAGCTCAGAGTCAGTTTAGAGCAGCAGGGCCAAGTCTGAGACAGGGCATCCAACTACTACCTCCTGAGATTGTGTCTGGAGGAAAAAAGGAACATGATGTAAAGAACAGCAACAGGACCGTGCCTCAATGGCTGAGATCTCAAACATACTGAAAAAGTAAAAATTCATAAAAAAAAACAAAAATGGGCTATGCGAATGGCACTTCCAGACAATTTTTTTTATACTTTTTTTTTTTTTTTTTTACAGAGGCAGAGATAGACAGGGACAGACAGACAGGAACAGAGAGAGATGAGAAGCATCAATCATCAGTTTCTCGTTGTGCGTTGCGACTTCTTAGTTGTTCATTGATTGCTTTCTCACATGTGCCTTGACCGCGGGCCTTCAGCAGATCGAGTAACCCCCTGCTGGAGCCAGCGACCTTGGGTCCAAGCTGGTGAGCTCTTTACTCAAGCCAGATGAGCCCGCGCTCAAGCTGGCGACCTTGGGGTATCCAACCTGGGTCCTTCCGCATCCCAGTCCGACGCTCTATCCACTGCACCACCACCTGGTCAGGCCAGACAAGATTTTATACACTACACCAGCTCAAGGATGCGTTTTTGGTTCAAAGCCATCATGGCCCAATCTTACATAGTATTCTTGTACTACCACCATGCCTGTGCTATAACAAGATGATGTGTCCGTTACTTTGACATATCTGGTCAGGGAGCCTAAGTACATATTTATAAGCAATAGAAACGGAGGAAATAAATAGAGGGCATATGCCCGCCTGTAAACATTCAGCCATGATTAGCTACATGTCTTCCTGGGTCTTTCATGTCCAGACCCCAAGTCTATTTTTCTTTACTTGTCAAATATTCATTTGGTGTTGGGACAGATGAGGATTCTAACTTTCATCATAGAACTACAATCACATCAAAAAGCACTAACTGCCTAATTACGAAAAAAGAGATGGTTCTAGCTATTAAGTTTATAATCTAAAAAACAATGATATGGACAAACACGTCAAGCATATGATAAATAGTTCAGTAGATTAATTCAGAGTACTGATAAGATTTTCATAAATCTTGCATAATATATATTTTGCAACACAAACATTACATATTTAATTTGTACTTCTGAGTAAAAACTTAACATCTTTGTGTTACTGGGACTTTTTCTATAATGACATGACTTGGGTCTATAGTGGAAAAGAGAAGTGGCTAGTAACATTTCCCACATCCCCTGCCCTCTCCTACCACATATTTTCTTTAAGAATAAAAAACAAAACACTAACTATAATCATACACCAAGGAGGCAGCATAATGTGAATGCAGAGTATGAGGCTTCCAGAGTCAGAGACCAACGTTGAAACCCCAGCTCCACTATTTATTAGCTATTTCACCTTGGACATATTACTTAAATAAGCCCTCTAGGCTTTAGTTTCCTTATTCAAAGAAATGGAGATAATCATACTTTCATATCATCAAGAGAATAACAATAATGATAAAATAATGATAATAATAAAATAATCATGCCTAATATTTAATGAGGATTTACTATGTGCCATTCATTGTATTATGTACTTCCTTCACTGAGTCTTCACAACAACCTGATTATATATTATTAGTTCCTATTTTACATGTGAGGACACAGGTTCAAAGAGGTGATGTCATCTGGCCAAGGTGACACAGTAAGTCAGAGATAGAATTCGGAACTCAGATCTGTCTGTCTCCAAATCCTAGGGCAGGGCTGGTACAATAGGAGCGCCATAAATGTTAGCAATTATTACTACACAATCATTTCCATAATCAGCTACAAGCTCAAATCTGTGTCACTGATAGGGAATCACTAGAGAATACTATTTCAAGTATATAAACACTACAGACTTTACCATTTCAACATGTCAAAACTTGGTTAATTTGGACCATGCTTAAAAATAGACACAGTATGTATCTCTGCTTTTTTCAAAGGAAGACACTACACATGAGTTACTCTTTGGCCGATGGCTGCGAGTTCATTATGAAAACCATACATTACTGTACCTTGTTGTAACATGTAACACCAGTACTGTAGGTCTTTCTCTTTTAATGGCAGCCTTCCCTCTGCTATCAGTTTATCTCCTCTGTCAACTTTTCCAACCTCTTCCTAGATGGCTGTTTATAATCTACTGGGTAGGGGAGACCATACATACACCGCCAAAAACATCAAACGTTCCCAGAAAAATAAAAAGTAAACAAGCCCTAAATGAGAGGCCAACAAACTCTTCTGTGGTGGTAAAATACATGTGTTAGTGCTAGAGTTTTTCAACAGTTATTTTTTATGTGCTCTGAGGCCCTGTTCTTAGTTTCTGGCTGTCTTCCAAAGGGCTGAAGTTGCCAGATGTCCGATTTCCACATAAGGGTGATGGCATAAATATTTTTTTCTAAAACAAACATAATATTTTGTAAACCTCTTAGCCATTTTTACATCATTAAAACAACTCAAGATTGGTACAAGGATATTATTTTCCTCCTACTACATTTTCTCAAATTCCATTTCACTCTCATATTAAATATATACCTTGTTATCTAAAATACCAAGCAAAGCCCTTGCCAGATAGCTCAGTTAGTTAGAGCATCATCCTGAAGCTCAGAGGTCGTCAGTTTGATCCCTGCTCAGGGCACATACAGGAACAGCTCGATGCTCCTGTCTCTCTTTCTCCCTTCCTCTCTTGCTGAAATCAATAAATAAAAATGTAAAAATAAAATAAAATACCAAGTAAAGAATTGGTATAAACCCTGTAGGATTACTTAGAGAGCTACTCTATCACACCGACGAGTAACCTTTGCCATCTGAAAGAGTTAAAGCTTCTCCCTGAGAACTTCTTCGCTTTACCAGAAAATGACTCAGAAGCAGAGGAGGGTCTGGCTCAATAAATTCTTTTACTGACTGACCTCCTACCCTATTGGAATGAGTGTGTAATCGTCAAGGGATACACACCCTGGAAGGACGCTGAAGTCACAGCCTGGCTGAATGACAGAATTCATGCAAGAGACCAGAAAGGATATCTTAATGTCCTCTGTTTTACATGGAATAGCGTGAATTTCATCTCAGTCTTCTCTGTTCATAGAATACACTATGAAAAGCCACTATAATTGTTCCTATCTGGCTCATTTTAGAAGCCTGAACATATATTTTGAAACAATCATAAACAGCTTATATAAGCTGTTCCACCAACTCCAGATGGAAGTCGAAAGAAGTACAGAGGAAACCAGAGCACAGATGGGCTTGAGAGAAAGCAGAGGAAAGAACTGCCTACGCGGCATGGTGTCACAGACGTCAGAAGTCGGCTGTGAAAACAACACTTTCTTCTCTCACTGCATGTCCACGTTTGCAGAGTCACTCTGTGCTGGAGCTATAAAGACCCTTAATTCTTCACCCTGTAGAATGTGAACCTCTATAAGGAAAGAGACTTTCGTATGTTTTGTCCACTGGTCTACAGCAGTGCTCAGCACATGCAACACACTCAAATATTTGGTAGCAGAGCATTTATTGAACTTTAGAAAAATATATGAAACCCTTCATAGCAAAATCTTTCCTTCCACTTTTCTAAAATTAAATCATTTCTTCTCCACAAATACTTTTACTTTCCAGCTTGCAAAACAGTGTCATATAAATCTTCCATATCAAACATTAAAATCTTTTTTTTTTTTTTCTGAAGCTGAAAATGGGGAGAGACAGACAGACTCCCGCATGCGCCCGACCGGGATCCACCCGGCACACCCATCAGGGGCTGACACTCTGCCCACCAGGGGGCGATGCTCTGTCCCTCCGGGGCGTCGCTCTGCCGAGACCAGAGCCACTCTAGCGCCTGGGGCAGAGGCCAAGGAGCCATCCCCAGCGCCCAGGCCGTCTTTGCTCCAATGGAGCCTTGGCTTCGGGAGGGGAAGAGAGAGACAGAGAAGAAGGAGGGGGGGGGGGGGGATGGAGAAGCAAATGGGCGCTTCTCCTGTGTGCCCTGGCCAGGAATCGAACCCGGGTCCCCTGCACACCAGGCCGACGCTCTACCACTGAGCCAACCGGCCAGGGCCCAAACATTAAAATCTTAGACTTCTCCACTTCATCCTCTGCAGCTGGCAGATGGTACACTAATGGCAACAACTATCATTTGAGAACCTAAAACATGCCGGACACTGAGCTAGGAGCTTGTATCATCACTCCACTGCAAGGTAGGGACCAAGGCACGAGAGTCAGGGCGCATGGGTTCAAATCCCAGGGCTATTGATATGCAATATACTTAACTCTCTAGTTAAGCCAGAACCAGAGCTCAGATGTGTTTGCCTCCAATGCCCATGTTATTTTTACTATAAACATTGCTTCTCTTAAATCTTAATTGATTCTTCCTTCAAAATTTTCTAGACTTTCATTTTCGTCTCTTTGGTTCTCCAAAATTTTATTACAAAAAGTTTCAGTGAATTGAAAAAAATTTTACACCCATCTCTGAGATTCCACTATTTATATCTTAGAGCAGTTGCTTTAATCACTTATCGTCTTATAATTTTATCTGTCAACTCATGTTATTTTTGATGCATTTCAAATAGTGTTTTATTTTATTTTTGATGCATTTAAAAATAAACCACAGACATTTCCCCTGTACTTCAGCATGTCCATCTTAACTAGAGTTGATTACTTGTTTATAGAGTTTTTCTGAAAGTACCCTTTCCTCTCTTCTTGGCCAAAGATATAATATTGGTCAGTGAACCTGGTTAATCTTTTAAACCATTAATTTTTGTTCAGTTGCTTAAGAATTTACAAGACCTTTGTATTTGCACCTATTCAACAAATATTTATCAAGTTAAATGGAGTCAAATTCCTATGTAGGCTAAGATTTTGGCCCTGGTGCGTAGGCTGATCATCTGATGACCCTTTAACCCAGTATTCTTTAAACGTTTACTCTCTAATCCTGTTGGTGGCTGACAAGAGCATTTAGACTCTCCTCTATTGTCCTAAGGCTAAGCAACCAGACTCTTATCCCAAAGTACCTACCCCACACAGGAAAAAACAAAACCCAGCAGATAGCCTGACCATTGACCACTAATCTTTTTTTTTTCTTTTTTAATATTTTATTTATTGATTTTTTTAGAGAGAGAGTAGTGAGAGAGAGAGACAGAGAGAGAGAGAAGGGGGAGGAGCAGGAAGCATCAACTCCCATATGTGCCTTGACCAGGCAAGCCCAGGGTTTCGAACCGGCGACCTCAGTGTTCCAGGTCGACGCTTTATCCCACTGTGCCACCACAGGTCAGGCCAGACCACTAATCTTAGAAGGAGATTCTTAGGCTGATTTTAGAGAGAGACTGCCTGGATTATAAACTATAATTGGTCTTGGAGGGGTATAAAAATACTATTATATCAGAGACTAAGACAATCTAGCCAAGAACCCTTTTTAATTCAGATTTTCTAAACTTGTCTGGCACAGTACCCTTTTTTTTAGGTCAAACTTCAAATGTTTTTAAACCATATCTTACCCCACTTACTCATACATAGTCCTCAGTGCAGTGCTACCCAATCAAAACACTCTCCGCTTCATAAAGCTCTGTCCTGTTCAGAACCTTTTTGTTTATTTGCTATTTCTTTTGTCCATGGGGGGGGGGTGTCTTCCTGTCTTTCCACACATTTAAATACTCCCCACTCTCCACTTCCTCCAGTGATGGCCCCTCTCCTCCCCAACCCTCCTCGCCATTCATGTCTCAGCTCCTACAAGCCTTACCTCAGCCTGTAGATCTGTGAGACATCACACTGCACATGTCGAAGGTAAAACCATGAGAGTAAAGGTATTCATACTCAGAAATAAAATAACATTTAAAAATGTGAATCATGCAACCCAAGAGTCCTTTTTTTTAAAAAGATTTTATGTATTCATTTTAGAGAGGAGAGAAAGAGAGAAGGGGGGAGGAGTAGGAAGCATCAACTCCCATATGTGCCTTGACCGGGCAAGCCCAGGGTTTCAAACCTGCCACCTCAGCATTCCAGGTCGATGCTTTATCCACTGCGCCACCCCAAGAGCCCTTTAATAGATGAATGGATAAACAAGATGCAATGTATACATATCATGAAATATTATTCAGCCTTTAAAAGGACAATCTGACACATGCTACAACAGGAATGAACCTTGAGGACATTATGCTAAGTCACAAATAGACTAACACTATCTATATAATTTCACTAACATGAGGTGTCAAGAGTAGTCAAGTTCATAGAAACAAAAAGTAGAAGGGTGGTTACCAGGGGGCAGGGGAGGGGAATGGGTCCAGTTTCAGTTCTGAAAATGGTCGGTGGTGAGGGCTGCACAGCAATATGAATGCACTTGATGCCAGAGAAATGTACCCTTACATCGGTAAAATGGTCAATTCTATGATATATGTTTATCACAATAAAAAGATTTTTCCAAATGTATGTCATAAAATGTAAGAGGATATAAAAGAAGGTCTGGGAAACTTCAGTAATGTTTAAGAAGCAACATATCTACAAGTTTGGACATACTTTACTAAATATCTCCTGAGATCACAAACTATAAACATTTACCCTGCCACAAACTATAAACATTTACCCTGATAGATTTGTTATCAAACAACAAAACAAGTCATATCCAATGCAGCCTTTAGAGAAGAGGTCTGAACCTGGGACAGACTGAGGACCCTGAATGACAAGCAGGTGCTGTCTCCCACTTCCTCTCCCAGGTCTGTCCCCCACACTCCCCACCCTGGCCCCCAAGAACCACACCGAGGCTCTGCCCGGTCTCTGGCTTCCAGCTGGGCTCAGACAATGGGTGACCCCAGCAGGAGGTCTGAAGGTAGAGGGCGGTGAGGCTGAGGCATTTAATCCCCTGGTCCCGTCATGCTGGGCTGTGAATTGGCTACTTAGTTCTACTAGAGGCCACAGCTACTTCAGAAGGCCCCCCACAAACAGCTCCTCCCCTGAGTCAGGTAACCACCGGTTCCCTGGCCCTCAGGCCTGGGGTGGCTCTCTTGCTAGCTCTGGGGTACAGTATAATTCTTTGTTATTTCCCTCAAAATTTGTCCATTCCATTTTAAGTAGGACCTCCTCAAATTACCCAATTTTGGTCTGCCTTCTACAGTGTGCTGGGCCCCTGGATGGATACATGCCCAAAAGGATTTTTGGGATTTATGAGAACCATCCTTGAAAACAAAATAGGGAGAGTATAGGAAACTACAAAGTTAGTTTCCTAAACCTACCATTCTAAATCTAGGCAAGAGACAGAGCTAGAGATACACATATCGAAGGCTTTAAAAAGTATATATTTAGAAAAATACTGATGCCTGGGTCGCCCTCTCCCCAAACTACCCCCACTTTTGATGAGTTTGTTCCATAGGACTCAGACTCTAAATTCCCATTGTGAAATTCTGAGCAGTCTATTATGCCACTAGAAAAGTAGGGTACAAAGTGCGAGAGATGAAAAAATTTACTATATTCTTTCAGAAAGCAATAATGACATTTTCTACATTCTTCTTAATATTTCCAATTCATAACAAGTCTAAATCCAAGACTCCCAGAAAAAACATCTGGAGGGTTCCGTGTCATCTGCTCCCACAGAGCGTTGCTGGGGGCAGGGGTACCTCCACCCACCTGAGGGGCCGGGGGGACGTGCTCTTTGCGGGGACTCTGCAGTATGGCTTCCTCCAGAGGAACATGCTTTTGTGAGCTTTGGGAAATTTCCATGTCTTGGAACTGAAATCTCCAGAAAACATTATCTTTTGGGAATGGGAATCCATTTTTAAAATTTCAAGCCCTAGCAATGAGAATATTTAATCACAAGAAGAACAGCATAGTTTTCTTATTCTTGACAATATAGGGCTAAAAAGAAGTCACTTTCCTTCATGTGATAGGATAAAAGGTGTCATAAAATGAAGCCTAAACTTTTTCAGGAAGGAAATGTGAAAAGCTAGGAAAACAGCATTTCCTCCTCTGGTTTGTGTCACTGGAGCTCATTTTGGACAGAAGGTCAGCAGTCACTAACAGGTAATTACTCTGAGAACTTGCAGCGGGTCAAGAGGAAGAGAAGAACTCATCTGGACTGTGCTCCCCACCCCTCCACCCCCCAGGCTGAGGAGTGAGGCTTGGGCCCAGTGTCCTCCTCCAGCCTCTTCAGCCTACCCCCGCCCTCCTGATGACAGCAACACTGATTCATGTCCTTCGGTTAAACAGGCTACGGAATGTAGGACTGTAAGAGAAAATGAAAGCCTGTCTGTCTTACTTAGGTGGGATGATCTGAGAAATGAGGGAAGAAAAGGAAAGGAATCTGCTCTCATAAACTGTCTTACAATGTATATTAGATTTTGCTTCTTTCAAACGTTCCAAGTTGGAAAGCAATAACTGCAACAGACGGAACAAGATGTACATCAGAATTTCTGCCAGTTATGGATGGTCCCATTGGTCCTTTTCAGAATTTAAACTGAACAGCTCTTAATTAAAACACCCAAATACATATATATTTAAACTAAGGAAGTTTCAAGATTGACTCTTATGGTATAGCCGTTTTCACCAACATAAGGATTCTACCCTTACCTCCCACCCCAACATTAAGGTGCTGCTTTTAAAAAATTTGTTTATGAACCTCTACATCAATTTTGTCTTTTGATGAAACTACACTAGTGGAGGAAGTTTCCAAGACCTACCAAATTTTAAGAAATTGACAGTAAAGAAACATGTTCAAATGGGGTAACCTAAGAGTTCCTTAAATACTCTCTCAGATTCACATTTCTGATTCATGAATCTCAATTACGGAGGAAATTTAAGAATCACTGACTCATAAGTAAATACGTTGGACATGTCTGAGCTAAGCAGCTTAGTGACACATTAACACTAACAGCTTCCCTACACTGCACATGTAATACATGCCCAGATAATTCATACGATAGCAGTTGCAGAAGTGCAGAGTCAGGTAAAACTCTAAAATGAAACTTTAGGGTGAGGCTGCATCTAGCAAGGAGCCCAACACGTGAAAACAGGCAGCGCTTCAGACAGTTTCCAGGAGAGGCCAAGAACATTTACTAACCCAGGGTTCCAAGCTAGGAGGATAAATGTTACCGAGATCCGGCGATAGGCATCTTGTTTCTTTTCCTTATCTGTTTGAAGTACGTACAAGCTAGTTTTTTCTGCTAAAGAAGATTAAAAAGGACAGGGGGAGTGTCTCTGCCCTTCAGCCTCTCTTACAGTATTAAAGAATTCTTGGTATTTTAGAAGACTCAGGAAAGGAATTCAGAAAAGTAACAATTTGGAGGAAAAAAAATAAAGAGAAAAAAAACAACTGTGCAATTAGAGTTTAAAATAACTCCATCCTCAGGGTGGTGATTTAGATCATTTTAAGGAGCACCAACATCCAAGCACCTGGAAAACAGGGACCAGTAGCTTTATACAAACAAATGACAAAAACGAAAACTTGCCATTTATAGAAACTAGAAAGGAAACTTGGAAGGCAAATGTTTACACGGAATCTTCCAGTTTCTATTCAAGATGTACCAGAGAGTTCTGCCCAGACACCGCAAGCCCAATGAATTGAATGGAGGATTCCTCAGAAAGTGTCATGACAAGAATTTAATGTCTTGGATCAGGATGTTCAAACCTAAAATTCAACAATGAAAAGGTTCACCTGATATAAAAGAGATCTCTAACAGAAGAGAAGAGGCAGCAGTATAATATAAAGAAAATAATATATTTATATGGATATCAGATATAGGGCTATTCAAATTCTCTATTTCTTCCTGTCTCAGTTTTGGTAAATTGTGTATTTCAAGAAATTTGTCCATTTAATCCAAGCTTAAATGTGCTGCATAAAGTTGTTCACAATATTCCTTTACCAACCCTTTAATATCTGTATGATCTATAATATTGGAAATTTGTGTTTTCTCTCCTTTTTTCTTAGTCTTGCTAGGGCATTATCAATTTTGTTGATCTTTTCCAAGAACCAACTTGTGCTTTTATGAAATGTCTATTGTTTTTCTGTTTTCTATTTCACTGACTTCTATTATTTTTGTTATTTCATCTTTCAACTTTAGGTTTAATTTGTTCTTTTTCTCATTCTTGTGAATACTTGTATAACAGATTTTAAACCCTTCTTACTATCTAATATAAGCATCTAAAGTTATAAATTTCCCTCTAAATACTGCTTTATCTGCATCCTAGATTCTAATGTAGGGCATTCTTTTTCATTCAACTAAAAATGTTTTCTAATTTTCCATATGATTTCTTCTTTTAACTCTAGGTTATTTATAAATAAGTTATTTACTTTTCAAATAGTTCAAATATCCAGAAATCTTTCTGTTATTAATTTCTAGTTTAATTGTGCTGTGGTCAGAAAATATATCTTGTGTTATTTTAAGTATTTTTAATTTATTGAGATGCTTTATGCTCCTAGTGAGTGCTCTATGTTTACTTAGATAGAATATATATTATGCAGTTGTTAAGAATAGACTTCTATAATTATCAGTTAGGTTAAGGTGATTGATGGCATCATTCAGATCATATATATCCTTGCTGATTTTTAGGCTTTTCCTTGTATTTTTTTTTAAATTTTTTTTGTATTTTGCCTAAGTTGGGAATGGGGAGGCAGTCAGACAGACTCCCGCATGCGCCCGACCAGGATCTACCCGGCATGCCCACCAGAGGGCGATGCTCTGCCCATCTGGGTCATTGCTCTGCCACAATCAGAGCCATTCTAGCGCCTGAGGCAGAGGCCACAGAGCCATCCTCAGCACCCGGGCAAACTTTGCTCCAATGGAGCCTCGGCTGCGGGAGGGGAAGAGAGAGAGAGGAAGGAGAGGGGAAGAGAGAGACAGAGAGGAAGGAGAGGGGGAGGGGTGGAGAAGCAGATGGGCGCTTCTCCTGTGTGCCATGGCCGGGAATCGAACCCGGGACTCCCGCACACCAGGCCAACGCTCTACCACTGAGCCAACCGGCCAGGGCTATCCTTGCTGATTTTTAAATCTATATCAGTACTGACAAAGGAGTGTTAACTCTCAAACTCATATAGGGATTTGTTTTTCTCTTTAATTCTGCCAGTTTTTGCTTCATGTATTTTGAAGCTATGTTATTAAATTGAATGTACATTAAGGATTTTTATATCATCCTGATAAATTAACCCATTTATCATAATAAAATATCCCTCTTTATCTCTGATAATGCTCCTTACCATGGAGTCTACTTTTTCTGAAATTAAAATGGCCACACTGCCTGACCTGTGGTGGCGCAGTGGATAAAGCGTCAATCTGGAGAGCAGAGGTTGCCGTTTTGAATCCCTGGGCTTGCCCAGTTAAGGCACATACAGAAAGACACTACTACGAGTAGATGCTTCCTGCTTCTCCCTCCTTTCTTACTCTCCCTTTTTCTCTCTCTCTGTGTCTCTCTCTCCTCTCTCCAAATATCAAAAAATAAAATTAAAAAAATAAAAATAAATAAAATAAAATGGCCACACCAGCTTTTTTGCTTACTATTTGCATGATATAGCTTTTTCTATTTTTTACACTTTCAATATATCTATGCCTTTATATTTAAAGTGCATCTCTCTTTATATGTGTGTGTGTGTATGTGTGTGTGTGTGTGTGTATTGGACATAAAACATTGTGTAAGTTTAAGGTGCACAACGTGATGATCTGCCTCCTGCTCAGTTAGGGTCATCCAGTTAATCTTTATTTCAGCAATTGTACTTTTCAGTCCTAGAATTTCCACTTGGCTCTCTTCAGTAGTTCAATTTCTCTGCTGATGCTCCCCATCTACTCATTCATTATGTTCATCTCTTCTTTTAAATATTGAAATATATTTATATCAGTTGTTTTAAATTCCTTGTGTGCTAAATCCATTATCTGGGTCATTATATCATGTGTTGTTTGTATTTTTTCCTCTATAGGATGGGTCACATTGTAGCATATTTCACATATTTTCACTTATTTGTATTCTAGTAATTTTCATAGCATGCTAAATATGTGAATAATCTGTTATACATGGTCTGAATTATGTTGGTTCCTTTAATGGTGTTGAATTTTTGTTTTTACAAGCCATTAAATTACTAGAAGGTCCTCTTGATCATGTTAGACTTGGTTCTATGCCATATTGGGTGAGTCTATTTTGATTTTGTATTAAAGTGTGGCCCTTATTCTAGGATGTTGTTGTCATTCCTAACGTTGTCCTATCTGGAGTCTCAGATGAATGCCTTTAAGTGACCATCAAGGTCTCTCACTAGGGCTGGTCTAGAACGCCAACATTTCTGAACACTGCACCCTAACATGTTCTATTCAGCTCTCCGGCCCACAGCAGCCACTGAGTAGCAGATCTCTCAAAGTCCTGCCCTATGCATGCTCCTGCTGAGTCAGCTCAGCCTTGGCCAAGGACTTGAGGTAAATCTGTTCCTCCTTTACCCTGTCCTACAATCTCAGCCATCGCCCTAGCCCCAACCCCTGATGTCTGTTCAGTGAGACCACTGCATCCACTTGCTCTCCATCCCTGGGCTGTAGTTGGGAAAGTGCCTCCAGGCAAAGAGCCAGGGTGACCATAGGGCTTATCTGGTGTTTCCTTTTTCTCAAGATCACATCCCTGTGCCACCTGTTCAATGCCTGAAAAAAGCCGTCTCACATATTTTTCCCAGTTTTATAGTTGTTTGGTTTACAGTAAAAGTACAAGTCTGATACCAGTTACTCCCTCAGAGACAGAACCATTTTGTAATATTTTTTATTTGAAAATGTTTCATATTAAACTTCTTGGATACATAGATTAAAACTTTTTTAACTGTCTAAATCTAAGTTTGTATATGTGAATGGTAGGTTTTTTTGTAATATTAGGAAGCAGCCATTGTAACCTAAAGACTCAGCTCTTCCAATCCCGTTTTCTAGAAACATGTCCTAGATCTAGGAATCTCTCTGATGCCACTGGGAGCAGGGAAGGAAGACGGGCTCCAATGATGCCGGAAACTAACCTTCCAACCACCAGGTGGAGGAGAACGTAGAATAGGTCAAGTATGATTTAGATAAATCAAGATATACTTAATATCTTTATACCACAGTGGTGTAATTAAAATTCATACCAGCAACACTGAATTAAAATAAGCCAAGAATCAGTGAATCACCAGAATTCACAATTTGTCCCTAATCTTCTAATATTCTTGGCATACCCTGACAATTTTCAGTCATTCCTATACCCATGTCCATTCACATCCATGTTCATGCTGGGTTCAGCTATTTCTTGTGTTTATAACATACACTCTGTAGATCAAATTGCTATTCAAAATCTTTACCTTCTTTTAATAGAATTATATGCCCATACCCTGTGCTGTATATAGTACAGTGCTTCCCACTGTGGACAGAGTGAACTTCCCTGAAACATTTTGTTGGACTTGGCCATGTGACTTGAAAAATGAAGATAACATAAGTGAAGCTTTAAACCATGTTTTCTGGTTTAGACTGTCCCCTTGTGCTCCTCTAAACTACCAGGAGAAGTCACTGTTCCTTTAGCCTGAGCTCCCAGAATGAAGACACTTGAACTTGAATGGAAACCTATAAAGTTCTGCCTGGTCCAGACTAGATCAACCAAACTGCAGCCAGTCTTCAGACCTATAAAAATAAATGCTTGTGATAAGCTATTGAGATTTTGTAGTTGTTTGCTATACAGCCAATAAAGAAAAGAACAATATAGATGTTGGATGTTTTGACTGGAGCAGCTCAGCATCTCACTCTTCCATCAAATACACATAATTCATCACCTGAGTAAATGTCTATTCTCTTTTAAGATCCAATTCAAATGATACTCCCTCTGTGAAGTCTATAAGGTGAGTCCTTATCCCCTGTATGCCCTGCAGGACAGGGATCCTTTTTGCCTATTTTATTCACTGATGTCTTTCAAGCACATAAAGCACACCTGGTACACAGAAGGGCCTCCATAAATATCTGCAGAGTGATTTAACACACTGAACTACTTAAAGTTATATATCAAAATATAATATATATTCATATCCCCAGTGATCATGCTACTCTTTCCCACAGAGCTGTACAAGGTCTCACAGGCCTAACTATCAGGTTAGCAATGTTAGACTTTGATTTTTAGGTACCTGGAAGCACCTGAAATGTTTGAGTAGGAAAGTATAATGGTCAGAATGAGAACTGGATGCAAACGACTGAGCACCCTAAATAAAGGGGAACCGAAAGTGTGTTTATATGCATATATGTGTGTGTGTGTATATATATATAATTTTTCAGATGAAGATAAAGAGTCTATTGTTTCTCTTCATACATATATATATATATATTTTTTTTTTTTTTTGTATTTTTCTGAAGCTGGAAACAGGGAGAGACAGTCAGACTCCCGCATGCGCCTGATGGGGATCCACCCAGCACGCCCACCAGGGGGCGATGCTCTGCCCCTCCGGGGCATCGCTCTGTTGCGACCAGAGCCACTCAAGCGCCTGAGGCAGAGGCCGAGGAGCCATCCCCAGCGCCCGGGCCATCTTTGCTCCAATGGAGCCTCGGCTGCGGGAGGGGAAGAGAGAGACAGAGAGGAAGGAGAGGGGGAGGGGTGGAGAAGCAGATGGACGCTTCTCCTGTGTGCCCTGGCCAGGAATCAAACCCGGGACTTCTGCACGCCAGGCCGACACTCTACCACTGAGCCAACCAGCCAGGGCCTTCATACATATTTTAAAACAGGTTTCTTGAATTATAATTCACATACTATACAATTCATTTAAAGTGTGTAACTCATAAGGTGTTAGTATATTCACAACCTTCAGAACTATCAATATTAGAACATTTTCACTATCTTGAGAGGAAACTCCATCTCCAATAGCAGTCACTTCCCATTTCCCGCAATACTCTCCCACCCACCTCCAGCCTAGGCAACCACTAATCTACTTTCTGTTTCTATAGATTTGCCTTTTCTGAACATTTCATACACTATGTGGCCTTTTGCGACTGGCTGTTTTCACTTGGCATAATGCTTCCAAGGTCTTCAGACCATTTTGAAATATGATCAGCTTAAAACATACAATATTAATTAAGAGCACACAGTACAGGGCCGGATGGCTCAGATGCATATGCTAGCTCCAACCCTTCGCATAGTTAAATGATTTGAGGCAACTTACTTAACTTCTGTGGCTTAACTTCCCCATCTGTAAAAATAGGTTTACTAACAGAACCTGCCTCATCGGGTCATAGTGAAATTTAAATGAGTAAATATATGTAAACCACTTAGACTAGTACATTACGTAAACTACACACAAGTGTTGTTATCTGCATTAATGAGAGGGGGGTTTTGGATAGATATTCTCAAAATATTTTTCATAGCTTTGGGATGTATTTTGGCATAGAATAGGTTTGAAAAGTATCCCAGGAGGGAGAAATGGGGAATGACTGTTAATGAGTATGGGTTTCCTTTCAGGGCAATGCAAATGTTCCAGATGGAACTAGACCGTGATGATGGTTGCAGAACTTTATGAATATGCTAAAAAAAATCCCACTTGGCCCTGGCCGGTTGGCTCAGCGGTAGAGCATCAGCCTGGCGTGCGGGGGACCCGGGTTTGATTCCCGGCCAGGGCACACAGGAGAAGCGCCCATTTGCTTCTCCACCCCCCCCCCTCCTTCCTCTCTGTCTCTCTCTTCCCCTCCTGCAGCCAAGGCTCCATTGGAGCAAAGATGGCCCGGGCGCTGGGGATGGCTCCTTGGCTTCTGCCCCAGGCGCTAGAGTGGGTGGCAGAGCGAAGCCCCGGAGGGGCAGAGCATCGCCCCCTGGTGGGCAGAGCATCGCCCCTGGTGGGCGTGCCGGGTCGATCCCGGTCGGGCGCATGCGGGAGTCTGTCTGACTGTCTCTCCCCATTTCGAGCTTCAGAAAAATACAAAAAATAAAAATAAATAAAAACCCCACTCAATCACACTTTATTTATTTATTTATTTTTACAGAGACAGAGAGAGAGAGTCAGAGAGAGGGATAGACAGGGACAGACAGACAGGAACGGAGAGAGATAAGAAGCATCAATCATCAGTTTTTCGTTGTGACACCTTAGTTGTTCATTGATTGCTTTCTCATATGTCCCTTGACCGCAGTGGGCCTTCAGCAGACCGAGTAACCCCTTGCTTGAGCCAGCAACCTTGGGTCCAAGCTAGTGAGCTTTGCTCAAACCAGATGAGCCTGTGCTCAAGCTGGCGACCTTGGGGTCTCGAACCTGGGTCCTCTGCATTCCAGTCCGACGCTCTATCCACTGTGGCACCACCTGGTCAGGCAATCACACACTTTAAAGGGGTGAATTTTATGGTATGTGAGTTACATCAGTTTTTAAAAATTTGTTTCTCTATTTCAGAAATTTCTATACTTCAAGCAAAACAGTGAAGCTGTACATGAATAATCTACCTTGAAAAAAGCTAGAAATCTAAATAGCTTCTGTATTCTACGCCTCCCCCTGTGAAGTTTTCCTGCACTTCATGTCTGAAAATGGTCTACACTTGTGTTTTATACCTGCTCTGCCCTAGGAATGGAGGGGAGGTAGGTAATATAGTGATTACATGGACGTTCACTGGGCAGGGCTACATAAAAGGGCTAATTTAAAAAGAGAAATAATATTTGTTATTAAATTGTATTAAGTAATAACTACATTCGTAACAGTTGAGAGCTCAGACTCAAAAGTCAGAAAGAATTAGGTGCAGTCGCTGGCTCTGCCTTTCCTCTTCACGAGCTATGTCACCTTAGGCAAGTTATTTAAACCCTCCTGAACCTTAGCTCAGTTTGCCCGTCTGTAAACCGAAGAAAATAATAGTAATTTACTTCATAGGCAGTTACGAGGATTAAATTTGAGAATGTCAGTGAAGCATTTAATACAGTTCCTGGCAAACAGTAAGCACTCAGTAAATGCTGGTATGAGAAAGGCCTGATGATAATGGAGGAGGAAAAGATGGGGGAGAGAGGGAGGGAGAGGGGAGTGGTAGGGGGGAGGCGGAGGAGGACTCCAGTCATCACCCAGACTGATTGTAACATAAATAATACAGATGAGGCAGCAACTTCTGGGAGGGACTAACTGCTCAAAACTGCTATTGTCTTCTTGAGAGGAAGGGGGAGTAATGTAATTCTGTGGTTACTGGACACAAGGACAAAGCAATTGACATCCCCCTCGACTCTAAGCTCTAAATGAGCTGTGTATTCACAACAGACCCACAAGGATTTGGCAGCAGTTTACAAACGAGATCTTTGCATATGGGTCCAAGAAAACCTTTGCCAAATGCCTTCCAGGGATAGAAGAGGGATATGAAATTAATTGATTTACTCTTCCAAAAAAATTATCCTGTACTTCTAGGAAAACCATTGGCATTACTGTTAAATCCTTCAAATGCAACAACCTTTTACAGTTTTCTTTGGGGCTTGAAATGTACATATTTGAGATTGCCAGTGTCCCACTTGACTCTTGCCATCTTTTCTTTGGGACTACTGTGATAGCTTCCCAAATGGGTACCTACCAGTTTCACCTCCCTCTGCTCCACACTGCAACTAGGATGCTCTTTTTAAATACAAAATCTCATCATTCTCTACTTCTTGAAGTTGCACAGGGCTTGCCATCCCTCGCTTGTAGGAAACCACCACTAAAACTCCTTTGTAGACCATACAAAGCCCATCATGACCTGATCCCTACCTCATTCCTGAACACTCTCTTCCTGAACTACCATACACCATGAGCTCTAGCCTCACCAAAACACTGGCAGTTCTCTGCAAGCCACAGCTTAACAATACGACACAACTACGTCTACAAACCATTTTCCAAACACATTATTTCACGTGTGTATGACGGCTACCGTAATTGGGTACGAATATGAAGTGTCTTTTTTTATTGTTAAATGATCACTGCAACAAAGAATAATCAATAAATCGCAAATCACCTCTGGTTAATATTTTTATTGTGAATAATTATATTTTAATTTTTAATCATTCGAAGTCACCAGAAAAGAATATTGGCCAAACCTGACTCCTATTTATGGACTATAAAAATGGACATATTGGTAAAATTTAACATGATTTTCATTAATTTACTATTATCAATGCCTTTACTTAAAGCAAATGTCTTTCTTAAAATAACCAATTAGTCCTGTAATAAAAGTAAAAGTAGGGTTGTAATAAACTTATTGAATGTCTTTCTCATTCTGCATTAGATTTTTAGCCTTGCTTTATTTTTATTAACCCTTTGGCTTTAAAACTAGATGAAAATGCTGACATTGAGATACTTTATTCTTACAACCTTCAAATAAGTAAATACAAACCTAGGTTCATACTTCAACAATTTTTATTCCTTCTATTTTAACATTGACTCACTACCCTGAAGAATTATCACAGCTGAATAGCAGGTCAAGGCAGCAAAACTGAAAAATAAAAGAAAACAAAACCAAAATTGGTTCTCTTCATGTCTACAGTGGTCCAGATATAATGTCTGATCAACAACTAGGTAGTAGTAGCAAAAAGAACAGGTAATATAAAACTATGGGTTTGAGAAACATAAGTATTTGTATGATGCCTCACAGCCTAGCTAGCTTCTCAAGAATACAGGACCCCAACAGGTACTACAAAAGTCTGGTTTTAATGTAAACTCATTCTCCTCTTACTTGACCCTCCAGGATTCTGTTTCCTGATAAGCAGATCTAGAGTGTAAGACAGTAATATCCCAAGGAGGTTCTGGCACTGAGCCCAGCAATCCTTAAAGAAACAAACACTGCTTAAAAGAAGAAAACCACCAGACGACTCACTTCTCAACTTGCTCCCATAACGCAAGGGAACAGGAAAATGCCTGGCCATATAGAAGTTATAAAATTCCTTCAGAGGCAAATGTTTTGAAATAGAGATGGTCTGCTGTTGATAATGTCAGTCCCTGACACCTGGGACATTTTGGAAGACTCCTCAGAAATGACCTCTGAGCCAGACTAAGCTATGTGGGTCAGTTCAACCTTTCTATTTATGGAAGCTGAGCAACTTGGAAGCTCCTGTAGTGACCGACAGGAGAAAGGGTGAGTTTACTCACCATAGGTCAATCAAGTTTTGTCAAAAGCCATTTTTAAAATTCCAGAATGTGGGAAACAAAAAGCTAGTTTTTTCAACAAATAAATGGTAATCAAAACATTAAACTTAAAAAGAAAAGGGAAGTTATGCTTAAGGGCATAAAAGCCACTTAAGAAACATTAACTAAATGCTATGTGTACAGTATACATTTCTTGGATCCCAATTCAAGCAAATTGATTGTTTAAAAAAATTGAGACAAATGGGGCAACTTTGAATATTGACTAGATTACTGATTATATTATGAAGTTACTGCTTCTTTTTTTAGATGACAATCATGGTATCATTGTCATATGTAAATAAAAGGGAATCTTTTTTATTTTTTTTAAGTGAGAGGTAGGGAGGCGGGAGGCAGAGAGGCTCCTGCCTGCAACCTACTGGGTGTTGGCAAGCCACTTACAGAGCAATGCTCTGCCCATCTGATGCTCGGCAATTGAGCTATATTTCAGTGCCTGAGGCAAGGCCATGGAGCCATCCTTAGCGCCTGGGGCCAACTAGCTCAAACCACTAAAGCCATGGCTGTGGGAGAGGAAGAGAGAGGGGTAGAGAAGCAGATAGTGGCTTCTCCTGTGTGCCCTGACGGGGAATTGGACCCGGAACTTCCACACTCCAAGCAACACTCTACCACTGAGCCCACCGGCCAGGGCATAATCAATTTTTCTTTCTTTCTTGGGTGTAATCAATCTTCCTTCCCTCTCTCCCTCCCTTCCCTCTTCCTTTTCCTTTTCTCCTTCTTCCTTCCCTTCCTTCCTTCCTTCCTCCCTCCCTCCTTCCTTTTCTTCCTTTATTTTAGTCATTAGAACAAGAAGGTCTATAAAAGGCCAAAAGGAGGTAGAATATAGAAACCAACTCAGCTTTATAAGTCTTAAACTGAGTGTTGGATACATGGATATTTGTCTTATTATTCTTTTTTCATTTTTGAATGAAACTCAGTAAAATGGGAAGAAGAAATACTCATAATTATAATTCACAATATATTTATTGCTTCCATTATTGTTATAGAAAATAAAAAGAGATCCATGTGATTAGAGCAAAAAGTGGAGACAGGGAAGCAAATTAGTATTAGTATATATGGTAGATTGGATCAGACTTGCAGGCCAGGTAGCAGAGTTTAAGATTGGTTGGGGGGCGGGGCAAAGATTGGTTTGAAGTAATGGTGGGTAAAAAGTATCCAGCCATAGAGTAACCCACGGAGGATACAGAAGCAGCAGAATCCAAAGCTCCCCCTTCTTCCGGGACGAGGCAGCAGAGCAATGCTGGGTGAGTGTGGCGTGGACTTCCGAGGGTGAATCCGAAAGGGAGCAGCGGAGACCCAGGCATTCACTTTGCCTTACACAGAGAAAACACGGTGGGCCTCGGGCATGTGCAGTCTGATAATGGTTTATACAGGATAGCATTATGGTGTGTTTGTGGCAACCTTTTTTTTAGCACTTTATACTATTAATATGATTACTTGGCCTTGCTTTATAATAAAGTGACCAGGTACACACGGAATGACTGTTCATCATGACAATCCTGAACCAGATCCAGAAATGACGGAAAAACCAAAAGGTTTCTGCTGGGAACAGGAGGAAAGAATAAACTAGAAAAGGGAGGACATGGCATGTGAGCTGGGGAGTTCAACAGCACTTGCCACATCCACTGCAACTTTTTCTGCTGATGGGACACATCCTTTATCCTAGGAGAATCACCTCATGAGAACAATGCCGTGGGTGCTGGGCCCAGAACCCATGGTGAGAACGTCAGCACTGATTATTCTCCCAGGCCCTACTCCCACCACGTGCTTGTCAGCAGCACCAACACCGGCACACCCCTTTCAGAAACCATAGGCTGAGCAGCTAAAACAGATGTAGAGGTTAGCCCTGTGGCTGGGGGGGGATAGTAACGCATACACCAGGGGTCCCCAAACTACGGGCCCCGCGGGCCATTTATCCAGCCCCGCTGCACTTCCGGAAGGGGCACCTCTTTCATTGGTGATCAGTGAGAGGAGCACATTGACCATCTCATTAGCCAAAAGCAGGCCCATAGTTCCCATTGAAATACTGGTCAATTTATTGACTTAAATTTACTTGTTCTTTATTTTAAATATTGTATTTGTTCTCGTTTTGTTTTTTTACTTTAAAATAAGATATGTGCAGTGTGCATAGGGATTTGTTCATTGTTTGTTTTTATAGTCTGGCCCTCCAACGGTCTGAGGGACAGTGAACTGGCCCCCTGTGTAAAAAGTTTGGGGACCCCTGGCATACACGGTCCGGTCCGTGTGGAAATGAGGATTCTGCTAGCTTACTGAGCCCATGTATTCAAGGAGGCTAGGAGAACTTCCTTTCCTCCCCTCTCCCTTACAGTCCCCTTCTCTGTATCACAGCGCCGCCTCTTTAAGGATGGATTTGCTTTATGGATCCATTTATCGAGGGCACACGACATGCCAGGCGCAGCTCAGGATGCTTAGGGTCTATCAGGGAACAAAATAAAGAATCCTGCCTTATAGAACTTTCTCCTTGACAGATGGGGAAGGAAGACAACTGCAGTTTACAAGGTGACAGGTGTTCCTGCAACATGAACAAAACCGAACATGGTTGGAGACTGACTCTACCAGCCGATGGGGATATTAGCTTTTGAATTCTGTCACTGGCCTCCGCCACCACTCTCCCTCACCCCTCATCACACTAGCCAAGGTGATTGGGGAAACAAGACAGTTGTGTTGGGTCTATTTCAAAGTCAAAGAAAAATAAATTACAATTATTTCTCCATACTCTTTAATTTTCTGAAAGATGAAAGCAAATGTGTTCTAAAGAAGGAAGGCGCTAACTGAGCTGACGCAAAAGTGACATCGAATAGATTTCTAGTCCCCTAAGCTAGTCTGTGGTTTGTTGGCATTTGAACTAGGACTGCTCCATATTGTGACAATGAGGCCAGGCTGTCATGCACAGTAGCTCCCTCAGGCACAGCCTGTTGGGAATTGCCAAGTAATTAGCAAGCTATTACCCAACTCCTATAAACTAATCCTATGTTTTCCCCCCAGAGGATCACTCAGAGCAAGACAAAAAAGATGTGATGATCTAACCTTGAAAAAGGGAGGGGGGTGTGTGATACAAATTATGCAGCCCAAATTTAAGTGCATTCTCCTCCTCCACAAACATCCCCCCCCCCAAAAAAAGAGCAGAGGAAAAACCCAACATTTTAACAGGGGTTTGTGCCAAACAGCAAGAGTAAAGATTTGCTTCTCTCTATTTTGCAAATTTTCTACAATGAAAAGACAGGATTTTTACAATTAGGAAAAAAACAAACCAACCACATAGAGATGCTTGAGAGCTGGCCAAAGAGATGGCCATGCAAATCAACTGCCCGACACCCTACCAGTTATGATTGCCAAAGAACTACCCACTGAACTCTTCACTACCTCATGAGATATACTTAGGTTAGATTTCTACCCAAAGTAGCGACTGATCCACAAAGTAAGAAAACCATAATCTTGCATATCTTATATTTATAATCATGCTGACAATTATAGTTATAATGCTGAATCTGGCGCTCTCTCTCATTCTTCATATCAGCTATTTAAATTCTGATTCTTAACAGCAGGAGGAAAAAGCTGCTCTAACAATGAAATAAACTTATATTGGACTCATGAGATATTTACCATAAATTTATATATATAGGATTCAAAAATATTGAAGATTTATTCCTCTTTTTTTTTTTTTGTACTTTTTCTGAAGCTGGAAATGGGGAGAGACAGACAGACTCCCGCATGCGCCCGACCGGGATCCACCCGGCACGCCCACCAGGAGGCGATGCTCTGCCCCTGGGGGGGGGGGGGTCGCTCTGCCGAGACCAGAGCCACTCTAGCGCCTGGGGAGCTTCTCCTGTGTGCCCTGGCCGGGAATCGAACCCGGGTCCCCCACACGCCAGGCCAACACTCTACCGCTGAGCCAACCGGCCAGGGCCTTCTCTTTTGCTTGAAACTTAACCTTGGCATAGGTTTAGGATTTTGACAGGCAGTCTCTGAGACATGATTCACAATAGCAACAAAACAATGAAGTATTTAGAAATTAATTTAACCAAGAATACCCACTAAACCTTTATGAAAAAAACTTTTTAAAAGGAGCATAATGTTTGCAACTAACTCAAATGGTCAAGAAAAAATATGCACAGAAATGCAGAGAGAGAGAGAGTAATAAAGCGAATATGGCAAATGCTAACGTTGGTGAATCCAGGTGAGGAATACACAGAAGCTCTTTGTACTAATCTTAGCACGCTTCTGTTAGTTTTAAATCTTTTCCAAATAAAACAAAAGTTATTTTTAAAAGTTGAGCTGAAATAAATGGGAGAGACACATTACATGCTCTTGGAAGAAATGAGTTAAAAAGATGTCAAGCCTCTCCCAAGTAACTTATAAATTCAATGCAATCCCAATAAAAACTCTCCCAAAAATAAAAGTTTGGAGGAACTTAATAAACTTATTCCAAATTTTATATAGAAAAATCATTATATGAAAAAATTATTTATTTCAGGATAGCTGAGTAAACTTCAAAATGAAGACCAGATAAAGGGGCACTTGCTGTGCCAGTCATGAGGACATATTACTAAATCAGTGTAATAAAACAGGACGATGAAAAAATAAAGCAAGAACTGACTGACAGATTAATGGACCAGGGCCCTAGAAACAGATCAGTGTATCCATGAAAGAGGGTACCACAATTCAGTGAAGAAAAGCACGGATTTTTTTTGGAGATGTTATTGGAAAAAATGGCTCATTAAATGGAGAATAATGGGACTGGATCACTATCTAGCACCACATGCAATGTGGGCTCTAGATGGATTAGAAATCTGGCTGGGACCTAGGGACAGAGAGGGACTTCTTATACAAAAGCTGACAAGCATAAAACAGTCAAGGAATTTATTTATTTGATTATATCAAAATTAAGAATTTTTCTTGGTCAAAGGACAAAAACAAAATCAATGGATGACCAATGAGAAATTATCTGTAAAGCCTAAACGTGACAAAGAGTGCCTGTCTATATTACAAAATGACTTCTACAAGTCAATGGCAACACAGATAGCAACTCCAACAGAAAATGGGCAAAGATATAAAGATAGTTAAAATCATTAATAATCAAGGAAAAAGTAAAGTAAAAGGACAAGATATCACTGTGTACCTGTGAGATTAGAAAAGGTGAGGAGCTGAAGGAAGCTGAGTGTTGGTGGGACATAAGGACAGGGAACCTCGAACTCTTCTGGTGGGAGAGAGACTGACTGGTGCACCGTGGAGAGGAAGCTGGCACTATTTACTCAAATTCTGTACATGCAAGCCTGTAATCCAGCAACTCCCTTCTAAGTATATATCGCACAGATAAATTACACAGCTCACTCAGCAACACCGACGGTGTTAGGGAGCAGGGATAACCTCAGTATCTATCACAAGGAGAGCAGATGAGTAAAATCATCATGCGCACACAGCCCAGTGTAGAATGCAGCCTTCAGAAACAAGGAAATAGGAGTACATAGAGAAACAGGGAGGGATCTTAAAAACTACTCAGAAAAAACTCAGACTGAAACACAGCATTACAAAGTAAAATAGGTACACACATAGAAAACAAACACCCCCCACTTTGCAAGATCCGATACAGACAAAAAGAAACACATTAAATTCATTAGAGTGAGAGTATCTGCGAGGCAGAAAGTGAACAGGAAGGGGTAAGGAAATTAAATACAAAAGATATCTTTTCTATTCCTTATATGTTAAAAAGAAGAATTCAAATGACCTATGATAAATAGAAAATTAGAATTGTTCCTTTCCCCAGTTTTCAACTTGCCTAACAACAAAAGCGGCGCTGGTTGCCAGCTCTGTTGATGAGTAACAGCTTTTCATCCTTCTTCAAGCAGGAAAGGAAACCTCAGGGACCAGCAGAGAATATCCATGCAACAGCGTTTTTGTTTTCACGACCTGACACCCTGACTGAAAAGCCCGATCACCTCTTGATTTGGAGTGACTCAGCTAAAGGCGTGTCAGCAGCCTCAAGTTTTCAGGTCACTTGAAGTTCTTTACTTCCAGAACCTCTTCACATGCTATCCTCTGACCTCCCCGTGGTAATATTCCATACTAATTAGAATCATAAAATTCTGGACTATAGGTTAGGGTCACACGGCTAGTATAAAAGGGAAGTCGCTTGACCCCCTGCTGCCTATTCTTACCCAACAGCTACAGTGACCCTATTAAAATGTAAGTCATCATGGCGCCTCTGTTCAAAACCCTCTAATGGCTTGCTTCCCCCTCACTCAGAGTAAAGGCCAAAGTCCTTACAATGGCCTCCAACGATGTGCCCCCTCCCACTCCCACTCCCACCACCTCTTATCTACTGCTGCCAAGTACCCCTCGCCCACATTGGCGATGCCTGGTCACCATGACCTCAACGTCTCTCACACATGCCAAACATGCTCCTGCATCTGGGCTTGGAACTTGCTTATCCCTCTGGCCCCTGTTCGCTCCCTCATTACCTACAAATCAGAGATCAAAAGTGATCTTAGCAAAGGCCTTCTCTGACCTCTTTGCATAAAAAGTAACCCTGCCCCCCAACACACGCCCCTTCCCACTTGCACCTCTTCGAAGTTCTTCATAGTACTTATGATTATGTGGCCATCTGTCTGTTCACATGGTTATTTAGAGTCTATCTCCACTCCATTAAAATGTCTATTGTATAAGGGCAAGCCTTTGACTGCTTTACTCACAGCTGTGCCCTGAGCACCCAGAACAGTGCCTGGCACATACAGGTGCTCACTGAATATTTGGTATTTGGTAAATGAATGAACTAGTCAGGAGCAAAACCTCCATGTTCAAACTTCAGACTCCTGGCACAATGCCTGTTTGCTCCACTGTGCTGCCTTGATTCTTGGTGGTCACATCCTTCTTGTTAGAAAGCCCTACAAATCTAAAAATGAAGTAATACACTTTCACTACTCTATGTCTATTTTTCGTCCTGTGGCTGACTTTTATAGCACTGAGGATAAAGCACCCAACCAAAAGGTAACACCTTGGTTTGTTTAACGGCTCTTTCATTACAGAGGTGTTCTATGATATGATTTTATGGCTGCAACTATAGACCTTTTTGCTTTTCAGGCAAGAGACTGATTATCTCTTGATTAACTCCTGACCAGCAAAGACTGTTATCCAGTCTTGAAAATTCGTTTATTTAGGTGTTTTCCTGGGCTAGGTATAATCAACTATTTAATATTAGTTGATGTGAAGATTCTGCAAGTATTCTAAAAGAATTTTAATAATGCTTTAGCTGAAGACCAAGCACACTTAAAAATTTCAGAGCAGAAAATCTTGTAATAATACTATGTTGTAGGAAATCCATTAACTGACTTAAAAAAAAATGACAGAATAATAAACCTAAAAAATAATTCAAGCCTTATACTTGGCAATAGGTATGCAAACCTCAATTTGCATTCTATTTTAGTTGTGTTTATCATTTTAAAATATGTCTCTATACAAACTTAATACTAAAGTATCTATAATTTGAAAAATCAGTTTTCACTGATTTTAGCCCAACACTGATCAAGTGACTTGTGAGGGTTGAGAACAATAATGAATATGAAGATTCACTAAGCATCCTGCAGAAAGGATTTGCCCCTGAGGCAAAGATAAATGACTTCTATTGGCCCTGCAGTCTTTCTAGATTGTAGCCTCCAAGCACAAGGAGGATACAAATCTAAACTGTCTACTTGACCTTCAGAACCGCCTCCTGGAGTCTTGCACTATGTTCTAAAAATGAGTAATCATTCTTAGATTTTAGATTGTTTTTTTTTTTTTAATTTTCACGAGAGATTATTTGAGGCAAAATGAGGACATATGCCTGGAAGCAAGATCTCAAATGTTCCTAGTGTTTAGATCTTAAATGGTGACTCAAGAATTATGACTTCTGGCCCTAGCCGGTTGGCTCAGTGATAGAGCATCAGCCCAACCTGTAGAAGTACCAGGTTCGATTCCTGGTCAGGGCACACAGGAGAAGCGACTATCTGCTTCTCCACCCCTCCCCTTCTCCTTTCTCTCTCTCTCTCTCTTCCTCTCCTGTAGCCATGGCTCAGATGGTTTGAGCAAGTTAGCCCTGAGCGTTCTAGGAGCTGAGGATGGCTCCACGGCCTCGCCTCAGCCACTGAAACAGCTCAGTTGCCGAGCAATGGAGCAGCGGCCTCAAGTGGGCAGAGTATCACCCTGTAGGGGGCTTGCCAGATGGATCCCAGTCTGGAGCATGCGTGAGTCTGTCTCTCTGCCTGCCTGCCTGCTTGCCTGCCTGCCTCTCACTTAATAATAAAAAAAAATTATGACCTTTATTCTCTGAGTGGATAAAAAGTAATGTAAGTTCAATCAATCAGTGCTTGAAAGAAGCTATGAATATTGCAATGTGGGGGAAAGGAATGTGACAAGGGTCTCTGCAGGTATGAGGGACACTTACAAGAAAGGAGCCAGGAAAGAAGAAACAAGAGGAAGGGAAGGCTCTGCTTTGGGTCTATGAGTCAGAATAAATAACTAGTACATATTTGTATAGCTTGCCTATAAACATTAGTATTATATCTCAGCTGAAAATACACACAGTATGAACACTGTTGAAAAGATATCATCACATTTTCTGAGGCAGAATGTTCTCATCTTATTGCAGAAGATGTCTATGCACTATACAGGCCCCACCCCGGGTCAGACTTTAGCTATTCTCTATCATACGCAAAGCGCTCCATTCCAACCTCTGAATTTAACTGAATTTAACACCAAAGGATCTGTAATTCGAAAAATCACACTGATAAATAACAGGGAGGGCTGAGTATAATATTGAATTTGAAAATTCGCTATGCATCATGCATAATTTTCTTAAACCTATCTTCTTAAAACTTTTTGTTGTCATAATGAGTGACGTTTCAAATTAACACATAAAATGAGAGAACTTCAGAGATGGAAGGGGGCCTTAGAGATTCTTTAATTCAATAATCCAGAGAAAAATGGGTACTAGGGGGTTAACGTGCTCACCACCTGGAGTCTATTCATGCTGAGAGTTATAAATGCACCATGAACTCTGTGAAACCATGTCTGTATGCTGACAGGTACTTCAGTCTTGCGAAATACAACTATGGATTTAATCAGTCCTCCTCTCCCCCTGTAAATCAGCCACGCAAAGAGTTGAACTATACTCAAACCCTAAGTAACAGTGTTATGGCTTGCCATATACCACAGCATCACTAATTATGGGGGGGGGGTGCCTGACCTGTGGTGGCGCAGTGGATAAAGCATCCACCTGGAACACTGAGGCCGTCAATTCAAAACCTTGGACTTGCCTGGTCAAGGCACATAGGGGAATTGATGCTTCCTGCTCCTCCTGTCCCTCCTTCCCCCCCTCTCCCCCATCTCTAAAAATTGAATAATTTTTTTTTTTTAATTTTAAGTTTCAATACACAATGCTCTTATTACTGTAAAAGAGACCTGAAGGCGAGTTACCAATATTACAGAATAACGTTTTTATGTGTCCTTCATTATTGTAGAAATGAGGCACACAATTAAGGGTTGCTTTTAAAGTGGGGTGGGTTTCTCTTGCATTTAAAATTTAACTCTGTAACCCAAGCATTCTCCACAGTGCCTAATTTGCAACAGACCTGGCATCTAGAACCCCGATATTTCTTCATTCAACTGACATCATGAACCTTTTGGGGGTCATGTCCTTTGAGAAATTGATGCCTGGTGGACATCAGTACCTGTGGCAGGAATGCAGCTGTATGCGGGTAACTGCAAAACTCCACCATAATCAAACTAGCATCTCTAGCCAAACAGGTCTTACTTTTGCTTTGGAAATCATCCCTCCCAGCCTCCCTGACACAGAATCATTAACTCCTGCACCGCCTAGATGTGTCTCTGAGCATGCCAGAAGAATGTCTCCATCTGTAAAATAAGGAGGCTGGGTTGTGGCTGAATTCTTTTCCAGCTCTCAAATTCAGCCTCTTTGCCGGATGGCAGGGCGGTGCAGTGAAAAGAGCCCTAGGCTTGCTTGACACCATTTAAAAAGCCCACGTCCGCATCCCTCTGACTGCGGGCCGCCCAGCCCCTCCAACTCCCTGGGACTTCGCAGGACCCGACCTGGCCAGAGACCTGAGGACTCCGAGGCGGGCCGCCTTCTGGGCGCTCTCGGCCCGGACAGCGGCCGCCGCGGGGAAGGGGCGGCGCAGGCCCCGCTGCGCGCCGCGGCGCGTCCCCAGGGCGCGGGTTCCCTTCGCCCGCGGCTCGGGACAACTATCTGGGCTCCCCGCCCCGCCTCGCCCGCCCCTAACCTGATCTCCGCCGCCCGGCGGTCCCTCGGCGCGGCGGGCAAGTTGCGGCCGCCCGTCCCGGGCCGCTGTCACCTCCGCCCCTGGAAGCAGCGGGTGGGTCAATCCAATGTGACTCAGAGCGGCCGCCCCGCCTCCCGCCCCCCGTCCAGGCTTCCGCCCCGCGCGGCCCGAGGCACCACACTGGGTTCGGGCGCCCACCTCCCGGCCCCGCCCACGCCGCGACGTCAGAGGGGGCGGTGCCCCGAGGACCTCCGCCGGGGGAAACCGGGACCTGGGCCACGCCGCCCCATCCCTAGTGCGGCCCGGGCGCCCTCTGCTCGTGGGGGTCGGTGCTGCACGCAGCTCCGGCTAATGGCAAGTTCCGCTCCTCCCTTGCAGCCCCCCCACCCCACCCCCAACGACACAGAAAACTAAAAATTCTGTGTAGAGGAGGCCAATGCAGCCCTGTGTGCTGTTATCACCGTCTGCAACACGTGGCGTTCGCTTCTGTCTGTCCTGTTTTGGTTTTTTTTTTTCCCTGAACAAAGTCTCTCAGAGCATCGTTGAGAATTTAAAAGCAGGAGTGACAGAATCCAAGAACTGAGCAGGGCTGAGAGAACGTTGTTAACTCGTTAGTGAAGTCCCCTGTACTAATGGTCACCGAGTCATGCTTACTTGAATGTCTGTGCCCTAAGTTTCTGAGATCTACATAAGAGAGTCTTAGAATTCAAGAAATCGATCAGTGTGTGTACATAGCAGAGATAGACCTCTATTTCAAAATTTTCCCCAGGATATCATTTCTTCTTTCCTTTGCTTTAAAAAAATTGTGATAAAATATACATACCATAAGATTGATCATATTAACCATTTTAAGTGTATGGTTTTGTGGCATTAAGTATGTTCACACTGTTGTACAACTATCACCACCATCCACCTCCAGAAATTTTCATCTTCCCAAACTGAAAGAGTATTCATTAAACATTAACTCCTCATTCCCCTACCCCCAGCTCCTGGCAACCACAATTCTACTTACTGTCAGGGCCTCCGTTAAGTGGAATCACACAGTATTTGTCTTTTTTTGTGACTGGCTTATTTCACTTGGCATAATGTCCTCGAGGTTCATCCATGTTGGGGCACCTGGCAGAATGTTATTTTTAAGTTGGAAATAATAGTCCGGTATATGTCTATATCAAATTTTGTTTACCCATTCACCAGTTAATGGATGTTTTCCACCCAATATTTGCTTCCACCTTTTGGCTATTAAGAATAATGCCGCTGGCCCTGGCCCGTTGGCTCAGCGGTAGAGCGTCGGCCTGGCGTGCGGGGGACCCGGGTTCGATTTCCGGCCAGGGCACATAGGAGAAGCGCCCATTTGCTTCTCCACCCCCCACCCCCTCCTTCCTCTCTGTCTCTCTCTTCCCCTCCCGCAGCCAAGGCTCCATTGGAGCAGAGATGGCCCCGGCGCTGGGGATGGCTCCTTGGCCTCTGCCCCAGGCGCTAGAGTGGCTCTGGATGCGACAGAGCGACGCCCCGGAGGGGCAGAGCATGCCCCCTGGTGGGCAGAGCATCGCCCCTGGTGGGCGTGCCGGGTGGATCCCAGTCGGGCGCATGCAGGAGTCTGTCTGACTGTCTCTCCCCGTTTCCAGCTTCAGAAAAATACAACAACAAAAAAAAGAATAATGCCGCTGTGGCCCTGGTTTGTGACTCAGTGGATAGTGTCATCCTGGCGCACGGAGATAGAGGGTTCCATCCCGGTCAGGGCACATATGAGAAGAAACCAATGGGTGCACAACTAAGTGGAACAACCAGTTGATGTTTCTCTCTCTCCCTTCTTCTCTCTCTCTCTCTCTCTCTCTCTCTGCCCTCCCCTTTCTCCTCTCAAAATGATAGAAAAATTAAATAATAATGCTGCTGTGAGCATGTGTGTACAGATATGTTTGAATCTCTGCTTTTGGTAGTTTTGTGCCTATACCCAGAAATGGAATGGCCAGCTCACATGGTAATTCTATATTATGTATTTTGAGGAATCTCTGTACTCTTTTCCTCCTTTCATTAAAGAAAAAAAAAAGGATAAAATCAAAATTTTAATACATGTACATGGGGAAATTCATATAAGCGTGAAAGTCCAAAGACAGTGAGGCAACATTGGATATATGTGACATTTTGGGGCAAAGGAAAAAGAATGGGGGTGAGGTATTAGATTTCCAAAGTGAGAATTGGTGATTTACAGGTAGTTGAGGGAGAGTAACACATGTATGGCAGAAACATACTTGCTAGGCAACTCAGAAACAATGGGACATAGTGGGTATCTAGCTAACAGGCTTGAATTCTTCCTGACTAATGCTAGGGTAAAGATTCTTAAAGTGGTTCAACCAAGGCTTCCTTCCTAAAGCAGGTTTTTCTGTCTGAATCTGTTGGCCAGGAAAGGGAGGAGGGCCAAAGGTTCTTTCTGAGTCTTTTGTTTCTTAAAAAATATGTTAATATCAATATCCCAAAAGACAGCTTCAGGGTGGCAAAACTTTGGTTCTCCTTCAGTCCTACCTTTAAAATTTTAAATAAAGCTTCATATTCCGGAAGCTAAGTTGGTAGGTTGCTCCATATTTATTGATCCAATCATTCAGTCCTGAGACTAAGTCAGTCCAGTTAAATTTCTGAGTCTCATTTCAGGAGGTGGTGATGCAGATGGGCTCCCAAAGTGAGGCCCGTATTGTGTAAGCAAGCAATTGGGTATTAAATAAGAGGTGTGTCTATGAAAACAAAGAGAAAAACAAAGCTTAATGATCAGAGCAAATTAGAAACCAGTTTCTGAGTCGATAAGACTGTCAGTCGAGGCTAAAAGCTCCTTTTGCTGGAATGAAGGCAGCAGTGACAATCTGATAGATTCTCCTGGTCTACAGTTTGAATGTCTCTGATGATATGATTCGGCTACATATATCCCTTGGCAATATTTGATCCGGGCACATCCACGAAGCTTTACGACATTGTGATCTTCAATGTCCTTCCTGAAAATGTGCCAGGAGTGGTATAACACACTCCAGAGAAAGCCTGATTCCTTGTGGGGCCTGGTGGTACTGTGCTATTTGGATGAAATGCTATGCTTCTAAAGCACAGCCTGGGAATGCATTATCTACTAAAGCAACTGGACCACACTACTATCTCCTGTTGAACTATGGTTAAGTTTATGATCCCCCCCCCCACTCCTCCACCCCCATATGATAATTATCCGTTTGAAATTAGTGTACAGTATTTCACAGAAATGAATCATCAACTTCCTACTATACTGACAGGCCAATATTAGCCAAGCAAAGTAGGGCACTGAATGATAATGTAGGTGATCATTCTTTGGCCTGCAACAGGGCTGGTCTCAACTGCTTCACACACTATTGTAAAAAGTTTTCTACCTCTCAGGGACGAGTGAATTTATCTTTGTATCCCTACTGCCTAGCAAAGTACCTGGCACATCAGTGGGCCTAATAAATGTTGAATGATTGAGTTTGCTTGAGTTAATAAGAGTCACAGTCAAAATGATGTGGCACTTGAATTTAATAAAATTGTAATGGCCTTTTATTGTTTTTCTCCATAATCATCCATTCTCCTTTATTTAGTAACAATGTTTTGGTTTTTTAAAAAATGGGAACCTGCCCTGGCCGGTTGGCTCAGTGGTAGAGCATCGGCCTGGCGTGCGGAAGTCCCGGATTCGATTCCCGGCCAGGGCACACAGGAGAGGCGCCCATCTGCTTCTCCACCCCTCCCCCTCTCCTTCCTCTCTGTCTCTCTCTTCCCCTCCCACAGCCAAGGCTCCATTGGAGCAAAAGATGGCCCAGGCGCTGGGGATGGCTTCTTGGCCTCTGCCCCAGGCTCTAGAGTGGCTCTGGTTGCGACAGAGCGATGCCCCTGATGGACAGAGCATTGCCCCCTAGTGGGCATGCCAGGTGGATCCCGGTCGGGCGCATGCGGGAGTCTGTCTGACTGCCTCTCCGTTTCCAGCTTCAGAAATATACAAAAAAAAAAAAAAAAAAAGGGAACCTGTCCTCTGCCTTCCAGGAAGGAGCATATAACCCTAGACCAGGGGTCTAAAACTCAACTCAGCATGTGGGCCGCAGAGCAAGATCACAGATGTTTGGCGGGCCGCACTAGGTCTACAAAAGGCAACTGTTACGCAACACTTTTCAGAGTCACAGAACGACCAGAAACTGTAGTTCGTGGATTAGTCTGCGGGCCGCAAAAAATTGTTCGGCGGGCCGTGAGTTTGAGACCTCTGCCCTAGACTGACCAATCATAGTCAATATGACAATTTTAGGGACAGGCACATAACCCAATGTGTGCTATTGTCAGGCCCAATAGTTTGTTGCTAGACTGGTAGAATACAAGGTGGAAGCTACCTTATCTAGGTTGGTCATCTAGTGCCTTCAGGGGGAAGCCTGTGTGAAACTGATGTCACCACCAAAGACAATGACATCCAGAAATGGAGAAAGATTCCAGACCACCTAAGGGGGCACCTAGATCCAACTGTGTCTGAAACCCTTCTTATACATTTTTATTTATTTGAGCCACCAAAGGTCCCATTTTTAAACTACTGGTTCCCAAATGCCAGTCTGAGATGAAATATTTACTGTTCCCAGCAAAATGAGAGCATTTAAAAAAATAACATCTTCCCTAATTTTTGGCATTAGAATATTTATGAATTAGTGGTGATAGTAGATAACAATTGTATTTTTAAACTGTTCTTAATAAAAAATTAGAAAGTTCAAAACAGAAAGTTAGTGGACCCTGTATCTGCCCCTCTCTCTTAGTCTGCTCCAGCTGCTATAAGAGATCACCACTGGGCAGCTGAAATAGCAAACACTTATTTCTCACAGCTCTGGAAACTGGAAGTCTGCGATCAGGATGCCAGCATGATTGGGGTCTGGTGAGGACCTGTTCCCTGGCTTGTGGGTGGCCTTCTTGTAGCCTCACATGGCAGAGGAAAAGGGGGTACCATCTTCCTCTTCTTGTAAGAACATTAATGCCACCATGGGGGCTCCCACACTGCCATCACCTCATTACCTCCCAAAGGCCCCACCTCCAAATATCACCACATTAAGGCATTGACATATAAATTTGGGGGATACACAAGCATTCAGTCCATAGCACCCTCCATTAAAACTTTTTTCATCAGTCTGAAATAAGTCTTTTATCAACTAAAGTATGCATAAAATACTTTATCTGAATATACAAACAAAAATAATAAAATTGTGATCCTTTTATTTTTAGTTTATTTATATTTCCTCTGATTCCAAAATGGATTTAAGGAAACTCACTCAACTCCTTTGATCTAATACCCGGGATGAGCTCATCATTCCTAAGGTCTCACATGGGACGATCCAAAATGAAGTCAAGAAGGCCTTTCCTCTCTCCTCCTGGGGAGCAGACGTGGTTCCAAGCGTTGGTTTTCCTCACTCCTCCCTGGGACTGTGCAGGAGGAAGCAGCGGGTCTGCAGAAACAAGCCCCACCCCTGAGGGGTTGCCCTCCACAGCTGGTCCTCTATTCAGTAATGAATCAAGTTGCCCCGCTGGCAGGTGACACTCCATTCATAGGTAGCAGGGCCTTGCTGGGGGGCGGGGTAAGGGGTGCCTGCCGGGAGCATGTGGGAATTGAAGAGAATAAAGGTAGGAGAAGGAAAGATCCTGAAAGGAGGTGCGGGTGGAAGAACATTACATGGTGAGGAAGGACTAGGGAAAGTGAGAGGGGAAAAAGCCTTTACAAATAGTGGAACCTGGCCTGACCTGTGGTGGCGCAATGGATAAAGCGTCGACCTGGAAATGCTGAGGTCGCCGGTTCGAAACCCTGGGCTTGCCTGGTCAAGGCACATATGGGAGTGGATGCTTCCAGCTCCTCCCCCCTTCTCTCTCTCCTCTCTCTCTCTTCCCCTCTCTCTCTCCTTCCTAAAATGAATAAAAAAAAAATAGTGGAACCTAACTTTTGGGAGGAGGAAAAGAATTGATGTTTGTTTGGACATTTGTCCAGGGGGGAATGTTTACTCATGGTTTATAAGCCAGAATAGAGTTAGTGTTAACGTGGAAATGAAGTAATATTCCAGGCAGGAGGTGGGCATGATGGATTGTCAGTGCAGGTGTGTGTTGGGAGTGTGTGTATTTGACAAATCATAGTACCACATATGAGAAGATGATGCCCTAGAGACACTGGAACTTTGACTTTCTTTCGTTCTGATGGCAGATTGGTCTCAAGCTATGCTGTTTCTCAATCCTTGTTTTTGAAATGCCTGGCCGTGTTAGGGGTGTTTTCTGTGGCCATGGAAAAAGTGAATTTCATAGGCTCGCTTGTGACTAGACTCAGTGTGGTTTGGATGTTATCCTGTTTCTTGGATCTATGCTGGGTTAGGCTTCTAGCATGTTAGATCATAGATCAGGAAGCCATGCGTGTGCACGTACACACACACACACACACACACACACACACACACACATACCCTTAGACCCAAGAGATGCAGCAGCTGTAAGCAGCCAGGTTCCTTCTTGCCACAGGGTACTTGAACTTGCTATCCTTTCAGCCTGAAACTTTTACTCCTAATTTTGCAAGCCTTCCTTTTTCTTATCCTTCACATCTGAGCCCCATTATCACCTCTTCTGAGAAGTCTTCCTTCACCATCCTATCTCAAACAGATCCCCTGGCATTTCCTCTCTCAGCACTACTTCTCACATACGCATTTTTAAAATGTATTTGATTAACTTATTTGATTCTTTGTCTCTTTCTCCAAAGAAGTGGAGGGTGCCTCTCTGGTTTGCCACTGTCTTCCCAGCTTTTAACACAGCATGTGATTCAGAAATGGGACTCAACTATTCATCAAATGAATGAATCAATACATGAGCTGCTGTGAATTCATATCCTGGATCTTTAACAGATACAAATGTGACACAGTTGTGTTGGGATCTTATTGTCTTACAATAACATTTCAAACTGTGGGAAACTATGTTTGGCTATTTCAAAGGGCTCTGGCTCCTGCTTTTCCTTCCAAGTGTTTTGAGGTGGATAGAAGAGGTTGAGATGTTACATATTGTTTATTGATTTTGATCCTTTGAGAAACAGAGAAGAGGCTTAGTCTCTGAACATGCTTTACATTTTCTCTTGTTTTAGTATTTCTGCCAATGGTGCACATCTACAATCCAGTAACATATAATTTGGTGCAAATAATGGGAATTATTTGAGGCAAAACACTATAGTTATCCAAAGGCTGAACTCCCTACTGTCAGAGACATGTGCTCTTTAGAGAAAGAAAATGCTGTCACTGTCACCTACTGGGGAAAGTTGACACACCAGCCCGCTTATTTAAAGAGTTACATGTTCTTGTTTTTTTGCTGTATTTTGTTTTATATACACTCACTCAAAGTAGGAGCATGGCAGCTCTACCACTCAGTGCAATGGTTATAATTGGTGACTTGTGTTTTATTTATTTATATCCTACCTAATTTACAAAAGCATTTGGAATAGTTTATATATTAATTTCCTAGTACTGCATAACAAACCAACCCGCAGGTAGAGGCTTAAAACAGCAGGAATGTATTATCTCTCGGTTTCTCTTTTGATCAAGAGTTAGGGCATTGCTTAGCTGGGTCTTCTGCTCTCATGAAGCTGCACTTGACTTGAGCTGGTTGAGATTGTTCACATAACTCATTTCCTTGTGGTGTGTGACTGTGGTCCCCATTTTTTTGCCAGCTGTTGGTCGGGGCTAGCATCCTCAGCTTCTAGGGGCTGCTCCTCTTCACAGACAGTTCACTACCGAACTGTCTGCTTCTTCATCCGGGCCACCTGAGAAGCCCTCTGCTTGTAAAAGTTCGTCTGATTAGGTCAGGCCCACCCATGATAGTCTTCCTTTTGATTAAGTCAGAATTAATTGACTTGGGACCTTGATTTCATCTGCAACATAGTCATGGGGGGATATCTCGTCATAGTCTCAGGGTCTTCCCATAGGCAAGAGAAGGAGTTATATTGGGCAGAACAATATAACAGATCAATATAATCTTTTCATGAAGAGTAATTTTATAATTGTGCCTAATATGGTTTATAATAATTTTTAAAAAGATGCTCTAGCCTGACCAGGTGGTAGCTCAGTGGATACAGTGCCAACCTGAGACACTAAGAATCCAAGTTCAAAACCCTAAGGTTGCCTGACCAGGCGTTGGCGCAGTGGATAGAGCGTCGGACTAGGATGCAGAGGACCCGGGTTCGAGACCCCGAGGTTGCCAGCTTGAGTGCGGGCTCATCTGTTTGAGGAAAAAAGCCAGCAAGGTGTTACTCGGTCTGCTGAAGGCCCGTGGTCAAGGCACATATGAGAGAGCAATCAATGAACAACTAAGGTGTTGCAACGCACAATGAAAAACTAATGATTGATGCTTCTCATCTCTCTCCGTTCCTGTCTGTCTGTCCCTGTCTATCCCTCTCTCTGACTCACTCTCTGTCTCTGTAAAAACAAACAAACAAACAAAACCCCTAAGGTTGCCAGCTTGAATGCAGGCTCATCCGGCTTGAGCATGGGCTCACCAGCTTGAACACGGGGTCACTGGCTTTAGTGTGAGATCATAGACATGACCCCAAGGTCGCTGGATTGATCCCAAGGTCTCTGGCTTGAACAAGGGGTCACTGGCTCAGCTGGAACCCCTCAGTCAAGGCACATATGAGAAGCAATCAATGAACAACTAAGGTGCCGCAATAATAAGCTGATGCTTCTCATCTCTCTTCCTTCCTGTCTGTCTGTCTGTCCCTCTCTCTCTTGCAAAAATAAAAAGATGCTCTAATAAAAAACAATAGTGAAAGAGAAGAGAAGGAGGGGAAATGCAAAAATTATCCTGGAAATCACTCGCTCAGCCAATACATATGATAAGCTTATATAAGCCAGGTGGCCTTCTGAGTGCTAAGTGTCTTCACTAAAATGAAAAGACAATGTGGTTACAGTTTATCGGAGCAGAAACCTCTTTGGGAACTAGAGCCAGGTCCAAAAGTTATTAGCTAGCTTCCTGTCTGAAAACCAGAAATTCTCTTATCTAGTCATGTAAGGAAGAGAATTATCATGTTACGAAATCTTCAATTTAGAAGGAAAAGTGCCAGGAAGAATAAGGAACTAATAAAGGCCATCTAGTACATGAGATTTTTTTAAAAGGGAGGTGGGCTTGGTTCAGATCCTCAGGCCCCTCACTCCAAACTCCCATTTGGATCCTAAGTCCTTGATGTCTCTCTCAGGCTTATCATCAGCCAAGGGCCTGGGGCAGAAGCTGTTCTCCCCTCATTACTGATTTGTGAGTATTATCATCAATCCTCACAAACTCTGAAGGAGATAGATATTATTCTTATATTTTGTCCAGATGTAACTATGACTCAGAGAAGGTAAGTTACTTGTTCAAGATCACACAGCAAATAAGGAGCAGAGCTAGGATTAAAACCCAGGTCTGTTAGAGTCCCAAACCCATGCCCTTAACTACAGTATTATAACCTTAAAAAACACCATCTATCGCTCTGGCCGGTTGGCTCAGTGGTAGAGCATCGGCCTGGCGTGCAGAGGTCCCGGGTTCGATTCCCAGCCAGGGCACACAGGAGAGGTGCCCATCTGCCTCTCCACCCCTCCCCCTCTCCTTCCTCTCTGTCTCTCTCTTCCCCTCCTGCAGCCAAGGCTCCATTGGAGCAGAGATGGCCCAGGCGCTGGGGATGGCTCCTTGGCCTCTGCCCCAGGCGCTAGAGTGGCTCTGGTCAGGGCAGAGCGACGCCCCCGGAGGGGCAGAGCATCGCCCCCTGGTGGGCGTGCTGGGTGGATCTGGTCAGGCGCATGCGGGAGTCTGTCTGTCTCTCCCCGTTTCCAGCTTCAGAAAAATACAAAAAAAAAACAACAAAAAAAAAAACCCCACCATCTATCTAGGCTGGTATTCTACGCAGAAGATTTCTTCTGTAAAATAAAATCCTAGATATGAAATAGGAAGGGCAACATCCAGGAAAATGCCGAACTCAGAGCTGGTGGACTTTCCTTCGTATCCTTTGAATCCTGCCCTCCCTCTCCCCTGGTTGCTGTGATTTCACATTCTTCCTCAATATGCTACAAGAAACTTTTATACAATCATGGCCAGACCCTGTATTTTCCACATAATACTCTGTCCGCATAGTCACGTCCAACTTGAATGAGTTTTACTCAGGACAGTCTTCAGGATTTGGCTGAAAGCCCGCATCTCCTTTAGTGCTTAATAACTTCAGAGTGGCTGGCCAAAGGCTCTGAGTGAGAAGACTAGAAGTCTAGAAGAGGGCATGAAGCCCTAGGGGGCTGACAGGAAGCTCTCCGGATAACCTGGGTGGACTCAGTAACTTGTGAGTTGCCTAGTGTGTCCCCATCTGTGTTGCCCTGCCTGGGTCCAGAGCGCCTTCTCACCTGGCTTCCAGCAGCCTCCTCACTGACTCGGCCTCGCCTGCTCCTGCCTGCTCTACAGGCTACAGCAGGGTGATCATTCTAAATCCGATTCTGCCACTCCTCCCAGTAGGGCCCTACAATGGCTCCTTGTTCTTCTTAGAATAACGTCCAAACTCTGTAATATGGTTCAAAGGTCCTTCATGATCTGGTCCTTCCCGACCCCATTGGCCTCGGCTATCCGCACCTCCAGTCAGCTCCCACCAGTCACTCCTTCAGGCCATGGCAAATCTCCTGTCAGCTCCCGCCAGTCACTCCTTCCAGCCCTGGCGAATCTCCTGGCAGTTCCTGGAAGGCCGCACTCTTCCGAGCCTCCAGACCTCTGCACTTGCAGTCTCCCCAGCCAAACTCTTGCTCCCCCATTCCTTTCCACGCTGCCAAAGCCTCTTTCTCTGACCTATAGCTCACCTTCTACTTCGCTAGCTCTGAGATGCCTTTTCTAATCTTCCCAGCTCGATAGTAGGGCTCTTCCAAGGGCTCCCTGCCTCCAACCCCAGAGTTTACTGAATCATAGTAATTATGACAACGCAGTGTCATAATGATCTGTTGTCTTCCCAAATAGACCATAGCTGCCTTGAGATCACTGGCTGTATCTTCTTTTCTTTGTATTCCCTTTTTTTTTTTTTTAGGTGACAGGAGGGGAGAGGAGTGGAGCAAACTCCCTCATGTGCCTGGACCAGGATCCACCTGACAACCCTTTCTGGGACCAGTGCTCAAGTACCAAGCTATTTTAGTGCCTGAAGCTGACCCACTTGGACCAACTGAGCCCAAGGGGCCCGGGGCCACACTCGAACTAATCAAGCCACTGGATACAGGAGGGAAAGAGTGAGAGAAGCGGGAAAGGGAGAAGGGAGAGAAGCAGATGGTCATTTCTCCTGTGTGCCCTGACTGGGAATCAAACCTGGGACATCCATACGTTGGGCCGATGCTCTATCCACTGAGCCACCAGCCAGAGACTGTATTCTTTTATTTTATTGAGAGCAAGGACCCAATAAGTGCCCCATAAATGAATGAATGAATGAATGAATGAATGAATGAATGAATGAAATATGTGGCTGTGCCAGGAAAAGCACTGTGACCATACTTTGGAAACATAAGCTCTGTTAAGTGATTATGTACCAGGGAATCAGAAAACAAGTAAGTGATATTCAGACAATCTGGAAAAATTGAGTGTATCTGTCAACCTCAGGTACAGTTTCACTGAATTGAAAAGAGCCCTTTCCAGTAGCTTCTTCTTTATAACAAGGGAACAAAGAAATATGGAATTAAAAATGGGAATAAAGAAAAAAATGTAAAGATTAATTGCCTGAGGCGAGAATACCATTTCCAAATGGGGAAAGATACATTTTTGTCTGCTTTCCTTTTGACCACAAACTGAGATTGCTCAAGTAACAGAAAAATAAATCATGTGTTAATCCTAATCTTGACTGGCCTCCCGCAGAGGGTGGGCTCTGCCAGCCGGCGCACCTCTGTTTTCTGATGGGTAGGACTACTTGTTGAGAGGAGCCAAATTGCTCAGAATTAAGAAAGGGCTGGAGGCCTTGGCCGGTTGGCTCAGTGGTAGAGCATTGGCCTGGTGTGCAGGAGTCCCAGGTTCGATTCCCGACCAGGGCACACAGGAGAAGCACCCATCTGCTTCTCCACCCCTTCCCCTCTCCTTCCTCTCTGTCTCTCTCTTCCCCTCCCGCAGCCAAGGCTCCAAAGGAGCAAAGTTTGCCCGGGCGCTGAGGATGGCTCTGTGGCCTCTGCCTCAGGCACTAGAATGGCTCTGATTGCGGCAGAACGACGCCTCAAGATGGGCAGAGCATCGTCCCCTGGTGGGCATGCCGGGTGGATCCCGGTCAGGCTCATGCAAGAGTCTGTCTGACTGCCTCCCCGTTTCCAACTTCGGAAAAATACAAAAACAACAAAAAAAGAAAAGGCTGGATTAATTAGAGACTGGGGGGGTGAGGAGTGGGGAGGCTGGAGGGGTCAAGGTGGAGCAAGTGGGAGAAACTGGAGCCGGCCCCATTGAACTGAGGCTGAGCCCTGAGCTAGGGTGCATGGTAAAACAAAACAAACAGAAAACATCCCACCAAGCCCTCACATGCCTAGTGAGGGTTATGAACTTGTGTGCTGTGTGGTGTGTGATGAAGGACTACACATTCCCTCACAATCTTTAGTAACATCTACTGTCCTCAGTGACACTTTTAGAACAAAGGAGTTTATTCTGGGGAATTGAACAAGATTGCTGCATGTTGCTGACATGGGGCAGGGCACTTCCATGCCACAGGAACGTCAGCCTTACCCTGCCTACCCAAAACGTGTGTTAAAGATGCATACTGTTTCAAATGCTCATGTGCTAAAATGGGTAGCAGTGCGACTAGGTGTTTGTGTGTGAAAGGCCGGTGGCTCAGAGGATAGAGCAACACCCGGCGTATGGACATCCTGGGTTCAATTTTCCCTCCTGGCACACAGGAGAAGCCCCCACCCTCTCCCCCTTTGCTCCTCTTCTCCTCCTGCAGCCAGTGGCTCAATTGGCTCCAATGTGGCCCCAGGCACTGAGGATAGCTCAGTTAATTTGAGCATCAGCCCCAGATGGGGTTGCGGGGTGGATCCCAGTTGGGGCGCTTATGGGAGTCTGCCTCATTATCTTCTCCTGTCACCTAAAAAAAAAACTACTGGCTATTGTTGAAAGGGTCCTCCGGGATTTCTGATTTGGTCAGAAACCTGGTCTTGTTATGAGAGCAATATCAATGATGAATCATCTCAGCCTTTCAGCTCTCCATTCAGAAATCTTCCTTGAGTACCTATGACGCTGCAGACACTGTGCTAGATAGACTACTGACCGAGTGGCCAGCCAGCCAGAACCAGTCGCTGGATGCAGTCTGGACTGGCGTGGAGCCTTCAGGGCCTATACCATTCCCCCACAATCGGAAAATCTCACTGAACACTGCTGACTCTACACACTACTGCATCAGAGGGGGCTACATCTGGAACAGATGGAGACCGTTCTGAATTGTTCGGAATACGTTTATATTTAAATATGACCCAGGTAATAAAATAGAATGCTTCATCTGATCGAAGAGCAGGACCAGAGCCTTTCTGAGGTGTGTGGCCCGAGCCGCTGTGGGTTGCCGTAGATTTCAGGCAGGGACTCTGCCCTGCCACCTCTGCATCCGTTTACCTGGCTACCCAGGGCTGTACTTGCTTTGGTAAGACTGCCTCCAGGTGCTGTGCTGGGACCTCGGTTACTTGAAGAATGCTTCTCTTGAGTTGGAAGTCAACCTGGAAGAAAAAGAAGAGGAAACAAGAAGAACAGAAGAGTCTGTTTTTGACTTCCTGGAATTGAAATTGGGGGAAGGCCTATTTGGATCCGGTTTTCCCACAATTGCAGATTCTGAGAACAGGAGACCAAGAAAAAATTATCACAGCAATGACCCAGAACAGCATTGCTGGTGTCATATAGGCTTGGCTAATGTTTCCCCTCAGAGAGGCACATTATCACTGATGATTCATAGGGTGTGTCTGGATGAATTTATTATTCGTTTATTTTATATGTGTTAGGAAAAAAATAGATCCACACCTCCAACTATGATTTCACCAATGACGGTGCCGTACTAATCCCCTTCATGCTGACTGTGTGAATCACAGGTGTCATGCTCAGGCATGCATTCGCCTTGGACCTTTAGACCTAAACTTTGTCATAATCATTCAAAAGTGTAGATAGAAGAGATGATGTGAATTGTTAGTGTAGATTCTTTCATTCCAAATCTCCATGTACATTAACACATCATTTTAACAATGCATTAAAATTTTTTCTCCTGCTGTGGCACACGGACCTGAAAGGTGGTACTGACTGACCAGTTGGGCTTCGCCGGCTGTGCAGGAGCTGTAGGACCACCCCAGAAATGACAGGCAGAGGGAGTGGCTCGGTGTTCTAACCACACTGCCCCGGGCATCCTTGGCTTTCAAGCCCTTGGAATCATTTGAGCTGCTGAAGCCAGCTGGGAGTTGAAAAACTTGCAACCAAGAGGCCTCTCCATGGGCTATTTCTTGCCCGTTACACGCCAATCCCAGCCAGCTCTTCTGCTAGTTCCTCAAAGCCGGTGAAGCCAGAGCCGATGGCACTGCCATTATCATTTCCTATAGAGTAACACAGGACTCTAAGGAAGGAAGAAGAAAGAAAGAGGGAGAAACAACAAAGCGAGTAAAAGACAGAGGGAAATGAAAGGAACCTGGCACCTGCAATGCTGGGGGGAAAGCAAAGGGGAGAGCACCAGACTGGGCGGCGGGTGGGGGGAAAGCAAAGGGGAGGGCACCAGAGTGGGAAGCAGCTAGGGAGAAAGCAAAGGGGAGAGCACCAGACTGGGCGGCGGTTGGGGGGAAAGCAAAGGGGAGAGCACCAGACTGGGCGGCGGTTGGGGGGAAAGCAAAGGGAAGAGCACCAGACTGGGCGGCGGGTGAGGGGAAAGCAAAGGGGAGGGCACCAGAGTGGGAAGCGGCTAGGGAGAAAGCAAAGGGGAGAGCACCAGACTGGGCGGTTTCTGACAGGGTCTTCATCGTAAAGAACCCTCCAGTCAAGGATCTTTGTCTTCTCTCTTCCCCCAGCCACGTGGGTCTCTGCTTTAGGATGGGAGGAGAGACTCGACTGTGATCAATAAATGAATTCTTAGTTGTTATGCTCTCTGGGAATTGTATCCAAACAATACAATAATAGGTTATGAAATTTTACTTAAAGGCCATATGACAAAAGAACTGAAATATTCTGCAGCAGAGGATGTTACTGAAATTTGCCATTGGTTGCATTTGGCACCGAGTAGACCTGCTTTCAAGCAAGACTCATGCACGCAGCTGCCTAACCGCCGCTGATTTTAGGGCAGATGAAGAACAGGGCATCACAGGACAAAAGGGAAAGAGACGGTGTTGGTTGGGAAACTGGGACTGGGGAGAGGCTGTGATGAAAGAGCTGCTCTTTGCTTCCTGCCTCTGCATGGCAGTCACTTCTAATGTGCAGGAGAGGCAGTGGAGGGACTGGGAGAGGAAAAAGGGAAAGTAGAAATTTCTGAGGAATCTTCAAAGGATTTAAAAAACTCTACTCTGATCCTTGTGTTAGAAGGGGAGGGGCTTATGAACAGATTATAAATTTAGCATGATGCCCTATACCTCGCTGGCTAACTAGGCGGCCTGGACAGCCCAGCAGGTTCAAATGGTGGCTCCCACCACCTAGTCACTATAATATTGAGCGAGTCATAGGGAATATAGTCAATAATATTGTAATAACTATGTATGGTGCTAGGTGGGCGCTGGAGATATTCAGTTTATAATTATGTAACCACTATGCTGTACACCTGAAGCTAATACTACAAAATTATGTTGAATGTTAATTGAAAAATAAAAGAGGCCCTGGCTGGTTGGCTCAGCGGTAGAGCGTCGGCCTGGCGTGCGGGGGACCCGGGTTCGATTTCCGGCCAGGGCACATAGGAGAAGCGCCCATTTGCTTCTCCACCCCCCCCTCCTCCTTCCTCTCTGTCTCTCTCTTCCCCTCCCGCAGCCAAGGCTCCATTGGAGCAAAGATGGCCTGGGCACTGGGGATGGCTCCTTGGCCTCTGCCCCAGGCGCTAGAGTGGCTCTGGTCGCGACAGAGCGACCCCCCGGAGGGGCAGAGCATCGCCCCCTGGTGGGCGTGCCGGGTGGATCCCGGTCGGGCGCATGCGGGAGTCTGTCTGACTATCTCTCCCCGTTTCCAGCTTCAGAAAAATACAAAATAATAATAATAATAATAAAAAGGAAAAAAAATAAAAGAATAAAAAAAATATTGAACGAGTTTCTAACCTCAAAATGCCAGGTTCCTTAGCTGCAAATGAGATTAGTTATATCTACTTCATAGGGTTGTTGTAAAGGTTGCATGAAATAGTTCTGGAAAGCTCTCATATAGTGTCTGATACATAGTGACTGTTCAATAAATAGTTCAAAACAAAATTCCTACCTATAGCTGTATTTGAAAAGACAAGCGGGGAGGGAAGGTCTGCTAAGCTCTAGGGTTGTACAGAGAAGGAACCGGACGGATGAGGAGCCCCTGGGGAAGAGCTGACTCGTGGGAAAGCAGGTCTGTAGATGCTCATTAAATAGGACTGTCTTGTTATCTTTTCCTTGTCTGAGAAATTGAAGGATTAGAGTCCATGATTACTGAGTCTCTTTAGTTCTAAAATCTTAATATGAGCAGAGCTCAAAAGGTTCAGGCTGTAGATGAAAAAAGTTCTTTGCTTCTCACATAAAAAATGCAGTGGAGAGTTGTAATATTGGAGAGCAGCTGGTCTTGGCTGAGGTCAGTGGAAAGCAAGAGGGTCTAAGCACCAGAAGGGGGCAGAGCGCCATCTGGCGGTAGTCCTTGCTGATGGCACGGAAGAAGGCAGCCCATGGGAGCCAGTGTATCAGGGCAAGGTCTCTGGGAGGTTACAAACGAGCACGTGTCGGGTATTTTCTATGTGTCAGTCTTGCACGCTTCACATGCACGTTCGCACTTCAACCTCCTGTGAAGGAGGTACTATTATCGCCAATTTACAGAAGAAGAAGATAAGAATGAGAACAATCGGGTAATTTGTCCACAGTCTGGATTTAGAAGCAGACGGTCCTTTTAATCACAATGCTATGTTAACCAGAAGAAAAGAAAAAGTCAAAAGGAAGTGGAGAAAGGTATAAAGGGAAAGTGGCAGAAGAAAAGTTAGCATATGAGAGCAATGAATTTTTGTTTATGGTGAAAGAGGGAAGTCTGGCAAAGATTAAAACTATGAGACTCTATAAGTGACCTTTATAGGGCTCTGTAAAGTTCAGCCTAACTCACCAGTTTTGGTTCTCCGGGACCCACGGTCACACTCACTGTCTCTGGGTCGAACCCAGGTGCTGTGGCAGTGACAATGTAAGTACCTGGAAGCAGCAGCCGGAAGTAATCGCCGTGAACACCTAAACATTACAGGAATTGAGCTCAGTCTGCAGATTAGAAATTACCCCAAACAGGCCTTTTATATGAAAAACAACTGAGCGTTTTAGCTGACCACAAGCTTGGTTTCTATTATTAGTGTGACAAACTGGTTAAGATCCAAAACAATCTATTCCCGTTTACAGACGAGGAGTATGGGCCTCGGCTTCTGGGAAGTAGGAGTCTCACAGGTGCTCTGTACTGAGACTACTGTGCTTAATTCTAGACACTGTGTTTTCAAAAACTCATGTCCAATAAAGGGTCACTAGGAGAAAGGCTGACTATCTATACATGTTTTTGAATATCTATAAATGTTTTGCCTGGTAAAGAGGACACATGAGACCTCTGTTTCAGCGATTGAAAAGTCCTACGAAGAAATGTGCACCTAAAGAATTAAGCATGAGAACTTTGCATTGAAATTGACAGGAGGAACATTTTGCTTGTCAGAAGCAAAAACTATTGTGACACACAGAGCTTCCAAAAAATAAATGGAGTCCTTTGTGAAACTGTGAGTACTTAAGCAGAGACCGAACAAGGAGCCCAGGAAAATCTACACAGCTGTGCAGTGCCCAACCTGCGCTAGTGGGGGAGGGGCCTGGGCTGGGCCACCAGCTGCCTCAGTGGTGTTGTGTGTGCGGGATCTTATACTGGGGGTGGGGGCGGGTTGGACTAAATGACCACTAAAGGTCTGATTTTGAGAACCCTATCTTTAATATTTCCTCCATCACCTTCAAAAAAGAGAAATAAAATTCAAAAGAAGGCCTGTTTCTCTGTGGCAGAGATGTCACATTTTGGCTAATGACTTTATAGCTCTTTTGAATTGATGGTGACCATGCTTTAAATTTAAGTGTATAGCAATGAATAATTGAAATAATAAATACAATTAAGAATGAGACAGACAATAGATAATGGGAAAGTCTTTTTTCTGCCCCCTATTAAATGTCTGAAATTCACTTTAAAATGCTTTAGCAGAAGCAGTATCCTATTATGCATGTGGCGGACAGTTGAAGCCATACCCAAGGCTGTCATTTTCTTAACAGAGAGCTCTCGTCCAGAAATGGTAGCTAGCATTGCATCCGGAAGGCCCAATTCCAGATGCAGTTGTTTGGAGGGCTTCAGCTTTTTTTCTATCTCTAGTCAACACTAGATGCTTTGTTAAGTAATATAATGAATGTTAGCAATGAGTTTTTTCAGTGGTGAAATGAGCAATTTATTAATTTAGCATAATGGGTATTGGAAGTTGGTCCTTACTGGTGAAATTAGTGGTATTCAATATATGTTGATTGGCTATAATATTTCAGAGTCATTCCCCACCCTTGCATGAATAAGGTTTAAGAGTCTAGAAAGCCCTGAAGTTCTTAGGATTGCCTGAAGTTTGATCCCTAAACAGTCCTGGGTCCAGCCAGTGGTGTAATACTTGACTATGTGGCTACAGAATTCTGTCTTTAGAATATCACTGCCTTTGTCTTGAATGAGCTTTTCATGGAAGACATGTTGGGATCATCCTAAAGTACATAATTTATCTCCTTAAAGCTGAGATTTCATCCACTTTAAAGAGATTGTCTGAATTGTAAGATGCCTGCTTGGTATGGCAGAATGTGGCTGAGCTTTGCTGATATCGAGGTTGTGAGAGGCAGGCAGATCTCATCTGCCCCTAACCATTGCTAATTACTGCTTTACTCTAAAAACAAAACAATCCAAAACCCCTACAAGTTGTGCGTGATCAAACTGGACAGTTTGCAACACCATTGTGCTATGAGATATTCTGTACCATTCTAGGAGGTTCTATCACTCTTGCCCTAAAACAAGTTTATAGAACGCATCTTGCTAACTTTGCCCTGAATGGAGGTGTAGAGAGACACTTGGGTCAGAGACAAACTTAAACATCTGTTTCACAGTCCCTTTCTTTTCTACCCCATCTCACACTATTATGTGAGCTAGTGATAACTTCAAGCCCAGAAAACACCCTTCACAAAGTGGTATGAAGAAGGAGCTCCTGAATGCTGAGAGAGATGTTACATTTGCATCTTCCTGGCCCTCGCCTCTTCATTCACTGTTTCCATTTCTATTACCCTTCCTTCCTCCAGTCCCCACCCCAGTGGCCAGTGTATCCCTGCTAGTCTCACTGGTTTACAATTTGGCCTCCTGATTATGCTGAAGAAGTAGAGGGACTGGAAGTTTCTTTCTCATCCCATTTGGTTGTGGCCACCTACCTGAAGTGACATCATGGTTAATCCCACTGACAGAAATGACAGCCTCAGGGACATAATTATTATTCTCATCAAGCACCATTCCTTTGATGCCGTGGTGGACCTGTAGGAAAACCTTACAGTATAATTGTGGTCATAAAACATTGTGCAGCATTTGAGAGGCCCCAAAGCCTGTCTCATAGGCTTTTGCATTTGGTCTTCACAAAGATTATCCTAATAACCCCTTCCCCAGGCTCTCTGTCTCCTCCCCTCACCCCCAATAATCTCTTCTCAATAGAGCAGTCAAAAGGATCCTGTTAAAATCTAAGTCAAATCATGTTATAGGTCTAATTGATCCCAACTCAGAGCAAATGCTAAAGTTCTTATGATGTCACATAAGACAGCATAAGTCACAGCCTCAGTTAGCTGACTGATCTCACCTCCTGCTCCCTTTCCCATACTCTCATGATTATTCCAGCCACACTAGTGTCCTAACCTTGTATGTCTTAAAATTAAATTTTTTTTTAGCCTGACCAGGCAGTGGTACCGTGGACAAGAGTGTTGCCCTGGGATACTGAGGACCCAGGTTTGAAACCCTAAGGTCTCTGGCTCGAGTGCAGGTTCATCCAGCTTGAGCGCAGGGTCCCTGGCTTGAGCGTGGGATTATAGACATGACCCCATGGTCACTGGCTTGAAGTACAAGGTTGCTGGCTTGAGCAAGGGGGTCACTGGCTCAGCTGAAGCCGCTCCACCTGGTCAAAGCATGTATGAGAAAGCAATCAATGAACAGCTAAGGTGCTGCAATTATGAGTTGACGCATCTCATCTCTCTCCCTTCCTGTCTGTCTGTCCTGTCAGTCCTTCCCTCTCTCTCCCTAAAAAGAAAAATAAGTCTTTTTAAAATTGTGATAAAATACCCATAACATACAATTTACTATTTCAACCATTTTTAAGTATCTAGTTTAGTCATGTTAAGTATATCCAATCTCCAGAACTTTTTCATCCTGCAAAACTGAAACTCTGTACCCACTAAACAGGTCCCATCTCCTTCTCCACCCAGACCCAGGCACCATCATTCTACTTTCTGTCTATGAATTTGATGACTTTTTCTTTCTTTTTTTTGTGTGTGGCAGAGACAGAGAGAGTCATAGATAGGGACAGACAGACAGGAAAGGAGAGAGATGAGAAACATCAATTCTTCGTTGCAGTTCCTTAGTTGTTCATTGATTGATTTCTCATATGTGCCTTGACTGGGGGGCTACAGCAGATAGAGTGACCCCTTGCTCCAGCCAGTGACCTTGGGCTCAAGCTGGTGAGCTTTGCTCAAACCAGATGAGCCCACGCTCAAGCTGGCGACCTCAGGGTCTCGAACCTGGGTCCTCCGCATCCCAGTCCAACGCTCTATCCACTGCACCACTGCCTGATTAGGCATGATGATTTTTTTTTTTAATAAATTTTTATTAATGGTAATGGGATGACATTAATAAATCAGGGTACATATATTCAAAGAAAACATGTCTAGGTTATTTTGTCATCAAATTATGTTGCAAACCCCTCGCCCAAAGTCAGATTGTCCTCCGTCACCCTCTATCTAGTTCTGTGCCCCTCCCCCTCCCCCTAACTCTCTCCCTCCCTCCCTCCCATGTCCTCCCTCCCCCCCCACCCTTGGTAACCACCACACTCTTGTCCATGTCTCTTAGTCTTATTTTTATGTTCCACCAATGTATGGAATCATGTAGTTCTTGTTTTTTTCTGATTTGCTTATTTCACTCCTTATAATGTTATCAAGATCCCACCATTTTGCTGTAAATGATCTGATGTCATCATTTCTTATGGCTGAGTAGTATTCCATAGTGTATATGTGCCACATCTTCTTTATCCAGTCTTCTATTGAAGGGCTTTTTGGTTGTTTCCATGTCTTGGCCACTGTGAACAGTGCTGCAATGAACATGGGGCTACATGTGTCTTCACGTATCAATGTTTCTGAGGTTTTGGGGTATATACCCAGTAGAGGGATTGCTGGGTCATAAGGTAGTTCTATTTGCAGTTTTTTGAGGAACCACCATACTTTCCTCCATAATGGTTGTACTACTTTACAGTCCCACCAACAGTGAATGAGGGTTCCTTTTTCTCCACAGCCTCTCCAACATTTGCTATTACCCGTCTTGTTGATAATAGCTAATCTAACAGGAGTGAGGTGGTATCTCATTGTAGTTTTGATTTGCATTTCTCTAATAACTAATGAAGCTGAGCATCTTTTCATATATCTGTTGGCCATTTGTATCTCTTCCTGGGAGAAGTGTCTGTTCATGTCCTCTTCCCATTTTTTATTGGATTGCTTGTTTGTTTGTTGTTGAGTTTTATGAGTTCTTTGTAAATTTTGGATATTAGGCCCTTATCTGAGCTGTCGTTTGAAAATATCAGTTCCCATATAGTTGGCTGTCTGTTTATTTTGATATCATTTTCTCTTGCTGAGCAAAAACTTTTAATTCTGATGTAGTCCCATTCATTTATCTTTGCCTTCACTTCTCTTGCCATTGGAGTCAAGTTCATAAAATGTTCTTTAAAACCCAGGTCCATGATTTTAGTACCTATGTCTTCTTCTATGTACTTTATTGTTTCAGGTCTTATATTTAGGTCTTTGATCCATTTTGAATTAATTTTAGTACACGGGGACAGGCTGTAGTCGAGTTTCATTCTTTTGCATGTGGCTTTCCAGTTTTCCCAACACCATTTGTTGGAGAGGCTTTCTTTTCTCCATTGTGTGTTATTGGCCCCTTTATCAAAGATTATTTGACCATATATATGTGGTTTTATTTCTGGGCTTTCTATTCTGTTCCATTGGTCTGAGTGTCTATTTTTTTTGCCAATACCATGCTGTTTTGATTATCGTGGCCCTATAATATAGTTTAAAGTCAGGTATTGTAATGCCCCCAGCTTCATTCTTTTTCCTTAGGATTGTTTTGGCTATTCGGGGTTTTTTATAGTTCCATATAAATCTGATGATTTTTTGTTCCATTTCTTTAAAAAATCTCATAGGGATTTTGATGGGAATTGCATTAAATTTGTATATTGCTTTGGGTAATATGGCCATTTTGATTATATTTATTCTTCCTATCCAAGAACAAGGAATATTTTTCCATCTCATTGTATCTTTTTCGATTTCCCTTAACAATGCTTTGTAATTTTCATTATATAGGTCCTGTTTATTCCTAGGTATTTTATTTTTTTTGTTGCAATCGTGAAGGGGATTATTTTTTTGAGTTCGTTTTCTAATATTTCATTGTTGGCATATAGAAAGGCTATGGACTTTTGTATGTTAATTTTGTATCCTGCGACCTTACTGTATTGGTTTATTGTTTCTAATAATCTTTTTGTGGAGTCCTTCGGGTTTTCGATGTATAGGATCATATCATCAGCAAAAAGTGATAGCTTTACTTCTTCTTTTCCGATATGGATGCCTTTTATTTCTTTGTCTTGTCTGATTGCTCTGGCCAGAACTTCTAGCACCACGTTGAATAAGAGTGGAGAGAGTGGACAACCCTGTCTTGTTCCTGATTTAAGGTAGAAAGTCCTCAGTTTTATGCCGTTTAATAGGATGTTGGCTGATGGTTTATCATATATGGCCTTTATCATGTTGAGATATTTTCCTTCTATACTCATTTTGTTGAGAGTCTTAAACATAAAATTGTGTTGTATTTTATCAAAAGCCTTTTCTGCATCTATTGATAAGATCATGTGGTTTTTGTTCTTTGTTTTGTTGATATGGTGTATTACATTAACCGTTTTGTGTATGTTGAACCATCCTTGAGATTCTGGGATGAATCCCACTTGATCATGATGTATTATTTTTTTAATATGTTGTTGTATTCGGTTTGCCAGTATTTTGTTTAGTATTTTAGCATCTGTATTCATTAGAGATATTGGTCTGTAGTTTTCTTTCTTTGTGCCATCCTTGCCAGGTTTTGGTATGAGGGTTATGTTGGCCTCATAAAATGTGTTTGGAAGTATTGCTTCTTCTTCAATTTTTTGGAAGACTTTGAGTAGAATAGGAACCAAGTCTTCTTTGAATGTTTGATAGAATTCACTAGTATAACCATCTGGGCCTGGACTTTTATTTTTGGGGAGATTTTTAATAGTTTTTTCTATTTCCTCCCTGCTGATTGGTCTGTTTAGGCTTTCTGCTTCTTCATGACTCAGTCTAGGAAGGTTGTATTGTTCTAGGAATTTATCCATTTCTTCTAGATTGTTGTATTTGGTGGCATATAATTTTTCATAGTATTCTACAATAATTCTTTGTATTTCTATGATGTCTGTGGTAATCTCTCCTCTTTCATTTTGGATTTTATTTATTTGAGTCCTGTGTCTTTTTTCCTTGGTGAGTCTTGCCAAGGGTTTGTCAATTTTGTTGATCTTTTCAAAGAACCAGCTCCTTGTTTTATTGATTTTTTCTATAGTTTTTCTGTTCTCTATTTCATTTATTTCTGCTCTGATTTTTATTATTTCCTTTCTTCGGCTGGTTTTGGGTTGTCTTTGTTCTTCTTTTTCTAGTTCCTTAAGGTGTGAAGTTAAGTAGTTTACTTCGGCTCTCTCTTGTTTGTTCATATAGGCCTGAAGTGATATGAACTTTCCTCTTATTACTGCTTTTGCTGCATCCCAGAGATTCTGATATGTCGTATTTTCATTTTCATTTGTCTGTATATATCTTTTGATTTCTGCGCTTATTTCTTCTTTGACCCATTCATTTTTTAGAAGTATGTTGTTTAGTTTCCACATTTTTGTGGGTTTTTCCCCCTCTTTTTTGCAGTTGAATTTTAGTTTCAAGGCTTTATGATCAGAAAATATGCTTGGTACAATTTCAATTTTTCTAAATTTGCTGATATTGTCTTTGTGGCCCAACATATGGTCAATTCTTGAGAATGTTCCATGTACACTAGAGAAAAATGTATACTCTGTCGCTTTGGGATGAAGTGTCCTGTAGATGTCTATCATATCCAGGTGTTGTAGTATTTCGTTTAAGGCCACTATATCTTTATTGATTCTCTGTTTGGATGACCGATCTAGAGCCGTCAGCGGTGTATTGAGGTCTCCAAGTATGATTGTATTTTTGTTAGTTTTTGTTTTAAGGTCAATAAGTAGCTGTCTTATATATTTTGGTGCTCCTTGGTTTGGTGCATATATATTAAGGATTGTTATGTCTTCTTGATTCAACTTCCCCTTAATCATTATGAAATGACCATTTTTGTCTCTGAGTACTTTTTCTGTCTTGTAGTCAGCATTATTAGATATGAGTATTGCTACGCCTGCTTTTTTTTGGGTGTTGTTTGCTTGGAGTATTGTTTTCCAGCCTTTCACTTTGAATTTGTTTTTATCCTTGTTGCTTAGATGTGTTTCTTGTAGGCAGCATATAGTTGGATTTTCTTTTTTAATCCATTCTGCTACTCTGTGTCTTTTTATTGGTAAGTTTAATCCATTTACATTTAGTGTAATTATTGACACTTGTGGGTTCCCTACTGCCATTTTATAAATTGCTTTCTGTTAGTTTTGTATCTAGTTTGATTCTTCTCTTTTGTTTTTCTATCATTTGTTTTTGTTTGTTTGTGTTCCATACTTCTTTCCTCTGTTGCTACCTTTTTTAAGTCAAGTGTTTTTGTGGTGGTTTTTTTAAGGGTGGTTACCATTAAGTAATGAAAAGGGTACCTACCATATTCATTGTAGTACCCTATCTTATAAGTATTTCTGCACTTCATCATCCTTTGCTACTGTTAATCTCCATCCTCTCCCCCCTTTTTTTCCTTTGTTGTCACAGTTTAAGTTTGGTTTTATTGTGTTCTTGGTGGAGCTGTTACTTGTGGTGTTGTTTTCTTTTGTTCTTTGAATCTGGTTGGAAAACCCCCCTTAGTATTTCCTGGAGTGGGGGCTTTCTGTTGATAAATTCTCTCATCTTTTCTGTATTTGTGAATGTTTTTATATCTCCTTCATACTTGAAGGATAGCTTTGATGGGTATAGTATTCTTGGCTGAAAGTTCCTCTCTTTCAGGGCTTTAAATATTGGGGTCCACTCTCTTCTAGCTTGTAGAGTTTCTGCTGAGAAATCTGATGATAATCTAATAGGCCTTCCTTTATATGTTGTACTCTTCTTTTCCCTGGCTGCCTTGAGAATTTTTTCTTTGTCATTGGTTTGTGTCATCTTTATTATGATGTGCCTTGGAGTGGGTTTGTTGGGGTTAAGAAAACTTGGTGTTCTGTTTGCTTCTTGAATTTGAGGCTTTAGTTCCTTCCACAGGCTTGGGAAGTTCTCGTCTATTATTTGTTTGAGTATATTCTCCATTCCATTTTCTTTCTCTTCTCCCTCTGATATACCTATTATTCTTATGTTATTCTTTCTGATGGAGTCAGACAATTCCTGTAGGGCTTTCTCATTTTTTATTATTTTTGAGTCTCTTTCTTCTTCTCTCTGTTGTGCCTCAAGTTGTTTGTCTTCTATTTCACTAATCCTATCTTCAATCTGGGCTGTTCTGTTAGCTAAGCTTGTTACCTCGTTTTTCAGCTCGTGAATTGAGTTTTTCATTTCTGTTTGATTTGTTTTTATAGTTTCAATTTCCTTGGTAATATATTCTTTGTGTTCATTGAGTTGTTTTCTGATCTCCCTATATTGCCTTTCTGTGTTTTCTTGTATATCTCTGAGTATTTTTAAGATTTCTAGTTTAAATTCTCTGTCATTTAGCTCCAAGGCTTCCAATATGTTAAGTCTTTTCTCCATAGATTTTTCCACATCTATTTGTGTTACCTCTCTTTCTTTTGTATCCATAATATTCGATTTCCTCTTTCTTATCGGCATCTGAGGGTGGTCTTATTGATAGCACGCAGGCGCACTCCCTGGCGGCTTGAATGAGCGTCGCTGCGGTAGCTTCCTCCACACCCTCGTCTCTCAGATTCAAGTGATAACAGTCCTTTTGCTTTCAGTGTGTGTGGAACTCCGGAATGCTCCGAGGATAAATTTTTCTGTTTCTAGTTGATAAATTTGTTGTGATTTAGGGGAGAGCTGTCGGACGCGCTTCTCACGGCGCCATTTCCGTGACGTCACCCTTGCATGATGATTTTTGATGATATGTTGTATAGGTGAAACTATAGGGCATTTGTCTTACTGTGATTGGCTTATTTCACTTGGCCTAATGTCCCCTGGGTTTATTATTTTGTAGCATGTGGCAGAATTTCCTTATTTTTTAAGGCAGAATAACATTCCATTTTATGTATAGACCATTTTGTTTATCCAGTTGTATCTCATTGAATACTTGGGTTGTTTCCACCTTTTGGCTCTCATGAGTGTGTCTGCTATGAACAAATAGGTCTTTGAGATCCTACTTTCAGTTTTGGGGGGTATATAGCCTGAAGCAGATTGTTGGTTCAAATGGTAGTTCTATTTTTAATATTTTGAGGAACTGTAGAACTGTTTTTCATAGTGGCTGCACCATATACATCCCCACCAATAATGTACAAGGGTTCCAGTTTCTCCACCTCCTTGCCAACATTTGTTATTTTCTGTCACTGTTGTCTGTTTTTTAATAGCTGCCATCCTAGTGGGTTGGTATCTCACTGTGGTTTTGATTTGCATTTCCCTAATGACCAGTGATGTTGAACATCTTTCATGTTTGTGGTTAGCCTGGTACTTATTTTTGTGACCTCACTGGGGAAACCCTTTTTCTCTAGACATCTGCATGGTTCTCTTCCTTACCTCCTTGAAGTCAGTTTAAATGTCACCTCCTCTGTAAGGCCTTCTTCTTTGCATTTAACATGCTATAGACTTTATTTTATTACTTTGTTTACTGTCTGTCTCTTTTCTCTAGAATATAAACTATATGTAGACTAAGCTATTTGTTTGTTTGTATTCATAATCCCCAGCATACAGTACACTATTTGACAGATAGTCATGCTCAGTAATGGTTTTTGTTTGTTTGGTTTTGGGTTTTTTTAGCAAGAGAGAGAGAGACAGAGACAGGGGGCAGACAGAGAAGAAGAGGAAGAGATGAGAAGCATCAACTCATAGTTGTAGTACCTTAGTAGTTTATGGATTGCTTTCTCATAAGTGCCTTGACTGGGGGTCCCAGCCAAGGCAGTGACCCCTTGCTCAAGCCAGCGACCTTGGGCTCAAGCCAGCGACCATAGGGTCATGTTTATAATCCCACACTCTGGCCAGTGACTCCACGCTCAAGTTGGTGAGCCTGTGCTCAAGCCAGCGACCGTGGGGTTTTGAACTTGGGCCCATAAGGTCCCAGGTCAATGTTCTATCCACTGCATCACCACCTGGTCAGGCTCAATAATGTTGAATGGATAAATTTCAATGATAGAAGAAGCCCAGATCAACTGATGAGAGCAAAAGTCAGACCTGAGCCACACAGAAAACTCTGCCTACCATCGGAAAACTCTTCTCTTTCTGTAACCATGAAAGTTAAAGAATTCCATTTCACCTGTTCCAAGAACTGGATTAGGGCTTCCCGATTCCCCAACCACTCGCGCTGTAATTCCTCTTGGTGGGGAAATTTATCACAACTCAGTTCCAGTGTGATCTCGAAACAGTTGGTGTGGAGATAATTAAAGTCTTGCATTCCTAGGGGAAAGAGGGCGGTGGCAAATTTGTACAAGCAGGTTCCTACCCGATGCCCCATCTCAACTCCCATTAATCCCAACTTCTCCACACACACCTCATTACCGTCTGTTTTACCCCTTTGTCTCCATTTACTTCTCCTCTATAAAACCTTTCCCCAATTTTCCAGTTCACATGCCTTTCTACTGTTCCAGTTTTCTCTTTTCAAAAATGCTCATTTTGTTATCTCCACCCTCAACTTCTTTCCCATTTAATGACTTAAATTCACTTCCTGTCTCTTTTGGCATGTCCAAAATCTGCTTACTGGTTGTGCCTTAACATTAGACTATGCACGTGTACTGCTTTCTGGGGGACAGATTTCCTCTTTGGACTCTGATGTCCTTCAGATCTGGGGGGTCAGAGATGAGACAAATATCTTGCTTTCACATCCCTCTTTCTGCCGGGAACACAGCACTAGCCTGGAAAATAGTTATCCAGGAATTCAGAACCCTGAAAGGCAGAAGGCAGCAAGATTTTCCTTTCATCAGCTGCTGGTTTGCTTCTATCTTCAATATTATTCAATTGAATTCATTACTTCAAAATATGTTTCTGATGATTAGAATGGTGTTTATATCAGACATTTATTTGGGTTAAAAATTGTCCGTTTATACCCTGCAGGAAAGCAGATCTCTTGTTATGAGAGGACACAGGAAAATCCCTACATCTAATCTGTCAAGTTAAGATGAAAATCCAGACTCTTTTTTTACAGGGACAGAGAGAGAGTTAGAGAGAGGGATAGATACGGACAGACAGACAGGAACGGAGAGAGATGAGAAACATCAATCATCAGTTTTTCGTTGTGGCACTTTAGTTGTTCATTGATTGCTTTCTCATATGTGCCTTGACCAGGGGGCTACAGCAGACCGAGTAACACCTTGCTTGAGCCAGCAACCTTGGGTCCAAGCTGGTGAGCTTTTGCTCAAACCAGATGAGCCCGTGCTCAAGCTGGCGATCTCAGGGTCTCAAACCTGGGTCCTTCGCATCCCAGTCTGATGCTCTATCCACTGTGCCACCGCCTGGTTAGGCGAAAATCCAGACTCTTATGTTAAATCTTTTAGTTTTAAAATTCTGGGAACTGATGGAAGCTTACACAGAAAACTCTGATTATTTAGTGACTCATCACATAGTCATAGTATTTGACATTTAGCTTGTACTTTATTTGTTGTTCTGTGATTGTTTGCAGTGTATATTTATTCTCTTTAATAAAATGATAGTAATTTTAAAAAGTATCCATTTAATTAACTTTCACCTGGTACTCTGAGTGCAAACAGCTGTTCTGGGAGGTTGGAGAACCTATAGCCTGTTACATCAGTTCTCTCTCAGCATCAGAATCATCTAGGGCTGCACCTTCCAGCCAAATACAGGTTGTTGGGCTTTAGCCCCAGGGCTTCTGATTTAGTAGCTACGGAGTGGGGCCCCCAACTTTGCGTGTCTAACAAGTGTCAGGCAGCGCTGAGGATGCTGGTCCAAAGACCACACTGCTGGAACAATTGTTTTAATGAATTGTTTTGTTTTTAAATTTTATTCATTTTAGAGAGGAGAGAGAAAGGGAGAGAGAGAGAGAGATAGAGAGGGAGAGAGAGAGAGAGAGAAGGTGGGGAGGAGCCGGAAGCATCAACTCCCATATGTGCCTTGACCAGGCAAGCCCAGGGTTTCGAACCGGCGACCTCAGCATTTCCAGGTCGACGCTTTATCCACTGCGCCACCACAGGTCAGGCTAATGAATTGTTTTAATAATCTTGAAATTGTACCAGCTCTATTTGGGGCAATGATCCTCAGTGGAGGCATGGACTATGCTTTCCCAGAGGATGGAAAGGGAGGAACAAGTTTAATTTGAAAAAGTTTATTTGATATTTTATTTTTTGGCACCTATTGCTTTCTTAATGCAAACTAAAGAAAAAAATTCAACAAAATCTTCTCACTTTGTGTTCAAGTGTGTTTTTAGGCCCTTTCCCAGCATATGGTGATGCCCTAACCTTCTTCCTCCCCGCTCTCTACAGCAGGGGTCCCCAAACTATGGCCTGCGGCCGCATGCAGCCCCCTGAGGCCATTTATCTGGCCCCCGCTGCACTTCCGGAAGGGGCACCTCTTTCATTGGTGGTTAGTGAGAGGAGCATAGTTCCCATTGAAATACTGGTCAGTTTGTTGATTTAAATTTACTTGTTCTTTATTTTAAATATTGTATTTGTTCTCATTTTGTATTTTTACTTTAAAATAAGATATGTGCAGTGTGCATAGGGATTTGTTCATAGTTTTTTTTATAGTCTGGCCCTCCAACGGTCTGGGGGACAGTGAACTGGCCCCCTGTGTAAAAAGTTTGGGGACCCCTGCTCTACAGGACCAGCTATCAGCTCAGTCTTCTCTGATGAGCTTTCTGCTCCTGGGGCTCCGGCCGGTCTGATTAGGGAGGATAGGAAAGACAACTGCTGAAACACGATTCCTGAAAGATCTCAGCTTCCTGCTTCTGCCCCTTCCCTCTCCTTTGGTTCCCTGTCTACTGAAGGTTCATAAATAGAGGTTCTATCTCAACCCTTGGGGCTGGGGAAGGCCCAGGGAGCAGAGAGAGAAATCTCTTGTGGGAGGTTTCTGTGGCTGCATTCTCAATGGCCAGTGTCCAGACACACTCCTGCTCCTGGGACACGGGCAGCAAGGTGCAGAGCGCCCCCAGAGGAACTGTTCATGTGCAGGCCAGCACCCCTGCTCACCAGTTGCTATGTGAGGCAGAACTCTGTGCTAGTTAGAAAAAGTCTAACATTTATAAGCCAGGCATTTCCAGGTGCTTTGTATGCATTATTTATCAAATACTTACATCAAAATTATGGGGCAAGTACAGTATTGTTACTTTTAATATGCACATAAGGGAACCAAAGCTCAGAGAGGGTACGTATTAGCCTGAAGCCACCTAGCTGGTAAATGGGCAAACTGGGTTTCAACCCAGTGTACCCTTGAAGCCTACACGTAACCACTTGACTACATTATTTCTCTCCTATGCCCCAATATTCCGAGTAAACCACCAGTTTTAAAAGGTCACAAGGTGTCCCTGCCTTCATTTTAATAAACCACAAAATGCCACTAAATGCTAATAACATAAGACTTGCCACTTTCTTATCTCTGCTGAAATGCAAAATTCGACAGTATTCCTGTCATTTCTCTGAGGAAAAACAAATGACAGTTCAGAAGGAGAAATGAGCCCTGTCTTCCTGCAGTGTGTGCAGCGTGTCGCACTGCTGTGAGCAGGCCTCCCCTTACCCTTGCTGAGAGAGTACCAGGAGGCCCCATTGGTGATGCCATCGGAGAAGTAATCCCCACAGTTCCAGCCGTGGTGCATCCACCCATGTGCATAGGAGTAGACCTTGGCCAGCTGTAGGGAAAGGGGGCAGAAACGATTTTGAGTGTTCCCAACTCATATGGTAATGCTCTCAGACTCAGAAGTAGGGTAAAGCCAAGAAACCGCACTAGGTATAAACAACTGATTGATTTGCTGTAGTGAAAGAAAATACCAGCAGAGATAGAGATTGTGTGTGTGTGTGTGTGCGCGCGCGCACGTGCGCGTACTAGAGTTAAGAAACCTATATTCTGCAGTTTTGCGCAGTGGCAGTATTGTAGCCAATTAGGTTTATCCGAGGCATGATACTGTAGCTAATTGAAAAAAGAAATGTGCATTTTGATGTTCGACTATCTTGGGATTAAATTCCTCAAGTGCAAAGTGAGGGGTGGCACTAGGTGATATACTATTATAAGCTCCTTTCTAAGTGTACCATTTTCTTTTTTAAAATGTATTTACTTTTCAATTACAGTTGACATACAATATTATATTTCAGTTGTACAACATAATGATTAGACTTTTATCTACCTTATGAAGTGATAACCCTGGTAAGTCTAGTACCTACCTGACACCATACATAGTTATTACAATATTATTATTATTATTATTATTATTATTGGTATTTTTCTGAAGCTGGAAACGGGGAGAGACAGTCAGACAGACTCCCGCATGCGCCCGACCGGGATCCACCTGGCACGCCCACCAGGGGCGAAGCTCTGCCCACCAGGGGGCGATGCTCTGCCCCTCTGGGGCGTCGCTCTGCTGCGACCAGAGCCACTCTAGCGCCTGGGGCAGAGGCCAAAGAGCCATCCCCAGCGCCCAGGCCATCTTTGCTCCAATGGAGCCTTGGCTGCGGGAGGGGAAGAGAGAGACAGAGAGGAAGGGGGGTGGGTGGAGAAGCAAATGGGCGCTTCTCTTATGTGCCCTGGCCGGGAATCGAACCCGGGTCCCCCACACGCCAGGCCTACGCTCTACCGCTGAGCCAACTGGCCAGGGCCTAATATTATTGACTATATTCCCTATGCTGTACTTGACATTCCCATGACAATTTTTATAGCTGGCAATTTGTACTTCTTAATCCCTTTCTAAGTGTGCCATTTTCTAGCTGAGTTTTATAAAAGAAAGGAGCAAGTAAGACAGGCTTCCACCAGGAAAAGAACTGTTTTAGGGTGAGAGATGTGTGTTGGAGAAAGAGGAATATATTTAGAATTGCTATTAATTCCCTTTCATTACTATTTTATAACAGTGAACATAATGAGATATACTTGCTTTGCAAAACAACAACTGGCATTATTCTCTATGCAATTAATTAAGTGGTGCATTAATAATTAATGTCATTGTAATTGTAATAACAAATTAATATAATGAATTATTTAAATAAATTATATATTAACAACATATTAACTATCAAGTAATTAATCTGTTAGTTTTTTATTGCTGTTTTGAACTATCATGTAAACATTTTTATGTGCACGGTCTATTTTTCATTAATAAAATCTTACTACCAGAAAATTGCAAGTTAGAGCAAAATTCACATTTAATGCCCCTCGCTTACCACCAGTAGTACTATTAGTCTTTTGGCATATTTCTTGCTAGTCATTAGTTTAAGTACCTTTATATTACTGTGGTAATTGTACTATAAAGATTTCTTACATATTTATTTTTTCATGAATTTTTTACTTATCACTCAAAACAAAATGTAATTTACTAGACTCTAAGCTCCTCATGAGCAAGCGGTGTTTTCAATTATTTTCTGTGAACTTGTACCTTCTCTCTCCTGAACCCCAAGTTCCTGGCTGGCCAAACCATCATTCTGCATACCTTCTGGAAAAGCTTGTCATCAGGCGTGGGGGTATAGGCAGTGCGGCGGAAACCTCGGATCCGATGCTCCAGGGACTTGTCATATGGGTAATTGGCCACCACTGCCCCTCCATGGAGATTGGCTGAAAGGACAAAGTTGATGGAACGTATCCACTGGATCACAGCCCGGGTCTCAGGTTCAACCTGAGGAGAGATGAGAGCCTTTTGAAAAGTTTGTCAGGAAGTGGCCTAAGGAGATGGCCTGTCTGAATAAGACAGGCCCTACCAGATATGAGAAGGCTAGATGGGGAAATTTTGATCTTTTGCATGATGGTTTTAAAAATTAAGTGACAGAGGCCCTGGCCAGTTTGCTCAGTGGTAGAGCATCTACCCTGCGTGTGGATATCCCAGGTTCAATTCCTAGTCAGGACACACAGGAGAGGTGACCATCTGCTTCTCCACCCTTCCCTGTCTCCCCTCTCTCTCTCTCTTCTCCTCCTGTAGCCATGGCTCGATTGATTTGAGTGCATTGGGGCACCTAGGCCGAGTGCTGAGGATGCTGCCTCAGGTGCTAAAAATAGCTTGGGTTGTGAGCATGGCCCCAGATGGGCAGAGCATTGGCCCCAGACAGGGGTGGCCAGGTGGATCCTGGTTGAGATACATGCAAGAGTCTGTCTCTCTATCTCCCCTCCTCTTACTTAAAAATAAAAAGTAAGTGACAGGACCCTTTTTCAAAATGAAATCTTATATGGAATCTTTTTTTTTTTTAATTTTTTAGAGAGGAGAGAGAGACAGAGAGAGAGAGAAGGGGGAGGAGCTGGAAGCATCAACTCCCATATGTGCCTTGACCAGGCAAGCCCAGGGTTTCGAACCGGCTACCTCAGCATTTCCAGGTCGACGCTTTATCCACTGTGCCACCACAGGTCAGGCTATGTGGAATCTTAATATATAAAAAACAGAAGAAAAAAAAAGTGAACCTTTAGGGCAGTGAAACCACTATGTATGACACATGGCTTACTACATTTGTCCAAACCCATAAAATGTACCACACACAGACTGAAGACTATGTAAACTATGGACTTTGTGTATGTAGTAAGGATGAGTCAATGTAAGTTCATCACTTGTAACAAATGCACCGCTCTGATGCAGGGCGTTGGTGGTGGGAGGAAGCAGGGGGTATATGGGAACTCTGTACTTTCTTTCCACTCAGTTTTACTTCAAACCTAAAACTACCCTAAAAAATATACCGTATTTCCCCATGTATAAGGTGCACCTTTTTGAGGGAAAATTTGGGGTCTAAAAATTGGGTGCGTTTTATACAGTGGTTGTAGAAGTGTGGCATTTCAAATGCTATAGATAGAACTGAGGACAAAGCAATGTATGAAGACAGTGATTTGTCATCAGACACAGATGAGGACAAGCTAATGGATGGGAGTTTTGACAGTGATGAGGAGTTGTATGAATTTTATGATGAATAAAACTTGAGTTCAATAACTTTATGTATTACATTTTTTTCAAATTTTGGGTCCCAAAATTAAGGTGCATCTTATACCTGGAAGCATCTTGTACATGGAGAAATACAGTAGTCCATGAGAGAGAGAGTGAGAGGAGCCCAAGCTTGGCCTCTCTCTGGCCCCTAGGAAAGGGTTCTCCAATTTATCCACTGCTTCAGTGGCTTCGGAGTAAATAATTGTGAAAGCACTGGTTTACAGTAATGGTTTTCAACTTTCTCCTTTCCATAACACACCTACCGTAATGTTGACATGTAGAGCACTTCTGTGGTCATACCCAAATTTCATGGCTTAGAAATAGTGTAATATGGACCAGTCTCGGTTAAGTAGTGGAATTCCACCCTTTCGATAGCATATTACAGTGCTAGTGAGTGATGGTATTCTAAGGAAAGCCATGAACCACTTGGACTTGCAGTATAAATAAATAATTTACAGTCTTCAGCGCTTTTCCTCCTCCCAGAGTGCATGTGCTTAGAGGTTATGTGATGACAGTGTGTTAACAGCTCCTGGACCAACGGTCAGCTGTGAAGACCCCATCCCTTTTATCCCAAGAGGGAGTGGATGAATAGGGTTGAGTTTCACCCAATCAGAATGGATATAATACCAAAAGCATCAGTCCTGCTCTGCGACCAGGACTTAGCCCCTTTGAAGCAGTCCTTTCTCTATGCCCCAAGCCTTTATCCACTCAAAAGAGCCGGCTTCTCGCTGTTCCTCCCCATCAAAGCTGTCCCATCAGGCGTGACAGAGACCTCTCATTCTCTCTTTTTTTTTTTTTTTCCTGAAGCTGGAAACGGGGAGAGACAGTCAGACAGACTCCCGCATATGCCCGACCGGGATCCACCCGGCATGCCCACCAGGGGCGATGCTCTGCCCACCAGGGAGCGATGCTCTGCCGTGACCAGAGCCTCTCTAGCGCCTGGGGCAGAGGCCAAGGAGCCATCCCCAGCGCCCGGGCCATCTTTGCTCCAATGGAGCCTTGGCTGCGGGAGGGGAAGAGAGAGACAGAGAGGAAGGAGGGGTTGGGGTGGAGAAGCAAATGGGCGCTTCTCCTATATGCCCTGGCCGGGAATCGAACCCGGGTCCCCCGCACGCCAGGCCGACGCTCTACCACTGAGCCAATCGGCCAGGGCCTCATTCTCTTTTTTTTTTTTTTTTTTCTCATTCTCTTTTTGATCTTCTAAGATTCAGACAGAGGAGCAGGTGGGAGTCTAATCATTATTGGCTCAGTCACCTTATTTTATTTCAACATTTAATAAATCAGAACATTCTTCTGGCTGGATATGCTGACTAGTACCATGTTATTTGTGATTTATTCTTTACTTGAGCCAAGAGCATAGCTACTAGCAGAAACCTAAATATGTCAGCATGACTTTTGTTTCATTTCCAACTAAGACTATTTCATCTAGAAAACTCCCAATAGAAAGCCTTACACCTGTTTTATGTTTCTCTCTAGTCTCTAAGTTAAGATATTCACAAACAGAACATCTAGAACTATCTCATACAGTGTGAAAAACAGGGTGGTAGTGATATTCTGAGGATGCCATCAGTTACTTTAAAGAGCAGGCCCACCAGCAGGATGAAGCCATCCACATTACCAAGGGTGAGAGTACAGGCCTTCTGGAGCAATAGGCTGGGGAGCATCGAACAGATCCTCTGACTGGGGGACGGAGGGAAATGAGAGTATGGTAAAGCAGTCAAGGCTCTAAAACAAGGGAAAAAGGACAAACTAGACATAAAGGCAACTCTCTGAACTTTTCCCTATAACTAATTTTTGTTTGTTTGTTTTTTAAGTAAGAGAAGGGAAGATAGTGAGACAGACTCTCACATGCACCCCAACTGGAATCCACCCAGCAACCCCTGGCTGGGGCTGATGCTCAAATCAACTGAGCTACCCTCAGCGCCCAGGGTTAGCACTTGAACCAATTGAGCCACTGGCTGCGAGATGGCAAGAAAAAGAGAAGGGGGAGAGGGGGAGGGGAAGGGGAAGGGGGAGAGAAGTAGATGGTCACTTCTCATGTGTGCCCTGACAGGGGATCGAACCTGGGATGTCTGCATGCTGGGCTGATGTTCTATCCACTGAACAAACCAGCCAGCGCCTTACAACTAATTGTTGATGAGCATATAGTTCACACATAAGAGAGACTTTCCTATAAAATATTAGAGCTCTGTGTCAACAGTACAGTGCAGCACGAAGAACAGTGGATTAGGAATCAGAAGACCTGGGTTTTAACCCTGATTCCATCAATTATAGCTGTGTGGCTTTAAGTTAATTTTTCTGTAAGCATGATATCCATACAACAGGGTTGGATAACACTGACTGACACATTCACCACACAGTGTTATGATAATCAACTGAAATGTTGGCTTAAGAAAGAATTTTATAAAATACTGCGCAACTGTAGGATAAAGCTTTTACTTCCCTTACTACCGTGGCCACTAACATCAAACATTTTGTGAGCAGGTGCCTCATGGAGGGCTGTACGCTGGGGGAGGGAATGAATACAAAGAGGCAGAAGACACAGTTATTATTGCTCTGGACACATTAACATGGAGTTGAATTGATACCTAATTCTTGTTTGCTTAGTTGATGTGAAGATTGCCAGAAGAAATTCCAGATGTTGATTTACCTGCTTTTGTATGCAAATTTCTTCTCATACCTGTTTTTTCCAGTTGTCCGGAAGGGGCAGGTGGTGGTTGGGGCCTCCGTACTTCTCATTGTAGTAGATGTAGGTATTGAGGTCAGGGAAGTTGCGGTTCAGGTCCACTCCGTTCGCGTTGTTCCTGCCAACCAGGTACCCAGAAGCATCTGGGCCCTAGGGAGAAATAGAGAGATGAAACATGAAGAGTTTAGGCTGAATCTTATATTTAAAGAATACTGTATAGCTCTTTTTAGGTGTTAGTTTAATCTATCATCAAATGACATAGCCTTTTCTTCTTTAACTTCTCTGAAGTCCCAGTGGTATGGTTAAAGTTTCCCAAGTGGTGGAGATATAGATTCCAGGAGAAGCCCTAACAAGAATGGGGTGTTTCAGGATAATGGGAACCCCTATTATTTATAAAAACAGCTTTATTGAGATATAATTTACACACCACAAAGTTCACTCTTTTGAAATGTACAATTCAGTGAATTTTAGGATGCTAACAGAGTTATATAGCCATCACCACAATCTAATATGAGAACATTTCTATCACCCTGAAAAGAAACTCATGCCCATTTATAGTCACTTCCCATTTCTGCTCTAGCCCTGTCCCTGTAGATTTGCCTTTTGCAGACATTTCACATATGTGCAATGACACATTATGTGTTTGGCTTTTTTCACTAGACAATGCTTTCAAAGTTCCTCCATGTTGTAGCATGTATCAGTCCTTCATTTCTTTTTATTGATGAATAATTCCATTATATGGATTTACCACGTTTTGTTTACCTATTCACCAATTAATAGACTATATCACAGTTTAAAGTTAAGACACACTGACATTTTGATTTTATGTTAATAAAGAATGTAAAGGCTCATAGACATTTTTTTTTCCTTCTTTCCCCTGAAAACCCAACTCTAAAATTAAGAAGCTGAGTACTATACTAGTAGAGGGAAAAAACCTACAGAAATAAAATAAAGTATGAAGCTTTAGAATTAACTCCTCACTCTGCAGTTCGGGGGAAAGCTTAATCTCTCTGACACCCCTACTCTCCAATGCAAATGTAAGTCTCTTGCGGGAGGAAGCAGAGCATTTAGGGTTGGAAGCTAAAAGTTTAGGGAAGGAGATCTATTTTGTAATTAATATCCCTTTATGCCAGTATCCTGTTTTCCAGTTTACAAAGTGTTGTCGCAAATATTGCCTCATTGACCTTCCCAATTAAACCGGGAGGCCAGCTGGAAAGGTGAGGTGGGAATTGAAGCTCAGAGAGAGCCCACATTTATTGCGTAGGCTTTTACAGGCTTGAACCCATCTTCATACTTCATTGTATTTCTACCGTTTTTTTCCTCGATTACACAGTGACACTGACAATGGAACAGAGAGGACAGGTTGTTTACTGGCTTTTACTTGATTCCTTAAGATGGCTTTGTTCTCTGCACAGCTCAGTACCTGCGCGGCGGCCACCTCATAACCATCTGGGTTCATGGACGGCATGATGTGAATGCGTGTGTCCTGCACCAGCTGGACGATGCGCGGGTTCCGGTTCCGGAACTCCTCGCACAGGAACTCTGACAGCTGCAGCAGCAGCTCGCGGCCCAGCACCTCGTTGCCGTGCATGTTCCCCACGTACTTGACTTCAGGTTCCACTGCAAGCACGAGAAAAACACACGTCATGGTAAAAGACGGGGAAAGTTTGCACGTGCCATTGATTCCCTTGCGAGGAGCCCTTTCCCCTCTTTTTAATAACGAATCAAAGAAAAATCTCATGTGTCCATTGGGTCTTTTCCGACTATCCCTGAGCTCCTTTCAGAAAAATTGCAATGACAAATGCTACAAAAACGTATGCCACGTGTATTAATTAATGACTACCAATTATTGAAACCCTACTGGGTACTAGGAGTCCACTCTACTATTCACTACTACTAATCTTCACAGGAAACCTGTAAAGTCATTATTAATCTCAGGATGAGGGTACTGGGGAGGGATAAGGTCAAGTAACTTGCCTGAAGTCATCTAGCTAATTAATCTGATAGAGGTCAAAGCCCAGGGATCATTAACAGTCGCTGGCTGCTTCTTAGAGACAAATTGTTTTAGCATAAGGGCAATGTTTTCTCAAGATCTGCTCACATAAAATGCTGTAGATTATAGCATGACAATTTTTTTAATTAATTTTAATGGGGTGACATTGATCAATCAGAGAAAACATCTCCAGTTTATTTTGACATTTGATTATGTTGCATACCCATCACCCAAAGTCATATTGTCTTCCGTCACCTTCTATCTGGTTTTCTTTGAGCCCCTCCCCTCCCCCCTCCATCCCCTCATAACCACCACACTCTTGTCTATGTCCCTGAGTTTTCTGTTTGTTTGTTTGTTTATTAATTTTAATGGGGTGACATTGATCAATCAAGGGTACATAGTTTCAGAGAAAACAAGCATGACAATTTCTTTTTTTTGTTTGTTTTTGTTTTTTTTGTATTTTTCTGAAGCTGGAAACGGGGATAGACAGTCAAACAGACTCCCGCATGCACATGTCTTATTTTCTTTACTGGACCTGGCCTTTGCAAGATATACGATTTTTTTTTTTTTTTTTTTCTGAAGCTGGAAACGGGGAGAGACAGTCAGACAGACTCCCGCATGCGCCCGGCCGGGATCCACCCGGCACGCCCACCAGGGGGCGAGGCTCTGCCCACCAGGGGGCGATGCTCTGCCCCTGGGGGGGGGGTCGCTCTGCCGCAACCAGAGCCACTCTAGCGCCTGGGGCAGAGGCCAAGGAGCCATCCCCAGCGCCCAGGCCATCTTTGCTCCAATGGAGCCTTGGCTGCGGGAGGGGAAGAGAGAGACAGAGAGGAAGGAGGGGGGGGGGGTGGAGAAGCAAATGGGCGCTTCTCCTATGTGCCCTGGCCGGGAATCGAACCCGGGCCCCCCGTACGCCAGGCCGACGCTCTACCGCTGAGCCAACTGGCCAGGGCCAAGATATACAATTTTCAATTTTCTTTAGAATACAATTTGTTGTTATTTGTCTTAGTTTCCTTACAGCAGTTTTTCCCAAAATATTTCTGTTACCCACAAGGATCATGTTGTAAATTTTCTACAATGTGTACTCTTTAATCTTAGTGCATTTTTTAAATCTTAGACCAAGTCTTTCTTACTTTTCATGGTGTTAAAGTATCCCTTCTTTTAGGAAAGGATGGTGATAGCAAGTGGCAGGTAGTATTCTTCAACATCCTTGTTCAGTAAAATAAAATTCAGGAGATATATTTTAGTTCCTTTCAATCTCTCTTATTTATTAAAATGCTTTGAGCTCTGTGAATCCCAAAAGTTGGCAGCTACTGTCCTATAGAAGCTTAGCATAGTGCCTTGAACTTAGCAGGTGCTCAATGTCAAATTCTTTTGTCTTTACTTTCAGTAAAAGCCAAATATGCCCACTTCTCAGCAACCACTTATCATTTTGGTTTAAGCCCCAGACTCTCATATTTGGACTCTTACAATAAATCTCCTACATAAATTCCTTGTATCCACCCAGCTCCATTAAAGAGTATTCTCCTAAGTCTGGGGTCTGCAAACTTTTTCTGTAAAGGGCCAAATAGTAAACACCAGGATTTGTGGGCTCTATTGTCTCTGTCACAGCTACTCAACTATTGCAGCAAAAGCTGCAAGACAACACAAAACATAGACTATACAAAAACAAATAGGTGAGACTATGTTTCAAAGAAACTTTATTTACCAAATAGATAACTGGCCCTAAGGTTGTAGCCTACTGGATCCTGCTCTGAGTGATCTTTAAAATTTTTTAAGTCCGAGCATGTCACTGTTCTGTTTAAAATGCTCTAGTGGCTTCTGGCTTCACTAATAGAAAAAGCCAAGACCACCTGACCTGGCAGTGGCACAGTGGATAGAACGTCAGACTGAGATGCGAGGACCCAGGTTCGAGACCCCGAGGTCACCAGCTTGAGTGTGGGCTCATCATGTTTGAGCAAAGCTCACCAGCTTGAGCCCAAGGTTGCTGGCTCAAGCAAGGGGTCACTCAGTCTGCTGTAGCCCCCCCCTCCCGCGTCAAGGCACATATGAGAAATCAATCAATGAACAACTAAGAAACCGCAATAAAGAATTGATGTTTCTCATCTCTCTCCCTTCCTGACTGTCCCTCTCCCTGACTCTCTCTGTCTCTCCCTCAAAAAAAAAAAAAAGAAAAGAAAAGAAAAAACCATAAACCTTTACAAAAGCCCATAAAGCCCTGTGAGATCTCTTCCTACGGGGCTTCTAAACCGCTCTCTGGCTCTCCCACTGTTCAATCTGCCAGAGCTGCAGGGGCCCCTGGCTGTTTTCCACACAGGCCACGCTCCTGCTCTGTCCTCTGCCTGCAGCGTTTCCCTCTCCAATATCAGATTTTTTACCATCACCTGCTCAAATATCACCTTGACAAAGAAGCTTTTCCTGAGTAGCATTGACCTCTCCCCTACTCAATCCATAGTACTTTATGACATTCTCTATCTCTCTTCCCGGGTTTATTCTTTTCTATAGCAGTTATTTTCATCCAATCCAATACATATATTTACTTAGTTATCCACTAGTCTAATCCAGCTACAATTAAGACCCTGAGGGCAGGTTCTTTGGTTTATTCTCTGTTGTATATTCAGAGACTACAGAAGTGTTAGCTTATAGTAGATACTGTCATATTTGTGGAATGGATAATGAATAAATGAAAGGAATAAATAGATAAACAACCAAGTTATAGGTATCAGAGAAGAAGGATCTAAGTGAAAAAGCCTCAAGGAAGATTTGAGTGCTAGAAAGTAGAGGGGGCTCTCAGAAGGGGGCACGGAGTAAGGAAGCTGTCACGGACAGAATTTACCTGGTGTGAGGTTGACATCGAAGGTTTTAAAGAGAGTGAGAAGATTATGTCGATATTTGGGAAGATTATTCTGGCACCTGTGTGCTAACTGGAATGCTCAGAGTGGTGGCAGTGAAGAGTTAGGAGGTCAGTTAGGAGCCTAGTACACTCATTTTGGCAGGATGTGATGAAGTCTGGGCTAGGGTGGAAGGTGTGGAATTGGAGCAGAAAAGAGACACTTTTGTTTTGTGATTGACACTTTGAAGGAGGAACTGACATAACTTGAATGTCACAACTGTTACAAGTAAAGCAATGAGAAATTAGAAATAACTTAAATGCCTACCAGTAAATGAACAATTACCTACAACCATGCAAGGGAATGTTATAGCCAAGAAATGGTGATGTAAGATCTACATTTACAGTCGTGGATGCCATGCATAAAAGACTATGAAATGAGAAATGCAGTTATACCATGATTCCAATTTTATAAAATAAAATATGTGTGAGGGGGTTTAATTGTGTATAGAAAAAAGTCTGGAAGGATATACATCAATATGTTAACAATAAGGCCCTGACCGGTTGGCTCAGCGGTAGAGCGTCGGCCTGGCCTGCGGGGAACCCGGGTTCGATTCCCGGCCAGGGCACATAGGAGAAGCGCCCATTTGCTTCTCCACCCCCACCCCCCCCGCCCCTCCTTCCTCTCTGTCTTTCTCTTCCCCTCCCGCAGCCAAGGCTCCATTGGAGCAAAGATGGCCCGGGCGCTGGGGATGGCTCCTTGGCCTCTGCCCCAGGCGCTAGAGTGGCTGCTGGTCGCGGCAGAGCATCGCCCCCTGGTGGGCAGAGCGTTGCCCCTGGTGGGCGTGCCGGGTGGATCCTGGTCGGGCGCATGCAGGAGTCTGTCTATCTCTCCCCGTTTCCAGCTTAAAAAAAAAAAAATGTTAACAATAGTCATTTGTGAGTGGTGGGATTATGAGTGAGGTTTTTTCCCCTTCCTTAATTTCTAATTTTAATCCAAACATTGATTGCTTTTATAATAGAAACAAACTAACAACAACAACAAAAAAAACCCAGTGAATGAAATTAATACCTCAAGACCTCACACTTTCTCCAGGATACCACATTCTACCTCACTGTCATTCTCCAAAGAAATATCCCTAAATGTTTCTAAATTTCAGGGCAGAATTAGAAGGAGTAACCGTTTCTGCTTCTGTCTGCTGAGGCGCTGGAGAGGAACAGACAGAATAACAGCAAGGGGAGAAAGGGGTACTGTGAGGAAAGGAAAGGACAGGATGGGAGCAGGGAAGAAGATTCATCTTACCATTGAGGTCTTGAGCAACCAGAACTCACAAAAAGAGGAAGGAACTGGAGTCCGAACTGGGGTTGCAGCTCCCCAGAGGAGGGGCCCTTTGAGGGCTAAGCAGGGAAAACTACTTAGCACAAGCCGAGGAGGAGGTGGTACTTTATAGGCGGAGGGCCCACAGACCTCCCCACACAACACCCCGCTACTAGATTTGTAAGGAAGGGTCCTGCCCTATAACTCAGGAACTGCTTAGGGCTTACAGGGCTCGTGGATTCCAGGGTAGTCGGTGAATTCCAGCACGTAGAGGTGTCTCCCCTTCACACTGCGCCCAATGCTGTAAAGCCGCGTGATAGAGGGGCATTCGTTGTGCACCTTGTACAGTGTCCGCACGAGGTCATCATAGCGGTGGTGGCGAAAGGTCACCGGGGCAACCAACTTGAAGAGAAGGAGGAGGTGGAGGAAGACTGAGAGGAGGCCTGACATCTCGCTGGGCTTTCCAGAGAGAACCACTGAAATGAGCCCCACCTCTCCCAAAGTCCTGTCTTCTTCACCAGTCAAAATCCAAGAGCCAGGAACCAGCTCTTCCCCGTTTGGGGCCAGGAAACACCAGACTGACAGCACCTGGGAAGGAAGTTCAGAACTGTCCCATCCAAAGCTGGAAATTATTTATGTAGCTCTGGAACAGTCACTCACTTCTCCCCTCACCTCTATTTCCCTGCCTCTCTTAATGAAGGGAAACCTTTTGAAGAGTTTTTGCACTCCCCCAGATTGGGTAGTTTCACTGATTCTGGCTTACTGATTAACTGCACTGTAAACAGGCTTCACTAAATAGCTGCTTATAACCCTTCGATTCCCAGAGGATTTTGAGAAAGTTGGTCTATGCTTGTTGCCTACATTACAATTTAAAGAAGTGTATTCGAATAGTGCCTTCAGTCCCTTTCTACCCATCACACATACTGCTGCCAGACTATCTCTCTGAAATACAGCTCTCTCTCCTTCCTTTTATCTTCAAAAATCTTTCAACAGATACCACTGAGAAAATGAGAAGATAAGCAACAGGGTGGGAGTTCACAATTTAAAATCATATATCTGACAATATATCCAGAATACATCAAGAATTCTTACCACACAATAATAAAGCAACCCACCCAATTTAAAAAATGGAAAAAAATATTTGAATAGACATTTTATTAAAGTAGACATATGAGTGGCTAATAAGAATGGCTATAAAGATATTCAACATCACTGGTCATTAAGGAAATACCACCTAAAACCACAATGAGTTATCACCTCACATCCACTAGAACAGCTATAATAAAAAAGACACAATAACAAGTGTTGGTGAGAACAGGGAGAAACTGGAACTCACATACAGGGGTGGGCAAAAGTAGGTTTACAGTTGTGAGTACACAAAACAGTTTACTCTTGTATTTTTACTTATGAATTATTGTATTATTTATTTGTATTAGAACTGTAAACCTACTTTTGCCGACCCCACATACTTCTAATGGGAATGGCAAGTAATGCAGCCATTTTGGAAGACAGTTTTGCAGTTTCTTAAAAGGTTAAATATATACTTGCTATATAACCCAGCAATTTCACTTCTAGATTATCTGCCTAAAAGAAACAAAAACATATGTCCATACAAAAACTTGCTCATGAATGTTTATAACAGTGTTATTCACGCTTGGCAAAAACGATCCAAATATTCTTAACTGCTGAATGGGTAAACAAAGTATGGCCTATCTATACAATGGAATATCATTGACATGAAAAGGAGTGAAATCTTTATTATATGAGGCTTAAGTGTCTGTTTGTCGCCGATAGCTTATTGGTTGCTTGCCTAACTGTACTAGCCAATGGGGTGAAGTTGCCACGGCATTCAAATAGTCCCGCCTTCTGGCATGCCACCTCACAAATTGAGGTTAAAGATTGGAGCAATTATTATGCTGTTAAGAAATCTTAACACCAGAAGGGGTCTTTGCAATGGTACAAGACTAGAGGTTCTCCAGTTGAAAAATAATGTCATAATAGCTAAGTCTTTGACTGGCTCCTCTAAAGGTGAAATACATGTCATTCCAAGAATTGATTTGGCTCCATTTCAAACAGGGCTGCCGTTTCAATTGAGACGTAGACAATTTCCTGTAAAACTTGCCTTTGCTATGACCATCAATAAGTCTCAGGGCCAAACGCTTAAGCGTGTTGGCATTTTTTTACCTGAGCCTGCATTTGGACACGGTCAACTTTATGTTGCCTGTTCAAGAGTTCGTGAAAGAACGGACTTCTGCACGCCAGGCCGACGCTCTACCACTGAGCCAACTGGCCAGGGCCCAGAATGTTTTCTTAGGTCACAAGTGGATGAAAATTTCCATTGTATTTTAAATATGTCTATGATTATTTAAACACTTGGTATTTTATCCAGGACATTGGTACACATCTTTACAATCTCTGAGATCTTTCCTAGTTGACTTTTCTGAGTATGTTACTTGCAGTCAAAGCTTATCTAAGGAAGTAACTCACAGCATATTTTTAACTTTTCACCATGAAGGATTTGCTATCTTATAGCAAGATAGATATTTTTATACATATAAGATGGCCAAGAAAGTCAGACATACTTGTTAATTTCATGAATCAAAACCAAAGAGAAAGTAGTAAGTTAGATTGTCAGTCTGTAAGAGTAGATCATCATCAAAATTGATCCTCAACTTGGTTCTAAGTTCCTGGTGGCTAAAGAAACCCAAGTTTAAATGTCCCAGCCCAGCAACCTTGCCTTATCACTTGAGATTGAAATTTATTTTCAGAGCAAGGAAATGGAAGCAGAGAATGGGAGCAAATAATATTAGAGAAGGAAGGAAAGAAACTGCAGAAATTTAGAGAAGGTCAGGGACAGAACCTAAGGATCCTAAGTGCTTGGTCTAAAATATTGTTTGAACTCATGTATTTGTATATATCCATCTATAATGAATTCTTAAAATAAATCCTTCTGCATATATCAGACAATAAAACCTAAATATGTTTACGTGGAAGATTATTTAATACCACAGTCTTAAATCTGTCTTTTATCACAACAAACTAAGTGAAAACAAATTATCAAAGATTGTACAGAATGAACCAGACTTTATTTCAAAATATACATCTATTATCTGTACCTAGACCATTGTTTCAAGTATATACAATAAAATATTATCAGTGATTATCTCAGTAGGGTGAAATTGCAGATGATTTTTATTCCTTTTCTGTTTTTGCATTTTCCATCTTTTATGTTGGACATTTATTATCATTGTAATTAGGAACAATGATATTAACTGTTATTTTTTTAAATCCTTATCAAATGATTGGATAAGGTAAGGAAAAAGAATGTGTGTTGACTGACCCTAAACTGTCTTTATGATCTTATAGAAAATAGTAACTTGGAGAAGAGGCAAGGATATGTGGGACTCAGATTTTTACAGGAAATGAAAAAAATATGAAGTAGGCAAGGTCTTGTTGATGGCTTCTGGTTCTCAGAATCAGAAAGTTAACAATCGTTAATAATTTAAAAAGAAGAAAAAAGCTTGTACATTTGTTTTGGAAAAGTCAATATTACAAAGGGGAGATCAACAGATAAGAGTTTGCAAAAGCAGGTGTCTTTGTCATCTGGTAATACGTGACATTTAAATTGGATTGACTGACTTTGGTTTCTTTAAAAAACTGTCATTATACTCAGTCACCCAACAACAAAATAGTCCCTGGGTAATTTACCTAATCCTACTGGTCTACAGACTTATACGGCTCCATACAATTACATCAGAAAGTGTAACAATTTCACTTTGACTAAGTGAAATACTTAGTTATGCCATGAATTCAGTGAAGCTTAAAATTGTCCCAAGTGTGCATGTGTATGGTTTGGATGGATTTATTTGAATTTACTGAAGGAGAAGGGTATAAAGTAATCTGTTTTCCTGATGCTGCCATTTTCATCCAAAAAATGGCCTGGGTCAAATTTCTCTTGATTGGGGAACTCCTGGGTATTAAACAAGACCGAAGACAATAATGGATATACCGCAGTGCCCAGGAACCAGGAAAAGAGAGGGGAGTTGTACTGTATCATGCTTATTCTGGCTTCATAAACAAGCTACTGTTCTTAGTTATAGTAGATTGAATAGGACTGAGCACTCTTAAGCTTGATTTGTCTCAAATTATGGCTATTTTACACAGGCCATCATACAATATGCTTTATCGAGTAATAAGAAGGTTCTCTTTGGGAAGAGCGAAGTTATGGTCAATGTACAATAATCAGTTATTGATAAATGGTGTTTTGCAACCCACATGTCTATACATGAGCTTTACTGAAATTGCTGCCTAAGATCAGATGAGTCTCCTTTTTCATAATTTGTTCCTTTCTGAATTCAGGTGTGAATGGAAGAGAGAGAGAGAGAGAGACATGAAACGTTGACTCCATTGGATCAGACTCACTTATTTGTAAAATGGGATGGGACAACAAAAATACAGGTTTTTCTCCTAATTTACAAAAGATTTTTGTGAAGCTTAAATGACCAAATAAAACTGATAACTACTATATTGGATGCTTCACATTTGCCAGACATTGTACTTAGTTTGCTGTTTATAAATTGTATTTAATTCTTACTTCAACCGTATCCAGTAACCTCTCTTTTTGTTCCCATTGTATAAGCGAGGAAATTGTTCAGAGAGGAAAAATAACTTACATGAGGTTATTAGCAAGTGGCATGTTTAGAATATCTGGCCCAATTTCTATCTGATCAGAAAGTATCCCTGTTGAAGTGAAAGCTTCCTTTTTTCCATTTTTAATTTATTTTGTATGTTCTTAAACATACTTTTAGAATTATTGGAGAAGACAATACAGGCACATGAAATAATACCAAAAATATGTACAAAAGTGTATGAAGTGAAAATAAGTCTTTCTTCTTATATTCAAGTCCCCTGGTTTTCTTTTTGTTTTGTTTTGCTTCTTCTTTGTTTTGCTCTGGGTTTGTTTTTTGTTTTGTTTTTGAGTGAGAGGAGGGGACACAGTGAGACAGACTCCTGCATGTGCCCAGACATGGATCCACCCAGCAACCCTGTCTGTGGAAGATGCGAATCAACTGAGCTATTTTTAGTGCCTGAGGCTGACATGCTCAAACCAACCAAGTTATTCTCAATGCCTGCGGCTGATGTTCCAATCAGTCGAGCCACTGACTGTGGGAAGGGAAGAGGAGGAGAAGGGGGAAAGGGTCAGGGAGAGAAGCAGATGGTCACTTCTCCAATGTGCCCTGACCAGGAATTGAATCCGGGACATCCACATGCTGGGCCAATGCTCTATCACTAAGCCATGGGCCAAGGCCTGTTTTTCTTCTTGATGTAATTGCTATTACCATTTTATGATATATCCTTTGGGAGGTATCTTATGAATTAAAAGAAAAGGACATACATGTATGTATATCCTCCACTATTTTTACACAAATTGCACATCGTATAGTATGCTGTAACTTGTGTAGTATTCCACTTTATAGAAATAAACGGATTTTTAGAGTTCTTTGTAAATGAACATTTAGGGATTTTCTAATCCTCAAATATTACAAATATTGCTTCAATAAATATTCTTATTTTGGAGAAAATACACACAAAATATTCACAGAATAGTAAATTCCTAGTAGTAAAACTACTCTTCTAATTGTGTGTTTTGAATTTTGATAGCTATTACTTCATTGCCTTCCATAGAGTTTGCATCAATTTATACCACTAGCAAAATGATAGGCTTTTTTACATCCTGCCAACATGGTATGATAAGTAAAAAGAATTTTCTTTATAATTTTTATTTTCAATATATTTAACTATATGAGTATATTTTTATATATTTAAAAACCATTTGTAATTAATTTTACTCAAATTTTAATTTTGTTTTTCTTGTACTGCCTCTGTTGGTTTGAGGGTTTGTTCACACTGACTATAGTTGTTCATTTTATTTTTCAGTAATTAGCACTTTGCTCTCATGAACCATGCAAAATTTCCTCTCAGTTTGTCATTTATCTTTTGGCTTTGTTTCTTTTTTCAGACAGATTTTTCTTATTTTCATATAGCCAAATTTATGAATGTTTAAATACATAGCCCTCTTATTCCTCTTTTTTATTTGTGGGGGGTCAATGTTAGAAGTCTTTTGGAACTCTGAAATTCTCAAAAAATATATTGCTTTTATTCCTAGTACTTCTACAGTTTAATATTCTATGTGAATATATTTGAGTAACCAAGAATAAATTTTCATGTAAAGTGTGAGGTAGGGATCTGTTATTATTACTTTCCAACTTCCCCAAGAGTTTTCCAACCTGTATTGAATAATCTATAATTTCCCTCTAGGGAAAAGGCACCTTTATCATGTAATCAGTTTTTATGTATAATTAAGTTTACTTCTAGTCTTTATTTGTTTGATAATACAATGTCTGTCTATTCAAGAAGCTGTATTACACATGCTTTATATTATACTTAATAGCTGTGACTTTATATTACATTTTAACATTTGGCAGGACCTATCCTTGACTTTTTTATTTTTAAAATTTTTCGTATCAAATTTGGGATCTACCAGTTTAGTTCCAAAAAATATCTGGTTGATATTTTCATTGAGATCTCATAAATGTATAGATTGATTTTGGGATAACTGTTCTTTATCTACCCAAACAGAGTAAATTTTATAATTTATTCAAACATTTTATATCTCACATTAACATTTTAAAGTTTTCTTTCTATAGATCTTGAATGTTTTTGTTTAGTTTATTCTAAGTATTTTATCCTTGTGTTTATTAATGAAAACTTATCTTCATTATATTTTAAAAAATAGTTTTATTTTATATAGGTGGCAATCGATTTTTCATCTGATAATAAAAGAAATATTTGTTTATTTACAAAATTTTAAAAGTAAAGACACATAGAAAGAAAAAAGTTAAAAACTACTAATAATTTCATCACCCAGAAATAATTATTATTGACAATGTCATATAAAATATTGCAGACTTTAATTTGTCTACATACCTACCTTCCTAACCACCCATACAAAATGTGTATTAATCTACCTTTTCCAAATTATATGATATGTATGAACATCTTTTTCCATATTAACAAATACAGTTTTACATCTTCAATTCTAATGACTCTGAAGCATAGTTATACTATGACTTTCTTACTTAAATTCCTGACAATAGGGGATAAATAGAGAGGTTAATCTTTTAAAATTATTTTTAATAATGCTATGTTGAACATTATTTAACATTTTGCATATTTATCCAGTTATACTTGTAGGACAGAATAGTAAAAGTAGAAGTGTTAGTCAAACAGATACATTTAAAAACATTTTTTCTTTTGCTTGTAAAAATGTCTGTATGTCTTATATTAAAAAATCAGCAAAGAACAAAGTAAAGATTTCCCATAATCCATTATTCAGTGATGGCTTCTGTTAACATTTTGTTAGATATATAGCCACCAAGTGTTAGTGCACACTCTTTTTTAAATTTTATTTAGACAATTAATTTTAATGGGGTGACGTTGATCAATTAGAGTACATAGATTCAGAGAAAACATCTCCAGATCGTTTTGACATTTGATTATGTTGTATACCCATCACCCAAAGTCAAATTGTCCTCCGTCACCTCACCTCTTATTTGGTTTTCTTTATGCCCCTCCCCCTCCCTCACCCCCTCCCTCTCCCCCTTTCCCCTTCCCTTGGTAACCACCACACTCTTGTCTATGTCCATGAGTCTCAATTTTGTGTCCCACCTATGTATGGAATCATAAAGTTCTTAGTTTTTTCTGATTTACTTATTTCACTCAGTATAATGTTATCAGAGTTTTTAAATAATAAATTTGTACCTAACCACTGAATAATTATACAGTATTTTTGCATGGTGCTTCAGTTAATTTTCTTATACAGTATTTTCCATGTACAATTATATCATTTACAAAGGTGCTTCTTTTAAATGTTTTATCTCATTACTTTTTCCTACTTCTACTTGAATAATATTAGCAGTGGTAGGTAGCCTTGCTTTACTCCTGATACTAGAAATGCTTTTTGTCTTGCATCAATGAGTATGATTTGCGAAATATGTGGGGTTTTTTTTATGGATAAAGAGCTATTCATCTATTCCTATTTTATTAAGGGTTAAAAATTAAAAATGAAGTACATGTTGGCAGTTACAAAATAGTCACAGGGATGTAAAGTACAGCATAGGGAATATATAGTCAATAATATTTTAATAATTACGTATGGTGTCAAATGGCTACTAGACTTATCAGGAGATCATTTCTTTCTTTTTTCTTTTTTTGAAAATGCTCAATTTTATTTCTATTTATCTCTAAGAAAAAGAGTTAACCAAAGGGCCAGAAGTCATTTAATTTGTACAAGTTTCCCAACACAAGGAAAACTGTTCACATATGGAACATGAACACATCTTTTGGGCATTTCCCCAAAGCATTAAGAGTAGATAATACATTTCCACCTGGATTCATAAATCTTTTGCATACATACACTGTACAAAGAAGTCTTAAGATCGTGCTCTTGTAGTTAGGAAGATCAGCTTCCAAAACACCAGCCAAGCCTTCTAGGTTGCTCTCCGGAGAGTGGGCACTCTTTTCTCCTACTCTGCATTATTAAAGATTCCAAATGATCTTCAGTTTTATTTGCATCAGAGGTCTTTCTCCTTTTGTGCGGCTGTCCCCCGTCGTTCTCGTCGCTGTGCCACCGCCGCGACATGTCTGCCGCACACCCCGAGCCGAGCCCCCGGGCTGAAACAGAAAGAACCGTCCGAACGCCGGCCGGCCCGAGGACAGCAGCGAGGCGCGCGGAATGGCCGGCGCACAGGCGCACTCGCTTCTGACGGCTCCCGGAAGCGCAAGGAGATCATTTCATGAGTTATATTAATGTCTAATCACTTTATTATATACCTGAAACTAATATAATATTGAACGTCAACTGTAATTGGAAATAAAAACTTAAAAATTTTTTTCTTTTATTGATTTTAGTGAGAGAGGAAGGGAAAGAGAGAGTGAAAGAAAGAAACATCCACCTGCTCCTGTATGTACCATGACCAGGGATTGAACTGGCAGCCTCTGCACTTCAGGACAATGCTCCAACCAACTGAGCTATCTAGCCAGGGCTAAAAATTTTTACAGTTTCATTTATTTTTATTTATTTTTTTACAGAGACAGAGAGAGGGACATACAGGGACAGAAAGACAGGAACGGAGAGAGATGAGAAGCATCAATCATCAGTTTTTCGTTGTGACACCTTAGTTGTTCATTGATTGCTTTCTCACATGTGCCTTGACCGTGGGCCTTCAGCAGACCGAGTAACCCTTTGCTCAAGCCAGCGACCTTGGGTCCAAGCTGGTGAGCTTTGCTCAAACCAGATGAGCCCACGCTCAAGCTGGTGACCTCAGGGTCTCGAACCTGGGTCCTCCACATCCCAGTCTGACACTCTACCCACTGCGCCACTGCCTGGTCAGGCTAAAAATTTTTAAATTAAAATTGACATTGAATATTATCAGAAGCATTTTCTGTACAAATGAGATTATCATGTATTTTTCTTCTAATTCTATTCATATGGTGAATTTTATTAAACTAGGTTTCCTGGTGTTAGACAATTCTTGTGTTTCTGGTAAGCTTCACTTATTGGTGGTGTAGTGTTTGAATGTGATGCTAGACTTCATGTACTAATAGACTTTTTTTTGTGTGGCAGAGACATAAAGAGTTACAGATAGGAACAGACAGGAAGGGAGAGAGATGAGAAACATCAATTCTTCGTTGCGGCTCCTTAGTTGTTTATTGATTGCTTTCTCATATGTGCCGTGACCGTGGGCCTTCAGCAGACTAAGTAACCCCTTGCTCGAGCCAGTGACCTTGGGCTCAAGCTGGTGAGCTTTGCTCAAACCAGATGAGCCGGCACTCAAGCTAGCGACCTCGGGGTCTCAAACCTGGGTCCTCCGTGTCCCAGTCCGAAGCTCTATCCACTGTGCCACTGCCTGGTCAGGCCATGTGCTAATAGACTTTTGCATTGAAAATTTTAAGATTGGTGGCTATTTTGCAGTATTTTTATTCTGTTTTATAATATTATGATCAGGTTCGGCGACTTTTCTTCCTCTTCTATGGTCTGGAACTATTTAAATGTAAAACTGAAGCCCCTAATCACCACAGAAAACTGACTCCATCCCCAGTGTGCATGGAAAGGCTTTGCTAAATGCTAAGTGTCCTACAAATGTTAACTGTAAGGGCAGCAATATCCCAAATGTCCTGGTACATAACGATTTGGTTAAGAAGTCTGATACTTGGCTTGATTATATTAGAGCTACACAATTCCCAATTCCCACTTTTTATAACCCATTGTGAAAAATCAAATTTCAGTTCCCATAGGATTCTCATTAATGGAAACACAACTCCCTTAATATATTCAATAAGAGAGTTGGTGGAGGCCTTGGAAGTCCCAGGCCAACCTCCTACGTTCTAGGAAGGCAGAGACCTGGTGCTTTCCGCGACACTCGACTGCCTCCCGTCCTGCCCCAGTACTGAGAGCATCTCACAGCCCCACCACAGGACCGGCTACCCCTTCCAGCCCAGTTTTCCCAGACGCATCTTACCATGAGGATGATGTATTGTCTGATTCTGTGTCCCGGATCACAGCATGGGGTGCCACAGAGGGAAGAAGGTGATATATCTTTGTATCTCATGCCAGACAGCCTCTGTGTAGGTCAGCTTCCTTCTGTCCTTCATGGAGCAGCTCTGGTTGCGTCCAATCATGCGGTCAATTTCTTCATGAACTTTGGCTGCAGAGGAATGAATCATGAATGCTACTCAAGAGATGTGTTCCCTGGACACCTGGAAATTAACTGAAAGCAGCCTAGGAGAGGCTCTCAAGGTCAAAGACATGGTGCTAAAACAGCCATTGCTTTGCTCCTGGTGGAATTTCTATTTTGCCGTAAATACCCAAGAATTTGCTGCAGGAAACATCAAGGCCGGGTTAACTGTGTCCTCAGCCACCTGGCTTCCTAGTCTTGTTCTCGTGTGCAGGTGAAGCAGACCTTTGTGGCAGGGATTGCGGCTTACCCCATGGTTCCTGGCAAAGCAGTTGTAGGGGGAGTTGTTGAGCAGTACAAACACTGGCTGTAAGGCCTGTGCTCAGACAAGGTGCTTGAGAAAACTGAGCTACTACAATTTCATTTTTGATTCTTAAATTATATCACAGCTAAATATATTTCCCTTTGGGGAATCTGATCCATTTTTAAGATGGGAAAACGGAGGCCTGAAAGATGAAATCATTGTTTTAGGTAACATATGCAGGTATTGACAAAGCTAGGATGAGACCCATGAGCCACTCACCTAAAAAGGGCTAACTCTTTGGCACTGCACCTCATACATGAGTCAGGGTTCAGACGCTCCTCTTTTTTCAACTTAAATGACAGCCTGTAAGTTCTTTTTTTCTTTTTTTTTTATATATATATATAGCAGCAACAGGAGGCAGAGATAGACAGGGACAGACAGACAGGAACGGAGAGAGATGAGAAGCATCAATCATCAGTTTCTCGTTGCACGTTGCGACTTCTTAGTTGTTCATTGATTGCTTTCTCACATGTGCCTTGACTGCGGGCCTTCAGCAGACCGAGTAACCCCCTGCTGGAGCCAGCGACCTTGGGTCTAAGCTGGTGAGCTCTTTGCTCAAGCCAGATGAGCCTGCGCTCAAGCTGGCGACCTCGGGGTCTCGAACCTGGGTCCTTCCGCATCCCAGTCCGACGCTCTATCCACTGCGCCACCACCTGGTCAGGCACAGCCTGTAAGTTCTTAAAGGTGTTTCTTCCTTATCAGCATTATGAGGGAGAACTATGATCTGCAAAAGCAGAACCACATACATGGTCCTTTGTGATGCTCTACAAGGGCTGCCCAGAGAAAGCGAAGCAGTCACTGCCAAGAGCATCTTCCCACCCTCGTCTAGTGCACAAACCTTATTTCCTCTGCGTCACTAGAGCAGGGGTCGGGAACCTATGGCTCGCGAGCCAGATGCAGCTCTTTTGATGGCTGCATCTGGCTCGCAGACAAATCTTTAATAAAAAAAATAATAACGTTAAAAATATAAAACATTCTCATGTATTACAATCCATTCATTTCCTACCGCTCATGTTCATGGTTGCAGGTAGCTGGAGCCAATCACAGCTGTCCTCCGGGACAACACCAAACTTTTATTGGATAATGCGTAATGTACACGGGTCATTGTATGGCTCTCACAAAATTACATTTTATTTTATTTATTTATTTATTTATTTATTTATTTATTTATTTTATTTCTTTCTTTCCGAAGCTGGAAACGGGGAGAGACAGTCAGACAGACTCCCGCATGCGCCCGACCGGGATCCACCCGGCACGCCCACCAGGGGCAACGCTCTGCCCACCAGGGGGCGATGCTCTGCCACAACCGGAGCCACTCTAGCGCCCAGGGCAGAGGCCAAGGAGCCATCCCCAGCGCCCGGGCCATCTTTGCTCCAATGGAGCCTTGGCTGCAGGAGGGGAAGAGAGAGACAGAGAGGAAGGAAGGGGTGGGGGTGGAGAAGCAAATGGGCGCTTCTCCTATGTGCCCTGGCTGGGAATCGAACCCGGGTTCCCCACACGCCAGGCCATCGCTGTACCGCTGAGCCCACCGGCCAGGGCCTGAAATTACATTTTAAATATGTGGCGTTCATGGCTCTCTCAGCCAAAAAGGTTCCCGACCCCTGCACTAGAGTACTTGCTGCCCCTTGCACCTCTGGATGTTTCTTTAGGAGCAGAAGCCCATAGGTCAGGGTGGAACTGGCTGTCTCTGTTCCTCCTGCAAACAGATCTCATCCACCCACTGCCAAGTTCTCCAAGTCAAATTCAAACACTAGGCTGTGTTTCTCCCATAGGTGGTAGAGGTAATGGCTACGGGAGTTAAAAAGGAGGCAGTGCTTATTATCAGAGCTCCACAATCACACTCATTTAGGCTTCATTTTGTGCACTGTTGTGTAGTGGATTAAAAAAAAAAGTCAATCATGGAATCAAAACTCCTAGGTTTAATCCCAGGTAAGTCAATAAACAGATGTGAGCCCTTGGCAAGTTACTTTACCCTCTACTCAGTTTCATCATCTGTGAAATGGGGATAAAAAATAGAACATACCCCATAGGCTTATTATAAAGATGAAAAGAGTTAATGGGTGGAAGCTCTTAGAACAATGCCTCATATATACAAATACTCAGTGCATGGTATCTTCTTTTATTGTATTTAATGAAAAAGATCATATGACAAACTCTGTACAAGCAGAACGTAGGAAAATCACTGGTTCATGATTGGTCTGCTTCCTTCGCTTACACTGACTTTGGTGCCCTTGGCCCCACCCTCTCACCTATGACATTCATCATTCTATGGCATTTCTAACATGAAGACTGTACTTGTAGGACAATTTTTTACATGGGATCTACAAAGTGTTTAAAAAATAAATTAAGCCAGGACTTTAAAAGTGAGCGAGCTTTCTATTATATTTTAAATGGTTCTACCAAAAATAATAGGCGGGCTCTGGCCAGTTGGCTCAGCGGTAGAGCATCAGTCTAGCGTGTGGATGTCCTGGGTTTGATTCCTGGCCAGGGCACACAGGAGAAGGGCCAATCTGCTTCTCCCTCTCCTTTCTCTCTATCTCTCTCTTCCCTTCCCTCAGCCAAGGCTCCATTGAAGCAAAGTTGGCCCGAGCGCTGAGAATGGCACGATGGCCTCTGCCTCAGGTGCTAGCATGGCTCGGGTTGCAACAGAGCAATGCCCCAGATGGGCAGAGCATCGTCCCCTGACGGGTATGTCTGGTGAATCCCGGTCGGGTGAATGTGGGAGTCTGTCTCTCTGCCACCCTGCTTCTTACTTCAGAAAAATACAAATAATAATTAATAATAATAACAATAGGGATTGTCTTATTTGTTAATGTATCTCCCACAGCTGGTATAAAAATAAACACTAAGCATTTGTTAAATAAATGAGTGTTTGATGCTATTACATTAGCTAATAAAAATTTCTGTATTTCTATATATTTATATTATTTTCATTGCTGATTATTTTTTGGTGGGCTTTTAATACCATTGGTTTTCAAAGTTAAAGAAGTATTAGGGTGCTTGTTTTTTAAGTTTGCTTCATTTTTAAAACTCTGAATCAAGTTTTTTTCTTCACTCAATTTCTTTATGCTACATCTCTCCTATTTTTTTCAAAATGGAATTATTTCTGCACATGGAAACCCAAACTTTTAGGCACTTCCTACCTATAGTCATCATCTGGAATCAAGAATATTGAGCATTTAAAATAACTCCCTCACAAGAGCAAGTCCAGTTAGTTTGCAAAAGTTTTTGCTGATGAAGAGAGAGAGACAATGGAAATACTATCACATATTTTATTTATGTTCCAACTCTATGATATCACTAACTAGGATGAACTCCACCACTTTAACACACCCAAATCTACTATGCAATAAGGTTTTAGAGATTTAATATTCATTTAATATTAAAACAGAATAGATTACAGTGTATTTAAAAAACAGAATGGAACAAAACTTATAGGAGAGCTGAAATACTTCAGAAGCTTCTACCCATCTTCTGTTGATAGTTATTGTATGGGAGAAAGACATGGACAGGAGGAGGGGGAATGGTTGAAATCCAGACATGGGCATATCAACTTTCCTTTTCTGCCTCCATCCGGCCTAGTTCGGTGAATCTCAGTGCTTTAGCTTGTGTGTTCACAACTGCCCATGGTCCCTGTCCAGGGTTTCCTGTATTGGTGAATGAATGACCCCAACCTCTATCCAGCAGACAAACCAGGAACCTAGTGCCTCATCTCTTTTATTTCCTGACTTATCACCAATACTGTTAATTTTACCTCCTAAATATCTCTCAAATCTATCCATGTCCCTTCATTTCTACCACCAGCACACATGACCCTTCTCTGCCTTGAGCTACTGCAATACTGTGGTCTCGTGTAGAAGATGCTGTAGGCGCTCTGCCCAGATCCCTTTTTCTTTCTTTTTTTTTTTTTTTTTTTTTTTTTTACAGAGAGAGAGAGGGATAGACAGGGACAGACAGACAGGAACGGAGAGAGATGAGAAGCATCAATTATTAGTTTTTCATTGCGTGTTGCAACACCTTAGTTGTTCATTGATTGTTTTCTCATATGTGCCTTGACCACGGGCCTTCAGCAGACCGAGTGACTCCTTGCTGGAGCCAGCAACCTTGGGTTCAAGCTGGTGGGCTTTTTGCTCAAACCAGATGAGTCCGTGCTCAAGCTGGCAACCTCGGGGTCTCGAACCTGGGTCCTCTGCATCCCAGTCCGATGCTCTAGCCACTGTGCCACCGCCTGGTCAGGCTCCAGATCTCTTTTACTGGTTCAGGTCGCCTATCTCCAGCCTCTATGACCCAACCTGCAGCTTTCTTGGAAAAGTCCCTTGGGCACTGGAGTAACATTGCCAGGAAATGGCTGGGAGTTAATCAGCCTCAAACACCACCGCCAAGGGGGCTGCCTGTAGCCAATGGCTAATGGGTGCAGGGGTACAAACTGCACTGTGTTTTATACTCTACCACCCCCTAGAGCAGGGGTCCCCAAACTACGGCCCCCTGAGGCCATTTATCCGGCCCCCACTGCACTTCCGGAAGGGGCACCTCTTTCATTGGTAGTCAATGAGAGGAGCACATTGACCATCTCATTAGCCAAAAGCAGGCCCATAGTTCCCATTGAAATACTGGTCAGCTTGTTGATTTAAATTTACTTGTTCTTTATTTTAAATATTGTATTTGTTCCGGTTTTGTTTTTTTTTACTTTAAAATAAGATATGTGCAGTGTGCACAGGGATTTGTTCATAGTTTTTTTTTTTGTTTTTTTTTTTGCATTTTTCTGAAGCTGGAAACAGGGAGAGACAGTCAGACAGACTCCCGCATGCGCCCGACCGGGATCCACCTGGCACGCCCACCATGGGGCGATGCTCTGCCCACCAGGGGACGATGCTCTGCCCATCCTGGGCGTCGCCATGTTGCGACCAGAGCCACTCTAGCGCCTGAGGCAGAGGCCACAGAGCCATCCCCAGCGCCCGGGCCATCTTTGCTCCAATGGAGCCTTGGCTGCGGGAGGGGAAGAGAGAGACAGAGAGGAAAGCGCGGTGGAGGGGTGGAGAAGCAAATGTGCGCTTCTCCTGTGTGCCCTGGCCGGGAATCGAACCCGGGTCCTCCGCACGCTAGGCCGACGCTCTACCGCTGAGCCAACCGGCCAGGGCCATAGTTTTTTTTATAGCCCGGCCCTCCAACAGTCTGAGGGACAGTGAACTGGCCCCCTGTGTAAAAAGTTTGGGGACCCCTGCCCTAGAGGATCCAGCAGAGACTAGACTTAACATGAAACTACATCAATGTTTAATTTTTTTCCTATTCCCCTTCTGTTTCTTTCCACACCCAAGTTTCTCCAAATGGAACTCTCTTAATAAACAACTTTCATATAAATCCCTATTTTAGGCTCTGCTACCAAGAAACTAACTTCAGACAACTCCTAGATGTTCTCTCTGTATCTACTGTTGACCCATCCAGGATGTCCTTCACATCACAAATATGGCCATTCCTTACATAGTGCTTAAACCCTGTAAACAATTTTCACTGTTATTAGCATAAAAACTAAACTAACCAGTATGACCTGCAGGGCCCCGTACACGCGGTCTGCCTGCTGATTTGCTGCTTCAGCTCTTCTCCGTCACTCTCTCCTGCTCTCCCGCTTCCAGTCACACTGGCATTCTTTCTATCCCTCACCTGCCAACCTTCCTTCTGCCTCAGGGCTTTTGCACATCGTGTTTCTCTGCTTGGTTATTTTCTCTGCCACTTTTACACAGATAGCCCCTCCTCACCCTTCAACGCCCAGAAGAATGATCACCTTCGTAGGCAGGGATGTACACAGTGGGCCTGGGTTTAGACATCCCTCCCTAACTCACATTAGACTAAGCAGTGTTCCTGCCACATTCTCCCATAGCAACCTGGCCTTCCCCTGTTAGCATTTCATTGTTACCACTGGTTTTGATAATCACTGCACCGGACTATTAACTCAAGGACTTTATCTTTATTAATCAGTAAATTTGTCCAACAAATATTTATTGTGTACCTATAACATTCTAGGCCTTGTGCTAGTGGCTAGTGACATAAAGTGTGGAAAATTAACAAACCCCAGCCCTCTTGGCATATACAGTGCAGCAAAGGGTGCAGAAGTAAATTAAATATTTCCTTACACTGTGACAAGGGCTATAAAATAAAATTTTAGGGTATTATTTGATTCATTATTTTACTCCCTTTACCAAGCATCATGTCTGATACATAATTGGTACTAAATAAAAATTTTGAATGATTGAATTAATAGCCTAACTATGGGTTTTTTTCTTCCTCCTCCTCTTTCCCAGAGAAGCATCCAGTTCCGTGCAAGTCAACAACAAAATTTTCCTTCAGATTGAAGAAGATACTTTGATGCACAACCTTGGTAAGTGAAATGAGTTGAAATGCCTCTGCTGAGCCAGGAAAATTTCTGAGCAGTATTAGGGGCACTGGCACCCCTTTCTTGGACATGTTTTCTAAGGAAACCAGGAAATCCAAACCAGCCCTTTAGTGCTTAACACTAAATAATTTGTTAATAAGTAAATGTTTTCTATAATTTACACACTTCTGATTGATATTTCTTTCATTTATATATATGTGGAGGAACTTTGCATGAACAATGTTAGTTTATAGGGGTCAAAGAATAATTTTTGTATTTTTAGTTGTTGTGTATGTTTACACATGAATTATCTTTTTTTTACAATCTATCGCTGGCTACTATCTTGGTTGTTTTTCTCAGTACTGATGTGCTTATGGACAGTCCTGCTGGTATTTTATTTTACTTTATTTTTTAAGAGAGAGAGATAAGAAGGGAGAGAGATGAGAAGCATCAACTCATAGTTGTGGCACCTTAGTTGTTCACTGATTGCTTCTCATACATGTCTTGACTTGGGGTGGGGTGGGGAGGGGTTGCAGCCAAGCCAGTGACTCATTGCTCAAGCCAGCAACTTTGGACTTCAAGCCAACTCCATGGGGTCATGTCTATGATCCCACGCTCAAGCTAGTGAGCCCGTGCTCAAGCCAGATGAGCTCACATGCAAGCCAGCAACCTCCAAGTTTTGAACCTGGGACCTCAGAAGAGCAATAGGGAAAATGGGTTTAAGCAGAGATGAATATTGCCCCAAAGTGTCCTTGCATATGGACTTTTTTTCAATACTGTAAATGTATTTTCCTTATGGTTTTCTTAATAACATTTTCTTGTTTCTAGCCTACTTTATTGCAATAATACAATATATAATACAGATAACATATAAAATATGTTAATTAACTATTACAGTTTTGGAGAGTCAAAAAGTATATTCAGATTTTTGATGGTGCAGGGGTCGATGCCCCTAACCCGTGTTGCTCAAGGGCCAACTGTTGTTCTAAATTCTTATTCAAAGACAAGAGACTAGGAGAAAGCTGAGAAGTAGGGTCAGCTTGTTGAGATTTTCCTGGGGGGGCTGTGGTCAAGGTTTAAAACCCAACTAGCTTAGCTCACGGCTGTTGAAGACATAATTCAATGTCTTTTTTTTTCCATATTGCTTCTTTTTTTAAAATATAATTTTAAGGACTTTATTCATTTTAGAGAGGAGAGAGAGAGAGAAGGGGGGAGGAGCAGGAAGCATCAACACCCACACGTGCCTTGACCAGGCAAGCCCAGGGTTTCAAACTGGTAACTTCAGCACTCTAGGTCGACGCTCTATCCACTGCGCCACCACAGATCAGGCCATAATTCAAGTCTTTTATGATACACTCACATATATCGGGCCCTGTGCCCTCTCCACTACAGGAACCAAGTCTATTCAGAAACATATACTGATTACTGATACTGAGTGAACTAACACTCCCAACTGTTACCACTATGTTACACACATAAACATCTTGCTGCATCCACTGAAGAGCCCTTCAAGAATGGGTGAACAGGTTGAGATGTGGGATCATAGACATGACCCCATGGTCACTGGCTTGAGCCCAAGGTTGCTGGCTTGAGCAAGGGGTCACTGGCTTGGCTAAAGCACTCTAGTCAAGGCACATAGGAGAAAGCAATCAATGAACAACTAAGGCGCTGCAACTATGAGTTGATGCTTCTCATCTCTCTCCTTTCCTGTCTGTCTATCCCTATCTGTCCCTCTGTCTCTGTTGCAAAAAATGAAAAAATATAAAAGCCTCCAGAGCAGGGGTCGGGAACCTTTTTGGCTGAGAGAGCCATGAAGGCCACATATTTAAAAATGTTTAACACTAAATACAAGTAAATGTGTGCATTTAATGTAAGACCAACACTTTTAAAGTACAATAAGTCTCTGAATTCTTTTTAATAACGTTGTTATGCTGTTGCTAACCAATGATGAATAAAGTACTTCTTACCATTAATGCGACTTCTGGTGCTGCATGGTTTGCTGATGGCTTTGTAGTCTGGTTGATAGGTGGTGAGGTTAAGCTTCATGCAAGCGTTGAGATTTCCAACTGTTAAACATGATCGTAGGTTGGTCTTAACGTTTTTTAGATGTGAGAAAGACTGCTCACATGCATACGTAGAGCCAAACATTGTCAGTACAGCAATACTCACACGCTGCAGTGTGTGGTATGTGACGAGAAGCGTGTTCCAAGTTTTGACAATCAGCTGGTCCGCGGGTTAAAGTTTTTACATTTCTCCCCACTTGTGTTTGCTCGCCAACTCTGCTTGCTGTTGTGCAAGTCTTTCCAAATCTTCATTCAGTGACTTGATTTATTCACCCACATGTCTGACGCCATCAGGTCAGCAGCTTGTAGCTCAAAATCTCTGATGGAGACACCCGGGATGTAACTCAGGTCAGCGCTGTCCACTGCACACTCGCATGGATGGGTGATGAACTTAAAATGATGAGTGTGCTCACGAAATTCTCCAAAGCACGCTTTGAATGACTGCAGGAGATTAGATGTGAAGTCTGCTAGCTGCTGGAGATCAAGATGTTGAGCAGGGTCACTTGCTGTGCATGCATCTTTAACTCTCCCAGTTTTTCAAAGTGTAGTAAACGACCTGTTTCAGTGTCAGCAATGAAGAGTTCCAGCTTGTTTTCAAATGCAAACACTGCTTGTGGAAGGGATAAGACTGTGTTTCAAACGCCTTGCATTTTCACATTGAGCTGGTTCGGATGTTCAGTCATGTCCACGAGATAGAACTTCAGGAGCCACTCACTGTTAGCTAACTCAGGATGCTCGATGTTTTTCATTTCAAGAAAAGTCCGGATTTTGCTCAGATGAGCCACAAAACAGCTGAGCACCTTCCCTCTTGACAACCGACGCACATCGCTGTGCAGAAGCAGACCAGGATAATTATTCCCAACTTCATCCAGTGGTGTTTTAAACTGGCAATCATTTAAAGCTCGGGCAACAATAAAATTGACCACCCAAATGACCAGCGACATCACCTCACCAAGCTGCTCGCCACACATCTGAGCACAAAGCGCCTCCTGATGTAGGATGCAGTGAAAACTTAGGATTGGTCTCTTTTCATGTTCATGAAGAAGCGCTACGAATCCTGTTTTTCACCACCATGCAGGAGCACCACCAATACACACCGAAATAAGTTTATCCATTGGTAGATTTTTTTTTCTTTGGTGAACTCAGTGAAAGACTTGAATAAATCCTCCCCTCTTGTTGTCTTTCATAGGCAAAACAGCAAGACTTTCCTCACGTAGTGTCACTGACAGCATACCTTGTAATCACGCTGAACTGGGATAAATAGCTTACGTCTGTTGACTCATCCAAAGCGAGAGAAAAGAATGGTGCTGCATTTATGTCTTTCACTTGTGTTGCCTCGATTTGCCATCATGATGGTACGATCGTGCAAAGTTCTTGCCGACAGAGGCATGCCTTTTATTAGTTTGATTATCGTCTTTATTCGAAAAGTCGTCAAAAAGTTCACTGGCAACATCAAGCATGAATGTTTTGGCATACTCCCCATCTGTGAATGGCTTCCGTTTCTCACAATTGCTAAAGCACCAGCAAAGCTAGCCAAATTCCAGTCACCTTGTTGGGGCCAAACACAGAGTTGCTGCTGACTAGCTTGCACTCTGCACAGTAGCTCTTGACATGCTTTCTTCCTGCTGTCCCCCACTGGATTATTTCAATGCAAATGTAGTATGGCATGTGTCGAAGTGCCATTTTATATTTGTTTCATCGATGCAATTTTATCACTGCATATTAGACACACTGCAGAACCTGCTCTCTCCACAAAAGCGAATTCCTCTGTCCATTCCTGCTGAAAAGTACAATACTCATCTTTTTTTCTTTTAGCCATCTTCTTCGTCAAAAGGGTTTCTGCAATTAGCTAGCTGACTACTTGATTAAAAGGAGGGAAGTTTACTTTCTGACCTCTCAACAACCCATGTACATTATGCATTATCCAATAAAAATTTGGTGTCCCGGAGGACAGCTGTGATTGGCTCCAGCCATCCGTAACTATGAACATGAGTGGTAGGAAATGAATGGATTGTAATACATGAAAATGTTTTATATTTTTAATGTTATTATTTTTTTTATTAAAGATTTGTCTGCGAGCCAGATGCGGCCATCAAAAGAGCCACATCTGGCTTGCGAGCCATAGGTTCCCGACCCCTGCTCTAGAGTTAAGTAAGAAAGCTTAGGAAGCACATTAAGACAAAAGAAAATGGAGACATACAGAAAACACAAATCACTGATAGTAAAATAATTTTATTTCATTTCTTTTTTTAAAAAAGGTAGCATTTCACATATAAATTTAGACTCAAAATTACAGTGTGCATTTGTCAAAAGAAACATCCCTGAAGGAGGGACAGACCTAGAGCTCGAGTGAGCACAGGGGAGCACACTCCGTGGGGAGCTCGAGTGGAAGGACTTTAAAACCGCACAACGTGGTTTCCCTGTTCCTCAACTCTGCCACCGGGACTATGGTGCGTACGGTAACCCACATCCATCTGCTGCTGGGGCAGCAGCTTGCAACTCATGGGAATAGGCAACATCTCTAGGAACAAAAGCACAAAGATCAATGACCCAGACTTCCCACAATCATTTATCTGCAGCAACAATGACAGGTGAGGAGTTTATTTTTATAGTTCAAACGTTCTCTTAAGGAGGGCTAGAGAACACAAAATTCACTCAAAAAAGAATGTATACAATTAAATGAGCAAAAAAATGAAAAAAGTATTCTCTCCATATTACAAATGCCTCTCTAGCATAAGGCCCAGGTAAAAGACCCACTCAGGTCTGGGATTCCTTTCCCATATAAAATGTTTGGCACACCCCAGAAGCTGTCATTAGACTGACAGGACTGATAGTCAGCTGAAAGGTTATTAAAGTGGCCCTGGGACTTTGCTGTCTGGCTTGAACCAAGTCTACACAAAAGACCTTAACAAGCTGCACATCCTCAGACCTCACCAGGGGACGTTTCAGGGATGTTTATCTTAAGGGAGAAAAAGTCTAGATGAAATAGGTCAGCCACAGCCTCAGCTACTCTGTCATCCTCTTGGAAGACTGAGAGCGTGGCTCCAGGAAGTCAATGGGGACCTGATCTCCTAGGGAAGGTGACACTGGAGAACAACTTTGATTTCAGCATCTCAGGGCCAAAAGGGAAGGTGACAAAAATAACCAAGGATGCTTTCTAAGTTCCTCTTTGTTCCACACTGTGTGGGTTCCTGATGAGCAATATTGAGGAGAATCAGTGAGCTAGTAACCACGCAGCCTAGAACACAGCCTTTAGGCAGAGGTACCGGGGCACATGAACAGACCCCAACTCCAGTTTTAAAAAGAAAAACTTCCTGCAGTTATGATACAATACTGTGCAGTGAAGAGCTAGGAACTGTATGCTGCTCCTATTTCTGGTTAAAGCCCTGTCTTGCTCTTGGCCAGACAGAGCTGAGAGGTGACATAAAAGGAGCTGTGACTAGAACCAGGTACCTTAGTCACATGCGGCCTGGGGCCATGACACAGACAGACAGTCATCATCCAATGGAGGAGAATGCAGGTTCCCAGAGCTTTGGTTCAAAGTAAAGGTTTCATCTTCCCACAAACTTCAAACCAAGCTCTACCTTTGAGCCTGCAAATGCAATAAACTAGTGACTAGGAATCTCTACAAGCAATCTGGTTGAGTGGCAAGGTGCATGTCCCAGGAGGCCACCAACCTGACTGTAGGAAAACAAAAAGGTGCAAATCATATCAAGTAAATGGTTGCTCAGTGGAAGATCATTTCCTGGGGAACTTCGGCAGACTAGAGGTCAATCACATGGATGAACGCTGGAACTGGACCCCAAAGAGAGCCTGGGTCCCCGGTGCAGTCAGTCTTTTTCACACTTACCACATCCTGGCCAGCTTCTCTCTGGCCTTCTATCTCATGAACGTCTGAGCACACATTTCCCCAGGGACCAATGTAAACATTATTCAATAGATCTCAGCTTAGAAAAACACAGCTTGTTATGTATTAGTGTTGAACATTCCAGTGCAGGCAGTATCTAGCATCGACTTTCCCTCTGTCACGAGTACCAGTTTAGAAAGGAACACATACAGCATACTTGATAAAACTGCGGCTGAAAAGATCACTGGGTGCCGGAGAGCTGGCTCCACCCTGATCAGCTGGTAAGCCAGGACTTCCACAGGAGGGGCAGAACGCACGAGCACGAAGAGTCGCATAACCATTGTTCCCACCGAATCCCTTGGGCAGCATCTTGATATGGGAGAACGTTTCCTCCTCTTGCATCAACCTATGCTCTCCTTCTTTTGGACAGGGCTCTCTCCAGAGGGTTCAAGAGCCTCCTTAAAGAGCAGAGGAGAGCTTTTCCTTACAGTCCTACCATTTGAATACTTCATAGCACAGGAGGAGTCCACGAACATGCTAGGAATGTTGCTGCCAAAGTAGATCTTACTGTTAGAAGCAATGGCCTGGTACCTTCTGAGCTCCAGATATTCCGGGGTCAGTTTGTGCTGTATGGGTTCAAACAAGAGCAAAGGCATCAGGACACTTTGGGGCAATATTTCTCTCTCTTTGCTTAAACCCAGTTTGCCTATTGCTCTGCTGAGCGTCATTATTCAAATGTGCATTGCTGCCAGACCCTCTCTCACTTCTGAAGTGTGGCTATCACAGTGACAGCTACATTCCAGACTTGAAGTTCCTTCCATAAGCTCTGTCCTAAAGTAAAAGCTATTCATTTCCTTTTTAAAATTTATTTTATTCATTGTAGAGAGAGGGAAGGAGAGAGCGAGGGAGAGAGAAAAGAGTATCAATCTGTTCCTGTGTGTGCCCTGACAGGGGACTGAATCATCAACCTCTGTGCTTTGGGACGATGCTCTAACCCAGTGGTCCTCAACCTTTTTTGGGCCACGGACCGGTTTAATGTCAGAAAATATTTTCATGGACCGGCCTTTAGGGTGGGACAGATAAATGTATCACGTGACCGAGACAAACATCAAGAGTGAGTCTTAGATGTAACACAGGGAATCTGGTCATTTTTTAAATATAGACTTAAATATAAATAAAATGAAAATAATGTAAGTTATTTATTCTTTCTCTGTGGACCGGTACCAGTCCGCGGCCCAGGGGTTGGGGACCACTGCTCTAACCAACCGAGCCTTCTGGCCTGGGCTGTTCATTTCTTAATTTAAAAATAAAAAAATTGGGAGAGGGGGGTGGTTTGGGGGAACAATGAATAATAACTCACTAAGTAATGATAATAACTAATATTTCTATAGTGACTTGTGGCCGATAAAGTACTTTCATATATACTTCCTCATTTAATCTAGCTGAATCAACCTGGAATCAGTATGGAATTTCCGCTGGCTCTCCTGAAAGCTGGACAGTTGACGGATGAGAGTGATAGCTTTGTAAAGAGGGCCTGGGCTCCTTACTTATAATCAACCATCTGTGATTCTGCTTTTCCTAATCACATTCCAGAACTGGAAAGATCTCAAGAAACACCTGGTCTAGCCTCTTGGCTCTACCCTGAAACTGGATGTTTAACCGTTTGTGATGGACAGATGTTTGTCAAGCATGAGACCTGCCTCCATTGGTGCTTTTTTTTTTTTTTTTTTTTTTTTCAGAGAGAGGGATAGATAGGGACAGACAGACAGGAACGGAGAGAGATGAGAAGCATCAATCATCAGTTATTCGTTTTGATACCTTAGTTGTTTATTGATTGCTTTCTCATATGTGCCTTGACCGCAGGCTTTCAGCAGACGGAGTAACCCCTTGCTCGAGCCAGCGACCTTGGGTCCAAGCTGGTGAGCTTTTTTTTTTCTCTCAAGCCAGATGAGCTTGCGCTCAGGCTGGTGACCTCGGGGTCTCGAACCTGGGTCTTCTGCATCCCAGTCTGACGCTCTATCCACTGCGCAACCGCCTGGTCAGGCTCTGTCAGTGCTTTAAATCATGATGCTAAGATATATCCAACCACAATCTCCCTGGGTTTTATTGAAGCTCATTCATTTCCAATGTTCCTTTAAATGTTCCTTCAAAGCCCCTCAGAACTTCCCTAGTGATTCTCTCCTCATCTCAAGTCCCAGTCTGTCCTCCAGCATAAGCCCATCTTGTTCTTCACAGCCCTCTGACATCTTCCACTCCCTGGACCTACACTTTTTCCAGTTGATTCATAACCTCTGCTGAAATACTGCCATCAAATCTGGTCCCAGGGCACAACCAGACTACTTCCGAAAGCTTTATTAATATAGCTTAATATCTGAATAGCACTTTTCAAAGTGGCATAAAACTACTTACTGCCCTTTTAGCATAAGGCTGACCTCAAAGACAAGGGTGGGATATTAGTGCCTGGCCAGCCTCTCTCATGACAGATTTGGAATGTTAGTTTTGTAAACTCAAGTTTCTCATCTCACCATTTTGACCTAACTCCATTCTGTTTCTATAGAGCTATGTCCTTCAATATGTTAAGTGTATTTCTAAATTTCTACTGGATTTTACAGAACTGACAACTCTCATTCTGTCACCTATCATTTCTTCTGAATGCAGGTTAGGCTGTTCCTCTCTAAATCAAGAGTTTAAGCCCTGTCTATACCTTTAATATTGCCTCTAATCCTTCAAACTGTATCATAGACCTTAGCAACCTCTTTCTCCATTCTTTCTCTGTCCCAATCTACTCTACAATTAATAACCTTACAAACCTTGGTCATATCCTTTCCTTCTCATAAAACTAGAAAAGTTCTAGCTGCCTCTTAATTAAATCTTAATTAAATAATTCCTGGTAACTAGTCCTGTATTCTCTGGACCTACACTTACTGCAGTTCCTACACAAAAACTGGTCACCCATACATCACCCAACGTCCTGTCTCAAGTTACTACACATGAATTCCTCATGATTAGAACATTTTTTAAATCCAGTAAACAAGTGGTACTCAGAGGCATCTGGACATGCATGTGTGGGGTAGGGTGCTGACTGTTAAAATAACTGGCAAGCACCACTGACATTTAGTAGACAAGGGCCTGGAATGCAAAATATCCCATCATACATGAGGTGATCTTCAACAATGATAAAGTATCTCACTCCAAAATGCCAAGAATGTCTCTGATGACAAACACTGCTTTAAACAAGCTTAGCACCTACTCAAAAAATCTACTGTCTCTGGGAAGCAATTCTAAGTGAACCCAACTCTTCTCCTGTCCCTCCTGTTATTTCAGATGTCCCTCAACTTTCTAGATTATTGAGCTCTTAAACAGCGGTACAAATGAACAACTATATGGCATTGGTTATTACATATTTATTTGCCTTTGTCAAAGCTTCCCATTTTTATAAGAAAATATACAAAACTCCCTACCCAGTGCATGTACAATTTATCTTGCTAAGTGACTGGCTGAGTCTAAAGGGTGTGACAGTAACGGTCCTTCCTTGACACTGCATGAAATCCCCTCTATCACATTAGAGACCCCCGGCAAGGAAACAAAGCCCGAAACGGTACTACTAGGAAAGTGGCGCGGAGAGCCGTCACCTTGTTTGCGGCGGCGTATTTATGAGCAGCATAGTACTCGGCATCTGCTTTTGCCTTCTCTCGGGCCAGGAACGCAGCATCTAAAACACAACAGTCAGGATTTAAAACAAAGAAAACTTGCGATCCATTTCCTCAGCTGTACGAGTTTGGGTAAGCAGGAATCCCCTTCTCCACTGCCTGATATTTTGATCACTTACTTTACTGTAAAGGCATATAACAACATTAGCAGTTTTCAAATCCCAGTCCTCAGGTGGCTTGTTCTTAAAGGGGAATACTCTTGTCAATGTCTAACAACTCTCAGCTTATCTGAGCCCACTTCATTTTCCACCTAAAGCTGCTCTTTCTTTCTCCAACCCCCATCACACAAAGCATCACCCCCCCCCCCAGGCTCCAGACTTCAAGTGAAATAACTAAATCAAGACACAAAAGCTCTGCTATATTTACTGCACTGTCCCCCACCCCTTTGAATCTGATCTCAAATCAGTTAATACAGAACAATAAGAAGCAATGGTATACAAGCACAAGAGGTCGAATGTTTGCTCTTCAAAACTGTGTGCTAAGAACAGCAACATGTGAAACCAAGGAGTTTGAGAGCCTCTGTGAAAACCAGGTTCTTCTTTCCCAGCTAATTTTTTTGGTTTTTTTTGTGTTGGTTCACAGGTAGAAAAGAAAATGGTTGTGGTGGGCTATCTTGTCTTGTATATTCTAACAACTGATTATGGGCAATTATCACACTGCCTTAAGAACAAAGTGGGAGCTAGTAAGCCCCATTTTAAGTTGGAAAAGGAAAGGCTGAGTTAGCCAGAGTCACAAACCACACCAAGAGTTAGATGTATAATGGCAATTTTTAAAAAAAGTGTCTAGAATGTCAAATCAGCTATGTCCTCCAGATTAGATTATTCTGCCCATGTCTATCCCAGCCACCACAGGAGCCCGACCCCTGGGGCAGACGAGGACAGTCAGGCCTCTTTCCCCCACGTACCTTCAATTTCAGAAATGCGCTTTTCAGTTTCTTTCTCCATCACCTTCTGCTGAAACCGAATTTTTGCCACTTCTGCAATCTTCTCGGCTTCTATAATTACACACAAAAGAAGACACATTCAAACACATTTCCCTAGTTCTGCAGGTACTTAAGACTCAAGCAGCACAAGTCTAAGGTTAAACTACATAAGGGGTATTGGACTGTTTCATTACATTTTATCTATGCAGACTGTAAACTCCTCAACAGACAAAAAGGGAATTTAGTCCCTACTTTACAGTCCTATTTTGACAGTGCTGATTTTGTGAGAAGGGGGAGTACAAAAGGTAACAGGGCCAGTTCTTCAAGGGATTAAAAAGCAATGGTCCATGAGCTAATGGAAAAAAAAAAAAAAAAAGACCCTTCATGAAAGTACTCAGAACAAAAACAGAGCAACATAAATGCATGGCAAGGTTGGACAATTATATAATGTGGCAGGAGAAAGAAAGAATAAGATAACTTACACCAAGGAAGGCCTTCTAGAAGAAATCTTAAATAAAAAACATGGGCATGACCGAGGAGGACATGGCAGAAGGCATAAACAAAGACAAGAAGGTATGAATGAGCAACTCACAGTGAAGAGGGAATAAAGAGCCAACTACAAGAGAACACAACAAAAAAGAATAGAAAGAGGGCTAGAGGACCCGTCCTAAGTGACAGCCTAAGGAATTTAGCTTCAGTATACTCAGAATCAACTGTTAAACTGCCATCAAGGAAATGACACGATGAAAGTAACACCAGAGAAGGAATATTCTGACTGTTGTGGAAGACGAAGAGAAAGCAGGGATATTCACCTGGGAATGTAAAAACGGTGCTGGGAGTGACCGGGTGGACCGCAGCGGCCGCCACAAGGAAGGGAAAATGAGGGACACTCTTAGTAAAAGCTCAGGCCTAACCAAAGGATCCAGGACCAGGGAAGACTCTAATCACACTTTCATTTTAGTCACTGCAATTCTTGAAGAACATTCTCAACTCTCCTGTTCAGCCAAAGGTGAGCATTTCAACACATTTTAAGCTCTTCCCAGAGGAAATACACAATGGAAAGAAAATTTCCAAGTGGTCTCTTCTTTCCAGAAGACAGGAGCCTTTATCAACTACTCCAGGGCATACAGCCCTATCTCCCCATCAGAACAAAATCAATCTGTATCATACCATTCCCAAAATAGACTTTGTTCAACTGGCCTAGAAATTTAGTTATAAGCAGAAACTCAAGATAAAACTTGAATAAAGAATCTGCAGCCTGCAGCTAGAACCCAGGGAAACAATGTCTCAGCATAGAGGAACTACAGCCATAACCCTATTTCACACAGCTCTTTGACATGTGGGGATAAGCCCATAAAGAGTGTGACCAAACTTCTAGTCTAGAAAAATGGTAGAGTGGACTAATGAAAAACCCTTCAGCTAACACCATAAAGCAGCAATTCTCAACCTTTTTCATCCCATGACACACATAAACTAATTACTAAAATTCTGTGGCACACCAAAAAATATATATATTATTTGCTGATCTGACAAAAAATAGGTATAATTTTGATTCATTCACAGGGGATGGCTCTTGTTGTGTTGCCTATTGTCGTTTTTTATTCAACAATCTAAGAAAAAAGGGGTCAGTGCCCCTGACTAAATAGTCAGGTACTGCATGTTTTAAACATTCTTGCTGCATTCTTGCAATCTTGAAAATTGCTGCCTTAAAGTGCTAGATAAAATATAACTGATTTTTTTTTAATTCCTGGCTGAGATTGTAAGGAAGAATGTGAGCTCCTCAGGAGAGATAAGCAAAGGGAGAGCTGAGAGCCTGGATGGGGGCGATCTATCACGGTTACGAGACAAATGCAGGAGACCCTGGGCTCCCGGCCAGGCAGGGCCCGGAGGTGAGGTCCTGAGATACTGGAGCTGAGATTCCTGTGCACAACAGAGACAGCTACACGGCTGCCACTCCAGGAGACTCAACAACTCTCCCTACCAGCCCTGGAGGAAGTAAGCTTTTCTCTACCTAGACACATCATAGTGAAACTGGAGAAAACCAACGAGAAAAATATTAAAAGTAGAAAGAGAAGAGGCAAAACAAAAATAAAATAATATTGCTAAAGTAACAAAAGAATAATAATATATTTAGTTTAGAACTATAGGCTAAATTATAACAACAATAAAACAAAAGCATTTCAGACCAGGAAGACTGAGGAAGTTTCCACTCCTTATAATTCACTGAAAAAAAATTAGCAGGGGGAAAAAAAAAAAAAGAATTGCCAGATACAATGGAGAAGAAAAAAGTACGTAACACATATAAATCAAAATAAATGTTTACTGTAAGAATCGATGATGATAATTGGTAGAATTAAAACAACATGAAACTAAAATACTAGACAATAGTAATATGAAAAAGTGGGGGACAGTGATAAGAATTAAAGTATTCACGACTAGTTATACATTCTAGAAATTGAGTGTAATACTTCTAGTCAATCAAAAGAAAGAATAAAGAAAATGTAATCAATTCAATACCAATCAGAAAAGAAGGAAAATAAGCAGAGAAAAAGATGCATGGTGAATAGCACAAAAATTAAATGATATAAACAAATCCAAACACAGCAGTAACCACAATAAATATAAAAAGACTAAACTCACCAGTTAAAAGACAGATTCTCACATTGGATAAGATAACAAAATCCAACTATATGCTGTTTACAAGAGACACACCTAAAACATAATGACATAGAAAAGTTGAAAGTAAAAGGATGTGAAAAGATACATCAAGAAAATAACTAAAGAGAAATCTAGTATAGCTATATTATCATCAGACAAAACAGACCATAAGCCAAAAAGCATATTTGAGATAAAGAGGGTTATTACATAACAGGTACAATTTCCCAGGGAGGTGTAACAATCCTAAACCTGAATGCTCTAAATGATATAGCCCCAAAACATACAAAGAAAATAATTATAAGTTAACAAATCCATGGTCATAGTGGGATATTTTAACATACCTCTCTCAGTAATTGATAGCTCAAGAAAGCAAAAATTATAAGAATACAGAAGATGTGAACAACACCAGCCTGACCTAATGGATATTATAGAGAAACCTGCATCCAACATACACAGAATATACATTCAACCTTTTCAAGCACACATAACATTCACCAAAAAGGGACCATGTATTGACAGGCCACAGAACAAATTTCAACAAATACTTAAGAATCCACATAACAGATCATATTTTCTGATTATAACAAAATAAAACTGGAAATCAACACTAAAAAGGTAGCCCCTGGAAACTCATTCAATCAGAAATTAAAAACATACTTTTAATAATTCATGAGTTGAAGAAATCATAATGGAAATGTTTTGCAAAAAACTGAACACCATAATAAACTACATTTTAAAACTTGAGCTACACCTAAAGCAGAACTTAGAAAAAAATATCTTACAATTCCCATTGGAAAGGACTAAAAACTAAAGAATTAAGTAACTCCAGAAGTCAGAAAAAAACCAGTAACTCAAAAGAGGTAGAAGGAAAAAAATAATAAAATCAAGTATAGGTAATTGAAAAGAAAGTGACAAGAGTCAACCAAATTAAAATCAGTTTTCTGAAAAGATGAATAAAATAACACAGACCTCTGGCAAAACTGATTCAGCAAAAAAGAAGGTACAGATAAACAATATTAAAAATAAAAAGGGAACATACAGATTTGGTAGGGGGTTTTAAAAGCCAAAAGAGAATTCTACCAATTTATGTCCCCAAACTTGAAATAGCAGATGAAACAATTTTCGAGACAAACATAACTACTAAGACTGACCTAAAAAGAAAATAAGACCTCAATAGACCCATACACAATAAAGAAATTAAATCAGTAGATTAACTATTACTGCAAAAAACACAAACATAGAAAAAAAGCACAAACCCCACTAGACCAAGATGGTTATTACAAATAAGCCCTGCCAAATCTACAGAGGAGATTAATATGTATTTAATACAAAATGTTCCAGAAAAGAAGAAATGTTCTGCAATTTATTTTGAAGCTAGTATAACCATGATATACAAAAGAATCCCTGACATTAAGTAGAAGGAAAAAAACTATAAGCTAATCTCACTTAAGAAAATAAAAGTAAACATTTAACAGAAATCTTCAGCCAACATACAGAGAAATGTACTGGGATAAACCTCCCACATTATAATCAAGTGGGTTTATCCTAGGAAGACAAAATGATCCAGAACAGTAATAGAAAACCCATTAATATAGTTCATCCTGTTAACAACTTTAAAAATAAAAGGTATGCATATGGTCATTTCAATAGACACAGAAAAAAATTCTCTAAGTTCTAACAGTCATTCATGATAAAATCTCTTGGCAAGCAAAAGGCAGAGCAAACTTCATTAACCCAATTAAAGTTAAGTACAGCCAACAGCATTGGGACTATGTAAAGTTAGGAATAAGACAAGAATGCCCATTACCATCTTTCCTTTCAACAAGGCATAGCTAAGGCTGTAAAATAGAACTAAATAGTGTGGGACTACAAAGAAAAAACAAGAGCTGATCTGAAGACCATGTGACTGCTCACATGGGAAATTCAAGGGACTATTAAAAACATTTTGAGCAAGACTGCAATGTAAAAAAATTAACAGCATACCTTATACAAAAGCAAAAAAACAGAAAAATACCTTCAAAAAAAGAGCATATTTAAAATAGCAAAAAAGTTATTAACTTTATAGAAATAAATCTAAAAGAATATGTAAGAACTTCAAGAAGATATTTCTCATAATGGAGAAATAGAACCGATTTGTAAGACTCAATATCATAAATATTGTAATTCTCTTCAAAGTGACGTATATAGATAATGTAATTCCAATCAAATCCCCAATACTGTATTTTACAGGGAATTTGAGGAGCTGGTTCTAAAATATATATGAAGGAATAAAGGGCCTGGAATAGTTCAAACCAGTCTTAGGAATAGTTAGGGACAGTTAAGAGAAATAGGAGAAACTTGCTCTCCCAAATAGTAAGACATAAAAGCTACAATAATTAAAACAAGGTAATACTGGAGAAAGCTAGATCCAGAAATTGAAACAATAGAGACCTGAGCAACAGAACAAATCATATACAAGATATAGAACAAATCATATATAAGACCTTGTTATATGACCAGTGTGGTGTTGGAAATAAATAGAGGAAATAATAAACTATTTAATAAAGTAGTCTGAAGTCAATTGGCTTGTCATTTGAAAAAAAAAAGAAATTGAATTACTATGTCACCCTAAGCACTAAAATAAACTCCAGACAGATTCAAGACCTAAGTATGAAAAACAAAACTATAAAATTTTTAGAATAAAATTATTCCTTTGGGGCTAAGAAAGAACTCTTAAACAAGACAGGAAAAGCACAAAACAGAAAGGAAAATATTGGTGAATCTGATTAATTTAAAATGAAATATATACATATGTCAAAAACATCATAAAGTTCAAAGACAAGCCACAAATTGAGAGAAGATATTTGCAGTGTATAACCCTGAAAAAGGATTAATATTCAGATGAAATAAAGATCCTCTACAAATCAGTTCAAAAAAAGTAATCAAATAATGGACTAATGATATTACCAGGCAATTCACATACTACAAAAAAGGGGAAACATGAATGACCAGTAAACAATATGCAACTTTATAGTAACGAGGGAAATTCGATTGAAATTATGTGATACAATGTCCACCATCAAACTGGTATAAAATTTAAAAGTCTGATTAACTCCAAGGGTTAAGGATGATGTGCAGAAATGGGAATTCAATATGGTAGCACAGGAACTCAAACACTGCTGAAGAGAAGGCAGAATGGAAAAATCACTTTGGAAAACAATTTGGCAATAGATTACAAATTTGAAGATGTGTAGTAACCTGTGACACAGAAATTCTGCTACAATATATGTGTTCTAGAAGAAAAGGTGGGAAAGCACACTTCTTTAGGGGTATTCCAATCTATTATAAATTATAATAAAAATGAATTACTAGGAAAAATATTTAAAAACAAAAGCACAAGCTCCAGTTTTTTTATTATTAGAGTCAACAGACATTTAAAAAAGCCCTAAGAACCTCTAAACACCCATTCTGCATTTCTGTACTTAACTCATTGTAGATAAAAAACAAAAAGCTAGGCCTTGGTCGGTTGGCTCAGCGGTAGAGCGTCGGCCTGGCGTGCAGGGGACCTGGGTTCAATTCCCGGCCAGGGCACATAGGAGAAGCGCCCATTTGCTTCTCCACCCCACACCCCTCCTTCCTCTCTGTCTCTCTCTTCCCCTCCCGCAGCCAAGGCTCCATTGGAGCAAAGATGGCCCGGGTGCTGGGGATGGCTCCTTGGCCTCTGCCCCAGGCACTAGAGTGGCTCTGGTCGCGGCAGAGCAACGCCCCGGAGGGGCAGAGCGTCGCCCCTGGTGGGCGTGCCGGGTGGATCCTGGTCGGGCACATGCGGGAGTTTGTCTGTCTCTCCCCGTTTCCAGCTTCAGAAAACAAACAAACAAACAAAAACAAACAAAAAAAACCCCAAAAAGCTGACCCACATCACATGCTGAGTAACACTACTCTAGGAAAAATCTTACATGTGTACAGAAATACCTAGATAAGGGCATACTGCAGTGCCCTCTGTAATATGGAAAAACTAGAAACTACCTAACTCTTCATTAATAATCCATCAGAATAAATCAAGGTTCACTCACAGTAGAAAAAACACACAGTAGTTAAAAATAAGCTAGATCTAGCCAGGTGGTGGCGCAGTGGGGGCCAGTTCACTGTCCCTCAGACTATTGGAGGGCCGCCACATACAGTGCTCCTCTCACTGACCACCAATGAAAGAGGTGCCCCTTCTGGAAGTGCGGCAGTGGGGCTGGATAAATGGCCTCAGGGGGCCACAGTTTGGGGAAGCCTGGTATAGAGCATCAGCCTGGGACACAGAGGACCCAGGCTCCAAATTTCAAGGTTGCAGGCTTGATCGTACGCTCATCCAGCTTGAGTGCAGCTCACCAGCTTGAGCGTGAGATCATAGACATGATCCCATGGTCACTGGCTTGAGCCCAAAGGTTGCTAGCTTGAAGCCCAAGGTCGCTTGCTTGAAACCCAAGGTTGCTGGCTTGAGCCCAAGGTTGCTGACTTGAGCAAGGGGCCACTAGTTCGGCTGAAGCCCCCCCACCTTGTCAAGGTACATATGCGAAAGCAATCAATGAACAACTAAGGTACCGCAACGATGAGTTGATGCTTCTTCATCTCTCTCCCTTCCTATCTATCTGTCCCTGTCTGCCCCCACCCCTCTCTCTCAAAAAAATAAACAGATCTACATATATCAATATGAACAAAATTCAAACAATGTTAGTTTAAAAAGGCAAGTTGTGAAATAAATGGTAGTGTTTGATACCATTTCTGTAGTTTAACACAATCTGAATTGTTTATTACATACTTATAGTGCAAGCATAAAAATATGGGCAGAAAGATATACATCAATTTCAGAACAGAAGCTACTCTGAGAAGAAAGGTCAAGAAATAAGATCAGGGAAAGAAACAAAGGAAGCTGCAAACAGATATATAATTTTTTTAAAGCAGGGGTTGGGAACCTTTTTGGCTGAGAGAGCCATGAATGCCACATATTTTAAAATGTAATTCTGTGAGAGCCATACAACGACCTGTGTACGTTACACATTATCCAATAAAAATTTGGTGTTGTCCCGGAGGACAGCTGTGATTGGCTCCAGCCACCTGCAACCATGAACATGAGCGGTAGGAAATGAATGGATTGTAATACATGAGAATGTTTTATATTTTTAATGTTATCATTATTTTTATTAAAGATTTGTCTGCGAGCCAGATGCGGCCATCAAAAGAGCCACATCTGGCTCATAAGCCATAGGTTACCGACCCTTGTTTTAAAGCAAATATGATCTGAAAGAAATATGGCAAAAAGTTAGGCCTTCATTATACTGTTCTCTGTACGTTCTGCATATTTGAAATATTTTATGAAAAACAGTTTCAGCATCCAAGGAACAAACAACTGTGAGCCTAAGCTGGCAGTCTAATAATAGAGTACCCTGAAGTATTAGGGTAGTCACTGATTCAAAATGAGTAGTAAGCAATTCTGCTACTTTTAGAGATGGTAGTATTTATCTATCCAGATAAAACTAGGTGCATGTCAACAGCAAAGATGCACATTATAGTCCTGAGCTTTCACAAAAACTCCTCTTCTCTTAATCTGTATAAACAAAACCCCTACTCCACAGAGGCTACAGCTGCCCCCAAACCCTATCCACCTTCCACGACACTTGTGGCAGCCAATGACATAGTGGAGAGACAGACACTTCATTAATTATTAGCCTCATCTGCTTTTAAAGATTTTAGGACATCTGACTGTACAAAGAAGTTTCCAGAATTCTAAACTATGTATGATGTAATCTTACATGAGTTCCATCAACATCTAGGAAGAAGCTGACAATGAACAGGACAAGCTCACAGTATATGTTCTTAGAGACAATCATTTCAGAAAAAAATGCAAGTACCTATAATAGCCTTTTTCCTCTCTGTCTCAGCCTCTTTCTCCACCACCTTTTGCTTCTGAGTAGCAATAAGAAGTTTTGTCTTCTCAGCCTCCCTGTGGACAAAATATTAGAAAAATTACAAATGATGTACAGTCACAGGCAGTAATTCTGAGTCTATAGGGGGTCAGAGAACCATATTCAACAAGAACTTTTTGACCCATTAAGGTAGCAAGAGAGGCATTACCCTTTTTTATATAAAAAGAATCTGAGGTTGAAAGGTTAAATGATTTGTCCAAAGCCACCCAAAGATGGGAATCCAATTTAGTACATTTATATTTGAATCTGACTTTTTCCTCTAACTGTATCATGGAATGGTCAGTGATCTAGAAGTATTTGGAGTATATAAATGCTCCTTTGCTGTTAGACCTCCAGCTAGCCCATACAGCACCTGTCAGCCAATTAGCAAAAGGCACCAACCTCTGACAGATGCAGCCCCTTAGGTACCTAGTTTGGCAAGCAGAACAGGGATGGATTTCAGCCCCTCCTCAGGCAGATACCCTTGTGCACTGGCCATATTTGCTCTTTGTAGATGCAACTAGATGGCAGTTTAGTAGGTGGTGCACTGGTGCTCAATGTAAGAAAAAATTTTCTCAGAATCTGAGCTTTCTGGTCCTGGCCGGTTGGCTCAGTAGTAGAGCGTCGGCCTGGCGTGCAGGAGTCCCAGGTTCGATTCCTGGCCAGGGCACACAGGAGAAGCGCCCATCTGCTTCTCCACCCCTCTCCCTCTCCTTCCTCTCTGTCTCTCTCTTCCCCTCCCACAGCCAAGGCTGCATTGGAGCAAAGATGGCCCGGGTGCTGGGGATGGCTCCATGACCTCTGCCTCAGGTGCTAGACTGGCTCTGGTCAACAGAGCGACGCCCCGGATGGGCAGAGCATCGCCCCCTGGTGAGCGTGCCGGGTGGATCCCGGTCGGGCGCATGTGGGAGTCTGTCTGACTGCCTCCCCATTTCCAGCTTCAGAAAAATACAAAAAAAAAAATAATAATAAAAAAAAAAATCTGAGCTTTCTAATAATGGAAATGTCTGGCCTATCACTAAGCATGTACAAGTGGCAACTGGGTGACCATATGGCAGGAATATTACTAAAAAAATTACTATTAGGTGGGAGGATAGATGATCCCAAGGTGGCTTTAATTCTGGAAATCAAATAGTCTATAAAATTAGGAAGGATCCAGAAATATCTTAAAAGTAACTCCAGTGGTTTCCCCAAACATTTATCCAAAGTTCTACCTTTCCTCCTACCAACATTGATAGACATAAAATGACAGTCTAGATATGATGAGGAATTTGAGGGCAGAGAACACAGTGTTCTTTTCATCTTTCCATCTCCAGAAGCCATCATATTGAAAGCCTAAGGCCATACTGAGCCTTCAATAAATTTTTTTTCTATAAATGGATCAGAGCCATGATCTACTCAGCATGGCACCTGTGCTTTATAGTTTTCAAAAAGAGTTCCTTTTCTCCAATGAAAAAAGGGAAAATAAAACTCTGCCTGATAGAAGATACAGACTTGGGAACAATAGGAGTAGGAGGTATATCACTTCAAAAAGTATTATTATTTCATCTCGGACCCCTTGTATGTATACATATTATATTAACTTTTGCAAAGCTACTTTTCCAGCATTTCTTATTCTTTCTCTTAACATGTCAGCCAAATTTCCTGAAGACTTTTGTTTCTTCTTCTCAGTACAGTCATGAGAATATTGCCATTTTAACTATACTAACTAAGTATTTCCCTAAAAGGGATCTTCTAAAACACTTAGAACCTAATTTCATGTCAAGTAACTTCTCACACCCAGTCAGCCTTGGACACATAAAAGAGAATACTACTAGGCATCAACTCAGGCAAATTATAATTTAGATATACAATCACATACAAACCAAAGACTACCAATAAGGTGTCCCTTCTTACTATTATAACACAGTCACAAAGTATAGGCTCTCTCTTCAACCTTAACAGCTAGGAATCTTTCTCTTCCCAATTAATATTTTTTTTTTTAAAACAATCTATTACTGTGGGGTTTTTTTTCTGTTTTGTTTATTTATTTATTTTTTTGGTTTTTTTTTTGTTTTTTTACAGAGGCAGAGATAGACAGGGACAGACAGACAGGAACGGAGAGAGATGAGAAGCATCAATCATTAGTTTTTCGTTGCGTGTTGCGACTTCTTAGTTGTTCATTGATTGCTTTCTCATATGTGCCTTGACCGCGGGCCTTCAGCAGACCGAGTAACCCCTTGCTGGAGCCAGCGACCTTGGGTCCAAGCTGGTGGGCTTTTTGCTCAAACCAGATGAGCCAGCGCTCAAGCTGGCGACCCCGGGGTCTCGAACCTGGGTCCTTCTGCATCCCAGTCCGACGCTCTATCCACTGCGCCACCACCTGGTCAGGCCCAATTAATATTTAATTCAAGATATTATTCACAACAAAATTATAGCTCCTTAGGCTTCCAACACTAGTTCGAAAGCAAATGGCATCCTTAGCCTTTGAAGCTGCTCCTAAAATGTCCATATATAAAGAGAAAACTAATGAGTCTGGTGGGAATTAAGACACTAAAATAAGACAATATTCCTAGAATTAAAGTGTGAAAAACAGACATATAACACATCCCAGAGTGTAAAATCTCACATATACGTTTCCTCTAGACTGGTATATTCATATGCAGACAGCCCTAAATAAAATATTGGGATCTCATGCACATTACTCACATTAACTCAAAATTTCTTCTTATGGCTTCTGGGATTTTGGGTTTTGTAACACGCACAGCCTAAAAAATAAAAGTGAAAAAGCCAAAGTGTATTTGAAAAATAAATCTTCAATCTAAATCTTCTATAGAAGAGCTCCTCAAATGAATCTAAATCTTCTATAGAAGAGCTCCTCAAATGAAACTAACAAAACCACTATGACATAGCCGTCTACGAACAGCTGTGGGGATCCCATGAGAAAAGCTACTTTCGGCCACTGCACCAAAAATCAAGGATAAGCTGCCTCTTGTCTCCTTTAAAAAAATAAAATATAAATAAATAAATAAATGCCTGGCTATAGGAAAATCACTCTACCAGTTAAGGGAAAAAACTCCTTTAGAGAAAAAGTTCTCTCTTAAAGACCTTTCACAAAGCTCTTTAGTTGGATACTTTTGTTACCTTTTCCAATTTGCAAACCAAAGAAATAAGAGGAAGGCAAAATCCCAAGATTTAAAATAGGTAGAAAACAGTCAAAACAGAAATGAAGACAAAATATCCAGGCAGGTATAAGCAACTGAAAACATAGTGGGCAGTATCGAATTTCCCACTCTCTCTACCAGCAGACATGCAGTACTTACTCCCCATAAACAATTAACCAAAGGCTGAGCAGAGTCTACATGCCTTTGTAGACATTGTTTCCTAGAAACTTTGTTTTCCTAACCAGTGTACTTTGACATAGGAAAGTGCAGTTTTTTGAAGGCTGATTTTTCTACATCAAGGACTTGATCTCAAAACTTTGACTTTACTAAACATCCCTTACTCCCTCCTACACTGCACAAGCATACACACAATTCTTGGCTGATCTGAAGAAAGTTAATTTTTCTCTGTAAACTTTTAAGCAACGAAGACTTTAAACACATACTCTTCCTTAAAGGCATTTGGAAAAAAACACTTTTTAAAATGTTTAAGCAGCATAGCCTTCACTACGTGAACGAGAACAGTTAAATCTGTACGTACTTTTGAGAACTATCATAATTAAATGCAAGAGTTAGTAAAATAAAATAAGAAACTGGGGACTGAGGTGAAAAACTCATTACACATGCTGAAGGTACGGCATGTGAGACTATAAGGAACTCATGTAGTTTTCCAGAAGGCAAAAATTCAGAACCGAACCAGGATTTGGGAGAGATGCCGGAGTTCACCATGTGATGACTATCAGAAATACAGATGATTTCCAATACACTTCAATGTGACTCAAAGGGAAGCGCTGTCATATTGCATTTAGTTAAGAGACTAGCCATCTATCTTTTGGTCTTACAAAAAAGCAAAAACAGAACTGCCTTCCATAAACTTCTATCTTCTGTCTGAGGCTGAAGAATATACTACATGCTTGCCAATCTTGGGAATTCTCATACTTTTCAAATATATGAAATTATAAACATCTGTAACAGATACCATGAGTAAGTTGTATAAGAGATTTAAGAAATAAAAAATATGCCCAAAACAATGGCCAAAATAAATGAATACACACACAGTAGTAAACAGAGCAAAGAAATGAAAAAGCTAATGAAATGAATTTATCTGCTGAATCTTACCTCTGGTTTATAAGAATATATTTTAAACCAAACCCAGCATATAATATAGTCACTCCCCTAAACATTAAAAAGTATCATGGATGCTTATTTTCACCATAGTAGTTGTTCAAGGAAAATGGGGTATAAATATAGAGAAGGGAAAAATACTGACTGTTATAGAGAATATTCATTTAACAACGAATAGTAATTGGGTGCCTAGTCTGTGCCAAATGCTGTTTGTTCTAGGCCCTATAGATATATCACTGAACAAGGCAAGACTGCTCTCATGGAATTTAAAATTTAAGAGGGAGAAAACACATTAGACAACAACAACAAAAAGACAACAGACAAAAACCACATCAGACAACAAATAAATGAACAAGAGAATTTCAGATAGTTGTAAGTTTATGTGAAGAATTAAAATAGAATAATTTTGTCTGGCCTGTGGTGCCACAGTGGATGGAGCGTTGACCTGGAACGCTGAGGTTGCCAGTTGGAAACCCTGGGCTGGCCGGGGTAAAGGCACATATGACAAGCAATGAATAAACAGCTAGAGTGAAGCAACTAATAGTTGATGCTTCTCGCTCCCCCACCCACCCCACCTGTCTCCTCTTTCTGTAAAATCAATAAATAAAAGCTTAAAAAAAAAAAGATGATTTGGGGATGGGGAAATACTAGGCTGTAGAAGAGAAAATCAAGATTTTTATTTTGGCATAATTATGTAACTAAAACAAATCTAAGGAAATGTATAAAGTTCAGTCAAGCAAGATAAATAGCTCTTGGCGATCTGTCCATTTTACCTATAGTCAATAATGATGTATAGTACACTTAATTTGTTAAAACAGTATCTCATGTTAAGTGTTAACGTGTATACACACCCACCTTACTAGACAGTGAATTCAGCAAACTTGTAGATACACAATAAATTCAGTGACCCATTCCTCAGGCCAGAGACCATGGGATCATTTTGATGACCCCATGCTCAAACTGGAGACACCGTGCTCAAGTCAGCAACCTCAGGGTTTTGAACCTGGGACCTCAGCATTCCAGGTCAATACTCTATCCATTGTGACACCACCGGTCAGGCACTATGTTCCCAACTTTAAAAATTATACACTAATTGAGGTACCTGATCTAGCTTAAAAATATCAATAATGAAAACTCATCTGGCAGAAATATCAATGACCATTATTTCTGAAAAGATTATGTAACTCACCAGATTTTAAAAGTGAATAAAACGTTGAATTATCATAACCAAATGGTAACATGCTAAAAAATAGGAAGGCTGAAAAATAGACTTAAAGTTCTAAAAATGTATTCCAACTATCAAAAGCAAGTATTTTATAACAAAACTAAAGCAACCAAAACTATGGAGATCTTTTTTTTTCCCCAGAGACAGAGAGAGAGAGTCAGAGAGAGGGATAGATAGGGACAGACAGACAGGAAAAGAAAGAGATGAGAAGCATCAATCATCAGTTTTTCGTTGCGACACCTTAGTTGTTCATTGATTGCTTTCTCGTATGTTCCTTGACCATGGGGCTACAGCAGACTGAGTAACCCCTTGCACAAGTCAGCGACCTTGGGTCCAAGCTGGTGAGCCCGCACTCAAGCTGGCAACCTCAGGGTCTTGAACCTGGGTCCTCCGCGTCCTAGTCCGAGGTTCTACCCACTGTGCCACCGCCTGGTCAGGCAAAACTATAGAGATCTTGATCTACCAGTTAAAAAATGTATTATAAAGTGACACTTTTTTTTTCCATTCAATGATTGTTTTTATAAAAACAACAAAGATAGATAACTAAATTTAAAAGATCTTTCTAGCTGCTGTGCAGAAAATAACATGGACAAGAGTAAAAGTGAAATGTGGAAATAAGATGGAAGACAACTCTAGAAGTCCAAAGGATTGCGGCCTGGCTTAAGGAGGTGGCAGTGAGGAGGGAGATGTGCACAGTGTTAGATTTGTGCGGTAGCATATAGGGACTGACTGGTGAGGCCAAATATGGTAAAAGGTCAAATATGCCTCCCACACATACTGGTCTTAGGGGAAGAAGGTGTCATTTACTAACAAGAAGGAAAAAACAGGAGAGAAGTAGATTTGATGGGAAAAGACCAAGGGCTCAATAACTAATGAAAAGATAAAAAAACAGAAAGAAAGATCAATGCAACAGAACAAAGTCCAAAAAAGACTACTATATAATGGAATTAGCATATAATACAAAAGCATTTCAAACAAAGGGGGGGGGGACTGGGACATAAGTTATTCAGTAATCACTGTTGTTACTAAATTTGGGGGTGGTGATTGGCAATTTGAAAGGCAATTTGGCAATGTCTATCAAAAAAACCCCAAACAGGGCATATACTTTGACCCATAAATTCTACATTTAAGAATTTATCCTAAGGGAAGGATTTTAAAAGATGTATTTATAAACTTGGTCATTATAACACATATATTACAGTAAAAATTGGAAGCCGTATAGATTAATTACATAAAACCATTAAAAATGATAATGCAATTTGTATTTTGACCTGAAATGAAGCTTATGTATGGCATTATTCACTTTAGTTTAACATTATTTATACTTATAAACAAATATGTTCCTCTAGATTAAGAAGAATCTGGAAAGAGAACAAATTCTTATCTCTGTATAGTAAGATTACCAGTTAATTTCACTTTGTTATTCATCCTTTTCCTAGTATCTATTTATTTTTTTACAACATACTATATAACCTGGGTAAAAATATCCAGAATATATGAAGTAGTATTACATATCAAGGAAAAAATCCAACAGATAAATGAAAAAAAGGATATGAATAAGCAACTGAGAGTTCGGCCAAAAAAAAAAAGCAAAGCTCAACCTCATTAACAACTAAGGAAATACAAATCAAAGAGAGAACTTCACACCTATCCAGTTAACAAAAATTAACATGTCTGATTGCTTCAAATGCTGGTGCAGTTGTAGAGAAACAAGCATTCCCACATACTACTTGTAAGAATGTAAATTTGAATATCCACTTTGAAAGATAATCTGTATATTCAAGAAAATGTATCAGGAATGTTCACTACATTATTGCTACCATCAGCAGGGAAAAAAACACACAAAAAACAACACACAAAAAAACAATAATAGGGAAATGGTTATATAATATGAGTCATGAGCTACATCTCCAAGTAACAACCTGGGAAGAATCTAAGAATCTGTGACATTAACATTTATTATCTCCACAACTGAAAAGCTACTGTGGCCACCACTGAATTTATAAACAAGGGGATTTTATAAAGTTAGCTCTGGATATTTCAAATGACCCCTTTAACTTTGGGGGCTCCCCCTCAAGTACCCATCAGAGATAATGGCACAACATATGACCACAGGAAAAACCCTGTCTTTCCTCCAGTCTTGTTTATGAGATAACACAAGATCACTCACAGTGAATGCACACTGTCAGTAGCAATGCGACACTTGAGACATGTGACACCACACAAAGCTTTATCTTTAGCTGTTCACCACAACGATCAAATGATCTCTTAGAAACTCTAAGAAATGACACTGAAGAAGCCATATTACCAATTCTCAGGTAATCCAGATCCAGAACTGTGGCTTTCAAATGTGACCATGACCACAGTAAAAAATCACATTTTACAGTGACGCCCAATATAAACACCTACCCACATACTGAAATTTCACAGAATATTTAAACTTACTACATGGCATATGCTGACTTCTTTTCCTATTCAATTCCATTTGACTTAAAATGTTGGTCATGGGCCCTGGCCAGTTGGCTCTGCGGTAGAGCATTGGCCTGGCTGTGGAAGTCTGGGTTCGATTCCCAGCCAGGGCATACAGGAGAAGTGCCCATCTGCTTCTCCACCCTTCCCCTTCTCCTTTCTATCTCTCTTCCTTTCCCACAGCCAAGGCTCCATTGAAGCAAAGTTGGCCTGGGTGCTGAGGATGGCTCCATGGCCTCTGACTCAGGCGCTAGAATGGCTATGATTGCAGGGGAGCAATGCCCCAGAGGGGCCGAGCATCGCCCCCTGGTGGGTGTGCTGGGTGGATCCCGGTCAAGCGCATGCAGGAGTCTGCCCCCTCCCTTGTCACTTCGGAAAAACACACACACACACAAAATGTTGGTCATGACCCACTAAAACTGATAGGAGAATCTACTAACATATGTCAATCCAATTTGAAAAAATACTGACCCAAAAAAGCAGGAATATAAACTTTCATCAGTCTATCTCCCACCACCACCACCACCACATTAATTTTATGTGCTACTTTGCTTTTATTCAGGCCATCCCACCCACGTGAAATGTCTTCTTGACTCCTTTTTCCCATATAAATCCCATTAATTCCAGACCTACCTAAAAATCTCAACTTCATTGTCATTTCTAGGCAGAATCCCTTAAAAAGTTCTTTAAACTTTTTTTTTCTTTAACTCTAAACTCTTATAGCAATAACCATCCAATCAATTTGTCAATTAATACTTTAGGACATCTACTTTGTCTAGAATTATTGTTCAAACCTTATACTTGGAGTCCTTTTTCATAATCTTACCAAGGGCAAGAAATCTTACACTGATTTATAACCATTACTGTATCTTAGTAATGCCTCACATGTGAATTTCATTTCTTTGTAAGAGCCTCAGCTTATTTGTTCCAAGAGTTCATACGAAGCTACAAGAGTATTTTATTCAGGCAGAGACCTGACATCTAAGTGAGGAAAGCACTCTATAAATCATCATAAAACTTTAATTAAATAATTACTAAATAAACAGTTTAATGAAAAGATAATTAAATTCAAAGCTCTCAAAATTCCCAGAGATTTCTCTAGGAAAAAGGCTTACCTGTATGGTGAGGCCTGGCGCCATGACGTTTAAATCTTTCTGCAGAGCTTGCTTCAGGTTTTCATCTATTTGATCTGTTTTTGGAGCCAAAAACAACAGCACTCGTGATACTCAAAATTTTCTTTACATTGTATTAATATTCAAACAAAACTAACCATTATTAGACCTAAAGTTTCCATCATACTAGTCTTTTATAGAGCTTAAAGTGCTTCATATATATAGCTATATATATAAGTAAATACAGGAATATTATATACATATTTAGTTTTCCTTTTTTAAATTTATTTGTTCATTTTAGAGAGAAGAGAGGAGAGAGAGAAGAGGGAAGGAGCAGGAAGCATCAACTCCCATATGTGCCTTGACCAGGCGAGCCCAGAGTTTCGAACCAGCGACCTCAGCATTCCAGGTTGATGCCTTATCCACTGCGCCACCACAGGCCAGGCTAGTTTTCCTTTTGTATGTGAGAAAGTGTGAGAGATTATCAAAGAAGTTAAGTTGATCCAATAAATGGAGACTCTCGGTCTCTCATATCAATTTAGCATGTTTACTTAATATGTGTCCTGATTCTCGTTAAAAAAATTCCTATCTTTAGTCAATCTTTACCCCAAATAACTAAATTTCATGCAGTGGACCCCTGCCTATTACTATGGATTTAAAAATAGATAGGGCAGGGGTGGGGAGGCTCACGGAATGGACAATTTGAAGCACACAAGAATGGACAATAACAATGTCATTTCACTTAGCCTTGGAACTCATGAATTTTCCATCTACTTCAACAGTACTTTCACCATTATTAAAAAGATGCGTGCCCTGGCCGGTTGGCTCAGCGGTAGAGCGTCGGCCTAGCGTGCGGAGGACCCGGGTTCAATTCCCGGCCAGGGCACACAGGAGAAGCGCCCATTTGCTTCTCCACCCCTCCGCCGTGCTTTCCTCTCTGTCTCTCTCTTCCCCTCCCGCAGCCAAGGCTCCATTGGAGCAAAGATGGCCCGGGTGCTGGGGATGGCTCTGTGGCCTCTTCCTCAGGCGCTAGAGTGGCTCTGGTTGCAACATGGCGACGCCCAGGAAGGGCAGAGCATCGCCCCCTGGTGGGCAGAGCATCGCCCCTGGTGGGCGTGCCGGGTGGATCCCGGTCGGGTGCATGCGGGAGTCTGTCTGACTGTCTCTCCCTGTTTCCAGCTTCAGAAAAAAATAAATAAATAAATAAAATAAAATAAAATAAAAAGATGCGTGAGCCTGACCAGGCAGTGGTGCAGTGGATAGAGCGTTGGACTAAGATGCGGAAGAACCCAGGTTCGAGACTCCAAGGTCACCAGCTTGAGTGCGGGTTCATCTGGCTTGAGCAAAAAGCTCACCAGCTTGGACCCAAGGTCGCTGGCTCGAGCAAGGGGTTATGTGGTCCGCTTCTGCTGAAGGCCCGCAGTCAAGGCACATATGAGAAAGCAATCAATGAACAACTAAGGTGTCACAACAAAAAATTGATAATTGATGCTTCTCATCTCTCTCTGTTCCTGTCTGTCCCTATCTATCTCTCTCTCTGTCCCTGTAAAAAAACAAACAAACAAAAAGATGCGTGACATGACAAATCAGGGCAGATCAGTTTTCTCATACGCCATCCCAATAGCAGTCAATCATCAATGATGAATCAATTGGTAGATTCCTAAACTGATTAATAACCCCTATGCCTACCTCTAAAAAATTCACTAAGAATTCTAGGAAGAAGTGAGCAGCCAATAACAACCCAATCCTGGTCAAAGCTTTTGCTATTTTCTTAAAATTTCTTTATTGACTTTAGGGAGGGTGGGTGGGTAAAAAAGCGAGACAAAAGCATCAATTTGTTTCTGTATGTGCCCTGACCAGGGATGGAACTGGCAACCTTTGCATATCAGGATACTCTAACCAACTAAGCAATCCAGCCAGGGCAGACCTTTCACTACAAATGAAATGTAATTTCTGCAGAAAAAGAGTAAAAACAGAAAGCCTGAAGCTGTCATCCTTAGAAAAGCCCATTTGCAAGCCGCTTTCCTTTTGGGAGTCTGGAATTTTGATATGCACCTGCATGACCAGCCCCCAGTAAAAATCCTGGGTAGAGTCTCTAATGAGCTTCTGTAGCACACATTTCACATGTTGTTACAATTCGGTGCTACAGTAATTAAATGTGTCCTGCTTGACTCCACTGGGAGAACCCCAACTCCTGAAAGCTTGTGCCTGGTTTCCTTCAGACTTCACCCATGTGCCTTTTCCCTTCGCTGATTCTGCTTTGCATCCTTTTGCTGTAATTGTAAAAACATCTTGGCTGTGAGTGCTATTATATACGGAGTCCTGTCAGTCCTCCTAGCACATCATCAAACATGGAGGTGGGCGCTGGGAACCTCCAAGACACACACTTCTCAATTTCCTCAAATTATCTATTAAAATAGCAACAAAGCTCATTTTTAATAAGTTATCATAGCAAAAACAGAATATAGTCTGTAATGGTCTTTTTCCAAATCCACCCTGTTAATATATTAATGCATTTCAGAAAATAGTTTTCATTCTTAAAATATCTTGTCTGAGCAACTACTTAATTTAATCATAACAAATTTTAAGCTTAAGATAAAGAATATTTTAAGCCTTGCCCATGGGTGGCACAGGGGATAAAGCATTGACCTGGAATGCTGAGGTCGCCAGTCCAAAACCCCAAGCTTGCCTAGTCAAGGCATATACCACAAGCAACTACTGTGAGTAGATGCTTCCCGTTCCTCTCCTCATCCCTCTTCTCTCTCTTTACTTTCTCTAAAATCAATCAATTAAAAACAAAAAAAGAATATTTTAAGGACAATTCAGAAGAAATGCTCAAATTGCATAATGTCTACTAATGCTATGATCCATAAACAAGCTGAACAAGATTTTCAACCAGTTATTTACATATTTAAAACAAATAAGACACTTACCAAACAATTCAATGTAAACTTCTTGAAGTGTGTGGACGCTACAAAACTGGTTCAGCTCATGGTGGATTTTATTGAAGATTAAGGTCTTGTCATAGTCTGCAGTGTAGTTCCTCACGATATTAAACACTGAAGGACAGGTACAATCAAGGTTTACCCATTATCCTCTAATTCAGCCAAGATAAAAGTTATACTGATAGAATACACATGTGGAAAAGTGCCACAAAACCGTGAAAACACGAGACACAGAGCTTGATATATTCCTAGTACTCAATTTTCCAGATATTACTGCATTTATAATTCTAATAGATAAACTTTGACTTTCATATTAAGATGAGTATATATATCTTAGAGGTAATAAGGAACTAAAAGTTTTTAAGCAAGGACATGCATGACACAATCAAATTTATACTTTGGAAGCAGTATGAAGCTGAATTGTGAAGCACAAAGATCAGAGGTTACTGCAAAGCAAAAGTTTACCTAAGCAGTAAAGAGGGCAGGGCCTGAACTGAGGAACAGTGGGAATAAAAGAAGGAATCAGCTGCAAAAGAATGTTTTCAAAAAGGTATTTATTTTTTTGGGTGACAGAGACAAAGAGAGGGACATAGGGAGAGAGATGAGAAGCATCAATTCTTCCTTGTGGCACCTTTAGTTGTTCATTGATTGCATTCTCCTATGTGCCTTGACCATGGGACTACAGCAGAGCAAGTGATTCCTTGCTCAAGCCAGTGACCTTGGGCTCAAGCCAGCAACCATGGGGTCATGTCTATGATCCCACACTCAAGCCAGAGGCCCCACACTCAAGTAGGATGAACCCGTGCTAAAGCCAGCGATCTTGAGGTTTTGAACCTGGGTCCTCTATGTCCCAGTCTGACGCTTTATCCATTGTACCACTGTTTGGTCAGGCTCAAAAAGGCAATTTTTAAAGGCTGTCAGAAAAGACATCAGGCTAGAAGGGAGAGAAGCTAACATTTATTGGGCCAGCAGGCAATTTACATAAAGTAGCATTTAATTCTCACAAAAAATATAAATGAGGAAATTCAGAAACAGAGAATTTCAAAAATGTGCCTAAGGGCACAGACTAGACCATAGCAGAACCTGTGCTTTACCTATTAAAACATGGGGGTTGGGGAGATGGGTGAAAAAGGTGAAAGGAAGAAGTACAAACTGGCAGTTACAGAACAGTCACTGGAATGTAAAGTACAGCACAGGGAGTATCGTCAACAATACTGTAACAACTATGTATGGTGTTAGATGGGCACTAGATTTATTGAGGTGATCACTTCATAACTTGTATAAATGTCGAATCACTGTGTACCTAAAACTAATATTGAACGTTAACTGTAACTGAAAAGTAAGACATTAAAAACATGCTGCTTTCTCCCTTCAGACCCAAGGACTTGCTCTGCTGGCCTCCCCTTGAGAGACAGGCCATCAATAAACTTGCTAGTTCATTTGCTTGGTCATTTCCAAATGAACTGGGGATCCAATAGCTTCCTCTTTATCTCTGGCTAGAGAACAACAATCTCCCCTTCTTTTATTTTTCCAGTCACAATCCATTCATTCCACTGATTTGTTACCAGCAAAAGTAGGTAAAAAAAGACAAGAAAAATACTTAATCACTGAAAAATATAATCCAAATCCATTTGGCAATACTGTAACAGTTTGCCCTCTGCTCTGAAATCCTTTTGCTACATGTGCCTGTTCCAGTGACATAAAATTTAGCATGACCTTACATTCCAATATATATATATGGTATGTCTTCTTAAAGTAAAATTAAAACCCTTACAGCAAAGATTCTAACTTAACCTTTTAAAACTGCTTTGCCGAACACAGTAACCTGTACATACTACGCGTGCGAATTTTAATAAGGATAAAGATAAAATGGCAGATCTTTCCATTGAAAGCAGGGTCTTGAAGAGACCCATGTACATCCATGTTCATAGCACCGTTATTCACAAAGCTAAAACATGGAGGCAACCCAAATGTCCACTGACAGAAGAATGGATAAACAAAATTTGGTATATACATACAACAGAATATTACTCAGCCTTATAGAGGAAGGACATTCTGATACATGCTACAACATGGATGAACCTTGAGGACATTATGCTAAGTGAAATAAAGTCAGCCACATAAACACAAATACTGTATGGTTCTACTTATATAAGATTCTTAGAGCAGCCAGAATCAGAGACAGAAAGTATAATGGTAGTTGCCAGGGGTGGAGAGAAAGGGAAATGGGGAGTTATTGTTTAATGGGTACAGAGTTTCAGTTTTGCAAGAAGAAAAACGTTATGGAGTTGGTGATAGATGCATAACAATATGAATATATTTAACACCACGGAACCATATACTTAAGAAATGGTTAAGATGATTTATGTTATGTATATTTTGCCACAAGAGAGGAGGGGGGAAATCAAATAAAAAAAGGCAGATTTTCTTCAGAACTAATTAAGTTTTTTAATAGTACCCACTCCATCTCTGTGGGTATTCATTTTTTTACCAAGAAAATGTTTTCCCCACACTGAGAATTTTCAGATTGCTTTGCAAGTTATAGCAAATCTGAACCAGAAGAGAATTTTCTATGGCCACAAATCAATGTGGCCCAGGAATTTTGATCAGTTATAGATTTTTAGCATGCATGGAAATGCTCTCATCCTGACTGGATAAAATACTGCTTTCTAGAAATTCTAGAAATAATCAATACTGTCTTGCTTTTTCTTTTTTTAAATACTGTCTTGCTTTTTAAAAACAAAGAGTAACTCATAGTTATAGAAAGTGAGCTCTGTCGAAAACTTGTGACCTATTTTTGCCATCATTCCCTAGAAATGGAAAATATTCCAGTGATTATTTTTTATACATATTAACAATAAATGAGGTCATAAAACTGTATTATACATTATTCCTCAGGGAATCTCTCAGATATAAATACTCTGATTATAACTATGAAAACAACAGAACAGGTCGGTAGCATACCTGCATAAGGGGCCAACATATTAACCACTTCTATTCGGTCAATATAGATCATGACTCCACCACTAAAAATAAAAAGAAATGAAAAAACTGTGAGCCAAATACAAATCTATGATAATCTCAGACCATCAAACATATCCTACACAATAGAAATTTAGAAGGAAAATCTAAAGACATATACTACTGATTAAAATGATTCCAGTAATCAAGACTCCAATAACCCTACACACACACTCACCTAGTTCCTCTCATAATAAAAGATCCCTCTGTAACTGCTGTGATCAAATCAGCTCACATGATGACTAAACCTTTAACCTAAAGCTACTCAGCATTTTGCCCTTACTAACTGAAGCCAACAGATAAAGCAGTGCTCTTCTCAAAGTCTTCCATCAAGAACCGAAGTAATACAATTTCTCAGGAGATAGGAAGGTCAGCCACAGCCTAAAATTCTTTTGGTTTCCTGCCTTATCTTAATAATTCATCAAGAGTATTTATATATTTTTTATCTGTATTTATTCTAGTATAAAAAAGAAATTTCCTCTCAAGTAAAACTGACACTCTAGATAGAAGGACAGGTTTGGTTAATTAGTGACTTCATATTCTTCTTGGTCTATTCTAAGGGGCACAAGAACTTAAAATTTAAGATACTTGAAGTTAGAGATTTTGAAACTAAACCATTAACCCTTTCTACTAACTTACCATGACACTTCCCTGATTAAAAAAAAAAAGAGTAATATATACTCACTAAAAAAAATCTGAAATAGAAAAGCATGAAGATGAACGTAAAATTTACCCAAAATGTCACCAGATGCCAATTGAGTCATCTCTAAAGGGAATCCATATAGAGAATTACAGATAGACCTAGGGAGAACTTATCAAATATGTTAACTTAAAACACAGAAAATTTGCTCCCCTTTAAATAGGTTTTCTGTCTTTCCATTGATGTCAAAGCCTCTTTTATATAGGCTTGTCATAAGATATTTTAGTCATTTAAAATAAAGCATTTAAAAAATACCTTCAGACTTAGCTGAGTAGTAGCTCAGTTGCTTAGAGCATCATCCCAAAAAGCCAAGGTTTTGGGTTCAATCCCCAGTCAGGGCACATACAAGAATCAACCAATGAGTACATTAATAAGTGGAACAACAAATTGATGTTTTTTTGTCTCTCGCGCTAAAATAAAATTTAAAAGAACACCTTCGATTTTACCTTCTTTTAATACAATTCAACGTACTGATTATATTCTAGAAGCAATTTGGGCCTTTGTTTGCCTTTCTTTCCTTAAAACTCTTTAGGGGCCCTGGCCGGTTGGCTCAGTGGTAGAGCGTAGGCCTGGCGTGCAGAAGTCCTGGGTTCGATTCCTAGCCAGGGCACACAGGAGAAGCGCTCATCTGCTTCTCTACCCCTCCCCCTCTCCTTCCTCTCTGTCTCTTCCCCTCCCACAGCGAGGCTCCATTGGAGCAAAGATGGCCCGGGCACTGGGGATGGCTCCTTGGCCTCTGCCCCAGGTGCTAGAGTGGCTCTGGTCGCAACAGAGTGACGCCCCGGAGGGGCAGACATCGCCCCCTGGTGGTCAGAGCGTCGCCCCCTGGTGGGCGTGCCGGGTGGATCCCAGTTGGGCGCATGCGGAAGTCTGTCTGACTGTCTCTCCCCGTTTCCAGCTTCAGAAAAATAAATTAAAAAAAAAACAACAAAACTCTTTAGGGCAGTGATTTTCAAAGTCCTAAGACCAGGAGCATTAGCACCACCTGGGAACTTCTGCTAGAAATGCAAATTCCTGACCTACTGATTCAAAAACTCTACATTAGATGGCTTTTAATACTATAGATGACAGGTGAGATGATTTCATATTAAACTATCTGTTATTGAACACTTAAACTTTGTTTGGATCAAGTGCTGGGTTAGGCACTTTTATTTTTCATTTTTATTTTTTTTTGTATTTTCCAAAGTTAGAAGCAGGGAGAGCAGGGAGCCAGTCAGACAGACTCCTGCATGTGATGGACCGGGATCCACCCGCATGCCCACCATGGGGTGATGTTCTGCCCATTTGGGGCGTTGCTCCATTGTGGCTGGAGTCATTCTAGCACCTGAGGCAGAGGCCATGGAGCCATCCTCAGCACCCAGGCTAACTATGATCCAATGAAGCCTTGGCTGCAGGAGGGGAAGAGAGAGATAGCGAGGAAGGAGAGGGGGAAGGGTGGAGAAGCAGATGGGCGCTTCTCCTGTGTGCCCTGGCCAGTAATTGAACCCAGGACTTCCATATGCCAGGCCTACTCTCTATCACTGAGCCAACCAGCCACTCAGCTGGGGCCTTTATTTTATTTTTTAGTGAGAGACAGAGAGAGGGAGAGAGACAGACAGGAAGGGAGAGAGATGAGAAGCATCAATTCTTTGTTGCAGCACCTTAGTTGTTCATTGATTGCTCTCTCATATATGCCTTGATGGGGGGGCTGGGGCATGGTTCCAGCAGAGTGAGTGACCCCTTGCTCAAGCCAGCAACTTTGGACTCAAGCAACCTTGAGCTTCAAGACAGTGACCTCTGGGCTCAAGTCAGGGACCATGGGGTCAAGTCTATGATCCCATGCTCAAGCCAAATGAGCTCATGCTAAAGCTAGTGACCTCAGGGTTCTGAACCTGGGTCCTCTGCATTCCAGGCTGACGCTCTATCCACTGCGCCACTGCCTAGTCAGGCTGGATTAGGCACTTTATATACAGTGATTCTACTCCTTGGAATAGCTCTCTGCAAGATAGGTCTTATTAACTTATTTTTAAAAATGAGGAAACTAAGCTCAGCAAAGTCAATAAAGGGATGTGTGACAGCAAGGAGTATATAGGAATTCTCTGTACTTTCTGCTCAATTTAGCTATAAACCTAAAGATGCTCTAAAAAATAAAGTCTAGACTAAAAAAATAATAAAGCAGATGTGGCAGTGCTGATCTACAAAGCTAGGTCAGGTTTCTTCTTTTTTTTTTCCCCCTTAAGTGAGAAGCAGAAAGGCAGAATCTCGCATGCGCACTGACTGGGATCCACCTGGCAAGCCCCCCGGGAGATGCTCTGCCCGTCAGGGGCTGTTGCGCCATTGCTCGGCAACCGAGCTATTTTAGTACCTTAGGGGAGGCTATGGAGCCATCCTTAGCATCCGGGGCCAACTTGCTCCAACAGAGCCATGGCTGCAGGAGGGGAAGAGAGAGATAGAGAGAAGAGATAAGGGAAGGGGTGGAGAAGCAGATAGTTGCTTCTCCTGTATGCCTTGACTGGGAATCAAACCTGTGACTTCCCCAAGCCCAGCCAACACTCTACAACTGAGCCAACTGGCCAGGGCCTGGTTTTTTCAATAACACCTAATAACTCCTAAGATGGAAAGCTCCTATTTGAAGACAGGGCTTTCCTTAAATAATGCTCAAAAGAGAAATCTCCTTGACTTACTTTCAGGTCTATTTGAAAGATGTTTAAGTGATCACAGTTTATGAACAGAAACACCAGCTGAACTAAAAGGAGGTTGATAAGTGAGGGGAAAGCTTACCTTGTTCCACAAGGCACATTTTTAACTTCATCAGTTTGCAGAGTTGTCTGGGGAAGGAAAAAGACCTCATCAATACTCAGGACACAAATCGTCAAAGAACAACTGGTCCCAGAAGAAAACCTCTGGAGAACTGCTGAGAGGTAAGTATAGGATCACCAAAGATTAGCTATCCAAGTTGTTTCTTTTTGTGTCCTAGTAGACATGAAAGCCTTGAGACAAAATAGCTAATGCTTGAATCAGGATGCACTAGGAAAGTTTCAATGTTTACCTCTTAGAGTATGTCCCTTATTGGCCTGGAGCTGGCCTGGATTACAAACTACATGGCTTCCCCACAAGGATACTACTACAAGGACTTGTGCTCTGAACTTTGATCCCACTGCTAATATTACTGCTTATAATAAAGGTAAAAGATAACTATTATATGCATATGAGTAGTATAAAACTCAAAGATAAAAACTGAACACCGATCTTTTCCTCTAAAGCAATAGAAGATATTTTAGTTCAGGGCCTAGTGATCTTTCAAACGGTCTGTTCAATTTCCTTTTTAACAAAAGTGCCACTACCAGCACTGCTTCCTTTTAGTGAATCAAAAACCTGGTACTTAATTACTCTGCTCCTTTGTTTGGATCCAGAATGATTCTTTATTGTACTCTAAGGCCTCCAATAGGTGAATACAAAATGGGTATATTCTAGACACACTGTACCTTATTAAGCACACAGAAACATATTACTTTATGGAATTCAAAGGAGAAAGGAAGCATTGTCCCTGCTTCCAAAGAGCTCATTATCCAACGAAGAAGATAAAATCCTTATAAACCAATCAATAACAGGTATAAAATAACAGAGTATAAACTGAATTGTTAGGTATTGAATGCCAGAGAGTAAAATGATAGGCTGAAAGGCTCTCTGAGGTGAAGTACTTAAAAGCCAGGTCTAGAGGAGGAGAAATAAGAACAGATGTGGCAGAGGAACATCTTAGATTCAATAAATATCCTATTTAGAATCACACAGCTGAGGACTAATCACGTGTACAAGTGACAGGAAGCAGACTGGCATGCCTGCAGCAGAAGGGGCATACAGATGAAAGTTGAAATTCTGAAAGGAGAACACAGTGATATTAGGTAGAGGGCCCTGCATGTTCGTGGGGATGGGGGGATGGAGGCTACTTAGGCTTTTCCCAGTCTAACTTATATGTAGCCAAAAAATAAGCCTTTCAAAAATATGTTTTTCCCTTAATTCCTCTGCTCGTATGTGGTACAGTTCTCAGTATCCATCATATTTAGAAACAAGAGAACCAGCTGCGAAGCTAAAGTATTAAATTATTTAGGTTGATTTAGAAAAGAGCATGGAAATTAAAAGCTGTCAATCCAGGAAATATAATAAAGAAAAGATTTAATAACTGGTTGCATAGAAAATTCCAGGAGGGAAAAGAACAGAATTTAACTCTACGGCTGAGAGATTAGGATGATGGGAAACACAGAATCCAGGTAGAGTGAGAGAAGTTGATGAAGAGATGAGTTTAATTTATTGTATTTTCTTCAAACATTAACAAAACTCAATTTCCATATTCCACATCAACATAGAAGGCTATCTCTTCTAATGTGTTCCAAAATTTTTATGTTTCATTCGTATAAGAACAATTTCTTAAAAAGATTTTATTAAATATAATTCTTTCCTAGAATGTTACTGTTTCACATAATAAAAAAGAACATTCCTATTTAGTCACACTGGCTCCACCATTTAATTTTTTTTGTAAATGCAAAGTGTATTTGTTTACAATGAAATATCTTTACTAATTTCATTTCCATTTCTTGTAAGTATGATAGTTTATTACAATATATGCATATACATATGTACACACTATATATTGTATTTGTTATATCTGCAATTAAACTCTAACATCTATTTAATGTTTATCATCTGTATCTCTTCTATATATCTCTGTATCGGCACGATTCAACATACTAAGCTCCAAGAAGGCAGAGACAGATGTGTCTGGTTTTGAACATATCTAAAAAAGCCCCTAATCTCTAAAGGTCTGATGGTGCCACTGACAACTTCATTATAATATAAAGAGTTTAGGCTGTTGGTGAAATCAGGTAATTAAAACTCCTTCTTTCACAGAATAACTGAAGTCTACAGTAGTGAAGTGACTTTTGCAAAGTCGTGTAATTAATTGGTGTCAGAGCCAGAACTCAAGTCTCTAGGCTCCTGGCTCCATGTTCACCACATCACACTGCTTCCTGAGAAATCAGCTCAATTTTACAACTTTTAGAAGTAGAAAGGTCAGAAATACAAATTGATTACAATCTCTGTCTTCAAGAAGTTTGGAGATGTTCTGTTTTTTTGTTTTGTTTTGTTTTTTGGTGTTTTTTTTTTTAATTTATTCATTTTAGAAAGAAGAGAGAGAGGGAGAGAAGAGAGAGAGAGAGAAGGGGGAGGAGCAGGAAGCATCAACTCCCATATGTGCCTTGACCGCGGCAAGCCCAGGGTTTCGAACCGACGACCTCAGCATTTCCAGGTCGACGCTTTATCCACTGCGCCACCACAGGTCAGGCGGAGATGTTCTGGAAAGAAAATACACACAAAAACAGAGAACACAACAAAAACCAAGTAAGACCAAGGGCCAAAATTGACAATACAGACGTTCAGCGCTCTAGATTAGAGGAGGGATTTGCAATGAGCCTTAAGAAAGACAGGAGAGAAAAAAATGAAGGGAAAGATGTGGAGAGAAGAGGTGATGGCATGAACCAAGGCAAGAATGAATAAAATAAATATGGGAAAATAAACATGGAAATCAGTCTGACTAAAGAAAGAACGAACATATTGTACTTTATAAGATACAAATTCTTACCCTAAGTCATATAAAAACAAATTGAAAGGAAACCTGCAGGATATAAGTATTTATAATGAAACTCTCGCTTAGCAAGAAGCTTAGACTTAAATTACAAGATTAAATATATTAAGTTTTCCTCAGTCCTGAAAAATTAGCAGATAGTTTACAAAACTAGTCATAATCTAATTCTATTCTGCCATCTTGTTATGTCAAAAGATTTACTAAGTGTCTCCCAAGGCCAAGACACTGTTCTCAATGATCAAGTGCTATTTCAAATACTCTGGAATGCTATCAAAATAGAATATTCCCTAAGATTCCACATAAAATTGTGCTTAATGTCCCTGAAAAAAATGGGAGGCAGAAAAGCTGTGAATAAAAATTCAGATCCTCCATGTTAACAGTCGTCCAGGAGCTTGCCTCTATGGAAACCAAACACTGTTCCAAACCAAGAAATCACTGGTTTGTATTTCTAGTAGTGTTCTGAAGTCCTGCTTTTATTTTGACAGCAGCAACAGAAAACCTGTTGCATACCACTATACAGATGTAAGAAGTCACTTCTTCCAAGCTGCCTAGCTCTTACTTCTAATATACTTCAAGAGAGGGAGGTGCTCAAAACCAGAACCTGTGCTATGACAACCGTACTTTGTACTTTAACCCTTACAATGAAGTAAACACTGCCATTTGCTTAAGCAATAAGAAAATCTACCTCCACCCACAAATGGGGCAACTGTTCCTGTCACACCTGTCCATCCAGCGTAGGGCTCCCCTAGAAATCACTCACCTGCACAGATCTGAACGTAGTAATGAAAGGCAACATGATATGATAGCCTGGTCCACTGGGGCTAGTTAGTAAAGCTCCTCCCCTGCAAAAAGATGTTTTAATTTGATAAGATTAAGAGAGAAATTCTCTTTCCAAATTTAAAATGCTGTAATAAGTATTCACTCTTACTCATGCTATTGACCTATTAAAGCCTCAATATGAATTACTCATGATAAACAACTGCTGGTCCCTACACTATCTGCCACAGCTGAGGAGGTGAAAAAAGTCCCATTAAACTGCTGATGTTACACCTTGTTTCATAAGCTGGACCAACCACGCCTCTGGGTCTCCAGCACTGCTCTCAGCTACAAAGGATTTTCCTTGGTCTTTAACCATCTGAGAAACACGAAAAAAAACAAAACTCTAATGGCTCTTAGTTGCTATATTTTAATTGTGCATAGCATGAGCTAGTTAAAAAAATAATACACTTAATCATGAGGTTGAAAAAGAAGGTAAAACAAACTTTCAAGAAAGGAGAACATTTCTGAGGCTCAAGATTCTTCCAATCTACCTATAAGGAAATAAAAGTACTGGAAGCATAAAGTTTATTTACTTATTTATTTTCTAAACTTTTTTCCCCTTTAATTTTAGAGAAACAGAGAGAGGTATGGGGCAAAGGGAGGGCAAATGGGAGAGAGAAAGAAGCATTCATTTATCATTCCACTCAGTTGTACATTCATTAGTCACTGGTTGCTTCCTTTATGTTTCCTGAGCAGGATCAAACCTTCAACCTTGTTGCTTTGGGACAACACTTTAACCAACTGAGCTAACCAGCCAGGGCTTGGGGGCATAAAGTTTATTTTTAAAAATGAACAAGCCTGACCAGGCAGTGGTGGAGGGGATAGAGCGTCGGACTGGGATGCGGAGGACCCAGGTTCAAGGCCCCAAGGTCACCAGCTTGAGTGTGGGCTCATCTGGTTTGAGCAAAGCTCACCAGCTTGGACCCAACGTTGCCGGCTCGAGCAAGGGGTTACTCTCGGTCTGCTGTAGCCCCCCAGTCAAGGCACATATGAGAAAGCAATCAATAAACAACTAAGGTGTCGCAACGAAAAACTAATGATTGATGCTTCTCCTCTCTCTCCGTTCCTGTCTGTCTGTCCCTATCTATCCCTCTCTTTGACTCACTCTGTCTCTGTAAAAAAAAAAAAAAAAAAAGAACAATTAGCATGGAAAGATAAGGGATGAGATAATATGACTTAAGTACAGACTTGTTCGCCAAATAAGTCTGTGGGCTTGTTCACCAAATACTGGAATGTGAGAACTATGACAGCACATCTTGGAAATTAAAAAAAAAAAAAAAAAAGAATTCTGAGGGCAAAGACAAAAAAGAAGTCCTATTTTACATAGTGAAGAGTAACTTTATAGAACTTAGCTTTCTATTGGAAAATATAAATAGGTTTGCAAAGAATTCATAACAAATAACTAAGAAAAGATAAACTGAGGTCTTTCCCTAATTCTTTGACAGCCATACCTTAAAAAGCTCTTTTCTTGGTTTTATTACCAGGATGACAATGCCAAACTAGGTGGAAATTTGAACTAATCTGTCATTTTTTATGCTAAAGCTCTACTTGCTAAGACATTTCACTAAAATTACATTTGAAACTAACATTTGAAACAGAAAAAATTGTTTCAAGACTCGGGATGGTTTTTAAAAGTAGAAATATGAACCCTGGCCGGATAGCTCAGTTGGTGAGAGCATGGGCCCTAAGCGCAGAGGTGTTGGTTTGATCCCCGTTCAGGGCATATACAGGAACGCATGGATGTTCCTGTCTCTCTCTAAAATAAAAAAAAGAAACATTAAAAAAAGTAGACATGTCACTTTTGGGGAATGATGGAAACAAGCAAAAAGCTGAAGCCCTTTCAAATACATACATCACTATTGGAGTTTCTTCAGATTGTCTTCTCTCTGTCTCTGTCAAAAGGAACTGGTTGGACCATGTTGAAAGAAAAGCTATTTGAGCTTGACTAGAGAGCAGTATGTATATTCCACACTATTCCTTTCTCAATCTGAAAAGGGTAAGGTGGGTGGGTCATCAATGCTGTTTATGTGTCTCAAGGTCCGGGGATATAAAAATTGTCGTGGCCATCATGTTTTAACCTTACAAGCCCAAACTAGACACTACCAGGTGCTTTTGAAGGAAAAAAGAATCTAAACAACCGTCACAAAAAGAACCAGAGATTCTAAAGAGCACACAAAGCTCAAACTGAAAGCCTGTACGCTGTATGGAATACAACGATTTACCCATCTCTTCAGTTTACAGGTGTAGTGACCACTGCCTACTTTACTCATTTTCTTCTGCAAATAATTGAGCTTACAAGGAATAAACTGCAGGGACTCAACCTTTGCGCAGAATATACACAGCACTATAACTGGCCAACACCAGGAGGGCGCTCTGCAGAAGTCTGCCTGGGCCCCGAACTTCTCCCTAGAGCTGGGACGAAACCCATTGCCTACAATCGGAGAGGGCTCCCCGACGTCGCAGAGGGAACACCTTCCCAGACGCCACTCAGCCGGCAGTTCTCTTTCTACCTGCTCTAGAGCCTGAGCTGACTGCTCACCTGTAGTACACAGCCAGGTGTCCTTCCTCGATCTTGTGGATAGAGGAGTAGAGAAGGACGAACACCAGACCCACCACTGCAGCCACCAGAACCCGGACTTGGGTCATATTCATCCTTGTTTCTCCTGGTAAGGGAGGAAAAGAGCCCCCAGCCCCGTAAGAGATAGGCCTACCCTTTCTGGTTTCCACCCTCTGCGTCCGGGCAACTGTCTCCCTTCCTCACGCCGAGCAGGGGAGTCTTGTGCCCCCTTTCCGTCATTCATTTCCCCTCGCAGAATCCGTTTTCCCCTCGCTAACCCCTCCGCTGAAGGCTGCCCTCAGTCAGCCCTTGCTCGGTGAGCGTCGTGACACCCCTTTCCCGAACAGCCGCTCCCCCAGCAGAAGGTACTAAGAAGGGGGCGCAGCTGCAACGTCCGAAGACAGACCGACCCCTCTACCGCGCCTCACCGATCAGTGACGCATCGCCTCCGCCCGCACGTGCAGTCGCCTCCCCGCCGAGCCAACCGCCACCAAGCGCCGACCCCGCCCACTCTCCCAGCTCTGCGGCTGCGCGGGCACGCACGCCGACGCAGGGCTCGCCCCGCGACTAAGAGACGGAGAGCGGACGGGACAAAATTCCCCGTCGGCTTCCTGCGCAATTTCCTGCCAAAGTAACTCGGGTTCTTTTCTGTGTACTGCGGGTTTCTTGCTTCTGAAGAGAAGTGGGCAATCTGGAGCAAGCAAGGTGCTAAGAAGGAGATGGCCTCTGGGACGAGGGACTGGACAGTTTGTTCTTGGGTAAAGACCCACTCCCTCACTCAGTGTGGGACCTGTTCCGTTCATTTGTCCTGTTCTAGCTTATACAGAAGCCTATGTGGCAATCATGTGCTTCAGGCACAGGTCCAGCACTTAATTCAGGTGCAACCAGACTTGTTGCAAGGAAAGTGGAAGTTCTGAAGTAGAAGATATTCGATCGAACAGCATATCATCAAATATTTTTCTGAATACCTATTAATGTGCAGGAATGTAATCTTGTGAGGTCTGTATGAAGGCCATCCAAGGAGTAGGAATGGGTCTTCTAAGGAAAACGAAAAGGAATACTGAGCAGCAGCTTCCTTGAAGCCAGTTAATGGAAGGAGTGGGATGATAGATTAGGCACAGTTTTTAAAAGGCTAAAATGAACCTTTTCTGTAGGGAGGGGGTACTGGATGGCTAGAGGATAGATACAGGCTTTCTTTTTACTGCATATTATGTTCTTTTAAAATAAGCATTAAGTGCATATATTATCAAAAACAAAAAGGAGCCTGACCAGGCGGTGGCGCAGTGGATAGAGCGTCGGGCTGGGATGCGGAAGTACCCAGGTTCGAGACCCCAGAGGTCGCGCGCGCGGGCTCATCTGGCTTGAGCAAAGAGCTCGCCAGCTTGGACCCAAGGTCGCTGGCTCCAGCAGGGGGTTACTCGGTCTGCTGAAGGCCCGCGGTCAAGGCACGTGTGAGAAAGCAATCAATGAACAACTAAGAAGTCGCAACGAGAAACTGATGATTGATGCTTCTCATCTCTTTCTGTTCCTGTCTGTCTGTCCCTGTCTATCTCTGCCTCTGTAAAAAAAAAAAAAAAAAAAAAGGAGAGTTAAAGAGTAGAGATAGGAGTGAGATGGACGAATACGAGTAACGTATTAGAGTAAATTGGGCAGTAGTGTTTAATATAAGCCTTCAAAGGCTAGCAGTGGGACCATAACTGGAGAAGTAGACGTTGGAGCAGAGAAATATGGGGAAGCAGTGCTTTAGGGCTGACGAGTCTGCAAAATGGTTTAAAGTGGAAGCAGATTGGAGGCTAGGAAGCAAAGTGGTTAGAAGCAACAGGCCCAAAGTTACCATGGTGGTAATTGGAAATCGGAAGAGGTAGACGTCAGGTCTTCATAAAGCAAGCCCTCCCAGACCATTCTATCCTCTCCCTTCAGTACGATACAGTAAATACCTGAATCATTCATTTGCCTTTTTACCTAGAAATGTCTAGGACTTTGTTCCAGATAAACTAAACTAATTGCAGAGTTTTGCGATTTTAACTTTCAAAAAGCAAAAAGAATAAAAAATAACTTGTTCCAGCCCCTGTTTTCTGGATGGATTCTCTTAGTTTTTCATAATATTGCTTGATGTAGGGAATGAAACGTATACAATTCTCAACTGCCATTCAACTCTCAAAAGTAGTCAATCAATAAAAAAACAAAAATAAAGTGGTCAACTCATACATCAAAGGCAAGTCTGGCCCTGGCCAAGTAATTCAGTTGGTTACAGCATCGTCCAGATAAGTCAAGGTTGCAGGTTTGCTCCCTGGTCAGAGCCCATATAAGAATCAACTAATGAATGCATAAGTGAAACAACGAATTTTCTCTCTCTCTCTCTCTCCCACTCCTTCCTCCCTCGCTAAAATCAATAAATTTAAACAAAAGCACATTTAAAGCAAGTCTGAGGTAATCTTACTATGATCATCTGTTCTGAATCATACCACCTGCCTATATCATATTGATCAGGCTACCTGGATATCCATCACCTGTGCCACACAACATAAAAATGCCCCACCCAACAGCCGATCTTTTATCAGTTATTATAATATTTGTAATGTATACAATAGTTTTAAAAGTCCATAAACAATCATTTCAGTGCTTGGATGGATTAGCGTTCAGACTCCCAGATAAGCACCTTTTTTAAAAAAAAAAAAAGCTAGAAACCGGGAGAGACAGTCAGACAGGATTCCTGCATGCGCCCGACGGGGATCCACCCGGCACGCCCACCAGGGGGCGATGCTCTGCCCCTCGGGGCGTCGCTCTGTCGCGACCAGAGCCACTCTAGCGCCTGGGGCAGAGGCCAAGGAACCATCCCCAGTGCCCGGGCCATCTTTGCTCCAATAGAGCCTCCGCTGCGGGAGGGGAAGAGAGAGACAGAGAGGAAGGAGAGGGGGGAGGGGTGGAGAAGCAAATGGGCGCTTCTCCTATGTGCCCTGGCCGGGAATCGAACCCGGGACTTCCACACGCCAGGCCGACGCTCTACCACTGAGCCAACCGGCCAGGGACAGCACCTTTTTTTTTTTTTTGACAGAGACAGAGAGAGGAACAGATAGGGACAGACAGGCAGGAAGGGAAAGATGGGAAGCATCAATTCTTTGTTACAGCATGTTAGTTGTTCATTGATTTCTTGTTCATTGATTGCTTTCTAATATGTGCCTTGATGGGGGGGGTATACAGCAGAGCAAGTGACTGCTTGCTCAAACCAGCGACTTTGGGTTCAAGCCAGTGACCCTTGGGCTCAAGCCAGCGACCATGGGGTCATGTCTATGATCCCATGCTCAAGCCAGTGACCCCATGCTCAAGCTGGTGAGCCCACGCTCAAGCTAGATGAGCCTGTGCTCAAGCCGGGGACCTCAAGGTTTCGAACCTGGGTCCTCCACGTCCCAGTCTGATGCTCTATCCACTGTGCCTCAACATCTTTGAAGCAACGGGTACCCAATAAGTGTTTCTTGATTTAAAACCTTCTAGAACTAGAGAAGCAGAGTAAAACAGCTGATAGTCAAATTTTTATATTTAGAGAAAGTAGTATCAGATGACTAAAACATTAGATGACAACCTCAAGGTCTCAAACTTGGATGACTGGGAAAATGACACTATAAGAAAAAAGGGGATGGTGTGACTAAGACATTGGTCTATTAGGGCATGATATGAGCATGGTTTTTAGACATGGATAGTGGTGATAGGACACCTTCAGGTGAAAATACTATATTAAAGAAGCTACAAATACTGTCTTTAGTATAAGTCCTGTATAATTCCTAAGGAAAGTATAGTGAGAGCCCATTGTGTTATTCTCTGCTCCAATTCTACTTCATGGAAACTTTACGTTTTCCCAAACCATATTCAACTACAGTTGATCCTTGAACAACATGGGTTTGAACTGTGTGGGTCCACTTAGTTATTTTTTCTTCTTCCTCATTTTTATTTTTCAATTACAGATGACATACAATATTATATTTGTTTCAGGTATATGCCCCAGTCATTACACATTATGTAACTTACTAAGTGGCCATCACAATAAGTCTTGCACCCATCTGATACCATACATAGTTATTAGAATATTATTGACTATGTTTCCTATGATGTACTTTACATCCCTATGAGTATTCTGTAACTACCAATTTGTATTTCTTAATCCCTTCACCATTTTCACCCATATTCCCAAACCCCTTCCCTATCTGGAAGTTGTCAGAATGTTCTCTGTATCTCAGTCTGTTTCCATTCTGCTTATTCATTTAGTTTGTTTTTAGATTCAATTATTGATAAAAATGTATTTATTACTATTTTATTGTTCATATTTTTATTATGACTTCTTCTTAAAAAAGACCTTTTAACATTTCATATAATACTAGTTCGGTGACGAATTCCTTTAGCTTTTTCTTGTCCGGGAAGCTCTTTTATCTGTCCTTAATTTCTAAATGATAGCTTTGCTGGGTAGAGTAATCTTGGTTGTAGGTCCTTGCTTTTTTCATCACTTTGACTATTTCTTGCCAATCAATCAGGGCTTGCAAAGTTTCTGTTGAGGAATCAGATGACAGTCTTATGGGAGCTCCCTTGTAGGTAACTAACTTTTTCTCTTGCTGATTTTAAGATTCTCTCTTTGTCTTTAATCTTTTGCATTTTAATTATGCTGTATTTTGGTGTAGGCCTCTTTGGGTTCATATTGTTTGGGACTCTGTGTTTTTGGACTTGTATGTCTATTTCCTTCACCAGGTTAGGAGTTTCCTGTTATCATTTTTTCAGGTAGGTTTTCAATTTCTTGCTCTCTCTCTTCTCCTTCTGGCACCCCCATGATGCAAATGTTGGTATGCTTGAAGTTGTCCCAGAGGCTCCTTATACTATCCTCATATTCAATATTTTTGGATTCTTTCTTCTTGCTGTTGTTTTTTGCTTCCTTATATTCCAAGTCACTGATTTGATTGTTTTACCTTCTCTGTAGTTGATTCCCTGTAAATTATTCTTCATTTCAGTTAGTGTACCCTTCACTTTCTGACGGCTCCTTTTTATGCTGTTGAGGTTCTAAGTTCATTGAGGAACTTTATAACCAGTTTTTTAAACTCTGTATCTAGGCCCTGGCGGGTTGGCTCAGTGGTAGAGCGTAGGCCTGGCATGCGGGTTACCCCAGTTCGAATCCCGACCAGGGCACATAGGAGAAGCACCCATTTGCTTCTCCACCCCACACCCCTCCTTCCTCTCTGTCTCTCTCTTCCCCTCCCGCAGCCAAGGCTCCATTGGAGCAAAGATGGCCCGGGCGCTGGGGATGGCTCCTTGGCCTCTGCCCCAGGCGCTAGAGTGGCTCTGGTCGCGGCAGAGCGACCCCTCGGAGGGGCAGAGCATCGTCCCCTGGTGGGCGTGCCGGGTGGATCCTGGTCCGGCGCATGCGGGAGTCTGTCTGACTGTCTCTCCCCGTTTCCAGCTTCAGAAAAATACAAATAATAATAATAATAATAAACTCTGTATCTAGTAGATTGCTTGTTTCCATTTCATTTAGTTCTTTTTTTCTGGCATTTTGTTGTTCTTTTATTTGGGACATATTTGTCTTCTCATTTTGGCAGCCTTCCTGTGTTTGTTTCTATGTGTTAGGTAGAGCTGCTGTGTCTCCCAGGCTTGGTAGAATGGCCTAATGTAGTAGGTGGTCTGTAGGGTCCAGGAGCACAGCCTCCCAAATCACCCAAACTGGGCACTCATGGTGCACCCCCAACCCCCACAAACTGTGTGGGCTGTGTACCCTGTCCTCTTGTAGTTGAGCCTTGATTGTTGTTGGCACATCAATGGGAGGGATTTAACCCCTGGCTGATCAGCTACAAGGACTGGCTGTGACCACTGACCTTCAAAGCCTGTGGATTAGCTGGTCAGGGCCCACCCCACAGAGCAGGACTTATTTTAGAAGGACTCTGGTGTCCACTGTCTGCCCTTCGTATTGCTTGTGGAGATGGTTGGATGGCAAAGCTTTGATGTGGTCTGAAGCTGTTCATTGGCTGTGCTGGCTCTGGGGCCTCCTAAGAGGTGCAGACCAAGCTCAGCCATCACCTGGGGGCCACCAGGCATCAGCTACAAAGCGCTCTGCAGATGGCTGCTACTTGTGCTAGGCTTGGAGATGCCCAGGCAAGGCCAACCTGTGAACCAAGGTCAGCTGCAACTAGTGCCTGGGCTGGGGCCACTTTGTGAGAGGCATGGGGCATGTTGAGACCAGATGCTGCTTATTTGAGGGATTTTTTTAGGAAAATGTGAAGCATGAGCCCAGACAGGCCATGCTAAGGAAAAGCTACTAGAAACAGCTTGGGTGCGCCTGAAAGTTGGGTGGAGCGAGGCCTCTGCAAATCACCAGGGCGGGGTGAACAGTGTGAGCCAGGTTGATCGGAGTCTCAGATATGGTGCCCACCTGCTGGTTTTGTGGGGGAGGGCTCATCAAAGAACAATGTTTGGGAGAAAGCTGCCCAAACATCAGGTCTTTCTCTGATGCCAGTCAATTCAGTTCCTTGTATGTCTCTGGTGCCTTTCAAGCTGCTGCCCCAGCACTGGAGCTTAGAGGGAGTGAGTCTGAATAAGTCCATGCATGGGCTCTTTAAGAACTGTCTGTCCAGCGGCCCTCCATCTCACTCAGCCTCAATCCCTGCTGATTTTACAGCCAGAAGTTATGGTGACTTCAGGCCCTGGAACTCTGGGGAAGGGGGTGTGGTGTGGGGTTAGGACCCCTCACTCATCAGGGGAGACCTCTGAAGCTGAGATATCCCTCCCAGTTTTTATTCACCACACATGGGTGTGGGACCAGCCTGTTCTGCGACTCTCTGCCCCTCCTTCCAGTCTCAGTGTGGCTTCTTTAATTCTCCAGTTGTAGGACTTACGTTCAGCCAGATATCAGGCAGTTCTGAATGATGGTTGTTCTGTAGTTTAGTTGTAATTTTGATGCAGCTGTGGGAGGAAGCAAGTACTGCATGTACCTATGCTACCATCTTGCCCAGATACACTGGTTTTTAAAAAATAATCAGCCCTTCTTATTTGCTGGTTTCGTGTCAGCAGATTCAACCAACCACAGCTCTAAAACAATATTTTTGCAGTCCTAACCTCTGTTGAATTCATAAATGTGAAGGGCCAACTTTAGAGGCAAAAGTGATAATGCAGATTTTCAACTGCATGAGGGTGGGGGGGGTGTCAGTGCCCCTAAACCCCCATTGTTCAAGGGTCAACTATATTAATTTGATTTTAATGAATAGAGGCAAAAGGTAATTTAAAAATTATTTAATACTCAAAGTGAAAAACTATAATACAAAAGCATTTCACATTTTTTTTTAAAAAACAAGTATCTTCTAAATTACTTAAGGGATGACAGATCCACAATTCTTTACCTGAAATTGTTAGAGCAAGATGCTTCAGAATTATAAAATTTTCAGATTTTAGAAAGGTAATTCAGTGCATAAACCATATACATAAACACCCAGCAGTGTCTGTGGCAGCAGCCTCCCCCACAAATAATCAATCATGTTAAAATTTCCGCAAGATAAATGAATATTCACAATAAATGGGACAAGTAGAGTCAATTGTCAGTTCCGGTTAGATTTGTAAGCAAATGAATTTTGTCACCAAGCTTATGAAAAACCTTGCTTTCAGAGCTTTTTGGATTTTGGAATTACAGATAAGGGAGTGCAGACCTTTATTTGTATGATGAGATATGAAAGATTCCTGAAACAAATGATTCATTTTTACAAGTGAAAAAAACAGATAAGCTTTCAAATACATTATAAATTAACAGACATCTTTTCTTTGATATTACTAAATGTACATCTTAAATACATATACACATAGCATACTATGTCAGTCCACTGGTATTAAAAGCACAGGTGCACAATTCCTTCCGTAGGAAAGGAATACTGTCAAGTGTGCTGTAGAACTGAAAATGGGATTGACCGAACTCCTTAGGATGCCAGAAAGAGCACTGCTGAGTGCAACACAAGAAAGCAGAGTTTATCCTTCCAGAACTACGATTTTACTTGAGAACAGCCTCTTCCACAGAAACACAGGCAGGAAGGATTTACTTGGAACACATGTTTTCTGAGGTTTTCTTCTCTGTATATTTTAATTTTGGTCTTATGCCCAAAAGTTAAATATTAAAAGGCATTCTTTGTCAGTTAAGTGATGTTTTACCAAGTTTTAAGACAAATATAATGATGCTCCTCAGTGGCTGTAGTATTTAAGCAAGTTCATGGACATTAAATTCTTTCTTTTCAGTGGTTAAAATTACACAAACCCAAAATATTGGCCTTTGTAAAAACATGCGTCGTTTTTGATCATAGCCATTTCTTCCATTGAATGGTGTCTGAAGAATGGTTTCATGCGAGAAAACAAATTGCGAACATGTGCAGCAACAACTTCCACTGGTTTGGGGACAGTGAGTAAGTGGCAAATCATTCTGTTAACCAACTCCAATCAAGATTCTAAAACCAGGCATGAAAAAATTACAATTAGATGTTGACTGTAAGTGGTAGGTTTATGAGTGTTCATTTTTGCAAGTTTTCTGTATGACATTTTATAGTCACAAGTGGAAAAATTAAAAGTATTTATGCTTATTTATAAGTTGCAATTAGAATTTAGTTCACTTTATGTTCTGCTAAGTAAAAAATATTTCAGAGTTTTCATAAATATTTGAAGCAAACAATGAAAGAGGAAATACAAAGAGTTGACAGAGACTAAATGTAGTAAAAGTAAATCCAGTAAACATTTTATTGTAGTTTCTCCAAGTTTTAACAAATCAGTAATTTACAGTAACTAAATCTTCTTAATATAAATACTTCTATTAATTACAACTATATTAACAATACTCATTTTGTATATAGCAGTTACTGTATTTGAATTATAATATAAATCCTGCCCCATCTTATTGGATAAAATTGATTGTTGAAGTAAAAAGGTACAACCATTCAATTTCAGTCATCACATCACAAAGAAAGCTCACCAATCTTTTAATTTGATCAAAAATGCTCTTGTTGAAGATTACTGATGACATAATCCTAGTATATCCATGAGTAAGAAAAGACTCAGATTTAAGGTTGAAGATAATCCTCAAATCTTCTTTTCTGTGGGTTCTTCTATTGCAGATCCACAGGCATCCCAAATGCCATGTAAGGCTAACATGAAAAGTCAAACCCAAATACTTAAAGCACACATCCACATCCATATAAAACTTACCATCATCCTACTGCTCTGTTCCTCATTTGCTTCATGAATAATAGTGCTTAAATGGCCAAGACAGTTCAAATTTTCTTCTATCATTTGTGCCAAAGTCCCCCTGTGAGACAAAAGAGAAAAGCCTTTTCATATTCACAAAGGGACATATGAATTTCCTCCACTTTTTGGTCTTCAGTATCAGGAAGATCACAGCCCTTCATGTATCTCTGCAACCCTACACCCCAAAACAGCAGATTCCTGTGGTCTTCAGTTTCTTTATTCTTCCCACCCAGTGTTGCCTCTGCCCTGCTTTAATAAGTAGTCCACTATAGCTCCATTCTGATTTTCCTCTGAAATAAAAGTGGCACTTATATACAACTTTTTCCCCAAAAAGTGATAACTGGTTTGGGGTGTGGGGAGACATCCTATATAGCACAGACAAATGAAAGATCTCTTTTTGTTTCTGGAATATTTTCCTTTCCTTACAAGTAGTAAGAACTTCCTTTTCAGAAACATAATTGTAGGGGAAAAGATACAAAAGTATCATCAACGATCAGGGAAGAGGAAAAACTCTGGTTGGAAACTACAGATGACAGCAATGAAAAAGTGTAACAAGCAAGCTGATTCCTGAGGACAGCAGAAGAAAACAGTGTGATGGGAGCTGCCCAGAACCAAAAAGATTCCTGGAAGTTTAAATGTGAAGGAAATCCTGATTCTGGTTTCTGCCTTCCCAATTTTCCTTTTCCATTTGGCCTATCCTCCCCTTTCACTACTCCTCAGATTCCCTATCCTATTAGAATCAGTTCTAGGCTATGGATGAGAGCCACTATGAGCTTAGATCTAAATTCTAATTCAGCTCTTACCCAACAGATGGAAAAATTGAGGCCAACAGTTCCCAATCCTTGATGGTTAAGTATTATGGGCATATACCAACTGAAATCAATTTTCCTTTATAATGTATTCCTACTGGAAATACATTTAAAATTCCTGTCGAATACACTTTTGCAAATAACCACAACCTCAATTCTCAAATTCACTGTATAGAAGTGACATCTGCAACCATTAGCATCCCCTAACAAAACTAAATGCCTTTAATGAAAGCATGACGGTTAGTAATGTACTAATTTTAATCTGATTTGAATCCAATTAATGGAATTATTTCCTGAAGTCTATATAATTAATTATAGCCTGTGCTGTAGCTGTGGATGGATTACACTGGGCCAAATCTACCATGACCCCAAGATTTAACCTGGAACTAGCTTTCTTTAAAAAAATAAAATACCTGGTTATTAGCTTGCCTTCCTGCCATGTGCTTTTCTCTCATAAAAGTAGAGCACAGAATGTACAAACTGCATGACCTCCTGAGCAGTGATGTGACATGGCTGCACTTCTGCAAAACTAAGTATGGGCAGAGCTCCCGGATGTGCTGGTGCTGCAGAGGTCTCCAGGAGTTGGGAGAAAAGCGACAATACACAAGCTAGCAAAGAGCCACAGGCTCTGGATACGGCACATCTTAGGCTGAGAAAAATCACAGAAATGAAGAGTCATTCAACTTTTAGCAGAAGAGTAGAAATAAAATATAGGCTTCAAACATCAGTTCTTATTTGCAAAACTGAATTAAGTCATTTAAAAAGTATATTAGAAATATTAAGTTATAAAATAGAATAGACTCAATAATTCATTAGAGGGGTGATCAAGACCCCACAATGATAAATGCAAAAAACATATTTTTTCAGAGATTAATGGTTGATAAAAGAATAAAGTTCGGGTAAAAGAACTGATAAGCCAATAACAGAGAGAGAATTTAGAACTTGGATTGAGCTATAAAGTAACATTTGCTGAATATTTACTTCCCAGTACTTTACATATGTAGTCTAACTGAATTTTCACAGCAATTCCCATGTTATGGGTGAGGAAATGTGAACATTAAGAGAGTTAAGTTAGGCCCTGGCTGGCTGGCTCGATTGATAAAGCCTCATCCTCGTGCACCAGATTTGACCCCTGGTCAGGACATGTACGAGAAGCAATCAATGAGTGCACAACTAAATGGAACAACTAAGTCAGGGGTAGTCAACCTTTTTATACCTACTGCCCACTTTTGTATCTCTGTTAGTAGTAAAATTTTCTAACCGCCCACTGGTTCCACAGTAATGGTGATTTATAAAGTAAGGAAGTAACTTTACTTTATAAAATTTATAAAGCAGGTCTGACCTGTGGTGGCACAGTGGATAAAGTGTCAACCTGGAAATGCTGAGGTCGCCGGTTCGAAACCCTGGGCTTGCCTGGTCAAGGCACATATGGGAGTTGATGCTTCCAGCTCCTCCCCCTATTCTCTCTCTCTGTCTCTCCTCTTTCTCTCTCTGTCTCTCCCTCTCCTCTCTAAAAAAATGAATAAATAAAAAAATTTTTTTAAAAATTTAAATTTATAAAGCAGAGTTACAGCAAGTTAAAGCATATAATAATAATTACTTATCAAGTGCTTTATGTCAGATTTCACTAAGTTTGGCAGAATAAATCTTTATAAAACAACTTACTATAGTTAAATCTATCTTTTTATTTATACTTTGGTTGCTCCACTACCGCCCATCATGAAAGCTGGAACACCCACTAGTGGGTGGTGGGGACCAGGTTGACTACCACTGATTAAGTAAAACTAGTTCATGCTTCTATCTCCCTTCCACCCTCAAATCAATGGAAAAATTATTTTTTTATTCTTTGTTTCCTTCTTTTCTAAATGAGAGGAGAGAGAGACTCCCGCATGCACCCCAACCAAGATCCACCTAGCAACCTCTGTCTGGGGCTGATGCTCTGCCCATCTGGGACTGATCTCACCAAGCTATTTTTAGCACCTGAGGCCAAGGCTCCATGGAGACATCCTCAGCACTCAAGGCTGATGTGCTCAAACCAATCAAGCCATGGCTATGGGAGGGAAAGACAGAGAGAGAGAAGGGGGAGAGGGAGGGGTGGAAAAGCGGATGGTTGCTTCCCCTATGTGCCCTGACCAGAAATCAAACCTGGGTCTTCCACATGCCGGGCTGACGCTATGAAAAAAAAATTTTTTTTTAAATCTTTTTAGATTTTTTTTTTTAATTTGTTGATTTTTAGAGAGAGGAGAGAAGAAGGGGAAGAGAGGGAAGCATCAACTCATAGTACATAGTAGCTTCCCGTATGTGCCTTGACCATGCAAGCCTGGGTTTTGACTCAGTGACTTCAGCATTCCAGGTCAACGCTTTACCCACTGTGTCACCACAGGTGAGGCCCTATGGAAAAATTGTTTAAAAATAAGTCAATTGCACAAGGTTATTACAAAGGCACAGTCAAGACTTAATCCTAATCTATAGGGCACCGAAGAGTATGCCTTAACCACTATTCTCTACTGTATCATTCCTATCACTGCTCAGGAAAACACAACTATCTATTGTTACAAAGTGAACCCACCCATCTTGAGGAGTTACCACGCATGACAGGGGATGTTCACGTTCTGCTGAGGTCGGGGGAAGCCATGCTGATGCCTGAGGGGTGGTCACTGCACCTTCTAGACTGGATCCTACAAGGGACCGAGCCGAACTCTGTGTCTGAGAAAAAATAAAAGTAAGACTACAGGCAAGCATCTCCACTGATTTATACAATTGCCTACCATATTCCTAAGACTTGCATTTCTATTACAACTTACATGCACAACCAGAGCATTTCTGCAGAAAACTATCCCTAGGCCCTTTCTTCACTGGCTAAAACCAAATGTACCTACCCATCTATTTCCATTTTAGTTGGAGGGAAAAACCATTTGAAAAGGTTTTTATTAACTAGTCTGGCATATCTATCCCCAAATCAAGTTTGGATATCACAGTGGTCTAGGGTTAGGAGGAGTATAAAAAAAGGAGACTGGAAAGGAAAGATAATGAAGGGTGATCGTGAAGTCCTGCATCTGAACTGCTAATCAGACACCAAGCAAAGAACACGAGCATCAACCCAACACTAAATATGCACGTCTTTAAGAGGACCGAGATCATGCGACAAACATCCCTTTTTCAGGGAAAAACAGAAAATCAATGCCACGTTAAATAATTCATTAAAAGTTACTTACACAGCCCTGGCTGGTTGGCTCAGTGGTAGAGCATCGGCCTGGCGTGCAGAAGTCCCAGGTTCGATTCCCGGCCAGGGCACACAGGAGAAGTGCCCATCTGCTTCTCTACCCCTCCCCCTCTCCTTCCTCTCTGTCTCTCTCTTCCCCTCCTGCAGCCAAGGCTCCATTGGAGCAAAGATGGCCCGGGTGCTGGGGATGGCTCTGTGGCCTCTGCCTCAGGCGCTAGAGTGGCTCTGGTCGCGGCAGAGCGATGCCCCGGAGGGGTAGAGCATCGCCCCCTGGTGGGCAGAGCGTCGCCCCCTGGTGGGCGTGCCGGGTGGATCCCGGTCGGGCGCATGCGGGAGTCTGTCTGACTGTCTCTCCCCGTTTCCAGCTTCAGGAAAAAAAAAAAAAAAAAAGTTACTTACACAGGCAATTTTAAGGAGATGCCATATTTCTTTCTGCCTCTTTCCCTGCATAAACATGACAGTACTGTCAGCTTCTTTGATGTTACTGAGGGCGATTTCCACCTTGGGCAGTAGATCAATAATCTTCTGCTTACAGCCCAACAACTTGCTGGAGAGATGAAATCAGCATCAGACACTTACACATTGCCAACTTGTACACTTTCCTCCCAAACCCAGGTGGAGAAATAAACCATAGCCAGTCAGGTTTACTGACTGAGCTCCAAAGCAATGCACAAAACTAGGACACCTGAATGCACACGGCTGTGGTCAAGCTACCCAAGGTACTGCTAGAACTCTTCCTGGTCTAGCATATTTACCAAAAAGGGGTATTACACTTTGAAGGGAAGATGATAGAAATACTTTGGCTTGTCAAAGGAGATAAACTGACTTTTTTACCTCAGATGACCAAACAGCTCCTTCAGAACCCGGTCCTGACTCTGCACAGTATGCACAATGATCTTCACCATCTCCGTGCTGTCACTGTAGGAGTGATCTGTAAAAGATCTCGGTCAGTAGGTAAAACCTGTCTCCTGCATGAACATGTCAGCCTCCTAACAAAAGATTCCTAAAAATCTATAACTAGTTTTAATTAATAACATCCTATTTATTTATTTATTGTGTGTGTGTGTGTGTGTGTGAGAGAGAGAGAGAGAGAGAGAGAGAGAGAGAGAGAGGGAGGGAGGGAGGGAGGGAGGGGCAAGGAGAGAAAGAGGCAGGAACATTGAGCTGCTCCTGTGCCCTGACTAGGAAATTGAACCAGGAACCTCTGCACTCCAGACAATGCTCCAACCAAACGAGCTATCCAGCAGTCATTCTTTTACATAAAAATGATGTTCCATTAAAGAAGTCAGTCTATAAGCAATGTAAACAATCGCTGAAGTGGTTTTCCTTTAAGACACCCATCCTATTTCAGTACATAACAGAAGCACTTATGAGTACTCCCATTTCATCACACAGAAAATAAATATATATGTATTTTTTTGTGTGTGACAGAGACGGAGAGACAGAGAGAAGGACAGACAGATTACTTTCTTCTTGAAACTGCCCTGTTCCTATCATATCATTCCCTCTACATATTCTGGCATTTCTCAATCTTCTTTGAAGGCTTCTCTGCTTCTAGCCATTTCTTAAATGTTGGTATTCCCTAGGATTCTATCCATCTTTGGCTTTCTTAGTCAATCTACTTTTTCAGGATGATCACTTTATTCCTATGGCTAAGTACTCTCAAAATAGCTAAAGATCACCTGGCCTGTGGTGGCACAGTGGCTTTGGCACTGACCTGGAACAATGAGGTTGCCAGTTCGAAACCCTGGCTTGCCTGGTTAAGACACATACAACAAGGAACCAATGAACAGCCAGAGTAAAACAACTACTTCTCATTTCCACCCCCAACCCCATAAAATCAATAAAATATCTTAAAAAGAAGCTAAATATCTAGCCTCAGACTTCCTACTAAATCCATATGCATATGTATGTATGTATGTATGCATGTATTTTATATATTCATGCATATATATACAGCAAGTCCTCAAATAACATTGTTTTGTTCAACATCATTTTGTTCTAAAGTTGATAAGATGTCACAGGAACTTAACTTTTGTTTAAATCAGGCCCTGGCCGGTTGGCTCAGCGGTAGAGCGTCGGCCTGGTGTGCGGGGGACCCGGGTTCGATTCCCGGCCAGGGCACACAGGAGAAGCGCCCATTTGCTTCTCCACCCCCACCCCCTCCTTCCTCTCTGTCTCTCTCTTCCCCTCCCGCAGCCAAGGCTCCATTGGAGCAAAGATGGCCCGGGCGCTGGAGATGGCTCCTTGGCCTCTGCCCCAGGCACTAGAGTGGCTCTGGTCGCAGCAGAGCGACGCCCCGGAGGGGCAGAGCATTGCCCCCTGGTGGGCAGAGCGGTCGCCCCTGGTGGGCGTGCCAGGTGGATCCCGGTCGGGCGCATGTGGGAGTCTGTCTGACTGTCTCTCCCCGTTTCCAGCTTCAGAAAAATACAAAAATAAAAATAAAAATAAATCAAATAGCCTATGGTAAAATTAGTTTCATTATATGTTATTTCACTTCAAGTGACAGAACCTATTGATATCTAATAAATAATATTTAGGGCTTCCTGTACATACATACATATCTAATATTATTTATTAGATATCTCTACTTAAATGTATCACTGACACCATAACATCCACATGTACAGAAATGAACATATCTTTTCCATCCTTGTTTACTTCCTATTATGGCGAGTGGTCCTCCCATTGCCCAGCTGCCCTAATCAGAACCTCGAGAAGCATCTATGATCCCCTACCTCCATCTCCAGCCACCCATGTTCAGTCCATCAACCAACACTATCAACTCTTCCTCCTAAATCTCTGTCTTGCCCTTACCCTCCTCTTCACCACACTGCCACAATTCAGGCTCTCTGCCTTAGCTATGATTGTTCTAACACCTCATCACTAATGCCTCTGTCTCTAGCCTAGCTACAGTTACATCCATTATCCACATGCTATCAGAGCAGTATTTCTAAAATGCTAATATGATCATGCTATTCCCATGTAAAACTTCCTAGGGTTCCTCTTTGCCATAAGGATGAAATCCAAACCCGTTACCATGACATACCAGATCCTTTATGATCCAGGCACATCTTTCTCCTCCTGAAACTACAATCCAGTCATACTGCATCTCTTCAAACGTACTAAGTGCTACACACGCATGTCTTTGCTTGTTAGACTAGTACATCAAGAGCCCACCTCCTTTCACTTAGCTATGACCGATCCTTTAGGGCTCATACATCTCAGATGTCCTCTCCTAATGGACATCTCTAACCACCCCTCACATCCAGTCAGGGTTAGGTGCCTACCTTCTATGTTCCTCAAAAGTGTCTGCAGAAATAAACTGAACAAACTCCTCTATAATAAACACTAGGTAAAGGAAACCATGTTATTTGTTATATACAATTTCATGGCTATATATACATGTGTTTGTAAATTTTAAAGTATAAAACATTTTTTTTTTTTTACAATTTAAATATATAAAACATGAGGGCACAGACTTCACCTTTTATTTTTTCTATAACCCTTCCAAACAAATCAATTTTTAACTGAAGGATAGAATCTCGCAGGTACAAAATACTTTATAGTTTCTAAAGCATTTTCATAAACATCTTAAAAATACAATACCACACACACCCACTGAATTTCCCATTTTGCAGAAAAGGGAAAGAGATGGAGAAATTAGGTAATTTGTCCAAAACCACCTGGTCAATAAAATGCCCAATCTAGAAATCAACGCTTCCAATTCCCAATCCAGTGCTCTTTACAGCAGCCCGTGCTCTGTATTCAGTGGATGTTCAAAAGGAAGTGTTTTGCCAATGAAATAAGCCATCAGTGACCAGGTGCATATGAAGCATCATTTGCAAAAAAAAATGCTTTGGCCTAGCACGTGGGCCTTCCCTGTGACCATTCCACATCTGAACCCACAACATCAACTTCCTTGCAACCTCTCTAATCTTAACAGAACTCAATCCCCACCCCATTTTTCCACACGTTTTCTTGCCTCCTTGTTCCCTTCTTTGGGACCTTTATTTCTTTTTCATTCATTTCTTTTACTTCTCTTTAAAATTTTTTCCATCTCAATATATTTTTAAGACAGAGAGAGAGGGACAGACAGGAAAGGAGATGAGAAACATCTACTCATAGCTGTATCACTTTAGTTGTTCATTGATTGCTTTCTCATTATGTGCCTTTACTAGAGGGCTCCAGCTGAGTCAGTGACCCCTTGCTCAAGCCAGCAACCTTGATTTTCAAGCCAGCAACCATGGGGTCATGTTTATGATTCCACACTCAAGCCAGTGACCCTGTGATCAAGCTGGTGAGCCTGTACTCAAGCCAATGACCTCAGGGTTTCAAACCTGGGTCCTCAGTGTCCCAGGATGATGCTCTATCCTGCGCCACCCCCTGGTCAGGCCCATCTCAATTTTCTTGTAACTTTGCCTAACTAATCTCTTATCTTCTCATAAACTAAAATCTATTGCACCAAACACCTCAATGGAAATACCAAAACTGGAATTTATTCTGATGCTTGTTTAAAATCCAGTCCCCAGATGTCCTGGCTGGATAGCTCAGTTGGTTAGAGCATCATCCCAAAACGCAAAGGTTGATGGTTTGATCCCCAGTCAGGACACATACAGGAGCAGATTGATGTTTCTGTCTCCTCTCCCTCTCTCCCTTCCTCTCTCTTCCTCTCTCAAATCAATATAAACATTTTAAAAAAGAAATCCAGTCCCCAGAATCGGTTAGGACAGGGATGGTTTCCTAAAATGCCTTTGTGTACTGTGGTGACAGTGTCTTACCTGAAGGTCTGTGCTTTAACTGCTTATATAGATCAATGGCACGCTGTTCCCTATAAAAGACAAAACATGCTTCTATGTGAAGATAATCGAATGACTCTAATAATCTACAACTTGAAATGAACAATATCATTTGAAGAGACTAATGACCCATTTAAAGCTAGTATGTATCGCCAACAAACATTTTATAGAGAATTTCATTAGGTAATAAGCAAGACCTTAACATACAAAATTTAACATACTTCTTATCTGCTGTGATCTAACTTACCACATATCTGATCCTTGTACCAGAAACACATACATGAACAAAAATTATGGCCTATGATTAGAAAAAAAACCCCTGAAGTTTCTGATTCAAACATTTAGGAAGTTAACCTCATTTACGGCATTTAATAGACAATACCTTGGGCCAAAAATACGGTAAGTAGAAAAATAGTTTGTAACTTAGAGCACTTAAATAATTCTTAACACTCACATGAAGAGATTCTTTGATTAACACAGAAAAGATCAATCCAAAAAGTTAGTTCTAAAAAATCTGGTGACTAAGACTTTCTTTTTAAATATGATGCCAATATATTTGGGGAAAGGAGAACTATAGAAAATAACTACATATAGACTTAATTTGCCAGATGTACACAGAAAGCTCTGCTACAAAACAGATATCAAATGATGACATGGGAATGTCCTTACAGAGATTCCATCAAGTCTCCCTGACGTCTTCCATAAGGGCTTTTCTGTAGCTCCATGATCTCAGTGTGCAGGCACATGATCTGATCCTCCAGGTATCCAATGACACCTACCTACAATAGGATGGAACGTAAAATAAATGACCAGCTCACCACCACACAACACAGAAAAACATTCACACAAAGGCTGACTTGCTGCTGCAGGAGAACCACAGGATTTAATATGAAACACTGATTCTGTTCAAGCCTTTTTATCTCTCAGATCCTGATAATCTTTCACATGAGAACATACTTATTCCTATGCTTCTCACTTTTCCCTCCTGACAACAGTAAACTATTAGCACTTTCTTTCTTCTCCTAAGAAGCAGATATGTGTCACTAACAAGACGAAGAAAAAATGGCCATCAAACTCACTGCATCTCAGCTTGATGGGTTTCACTGCCTCTCCTTCAGAGTGCCTTGAAACCAGGATGCAGAAAGACAAAGACTCTGGATGTCCCACCCCAGCATACCACTGCCTCTCCTTCAGAGTGCCTTGAAACCAGGATGCAGACAGACAAAGACTCTGGATGTCCCACCCCAGGGTACCACTGCCTCTCCTTCAGAGTGCCTTGAAACCAGGATGCAGACAGACAAAGACTCTGGATGTCCCACCCCAGGGTACCACTGCCTCTCCAGCGTTCTCAGGGTAAATTTTGGGACCAAGGACAGCAACAATTTAGTGGGACCATGGACAGATGTAAAAAAAGAATCTGTTACCTAGAGAATCTATACCTAGTGTGACAATATTGTTTGTCCAAACCTGCATAATTTTGAAAGTGAAAGAAAGTACTATTGATAATTATAGCAAGACAGGTATAAAGGGACTGTCCTATGTAAACCAGGATGTGCAGTCACCCCGTCTAAACCAGTCATAAAAATAGCAGTGATAATTACCATTTAATCTGCATAACCTTACTAGAAGAGGTATAGTTTCCATAATATAATATGGAAACTGAAGCTCATTGAGACTTTAGTCTCATTTGCCCAATTCCCTTATTTTTATCCATTGTGGTACTTTCCTCTCTACACAAAACATCCATTAGATCAGGGGTCCCCAAACTTTTTACACAGGGGGCCAGTTCACTGTCCCTCAGACCGTTGGAGGGCCAGACTATAAAAAAAACTATGAACAAATCCCTATGCACACTGCACATATTTTAAAGTATAAAAACAAAACGGGAACAAATACAATATTTAAAATAAAGAACAAGTAAATTTAAATCAACAAACTGACCAGTATTTCAATGGGAACTATGCTCCTCTCACTGACCACCAATGAAAGAGGTGCCTCTTCTGGAAGTGCGGTGGGGGCCGGATAAATGGCCTCAGGGAGCCGCATGTGGCCCGTGGGGCCGTAGTTTGGGGACCCCTGCATTAGATATTTGTATGATATTCAGGCTGTCATGAAAAATACTCTACATACCAAAACCAAAGAAAGTTTCTAAGGGAGACCTTAAGAATAAACAAACACATATAATGAGCTTAGTGATTTTACCTCAGCATAGTGGATGGCCTTTTCTTCCATTTCCTTCCATGCTTTTAACATTTTTTCTGAGGCTAAAAACAAACAAAAAAAGTCTTAATTGGTTATTTCAAAAGCAGCCATAGCTTAATTATTGAGCTACCCACCTCCCTGCCATATCAGCATCAAAAAATGGTGTTATGGGTTGAGCTGACCCCTTAAAAGTTACGTTGAAGACCTAACTCAGTACATCAGAATGCACCCTTATTTGGAAATACGGTCAGTGTGGACAGTAGGCTAAATTAAGATGAGGTCAATCTGGAGTAGGTGGATCCTTCATCCAGTATGACTAGTGTCCTTAAAAGAAGAGAAGATGCAGACGTATGAAGAGAGAGCTCCATTTGACAAAAGAGGTAGAAACTAAAGTGCCACAGCTGTAAGCCAAGGAATGCCAAGGACTGCAGACAAACCATCCAGAAGCCAGGAAGAGGCAAGGAAGGACTCCTCCCCACAGGTCTCAGAAGGATCATGGCTTTGCCAACACCTTGATTTTACATTTAGCTTCTGGAACTGAGATGATAAAGGTTTTTGTTTTAAGCCACCCTGTCTATATTAATTTGTTATGGCAGCCCTAGGACACTAATATAGATGGCTTCCTAAAAAGAAAACTCTTTCTCCCCTCCACACGCCACCCTATGAAATCTTATTTAATCATCTGTATACAGAAACTCGTTTCCTTCACAAGTGAGACCATGTATACAAACATTTCTTTCTTTGCTTTCTTCCTCAACTTAAAACATCACTGCTATGAAAGATCCAAGTGATCTTTTAGTATCAGCACACACAGGTCTACCTCATTTTTTTAAAAGCTGTATAAGATACACAACTGACAAATCAAAGATAATTTGATAAGCCTGACCAGGTGGTGGTACAGTGGAGAAGAGTGTTGATCCAGGACACTGAGGACCCAGATTCAAAACCCCGAGGTCGGCGGCTTGAGTGCATGCTCATCAGCTAGAGTGTGGGTTGCCAGATTGAGTGTGGGATCATAGCCATGACCCCATGGTCACCCCATGGTCACTGGCTTGAAGCCCAGGGTCACTGGCTCAGCTGGAGCCCCCTGATAAAGGGACATGTGAGAAAGTAATTAACAACCGAAATGCCACAACTACTAGTTGATGTTTCTCATCTCTCTCCCTTCCTGTCTGTCTGTTCTGGAGAATTTCCTCAATCTGTTGGGATTTTCCTTCCTGGCAACTGTCATCAGTTTGGCTCAAATAAACTCATAAAAATCTTAAAAAATAATAATTATTATAATGTTTTGCCATTACGAGCATTCACTAGAATGCCCATAATACACAACTAGAAAAAAAACATCAATCATAATCAGCTCTAGTGGGTAAACTTATTCATACCACTGGACACTGCTGATCATTTATTCTAAGATACACATATCTTGTTCAAGACAAATATACAAACGGGATCTATTTCACAAAAAAAGCATTTGCTTCAATAGAAAAAAAGAACAGAAATACTGATGGTGACTTCTTTGGTTTATCATTTGTGTTAACCCTGCTCTTTACATTTCCTTAGTATATCTGAAGGGAGATAAACTGCAAGTCAAATACTAAAAAATTAAGGACTGTGTGCAATCAAAAAGTGGGACTACACAGTAGGTGGTTAGGGAAATCAACCCAGAATTATTTGTGTTATTATTTACAGAAAGATAAGTAGTTTAGGATTTCCCTGGCTAAGAAGTCACCCCAATATACATTTTGTATCTATTTTTTTTATATGTAGCTTAAAAATCACAAATTCTAAAACACTTCTGTATTTTTCTGGAGCTAAACAACTTTAGTCCAATTGTGGGGCTGGGAGTAACCCTTTAAAGTTGCTCAACCAAAGGTTAAAAAAAAAAAGCTAACATTCAAACTAAACATGGTTGACGATGATCTGAGGTCTCAACAACTGGCTATGAGGCAGGAAGGCAAAATAGTAGATGGCTTCAAAAGACTAGACACTACTTTCTTTTTTTTTTTTTTTTTTTATTTATTCATTTTTAGAGAGGGAGAGAGACAGAGGAAGGAGAGAGAGACGGGGGGGGGGGGGGTGCGGGGGGAGGAGCTGGAAGCATCAACTCCCATATGTGCCTTGACCAGGTAAGCCCAGGGTTTCGAACTGGCGACCTCAGCATTTCCAGGTCGACGCTTTATCCACTGCGCCACCACAGGTCAGGTGACTAGACACTACTTTCAACACATTACCCGAAACTTACATATCCCGTAGGTCATCTGCTCACTGTATCTTTCCAAGTCAAGCTGAATGCTTTTGTGAAAAAACTCCAGTTTAGCTTTCAGTTGCTGAGATGCTGAGATCAAAGCATTCTTCATTTTTGTCAAGTTAGTATTATATCTAAGAAGACTTAACCTAAACCATAGCAAAAAAAAAAAAAAAGAGAAATATTAGCATTTCATAAACATTGGACAAAAGTGGAAAAACTTAAGTTGCCATAAGCCCAAAGCCTAAGTTTTTATTATCAATCTATGAGAAATAGTTGATCTCTAGGATATGGTCTTTCAAAGACTTTCTGCCTAGGATAACATAATTTTGTTCATACTGGGATGTTCTGCTCAGGAACTACTCTCACATCACTGAGACTGGACGGTTTCAGACCATTAGTAAGAATTCTACAAGTCTGATCAGAATATTACATTTCAGATTGTCCCAATATTTCAGTACTGCATGGAACATTGATTAGTGAAAACTGGCAAGATTAATTCTTGAACATTCCCGGGTACGACGCTGCTCTTACACACAGAGTCTGCTTACATTGCAGCTCGCTGTCCCTGGAAGAGCCTGCTGTAGTCTTCTTTCAGCCCCGATACATAGTGCACTGCTTCAGCCCATACTTTACGCAGCTGTATAATGGGAAGCTGTATTTTGCTGTCCCGTACTATATGTAAGAACATGGGGAAAAGATAAGAGTTACTTTTTAAGATTTTCTTTTTTTTTTTCTTCAGAGACAGAGTCAGAGAGAGGGATAGATAGAGACAGATGGGAATGGAGAGAGATGAGAAGCATCAATCATTAGTTTTTCGTTGCGACCTTAGTTGTTCATTGATTGCTTTCTCATATGTGCCTTGACCGCAGGTCTTCAGCAGACCGAGTGACCCCCTTGCTCGAGCCAGCAACCTTAGGTCTAAGCTGGTGAGCTTTGGTCAAACGAGATGAGCCCGCGCTCAAGCTGGCGATGTCGGGGCTTGAACCTGGGTCCTCCGCATCCCAGTCCGACGCTCTATCCGCTGCACCACTGCCGGGTCAGGCCTTTTTAAGATTTTCACATTCATTAAACATTCTTTGTGATTTCTGGTCCTTACAAATATGATTCCCATAGATGCCAGAAAGAACCACTTGTTACTGTTGCATTCAGTTCAGTATACATTTACCGAGCACCTACAATACATAAGCTCTGCTCCAGACCCAACGGGAAATAAAAAGGAGTAAGACATAATCACTACATAATCACAAGCCTATGGTTATTCCTATATCTTTTTTTCTTGCTTTCCTCCAACTTAGAATATTGTTTTTTCTCTAATTAATATAAATTCTTTATTTCTTTCAAATTTTAAATCAAGGCCTATCTCTTCCACAATCTGCCATGGTCTTTCCTGCCTCTGAATAATAAATTTTATCTCCTGTACTACCAACCCAGTGTCAGAAAAACACACAGGGTCAACAGCAGCTTAATAAGACATGCTTTATTCAATTCCAGACTTACAAAGTTACCTATTTATGATTCTCTTGCTCTATCTTTGGTAAAGAAAATGTTAGTTTTTAAAATCATGGCAGGTGTGTATGTTAAGTTCAATAAAATACCATTTTAATGTTAGGAAATTATGTAGAATGCTCTTCAAAAATGAAAAAGTGTCATCCTGTACTTTAAGAAGGAAATTATAGTTATTCCTTTCCAATAAAAACCTTCAGAGAAAGGTTGTTACACTAGGGTTCATAATGAGAAAACATTATCTGAGGCAGACTTCAAAAATATGAAGTTATGCCTGACCTGTGGTGGCGCAGTGGATAAAGCATTGACTTGGAACGCTGAGGTCGCCAGTTCAAAACCCTGTGCTTGCCTGGTCAAGGCACATATGGGAGTTGATGCTTCCTGCTCCTACCCCCTTTCTCTCTCTCTCTCTCTCTCTCTCACTCTCTCCTGTCTCTCTAAAAATGAATAAAATCTAAAAATTAAAAAAATATATATAGTTACATATCTAGAGCCTAACCAGTGGTGGTGCAATGGATAGAGCACTGACCAGAGACGCTGAGGTACGAGGTTCCAAACCCCGAGGTAACAAGCCTGAGTGCAGGCTTACCAGCTTGAGTGCAGGATCACTGAAATGATCTTATGGTCGCTGGTTTGAGCCCAAAGGTCGCTGGCTTCAGCAAGGGTCTCTGGCCAGCTTGGGCTCCCCAGTCTAAAAGCATGTATGAGAAGCAATCAATGAACAACTAAAGTGATGTAGCTGTGAGTTGACACTCCTCATCTCTTTTACTCTCTCTCTCTCTCTAAAAAATAAAGTTGTATCTAGAAAAATTTTTGCCTCCCCTAATAATTATTAATAGCCTCAACCTTTCTGCTTATATACCCACACTTACTCCTGAGGCTTCCTACAATAGACAAAACAAAAAACTAAGCACTTTTTTAAAAAGTCAAGGGCCTGATCAGGTAGTGGCACAGTTGATAGAGCATTGGTCTGGGATGCTGCAGACCCAGGTTCAAAACCCGGAGGTTGCCTGCTTGAGCATGGGTTCATTTGGCTTGAGCATGGGATCATAAACACGACCCCACGGTCGCTGGTTTGAGCCCAAAGGTCACTGCCTTGAGCAAGGGGTCACTAGCTCTGCTGGAGCCCCCCAGTCAAGGTACATATGAGAAAGCAATCACTGAACAACCAAGGCGCTGCAACAAGAACTGCTGCTTCTCATCTCTCTCCCTTCCTCTCTGTCCTTATCTGTCCCTCTCTCTCTTGCTTAAAAAAAAAAAAGTCGAGGAAGGAAGCCTAACCAAAATAAGTAAACACACGCTGAAAAGTTACTTGTGAAAGGGCCTAAAAAATGATACCCCAGCAGCAAGAAGTACACGTAGTGTCCAAATCTTGGTTTCTAATACTGTTCCAGTACCTGAACTAAGAATGGGGCAGGAAAGCATGTATGAGAAGGACTGGGGCAGGAAAGAGATAACAAAGGCCTTGAGCACAACCTAATACCAGGAAGTAAGAAAGTGATAAAAAAAAAACCCAAAACAAACAACCTTCTTTGATGGGGCAAGTAAAAGAGGCATAGGAAGCCAACTAAAAGAGCTCCAAATGGCCAAAGCTGCAACAATTTGAACAAAATAAACAACTTAGAATTGGATTATAACTCAAAGTATAAAATAAATATCCATGAATCTATATTGGTATAATAAATTAATTAAATTAATTAACAAAGAGAAATCTCATGTGCAGAAGAATGCCAAATAAATTATGTAGATATTCTATCCTAAAGGATGGGCAGCTTAACTTCCCACTTCTTAAGTGTGGGTTCTGCCTAGTGACTTCTTTCCAAAGAGCACAGTATTGAAGGGGGGTGGGAAGACTAAAGTTCAAGTGGAGAAACCTGACAAACACTACTTTAGCCAAGTGATCAAGGTCCACACCAACAGTCACACATCATGTTGACAGTAGGTACCCTTTATATAATGTGATAAAAATGGCAATTCTGTGATCTTTCAAAAACACATAATCCTAGTCTAATAATGAGAGAAAAATATCAGACAAATTGCAACAGAGGGTCAGTCTACAAAATACTTGACCAGTAGTACTCCTCAAAACTGTCAAAGTAATCAAACACAAGGGCAGTCTGAGAAACTGTTACAGCCAAGAGTAGCCTAAGAGACATGACAACTAACTGTGATACGGTATCCTGGAACAGAAAAAGGACACCAGATAAAAACTAAGGAAATCTGAATAAAGTATAGACTTTAGTTAACAATATTGATTCATTTATTGTAACAAAATGTACTATAGTAATGTTAAGATGTTCAAAACAGGGAGAACTGTGTGAGGGAGAGGGATAACATGAGAGCTCTGTACCACTATCTGCTCATTTTTTTCCCTATAAATTTGTCTTAAAAAAACTAGTAAGACAGAGGCAGGATCAAAGGATCCAGAAGGAAAGCAGACAGAGGAAAAGGGGATGATAGGCTGATAGGATGGGATGAGAGCAGAAAAGCAAATCCTGGAGGGGAAGGGGAAGGGCATTACAGGGAGGGGGATGGGGGGTGTACTGGGGAACACAGGGGAGGGGAGGATGAATTCGGGGGGACACTAGAATCTATGTAAACACAATAAATTAATAAAAAAGTAAAGACAATGAAGTCAAAACAAGAAGCATAAATTTTATAAAACATGCCATAGAAAGAAAACGTAACAGACTATTATAAAAAAAAACTAATAAAAAGATAACAGGAAATATTCAATAATTTTAGCCCTTATGTACAATTTGTTCTTGATTTGACAATTTTATGCTTGATTCTAGCTTGAGGTAGACAGAAATTGACCATTATCTTCTTCAAAAGAAAAGAATAATTCTCACAGGATAAATGAAAACATTTAAACAGTAAGCAGAATTCATAGTATAAACCCAAATACTTAAACACACTTTACTAATAAAAAAACTAAAAAAGTATGTTTAATGAATAATGGAGATTCATTCTTCTACCTGTGAGAGGCCTATCCTCAGGAAATTAAGTCTTCCCAAATGAGAATTCAGTGGGATTTAAAGCCTACCTTTTCACCTTCCAAACTACAGAAATTCATTTTTCACCCCAGGTAGTTAAGCTGACGTATGAGATACAGAACAAAACACCAAAGACCATTTCTATCAATCATGTTGAATCAAAATTACATTATTTCAGGTTTAAATCTCAGTCAGTAAATGGACTAGACTTACCAATATAATTTACACAGTCAGATAAACTTCTGGAAGCAAATGGTCCTTCATATACAGTCTTACTTTTATCAAACAAATAAACCATATAACTATCACATCCTCTCTGAAAAAGAAAGAAACAATTTTTAAAAAGATCCTTGAGAATCCTAGGTTCTCCAAGTACTTAAGTATCAGATTTCTGCCCATGAAATGCAAACTAACAAAGTCAATGTTCATCAGCATACATCTTACAGAGTTAAAGATCTAAACTCGTGTTTAGGAAAAATAAGTAACTTCAGTAAGGGTTCGGGTGACAAACAATGACCAGACCAAAGAGGACAAAGACAACACTACCCAGTAATCAAAAGAAATACAGGTGCACACTATGACAAAAACAGAAAACTACATGCAAAAACTTTGACACAAGAGATTACAGGTTTTATGGTCCATTTATATGAAATGTTCAGAACAGGGAAACATATAGATGTAGAAAGTAAATTAGTGATTGCCTGCGATGGCAGAATTGAGATTAATGGACATGAAAACTCTGAGACAGAAATGCTTTAAAATTGATTTATGGTGATGGCCATACAATTATGTAAATTTACTAAAACAAACAAAAAAAAACCCTGAATTATACACTTGAAAGGGATAAATTACCTAATATATTATATATAAAATATGTCTCAAAAAGTCAAATAAAATAAAAAAGGAGTCATGACCACAATCATATTTTACCATCCATCTATCTTCTCGTAGAATCTATGAGACCACTGGTCTAATTTCAAGATTCTAGGCTTCAAGTACATAAAGGGAAAAAGAGGAGAGAACTAGCACCAAAAAGAAAGTTATACCAAGTTCACAATAATACGTTTCACTTCTAACTTGTTCACCTCGCAAAGCAATCAGAGAAATGAGGATAAAACTAAAAGAGTAAGAGGGACATCACCCCGAAGGGATTCCAAATATGCATCCCAAAGTGCAGGGCACACAACCCCTCTCCTCAAACAGATTTCTAGTCTTCTTCTAGGTATATTAGAATTTTCTTACTATTCCATCGAGAACACATTGAGAGGCTGGTTTCCGAGGATCCAGAGAAATTCCTGTCTCTGAAAGAAGCTCCTGAGAAGCAGTATTTATGCCAGTTTCATGCTCAATACGAGACTGCAGTGAATGGAGACTTTCATCAGATGGTAACAGAAAAGAAATGATTTTTGCAGAAGTCATATTTAGGATGTGTACTATCTGTATAAGTAAGAAAAAAAGAGAAATAATTATTAACCATCTGCTATATAAAATATTAAGTGTTAGATACTAAAGGTATTATGAGTAAAAGGCATGATCTCTGTACTACACAAGGTTCAATCATTTTCCAAAGTGAAATCTCCTTCTATAATTATAAAATAACACCTGAAATCTCAAGAGTTTCCTTTTTTACTACAACAGATGTTAGTTCCATGGAATAAAGTTTCAAAGTTCTAGGGATGCACAAAAAAAACAATTTAAAATGGCAACATTTATTCTGAGAAACACATAGGAGACCTGGAAGAAAACATTTTCATTTATGAAACACTTTATAGGCTCTGGCCGGTAGGATTAGCAGTAAAGCATTGGCCCGGCATATGGAAGTTACAGGTTTAATTCCCAGTCAGGGCACACGGGAAAAGCAACCATCTGCTTCTCCACACACCTGCCCCCAGCTCCCTCTCTCTTCCCTTCCCACAGCCATGGCTTGAATGGTTCGAGCAAAGTTGGTCCAGGTGCTGAGGATGGCTCCATGGCCTCTGCCTCAGGCACTAAAATAGCTTGGCTGCTGTACAATGGAGCTACACCCAGCAGGACCATGCCCTGGTAGGGGGCTTGCTGGGTGGATTGCAGTCAGGGCACATGCGGGAGTTTGTCTCTGTGCCTCCCTGCCTCTCACTTAATTAAAAAAAAAAAAAGTGCTTTATAGATCTAACCACAGAGCTAAGTACTTTATGTTTAACATAACATACAATTAATTAGTTAAGTTATATTTAACATAACACTCTGTTAATTAGATATTCTAATCACCATTTTGGCAGGAAAAAACCAGAGCTCTGGCCTGACCTGAGGCACAGTGGATGGAGCATTGGACTGGGACGCGAAGAACCCAGGTTCAAAACCCTGAGGTCGCCAGCTTGAGCACGGGCTCATCTGGTTTGAGCAAGGTTCACCAGCTTGAGCCCAAGGTCGCTGGTTTGAGCAAGGGGTCACTTGGTCTGCTGTAGCCCCCCTCCCCAGTCAAGGCACATATGAGAAAGCAATCAATGAACAACTAAGATGCACAAAGAAAAATTGATGCTTCTCATCTCTCTCCCTTCCTGTCTGTCCCTATCTGTCTCTCTCTGTCTCAAAAACAAAAAACAGAGTTCTGTTGATAACTGGTAGAGCTTAGATCTGAGCTCCTATCTGTTTGACTACCTTACATTTATCTCAGGAAATAATCATGATAGAAGAGGTATGCCTCTCTTTAAATAAGAAGCATTGTTATCCTCATTTTTTCAGATAAGAAAACCAAATCCCAGAGCAGTGATCTGCCTAAGGGCCCAAAGTTAGATAAGAAAATAGTCTTATTTCTCTTACCTAAAGACACACTGAAAGCAGGGGTAGCTTAATACAGGATAACTGAGTGTGTAACTGGGTTAGGTGGGGCTCTGCCCAGGTAACCAAGGACAGCCAGGAGTTAGAGGTCAGTCTTCTGAACAAATAATTTTAAATCCTCTTTCTACTGTTCTTAGGTATGTTATACAAAATTACTAGCTATATTTCTCCAATGCCTTACTCTCACAGTGTACAGGAGTGGGTAAAAGTAGGTTAATAGTAATAGTAATAATAAATAACAATGATTAATAAAGAATTAACAATACAAGAATAAACTCTGTTTTGAGTACTCATAACTGTAAACCTTCCTTTGCCAATCCCTCTGTACTAATGATTAAAATTATCTCTGCTGGAAGTGCTTATTATAAAGGTAAAACATTAACTTTCCTTTAATATATAATAATCTTTTAAGTTTAAGAAAGGTGGGGGAAAAGAAGGGACTCTTCAAAGTTGACATAAATACACTTTACATATATGAAAATCCTAAGATAAACATTTGCTTTTATATAGGGTATATGTCAAACTAGGGTAAGGGACCATAGCATCCCACTACCAAAGCTGAGGCAGAAGGGGACCAAAAGAATGGGAAAGGAAATATAACTTCTAACTTTATCTTTTTGTTCACTAAAATATTTCATGAGTGCCTACTATGGTGTATATTAAGTGGATTGTGGTGACAGTGGGTATACAAATTGAGTAACTTATGATCCTTGCTCTCCATAGAATAATGCCAAAAAGAAGACAGTAAAAAACATTAAGAGAAATAAAGTACAAGGGAAAAAATGCAACAGGTGCTATAATAAAGTACTGTATAGATTCCAAGGGAGATAGTTTGGTAGGAAGAAAGGGATGCTTTATAAAAGAGGCACTACTTCAGCTAAGCTTTGAAAAGAAAGAAGAAGAGAAAAACTGAAAGAAGAAAGGTTCTTTTAGGCAAAAAACAAAGTAGGCAGAGAGCTATAAAGGGATGAGCGTAATCAGAGAATAAAATCATCCAGTTCAGATGTACCTAACACAATGTCCCCTGGGCCCAATATGAGATAGGGCTGTAAGTGTAGGATGAAATGAGACCAAGATAAATTTTGAATACCAATGTAAGGGTTTGGACTTTATTCTGTAAGCAAAAAGGAACCGTGGAAAATTTTCTAAGTTAAGAAACTGACAAGCTCTGAATTGTTAAAACATTTAAAAGATAAATCTGACAAAATAACTGAATATGCAGATTGAAGGAGAAGGAATATTCAGGAAGCCAAAGTTTCCAACCGAGGAAACTGGAAAGGCGATAGTGCAAGCAAGAAGCACAGGAGAATTTTGTGTTCTGTTTTAATAAATTAAGCTTCAGTGCCAGTGGGACCCGAGGGGAAGTGATATAGCAGTTATAAAAACTCTGCAGAGAAGTCATAACCGAGGAGAAAATTTTGGAGTTATATATATTCAGGTATAGTTGAAGTGAAACAACTGAAGAAATAGCCAAAGAAATGAAAGAAAAAGTGACATGGAAAAAGGAAGCCCAGAAGAGACTCTGAGGATATAGTTAGCGGCATGCAAGAAAGAGGAGACAAAGGAGGAATAATTACAGATTCCTGTTTCACCTTCTCTTCAATGGCAAGTTCAGTATATTAAAAAATTTTTCTGGCCCTGGCTGGTTGGCTCAGTGGTAGTGTCGGCCTGGCGTGCAGGAGTCCCGGGTTCGATTCCCGGCCAGGGCACACAGGAGAAGCGCTCATCTGCTTCTCCACCCCTCCCCCTCTTCTTCCTCTCTGTCTCTCTCTTCCCCTCCCGCAGCCAAGGCTCCATTGGAGCAAAGTTGGCCCAGGCGCTGAGGATGGCTCTATGGCCTCTGCCTCAGGCGCTAGAATGGCTCTGGATGCAACAGAGCGACGCCCCAGAAGGGCAGAGCATAGCCCCCTGGTGGGCATGCCAGGTGGATCCCGGTCGGGCACATGTGGAAGTCTGTCTGACTGCCTCCCCGTTTCCAGCTTCGGAAAAATGCAACAACAAAAAATTTTTTTTTCTACAAATTTAAAGTTTTTTATAATAATTAGTTGGAAAATATGCAATCAGACACTCTAAACTATTTTTTTAAAAGAAAAAGAAACATTTTAGTAAATGTTGTGGTTTGATTTTAAATGAAAATCAAATAAGACATCGTTCCCTCATTGACCAATACAGTAAATACCTTAGAAGAATGCCCTTCAATAACACCAAGCTATTTTGCAGTCCATGCTTCTGTGTCTATGATGTTCCCCCAACTACAAATCTTTCCTCTAGCCCATACCCCTCATTAACTTGCACTTATCCTTCAAAATTCAATCATATTATCATGTCTAGGAAGTATTCTTAAACTACTAAGAATAGTCCCATATGCATATCTTATTCTGGACAACCTTGAAATAACACTGACCCTTCACTGTATCTGAACTATAAATGAATAAATATTTGCCCAGATTCACATATAAGTAAACAGTGGTGTCACAAATTGAACTAAAGTCTATAGACCACAGGACACAAAGAGGACTCTTTCTCCACACTCTATGAAAAGCAGATGATTCACAGACACCTTCAAAGTAGAAATGATGTTACGAGTACCATGACAAGTCTGAAAAAAATCTGAGAAGAAAACAAAAATTTACTGGACCTGGCTGGCTGGCTCAATGGATAGAGCATCAGCCTGGCATGCAGATGTCCCAAGTTCAATTCCTGGTCAGGGCACACAAGAGAAACAACCATCTGCTTTCTCTCCCCCTCCCTCTTCCTCTTCTTTCTCTTTTCCCCTCTTGCAGTCAGAAGTTCGACTGGTTTGAGCATCAGCACCGGGTGCTGAGGATAGCTCCTTGGTCTAAGCATCAGCCTCAGGCACTAAGGTTAGCTTGGCTGATTCAAGCATCAACCCCAGATGGGCGTTGCCAGGTGGATCTTGGTTGGTAAACATGCAGGAGTCTGTCTCGCTATATACCCTCTTACTCACTTAAAAAAAATTACTGAGGCAAGAGAGCTAAAAGTTATCACCAAGTCCTGTTTGGCTAACGCACTGAGGGGTGATTTATTCCTTGGCACAGAAGAAAACCAAACCAAGAAGACAGATATCTTTCCAATGTTAGTCATGAATAACATCAACACGGCCTTAAAGTCCTATTTTAAAAATGTATTCCAGCCCTGGCTGGTTGGCTCAGCGGTAGAGCATCGGCCTGGTGTGCGGGGGACCCGGGTTCGATTCCCGACCAGGGCACACAGGAGAAGCGCCCATTTGCTTCTCCACACCCCCCTTCCTCCCTGTCTCTCTCTTGCCCTCCCGCAGCCAAGGCTCCATTGGAGCAAAGATGGCCCGGGCACTGGGGATGGCTCCTTGGCCTCTGCCCCAGGCACTAGAGTGGCTCTGGTCCCGGCAGAGCGACGCCCTGGAGGGGCAGAGCATCGCCCCCTAGTGGGCAGAGCGTCGCCCCTGGTGGGCATGCCGGGTGGATCCCGGTCGGGCGCATGCAGGAGTCTGTCTGACTGTCTCTCCCCATTTCCAGCTTCAGAAAAAAAAAAAAAAATACAAAAAAAAAAATGTATTCCAGCCTGACCAGGAAGTGGCACAGTGTATAGAGTGTCGGACTGGGACATGAAGGACCCAGGTTCAAAATCCTGAGGTCACTGGCTTGAGTGCAGGCTCACCAGTTTGAGCGCCGGGTAGCAGGTTCGAGTGTGGGATCATAGACATGACCCCATGGTCACTGGCTTGAGCCCAAGGTCGCTGGCTTGAGCAAGGGGTCACTTGCTCTGCTGTAGCCCCCTGGTCAAGGCATATATGAGGAAGCAATCAATGAACAACTAAGGTGCCACAACGAAGAAGTGATACTTCTCATCTCTCTGTCTGTCCCTCTCTCACACACACACACACACACACAAATGTATTCCAAGAGTAGCATAAAATATTTTATGATTATACTTTTTCATTTAATTTTAGAAACCCGATCTACTACAAGTAACCAACAAATTTGGAAAGACTGCAAATCGCACATGAAAGTTGTTTTTGGGCATACAGTATAAAAAAACCTTTCATTCATATTAATGAAGATTTACTGAGAACCTAATACATGCCCTGTTTTATACAGAATGCTAGGGTAGAGATGGCGTGATGGTTGAGTGGGCAAATATTAATAGAAGTAGTAAAACAATCCCAGCATTGAAGAAGAGGACAACCTATGTGGAGGGGAATAAGGGGAAGATGAGAAACAACTGGAGAATACAGTAAATATGATTAAATGACCACTGTGGCAGAGACCATGAGGAGAAAAGGAGAGTTGAATGAGGGCCAGTGTAGGTGAGGAGATAGAGATCACTTTGGGCAGAAGGACAGCATGTGATCAAGCACAATGAGCTTGATGTCATAAAAAGCAGTCACAAGCTGGTCCTGAGTGAAGTAGAGGGTAAGAGAAGTAGGGATGAGGCAAACACTTGGTTGGGGTGAGCCTGCATTAGGAAAGCCCAGAAAAGCAAGGCAGATCAGTTTAGACTTGACTTGGCAGGCAAGAAAGAACTATGTTGGTTCCTTGGACAAGGAAATAAGAAAGTACACTGCTCACAAGAATTAGGGGATCAGCGAACATGCATACTCCAGAACCTTCAGCCTTCTGTACAGTGCATTTTAACCAATGAAATAAGTTGGTCTTGCATCTTATTTGCATAATCAAACTTTCTTTGATTTGTCATTTGCTTTTCTGATGTTCTTGTTTAATAAAAAAAAAATCAAATGCTTTTTTTTTTTTATTGCTTCATATTCATTTTGAAACATCCCTTAATTTTTGTAAGCAGTATATTTTCGGAAGATGACATGGTCTGGCAGTTCATGATGTACAGACCATAGGAAGGATAGAACTATAGAGGCATGTAAGCCAGGTAGAAATCTTTCTCACCAAACCAAACTCAGACCTAAATGAATGAGGTGACATGGCACCAATCTGAGGATTGGCAATATCCAAAAGATGCTTCAAAGGAGTAATCAAAAAGACCATGTAGCCTGACCAGGCGGTGGCGCAGTGGATAGAACGTCGGACTGGGGCGCAGAAGACCCAGGTTCGAGACCCTGAGGTTGCCAGCTTGAGCAAGGGGTTACTCAGTCTGCTGAAGGCCCACGGTCAAGGCACATATGAGAAAGCAATCAATGAACAACGAAGGTGTCGCAATGAAACTGATGATTGATGCTTCTCATCTCTCTCCATTCCTGTCTGTCTGTCCCTATCTATCCCTCTCTCTGACTCTCTCTCTGTCCCTGTAAAAAAATAAATAAATAAAAATTAAAAAAAAAAAGACCATGTAAAACTGAGAAGGCTTACTAAAAAAATAAAAACATATCCACTCTAAAAAATATCACTTTCTTTTTCAAATAAGTATGAGGAAAAAAATTATGAAAATATATTTATGCTAATTTTTCAAATAAACTTGTTAAATAGAACTCATTCACAAGAAACTAACCTTCAAATTCAGAATGTGATCCATTAATACAAAACATTTTGGCTGCTTCAAAGTAAGATCGACAGGTCCTCCTCTCTGCTGAGGATCCCAATTCAGCATCAACTGTAGCCAATTTTCCATGGGTTCTACTATTAAACTGGAAAATGTACAAAAACAGGGTCAAAATCCTTGTTTCAAATTTCCTTTAGTTCTTTAAAAAGGGTAAATTTATAGGTGGCCCATTCCTCTCTCATTACTTGTCTGTACCATTTTGTATCTTACTTTCAAATAATTCACAAAGGATAGGGGACACACTTTTTCATAAAAAAACCCAAATCTACAAATGTAAGTTAGTTAGTGGCAACTCCAAGAGGAAAGCCCAGTTCCATTTTCCAAGGGGCCATTTACTTCAGTGTCCCCAGAGTCTCTTAGCACCTAAGCCAATCAGATGAATGGCAGGAGTTATTGTTTCCACTAGATTTGTGCTGTCCAATATGGAAGCCACCACTCCCAAGTGGCTATTTGCACTTCAGTTAATTAAAATTAAATAACCTTTAAAATTTACTTCTTCAGTCACACTAACTACCCTTCATTGCTCAGTCACCTCATGTGGTCAGCAGACATAAAACGTTTCCATCATCACAGAAAGTTCTACTGGATGATGCTACTTGAAACAGACAACTCTGCTGTCCTTTTACGCCCTGAAGAAACTGGGACAAATGTCCTCAACTGAAACACAGTACTTACCTACACAGGTTATTTGGTTGAGGTAAATGACTACTAAACCGAACTTCTCCTGTCATTTCTTCACATGCAAATATACACTTTGGATCCTTCTTCTTAATCTTCTCATGCCTATAAAAAACAAAAGCTACCTCAGTAGACAACCTAACTCACAACTCTAAGATTTTTGCTATTTAGTTTTATTCAATTATGTGTTTAAAAGGAAATGATACCACTTAAAGAGAGGAGAGAAAAAAAGGCAACTGAAAATTTCCATTTTCATTAAGCACACTCAAGCTCTCTTCCATTTCTTACCAGGTAAATGGCTGCAGATGATGTAAAAAAGGCCTATATCCAGCAATACATTCAAACACCATGGTCCCAAAGCTCCAGTAATCAACAGTGGCTGTGTAAGGCTTATTCTCAAAGAGCTCTGGGGCCTTAAAAAGAAAAGAATGCTTTAAACATCATACTGTAAGCCTGGCCTGTGGCGGTGCAGTGGACAGAGCATTGACCTGGAATGCTGAGGTCACTGGTTCAAAAGCTTGGGCTTGCCCGGTCAAGGCACATACAACATCAATGAACAACTAAAATGAAGGAGCTATGAGTTGATACTTTTCACTCCTCATACCCCCTTTCTCTCCTCTCTCTGTAAAATCAATAAATAAAATCTTTAAAAACGAGAAAGTTACTTTATTTTCAAACTATATACTATATTCATGACCTTCAGAAATAAAGAGAATTTTGTACACTTAAAGAAACATCCTGGCTGGTTATCTCAGTGGTCAAGTGTTGACCAGGTGTGTAGAAGTCCCAGGTTTGATTTCCAGTCAGGGCACAAGGAGAGGCAATAAACAATCTGCTTCTCCCTTCTCCCTCTTTTCTCTCTTTCTCTCTTCCCCTCTGGCAGCCATGCTCAATTAGTTCGAGTATGTCAGCTCCAGGTGCTGAAGATGGTTTCATGGGGCTTCCGCCTCAGGTGCTAAAAATAGCTCGGTTGCGAGTGGCTCCAGATGGGCAGAGCCATCAGCCCTAGACAGGGTTTGCTGGGTGGATTCTAGTTGGGGTGCATGTGGGAGTCTATCTCTGTATCTCTCCTACTCTTGTTTAAAAAAATTTTCAAAGAGCCTGACCAGGCAGTGGTGCAGTGGATAGAGCATCAGACTGGGATGCGGAGGACCCAGGTTCGAGACCCTGAGGTCGCTAGCTTGAGCGCGGGCTCACCTGGTTTGAGCAAAAGCTCACCAGCTTGGACCCAAGGTCGCTGGCTTGAGCAAAGGGTTACTCGGTCCACTGAAGGCCCGCGGTCAAGGCATATATGAAAAAGCAATCAATGAATAACTAAGGTGTTGCAATGCACAACGACTGATGCTTTTCATCTCTCTGTTCCTGTCTGTCTGTCCCTGTCTATCCCTCTCTCTGACTCTCTGTCTCTGTAAAAAAAAAAAAAAAATCAAAGAAACAATACATGTCTTACCAGATACTGCAATGTTCCCACAAAAGATGTACACAGACTTCCTTGATCAACATCTTTGGCATATCCCAGGTCAATTATTTTATGTATAATCTATGAAATAATAAACATTACATGGTTGAAAGTTTTGAAATGGAAAGGCAACAATGTCCTAATAAGGTTCTGGAGAGAGTGGTGGTGAAGAGCTTGGGCTCTGGAATACCATAAATGTGATCTGCCTTGTGATCTCGTTTAGTTTCCTATATGACATTAGATCTCGTTTAGTTTCCTATATGACATTACTAACTACCCCTACTTCATAGAACTGTTATTAGGATTCAATGAAACAGCCAAAGAAAGGGATTTAACACAGTGCCTGGTACATGGTAAAAACTAAATATAGAATGGCTATTAATTTTTGTTTTGGTATGTTCAGAATAAACTTGATCCATTATTCTGAAAGACAAAGGTAATGGTGACTCCCACACTTGAAGCCGCCGCATACCATCTTACAGTGTGTCAATGTGAGTAAATTCCAGTAGTGGGGGGGGGGGGCACGCGCAAGAAGGTCTATCATGGTCCAGGCGCCGCTCGCAGAGGGGCACCAAATTGTCTCCAAGACAAACAAGAAAAGCATACTACGCCCTCAGGGGGGCACCAATAAAGTGTGCCTCAGGTGCCAGTTGTGTTCACTAGGCCATCTAACTTCAAAAATATCCAGAAGTCATCAGCTACAAAAAGAGGGAGAGAGAGTTTCCAGCACACATGAAAGCTTCGTAAGAGAAGAAGTACCATCTGGCTTTCATCACTTCCAACTAACCACCATCTCAACCAACTATAAGACCACACAATGCAATTCAAAGTTCAGCGTCTTGGCTTTACACCTTTACAGGATCAAATTTCAGTGCTAAAAGCAAGCAAACTGTTCAAATGATTCTGATAAAAAATATCTCAGGGGTCAATTCAAGGTTGTGAATTTTAATACAGAACTTAAGACTTTTGTGGAGAGGAAAATAAGTTGTTTTTTTTTTTAGTATAAAACATAAATGTACTCTTCTTCCCTTAAGGTGAAGCAGACCCAAAATACAGGTATTTTTTTAATGTGCTTGATAGGGATTGATAAATTATTTACTCAGTACCTACTGCCCCTGCTAGAAAAGCAGGTGAACAAGACGGTGCAGCTCATTCTCTACTGCAGCTACTGCGACAGCAGAGGAGACAGACAACCAAACACCGAACCTCAGCTAAGTGCAGGGAGGGCTGTGTGGGGAACCTGAGCGTGCGAGGAAGGCACCAACCCTCAAAGGCGAACTACCTCAGGGACACACTACTCAACTGTCATGGGACATGTTTTCAGCGTCCACCTACCTTCCCACCAACATCCTGAAGAACTATGTTTTCAGGTTTTAGATCACGATGTATAATTTTGTTTTCATGCAAATACCGGATCCCAGATCCTAAATAAAATTTAAAATGTATTTTGAGGTAAGAAAAAACACTGGATTAAAAAGAAAAATTCATCTCATAGTTTGTACTTCTCTAATACTCAAATTTATAGCAACAAAGGTAAGTACTCGATTAATATTTCAGCAGTTCAGATTTCTCCACAGAAAATCCAGTAATATTTAACAAATACTAGAGAATTATACTATATACTCATTTAACTTATGAGAAATAGCCTTAAAATTAAAAGGACCCTGATCAGTGGTGGCATAGTGGATAGAGTGTTGACCTGAAATGTTGAGAGCCCAGGCTTGAAGCCCCGAGGTCACCAGAAGCTGAGTGTGGGCTCATCTGGCTTGAGCACAGGATCATCAACATGACCCCATGGTCACTGGCTTGAAGCCCAAGGTTGCTGGCTTGAGCAAGGGGTCATTGGTGTGGCTTGAGTACCCACTGGTCAAGGCACATATGAAAAAGCAATCAACAAACAACTATACTGATGTTAACTATGACTTGATGCTGCTCATCTCTCTCCTTTCCAGTCTCTCTAAATAAATAGATTAATTAATTTTTAAAAATTTAGAAAAGATGGAACAATTTTAAAAAACCATTTATTTATCCTTATAGTGTCCCTCCCCCCCCCCCCCCCCCGGCCTTCCACTAGGCTTTAGCCTACATGATCCGGGAAAAGAAGCAAAATCAAAATACATAAGGAAACATATTCTTGGCTTTTGAGCTGGCCCAAAGGCCTAGGTCCTGATAATTTTAGGATTTTTCAGGAGTTATTCTGATTAAAAAGAGATGTCATCCTAAGAGTTGACTTGAAAACCTATTTAACAGATCCAATGCCACTGCTAAATAAAATTACTATGGTTAATCAAGGAGGGAGAAAGAATAGAATTAAATTAGGTCACTTAATACCATTTTTTTTGGTCAGCAATTTGAGCATTAGCCAAAAATAAAAAATAAGTAACAAAATATCCTAGTTTTTACTTAGCATCAACAATAACAGTTAAATTTTTCTGATAATTTCTTATAGATGCTAAAAATCTATGCTTTATAGTATATAGAATCTTTTAATAATCATTAAATTATAGTGGTATTTCATGTTGATTACATACCTATATCACTCAGTAAAGAAAGTATCTGGCTTTCTTTAAGTCCACAGCAATTTTCTGGTTTGTTGAGAAGCTAAAGAAAAAGAAAGTCTAAAATGTATACTGCCAATGTTGCTAGGCAGTAACAATGACACATTAATCACTACCACTACACTCTAAGAGAATATTCAAAGAAGAAAATAAGTCGTGTAAAGGAAATATAAGAGGGGGAAAATTACCAAATCCACAGAGAACCTGTAAATTTCATGACATGGCTTATACAAGTAAAGATAAAGGGAGAAAGTATTAAAAACTGAAAAAGACTGAAAAATCTCACAGATATGTATATAAAATCTGTATAGCAGATTTAAAATAAGGCGGGAAAAGATTTCTAATAGAGAAAAAACTTTTTGGGGAGAAAGAAGTGAAGGGATCAACAAGTATAAATTGGTAGTTACAACATAGTCACAAGGATATAAAGCAAAACAAAGGGAATACAGTCTATAATATTGTGATAATTATGTATCGTGCCAGCTGGGTCCTGGAAATATCTAGGAGATCACTATATAAAACATATGATTGTCTAACCACTATGCTGTACACCTAAAACCAACAGAAAATAGTATGTGAAGTAAACTATAATTTAAAAAGTCTTTTTTATAAACACTTTAGTAAAATTAAATATTGATATTTTTATCTAACACCATCAATATAGTCCCATCCTGCAAACACCATCAACAACAACAAAATGCATGTTCTAAATCAGGGTTCAGCATATGTTCCTTGTAAAGAAACAGTAAATACTTTAGGTTTCACAGGCCGTGTAGTCTCTGTCACAACTACTCAACAATGCCGCTGTACTGAAATAACCGGCCCTCGTTTACTGACCTTCATTCTAGATGGTCATATTGAATGTGACTCAAATACTGTTAAAGTCCACAATTTACTATCTCATCATCTCAAAACAGCCATACTACCTTTCGGAGATCTCCTCCAGAACAATATTCCATTGCTAGAAGAGGGACATCGTTAATTAAAAAATTCAATTCCTCAGGAACATCACAGGCCTTTACAACATTAGAGTGATTCAACCTAATAAAAAGGGGAAAACATAATAAAAAATTCTTTTCCAATGAAAAGAGACTGGGGTAGTTAACAGAGGGGCAGTGAAGGAAGAAAGGCTGGCATTATTTGTAATATTCTACTTTCTCATTTGTATAATTAAAAATTAATTTTAAGAGAAAATACAAATAAAAACACTATCACTACAATTATATTTCTTTAGCCAAGTAGTAAGCATCTTATGTACATTAACTCACTTACTTATAATAATAGTCCTACTATATGTAGATTTATTAATAGTCTGATCCCACAGGAGAAAACTGAAGCATAAAATGATTAAGTAACATAAGAGCACAGAGCAAGTAGGTGATCAAATAGGAATTAAAGTGTGGCTCCAAAGTCTGCCTTGTACTACCTATCCTATGATCACAGAGTTACCCAGAGGTGAACACTATTAAAATTTTGGCAAATTTGGGTTCGATTCCCGGCCAGGGCACATAGGAGAAGCGCCCATTTGCTTCTCCACCCCCGCCCCCCCCCTTCCTCTCTGTCTCTTTCTTCCTCTCCCGCAGCCAAGGCTCCATTGGAGCAAAGATGGCCTGGGCGCTGGGGACGGCTCCTTGGCCTCTGCCCCAGGCGCTAGAGTGGCTCTGGTCGCAACAGAGCGACCCCTCGGAGGGGCAGAGCATCGTCCCCTGGTGGGCAGAGCATCACCCCTGGTGGGCGTGCTGGGTGGATCCCGGTCGGGCGCATGCGGGAGTGTCTGACTGTCTCTCCCTGCTCCCTGTTTCCAGCTTCAGAAAAATACAAAAAAAAAAAAATATATATATATATATATTTATATATATCAAACTAAACCTAAGTAAGCATGTGATGTTATTATCTGAAATAGAACACATCTATCTAGTGAGAAAAAGAGAAATATATTCCCCAAAAGATCCTAAGAAGAATGGATTCTTGACCTCCTCCTCTATGATGACACCTGGATGGGCTGCAGAATCAGGAAATATAAGTCAAGTACACTTACTTTTTCATGATCTGGATTTCATGGCACCACCGTTCTCTGTTTTTGGTACTTAGCTCTAGGCGACAAGACTTAATTGCTATTTTGAGTTCAAGTTCCTAACAAAATAGAAAATCAACAGAAAAAAAGATAAATTAGGTTCTTGTGCAGATTTACTTGCTATCAAAGGAATGCCAACCTGGGGCAGCAAAACCCTAATTTTACTAATTAGACATACTTATCCACAGCTCTCTTGAACCAATGCTTTTGTTAGGTAAACCATGAGAACCAATGCTTTAAAACTGACCAAACACACAAAGCACATAAGCAAAAAGTGACTCAGGCTGATACTAAAACAGGTTTCTTCAGAATACTGTTTCATAATATATGGCTAGAAAATTCAAAGACCCTGCCTTCCCAACAAAACTCTTTTTGAGCTTAGTCAAGACAGCTAATAAGACCACCAGCCTCCAGCAGAACTAGAATGAAGAGGATAATTCAGGGCTCCCTGGCCTCAATAACAAGTAATTTTAATATGACCAAACCTGGTAAAAACAAACAAAACCCCCCCTCCAAATTAGGTTATGATTTCTCTGCATTTCAAATGACATAAAAAAAAAAACTAACAATAATTGTACTTCTGTTTCCATGTTTATAAAATGAACCTAATAGCTCTAGTCTATGATTAGTAATTTACCCAATTCTGACAAAATTAAACCCAACCTAATGTACATCACAAGAAATAGCCAGACTTCATCACATTCTGGCAACAGAAATAATGCAGCTCAGGACAGCAGTTGGGACCAAACAAGAGCAAAGAAAATATATATAGATGAGGAAGCAAGACATAATTTGTATGGGGTAATCTAAACGTGGGGTAGGGGATAGAAGGTGGGAGGAAAAAGCTAGAGATAAGAGAACAGATATATAGGTAAGTGGAAAGGAACTAAAGCTACAACCCAGCTTAACCACAGTACTCACACCCTTCAACCTTTATTTTGTTTTAAGCAGGTACCTGGTTGTAGCTAGGTCCCAAGTAAGTTTTTACCACCATGGAAATAATCTGGCACAAGCATGAACATTAAAACCAGACTCTGATATGATTGAGGCAGGAAGCTATCTATTTCAAAAAGATCCCATTCTATTAAGATACTTCAACTCCTCAGTTTCTATCTCACCTACTTTTAAAGGCCTTCCTCACTTTACCTTTTCACAAAGAATGTCCTGTGGAAAGTTTACAGATGTCCAGCAAAATATTTTAAAAGTTCCATTGTTTGAAAAACTGGGAATTTTCCAGAAATAGATAGTGATGGTTCCACAACAACGTAAATGTACGTTAGGTCACAGAACTATACACTTAAAATTGGCTAAAATGGTAAATGTTATGTATATTCTATCACAATAAAAAAAAAGGAAAATATTAAGTTAAATTTGTTTTATTATAGGAGTTCTCAGAGCTTTTAAAACACTAACATGGGTTTTGACTCTCCAAATGAAGGAATATTATATGTGCAGCATTAACCCAATGTATTCGACCGCAGTATCCTTTTTTCAAAGTGTTTCACAGGATTAGTTATTACAAAAACACTTTGAGAAGTGTCACCCTATTCCATAGAAAGAGTTTTTTGGTTATTTTGCCATGCTTCCATATTACTTTACAAATACCTTTGTTAAAAGGTTACCACATTGCCTGACCTGTGGTGGCACAGTGGATAAAGCATTGACCTGGAAATGCTGAGGTTGCCGGTTTGAAACCCTGGGCTTGCCTGGTCAAGGCACATATGGGAGTTGATGCTTCCAGCCCCCACCCCCCGTCTCTCTCTCCTCTCTAAAATGAATAAATAAAATAAAAATTAAAAAAAAAAAAGGTTACCACATTGTACTTAAAAGTGCCTACCTCTCCCACTAGACTTGAAATCTCTTTGAGGGCAGAAAACTCTGTTTTTTGTTCATTTGGGCACCATTGGCCCTCAGCATTAAAATCAGCTAAATAAACCGTCTCACTCACATCCTTTACTCTTCTTCATGGAGATTTAAAAGGTGTAGATGAAATACCAGGACACAACTTCCATTAAAACACAAGGATCTTGAAAGCTGGAAATGCAAGCCCTAAGTCAGGCTTAGACAAGTAATGATGCTGTTTCCAGGTCTCATGACACGGTATTTCTTTTCTTCTCAATACATGCCCAGTGTCAAGTGTCCCAGTTTTGGGGAAGTCCACTCTGGACACCTGGAAAGTTTCTGAGATAATTCTAAGATTCTAGAGGACCCAAATCTCTTCCATTTGAAATGAAAAAAAAAAGTGATAAATTCCATAGAGAAAGTAGAATGGTGGTTGACTGAGGCTCTAGGGAGGAGGAAATGGGGAGTTATTTTTTTCATGGGTACAGAGTTTCAGTTTCAGAAAATAAAAAAGTTCTGGAAATGAATGGTGGTGATAGTTGCTCAAGAGTGTGAATGTACTTAATGCCACTGAACTATACATTTAAAAGTGATTAAAATGTAAAATTTTATGTAATACATATCTATATATTTTACCACAATTATTTTAAGAAGTGATATATTAATCCATCCCAGCCAAGGTCCAAGAAAAGCAGTCACAAAAACATAACAGCATGCATACTTTTCCTTTCTTATGACCAGGCTGTCAGGCTTTGATAAAAAGTCCACAGGCAACATCTGCTGGGAGTGCTTGGCTCCTCCTCTTTTCTGTTTTGAGTGCCTTTATGTCCTGACGATGAGAATTACTAAATTTATTACTTGTCCAGCTGTCAAAGTACTTAATGCTTTAGTCCTTACCTTCCACTCTCCCTCTCTCCAAGATTTCCTCCTCTATGCTCCATCTGGAAATCTATCTCATAAAATTTCATCAGTTCCATAAGTGACATTTGTCATTAAAACTGCCACACAAACATGCCTATTCCTTCCAGGTCCACTCCCATCTCCCCTACCTCCCACCCTATATTATGGGCTCTCATTCCTGTTATTTCTTTCTTTCTTTTTTAAATTTATTTTAGAGAGACAGAAAGGGGTAGAGAGACACAGAAACACTGATCTGTTCCTGTACGTGCCCTGATCAGGGATCGAACCGGCAACCTTTGCTTATCAGGACAATGCTCTATCCAACCAAGCTATCCCGCCAGGGCTCACACGTTACTTCTTTTCTTTTTTTCTTAGCGAGAGAGAAAGAGACAGACAGACAGACAGACAGCGAGGGAGGAAGAGAGATGAGAAGCATCAATTCACAGTTGCATCACTTTAGTTGTTCAGCCAAGCCAGTGACCCCTTGCTCAAGCCCAGCGACCATGGGATCATGTCAATGATCCCACATTCAAGTCAGTGACCTCAGGGTCCCAGATCGACACTCTATCCACTGCTCCACCACCAGTCAGGTTCACAGTGTTACACTCGTTATTTCTTAGGACAGCAAATCATGATTTTCCTCTAGAATTCACTTCTTCATTCACAGGCCAATTACAAGCATTTTGATTATATCTTAACTGCTCATTTCGTCCCATGGTTTTGCAATCAGATTTATCTTTCACAAAAAAGATCTTCCCAGAACACTTTTATCTTGGCATTTCCTTTTCTTTTTTTAATTTTTAACTTAATTTAATTTTATTTTTTTACAGACAGAGAGAGGGTCAGAGGGAGGGATAGACAGGGACAGACAGACAGTAATGGAGAGAGATGAGAAGCATCAATCATCAGTTTTTCGTTGTGGCACTTTAGTTGTTCATTGATTGCTTTCTCATATGTGCCCTGACTGTGGGGCGACAGCAGACCGAGAAACCCCTTGCTTGAGCCAGGGGCCTTGGGTCCAAGCTGGTGAGCTCTGCTCAAACCAGATGAGCCAGTGCTCAAGCTGGCAACCTTGGGGTCTTGAACCTGGGCCCTCCGCATCCCAGTCCAACGCTCTATCCCCTGCGCCACCGCCTGGTCAGGCTTGGCATTTCCTTTTTAAGGTCAATTAATGATAATCAAGATTATGAAAATATCAACAACACAGCAGCAGGAGCTAATATCTGAGAGCTTACCATAGACCAGGTATTGTACTTAGCTTTACTACATTAGTTTTTCTAACTCTCAGACTCATATACATTATTAAAACCATTTTAAAGATGCCAAAACAAAGGCCATACTGCAGGGGTTATTAGTCCAGAGTTTATACATCTAAAAGGTCTGTGAATGTCCTTCAGGAAAGCATGAACTTCCTCAAATGGAAATGCATAAGGCTGCACAAATGTGCCTCTATACATTTTTCTGGGGAAAAGTTTCATAGCTTTTATCGGTATAGCAAAAGTGCATAGCTCAAACATGATTATTAACTGCTGCTACATTGGTTAAACATTTTTAATTATTATTATTATTTTTTTTTAATTTATTTTTTCTAAGAGAGGAGAGAGAGAGAGAGAGAGGGAAGGAGAGAGAAGGGGGAGGAGCAAGAAGCATCAACTCCCATATGTGCCTTGACCAGGCAAGCCCAGGGTTTTGAACCGGCAACCTCAGCGTTTCCAGGTTGACTCTTTATCCACTGCGCCACCACAGGTCAGGCCTAAACATTTTTAATTAAATTAATGTAAAATTCCCACGTTATACGTTGTCTTCAGTTAATTAGAGCATCTCATCCCAATCTATCTCTTTCCCGTGTGAAGCCACGATCATTATCAACAGCTGATCCTCATACTGTTTCCTACCTGGAACCCATTCCCAATTCCAAAGCCAACCCAATGTTTCTAAAAGCTTAACTGTAAACCCACCATGAAATCTTGCCTACTCCAGCACCACTGATATTAATTACATAGCCTCCAAACGCACGCAAGTACACACACGTTCCAACAGGAAGCCCCCTCTTCAGCCCCATTTTCTCATCTACTTGTGCTCACAACACACACTCTGATGTGCATCTGCTTCACATACCCTCATGCTCTCTACATTCAGGGGGACACATATGCACTGTCGCACTCGGTCAACACCTTGCCACATCTTGACACTCGTACTAGTCTCCCTAATAGTTCTCACACACGCTGACCTAGGACCTCAATCACCAGGCTCACAATCTCTCTCTCTCTCTCTCTCTCTCTCTCTCTCACACACACACACACACACACACACACAGGCTCACTGGCCCACAATACTGCCCAAGGTCTCACCGACAATCTTTCCCACACTGGCAGTCGCTGTGTTCCACAGACGCTGACAAACACCCACAGCCGCTCCCTTGCGCGCCCAGCCTCACCCGATGCTGGTACAGGCAGACGTTTCCGAAGCCGCCGGTGCCCAGCCGCTCCCGCATTTCCCAGGGCCCGCCCGCGCCCGGCCGCAGCCCCGGGGGCCGCTCCATGGGGCGGGAGGGCAGCGGCCTGGGGTTCCACTACTGTTCCAAGGCCGGTTCCGGGCCGCCAAGGCTCGCGCGTCTTTCTTCTCGCGATATGAATGCGTCACTTCCGGTACGCCGCAGAAAAGTCCCGCCCCAAATTCTCCCCAGAACTGAAGCTGCGCGGAGAGGTAGGTCGGGGGAAGTAGGTGGTTAAGTACCGTGGTCATTTTCCTAGTTGAGAGAACCCACTTGTTTTTCCCAGTTTTCAAAAATGTTAAATCTCGGCCCTGCCTGGGTAGCTCAGTTGGTTAGACTAGAGCATGGTCCAAATACACCAAGGTTGCGGGTTCCCTCCCTGGTCATATAGGAGAATCAACCAATGAATGCATAAATAAGAGGTTCAACAAATCCGTATTTCTCTCTTAATAAATAAAATTTTAAATAAAAATTAGATGTCTCCAAACCCTACAGTCTCTTCCAATCACTTTCCAAATGAGTCTTTCCTATGTTGGTCTCTTCTAAACTTCACATTGCCTCCACCCCTACCTACACTCTTTTAAGTTCAGACTTCTGCAGCCTATCCGCCATCCCCACCACCCGCTGAGCTTGCTCAGGCAAATGCTAAAAATGGTTTAAATATTTCAGGATCTGAAGAACTATAAAGAATCCTTTCCTAATAGGCCCACTGATCATTAGCCTCCATAATTCACTTTTTTTTTCTTAACTAATTAATCATCTTCCACAGGGGAATCAGGCTCAGCTCTTCTTTTGCTTGACTTTCTATACACCTGTTCCAGGATATCCCCTGTGGTCCCAAACAACTCAAGGATATGATGCTGTTCCAGAGTAAAGAATGTTACCCCTGACTTCAGGAGCTTTCCCTCAGATGCTTTACGGAGCTGTCAAGTAGTCCTACAGATACAGGTTTGCCAGTGCAGTAGTTCCTCATTATGGGGATTGTCTCATGTGATGCAGGACTGTGGAGGCAAGCTTCAGAAATACTGTTTGTGTAGCAAGAAGTGCCTCTGGTGGTGGATTGCCTTAGCATAGGGAAACCAACTCCCCATTGTTGCTGAGTCCATCATATGCTTCACGGAATTGGGGGATCTCCTCAATCACTCCAGGTATAACAATCTGTGGGATCAAATTCTCTGAAGAAATGTCAGTTGGCATTAAGTGTGGTCATTTGAGCTGCCTTTGAGATCATGTGCACTTGGACCATCATTTGCACAGCTTGGCCTGTGAATTCAGTACTTGGAATTCCTACTAACCCTTGGAGGCACACAGTTGTACCATCACAGATGTAGCATGTGAGACATTTAAAAGTAGATACAGGGTCTGCATCACAGCAGTATCTGGCTGCTCTGAAAGCACTAAATGGGCTTTTGGCAGAGCAAAGGTGTCTCGTCACCAAAACCCTTGAATAGTGCAGATTGGTGAGCACCGCATGATGCAAAGCGAGTCATGTAGGTCATCAGTAACGCACATGGTAGTGGAAAATCTGGTTTCCATAAATGCTTGGTAGCCATGGAGCTGGAGTATCAGACTTGGAAGTGATTGCAAATGGTACCTCCAAGAACACATCTCTTAGAACTGGGCAGACTGCACTGATGATTGTGATACAGATTGTACTAACAGTAAGAAGCCCTCATTTGCTAGATACACATCATCACAGTCAGCACTGGAATGTGATCTCCACAGATGAGACCGAAATCTAATTCTCGTTTGGAAGAGCTGGGGAATACATGCTGAGGGTCTGAGGGTTCTGATGATTGGGTTTACCATGAAGAGGCCATCTTTGCAGGAACCTGGTTGTTTCTTATAGTTCACTCTTTGAACATCCCCTATTCACATGGACATTGCATAGTTTGTTTTAAAATCCTGAACCAAGTTTGCCAGTCCATTTTTTTATGTATAAAATGGAAGTAATAATGCCTACTTCGTGTTTTGTGAGGATTAAGTGAAATCATGTCTCGGGCATAAGTGCCCAATATATAGGAGCAATTATTTTTCTTTTGGCCTCCAAAGTATGGCATTCTCCAATGATGTCACTCTGCTTCTTCTCCATATACTTGTTGGATCAGTCTTTTTTTTTTTTGCAGGGACAGAGAGAGAGTCAGATAGAGGGATAGATAGGGACAGACAGACAGGAACAGAGAGAGATGAGAAGCATCAATCATCAGTTTTTCATTGCGACACCGTAGTTGTTCATTGATTGCTTTCTTATATGTGCCATGACTGCGGGCCTTCAGCAGACTGAGCAACCCCCACTCGAGCCAGTGACCTTGGGTCCATGCTAGTGAGCTTTTTGCTCAAGCCAGATGAGCCTGCGCTCAAGCTGGCAACCCCGGAGTCTCGAACCTGGGTCCTTCCGCATTCCAGTCTGACGCTCTATCCACTGCGCCACCGCCTGGTCAGGCTTGGATCAGTCTTATTTCTATGGTAGTTATCTTCAGCTTAGGACTCTATTCACCCTATCTTATTTTCATCTATTCTCATATTTCACCTATGGCCAATACCCTGATGATCCCCAAAGTCCCATCAATAATCCAGATCTCCATAAATTTATAACTGTCTAATGGCACACTAAAATTCAACATTATCGAAGCAGAACTCATCTTTTTTTTAAATCTGCCTCTTCTCTTCCCAATTAGACTGTAAACTTGGGGACAACAGACACCATGTTGGGACTTGGCTATCCTCCTGGAGCCTAGAAAAAAGCCTGGCACAGAGGAGTTAAGTATTTGCTGAAAGACTGAATGACTTTTTTTTATATATGATGAATGCTATAAGAAAAATAGCAAAGGCCCTGGGTCTCTTCTCCATCCTAGGTTGCTCAGAGAGAAGCCACCTGTGAGATCCTGGAATAACAGCCAGGCCTAAAGTCCTGGTTCCTCCTATTACACACACACACTATTTCATTCAATGGTTATAAGTAACAAAGATAAGATACCTCTCAACCATGGAAAAGTATCTGGATTTTATTTGATAATTTAAATGTTTTTGAAAATGTTGATAGACAAAGGATGTACTTGGGGCTGGATGGCAAACATGCTCTTCATATAGGATTGTCATCCTAAAATGTGACTTTTCCCAAAAAACATTCAATATTCAATCTTAGGCCTCTTGCTACAGACAGGTTCCATGGGAATGCACCAGGAAGAGGCAGAGAAACAGTCCCCATGGGAGACTGTAGTTTCTTTAAAAAAACAGGCTGATGCAACTCCTGTGAAGTTCATAAAGTGCCTTGCCCTTTGCTTAATCATCCAGAGTAAAGTCAAAGGGCTCAAAGTCTTTCCGGAAGCGGCGAGCCAGGGTCTCCTCTTCTTCCTTGCTGATCTGACACTGCCTCCAGTCGGACTTGTCAGGAATATTAAGGATGGCTTCACTTGCCAGGACTTCCCTGCAGAAAGAGCACAAGGAAGTCAAAATAGACAGTTATCAGTGTGACACCTCCCCCTGCCCATTCCTCTCCGGCCAGAGAGCTCTCCTCAGCATCACCGAAAGGAGGCATGCAAACTCTTCTGACTGGCCTGACCTGTGGTGGCGCAGTGGGTAAAGCATCGACCTGGAATGCTGAGGTCACTGGTTCGAAACCCCTGGCTTGCCTGGTCAAGGCACATGTGGGAGTTGATGCTTTCTGCTCCTCCTCCCTTCTATCTCTCTGCCTCTCTCTCTCCCTGTGTACCTTCTCTCTAAAATGAATAAATAAAATCTAAAAAAAAAAAAAAAAATTAAAAAAAAAAAAAATTTCAAACTCTTCTGACTGCGCAGACTGTTTTCTCTTGCCCTGAGTGCCATCTCTGCCATTTCATCAAAATCACACCCATTTTAAGTGACCAGCTCAGGTCCTCTTCTTAACCCCTCAAATCCCATTTACTTTTCTGACCAACTTGGAACTACATTTTTTGGAACTTAAGAGAAGCAACATGGCACAGGAGAATGGGGGCAGGTCCTGGTCCCAGAATATCAGAGACAATTCCCTTCCTGGTTCTGCCACTTGCTTTCTATGACATGAACAGATGAATTCTCTGAGTCTTGATTTTCTCACCTATGAAATGGAAAATAAGGATTTTGTGAGGTACGGTTATAACATTAAAGCACCAAACCAAGGGGGTGGGGGAGGGGCACAAAGAAGGCTAGATGGAGAGTGACGGAGGACAATCTGACTTTGGGTTAAATGTATGCAACAGAATTGAATGACAAGATGACCTGGACACGTTTTCTTTGAATATATGTACTATATGTACCCTGATTTATTGATGTCACCCATTAAAATAAAAATTTATTTATAAAAAAAAATTTACAGTTAAAAAAAAAAAAGCACCAAACCAGCTGTGATTAATTACACACTGCCTTAAACTCTAGCTCTGTCATCCCAATTAGACCCTGAGTTTGCTAAAGGCATTGTGCAGAGTCAGGCACCTAGTGCCATAACCACTCTGACTTTCTGCCTCTCCTTTAGCGGATTCAAGCCAACATAGGCACAACTGCACAGGCTCACTACAAACAATAACAACAAACAAAACCTTATCTTGGCTCTTAGAACTAAAAAACAAACAAACCCAAACTACCGTACTTCCCCATGTATAAGACACACCTTTTCCCAAAAACTTTGGGGTCTAAAAACTGGGTGTGTCTTATACAGTGGTTGTAGATTTTTTTTTACTTGCATTTCCTGCTTTTTCCTGCTTGTTTTTGCGCTCATTGTTGAAGATGGTGATTCTCATCAGACACAGATGAGGACAAGCTAATGGATAGGAGTTCTGACAGTGATGAGGAATTGTATGAATTTTATGATGAACAAAACTTGAGTTCAATAACTTTATGTAATACATTTTTTTTCAAATTTCATGCCCCCAAATTAAGGTGCCTCTTATACATGGGAGCGTCTTATACATGGGGAAATACAGTACATACAGACACATATACAAGCTAGCTTTTAATTGCCATTGCTTTATCTTTTACTTATTTTTCTATATTAGAAATAACTGTTTGCACATCTATATTTCCACTTTGAAGCTACAATAAATAGAGTTGAAAACAAATTACATGAATCTTTTTTTTTTTTTTTTTACAGAGACAGAGACTCAGAGAGAGGGATAGACAGGGACACAGACAGGAACAGAGATGAGAAGCATCAATTATTAGTTTTTTGTTGCGTGTTGCGACACCTTACTTGTTCATTGATTGCTTTCTCATATGTGCCTTGACTGTGGGGCTACAGCAGACTGAGTAACTCCTTACTTGAGCCAGCGACCTTGGGTCCAAGCTGATGAGCTTTGCTCAAACCAGATGAGCCCGCGCTCAAGCTGGCGACCTCGGGGTCTCAAACCTGGGTTCTCTGCATCCCAGTCCGACGCTCTATCCACTGCGCCACCACCTGGTCAGGCTTTTTTTTTTTTTTTGAGTGTAAGGGAGATACAGAGACAGACTCCTGCATGTGCACCGACCAAAATCCACCTGGTGACCGCCATCTAGGGCCAAAGCTCTGCCCATCTGGGGCCACACTCGCAACTGAGTTATTTTTAGTGCCTAGGTGGAGGCTCCATGAAGCTATCCTCAGTGCCTGGAGCCAACATGCTCAAATCAATCGAGCCACGGCTGTGGGAGGGGAAGAGAGAAAGGGAGAGAAAAGGGGGAGCAGAAGGGGTGCAACAGAAGCAGATGATCACTTCTCCTGTGTGCCCTGACCAGGAATCGAAGCCAGGACTTCCCCATACTGGGTTGATGCGCTACCACTGAGCAAACCAGCCAGGGCATGAAAATACTTTTAAAATAAAACTATACAAACCTTCCAAACTGCAGAGGAAAATTCTTTTTAATTCTGTGGAAAAGCTTCTCTCCTGTGTCAAGTTCAACATAAAAATATGCTGCTCCTGGCTGTGCAATCTAAAGTAAACATAGTTGCATAAGGACATACAAAAGTGCTTTAAACATCTAAAATCCTAGCTCATCTCTTAAATACTTGAATTTGGCAAAGAATTCAGTCTAGCCGCACAAAGGATGTATGCAGCCATAGAGTTTAAAAAGCCAAACTGGCAGATATTACAAAGATCTGCCCAGTGGCACCGTCTTTCTAAGTTACTGCCTTAAAAAATTTCTAATTTCTTGCTCTTCCAAGGAAAGCACTGAGGTGTTGCTATAGTTCCACCTTTGTCTCCAGTCTAATCAACACTTCAAGCTCTTGTCCAAAATTGTCACCTATTTAATGTTTCTGGAATTCCTTGACAGTACGTCAGGCTCAACATGTCAGAAATGAGGTTTTTTACTTTTCCCTGAACATCACCTTCCCCTCCTGTTTTACCTGCTTGATGTCAGAGTGCTCTGGGATTTCCAACAGCTCTATCTGTTGCTCCTGTGCCTGGGCAATGAAGGCGTCCTTAATGTCATCAGTAGCACAGCGGCTAAGTGGCACAGGAATGACCTGGAGGGAAGGTTGGGGAGGTAGGAGAACTTCTGTATACAGGTTCCAGGGAGGCCATGCCTCCTGTAGTTCCTGAGAAATAGCAAATCCATCACAGGGGCGTAGAAACACCCCTCAGCAGAGATTTTCCTCAGGCCAGACAGGTCCATGTCTGTCTGTAAGGACTTAAACTTATGAGATAGCCTGCCACCTGTGGGAGCCAACCTCTGATGCGGGAAAGGCTAGAGAGAGATCTCTTTGTCGTCCAGCTTTTGCCAGCTCCTATGTAATATATGTGGCAGAGTCAGGCCCATTTGAAAACTTAACAAATGCGCCAGAAAGAAACCCACCACAACTACAAACAAATTATCCATAACAATCTCCAAATCACTAAGCTGCTAACCCCATGCAGGTTCTGAGCCTCTCTCCTACCTCTTGAGTGTGGTCACTCAAACTGGGCTTCATACAAAATACCTACCCTCTTCCAAATTCTACCTGTCAAGACCCAAGTCTTTCTTGGAACCTTCCTCAACCTACCTTCCTTTTCTAAACAAGGTACTTACTGTCTGCAGTTCACTTATACTGACCATGCACTTCCCAGTAAAATCTCTGGAGTTAACCACCAGAGACTCTTTAACCTTTTAAATAAACATTTAAATATCAATATAAAAATTCATGTTAAAAATTTTAAATATAAAATATTTAGTTTTATATTGGCATTAAATATTTATCAAATTAATTATTAAAATTAACATTGTTTTAAATTTGATCAATATCTAGCTCCTCATAGGGCCCTTCCAAGGTCTTGGGCAGAGAATGCCTACCTGTAGCTGGAGGTGATGGCTCCTATAATTTCTCTCAAATAGGATACACCGTTTCCCCCGACTCTTGAAGAACCTCCTCAATGTAGCTTTGTATTTCTCCACCTCTTCCACCACCTCTGCTGAAAGCTCTACCACTGACTGGTAGTGTCCAATGGGCAGGATAAGGACATGGTCATCGGACAAGCCTCCTTTGGCCAGGGCAAGGTAACACTGAAGATGAAGTGCACAGACATGAGACATCAATACTGCATGTTTGATTCTTCAGGGAGAAAAGTCCACACAGGGAGTGAGCCTGGGGCAGAGGGTGCAAAAAGAGCTCAAGAAGCTATTAATAGAAATTCTCCAACTTTTAAAAATCTGATTTTAGAGATTACAATAACAATGTTCTCAAGTATGTGTTGAAGAACAGGATTAGATGCAAATTTCTACATAAGTATCAAATGAATTAGGAGCAAATGAGCAGCACACTAACAAGCTTTGGCCTCAAACACACCAGAGCCAAAGGGGACCAGACAACAAATAGTTGGTTTTCCTTCCCAGGCTCCAAAATTAGAAACAATTTTTCAGTTACTATCACCTTCAGCCACAGAAAGATAGCACTTCTGATTTCAAAATGACCACTCTCCCTACAGTAACATGCAGTCCCACTCCAAACACACCATCAGGCTCACAAAAAAGACTAGGGTGACATGATTAGCATCTGGTGTCCCTATTGCTGTAAGCTGCTAACTAACCTTTACAAAATGAAAGCAAACATATAACCTAACGGGGTGGAAGAAAGGAGAAACCTCAAGTACTATATCCAGAAAGATAGGAAACTTTGGTTTCTACAATGGATGCTGGCAGCTAAACAGCAATAAAAATATTTGCCAAAACCAAACCACATAAGACTGCTGTACACTCAGTCTTTGAAGGAAGAAACACCGTGAACAGATGAAGGCCAGTGTATACCAATACAGGCAGATGAAGGTACCAGAGTTTTAGAAATAACAGTCCAAAGTATAATTTTAGTGTGGTGTTCACAGTTAAGGCTGAAGGAAAGAGTCATTTCTTTTTCATTTACACTAAGAAAGTCCAGTGGAATGACAACATAGGTAGTGGAAACAAACTAATGCATGTTCAGCCTGATCTATTGTACTTGGCATAGGGGACTGAGCACATCTACAAGGCTAATTTCCTTTCTTTTTTTTACTTTTTTTTTTTTCTGAAGCTGGAAACAGGGAGAGACAGTCAGACAGACTCCCGCATGCGCCCGACCGGGATCCACCCGGCACACCCACCAGGGGCAACGCTCTGCCCACCAGGGGGCGATGCTCTGCCCCTCCGGGCGTCGCTCGTTGTGACCAGAGCCACTCTAGCGCCTGGGGCAGAGGCCAAGGAGCCATCCCCAGCGCCCGGGCCATCTTTGCTCCAATGGAGCCCCGGCTGCGGGAGGGGAAGAGAGAGACAGAGAGGAAGGAGGGGGGAGGTGGAGAAGCAAATGGGCGCTTCTCCTATGTGCCCTGGCCGGGAATCAAACCCGGGTCCCCCGCACGCCAGGCCAACGCTCTACCGCTGAGCCAACCGGCCAGGGCCTCCTTTCTTTTTTAAAAGATTTTATTTATTAAGTTTTTTAGAGGAGGGGGAGGAGCAAGAAGCAGTTGCTTCTTATATGTGCCTTGACTGGGCCAGCTCAGGGTTTCCAACTGGCAACCTGTGTTCCAGGTCAAGGCTTTATCCACTGTACCACCACAGGTCAGGCTACAAAGTTAATTTTCCAGATGATTGAAGTTCATCAAAACCTCATAAGCACTAATGCATTTTCTTAATTTTTACAGTAACCATTTTTGATTGTTTCTTTTAAAGGCTTACTCTAGAAGCCTGAATCTTCTGGACTTTTCTTTTTTCTTAAGTTGGAAAAGGGGAGACAGTCAAGACAGACTCCCGCATGTGCCCGACCAGGATCCACCCGGCATGCCCACCAGGGGGCGATGCTCTGCCCATCTGGGGCGTTGCTCTGTTGCAACCAGAGTCATTCTAGTGCCTGAGGTAGAGGCCATGGAGCCATCCTCAGCGCCCGGGCCAACTTTGCTCCAATGGAGCCCCAGCTGTGGGAGGGGAAGAGAAAGAGAGAGAGGAAGGAGAGGGAGAGGGGTGGAGAAGCAGATGGGCGCTTCTCCTGTGTGCCCTGGCCGGGAATTGAACCCGGGACTCCTGCACGCTAGGCTGATGCTCTACCACTGAGCCAACTGGCCAGGGCCTAGACTTTTCTTTATATCAGAGGGTCACTGCCATAAACAGCAGTTTTTATATTGTGATGGGTATTGAGGCTACTAAAACTTTCTAGTCTAGACTTAATAGCAACCCCCAATGCAGTGCCTTCTGGTTCTTGTAAATAGTTTCACACTTGTCCAATCTTTTCCCTCCCTTTCAAGCTCTCACCTTTTAATCTGTTCTATACTTGAATCATGTCTAATTATATCCCAAATGTATAAATAGGAACTGAATGAATGCATTCCCACAGTAAAATGTATGGACTTTGAAAGAGTTACTTTGGACTCATAGCAGGCTTCCTTTCCTTTTACCAATTAGTGGCCATGAGCCATTAACACAGTTCTATGTATGTCCCTTGAGGAAGGCATGGCAAAGACAGAAAGCCAGGGGGAAAAGTGATGAAAGGAGAGCAAGAGAAATGGATGTAGAGAGGAGACTCTAAACCAGGGGTCCCGAAACTGCGGCCCCCTGAGGCCATTTATCCAGCCCCTACCGCACTTCCGGAAGGGGAACCTCTTTCATTGGTGGTCAGTGAGAGGAGCATAGTTCCCATTGAAATACTGGTCAGTTTGTTGATTTAAATTTACATGTTCTTTATTTTAAATATTGTATTTGTTCCCATTTTGGGTTTTTTTTTTGTTGTTGTTGTTTTTTACTTTAAAATAAGATATGTTCAGTGAGCATAGGGATTTGTTCATAGTTTTTTTTATAGTCCGGCCCTCCAACGGTCTGAGGGACAGTGAACTGGCTCCCTGTGTAAAAAGTTTGGGGACCCCTGCTCTAAACCTTTTGCCAGACACCAAAGGTCACCAGAGGTTCCCAAGAGGTCTCCCCCCGACAAAGGAGAAAGTAGGTAAGTATAGGTTTAATTACTAGGTAGATGCTAAAATCCTCATGTGGCCTCCTACTTGGGGTGCTGGGATGGGCCACAATCAAGACCTGTGATGTTTTCTGCCCAGATGAGAAACAAACAGGGCTCCTTGATTATCTCCTCAGCTCATGTGCTGGACAACAAAAAGTTGATGGAAAGGAAAGGTCACTTCTCCCTGAGGCCTAGAGCAGCACTGGCCTAACAAGATAACATTCCAAATCTCTTGTCCCTGCATGGCGTTTTGAACCTATTGAAATTTCCAAAATAGAAGGCAGTCTCAAGCCTGCCTTACTATCCAATGTGTGAAGGAAAGAAGGGCATAAATTAATCCAGAGAAAACAAAGTCCAAAAGAGATCATCCAAAAAGGACACTCCTGTCAAAGCAAGAGCTTTTCCAGTTTGCTTTTCTTCCCACTGAAGAGTTCATCACAGGCTCTGTGTGTGCACAGACCTTGTCACCCATAAGTGTTCCCCCTGTACACAGGATTGTACCAGTAATAAAGACCAAAGTATTAAATGTAAGAGACTGGGACTATTCAGTCTGGAGACCTATACCTATTTATCAGAGAGGCAGGAAAGGGATGTCACAACATGTAAGATGAAATTGAGATTCTAGTTGGTCAGTGTAGGAGGCCACAATAAAGGGCCATCAGGTTGTCAGGATAAGTTGAGGAAAATGTCACATTCAAAAACCAATTTAGACTAAATCAATGAAAAGTATCTGTCTGCTGAAGCACCACAGACTAAGAAATAGTGTGTAAATATTTCCTCAGGAACCTTGGGAAAGCCAATTCCAGTCGGGTGACAAGGGTGTAACTATAACCCTGAACATTAAGCATTTTCATTCTAAATGAATGAGAAAGGATGATGGTCTATACGGATTCCAGTGAAATGAGAGTCAAAGACTAGTACTATTCGGTACCTAATTGAGCTATGTCCAAGGAAAAGTATCTGGGAAAACTGAAATAGGAGACTTTATTGTGAGACACACATACTTCATCAGTTTCCACAGCGTAAGTAAAAGCCTCCTCAAGATCATCCAGTTCTCCTGTCTGATTCAGTGCTTCCCAAGCAACCTTATAATTATTACTTGGGTTCCTGGATACCCACATCATTACTGTGAATATAGGGATTCCTGTCATTAGGAAAGTATATCCTCTTTACTACACAACACTGAGAATTTACTGCTTTTTATAGTATGGAATAAAAATATGGTGTTCAAGAAGTATATAAAACTATCACCGTAGGAGATCCATACCTATTTATCAGAGAGGGAGGAAGGGGGAGCAACCCTGTGAAATTGGCACTATACAACCACACGAGAACTGCTCTAATTGCTGGTGGACAATAAGATTGTCCAGTCGTGTTGGAAAATAGTTTGGCATTTTCTTAAAATGTTAAAGATAAATTCCACTCCTAGGTGTCTCTCCAAAAGAAATGATACAAATGTCCACACAAAGACATGCATGTAAATGTTCACAGCAGCACTATTCCTAATGCCCATAAAGTGGAAACAACCCAAATGTCCACCTGTTGATGGATACAGAGACAAAATGTAGTATATATATCCATATAATGCAGTGGTTCTCAACCTTTCTAATGCTGTGACCCCGCAATACAGTTCCTCATGTTGCGGTGACCCCAAACCAAAAAATAATTTTGGTGGCTACTTCATGACTGTAATTTTGCTACAGTTATGATTCAGAATGTAAATACCTGATATGCATTATGTATTTTCCGATGGCTTTAGGCGACCCCGCTGGGGTCGCGACCCACAGGTTGAGAACCGCTGATATAATGGGATACTACCTGACAATAAAAAGGAATGGAATGCTGATAGATGCTACAATGTGGATGAGCCCCAAGAATATGTTAAAAAGACAGACACGAAGACTACATATTTTATGATTCCCTTTAATATAAACTGTCAAGAAAAGATACACTCATGGAAACAAAAAGTAGATGAGTGACTGCCAGGGGCTGAGGGTGGAAGTGGGGATTAACTGTAAATGGGCACATGGGATTTTATTGGAGTGATGGACATCGAAAACTGTATTATGTGACGGTTGCACAAGCTGGTGCACTTACTAAAAACTGTTGAATTGTACACTGAAAGCGAGTAAATTTTACAATATGTATACTGACTAAATAAAGTGATAGAAAACAAATATATCTGTAAAAAATGCATGAAAGTAACTTACATGTGTGCCAATGTTGACCACCAAATGCTTCTCCACTTCGGGGCTGGCAAGGCAGAACCAGCAGGGTCCTGGAGGCTGAGCTTCATGTGGAAGAAAGCCACATGTTACTGCGGCCCAAACATCCCAGCATATAACCACCCGTCTGACCTTTACGTCCTGCAAAGACTGGTATGCGGCACTGCCACAATGGGCTGGGCCTGCTGTGCTCCCACTCTGACCCCTACCCTATCACCATTATCAATGAAACTAAATCTCTATGAGAAAAGTGGTGAATTTGTAACCATTCCACAGGTAGGTAATCACAAGTGATAACCACATACTGACTAAAGTGCCATGTAACTGCCAACATACTGCAATGAAAGAACACTGACCTGGGTGTCGGGAGCCCCAACTTTAGTCCCAACCTTGCCCCTAACTAGCCAGATGATTCTGGGCAATAAGTTTTCCCAAGATCAGCTTCTTCATCTTTGAAATGAGGGGTGGATAAAAAGGATCTCAATGAAATAGTCTTAAAGTCTTTTCTACCATTTTGATTATCCTATTATTTTGTGAACCTATATTAGTTTCTGTAGGTTTTTGTTTTGGGGGTTTTTTTTGAGAGAGAAATGAGAACCATCAACTCATAGCTGCAGCACTTTAATTATTCTTTGATTACTTTCTCATTCATGCCTTGAGCAGGGGGCTCCAGCCAAGTCAGCAATCCCTTGGTCAAGCCAGTGACCGTGGGCTCAAGCCAGCGACCTAGGGCTTCAAGCCAGCAACCTTGGGATTATGCTGATGATCCTGCACTCAAGCTGGCGACCTCGGGGTTTCGAAACTGGGACCTCATCATCCCAGGGACAATGCTCTATCCACTGTGCCACCGCCCAGTCTCTAGGCTCTTTAGCTCACATTTATAACATGAATGAAAGAGCTGTTTCCATTGTTTTCATCGGAATAGCCTCAGACCACCTCAAAGTCAGGCCATTTTTGCATTATTTCATTTTTATTACTTGTTCTAATGACTTACTATACAATTTCTATACCAGAAGAGGTTCTCTGAGCAATGCTGCTTCCCCAAAAGACCTGAAATAACAGTTATTGCTCACATCTGGAACCGAGGTACTTACGAGGTTTGCGAGGCTGCTTTGAGTGAGGAGAAGACTTGCTATCTCTGCCTGTAAACGAACGCTTCCTTCCTTGCCTTTCACTTAAGTCAAAGAAAAATTGACAGGCTGACTCCTCCTGGAACAACCAAAGACAGAAGAGTGGATGTTATTAAACCTCTAGACAAGTACCAACCATTCATGTACAAGGGAACACTCCTCCCATGTAATGTCTAGCTTTTCTCCCTGCCCTCTCTGCCTATTCTATTAGGATGACGCTCTAACCAACTGCGCTATCTGGCCAGGGCCCTTTCTGCCTATTCTAGAAAAGATGTCTGGATTCTCAGTCATATTTCTCAGCACTTATAGAAGCTGCCTCAAAATTCATTCCTTTGGAAAGACAAGGTAAAAAACAAGGTAAAGCCTGACTGGGCGGTGGCGCAGTGGATAGAGCACCAGACTGGGATGTGGAAGACCCAGGTTCAAGACTCTGAGGTTTCCAGCTTGAGCACGAACTCATCTGGTTTGAGCAAAAGCTCACCAGCTTGAGCCCAAGGTCGCTGGCTCCAGCAAGGGGTTACTCAGTCTGCTGAAGGCCTAGGGTCAAGGCACATATGAGAAAGCAATCAATGAACAATTAAGGTGTTGCAATGCGCAACGAAAAACTAATGATTGATGCTTCTCATCTCTCCGTTCCTGTCTGTCTGTCCCTGTCTATTCCTCTCTCTGACTCTGACTCTGTAAAAAAAAAAAAAGGTAAAATCCAAGTTATAGAGCAATTCGTTTCTAAAACAACAATATGAACTTATCTGAATTCCTTCCCTTTTTCTCTCAATAGGGCCATAATGTAGCTCTACATTTCATAGGTAAACTCCAATTGAGCTTTAATTAAAAAGATAAGTCTTGGATGGCTTGCTCAGCAGTAGAGTGTCACCCCAGCATGTGGATGTCCCAGGTTCAATCACCAGTCAGGGCACAAAGAAGAAGCTTTTCCAACCCTCCCCCTCCCCTTTCTCTCTCTTTCCTCCTCCTGCGGCCATGGCTTGATTGGTTTGAGTGCATTGGCCCCAGGTGCTGAGGAAGACTGAGAAGCCTACACCTCAGGTACTAAAAATAACTCAGTTGCGAGCATGGTCTGAGATGGGCAGCCTCAGATGGGGGTTGCTAGGTGGATCCCAGCTGGGGTGCATGTGGGAGTCTGTCTATCTCCCCTCCTCTCACTTGGAAAAAGAGAAAACAAAGATAAGAAGGTTGCTCATAAAGAAAAAAAAAGTCTGAGAAAAGTACACTAATTTTTCCCTCATTTGACATTCCTTGCTGTCATGAGAAGGAAAATAGTTTCAGAAAAGTTTGCTATTTAGAAATTTCTTCAGAGTGAATCTTATTTACCTACTAGCACTCATTATAAATCACAGATTACATTGCTACCAAGCAGTTCTTGGATCTTTGCCTGAAAAGTTAATAGAGAATCAAGTTTAGATTAAAAAAAAAAAAAGACTTAAAATATGAAACTGTTAAACCCAAGCCAAAAAAACAAAACAAAATAAAACAAAAAAAATACCCAACACTAAGCTTACTTAAAATTTAAGGCTTTCTAACACCACCATAATCTCTCAGGGAGGAAAAAGGACTAGATTCTAGGGATTAAACTTGTCTTACAAATTAAACTATAACACGTGTAAGAGGCAATCCTGCCCAGAAAATGTCACCTCTCCATCAGAACATACCTCAGGGGCAGGAGGTAGCTTTCCTACAGATGCTTCCTTCCCAGATTGTCTGTAAGGGTTCTCGGTGACATCTGGAGGCTGTTTTACCAGATCTGCTGCATCCATTAGTTTCATGGGAATAATACTGAATGCATAAAGATACTTTGGAAAAAAAACAACATAATAACATTAAGGGAAATACTGTTCATACAAATGTAGTCAATCTATTTTATTGTAAAGATTTCACAGAGGCTTCCGAAACTAAGTAAAATTAAAAGAATAGCAATTGGCCCATCTGTGGCTCAGAGAATACCTAGTAAATCAAATGCCAATTCAGTGATCTCTGCAGGTGCTAAGGGTTGACAAGAAATGAGCAACAAAACCAAGTCCCCACCTTCCAAAATACAACCATCACTACAAAGCCCAGAAAGACCTGCCCCATAACCTTTGAAGACAAACTGCCTTTGTCTTGGAGTCCTGTATCTCTGTGTACTTCGTCAACAGAATCATGGCACTGATATTCTTTTTCTCTAATGAAAACTAAATTGGACACTTAGTGTTACCCTCTGACATTATACGGTTTCTGCTGTACATACTACAAATTTTATTTCTTCTTTTCCAAGTGGGAGGAGGGGAGATAGACAGACTCCCACATGTGCCCCAACTAGAATCCATCTGGCAACCCCATCTGGGGCTGATCCTCTGCCCATCTGGGGCCATGCTCGCAACAGAGTTATTTTTAGTGCCTGAGGCAGAGACTCCAGGGAGCCAACCTCAGCACCTGGGGCAATGCGCTTGAATCAGTTGAACCCTGGCTGTGGGAGGAGAAGGGAGGGGGGGGGTAAGGGGAGAGAGAGAAGGGGGGATGGAGAAAGAGATGATTGCTTTTCCTGTGTGCCCGAACTGGGAATTGAACCCAGGACATCCACATGCCAGGCCAACGCTCTACCACTGAGCCAACTGGCCAGGGCATATGCTATAGATTTTCTTAGGGACTAGGAGCAAATAGGTAAATATTCATATGAATATCAAAAATCTCAGACTAAGTGTGCAGTTGAGAACTTTAGATGAGATATAAATAGTTGCCTAACCTCACTATTAAAAATAGAAATACAACTAATTAACAATTGATACACCATCTTCATCTATCAGAATGACAAAAACTAACAAAAATTTGACACTACCGAATGAGAATGTGGACAGAAAACAAACTCATACACTGCTGGTGGGGGTGTCAAGTGGAACAAAATATTGAAATGAATAATGCTTCCTAAATTTAAAAATGTGCATATTCTTTGACTGAACTATGAGTTGCTTAGGGCTGGGGCTAACACATCCCTGAGAGTAAAACAACAGACTGAAATTACTATGAGCGATATTTGGTCTTTAAAAGGCAGTAAAAAATTTAAAATCTGAACTTGCTAAGAATATCTTGGGCTTACAAGCTTAAGATATTACGAAAAAAATAAAATATGTATTCGCTTATTTTTTGCATGTACATTGCTTATGGTATGTTACAGTGAAATAATCTCCAGATTATTTATTTTCCCACTTGACTGATTGTTCTGATTTTAGCTGTCTCATCCACAATATCCTGCTTTTGGCCCTATGCAATCAAAAATGCGCTCAAGGAATTAAGAAAAATTATATACTTTTCTGGTATATTCTTTCATTCACTGGCACTGTTTTCCAGTACAAAAACAGATTCCAGGTATCGCTCTGATTTCTCAAAGCCAAGGAGGGCTTAGATAAATCCTTGGGAGGATTTTATTATTTCTGCTAAAAAAAAGTTGCTAAAACAAGCCAAGTAAGAGTACCTTCTGAGGGCAAACTCATGAATATTCACAGAGATAACCACATGGATGTGGGAAGAAAGAGACACCATTCATTTGAAATTTTGCTTTTGTTCCACTGGCCTATTTTCCCAAACCCTTCTTTCAAAGCGCCTACAAAGGATCCAAGAAAACCTGAAACTTTCATTACATCTTTACAGAGGAGGCACTGAGGTGCTGGGGCACCGCAGTTGGGGAGCAGATCTGAATGCTAAACTGGAAAAGAGAAACATTGATCAGCAAAGATTGTTAACCTACCCCCAATACGCAAATCTTTACCTTTTTCTTTTCTGGATTTCCAACATTTGCCAGAGCTATGAACCTGGTGGCATGCTGTGCATTTTCCTGCAGAACGATGTGGTTTCTATAATGTATTTGAGCAATAACAGGTTATCAACAACTTTACTTTTGATCTATAATTATAAAATATGTACACTCCACGGGCCATGAAAAGAGTTCTAAGTCCATCATCATCAGTAACATAATCACAGGCGTCACCTGTCTATTTAATAGGATACCTACCTTCCAGGAATGTTAGGGGAAAATAACATCACAGATATGAAAAGCATAAAAACTACAACTTTTGGTTTTAAAAGAGTTATTGAAGAGTTAATAATTGTCCAGAATAGGACATTACATATCAATGGAACCATATAATGTCATCTTTTGTGTCTGGCTTCTTTCATTCAGAATGACGTTTTCAAGGTTTACTCATGTTGCAGCAGGTATCAGTACTCCGTCCCTTTTTCTTCCTGAACAACACTCCATAGTGTGGATATGCGTCTTCTTACTTATCCATTCATCAGATGATAGACATTTGGGGTATTTCCACTTTCTTGGCTATTATGAATAACTATGAATAATGCTGTTATAATCATTTGTGTACACCTTCTGTGTGGACCTATGTTTTCATTTTGCTTGGAACACGAGTAGAATTACTGGGCCACATAGTTACCCTATGCTTAACCTTTTAAGGAAATGCCAAAAAGTTCTGCAAAGCATCTGTACCATTTTACATTCCCACTAGCAAAATATGAAGTTTTCAATTCCTCCAAACTGCCTTGCCAACACTTGTTATTATTTGACTCTTTGATTGCAGTCATCCTAGTGGATGTGAAGTGGTCTTTCCTTGTGGTTTTGATTCGAATTACCCTACGAACCAATGATGTGAGCATCTTTTTAGGTGCATATTAGACACTGGTGTATGTCTTTCAGAGAAATGTGTATTTAGATCCTTAAAAGTTAAATAGGTTTTTAGTTTTTTTTTAAAGGTTGTACATAGTATTTTTTTTAAACTTTATTAATTTTTTAGAGAGAGAGAGGGAGAGAGGAAGAGAGAGGGAGAGAGAGAAGGGGGAGGAGCAGGAAACATCAACTCTCATATGTGCCTTGACCAGGCAAGCCCAGGGTTTTGAACCGGCGACCACAGTGTTCCAGGTCGATGCTTTATCCACTGTGCCACCACAGGTCAGGCCCAAATAGGTTTTGAGCGGCGTGCTCCCATAACCTCTATTTCTAGTGCATGATTTTAGAGAACAAAAATTTCTGGAATGCAGATGGAGCTATAACAGAAAAACGTGTATTAACTATGGCTATATCTTACACTGTGTTACTATGAGGAAAAGGCAGGTTATTTTCTTCTTTTTGCTCAGCTATATTTTGTGAACTTTCAATAATACATATATTACTTTTGTGTAAAAAATTTTTTTATAAATTATTTAAGAGATTATCCATGCTTTATACAATGAAGATAATTCCAAGTTAGCTTTACTTGACTCTATCACTTATAAATCACTGGTTTTCTTTTCTCTGCCATATATCCTTTAAAAACTCCACCTTCAAACTCAAACTAAACAAAATAAAATGATACAAGTTCTTGATCCCCAAATTGAAATACTTCTAAAGTGATTATACTGATATTAAGACTTTATACAAAAGTACAGTTTGACCTGATCAAAACAGGAGTTACTGTATTACATCAGGCTATGATGATTAAACAGGATTGTTACTTCAGACCCTCAAACCTTTAAGGTGCTCTCTATAGTACAATCCCTTCAATTTCAAATTAGGAAACAAACTCAGAGAAGTTCGATGACTGAGTTATTCATTTCTGTGCCTGAGTTAACTAAAAGCAATCAAGATGTTATATGGCTGAACCTGACCAGGCGGTGGCACAGTGGATATAGCATTGGACTGGGATGCAGAGGACCCAGATTCGAGACCCTGAGGTCGCCAGCTTAGGCACGGGCTCACCTGCTTTGAGCAAAGCTCACCAGCTTGAACCCAAGGTTGCTGGCTTCAGCAAGGGGTTACTCGGTCTGCTATAGCCCCAACGTCAAGGTACATAAGAGAAAGCAATCAACGAACAACTAAAGTGCCACAACGAAAAAACTGGTGATTGATGCTTCTCATCTCTCTCTGTTCCTGTCTGTCTGTCCCTATCTGTCCCTCTCTCTTTCTGTCTCTGAAAAAAGAAAAAAAAGATGTTACATGGCTGAAATGAAGATCAGAAGTTAACACAAAAGATCCAAGACAAATTCTTCAAAGTCAGAAAGAATGAATGCTCCTCACCGATACGGAAGCCTCTCGTAGTAGGTCTTTTCCAAAGCAGCAAAATGGTATCTTGGTTTCAAGACTGTGGCAAGACTGGAGACCAATGCAGAGCCACATTTTTTGGTATCCACTTCTCCCTAATAAACAGAAACTCAGTCATCTTAACAGACCTAAGAGTTATCAAAAGTGAAAAGAAATAAGACATTTTGAAATGTTTTTGAGACTTGTATGGTGATACAAATGTGGCAGTAGAATTTGCATAGTAAATTTCAGACTACCCAGTCAGAAAAACCTCAAACATACAAGAGGAACTGGGCTATTAGGAATGCAGAAATCGGAAAAGCTGAAAGCCAGGGATAAAAAGGTAAGTCCTTCATACTAATACCCAAAACAGGATTCATTAAACTTACTAAAATCTCTTTTGGAAAGTAAGCGCTCTCTCTGAAGCCTATAGTCTGTGCTCCTATACTTTGTTATGTACCTATAGTTCTGACAATGCAGATAGTTAGTCAGTGAACAAAACAGAACTTAACACTAGCTTTCAGAGCCCCTCGAACCTAGAGTATCGGTAGGGAGTATTCAAGGACTTCTTTATTGTATGCGGCTTAAGTGTCTGTTTGTCGCCAATAGCTTATTGGTTGCTTGCGTAACTGTACTAGCCAATGGGGTGAAGTTGCCACAGCTGAACGCAAATTGAGCAGGTCAGGGGAAAGGTGAACATTTGTTTGCATTGGCAATCATCTCTTTTACATAAAAACTTCGTCTTAACGTAATTTCTTTTAAGAATGCCTCCTAGAAAATACAGCACTTAAGAGGACAGAAAAGGAGCTAAAGCTGCACAAAAATGGCTTTCTTGACAAAAAGAAACCACTGAGCAGAGAAAGACAAGGCTTGCTTCAGTCGCAGAGCAAATGTGTCTTTCTCGGCAAAATGAGACTGATGAGCATAGAGAAACAAGGCTTGCCTCAGATGCAAGACAAAAAAGCCTGTCTCGACAAAATGAGTCCCTTGAACAAAGGCAGGAGAGAAATGCAAAAAAACGACAGAGTAATGCTGACCGAAACGCAAAAAGGATTAAAACAGTTTCAAACGGAGAAACTTTAATTTTTGAGCATTCCTCTGGTGACATGAATATTAAATGTGAACACTGTCAGTCCTTAAACTTCAAGTTAGAAACTAATCGATTTGACTGTGGCAAGAAAGAAGTTTCTCAATGTTGCAAGTACGGAAACATTGTAGTTCCACTAATTGAGAATTATCCACCACTCTTGAATAAATTATTGACTAATCAGCATCCAAATAGCAAACAGTACATGGATAGCATTCGATCCATTAATAGTTCGTTTGCTTTTGCGTCCATGGGAAACAAACCAATTGACTTGCCTGGACCAGGACTTTATTGCTTTCGACTTCGTGGTTTCCTTCATTGCACTCTACTTTAAGCAGTTAAGCAAGTAGAAGGGGGAAACCCCGTGGGGCACTAAGCAAAGGGGCGTCCTCACCGCCTGCCCTGGGTAATTCAGTTTGAATTAGCAGACACCTTTGCATAAATCATTTTAATTACAATTTATAATATCTAGAACAGCAGTCATTTTGTATGACCGCCGGGATTTCTAGTCATCACATAAGCATGTAATCCTTTATTTTGCTTCAGTTAAGGAAGGTGTGGTTTGTGGAAGGGCACATGTAGCCCTTGTTAAAAAGTTTGTCAAGCCTGACCACACAGTGGCACAGTGGATAAAGCGTCGGACTGGGATGCTGAGGACCCAGGTTCAAGACCCCGACGTTGCCAGCTTGAGCGCAGGCTCATCTGGTTTGAGCAAAAGCTCACCAGCTTGGACCCAAGGTCACTGGCTCGAGCAAAGGGTTACTCGATCTGCTGAAGGCCCGCGGTCAAGGCACATATGAGAAAGCAGTCAATGAACAACTAAGGTGTCACAATGTGCAACGAAAAACTAATGACTGATGCTTCTCATCTCTCCGTTCATGTCTGTCTGTCCCTGTCTATCCCTCTCTCTGACTCTCACTCTGTCTCTGTATAAAAAAATAAAAATAAATAAAAAAATAAAAAAATTCTGACTTAAAAAAAAAAATTTGGCCCTGGCCGGTTGGCTCAGTGGTACAGCGTTGGCCTGGCGTGCAGGAGTCCCAAGTTCGATTCCCGGCCAGGGCCCACAGAAGCGCCCATCTGCTTCTCCACCCCTCCCCTTCTCCTTCCTCTCTCTCTTTCCCTTTCTCTTTCCCTCCCGCAGCTGGGGCTCCATTGGAGCAAAGTTTGCCCAGGCGCTAAGGATGGCTCTGTGGCCTCTGCCTCAGGCACTAGAATGGCTCTGATTGCGGCAGAGCAATGCCCCAGATGGGCAGAGCATCGCCCCCTGGTGGGCATGCCGGGTGGATCCCAGTTGGGCGCATGCAGGAGTCTGTCTGACTTGCCTCCCCGTTTCCAACTTCAGAAAAATACAAAAAAAATTAAAAAAAAAAAAAGTTTGTCAAATTGGGCTTGTCCCCAGTACATTGCTAGCTTCCATTAACAACAAACTATATTATATGAGCTCTCATCCATAATGTTAATTATGACCTCTAAGAGAAGGTTATTAGCTGAAAATCAATTACCAAAGTTAATTTTCCACCAAGTAAAACAAGAATTCTCTTTTGTCTTATGCTTGCCTCCATCAGGTTTCTGCTGAAGGCCAGAGAATTGGCCTCAAGGTTAGCGTGGCATCTTAGGGATTGGTGGACTAGAGTGTTTTCTCTCCTATAAATATCTTGTATGGTTATTTATAAACTTGAATTACAATTATTTTTAGTACCCCCAAAATGAAGGAGCCCCTTTCTTCTCATCCCTCCTTAGAGTGTCATGTATGTCTCGCTCCCTTCCATCATCAGCTTAGCAGTCCTGTGGATCCCCTCTAGTTTGCTGTGTCTTCTCTATGCTGCACTCAGCATTGTCCCCTGTATTTTAGGTGAAGAATAACCTTGGGTTTGTGGAAGGGGCAGAAGACATTGTCTCTTTTCCTTTCAACATCCTTTCTGACAATGCCTGCTAGCTTGCTGGGCCTTTTAGGTCACAGACACACCATGCTAAAATGGCAGCGAGTACTCTACCAGACCCTTTTCTGGATCTTCACTGAAAAATCTGCATCTATCAACTGCTATTTGCCTTTGACTGCATTCTGACATTTCCCTTCACTGAAGCTCACCTGATTTCTACCCCCACACACCACCTTTCCAGATCTTCTTTATGCTTATTTTGACCAATATCTACTGCTCACAAAAATTATGGGACATTTCAAAATGAACATGAAGCAATAAAAAAAAGACGCATTTGATTATTTTTTATTAAATAAGAACATCAGAAAAGCAAATGACGCCTGACCAGGCAGTGGCGCAGTGGATAGAGCGTCAGACTGGGATGCGGAAGACCCAGGTTCGAGACCCCAAGGTCGCCAGCTTGAACACGAGTTCATCTGGTTTGAGTAAAGCTCACCAGCTTAGACCCAAGGTCGCTGGCTTGAGCAAGGGGTTACTCGGTCTGCTGTAGCCCCACAGTCAAGGCACATATGAGAAAGCAATCAATGAACAACTAAAGTGCCACAACGAAAAATTGTTGATTCTCATTTCTCTCCCTTCCTGTCTGTCTGTATCTATCCTTCTCTCTGACTCTCTCTCTGTCTCTGTCAAAAAAGAAAAAAAAAAGGAAAAGCAAAGCAAATGACAATTCAAAGAAAGTTGTTCAATTATGCAAATGAGGTGGAAAACCAACTTTTATTTCATTGGTGAAAATGCACTAAAAAGGCTGAAAGTGGCCCTGGCCGGTTGGCTCAGCGGTAGAGCGTCGGCCTAGCGTGCGGAGGACCCGGGTTCGATTCCCGGCCAGGGCACAGGAGAAGCGCCCATTTGCTTCTCCACCCCTCCGCTGCGCTTTCCTCTCTGTCTCTCTCTTCCCCTCCCGCAGCCAAGGCTCCATTGGAGCAAAGATGGCCCGGGTGCTGGGGATGGCTCTGTGGCCTCTGCCTCAGGCGCTAGAGTGGCTCTGGTTGCAACATGGCGATGCCCAGGATGGGCAGAGCATCGCCCCCTGGTGGGCAGAGCGTCGCCCCTGGTGGGCGTGCCGGGTGGATCCCGGTCGGGCGCATGCGGGAGTCTGTCTGACTGTCTCTCCCTGTTTCCAGCTTCAGAAAAATGAAAAAAAAAAAAAAAAAAAAAGGCTGAAAGTACTGGAGTATCTGCACGTTCTCTAATCCCCTAATTTTTGTGAGCAGTGTAGTATTCCCTGACCCATGACAGCTGTCAGTTACCAACCTGGTATACACCCTCTTCTAGATTGCGCATAAAAACATTAAGTGCTTTGCTGAGCTCCATGCATCCCAACATCAAAGCTTTTACATCAGAGAAGTACCAAGTTTTCAGTATCTCATTTCCTATCTTTAGTCTTTAGTTCACTATCTTTAATCCTATAATGATTCCATCTAAAAAAATATTTTGATCACCAAAACACTATAATCTGGAATGGAAAGGAATAAAATACAACTGCAGAGCTGCCACTTGATGTAAATCTTTTCACTGAAAATTAGTGAGTCCTCAAAACATATTAAGAGGAAGCTTGAGAGAGGGCACCTGAAGCATAAAGAATCATTCATTTATAATTAAGATTTCAGCAATATCAACTCTGAATCAAGCTTTTGTAAGATTGACTTTTGCTTTGTTCAGTTAATATAGCTTTAAGTATACTGAAAAATTTACAAAAAAAATTCTACTGAAATATACTAAGAGCTGAAATACTTAATATAAAGAGAAAAAATAAAAAGCCCAAATTAAGCCAATGTAATTTACTTTAAGAAATTCCAGCTGAACAAGTACTACTCACAGAAGAATTCCCAAAGTTCCCCACATACTTGGGCCAAGGGGTTGTGAGCAAGATATCAACACCCTTAAACTGGGGTGTGGAACAAAGCATTGTTCTCAGGGAAGACACGTCCTTGGGACTGAAACTGTAACCTGGGGCCGGCTCACTCAAGGACTCTGTCCCACTGAGGTACACAATCTGCAGTCCTGAGCTTCCAGTGAAGACGCCTTTCCGACCTGGGTGCAAAGAAAAATGGACAAGTTTTAGTCAAAACTGCCAAATAACATGTCATGGTGGTGACAAGTACCTTTCCTCATGCCACAACTATCTTACCTCCCTGCCTTTCTACACGTCTGAATGCGTGTCAAGTCCTAGAGCCCCCTCTGGCTGCTCGGTCTCTATGTGGCATGGCTACAACACTGGCCAGTCTGTGCACCGCAGGGGCAGACTAATGAAAATGCTGGGAAGCACTGATTAAGAAAAAGACTTTCTGCCTTCCAGAGGAGATGCTACATGGATTAAAAGAAATCCCGACACCTGGACATAGGAAGAGGCAATGAAAAGGAAGAAATAATGGCAGTTCTGAGGAAGGTATAGTGTAGATATGCCTGCATGCAGGCAGCCACTACCTATTGAAGGAAAACAGCTGTTTGGGAAAAATTAGAGACTCCACTCTCTTCTATACTTATTCCTGGCTTGTGCCTTCAAGACCTTGCTGCATCAATTTTCACCTTCCTTTCATCTACTGAGTCTCTTCTCAACTGGCTCTTTCCACTTGGAAATAAGAGTATTAAATACGCTAATTAATATATTAGTATATATATTCAATATATACTAACTAATATAGGCACATACTAATTAATAAACATATATACTAATATAGGAACACCCATACTAACTGATAAAGAAACCTCATCTTCAATTTCAAACTTTTCAAAAGTAGTCCGTCCTAAGTGCTTTACCCCCTAATCAGTTCTTTAGCCCACTGCAACCTAGTTTCCCTCTCCCCCCACTCCCTTAACGGTCACGAATAACCTATGGTTTCTACTCTTAAAACGCTCTTTCAGGGGTCGTCAAACTTTTTATAAAAACCGCCCACTTTTGCAGTGCTGGTCAACCTGGTCCCTGGGTTGGTCCCGTTTTTATAAAAAGATCAAGGACCCCTGAATTAGTCTGATAGTTTGAACTAGAGAATATCTTCACCTCTCCCAACACTCCTAATTACTCTGCCTCCTTCAAGGTGAAGATATATGCCCTCACAAGATACTGTCATCTGCTTGCCTACTGTGGGGCAGCTGTTAGGCTTGCTTGCTGGTTTACCAGCTGCAAGCCCTTTGCCTGATTGGTACAGGAGAGGTTGGCAGTCTATCTAATCTACCATGGCCTATCTAAGGCTATGGGTGCTTGCCCTTGGGGGCATTGTGGATGGCGGATTGCCTGCCTGCCATTGTGAGGGGCCATTCTTGCTGTTTCTTTGCCTGAGCAGCGGTTTTCCCCTGCCTGTGTGCTTGTCTACCATTGTGAGACTTTATTAAATGGAATGGCCCAACGCTTTCTGGCTCCACAGTTTCTTTACCATTGCCTGAATCCAATGTGGACCTGCCTGGCCTTGGCTACCAGCATTATATCTGGCGTAGTAAGCAGGATTCAGAGCAGATTGGTATGGAGCCACCAACAACCTTCAGGGGTGGAATAGAGGAGTGGCTGTTCCCAGTGGCTCTCCTGTTGGAGACTGTTGGCTAGGTGTTTTTTATAATCCTGCAAGAAGAAACCAAGAGCTCTGTGCATGAGACTGCACAAGGTAGAAAGCTCCAGGATGAGCTGCAGACTGAGTGGCAATGGTGGTGTGAACTGGAGCAAATGGTGTGAACTGGAGGAGGCTGACTGGGTTCAAGAGTTGCAGGCTGAGCATCAAAGGCATCTAGAACTGGAGCAGTCTCTGAATAAGGAGATGGGTTTGTGAATTAGTTTGCCCTGGAAGTTGAACATTGGCAGTGACAGCTGTTGGAGAAACAACTGCAGGTTCAGGAGCTTGAGAGTCAGCTTCAGGCCAAGAGCCAGCAGTGGGCTTGGAAGACGGAGCTGCATTCCTGTCTGTGGAGTGGCTCTGAATCACAGGGAGCAGGCGTTTCCGCCTGAGGGGGAAGTTTGACTCTTCTGAGGGGGAAGTTTGAGCTGCAACTGCCATCTGCAGATTCAGAGCCCAGCCACTGGTTGCCAAGAAGGTAAAGACTCAGCAGCCAAGAGTCCCCTCAGGGGCAGCCACAACCTCTTCCCCAGGTAGTGCAGCACTCTGTGGTCTGGCCCTACACCCAGGTAGAGCTGATGGAGTTGGGGGCACAATTCAGGCAGAAACCCCACAGAGCTGCTGGCAGCCTATTTGCTGCAGTTGCAGGACATAAGGGTGAATGGCATCATGCTCCCTGGAACAGGCTGTGAGGGCTGCTGCCTGTGCTGCCACCCCGACTAACAGGAGAAATGGGTCTGTAAAGGTTACCAGAACACAGGTGTGGATTTGATTGCAGCCAGGACAGATAGGGAGAAATTAGATGGCAAGTCAAATAAAGTCTTGTTGGAGCTTTGGTGAAAGCTTGAGTGGGAACAGAGGTTCAGCCACTGAAATGGGAGAAGCGGGAGGCCCTGGCATCTGCCCGGAAAATGGCTGGCGTTCAAGTTCAGCTAAGAGAACTGTCAAGGAAGCACAGGCTTTGAATCTGTTTGATTCTACCAGGCTGTATGAGCTTGGACCTGTAAGAGGTTTGGATGGGGCTTGTGGCAATGAACTTATGGAAAGGTGCTGAGGTCTTAATAAAGAGCTATATGGCTAGTTGCCTGTAATGGACTTTTACTTTGGTAATTTGCACAAATAGCTGGGCTGTCTATCATGGACTGATCTTAGATTGCAACTTGAGACCCTGATGGTGGGGAGCCTTCTGCACCAGAAAGCTGCTCTCACTCCATTGCAGAGACACACCAGGGTCACTTTTTTCAAAGGACACAGCTTTGAACAATATAGGCCCTCCCACCTACCATGGGGTGGGGAGCTAGAGGCGGGTCTGCAGTTAACTCCCTAGGCAGAGTGCTCAGGGAGACATTGTGAAGGGCACCTTTGTAACTGTCATTTTTAGTATGTATGTAATGTACCTATTGTGAGGTGAGCAATCCTAAAGGGGTGGAATGTGGGGCAGCTATGTTAGGCGTATTCGTTGGTTTACCAGCTACAAGCCCTTTGCCTGATTGGTACGTGAGTGTGTGACTGCGCCATGTGTATATGGCCTATCTAAGGCTATGAGTGCTTGCACTCAGGGGGATTGTGAATGGCAGATTACCTGCCTGCCACTGTGAGGGGCCATTCTTGCTGTTTCTTTGCCTGAGAAGTGGTTTTCCCCTGCCTGTGTGTTTGTCCGCCATTGTGAGACATTACTAAATAGAATGACCCACTGCTTTCCAGCTCCACAGTTTCCTTCCCATCTGCCTGAATCCAATCCAATGTGCCTGGCCTTGCCCACCAGCATCATACCTCCCTTCTCATTATATTTCTTGCTTAACAATTTGATCCCCTTCTCAGCTTTGTTTCTCATCATTATGGAACCAGCTCCCCAAAATCTACACTCTTGAAAGCTGACCTCATTTATAAATGCTAGAAAGATCAGCCCTACTCAATGGTGGATGCTGTGCCAGCACTGTGAGCTCCGTATCACATATTCACTAATATTCACTAGGAAGTTCACCGTTTGCTCCTCCTACTGGATCTCAAAATAATCTATTTCACAGAAATAACCCAAATACCAGCTGTTCTTCCCACTCCTGCCACTAAATTCATGATAAAATGACTGCCATAAATATCTACAGCAGTGGTCTTAATCCAAATCTAATAACTACAGTGAGAACTGCCATAAGTTAGGCCCAAGTTAAGAGCTACAAGAGGATTTCAAAATGTATGTCTTACAACTGGTTAAAAACAACAAATAAAAATCTGTCCCGCAATTTTCTGTTTAAAGGGGCTCCATATGATTGCAGCAAGAAAAGACTGCTTACAGGAGGGCCAGATGTAGCGAATCAAATACAGGCCAAGATGGATGACAGTGGGGAGGGAGGGGGAGGGCATTTACAACCAAGAAAATTTAGAGGTTTTCCAAAGAAATGAGACCAAGAAAGAGGAAATGTGAAGAGCAATGGAGTCATTTTAGGGGGGAAAAATGAGCTGAATAATCCAAGACTACAGACTGACAATAGGTGATGAAAAAACAAAATGGCCAGAATTGAGAAAACCACTAAGAGATTCAAGGGGGTGGGAGGGAACAACTTTAACCTGAAATTAAAGAGTGGACCTGGAACCAGAAAAAAGACAGAGTGAAAACCCAAGGATGAGCACTAAAAACTTCAGTTTCCAAAAGCTCAGTGAGCCCTAGAGCTACAGCTGGCTAGGAATCTAATATGTCAGCTATATGTTATATGGTGATACCACATACAGTACACAGATTTTTAAAAACATAGTTTATACCTTAAATACTCTAGATATACACTGTAGTCAAGATAAGTTATTCCTGTTTGGCTGAAAGAGTATGTATTTGGTGTGAGAACACAAGGCAATTGAGGGAGGTGGGACAGACCACAAAGGAAAAAATGCTATAGTTTTAAGGGTATAGACACAGACTTTGGGCAAGAATACCCTGACCCCATTCTCTCAGGCAGTAATGGCAGAAGAATCCAGCCACAAATCTTCTGGGAGACTTTATTATGTTCATTACAACACAAAAAATATCAACTTACCCAGATAAGTAATGTTTTCAGCTAATTCACAGCCATCAGCATCTTGAAAATATTTCACTGTTTCCTGGTTATTGGCACCTAGCACATATGTCTGAATAGGAGCTAGTGAGAGAAACAGACATGACACTTTAGTTACCAGATCTGCTTTTGAACTGGAGAAATGTTTTGCCATAGGAAAAATAATCATAGCAAAAGTAAAGAGTCTGCAATACTACATGTGGAATATGATCACCAGTTAGGATATCCGATACCCAACCTTGTGGCCTGATTATTAAATGGTCGCACTTGGATGATGAAGTGACATCTTAAAGAGGATGGCCAATGTATAATTAGGAAAACACAGACCCTAAAAAGCTGAGTGAAAAAAACCCCACTGATACAAGGAAAGAACACGTGTTTTCATTTATTTAACATCTGCCTACTTAGAAGAAAATGATTTTTCTGGAACTAATTCCAACCAAATTCAAAATGTAAACATTTAGATGCATATACATCCCTCTCAGCTCAATGCAGAGTTCAAAGGAAAATTCTTAAATAACACTTGGAAAAAACAAACCAAAAAAACATACAAACAAATAAAATGGAAAAAAAAAACCTGTGTAGTCTTGAAACTTTGTTAGAAATCATTTGTTAAATAAAAATAATTGCTGTACCTTTTTTGATGCCAGTTTTATATTCTTCCCATTCAGCATCTGGGGTAGAGCCAAAGAAATTTCCTACACACAACAGCAGCTAAAATGAGTTTTTTAAACAGATATGAGATTTTTTTATATCAAATAGTACATAATTGATAGTCACATTATTCAACTATTTATCCTAATAGTCTCAAACCAGGTTTTCTCCTTAATCAATTTGCAGAATTTTAATACATATGTAACTCTTTAGTAACAATTGTATAAATTACTAAATTTTGTCTCACTGACTATCAAATTCAAGTTAGGGATAGGAAGGAGGTCCAGGGAAAGATGGAGAAGTCAACCTTGAAGAATTCCTTGAGAAATACAGGGCATTAAAAAACACATTTCCTGCCCTGGCCGGTTGGCTCAGCGGTAGAGCGTCGGCCTAGCGTGCGGAGGACCCGGGTTCGATTCCCGGCCAGGGCACACAGGAGAAGCGCCCATTTGCTTCTCCACCCCTCCGCCGTGCTTTCCTCTCTGTCTCTCTCTTCCCTTCCCGCAGCCAAGGCTCCATTGGAGCAAAGATGGCCCGGGCGCTGGGGATGGCTCTGTGGCCTCTGCCCCAGGTGCTAGAGTGGCTCTGGTCGCAACATGGCGACGCCCAGGATGAGCAGAGCATCGCCCCCTGGTGGGCAGAGTGTCGCCCCATGGTGGGCGTGCCGGGTGGATCCCGGTCGGGCGCATGTGGGAGTCTGTCTGACTGTCTCTCCCTGTTTCCAGCTTCAGAAAAATGGAAAAAAAAAAAAAAAATTAAAAAAAACAAAAAAAAACCAAACACATTTCCTGCCTGTTGTCTTTACTCAACCTTCAACCCAATGAATATATTATTCCCACCCCTAGAATACTATTCTGTGCTGTAGCAGTTTACAGTCTAGTTGGCAACCACAAATAACACTTAAGGCTCTTTGTTTTGTGAAGCATTTGCTCATGTTATCTGCCTCAATCTACACCACACACTCATGAAATCTGTGCTTCCTGAACCCAGTGGTCAGAATCACTAGATGTTCTGCTAGCCTCTTTTCGCATTTGTGTACAATAATAAAGTAACAGGATTGAAATTAAAAAAGCATAAAAAGGTAAACAGGTCTCCCTTCCCCCGTTTCTCCGCAGCTGCTAAAGTTTCTATGCTCACAAGATATCCAATCTAACAAAAAAGGAGTATATGTTCAATCAAGACATGAATAAAGGAATACAAACTTTATTTTAGTATGTCGACAGTAAAATTAAATTCAGAAAAAGGAAACATCTTACGTCAAAGTTTCCACTTTTCTTCTGAATTGCTCGAACTCTATTGAATAAAACATCAAACTTCCCTTCAACATCTCCACAAGCCAAGCTGCAAACAAAAGATAAACATTACGGCAATTCAGGAAACATGAACAGACCAGCCAGGTCTTCCTGGATCATGCAGATCTATGGTCCAGTCTCTCTCAGGTTACCAGGAAAGTTCAATACAAGCAAACTATTACTGACCACTGGGCAACTTCACCATAGTACTCACCAAGACCTTCAACCCACCATATCTAAAGTTTACCTTATCATTTCCTCCATAATTGGAACAGCTTATCCTCACTTCCCAAGTTTTGTTAATGGGTCTATCACCAACCTGGTCACCAAGAGTCAAAAATCTCCTTTCTAGTCACCAAGTCCCATTGATCCCTTTCTTCAAACATCTTACATATTCATTCTGTCCTTTTTATTTCCACTGTCATTATCTTAGTACAGGGCTTCAATCATCCATTCAACACACACTGAACTCCAACAATATGCTAAGTGCAATATGCCAAGTACGATGCTAAAAACACATTAGCAGTATCAAGAGGAGGAAGACAGTTTAAACTTCAGAGAGTTTCAATCAGGGGAGAGGAAGAGAAGATACTCTGATAGCCATAAATTTATACACGGTTGGGCAAAAGTAGGTTTACAGTTATTTGTATAGAAAACAATGCAATAAATATATAATACAAGAATAAACTATTTCATGTACTCACAACTGTAAACCTACTTTATGGCCAACCCTGTATAAAAAGGGCTACAATAAAAGGTATGTGTAAAGTGCTGTAAGTCAGGGAGGTAGAATGTGGCAAGAGCAAAGGTTCGTAAGGCAGACTGGCCCTAAGTTGTGATGTAACTTGTTCTATCATCTTGTGGGGAAATGGCCTGAGAATGGAATGTTGCCCTGAACAAATATCATTCAATGTGGACTTAGGAACGCCGGGTCCCTGACATGATTATCTGCACAAGAGCTTCTGTACTGTTTGTCATTTCCTATCTTCCCCGAGTATGTGCTTATTTGCACTGGTGTACCAGAGGATGATTACCTCATGTACTGAAGCTTTATGATAAGTAGATAAAGAAGACAAATAAATACAATGAGGACTCACATATCGGGGCTCTCAGTCCTTGAAGCTGAGAGACCCCTAGTCCCACCTTTTCTACATCTTGTGTCTGTGATTTCTTTCAAGTTTTGTGGCGCCTTCCACTTGGAACTGTCCTTGGCAGAGCTGGCCTCTGCATCATCTCATTTCTGAGTTTTTATAATTCTTATTTATATGGTCTTTCCACTTCTCATATCATTTGTTAATGTCTTTTAACTCATCTTGAAACATATTTTTTACTGTTTTGTCATTATATCTTTCTGGTGTGCTTTTATTGTCTGTATCACCAAACATTTTCAAGCTGAGCAGTGACATGAGCATATCTGCTTTAGAGAACTTTTTCCCCATCGATTTGAGAGAGAGAGAGAGAAGCATCAACTCATTGTTGCGCTTAGTTGTTTCCTTTAGTTGTGTACTCACTGACTGCTTGTCATAGGTGCCCTGACCCGGATGGAACCTGTGACCTCCACACGTGAGGGATGATGCTCCACCCACTGTCTCACCAGGCCAGGGCTGAGCATATCTGTTTTAGAAAGATGGTCTGGAACAACTGACTATAGGCAAAATTATCAGTGAAAAGGGCAATGTCAAATGAAGATGGGGAAGAGAGAAACAAAGGGGAATTTTAGAAGCTCTGAACAGAAACTGGAGTGGAGAGTAGGATGGGAAACGAGAAGCAATAGAGGATAGCTGTGAGCGGCTGAGAGTCCTGTGATTAAGGCAGGGGTAGCATGAGAAGTACAATGAATCTGGAATTGGATACAAAGTAGAGAATATACTTACACTTCCTCCAAGGCCTTCTTTTCTTCCTATCATCCAACATAAAGCCAACAGTTTACTGTTCTTTCCCCCAAAACATTAAAAGAACTCCACTGAGTGCAGAACTACTGCCTTCCACAAATCTGGGAAAGCTCTTCCCAGTGATTTCCCCAAGCTTCCCAACAGAAACCTTCCCTACTGTCAGTCTGATCACTCTGCCCCTGCCATTCCTGGGGCTGCTCCTCCTCCTCCTAATAGTCCCAGGCTACCCATCCTGAGTCTAAATTTTTCTTATGCTTCAAATCCTAGCACATCTCTAAAGTGATCCTAATCAGGTAAGAAAGTCACTCTCAAAACTTCAGAAACCCACGTAACATTTCAGAGAAAGCTCTGTAATAATTTATTAAACATTTTTATCTTCTGAACACCACCTCTTCTAGGAAACCCTCCAGTCCCTAACGAACATCAATTCCTGGTGCTCCCACAGGATTCTACAGTTCCTCTATTATAGTAGTTGTCACATGGAATTATAATTATTTCTGGGAGAGCCATGGTTCACTTCGCACATCATAGGACACCTCAAAATTCATCATCTCCTCGTCTGGGCTCTTTCCCAGTATTTCCTAGCCCACTGAAGAAAAAAGAAATCCAGGACCCCAGGAGTGCAGATTCCTTCTTACAACCAAATCATCTCCAAGACTTGATTTTATCTCAATAAACCATGAATCATTGTACTTTTTTTCTGCCATCACCATCTAATCCTAGCTGTCCTCTATTTTGGCTCTAATTCGTTCTCTACATTGCAGCCAGAAGCACTTTCCAAAAGGAAAACTTGATCATGCCATGTTGTTCTTAAACATTTCAATGGCTTTTTATTTTTATTTTTTTAATTTTTAATTATTTTTTACAGAGACAAAGAGAGAGTCAGAGAGAGGGATAGACAGGGACAGACAGGAACTGAGAGAGATAAGAAGCATCAATCATCAGTTTTTCGTTGTGACACCTTAGTTGTTCATTGATTGCTTTCTCATATGTGCCTTGACCGTGGGCCTTCAGCAGACCGAGTAACCCCTTGCTCAAGCCAGCGACCTTGGGTCCAAGCTGGTGAGCTTTGCTCAAACCAGATGAGCCCGCCCTCAAGCTGGCGACCTCGGGGTCTCGAACCTCGGTCTTCCACATCCCAGTCTGATGTTCTATCCACTGCGCCACCGCCAGGTCAGGCTCAACGGCTTTTTATAAGGATAATTATTAATAATTAAGACTCAATCCTCACTCCTGGTATTCCTCACATTAAGCCAAATACTCCTATTATACACCCTCCCAGAACTGTGAACCTTTTCATCTTAACATTGATCACTACCGTAATTTTACATATATTTTTGATTACTCTCTTCACTGTGTCTGCGCAACGCCAAGCACAGTGCCTGGCACACTCCAATTGTTCAATAAATGTTTGTTGAATGAATGGATGAATGGAATTGATCTCTTCACGGTCCCAGCGCCACGCCCCATCCCCCACACCTCCCTCAAACAGTGCTTCAGTGCAGAAATTCTATCCACCCATCCTGTCCATCTCTGCCCAGGGCTCATCAACCCACCCCCGTCCCTAAAAATTCTGGTTAAGTAAATGGAGTGCGGGAGAAAAGAAGGGGAAACGATGTCTCAGAGGCCAGCATTGGCCTAATACGAAAGAAGCCCAACGCTGGGAGCTTCCGCTTCTCTCAGCAAGTGTCTATCTCCAAGATCCCTGCTCGGAAGCGAAACCCGCGGAGGAAAAGAGGCCGGCCTCGGCCTGCCAAAGATGACATCGGAGCAGACAAACTGCCGCCCTGCTCCCACCCCCGCCTTTTCATCCTCCTTTCCGGAGAAAACGCTCCGCAGGCAGACACACGTGCGCACGCACACAGCGGCTTCCGATTCAGTCACTCACAGGCGCAGCGGTTTCTGAGCCATGGATCCAGAAACCTGGGATGGGACCACCACCAAAAAATAGGCCTCCGCAACGCGTTCCTCTGAAAACGCGCCCGTCTCACAATAAGACGTCAGTACATCCCAACCAATGACGGTTCAGTGATCTACGGAAAGCGCGGAGGAACAGAAGCCTCTCGCAGTGATTTCTCCGCAAGGAAGAATTAAAAGAGCAGAGAAGGGGAAATGACAAAAGGCAATCCCATTTTTATTAAAAATTTTTAAATTTATTTATTGATTTTATAGAGAAAGGAAGGAAGAGAAAAACATTGATTTGTGTTCCAGTTATGTATGCATTCATTGGTTTCACGGTTGATCCTTGTGCGTGCCCTGACAAGGAAAGGTACCCACAACCTTTATGTATCAAGCAAGAGGAAGATCTAACCCAGTGGTTTTCTGGTTCCCAAGAGTTAACCACCCTGATGTTGTATGACGATTATAGTCTATAATCATTGGGCCTATAATCTTCATACATCAGAGTAGTTAATTCATTTGTGGACCTGCATTCAATTTCTGGCGCCTCACACCGTCTACGGGCTGGCAGTTCAAAACCACTGCCTAGGAACCATTAGAACTTTTTATTTCTGGGCAACTGAAGTGACTTAGCTACTGGAAAATTCCCAGCACAATGTTGGGCCCTAATGTATTCTAACCTAACCACAATACGCTAGTGAGCAGGACACTCGGTCCACACATGCTTTTCATAGATTTTGAACCTATCGAAAAATTATAATAATGGCCATCACCTTCAAGGGGCATAATCACTTTTTGTTTGTTTGTTTTTGTTTTTGCAGAGCCAGAGAGAGGGACAGATAGGGACAGATAAACAGGAAGGGGGAGAGATGAGAAACTTCAATTCTTCATTTGTGGTTCCTTAGTTGTTCATTGACTGATTTCTCATATGAGTCTGGGGGGGGGGGGGCGCTACAGCAGACCAAGTGAGCCCTTGCTCGAGCCAGCAACCTTGGGCTCAAGCTGGTGAGCCTTGCTCAAACCCAATGAGCCCCGTGCTCAAGCTGGCGACCTAGGGGTCTCAAACCTGGGTCCTCCGCATCCCAGTCCCACACTCTATCCACTGCGCCACCGCCTGGTCAGGTAGCATAATCACTTTTATTCTGAGTCATTTGAAAGTAAACTGCAGACGTCAAGAATACCTCTGCATGCATTTCCTAAGAATAAGGACTATCCTACATAACACCATTAGCACACCTAATAAATATTAATTCAATAATATCCCTAACACACATCCATGTTTATAGTTCTGTTTGCTCCCACAAATGTTTTTATAACTTTATTTGTTGTCATTTGGGATCCAATCAAGTTTCACACATGCATTTGAATCTATTTAGTCTCTTAATCTACAATAACCCACCTATCTTTTTGGTTTTGTTTTCATGACATTGACTCTTTGAAGAGTTCAGGCCAGTTGGCAGTAGACAAGTGTTTTAAAAAATGGAAACAAAGGTGAGAGCTCCTAACAACTGAGGGCCATGGAAGACTCACCAGAGGCAGCCAAGCAATTCATAATTAACTAAAACTTAAATTTAAGAAAGAACAAAGTTCTGGTTTTCCTCACAATTTCTGTAATGCTTTTTGGGGACAATATCAAGTTCTCTGCCTCATAAATATTGATGCCCCTGCTTTGCTGGCACACTAAGCATGTGGGTTTTTTTCCATTTTAGGGTAATAGAGCACAGCCCAGGAGCAGATATCAAGACTGTTTTGATAAAGGGTACAAGTCTGCCAAACATGGACAGGTAAAATTTTCAGTAAGAAAAAACAACAGTATGAAATGAAAACTCATCCATGGAATTCTGTATTATCTTTAAAACTTCTCTGCAAATCTAAAACTATTCTAAAATAGAAAGTTTATGAAAAGAAACTCATCCATGGGAATTAACAAAGATCAAGATAGCTGAACACAATGTAAGTATCAGAGTAACAAAAAATGATATTGAAAAAAGTAAAAAGGAAAAAAACCAGCAGCCTTGTATGCATGCCAATCTGGCTTGAGAATACACATTCTTCCCAAGTGTACATGAAACATTCTCCAGGATAGGTCATTTTAGACCACAAAACAAGTCTCAACAAATTCAAGATGGAAGTTATATCAAGTATCTTTTCTAACCACAATGGTGTGAAAGTAGAATTCAATAACAGGAAGAAAACTAAAAAATTGATGAATATGTGGAAATCAAAAAATATACTCAACAACCAATGGACCAAAAAAGAAGTCAAAAGGGAAATAAAAAAAAAAATCATGAGACAAATGAAAATGGAAACACAATATACCCAAACTTATGCATGTAGAAAAAGTAATTCTAAGAGTTTATAGCTATAAATGTCTATATTAAGAAAAAACATCTCAAATAAACAACCTAATATTACACCTTAAGAAACTAGAATAAGAGCAAACTAAGCTCAAAGTTAGAAGAAGGCAGGGAATAATCAAGATTAGAGCAGAAATAAATGACACAGTCCAGAGGAGCAAAAGATAAACAAAAATAGTGAGAAATGACAGAAACAAAGTTAACGGTTTTGAAGATAGAATTGAAAACCTCAGGCACCTTCCTAGCTGCTAACCTAACTCTGGATAAGGCTACCTGTCTTCTGAACTAGTAGTCAGTATCCTCCATCCACTGACATCTTCAGTCTGCACAGACAATGATCGGATCCCCAGGAGCTGCCTTACCCTGCAGACACAAGAGGATATTTTATAAAACACTTTGTGAGTGGCAGCCCCACCTCCCCACCACACACACACACATCTTGTCTTTATCACATTTCCAAAAGGGAGTACATACACGTCAAGATGTCATCCATCCCGACTATCTGACTCACAAAGAAACAGGACGGGCCCATCACATACACCAAGCTATCGCAACACTCCTTTCACTTTTTCTGCTCAGTCTAGAGCAGGGGTCCCCAAACTACGGCCCGCGGGCCACATGCGGCCCCCTGAGGCCATTTATCCAGCCCCCACCATACTTCCGGAAGGGGCACCTCTTTCATTGGTGGTCAGTGAGAGGAGCATAGTTCCCATTGAAATACTGGTCAGTTTGTTGATTTAAATTTACTTGTTCATTATTTTAAATGTTATATTTGTTCCCGTTTTGTTTTTTACTTTAAAAAGATATGTGCAGTGTGCATAGGGATTTGTTCATCGTTTTTTTTATAGTCCGGCCCTCCAATGGTCTGAGGGACAGTGAACTGGCCCCCTGTGTAAAAAGTTTGGGGACCCCTGGTCTAGAGAGCTCAGCCTGAAATTATGTTAAGGTTTTCTATTATTTGCAATGATATGGAAAAGTGAATTATTGACTCAAAAGATGATAAACTGTAAAGAAGTTTTTGTTTTCATTTTTAATTTAGAATCTTGTTAGCAATACATTAGCATCAATAGAAAAACCAACCACTTACACAGTAACTCAAAATTCCAGCCAGTTTAGAAAATAAGCCCTCTCATTTGATTCGACTGAAAAACCCAGCTTTATCCTGAACTTTGAGAGACTCTGTGTCCTAAGTGGATAATTAAGCATTCAAATAAAAGGTAAGGGGTTATAGTGTGTGTTTCCGAGGAATATTGCCCCCACAGAAATTCAGGGGTAGTCACAGTTCTCCAGTTTCCTCCAATGGTGGGATGTTTCTGGGACGGCCAACGTGATTTTCTTTTGAGGAGTTTTAACAATTCATCAGCCTCAGGATTGAGGTCCTTATAAAACATTCTTCCATATTGAAACTGACTTTGTTCCACAGGAATAAGTTTTTCATCGCTTCTCCAGCTTCTTGTACTTGGCTTCTGCCAGGGGCAGGGATGGAAAAGGGGAGAGAAGGGAGAGGAAGTTATATTTAAAACTGGCTCTTAGAGAGATACTTTTTTGTTAGTATTTCCAAGCAAATTAAAAAACATCTGTTACATTTTTATAAAATGTATTGGCTTCAATCTCATCAGCTGTCCAAACTTTGTCCAAATTGTAGGCACACCACAAATGTTAACTACCACCTTAGCTAAGGATAGCTACTTGGGTATCTGTCCAAATTTTATAGATAGGCACAGCTTAAGGTAAGAAGTCAAACACATGCACATAGAATAGAACCCAACACAAGGTCACTGTTCTAACCCTGTCAACAGTCCCTGCTCAGATGGCTCCATCAGGAGTAAGCACATCTCCTGGCACCTGAGCCACCAGGAGCACAGGAAATTGCCTCTCCAGTCACTGTGCCAGACACCCTTAGGAGCCAGACTGGAACTTTCAGGAATTAAAGCTATTTTGAAAGATACAAAGATTTAAAAGACCATGAAATAGGCTTCTTAACGGAATGGATTTCCTTTTCTTTTAAAACCTTAAACGCACCTTGGTACAATGCCTTCTTCACAGTCACCATTCAGTAATTTAATTGTGGACAATGAAACAGTTAATCATCACCCACAACCAATCTCAGTCTGCTACAAACCACTCTTTTTTTTCCCCCTCCATAAATGTCAGAATTCTCGGTCAGACTTGAAAACACTTTGAAACAAGTCCTTGGCAATTTCCAAATTATTCTTGGTGACCTTGCTATCCCTCTGGCCATAATCTTGGGACCAGAAGGGTATATAAAAAGTCACCTTTACAAACCACTCTCTTGAAGTAGCCAACAATTGTCAATGATGAAAATAAAACAATCCGTAAATTATATGCAGAATAAAAACAACTTCGTTATTTTTAGTCATGGATATAAGAGCCAGAACCAGTTAGCAAACTATCAACACAAAAAATAGTTTCTTTCTTAAAGAAAAAGTAAGCCTACAAGAAAATCCTTGGTGGACTATTCTGATTTTTATGACATGTACCTACAGTATCAAAGATGCTTTAGCCTGCTGAACTGCAATTAAGAGCTTGAGCTTTGCAATCAATCAGACCTAGTTTGGAATACAGCTCTTCCATATACTAGCTTTGCATCCCCCTTTTTTTTTTTTTTTTTTTTAACAGAGACAGAGAGAGGAATAGATAGGGACAGACAGATAGGAATGGAGAGAGATGAGAAGCATCAATCATTAGTTTTTTTGTTGCGACAGCTTAGTTGTTCATTGATTGCTCTCTCATATGTGCCTTGACCGTGGCCTTCAGCAGACCGAGTAACCCCTTGCTCAAGCCAGCGACTTTGGGTCTAAGCTGGTGAGCTTTGCTCAAACCAGATGAGCCCGCACTCAAGCTGGCAACCTCAGGGTCTCGAACCTGGGTCCTCTGCATCCCAGTCCGACACTCTATCCACTGCGCCACCACCTGGTCAGGTAGCTTTGCATTCTTATGCAAGTTATTTAACCTCTTCAACCACAGTTTCCTCCTCTATAAAACTGGGATAAAAATCATGTACTTAACCTCATAGATTACTGGGAGGATATAAAACAATATAGGTAAAGCACCAAGAACAGCGTCTGATATATCAAGTACTCAGGAAATGTTTTTATTACTACTACGTACTACTAAAAAATTATTCTCACTAAGATTTTGTGAAGATTAAAATAGATCATCGTAGGAACATCATAAATGTTAACTATCATATTAGCTACAGTCATACTGGCAGGTACTCTTATTAAATCAAAACAGAAATAAAAATGGTTACCCAGTTTTTTTGAATATGCATCCAACTTGTACGCTGCCTGCTCGAGAGCAGCTACCTGCTCCTCAATTACATTGATTTGATCCAGATAAGGCTGTAGTTCAGCATCTTTAAAAACAAAGACAGACCACATGTTTGCATGGCCTCAACAAGTTGAACAGAAAAGAATGAAAAAGTAAAAATGCTAGTATCTCTCCAGCTCTGCCCAAGAAAAACAAGGTAGGGTGACATGACTCCATTAGCTGGACAAATGCTTTAAAAAACAAATGCTAGCTGATCAGGCACAACTGTGACCTAGACCAGGGGTCCCCAAACTTTTTACACAGGGGGCCAGTTCACTGTCCCTCAGACCGTTGGAGGGCTGGACTATAAGAAAAAACTATGAACAAATCCCTATGCACACTGCACATATCTTATTTTAAAGTAAAAAAAACAAAACGGGAACAAATACAATATTTAAAATAAAGAACAAGTAAATTTAAATCAACAAACTGACCAGTATTTCAATGGGAACTATGGGCCTGCTTTTGGCTAATGAGATGGTCAATGTGCTCCTCTCACTGACCACCAATGAAAGAGGTGCCCCTTCCGGAAGTGCGGCGGGGGCCGGATAAATGGCCTCAGGGGGCCGCATGTGGCCCGCAGGCCGTACTTTAGGGACCCCTGACCTAGACCAAGCAAGTCTCTCTCATCCATTAACTTTGTCTCTTTTAAATTTCTTACTCCTCTAAGGTTTTGTGTGTTTTCTGAGAACATGGACAGTGTCTCCCAGCCCCGAGCCTGTTGCTCTCTCAGCACTCCGTCAGTTGCAAACCCTGTCCAAGGGCGAGTGCATCAGTTACAATGCCCTGGGAGCTGCAGACTTGAATGTTCATGTTCTCTAAAAAACTTAGGTCTGACCTGAGTGAGTGTAAAAAGATGAAATGTATATTTGTATAGCAAATAGCAAAATCCTTTAAAAAAAAATTCCTTACTCCTCAAGCAATCTTTCCATTACTGATTCTATTTCTTGGGTTCCCAGATAAAGAAAGAGACAGGAACACAAATATAAGTTAATGGAAAAATATAGTCTACCAGCCTTAATTAGCAACTTCCATTTATAGATAGACATTCTGGTTTTCTGTTTATGGAGTAGCCCTTTATGGATTTCGCTGTTAAGTCAATTCACTGATATTCCTGTTAAATCCGAATCTGGCCACTCTTTCTCTCCCCTATCCCTTTCCAGGAATAAACTAATCAATCAAGATTCAGAAGCAGAAATAACCACACCAAAACATGCTGCTCCTCTGAAAAGAAGAAATTCACCTTAACTTTGTAATTCACTTTTAGAAAATGAGCTCCCTGAGTACAGGGTCCATGTTCCTCTCATTATCCATATACCCGAGCACAAAGAACATTTAATACAAACACGTTTAATTATAAAAATGATCACTTACATTTCTGGTTTAAGTCCTTTAAGTTTCTACTAATGTTTATAGCAATATCTTTCATTTCAAGATACTTCAGGCTGGTTAATTTATTCATATTTTCCAGGAGCTTATAGTCTTCGCTGGTGGCTTTAAAACAAACAGAAGATATGATGCCATTAACATTTGTCTCATATCACTGGAATGTAGAATTAGAGGCCAAATGGTAGTTCAAGGCAGGACTTAGGAAATGTGAAAGGAGCAAGCCACTTTTGATCTGTGACATTTATACTCAGCCTGTGTACTCTGAATGCTTCAGCAGCAACTCAGGCGACAAGCAGTAAACTATTTAAACCAAGTAAGATCCAGAAAACTTCAGGATCTGAGTTAAAAAAGGGATATGATATATTTATGTTCTAAGATAGGGGAAGTAAAATAGTCTTGGTATTTCTACAGTATGAAACACTTAAATAGGGAGATTGTGTCATAAATATCTATAAAATCAACGAGGACCTCACCACTTCTTAATAACTCATTTATTACTGTGTGATTCTATATTGCATTTTATGCACTGGCTTTTCTAAACCCTTTGCCTGCTTCTCATATCCTCAATTCTCTTTCCCATCCCTACTCCTAACACATGGCTTCTCCTCCAATTTTCCTGAAAGCCAAGCCGCTTACATACGCTGTCTCAAACCTTTTGCCTCACTTCAAAATTTCTCTGTACCTTAATATCTTCCCAAGAGGCAAGTGCTCCTATTGCTGCCAAGACAATTCTTTCTCCTGTGCTTTTGATCCCATACCCTCTTTAGCGCCTCTTTCCAACGATCTTTCTCTTGCATTTCCACTATCTTTCCACCCTGGACCTTCCTTTCTATCTAGAAATATATTCAGGTTTCCTCCAGCCCAGAAGCACTCTTTCTATTCTCCCTCATTTGTTCAGAAAAGAATAGGAGCTCTACCGCTAACCCTTCTGAAAGAGTAGCCTCCTTCTTCCTCACCATTCACTCATGTGAACCCTGGCAGTCTGGCCTCTGCCCCCACCATCCAGGGAAATTACATGCTCCAAGGTATCAGTGCTCTAACCATGAGATCCATAGTTATTATCCTCCTGAACCACTCCATAGTATCTGACACTATGATCTCCCTCTCTTCATGAAATTCTCCCTTGGCTGTTATAGATCTGTATACTGTGCTATACTGATTTTTATATCTCCTTCTAACTGTTTTTGTTAGATTTCTATGTCAGATTTTTTTTAATTTTATTTATTGATTTTAGAGAGAGGAGAGTGAGAGAAAAGAGAAAGAGAGAGAAGGAGTGGTGGGAGGAAAAGTGGGAAGCATCAACTCATAGTTGCTTGTCATATGTGCCTTGACCAGGCAAGCCTGGCATTTTGAACCAGCAACCTCAGTGTTCCACGTTGACATTTTATCCACTGCACCACCACAGGTCAGGCTATGTCAGATCCTTTTTAATCCAACCTCCACAACTACCAGTTATCAACTTTTCTCAGCTATGACATATGACTGATGCTTATACGGGTGGCACATTCCCAGGGCACTCCCATGGTATTTATTCCCTTTCAAACTCAAAAAGGCATGGGTGCAAGTAAGAATGACAACTTGGGGAAATTATAATCTGCTTAAAATTAATTTTATTAGTTAATTTGAAAACCTAAGTACTTCAAATACTGTTATAAAAACAAATTAACTGTGCTATACCAACACACCCTGAGATTTTGGTCAAGACTCTCTTATATACCTCTAAGCTCTTCCTTGCCAATGTCATCCTGCACAGCCTCAGCTCACAGCACTATGCAGGTGACTCCCAGACCTGTTTCTCCTGCTCTAATCACTCTTTGAGCTCTGGATTCCCGTAAGTCACCTGAGCATTTTGATAACAGTCAGCTGAGTGTCCTGGTAATATCTAAAGTCAGCAAAGACAAAAATGAAAATATTACTTTCACACTAAACATGGTTCCTCTTTCCAACTTCCCTATTTTGATTGAAGGGACCAGCCAGGTTTAATAGCTCAAACACATCCATTTTCGGCTGCTCCCATGCCTCATTTAACAAATCCTATAAATTCCACTTCTTTCATGTTCCTGCACCCAGGCCCTCCTTTCCATGCCTTTTACCATCACTCTGTCACAGATCATCATTACTTCTCTTCTGGAATACTCTTCATCTGTCTCTGTCACTCTCCTCCATACCCATATGCTCTATCAAATTAGTCTCTTTAAAACAGACACTCAAATACTTAGGAGCCATCCAGATCATGTATATAAGTAAAGCAAGCCAGGTGTTTGCATATTAAACACATAAGATAAGTCACTTCCATAAAGAAATATGCTCTCTCCCCCTTCTTGGAATATGTGGTCCTTTAGTTGATCATTTACTTTACCAGTTTTAATAATGATATTGGCGCAGAAAATCATTTCTGTACCAGTACTAAAAACACAATATAAGAATGGTGGTAAATGGCAACTGACACCAAGTCTCAGTAAAAAGGAGAAAACAGAGAGTGGTGGGGACAAAAGGCATAGAACTATCCATGTAAAGGAGACCGCTGCTCAGCTCCAATCACTCATTGCCTCACAAGAATGAGGGACTAGTATTGCCAAATCTTAAAATTTCTATTTTTTTTAAGCATGTGCGTGTGCACAGGAAAGAGAGACAGATAGACAGACAGACAGGAAGGGAGAAAAATGAGAAGCATCAACTCATAGTTGTGGCACATAAGTTGTTCATTGATTGCTTTCTCATATGTGCCTTGACACATATGAGAGGGCCCCAGCCAAGCCAGTGACCCCCTTGCTCAAGCTAATGACCTTGGGCTCAAGCCAGCGACCCTGGGCTCAAGCCAGTGAACATGGGGTCATGTCTATGATCCCACGCTCAAGCTGGCAACCCCGTGCTCAAGCTGCTAAGCCCTCGCTAAACCAACAATCCCAGGGTTTTGAACCTGGGTCCTGAGCACCCCAGGCCGATGCCGATGCTCTAACTACTGTGCCACTGCCTGGTCAGGCTCTTTAGAATTTTAAAAGAAAAGCCAAAAATCTAGTTTTTAGTTTCTCCTGCTCAGAGATATATAGATAGATAGATGATAGATAGATAGATAGATAGATAATCAAACTGATAGACTCACAAGGAGTCCTGAAATAACTTCTGGCTCTATTGTGCATCAAGACTTTTGTCATTGATTCTGGCTCCTAAATTTAGCTCACAGCACTTTCCCATATGAGACAATGGAATAACTGTGTATGAGAGACCACACGGGACCAGACTTCACCTATTGGACCCTCTTCCACACATAGATCATGTACCACCTGGAAATACACTATGAACCAAAAACTTAATCATGTCCCTAGGGGTGAGTCACCAAATCCTCAAACCAATCTAACAGGTCCCTAAATCTGTAGGCCACTCTCCAGTCCCCAATCCCTTTACTTTTTGCGCAGTAAATACAGCTGTTTTAGCCAAAAAAAAAACTATGCCCCTGCACCACTTCATTCACTAGCCATTTCCCGCCCCCTTTTGGCCAATCATTCCATTCACAGCCCTGCTCCAAATACACTTCCCCTAAAGAAGCTCTTCTTGATGAGTTATGTCTTGCTTTCTCAGCGTTAGACTGCAATATAGAGGCTGTAGAGTTGTATTAAGCATTCTTATGTGTTTCGGAAGGTATTTCGTGAACTTCTCCTAAGAAGGAATGGCCCTCTTTCCTTCCCATTCATGACGGCCCAAACTTTCAACAGGGAAGTTTCAGGGCAGGTGGGGTTAGGAGGGTGCCGCAGACCACGTCTGCTGAAGCACCTCCCAGGTCTCCCCCAAGCCAAACCGCAGCTCCAGTGAGGGGTGCACCGCACTACCCGAATCCACCCGACCGTGCCTCACCCGTCAGTTCCCCAGTCAGGTAAGTTGCCATTTTGGAGAACATGTCCCGGCACAGCTCAGTGATGTCGGCCTCAGCGGGCTCCTTTGCTTCCTCGGCTGTCTCCACGGCGGCATCGTCTGGACCAAAGCAGAATGAGTTAAGTGTCCCGCCCCACGCCCGGTCCTAATCCAGCAGGAGCATCTGCTGCCCACAGTCCTCCGCCTGTCCTCATTCGATCAAGTCGGTTAAATTCTCCATGTGCCATAGTTTCAAGTCCCTCACTTCGTCCTTGCCCCACCTGACACATCAGCTGTGCTTCCTCGCACCGGCTCCGGCTCCGGCTCCCACCCCATTCCGCGGCCAAACCATCTCATTCCCCCGACAGAACAAACACTTGCACATACACAGGTACGCCCCTCCGACCTGCCCGCTCCTGCCAGGTGAGGCCGGCATCCGGGGCCCCATCCGGAGCCTCAGGTCTCCATCTGGAAACGACATCCCCATCCACCTCGCCTACCTCTAACCGGCTCCTCTCGTTGGCTCGCCAAGACACTTTCGGCCGCTGCTGCCGCCGCCATGCTCGGCTCTGCGCTGCTTCCGGTTCTGGAATATGTGCGCATGCGCACCAGGAGAGCTCCTCCCCCCACCTTGGGGTTCTCAACACCGTCTGTTTGCTAAGGTATTCCTCCCGATAATGAGTAATAAAATGTAAGCAAGAAGCCGAAATTAAAGGCTACTGTAAGTCGATCTTCTGCCAAGAGTCGCGACATTGGAACTGAGAATGTTCTTATCCCTGCGGCCACTCCCTAGCAGGGGTCCCCAAACTTTTTACACAGGGGGGGGCCAGTTCACTGTCCCTCAGACCGTTGGAATGGCCGGACTATAAAAAAAACTATGAATAAATCCCTATGCACACTGCATATATCTTATTTTAAAGTAAAAAAATGAAATGGGAACAAATACAATATTTAAAATAAAAAACAAGTAAATTTAAATCAACAAACTGACCAGTATTTCAATGGGAACTATGCTCCTCTCACTGACCACCAATGAAAGAGGTGCTTCTTCCGGAAGGGCCGGATAAATGGCCTCAGGGGGCAGTAGTTTAGGGACCCCTTCCCTAGAGGGAGGTCACGAGTGTAGTAAGACTGACCACCTGTCTGGAGTTGTTGGTCTGCTGACCAAAGGCGCCAGACACAGGTTACTGCCTCCCCAGAGGCTCCGCCCTCAGGCTGGTATTAGTTGCCAAAGACTGCTCAAGGGATCCATCCTTTTGAAAATAGTCTCCTTCAGTTTTAGGGAAACCTTTAGGCATTGATCCCTGAGCCAGAATACTCTCCCCTCCAATGTCCTAGATTAACACCGATTCTTCGGCCCCTTTTCCTTAAACTGTAGGCTAGCACCTACTTCTCTTCGGTTGCTAACAGCCTTTCTATCAGAAAGATTAGATGTTAACTTTCTTGGGGCTGAAGATACACACTTTGGCTATCTTAACTGCATCTAGCTATTTCACAAGTCTCTTAGGAGTAAAGTGTACTTGATGGGGTGGGAGAACAAGGATGTGTGAAGGGAATGGATGAGGAAAAGCGATCGGGTAGCAACGGAAAGTGCAAAATGAGGAAGGGATAAAGACAACAGGGGAAGGGAAAAGGAAGGTATAGCAGGTCTTGGGATGCAGGCCTGTACACCCAAAATCTTGGTGTAGAAGTTTTGAGTCTTATCCCTGATTATCCTCCATCTGTACCCTCTCTCCCTCCCACACACACCAGCTAGCCCCCCACTCCAGAGTAAGGGGGCTACCTTACTCTCTTTATCCTGAGGACTAGGGCTCCCTACGTCGTTGTGTTGTGTCTAATGGTACAATCATTAGTGCCTACCAGTTCAAACCACTTCTGTGAGCCAGAAGTTATTTCAGGACTCCTGGGGCATCCCAGCTCCTTCACATTGTCTTTGCCTTCACTCCAGACCTCCTGTCAGGGATGAGCTTTCTCCAGCCCTAGTGTAAGGATGCTTACAGTTTCACCTCTCTTTTTTCCCCATACAGTCCCAAAAACAAGTGCAAAGTCCTGATTTTCTTAAGGATTTTTATTGATAGTCACCAGGGAAACCCACACTGTCCTATGGAAGAATAGAGTCAAAGCCTAATACATTTTAGGTCAAAAATCCATGAATCTTCGGTCATTTATTTGCCTAATTCTCCTCAGGCTCCATTTTCACCCTGGTTTACAGCCTATCAGTTCCCAGTGTTACACAGAACCTTAGGAGCTAGCTCCTCCCCTGAGCATCCGTGATCTCCTCAGGTAGGGGAGGTTGTCATTCAAACTCCTCTGCAACATTGTAATCTTCTCACAAGAGAAAGTCCTCTCCTACATGGCTTCCCCTTCTCTTCTACAGGGAAACCCTATGGGGAAGACAACAACCCAATAGGTTCTAGCAGCAGATCTCTAAATACACAAAGGGTATGATTCACGAGCAAGTAGGAAGACCTCTAGATATCGCTACTCTTGGCTTCTACTTTTTTCACAAATCATGGCTATCCAGATACTTGGGGAAGTCATTACCCTCCCTTTCTTCATTCTATTTGTTATTGACCTTTTTGTTTGTTTGTTTGTTTGATCACTACAGCAGAGATTGGATTCACAGGGAGTGAGAGGTTCAGTGGGAGATGTTATTTCACAGAGCTGAGCAGAGCTACACAACTACACACAGAAACACTGAGTCACAAGCCTAAGCATTATGCCCAGTAACATACAAAAACATTGGCTCAAAAGGCCAAAGACAGGTTCGGACTTGGCAGCAGCAGTGGTGGGGATGGTTGCCCTAGGAGTGGAGGGCATGTGCAGAGGAGGCCCCTGGGGAGGCAGTGAGAGAGGAGCCTGATGCTTTATGAGACCTCCTTTAGCACTGTCCTGCCCACCCTGGACTCCCCAGAGGCCGGAGTCACAGCTGGGGTTGGCTGCAGGTGCTCCTGAATGCCTGTTTCCCCTCTTGGAAGAAAAAGGAACAGACAGGTAATTAGGAAGAGGACTTTGTGACCCACTTTCCTTTTATCTGTATCTCATTCTCCAATCCCAGACCATCTCCTAGAGGCCAAGGCAGCCCTCAGGCCAGAGCAACCACCTTTAGGCCTTCCCATCATCCCCCACCTTCCCTTATCCACTGATTACTGTGAAGAACATGTTGCCCCAATAGCCTGAAAACAGGTCTTTCAAAAATGTTTTGCCTCTACCCACTGAGTGGAGTGGATGGTAGAGTTCAGCTGTGACGAGCCAAGTGGATCCGGATGAAGGGCCACTCACCATGCCTGGGGAGGGAACCGGCTGTCCCTTCCTCTCCAGTGTTTTTAGCTTTGAGCTCACAGCATCAACCTGGGCCATGACTCCTTCCAGGACAGTTTCCAGATGCAGAACCCTCTTTCTGAGCCTGTGCAGGGTTTGAGAGAGACTGAGCAAGCAGAAATATGTGTTGGGGGGGCAGTGTCTACAGGGGTAGGGGTACAGACTGGCATATGTCTGGATGGGATCAAGGAAAGTAAGGCTCAGCCCAGGGGTCCCCAAACTTTTTACACAGGGGGCCAGTTCACTGTCCCTCAGACCGTTGGAGGGCTGGACTATAAAAAAAAACTATGAACAAATCCCTATGCACACTGCACATATCTTATTTTAAAGTAAAAAAAACAAAACAGGAACAAATACAATATTTAAAATAAAGAACAAGTAAATTTAAATCAACAAACTGATCAGTATTTCAATGGGAACTATGGACCTGCTTTTGGCTAATGAGATGGTCAATGTGCTCCTCTCACTGACCACCAATGAAAGAGGTGCCCCTTTCGGAAGTGCGGCGGGGGCCAGATAAATGGCCTCAGGGGGCCGCATGCAGCCCGCGGGCCATAGTTTGGGGACCTCTGGCTCAGACTTTAGGGAGAATTAAAGGGGAGGCAGAGGTTCTCCCTGGGCTAGGACGGGATTAGAAAGTTGTGAAAAGAAACTCAAGGTAGAATATTTAAACACAGTTATCCTATCACTTCTTGGCCTTTTGGCTAAGATCAAGTGTAAACACAGTCATCCCTGGGTTCCTGGCTGCACATACGTGTAGAATTCTTCTGAAATCCAGTCACCGGCTCTAGTAACCTCTGGACCCAACTTGCTTGGTGGACTCCTCACAATGGACCGGCCCAGGTTCTCAATCTCAGCGTTGAGTGCCACCTAGTCAGGAAGTCAGAGGTCAGAGAGGAGAAGATGATTCTGGGAAGCCATCAACCCTGGTTTTAACAGGCTCTTTGGGGCTCTAGCTCTCTAGCTTTGCTGGACACAGAGCTGGCCCAACTGCTGGGAGGGAATCACCTCCCAAAGAAACAGAACACCAGCTTCTTGAGGTCTTGATAAACATGGTGTTCACTAGAGGCCGACTCAGTTTGGGAGAGGAGGGCCAGTACTAGAATTTCTTGCCCTGTCCCTCCTGCCCTTGACTTTTGGTCTATACTAGATAAGGATGAAGCAGGCATAGTAGGGGCAGGTAAGGATCATAGTTTAAAGATCTCAAGGGGGGCCCTGGCTGGTTGGCTCAGCGGTAGAGCGTCGGCCTGGCGTGCGGGGGACCCGGGTTCAATTCCCGGCCAGGGCACATAGGAGAAGCGCCCATTTGCTTCTCAACCCCCCCTCCTTCCTCTCTGTCTCTCTCTTCCCCTCCCGCAGCCAAGGCTCCATTGGAGCAAAGATGGCCCGGGCGCTGGGGATGGCTCCTTGGCCTCTGCCCCAGGCGCTAGAGTGGCTCTGGTCGCGGCAGAGCGATGCCCCAGAGGGGCAGAGCATCGCCCCCTGGTGGGCAGAGCTTCGCCCCTGGTGGGCGTGCCGGGTGGATCCCGGTCGGGTGCATGCGGGAGTCTGTCTGACTGTCTCTCCCCGTTTCCAGCTTCAGAAAAATACAAAAAATACAAAAAAAAAAAAAAATCTCAAGGGGAAGGAATAGTCGGGGATTCTTGAGCAATTGGTTCTTTTCTCCTAGAGACAGTGTTGATTCTCAGCCTTGGCTATGTATTGGCATCACCTGGGGAGTTTCAAAAAGTACTGATTTCTGGGACTCCAACTTCCCTCCAACAGAGATTCTGGCTTAGGGTGTGTGACCTCAGTATGAGAATTTTTTTTAAGCTCCTGGGTATTCTAATGGGCAGCAACTTGAGAACCACTATTCTAGAGAGCTCTTTCCTGCCTATCTATGGGAGGGTTTTCAGTTTAGGTTTGTGTTCTGGGAACGCAGACAAGGAGGGGAGCAATGTCCTTATACTACCTCTCCACCAACCAGCTGGGCTCACCCTTTCCTCCTCCAGGTCCTGTTTCATTTGTTCCTGCTCCTTCTCATCCAGGACATGATTCCCATCTTCGTCAAACCTGGCGAAGGTGGCCGTGAGCTCAGTGGTCTCATGCTCTGTGTGCCCCAGTCTGAGGAGAACAGGGTGATAAAATAACTTCTGACATGCTGTGGCTGTTATGAACTCCCTCTTCTTTTAGCCAGCCTCTGGCATGAGTCTCATTCTCTGAGGAAGAAAGGGACCACATAGGAAAGCCAGGATCTTCAAGATCTAACAATTTTACCCCCAAGAAACCACTTGAATCCATTTCTTTCATCCCTGTTTCCTACTGACTAGATTCAGGCCCTTGGGGTCTCCCACGGGGATTAGCACAAAATCTCTTTGCCTATAAATAACTGGCTATCACCCACTCTGCTACCCTTTACTCCCTACCTGAAATTCATTCTCTATAATGCAACTAGAGTAATTAATCTTTCTAAAGTGCAGGTCTAAATATACCCCTTCCTGCCTGACCTGTGGTGGCGCAGTGGATAAAGCATCGACCTGGAAATGCTGAGGTCGCCGGTTCAAAACCCTGGGCTTGCCTGGTCAAGGCACATATGGGAGTTGATGCTTCCAGTTCCTCCCCCTCTTCTCTCTCTCTGTCTCTCCTCTCTCTCTCTCTATCCTCCCTCTCCTCTGTAAAATGAATAAATAAAAATTAAATATACCCCTTCCCTGTTTAAAGTGCCTCCTGGGAACCCTTTTTTATAAAAAATAAAATAGTGATGTTTGAGACTTTTCCCAATGTGGCCCTTGCCCTTTTCTATGGCCTCATCTCCTGCTATGTCCCACCTTTTATTGGATACCTTAGTAATGACCAACTATGTATTACTTGATGTCTGGTCTACAAGAGGTGCTTACAATATATTTCTTCAGTGTTTGTTAATATGTTTTACTGGGAAGCTTGGAGAGAATAGCTAAGGAAATAGAACAATGTTTGTGAGTAAGTACAGAACCAAGATGAGAGTTTTGTGGGAGTGAGGGATGTATACAATGATTAGGGAATTATATTACATTAGTCCTAAGAGTTGGTTCAACAAGATCCAGAACATTGTAGAACATGGTCAAAGACCTTTAAACCAAGGGCATGATTCTGAAGGAAAGTATCGGAGACCTATTGGCCATGGGCAAAGGGCCAAGGTTAGAGGTCCAAAGGCAAAGGTCAGAGGCTTATAGGCAAAGGATGTATGGTTGAGGGTCAAGGACTTATAGACCAATGTCAGAGAAAGTTGGATCTGTTTGCTCACTCCCTCAAGGTGTTAGTGAAATCCTCAAACTGGATCTCCTGCTGCCCATGCTGCAGGACCTTCTGCACATCCACAACCTGTTCCTTCTGAGACGCAGCCTCAGTAGGGTCTTTTTGTAGCCCTGGAAGGGGAAAGGAAACAGGTACCAGTTCCCACAGCCTCCTCATCATCCCTTGCCCCCACTCACAGGATGCCAGGCTTCCAGGGATAAACTGAAGGCACGCAGGGTCACAGGCCCCTAAACTAGTCGGGAACAGACCAGAGCAAAGAGCCTCGGACCTGGGCCCTGATGTCGGTATGCAGCTCAAGTTACCTGTTTTAGGAGATCAGAAATCTGTAGCTCATCCTTCTTTCCAGCCAACTCCTCCTTGACCTCTGAATATGTGTCATTGATGATAGCAAGAAACATGTGCTAAAGGGGCCCGTGCTTCTAACCCCAGCTCTGCAGGTCACTAACCCTACATCTCAGGGTCCCCAGAGCCCAGCCTTTCAGCACAGTTCCATTAGTGATGGATCATGCTCCCTCATCAACCTGGTGTCCTCGCTCAATTGCTGCAGTAACCTGGTCAGAAAAATACCCCAACATATGCCACAGACCCCCTCCATGTAAGAGCCCACAAAGCACTGAAACCAGAAACTTTTCAAGGTGTTAATATAATTGGGCTCTCTTTATCACCTACCCCTAAACCATATCTGTATCCCCATCCATTGATCAAATAAAGAAACTTGCTGCTTGAAACATTGATACGTAAAGACACATGCAGCCCCATGTTTATTGCAGCATTGTTCACAGTGGCCAGGACATGGAAACAACCAAAAAGCCCATCAATAGATGACTGGATAAAGAAGATGTGGCACATATACACTATGGAATACTACTCAGCCATAAGAAATGATGACATCGGAACATTTACAGCAAAATGGTGGGATCTTGATAACATGATACAAAGCGAAATAAGTAAATCAGAAAAAAACAGGAACTGTATTATTCCATACGTAGGTGGGACATAATAGTGAAACTAAGAGACATTGATAAGAGTGTGGTGGTTACGGGGGGGGGAGGGGGGAATGGGAGAGGGATAGGGGGTGGGAGGGGCACAAAGAAAACAAGATAGAAGGTGACAGAGGACAATCTGACTTTGGGTGGTGGGTATGCAACATAATTGAAAGACAAGATAACCTGGACTTGTTATCTTTGAATATATGTATCCTGATTTATTGATGTCACCCCATTAAAAAAATAAAATTATAAAAAAAAAAAAAAAAAAAAAAATCCCTAAAAAAAAAAAAAAGAAACTTGCTGCTTTGTTAATAAAAATCAAACACATATCCTTCATGATTGTCAGGAAGAGAAAACAAATACAAAGCAATGGTAGTAAAAAGTAGCCAGTGATCCCCAGAGGAAGGGGAATTTGGGGTAACTGGTGTAGAAGCTTCCAGGTGCAGCCTCTTCTCATGAGCGTTTTTCTCTCCTTTTCTATCCTTGGAGGGTAGGGGTTTGATGTTAGTGAGGAGCCTGCTGATTCCCTTATACTGTGCCAACTACCTAACTGTGATGACCACCCTGATCGATCACGTTAGCCAGCTCTCCAGATCCACCTCCCCCCACACACACACTCCCCATCCTTGATTTAAGAAACCCACTGTAATCCTGAACGCAGAACAGAGTGGGAGTGTCAAAACCCCACCCTGCATGCCCTCTACATCTTCCCCCCTCAAGTTCCAAATTCCCACCTCTGAGAAGGATCCTCACCAGGAGCACGAAGAAGACGAAAAAGACATAAGTAACAAAGTAGACAGGTCCCAGGATGCGGTTGGCATTGTTGATAGCATTGTAGTCAAAGTCCCCAAGGATGATCCGAAACTGAGTGAAACTGAGAGACCAGGGTCTGGGCTTTACCCCAAGCCTAACCGTAACCCTGAACCCAACCCACACTCTCATCCCACTGTTTTTTTGTTTGTTTGTTTGTTTTTTGTATTTTTCTGAAGCTGGAAATGGGGAGAGACAGTCAGACAGACTCCCGCATGCGCCCGACCGGGATCCACCCGGCACGCCCACCACGGGCGACGCTCTGCCCACCAGGGGGCGATGCTCTGCCCCTCCGGGGCGTCGCTCTGCCGCGACCAGAGTCACTCTAGCGCCTGGGGAAGAGGCCGAGGAGCCATCCCCAGTGCCCGGGCCATCTTTGCTCCAATGGAGCCTTGGCTGTGGGAGGGGAAAAGAGAGACAGAGAGGAAGGAGGGGGTGGGGGTGGAGAAGCAAATGGGCGCTTCTCCTATGTGCCCTGGCCGGGAATCGAACCCGGGTCCCCCGCACACCAGGCCGATGCTCTACTGCTGAGCCAACCAGCCAGGGCCTCATCCCACTGTTCTTTAGTGCACTCAAACAGACCCCTCACTGCACCTCCAACCCAATCTTGTAGAGACAGAGCAAGGTGCACAGACACTTGAGCACACACGTCAGGCTCTCCAGAGACTGTCACATAGATGCTTCAAGCACAGACATGCTCACACGAATACACCCAGCTTCCCTAAGGATGCATACACCCATGGAGCTGACCCAACCATGTGTAAGGGGCAGGACACACACATGCACTTGACAAAAGTGCTGAAATTTTCCACTTGGGTCCCAAAAAGCAGGTAGCCGAGCTGGGCGTAGGCAAAGAAAATGATGAAGAACATGACAGCGAAGCCCAGGATGTCCTTGGTGCAGCGGGCCAGCGTGGAGGAGAGCTGGGTCATGGTTTTGTTGAAGCTGATGTTCTTGAATATCTGGAAGGGCCATGTTGAACGAAGCAATTAAGGAAGAAAAAAGAAAACCTTTAAATAGTCCACTCCAATGGTCCTGACCAGTTCGCTCAGCAGTAGAGCGTTGGCCCAGTGTGTGGAAATCCCCGGTTGGATTCCCATCCATTACACACAGGAGAAGTGCCCATCTGCTTCTCCACTGTTCCCTCTCTCCTTTCTATCTGTCTCATCCCCTCCCGCAGCCAAGGCTCCATTGGAGCAAAGTTGGCCCGGGCGCTGAGACTGGCTCCATGGCCTCCAACTCAGGCACTAGAATGACTCCGATTGCAGCGGAGCAATGCCTCAGAGGGGCTGAGCATCGCCCCCTGGTGGGCATGCCGGGTGGATCCCAGTCAGGCACATGCGGGAGCCTGTCTGTCTGCCTCTCCCCCACTTCTCACTTCGGAAAATTACAATAAAATTACAATAAATAAATAAATAATAAATAAATAATCCACTCCAGGGGACGATGGAGGCCTCAGGAGTTGCCAAACCAGACAGGGAGAACAAAACAAGTATTGAGGAAGGGAGAATGAGTGACCTGAGGTGAAACTGGGAGGGAGGAGCCCCAGGGTACCTTGATCCAGGCAAAGAAGAGGTTAACAGCGTTCCTGTTGTTGTACTGTGTCTGCCAGAAGGCGAGGAACTCGAAGTCAGCATAAGTGTTTGGTTGCTGCAGGAGCTTCCCCATCAGCCGATTCACCTCAAGGGTCCGGAATATGTGGAAGCCCACAGCCACAATGGAGAACTGTCATCACAGGGGTAAGGGTGTCAGAGAAGTCAAGGGAATCTCAAGGCGAGTTCAACGATGAAGTCACAAGGTAGGTAGGACAGATGGGAAACAAAACATCCTTCGCTGCTGAGTTGTGGCTATGCCAAGGTCAAAAGTGGATAGGGTTATTGGGGAATGCCTTAAAGACCAAGAGAAGTTCTAGGCCCAGTGGTAAATATCTAGGTTGTAAAGGGCCACAGAGAACTGGAGCCAAGTAGTGTCATTTCCCCCACCACTTCCCAGCCCTGGGTCAGGAAATTGATGTGTCCTGTAAATAAGAAGGAGATAAAGATGAAGTGACATAATATCTTAATACAAGAGAAAAGGCAGGAGTGTCAAGGGGATAGACCATAAAGGTAAGAGACAGAAGAGGAACAGAGTATCAAGTACATAAAAAGGAACAGGGCCTGGATCACTGCCTAGAGCAAGGGTCCCCAAACTACGGCCCACGGGCAACATGCAGCCCCCTGAGGCCATTTATCTGGCCCTCACAGCACTTCCGGAAGGGGCACCTCTTTCATTGGTGGTCAGTGAGAGGAGCATAGTTCCCATTGAAATACTGGTCAGTTTGTTGATTTAAATTTACTTGTTCTTTATTTTAAATATTGTATTTGTTCCTGTTTTGTTTTTTTTTTACTTTAAAATAAGATATGTGCAGTGTGCATAGGGATTTGTTCATAGCTTTTTTTATAGTCCAGCCCTCCAATGGTCTGAAGGACAGTGAACTGGCCCCCTGTGTAAAAAGTTTGGGGACCCCTGGCCTAGAGGAAGAAGGGATGTGGGAGACAGGGCATTCCCAGGACTGAGCCACGGGAATATCAGCTGCTTGCTCAGAGAACTGTTACCCAGAGATTTGACCAGAAGTTGTCAGGAAGACTTGGGACTCCAAAAGGAATAACTCAGAGCCCCTATCAGGGTGGATCCCCCATCTCCTTCCACTATGTCTTAAGTCCAAGATATCTGTTCCTCACCAAGATGACCACCAGGTCCAGAACGTTCCAGATGCTGCTGAAGTAGCGAAGCTGGTGGATGTGGAGCTCTAGGAGCTCCTCCACCACATAGTAGAAGATGAATATGCAGAAGATAATCTCACAGCCAACAATAAAGAAGTCCCAGTTGCTGAGATAGCGGATCAGCTTAACTGTGCGGATTTGCCAGGATGGGATGGCACCTCCTGCAGCTGGAAACTCCACTACCAGTCTGTGGGAGGAGGGAAGGTGTCTGGTGGGTGGGTGGGGGAGCCTGGGCTGGGACAGTTCCTCCTTCCCCTTTCCTCCCCATCCCCACCACAGGGAATATGTTGAAGGAAGGATCTCAAGCAGAGGAGAAGGGAACCAGGAACTATGGATGGAGGGTTACAGTAGGGAAAGTAGACCCACCTCAAAACACAGAAAAGATTGATGTTGGCATTGTAGACTGAGAAGTCAATGAAGACCACCCGAGTGCCCCTGTCTAGCTACAGGCCCTCTTGAAGTTCCCAGAGTGCCTCTGCACTGCCCTGTCAGGATCCCGGAAGGTCCAATAGTAACCGCCTCCACTGTAGCTTGTGAGCTGGCCCCAGTGAGAGGAACTCCCCAGCTCATCCTCTGAGTGGTATGTCCACTTGCCAAGGAAGAAGCCATCCAAGCAGAAGTCTGAGCCAACCTAAAACTGATCTCCCCGGGCATTGGCAATATCTGATGATTATCTGGGCTTTACCGTTTCACGTATACGTATTATATATACATACCGCATTTATGTACATTTCACGTATATTGTCTTGTTTGATGTTAACAACTGTTTGAGATTTGAAGTGTGAACAGTATCCACAATTTGAAAATAAGGAAACCAAGACTCAGAGATGTCTTGAGATTATCCAGCTAGTTAGGAGCTGAAATGAAATTTAAATGTCAATCTCCTAATTTTTCATGATGTCAGCCAAAACTATGGATGAAAAATCCAAGCCCCGCTTTTGACCCCTGCCTGAGTGGTCCCCATAAAGGAAAGCACCTGGCCCGTATAATCCAGTAAAGATCCTTTCTGTCCTTGTGATTGTGCACTTGGATGCATAACCCCACGACTGTTCTGATTACAAACTTTCTGCCTTGGACTCTTATTTCCTTCCCTGCCTTTCCTGTCCTAGCCATCCCCCCTTCTTCCCGAACTCGACCCCCTGCTACGCTCCCTATCAGCTCCCAGGGTCAGACTTCCAACCATGACTCACAGGGCAGCCAGTGCTTCGTCAATTCCCCATGCCCAGAGGGACTTCTGGGCAAGAAGAAGTGCTGTCTCTGGCAGGCCTACCTCCAGAGTAGGGCAAATGTCACTGTGACCTGTGTCTGGAAACAAGTCCAGAGGCTTGCTGTAGCCTTCCTGTTCCTGACTGATCCAGACCAAGGTCTCCAAACAGTCACATCTGGGACTCAGAGAGATGTCCTCATTTCCCCGGAGTGCTCCAAAGCCCTACCTCTGCTTCTCCTGAAGGCTCTGGGGAAGTGGTTTCCAACCCTGGGGATGGTGTCAGGCTCAGAGGGGCACCCTCTAACACTGGTGGGGGGACTCACTCACTCGGTGCCATTGAGGGGCCCAAAGGGGAGCTGCTCTTCATTGTCCAGAGAGTAAACGTCATAGCAGCTCAAAATGCCCTCGCGGAAGTCCTTGTGTACCACGCAGGAGTCATTGTGGACCCTCAGCTGCCGCAGCCTTGGAACCCCCAGGAGCAGGTTTTCATAGTAGATGAAAGAGTGGGAGCCACGACCTAGGCTCTGGTTATTGTACCATTTGGTCCAAAACAAACTGTTCAGCAGTGGGCCCTGGGCAAACTAGACCACAAGCAGGGTCTGACCCAGCCTCATCCCGACTCCTACCCTTAGAATCACCTTTGCCCTCACTCCCCAACTTCCCAGCTGACCCAATGAACCTTGACCAGATCTTCATCTAATGTGGCCTTGTACTTTTTTTAAAATGTATTTAGAAGTTCAGCCTTACCTCTGACTTCCAATACTAGTCTAACTACTGGCTTGACACCTTGATCATCATCATCTCTCCGCTGCCTCCACCGTAACTCTAGTCTGACTCATTCATTCTTTTTGACCTTCTGACAGCCTGATCCTGGAATGACCTAGTTTTTGGATATGGCCTCAATCCACTGAATGACATGCCTGAACTCTGGCCTGTGGTCTCATCCCTTAAGCCAGTGGTTCTCAAAGTGCGCCCTGGAAGATTTTGTTGTATTTATTTCATTTAATTACCATAAAAGCACGCTTGGACTTTATATATTTTTCTTTAATATTTGATCTAATTATTATAACATATTTCTCAGAAATTTGTATATAGTGCACCTACAATTATTTGTAGAATTTTAAATGTTTGAGAACCACTGCCTTAAGACATTGAGAGGGGTAGGGAGAGAGGAGGTAGAGGTACCGCATACTCACATCCCAGAAGTCTGCCACGCTGCTGATGGCCTGGAGGGAGACTCTGGTGTCCAATGGGTGTATAAGAAGAGCTCAGACATCACTTTGGTGTAGTAATAGGCACTGGAGCTTGTCATTCCGTAGGTCACTAGAAACCAGATGAAGAGACTGTTCTGCTCACTGTTCCCACCTCCATTCTCCATAAAACAAACAAAACAGGAAATCCCATTGCCCTGGGGCCAGAGATGCTACCTAGATGGGAGAGCATTGGCCTCAACCCCCCGAGTTGACCGGGGAGGCTGATGGTGGCACTGGGAAAACCAGAGATCCTTTAAGGAAGAGTAGTGGCTACAAGGTCTCTTCCGTTCCTCCCACCTCACCTCAGAAAGACTGAACTCCACTCAGTAATTGTCTCTTGACATTGCCATTCTGAAAATTCACTTTTCCTTTCTGAACAGCTTAACCTCTTAATTCTTATTCCTGAGAGACAGGAAACTTTTACCTTCTGCACCAGGTAGTGCTTCCTGTTATCTGTCTTATATTTATTCCCCTGGGGAAAGTGCCTCCAAATTCTAGAGTACTCCAAGGCGATGGCCAGACAACTGACAGTAGAGACGTGGCCTCCTGGACCCTGGAGTCAATGACTGCAGCCATAGGAGTAAGAGGTAAGCACGGTACCGTTGGCCCAGTGCATCCTGATGGGCACAGTTGTTTCCGAAGAGAGGAACTCAGAGCATCCCAAGATAAAAGAAGACCTGGCCTTTGCCCTGAAGAACCGGGTCTTCCTCAACCACGCTGAGACAGACACCCAATCTAAAGTACGGCTGTCAAGGGAAGGTGTAAGTTTTTGCAAAGTATAAGTCATTTATATATATTATAGTTTGTCCCTCAATTTATATTTATGTGATGTTTCCTTGTGTTTAAATTCAGGTTATGCCTGACCAGGCGGTGGTGCAGTGGATAGAGCGTTGGACTGGGATGCAGAGGACCCAGGTTCAAGACCCCGAGGTCGCCAGCTTGAGCGTGGGCTCATCTGGTTTGAGCAAAAGCTCACCAGCTTGGACCCAAGTTCGCTGGCTCGAGCAAGGGGTTACTCGGTCTGCTGAAGGCCCGCGGTCAAGGCACGTATAAGAAAGCAGTCAATGAACAACTAAGGTGTTGCAATGTGCAACAAAAAGCTAATGATTGATGCTTCTCATCTCTCCATTCCTGTCTGTCTGTCCCTGTCTATCCCTCTCTCCGACTCTCTCACTGTCTCTGTGAAGAAAAAAAAAATTCAGGTTATGGGGTCTCAAACTCGGCCTGTGGGCCGCATGCGGCCCGCCCACCAATTTTGTGCAGCCCGCAGACTGGCCCGCAGACTAATCCACGAAGTTTGATTAGTCTGCAGGCCGCACAAAATTGGTGGGCGGGCCGCATGCGGCCCGTGGGCCGCGAGTTTGAGACCCCTGTAAGAATACCAAAGGCATATATTTAATGTTAACTTGAATTCCTGTTAAGGCGGTATCTTTCAGCTTTTTTCAATGTAAAATTATTTTTCTTTTTGTAATTAATACATAGTTTGTGGGAAGATACTTTGTAAATATTGTTACTCATCAACCTTCAACCTAATAGTTTTAGCATCCATTAATGACTTTTGATTGATTATTATTATGGGCATAAAATTGTGATTTGTTCATCCCATCATTTTGTCTGCATTTATTAAAAGAGCTTTCCTTTCTTCCTTGTTTATTCATTCATTTATGTATGTCAGTATAAACTCATGGATTCTTATTTTCTGCACTTTATAGTTTGCTAATGTTATGATTTATTTTATTACCAAATGTTTTAGCTAGGTCATAGAAAACCAAAAAAAGACTAAAGAATTGTTGTAGATTAAAAGAGGGTAAAGAGCCTGACCTGTGGTGGCACAGTGGATAAGGCATCAACCTGGAACATTGGTCGCCAGTTCGAAGCCCTGGGCTTGCCCGGTCCGGGCATATATGGGAGTTGATGCTTCCTGCTCTTCCCTCCTTCTGTCTCTTTCATAAGCTTTCTCTCTCTCTCTCTCTAAAATGAATAAATAAAATCTTTAAAAAAATTTTTTTTAAAAAGAGGGTAAAGAAACATGAAAAGTAAATGCAATATGTGCATTTAGTTAAAATTATATCCTAGGTTGTGTGTGTGTGTGTGTGTATTTTGCTATAAAAACTACTAGTAAAATAATTGGTGAAATTGTAATAAGGTATGATTATTAGATGATAGTACTGAATCAATGATAATTTTCTGACTTTGATTTTAAAAAAGTCCTTGCCTGACTAGGTGGTGGGGCAGTAGATAGAGCATCGGACTGGGACGTGGATGGCCCAGGTTCAAAACCCCAAGGTAGCCGGCTTGAGTGTGGGCTCACCAGCTTGAGCACAGGGTGGCTGGCTTGAGCCCAGGATTGCTGGCTTGAGCAAGAGGTCACTTGCTCTGCTATAGTATCCCCCTTCCCCTCAAGTCAAGGCACATATGAACAACTCAGGTGCCGCAAGGAAGAATTGCTGCTTCTCATCTCTCTCCCTTCCTGTCTGTCTGTCCCTGTCAGTCCTTCTCTCTGTTGCTTTCTCTGTCTCTGTCACACAAACACACACACACACACCCTTGTTTTCAGAAAATATACGTTAAAGTATAGGAGTAATGGAAATTTTGTCTGCAATTGACTCTCAAACAGTTGTATGGGTGTAGATAGAGATAGAATGATAAAGGAAGAGCAAGCATGGTAAATAGCTCATATTTGGAAAATCTGGGTGAATGTCCTATTTAAGAATTCTTTGTATTACCCTTGCAACTTTTCTTTAAGTCTTTAATTACATCAAAAAAAGTTTAAGTAGGGTTTGTTGGCCTCTTATGAGCAATTCCCTTCAAGATTTTTTCTTTTTTTTTTTTGCTTCTGTTCACTTACTCATTAACTCAGTTCTGACACACCTTTTGGGAAAAACTGGCGAGTTTTAACAGTAATTAGGTTGATAGCATATCCAAGTCTTAAATGTTGAAGAACTCCTGAGTATGCAATTACCTCTTCTCAAACTTTTTTAGAAAACCAATTAATTTAGCCTAATTAGATCAGCCCTATTAGGCTACAGATTGAGTATCAAAATGGAAACCAGTCCAGCTGTGCACAAACATGAAACCAGAGCTGAGAGCTCGCATCAAACAGGCAATTGTTCAACACCAAGACAGCAGAGGTCTTTTCTCCAGTCCAGAGGAGCTCGTCAGATTCAGCAGCTGGTAGAGCATGGCCCTGTGAAGAGGTCTGCCTCACAGTTCTGAAGGCAGAGTTGGCCTTACTCCATTGTAAGATTGAGAATTAGATTTTAGGCTCTGGCCGGTTGGCTCAGTGGTAGAGCATCGGCCTGGCGTGCGGGGGACCCGGGTTCGATTCCCGGCCAGGGCACACAGGAGAAGCGCCCATCTGCTTTTCCACCCCTCCCCTTTCCTTCTTCTCTGTCTCTCTCTTCCCCTCCTGCAGCGAGGCTCCATTGGAGCAAGGATGGCCCGGGCGCTGGGGATGGCTCCTTGGCCTCTGCCCCAGGCGCTAGAGTGGCTCTGGTCGCGGCAGAGCGACGCCCCAGAGGGGCAGAGCATCGCCCCCTGGTGGGCGTGCCGGGTGGATCCCGGTGGGGCGCATGCGGAGTCTGTCTGACTGTCTCTCCCCATTTCTAGCTTCAGAAAAATACAAAAAAAAAAAAAAAGAGAGAGAGAATTAGATTTTAAAAGTTATCCTTTTGGTCACAACTATTAAATAAGGACTTATACTACACTGAAGAAAAAATACCAAAGGATCGGGAACTACTTTTAGTTTGTTTATGAACTTGGTGTCTAATGCTCTGTCTGAAGTGTGCCACAGTGCTCATGTGGGAGTATGCATACATGCTTGTTTTGCAACGAAAGTACGGTTTTGCCTGTATGGTACTTTTTTTTATTGTTGTTAATAAACTGCACTACCTCCCTCCCAAAAAAGAATTTTCCTTTTCAAACCTTGGACTATATTTTTCTCCCAACACCCCATCTGGAAAGGGAATGATTTGGGATGGACTGGAGCTTATCCATAATTTGGAGGAAAGAGAGGTTGATATGGGCCTCAGATTAGACACAAGTAGCATTATACTTTTCCAGGGGGGAAATCAGAGAAGAAAGAATCTTGTTACTTCACATTTCCTCATTCCATTCAATGAAGTCCAAGAAACAACTGTACTTCTCTTTAACCCAAATCTGTGATCACCTATCTTAAGTATATGAAAGACTCAGACTCAATTTTTCTAGATCTGAAAAATGGGCTGGAATATTTTTTTCTGTCTGCTGAGAGCCCATTTCATTAACCCAGAGCTGATGGTCAGTGAGCTGAACTTCTCCTACGGACAGGCCGATTAAAGTGTTGCACCTTCTGGATGGCCACTAGGTGGCACTCATTGCCATATCTTTTTCATTTCTCTAATTCAAATCTGTTACCAGTCAGAATTAATATTGCTCTGAACTGGCTGTCAGCCCTCTCTGGAGGCATAACATCTCTGATTATTTTCTAAGACAGTAAAAACAATGGCTTCTGAGAAAAATGGTTTCACCTGGTCAAATGCTTACGAACACTCAGAACACCTATTCCATGTTGAACATACCTATTTTATTTAATCCTACAGTAACCCTGTTATCAGAAACTACATATTATCATCATTCTCATTTACCAGTCTCAGAGAACTGAACTTCCTGACCACTTGTGCTTTCAATTATGAAACAGACCACTCACAGATGTCCTTTTCACCTCTGAGAATGTCAGCAAGGGGCTGAGGAGGGAGTTCCTACCTTCCTGGCTCCTTCCATTAAGATCCAGTGAAGGAGGCCCTGGCCGGTTGGCTTAGCGGTAGAGCATCGGCCTGGCGTGCGGGGGACCCGGGTTCGATTCCCGGCCAGGGCACATAGGAGAAGCGCCCATCTGCTTCTCCACCCCTCTCCCCCTTCCCCTTCCCCTCTCCTCCCTCTCTGTCTCTTTCTTCCCCTCCCGCAGCCAAGGCTCCATTGGAGCAAAGATGGCCCGGGCGCTGGGGATGGCTCCTTGGCCTCTGCCCCAGGCGCTAGAGTGGCTCTGGTCTCGGCAGAGCGACGCCCCGGAGGGGCAGAGCATCGCCCCCTGGTGGGAAGAGCATCGCCCCCTGGAGGGCAGAGCATCGCCCCTGGTGGGCGCGCCGGGTGGATGGATCCCGGTCGGGCGCATGCGGGAGTCTGTCTGACTGTCTCTCCCCATTTCCAGCTTAAGAAAAGTACCAAAAAAAAAAAGAAAAAAAAAAAAAAAAGGATCCAGTGAAAGAGTGAAATTGCTGTGTGTTTCAAAATGGGACACTAGACCAGAGAATGGGAACTGGAAGGAGTTAGGATTTTAGTCAGCATGTCAGTCATTACTACCTTTTTTTTTTCTTTTTAATGTGTTGAGGACCTCATTCCAGGAAATTTTCAGACACTAGACAATGACTGTATGAGGATGGTATGAAGGAGATTCAGAGACCAGGTGATGATTTCACCAGCCAATACAGAGTATCTGATTTTTTTCTTCTCCTGGACAGAAATTAAGTTCTCTTAGACCAGGAGTCAGGAACCTTTTTGGCTGAGAGAGCCATGAACGCCACATATTTTAAAACGTAATTCCGTGAGAGCCATACAACGACCCGTGTACGTTATGCATTATCCAATAAAAAATTTGGTGTTGTCTCGGAGGACAGCTGTGATTGGCTCCAGCCACCTGCAACCATGAACATGAGTGGTAGGAAATGAATGGATTGTAATACATGAGAATGTTTTATAGTTTTAACATTTTTTAAAAAAAGATTTGTCTGCGAGCCAGATGCAGCCATCAAAAGAGCCACATCTGACTCGCGAGTCATAGGTTTCTGACCCCTGTCCTAGACATACCATTTCATGTCTTTTAACCTTGGCCTCAGATCATATTCACTGTTGCTGAATAATAATGATAACCATCATTTATTAATACTTATTGTTCACCAGTCTTTGCATACATTGTCTCCCATAATGCTGAAAAATAACCTCATAAGGTAAAAACTACTATTTGCATTTTATGCAGATAACTGAGATACAGAATGTTATTAGATAACTTGTCTAAGGATCATATAGCAAGCAAGTTCTACTTGATTTCAAACTCAGGTCTGCTTTACTTCAAAGATCATGAATTCGGTCACCGCTCCACATTACATTAATATATCACTTCATCATTCAAAATCTTTCTAATTAGGGACTCTGACTCTCCTTCAAAAAAGTCAATCCAAATGGTTAGTATTATGCAAGTTTATAAGGAGTTCTTATAAGAAAACTCTATTTGAAGAGTTTAATATTTGAATTGCAAAAGCACCTGGTAAACTCAAAAGATTATCATCTTAAAAGAAGCTTCAGGCCTTGGCCAGTTGGCTCAGCAGTAGAGTGTTGGCCCAGCTCCACCCAGCATGTGGATGTCCCAGGTTCAATTACCAGTCAAGGCACACAGGAGAAGTGACTATCTGCTTCTCCGCCCTTCCCCGTCCCCCGTCTCTCTTTCCTTCCTGCAGCCATGGCTCGATTGGTTCTAGCACATCAACCCTGGATGCTGAGGATGGATCTGTGGAGCATCTGCCTCAAGCACAAAAAATAGTTTAGTTCTGAGAATAGTCCTAGATGGGCAGAGCATCTGCCCCACACAGGGATTGTCAGGTGGATCCTGGTCTGGGCACACGTGGGATTTGGTCTATCTCCCATCCTCTAACTTGGAAAGAGGAAATGAAAAAAGAATAATAAGCAGATACAGATGAATACCAAAAAAGAAAAAAAACATATATGCACAAAAATGTTACCTAGGTTATTTATAATATCAAAAAATAACAAATAACAATCTAAATGTCCTATAGAGAGGCAATAGTTAAGTAAATTATATCATTGAGCCCCTTAATGGAGTATAATACAGCCATTGAAATGGTAATAAAACAATGCAAAATTGTTTCAATACTATCATTACAATAATGATTAAATACTTTTTAAAAAATACTAAGTGTAAAAAATGAAGGTAAGCCTGACCTGCGGTGGCGCAGTGGATAAAGCGTCAACCTGGAAATGCTGAGGTCGCTGGTTCAAAACCCTGGGCTTGCCTGGTCAAGGCACATATGGGAGTTGATGCTTCCAGCTCCTCCCCCCTCCTCTCTCTCTGTCTCTCCTCTCTTTCTCTCTCTCTCTCTTCTCTAAAATGAATAAATAAAAATTGAAAAAAAAATGAAGGTAAAACGAACATTTTTATGAATGACTAGTATAATAGGTAGATTTTATTTCTCTTTATTCCTATGGAGTTCAATTAATTCTATAATAATAATATATAATAAAATAATTTTAAAATCTTTCTACCTATTTGTTTCCAACTTACAGGCTTAAATTTCCAGGTGCTGGATGCTGTACTGAACTTTGTGACTGCTTCCCTAAGATCCTCTCTTAGTTAATCCCGTGATTTTATTTGAGGTGTCACACCTGTCTGAATCATCTCACCTATGTTGCTAGAAGCTGAATCCAAGTCTGGCTCTAGGACTCAACAGAAAGCTTAAACCTAAACTAATCCACAAATGCAACCTCCCTTGGCAATTTCACGTATGTAACCCATTTCAGACCAAGGAGTCATAAAGGCAGATATCTGGAAGCTTTTAGAATCTTTTCTCTCATATTAATATGAATGAGAAAGCCCCAGAGGATCAGCCTTTGGGTGAAGGTAATAATGAAGTTGGTAGAACTGAATAACAGAAACAGATGGGTCTTTGATGATATCTTTAAGCCATTGGATTGATCAACTCTGAGCCCTGTCCTTCTTTAACTTTCCTTACCTAGACCAGTAATTTTCAACCTTTTTCATCTCATGGCACACATACACTAAGTACTAAAATTCTGCAGTACAACAAAAAATAGATTTTTTTGTCAATCAGACAAAAAAAATAAGTATAATTTATATTCATTCGCACTCCATGGCTATTGTTATGTTGACTGTTGTCATTCTATTTTTTTTTAAGATTCTATTTATTGATTTTACAGAGAGAGGAGGGGAGGTTGGAGTAAGAAGTAGCGACTCATTATTACTTCACTTTAGTTGCTGTTTAATTAATTGCTTGTCGTATGTGCCTTGACCGGGCAAGCCCAGGGTTTCAAACCAGAGACCTCAGCATTCCAGGTCAATGATTTATCCACTGTGCCACCATAGGTCAGGCAACTGTTGTCATTTTCTATTTGGCAATCTAAGGGAAAAGAGGTCAGAGTCCTTGACTAGATAGTCAGGTATGCCATGTTTTAAAAATTCTTGTGGCACACTGGTTGAAAATAGCCGACCTAGACAGTAAATCCCATTATAATTTAAGCCAGTTTTTATTGAATTTTACTTCATTGTAATATGGTTTTTATTTATATGGAAACCATGACATTTTTTAAAAGATTACATTATTTCTGAGGAAAATGGAGCTAGAAAGGCTTCTGCTAACTGCCTGAACATCTCTAGAGAAGGGTGGATAACTTCAGCATATGTGTGCCAAAGTCTACATTAATTAAAATACATTATTGCCCTATATTACAAGGAGCTTGGTGACCAAGGCAATGGTGATAATATTATATAACAATACCTACCATTAATTCCTCAAGGCTCATCGAGCTTTATTTCTGGGTAAAGCAGATCTCTAGAATATAATGAAATTATATTCTAGAGCAGGGGTCCCCAAACTACGGCCTGCGGGCCACATGTGGCCCCCTGAGGCCATTTATCCGGCCTCTGCCGCACTTCCGGAAGGGGTACCTCTTTCATTGGTGGTCAGTGAGAGACGCAAAGCATGGCATCGCTCACATACAGTACTACTTCCAGCGACGTGGGATGCACGCCTCACAGCTCCGGAAGCACGTCACATCACTTGTTACATCTAGCAGTGACAAATATGGAACCGGACATTGACCATCTCATTAGCGAAAAGCAGGCCCATAGTTCCCATTGAAATACTGGTCAGTTTATTGATTTAAATTTACTTGTTCTTTACTTTAAATATTGTATTTGTTCCTGTTTTGTTTTTTTACTTTAAAATAAGATATGTGCAGTGTGCATAGGGATTTGTTCATAGTTTTTTTTAAAGTCTGGCCCTCCAATGGTCTAAGGGACAGTGAACTGGCCCCCTGTGTAAAAAGTTTGGGGACCCCTGTTCTAGAGTATATATATATACACACACACACATCCATACATATGCGGCTAGGTATGTATATGTGTGTGTGTTAATAAACATTTATATATGTATATATACATACATATATATCCTTACTGCTAAAAATTGCCCTTATAGAATAAGGATTTAATATCGATTTTAAGAGAGGCAGCTATAAGAAACAATAAAAAAAACTTGCTTTAATTTTTAACATTGCTTTATTCATTGTGATGTTTCATGTCTCTTACATAAAATCCAAGGCCAAGTCTTCCCAGAGTTACCACCTCTGTATTAACTTGTATGCTTTCTTACTCAACAAGGAGAACTATACAGTCTGTGTTTTCTTCTTTGCTTTGGTTGCAAGGAACTCAGGCTTTGTTCTCACTGGCAATACTTCTGTTTATCTTAAGCTTTCCAGTATCAGTTATCTTCCTGCATTATCTCTTTCCACTTCTTTTGCTGTGCTTTTTCACTGTAGTTTTAATGGGTTATATTTTATTGTGCTTTTTAATGTAAGTTGGCTCAGATCCCTTTTAGACATAGGTGTGGTATAAATATACTGGTCACAAACATTTGGGGATATTTCAAAATGAATATGAAGCAATAAAAAAACATTTGATTTTTTAAAATTAAACAAGAACATCAGAAAAGCAAACGATAAGTCAAAGAAAGTTGCTTGATTATGCTTTTGAATACAAAAGGCTGAAGTACTGTAATATCTGCACATTCCCTGATCCCCTAATTTTTGTTTTTAAAAGGTATGACTATAATAGTTATTACAGGAGGTCCTCAGGTTAGGACAGTCTTGACGTACTACATTTTGAGTTTATAATGCTCATTCCCATAAAAACTTTAAAAAATTGAGATATGAGTGTTTCCGCTTATGCTGTCAGCCTTGTTCTTATGAACTATGTGGGCGAACTAGTTTGGTTGTGCACAGCAGAAGAATAAGCAGTAACCCAACATATAAGTGAGGGAGTTGACATCCTCTAGTTTGCTTACCTACGCCATTTTGGACTGTTAAAAGCGCAAGTGTTCTGTTTGTGTTAGGTTAGGGAAGTGGTTCTTAAAGTGTGCGCAGGGTGCACTGGTGCACCCTAGAAGATTTCCTGGTGCGCCTTATGGTATTCCAGAGAAATAAGTGCCTGTTGGGGACCAAAAAACCAATAGGGTTTTTGGAGTTTAGATTTTTGGGGGACAGAGGTGTGGGTAATTAGCTGTAAGCTGACAATCTTGCCGAAACTCCCACCTCACGTGCCTGATTAGGTTGCAAAAGGCTGTTCAGCTGTGGTACTGGATTGTTTACAGTCCAGTGTTTTTCAGCCAGTGTGCCAAGGCACACTAGTGTGCCGTGAGACATGGTCAGGTGTGAGTATAAATACATTTAGAAAGTATATTATTAACTATATGTATAATATGTACTGTGTTAGAGTGTCATTTTGTGTCATTTTGGTAGGTGGTGTGCCCCAGGATTTTGTAAATGTAAAAAATGTGCCACGGCTCAAAAAAGGTTGAAAATCACTGGTTTACACTACCCCCATGTTCCCCGGAAAGACTGTAGACAAGTTTCTTCTATCCTTTGTTTGGTGTAAAGTTAAGATGATATGTATGGTGGGGGTTTTCTGCACTCAACACAATTAAGAGTAAAAAGAGAGGAATTCTTCAATGTATTGACAAGGAAATGAGAGTTTGCCTTTCAAATATATGCCCAAGCATTGAAGAAATCGCTAAGACATATCAGGCTCATGTTTCTCATAAACACAAGAATGAAAAAACTTAACACATTTGTGCTAGGACCTGCTGAATTTACTAAATCTTACTAAGAATGTATCTATATAGCCTGACCTGTGGTGGCGCAGTGGATAAAGCATTGACCTGGAAATGCTGAGGTCGCCGGTTCAAAACCCTGAGTTTGCCTGGTCAAGGCACATATGGGAGTTGATGCTTCCAGCTCCTCCCCCCTTCTCTCTCTCTTCTTTCTCTCTCTTTCTCTCTCTCTCCTCTCTAAAAATGAATAAATAAAATTAAAAAAAGAATGTATCTCTATATATATATAAAAAAATAACTTTTTGTCATTTTTAATTTTTAACCCATCTTTTTATGAATTCTAAAAAGTATAACTCAAAAAATGTAACATAAAAATGTTTTTTGGCCCTGGCTGGTTGGCTCAGTGGTAGAGCATCGGCCTGGCGTGCAAGGGGTCCCAGGTTCGATTCCCGGCCAGGGCACACAGGAGAAGCGCCCATCTGCTTCTCCACCCCTCCCCCTCTCCTTCCTCTCTGTCTCTCTCTTCCCCTCCCGCATCGAGGCTCTATTGGAGCAAAGATGGCCCGGGCGCTGGGGATGGCTCCTTGGCCTCTGCCCCAGGCACTCGAGTGGCTCTGGTCGCAACAGAGCGATGCCCCGGAGGGGCAAAGCGTCGCCCCCTGGTGGGCATGCCGGGTGGATCCCGGTCGGGCACATGCGGGAGTCTGTCTGACTGTCTCTCCCCGTTTCCAGCTTCGGAAAAATACAAAAAAAAAAAAAAAAAAAAAAAAAAAAAAAAAATGTTTTTTAATGTCAGAATAAATTTAATTTTGTCATATTTATTTTGTTTAATTACCATAAAAACACGCTTGGACTTGATATTTTTTTCTTTAATATTTAACTTAATTATTATAACATATTTCTCAGAAATTTGTAATTGAGCCTATAATTATCTGTAGATTTTAAATGCGCCTGACTTCAAAAAGTTTGAGAACCACTGGGTTAGGGTATGTTTCAACTTACACCAAAATTTGGGTTACATCACTGTCATAGGAACGGAACTGTGTCATAACCTGAGGACACCCCTGTATTAATTATCATCATCGTGAGCTTGGATAATAACCTGACTTTATCCATTCCAATGTTTATATAGTAAGGATTAAATATTGAACTGCTGGAAGACCCTCCCAGATCAGATCATTAACAAGAAGTCAGCAGTTGCTTTGTGCCTCTCTTTTTGTTATTCAGGCCAGTGTATGTTACCGAGCCCCTTCCTTGTTCCTAATTACTATTTCATAGAGTGTAGCAGTTCTTTTCTAACAGCACTTTCCCTAGTCAGGAATGAGATTTCTTCTCCCAACTAATTGACAAAGAACCCTAAAGAGGCAGGCAGGATGCTTCTGCCAGCGAGTATGTATATAATTCCTTCATGTGTCTACACTATTCCTGGGATGGAAACTCTGTGCCTTCAAGTTTTTGCCACTCAGAAGCCAATTGCTCCTTCCTAAACTGGACAGCTCTAAGAAAGAGGATTGAGAATGATTCTTTAGAAACCTGGGGGCATTTTTAACCCCAGTCCTGACAGTCATTCTGTGAATAGAACTTGCATTGTTCCACCAATCCTCCAATTATTGAAGAGTTCAAAGTTCCTTGGGCCTTACCAGTTCTATTAGTTTACCCTGTAGCTCTTCTTTTTTTTTTTTTAAATTTTTATTTATTTTTATTTTTAGTTTTTTTTTTACAGGGACAGAGAGAGTCAGATAGAGGGATAGATAGGGACAGACAGGCAGGAACGGAGAGAGATGAGAAGCATCAATCATCAGTTTTTCCTTGCAACAAGGTAGTTGTTCATTGATTGCTTTCTCATATGTGCCATGACCGTGGGCCTTCAGCAGACTGAGTAACCCCTGGCTTGAGCCAGTGACTTTGGGTCCATGCTAGTGAGCTTTTTTTTTGCTCAAGCCAGATGAGCCCGCGCTCAAGCTGGCAACCCCCGGGTCTCGAACCTGGGTCCTTCTGCATCCCAGTCTGACGCTCTATCCACTGCGCCACCGCCTGGTCAGGCCCTGTAGCTCTTCTGATGGCCTCTTCCTGAGCCCCTCTTAACACCTGGCTTGCTGAGAAATTCTCTGAAAACATCTCTATTTCTTGGCATATAATCCAGTTTGGCTTCAGTCATAAATAATCTGGGTAGGAAAAGAAGTTTTATAGATATCTAGACAGAATTATTCTACTTCTAGTTAAATAAAATACAACGCCCTGAAACTGCCTCTTCTTATGTCTCCCCAAACGCCTCTGATATTAGTTTCACAATAGCTTAGCTAAACACTTTAATGCCCACTCCTAATGGAAGAGAATCAGGCCCATCAGCTTCCCTGATGATTTTGTTTCAGGGAACTTTTAACTGCCTTAATTATTCTGAGTTCCATTAATTTTTGCAGCTCCCATTCCAAACAATGGAGAAGATTTCTTACCCCTCTATTTGGCATAGACTACTAGTTATTCCCCCATACATTTTCTTTCATTTCTATACAATAATGTCATTTTATTGAAGGGCATATTTCTGCCCGATTAAACCCCACATCACCCAACTTCCTTTGCAGCTAGGTATAGTGACTCTGAGTAAATTCTGACCAATGAAATATGAGTGCTTCCACTTACAAGTTCTCTTTATGTCCTTAAAAGCAATAAATGTGCTTTCCCTCTTCTTTCTTATTTCCTGCTAGCTAGTGTATTGACATAAAAGCAGGAGCTGGCCTGACCTGTGGTGGCGCAGTGGATAAAGTGTTGACCTGGAAACGCTGAGGTCGCCAGTTCAAAACCCTGGGCTTGCCTGGTCAAGGCACATATGGGAGTTGATGCTTCCTGCTCCTCCCTCCCCCTTCTCTCTTTCTCTCTCTCTCTCTCTCTCTCTCTCTCTCTCTCTCTCACTCTCTCTCCTCTCTAAAAATTAAAAAAAAAAAAAAAAAAAAGCAGGAGCTGGAGCATGAGATAGAGGCTGTATGTTGAGGATGGCAATGCAATAAGATAGAAAGAGCCTGATTGTGGAGGCCCATGTTGGTCCAGGACTTCTTCTTCTTCTTCTTTTTTTAAATTGATTTTAGAGAAGGGAAGAGAGAGAGCAGGAAAGAGACTGGACCATCTGTTCCTGATTCTGCCCTGACTGGGGATTGAACCGGCAACCTCTATGCTTTGGGACAGTGCTCTAACCAACTGCGCTATCTGGCCAGGGCAGTCCAGGACTTCTTATACCCAGAATGCAGACTGTTATATGAAAAAAGAAATAAAATTCTGTCTTCTCACTATTATTTTAAAGATTACTGTTATTATAGCTAAATCAATATTTCAACTGAAGCATTTCATATGAATACATCTGTGTCAGATGGGTACCTGGCGAAAGGCACTTTTCTAAGAAAATTAAAGCAGGCATAGAGAGGAAAAAAGAGTTAAAGCCAACAATCTGATAACACAAAATTCCTATCTTAAGAAAGGTCAAATCTAATTGCAGATCTCCTGGTTAAAACCCTGTATGGGGTACACAGAACCCTTTTCCTTTTCTTTGTAGGAAGTCCCCTATTAAGAAATTGTTTTTTGCTGTTCTTGACAGGGAAAGGCTATCAGGCAATGGACCAGAGGAGAAAGAAGGAGAGTCCAAAGCTGTGGGCAGGTATAGGTGAGAAGAAAGCAAAATGCCTAAGGAAAAAAAGGAGAAGAAAGGAGGCGTTGGTAGAGGCGGTCCAGAACCCAGAAGTATCCAGCAAGAAGCATCGTTCTGGATTCGGCCTTTGTTGCAAGCTGGCAGGCAATGTTCTGCAGCTATGTTGAAGGATTGTTTATTTCCCATAAAGCATATCAAAACATCCTCCTACACTGGCTGTATTCCACTGATGATTAACATCTTTGGAGAGCCTTCTACACTGGTTTCATTACCATCAGTGTATATTTCATCTTATAGCCAGCATTCATGTGAATGAATGCACACACCTTTCTTGAGTAAGCCAACCAAAGCCTCCTCTCTAAAATTGATGTATATTTGTATGTGCCTAGAAAATGGCTAAAATTATATATACCAAAATAGTAACAGTGGTTAATAGCAGTGACTTTTCTTTTTTTTCTTTTTCTTTTTTCTTTTTACAGAGACAGAGAGAGAGTCAGAGAGAGGGATAGACAGGGACAGACTGACAGGAATGGAGATATGAGAGGCATTAATCATTAGTTTTTCGTTGCTCATTGCAACACCTTAGTTGTTCATTGATTGCTTTCTCATATGTGCCTTGACCACGGGCCTATCACAGCAGACCAAGTAACCCCTTGCTCGAGCCAGTGACCTTGGGTCCAAGCTGGTGAGCTTTTGCTCAAATCAGATGAGCCCACGCTCAAGCTGGCGACCTCAGGGTCTCGAATCTGGGTCCTCGGCATCCCATTCCGATGCTCTATCTACTGCGCCACCACCTGGTCAGGCAATACCAGTGACTTTTAACATTCTCTAAATTACTTAGCTTTTTTCTTTCTTTTTTTAAACAAGGACGATGGCCCTGGTTGGTTAGCTCAGTTGGTTAGAGCATCATTTCAAAACACCAAGGTAGCTAGTTCAATCTCAGGTCAGGATACTTATGGAAAGTGACCAATGAGTGCATAACTATATAGAACAACAAATGAATGCTTCTCTCTCTCTCTCTCTCTCTCTCTTTCTAAAATCAATCAATCAATAAATAAATAAATAAATAAATAAATAAAATAAGGACTATGTATTACATTTTTTTAACATTCTCTGTTGCCTTTAATTTTTTTGTCTTCATTTTTTCTATTTTTTTATTCTTTTATTTTTATTGAATTCAGAGAGAGGAAGGGGGGTAAGGGGGAGACAGAAGCATCAATCTGTTTCTGTATGTGCCCCAGCCTGTAAGGTATTTTTCTCCGCCGAGAAGGAGGGAATGGGGCTAGAGCCACCAAGTGTGTTATAACAAAAGGCTTTATTGAGTACAGAGGGCACATCCCGCCTGGCAAGGTTCCCTGGCCTCAAGGTAAGATGGAGGCCAGGGAAGTTGCATGGATTAAACCGCGTGGGAGATATTTAAAGGGGTCCCTTTAGGAAAGTCCAGCTAACATGATGTGGTGAAATCCCACTGGGTGGCACGGTCGCTTTTTTCCAAACGATTCCTGTGAAGCTTCTTTTGGCGCGCTTGGTTGTGGGCGGTCCTAGCCAAAGTTCGCGAGCCTGGGTTCCCCAAATGACCATCCCCCATTATCCACCGACCTTACACAGCCAAGGACCAAACCAGCCACCTCTGCATTGCAAGACAATGCTCCAGCCAAGCGAGCCATCCAGCCAGGGCTATATTACATTTTAATTAAAGATATTCCCAGGGTTTGGGGGGAAGGGGTATAATTGTTTTGTAGAAGAATGAGAAAATACTCTCTTTTGCATTTTCCCTTCATACTTGACCTTTGAGACTCTCATTATGGCAAAACCCTGACTCCTGCTCACTCTTCCAATCCCTATGTCCTCCAGGCTGAGAGCCAATAATGGTAAAACAAACAAACAAGCAAATGGCAATGACTTTAGGCCTCCCTGGCAAGACTTTGGGCCTCTTCACACTTGAATGGTTGTCTTTCATTGGGATCTGCAAGAGTTCCCAGGTCACCTTGACCATTTTGTCCCCCCCATCTTGCCCTGGTCCCAGAGCAGCCCTGCACCATTGTATTCATCACGCTGCCTGTCACTATTGGCATGTCAACCTCCTTTGCTCCTTGAAGGCAGAGGTTGTGTTTCATGTATGTTAAAGTCTGTAATAGTTGGCCTAGGGCCTGACACACAGTGAGACTTCATAAACGTTTGATTGAATGTGTGAATACTCAGAATCTTGTACTTACTTTGAAGCTTTTGCTAATAAGCTCTTATTATTTCACTAGAAAGCCCGGCGGTCATATGAAATGACCACTGTTCTAGATATTATAAATTGTAATTAAAATGATTTGTGCAAAGGTGTCTGCTAATTCAAACTGAATTACCCAGGGCAGGCGGCGAGGACGCCCCTTTGCTTAGTGCCCCACGGGGTTTCCCCTTCTACTTGCTTAATTGCTTAAAGTAGAGTGCAATGAAGGAAACCATTGGCGGTACATTTCTTAAGAGCCACCGCTAGCTCAATAAAGGTGATTTAAATAATAATGATGATTAGTCAATAATTTATTCAAGAGTGGTGGATAATTCTCAATTAGTGGAACTACAATGTTTCCGTACTTGCAACATTGAGAAAATCCTTTCTTGCCATGGAAAAATCGATTAGTTTCTAATTTGAAGTTTAAGGACTGACAGTGTTCACATTTAATATTCATGTCATCAGAGGAATGCTCAAAAATTAAAGTTTCTCCATTTGAAACTGTTTTAATCCTTTTTGCATTTCAGTCAGCATTACTCTGTCATTTTTTTGCATTTCTCTCCTGCCTTTGTTTAAGGGACTCATTTTGTTGAGACAGGCTTTTTTGTCTTGCATCTGAGGCAAGCCTTGTTCTCTATGCTCATCAGTGTCATTTTGCGGAGAAAGACGCATTTGCTCTGCGACTGAAGCAAGCCTTGTCTTTCTCTGCTCAGTGGTTTCTTTTTGTCGAGAAAGCCGTTTTTGTGCAGCTTTAGCTCCTTTTCTCTCCTCTTCAGTGCTGTATTTTCTAGGAGGCATTCTTAAAAGAAATTACGTTAAGACGAAGTTTTTATGTAAAAGAGATGATTGCCAATGCAAACAAATGTTCACCTTCCCCCTGGCCCGCTCAATTTGCGTTCAGCCATGGCAACTTCACCCTATTGGCTAGTACAGTTACGCAAGCAACCAATAAGCTATCGGCGACAAACAGACCTTAAGCCGCATGTAATAAAGATTTGTCCTTTTGCTTCATGCTGTGAAATAATCTGATTTGACCAGATGGGACTCATTATCAAAGCCAGTGGTTCTCAAAACATGTAGTGCTCAGGATTCCTTTGTAACTCTTAAAATTATTGAAGACTCCAAAAAATGTTTGTTTATTTGGGCTATATCTATCAATAATTACCTTATAGAAATTAAAACAAAAAACTTTAAATATTTGTTTATTCATTTAAAAATACTAATAATAACATACTCAATACATGTAAACATAAATAACATTTTAATAAAATACAACTATATTTTCTAAAACAAAGATTTTATAGTTTTGTAAGTCTCTTTAATGTCTGGAACAGTAAAAGACAGCTAGATTTTCACATCAGCTTCAGCAGTCTGCTGCAATATGTGTTTCGATTGAAAAATATAAAGAAATAATGACCTGCCTGACCAGGCGGTGGCGCAGTGGATAGAGCGTCGGACTGGGATGCAGAGGACCCAGGTTCGAGAACCTGAGGTTGCCAGCTTGAGCATGGGTTCATCTGGTTTGAGCAAAAAGGTCACCAGTTTGGACCCAAGGTCGCTGGCTTGAGTAAGGGGTTACTTGGTCTGCTGTAGCCCCACAGTCAAGGCACATATGAGAAAGCAATCAATGAACAACCAAAGTGCCACAACAAAAAACTGATGACTGATGCTTCTCATCTCTCTCCGTTCCTGTCTGTCTGTCCCTATCTATCCCTCTCTCTGACTTTCTCTCTGTAAAAAAAAAAAACCCACAAAAAACAAAAAAAACAACAACCTGTCAACATATGTAGTTGGGTACGGAGAACCTCACAAACTTTCAAAAAGCATCTCAGGAAGATCCATCAGCCCTTAAAGCACACCTTTAAGAACCTTTGTCCTCTGCCTTATTTCTGTAACTAGAAACTCTGCCCAGTCCTAAGGAACTGCCTGAATTTAAAACCCTAGCCTTCCAACCCAACCAGTGGTGGTGTAGTGAACAGAGCATAGACCTGGGACACTGTGGTCCCAGGTTTGAGATCCTGAGGTCCCCAGCTTGAGCACAGGCTTGCCAGCTTGAGCATGGGGTTGCCAGTTTGAGTGTGGGATCATCGGCATAATCTCGTGGACTCTGGCTTGAGCCCAAAGGGTGCTGACTTGAAGCCCAAGGTCACTGGCTTGAACAAGGGGTCACTGGCTCGGCTTGAGCCTCCTGATCAAGGCACATATGAAAAGAAATCCATGAACAACTAAAATGATGCAACTACTAGCTAATGTTTTTTATCTTTTCCTTCCTGTCTCTCTCTCTTACAAAAAACAAAAACAAAACAAAACAAAACAAAAAACCCTAGCCTTTCTGCAGCTACCACCCAATAGCATAAAGAGATTACTATCATCATTATCATAATCCCTTTCATGGTGTTCAAAGAGCTTTCCTATGCAATGTTTCCCAATAACTGTCAAATATGGCCTGATTATTATTCCATCTTACCCATGAGCAATTTCCTAGGGTCATGAACTTCAGAGTGTATACGACTTGCTCAGGGTCATTCAGCTGGCTAGAGGCAGTGTAGTACTCAGACTCATGCCTTACCAATAGAAGCTACATGCTCTTTCTCTGGCAACTGATACTAGCAGTGCCAACAGCCTAATCTCGTCTACCAAATTTAGACTATCTAAATATCATCAGCTAATGAAGCCTGCTCTTCTGTACTTGATCAAAGCAGAGTTCTTGGTAAAAACTCTTTCTCTAATCCCAAGATCTGGCCCTTATATGTACCACTGTTTTCCTAGAGATCATGACAGCCCCACGTGGGAGAAAACTTAAATGTCAGGCTGTCACTCAGCATTGGTCAACAGGATATGTTCAGGCCCACCAGTCTTGTAACAGAAATCTAGGCCCCAGTAATTCTGAGATACCAGGAAATTCTGCTACAGAAAATACAGACCAAAGCCTGCTGGTGGGGCTTAAATCCCTATTATTAAGGGTAAGCTGGCTCAGATCACTTCACCCTGGTACTAAAAGGACTTTGTAACTCTCTGTGTCTAGATGGGCAATGGCAACTGAGTATGCTAGGAAAGGCATGAAGTCATTTTATGGCCATTCTTAATCTCTGGCAGCCACTTCTGGAAGGCTAGTGTTTCTTATCCTTGGTGTCATCCTGATGCTTTCAAACCGATCTCAGTCTTACAGTGGGTTAAACTTTACATTTCAATATTTTTAAATTTTAGCCTGACCTGTGGTGGCGCAGTGGATAAAGCGTCGACCTGGAAATGCTGAGGTCGCCGGTTCGAAACCCTGGGCTTACCTGGTCAAGGCACATATGGGAGTTGATGCTTCCAGCTCCTCCCCCCTTCTTTCTCTCTATCTCTCTCTCTCTCTCCTCTCTAAAAATGAATAAATAAAATAAAAAAAAATATTTTTAAATTTTATACCTTGGTATGGAATGACAACTGATGTTTATTGAAAGCCCACTAATACTAGGCACTATACAAAGTACCTTATTTGTTTTCCACCAATCCCACAAAGGCAGACATTAGCCTCATTTGATATATAAGGAAATTAAGGCTTCCAGAAATATAAGGGTCTTGATTTATTTTACCAAAGGCACATGGCTAAAAACCGGTTGTACTATCATATGAACCAAGTCATCTTATTCCAGATTCCATGCTCTCTCTATCATCATTGCACCTTCACTTATGTAATAGTTCAATGTGACCAATTATTATCTGCCATTATTATGTGGCTGTACCACATAAGAAATAGGAGCTCACCCACAACTTCGCGAACCTCTAATATACTTCTGTTCTATTCCTTTGTCAATTCTCAGTCAAGAAAGGTAATTTCTGTGGAGAGTCCTCAAAAAATTTAAAAAAAGAATTAATATATAATCCAGCAATTCCACTTCTGGGTAGTTATCCAAAGAAAATGAAATCACTGTCTTGAAAAGATATATAAGCACTCCTATGTTCACTGTAGTATTATTTACAATAGGCAAGACATGGAAACAACCTATGTATCCATCAACAGATGAATGGATAAAGAAAATGTACTGTGTATAAATGCAATAAAGTATTATTCAGCCATAAAAAAGAAGAAAGAAATCCTGCCATTTTCAACAACATGGATGGACCTTGAAGGCATTATGTTAAGTAAAATAAATCAGACAGAGAAAGACAAATATTGTATACTTTCACTTATATGTGGAATCTTAAAACCGCCCCCTTCCAAAACTCAGAGATACATAGAACAGATTAATGGTTGTCAGAGGCAGGGGGAAAGGAGGTATAAAATAATGAAGGTGGGCCTGACAGGCGGTAGCGCAGGGGATAGTGCATCGGCCTGGGATGCCGAGGACCCAGGTTCCAGACCCCGAGCTAGCCAGCTTGAGTGTGGGCTTATCTGGTTTGAGCAAAAACTCACCAGCTTGGACCCAAGGTCGCTGGCTTGAGCAAGGGGTTACTCGGTTTGCTGAAGGCCCGCGGTCAAGGCACATATGAGAAAGCAATCAATGAACAACTAAGGTGTCGCAATGAGCAACAAAAAACTAATGATTGATGCTTCTCATCTCTCCGTCCCTGTCTATCCCTCTCTCTATCTCTGTAAAAAAAAATAATAATAAAATAAATAAATAAAATAATGAAGGTGGTCAAAAGGTACAAACTTCTGGTTATAAGATAAATAAATCCTGGGGGTTTAATGTACAGCATGGTGCTCACAGTTAACAATATTGTATTGTGTATTTGAAGGTTGCTAAGAGAGTAGATCTTAAAAGTTCTCAAGACAAGCCTGACCAGGTGGTGGCGCAGTGGATAGAGCGTCGGACTGGGATGCGGAAGGACCCAGGTTCGAGACCCCGAGGTCGCCAGCTTGAGCGCGGGCTCATCTGGCTTGAGCAAAGAGCCCACCAGTTTGGACCCAAGGTCGCTAGCTCCAGCAAGGGGTTACTTGGTCTGCTGAATGCCCACGGTCAAGGCACATGTGAGAAAGCAATCAATGAACAACTAAGAAGTCGCAATGCGCAACGAGAAACTGATGATTGATGCTTCTCATCTCTCTCCTTTCCTGTCTGTCTGTCCCTGTCTATCTCTGCCTCTGTTAAAAATAAATATAAATAAATAAAGTTTAAAAAAAAAAAAAAAAGTTCTCAAGACAAAATAATTATAACTATGTGTGCTTATGTATGTTAACTTATTGTAGTAATCATTTTGCATATATATAAAGTCACATTGTACACTTAAAACTAATACAGTATTATATGTTAGTTATATCTCAATTAAAAAGAAAAAACGTATCTTCTTTCTGAACTCCAAACTTACTTCAACCTCACCTGCTAATGCAAGATTCCATCAATCTAAGGACTGAACCCACGAAAAGAAAGCAGAATGATCAGAGGCAGGCATTTCCTTACAACCAGTGATAGATAAAGAACATCCAGCATTCAGTTGACATTAGTTGTCATGTAGATACAAGTCACCAAAGACCGAGGGTCTCTGCCCTTTTCCCCAACTCCATGGTGACCATGGAGCTTTGTCCTGGCCCAGAGCCACTCCTACACAAGGCCAGTCCCAGGTGCACCTTTGAGATAACAATACTGTCTCCTAAAACAAACAGCTATTGTTTCCACACAAAGACCTTCAATGTTTCCTACATCAACAAAAGGCTACAGCCATTCTGCCTAGAAGACAAAGGGCTGGAAGCCATTTCACAAATATCATGATGGTGAGAGGGGAGGGTGGAGGCAGAAAGATAATTCTCCAGCACTTTCTCTGCTTAGGAATAGGACCAACTTCACCTACTAGGGACCACTATATGAATTACTGGTCATTCCAAGACTATTTATATTGAAAATAATAAAAGCTTCCTGGTCCATGAAACAAAAACAATAATATCTATCCCTTACAGAACTGCTGTCAGGATCAAATGAGATAATAGGGGTGAAAGCTTTTTGTAAGTAATAAAGGGTTGCACAGTGGATAAGGTTATTATGAGAAGACTGATGCTTTACCTACATTGCCTGCATTAAAAAGATAGCTCTGTTTTAGCCAGATGAGACTCGAAATAGCCCTGGTGTCTAGGTCCACCAAGTTCCTAAAATATAGTATAAGGGAGAAGAAATGTGGTCGTTTTGAGGGTCCATCCCAGTACAAATTGCTGTGCAGGTGACATCTAACTTCTCTGGCTGTTCTTTTCAGCCCCAAGAAACCAGGTCGTGGAAATGAGCCCCCTGGTGGTTGATCCCTCACCTAGGGTCTAATGCTCCTAACTTCATCCCCTAATTGCTCCCTCGCTCCTTTAAAAACATCTTTCTTATGCAATTAACAAAAAAGTAAATACACATAATAAATTAAAACATGAGAAAGTTGTTCATCCTCACTAGTGATCAAGATAAATAAATTAAGGAAAGTTGTATCATTTTGTGCTTATTTAATAATTAAAGTTACAAAAGAGACCATTTAATGTTGGTAAGGCTGTGACAAAATTGGTGTGACCTTACAGTATAACAGCATGATAAATGTGCGTGATTCCTTACAGAGGCAAAATGACAATACATAGAAAGTACAAAGAAGATACGCCTATCTTTTGGCCTAGAAATCTCTCTCCTTGGAAATTCCCAAGGAAGTAATTCAACAAAAGTGAGGGGGGAAAAAACCACAAGGATATATATATATTTACCTCTTAAAGGCAAAAATTGAAATAACAATAGAAACATTTTAGTTAATTGTGGTGTAGCTGTAATGGAAATATGAAAACATACAAACACCGTGAAATGTTTATGATATAATTGTAAGTAGAAGTGTAAAATATGCTACAACTAGGTAAAATATGTAAATATATATATGGACAAAGACTGGTAATGTAAAAAAGTGAAAATATCTTTGGTGCTATGGTGGTGAATTATAGGTGAATTGTATTTCAAAATGTTCTTTAATGTTTATATCAGCTTTTTTTTTTCTTAAGCTGGAAACAGGGAGGCAGTCAGACAGACTCCCGCATGCGCCTGACCAGGATCCACCCGGCACGCCCACGGGGGGGGGGGTGCTCTGCCCATCCGGGTGTTACTCTGTTGTGACCAGAGCCATTCTAGCACCTGAGGCAGAGGCTATGGAGCCATCCCCAGCGCCCGGACCATCTTTGCTCCAATGGAGCCCTGGCTGCGGGAGGGGAAGAGACAGAGAAGAAGGAGAGGGGGAGGGGTGGAGAAGTAGATGGGCACTTCTCCTGTGTGTCCTGGCCAGGAATCGAACCCAGGACTTCCGCACGCCAGGCCAACGCTCTACCACTGAGCCAACCGGCCAGGGCCTTATATCAGCTTTTAAAAACAGCAATACAAAGAAAGAAAAGTAATCAGTTAGTAGAATTCTATTAAGATTCTGCTTCTGTTAGGGTGGGGCAGGGAGTTATCTTTTCTAAGATGTTGATAAATTAATGTGTGACATGTCTCCAAGCAGAGAGGTTGTAGTAGACTCCAGCAGATAAAAGCCTCAGAATATGAGTCAGACCAACAGTCACCGAATTGGATTCCTGCTTCTGTGTGGCCTTTGGCAAGCTCTCTGACACATCTAGAGCTTTCCTGATTTATATAATGGGAGCAATAACAGAACCAATCTCATGGAATCATTGGGAGTAATCACTGAGGCACTGTAGATAGCATAGTGCTAGGCACATTAAAAAATTATTTAATAAAGGTTTGCTGTTTCTGATGTTAACAACAATGATGGTGGTGCTGCTTGTGGTGATAAACTGAGGTCTTCTGGAGAAAATACCTTAACTTAAAGATCTAATGTCAGAAGTGGATGCTGCTCAAATGACACTACTCTTGTATGTGGAGCTAACGACAAACCTTGAAAGGTATTTTTAAAATAGACTCTACCTTTTAGAGAAGTTTGGGATTCAAAGCAAAACTCAGTGGAAGGTACGGCAATGTCCTACAGGTCCTTTGCCCCTATATAGCATAGCCTCCTCCACTATCAAAGTCCCACACCACGGGGGCACATTTGTCACAATCTATGAAAACACACTGGCACATCATTGTCATCCAAAGTCTATAGTTTACATCAGGGTTCACTCCTGATGTTGCACATTCTATGGGTTTTGACAAAGTTCAACATGTATCCATCATTATAGTGCCATGCAAATAGTTTCACTGCCCTAAAAGTCCTCTGTGTTCCACTTACGCATCTCTCCCTCCCTTTAAAAGCCCCCCTGGCAGAGGCTGATTCTTTCACTATCTACATAGTTTTGTCTTTTCCAGAATATCATATAGTTTGGCTTGTTCCTTGAAAGGTACTTTTTTTTGCTACCAGTTTAGAATAAAAAGTGAGTGTTTTGAAATTTCATTAGGTAATGCAAAGATGATTACTTACAGTGGTTGTGTTAGATTCGTTATAAATGTTATCGCCATAATATGTGTTAATTGCTCTTGTTCTATCAAAAAAAAGAAAGTGCCCAAGGTCACAAAACCAGTAAATGGCAGAGTTGGTTTCTGAATCCAGTTTGACCTCAATGTTCAGATCTTTCCATTATGCCCTAGTGTGTACCCTAATACCAAGCATGGGGTCCTGGAGCATTTGAACCCAGTCACAGGAGCTGACAGAGACAAGCTCACTGGTAAAGGTGCATGTCCAACCACATGTCACGGCAGCCCTTGGAAGACAGCATCCTGGTCGAACAACAAGACAGCCACCCTGCAGACTTGCATCCCTATCCTTAACAGAAGACCTTAGCATACTTTGTCAGTATACTACCAGCAAAATGAAGTGGGTCTAGTTAAGTGTCTCTTAACCTTTTTTGCATTATTCTACAACCCAGGAGCCTCTTTAGATTTTTAAAAAATTATCCCCCTCATCAGTTACATTTTTTTTTTTTTTACAGAGACAGAGAGAGTCAGAGAGAGGGATAGATAGGGACAAACAGACGGGAACGGAGAGAGATGAGAAGCATCAATCATCAGTTTTTTGTTGCGACACCTTAGTTGTTCATTGATTGCTTTCTTACATGTCCCTTGACTGTGAGCCTTCAGCAGACTGAGTAACCCCATGCTTGAGCCAGAGACCTTGGGTCCAAGCTGGTGAGCCTTGCTCAAACCAGATGAGCCCATGCTCAAGCTGGCGACCTCGGGGGTCTCAAACCTGTGTCCTCTGCATCCCAGTCCAACGCTTTATCCACTGCGCCGCCACCTGGTCAGGCCACATCAGTTACATTTTAATACCACATATATACTCTTTTTTTGTTTATGTACTGTGGCCCTTTGGAGGCCCAAAATCTATTGTAAAAGATATTTTTTTTGCCTTTGAAGAAACTATTTACAGCCCTTAGGGGCTATATCATCCTCATTAGGATGCATAGTCTAACTGCAGATGGCCAGAGTTCAGGGAGGCTGACAGGGTGTTGAGATGTCAGGGAGGTGAGGTTAGGACCTTGGAGAGCGCCAAAGTAGCCCTACTGTGACCATGTACAAGGCGTGAAGTTGTCTGAAGATTTGCCCAGAAGAAGGAAGAAACCTGGAAAGGATGGGGTCTGGGAAACTAGTATTAGTACTTTTTTAGCAATTGCTGTAGGAACCATCAGAATGTCAAAGCCTTTCATTTCACTTTCATAAGAAAGTTCTTGAGGGGGCTGACACTTTGTGGACATGGAATTTTCAAAGTCAAAGGCAGTTAATTGCATAGCTTCAGATAGTTAAATGGTTCCAAAATCTTTATTAAGAACCCAACTCCATAAGAGTTGGAAGTTTTCAGAGTTTTAAAGGTATCAGGTTAATTCTCTATCACCCTCCATTACTTACTGGGTTCATGCCACTGCAGTATAGTTTTAGAGTGTCTGTTGTGAGTTGAAATTACTAATAGGTAATATTTATCATGTGTTAAACACTGCACTAAATACATAAGTGAGTCATTTTATTTAAGCTTTCAACAATATTTTCAGGTGGGTTTGATCATTAGTCAAGGCTAAGAGAGGATTGCAAACTTGTCCCAGATCACACAGCTGATAATTGGAAATGCCAGACCTTGAACCCATCAGGGTTTCAAGAGAGTAACACAGAAGAAGATGGCTCAAAAGAAGAAAGATCAAAAAATGAAACTATAAGCACCTGAAAGGCCCAAGAGTCAGTCATTTCTGTATCCCTCAATTCGAAATCTGGCACAGAGGAGGGGGTTCCATAGATAGATGGAAATAGAGCTGCCCAGCAGTAGAATGCATTCCCATGAAACAGTGAGATCCCCATGGATACTCCCCAGAACCGGGCTGCTTTGACACTTGATAGAGCATGATAGGAGGAATCACAGAGAAGGGATTTCTGTATCCTTAACCTTGATGACTTCTAAAGCTCAAGGATTCTGCAATTATTGGCCTGAATTTTATGACTCAGACTTCGGGAAGTCACACACTACCTAGCATATTCAGCAGTGTACTGAAATCACAAAACATGGAGAACATGAATAAATGAGACTTCTGGGCTCCCAGAACCCACACTTCCACCCCTTACAGCCCTTTCCAGAGGAGTCAGAAGTGGTTCACCATAACTCTGGCGAGCTAGAAACCTCCCAATCTTGATACGAAAGCCAATCTGGAAATATAGACATTTGAATCATTTATAGAGAAAGGCTCTGCCTGTGGGTTTCAGTTGCAGTCATGGGATCTGAACAAGAAGAAGAACCCTTCTTCCTAGCAGATGGTGAAAACAAAAACTCAGTATGTCAACAAATGAATATCTGAGAGTCGTTTGCTGAAAAGAATCAAATGGACCCCACAAAATGCACACTGGGTGGACCGTTGCTCACCACAGGCACTGTCTCTTTTCAGTCCATGCTGGCCCACGGTAAACACTCAGAATTGCCCCATCTGTCCCCACAGAGTGAGTCCCAACAGAGTACAGCTAGATGCAAGTTGAGCTTTCTGCTCAACTTTCTTAGAAGGTTCACACAAACGTGAGCGGCTCACAAAGATAACAAAAATTTTCATCAACACTGATGTTATCAGACCTTCAGATTTCATTTACAAAAGAGTCATGCATCCTAAAACAAACAAACAGGCAAACCAAACAGAGAATTCTGTGGGGCATAAAGCCATCTTGTAACGGAGGCGCCTTAGTTGTATGATTCAAGCTGCAGCTTTAATAAACACACCATTGCACACACAATTCTATGAAATTGTGTGTGAAACTAGGCAAACTTCACTTGTGCACATTTTTTAAAGAAGTAATTTCCTGAGTACAAAGTAACCTTATGTATAGGCCTGACAGAATCTGTTAGGTCCAACTTTATTATCTACAGTTTTTTGCTTTTATCCTTTCATGATTCACCAGTCTATCTTTTTACAGGCTTCTCTCAACATAGAGATAAAATCTTCCCAGTTTGTGTCTACGGGTAAGAGCTTCACATGCTCCCTCAGATCTTGTGGCATGGCGGTCTCTCATACAGGAGAACCTTAGCTGCACTGCCCATTGCCACACCATTTCCAACCCTTCTTCTCAGGGGTCTGAGCCCTAAGATCTGCTGAGTCTTTTTCTTCCTGCCTCTAAAGAAACATGGAACAGATATAGTATAATAACTATGTGAAACCCACCAAAGTATTTTTTCCAAACCAAAAGGAATGGTATTCCACTCTTTACAGAAGAGTAAAAATTTCCACCTGCCACTAGAAAACAGTGACTGCTGAGTAGGCGTCAGGAACTTGAATTTAAAAACTTGGTTTCCCAGCCTGACCTGTGGTGGTGTAGTGGATAAAGCGTCGACCTGGAAATGCTGAAGTCGCCGGCTCAAAACCCTGGGCTTGCCTGGTCAAGGCACATATGGGAGTTGATGCTTCCAGCTCCTCCCCCCCTTCTCTCTCTGTCTCTCTTTTTCTCTCTCTCTCTGTCTCTCCCTCTCCTCTCTAAAATGAATAAAAAAAAAATTAAAAACTTGGTTTCCCTTGTAACTCTGGACAAAGCAACTTCTATTAAAACTTTCTAACAATCTGCCTTCTTCTCCCAAATTCAGTGACTAATTCTTTTAAAACAAAATATCTTAAGTTGAAAAGGTAATAAATAGAATTTTATTATTGATAGAAAGATCCTTGGACACAGCCGGCTCACGCAGATGGATGCTGTCCCCACAGATGTTACCCATTGAAGTATGTGCACAGATGCTGTGCACATAGATGCTTCTCACAGACAGATGTTACTGTACACGGAGACAGATGTTACAGAAACAGATACCTACCAGGAACACGATGTACAGCAAAAGCTCCCATAGGGTGGTCTTGATATCAAGTTCCCGGTTCTCAGCTATGTTCTCAGTCAGGGTTGTTCCCCAAAGTCCTAAGAGACATTGGAAAGATGCCCAGTGACCCAACAGCAGGATCCCTCCCAGTTATCCCCACCCATCAGCCCCTGGATTTTACTCCCATTTCCACTGCTGCCCCTTTCCTCACCCATCACCTTATTCCTTGGCTGAATTTAGCTACTCTAAGCATGCCTGTCATTCCTCCATCGAAGTCCCTGAAGGAAGGCAGGGAAAGGAAGCACTTGCTCCAGGTGGGGCAGCCCAGAGCACCGTCACATCCATGTCTTTCCTCAAACTATATACATACCCTCTGGGCCTCCAAGTGATAGCCACGCCAGGCTTCCCCTCTGGGGAGCATAGACTGGCTTCTGTGTTCTGGGCCATGCAGCTCTAACACAGACAATTCCCAAAGTTCAAAGAGATGTTGAGATTCCACCTCCTCTTCAGGTCACATTCCCCCCAGGGCTTTTGGTGACCCCTTCTCCTGACTCCAGCATCCTAGGAGAACCCTCCCCCCACCGGCTACCTCTAATGCCTCGACGAATCTGGAGGCAGCAGCTGGACACCAAGGTCCTGTGTGCCTTCTCCTGGGGTCTATCTTCAGGCTTCTTGGGCTGGGGCTGGGGGGCTACCGAACCGGAGATGGTGCAGACCCTCAGCAGCCCGTGCAGGGAGGGGGGGTACTGTAGGCAGGGTTGTCCAGGCTTCGCTCCCCAGGTTTTGCAGCTCCTGCCCCTCAGGACTTTCCACAGCATTCATGGGGAAGGAGGTGGGTGACCTGACACCTCAGGTCTCCACTTTCACCTGGAGAAAGAGGGAGCTAAGGCCCCACTCAGCTTAGCCAGCAAAGGGCAAAGGGAGTCTGGGAGCGGCTGGTCTCACACAGCCTCTGCTTCCTGCCTTTTGTAGGGGGAATCCCGTGCTCGCTTGCGGGAGGGAACAGAGGAGGAGGAGAAGGGTGGGGAACGACCATCAATCTTGTCAAGGGCTCTCTTTCTCTCCCTTCTGCTGCAGGTCCCAGGGGACAAGAAGAAAGGGGTGGGAGGGAACTATGAGGCAGGGCTTTGACCTGGGAGAGAGGGAAAATAAGGACAATGTGGAGACTGGGGGTGGTAGGATGGAGGGGTGAAAGAAGCAAGAGCTGGGGGGAGAGGAGAGCTGCTTGCAGATGGGGCCTGATGGAGGGATGTCGGAGAGGAGTGAGACAGAAAAAGTGATGAAAGAGCAATGGGAGCCCTGGCCGGTTGGCTCAGCGGTAGAGCGTCGGCCTAGCGTGCAGAGGACCCGGGTTCGGTTCCCGGCCAGGGCACACAGGAGAAGCGCCCATTTGCTTCTCCACCCCTCCGCCGCACTTTCCTCTCTGTCTCTCTCTTCCCCTCCCGCAGCCAAGGCTCCATTGGAGCAAGGATGGCCCGGGCGCTGGGGATGGCTCTGTGGCCTCTTCCTCAGGCGCTAGAGTGGCTCTGGTCGCAACATGGCGACGCCCAGGATGGGAAGAGCATCGCCCCCTGGTGGGCAGAGCGTCGCCCCATGGTGGGCGTGCCGGGTGGATCCCGGTCGGGCGCATGCGGGAGTCTGTCTGACTGTCTCTCCCTGTTTCCAGCTTCAGAAAAATGAAAAAAAAAAAAAAAAAGAAAGAGCAATGGGAGGAGCTGGGAGAAGAGGAGGCTGGCAGACTCCATTGCGGGGCTGAGCTCATTTCAACTAAAAGCTCCTGAAAGGGCCGACATAGATTGGGGTGGGGACCAAGGCCAGGAACCGGAGACTGAAGAATGCGGCCTCCCAACCAGGCTCAGCTAGTGGTGTCTGGGCTGCTTCACTGTCTCACCTTGAGCTGTCCCCTGGTGGGATGCTGATGGGGAGCTCCCCTTCCTCCCATCACCATAGCTGCAGGAGGGCCCCTGTTTCAGATATTTAAGGACAGGGTCTCTGATGCTGATGAGGAGGGGAGAAGGTCTGCAGAGTTTCAGATTGTATTCTTTTATCTGAAGTCTTGATATAAAGTTCCCACTTCTCAGCTGTGTTCCTGGCTTGGAGTGAGCTGTACCAACAGAAGGGTGCTCCTTTAGGGTATAGGGCTCAGCCTAGGGAAAAGGATAAGCCCTGATTGGAAGGGTGGAGCAGAGAGTAAAGGGCAAGGAGAAGGTGACTTGGGACTCCTTTAAGGGAAGTGGATTTCTGAACCCAGCTCAGTTGACAACCTTACCTTATGGGCTTGCTTAGTACTGGATTAGGAACAATAAGCATGAGCACAAAACAGAAATGTAAGAGATATCAGACTGGTCTGCTTTCTTTCCATTCTCAGGTCCCTGAATTTTTTTTGTTTGTTTGTTTTTGTTTTTTTTGTAATTTTCTGAAGCTGGAAATGGGGAGAGACAGTCAGACTCCTGCATGCGCCCGACCAGGATCCACCCGGCACGCCCACCAGGGGGCGATGCTCTGCCCCTCCGGGGTGTCGCTCTGTTGCGACCAGAGCCACTCTAGCGCCTGGGGCAGTGGCCAAGGAGCCATCCCCAGCGCCCGGGCCATCTTTGCTCCAATGGAGCCATGGCTGCGGGAGGGGAAGAGAGAGACAGAGAGGAAGGAGAGGGGGAGGGGTGGAGAAGCAGATGGGCGCTTCTCCTGTGTGCCCTGGCTGGGAATCGATCCCGGGACCTCTGCACGCCAGGCCAATGCTCTACCACTGAGCCAACCGGCCAGGGCCAGGTCCCTGAATTTGTATGTTGTTCCCATTTTTATTACATTAATTGGGGTGACATTGCTTAATCAGATTATGAAGATTTCAAATGTACATTTCTATGATACATGATCTGTATGTATATTGCATTGTGTGCCCACCACCCAAAAACAAATAATCTTTCGTCATCATATATTTAACCCCCTGTACCCCTTACTACCTACCACTCCACCCCTTCCCTTTGATATCAGCAATAATGTTGTCTATGAGTTTCAGTTTTATATCCCACATATGAGCAAAATCATATGGTTCTTAGCTTTTTCTGATGAAGTTATCTTGCTTAGCATAATATTCTCAAGGTCCATCCATATTGTCCCAAAAGGCAGGGTTTTATCTTTTCTTATAGATGAATAGTATTCCATAATATATATGTATCACATCTTTTTTTAAACTTTTCAATTGATTTGAGAGAGAGAGGGAGAGAGAGATCGAGAGACAGAGAAGCATCAACTTGCCCACTTGTTCCATTTAGTTGTGCACTTGGTTGCTTCTTGTAAGTGCCCTTACCAGGGATCAAACTCATGACCTCCGTGTACCAGGATGACACTCTATCTACTGAGCTACCCAGCTAGGGCCCACATCTTCTTGACTCAATCCTCTATCAAAGGGCACTTTTGTTGTCTCCATGTCTTGGCCACTGTAAATAATGCTCCAGTGAACATAAGGGTGTATATATATCTTTGCAAATAAACATTTCCGAGTTTTTCAGGTAGATACCCAGAAGAGGGGTTGGTAGGTCATGTGGTAACTCTATTCTTCTTCTTCTTCTTCTTCTTCTTCTTTTTTTTTTTTTTTACAGAGACAGAGTCAGAGAGAGGGATAAATAGGGACAGGACAGGAACAAAGAGAGATGAGAAGCATCAATCATCAGTTTTTTGTTGTGGCACTTTAGTTATTCATTGATTGCTTTCTCATATGTGCCTTGACCGTGGGGCTACAGCAGACCAAGTAACCCCTTGCTCGAGCCAGCGACCTTGGGTTCAAGCTGGTGAACTTTGTTCAAACCAGATGAGCCCGTGCTCAAGCTGGCGACCTCGGGGTCTCGAACCTGGGTCCTCTGCATCCCAGTCCGACACTCTATCCACTGCACCACCACCTGATTAGGCGGTAACTCTATTCTTAATTTTTTTTTCTATTAATATTTTAAGAAACCTCCCTACTGTTTTCCATAGTGGTTGTACCAGTTTACATTCCCAGAAGCAGTGAACGAGGGTTCCTTTTCCTACACAATCTCTCCAACATTTGTTATTACCTGTCTTGTTGATAACAGCCATTCTGACAGGTGGGAGGTGATATCTCATAGTGGTTTTGATTTTCATTTCCCTAATAGATAGTAAGGTTGAGTATCTTTTCATATATCTGTTGGTCATTTGTATGTCTTCTTGGGAGAAGTGTCCTCTGCCCCATTTTTTAATTGGATTGTTAGTTTATTTGGTGATAAGTTGTATGAGATCTTTATATACTTTCAATATTAACCCCTTGTCAAAGCTGTTGTTTGCAAATATCATCTCCCATTCAGTTGGTTGCCTTTTTGTTTTGTTGTCAGTTTCTTTTGCTGTGTAGAAGCTTTTTAGTTTGATATAGTCCAGTTTATTTATTTTTGCCTTTACTTCTCTTGCCTTTGGGGTCAAGTTTATGAAATGTTCTGTATGACCACAGTTCATAAGTTCAGTACATAGGTTTTCTATGTAATTTATTGTCTTGTATTTAGGTATTTGATCCATTTGAATTAATTTTTGTATTTTTCTGAAGCTGGAAATGGGAGGCAGACAGACTCCCGCATGCGCCCGACTGGGATCCACCCAGCACGCCCACCAGGGGGCATCGCTTTGTTGCTACCAGAGCCAGTCTAGCACCTGAGGCAGAGGCCATGGAGCCATCCCCAGCGCCCGGGCCATCTTTGCTCCAATGGAGCCTTGGCCACGGGAGGGGAAGAGAGAGACAGAGAGGAAGGAGAGGGGGAGGGGTGGAGAAGCAGATGGGCGCTTCTCCTGTGTGCCCTGGCCGGGAATTGAACCGGGACTCCCACACGCCAGGCCAATGCTCTACCACTGAGCCAACCGGCCAGGGCTTAATTTTTGTATATTGGACAAACTGTAGTCTAGTTTTATTGTTTTGGGTGTGGCTTTCCAATTTTCCCAGCACCATTTATTGAAGAGGGTTTCTTTTCTTCATTGTGTGTTTTTGGCTCCTTTTTCAAAAATTATTTCCTTGTATATATACATGTAATTCTACTTTTGGGATCTCAATTCTGTTCCATTTGTGTGTCTGTTGTTCTGCCAATACTGTACTGTTTCTATCATCATAAGCCCTGTAGTATAATTTGGAGTCAGATATGATACCTCTGGTTTTCTTCTTTTTCCTCAGGTTTGCTTTGCTTATTTGGGGTCTTTTGTGGTTCCATACAAACCTGGTGACTTTTTGTTCTATTTCTTTTTAAAAATGACATTGGGATTTTGATGGGGATTGCATTAAATCTGTATATTGCTTTGGGTATTATGGCCATTTAAATTATGTTGATTCTTCTAATCCATGAATACAAAATATCTTTCCATTTCATTGTATCCTTTTCAGTCTTTTTTAATAATGCTTGGTAGCATAACACATAATGCTTTCAGCATAACACATCCTTTGTTAAGTTTATTCCTAGGAATTTTATTATTTTCATTGTAATTGCAAAAGGATTTTTTTCACCTTTTTCCTCTGAAATTTCATTGTCAGGATACAGGAAAGCAGTGGATTTTTGTACATTGATTTTATATCCTGCAACTTTACTGTATTTGTTTATTGCTTCTAATAGTTTTTGGTGGAGTCTTTAGGGTTTTTTGCATACAGAAGAATGTCATCTGCAAAAAGTGACACTTTTACTTTTTCATTTCCAATTTGTATGCCTTTTATTTTTTTCTCTTGCTTTATTGCTTTGGCTAGAACCTCCGGAACTATACTGAATAGGAATGGTGAGAGCAGTCATTCTTGTCTTGTTTCTGATTTTAGAGGAGAAGTTTTCAGTTTTTTACCATACTAGAACATTATAAAAGACAAAGTGCCACCAAATTCAAATGACCTAGAAAAATTGGATAAACTTCTAGAAATATATAACCATCCTAGACTGAATTATGAAGAATTAGAAAATCTAAATAGATTGATCAAGAGGAAATTGAAACAGCCATCAACCCCCCCCCCCTCAAATGTCCAGGACCAGATAGCTTCACTAGTGAATTATACAAAACATTCAGAGAAGACTTGATACCTATCCTTCTCAAATTCTTCCAAAAAATTGAAGAAGAGGCAATATTTCCTAATACGTTTTTATCAGGTCTCAGAATTTAACCCCTTTCATGAGCCCTCAAGCACAACTCTGACTCATCCCATCTCCAGTCTCTGATCACCTTCCCTGGATGACCTAAAAGAATGTGCTGTGGCCCAGAATGGGGCTGGTCCCACAAATGAAGGTGGTTTTCTCCTCCTTGATGGCTAGAGAGGGGGTTGCCCTTTCCTCCAACTCCTGGATCCCCATCTGGGCTACTCTATAGCTGCAGTGGCCAAAGCCCATCAGTTTCACACTCAGTAAAACATCAGCCTGGTGGAAGTCATCTATCTTGAATGTCCTCATAGAGAGATCCTGACCCCAGACAAACCAGGGCTAAGCTCATCTCCTTGATAAATAAGTGTACCCCAACATGTGAGACAAGGCTGAAAATGCAGCAGCTGTCCTACCACTGGGTCTGCTGTATCAATTTCATGACCCAGGTCAGACACTATTAAGGGAACTAACTCTCTCTGTGGGCTGGTGCTAAGCGCTCTCTGTGAGTGTTCCTACATGGAGGAGTTCCCATCTTTCCATATTATTGGCTACTGAGACACATTCCAAGGTGCTTGTTTTCTCTGGCAGACAAAATATAAGGAACTCTGCCAGTAAGGACTATTTTGTGTAAAATCAGTTGATTTTCTTCCTCTTACCCACAAGCTTTCAAACAATTGCAAAAGGACCTCTGGTTTGCAAAGCTGAACATTGGGACAAAGGTAGTGAACAGGGTTAGGAAGCTAGCAGTGTAGTCCACAGAAGTGGGGAGAGGAACAGGAGACGGTTCTTAATTTCTTTGAGGTAATTTTGTATTTGAGGGAGGTCTATGATCAGCTGGGCTTTGGATGGACTCATCATCTGACAGGTTCATCATATGACAGGTCCCATACTCCTGAGAGCTTATGGTCAGAGCTGGGCTGCTTTTATTTCTGGTCATCTACCTGCACAACGTTGCTTTTCTCTGCTCAGTCTTGAGCATTCTCCATGTGCATGGATCAACCTATTATTCCCCCAGGAGCACACGTTATGTAACATAGCTTGAGAAATTTTCTCAAAAGGCGCCCTTCATTTCTAACATGTTTAGTCTTACTCAAGAAGTTGCTAATGTTGTAATCAAGTAAGATCTCCTGAGGGCTTTGTGTCTAGCCGTTCTTCATGTCCTCAAGCTTCAACTGGCACTTGACTTTACTTGAGTGACCATCCCCTATTAAAGAGGGCAACTAATGTCAGGGGCATCCTATGGCTCACACCCAAGAGACTTGAACTTGAAATAAAAATTTCTGGGTGTAACTCTTGACTCAGCACTTTACTAACTGTATGGTTCTGGCCAAGTCCCTTTTGAGACTTAGTTTACCTCTCTGTCAAATGTTGATAATAAGGCCTATCCTGCTGACCTTAAGGACTGTTTTTGGATTAAAACAGTAAACTATAGAAGTATTTATAAAGAGTGCCCCATAAAGCATGAAACAAATTTATCTTACCACAGCATTTTTTCTTGGGCGTTCCACTCAAACACAGCAGTTCAGGTTTAGGGTGTATATGCCTTTATCCAAGACTCTGCTGTTATTGATACAGAGGCACAAGAGTCCCAGAACTCTCTGCATTCATTCCCATCCCATTTCAGCTCACACCAATGAAACAGAACGGGGGCATTTCAGCTGGAGAGCATTATAAAAGTCTTGGAATGAAAGCATCTTGAGAAGAGGCTTATAACCACATAAAAAGCCTTGTTGTCCATTAAAACCAAAAGAACTTTAATTATAATATCTCTCAGCCCAGGCCTGACTAGGCAGTGGTGCAGTGGATGAAACATCGGACTGGAATGCGGAAGGACCCAGGTTCGAGATCCCGAGGTTGCCTACTTGAGCGCGGGCTCATCTGGCTTAAGCAAAAAGCTCACCAGCTTGGATCCAAGGTCACTGGCTCAAGCAAGGGGTTACTCAGTCTGCTGAAGGCCCACGGACAAGGCACATATGAGAAAGCAATCAATGAACAACTAAGGTGTCACAATGAAAAAAACTGATGATTGATGCTTCTCATCTCTCCCTGTTCCTGTCTGTCATTCCCTATCTATCCCTCTATCTGACTCTCTCTCTGTCCCTGTAAAAAAATAAAAAATAAAAAGAAATATCTCTCAGCCCACTTAAAGCATTGGTCCCATTGATCTACTGGGATAAATTTTTTGGTCACGTGCTATCCTAGCTTAGACACTGAGAAGAGAATTGCCCATTTCTGCCACCATTGCACTCCCCTTCCACACAATGCCCGTCCAGCCAGATTCTTCAGTGCTAGTCAGATCTACTAGGCCTGACAAAGAGTCTGGAAACATTAAAGTCTATAGGATGAAAACTTGTGGTCCATCGCCCTATAAGTTCTCCATATAAGTTCCTCTGAGATAAGTCATCTCCCATATTCTAGAGCAGTGGTCCCCAACCCCCGGGCTGTGGACCAGTACTGGTCCGTGGGCCATTTGGTACTGGTCTGCAGAGAAAGAATAAATAACTTACATTATTTCCGTTTTATTTATATTTTAAGTCTGAACGATGTTTTATTTTTAAAAAATGACCAGATTCCCTCTGTTACATCCATCTAAGACTCACTCTTGACACTTGTCTCAGTCACGTGATACATTTATCTGTCCCACCCTAAAGGCTGGTTCATGAAAATATTTTCTGACATTAAACCAGTCAGTGGCCCAAAAAAGGTTGGGGACCACTGTTCTAGAGGAAGAAATCTTTGGGGGCAGGGGGTTCACAGTCCAGATTCTATAGGGAGAGAAGCAAGCCACAAACCACCTTCTGTATTCTACTGAGTGACTCTGACCCTTTTCTACCCCAATATACATAAATAGAAGGACATATTCTACAAGTAACGATGGCTAACTAAGGCAATGATTTTCAAGACACCTTGCATGTAAGATCTTAAGCTTCACCAATGTATCGCCAAAGTCATCTGCATAGCAAAAATTCTGAAATTTGAGTAGCCCAGGTTTTCAGCAACAAACATGGCAGACCAAGCAAGCAGATTGGAGTGGGCTAAGCCCAAGGGAGTCCTCCCCTAACTATCTTTATGTAACAAACAGCACAGCACTGCACCAGGCGCTTCCACGAGTCCTAGCTTCTCAATACACCAGAATGGACAAGTCAGAGCCATTAGAAGGTTTGGGTGTATTAATTCCTGTTGCAATTGTCCCAGCCCAGGAAGCCAAGAAAATGGCATTTTGTTCTATTTCATCAAGGACCTCAAAGAGATGCTGTAATAACCCCCTCCCCTCATCAAAATGACCCACTTTAGCTATTTTCTTTCTTTCTTTTTTTTTTTGCATTTTTCCGAAGCTGGAAACGGGGAGGCAGTCAGACAGACTCCTGCATACGCCCGACCGGGATCCACCCGGCATGCCCACCAGGTGGCGATGCTCTGCCCCTCTGGGGCGTCGCTCTGTTGCATCCAGAGCCATCCTAGCGCCTGAGGCAGAGGCCACAGAGCCATCCTCAGTGCCCGGGGCCATCTTTGCTCTAATGGAGTCTCAGCTGCAGGAGGGGAAGAGAGAGACAGAGAGGAAGGAGAGAGGGAGGGGTGGAGAAGCAGATGGGCACTTCTTTTGGGTGCCCTGGCCGGGAATTGAATCCGGGACTCCCACATGCCAGGCCGACGCTCTACCACTAAGCCAACCGGCTGGGCCCCACTTTAGCTTTATACTTTCTTCCTAGCACCTCCCAATTTCACAAGTCCTGCTAGAAGACTATTTGCATCTTCCATCTCTCCAAAGAGAAACTTCATGAATGTGACCCCCAGCTTACCTCCTATTTCTAGAAGACCCTCTTGGTCATCTATGTTCATATGCTTTCTACAGAAGATTGGACACATGGAGAGAACCAATCAAACCCAGGTTATGGGAGACAGATGATGCCATCAACAAAAATGAGGAAGTTAGTCTTCAGTTGCCTGGAAATTTGAGTCTGAGGCCATGACCATGTCCCCTTGCAGAGTATTGACCAGACCTGGAGTGCTCACATGGTTCTGAAGTAATCCATCAGCAAAGCTCCAGCTGTGGCTATCAGAGTTCTGTAGCTGATGTAGAGTGTTAAATCAGGCCACCTGCTGAAGGGGGCGGCATGGGGAAGAAAAGAGCTCCATGTGAGTTTGAGACACCAGGCTAGAAAGAAAGGAGAAGGGAGGAGAAAGAAAGGCATGAAAGGAAAAGGATGTATGATGGAGAGGCATGGAGAAGAGGGCCTGAGAGAGTGAGATTCTTCTTTCCCTCGAAGTCACTCATCAAGTTTCACATGAGGCATGGCTGACTGAATGTCTCTGAGAAGAGGGGAGACTGGAGAACGGGCACAGATCCCCCTGGGGCTCACTCTTCTAGCATCATATCAGGGTCTCAGGGCAAGCACCCAAAACACCTCCCGTCCCAGCGTTTGAGGACCCCATTCCAGGAGACATATATTTTTCCATCCTGAGTCCTCATTCCATAGTTAGTTATTGTGTGCCAACATTATGGTAGGGACTGTGCTTAACTCTAGAGATGAAGCAGTGAATAAAACTATCAGAAACTTACATTCTGCTGAAGAAGATAAGCTCTAAACAAATACACAAATAATTTATCATCATAAAAAAAGTTCTGCAAGGGAGAAATAGGGTACTATGAGGATATACAGCAGGAAACCTGAATTTCTGAGGCTAATGAGAAATGAAATAATGATTTCTACTGCTCTTCCTTCTTCTTTTTTTATTTATTTATTTTTTTTTATTTTTTATTTTTTTCATTTTTCTGAAGCTGGAAACAGGGAGAGACAGTCAGACAGACTCCTGCATGCGCCCGACCGGGATCCACCCGGCACGCCCACCTTGGGGCGATGCTCTGCCCACCAGGGGGCGATGCTCTGCCCATCCTGGGTGTCGCCATGTTGCGACCAGAGCACTCTAGCGCCTGGGGCAGAGGCCAAGGAGCCATCCCCAGCGCCCGGGCCATGTTTGCTCCAATGGAGCCTTGGCTGCAGGAGGGGAAGAGAGAGACAGAGAGGAAAGCGCGGCGGAGGGGTGGAGAAGCAAATGGGCGCTTCTCCTGTGTGCCCTGGCCGGGAATCGAACCCGGGTCCTCCGCACGCTAGGCCGACGCTCTACCGCTGAGCCAACCGGCCAGGGCTCTTCCTTCTTCTTGTCCATGCAACAAACAAGTTTTTCTGAAATTCAAAAATGTTCTACTGCAAAAAAAAAAAAAAAGAAAGAAAGAAATGTTCTACTGCTAATATATACAAGGAAACAGATCGAGTTAAGAGATCAAACCAGGAGAAACAACACTGCAAAAAGTGTTGAGACTTAAGTAATGTTTATCTTTCATGGTCACTGGAATGTGAGTTGAGCTCAGCGTGAACTCTTGCATTAGATTCTTTTTTAAGACATGAAATCCGACCACATATTCATTTCTGAAATTGGTGTCTCCTCAACACTTGGAAAAGAGATAGAAATCAAAAAGAGCTAGAATAGCTGGTGAAACTCCATATTGATTTAAAACTTTTTAAGTGATGATTTTACGCATGTACTTGTCTCCAAACTCAAGTTATACACATTAAATATATACAACCTGGTGTATGTCAATCATACCTTAATCAAAGTCAATGATACTTCAACTTTTTTTAAAATTTCATGAAGAGGAATTCAGAACCAAGAGTTTTAATTTTTTTATTTCATTGGCCCTTTAATCTCAAATCTGGAAATCTATTCTGATATTTCTATCAGCATAATCGATAACAGTTTTTTTAAAAAAAGCTGAAAAAGAGGAAGCCCAAGTATTCAACAATGGAAAAAAAATTAAGTAAGTTAGGATACATTCACATAATGAGTTATTGGGCAGAAATTAACATTTTAAATAATTTTTAATGCCATGAGAAAATGCTCACCACATGTTATGTGAAAAATTCTGGCATATACATCCACAGAATCCAAAATTTATGTGTATATTATACTTATTGCATAGAAAAAGAGACTAATATTGAAGAATATAAAATTTAGTAGTGGTATTTCTGGATGATGTGATGACAGATACTTGTTTTGTTATTTTTTTTCTATGGTTATGACTACTTTTCTACTCAGAAAAATAATAATTTTTTGGGGGGGGGGCCTTCCGGCAAACACCGGAAGACCTACTAGACAAATTCAAAAAGAGCTGTAAGCACTAAAAAAATAATTATTTTTTAAAAGCCAATATAGTCAGTAGCTATATTCATAAAAACTTGAGGTTCATTTTTTTAATCTCAGACCCAGAGAACCTCACGGCTGGCTACTTTCACCACAGTAGCTCCCCGCAGCAGCCAGAAATCATTATTGTTCATTTGTTGACATGGGAGCCATTTATGCAATAGATTGACTTATCAGCTGCTTGCTCCAAGTCTTTGTGGTAATTGCTACTTGGTCTGAGGTTACATTGGGGAAGAATATGGGTGAAATGTGTAACAAGTTATGAGAACAGCTAAAATGAGAAATAATGTATTAACAAGTATAGAGATTCAAAGGAAGAAAGGTGATTAATTGGGGTTGGAAGTGGGATAGTCAAGAAAGGAATTTGGCCTGACCAGGCAGTGGCACAGTGGATAAAGTGTTGGCTGGGATGCTGAGGACCCAGATTCAAAACCCCAAGGTCACCATCTTGAGCGCAGGCTTACCAGCTTGAGCGTGGGGTCACCAGCTTGAGCATGGGGTAGCTGGCTTGAGTCTGGGATCATTGGCATAACCCCAAGTTTGCTGGCTTGAGCCTAAGGTTGCTGGCTTGAGCAAGGGGTCACTGGCTCAGCTGGAACCCCCCTGGTCAAGGCACATATGAGAAAGCAATTATTGAGCTTAGTTAGGTGCTACAATAAAGAATTGATGTTTCGCCTGACCTGTGGTGGCACAGTGGATAAAGTGTCAACCTGGAAACGCTGAGGTTGCCGGTTCGAAACCCTGGGCTTGCCTGGTCAAGGCACATATGGGAGTTGATGCTTTCTGCTCCTCCCCCCTTCTCTCTCTCTGTCTCTCCCCTCTCTATAATGAATAAATAAAATCTTAAAAAAAAAAAAGAATTGATGTTTCTCATCAGTCTCCCCTCCTATCTATCTGTCTGTCTCTCTCACACACACACACTAAAAAAAAAAAGGCATTTTGAAGGGAATGGCATTGAGATGGACCTTGAAAGATGGATAATATTTTAAAAGACAGAAATAAAATATTGCCACCATTTATTAACCACCTCCATGGCAGACTCTTTGCAGTACATTATCTTAGTTAATTCTCATACCATCCTATGGGATAAAATTTTATTATTTCCATTTACAGGTGGAGAAACTGAGAATCAGGGAGATAGCTGATGGTAAAATCAGGCTTCCGAATCAGGTCTGTTTGATTATAATGCTAACGACTTCCTGTGTGTCATCCATGCAGGGACAGCAGCATGTGCAAAAACATTGATTGCTCTTTTAAAAGAACAATCCCACTTTGGCTAGAGAATAGGGAGCCTGGAAGGAGAATTAGGAGCAAATATGGAAGGCCTCAAATGTCAGACATTTAATTCATTAGGCAACAGACAGACAAAGAAGGCTTCCGAAGAGAATAATAAAATCAAAGCAATATTTTATGCAAAATAGTCTGACAATAGAATGGGTTGGGTTGGGGGGAAATTGGAAGCAAGGAAATCAGGTGGCAGATTGTTGTGCTAGTTTAGGGACAGATAATGGATGCCTGAAATATGGTGTGGGAATAAGAACAGAAATGAATGGAAAGACATACGAGACATCTCATGTGAAAAACCTGCTGGATGAGCACCTGATTGGGGGTGCAGTGCAAGGGACAGAGAAATCAAAAGTAGATCTAGCCCTGGCCGGTTGGCTCAGCGGTAGAGCGTCGGCCTAGCGTGCGGAGGACCCGGGTTCGATTCCCGGCCAGGGCACATAGGAGAAGCGCCCATTTGCTTCTCCACCCCTCCGCCGCGCTTTCCTCTCTGTCTCTCTCTTCCCCTCCCGCAGCCAAGGCTCCATTGGAGCAAAGATGGCCCCGGCGCTGGGCATGGCTCTGTGGCCTCTGCCTCAGGCGCTAGAGTGGCTCTGGTCGCAATATGGCGACGCCCAGGATGGGCAGAGCATCGCCCCTTGGTGGGCAGAGCATCGCCCCTGGTGGGCGTGCCGGGTGGATCCCGGTCGGGCGCATGCGGGAGTCTGTCTGACTGTCTCTCCCTGTTTCCAGCTTCAGAAAAATGAAAAAAAAAAAAAAAAGTAGATCTAAGGTCGGGCAGAGGGAAAGGGAATAAGAGCAGAAAAGCAAAACTAAGGGAGAAGGCATTGCGGGGAGGAGGGCAAGTGGGATGTGGTGGGAAACGTAGGGAAGGGGGAGCTATTCCGAGGGGGGACACTAGAATCTATGTACACCCAATAAATTAAAATTTTTTTAAAAAGTAGATCTAAGGTCTCAAACCGGGACAAATGGACAGACAAAGATGCAATTAAAAGGGGTGGGGGAGAAGGATCAAAAGGAGCAGGTTTCACCTGACCAGGCGGTGGCACAGTGGATAGAGCATCAGACTGGGATGTGCAGGACCCAGGTTCGAGACCCTGAGGTCGCCAGCTTGAGCACGGGCTCAACTGGTTTGAGCTAAAGCTCACCAGCTTGAGCCCAAGGTCACTGGCTTGAGCAAGGGGTCACTCTGTCTGCTGTAACCCCCCAGCCAAGGCACAAATGAGAAATCAATCAAATGAACTAAGGAACCGCAACAAAGAATTGATGTTTCTCATCTCCCTCCCTTCCTGTCTGTCTGTCTGTCTGCTTCTCTCTCTCTCTCTCTCTGTCTCTGCCACACACACAAAAAAAAAGAATTTTAAAAAAAGGAGCAAGTTTCATCAGGAAAGTGATAAATTAATTTTTAGGTATCTTTGAGTCTAAAGTGTTAAGACTCAGATGATGAGCTAAAGCTTGAGAGAGTTAACAAAGACTGGGGAGAGTGAGGTGGGGATTGCATAGCTAGGTGTTTACCGGAGCAGCACGAACAGCTGAGATTGCAAAAGGACTACATCAAGACAGAAAAGAGCGTAAGGAGTTGGAGGAAGGAAGAGCAGCCAGAAAGGGAAAGAAAGAGTCCTAATAGGGGTTGAACTAAGGATTTTCAAGACACCAAATCAGAGGTGTGTTTTAAGGAGATGGCAATTGACAGTATCAAATGGTGCTAACAGGTCAGGGGTTCTGATAAAAGCATTTGGTTGTTGGCCCTGGCCGGTTGGCTCAATGGTAGAGCATCGGCCTGGCGTGCAAGGGGTCCCAGGTTCGATTCCCGGCCAGGGCACACAGGAGAGGCGTCCATCTGCTTCTCTACCCCCACCCCTCCTTCCTCTCTGTCTCTCTCTTCCCCTCCCGCAGCCGAGGCTCCATTGGAGCAGGGATGGCCTGGGCACTGGGGATGGCTCCTTGGCCTCTGCCCCAGGTGCTGGAGTGGCTCTGGTTGCAACAAGACGACGCCCCGGAGGGGCAGAGCATCGCCCCCTGGTGGGTGGAGCGTGGCCCCCTGGTGGGCGTGCCGGGTGGATCCCGGTTGGGTGCATGCGGGATTCTGTCTGGCTGTCTCTCCCCGTTTCCAGCTTCGGAAAAATACAAAAAAAAAAAAAAAAAAGCATTTGGTTGTTAAGACTAGACCAGCGGTTCTCAACCTGTGGGTCGTGACCCCGGGGGTCGCGACCCACAGGTTGAGAACCGCTGGACTAGAGTCTGTCAGGTGACCTTGGAAAGTGAGAGGGCTATAGATGCTAATTTGGAGAAGTGGGGCTGTAGAGGTTAAAGGGTGGGTAGTGTGGCAATGAAAAAAGTGGTTCCATTTAACTGCACAGTAATTGATTAAGTATTCTTTGAATATCTGCTATGTGACCTTCTTACATACATATTTGTTTGGGGATGTCCCAAGAAACTGAAACCAACCATTCTCACCCTTATGTTCTAAAAGCCTCAGTTCATTCAAATTACTCTTTGGTGCTGATTTTTTTTCCTTCTGATTTATTTCACTTAGCATATTCTTTTTTATTATTATTACATGTATTATCAACTTTAATTTATTGCAGGGGTAGTCAACCTTTGTATTTATTTTTTTTAAAGGAATGCAATTCTTTTTTTTTTCTTTTTCTTTCTTTATATTATTATTATTTTTTTTTACAGAGACAGAAAGAGAGTCTATCTCAGAGAGAGGATAGATAGGGACAGACAGAAACGGAGAGAGATGAGAGCATCAATCATTAGTTTTTTGTTGCAACACCTTAGTTCATTGATTGTTTTCTCATATGTGCCTTGACCGTGGGGCTACAGCAGATCAAGTAACCCTTTGCTCGAGTCAGTGACCTTGGGTCCAAGCTGGTGAGCCTTGCTCAAACCAGATGAGCCCGCGCTCAAGCAGGCGACCTCCAGGGTCTCGAACCTGGGTCCTCCGCATCCCAGTCTGGCAACTCTAGCCACTGCGTCACCGCCTAGTCAGGCGTAGTCAACCCTTTTATACCTACCGCCCACTTTTGTATCTCTGTTAGTAGTAAAATTTCTAACTGCCCACCGGTTCCACAGTAATGGTGATTTATAAAGTAGGGAAGTAACTTTATAAAATTTATAAAGCAGAGTTACAGCAAGTTAAAGCGTATAATAATAATTACTTACCAAGTACTTTATGTCGGATTTTCACTAAGTTTGGCAGAATAAATCTTTATAAAACAACTTACTATATAGTTAAATCTATCTTTTTATTTATACTTTGGTTGCTCTGCTACCACCCACCATGAAAGCTGGAACGCCCACTAGTGGGTGGTAGGGACCAGATTGACTACCACTGATATATTGTGTTTACATGGATTCAAGTGTCCCACTCAATATAAAACCCTCACCCGCACCCCAGTGTCCCCTATTACACCTCCTTTGCCTCCCTCTCACTAACTCCCTCCCCCCTTCCCTCTGGGATTTGCTGTCCTGTTATCTGTATCTCTGTGTTATGTATATATAATTTCACTGATCCCTTCACCTTCTCTGATCCCATCCCCTCATCCTCCTTCCCTCTGAGTGCTGCCCCTCTGTTCCCTGTGACTCCGCCTCTGCCTATATTCTGTTCCTCAGTTCACTTTGTTCATTAGATTCCACATACAAGTGAGATCATATGATATTTGTCTGTCTCTGCCTGGCTTATTTCACTTAGCATAATGATCTCCAGGTCCATCCGTGCCATCACAAAAGGTAAGATTTCCTTCTTTTTCAAAGCTCCGTAGTATTCCATTGTGTAAATGTACCACAGCTTTTTAATCCACTCATCCACTGATGGTCACTTGGACTGTTTCCAGATCTTGGCTATTGTAAACAATGCTGCCATAAACATGGGAGTCCATATCTTCTTTTGAATCATTGATTTTGTATTCTTTTTTTTCTTTATTAGAGAATTCTCTTTTTTTTTTTCAGAGACAGAGAATCAGAGAGAGGGATAGATAGGGACAGACGGACAGGGACAGAGAGAGATAAGAAGCATCAATCATCAGTTTTTAGTTGCGACACCTTAGTTGTTCATTGATCGCTTTCTCATATGTGTCCTGACCGTGAGCCTTCAGCAAATCAAGTAACCCCTTGCTCAAGCCAGCAACCTTGGGCTCAAGCTGGTGAGCTTTTGCTTAAACCAGATGAGCCCGCCTCAAGCTGGTGACCTCAGAGTCTCGAACCTGGGTCTTCCGCATCCCAGTCTGACACTCTATCCACTGCGCCACTGCCCGGTCAGGCTGATTTTGTATTGTTAGGATATATTTCTAAAAGTGGGATAGCTGGGTCAAAAGGCAGTTCCATTTTTAATTTTTTGAGGAATCTCCATACTGTTTTCCATGGTGGCTGCACAAGTCTGCATTCCCACCAGCAGTGCAGGAGGGTTCTCTTTTCTCCACACCCTCACCAGCACTTATTGTGTGTTGATTTGTTAATGAGTGCCATTCTGATGGGTGTGAAGTGGTATCTCATTTTGATGTTAATTTTTGAAAATGGTTTTATTGAGATATAATTCACATACCATACAACTTACTCATTTAATGTTCATAGTTCATTGGTTTTTAGTATATTCACAGATTTGTGCAATGATGGTGTTGATTTTATTTTATTTTATTTATTTTTTAACAGAGACAGAGAGAGAGTCAGAGAGAGGGATAGACAGGAATAGAGAGACAGGAATGGAGAGATGAGAAGCATCAATCATTAGTTTTTCGTTGTGCGTTGTGGCATCTTAGTTGTTCATCGATTGCTTTCTCATATGTGCCTTGCCAGCAGGCCTTCAGCAGACCGAGTAACCCCTTGCTTGAGCCAGCGACCTTGGGTCGAAGCTGGTGAGTTTTTGCTCAAACCAGATGAGCCCCCGCTCAAGCTGGCGACCTTGGGGTCTTGAACCTGGGTCTTCCGCATCCCAGTCTGACGCTCTATCCACTGATGGTGCTGATTTTAAAGGAGGAATGCCTTAGATGGAAATTTTGGAATTAATTTATGCTGTAAATGAGGGAGAGAGAGGACCCCAAATACCGGAACAAATTCTCTAGTCTTATACCCTCTTGAATAGAATCACAGAATGGAATGGGAGCTGCAAAGGTGCTTACATTGGCCACCAGATGGCAGAAGGACCCTTGTCTTGTGTCAATAAAAAAAAAAAAAGATGAAGCAGTTTGGGAGACTGTTTGGTCAGGGGGTTCCCAACCTAGGAACCGTTTATATTCCTAGCTCCTTCCTATTACTATTCTTTTCTTCTGGGTAACACCAAAGGTTCATGCTAACAGATCTTAAGCCACCGGGTTGATCATTCTGGAGGCCTAGTTGCCTTCTGTGTTAACAAGCATCCTCTTAGAAGCAGACACCAAGACTGAATAATGGCTTAAGGAGTTTAGTGAGGAAAACATCTGTGGGAGAAAATAGTCAGGGAGCCAAGGCTGGTGGGGAGAACTGTCAGACCATGACATAAGTCTGATTGACGGAGACCGGGGAGGAAGTTTGGGTGGATTTCTGCAGTGTAGTTAGCCTAGGAAAGTTTTTTCAAGACCTTCAGGGAACCAAATAATCCATCAGAGGAATTCTGTGTCTCCAAGGAAGGAAGCTGCCTTAGTATTCCAGTTAAGTTCAATTATTGGTTGGATTGCTCCTAGGATGTGGAAGTTCTTCGGCTGCTCTCCGGGAAGCGTGGCCTAGGTGAATGCTGTTGGTCCATTATCCCATTGGTGGCTGGAGGTCTTTGAGGCCCATTCTTGTGACCTCCACATCCTCCAGTGGAGAAGGGATAGCCTCATCTCTCAAGAGTCTCTACCAAATGCTCTCTGTATTCTCTATCATTGAGGGGACAATTTTTTTTTAAAACCGAGAATAGGGGAGATACAGAGACAGACTACTGCATGTGCCCCAACCGCGATCCACCCAGCAACCGCTGTCTGGGCTGATGCTCTAGAGGCCCATCGGGGGGATCCTCGCAACTGAGCTATTTTTAGCACCTGAAGTGAAGTCTCATTGGAGTCATCCTCAGTGCCCAGGGCCAATGTGCTTGAATCAATTGAGCCATGGCTGCAGGAGGAGAAGAAGAGAGAGAGAGAGAAAAGGGGGAAGAGGAAGGGTAGAGAAGCTGACGGTCACTTCTCCTGTGTGCCCTGACCAGCGATTAAAACCAGGACTTCCACATGCCAGCCAACACTCTATCACTGAACCAACCAGCCAGGGCCAAAAGGGACAATTTAGTCCCCACCTCTCACTTCATGTGCTGGCTTTACTCTCCTCTCTCCACTCCTCCCCCAGTGACCAAAGAATAGGCTCCTCCCATCCCCCCCCACATCTGACTCTGCTCCTGCTCTTCTAGATGAACCCAGGTACACACACCTTCCCAAGCAAGCCCTACCTTTGCCATAACTCTACTTTTGGCTCCTTCTTGCTGAAAAATGAAGGAGATAATGGGATTAGTTGGGTCTTGGCTTCAGCCAGCTACCCTGACAGGAAGTCGGCCAGCCACAGGCATCCCCTACCTGGAATCCTACTATTTCAGATGACCTTCCCTTGGCATCAAGTTATGGTCTCAGCCAAAGCCAAGTACATAATAAGGCAGCTATAGCTTTGTTAGGTAGTCCAAAAGTTTGGTAGCTTGTGGGGGTCAGGAAGAAGAAATCGGGAATTGCCAATTTCTGGGGAAAGCAGAAGTCTGGTGAGGAGGGTGTTAGGGGAGAAGGCGGCTAGGTGCCTGGCATGGCAGAGACTGACTGGGTCAGTAGCCCCTGTGGCCTCCCTGATGTCTAGGGTCTGAGGGCCCTACTGTCTCTCCTGCTTCCACCTTGCCGGTCCTCAGCTGAAAGACAGGCTTGGGAGGGATGGGATGAATATTGTTGGCTCTCTGGAGGAGGACATGGGGAAACAGAGGATTCTGCAAGAGCATGTCTGAGCCAGATGACATTGCAAATCCATAGTCTCCTGGGGAAACAGAAGGAAATAACTTTGGGTTTTAAAAAGGAATCCAGCCAACTCCTGGTGTGGGAATAACAGAGAAGTAGCCTGATAGTACACCATGATGACATTACTTTACATCTTAGTTATCATCATTTTACATCTTAGGTGAAAGTGAGGGCAAACGTGGGGGTTTTCCTAGGTCAGGGTAAGATGGAAAAGCAAAGTGGAGATGGAGACTGGAGTAGACGGAAGATGTCCCTAGGTGACCCAAGGGGCCTCCCAGACTGGAACTTGCCCAGGGGCTAGAACCCTAGGTTCCAGGGTTTATGGAAGCTGGATGAGACCACCAAGGCAGTGGTGGATGGTGGGAAGACAGAGGAGGAGCAGGACCCAGCAAATCTCCTTCCCATGATCTGTTCAGCATGTTTGTTTCTGTGCTTAGAAAGAAAGACTGGCTATGCAAAATCCATGAAGGACTCACCACACGCTTAGCAGATGTGACTGATACATCCTTACCACATCCTCCATCCTCTACTTCAATAAGGCCATGCTGGTACAACTTTCCTGAGCCTTGTTAAAGAGGGGTAAATATGTGGGTAAATATTAATAGATTGCGAAAGCACATAAGTTGATGTATATTTTTTATGTATTCATTTTAGAGAGGGAAGAGAAAGAGAAAAGGGAGAGAGAAAGGGGGAGGAGCAGGAAGCATCAACTCCCAGACCTTGACCAGGCAAGCCCGGGGTTTTGAACCAGCAACCTCAGCGTTCCAGGTTGACACTTTATTGACTGTGCCACCACAGGTCAGACCATAAGTATATGTGTGTGTGTGTGTGTGTATTTTTTATTTATTTATTTATTTATTTATTTATTTATTTATTTATTTATTTATTACAGAGACAATGAGAGTCAGAGAGAGTCAGAGAGAGGGATAGGCAGGGACAGACAGACAGGAACGGAGAGAGATGAGAAGCATCAATCATCAGGTTTTCGTTGCAACACCTTAGTTGTTCATTGATTGCTTTCTCATATGTCCTTGACCATGGGCCTCCAGCAGACCGAGCAACCCCTTGCTCGAGCCAGTGACCTTGGGTCCAAGCTGGTGACCTCGGGGTCTTGAACCTGGGTCCTCAGCATCCCAGTCCGACGCTCTATCCACTGCACCACCGCCTGGTCAGGCCATAAGTATATTCTTTAATAATGCCAAATGAGTGTGTTTCAAGCCGATTTTCTTCTCCTAACTCTAGGAGCCTCTCTAGGAGGAAGGGTCCCCTCCCTTGCCAAACCCATCCCCACTTAATATGGTTCATTTCTCCTCCGCTGACATCAGATACTATCCTGCCCAGTTGGCTATTGTGCTTTGTCCTGTTTCTCTTAAAGATCTGGGAGTTTCCCAGGGGTGGGCCCAGGACTCTGGCTTCATTCTTTCTCCCAGAATTGGGAGGGAATTAACTGACTTTCCCCTGGGCACATGGAGGGCCCAGTCAACACTCAATCCTCAGCTGAACACATTGGCTCCGAGGGACAGAATAGGAGAGCAGCAGACACTTGGCCAGGAAAGGCTGGAGGAATTGGGGAAGTTGGGGCAGAGGAGATGCAGAAGGAAGCTTGGCTCCACACATAGCTGCCGCCCTCTGGATCTCGCAACCCCGCTAAGCTCCACGGAGTTGCTGTGTTAATGTAAAGCCGGGTGACATCAGCTGGGGAAGAGGTCAGTGTCAGGCAAAGGGGAGGTCAGGGGAGAGTGGGCTGACTGTGCTCCCCAGTGCGAGAGGCTGGGTGACTGGTGAAAGGTTGCCTTGGGGGGAGGGGAAGAGTTCTGGCAAGGGCCTGCTCCTAGGGAGGGAAAGAGGGGAGGAGAGAAACAGAGTGAGGGGTGAAGGGCTGAGATGGGCTAAGGGCTCATACTTTTCACACATGGGAGAGAGGGAGGCCCTGGTTCGAACTTCTGGAAGACAGTTGTGATCTCTCTCAGGATACTCTTAGCAACTACAGAAAGGAAATGGGGTACACTTCTCTGACCACAAAGGCAAGGCTGGGGCGAGACCCTCTGCTCTCCGCCCTTTGACTCCAAAGCAGAGGCAAGGCAAGAAAGACTTCCCTTTCTGCTCATGTATTTCTTGGAAATCCTGGGACTGTACCTGCTTGTCCTCTCTGTGTGTATGAACTGAATGGGATGCTATGGTGTGGGGCTGGCTTCCCAGGCTGGGGAAAGGTCCCTGTGAGGGAGTCACGCCACCACAGGAATCGCCAGAGTGGCCCTAGTCCTAAGACTTTTGCCTCCAAGTCTCACCTGCCCAGACTGTCTACCCTGGGCTGTACATTCTGCCTCAAGAAAGTAACTGTTCCCAGTCACACACATGATCTGACCTGTAGAAATATACCTAGGTCTAAAATATAGGTAGTAATAACCTGGTAGAAACCTACCCCCTGGTCCATACACTAGTGCATGCAAATGTGTGCACATGTACATAGACACATGCGCGCACGCACACACACACACACACACATACACTGGTTCTGCGCTGGACAAGGGAGAACTTTGGGGAGAACGGCTAGAGAGGGTGGGAGGTCATAGCTCTCTGGACAGTATAGTAACACAAGGAGCTGGCTGGACAAGTGCACCAGCCTCACGTCCACCAGGCCACACTGTCTGTCTGGTCTGGAGACCAGGAGGAGCCATACTCGAGAGTCCTACTCAGTGGCATATAAATTTTTTGTTTGTTTGTTTTTTGCTTGTTTGGTTTTTTTTTGTATTTTTCTGAAGCTGGAAACAGGGAGAGACAGTCAGACAGACTCCCACATGCGCCCGACTGGGATCCACCCAGCACGCCCACCTGGGGCGACGCTCTGCCCACCAGGGGGCGATGCTCTGCCCCTCCAGGGCGTCACTCTGCCGCGACCAGAGCCACTCTAGCGCCTGGGGCAGAGGCCAAGGAGCCATCCCCAGCGCCCGGGCCATCCTTGCTCCAATGGAGCCTTGGCTGCGGGAGGGGAAGAGAGAGACAGAGAGGAAGGAGTGGGTAGGGGTGGAGAAGCAAATGGGCACTTCTCCTGTGTGCCCTGGCCGGGAATCGAACCCGGGTCCCCCGCACGCCAGGCCAACGTTCTACCGCTGAGCCAACCGGCCAGGGCCAGTGGCATATAAATTTACAGTCTCTTTCCCTTTTCTGGGTCTCTCAACTTGTCAGCTGCTCTTCTCTGCATCTACCCTCCATCAGCCCCTTGGGATTTAGCACTATAATCCCCTCCAAGAAGTCTTCCCTGGTTTTCCCAAGCTGGTCTGTGTGCCTCTCCGCTGGAGTCCGTAGCATCCTGTGCTGAGCGCCATCATCCATCATCATAAGGATCTCCTCCACTGTGCTGAACTGCCCAAGGTCAGGATTTCCTTAGGACTTACCACTGTGCCTGGGTCCATGTGCTTCCAGAAACATCTGCTGAATGAGAGTGAATGAACCAATATACTCATGGAGATGGGGCCCTATCTTTTGTTTCACTCAATCTTCTCCAGAAGCTGGTGGTGCCCAGATAGAATCCAGAAGGGCAAGCCAGCCTTGTCCCCTCTCCTCTGGGCAGAAGGAGGGGGCTCAATCACACTAGCTTTCCTGTATGCTGCTGCCTGTGACTCAGCTTGGACCATGAGATAGAGAAGAGCCCACAGCCAGGGAGGATCCTGCCACTTTCTCTTGGCACAGAGAGCTGGCTGGGACAGACGCTGGCCCAGACTTAAGAACTGGTTTCCATCCTTTGTGTTGCCTTCTGTCCCATGGTAAAGCCGGAGGCCAGGCCTGAGGACAGTCTGTACAGCTCTGGCCTTTTGCCCTGACACCACGATGTCTTGGATGGTGTAGCTGGACAGATAGGTGGGGCTGATTCGGTGCTTGCCTCAGTGTGCTTATTTATTTGAGCAAAGAGGCATTTTAATCTCAGGATCTAGAGGAACTGATGTTACAGCGGCTTGGAAGACATTTTACCTAGTCCCTGTTAGTTACAGGGCAGGAGATTAGCCTCGTTTCTGTCACTCATGGGGTAGGGCCTTCGATCAAGGGCATGTATTATCTTTACTCATATACAACCAAAATTTGGCTTAGATCTGTGTTAAAAAGTACAAGAGAATGACGAAACATTAGGTAAGGGAGGACAGAACTTAGAGGGCAGTCGGGATAAGAGATAGTCCCGAGGTCCCTGAGCACCTCTGGGACTCATAGCAGGTCTTTCAGTAAGCCTTGCCACCTCAGGCTCCAAGTCTTATGGTGGCTGTCAGCCTCTCCATGCAAGGAGCCCAGTGGGCAAAAGGAAGGCCATGCTGAGTGGTTTGGCCAGGTTGCATGAAGATCTGTGAACATCCTACTCCCCTTGACATCTGGCAGGGGACAGTCACAGACCTTGAAAGGAGGTGTTATGCAAAGACCAGCCCCCACCACTGAGCTGTAACTCCATTTCCCTCTTTCATGTCATAATCCCAGGTATATGTGCCTAAGCTCGCTCTTCCCACACACGTCAAGAAAAGAGAAAAGGGAGGCCCAAACTGCCCAGTGCTGGGCCTGTAAGTATGTCATAAATAGGCATGCATGAGAACCCCATGATTTCCTGGGATAAAGGTCACTTAAGTGCAGAAAGTCTATCACAAGGCCTATCCTCTTTTTCCCAAGCCCCCCCGGGGACCAGAGCTAGACAGACTGACTTCCCACCTGTGAAGGCAACACATGATCATCAAAGTCAGCTTGCTCCCTTTCACAGAAGAGAAACTGAGGGACAGAGCATTGAAAGAGCAAGGCAAAGACTACAATTGGAAGAGAAAGAAACAGACTCCAGAAGCTTGTTATTTTCCATCCTCCCAAGTGTCAGCTTATTTCCTGAGCATGGTCGGCTACGGTGTCACCCCTCTCCTACTGTGACATAGGAAAAGAAACTGAAACCGACAAAGGGTGTGATTTTTGTCAGCCACAAAACAAAGCAGCAACGGTATCATAATGCCCAGGATTCTGGAGTCTTCAACGTGACTCCAGGAAGTAGAGAAGCCTTACAAATTGAGGAGTGTGCCCAAACATTCTGAAACCCTTGTTCCTCTCCAGGTCAGAGTCAATAACAGGGAACATCTTGATAGATACAGCAGATTATTTTGCAGGCAGTAGTGAACTCACAGCCATAGGGAGTGAGAAAGAGAGAAGCGACAATGCCCCAACAGTCTGCCTTCAACTGAAAGCTCTGAGATTGAGCCGCCGTTCGCACCCCTGATGCCTGGATGACTCCCCTGAGAGAGATTGTGACATCCCAGGGAAGTCCACTGCACTGGTGCTGGGGTGCTTAGAGTGAGAAACCCAAACCAGGCTTGAAGCAGTGAGGGGGTGGGAGGGCTGACACAACTCTGAGAAGTGCCTCCACATTCAAGAGGACAGCGCTTTCACCTCTCTCGGCATGGTGACTTGCTTGGGGTCATATTCTTTCTTTGTGGGTAGAAGGGAATTTTGACAAGATAATCAACAAGTTTGCCTCCTAAGCAGTGGAAAGAGGCAAAGAATTCTTCAAACTGTCCTCCCTGGCCCTGGCCGGTTGGCTCAGTGGTCGAGCGTCGGCCTGGCGTGCGGGGGACCCAGGTTCGATTCCCGACCAGGCACATAGGAGAAGTGCCCATTTGCTTCTCCACCGCCCCCCTCCTTCCTCTCTGTCTCTCTCTTCCCCTCCCGCAGCCGAGGCTCCATTGGAGCAAAGATGGCCCGGGCGCTGGGGATGGCTCCTTGGCCTCTGCCCCAGGTGCTAGAGTGGCTCTGGTCTCGGCAGAGCGACGCCCAGGAGGGGCAGAGCATCGCCCCCTCGTGGGCAGAGCGTCGCCCCTGGTGGGCGTGCCGGGTGGATTCCGGTCGGGCGCATGCGGGAGTCTGTCTGACTGTCTCTCCCCGTTTCCAGCTTCAGAAAAATACAAAAAAACCCCAAAAAACTGTCCTCCCTTTTGTCAGGCGGACCTGTGAAACAAAGGTCAGATTAATGCAACACTGCAAGGTGCTGGGGAGAGTTCAGCTGTCAGGACTCTGATGGAAAGAGACATCAAATAAGAGCCAGGACACAGAATTCCTCAGAAGGACCCTCACCCACTAGGAGGTCAGGATGGCATGAGAGGCCAAGTGGGCACCTCTAGTGAGCTCTGTCCTAAGGCTGTTCCCTGTAACCAAACTCTAGCAATCAACCTCACCCAAGGGAGCCTCTGGGGCCAGCCCTGTAAACACCCAGAAGGGCAAGTCCTGATTACGCTATTGTGACCCAAGGGGAGCCAGAAAAGTCTCAGCCAAGTGAAAACTTAGCTAGGAGAATTATTTGGCCCAAAGACTGAAGCACCAGGCTTATAGGGCAAGTAGGAAGCAATGAAAAAGAAGAAACAAACAAACTCTGGGTTCCTCTTGAGCAAGATCAGGCCTAGAATCTCCAAAGTTTCTGCATTTAGTAGAATAATGTACTCTAAATGCCTTTTTCCATTTCCCCTTTACCTTATATTATATATCCGTTTATTTTCATTGTCAATCCCACCAGAACGTAAGCTCCAAGAAGGCAACAACATGGGACTTATTCACCAGTGTCCCCGCCTTCCAGAATTGTGCCTGCTCTGCAGTAGGGGCTCAATAAAATATTTACTGCAGTGAATGAAACAAATTTTGGGACTCTATTTCCTGGGCTCATGCTCTGGTTCTCACTGCTTCCTTAGTTAAGTAGAGGTATAATGACCATATAATAAAATGTGCAGATTATAAGTGTTTAGTTTGATGAATCTTAACAATTATATATACTTAGGTAACCAGCATCCAAAACAAAATATAGAACATTTAAATCACCGATAACTTCCTTTGAGTCCCTTTCCAAATCAAATTGACCTCTCCTAGGCAACCATGTTCTGACTTCTCTCATTGTAGGTTAGTTATTCCCGTTACTGGATTTCATATAAAGGGAATCAGTCAGTATGTACTTTTGGTCTCTAATGTCTTTGGTGAGCACGTTTTTGAGAATCATCCGTGTTGTTGCATATATTTGTAGTTCATTCTCTTTGATTCTGAGTACCTATTTTATGACTATGCCATCAATTGTTTATTTGTCCTTTTATTGGTGATTTTTTGGGATGTTTCCCACTTGAGAATATAATAAATTTTAGCTGCAATGAATTTTCTTGGATAAGTCATTTTATGGGCATACATTTTTATTTCACTTAAGGAAATTCCTAGGAGTAGAATCACTGGATCTTAGGATAGATGAACGCTTAATATAAGAAACTGCTGCCTGAGCAGGCGGAGGCACAGTGAATAGAGCATTGGACTGGATGCAGAGGACCCAGGTTCAAAACCCTGAGTTCACCGGCTTGAGTGCGGGCTCATCCGGCCTGAGCATGGGCTCAACAGCTTGAGCATGGGGTTGCTGGCTTGAGCATAGGTTCATAGACATGACCCCATGGTCGCTGGCTTGAGCCCAAGGTCGCTGGCTTGAGCAAAGGGTCACTCGCTCTGCTGGAGCCCCCGGTAAAGGCACATAAGTGAAAGCAATCAATGAACAACTAAGGTACTGCAATGAAGAATTGATGCTTCTTATCTCTCTCCCTTCCTGCCTGTCTGTCCCTCTCTCTGACTCTCTGTCTCTGTCAAAAAAAAGAAAAAAAGAAAAAAGAAAGAGAGAGAGAGAGAGAGAGAGAAAGAAAGAAAGAAAGAAAGAAAGAAAGAAAGAAAGAAAGAAAGAAAGAAAGAGTGAGCAAGCCCTGGCTAGATGGCTCAATTGGTTAGAGCATCGTCTGGAAGCACAGAGGTTGGTGGTTCAATTCCCAGGTCAGGGCACATACAGGAACAGCTTGATGTTCTTGTCTCTCTCTCACTCGCTCTCAACTCAATAAAAATAAACATTAAACTATAAATTAAAAAGAAATGCCAGGGAAGAAAGTTGAATTCAAAAAGAAAAAAAGGAAGAAAGAAGGAAAGAAAGAAAGAAAGAAAGAAAGAAAGAAAGAAAGAAAGAAAGAAAGGAAGAAAGGAAGGAAGAAAGAAAAAAGGAGCTACCAAACTGTTTCCAAAGTAGTGGCACAATCTTATGCTTCAACCAGCAATGTATAAGAGAGTTTCAATTGTTTCAGTTAACCATATATGTTTGGTATATTTCTGAAATTTCTAATGTCTTTAATCTATTTGTGTTCACTTTTGCTAACATCACACTGTCGTATTTTAACGTTATAATCTCTCCAACTTTGTTTTTCTTTTTCAAGATCATTTTGGCTATTCTAGACCCTCTGCATTTCTACTTAAATTTCAGAGTCAGCCTGACTGGTGGTGGCACAGTGGATAGAGCATCAATGTGGGACACTGAGGTCCCAGGTTCGAGATCCTGAGGTCACTGGCTTGAGATCAAAGATCTCTGGCTTGAAGCCCAAGGTAGCCGGCTTAAGCCCAAGGTCACTGGCCTGAGCAAAGGGTCACTGGCTCAGCTTGAGACCCCAGTCAAGGCACACATGAGAAGCAGTCAATGAACAACTAAAGTGATGCAACTAAGAGTTGATGCTTCTCACCTCTCTCCCTTTATGTCTGTCTGTCTCTCTCTTGCAAAAAATATTATTTAGAATCAGCTTGTCTATTTCCTCAAAGAAACCACTGAATTTTTATAGGGATTAAATTAATCTATAGATTAGCATTGAGTTTTCCTATTCACGAACATGGTATGTCTACATTTCTTTAAGAATTTAAAAATCTGCCTGACCAGGTGTTGGTACAATGGTTAGAGCGTCGGACTGGGATGCCGAGGACCCAGGTTCAAGACCCCGAGGTCACCAGCTTGAGCGCAGGCTCATCTGGTTTGAGCAAAAAAAGCTCACCAGCTTGGACCCAAGGTTGCTGGCTCGAGCAAGGGGTTACTTGGTCTGCTGAAGGCCCGCGGTCAAGGCACATATGAGAAAGCAATCAATGAATAACTAAGGTTTCGCAATGCGCAACGGAAAACTAATGATTGATGCTTCTCATCTCTCCATTCCTGTCTGTCTGTCCCTGTCTATCCCTTTCTCTGACTCTCTCTCTGTCTCTGAAAAAAAGAAAAAGAATTTAAAAATCTCTCAACAATGTTTTGTAGTTTTCAGAGTAGATATTCAGCATATTTTTTGTTAGACTTATTCCTTTGTGTTTTTGTTTTTGTTTTTTGGTTGTATGGCAAACAGTATATTTTAAATTTCATTCTCCCATTGCTCTGCAATAGCATCTAGAATAGAAAAAATTTTTATATTACCTTTCTATTCTTTAGCTTTCTAAATTCACTTACCAGTTTTGGCAATAGGGCCCTGTCTTAAGGCACTTGAAGTTTGATAAGAGAAATAAAATACATACAAGTAATAGTTTTTAAGTCTGTGTAAGAAGTACCATAAACAATGAAGTAAGCTTTCTGGAAGTCCCAGGCACAAGAGAGAAAGAGAGAGCATATTCCAGCAGTGGTGAAAATCAGGGGAAGCTCTAAGAGAGGAACAAAGCTTAAATTTGGCCTTGAAGAATGAGTTATATTTTGACAAGCAGAGTTGAGGGGAAAAAAGGTTGAGAAAATGAGCATATTTAGAAATCAGCGAAAGAGTAGCTTGATGAAGGTTTAAGTTATACGAAGCAGGTAGTGAGAATTAAAGCTGAAACAGGAAGTCTAGGATCAAATCATGGAACACTTTGAATACTATAATTGCAGCTTACTATGTGTCCAAAAGTGTGTTAATCACCTTAATACATTATTTAATATTCACAATTTTGGGATTTTTATAGGTAATCTCTCTCTCTCTCTCTCTCTCTCTCTCTCTCTCTCTCTCTCTTTGTATTTTTCTGAAGTGAGAAGTGGGGAGGCAGAGAGACAGATTCTCCCACATGCGCCCAACCGGGATCCACCCGGCAAGCCCACCAGGGGGAAATGCTCTGCCATTCTGAGGCATTGCTCCATTGCAATGAAAGCTGTTCTAGCACCGGAGGCGGAGGCCATGGAGCCATCCTCAGCGCCCAGGCCAGCTTTGCTCCAATGGAGCCTTGGTTGCTGGAGGGGAAAAGAGAGATAGAAAGGAGAGGAGGAAGGGTGGAGAAGCAGATGGGCACTTCTCCTGTGTGCCCTGGCTGGGAATCAAACCCAAGACTTCCACATGCCAGGCCGATGCTCTACCACTGAGCCAACCTTCCAGGGCATAGGTAATCTCTTTTTTAAAAATTAAAAAGAGCCTGACCAGGCGGTGGCACAGTGGATAGGGTGCCGGACTGGGATATGGAAGGACCCAGGTTCAAGACCCCGAGGTCGCCAGCTTGAGGGTGGGCTCATCTGGTTTGAGCAAGGCTCGCCAACTTGAGCCCAAGGTCACTGGCTCAAGCAAGGGGTTACTCGGTCTGCTGAAGGCCTGTGGTCAAGGCACATATGAGAAAGCAATCAATGAACTAAGATGTCGCAACGCGCAACAAAAAACTAATGATTGATGCTTCTCATCTCTCCTTTCCTGTCTGTCTGTCCCTATCTATCCCTCTCTCTGACTCTCTCTCTCTGTGTCTCTGTAAAAAAAAAAAAAAAAAAAAATTAAAAAGAATTTTTAATTACAGTTGACATGCAATATTATACCAGTTTCAGGGTATGTATCCCAGTGATTAAACATTTATGTAACTTGCTAAGTGACCACCCAATGACATCGTAACATAATTACAATATTATTGACTTCCCTATGCTGTATTTTAAATTCCTGTGACTGTTACAACAAATATTTTTGCAAAACAAATACTATTTCCATATTACAAATCAGGATATTAAAGCTCAAATAACAAATTAAATTGACCAAGATTAGCTAGTGTCTCAACAAATTTTTAGAACCAAGATATCTCTGCCTAATTGTGCTTATTTTCCTTCTCTTTTACAATGTTATTCTACATAGTTATGATTACAGAAATACATGTTTTTATTCTACCTTGTTAACATTATAGCATGATGATTTTCCCATGTCATTAGAAATGCTTCTTACACACTGTTTTTATTGGTGTTGACTGTATAAAACTATATCATAGTTTACAGTTTTTATAATATTTTAATAATTATTATTTTAAGATTTTATTTGATTTTATGGGGGGGGAGTGGGGACAAGAAGTAGTTGCTTCACTTAGCTGTTCATTGACTGCTTGTAATATGTGCCTTGACTGGGCAAGCCCAGGGTTTTGAACCGGCAACCTCAGCATTCTAGGTCGGTGTTCTATCCACTGCACCACCACAGGTCAGGCTTTTAATAATTATTTTTAACATTGAAAGTAATGCTACCATGAATATGTTTGTGAATCAATCTGCCTTCCTACCAAGTATTCTCAAGTCTTTGGTAGTGACATATCATTATTATTTTGAATAATTATTATTGAATAATTAGCAGAGTTTAACCTGTTTCAAGTGTCTGTTTGCCATCTGTATGTCTTCTCTAATGAAGTGTCCATTCAGTTTCTTTACACCTTTATCATTTTGAGTGTCAGCTAAATTTATTAGTCTGTAGGAGCCTGTTATAAAGAATGGCTGTTAAGTTTATGCTGTGATAATTGTTGGGACAATCTGCTGCTTTTTCTGCCCCTTGACCAAGAAACAAACTCAGAATCTAAGTCAGTGTGTTGGTTTGACTATTGTCACTTGAGAGCCATCGTATGATCAGGACTCCAGGAGTGGAGGTGATCTCTGCTCCAAGGAGAAACAAATTCCTTGTTAAGGAAACAGAATAAAAATATTCTTATATGTTTAATTTGAGGTAGCTTTTTTCTCCAGCATAAGTACCTCTATTTTTTTATGCTAATAAAGGAGAAGGGAATGTTGGCTGAAATAAAAGCAAACTGTCTCATTTAGTTCTAAATTTTGTTTTCATCAAGTTCATGTCAAAAAGTAATGAGAATTTCCCAAGGGGATGGATGAAAAGCAGTTATAATCCTGGCAAACTGTGCAGTGAAATACACTTCTGGGTCCATAAGAGGGTCTCGGGATTCTCAGGCTCAGGACACCCAGAGAAACGGGGGACCCGCGAACATTTCCCAAGCATAGATTTGCATTCCCAATCCTGAATATGAACAATTCCTTGCTTATAATAGCCATGTCCTGAAACATAGGAGACAGGCTGAATGAACAGGGAAATGGTTTTCTGTGACTTCCTGCGATCGACACCTTATTTATGTAAGATGGCTAAAGGAAGGGCTGTTTCTTGCTCTCTTGAGTTCAAGAATCAAAATGAAATTTAAAAACTGCCCTGGTACCTTGTGCCTCTTTACATAGAGGAAGGTTTATAGCTCCAGTCTCCATCTCCCAAACATATATTGTACTTTCCTCTTATATACCAAAATATCTATCACCATATATATAAACTCTATGGTACACAGATGTTGATCACATATGATACTTATTTATAACTTCTAATTTGCCACTGATGTAATACTTTTTGATACCAAAGCTCATGCTTTTCTCATAATCTTTCCTGTACCACACAGCCATATTTTGTAGGCAGTAGCAAGTTACTGAGAGTTTTAAAGTAATGGGTGATACATTAATAGCCATGTGATATATGCCCTGGGTGAACTTCAGGGAGGAAGCCTAAGCTACGGAACCAGCCATCTATCGTAGTTATCAACAATGAGATAGACTCTGAGCATTTCTCCCTGAAACTCTCTCTCTAATCCATACCTGCCCTAGATTCCCAAGGTTTGCCCTATAGGGTAGCATCTTATCTTTAGAGAGAAATAAAATACTTCAGCTTTGGCCTGATAGCTCAGTTGGTTGGAGCATTGTCCTGAAGCACAGAGGTTGCTAGTTCGATCCCCGGTCAGGGCATATACAGGAGCAAATGGATGTTCCTGTCTCTTTTTCACTCTCTTCCTTCCTCTCTAAAATAAAAAAATAAGCATTAAAAAGATACTCCATTTCTACATTTTTATCTTGACTGGCCTCCCTTTTTTTTCTGGCAGCAAATGAATTATTACTAACACCAGCACTAAGTAATAACAGCCTTAGTATTTATCAGAGTTTAAGTGGTGAGGAGAGCAGTTTTCAGTAAACCTTGAATTTTTAGATTGTTCCGTGATGAAGTCCAGGGTCTGGAGAAAACAAGGTCAAACATACTTAGGCAGTTAAAGAGATAGAAAGCTGTTCTCAATGGCACAGCCAGTTTCAGCCACAATTAAACGTACACCCCAGAAGAAACCCTCAATCTCTTTACTTGAAGAGTAACCCTGTGGTTGGCAGAGGAATTGGGCAAATCAGACACGCAAAGAGAGCCTAAAGAGTAGACTTCTCTTCCACATGCCAAGCATTTCTGAGCCGTGACAGGACAGGCTGTCCATTTCTGAAAACATCTAGTCTCTTTCAAAACTTCTGCACCGGAGAGGGAGCCAGGGCTGGAATGGAGGTACCTGGTGGCTGACCAGAGAATTGGCCTGACCCTAAGACCAGTATGTGACAAGGAGCTCCTTAGTCCTCGTCCCAGGTGATGCCAGGCGCCTGTCTTCCTGAGAAGCCAACAATTGACACACAAGTCCTTATTTTTCCATCTTCCCAGAGGAAGGATCCTGGGATAGTGTTTGGGGAAGCTGAGGAGTGGAAGGAGGCTGGGGGAATACACAACCTGCTGGTTCTCAGCTTACTCTCATGGTAAGGCTCCCTCAGGCTTAGAAAAGACAGGGGGTCATAAGGGACAGGTCGGTGAGGTCAGACCACTTCAAGAACCCAAGGTTCTGCACAGGAAATAAGACTTTAACATTACACTTCTGGGTTCAGCTCCTAGCTCCACCACTTACTAGCTGCTGTGACCATAGGCAGGTTGTTTATAATCTACCCATATCACACTTTCGTCATCTTTAGAAGGGAATGCTGAACTACCCACCTCACAAGGTCACAGTAAAGATTAAATATAAATGATTCTTGTGAATTGGCTTGCAGTAATAATTCCATACCTGTTAGCTATCCCTGTTCTTTATAGTCCTTTCTCCTGCTTCTGGGTGAAAGCACATGTCTGTGCTTTCTGTCTCTTTTCCATTAGGATATTTCAAAATTACAACGTGACCATCTTAAGAATCTCCAAAACATCTTGCACACGATCTGGAGGCGTGGGCATGGGGATGGGATGGCTCACTGGTGCCTGGCGGTGACTGACCCTGCTGGGCATGTCTAGTGGCTGAACATCGTGCGCGCGTGCAGGTCCACACATATGTGGATGAGCGTGCGTACGCTCCACCTCCCGCCCCGAGACTCAACGAGTTCAGTGGTCCCTGGTTCGCTTCGCGGAGCTGGTGGGCGGGGCAGAGCCATTGTTCCGCTGTGGACCGAGCCCCCGGGGCTTGCTAGGGAGGAGGACCGGCTTCACCGGTCGGGTGCGACCCGACCCCAGGTTTAAAGCCGCGGCTTCCTTCCCACGTGTCTCCGGGAAAGGGAGGGAAAGCAGGATGGAGTTGTGCGTAGTGGTAGCCCCCGTGGCTTCACAACTGTTTCCAGTAAAACTTCCCCAGTGCCCATCCATACGCAAAGAGCTCAGGGAACCAGTCCTGGGCTGGTATCCAACCCCCATTCCCGGACCAGGTCCTCTCCGTCTTCCAGAGAGAGATCGCCCGAGTGCCTCCGAGGCCGCGGGGTGCCGGACACAGGCCCAGCGGCCGGTGAAACACAAGCCTAGGAGAAAGAGATGGGAGGGGGAGCGAGGAGCCGCGGCAGAGGGAACAGCAGATTGCGCCGAGCCAATAGCAACGGCAGGACGAGGTGGCACCAAATTCCCTTCGGCCAATGACGCTTCAGAGTCTACAGAAGCCCATTAGCATTTCCCCAGGGGCAGGAGCTGCGGCGGCTGAGCCGCGGTGTGTCTGCAGCATCCAGTTTTCGCATGTCCAGCCCCTAGCACGCCTCGCCTCTGTCTCCTCCCCTCTCCGCCCATGCGGGGCTCCCACGGCGAGCCAACTCTGCGCACTTTGCCCCTGTTGGCAGCGAATAAAAGGGGTCTGAGGAAATACAGGACACGGACACCCACTGCCAGCATTAGCCTTTAAATTCCCACCCTCGGGAGTCCACACACAGCGGATCGCGTCCGGACACCGATCCAGCGCGCACGGCGAGAGATCGCCGCGCAAAGGCTGGCTCAGCCACCGAAGTCTCTCTACTGTCTCGGCTGTCCCGAACTCCGCTCCGCAGTCTCAGCCCTGGGAAAGTGATCCCAGCATCGGTGAGCCCAGATGCCAGCCCACTTGCTGCAAGAGGAGGTGAGTTTCCCAGCATGGCTCCCAGACCGCGGGGTCGCCGGCACTAGCTGGGCTTCTAAGTGACTCGTCGATAAAGGAGTCGAGATCTTCGTGGGGGACACAGCCATCTTTTTCGAGCTGTACTGCCTTCATTTGTTGGGAATGTGGATTGTTATTTAGGGACTTGGTTCCCGAACTTTTTTCCCCTTAAACTTAAAAGAAAAACCGGGTCGTGCCGGTACCCTTATGTGTGTATGCCTGCGGTATTCCTTCGTGTGTTCGGAGGAGTGAAAGTGTTTTACTCCTTACTATTGCCCCTCCACCTTGAGGTTTCACCCCCTCCCCTATCTATCTGCACAGTGCCTGGGGACTTCCTTTTCTTCCATCTGGTTTAGACCCCATCCTCAAGTTTACCTGGGTATTGGGGCAGGGTCTGTGCCAATACTTCCCCCAGCTTGATTAGAGAGTGAAGTAAGTGGCCACCGCTGGCTCCACGTGTAGTCTCCTCTCTCCTGACTTCTTGCTTTCTCTCCCATCCAGATTTCTAGCTCCTACACAACCACCACCACCATCACAGAACCTCACTCCAGGATCCTGCAGAATGGGGAAAGCAAGTTGGAGAAGAATCCCCTACACGTGGGAGAAGACATCCGCCCTGAGATGAAAGATGACATCTATGACCCAAGCTACAAGGATAAGGAGGGCCTGAAGCCCAAGATCGAGTATGTTTGGAGGAACATCATCCTTATGTCTCTGCTACACTTGGGAGCCCTGTATGGGATCACATTGGTCCCTACATGCAAGATCTACACTTGGCTCTGGGGTAAGAGTTATTCTTGTCCTCCTGACCCAGTACCCTTGCTTCTCTCCACTCTGTAATGAGGTAGGAGCTTATGAGGAACAGAGGCACCAGTCCCTCAGGGCTTAGCTTTTCCCAGCCATATCTAAGAGGCTGAGTAGGCTCGGAACAGAGCCTAGGGGGACTGGGAGGCAGGAGTGGCAGTGCTGCGGGGTTTGAAGTGAATAGACCTGTACTAGAGTCACCTTTCCCTGAAAGAGCTCCCCCCCCCACCTGTTTGCTTGCCTACCTGTCCCAGGCCCGCCAGCCACAAAAAAATAGAGGCCCCTACCTGGGAGGCATGGGAACATGGGATGGGACCAGTGGTGACAGGGGGTATATGCTGAGCACAGTCATGGGACAGCAAGAGAAACTGATCAGGATGAGAGTAGAAGAGGGAGAGACAGAGAAGTGGTTACTCACAAAATCATTTGCCCTGATTCTTGACCCACCAACCTCCTTTGTGAGAGAAAAAGATGAAGGCTCCTGTGGGATCCCAGTTAAACAGATGTGGTACTTTGTGGCTCCATGTAGGTCTCTGGGGAACTGTATGCACCACTCAGTGAAATACCTTTGATTGAAATAAGGTTGAAGAAATGTTTCATGTCCCACTCCCCATCCAGCCTGCTCCAGCCCCTGTGTCCTGATGCCATGCAATCTCTCCATGCCAGGGAAGCCAGGCCAGGCCAGAAAAGAGGCTGCTGCAGTGAGGGAGACAGTACCCGAGCTGTCCCTGACCTGCCCCTAGCTCAGCTTTTTCAGGGATGCACGAGGATGAGCTGATAGCCTACCCTGCCCCCTGGATACACACATGGCTTTACAGGCATTTTCACTCTGCCGCCTGCCCTGCAGCCTGAGGTGGGAGGGGAGAGCAGGGAATTCTAAAGACCCAGGGGGGGCCCACACTGCCGCTCTCTGAGGGGGGGGGAGCCGGAATTCTCCAGGAAACACGTTAGGGTTTCTAGAGTAGTCTCAGCTGTGGGGTGCTTGCTGACAGTTGTGCTCTTGGACCATAGTTATATATGTAGAGAAGCCGGTAGGCCACATTTTAGCTGATTTTCCTAGGACCTCTTACATCTTAAAGGTGGTGGGACCTGGTCCGTAGAGCTTCATGTGGGGAAATCCTCTCAATGCCTCAGACAGTGAAATGCAACTAGGTATAGATCCCCTCTCTCAGGATTGCAGTCTTTCTAGGTACACACACAACAGTACTTTCTTAGGGTCGGGAAGTTAGTGCTCCATAGTACAGGAGCCTACTGCTGGGCTGGCCAGGAGCAGGAAATCAGTTCATCTGCAGACCAGGAAGGGCTCTTCTATTTGTAAGGGGAAGGGGACTTCTGTTCTCTAGCCTCTTTGAGAACCCAGCTGAACTTCATTCGCAGCATGAGGATTCCCCAGGGAAACTGTGGGCTCCTCTCTCCACTCTTTTTTTTTTTTTTTTTTTTAACCTCTCTCCACTCTTTCTCCCCAATAGAGGAGTCTTCACAAATAGTTTTGTTGCCTGCAAGCCCCTTCCAGCTTCAGCACTCCCTATAGGTCTGGTCAAGTCCAGAGTCTGGCCAGACGGCTACTGCTGTAGGGGGCAGTGCTATCCCCAGATCAAGGTTGTGCCAGCCCATTTTTTGTGCCCTGCCCACGGGTATATACTATGCCTTTGGACAGAGAAATGTTGCACAGAGACTAAATGGTGACCATTTGTACTTCTTTTCCTGGGCTCTGTGGTAGATGTCTTAGCTGACTGAATGACCATCCTGATATGGGGATATCAGGATTCTTATGTCTTAAGAAACGAGAAAGAGGGATGGTCAATGGTCCCATTTTCAGAGTTTAGGAGCTTGGCCTCATCTCTTCTTTTATCCTCAAGGACAACGTTAAATTAGCAACTGGTTCTGATTACAACATTTGTTTTGGGCTGAGCAATTTGGAGAGGTGTCTCAGAAGGGCTCTTGAGGCAGGCTGAAGGGATATTTCTGGTAACACTGAAGGCCAAGAGGCAAAACTTCTCATCCCTTAGGGTAGCGGTTCTCAACCTGTGAGTCGCGACCCTGGCGGGGGTCGAACGACCAAAACACAGGGGTCGCCTAAAGCCATCGGAAAATATATATTTATTATACAATACATTTTAAAATAAAATATGTATTTCTGATGGCTTTAGGCGACCCCTGTGTTTTGGTCGTTTGACCCCCGCCTGAGTCGCGACCCACAGGTTGAGAACCGCTGCCTTAGAGCCAAAGCTAGGAGATTTTGTTTAACCATCAATTTGGACATTAGCCGAGAGTGGGTCTCAAAGTGACGTAAGGCCTTCTGGCTGACAGGCTCAGAAGTGTTGATAGAAAAGGCACCAGAGTGCCTGGGTTCTTTTCCCAATCCCCCTGTTAATAGTAGGATCTCATGTGCTTTCTGAGTTAACTTGCCAAGGTCATCTGTGGCATGAAACAACCCAGTCACTCCCTTGGTTCTGAGCCAAGTGCTTCTGCTTTTGTGCCCAGATCCGTTGTTCTTCTTCCTTCTTGATTCGGGAGGCTGTGGCTCAACTGTCATTTTTCCAGGTGCAGATGCAAGCAGATATTGCTTCTGGGAAGATAAATGCCACATGACTTGAGGCCAGAAAATCACCTGGGGCCCTAATGTCAGCGCAGAGGGATTAGGGACAGAACTCTGGCTGGTATAGACTGGCTCTATGACTCTCCTTGGGATCCTGTAGGCGGAATAGGATAGAGTGGAGGAAGACAGAGGAGGGGAGAGAAAGGCAGAGAAGGGCGCTGTTTGGTTGAGCAACTGCTGTCTATGGCCAGAGAAGAACACAGGACAATTTGTTACAATGTGTGGTGTCTCCAACTGCAGCTAAATTCTGTGGCCACTGAGGACCCATTGTTTCTAGCTGTTTCCCTAGGAATGAAACATTGTCAACAGCCAATTGCTCCACCAAGGCCTCACTAGCTCCTACCTCCTAGCTACTGCAGAGGAACATGGGTACACATAGCAACCCACTTCCCGGTTAGAGGTGATAGCTGGCACCTCCGAGATGGTGGGCCTTCAGGAAGGTTAGGGAGGGCAGTGTTGGGGATCCCCACTGACAGCCTTGAGCATATCCCACCAGTGTCTAAAATTAGCCTTGCCAGAGAGAGTACGGGCTGACAGGGACATGGCAAAGCGAAGATACAGGAACTGCAGATTCTGGGGAAGCTGGCTGGTATAGATGGAACAGGAATGCTTGTTGACAGAACATAGTTTCAAACAATGGCTCCATTTCTTATTAGCCTTGTGACCACAGATCAACACAACCTGTTTGAGCGTCTTTTTCTTCAACTGCGAAGTGAGACTATTAAAGCCCATTCAAGGAATACAGAGAACATAAAATTCTTGGCTAAGCTTAAGCCATGGCAGATGTGACCTGTATACAGGGCAGAATGTCCCCTGATAGGGCCACACTGCCTGCTAAAATAATGAAATGCTTTTGTACCAGTTGGTAAATTAGCCATAGTTCTGAGCCCCCGAGTGTCCTCTGGAACCCAGGGCCTTGCGAATTGGTGAGCGCCCAGATCATACTGGCTGCTAGATATTTTAAGATCATCCTTGTTTATGAGTCCTAAGCGCTGCAGGTGTTGTCTGTGGTCCTTAAAATTTGGAGGAAGCTTAGCTGGAGGTCAAAGGGAAAGGGACGTGGGATAATGTTTCCTCACAACTGAGAGTGACCAGTGGCTGGTTAGTAAGCTCTCTCTTCTCTGTCCTGTCTTTCTGAAGTTCCTGGGACTCCTTAGCTTATTCCAATTCCTGAGTGGAGAGGATGTGAGGGGATGGTACTTCTAAAGTATTTATATTAATTAAACTCGGAGAGACCTGAGAAACCTGGGTGTCCCTGCACTTAAGGGAAAAAGGCAAGCAGAGCCTCACCCGCAGCCTCTGAAGACACACGTGGCATACAGAGAACTACATGTGTTCCAGGTGATTGACTCCCACTCTTCTCGCCTGGCAGGGTTTTGCTACTATGTGATCAGTGCCCTGGGCATAACAGCTGGAGCCCATCGCCTGTGGAGTCACCGGAGTTACAAAGCTCGGCTGCCCCTGCGGTTCTTCCTGATTATTGCCAACACAATGGCATTCCAGGTAGGAAGGCGGCTCTGCTCAGTGCTGTCCTCTACTCTTTCAGTTATTGAGCAGGATGGAGGAGGGGGTCAGCACCTGGAGAGGAGCAACACCTGGACAACCATTTCACTTTCTCTCTTCTTGGGCTCACCCTAAGTGCAGGCCTAGTGCTTAAGTCCATAAAGCACAGCACGCTACTGAGTCACTAGAAAAGGGAAATAGGAGATAAATAGGAGCTCCTCTATTTATCCTAACGTTTCTCTGTTGTAACACAGTCTGGCTTTTGGGGCCCTTCATCTTCAGGGGTTAAGACGCATAAGCTTTAATTAATGATGTTGGTTTCCTGGGCAGACATTGGACAATAGAGTCACCATTGTAGGTGAAGACCTTATGACTCCACCACAATGACGTTGGAGTGGATGTTTCAGACTCATGAATTCTGTTGTTTTCTGATAATGAGAGCTAATACTTTTATAGCGCTGAGTATATGTCTGGTACTGTTCTAAGCACTTGGCATAGATTACTTCATTAAATTCTCTTAGGAGATAGATACTATTATTATTCCCATTTTACAGATGAGAAAATTGTAAAATGTAAAATTTTACACTGAGAGATTAGGGAGACCTACAATATGGTCCTATCTGCCAGGGTCGAGGTTTGTTGAGGTAAAAAGTTTAAGCCTGACCTGTGGTGGCACAGTGGATAAAGGTGTCGAACTGAAATTCTGAGGTCACCGGTTCGGGACCCTGGGCTTGCCTGGTCAAGACACATATTGGGAGTTGATGCTTCCTGTTCCTCCCCCTTCTTTCTCTCTCTCTCTCTCTCTCTCTCTCTCTCTCTCTTTACCCCCCCCCCTAAAATGGAATAAATAAAATCTAAAAAAAAAAGTTTATAGCAGAGGTAGAATGAAAGAAATTGGGGAAACGGAACTGACAGTGATTAAGTAGTAGCAATGGGCAATAGATAGCATATGATATGGGGCTTAGCTTGGAGCAAAAGGAAAAAAGAGGCAACCAATTTGTCCCTTTCTTCATGGCAATATTCCAGGTACTTACCATAGTTGCAATATCATATGTGCCATAGTATCATATTTTATATCTTGAGAGCTTCTGATGTTGGAGCAAAGATAAGGAGGAGATATTGGCACATTCTTTAAGGAATGGAAGGAGTCCCAGAGGAGCCCAGAGGTCATTTGGGAATGTGGCCAAGCACGTGATTTATATGCCTGGCCGTGTTGAGTTGTGAGCTGTCTCTTGCCAAGGCATTGAATGGAGCTCCCTGCAGCCTCCTCCACTGACCAGGACCTCAGACGCTAGGCTGCCTGCCTCATTCTTTCTGGCAAGGGATTAGGCACCCCATGAAGACCCCTTCCAACATTTCTTGCTTGAAGAATGCAATGTTCTCTCCTAATGAAACTGAGCTCTGTGTGATCAACTGCCATTCTGCCCACTGTATAACCTTCATGAAGCAACCAGTCCTATTCCTGTGGTCCTGGGACTTTAAGTTGCTTTTCCACTTAAGCTTCAGTGTAAAGGTTGGGGAAAAGAGGAGGAAATTCCATGACCCTCTTTTGGAGCCCTGACTCCTGGGTATTTTGTGAGGGTGGGCTGAGAGCCGTGGGCTCTTAAAAACATCTATCCTGGCCTGACCTGTGGTGGCGCAGTGGATAAAGCGTCGACCTGGAAATGCTGAGGTCGCCGGTTTGAAACCCTGGGCTTGCCTGGTCAAGGCACATATGGGAGTTGATGCTTCCAGCTCCTCCCCCCTTCTCTCTCTCTGTCTCTCCCTCTCCTCTCTAAAAAAAATGAATAAATAAATAAAAAAACAAACAAACAAACAAAAAAAACATCTATCCTGCCTGACCAGGTGGTGGTGCAGTGGATAGAGCGTCGGACTGGGATGCGGAGGACCCAGGTTCAAGACCCTGAGGTTGCCTTCTTGAGCACCAGTTCATCTGGTTTGAACAAAGCTCACCAGCTTGGCTCAAGCAGGGGGTTACTCGGTCTGCTGAGGGCCCGCGGTCAAGGCACATGTGGGAGTTCAATCAATGAACAACTAAGGTGTCGCAAAGAAAAACTGATGATTGAGCTTCTCATCTCTCTCCGTTCCTGTCTGTCTGTCCCTATCTATCCCTCTCTCTGACTTTCTCTCTGTCTCTGTAAATAAATAAATAAATAAATAAATAAATATCTTTAAAATTTAATTAAAAAAAACCACCCAACATCTATCCTCTGGGATTCCCCTAAGAGGGTGTCTTTTCTCAGGCCTATATTCTTCTTTGTCCCCCCAGAACGATGTTTATGAATGGTCCCGAGATCACCGTGTTCACCACAAGTTTTCAGAAACGCATGCTGATCCCCACAATGCTCGACGTGGCTTCTTCTTCTCTCATGTGGGTTGGCTGCTTGTGCGCAAACACCCAGCTGTCAAAGAGAAGGGTGGTTTGCTAGACTTGTCCGACCTAAGAGCCGAGAAGCTGGTAATGTTCCAGAGGAGGTGAGTGGAGTGGTGACAGAACTGGGCATCTGGTATTAGGGGAAACCCTTTTTTCTCCCAGGACTTATAAACAGAAGCTGAGAAATGTACTGGGTTTGTATATTCAAAATCATAATTTAAATCCCTAATATTTAACAGCCTGCAGGTTCACAGCCATAGGCTATTGTTCTTCCTGAGGAGCTATTTTAATTTAACCAACTAAATTCAGCGTTTATTGACCTAGAAAGTCATGGATACAAAGATGACTGTGTCATAAGTCCTTACCTTCAAGAAGTTTGTAGCCTGTTGAGGATTGAAAGGATAAGTCAAGTATCCAAATAACTATTGTAGGTGGCAAAATATATTTTGTTCCAATAAGAGGCATGAAGGGGAGGGAGACTTATACTGGGGAACATCAGGGAAGGGTTTAGGAAGAAAGTAGCTAAGGAATCCACTGATGGGTAGAGATTTTCACAGGTGTCGGCGGGGAGAGAGGGGGACAGTACAAACTGAACATGAGCTAAGGCCCAAAGCATGGTCCACCAAGAGTCCTCTTGCCTGAAGTATAGCATGTGGTAAAATTAAGGCAAGTCCCTGGTCTGGTCTACAGTTGAGAGATTGAATGATGGGACAGGGCCTCCAGAAGGTCAGAGACCGGAAGGCATTAAGGACCCTAAGGGAAAAAAAGAAGGATTAGAGGATGGCTGGTGGAAATGGAGGCAAGACGCTGAACATGAATTGCTAAGTACTCTGACCAGAAAGAGAGAGGGGCCCAAAGGCAGAACGGAAACAGCCTGGGCAGGAGAACTCAGTGTCTTCATTTGTAATTTGGACCTCACCTGTTTTACCCATATGGAATTATGCTATGGTAAAAAAAAAAAAAAGAAACAATTTCATGTCAGGAGACCAGCATTCCAATCCTGGCTCCACTGGTTCCTAGTGGTGCAATCCTAGAAAGGTCATTTAACCTCTTGTTACCTAATCTAAAAAGTGATATAATAGCACTGCATTCTCACAAGATTTCCCACCCCATCCCTCTTGCTGTTTTCTGCCATACTGTCTTTACCATGTAGAAGGAAAGAGACAGCCCAAACCAACGATAATCAGGTAGATCGAGCCCTCTCTCCACTGACTGGTTGTCGTGATCTTTCAATGTAGGTATTACAAGCCCGCTGTCCTGGTGATGTGCTTCATCCTGCCCACACTTGTGCCCTGGTATTTCTGGGGTGAAACTTTTCAACACAGCTTGTTTGTTGCTACTTTCTTGCGTTATGCCATTGTGCTCAATGCCACCTGGCTGGTGAATAGTGCTGCCCACCTCTACGGATATCGTCCTTACGACAAGAACATTAACCCCCGAGAGAATATCCTGGTTTCCCTGGGAGCTGTGGGTAAGTCAGCAGTCCGCAGCAAGACCACATCTAGTGGTCTGCTGTGTAGGGTATTGGGCTGGGAACTAGAAAAACCAGACTAACGTGTTTTTTAACCTCTTTCTGTCTTCCCACTAAGGGGTAATGTATTAGAAAACTCTTGAGTCAGGCAGTAAGTCTTATATAAAAAGGAAAGGGTAAAAAACAACAATGCCTTTGATTCCAAGTTCTAAAACAATCCCCAAGTACTATGTATAAAGAGTCCCTTTTGGTTCTTTCTTCTAATCACCTCTGGGCTGGACTGCAGTCTTGTTTGGGGCAGGGAATGTATAACTAGAAGAATCTGGGTGGCCAGTATCCTAGTGGTTTATGGTTAAATATGCCATATAAAATGTAGAATACTTGTAATTTAATTCGATAGACTTTTATCATTTTGCTGGATTCACATAGGCCATCCTTGAACTGTAGGCCATGGCTATTGCTTGGTAATGCCAATATGAAGGACATCAAAGCAACTGCTGTTGGTCCTTTCCCACCACCCACCATTCTTGTCTCTTGTCCTTGACTTTTCTCTTCTGCTTTAGTCTGTGCTAGGAACACCCCCTCCCTCCGATATGGCTTAGGGAACCCCTGATGAAGCAGTTAATTTGGTCACAAGTGCCTATTTGCTGATGTAATGCTGGCTATTTCTGAATTTATTTCTCTCTATAATTTGAGTCCTAATAGCCTGTGTCTAGGATAGCAAGTTCTACCATCTTGTCTCCATTGTTTTGTCACTCTTTTCAGCTAAACATAGACCTTTAGTAAGGCCTAGAATTAGCTTTCCTTAAGCAAATCCGATGCCTCTTCTCCCCAGTGATCAGTACTGTTGTTTTTCCAGTATATCTAGGCAACCTCACTATACCACATTTATGCACATCATTGCCTAACATTCGCTTTTTTTCTCTTTAAAATCTTTTATTCTCAACCCTGACCATCTTAACTATATGTACTAAAAGTAGGTTTTTTTCCCTCTTTAACTTTCCTATTCCCCTCCCCCCCTCCTTTCAGGCAACTTTTACTGTCGTGCATGTTCTTAGTCTGAACCATGTTTGAAACAGATCGCCTAGGCCACGTAAGTGAGGTTTTTCCTAGAAATGGAAGTTTCTCGAATGAAATTTGATCTAGACTGCAGATGACTCTATAGCGAGCTTCCCCAGTGACAGTCTCTTTCTGACCATCAGTTCAAACTGGCTGCCCGCCTCTTACTTGGTCTCAGTTATCATTTATTTCTCCATACCTACATCTCCCCTCCCTTATCACCTTGCTCTTTGTTATCCCTGGCTTCCTGCCTCTAATCTTTTCTTCTTGAATTACCTCCCCCACAGTCACATGCTCGTCTTCTCTCTGCCGGAGCTGACCTCCCTTGAGCCTTTTTTGGGCTCTATCTTGCTGCCCCAGTTGCAAAGGCTTATTCTTCTATCCATTGGCCCTCCTCTTTTTTTTTCCCTCTTTGGCTACGTGTGTGTCTGATTCAGTTTTATTTATTTTTTAATTGAATTTATTGTGGTCGTACCGGTTAACAAAATCACACAGGTTTCAGGCGCCCAGTTCTGCAGCACATCCCTATATATATATACATTGATTGTATTGTGTGCCCACCCTCCCCCCCAGGTCAAGTCTTCATCCATCGTCCTTTATGCCTCCAAACCCTCCCCGTCCCCCCCCAGCAATCACCACACTATTTTATCTATGTCTTTTCTTCTACTGAGGTTCTTTTATCTTCAAAGGGCTCAATATGCTCTTTTATTAGCTATTCTTTACCCGGCTTTCCCCCAGCCTCATAAGGGTCGGGATTGTTATTGTTGAACGTGGTTCAGAAGGAAGACTTCTGCCAAAGGTTGGAGAACGCTCCATGGAGTTTCCAAAGTTTTAACCCTTACAGAAATGATCATAAATCCAGAATTTCTTCGTTTTTCCTCCATCCATCCAGCAAACCGAAGTGTTCATCTTAGAATCTCAGGAGTCAGAGGGACTAGCTAAGCACTTTTGGTTAGCTTCTGTTTTACCTGCGTCACCACCACGCCAGGGTCAAAGCTTAAGGAATTTGAAGTCAGAGAATCGACTGAATCAGTAGTGGCTGAGGACACTTGAGCCCTGGGCGGGGCCTCCTTTCTTCTGACTTTTGGCTGTTGCCGCCCTGTCTGCCGGTCTCTTGCACCCTTAGAAGCAGGACATTGCAGGCAAACTCCTTCATTCACCTTAGTAAGAAACAGTGGAAGTTCTTCAGTCTGGACTCCTCTCTCTGCCCTAACACACGCACATACGTGTGGAGCCTTGAGGATTGCAGACCAATATATTTAGTGAAGCTCTGGAATTTTCCCAGCTAAAATCCATTTCCAGAGATAGCAGTTTCTTTTTGGTCATCTTATCCTTTGAAACTGCCAGTCTTCCTCGTACAAGGGCTCCCAGATAGCCCTGGGTGCCCCAGGTTTCCCCATTCATTTCTTAAGAAGCCTATAAGGTTGCTGGCTTGAGCATGGTATCATAGGCATGACCCCATCATCATTAGCTTGAGCCCAAAGGTCACTGGCTTGAGCAAGGGGTCACTCGCTCTGCTATAGCCCACCCTGCCATCAAGGCACATATGTGAAATCAATGAACAGTTCTGCAATGAGGAATTGATGCTTCTCATCTCTCTCCCTTCCTATCTGTCTGTCCCTGTCTGTTCCTCTCTCTCTCTCTCTTGCTTGCTTAAAAAAAAAAAAGCCTCTGAGGAGATCTATTTGGGTCAGAGTAGAAGAGACTGGTTTCATTCACTCAGTCAACAACAGCAAGTTTCTACGAGGTATGAGTTACCCTGCCGGGTAGCTGGTGTTCTAAGATCAGGAAGACAGCACTTCGCAGCAGTGCTTTATAACTTTCTTCTCTGCTTTTGTTCTAGGTGAGGGCTTCCACAACTACCATCACTCCTTCCCCTATGACTACTCCACCAGTGAGTACCGCTGGCATATCAATTTTACCACATTCTTCATCGATTGCATGGCTGCCATTGGCCTGGCTTATGACCGGAAGAAAGTATCCAAGGAAGCTGTCTTGGCCAAGGTGAAAAGAACTGGAGATGGAAGCTACAAGAGTGGCTGAGTTTTGGGTCCCTCAGGTTCCTTTTCCCAAACCCAGCCAGGCAGAGGTTTAATGTTCTGTTTATTAACTACTGAATAATGCTACCAGGATGCTAAGGATGATGATGTTAACCCATTCCAGTACAGTATTCTTCTAAAATTCAAAAGTATTGAAAGCCAACAACTATGCCTTCACAATGCTAAGCTGTTAGTCTTTTTTCTTCTTTTCTCTTCCATTTCTTCTAGACTCATTGTCCTATTCTTGGCTTCGTTTCTATCACTTTCCTTTCTCTTCCCCTCATCGCCTCTCAAACAAGCATTGTGAGGCGTGGGTGGGTCTCCAGCTTCTGAAGCTTAGAAACCTTTCTATCATCCAAAATGAGTAGCTTTGCCCCAGATGACTTTCCTTGAGCTGTCCTGAGCTTCAGGGTGGGTGGCTCAAGGTAGAGATTTGATAAAATCTGGGAGGACCCCTATTAATTATCTTTATTCCTGACTTTTGCTAGATGGAATGGAAAAACAACTCTATTTGGCACAAAGCTTCTAAAGCAAGTCCATTGTCAGGGGAGAGAGTCAGCATGCATGATGATTGATAAGTAAGGACAGGATGAAGTGGGAAACAAAGCAAGAAGCTCCTGACTGAACACAGAGCTGCCCGCCCGGGGGGGACATTGAACCCCCACCACACCGCATGCTTCCTCTCTCTCCTGGCTCTGCGTAGGGAATGGCCGTGGAGCTTGGCAATGCTAGAACACAATAGCAAATCTTACTTATTGTCCCAATAGAGTCTAGGCTAGGGATAAAGAAGATGCATTTAGTTTATAGGAAAAGCGGTCTTTTTTAATAACAGGAAGATTTATTTCATAGATCAGGAAATCTTGAGTTTGGTTGTTTCCAGAATTGGTTAATCCAGCAGCTCATGGAATCATCAAAATTCTTTCGTCTTTCTGCTCTGCCATCTGACCTTTGGAATGTTGGTGAGCTCCTCTCATGGTAATATGGTGGCTGCAGTATTTTCAGACATCCAAAAAAAAAAAAAAAAAGGAATGCATTGATGGTATAGTGGAGAGCATTCCAAAATGGAAGAATTTTAGGGTTTAGGTCAAACATAAATATAAATATATATATACAGATATACTTTGCTTAGAATATTAAATAATTCACTTAAGAGTATTTCCCTCTGAGAGAGGGATGCTTAAAGAGGAGAAGGAATTAGGTGGGTTGTCTAATTTCCCCCCATTATTGGCCAGGAAATGGAGAGGTGGGAGCACAGGGCAGTAGGTAGTTCCTGATAGATAACCGGAAGGTTACTGAGTAAGTTATTGGGTGTCCAAATATGAAAAGAAAGCTGGTTACCCAAGCAAGTTAGTTGTTAGGTTCATTCATTGACTCTTATTTCTCCCTGGAATGAGTAAAAACTAGAAGGCTTCTCACCATAGTGTCAGACCCTTTCATTCATTTCTTCTCTGTTAACATCCACTGCAGCAATTTTCAACCTTTTTCATCTTGTGGCTCACGTAAACTAATGACTAAAATTCTACAGCACACCAAAAAATATATTTTTTTGCCAATCTGACAAAAAAAAAATTGGTATAGTTTTGATTCAGTCATATCAGACTGCTGTTGTTGTGTTGGTTGTCGTCATGCTTTTATTTGACAATCTAAGGGAAAAGAGGTCATCGCCATGACTAAATAGTCAGGTGTTACATGTTTTGAAAATTCTTGCAGCTCACCGGTGTGCCCCAGCACAGCAGTTTAAAATCACTGATCTAGCCTAAAGTATAGGACTGCCTGGGGGGCAAGTGAAAGTCTTTGCCTTGATGATCGATTCCTGACTCTACCCTACCTGCCCGTTTTCTCCTACCGCTTCCATCTATTCCCTGATGTTTTTCCTTTCCTCTGGACGGGCAGCCTCCTTTGTTTATCCAGAGGCAGTGATGGCTCTTCCTATCCAGGAAGACAGAATGCTCAGGGTCACTGAACCACTGTTTCTTTTTATAAAGTTGAGCTAGCTGCCACTTTCATTTGGCCTCCAGAGTCCACCTACACCCCTGTGGTCCCCTGCCACACAGATGACTCAAGACAAGGCTGGCAGACCCTATCAGAAACATCCCTGGCTCCGGCGCGCGCTCTCATGAGACACAGCCAGGCCAAATGCTTATGTCATGCCAGCGAGCCAGTCATGGAGCAAAAAAAGAGTTTGTTTGCAGTCTCCTTGGTCTGGGTCAGAACCAGAGAGCATGCTGGACGGCCCCTACTTGCTTATTTACCCTGCCCAGCTTTGTCTGTGCTCCCAGCTGACTGCAATGCTGGCAGAAGGAGGGAGCCTAGTCTTCACTGGGAAGTACAAGAAACTAAGGCAGGTTCCAAAGTGCCTCACTTGAAAGGAGGCCCTGTTCATTCCCTGGAGCCAGGGCACACTACAAAGCTTTGACTGAGACTTGAGATCTGAGATGCCACAACCTTTGCTGAACAGCATTTCTGTTCAGCAAATTAACCAGCATTCCCCACAACACAGCCTAGGGTAGACAATAGTGTAGAAGAAGCCCAGGGCGGGGGCGGAATCAGTGTTTTGAGAACCTTGGACCACAGTCCTGTCCCTGTTCCTCAGTCATCACTGCAAAAACCTGGCTTTTCTCCATGCAGACTGGAAATATACTATATCAAATGCTCTGTCCATCGTTGAACCCCAGTGATGGGGAGGAAAGCCTTTCTTCTGTATTAACTGAAATAGATAGAGGCTACAGGGGTAAGCCTGGACTAAAGGCATATTTGTCTTTTGAGCCATTCCTCTCAGTAGAAAAGAATCTAATGGAAGATCACTGTAGTTTTGATCTGCTGACCTGTGCAGTTAGTTACCCCCTGGAAATGTCTGTTGGATAGTTTTAAATCTATGGGTCATCAGATGCCTGATTTATAATTAATAATCAGAAACAACTTTATTTGTCTATTCTAATCGTGTTCCATGGATCTGACCCACACCATAACCCTATACAAGGCTGGATGGGGTCCTCAGGCTGAGGGCCCCAGTGTGTATGTGGATGTGTAGGGGTATGTGTGGGAGGAGGGGGTGTTACTAGATAAGAATACTTTCCAAGATTCTAAAGCTGAATTCAAATGATGCATTAATGATCCAGAAACTCAGATCTGATCAAGTCTGAATTTCACACTGTCCTTGCATTGTGGGTGTGCTGACAACTTATTTGGGTGCCTTACGTCTTTCAGTGTTGCAAATGAGCCTGCTCTCACTCCCTCCTCGCTCCTCTGTGGAGTTCCTTTGCACCTGAGAGCCTACAGGAGTGGCTGGTAGAAAAGGGGCCTGGCTGGAGACTTATCCGTACAGTTGTTAGCAGGATTCCCTTCTGCGCTTCATTTTGGAAACTTTTCTTAGAGCTGTGTTTATTAAGTACCCACATTTGATGGAGGGTGGAAGTTATTTGAATGTATTCCATTTATAATTTCTTTTAGTTTCAGATTAAAAGATGGTTGTAGCATTTAAAACAAAAACGTTTTCTCCTTGGTTTGCTAGTATCCTGAGTGTATTTTCTAAAAGTATAGCTCAAATGGGTCAGCATGAAGGGTTAAAGAAAGCAAGATGTCAATGTTACCTGGGTGGTTAAGGCCAAGGCCTCTCCTACCACTGTGCCACTGACTTGCTATGTGACCCTGGGCAAGTCACTTAACTATAATGTGCCTCAGTTTTCCTTCTGTTAAAATGGGGATAATAATACTGACCTACCTCAAAGGGCAGTTTTGAGGTGTGACTAATGCTTTTTATAAAGCATTTTGGGATCCTTCAGCAGAAGAATTCTCTTCAGTCCTAAGTATTTTTATAATAGCAGTATCCACCATGAAGCATGTGTCCCAGATGCTATCATTCACCTATACGGTTCTCTCTGAGAGATTTGAGTAAATCCATTGGATAAGTGGTGGATAACTAGCCAGACAAAATTTGAGAATGCATAAACTCATTGCCATGGAAACATACACAGGATACTTTTTCCTTGATTGGTTGGGATTTTTCCTTTTTTATGTGGGATAGTAGTTATTTGTGACCTAAGAATAATTTTGGAATAATTTCTATTAATAACTTTGAAGCTAGTTGTACTTATCTGAGATTGTGTTTGTTCATAATAAAAGTGAAGTGAATCTGATTGCACTGTGTCTGGGAGTTTTTATGGCTGTGATTCAAAGTTTCCTAGGACTTATCTCTAGGGCAGGGGTCCCCAAACTACGGCCCGCGGGCCACATGTGGCCCCCTGAGGCCATTTATCCAGCCCCCGCCGCACTTCCAGAAGGAGCACTTCTTTCATTGGTGGTCAGTGAGAGGAGCATAGTTCCCATTGAAATACTGGTCAGTTTGTTGATTTAAATTTACTTGTTCTTTATTTTATTTATTTATTTTTTTTCATTTTTCTGAAGCTGGAAACAGGGAGAGACAGTCAGACAGACTCCCGCATGCGCCCGACCGGGATCCACCCGGCACGCCCACCAGGGGGCGACGCTCTGCCCACCAGGGGGCGATGCTCTGCCCATCCTGGGCGTCGCCATGTTGCGACCCTCCTGGGTGTCGCCATATTGCGACCAGAGCCACTCTAGCGCCTGGGGCAGAGGCCACAGAGCCATCCCCAGCGCCCGGGCCATCTTTTGCTCCAATGGAGCCTTGGCTGCGGGAAGGGAAGAGAGAGACAGAGAGGAAGGCATGGCGGAGGGGTGGAGAAGCAAATGGGCGCTTCTCCTATGTGCCCTGGCCGGGAATCGAACCCGGGTCCTCCGCACGCTAGGCCGACGCTCTACCGCTGAGCCAACCGGCCAGGGCCTGTTCTTTATTTTAAATATTGTATTTGTTCCCGTTTTGTGTTTTTACTTTAAAATAAGATATGTGCAGTGTGCATAGGGATTTGTTCATAGTTTTTTTTATAGTCCGGCCCTCCAACAGTCTGAGGGACAGTGAACTGGCCCCCTGTGTAAAAAGTTTGGGGACCCCTGCTCTAGGGTCTACCATGATATTTAGGTCCTGTTCCTATACCTTTAAGAGTAAAAAAAAAAAAAAAAAAAAAAAAGTAAAAGCTACAAAGATTGACTAATACCCCAGTAATCCATCCTGTCGTTCCTAAGGGTAACTTTAGGTTAAATTCGGTCTTGGTAACAGGAAAGTAGGAGTCTGCTGCCATTAAACCAAAGACTTAACATCAGCTGACACTTTGGCCCTGGGGAAATGCCAGGTCTCTTGTGTGTCATATGGTCACAAGGACCCAAGAGGAAGTTAGCAGCAGGAAAAATGCTCTGGGGAAGCAGGTTTTTTTTTTCTTGCATTCTAGGCTGGGCAGTTAAGGTCATTCCTAATAAAATGCAGTTCTTCCCTAGAATAAAGTGGTTTCCTGGAAATGCAAATTAACAACAGAAAGAAAGGAAAAACAATCCAAGGGAAGGTGTGTAAATTCCTGGAATAGAAAGGGCCTCACAATCATAAGGTGGAAAAGGATTTAGCTGTTTCTGCTTTATCTGGGAATCCTTGTATGGAAAAGAGAAGGTGGGCTTTTTCCAGTTTGAAGAAGCTCCATCCTCCAACAGGAGCCACCTTGACAATACCGAGGCTCCCAAGTGTTTCCTAGAACCAGCTCCCCTCACTTTCTAATGTAAGGTTGCCCTCACTTGGGACAAGAAGCAAGATTCTCTCAGAGTAATTCAGCACATCCAAAATCAAGTCTATATATATTGACACCTTGCGAGACCTTAATAATTTAAGTTGATGGTGTTTTCTTTGTCAATATCTGGCTTTCCATTTCTTTCCTTGTTTTCCTTAAACTTTTTAGACTACTATTTTTTTTCATTTCTATAATTGCACTGTTTCACATCTGTTTTATTTCCCATTAACCTGCATCCAAGGTAAAGAATTTATCCTGTTATATTTTCTTTTCATTTCCTCCTGTTTGATACCTGGCTGTCCTCACTCTGGTTAAACATGTTTCTATGTGTAAAGCCAGTAGCCAGGGCCACCATCATAGCCGTCCGGCCCATGCAGGTTCGCATTGGATTTGGACAGATGGTAAAGAAACAACAGAGCCAAAAACTGGTGAGCCATCATCTTTAATCCTAGTTTGTACGTGGTGGGCAAGTAAAAACACAAACTGGGCTCCAAAACCCACTCATTCAGCACTCACAAAGCTACTGACTTATCCCAGTTTCCCTAGAATCAAAGGTTTCTACCTCACTGGCCTCATTCTCCTTTGTTCCCCATCTCCTATCTACACCTTCTTTCTGCACAAACTGGCTTCTCACTCAGCACTCCACCATCTTGGCTGCTTCTCCTGGTCTCTTCCATGTGGCCTTTCCCTGATCTCCTTTTCTGCTCTCTCCTCTAATGCTAATCTCAGGAACCAAGAGAGCAAGCTCCCGGTCTGCCCCACTTTATAGTGCAGAAATCAAAACCTTTAATCCAATATACAAAATAGGGAAGTCTCTGATACAAAGTCCACCCACATCAAAAAGAGTGGGAAAGGCTTAGTCCTAAAACCAAGCCCCAGGCTAGAAGGATCCTGACTGCCCACAGCCCGCCCCCAACACACATTAATATCACCTGGGCGACGGACTTCCACATGGGCAGTGCCATCTTTAACAAAGTAAGCATAATATATTTTATCTGCCCAGCACTGCTTTTATAAAGTCAGTAGCCACAGCCACCATCACAGCTGCCTGGCCCGTGTAGGTTCGCATTGGATTCAGACATGGTAATGAAAGAGTTGAGCCAAGAACTGGTGGGCTATTAGCTTTAATCCTAGCCTGCACCTGGCGGGCAAGAAATACACACAGTGGGAAAACACTTCCCTTTCCATTCAGGGCTCCCAAAGCCACTGACTTATCTGAGTTTCCTAGAATCAAAGGTTTCTAGCTCACTAGCCTTATTCACCTCTGTTCCCCATCTCCTTCTCTCTGCATAAACTGGCTTCTTCAGAACTCCACTATCTTGGCTGCTTCTCCTCTCTTCCACATGGCCTCTCTGTTCTCCTTTCTCTGCTCTCTCCTCTAATGCTAATCCCAGAAACCGAGAGAAGGAGTCCCTGGTCTGTCCCCATTTTATAGTGTAGAAATCAAAACCTTTAATCCGCCCTGGCCGGTTGGCTCAGTGGTAGAGCGTCAGCCTGGCATGCAGAAGTCCTGGGTTCGATTCCCGGCCAGGGCACACAGGAGAAGCGCCCATCTGCTTCTCCACCCCTCCCCCCTCTCTGTCTCTCTCTTCCCCTCCCACAGCCAAGGCTCCATTGGAGCAAAGATGGCCCGGGCACTGGGGATGGCTCCTTGGCCTCTGCCCCAGGCGCTAGAGTGGCTCTGGTCGCAACATGGCGACGCCCAGGATGGGCAGAGCATCGCCCCCTGGTGGTCAGAGCTTCGCCCCTGGTGGGCGTGCCGGGTGGATCCCGGTCGGGCGCATGCGGGAGTCTGTCTGACTGTCTCTCCCTATTTCCAGCTTCAGAAAAATGAAAAGAAAAAAAAAATTTAAAAAAAAAAAAAGAGTGAGTGTAGCCTGACCAGGCGGTGGCGCAGTGGACAGAGCGTTGGACTGGGATGAGGAGGAGCCAGGTTCGAGACCCCAAGGTCGCCAGCTTGAGCATGGGCTCATCTGGTTTGAGCAAAGCTCACCAGCTTGGACCCAAGGTCACTGGCTTGAGCAAGGGGTTACTAGGTCTGCTGTAGCCTCATGGTCAAGGCACATATGAGAAAGCAATCAATGAACAACTAAGGTGTCGCAACGAAAAACTGATGATAGATGATTCTCATCTCTCTCCGTTCCTGTCTGTCTGTCCCTATCTATCCCTCTCTCTGTCTCTGTAAAAGAAAAAAAAAAAAAAAAAAGAAAGCCTGACCTGTGGTGGCGCAGTGGATAAAGCATCGACCTGGAAATGCTGAGGTTGCCGGTTCGAAACCCTGGGCTTGCCTGGTCAAGGCACATATGGGAGTTGATGCTTCCAGCTCCTCTTCACCTTCTCTCTCTGCCTCTCTGTCTCTCTCTCTCTAAAATGAATAAAAAAAAAAAAAAAAAAAAAAGAGTGAGTTGTAAAATAAGAGTACTTAGGGGGCAAAGTAATGAACTCTTGTTTTTTTGACATATTTTGTATGGGAATATAAAGTCATTAAGGCTCTATTTAATAATCAAGATTTAACCTTGGGACAAGAAATAAAGAGCAATTTAAGAAAATAATGAGCTTGACTGGTGGTGGCACAGTGGACAGGTTCCAGGTTCGAGGCCAAGAGGTTGCCGGTTTGAATGCAGACTCACCAGCTTGAGTGTGGGGTCACTGGCTTGAGTGTGGGATCATTGACATGACTCCATGGTCACTGGTTTGCCCTGTATGGCCAGTGGCCACGGCCACCATCACAGCTGCCTGGCCCATGCACGTTCACATTAGATTTGGACAGATGGTAATGAAACAATGGAGCCAAGAACTGGTGGGCCATTACCTTTAATCCTAACTTGCACCCTGTGGGCAAGTAAAAACACACGCTGGGCTCCAAAACCCACTCATTCAGTGCTCACAAAGCTACTGACTTATCCAAGTTTCCTAGAATCAAAGGTTTCCACCTCACTAACCTTATTCCTGTTCCCCATCTCCTTCTCTCTGCACAAACTCTGCACAAACTGGCTTCTCCCTCAGCACTCTGCCATCTTGGCTGCTTCTCCTCTCCTCCATGTGGCCTTACTCTGCTCTCCTACAGCATGGGCTCTTCCTAGAACATAATCACTCTTCCCCCGGAACAACGTGATCTCTCCTTCTTTTAAAACCTTTTGGCGCCTGACCAGGCGGTGGCACAGTGGATAGAGCGTTGGACTGGGATGCCGAGGACCCAGGTTCGAGACCCCGAGGTCACCAGCTTCTGTGCAGGCTCATCTGGCTTGAGCAAAAAGCTCACCAGCTTGGACCCAATGTCACTGGCTTGAGCAAGGGGTTATTCCGTCTGCTGAAGGCCCATGGTCAAGGCACATATGAGAAAGCAATCAATGAACAACTAAGGTGTCGCAATGAAAATCTGATGATTGATGCTTCTCATCTCTCTCTCTTCCTGTCTGTCTGTCCCTATCCATCTCTCTCTCTGACTCTCTCTCTGTCCCTGTAAAAAAAAACACAAAAAAAACTTTTGGTGCAAAAGCCCTCCCCCATCACATATTAACATAATCACGCCCATCCCAAGCAATCACCTGGGTGACGGGCTTCCATGTGGGCAGCACAATCTTTAACAAAGTGAACATAATATATTTTATCTGCCCAAGAAGCCGCAAGGGTCACTGGCTTGGGCCCAGGGCATTGGCTTGAGCAAGGGGTCACTGGCTCTTCTGGAGCCCCCTGGTCAAGGCACATATGAGAAGCAATCAATGAACAACGAAAGTGCCACAACTACAAGTTGATGCTTCTCATCTCTCTCCCTTCCTGTTTTTTTCTCTCTTGCTAAAAGAAGAAGAAGAAAAGGAAGAAGAGGATGATAATAGGCATGTCAAAGGCTTGTAATATGTTGTGATAAGTTGGTTTAATATTAAAACAAAAGCCATGAGTCTTTTAAGCCCAATGTGTAAAGACATACTCTGAGTTATAACTCAGTGGCACAACTGGGGGAAAAATAATGAGGGGGAGAGGAGCACAGAAATAAAATTCCTGATGCCCAGTGACCACCAGTTTTCTTTCTCTTTCCTAAAGGAAAAACCAAGATAGTCCCTGTCGGTCAAATAAGTTTGTAAATATGATATATATGTTTGCTCGCTTATAGTTTGCATTGGGTGTGGGAGACAGGCTGTAAGCCGGCAAAGTCATTATAGCCTAAGGCTTAGTTTTAAGACTAAACCTTTCCCATCCTTTTAATACTAAGATCTTCTCAACACTAAGCTTTTCCCCACACCCTTGACTGTTGCATGACGTGGGGTGGTACACTTTTATGAGGAATCTCATTTATGCCTCAGATAAGTATCTTTGCATCAGAGACTTCGTTATTTGTATACTGGCTTAAAGGCTTTAATTTCTACACTATAAAATAAGGTGAGACCAGTGGCTTTCGCTCACTGGGATCCTGAAATTAGCATTGCAGAGGAGAAGCAGCCAAGATGGCGGAGTGCTGAAGGAGAAGCCATTTTGTGCAGAGTTTGTGCAAAGAGAAGGAGATAGGGAACAGAGGTGAATAAGGCTGGTGAGGTACAAACCTTTGATCCAGGGAAAACTTGGATAAGTCAGTGGCTTTGAGAGCCCTGAATGGAATGGGAAGTGTTTTCCCACTGTGTGTATTTCTCGCCCACCTGGTGCGAGCTAGGATTAAAGGTATGGACCACCAGTTCTTGGCTCCGTTGTTTCATTACCATCTGTCTGAATCAATTGTGAACCTGCATGGGCCAGGCGGCTGTGATAGTGGCCATGGCTACTGGCAATACAGTCCCTAAAACAAAGTCTGCCAAGGCATAAAAAGAAATAAAAGGCATTCAGATAGAAAAAAAAATTAAACTATCTCTGATATATATGGCTTTCTATGTTAAAAAACCCTAGAGCCTGACCAGTAGTGGTGCAGTGGATAGAGCATTGACCTGGGACACTAAGAACCTAGGTTTGAAACCCTGAGGTCACCAGCTTGAGTGTGCGCTCATCTGACAAGCGCCAGCTCACCAGCTTGAGCGCAGGTTCACTGGTTTGAGCATGGGATCTTAGGCATGATCCTGTGGTTGCTAGTTTGAGCCCAAGGTCACTGGTTTGAAGCTCAAAGTTGCTGGCTTAAGCCCAAGGTCACTGGCTTAACTGGAGCCCCCTGGTCAAGGCATGTATGAGAAAGTAATCAATAAACAACTAAAATGCTGCAACTATGAGTTAATGCTTCTCATCTCTTTCCCTTCTTGCCCTACTGTCTGTCTCTCTATCCCTCTCTCTCTTTTGCTAAAAAAACAAACAAACAAACAAATAAAAATGAAACCCTAGAGAATTCACACAAAAAACTTAGAACTAATAAACAAGTTTAGTAAAGTTGCAGGATATAAGATCAATATACAAAAATCAACTGTATTTCTGGCCTGACCTGTGGTGGCGCAGTGGATAAAGCGTCGACCTGGAAATGCTGAGGTCGCTGGTTCAAAACCCTGGGCTTGCCTGGTCAAGGCACATATGGGAGTTGATGCTTCCAGCTCCTCCTCCCCCTTCTCTCTCTCTGTCTCTCTCTCTCTCTGTCTGTCTCTCCCTCTCCTCTCTAAAATGAATAAATAAAAATAAATAAATAAAAAATTAAAAAAAAAAAAAGTTTAAAAAAAAAAATCAACTGTATTTCTATAAACTAGAAATAAATAATATGCAAATGAAGTTAAAAGAATTCCATTTATAACATCAAAAAAAAATAAGATAAATAGAAATTTATCTTATAAAAATAAGATAAATAGAAATATATCTAATAAAATAAATATGGAGCCTGACCAGGCAGTGGCGCAGTGGATAGAGCATCGGACTGGGATGCAGAGGACCCAGGTTCGAGACCCCGAGGTCGCCAGCTTGAACACGGGCTCATCTGGTTTGAGCCAGAGCCCACCAGCTTGAACCCAAGGTCGCTGGCTCCAGCAAGGGGTTACTTAGTCTGCTGAAGGCCCACGGTCAAAGCACATATGAGAAAGTAATCAATGAACAACTAAGGTGTTGCAACGCGCAATGAAAAACTAATGATTGATGCTTCTCATCTCTCTCTGTTCCTGTCTGTCTGTCCCTGTCTATCCCTCTCTCTGACTCACTCTCTGTCTCTGTAAAAAATAAATAAATAAGTAAAAATTAAAATAAATAAATAAATAAATATGGAAGAATAGTACATTGTAAATCACAAAATGTTATTTAAAGAAATTAAAGAGCCTGACCAGGCAGTGGCGCAGTGGATAGAGCGTTGGACTGGGATGCGGAGGACCCAGGTTCGAGACCCCGAGGTCACCAGCTTGAGCGTGGGCTCATCTAGTTTGAGCAGAGTTCACCAGCTTGGACCCAAGGCCGCTGGCTCGAGCAAGGGGTTACTTGATGATTGATGCTTCTCATCCCTCTCCGTTTCTGTTTGTCTGTCCCTCTCTCTCTCTCTCTCTCTCTCTCTGTCTCTGTACATACAAAAAATAAATAAAAAAAGAAATTAAAGAATACCTAAATAATGGAAAGAAATCTCACAATCATAGATTGGAAAACTTTAAAGTTGGTAATACAACTCAAACAGATCTACAGATTCAATGTGATCTTTTTAAAAAAATTTATTCATTTTTTAGAGGAGAGAGAGACAGAGAGAGAGAGAGAGAGAGAGAGAAGGGGGAGAGGAGCAGGAAGTTTCAACTCCCATATGTGCCTTGACCTGGCAAGCCCAGGGTCTTGAACCGGCGACCTCAGCATTCCAGGTCGACGCTTTATCCGCTCAATGTGATCTTTATCAAAATTCCAACTGCCCTTTTTAAAGAAATTGAGAGCTGATCTTAGAATTTATATAAAAATTCAAGGGACCCAGAATAGCCAAAACAAACTTGAAAAAGAAGCATAAAATTAGAGTATTCACATTTCCCTTCAAAGGGTCAGTAATTGAGACAATGTACTACAGGTATAAAGACAGCAGACATCAATGGAATAACATTGAAAATGTAAAAATAAACCTATGCATTTATAGTCAATTGATTTTTACAAAGGTTCCTAGACAGTTCAATGAGGAAAGGCTAGTGTTTTTTCAGTAGATAGGTATTAGGACAACTGGAAATCCACATACAAAAGAATGAAGTTGGCTCACTACCTCACATCATATACAAATACTAACTCAAAATGGATCAGCTAAAATGAGAAAACTGTTAAGAGAAAATAAAGGTATAAATCTTAATAACCGTGGATTAGACAATGGTTTCTTAGCTAGGGCACCAAAAACTTAAGCAACAAAAAAATAAATAAACAAATTGGACTTATTCAAAATTTTTAAATTTGTGCTTCAAAAGATACTACCAAGAAAGGAAAAAGACACCCTGTGCGGGTAGCTCGGTTGGTTATAGCATTGTCCCAATATGCCAAGGTTGCTGGTTCCATCCCTCATCAGGGCACAAACAAGAATCAACCAATAAATGCATAAATAAGTGGAACAACAGATCCATGTTTCTCTTTCTCTCTTCCTTCCCCTCTCTCTAAAAAATTAATAAATAAAAAGAAAGTAAAAACACAACCCACAGAATGAGAGAATACACTTGCAAATCTTATATCTGATAAGAGACTAGTAACCAAATATAAATGGAAATTACAACAAAGACAATTCATTTAAAACAAGGCAAAGGATCTGAATAGACATTTCTCCAAAGGAGATACATAAATGATCAATAAGTGCATGCAAAGATGCTCAACATTACCAGTTCTTAAGGAAATGCCAATAGAACTACAATGAGATATCACTTCATACTCACTAGAACGATTACAATAAAAAAGACAGTTGCTTGACCAGGTGGTGACACAGTGGGCAGAGTATCAACCTGGGATGCTGAGGATCCAGGTTCAAAACCCTGAGGTTACCTGTCCAGGTGGTGGCGCAGTAAATAGAGCGTCAGACTGGAATGCAGAGGACCTAGGTTCGAGACCCCGAGGTCGCCAGCTTGAGCACAGGCTCATCTGGTTTGAGCAAAAAGCCCACTAGCTTGAACCCAAGGTTGCTGGCTCCAGCAAGGGGTTACTCGGTCTGCTGAAGGCCCGCGGTCAAGGCACATATGAGAAAGCAATCAATGAACAACTAAGGTGTTGCAATGCGCAATGAAAAACTAATGCTTGATGTTTCTCATCTCTCTCTATTCCTGTCTGTCTGTCCCTGTCTATCCCTCTCTCTGACTCACTCTCTGTCTCTGTAAAAATAAATAAATAAATAAATAAATAAATAAATAAATAAATAAAACCCTGAGGTTGCTGGCTTAAGCATGGGATCATAGATATGACTCCATGGTCACTGACTTGAGCCCAAAGGTCACTGGCTTGAAGCTGAAGGTCGCTGGCTTGAGCAAGGGGTCACTGGCTCAGCTGGAACTCCTGTATCAAAGCACATATGAAAAAGCAATCAGTGAAAAACTAAGGTGCCACAACTATGAGTTGATGCTTCTCATCTCTCCTCCTTCCTGTCTGTCTGTCACTCTCACTTAAAACAAAGAACAGTTAATAACAAGTGTTGGTGAGGATGTAGAGAAATGGGGACCCTTATGTATTGATGGGGGAATCTAAAATTGTGCAGCTGCTTTTAGAAACAGTTTGGCAGTTACTCAAAAGGTTAAAACATAGCTCTGGCTGGTTGGCTCAGTGGATAGAGGGTTGGCCCAGTGTGTGGATGTCTCAGATTCGATTCTCTGTCAGAACACACATGAGAAGTGACCATCTGGCTCTGGCCGGTTGGCTCAGTGGTAGAGCGTTGGCCTGGCGTGCGGGGGACCCGGGTTCGATTCCCATCCAGGGCACATAGGAGAAGCGCCCATTTGCTTCTCCACCCCCTCTTCCTTCCTCTCTGTCTCTCTCTTCCCCTCCCGCAGCCAAGGCTCCATTGGAGCAAAGATGGCCCAGGCGCTGGGGATGGCTCCTTGGCCTCTGCCCCAGGCGCTAGAGTGGCTCTGGTCGCGGCAGAGCGACGCCCCGGAGGGGCAGAGCATCGCTCCCTGGTGGGCAGAGCGTCGCCCCTCGTGGGCGTGCCGGGTGGATCCCGGTCGGGCGCATGCGGGAGTCTGTCTGTCTCTCCCTGTTTCCGGCTTCAGAGAAATACAAAAAAAAAAAAAAAAGAAGTGACCATCTGCTTCTCTTCCCCTCCTTATTCCCCCTCTGTTTCTCTTCACCTCTCACAGCCAGTGGCTCAGTTGGTCCATCAGCCTCAGGAGCTGAGGATAGCTGGGTTGAGGATAGCATCGGCCCCAGATGGAGGTTGCCAGGTGGATTCTGTTCAGGGCGTATGCAGGAGTCTGTCTATCTCCCCTCCTCTCACTTAAAAGAAAAAAAAAAAAAAGGTTAAAGCACAGAGTTACCATATGACCCAGCTACTCCCGAGTATATACCCATGAGAATTGAAAACATAGGTCCAAGAGTGTACATAAAAGTTTATAGCAGGATTATATACTATATAATAGCCAAAATGTAGAAACAACCCAAATGCCAACCAAGAGGTGAATAAACACTATTTGTTATAGCCACATATGGAATATTATGAAGCCAGAACAAAGAATGAAGTACTGATGAAATCGGAAAAATGACCTGCAGGTCTGGCTGCCTGTCACCATGACAACCAATTACATGACACAGGTGCTGGTGCACTGGAAAGAGGTTTATTCAAGTGCCAGCCACCTGAGAAAATGTGGGGACTCTTGTCTTCAAAAGCCCATCTTCCCCTCTTGGTACAGGCAGAGGTTTCTATAAGGAGAAAGAAGGAGGGGGAGATAAGCAAAACTAGAACAAAGAAATCAAAAGGAGGAGGTTGAGAATTCTTTGCTGAGGGGATTTAGTACGGTTTATTCAGATTAGTAAATGAGGGTCCTGTGTTTCTCAGAACTGGCATATCTGAAGGTCGGAGTCTGTTCCACTGTTACAGAAAGAGGCTAGCAAGTCACATGAATTAGAATTTTTGTTTCATGTAACAAGTGTCCACAGATTCCTACAGTCAAGCTGTCCTCTTTGGCCTTGAGCGAGTGAGAATCAGAACTGCAAGCCTCAGCATGGTGGGAATGAGGGGAAGCAGTTCTTCTTCATGCTCGGATGTTAACCCTTGATGTGCGTCTGCCAGGGGAGAACAGGCCTTTTATCTGTAATGAGAACTTGGCCAGAGGTGAGGGTATGGAATTGATTATATACTTTTGATTTGCCACAGAATATATCACTGTGGTTATAAAATTAGTAATATTGGATCATGGTTATAAGAGCAACAAACTGGATTTAACATTTTACAGGAATCCTTTTATAAGCTTATTTTGTTAGTACATTCTTACTTAGCTCTATTTTATGGCTAGTCAGACTAATGTCAGTAAATCAGTAATATAGGATATTTATTCCCAGTTACATTTCCCCACTGTTAATTCTGGTTTCATTTCTATGGAGCGATTAAGGGGGTGGGGGAAGGGAAAGAGAGAAGTATCAACTTGTAGTTCCACTTAGTTGTTCAATTTAGTTGTGCATTTATTGACTGCTTCTTATATGTGCCCTAACTCAGGATCAAACCTGTGATCTACCCACAAACTTGGTGCTTCAGATGGATGTTTTATCTACTGAACCACTCAGTCAAGACTTACTTTTTAAAGGTCCTATACAAGAAAAACAGGTTATAAAAGCTTTGGGCCTGACCCAAATGGATAGAGTGTCAACCTGGGACACTGAGGACCCAGGTTCAAAACCTTGAGGTCACTGGCTTGAATACAGGCTCTTGAGCTTGAGCATGGGGTCACTAGTTTGAGCATGGGATCGTGTTGAACAAGGTCTCTGGCTTGAGCAGGGGGTCACTGGCTCAGCTTGAACCCCGCCTTCCTGCCCACCCGTCATGGTACATATGAGAAACAATCCATGAACAACTAAAGGGCTGCAACTATGAGTTGATGCTTCTCATCTTTCTCCCTTCCTGTTTCTCTTTCCCCTTACCTCTCTCTCCCTTCCTGTCACTCTCTTTCTCTCTCCTTGTTTCAAAATACATAAATAAAAATAAAAAGCTTTGGCATCGCTGGCCAGGTGGCTCGGTTGGTTAGAGCATCATTCCAATGTACAGAAGTAGCCATTTCTTGTTTTGTTTTTGACACAGAGAGAGAGTCAGAGAGAGGGACAGATAGGGACAGACAGACAGGAAGGGAGAAAGATGAGAAGCATCAATTCTTCCTAGCAGCACCTTAGCTGTTCACTGATTGTTTTTTCAGATGTGCCTTGACTGGGGAGGGGGCGTCCAGCAGAGCAAGTGACCCCTTGCTCAAGCCAGTGACCTTAGACTTCAAGCCAATGACCTCTGGACTCAAGCCAGTGACCATGGGGTCATGTCTATGATCCCACACTCAAGCCAGCAACTCCATGCTCAAGCCTGTAAGACTGTGCTCAAGCCAGATGAGCCTGTTCTCCAGCCAGTGACCTTGGGGTTTCCAATCAGCGTCCTCCACATCCCAGTTTGATGCTCAATCCACTGTGCCACCACCTGGTCAGGCCAGAAGTAGCCAGTTTGCTTCCCAGTCAAGAACAGATTGATATTTCTGTCTCTTCCTTCCTCTCTCCCTAAAATTAATGAATAAAAATTTTCAAAATTTTAGGCAAATACAGACAAGTAAAATTAAACACAAGAGTTAGTCCCAATTAAAAATCTTTCCAGCCTGACCTGTGGTGGCGCAGTGGATAAAGCGTCGACCTGGAAATGCTGAGGTCGCCGGTTCAAAACCCTGGGCTTGCCTGGTCAAGGCACATATGGGAGTTGATGCTTCTAGCTCCTCCCCCCTTCTCTCTCTCTGTCTCTAACTCCTCTGTCTCTCTTTCCTCTCTAAAAATTAATAAATAAAATTAAATTAAAAAAAAAATCTTTCAAAAAAAAAAAAATCTTTCCAAGTGTGGACCAGAATCCCTGAGTTATCTATGAGAGTAAACTTGTAAAGTAGTCTCCAGTCCCTGTGTCCTCCAGATTTTTAGTAGAACCATATCTTCCAGTTGGAATGGATGCAGAAGCTCATTGTTTACTTTGCTGGAAGAAAACAAGCAGTGGAAATCTGATGGATTCTTCTCATTTGGAGTTTGAATGTCTTTGGTAATGTCATCAGGTGCTCAGGTAAATTTAGTGTGGCTTAAACAGCATTAGTCACTGAGATTGTTCAAGTTTGTCATGTTCTTCAGCTAAAGTTTGCATTGCAAAGCTCAGAAAAAAATACTTTGTTTTCAATAATTCCAACTATTGTTTCAAACTAATGTTTCAAATTGAAATATTTCAGATGGTTGCAGCCAAAATATTCAAGAAAACTAGATCCTAGAAAAATTCAGGATCTAGTCTAGTTTCTGATATTTATAACTGTGGGTCAAAGATTTTAGTGAAACATAATTTTTCCTCTCAAATCACCCTCATTTATATTAATGATAGTTAAGACTATTATTCACTGTATTAAGTCTAGTTTTAATTTGAACTGATTATTTGCATAAACACAACAAGAATACTAATTAATCATACAGGGTTTTTCAAATCTCCTTTGCTAGAATCTTATAAGGAATCTCTAGATTCAGTTTTAATTAGCCCCTCACAGTGAAGAGGTAAGTCACATGGTTGCCATTAGGCTTTGCCTGCAGTACTTATAGCTTTGGGTGAACCTCAAGCTCTTGAGGTCCCCCAAAATGTCCTGAGATGCCTTCCTTGCCATCTCCCAGGAAAGTAACCTTTGTTCCTCACCTGGAGAGACTGCCATGCAACTAATGTACAATACCAGGCCCTTTCTCCACTGACTGTCATTGGCTTCAAAGTTAATCTCATTTTCTTGTTTTTTCTTTTTCTTTTTTCTTTTTTTATTTACAGGAACAGAGAGAGAGTCAGAGAGAGGGATAGACAGGGACAGACAGACAGAAACAAAGAGAGATGAGAAGCATCAATCATCAGTTTTTCGTTGCAACACCTTAGTTGTTCATTGATTGCTTTCTCATATGTGCTTTGACCGCGGGCCTTCAGCAGACCGAGTGACCCCTTGCTCAAGCCAGAGACTTTGGGTCCAAGCTGGTGAGCTTTGCTCAAACCAGATGAGCCCGCGCTCAAGCCGGCGACCTCGGGGTCTCGAACCTGGGTCCTTGGCATTCCAGTCTGACGCTCTATCCACTGAGCAACTGCCTGGTCAGGCTCCAATTATAGTTTTATTAACCAAGATGTTGACTGGAACGTTGTGCCTAAAAAGGACATGGACTCTGAATGTTACCAGAAGCTATAAGAAAATGAGATTAGCCTGACCAGGCAGTGGCGCAGTGGATAGAGCATCGGACTAGGATGCAGAGGACCCATGTTTGAGACCCCGAGGTTGCCAGCTTGAGTGCGGGCTCATCTGGTTTGAGCAAAAGCCCACCAGCTTGAGCCCAAGGTCGCTGGCTCCAGCAAGGGGTTACTCGGTCTGCTGAAGGCCCGTGATCAAGGCACATATGAGAAAGCAATCAATGAACAACTAAGGTGTTGCAACGTGCAATGAAAAACTAGTGATTGATGCTTCTTATCTCTCTTCATTCCTGTCTGTCTGTCCCTGTCTATCCCTCTCTCTGACTCACTCTCTGTCTCTGTAAAAAAATTAAAAAAATTTAAAAACCAAAAAGCTATAATTGGAAACTGGTTCTATGTCTTATAAAGAAATCAAATTATTATTGGATTTATAACAAACATATTGCCATGAAAATAATAATACTTATTCAATAAGAGTTGCCAGGTTCTGCCTGACCAGTGGTGGTGTAGTGGCATGAGCATCGTCCCAGGATGCTGAAGGCTCCGGTTCAAAATCCTAAAGTCACCAGCTAGATTGCAGGCTTGCCAGCCTGAGTATGTGGTTGCCAGCTTAAGTGTGGGGTCATCAACATGATTCCAAGGTTGCTTGCTTGGTCCCAAAGATTGCTGGCTTGAAGCCCAAAGGTCACTGGCTTGAGCCCAAAGGTCGTTGGTTTCAGCAAGGGGTCACTGGCTTTACTTGAGCCTCCCCGTCGAGGCACATATGAAAAGCAATTAATAAACAACTAAAGTGAAGCAACTACAAGTTCATGGTTCTCATCTCTCTCCTTCCCCCTCTATCTCTTCCTTCCTACCTCTCTCTAAAAAAAGAAAACAGGTGTCACCAGATTCTGGAATGATCAAGTAAGTAATATACCATATTTATTCCTGGTTACACTAATACCCCTATGACATGGATGAACTTTGAAAATATTATTTTAAGGGAGAGAAGCCAGATACAAAAGACCACCTATGAAATGATCCCATTAATATTGACTGTTCAAAATAGAAAACAGATAGTTGTTTGCTAGAGATTGGGTGCAGGGAGTAAGGAGTGGCTGCTAGTGAGTATTTTGGGGAGATAATGGAAATGCTTTAAAGTCATATTGTGAGGATGGTTGTAAACTCTGAACAGGTGAAAACTGAATCATATACTTTAAAGGGTAATTTTGTGGGGTATGATATTTACCTCAATGAAAGTATGTGAAAAAAATTCCAGGTGTTCTAATGTTTTTACCACTTATTGTAAATAACTGAGATTCAACCCCAAATATAATTAAAAGAAGCACTCCATATTCTCTTATATAGCAATATGGTCCTTGTTCTTAAACTACAAGGAGACAAAAACACCAGCCACATGAGGAAAGGCAAGCTGTAGAAACTAGAGTCTAGGATGATATTCTTGGAAAAATCTGTATACCATTTTCTACATTTTAAAAAGTTTGAGGTCACTGCATAAACACACATCTACCAACCTTTCAATGCAGAAAATTCAAGTTCTGAGTGCAACAGATCTGTAAACACAGTGAGAACAACATTCACCATAGCCAGGTATGGTACTGAGTACTGGACAGTGTATTACTTCATTGTATTGGAAGCAAGTGGTGACATCGTTACTTCAGTTTTATGGATGAGACAACTGAGTTTACTTGGAGAGAAAGTAAGCTGTGAGAGAGCGAGTAATGGGGCTGCGATTCTGCTCTCGAACTGTGTCATTAACCACTCTCTATTGAGTGTGGGATAGATTATAAACTAGATAAACCCAGCATGCATAATCTTTTATATATGCAAGTAGATGACTAGTGATATTTAATTCTACTCTGAGGCAAAGCCTGGTTTTAATGGCAGGGAGCTTAATTTATGCAAACAAAGTCAAACTGCAGAAGCATCCTCTGTTCTGGAAGAACCTAACTCACTCTACCTGATTGTCCACTTAATATTCAATCACACCTAAGAGTCAGGCTCTCTCAAACTATGGAAACACTCTTGACATTTCCTCTATACTTTTCCAAACAACACTCCACCCTCCTGTCAGGTTTTGAGATCCTTAAGGGCATCTTTTTTTTTTTTTTTTTTTTTAAAGAAATGCCTCCTGTACCTAAACAGTCAGTGCTTGATAAAAAGTATTGAAAGATCTTTTGTTTTCAATTTTCTCTGCAACAAACTGTGTGAAACGTCACAGGGTGTGGTAGTGTTGACCTGTAGTTAACTTTCTCTGCGGCATGCAAAGTGCTGATTCTCGTACACTGACTTTGGGACAAATGCCACAGGCCTTAATTGCAGGCTCCGAAGAGCTGAGATTCTATACTGGGGTTGCTAGAGGCAGAGCCTTCTTTTTTTCAGGACCCAGGCCTGTCCCTCCCCCACACAGTCTTGCTCAGCCTGCTACACCCAAGCCACAGAGAGAGCTCACAAAGGCCAACTGTCTGCTGCGCTGACTCACCATGGGTCCCGGCCCAGGCTAGGATGGTCTCAGAGGGGCCAGTGGGGTCCTCTCCCTCCTGCCCATTTCCCATAGGAGCAGTGAGTATCCAGGGCCGTGCCAGGCTTTAAAAGATTTTGTGACCAAAGAGCAAATGAGCAAGGAGAAGTAAGTGAAAGTGAAAGGCAGTGGAGGGCACAGAATTTCTCATTATGGAAGTTCTATTCCATTCTTAGAGAATTCTGCACTTGATCATAGCCAAAAGGCTGAGAATCGATTTTAGAGAATTCTGGACAGCAGTAAGGATTCACCCTTTAGTCTTTTTGTTTTATATACACACACACACACACACACACACACACACACACACACACACACGTAAAATTTACATAACATAATATTAACCATTTTAAAGTGACATTTAGAGAATTCACAATGTTCTGCAACCACCTCCTCTATCTAGTTCCAAAATCTTTTCATTACCCCAAAAGAAGACTTTGTACTTTTTTTTTTAAGTTTTCCAGATTTTTTTTTATTAAAGTTTTTTTTAATTATTTATTTATTTATTTATTCATTTTTAGAGAGGAGAGAGAGAGAGGGAGAGAGAGAAACAGAGAGAGAGAAGGGGGGAAGAGCTGGAAGCATCAACTCCCATATGTGCCTTGACCAGGCAAACCCAGGGTTTCGAACTGGTGACCTCAGCATTTCCAGGTCGATGCTTTATCCACTGCACCACCACAGGTCAGGCCAAGACTTTGTACTTTTTTAACAGTCACTCTCCATTTTCTGCTTTTCCCCCAGGCCCTGGCAACCACCAGTCTACTTTCTGTCCCTATGGATTTACCTATTCAGGATATTTTATATAAATGAATCTTATAATATATGACCTTCTGTGTCTGGCTTTCCTTTCTTAGTGTTATGCTTTGGAAGTTCATTCATATTTAGCATGTATCTGTACTTCATTCTTTTTTATTGCTGAATAGTATTTTTTATTATATGTATAGAACACAACTGTTTTCTCTATTCATCTATTGATGAACACTTGAAGTGTTTTCATCTTTTAGCTGTTATGAATAGTGTTGCTATGAACATTGGTGTAAAGCCAGTAGCCACGGCCACCATCACAGCTGCCTGGCCCATGCAGGTTCGCATTAGATTCGGACAGTCGGTAATGAAACATTGGAGCCAAGAACTGGTGGGCCATTATCTTTAATCCTAGCTTGCACCCGGCAGGCAAGCAATACACACAGTGGGAAGACACTTCCCTTTCCATTCAGGGCTCCCAAAGCCACTGACATATCCAAATTTCCTAGAATCAAAGGTTTCTAGCTCACCAGCCTTATTCACCTCTGTTTCCCATCTTCTTCTCTCTACACAAACTCTGCACAAACTGGCTTCTCCCTCAGCACTCCACCATCTTGGCTGCTTCTCCTGGCCTCTCCACGTGGCCTTTCTCTGCTCTCTCCTCTAATGCTAATCTCAGGAACTGAGAGAGCAAGCTCCCGGTCTGCCCCACTTTATAGTATAGAAATCAAAGCCTTTAATCCAATATACAAACAAGGAAGTCTCTGATACAAAGTCACCTATCTGAGGCATAATGGGATTCCTCATGAGAGTGTACCACTCCACATCATGCAATCAGTCAAGGGTGTGGGAAAAAGCTTAGTCTTAAAACTAAGCCTTAGGCTATAACAACCTGACCTGCTTACAGGCTAAGCAGGCAAATATATATGTCATATTTAAAAACCTGACCAGGCAGTGGCGCAGTGGGTAGAGCGTTGGACTGGGATGTGAAGGTCCCAGGTTCGAGACCCCGAGGTCGCCAGCTTGAGCGCGGGCTCATCTGGTTTGAGCAAAGCTTGAAAACTTGCCAGCTTGGACCCAAGGTCACTGGCTCGAGCAAGGGGTTACTAGGTCTGCTGTAGCCCCACAGTCAAGGCACATATGAGAAGGCAATCAATGAACAACTAAGGTGTTGCAACAAAAAACTAATAATTGATGCTTCTCATCTCTCGCCGTTCCTGTCTGTCTGTTCCTATCTATCCCTCTGTCTCTCTCTCTGTCAAAATAATAATAATAATAATAAAATTAAAAAAATAAAATAAAATAAAAACTCATTTGACCACCTGACCAGGAGGTGGCGCAGTGGATAGAGCGTTGGACTGGATACATAGGACCCAGGTTTGAGATCCCAAGGTCGCCAGTTTGAGCACAGGGTTGTCTGGTTTGAACAAAAAAACTCACCAGCTTGGACCCAAGGTCGCTGGCTTGAGCAAGGGGTTACTCGGTCTGCTGAAGGCCCGTGGTCAAGGCACATATGAGAAATCAATCAATGAACAACTAAGGTGTCACAATGAAAAACTGATGATTGATGCTTCTCATCTTTCTCCGTTCCTGTCTATCCCTCTCTCTGTCTCTGTAAAAAAACAAAAACAAAAATAAAAAACAAATAAAAACTCATTTGACCAATAATTGGTGTGTATTTGAGTACCTGTTTTCAGTTCAAGACCAGGGTTTTTTTTTGTTGTTGTTTTGTTTTGTTTTGTATTTTTCTGAAGCTGGAAACTGGGAGGCAGTCAGACAGACTCCCGCATGTGCCCGACAGGGGTCCACCCGGCACGCCCACCAGGGGGCGATGCTCTGCCCATCCAGAGGGACTCTAGCGCCCGAGGCAGAGACCATGGAGCCATCCCCAGCGCCCGGGGCCATCTTTGCTCCAATGGAGCCTCAGCTGTGGGAGGGGAAGAGAGAGACAGAGAGGAAGGAGAGGGGGAGGGGTGGAGAAGTAGATGGGCGCTTCTCCTGTGTGCCCTGGCCGGGAATCGAACCCAGGACTTCCACACGCCAGGCCAACGCTCTACCACTGAGCCAACCGGCCAGGGCCAAGACCAGGGTTTTGAACCAGTGACTTCAGTGTTCCAGGTTGACACTTTATCCACTGCACCATCACAGGTCAGGCATTCTTTATTCTTAACTTGATCCCATTTGCTCCTTTCCTCCTCCCTACTTCCAGATCCCACAGACTTCCCTTTCCCTTGGAGAGTAGAAGTTGCACCACTAGTAGAAACACTGTCATCAGATGAAGAGAAGCAACAGGACTCCTTCTGGCCTTACGCTCTGCCTTCACTTTTGTCCTATCCACAAATAGGATTTGTGACCAGGAGCAGGCAGGACAGGCTCCCATCTCAATGTGGCACATCCACCACAGCCATTAATGTTAACCCATAAAACTACACTCCTAAAGTTCTCCAGCACCTCCGTTCTTGCACAGAACACGCGATTAAACCCTCTTAAATAGTCAAAGCCAAGCGTGGCAAGGAAGCAGTTGTGTGTGGAAGCCGTCAGCCCCCTCTAAGACCTGCGGGTAGATGTTTAACTCTCAGCTCAAGATCTGCGAAGACACAACCTCTAGCCTCGTCCTGCCCAGCCCCCTCTGCTAAAGAGCTTGCCTGTCAAGGCCTGGCTGGTAGCAAACATGAATGGAGAGGAAAAGCCTCCCTCTCCACCCTCTCTCACCGGGGTTACTGCCGGTCACAGAGCTATTTACATTTACAACAGCCCAACAGCGCCTGACCCAACCAGAGCCAATCAGCAGCCCCCAAGCTTGTCTGACTCCGTCTGCTCCAATCAGGAGGCGCTATCCTTACAGACTCTCTCTCTTTGAATCAAAGGTCAGCTGTCGCTTCTTATGGGGAGGGGACCCTGACTCAGAGCTCTGCTCTTCTTTATCTGTCTCATTGCTATTCTCTAGAATGGGGGAAATGCTGAAATAATCTAAAGGAGAATCTGCTCTAAAGAACTCTGGGGGGGTTTACATCGGAATAGAGAACACTGTTCCTTCCAAGCATATATCCAACGCTTTTCTGCTATGAAGAAATGTAAAGAGATTTTAGCCTCCCTCACGGCTGGCCGAGCCCCTCCCTAACTCTGGATTATCTATATGGGTTCTTAATCCACAATTGCCTTTAAAGTGAGACCTTGCTAACCAGGACAGGCCAGTAGGCAGACTTCCTGTCGTGTCTGCTATAGTGAAGACACCTATCACGTAAAAGGCGAGAGAGCAAAGAACCCGCAAGATTGGCTAGCTATGGGGTAGAGCAGAAGCAGGAATGTGTGCTCCGTAATGTTCATGGTTGATGTAACCCGAGCAGGCAAGTGGAGTGGGAGAGTGGGAGGAAAAAGTAGAAAGGGCCTGACCTGTGGTGGCGCAGTGGATAATGCATCGACCTGGAAATGCTGAGGTCGCCGGTTCAAAACCCTGGGCTTGCCTGGTCAAGGCACATATGGGAGTTGATGCTTCCAGCTCCTCCCGCCTTCTCTCTCTCTCTCTCTCCCTCTCTCTCTCCTCTTTAAAAATGAATAAAGAAAAAAAGAAAAAAAAAAGATTAAAAAAAAAAAAAGTAGAAAGGAAGCCTTGAAAGCCTGCTTGGAAAGTTTATGGGTCTTTTTTTTTTTTTTTAAAGATTTTATTTATTAATTTGAGAGAGAGAGAAAGGTGGAGTGTGGGGGAAGAAACAGGACGCATCAATTCATAGTTGCTTCTCATTTGTGCCTTGAACACAGAAGTCTGGTGTTTCCAGCCTGTGACCTCAGCATTCCAGGTGGATGCTCCATCCACTGCACCACCACAGGTCGGGCTCTGTAAAGTTTACACTTGTGTCTGATTTAGCAAGTGATAGGAAGCCATCAGGTATTTATCAAGCAAGAGGAAAATATTTTTTTCTCCTCCATGTTTTAGAAACTCTGGTGGCAACATCAAGAGCAGATCAAAGGAGGACCAGAATAAGACTGGAAGATCAGTTAGGCGGAGGTGCTGGGATCTAAAATATAGGATGGTGATGGTGGAAACGGGAATGAAGGGCACGAGCTGAGAGACATTTTGGAGTAAAAGCAGTAGCACTTAATTGATTGAATATGTGAGATGAGAGAGAAGAGTCAAATATGACTGAGGTTTCTAGCCTGACTGGAAGGGTAGAACCTCTGCTAACTGAAAAAGGTAGTAAAATTTTAAAAAATAATAAGAGAAGGAGATATTGGAAAGGGAATTTTTAACATGTGGAGTTTCAGCTGCATTATAATAGAATATCCACATGGAAGTAATACCCAGTAGACAGTAGGAAATAAGGATTGCGGTGTTCAGAAAAGAGATGCCATCCAAAGCGTTTATAGTGAAAGTAGACAGAAAATCTATTTCTATCACTTAGGAAGGGATTATAGAAGTAAAAAGGTTGAAGGACAGACTTTTAGGAAGTACCAATACTTAACAGGTAGAAAGAGGACACAGAGTTAGCAAAACAGACTAAGAAATATCAGATAGTTAAAAACAACAAAAACTAGAGCCTTGGCAGGATTGCTTGGTTGGTTGGAGCACTATCCTGATATACTAAGGATATATTGTGGGTTCAGTCTCCAATCAGGGCATATAAAAGAATCAAACAATGGCCTGACCAGGTGGTGGCGCAGTAGATAGAGCGTTGGACTGGGATGTGGAGGACCCAGGTTCGAGACCCCGAGGTCGTCAGCTTAAGCATGGGCTCATCTGGTTTGAGCAAAGCTCGCCAGCTTGGATACAAGCAAGGGGTTACTTGGTCTGCTGAAGCCCCACAGTCAAGGCACATATGAGAGAGCAATCAATGAACAACTAAGGTGTCGCAACAAAAAACTAATAATTGATGCTTGTCATCTCTCTCCGTTTCCGTCTATCTGACTCTCTGTCTCAGTAAAAAATAATAATAATAAAAGAATCAAACAATGAGCCTGACCTGTGGTGGCGCAGTGGATAAAGCTTCGACCTGGAACTCTGAGGTCACTGGTTCAAAACCCTAGGCTTGCCTGGTCATGGCACATATGGAAGTTGATGCTTTCTGCTCCTCCCTTCTCTCTCTCTCTCTCTCTCTCTCTCTCTCTCTCTCCTCTCTAAAATGAATAAATAAATAAAGTTTAAAAAAATTAAAAAACAAACAAACAATGAATGCATAAATAAATGGAACAACAAAATTGATCTCTCTCTCTCTCTTCTCCTTCCCTTTCTCTAAAATTAATTTTTTATGTGTGTGTGTGTGGCAGAGACAGAGAGTCAGAGAGAGGGACAGATAGGGACAGACAGCAGGAAGGGAGAGAGATGAGATAAGAAACATCAATTCTTCGTTGAGGCTCCTTAGAAAAATTAATTTTTAAAAAAGACATTAAAGAGATTACTAAAAAAGTAAAACAAAAAAAAAAAAAACAAAAAAAAAAACAAAAAAAAAAAAGTAAAACAATACTCTCACTAAATTATTTTTGTTATGGAAAATAGTTATTTTTCATAAAAATTTATGTTAACATGCAGTAAGTTCATTATTTCAAATAAATAAATATTTAAAACATTTATGTTTTAATTTCTAATATGGTGATTATTATTATTATTTTTAACCAGAAAGGAAGGGAGAGAGAGAGACAAAGAGAGAGAGACAGGAACACCAATCTATTCTTTTTTTTTTTTTTTTTCAGAGACAGAGCGAGAGTCAGAGAGAGGGATAGATAGGGACAGACAAACAGGAACAGAGAGAGATGAGAAGTATCAATCATCAGTTTTTCGTTGCGACACCTTAGTTGTTCATTGATTGCTTTCTCATCTGTGCCTTGACCTTGGGCTTTCAGCAGACTGAGTAACCCCTTGCTCAAGTCAGAGACCTTGGGGCCAAGCTGGTGAGCTTTTTGCTCACATCAGATGAGCCCGCGCTTAAGCTGGCGACCTTGGGGTCTCGAACCTGGGTCTTCCACATCCCAGTCCGACGCTCTATCCACTGAGCCACCACCTGGTCAGGCAATGGTGATTATTTAATAGATATAACTCACATAAAAAAACTCTTCATGGTCCTTATATTTTTTTGAGAGAGAGAGAGAGGAAGGGAGAAAGAGAGGGAGGAGAGAAATGAGAAGCATCAATCTGTACTTGCTTCACTTTAGTTGTTCACTGATTGCTTTTTTTTTTTGTATACAGAGGTAGAGCATGAGTGAGAGAGAGGGACAGATAGGGACAGACAGACAGGAACAGAGAGAGATGAGAAACATTAATCATCAGTTTTTCTTGTGGCACTTTAGTTGTTCATTGATTGCTTTCTCATATGTGCCTTGACCAGGGGGCTACAGAAGACCGAGTAACCCCTTGCTCAAGCCAGCAACCAAGCTGGTGAGCTTTGCTCAAACCAGATGAGCCTGCGCTCAAGCTGGCGACCTCGGGGTCTTGAACCTCAGTCCTCTGTATCCCAGTCCAAAGCTCTATCCACTGAGCTACTGCTTGGTCAGGCCATTGATTGCTTCTTATAGATACCTTGACCAGGGGTTCAAGCAGAGCCAGTGACCTTGGGCTTCAAGCCAGTGACCTTGACATGATCCCATGCTCAAGCCAGTGACCCCAGGCTCAAGCTGGTGACCTTGGGGTTTCGAACCGAGGACTTTAGCATCCCGGTGACCTCTGTCTATTGCACTACCACTGGTCAGGTGGTCCTTGATTTTTTTTTTTTTAGATTTTATTTATTCATTTTTAGAGAGAGAGAGAAGGGGGGAGGAGCAGGAAGCATCAACTCCTATGTGTGCCTTGACCAGGCAAGCCTAGGGTTTTGAAACAGCGACCTCATTGTTCCAGGTCGATGCTTTATCCACTGTACCACGACAGGTCGGGCACTCAACTTTTTATAACAGATTAATTGAGATAAAGTTCACACACTATAAAATGTACCCATTTAAAGTGTATATAGTTCAATGGTTTGTAGTATATTCACAGAGCTGTGCAACACCATCACAATCAAGTTTAGGACATTTCATTACCCCCCAAAAGAACCTCCTATCTATTATCAATTACTCCTTATATCAATGGTTCTCAAACTTTTTTTTTTTTTTCTTTTCCTGAAGCTGGAAACAGGGAGGCAGTCAGACAGACTCCCGCATGCGCCCGACCGGGATCCACCCGGCACGCCCACCAAGGGGCGATGCTCTGCCCATCCAGGGTGTCGCTCTGTTGCGACCAGAGCCACTCTAGTACCCGAGGCAGAGGCCCTGGAGCCATCCCCAGCGCCCGGGCCATCTTTGCTCCAATGGAGCCTTGGCTGCGGGAGGGGAAGAGAGAGACAGAGAGGAAGGGGAGGGGGAGGGGTGGAGAAGCAGATGGGTGCTTCCCCTGTGTGCCCTGGCCGGGAATCGAACCCGGGACTTCCGCACGCCAGGCCAATGCTCTACCACTGAGCCAACCGGCCAGGGCTCTCAAACTTTTTAAAGTCGGGGCGCATTTAAAATTCTACAAATAATTGTAGGTGCACTATATACAAATTTCTAAGAAATATGTTAAAATAATTAAGTCAAATATTAAAGAAAAAATATAAAGTCCAAGCATGTTTTTATGGTAATTAAACAAAATATGACAAAATTGAATTTATTCTGACATTAAAAAACATTTTTATGTTACATTTTTGAGTTATGCGCTTTAGAACTTGTAAAAAAGAGGAGTTAGAAAATTTTAAAATGGCCTGACCAGGCGGTGGCGCAGTGGATAGAGCGTTGGACTGGGATGCCGAGGACTCAGGTTCAAGACCCCAAGGTCGCCAGCTTGAGCACAGACTCATCTGGTTTGAGCAAAAGCTCACCAGCTTGGACCCAAGGTCGCTGGCTCAAGCAAGGGTTACTCGGTCTGCTGAAGGCCCGTGGTCAAGGCACATGTGAGAAAGCAATCAATGAACAACTAAGGTGTCACAATGTGCAACGAAAAACTAACGATTGATGCTTCTCATCTCTCTGTTCCTGTTTGTCCCTGTCTATCCCTCTCTCTCTCTCTGTAAAAAAAAAAAAAAAAAAAAAAAAAAATTAAAAACGACAAAAAGTTATATTTATATATATATAGATACATTCTTAGTAAGATTTAATAAATTCGCCTGACCGGGCGGTGGCGCAGTGGATGGAGCGTCGGACTGGGATGCGGAGGGCCCAGGTTTGAGACCCTGAGGTCGCCAGCTTGAGAGCAGGCTCATCTGGTTTGAGCAAACTCACCAGCTTGGACCCAGGGTCGCTGGCTCGAACAATGGGTTAACTGGTCTGCTGAAGGCCTGCGGTCAAGGCACATATGAAGGGGCAATCGATGAGCAGCTAAGGTGTCACAACGCACAACGAAAGGCTAATGATTGATGCTTGTCATCTCTCCGTTCCTGTCTGTCTGTCCCTGTCTATCCCTCTCTCTGAATCTGTAAAATAATAATAATAATACTAATAATAATAAATTCGGCAGGTCCTGGCGCAAATGTGTTAAGTTTTTTCATTCTTGTGTTTATGAGAAACATGAGCCTGTTGTGTCCTAGTGATTTCTTCAATGTTTGGGCATATATTTGAAAGGCAAACTCTCATTTCCTTGTCAATACATTGAAGAATTCCTCTCTTTTTACTCTTAATTGTGTTGAGTGCAGAAACCCCCCATCATACATATCTTCTTAACCTTACACCAAACAAAAGATAAAAGAAACTTGCCTCCAGTCTTTCGGGGGAACATGGGGGGTAGTGTAAACAATCCAGCACCACAGCTGAACAGCCTTTTGCAACCTAATCAGGCAAGTGAGGTGGGGGGTTGGGTAGACTGTCAGCCTATAGCCAATTCCCCACACCTCTGTACCCCCAAAATCTAAACTCCAAAAACCCTATTGGTTTTTTGGTCCTCAACAGGCACATATTTCTCTGGAATACCATAGTGCACACCTGGAAATCTTCTAGGGCACACCAGTGTGCCCTGGCGCACACTTTGAGAACCACTGCCTTATATCCTTCCAATGATATTCCTCCCAACCTAGTCTTACTATTTTACTTTCTGTTTCTAGTCATATAAATGGGATCATACAACATACAGTCCTCTGTGACTGGCTTTTCTCAGCATAATGTTTTCAAGGTTCATCCATGTTGATTTATATGTTAATATTTCCTTCTTCTAATTGTTGAATAATATTTTACTATATGAATATAGCACATTTTATTTATCCATTCATCAGTTGATAAACATTTGGGTTGTTTCTACTTTTTTAGCTATCGTGAATAATACTGCTATCAACATTCATGTATCAGTTTTTTTGTTTGTTTGTTTTCGTAGGGTTTTTTTTTTTTATATTTTTCTGAAGTTAGAAGCGGGAGGCAGACAGACTCCCGCATGCGCCCAACCAGGATCCACCCAGCATGCCCACGGTGGAAGGGGGCGATGCTCTGCCCATCTGGGGTGTTGCTCCATTGCGGCTTGAGCCATTCTAGTGCCTGAGGCAGAGGCCATAGGGCCATCCTCAGTGCCCGGGGCCAACTTTGCTCCCATGGAGCCTTGGCTGCAGGAGGACAAGAGAGAGATAGAGAAGAAGGAAAGGGGGAAGGATGGAGAAGCAGATGGGCCCTTCTCTTGTGTCCCCTGACTGGGAATCAAACCCAGGACTTCCACATCCTGGGCTGACGCTCTACCACTGAGCAAACTGGCCAGGGCCCATGTATCAGTTTTTGTGTGCATACACATTCAATTTTCTTGGGTATATATCTAGGGGAATTGCTGGGTCATATGGTAACTCTGTGTTTCACCTTTGAGAAACTGCCAGTTTTCAAATGCAGGAGCAACATTTTACATGTTTACCAGCAGGTTTCAATTTCTCTGCATCCTTACCAATGTTTGTTAGTATGTCTTTTTGATTATACAAATGGTGAATTGTGAGTGTAAAGTGGTGTCACATTATGGTTTTCATTGGTTGAAGGGGTTCAGAACACGCCTCTCTAAGATGTGCTACTTGGCATGTAGATTATTTTGAGCTAAAGGCAATCAAGACCGAGCAGGCCCAAGAGAAATTTACCTCTCCCTTAAAGAATTTAAAATTGGAGCCTTGCCCATTGCAAGAGTTATCACCAGAAATAACTTTTTCATGACTCATCTATTAGGCATGGAAAACATCTAATTACTGAACATCTGCTCTTCTTATCGTCCTGCATATGGTCTTCCTTCCCTCTAAAGCAGTGGTTCTCAAACTTTTTGAAGTCGGGGCATGTTGGGCAGATAAAATGTATTATGCTCACTTTGTTAAAAATGTTGCTGCCCACGTGAGGCCGTCACCCAGGTGATATTAATGTGTGTTGAGAATCCTTATAGCCTGGGGCTTGGTTTTGGGATTAAGCCTTTCCCACCCTTTTTTTTTTTTTTTTTCATTTTTCTGAAGCTGGAAACAGGGAGAGACAGTCAGACAGACTCCCGCATGCGCCCGACCGGGATCCACCCGGCACGCCCACCAGGGGCGGTGCTCTGCCCCCCAGGGGGCGATGCTCTGCCCATCCTGGGCGTCGCCATATTGCGACCAGAGCCACTCTAGCGCCTGAGGCAGAGGCCACAGAGCCACCCCCAGCGCCCAGGCCATCTCTGCTCCAATGGAGCCTTGGCTGCGGGAGGGGAAGAGAGAGACAGAGAGGAAAGCGCGGCGGAGGGGTGGAGAAGCAAATGGGCGCTTCTCCTGTGTGCCCTGGCCGGGAATCGAACCCGGGTCCTCTGCACGCTAGGCCGACGCTCTACCGCTGAGCCAACCGGCCAGGGCCCTTTCCCACCCTTTTTGATGTGGGGTGGTACAATCCAATCATGCCTCAGAAAGTGACTTTGTATTGGAGACTTCCCTATTTTGTATATTGGATTAAGGGTTTGGATTTCTACACTATAAAATGGGGACGGAGCGGGAGTTTGCGCTCTTGGTTCCTGAGATTATCATTAGAAGAGAGAGCAGAGGAGAGCAGAGAAAGGCCACGTGGAGGAGGCCAGGAGAAGCAGCCAAGGTGGCGGAGTGCTGAGTGAGATGCCAGTTTGTGTAGAGTTTGTATCTGGGATAAGGAAGGAGATGGGGAACTGAGGAGAATAAGGCTGGTGAGCTAGAAACCTTTGATTCTAGGAAACTCGAATAAGTCAGTGGCTTTGTGAGCACTGAATGTGATTGGGTGTTGGAGCCCAGTGTGTGTTTTTACTTGCCCGCCGGGTGCAAGCTAGAATTAAAGACCATGGCCCACCAGTTTGTGGCTCCGTTGTTTCTTTACCAATTGTCCGAATCCAATGCGAACCTGCGTGGGCCAGGCGGCTGCTGTGATAGTGGCCCCGGCCCTGCCTGCTGGCTTTACAGGGCACATTTAAAATCCTACAAATAATGTAGGCGCACTATATACAAATTTCTGAGAAATATGTTATAATAATTAAGTCAAATACTAAAGAAAAAGATATAAAGTCCAAGCATGCTTTTATGATAATTAAATGAAATAAATACGACAAAATTAAATTTGTTCTGACATTAAAAAACATTTTTATGTTACAATTTTTGAGTTATGCTTTTTAGAATTTGTAAAAAAGAGGGGTTAAAAAATAAAAAAGTGACAAAAAATTTATCTTTTTATATATATAGATACATTCTTAGTAAGATTTAGTAAATTCGGCAGGTCCTGGAGTGAAGTTTTTTCTTGCATTTATGAGAAACATGAGCCTGATATGTCCTAGTGATTTCTTCAGTTTGGGTATATATTTGAAAGGCAAACTCTCATTTCTCATCAATACATTGAAGAATTCTTCTCTTTCTACTCTTAATTGTATTGAGTGCAGAAAACCCCCATGTTGGTCAAATAAATTTGTAAATTGATAAATATGTTTGCTTGCTTATAGTTTGTATTGGGTTTGGGGGACAGGCTGTGGGCAGGCTGGGTCGTTGTGGCCTGAGGCTTAGTTTTAAGACTAAGCTTTTCCCACACCTTTGACTGTTGCATGATGTGGGTGGTGCATTCTCATGAGGAATCCCATTATGCCTCAGATAAGTGACTTTGTATCAGAGACTTCCTTGTTTGTATATTGGATTAAAAGGTTTTGATTTCTATACTATAAGGTGGGGCAGACCGGGAGCTTGCTCTCTCTTGGTTCCTGCTATCACCATTGGAGGAGCCTCCCTGATCCCTTGCCCTTCATGGGAAAAGCAGGTTTTCTGCTTTTCCCTTGTCTTCTCTTGTGGCTTGCCTGTCTTGGTGAGACACCAATAAGCAGAATGGCCCACTGTAAAGCCAGTAGCCATGGCCAGAGCCACTATCAAAGCAGCCTGGCCCATGCAGGTTCGCATTGGATTCGGACAGTCGGCAAAGAAACAACAGAGCCACAAACTGGTGGGCCATAGTCTTTAATTCTAGCTTGCACCCGGCGGGCAAGTAAAAATACACACTGGGCTCCAAAACCCAGTCACATTCAGTGCTCACAAAGCCACTGACTTATCCGAGTTTCCTAGAATCAAAAGTTTCTAGCTCACCAGACTTATTCACCTCTGTTCCCCATCTCCTTCCTTGTCCCAAATACAAACTCTACACAAACTGGCATCTCACTCAGCACTCCATCTTGGCTGCTTTTCCTGGCCTCCTCCACGTGGCCTCCTTCCACTGTTAGCTCTACCTTCTCTGCTCTCTCATGCTAATGATGATCTCAGGAACCAAGAGCCCAAGTTCCCGCTCCGTCCCCATTTTATAGTGTAGAAATCCAAACTCCTAATCCAATATACAAAATAGGGAAGTCTCCAATACAGACACTTCTCTGAGGCATGATTGGATTGCACCGCCCCACATCAAAACGGGTGGGAAAGGCTTAATCCCAAAACCAAGCCCCAGGCTACAAGGATTTTAACTGCCCACAAAGACACACATTAATATCACCTGGGCAACGGCCTCCCCATGGGCAGCGTAATCTTTGACAAAGTGAGCATAATACATTTTATCTGCCCAACACCCACCATACTCTGACTCTGCCATTTCTTTCTTTTCTTTTTTTTTTTTTTTTGCATTTTTCTGGAGCTGGAAACAGGGAGAGACAGTCAGACAGACTCCCGCATGCGCCCGACCGGCATCCACCCGGCACGCCCACCACGGGCGACGCTCTGCCCACCAGGGGGCGATGCTCTGCCCATCCTGGGCGTCGCCATGTTGCGACCAGAGCCACTCTAGCACCTGAGGCACAGGCCACAGAGCCATCCCCAGCGCCCGGGCCATCTCTGCTCCAATGGAGCCCCGGCTGCGGGAGGGGAAGAGAGAGACAGAGAGGAAGGCGCGGCGGAGGGGTGGAGAAGCAAATGGGCGCTTCTCCTAGGTGCCCTGGCCGGGAATCGAACCCGGGTCCTCCGCACGCTAGGCCGACGCTCTACCGCTGAGCCAACCGGCCAGGGCTGACTCTGCCATTTCTTTACCGTCTGTCCAAATCCAATGGGAACCTGCATGTAAATGGCCACGATGGCGGTTCCTGGCCCTACACCCCACCATACATATCATCTTAACTTTATACCAAACAAAGGATAGAAGAAACTTGCCTCCAGTCTTTCTGGGGAACATGGGGGGAGGGTAGTGTAAACAATCCAGCACCACAGCTTAACAGCCTTTTGCAACCTAATCAGGGAAGTGAGGTGGGGGGTTGGGCAGACTATCAGTTTACAGCCAATTCCCCACACCTCTGTCCCCCAAAAATCTAAACGCCAAAAACCCTGTTGGTTTTTTGGTCCCCAACAGGCACATATTTCTCTGGAATACCATAAGGCGCACCTGGAAATCTTCTAGGGCACACCAGTGCGCCCTCGCGTACACTTTGAGAACCGCTGCTCTAAAGCCACTGGCTCCTGATCTCATTCCTTAGTTCAGGATGTCGTATATACCTCATTTTACCATTCTGTCTCTGACACTCTCGTATACCCATGTATATGGGGTCTCTGACTCTCTCATATGTGTGGAAGTTCCTACATGTGCGTATATAATTAAACTTGGTAATTTTCTTTTGTTAATCTATCTCATGTCAGTTTAATTATTAGACCAGCCAGAATAACCTAGAAGGATAGAAGAAAATGTCTTTCTCCCACATATTGACATTTACTTAATGACTAATGATGTTGAACATCTTTTCATGTGCTTATTGACCATTTGCATATCTTCTTTGGAGAAATGTCTATTCAAATCCTTTGCCCATTTAACAAATTGATTTATTTTTCTAAATTATTGACTTGTATGAGTTCTTTGTAAATTCTAGATACTAGTCCTTTATCAGACACATAATTTGCAAATATTTTTCTCAATTTATGGATTATTTTTTCACTTTCTTGATATTATGTTTTGAAGCACAAATTTAAGAAATTTTTATGAAGTCTGCCTGACTGTGGTGGCACAGTGGATAAAGCATAGACCTGGAATACTGAAGTTGCTGATTTTAAGCCCTGAGTTTGCATGGTCATGGCATAGACAAGAAGCAACTACTATAAGTTGATGCTTCTTGCTCCCCTTCCCATCTTCTCTCTAAAATTGATAAATAAAAAATTTACCTGACCAGATGGTGGCACAGTGGATAGAGGGTCAACCTGGAACACTGAGGACCCAGGTTCGAAGGCTTGAGGTTGCCAGTTTGAGCATAGGGTCACCAGCTTGAGTGTGGGATCATAGACATGATCTTATGGTTGCTGGCTTGAGCAAGGGGTCACTGGCTCAGCTGGTGTCCCCTGGTCAAGGAACATATGAAAAAGCAATCAATGGCCAACCAAGCGGTCACACAGTGGATAGAGTGTTGGACTGAGATGTGGAGGACCCAGGTTCAGGACCCCAAAGTCACCAGCTTGAGTGCGGGCTCATCTGGTTTGAGCAGGGCTCACCAGCTTGAGCACAAGGTCGCTGGCTTGAGCAAGGGGTCACTCAGTCTGCTGTAGCCCCCCAGTCAAGGCACATATGAGAAATCAATCAATGAACAACTAAGGAGCCGCAACAAAGAATTGATGCTTCTCATCTCTCTCCCTTCCTGTCTGTCTGTCCCTATCTGACTCTCTCTGTCTCTGCCACAAAAATAAATAAATAAATAAATAAGAATAAGCAATCAATGAATAACTAAGAGTGTCACAACTATGAATCAATGCTTCTCATCTGTCTCTGTCTCTCTTTCACTAAAAATAAAATTGCTTTTGATGAAGTCCAATTTATTTTTTCTATTGTTGCTTATATATCATATTTTTATATCATAGCTAAGAGATCATTACCTGATCCAAAGTTAGTCACAAAAATTTACACTTAGGTGTTCTTCTAAGAGTTTTATAATTTAGCTCTTACATTTTGATCTTTGATCCATTTTAATTTAATCTTTGTATATGGTGGAAGGTATCTCAAAAATTTTAAGAGTGTAAAGGATTCCTGAGAGAAAAATGTGTGAGAATCAGTGATATACTTCTCTGAGCCTCATTCTATCATCTTTGAATTGGTGATTGCAATTGACCTATAGGGCAGCTATAAGTTAAACATATCTGCTACAAGTAGATGGATCCTGGGGCCATTCTTTTTTCTAAAGGAAGAGAACCTAGAGAATGAAGTAGAAAGTGCATTCAGAATCAAGGGTTTTGGCCTTTGCTGGTGGCTCTGTTGGTTAGAGCATCCTCCTAAGAGATTGCAGGTTCAAGCACCCAGTCAGGGCACATACCAACCCATGATGGCATGAATAGGTGGAACAAGTCGATGGTTTTTTCTCTCTCCCTTTTCTCTCTCTAAAAACCAATCAATCAATGAATCAACAAAAACTTAAAAGAAAAAGAATCATGGTTTTTGATATTAAGATATTAAGTGGATTATAAGAAAGAAGAAATGCATTAACAGAGAAATGATTGACTGTGGCCAGTTGGCTCAGTGGAATGTTGGCCCAGTGTATGTACATCCTGGGTTTGATTCCCTGTCAGGGCACACAAGAGAAGCGACCACCTGCATCTTTCTCTCTTCCTCTCCCACTTCTCTTCTCCTTCCCTCCTGCAGCCAGTGGCTTGATTGGTTTGAGTGTTGCCCCAGGGACTGAGGATAACTCAGCTGGTCTGAGCTCTTCAGCCTCAGGTGTTAAAAATAGCTCAGTTGATTCAAGCATCAGCCCCAGATGGGTGCATGTGGGAGTCTGTCTCACTATGTCCCCTCACTTAAAAGAGAGAGAAAAAGAGAAAGAGAGAGAGACAAACAGACAGACAGAGAGGGAAATTATTGGCCTGGGCTGGGTGGCTCAGTGGATAAAATGTCTCCATATGCTGATGTCACAGTCTTGATCCCTGGTCAGGACACATAGGAGAAGCAATCAATGAGTGCACAACTAAATGAAATGAACTGATGCTTCTCTTTTTCTCTACCTTACCCTTCTCCCTTCCTTCTTCTCTCAAATTAATGAACATTTTATTTATTTATTTATTTATTTATTTATTAACAGAGACAGTAAGAGTCAGAGAGAGGGATAGAGATAGGGACAGACAGACAGGAATGGAGAGAGATGAGAAGCATCAATCATTAGTTTTTCGCTGCAACACCTTAGTTGTTCATTGATTGCTTTCTCATATGTGCCTTGACCATGGGGCTACAGCAGACTGAGTAACCCCTTGCTCAAGCCAGTGACCTTGGGTCCAAGCTGGTGAGCTTTGCTCAAACCAGATGAGCCCACGCTCAAGCTGGCGACCTTGGGGTCTCGAACCTGGGTCCTCTGCATCCCAATCCGACACTCTATCCACTGCACCACCTCCCAGTCAGGCAATGTATCAACTTCTTGAAAGATTCTTAAGTTCTTCCTCTTCACCTGTCACAACACATTCCTCATAGCAGACACATTGCAGATCCTCACTAAGTATTGACCCAGATGAACCGATCGACCCAGAAACAATTTTGCCTATTGAGAAGTAGAAAAAGAAGCATTTTTTGCCTGACCAGTGGTGGCACAGAGGATAGAGTGTCAACCTGGGATGCTGAGGTCCCAGCTTCAAAACTCCGAGGTCAATAAACAACTAAAGTGATGCAACTATAAGTTGATGTTTCTCATCTCTCTCCTTTCCTGTCTCTCAAAAAAAGGCATTTTCTTTCTCCTTTCTTTTAATAAACCTAACTATTAATCTACATCATGTTCATTTTTTAAAAATTTTTTATTTTTATTTTATTTATTCATTTTTAGAGAGGGGAGAGAGAGAGACAGAGAAGAAGAGAGAGGAGAGAGAGACAGAGAGAGAGAAAGGGGGAGGAGCTGGAAGCATCAACTCCCATATGTGCCTTGACCAGGCAAGCCCAGGGTTTCGAACCGGCGACCTCAGCATTTCCAGGTCGACGCTTTATCTACTGTGCCACCACAGGTCAGAGAGCAAGGTTCATTTTTATAAAAGAATTCTAATGGCCTGACCAGGCGGTGGTGCAGTGGATAGAGCGTCGGACTGGGATGCGGAAGGACCCAGGTTCGAGACCCCGGGGTTGCCAGCTTGAGTGCGGGCTCATCTGGCTTGAGCAAATAAAAAAGCTCATTAGCATGGACCCAAGGTCACTGGCTTGAGCGGGGGGGGGGGGGGGGGGGGGGGGTTACTCAGTCTGCTGAAGGCCCACGGTCATGGCACATATGAGAAAGCAATCAATGAGCAACTAAGGTGTCGCAATGAAAAAAACTGATGATTGATGCTTCTCATCTCTCCCCGTTCCTGTCTGTCATTCCCTATCTATCCCTCTATCTGACTCTCTCTCTGTCCCTGTAAAAAAAAAAAAGAAAAAAAGAAAAAAAAGAATTCTAATGCTATAACAATCTCACTCATCAATGTTTTAAATTCTAGGAAAAGCATTCTTGTTATTACTTGATATATGTGCAACGTTTAATGCCTGTTACTTAACTGCTGTTTATTTGCTCTTTGTAATTCTAATTAATGGTGCCATTTTCCTTTTTTTCCCCCAGCAGTTTATTTGTTTATTTTTTATCTTCTTGTGTGTTTTGTATTTTTCAATTATAATTGACATTCAATATTACTTTAAATTAGTTTAAGGTGTAGAAACATTTATTTATTTGTTAGTTTGTTTGCCAATCATTCCCCAGACAGTCCCTGCTGTCAAATTACTAAACTTACCGCTACCCAAGACTTACAGCTTTTTTTTTTTTACTTGAGCTTTTAAGGTAAATCTCCCCCGTGCTATATTTGTAAAATTAATTAAAAATTTTATTTATTTATTTATTCATTTTAGAAAGGAGAGGGGGGGGGGAGAGAGAGGAGAGAGAGAAGGGGGAAGGAGCAGGAAGCATCAACTCCCATATGTGCCTTGACCAGGCAAGCCCGGGGTTTCAAACGGGCAACCTCAGCATTTCCAGGTCGACGCTTTATCCACTGCGCCACCACAGGTCAGGCTGTGAAATTAATATTTTGAACATAAGCATGGGACTTTAAAAGTGTCCCTGGTAAATTTCATTTATTTGTTAATCCTAACTTTGGAAACTGTTGAGAGCTTTTTAAATTCCTATTCTTTCTTCCAAGATATTAAATATCTCTTCTAGCTTTGTTAATTGAAAATTGGATAAGCACACCTTTTCTATCACAGATAAGAGGGTAGGTTGTCTAGGTCAGAGCCAGGGACTGTGTGAAATGTTTTGTTTTGTGTTCAACTAGTCTAAAACGAGACATTCTTCTTTATGAGTACTGTGCAATGAATGGATGAGCATACCTGATATACCAGGGTCACTCTAACTTTGTCTTCCAAATAGTTCTCCTATTTATGTCATGGACCAGCCTTAAAATCAGAACCAGTAGAATTGCTAGTGAAAGAGAAAGGAAAAATACAGGTAATGTTCTATACAAAAAAAAAAAACTAGCTGTAGCTAATTGTACCTTTTATCTTTGGTGAAGGCAATCTAGTGAGGTAAATGGGTAACAAAATAGTCTGTTACCCACGTGTTAAAGACTCAGTAATGTGACTACCTGCCAAAAGTAGGTGGATCTTGAGGTCATTCCTGCTCCTAAAGGAGGAGAACCTAAAGAAGAAGGAGTAGAAGCTGCATTTAAAATCAAGGGTTTTAGAATCAAGATACCAAGAGGAATGTAAGGAAGAAGAAATACCATTAGTAGAGACAATATGGTTTTGCTATTTGTAACTTCAGTAGATATCCTTTAAACTGCCTAGAAAGAAGTCATCTATTGATAAGAGACTGAAAAATGACCCAAATTTCTGGCAGACAGCTCCCAGACTCAACCAGTGTCTCTCTTTCCTCTCTTAGTAACCTGGTCTTGGGGGTTGAGGTGGTGGCAGTGGGTGGGGGAGGTTGATGAAATGAGATAAGACAATGTTTGGGTGGTGGGAGTGGTGTCCTAATGGGCTCTGTTCACTTGAAAACTCTCTTGTAGTTTCTTTGCTTTTTGTTTTTATTTTACACCTAACTTATACTTGTCCATAGTTTAAAGAGTCAAATAGTTTTATAAGGCTTGTTATAAAAACAGTAGTAGGCCCTGGCCGGTTGGTTCAGTGGTAGAGCGTCGGCCTGGCGTGCAGGAGTCCCAGGTTCGATTCCCGGCCAGGGCACACAGGAGAAGCGCCCATCTGCTTCTCCACCCCTCCTCTTCTCCTTCTTCTCTGTCTCTCTCTTCCCCTCCCGCAGCCGAGGCTCCATTGGAGCAAAGTTGGCCCGGGCACTGTGGATGGCTCTGTGGCCTCTGCCTCAGGCGCTAGAATGGCTCTGGTTGCAACAGAGCAACGCCCGAGATGAACAGAGCATCGCCCCCTGGTGGGCGTGCCGGTGGATCTCGGTCGGGCGCATGCAAGAGTCTGTCTCTTTCCCTCCCCGCTTATCACATCAGAAAAAAATATTTAAAAAAACCCAAAACAGTAGTAGCCCATCCACCTCTTGTCACCATTTTCTGCTTCTCAGAGGTAGCCATTTTCAACTCTTTTTAGCTGACTCTTTTGGCATTTACCTCTGTATCTCTAAATGGCATACTCATATGGCTACTTAATGATTTTTAAGAATGCATTATTTACTGACTTCCCACCATGGAAGATAAGAATTTCACCTTCTTCACCATCGCCACCACCACAAACTCATTCGCACAGGCATGTGCATACTTCCTTTTCTTTGACCTCCCAATAAGGTTGTGTTGTAATTTTTGGTTGCAGTGATTTTCAGTGTTTATATTACTATCACTATGTAAATATTGTTCATATCGACATGTAATAGATCGGTGATTTCTCTCTTTCACAATTTTTTGTTTTCTCTGGATCTAATACTCCCTTTTTTGTTTGTTTTCTATCTACTTATCATTAATTCAACCCAACCTCTCAACCAATTGTCTATATCTATTCTCTTTTATTTCTTTTTTGTTGTTTTTACTTTCTTTTTGTATTTTTTCATATTCTTTTTTGTTTTTTTTATATCTCTTAGTACATCTGGTTGCATTTGTTCTTCTTCTTGAAGAAATCTCTCCTGGAGCCTTCCACCTGCTCCAACTGGAATGCTTGCTGAGCCTGCTGCACAGCTCTTGTCCTGGGCATTCTCTTCAACATCATTCTAGAGATGGCTTTTTCTTTTCTGCCAGGTTGAATTTCCTGCTCCTGGATCTTTTTCATTCATTTTTCTTGGTTTCTCCTTATTTTAAAGAGGTGAAGTTTCTTAAAAAAGAATTAAAAATTTTTTTTATTGCCCTGGCCGGTTGGCTCAGTGGTAGAGCGTCGGCCTGGTGTGTAGGCGTCCTGGTTTGATTCCCAGCCAGGGCACACAGGAGAAGCGCCCATCTGCTTCTCCACCCCTCCCCCTCTCCTTCCTCTCTGTCTCTCTCTTCCCCTCCCTCAGCCGAGGCTCTATTGGAGCAAAGATGGCCCGGGCGCTGGGGATGGCTCCTTGACCTCTGCCCCAGGCGCTAGAGTGGCTCTGGTCGCGGCAGAGCGAAGCCCCAAGATGGGCAGAGCATCACCCCCTGGTGGGCAGAGCGTCACCCCTGGTGGGCGTGCCGGGTGGATCCCGGTCGGGCGCATGCGGGATTCTGTCTGACTGTCTCTCCCGGTTTCTAGCTTCAGAAAAATACAAAGAAAAAAAAAAAAAAAAAAGATTTTATTTATTTATTTTAGACAGGGGAGAGAGAGAAAGAGAGAGAAGGGTGGAGGAGCAGGAAGCACCAGCTCCCATATGTGCCTTGACCAGGCAAGCCCACGGTTTCAAACCCATGACTTCAGTGTTCCAGGTCGAGGCTTCATCCACTGCGCCACCACAGGTCAGGCCATTGGTTGATTCTTATATTTGTCCTGACCAGAAATCAATCCCACAACCTTGGCATGTTGGGAAGATGCTGTAACCAACTCAACTCCCTGGCCAGGGCAAAAATACTATTCTTTTCATCTTTTTTTTTACAGAGACAGAGAGAGAGTCAGAGACAGGGACAGAGAGAGATGAGAAGCATCAATCATTAGCTTTTTGTTGCACGTTGCGACACCTTAGTTGTTCATTGATTTCTCTCTCATATGTGCCTTGACCGCGGGCCTTCAGCAGACCGAGTAATTCTTTGCTCGAGCCAGTGACCTTGGGTCGAGCTTTTGCTCAAACCAGATGAGCCCGTGCTCAAGCTGGCGACCTTGGGGTCTTGAACCTGGGTCCTCAGCATCCCAGTCCGACACTCTATCCACTGCGCCACCGCCTGGTCAGGCCAAAAAGACTATTCTTAAGATATTTTCTTTGTCTTCAGTTTTCTAAAATTTTATGATGTGTATTGGTATGGATCCATTATCATCCAATATCAAGGACGTTTAGGGGACTCTTTCAATCTAGAAATGCTTCTGAGCATTTTGGGTGGGGGTTAATTAATTTACTTCTCCCCACCTCTACCCCCACTTTCTTTGTTCTTTCTCTCTCTCATCCTCATCTCCAGAATTGATCCTCTATGTTTTTAGTCTTTCTCTTCTGTTTTCTCTGTCTTCTATTTTTGCTTGGTTTTCTAGGCAGTTTCCTCAACTTCATCTTACAAACCTTCTAATGAATCTTACAGACTGCTATCATACTTCAATTTCCAGAACTGCTTTTGGAATTTTTCTTTTTATTGCATCTTGTTCCATGGACGCATTATTTTCTCTTACTCTTTTAAAGAATGTTAATTATAGTTTGAGGGAATATTTTTCTTCTCTCTGCATAGTTTTTTGTCCTTTAAGGCTGTTTTTTCCTTTTTATTTTTTTTCTGTATTGGCACATCTACTTTCTCAGATAACTAAGACAGCATTCACTCATCCCTATGTTTTCCAGCTTCCAAAGTCTTATTGTGGTGTGTTCTCCCATTCTTTTTGGATTTTCGGGATTATGGAGAGATATATGTATATATATATATGTAATAAATATATAATGTTGCCATATTCTTTAGGGTAAGACACCATTCCCGAATTTCAGGTTCTCCATTTGTGCATGGGAATAATGGCAAACTGCTGGACCCCATTCCCTTCCTGGAAACAAAGTACCCATAAGCTTCTGTTAGTAAAAGAAAAGTACAGTGAAAATTATGGTATTATCATAACATTTTTAACGAGAACTGAGTGGCATGGCCCACATTTTTTTGTTGGCAGGGAGAAAATAGTCAACTTATCATGGGCTGTAGAGAGTTACTTTGGGATGTGTTGAAGTAAACTGGTTTGAATCTACCATTTCTACTCACCCACCCCTCAAGCCCCAATGTACATTCTTGTAGGCTGGCTTCCTAACCAGATGGTCAAGTAATGTTCTTCTGTTCATGGCCACACTCAAAGGAACTAACTTTAAGTGAGTACTTATGTGCCCAGCACTCTGCTGGTGATTTACTGGTTGATATAATATCCTGATGAGACATAAGTTACTAGCCCTGTTTTCATATAAGGAACCTAAATCTTGAGAGATTAAATGACTTGTCTAAAGTCACACTGCTAAGGGGGGGGAGGGCGTGGTAGGGAGGGGGGCAAGGGAGATGTTGAGGGGAATATGGGGGAGGGGGGATGCATTCAGGGTGACCCTAGAATCTATGTAAACACAATTAATTAAATAAAAAAATAAATATAAAAAAATAAAGTCACACTGCTAATAAGTGACACGATCAGAATTTAACCCGTATCAGACTGACTCTCAAGGACAAGCCCTGTCTGTACCACATTACTTATGAGGGCAAGCTCCCAGAGTTGCATTTCAGAACATTTGATGATGCATCAAACACGGAGATACCAAATCGAAGAGTTTTTCAAATGTGAACAAATTGAGCTTAAGAAAACCAAACCTTATTTTATTTGGTAAGTACATTAGTATGACTTCTCCAAAGAAAGAAAGAGTGTCATAGCTATCCAATAGGCTATCTTCTCTATCTAACATCATTTCTCTCTCTCTCCCCACACTGATCTGTTGATCTATCAGAAGACCTACTATAAGGAACTGGCTCATGTGACTCTGTGGAGACTGAGAAGCCAAGATCTGCGGTCAATGAGCTCAAGACCCAGGAAAGCAAATGGTATACTTCTAGTCTGAGTTAGAGTCCAAAGGTAGGAGAAGACCCATGCCCCAGCTCAAAGACAGCCAGGCAGAGAAAAATTCTTTCTTTCTTTCTTTTTTTTTTCAGAGAGAGAGAGAGGGATAGACAGGGACAGACAGACAGGAACGGAGAGAGATGAGAAGCATCAGTCATTAGTTTTTCAGTGCGCGTTGCAACACCTTAGTTGTTCATTGATTGCTTTCTCATATGTGCCTTGACCGCGGGCCTTCAGCAGACCGAGTAACCCCTTGCTGGAGCCAGCAACCTTGGGTTCAAGCTGGTGGGCTTTTTGCTCAAACCAGATGAGCCCACACTCAATCTGGCGACCTCGGGGTCTTGAACCTGGGTCCTCTGCATCCCAGTCCAATGCTCTATCTACTGCACCACCGCCTGGTCAGGCAGAAAAATTCTTTCTTACTCAGCTTTTTATTCTAGTCATGCTTTCAGTGATGGTATGAGGCACACCCACACTGGGCCAGGCAATCTGCTTTACTCCATCTCCTTCAAAATTTTTTTTTGTATTTTTCTGAAGTTGGAAACGGGGAGGCAGTCAGACAGACTCCTGCATGCACCTGACTGGGATCCACCCGGCATGCTCACCAGGGGGCAATGCTCTGCCCATCTGGGGCATTGCTCTGTTGCAACCAGAGCCACTCTAGCACCTGAGGCAGAGGCCACAGAGCCATCCTCAGTGCCCGGGCCAACTTTGCTCCAATGGAGCCTCGACTGCAGGAGGGGAAGAGAGACAGAGAGGAAGGAGAGGGGGAGGGGTGGAAAGGCAGATGGGCACTTCTGTGTGCCCTGGCCAGGAATCGAACCTGGGACTCCTGCATGCCAGGCCGACACTCTACCTCTGAGCCAACCGGCCAGGGCCTCCTTCAAATTTTAATCTCATCCAAAACACCCTTGCAGACACACTCAGAATAATGTTTAACCACATATCTGGGCACCCTGTGGCCCAATCAGGTTGGTACGTAAAATGAACCATTACAGTGGGTAATAAATTTAGGAAATTTATTTCAGTAAGAGAAACTATTGGATAAAAAAAATAGAAAAAAATGTTTATATACATAGTGTAAATACTTCATTTGTTCCATTGATGTATCTATTGAATATTTGTGTTCTTTATAAATGTTTTTAAAAGGATTGGAGAAGCCTGACCAGGCAGTGGCGCAGTGGATATGGGTCCAAGCTGGTGAGCTTTTTGCTCAAGCCAGATGAGCCCACGCTCAAGCTGGTGACCTCGGGGTCTCGAACCTGGGTCTTACGCATCCCAGTCCGACACTCTATCCACTGTGCCACTGCCTGGTCGGGCCATATGCTATTTCTAAAACACACTTATTTCTAAAAAGGAAGTATACATTCTGTATTTCTGTTATTTGATCATGATAATGATAGAGTTGAAATGCTTGTCTGCAACTAAATAGAACTTTTTGAAGAACAGACTTATAACTATTACTTATGTTTACTTAATCACATGGAATTGATTTATTTGACCCATACTGATAAAATGCCTCCAAGGCCCTGGCCAGGTAGCTCAGTTGGTTTGAGTATTGTTATGATATACCAAGGCTGCGAGTTCAATCCCAGGTCAGGACACATGCAAGAATCAACCAATTGTAGATGAAAAAGGGGTCAAATGCTGAGGCTGACAAGTCAGGGTAGGCCTACTTGGCAGCCTTACAAACTCAAAGATCTAAAGTAACCACATACGATGGTCTGAAATTAAAACTTTCTAACTAGCCTGACCTGTGGTGATGCAGTAGATAAAGCGTCAACCTGGAAACACTGAGGTTGCCGGTTCAAAACCCTGGCTTGCCTAGTCAAGGCACATATGGGAGTTGATGCTTCCTGCTCCTCCCCCTTCTCTCTCTCTCTTTCTCTCTCTCTCCCCCCTTAAAATGAATAAATAAATAAATAAAAATAAAAAAAATAAACACCTTTATAAAAACTTTCTAACTAAAAGCAGTCGATGGTGGGTAATGATGTCCTAGGGTGAATTTATCTCTAACAAAGGCCAATGCTACCTGACCAGGCAGTGGATAGAGTTTTGGACTGGGATGTGGAGGACCCAGGTTTGAAACCCCAAGGTTGTGGCTTGAGCGCGGGCTCATCCAGCTTGAACACAGGCTCACAATCTTGAGCATGGGGTCACTGGCTTGAGCATGGGACCATAGACCCCATGTTTGCTGGCTTGAGACCAAAGGTCATTGGCTTGAAGCACAAGGTCACTGGCTTGAGTCCAAACATCGCTGGCTTGAAGCCCAAGGTCGCTGGCTTGAGCAAGGGGTCACTTCCTCTGCTGTAGCTCCCCGGTCAAGGCACATATGAGAAAGCAATTACTGAATGTGAAGCCAGTAGTCATGGCCACCATCACAGCTGCCTGGCCCATGCAGGTTCGCATTGGATTCGGACAGATGGTAATGAAAACAACAGAACCACGAACTGGTGAGCCATTATCTTTAATCCTAGCTTGCACCTGGCAAGGAAGTAAAAACACACACTGGGCTCCAAAACCCACTCATTCAGTGCTCACAAAGCTACTGACTTATCCGAGTTTCCTAGAATCAAAGGTTTCTACCTCATCAGCTTTATTCTCCTTTGTTCCCCATCTCCTTCTCTCTGCACAAACTCTGCACAAACTGGCTTCTCTCTCAGCACTCCGCCATCTTGGCTGCCTCTCTCTGCTCTCTCCTCTAATGCTAATCTCAGGAACCGAGAGAGTAAGCTCCCCGTCTGCCCCACTTTATAGTGCAGAAATCAAAGCCTTTAATCCAATATACAAAATAGGGAAGTCTCTAATACAAAGTCACTTATCTGAGGCATGATGGGATTGCAGCACCCCACATCAAAAAGAGTGGGAAAGGCTTAGTCTTTTTTTTTTTAATTTTATTTTAATTTTATTTATTCATTTTAGAAAGGAGAGAGAGATAGAGAGAGAAGGGGGGAGGAGCTGGAAGCATCAACTCCCATATGTGCCTTGACCAGGCAAGCCCAGGGTTTCGAACCTGCGACCTCAGCATTTCCAGGTCAACACTTTATCCACTGCACCACCACAGGTCAGGTGCGAAAGGCTTAGTCTTTTTTTAAAAAAAATTTTTTTTTTATTCATTTTAGAGAGGAGAGAGAGAGAGAGAGAGAGACAGAGGGGAGGAGCTGGAAGCATCAACTCCCATATGTGCCTTGACCAGGTAAGCCCAGGGTTTCGAACTGGTGACCTCAGCATTTCGACCTCAGCATTTCCAGGTCGAAGCTTTATCCACTGTGCCACCACAGGTCAGGCGAAAGGCTTAGTCTTAAAACTAAGTCTTGCCTGACCTGCGGTGGCACAGTGGATAAAAGTGTCGACTTGGAACACTGAGGTCGCTGGTTCGAAATCCCGGGCTTCCCTGGTCAAGGTACATATGGGAGTTGATGCTTTCTGCTCCTTCCTCCCTTTTCTCTATGTCTGTCTGACTCTCTCTCTGTCTCTTCTCTCTAAAATGAATAAATAAAATCTTAAAAAAAAAACCCAAAAACTCCTCAATGCCCTCAACGCTGTGGCCGGATAGCTTCGTTAATTAGAGCTTCATCCCAAAGTGCAAAGGTTGCACATACAGGAATAGATTGATGTTCCTGTCTGTCTACCTACCTACCTACCTACCTACCTACCTACCTATCATCTCCCCCTTCCTCTCTCATGAAAAAAAACCACACACACACAAAAAAACCCCTAAGTCTTAGGCTATAAGAATCCTGCCTGCTCACAGCCTGTTCCCCCACACCCAATGCAAACTATAAGTGAGCAAACATATATATCATTATTTACAAACTTATTTGACCAACACTGAACAACTAAGGAACTGCAACAAAGAATTGATGCTTTTCATCTCTCTCCCTTCCTATCTGTCTGTCCCTATGTGTCCCTCTCTCTGACTCTCTCACTGTCTCTGTCAAAAAAGAAAGGTCAGTACTTACCTCAGTTGATCCTGTCTGTTGTCTTTTTGTATTTAAGATAACATGCCTGATTAGAGTAACATGCCCTTGAAATTAAAGAGTACCGGTGATATTTTTTCCCAGACACCTTAGTGCACTACAGCAGAGACCACAAATCCGCTCATTGCTATTATTATCATGTTAATTGCTAACTGTTAACTATTCTATACTTGCCTATGTAAAAGATATATGTGTCTATACATTTTACTTTTTATCCAGTCCCAGAGAGTTCCCCCACTTTGCTTTGCTTTCTCCTGCCTCCCGAATCTATCACCAGTGAATTTCACCTAACCCACTAATGTCTTCCCCTTTTATTCTGATGTATAAAATACATTTTCTCAATCTGTTGAGATTTTGTTTCTTGGCAATTGTCAACAGTTTGGCTCAAATAAACATAAAAATTCTTACAGGTTTGGACATTTATTACGTTGACACAATGAATGCATAAATAAGTGAAACAGTGTTTCTCTCGCTCTCTCTCCCCCTTTTCTCTCTCTAAAATTAATAAAGAGAAATTTAAAATGATAATAAAATAAAATGTCTCTAATAGTCCTGAAGTTGTGCCAGGCATGGGAAATGCAAAGATAAGTTAGACATAGTTCTTGCCCTCAAAAAACAAAACTCTCTGTAGAAAGTCAGAGAGATCTTGAGGAAGAAAAAGGAATAATCACTACTTTCTTACAGTTACTGCCCTTTTGTTGTTGTTAGTGATTGCCCTTTTTAATGAGACCAGAGCTTCTTAGCTAGATCCCACAGGACAGCCTACATTTCCTTCCCACCGTGGGGCTGTCCTTATTGACCTGAGGAAGCAGCTCAATGAGGTGGGATGAAGTGTCTGAGCTCTAGAGCCAGACGGCCTGGCTTTGACTCCAAGCTCTAGCACAGGGGTCTCCAAACTATGGCCCACAGGCCGCATGCGGCCCCCTGAGGCCATTTATCCGGCCCCCACCGCACTTCTGGAAGGGGCACCTCTTTCATTGGTTGTCAGTGAGAGGAGCATAGTTCCCATTGAAATACTGGTCAGTTTGTTGATTTAAATTTACTTGTTCTTTATTTAAAATATTGTATTTGTTCCCGTTCTGTTTTTTTTACTTTAAAATAAGATATGTGCAGTGTGCATAGGGATTTGTTCATAGTTTTCTTTATAGTCCAGCCCTCCAACGGTCTGAGGGACAGTGAACTGGCCCCCTGTGTAAAAAATTTGGGGACCCCTGCTCTAGCATTTACTTCTGGCAGTCTTTTTTATTTTTTGGCAGAGTCTTTTTGAACGAGTTATTTAACTTATTTCTGCTTCAGTTGATCTGTTAAATGAGGATGATAATAGCACACATCTCACAGGTTTGTAATGAGGATTAAATAAATGTTTACATGTAAACACTTTAGTTTAGAACAATGTCTGGCACATACTAAGTGTTTAATAAGTATTAGTAATTAGTTAGCTGTTATTGTAGGCTAAATGTTGTGCTTTGTTTTAGACTGTGTTGCAAACACATTTGTCTTAGAAGTTTTTAATCAAAGGTTTTGATTTAATCAAAGAAGGCTTTGTAGCAAAGATAAATTTAGGAAAACTTTTTTTTTTTTTTTTTTTTACAGAGACACAGTCAGAAAGAGGGATAGACAGACAGAAACCGAGAGATGGGAAGCATCAATCATCAGTTTTTCGTTGCAACACCTTAGTTGTTCATTGATTGCTCTCTCATATGTGCCCTGACCGCGGGCCTTCAGCAGACTGGGTAACCCCTTGCTCGAGCCAGCGACCTTGAGTCCAAACTGGTGAGCTTTGCTCAAACCAGATGAGCCTGCGCTCAAGCTGGCAACCTCAGGGTTTCAAACCTGGGTCCTCAGCATCCCAGTCCAAAGCTCTATCTACTGCGCCACCGCCTGGTCAGGCAAATTTAGGAAAACTTTTAAGGCTGGAAATGAGATATTCTGAAATGAGGAATGACATAATAAATAAATGATCAGGAGGTAAGAACAGGGAAACTGGACAGAGTGAGTGTTCAGGGGGTTTTATAAGAATAGATGAAATGGCCTGACCAGGTGGTGGCGCAGTGGATAGAGTGTCAAACTGGGATGTGGAAGGACCCAGGTTCGAGATCCCGAGGTCGCCAGATTGAGTGCGGGCTCATCTGGCTTGAGCAAAAAGCTCACCAGCTTGGACCCAAGGTCGCTGGCTCAAGCAAGGGAATACTTGGTCTGCTGAAGGCCCCCGGTCAAGGCACATATGAGAAAGCAATCAATGAACAACTAAGGTGTCGCAACGAAAAACTGATGATTGATGCTTCTCATCTCTCTCTGTTCCTGCCTGTCTGTCCCTGTCTATCCCTCTCTCTGACTCTCTCTCTGTCCTTGTAACCCCCCTCAAAAAAGAATAGATGAGCCTGACCTGTGGTGGCACAGTGGATGAAGCGTCGACCTGGAAATGCTGAGGTTGCCGGTTCGATACCCTGGGCTTGCCTGGTCAAGGCACATATGGGAGTTGACGCTTCCAGCTCTTCTCTCTCTCTCTCTCTCCCTCTCTAAAAATGAATAAATAAAATAAAATAATTAAAAAAAAAAAGTATAGATGAAATTGAAAAGAATAATAAGAGTTGACAGAAGAACCTGGAATCAGTAGATTAAAAATACTTATACTTTTAAGAAAGCAAAGCAGACTATTAAAGATTTAAAGGAACAGTGTATGGTCAGAGAAGTAGAAAGAAAAAAGGAGTCTACCTCATATCTAGTGACATAGCATTAACACTTTTTTGTGATTTTGCCCAGTATCTTTTTTTTTTTTTTTTGAGAGAGAGAGACAAGGAAGGAAGAGAGTAGGGGAGGACAGATAAGAAAAATCAACTCATAGCTGCTTCACTTTAGCTGTTTATTGATTGCTTCTTATATGTGCCTTGACCAGGGGCCTCAAGCCAAGCCAGTGACCCCTTGCTTAAGCCAGTGACCTTGGGCTCAAACCAGTAACCTTGGGCATCAAGCCAGCAGCCTTGGGCTTCAAGCCACCAACCTTTGGGCTCTAGCCAGAGACCTTAAGATCATTGTTAATGATCCCGTGCTCAAGCTGGCAGGCCAACACTCAAGCCCACAAGCCCACGCTTTAGCTGGCAACCTCAGGGTTTTGAACTGGGACCCTCAGCATCCTGGGTTGATGCTCAATCCACAGTGCCACCACCAGTCAGGCTGCCCAGTATCTTTTAAAAATTTTTTTGGCCCTGGCCGGTTGGCTCAGTGGTAGAGCGTCGGCCTGGCGTGCGGGGGACCCGGGTTCGATTCCCGGCCAGGGCACATAGGAGAAGCGCCCATTTGCTTCTCCACCCCCCACCCTCTCCTTCCTCTCTGTCTCTCTCTTCCCCTCCCGCAGCTGAGGCTCCATTGGAGCAAAGATGGCCCGGGCACTGGGGATGGCTCCTTGGCCTCTGCCCCAGGCGCTAAAATGGCTCTGGTCGCAGCAAGGCGACGCCCCGGAGGGGCAGAGCATCGCCCCTGGTGGGCGTGCCGGGTGGATCCCGGTTGGGCACATGCGGGAGTCTGTCTGACTGTCTCTCCCCGTTTCCAGCTTCAGAAATAAAAAAAATAAAATAAAAATTTTAATTGAATTTATTGGGGTGACATTGGTTAATGAAATTATACAAATTTCAGGCATACAATTGTATAATACCTCATCTCTATATTGTATTGTGTGTTCACCACCCAAGTCAAATCTCCCTCCATTATCATCTACTTCCCTCCGCCCTTCTCCACCTCCCTCCACTCCCCTTCCCTCCTGCAATCCCCATACTGTTGTCTGTCTGTAAGTTTATTTTTCTTTGCTTAATCCTTTCACCTTTTTCTCCCAATCCCCCAACCCCCTGACAGCTGTCAGTCTCTCTTTCTCTCCCTGCCTCTCTCTCTAAAAAAATAAAACTAAAAAATGATACTAAAATAAAATGCTGCCAATAGGCCTGATATTATGCCAGGCATTGGAAAAGCAAAAATAAGTTAGACATGAGTTCTGTCCTCAAAGAACAAAAGTCTCATTGGAAAGTCTGTTCTCTGTATCTATGACTCTGTTTCTATTTTGTTAGTTTATTTTGTTCAGTAGATTCCACATATAAATGAAACCATATGGCACTTGTCTTTTTCTGACTGGCCACCAGTCTATTTCATTTAGCAATTGCCTAATATCTTATATCACACTAGTCTAAGCTGACTTGAATCATGCCTTTGATATCTTTTACCTGCCCCAGAGCCAGCAAGAATTTTCTGTTAACTACCAAACAATATCTAAACTTTTTAGCATGGTATTCTAGCCCTGCCATAATATGGGATCTAATTCACTCTAAAAACTGTTTTCTGTAATAGTTAAGATATATAGACTCTTTAAAAATAATACAACAACAGAACACCCATTTATCCTGCATCACATTTAAGAAATAAAACGTGGTCAACTGAGTTGAGGCCCTTATATAAACTTCCCTGATCACATCTCCTTCCCTGCTCTCTTCTGAATTCGGTATTCATTCTGCCCAAGTACTTACTATCTATCTATCTATCTATCTATCTATCTTTCTATCTATCCACATGTATTTATATACAGATATATATCTATATCCCTAAGTAATACATAATACTATCTTATAGTATTTTAGTATTTATAGATATAAAATAAAAGGGTTTTTGTTTCTGTTTTTTTTACAGAGACAGAGAGAGAGTTGGAGAGAGGGATAGACAGGGACAGACAGACAGGAACGGAGAGAGATGAGAAGCATCAATCATCAGTTTTTCGTTGTGACACTTTAGTTGTTCATTGATTGCTTTCTCATATGTGCCTTGACCACGGGCCTTCAACAGACCGAGTAACCCCTTGCTCAAGCCAGCAACCTTGGGTCCAAGCTGGTGAGCTTTTGTTTAAACCAGATGAGCCCACGCTCAAGCTGGCGGCCTCAGGGTCTCGAACCTGGTTCCTCGGCATCCCAGTCCGATGCTCTATCCACTGCGCCACCGTCTGGTCAGGTGAAAAGAGATTTTTTTGCAGCTTTGGTTTTCCTTTTCCACTGAATATTATGTTTATAATATTCACCATGTTGAGCCCTGGCCGGTTGGCTCAGTGGTAGAGCGTCGGCCTGGCATGCGGAAGTCCTGGGTTCGATTCCCGGCCAGGGCACACAGGAGACGCGCCCATCTGCTTCTCCACCCCTCCCCCTCTCCTTCCTCTCTGTCTCTCTCTTCCCCTCCTGCAGCCGAGGCTCCATTGGAGCAAAGATGGCTCGGGCGCTGGGGATGGCTCCTTGGCCTCTGCCCCAGGCGCTAGGCTAGAGTGGCTCTGGTCGCGCAGAGCGACACCCCGGAGGGGCAGAGCATCACCCCCTGGTGGGCAGAGCATTGCCCCCTGGTGGGCGTGCCGGGTGGATCCCGGTCGGGCGCATGCGGGAGTCTGTCTGACTGTCTCTCCCCGTTTCTAGCTTCAGAAAAATACAAAAAAAAAAATATTCACCATGTTGATATATCTATAGTTATTATTAATATATCACATATATAATAATTAGTACAATATATATTATATTAATATAATATATCACATATATAACTAATAGTATAGTTGTTCATTCTTCATTATTAATATAGCTATAGTTATTCATCCATTTTGCTGATGGACATTGAGTTTGTTTCCAACTTTTTACTATGAATATTCTATATCTGTCTCCTTGTATACATGAGAGTTTCTCTAGAATTAGAATATCGAGGTCACAAGACGTGAGCATCATTGACTTTACTGGACATGGACAAATTGTTCTCCAAATGGATGCACTGACTTACAGTCTCTCCAGCAGCGTAGCACAGTTTCCGTGGCTCCACTTACTAAACAACACTTGATAGTATCGGACCTACTTTCCAACTTACTTTGATAGCTTTAATTCCCACTGCTCTCTTCCACGAATCTGTGATTCCAGTCAAATTGTAGTACTCACTGATCCCTGAATGTATTCTGTTGTTAATTTCCCTTCTCCCTTCCGTATCTATTGAGTAGGTACCTTATGTCAGAAACCTTGCCAAGTGTTAGGAAAACAAACACGAAAAGACACAGCTCTTGTCCTAAAGGACTTGATAGTTTTCTGGAGAGACAGATTTGCAACAATTAGAATATCATTGTCAAAATGAAAATCTGTACAAATTACAATATTCAGTAAGGAATAGGAGCACACAAATCTGCCTCCACTTGGGGCAGGAAGAGAAAAGGAATGGGGAGAAGTTCAGAGAAAGCTTCAGAGAGAAGGGAGTTTGATCATGTTTTCATTTAGGCAGTTACTTCTGGAAGATCTCATTCTGTTCATGGCCAGCTCAACAACGCCTCACAAAACATCCCATTCACCCAGGAAAGTACTATACTTTGTACTTTTCTTATAGCCTATATTACATTTTCTTGTATTGTAGATATTTGTATATGCATATCTTGTATTGTAGATATTTGTATATGCATATCTTGTATTGTAGATATTTGTATATGCATATCTTACCTCCTCTAATAAATTATAAACTTGGGGAACATTTGAGATTTTGCTCCCTGGCATATGTGGTCAGTTTGGCTCAAATAAACTCTTATAAAAAATTTTTTAATTATAAATTCATTTATAGTAGAAGGTGCTGCCCTCTTAGACACCTCTGTATCTCCCACACAGCCTCAAATGTTGCTGACACACCCTATGTAGTCAGTAAATGTTTGCTGAATGAAAGATTAAAATAAAGAGTAGGGTCTACATCATTTGACTCCCATTCTCCCCTTCAAACATTTTAAGTAATTGCTAAATCGGACGGCTTTTTGCTATTTGTCAAAGTAACAGAAAGACTTTAAAAAAACTTCAAAGTTGTCTGCCCTATTTTTTGGGGTGTAAAAACATGTTATGTAACATTATAAAATCTGTCCAATCAAGAGAGCTTTCTCTAGTTTCTGTTTCTTGCTTCTTTAATAAACTCTGCATTGTCATTTCAACGGATCTTGCCAACATTAATTCATTACCACTGTACCCATCAGCACAATAAAAAATATTTGCATATCTCTTTGGTATAGCAATGGGGAAATGAGGTCAGAAGCAATTCAGGGCTTGGAAGTGGTGGCTTTTATACTCTCTATATAATGAGTCTTCCTCTTTATTTTCCAAACTGAGCTCCTACTCCATATTGAAATAAGGAGTTTGATTTTGTTCCATGATTTTTTGAGAAATACATACTAGCTACTAACTAACAGACCTGTATAAAATATTTTTATTCATAATTTTTTATATATATCCACTTAATAATACTATTTATATAGATGAAATCAGAAAGCTATGTAAACTTAGGTGAAAATATTTTCATGTTGGCTTATTAAAAACCTGACTTGGCCTGACCAGGCAGTGGTGCAGTGGATAGATAGAGCATTGGACTGGGATACCGAGGACCCAGGTTCAAAACCCCGAGGTCAGCCCTGGCCGGTTGGCTCAGTGGTAGAGCGTCGGCCTGGCGTGCAGGAGTCCCAGGTTTGATTCCTGGCCAGGGCACACAGGAGAAGCGCCCATCTGCTTCTCCACCCCTCTCCCTCTCCTTCCTCTCTGTCTCTCTCTTCCCCTGCCGCAGCCGAGGCTCCATTGGAGCCAAGTTGGCCCGGGTGCTAAGAATGGCTCTATGGCCTCTGCCTCAGGCGCTGGAATGGCTCTGGTTGCAAGGGAGCAGCGCCCCAGATGGGCAGAGATCACCCCCTGGTGGGCATGCCAGGTGGATCTCGGTCGGGTGCATGTGGAAGTCTGTCTGACTGCCTCCCCATTTCCAACTTTGGGAAAATAATTAATTAATTAAAAATATATATATATATATATAAACAAAACAAAATAAAAAAAACCCTGAGGTTGCAGGCTTGAGCACAGGCTCGTCTGGTTTGAGCACAGCTCACCAGCTTGAAGTCCAAGGTCGCTGGCTTGAGCAAGAGGTCACTCAGTCTGCTGTAGCTCCCCCCTCCCCCCCCGTCAAGGCACATGAGAAAGTAATCAATGAACAACTGAAGTGCTGCAACAAAGAATTGATGCTTCTTATCTCTCTCCCCTGTTCTCTGTCTGTCCTTATCTGTCCCTCTCTCTGTCTCTGTCACAAACAAACTAACAAACCACAACAACAACAAAAAACCACAAAAAACTGCTAACCTGTGCCCTTGCCGAATAGCCCAGTTGGTTAGAGCATATTCCTGATAGGCCAAGGTTGTGTGTTTGATCCCATGTCAGGGCACATACAGAAACAGATCAATATTGCTATCTCTCTTTTTTTCCTTTTTTTTTTTTTTTTACACAGAGGCAGAGATAGACAGGGACAGACAGACAGGAACAGAGAGAGATGAGAAGCATCAATCATCAGTTTCTCATTGCGCGTTGCGACTTCTTAGTTGTTCATTGATTGCTTTCTCACACGTGCCTTGACCGCGGGCCTTCAGCAGACCGAGTAACCCCCTGCTGGAGCCAGTGACCTTGGGTCCAAGCTGGCGAGCTCTTTGCTCAAGCCAGATGAGCCCGCGCGCGACCTCTGGGGTCTCGAACCTGGGTACTTCCGCATCCCAGTCCGACGCTCTATCCACTGCGCCACCGCCTGGTCAGGCTCTTTTTTTCCTTCTAAAGTCAATAAATAATTTTTTTAAAACTAACTAATTTGCGCCTGACCAGGCAGTGGCGCAGTGGATAGACCGTTGGACTGAGATGCAGAGGACCCAGGTTTGAGACCCTGAGGTCTCCAGTTTGAGCGCGGGCTCATCTGGTTTGAGCAAAGCTCACCAGCTTGGACCCAAGGTCGCTGGCTCAAGCAAGGGGTTACTTGGACTGCTGAAGGCCTGCGGTCAAGACACATATGAAAAAGCAATCAATGAACAACTAAAGTGTCGCAACAAAAAACTGATGATTGATGCTTCTCATCTCTCTCCGTTCCTGTCTGTCTGTCCCTGTCTATCCCTCTCTCTGACTCTCTCTCTCTGTCTCTGTAAAAAAAAAAAAAAAAAAAAAAAGTGAAAATAAAACTAACTAACTTGCAACCTTCCCAGATTCTAGGTTGGCACAGAGGTAGAACAAATACCAAAGATGCCCCTTAAATTCTTTGGTGCCATCTGAACCACACTAGTCATGTGGAAGCTAAGTCTAGAATCAAAATATACTAACAAGCTTACTCTAGGAAGCTTCACAAAAAATCAAAACTGCAATAGGAAACATGATCTTTCATTAAGGAAGATAATAGGTGAGTACTGCATATCATAGTAAAAATTCTCAGATTTCCTTCACAAGGAAAATCCATTTGTATCGAGTCTTAAGATCAAGCTGAGAAGTTCTAGGGACAAAAGATTTTTTTCATGAGGACATTTGCAATAACAACTGCAATATTTTTTTAAAATATTTTACAGAAAGAGTCATTTTTACAATGATTTAGTTACCATGAGAATCAGCAGGAAACACTCAGGAATTCACTCATTTCATTCTGATGAGAAGGACCCATATACACAATCTATGAATATTTTTCCAAACTTCCAGATGAGTATAACGCTTACTTCGGTTGCTGGACTTGTATGAAAAAAGTGAGCCTCTTCACAACATTTTAAGCAATAAAGGACTTTGTAAGGATGCAGCATGGAATAAAGAAGACAAAGGCAAGTCTCTCCAGCCAGTGATGGGCTCTGAGATTGAGTGGTGAGAGGTTGATGCCAGCTAAGGACTACATAGGGCAGGAATAAATGGAGCTACCTCTGCTCCTTTTGTCATTAGTTCTCCTTTCCCATTGTATGAGACATAAACTTTTCTGTCAAAATAAAGAAACAGGGCCTGACCTGTGGTGGCGCAGTGGATCAAACGTCAACCTGGAACGCTGAGGTTGCTGGTTCAAAACCCTGGGCTTGCCCAGTCAAGGCACATATGGGAGTTAATGCTTCCTGCTCCTCTCCCTCTTCTCTCTCTCTCTCTCTCTCTCTCTGTCTCTCTTTCTCTCTCTGTCTCTCTTCTCTAAAATGAATGAATAAATAAATAATTTAAAAAATAAAGAAACAGGTCCTGACCAGTTGGCTAAGCGGATAGAGCATAGGCCTGGTGTACAGACTTCCTGGGTTTGATCCCTGGTCAGGGCACACAAGAGAAGCAACCATCTGCTTCTCTCCCCTCCCTCTCCCCCTTCTCTCTTTCTTCCCTCCCACAGCCAGTGGTTTTTTTGGTTCAAGCGTTGGCCCCCAGATACTGACAATAGCTTGGTTGATTCAAGCATCAGCCCTAGACAGGGGTTGCAGGGTGGATCCCAATGGGGGCGCATGTAGGAGTCTATCTTCCCTCCTATTACTTAAAAATAAGAAAATTGAAATAAAAAAGGAAAAATAAACAAAAACCAACTTCTTTGTGCTCAGTATGTTTATCACACTCCTTCTGTCTGGGAGGAAACAGACACCAGGTGGACCCATTATAGTCCTGTTCTTGGTATAATACTGAAAGACTTATTTTCAATTACCTTTAGTTTTGGAAATCTGTACTTCTTTCTCCTAACCCTGCTCATTAAATGAGTGATTCAGTAAAAGGAAAAAGTGTTGGTCAAGCTTTTATGAAGCCAGTAAAAGATCTGTCTTCCTATTTATTGTATTCATCCAACAAAGCTAATACAATTTAAAAATCCCTATATTTGTAATACTGTAAAGCCACAACTGACGTAAGCCCAGATTAAGTTATAGTGTCAGATTCAACCTCAGACTAACTGGGCTACGCCAGAATTTTGACAATAACACGGAAAAGTTCTCCTGTCCAACTGAACATCCCTACTTCCAATTGCTCCAAAAAATTAAAATTCTAGAATTTTAGAACAGGAAAGGATCTTTGTCTTTGTGACTGCCCCTCGATCTTGTTCCCCATGAGTCTTGCCTCCAAAAATGTCTCTTTTACGTGAAGTGGGACTCAAGTGCAGCCAGAATTTTTGTCTTTTACTTCTTTGTAATCAGAGAAAACACAACTGGCTGAGATCGTTGTCAGGACGTGGGTGTGGCTGGAAAAAAGTACCCTCTGTGACCAATAGTTCTTTCTTCACTGTACTCTGCTTTCATACTGTTTCTCATGAATAAAACATATTCACATGACGTTCTGTACTTTTCTATCCTCATTCAGTTTATGCAGATAGCCACTTCCTTTGGGCAGCAGGAGAGAAGAGTCAGCCCTGTGCAGCTAGAGATTAAGAAAGAGCTACAGAATTTGCTTAAGAGTGCATGATGGGACCCTCTTAGAAACGAGATGAAAAGTCAGCGTCCTGGACTCTGAGTCTATAAGTTAGCCTGCTTGCTTCCTTGACTATAAAAAAAGCTTGTTTTCTTTCCAGGACAGAAGAGATTCTCAATAACTTTCTTTTCTGGGAATGAATTTCTATGTACCCTGTCTTCTGGAAAAATGAGAAAAGAAAAGAGAGAGAGAGAATAAGAGTTGTTTCAAATTCAAACTTTTTACATAAATACAGGCTTGGGCCAGTTTGAAAATTCAAGCCTTTGGTAGAGTGAACATGATAGCTTTGTTTTTGTAGAACAAGGAAAATCATTTGGAAGGTCACTGAAAACAAGAGCAGTTAGGTTCAATCTGAGCATAGTTAAGACAGCAACATGCTCGTCCTGAAATGTTAGAGGGAGATGTGGCTTATCTCACCAGGTCAGACCATCTCCTGTCACTGACCTTTGGGTTCTCCAAAGCAGCTGCTTGGCACGTGGTTTTCCCATAGCTGAACTATCCCTGTGCTAACGTGGCTCATGGCATGTTTACAAGCAGTTTAGAACACTGTGATGAAAGGTACAGACAGGTTCAGAGGGCTTTGAAACCATATTTTCCTAATGTATTTTTTTTTTAATGATAAGGTAGAAACAAAGGTTACTAGGAAGATTTCAACAGGTTTGCCCCTAACCTTTGCAGAGCTATGACATAAGCACAAACAATGTCCCACATATTGTTTAAATATTTAAACTTTACAAACCAAGCTAACAAACTGTTAAATAAAATAGGATAAAGACATAATCTTTCCTTTTGCTTTGACACATATGCCATCACATTCTAGAAAGCTAGATTTGGATTTAGAATTCTCATTCTTTTATTTTTTATTTTTCTAAGTGAGAAGAGGGGAAACAGATTGACTTCAACATGTGCCCCAACCAGTATCCACCTGGCAACCCTGTCTGGGGCCAATGCTCTGCTCATCTGGGGCCATGCTCATAACCAAGCTATTTTTAGCACCTGAGGCAGAGGTTCTATGGAGCCATCTTCAGTGCCTGGGGTGAAGTGCTCCAACAAATCAAGCCATGGCTGTGAGAGGGGAAGAAGGCGGGGGTGGGAGGGGGAGAAGCAGATAGTTGCTTCTCCTGTGTGCCCTGACTGGAATTGAACCCAGGATTTCCACATGCTGGGCTGATGTTCTACCACTGAGGCAACTGGCCAGGGCTGGTTTAGAATTCTCAAATGGCTTCTATTTCCACACTGGACAGTGTGGGAAAAGCTGGCTCCCACTCCCCAGCCTCTAGCACCTCCTCTCCCTACCTCAGCTGTTTTCCCCTGGGAGGGTCCTTGTGCTCATTAAGGTGAACTTACTAACTTGTATGTTTCAGTTCCAGTCACACACCCTTCACACAGCCACTCTGGTGTCTGGCGATGTGGGCCCAGGTGGCACCATCGGCCCTTGGAGAACAGATCCAGGGAAGAGGTCCACACAGGCTCTGGAACTGGGGCTTGGGGGCCATTTGGGCAAGAAATGCTGGGGTTCCAGGTCCCAAAAACTAGTCTAGTCAGGGGTGAACATAGATCTGGGTGGACAGTTTGAACCACTCCCAGCATTTTCTTCCATAACCCTAGATTATGTTTTTACCTCTATTTATTAATTTATCAACTTTAGACATTATCTTCTTTATATACACAATCATAAACTTTACAAAAGTTATAAGGATAGCACACAAATACTTTTCTGAAATATTTGAAAGTAAATTGCCAGTATGATATTCCATCACTCCTATATATATTTTTAAGGTTTTTAGTATTTCCAACATGCAAGGGCATTCTCTTATAAAACTATATAACAATCATCAATCCTCAGATTCCATCCAAATTGTCCTAATAGTGTTCTTTTTAGCACAAGAATCCAACATGGAATCATGCATTGCGTGGAGTCATCATGTCTCTTTTGTTTCTCTCAATCTAAAACAGTCTTGTCTTGACTTTCATGATCTTGACACCTTTGAAGATTAAAGGTCACATATTTTTAGAATGTCCTTCAATTTGGGTTTGTCAATATTTCCTCAAGACTAAATTCAGATTATGTGCCTTTGGCAGGAGTATCACAAAAGTGCTGATGCTGTGTTATCATTGCGTACCCTTCAGGTGCCATATTATTTAGATGTGTCCCATTATTAGGGATATTAATTTTGTTCACTTGATTGAGGTGGTGAAGGAAGAGTAGCACTTAAAATTTTTTCTGTGGGGAAAATGCTTTGAAACTATTTATATATCCCATTCCTCAGCAGATGAATGCCATCTTCACCACATTTGCGATCCAACATCCAGTTTTCAGCAGCACCTTGTACAGACATTCCCTCACCTCCTTAAACTCCAACACCTCACTCTAGACATCACTGCCCCCCAGTCGCACCCACTGTGAAGAGACCGACTTACACCAACTGCCTTTTGGGTTGAAGTTGTTCATAAAGGGAAGTTGAAAAAAACCAGTAATTTTGATCTATTTTCATTACGAAGATTATGGGAATAATCTGAACTACTGTTAATTTAACATTTCTTTTCTTTACAGAGAGAGAGTCAGAGAGAGGGATAGACAGGGACAGACAGACAGGCACGGAGAGATGAGAAGCATCAATCATTAGTTTTTCATTGCACATTGCAACACCTTAGTTGTTCATTGATTGCTTTCTCATATGTGCCTTGACTGTGGGCCTTCAGCAGACCAAGTAACCCCATGCTAAAGCTGGCGACCTCGGGGTCTTGAACCTGAGTCCTCTGCATCCCAGTCCGATGCTCTATCCACTGTGCCACCGCCTGGTCAGGCTTAACTTAACATTGAAAAGTACTTCTTAATTTCTAAATAAAAAATATTGTAAACAAAAGAAAAAAGAAAAGCACTTTTTATGTATCTGAAAATAAAGGTTTCTTCTTACACTAACTCTTAATTATTGTTTTTCCTCATTGGCAAGATAAGCGTGTACTGTGATATTCATTTAATGTGGAAAAATGAATTATTCTAGGTCAGGTGGCAAATGATTTGCTTGAGCTAGAATCAAAAAATTGTGGGGTCAAGTCTATCATCATCTTACCTCTATTACTTTCACCTAACTCCTGCCTTTTGTTTAGAGTACAGGTAGAGTTAGTGGCTCTATGGCATGACTCGAGGGCTACCTGAGGTACCAAACACCTGTTAAGAAACACATTCCCCATTGATCCATCATATCTCCACTTTCCCTTCCCATGTAACCTGAAATTCACATGATTTGTCACACATTTTGAGCAGTTAAAAAAAACTGGAATACAGTCTGACCAGGTGGTGGTGCAGTGGATAGAGCACCGGACTGGGACACGGAGGACCCTGAGGTTTAAAACCCTGAGGTCCCCAGCTTGAGCATGGGCTCATCTGGTTTGAGCAAGGCTCACCAGCTTTAGCCCAAGGTTGCTGGCTTGAACAAAGGGTCACTCAGTCTGTGTAGCCCCGCCCCCCACAGGCACATATGAGAAAGCAATCAATGAACAACTAAGGTGCCACAAGGAAGAACTGGTGCTTCTCATCTCTCTCCCTTCCTGTCTGTCTATCCCTATCTGCCCCTCTCTCTTTCTCTGTCACACAAAAAAACAAAACCCAAAAACCTGGAATATAGTTTTCAGGAAGTCTTTATTTAAATGCACATTTATTGCCTTAAAGACATCAGGCTTTAAAGAGTTTTTTGTTTGTTTGTTTTTGTATTTTTCTGAAGTAAGAAGCGGGGAGGCAAGGAGATAGACTCCTGCAGGCATCCAACTGGGATCCACCGGCATGCCCACCAGGGGACAATGCTCGGCTTCTGTGGGGCGTCGCTCTCCTGAAATCAGAGCTATTCTAGCACCTGAGGCAGAGGCCATGGAGCCATACTCAGCGCCTGGGCCAACTTTGCTCCAATGGAGCCTTGGCTGTGGGAGGGAAAGAGAGAGACAGAAAGAAAGGAGAGGGGGAGGGGGTGGAGAAGCAGAATCGGTGCTTCTCCTGTGTGCCCTGGCTGGGAATTGAACCCAGGACTTCCACACGCCAGGCTGACGCTCTACCACTGAGCCAACTGGCTAAGGCGAGAGTGAGTTTTTTTTTTTTTAATTTTTTTTTTTTGTACTTTTCTGAAGTTAGAAACAGGGAGGCAGTCAGGCAGACTCCCGCAGGCGCCCGACCGGGATCCACCCAGCATGCCCACCAGGGGGCAATGCTCTGCCCACCTGAGGCTTCGCTCTGCTGCAACCAGAGCCATTCCAGTGCCTGAGGCAGAGGCCACAGAGCCATCCTCAGCGCCTGGGCCAACTCTGCTCCAATGGAGCCCTGGCTGCGGGAGGGGAAGCGAGAAACAGAGAGGAAGGAGAGGGGGAGGGGTGGAGAAGCAGATGGGTGCTTCTCCTGTGTGCCCTGGCCGAAAATCAAACCTGGGACTTCAGCACGCCAGGCCGACGCTCTACCACTAAGCCAACCGGCCAGGGCTAAGAGAGTGAGTTTTTTAAACATTGGTTTATGCAACAAGTTCAGCTCAATACCTACATACTGAATACACCCCTTGGGTCAGTCAGTGAGACAGACATGGTCCCTTGTCCTCATGGAGCATCACTGTACAAATGCAGTGAATGTCACAGAAACAGAAGCAACTGGGGGCTTGGAGAGTGTATAATCTGGAGACATGAAGAAAATAGGAATTAAGTGAAAGATTAGTGGGAGAAGAAAGAGGGGCAGCAGAGTGCTCTAAGCTAAGGGAAAGGAATGTGCTAAGGCTCAAAAAGGAGAGTATCCTGGGAGTAGAGAGCAAGGAGGAAGGGTGGCCAGATAAGATAAATTTATAAGAGCCAGGCATAAAGGACTTTGTCAGCCAGCATAGACTGGCAGTTGGCCCTCTGTACCCATGAGTACTGTATTCATAAATTTAAAAATATTGGGAAAAAAATGTTATGTTATTGCTGATGTATATACTATGTAGTTAGACCTACAATGGTTGCATCTGTACTGAGAAGATAGACTTTTCTTATCACTATTACCTAAACAATCAAGTATAACAACTATTTACATAACATTTTATTGTAAGGTATTATAAGTAATCTAGAGATGATTTAAATTAGACAAGAGGATGTACATAGATTATAGGCAAATACATTCTACATAATTTTATTTTATTTATTAGTTTTAAAAATCTATTTTATACATACTTTTATTTATTTATTTATTTTTATTATATTTTTTGCGACAGAGAGAGAGACAAATAGAGACAGACAGATAGGAAGGGAGAGAGATGAGAAGCATCAATTCTTCATTGCAGCATCTTAATTTCTCATTGATTGCTTTCTCATACATGCCTTGACCAGAGGGCTACAGCAGACCAAGTAAACCCTTGCTCAAGCCAACAACCTTGAGCTCAAGCTGGTGAGCCTCGCTCAAACCAGATGAGCCTGCACTCAAGCTGGCAACCTCAGGGTTTTGAACCTAGGTCCTATGTGTCCCAGCTCGATGCCCTATCCACTATGCCACCTATGGTCAGGCTCTACACAATTTTATATAAGGGACTTGAACACCCATGGGTTTTGATGGGGGTGTGAGTCCTGGAACCAATCCCCCATAGATACCGAAGAACAACTGCATATACTTTATCCCACTGTAGGGTTTTAAACATGCAGATTTGCATTTTAAGAGATCACTATGGATATAGAGTGGTGAGTAGACTGCAGGTGCAAGGGGAGACAAGGACAAACCTGTCAGGAAGCTATTTCAGTAGTCCAGATGAGAAATATTGGTGTCAGTGGCATGGAGAACAGAGGACAAATTGAAGGGCTATTTAGGAATTAGAATTGATAGGATAGATAGAATTGATAGGTGATACAATGTAGAAGGAGGAAGAGTAGAAGATGATTCTTTGATGGTGCTTATAACAACTATGACTAACTAGTTATTTGTGCATTTATTTATTTATTTTTTATTTATTTATTGACAGACAGAATCAGAGAAAGAGACAGGGACAGACAGACAGGAAGAGAGAGAGATGAGAAGCATCAGTTATTCATTGTGTCATCTTAGTTGTTTGTTGTTTGCTCACTGATTGCTTTCTCTTATGTGCCTTGATTGGAGGGGGGGGGGCTACAGCAGAGCCAGTGACCCCTTGCTCAAGCCAGCAACCCTGGGCTCTAACCAGGGACCTTGGGCTTTAAGCTAGTGAACTTTGGGCTCAAGCCAGCGACCATGGGGTCATATCTATGATCTCATGTTCAAGCCAGAAACTCTGAGCTCAAGCCGGTGACCTCAGGGTTTCAAACCTGGGTCCTCTGCATCCCAATCTGACGCTCTATCCACTGCGCCACTGCCCAGTCAGGCAAGGGAGAATGTTTAAAAAAAGAATGAATCAACAGTGTCCCATGCTCTGAGAACTCAAACAATGGAGATAATTATCATAATAACCGGTTTCAACACAGTGGTGGACAAAAGTCAGAGTGGATTAATATAAAAGTGGAAAAGAGAGCCTGATCTGTGGTGGTGCAGTGGATAAAGCATCGACCTGAAAATGCTGAGGTCACCGGTTCAAAACCCTGGGCTTGCCTGGTCAAGGCACATATGGGAGTTGATGCTTTCTGCTCCTCCCCCCCTTCTCTCTCTCTCCTCTCTCTCTCTCCCTCCCCCTCTCCTTTCTAAAATAAATAATAATAATAATAATAATAATAATAAGAGTAGTAAAAGTGGAAAAGAGAAAATGGATTTAGCAAATGGAAGCAACTCATTAATTTATCAGTTTAGGTAACTGTCATCCTTAAAAACAATTGCTGATCCAAAGAGAATAAAACACTTGTCTGTGTGTTGGGAAAATAAGTTTGTAAATATGATGTATATGTTTGCTCGCTTATAGTTTGCATCAGGTGTGGGAGACAAGCTGTAAGCTGGCAAAGTCCTTATAGCCTAAAGTTACAATAGTTTTAAGACTAAGTCTTGCCTGACCTGCGGTGGCGCAGTGGATAAAGCGTCTACCTGGAATGCTGAGGTCGCCGGTTCAAAACCCTGGGCTTGCCTGGTCAAGGCACATATGGGAGTTGATGCTTCCTGCTCCTCCCTTCTCTCTCTCTCTCTCTCTCTCTCTCTCTCTCCTGTCTAAAATGAATAAAGTCTTAAAAAAAAAAAAGACTAAGTCTTTCTCACCCTTCTAATCCTAAGATCTTCTCAAAACTAAGCTTTTTCCCACACCCTTAAATGTTGCATGATGGGGGGTGGTACATTCTTATGAGGAATCCCATTTATGCCTCAGATAAGTGGATTTGTATCAGAGACTTCCTTATTTGTATATTGACTTAAAGGCTTTAATTTTCTACACTACAGTGTGTCTGTAAAGTTAGGGTGCACTTTTGACCGGTCACAGGAAAGCAACAAAAGACGATAGAAATGTGAAATCTGCACCAAATAAAAGGAAAACCCTCCCAGTTTCTGTAGGATGATGTGGCAGCATGTGCACATGCGCAGATGATGATGTAATACTGTGTATACAATGGAGCAGCTCATGGCCATGCCAGTCGAGATGTGGACAGTACAGAGGAAAGTTCAGTGTGTTCTGTGGCTTGCTAAATTCGAATCTGTGACCAAAGTGCAACGTGAATATCGGCATGTTTATAACGAAGCGCCACCACACAGGAATAACTTTACTTGGTGGGATAAGCAGTTGAAGGAAACCTGCAGTTTGGTGGAGAAACCGCGTTCTGGTAGGCCATCAGTCAGTGACAAGTCTGTAGAAGCTATACGGGATAGCTACCTAAGGAGCCCTAAAAAATCTCTGCGTGAGCCCACATCAAACTACACTGAATAGGTATGAAACTGGGAGAGTTTTCCTTTTATTTGGTGCAGATTTCACATTCCTATCATCTTTTGTTGTTTTCCTGTGACTGGTCAAAAGTGTACCATGACTCTATGGACATACTATATATAATAAAGCAGACCAGGGGCTCTCTCGATCGGTTCCTGTCATCAGCACTGCAGAGGAGAGGCAGCCAAGATGGCAGAGTGCTGAAGGAGAAGTCAGTTTGTGCAGAGTCTGTGCAAAGAGAAAGAGATGGGAACAGAGGTGAATAAGGCTGGTGGGGCCTTTGATTCTAGGAAAACTCAGATGAGTCAGTGGCTTTGGGAGCCCTGAATGGAATGGGAAGTGTTTTCCCACTGTGTGAATTTACTTGCTTGCTAGGTGTGAGCTAGGATTAAAGGTAATGAAATGGCCCACCAGTTCTTGGCTCCGTTGTTTCATTACCATTTGTCTGAATCAAATGCGAACCTGCACAGGCCAGGCAGCTCTGATGGTGGCTGTGACTACTGACTTTACACTGTGTCTATAAGTTTTTTTCCTTTGTGTTGGGCAGATAAAATGTATTATGCTCACTTTGTCAAAGAGGCCATTGCCCAGGTGATATTAATGTGTGTTGGGGTGGGCTAAAGGCAGGCAGAATCCTTTAGCCTGGGGCTTGGTTTTGGGATTAAGCCTTTCCTACCCTTTTTGATGTAGGGCGGTACAATCCAATCATGCCTCAGAGAAGTGACTTTGTATTAGAGACTTCCCTGTTTTGTATATTGGATTAAGAGTTTGGATTGCTACACTATAAAATGGGGACGAAGTGGGAGCTTGGGCTCTTGGTTCCTGAGATTAACATGAGAGAGCAGAGAAAGTAGAGCCAGCAGCAGAAGGAGGCCACGTGGAGTAGGCCAGGAGAAGCAGCCAAGATGGAGGAGTGCTGAGTGAGATGCCAGTTTGTGCAGAGTTTGTATCTGGGATAAGGAAGGAGATGGGGAACAGAGGTGAATAAGTCTGGTGAGCTAGAAACCTTTGATTCTAGGAAACTCGGATAAGTCAGTAGCTTTGTGAGCACTGAATGTGACTGGGTTTTGAAGCCCAGTGTGTATTTTTACTTGCCCGCCGGGTGCAAAGCTAGAATTAAAGACTATGGCCCACCAGTTTTTGGCTCCGCTGTTTCTTTGCCAACTGTCCGAATCCAATGCGAACCTGCATGGGCCAGGCTGCTGTGATAGTGGCCCTGGCCATGCCTCCTGGCTTTACATTTTGCTCAATCCCTTCACCTTTTATACCCAGCCTTCGAGCCCCCATACCTTCTGACAGCTGTCAGTCTGTTCTCTGTATCAATGAGTCTGCTTCTACTTTGTTTGTTAGTCTATTTTGTTCACTAAAGGGAAAGGGGGTGGGAGGAGGCGTTGGGCAGATAAAATATATTATGCTCACTTTGTTAAAGATGGCACTGCCCACATGGAAGCCTGTTGCCCAGGTGATATTAATGTGTGTTGGGGGCGGGCTGTGGGCAGGCAGGATCCTTGTAGCCTGGGGCTTGGTTTTAGGACTAAGCCTTTCCCACCCTTTTTGATGTGGGGTGGTGCAATCCCATCATGTCTCTGATAAGTGACTTTGTATTAGAGACTTCCCTATTTTGTATTAAAGGTTTTGATTTCTACACTATAAAATGGGGGCAGAATGGGAGTTTGCTCTCTTAGTTCCTGAGGTTATCATTAGAGGAGACAGCAGAGAGCAGAGAGAGGCCATGTGGAGGAGACCAGGAGAAGCAGCCAAGATGGTGGAGTGCTGAAGGAAAAGCCAGTTTATGTAGAGTTTGTGCAGGGAGAAGGAAAGGAGATGGGGAACAGAGATGAATAAGTCTGGTGAGCTAGAAACCTTTGATTCTAGGAAACTGGGTTTTGGAGCCCAGTGTGTGTTTTTACATGCCCGCTGGGTGCAAGCTAGGATTAAAGATGATGGCCCATCAGTTTTTGGCTCCGTTGTTTCTTTACCGACTGTCTGAATCCAATGCGAACCTGCATGGGCCAAGTGGCTGTGATAGTGGCCCTGGCTACTGGCTTTACAGGGGGAGTGGAAGAGGGTAGAGAGGGCACAGATGGTGATGGATAGGGAATTCGACTTGGGTGATGAACACACACATGGTGCCATATGCAGGGGATATGATAGAACTATACACCTGAAACCTGTATAATTTTATTAACCAATATCACCCAAAGAAACTCAGTAAATTTTTTTTAATGAGGATAAAACAAAGAACTTGTATTTTTTAAAAAATGAGAGCGAGCCGGACCAGGCAGTGGTGCAATGGATAGAACATCGGACTGGGATGCGGAGGACCCAGGTTCGAGACCCTGAGGTCACCAGCTTGAGCGTGGGCTCATCTGGTTTGAGCAAAAAGCTCACCAACTTAGACCCAAGGTCGCTGGCTCGTGCAAGAAGTTACTCAGTCTGCTGAAGGCCCGTGGTCAAGGCACATATGAGAAAGCAATCAATGAACAACTAAGGAGTCACAATGAAAAACTGATGATTGATGCTTCTCATCTCTCTCCGTTCCTGGTTTCTGTCTGTCTGTCTCTATCTATCCCTCTCTCTGACTCTCTCTCTGTCCCTGAAAAAAAAAAAAAAAAGAGAGCGATAGTCCTGGCCAGATAGCTCAGATGGTTAGAGCATCATCCCAATACACAAAGGTTGTGGGTTGGGTCCCCGGTCAGGGCACATACAGGAATAGATCAATGTTTCTGTCTCACACTTTCTCTCCCTTCCTTGCTCTCCAAAATCAATAAATAAAAAAAATTTTTTTAAAAAAGGGAGACAGCCTGACTAGGTGGTGGCGCAGTGGATAGAGCGTCGGACTGGGATACAGAGGACCCAGGTTTGAGACCTTGAGGTTACCAGCTTGAGCGTGGGCTCATCTGGTTTGAGCAAAGCTCACCAGCTTGGACCCAAGGTCACTGGCTCGAGCAAAGGGTTACTCGGTCTGCTGAAGGCCCACGGTCAAGGCACATATGAGAAAGCAATCAATGAACTAAGGTGTTGCAACACGCAATGAAAAACTAATGATTGATGCTTCTCATCTCTCTCCGTTCCTGTCTGCTGTCTGTCCTTATCTATCCCTCTCTCTGACTCTCTTTCTGTCTCTGTAAAAAAAAAAAAAAAAAAAAAAGGGAGACAGCACAGAGTGGGAGTGAAGTCAAGCCCTTGATTAGGCAATAACAGGAAGGTTCAGGGCTAAGGAGGAGGTCCCTAGGATGAATAGCTAGAAGTGGGAGGAAATTAGGGTAGATAACTTTGATTATTTCATCATTTTGCCTTAGGTCAGCCCTAGTGCTTAGCTTCAAAGAAGGTCAAAGGATTTACTGCCAGGACTTAGTTAACCAATGGAACACCTTTCACAGATTTTGTTCAGGTTCTCACTCATACAGCAAGAAGATAAAGCTTTGTTGAGAAATTTTAGAGCATTTCTTGTGCTTCTCAACCTCTTCTCTACAAAGAAACTCCAGTGAGGAGAGCCAAATATATTTAAAAACAACAATTAAAACCCGCATAGTTGAGAAATTGGGGTTACTAGTTAGCTAACATTTTTTTTCCTTTTTTGGTTCAGCAATTGATTTATATGTGCATCACCACTCTTGCCCCTTATCTTATTATAGGGATGTGACAGAACTAATAAAACTATTTGTGTGAAATGCTTAAAACCTTAAGATCAATGATAAAAATACAAGGTGGCACCTCCTTTTCTAAGAGTTAATAGATTAAACATTAACCTAAAGAGACATTTACTACTGGAGGCTTATATATTCAGCCCACTGACTAACTAGGAAAACAAAAAGATAAAGTTTCCCTGATCTAGAAATTTTTAGAATTATAAGATCAGGAAAAATTGGCATGAGAAATGCTGTTCCAAGCCTTAAATAGAGAAAAGCAGATCTTCACAACAGCCCTGACCTCTGAGGTCTCAAACTGACCTCCAAGGAACCTTGAATTCAGTGAGGAGGCTGCGCACTCCATCTGGTAGATGTGTTGGTGGGTAGCCAGTCAGTCCCCGTGCCTGTGTTTGCCCAAGGCAAACCCTGCCTTAAGGGGTTGGGAAGTCTCCTCTTCTCTGTGTTCTCTATGTCCAATCATTTTTACAACCTTGTGATCACTCCTGCCATATAAATTCTTGTTCAGAAGAGGTTAAAGTTGATTTGAATAGAAATCTGAGTACAGAAAGTCAAATTTCTACCCAGAAAGCAATAGTTCATGGCACATAAAACTCCTGTTAAGAGGAGTGTTAGTTCAGGAAGTAGGCAAAATTAGGAATAAAGAAGAGATAGGAATGCTGTCCTTTCCATGCACTTTGGCAACAGCAAATATTTTTGTGTGTATGTGTTTCTGGCAAAGGTCTGTTCTCAATGGACATCCAAGATAATGAGGATTAAAGCAGGCTCAATAATATGCAGAATTGGAGCTTTAAAAAACTAAAACTTCATTTCCTTTCATCTTTACCTAAAGTTAAGTTTTCCATCTATCATTGTAATTTAGAAGAGGGTCCATAGTCTTCCCTAGGTTTCTTTCATTCATTCAACAAATACATCTAAAGTTCCTCTTATTTTTTACCATTGTGCCAAGCACTACAGATATAAAAGTGAATTAGACCTGATCCTCAGCCTCAAGGAACTTAACGGTTTAGTGGTGATCCAAGAAAAAAGAAACTCAAAGAATTCTGGCAACTTAAGCATTTTTTGGAATATGAAAGTAATAAAACACTGGGTCTACTTTTGTAGATAAGTACCATCTTCTCATTTTGTCTTATTGAAACCAGGACTCCAGCTTGACCAGGTGGTGGCACAGTGGATAGTGCATCGGACTGGGATGCAGAGGACCCAGGTTTGAGACCCTGAGGTCACCAGCTTGAATGTGGGGTCATACGGTTTGAGCAAAGCTCACCAGCTTGGACCCAAGGTCACTGGCTCAAGCAAGGGGTTACTCAGTCTGCTGTAGCCCCATGGTCAAGGCACATATAAGAAGGAAATCAATGAATAACTAAACTGCCACAATGAAAAATTGATGCTTCTCATCTCTGTCCCTTCCAGTCTATCTGTCCCTATCTGTCCTTATCTCTGACTCTATCTCTGTCTCTGTAAATATGAAAAACAAACAAACAAACAAAAAAACCCAGGACTCCAAGTCTAAATACACTTGTGTATGCATATAACTTAGATGTTTACACTGTTAAAGTTTAAACTAGTACTTAAGTAGAGGGATTTTGCAATTCATTTATTCTTGGGTTTGTTACTGAGGTATTTCTTAATACTGAAGCACTTATCAGATTATTTAAGCAAACCCACTAATTTTGAGAGTCAAAGGGCAGAGCTGATAATAAGTACAGGATACACTAAGCCAGAATTATTTGTTCTCCCTGGTTCTGACGGCTGTTTTTTCTGTTTGTTTGTTTGCCTTGTTTGAAGAGACATGTTTAAATATTATATAGAATTCACATTTAACAAACAGCTTTGCATAACTGAGTTGTGACATTTTCTATTTTGTTGATTCATTTGACTATCTGAAGAGTACTTTTACAATTTAATACCTAGGCTTCTCACTTCAAACACTTGGTGTTAGAAACTGAGATATACAAAATGAAAGAAAAGTTCAGGATGTTTTATTACAGTAATTATTTAATATTTATCCTTTTACTATTATTTTCTAATTATGAACTCAAATTTTTTACCCATAATAATTCTAACCTATAATCTTTATACTTAATGAATGTTTGAGTAGATTAACGTAGAGCCATATGTAGCTCATGCGCTCAAAATCAAGTTACCTTGTATATAATAAATATTTTAATTTCATTCATTCCTTCATTCAACAAACATTAATGGAAGGTCTCCTAAGAGGCAGGTATAGTTCTAGGTGTTGAGAATACATCAGTGAACAAAACAAAATTTCTTGCCTCTAGGAGCTTACCTTTTTGCAGAGCTTACATTCATTTAACCAAAACTTCCAAATAACCAATTCTGAGAATGGAGTCCATTTATTTTTAAATTTATTTTAGAGAGATAGAGAGAGAGAGAGAGGGAGAGAGAGACAAGGGGGGAGAAGCAAGAAGCATCAACTCCCATATGTGCCTTGACCAGGCAAGCTCAGGGTTTTGAACCGGCGACCTCAGCGTTCCAGGTCGATGCTTTATCCACTGCACCACCACAGGTCAGGCTGGAGTCTATTTTTATAGAGGAAGAAAGACAAAAGACAAGAATCTCAAATCATCAGAAAGTTGCAGCATGGAGGAGCCAAGGGCCACTGGACTTGCTATCAGGAGACATTGATTGTAGTGGAGCTGTACTAATCCTCCCTATTATTTTCTGGGTCTTAGTTTTCTTATCTGTTAAATAATGGCATTGAATTTCATAATCTCAAAAGTCTCTTCTGAATTGAAGAGTCTATTATTCTGTGATACATAATAAGCATTTACTTATTTAATTGATGAAGGTAAATTTACAGAGTAAAATGCACATACCACAGAGATTTATTTTTTTTAAGTATAAAAATGTTCAGGAGTCATCTTAAACTATACCTTTTGTAGCTACAGTACAGAATAGACTTATGTATTATGTTCAGAGTAATGATTCTGAGGCATTGCTGAGTGCTGAATCAGGAAGAGAAGATTTAATTATGTTCATTAGACTACTTATTAAAGCAAGAAAATGCACTGAGGCAATTTAGAGAGATTTCAAACAAAAAGTACCTTCTCATTAACACATAGTTAATCAGAAACCCAATTAACCAGGATGCTCTATTCAAGATGTTACTGATTTTAGGCTTATGTAGTCTTCTTTACAACCATGTCCAAATCACTGACCCACACCCCAGCCATTTTGCATTTATACTACTAAAATCAATGGATTATTTCTCCCTTAAACAATATAAAATGCTTCCATCAAAACAGTCACTTCAGAATTAAAAAAAAGGCAATTATTTAAATAAGAAATTGATACAAGTAAAGTGATAAAATTCTAAGTTTTTTGTTTTATTTATTTATTTATTTACAGAGACAGAGAGAGAGTCAGAGAGAGGGATAGACAGGGACAGACAGACAGGAAGGGAGAGAGATGAGAAGCATCAAGCATCAATCATCAATTTTTCATTGCGACACCCTAGATGTTTATTGATTGCTTTTTCATATGTGCCCTGACCATGGGCCTTCAGCAGACCGAGTGACCCCTTGCTTGAGACAGCAACCTTGAGTCCAAGCTGGTGAGCTTTGCTCAAACCAGATGAGCCTGCACTCAAGCTGGCGACCTCGGGGTCTCGAACCTGGGTCATCTGCTTCCCAATTCGACACTCTTTCCACTGTGCCACCGCCCAGTCAGGCAAAAATTCTGAGTTTTATTTAAAAAAATAAATACAGGGGCCAAGGCTAGGATAAGGTAGATATTTAAAGGGACAGGTACCCCAAAGAGAAGAGATTTAAAGGTGCCGATGCCCAATACAGAGCAGACACTTGAGGAGAGAACCTTAGCAGACTGAAGACTTTTAATAGTAGGTGACCAGAAGAGCAGGACATTTTAAGAAAACTAGAGCCAAGTGTAGAAGACATTTAAAGAGTCAAGGACTGAAGTTTGAGAACTTGTTTATTAAAGAGCAAGAACAAAAGAGTCACTTGTCAATGGCGTGGTTCGGAAGATCCTGAAAGAAAGAACATGTTCTCCTGCAATCCCCCATTATAATTTTTTTTTTTTTTTTTTTTTTTTTACAGAGACAGAGAGTCAGAGAGAGGGCCAGACAGGAACAGAGAAAGATGAGAAGCATCAACCATTAGGTTTTCGTTGCAACACCTTAGTTGTTCACTAATTGCCTTCTCATATGTGCCTTGACCATGGGCCTTCAGCAGACCAAGTAACCCCTTGCTGGAGCCAGAGACCTTGGGTCCAAACTGGTGAGCTTTGCTCAAACCAGATGAGCCCGCCCTCAAGCTGGCGACCTTGGGGTCTATCCACTGCGCCACCACCTGATCAGGCTATAAAAATTATTTAGTAAAATAAAAAATATATAGACATAAGTGAAGTGATAAAATTATCAATTTTTATTCCATTGAGTATATGTGCAATTAAAAAGCAAGTAAAAAATAAAACATGAGACATTCACTTCTAAGTAAGCTATTCTTTGAGTAAATCTTAATTCTTTCTAGAGTCTAAATATCCCTAAGCATTAAACTATGCTAAATAAATGTTCCTGGAAAATGTACTTCACTGATGAGATTGAGTGTGGAAAATGCTAGGCAATGTTCTTTTTTTTTTTTAACTTAATTTTTTTTTGTATTTTTCTGAAGCTGGAAACGGGGAGGCAGTCAGACAGACTCCCGCATGCGCCCACCCGGCCGCCCACCAGAGGGGGATGGTCTTCCCATCCAGGGTGTCGCTCTGTCGCGACCAGAGCCACTCTAGCGCCTGGGGCAGAGGCCAAGGAGCCATCCCCAGCGCCCGGGCCATCTTTGCTCCAATGGAGCCTTGGCTGCGGGAGGGGAAGAGAGAGACAGAGAGGAAGGAGAGGGGGAGGGGTGGAGAAACAGATGGGCGCCTCTCCTGTGTGCCCTGGCCGGGAATTGAACCCGGAACTTCAGTATGCCAGGCCGACGCTCTACCACTGAGCCAACCGGCCAGGACCAGCGATGTTCTTTTATCTACTGTACCTAAGAAGCTAAAACAGAATTCTTTGAAATCTTAGTGGACACTTAAACTGGCTCAACTCTACAGACTTTGAGCCTTACATGCAGCTATTGATAAATAAAAAGAGAATGTAACCACGTAGACTGGTAGATTTATGTAAATTTTAATATATTCTCTTTCTAACTGTATTAATTTAGGTGGGTCCTTAAACATGATTAGGCCATTGAAAAAGAGTTCAGGTTATAAACAACTATCAATATATACCAACAAATCAGACATTCTGGATGAAACTGATAAATTCATAGAAACATATAATCTTCCAAAACTGAAACAGGAAGAATCAGAGAATCTGAATACATTACAACTAATGAAATTGAAGCAGTAATAAAAAAAACTACCAACAAAGTCCTAGACCAGATGGCTTCACAGGTGAATTTTACCAAACATTCAAAGAAGAGCTAACACCTATCCTTCTCAAACTATTCCAAAGAATTCAAGAGGAGAGACAACTTCTAAGCTCATTTTATGAGGGCAATATTATTTTAATTTTAAAACTAGATAAAGATACTACAAAGATAGACAATTATAGGCCAATATCCCTGATATACATACATGCTAAAACCCTTAACAAAATATTAGCAAACCAGATTCAGCAATACATTAAAAGGTCATACACCATGATCAAGTGGTATTTATTCCAGGTATGCAAGGTTGGTACAATACTCAAAAATCAATAAATGTGATACACCACATAAACAAAATGAAGGGTAAAAATCATATGATCACATAAATGGATACAGAAAAAAGCATTTGATAAAATCCAGAACCCATTTATGTTAAAAATTCACAGCAAAGTAGGAATAGAAGGTACATACTATAACATAACTAAGGCTATATATGACAAACCCACAGCCAACATTATACTCAATGGGCAAAAACTACAAGTATTTCCCTTAAGATCAGACACAAGACAGGGATGTTTGCTATCACCACTCTTATTCAACATAGTTCTGGAAGTCCAGCTACAACAATAAGACAAGAAGAAGAAATAAAAGGCATCCAAATTGGAAAGGAAGAAGTGAAGCTGTCATTACTTGCAGATGACATGATACTGTATATAGAGAACCTTAAAGGCTCCAGCAAAAATCTACTGGAACTGATAAACTAATTTAGTAAAGTAGCAAGATTCAAAGTAAATATTCAGAAATCAGTTGCATTTTTATACATCAATAATGAAATATCTGAAAGAGAAACTAAGAAAATCCAATTACAACTGTTTTAAAAATAATAAAATAGCCTGATCAGGTGGTGGTGTGGTGGATAGAGCTTTGGCCTGGAACACTGAGGACCCAGGTTTGAAACCCCAAGGTTGCAAGCTTGAGCACAGGCTCATCTACTTTGAGCGCAGGATTGCCAGATTGAGCATGGGACCATAGACATGACCCCATGGTCGCTGGCTTGAAGCCCAAGGTCACTGGCTTGAGCCCAAGGTTGCTGGCTTGAGCAAGGGGTTACTGGCTGAACTGGAGCCCCCTGGTCAAGGCACATGAGAAAGCAATCAATGAACAACTATGGCACTGTGACAAAGAGTTGATGCTTCTCATCTCTCTCCTGTCTGTCTGTCCCTGTCTGTCCCTTTCTCTTTCTCTCCCCCTCCAAAAAAAGAATAAAATACCTAGGAATTAATTTAACCAAAGATACAAAAGACCATACTCAGAAAATTATAAGACACTGAAGAAAGAAATTGAAGAAGATACAAATAAGCAGAAGCACATTCCATGTTCATAAAAAGGAAGAATCAACATCATTAAAATGTCCATATTACCAAAGCACTCTAGATTCAATGCAATTCCTATCAAGATACTAATGGTATATTTCACAGAACTGGAACAAATATTCCAAAAATTTATATGGAACCACAAAAGACCCTTAATAGCCACAGCAAACTTGAGAAAGAAGAACAAGGTTGGAGGAATCACAATACCTAATATCAAACTAGACTAAAAGGCTATAGTAATCAAACAGCATAGTACTGGCATAAAAACAGACATATAGATCAATGGAATGAACTAGAGAGCCCAGAAATCTACCCATGTCTTCATGGTCAATTAATATTTCACAAAAGAGGCAAGAACATACAATGGGGTAAAGACACTCTGTTCAATAATTGGTTTTTGGAAAATTGGATAAATATGTGCAAAAAAATTAAACTAGACCACTTTCTTACACCATACACAAGAATATACTCAAAATGGATTAAAGACTTAAATATTAATCTCAAAATTATAAAAATCCTAGAAGAAATCAGGGGCAATAAAATCTCAGACATTTCTCATAGCAATATTTTTTTCCACCTGGGCAAGGGAAATAAAAAAAAAAACACTAAAAGAAACCAAACAAAAATAAATTAAAGAAACAAAAACTAAAAAGTGTTTGCTCAGCAAAGGAAACTCAATAAATTGAAAAGACAACATACTGAATGGAAGGACATATTTGCTGATACATCTGATAAGGGTTTAATATCCAAAATTTATAAAGAATTTATAAAAATTCAACACCAAAAAGCAAACACTCTAATCGAAAAATGGGCAAAGGATCTTAATAGACACTTCTCCAAAGAGGACATACAGATGATCAATAGACATATGAAAGGATGCTCATCATCACTAATCATCAGAGACATGCAAATTAAAATCACAATGAGATATTACCTCACACTTGTCAGAATGGCTATCATCAATAAATCAACAAACAACACATGTTGGCAAGGATGTAGATAAAAGGGAGCCCTTGTGTACTGTTGGTGGGAACGCAGATTGGTACAGCCACTGTGAAAAGCAGTATGGAATGACCTCAAAAAATTAAAAATGGATCTGCCTTATGACCCAGCAATTCCACTTTTGGGAATTTATCCGAAGAAACCCAAAACATTAATTTGAAAGAACATATGCACCCCTGTGTTCATTGCAGCATTATTTACAACAGCCAAGATATGGAAGCATCCTAAGTGCCCATCAGTAGGTGAGTGGATAAAAAAGCTGTGATACATTTACACAATGGAATGCTACGTGGCCATAAAAAGGAGATCTTACCTTTAGTGACAGCATGGATGGACCTGGAGAGCACTTTGCTAAGTGAAATAAGCCAACCAGGGAAAGACAAATACCATCTGATTTCACTCATTTGAGGAATCTAATGAATGAAATGAACTAACAGGCAAAACAGAGACAGACACATAGAGAGTGGGCTGACAGCTGTTGGGGTGGGGGATACTGAGTGAGGGTGGTGGAGGAATTGAGGGGAAAAAGGACAAAAAAATAAAATAAAAAAACCTCATGAGCCCTGGCTGGTTGGCTCAGCGGTAGAGCGTCGGCCTGGCGTGCGGGGGACCCGGGTTCGATTCCCAGCCAGGGCACATAGGAGAAGCACCCATTTGCTTCTCCACCCCCACCCTCTCTTTCCTCTCTGTCTCTCTCTTCCCCTCCCGCAGCTCCTCCATTGGAGCAGAGATGGCCCGGGCGCTGGGGATGGCTCCTTGGCCTCTGCCCCAGGCGCTGGAGTGGCTCTGGTCACAGCAGAGCGACGCCCCGGAGGGGCAGAGCATCGCCCCCTGGTGGGCAGAGCGTAGCCCCTAGTGGGCGTGCCGGGTGGATCCCGGTCGGGCGCATGAGGGAGTCTGTCTGACTGTCTCTCCCCGTTTCCAGCTTCATAAAAATACAAAAAATTAAAAAAAATTAAAAAAAAAAACCCTCATGGACACCAACAACAGTGGGGTAATTGCTGGAGAGCTAGGGGGGAGGTGGAGAGGAGTATGGGAGATAAATGGTGATGGGCAAAGACTGGACTTGGGTTGTTAAGCACACAATACAGTGTACAAGATGTGTTGTAGAATTGGGCACCTGAAGTCTTTATAATTTTGTTAACCAGCTTCACCCCAATAAATTCAATTAAAAAATTAAAACAAAAATGTGTCCAGGGCCCTGGCTGGTTGGCTCAGTGGTAGAGCATTGACTCAGCATGTGAAAGTCCTGGGTTCAATTTCTGGTCAGGGCACACAGGAGAAGCAACCATCTGCTGCTTCTCTTCCCCTCCTCCTGCCCCTTCTCTCTCTCTTTCTCTCTTCTCCTCCCACAGCCATGGCTCAATTGATTTGAGCATGTTGGCTCCAGGTGCTGAGGATAACTCCATGGAGCCTCTGCCTTAGGCACTAAAAAGCTTGTTTGCAAGCATGGGCCCCAGATGGGCAGACATTGGCCCTAGACGGGGGTTGCTGGGTAGATCCTGGTTGGGGCACATGAGAAACTGTTTCTTTATCTCCCCTCCTTTCACTTGAGTTGAAGGAAAAAAAAAGGTACCCAGATACAAATAACAGAAAGTATGAATGTGTGTGTGTGTGTGTGTGTGTGAGAGAGAGAGAGAGAGAGAGAGAGAGAGAGAGAGAGAGAGAGAGAGGCAAGACAGAACAGAGAGACACTTACCCAGGTAGGACTCAATCAAAAGATGAATAATCATACTTACCTCGCAGGGAGGATACCACGATCACAAAGATGGCTTCTCAGGACAAGACTCACCCACTGCACTTCAGGTGTGCTGACTCCTGCGATTTCCTCAAATGTGGGAAACTCAATTGCATGATTTGTGGTAGGAGGGGACTGCATTTGTGCTCTCCCCTAATTAAAAAAAAAAAAAAAGGATGCATAATCAGAACAATACTATAGTGACCCAACCTGCTCCACCAATATAAACCATTGTGTCACTGGGTAGCAATATCACCAGACAAGAAGCTTGATCTAATAATTAATGCCTGGCTCATGGGCAGTATCTGAAGCCAGTACTACCACAGGTAGACATGTCTTTATAAAGTCACATATTGACTTGGGGACCACCTATGTATTCTTACCCTGACCAAGACTCTCAGATATACAGATGATGTATTATAGAATTATACACTTAAAACCTATATAATTTTATTAAACAATGTCACCCCAATAAATTCAATTAATTTTTTTTAAAAAGGAAGACTACCTCAGAGACTGGCTTTTAACTTGATCAGCAGGTTGTACCCACTAAGCACTTGGCCTCTTCCCTAGTTTATTCTAGCGTTACAATGTAGAAGTTTTTGATTTCTGACCTGGCAGGGATGTTCCATCCCATGCTCTTTCCCAGGAGATGTTTACTGAGATCATCCAGGTAGGGAAGGGGGGAAAAAATAATTTAAAAAATGTAAGGAAATGGTGCACTCTGTAGGACAAAGTGGCAACTGCAGCCTCTGTTACCTGTTAGGATAGTGTCCCGTGCTTCTGTAGGACTGGATTGTTTTTCTCCACAATGTGGCGCTGCTGTTCTAAGCGTCATTCACAGCCAGTTGAGTATGGGAAACACCTGATGGCCAGGAAAGGTATGTAGCAGGGATCCCCAAACTGCGGCCCCCTGAGGCCATTTATCCGGCCCCACTGCACTTCGGGAAGGGGCCCCTCTTTCATTGGTGGTCAGTGAGAGGAGCATAGTTCCCACTGAAATACTGGTCAGTTTGTTGATTTAAATTTACTTGTTCTTTATTTTAAATATTGTATTTGTTCCCGTTTTGGTTTTTTACTTTAAAATAAGATATGTGCAGTGTGCATAGGGATTTGTTCATAGTTTTTTTTTTTATAGTCCAGCCCTCCAACAGTCTGAGGGAGAGTGAACTGACCCCCTGTGTAAAAAGTTTGGGGACCCCTGGTATGTAGGGTAGGGGCACGGAAGAATTAGGAGGAAGGAGAAGTTTAGGGAAGACAGCAGGCTCTTTTGGCCGTCTGGATTGAGCTTCCCTAGCAACCCAAATCAGACCCACTGCAATTAGGAAATGGTTCCCTTAGCCCAAGCAATTCCTTTTGAAATTATTATTCCAATAGTTCCCAAACCTGACTGACGCACAAAATCACCATGGGAACTGTTTTATTTTATTTTTTAATTTTATTTACTTATTCATTTTTGGAGAGGAGAGAGAGAAAGAGAGGGAGAGAGAGGAGAGAGAGAGACACAGAGAGAGAAGGTGGGGAGGAGCTGGAAGCATCAACTCCCATATGTGCCTTGACCAGGCAAGCCCAGGGTTTCGAACCGGCGACCTCAGCATTTCCAGGTCGACGCTTCATCCACTGCACCACCACAGGTCAGGCCATGGGAACTGTTTTAAAGATACAGATTCCTAGAGTTTACCCCAAGAAACTCTGATTGAAAAACTGAGTCATCTGACTTTCTAAAAAGCTCTCCCAAAGATTACTGGTGTCTTTTTTATAGACAATTGGAAGGGAAAAATTATTTTAAGGGGAGTCAGTCCTTTACAGGATTTGGTGAACTCAGCTTCTATTTCTCAGTTCAATAAGAAAAAACATGGTTAAGAATATATTCTGTGTCTGTGAGTTTCCTAGGAAATAAAAGCACAATTTATTGAGTCAGCCTATTTATACTTTAAGGAGTTTACTGATCAAACTTCTTTTCAGTGTTTTCTCCCATCTGTTTTGGCAAAGAATTTATGACCCAACAGATTAATAATTCACCAGATCTCACTTCTATGTACTGATCAACCCATTTAGGGAACAGGAGTGGTCTGACAAACTTTTGGAACTAAATTTGAATCTTAATTCAACCACTCATCAACAGTGGGACTTTTAAAAGTTACCTAACCTTTCTGCACCTTTATTTATAATAGGAGATAGTCACACTTGTTATAAGACTCAAGTTATCCAAATTTAAGTTCTTTGCACCTTGCCCAGCACATTGTGTTCAAGAAATGTTATTTATTAATAATAGTAGTAATATTAGTCTGCTACCCTGACTCCTAGAACTCTCCACGACCTGTGTAATCTAATGACTCACTATGTCCTACTGCCCTGCTTTGAGAACCTCTTGGCCTTGCCTCTAATAACCTGTAATGAAAGTGAAGTAAGGACAGCGAGTGTCCTTCCCTCCTCAGAATTCCAGCAGGTAGATGAAATAAATACATTTATTAATCCTCAGTTCCCTTTCCCGCTCCCCTCTCTGTCTATAATGTTAGAATGATTAAGCTTGGACTTACCTTGGTAGGAGATTTCCAACTTGGGTGAGCAATCCCATCAGGAGCACACATTAGAAGTACAGTTCCCTAGCCTCTCAGCAGGATTCTGGTTAAGTAAACCTGGGGTAGAGCCCAGGATCCTACACTTGAACAAACCTCTAGGTCACAATTTGAAAAACATGACCTTAAAAAGTACCTAGTCCTAAGGTAACAACCTCAAAAGCTTTCTGAGGCCAAGTAGATCATGCATATCTATGAAAGGGCGGGGTGTAAGATAAAACAGGAATGATGCTTACCCAATGGAATTGGAAAGTGCGTGCCCTACATAGCTTCTTTCCTTTTTTTAAGAAATTAACTCATAATACATTTGAAATAATTTAAAAGACAAATAAAAATATTTCTTGAGCCCAGAAATGTCAGATGACTCGTTCGAGTTAGTCCAGCCCTCATATGGCTGGGCCTAGAACCTTCCTTTCTGAATGCTGTGGTCACCATGCCATGTTAGAACCTCACGAGTGCAACTCTTCTTCTTTGGCCCAAGACCAAATCTCATACCCGGTTGGAGAAAAGGAAAAATAGTCCTGAAAAAGCCCAGCTCAGATGGTTAATCTAGCCTGGGCTGTTCCCAAAACAGAATGTTCCTAGAGGAAGGCAGCCAAGAGTTCATGGAGGAGGTCTTCATGCCATGGTCCTGAGCGCCAAAATCTTCAACCTGCACACACATACCATCAATTATTTTTTGATGGACTTCAACACTATTTAAATGTTTATTTTCTTTTTTTTTAAATATTTTATTTATTGATTTTTAGAGAGAGAGAAGTGAGAGAGAGAGAGAGAGAGAGAGAGAGAAGGGGGAGGAGCAGGAAGCATCAACTCCCATATGTGCCTTGACCAGGCAAGCCCAAGGTTTCAAACTGGCAACCTCAGTGTTCCAGGAAGACGCTTTATCCCACTGCGCCACCACAGGTCAGGCTAAATGTTTATTTTCAAAGCAACCAGAAGCAGTATGTATCCTTCCTGAGAGAACTATCCCCTTGGCAATGGTGACCAAGAACTACCAGCCTTTATTTGTCCTTAGAGAGGTCCTCAATGTATCACCAAGTAGAAAAACCAAAATGCAATAAAATGCGGATAATAAAGCAGCAGAATGTGTGTGTGTGTGTGTGTGTGCGCGTGTACATGTGCGCACGCACGCTCACACACATAGAATGAAAGGAAAGAAAAACATTTGAAAGCATATCTATCTCCTAGCAATAAATACCTCTGGAAAATGGGACTGAGAAGAGGGGAGAATTATCTTTTATTTTATATGTCTCTGAATATTTTTCGCCTTTGAATTTCTTTAAACAACTAGAATGGATGATTTTTGTACTTTAAAAAAAATACAGATATTAGATGAAAGTGATAATGGTATAGTTATTTAATCTTTTCAAATCCCCACCTACAAACCAAGACAGCAGCAGTTAGCAAATTCAAAACCTATGGGCCACGTCTTGCAAAACTAGGTGACAAGGTATCTTGGTGAACCCCATACATAAACAGGTGAGAGCAAGTCACCTACAGCCATATCTGCATAATTTCAGCATCTGTGTGGGAGAAATCAGAAAAAGCCACAGGCCATCTGACAGACCCCAAAACTGGAAAACCCCCAAATAAGCAATAGGAAAGTGAGGTGAGTCAATTTAAGAATAAGAGATTAAACTGGAGGAGTTTGGCCTAATCCTATTAGTGAATGAATGCACAGGGCCCAGGCTAAAATCTGAAGTGGCTAGGACAATCTAGCCTTATACACTCTTGAAACTGACCAGCCAGGCTCCCTTCCAGGGCATGGCCACACACTGAGTAGAAACTTCTGGGTGTAGAATAAAAATTAAGCAGGATTAGGATAGTAGAGCCAGGGAAAAAGAACGTCTGGATCAAATGAGGGAAAGAAACAATGTCAGGAAGTTGCAAAAAGCAAGCATCCATTTTTTTTTTTATAATGCAATAAAAGTTGTTTTTTTGTTTATTTGTTTGTTGTTGTTTTGTTTTTTGTTTGCTCTGGCAGGATAGCTTGGTTGGTTAGAGCGTTGTCCTGAAATACAAAGGTTGCAGGTTCGATTTCTGGCCAGGGCACATACAGGAACAGATCAATGTTTCTGTCTCTCTCTCCTTTCCTCTCTTGCACCATCTTACATAGGCTTCTGGAAAATAGGGCCCAGAGCATGCCAGCATCACGAACTCTGTTGGTTCCTGGTGGAACTTCAGCCTCAATCCCTTTGTGTTCTTTTGGTCTGGCAACCTTTTAATATGGAAGCTTTAGGACCTTCTAAAACCTCCATCTTTTATATTCTTTTTTTTTTCTTTTTTTTTGTATTTTTCTGAAGTTGAAAATGGGGAGGCAGTCCTACAGACTCCTGTATGCGCCTGACCAGGATCCACCGGCATGCCCACCAGGGGGCGATGCTCTGCCTAGCTGGGGCGTCGCTCTGTTGCAACCAGAGCCATTCTAGTACCTGAGGCAGAGGCCATAGAGCCATCCTCAGCGCCTGGACCAACCTTGCTCCAAAGGAGCCTTGGCTGCAGGAGGGGAAGAGAGAGACAAAGAGGAAGGAGAGGGTGAGGGGTGGAGAAGCAGATGGGTGCCTCTCCTGTGTGCCCTGGCCAGGAATCGAACCCGGGACTCCTGCACGCCAGGCTGATGCTCTACCACTGAGCCAACTGGCCAGGGCTAAAGCCTCCATCTTTTAAAACACTACACTCATATATCTTAAAATTCCAGAAAAATTAACAGCACATAACAATAAGCAACAGAAACATATCAATATTAAATCCAGCCTGACCAGGCGGTGGCGCAGTGGATAGAGAGTCGGACTGGGATGAGGAGGACCCATGTTTGAGACCCCGCGGTCACTAGCTTGAGCGTGGGCTCATCTGGTTTGAGCAAAAGCTCACTAGTTTGGACCCAAGGTCACTGGCTTGAGCCAAGGGTTACTCAGTCTGCTGAAGGCCCACGGTCAAGGCACATATGAGAAAGCAATCGATGAACAACTAAGGTGTCAAAATGAAAAACTGCCTGACCAGGCAGTGATACAGTGGATAGAGCATCGAACTCGGATGCTGAGAACTCAGGTTTGAGACCCTGAGGTCGCCAGTTTGAGCGCAGGCTCATCTGGTTTGAGCAAAAGCTCACCAGCTTGGACCTGAGGTCTCTGCCTCGAGCAAGGGGTTACTAGGTCTGCTGAAGGCCCATGGTCAAGGCACATATGAGAAAGTAATCAATGAACAACTAAGCATTACAACAAAAAACTGATGATTGATGCTTCTCATCTCTCTCCGTTCCTGTCTGTCTGTCCCTATCTCTGATTCTCTGTCTCTGTAAAATAAATAAATAAATAAATAAATAAATAAATAAACAGACAAATAAATAAATAAATAAATAAGAAAAAAGATTAAATCCAATAAATACAACCCTGAGGTCGCCAGTTTGAGCGCAGGCTCACTGGTTTGAGCAAAGCTCACCAGCTTGGATCCAAGGTCGCTGGCTCGAGCAAGGGGTCACTCCGTCTGCTGTAGCCCCATGGTCAAGGCACATATGAGGAAGCAATCAATGAACAACTAAGGTGCCACAACGAAGAATTGATGCTTCTCATCTCTCTCCATTCCTGACTGCCTGTCCCTATCTGTCACTCTCTCTGTCTTTCTCTGTCCCTGTCATAAAAATATTAAATTAAATTAAATTAAATTAAAATTTATAAACCAAACAGAAATAGAACAGATTAAACAGAAACTGACAAATATTGAAGACAATATAAGAACATCCAAATTAAGGATAATGAGAAATCTATACTCTCATTGTTGGGAGAAATCCCAACTCTATTGATAACATAATTTTTTTTTTGTATTTTTGTTTGTTTCTTTTTACAGGGACAGAGAGAGAGTCAGAGAGAGGGATAGACAGGGACAGACAGACAGACAGGAACGGAGAGAGATGAGAAGCATCAATTATCAGTTTTTCATTGCGAGACCTTAGTTGTTCATTGATTACTTTCTCATATGTGCCTTGACCACGGGCCTTCAGCAGACCGAGTAACCCCTTGCTTGAGCCAGCGACCCTGGGTCCAAGCTGGTGAGCTTTTGCTCAAACCAGATGAGCCCGCGCTCAAGCTGGCGACTTTGGGGTCTCAAACCTGTGTCCTCTGCATCCCAGTCTGACACTCTATCCAGTGCACCACCCCCTGGTGAGGCGAAAACAAATGTTAATTTTTTTTTAACTTTTTAGCTTAATTTAAACTAAAAAAGATGAAAATTCATTCAATGCTATTGCAATTGTTTCACTAATCTTCCTTTCCAGAAAAGATATCCTCTGGCTTAGTTACAAAAACAAACAAGAAAAAAACCCCACTTAGGCTTAAAAGAGTAATACAGATCAGCACATCTTGGACCGTCAGGATCTCCTTATATCTTGGACTGATCCAGATTTTACGGATCCTATACCTTACAGACTTTGGTTAGCCCCCATTAAGAAAAAAATTATAAAAACCTCTTATTTTTGTAAATTTTACAAAAACATATGGCAATTCACCCCGGCTGGGTAGCTCAGTTGGTTAGAACATTGTCCTGATATGCCAAAGTTGTGGGTTGAGTCCCATGTCAGGACACATACAATAATCAACTAATGAATGCATAAATAAGTGGAAGAACAAATTGATGTTTCTCTCTCTTTCTCCCTTCTGCTTTCTCTCTCTCTCAAATCAAAAAAGAAGAAAAAAGTGCTGTTCACCTACTTTAGTCTTATGGAAAATCCACTTCTGCTCATACCTACTTCTAATACCAGGATAGGCTATCTTCTAGGTGTTTTTTTTTTTTTTTTTTTTTTTTTTTTTGTATTTTTCTGAAGCTGGAAACGGGAAGAGACAGTCAGACAGACTCCCGCATGCGCCCAACCAGGAACCACCCTGCACGCCCACCAGGGGCGACGCTCTGCCCACCAGGGGGCGATGCTCTGCCCCTCCGGGGCTTCGCTCTGCTGCGACCAGAGCCACTCTAGCACCTGGGGCAGAGGCCAAGGAGCCATCCCCAGCGCCCAGGCCATCTTTGCTCCAATGGAGCCTTGGCTGCGGGAGGGGAAGAGAGAGACAGAGAGGAAGGAGGGGGGGGGGGGTGGAGAAGCAAATGGGCGCTTCTCCTATGTGCCCTGGCCGGGAATCGAACCCGGTCCCCCGCATGCCAGGCTGATGCTCTACCGCTGAGCCAACCGGCCAGGGCCTATAGTTTATTTATTCAAATTTTGAACATCTTGGTTGCTTCCAACTTTTGACAATTATGAATAAAGCTGCTATAAACATCCATGTGCAGGTTTTTTTTGAATGAACATAAATTTTAACTCCTTTGGTTAAATACCAAGGAGTATAATTGCTGGGTTGTGTGGTAAGAGTATGTTTAGTTTTGTAAGAACTGCCAGATTGTCTTCCAAAGTGGCTGTACCATTTGGCATTCCCACCAGCACCAGCATTTGGGGTTGTCGGCATCCTAGGTAGCTGATAGAAATGTAAAATGATATAACCACTTTGGAAACATTTAGCAGTTGCTTAAAATGTTAAGGATATGTCTACCATATAAACTATCGATTCCATTTTTCAGTAGCCCAAATAAATGAAAGTACATGTCTATACAAAGACTTATATCAAAATTTCATAGCAGCTTTCTTTGTAATAGCTAAAAACTGAAGCAATTCATCCACCCATAAACAGGTGAATGCAGAAACAAAATGTGGTCTAGTCATACAGTGGAATACTACTCAGCCATGAAAAAGAAATGAACTGCTGAGAAACAAGCAACAATGAAGAATCTCAGAAATATTAAACTGAGTGAGATAATCCAGACAAAAAGAGTACACAATATACAATCCATTTCCATAAAATTCTAGAAAATGCAAACTAATCTATAGTGACCGAAAGCAGATCAGTGGTTGTTTGGAAAAGAGGATGGGAAGTGGGGAGGAGTAGAATTGATAACACTGAATCACATAATTCAAATTTGCTAAGAGAGTAGAACTTACATGTTTTCATCCCTCCCCCAAAAAGATAAATATGTGAGGCGATAAATGTGTTCATTAACTAGATGCAAGGAAGCCTTTCACAGGTCACATATATGAAATCATCAAGATTTATATTTTAAATATCTTACACTTCTGTCAATTAAAATTCAAAACCGGAGAAGAAAAAATAAAGACTAGGGCATGAAGCCCTGGCCGGTTGGCTCAGCGGTAGAGCGTCAGCCTAGCGTGCGGAGGACCCGGGTTCGATTCCTGGCCAGGGCACACAGGAGAAGCGCCCATTTGCTTCTCCACCCCTCCGCCGCGCTTTCCTCTCTGTCTCTCTCTCTTCCCCTCCCGCAGCCGAGGCTCCATTGGAGCAAAAATGGCCCGGGCGCTGGGGATGGCTCTGTGGCCTCTGCCTCAGGCGCTAGAGTGGCTCTGGTCGCAACATGGCGACGCCCAGGATGGGCAGAGCATCGTCCCCTGGTGGGCAGAGCTTCGCCCCTGGTGGGCGTGCCGGGTGGATCCCGGTCGGGCGCATGCAGGAGTCTGACTGTCTCTCCCTGTTTCCAGCTTCAGAAAAATGAAAAAAAAAAAAAAAAGACTAGGGCATGTCTGATGAGGAAGAGATAGCCATGACTGGTGGGAAGCACACCAATAGAACACTCTCTCAGGAACCCACCCGGCTGGTGCTTAGGGAACTGAGGTTGCTAAACATAGAAACAATGGTCAGGCAAGTAGCTGTTTATAACCAGAGGTGAGTGTAATCTCATCCTTCCGCCCCTAGCGCAGTAGCACAGGTATGAGCAGTTGGGTGGGAACATTCTGTGTGTGACTTCTTGCTCGTTTTAAAAATATATAAAACATATCTTCAGGATTCCAGAGAAAAACAAAATCCCAGAGTTTCCTGGTGGGCTGGCTTGTGGACAAGCTCATGTGGTTACATTCCCGTAGGACTTTAGCGAATGTCTGTCTCTCGTCTTTCTGACTTGCCCTCCAATTCCCCAAACTAAGGCATTCTTTTCTCTCCATCTTGTCCTTTAGCACATTACCATTGCTGACACAGAATTACTTTATCTTATTTCCTCTTTTTTAAAAGATTTTATTTATTGATTTTTACAGAGAGAGGAAGTGGGGGGGGGGGACCGAGAAGTATGAACTCATAGTTGCTTTAGTTGTTCATTGCTTGCTTGTCATATGTGCCTTGACCAGGCAAGCTCAGGGTTTCTATCCAGTGACCTCAGCATTCTAGGTCAATGTTCTATCCACTGTGCAACCACAAGTCAGGCTAGAATCTGATGTGGGAGATTTGACCACTCAAGTGAAAGAGTCCAAAGTGTTAAAATCTGAGATTATACAACATCTGAATAAGATTACAAGATTTGTTGGAGTTACATGTTTAAAGCTATATATACCGGCCCTGGCCGGTTGACTCAGCAGTGGAGCGTCAGCCTGGCGTGCGGGGGACCCGGGTTCGATTCTCGGCCAGGGCACACAGGAGACGCGCCCATTTGCTTCTCCACCCCCACCCCCTCCTTCCTGTCTCTCTCTTCCCCTCCCTCAGCCAAGGCTTGCCTGGGCGCTGGGGATGGCTCCTTGGCCTCTGCCCCAGGCGCTAGAGTGGCTCTGGTTGCCGCAGAGTGACGCCCCAGAGGGGCAGAGGGTGGCCCCTGGTGGGCGTGCCGGATGGATCCCGGTCAGGAGCATGCGGGAGTCTGTCTCACTGTCTCTCCCCGTTTCCAGCTTCAGAAAAATACAAAAAAAAAAAAAAAGCTATATATACCATGTGTAATGAGTTCCATTGTGATTCCAAAAAGATATGTTGAGCCCGACCAAGTGGTGGCACAGTGGATAGAGCATCAAACTGGAAAGCGGAGGACCCAGGTTCAAGACCCCGAGATCACCAGCTTGAGCATGAGCTCATCTGGTTTGAGCAAGGCTTACCAGCTTGAACCCAAGGTCACTGGCTCGAGCAAGGGATCACTTGGTCTGCTGTAGCCCCCCCTTCAAGGAACATATGAGAAAGCAATCAATGAAAAGCGCCACAAGGAAGAATTGATGCTTCTCATCTCTCTCCATTCCTGTCTGTCTGTCCCTCTCTCTGACTCTCTCCATCTCTGTCACAATAAAAAAAAATGGAAAAAAAGAGCTTTAAAAACAAACAAACAAAAAACCCAAAAAATATATGTTGAAATCTTAACCCCTCCCCCCATACCTTAGAATGTGACCTTATTTGGAAATAGGGTTATTGCCAATGTAATTTGTTAAGATGAAGTCATACTAGAGTAGGGTGGGCTCTCTATCCAATATGACCAGTGTCCTTATAAGAAGAGAAAAGGCACAGACACACAGGGAGTGCACCATGGAAGCACAGAGGTAGAGATTGAAGTGATGTGTCTACAAGCTAAGGAATACTTGGGATTGTTGACAATCCTAGAAACTTAAAAAAAAAAAGTCTTGGAACACATTGTTCCAATGAGCCCCCAAGGAGGCACCAATCCTCCTGACACCTTAAGTTTGGACTTCTGCCTCCTGAACTGTGAGAGAATACATTTCTGTTTTAAGCTTCCTAGTTTATGGTACTTTGTTATAGCATCCTTAAGAAACGAATACATCCATAGAAGTGGCACCCAATACCAGAAGGTGTGGATTAGGATATCAAAATTTAGCATAGGGGCCTTGGTAGCTCCTGCTACCTCAATAATGCATTGTGCAGACCCAATTACTTGGAAATCAGATAATCCTGTATGGGTAGACCAATGGCCCCTTCTCAGGAGAAACTTAGGGCAGCTGCTCAATTGGTACAAGAGCAGCTACAGCTTGGGCACATTGAACCATCTAATAGCCCATGGAATACACTTCCATATTTTGATCTTGTTGCCTCCTGGATTATCAAGGGGCATAGGCGACCCTTACAGCTTATAGGTTTTGAGCCTTAAAATTATTGTTGTTCCTTTTTTTAAAGGATCAACAACAATGGCTCTGGGAAACTTCCACTAAATGGCAAATCACTCTTGCAAATCAATGGATAACTTTATACTGAAACTGTCAACTTAAAATCAGCTCAAAGACTAGAATTATATGCCATTATCATGGCTTTTCAGCATTTGCCATATTCCTCCTTTAATCTATATACAGACAGCAAATATTTACTTATGGTGTTTCCACTATAAAGACTGCTGTATTAGGGACAAATGCTGATGAACTATTTCAGCAGTTCTTCCTTCTTCAAAGACATGTATGTCAACATAGAGCTCCATGTTTTATAGGACATACTCGAGCTCACTCCATGCTCCCTGGAGCTTTAGCACAAGGGAATGCCCTTGTTGATCAAGCTACCCAAAAGAAAATTATTTGGAGCAACCATGACAGATCGAGCAATTCAGTCTCATACTATTCATCACCAGAACGCTGCAGCCCTGTATAAACAGTTTCAACTTTCTCAGGAAGCAGCACGGCAGATTAGTAAATCCTGTCTAAGGGGTCCTAAACTATATACAATCTGTCCCTTCATTTGGAGTTAACCCTCAAGGTCCCCTACCAGGACAACTTTGGCAAATGGATGTTACTCATATACCTTCATTTGGCAAACAGTCCTATGTCCACGTTACAGTGGATACATATTCTGGATTTATAGTAACCTCTGTCAGAATAGGAGAGGCTGCTCATTGTCTGTATGCATTGTTCTATTATTGGATTTCCTAAACTGGTTAAACCAGCAGTTCTCAACCTGTGGGTCACGTCCCCAGGCTTTAGGTGACCCCTGTGTTTTGGTCGTTTGACCCCTGCCGGGGTCACGACCCACAGGTTGAGAACCGCTGGGTTAAACTGACAATGCTCCTGCATATGTAGCAAAAGCATTTACTGTATTTTGTCAAACCTTCTGAATTATGTGTATTTCTTACAATCTTTAAAGTCAAGGTATTATTAAAGTGTACCCAGCAAATATTTTAAAGTCAATTTAAAAAAATTTAAAAGGGGGAGTCATATCCTGGAACTCCTATGAGTCTACCATATCATGCTTTTTACTTAAAAAATTTTAAATTTCTTTTGAATGCTCATGAACAGGAGACACCAAATCTTTTTCTTCTGCAAACTTCTACCCTCTTTTATTTGATCCAGCTAATAACACTGTTTTGTCTTTTTCCAAATAGCTCCAGATATATGGAAAAGGTTTATATAGGTGGATGGGGATCCTCAAACCCCTCAGCGAGATCTTCTGAGAATGGCTTTTAAGATACCAAGAGGCAGAAAAAGCCCAATAGAGATCAGGTGAACTACCAGCTTTTAGGATATGCCTTTAAAGGCTCCAATGCCCCAAAGGGGTCTCATAGGATATCATCTGGGTCCTGCTCAATAGTGGAAAGGAAGGTCATTGAGCTAAAGCCTGCCAGACTTACATGCCTCTGCTGTGAGGAAACAGGGACATTGGAAGGTAGGCTTCCCCCTTGCTCCTCTAAGGAAGGGTTCAGTCTCTTCCAGCCCTGCTCCAGCCACCTATGACCTAACCTTGCCCAGAATGCTGGGGTTTGCCACTGAAGGCTGAAGGTGCCCAGGGCTGTCGGCCCCATCTATGACACTGTGGACAAGCCTAGGGTATTTCTTCCAAGAAGCAGGTAAACTGATCTCATTTGCACAAGGGCCACTTAACTATGTCTTGCCTGAATAGTCAGATTTTTTATTCTTCCCTCAAAGATCTCTGTTGTGGGTGTTGATAGTCCTATTTTCTGCTGCTTTGTTTAATATATAGTGTTTCCTTTATTCCTCCTACCTCGATGCCCCACTCATATTTCAGGCTGGGACCTACTCCTAATTTAGAGCTCTCTTTCCCCCTTTTGCCAACTTCTATTATGAATCTACCTTTGCCACCCAGCTTAGTGTATTCCAAGGTTCTCTTTACCATGCCACAGTCACAGAGCTCCAGGGAAAAGCAACCTGATCTCATCTCTCCAGGCAGAGGAGAACAGAAGTTTCACCTCCACACATGCTGCAGATGGCTTTTCCAGTCTACCTGAATCATTACCAACTAGAAGCAGCGGTCATTGGGACTTGGACATGAGCTGCAAAGTATAGAATGTGACAACAATTCCAGTGCCATGCGGACTTTTCCTGGATGTGGACTTTCCCTGGACTCCTGCTCCTTGTGACAGCTCCTAACAGACTGAACTGGGGTTGGGTTGCATTTTCAGGGATTTGGCATGGTGTTGGGGCCAACTTGGACTTGATGAACATGTTAAGGACACTACTCTTTTATGGGTTCTTGCTGTATTGGTCAAGAGTTTGCTTAAAGGCTTTAATCACTGTAAAAAAAAAAAAAAAAAAGAAGACTGGATAAAGAAGATGTGGCACATATACACCATGGTATACTATTCAGCCATAAGAAATATGAATCAGATCATTTACAACAAAATGATGGGATCTTGATAACATTATATGGAGTGAAATAAGTAAATCAGAAAAAAACAAGAACTGCAGGATTCCATACATTGGTGGGACATAAAAACGAGACTAAGAGATATGGACAAGAGTGTGGTGGTTACAGGGGGGGGGGAGGGAAAGAAGGAGAGGGGGAGGGGAAGGGCACAAAGAAAACTATTCAATAGATAGAGGTGACGGAGGACAATCTGACTTTGGGTGATGGGTATGCAACATAATTGATTGATAAGATAACCTGGACATGTTTTCTTTGAATATATGTACCCTGATTTATTGATGTCATCCCATTAAAATTAATAAAAATTTATTTATATAAAAAAAGAAATGAATACATGTTATCTTTCTATATCAATCTTTCTTTCTCAGTCTTGGCACAATTCTTCCACTCTTAAGCATCCTTGAAAAACTAATCAAAATGGAACAGTAAACTAAAAAGGCATGGGTCAAACAGGACCATTGGGTTACTAATGACTTCCTGTCTAGGCTTTCTCCACAAAGAGAGAGAATTCTGAGTAGAGGACATATACTGTGAAAGAGGATCATAACCAAAGTTGTTTATAAACATTAAACAGCCAAGTATTACTATTTTTAAAGTTGATGTAGTCCTTTTTGGTTGTACAAAGAATTTGGCCCCTTCCATCTCCTATTATAAGACTTCTGAACTCTTTAAGTCATCTGTTTTAGAAAGGATTTTTCTATCCCCTGCTATCTGGTTTTAAAAAAACAAAACAAACAAATAAACAAACAAGAAACATGGAATATTCAGGATACACTGAGAAGTGTAACTTGATAGAGGTACTATTTCCTCTCTCATTGTCCCTTTCATCCAAATTCCCAGGGTAGGAAACATGGGATTGGCTCAACTGGGGTGAGTACCAACTTAATTTGTTTTGGGGGTAGGACAGAATGCTCCCCTGTGGTATAAAATCTACTGAAGGGCCCCCATTGGAGGTAAGGTAGCCCATAAAAGCAGTCAATATGAGCTGGGTAGACACCCCAAAAGTGTTCTATTTATGCTATTATTTATACTGATTTAATAAATATCCTTGTATATACATCCTAATAAACATTATCTGATTAATTCCTTAGGATAAATTTCTAAAGGTGAAGTTATTGGATCAAAATATATTCATATGAATAAAGTTTTAAATTCATGTTATCAAATTGCTTTCCAAAGATCGAATTAGTTCACATTTTTACCAGAGTATATAAAAGGACCATTTGATTAAATGAAACACATTTATCAATATTGGATCTCATTTTCTGTGACCTTTGCTAATTTGATAAATAATAGTGGTATCTCATTATTTTCATCTGTCTTTTATAGTCAGTAAAACTAAATTTTTCATCTGCTTTTATTATTATTTTATTTCTTCATTGTAGCAGAGCTTATTCATATGATTAGTTATTTTTAAGTAGGGCTTTTTTCTCATCCTAATGGTTTATAATAACTCTTTACATATTAAAGAAATTAATTTTTAACACATATATTGAAAATATTTCTATTAATATATTTTCAAAAATACTTGCTTATTGATTTTAGCCAGACAGGAAGAGAGAGAGAGAGAGAGACAGGAACATCGATCTGTTCCTGTCTGTGCCCTGACTGGGGATTGAGCAGGCAGGCAACGTCTGCGCTTTGGGCTGATGCTCCAGTCAATGGAGCTACCTGGCCAGGGCTCTATTAATATATATTTTTTTCAAATGATATATATTTTTAAGATTTTATTTATTCATTTCTTAGAGAGAGGAGAGAGAAAGAGAGAGAGAGAAAGAGAGAGAAGGGGGGAGGAGCAGAAAGCATCAACTCCCATCTATGCCTTGATCAGGCAAGCCTGGGGTTTTGAACCAGCGACCTTAGTGTTCCAGATTGATGCTTTTACCCACTGCGCCACCACAGGTCAGGCTCTATTAATATTTTTATTTTTTTTATAAAGTGGGGATTTTGGGGGGGGGGTTCTTGGTTAAATCTAAAAGGATTCTTTTTTTTTTTTTTTTTTTTTTTTTTACAGAGGCAGAGATAGACAGGGACAGAGAGAGATGAGAAGCATCAATCATTAGTTTTTCGCTCCACATTGCGACTTCTTAGTTGTTCATTGATTGCTTTCTCATATGTGCCTTGACCACGGGCCTATCACAGCAGACCAAGAAACCCCTTGCTCTAGCCAGTAACCTTGGGTCCAAGCTGGTGAGCTTTTTTTTTTGCTCAAGCCAGATGAGCCCGCGCTCAAGCTGGCGACTTCGGTGTCTCGAACCTGGGTCCTTCTGCATCCCAGTCTGATGCTCTATCCACTGCGCCACGACCTGGTCAGGCTCTAAAAGGATTCTTTAACCTAAATATTGTTATCAGATCACTTTTATAATAGATTTAAAAATACTTTAGCCTGACCAGGTGGTGGCGCAGTGGATAGAGCATCGGACTGGGATGCAGATGACCCAGATTTGAGACCCTGAGGTCGCCAGCTTGAGCACGGGCTCATCTGGCTTGAGCAAAAAGCTCACCAGCTTGGACCCAAGGTCGCTGGCTCAAGCAAGGGGTTACTCGGTCTGCTGAAGGCCTGCTGTCAAGGCACGTATAAGAAAGCAATCAATGAACAACTAAGGCAGGCGTCGGGAACCTTTTTGGCTCAGAGAGCCATGAATGCCACATATTTTAAAGTGTAATTCCGTGAGAGCCATACAACGACCCGTCTAAGTTACGCATTATCCAATAATAATTTGATGTTGTCCTGGAGGACAGCTGTGATTGGCTCCAGCCACTCGCAACCATGAACATGAGTGGTAGGAAATGAGTGGATTGTAATACATGAGAATGTTTTATATATAATATATATTATATATATATTTATATATAATATATATAATATATTATATATAAAATATATATTTATATATAAATATATGTTATATATTATATATAAAATATATATATATATATTTTTTTTTACAGAGACAGAGAGTGAGTCAGAGAGAGGGATAAACAGGGATAGACAGAAACAGAGAGAGATGAGAAGCATCAATCATTAGTTTTTCATTGCACGTTGCAACACCTTGTTGCATTGATTGCTTTCTCATATGTGCCTTGCTGGAGCCAGCGACCGCACTCAAGCTGGCAACCTCGGGGTCTCGAACCTGGGTCCTCTGCATCCTAGTCTGACGCTCTATCCATTGTGCCACTGCCTGGTCAGGCAATGTTTTATATTTTTAACGTTATTATTATTTTTTATTAAAGATTTGTCTGCGAGCCAGATGCAGCCATCAAAAGAGCCACATCTGGCTCACGAGCCATAGGTTCCCAATCCCTGATAAGGTGTCGCAACAAAAAAAACTGATGATTGATGCTTCTCATCTCTCTCTGTTCCTGTCTGTCTGTCCCTAACTATCCTCTCTCTGACTCTCTCTCTGTCCCTGTAAATAATAATAATAATAAATAAAAATTAAAAAATAAAATACTTTAGAGAACAATAGATTAAATATTAACAATTGAATCTTGAATACTTAATGAGAATGAAGTGCCAAGCAAATTCAGTCATAGCAGCCTCTGTAATACTAAGTAGCTATCTAATTTCATCCTCTTACTCCCATAGGGTCAGCCTTTGTTTCTTCTTACCTGGACGTCTGCAAGTGGCCCTAAACTGTCTCTACCTCTGATCTCATCTAAGCCACCTTTCATCACAGCCCCCCCCTCAAAAAAATTCTTCTGATATACAAATTTTATGTCCTATATCTGCTTAATCCCCTTGGATGGTGTCCAACTGCCTGCATCATGAAAGTCAAGCTCCTTAGCACATGGCCCTTCCCCATCTGCATCCTACCTGATTGCTTCTCTGGCCTTCCTTCTATCTTCATGTCATACGTATTCCAGCCATAATGGGCTAATTATAACTCTTCAAATGTACCCTGTTGCTTCACAGTTACATTTGTAAAACCTTAAGTTATTCCTTCTATGTGGAACCTCCTTCTTCTCTATCACTACTAATAACTCTTTTTTAAAATAAATTTTTATTAATTTTAATGGGGTGACATCAATAAATCAGGGTACATATGTTCAAAGAAAACCTCTCCAGGTTATCTTGTCATTCAATTATGTTGCATACCCATCAACCAAAGTCAGATTGTCCTCCATCACTTTCTATCTGGTTTTCCTTGTGCTCCTCCACCTCTCCCTCTCTCTCCCTCTCTCCCCCCCATAACCACCACACTCTTGTCCATGTCTCTTAGTCTCAATTTTATGTCCCACCCATGTATGGAATCATACAGTTCTTGGTTTTTTTTGATTTACTTATTTCACTTCATATAATGTTATCAAGATCCATCCACTTTGTTGTTAATGATCTGATGTCATCATTTCTTATGGCTGAGTAGTATTCCATAGTGTATATGTACCACATCTTCTTTATCCAGTCATCTATTGAAGGGCTTTTTGGTTGTTTCCATGTCTTGGCCACTGTGAACAATGCTGCAATGAACATGGGGCTACATGTGTCTTTTTTTTTAAATTTATTTATTTATTCATTTTTTTAGAGAGGTGAGGGAGAGACAGAGAGAGAGAAGGGGGGAGGAGCTGGAAGCATCAACTCCCATATGTGTCCTGACCAGGCCAGCCCAGGGTTTTGAACCGGCGACCTCAGCATTTCCAGGTCGACGCTTTATCCACTGCACCACCACAGGTCAGGCGGGGCTACATGTGTCTTTACGTATCAATGTCTCTAAGTTTTGGGGGTATATACCCAGTAGAGGGATTGCTGGGTCATATGGTAGCTCCATTTTCAGTTTTTTGAGGAACAACCATACTTTCTTCCATAATGGTTGTATACTTTACATTCCCACCAACAGTGAATGAGGGTTCCTTTTTCTCCACAGCCTTTCCAACACTTGCTATTACCTATCTTGTTGATAATAGCTAATCTAACAGGTGTGAGGTGGTATCTCATTGTAGTTTTGATTTGCATTTCTCTGATAACTAATAAAGATGAGCATCTTTTCATATATCTGTTGGCCATTCGTATTTCTTCCTGGGAGAAGTGTCTGTTCATGTCCTCTCCCTTTTTTTTTTTTTTTTTTTTTTCTGAAGCTGGAAACGAGGAGAGACAGTCAGACAGACTCCCGCATGCGCCCGACTGGGATCCACCTGGCATGCCCACCAGGGGCAATGCTCTGCCCACCAGGGGGCGATGCTCTGCCCCTCCGGGGTGTCGCTCTGCCGCGACCAGAGCCACTCTAGTGCCTGGGGCAGAGGCCAAGGAGCCATCCCCAGCGCCTGGGTCATCTTTGCTCCAATGGAGCCTTGGCTGCGGGAGGGGAAGAGAGGGACAGAGAGGAAGGGGGGGGGATGGAGAAGCAAATGGGCGCTTCTCCCATGTGCCCTGGCCAGGAATCGAATCCGGGTCCCCCGCACGCCAGGCCGACGCTCTACCGCTGAGCCAACCGGCCAGGGCCCCTCTCCCCATTTTTTTATTTGATTGTTTGTTGTTGAGTTTTATGAGTTCTCTGTATATTTTGGATATTAGGCCCTTATCTGAACGGTTGTTTGAAAATATCATTTCCCATTTAGTTGGCTGTTTATTTTGTTGTCAGTTTCTCTTGCTGAGCAAAAACTTCTTAGTCTGATGTAGTCCCATTCATTTATCTTTGCCTTCACTTCTCTTGCCTTTGGACTCAAATTCATAAAATGCTCTTTAAAACCAAGGTCCATGAGTTTAGTACTTATGTTTTCTTCTATATACTTTATTGTTTCAGGTCTTATATTTAGGTCTTTGATTCATTTTGAATTAATTTTAGTACAAGGGGACAAACTGTAGTCAAGTTTCATTCTTTTACATGTGGCTTTCCAGTTTTTCCAGCACCATTTGTTTAAGAGGCTTTCTTTTCTCCATTGTGTGTTGTTGTCCCCTTTATCAAAAATTATTTGACCATATATATGGGGTTTTATTTCTGGACTTTCTATTCTGTTGCATTGGTCTGAGTGACTATTTTTCTGCCAGTACCATGCTGTTTTGATTGTCGTGGCCCTATAATATAATTTGAAGTCAGGTATTGTAATGCCCCCAGCTTCATTCTTTTCCTTAGGATTGCTTTGGCTATTCGGCGTTTTTTATACTTCCATATAAATCTGATAATTTTTTGTTCCATTTCTTTAAAAAATGTCATTGGAATTTTGATGGGAATTGCATTAAATTTGTATATTGCTTTGGGTAATATGGTCATTTTGATTATATTTATTCTTCCTATTCAAGAACAAGGAATATTTTTCCATTTCATTGTATCTTTTTCGATTTCCCTTAACAATGCTTTGTAGTTTTCGTTATATAGGTCCTTTACAGTCTTTGTTATGTTTATTCCTAGGTATTTTTTTGTTGTTGCAATTGTGAAGGGGATTATTTTTTGAGTTTGTTTTCTAATGTTTCGTTCTTGGCATATAGAAAGGCTATGGACTTTTGTATATTAATTTTGTATCCTATGACCTTACTGTATTGGTTTATTGTTTCTAGTAATCTTTTTGTGGAATCTTTGGGGTTTTCAAAGTATAGGATCATATCATCTGCAAAAAGTGAAACCTTTACTTCTTCTTTTCTGATATGGATGCCTTTTATTTCTTTATCTTGTCTGATTACTCAGGCTAGAACTTCTAGCACCACATTAAATAAGAGTGGAGATAGTGGACAACCCTGTCTTGTTCCTGATTTAAGGGGGAAAGTCCTCAGTTTTATGCCATTTAATATGATGTTAGCTGATGGTTTATCATATAAGGCCTTTATCATGTTGAGATATTTTCCTTCTATACCCATTTTGTTGAGTGTCTTAAACATAAAGTTGTGCTGTATTTTATCGAATGCCTTTTCTGCATCTATTGATAAGATCATGTGATTTTATTCTTTGTTTTGTTGATATGGTGTGTTATGTTAACCATTTTACATATGTTGAACCATCCTTGAGATTCTGGGATGAATCCCACTTGATCATGATGTATTATTATTATTATTTTTTTTAATTTTTAAAGATTTTATTTATTCATTATAGACAGGAGAGAGAGAGAGAGAGAGAGAGAGAGAGAGAGAGAGAAGGAGGGAGGAGCAGGAAGCATCAACTCCCATATGTGCCTTGACCAGGCAAGCCCAGGGTTTTGAACTGGCAACCTCAGCATTTCCAGGTTGACGCTTTATCCACTGCACCACCACAGGTCAGGCCATGATGTATTATTTTTAAAATATGTTGTTGTATTCGATTTGCTAGTATTTTGTTTAGTATTTTAACATCTGTATTCATTAGAGATATTAGTCTGTAGTTTTCTTTTTTTGTGCTGTCCTTGCCAGGTTTCAGTATGAGGGTTATGTTGACCTCATAAAATGTGTTTGGAAGTATTGCTTCTTCTTCAATTTTTTGGAAGACTTTGAGTAGAATAGGAACCAAGTCTTCTTTGAATGTTTGATAGAATTCACTAGTGTAGCCATCTGGGCCTGGACTTTTATTTTTGGGGAGGTTTTTAATAGTTTTTTTCTATTTCCTCCCTGCTAATTGGTCTGTTGGCTTTCTGCTTCTTCATGACTCGGTCTAGGAAGGTTGTATTGTTCTAGGAATTTATCCATTTCTTCTAGATTGTTGAATTTGGTGGCATATAGTTTTTCATAGTATTCTACAATAATTCTTAGTATATCTATGATGTCTGTGGTGATTTCTCCTCTTTCATTTTGGATTTTGTTTATATGAGTCCTTTCTCTTTTTTCCTTGGTGAGTCTTACCAAGGGTTTGTCAATTTTGTTGATCTTTTCAAAGAACCAGCTCCTTGTTTTATTAATTTTTCCTATAGTTTTTCTGTTCTCTATTTCATTTATTTCTGCTCTGATTTTTATTATTTCCTTTCTTCAGCTGGTTTTGGGTTGTCTTTGTTCTTCTTTTTCTAGTTCCTTAAGGTGTGAAGTTAAGAGGTTCACTTGGGCTCTCTCTTGTTTGTTCATATAGACCTGAAGTGATATGAACTTCCCTCTTATTACTGCTTTAGCTGCATCCCAGAGATTCTGATATGTTGTATTGTTATTTTCATTTGTCTGTATATATCTTTTGATCTCTGAGCTTATTTCTTCTTTGACCCACTCATTTTTTTAAAGTATGTTGTTTAGTTTCCACATTTTTGTGGGTTTTTTTTTACCTCTTTTTTGCAGTTGAATTCTAGTTTCAAGGCTTTATGATCAGAAAATATGCTTGGTACAATTTCAATTTTTCTGAATTTGCTGATGTTATTTTTGTGGACCAATATATGGTCAATTCTTGAGAATATTCCATGTACACTAGAGAAAAATTTAAACTCTGTCACTTTGGGATGAAATGTCCTATAGATGTCTATCATATCCAATTGCTCTAGTGTTTCATTTAAGGCCAATATATCTTTATTGATTTTCTGTTTGGATGAACGATCTAGAGCCGTCAGCAATGTATTGAGGTCTCCAAGTATGACATTTTTGTCAGTTTTTGTTTTTAGGTCAATCAGTGGTTGTCATATATTTTGGTGCTCCTTGGTTTGGTGTATATATATTAAGAATTGTTATGTCTTCTTGATTCAGTGTCCCCTTAATCATTATGAAATGACCATTTTTGTCCCTGATTACTTTTGCTGTCTTGTAGTCAGCATTATTAGATATGAGTATTGCTACACCTGCTTTTTTTTGGATGTTATTTGCTTGGAGTATTGTTTTCCAGCCTTTCACTTTGAATTTGTTTTTATTCTTTTTTTTTGAATTAACTTTATTTTCCCTACCATGTTTTTATTCTTGTTGCTTAGATGTGTTTCTTGTAGGCAGCATACAGTTGGATTTTCTTTTTTAATCCATTCTGCTACTCTGTGTCTTTTTATTGGTGAGTTTAATCCATTTACATTTAGTGTAATTATTGACACTTGAGGGTTCCCTATTGCCATTTTATAAATTGCTTTCTGTTAGTTTTGTATCTTGTTTGATTCTTCTCTTTTGTTTTTCTATCATTTGTTACTACTGATAATTCTTATTTGTTCTTTTTCGTTTTCAACCATGTCTTTGTATATTCTAAGAAGCCTTCTGCCTCTCTCTCCTGTTCCTATAGGTATACACCTCTCTGCTTTCACAGGGCTCCATGTGTTTCTCTCTTTCAGCACTTTTGAGTGTTTAGTAGTCTGTCTTCTCTATGACCATGACTCAGGGTTTTACACAGGGCTTGACACACCAGAGGCCATTAAGTTTTTGCCAATTAAATATATAGAAAAATAAACATTTCCATATTTTCTCAGGAAAAACTACAACAAAGCCAATATGCCATATTCAAGTTTTAAATAGGAATTAAACAGTATCACAGAGGACATTAATAATAATTTAAAGAGTAGTATCACTTAAAGTGTTCAATATTTGCTTTTCTACCCTGTGCTATAATTTTCACATTTTTAGGTATAAAATAATAATATCAAGCAAACATCTTCTGAAGATAAAATAGGGTAGAAAGAAGATGTAATAATTTGGTTGTAGATGCTTCAGTATATTAGTTGCTAGTGTAAAACTCCAGGAGACCTAAGAACATCATATTTTCAAATATATATAATAATAAAAGTTATTAAATATTATAATAGAATTCATTTTTAGAGGAATATTGCAAATGCAGTTCATTTTTACATGGAACCCTTGATTTGAGGATACAGATAGGAAACTCCAGAACTAAGATTTGAAAAAGATAATAGAAGCTTAAGAAACTTATATAAACTTTAAAGTTCCTAAGAGACTAGATCTTAATTGTTCTCACAATAAAGTTATACACCTTCGACCCTGGCTGGGTAGTTCATTTTTAGAGTGTGTCCCAAATGTGCAGAAGTTGCATGTTTGATCCCTAGCCAGGGCACACACAAGAATCAACCAATGATGGCATGAATGAGTGGAACAAAGACTTTATTTTCTCTCTCTCTGTCTGTCTCTCTTGCTTCCTCTCTCTCCAAAAATCAATTAAAAAAGTTATACATCTTACATATATATAATTTTTATTTGTTAATTATACCTCCATAAAATTGGAAGAAAAAAGAAAGACAGAAGGGCCTAAAAATTGTTTGAGTAGGAGTCAAAACTGCCCAAGATCATCTCACAATAAAGAATCCCAAATAAAGCTCCAAGCTAGAAAATTCCAAGTGGGTAACAAAGTTACTTGGTCAAAATATGCAGGTGACAATCCCTAAATCTAGATTAATAAATAATCTAGATAATGAGTTAATCTAATAAATTCTTTTTCTCCAGTTTAGTTTCAGTGTAGATCTGGTCAGAGGGGTTCTGAAGCAAGAGAAATAAGAACAAAATGAAGAATACAGGCAGGCCATTGTGTCCAGGAAGCCCCGAGGAAAGGTGGCTGCTCAAGTGGAAGATGTGGCCATGTGGGAGTAAGTCAGGGGCCCTTTGAGGACCCCTGCACTGTGCCTGAGGTGACCCTTGCTTTCTACTGGGACAGAAGGGACAGCAACTCAGAGATTTGTGAGCAGGAGGCTTGGGAGCCCTACTGGCGTCACCACCCTAGTTTTAGGGTAATAGGAATTTGGCTGTCTATTGAAATCTCATCCTTCTTTGAAGTTCAAATTCTATCTTCTTCAGAAAACCTTCCCCAAATCGACCTATGTGATTTATAATCAGTTTGTAGCAATTTAACACCTTATTAAATTGAATCCGTATATTATCACCTTACTAGGTTATAAATGTCTTTTGGGCAGAAATCATGTTTTGGGTTTTAAAAATGTCCACAATGCTTAGGGGAGGGTTGAGAATGTAATAGGTGTTCAACAAGTAAGGTTCTGATGGTAAAGCTGAAAGGAAGAAACCATCAGGCTCCTGAAAGTTTCCAAAGCTTCTTTCTAACTTAGAGGAAGAATACCAGAGACAGTTGGGTCCTGTTCCCACATTCTCAAATCAGAGTGCTGAGGTTCATCTAATATATGGTATATTTTTCTCTGAAGAGAGCTATCCTAAATGCAAATTTAGTTTCACAGCCCTCCAAAGGACAACAGGGAAAGCACAGTCCCTTGTAAATCCCCTTGGGGACCAGGCTCTCCTGTCTGCATCCGCGTCTGTGTGTGAGTGTGCATGGTGGGGGAGGTTGTGGTGGGGTGGGAGGGCATTGGCAAGAGGGAGGAGAGAGACTCCACGCAGTGATTATGTGGAAGGGATTTGCTATGTCTCTTTTCCTCCCCCACCCCTCTTTCTTTGTCCTTTTTCTCCGTGTTCCTCTCTTTGTCCCCTTTTCCTCGTCCCTTCTTCTGCATTTGTCTGAGAGGATCCTGGAGTGTTCTTTTGATCGACTCAATCTTTCTCTGGCACTTGAGTCCTGATTGGCTGAAGGACTTAGAGGGGAAAAAAACTTTAATTAAGTAGATAATCTCTTCTTTGGAAGTTTGGCAGCTCCATTTCACCTCCCCTTAGCTCTGTTTGGGATCGCTTACACACCAAGGAAGTTGGGGTTCGAGAAGAATTCCATCCCACTACCACGAAGAGAATACTTCCCCATCTCACCTCTCTGTCTCCCAAGATTTTAGAATTTTCTATCTCTGTTACTCCAGAGGATTATGTTACTTATGGAGCCTTCTGTGTGCATCATTCTTTTCACCTGTGTCCTCCAACTCAGCCATACCTGGTAAGTAATCTGGACCTTGGAATTAGGTAAATGCCTGAAATATATGGGAGAGAGGTCATTTTCATTTCTAGGAACGTAGGATGCTTTGGGATCTCTCCTAGGAAAAAGTGTTCAAGGCAGTAGGGCTCTTCCAAATTTATGGCTGATTTCAGTAAATCTTTAGGCCCTGACTAATAAAAGAATTAAAATATGGGGCTCCTATTTTTCCAAATTGCTATATCATAAATATTCTAAGTGGTTTTGAGGAAAGACAGTAGCCTTTTCTATCAAATCCTGATTTTGGCATTGCAGAGAAGAGGAAGGTGGTTCAAAGCAGGTTCTACTGTGTGTGGAATCTGATCTTTGAGGTGAAGACAAAAATTCAGTGGGATCTTATTTTGCACTGTCTGACTTTAATGTTTTCAGAATATTCTAAGTAACAGCTTATAATATCACTTCTTAGAGGTTAAAAATTAACGTGAGTTACTGGGTTAACAAACATTTGAAATAAAATATTTTAGAAATTTAAACTTTCCTACAAAACTGTTTAATTTATTCAGTTTACAAATATTTCTAAATTGCTCAGAAGGTAAAATAATGTGTGTGAAAGTGCTTTGTAAACTATAAACAATTGCACAAATGATAGATGGTATAATCATCATTCGCACTGAGCTCTGGGAAACCATCTAAAATATCTTTACATAGAGAAGTTAATAAGCAAGTATTCAATAATATACAGGCGCAAGACCTGGGAAAGGCATGTTGCTCGGGTGTTTGGAGTTTCTCCTCAATTAAGATGTAAGCTCAGTCTCTCTCATTATTAGTTCTCATTTTGACCATCTATTTAACCAAGATACGAATCCAATTGCTCCATAAACTGTTGAGGAAGCAAGAATAGGAATTTCTTTGCTGAAATCAGCATCCTGTGCTAATTGACAGTGTATTCTTATCATAAACGAGTATAGCCATCTTTATTAGAGAGTTGATATAAACTGCCAAATTAATACAATGATTTGCCAGTTAATGGCATAATTTGCAAAATTTCTGATTATAAATCAAACCACCAAATAACTGGTTAATTTTTAATTGGTGTTTTAATTAAATACTTCATGTTAAAAAGAAAACCTCTCTTCTCTCTCCCTCATGAGAACAAAAAGACAAAAGGGACAGGAGACTATTTCAGAGCGTTTCCACTGATGTTCATGGTATTCTTCAGCTGATTCAGTATCAGCAAAAGAGAAACACGAGATTCCTTCCCCCAGTCACCAGGGCAGTGTGAAGAATTGTTCTATAAAAAATACCTTTACTGTGTGTTCCTTCCCTGCTGGAGGGGGTCATGTTCATTTCATTCCGATACTGACACAGCCACACTGAAAGGTGGCTGGGTTGCTTGTCTGTCCAAATTCAAGTGTCTGGATTCAAAAAGAAAGAAGAAAAAAGAGATGTGAAAGAAAGTTCTAATTTAAAAACAGGGTTTAAGAACCTCCTTGCTTTGCCTGACTTGGAGGAGAAAAATGTACAAATCTGTATAATGCGATTAGATTTTAATTGCATTTCCCCCATAAGCCCCAATTTGAATTAAATATTTATATTTTACCAAGAGTCTGGTTTTGGTAGCATTTGAAATGTGATTTTTAAATTTACCATCAAATCTTGATTATTCTTATAATGGAACTACCAGGGTTTTGCATAAGGTCATCTTTTCCTTTGTGCCATGCAGAGAAATCTGGCCAATCACAGTCTTTCAGATGTTTCTCTTAGTACTTCATTATCAACCTTTTATGTGAAGACCTCAAAAGCATTTAACAAATAGAGAACCACAATTTCTGCTTGGCTGTTCAATTGTAGGCTTGCCTGAAATTACTGCCTAAAAGAATCCATCAACAGAAATTCCTGAGCTTGGAAAGGAGATGATAAAAATTACATGTGACTACAATATGCAGTTTAACTAGTTATCTCAGTGCAAAATAATTGGGAAAAAAGCATTCTCCACAGTTTAGGGCCCTTCTGAAAGAATTATCTTTAAGTAACTGGAGAAAAATCTTTACTGTGAATTTGTTTTTCTTAATTTTAATGACTCCAGAAAAAAAAAAAGAAGAAGGAAGGAAGGGATGGAGGGAGGGAGGGAGGGAGGGAGGGAGGGAGGGAGGGAGGGAGGGAAAGAAAGAGAGAGAGAAAGAGAAAGAGAAAGAAAGAAAGAAAGAAAGAAAGAAAGAAAGAAAGAAAGAAAGAAAAGAAAGAACCATGATACAACCAAGCAAATGGTGATGGTTATAATGGTGGCTAGAGATGAATCAATGTGACTTTCTACTTCCAATATATTTACTCATCTAGAATGAATGGACCTAGAACATGTTTTTCCTTAACTGTTGCCTTCACTTGACTCCAAATGATGTCTCATAATGACACTGGGTTTTAACCAGTTCTGTCCTTCTCTCTCTCTCTCTCTCTCTCTCACTCATTGCTCAACTCAATCACCGAATCAGAAAGATGCAAGGGACTCAGAAGTTAACTATGGCTCTGCTTGTATTCTTTAACAGAGGTCATTACCTTCATTCTTTTCCAAAGGATTTAAACAGGGTTAGTTTCTTTTCTGTAATAGAGCAAGAATTTATCTGAAATCTGTGTGTTTTAAAGCAGTTTTTTAAAATAAATCATTCTTTGGTTCTCTACATTTATGTTTTTAGAGTAATCTGTCAAAATGGCTCTTGAAATCTCATCTGATAATGACATGTAAAACCCTTGATTAGAAAAAGCTTCAGTTATTGGGGGGAGAGGGGGTGTTTTTGAATCCATAGTCTCATCAAGCATCATCGATAACTAAAATTATTATTCTCAGCATTTATGTGCAAAACTTATCAAATGCATATATATTTAAATTTTTTCATTGACTTTATTTGGGTGACATTGATTAATATAATTACACAGGTTTCAGGTGCACAACTCTACAACACATCATCTGTGTATTGTATTGTGTGTTCACCGTCCCAAGTTGTCTCCCTCCATCAGATGTATATTATGACCAGTCAAACACACACTCATTTAAAAATCATTGAGTTCGTGGTAATTGGTTGTCCTATTAAGTTTTGGTTGAGTTTTCCCCATTAACAGATATAAAAAGAACAAGGGCAATCAAGTGAGAATCCACTGAGCTTTGTCACACTTGATAGGAATTCTCATCCTCACAGAGGCTGGGGATCTCTGAAGTTAGAGAAATAAAGTCAGGTATGAGAAATTGCTTTGGAATCTGCAAAATAATATACCAATAAAAGATTCACATTCCTAATAGCTTCCCTGGTCAAAAAAATTTCTCTATATCTATATCTATATCTATCTATCTATCTATCTATCTATCTATCTATCTATCTATCTATCTATATCTCCCATCTACCTTTCTATAGACAAAGGACCAGAGGAAAAAGAGTTTTATTTATTTATTTATTTTTACAGGGACAGAGAGAGAGTCAGAGAGAGGGATAGATAGGAATAGACAGGAACAAAGAGAGATGAGAAGCATCAATTATCAGTTTTTGGTTGCACACACCTTATTTCTTTCTTGATTGCTTTCTCATATGTGCCTTGACCGCGGGCCTTCAGCAGACCGAGTAATCCCTTGCCTGAGCCAGCAACCTTAGGTCCAAGCTGGTGAGCTTTTTGCTCAAACAAGATGAGCCCGCGCTCAAGCTGGCATCTGTGGGGTCTGGAATCTGGGTCCTTCCGCATCCCAGTCCGACGCTCTATTCACTGCGCCACCGCCTGGTCAGGCAGAAAAAAGAGTTTTAATAAAACTCTCTTGTCCATGGACAGAGTTTACTTTTTTTCCTTTTACCAGCTGGGACAATTGGTTTAATGCTGCTCTATACTGGGCAGTGCTAGTTTCTCTTGGAACTGTTAATAAAATCCCTCCCCCCCCCCCCCGGCTCCATTTACTCTTTCTATTTCCATCAGAAGTAGAGGAGAACTCAGAGGGCATAGAAAGAGTGGTCGATTTAATTTTACTTAGGATAAACCCTCATTTTGTCAGAAAGCAGATTTTCCTTCCTAGGTAAAAGATCAGGCTGGGTTAACAGTTGGAGAAATTCCGAGCTTGATCCACATAAATAACATTCCTCATTGCCTCCCATTTGAAATATACCTACATGCTAAGGCAAGGGTCGGGAACCTATGGCTCGCGAGCCAGATGTGGCTATTTTGATGGCTGCATCTGGCTCGCAGACAAGTCTTTAATAAAAAAAAATGATAACATTAAAAATATAAAACATTCTCATGTATTACAATCCATTCATTTCCCACCGCTCATTGGCTCCAGGCGAGTGGCTGGAGCCAATTACGGCTGTCCTCCAGGATAACACCAAATTTTTATTGGATAATGCATAATGTACACTGGTCGTTGTATGGCTCTCACGGAATTACATTTTAAAATATGCGGCGTTCATGGCTTTCTCAGCCAAAAAGGTTCCTAACCCCTGTGCTAAGGGCTTCTTGAAAGAACCTATTATCTGCTCTGGACAAACCCTCTACTCTCATTATAAACCAAACTTTTATGGCTTGTTTTTCTCAATCTTTATTATAGGCCCTTCTTATTGATCATATCATTTCTCTACATGCTTCTTAGGTCAGATTTTCCTCCAGGCCAAGAGAAATCACATCATAAAGGGATCATTTAAATTCTCCATTATCCAACCAGTCCAAATTCACTTTGCTTACTAGGTTGTTTTCCCAATGTCAGCATGCTCCAGTCCCAGCACAGACGAGGCTATGTTCCAGTAGTCTCAGTAGACCCCATAAGTAGACCAAGAGTTCAGTAGTTCTGCGCAGCTGCACAGATGAAATGCTTGTGTTTTCCAGGCCAAGCTTAAACCATCCTGCATGAGGAAAAACTTCCCCTTCATTCAAAACTGCAATTCTCTAATTGTCCCATAATATGCAACTAGATATCGACAATGACTAAATTTTTTAATAAATATTTTAAACCAAAACCCTGTAATTCTCTTTCACTACCAAAAATCTCAGTCCCTTTCCTTTACTCTTCGGGTTCACCATGTCAGACTTTGAACGTTCCATTGCATACCAAAATCCAGGGTAATAAATAGCAAACCAGGAGATTGGCCATATTATCCTGTCTGGCATTTCTTCATGTTAATCCAAGGTGTTTGGTGGAGCCCATATTGCATAGATTAATGCCTCAGGAATGTTCTGTGTCATTTTATATTATGAAAAATTTCATTTTTTCTCCTTGCAAACATTGAACAACATGTATAATAACCCCCCATAACTCAGATTCAACAGTTATCAACCCCTGTGTAAACTTGCTTCATGTATACTTTCGGTATCTTTTTTTTTTTAACAGAGACAGAGAGAGTCAGAGAGAGGGATAGACAGGGACAGACAGAAGGAACAGAGAGAGATGAGAAGCATCAATCATTAGTTTTTCGTTGCAACACCTTAGTTGTTCATTGATTGCTTTCTTATATGTGCCTTGACCGTGAGCCTTCAGCAGACCGAGTAACCCTTTGATCAAGCCAGCAACCTTGGGTCCAAGTTGGTGAGCCTTGCTCAAACCAGATGAGCCCGCGCTCAAGCTGGTGACCTTGGGGTCTCGAACCTGGGTCCTCTGCATCCCAGTCCAACGCTCTATCCACTGCGCCTTCGCCTGCTCGGGCTGTATAATTTTTAATTGCATGTATTCTCTTAGTCAAAGTCTTTCAAATACTTCCATGGATCAAAATAAGAAGGACAGAAAAAGGAACCCTTTACCCCATGTCCAAAAGACCTAGTGCCAGTAATTAGGGTGACTCGTCAGGAATATCATACAGATGTGACCGCCCTTGGAGAGGAAAATAAAAAATACAAATCAGTAAAAAGATAATAGCCTGACCTGTGGTGGCGCAGTGGATAAAGCGTCGACCTGGAAATGCTGAGGTCGTCAGTTCAAAACCTTGGGCTTGCCTGGTCAAGGCACATATGGGAGTTGATATGGCACATATGGGAGGATGCTTCCTGCTCCTCCCCCCCTTCTCTCTCTCTTCTCTCTCTCCTTTCTAAAATGAATAAGTAAAAAGATAATTCATTCAAATCCACATTTGAGTTTACTTCTGTTTGAGCTGTGGCTGGTTAGTAAAAGTAACAGAAATTGATAGTTGATCAGATTGAGGAGAGGACACTTTAGAATCCATTGGATTTACTTCCATTAAGTAGTGAAAACAGTACCAAAGTGCCAAAGCCTGTCCTACCTTGAACTGTCCACCTCGTTGTTTTATAGGACAATTCTCAGCGTTATCATGTACACCTATCTTCTTGATCTTGACATAAGCTGGTATTGCATCCATCAATGCCATTGAGAACATGAATATTTTCTAAAATCTGTACTACAAGGACTAAGGTAGCAACATCAGAAAACAAAACAGAATGCTCTGCTTCCGTAATGCTCCTGGATGAGGGTCCTGCAATCCCAGGCTTGCTGGAAACAGTGGCTTGAGCTGTTCCTTAACAGCTTTCACTTAGAGACCACGGAACAGAGAATGAGACAGCTTATTCCCAGTTCGAGTCCCCATTTAAATGCTAAATGCTAAAGGACCTTTCTATAGCTCTGTGTTTCTCAGCAGAGTTTGCTCCAATACAAAAAAAGAAAAAAGGAGATGAGGACAAGAAAGACAGCCTATATCTCTACAAAATATCCTGGAGTATAGGCCCTGGCCAGTTGGCTCAGCGGTAGAGTGTCGGCCTGGCGTGCGGGGGACCCGGGTTCGATTCCCGGCCAGGGCACATGGGAGAGGTGCCCATTTGCTTCTCCACACCCCCCCCCCTCCTCCTGGAGCAAAGATGGCCCGGGCGCTGGGAATGGCTCCTTGGCCTCTGCCCCGGGCGCTGGAGTGGCTCTGGTCGCGGCAGAGCGATGCCCCAGAGGGGCAGAGCATCGCCCCCTGGTGGGCAGAGAGTCGCCCCTGGTGGGCGTGCCGGGTGGATCTCGGTCGGGCGCATGCGGGAGTCTGTCTGTCTCTCCCCATTTCCAGCTTCAGAAAAATACAAAAAACAAAAACAAAACAAAAAAATATCCTGGAGTATAAATGACTTTTCACTTTCAGGGGAAAAGAGTATTCTCGATTTGCTCTGGGAAGAATTGGCCCATGATTGTTTCGCAGGGACCCATGACACACACTTGTCCAGAGCGCTGTTATATGGTCTTTGCCAGTGATTCATTGCCAAGGACTGGATCTGAGATCATGTAGGATTTTAATATATATTTTAATAAAGGATAACTACCCAAACTGACACATCTGTTTAATTTTTCTTAGTCAACTGGGTTATAAGACGTTTCAAAATATATTCTAGGGCACTACCTTATACTATAGAAAATTCACATTTATAAAAAATGTTTTTGAGGTTTTTTTGTGTGTGTGACAGAGACAGAGAGTGGGACAGACAGGGGCAGATAGACAGGAAGGGAGAGAGATGAGAAGCATCAATTCTTTGTTGTGGCACCTCAGTTGTTCATTGATTGCTTTTTCATATGTGCCTTGACGGGGGGCTACAGCAGAGCTAGTGACCCCTTGCTCAGGCCAGTGACCTTTGGGCTTAAGCCAGCAACCATGGGGTCATGTCTACGATCCCACCCTCAAGCCAGCGACCCTGTGCTCAAGCCGGATAAGCCCAGGCTCAAGACAGCGACTTTGGAGTTTTGAACCTGGGTCCTCTGTATCCACTGAACCACTGCCTGGTCAGGCTTGAGAATTCTTTATAGGGCTGAATTCTCTTTGAAGAAAGAGATGGAGTCTAAGACAGTGAAATAGCTATGAGGTATGACCAAAACCTGTGTAGTCCTTAACTTCTTCCTTTATACTCATCTTGAAACAATTTTCACTTGGCCCCAATCGTCACTACATTTCTCTCTTTTCTTTCAATGCCGCCAGACTCCTCCAATGAGGCTACACTAGCGGCTTTCATTCCATAACTGGTCATCCACCACAATCGGGTTTCTGTTCCATCTCTCTACTGAACAGTCTCCCTCTGTTATCATCTCTGTTCCTTCTTAACAAACGGTTAAGTAGGAGGAAATTTATCTTTGAAATTCTGAGTACTTCTCTTCTCTATAAGACTTCAGATATCTCATGATTTCTACTTCCTAATCCTTCCCCTAGCTAAACAGGAAAAAGCCCAATTTCAATTACTTGTACTTTACAATGGGTAAGAATTAGTCATGCAGTGCACCCTTGAAAAGCACTTGCATTTTAAAACTGAACTCTATCTAATTGTACAGTGAATTGTGCCTAGCTTAGTACCAATCCTTGATGTTGTCAGAGAGGGTAATAAAAAATTCTGGACCCGGCCCTGGCCGGTTGGCTCAGCGGTAAAACGTCAGCCTGGCGTGTGGGGGACCCGGGTTCGATTCCCGGCCAGGGCACATAGGAGAAGCGCCCATTTGCTTCTCCACCCCCCCCCCTCCTTCCTCTCTGTCTCTCTCTCCCCCTCCCGCAGCCAAGGCTCCATTGGAGCAAAGATAGCCCGGGCACTGGGGATGGCTCCTTGGCCTCTGCCCCAGGCGCTAGAGTGGCTCTGGTCACGGCAGAGCAATGCCCCGGAGGGGCAAAGCATTGCCCCTGGTGGGCGTGCCAGGTGGATCCCGGTTGGACGCATGCGGGAGTCTGTCTGACTGTCTCTCCCCGTTTCCAGCTTCAGAAAAAAAATACAAAAAAAAAAAAAAATCTGGACCCATAGGATATGATTTCACAATGATTACTAGTAAGGCCTGCCTTCCCTGCAGTTGTGTGTGTGCTGCGGTGCATGTGTGTTACGTGGGGTGTATGTTACAGCAGATAGGATCACCAGGCAACATTCTCAGAAAGGGCTGCTTTGGGGCTGTCCGGGCCTGAGGCCGCTTGTGAGTTCATGAGGTGAAAAGCAGGCTGTCAGACATTCATTGTAAGAAGAGGTTGCATCACTGGGACACCTCTAGCTACGGCTCCTGGCAGCCCCGAACTCTGGTCCCTCCCCGTGACCTCTCCCCTGTCTCCTGTTCTCTCTCTCTGTACCAAATCTCCAGAGAAAGATGTGCATCTATGTTAACTCACTGCCCCTTCTGCTCTCCCTGGGCCATCACCCCCAATTAGAATAATCACACGGGCCCTCCAGAAGTAGGCCAATGAGAGCTTCGTGACCCAGAGGCTTTTTATGGACCTCATGAAATGAGATTAAAGGGTAGAGGGAAGGCAAACCTGTTATTCAAAGACTTGTGAGGAAAGTGGAGAGAGGGAGAACACAAGGGGGGGGGGTGTCAGAAGGCATTGAGATAGAAGTCTTGGGCATCAAGAGGAAAACACCAAATTCTGGACACGTGCAGAATCTTTGTCTTGTAAAAATACATGTGGGGAAGGGTTAAGGGGAATCCTAACTGAAATGTAAGCTGCATCCGCACAGGGATTCAACTCACCCAGGCACTCATGGCAGCCAGTGAGGCTGGCCTGCAGGAAGTTTGCTGCCTGACACTTGGGATTTCCTGGGAAGGAACTCCCACACTGAGGGGAGAGGCAGTCTGCACACACACGTGGCCTAGAAACAAGGCCCTGGTTATGCAAAGGAAGAAGGAAGTCTGGAGGTAGCCTGGTGCTTGGCACTCCTGGCCCAGTGTTCATCTCTGTCATAGGCTATACAGAATCAGGCATATGTTCTCATCATGGTGGCCAAACTGCTGACCAGACCATGTGATGTGCTGCAGGCCACCTCATGGGCTGTGCTAGTTTGGATAACCACCCCCAAATAGAGGGAAATAGTGAAAACATTGGATAGTGGCTTAACCCCCCTGTCCACCATTAGATATGACTGACAGAGAATGGGAACTTCCTAAGGTGGTAAAATAGTAATAAGTAATGATTAAAAGTATCTTTAAATGGTATCAAATAAAGAGAAGCATTGAAAATTAGAGTGAGTGGGTAAATAATAAACGTTTGGCAAAAAAAAAGACAGCTTTTTTTATCCACTCATCTACTGATGGGCACTTGGGCTGTTTCCAGATCTTGGTATTTTAAATAATATTGGTATAGGTACACGATGCAGTGTGCAAAGGACGTTTTATTGAGTTGCACACCCAAACCTATACCTAATTAATTACAATTTTAAAAAGACAAATCAAAAACTTGGAGATTTTTCAAGAACTATAATAAAAGCGAAGCTGTGGCATTTGTATTTGTTGATCCAGCTCCCTGAAAAAAATTCATTGGTGATCACACAAATTATAGAATAGGCAATTTAGGAGATGGTACAGCCCCTGAGAGAAGCTGCAGAATGTTGAAAGTTGTGGGTATTTGAGGAGCTATAGTGTCCTAGATCAAGAAATTTTGCATAGTGGCTCGATTATAACTAGTTTATAGCCACGTTGTGTGGCAAAGTTGGAAGGTCCCTAGAGCAGACGCCAAGGGAATATGATAGAAAGTGCACAGGGCTCTGCTTTAGTGGTTATCCATAGCCTCAAAACTACTTGTGCGGGCCCTGGCCGGTTGGCTCAGCGGTTGAGCGTCGGCCTGGCGTGCGGGGGACCCGGGTTCGATTCCTGGCCAGGGCACATAGGAGGAGCGCCTATTTGCTTCTCCACCCCCCCTCCTTCCTCTCTGTCCCTCTCTTCCCCTCCCGCAGCCAAGGCTCCATTGGAGTGGGGATGGCCCAGGCGCTGGGGATGGCTCCTTGGCCTCTGCCCCAGGCGCTGGAGTGGCTCTGGTCTCCGCGGAGCGACACCCCGGAGGGGCAGAGCGTCGCCCCTGGTGGGCGTGCCGGGTGGATCCCGGTCGGGCGCATGCGGGAGTCTGTCTGTCTGTCTCTCCCCGTTTCCAGCTTCAGAAAAAGAAAAAGAAAAAAACTACTTGTGCGTCTGTAATTTTCACTTAAAAATAGCTGAACAGATACTCAGCAATGAAGAGACTAGCAAGGATTAGACACACAGGGAAAGGAAGAGGAAAGAACTGGTCAATGCTAATATTAGGGGAGCTGTGGCAGAAAGCATCACTGAAGACAAGGACAAGAGGATTTGTCTACCCAGTCTAGACAGGACTGGGAACAGAAGTTACTAACAATAAAACATTATTGTGAGAGTTCAGAATGAATGATGGAGAGAGAGAGGGAGAGATCTGACTGCTCTTGCAAATTCTTACTATTGGTAAATTAACTTGGGAGAATGATCAGATGGCATTAGAAGCTTGTAGGAAAGCGTATAGACCAAAAAGTGAATTAAAGACTCATTTCATGATTGATGACAATACTGTGGAAGTGGTCTAAGAATGTAAAATAATGGCAATGACAGGCCCTGGCCGGTTGGCTCAGTGGTAGAGCATTGGCCCAGCATGTGGAAGTCCCGGGTTCGATTCCTAGCCAGGGCACACAGGAGAAGCGCCCACCTACTTCTCCGCCCCTCCCCCTCTCCTTCCTCTCTGTCTCTCTCTTCCCTTCCCGCAGCCAAGGCTCCATTGGAGCAAAGCTCTCCCAGGCGCTGAGGATGGCTCCATGGCCTCCACCTCAGGTGCTAGAATGGCTCCAGTTATAATGGAGCAATGCCCCAGATAGGCAAAACATCATCCCCTGGTCAGCATGCCAGGTGGATCCTGGTCGGGCACATGCGGGAGTCTGTCTCTCTGCCTCCTTGCTTCTTACTTCAGAAAAATACAAAAAAAAAAAAAAAAAAAAAAATGGCAAAGGCATTAAAGCCTTCCTTGAGTGGCTTTAATGTTTCCTACAGGGCTGATGGCCCCTTGATGAAGGCTCAGAATCCTTGTAGGTACATGTCTTCCCCTCCCCAATTTTATTCTTGGTATGGGGAATATGGGCATAAACAGCCATGACACAATTGCCAGGAAAACATTCTACATGACCAAGAAAAACTGCGAGGACAGAAAGAGATCCGTGATTTTAGTGCTCAGTACAGAAACCCAGCCCTTCAGGGCAGTGACCAGTGAGGGCTTTGAGAGCTACTCAAACCAGAAGATGCTCCATCCAGATAAGAAAAAAAAAAAAAAAAAAGACATCCACCTATTAGTCACTGTTGCAGTTGGAGCAGCCATTTCTAGAAGACTGAAGCAATAATGTCAGTCTCCCGGGCCTTCAAAGTATTCCTTAGGTATTAGAGGCTTGTTTGGCACCGCCTTATTCTCCCTCGGGACCGGTGTTTCTCACAGTGGACTCTGAGGACCATGTGCTATACAACCCTTTCAGGACCGTGGACGTGCAGGTTCCATTGCCCATCCCCCCTCCCCACCAGTGATGGGATTCAGTCAGTTTGTACAGGTTCGGCAGAACCCATACCTAATTTTTTGTTGAGTTCAGTGAACCAGTTGTTGAAATGGCACTTGTAATCAGGGTTCTCTCTAAGGTGGGTGCCTGGGGCAGCCCCCCAATGTGGAAATCACAAATTTATATTCCTTACTCATTTTTAACATTCATCTGTGCAACAGCGTGTTCTAAGCACCCGTAATAATGTTCATTCCGTCCATAGGTGAAAAAATTTGATGGAACTATGTTGTAATATTTATTTATTCATTTCACAAAACTCATTATACCTTTGATGAAATACCTCATTTTAATTCCCTCACGTTTGTTACTTCAGTAAACAAACATATAATGTAAATAGAAAAAGTGCCAAACAACCAGGGAATGACAAGCTGTCATTGGAAATATCTTAAATAACAGTTTTATTGTTTTTTGTCAGGTATTATTTAATATTTTTTATTATTATTTTAAAACTCTTACCACATAATCTAGTTTTGTGTACCTCTTTTATTGTTCTTATTTAAGTATTAAGTGCATGAAATAATAAACTACCTTTTGGTGTATCGATTTTTATACTTAGAACTGTTATTAGGGCAAAGAACCAGATTTTATATTATTTGAATCCCACCATTGCTCTACAACAGTCTTTGGAGCTAAGGCCCATGAATTTTTTTTTTTGTGTGTGTGTGTGTGTGTGTGTGTGGCTGAGACAGAGAGAGTCAGAGAAAGGGACAGATAGGGACAGACAGATAGGAAGGGAGAGAGATGAGAAACATCAATTCTTCGTTGTGGCTCCTTAGTTGTTCATTAATTGATTTCTCATATGTGCCTCGACCAGGGGGCTACAGCAGACCAAGTAACCCCTTGCTCGAGCCAGTGACCTTGGGCTCAAGCTGGTGAGCCTTGCTCAAACCAGATGAGCCTGCGCTCAAGCTGACAACCTCAGGGTCTCGAACCTGGGTCCTCCACATCCCAGTCCCACATGCTCTATCCATTGCGCCACCACCTGGTCAGGCTAGACTACATTTTTAGAGAGATGTTAGGTGTACAGAAAACCTGAGCAGAAAATACAGAGTTTTCATGTATTCCCTTGCCCTCCTCCCCTGCATTTTCCCCCATTACTAACATCTATTTAGTGTGCTATGTCCATTGCCCTCAATTTTTAAATTTTATTGAGAGTGAGGGAGGGAAAGAGAGAGAGAGACAGAAATGTTTATCTGTTCCTGTATGTGCCCTGACTGGGGATCAAACCCACACCCTCTGCATATCGGTTGATGCTCAACCAATGGAGCCATCTGGCCAGGGCGACCGGGCTTTATCTATCTATCTATCTATCTATCTATCTATCTATCTATCTATCTATCTATATTAGTGAGAGGAGGGGAGGCAGAAACAGACTCCCATATGCGACCCTAGGGAGTGATGCTCTGCCCATCTGGGGTCCTTGCTCCATTGCAACCTGAGACATTTTTTAGCGTCTGAGGTGGAAGCCATGGAGCCATCCTCAGCAGCCCGGGGCCAACTTGCCCCAGTCGAGCCATGACTTCAGGAGAGCAGAAGGGAGAGAGAGATAGGAAGAAAAGCAAGAAGAAGAGGGGTGGAGAAGCAGATAGGCATTTCTCCTGTGTGCCCTGGCCGGGAATTGAACCCAGGGCTTCCACATGCTGGGCCAATGCTCTATCACTGAGTTAACCGGTCAGGGCCTGCTCCCACTTTTTTAATGCATAGAACCCAGTGTGAACAGCAACAGTCTCCATAAAAACGTGCTAGGGAATGTGGTGGTACCCAGATAAAGCAAAGCCTATGCCTGGGCAATAGGGGTGCCTGGTGGACACGGAAGCGGAGGAAGGGCTGAAGCAATGGGAAGATAGAAACACAGTGGAGACGATGTGATAGTTAACTGGGCTGTTTATGAGTGAGACCTCCAAGAAATACTTCCCAAGAACTTTGGAGGGACCAGGATTCCTGGAATGTGGATGGGAATAAGAGCAAGAAATAAGGGTTGTGGGCAAGGGGAGCAGTGGAGGAGATGCTCTAGAATCAGACTGACAAGGTTCCAGTCCTGGCTTTACCACTTAACCTGCTGATGCTGGCTAACCACTCCGTGTTGCAGTTTCTGTGTCAGTAAAATGGAAGACATAATACTTCCTCCCTCATATAACTGTTGTGATAATCATGTGAGCTTAAAACAGGCAAAGCACTTGAAACTGTATTTGGTGTGCACAGATAAACACTCAATAAATATCAGTAGTACCTCCCCCAGGGGGTTGCTTGCTATGAAAACAGAAAATGAGGACCTGGGTCAAGTGCTCGGAAGAGTTCCCACCATACTTGATGAATGCTAGCTATTACTGTGTGATAGAAATTAAATTTGATATGGTGTCACTATATCTACTGGGAGACTAACAAAAGGAGAAAGACAACTTAAATAATTTCATTTGGCAGGTCAAAGCAAAATTAACTAGTTACTTATGTAAATTGCTTACCACATATGTCTAATTATCGCAAAGCACAAGAATAATTATACATAGTGTTAAATGGTCATACTGACTTTGCTAAAAGTTTTGTTTATTTTTTTCTTTTTTTCTTCTTTTTTTTTCCAGAGACAGAGAGAGAGTCAGAGAGAGGGATAGACAGGGACAGACAGACAGTAATGGAGAGATGAGAAGCATCAATCATTAATTTTTCGTTGCGCATTGCGACACCTTAGTTGTTCATTGATTGCTTTCTCATATGTGCCTTGACCACGGGCCTTCAGCAGACCGAGTAACCCCTTGCTCGAGCCAGCAACCTTGGGTCCAAGCTGGTGAGCTTTTGCTCAAACCAGATGAGCCCACACTCAAGCTGGAGTCCTCGGGGTCTTGAACCTGGGTTCTTCCGCATCCCAGTCCGATGCTCTATCCACTGCGCCACCGCTTGGTCAGGCTAAAAGTTTTGATTATAACACCAACCCCTGTGTAATATACTCAGTGTTCAGTGTCTGTTGCTTCTTGTATGATCATCTGCTAATGAAGCATGGTTATCTGCTCAGAGCATTAGAAAATTAACGGGAGCATTGGCTTGCCAGAGACTTCCTTCTCCTGACCCCTCAAATCATTTTTCAGTCATTATTCTCAAATTTTCTGTTACCTCTGATGACCCTTTTATCCTTCTTTCAAAAACACTTCAATTCAATGTATTTTTATTAGAGAACTTACCATGTCCAGGTGCTATAGTAGGAGCTGAAAAGGACACAAAGATAATTAAGGCAACCCTCACTTATAGTCAAGTATAAGGGAATAAAGGGAAAGCTTAATACGAGGCAGGGGAATAGTTGCTGCGAGGCTTCAAGAAACGCTGACTGTGGTTTCGAACTAGATACTTATTTAAGAAAATGCAGGATTTTTACATAGTTGCTTTATTGAGACATAATTCACACACTATAAAATTCGCCCTTTTAAAGTGTACAAATCAGTGGGTTTTAGAATATTCACAAACTCGTGCACCCCTCACCACAATCAATTTTAAAACATTTTCGTCACCTTAAAAAGAAACGCCATGTGCATTAGTGGTGACTGCCTATTCCCTTTTCCTTCAGTCCTCGGCACCTGCTGATCTTTGTTTCTACAGAATTGTCTATGCTGAACATGTTTGTTTGTCTGTTTTTTAAGAGAGAGACGCATAGTTTTTGGGTTTTTATTCATTTTTATTAGAGAAGAGAGAGAGAGAAAGAGAGATAGTTTTTGGTTTTTTATTCATTTTTATTAGAGAGGAGAGAGAGAGATAGTTTTTGTTTTTTTATTCATTTTTATTAGAGAGGAGAGAGAGAGAGAGAGAGAGAGGAAAGAGAGAGAGAACAGGGGGAAGAGCAGGAAGCATCAACTCCCATATGTGCCCTGACCAGGCAAGCCAGGGTTTCAAACTGGCGACCTCGGCATTCCAGGTCGACGCCTTATCCACTGTGCCTACCACAGGCCAGGCTGGACATTTTTTAATAAGTAGAATCATACAATTTATGGCCTTTAGTGTATGGCTTCTTTCACTCAGAATGATATTTTTAAGGTTCATCTATGCTGTAACATGTACTTCATTCCTTCTTTTTTTTTTTTTTTTGAGCAAGAGAGACAAGAAGGGAAAGAGATGAGAAGCATCAATTTATAGTTGTGTCACTTTAGTTGTTCATTGATTGCTTTTTATATGTGCTTTGACCTGGGGGATCCAGGTGAGGCAGTGACCCCTTGATCAAGCCAGAGACCTTGGGCTCAAGCCAGTGATCATAGGATCATGTCTATGACCCCACTCAAGCCAGCAACCCTGCGATCAAGCTGGATGAGCCCGTGCTCAATCCTGCAACCTCAGGGTTTTGAACCCGGGCCCTCAGTGTCCCAGGTTGATGCTTTATTCACTGCGCCACCACCAGTCAGGCCTTTATTCCTCTTTGTGGTCAAATATTCTACTGTATAGATATACCACATTTTATTAACCTTTACATCAGTTGATAGAGATTTTAGCTATTTTTACTTGGGAGCTATTATGAATATTGTTGCTATGAACATTCATATACAATTTTTTTGTTGGACATGTGTTTTTATTTTATTTTAATTTTTTGTATTTTTCCGAAGTTAGAAATGGGGAGGCAGTCCGACAGACTCCCACATGCACCCAACCAGGATCCACCTGGCATGCCCACCAGGGGGTGATGCTCTGCCCATCTTGGGGTGTCGCTCTGCCACAACCAGAGCCATTCTAGGCAGAGGCCACAGAGCCATCCCCAGCGCCCGGACAAACTTTGCTCCAATGGAGCCTTGGCTGCGGGAGGGGAAGAGAGAGACAGAGAGGAAGGAGAGGGGGAGGGGTGGAGAAGCAGATGGGTGCTTCTCCTGTGTGCCCTGGCTGGGAATTGAACCTGGGACTCCTGCACGCCAGGCCAATGCTCTACCACTGAGCCAACCAGCCAGGGCCTGGACATGTGTTTTTAATTCTCTTGAGTACATACATACCTAGGAGTGGCACCACTGGGTCATATGGTAATTCCCTGCTTAAATTTTTGAGGAACTGCCAGACTATTCAAAACAGCTATACCATTTCACAATCCCACCAGCAATGTAGGAAGGGCCTGATTTCTCCACTTCTTTGCCAACAGCTGTCTTTGCCAATTGTCTGTCTTTTGTGTTTTATTTGTTTATTTGTTTATTTTTTTAAGTGAGAGGAGGGGAGATAGTGAGACAAACTCCCACATATGCCCCTACTGGGATCCATCCAGCGACCCTCATCTGGGGCCGATGCTGGAATCAACCAAGCTATCCTTAGTGTCTGGGGCCAATGCTCCAGCCAACTGAGCCACTGGCTTCAGGAGGAAAAGAGAGAGAGAGAGAGAAGGGAGAAGAGGAGGGGAGGAGAGGCAGATGGTCAATTCTCCTGTGTGCCCTGATCGGGAATCAAACCTGGGATATCCATATGCCAGGCCAATGCTCTATCCACTGAGCCAACTAGCCAGGGCCTGTCTTTTGTATTTTAGTTTATTGTATTTCCCTGGTGACTAATGATGTTCAGGATCATATCATACATTATTGGCCATTTGTTTTTCTTCTTTGAAGAAATCTCTATTCAGATCCTGTGACCAGACCCTGTGGTGGCGCAGTGGATAAAGCATCGATCTGGAAATGCTGAGGTCGCTGGTTCGAAACCCTGGGCTTGCCTGGTCAAGGCACATATGGGAGTTGAGGCTTTCCAGCTCCTCCCCCTGTCTCTCTCTCCTCTCTCTCTCTCTCTCTCTCTCTCTCTCTCTCTCTCTCTCTCTCCCTCCCTCTCTCTCTCCTCTCTAAAATGAATAAAAAAATTTAAAAAAAAATTAAAAAAAAAAAAAAGATCCTGTGACCATTTTTTATTTGGGCTATAAGTGGTCTTTATATATTCTGAATGTAAGTTTTTTACTTGCAAATATTTTCTCTCATTCTGTGGGTTGTCTTTTTTTCTTTTTTTAGTGAGAGGAGGGGAGACAGTGAAACAGACTCCCACATGCACCCTGACCGAGATCCATGCTGCAAGCCCCCTACCAGGCAATGCTCTGCCAATTTGGAGCCATCCTCAACCACCAAGCTATTTTTAGTGCCTGAGGTGAGGCTCTACCGAGCCATATTCAGTGCCCAGGGCCAATTCGCTTGAACCAATCAAGCCATGGCTGCAGCAGCAGGAGGAGGAGGAGGAAAGAGAGAGAGAGAGAGAGAAAGAGAGAGTGAGAAAGAGAGAGAGAGAAAGAGGAAGGGTAAGGGTAGAGGAGCAGATGGTCACTTCTCCTGGGTGCTCTGACCAGGAATCAAACCAGGCACATCCATAAGTCGGGCTGACGCTCTACCACTGAGTCAAGGCCTGTGGGTTATCTTTTATCCTTTCTTTTCTGATGCCTTTTGAAACACAACAGTTTTTAATTTCGAGGAAGTTCAATTTCTCAATGTTTTTTTTGGTCACTTGTGCTTTTGGTATCATATTTACAAAAACATTGCCTGACCCTAGTTCATGAAGACTTAACACCTGTATTTTCTTCTAAGAGTTTTATAGTTTTAGCTCCTACATTTAGGTCTATGATCTACTTTGAGTTAATATTTGTATGTGCTGTGAGTTATGGGTGCAACTCCATTCTTTTGAATGTGGATAACCAGTTGTTCCAGCAACACTGGTTAAAAATACAAAGACCAGGCAAGATTTAAGGGAACAGCATGAGTAATGGCATAGAGGCATGAATGTATAGCTGTCCAGGAATGTGTAGATGTCCAGTTTGGCTAGAGGATTGGACAAGTAGGGATATTTCATGGGATTCAAGCCTGGAAATGTGTGTATGGTCAGCTTACATACGAGTTGGAAAACTAAGAAAGATTCTTGAGCAGGATTATATAAGAATCAGGCTTTCAGAAGATTAATCTAGCTTCAAACTGACTATCCACTGGATTGGAATGGGGTAAAACTAAAACTAGAGAGGTCAGTTAATAGGACTTCTACAATGGTCTAAGTTGGAGGCCACAACTAAGACATGACAGTGAGAGTCCCTGAGAAAATGAGAGAGAAAAGGGGGAACTGATATGTGAAAAGTATAATAAAGGTAAAATATACACAGGTCTTACTGACTGATTAGATAGTGAGAACGGACTGGGGAAATAGTGGCTCTATTAACAAAACATAGTAAAGTCAGGAGAAGTGGTAAGTTTGGCAGGGAAGATAAGGTGGCTTTTAGACATATTATCTTCACTATTTGAGACATGCCCAGAGAGAAGTCGAGCATTCATCTGGAAATGCAGCTCTGGGCCTCAAAATGAATATCAGCACTGGAGGTAAAGATTTAGGAGGTGTTGGCCCTGGCCGGTTGGCTCAGCGGTAGAGCGTCGGCCTGGCGTGCGGGGGACCTGGGTTCGATTCCTTGCCGGGCACATAGGAGAAGCGCCCATTTGCTCTCCACCCCCCCTCCTTCCTCTCTGTCTCTCTCTTCCCCTCCCGCAGCTGAGGTTCCATTGGAGCAAAGATGGCCCGGGCGCTGGGGATGGCTCCTTGGCCTCTGCCCCAGGCGCTAGAGTGGCTCTGGTCATGGCAGAGCGTCACCCCGGAGGGGCAGAGCATCGCCCTCTGGTGGGCAGAGCGTCGCCCCTGGTGGGCATGCCGGGTGGATCCCGGTCGGGCGCATGCGGGAGTCTGTCTGACTGTCTCTCCCCGTTTCCAGCTTCAGAAAAATACCAAAAAAAAAAAAAAAAAAAAAGATTTAGGAGGTGTTGCATAATCATAATATATTGTTAAGACCATGGACGTGAATAAGGGATTCCTCCTTTTCCCCTGTCTCTCTGGATAGTTGCCTTTCTGAATTTCCTCAGATGGCACTTCTCCCTGTTCTCATCCTTAAATGGGAGTTCCTTCATTCTTTCGTTCAACACATATTTATTAAATGCTTACTATCCCCAGGTACTGTTCAAGGTACTAGTGTTACTTCCTGAACAAAACAGACGCCCAAGAATATCTGCCTTAACAGGCTAGGGGGAGGAAGCGAAGAGTAAAAAAATAAAGATGTGCAGCCTAGTGTTCAGATGATGACAGTACCATTGAGAAAAATTATGAAGCAGAGAAAAGGGCTGGGGGAGAGTTGCGATTTAAAAGTAGGATGACTGCCTGACCTGTGGTGGCGCAGTGGGTAAAGTGTTGACCTGGAATGCTGAGGTCACCAGTTCAAAACCCCGGGCTTGCCTGGTCAAGGCACATATGGGAGTTGATGCTTTCTGCTCCTCCCCCCTTCTCTCTCTCTGTCTCCTCTCTCTAAAATGAATAAATAAAAAAAAATCTAAAAGTAGGATGACTAAGGACAGTCTCAAGGAGAATGACACATTTGATTAAAAGGCCTGATGCAGGTGAAGAAACAAGCTATGTAGGTATCTGAATAAAAGTATTCCAGGCAAAGACAACAAGTACAGTAACTTGGAGGCTGGACAGTGCCTGGTGTGTCTGAGGAACCAGGAGACCATGTGGCTGGAGCAGAGTAAGCACGGGAGGGTAGCAGGAGATGAGGCCAGAAGACTAACTGAGGCCACATTGCGTAGGAGCTTACAAACCACAATGGGACTTTGGCTTCCCCTCTATGTAAGACAGGTAACCACTAGATGATTTTGAGCAGAGAATAAAAAATTTTTATTTCTATTTCAAAGAGATCACTCTTAAAAAGGACCAATCATTTTGAGAGTAGAATGTGGGAGAATAAAGGCAGAAGCAAGGTCAGTTAGTAGGCTAAAGCAGGCAAGAGAGAATGACGCCTTGGACCAGGGTGGTGGAAGTGTCAGTGCTGAGAACTGGTGAGAGTCTGGATGTATTCTCAGCTGAAACCGGCCTGATTTGATGACTGATTGAATACATGGCGTGAGAGAAAGATAGGAGCCAAAGACGAGTCTGATTTCCATCTGACAACTGAAAGGAGAACCTTTCCTTTACTTAGATGGGGTAGAGTATGGAAGGTGCAGGTTTGGGATGGTGGTCGTGAAGATCGGGGGTCCAGTTTGCAGTATTAAGCAAGTTTGAGATGCCTATGAAACACTGCAATGGAGACATCAAGAATATATTTGGATATATAAATCTGGAGTTCAAGAAAAGTTATGAGAACAGTTGGGAGGTTTCAGGAAGACATCCAGCCTTTGACGACACCCAGTGTGGGTGGTATCATCAGTGATTGCACGTATGAGGAACGGAAGCTTGCACCTCTGCCTAGGGGTGTGCTGCTTGCACCACCTCTGTAGAGATCTGCCTCCAGCTGCTAAACAGATTTTAATCTTCCAGTATTTGTCAGCATCTTTCCTTCAGTCGTATAGAACTGTCCACAGGTGGTACCTGCACACTTCAAATCCTTCTTTGGCTCCCTTTCTCCCTTCTACACATTCTGAGGCTGTCTCCCACCCATGAGGTAACCAGGGCCGACCCGGCTTAGCCTCCGAGATCACGCATGTCGGGCGCTTTCAGGTTGTTACGGATTTAGATTCTCGTTCTCCCTTCTGACATCACTCACTCACCATGCTTTCTGTAATCCATATTATATTTTACCCCCAAAAGAAAATCTTGCCATTGTCACATTAATAAAAAACAAGATCCTTCTTTGGTGCCCACCACAAGGACAGCAGTCTTTTTTTTTTTTCTGTTTGAGAATAATTGATATATTACTTTTTGGTGCCTTGACCAGGCAAGTGCAGGGTTTTTTTTTGAACCGGCGACCTCGGTGTTCCAGGTCGAAGCTTTATCCACCGCGCCACCACAGGTCAGGTGCATGAGTCTTTTCTTTTGTTGTTTGTTTGTTTTACAGGGACAGAAAGAGAGAGAGTCAGAGAGAGGGATAGATAGGGACAGACAGAGAGGAACGGAGAGAGATGAGAAGCATCAATCATCAGTTTTTTGTTGCGACATCTTAGTTGTTCATTGATTACTTTCCCATATGTGCCTTGACCACGGGCCTTCAGCAGACTGAGTAACCCCTTGCTTGAGCCAGCGACCTTGGGTCCAAGCTGGTGAGCTTTTTGCTCAAACCAGATGAGCCCGTGCTCAAGCTGGCGACCTCAGGGTCTCGAGCCTGGGTCCTCTGCATCCCAGTCCAACGCTCTATCCACTGCACCACTGCCTAGTCAGGCCATGAGTCTTTTCTTAAGATTACATAATTTCTATATGAGTAAGTCAGCCATAATGGTTCTAATATGTCTGCAAATAACTCAGGGGTTACCAACACAAGTCAGTTTATGGGAATGTTGTCCAAATAAGGCTGACAGTTGTGTCTCATGGCAGGTGTTCAATTAAATCTGACTGATGAATTAATTGAACTAGACCTGCGTGACATAGAAATCTTTACCTATTGTTGGGCCTTTGAGGAAAAAAGAATCCTCTAGCATCTGCCCAGCACTCCCTGTGATTACAATCTTGTATCTTCTCACAGGAAGTCTCTTCACCCAGGCTCAGGGCAAAGCTTTCTCCTTTGTCTGCCATTGGATTTTTGCATTGTTGTTTTGCATACTTTCCTGATACTGCCTGTCCTGGGGAATGGGAATTAGCCTCTGTCTCACCTAGTAACATCCAAGAATCTTTGACAGCTAGTCCTGACATGCAGAATGCCCTTCTGAGCCAGAGCAAGCTCAAGTGCCTTTCTCTGAAATACAGAGCCTGGCTGACCCATCTGATGCCAGTTTCTCAGGATCACACATTTATCTGCAAACCCATAATGGCTTCAGCAATTGTGAACCCATATAATTTGTTTTTAATTTATATTATACTTCTCAGTCAAGTTAATTTTGCCTGCTAGGCTTTAGAAATTGGGCTTTAGTTTTGCTAGACTATGCAGTCTTTTATGATATCCTAAAATTCTATTACACCTATTTCCAAGTCTTTTTCATCTTCTCTCATATGGCAGCTTCCCAGTATATAATACTGTTTTCCAAAAACTACCCCCACTTTAGGCGTTGTGTGTGTTCTGTGTGAAGAGAGTCAGCCGATCTCTTTTGGCCTCTGACAGAAGACTGAACTTTCTCAGTCTCTTTAGTTTCCAAATCTGCTTTGTGATGATGGCCAGCATCATACAGGCCTTTACTATTGCAGGGTACACCAACTTTCATGGAATAATACCTAATGATTCCCATGTTACTTTCTTCTGTTATAATGGGAAAAGAAAGATAATAGGTAATATACATGGGTGAATTTTTAAATGCCTATCCTAAGTCCCTCTGCCACATCTCTGGCACTCCAGATTATGTAGGTATGCATTAAATTTTTTATTTTTTTTCTTCTTTTTCCAAGTGAGAAGAGGGAAGACAGAGAGACAGGCTCCCACATCCACCCCAACCGGGATCCACATAGCAACCCCCATCGGGGGCCAATGCTCTGCCCATCTGGGGCCATGTCCGCAACTGAGCTATTTTCAGTGCCTGAGGCTCCATGGAGCCATCCTCAGTGTCTGGGGCTGATATGCTTAAACCAATTGAGCCATGGCTGTGGGAGGTGAAGAGAAAGAAAGCTAGAGAGGGAGAGAGAGGGGGGGGGGTGGGTGGAGCAGATGGTTGTCTCTCCTGTGTGCCCCGACCAGAAAATGAACCCAAGACATCCACGGACAAGGCCCATCCATGTTCTACCACTGAGCCAACCAGCTAGGTCCTGAATTTTTATGTAATTATAGACTTGCAGAAGGTTGCAAAGAAATGTGCAGGCAAGTCCCACACAAGTCACCCCTGGTGGTAATATCTTACAACTATAGTACAATACTTATAAAGTTTATTCAGACCACTCATTTTATATACACCCATTCATGTGAGTATGTGTATGTATAGCTCAATGCAATTTTGCCTCATGTATTGCTTTGTATCATCACACCACAGTCAAGACACTAAATTCTGCCATCTCAAGACTCTCTTTATAGCCACACCCATCCTTCATCCCTAACCCTTGGAAACCACTATTCTCCAGCACTATAATTATGTATCTCATAATTGTTACATAAATGAACTCATGCAGTTTGTATCCTTTTGAGATTGGCTTTGATGGCTCCATATAATTTCCTTGAGGTTCATTCAAGTTGTTGCTTGTATCAGTTGTTCACTCCTTTTCATTGTTAAGTAGTAGTTCATGGTATGGCTGTACCACACTTATTCCTGTGAAGGACACTTAAGACAATTTCAAATTTTGGTTATTATGAATAAACTTGCTATAAACATCTATATACAGCACCCTAAATAAAAATAACTCTTCATTTCTCAGGGATAAATGCCCAAGAGTGGGAACTGCTAAGTCGTATGACAAGTACACTTTCAGTTTCGAAAGGGACAGCCGAACTATTTTACAGAGTCAGATTATTTGTTTTTGGATTTAATTATGACTCAGTCCCTAGAAAGATATTCCACTGCTTACCTCTTTATGACTAGAGAACTATCCTTCTCAGAGTCCAGGGGAGTCAGACAGACCTGGATTCAAATCATGACTCAATCATTGACTAGCTGGGTGACTTTTAATACTTTTTTTTGACTCTCACATTCCCTGTTTGAAAACTAGAGATAATAATGCCTGGTAGTAAGTATTTAACAAGATCAACATGTAAAACACTGAGAGTAGAACATCTGGTACACAGCAGTGAGATGCTGGCTCTATTCCCACCCATGGCAAAACAATGATCAAGCATTACTCCCAACATTTTTGGTATTTGAAATTTTAAAAATCCAAAGGAAGCATTATACTAGTTCCTCTTATATATATATTCCTTCTTTTAATTAAATAAGTAGTCTTTTAATAGATTCCTTATTATAATTTTTCCTTGGCAAAATCACTTTCCCTTCCTTCCTATCAATTACGTTTACTGAAGTAATCCTTACAACTCTTGGCGGCAGAAATGAGTTGGCGCATCTCCATTACGCTCTGTGGTTTTCCTCTCTTCTAGGTCAGTGAACAATTTTCTGATGACTGGCCCAAAGGTAAGGAAGAAATTATTTTGATTTGGTTGGATTTCACTATTTTCAGCTTCATGACTGAAGATAATACATGCCAATTTCTTTTGATTATATCTGCATCTCTTATCATGCTGTAACTAGAAAAACAGTGGCACAGAGGGGGTTAGTGACGCCCCCCTGAACACACTGCAAACTAGTGTCAGAGCTAAGACAGGAACTCAGGAGTATCCATTCTGAGTTCATACCCAGAATCTCCAAAGCCAGAAGCGTTGACAGCCTGTCGCAGTGTCAGGCCGCAGTCACAAAACCTTCTCAGTGCAGTGGTGGGATGCAGTTTTCCATCCTTAAGATGTTGGCATTGTACTGCATTATCTCTAAGGACATTTCCAGTTCCAATATGTTATTTTCTAAGATAGTAATGGGATGAGGACATCTGAAAATTCATGAGCTGTGTAACTTGGAATCACGTTGGAGAGGTAGAATGGTACAGTGAATAAAGTCATGTCTAATGTCTGATAAAACCGAATTTCATTGCTAGCTGTGGGACCTTAGGCAAATTGCTTTAATTCACCTCTCCGATCCTCAGATTCCTAACCTATAAAATGGTTCCTATTTCACCAGGTTATTAGTAATGTTAAATGAGACAGCATATTTAAAGGGCTCACTCTGTCATTATTTTGGAGGGATGAGAGAGAGGGCAGGAAGAGAGGGAAGAGAGGGGCTTAGCCACTTTAGGGCAAATGTCTCCCAAGTCCAGCGGCTTTGAGTCTGAATTTGACCCATGTCCCTCAGGCTTACCTGATCTACTCCAGCAGCGTGGCAGCTGGTGCCCAGAGCGGTATTGAAGAATGCAAATACCAGTTTGCCTGGGACCGCTGGAACTGCCCTGAGAGAGCCCTGCAGCTGTCCAGCCATGGCGGCCTTCGCAGTGGTAAGGAAAGCCTCGGCCACCGCTCCCTGGACCCCCTGGCCACAGGTTAGAGCCCCGCTCTTCAGGGATGGCCCCTTGCCTCCTCTACACCCTAATTCCCCACCTGGTCTTGACTCTCAGGTCATCTCCCTCTCTGGGATCTTTTCTGTTCCATCTCCAGCTCCTCTTTCCTACCTACAGAGTTTTATTCCTTCTTCCCCAACACCCTCACTACTCGAGAAGTGGTCCTTGTCTCACCCCCAATCCTATATCATCTTTGGCCTCCTGGTGGCTAGAGGCTTCCTTCCTCACAATATAAAAGAACATCAGGAGGTAGGTATGGGATAGAATTGCTCGTTCCTCTTAGTCCCTTCCTTCAGCAGGCTCTGCAGAGAGGTACAAGGCAAGTGAGAACAGGCCTGGAGACCAAATTCCCATGCAGAAGACAGAGGGGCCATGCCAGTAAATAAAAGAGCTGGCAGTCGGAGGTTCTTTGCAGAACCAGCTGGTGCATGCCTCTTAGACTTTGATGTTTCCAGAGGAAATGGGGATAAGGTCGTGCTAACCTGGCCTTCAGCTTTCTCTCTTCCCCATTTCTTCTCAGGCTCTTTCCCACCTAAGTCCTTTACAACCATGAATGTCAACAAAACTCTTGCCTCCTAACCAAAAGTGTATGACTTGAAAAGATGGGAGGGGAGAAGAGCAGGGCTGAGACCAGGGCTGGAACGGAGCCGGGAAAGAGTAAGGTACATTATAAAGGTGGCAAGTAGGATGGAGCTGGGGAAGGAAAGGATAACGACTGCATTGAAGGGAGGTGCGTGACTGGTATTTCTTTGGGTTACAACTCCTCCCTCTAACTCACCCAATTTTTGGTTCCTGCCAGCTAATCGGGAGACAGCATTTGTACATGCCATCAGTTCTGCTGGGGTCATGTACACTCTGACTAGAAACTGCAGCCTTGGGGATTTTGACAACTGTGGCTGTGATGACTCCCGCAATGGACAACTGGGTGAGTAGGGATATTGGGGTGGGGAGGGCAGGCCGGTAAAGTTCACTTGAAGAATGAACAGCTTGGTGAGTAGCTGGGAAGGGGAGGAGGAAGAAGAGTTGTATTTTTCTAAATCTGACAAGAATCAGGGCCAACCAGTTAAGTCCAAACCCTGCAGTGTCAAACCAGCTTAAATGCAGCATGGGCTCTCCTTTTCCTACTGAGTCGTCTCCTTAAACACAATAATAACAACAACTAAACAACACTCCCCATGCAGTCAATCCAGTCACTCTCTCAAACATGGTGGGAACATCCTTCCATGTTGCCTCTGTTCCCTTTTCACTCTTTACTTCCACTGTCCCCTCTGGCTCAATTTCCAACTTACTTCAATTCCATATTACTTCAATTGCTCCTCTGTCTCCCCCTTCAATGTTCGCGCCATTTTGTCCCTTCTCTAAATCAGTCGCTGGCGGGCCAACGTGCCCACTTTGCCCAAAGGCCAGAAATTTATGTAGAGGGACACACCGGCACCTTGCATAGAATTCACTCAGCAACTACTTATGTCATGGAGTCCTAAGTAGGGGATTGGCTGGACGTGAGCGCGCAAAAAAAAAAAAAAAAGGCAAAAACAAATCTAGGCTGAAACTGATCTGTAGACAAGCACTCATCCAACCTTAATCTTTTCCCCATCCCAAAGCCCCAAAACCCAATTAGAAACAGCTGCTTAGGAGGCTCTGCACCGACTGCTCAACGATCTTTCCTCTCCCTGCACTTTTCTAGGGGGTCAAGGCTGGCTATGGGGAGGCTGTAGTGACAACGTGGGCTTTGGAGAGGCAATATCCAAGCAATTTGTCGATGCCTTGGAGACAGGACAGGATGCCCGGGCAGCCATGAACCTGCATAACAATGAGGCCGGCCGCAAGGTGAGTTCTGCAGCCCCTGGCGTTAGGCAGTTGGCTTCATCCACTACCACTTCTACATGAGGACTCTTCGCTTCATTTAACCGTTTGGAAAAACGAGGTACTTACTAAAGCGATGTTGACTGGCTAGACGCCTCTCAATCCCCCAGAGGCAGACACCCCACGCGCTTAATCCCCGGCCCGCTCACTCCTAACTCTCTCCCCAGGCAGTAAAAGGCACCATGAAACGCACGTGTAAGTGCCACGGCGTGTCTGGCAGCTGCACCACGCAGACCTGCTGGCTGCAGCTGCCTGAGTTCCGCGAGGTGGGTGCGCACCTGAAGGAGAAGTACCACGCAGCTCTCAAGGTGGACCTGCTGCAAGGTGCTGGCAACAGCGCGGCCGGCCGCGGCGCCATCGCCGACACCTTTCGCTCCATCTCCACGCGGGAGCTGGTGCACTTGGAGGATTCCCCAGACTACTGCCTGGAGAACAAAACGCTAGGACTGCTGGGCACCGAAGGCCGAGAGTGCCTGCGGCGCGGGCGGGCCCTGGGCCGCTGGGAGCGTCGCAGCTGCCGCCGGCTCTGCGGGGATTGCGGGCTAGCGGTGGAGGAGCGCCGCGCTGAGACCGTGTCCAGCTGCAACTGCAAATTCCACTGGTGCTGCGCTGTTCGCTGCGAGCAGTGCCGCCGGCGAGTCACCAAGTACTTCTGTAGCCGCGCCGAGCGGCCGCGGGGGGGCGCAGCGCACAAACCCGCGAGAAAACCCTAAGCGTTTCCTTTCCCCGCTCTTTTCCTATTTGGCCTTGGCTTCTTTTAGAGACCCCAGTAATAGAGGAACCTAGACAATGCAGGTCCCGCACTCGCAGCGCGGGGATCCCGAGAGAGACTCTGCAACCTCCGGAGCTTGTCACTTTCCAACCTGTTTCCCCAGTTCGGCCGCGCTCTCCTGAAGCTGTCTGAATCGTCCTCACAGCCCACACTTAGGTCTGAGAACTCAGATTTTGAACCATTATCTTTGGAAGAGGAAAATAGGTGTTCCTCTTCCCTTTCCCAGTCGCCCTAACGCTGGTCCTCCCGCCCCTCCTCCGCCAGGTCTGTATCGCTGCTGCCTTTTCCTCCTGCAGAGCCACTCCAGTGCTTCTGATTCCGTTAGTGTTGGCATAGACTCCCCAGGAATCTCTAATGCTTCCTCTCCCTTTCTCCCTTCCCCTCTTTCCTTGAAAACAAAAAACAGACCCATGGGGACGGGTTCCTAGAGGTAGGGGTTCAAAATGGGGAAAATGGGAACCCTGGAGTGCTGCCTTGCTGAAAATCAAGGTGCTCCTCATCCTCGTGACACCATCTCTAATGGACTTCACCAGCGGAACAATGACCTTCCTAGACAATCACCCAAGGTGCTCCAGACACTTACCCACAGTCTAGAAACTATATAAGGTCAGATTTCCAGTCATTTCCTACCCTTTAAAGTAACCTTTTCCCTGCACCTAACCTATTTTCTCCTAACAACCATCTTTACCTCTCCTCCTTCCCCCAAAATCCTTGTTCCTCTGAGCCAAGACTGAGCTCTATAAAGTCAGTTTCCCATTCAAACCCTGGTTTGCACTGACTGAAGCTAATCTGCCAAGGATTAGTGCATCGGCCACACAAATCTCGCACTAACACACTCGGCAGTGAGCTCGCTGTTGTGCTGGCCGAGGCCGCTGGTTCTCATCTCAGAAGCAGTAGAGCAGGGACTTGCTTATGAAGAGGGCTCTGGGAAGGGAAAGCCAATCCCTGACAGACACTGGGGACCAAGGAGCAGCCCAGTCAGCTCTCTCCCCCAGGCCAGCCCTGGTCTGCTCTTCAGGAGCAGAACTGGTCAGATGACAGGCTACCTTTTCCCACTTGGTCCAGACAGGAGAAAGCACAGAGGTGTGGCTCCAAGTAAGTAACAGGGGCTGAGGCCCTGGGGGCCAACCTGTGAGTGCAAGGGTTCCCATATTCCAAAATGAGACAGTGGCCCGGTCAGACCCCGAAGCCCTGGGCTCGTGCCTCCACCTCTCCTGCTCCTACTAACACTTGCTGACAGGAGAGGTTCCCCTTCCTTCCTTATAGGGACCTGCTTCCCTTCGGTGGTTCATTGCCAGCACTTCTGACCCATTTGTATCAGCAAAAGGCCTTTGCTTCTTCCCTCAGCTTTGATCTGGGCCTCTCGGTCTCCCAACCTGCCCTTCTTCCCTCATCGAGCAGCAGCTGTGATCTGAGTATGCAGTAGGAAAACCCGGCCAGGCAGCTAGGAAATATAAAAGGGCACAGTGTTGTCAGGACAGCTGCGTTCTCCCAGGATGGGGAGGTCTCTCAGCACAAAAGGAGAAGAATTTTTATGCTTCATATTTGATAACTCCAGATCAGTACTCAAAACATGTCATACTGCCAGCAAGTTCTCTCACAGGTTGTTTTGTACTCCCAAATGGATATGATACAAGACTCATTTGAGTTCTATAGAGAAAACATTACTGAGCTACTTTAGATTTGTATTGCTCTCCTTTGACCCCCACCAGCTGCCTTGCATTATCCATTCATTTATTTGTCCAGTTAAAAAACAACAACAACAAAAAAAAAACACACAAAGAAAAGGAGTGGATATAGAGTGGTGAACCTTTCCTACATTCGTGGAGTTGAGGTCCTCTCTTAGACTCATCACCAGGGCTGTGTTCCCCTTGACAGATGTGGACAACTCCAGAACAGCTACTTGGGAAGACATCTTCAGGTCAGCTAGTCAAACCTTAGGTTTTACAGATTTGAACGTGCTGAGAAAGATGTCTGGCTTGTCCCCCCAGCTGTACGTTACCGTGGAGTGTGCAGTGCAACCCAGGCCCCTTCCCATCTCTGTGTGCTTTTTAGGGGGCCAGAAGCAGAGTAGTTTTTGAGAAGTGACAGGACATTGGGGGTGTGGGGGGGGCGTGCAAAACACTGTCTCCTTCCTGTCCCTGGCCTGTAAGCCTACACACAGGCAGGGCTTTCTTTTCTTGAAAAGAATCCCAGCCTCAAGTGGCCTTAGCAGCAGGTTAGGGTAAAGACAGAGACAGGGTCGTGCTCAGCGCTGGTGGTGCTGGTGGTGGTGGGAGGGGAGGGCAGGACAGGGCACTCGCCTATTGTGAGTCTGGATTGGATGCTTCCACTCATTCACTTCCTTTTAATTAACCCACATTCCTGGAGGAGAAATATTTATGTTGGCTCCCATAGAGGCAATCTGCAGACTGGAAAGAAGGCGGAAGAAAGCCTGCCTTAGCAAAACAATATCTCTAAAGAGCTCAAGAAAAGAAAATGAGTACAAAATGCCATTAAAATAGCCTTCTACCCCCACTGGAGTCAACGAAAACTTCATTTCACATGCTAATCCCCCACTCCGCCCCTTTCTCTTCTCACACCTTTTCCGAAAGTGTTTGGGAAAAGTCTTCGCAGTCAGTACACAGCTCCCTGCAGCTCAGACTTCTCCTTGTGTTAGTTCAGGGCCCCAAGGGGGGCTCTCACTCCAACAGCGGCTTTTTTCTCCCCCCCTTTAATTTAAACAAAGACTTCGGAGTTCATCAACCTCCCACTGAAATTCACAGCTGCTGAACAAACTAATCCCCTCTCCCAGCCTTTCTTCCCTTCAATGGGCTCTTGGCTTCAAAGACACTTTGGGAAAGGACTTTGCTGGGGCTCACATTGCTTCATCAATAGAAGTTAGTGCAAGTATTATCTGAAGAGCAAGTGGCTTTACAAACAAATACTGCCTAACAATCCCGTCCTCCCAAACACACACATCTCGCCTGCAGACATGATGGGATCTACAACAGGATTAGAGATAGTACCCCTGGCTTCACACCCAGCCCCTTTGTGCAGCTGAGCTCAGCCCTGAAGTGTTGTGGGGAAAACCCTGGAGCTGACTGTCAGGCACAGATGGAGACACACGTGCCCACGCATGCACTCACACACACATACACACACACACACACAGAATGTAATGGCCACAAATGCTGCAAGGAGAGTCTATTTCAGTGACTAACTTTCTTCAACTGTCTTGACTCCCCATCTGTCTCCAAGCCTCTCCCCTGCCTATTGGGGTGGTGCAGGAAACAAGAACAAAGAGGACTAGGAAGAGAAGTGAGGGCAAAACAGGACCCAGGAGACAAGTATTGGGAGATGACTGAGGAAACCAAATCAAAGCAGCTTTATTGCACAGTAAGTAAACCAGTGCTTCAAACGCAGCGTCCAACCAGGAGAGCGCGGCCAGAGAAGGCAGCCCTGAGACATGGGTTCGGGGGGGGGGGGGGGGGGGCTCCAACCCTTGAAGAACAGTGCTAAAAGAGTCTCTGTTAATATGGCTCCCATTCCAGAGCCGGGTTTACACTCACAGAATGAGTGGTCTCTGGCCTTGGACCAGGGCTCAGACAGGCCAAGTCAGGAGTTGTTCCCCACAGGCAGTGGTTGGTCTCTCTGCTCCTATCTCATAGGCTAAGACAGCTCCCAGCAAAAGGCAGTGTGCCCCTTCCACCTCCCACGTAACCTTGCCCATCCTGAATAATGCTGGCCAATGAGATGTTCCTTTTGAAACGGGCCAAAGTTCCTTCTCTTGGTTCCGCTCGGCACCCACACTTATGTCCATGACTTGTTCAAAGGATGAACAGTCAACTCTACTCTAGCCTCTGGGGCTCAGAGAAATATGGACCCGGAAATATGAAGTCAGGTCAAGAAGAAAGTAAGGTCAGGCTCGTAACTCGCAGGACAAAAATAAGACCCAAAAAGTGGGCACAGCAGAGACAGACTTGGGTCCTGCTCACCCTCTTAGAAGCCGCTGAAGCAGAATGTCCCTGGGGAAGAGGGTACCCTGCCGCAGGTCCTGTCGGAGCACAGCAGTAGGGGGAGTGCAGAAACGGCTCTGCTCTGCCTCAGAGGCTGGGCAGCCCTGGGCACACCCTAGAAGGCCAGGCACACAGGGGTGGAGAGCAGGCAATCTGATGGTTTGGAGTCAAGCCGATAGCCGTGTATACCTGGCAGCAAGAAAGAAGATTGGTAAAAACCAACAGAATCTGTTCTGAAATTCCTTTTTCTACAAGGGCACAATTAAGTACCAGCAGACGGGGCCTGCTGGTGAGAGAGGCTACCTGGCTTAACCGTGCAGTTTCTGAGCAATGGTGAGGACGGCCTTCAGGACAGGCATGAAGCTGGAGACCTCGCTGAAGCGGCTGCAGCCCACCACCTGGGCGTGCACTGCGAGGCCCTGCTCAAAGCTTCCTGCAGCCGCACATCGGGCAACCTCGTGGAGCCCGGCCAGGACAGCAGGCGAGAGCTGTGGAGGGGTTGGCCCTTCGGTTAGTAAGCCCAAACCAGCCCTAAGTTGGCAGCATGGAAAGGATAAGAGGCGTAAGTTCTAGAGCCCGGTCCAGACAAGGTGGATCGATTCTGTGGGGAACCCAGGTCCATGAGACCTAAGGGGAGGAGACACTGGAGTTCCCTCGGCCATGGGTAAAGGTGGAGAGGCAGAGGAACGCCACTAAGGTACTTACCGTCCCCTCCCGGAGCTTCTCATAGAGACATTCTAGACGTTGTGCTGCCTCTTCCAGCTTCCGCGTTGTCTTCTGCAGGGAGGAAAAGGGGTTCTGATTCTAGCCCCTCAGGCTGGCATCACAGGACTAGAAAGAGTCTCGGTAGACTAGCGCTAGGACAGCTTAAGGTTGCTTCTTCCATTTCAGAGGGGAAAACGGGGGCCTGAGGGGGGTAAGTGACTTGCTCCAGCTGGCCCAGCCAGTGAATGAATGGCAAGTCTCCTGACTCCTGGTTTCACCCTCTTTCCGGTACTCCCTGCTGTCTCAGTGCTGGGTCCTGCTACCAAGAAGCTGGGCTTCAGACCAGGCAAGACCCCCCCCCACACACACACACACACGGACATCAAATAAGTGTAAGATACAGACATGTCAAGGGACGGTGACACAACGGTCACACAAAGACCTAATTTATGGCAAAGGGGTCCAGGAACCAGCTAAGGGAATGAGGAGAGCATTGTGGGGAAGGTTCAGACTTACTAAGTCTGTGGCAGACTGGGAGCAGCGTTGTAGAAGTGCCTCAAAGGTGGTTTTCAAAGACTGATGCTCTGGGGGCAGTTCCTTCCTGTCCATCTTCTCTGGTGGCCGTTGCTAAGGAAAAAGCAGGGAGACAGGATAGACAGGCAAGCTATCCTTCTCGTAGTTTCCCTGAGGACTAGTCCTCAGTGACTCAGCATCACACTGTTCTCACTAGAGCATAGCAGAGCCGGGAGGGGACATCCTCCACAGTAAGGACATTTGGTGTCTGTCCCTCCCCATCCCCCAGCTCACAGTCTGACTCTACTTTTAGGAATGAGGCCCATCTACCAAGTCCCTGCTTTTTTATACCCAAGGATGACTGGAAGGTTTCCAACGGGAGGGGGACACACTGTCACCTGCAGGCTGAGTTCTCCTGGCGCTCTAGGGGGAGCCCCTGCTTTTTTATACCCAAGGACGACTGGAAGGTTTCCAATGGGAGGGGGACACACTGTCACCTGCAGGCTGAGTTCTCCTGGTGCTCCAGGGGGAGCATGACCCACAGCAGGGACAGGGGGCTGTGAGGAAAGGACCCTTCGTGGCTCAGAGGTGAGGCTCATAACTGGAGCAGTAATTGGTGCCGGGGACACAAATGTCTTTGGCAACTTAAGAGAGAGAAAGAGAGAGGCACATTAGCGTAAGCTGAGAGACTCCCTAGGCCCTGGTTTGAGAGAGTGGCAGAAATCATGAGAGAACCACGGACAGAATAGTGAGTGGGACACCAGGAAGTGGGAAGACTGGTGTATATGTAAGAAGGAAAGAGGAGGGGGCAGAAGGGAGAAGAGTAAGGGGGAAAAGAAAGGGCAGAATGCATGCCTGAGAATGGGAAGGACTGGGCTGAATTCTGTAAGGAACTAAAGTGTGGCTCACTGATAAACATATGAGGAGGTGGGTGGGGCGGTGCACTGACCTGTGCCCTCTGGAGGTGTGCCCTGGGAGCTGGAGCATTTTTCAAGGGATCCTGAGGCCCTGTATAATACAGAGACAGAAGTATTGAGGGACATGGTCAGAAACATTGGTAAATCTCAGTCTGATGGTCATCAAAATTATTTTAGCTAGAGTCCACCACATCTCCCTCTCCAGACCAGTCATACTCTCAGCTGATGTTCTCCAACCCAGGGGCCCCAGTTCATTGGCTTGAAGAAGAGACTCCCAAGGTGGTTGTGGAGACAGAAGGAGAGGGAGGCAATGAATGAGCAAATGGGAAGCCATGGAGAAAAGACCAACCTGCATGAGGAGTCAAGATGCCGGTAGTTTGGATGGCACTAGAGTATGGAGCACTTGGTCCTCCTGGAGGGTGTGCTGCAGGGAAGCTGCCAGGAGGGGCTGGGGGCTGGAAGCTCGGAGGACCAAGACCTGGCGGTCTCACAGGAAGGAAAGGGAGCAGTGGAACAGTCTCAGGCAGGGAGGCAGAGCCAGGCTGCAAGATGCCGGAGGGGGCCATAGGTGGTGAGGGACCAGGAAGAGGCCAGGTTCCAGGGAATCCCACAGAGTTAGGAGCTGGCACCCTTTGCCCTCTTAATAGCTGTGGCTGAGATAAAGCTGGAGGGGAACAGAAACAGGTCATTTGCCACCAAATTTCAATTGGGGAGAGACTCAGAGCACATGAGGGGGAATGAACGCAATGATGATAATTTTTAAAAAGCTAATAATAAGAAATGATTAATTAATACATCTGTATGTAGATCTACCACATACAAAGTACTTTTAACTAAATTCCTTATTCGACCCTTAAGATAATACTGTGGTGCTGAAATGAACAACATAACAACTATTACTACGTTTCAAAAGAAACAGCATATTGCTAAGTATATTGCCCACAGGCACAAAGCCAATAAGTGATAGTACTGGGAATTCTGACTTCAAACTCCAAACTCCTTTCACTACACAGACACACTGCTTCCCAAATCCATGCTGGCCATGCCAATTGCTTTCCTCTGTGTTTTCCCAGACAGATCACTCACTCACCAGGCCTTACCCCAGGGTCCGGGGGCAAAGGCTGGGCTACCTGGGGCTCACATGCCCTGTAGTCTCTTATATTCTGCATTCTAGAGCCTTGATAAGGGGCAGTATGGGAAGGTGCCAAGGGCATTGCTAGTGATGAAGGAGGTGTGAAAATGCTTGGCCTTGTAGATGGAGTGGGAACCTGTAAAGAGAAAAAAAAATTATCCTTGGAAAGGGAAAGAAAGGAAAGTAATTGAAAATAGAAAAAACTATAGAAAAAAATGAAACTAGATAGTTCTTCAAAAAAAATCAATAAAACTGATAAACCTCTATAAAAACCTACAAAAATAAAGAGAGAAGACACAAGTCATCAAGGTTAGGGATGGCTGATCTTGATGACTTCATTATACTACAAAGTGGCAATAATCAAAACAGCATGGTATATTGAGCGTGGGGTCACTGGCTTGAGCATGGGATCATAAGCATGACCCCATATTCGCTGGCTTGAGCCCAAAGGTAGCTGGTTTGCAATCCAAGGTTACTGGCTTAAGCAAGGGGTCACTGGCTCAGTTGGAGCCCCCCATGAAGGTACACATGAGAAAGCAATCAATGAACAACTAAAATGCCGCAACTACAAGTAGATGCTTCTCATCTCTCTCCTTTACCTGTCAGTCCCTGTCTATCCCTCTCTCTTGCACGGACGCACACTAAACAAACAAAACAAACAAACAAAAACCCAGCATGGTATTGGCTAGAAAGCAGACACACAGACCAAAGGGACAGAACTGAGAGTGAAGAAATAAGCCACATGTATATGGGCAAATAATTTTTGACAAAGGAACGAAAAACATACAGTGGAGGAAGGAAAAAGCCTCTTCACTAAACTGCTGGAAAAATTGGAAAGCCACATGCAAAAGAATGAAACTAGACTGCTATTTGTAACTAGACACAAAAAATAACTCAAAATGGATCAAAGACCTAAATATAAGACCAGAAAAAATAAATTACATAGAAGAAAATATAGACCTTATGGACCTTGGAGTTAGGCAGAATTTTATGAATTTGATCTCAAAAGCAAGGGAAGTAAAAGCATTTTGCTTTTTAAAATAATTTTTTTTTTATTTTTTAAATCAATAGACTAAAAAGCTCTACAGAGCAAAAGAAACTGTCAACAAACAAAATGGCAACCAATTGAATGGGAGAAGATACTTGCAAACAACACATCCAATAAGGAATTCATATTCAAAATATATAAAGAACTTATACAACTTAAGAACAACAAAGAATGAACAATTCAATATAAAATTGAACAGAGGACCTAAACAGACACTTCTCCCAAGAAATATATGAAACGTTGCTTGACTTCACTAGTTACTAGGGAGATACAAGTCAAAACTACAAGGAGATACCACCTCACACCTGTTAGATTGGCTATTAGCAAATAAGACAATTAATAACAAGTGTTGGAGAGGTAGTTGAGAAAAAGGAACCCTCATTCACAGCTGCTGGGACTGTAAACTGGTATGGCCACTATGGAAAACAATATGGAGGTTCCTCAGAAAATTTCAAAAAGAGCCTGGCCTGTGATGGTGCAGTGGATAGAGTGTCGACCTGGGATGCTAAATTCACTGGTTTGAAACCCTGGGCTTGCCTGGTCAAGGCACATATGACAAGCGAGCAATGAACAACTAAGTAAAGCAGCTATGAGTCGATACTTCTTACCACCCTGCTCCTCTCTGTAAATCAATCAATAAAATATTTTTAAAAAATTAATAGGCCCTGGCCAGTTGGCTCAGTGGTAGAGCATTGCTCAGCATATGGAAGTCCCAGGTTCAATTCCCGGCCAAGGCACACAGGAGAAGCATCCATCTGCTTCTCCACTCTTCCCCCTCTCTTTTCTATCTCTCTCTTCTCCTCCCACAGCCAAGGCTCCACTGGAGCAAAGTTGGCCCGGGCGCTGAGGATGACTCCATGGCCTCTGCCTCAGGTGCCAGAATGGCTCCAGTTGCAATGGAGCAACACCCCAGATGGGCAGAGCATCGCCCCTTAGTGGGCTTGCCAGGTGGATTCAGGTCAGGAGCATGCAAGAGTCTGTTTCTCTGTCTCCCTGCTTCTCACTTCAGAAAAATACAGAAAAAAAAAATTAAGAAGAGAGTTACCAATGACCCAGCAACCCCTCTTCTGAGTATCCACCCAAAAACTTTGAAAACATTTATTTGTAAAGCTGTAGTACCCCTATGTTCACTGCAGCATTATTCATGATGGTCAAGACATGAAACAATCAAAGTGTCCTTCCATAGAGGACTGGATAAAGAAGATGTGGAACATATACACAATGAAATACTACCATTTATGGAAAGATGGATGGATCTTAAGAATATCATGCTAAGTGAAATAAGTCTGACAAAAAATTCAAGAACCATATACTTTCACTCATATGTGGGATATAAAACTGAAAGGAACAAGTAAACAAAGAGGACAAAAACCCATAAACACAGACAACAGCATGGTGGTTACCAGAGGAAAAGGGAAATATGGGAGAGATAGTAAAGGGCAAAGGGGGTCAACTATATAATGATGAAAGGAGATTTGACTTGGGTGGTAAACACACAATTCAATATACAGATGATGTGTTATAGAATTGTACACTTGAAGCCTATATAATTTTATTAACCAACATTACCCTGATAAATTTAATTTAAAAAGTTTTAATGATCAGGGATGAAATAGGGAATATTACAACAGACCCTGTAGCCATTAAAAGCATAATAAAGGAATACTACAAAAATAACTTTACATTCATAAATCTGACAATTTAGAAAAAAATGGGCCAATTCCTCAAGAACCACAAACTACTAAAATTCAGTCAAAATAAAATAGATAACAAATAGTTCTATAAATATTATTTTAAAAAATATTTTATTTATTGATTTTATAGAGTGGGGAGGAGCGAGAAGTAGCAACTTATAGTTGCTTCACTTTAGTTGTTCATTGATTACTTGTGTATGTGCCTTGATCAGGCAAGCCCAAGGTTTCAAACTGGCAACTATAACTACATACTAATAATGAACAGTGGGAACCAAAATTAAAAATGCAATACCATTGGATTTTAAATTGTTCAAGAAAAAATTAAATACTTATGTTTGAAATAAACAAACCATGTATGATGAAAATAATAAAGTGCTGATGGAGATAGCGTTGAAGAGACATACAATGTTCATGGATGGGAAGACTCAGCATGGTGAAAATGTCAATTCTCCTTACATAATTCTATAATTTTGATATAATTCCTGCCAAAATTTCAGCAAGTTTCTTTGTAGACATAGACAACATTATTCTAAAATTTATGTGGGAAGAGCAAAGTCCTAGAATATTCAAAGAAATTTTTAAAAAGAAAAAAAAAGTGGAAGAATTACTCTATCTCATGTCAAGGCATACTATATAGAATAGAGTGGTATTGGCAGAGGGATAAACTCAAAGATCAACAGAACAGAATAGATAACTGAGAAATAAATCCATATAAACATGTCCAATTAATTTCTGATAAAGGAGTAAAATCAATTCAATGGAGGGACAGTTTTTTCCATAAATGGAAATCCACTGGCAAGAAAAATGAAGCTTAACCTAAACTTCACACCTTACATAAAAATTAACTCAAAGTAACATGGATTTAAATGTAAAACATAAAATTATAAACTTCTACAAAGAACACAGGAGAAAATTTGTAGGACCCTGGACTAGGCAGAGTTCTTGGACTTGACAGCAAAAACAAGATCTATAGGAAGAAAATAAATTGGACCTAATAAAATTAAATTTGTTTCTTGAAGGACCCTGTTAAAAGAATGAAAAGACAAATTCTTACATAATTACACACACACACACACACACAAAGTACATGTAGAACTGGCGAAATCTGAATCTCTGGATTGTACCAAGGTCAATTTCTTGATTTTGTTATTGCATTGTGATTGCTGTTGGATGTTATGGGGTGAGGTTGGGATGCATGAGACTTTCCAGTATATTCCTTTGTGGCTTCCTGTAACTCTTTAATTATTTCAAAATATAAAAGACAGTGTGAGAAGGAGAAGAGAAGAATAAGGGAGAGAAAAAAGGGGAAGGCAAAAAACAAAATTAGGGTTGGAATTGAAGGTGGGACAGAATGAATCAATCATCAGAACTTCTGCCTGATACCTGTTTACAATCTCATTGGATTTTGTTTGCCAGTTTCTCGAGTAGGCTCCTGGTATCATAAATTAATAGCACCCTATCCATCTAGCCAGAAAGCTAGAGGCCAGTCCCTCTACTTCACACACTCTACTCTGAACTATCACCAATCTCTGTCAATTCTACCTACTAAATATCTTAAATCCAACCTCACTCTCCAGCCTTAGGTTATTTCTTGTCTTCATTATGCCTTGCTAGACAGCCTCCTCAGTGCCTCCAACACTGCCCTTCCTGAACACAGAGCTGGTTATTCCCCTGTATAAGACTATTGCTGGCCCTGGCCGGTTGGCTCAGCAGTAGAGCGTCGGCCTGGTGTGCGGGGAACCCGGGTTCGATTCCGGCCAGGGCACATAGGAGAAGCGCCCATTTGCTTCTCCACCCCCCCCCTTCCTCTCTCCATTAGAGTGAAGATGGCCCGGGCGCTGGGGATGGCTCCTTGGCCTCTGCCCCAGGCGCTAGAGTGGCTGCTGGTCGCGGCAGAGCATCGCCCCCTGGTGGGCAGAGCGTCGCCCCTGGTGGGCGTGCCGGGTGGATCCCGGTCGGGCGCATGCGGGAGTCTGTCTGACTGTCTCTCCCCGTTTCCAGCTTCAGAAAAATACAAAAAAAAAAAAAAAAAAAAAAAAAAAAAGACTATTGCTCCTGACTGCTATCAATTTCAGGGTCAAGCCTAAACTCTTTAGCTTAGACTACCAGGTCCTTCCTGGTCTAACTCCTGTTACTCCAGCTTCATCTAAGCCAGTGGTTCTCAACCTGTGGTGTATTGTATAATAAATGTGTATTTTCCGATGGCTTTAGGCGATCCCTGTGTTTTGGTCCTTTGACCCCCGCCGGGGTCACAACCCACAGGTTGAGAACCGCTGATCTAAGCCTACTTCACTGCCACGAAGAACTTTTTTGCAGCCTCATTAAAATATGTAGTAGTAGATCCTCAAATGGGTTTTGCTCACTCTTCCTTCAATGTTTTCATACTTGCTGTTTCCTCTGCCTTCAGCCTTTCCTTTGCCTAAATTACTTTTAATTTTCAAGCCTGAGATCAAACATCATACTTATTCTGAAATATTCCCCAAACTTCCCACCTTCCAAAGAGATAACTGCATTCTTTTGTGTGGTCCTGTGACACTTTATCATACCCAAATCATGGCATTTACAAATTTTATTGTATTTTTTACATCCCTATCGTTTCACTAGGTTATGAGCTAATTAAGGGAAGGGATCATGGTTTGTGCCCTTTTCTAAGAGCCTAGCAGTTGTTCGATAAACAATTATTAGAAAAATAACTGATTTTTTTAATGACTATAAAAGTTATATTTATTCACGATACTACATTAATTGCATTCCCTTAGAAAAATGGAGAACTGTTTATGTACCCAATTTGCACATATAAAACCTTATACAAATTATGTGCAGCACATAAAGGCCTCTGGTACAGCTAAAATCCTGCCACTACAATTGGGGTGAATCTGCTGCAAGGTCTCCAGTTTATCAAGTCTGTCCACAGAAAATTAAACACTGGAATTACAGTCAGTCTTGTGGCTCAATGTAGAAATTATTTTAAAATATAATAAAATAAAACTTTCAATTCTCTAAAACTCAAAAAAGGTAAACTGGAAGGGGATACATTTTGTTATTCAATTTAACATGATAAATTCACACCTTAGAAAAATAACTGATTTTGTGAAGTCAGGAATTTTCATCATTTCTGTTCATTAATGTATTCCCAATGCCTAGAACCATGCCTGGCACTTGGTAGACATTAATGAGTATTTTTGAATGAATGAACAAATCAATGAAGAAACAACGTGTTACCTGGTGAGAAGGCTGTAATCCCAATTTGCAAGATGACGTCTCTTTAGAGTGGGGGGCAGCTCCCACAGTGACTCGGGTGAAGGGGAAAGGAGGAGACTGTTGGCCTACGACATAAGCACCCTGGGCATGAAACAGCCGATCCCTCAGTTGCTGAATTGATGGCTATAAAAATCATAATAATGAAGAATTAAGTAAAATTAAAGCAAGCAAACATCCTCTCTTAAAAGCCTGGCCCCATATAGCATTCAAACTTTAGCTGACCCTCCACACCCTAGACACCTTAGATGACTCAAAACTCCCTAATCCCTGCCGTGCCTCCCTCCTTGCTGTTCTTTTTGCCTAGATCACTCTACATCTGCTGGTAAGCTACTTTTCTTTGAAGGTCCAGTTCAACAATTTCAACCACTCAGAAGCCTTCCTTGGCTTCTGCAGGCAAAACCAGCCCCTTCCCTGGAGTCCCACGCTGCTTAGTATAAGCCTCAGTTGTAGCAATATGAGTTAGTGACATCTGATTTTCCTCCAAAGGATTGTGAGCTTCCTGAGGGACTAGATCTTATTTACTCTGAGCTTCGGCATTTAGCACAGTGCCTAGAACAAGGAAGTGTTCAGCCAGTGTTAGATGATTAAATAAAATGGTTCGTTCTTTCCACATGGCACCACTCACCTGAGCACAGTCACTGGGTACGTAGCTCATGGCAGTGGCCAGGTTGCCCTGGGCTGCCAGGAGGCTGGCATACTGAGTGACCCAGTAGGTTGTGGCAGGGCCTGGGCTCACCCCATCAGGACCCCGCAGTAGCTCCAAGCTCCTGTTCAGGACCATTACCTTCTCCATCAGGTCCTAGAGGAACAAGGACGAGGACGGTCAGCCCTGTTCAAAGCACACCCTGCTCTCCAAGCCCAAGCAGCTCACCCAGAGATTTCCCAGTATGGGAGGAGGGCCCCTGGCATAGCCAGGTGAAGACATAAAATGATGACATATAAGAGACATGATAGTTAAAGAAGGGCCACTTGGCCTCGCCTCTCAGGCTGTTAGCACTGGGCTCAAGTGGGGCCATTAGGGTCTTAGATTCTCATATATCTCTGCCTTTTTTTGGCTTTCTTTATCCTTTCTGCTAGTACAACAGCAAATTCAGAATAAGTTATACTATTGTTTGTGCATGACTTTGCCTCCCCATAAGTCTGTGACCTCCATCTTCTCTGAGAGTATCTGGTGCAATTAAGATTCACAAAAATTTTCACAGCAGCTAAGAGAAGACCCAAGCTCACAATTACTCAGACATAAACTTGTATAGCCAAATCTGAAGTAGGAAAACATTATGAAGCTTAATACCTAAGCAGCTTTTGCTCAGTCTCCCTGATGAGAAGGAGGGAAGGAGGGGAGAGCTCACCCTTGGGAGGGGTCCCAGGCATTAATGGCCCTTCTCTCTTCCCTCATCTGACTCCAGCCTGGATCCCCAGAAGCCTTGCTCTAATGTCCCTGCACACCCCCACCGCTAGCCTCTCCTCACTGGAGCCCTGTGAGAAGGGGTACCTGCAGAGCCATGGGGGATGAAGCCTGGTGGCACTTTGCCCAGCACTCCACCAGCTGCTCCACACTCCCTGAACACACATAACAGAGTCTGGCTTCGGAGGTGAGCGCCCTACCACCCTCCTGCTCCATGCGAGTACCCAGCATGTCTGCAGAGAGATGGAAACTTCTTTAATGTCACAGCTTCCTCTTGCCTTTTCCCCTTTTCCTGTTTGGAAATGGTTGGAAGAACATGAGCTATGGGACAAGTAGCTACAGTGGCTTTGCACAACATTGAGGCTCACCCTGCTCTATAGTGGAGGGCAAAGCTCTTCCTTCAAGATGTGACAAAAAAAAAAAAAAAAAAGGACAAGTAAAAGTAGGAGAATGCACTCTAGTCCTTGGCTCTGGTGACATGGCCTGGGCTCCCAGAGCTCAGGCTGCTCTTCTGCCTCCTCTGTCAGCATGTCCACAGACGCCACGCTGAGTCACATCTCTCCACCCTAGGGCCCAGGGCCACCTACCGCAGAGCTCAGGGAATGTCTCTGGCCCTGAGTACGTCAGCAGCAAGGCCAGTGCCTCTCTCCAGTTCTGCAGGCTGCAGGAGCACACCATGTCCTTCCAATTCTTCTGCACAATACAGGCTAGCAGCTGTGAGGGGCAGAGACAGAGAGGGAAGGAGGCCATCACCTGCCCACCCTGCACAGGCAGCCGGAGTCATGCACAGGAATGTGCTAGAAAAGCCACTCATGAGTGGGCTTCATGTTAGACCACTGATTGACTGGGGGCTCTGTGTAAGGACAGGATGGTTAGAGTGGGAAGAGAGAGAGTTTGGCAGATCCTCTAAACACCAGTCCCAAGGTACGGGCATCCATCCAACAAGGTCCGAGTAACTCCCTCCAATCCCCTCCCCTCCCCTCCTGCATGGTCGGCAGTTACCAAGGAGATTCTGGTTTTCTTCTTGGCCAAGTAGCGTTCCTGTGTTTGCTTGAGCAGATCTGCGCCTCCAGCCTGGGCCAGGATAATGGCTTCAGCAAAGCGCTCTTCTTTCAGACACAGCTCCACAGCAGGGCCCAGCTCACCAAGCAGGAGAGCCTGGCTCAGGAGTCCATCTGTGTCTGTGGGCAGAGGCATCCCCCCATTCACCTGCCCTCAGCCCACAGCTTCCTGTCCCCGGCCGAGACCAGAGCACACCTGCTATATCTGTATCATCCGCCTCCCTCGCCCCAAACTCCCAAATTTCATTCCTCAACAACAAAAGGTAGTAGGGTGTCCTGAGGTGCCCAGGTCCAGGGATAACTCTCTAAGGCGAGAACCCAAGATGAGAGAGTAACTCATGTGGCAGTAACATGGGTGTGATGTGTGATTGTTCAGCAAGCCCAGGTCACAGTCCTTCAAGCAAGAACACAGAAGGATCAAAAAAAAAAAGAAGAAATCTAAGTAGAAGGCCTTCCATAGGAAGCTCTCCATAGGAGCTTTTCACCCATGAAAAGCTCTAACCAGTAACACAGTGCTCTAACCAGTAACAGAACCACCCGGCATTTTTGATGGCGAGAGGGAAGCAGGAGGCAGGGGACAAGAAGGAAATGTCCTCAAGTCTGAGAACTCTGAGCCCACCCACTCCCATGCAGAGGGTTTCTCTCCCTCAGGCTCAGAGTACCTTCTGTGGTGGGGATCTCCCATGGAGTCAAGTTCTGAGGAATCAGCTCATCAAAGAAGGCTGAGGAGGCAGAGGCTTCCTCTGTGGTGTGTTTGGAGGCCTTTACAAGGAAGGAGAGAGGTGGCTGCTTAGGAAATGAGCCCTAAAGACAGAGAGCTGGCTTAGCAGCTCTCTCTGGGAGCTCTACTATATTTGGCCCTAGATGGGTAAAGCTAAAAGGATAAACTGGTAAGGTTTGGGAGGGCTCTAGTTCATGGTTAAAACACAGCTCCACTCTATAAGCCCAAAAGCTTATCGACTTCGTGTCTCACTGTGGTTCCAAGTGATGAAGAGTCTGCACACTTCTACAGAAGCTGAGCAAAGGCTTCATGAAAGCAAAGCAAAGGGCCAGGAAGGGGTAAAAGCCCTGGTAGCACAGGTCGGACTGGCTGGGCTCCTCCCACACCTGGCTGCGGAAGGCCTGTTGTCTGTTACTGTTGAGGTCATCTCCCTCGGGCTGAGGACTCTCCCCCGGTCCCGAGGCACTCTTCAACCATGTGGCCACCTGCAGGGAGAGACCTATGAGTAACCCTTGCCCCAGCACAAGGGCAGACAAGCAGTATGCTTTCTTCCTACCTCCAAACCCCACTGACTAGACTGTGAGATCCTTGAGCTAGTTTCCTGGGAAACAGCCTGACTCCAGGAGGTCAAATGTTCGCACATACGTTAGTGATGCCCAGGAAGAGGTATGCTGAGTGGGTTTCCACCAACAGAATTCTATTCTTCTCTATAATATGAAGTGCATGATTCTGATGTGAAAGCAGCTTACCTTTTTCTGAAGTTCATCTTTACTGTATCCTAACAGCTTTAGGAATTTCATTCTGGAGTCTTGTTCCAAGGTCACCTAAGGAGCCACAGAACACAGACATCTCCATCAAATGAATGTGAATGACCCTCTCCTGCTGTTAAAACTGGATATCTGTGACAGTGTACCCTCAAATACAGTTCTCTGTGCTACCAGAAGTGCCTTACCAAGGCCAATACCACCTCTCCTTTTTCTCCCCAGATTTGATTTCTGCTGGGCTGTGGGCCTACTGGTAACAAAACACTTTCTCCCTTCTGCATGAGAACTGAACTATCAGTTGACTTCCTAGATCTGTTACCCTGGTAACCTGACAAGAATAAAATGTTAGCGATGTTTCTAGGCAACATTGCATTTGGACTAGAACTATATAAATTATAAGTAATCAATGTGGACGGCAAACTCTGGGCTTCCTTGATGGCAAGGATTCTTGTAACTGAACAGATCACTTGTAGAGTCTAGAAGCTACGCTTTTGAAGTTGGTACAAGAGATATGGGCTCTCCTGGACCTGAGTCGTCTAAATCAGGGCAACTGACACACCTGCCTATGGACACCTCAACTCCTCGCACCTAAGCCACCTCCCTGGGAGCCGAGGAGGAGAACTCTGCACTGCTGCATGGATGCTGCATGGATTGCCCAGAAGGGAACACCTGATGACACCCTGCTGACAGGTTGTGGTTCCTGTCCCCTATCTTTGAGATGATACCGAGTGAGTCTTCTAACTGTCAGGAGAAGACTCCTGCTAGGAGGCACACGGATATATAGTAAACAAAGTCAGCTTACCCATCCAGTGTCCCAGATACTGAGGACGAAGCTTTCCTGAACCCCTACCCTAACCTGGGTTCGCTGGCCCACACCCTTTATTTATCCTATACTGAACCATGAGTTCTGACTACCACCTTTTTCATAGCCTCTCAGGCCCCTCCTTCTTCCACGATCTTCCCTTGGAAATGGTCATCCACACTCAGCTCCATGACCACTCTAATGGACAGCTCTTGGGTAGCTTTTCAAACAGACTGCCTGAGGGAAAAGGCTGAACTCCTGATCCCTCCCTCTCCCTCTCGATCACTCCTATTCTCGTTCCCACCTCACCATTCCTGGAGTTATTACCTGCACCCTGCTTGTAACAAAAGCATCTTTTTCTTTCTTTTTTTTTTTAACAGAGACAGAGAGAGAGTCAAAGAGAGGGATAGATAGGGACAGACAGACAGGAACAGAGAGATGAGAAGCATCAATCATCAGTTTTTCGTTGCGAGACCTTAGTTGTTCATTGATTGCTTTCTCATATGTGCATTGACTGTGGGCTTTCAGCACCGAGTAACCCTTGTTCAAGCCAGCAACTTTGGGTCCACGCTGGTGAGCCTTGCTCAAACCAGATGAGCCCGCGCTCAAGCTGGCAACCTTGGGGTCTCGAACCTGGGTCCTCTGCATTCCAGTCGAATGCTCTATCCATTGCGCCACCCCCTGGTCAGGCTGATTGTTTTCTCATATGTGACTTGACCATGGGCCTTCAGCAAACTGAGTAACCCCTTGCTCGAGCCAGCAACCTTGGGTTCAAGCCGGTGAGCTTTTGCTCAAACCAGATGAGCCCGTGCTCAAGCTGACGACCTCAGGGTCTCAAACCTGGGTCCTTCCGCATCCCAGTCTGACGCTCTATCCACTGCGCCACCGCCTGGTCAGGCTTCCCACATCTTTTTCTAGCTTTACTTTTATAACTGATGATCTTTCTCAAAACCCTGGCTCCTTCCCAGATTCCAGGTGTCTACCTCCACTAAGTTCTACTATGTCTGAAGCACAGACCCAAGTCCTTCTCAGGCCCCTAGGAGAAGGCCCTGTCCTTTTTGCATTCTTTCCTACAACCCCAAAGATTTCAATAACTATCTGTCTGTCGGTCAGTTGTTTCTTTCTCCTGTCAGCCCTCTCCTGCTCATTTCCTTTGACAACTGCAGCACTCCTCCCGGTGTCATAAGCAACTTGAGATTAAGATAGCACTGTAACTGAAGCCATGCCTCCAGAGCAGCGTACGGCTTGAGCCCTAAATCCACCACCACAACTGGCCTTGCGTTCCTTGAAACAAATTCAAAGCCTACTTATGATGATACATTTTTCCAGCTAATCTTCTTCCCCTCCTTTCCCTTTCCTTCTTCTCCCTTCCCATCACCTTATCTGCCCTTCAGCATGGCCTTCACCTTGGCTCCAGTAAAGTACCCAGACATGAGCAAGAGTAGCAAAAAAGGCAAATGTCACTTGGACTCCTCAGCTTTCTTAGCTGCAAATGGTCTTTGAGCCTCTGGCTGATGATGAAAGTTCTGTGCGTAGCAGGTGTGTATTGTATGGGAGAAAACCTAGCAGGGGTTAGGGCCTCTGAAACCTGGCTCACACTGCGCTGTGCACCCCCGGCAGTGGACAGAGGAGGGAGCGCCCGCTTCGGGGAAACACTTCTGCGCAGCCAGCCGTCAGTCCTACCTTCAGGAACCGCCAGAGCATCTTTTCACTTTGCAGTGGTACTCGCTGGATCTTGTTCTGACAATAATTGAGGAGATCTCCTGACCCCAGGGCTTCCTGTAGCTCAGCTGACCGCATCAGGAATTCGGAATCTGTGGTCACTTGACTGATGAAGACTAGGCGGAGACAAGGCTGTGGCACCTGATGGGCAGGGGTGCTGGGAAGGCCAAAAGTAACCAGCTTCCCCCCAAACTGGTGAGGAAGAACAAGAAGGGTCAAGCTCATGTCTTCAAGCTAAAAGTTAACACCAAGTCAGCATCCTAGGAAAGGCTATCTACTGGTTAACCCTAGAATAGGAGATCCATAATAAGAGAACTCCTGGGGGTGGAACAGGACTAGGAATTGAATAGCAAACCACCTCTGCATTTTTAGCATCATCAGCTTAAAACTTCAGCACACGGTACTCATCTTCTCTTCACCTGTCCTGGTACCACCCTTCTCCCAGTCACCTGGACCAAACACCTTGGCATCATCAGCCTTTAGACACACTACAGCCAAGCAAAAACGAAGTCTTCCCTCTTCTCGTCCAATGTCTCATGTGGGCCCCTCAGTCCCACTCCCAGTGCTAGCACACCTAGCTTACCAGAGTAGTTTGCTAGACTCTAGGTTTTTTCCCTCATCCAATCCAGCTGCTCAGGAGCCTGTAATGGTTTCACAGGCCACAGGCCAGACCGGAAGCTCCTCTGCCTGCTGTGCACAGAACGCTCCAAACTCATGGCCAGACCTGCCCCCGCAGCCCCTCCCTCCCTGCTCGTTCGTGTGATCGCTCACACCAAGTGCCCAGCTCATTCCTGCTTCCGTGCCCTCGCCAGCACAGCACTTCAGCCTGAGCATCCTTCTCACCGAATCAGGTACTTTACATAAAGCGCTCGACACAGACTCATCTTAGTCGAGGTCCTTTACTCCAGCACTTCTCCACCTTGGCCACATATTAAAGTCACCTGGGGAGCTGTTCTGAGTCACCACTCTGGGGCGAAACCCAGCATCAGTATTTTTAAAATTCTTCAGGTTATTCCAATTGCTTTATTCCCTAGCCATGCATTATTGCCCTCCCTACGACCCTCTCCTTAATGAACTTTCCCAAGCAGAACTGTTCTCTTGACTCCTACAGAACAAAAGCTACACTTGGATCAGTGCTCAAGAAGACCATCTTAATTTGGATTGGTATAGCACTGGATAGTTTGACAAAATGCTTACATATATTCTTATTTGAGGTTCAGGTCAATTCACAAACATAAGCTAGGCAGGTATCACTATCCCCGTCTTACAGATAAGAACACTGAAGCCCTGAGTTAAGTGACTTGCCCAAGGTTACTCAACTGATAAGAGACAGATTAATAATAAGAATTCAGGCCTCTTCATCTCATAATCCTTCACTTCAATGCCTCTTGAGTGTGTTGGTCTTCTTACCTCCCTAATAAAATTCTGAAAACAAGAGTCTCTCCTGTAAGCATGTGTTTTCAATTCGAGCTTGCTATTTAAAGCACTGAGCTAGGTATTTCAGGGCCTTGCTAGTCCTTCGATCACCAGCACGGGCATTACCTGGGAACTTGAGGAAAATCAGAACCTTGGGCCCTCCCCCAGACCGGATGAACCAGAATTTGAATTTTAACAAGATCCCCAGGTGATCTGGATGCACATTAAATTTTGAGAAGTGCTGCTTTAAGAATAAAACATGAACAAGATGTGGTCCCTATCCTCACGGATTCTATTACGTAGCAGGGTGTAACACAGTCATATAAATAAGTTAGTACAGTTAGAATGTATCATTAAAAGAGTATAAATTTGTGACATAGTTTGACTAGGGAAGTGGTCGGCAAACTCATTAGTCAACAGAGCCAAATATCAACGAATGAAATTTCTTTTGAGAGCCAAATTTTTTAAACTTAAACTATACAGGTAGGTACATTCCTTATCAAGGTAGCGCCCGCACATGGTATCTTGTGGAAGAGCCACACTCAGGGAGCCAAAGAGCTGCATGTGGCTCGCAAGCCATGTTTGCCGACCAGGGGACTAGGGTGAAGAAGGGCCTCGCAAAGCAGGTGGTATTTAAGCGAGGGGCCCTGAAAGGCTGCAGCAGGATTCAATGGCCTGAGAGAGAGAGAAGCTGAAGAGTGGGGCACAGGTGGAAGCAGCAGAGTCGGGGAGTTATTCGTGGAACAGAAGGAAGTCACATTTATTTGGTTCATAGAGAACACATGAGAATAAGGTGGGGATAAGAACTGGAAAGGTAAAGGGGCTCTGTGTACATTTGGTTTGAGCCTATAAAGCAAAGGGGTTAAAGGTTTTGAGCAGAGGAGTCACAGGATGACTATATTATGTTTTCTTTCCTGCCTTGTAGTCTAACCCTTGCATAACTGGACTCACTACCGGTCCTGACACGTAAAGGTTAGAGAAACATCAGGTGCAACCTCAGGCAGTTCCCCATAACCAGGGGCGGGGGGTTTAATGCAATCTGTTGTTTTCATATATGACTGGCACAGCAAGCAGGGGAAGGGGCAGAGAGGGAAGCACTAGGAACTCTCTGCTTGAGCAGTTAGTGGGGCCTGTCCTGAGATACAGTAGATGGAAAAAATACCTCCTACAGAACAGAGCTCCATGCTGGGCACACGGCAGGCTTCACAGGCACTCACATACACATACACACACACACACACACACACACACACACACACACACTACACTTACAGCAAAGGAAACACCTGCTGGCCTTCTCATCCATTTGGGAGCTTTTTTCAGAGGAGGAATCGATGATGCTTGGGCCACTTGCTCTGGCACCTGCAATGGTGGGAGAGGCTGGCCTTTGCTGAAGGAAGAAGAGATCTGGGGACAAAAGGACACCAGCATCACCAGGCTGAAGTGGCAGCCTAGCCAGGAACTCCACCTACAAACTCCATTTTGGGAGGAACCCTTGAGATACCTAATCTGGCCCACAAAGACCAGATGACCATATTCCAAGGGACTAATAGTGATCGTGGGACACCCTGAAGTAGGCTTTTGGAAAGCCTACTGCTTCTAAGGTCTATAGAGGAGTATGACACAAAATGGATCTATGGGAGAGAGGGAAGTGAGACAGTTCATAATTCCAAAATAATGGCTCCAGCATGGAGGTCTGATGTCCCTGGAATACCACAGGGAACATCTAAGAACAAAAGTCAAGGTGATGTCCTCCATTGCATTGTGGCAGGAACTGACATCCTCCCAGGACAATGGGCAGTGGAGCAGAAAAAACTCAGCCCTCCAAAACCCAGGGCCCTGCCCTCCCACTCTTTAATAGCTCCCACTTCTTTCCAAGCTGTATGTCCTGCTCTCTTCCCCCAAAGAGAGACAGCCCATTCCCTCCGGCCTTCCCCACTAAGCCCCTCAAACCTTGTCAGCCTGTCTCATCTGCTGGACTTCCCAGCTCCTACCCATCACAGAGTACAAACTGATCCAGCCATCGAAGGAGGCAGCTGAGAATACTGGGGGGTCCCGAGGGCACCACTGTACATCAAAGCACCAGCTGCTCTGTGTGGGTAGCTTATATACCACCTGTTAAGAGAGAACACACCATAGGGAAACCCTGACATAGGGAAGGCAGCCCAGAATGCAGCGCTGCTGGTTTCCCCTCCCATCGCCCCTCCCCTCCCAGCACACCCACGGAAGGGCCAGCCTACCTCGCTGCTCCCCAGGTTCCAGCACAAGACCTGGTTGTCTTTGGCACTACTGAGCAGCAGCTCAGCATCGGCCTGGCTCCATGACACTGACAAGATACCCCTAAAGAGGAAGGAGGAGCTAACATTTGCTGAATGTCTCCTATGAGTAAAGTACTTTATATGTCTCTGATAAATCTCATCCCTACAAGGTGAGCAGCTTGATTTTATTTCACAAATGAGGAAAACAAGGCCTTGAAAAATTAAGAAACTTTCAGCAGCCAAGCAGCCAGAACCCAAGTCAATTTCCAGAGTCTATGTACTGTGTGCACCATCTCACTCTGACTCTCACAGGCCACTGCAGGACGGCCTGCTTCTTTTCCCTGATTGTAGAGTAGGGACTATGAACATGACAAGCACTCATCCCTATGGGTGCTTTCAGCCGAAGAGGGTAGTGAGGACCTAATTCTCAAAAATCCCCAAGGAAGTCTAAAGGCAGCATGACCTGTGAGATAGAAAGAACAGACCTTGGGGCTGCGTTCTCTGCTGTGGGCCCAAGAGCTCAGCTTCAGAGGCAGGCCTGTGCGCAGGACACACAGAGCCAAGGATCTCCTGTTAAGGAGAAGTCTTAGAAAGGGGGCAACCTTATCACCTAAAGAAATGAGCATTACCCTCAGATGGGAGCCTGGAGACTCTCCTAGGGGGCTGAACACTGGCTCCAATATTTCTCATGACTCCATCTCCATTCCAATTTCTAGAAGCTGGATGAAACCTAAGGCTCTGCTCCATAACCTCTGGTCTGAAGGAACTCCTCTTGGTTGGGCTGGAGCTAGGACCGGTGACTGTGTGTTCACTGGGATGTCTTTGAAGACAGAGAGGATGTTTGGTAGCTAAAGTGAGGCACTCATTGCCCCCTACCTGGGTCATTATGCCCCTGCCCTCCACCAGGGATGCTGATGAGGTTTGAGATGCTACCTGCTATGGCTCTCCAGCACCTTCAGGGGTGAGGAGGCAAAGCGCAGGTCCCACAGCTGAATCACCGGGAGACGGTCGTCTTCTGAGCACAGCACCAACTGAGTGGCTATGTCGGGGTGCCAGGCCAGGCCTGAGCAGTGCATCTGTGAACAGAGCAGATGCCAATGCCAATGGGCAACATAACCTGACTCTTTTAGTTACTGACTTTTTCTGTCCAGACGGAATGGGGCCTCTCCAAGGGCAGGTTATGCCTTTTCTAGGTGACTGGGAACACCATAGCCATCAGGAAATAAATGATGACCATGAATGAGGAAGGAGCATTAGAAGCCCCCATATCAGCTCTGTTTAGCTTCCCTAAGATGTCATCCTCAATAGGAAATCTGCTAGGTGCTGAATCCAGATGTGCAACAGCTGGAAACAGAATCCTGGTCTGGGAAAGAAAAGCTGCAATGACTAGGCATGAGAGAGAAGCCACAGCCCAAGGCTGTATTGTGCTCCATGACTTACCCTGTTGCTGTGATCACTGACTTTGATGATAGGTTCATTCTTCCTGAGATCCCACACAACTGCCTTGCCACTGGGGTGAGCAGAAGACAAAATATGTTGAACTTGCCGGTTCCAAGAGAGTGCCTTGATGTCTTCCAGGGGCTGCTGAGGTGGGATGGGGGTAGGGGGTGGAGGACAACTTGTCACCCCAGACCAAAGGACATCTGCTCTTCCACTGCTCCCAACCACCCTCAGAAAGACTTAAGAGTAGACATCAGGCTACCCAAACCAAGATGGTCTCAGGTAGCTGGGAGCTGAATTTCCAGAGAGGAAGCTTTAGGGTACTGGTATAGAAGCTGAGACAATGGCAGGCACACCTGGGTTTTACTCTTATCCCAAGGTGCTCCTGAAAGGATAGAATCAAGATTAAAAAAACAAAAAAAACAAAACAAAAAAACCTCTCAGGGAGAGGAAGGTGAGGAAGGGAGGGAAACAAACACCCAACATTCCCAGAGTGAGACAGAAAGAAAAGCCATTTAGGGCACAGACGCTATCAAATTTATTAACTTACCTCACGATACTGTAAGCGTAAGCCAGAGAAAAGCCAAGAAGCAAAAAGGCCCAGTTACAGACTGACACACAAGTACACTCAGAGACAGAGATACACGTGACCCCTGCCTGCACAGGGAACCCAGGTACAGAGACAAGGCTGACCGTCCCCACAGAAAGGACAAGGGTGTATCTGGGAGTCCTGCGCTGGCCCCTTCTGCACTGCGCTCGCTTAGCCTTGCCCGCACTGTGCTGTGATAAAACAGCACGCTCATTCCTCCCCTCAATGTCTTCTACTCCCCCCCTCTCCTTCACTCTCTTTCCAGAAACCCCTGAGACAGTTAATGACCACAACCCCCACCCACCCACACACACAACCTCCCCACCCGTCTGTGATCATCTGGTAGCACATTAGTCTGTGGAGCTGTATTGCCCTCCAGTGGTAAAGCCTAAAACCTTTTATGCTTTGGCTCTAGAAGTCAATCAAGACTTTTCCTTTTTCCTGGGCAAGTCAGCTGCACACTGTTCACAGCAGCTCCGGGAGCCTCCTCACCTGTGACTTGGATCCCGGGGTCATTGGCACACTCAGGTTATTCAAATCCCATATGAAGATTTCAGAATCACTGGCTCCCGAGGCCAGGAGGTTGCCCTGTATGAAACATAGGCCTTTGGAGACCACCATCCCAGGAAGAGAGGAGAGGAGAGAAGGAGAGGGGGGAAGAGACCCACATATTAGGCTTCCAAAGCCTCCCCCATAACAGCCTGGGATGGGTTCAGAGTTATAGACTGAAGGTCATAAGTGAATGCTTCCATTCAGAGCTCTTGTTCGAGGGCTTGGCCTTGTCTGACCAAATGAAACGTAGTACCTGGAAAGGATTAAAGTCAAGGGCTCTGACAGCGCCCGTGTGCTTCTGTCTCTGGGCAATAACGGGCTCCTTCCCTGAAGACAGGATGTGGGCCACACTGTATAGAGTAAGCATGCCATTGTCTCCACCGCCTGCAATAACCCCGGAGCCTTCCAGAAGTCCATTGCCAGAGCTCCCCCAGATCAGCTTGTGAAACCTACAGAGAGGAGAAACTAGCATCAGCACCAATTCAGGTTCATATCAGTAAACATCTCTGTCAGCCCTTGCCTCTCTGCAAGTACCCCCCACCAGGCTGGGGCCTGCTGGTCTTCCTCATTCCCGGATACACAGTCAAAGCCTCCTCTGCCTGCCCCTGCCCTTTCTCTGAAAAAATGCCCCCTCTGGCACACTAGAAGCCAGGAAGCCCCTCCCTCAGAGTTGTGTGGAGATATATATATTTTTTAGAGACAGAGAGAGAGTCAGAGAGAGGGATAGACAGATGGGAACGGAGAGAGATGAGAAGCATCAGTTTTTCAATGTGACACCTTAGTTGTTCATTGATTGCTTTCTCATATGTGCCTTGACCATGGGGCTCTAGCACACTGAGTAACCCTTTGCTTGACCCAGTGACCTTGGGTCCAAGCTGGTGAGCTCTGCTCAAACCGGATGAGCCCGCACTCAAGCTGGCGACCTCGGGGACTCGAACCTGGGTCTTCTGCATCCCAGTCCAACCCTCTATCCACTGTGCCACTGCCTGGTCAGGCGTGGAGATACTTTTTTAAAGTTAATATTATACTGCTCACAAAATTAGGGGATATTTCAAAATGAATAAAAAGCGGTAAAATATCCCCTAATTTTTGTGAGCAGTATATACAGGCCTAGTGATAAATACTTCAGATAGGTTATGTCACTTAACTCTCACAACTCAAATAACTAATAGTTATTGAATATTTCCTATGTACCAGGCACTATCTTAGGTGCTTTATATGTATTAACTGATTTAACATTCAACAACCCCCAAAGGTGCTATTATTATTCCATATTCAACTGAGGAAACTGAGGCATAGAGAAGTTTTGAAACCTCTGCATATACAACTAGTAATTTTATCTCCATTTTACAGCTAGGAAGTGGCAGAATCAAGGTTCAAAGTCAGGCCCATTTTATTTTAAAGCCTGAGATCTAGACTGCCTTCTGTTTAGAGGAAGATCCAAGCTTTTCTGTACTTGATTAGAAGCAGATTCCCTAGGCCAAGAATTGCAGTCCCCTCTTTCCTTTAAAACTAGAAGCGAGAAAAGAGCCAAGGATCTCCCCACCCTGGGCCTTGCCCAGGTGGCTAGCTATTGAAGCTGTTAGGTGGCTGCAATGGGCCAGCCCTAGAGACATAGGGGCGTGTAGAATAGTAGAATAAACACGCCTCTTGGGAAACACTTTTCTGGCTTTCTAAGGATGCTTCTAACAAAATACTGTCAGTGTCTTACACCAAAAAAAAAAAAAAAAAAAAAAAAGATGGACAAGCATGGTCCTCTGCAAAGCCCATAGAGAAAGCATGTGAAGTCCCCAAAGCCTCCTAGGTGGTCCATCCTCCAATTCTCAGCTGCTAGCCAAGGATATTTCCACAGCCCTTCAGAGAAGTCAGACTTCACACTGAAAGGATTGATGTCCTAACATCCCTAACTGAAATAAAGTGTCTCCATACCCTAGGGCCAGTCAGCAAAGAAATCAAGTGGGGTGATCAGGCAGGAACCTGTCTGGCCAGTCATACGAGCAGAGCCAACCTGCTGGAATGAATTGCTGAGCAGCAGCTCAGACTAGGTTAACATCTGAAGCAAAGCAGTACAGTGTAGTTACCAGAGGGGAGGGGGTGGGGCGAGGATGAAGAGGGTAAAGGAGAACAAACATATAGTGATGGAAGGAGACTAGACTTGGGGTGGTGAGCACATAACACAATATACAAATGATGTATTATAGAACTGTACACTTGAAATGGATATATTAATGAATGTCACCCCAATAGATGTAAAAAAAAACAACAACAAAAAACAGTAGAGCTGACACAAATGGTGGCTCTGAAGCTACTGTCAGAAAGACTGTTTTCTAAGGTTGTCTGATCCTAACAGGGCAGAAGAATGTGTTCCTTACTGGCTCAAGACGCTGCCATGGCATCCTGGGGCCAGAAGGTAGCGTGGCAGCGGGCAAGTCAACAGAGCACCTAGAGAAGCCCATGGAGGTCAGACAGGAACCAGAGGAGAGGATGGCCAGTGAAAAACCCACGTGGGGATGGTAGAAGAGGTGCCCCTCTATGGTCAGAGCACATATGACAGACCAGAAGAAAAGGTACCTGAGACCTTAAGGAGGGAGGGAGGGTCACCAAAGGGTTTGAGAAGAGGGCCCAGTTACTCCAGAGTGGCTGAAATGCAGAACACAAAGTATGACAAAATGATTTTCTTTCTGTAAGAACACAGACAGTCTATTCCTATTGTTAGACACTTCACTGGTGAGGGTGAAGCTGGATACCAAATGGGGCAGGAGATGGCAGAACTGGGATACAAGCCCGGTCTCTCCAGCAGCAAAGCTCAAGCTCTCCCTATTCTGGGATCCTGGGATCTTCTAGATAGAAGACAAGTCTTAGAAACAGTAAAACTAAGAAATATATAAAGTGGTTGTTTTCTGCTTGCTGTTGTCCCACAAGCACCCACAGAGAGTTCCAAGTGCTCCCGCAAAATATAGAATTAAGCCCTGGCCAGATGGCTCAGTTGGTTGGAGCGTCATCCAGAAGTGTAGAGGTTGCTGTTTGATTCCAGGTCAGGGCACATACAGGAACAAATAGATGTTTCTATCTCTTTCTCTCTCTCTCTCCCCCTTCTTCTCTCTAAAATAAACATTTTTTAAAAATTAAAAAGACTATAGAGTTGAGATAAAAGTACTGGAAGATAGATCACCTACTTGTGAAATATGTGACTAGAGGATGGGTCATACAGAGGTTACAGAGGCCACTCAGAGATCGAGAACCTCAGTGTAGACAGAGGTGGAGAGTAGATCACACATTGGCCTCTGACATCATTCAGCCACAGCACGTATGTCCTCAGGTCAAAAGTCAATACATAAACAATGTGTTCTTCTCCCAGAAACCTTTCTTCTTGCCTGAGATTGTCTAACAAGTCAAACATCACTTGCTTCGGTGTCCATGCTAATCCATATTGACTCTGATTGTATCCAGTGACATTTATCCATGCACTCTCTTCAGTCTATTTTTAGCTTGAGGCTGTCCCTTCCGTACATCCATACCAGTATTTCAAAACATGTCAGTCAGGCATTTAAACGGGTACTTCTCTGATGCATCATGGGTTGAGGACAAGGGGATTTTCAGGATTCAAATGTGGTTTGGGGAATGGGTCTAGTGAAAAGGGCAGGCAAAGGAAAGGGATGATTTTGAAAAGTATATGTTTAGTTAATAATGAAGAGACACAAGGAAAAGTTTTCTTTAAAAATAAAGGGGAAGGGAGGAAGGAAACTAACCTAGAAAAAGAACTGAAGATTTGAATAAGATCTGAATTTCAAGGTTAGTAGGTTCCTAGAAGCCGTCTGGTAAAGTCTCTTCTTTATACATCAGTGAGGAAACCCAAGATCACTGACAGAACTCAGCTTGCCCAAAGTCATATAGCTTTTGTCAAGGCTGCAATCCAACTCAGCTGTGCTCTCCACTAAGCCATGCAGAAGATAACACAAAATAAAGAGGAAAGCATAAAGCAACGGATGGGCGGTCCTCTATCTACCCTGACTATCTTGGTCAATAGTCTGTGATACTGACTTTTGAGTAAGTGACCTAACCCAGGCTGGAACAGAAAGAAGTCTTAGACCTTAGTATGTCTAAGATGACTTCTTCAGAAAGGACCCAACAGGACTGTGTCAAAGGTAATCCCTTAGGTCTTTGGGAATGAGAACCAATCTTTGGACACAATTATAGAGGTGGAAAAAGAAGGTAGAGATGAAATACTATCAACAGTATTAACTGCAGTATTTATTTTGGTTATAGCCTACAAATCCCTGCAGGCAAGATATGAGGTGAAGTTCATGACGCCCACATTCAGTACCAACATTTCAAAAAGGGTCCCTTCCACCTAGTTGGCTGCAAAAGAAACAGATCATCACCCTTGAAAAGCTCTTAGACTAACTGAAGACTAACTACAACTAACTGAGGTGGTGGACAGAATGCTCAATTTGGTAACCCAGATCATTGGCTCAAAAGGACCTCATAAGAATTTTCAAAATAATCTGGAGATGTTTTCTCTGAACCTATGTACCCTGATTGATTAATATCACCTCATTAAAATAAAAAAACACCTAAAAATAAAAGAATTTTTTTATATCACTTATTCATTCAATAAATATTTATTAAACATTTTCTGCCAAGCATCATTCTAGGTTCTAGAGATACAGCAGTGAATAAAACAGACAAAAAATTCCACCCATGTGGGATTTTACAATTCAATTTCAAGGTTTCTTAAGCAATTATATTGCTACTTTTTTTTATTCAGTGAGAACAGGGGAGGCAAAGACAGACTCCCACATGCACCTCAACCGGAATTCACCCAGCAAACCCACTAAGGGGCAATGCTCTGCCCATCTGGGGCGTTGCTCCATTGCTCAGGAACCGAGCTCTCCTTAGCACCTGAGGTGGAGGCCATGGAGCCATCCTCAGTGCCCGAGGCCAACTCGCTCCTATGGAGCCATGGCTGCAGGAGGGGAACAGAGAGAGAGAGAGAGAGAGAGAGAGAGAGAGAGAGAGAAGTGAGAGGGAGAGGAGTGGAGAAGCAGATGGGCGCTTCTCCTGTGTGCCTTGACCAGGAATCAAACCTGGGACATCCACATGCCAGGCCAATACTCTACCACTGAGCAACCAGCCAGGGCCTCTTTTTTAGGAACTCTAAGCCAAAGGAGCCACCACTGTGCTGATGCTGATGCTTGCCTGGCCAAGAATAAGACCCCTTGCCCATTGCCCCTTTTCTTACCTCCAGGAGTACAAATATTATTGAATTAGCTCACCTCCATCAGGGGCCCTTTCTGAAATACTTGCTTAGAGGCTAAAACTATCTCATTATTATTTTTAAACCCTCCACTTCTTGCTCTTCAAAAAGGTACAAATACTGGAATACAAAGATATGTAAAAAATGTGAAATATGGATACTGTCATAAAGTGACACAGAGGCTCAAGAAAATGAGAACAATAACTAACCCTCATTATTAGATTAAACCATGAAAATAAAGAAGAGGGCACTTCTTTTTAAACATCTTAACTAATCTTTCAGATGAGCCCCAAAATTTACAAGAGGATGGAACACTGTACTCTAAACTGGGATGGACAAGATAATTCTCTGGCTGTAAGAAAAATATTTATATGTTTAATCTAAAAAATGATAAAATTATATAAATTGCACTTTACTAATAGTACAATAATAACTGTACATTATTTGTACTGAATATATAACAAGTATAGTGAATATTGACATTTTTCTGATGGCACAAAAATTTGGAGACCATTGCTTCAGACATAAGCCTCATGTTTACAAAAGCTAGACAAGAACAGCTGAATAATGGAGAGAAGGCAGGCTTTGGAAGGAGACAGATGGAAACTTAAGTGCTAGGTTCCCAGAGTTTTGGTTCTCGCCTATATGAACCGAGAATAATGTTATTTATTGCTTAGGCTCATTTAGAGAAATGAATAAGAAATACAGAGCCCCCAGCACAGTGCCTAGCATGTACACATGTGCTCATGAATGCTAATAAGTGAATGCTGCCCTGTAAGCCTACCAGAGCCGTGAAATCTATGAGCACCCAATCAATCCCTGAGAGCAGTGAGAAGAGGAGCATTTGTTCTCCTCCCTTTGACGGAAGAAGGGGTACTGTGTAAGGTTTTTATCTTCATAAGAGCCAAGAGAGGAAGGAGTCAACATCTCTGGGTCCCGAGAGAGATCAGGTACTCATGGCCCCAGGCTTGTGTAAGGCATCTCGACCACATGATTCTGTCCAATGCAGCTGCTGCTGCTGCTGCTGCCCAGAAAGGAGCGGGTGCTTTTCAAATTGTTTTTGCAAAATAAACCCAGAGTTAACTTCTCTCCAACTTGGTGAGTGTCCTTCTCCCCTCCTTTGTCTCCCATGAGCCCTGGGAAGCACACACTAGGATTCCCCATCAGGACCTCCGTCAGGATCTGTCCTACATACGCATCAGCACTTCAGACATAGTACCTGATTGAGGCAGAAAGGACTCCCTTGCGTTTCAAGTCCAAAGAAGGGTCCCTGAAATCAACCTCAAAGATTTCCAATGTGCCATTTGTGCTAAAGGAGGCATCTAGCTGCTGGGCAGATGTTCCTAGGCACAAAAAAAGTTAGGAAGAGGCAGCATATGAGCAACAAAACATGCATGGAGTTGAGGTATAAATGGTTAGGGAGTGGAGAGAAGGAGAAAAAGGAAAAGACTGAGTGTACCCTTTTTCAAATGGCAAAGCATGAGGTGCCCAGCCTTGAGCCATGGTCCAAGGCTGCCCCCAGGTACCCAAACACTTAACATTCCCTTGCTTATGCAGACAGCCAACCCCCTGACTCGAAAGCTTTCTCTGATGCTCAAGAAAGAATAGTGCATACTAAGTTTCTCTTTGACCTATGTACTTCCCATGGCTCCTAGCCCACAGTATCACCATACCTGTGGCCAGATACACTGGGTACTGGCTGGCTGGACTCCACACTTGGACAGCTGGCCTCTCAAGTTCCTTCAGCTTCATGGTCTGACCTGTAGGTGGCAGAAAACTGACATGGCTCTCAGCTCAACGAAAACAGAAACCAGCAAGCTTAAGGGCCAGATCCAGGGAGCACCTGTATACACGAGATCTTGTTTCTCTCTGTCATGGGATGGGATATCTCAGGGCAACATAGGATGACAAACACATGGCCATTTGCATATCTGTAAGGACAGTCCAATTACCCAATTACTGAAATCTAATGCTTTAAATCCAAAAAAATAACCAACCACACTGGTTGCCACAGGCCCCATGGTGGTGATAACCATCAAACCAGATAATCTCTCAGTGATTTTATTAAATTCCCTTTGCTTTAAATATAATTCAAATGCTGATGACTCTCAATTTTTTTTTTTTTTTTTTTTTGTATTTTTCTGAAGCTGGAAACGGGAAGAGACAGTCAGACAGACTCCCGCATGCGTCCGACCGGGATCCACCCGGCACGCCCACCAGAGGGCGACGCTCTGTCCCTCCGGGGCGTCGCTCTGTCGCGACCAGAGCCACTCTAGCGCCTGGGGCAGAGGCCAAGGAGCCATCCCCAGCGCCCGGGCCATCTTTGCTCCAATGGAGCCTCGCTGCGGGAGGGGAAGAGAGAGACAGAGAGGAAGGAGAGGGGGAGGGGTGGAGAAGCAGATGGGCGCTTCTCCTGTGTGCCCTGGCCGGGAATCGAACCCAGGACTTCCGCACGCCAGGCTGACGCTCTATCACTGAGCCAACCGGCCAGGGCAATGACTCTCAAATTTATATCACCAATACTAATCCCCCCTCTGAGCTCTAAGTTTTTATATACAACTGATAAACAAATATTTCCACATGGATATAGCAGGTATCTAAGTTTGTCTAAAATGGAATTCTCTCGGCCTGACCTGTGGTGGTGCAGTGGATAAAGCGTAGACCTGGAACGCTGAGGTCGCCGGTTCAAAACCCTGGGCTTGCCTGGTCAAGGCACATATGGGAGTTGATGCTTCCAGCTCCACCCCCCTTCTCTCTCTCTGTCTCTCTCTCTCTCTCCTCTCTAAAAATGTATAAAGAAAAAATAAAAAAAAATAAAATGGAATTCTCTATCCCACATCTTCTCCCCCAAAGTCTCTTCTCCAGTATTCATCTCTGTAAGTGGCTCCACTCTCCACCCAATTGCTCAACCCAGAAACCTGAATATCACCCTTGATTTCCTCGCTTTTCCTTCATTCCCTTCTAACCCATCATTAAGTCTTCCAGATTTTACCTCCCAAAATGTATCTTAATCTGTCGTCTTTCCTCCATCTCCACCACCACCCCTCTATTTAAAGATGCCATCATCTCTCACCTGGATCACTTAAATAATCTTCCAATTTGACATCTCCTCGCTACTCATTCCATCACACAATTCATTTGCTACACAGCAGGAGTGAACTTTTAAAACCAAAACAGAATTTTCGCATTCCATGCTTAAAATCTTTCAATGGCTTCTAGCACATTCAGAATAAAATTCAAACCCCTCATTATGGCCCTGCTCAAAGGCTCCAGCCCACCACTTCCACTTCATCTCTGCTACTTCCCCACTTATTCATTGTGTTCCAGCTGCACTCGCTTTTGTGCATTTCCTGGCTTTTTTCCACCTCACAGCTTCTGCAAATGCTCTTCCTTATGTTTTGAATGTTCTTCCCTTCATCCTTTGCATGTCTGGCTCCTCATCACATCTTTCTGGGTTCAGCTTCTCATCTCCTTAAAGAGCTACCCAATCAAAAAGAGCCTCAATTTTTTTTTCTTAGCAATTTATAATATTTAATTATTTACATTTACATTGGTGGTCTTATCCACAAAGTAAACTCCATGAGAGTTAGCACTGCGCCTGCTTTGCTCATGTTATAACCAGAACGTCTGACACATAGTAAGCACCGGAACGAAAACATCCATTTTAACTCTGTGGCTTCCAATTCAGTTTTAACGCATATTCATGGTACCATTCCAATGAGCTCACAAAGCGGCAGAAACGTAAAAAATAAAAGTAAAAAGTAACAATGGGACCCACTGCAACCTGCTTTAATTAAGCAAACCACGGTCCGGTTATTCTCAACTTAGAAAACAGAAAGTAGTATCACTTAATCTCTAATGTACTTTACAGCTTGAAGAAAGTTTAAGACCAACTATTTAGCCAAGATTTCCAGAAGGCCTCTGAACACTTGAGGCTACATCAGAAATCTTCTGACACGTTCACTATACAGTTACCAGTGCCACCTGCTGGTCAAAACCATTTTCACGTTTCTGGGAAAAGATCCCTTAACAAAAGTAGGAGTTACTATTAGAACTGTACACTTGACATGCTAACCTTTTTAATTCTCACTATGGTTCTACACGGCAAGTACGTACTATTATCCCAACTTTACAAAGAAGAAAACTGGGTAGGTCAAGGTGTGAACCCTTATGAGTCTTCAGGGCCCATTGCTTTTAAGTCTAAACTAAACTAAACTCCTTGAAGAGTTTAAATCCTAACAGTTTAGAAATTGGGACAATGGACTTTTAATCTATTTGTTCAGAGACAGCTGTTCACAAAACAAAAGGCCCCCGCTGGCTGAGGGACGGGGCGTTGACGGTGGGAGGGCTATGACCCTTCAACCAAGAGCTGAACAGACTTTTGCAGAGATGGAGGGCGCCGCATACCCTGGGCAGCCCAGGCCCAGTGGGGGGCGGTCAACTGAGTTTCTCTCCGCCTGCCCCGCAGCGCGGTGCGCAGAGACTCGGGGCGGGCCCCAGGGCCTGGCCAGGTCAGGGCCCAGGACAGAAAGCAAGGCGCGAGGGCATCGCCAAAGGCGGCCCGGGGGCGGCAGGTGGAGCGCACCGGGCCCGATGCGAGCAAGGGCGCAGCGCGGGAGGCGCACGGCCGGGGCCGGGGCGGCCCGGGGTCTCCGCAGAGCGCGCGGTCCCCCCGAGGCAGGAGCGGCGGTCCCAGTCCCCAGCTCAGTCTCTGCTCTCTTGGGTTCCAGACTGCGAGGAAAACCAACCTGCCGGCAGAGCCCAGGTCAAGGGTCAGCCGCGGCGACCCAGGGCCGCTCTTCTGGGCGCTATGGACGGCGGCTGTAGAGGACCAAAAGTAGTCCTGGCCCGCAGGGCCTCGCTGCCCACACGCGCCGCGAAGCTGGGAGCGGAGAACCGGGCCCGGCCGACCCACGAAGATATATGGAAGAGGACTATAGCTTTTAATGTGCCTCTCTCACCTGGCCTATGATTGCACAGTTCTGCCGCAGAAGGTCAGATTCTGCTGCCAGTAAATTCTGGTTTATCAATTTGAGCTAGGCTATGGAACCAGCCTCTGAAAAGGGAAAATATCAATTCATTATCTACTTATTGAAGCGGAGAACAACTGGCCCTAGCTCCAGGAGCTCTCACTAGAACCCTAATTGAAAAGGTAAAAACTCAGCAATCGGAGGCCATAAATAACTGTGGCACATTGCAGCCCAGAAACTACTGGCGCCCAAAACTATTGGTTTAACTAATTAAGGGCTATAGGTGTGCGGAGGGCAAGGTATTGTAGACCAGAGAGGAGCTTCCTGGAAGGTCTCAAAAACATGAGACAGGTGTTATACCTTGGAGCTGCAAGACAGGCAATGCCTCAGCAAGGAAGAAGGGGCCCAACGGGCTAATCGCTGACCTTTCCTGTATCTTGAATAAAAGAGGCTACAGACTGTGAAATACTGACTTAACTCAGATAATCAAGAGTTATTGAAAATCATGGGTAGGGATGCAATAAGATATAAATTGTATTTTGAGACTAGTAATATGGATCCACCCAGGGAGAGAAGAGAGGGCTGGAGGCAGGAACTCAATTAAGAGATTAGAACAACCTAGGTACCAGGTGATGAGAACCTGGATTAAGAGTGACAATGTTTGTAAAGGAAAATTGGACAGGCTTTTGTGACTGATAAAGGAGTTGGAGGTGAAAAGATCATATGTATTTAATTATGGCATTTCCAAATAAAATATCCTGTAGGCAGCTGAAGATCTGAGACCTAAAACATCTATTTAATGCATCAAGTCCACTGTACTCCTGCCTGATATCCTCCAAAGATGGTGAGTTATGACAGCCCCAAGTAATTGTGACACAACTCTAGATTTCCTTTCATGTCAGGACAGAAGACAATTTAGGGCATGGTTTGTGCCTGCCCACTCTATGTACTAAGCACTCACTAAATATTTAATTTCTTAGCACAACCGTGGATGAGATCTGAGGAAAAGTAAGCAGGTTGACAACTGAACATCAGGAAATACTTCACATTAGGGAATGATGAGGTACATTAGAGAGAATGAAGAGAGCACCAGGGAGAGCTTTCTAAATGAAATAAATCTGAACCAAAGGCATAAGGTCAGTTTCAAGCAAGACATGATTTGGTTTTCTTAGGTGCTTTCTTCTCTCAATTCACACATATTATAAATTCTTTTCACCTTGTTTTTTTAACTGCCAGTCCAGGTAACTTGAAGGCAATTATTTTGTCTTGTTCAACTTTATATCCCCAGGGCCTATCAGTGTCTGAGGCACACAGATGTTTGCTAAATGGTTACCAAATGCTCTAAAGGACAGAGAATGAAGACACAAAAAGACATTGGAGGTTTTGAGAGGCATTTTGGTATATGTACCCACTCCCTGATCTCATAAGTCTTTCACTGCCTAGACAACTACTAAAGGATACCTTATCTGACTTGAATGAACTTGCTTGCTTCCACAGGTCTGTTGAATGTATGCTTTTTTAGGGGTCAGGTTTTCAGGCAATATAATTGTAATCTAAAAAAATGTCCCCAAAGGGAAGAAGAGAAGTTGGTCCACTTACCAGATGCATTCAGATAAGACTCTCAAAAACATGGTTTTCCTCTAAGGCTATATAACAGGGGTCGGGAACCTTTTTGGCTGAGACAGCCATGAATGCCACATATTTTAAAATGTAAATCCGTGAGAGCCATACAACGACCCGTGTACGTTAAGTATTATCCAATAAAAATTTGGTGTTGTCCTGGAGGACAGCTGTGATTGGCTCCAGCCACCCACAACCATGAACATGAGTGGTAGGAAATGAATGGATTGTAATACATGAAAATGTTTTATATTTTTAATGTTACTATTTTTTTTTATTAAAGATTTGTCTGCAAGCCAGATGCAGCCATCAAAAGAGCCACATCTGGCTCGCGAGCCATAGATTCCCAACCCCTGCTATATAAGAACTTGGATGAATCATTAAGGCAACAAATGCCGTAAAGGATCAGTAATAACTCACTAAACTGTACTCTAATACATAAATATAAGTAATGTTAGCTTTTAAGAAGCTAGGATTCAGAAGTTGCTTTGGAATAAGAAATACCTATTTATATCATATAAGACAAGTAAAATCAGAGGCAGTCACAGCCCTTGACCAGTCCAAAACCATCTATTTATCCTATACTATACTTATAACATGTTAAACTATAATTTTTTTTATTAGTTAACTATTATTAAAGTTTTTTTATGGGAAATAATTCTTGTTCCAACTTAGGAAGTCAGGACCATATCTTCCTTCTTCCTCAACCCTGTAAATGAGGAAAGGAGCTACCCTTACACCTGGTGTACAAATGGATCCTCAACTATGATACTTTCACAGTCCTGGCGACGGTAACATATGACATAAGTTTTGCTTAACTCCCCCCCACCCTCCCATCCTTCCAATCTCGGGGTGGGGGGAAGGATGAGGTTCCTCATGGCAGAGGCTATTCCTGGGAAAATGAGGCACAGATACCACAGCACTAAGTTTTATTAGGGATTTCTTTAAGGTTAAGTCTCTAGGAATGAGGGAGTCAGTTAGGGGGCACAGAGCCCACGAAGCCTCAGATTTCATAGTGAACCACAGGCTCAGGTTCTTTGGACGGATCACCGCCTCGTTCCAGGTAGAGATCATTATAAGGATACTGCTTTGGCCCCTAAGGAAAAAAACACAAGTCAGCAAGAACAACATGCATCCAGCCAATACCTGAGTTTAATAGTCACGCACAGTAAATGGGTACACGGTAGCCTCTGGTCAGACCCAGCTGGGCTAGAATGGCAGGAAGAGCACTCCTCTTCCCTGCTCAGCCCAAGGCAGAGGGAAAGCCTAGATTGTAAGAGAAGTGGTGCCTATACTGTGTGTGTGCGCGCGTGCGTGAGAGAGAGAGAGAGAGAGAGAATGAGGAGAGCACCAGGGAGAGCTTTCTAAATGAGACGATGCATCCATCCATCCCACTCTCTCTCGGGGTCGAGACAGACTCAATCTCCTTTAAGTCACTCAGCCTCTAATGGTTCCACCACTAAAGTGGCCTAGCAAATGAGGCGTGCAGGAGCAGCAGTGGGGGAAAGCACAGAGGAGACACGGCTGGGACGTGCTTTAGGGGCTGCTGGCTTTACCAACAAACAGCTGTCAGAGAACACAGCTCAAGGGGAGGAGAAAAGGGTGATGTGCTTACAGAACTGAAAAATGGAAGAGGCACACTGTGTTTCTTGCTCTCCTGAAGTGAAGTTAGTGCTCACACCAGCCCTACGTGCACTCTCCAGCCTGGGGTCCCTGGGGCTTGGTAGGAAGGCTCATGTCAGTGCACACAGACATACCAGCTACCATCAGGACATTGATTATCTCTGCAGAGGTAGCAACTGAGCAGCCAACTGCAAACACAGCAGCTTCCTGCCTTCAGTTCCTTTCCTTAGAATCTATCCTGTAGACTACTCCCAGATTCATCTCCCTAAAATCCTAGCTTTCATTATGTCACTCTTCTGTTTAAAAACCCAACATGGCTCCCAGCTGCCTAGAGGCAGACCAACTTATTGCTGTATCCCCAACCCCTAGCAAGGCCTGTATTTGGTACACAGCAGGGGCTTCATAAATATTTCTTGGATTAATGTGTTACTGCACCATCAAGTCCAAGGCCCTTAGCAATGCAGGAAAAGGTGTCCAAACCTAACTGATCAGCTCACCTCACAATAATTTTTAATACAGAAATTTCTTCATCTGGTTCCCCAGGACATCAGAATTACCTGGGAACTGTTAAATACTGATTTTAGAATCCCACTGTGGAGCTCCTGAATGAGGCTCTCCAGGAAGTCAAGCCCAGGAATCTGAATTTTTAGCAGCTCTTCAGGTTGAACCAGTGTAGCTAGCTAGTTATCTAGGAAATATTTCATCCAACTAACTCACTCTCCTTTTCCTTCCTTCATTCTCTTTTCTCTTGCCCCAAATGTTATCCAACTTCTCCCCAACATCCAAAGTGTGTGTGTGTGTGTGTGTGTGTGTGTGTGTGTGTGTGTATATATATATATATATATTTGGCATCTACTTTAACCCTTCTCCTTAACAGCACCTCATGGCGTCCCTTAGCACTGTGATGGCGAACCTTTTCATAAAAACCGCCCACTTTTGCAATGCTGGTCAACCTGGTCCCTCCCACCCACTAGTGGGCAGGAAGGACTAGGTCAGGGGTCGGGATCCTTTTTGGCTGAGACAGCCATGAACACCACATATTTTAAAATGTAATTCTGTAAGAGCCATACAACGACCTGTGTAAGTTAAGCACTATCCAACAAAAATTGGGTGTTGTCCCAGAGGACAGCTGTGATTGGCTCCAGCCACCCACAACCATGAACATGAGCGGTAGGAAATGAATGGATTGTAATACATGAGAATGTTTTATATTTTTAACGTTATTATTTTTTTTATTAAAGATTTGTCTGCGAGCCAGATGCAGCCATCAAAAGAGCCACATCTGGCTCCTGAGCCATAGGTTCCCAAACCCTGGACTAGGTTGACCAGTGCTGCAAAAGTGGGCAGTTTTTATACAAAGGTTCGCCATCACGGCCTTAGCACAAACATTCATTACACACAAAAACTATGCCAAATTCCTATATATTTGTTCAAATGTTGCTCATGTCATTTATCTAAATCTTCTTATTCAACTTTCTTAAAGCTAGACTATTTTTTTCTCTTTTACATTCTCCAAAATATAACTCTCTATGCATATAGTAAACACTTAATTGCTTCCAGTACCCCACAGGAGGTACCCTTCACACCTCTAAAAAGCAAGGCTTCATCTCCATATTCCATGACTGCATCTTAAAAGATCACATGATGAAATATAATTGGTAAGTCCCCAAATGGCAACTCTAGAGACTAGATGGCTTCCAAGTTCTCATTCTTCACAGAGTCCTAAACTGTTTCTTCTCACACAGACTGATCTAACATGTAGGCATGGAGCAGTGCTCTGGTACTTGTGCCAGGCCAATGTATCAGGCCCTCTATAGGCCTTACTGGGAAGCCAAGCTTGGTATTGGGTGGATCCCTACTCCAGAGACTTCACTCCTTCAGGAAAGAGGACTTAGTAAACGTGCCTAAGGGAGCACTTCTCAGATACTCACCACGGGCTGGTAGGAGGGATAAGTCTCCCCTACCCAAAACATGAACACCATGAAGGCCACGAAGCCGAAGAGGTGCTTACACATGACAGTCCAAGAAACAGGCGTGGGGGATGTGTCCACACGGTTCCTGATATACATATCTAGGTCCCAGTGAATCTAAGGCAGAAAGGCAGATAACTGTCACATATTGCACTTCTTGCAAAGGGCACGCAGTCCAGAGTGATCAGAGCCTGATACAGGGCTTGACGCAGGCATTCTACTGCCCTGGGCAATATTCTGAGCCAGGTTTGAGATATTCTGGCCCACAGGACTAGATGATGGTTTATGGCTAGGGTCTACTGACCACAGACAGCCCAATCATGGAAGTTCACAACTTTCACAACACAGAGTTTGTTAATTCCCAGAAGTTCCATTCCACATGCCACACATGGAACCTTAGATCTCAAATCAATGGATTTTGCTTCCCTGAGCAGAAAGCTTTAGCATTACTCGGACAGAGAAGTGCTATTTGAGCTAAAGAAAGAATCCCTGGGAATACATTAGGGAGAAGGAAGAAAGGTTAAATGGATTATGGCTCTCTCACCGGTTCACCAAAGTTTAATCTCAGGTCTGGGTGGTCCCAGTCATACCATGGATCCCTCTCATGCTGTGAGCGGTCAGGGAGCTTTGGGTAGTCACCATACCTGAGAGACAACAAGAACTTCTGAAAAGGGCTCTGAGCAATATCTCAGAGAATTCAGAGTTTCCTCACCTCTAAGATAAAAAACTAATTGACAGAAATAACTGCCTCACATAAGGACAGAGGAACTGAGTTTCAAATCAAGATCTCAATTTCTAGACCCTAAACAAAGAACTAACAAGTCCAAATTGTAATTAAAAGTTCATGTCAAAGTCTGAAACATTATAACATCATAAGCTTTTCTTACCTTCTTTCAACAAAAAGAAAAAAGTCACATGATGTTTTAATGTTAGGCCTGGAAGGGCATTTAGTTATCAATCACTCTGATTTCCTCATTAGACAGAAAATTAAACTGAAGTTTATGGTCTGAACCCAAGGTCACCTAGCTAATTGAAATAAAAACAAAAAAGTACAGATAAGAAAATTATTCTTTTCATAGCAACTGTGTTCCTCAACCACCAGAGTGGCATATATCTCCATGTCTCAAACACCTGATGGGACTTCTTGCCAAGTTAGGTTTTTACCAACAAATCCAGGGTCAACTTATACAGGCGGCTACCAAGGCTGCTCTTGTCCACAACACAATGAAAGACATAGAAAATGATGACAACTTGATATATAATAGATCGCAGAAAGGGATTGGAAAACAATAGGACAAATAGGAGCTGCTGAAACCACAATTGAAAGAGTGATGCTAGGACAGAAAATGAGGGTGCTAGTAATCACTTCAGATAATTAACCACACAGAGATGTTAGGTGGCTATGGGGGCGAGAGGGGGAGGTATAACATCAACTGGAGTAAGAGTGCTGGCTGTTTAATCTGCTTTACAGTTGCTAGGATTTCCACAGCTCCAAGAGCAATGATATATATATATTTTTAAAAGATGGATATACACGAATATAGAGTACTCCATCTACAAATAAGGTTCTCAATGACAGGAGTCCAGCTCCAGCCTGGTCACGTGCCTAGATGACAGCACCTGAGCCCAGGAGATGCTCAATCCAAATGAAACCTTGGGCTCTGGATGGAGCCAAGGAAGGTTCTTGCTATTCAGAGGTCCTCAGGGGAGCTATTAAAACCTTGCTTCCTCATTTGAGGAAACAGTCCGAGCCAAAGAGTAAATTGAAGTCCTCTCGGTTGCAGCTGCTCACCCACCGCCTCCCACATCCCTCCACCGAGAAAAGCACCCACACCATCGACTGAGAGGTCATAGGAAGGTTCAGGGAAAAGGGTCAGAGTCGAGCCCCCTAACGCTGTCGCCTTCTCCTATCACTACCCTGGTGCGAACAGACCCTCTCTATCTCACCCCATGCCATCATCCGGGTACGGCTCGTAGTCTTCCACTCGCATATTATACTTCTTGGCGGCAGCAGCCCTTTCTTCTGGGGACCTGGGATAGGGCCCCGGGAGCATGTCCTTGGTAATGTGGGAGGCTGCAGAGCAGACGAGGGTAGGTTAGAATGCACCCCGTTCCGCCTGCCGCCCCGAGGGTTTCAAGCTGTAGTGAAAGCCCGAGACTTCCAGGGGCCAGTAAGACCCTACACTGGCTCTTCTGAATATACCAACTCCACCTCGTCCCCTCAGCCTGGACACGGCCGCCGCGGTATCCACAATACCCACTCGCCCCCCGACACACCAAACCTCAGGGATCCCCTCCCCACACTGAGGCCTCGCCCGTTGTCGCGGACCTGCCCGTGCACCCAGCGGCACCATGTTCCGGGCTGCCCTTTGCAGCATTCGGACTCCCAGGACCCCCGCCCCGGCCGCCGCCATCTTGACCTTTTGCGGGCTTTACTCTGCACATGCGCAAAGGGCTGTCACGGCGGCTGAGCCGGGCCAAACGCGACGGAGAAAGCAGGTAGCGAGGGAAGTCTTAAGGGTTCCACAAGGTGGGGCTTAAACGGTGTGGGGAACCCGAGCCAAGATGTACGGATGGATGGAGGCAGAGAGGGAAAGTTTTAAGGGGAGAAAACCAAGGAGATCACTGCTTTGATACTTCAGATTGTTGTGTCTTTTTCTTCCTCACTTGACTTAGACACACTCAAGGATAATGAGGACTCAGAACCCGAACATCTTATGTGGACAGTTGACCCACCTACCCCAGGAGCGGTACAAGTAAAGTGAGCCTGTGTTAATCTCTGACTGCTTGCATTTTTCCTCTTCTTGACTGGCACTTGCTCTATTCATTCCCAAACGTGATCATTCTTCAAATTCAGCGCTTGGTCTTGCTTATTTTTGTTCTCTTTTCCAAATTGGTTGATCCCTTTCACTTACATGCGCGGCGCAACAGTTAAATCGGCCTGGAACTGGCTCTTCATTTTCCGTCCATGTTCACATACGAGTGACTTCAACCCAACAAATGTAAAACCAATCCAATAACCAGAGGCAGCTTTTCCGAGCCCAACTAAAGCCTCAGATTTGCTAGGGCTTGGATAAATTCATTTCAAACCAAAACACAATGAACAAACACAAGCTTAATAGAAGAATGGAGGACATTATTATGTTTGCAAATGAATATGTTTTCATTTTATTTGCACAAGTGGAATTTGCATAGTTTACACGGTATACATATGCACATATTTCCAGGAACTTTGAGAGTGATCACTGTTTTGAAGCAGAATTCGTTATAGACATTCTCTAATAAATATCAGAGCAGTAAAAATTGATTTATCCTATTCAGTATATAAATTTTGCAGGAAACTATTGTACTTCATAACAACTTGCCCTCTTGTAAATGAGCATCGCTAGTTCATGTTGAGGACAATTGGACACTATCTATACTCAATAGGAAGCCCCGATCTAATTTGGGTCAAAAACAGTTGATCTACTTTATTTATTTTTGTTAAGATATAATTTACATACCATAAAATGCACCCCCTTTTTTTTTTTTTTGTATTTTTCTGAAGCTGGAAACGGGGAGAGACAGTCAGACAGACTCCCGCATGCGCCCGACCGGGATCCACCCGGCACGCCCACCAGGGGCGATGCTCTGCCCACCAGGGGACGATGCTCTGCCCCTCTGGGGTGTCGCTCTGCCGCTACCAGAGCCACTCTAGCGCCTGGGGCAGAGGCCGAGGAGCCATCCCCAGCGCCCGGGCCATCTTTGCTCCAATGGAGCCTTGGCTGCGGGAGGGGAAGAGAGAGACAGAGAGGAAGGGGGGGGTGGTGGAGAAGCAAATGGGCGCTTCTCCTATGTGCCCTGGCCGGGAATCCAACCCGGGTCCCCCCGCACGCCAGGCCGACGCTCTACCGCTGAGCCAACCGGCCAGAAAATTCACCCCTTTTTAATGTGTATAACCAAGTTATTTTTAGTGTATTTACACAGTTGAGTAATTCTCACCACTAATTCTAAATAACTTCGTTACCCCAAAAAGAAACCCCACACCCATTAGCATGTTTCCCTTAACCCCACCCCTTGGCAACCACTAATCTACTTTTTATCTCTATGGATTTGCCTATTCTGAACATTTCATATAAATGGAATCACAGACTATGGCCTTTTGTGTCACATTTCAGTGATATTTTCAAGGGTTGTCCACATTGTAGCATGTGTCAGTTCTTCGTTTTTATGACTAAATAATACTTCATTATACAAATATATAATATTTTGTTTATACATTCATCAGTTGATGGACATTTGGGTTATTTCCACTTTTGACTATTATGAAAAATGTTTCTGTGAACATTCTAGTATAAGTTTTTTTGAGTGGGGGGGGTTAGAGAGAGACACACACACACAGGAAGGGAGGGAGATGAGAAGCATCAACTTGAAATTGCATCACTTTAGTTGTTCATTGATTGCTTCTCATATGTGCCTTGACTGGGGGGGGGGGCGCTCAAGGTGTGCCAGTGACCACTTGCTCAAGCCAGTGACCTTGGGCTCAAGCCAGTGACCTTGGGCTTAAGCCAGCAATCATGGGATCATACGAATGATCCCACACTCAAGCCAGCGATCTCGAGGTTTGAACCTGAGACCTCAGTGTCCCAAGTTGACACTCGATCCACTGCGCCACTACTCGTCAGGCCTTGTATAAGTTTTTGTGTGTATGTATGTTTTCAATTCTCTTGGGTAAATTCTAGTAGTAAAACTGCTGAGTCATAGGATAATTCTATGTTTAACTTTCTGCAGAACTACAAAACTGTTTTTCAAAGAAGCTACATCATTTTACATTTCCACTAGCAGTGTATGAGTGTTGCAGTTTCTCCACATTCTCAATTAACACTTGTTATTGTGGGTTTTTTTTTTATTGTAGCCATCCTAGTGGCTATGAATGGTATCTCATTGTGGTTTTGATTTGCATTACCCCATGACTAAAGATGTTGAGCAATTTTTCATGCACTTATTAGCCATCGTATGACTTCTTTGGAAAAATGTTTATTCAAGTCTTTTGTCCATTTCTTAATTGGGTTGTCTCTTTTTTTTTTTTTTTGCAGAGGAGGAAAGGGGGGCCACGCGGCGCGCGACTCCCGAGCCGGCTGGGGCAGCCCGGGCCACGCGGGAGGCGTGGACGCGCCACGGAAGGCGCAGCGAGCGTGAACGGGCGCCACGGCCCCTTCCCTCACCCCCACCCCCAAGTCCCAGCGGGCGGGCGGGCGAGGGAGGAAGGAAGGAAGGAAGGAAGAAGGAACAACAAACCCTTGTGTCGAGGGCTGACTTTCAATAGATCGCAGCGATGGGTTGTCTTTTTATTGTTGAGTTGTAAGAGTTCTTTATGAATTCTAGATAAGAGTCCCTTGTCAGATAAATAATTTGTAAATATTTACTCCCATTCTATGATTGTCTTTTCACTTTCTTGATGGTGCCCTTTGGGACTCCCATTTTTATCCTGAGGGTGTTGGAATTTATCAAAACATTTCTGTGTCTATTGAGATAATCATGTTTTTTACTTCTTCTATTACTATTGTTAATTTTTGGATGTTGAACCAACTTTGCATTCCTGTAATACATCTCACTTGGTCATGGTATATAATGGTATATAGTCCTTTTTATATGATGCTGATTTAACTTGCTAGTATTTTGTTGAAGATTTAAGCTATATTGGTCCATAGTTTCCTTTTCTTGTGATATATTTGTTTGGTCCTGGGCTTTTCTCTGTGGAAATTTTTTATTTCTAATTCAATCTCTATGCTTGTTATAAGTATTATTAAATTTTTTCTATTTCTTCTTAAATCAGTTATGATAGTTTATACCTTTCTAAGAATTTTTCAATTTCAAATGGGTTATCTAATTTTTTGGCATAGAAATGTATACATATAGTGTTCTCCTCTATCCCTTTTCATTTTTGCAAAATCAGTAGTAATGTCCCTTCTTTCATCCCTGATTTTAGTTATTTGAATATTCTCAGTCTAGTTGATTTGTAATTCCCAATGTTTCATATTACTATATTCATAAAAATTCAAACACTGCAGATAAAAACTAAAACTTTGTCCCCTCTACCTTCCAACCCTCCACAGAGGTAACCCCATTATCAGTTTATAGTATAGTTACTATGTAGCATAATTATACAATACATAGTTAAGCCAATGTGTTAGTTTTCTATTGCTGCATAACAAATTATCATAAATCTAGCATCCTCAAATAACAAAATTATTTCACACTTTCCTGAGTCAGGAGTCCAGGATGGGTTATCTGAGTCTCAGCTCAGGGTCTCATCAGGCTGAAATCAAGGTATTGGTTGGGGCTACTATCTCATATGAGGCTCTGTGTCTTTTTCCAAGCTTGGTGTTGTTGGCAGGATTCAGTACCTTGCAGTTGTAGGTCTAAGGACCCTGATTTCTTGCTGGCTGTCCATCAGGAACCTTGCTCAGCTCCTAGAACCTATCTGCCATTCTCGCCACATAGTTCATTCTTTCTTTCTTTCTTTTTTATTTTTATTTTTTTTATCAAGTGAGCGGCAGGGAGGCAAAGAGACAAAGTCCCACATGCACTCCAATGGGGATCCATTCTGCAACCCCCCTCTGGGGCTGATGCTCTGCCCATCTGTGGCCACTGCTTTGTTGCTCAGCAAAAGAGCTATTTTAGCATCTAAAGCGAGGCCATGAAGCCATCCTCACTGCCTGGGGCCAACTTGCTCATTTGAGCCATGGCTCAGGAGGGGATGAGGGAGAGAGAGAGAAGGGGAAGGGGTGGAGAAGCAGATGATCACTTCTCCTGGGTGCCCTGACCGGGAATCGAACCCAAGACTTCCACACGCCAGGCCAACGCTCTACCACTGAGCCAACTGCCCAGGGCTGTAGTTTATTTATTTATTTATTTATTTATTTATTTATTTTTACAGAGACAGAGAGTGAGTCAGAGAGAGGGATAGACAGGGACAGACAGACAGGAACGGAGAGAGATGAGAAGCATCAATCATTAGTTTTTCATTGCACGTTGCAACACCTTAGTTGTTCATTAATTGCTTTCTCATATGTGCCTTGACCGCGGGCCTTCAGCAGACCGAGTAGCCCCTTGTTGGAGCCAGCGACCTTGGGTCCAAGCTGGTGGGCTTTTGCTCAAACCAGATGAGCCCGTGCTCAAGCTGGCGACCTCGGGGTCTCGAACCTGGGTCCTCTGTATCCCAGTCCGATGCTCTTTCCACTGCGCCACCGCCTGGTCAGGCTGTAGTTTATTTCTTAAAGGCCAAGAGGACATCTTCTGTGGCTTCTAATCTCTCTAACTTCTGTCTCTGACTTCTTGATCAAGATTTAAAGAGCTAGAGTGATTATATCAGGCCCACTCAGGGCCAGTCTCCCTTTTGATGAACTCAAAATGAACTGATGAGGGACCTTAATTACATTTTTGCCATATAATATTACCTAATTTCAGGGTTGATACCATATCATATTCATAAGTTCTGCTCACACCTTGGGATGAACACTTTGAGTCCGTCTTAGAATTTGACCCCTGACAGCCAGCCATAAGAACTATGTAAGCTATAGAGATAATTGATAGGGCATTTTATAATCAATATAAATTGTTTGAAAATGTGGGATGCTTATGCTTGGCAACTATAATAACATTGGTCCCATAGCAACAATATCTTCACGTAGGAGAGATGGTGACACAGAGAAAAATCAAGTGATTTTATTTCTTTTTTTCTTCTTTTTTTTTTAGAGAGAGAGAGAGAGAAGGGGGGGCAGGAAGCATCAACTTCCATATGTGCCTTGTCAGGGCAAGCCCAGGGTTTTGAACCAGCGACCTCAGCCTTCCAGGTCAACGCTTGATCCACTGCGCCACCACAGGTCAGGCAAGTGATTTTAAACAAACAAACAAAATACCGTATTTGATTTTAACAGAATTCAACTTGCCATGTATCTTTTGCCTAGACCTTCAAAACAACCTTTGTCCAACATCTATCAATCTGACAATTGCTTTTCTTTCTGACTTCCTTAGGTCAAGAATTTGCTTTTCTCCCCATCCATTAGTGTAAAATTTAACGCCCCACTGAACTTCCTCCTTCTTTGCCTTTTGTGCAGTTCTGGGCACATTGAGGTAGTAAAAATATTTTGTGAATTGGTTAACCAGGTTACCAATTCTATACAGTTTAGTGGGCCTGACATCTGGCCCAGGTCCTGAAGGGCGGAGCCTAGCATGTAGAACTGTTGGTCACCATTAGGCGGCGCTCCCCCAGGTCTCGGCTCCGCGTTTTCAGTGCCTCTTGAGCCGTTCTCGCAGCCCATCTCTATGGTTTCCGTTGTGTTTTTCTCTGGAATAGGCGGAGCTTCCGGTTCCGGCGGGCCGTCCCTAGCGGCGGAGATGGCGGCTACAGCTACGGAGGCAGCGGCCTCAGGCTCTGGAGAACCCCGGGAAGAGACTGAAGCTCCCGGCACTGCCTGGAATGAGTCCCAACTGCGCAATTATAGCTTCCCGACCCGACCCATCCCGCGTCTGAGTCACAGCGACCCCCGGGCGGAGGAGCTCATCGAGAATGAGGTAGGGGGCGGGGCCGCGTCCCGAGCGGGAGCGAGGGAGGAGGTGGTTGGGAGGAGAGGTCAGAGGCGATCGTTGATACAAGGGGGGCAGGCACTGGCTGGCTCGTAGACTAAGGCCTGAGGAGAAATGGAATTTGAGGGGTTCTGTTGGTTAACCAGAGAAATTATTCTGAAGTTGGGAAGTAATTGGAATCATGGAACCAGAATCCACCAGCTCTTCAGGATGACTTCATTTGTTTGTTTGTTTTTCCACCTGCTGTTTTCACTTAGGAGCCTGTGGTGCTGACCGACACTAATCTTGTGTATCCTGCCCTGAAATGGGACCTTGAATACCTGCAAGAGAACATTGGCAACGGAGACTTTTCTGTGTACAGTGCCAGTACCCACAAGTTCTTGTACTATGATGAGAAGAAGATGGCTAATTTCCAGAACTTTAAGCCAAGGTCCAACCGGGAGGAAATGAAATTCCATGAATTTATTGAGAAACTGCAGGATATACAGCAGCAAGGAGGGGAAGAGAGGTAAGTTCCAAAATGATTTTTTTTTTTTTAATGAGCTCTAAGTCATATTTTCCTTTCCTGTATTTTTTGAGGATATGGAGGAGTTGGGTGAGTTCTCTAAATTGAAGGATGAAGGAATAGTGATGCTTGAACTGTGACTCCCTCATTCTTTGTTATTTTCATGAAGTCACAGCTGATACAGCGGTCAGGTAGGTGAACAAGATGAGTGAAATTTAGGTAAGAACTGATGAAGCTGAGTGCATACATCCCATTCAAAGAGGAAAGTCATTACTTGTTTCCATTTGGGAGTTCAGTTTCAGGATTGCCAAATAATTCAGATTTAGAAGAGAAGCCAGAAGTCAGGATTTTTACTTCAAATCTTTTAAACTTTTAAAGGTGTGCATCTAATTCAAATTTATAAATAAAGCTACAGCAGGCCAAACAAAATGTCTTTTTGGCCTTGAGAGTACCAGTTTGCAGCCTAAAATATTAGGCTGGCTGGGGATAGTTCAAGCTGAAAAGCTGTATAAATTGTTGATTCTGGAGTAAAGGATATCAGGATCCTCTAGCTTATGGAAGATCCGATTAGACTGGGGCTATATTGATGTTCCACAGTGTACCGGTGATAGCAAACACATGTCACGCACACGAGTGATTTTTCCTTTCTGTTTTTATCCCTGTTTATGAGATAAGTCCCTTAAGTAGGTCTCAGACCACATTCAGTCCTACTGTTGCATCTGAGGTACTACTTTCACTAAGTTCTTCATGGTGAATGACCCTTTTAATCTCATTTGGTGTCCAGTCCTGGCCTTCCTGCCTCAGTTCTCCAAGACTCCCTCTTAGCGGTATGCGGCTGAGTTGAAGGGATTTGAAATACCTTTTTTTCTGTCTTCCTGAGACTTAGCAGTTATCTCAATGATATGACTTTGACTAAAAGAGTTTCTAGAGCCTGAACTGTGATCGACCTGGTATTTATGTCTTATGAATACTGGTTTAGTTAAGTTGTCTCATGCATTAGTTTCTTTGAAATTATATGCATGCATATAGGCATGTACACACATCAGCGTTCAGGTTGAGAACAATTTAAACATTGATGGAGTGTCATTTCATTTAATGAACATATGCGCTGGAATCAGCATGAAATAAGACACATGAATCCTCTGGTTTCTCAGTCACTTTAAGTTTCTTATCGCCCACACTGAGAGCATTTTCCCTCACTAAGTATGAGCTATGAGTATAGTCTGTACTTTATGGGTGATTCAAGGAAAAATTTTTCCTGTGTCCAGGTTTTGCCCTACCAGCTGACTTTAGCACCAGCCATTTCCACTGCATAATTGTACCGGTTGTAATGATTCTGAGGTAAAGGGTGTTAGCATCTTCTTTGAGCTTTTTTGAGTATTTACTATTTAAGTATGACAGAAATTTAGATTCATGTTTCATGAGCGGTCCTGCTTTTAAAGTTACTTGCAAAACGTGTATATGTGTATGTATATTATAATCTCTGGGGAGAGTAAAGGTTACATTTAAGTCTTGAGGGTTCCTTGTCCCCAAAAAGGTAGATAATGTTTCCAGCTTGAGAGGTTTCTAGTCAAGGTTTTCCTTAAACATCATGATTGTAGGCATTGAGATACCTTTGAGCCTTTTGAAGGAGCTTTCTCAGGACCAGGAAAGGGCTGCTTCTGTCTCTTGTCTTCTGGTTTGTCTCCTTTATTAATGTCTGTATGGAGCTTGATTAAGTGTGTCTGGGTTTTCATTTGCTACTTCCTCAGGTGTGGTAGGAGCCCCGGGCCTGCAGAGAGCCTGATGAGACATCTTTCTTCAGCTGTAGAAGGCTGCTACAGAGAGGTGGCTGATCAGTTAAGATAAGCTAGGCTTCAAGTCAGAGCTCCACAACTCTCATTCATTCTACATGTTTGTCATTGGTCATCTGCAGGAGGCTCTGCACTTACATCATCTTTTCCACTGTGGGACTCAGATTGCCCTTAGTAACTACTATCTGAAATTTTGCAGTTGTTGTGGCAGAAGGAAAAGATGTGGTGATAAGTATGTACTTTTTTTTTTTTTTTCCAGTGAGAGGAGGGGAGGCAAAGAGACAGACTCCCGCATGTGCCCTGACCGGGATCCACCCGGCAAACCCACTGGGGGCGATGCTCTGTTGCTAGCAGTGGAGCTCTTCTTAGCTCCTAAGGCTGAGGCCATGGAGCCATTCTCAGAGCCCAGTGCCAACTTGCTCTAATTGAGCCATGGCTGCAGGAGGAAAAGGAGGGGGGAGGGAAAGTGGGTGGGAGATGGAGAGGGAGAGGGAGTGAGAGAGAGAGAGAGAGAGAGAGAAGTGAGAAGGGGAGGGGTGGAGAAGCAGATGGGCGCTTCTCTGTACCCTGACCAGGAATCGAACCTGGGACATCCATACGCCAGGCCAATGCTCTGCCACTGAGCAAACCAGCTAGGGCCTGCACTGGTTCTTAAAATTAACAGTTTGGAAGCAACACAAGTCACTTCCGTGGACATTTCATTGGCCAAAGCAAGTTAAATAAGCAATGTGTGTTAAATGGCTTCAAGGGGCTACAGAAGAATAACTCCACAGGGAAGGAACTAGCTCTTGGTGAACAGTAACAGCCTCAAGGGCCATCTGCGATGTCTTGGGCACTGAGAGTGTCTGGAACAGAGCTGATTCATCATTCTGGGGTCTCTGCATAGACTGAGGAATCTCTAAAAGATATTGAATGAAAGTTCTGTGTGTATGTGCATTTTTATTCAGAACCCTCCTTGGGTTTTTAAAGGGTTTATGCTGTGACCCAGAAAAAGTTAAGGATCACTTCTTAAAAATAAGTTTGGTGTTGAACAGTGTAAAGAAAGATAGGTAAAGATTTCGTTTCGTGAGAATCTGTGTTGGTTAAGATTCTCATGACAGTGGTTGTTCTCTGGAAGATGCTGCTGTGGGTCTGTGCTTAGATTTCCAGGTGTGGGGAGGCCATGCCAAGGGACGATGTGTACATGCACTAATGGGTTCTTCTTCTTGGGACACTTAGGTTGTATCTGCAGCAAACACTCAATGACACTGTGGGCAGGAAGATTGTCATGGACTTCTTGGGTTTTAACTGGAACTGGATTAATAAGCAACAGGGAAAGCGTGGCTGGGGGCAGCTGACCTCCAATCTGCTGCTTATTGGCATGGAAGGTAAGAAATCTTTCAGAAAGCAGCATAGCTTGGAGTCATACAAACCTGGTTCCTAATCCTGTGTCCACTATTTTCATTCCTTAATTTTGAACAAGTCACTTTTCAAACCTCAGTCTGCACTTTTCAAATCTGCAGAAGGAACATAATAGTATCTTATAAATAGCTGTTAAGATGAAATAAGAGTTGAGAGAGCAAATCTGGGGGGATGTCAGGGACTCTCAGTACTTAAGAAGGCGGCTGTTTTGGCCCACTCAGGCAGACCTGGGGATGTCTTCTATACACCAGGTCCTGTAGCAGGCCCTCTGCTCTCGAGGATTGTGGGAAGAATAAAGAACAGATGTGGCCCCATTTATAAAGAGTAGATAGAACATACACACACTAGGGTAGAAGTAATTCAAGGTGGCATTTAAAATAATTTTTCTGACTCAAATTACACAGCACTCTGTAGGAATCTGATATTCTTACCCCTCTAAGAATCAACAGCCCCATTGTTGCTCTAGGAAGTGTTGCATCCACAGGAGTGTTTAAGAGGAGGAAAAGTTAGAATCTTTGCACTCCAGAAGAGCTACCCAAAGCAAGTACATATTCATACAACTTAAAATGACTGGTTAACTCTGTTAAAGAAGGCCATGTGTGCACTATTGATACCAGTCATTTCAGTTGTATCTAACTCTGGTTTTGTTGCCTTTGAATTCTTGCCATAGTCAAGAAGAGACTAAGTATATGTAATATATTACTTTACTAGACTTGAGTATCATTTTGTGGCGTGCTGTTGCTTCTAGTAAGGTCAGCAACCATCAGTTAAGAAAGTCTGTTTTGCTAATTGATGCTGAATCCTTATTGCTAGACTTATTACTGATTAAAAGTGAACACCTAATTCGCTGAGAGTTGTAATTGCCAGCTCCCAGATTCTGCCTGATTTTTTAATTAGGAATCCTTAGCTGATGCGGCAGCTGGATATCTCTCCAGCCCTGGGCCTTACGTTCCAACCTGTGCAATAAAGCCACTGCTCTGAATAAGAAAATATCTTCTTCTTACAGGAAATGTGACACCTGCTCACTATGATGAGCAGCAGAACTTCTTTGCTCAGATAAAGGGTTACAAGCGATGCATTTTATTCCCTCCGGATCAGTTTGAGTGCCTCTACCCATATCCTGTTCATCATCCATGCGACCGACAGAGCCAGGTGAGCTCCTGGGGTCTGAGGAAAGGATAGAACTTGGGGATCCAGGGCTGGCGTGTCTTTCCCCTCCCTGTGGTGGTATGCCAGGTTTGGACAAACTCCGAGGTCAAGTCCACAGCGGGGCAAAAGTAGGTCTACAGTTCATATGGAAAATAATACAATAATTACTAAATAATACAAGGTTAAACTTTGCATACTCATAACTCTAAGCCTACTTTTGCCCCACCCTGTATATTCCAGGCCCCTGTGGCATTGCCCAGTTGTTTAAGTATAAAGAGCCCCGTAGAGCTGGTTCTGGAGGGCAGACCCTGTCACTGATGCTGATGGAGTCGGGTCACCCTATTTGATGGATTATACGTCCTGGAACAAAATGTTATGTCTCCACTGGATTTAATAAGTGTTTTCTTTTGTCATGGATGTTACTTCTTTTTGACAAAGAGGAAGGCCAGTAGAATTGAGCTAGATTACTTAATGTCTTCTCTGGATCCAGGTAGGTATATGGTTGACTTTGTGGCCAACCACAGAGGTCCTTTTCTTTTTGAGGTGAAAGCTGCCCAGCTCCTTCATGTAGGAATCTTGTCTGCTTAGAATATGTTTGAGAGAAAGCTTCTGATGGTTTGGGTGTCGGGTGAATCCCAATTCCTCTTATCTGCAGGCCATGAACAAGTTTTCTGACCTGCAAGCTGTGATGATTGGCTCTGACCGCAGGAGCACTGAGGCCTAGTACTCACTCAGTGTTTGAACATGGTCTGACCTCCAGTTGTTCTCTTAGGGAGTGTGTGTATGTTTAATCTGTGTGTGTCTTCTGCTGGATATAAATTTTAAATTCATTTTTTTAACGCATCTTGTTTGACTACTAGAGTAACTTTCACATAGTAGTTAATGATAAAAATTTGGTGATTAACTGATCTTCTCTTTCTCTTGATTCTCTCAGGTGGACTTTGACAATCCTGACTACGACAGGTTCCCCAATTTCCAAAACGTGGTTGGTTACGAAACAGTGGTCGGTCCTGGTGATGTTCTTTACATCCCCATGTACTGGTGAGGAGGGGCTGGGACTGGGGACTTCTTGGAGTTTTTCTTCCCATTCCCTGGAAAACGTTACTTGTGTCCCTTCTGAGTTGTGGCATAGTTGGTCTTATGTAATCTACAGGAAGGTTGGCATATCCAGATGTGAGCATTCTGAACACGGGGGAGGGGGGGGCGGGGGGGGAGGATGAGAACCTTATCTTTCTAGCCCCAGGGTGTGTTTGAGAGGATGAGCGTAAAGATACTGTCTTCATGATTTCCCTTAGCTGGACTCTACCTAGTTCTCCATCCGTCCCTTTGGATAGGGTTGATGGCAGACAGCCTGTTTATTTTCTTGCAGGTGGCATCACATAGAGTCATTACTAAATGGAGGGATTACCATCACTGTGAACTTCTGGTATAAGGTGAATATGGGTCTTTTCCTAGGCGGGACTGGGGTGAGGTAGGTGTAATTATTTGGGGGCAGGGTGGGGAGGTTGGCTGTCTCTGGAAGTGATTCCCAAATCTTTGGACAGATGAAGAAGGGTGGGCTTGAACTGTGATTCTTAGAAGGGAGGGTGGTGCCTAGGAAACAGTGGGTGACACTGAAGCCTTCTGCTAAAGGCGTTTGCTGAGCTGTTGCTTCCCTTGCAGGGGGCCCCCACCCCTAAGAGAATCGAATATCCTCTCAAAGCCCATCAGAAAGTGGCCATAATGAGGAACATTGAGAAAATGCTTGGCGAGGCCTTGGGGAACCCACAAGAGGTATGTGGCTGCCCCAAGGTGGCACTCTTATGGTTCAGTGGGCAGAGACCAGGGAAAGGCAGGACTGGTGTCACATTCTCCATAGCTCCTCTGTTTCAGTATCTGGTGTCCTCTCCATAGAGGTTGTGGGTATGTTCAGAAAAGCTTTGTTTTCTGGTGAGAGCTGGGCTTGACTGGCGGATCAATTATAATCTGTTCCATGCTAGTGATGATGTTCCCCATGGGGCTTGTGTGCCAGCTGGGGACCCCCCCCCCCCCGAGGGGATTCTTTTGGAATGGGAAGCGAGCAGTAAAGCATCTCCTCACGCTCTCCCAGCTGTGCCAAGGCTGCTCTAGGTAATGTTGAGACCTGCTTCCCACACAGGTGTGCCAGTGGTCCAGCAGATAAATTGGGGGAGGAGTTGTATTTGTAATGCTCTTGCCTCTGTCCTGTGGGTAGCCCCAGCATACAGAGGACCTGTGGGGATGGGAGGTGGCACTTGCCTTAATTTTAGATGACCTTTTCAGGATATAAAGGCATGTAACGTTCTTAAGACACATTTTTGGAAATAATGCAAACAGTTTTTAGGTGTTTGGGGATTTTTAGCTCCTCTGACCTCTGTCAGTTTGGTGCTGCTTACAGATACAGGGTATTATGAGAGGGAAGCTAATACAAGGTGGATCCAGAGGAGAGAGCCATGCCCCACAGTACTGGGTTGATTTCCAGGAAGAAAGTTGGTTAGAGAAGTGTTTTTCAACCTGTCCATGGACTAGTCCTCCAGAAATTTTGTGCCAGTTTGCAAAAGAGTTAACCACCCTGATGTTGTATGAAGATGACAGACCCAGTGATCTTAGTTGAATTTGCTTATGCTCAGGGTGATTTCTGTCTCAGCAGTCCCCAAAATAGTTCTCCCATTTTCACTGGTCCCCAAGTGTAAGAAGGTTGAAAACTACTGGGTTAGAGGGTTTACATCAAGATTGAAAGCCTTGTACCTGCCCTTGACTGGACATTGAATGTCTCCAGACACACCCTGTCTGGCTCCAGAGTCAGGGACTAGGCAATTCTGACTGGCTCCTCATATCTTTTCACAGGTGGGGCCCTTGTTGAACACAATGATCAAGGGCCGATACAACTAGCCTGCCAGGAGTTGAGGTCTCCTGCCAGGTGACTGCTAGCCCGTCCACACCGCTTCATTGATGAAGACAGGAGACTCCAAGCACTAGTATTGCACGCAGCACTTAATGGACTGGACTCTTGCCATGGCCCTGGAGGCAGGTGTTTGGGGCAAGGCAGGGTGGTTGGCACTCCACTCCCATTTGGAGAGACTTCATACCCTTGCCTCTGTGCCCCAGCACCTTCCTCTTGCCCCCCTAAAGTCCTGCATTCAGTGTGTGGAGTTCCAGCTTCTGGTTGTCATTATGTTTGTTTGTGTCAGTGTGTCAACTTTGGGATGTGTGTGCATGCACACGCACGTGTGTATCTGTTCCTTACGCCCTTCTGGGTCAGGACCGTACTTCTGGCTCTCGGCCCTGTCTTCTGCAACCTCTGCCTCTGCCTGAGATAGAGAAGATGTTCTTGGGTGCCCGCTACATCTGGGCTGCAGGGCCAGAGCTATCCTGCCCTTGAGGTCAGTTGCCTTCCTTCAGGTTTCAGAGAATCAGATTCTAGGGCGGGTAGGATTGGCTACTGGGACTCGAATGGGGAGAGTGCGGAAGAGGCTTATTTTGAGAGCCGAGAAAGCTTCCTATGAGAGAGGATTAGACAGGTTCCAACTTGGACCTTCATGCTTAAGCCATACATAGAAAAGAACCTTGGGACGCAAGAACCAAGAACTGTACATAAGTTTCCAGTTGCAGACACATACAGCTTCTCTCTTTCAGCACCAGCTCTTGCTCCCTATGCTGGGTACTAAGGGAGTCCTTTTAGCAGTGGCCTCTCTGGTTCTCGGGGTGCACGCCTCTGTGCAGGTGCAGGGGTGTGCGTGCGTGTGTGTGTGTGTGTGTGTGTGTGTGTGTGTGTGTGTTCACACTGGCCTGCCTCTCTGCTTACCAAGTTTCTCTTGCTTCATCTTGTCCAGTGCTACATGCAGTGGGAACCCCAGGGCAGTCGCGCCTGCCCTAAGCTAAAGATTTTAAACTCAGTGTTAGCCATTGGACGTCAGTCAGGGCTCACTGCAGCCTGCCTGAGGCTGACTGGCTGGAACCTCTGTGCCCGGGCCACGGCCTCTGTGTCTGTGGAAACAAAATGGAATCATGCTTAGGCAGCTAACTTACCATCTGTTTTTCACCTCACGGCAAGGACAAAAATGTGGCCTTGTTCTTAAAGCCAGAGCCTCTGCCAGACCCCACTGTAATATTCCATAAACACTCAGAAGTCAGGGCAACTGGTGGAGCACAGAAGTGTAGTTGCCTCTCTGTTCTAGCTACTCATGGGAACCCTCTCAGGGCTGCAGCTGACAACTGGGCAGCTGTGCACTGCACAGCCTGAAGGGCCACCATTCTCATCTGTTCAGTGGAAGTGGAGTCCCGGGGATCGGGCAGTGTGGTGGCCCTGTGTCTTGTCACCTCCACTTCCATCTCCATGCCCCTTTTCTCTGGAAGGAAAGAGGAGTTGGAGTTGTGTTTTCTTTATCCTTCCTTCCTTTTTTTTTTTTTTTTTTTTTTTTTTTGGCCAAAGGTTTACTTCTGATTTCTGAGCTATGGCTCTTACCCCCAAAGCTCAGTTTACAGTTTCAGTGCACTGATGGGCTGAGAAGACGTGTATGTGTGTCATCTGTGTATGTATAATATTTTAGGGAGGGCTGTTTATTCTTAGTACCCCGTTCTAGGGCTCTCTGATGCAGTGTGTGTGCGCAAACACGGTACTTTCTCAAGTGTAGTTCTTTCAAATATAGCCAATGCTGAAAAACGATGCCGTGATCTCCATCCCTTCATCTGTTTTGGGAAGGGAACACACAAAGAAAACAAGGCAGACATTAGTTAAACTTGACCATGGCCACACTCTGAAGGATAGATGATTATTGTTCTCCATAGCAGGTCTGCTGCATTCCCGGCTCAACCTGCAAAGTTCAGGCTGACGTGCAGCTGGGAGGTGTGTGCCACTCAGCTGGCCCTTGCTGGGGGCTGAGGGGACAGAGGGGCTAGGGCCTGCACAGGATCGGTTGTGACCCTTGGGTAGTATAATAGTGACCCCTGATTATTAGACACCTAATACGTGCTTTTTTTCTCCGTGCCTCACTATCCTGCATGGTAGGTGTTCTGAAGAAATGTGCTCTGAGAGGTTAAGTGATTAGTGGCAGTCAGGATTCCAACCTAGTGCTGTTTGGCTACAAACTCACTGCTGCTCTTTTTCCACCATATTATACCGATTCTTTTTCTTCTCCTTTGTACTACAGGCCAGCCCTCAGATTTTACGGCACTAGGCATTGTGTGGTGCAGGTAGCTTAGCTCAAGATGGTGCAGAAGATAAAGGATAGGGTGAAAGCTCTTCTGGGCTCTGGCTGAAGACATCCAGGAGAAACTGCCAGGAAGCCATATGGGGAGACTGGGTTCTAGATCCCATTGTGTTACTAGTGTGTCTGAATAGGTCCCATAACTTCCCAGCATGCTTTTGCATCGGTAGAATTGAAGATCTAATTCTAGGTGATCACTGAGAACCTTGATTCATGTTCTGCTGTGTCCTTTTCCCCAAGGAAGAGGTTGAGGCTCTTCCCTCCACATAGTAGGTTAGAGCCATTCAGGCCCAAATTCTGCTTGGAGCAGAGGAAACATTTCTTCCCTGTTGCTTACCCCTATTGTGGAGGCAGACTCCATTGGAAGGTAGGGGTTTGGGCCTTTTTGGAGGTCAGCCATGTTGCAAGCTTTTATTTTTACACCAGCAGGTACAGAGGAAACTACTGTTTTATGAAGTCAAATATTTGTTGGGGGGTTGGAGTTTGGGGATGAAGGAGGGGCTGTTCTGGGCATTAGTTGAGCAGATGCCCAGGATGCCTGGGGGAGACCAGCTTCCCCTACAAATCAGAGCTCTAAATTACAAGGTTTTTACCAGCGCGAACAGTTGGGGGAAGTCGTCTGCTCTCATTTACGTAATGGTTTCTGTCACTGGTGATTAGACACAGGATGAAGGAAAAGAAATTTGACAATTAGGAATGAGCGATCATTAATCTGAATCTGTTAGGAGACAGAGAGGGGAAGGATCCTTATCAATGGGCCAGCCCAATGTGGGCAGACTCGCCCTCTGCCCTCTTGAGACTGTTGGGTCACATACCCTTTTATTGTTCCCACAAGCAGGATGAGCTGGTATTTCTTAAGGATGACTAGGTGGGCCAGTTCCTAGCTTGAGGTGGAGACAGGAACACATCTACAGGCCTAGCCAACACAGAGAGATGGGTGTCATGTGCAAATGATAGGGCAAAGAATCACAATGGAATAGTTTTGATGTGCTATTTGTGAAAAATGTGTTTAATCAACTCTCCAGACAGCCAACCAATGACAACTGTTGAATTCATTCCAACACTGCAGAGTGTGGAGAAAACCTGGTCTTCATGCTCCAGGAGCTTTTGCTTAGTTGGAGCAGACACCACATGAAACACTAGAGGTTATGGAGTCTGCCCCTGCACCTTGTGAGAACAAGGTTAGAGACTGTGGAGGGAGGAGGATCGGTAGAAAGCAGAGTTTTTCCTCCAGGCTCCGCCAAGCCCCTGTACACCCCAGGGAGGGAGTCTGCACTCCTGGCCTCCCAGCAACATGGACCCCCTCAGCGCAGCTGGAACTGTATATGGAGGCACAGAGGCCCCTGCCCAGATGTGTGAGCAGGTGATGAGATTACTGAAAGGCTGAGTCTTGGGTGTGGAGTCACAACTTGGATCTTCCCGGGTCTCCACATTTCCTCCTCTCATCCCTCTGTCTCCTCAGACTTCAGGGGCAATGTTAACTTGCCCTGGTTGGTATTTCTTCCTCTTTTTTTGTGACTTGTGTGTGGTGGGTTCCTTGGAGGCCTCCTCAAGGATTGGGGGCAGGTTTAGCAGTGTAGTGGTTGTCTTCTGAGAAAGTGAACTTCCCAAGGATGAGGCGCCCCCTGGTAAATTCCCTACCCTTCACGATCCAGTGCTGAGTTTAATAGGGCTGCAGGGAATGGCCCTCAGTGATGAGCTTTACCCAAACAGGGTAGATGCTTGGATGCACCTGGAAGTGATTCATGGGGTTCCACAGGCCCTGGCCTGATGTCAACCCATTTTCTCTTTTTCTTTGGGACCTCCAGTGCTTGTCCTCCAGTTCCTGCCCTTATCTCTGGTCCTCACAAAATGTCCTAAAAAGATGTCCCAACTCCCCTTTCCAGCCCCCCCCCCCATTTCTCCTCCTCTCCTTGCGCAGTCTCTTCAGCAAGATCCCTTTTCTTAGACAGTTGCCCTTTTCTCAGAAGCTCCAGACTGCCAGTGTTTGGATAGACTTTCTCTAGGATCCTCCTCTTTGGGATTATTGCTGTTGATCTTAGAGTCACCTTCCTTTCCTGACCTGCGATAGTTCTGTTTACACAGGGTTAGCCGTTTGTTTTGTGTGTTCTCTGTCCTCTTGTCATTTTGTCTGTTTTGTACATTCCGGATTAGCTTTTCTATCTCTGGTGGCTCTGCCTGCTAGTCTTCCGCGAGCTGTTTAATCCTCACAGGTCCCCAGCAGAGCCCTGCTGAGAACGTGAGGTGCATTTCTAGGGGAAGAAGCCTCGAACAATGGCAGCCTGAAGGCCCAGGGGCCTGTGGTCGGGAGGCCTCTAGGGGTGGGGTGAGGGGCAGGTACTGAGAAAGGTGTGAACAGTGGAGAACCAGTGATGGGAGATGGGGCAGGAGACTCCCAGGATTGGGGCCTGGCAAGCCAGGGAGGAAGAACCAACTATGTTTCCATCTTTATGCAGCTGCGTGCCTTAATAGTGAGCGTTTCAGGGATGGGGGGCATTTTATGATCGGTCTCCTAATTTCTCAGGTGTTTTGGCAGTGCTCTGGGTCAAGTTTAGCTCACTTCTGCATTTCAGCGTTTGCTGGAGGGAAACGGCATACTGAGTAGCTGAATGCCAGGAGTGAAGATCCTGGATGAGGGAGGCCCGGGCAGCTGGGGCAGCAGGAATCGGGGACCCAGTTGTCAGCTTCTACCCAGACCATCTTTTCACTCCCAAGTGTTCAAGTGCAATAGCTGATTATGGGCCTCACCTTTTCCCTACCTAACATCTGGTCTTTGGGCAATATTTTGGGAAGGATAATGTCTTTAAACGTCAATGAGAAACACTAGTGTAGTGTTTAAAAGCATGGATTTGGGAGTCGGGTGTCTTCAATACAGATTTTTAGCCTTGCTACTTGCCAGCTGGGTTTGACCTTGTTGATTTGATTGAACCTCTCTGAGCCTGTTTCCTCAACTCGAATGCTGTGTGGTAGGGGAGGGGCTGTTGAACATATCTACCTCAGGGTGGTCGGATTAACCGAAACAATGTAAAGCTTTAGCACAGTGCCTGGCAAGCACTTAATAAATGGTGTGGTGGTGGTTATATTATGTGACTTATTCAGAAACTTGACTTTAGTGATTTCTAAGATTTCCAGCGATTCCTTCCTGCTCAATAAAAGTGTAGGGAAGAAGGAGGAAAATCTTTTGGATAAACCCATGTTGAGCTGGGGGCAGACAGAAGAGCCGTGGTACCCTAACCTGAGGGAGGGGAAAAGGGAACAGTTGGATGTGGTCTGCCTGCCCAGCCAGACTTTCTGCTCTCCACACTAGCCTGGGGGCCGGGTGAGAAGCTGTCAGGTACAGCTCTTACACCTGGAGAAGCTGGTGCCAGCCTTAAACCAAAACACCTTGGTTCAGTTTTACTCCATGTCCCGTGATGTGTTTAAGTTATATGTGTGTGAGGATTGTTTTAGGACAGGGGCAATCAGGAGAATTCAGAAAAATATAGATGGGATCTTCATGGCTACCATTTGTGCAGCGCCCTGGAGCACTTCTGTTCCAGACTCGGCTTGTTCCTGCCCTTGTGCTCAGTTCAGTGGGGGTGACAAGCATGCAATTAGCGTTACAGGCGCACAGAGGAGAAGCACCTGACAAGCTCAGGTGTTTGCATTAGGCTTCCTGTAGGAAGTAACTAATGTAGTTTAAGCTGATACGCCTGAAAGATAACCAGGGGTTGGGGTGTAGTAAAAGGCATGAATTTCTCTGGCTTTGTCTCTTTCTGTCCCAAAACACTCTGCTCCGTGTTTAAGAGTTTTGTTAATCACTCCTGGGAAAGGACCATCAGCCAGTCAATTGACCTCAAAAAGAAGAAAGCCCTTTGGTTACCCACAGAATCTTTGAAAATCAGTTTGGTTTCTGGCCCAGGTTTGTCCTGGGGTGCAGATGCGTTGGACCTGGCCACTTTCAGTCCCTCTTCTTCAGAAGACTGGCCTCTGGAGCTGCCCTGCCACCCTACTTGGAAGAGCCCCTGTACTTAGTTATTCAGAACTCAGTCTGAGATAAATTCTGGCTGCCTCAACTTCTCCACCTCTTCGCACTGAGATCCTGTGGTTCTGCCCGCATCACTAGTCACTCCCCGCACCCCACTCTGAACCAAGCCTCTGTACCATTTCTCTGTAGCCAGTCACATCCTCTTGCCTCTGACCCTGGTCCCTAGCCCCGTAAGTGAAAAAGACTGCTCTCTAACTGCTAAGCCATCACTGAACTGCAGGCTGTTCTATAGTCAGCTTGCATTCACCTGTTTGCTTTTAGATTTCTTTGGCTCTGGGCCTTGGAAGCCTCTTTGGCCCCTGAAAATTGCTGTACTGTATTTTATTCAGTTTGCTACAAACCTATTCACTTGGTCATTGAGGTCAATCCAGCCCTTCAGGGAAGCTCTGCTCCTTAACCCAAAATCTAAGCTACAGCTGGGCCAGTTTTTATAACCTCGAGTATATAGTGTAGAGTGCAGTAAAGGGTAGTAGTTGAGAAGGAAATACCTACCTGGTTTTGAATCCTACATCTGTCATGCTGTGTGACCTTGGGCAAATGACAGACTGCCTGAAACTAATCTTCATATATATGGGGATAACATAACCTACCTTGTCAGGGTTACAGGAAATAAGGTGTGTTAAGAAAGGCTTAGAGTGCTGCACGGCAAGGGCCCCAACACTCTCTCTTTGGAATCCTTACCTCTCCTATCTAGCTTTCTGACTAGCTTCTGTTTTTGGTAACAGGGCAAGTCTAGTCAGCTTATCAGCAGAGCAGAGGGATGAGCATAAACTTTTGCTGACTTGATCAGTTCCTTTCTCTCCTTAGTGACCTCTGACTCAGACCAGTTAACACCCTCTTCACTGGGGAATGTTCTTCCAAAATTTCTTTAATATTAAAAATCCATGAAATGCACTGTCAGTGAGACCTGCTGTCCCCAAGGGATCAGAGACTGACGGTGTGTGAGCTGGGAGCACAGCAGACAGGGACGCAGGAGTCAAGGAGACTGGTGCCGAGGCTTCGTGCGAGTCTAGACCACGGGCTTGAGAAGGTTCCCTTCAAGGTTTTGAATAGTGAGCTTTTGGCAATACTGTTTTAGCAAAACCCCATCCACTGTACAATCAGTGTGGTCATTGTCCTCATGGGTCTGTGTAATGTCTTGACAAGAATGAGGCCTTGGATATTACTCCCGAGTTTGAATCTCTGTTTGCCTCTTACTAACTCTAACCTTAGGTAAGTTAAGGTGTCTAGATCTTGGACACTTCAAGGGGTGGGAAGTAACATGCCTAGCAACATTGCTATAAGGGTTGTGATGATGTTTTCAAAATACCCTGTTCAATGTGGGTACTAGGAAACGCCCACATTTCAAAGACCAGGTGTCTGAACAGTGTTTAGTGCTTAAATAGAAACTGTCGGCAACAGGGCTATCTTGATCCTGACTCTCAAGATATGATGCTCAAAGTGGAATCACAGAGATTATTTTAAGATTGTGGAAGAGACCGAAAATCTGTGAAAATGGGACAGTTGACTGGGTGTGGGGTTGAGCACAAGCAGAGACCTAGGCTTTCGAAACCCCAGAGGAACAAAGGCAGTAGGGCAAGAGGGTTCTGTGGAAGGACACTGGCTGAGTGGGAAGAACACAAACTTGGAGCAGTGAGCCTACATGTGAATCTTAGGTGCACTTCTCTCAGGCTGGGTGACTTGGGGCATGTTCATCTCCGTGCCTTGGTCCCTTTGTATTTAACATTGGTTAGTAATACAGCTGCCTTGCCTACAGGTTGGGATGACATGTGAAAGTGATCTAAACTAAGCACGGTATGTTAATTGTTGGCAGTTTAGGAGAACTGTTCCAGTGTGGGTGGGTCACAGAATTGCAGGAGTTCCCAGATTGAGCCTCCCACACAGCCAGCAGGAAACAGTCAAGTGGCATTTCCCACCGAAACATTGTCTTCCACTCTGCCAACATCAGTAAGGAATGTTTTGTTTTTTTTTTAAAGGAAAAAGCACTGTGGTCAGAAAGGGCATAAGTTGTAGAATTACACGTGCTAGAGTGGAGTCTTGGTTTCACCATTCCCAACATTGAAATGGTCAGATTACTTCCTGTCTCTGAGCTTTGATTTCTCAGCAGGTCTCCTTATGTGACTTGGGAATGAGCACCTCAAGGGAAACAACCCAGAGCCTACTGCCTGCCTAGGAAATGCCCAATAAATGTTAGTTCCCTTTCATTTCTTTTCTCCTTAAGAAGCATCCAGTTTACCCAGTATTCGGATTCAGTTGTCCGTGCCTTAGTGTAAACAATATCAGTTTCTCCTTTTCTAAGGTGAGATCAGTTGCCCTAAAGCAGCAATTTTCAACTGGCGTGTTGTAAGAGGCACACTGGTGCACCACAGGAAAATTTAAAATGTGCAGTACCCGATTGTTTAGTCAGGGTTACTGACCTCTTTTCCCTTAGATTGTCAAATTAAAAAATGGCAGCTGCCAACACAACAATTGCCATCCAGTGTGAATGAATTAAAATTATACCTATATTTTTGGTCAGGTCGGCAAGAAAATATTTCTGGTGTGCTACAGAATTTAAGTAATTAGTTTGTGTGCCATGAGTTGAAAAAGGTCGAAATTTGCAGCCCTATAGGAATAGGAGTGTGAATGGAGTATTTATGGAGAAGGGGGCAGGACTGTAAAGTATTGGAGATGGAGGGGTATGATCTGGGTGACCACCTCTCTCAGTAATAAAAGCCCTGGGGTAGGACTTTCACAGGCCACAAATAGACTTTCCGGGTCTCAGAATCCAGTCAGTGGCCCAACCCATGTTTCCGGTTGGTTTTCAACCTGGGCCATTTGAGAAGGCAACCTCCAAAAAGGACGTGGCAGCATCAGTTGTTGCCGCGATCAGTGAGCCTCTTTCAGTGCTGGGGGACTTGGAAGGGAGGGTAGACACATGTAAGAACAGCTAACGCACAGCACTACTGTTTGTTTTAAGGAATATATACAGTTTATACTTTATATCCTTGGCATGTGGAAGAGAATTTGCCTCTAGGTTTCAGGTTTACTTTGTAATATTAACTAAAGAGTGTTGAGTAATTCATTTTGACTTGAATTTTAAGTTAAGTCTTGCTAAGTTTTTATATAGTTTCGGAACATTTAAAATTATTTGAAGATTTGCTATATTTATAAACTTAATTTATTGGAGTTACAATAATTAGGTACTTGGGAAGGTTTATTTTAGTCAGATTAATGACATGCTTAAGGAAATCGAGTATATCAGTCTTAATTAAACTTGTTTTATAAGCAAAATAATGTTTGTAAAAGCTGAGCTTAAAAGCTTAGACAAGAACTAGGATTTTGAATATGTAACTATGAAAACTGAGTATAACTTTTAAAACTAAAGTAATTTCTGGATAACTGTTTCTATGCACAAAAGTAACCCTCCTGGGTATCAAAATTCTCGCAGGGAAACTAATGTATTGCCGCAAACCCAAGTCACTTGGCCTGTTCAAGTGTTTGGCAACTGGCAGCAGTTAAGATGTCTGCCACGGGTCAAATGATCTACAGACATGTTTTGGAACATTTTGAATTAGTAGGAAACATTTAAGGTAAACTTTTTACCTATAAAAACTCGATTTTTGGCTTCTTTGGAAAACCAAGATCTGGCAGCAATGAACTCACATGTCCCCTATGACTACAGTGGGCTGGAGCTGAGTAGCCACTGTCCTTTGGGCATGGCCTTCCAGCTTACCATAGTCACCTCCTCATTTTGGTACTTTATACCTCGTTTGTCTGACTTGTGACCTATGTGTCCCACATAGATTTTTGAACGTGTGAACCCTGAGCTAGAGTTTCTCTGAGGTTCCTAACAGCTGATTCATAGCCTGGGATAAGGTCTCAGGAAAAGCGCAGGCCCACCCTCCTCTGCCTTCTTATTTCCCTGCTCCAGCTGGGCTGTCTTTTCACATCTGACCTGGGCTTAGGACTGGTTTCAGCCCCAGTAGGAAATACATAAGAAGCCCTCAGGCTTGGCTTTCTTTGTGTTTGCTGTCCTTGTCTGTGACCAAACTGATTGTAAGTTTCTTTTGCTCAGACAGTTTGCCTAGGCTCCAACCTCATGTCTTAGTTCCTGTAAACTTCCTGATCCACTCGTAATTTGACCACAGCCTCACTTGTTGTATGAGGGCTCCCAGACCTGATTATACCTGATCTCTCAGGCTTCGTAGTGAATATTCTGACCGACCCTCAAACCCTGACCCCATCTTGACCATCACTGCTCCCTTGTCTGGGCAGTGTGGTTACTCAGCTGCATTGCTGAAGGTTCAGGAGACATAGGAGGTGGGGTTGGAAAGGATTAGAATAGGAAACAAGACAAACACAGTTTAAGGAGGCAGCTAGTAAAAGGCTGTTTAGTTAAGGGAGGCCACTGCACATATTTGTAGGCAGAGGAGAAGGTGGCAGGAGGGAAAATTTAAGTGTGCAAATAAGGTCTCAGAGGAGGCACCAGAGTGATGGTGTAGGAAATAGCAACAGCTGTTGATACCCAGAGAGATCCTGAAGCTGAGAAACATCTTAACACCTCAAGAGATACAGGAGGGGCCACCACTGAAAGTCTGTAATCCCCTGAAGGTATGGGCAAATAAATGATGCTGGAGGTTTGGAGAGTAGGAAGGGGGCGTGGCCATGTCGTTTGGGCCACAGCCTGGGGCAGGAGAAATTTCCAACAATGCAGCCAGCAGCCTCTCAGAATATCTGTAGATGTAGTACAACATCTGAACCAAATGATGATGAAGCTTGGTGAAGAGCCAGACCCAGTAGGGCTGATTAATGGATCCATGTCAGCCTAGACTAGAGGGAAGTCTCCAGCAGTATGCCTTAGGGCTCAGTCTGGGCCTATGTGCTGTCTGACATTTTTATTGACAACTGACCCAGGCAACGGGCTCATCAAGTTTGCAGGTGATAGAGCTAGGAGGGGCAGCTCATACTTTGCATGAAAGAGTCAGAATTCAAAACGGTTTCAACAGGCTGGAACCAACAAGATTACATTTAACAGGGATAAATGTAGAGTCCTGCACTTAGGTTAAAACAAAATCAATGTCATAAGTACCAGGTGGAGGGTGGGCCCAGCTTGACAGCAGTTCATGATGAAAACACCTGGGGAGGGGGTGAGGAGCCAGGGTTAGTTGACTGCAAGCTCAATATCAGTCAATGTGAGGTGACTGCTAAAGCCTCTAATACAGTCACAGATTGCATTAACTAAAAAGGAACAGCCAGATCACCGGAGGTGCTTACCCCACTGCTTTCTGAGATTGTCAGGTCCCCTTTGGGATACTGGGGCCAATGCTGAGGTCTTTTTTTTTTTAAAGGTCAGTGAAAAATGAGAGAATATTTTGGATACGCAGTCAGCGTGGCAATGATCCTGAATACTACCGGAAACTTGCCAGAAATCCTATGGTGCTGATGTTCTGGAATGAAGGGGCAGAGGTGTGTGCTCTGACCCAGGGCGGGTTGGGGGGGGGGGGTACAGTTGTATCTGGAGCAGTTTTCTAGGATTTGCGAGGAAATACAGGAGGTGCTTTTCCTTACTTCCTGTAGGTACTCAAAGGCATTGGCCTGTGCATCTCATCTCAGGCCTTCCTGAACTCAGGGGATTAGGACTGACTTAGAATGGGTCAAGGATGGGGATCATTGTGGGAGTGGGTTGAAAACGGCTGTGAATTGGGAAGGAACCTGGTAGATTTGTACCTCAAGCACCACCTTTCCATCCCTCTCCTCCAGGATGCGTGGTCCCTACTTCGGTCACAGTGTGGCGCCCTAGCTCCATGTGGGGATCCTGAGCCTATGGCAGGAGTGGATTGGACAGTTAGGCCACAGGTGCACTTTCCGCACTCCCCACTGCGGGGAGCCCTTGGGGCTGCCCTGCTTAGGTGTGGTTGACTGGGGACTTCTGTGTGGCAAGAAGAGAGCTGAGGTGGAAATGCTTGCCTGCGGCATAAACATGTGGAATCCAGATGTGGCTCCTGTTAGGGCAATGCGTTCTGGCCTGAGCTACTCTGCAAGTAGCCTCTTGTCTGAGCTAACACGGAGCCCACGGTGCAGAGGGCTGCTCCTCTGGCAGGAGGGTCCCCAGGCACCAAAGAAGTCCGTCTCTCTGTGGGGTCATGGATAAGCGAGAATGTCCATGACCCTGCGTTACTTAATGCCTGCAGTAGAAGAACACTGCCAAGTCTGTGCAGTTGTTAGGACTGGATGAATAAAGGCATCTAGGGCAATGATTCTGAGCCGTTATGGGAGTCACCGGAAGAGCTTGTTGAAAATGCAGATTTGTGGCTTCACCGCCAGTCATTAAAATAGTTCTGGATGGAGCAGAATTGGTCATTTTAACTGGTTTCTCCCGTGGTTCTGATGTTCATGGTCCTCTGACCACATTTTGGAAAACTGACCTAGGACATACAAGGTTGTTTAGTATGCCTTAGTTATCTTTCTTGGAGCCCACAGGAGGGACAGCTTGGCGATCATGGAGATGGGCTGACAAGAGTATACAGGCTTGCTCTCCAGATGATGGTAGCCAAGATGGTGGGAGAAAGATGGGTTTGGAGATGGGACAAAATATTTACCTCAAAATGGATGTTTAAGACCTGGAAAGATTGAATATACTGAAGGCCACAGAGGAGTTGGGGTGCTGGCACCAGGGATGGAGGATGCTTAGTGGTGGAGCAATGGGTTGTATTGGTATACTGGAGTGTGAGTGTAGTGTGGTGTTGAAGGGCATGAGGTTGGATTGTACTCAGAGGGGAAGGAGCTGAGAGGACAGGGTAGAGTACATTGGCATTTTCTTGGGTGGCTGGGGGAGGAGGTTTGTTATGTCATGATGTGGCCAAGAAGCTGGAGTACTGGAGACTGTGATGCTCAGTGAAGCCCCATGGGGGCAGCCATGTGATTTGTGATGACTTGAGGCCAGGCTTATGACTTTTCTTTTTTGGTGTAAGAAGGGAGAAGAATGTTTAAGATCTTCTGGGAGAACTTTCCTGCCCCCAGGGGATATATAGGTGTGTGTGTGGGGAGAGAGAGAGAGACAGAGACAGAGACAGAGGGGGAGAGGGGGAGAGGGAGTGTGTGTGTTTGTAGTGGAGGGTTAACTTATGCAGTGAGCTTGTTAAAAGTCCCTCTCTCGGTTTCCTGACTGCCCTGAGGAGAGGAGCTGTCTCTAGGACACTCCCCTCTCCCCTATCTCCCTCCATATACAGAATGATGTTTGACCAGCCTGGTTTCTCTTGGGTCTCCACTCCCCAAAAGGGGGCACTCCTCAGCAGCTCATGAGCTTGAGGATGTCTGCTAACTGAAAACATCTTCCAGAAATTATGAAGGCCTTCCTAGAGGAACATTCTAGAAAAAATTTTCAAATTCTAAATCCTTAAACACTGGCGATGGAAGAGAAATTAGATACCATCTGATGTCTCCCCCAGCTTGGCACTGAGGAATAGATACCTTGTATGGCACCCCACTTTCTAAGCCTTTTGACATCCCACCGCCTGAGAGACAAGACTCACACATTACCTAAGAAAAGGGAGGCTCAGTCGAGTCCATGGGTTCTGGGCTCTGCCAGTAAACACCTAGGAGGTCAGAAGTGGGTGAACGCCTACACAAGAAGGCTTCCTAGAGCAGGGCAACTGGAGCTTACCTTAGAATGAGTAGGGTTTATTTTTCATGGGTGGTTTTTTTTTCTATGATTTTGTGGAAAATCAAGGGAAAAAATATTGGGATGAGAGGGTGGGAATGTTGGTCTGTCTACAGGAAAGCAAAGCTCAGGGCTCTGAATTCATGTGAGGTTTGGAGGGCAGTAAAAAGAGACCAGCATGGGTAGGGGGCCTGGGCCACTGTTAGTATAGAGAGGAAGGGCAGACAGGACTGGCTGCGGCAGGAGTATGGGGCTGGAAGCCAGAAGAAAGAAACTTGGGCTTGGGCCCCTTGTAGCGACAGTGAGGGTTGGAGCTAGAGAACAGAGAACATGCAAGGAGACAGGGAGAGAGAAGAGGGCTTCAAGGGCAGGTACAACATGCCAGAGAAACACTTTCCAGGTAAGCAAGAGAGGGACCAAGAGTTTGGAGGTTATTGAAATGGAGGGGGACACGGGGCAGTCACAGGCTCAAACTGAAGAGTTGATCTAGGAGGGTGGGGCTGAGAACCCAATGAAGGTCATTAGAATTGGTGACTAAGAGGTCAGCAAAATGGTAGGGGTTAAAGAGTGAGTTTGTGGAGAAGAAATACAAGTAGTAAGTGTAGACAACTGTATTCTTTGAGAAATACACTGAGGACTGGAAACAGGCCCATATTTTGGTTTTGAAAAAGAAGTTGCAGCAAAGCTTTGTTAGCCAAGGGGAGAGGAGAAAATTTGTGGACACAGGACAGAAGAGAAGGAGCCATTGGAGAGGGAGAGATTAAAACTACTGGAAAGAGCAGGCACAAAGAATAGCCAAATTCTAGAAGAGAAAGGAAGGTCAGGGAGTCAGGCCCTGGAAAAAGTCAAAGCTTCAGGTAGAAAGCAAAGGGCGAAGTCTGGGGCTCCAGTTGGACCAAGGCTTTACTCTAAAACCGGGAGTCAAGGTTGAGGTCAGCTCCTTAAAGTAAGGGCAGCCAGGGTAGGGCTGGGCTAGAGGCACACAGAGGAAAGGGTAGACTCAAAGAAGCTGGATGGCTGACATATGCAGGAGGCCTGGGATGCAGTGGAGTTGGGCTAGGGTTTGCCTTGGGCCAGGTCCATTGCTCTGCATTTTGGGAGCAGGGTGGAGCAGCAAATCATGGTGCAACCAAATTACAAGTCTCAGGAGCCTAGAGGCTAGGATACCATGAGAGCAGTGAGGGTTTCCCTGGGGGGATGTGGGGACAGTCGCCAGAGCCCAGCCTGGGAGGGCTTAATGGAACAATGTGGGCAGCCATGCAGTGTGAGAGTCAAGAGCCTGAGTTCAAATGTGAGGTGTTCCCATTGTTACTATTTTTAACTACCTGAGGTGGGCTCTGAGTGGAGAGAACATGAAGACATGCAGAAGGGAGCATTGCTTTGTGCCAAACACTGTGCTATATTAACTAACTGAATTCTCACAAGACTTCTGTGAATTAGGTATTGTTATTACCATTTTAAAAATGAGGGGGAAAAATGAAGTATTAAGTGAGAGGTGGGAAGGCAGAGAGACAGACTCTCACATGTGCCCCGACTGGGATCCACCTGGCAAGCCCACTAGAGGGTGATGCTCTGCCCATCTGGGCCCATTGCTAGGCAACCAAGCTATTTTAGTACCTGAGGTGAGGCCTGGTACCTCACCTCATCCTCAGCACCTGAGGCCAACTTGCTAGAATGAGCTATGGCTGTGGGAGGGGGAGGGGAAGGGGAAGAGGGAGAGGGAGAGAGAGAGAAAGATAGGGGAGGGGTAGAGAAGCAGGATGGTCGCTTCTCCTGTGTGCCCTGACTGGGAATTGAACCCAGGACTTCCACACGCCAGGCTGACTACTGCTGAGCCAATCGGCCAGGGCACAAATGAGGCAATTGAGATTCAGAGAGGGGAAGTAACTTGGCCAAGGTCACACAACCAGTTCGTGGCATTTGAAAGATTTTTTTGACTCCAAAGTCTAGCTCAGGGGAATCCAAAATTTTTACACAGGGGGCCAGTTCACTGTCCCTCAGACAGTTGGAGGGCCGGACTATAAAAAGAACTATGAACAAATCCCTACGCACACTGCACATATCTTATTTTAAAGTAAAAAAACAAAACGGGAACAAATACAATATTTAAAATAAAGAACAAGTAAATTTAAATCAACAAACTGGCCAGGATTTCAATGGGAACTATGGGCCTGCTTTTGGCTAATGAAATGGTCAATGTCCGGTTCCATATTTGTCACTGCTAGCCGTAACAAGTGATATGACGCGCTTCCGGAGCCATGACGCATGTGTCCTGTGTCACCCCATACAGTACTCACCACCAATGAAAGAGGTGCCTCTTCCGGAAGTGCAGCGGGGCTGGATAAATGGCCTTGGGGCCACATGCGGCCCGTGGGCCGTAGTTTGGGGACCCCTGGTCTAGCTTCTGATAAGCCTTTTTATCAGCTACTTACTAGGTAGATGGCCTAAATTTTTCCCTCCCTTTCCTCACCTGAAAAGTGAGGATAATAGTAATACTATTATATAGAGTTTGTGAGGATTAAGTGAATTAATAAATGTAATGGACTTAAAACAGTATCTAGTGAAAGTGCTACCTAAGGGGATGCTATTTATTAGTACTATCATTATTACTGTTGTTGTCATTATTGTCATTACTCCAGCCAGAAGCTAAGGACTTTGAGGAAAGTGGAAAAGTTCTGGGGCATATTAGTAATTTAGAGAGAGTCAGGTAATGAGGGAAAGGTGAGAGAATAGCATCCAACCAGTGGTTCTCAATCGAGGCATTTTTGTTACCACAATGGCCGGGAGGAGCTCCTGGTTTCAGTGGGCAGGCATGTCCCAGCTGAGAATGTGCAGGAGAAGCTCAGCAGGGAAGGCTGCTCAGGATTTAACTTTTCAGAAGAGGAGCAGTTCCAGAGATTGGAGCAGCTTGAGCAAGTGCAACATGCCAGATTTTTCGCTCCATAAGACGCACGGGCATTTTCCCTCCACTTTGGGGGGGGGGTGCCTTCCCAAAGTGGAGGGAAAATGCCCGTGCGTCTTATGGAGCGAAAAATACAGTAATAGTTGTGGGGGACATAACCATTCAGTCTACTATAGCATGGAGGATTTAACCTAGTTAGAAGATAACTTGGAACCAAGAGCCAAAGGTAAATTTAGGGATTAGAGGAGAGAAACGTGTGCCAGGTGGAGAGCCACGGGGTCCTGGGTAAGGGGCATGACATGTTCAGGAAGACCACCATGGGGCCAGGGAAGAGGTTGGGTGGGAGGGGGAGGATCTGTGGACCCATCAGGGGAGTGGGGCCAAACCCTGGCCGGAAAGGCACATGAGCTTGGGATTAGAGTATGCAGGTAAGTGGCAATACTGTAGGTCATTTGAAGGAAACCCAGTGTAAAAATGCATGACTGGAGAGTGGGCTGGGCCAGGCATTATAGGCACATGACCTGGGAGGGAATTCTGGGAGAGATGGGCTCATTAGTGACTCAAGGTGATCACCATGAATTTAAGGTGATAACAGAGAGTCTGGGAGGAGGTGTTTGGTGAGGAGCTGGAGATGTCAGAAGTCGGGATTGAAGTGCTGATTTGGAGTCATTAATCCACATCCATTGAGGGCCCATGATGCTCAATACACATATAAAGTAGGGCCCTTTGAGGATCATTCTTATGGGGTTACTAGTTGAATTTGAAATCCTGCTTGTTGATTAGTTGGTCATGGGAAGAGAGGGGAGGAGAAGCACTGGAAACCTTCAGACTGAACCTTCATTCGGGTAAGTGACAAAAAGAGTAGCTGGGAAAGAATCGGAGAGGTCAGAGAACCAAGAGAGGACCGAGAGCTTCCAGGAGACCTAGGGACGGGCTGCTTCCAGACAAGTGACTTCAGGACAGCGGCAGGGTGGAGGCCAGAGGTAGACAGTGAGCCACAGAAGGAGGCGGCACTGGTGAAGGTGGCCAGTGGGCTGGAGAAGTGTGAGGGTTGAAGGAAAGGAGGGAGCTGCAGTTCTGAAGGCAAGGGGAAGGGGACTTCTATGAGAAAGGAAACCCTGAGGCGGATGGAGGGGAGGGAGTAGAAAAGGAAGTGGCTCTGAGCTAAGGGGTTCTCAAAGAACCACGCCCACTATAGGTACAAAGAAGATTTGTCCAGCTCAATTCTCTAGCCCTTCTCTGCCTCTTGCCTTCCAAACCTGCCCCAGCCTCAAAACAGCCCTATCCTGTAAACATTTCTGACTTACCTGACTTGACTACCCTGCCCCTCCAGACTCAGCAACTCCGACTCCTCTGCCTTCAGCTTTCCCTTCCCCGGGAGAAAGTTAGCTCCCATAAGGTGACATGACTGAAGATTTTTGTCCCGTTTGCCGTTCTCAGTGTGTGTGGGCCTTTTAGAAAGCTTGCGGACCACCTTGCACCCTTCTCCCCCTCCCCCTTCCCCCCATCTTCTATTCAGGCCAGACATGCTTTGATCACAGCCTCTTTTGGGAAGTGATGCCCTGATTCCCCCCACCCCCAGCTCCCTGGTCTTTCTGAGTCTGTCACCAGGGTTAGGAATCAGCAGAGGATGTTGAAAACTCCTCTCTTCTAGGAATCTTCCTCCAATTGGGCTCATTTAATTCTTATTGCTCCTTTCCTCTGTTGATTCTGCAGATGGGGGGGGGGTCCATTTAGATAACTTTGCAGATAAAAAGCAACACATGCTCTGATATCTTAACTGTTTTAGAACCATTTTGCTTTGTATTTTGGAAGGGAACTAGAGATCACCTAACCCAGGGATTTCGAAGAATATTTTAAACTTTAGAACCTTCAATTCTACACACACACACACACACACACACACACACACACACAGCAGATGTCTGACTGAAGCATGCTTACTTTTGCTCCAGCTCTTGCCCATAGCAGCCCTGGATGCTCCTGGCAATCCATAAGCTCCACAGAGCACATCCTGAAAGATAGGTGTCTTTATCTACAGGTGAGGAAACGGGTCCAGAGAGAAGGGACTTGCCCAGGTGCACACAGCAAGAGCAAAACCCCAAGATTTTCCCAAACTCCTCGGTTCTAGCATTCTAGAACTTATTAACTTCTAACTGAGCTGTTCCTCTAGTGTTCCTTTATATACTTCGTGTTTGTCATTTACTCATTTAACAAATACTCACTGACCACCTACTATGCACTGGGTACAGAGTAGGACCTCAGGACTAGTAGGTACCAGTTCTGGGAGTCAATGGCAGCAAAAGTGGACACTATCTTCTCTCAGGGGACTTGGATTTAGCAAAAGCATCTGTGAAAAGTGCCATAAAGAAGAGCTCGCACCCTGGCCAGTTGGCTCAGCAGTAGAGCATCAGCCTGGCATGTGAAAGTCATGGGTTCGATTCCCAGTCAGGGCACACAGGAGAAGCAACCATCTGCTTCTCCACCCCTACTCCTACCCCTACCCTTCTCCCTTCTCCCTTCTCTCTCTCTCTCTTCCCCTCCTGCAGCCATGGCTTGAATAGTTTGAGCATGGCCCTCGTCACTGAGGATGGCTCCATGGCCTTGCCTCAGGTGCTGAGATGGCTTGGTTGCCAAGCAATGGAGCAGCGACCCCAGATGGGCAGAGCACCCCCCGGTAGGGGACTTGCTGGGTGGATCCTGGTCGGGCACATGTGGGAATCTGTCTCTCTGCCTCCATGCCTACCTCTCACTTAAATAAAATTATATTAAAAAAGAACAACCAGTGTGGTAAGGAGGGCTTGGAAGTGGGGTGTCAGTTTGATCGGGCTGCTAGGACAGCAACAACAACAAAAAATTGGACCGGGTGGCTTATAAACAATAGAAGTTTATTCTCAGTTCTGGAGGCTGGAAATCCAAGATCAAGGCTCAAGTAGCTTTGGTGTCTATGGAGGGCCCATCTTGGTTCATAGATGACTGGCTTCTCACCAGATCCTCTCATGGTGGAAAGGGCAAGGGAGCCCTCTGGAGTCCATTTGATAAGGGCACTAATCTCAGCATGAGGTCTCTGCCCTCATGATCTACTCACTTCCCAAAGGCCCCAGCTCCTAATGCTATTACATCAGGCATTACGTTTCAACATGAATTTTGGGGAACACAGCCATTTCATCTGTAGCATGGGGGATTTAACCTAGTTAGAAAGTGACCTGGAACCAAGAGCTAAAGGTAAACTAGGGGACTGGAGGAGAGAGAAGTGTTCCAGGTGGAAGGAGCAGCACATGCAAAGCCCTGTGGCAGGAGGGAAGGGGAGTAGGCTAGGGGGCTGGAGCATGGGAGCAGGGAGCTGTGGCCAGGCAGGCAAGGGCTGTATGCCAGTCTGGGTAGCACGGGCTGTTCAAAGTGCTAGGGCTTTATGCTAGCATCAGATTTGTGTCTTCAAAAGATGTCTCTAGCTGCTGAAGATAACTGAATGTCTCATCCCCAGCCCAGTCCCCACCCCTGTCCGAGCTGGGTTCCTTTCATTCATGTCCTTCTTCTGTCTGCCTTTCTGACATCAGTCATATGCCGCCTGAGGCATTCTTAGCAGGGCTTGATTCCACTTCTTGTGGCACATGCATTTCAACTCTAAGGTATATGTGTGCAGTGTAGTGTGTGAATGTGTTGTTACTAAATCATTTATTCATTCAGTAAATATTAAGTTATTAAGTGCCACTATGAGCCCAGTAACCGTTTGATTATCATTATGGGCACCCCACATGATGAGTGATATTATATTCTAGTGTGTGATGCTAGTGCACTGTGTCATTATGTGTGAGTGCTTGTGTGTAAATATGTTGACTGTGGTGCTATTAATGATGACCACTGTGGGTACCTGTTATCGTATTGCTGTCAGTGTAAGTCTCCTCTAGGTGTCATTGTGTGTGACTGTCACTGTAGGTGTTGTCTATGTAACAACAATGGGTGTGGCTGAGGTTGTGTGTTGCTGTGCCATGTGAATGTAGGACTGTCAGTGTATGGCACACATGCCCTGACTTGGTAAGGTTCGGTTGGTGTGATGTGTCTCTGTGTCCGTGGGGGGCTTGGAAGACCCCCAGCTCCTGCCATAAATCCACAAGAGAATGAGCTTCTCCAAGGCGGTTGGAGGCACTCTCCATGGCCCCTGGGATGATGGATGTGGGGAGTGGAACCTCTGCCTGGTGCAGCCCTGGGCTGTTAGGGAGGAGGAGCCTCCCCCTCTGGCACTGGAGGGGAGAAGGGTGATGGGGGCAACTGGGCAGGTCGGGGCTGGCCAGACAGGGCCAGATTAATAAAGAGGGGCCTGGGGGAGGGAAGGCCTGGGCCTGCGGAGGCAGGAGGCGGCTGAGATGAAAGTGGCCCGACTGGCGGGCAGGCAGGTGGCCTCTCCCCTGCCCTGTCAGCACTTTTTAATGTCCCCTTGGTTAGAATGTGTGGGAGGAATGAGGCAAGGGAAGCAGGAGCTCACCTTTCCCAGGCCCTGGAGGAGGGGGCTGGGTAGCCACGAGGCGGGGTTGCTTTTGGTAGGTGGGAGGAATGTGGCTCAGAGGGGTAACTGAGAGGAAGAGCCTGGCTCGCGTCCCTTTCTGTCCACTAAAAACAACCAGAGCTCCATCTATCCGGGGGAGGCAGGGTTAGGAAGCAATTGGAAAAACAGAAGGGAGGTAGAAGGGGATGATTGCAGTGAGACTATGTCACATTGTGTGTGGCGCCTCACACCGGTTGTTGTCGGGGGCGTCAGTTTAAACCTGCAGGAATAAATGTGCGGAAAGCTGGGTTCATGAGACCATACGAACAAGACCGCGTGTGCTTGTGTTAGTTCAGCTCTCTGCTAGTTCAGCTCTCTGCATGTGGGAATTTAAATTTTAAAACCGGGGGCTTGCATCCTGGCTTGGCCTGTTGCTGGAGTGTGGCTTTGGGCAGGTCATTTAACCTCCCTGAGCTTCATGGCTGCATCTCTAAAGTAGATATAAGAGTATTTGTTTCATAGGATGATTGTGGGGCTTAAATAGACTGAAATAAATGCTCAGCTGTAAATTTCTCTATAAATGTGTGGTACTGTTAACAATGGCATGTGGGGCCTGTTGGGTGACGGCGTGATGATGTCGGTGTGTCTGGGAGCTTGAGTGTCTTTGTGTATCAGTTATAGTGGGTGCCCACATGAGAGAACGTGTGTGAGTAAGTGTGAACTATTTGCGATGAGTTTGTTGTACGAGTGAGTGTATAAGTGTTAGGTGTGTATTTTGTAGGTGTAGTAAAATATATGAAAATATCTGTTTGGGTCCAAGAGTAGTGATTGTATCTTTGTATGACTGTGAATGTGTCTTTGGGTGTCAACCTCATTGTGTCTGTTTGCAGGAGATGACTCTGCATCTCGAAGTGTATGTGAGTTGCCCGGGCACCTAGGATGGATGTGTGCATCTTGAAATGTGCACTGGCTGTGTGGGAATGCATTTTGTGTATCTCTTTGCCCTGTGTGTGTCTTTGGCTATGTGTCCCAAAGCGAGTGTGCTTGAATGTGCCTTTGTCTTGGTTGTGTGAGTGTGATGGTGGTATGTGGTGCCTTGGTGTGGCTGCGTGTGACTGTGTGTGACAGTGTGTGTGCGTTTGCGTGCGAGTGTGTGTTTGGTGAGCGGCTCTGCTGCCTTAAGCACCTTTCGAATACATTGGCCACAGCTCATTGAATCCTTTAACAATCTGACTCTGCTCTTCCTTCCCCGTTTTTTCTAATTCAGTTCCTCTTATTACAAAAATAAAAAATAAAGCGCTGCCCCTTTCCAGTGACTGGCCCCGCGGAGCCCCCGCCTCGGGACCAGCCTCGTTTCACTCCATTTCGGGGAAAACGGGAAGTCGGTAATTTTAAAAAATATTTTCTACTTTATTTGGGATTTAATGTTCTTACAGAATCCTGCTGCCTCCCTATGTCCCCCCTCCCCAGTTACCCCCAGCCCCACATGCAAGAGGCGTAATGGCCCGTTCAGCATATTAGGGGAGCCAGGCGCACGCCCGTTTGTGTGTGTGCGCACACACACTTAGATAAAAATACTCAGGACCCACAGCAGATACACATAGGACTACACAGCAGCTCAAAGGTCTCCTCAGCCACTCGGCCCTAATACTGAAATACCACACAAAGACAGAGCCGCAGCCACACTCTGGAGGGAAACAAACACAGGAGCACTGTCAGAGGAGAGCTCCCCGAGAAGGAAGGGAACCGGACGGGCAGGAGGGGAGGGTGGAGAGAGACATGTTCCCAGGGAGAGACAGACCAGACGCTGCTTCTACACAGAAACTTGAGTAGTTCAAGGCAATGAGGGGGTTGATCACCCCTGGGCCAGGCCTTGCCCCTTTTGTACATTGCATGGTCAAGAAGTGATTCCTCAAGGTCGTGCAGGGAGTCAAGACTAGATGTGGGGGCAGAAGTGAGAATCCTATATCCCTTTCCTGTGCCCTACTGTTGTGGTCCAGGACAGTCACCTGCATAGGTGTGTGTGTGTGTGTGTGTGTGTGTGTGTGTGTAAGATGTGCTTCTGAACAGCACTAACTTAAGGGCCATACATTTATTAGACCCAACAAAGGCTTGCAGGGTGTGGCTGTGTGTGTCTATAAATATATAAGGTCTACCGGAAAGTTCTGTCTGTTTCTGGAATAAAACAAAGTACAAATTTTTCTTACCGTCAATAAACTTTATTAAATATAATTGCCATTATTATTAATGATTTCTTGCCAGCGTGAGGGCAATTTGTATATCCCATTTTTGAAAAATGTTTTATCTTTTGATGTGAAAAATTGAACCAGTGCTTGTTTGATATCTTCTTCATTTTTGAATTTTTTGCCCTTCAAAAAAATTTGTAAGGACAAAAACAAGTGATAGTCGGAGGGTGCTAAGTCCGGGGAATATGGTGGATGCAACAGACATGCTTCTGTAGCATTTCTTCCTTGTTGAAGAAATTCGTAAAAATTACAGTGGCGTAAATGAACTTTATCAGTAGCCATGGGTACACTATCGCTTCACACATAAGACTAACGTGAATCAACTTTGTTTTAGTTAATTTGCTACGTCAGTATGTATACATTAAGTGATAAAAATAGAGAGGCACACATGCACCAAATAAACATGTGCTTACGTGTCAAAACTTGTTGTGATAGAAACGGACAGAACTTTCCGGTAGACCTTATATATTGGAGAACCTTTGTGTGCACACACCTGAGGGGTGTCCATCATGGAGTATAAAAGCCTGTATAAGTGTGGCTATGTCTATGCATAGACAATAAGCACCATAGGGACAGGAACCATATTTCCCCTCTGTATCCCCAACATCTAAGATAGGACTTGGCGCATTGGCAGGTACACAATAAATATTCGTTGAAGAATGAATGAGTAAACAAAATCACTCTGGGAGCTCAGAGAGCTTAGGGAGAGCCTGGCCATCACTGGCAGAGACCACGGGCAGCCCAGACTCCGGATGGGCCCCGGAAGAGGGAGCGCTACTCCACGAGGGGGTAGGGTGGGAACCTACTGGTCTTTCCCTGCTGCCATCTCTCCTGCCGGGAGATGTGGACACTATAGTCTGTGCTTTGCCCAGAATGATGAGTTTCAAGAGTTATTTCAGACTATTCTGTGGTAGAAAAAAAAGGAAATGAGCTCTCCATTTGTTAAATATGGGACAGGTGAGGGAGAGAAGGGCAGTGGTGGACAGAAACTCAAGATGGATAGGTGGACAGAGATGGATAGACATACTGACTAAACACAACTGGATAAACAGATTTATTTATAGACAGACCAAAAGACAAATAGAGACACAGATAAATAGATGTACAGATAGACACACAGACTGACATGAATAGGCAGGCAGACAATCTCTAGGAGTGACTGATAGACGAGCAGACCAATCGATAGACAGATAGATGGACAGTTGATTGCACAGAAAAGATGCCTGTATATAGCTCAGCATACAGAATAGGCCTACCTAACAGCCATTTCCCATGGTCTGTCCTCCTTTCTTGCTAATGGCACCCACTCTTTTGTTCGGTGTTTGGAGACCAAGTCTTTTGGGAAGGGTTGAACCCTCTCTTGCCCCAGAGGTTAATCTTAGTTGATCCAGGAAAATCATGTCATTCCATTCCCCTTGCTGGGGATTCATTTGGAATGGACATATGATACAATTCTGACCATTTACGTGTGGGAAAAGTCCATTAAGGAGACTTCCTTTGGGGTAATTTCACCTCACATGTATAGAAAGACCCGTGAGGAGATGGACCTCTTTCTCTTTTCTGGAGTCTGCACTTTGCTGTGTGAAGATGGAACGTGCTGAGGTGCTACAGCCCTTTTGAAACCTTGAGCTTCCTCCTGAGTCAGAAGCTGACATGCCACGGATGGCAGAGGAGGGACCTGAGTGCTGAATGATGCCACTAGGTCACATTAACCAATCTGGGACTCTCCCTCCCAAATTTCTCTTTATGAAACATAATATTGTTCTCACCATCTTAGCCACTTTTGGTAGGGTCATTGATTACTTGCAGCCAAAAGCATCCTAATTGCTACACAAATCAGTTGACAAATTGGCAGACAAATAGTAAAGAATTGGGGAGATACATGAGTGGAGAGACAGCCAATAGACAGACATACAGATAGATAACCGACAGACCAACAGACAAACGATTTGCAACCAGTGTGCCACAAGAATTTTTAAAATGCAATACCTATTTATTTATTTATTTTTAAAGATTCTATTTACTGAATTTTAGAGAGAAAGAGGAGATGTGGAGGAGCAGGAAGCATCAACTCATAGTTGCTTCTTATATGTGCCTTGACTAGGTGAGCCCAGGTTGAACCAGCAACCTCAGCATTCCAGGCTGATGCTTTATCCACTGTGCTACCATAGGTCAGGATACCTGACTATTTAGTCAAGGATACTGACCTCTTTTCCATTAGATTGTCAAGTAAAAAAATGACAACAGCCAACACAACAGTAGCCGTCCGGTGTGAATGCCCTGTCTTAAACCATAAATACATAGGTCATGCAATAGATTTGCATCTCATTGGTCACATCGCATAACAAGGTTGCGCCTGATGGCAAGGTCAATTTTTGGTACTAGAATCACTATATATAAATATAGGCACCTGATTTTTTAAAAAGTCACTTTGGAGCAAAAAGGGTAGGTAATTACAATATTATTTCTTAAGATTTTATTTATTGATTCTACAGAGGTAGAGAGAGCGAGAAGTATCAGCTCATTGTTGCTTCACTTTAGCTGGTCATTGCTTGCCATGTGTGCCTTGACCAGGAGAGCCTGGGGTTTCGAACTGGCGACCTCAGCATCCAGGTCAATGCTCTGTCCACTGCGCCACCACAGGCAAGGCAGTAATTACTATTGTTATTGTAAATCAATCAAAATTATACCTATTTTTTGGTTGGATTGGCCAAAAATATATATTTTTGATGAGCCACAGAATTTTAGTCATTAGTTTATGTGTGCTACGAGATGAAAAGGTTAAAAATTGCAGAGTTATACAATAAACCGATTCTTCAGCTGACAAGGAGATAAGCAGATGGTTTGTAGATGGATACTAGGTAAGTAGACAGATGGACAGAGGTGAAGTGGACGAATGGAAATATGGATTGGGATATAGGGGGATAAGTGGAAGGACTGGCAGATGGAGACATAAGCAGACAAACAGGCTACTGACATGTTCCCCAGAAAACCTTCCCTGACCCCAATCTGACTTGAATTGTGTTCCCAGGGCCACCTCTATACAACACCATATCAGCCTTTACCCACTGTGTGGTAAAAATTGGTTTATTATTCTTTTTCATGGTAAGTTCCATGTCACAAATTCCTTGAGGCTAGGAATCATATCTTACCCACCTTTAATATCCCCAGACTAGTACAAAGCTGAGTACATAGTAAGTGCTCAATAAGTATTTATTAAATGAACAGCTGTAGGTGGATGAGGGAAGAAATGAAGGAAGGTAAGGAAGGATTTAAGGAGGGAAAAGGAAAAAATAGGAATATAGACAAAAAGTTGTACAGATGTATCAATGGAAATGGACAGACAGACAATTTGGTAAACAGGTGGACAGACCATCAGATAGGCAGATAGATAGAGTATGTTTATATATCAACAGTGGACAGATGAACAGAGAAACAGAATGATCAGTAAATAGACAAAGGGATGAGAGAGAATGAGAAAATAGGAATGAGTATAGATGGATAGGTCACTAACAGGCAGGCAGGTATGTTACAGATGGACAAATAAATGGATGGTCAGCCAAATATTTAGATAGATCTAAAATAGGTAGGAAAACAAATAACTGGGCAGGTGGACAAAGACAGACAGGTAGTCAAACCTAGGACCTGCGGAGACCTGGCTAGATGGACAAGTTAAAAAGCAAAAAGAATTGGGTACAGGAATGGCTACATAGAGAGATGGACACAGAGATAACCAGACTGGGGAGCAGACAGTTGGAAAGACAGTCAGGCTCAGAGACCCTGATGTTTATGTTTATCACCTGTTAGATACCTGTTTGTATTAATTATGTAATTTTCTTGTTTGAGAAAAATTGTTTCTCCCTCTCTCCCCTCCCACCACAATCTATCCTACTTTCTTCCTCTCTTCCTCTCTCTTCTCTCCCTCTTTTCCTCTCTCCTTCTCCCATGTCCTCCCTCTCTGCCTTCTTCCCCTTCCTCTCCTGCTTATCTTTAAGAGTCCCCATACCCATAGCTGATCTTCTGCCTCCCTAATAAGGCATGTTATTGTGACAGAGGCTACCTCCAAGCAGGGCCTGGGTTTAGGATGGCAAAGGACCGTGGGAACCACGGGAAGGCAGAGAACCCCCTCTCACTCCACCCTACCCTTGGCAACCCCAGGCAATCTTCCTCCAAAATCCAGCAACTAAGTCTTGGCCTACGGTTCTTTTCCGTACCACTCCGCCCCTCCCCCTCCCTGCCAGAGACTCCAGGAAACGGGTTGGGCCCTGGAAGTCGCCCTCTCAGATCTGTTCACTTTCCAGGCTCCAGGATTTGCTTTTTTGTTATGGGGCACAGAAATGTGGTAAATATAGATGGTGGCAAGGGAAGGGAGGTCTGCCCAGCTCTTCAAGCCCAAACCTTGCTTCTCTCCATCTTTTGTGTCCATTTCAGTTATTGATTACTTTCTGAAGCTCCTCTGATTCTCTCAATCCAACAAATAAATTCTTGGGCTGCTATGGTGTGTGAGCTACTGCCTGGTGCTATGGGAGACAAATGGGTACTAAGGCAAGTCCCTTCTCTCTTCCTAAGACAAGGCTTTTTCTCTTTCCTTCTTCCCTTTATGTGTGTTGCTCTTTAGGTGTCTTTCTCTGACTTAACGGATCAAGAAATAATCATAAAGTAGCCACTATATGCCATGCCCATGGGCTCTGTTCTGCAGCTCTGCCCTTTTCACACCATGCCCACCTGCCCTCGTCTTCAGTTCCCACTCAGGCTGCAGTAAGTGTAGTAGGCAATTTCTATGGACAGAAGACTCAGGGAATTGCGGACTCTGTGACAGCACCCTCCTCCTTTCCCCAGGATAATGGATCTGTCATCAGAGGACAGGGTGTGGGGAATGGGAGGTGGTGACTTAACAACAATGCAGCAGTGGGTGGCCACCAAGGTATTCCTGCTGGCTCTTAGAGCCCCTCCTCCTCATCTTTGCCCTTCATCTCCTGCTGCCTGATACTCTCTGAAGCATCAATCCAAGCAATCGATGCATTGATGAGGATGACTCAGCCTGACCTTCAGAGCTCTCCACGATAGGCCTCAACTTACCCCTTCCAGCTCCTCCACTTGCACCCCCACAGCCCTTCAGGACTGGCCCCCTTCCTTGACAGGCCTGCAGTTTCCTGCTTTTTCACCAACAACACTTCATCTTTTCAAGCCATAATCAGATGCCGTCTATTCCAGGAAGCTCTTCCTGCTTGCCCCTGCAAGAGGCTTCATTCAGCTCAGATCCACAGGCACCACATACACCCTTATAAACTTACTCACTAACCTACAAACAAATATTGACGCCAACACCAAGAAGTCCATGACACATCCTCTGCTTTCTACCCTGCTCTGGTAAGAGTCAGGGCTCCCCATCAACAAGCTTTCTTGAGAGCCTACTGTGTGCAGAGTGTGCTCTTAGAGGCATAGATCTGGAGCCAGACTGTGGGTTCTAATTCTGTCTCTGTCTCTTCCTCAGGCAAATGACTTCTCTGTGTCCCATTTCCTAATCTGAAAAATGAGGTTTATAATGGTACCTACCTCTCAGGATTGCTGAGAGGATTGATTTGAATAGTCCCTGACACACAGTTCTATGAAAGAGTTACTATTCCTACATACTTCCGGTTCTGGGGATTCAGGATTCTCAAGGTTTTTTTTGTTTTTGTTTTTGTTTTTTTGTTTTTTTTGTTTCTTTTTCTGAAGCTGGAAACGGGGAGAGACAGACAGATTCCCGCATGCGCCCGACTGGGATCCACCCGGCACGCCCACCAGGGGCGACGCTCTGCCCCTCCGGGGAGTTGCTCTGCTGCGACCAGAGCCACTCTAGCGCCTGGGGCAGAGGCCAAGGAGCCATCCCCAGCACCCGGGCTATCTTTGCTCCAATGGAGCCTTGGCTGCGGGAGGGGAAGAGAGAGACAGAGAGGAAGGAGGGGGTGGGGGTGGAGAAGCAAATGGGCGCTTCTCCTGTGTGCCCTGGCCGGGAATCGAACCCGGGTCCCCCGCACGCCAGGCCGACGCTCTACCGCTGAGCCAACCGGCCAGGGCTCTCAAGTTTTGAGGAAGAGAACTGTCAGGCACCGAGCAGCTCCTGTGGGCTTAGGGTCTTATATGTAGTGTCTCAGCAAAACAACAACAAAACATCCCTGTAAAAAGATATTGTCACCATTTGTTCAACAGATGAGGAAACGAGGAGGCATTAGCTGAAGTGACTCGCCTGAGGTCTCCTAGCCAAAACAGGGAAGATTTGGGAGTTGAGCTCAGATTTACTTGATTCCAAATCTGCCTTTTCCAAAGACATGGTGCTGTTTCTTTGATTTGAGGATCAGAAGATTAGAATTTGGGTTTATAATTCAAGGATGTGAGAGGTCTGAGAGTCTGGCACTATGGGGGTCCATATTATTTTGGCAGGGGGCAGTTTGAATATGATTAACTTGTTTTCAGAGTGGTCACAGTGGATGACAACCTCACTGCCAAACCTCCTCACTCTTTGCCTTCTGAAATCAATGCTCTGGCCTCACAGTATGAATTGGGGGTTTCTGGGGGTGGGAGCCAGGTGGTTACTGGAGGACAGGAAGAGTCACCAAATTAATGACCCACCTGGGGTCAGGAAGTCTACTTGGGAATGAATTATCTGGTTAAGAAACCATGACCAGGTGGATCAATGGAGACAAGGTTTTGTTACCACCCCACATTTAAAGAGCTGTACCCTGGGGCTGCGGCTCATGGGGACTGCTGCCTTTCTCCTGTAGTGCCCTAGCCCCAGATCACTGCGTCCTCAGGGAGCTCAGAGCCCAGTTGGGGAGACATGAGCACCAGGGGCTTTCCCAGGAAACAGATTATGAGGTGGAGTGAATGTGCAGGGTGTTATCAGGAAGCTCTTGGGATCAAAACTGTGGAGGGAGAAGGAGTCGGATTGGGCAGAGGCTGACCCTCAGGGCACTGTGGGGCTGGCATTGCCCTTCAGCTTGATCCCAAACTGGGCCAGAGGGCTCAGCTTTTATAACTGCTTGTTGATGGGTTGTGGGATGTGGGGACCCAGGAAACAAGTGTGACCTTGGGCTGGACAGCTTTCTTCAGCTGATGCCATTCCCCAGTGGTAGCTGATCTCTGAGGACTGTCTGCTAGCAGTCCCGGCAACTAGGTTAAGTCCCTCATCGGAGGGGATTTGGGTGGCACATTACAGTGTCCATCACAGGCGCCTACCCAAGCTGGGAGGGGGGGACACTCAAAAAAGTCTTCATGTATGAGACAATGCCCAAGCTTTTAGAAGAATGAGAGGGGTTATGAAGGCAAAAAAATAAAAATAATAAAAAATAAAAAAGGACTGGGGCATGTAGGGAAAGGGGGAGTTTCTAGTGGAAAGAACAGCATATACTGCAACCCAGAGGCAAAGCCGACCCCAGAGAGGTAGGCAGGGCTCAGACTGGAAGGGCTGCACTGCCATGCCAAAGAATTTGGGGGGTTTTATTAAGGGGATGGGGAGTCCTTATGGATTGTTGGACAGTGTGTGAAATAAATAAGATTTGCATTTTAAAGTAATCCCAGCACTGCCACTTACTAGTTGTGTTACTAACAAATGGCTTAACCTCTCTGTGTCAATGTCTTCACAGTAAAATGGGGATAATAACAGTGCCTGCTTCTTAGAGTTGCTGTAAGAATGGAATAAGACAGTATGGGTAGGAGGGACTTAGAAGCTCTCTATGGGAGCTCAGCTATATTTGGCCCTTAGGGTAAAGCCAAAGATGGAGATTAGTTATTGTTCTTGGCTGTTACAGGATGGATGGGGGTGGGCAGAGGCCAGTGAAAGGAAGAGTGGAGACAGAGATGGTCACTGCAGGTGTGCAAGAGAGACATGGTAAGGGCACAAGCAGGGCAGAGGCAGCAGCAGTTCCCACAGGCATAAAGATGCCTGTTTAAAGGCTTTTAAGAGGTAAAATTCACAGGACTCAGTGACTGCTTGGATAAAAGAGGTAATAAAAAAAGATGGCATTCACAATGGCTCCTAGAGTTCTGGTTTGGGTGACAAATTCTGGGAACACACAGATGGATTTGGAGCAAGGGGACGTGGTAAGTTTATTGTGGGTTGAGTTGAAACTGAGATTCTTGGGGAATCCAGCTGGAGATGCTGGGCAGTTATTGGTAGCTGAGCTCTGAGGAAGGCTGGTTGGGCGGGGGGAGTGTGTGAAGGTGGTTGAGCAGCCATGGGCCGGCTGAGGTCCCCAGGGTGAGTATGTGGAAAGGGAAGCATTGTGGGCTGTGGATGGAATGGTGGGGAGCACCATCCTTAAAGGGAGCTTGAGGAGGAGATCGAAGAGATTCCAGAGAAGAGATCGAAGAGATTCCAGGAGCCAAGAAGGAGATGCTGCTATAATGAAAGCTGAGGGGAACGAGACCCAAAAGATACCAGCCAACACAGCTCAGTGCCACAGAGAGGGAGACAAAGAGAAAAGTGGCAGTCTACTGGAGAGGACAAGGGGTTCCTGGTGGTTGACCTTGAGGAGAGCGTTGCATCAAAGTGGTGGGCGGAAGGCAAGGTGTGACAGTTTGAAGAGTAAAGAGGAAACTGAGGGCTGTGCATCTCTGAGTGGACAGCATGTAGTTAGATTGCCCAGGGTCGGTGCTGGGCCAGCCCAAATGCAGTCTTTCCAGACGACCCTGCCTGTGCCCCCTCTCCCATCACAGACTGTACCTGTCACAGTTATCTCGGTCCCTGCCCTCCTCCTCTACCAGACTGTGAGCTCCTTCAAGGTGGGATCCTCATCCACGTCTGCATCCTTCCCTGTACTAGAGGTGGTGCTGGCTGGACCTGCAGGGGATCAGCAGCTGCTTGTGGAGCGGATGAATGATCCGAGGTGAAACCACAAAGCAAGTTTCCTGGTTTGCAGACTGGTCAGTCAGCAGACCAGAAATGAAACCGTATTCAGGGTAGAAGATGTGTGATGGGAAAAGAGGTAACAGAATATGGGGCGGTGTGAATTGAGGCACTTAGGGCAAAATAAAGCCAACTGACCCGTGAGCAGAAGTTCTTAACTTTTTTAGACCCTGAACCCCTTGGAGCTGCCGAAATAAATAATGAACATGTGCTCCACAAAAAACACGTGACACACTCATATCCAGTATGCATATGATTTCAGGTTTTTCACAGACCTTGGGCCCATCTACAGACCTGCCCAGTGGTCCATGGTCCCAAGTCAAGAATGTACTTCCAAATGGGGTATTTACCAGTGGCCTGGTAGACACTGACCTGATCTATCACTTACTCCCTCTGAGCCTCAATTTCTTTATCTGTTAAATAAGGAATATGTGAAAGAGATGGAGAGTGTAAAGAAACTTAACAGCTCTGTGAGTCACCTAGTACAGGTATTTTACAACCACAAACATTCTTCCTGTTTGTGGGTAGAATCTTCCCCACTTTGAAAATAGGGAAATGGAGACTCAGTTTGAGAAACTTGACCAACTGTACACATGAGTAAGTGAAAGAGCTAGATTCTACCCAGGTCTGTCCACCTCCGAGTCCTGGGCTGTCTCCTGTAAACTGCTGCCTACCAGGTACAACATTATTGATGCCTGTCTGCCCACCCCTGGCATGGTTAATGCACTAATGTATTATGAAAACAATTTGGAAACTGGACCGCACTTATGCAAATATAAGGTACCGCGTTGGTATCATCATTATTGATCACCCGTATCTTAAAGTCCCTTCCTTGGCATCTGTTTCGTTCCACCCCCCAACCTCAAGCCACTTATTCATTGCTTCTGTCACCTGCTCCTCCTTTTCCTCCTGTCTCCTGAGGGTGGGTTTTCTCCGGTCCCTGCCCTTGCTTTCTGTTCTTTACTCTAAATCACTTCATTCTACAACTTCAGCTTTGACCTCCAAGCAGGTGACTCTCACATCTATACTTCAGTCCAGAGCCTTATTTCAACCACCTACTGGGAGATTCTCACCTGAACCAGTGGTCTCAGACTTCGCTGTGCATCAGAGTCACCTAGAGAGTTTGTTAAAACAGATTCCTGGGCACTACACCCAATTTCTGATTCTGGAGACCTGGGGTAGGGCCAAGGAATATGATTTACAGCATTATACAAAGTATAATTGATATGAATAAACTGCACATATTTAAAGTGAACAATTTGATAAATTTTGACATATGAATACAGTCATGAAACCAGCACCACAATCAAGATAGTGAACATATTCTTACCCCCAAAATCTCCTTGTTTCCCGTTATAAACCCTCTTCTCCTTCCCTCAATCTCCACCCCCATCCCCAGGTAAACTTTAACCTGTTTGACACTGCAGATCAGTTTGAATTTTCTAGAATTTTATGTAAGAAGAATAATAAATGATGTATTCTTCATTGTTTCTGGCTTTTCCACTCAGCATAATTATTCCAAGATTCATCCACATTGTTGCACATAGCAGTAGTTCATTCCTTTTGTTTCTCCATTCACAGGTTGATAGATATTTCAGTTTCCAATTTGGGGCTATTCCAATTAAGCTGCCAAGAACATTCATATAAAAATCTTTGTGCTTGTATTTCTCTTAGAAGTGGAATGGCTGGGTCATATGATTAAGTGCATGTTTAACTTTTTCAGGAACTGCTAGACTGTTTTTCAAAATTGGTTGTACTATTTTACATAGTCACCAACAGTGTATGAGAACTCTAGTTGTTCCACATCTTTGCCAATATCTTGTGTGATCAGTCATTTTAATCTTAGCCAGTCCTGTAGGTATGTTAATGGCATTTCCTTAGTAACTAATGACATTGAGCAGCTTTTCAGGTGTTTATTTGCTATCCATATATCTTTTTGGGTTGAGTGTTAGAAGTTCTTGTTTATTTTATTTTTATTTCTTTTTATTTTCTTTTTATTTTTTTATTTAGATGATTAAATTTAACAGGGTGATATTGGTCAATCAGAGTACATAGATTTAGAGAAAATATCTCACATCATTTGGACAGTTGATTATGCTGTATACCCATCACCCAAAGTCAAATCATCTTCTGTCACTCTATATTTTGTTTATCTTTAAGCCCCTCCCCTTCCCCCATCCCCCTCCCTCTCCACCATTCCCTTCCCCCTGGTAACCACTGCACCCCTGTCTATGTCCATGAGTCTATTTTACGTGAGAGGAAGGGAGATATTGAGGCAGACTTCCACATGTGCCCCAACCAGCATCCACCTGGCAACCCCATTGGGGCCAATGCTTGAATACTGAGCTATCTTTAGCACCTAAGGCTGACATGCTCAGACCAACCGAGCAATCTTCAGCACCCTGGGGCCACACTTGAACCAACTGAACCACTGGCTGTGGGAGGGGAAGAAAGAGAGAAGGGGGAAAGGGAGTGAGGGAGAAGCAGATGGTTACTTTTCCTGTGTGCCTTGACTGGGAATCAAACCTAGGACATCCATACGCTGGGCCGACGCTGTAGTCACTGAGCCACTGGCCAGGGCCTCTTTTGCTTATTTTAAACATTGGATTGTTGTTTTCTTACTGTTGAGCTGTAAGTGTTTTTTATGTATTCTAGAACATACCTGCTTTATTGGGTATATGTTTTTTAAATAATTTCTCCCAGTATATGTCTTACTTTTTTTTTTTACTTTTTAATTTTATGTTTTAAAAAATTATTGATTTTAGAGAGAGAGACAGGAAGAGAGAGAGACAGAAACATTAATCTCTTCCTGTATGTGCCCTGAGTGAGGATCAAACCGTCAACCTCTGTGGATCCAGACGATGCTGTAACCAACTAAGCTATATGGCCAGGGCATTTTTTTCATTTTTTAAACAATATCTTTTGATGAGCAAACATTTTTAATTTGATGAAGTCCAATTTATTGATTTTTTTTCTAGTTTGACTTTTGGGGACATATTTTAGAAATCTTTGCCAAACGCAAGGTCACTAATATTTTCTCCTATGTTTCCTTATAGAAGTTTTATGGTTTTAGCTTATATTAATTAGGTGTATGATCCTTTTCAAGGTAATTTTCGTTTATGGTGTGAGGTAGGTTTTTTTTTTAAAATATGGCTATACTTTTGTCAAAAATCAATTTGCTACTTATGTGTGGGTTTATTTCTGGACTCTGTATTCTGCTCCATTGATCTATTTGTCCGTCTTGACACCAGTGGCACACTGTATCTTTATAAGTCTTGAAATCAGGTCATGTAAATCTTCCAAATTTGCTTTTTTTCAGATTTGTTTTAGCTACTCTAGGGTCCTGGTGTTTCTATATTCATTTTTTAATCCATTTGTTAATGTCCACAAATAAAAAACCTGCTGGGATTTTGAGATTGTCTTGACTCTATAGATCAATATGGGTTATAGATCATCTTAACAATATTGAGTCTTCCAATGCATTGATGTAATATTTCTTCGTTAACTTGGGTTTTCTTTAATTTATCTCAGCAATGTTTCATAGTTTTTCAGACTACAGGTCTTGCATATCTTCAGTCAAATTATTCCCTATAGTTTTGATGCTATTGCAAATGTTATATTTTAAATTTTTTAGTCTTATTGTTTATTGCTAGTTATTGCATGTTTTTCTTAAAACAGACTGTTAGGCCCCCAACTCCACAGTTTCTGATTCAGAGAGTCTGGCATGTGGTCCCAGCATTTGCATTTCTAACAAGTTCCCAGATGATGCTAATGCTGGTTGTCTGAGAACCACACTTTGAGAACCACTGGCATAAGTGTTCTGCCTGAACCTCTTGTTCTAAACCAAACTCATCTCTTGGCCCCATATAAGTTCTCCTGATTTTCCTCTTTCCAGAAATGGCCCCACAATTCAAATCCATGTCCAGTGGTTAGCTGTTTGAATTTGCCATTGCAAAACCAACCTGTGGCTTATTGTAACACAGTCGTGTCCAATGAGCTGCCACTCTAATAATATACTCCTGAAATACATCTCCTCTTTGTTCCCTTTCTGTTTTCTAGCTTCATTACTACCCCCTTGACCAGTGAAATCACCTCCTAACTGGTCTCTCTGCTTCTAGTCTCTTTCTACTATAATCTGTTCTGCTCCCAGACTAGTTATTTCAGCCAGAAACTTGAATTGTGCCATTCTCCTGCTAAACAATCCCCCACAGGTCTCCCATTGCCAGATGAATGAAGTCTAAACCCCTTACTCTGATGTTCCAGTTGCCTGCCTACTGGCACCCATCCTCCTTTCATCTTTAGAAATAGAACTTATATCTTATTCAGGGGAGCAACATGTCCAGAGTTTTGAGAATTATATTCCTTAATATCCCTTGGAGATAAATGGCCATGTGACTAAGTTCTGGCCAATAAAATGTAAATATCAGTTGTTTCTGGAAAGTCCCATAAAGGTTACATTAAGAGGGAAAATAGATGGACAGACTGCCTGTCTTCTCTTCCTTTGTCCTCCATGTCTGGAATGCTGGAGCTTCTGTAGCCATCTTGGGCCATGAGACAACTTAAAAGATACAAGCACTTGCTAAGGATATAAGGAGCCTGATGACAGTAGAGCTTCTATACCAAGTCCAGATCACCCAATTTTGAAGTTATTTTACTTAGAGAAAAATAAACCCTTATATGTTTAAGCCACTATAACTTAGCTGCTTGTATTTAATCCTACTCTTGATTGATACACATGATATTCAAAGTTCTCCAAATATTAGCCCCAACATACTTTCCAGTCACCTCTGATTCTACCCCATCCCCCTACAAATACACTATGTTCTGGCCAAACCAGAAAAGGTTCCCACAATTGATTGGTATCAAAATGATAAAAAATAAGTTTCTATCCTAGGAAGGTAGAGTAGACATACTTTTCCTATTCCTTTCGTTAAGTACAACTAGAAGCCCTGAACATCACATATAAAGCAAACATAAGAAGACTCTGAAAGGTGGAAAGGGAGTGGCAGACCAACTAGAGACCTTGGACTCCAAGAAACAACATGGTGGTGAGTTTCCTGAGTTTTCCTTTTGTCTCACCCCATGTGTATTAAACCCAGAGATGCAGAAGCCAGCAACCAAGAAATACCAGTAAGTATAGACCCAAAAAAGTCTCAATAAAGGCCTGCTCTCTCTAGTCAAAGGACTAAGAAAGGGCGGCCTAGACAGAGCTTTTAGACAATAACCACTCTACTCCAACCAAATAGCACAGAAAAATCCACCCATGCCAGCAAGATGGTGTCAGAGAAGGACAAGTAGGAAGCCTGACCGTTGGTACTTGACAGTGGTAATAAGCTTCCCATGCCCACCCAGCAGTAATGAGGCAACCTTTCCCCTCCACCTGGGGTGGTGTTATAAGAGGCCTAGTAGAGATTAAGGACTTCCATTCCCCCCCATACTGTGAATGGAAGCTATGTGAGTAGTAGTAACAAAGCACAGCCTGTTAGAGAGCAGTTATTTTCACATCCACCCAGCGGAAATGAAAAGAGGGGTTAAGTGGGGACCTTGGACTTCTACTATATCTTTGTTGTAAAGCAGTGCTCTCCCCCTTCCTCTGTTAGAGTAGTGTCATAAGAAGCCAGCTAAATAAAGGTTTAAATAAAATCAAAAGTCTTATAACAACCCAAAACGTTTCAATAAAAAAATCACTCATCATACCAAGAACCAGGAGGATCTCAAACTAAATGAAAAAAGACAATAAATAGATGCCAATAACAAGATGGCAAATGTTAGAATTATCTGACATAGATTTTAAAGTAACCATCACAAAAAGACTTCAACAATTATGAACACATTTGAAACAAATAAGAAAAGAGAGTCTCAGCAAAGATACAGAAAGTCTTAGCAAAAAAGAAAACATAAAGAAGAATCAAATGGAAGTTTAGAATTCAAAAATACAATAACAAAACTAAAGACTTCAAATGATGGACTCAACATCAGAATAGAGAGAAGAGAGAAAAGAATCAGTGAACTAGAAGATAGGACAGTAGAAATAACTCAAACTGAAACAACAAAGAAAAAACACTGAAAATTGACTGCAGTACTACAACAAAAGATCTAACGTTTTTGTAATTGGAGCCTCAGGAGAGGATAAAGTGAGTAGGGCTAAAAAAAAGTACTTAAAATGGCAGAAACTCCCCCAAGTTGGGCAAAAGATATAAACCTAGAGACTCAAGAAGTTGAGTAAATTCCAAACAAACAAGATATTCTTAAAGAAATCTACACCAAAACATATCACAGTCAATATTATGAACACTGAAGACAAAGATAATTCTTGAAAGTAGTGAAATAGAAATGATAGAAAAACCAATTCAAATGCAGTGAATTTTTTTAAGTGTAAACATTTTATTTATGTTTTTAGACTATTTCTTTTATATTTCTTATTTTTTAATTGGATTTATTTGGGGTGACATTGTTTAATAAAATGACACGTTTCAAGTGCATCATTCCATAATACATCATCAGTACACTGCAGCACACGTTCACCATCCCAAGTCAAATCTCCTTCTATCACAATTTATTCCCCTCTACCCTCTTCTACCTCCCCCACCTCTTTCCCTTCCATAATCACCACACCATTGTCTATGTCTCTGAGATTTTTTGTTTCTTTGCTTAATCCCTTTACCTTTTTCATCCAGCCCCCAACTCCCTTCCCCTCTTGACAGCTGTCAGTCTGTTCTCTGTGTCTGTTCTCTGTAGCCTGTTTCTATTTTGTTTGTTAGTTTATTTTGTTCATTATATTTTGTGACAGCATAGATGGACCTGGAGATTATCATGCAAAGTAAAATAAGCCACCAGTCAGAGTAAGACAAGTACCATATGATTTCACTTATATGTGGATTTCTCATTAGAAACTATGAAGGCGAGAAAGAAGTGGCACATTATTCAAGTGCTGAAAGGAAAGAGCTGTTAACACAGAATATCCAGTGAAAATATCCTTCAGAAGTGAAGGGGAAATAAAGACATTCTCAGATAAAGGAAAACTAAGAGAATGTGTCACTAGCAAAATCTACCCTAAAAGAATGGCTAAAGGAAATTCTCAAAATAGAAAGAAATTTGTAAAAGAAGGAAACTTGGAACATCAGGAAGGAAGGAAGAGCATGGTAAACAAAACTATAGTTAAATATAGCAGAATTTCCTTCTCCTCTTGGGTTTTCTAAATTATGTTTGACTATTGAAGCAAATAAATATAACACTGTCTGATGATAGGTAAAGAAAATATTTAAAACAATGATAATATAAGTGGGGAGGATAAAGGGATGTAAAATGAGGTAGGTTTCTGCACCTCACTTAAACTGGTAAAATGATGACATCAGTAGACTGTGGTAAGTTATGTGTTTATAATGTAATACCTAAAGAAACCACTGAAAAAAGCTACGCAGGGAGCCTAACCAGTGGTGGTATGGTGTATAGAGCATGGACCTGGCATGCTGAGAACTCAGGTTTGAAACCCTGAGGTCACTGGCTTGAGCACAGGCTCACCAGCTGTAGCGTGGGATCACTGGCCTGGAATCATCAACATGATCCCATGGTCACTGGCTTGAGCCCAAATGTCACTGGCTTGAGCCCAAGGTCACTGGCTTGAGCAAGGAGTCACTGGCTCAGCTGGAGCCCCCCAGTCAAGGCACGTATGAGAAAGCAATCAATGAACAACTGAAAGTGATACAACTACAAGTTAATAGTTTTCATCTCACTCCCTTTCTTTCTCTCTCAAAAAATAAATGATAAAAGCTAGGCAGGGAGATGCCTTTGAAACACCATAAAAAATAAAATCAGAATTCTAAAAAATATTCAAGTAATATACAGAAAGGCAGCGGAAAAAAAACAAAAATGGAAAACAGAGAACAACCAGAAAACAAAAAATAAAAGGGCAAACTTAGACTCTAACATAGCAATAATCACATTAAATGTAAATGGTATAAATATATAAATTAAAAGACAGATTGGCAAAATGATTTAAAATTATGACATAACTATATGCTCTCTATAAGAAACTCACTTCAAATGTGACATATATATGCAGTTTGAAAGCAAAAGGATGTAAAAAGATATATCATAAAAACAATTAAAAGAAAGCAGGAGTCCATAGAAATCAGTTTATATGCCATATTAATATCACATAAATAACACTTCAAAGAAAATAAAATTACCAGAGCAGAGAGGGTATGATAAAATGATAAAATTGTCAATCCATAAATAAGATTGACAATCCTCAGTGTGTATACAAAAAGTAACAGAGCTGCAATATATGGGAACTCAAAACTGATAGAACTGAAAAGAGAAACAGGCCAATATACAATTAGAGTTGAGAACTTCAACACCCCTTTGAATAACTGATAGAACAACTAGACAGAAAATTGGAATTAGTGAATGTTCTTTAGGGAAATAAACTGTGGTACATCACATCATAGTATATTACTCAGCAATGAAAAAGGAAGGAGCTATTGATACATACTACAACCTAGTTGGCTTTCTAGAGAATTAGGCTGAGTTACAAAAAAACAAACCCAAAAGTTTCTATACTATTTGATTCCATTTATATAATATTCTTGAAATGACAAAATTATAAAATTGGAGAACAGATTAGTGGTTGCTAGGGGCTAAGGAAGGAGTGAGGGCTAGATCCTTGTGGACATGAGTTCTATACCTTGCTTGTATCAGTGTCAAATTCATGGTTTTGATATTGTGCTTTAGTTTTGTAAGATGTACCATTGGGTAAAACTGGGTAAAGAGTATCATATTATTTCTTACAATGGTATGTGAATTATCTGAAAATGAAAAGATTAATTTTGTAAAAACAATCAAAGAATATCAGCACTGCTTTGCACAAGCCTTTCATAGACCTTACCCTGGAAGATATGGCCCAACTGAAAATATATAAAGAACCACAAAAGGTCTAAATAAATGCATATATGATAGGTCCCCAGGACAGTCTGTGATCTTTGGGGCTCCTCTTTAATGCCAAAGAAGGCATCCATGTCCCCTCTAACACCCAGAGATTTTGTCAATACTGGGACCTGAAATTAAGGGAACTCTTGGGCAAGGCTGAAGGGCAAGTTGAGTGTTTTTTTTGTTTGTTTTTCAGCTACATACTCTTGTGGCTTTTTATTTTTATTTTATTTTTTTTTATTTATTTTTTTTTGTATTTTTCTGAAGCTGGAAACGGGGAGAGATAGTCAGACAGACTCCTGCATGCGCCCGACCGGGATCCACCTGGCACGCCCACCAGGGGGCGATGCTCTGTTGCGAGCAGAGCCACTCTAGCGCCTGGGGCAGAGGCCAAGGAGCCATCCCCAGCGCCCGGGCCATCTTTGCTCCAATGGAGCCTTGCTGTGGGAGGGGAAGAGAGAGACAGAGAGGAAGGAGAGGGGGAGGGGTGGAGAAGCAGATGGGTGCTTCTCCTGTGTGCCCTGGCCGGGAATCGAACCCGGGACTTCTGCACGCCAGGCCGATGCTCTACCACTGAGCCAACCGGCCAGGGCCAAGTTGGGTTTTTATATTAGAGGAAGGTTTGAAAGGAGTTGAGAGGCAGATGTGAGGGAGGACACAGCTTAGGTGCCACCTCCTCCAAGAGTCCTCTGCACAGTTGCCCACGTGAGGTATCCCCTTCCCTCTGCTCCATAACCTGCATTATAATATACTATCATCGATAACTTAATTTTCTGTCTCTACCCCGACCATACATTTTTTGAGGGCTGGATCACCTCTTATTTTGCCTCTGCCTATCTTAAATGTTTTATTTTTAGGTTAACACAAATAAAAGGCAATTTACTCTCCAGTTTTTAGATGTAGGACCAAGACCTTTCTTTGTGTATGGGTGTGCTGATTGGTGTAGCTTTTTTGCATGAGCCAAAGTGCACTGACCACCCTTTCAGCCTTGATTTCTTTTGCGTGGACCAGACACTGAAAAGTACTTGAGATACATTCTGAATACAGAGTCCTAGGTTTTTTCAATGATTTTTCTTCTTCCTTTTCAGTTGTCTCACCAATCTATAATTTGATAACAAAACTTTTTAGCAACTTGCTATTATGGAACCTGTCCAAACAGCAACATTAGTTTGGCACTCATATTTTATTGGTTTATGTAACATTTAGTTAAATTATATAATAAGAATAATATGCACAGCTGGCATAAACAGGCTGAGTTAAAAAACAAATGACTCTCGGTAAGCACGCAATTCAACCAAATGGGGGGGCACAACTGCATGGCGTCTTCGCCATGAAGGTTTGATGAGGCATGAGTAGAAGTTGGTACATTGTACAAAAGAGTTGATGGTGTCACTTAAGCCAGTGAGCCAGGTAAGTGCAGGTTGTTTAAGGTTTTATTTTAATAATACCAGTAATAATAACTAACGCTTAGTGAGTGCTGACTTTGTGTCAGGCATTATCCTAAATGCTTCTGTCTACAGTGTGTCCGTAAAGTCATGGTGCACTTTTGACCAGTCACAGGAAAGCAACAAAAGACGATAGAAATGTGAAATCTGCACCAAATAAAAGGAAAACCCTCCCAGTTTCTGTAGGATGAAGTGGCAGCATGTGCACATGTGCACAGATGATGACGGCCATGCCAGTCGAGATGTGGACGGTACAGAGGAAAGTTCAATGTGTTCTGTGGCTCGCTAAATTTGAATCCATGACCAAAGTGCAATGTGAATATCGGCACGTTTATAACGAAGCGCCACCACATAGGAATAACATTACTCGGTGGGATAAGCAGTTGAAGGAAACTGGCAGTTTGGTGGAGAAACCCTGTTCTGGTAGGCCATCAGTCAGTGACGAGTCTGTAGAGGCTATACGGAATAGCTACCTAAGGAGCCCTAAAAAATCTGTGCATGAGCCCACATCGAACTGCACTGAATAGGTATGAAACTGGGAGAGTTTTCCTTTAATTTGGTGCAGATTTCACATTCCTATCATCTTTTGTTGCTTTCCTGTGACAGGTCAAAAGTGCACCATGACTTTACAGACACACTGTATATCTCAATTAATGATTACCCAAATAAACTATTATTTCCATTTTATAGATGAGGAGACTGAAATTCTCCCCAGCTATTAGGTGGTAGAGCTGAGTTTCTGTCCAATTCGAAAATCCATGCTTTATGCATTACAGTATGTTTTCCAAGTATATGTCTTATGGATGGATGAATGGATACAGGCAATTATGCAGAAGATAGGAAGAGGCTGGAAGTTGGGAGTTATCTTCCTACATGCAGGAAAGTGTCCCTTAAAGACCAACTGACTGATTGGCTCAGTGGTAGAGCATCAGCCTGGTGTGTGGATGTCCAGGTTGATTCCCAGTCAGGGTACACAAAAGAAGCGACCATCTGCTTCTCCTCACACACACCCCCCCCCCCACACACACACAGCCATGGCTCAATTGGTTTGAGCACATCACTAGGGTGTTGAGGATGCTCCACCTCAGGCACTAAAAATAGCTTGGTTGCAAGCATGGCCCAGATGGAGGTTGCTGGGAGGATCCTGGTCAGGGTGCTTGTGGGAGTCTCTCTATCTCCCCTCCACTCACTTGGAAAAGAAGAAGGGAGAAAAAGACCAACTGACTCATTCTTGGCAGTTTCCTGAGGTGAGAGAGGTTCCCAAGGAGAGGGCCTGGTGTTCTTGAGGGGTTGCGGGTGTGGGGAGGTCCACTGAGAGTGATGGGAAGCCTATACCTGGTCCTAAGACATGTCAGTCCTGTCTCCTGTATCTGTTCCAGATTTCTGACCATCATCACAATTGGCCTCCCTTTAGTTCAATTCTGCTTTCTTTTATTCCAACTGAATCTGGCTGGAATTTTTAAGGAGGAAACAACAAAGGAACAAAGGTGCACTCTCAATGTCTTGACTTATGACCCCAACATAACTAGCAGTTGAACCACAGACCAGCTTGGTGCCAAAGCTTATGGGTCAAACATCGTCCCATTTCAATTTCTCACCTTAGCCCTGGGTGGGTCAAGCATGATGGATTCAGGTTGGTACCTACCACAGCCAGACCTGGGGGGACCCTCAGTTTTTCCCCAGATCTCCTTCTTAGCTGCCTTCTCTGAGCACCTGTCCTTTGACCAGCTACACACCTCTGCATCTCTGAGCCACCAAACCCAGGGATCCCAGTCTCCTGGTGAATTTCAGCCCTTTCTCCCTCCTTACCCCCTCCCATCCCCGTTTCTCTCGCTTCCTGGATCACTCTTACCTCAGAAGAAGGGGCCCTGCTCTCATCCTCAGCCCATTTCTCCTTGCCCTCTTAAATCCTGTTACCTGAAGCACATCTGCTGGCTGAGGTTAAGCTAGGTTTCCTCTTCACTCGGCTTCCCAGCTGATACTTTGTTCTGGTCTCTTCTCTGCTTTGTGCCTTGGAGAAGGCGCTGTGCTCCCTGGCACCTGTCTCCTGATGGGTCCTCCCATGGCCTGAAGGGGATGCTCACCTCCTGCCAGTTGTTCCTTCTGCCTGGAATGCATTCCCACCTTGCTTACTGAGCTACTTTCTAATAAGCCCCTTGAATCACAGCTCAGATGTCACCTCCCCTAAGAAGCTCCTCCAACCCCATATCTGTCTTGGGTGCCTTTCCTCTGCGCTTAGTGCCTTTTTTAACTCTCAAAACACTATACTGAAATTAACTCATTACTACTTGTATATCTCCCACTCTGGGCTCTGAGCCCCGAAAGCCTGTCTTGTACTAGGTGCTCAATGAATGTTTTTTATTGAATGTATCAATCCATGATTAAATCATTTCTGGTTTGAAAGTCTAACCTACTATTCATCAACTTCCATCTGCTGTATAAGGATGGTTCTGTCCCCCTGGTCATGTGTGGGACAGAATGACTCATCCCCTAACCGTAGTGAATGAGTAAGTGAAGGTCACCCAGCCTCAGTGGACTCATTCTTCACAAATTCCCAGAAACGTTCTGGTTTCTATAGATTACCAATATTAAATACTGTATATAGCCAATGTATTAGCCACGACAAACTGGGTTATTTGGCTGTAACAACCACCATTCTCAGGGGTTTAAGGCAAGGAAGATTTATTTCCCACACCACGTGTGCATTGTGGCTGAGCCAGGGCTTCTGCTGGGCAACGTCATCTCTCAGGGGCCCAAGGTAAAACCTTGTTTACATTTGCTCAATCTTCTGTTTCCTAAATTCTTTGACCACACAACGCTTTTTCTTATGTAACACCTATTTATATCCTATGGGCCTCATGCTCAGAAATACCAGTCAAAGGGGTTATAGCATAACAAACCTTGTGGCACATTGGATAGGTGATAAAATATAAGTAAAGCAGTCTCTGCTCACATTTGTCAATTTTTTTGAAATGCGTTCAACAAATAGCTGTGGAGCTCTTACCTTGTGCCAAATGCTCTGTCAGGTATTGAACTTGCTGAGATATCTTTGCTCCTGCTATCAACGGGCTTCCCTTCTAGTGGGGAAGACTAAATAAAAAACAGCACTCAGCACACAAAGTAAATATATTTCAATGTGTTATAGAAGAAGACATGGATGTGCTATGAGAGTGCATAATAGGGTGACCTTACCTAGTCATGCAAGACTGTTCCAAAGAAATTGACCTGCTATTTGCAAGATGAGGAGTTAGTCAGACAAAGTGGGGATGGAGAGTAATGGTTGTCAGTAGAGACAGGAAGTGTACCAGGCAGAGAAAACAGCAAGTGCAAAGGCCCTGTGGCAGGAACAGAGGTGTCAGTAAACTTGGGATACACTGAGAAAGGGGCAGTAAATAAAGGGCCATATTATGCAGGCCTCACAGGTCAAGTTGGCTTCTGAGTTTTATTATAAGAGCAGTGGGAGCCAATAAAAGACCTCCTAATTCAACATGGAAAATGAAGACACAGTCAGCTAATTAATTATATGGCTTTTTATAATAAGATATTTAATTGGCATGGCACTCTGTGCACTACAAAATACTTTCATGTCATTATCTTATGTCTTCCTTATAGCAACTCTCTGAGGGAGATAGTTCAAGTGTTAGAATAGGTGGGGAGTCTGAGGCTCACAGAGGTAAGTGACTGGCTCAAGGTCACAGAGTGACCGACCGGGGGAAAACAGACGTCCACATCCTGTTCATCTCACTTAGGCCAGTCCAGCAGAGAAAGCGCTGGCTCTGCCTGAGTCAGTCCTGGAGTGTATGTTCTTACTGGCAAGGGGGCCCCTTTATTGAAAGACTGGGTAGAATAGTGGTTACGTGCTCAGACTAAGTTCAAGTCCCAGCTCAGCATTCACTTACTAGCCAGGTGACCTCCAGCAAGTTACTCAACCTCTCCAACCCCCACAATCCTTATTTTGTAAAATGGGGATAACCTCACAGGATTGCTATAAAGATTAAATGAGACAACTCAGATGGAAGTATCTGACACACAGGAGTTCAACAAATATCTGTTTGTTGTGGGGTTTTTTTTAGAGAGACGATAACTGACTCTTTCTTTTCTGTTGGAAACTTGGAATATACTGAAAGTGGAAGTTAAATGAGGCTCAAGTCCCTTCATACCAGGGTTCATTGTACATGAAATGGGTGGAGTCCTTGTGTGATTTGCAGATTTTTAAGATGGTATGGAGGAGGAACAAGTGCTGGCTCCCTTCTCGATAACAGTGCTGATGCTCAAAGAAAAGTCTTCACAGCCAACTCTCCTACTTTCTAGACCAGGGGTCTCAAACTCAACTCAGCATGTGGGCCGCAGAGCAAGATCACAGCCGTTCGGCGGGCCGCACTAGGTCTACAAAAGGCAACTGTTACGCAACACTTTTCTCACTGCAGTTGAAAACAAAAAAAATCAGTACAACAAGCACAATCGTACATGCAGTTTACTCAGTGTCACAAAACGACCAGAAACTGTAGTTCGCATCACAACTGCTGTTAACTAAGCTAATATCTAGCTAGGATGCTAGAGAAATGAAAAATACAAGTAGGCCCCTAGGCTTACTTAATTTTATCCAAAATATTTTGAACTTCGTGGATTAGTCTGCGGGCCGCAGAAAATTGTTCGGTGGGCCGCGAGTTTGAGACCCCTGCACTAGACTGTGTAGGGGAGTTCTGCAGTCGGTCATTTCCCTGGGGACTGGCACCGGAGAGCGACTTTCCAAGTGTTCTCCCAGGGTAATGTTATTTGGTGGCCTTGAGAACCACATTCAAGGAGCTGTCTAGGGTAAAAACCCTAGAGAAGTGGCATTTAAATGTCTCAGAGGACTAAAACACATCAGGGGAAAGGTTTTCCCGGAGAGTTGGTGGGGTGAGGAGCAGGGGCTTGGCGCCCAGGGAACACCTGCGGTTCACAGGACTCACTGCGATCCTCGACCACCGGGGGGCTTCCAATCCAGGGCTTTGGGGGCCTTTGTGGGACCAGCCCACCTCCCTGGGCATGATGTCCTACTCTGAGAAGTTCGTATGGAAAAGATAGGCCTTGAGTTTATCTAGCTTTGCAATTAATCTTTGCTCTTGAAGATGGGCCTGCTAGAAAGGAGTGGTAGGTTGAGTGTGGTCTCAGTGAAAAGCATATTCAGTGACTCTCAAATGTTTTTTACCCTGATTTACAGCCTGAAATACATTTTGCTTGGTAATCCAGCACACAGTGCATGCGCGCACACACGCACACATGCGTGCACACACACACACACACAGTTTCAATAAGCAGTTCCTAAACTTATATATACAATGCACCTTAGTATTTTATTTTCTGTTTTATTCTATTTCATTAAATTGATTTCATGACCCACTAATGGACTGCAAATGCACTTTGAGAAACATTGGTCTAATAGATGATGACTTGTCCTTGAAGGTGATTGAAGAAGATATTGTTCGTGAATAATAAAATTCAGATGAGCAATGCAAAAGGCTGCACAGACTGACTGTGTACCTTAAACACTCATAGCAAATCTAGAATCTAGTTTTGTGTCACCCCAACCACTGAGGCAGGAAGAAGTAAAAACAATAACAATAAGAAAAATAACAACAGCATTTATTGAGGATGTCCTCAGTGCAGAGAACTGGGCTAGGTACTTGGGTGGGATAAAAATACAAATAGGAAATATTCTCTGTCCTTAAAAGAGTTCATAACCTAGTGGAAGGTGTGAACTGGATTGTAGACACAAGAATATAAAGGATATGTCACGTCAATCTGGCAGACTGAGGAAGAAGATGCCCCTCATTAGAAATATAAGCTTTCTAGTTATATATGATTAATTTAATGAAAAGTATATAACCACATTCTAAAGCAGTAAGTGGAAGTCTCTAAGTGCCAGTAATGAAATAAAAGTCAGATCCAAAGTGACCAGTGGGTGCTCACTGTGGCAGCACACATACTAACACTGGAACTATACAGAGAGTCGCAGGGCCCCTGCTCAAGGATGACATGCATATTTGTGAAGTATTCCATATTTTTATAAATGGTGATGAAAGGAGACTAGACTTTGGTGGGGAACACACAATACAATATACAGATGATGCATTATAGAATTATACACTTTAAACCTATATAATATTGTTAACCAATGTCACCCCAATAAATTTAATTTAAAAAAACTGGGGCCCTGGCCATTGGCTCAGCAGTAGAGTGTTGGCCTGGCATGTGGAAGTCCCGGGTTTGATTCCTGGTCAGGGCACACAAGAGAAGCAACCATCTGCTTCTCCTCCCTTCCCCCTTCTCTCTCTCTCTCTCTCTCTCTCTCTCTCTCTCTCTCTCTTCTCCTCCAGCAGCCATGGCTCTAATGGTTCAAGCAAGTTCTCCTCTGGCACTGAGGATGGCTCCAGGGCCTCATCTCAGGCACTAAAATAGCTCGGTTGCCGAGCAATGGAGCAGCATCCCCAAATGGGCAGAACATCCCTGGTAGGGGGCTTGCCTGGTGTATCCCAGTCAGGGTGCATGTGGAAGCCTGTCTCTCTGCCTTCCTGCCTCTCGCTTAATAAAACAAACACAAAAAAACACAACACAAAAACTGAAGTGACCAGTGGGAGCTCACAAAGGCCTTACAGATAGTACATCAACAGCAACAAGGATAGAAGAGCGAGCCTCAGGCTTCTGCATTTTGGAGAGCTGGAACTGAGCTCCCTTTATAAAGTCAGGAGCCCTGAAGGGTTACTTATCCATGTAACAGGAACCAGAAAATGCTGCCTATGATGAGGATTCAGTAGAGAGGCTGCCATCTTTCTAGGACTAAGGATAGAATAAGAGTCTGTGAGAAATTAGAGCCCCAGTCTATGCCAAACATGGATGTGTGGTACAAATCTGCATTAATCACAAGGTGTGGGAAACTCAATTCAAGAAAATAGCAAATAAACTGGTCCAGAAATTGTGAAACCTGTAGAGTCCCAGCAGAGGCAAAACTGCTTGACAAGATGCTTTCTCCATGACTAAGGGCATGTAAGTCTCCCACAGAAACCAATCCTGCTGGAGACAAGTTCTCAACCAAAAATACAAACTACAAGAAGAAATGAACCACCAAGAGAAAGAGACTTAGCAAAGGTAATATATTGGAGAACCAAATAACTCTATAGGTAGCAAAACAATGTGTAAAGATACTTTAAAATAAAATAAAAGGAAAGAATAAAATTTAAAAGCCAAAAATAAGACACAATGAAAAAGAAAAATAGTTGGAAAAGAAGCAATAGAATTTCCAGAAGTAAAGTAATATTTAAATAAAAACTCATGGAAGGGTTAAACAGTTGACAACTGCTGAAGAGAAAATTAGTGAATTGGAAAATAAATTGGCAAGTACCTAAAATGCAGCTCACAGAGTTAAAGTCATGGAGAATATGAAGAAATTAGAAACATGAGGAAATAAAATGAGAAAATCCAATAGAGATATTAGAAATTCCAGGAGAGAACATAGACAAAAGGAGAGAAACAATATATGAAGATAAAGTGATGGAAAATTGAACAGTATTGAATGAAAAAAAAAAAAGAATTCTCAGTAAGCAGGAACACAACTGAATTTCTGATCAGAATAAATAAAAAGGTTTTCACCTAAACACATTGTAGTAATACTGCAGAATATTAAAGACAAAAGTCTTAAAAAGTATCAGCATATTGACAATAAGACAGGTAGCAAGCTTCTCAGAGCAGCAGTAAAAACCAGGAGATAAAATCATTACAGCCTCAAAATGCTAGAGGAAAATAACAGTCAACTTAGAATACTTTCACCCAGATAATTACGACTCAAAGCAGAAAGGGTAAAATAGAGACAATTTCAGATACAAATGAGTTTACTCTTCACAGATACTTGCTAAAGAAACTTCTGAAAGACTTCAGTAAGAAGGAGAATGAATCCCAGAGGAAGAATTGGGCCAATAGAAGCAGTAGTGAGCAAAGAATTCGATAAATCTAAATAATGTAACTACTTTGAAAAAGTACAATAGAAAATACGGCGGAACTAAAATACTAGTCAGTAAATAACAAGAAATGGAAGAGGTTGGTTCGCATTCTAGGATTCTTCTGTTTAAGAGGAGAACAGAAATATACTATAGGTTATCTTTCATCTTTGTTAAATAGAATATGCATGTGTAAAAAATTAAAAGTAACTTTATTTCTCTAGAAATGGAATGTTTACCTTCCAAACCAGGAGACAAGAAAATTAAAGAGCAGAATAAAGAGATAAAGGAAACTTGATCAATGCTATAGAAGGCATGAAAGGGAAAAGAAGGAAAGCAAAGAAAAAGCGTGGAACATAGAAACCAAAGTAAGATCATAGGTGTTCAGATGCATTAATTACAATAAAAGTAGACACCAAGTCTACCCATCAAAAGAGACTTTCAAGTTTGGATTTTTTTTAAATCTAGGTATAAGCTAGTTCACAAAAGACTTGCCTAAAACATGGAGTCACAGAAAGATTGAAAACAAGGTCATAGAACATGATATGCTAGACAAATACTAACCAAAAGGAAGCCGGGCTAGCAATATTGATATCAAACAAGAATTTAAGAGCCAAAGCATTTACAGAGATAAAACGGGACATCACTTATTGATAGAAGGAACAATCCAACAAGGAGATTTACTTACTAGCAGACCAGGAGGTCCCCCTGGGCGGCTTGAGTCCAGCCTAGGCAGGCTCCTGGGTCCGGCTGGTGAGCTAAAGGACTGCTTCCTGCTCTGACGGTGCCTGCCTGGGCTGGAGAGGATACCAAGACCAGATACTGCTGGAGAAGCATATGCTGTGTTTCTTGGGTATACCTTATAATTGCTGTATGGTCTAGGTACGTATTTATTGTAAACTTTCAGTATTTGGATTTAGTATTGGGGTGAGAAGAAACCACCAACCAGTCAGTATTCACTGAATGTGGGCAAGGAGTAATGGGCTGGGAAAGAACAGAGTCTTCCATGGGACTCAAAAATACCAAACATCACTGCTGTGCCCTTGGTATTTCTCTCAAACTCATTTCTGTGAGTGGGGAAAAACCTAAGGGGCTCTGGGATTGAAGGCCAAAGTAAAGGGGTTGGTGTATGTCCGTGAGTGGATCAGGTGACAGGAAAGTAAAGTGGCAGGAAGGTGGGTGGGGCTTACAATCGGAAGATCCAGAGACTTGTCCCTACTTCTGACACTGGATCAGCCTCTCGAGTCCCAGCCTCAACCTGACCAGACATCTAGACACTCAGAACTGTTCCTTCTGGACATATTCCCCTTGTGCATCGTGTTTCCCCCAGACCTATGACAGTGTGATTGGTCCACAGGACTTGGCAATATGGCCTCGTTGGTCCCATCTTTTGACTCAACTCTGGCCAGCATACCCTAGGGCCAAGGCCTTGTATTTATGATGGAGTTGTTCTTCATAAGAGGGTTTTTTTTCTGCCCATTCTTCAGAGTTTGTGAGTTTATTTCTGTGACATGGACCTGTTGAAGTGTTTGCCTCGCTTGGGGGACTTCTCACCCCACCCACAGGGGTGGCCACAGTTGACTGAAACAAGGTCAGCTAACTCACACAAAGTGAGCCATTCAAATGTCTGCTCTTGGGAGTTGGAAATTTGAACTGATGGAACCAGAGACTGGGATGCAGGCAGAGTCACACTGATGGCAGTGTGAAGGAGGAGGCCGGTGGGCTTCAGCTTCTAGGGACACAGTGCTGCCGGGCTTCTGCCCTTCCCAAACCTGGATGTGCGATTCTTCTGGTTATTCTCTGTGAGCATCTCTTTGGGCTTCCACTAGCTCAGGTTACTTTCTTCCATTTGCTGCATAATTAACATGGCTTTATTAAATAAAAGAAGGGATCTCCTCTTCGGTAGGAAGGGTCTTCTCCTAGCAATTCATACAACTGCCAGTTTAGAAGCTCTGGTTCATGTGGTTTAAGGGCTCCAGTATGGTGGCAGGTCAACCCACTCTAGAACAGGTACTGATTCTGCCTGACAGCCATTGGGTAGGACTCTCTTGTCTCATTCCAGGATCAGTTGCTGGAGGGCTCTGACCTGGGTTTTTCCTGCCCAGCAGGCAGCCTGGCCTTCCATTATGCCAAAGGCAGAGGTACACCAAAGTATTCCATTAACCATGCCAGGCAACCTGTAAACTACTCTAGGATTTAAAATATGTTGAAAGAACTAAGCAGGGAATCAGGACAAGAAGCAATAATGAGTTATATTGTTTACCCTGGAGCTGCATTGGAGGGCCGGGTTCTCTGAAGACACTGGCTGTATTGATTCTGTGGAGTGGTATTCCTTGTGGACTTTGGGTGTATTTGATCCTGCATTTCATCTGTATTCTTCAGGTACATGAGTTATCTGTTCCTGTGGGTTGTAACCTCAGAGACCATGGCTATACCTGATCTTGCAGATAGTTTTCCAGGAGACCATGGCTGAATCCAGTTCTATGAAGTGGGGTCCCTTCTACACCATAAGGATACCTGGTTCTGTGGGAAGGTGTCCACAGGTATGCTGGGACCACAGGTATGCTGAGGCTGCCGGTTAGTGGGACTGCTTCTGTGGGCATGGTATTTCTGGAGACCATAGTCATACCTAGTCCTGACAAGCACAGCTACCCCGTTCTTATCAAGGATATATGGGAATAGCCTCTCTTATTAAAAATAAACACCACTACAGAAAAGTGCCAGCTAAAGGTAGAAAGCATTGTAGAATTAGAGACTTCCGCATTTTGTAACCACTGCAGTCATAATTGATTCCAACAATGCATGCTAAAACCACTGGGTACACGATGCTTAGAGAACAGGATATTCACACTGTCTCAGATCCTGCCCCCAATTCAGGTAATGTATTACTCAGAAAGGGCAAAGGGTGCCTTCACAATAGAGCACTTTGGATGATGCCACCTTCAAATGATCAAAATTATCATCACCAGTCACTGGAGAAGCCACTCTCTGTGCCCCCTGATACAATGGACTGAGTGGGAAGCACCACCTGTGTGGTATTCCTGCCTAGAATGCTTAGTCTGAGTTTAATCACGAGGAAGCAATCAGACCAACCCAAATTCAGGGACATTGTGCTGCCTGGATGTTCCAAAATTACCAAAATCATGAAAAACCAAAATTAAAAAGGAGTTAGGCAGTATTCTAGAATAAAGATTAAAAAGAGAAAATAGCCTCACCTGTGGTGGCGCAGTGGATAAAAGCGTCAACCTGAAATACTGAGGTCGCCGGTTCAAAACCCTGGGCTTGCCCAGTCAAGGCACATATGGGAGTTGAAGCTTTCTGCTCCTCCCCTCTTCTCTCTCTCTCTCTCTCTCTCTCTCTCTCTCTCTCCCCCCTAAAATGAATAAATAAAAATAATTAAAACAAAACAAAAAAAATGCCTTTATTAAAAAAAAGAGAAAATAACTAAATACAAATGGAAGATCTTGGGATCTTGGATGGGGGGATTAAGAAGGACATTCTTGGGACAGTTGTGGAATACAAATATGTACTCCTAGATTAGGCAAATATTAAATTTCCTGAAATCCAGATGAATGTCCTTATTCTTAGGAGATGAATACTGAAGTATTTAGGGGTGAAGTGTCATTTATATCAGCAACTAAGACGCAAGTATTTCAGAAAGAGGAAGAAAGAAACCAAAGTACAAATTGCTAATCTGTGTCAGGGGATATGAGTGTTTGTTACAAGAATGAACTTTTCTGTAGGTTTAAAATTTTCAAAATAAAAATTTGGAGAAAAGAAACAATTTTAACTACAATAACCCCTAATGAAATAATGGATCTTCTAGTCAATGGCAGTAAACAGCTGTTAAAACCATTAAATGAAAAGCTGATGGAGGGGAAAAAAACCGAACGGAAACTTTATAATGCATCTATCTGGCTGGCAGCTACTGAACCCACTGATATTTTAATATTGTAAAAAGAACAATGACAAGAAATTGTGTGGTTTTGATATGATGCAATAGGAAGTTCACAGCATCTATAAAACAGTCTTTTTTTTTTTTTCACTTTTCTGAAGCTGGAAACAGGGAGAGACAGTCAGACAGACTCCCGCATGCGCCCGACCGGGATCCACCCGGCACGCCCACCAGGGGCGACGCTCTGCCCACCAGGGGGCGATGCTCTGCCCATCCTGGGTGTCGCCATGTTGCGACCAGAGCCACTCTAGCGCCTGAGGCAGAGGCCACAGAGCCATCCCCAGCGCCCGGGCCATCTTTGCTCCAATGGAGCCTTGGCTGCGGGAGGGGAAGAGAGAGAGAGAGAGGAAAGCGCGGCGGAGGGGTGGAGAAGCAAATGGGCGCTTCTCCTGTGTGCCCTGGCCGGGAATCGAACCCGGGTCCTCCGCACGCTAGGCCGACGCTCTACCGCTGAGCCAACCGGCCAGGGCTCTATAAAACAGTCTTGCCAAAAAAAGTCAAACCTGAAGCCTAGCACTCTAGACTCTACCAATTTAAAGGGACAGAGAAACATATTAAATGATACCACAGCTAACCAGCAAGACCCAGAATGAAGGAAATTTCATAGGGCAAATGGCCCATTGTTTCTTCAATAATTAAATTCTAAGAAAAAAAGAAAAGAGAATACAACTTGTGGAATCATAGAAACTTAAGAGCTACATTGATCACATATAGTGTGTGAACCTGGGTTAGAAATCAATTTAGGGAAATTTGAATACTAAATAAGTATTTGATGAGAGTAAGAAATTATAGGTGATTTTTATTTAGATGAGATAATGGTATTGTGGTTATGTTAAAAGGGTCTTTAAGTTTTAGAAATATTTATAAATATGGAAATATTTATAGATGAACTGATTTGATGTCTGTGATTTGCTTCCAGGTAGTCCTGGGCGAGGGAGCAGGGTGTTTTGATGAAATAAGACCAGCCACAATGTGTTGATAGTGGAACTGGGGTGGAGCTAGGTGATATGTACATGGGTTTAAAATATGTATACATTTGAACCAGAATGAAGTTGCAACAAGTAAGTAAACATAATAAAGTTGTAACAAAAGTGTAAACACAAGCCACTGTGATACTTTCCCAATATATTCTCCCAAAAGAGGTTCCTCGGTGTTAGAAAGAACGGTTGTCCTCTCACAAGCAGACGCAGGTGAGGTCGGGGAGAGACCTTCCAGGGGAGGCTGACACCAGGGCCAGCACAGGGGTGTTGATTCTCCTTCAAGTGGAGCACTGCTTACTCTGGGAGGCTCCATCTTCTGTTTTTTAAACCACTCTGTTGGGTGGGAGAGACAAAATATTATTTCTGGGCAGCTCGCTGCCCTAGTCTGGGTTAAAGAATGGCCTCTGCAGGTGAAATTAGATGTCTCTTTTGGGGGGAGGCTGTGTTGAGGTTGAGGGCCGAGGTCAGAGGTCAAGAATGGGGCTTAGGGGTGAGCACATCACCAAGGTGGGTGTTGTCTGCTGAGACCTAAGGAGCTTCCAGAGCAGCTCCCAGCCTGGGAGCCGCCATCCTGGTGCCTCGGTTCTCCCGGACGGACGGAGACAGGTCCTGACCCTTCCTGGCCACCCCCACCCTCAGGCAGCCCTGTCGCCAGGTCCTTTCTTCTTTCCCTCTGGCCCCTTTTTATTCCCTCCCTCCTGAACCCCCTCCTTACCTCCGCTCTTCATTCCCTGTCCTCCACCCTACCAGACACCCCAGTTCAGGGTCCAAGAGAAGGACAGCTTTTATGTGGCTTATGAAATTCTATTATATCTGTATTCAAAACCTAGCAGCTGAGAAACACTGGTAATAGGCGTGTTATTAAGCGTGTAAATACACATCCACTCCAGGGCCTCCAGGGGTGGGGGCTGGATCCTCAGCCCTGGTGTCTCCCCTGTATGTAAGTCCTTTCCCAGCGGCCTCCTCCCCAGACTTGGGCCTGCGTGGAGGCCCGGGCCTCCTCCAGTCTCCTACCTCCGTCATCGTCCTGCACAACCCAGACTCTTGGAGAAAGGGGGCGGGGGGAAGAGGGCCGAAGAAAAAAAACATTAGGAAAAAAACTCCCACCCAGAGAGCATTCTTTCTGCAGCACTCAGGAAAAAGGATGTCTCACAGGGGATGGGAAGGCGAAATTTTTTCACATCCAAATGGATTGCAATTTCCCTCCATTTAGCACCTGAAGGTAATTAGCTCGAAGAGACTGCCGAGTGCGAAACACGTTCACGGAACATTAACTCTCACACATTCTCCAGTTGCAGGGAATTAATAGGAAAGATTAAAGTTTAAAGAGAGCAAAATGCCATTACCTCGCCAGCCACCTCTCTCCGCGGCAGTATCCAGCCCCGGAAAACCTTCGGCCAGTGCTGGGGCCGGGGCTCAGGTCTCGGCCTCCAGCCTTCTGGCTGAGGCATCTGGGTGTGCCCCATAAAAGTGCTAGTGTTATCTTACGGGCTTGCACGTGTGCAGCCCAGAGCAGCTCTGGCCCTGCACAAGGCCAAGGCCGTCCCCCTCCCGTCGCCGTGAAGTTTGGGGTAAACAGAGACAGGTGTGTTCTCTTCCAGGTTGACACCTGGCATTGTTGAGTGTCGAGGCCCTGGGTGGGGTGGGGGTGGGGTTGCTAGGAAGGGCCATTAGCATGGAGTATCCTGCGGTTCTGATGTAGAGGGCGCGATCTGCCAGGATGGCTAGCAGTGCAGGGTGTCACTCCCACCTCGGTGTGTATATAGAAGCACTCGGGTGCAGTGATGGAGGGAGTTGCCGCCACTCTTAGGAGTCAGCTAGGACCCACAAACACACATGTGCACACACATGCAGTCTCCCATTGTCACACACAGATGGCCTTTGTCACTGATTTTTTCAAAGTTTATGTAGGCTTCAAATTCTAAAGGTTTCTGTGTTGCTTCAGCATTTTAGGAAAAGATGAGAGAGAGAGAGAGGAGAGAGAGAGAGAGAGTGGGGGGGAGAGAGTGGGGGAGAGAGAGAGGGGCAGAGGCAGGCAGGAGAGAGAGCGCGAGATGAAATTGAGACATGGAAGAATTTATTGCCCAGAAAATTCCATTCTGCTATCTGATTCAAAAAGTCCAGTCCCCCCAGCTTCGGAAAATCTATTTTCCACATTTTAATACCCTGCAGAACAGTCCTCATAACTCATCCGAGTGTGTTAAGCACAGTTTTATTAGATCTGAAACAAATTTTGGTGGGGAGATACTATAGGTCATTAACCATGGAGTAATTTTATCCTTGTTTCCCTAATGATGCCATAATGGCGAGCGAATTTCTTAACTAAAGACCAAAGAACATTTTGAAGGTCAGTTTCATCTGTGAGCTCCTTCAAGCGCTTCTCAGAGAAGATTGGAAAACTCGCCGATTTTTTGAAGAGTCATTAATAATGTGAAAGCTGAAAGCACCCTCCATTTGCGTTCCTGCTTTTTACCTTTTAATTTTATATCGTCCCCGCTCAGAGCCCCGCTCCCACTCCTTCACCCTCCTCTGGACCTCCCGCCCGCCTACCCACCCCACGCTGAAAACACGGCTGCCCGGTGCCAAGTACCAGGCTGGCTGTGAGGGGACAGAGGGGCTGCAGGGATGGAGGCAGAAGAGCTAGAGAGGTCAGAGACACCCCACTGAGATGGGGGTCTGTGCTGTGTTCCCAGAGCGGGTGCCTTGTGTGAGGGTATTGTTATACATGTGCATGTATGTGTGTGCAAATATGCAGTGTAGGGACACATGCATGCTGGGGACCAGTGGGGACTTAGTTTCTATAGGTGAGTGCCCCCTGTTGGAGGCAGGCTGGGAAAGGTGTCTGGAAACCAACACTGGGTTGGTCCAGGGGCCTGGGCAGTGGGTCTGTTGGCAGGGGCTAAGTCTCCCAGTGGGGATGGACACACGTGAAGTGCTTGAGACGATTTATAGCATGTGTTTGTGCACGAACAGGTATGTCCTGAGAATAGTGAGGTCATCAAGGCAAGAGCCCCAAGGCCCCTTACCACTAGAAAATACATAGACACTAAAGACAGTGACCATTCATTGTCTGGCCAGCCCTCACTCCTTGATCCGCTCATCCCCTTGTTCCCCAAGTCTGGAATCCCCATTCACTCACTTTATCACCTCTTGACCCCCAACCCCTAACTCCTTGGACCCCTCTAGCTGTATCCCCCCAAATCCCCGTCACCCAACCTCCTCACACATCCCATGGCTGTCACTGTGGGGTGCCCCACCAGGAGCATAGGTGGGACAGCACTTCTGTGTGTGCGAGTTTGGGGAGGAGGGGGCAGTGTAGTGACACTCCACGCTCCCAGATGTGGTGGCAGCGATAATTCCAATTTTATGCCTTTGTTATGGCTTTAATCACTTTCTTTATGCGTTTTGTTCCAGCGATCAGGGAGAGACACCTGATAGGCAAAGAGGATACCAGGGGAACCATTTTTATTTGGAATGTGGTGAGAAGTCTAATTAGAATCTGAATTCTGCTGAGCCTTGAAATGGCCAGCACTTTATCCTGATCGCCTTAGATATTGTTTCGAGTCAATCATCTGTCATGGTGCGGCAGGAGAGCCTCTCCCTTCGCGCCACCCTCCCTCCTGCTGCAGGCCCGCCGGCAGGCCAGGCCGGGACCCTGCAGGGAGGGAGGCGCAGGCCCCAAGCCTCACAGGGGTGTGTGTGTGCCTCCTCCTGGGGGGGCTGTTTTGTATGGCTCACCCTTCCTTGTTAAGGTCCGTCTTCACTGGGATGCTGAGTTTGACATCATGGGAGGAAGGGGGGCTGCAGGAAGAGGGTGCTGAGGTGCCTAGGTTGGAATTAGGAAATACTGGGGTGAGGCCAAGCTAGTCTGGGGCACCTCCTTAGTGCTCCCAGCACTGTGACCATCCTACCCCTCTGTCAGTGGCCACAGGGACTCTCATTTCTTTACTTTCCTCCAGACAAACTGTGTCTCTCCTACCTGCTGACCCACTGCCAGCCCCTCCCTGGCCCGGCCTTTCCCACACATTCCGCTCTGGTCCTCTCCTCTGACTTCCTTCACTCCAGTCCCGCTGCCAGAATGCTGCTCCTGTTTGTTCTTCTTGTTTAGGGCTTCTGCCATCTGTCAAGTCCCCAGACTGGTTCTACTTCCTCCAGAAAGCCTTCCCGGACTACCTGAAACCACAATGAGCGAGATCCCTGAGAAATGGACAGTCACTGCATAAGCCCCATCCTGTGACGACCGTGCCAACTGTAGGGACTCACTCCAAACAATCCCTGCTCCATTTATCACTTTCCTGCTTTTAAATATCTAGTTTCCAATTGTCCCCTCTCTTTTTCTTTAACTATGTGTGTGTGTGTGCGCATGTGCGTGTGCATGTGTGTATGTGTGTATCTATATGTCCTGAATCCTATCAGACTCCCTTTGAGTAAGGCAAAATGTGAAGTAGAAATAAATATTCCTCTTAGGGACCGTTCCGTCTCCCCGACCAGACTGTGGGCTCCCCGGTCTGCCCGCTTCCTCCCTGGCTCGTGCCTTTCCCACCAATTGTGAGCACACAGGACCAGGCGTCCAGCGGGGAGCTGCACTGTCATCTCCAAAAGTCACAGGTCCACTGAGACTCTGCTTCCTGCTTCCTCTCACCTCCCCGAAAACATACCATTGTTGGGGGATCATTAACATCCAAAGTAAGTGCTGTTTCTGGTAGGAAGGGGAAGACCCTACTCTCTGAACATCGCCATGGGAGACAGCCTGAATGGCTGGTGACTCCTTGGAGGATCAGAAATCCACATATGGTCAATGTGGTACGTTTTAGATGTTTGGAGTCCTCAACTCTCTAGCCAGTTGGTATGCCCCATAAAGCAGTGTCCTCTCCGAGGGTCAGTGTCACCATGAGCCTCTCGGATGGTCACTGCCCTTTAGAGATTGTCTGTGCAGTGAAGGTGCCTTATGGATGGGCCAAGGGACAGGGTAGCCAGACATACCCAGGGAGAAATACAAACTCAGAGGGTCCCCAGAACACCCTCTCCACCAGCTCACCTCCCCATCCCCATCTGGACCCAGCTCTGACTGCACCCCAGACTCACTTTGTTCCTACATGGCCTCTTGCCCTGCTTCCAACCTGCGCTCTGGGTGGAGAGGGGGGACAGCACTAACCATGGTCTACAAATCACGGGGCTTGTGGCCAGAAACTGGGGGCAGTTCTCCAGAGTGCTTTGCCAGCCCTCTCATCCTTTCTCCCTCCCAGCAGCCCCTACCCAGAGGCATGGCTGCACTGGTGTCACATTGAGGGACGAAGAGTGAAGAGAGGAGGGAGACAGGAGGAAGGGAATTTAGAATTGGGGTGTGTGTCTTATTTTTAGGGGAAGGCAAGACAGTGAGTGGCTGGAGTGACTTTTGACAAGCTTCCTAAAGGACAATTGCAATCTGCCATTAACATCTACATATAAATTAATATATCAGATGGTGTGTGTGTGTGTGTGTGTGTGTGCGCGCGCGCGCGCATATGTATGCATGTGTGATGGGGGGTCTGTAGGTGAGAGTCTCAGGCCCCATCAGTAAGAAGCAGGACCCAGGCACACTTGGTTTGCCTGAGCCGAAGGGAGGGAGCGTGGGAGCGGGAGGCTGACTCACTCTCCAGCTGCTGTTCCCCACCTGCAGAGGAGAGGGCTGAGGACTGAGCTCCTGGCCCAGGGAGCTCATACGCTGGGTGGGGGCAGTGGTAGGAGGACAGAGACCCCCGAAGCTGGGGAAGGCCTGGCCCCTTCCTCTCTCAGACACCCTCCAGGCCCTGTCCTCTCTCTGTACCCAGAGCTCGGCTGCAGCAGGGGTAGATGAAAAGGAGGAGAAAAGAAACTGTTGGATAAAAAGAAATTTGAAAAAAAAAAAAAAAAGTAAGTGAAATATTCAAACTGGAAAGTGATATTATAGAAACTGCAGCCCACGGCTCAGTGCATTCAAATTTATTCAAACTCGGCGCCTGACAGTGATGAATGCGGCAGCTTTTCCCACAATATGGAGAAGGCGCGGGGGCATTTAGGACTGTGGGTTCCCTCCGGGAGGGTGGGGGCCCACACCGCCACCCGTGCCTTGCTCCTCCTAAATGGGAAGCATAGTTCTGGGTCCTGCCCCCTCTATTCTCGCAAACGCCAGCTACTTCCTGTAACCCACAGTCCTGGGGGTCGTGGGGGTCCCGGGGGACCTGGGCACCACCCGCTCAACGGTATGGCCAAGACAGAGGTAGCAAGCTTTGAGCCAGCAGGATCGCCAATGCCAAAGAAGAGGATGGCTAGACTTGTCCACGGGCGGACTGGACAGGGCTGTCAGCTGCCTCAGAAAGAGCACAGTGGTATAGTTTGAGACCAAATAAACAGCGTGAACCCAACGAGCCCCCAAACGTGCTGGGATCTGAGCATCTTGGGATCCCAAGTCAGGGGACAGTCAGCCTCATGGTTCCCCACTTTCCTCCCAGGCCATGCTGGCAGCCACCCCACCCAGGAGAGGGACCAAAGAAAGCCCTCTGGGGAAACCTCAAGTCTGGGGGCCTTGTCTGAGCAGCGGGAACCTGACAGTGTTACTGAATGCTGTGCCCTGGAGTGTCCCCTGCCCCCAGAAGTACCTTCCCATCTCCACTCCAACACTTTTCCATGACCTCCTGTCCAATCTCTTGACCATGAGGATCCACGTCTGACTCCAGGCCCACCCATCCACAGGGGACCCTTGGAATGCTGGCCACTCTGGAAAACGCCCTGGTCTCTTGTCTCCCTGGCTTATTACACTCTCCCACTTTGCCCACACCTCTAGCACACCTTTATCTCTTCTGCTTCTTACAACTCCCCCCAACGTGGCTACTGTGCAAGACTCAAACTTCAGCCCGGCCCTCTCTGTCCTCCCATTTCTCAGAAGACCTCACCTACTCAGGCCTTTTAGCTAATATCTACCTGCAGGCGATGAAAATGCTGACCTCTGATTCCAAGCTTCTCTTGAAATCCAAGCCCCGCCTGACCTGTGGTGGTGCTGTGGATGGAGCGTTGGCCTGGAATGCTGATGTCACCAGTTCGAAGCCCTGCACTTGTCTGGTTGAGGCACATATGGGAGTTGATGCTTCCTGCTCCACCCCCCTTTCTCTCTCTCTCTCTCTCTCTCTCACTCACTCACTTACCCCCACTCTCTCTCCTCTCTAAAATGAATTTAAAAAAAAGAAAGAAATTGAAGCCCCGATTCAGGCAGTACAAGGCTAATGTGTTGTACGTCTCTTAAAGCCAGAGACGAGAGATTCCCTACTTTATAAATAGCCCTGTTTGTCACCTACTCACTTACCCTCCCAGAAACTTCGGACCCTCTCGCTCTTCACTCATTCTCATCTCTACTTTCAATCAGTTTACAAATTCAGATACTTCCTCGTGTCTTTTGCACCCACTTTTCCCTCACAATCACCACTCACCTCAGGAGTGTCCCTATCACAGCTTTCCTGAATCTCTTCAATTCAACAAACCATTATTAAGCGACCACCATGCACCAGTCACCAGATAAGACACCTTCCTCCAAGGGGGAATGGGAACACTGTGCCTTTAAGTTCTGCATCTCCAGTGGTTCTGTGCTCTGCTGCCAGATTAATTTTCCTGAAGCACAACTCTGATCATGTCACTCTGCTGCTCCAAAGCCCTCAATGGCTCCCCATTTCCTACTAAATAAAGTACAGACTCCTTATTCTGATGTTTACAGCCCTTTGTAATCTGGCCTCTTTCTCAAGCCTTCCCTTTACTGTCCTTCACACTCATATTTGCCAGCCAGCCCGGACCGAGCGGTTCCCCTGCACACTCCCCACCTAGCAACGTCCCACCTCTGTGCACTGGCTCATGCTCATCCTCCTTCTGACACAGCATCACCCTCCAATGCCCCAGCTCACCTCTGCCCGTCACTATTCTACACCTCTGCAAGACTTGATTCAAGTAAAGCCATCTTCTGAATAGTCCTTGTAAAATGTTTAGCAAGGTGCCTGCTAGCTGGTATTACTATCTCCAAGACCTCCAGAAGTGGTTTCTCTTCCCTGTGAACCTTCCAGTCCTCTCTATAGCTTTCCTGGCTCCTCTCACAGTAAAGATACTATTATTACTAATATGTTTGCTCTAAAGCCGTCCTGAACTTCTTGAGAGCCAGAACTAACAATGTTTATTTGTGTTCCCCTCGGTCAGCCACTAGCCCAGGAGACTCAATACGCACTTGTTGAATAAATGAAGGAATGCGTGAACAAATGAGCCGATGCAGCAGAACTGGCTAGGACATGGCCGTGACAGCCCTTTGTGATCTGGCCCTTTGGCTCTTCTGAGGCTCCTGTTCTGGAGAGTGATCACCTAGGAGTTCCCTGTCATTACTCCTGGCCCTCCTGACATGTGTCCAGGTAAGCTGGGATGCACGTGTGCAGGCTATATATGACAGGTGTGTCATCCCCCCAGAGTGAGAGGGGAGTGTGGCAGAGTTCAGCCTGCCCGGCTCATCAATCAAAGGGCCCTTACTGACAGGTCCCGAGAGTTGGCTCTGGGCTTTGGTGGGGCTGGGGGCTATAACTGGGGGATGAGAGCAGCCCCCTGGGGCTCACAGCCTAGCTACTCCTTCACTCCTCCTATGGCTCTCAGACCACAGGAACTCACCAGAGACTAAAGGCAGGAATGGGCACGTTAATGGGTGGACGAGCCCCTTCCTCCAAGCTGCCCTGAAGTATTACTTAATCCAGAAGTGGCTCTTTTACCCGTGTGGTGTCGATCTTACCGCCCCGTCCAGACTAGAGCTCCCCGGGAGGTCTGCTGCTTTCTGCAGAGCCCCCTACAGAGTCCAGAACCACACTGCTTAAAGCTGCTGATTGACTCAGTGGACGGATGCCATTAATAGGTGACAGATAAAGAGTAAATGAGCAACTAACTGAACACATAATGAACAACGTGCTGGGCAGATTGGCACAAATCACAGCAGTCGGCATTTACTGAGCATCTACTATGTGCTGGGCACTGTGCTGAGTCTTCCACCCGCACTGACTCGGTTAACCTTGCCCGGGGCACGGGAACTATTATGAGCCTATTGAGGAAGAGGAATCGGGGCTCAGGGGAGTGCAATAGCTTGAGTGAGAACACCCAGGTTATCAGTGACAAAAGCTTGCTTCCCTGCCCTAAACTCTCACTACCCTTGGTGAGCTCCTGGCCAGGGTCATCTCTGCTCCACACACTGCCAGGACTCTGGGGAGTGGGCCCCATGGAGGCAGATTAAGCGGAGTCCTGGGGAGGAGGTCCACAAATGGGGGTTAGTATTGTGAGGTCTCTGTCTTTTCACATGCACTGAGGGGGACTTCTGGGCTCTGGGTTGACTCCTTCCTTCCATCCTTCTTGGGGACAAGGCAGAGTTCAGAAAAGGCGCAGCTGAGGAGCCTGTTTCTCCTAAGGGGGGTCTTCCCAGCCCTCCCTTCACCCCTCTTCCATTTGAAAAGGCAGTAACAGCATCTCCAGAAGGGTCCCCACGCTGGGGGGCGCCCTGTCCCTTCCGCCCCCTGCCCCCCTGCCCCCTCCTGGCGAGCCCCTCCGGGCCAGGCCAGATACAAACAAGCGCGCTAAACTCCGAGAGATTTACAGCGGGCGGCTGGGCTCGGCCCCCGGCCGCCGGTGAGATATCTCCAAACAGCGCACTAACCACTTTCCATTTTATACCTCACCAGCTTTATAGCATCTTAAGGATTTCTGTGCACGGCTGGCTTCCCGCCCAGGGAAAAAACCCAGCCTTGTAAATAAATACTAAATATATATGAACAGAGACGACAGCGAGAGAAGGGGAGGGGGGTGCCGCAGGCTTGGGGTGGGGGTGGCAGCCCAGTGCCGGCCACCGGTGGGGAGGAGGGGGCAGGGATACACGGGGCGGGGCGGGGCGGGGGTGGGGTGGGGTGTCCGTGACAAAGACGACAGGGAGAAAGCAGTTGTCAAGAGGAGTGAGGGAAACTGAGAGCACCAGAAATGGAGGCAGAAACAGAAGGATGGAGGCTGGATTGAGGTTCTCCACACAGAACCTGTCTCCAGTCAGTGTGTGTGCATGTGCATGTGTGTGCGTGTGTGCGTGTGCGTGTGTGTGTGTGTGTGTGTGTAAGAAGAACTGGCTTGAAGCTTGAGGAGACAGTGAAGCATCTCCCAGCCTCCCCTCCCCTACTCCCCGCTATTCCTGAGGGGACCCAGGGATGGGCTCCCCCTGCTGTGCACACGTGATATTTGTAAGTGGGGTGTGTGTGATGGGTATGTCGCAAGGTGCTCCAAAGAGAGTTTATGTTTGTGTGTGTAAAGGCAGATGTGTGCAGGTGTGTGTTGGGTGTTGGGTGTGGGTAGGACTGTGCCAGGTGAGTATGGGGTGGGCATGTGGGCAGAACGTCTGTGATGTGGCTGAGGTGTGTGTATAGGTCAGGGTGCATGGGGTCGTGAGGAGACAAGTGAGGTCTGAGACCGTGTGCAGCTTTGGGACTGGGCTGTGGAGGACTGAGCAAGCCTGTGGGAGCAGAGGCGTTGGTGTGTCTAGAGGCTGGGTGGGTGAGCCACGGGGGGCCTCCAAAGGAGCGCATGTTGGATCTGAAGGCAAGTGCCTGTTGGTGAGGTGGGGCCTTTCAGGGGTGGGTTTTGAGGTGCTACCAGATGGTCATGCTACCTCCTCTCTACACACCCCTATACCCCTGAGTCATTCTAGAAGCTCTGGGACTTTCTCTAGAATGGCTACAGGGGAGAGGGTCCCCTGTGCTGACTGAAGCCCTCATATTACCCCAGCCCCCTGCTCAGAGGTCTCTGGGCAGAAGCCACAGTCAAATCGGGGGGCAGGAGGGGCCATACTTCTCCTTCTCATGGGACCCAGCCATCCCTTTTTGTTCCCCCCTTGTCTTCGATATTAAGTATTCAAACCTCATTTACATCCTTATTTTTCAATTTGCTGCCACAGTAGTTTAATTTATTCGATATAATTTCTTTTTCTGAGGGGACATTAATCATTGCCCTGTGCTTTTGGGCGCCTGTGGGATCTCTGCGTGTGTATGTGTGTGTGTGTGAATGCGTCTGTGGGGGGTGCTGTATCTTTGAGTGTGTATCTACCTCCATGTGTACCTGTGCCTGTGAATACTTGTGTCTGTGTGAGGTGCAAGTTTGTCCGGTATGTGAGTATGTGAGTAGGTGTGTGAGTGGCTCTTTGAGAGAGGGGTTTATGAATGTGAGAGAGTCGGGGTTGGTGAGTAGGTGTAGGAGGGTGATGTGAGTGTGCTAGATTGATCAGGTCTTCTCCAAAACCCTTCTGGACTTCCCCAGAATGTCAGCGAGGAGGAGAAGTGGGAAGAGTACTCGGGAGACAGGAGACCTGGGTCGCGGCAGCTCTGGGTTTTCTCAAGCTAGACAGCTGGGTTCAGGGACTCCCCCGCCCTCTTCCACCCTCATGGTGGGTTCTTCCATTACCCTTGCCAGTTTTCCTTCCTGAGAGTATGCCCTGAAAAGCAGCTGAAAATGTTCTAGAATCCATCGTTTCTCAAGAAAGAGAGAAACCGAGAGAAGTAGAGAAAGACAGAGAGATAGAGAAAGGTAGAGAGAGGAGAGCAGGGGATAGGCCATGGCGAGGGAAGGAAAAGAGGGGGAAACAGACACGGAACACTGGAGGCAGGAGCAGGAGAGGGGGTAAGCGAGCAAGCCTCTGCGTTGCAGCCCATAAAGTCCCTGGAATGGGAGGAAGGGGCGAGAGTCTCTGGCACAGCGCAGCCTGTCATGGCTCAGTGCAGAGTGAGGGGGGACAGAGGGCTCGGGCCCCAGGAGCTGAGCTGAGTGAAGTGGCTTGGGGGAGGCTTGTTGGAGAGAAGAGGCGAGGGGAAGGGGGAAGGAGGGAGAGAGAAAACCCCTCCAAGGATATAATTCAGGGTATGACTCCAGGAACGTTTCCGGGGAAGTTCTTGGGATTAGAGGGAGGAAGCTCTCCAGCGCCAGCCCCGCCCCCACTCTCCTCAGTGCATCTGGGCAAACCTATGCCTTCTTGAGACCCTCCTTTTGGTCCCCCACCCCAGAAACCCCCCATTTTTCCTCTGTGACACATTCATGGAGTCTCCTTTCTCCCCATTGGTGGGCCTTGGGGAATATGGGCCAGGAATTGGTAGCAAGGCCCACTGTTGACTAGGCGCTGTGCTGGGATCAGACCTGTGACATCCCACTTAATCTTTAGAATGATTCCTTGTACTTCCTAGGGGGGTAAGGAGAGGCCAAGCTTGCCCAAAGTCATGGGGAAGTGCAGAGCTAGGACGTAAGTCACATCTTCCTGAGCCCACATGCTGAAATGTCCCCACTGCTCTCTTCTGCCTTCTGAGTCATGCGCACCACAGCCCTCCTGTCCTTGCCACCACACAGGTGTAACGCACACACAAAACGAAATCTCAGACCCGAGCCTGACCAGGCGGTGGCGCAGTGGATATAGCGTTAGACTGGGATACAGAGGACCCAGGTTCAAAACCTCGAGGTCACAGGCTCATCTGGTTTGAGCAAAGCTCACCAGCTTGGACCCAAGGTCACTGGCTTGAGCAAGGGATCACTCAGTCTGCTGTAGCCCCACAGTCAAGGCACATATGAGAAAGCAATCAATGAACAACTAAGGTGTCACAACAAAGAATTGATGCTTCTCATTTCTCTCCCTTTCTGTCTGTCTGTCCCTATTTGTCCCTCTCTCTCTCTCTCTCTGTCCCTGTCTCTCTCTCTCTCTCTCTCTCTCTCTCTCTCTCTCTCTCTCTCACACACACACACACACACACACACACACACACACACAATCGAAGACCCGAGGCTAAGCGGGAAGGACTTTTGGGGTGGAAGTCAGGAGGCAGGAGGGAGTGGGGAGAGCCTACCGTAGCTGTTCTCACCCCCAGCTGTGAGGACTTTGAGGCCCAGGATGTGAATGCCTGGGGCTCCTTTGGACCCTGTCTCCCACTCACCCAGGATTCAGAGGTCGGCTAAGGACCCCTTCTGGAAGGTGGAAGCCAAATACATTCAGGCTCAAGATGGGTTGGCTCTGCCCAGGGCCTTGGTTCCTGCTCCCCTGACCGGGAGCCTAGTCAAGCCCAGTTTCAAACAGCTATGACTTGCCCAGTTTAGCCTCATCCAAACAGTGGTTGGAAGCCCAGGGTTCTTTCTCTGAAATTCTGAAAAAGAAGCTGAAATTGGAAGTCCTGATACCTCAGCACCGGAGTCTCCAAAACACCTGACTATCTGAGGTCTACAGCTTTAAATATTCTACTACCAAATATCTGCGAAACTGAATGGCTCCCGATATCCACGCATTTGAGTGCATAAGTCACGGAGCACCTAGGGCTGATTGAGTGTCCACAGTTGGAAATCTGAGATGGAAGGGAGCCTGCATCTTTCCAGCATCGATTCATCAGTCCCCTCCCCCCATCTTCCAAGCTCCCTCCTGAGTCCCTTCAACTGGTCCCACCAGAGAGGTCACTCTGCCCTCCTTACCCTCCATGAGCCTGGCTTGGTAATGTCATCGTACCCAGACGCCCAGCACTGACGTGTCATGCAGGGACCATCACCCACTCAGGTCAGCGGTAACCTGGGTGATCGCAACAGGGGGTTGCTGGGCACGAGGGGCGGGGGCAAGGGGACAGGCCTGGGGCCAAGGAGAAGGTAGCATGTTCATTTGAATAATGGGCAAAATCAAATTAATTCTACATTAAATAGTTGTGAATAAAGGGTTGAAGTCAGCAGTTTCAAACTTGTTTTCCTTAATTACTTTCCGTGTTTAATGTCATTAAGAAGATTAAAAATTCATTAACAAGAGTACTAAAGTGGCAAATCAGGAAAGCGATCACTCCAGGTTAGAAACTCCACTGAGGCCGCACAGTGAGCCTTCTGCAGGGGAACATGGGTGGGGGCCGGAGAGAGCTGGGGACAGACACACTCACACACTCACACACTGATACACAGCAACGACAGAAACACAGCGTCCATCACAAGGGTGGGCGTGCACATCGCACACGCTTAGACACGCACTCATCACAGCCGGGACTCCGGCGAGGTGGGAGACGGTGTGTTTGGGTCTGCAGCTCCCCGGGCTCCGGACTTGGGAAGAAACCCCTCTTCTAAGAAGGAGAAATAGCCCTGGCCGGTTGGCTCAGCGGTAGAGCATCGGCCTGGCATGTGAGGGACCTGGGTTCGATTCCCGGCCAGGGCGCATAGGAGAAGCGCCCATTTGCTTCTCCACCCCCCCCCTCTCCTTCCTCTCTGTCTCTCTCTTCCCCTCCCGCAGCCAAGGCTCCATTGGAGCAAAGATGGCCCGGGCGCTGGGGATGGCTCCTTGGCCTCTGCCCCAGGCGCTAGAGTGGCTCTGGTCGCGGCAGAGCGACGCCCCGGAGGGGCAGAGCATCGCCTTCTGGTGGGCAGAGCGTCGCCCCTGGTGGGCATGCCGGGTGGATCCCGGTCGGGCGCATGCGGGAGTCTGTCTGACTGTCTCTCCCCTTTTCCAGCTTCAGAAAAAAAAAAAAAAGAAAAAAAAAGAAGGAGAAATAAACATACAACTTCTGTGACAGACAATATATGGCCTTAGGAATCCATGTCAGCCCAGAGGTCTCCGAACTCACTTTCTTGTCTCCTGGTCATCTCTCTGTCCCTCCCTGTCTCCTCTCCCCTCCCCTCCCACGCTAAAGGGCTCTCTCAGGGCAAACCTGATCAGTTTTCCTGAGAGGAGCTGCTGTCTTTGAGGCTTAATTATCCTGGAAAAGTATCCCTTTTGTCTCTTTGGCTTGTGGGAGGGTGGGGGTGACTGAAGGGTGGGGAGGGGTCATGTTTCCTCTAGGGAAAGACAGCAGGAACACAAAAGGTAACCTGGTCAGAGAGGGGAAGGCTGAAACAGCTGAAGAAATGGGACCCAAGTGTCCTGGTGTTCAGACTAGACTCCGATGCCCAACCCCCATCTCTAACACCTTAGCTCCTTGCCCTGCCTTCCTTCCCCTTCTCATTGCTGACCTCTTTCCTCCCAGATTCCAGTCTTTACTCCCTTTCACCGTGAAAGGATGCTCCCTGATTCAGAACATTCTTCCGCATGGCCATATGATCTCTCCAACTGCATTTTTGTCTTATTCTCTAGGCCCCGAAATCAGGAACAGGTCCCTGCAGGACCAGTCACCTTGAGAACATCTGTGTCTTTGTGGCTATAGTATGTGTCTGGGTGGCTGTGTTGGGGAGTGTGTGTGTATATCCAAGTGTCTGTGTGTGTCTGGCTGTGTGAGAAGAACCATTAAGTTCAGCTTGGGAACACCAAGTTAATCATAAACAAGCGTAACCGGATAAGCCTGTGAGATTCCATTAGAACGAGCCCTTTCACTGTATAGGTGGAAAAGCCAATCTCAAAGATGAAGTTCCGCTCCTAGGAATAAACTCAAGAGAAATATAAACATAGGTCCATGCAAAAACTTGTATAAGAATACTCATCGCGATATTATTCTTAATGCAAAAAAGTGGAAACAACCCAGTTGTCCGTCAACAGACGAATACATAAATAAAGTGCGGCTTATCCACACAATGGAATATTATTTGGCTATAGAACAGAATGACGTACTGATTTATGCTGCAACATGGACGAATATAAGAAACATTATGCTGAGTTAAAGAAGCCAGTCACACAAACCATGCACTGTGTGATTCCTTTTCTATAAAATGTACAGAATAAGCAAATATACAGAGAAAAGTAATAGATTAGTGATTGCTTAGGGCTGGTGGGTAGGGGATGTTGGGGAAAGAGGAGTGACTGGTAATGGCTGTAGGATTTTGGAGGATGATCCAAAGATTCTAAACCGTCTTATGGTGAATATACTACCTGGTGAATATACTACACACCACTGACTTGTACACTGTAAGTAGATGAATTAAATGGTATGTGAATGACATCTCAATGAAGCTGTTATTTATTTTTTTTAATGAGGTGTCTTGCTCAAGGTCTTCCAGCAAATGAGAAGTGGCGCTGGTACCAGAGCTTGGTCTCTTGATTTGAAGCTCAGTGACCCTTCCACAGCCTTTCAATGCCTCGCAAGTCTGGCTATGGAGACTTGAAGGCAGGTGGGGAGGTGTCCACATAGCATCCCGGCTTTTCAGTAGGGTGGCCAAGTCTCTTACTGTGACAGTGTGTCTCGTTATATGTGTGTACACGTGGATCTGTGGTCTCCAAACAAGTGTGTCTCTGCGATCCTATTATCTGCCCACGGGTCTCTCTATGCTGAGTACTGTCTGTGCCCAGGCGCCTCTGCTCACTGGCAGGGTTTCTGGGTTTACCTGAGCTCCTAAGTGTGTGTGCATGCCCACGTCTCTGAATGTCAGTGCGCATGTCTGGGTCCGTGAGGCAATGGGACTTCAGGGGAGTCTGTGCTCACGTGCTCCTGCGTGCCTGTGTTTCTGCCCATGTAATGTCTCAGTGGGTGACCCTGAGTCTCTTAATGTGTCAGCCTGGGTATAAACCTGGGTTTATGTGCCTTCCCCTCTGGGTCTCTGCCTGCAGTCTGTGGCATTGTGCCTCTGCCCATGTCAGTCTGTATGTTTATGTTCTGGTGTCCACACAGGTCCGTCTGTGGGAGCCCGCATCTATGCGGCAGGGCCCATGGGCCTGTACATCTGAGTCTGTGTGTCTGAACCCCTCCTCCAGGCACCAGCCCCAGAAGGCGCCTGCCTCCCCACCCCCGTCTCTGACAGCCACAGAGAGCAGAGAGCAAGTCACAGTAAATTCATGGCTGCCCGGCTGGGAAACAGGCGGCTGCAATGGAAAGGAAGCATGGATTTGCATATTGAATTAAAATTAAGAGCTAATTATGCAAATAAATTATGACATTTGGCAGGAGAATTTGCTTCAAGATCATTTATTACGTTCTTTTTATAACAGTGTGAGCATTTAACGGTCAAAGACAATATTTTAAGGGAAAATTAATGCAAGATTATTAACCTAAAAACAATTCCACGTTAATGAGATGGCGAGCCGGTCCCCCCACACACCTGGGCAGGTCTATGCGTAGGCTGGGAAGCCTTTCCCTCCTCCCTTCCTTCTCCCCCGGTCTGGAGATGGAGCCTGGGTAGGGAGAGGGAGCCTTGGGGTTTGGATCTTCTTTGACCTTTGATCTTTGATCTTTGATCTTTGATCTTTGATCTTTGATCGGGTGTCTGCTAAGTGGAGGCTCCCACCTGAGCTCGGATCCCTAGGCTGAGTTCAAAGGCCATGCAGACCACTGAGCCTCACGCCCAGACACCCCTAGGCTGATGGTGAAAAGCACAGTCCTGGCCTTGCGGTCTCCATTCTAAGGAGGAAGATAAACTGCTACCTAGAAATAACTCTGTAAATACCAGCTGGGATGGGACCTGGAAAGTAGGGTTTAAACAGGCTAGCAGTGCCCCCCCCCCGGGTGACAGCTTTCATCTCCCCCCTCCTCTTCCTGGGCAGTGAAACCCAGATTCCCTGGTGACCACCCCTCCCCCCAGCTCTGGTGCTTGAGAGTGTTGACTTCTACAACCTCTGGGTCCCATTTCCCCCATAACTTTCATGTCAGCCTAGTTTTCTCATCTGAGACTGGCAAGGAAAGGGGAGCTTTAATCCACTTTCTCTGGGATCCCCCCTACCTATCCTAGATCAAGTGGCGAGTGAGCCCCAAAGAAAGTGGTGGGTGACGTCCTCCATGGGCTGATTTTTCTCTCTCCCTGCATGCCTGGAGGTGAGGGGCTCCTGCTCTACCCGACCCCTGGGCTAGCTCTGTGGTGTGCAGACTCTTCCAGGGCAGACATTGGTCTGTAGCGCGGGCTCGTGGAAGGGAGCCCAAGACCTCCCGAAGAACTGCCCTGCTGGGTGGAAGCCTTGGGTTTCCAGGAGGCCCCTGCTCTGACCATACATGCTCCCTGGGAGACATGATGCTGTTACCTGTCATCACTTGGTGCCAGCGCTGGCTTCTTACCGGAAAGGCATGGGGAGGGACAGCTGTTCTCATGCTACATTCCACCTCCAGGCCCAGCATTGTATCTGAGTTGTGCAAGACTCCTGCCAGGCAGGGGCCGAGTACCAGCGGGGCAGAGCGGGCTGGCAGACAGGACTACGGCTTTAGACTTAGTAGACCCATCAACCCAGGAGTCCTGAGGTCACATTGTCTCCTTGCCCTTTGGTGGCAAGTCCCTTCCCCACTGCCCTCCAGATCTACTCCCCTCCTCTCCACCCTGCTCTGTGCCTGGGAGGCTGACAGGCGCAGTCTGCATCAGCTGGCTCCGTTGGGTCCGACCAATAAGAGCAGAGGGTCGGGGTGTTTCTGTCCTCAGCCCCTTCCAGTCCAGGTTGCTGTGGCCTGGCTGCATTTCCCCACCAAAGGCCACAGCTCTCCGCACCTCTCCACACAGATGTGTCTCCTGTTCTGGTCATTTGTCTCCATCCATTTTTATCCCTTTCAGACCTAGGTTGGTCATGGCTTCCCGCTGGTACTAATGCCAGGATACTACATCACCATTTGTACTTTTCCTAATCTTTGGCCACACCTTTGTAAATAGTTGTTTTTCTAAACTCTCCTCAGATGACCCAACAGAATATGTCATATATTTCTGGTCAAAACTCTGGCTGGTCCATTCCCAGAGGACTTCAATTTCCACATCTGGAAAATGGGGGTGGTTATAGACAGCGGACATGTTATTAGTGCGCATCCAGTGAGAGTATGTGTATCAAGGCACTTCATAATTTACAGATCACCAATCAAAATGCTTGTTTCCCGGTAGAAACGAGACCAGGAATTAGGTTGATGTTGAAGCCATCTCTGGTATTGGGATTAAGTTGGACCTCGGATAAGTCACTTTCCCTCTCGGCCTGGTTTCCCATTGATAACGTGCAGGGCTGAACTCTTAATTTTTAGGTCAGTTGTAGAAAGTGATGATTCTATGTTCATTTTTCTATTGAGGAAATAAAGATCAGGTGACGTTCCCAAGGCCACAGAGCTGGTTTATGGCCACCAGCTGGAGAGTCTCTATGGGGCAAAGGAGCCTGGGTAAAGCCCCGCTGTTGGGCCTTAAAGACCCAGGGGAACAGACAGACCTGGCAGGGGTGTCTGGGGCTGGAGGTCTGCCCCCGAGTTTCAGTGGCTCCTGCTGCCTGGGCAGGGTGGACCATCCCTTGGAGAGAGAGGGTGGGATTATTAATAACAATGCTAATAAGAGAGAGAAAACAAAGCCAGCATGGCCTGAGCATTTTTTAAATAAAGAAATTTCCCTCATCTCGTAGTTAATTTAAAAGGTTTATTTCTTGAAATGAATCCTCTTCATCAAACCCCCCGATCCTTGAAGATCGGAGGCGACTGTGAGTGCTGGTAATGAATTGATTTGTAACATGAGCGACACAGCGCCCTCCCACCCATGCCCACTGTGGGCCCTTAATCTGCGGTGTTTAAGGGAAAATGAGCTTCTCCATCTCTTGGCCTGAAACCCAGCACCAGGCACTGGACTCAGAAGGCAAGGCCCAGGCCCAGGCACAGTGGGTATCCCACTCAGAAGGCAGCATCCCACTCCCTTCCTTTAGGGCAGAGTCAGAAAAACCCCTCAAACCACACAGTCCACCACAATCTGAGCCATCCATAGCTACACAGACCCTCAACTGTCAGACATGCCCACATACCCACACACCGAGATACACTGACCTGTCCTCACGCCACAGTTGCACTAAGCTGCACAATCCTACGATGTCACGTGGACAGTCTCCCTTCTGGCATAAGATGCAGAAATACAGTCACACATGTGACTTATACTCACTAATGTAAGGGACCCAGTCATAGACATGCATCTGGGCTCAGACATCCAGACACACAGGAGCACATACCCTGGGCATGAGGCCCACATTTCTATACGCATGACAGTTTGTTTGTGAGTACATATTTGGCAAGGTGGACATGGTGGCAGAGCATGGTGGAAATAGCGTGGGCTTTGAGCCACAGAGCTGGATTTGAATCTAAGTCCCAATGTTTCCAGTCCATTTGACCTTTTTCACTTTCAATGTCCTCATCTGTGGGACTGGAGCACCAGCACCTCCGTCACAGGGCTCCCTCTGAGGCCAACATTAGGGAACAGACGTAACGCTGCTTCTGAGCTGTCAACTTCAGGAAGGCAGGGACCGTTGTGACGCAGGTACTGTATGCTGAGTATTTATTCAATAGTAAGCTGTGGCACAGTGAGGGCTTAATAAAAGCTGGATACTATGATAATTGCTATCTGTTACCGTGTCCTCAACACCTACTACAATGTTTGGTATACAAGTAAATTTAAATTAAATTATGCTTAGCACATAATCAATATTAATGGCTGGTAATTGTGAAACAGAGGAAAGTAGAGAAATAATAATCTAATGTGAGTGTTTCTAATGTGCCCAGAACTGTGCTAAATAGATACAGAAGGTTATTTTATTGAATTCTTTCAGCAAATTCTATTTTGTTCTAATATATAGGCATTTACAAAGGAAGAAACAGCCCAGGGAGGTTAAGTGGCTAGCCCAAGATCACATAGCTGGCAAGTGGAGGAGAGGGATTTGAACCCAGATAATCAGACTCAAGAGCCTGCTTGGGTTGTGGGTAGTGCTGAAAAAATACGGACACAGCCTTACTCTTCAGGGGGACATGTGGGTCCGTGGGGCAGAGCCAGTTACACCTTAAGACGGCTTCCTTGAAAATCACCTTGAAGTTCTCACTAATGCCCTCACAGTCATGGGCCAGAGGCTTAAAAGTGTTTCTGGTGGCAGGTCTGTGCCAGGTGAGTGGGCAGTGCAAGCTCAGGGTGGCTCTCAGGCCAGTCACCTGCCCAGTGTGAGCACAGCCTCCAAACCTGGCCAAGGCCCTTCGTTGCTTCGAGCTTCCCCACCTCACCCACCTCTAGCTGATCTGCAGTGCCCAACTGGACTCCTCTACTTTGAAATAGCTTTAAACCGGTGAACTGAAACCCAAATGGCCCTGTGTATGTGCACATGGCAAAATACTCTCTCCTTACTCTTTTATGGATTCTTGCTGTATTGGCCAAGAGTTTTCTTAAAGGCTTTTTTAATCACTGTAAAAAAAATAGAAGACTGGATAAAGAAGATGGGGCACATATACACCATGGTATACTATTCAGCTAGAAGAAATGATGACATCGGATCACTTACAGCAGAATGGTGGAATCTTGATAACATTATGCGGAGTGAAATAAGTGAATCAGAAAAAAACAAGAACTGCAGGATTCCACACATTGGTGGGACATAAAAGCGAGACTAAGAGACATGGACAGGAGTGTGGTGGTTACGGGGGGTGGGGGGAGGGAAGGAGGGAGAGGGGGAGGGGGGTACAAAGAAAAATGGATAGAGGATGACGGAGGACGATCTCTCTTTGGGTGATGGGTATGCAGCAGAACTGAATGACAGGATAACCTGGAAATGTTTTCTTTGAATATATGTACCCTGATTTATTGATGTCACCCCATTAAAATAAAAATTTATTTATAAAGAAAAAAAAATACTCTCTCCTACCTTCCACCTTTCTGATTTGGCCACTGTCATTTTTGCTGCCAACACATAAAAGCCAGCAGGGTGACAGCCCTTCTCCTTGTCCCCAGGGTCACCTTCTTGCCTGAGGTACTGGGTCAGCTGAGGCAGTGCTTGGCCTGCCTGGATCCAGGATGAAAGAGCCATACTCAGCCCAAGTCTTCCTCATGGCCTCAAGGCCAGGCTTCATCTGGGTCCCATTCCGCTGGGCTCATCTCCTTTTCCTCATTCCCACGCCCTTCCTCATTCCAGTCCTCAGGAAGAGAGGGCTCCTGGACCATCCTGAATGGCCCTCCAGGCCTCAGTTCAGCCAGAGTCCCAAGGCAGCTCCTCCAGAAGTGAGACACCCCACATTCTACCTGGAAGACTTGGGGTCACCCCTGAGCCTCTTTCCACTCCCCATGCCACTCGTTGCATGGATGTCATCCTCGCTCAGGGGACAGCCCGAGTGGGTCCCAGGCGGGGGTGAGTGGCCATGCTCCCCTCCTGCAACTTCCTAGAAGAATATCATTTTTTATAACTGTTGGAATCCTGATTGAGCTGTCAAAAGTACATGAAACCAGCTCCATGAATGGTAAACTATCCATCAGTCACAGGCCTATTTGTTCTGAGACAGTATAAACATCTCACGTTTTTCTTCAAGATAGAAAGAAAGTAATACTTCCCTGTCACATCCAGGTAATTTGGCCCTCATCCCAAAAAGAAACTTATTAGTCACACTGGTTTGTTCCCTTCTTGTCTCCCAAATCTTTGTATTACTTTGCCCACTAATTCCACTTTTCTCTCAGTATCAACTCAGTTCTGCCTTTCAGCTTTCTCTCTATCTCTTTAAAAACCAGATTTATCACCCCCCCCCCAAGTTAACTTATGCTAAGGAAAAACGTGAAGGAAATCATTCTTGAAGATACAAACTAGTTTAGGTCTTAATGTACAGATCCTGGTCCTCTGGACAAGCACTGACACGGGAAGGGGGGGTGGTTGGCTCCCAACTTGCCTTCCAGGGGTTTGATGAGGCCCCTCCTGCCCACCTTGTCTAGGGTGATGGAGGTGAGAAAGAGAATGTACCCACCATTTTGGGTAAGACCTCTTCTTCTGCACCCCTGGGCAGAGCTTTGTTTCTTAAAGTCACTCTAGACTCAAGAGAACACATGACAGGAATTCAGGTATTTTTTGAGCCAGCTGAAAGAGGTCATGGCTTTCTCTCTTACCTCTCTTCCAGTCCCCCACAAAACTTGACCCAGTGCAATGACCCCAGCTGCCAATGATGAATGGATGGGTGGATGGATGGATGGATGGATGCATAGATGGATGAAGAGATGATACATAGATAGATAGATAGATAGATAGATAGATAGACACAAACATACCCTGACATACATATCCCCACACTGATCATAAGAGTTAGGGCTCTGAAAGCGTACATTTAAATCTATCTGTTCCACTCACCTCCAGATTGTCACCTTGAATAAATTAGTTGACCTCACTCAGCATTCCTCAACAGGAAAATGAGAATAATAATAGGATCTACCTTGTGGGACTGTGAGAATTCAATGACAGTCACAGTTAGCACAATGCCTGGCACCAAGTAAGTGTTCAATAACTGACTACTATTACAATTACTATCAAATTATATGTACTTAGCACATATTGTAAGTACTTATGCAAACAAGAACCTCTTCTAAAGTCAGCTAACACAAACACATGTGCAAGCAGGCACACCCTGCCAGAGTATAGATCAGCATATGGAGGTGGTGTGGAGTAGTGGTTAGGAGAGCATCCGGGCACCAGACAGTTCAAATCCAAGCTCTGCCCCTGACTAGCTCTGTGATTTGGAGTAAGTTACTTAACCTCATCATTCCCATCTATAAGATGGGAATAATAATAATAGTTCTTCCTTTATAGGATTATTGTGAAGGTTAAATTAGTTAAAAATTTAGAAAGCACTTAAAACACTGTGTTTTGCTAAACACAAATCTTAACCTTATAAGCCAACACCTGTCTAGCTCCTAGAGTTTGCAAAGCAAACTCTCCTGGACACTATATCCTGTTAAGTGATTTGTCTTTGAAAATCTAATAAAGGCTTTGTGGGAACTTATCCTCTGCAAACCAACCCCAGTGGACCCTCTCCTCTCAGGGCAGAGTATTGCCAGAGTGAGGCTGCCCTTCTCCTGCCGAACTTCTTAGATTTGTCCCAAAAGTGGCAGTCCCCAGCCCTGAATGACTGTGGGGGACCCCAGCCTTCTTTCCATCAGGCCCAGAATCATAAAGCGGGGTATTTGCAAGGGGAATGAGGGGAGCAACTCTCCCCTGCTTCTCCTCTAGGCTCTGAGCCAGAGCCCGCAGCGTCGCCAGGGCAGCCAGAGGCCCTGACCAGCATCACCTCCCTCCACAGACACTCCATGTGTGTGCATGTGCGGCTGACACTCCAGGTTGGGAAAAGTCCAGGGTAAGCCCCAGGGGCTCCGGGGCTGGGGCAAGCCAACTCCCAGCCCCCTTCCCAGCCTCCTGTGTCCTGCCCGGGGCTGCCACTAGGAGGCTAATGAAAAGGGAAGAAGCAGGCCAAGCCTTGGGCCAGCAGGAGACAGCAAGGGAACAATGTGAGGCAGGAAGGGGGCGGCCCTCAGGCAGGGACAGACAATGTCCCCATATGGGAAGCAGACGGAGCTGCCCCAGCCCCCTCGGTTCTGGGGCCTCCTGGGCTGCAGGCTGCAGTCTCTGCTAAACGTCAGGGCCTGGGTAGCTCGTGCCCAGGCAGAGGAGCCCACGGAGCTGCTGTGGCAGGAAGAGGAGCAGAAGAGAGCTCTCAGTCCTGCGCGTGCCCCGGAGAGGACTCTGTGAGGCCCCGGGAGCCTGGAGCACAGCACAGGCCTCCTGTGGACACACAGAGTGACCATTTCCTGGGTTGTCTAAATGCTTTTAAAATATACCATCATTCACACTCAAAGTAAAAGAACAAATTTGGCATAAAATGTGAAAAGACCCCAATAGCCAACAACCCCACGGACTTTCCTTTTCAGAAGCAGTTAGTTTGAATACTTGCCTTTAAGCACAGGCCACTTTCTCCTGTGAGCCAGAGGCGGGCTGCTGCCAGTCACATTCTCAACGCCTGGCTCTCCCAGAGCAGAGCTTTGCGAAGGGCAGAGGTCGCTGGCAGGAGGCTCACACAGCCCTCCCCTGCCCGTGATTCCAAGTTTTAAATCTTCTGAACTGTTTCGTTTCTACCCAACTTTACCATTTCTCAAGAATGAAAAAAAAAAAACCTTTTAAAAATGCCAAGCTCCATTTTTAGTCTTATAAGTTCCTCTGTCTTTAAATTTTCATTTAGCTTGTTTGTTTTGGCTCATAAATTATTTTTTGCTAGTAATCAAAAGGTATGAATGAAATTTTTAGAATTTTACAGTGGCACGAGGGCTGGAGCCTTTTGAGCATCAGGCCACAGACAGGCTATCCCCTCTGAAGACATGAAAATCCAAAGATCGAGCAGAGTTGCTGTTCCCCTTTGGGACAGCTCCAAGGGACACCCTCTCTGGTACTCAGGATTACATTAGTCTCTTCCCTGAGGAAGGGAGGTAGCAGTTATTGGACCCCTCCTGTATCAGACCCTTTAAAGGTTTTTGTTTTTTTTTTGTATTTTTCTGAAGCTGGAAACGGGGAGAGACAGTCAGACAGACTGACCGGGATCCACCCGGCACACCCACCAGGGGCGACGCTCTGCCCACCAGGGGGCGATGCTCTGCCCCTCCAGGGCGTTGCTCTGCCTCCACCAGAGCCACTCTAGCACCTGGGGCAGAGGCCAAGGAGCCATCCCCAGCGCCCGGGCCATCTTTGCTCCAATGGAGCCTTGGCTGCGGGAGGGGAAGAGAGAGACAGAGAGGAAGGAGGGGAGGGGCTGGAGAAGCAAATGGGCACTTCTCCTATGTGCCCTGGCTAGGAATCGAACCTGGGTCCCCCGCACGCCAGGCCGATGCTCTACCGCTGAGCCAACCGGCCAGGGCCTGTATCAGGCCTTTCAGATAAAGCTTAAGAACTTTCAGAACAGTACCTAGATGGACACCAGGATGCTCTGTCCCTGGGGTTGCACCTGCAGCTCCCACCACCAAGGAAGGGTCACAAAGAAGGACTCCAGCTGGTCCCCAGAGGTCAGGTGTTTAGACTAGAACCAGCTAATCCTGGCCAGGGGTGGGAGAGGGTCAGGAGACACTCTCTGAGACTACATGTTAGTTTCCAAAAGAAAGACCACTATTTCCAGTTAGGCTTGGCCAACAATACCCGATGTCTTCTACAATTAGCTTTTCTAATCTTCACAAGTCTGTGAGATAAGAATTATTATCATCCCCATTTTACAGGTGAGTGAACTGAGACTCAGGACACAGATGGGTTAGCCTAGAACCTTAATCCAAAGCCAGACCTGTTTGACTCTAAAGCCCTTGTTTGCCCTTGACATATACAATGCGAATACCCTCGAGGGAAGGAATAATAGCAAGTCAATGTGAAATATCTTTCTGGTGGACCAGATGCATGCAGGCCCTAGGCTAAGCTGTGTAGAGCAGTCAGAGCTGAGCCAGATAGGGGGTTCCATGCAGTGAGAAAGGAATCACAGAAGAGTCACTTCTCATTAGATGATTAGTAAGGGAGGTGGTGTATGACCTGCTCCATGAAGGGTGAGTGATATTTCACCTGGTGAAGACATCAGGGAGGCATTTCCAGCCAGGGGACCAGTGTGAGCGAAGAGTCAGAGAGGCCAAAGCAAGATAGAGTTAAAGAACGGCAGCCGGATCAGTTAGGTCAAAACTTAGTAAAGGATGCGAGAAAGACACTAGAATGATACACTTGTGGCCAGTCATCACTGGTGACAAAATTGCCTAGAGTTTAAGGGTACACACAGGCTTTGGGACCTCAGCTAAAGGTCCTAAGGATAATTCTGGCCACTTACTGGGCCTCTCTATATCTGTTTCCTCATTTGTAGAATAGGATAAAATTAAAATAGCTATTTAGGATTGTGGTGAAAATTGAATTTAATACTATATGAAAATAATGTTTTGAAACTATTACCATAATGTGCACATACTGGGAGCCATGGAAGTAGGGCTGTGACATTGTATTAATTTCCTGGTCTCTGCCTCCACCTTCCCATGGCCATTTCCCCTCTGTGTCTGTGTCATTTTCCTCACATGGTGGTCCCCTTTTCTTTTCTTTTTTTTTTTTTTCTGAAGCTGGAAACGGGGAGAGACAGTCAGACAGACTCTCGCATGCTCCCGACCAGGATCCACCCGGCACGCCCACCAGGGGCAACGCTCTGCCCACCAGGGGGCGATGCTCTGCCCCTCTGGGGCGCCACAACCAGAGCCACTCTAGTGCCTGGGGCAGAGGCCAAGGAGCCATCCCCAGCGCCCGGGCCATCTTTGCTCCAATGGAGCCTTGGCTGCGGGAGGGGAAGAGAGAGACAGAGAGGAAGGAGGGGGGGTGTGGAGAAGCAAATGGGTGCTTCTCCTATGTGCCCTGGCCGGGAATTGAACCCGGGTCCCCCTCACTCCAGGCCGACGCTCGACCGCTGAGCCAACCGGCCAGGGCCGGTGGTCCCCTCTTCTTATAAGGACAACAGTCATATTAGATTAAGTGTCCACCTTACTCCAGTATGACTTCATCTTAATTTACATCTTAATTACCTCTGCAAAGACCCTATTTCCAAATAAGGTCACAGTCACAGGTATCAAAGGTTAGTACTTATTTGGACAATTTTGTGTGTGTGGCGGGGGGGGGGGGGTACAGTATAACCCATAGCAGACATGCTCAGAGCTGTGCTTTGGATCAATTGATTTAACAGGTGTTGAGCGGGACAAACTACACCCTGGAGAGACAAATGGGAAGAAGACTGCTGAGGAAGCAAGAAATGGGGATCTGATTTGGACCAGTGGCAACAGACCTGACGATTGCTAGGATGGGGAGAGATGAAGAAGTAGGAAGAAGGAAGCGTCCAGTGAATTCAGAGGCTCTATAAGTGAATAAATGAGGGAATGCGGAGGGGAATCAAGGAGAGGGCCCATTAGAGTTCAAGCTGGTGGAGGGCAGAAACCCCTTCCTTCTTGCACTTGGTGTCCTTAGTGCCTGGCAGGGCAGCTACAGGTTGTAAACACTTGAGAAATGTTGCCAAAGAAATAAATGCGTTCAGTTTTGCACATGGTGAGTCAGGCATACCAGTTAAAACAGGTGGGTGGAAATACAAGCCTGTCATTTGGTAGAGTTTGGGGTTAGAAATCTCTGTTCGGTGTTCATTTCCAGAGAGATTACAGGTCAAGTTGAAATTGATAGAGCTTGTGAAAATACAGGGAGGGGAAGGGAAAGGTTTGAGGGCAGAATCGTGAGGCACTGTTGCATTTAGGGAATGGGAGAGTCTGGCAGAGGAGCTGGTAGGAGGCCAGAAAAGGAACTTCAGACACGGGGGGAAGGGAAGTAGGAAGGTACAATGTCAGGGAAATCAAGAAAGGAGACGTTTCAAGGAGGAGGGGTGGAGCTGCTGCCAAACGCACAGAGGTCGAAGAGAAGTACTGCGAGGAGCCTGTGGATTTCCTAATTAGGAGACCAGCAGCAATGTCCCCGCCTGGTTAGGGCAGGAGGAGGTAAGGGGAGCCTCCGAGGGGCAAAGAACCACAGAATGAAGGAATATGTGTCCGTACATGTGTGTGCACGTGTGCGAACCCTGTCACACTCTCTGTGTGTGTATGGACCAGGTGGTCTATGAAATATAGCAGAAACATGACAATGAAAACCATCGTGGGGGGTCCATGAGTCGGGACTCAGGGTGTGCAAGTGAGATGACATCTAAGCATGGAGGTCGTCAAGAGATGGCTGGGGGAGGGAGAGTAATCCTCTGCCTGGTGCATCTTCTGTGAGGATGGGGGGTAGGGGTGGGGATGGAGGGGGTGAAGGGTGGGGTGTTGGGGGGGCAGAGGGCAGTGCAGCCCCAGGCAGATGAGAAAACAATGCTTAGCCCAGCCCTCAAATCCCAGAGGCCATTTGTCCGGATTTCTGTAGCAGCTGCCTCTGGATGGGGGGAGGAGACGGGGCCTTGTCCTCAGTTCCCTAGTCCATATGGAGTCCTCACTACTGTCAGTCTTGTTTATCGCTGTGTCCCTATGGCCCAAATCAGTGTCTGGACATGTAGGAGATCCCCAGTAAGTACTTAGAGTTGGAAATGACAGTGATAACATCACCACCACTAACTAAGACCCGTCAAGCCCCTACTGTATGCTAGGCGTCGTACGTTTATTAAGTAGGGACTATTATTACCCCTACTTCACAGAGGAGGAAATAGGATTTCTGAAGGATTTAGTGAGTTTCCCAAGGCCACTTGGAAGGATATGGTAGAATTAGGATTTGAACCCAGGCCCATGTGACTCTCACTCTTGACCATTATAATTATGAGACTGTAGGAATGGATAACCCATGTCTGTGTTCTGTGATATCCTGCAGGTATTTGTGGCTGTCCACAGGTGCATGCATTTGTAGGTCCGTGTGTGTGTGTGTGTGTGTGTGTGTGTGTGTGTGTGTGTTCCTGTGTGGAGGGTGGACCTGTATTCAGTTGTGAATTCTGGTAAGTATGGAGGCACTGCTGCTGTTCCACACCCCGCACCCAGGTTTGAGCTCCCATGTGTTTCTCCTTCAGGTAGTGACGGTTGAATTTAGCTCTCAGTTGTGTTCAGAGCCCAGTCTTGAGCCCACCTCCTCCACAGAGGGCTCCTGGAGGGGTCCCTGGCCCCGACAGTTCTGCCCATAATTCTCCTTCCTTGTTTAAAGGGGCCAGTGGGTTTAATGATTAGTTACCGCCTTGTCAATATTCTCACCCAGGAAGAGGATGAATGGCGAGGCGCTGCCCTCACCCGACACACACACATTCTGTGGCAGACTCGGGATGAGGGAAGGGACCCTTCAGCACGGGGATCCAGAGGGGGCAGCTCCAGAGAAGCTCTGCGGAGGTCTGGGAAGGGCCTTTCCTTTCAACTTTCCAACTGCTCCCACGAAGGTGCTCCTGCAGGCAGAAGAAGCGCCCCCCCCCCACTCTCCCTCTCCACAAGTCCTCCAGGTTCTGGCTCTGGGAGGCAGTGGGGAGACGGCGTGGTGAGAGGAAGCTCTTCTTGAGGTGGAAGAGCATACCTGTCCAAGTTCTCACAGTCATGTACTTGATGGTGCCTGTGTCTGCATGTTTCTGTGTTTGTGAGATTCCGTTTTCAGGTGTTTGGCGGCCAACCATCCATGTACCTAAATATACAATATAGTCCGTGAACATATTTGGGTCTTTCTGTCCCTCCAATGTTCATATGTGGCTGCCTTTGCCCATGACTATGTATGTACTCACATGTGTCTATGTGGGGTGCATCTCTGTCTGTGTGTGTGGGTGTTCACGTACAGATGTGTGTATGTGTATGGGGGTGTCCGTGTTCCACTGTGTCCTGCCCTTCACAGTTAAGAAGTGTGTCTGTCTTCCCTTCCTGCTCTGGGTCCAGAACCCACTTCCTGATGTCCTGGAAGGAGCTTGTTGTTTCTCACTGAGGAGGAGCTGAATGAAGCTTCCATTCTTCCCTCTTCTCAGTAAACTTCAAAGGCAGGTTATGGTGATGCAGGCACCAAGCTATGGCTCCCTGACCCCATCTCTAGCCTTTGCTCACTGGGACTTGCCCCTGCTGGGCTCCCGAGTCCTCATGGTCTTGAACCCGGGTCTCCTTGTTGCTCAGAGGTTATGTTGACCCAACCCTCAGTGCCCTGTGCCTGGAGCCTCAGAAATAAAGTCCATTCATGGGCTGCTCCCCAACCTCTGCTGAGTCTCCCCAATCCCACTCGGGTCAGAGGCCACCCTACATCTATTCAGTGATTCACCTTATAAAATAAATGTCTCTGGAGGCAAATTCCAAAGCATCTCATACTTCATAGCTTCTGATCCCTAACCATTAACCTGCAACTCTTGACACTCTCTCCTTTGACTCACAGCATCTACCCCTCAACCTAACGTCACTGGAAGGAAGAGGAAGGAAAGGGGGTCTGTACAGCCAGCTCTTCCCCATCTGCCAGGACTCAGCCTGGGAGGGGAGACTGGGGTCAGGGCGGCTGAGGGGAAGGACCGGAAGGGGTCGGCAGGGAGGGGCTGAGCCTGGCAGAAAAGAAACGCCAGGACTCAGAGAGCTCAGGTTCGTCCTCCTGCCATCCCCCTGCCCCTGCCACACACACACTCACACACACTCACCCTGTTGGAAGGTGACATTTGCTATTAACCTTATATTGGGCCATTTTGTAAATCAATGTCACTTACATTTAATAACAAGTGTAATCAAAGGAATTATGCAAATTTAATTTGATGCTTCTTGAATTATGCAAATCTGCGGTGCACATAATGTTCTCTGACATGTGCCCGTTGGAGAGAGAGAGAGAGAGAGAGAGAGAGAGAGCAGGGGAGAAAGTGGGGAGGGGCTGGGAGAGGGAGGCTGGGCTGGGACTGAGGGACAGGAGGATGGGGACCGGCTGCTGGTACGTGGGACAGGGGGAGAGGAAGGCAGGGCGGTGGAGGCTGCGGGGCAGCAGCAGCCAGGTGCTCTCCACCATGGAGAGAGGAGGGGACAGGTCTGGTGCCTCCACCTTCTCCCTGGTTCCCTCTCCTGCTCCAGATTTTTATTCCTTCACTCCTGGCACTCAGCATGACCTTGCTGGTCACTTGTCCTCAATGTCTTCTTCTGTGAAATGGGAGTGGCCAAAAGGGCTGACCACTTTGTCTTTTTTTTTTTTTTTTGTATTTTTCTGAAGCTAGAAACGGGGAGAGACAGTCAGACAGACTCCCGCATGCGCCCGACCGGGATTCACCCGGCACACCTACCAGGGGCGACGCTCTGCCCACCAGGGGGCAATGCTCTGCCCCTCCGGGGGGTCGCTCTGCCTCGACCAGAGCCACTCTGGCGCCTGGGGCAGAGGCCAAGGAGCCATCCCCAGCGCCCGGGCCATCCTTGCTCCAATGGAGCCTTGGCTGCGGGAGGGGAAGAGAGAGACAGAGAGGAAGGGGGGGGGAGGTGGAGAAGCAAATGAGCGCCTCTCCTATGTGCCCTGGCCAGGAATCGAACCCAAGTCCCTCGCACGCCAGGCCAATGCTCTACGGCTGAGCCAACCGGCCAGGGCAAGGGCTGACCACTTTGAATCCAAGACTCCTACCAAAGCTAGGCTCCTGAGAAGCAGGCTCACTCCTAGCCCCCATGTTGTGCTGCTAGGCATTATAATTATCTATTTTGTTCTTTACAGTCTTGAGGTCCTGGCAGTAGGAGTTGTACCACCCACCATGTGACCATAAAAACTGGCTGACCCACTCCCAGGTACATAATGTGACAACCCTAATATGATAATGATACACTCATATTGACATATACATTTATATCTGAGAGGACACAGTCATCCACATGTAAATATACAAATATTGTATAACTACAGCCAGTGACAATCAAACATGGACCCAGTTACTCCCAGGGACCTGTATTTATCTACCTATATAGATACAAACAGTCAGGTGTGCAATCTAATACCTGAACATTTAAAATGTCACCTGGAGCCCTGGTTGGATGGCTCAGTTGGTTAGAGCATCGTTCTGAAGCACAGAGGTTGCTGGTTCAGTCCCCGGTCAGGGCACAGAGACGAACAGATCGATGTTCTTGTCTCCCTCTCACCCTTCCCCTCTCTCTAAAATCAATAAAATAAACATTAAAAAAAATAATATAATAAAATAAAATGTCACCTGGACACACCTGGGTCCAAGGGACATTGATTCCCAGTCATGTTATGTTATGCTCAATGCCAAACACGTACTTAATGACAGGTAAATACACAAAATACATTCCCTGACACTGATTCTGACACACCCTCACCGACCCTTGAGGCAAACTCAGGGTTCAGGAGGCTCCTGGCTGGAATGGTGCCCCTTCTTAGTGGTCAGACTTTATCCAGATGTTTATTTGGCCCTGCCCTCAATGTTATCTGCAGCAGGGCAAAAATCTTGACATTCTGATCTGAAGTGATTCTGCAGTGTGAAGAGGTGGACCAAGGTGAGGGGTAAAGAGTACTAGGCCGGCACCTCTTCCTCAGACTCTGGGTGCTGGTTAGAGCCAGGAAGGGGTGTCTCAGGAGTGTACTCAGAGTGTCAGTGTAGACCAGCTCCCCCCACACACTGACCTCCTCCGCAGACCCCATCTGCCACTCAGCCATCACAGACTGCCCAGAGTCTGGTCTAGGTGAGTAGGGCAGAATAAATGTGGGTCCCTCTTCCCCAAATGATGGGGGTGGAAAAGAGATTTGGCCCTTCCCGGAGATGTCAACTTAAATCCTCTAAGGTTCTTGTGAAGAATATGGGACAAGCACACATATTATTTTCATTTCCCATGTAAGTTTTGTCTTGGGTTTATAAATGAAGGCTTCTCTCTCTGTTTCTTTCAACTCCATCCTCATGCTTGGAGGCCAAAAGCCTGTTTCTCTGTACTGTTAGTTCAGTGGTCGGCAAACTCATTAGTCAGCAGAGCCAAATATCAACATTACAACGATTGAAATTTCTTTTGAGAGCCAAATTTTTTAAACTTAAACTATATAAGTAGGTACATTCCTTATCGAGGTAGCGCCTGCACGTGGTATTTTGTGGAAAAGCCACACTCAAGGGGCCAAAGAGCCGCATGTGGCTTGTGAGCCGCAGTTTGCTGACCAGGGTGTTAGTTGGATAGAGTGACCAAAGGTTTAGTGAGGATAAATCAGGGGTCAGGATATATCTGTCAATGAGAGTGTGGCAATAGCAGTCTACTTGTGCATACTGTGTATTCATTATGGATGTCATGACTCAGAGTGTTTGTCCTTGTCATTCATGTGTCATTGGGTCATTTGCATGTATGTCCATGGTTTCATGTTTGCGTTTGCTGTTTAGCATTTCTGCCTCAACACACTGGAGTTATTTTGTTTCCATATTGTCTCATGTGAATGTGTCTCACCCTCTCTTGTGAGTCAGCATGTTTGAGTTGGCACAGGATATATCCTTATGTCCTATTTTATACAACATGTGAATGAATGAATAATTCATGTCACAAAGCAAATATCATCATGTTGGAATTTTTATAATGTGTTCTGTGTGTGTTATCATGTTTGAGTTGTCAAAATATGTTGGTCATCACACTGGGGCCCTTCTAATGTCTGAGTTGTTATAATGTGGGCCTAGATCTATATCTCATTGTGTCTGAATGGCCCAGTGTGTGTTTCCATGCTTGAGTTGCTATCATGTGTTCCTGTGAGCAAGCATGTTTCAAGAGGCAGAGTGTGAGTTGTTATGTGTAAATTGTCACCACAACTATATCGCTGTATTTGCACTGTCACAATATAAGACTGTGTGTTGCCAGGTTTCAGTTATCAGGTGGTATCATTGTATCTCCTCTATCATTGTAGGAAATCAGTCTTGAGTTGACACAATGTGTATAATTGTATCATCTTTATTTAATTGTCCCTAAATTGTGAGTGTATCAATAGATTTGAATGTCTGTGTATGACCCCAGTTTGAGTTACCATGGGTTATCTTCTTTTTTTTTTTTTTTCTCTGAAGCTGGAAACGGGGAGAGACAGTCAGACAGACTCCCGCATGCACTCGACCGGGATCCACCCGGCATGCACACCAGGGGCGACACTCTGCCCACCAAGGGGCGATGCTCTGCCCCTCCGGGGCGTTGCTCTGCCATGACCAGAGCCACTCTAGTGCCTGGGGCAGAGGCTAAGGAGCCATCCCCAGCGCCCGGGCCATCTTTGCTCCAATGGAGCCTTGGCTGCGGGAGGGGAAGAGAGAGACAGAGAGGAAGGGGGGGGTGTGGAGAAGCAAATGGGCGCTTCTCCTATGTACCCTGGCCGGGAATCAAACCCGGGTCCCCCGCACGCCAGGCCGACACTCTACCGCTGAGCCAACCGGCCAGGGCACCATGGGTTATCTTTAGGTGAAAACGTATTTGCACTTTAACAATTTGGTAACAATATGGTGAGTATCTCTGTTTGAGTTGGCATCCTGTTATTAAATGCTAATGTTACAATGTGTGTCTGTGTGAATCATTGTATTTCAGTTGTCACAGTGTATGATTGTATGTCACCATGTATGAGTTATGCATCTGTGCTTATGTTACAGTGTTAAAATATGTGTCTGTGAATTTCATGTTTGTGTATTGCCATGTTTAAGGTGTTACAAAACCTGTTTGTCACAACTGTTGTGTATTAACATATTTGAATTGTCAAAATGTATGTGTATTGCCATCTTGAAGCACTGCAGTGTTTTCCCCTGTGTGATTCCACATCTGTGTCTATGTGTATCTAAACATGTTTGAGGTATTACAGCACCTGTGTGTCATGTCTGAGGTGTCTCTTTAAAAGTGTGTGACAAGCCCTGGCCGGTTGGCTCAGCGGTAGAGCATTGGCCCAGTGTGTGGAAGTCCCGGGTTTGATTCCCAGCCAGGGCACACAGGAGAAGCGCCTGCTTCTCCACCCCTCCCCCTCTCCTTTCTCTTTATCTCTCTCTTCCCTTCCCGCAGCCAAGGCTCCACTGGAGCAAAGTTGGCCCGGGCGCTGAGGATGGCTCCATGGCCTCTGCCTCAGGCACTACAATGGCTCCGGTTGCAATAGAGCAATGCCCCAGATGGGCAGAGCATCGCCCCCTAGTGGACATGCCAGGTGGATCCTGGTTGGGCGCATGTTGGGTGTCTGTCTCTGTCAGCAACTGCGCCCTCCCCTCCCCCTGTCCCCCACAGCTTCTCACTTCAGAAAAAAAAAATTGTGTGACAATTCATTCCTCAGCATGGGTTCAAAAGTGAAAAACTAGGAATGAGAGGGAAAGAATGGAGCTGCTGGGGGAGAGGGACGGGCGGGCCATAATCTAGACAGGTTGGGATGGGGGCTGGTGGGGGTTAGGGACAGAGTGAGCTCTAATTGGCTCGTGGTGAATTATTCACATGTATAATCCTCGCAGAATTTCAGCGCGGGCAGTGCCAGTAAATGCTGTGCATGTTTAAAAGTCATTTCCATAAGTAAGTGCAATTTCTCTACTGTTTGCCCCTGTTTAATGAAGTGAAATCTTGTTTGCATTCCTCCCAATTTCCCAACGAAAGGCGCCCAACCGTTCACACCAAAATTACACCGCCCAAATTAAAAGTCGGGCTCTGAGGGAAGTGAGGGGTCGGCAGCACTGGGCCCCTCTGGGAGGGCCATAGAGGGGTAGGGGCAGGCAGGAGCCAGGCCAAGCTTTTTCAGCTCATTGCTTCCTATAGTTCTTGCACTTTCAAATGCTCCCCCCACCACATTGCCCCCATCATATTCTTGCTCCCCTTTGCCTCCTGCTTCTTTAAATGAATCCTTGGTGTACAGAAAATGGGCATGATATATATTTGTGTGTACATGTAAATGCATCCCTGTATACATGTATAGGGTCTTGTGTGTACTTGTGAAGTATGATATACAACCATACACTGTGACAGTTGAAACAATGATTTGCGTAAACTCAGTGTAACAACACAAACACAAATGAGTATGGGTATGTTTACACATGCATCGCTGCCTATGGATGTTTGTGGATTTGTGTATGTGTCTAGCTTTAGGTGTTGAGCATATTGTGTGCATCTTTTAGAGGGATGGTTACATAGACAATATGGATAAGGAGAGGCGGTGATGGTGGGTATTTGTGTAGTTTCTCTGTTGCCCAGAGTGGAGTACTTAGCTCTTTTGTTAGGACCTACTCCATTCCGAGAGGTGTATGGTAAACCCCTCACCCACCCAACAGCTGATTACACCAAGACAGCAGGATCAAGGGAGTCACCGCTCCACTCCATACCCGACCTAAAGGCCCTGTCAACACTGCCCGTACAGCCCAGCTCCAGCTCCATGTATGGTGTTTGAACAAATGTTACTCTTGAATGGGCTGGCAGGAGGTCCTTCAAAACTCCAACCCCTTCCTAGCACCACATGTCACCTGCTCCAGAGTCACTTTGGCATGAATCCAAAACAGCATTGCAGATAACCTTTATTTGGATTAGCTGGAAGAGTGTTGGCAGTGGGGTCAAGTGAGGTTGAGGAGAGAGCAGAAAATGATGATCCCACCACCAAGGCCTCCTGGTGACCCCTGAAATCCCCACTAAGGGCTCTTGAAGAATTAGAACTCTGAGAGCCCTGGGTCTAGAAGTGAAAGAGTGAGTGGTATCCTGTCCTGTGAGAGGTGTGAGGTGTGAGATTGTGTGTCTTTGGTCTTTGTGGCTATAGCCATCTCCACCTGTCTAATCATCTTCTGCTGCCAACCCTTTCCCAGTGTATCCTGGATAGGACAGAACATATAAATAAGTCACATAACTGCAGTGATACCATCATCCTCAGACCCACAGACATTAAGACCACCACCCTCTCCTCAACACATCACAGCAGGACACTGATGGAATAGCCGGAAGGGATTACAGTTATTTGCTGAAGGTCTGGTAGAGAAAATCATTCAGAGGTGAAATTCTGCAGGAAAAGATTTGAGAGGGATGAGAAAGGGTTCAATAGTTTAATAAGAGTCAAGGGCCCTCTTTGGAGAGGGCTCCTTCTCTCACACCTCTTTGAAAACTTTGGGGAGATGGGACATCCAGAAACAGGGACAAAATGACATACTTGTCCTGACCTCACCACTTTTGCTTTTCTTCTTATTCATTCTACTATCACAAAGTCAGCCCAAAGCTTGGCTCAAATTTCTGTTTCCACAGCTCGGAAACTACCCATCCATGGCTCCCATTACCCAAAGGAAAAAATTCCCTATCACTTCTCTCATAATGAGATACTCCCTTCCCCTTCAACCTGTGTTTTTAGCCTTAGCATCCAATGATGTTGCCTGCATGAGACACCTCAGTATCCCTCCTAAGCCCCTATCCAAACAAGCAGAGAAACAGGATCGCTTCCCAACATCTTCCATACTGTCCCTCCTCCCACTTTTGTCCATGCTCTTCTTCCTGCCTCAAGTGCCACTATTAGTCTTACCCCCATCCCAATTTCTGCTTGGTGGGGTTCTAAGGAACATCAAAGCCAGGTTTGATGTTACTTTCTCCAAGAAGACTTTCATGCTGACCTTCACCATGACTATCATCAGTAGTATTAGTGATTCCTGGTTTCTCTGTCTCTCTGAAGTGTTATTTCTTGTTCCTTCTCCTTGCCTGCTGGAGATCAGACCTAGGGGGCTCCGGTTTCTTTGTGCACTGTGCTTTGAATACCTCTGAGCAAGGGTAGGGAGCCAGCTCCCAAGGCTTTGTGGATGAGCTGATGGATGACTGCAGGACACGTGTGGAGAGTCAAGGTGGTTTGGGGAGCCTGTTTCAGAGGAAGAGCTCAGATCTAGAACTCCTCTCCCTATTCCAACCCAGCAGAATTCAACCCCAGCCCCGATTCTCTGTGGCCCTTATCTTTATCCTGATTCTCTCTCTGTGGCAGCAGAAACTGTCCTTTCTGCCAGCTGAGAGATCTCCAACCCAGTGGAGAGACTCTGGATGAAACGGACTCTCCTCCACGCTGCCAGAGGGGCCCTCTGCACCCCCAGGGACCCCTGTTGGTGTTATCCAGGCTGCTACTGTCACTAGTGAGGCCCTTCCCTCTTGATAGGGGAAGACCCTGCGGTCAACATGCTGACAGCCCCACTTCTCTTCTGGGCCTGACTTCCGTTTTGGCTACACCATTCCTCCCAGCAGATTCCCCAGCCCATCACCAAACCTTCCACTATAGCTCCTTAGCTTCCAAGACCTTCCCACTAATTTCCTCCACGAAGTACCCTGATCCTTCTGCATACCCCATTTAACGTACTCTTTCTTTCATTGGAGAGCCACCACTAAGTTTCCATTAATCCTCTTGCCCCTCTTGCCTTTCATTCTCTCAGGGAACCTCCTTCCCTTTGACCTTTCGCCTTTCCTACAGCCATCCCCTGGCCGGTCCAGAGCACCTTGCATCAAAATCCACAGGAAGAGGGCCCCATTTCCGTTTCTAGATACATCCTCACTCCCCACCACCTTCTCAAGCAGAGCCAGACAACCCCACTAGGTGCCCTGGGGCAGAAGTGGGGGGGGGGTAGGAGCCGGTTCCAGACAGAAAGTAGCTATGGACTTCAATCTGGAAGGTCTCTGTGGGCCCTTCTCCCTCCCCTTAGCAAGTCTGGGAACTCGGCCGAGCCCGGTCCACGCTCCCCCGCCCTCCCTTCTCCACGCTTTCATCAGAATTCAATTTCCGCCCGTAAGTGACTCCACAGGCCCCTGATCCTTCCCTTGATGAATGAGCCGCCCGGCCCGGCCCCGTCCGTCACCGTCACCCTCGCCTCCACCCGGCCGCTGCCGCCCTCCCCCTCCCCCGCCCCGGCCCCTCCACCCAGCGCTGGCCCCGACCCCCCGCAGCTCCCACCCAGAGCCCCTCTGCCTTCATCTCTTTGGGTTCTTCCCCCGCATCCAGCCACCTACCCCACCCCCAATGCCCGCGTGGCTTTCTCGGTTCTGGTCTCTGTCTCTCTCTCTCTGTGCGATTCTTATCTCTCCCCGTCTCTGCTCTCTCTTCTCTCTTCTCTCTTTCTCTCTCTCTCTCCTCTCTCTCCTCTCTCCCTCCCTCCTTCCTCCTTCTCTCCCTCTCTCCCTCTAACACCTCTATTCATCTCTGGGAGCAACATCATTTATTTTGCACTTCCCAGATAATTTACTTTTTTTCCCTTCTACAGGAATTCTCCATTTCCCTATAAAATGAAAATTCATCTAGAATTACATCTTATGTCATCATTATGTTTATTAAGCGTGGATGATGTATATGAACAGGACGGGCTTGCTGCTGAGTGCTTAATGGTGCATAAGATTAAGCCGAGGCTCTCAGCTGCGCAGCGACTCCCCTCCGGTTCCCATGTTGTCGAGGCATGCTGGGAGTACAAGTTCCGAGCGCACGGCCAGGTGAACGCGCCGCGCCGCCGCCGCCGCGCCGGCCCCCGCCCTCCCCGGGTCCCTGCAGGCCCGCCCCGCCCGGCTGGGGGCGCCAGCGCGGCCTGCGCCGCCCGGACACCCAGACGGACGCGCTGGGGGAAGGCAGCCCGGCCCCGGGGTCACCACCCCCCCCCCTCCCGTCCCCCCACCCTGGTCTCAGCGGCTGGATCGCACGCCCCCCGGGACCCCGTCTTGTCCTGGGTCTTCCTTCCTCCTTCAAGGGCTAGGAGCGTCCCTCCCGTCCTCGCCTTTCTTCCCGTCTCGCTGTGTTTCCGCCCCTGGTTCTCCAATCCGTTTCTCTTCTTCTCTGTTGGATTTCTCGGGTCTGTCTGTCCTGCGCCTCAGTCTCTCTAGAAACCTTTCCTGTTTCTCCCCCCCGCCCCACCACCGCACCCCCTACCCCCACCCCCGGCTTCGCAGGGGCTCTATGTGTGCCCTTCCCTAACTCCCTGGCTCTCCCAGGACACGTCCGTCCGTCCGTCCGTCCGTCCCTCCGCCTCTCGAGTCTCTCTGGCTCCCCCTCTCCCCCTCTCTCCCCTCTCCCCTCTCCCGGCGCTGGCGGCCACCGCACTGCAGCGCGGCACCAGCAGTCTATGACAAAAACATTATCCTTCTGCTGCTAAACAATCCAATAAACCTCTCCACAGGGAGAAAGTTAACCTCTTGTCTCTTCGGCTGATGCCTTCCCGCCCACGTGACTGCTGCCACAGTAAATTCAAATCATTAGTCTCCTCACCCCATCAAAAAACTTCTATTAGTAATGGAGACCTCGCCGGAGACCTTCCGCGGAGAGCGCTGCCTTCCCAATTCCCAGTGGAAAAATTCTGCGCGAAAAACTAATTCTACTTTTAATAATCTGTCATCAGGACCAGAGGCAGTCATAAATTATATGGGAGCGCGTGCGAGAGCGCGCCACAAGAGGGAAATCAGGGCGAAAAATCAAAGCCCAAGTTTGACAAACTTTCCTGAAGATAAATAATAACTTACAAACAGGATTAGTTGTAAAGTCACGCTCCGGCGCGCAGCCACGGCGACAATCACGTCTGCCGAGGGCGCCGCCGCCGAGGCACCTGTCACCGGCCGCCACTGCCTCGGAGCCTTCCTCCCTTCGCCCTCCTCCCCTGCTCCTCTTCCTCGCCCTCCAGCCTCCCTTTCTCTTCCCTCCTCATCTTCCTCCTGCTCCTCCTCCTTTGCATCTCCTCTTCTTCCTCCTCAGCGGCCAGCTCGCCCCTCCACCCCGGGCCTGCGGTGGGGCCCACGCACCGTCCCTCTCCCCACCACCGGGGGGGTCTCCCGCTGCCAGAACCAGGGTCAGGGGAGGGTGGGGAAATTCACGGGAGGATCATCCTCCCGGGCTGGGACCGCGAATAGGGGCTCGTGCTGCAATGGGAGCGTGGATGCGGCCTGAGGCCCTGGGGCCCGGTCTCTGCGGACTTCCCGCCTCGGGGCCCCGTCCCAGACCTCTGCTCCCCGCCCCCACCCGCCCGCAGGCAGGGAGACCGGTGCGGACAGTGTGTGGGTGGGGGTGTGCAGCCTGGCCCCCGTCCATCAGTCTGTGTTAGTGTAGGGTGGCGGTGGGTCCGCTCGGCCTGCTGAGCGACCCTCCCCCACCCCGCCCCAGCCTGCTGAGCCCCCTCCCCCAGCGCGACCCTCCCCCACCCCGCCCCAGCCCCGCACAATCTCGGCTCTGACAGCCGAGCGGGTGATAAATGCCGGCGACGCGGGGAAGGAATTGCGCAAAATAAAGAAGCATGTTCCAACAAGTCTTGTCAGGATTGTATTGATTTAATCATCTGCAGAAATACACATTCTGGATTACTGTAGCGTGCCGGGCCAGGGGAAGGGGCGGGCCGACCGGCTCGGGCCACGAAGGGCAGGGCGGAGCTGTGGCAGAAGGGGCGGGCAGAGCCGGTGGCTCCGCCCATCTCAACAGGCCCCGCCCCTCAGTCTTCCCGGCTGGGTTGAAGAGATTATTATGCAGAGGTTCCGCAAAAGGGTCATGGCACCATGGAGCACCTGCTCCTGCACCCGTCCTGAAAGATGGGTCTGCCGTCCTCTGACCCCCGGAACTACAGCATCGGGCTTTCAAGAATTCTCCAGAGCTCGATGCACCCCCAGGACGGAGAGGGGGTGGGGGGAGTCAAGGCTGTGAATGCGGCCTCACTTACCTTGAGAGTGTTCTAGAATGAGTCCCTGCTTCATCATTTTTACCAAGGGCCAGGTCTGAGGGTGCCTGGAAGGACGCAAGGCACTCCAATACCACCTCCTTGCCAGGCTGACCTATACCCACAGCTACTTCGGAAGTAGAAGTAAATAACTGTCTCAGACAGCCATCAGGGAGCAGAGCTCTACTCGGACTTACTAGGTGCTCAAAAAAGGTTAAACAAACCAACACACATATAGCTTCTGACTTCTGCCCTATAGTCCAGGCTCAGAACCCCAGGTAAGGACTTAGACAGGCCTGTATTTTCTTTTAGTTGAAAAGCTGACCCTTTGGAAAAAACAAACCCCAAATGAGGGGTGGGATGGCAAAGCCATCAGGAGACTGAGCAGCTCCTGAGAGTGGGGGAACCAAAGGGAAATGGGAGAGAAAAGAAAGCCATTTATTTATGTAATAATTTGATGATTGGTTTTACGTGTTTTATCTCATGGAATTCATCCAACAACTTAAGGAAGTTGTTATTATTAATATTCTCCATTTTACAGATGAGAAAATCGAGGTTCCAGAGATTAAATTATTTTCTCAAGGTCATGATGTTGTTGGTTGGGAAGACAAACTCCTTTCATTGTTGTAGACCTTGGAGTAACACTGGTTGTGGGCTCAAAACTGGATAAAGAAGGCAGTGGGGAGACAATGTGAGAAGCACAGGAAAAACAGACCTGGTAATCAGTAAATATTGTCCACTCCAAAGAGATTTGGGGGGAGGGGAAGCTGATACTTGAACCTTTCCCAAGGATTCAGAAAAGTGTAGCGAAAAGGAGCTTCATCCAGTGTGTGTGTGTGTGAGAGAGGGAAGAGGACCACAGATTTCTACAATGGTCACCAATGTATTACAGTAGTCGTGGCTTATGAGAGGGCAGGAGATTTCAGGAAAAAGAGAAATGGGGGTGAAGAATGTGGACCAGTGAAGGAGGTAGAGCTTTAACTCAAGTCAGAGACTAGGTATTAAGTTACCAAGGGCAAGGGTTGAGGTCACTCATGGTGGGAAAGGCAGACTTTATCAGAGCAGCTTTATCAGTGAGAAGCACAGCTCCTCCCTAAGTGACCTCTCACCCAATAGAAAGCCCAAAAGAATGAGCATAATTGAAGGCACAAGTATTACAGGAGATCCTGCAAGACAGACAGATCCTGGGGTCCCAATGGCCCACAAGCACAATTGGAGTAGATGTGACTAACTGAACAAGACTTAGAGTGGAAAATGAAGATAGTCTTTGTATGGGAGGGGGGCAGATCAGATAAGCAGGGTGATAGAAAGAGGGGATGAAGGGAGCAGGTAACTTCCCTCTGAGGGGATTGAGGCATCTGCCCTGACTCCGTTGTAAGTAAGGTGATAGGACACCCATCTCTCTCCACCTGTACCCATTCTGCCTCCACTGGAGCTTTGCCTTCAACACCTATTCTCCATTAGCCCAGGAGGAATGGAAACAAATTTATTTAATCAACATTTTGATAGAGCTTACTTTCTGCAAGGCACTGTTCTCAGCACTTTAAACACATGAACTCAGTTCTCCATAACAAAGCTATGAGATAGATAGTAATATATCTCCACTTTACAGAACAGGAAACTGAGGTACAGAGAGCTTTATTAATTTGCTCAAAGTTACACAGCAGTGATAAAAGCAGATTGAAACCAAGTATACTGTCACTCATTATACTCAGAGCCTCAGTGCCCACACTAGACTGGGAGTCAAGGCACTCAGGACTAGCTCCAGTCCTACCACCACCAGGCTGTACGACCTTGGCCAAGACACTTCAGGGTGCTGGGCCTCAGTTTCCACATCCGTAAAGTGAGAGGATCAGGCCAGTGCACCCCTAAATCCCGTCCAGACCCAAATACAATGTGATTTTTCCCGCAGGAACCCCTGCTAGTCCCTAGCCCCTCGCGGAGCCTGGTGTTCACCAGCCCCGCCCGCTCCCCGCGGGCCCGCGCGTGACTTTAGCGCGCGCGGCTCGGCCCGGAAGGTCACCTCCTTCATCACGGATTCTATTTGCATCCGGAATCGCATGTACATGAAAAATGTGTCCGCGTGCGGCCCCGACTGCAGACGCAGATGAAATTCTGTGCCGAGCCTGATGCGCGGTAACCTTTGCAGATGGCGCCGCTATTGCTGAGAAATGGATTGCTTAATAAAGCGTATCATCCGGCATATTTGCTGCTTGGCTAGCCAAATAGAAGTTGTTTTTTGCACAAATTTCCTTGTCAAATTTGTCAATGTTCATGTCATTTTTGCTTTAGGTCACAGAGCAAGGTGCAAATTCCTGGCATCTTTACTAGTTGCAGCCAATTTCGGCGATTTCGGCGGTGACGAGGATTCTCGGAGGAGCCGCTTGCCCGCGCGCTCCCGCCTGTCTGCCCCAGTAGAGAGCGACCCCGACACCTCCTCCGGGAAGCCCTCGGGCCCGACTCAGTTTGGGAGGACAGGCTGGGGGTGGAGTGGGGCGGAGGATATCTTCCTTTCCTAAGTACCCTCCACCAAGGAAGTTGGCGGGGGTGGGGGTAAGGGAATAGAGGGCTCCAGCTCTCTCTGGGCCACACCACCTCTCCCCAGGCGCTGGTTCTTTTCCCTTTTTCTTTTGCCTCCTCTGGCTTTAAGGCAGGAAACCGAGAAACTGGCCTCCCAGTGCTCAAGACTCCATCCACAACTGAATCCAAAGCCTCACTGACCCTCCCACCTTACAAGAAGTTTACTGAAAGAGGGAGAGGGGGCGGGACAGTAGTGCCTACTCCCTCCTACTGCAGACTCCATACCCGCTTTGAAGGATGGAGGTCTCTTCACTGCCCCCTGGGGAAACGTGTGGACCAGGAGAGGATGCAAACGAGCACGCCTTCCTGGGGAGGTATGAAAACTGGTCACTCTGCCTAGATTTCCACCATTTGAGCTCCAACCATTGAGGTTAGGCCTTGTCCACTACTTATATTGTCCTAAGAAGTCCCTTGGAAGCTTGAGCAGTCCAGAGCTCAGGGTAGGGAGTTTATCAGACTAGCTCCACAAGCGGAAGTCAGCAGCTACCCCCAGGGTGTGTTTCTGGGCACACTTTGCCTAGGTTACTTCATGAGTCATCATCTCAACAGCCTCACGAGGCATTCACTAATATGATCCCCGTTTTGCAGATGTGGGAACAGTTCTAGGAGAGAGACTCACTTGGAGAGTTTGAATCAAGTTGGTGGACTTGTGAGGGTAGGTGGATTGATGAAGGGAAAAATGAAGGGGAGGAGAGGGAAGGATAAATGGCAGGGAGAAGACACCAGGGTAAGCAGTCATGACAGGTTTACTGAAAACCTGTCCTGGTGTGAGCAGAGAAGAGCAGATGTGGGGGAGAGAGGTGTGTGTGAACAGGTTCTCAATGGGAATTGTGTATGAGGACAGACAGAAGATACGCGGATGTATATGGGGAAATAGATGCTGGAGACAGGACTGTTTGAATAAGACATTAAAGGGACAAGTGTGGGAAAAGGTATGAGGACAGGTGTAGGGGGCAGACAAGTGTGAAAGATGTATTAGGGTGTATGGAATCCTGCATGGGGTATGAGAGTCGAAACATGTAAAGGGTGTGAGAGGCCAGGTGAAAGGTGGCACTAAGCTTCAAGAGGCTGGCTATGCTAGTGTCAGCTGCTGTGTTCCCAGGTCCAAGCCCAGTTCCTGGCACATGGTAGTTCAAGGATATATTTGTGAATGGGGAAAGAAATTGGTGGGGGGCAGGTGCTGTCCAAGATATGTTGTCAAGCTGGAGGAAGGTTGGGCAGGTTTATTATAAAATATTCTAGAAGAGTTTGGGTTTTCCCTTCAACCTCTGCGGCACTGGGGCAGGCTGGGGAATGGTCAGACCTGCTTCCCCCAACAGGAGATCAGTCCGGGATAGGAGCCCAGTGAGCCTAGTGGGGGCTGCAGAGCTTGGATGATGGCGGGTGAGGGTGGGGTGCGGATGGGGGTGAACTGCCGTCATATTATTAATGGCCATGCGTTGACTCAATTAAATCCAGCCTGCTTTTGTTGGCAGGCCTCTGCAATTATGCATCTCATTACGGGCGGCCGCCCAAATGCATCCTGGGAGGAGACCAGAACTCCAAATTAACTTTTCTTGGCGCTACAAGGGCTGGTTGGCCGCCACTGCCCTCATGGCAGCCAATCAGTGTTGGCTCCAAGGGGGGCGGGGTCAAAGGAAGGGCGAAGGTGGGGGGAGTCTAGGCTGTCTAGCCCAAGGTGGGAGTCCATCTAGAATAGAATTCCCAAGCTTACCCCACCCCTATCCCCACCAGGAAGCCTGCCTGGGTGTTTGGGCTTTGTCTTGGAGGGAATCTGAGTCTTGTCCTTACTCCCTCTGTGGGGGAAGCAATGAGCACAGAGAACCAGGGATCCCAGGGCTGTTGGTTTCCCCACCTCCCGATCCATGCATGACCTGGGCTAAATCATTGTGGTGGCAGGACTGCACTAAACCCACAAGAACCCTGGAGAGTAAGGGGCAGGGGTGTAGAGAGGACAACCTTCGGGATGTGGGGAGATCACTGGAGGTTGGCCAGCCTGGCTTCTGCCCTGCTGAGTGTTGCCTGTGTGCCACGGTGTGTATGTTTGTGTGTGGGTGTGTGTATGTGCCTGCTCACAGCCTGCCTCTGCAGTTACACCACCAGTATAAAGCGCTTCATTAACCTGTCAATCAAAGGCTGCTTCTCTTCAGCTCTCATGCTCTGCCCTCCAACAGCCCGTATGTATGTATGCTCCCACACACTGTGCCATCCTGGGACCATTTGGCATTATCCATCCTCTCCTTACATAAATATGGCTCCTGTTGCCTCCCTTGGAACCCCTAAACATTTATAGCTTACCCAGAGGAGTCTGGGGCCCAGTGTTGCCTATGTATGATGTGTGTGTGTGTGTGTGTGTGTGTGTGTAAAACATTATCTTATTTTGTGAGTGGCCTTGCTCTAAGGCTTAGAGTCTAAGCCATGCATTCATGAAAAACGGCTGTTTTTAAAACTAGAGTACCCTAGAGTAGTATGAGAAGCTCTAGCTCTGAGCTGTGTGACCTTGCCCTTGTCACCTTTCCTCTCTGGGCTGCAGGGGCCTCATCTGTATTAAATAATACAGATCTGATTTAGACTAGATCAGTGGTAGTCAACCTGGTCCCTACCGCCCACTAGTGGGCATTCCAGCTTTCATGGTGGGCAGTAGCGGAGCAACCAAAGTATAAATAAAAAGATAGGTTTTACTATAGTAAGTTGTTTTAATGATTTTTTTTAATTTAATTTATTTTATTTATTCATTTTAGAGAGGAGAGAGGGAGAGAGAGAGAGAGACAGAGAGACAGGGGGGAGGAGCTAGAAGCATCAACTCCCATATGTGCCTTGACCAGGCAAGCCCAGGGTTTCGAACCAGTGACCTCAGCATTTCCAGGTCGATGCTTTATCCACTATGCCACACAGGTCAGGCAATATAGTAAGTTGTTTTATAAAGATTTATTCTGCCAAACTTAGCGAAAATCCAACATAAAGTACTTGGTAAGTAATTATTATTATATGCTTTAACTTGCTGTAACTCTGCTTTATAAATTTGATAAACTAAAGTTACTTCCCTACTTTATAAATCACCATTACTGTGGAACCGGTGGGCAGTTAGAAAATGTTACTACTAACAGAGATACAAAAGTGGTAGGTATAAAAAGGTTGACTACCCTTGGACTAGATGATCTCCAATGTCCTTCCTCCTGGCTTTCTGAGTTCTGATGAGTGTGGCTGATTCTTGATCTTCAGAGTTGTACAAGTGAGTACATGGTGCATGTGTCCTTTCCCAGCTGTTTTCCCTCCCTGGGAGCCAAGAGGTGCAGGGGCAGGGGGCTGGCTGCAGCAAGACCACCAAAGCCCAGAGGCTGTTCCCCATCTGGAAGGAACATGCCTTTCTGAGATCCCACTTGCCACTCTCCACTGGACTCCACCTGTAGAAAGAGACACACTTGCTTACTTTGACCAAATTTCTACCAGTTGGAGTTTGTGCCTGTCTAAGGTGAGCATCCATGTACAACCAAGCAGATGTGGACCCAGGCATTCCTCACCCTTGGAAACATGTGCCCTCGACATTCAGAGTCACATTAGGATTCCAAGCTTCCCAGTTGTGGGGAGCTGGCCTTGCTCCCACCTACCAGGCCCATCCATAGGGTAAAGGGGGAATGTTTTCCTCAATAGGGAAGGGCTCTGTTCACCCCACTTGTGGTTTCTTTATTGTGCATTAATGAAACCCTGTTTCTTCTGGGTATTTAATTCTTTCCATCTATTATGTTTAGACAACTCATTAACAATCATTTGTTATAATTAGACTTCAATTTTAGGCTCCTTTCTCAGGGGAGGCAATGCAGAGGTTTTAAACATATTTACATCATAAACAGCTTCCAAATCTCTGGGTGCTGCCCCTGCCCTGTCCCACTCTAGCTCCTGTCCTTCCTTCTCTCTCCTTCCTTCCCTCCCCTCTGCCACTCCCTGTTCCAAATGTAGAAGTGAGGGTGGGGAAGGGGGAACTGGGTGTGCCTGGAGAGCCCTCAAATCCTTCTGCTGCTCCAGGCCTTCTGACCTGGGCCTGTTCCTCCCTAAATGACGCTGGTGTGCTGCTATGGTGGTGGACTTCCCTGGAAACAAATTCCTCCCACTGACTGCCAAGGAGCAGCCAGACTCCTCCCTCTGGCTGCTGGATCTTTGAGTATTTCCAGGTAGAGTCATATACACACAGATATGCCTTGCCCTTGCTCAAGTGTGAAAACCAGACACACATGACCACTTAGGGGATGGTAGAGGGAGTCTCTTGTGAAGGTTTTTCTTTTTCTGCTTCTAACTGAGACATTGATTCCAACCACTGCACCTCCTCCTTGGATACTTTTAAGTTTAAGGACTATTATCCCCTTCAGTCTTCTCTTGCAAAATCATGGGATCTCTATGTGAGGAATGAATGTTTGTTGAAAAAGTGAATGAAAGTTTTAGTGGAAATTGCATGGGCATTAAAGTCAAACAGACCTGATTGAAATCCCAGCTCTAATAACTAACTAGCCAATGTGATCTTGGCACCTGGTTTAATGTCTTTGAGCCTTAGTTTACTCCTCTGAAAAATGAGGATAAAAATGTCTACCTTTCAGGGGGTTTGTGATGAAAGGAGATAGCTAAAAATGTCAAGTACCTAGCATTTTATAGGTATGGTACAATAGCTATGATAATACTAGTGAATAGGTATATTAATAACTTATGAATAACTATAATAATAATCCCAGGAAGATGCCTCAAGGGTCATTCTATACAACAGGGGTCCCCAAACTTTTTACACAGGGGGCCAGTTCACTGTCCCTCAGACCATTGGAGGGCCAGACTATAAAAAAACTATGAACAAATCCTTATGCACACTGCACATATCTTATTTTAAAGTAAGAAAACAAAATGAGAACAAATACAATATTTAAAATAAAGAACAAGTAAATTTAAATCAACAAACTGACCAGTATTTCAATGGGAACTATGCTCCTGTCACTGACCACCAATGAAAGAGGTGCCCCTTCCAGAAGTGCAGTGGGGGCCGGATAGATGGCCTCAGGGGGCCGCATGTGGCCCGTGGGCCGGCCGTAGTTTGGGGACCCCTGCTATACAACTTCTCTTCAGAAAGACTGAAAAAACCAGTCTTTCTACAGCATCTTTCATGGGTGCCCAATACAATGTCTTGGTCCATTATTGGGCAGATCTTCTCACAAGAAAGGTTTCCCTTCGATCCGGTTACAATGAGCCTCCTTGCAGCATTCCCCATTAGCCGTGGATCTGGGCTCTGGAGCCCTGGGGACCTGCCTCCTGCTCAGCAGAGTTCTTGGAAAGCCCCCATCAGGGTAGAGGAGAGGGCAGGATGGAGGGCAGGTGCCATGATGGGGTAGGACCTTCGAGAAGAGAGACTGATGGGGGGATGACTGGACCCCTCAGAGGCTGTGAAAACCACAGGGAGCCACAAGAGGGGAGACAGACATGGAGGGGACACCGGGGGGAGAGGGATTTTCTATCAACAAAACAGCAGGACAGATTCTGGTTGGTCTCTGGAAACATCTTCATCCGGTGCCTGAGGCCAGCTCTGAGCTGCTTTTAGCTCATTACTGGCAATTAGTCCTCTGGGCCCAGCCCCAGGGAGGGGGGCACTATTAGCTCTCACTCCCCTGGACACACATACACACACCATGAATCAAACTGACAACTTTGCCCGGGCCTGCCCTCCTCGCCCTGCTCTGTGCATGAAGCGGAATGCACGTGTCTACACGGATGAGGTATGTGAACGCATGTGCAGTCACGTGAAGATGTCACGGTGCAGAAAGTATGAGTGCATGTGTACAGCCATGTAAATGTGAGATTGATTATGCAGATGAGCAAGAGGTATGTGTGCACTTGTAAGGGAGAGGGGGGACAGGCATTGAGAGGGGATGAACTGGATGTGGGGATCCATGATTACTCTTGGGCTCTCATTTCCTTAGGAATCCTGGCCCAGGTGCTGATTTGGGGCGGGGGGGGGGGGGAGACTGGGTTTCGGGAGAGGAAAAAGACAAGGCAGATCCTGGAGTTTCTGCTTCTGAGCTCCATCTCAGGAAGGCTGTTCTTCTAGGAAAAATAAAGGACTCTATTGAAGTGACTTCCAGGGCAGGACACCCAGAATTTACTCCCCCACAAAACTCTTTCCTTGCCAGGTATTTTAGCCCATGTAGGTCCTGGATGGGTAAGAGCATCATTCCTGGTTCATCAAGATCATCACATATGCAATTTAATATTTTCTAATGGCTGTGTTTTTATATTTGAAACAAAAGTAAAGAGAAACAGGTAAAATTTAATTTATTTTGTTTTAACTTTATTAAATTTTACATTAATACCTAAATATTTAAAATTTAATAAAATATTTACCATCAAGCTAAAATATCACCTTAACATGTAGCCAATATTTTTAAAGTATTAATGAGACATTTTACATTTTCCCCCAATACTAATGAAAAATCAGTGCATTTTGTTTTAAGCACATCTCCATTGGGATTAGCCACAATTCAAGTGCACAATGGCCACATGTGGCTCTTGGCTCTCCCATACTGGGTAGGACAGATCCAGAACCTGGCTTGGCTGGTTCCCCACAAACTAGGGAAGGGTGACCTATGTGCCCATGGGAGGAGCAGGTGGAAGTGGGGCTTGACACAGTGCACTTTTTATTCTCTTGCATGGTTTTTAAGGGTCCTTTCCGCACTGACTGTACCCAAACTTTGGTTCTAGTAGTCATGACTGGATGGATACATGGATTCAGTGTCAAGAGTCTTACTCTAGGAAGTTTTTCCTTTTGTCTCACTTCTGTGCTTCCTGCTGCAGTTTTAAATCCCCCTGGCAACCCGTTCTCATGAGTGCTCCCATCCCCATCTTGCTTCATCTGAGAGACTTTGGGATAGAAGGTGAGAACCACATAGAAACTGAGGTGGGCAGGGGAGTGGGAGAAGGGAAAGGCTACAAAAGCCCCAAGTCCTTAGAAAGGCTGAGGAGGGGAAGGAGGAAGTGGAAGATTAGAAATTGACCACAGAATAAAAGCCTAGGTGATTTGTCAGCACCTTGGCCCCCTTATCCCTGAGATTTTCAGTCTCCTCAGCCTTTCAGATTCCTATGGCCCATTGAGACCACCCCTACTTTCACCCCATTCCCATTTCCCTCAACTCTCAGCTTTTCATCACCTTCACCTCGTGGCCTCTGTATCTCTCTACCAACTTCTCAGCCCTTCACCTTCTCAACTCTTTTCCTGCCTCCACTCATTACCTTCCCAGCCCCACCTGCTGGGACAGGAGGAAATTTGGGGAGTAAAGACCAGAATGAGGAATGAGAGCCTGAGCTGGCAGCATCTCCAGGAAAGACAGGGAAGGAAGACCCTCCCAGGCCCCTCCCATTCTCTTACCCCTCCTCCCAACCCCTCCCCCACGGGGCTGCAGTGATTCCACAGTCTCAAGGCTTGAGGGTCTCGGGGCCCCTCGCTAATGTAAGGTTATTGTAATTGATATGAAGGTAATTGATAATGTGTTACGGTGAATAATGTCTTCAATTTTCTGCTAAATCCCATTTTTGTAGCCATCTGGGCTCCTCCAACTGCCCCCCTGGGACGCTGGGTAATAGAGAGTAATTATTCTCAAGTCATTTACTTTTTCAAAGTGTTTAGTGCTTATCTGTTTTACAATTAAAATGGAAACGACCCTGATTCACTTCCTTTCTTTTTTATTTAAATAGCACTCACCCCCCCTACACACACACACACCCACCACACACTTTCAGTCACACACACCACTCGGGCACACAACCCTCCAACAGACACACACACACACAGTTTCCTTGTATGTGGCAACATGTCCACATTCAAAGACACAAAAGTACATGCACGTTTTCTTTGTCACTCACACACACAGGCACACATATACAAGTTTACATTTAGACAAAGGACACGCGGCTTCAGTGACCTAGACATATAAGGTGGGGCAAAGTAGGTTTACGATTGTGACTACATGGAACACAGAGTTTATTTTTGCATTATTATTTATTAATTATTATATACTGCTCACAAAAATTAGGGAATATTTTATTGCTTTCTATTTTTTGAAATATCCCCTAATTTTTGTGAGCAGTATATTATTTTCCGTATGAACAACTGTAAACCTACTTTTGCCCCACCCTGTACATACCTTTGCTGTTCTCCCTTGTAGAGAGGGTTGGAGGTTAGCAGTGTCAAGGTATAGGACAGCAGGAAGGAGTCACCTTGGATGTGTGTCTGAGTGTGCAAGGTTATGTTTGATATGGGAGGTGTGTCCATATGAGTGCACTCTAAATGTATATTTTGGAGTATGGGTTCACATGTAGCTAAAAATGTGCAGTAGTGTGAGCCAATTTATAGCTTTACTTGTGTGTGTGCATATGAGTTACTGTGTAGGCATGTTGAGCTAGTGTTCATTCACACCTAGTTACACACTAACGAAGGGCCCTGGCGTGCAGCCCCAGCTTGGACACATGTCCTTAAGAGAGCAGTGAAACCAGAATCCAGAGCCACCTAGCTATGCTTAGTTCACCTAGGATGCAGAGTGCAGTCACACCATGAAATCTGACCCATTTATTTTAACTGGAAATGTCACAGGAACACATAACATGGAGGATCAGGAGGTGCAAGAATGAGAGGATCAGAAGGTAAACGATTTACACTGCCCCTCACCCACTCCCCACTTCCCTCACCTTCCCAGTCTTCTGCCTCCTCCAACTGTCCCTCCTGTCTGAGAACCCACCTCCTCACTGCTTGACCCTTAACCCCCTTATGGCCCCTCACTGAGCCCAGGTTCTGGTTGAAGTTGTGAGACAAGAGTGGTCCTCAGTGACCAAAGAGCTTCCTGCCCCTTCCGTAGGCCATTCCCCACTGGCAGTGTTCTGTGGACACAGACATCATCCATAGCGAGGCACTGACCTGTGGGGAACGGAAGGGAACGATTCTACATACCCCAAATTCTTCCACATGACCCACATGACCTCTCTCAAATGTCACACAGGCTGTGGGAGGACAACTGAACCACTGTACTCATTGGGACACTTCAGTCTGGCACTCAGGTGACCTATAGAGTAGAGGTCCAGGGATCTGCTTGCATTATACAGATGGTGAAACTGAGTCACAGCAGGAGCCAGGATGTCCATGGGACCTCACAGGGAGTCAAACCAACAGTGGACCAGAGAGGCCTGTCTGCTTGGCCCAGCACCTGTTGTCTGTCCCCAGGGTCTCCAGCTGCAGGCTTTGCAAGCCTTTCACACTCTGCTGCCGGACAAGCAATGAGGGTGAGGGGCATGGAGGACAGAGACCTGCCCCTGGCGCTGAGCCCAGGCAAGCCCCGGAGGTTCACAGGAAATCCGGCGAAGAGAGTGAGTCCTGTTACCAGAACACACCCTGCTCACCCAGTGCACCTCTGGGAAAGGTCCAGGGGTTCCGTTTTGAAATTTGCTTTTTAAAATGGAAGGATGGTGGTATGGGCAAGCGATGCTTCTTTCTGCTTTTCCCATTTCTCATGCTGTGGAGGTCTGCCTGGCTCTCCCTCCTTCTCTCTTGGAGTCTGTCTTTCCACGACTGTCTTTTTTGGTCTCCATCTCTGTGTCCTGTCTTGCTCTGTGTCTTTGGAGTCCTCCCCCACCCCTCCCCTCCCATTGCTCCTGGAGGGTCCCTCTCCACCCGCTCCCTGAGTCAGTCTTTCCTTGCATCAGTCTGTCCGGCTGTCTTCGCGCAGGGCGCCTCCCCCTTTCTCGGCTCTGTCTCGGAGTTTCTGTCCCTGTCTCTCTGCCCCTCCCCGGCCCCTCTGTGACTCTGGCCCCTCACACCTTCGCTGAAAAGTAAACATTTATTTATTTATTTATTTTTGCTGTTAATAGATTTAATGTTCATTTGTTGGTAGCCCAGGGGCAGAAACGCGTGACATTTCAAATAATTGTTGTTTCAGGGGTATCCTCTGGAGGGAAATGCGGCAAAAGTGTGGAGAAGATTTAAGCAAATGACTGTGTCAGCTTCTATTTACTCCTGACAGGATCGCCGGGGGCACGGCTGCGAGATAACCATTAGCGCGGCCGCCGATAAAGCGGGGAGGCTGCATTTCTAAAGGCTCCGCGGCCATTACGGGAAAGTTAGTGTGAAACATGTTAAATTATCCCCAAAGTGGAGGGACCGGGGGAGGCGGCGGGGGGAGCGGGAGCCCACGGGAGCTGGCGCGCCACCGCGGCCCTGGCCGGGCGGGTGCCAGTGCCCGTGCAACCTCGCTCCAGCAGGGGGCGCCCGCCGCGGCCCGCGCCTCAGTCTTCCCACCCCGACGGTGGGTGGATGCCCCCACCCTCCGCCCCGTCCTGGCCTCATGGTGACTGCTGGCGACTTCTAGGTTTTCCTGGCATCTGCCCATACCGGGCCCTGTTGGCGCGACCCTCCACCCTAGCCCCCAAGATTAGCTCCATGGAGTGACAAGAAAGAGACTAATTGTGGGGACTGAGTCAGCTTGACCCGCCCCCCTATTTTAGGGTCTCTGCTGATCCCTAAACGGCCCCCTCATGTGTGCGCAGGCAATACAACTACATGTGAGGGGGCCCAGGTACTACTGAGATTTGTGCAGAGCCCTGAGTTCACTTCTCAGATCTGCCTCTAACTTACTGGTGGCCCCCTGCAAGTACTCTTGGCCTCAGTTTCTCCACTCGTAAAATGGGAAGAATAACTACCCCACATGCCTCACTTCATGAAAAATAGTTGGATGAATGAGACGACGTCATGTACACATCGTCTGAGAAACCATTAAATGCAGTAAGAGTGAAGATATTGTTATGATGGCGTGCTGGTTGTTATTAACACACTGCTGTGTGCACAGGAAATACTTGTGCATAGCCCACAGTGGGTGCACCAGTGCATGGGAAATAAGACCCCAATCGCAGTTCTCTCTGAGTTTGGGGCACATCTCTCCTACCACTCCTAATTTTGCTCCTATTAAGCCACACTTAGGGTAAATAAACATCTCTGGGCTAGTTTGGTAGTGGAAGTAGTGATCCAAGCTGGCCCCTGCAAATGCAGACAGGAGTCCTCCCTTATCTGAGTTTCATTTTCTGTGGTTTCACTTACCCCTGTCAACCACAGTCCAAAAATATCAGTAGATAGTTCCAGAAGTAAACAACTCATAAGTTTCGGAGTAGCGTGATAAAATCTCTAACTGTCTCTCCATCTCACCAGGGTGGTGAATCAATTCTTCCTCCAGTGAATTCGTATACTACTCCCCTGTTAGTTACTCAGTAGTTGTCTGGTTTTCAGAATGACTGTGGAGTATCGTAGTCCTTGTGCCCAATTAACCTTTATTTTACTTAAAAATGGCCTCAAAGTACAAGAGTAGTGATGCTGGCAATTTGAACATGCCAAAGAGAAGGCCTAAAGTGTTTCTTTTGAGGGGAAAAAGGTATTATATGTATAGGGGAAAACATAGAATATATGTAGAACTTGGTACTATCCATGATTTCAGGCATCCACTGGGGGTCTTGGCATGTATCCCCTGCGGATAAGGGAGGATTACTGGACTTAGATGATAGCATGCCTGGCCCAGAGCACTAGCAATACTGACTGAGAACCCTGTCCTGTGGAGGGGAAAACACAGAGGGCAGGAGGGAGAAGAAGAAGGCAGAGGGGACCACCTTCCCCTTTCTGATAATGATATCTCCAGACAGAGTTTCTTTCTTCCTTTCTTAAAAAAATCCTCTAAATACATTAAAATTATAGCATCATCTACATTACATTTTAGGCCTTGGAACCCAACATGTGGTGCAATGGCAAGTCAGTGACTTGAATAGTCATTAATACCATTGATTTACTCATTTCCAACATACTTTCTGATTTCCAGAAGCTCTGAAGTTTCCCCAAATTCACCCAATGTTTCTGAATCTCTCCTACATGTCAGGCTGCTGGAGGCACAGGAGGAACGAGACTACCTTTACATTCCTGGAGTTCATCAAGTAGGGGGATTGTTACCCACAAAAAAATGACTCTGGTACATGAGTGGTGAAATAGGAGCACATACAAAGTTCTGTGCATTCAAGTTACAGCTTCTTGGATGTGTTTGCGAAGTTTTCTTAAAGGAGGTGACATTTGACCTGGGAGAAATGGGCTACTACATAATAATGATAATAATCCCTGGGACCCCTCTCCACAACAAAAATAATGGTAACGATAGCATTTAATCTGAAAGAGGCACTGTATCAATCACACCACACTAACTGTCACAACAACTTGGTGGGGGAAAGTATTATAAATACTGTTATGTGCTCCCACTTTATAGGTGAGGCCACTAAAGCTCAAAGAGATTCAGTAACTTACTCAAGGCAACACAACCATTCTAGTACTGAGACTGGATAAAGTGGAATGTCTCTTCGCCCTCACTCCTTTATTCCAAGACCAATTTCAAAAAAAGGCTGAATTTGTCTTTAACCAAGGTCATGCACCCCCCCCCCTTTTCAACATTTCCTCATTTATTCAACTGTTTTCTGCAAGTTTACTAGATGTCAGGCACTGGAATGGCTCTGGGGGTATACAAAATAAAATAAACCCTGCCATTGGGAATTTGTAGTTCTAGTGAGGGAAGAAGACCTACAAGTTCATCAACCACAAAGCAATGTGCAAGATGCAGGTCTGAGAAGCCCAAGATGCTCTCTAGGCCAAAAGGAAAGGGTCAAACTCAGATATTGCATGGTTTGGCAAGAACTCAGTTTGGGCAAAAGTGGGTGTTGAACAACTAAGGAAGCAGGACATGGGATTCCAAGCAGAGGGAACATCAAGTTCAGAAGAACAGAAATGAAGGAGAACATGACCCTCTGGTGTGTGGGATTAGAGGAAGGTGGGCAAGGTGGAGAAGGTATAGCCCAAGACATTGCCAGGAGCCACTACTTCTGAAGTCTCCTGGCCAAGGTTCTAAGGGAAAGGGTAAGAGGTTGGTTAGCCTGAGTTTGCTCATGGTGGTACTGCAAGTGTTAGTCCAGACTCTCCTCAGAAGGTGTCCTGTAACCACAGCTGAAGAGCATAGAGGTATGTCAGCATCTCTGTGTGGTGGAAACAGTGAGCAGCTCATCCTGATTCAATGTCTGTGTTGGCCATAGATCACCCTAGAGGGCCACTCAAGGGTAGAAAAGTGGGAGGTTAGTATGGCTCAACCTCTTCCTGAGTGTGGTGGTACCTAATTTACAGACCTCTCCACTACTCCTCTCTGCTTATCAGTCCATGGTTAGTGTCCCTTTCATGTATATCACCTTAACACTCACACATTCACATATACTTCCCTTACAGCCACAGTCACATTCTCATATAATTTGACTATAATAATTTTCATACAATTACATTCACACCCTTGCATTAATACATTCACAGAATTTAATGTTTACACACAGACCCTTACAAAAACACACTCAGTCACCCAATATTCACTTCTACACAGTCACATACTGTCATACTTTGTCCTGAGGAAGAGTAGTTACAGGTCCCTCCCAGTCATTGTCATATGTGGTGTTGCAACTACAACTCTATACAACCCCACCTTTTCATACACTCCTAGAGTCCCACAGAATTCACAGTCTTACTTTCACTTCTTACTCAAGTATCTTGAACTCATATAGTTACCCAGAGAATCATCCTCTGAGAAGAAAAATGTGACTTGATTAATGTCATACAATTAGTTAACAGCAAATCTAAGGTCTCAACTCTAGTCTCATGCTTTCCACACTACTGCTCTTTTTCTTATGCCAAAAATCTCTCCTTCATGGTCTCCCTTTCATCCCCTTATGCCAACTGCCTGTACTGACTCTCAGAAACATTTGAATAAAACAGACAGCTCTTGAAAAGGCGAACAGCCAGATGAATGGAACAAAAATAAGTTTGGAATACAAAAAAAAGGCATGAGTTAGACCAGTGGTAGTCAACCTGGTCCCTACCGCCCACTAGTGGGCATTCCAGTTTTCATGGTGGGCGGTAGCAGAGCAACCAAAGTATAAATAAAAATGTAGATTTAAGTATACTAAGTAGCTTTATAAAGTTCATTCTGCCAAACTTAGAGAAAATCTGACATAAAGTATTTGGTAAGTAATTATTATTATATGCTTTAACTTGCTGTAACTCTGCTTTATAAATTTGATAAAGTAAAGTTACTTCCCTACTTTATAAATCACCATTACTGTGGAACCTGTGGGCGGTTAGAAAATTTTACTACTAACAGAGATACAAAAGTGGGCGGTAGGTATAAAAAGGTTGACTACCTCTGAGTTAGGCTATCAGACACCTTGTAGGGTAGTGACAGGACTTAGAGAGAATGTATAAAGCACCTGGCACAAAGTAATAACTATTAATATTTATTGGACACTTACTATGTCCTAGACACTATGCCAAGCACTTCATACATTATCTCATTTAATTTTTACAATCTCTTTAAGTGTAATTATCTCCCTGTTATAGAAAAAGGAAGTGAAGCCCAGAGAGGTTAAGTGTCTTGCTCAAGGTCACCCAGCTAGTGGGTTTTGAGACCATATTACACCCTGCTTTGCCTCCAAGTCTGGTTTGCCTGAATTACATTGTGCTTCTTCTGTTGATAAAGTAATTGTTGAATCCTTACTCTATACTAGACCCTGTACAGATAAGGAGGCTGGAGTTTGGTAAGTGCTCAATGAATGGTTTTATAATCATGGAAAGGAAGATTCTAACTTCAAAATCAAATTTAGATCTATTCTGTCAGAACTACATTTTTCAAGTCATGTAAATCTTCAGTGAATCTGACCATTCTCATTGATTAGTTCATTTTAAATCACACTTCCTTCCTCCCTGATCTATAATTCCTTGCATCTCCCACCATAGGGCATCACAAGAAGAGTGCTCCTGCTGTGCTACATGCAATTCTTCACTTCTACTCACTAAAGGAAGTCATATTTAGGCACAGATCTTACACACGTTAATAAGGCCATCATGGTTTAAGCAATTACCAATAATGTTAGGGAGTGGTCAAAATACTTGGGTTCTAGTTCCATCCCTTATCAACTGTATGGCCACAGACAAATTACTTTCTCTGCCTCAGTTTCTGCATCTACAATACTGGAATAACAATTCTTCCCTCCCAGGGTTTTGTGTTTAAAATATTGCAAGATATCATTATAGAAAATCTAGTATACAGTAGGCAATCAAAATTTGCCACACACAAAGATACAATAACAATACTCATAGCAACCCAAGCAGAGATAACCACACAGATCTGCAGACAAGTCCATATAATATACCAAGCTGTAGACATACTCAGATCAGATCTCCTGATGGGAGCTGCCAAAGTGGTTGAGAGAAAAAAACACTCTTTAGTAACCTGGGCAAGTCACTTAACAGCTGATTTTAAGGAAAAAAAAATAACAGTAGTGACTTAAAAAAAAACACACATAACCAACATGGCATAATCACACTTAACAAAATTGGCAATAATTTCCTAATATCATCAAGTACCCCATCTATATTCAAATATTTCTCTTTTTTCTAACATTTGGCTTGTTCAAGTAAGAAATTAAACAAAGTCCACCCAACATGTTTGATTATTATTTCTCTGTCTCTTTATCATCCTAAACGTGTAGTATGAATCTCCCTTCTCTTTAAAGACCCTCTCAGTCATTTTGTTCAGAAGAATAATCCACATCAAGAAAAAAAACTTCGCTTAAAAATTTATTTCTAATACACAAGTAATACATGAATATATTATTGGTTGTTTAAAAGAGAGAGGAAATCAGATACTGCAGATAAAGCAAACGTCTCCCTGGGGCATCCCCAACTTCAGCTCTTTAACCTCTGGAAGTCTCAGTTTTCTCCTACTTAAGATGGGAAAACTTCTCTATTTCTAAGGTTGCTCTGAGTATTAAATTATGTAGATCTTAGAAGCGCTTAGCTCAGTGCTGGGCTCACGGTAACCGTTCAACACAAGTCGCTGTTGCGGTGTGTAGTCATTGTTATCCGGGCAAACGCAGGACCGTCAGCGCGGGAGCGCGTTCAGCACCGCGGACAGAGGCGCGCGGCGCCCGGCAGCCCTGCCTCCGCCCGGAGCCCGCCTCCGCCCGGCAGCCCAGCCTCCGCGCCCGCCGAGATCTGTAAATAAAGCCGCCGGCTTCCGGCCCGCCCCGCGAGGCCGGTGAAGGGAAAATAAACCCGGGGTTTCCCGAGCCGCCTGCTTCGGCAACACTACCGGCAGAGACAATTACCCGATGCGCTCGGGCTGGCCTCCCCGAGGCCCCGCGTCCTGGCAGACCTGGCCCCCGTCCTTGAGCAGGAGGCCAGGCCGGGTGGGGGCCAGAGCTGGTGCCTCAGTCTCCCCGGCTGCAGAACAGCCAGGGGGAAGCACCGCGGAAACGGCCCCGGAAAGCCCCCGGAGGACCTCCGCGGCCCCCGCCCCCCAGCCCCAGCAGGGGCCCACCCCAGCCCCCGCCGTCCTCGGGCGTGGCGGGGTGACGGGAGCGGCCTCCGGAAGCCGGCCCAAGGCACAATTAGCGAGGAGCGGAGACGCCCTCGAAGGCTGATTTAATTAGGTGACACGGTGCCAGGCAGGGATGCGGGAGGAAGGGAGAGCAGGGTCAAAACATTTTGTAAAAATCTGTTTCACAAACGCTGCTGCTCCCCTCGGGGTAGAGAGAGATTACAGAGGCTTCGGTATCGATTACGGATGGCAAGAGGCGGCCAGAAGCGCGGGGCATTTCCTCCTCCTCGGTCTCTGTCTTTGTCCAGTCCCCCCGAAACAGTCCCTGGAGCCATGAACTGCACTGAGTTGTAGAGCAAGGGTGTGACTTTAGAAGGAGATCCCAATGAGGGGGGACAAAGTGTTGTCTGTTCAGTGCATTCCCCCCTCTCCCATATTCACATGAATAATATTAGCAGCAGTTGCAGGAAGCACCGACTTTCCAAATAAAGCTATATTTTGCAGAGCAGTTACTCTGCCACTACTAGCTGTCGGCTATTGGTTATTTATACTCTGTGCCTCATTTTACTCATTTCTCTAAAAAGGACCCTTTTAGAGTTGATCTGAGGAGCAAAGTCAGTAGATATGTAAAAGTAAGCATTTAATGGTTTATTATTACTACTATCATTTTGTTGCTATCAGGTACCAGGTTAGTTGTTTGACATCTTTTGTCTATAATCCTTACAACGACCATAGATATGATTAGCCCCATTTTACAGATGTGGAAACTGAGACTCAGTGTTGAAATATCTGGCTGTGTCACTGACCTCATCTGGACAGATCTGGGGACTGAACTCAGAATTGGTTGGTATTAAAAAGCCTTTTCACCATCATGCTCCTGGGCTGCCTCAGTTTCCCATTTGTGGCTTTATCTCAATGGACCTCAGTGGACCCACCAATGTAGGTAGGTGCATGCCTTAGTCCCACCATGTCTGGCACAAACAAGCCCATCTCAGGTACCCACAAATTTACATGGCACTGAGTAAAAGGAAGCATGCAGCATGTGCAAACATGCACGCATATGACATCAGAGACTGTCATACATGGTTACCCTCCCACAGAAAGAAGCTCCCACACTTACCACACCACCTAGAAGTAAAGCAACCTGCACAAAGATGTTTACCTGCCATTGGTCACTAGGGAAAAGGAATTATCAAGAGGAGAAACAACTAATACCCAACATCACAGGAGAGATGTAATAATAGACAAATAGACAAAGCATAGAACACTTTCACATACAAATACACGAAGGTAGTAAAACACAAACAATTACCCACACAGTCACGTACACAAGAAGATAGTTTTTTGCAAGATACTACTAACACAAACACACACAAAGATACATAGTCACAACACACCCAATACCACATGCTGTCACATACCATCTCATGGAGAGGTATAGCTCCACATGCACTGTAGCACACACAATACTCCCACCCTTGAAATATGTAACCAAGCATGACACAGAAAACCAGTCAAAAACCAGTTTATATACACATGTTCTCCAGATCAGTGGAGACAGGGAACCATAATCTCACAGGCTCACAAGCATACACACACTGACTTTTCTCTCAAACCCTCTGGGAAGCTGGCTTCAACCCAAAAGTTTCCTGCCTCCTGAAGTCTTCAGGGCATGGGCATCAATTGACTCTCTTCCCCCTCCCTTCTCCCAGCTGAGCCCAGGGCAGCATGAACACAGTCCTCTAGCAGACATGGGAGGGGACCCTGGACAGGCAGTCTTGAAGACATCTCATCTAGCACCATATCCAGTCTAAGCTGGGGCCAGCCACTGGGACTTGGGGGCCGTACTCCCCTCTCCCAAATTCCCTGCCATCACCATCCCAGCATTAGCTTTTGGAAAAAGGCTAATGGATTCAACAGCCACCTCCTTTCCTGAGGAGCAAGGGCTGTCACCTAACACCTCTCCCCACCTGTTGTCACCTACCTGTGCAGGTGCTCTGTCTCAGCAGCTCAGAGCTCCAGCCTGGGCAAGATCCCGAAGGCAAGTGGGTGGAGCCTGGTTCCATCTTTTGCACCCCCCATTCTAGCTCCCTCTGCAGCTGCACCCTCCAGCTCCAGGCCCCCTGGGCAGCCCCTCCCTTCCTGCCGCCTGCTCTCCCAGTGCTGCTTCTCTTCTCTGAAAACCAGACTAGGGACTGGGGGGGAAGGGAGAAAGATCCCAGGAGAGGAAGTGGCATCTGATGGCCCCAGCACCAAACCTGGGGGGCTGCAGAGGGGAGGGAGGAGCAGGGAGGCTTCTCATTGTGTGAGGGAAATTTTATTTTTAACAGATGCTAAGGCAGATGGCGCAGAATTAACAGAAAATGGGAGAGGAAAGAGAGGAAGAACATTACTGACTCCGGAGAGAGTGGACATTAAAAAAATAAAGAATAAGGGAATGAAAACAAGTTTAAGTGCTCTCTCCGGGGGGTGGGGGGACGGGAGGGGAGCTGAGAGGCAGAGAGGGACAGAGCAGCGTGGTGATAACCAGAGGCGTGAAATTACAAAAGTAAAATTTGTGGGACTCATGAGGGGTTGAGAAGGCCCCAGTTTCATTGCAAAACTCACTCAGAAATTACTGATGTAATGTTTGAGCTTTTATCATTAATAATAATCGAGAGGGGAGGGGGAGACAAAAGGACTCTTGGGCTTGGGGGGGTCTGAGGCACCAGGAGAAAAGACACTTGAGCCTCCGGGAGCTGGTGAGAGAAGAGTCATCTCTGTAACAGAAAAAGGAAGGAAGAGGAGAGAGAGAAACTCAGGGAGATACAGAAGAACTAAGACAAATGGAGAGACAGAGGCAGAATAAAAGAAAGGAATGGAAAGAAAATGAAAGGAAAGGGAGAAAGGAGAGAAGCTGTAGAAAGGATAAAACAGGAGGGGTTGAGGTAGGGGATGAAAGGAAACTAAGGAGGGCAGGAGGTTCAGAGATAGAGCAATTGAGACAAAGGGACAGAAAGAACAGAGACAGTGATGGGGAGACAGAGGGCCAGAAACACAGCACCAGAAACCTGCACACAGTCGTGGGCAAGGAAAGTGGCTCCAAAGATGAGTGAGCAATATTTAAAGTGACCAAAAGCAGGAACCAAAAGAAACAGGAAGGAGATAGAGATGAAAAAAGCAGAGACCCAACAGAGAAACATACGAAGAAGAAGAAAGACAGGAAGAGAGAAAGACACAGAGCAGGAGTGAAAGAGACAGAAGCGGAGAGAGCAAAATCTAAGACTTTGAAAAGGACACATAAAGAGTTCGGGGAACAGAAATTCCAAATGACAGAAACAGACCCACGCAATTAGGGTGAGAAAGAGAGGTTGAATGGAGCAAGGAAGAAAGAAAAACTAAGCCAGAGGCACAGAGAGACAGAGAGGCTGCGGGGGAGACGACAGAGAGCGCAGGAAGGGAGGAAAGGATGGGAGACAAAGAGGAATGGCCGTTTATCTCTCCTCCCAAATTAATTGAGGCTACATCAGCCTGAGCCACTAAAACGGAGCGATTATGAATGGGTTAGTCACAGGTGGAGTTAAAGGCCTTCAGAGGGATATTAGCCAAAATTGAGTGGCTTTTAATTTCTTTCTAACGAGAGACTGTGGCTGGGGAACCAGGCACTGCCTCCGCTCAGTTCCACTGCTAAACACGGCGTGGGGGCGGCCCGGGCCACTCGCCACCTGACCTGTGTGGCACAGGCAGCCAAGTGGAAATGACCATGTCTGAAACCTGCCTAAACATGCCTGCAACATGTCTACAACATGGGACACAATGGGGGAGTAGCCAAAGGGAGGGCCAGGGAAGATGGTGAGGAAAAGTCACAGTCATTGGAAGTAGCCAGGTCAGGGAGCATAGGCAGAGGCTGAACAGTCTAGGATGTGGGGGAAGGTGAGAGGGATAAGTAGATACTGCGGTTTAAAAGTCCTGCCATTGTCACAGAGCTCTCCAATTATCCCTGGCCCTACTCTGAGGAAAGCAGCATGGTCCAGGACTGCTTTTCTCCATTGTAAAGAACCCAAGGGCCTCAGATTAAAAGAACTATTGCAAATTTACAGTAAGTGTAATGATGACCTGAACCCTAAAGCAGAATGATGAAGAGGAGAGAGCACTGAAACATGAGTCCAATGAACAGACAATTCTACCGAGAAGAAATGTATAAATGGCCAATAGATATATGAAAAGATGCTCATCTTCACTAGCTAGTAGAGAAATGCAAATCAAAACTGCAATGAGATACCACCTCACACCTGTTAGATTAGCTATTATCAACAAGACAGGTAATAGCAAATGCTGGAGAGGCTGTGGAGAAAAAGGAACCCTCATCTACTGTTGATGGGAATGTAAAGTAGTACAACCATTATGAAAGAAAGTATGGTGGTTCCTCAAAAAATTAAAAATAGAACTACCATATGACCCAGCAATCCCTCTACTGGGAATATACCTCCAAAACTCAAAAACATTGGTACATAAAGACACATGCAGCCCCATGTTCATTGCAGCATTGTTCACAGTGGCCAAGACATGGAAACAACCAAAAAGCCCTTCAATAGAGGATCAGATAAAGAAGATGTGGTACATATATACCATGAAATTCTACTCAGCCATAAGAAATGATGACATAGTATCATTTATGACAACATAGATGGACCTTGATAACATTATAATGAGTGAAATAAGTAAATCAGAAAAAACTAGGAACTGTATGATTCCATATATAGGTGGGACACAAAATTGAGACTCATGGACATAGATAAGAGTGCAGTGGTTACCAGGGGGAGGGGAAGGGAGGAGTGGGAGGGGCATAAAGAAAACCAAATAGAAGGTGACAGAGGATGATTTGAGTTTGGGTGATGGGTATACAACATAATCGAATGTCAAAATGATATGGACAAGTTTTCTCTAAATCTATATACTCTAGTTGACCAATGTCACCCCGTTAAAATTAATTGTCTAAGTAAAATTCAAAAAAGAAAAAGAAAAAGAAAAAGAAACATGAGTCCAGAGACCTGTATGTGAGTCTCAACTCTCCTCAATTGATGCAGAACCCTAGGCATCACCTGTCTCACTGGGCCTCAGCTTCCCTTTCTGTAAGATGAGGGAATTGAAGTCTCAGATTCCTTCCAGCTCCCATATGCTACGATTCTATGCAGGCGACTTCCTGTCTGAATGAAGTCTTATCCAGGGGTCTCAGCTGCTATGCTTAAGACATATGAGATAGGATGTGTGACCCAGACAAACTTTTGTGACCATTAGAACAAGGTATATGAACTAAATTTAGGGTCTCTGGCCCAGCAGGGTATAAGTCAGAGTAGCGCAGTGAGTTTCAAGTAGTGGGTGAGCCAGTGATGAATGCTGAGCCTGGGTGCTGAGACCTAAAGGAAGCCAGAGAAGGAGGAATAGCAGTACGGCCTGAGGAGCCAGCAAGGGGGTGGCTTGAGGTGGGTCATGAATGGTGATAGAGCCGCAGGGCAAGGATGTTCCTAGTGGGTCACCAAGAACAAAGGTGATGAGGCTGACCCAACATGGGTATGGGGGGGGGGGTGAAGGGGAGGGAGGGGTGAAACTCTGGGCCATGGGCACACAGGGCTGTGAGGCCTGAGTGAGAAGTTGGCTGGGGGGGTGGAGGGCACACAGTAGGTTTCTGAGAAAGGGCAGGAGAGTATTTTGGGATTTGGGGGCACTTGGGGAAGGTCACCATAGACCAGGCGTGGGACGAGAAGGTAGAAACAAGCGAGCAAGCTAGGGTGATAGGCTGGGTGAGCCGAAGCAAGGAGGAGAGGAGGGGACTGATCAAAGCAAAGAAATAGCAGGACTTGGCCACTAACAGGGTGTGGGGGCTGAGGATAGGACCCGAGTAAACAATGAACTTGGGGTGTCAAGGCCAGCACTCTAGAGAATGAGTGCTGGTGCTAATAACAAGGTGGGCACACTGGCTGAGAGCTAAGACAGACATGGAAATGTTGGCTTCCATCCAGCAGAGCAGAAAGAGGCTTAGGCGAGGCAGTACAGCTCAGTGGGAAGCGCATTCATCTAAGCACCTGTGTTATCCAACTTTTGGTTCTGTCTCAGCTACTACTTAGCCATGAGACCTTGGACAAGATACTCTCTGTGTCTGGGCCTCAGTTTGTCCATCTCAAAAATGTGCGAGTTTGTCTGGGCCCTTATTAAGTTTCTCTCTGTCAGTGGCCCTGAGACTCAGAGACAAAGCCAGGGCAGAGACCTGCATGGGACAGAGACAGAGATTGGAAGAGAGGCTGGCCATAATTCTCAGTGCCCTGGGGTCCCCAGAGCCAACAGCTGCGCCCCCTCCTCCTGGAAACTCCATTAACACTCAATTAGAGGGCCTGATGGGCTCCAGCCGGAAAACCCCCTCCCCTACCTCATACCCAGAGAGTCCCCATTCGGTGTTTGTCTGATGGGCCCACGGGGAGAAGGCTTCACTCAAATTTATAACTCACTGCAGTGGCCGCCCGGCCGGCCTCTCCTGCCTCCTCTTTCTTCTTCCTCCCCGGGTGGAGCTCGAAGGTTGGGTGAGGACAGGGCTGGGGCCAGAGCCCACACTGGAGCCCCAGAGATGAAAGTGAGCAGGCCCTGGAGCAGAGGAAGTGGGAGGGGAGAAGTGAGGAAGAGCGAGTGAGAGTGTGTGAGAGAGAAAAATGACAGGCCCTGAATATTGGGCGCCCTCACTTTAAATCAAGATAAAAGACTGAAGTGGAAAATGAGAGTCCAGAGAAACCCCGGACGGCTCGGGGCGCTAATGGAAACACATGGCTGCCGGCTGCGGGCTTGTCAGCTTCCCCCGGCGCTGCCATTCCCGTCTGATAATCCGGCCTGCCATAAAATTAGACTAGCAAATACCTCCTGACAAAGATGCATGTTTCTCTCTATTGTGCCATCATAAAAAAAACTCCGCTGGTGACTCGGGGAGCCGCAAACTTCAATTTAAATTTACAGTGCTGCGGAAGGAAAGTGATATGCACTCAAAAATTTTAATAACCTATTAAGTTACGACTTCAATTTCATTTTATGAATATTTTCCTTGGGGAGCACGGCTATCACAGAGAAAGATAGAAATTTAAAAAAGATAAATAGTGCCATTAATCTCCAACATTTCTCTTCCATTATCCTTGAAAATTAGGAGTTATTTTTGTTCAGATCTTCATGTAATTAGCTCCCTCCACTTGATTCACTAGCCAGAAAATGACCATGTTCAGAAAATTAAAAATTTGTCATTAAGTGGAATTTAACATAATATCATTTATCTTTATCTATTCCCCAGCTGACAGCAGGAAGCCTTGGCTGCCTTACCGGCTGGTGTGTCAGAACGGGGAGGGACTCTCAGGGAGACACTGGGAGAGACAGAGATAGCGACCAAAGGAAGAAGAGAGGGCCAGCAAGGAGGTGGCCAGAGTGACAGTGAGGAGGCCTTGGGAGCGGAAGAGTCAGCCATCGCGGGGAGGCGCAGGAGGCTGGTGGGGCGGGACCTGGGCAGGGCCCTGAAAGTAGGGCCGATGGAGGAGTTGGAGGTGCGATAGGAAAGCCAGAAGGGGACCTCAGGATCAGGTGTCAAAGGTAGAAGGTGGCTGGTCAGTGGGGCTGGGGTGAAGAAGTGACTTGAAATGACAGAAACCCAGTATAATTAAAGGAACATCTAGAAAAAGAAGGCTGGAGGTGGGGTGAGAAGGATAAGGAATCATCCCATTGCCTCCTCATCCCATGGGGAACTAGACACCATCATTCTGACCACAGTCTGGCTTCAGGAAAAGACAGAGAGACAAAAAGAGCCAGTGAGAGCCAGAGAGGAAGTAAGAAAGTAATAAGAACCAAGAGGCAGAAGTAGACAAGCTCACAGACAAGCTTCAGAAGTAGAGACGATGAGAAGCGGAGTGGACAGATGGACAGCAAGTGTCCCTTCATGGACTCGGCCCCCCAGGAAGTCTCCATGGTAGAAATCCCCAAACAAGCCCTTGGGCTTCTCTCAAGGTCTGCATGGCTCCCTCTCCTCCCCCTCCTCTAAACAGCCCCCACCCCAGTCCTCCCAAGTCAGAAATCATCCAATAAACCATCCAGACCTAGTCCTGGGTAGAGAGAGCTGTGACTGAGCCTGAGAGACTGAGAATTGGATAAAGGGATTAAACAGCGGCACATTAGTGAGAGATTTAGAGTGTAATAAACCCATTTCATAATAATATGTGCGTTGGGGCCAGTGATCCATCATCGAAGGAGCCTGTCCATGGGAGGGGGGAGCAGTGACCTGCTGGGAGGGGGACCTGGATGGATGGTGGAGGTTTTTTCTCAGGGCCTCAGGATATGGGCAAGAGGTACAGACTGGCCCCTGGGAGACACAGGGGTTCTGAGAGTACCTATGGCTCAAGTAGCCACAGGGACCACCTTGGGAGGAAAGCTAGGGAGTCTGGGAAGAGACCTGAAATCCTGAGAGACTGCCCTGCCCCGGCCTAGGAACTTAGCAATAAGGGTAGAAGGATTCTCAGGGTGGGAGTGGGGGGCGGGCGGTTCAGGGACCTCCAAGCTGTTGAGTTCACAGCTCAGAGACAAGCCTCAGCAAGCTGAAGACTCCCAAATAAGCCTGCTCCTTCCATCCTGTTTTTTTTCATTTACTGGCTCTCTGATCTTGGCAAGTGACTTGACCTCTCTGAGCCTCAGTTTCCCATCTGGCAAATGTAAATATTTAGGCTGGTATCACAAGATTGCTATCAGGGTTACCTGAGATAATGGGTTTAAAATTGTTCTAAAGCAAGAAATCCTGGGCAAACATTATTATTGTTGTGATTCCCCCGTTTTTTTCTTCCCACTTACAGACTGCTGTGCGATGTCGTTCAGCTTGCTCCTTGTTAGAGAGAGTTCCACCTCTCAGAGGAAACTCTGAGATTAGTCAAGGGCCAGTAAGAAATGATGTGTTAATTATATGATTGACTATTTAATCTGCCCTGTTAATAGGGCAGAGGACAATATTCCCCTGCTGTTTATCTCCATTGAGGAAATCAGCATCAGGGATTAGAAAACAAAGTTTCTCCTGGAAAAGAAAATGAGAAATAGGAACGGAGCAGTTAGGTCTCAGCTGTCAGTCTTAAAGTGCTGGAGAAGGAGAGTGGATAGACTTGGAGATGCTGGGGGTGGGGGGGGGAGAGAACACCTTTAGGAGGAGAGAGGCTTGGGTACCATGGGTGCCATGGTGATGGTTTTGAGTAACCCAGGAGATTGTGGCAGGAGAGAGGGAAACAGTGGGAAAACCAGAAGTCGCTTCTCCATGATCCAGCCACGATCCATCCACAATCCAGCCACAATTTCTCTTCCTCTTCCTCCATTGACCCTGGCTGATCACTCTCTATCTTCATCCCAGAAAAGCCAAATGGACTCAACATTCAGCTTTACCTGAGATGCAGAAGATGCTTCCATAAGAGAGTGTCATCTCCAATTCCAGTTCCAGTCTCCAATCTGCTCCCAACTTTAAGTCAATTGAGCATCAAACTTTCTAGTTAATTTCTAGGGACACAGACTCCTCTCTGGCACCTCATTCTAACTAATGAAGCCTTCCTGAACCCTCAGTCTAGCCAAAGGTATCACTGATTCCTCCAGAATAAAGCTTCATTGATATCAACACTTTCCCCCTGTTGAATTGATCGAGGGCAAGTTTACTCTGCCTGCAATGGCCCCCAAAAGTCAACTAAATATCATTGCCAGTTCTCCCAGCTTCTGTCAGAGACCTTCCAAATGCCACAAAAGAACAAGAGATGGTTTTTCCCCCCCAAAGCTCAAGCTAACACACACTTTGCTTCTTTCTATAGATATTTATAATATGCCTATTAGATCTAAATATAAATAGTCTGTACTACAAAGCAGCAAGTGAATCGTAAAGTTCCCTGTGAGTAATATAGATACTCTGATGTACCAGGGAGGGACAGATCTCCACAAGCTGGCTGTGTCAGGGGTGGTACTGATGGAAAAAGTTCCACTGGAGCCTGACTAGGCGGTGGAGCAGTGGATAGAGCGTCAGACTGGGATGCGGAGGACCCAGGTTCGAGACCCCGAGGTTGCCAGTTTGAGCGCGGGCTCATCTGGCTTGAGCAAAAAGCTCGCCAGCTTGGACCCAAGGTCGCTGGCTCGAGCAAGGGGTTATTTGGTCTGCTGAAGGCCCATGGTCAAGGCACATATGAGAAAGCAATCAATGAACAACTAAGGTGTCGCAATGCGCAACGAAAAACTAATGATTGATGCTTCTCATCTCTCCGTTCCTGTCTGTCTGTCTCTGTCATTCCCCCACTCTGACTCTCTCTCTCTCTCTCTGTAAAAAAATAAAATAAAATAAATAAAAATAATTATTAAAAAAAAAAGTTCCACTGGAGCTGGACAGGTGTTGAGAACAACTTCAATAGGTGGACATGGGGGCAACAGGTAGACCAGAGGAGAGAGGTATGTGAATAGACATGCAGAGAAAGGGGACAGCAATACTTAAAGAGCACCCACTCCGTGCCAAGCATATGCTGGAAGCTCTCACCCATATTATTTCAGTAACTTTTCTCATAATTTTTTGAAATGGGTGTTATTTAACTCCAAGGATATAGATGAGAAGCTGAAGTTCAGAGAGGTTAAATTACTTGCCCAAGATCGCACAGCGAGTATGAAGTGGCAGAGCTTGGATTTGACCCAGAACTAGTTGTCTCTGAAATCTATGCTCTTTCTCTACACTATGATGGCAGGTGTGTTTGGGAAAAGAAGAGCAGTCTGGTTTGTCTGGAGCATAAGGTGTGTGAAGGGGTAGTAGAAACTGTCCCACAGGAGTCATCACTGCAGGAGCACTGCACCATCTCTGGGACTGCCCAAGCCATTCCCACAGGAGGCCTGGCACACAGAGAACCTCAGCCCTGCTGACAACCCCCTGGAAATTCAAGAGAAGCAGGGACACAGGGTGAGGCAGTCCTCCAAGCACATGCTCCTTCAGTGACCCTCTCTTCCCCCCCAGCCTTCCAGATCCTAGCTCCTTCCTCTTGGCATTGAGAGTTTCTTTCATGCCCAACACTGGATCTAACATTTTATTTTTCCCTTCCCCTGATGAATATCCCCAATTCCTGACACACACTTGTTGCCTCTGCCTTCTACCAGTGCCCTCCCTGAGCCCTCTGCTCCCACTCACCAGGTCACCAATAAACTTCTCATTTTAAAAAAAGTTCCAGTGACTTCTTACAGGTTTATAACCCAGCTTCACTGTTTTTTAGATTGGTAAATAACTTCTTTAGGCTGAGATTCAGTTCTATCATCTGTGAAATGGGAATGATAACAGCATCAACCTTATAACATTTAGATATGACTCAGTGAAATAAAATAAGGAAAGAGTATGTACAAAGCACTTGTAAGCATTTAATAAATATTGGTTATTATTTTTCTCTGCCTTATTTCTTCTTGATCACAAATTTTCAAAAACCCAATAAATAATGGATTAATAGACCTTAAATGATACCCCATTGCTTATAAAAAGACTCAAAGCTCCTTAGCTAGGTCCTTGAGACCTGCCTCCTACTTTTGTTCAGAACCCAAATGCTCCATCTACTTCTTCCTCATGTGAAGGAATGTGGTCCGATGGAGGGAATGCCAATATGGGAGCCAAGAAATGTTAAATTTTTTAGTGGTATTTGGAAAGTCCACAGAATTATGATTTTAGTTTTTTTCTTAATTTTTAAAAATAATTTTATTTGCTGATATTAGAGAGAAAAAATGGAGAAAGAAACATCGATTTATTGTTCCACTTCCTTATATATCTATTGACTGGTTTTTGTATATGTCCTATCCGGGGATCAAACACACAACCTTCCCTGGCCGGTTGGCTCAGTGGTAGAGCGTTGGCCTGGCGTGCAGAGGTCCCGGGTTCGATTCCCGGCCAGGGCACACAGGAGAAGCGCCCATCTGCTTCTCCACCCCTCCCCCTCTCCTTCCTCTCTGTCTCTCTCTTCCCCTCCCACAGCTGAGGCTCCATTGGAGCAAAGATGGCCCGGGCGCTGGGGATGGTTCCTTGGCCTCTGCCCCAGGTGCTAGAGTGGCTCTGGTCTCCACAGAGCGACCCCCTGGAGGGGCAGAGCATCGCCCCTGGTGGGCGTGCCAGGTGGATCCCGGTCGGGCGCATGCGGGAGTCTGTCTGACTGTCTCTCCCCATTTCCAGCTTCAGAAAAATACAAAAAAAACAAAAAACAAAAAACAAAGAAAACTCCACAACCTTAGCATATCAGGACAATGCTCTAACCAACTGAGCTACTCAGCCAAGGCGATTTTAATTTTTGTATAAAGATATACTCTTCAAAACCTTAATAAAAGGTCACATGTTCACAGAAATGTTATGAACTGAATTATAACACACGAGAGGTTACTATCATGATAAATGAGTATGCTAATTGACATATTTTCCTTAATAAGTAGAAAGCTAAAACTTGAGCTTTCATAATATGTGCTAATAAAATGCTGTTTTTTTCAGTTTTATATACTGGGTTTGTTTGAAAAGGGCAGAGGAGCGCTCTACTAAAAAAAAAAAAAAAGAAAGAAATGTTTAAAATCATTGGTAAAATGGAAAAGGTCACAAAGACCTAGGTCCCAGTCCCAAGCATCCAAGTATGCTCCTTCCTTCCTCACATTTTTCTCTTTCTTTCTTTCTTTCTTTCTTTCTTTCTTTCTTTCTTTCTTTCTTTCTTTCTTTCTTTCCTTTCTTTCTTTCTTTCTTTCTTTCTTTCTTTCTTTCTTTCTTTCTTTCTTCTTTTTTGTATTTTTCTGAAGTTGGAAATGGGGAGGCAGTCAGACAGACTCCCGCATGTGCCCGGCCGGGATCCACCTGGCATGCCCACCAGGGGGCAATGCTCTGCCCATCTGGGGTGTTGCTCTGTTGCAACCAGAGCCATTCGAGCGCCTGAGGCAGAGGCCATAGAGCCATCCTCAGCGCCCAGACCAACTTTGCTCCAATGGAGCCTTGGCTGCTGGAGGGGAAGAGAGAGACAGAGAGGAAGGAGAGAGGGAGGGGTGGAGAAACAGATGGGAGCTTCTCTTATGTGCCCTGGCCGGGAATTGAACCCGGGACTCCTGCACACCAGGCCAATGCTCTACCACTGAGCCAACCGGCCAGGGCCCTTCCTTACATTTCTTAAGTACTTTGGGCCTACATTTCCTCAGATGTATGTGCACATATCAACCAAACAAGGTTGACAATAGGCTTAAACAAAGACTATATTGAAAAAAAGTTTAATGTTGCACCCTACAGAACTTTGGTAATGTCAAAAGCTAATGCTTATCGAGTACTAACTATATGCTAGGCCCTGAGCTGAGAGTTTGCATATATGATTACATTTCATCCTTGCATCAACCCTGTAAAGTAAGTTTTACCCCAATCTCATTTATAGATGAGGACCCTGAGGATTAGAGTGATTACAAATTTGCCAAGGTCACAAAACTACCCTTGGGTTTTGAATCTAGGCAGCCAAGCACTAAAGCTCACACTTTTTTTTAATAAAGATTTTATTTATCGATCTTAGAAAGAAGAGAGAGAGAGAAAGGGGGAGGAGCAGGAAGCATTAACTCAGTCGTAGATGCTTTTCCTATGTGCCTTTGCTGGGCAAGTCCAGAGTTTCGAACCAGCGACCTCGACATTCCAGGTGATTGCTCCATCCACTGCGCCACCACAGATCAAGCTAGAGCTCACACTTAAAAAAAAAAAATACTGAGCACTTCCTAGGTACCAGGTACTGTTCTAAGTCTTTTTACATTTTAATTTATAGAATCCTCATAACTGCTGCAGCAAATTGTGCACCCCACAAGACCTGTGCCGAGTGGCTTTGCACAAGAGGTGGAGTCAGCTTCCCTCCCTTTGAATCTGTGCTATGTGATTTGTTTGACTAATAGAATGTGACAGAAGTGACACTTTGTGACTTCTGAGCTTAAGCCTTAGAAGCCTTGCCGCTTCCGTCGCTAGGTCTTTGGAAGTCAGCTGCCATGTAGGGAAGTCTGAGCTAGGCTTCAGGAGAGGCTGTGGAGGAAGAGAGGCCCAGAAGGGTGAGAAGCCACCTGGAGTAGAGCTAGGGCTTTCTGGCTGCCAGCCAGCCAGTGCCAACTGCCAGACGTCTCACTGAGGCCAACTTGGATGTCCTGACCCCAGCAGAGTTTCCAGATGAATGCAGCTGCGAAAGCAACTGCAGCCAGCACCATGGAAAACGGAAGAAACTGCCACCATGAAAACCTAAAAAAAGAAACAAATAATGAGAACATTTTTAGCCACTAAGATGTGGGGTGGTTTATGATATAGCAATAGATTACTAAAGCAAATAAGGTGTGTATCACTACAGTGGATCCTTGAACAATGAAGTTTCCTAGAACAAGAGGACCCATGCAATCCAAACCCTGTTCAAAGGTTACCATGTTTTCAATCTGTGGCTCAGAATCCGTGTATGCAAAGGACCACTTAAGTTTCATGTGGATTTTCGACTGTGCAGGTAGTCAATGCCTTTAATCCTTGTGTTGTTCCCGAGTCAATTTATTTCTTTATTTTACAAATGAGAAAATTGAGACATGGAGGAGTTAAATAAGTCACCTAGGATTAAGTCACTAATGAGTGACAAAGCCAAGGCTTGAACTGAGACATCTGGCTCCAGAAACCACATAAGTAACCACTAAGATTTGCTAAACTAAAAAAAAAAAAAAATGGTCCTTCAAAGATGTCCTGGACCTAATGTCTGGAATTTGTGAATATGCTACTTTACACGATGAAAGAAACTTTGCAAATGTGATTTTGTTAATGATTTTGAGTATGCATGCTGCAATCACAAAGGCCCTCGTAAGAGGGAGGCAGCAGACCAGAGGCAGAGAAAAAGGTGATGTGATGGAGGGCATGAACCCACGAGCGAGGACAACATCTAGGAGGTGGAAAAGGCCAGGAAACAGTCTTCCCTGGAGCCTCCAGAGTGCCTGTCAATACCCTGAGACTGATTTTGGGCTTTTCGCCTCCAAAACTGTAAAATAATAAATTTTGTTGTTTTAAAGCCACTGAGTTTGTGGTAATTTATCACAGAAGCACTAGAAAACTAACACAGGGGGCTTCTCCCATTTAAGGGGGGGGGGCCTGGATCCTTCCCATGGGAGCCAGCCAGGCCAGTCTCCTTGTCTCTCATCACGTTTCGTGTCTCTGTCTTTCTCTAGTTCTTGAAAATCCTTTTCCCTTCAATTATTTCATTCATTTCCACTCGCCTCTTCCAGGAAGTCTTCTCTGATCATCCTAGTCACGCTGCTCTCTCTGTCCTGTCTCTACAGCACTTGATGTTCCGCACCTTCTTACTCAGCACTAACTAATATCAGTGCTAATGTGCTGGCGGGCAGCCCAGTGACATTTTTATGAGTGTGAGTCATCGAATCTGAGGACATCAGGCCATAGAGGCCCCCTGGAGAGTCTATCCCTTCATTTTATGGATGATGAAACTGAGTCCCAGGGAAAGGAAGAAAGCCACTTATCCAAGGTCACATACCCAGGGCTTAAAGACAGGCCTTCTGGGTTCAAATTCGTAAGGCTCATTTATTCAGCAAGTGCTTATCCAGCCCAGCACTGAGCTAGATGCTGGAAAATCACTAAGGATTGTGAGCAGATAAAGCCTCTGCTCTCACTGTGGCCTCCGATTTGCAAGCGAGATAAACATTTATGCAATAACCAAACAGATATGTTATTACTCACCATGATAAGTATCAGGAAAGAAAGTTCCATAATGCAGGCTGTGGGAGCACAAGATATAAAAAAAAACTATGTGAAGCAGGAAAACCAGGAAAGTCTTCACTGAAGAGATGACCATTGAGCAGAGATGTAAATAATGGTGGGTAGAGCTCACCACGTCTTTATAGCAGTAGGGGGAGGAGAAAAGTGTTTTAGGCCGAATGATATGTACAAGAGGGAACAGAACAAGGTGAAAAAGAAGCTCAGGATGCCTGGAGAGTCAAAGTGACAGGGAGAGAGGCAAAGATGAGGCTGTAGAAGGTCAGAGGTCAGACCACCAGGGGCGGGAGGCAGTGGTGAAGTTTTTACTTTAATTCCACTGGCAAGGGGAGGCAGCAGAAAGGTTTTGAGCAGGGCAAGAGCATGTTCATATTTGAATTTTACGGTGTCTCTCCCCAGCCAGGGCCTTTGCTTATCTCTATAGACATGTTAGAGATCATTATTACAGGGAGTCCTATGCCACTCTGTATTCCGCTCTGTGCCTAGCCTTGTACGAGCAGGTGCTCCATAAATATGTGTTGATTACACCTCTCAGCAGCATGTGACGCTGTTGATCATTCCCTTCCTCTTGAAGCCCAGCTTTCTGGCTTCTGCGCTGCCGCATGCTCTGGCTTCCCTCCAGCCTCTGGCTGTTCTCCATCCTCTGACCACTACGCCTTCCCCCTACCACCACCATGTTTAAGCATTTCTCATTGTTTCATCTTTAAACTCTTTCTTATTTGTCCACACCCTCCCCTTTGGTCATTTTATTGCCTCTGACAGAAATGATCTAATTTTTCTGGGCAGAACTGAAGTTCTATGAGGACCGGGACCTTGTCTTGTCACTGTTGCATTCCCAGAGCCTGGTGCACAGCAAGCACCCAATAAATTATCTGATGGGAGTAGATGCTATATGATTGTTTATACAGAGCTCAAGAACAGGCACAATGAATCCATGGTGATCAATGGCGGAAGAGCGATTACCTGTGGGGAAATAATGACCAAGAAGGAGCCCAAAAAGAACTCGTGGGAGGCTGGAAATCTTGATCTGTGTGGTGATAGCACAGGTGTCTGCATATTTAAAGGTCATTGGTCTAGAAGCTTAGGATTAATGTTCTTTACTATATCTGTAGGATATCTCAATAAGACGGTAAAAAAAAATAATGCATTATCACCACTCTCCTGAGAGAGAATTCCTAATTGCTTACTGCTTTATGGGCCCACCTAGATACCCCCCTCTTGCTCTCATACAGCCTCCCAAATCAGATCTCCTACTGAGTACTCGTCCCCAGTATTCACCACTATGCTCCCAAGTGTTTAGTTTCCAAGCCTTAGAGACATCTTATCCATATGCCATCTCTTCTTCTATCCCGCCTCATCTAGATTTCCAAGACACGTAAATACAAGTGGTCCTGTGGTTACCCCCCCCAAAAAAAATTTTAAGTGACAGGAGGAAAAATAGAGGCTCCCACATATGCCCTGACTGGGACCCACACAGCAACCCCTGTCTGGGGCCAATGCTAGGATCAACCAAATTATCCTCAGTGCCTGAGACCGATGTTCAACCAACTGAGCCACTGGTTGCAAGAGAGTAAGAGAGAGAGAAAGGGGAGAGGGAGGGGAAAAGAAGCAGATGGTCGCTTCTCTTGCGTGCCCTGACTGGAGATCAAACCTGGGATGTCTGTCTGCCAGGCCAATGCTCTACTCACTGAGCAAACCAGTCAAGGCCCCCAAATTTTAAGATAGCCCCATGACTTTAGCATCCTGGTGTTATTCCTGGGATTATGTTATAAGGCAAAGAGAGAGTTTGAGTCCTTTTCTCCACCCCAGGACTCTAATATTTATATAATCACAGAGATCTTTAAAAGCAGGATTTTCTCTGTCTGCTGGCAGAAGAGGAGATTGGAAATATTCAAAGCAGGAGAATACTGCAATGTTGTTGTTTTTTTGAAGATGGAGGGGCCACATATAAGACCAAGTGTGTGGTTTTAAGAGCCTGAGACAGCTGCAGGGAACAGAAGTAGGCCAACAAGCTGAGTTTGGAAGTTGATCTTCTTCAGAGCCTCCAGATAAGCAGCTGGACCAGCTGACACCTTGATTTCGGCATCATGAGACTAAGAAAGAAGCCAATTGAACCCACCCAGACTTCCAACTTATAGAGCTGAGATTAAAAATAGGTGTTGTGAAGCCATTGTTTGTGGTAAATTGTTACAGTAATAATAGAGAACTAATACAAATCTTTTTTTTTTTTTTTAATTTATTGATTGATTTTTAGCAAGAGAGGAAGGGAGAGAGAGAGGGAGATAGGAACATAGATCTATTCCTTTATGTTCCCTGACCAGGGATCAAACCAGCAACTGTGCTCTGACCAACTGAGCTATCTGGCCGGGCCTGATACATATCTTAAATCCTGTATATTCACAGTGGTCTTTCCTTCCTTCCCATTACTTTGGTCCCAACATGACTAGACCCTCTGACCTCACTTCTACCCAATTGAAATATTTGTCACTGAGCCTCTCTCCTTAAAACCATCTATCTATTGCTACTGGATTAATTTTCTTAAGTTATAACCCTGACCACATGCTTTTCCTGCTCAAAAAGTTTCAATAACAGTAAAGCTTGATGGTTATACTCTGGAACTAGGATGCAGGTTATAAAGCCCAGCTCTGCCTCTAAGTAGCAGATGACCTCTAAGTAGCAAGGATTTGTTAAAAAATAAGTTACAAGGATTAAGTAAAAAATATGTATGCAAAAAATAGTTATGTATAGCCCAGGATAAGTAAGAACTACACTCTGTGAATGGTGGCTCTTTTTATATCACTATCAAGGGTTCCAGGTGGCCAACTGATTAAACTTTTCAGCCTGGACTTACATCCACTCCCTGCAAGAGCTGTGTGTGTGTGCACGTGCACGCACAAACACACACACACACTCACACACACGCACTTCTACAACCTTTTCTCCCACTCCTCTTCCATTAGTCCCACCCTTCCCCCTCCATCTTCGTCACCACTCCCCTATTCACATTATCACCTATCACCGAGTGGTCTCCTCACTGATTCACATACCTTCACTCTCTGTGGCCAGCAGGGACTGCTGGAAACACAAGTCTGATCATGTCTCTTGTGGAAATTAGAACCTTCCAAGGCTTCCCCTTGCTTTCAATATAAAGTCCAGAATTCTTCCCACAACAGCCCTGCCCTGGATGGCCTGGCCTGCCAGCGTCTCCAGACCCTCCCCTGCTCTCCACACTCATCTGTTCTTAGACTCATCAGGCTCCCTCTTGAGACTGGCCATCCACCTTTCTGTTCCTCCTTTCTGGAGCACTCTTCTCTACCCTATTTTCCTGGTTAATACCTAATTGTCCTTCCAATTCTTAATTTAGTGAGGATTTTTCTCCAGGATTCCCCGACCTCCTTTATTAGAGGCTTTCCAAGGCCCTTCTGTAGAACTTCTCACAGGAGTAACATAGACCTCTTACTTAATCGCCACGAGCTGCATTAGGACCGGGGCTGTTTCTGTTTCTGATCACCAGGATGTACCCAGGGCAGAGCACAGTGCCTGGCTCAGACTCTGTGTTCAGTACATGTTTGGTAAAGGGATGAATAAATGAAACGAGTACAGTACAAGAACTCTGCTTCAGCTAAACTGGATTGCTTTTCCCACAGATGCTTTCTCCTCTCCACGCCTTTGCTAACTCATGTCCCTCCACCTGATATGCTCTCTTGCCAACTCCATTCTTCTGTAAATTCAACCCACCCCTGGTAGTCTCTGCCAAGTAATATTGCCCAATATTTTAGCCTATAGTGGTTTCCGCCTCCATCCTTCCTTCTGTTCCACTGAAAGTGTTATAGTTTGTATTATTTCTTTCTGATTGTGGAATTAATGCACGTACATTGTAGAAATTTTAAGGCAACACAGATAATACAAGATATAAAATAAAAAATAAAAGCATTTCAACTATTATTTCTCAATAATAATTGCTGCTTTTACTGTACACAGTGGGACAAAAGTAGGTTTACAATTGTTCATATGGACAATCATACAATACTTAATAAATGATTGTACAAGAATAAAATCTGTGTATGCCCCACTCGCATATCCACTCATTTTTTCATACATAATCATGGCAAACTTTTAAACCTCACAACAAATCAATGAGGTTCATATTGTTTTCATATTACCAAAGAAAAAAGAGTTTCAGGTAAGTTCAATAAGTTGCTTGAGTTCACCCAAAACTACAGTGCTCACAAAAATTAGGGGATATTTCAAAATGAACATGAAGCGATAAAAAAAGATGCACTTGATGTTTTTTAATTAAACAAGAACATCAGAAAAGCAAACAAATCAAAGAAAGTTGTTTGATTATGCAAATGAGATGCAAAACCAACTTTTATTTCATTGGTGAAAATGTATTATACAAAAAGCTGTAAGTACTGGAGTATCTGCACGTTCCCTGATCCCCTAATTTTTGTGAGCAGTGTAGTAAAAAACTCAGAGCTAGAACAGAGTCCAGACTGGGGCCCAAGAATCCAGCTTCACTGACTCAGCCCCTTGCTCTCCCTGCTACGTTCACCATCCCTCTACTAGGCCAGTCTCTCTCTTCATCGCTTATTCCTCTTACATCACTGCTCTCTCCCCTCTTACCCAAAGCCCAAACTCTTTCTGACACATTCCTTTTAACCTGATCATTCTACTTCAAGGATAGTCACTTTGACAGTAGTAGACAACTATCAACCTAAATGTATATCAATCTAGTTTAATAAGTAACAATACATCTTCACAATGAAATACCACATTGTTGTTCTAAAGAATAAGGGAGCCCTGGCCAGTTAGCTCAGGGGTATAGCACCAGCCTGGCATGTGGAAGTCCCAGGTTCAATTCCCAGCCAGGGCACACAGGAGAAGCACCCATTTGCTTCTCCAGCCTTCCCACTCTCCTTTCTCTCCCTCTCTCTCTCTTTTCCCTTCTCGCAGCCAAGGTTCCAAGCCTCCATTGGAACACAAGTTGGCCCCAGGCGCTGAGGATGGCTTGATGACCTCCACTTCAGGCACCAGAATGGCTCTGGTTGCAATGGAGCAATACCCTGGATGGGCAGAGCATCGCCCCCTAGTGGACATGCTGGGTGGATCCTGGTCGAATGCATGTGGGAGTCTTGTCTCTCTGCCTCCTCACTTCTCACTTCAGAAAAAAAAAAAGAATAAGGGAGGTCTTCATGCATTACTCTGGAATAATTTCAAAAATAATTTGTTAGCCTGGCCTGCATTGCCGCAGTGGATAAAGCATCGACCTGGAATGCTGAGGTTACTGGTTCGGAACCCTGGGCTTTCCTGGTCAAGGCACATATGGAGTTGATGCTTCCTGTGCCTCCTCCCTTCTATCTCTCTCTCTTTCCTCTCTAAATTGAATAAATAAAATCTAAAAAAATGTTTAAAAATAAATTAGTTAATTAAATAATTTGTTAAATAAAAATGTGTATAGTTTGCTATCATTTGTGAATGTAAAAAATATTTCTAAAAAAAAATAAAAAAAATATTTCTATGATATGTGTGTACAATATTTCTGAACACACAAATGACACCAGTATTTGCTTCTGGGAAGCAGAATACAGGGTTTGAAAGTGAAGGGGGAAAGGGACTTCATTTTTGCTGTATACCCATGTATAATGTTTACATTTTTACCATACCCATGCATTTAATAAATTAAAAAGGAAAAACAAAAGCAAAAACTTCCATGTGTTCTCTGATCATCCCACTGAGCCCATCTTCACTCTGTGTATGTGGATGTTTGGGTACACGGATATGCCCTAACTCCCCTCTTTCCATGGCCTCCCAAGTGCAGCTCACATGTGACCCATTTTCAGAGACCTCTTTGCCTTTTCCATCAGATTAAAAGGATTCTGCAGTCACTTAAAGGACAAGGAAAAGGCTTTTTTGTTCTAGCCTTAGCTCTGTCACTTGCCAATTATGTAAACTTGGACCCGTCCTTTTACCTCTCTGATGGCAGATTCTTTCTCCTCCATCAGGTAGATGAAGATGTCTCCATCAGCCCTCTCACTTCCAGGTCTCCAAACAGACTGTCTGTTCCCTTTGCCTGTAAAATTCCACTCTTCTCCCCTCCCTTCCCTATCTTGGTAGCTCCTACCCATCTCTCGAGACTCAGTTTTCATGTGACTCTTGAAAGAAGACCTTCCTAATCTCTTAGTTGAGGTCTTGTCCCCTTTGTTGTGACTTCTCCATCACAAGCTCCATAACACTTGGTGGGAATGACTTGTTCAGTGTTTACCTTCCCAGATCGACTCGAGGCTCCATGAGAATAGGAACTGTACTGTTTATCACGCTAGCACAGTGCCTGGCACATGGTTCTGGCTTAGTAAATATTTGCTCTGAGAGTAAACGGGCAACATTTCCTTTGTCCAGACTCTCTACTCAGATCCTATATCTTGATGGACTTTAGCAGCCGCCCCCTGGCCACTCATGAAAGAGGATGGTCACTGGGGATTAGGCCCCTCCATTCCTGTTCTTCCCCTAAAGTCTCTCAGCCTCCCTGGGGCATCAGAGTCTGTGATGTTTCCACCATCACACCCACAGGCTCCAAAGCGGACTCCTCCAGGATGCAGCCCAGTCTAGGCCTGTCCCTCAGGCCCCAGGCACAGGCCCTGCCCCCAGCCCAGCCTGAGAACACGGTGGCCCAGCCCAGCCTGGCAGACCGGGCCCATCAATCGTGCTCCCAGGGGTACAAACCAATTTCTCTTGCTTTCCTGAGCCCGTCTCCCTGGCGGAGCCTGGAGGAGCCTTCAATCGCATTAATCCCAGCCTGGCGGCGGTGACGAAGACGGATTTCTCCACCAAACGATCCATTTGTATCTCTCGTGCACTCACTTGGTTTTTTTCTGTGCGGATGTTCAAAATATCATGAAAAAGGCGTTAGTCGGGTAGCTGTGGCACAGCGAAATAATAGAGTGATCCGGCAATGCGCTCCTGACCTTGCAGGACAGCTAATCCATCCGCACATCTATCTTAATTATTCCCGGTTACAAAAGAGAAACTCCACCATTCATTCATTCCAGGCTGGCAATTCCATTTTCAACCCCCACTCACACCCCATCCTTTCTCTACCATTTCCCTAGCCAGATAGGTCCATTCACCAGTACTACAACAGTCTCCCCTTGGCAGCCCAGTGTAGCCAAGTGTGAACCCGCAGGGTGGCAATGCAGGGCCTAGCCCACTGCTCCTTGAGATCAGGAGAGAGGCACTCTGGCTCCCTTGTCCAGAACTCTGACCAGTCCACTAGAGAAAGACTAGCTACCAACATGATTAAGACCCAGCGGGGACATACACAAATGCACACACAAAGGCAGCCACAGCCTCATTCAGACTCGGACATTCAGACCTCCTCTTGCACAGACTCTAGCAGACCACCCCCTTCCCCACCCTAAAGCAGATCATTTTAAGTCTCCTGCTGTCTGGGCACCAACGCTGGGATGGACATTTTGACTAAGGGCACTTTTAGGGGATGTCTTGGTGTGCCTGTCTCCTATCCCCAAAGCCAAAGACTCCACCCACTGTATCTTCTCAGGTCAACTCATTAATACAACTAGGTAAGTGAGGGCCAGAGGGGCAGCAAAGTTGAGTGTGAGCGGGGAGAAGAGTAAAAGAGGAGGAATGAAGAGAAATAGTTTGAGCAGAGAGCCTGAAAATGAGAGGAAAAGAAAAAAAAAGGAAGATGGGGTGGTGTGTTGAGAAGGTCCTTGAGACAATACGTGAAAGTGTCTATTTGTGTAACCTAATTTGTGCTAATTGTACCAGATTCACTTTGAGGATGCCTGTGCCAGTCTCTAAAGCCCCTTCTAATTCTACCCGTAATGTACAATTTTTCAGATCCCTCATTCTAATGATTTTAATGCAATCAGCAAAACAAGGCATGTAATTGTCTTGGCTCCGTGCTTGGCCGTGGTGGCTCCTGGGAATCCTGGTTCCCAGTCCTCATGCCTCTCCCACCAATCCTTTCCTCTCTTCTGTTTTACCGCTCAGTTCAGCCTCTGTGGGCTAGTACAGGGTGAGACCTCTCCAGCTCACGGGGCTGTAGGAACAATTGTAGTAGTTTTAATCCCAGCCTCATGAAGCCCACATCTGACTGAGGAAAGGACACAGGGGGCCTAGGCCAGAAGTGGGCAGTGGGGACTGTCTGCTGGCCCAGCCTGACTAGGTTATTGGGTTTAGAAAAGGAAAAGGGCTTCCTGGAAGAGCTCAGTGGGTTCTGCTCCCCTTCCCAGAAGCAGCAGCAGGCAGCGTGGGCTGGGCCTGTGGGGCAGTGTGCAGGGGAAGGGCCATTTGTCCTGAGACAATGGGAGAGAAGGGGTCTCTGAGCGGCTGTTGAGAGTCAATTTGTAGTGGTGATGGCTGAAGTTGCTCCAAAGGCTGGGAACAGCTGGAGCTCCGGGTGACTGATGGGTGGGCCCAGGAGAGGGGCCATTGGTCTAGCAGACACAAAGGCCCCCCGATGGTGTGCGGGTGGGGCCTGTCAAAATCATTAAGTGCCAAAGATGGGAGCCGCAGACTTCAGATGGGACCAGTGGGTAGGGGGAAGAGGTCAGGAGCCTACTCCTCCCTCTCTGCAGCCCCTCTTAGGAAACTCAGCCACCCACATTCCCATTATCATTTTATTTGCATAGACACCCATCCTCAGGCTTCCCCGTCCCTGGCCTCACTCCACTATGAGCCCAGGCCCCAGTTCTATTTGAGTAGCTCTGGCGCTGGGGCCAACTCCAGGCCTGGCAAAGCCTCTCCAGGCCTGGGGCGGGGGGGGGGGGGGGGGGGGGGGGGCGGCTTGCCCACCCTCAAGCTTTGCATTCTTCAGCCGGTGGCCTCATCCATTTCTTAGGGAACAAGACATCCACATCCTCAACCCAGGACCAGTAAAGATCACCCCTCCGTTCCAAAGGGGAGAAACTGAGGCCCACAGTGCTGGTTTCGCCTGCTTCTCCCTCTCTACTGGGAAGTGTTTCTCCCACTTGACCTCCCCGAGCGAGCGGGACCAGAGGGGCAGTGATACCAGGAGAAACCCGCCCCCTCCTCACCCCCAACCCCTGCTCCGCTCCGCTGCTCTCCCAGCAGGAGAGGGAAGCAGTGACCCGGCCAGGTGGTGATGATGCGGCCGGCCGCGCTGGTCACTCTTGGCCGCTTCCCGCGCGCAGCCCGACCCCCCTCGCATGGGTCACAGCGCCGGCAAAACTCCCTGACACAGAAACGCCGCAGGGCCTGCGCGTGTCGGGAACAATCCTCCGCCTGATGGGAAGCGACAGCTCTGCTCCGCCCCACTCCGCTCGCTTCCCTCCCGCGGCTCCTCCCCCTGCTCCCCCCTTGCCTGCCGGCTCCGGGCCAGCCGGGCCAGAGCGCCCCAGCAGGGGTCCGGCCCCTAGACCCAGCCCAACAAGTCGCTGCCTAGCCCAGCCTTTGTGTCCTAAGACTGGCAGAGGGGAGGAGGAGGAACTTAGTCAAGGGGAAATGGGGACAAGAAGGGCACCCAGCGAGACACATGGCAGCCATCAGTGATGGCAGGGGGAAGCTGACGGCAACACAGTGGTTTGTTTCCAGGACCCTGTTTCTGTTTCCACAGTGTTCACGTAGAAAAAAGACTGCAAAAAAATATACCAATTTGTAGCCGGGGGTCTCCTTGGGTGTGATGAGTTGACAGGTGTTTTTTCCTTTCTTCATTTTGCTTATGAGTGTTTTCTGGGTCTTTTGGGGTTTTGTTTTCTTGCTTGTTTGTTTGACTTTGCATGATTGTTTGCTTGCTGTAATCATATCTTATGTGACTTGCCCACACAGGTAATAAAATCGCCAAACCAGGACAAGGGGCTGTGAAGGGAAAGTCCCACCCAGACTCCAGGCTCGATCACTGACTCAGCCACAGGGAGTGAGGCTCATGCACTCTGGGTGGGCCTGGGTGTCAGACCAGGCTGGGGACCTTCAGGGTCCCCGCCCCTCCTTCCAATTCATGAAGAGGTGAAGCGTATGTGAGGAGGGGCTGTGGGTAAAGGAGAGAGGCCCGGATGTACAAAGTACCTCTCAGCATTTCTTCCCATACTCTGGGGCACGCTGACATGCTGGTGTACTCATCCATACCCGTTTACACATATATTCACACACCTATAAACATATTCTTGTCAACATGGCCACACAGCCAAGCACACACTCCTTGACAGCCACGGCTCATAGACGCACTTGTGGCCCTCCTGTGCTCACACACTCAGCATGTCCCTCGGAGCCCCAGACAGACACTACTCATGGCCTCCTGCTCTCAACCTTCCAGCAACCCAGACCCTTCAGGGAGTGAATGCCGCATTCACTTCAAATGCCCTGTTCATCATCCTCCAGCTCTCTTTCTGCTCACCTCCACACAGCCCTCTCCTGCTGTCAGCCCCTCCTACCCTCTCCCCCAGGCTCCTACTCCACTTCTTAGTCATGAGAAATGAGGGGAAAGTTGCCTCTCTATCACCTGACCTCAGTCCCAGGTTTGGTATGGAAATAGTAGGGCCTGAAGGGGAAAGTTAGGGACCCCCTACCAAACCTCCCAAATAAGAGGCCTAGGTGGGATCCCTGTGGGCTCTCAAGGTTGTGTCTGGTGCGGGCCCTTCCTGCCTTCCACCTATGGGCTGCTGACCTTGCCCACAGAGCCTGTCCCTTTCTCCTCTCCTGCCTCAGTCCTACCCATCCTTTGTGGCCAACTGGGAAGATGATCCTCCTGGAGCCACCAACCTGAGGCCTGGCTGTTGGCTGGCGCTCCTATCCTCTGATAGTACTCCTTGCTCAGGTGACATTCCTTTGTGCCTCCATTCTCTCTCCATAGTTGTGAATCCTGTGTGCTTCTACAAAACAGGGACAGATCTTTGATTCATCTTGCATCCTGCACCCATATCTGCCGAGCAGTCCATCAGCTGGCTCCCTGATGAATGAATGAATGAATTGAAGAATGTTTATGAATATGGCTTGTTCTCTGCTGTTGAGTATGACATGTATGATGAAGAGGAGGTGGGAGTAGAGGCCGCCACAGGGCGTAAGTGCCACTGCCTGTTTCCTCTGTGAAAATACTAACAACCAAAGCATCCCTCCCAACTACCCTATGTGGGAGGTGACCATTTTATAAAGAAACTGAGGCTCACAAAGGTTACATCATTTCTCCAAGGTAACAAGACTCGGAGTGGTAGAGCTTGCCAGTGTCACTCTTCTTTTTGTTTGTTTTGTTTGTTTGTTTTTTTCATTTTTCCGAAGCTGGAAATGGAGAGGCAGTCAGACAGACTCCCGCATGCGCCCAACCAGGATCCACCTGGCATGCCCACCAGGGGGCGATGTTCTGCCCCTCTGGGGCATCGCTCTGTTGCATCCAGAGCCATTCTAGCGCCTGAGGCAGAGGCCACAGAGCCATCCCCAGCGCCCAGGCCATCTTTGCTCCAATGGAGCCTTGGCTGCGGGAGGGGAAGAGAGAGACAGAGAGGAAGGAGAGGGGGAGGGGTGGAGAAGCAGATGGGCGCTTCTCCTGTGTGCCCTGGCCGGGAATCGAACCCGGGACTCCTGAACGCCAGGCCGACGCTCTACTGCTGAGCCAACCTGCCAGGGCCAGTGTCACTCTTCTAAGGATGGTGATACTAACTGCTTCTGCCTCCCTCATCATGACCCAGGATGATGTAATGGGAAGGAGCTGCTTTATGATAACCTGTTGCCCCACCTCAGCTCTCCAGAGTGAGGAGGCCTCTGGTCTCCTCTCCATGGTGGGCCCTAAGTCTGTTTCCTTCCTCTTAAACCCTTAGTTTGACCCTAATTCCCCTTATGCCTTCTTTGTTATATCATCTCTGCCTAAGAGCACCATCTCCTCAGTGTTCTTTTGGTCTTGAGCACACTTCTGGGAGCAAGAAAGCAGGGGCTGCTGTCTTGGCTCCATGACTGACTAGCTGGTGGCCTTGAGCAAATGAATAATCACAAGTCTTCTTTGGCCTTGGTTTCCCCAAGTGTGTGCAGTAGGATGGGGCTTGAGGAGCTGCTGTCTGTCGTTCTCTCCGCTGTCAGCAATCTGGGCTCCGACCCCTGGTGAGGAGGCAACGGCAAGCCAGCACCTTACCCAGCCCGGTCCACCTCCAGACCTCCCAAGAGGGGTTTGGGCTCAAAGAGGGCTGGGAAATGCAGTGAATTAATTACCATCAGACCTCAGCACTGTTCATCTCTGTAAACAAACATTTTAATATGCAGTAATTAATTACATCTGCCACACCGACTCTCCTCTCGTTCATCCTTCTTCTGCTTTTCTTCTGTTCACCCCGAACCAACCTCTCTTCCCAGTTGGAGCCTGAGAGTCCAGACAGGGACCCTCCCCCCACTTCCCCAACCTCTCCCCCCACCGTCAGAGGCAGGTGCTCACCTCTGCCACACTACTCTGCAGCTTTTTCCTTCCCTTTTTTCCTTTATCTGTTTCCCTACCACCTGTCTGTCTTTCTGACAGTCCTTCATCTCTAGTTCTCTCTGCTTGGATCTTCCTTCCCAACAAAGTTTGATGCCAAGTACACGTTCTGGGAGGCAAGGAAAATAAGGAAGCCAGTGGGTTTGTCCCCAAGTTCCCAAGCACATGAGCATACCTTTCAACTCCTCGGTGACCCAGGACCAGGCAAGTTGCAGGGATTATCTAAGAACTAGAACAGCCACTGTTCCAGGAGTATCTCTAGGGTCCCTAAAAGCTCCCAAGAGTCCTCCTGACCTTAGTCCCTTCCCTGTCCCGTTTTGTGCCTCCACAGCAGCTCAGTCTGAAGAACAGAGGGGACACATCTTCCCAGGTGAGCTACCTGGCCACACCACAATTACTTCTCACCATCTCCAAGCGCCAGGAGCCCCAAGATGGGATCCACCTTCCGGTCCCAGCACTCCCGGGCCTTAGTACTGTCCAGGGATAGTACTATCACCAGCACCACGTGAGTGGTGCCCCCAGCCCCTACAATGGAGGGTACCCCTTTTCTGGGGAGGCCCTGCCTGGAGTCTAGGTGGGAGCTAGACCAACACTGGATCAGAAGCAAGAACCCCAGCTGAAAACGACACGAAAGGGACCAGGTGCCTAGGGCTCCCAGCGACAGGAGGGGTAGGAAAGGGAAGCGGTAGCGGGAGAGGTACGGCCTAGCCTGGCCTCTCAGGGGAAACCGGGGTGGGCGGGGTAGGGCAGGCGCCACCAGGCGTGGCGCAGGGAACGAAGCAGAATGAAATGCAGATGCAAAACGTGCTCGTAAGAGTTTCCTCTCTCTCCCCATCTGCCAAAGCCGAGATTTTAATCTTTAATCCATGAGCAATCAGCGAGCAGCGGCGAATGGCACATTACAGATGTTTTACTGTCGCGGGCGTTTGCAGCCTCCGCGCTCCGCACAGGCGCGCCCGGCGCCCCAGCCCCGCCAGTCCCCACCTCTCCTCCCTCCCACTCTGGTCTTTCTTTCCCTTCCCTGGTAGTGGTTTAACAATTTCCCCCTCATTGCACGCTCCTGGCCCGTCGTGGAGATGGGAGTGGGACCCAGGACCATTAACCTTTCTTAGCGGACCTGGGACTGCTGGTGGGGGTACACGCAGGGGCACTGTCACGGCGGGGGCGGCATTCAGCATTGTGTGGAGGCAGATTCTCAGCCTGGTGCATCTGGCAGGTGCATGGACAATGGGCCTCGTGCCCTGCTAGCTGAGCTGTCCTACCCCTCCATCCTCTTCTATGTCCTTCCCCACCTCGGGGGCTCCTGCGCGATTAGTGCTCCAGATGTACAGCAGCGCTGGGGCTCTGATTGATTTCCAGATGTTGGGTACCTCTGTTCTCATGTGCGAGACCGCAATCCCTTCTGCATGATGAGGAGGGAGAGAACTTTAGTAGTCACATCTGGAAGACCCTAGGGAAGGAAATCTGACCGGATGGAATCTTGAAAACCAGCTGATAAAAGCTCACTTCAGAACTTGAGGAGTGCGGTCTCTGCAGAATTGAGGAGGAGTCCCTCCCACGCCCTGGGAGCTGGAGCTCCAGGAGGAAGATGGAGACCTTATGAGGAATGAAGTCCAGTTTGTTTCCCGGAAACCCAGAGGACTCCTGAACGCCACAGGGGTGTACTTTTTCCCCAGCTCAAAAATCCTTAGCAGGCCTGACCTGTGGTGGCGCAGTGGATAAAGCGTCGACCTGGAAATGCTGAGGTCGCCGGTTCAAAACCCTGGGCTTGCCTGGTCAAGGCACATATGGGAGTTGATGCTTCCAGCTCCTCCCCCCTTCACTCTCTCTGTCTCTCCTCTCTGTCTCTCCCTCTCCTCTCTAAAATGAATAATAATAATAATAATAATAATAAATCCTTAGCAGTGATTCCAGTTTGCAAAGATATATTTGTGTGCTTATTTGATTAATATCTGTCACTTCCACTAGGCCATAAGTTCCATGAGGTCAGACTGTGTTTCACTCATCATTGTATTCCCTGGGTCCAGCACTGGGCCTGGCACTTAGTGGATGCTCAATTCGTATTTGTTAACCAAATGAAGGAACTCATGGTGTCAGCTGTAGTCTCAGATCATTCTTTCCTGTGCCATTACCAGTTAAGACAGGCCCTTCACCCAATGCCACCTAAGCATGCATACACAATCTCCCTCCATCAAACTCCCTCCCAGACTGCAGGCCTCATCTCTGTAGGTAACTCCATTTTTTCCTATCTCCCTGATAGGTCTTTCCCTTTCAATAGAAGGGGACCCCAGGGCAAAAATATGTCTGACACTGAGCCAGGGCTCCTTCGCCCACCTGCCTTCCTTCCCCAGGCCCCAGGATCTAGGCTCCTCTAACTTAGGCCTTCACCCTCAATTTTTGGACATTTTTCCCCTTACTCCCTGCTGACCCCCCTTCTATTTGTATGGCCACAGACACCATAACCCTTTCTGACACTCCTCTTACCTAGTGGCTCCAAATATACCCCCAACTCCAAGCCAACCCTAACCTAACGCAAAGCTTCATTTCCTCAGGCAGGGTCCAGCCCTCACCAGGACTCCCCACTCCACCCCCAATGGCTTCTGGTCTTCTGAAAAGGAAAAAAAAAGAGGGGGGGGGGAGATGTAGAGATGCAAATTCAGAAGAGAAAGTGGAAAGAGAACAGCTTGGGAGGAAACCTAGATAGTTGGAAGAAGAGAGGCAAGAACAGAGAAGGGCACAGAGACAAAACCTCAGAGGTAGAGGGCAGATGCCCCCAAAGAGGGAGAGACCGTGATTGGCAGGGGCAGCGGAAGAGGCCCAGACAGCAGACACCAGGCAGAAAGAGGGGTGGGAACGAGGGAGGGTGAGCTGGGGGGTGGAGAGTCGAGGCAGGAGAAAAGGCTTGGATTCTGGGAGCCGAGGCGTCGGGGAGGGAGACGCCGCCGGGCGAGGAGTCGGAGCGGGGGTCCGGCCCCAGCGCCAGCGTCTGCCCGAGCCCGGGGCCCTGCCCGCAGGGCCTACAGGCGGCTCGGAGAGGGGGCGGCGGCGGCAAGGGAAGCCGGAGTGAGAGGCAGCAGAGCCGCGTGTGTTTTTATTATTATTATTTCTGATTAAAGAGGAATTCATCTCGTATCTGCCTCCTGCCAGGGGCCGAGGCGCCGCCATTGGGGTTAACGGTGCGGAAGAATACAAAAAAATTTCATTGAGGAGGATTATAAAAGTTACTAGCTGGAACATTAACAGAAGAGTAACTTGTAAAAAATGCAATATTACAATATTCACAAGGACGGCAGAGCGTGGTAAAGCTATAAAATTCAACATTAAAATCTTCCACAGCCTAGATAACCTAGTTAACAAACATGGTATTGGAACTACTTTCTGTTGGGGCTAGGGATACGAGCCGGGGGCTGATCACACCTCCGCGGCGAGTGGGGGGGAGGGTGTGCCGGCCGGCGGTGGGCTGGGCTACCCCGGCTGGCCCCGCCCCTCCGAGCCTCAGCCTCCTCCCCAAGAAAATGGGGAGAATCCCCAGCGAGTGTTGGGAATCAACTAAAAAGAAGCACCTCAAAATCTCGGATAAGGCTGTACACTTGTGTGGTTATTTTTTTGTGTGAAGTGCTAATTAAACACATGATTCAGTGTGGATTTCACCCCGCTGAATAGAATATACATCTCTATAACTGCAGGTTGTGTATATAAAATGTGTTAAGACAGGAGTGTGTGTGTGTATGTGTGTGTAAAAGTATGCATTCAGAGTGGGATATGTGTGTGTGTGCAGTATGTGTGTACCCAGGGTCTCTGCATGTGCATAGTTCTTGAGAACACATGCATGGTATGTCAGTGTGCATGCAGGGCACAGGGCTTTGGGGTGCAGGGTGTGTATTCTTATATGATGTCTGAATGCCACGTGAAGCTCTACGTAGGGTATATGTGAATATATAAATAGTGATATATGTGTGAGTGATATATGTGTTTAGAAAACATAGGTTTTTGTGAGCATATGTGTGTGTGTGGTGTGTTCAGGTACAGAATATGTGTCACATATTATATATCTTTTTGCAAGATGTGTTTATAAAGAGGACAAGTGTTGCCTGACCTGTGGTGGTGCAGTGGGATAAAGCGTCGACCTGGAACACTGAGGTCGCCTGTTCGATACCCTGGGCTTGCCTGGTCAAGGCACATATGGGAGTTGATGCTTCCTGCTCCTCCCCTTTCTCTCTCTTTCTCTCTCTCTCCTCTCTGAAAATTGAATAAATAAAATCTTTAAAAAATAAAAAAATTAAAAAAAATAAAGAGGACAAGTGTTTACATGTTACATGAGGACAAGTGTGCATGTATATGCAAGGTGTATACACCACAGGGCATTATGTAATTGTGAACACAGGATGTTTGTGTGTGTAAATAGTATAGAAAGTATAATATGTCTGTTATGTGTGCAGAATATGTATTTATGCATAGGATCTGGGAGAATGTGCATAAATATGTATGTGTTCAGAGTATGTGTACATGTTTGTCATGTGAGTATATGTTTGGGAATGTGTGTACAGTATTTTGTGTATATGTATGTGAACCTAATATATCATATATATGTGTGTGTGTGTGTGTGAAAGGTATATATATTGATATATGTGTGTATATGTGTGTGTTATGTGCATAAAAATACAAAGACATGTGAGATGTCTGAGCATGTGAAGTGTGTGTGTCTCCAGGTGCAGACACTGAACATTAGTTTCTGCCAGGCCCCCAAATACTTGTAGTGTGGTGGTTAAGAGCACAGACCCTGGAGACAGGCTGCTGGGGATTGAATGATAGCTTTGTCAGGTACTAAATGTATAATCTTGGACAAACTTAACAACCTCTGGCTGCTTTAGCTTCCACATCTGCAAAACGAGGTCAGTAATAGCACCTACTTCATAGAGTTGTTCTTAGTATTAGATGAGTCAATACTCATTGTGGTAGACAGAATAATGATGCCCCTCCAAAAAAGTCCACATCTTAATCCCCAAAACCTATGACTATGTTACCTTACACGGCAAAAGGGATTTTGAAGATGTGATTTTGTGAAGGATCTTGAGATGATAGGGTTATCCTGAGTTATCCAAGCAGACCCAGTGTCCTAACAAACATCTTTATAAGAGTGAACAGGAGTATCAGAGTCAAAGAAGGAAATGTGAGGACAGAAACAGAGCCTGGAGTGATGCGGCCATGAACCAAGGAATGAGGGTGGCTTCTAGAAACTGGATAAGGCAAGGAAACTGATTCTCCCCTAGAGCCTCCAGAAGGAATACAGCCCTGCTGACCCAGAGTTTTAGACTTCTGAGCTTAAGAAATGTAAGATAATAGATGTGGTATTTTAAACCATTAAGTTTGTGATCATTTGTCATAGCAGCAATAGGAAACTAAAACACACTTCTAAAGTGCTAACAACAGTACCAAGCATACAGCAGTATATGGGGCCTTATAACTATTTGTCAAATAAATTCCTTGGAGGCGATGCTTGGGGCCCTGGAGGAGGCCTAGTATTGGTCAGTCTGTTGCCAGCTTTGGCATCCCCATGTAAGGCTGCCTCTGGCTATCCCGGGCCCTCCAAGATTCTGGATTCAGTCAAAGCCTTTGTTTTGCCAACATTAATATGGACACATTGGAGAAGGGGCAGATACTCCTCAACATCTGCCTGCTTCTTCTTCCTTAATCACGTACTGGTGTTGGAACTCATACTGGGGATCTAGGCCTGTGGCTGAGGGGACTGGGAGCCAGTTGACAATCTTTGAAACTTCTTAGTTCACTTGCTCTTTGGCTCAGGCTCGACAGGAAGACAAGGTTGTTATGGGGTAGAGAAACTGTGTGGGAAGTTGATGCCCGAAGAGCCTATGGAGTATACACATGTCCTTATGCACAGAGCACTCAGGCACAACATTAGCCACAGAACTCAAGCCACCAATACAGGGAGTTTTGTTCAAAGGCTATGGTTCTCTTACCTCTCCGCTTCTTTTGCTGTCTTTATCTCCAGCTTGGGGTCATTGGGTAATACTCCCCCCATGGTCCCCAAAGAGGTGTGATAGAGCATTCTTGGGGTGAGCCAACCAGAGTTACAAAAATAGGTTGTGGAGTTCTCTATGTGCGTCAAGATGGATAGGCACCAAATTCTGTAGTTAGCATACTCAGGTGAGGGTCTCAGCTCCACCACTTCTCGCCAGTGTAACTCTGGGCAACTTAAACTCTCTGCCTCAGCTTCCTTATCTGTAAAATGGGATAATAATGATGTCTAATCCATAGGGTTATTGTGAGGGTTAAATGTGAGATGTGAAATATTCATCACGGTGCCTAGCACATAACAAGTTCCCAATAAACATTGTTGTTGATAGTAATGATGGTATTAACATCATTATTCCTCCCTTCCTCTGGGGAAAAGTAGTGTGGTGTTATGGCCTGGGAGCCAGAAGAACTTAGTTAGAATCGAAACTCCACCACTAACCACTTGTATAAACTTGAGTAATTGTGCAACTTTAATCCAAATGAGCCTTGGCTTCCTCATGTGTATAATTTCATCAATAATACCTATCTGAAAGAGATCCCCATAAGGATCAGAGTTATAAACATGCAGCCCCAAAACCACAACTAATCTTTTAGCTGAGTTTATGCAGCCTACACTCTAAATATGTAAATCATGCAGTTAGAGCAAAAGTCAAACCACACCAAAGGGATTACAGAGAAAAAATAAATCGTACTTTCACCCTTGCCCCCTTCCTTGAGGCGGTTATGTTTCTAGTTTCTTATGTATCTTTCCAGAGGCATTCTATCCAAGTACAAATGTGTGTATGCATGTAAGTGTGTGTTTCTTTTTCTCTCAATAAATAGTACTTTACAGGCCCTGGCTGATGGTTCAGTGGATAGAGTGTTGGCCTGGTGTATGGACATCCTGGGTTCGATTCTCAGTCAGGGCACACAGGAGAAGTGACCATCTGCTTCTCTCCCCCTCCCTCTCTCCTTCTCTCCCTCTTCCCCTCCAGCAGCCAGTGGTTGGATTAGTTCAAACGTGGCCCCAGGCACTGAGGATAGCTAGGTTTGTCTGAGCATGTTGACCTCAGGCGCTAAAAATAGCTTGGTTGATTCAAGCATTGGCCCTAAATGGGGCTGCCATGAGGATCCCAGTCCAGGCACATGTGGGAGTCTGCTTCACTACCTCCCCTCCTCTCAACTTAAAACAAAATAAAATAAAAGGTACTTTACACATTGTTCCATGTCTTTTTTTTTTTCACTTAATTCACCTTGGAGATCTATCCATATCTATATATGAAGATTCACTTCATTCTTGCTTAAAGCTGCCTAGTATTCTATTGAATAGAGGTGTCATAAGTTATTTAATCAAGCTCCTACTAGTACATACTTAGATACTAGTGGACTTCTAACATGCAAACAAAGCTGCAGTGACTATCCTAGCACATCATTATTTGATCATCCAACCAGTCAGGATTTTTTTTTTAATTTTAAATAATTTCCAATAAATTTCAAACAAAAACAAAGATTCTGGTTGCTCTTAAAAATCAGATAACTTGGCCTGACCTGTGGTGGCGCAGTGGATAAAGCTTCGACCTGGAAATGCTGAGGTCGCCGGTTCGAAACCCTGGGCTTGCCTGGTCAAGGCACATATGGGAGTTGATGCTTCCTGTTTCTCCCCCTTCTCTCTCTCTGTTTCTCTCTCTCTCTCTCCTCTCTAAAAATGAATAAATAAAAAAAATTTTTTTAAATAAAAAAATAAGAAAAAAAATCAGATAACTTGTCATCACTGGCCCCCACTTATACATGACAACCACAACCTTTAGAGAGACCTTGCCCTCTTGAGTTGTCCTAAAACCCAATCCTTGCTGTCTTCTCAACCCTTCCTGCCCTCACAGGCATCTGCTTATAAACCCCTGGTAAGACTTATGATGTAGCATATGTAAATAGTGTCTGGTAGCCAAGCAATACTCAAGAAATGCTATTGTTACTCTTTCATGGGGATTCATCAACAGTTTTTAGAAGCAGCCTGTTTGGTTCACATATATGTGGGTGGGTTGTGTCATTATAGCTTATAGGGAACTGGTGGTCCAGACAGGAAGAGGACCTCTCCACTCACATGTACAGGCCTTCTACAGCTCTGAAAGAAGAGAAGGAACTCGTTAAATATATTCTGCCCCACTGAACAAAATAAAGACTAACCTGCTTGTAAGAACTGTGCTGGCCAGGGCAGTAGTGATTAGCCACAATTAAATAAAGCAGATGAGTTTAAATATAAATGAATAATTAAACTTAAAAATTCATTTCCTCAGTCATATTTGCTACATTTTGAGTACTCGATTGCCACATGTAGCTAGTGGCCACCATATTGAACAGTGCAAAGAGAGAGAACATTCACATTAGCACAGAAAGTTCTACAAGACAGCAGTTAGACTAATTCATGGAGGCAAAGATTGGGTATCTCTTGCCAACCACTGTAATTCCCATGTCAACCAGAGGGCTTACACAGAGAAGGCATTCATAATGGTGGTTGAATTAATGACTGAGAATGGCCACACAATAACTCATTAAGCCATACTTTCAAAGGGAAACTGAGGATAAGTTAGGGGACTTTAATATGCTGCTCACACAAATTAGGGGATATTTTAAAATGAATATGAAGCAATAAAATATCCCCTAATTTTTATGAGCAGTAGATAATGCTAGAGCTGGCTGCCCTCAGGGAGGCCGGCAGGGCCACCTCCAGGACGGAGGCCTAGAAAGGAAGCAGTCGCCTATGGGTTGCTTTTTGAGTCAGAAACCTGTGTTCTGGACATTCTTGCTGTCACTTTTGTGAAGTCTCCCTCCTTAGAATCTGAATAACCCCTCTTCTAAAAGGTTTCAGTGTCTGTGGGCCTGAATTGGGGAGACCTCATGCCAGAAGACCTTCCCCCATCTAAGTCAGAAGTTGTGCCAGAGGTTGTGGTGCCTGACCTGTTCCTGCCTAAAGTGAATGTATATACAGAGACAAAGAGGAGAAGAGATGAGGGGGACTGAGAATCTAGGTAGGAGGACATGAGATGACAGTGTGTTTGGTTAGGGTGTGTCCTCCCATACCTATGGTCACGGCATGCATTGGGGCTATGTGTGTGGTAGGAAGTGTATATGCATCAGGGGGCTGATGCATAAGGAGGGTCTGCAGGTATAGAGGGACTGGCCACATGAGTATGAGTAGGAGGCTGGGGGGGTATGTATTGAGAGCCGTGTGCGTTGAGGGCTGTGTGTGTGCAGCGTGTGGTATGTGCGGTGGAGGCTTGTGGTGTGTTTGTGTGTGGCTATGTGTTGTGGATTGTGTGTGCGTGTGTTTATAGTGTGTGACAGGCATGAGTATGGGCCTAGTGTGGCCCTGCTTCATTTCCTCAGACTCCTGGATGTGGGCCTGAGCTGACCCCTGGAATCAACCCGAGGAGCCCCGCTGTGAATCAATTCCTCAGTCCAAGAGGGGAGGCTCAAGCTGTCCCGCCACAAACGGATCTTCTTGCTTCTTGGTTATGGCAGAGAAATGGGGATGCGGGGTGGGAAGAAAGCAGAGACCCAGAGAGACAGGTATGGAGACCAGAGAGAGGGGAGACCAGCCCAGGCCCTGGAGAAATCCAGGTTAGGGGTGGAAGAGAGAAAAGAAAAGCCCATGTTAGGGGAGGGAAAAGCGGAGATCGTGGATCAAAGGCCAGAGGAGAGATGAGAGAGAAGAGAGCTAGAGATGAGAGAGAGATTGATGTGGAGTGGGGAGAACACAGAGAGAAGTGGGGAAAAGCAGAGACCGTGGATCAAAGTCCAGAGAAGGGCCCACGATAAAGATGGTGGTGGGGGGCGGTAGGGGAGGAGGAGAAGGGGCGAGAGGAGGGGGCTCGGCGGGGGAATTGTCGGGCGGGCGCTCCGGCGCTCCCAGCCGCGTGGCTCCCCGGGGAGATGGCAGACACTTTGCGGAGATGTTACTCCGGAGTTGGAGACGATGATAAATATGATAATTTGTATAAAATCTGAATGGGTCTTGTTTTCAGGGAGAATGCCTCGGATGATGAATGGGCCCGACTCTCAGATAGATGGCTGATAAAAAGTGTATTGGTTTGTTGAGAGCGATTTTAATTCTCATTCTGTACCTGCAGATGCCGCGGCCGCCGCGCCGGCCTCCTCCTCCCCCTGCCCACGGCGCGGGCGGCCGGCGGCCTGGCCGGCCTCGGCGGCTCAGGAGGCTTCTGAAATGACTCTAATTACAGAGTTATTAATTTTAAGAGGAGGGTGAGCGGGGGCTTTATGATTATTAATCGAGCGCCGGCGCTCAGCGAGCGGGACGGGCCGCGGGCAAGCGCATTCAGAGCGCGGAGTACTCGGTACCTCGGGCAGCTCCAAGCTAGGTGGGCTTCGCGGTGGCGGCGGCCAGGCGCGCTTTAGACCGCAAGTCCTCCTGCACACATTCCACACCCTTCACCCTTACTCCCACTATGATCTGGCCATCCAACCTCTGGTCTGCCGGGTGCGCGGGTACCGGCCCAGGTTCCATCCGGCTCAGTGCCCAAGAGACAAGTTGGTCAGAAACCCCAGGACCTAGGGGCGTGGCCGTGCCAGAGGAAGCGCACCCTTCCAGCTCCCAACGCCCACAGGTGTCGAGGAATGCCCGTGAACCCCTGACTGACACAGTGCGAGGTCCTTTAAAGGCATACATACGATATCAACAACGACATTTATGGGGGTCCCTATTGTGTGCCAGGCTTGGTGCTGGGCGCTCTGATTTCCCGGTACAGGATAGGAGAGTCGCACACTGCTCAGATGAAGCAATTAAAGAATAACTTGTCCTGCAAATTGGGGGTTGGGTGTTGAGGGGAGGGGGGCAAGGGGGGGGTACAAGGGGGGACACAGGGGTGGGGATGAGGGAGTTATATTCAGTGGGACACTTGAATCCATGTAAACACAGTAAATTAAAATTAATTAAAAATAAAAGAAGAGTAACTTGTCCTTGGGAGGGGATATATTTGATTCAGGGATGCTGTCGGCGGCAGTACCACCACCACTTTCAACACACCTTACCTTGAGGAAGAGCTTGTGGGTGGGGGAGAAGGGGGTAGCAAGAGAGAGAGAGCTTCTCTCTCTAATTTACATCCATCCAGTCACCTTCATCCTAGTGTCTTGTTTGAATGATCTGGCGGAATGCCTAACACCCTGTCCATCTTGAAGAAATTTTTTTTCAAAAAACTAGGCTGCAAACCAGCAAGGCAGACATCTAAAAGAAGTCCACAAATGGTTTTGCTCCATAGTGCTGGCACTTTGGGAATACCTGCCTGGCTACAATGACTATTTTAAAGAACTCATAGGTCATTCAGAAGAATTGGTTACATTCCAGTCAAAATGGAACCCCTCCAAATATAGGCCTAGACCCCTTCTCCCATGCACACATGTTCATTCCTGCCCTCTCTACCTGAATGGGTTAAAAGAAGGCACAGATAGTCTCCACAGACCTAGATCATTCCAGAACTTCTTCGATTTCTGTCTTTTGGCAAAAATAACTCCTGCCCAAAGGAGGAAAAGAAAAACCTCTGTGGTCAAGAGAAAAGAGGAGCTGTAAGGTGGCCCCAGCAGGTAGGGGAGGGCAGCTCTCTGGCTACGGGGAGGTCAGTTCTGAGAACTGCCTGTTGTGTGGACCCAGGGGAGTGGGAAGAGAGGGCAGGCTTATGAGCAAGGCTGTCTGTGCTCCTCTGCAGTTCCCAGGGCACCTTGGCCCAGCTCATGGGAATCTGTATGGGACAACTCAGGTCAGACCTGCATGTAAGGGCATCCAAATCAGTCCAGGGAATTCTTCTCTGTGGTTGGTGTTGAGCAAGAATTGGGATCTACCAAAGGCTGATGGGAGGCTGAGCCCAGCTGGGGTGAAGCATGGAGTGGAGCCCCCCCTTCCTATTGAGGCTGCAGGCCTGGAAGCTGGAAAACCCTGATGCTCATGGAGAGGGCCAAGGCCTGGCTGGGAAAAAGCCACAGTATCCTAACACAAGGGACAGCTCATAGGGTGGAACTCTGAGCCTCCTGCAGGGCTGGTGAGGGCTAGTGGCCCTACAGTCCTACGGATTTAGCTGGCTGGTCAGAGAATCCAGCTCTAAATTTCCAGATTCAGAAGCCCTGGGCAGAGAAGAGAGAAGAGCATGGAGGTGGTGAGAGGGACTGATGTGAGGATCTGGAAGACAGAGGGGAGGAGGGCTCCTGGGTTTTACCAAGTGGATGTCCTGAAGGAATAAGTCCCTTCAGATCCATCCAGCCTCTGAGTTACGGCCAGTGTCTCTTCTTCTTGTAACTTCCTTTTGGGCACTAGGGATATCTAGTACAGCATGTGCTTCACAGTGTAAGCTATGAAGCCAGTATCTGGGTACACAGCCTGCCTTTGCCACTTACTGGCTGCATGATTGTGGACAAGGTATTAAAACTTTCCATGCCTGGCCCTGGCCAGTTGGCTCAGTGGTAGAGCGTCGGCCTGGCGTGCAGAAGTCCCGGGTTCAATTCCCGGCCAGGGCACACAGGAGAAGCACCCATCTGCTTCTCCACCCCCCTCCTTCCTCTCTGTCTCTCTCTTCCCCTCCCGCAGCGAGGCTCCATTGGAGCAAAGATGGCCCGGGTGCTGGGGATGGCTCCTTGGCCTCTGCCCCAGGCACTAGAATGGCTCTGGTCACAACAGAGCAACGCCCCAGAGGGGCAGAGCATTGCCCCCTGGTGGGCGTGCCGGGTGGATCCCGGTCGGACGCATGCGGGAGTCTGTCTGACTGTCTCTCCCCGTTTCCAGCTTCAGAAAAATACAAAAAAAAAAACAACTCTCCATGCCTCAGTTTCCTCATCTTTAAAGTGGGGTTAATAATAGGTGAGAATTGATGGAATTAATGTAAGTACGTACTGACATGCAGTAAGCCCCCAGATGTGTTAGTTCCTTTCTTGTTGCTCTTATCATTAACCTTACTCCAGCCAGACACCAGGCCTTCCCTCTAGATTCCCTTCTCCATAGTATCTCTGCATTACTGTTATTTGTACCCTTGACACCCTGTGCCTGCTCAGGGAATCATGCTCAATCAGTCTATGCAGAGGTCTGGGTCTGGAGTGGGCATTGGGAGCAAACTAACGTGGCTCAACACCTACATGCTAGAGGTTAATATACCCCTTATTTAATACCACCCAACAATTTCATAAGGAAGATATTCTTGTCCACACTTTACAGATAACACATAGGCTCAGCGAATTCAAAGGATGTGCCTACTGGTATGTTTTAGATCTGAGAAAAATGCTATCTACCTCAGGACTAACTGACTCCACTTTTCACTCCTGAGGTGCTGCTTTCTGTGTCTTGGGGTTAGTGAGAAGTTATTCTCTTCTGAGGTGCACGTGGTTCTATGAGATTGCCTTGACCAAGGCAGTATTATTACCTCCAGCCATGATATGTGGGTTTCCACTTTTGTAACCACAACAGGGGGCTGGGGGGTCCCAAGGGATGGGCGTGAAGGGATTTCAGGGCTGAGATTAAAGTTACTCAGAAGCTTCATTTATTATCTCATCTGACAACACACACACTCCATCTGTGACCCACTCCTGACCATACTGCCTCCACCTTTCACTGTCACCCTCTCTGCTCTATCTCCCTCAGACTTTGTTGTTTCATGGCCTCCCCTCTTCTCTTGCTGAAACGGTTCTCCCAGTCTCTGCTGCTCTGTCTGCCTCCAGTGCCCTGTCCACACCTCCAGAGTGGTCTTTCCCCTCCAAATCAATCAGATCTAGTCTCTTCCCTGCTTAAAATCCTTCAGTAGCATCCCATGGCCTAAAGGAACAAATCAAAAGTCAGTAGCAAAAGTCCTCCTGGATCTAGGCCTTGCCCACCATCTAGTCTTACCTCCCTTGCCTCAACCCCAGCTCCCAGATTGGCTGCACAGAATTCTTAGCAGCTCCCTAACTAGGTGGGCTGTTGCTGCCTCCCCATACTTTTGCTCCTTACCTCCTTCTGCCTGGGAGTATCTCACCCAACTATCCCCTGTATGTATTGCACACCAGTCATTTTGCAAGACCCCGTCCCCTTTATGAAGCATTCTCTGACTGCCCAGTTGTGCTTCCCTGTGTTGCAGTCACCCTTCCACCCAATATCTTGCAGAGTTCCTTGGTTTATAGCTCTCTCTTTGCCACCAGGGAATTTCTTCTTGAAAGCAGAGCCAGCGTTAATTTACCTCTATGACCCCAGTGGACACTGGAGTTGACCCAAGTTTACTGACTGACACTGGTGTCCTCACAGCTGGCCCAACTTGGTCACTGTCTTCCTAATTCTCACAAATCCGAAGGATTCCCATCTAGGTATCAGTTTCACCCTGTCTCTGTTCAAAAGTAGGAACTGACTGTGCTGCTTGTTTCCTTCCTGGGGTCTTTCCACCCCCTCCTCTAGTCCAGCTCTGTGGCTGACCTGGCCAGTGGACAAGGCAGAAAGCAGGGTAAGGAGGGAGAAGGAGAAAAGGAGCGGATCACAAAGGTTGTAAAATTTCTGGGCATTTGTCATCCTAGGGGCTGCTGGGATGGTAGAAAAGACTTTCTTTCTTCACTGACGGTTCCATACACACAGAAGCTTCCAAAAGCTTTGTTGGGGTCTCAGTCTCCAGCCTGGTGTCCTAGGGGTGCCTTTAACCTGGTCAGGAGGGGAAACTCTCCCTATCACCCTGGCTCTTTCCTTTCCCTCCGGTCCGAGTTTCCATATTTCATTCCTCTCTGCCATCTCTTCTGCACCGCCCCCGCCCTCTCCCCTTCCCCCACTTCCTCCTCTCCTTTCCTTTTCTCTTCCCCAGTCTCCGGCCAGGGCAGTCCGGCGCGGGGCCTGACCCCTGGAACGAGCCGCGCCTCTCTGTGGCCGCGGAGAGGCGGCTCAGGAAATGCGCCCTCCGCTGGCGCCCAGTCGCGGTTCTCGCGGCGTTACTTTTTTTCTCTCAGCTTTGGCCGGGCGCGCCGTCCTGGACTAGGGGGATCTGCAAGGGTGGTGGCGGGGGCAGTTCTCCAGGGCTCTGCAAGAGAGCGGGGCGAAGGGGAGGTCCTCGCTGCCGAGACACTAGGTGGTCAATACTAAGGAGAAGAACGCCAGGCCTCCTCAGGTCCCCGCCTCCCTTCTCTCCAGAGCAGGAACGCTCAGGTGCCCGTGTGTGCCCAGGAGAGAAGCGTGCGTCTTATATCTTCCCATCCCCTTCCCAGCCCAGGATCCAGGATGACACCCCACACACACAAGCACCATTCCTTTCAGGGGCAGATATTCCTGTGCGCCCCGCGCCCTGGAACTACCACTCGGGTCCGGTTCTGCGCCAGACCCAGCCTAGAACCCCGAGCAGGCAGGCTGCGCTCCCGCCCAGGCCTCCTGGGTCTGCGGCCCTCGCGCGCGAGCCTGGTCGCCGCAGGGGAGTTTTTGTAGATGCGTAAACAAAAGCGTTTGCTCTTTTGGTTTTCTTTGATTTTCTTTATTCTATGTCCCTTCCTAATCTCCCTCCACGCTCTTCTTTCTTCTCGAACTTCTCTTACCCCTAATTTTCCCTTTCTTTTCGTTCGCTTCTCTCTCTCTCTCTCTCTCTCTCTCTCTCTCTTTCTCTCTCTGCCTCTCTTCTGTTCTTTTCCTCTATCTCCCTCTTCTATTTTGGCCCCTTCTCTGCCTCTGGGCCCCTCTCTATCTTTGGTTCTTTCTCCCAGGGCCCTTCGCTGCCCCTGGGCTGAGGTTATGCCATTTCCCTGAGTCATTTCTCCTGACTCCGCCGTCTCGTTCTCACTCTTTCGTTCTCAGGGCGGCCCCAGTCTGGCGGGCTCGGTCCGGCTCCCCCACCGCTGCAGCCGCAGTGATTTATTTCCCTCACCCAGCGGAATCAGGTGCTGAACCGAGCCCCGGAACCAGAAAACAGATTTCTCCCAGGAAGGGTTTTGTGAACTAAACGATGCTAATTACAGGGTGGAGGACGCGCCGCTCAAGGAGGGGAGGCGCGCGGGGCCGGCGGGGCCGCGCGCTCCGGGCCCGGAGAGAGGCTGGGGCCGGGCTCGGGCCGTCCCGGGCCGCCTCCCCGGAGTCCCTCGCCCTGGCTTTCGCCTTTCCCTGGGAACTTTCCTGTCTGAGTTAACTATTAACTGCTAGCGAGAGGCAATTTTCTCCGGAATTTCAGCGATTTCCTTTTTGCGGTGGAGGCAGATTAACATGCAAATGGTGAGATGCTCGGCCTGAGTCTGCGCGCGGGCAAAGATGCCTCTGCCTCTCCAAACGGTGTCCTTCTCGACGGCGGAAAACTACAGCCCGGCCCCCCCGTGCCGGCGCAGGAAGCCGTGACCGAGCCGGCGCCGGGCGAGTGCCCCGAGTGATGGTGGAAAAAGCCGAGCGCCGGGGCCTGGGGGCGGGGTTGAGCGCAGGCCAACCCCAGCCAGACCTGGGACCTCAGACTCGCAGCCTGGCACGGCCGCCGGAGAGCCCGCAACAAATATACTCTGGTCCCTCCTTGGAGCCCCGCACGAGGGGACATTCGTGGAGGCGTTGGCAAACTCGGGGGAAAGTGTTTCCCGCCTGTGGACCCCCAGACTGTCCCCCCAGCTCCTCCGTCTCCGCCACTACAGAACCCCCAACGCGCGCGCACGCACACCCCGCTCTGACTTGTGACTGCTGTAAACTTTGTCAAACTTGAGCCGCTGGTGACAAACTCCTTGCCTTTCTCTCCTTTCCTTTCCTGCCTGGCCGGCTATTCCCAGAGTAGGACGGGAAGGGTGTTTCCGTCTCCGGACCTGGCACAGGACGGTTTCCAGAAGTCCAGGCCTCGCCGCGCTGGGACCTCAGCCCCTGGCAGTGCTCCAGGCTGCGGGTCACCCACCGCGCCCCGCCGCGGAGGGCGCTCCTGGTCGCAGCGGCGCGGGCTCCAGGGCCCCGGCCGAGCGCTCCACGGCTGCCGGGCGGCCCTCCGGGCTCCGAGCCCCGGTCAGGGCTGCCAGCCCCTCGCCGAGCCGCCCTCCCTGCGCTCTGTCTTCCTAGCTTACTTTCCCCCAGCCCTCACCGAGTAGCCCTCTCCCCGCGCGCCTCGCCGGCTCCGTCTCCGGCGGGGCCGCCTCTGTCTCCCCCTGTCTCTCAGTCTCTGTCTCTCTTGTTTGTTTCAGCGCGCGGACACTGATTGCGCCTTATGAAGTTCTAACTGGTTTTGTGTCAGGAAGATCTTTCTCGCTGCTACCCAGCCTGGCGTGACGGATTAAACATCAACTAGTTAAATAAAAATTAATATCAACTGCCTCCTAACTTCTAATGTCATGTTGTTTATAACTAATGAACTGATTAGGGGATAAACACATCACGGAGACACTCGGCTCTCCTGCCCGGCTCCGCCGCCGCCCAGGGCCGGGAAGAGGCGGGGCAGAGGCTGCCAGCTCCCCAGGGCCTGTTCTCCTGCCTGCCTCGGTCTCTTTTCCTCTCTTTCTCTCTTCCTGTCTCTTTTCCCTTCATCTATAATTTTCTTTTCTCAGTCTGTTCTCTTTGTCCCTTCTCTCCTTTTTTCTTCTGACTTCCTTACTTCCTTTCATCTTCTCCTCTGCCCTCTGCTTCTCAAACTGTCCCTGGTTCTCCCTGTCTCCCCCCTGGTAGGTCTCTATCTGTCTATTTCCCACTTCTTCCCCCTCACTCGGGTTCATTCCTCCCCAGTGCAGGGTGTAATGATTGAAAGCACCCTTTGACTGGGCTTCTCCCCTGCTATAGAGCCGAGGCTGGGACATCTCTCTCAGCACACCTCCCCAGCTATTTAGGAGAAATGGGAGGGGGCTCGAATAAGTGGGGCTGTGTTTTGTATTTCTCCTCTATCCAATCTGGAAAAGGTGGAGGAAAAAGTGGGGGGGGGTTGGGGTTTGTTTTTTTTTTACTTTTTCTCTTGTCCCAGAAGCAATTGATACAGATTTAAGTGTTAAATTTAATTTTCAAGGAAAGGAAAACTGCTCTGGCATCCTTCCTCCAGGGGCTTCAGAGCCCTCTCCACACATGCCCACCTCGCCAGCCAGCCCCAGCCTGAACTGAGCAGGGCCTTTTCCTAAAGATACTTAAACCAAATCACAATTGTCATCATGACAACAATAAGGCAGGAAAGCAAGTAATTACAGACCTAGCCCAGGTGATTTTTTTTCTTTCCTAAGAAGCCACAGCGTTTAAACTTGGTTTGCCCTGGACCGCAGGGTCTGACAAGACAATAACAACAGCAAAAGCTTTTTAAAACCAATTTAGCACACGTGAAAATGTAATTCTAATGAAGAATCAATAGGCTGGCGGATCATTTTTCCTGGGACTCCTTGGAGAACCTGAGAGAGACTCTCAATCAATGGGGCGGGCAATGAGCAAAAGGGCCCGAGAGACAGTGTGGGACAGGGGTGAGGGCCAAAGACAAAGAGAAGCCGAGCCTGAGGAAGGAGGCTGAGGAAGGCTGAAGTGTGGAGCTGAGCCCTTTGACTGTCATCACTTTGCAGGCTTCCTGAGCCCCCAAGGCTCCAAAAGTATCAGAGCCAAGAGCTAAGAAATCTCCTTCCTCCTCTCAGTCCTTCTGGTATGCGACAGGCTGCTTAGCACAATGGCCTCAGCTGCCTTCCTCTGGGCCTAGGCTCCAGCCCTGGCACTGCCCCAACCCTGGGCCCGGTGTGTCCAGGTAACTGTGACGGGCTGGCTCAGGAGCAGGCAGGGACACTGAGTGGAGTGTGTGTGTCCCCAGTTCAAAATACCTTGTTCCCCGGTGGGTGCCTCCCTGCTATGTGTGTGTGTGTGTGTGTGTGTGTGTGGAACTTTGGGTCTCGGTTCCCTTCCTTGATAATATAGGAGCAAGAGCAATGAATGTGTCTGTGGTCACACTTCACATTTTACCAATCACTTCTACACAAGTTATCTTGTGAGAAGGACAATGGTCATTACCACTACTTTAGAGAAGAGGTTAACAAAGGCACAAAAAGCTGCGTAGTGAAGGTGTGACTAGCAGGTCATGGCTCTTATGTGCGACTGGGTGCGGTTCTGAGTAGGTGACAGAGAGGCCAGCTATGTGTATGAACATTTCACGTGAGTGTAACGGAGTAACCACATGAGAGTATGATTTGTGTGACTAGGGTTTCATTTATGCTTATTGCTCTCCCACCCTCGTCCTTGGGAATGTTGCTCTGTGTATAACAGATGAGAAATTTTTGTGCTCTTAGATTGAAAAAAAAATTGCTGTTTGATTAAAAAGAAAAGAAACACGGGCAAAGTCTGATGCTTGAAATCACAAATAATGGTATGATGGTAATTTGGTTATGATTTGCCTGCAAGAGTAGAAATTTCGGTTCCTGTAGGGAGATTTTCAAATTTTAAGTTGGGAAACAATGACATAGGTTTGGCCTCTGGGCTCCTGTGCCCCTCCAACTTCCTGTCCCTAGTTGCACAACTTTTCTAGAAAAACTCCAGCTGAAGTGTATGGGACTCCCAGTGAAGGACTTCCAGTTCCTAACCTAGGTTGGAGCTTACCCAGCACTTTTCTTGACAGCTTCTCAGTGGTACTCAGCATGTGTGAGCAAGGCTGTGTACACAGAGAGCAGGAGGCCCAGGGCAAGGGGGGAGGGGTATAAAATGGGGCAAATTAGAAAGGGGTGCGTGGAGGTTAGGGGTGGTGTCAAAAGTGGTGTCTGGCCTGACCTGTGGTGGCGCAGTGGATAAAGCGTTGACCTGGAAACGCTGAGGTTGCCGGTTCAAAACCCTGGGCTTGCCTAGTCAAGGCACATATGGGAGTTGATGCTTCCTGCTCCTCCCCCCTTCTCTCTCTCTCTCTCCCCCCCCCTCTATAATGAATAAATAAATCTTTTTAAAAAGTGGTGTCTGAGTGTGCAAGAAGTAGGAGTACAAGAGGTACCTGTGGAAAAGTGGTGCATGAGACATTTGAAGGAGAACTTATGACAAAGTTGTTTGAGGTGTAAATTCCAGACCGAAAGGGCACAATGTGGGAAAAAGCTAAAGTGAACTTTCAATCAGGGATGAAGGAGCATGAGTGTGTTTTGGACAGGGTGTGCCTCTGAGGGTGGAAGAGATAGGAGCGGGAGGCCTGGGATATTGAGGAATGCTGTGGTTCAAGCGGGTAGTCACACGAGGGTGGCAGGAGTCGGGGAGGGTGCTAGTCATTCTCCCTTTCCCTGGCGCCCTCAACTCCTTAAGCAAAGAAACCAGGACTATGAGTTGGGTTTTTTTTTAAATTCAGAGCAAAAGAGCTTCTGAGGGACTTAGCAAAGCATTTTCACAATGTATTGCTGACAAGGACCTCCAGGGAGCAATTGTTTGAACAGAGAAAGTTGGGGTGTGTGGTTAGGGACCCTGGAAACGGAGGCTGAGACCCGGTGTGTGTGGTAGGCTGTGTAGCCTGGTGATGGAGAAAGTAGAACGGGACTAGTGCTGTGAATCGCTGGGAAGATGAGCCTCACTAAATTGGGGAGTGCATGAGAGTGAAGACGTCCCTGTATGCAAGGCTGTAGGCTGATGGGGAGCCCTGTCACAGTGAAGAAGAGTGGGTGGGGTGAGAGAGTGCCACCGTTTAGGCTGGGGATATGGTCTTTGGGTGCCTCTGGCAGAGCGGGAGTCGCCTGCCTGAGGCTGGCTCGGGTCTGGGAGCGTGTGCGCGCGTGTGCGCGGGCGGAGAGCCGGGGGCTCCCCCGCGCGTGGCTGTGCCTCAGCGCGGCAGGGTGTGGAAGCGCGGGCGCGGGCGAGAGCGGAGCGCACAGCCAAGGCGGCGGGCAGCCTGGGTTATCTGAGCCGCTCGGTCTTGGGTGGCTGCGCCCAGATCTCCGGGCGGCGGCAGCAAAGGCGAGACGCGCTGTCGGGCCGCAGAGGAGCGGAGAAGCGAGACCCCGGCCCAGACAGTAGCGGCGGGGAGCAGAGCATGGAACAGCGCGCGGGCCGGGCAGGTGAGAGCCAGGAGTGACCCGTCAGCGCCACAGGCAAAGGGGTGACTGAGAGGGATGGGGGAGGCCACTCCAAGGGAGGATTCCACTCCCCTTTCTCTCTGTGCTTTGCCTGGCGGGGCCACTGTAACTGCTGGGGACTGGGCTCAGTGGCCTCTTCCCACCAATGGGATCTCCTGGACCTTCTCTCCTGGTGTCTTCCAAATCTGCTTAAAACTTTCCACCCAGAAAACGTGAGTTACAACTTCTCTTGGTCTCTTACAGAACCTGGCGTTTCCTTTCTGTTGTGTTTAGGACTTTAGCTTCCCGCTTCCCCTCAGTGTATAAATATTTTGCACAACTTTCTCCAAGTTAGGAGCACTTAGAAGGTCTAAGGTGTGTAGTTGTGTGTGCATGTGTGCTAATGCGTGGGGACTTGCTGTGTGCATGTGTGTGTGCACGTGCATGAAGGTCTTATTTATCTGAGTAGGAGCCAAAGTGTTAGTGCGAGTGTATATGCCTCTGTATGGAAAGAAGTTTCTGCCCCCCAAAGTAAACAATTCAAGGGAGGCCTGAGACAAAGGGGGAGAGGGCAGGCCCAGGCGAACCACGTGGGGAGACTGTGAAGCTGCGTACCCAAAAAGCTAACGTTATGGAGGGCTTCCCTTTCTCTTCCCCCCCTTCCTTTCCCTCTCCTCCAGACCTGCCAACTCAGCTCTGTCCACCCACTAGGTGCCCTGGTGTAGTACTGGATGGGAAGTTAGGGACCCAGGTTTAGTTTTGGATTAGTGGGGAGGGAGAAGGTTGGATCAAATTTCCAGGAGTTTTCCAGATAATTCCACAGAGGTCAAGGACTCACTCTAGGTTGGCCCCTCACCTTTTGCCTCACTTTCCCCTTCCCTCAGTTCTTCTTCCCTTCTTCCCCTCCTCTCTCACTCCCCCCCCCCCCACAGCTCAGGTTCTAGTTCTTTCAGCGGGTGGTTCAGTTTCCACCCTCCACACTGCCTTTCCTCTAGGTTCTTGGCCCAGCCTCTGGGCTGCCTCCAATCTCCTTGGGGGCCTTGTCCCCATCTGGGCCCCCCAGGACTGTCAACTCTGGCCTCCTGGGCTTTTAGGGCCCTGGGCCACTCCTCCACACCAGAGGTTTAAGTAGGGAGATCAATAGCAAACAGTTGTAATGATCTAATTAATTATGGCAAAATTAAAAGCGAGTACAAAATCAATCTCTGATGGTGTTGAAGATGGAATTCAATTGAGAGCCCATCTGTGCACCCCCTCGACCGTATAAATATGCAGCCCAAGGACAGAGCTAATGGCTGGGCCTTTCTGGGGACCTCTCTCCCCCTTCCTTTCTCTCCTGCATAGGGCTTCTACATTGTCCGGCTCTCCGTTGCCTCCTGCCCCTAGCCTTCCTTCCCTCCCTGCCCTGTCTGCTCGGGCTCTCGGCATTCCGATTTTTAAAATTTTCCTCTTGGAAGGCAGCTCTCCCTGCCCTGCAGGCCTGGGGTGCAAGTCTCCCCGAAGAGGAAGCCTGGCTCCCCCCACAGCGCCCCAGGAAGGGGAGAGCAGAACAGTGGGGGCATCCTTGACTGCCTGTCAGGCCCTCATCTCAAGTTTCCTGGCGCTCGGGACACTCCAGAAGGGACGGGGAGCTCACCCAGTAGCGGCTTTCCCGGCGTGCGGGGCGCAGCGGCCAGGAAGACCAGCTGAGCACTGCACACCCTTTCCCTTCCCTCTTTTTTCCGCTTTGGCCGGTGCGGGAGATTCTGCTCCTGCCAGTCGCGATTGGGGGTGGGTGGGGAAGCTCTGCGGAACTAGGCCGAAGGAGTCCCGTTTCTTCGAGAAGGAAACCGCTGTCCCCTCTGAGGCAGCCCCACCGAGCTCTGGAGTCTTCAGCTCTCCGAGCTGCCTTCTCTCTTTCTCTTTTCACTGCCCTCACCTCTTTCTTACACACATCTGGCTGGGGCATGGCTCCTCGGGGACCCCGGCTCCCCAGATGGCCCCCACGCCCCTTTTAGCCCGATCGGGCTAGTTCAGAATGACAATGACACAGGCTCGCGAGCGGAGACGCCCTGGCGCAACCGCCGCAGCCGGGTTTGCGAAGGACGCGGGTTTTATTGCATGTCGCTGAGCCAGTTCAAGAGCAGCGGAAACAGTCAGAAAACGGGGAAGGGGAGGTACAGCAGAGAACTGGCAACTAGGTCCATTGTGGGGTTTGCCCATCACCACCTATGCCCCCCAGAATCATAAAAACAAGATCTTCAGTTGATGTCCTCCCTTCTACTCTCTGGCCTGTCCCAGCTGGCTCTCAGGCTCCCTGTCGCTGGTCCCCTGTCTCTCCCTCTCGGGGTCCTGGGCCCACTTCCTGCCCCACACTGAGTTCTCGGGGTTCTCTCTGCCCTCAGAGAACCCTCCCACTCCCTGCTCCTGCCGCAGGGCCCTCGGAGCCTGGGGGAGACGCAGCCTGACGCCTCCCCCCTCTTTGCCAGGCCTCCTCACCCCGTTATTAATTGCTGTGTTGACCTGCAGGATTGATTGGCGGCCCTCTGGAAGAGGCTGCGGAGGCCTTGGCCTCGGAGCAGCCCCGGCTGAGGGCAGAGGGAGAAGGGGGAGGTGCTGGATACAGATCCTGAGCTCCTCACCCAGCCCCGCCTGGGACACAGCTGTTTGCCTAGACACCCTTCTCCACCCCCTAACACACACACCTTTTACACACCCTTACAACGTGCAAACACACACTCTTCCGATCCTCTCACCGAGAGACATTCGGCCCCCAAACAGACGCATAAGAAATTGTTGTTAATTGATTCAGAAATTGAAATAGGCTTCCTCCCTATATTAGTCAGTTTCTTCAATACCTTCGTTAGCCGCGGGTCTAGACTTCCTCCATGGTCCAGACGTGGCCCAGGCTTTTCTGTCCGAGATTTATTTTGCATCTTCCCCCGCCCCCACCCCAGGATCAGTTACCGAAAGTTAAGAAATATTTCTGGATTCGAGTAACCCTTAAAGTCTCAAACCAAAGCACTTTTGCCAGGTAGAGCCTGTTCTCTTGACTCCTGAGGGATTCAGTTTAGCCCTTTTGCTTTAAGTTTGGGGGATGGAAGGCTCCGGACCCCGGAGGGTGGAGGGAGGGGGTTCGCAGCGGCCGGGGCAAGGGTCCAACCGTACTGCGAAGGCCCTTCCCCAGCCCTCCCCAACCTGCCTAACTTGACGCGCGCGCGCGCGCGCGCGCGCTTACGTGCACACACACACATGCACATACACATTTACACGGCACCCTCCAGCCACAGCAACACCCCCTGACTGGACCCCAGGCTACAGGCCAACCGGCAGGAGCCCAAGCGGGAGTAAGCCCCCGGGACGTCTGTCTCTAGGCTGCAGTGGGCGTTGGCGGCAGGAGTAGACCAACCTCGGCCGGTCCCCCGAGGGTTCCCTTCTCCTTGGTTTTCTCCACCGCTCTCCTGCTTTCCCTTCTCCCCTCCGTTTCGGTCTTTGTCTGCAGCCACTTCACGGCGCCGAGCATCCCATCCCCACACGGGCGGCCCTGCCCCTTGCTTCCCAGGGTCGCTGGCCGGTCTCCCCTTCCTTACCCGCTCCCGGCTCTGGCGCGTTCTCCGCCTGCTCCTCACACCCTCACAGCTGCTGGCAGAGGAGAAAGGGAGGGCGGGCGCCGCGGATGGATCCGAGAGTAGATTTGGTGCTTGCTCGCAACTCCGGGACAACTCAGCCCGCCGGGCTTCTCCCGCCCCTCTCCAACTGTTCCTCGGCACTGCGGAGCCAAGCGCCCTCGCCTGCTTCGGCCCCTTCCTTTCCTTGTACACTCTCTGTGGCTATTTCTCTTCCCAGGTCTGCCCGGCATCTGGAGCTGCGCTCCCCCTTCCCAGCACCCCATTCCCTTCCTGCTGCTCTCGCTACTGCCCGCCCCCTTGTTCCGCAGCCCCCTTCCTGGCGGTGGAGGGGAGCACCTGGGATGTCCAGGACCCACCTGCACTGGCCCCGGCCACCAGAGCCAGGTCAGGATGCGGGCTCAAGGCCTGGTTGAAAAGCGAGTTAATCATTACTTCACCACCGACATAGCCTCACTCAAACTCTCTCACCCAGGATTGGGGAGGAACCTGGGAAGGGGAACTCGGCCGGGTGGGAACCTCAGCTTCTCTCAAACCAGCTTCTGCAGGCCTTCCGGAGACAGGTGCCTTCTCCGTTCCTCAGCACCCCTTTCATATCCTTTTCTTTCCCCCTTCCACACCTCCCCTTGGTCTGGCCTCCTCGCACCGTCTCCTCTCCGCTCTGGCTTTGGCAGGTTGACTGCAGGTCCTGGGAGGACCAACTTTCTTTGTTTGGAACCGGACTGGATGGGATTTCCTTCCCCAAGTCTACGCCAACCGGCCAGCTACTCCCGACGGTTTTGGCAGACTGGCCCAAAGGGGATCGCGCCAGAGGCCACAATTAACCCGGCTGTTGGGGTGGGGGTGGGGAGTTTAACTGATCTTCTAGCAGCTGTGCTGGTGCAGGCGGGCGGGCGGGCAAGCGTGCACGAAGCAGTGGTCATGGTGGAGTGGCTGGAAAGCTAGAGCAGAGTGGTAAACGTGGACGAGGTGTGATATAGTCCATGGAAAGGGAAAACGTCCTGAACAAGAGGAACACAGGAAGGGAGACAGTGAGGGATCCTCAGGTTACCTTTATAAGATAGAAGTTGGATGGAAAATACCATTCCCTGCCTTGCCTAAAGGCCCAAATCCCTCCCTTCCCTCTCTGTGCAAGGTTAAGGGTTCAGGAAGCTAGGCACTTATTCCTTCATCTGCTATGGAAATATTTGGTTTTCAAAATGCTTTCCTATTGGCTAGCTCCACAGAGTAGGCAAGACAGGGTGTATTATCCCTATTTTACAGGCGAAAAAACTGAGGCTCAAAGAGGCAAAGGGACCGTGCAGGTGGTGGCTGCAGTCCCTTCCCCTGGGCTGTGGGGTGAGTAGTCCCTTTAGCTGTGCTGAGGGTGAAGGAATTGGCTCTTCCAGGTTTGACCAGCGCCTCACTGGGCCTTTTGCCCTATAGACCTGCTGGCCCAGTTTCTCCTGGCTTGACTGTTTTTTTCTGCGCCAGTGGGGTGGCCCCCCGACAGCAGCCACCTGGCAGGCCCGTGCCGCTAAGAGGCGGCTTTGGTGGCCAAGTGGCTTGCATTGCTTGCATTGTCGTTTCCCTTCAAAGGGGCTGCGAAGGGACAGGCAGGTCGCTAGGACCTCTTGTGAGGAGAAGCCGGGTTAGAGGGGGGAGGGGCCGAGGAGGATAAAGGCGCAGCACGTGCGCCCGGCCACCACAGGACCAACAGACCGAGCGGGCGTGGCCGGCGGGGAGTCTGGCCCCCCGGGCTTCACGCAGGGAGCCCAAATATTGGGAACAAAAGCGGGAAAAGAAAAGTGAGAGCAGGAGGGAGGGAGGGAGCGAGGAAGCAGAAATTAGGGGGTCTTAAATAAAAAAAAAGAAAGGAAAGAAAGTAGCTTTAGGGGGAATGTGCCGTGGAGTGTGAAATTGCAGCCCATGGTGCTCCATATTGTACCAGAAGCTCTTCCAAAAAAAAAAAAAAAAAGCCACACACACACAAAAACCGTCCTCCAACGTGACCAGAGGGCTAGGGAGGGGGAGGGGCAGGGAGAGAATGGGGAGGAGGAGGAGAAACAGCCGGGCAGGAGCTGGTCAGGTCGAGCTGGAGAGGGGCCGGATGCACGTGCCCACTGCCTGGAAACTGATCTCCGAGTGAGCGCCCCGGGGTGCGCTGGGCCCTTGGGGCAAGTGGCTGCGGGCGTCCTGGACTTGGATTGTTAGACGAACTTTTTACTTTCTTTTCTTTTTTTTGCGGTGGTGACGACTTTCAAAACTGGGAATAATTCGAAAAAGGAGCTCAGCTGCAGAGCACTCCCCTTTTCTCTTCCCTCCCCCGTTTCTGCTTCTCTTCCCTTCGGACTAGTTTTCCCCCCTTGGTTCTAAACAGCTTCTTCCCCCCCCCCCGAACTTGAATGCGTTTAATTTGGTCCGCGCTGTGGGAAGCATTTCCTAGGGAGAAACATTTAATTTCGGAATTTCTAATCCCCTCCCTGAGAGCCCGGGCTCTGGCTCCCCTCGCTGCTCCCCGGGAGGCGTCAGGAGTTAGAGGAGGAAGACAAGCCCAGGCCACCTGGGCGGGGCGCTCTGGGAGGCTCCCGTGTCCTTTCAAGGTCCCCTGAGACCCAGCTGACTACTCGAGGTCGGGTGCCAGGTCCCCAGGTCAGGGCCCTGCCCGTGGAAGGGAGGCAGCCACACCTCTGCTTTTTCTCACCCGGGCAGAAAGCCCTGGGCCAGGGACCGAAACTAGAACATGACCAGAAGGATCGCAAAGGTAGCGAGCGGGTGCAATTCGGGGCAACGGAGTGTTTCCAAGAGCCCTTCGCTTCGTGGGCTCTGCCCAGAAATGCATTTGGGAGTTTGGGGTGATACTCGAGCTTGGTTTGGCTTGGGGGGCTGTGTATGTGTACACTGTGGGAGAGGTGAGAGGAGCTCAAGGGGGACCGCCGCCTCCCGGACACCTACACTCTGACAGAGCAGGCTCCAGACACTGGGGACTCAGGCGAGCCCAGCTTTGCCGGAGGAAGGAGGCAAGGGCAGGGGCGCTGGGCGCCAAGCAAGACTGTCAGGAAAGGGAGAGAAGGCAAAGGAGCGGAGATCCACAGGGAAGATTTATTGGGCAGATCAGATGCACAGAGGCGGCTAATGAAGCAAATCCCGAGATGGGTATCTGAGCAACTCCCCAAAAGTTTATTTGCCTTTAAATTTCCGCAGGGAGGCGGGCGCCTTGTTTGAAGTGTAAATGCCCCTAGGTTGGGGGGTGGAAGGGCTGCTTTGAAAACACCAGAGAGAAAAGGTTCATTTAGAGGCAGACGGGGAAAAGCAACCAACCCTGACAGGTCAGAGCCCGGGTTGTGTTTGGGGTTGAGTTGTTTTCTTTTTCTCTTTCTTTTCCTCTTTCTTCTTTTTTCTTCCCCTTTCCCCTTTCTTGTTTTTCCTTCTCTACCAGGCTCTATAGAAGAAAAAAGGGAAGAACAGGAAAGGGAGCATCAGAGGGAGAGGCCAGCTCTTCAGCCTGGAGCCCTGGGAGAAGGCAGAGCTTGGCTAAAATCACCAGGGAGCAGGGCTCTGACTTTCTAGACCCAGGAAGGGCTGGAGCTAAGGAGGAAGCTGTCAGGGGCTGGCCTGGTGGGAGGGTGAGTGTCCCAGCTATTGTCATACTGGGTGGAGAAAGGGCCCCAGGAGGGGTTGGGGTGCGCTGAGTAGGTGGAGTTCTGAATCTCAGGGGCTGCCTGGGAATTAGACTATCATAGAAAGGTCTTCACTTCTTAAGGGGTACATGTGAAGGATAGATGTGTAAGTACAACTTCTCGTATGCTTTGTAAATCAAGTATCCTTCTTTACAAAAGGTGAAAGTGCCTCTTAGAAATGCCTGTTGTCTGCACCCACACTTCATCATATGTGTAACATAGGGATGTGTCCCTCTGGTTCTAGAAAAATCTGAGTCTTGGTGTGGAGAGGAATCTTCCCACAGTCTTGCTCCTCCCAAGACAACTTCCTGGACCACGTCTTCCTGGGAGACGTGGGGCAAAGGACTCCTTGAGTTCTGGGTTCTGAGTTGCTCTTAGTAAGGACCCTTCCTCCCTCATGCTCCGCCTCTGCCCCTCCCCCCCCCCCATTTTGGGCTACCTCCCTGAAGACAGCCCAACGCTGTGCCAGCTGACCTTTTACCTCCAGGCCAGGGAGCGGGAGACTTTCCCTTTAGGCTGCAAGAACTGTTTTCCTTTTTCACTTCCCACACAAAGTTAGTGCGTGTTCGTGGGGTTGTGAGGCCAAAGCAAACCCGGGAGCGCCATCTGCAGGTCTCGAGAGGAAGAGATTGACCTTCGGGGTTGGACCCTTCGCCTTCAACCTCCCGCCTCGGGGAATCATCTTGGTAACCCAAGGGAAGTGGAGATGGGGGCTGCGAGGGACGAGGCAGGTGGGGAGGAGATTTTTCTGCCAGAAGTGACTCCGCAGGTGGATTAAAGCGAATCGGGCTCGGGCTGATGATCCAGGAAGTAGGGCGAATGTTAGGATCCTAGCAGACCGGGTCCTCACGGAGTGGGCGACTCGGAACCTTGTCGGACTGAGACTGACCCTAGCCCTTAAGAGGATTAAGGGCGCCCCGAAACGTGGGCACAAGAGGCCCAGTAGGAGTGTCCTCCCGGTGAGTCGGGAAGGTGCGGACCCCCATCTCGGCTGCTGCCTGGGCTCCGGCCAGCCGGCCAGTGGCGTGAGTCCGCGGCGCTTCTGCGGGAGCCTGGGTCTGCAAGGGGCCGGAGGAGCCTCGAGCCCGGGAGGCTGGGGCGCAGCGCGGGCTTCCCCGAGCCGCCCTTCAGCAGACCCAGGGAAGCGGGCGGGAGGGAGTGACGGAGGGAGAGAGAGTTAAAACATCAGCTGAAGTGCCAAGATGATTTATGAGACGAGGGAAAATATTTCATAAAGATCTCCCGGATATTCTGTACTTAACCAGTTAGGAGACAAAGGGCCTCTCCTGCCTGGTGCGTGCGAGCGGACCCGAGCGGGAGAGGGAGCGAGTGCGGACGAGGGCCGCGGGGGCTGGACTCGCGGCTCCTGCAGGAGCGGGGCCTGGCCGCGCGCGCTGCGCGCCCCGGGCGAGCTCGGGGTCCGCGGAGCCGGCCGCGGCGGGCGGCGCTCAGCCTCACTCGCAGCCGCTTCTCCCCAGCCGGGGAGAACCCGGGTTGGGCTCCCGCGTTCTCTGACGCCAGCGGCCCGCCGCTCTGCACCGTCCCCCTCCCGAGCCCGCCTCCCGGGCCACCCAGGGGCCCAGTCCTCGGGCTCTGCTGCTGTCTGTTGGGTCCCACGGAGGCACGCGGGTCCGCGTCTTAGGTCTCCACCTCAATTCTAAACCGAGCGTTTGGGGCTGCACAGACCCCAGTGGGCAGGGGAGTTGGGGGAGCCCTATGCGCAGCCGCGCGTGGGACGGGAGAGGACTAACCGCCGGGCGCTTTGCCCCGGAATGAGAATTAGGGGTGCGTGGGTGGGGAGGTACCTTAGGAGGGAAAGGCGAAAGGGAAGGACCAGATAGAGGAAGGAAGAACCAGGAAGGAGCGGAAGGGAACTCCGAGCGGAAAGTAGGGGGGTTGAGAGTGGGGATGCGGACCCAGCTCGGGGCGGCGTGGCCCACGCGGGCACCGGCCGAGGGATGGCAGGGCCGGGTGAGTTGGGACTTCCAGTGTGGCTTCCGAGCGCGTTGCGCCGCGCGGCCCTCTGTCGACGCTTGAATATTCATTGGACTGGCCGCTCTTTATCCTTATCTAACGTTTATCTTATCGGCGAGTTTCGTTTCTCAGTGTAGTTTTAATCCCGGGCTCCCCTCTCCCCTCCTCCTGTCCCGCTCTCCTCCCTCCTGCTTCCTTCGCCCGCCGCTCCCTCCTCCTTCCCGCTTCCCCCTCCCCCGCCCGCCCCTCGCCGGCACCGGAGTGACAGGCGCGGGGCCCTCCTCGCCGGAGCTCGGGGCTCCGGCGCTGGCGAATCACAGAGTGGTGGAATCTATTGCCTTTGTCTGACAAGTCATCCATCTCCCAGCGCGGGGAGGGGGAGGAGGTCTGGAGGGGACTTTGCAGCTTTTAGAGAGAGACACCCCGGGAGCCGAGGCTCCAGTCTCCGGCCGAGTCTCCTCGCAGCCGCAACCCACCCGGGGCCAGCCCCGCGCTGCCGGCGCCGCTCGGCTCCCTCCCTCCCTGTCGGCCCCGCGGCCGCGGCGGCGTGCGCCTGCCTTTTCCGGGGGCGGGGGCCCGGCTCGCGCTCTCCCCTCCCAAAGGCACCCGCTCAGACATCCCAAGGATTGCTACTTCTCTACCAACTTCGCCAACTCACCGGCACTTGGAGCGGCCCGACTGCCCGCCCGACGCCCTCGGGCCGCCCCAGCTCTTCGCCCTCTCCGACTGCCGCCTCTCAGATGACCGGGTTCCGAAGGAGCTGAGCGAGCCGCCGCCCCATCCCAGCCTCCGCCCCGGCCGTAGCGCCCGCGCGCGCCATGCGCCCCCAGGTCCCTGCGGCCCGGCCCGCCGCCTCGGGGCCGTTCTGCTGACTGCCCAGCCCCGCGCCCCGACGGTGGGAAGTTGCGGCCGCTGCGGTTGCCAGTTCTGGCCGGCCAGGGAGGAGTCCCCGCCGAGAGAGCAGCGCCGCGGCCCCCTGCCCCCGTGCGCCCCCCAGCAGCTGGGCGCCCGCTCACCCCCAACCCCCACCGTCCCTCCCTTTTCTCCTCAAGTCCTGAAGTTGAGTTTGAGAGGCGACACGGCGGCGGCGGCCGCGCTGCTCCCGCTCCTCTGCCTCCCCATGGATATGCACTGCAAAGCAGACCCTTTCTCCGCGATGCACCGTGAGTACCCGCGCCCGGCTTCTGTCCCAGCTCGGGGCTCCCCGTCCCACCCGGTTCCGTCCTGGCGCGGTACCGGTCCCCGGTGCTCAGGTCCCACATTGGAGGCCACACTGGCTTCTCCCAGTCTCCCTGTTCGTTCTTCCTCTTTCATTTCCCAGTGTTTCTAAAGCCTTCAGTCTCTCTCCTGCGTTCTGTCACCCATACCTCTCTACCTGCCTACCTCCCTTTCCTGGTGCCCATCACCCGCCTTCCTTCCTCTCACGTGCTTCTTCTTCAGTCTTGGATCCGTCCCCCCACTCCCTCCGGAACCCCATTCCCTAGTCACCCTCTTGCCAGAGACGGGGGACTAAGGGGCAGGCAGTTTTCAGGGTTTGTGTTGTATTTTCTCTACCTTCTCTCTCTCCCTCCTTCTCTCCTTGTTTGCCTACTTCTTCCTCCCTGTATCTCTACCTTTCTCCTACTTACCGTGTGGGTGTCTAGGATAAGACTCAGAGCACTAGCAGCCTCAGTGTCAGGACAACTAGGCAGAAGAGTCTGGGGGGGTGCCCTGGATGGGGGGGGTGCCCCCTTCTGACCCTCAGCTCCCAGCGCCTCCTCGCCCTGCCAGCCCGGCCAAGGCTTCCTGTAGGCCGGCTCGAAAGACTTACTTTTCTTTCCTTTCCTACCCCCTCTCGCTTTCCCCTTCTCTTCTTCTTGAGTTGGGAGTCTGAGATTGGCAGGATATGGTGGTCCTCTTTCTTCGCCTCTCCCAGGGAGATGCTCTAAAAACAAAGAGAGAGGCTCCAAGGAGAAATCGAAGTCAGCAAGAGATGGAGTGGAGGAAGCTTCCAGGAGGCACCTGGGCAGAGCAAAGCTCTGCTTCTATTTCTGGAGGCTCCTTGCCCACCTCCCACTCCCTGGTGCAGACGGCTTAGCCAGCGGACTGGCCAGTGGGTAGGCAAAGGGAGAAAATACCAGAGAAAGAACAAAAGGAAGGCAAATGCCAACGATGAGGAGTGGAAGAGAGAAATCTAAACACGGGAAGGAAGTAAGAGAGAGAAAACAGAAAAGATGTGACAAAAAAAAAAAAAAAAAAAAGAAGTGGGAAGAAAAGAAACAAATAAAAAAAAGAAATGAAGTTATTTTAATTAAATTTTAATTTAATTCATGTTGTATGTCTTAAGCTTGGAAAATAAGAGATTTTTTTCCAGGCTTTAAAAAAAAAAAGGTAGATTCAAAATAAAAACATCTCCTCCTTTGTAGATTAATAATTAAGGATGATTTGTAACTTTTCACATGGAAACTTTTTAGAACTAGCTTGGATCTGTGCTTCGGATAAGAGCCAGGGAGGATGAGCTGAGTTTTTCTCTAAGCGTATTATTTAGTGTTAACAGGGGGAGCTTTAAAAAAAAAGACCCCTGGAATAAAATATATTTTTCTAAATAATATCCAAGCACAGGAAATCCGAGTCAGGGGCCTTGGGCTGCCGCGAGTCTCCGCGAGCCAGGCCAGAAACCCGGGCTTCTTTTCCGAGCGGGTGGACCCGGGTCTGCGCGCCGTCTCCGTGCAGCCCGCCGGCCTCTGCGCCGCTGCTCTGCCCTCGCTCTCCGCTCGGGTCGACCCCGCGGGGACCCGCCGAGTCCCGGCCGCCCAGGGGCGCCACTTTGAAACCTCAGGGGAAGCCGGGCGAGCTCCCGCAGGCGGTCGGAGTGAGGGGGAGACCCGCGCGGCCGGAGCCGCAGCCGCAGCCGGAGCCGCAGCCGGAGTCGCGCCAGCGGCGGCGCGCAGCCCAGGCCCCGCTCCGGGTCCGCTCCGGCCCCGGCCCCGGACTCCCGCCGCGGCCCCTTCCGTCCCCACCCCTGAGATCGGGGATGAGGGGCCGGGCCCGCAGCCCGGGGAGGCTGAATTATTCATCTCTAATCTGCCCGCAGCTGCCGCCTTTTCATCCCGGTAACGCGAGTTCTCCCGGGGCCTGAATTATTGATGGTCGGGTTCGGCGGGCGGGAGGGCGAGGAGCGGGGCCGGAGGCGGGGAGGCCGGTGGGGACGGGGTCGGGGGCGGAATAAGGGGTCCCGGACCCTCCGGCCTCCGGACCCGAGGCCTCTCCCCGGGGGTTTGCGCGCCTGTGCTCCGGGTCCCCCCAGAAGGGGACGGGGAAGGACTGAGCGGGACGCAGATGTCCCCGCTTTCTCCGAAAGTCGCCTGAGGCCGGCAGGGCAGGGGCTGCAGGCTGACGGTCCGGTCCGGCCCAACTCGGCCGCCAGCAGTCTCTGCGTCTGGCTGGGTCAGTCCCTGCGGCTGAGGGCTGGTCGCTCCGGGCACAGGGTTTCCAGCCCGCGCTAGGCCAGGTTGACGGCCGGGCAGCGCCTTCGGGCCCGGTGTCCGGTGGCCACCTGGGCTCGGAGGCTGGGAGCCTGGGCTGGAGTCCGGGAGGAGGCCCGGCGCCTCCTCTTCGCCGGGCGAGCAGATGCCCTGCTTGCGCGGTGTCCGCACCGCTGCGAGGTTTCAGAGGTCAGAGGACGCGCGCAGCCCCGCTGTGGCTGCCCAGGGCTCCCCGCGAGCCCTCAGCCTGCAGAGCGACCTGTCCCCGGCGGCCTGGGCAGGCGGCGGGCCCGGAGCCCGGAGCCTGGCGCGGCGCGGCGGGCGGGCAGCCCCCGCAGCCTGCGCTCCCGGCTGCTGCCACCGGCGCGGGGTCGCTCCCCGCGGCCTCGTCTCCGAGCGCAGCCGGCTCCCGGGCCCCTGCCTCTCAGCCCTCCCTCCTCCACCTGGCTTTCTTTGAACTTCAGACACTAGAGAGGCGAGAGGGAACTATGGACCTCCAGATATCTGAAGATAAAAAAGGAAAGGAAAACTCCCAATAATAATAATAATAATAATAATAATAATAAAAAGAACAAAACAAAAACACAGAGAAAGAGGTAGGAAAACTCTAATTCGATTAAAAATAAATACAAGGAAAAAGGTAGAGAGCAAACCCGGGATGTCGAGGATTAGGGGTGTCCCTGTCTGTGTTCAGAGTCGCCCGGGCCCACACCCCAGAAGCGCCCGCTCTCGAGCACGGCGCCCCGCACACACCCGCAGCCCCATCCTGCCTGCGGCTCAGGCGGGATCCGCGCCACGCAGGTTCCAGCCTCAGCCCGGCCCTTCCTTTCTTTTCCATCCTCTTCCGCTGGCATTAATTCCCCCTTTGCTGTTTTTCCCGCTTCTCCTCTCTTTTTCTTGCCCTGCGTCTCCCTTCCTTCCTTCCTTCCTTCCCTCTCTCCCTGTGTCTCACTGGGCTCTGAGCTGCGCTCTTTCCCAGCGCCCCGCCCGGCACCGGAGGCCCCGCGCCCTGCCCGCCCGCGGGCGCCGATTCCCCACCCTCCGCGCCGCGGGCCGCGGGCCGCCCTTCTCCCACCGCTCCCGAAACGTGCCCCCTCTGCCCTGCCCGCTCCCTTCACACGTCCTGGGCCGCGAACCCTGACTAATGGCTGGTCCCTACCGCGTGTGGGGTGTTGTGTTTTTCTCTTGTCTCTCCCCAGCAGGGCACGGGGGTGTGAACCAGCTCGGGGGGGTGTTTGTGAACGGCCGGCCCCTGCCCGACGTGGTGCGGCAGCGCATCGTGGAGCTAGCCCACCAGGGTGTGCGGCCCTGCGACATCTCCCGGCAGCTGCGGGTCAGCCACGGCTGTGTCAGCAAAATCTTGGGCAGGTGAGGGCCTCGGAGCTGCCCCAGGGAGATGCTCTGCTTCCTACCCTGCCGTCTGGGGGTCTCCAGTCCGAAGACTTGGCTAAAAGTTGAGGATGCCAGCGGGACATGGAAATGCGTCACTGGGGGTGGCAGGAGACGCCTGGAGAGCTGCTCCCTTTGTAGAGGGCTGCGGCCCCAGGAGCGAGGGTGGAGCAGGGTCATCCAGCGCCTGCCTAGCTCCGGGGTCCTCACGGGGAGGCAACCAGATTCCCCTCTTCAGAAAGGGGCAGGGGACACCTCTTCTAGCGCTTCTGCAGACTGGGAGATTGGAGAAATAGGGAGAGGAGCGAAAGCAGGTCCCAAGATGAGAAAAATCAGTATTGGGGAGGTAGAAGGAGGGCCTTGGTTCCCACAGGGTGTCTGCACTTAGTGGGAAAGGTCTGGAGGTGGTGCCTCAGCCCCGGTCTGCCCCAGGCCTGGAAGTGCTGTTCCTCTCGCTCTTCTCAAATGCAAGGTCGGGTTTTCACTCATAGGGGCTCCTATTCGGGTTGGTGTGCACCCAGCCCTTGGCGTGACTGCCTCCCGGGAGGCAGTGCCCCCCCCCTCCCCCTCATCCTTCCTTGTGTCCCTCCCTTGCCCTAGCCAAGCTCCCTCTGGAAGCCGGCTCAGCCACGCTGGGCCTTTTCCGTCTGCGAGACTGCCTTGGGCGGGAGCTTGGCTCAGCGCTCTGGCTCCAGAACCTACAGCCCCTGCCCTTGCCAGGCCACTTCTCGCTGACCCCCGCGGCCTTCCTCGCACAGGTACTACGAGACTGGCAGCATCAAGCCTGGAGTGATAGGTGGCTCCAAGCCCAAAGTGGCAACCCCCAAAGTGGTGGACAAGATTGCTGAATACAAGAGACAGAACCCAACTATGTTTGCCTGGGAAATCCGTGACCGGCTCCTGGCTGAGGGCATCTGCGACAATGACACAGTGCCCAGCGTCTCTTCCATCAACAGGTGAGCAAGTCACCCTGAGCTGCAGGGCAGGCCTCCAGCTCCCAGCTCCTGCCCACCGAGGCACCCCACCATGTGATCCTGGGATCTTGGTTCTTTCTCCAGCCTCTGCCGTTGTCCCCCACTCCTAGTCCTTAAGTCTTTGGGCAGGGAGAGGGCACCTGGGAGGTAGAAAGATAGACAGACAGACAGGGCTGTCTCCAGCTTAGGACTGGGTATTCCCTGCCAGGTTTCTCCCGCCGGCGTCCTGGAAATGAATCCAACTGTTTGTGGTAATTAAGACTCCAAGATTAAGCGCCTCGGTATCTAGAGACAATCACAGCCCACAGCCGAAGCCTTTAAAATGACCAGTGTCTATTCATCGCCTCCAAACAGACTTCCCTTTCTAAAAGCATGCTCCCTTCCCCAGGGGCAACAGCCTGTCCTGGCTCCCCTACCCTCCCTGCCAACTCCCACAAAGCTTGCCTCCCCGGAGCCCGGGCCTTGCTAGCCAGCTTCACACAAATTTCCGGCCTACAAGCAGAAGTGTCCAGGCCTGTGGAGCAAATGCCAACCACTAGCCAGCAATTGGCAGGGACTAGAGAAGCTGGACAAGGAGAGAGATGCCAGTCAGGGAGAACTCTGGATGCTGAGGCTGAAATGTAGGAGATGCCTCTAACCACCTGGAGGGCCTTTGTCCAGGCCTAAGAGCATATTGATGACAGGCTCAGGCACATGGGGATGACACAGGCTGGAGGCAGCTTGACGTATCATAGCGTAAGATTGGCTCCCAATCTCAATGCCACTCCAGCACGTCCCCTGAAAGAACACATGTGCACACTCTATCCGTGTATATAATACCTAGCCAGCGTGCAAATGTGTCTATCTGTCATGGATACAGCACACATAACCAGCAGTTGGACATAGCAACCCAGGATGGCTTCAACATCACAGAACTGTAAAACCTGATGCTAACAGAGACCCTGTACAAGTTCCAGAAAACCTCGGCCAGCCTTTCAACCCCTACCCCCCATTTGAAGGCAAATCCCCAAATGAGATGAGGGTTAAGGGTTTCATACCCTTGTTATTCTTTGCACTCTTCTTCAATGACTCATTATTGAAACAACTAATAATTCAGATGGTGCCCTTTTCTGAAACTGGCATCACGTATCAAGGTTCTGTGGGGTTTTTAAAAAATATTTTGCAAATGATATGGAATTATCCCAAATCATCCTGAAAACAGCAGGTAAAATTAGCTAGTAGAATGTACCTTGGCTAAAGAAGATTCCCTCTGCCACACTCGTGCTGTAACGTACTGCAAGGCGACCCCAGAAATTATCCCAGTGTGTGCCATCTGTATTAAAATGGTTATTCAGTTATGAACAGGGTAACATAATACTGATCAGCTCATTATACACCCTCCAAAAACCCTCCAGCTCCCTGGACCTGGCTCAGCTAGGTATTGAAAGCATAGTGTTTGACATTCAGACACCTTCCAAAGGAGCTGGAGAAAGACACTGGGTGGTTTGGGAGAGGAATGAGTCTTTTGCATTTAAAATCCAGAGGAGGAGACTGGGGAAGCTTTGAGGCTGAGGCAGGAGTGGTGGTTAGGGAAGAAAAGGGGACAAAGGATTGTCTTCTGAGCCACCTGGAGATTTCGCCTCTTGCCTGGCTGCTGGTGCTTGAAGTTGGGATGAAGTTTTGGGAGGAGAGCATCTATGAGGTGAAGTGGTGCTGGGGCTGAGTGATGGTGTTCTTTCTGGAGACCATTAAAGAGAAATGCTCTTGTCAGTGATGGGATTTGCTTTGGAGGAGCCCAAGCCATGTACAGGCAAGACAGTTTAAAAGTTTGGGAATGCTCTCATCCTGAAAAGTCATGGAGAACAGGGGACAGGTGACCCCAAGACCAAACTCCAGAGGCCTTGAGGTGCATCTGTCAGAACTGGGAGAAAAAGTGAGTCTCCATTTGATGAGAGTGTGAAAAAGAACCACCTCAGCTTGACTTCCCTGACAGCTGCAAAATCTGCTCTGTGGAGTCCTGTCACCTGAGGAGCATGGAGGCTTTCTTTGGTTTGGGGAAATAGCCATCAGTGGGCAGGTGTTGCTGTTGATGAAGAGGAGGTGAGAGGAGAGGAACAGGGAAGCCACTGGCGACATGGGCAGGCAGCCCTGGGTCAGCAGTTGGGCTCCTCAGCTTGCTTTGTCAACAAAGAGCATGAGGGTATTCTCAATTTTGCTTTGAGTCAGAATCCTATCATGGTTACTATTTTAGAATTCTGGGAGCTTCCCAGTGTGCTGCCGAGTCATGGCTGGAGGGATGTATCTGGGTCCCGCGCCCTGAGCAGCGACCCTGTAGGTGCTTTGCTCTGAAGGGGGAAGGGTTATCTGAGATTTGTTATTTCACCCCGAAGCCTGATAACAGCAGGTATTTCTGTTGGTGCTGGTGATGTCAGGAATTTGGGAAGTCTCACTCACTGTGGGAAGAGCCTGGAAATTTTCCCCTGTGCAGAAAATGTGGTGCATTGGGGAATAGGCAGTTCTTGAGTTGAGCTTTACTGTTGGTGAGATGCCCACATGTGTTGAGTACTTACTTTATAACCGTCATGAGTAAGTGTGTGCATGTGCCAGTGTTTGGCAAGAAAGGATGTCCACACATGCTCACCCACCTGAGCCAAATCATAAGGTTTTTCATATTCTTCTCAAAACAGATGCTGTCGCTGCACTTGAAATATGCTGTTACGGTTATAAACTAAATTGCTTTTCATGCTCTAAAATGGTTTTGGCTTTCTCTGATCCTGTCACGATAAAAGTTTGTACAGTCAACCCACATTCTCCATTGGCAAATCCTCGTAGAAATTACTTCTCTGACCCAATGGAGTAGGTCAGGGAGGCCTCACACCCCCACCCCGACCCCACCCCCTGAGACCACTGTCAAAAATCCAGAGGGTTAACTGGATTGCTTAGCATGTGAATCATTTCTGAGCATCTGAGTTATTCTCAATATCAGGTAACTGATCACAGAGCACGAGTTGCCAGTTCTTCAGCTTGTGCACTGCCTGCCACTGCAGCTGTTTATAAACCTGGTGTGGGAAATGGCCTGGAGAGGGAGAGATGGAGGGAGATCCATGCTACTAAAAGGGGAAAAGTCATCTAGTTACATCGCAATTGACTAAGTAGGGGGGATTTTCCTGATTATATGCCAAAAAGCCTTCTGGTTTGGCTGTTGCTCTGGGCAGAAAATACAGCTCCTTTGAAAGCACAGGCACAAACTCCAGTGAGTGTAGGGTTACTGAGGATCCCCTGAGGGCACTCTCTTGGACTGAGCTGATAGGAAGGCCGTCACTTGCCTAACTTTTTCCGCCTGCCCCACACTCTGGGACCAGGGTATTTCCTGCGCCTAGATCTTTGGAACGGACTCTTTCCCGGTCCATTTCTCACCGATCACCTGCTACCCACACTCTCTCTTAGCATGTTTGGCTCTAAGGAAGCACATCCATTCTCTTCACAAGGGCAACACTGGCTTCAAGAAGGCTGCATACAGTCCAGGTGCTGTTAGAGAAGTCCATCTTGTATTGGTCGTTCACAGGTCTTCATCAGAGCTCTGGCAGGGGGGCGACAGTGGCCTACCAGGTGTTCATTCAAAGGTCTTTTCAGATAAGCTGGGAGCCACTCACCTAGCCAAGGGAATGCTGAAGATGAGTTCATGCCTAGGCTTTGTGTCTCCCTCCCTGAAGCTCAGGTTCTAGAACATTGCACGTTTGACTGTTGGACCTGGCTTGGCACAAAGCTGGTCCAGAAGCACAGCTTTTCCCACTTTTGCCGCTAGTTGGTAGTCAAGGCTGTTGGTCGCATGGCAAAGAGCCAAGGCAAGTTGATGGGCTAAGAAAAAGACTTCTCCCCACAGAGAAATGAGAAAAATGACAGGGAATTTGCCTTCTGTAGCCCCTGGCCTACCAAACTGGGTCACAAACAACAAACACATATGTCAGTTTCTGTCTGAGAAGCATTGCTCACCTGTCCCTCCCCAGAGAGGGTCTCCTGTTGCTGAGGTCACTCATTACTGGAATAACATGGGAAACAGCCATGACAGCTGGTCCTCTTATTCCTTGAAATGAGCTGGCGTTGTCCTTCTGAAAAGCCATTTCTGTTCTCCGAGTTATTTTAGACTTCTTGGCCAGCAGTTGTATTGGTCTGTTTCCCTGTTGGCTGGCTCAGAGTGGGCATTCAGGCTACAGAATGGCTTTCAGGTGAGAGCAATGGCTGGCTGCCCTGAGTTCTTACCTCAACCGGCAACTCTTGAGAAGAGGCAGACAGAAAGGGTTGCTTCTCATGAAAGCTCCAGGTGGGTTTTAAAAGGTGATGCAAAGAAGAAAAGAAAGGGAACCCCCTAAATAAATAAATAAATAAATAGTGTCATAACTATTCTGAGAACTCAATAAAACAATCACATCAAAATGAGAAGGCATAAATCTTGTGTCTGCACAGGTAACCCATTCAATTGCTTTTATTATCGCTCAGGCTCCCTCCATTTATTACCGTCCACAGCCTGGGCCATGGAGGTTGCGTGGAGGGTGGTCTCCAGTGCAATCCTACACTCTGAGAGGCAACAATCAGCCCATAGAGGCAGGGATTTCGATGGGAGCTCGGGAAGGGCCCATCTGTCTGCATGAAAACCAATCAATAACTCTGTAACCAGAGCCCTGTCACAGGGAAATGGACAACACAACAGTTCAATACAGGGGCCACAGGGGGAATTAGCCAAGTGGAGATGGGGCCAGGCAGGAGAAGCCCCTGGAAAAGGGAAACAGGGTGCCTGGAGAAGGGAATATTGGGGAGGGAGAGGAGGTGGTAGGGGAGAACATTGGCTCTGTGAGCATATTAGCACAAGGGGAGAATTATTGTGCAAAATCGATCTAGAAGATGAAAGGCACCTTTGAAAGTTGGGGTGGGAGGGAAAAGTTGGGAAATAGGCTTGTTCTGGTACACATGGGATCATGTGGTTGTTTATGTGATAGTATGTGCTTGTGGACTCGATACAGCTTCCAGAGAAAGAGTGGTGATAGTAGTAACTGGTGCAGAAGAAGAATCAACCCCACCCACCCACCACCAAGAGCTTGCGCTCAAGAACCAATCCCTTATCGGTTCACACGGGATAGTGGTCCTGCTTCCCAGTCTTCTCAGCAGGACTGATAAAGAAACACCTTAAGCCTGACCAGGCGGTGGCTCAGTGGATAGAGTGTCGAACTGGGACACGGAGGACCCAGGTTCGAAACCCCAAGGTTGCCAGTTTGAGCGTGGATTCATCTGGTTTGAGCAAGGCTCACCAGCTTGAGCCCAAGGTCGCTGACTTGAGCAAGGGGTCACTCGATCTGCTGTAGCCCCTGGTCAAGGCACATATGAGAAAGCAATCAATGAACAACTAAGGTGCCACAGTGAAGAATTGATGCTTCTCATTTCTCTTCCTTCCTGTCTGTCTGTCCCTATCTCTCCCTCTCTCTGTCTCTGTCACAATAAAATAAAATAAAATAAAATAAAATAAAATAGGAACATCTTAAGCCAGGGGCTCCTCTGTCCGCTCCCAGCTTCCTAGTTCTAGCTATTCTGCAACTTTACCTCTTAATGCTCAGGTCTGCCCTTAGCCCCTCCTTATTGCTACCTGGAGTTGAAAGTTTAAGTCATGATAGTAAAAGGAACTGCGTATACTGGAAAGAATTTTTTTTCACTTCCCGTCCTTTAAAAGGATGTAACAAAGTACTAATCTGGCCTGTGCCTCCTTCCTTGCTTCAGGCATCAGAGTTCAGATTCTTGTAGGGGAAGCGGTTACAGCTATGGCCAGCGCAGCTCGCCCAGCCATGTGGGTGAGTCTAGAGAAGAGAGAAGGGGCCCTGACAGATCTGAGGAGTGGGAAACAGTGTCTCACAACCAATGCAAATAACAAGTTAAATATTAAACAGGTGGGAAATTAAACCACCTTGGCTTTATGTGCTTACGAGTCAACTACTGGATTGAGATGTTTTCTTCCTGTTGAAAAAGTTATTTGTTTTGGTGCTGTAAAGGTGTCATTTGAATATACTCATGATGGTTTATAGACATAGAGGTTGATATTGTTGCTGTGTGTGTGTGTGTGTGTGTGCGCGCGCGCGTGTGCACAAACCTGTATCTGCTCTTTGGTGAAAGGGTTCTGAGGCCAAAAGGAGGAAAGAAAAGAAGGCCTATAGGATGTGACCTGCAGTGACAGACAAAGGCTGGACATCTTGTCTTTGGGCCCATCAGGTCAATCAGTGAGGCAGTCACTGGGCCATTGGGTGATTATAGGGCTGAGCCAAAGAGTCTTTATTTCAGAATTTGGGCAAACTGGTGCCAAATTTTCCCTTTTCTCTCTCTCTCTCTTCCTGTCTCTCCTTCCTTCCTTCCTTCCTTCCTTCCTTCCTTCCTTCCTTCCTTCCTTCCTTCCTTCCTCTCTTTCTCCCTTTCTTTCTTCTCTCTCTCTCTTTCTTTCTTTCTTTCTTTCTTTCTTTCTTTCTTTCTTTCTTTCTTTCTTTCTTTCTTTCATATGAGTGCTGTAACATTCCATAGTCCCATTAGCCTTCAATAGGAGGGACTTTGCTATAGTGATGCCACCACTGTGATGGAGAAGAATTGGTTGATCAACTCTCCATCTTTACTTCAAAACTTGAATCCCAGTCCAGTTGACAGGACTAGTTAGGGACCAACTGCATAAACAGCCAAAAACTTATTCTTCCCAGTGGGCGCCCTTCCTGTATAGCTGCGATGCAGTGACCCAGCAAGGGCTGCAGGTGCCCCAGCAGCAGGCATGGCGGCAGCAGTAGGACACAATCATACACAATCAGTAGAACTCTCCCAGGTGCCAGGCCCCAGTGCCAGCCTCCAAACCCTTCTCCAGTAATTCAGGTGCCAGGGTAAGAAAGAAGAAACTGTGTACAAGAAATGCATAGCTGGAACCAGAGAAAGAGGCCAAGGAGGGGCATGATGGCAGAGGCAGAAGCCTGGGATCTCCTGGGGAGAGCTGGGCATAAGGGGGCTGTTGGCGTTGTGGGACCCCACCTGTGTCAGAATGACCTGGCACTGGAAGAGAAGAAAGGCCATGTGTGGACCTGGGAACTCTCAAGGAGAAAGGGAGGGAGACAGGAGAGGCCATCGAACCAGGTTTCTCTTGTAGCTTATCTTCAACAACCACAAAAATAACTGGACTCTTTCTTTTCATTTTAAGAGCTAATATAAGCCCTGACTGGGTAGCTCAGCTGGTTAGAACATCTTCCTGATACACAAGGTTGCAGGTTTGATTCCCAGTCAGGGCACATAGAAGAATCAACCCCTGAATGAACAACTAATTGATCTCTCTCTCTCTCTCTCTCCATTCCTCTCTCTCTCTCTCTAAAAACAATCAATAAAAAAATTTAATTTTAAAAAAGAGCTAATATGGTAAGGAGATATTTTATATTTTTCGTGTGTGAGAGAGAGAGAAACAGAGAGTCCTTGGCATTCTAGAGAAGTCAGGTTTATTTTAGGGATGGAAGGGATAGAAAAGTAGTGCCCCAAAGTCCAGACTGGCAAGAAATGTGTTGGTGAAGGGCAGTGATGGAGGTGCCGTGTGGCTCTAGGGGTCATGAGCACAAATGCTTCTAAGGACTGCAGCGGGGAAGGCCATTGGTGAGAGCTAGACAAACAGAAGCGGCAATGTGCAGGCATGACCTAGAGGCAGGATAATTTGGGTTTTTTTTAAGTGAGAGTCAGGGAGGCAGAGCGACAGACTCCTGCAGGTGCAGGTGCCCTGTCCAGGATCCACCCGGCATGCCCCTATAGGGTGATGCTCTGCCCATCTGGGTGGCTGCTCCATTGCTCGGCCATGGAGCTATTTCAGCACCTGAGGCAAGGCCATGAAGTCATCCTCAGCGCCTAGGGCCAACTTCCTCCAACTAAGCCATGGTTGCAGGAGAAGAAGAGAGAGAGAGAAGGGGGAGGGGAGGAGAAGCAGATGATCACTTCTTCTGTGTGCCCTGACTTGGAATCAAACCCAGGACTTCCACATACCAGGTTGACACTCTACCACCAGGGCCATAATTTGGTTTTTTAAAACTCTATGCTGCCTGACCAGGTGGTAGCGCAGTGGATAGAGTGTCGGACTGGGATGTGGAGGGACCCAGGTTCAAGACCCCGAGGTCGCCAGCTTGAGCACGGGCTCATCTGGTTTGAGCAAAAAGCTCATCAGCTTGGACCCAAGGCCGCTGGCTCGAGCAAGGGGTTACTCGGTCTGCTAAAGGCCCATGGTCAAGGCACATATGAGAAAGCATTCAATGAACAACTAAGGTTTCGCAATGAAAAACTAATGATTGATGCTTCTCATCTCTCTCCATTCCTGTCTGTCTGTCCCTGTCTATCCCTCTCTCTGACTCTCTCTCTGTCCCTGTAAAAAAAACACAAAACACAAAAAACTCTATGCTGGTGCTGAGGTCGCCGGTTCGAAACCCTGGGCTTGCCTGGTCAAGGCACATATGGGAGTTGATGCTTCTAGCTCCTCCCCCCTTCTCTCTCTGTCTCTCCTCTCTTTCTCCCTCTCTGTCTCTCTCTCCTCTCTAAAATTAAAAAAACAAAAAACAAAAAAACCCCTCTATGCTGGCCAAATAAAACACATGTTCAGGCCTGAATCAGTTCATTGGCCAGCAGTCTGCAGCCCCCAGTTCGTGTAACTGAACATAACTTATCTCCCTGCTTCAGACTGCAGCAGTACCCTCAGCGCAGTGCAGGCGAATGTGACATTTCCTGAGCTCCTTAGTCCAGAAACCTCTGAGGAAGAGAGGTGAGGGCGGGGGTATGCTCTCTTTAGCTGGGAGAGGAGAGGGTACAATGTGGAAGGAAAGGGGAGGACAAAGTAAGACTGAGGACCGGAAGAGTGAGGAGGGAAGTGATGGAGCTGACGGGGAACGGAAGAGGTCTCAGACCTGCCTCAGCCTGGACCAGTGTGTTTGGGAATGTATGGTGAGAGTGCAGAGCGGGGAGAAACAGAAGCTTAAAGGTGGTGGTGGCGGGGTAGGGTGGGGGGGTGGGGGGTGGGGGGCTCTGTGCATCTGAGCCTTTCTTAGCCCTGCAAAGTCTTGGAGATGGTTGGAGGGAGCCAGAGCTCTGGGAGGCTGGTAGACCAATTGAGGAGGCTCGGATATGGTAAAGGTGAAAAGAGGAGCCCAGCCAGGGAAGAGAAAGGTGGCGGAGCAAAAGAAGTGGCATGGGAAGGTAAAGTCACAGGACCTGGAGCTCACGACTGCCGGCACCAGGCAGCACGCCGCAAGGCAGGCCTGCAGGGCTGTCGGCTGCTGCAGTGCGGCGGCTCCAGCCTGCTCACTGGCAGGAGGACAGGTGGGAAAGAGGCCAAGAGGAAGGGAGGTCCTCACCTCCTGGGTGCTCTGGACGAGAGACCCTCTAGCTTTGCTCCAGACTCCCTTCTCTGCCTGATTTCACCTCTGCCTGAGTGTCTCTGGCGTGAGCTCCCTCTGCAGCCTTCCAGGGACAGAGGAAGCTGGAGGACATGACCGGCAACTCCTGGCAGCTCCTGGAAGCTCTTGGCAGGAAGAGAAAGGCTGAGGGACAGGGCAACAGGCTGGAAAAGAAATTGTACCCACCTTGTAGGCACCGTAAGGTCAAGAAATCAGAGAGAGGAAGGACTCAGAGGGGAGGAGAGCGGGAAGGAAGATCAGCAGTGGCCCCAGAGCCAAGCACTTGTGAGCCCCTGGGCCAAGGGTCTTTGCTGGGCTGGTGAAAAAAGCCAAAGGAAATCAGGGGCCTCCTGGGCAGTATCCAGCTTGGCAGGTCACAGAGATGGTCAGGCAGAAGGTCTTCCGTCTGCCCCTTATTCTTTTGTCCTAATTCTAGAAGAAAAGTTGGTGCCTGCCTTGTGTATCGTACCCCCCAAAAAAAGTTGTTGACTATGTGTTGGGGGCCTCTGTGTGGCTCTGTTTTGGAAAGAGTGTGTGGGCTTGTGATATCTAGCTGAGCATAGCATTCGTGCCCTGGGAAGCTGTCTGAATGGCCCTGGCATTCCAGGGAGCTCTTAAAAGAAGTCATTCCTATCGAACAGAGAGCTAGTGGTTCACTATTCACAGTGCTTCCAGTTGAATGGATTGTTTAGGACCAGAATGAACTCCTCTGCTGTCACTTGGATGGCCTGCCTATTTGGGGTGTTAGCAAGTGTTATTGGGAGAATGTGAGGTTGAATGGATGGTAGCTGTCCGGCTGGGTTGATGAGTCAGGTACATAGAGAGTTCTGACACATACAGTTTGTGAGTATGTGCACATTCATTTGCTGTACTAGAGGTGAGGGTGTAGAATTGTGTGTGATGCCAGTGTGGTGTGTGTAGCACACTACTAGGAAAACGGGTAGCAACTACATTTTCATGTCCGCTGAGGTCTGCAAAGGGAGTGTGCATATAAGTAGGAACAAAGACCAAGCTATTTATCTCCTCTTATGATCTGCAGAAAAAAATACCTCCTTTCTCTCCTCCCATTTTATAACTTTTCCTTCCTCTCTGTTCTCTTCATCATCACTCAGGTTAGCTGGTTTTGGTTAGGAGGCCAATCTCAGTAAACTCTAATTGAAGATTGAAGAGAATTTGATAAGATAAGGAAGGCCATCATTCCCCTAGAGACCAATAGAGGTTTCATGTTCCCCCACTCCACTCCGCCTCCCTAAGGAGCTGACACCAGGGCAGGCGGCCTTCCCACTTGACCGCAGCCGTCTGGCCTCTGGGAGAGCCAGAGGAAAGGAGGTATTCCCCAGGGCCGAGCCTGGGGTTTCGGGCCCAGTTGCCCTGGACCTGGAAGAGGCAGTCTAATAGAGCCCCGGAGGAGACAGGGAAAAGAGAGATGGCCAAACGCAAGAGAGAGAGAACCGAGAGCCAGGTATGATTGATACTGACTAGCCCTAGCAGAAACCTGATTTTTGACCACAGAAATGCCCTGGGTGTCTGTGTTAGGAAAAGGGTCTTTTGTGGGTTGTTGTTAGGGAAGAGACTCCAAAGCCTTTAAGCCAGTCTGCTGCATGGAGCAGTCAGGTATTTGCAGAAGGTACCACCCTGGTTCAGGTCTGGCTCCTCCTAGAAATAGTGCTCACCTCATTCTTATGCCCCCTGCCCTCCACCCCTGCACACTCTTGTGCCTCTTTCCCTGTTCCCACTTTCCCTGAACTTGGCTCTGAGGACCAGCTACTTCCTGGCCCCAGGAGATAGCCTGGACGGCAGTACAGACAGACAGACTCCTTAGGAGATGACCTCCTGGAGTGGGTGCAAAAAAAAAGTTGAGAGAAATTCATTTCATGGCCAGTGGCTGCTTAGAAAAGGCGATTCCAGCATATGAATGTGATAAATGTTAACTGAGCATTAATCGCATTAAAGAGGGCCCTATAAACTTTTCATTTCTAATTAAATTCATCCAGTGATGCTGCCCAAGCGAGTACTCCGAGCTTTTGTTTATGTGGAAAATTAAAATGCAAATACAATGGGATTTATTTCCAGGAGTGGAGTGATGGGCTGGCCTCTCTGGTCTCCAGACTTGTCAGGCCGAGTACCTGCTTCTATGGAGGTACTGTCTCTCTTGGGGCACATTCTGGTGTGAAGGGAGAGGCCAGCATTCAAGGGCAAACAGAGTTCTAAATGAGGATAAGGTGTGGAAAGAATTGAAGAGAAAGAGAAAAAGGCAATAGATGACCCAGAAATATAGGGAGGCATTGTCCTGGTTTCCTACCCTCCAACTCACACTTCTAGCAGAAGAGATTCCCCCAAAACCTTGCTTATGAATAACATCACCGTTTCCTCTGCAGCTCTGGGGTGAAGGGTGTGTGTGGGAGGAAGAAATATTGGAGGAAGCAGGAGCAGCCAGGCCAGCATATGTGAGCCTGGTCCTAAAAGAACTGCATGGTCATTAGCAGGGAGGGCCCAGGGCCTGGATCTATCTCCAGCAGTCTGAGGGTCGCCTGCTGTCCATATTATGGTTTCACCGGGCTCTTCCTGCCAGTGCCAAGTGGCATTGACATAGGGCAATAGAGCATAGTGGCACAAACAGAGGACGCTGTGCATGCACGCCCACACGCACATAGCCTTCCTGCACGTAGGGAGAACCAGTCCCTCATAAGAATAAACAAATGTCCCTTGCAAGGAGTCCTTTATTTCCATGATCCCTTTGATAAAGGCGATAACCCTAAGTACTACTGAATGGAACGACCTAAAGTTCCTATTTACTAAGACATAAATTAAGTCAAGTGGAGAGAAAACCTGGGTAAGAAAAATCATTTGGGTATATCAGTAGAGACACTGAAAGATTGCTGTACTGCTCTATGGATAAGGAAGCTGTAAATAGCATTAAAAAGTAGAGAGGGAAAGAAAATGGAAGTAGGAGAGATGATAAAAGGCAGAGCACTAAATCATAAATAGAGGTATATGTACAAAGTCACAAACCAGATTTACGCCAGCTTTGCAAAAATGTGCAGCTCAGACGGTTGATGTGGAGAGATACTAAACACACAGGCAGGCACGTAGGTAGGCATCCAGAGAGCAGGTGAGACCACGTCAGTGTGAAGAGGGTGGGTGGCCGCAAATGGGCTTTCTGTATCAGATGCTGGAACTGATCCTTCAGCTCCATTGCGCGGGGATCTGACTGGGTCCAGTTCTGTAGACAGTCAAGGATCGGCCTTACAAGGTTTTTAAAGGTCTTTAAGCACACGAGGCTCTTGTGAACTGGCATATTCTAACGAATCTCCAAGGCAGCAACCCATTCCCAGAATGGAGTCCGCTTGACTAGTTTTGTCAAATAGCTGCTACCCCTGTCCTCTTTAGTCTGTTTTATTCTGGGTTATTATTTTTTTTTCTCTTTAGTGTTCACTTGTGTCTCTTAGAAATCCATGAGCACTTGCTGACAAACAGGTAAATGGCTGTGGCAACTCCCAAACATCTGGATGAAAACCAAAACCTTTAGTCAATCATCTACTAAAGGTTGTCGATATGATGTCAGGTATCTGGTGATTTTGAGATGTCTAAGTAATTGATTGAATTTCTTAGTTTTTATCCAGGCACAGAATTAACACCTGTTTTCATTTCATTGGTGTTTTGTTTCATTGGGAAACACCTGTCTGCAGAGGAAAATAGGAAACAAAACATTGTGGTTAGAAAGCATCTTTGGTGCATCTGAGCCTCCCTTCTGATTTGAAGGGAGGGGGGCTTGGCCTGAAAGTCAAGTGGAAAGCTGGAGCTTACAGCATTAGTATCTGAGCCAGCACAGCTGATGGAGACTTTCACCTGAAAGTTGGTTGGGAGGGCAAGTCACTTTGTCCAGATAAGTTTTTTTTTTTTTGGTTTTTTTTTTTCTGAAGCTGGAAACAGGGAGAGACAGTCAGACAGACTCCCGCATGCGCCCGACCAGGATCCACCCGGCACGTGGGCGACGCTCTGCCCACCAGGGGGCGATGTTCTGCCCATCCTGGGCATCACCATGTTGCGACCAGAGCCACTCTAGCGCCTGGGGCAGAGGCCACAGAGCCATCCCCAGCGCCCGGGCCATCTTTGCTCCAATGGAGCCTTGGCTGCGGGAGGGGAAGAGAGAGACAGAGAGGAAGGCGCGTCGGAGGGATGGAGAAGCAAATGGGCGCTTCTCCTATGTGCCCTGGCCGGGAATCGAACCTGGGTCCTCCGCACGCTAGGCCGACGCTCTACCGCTGAGCCAACTGGCCAGGGCCTGTCCAGATAAGTTTAAGCTGTCTATTAGGCCTGGCTTCCACAAGGGAACCCATGTTGCTATATGAAAAAAAATATCAGGGGTCTTAGTAGATATGGTCATTCACTCATTCATTCAGAAATTTTTTTGCTAAGCACCTGCTATGTGTGAGGCAATTCACATAAACCCATGTGGCATAGAAAATTTAAGAAAGTAGATTCCAGGGAGAGATTGCCAGAGTTTGAGTCTAGCTTCCCTACTCACTGGCTGCGTGGTTAGAGGTAAATTTCATATCCTCTCTGGACCTCAGTTTCCTCACTCATCTGACATGGGCATAACTCTATAGCTCTCTCATAGGTTCTCGTGAGGGTTATATGAGTTAGTCCACATAAACCTGCTTAGAATTGCACCTGGCAGATATCAAGTGCTCAGTAAATGTTAGTTATTATTATGGCAATAGTATTCATCAAGTGTATATTTCTTGTTATGTGTCTATGTCCACGTGCATGAGTTCCGGCTTCAGTGTGCATAAAGATGAAAATCTTTTCAATAAAAATGCTTGAGGAGCCAAAAGGCTATTCTGTGAACAGAATTGTGTATCATGAATACCAGGGAGAATTGTGGTCTGCTCTAAGCCCAGCTGGATTTGGGAAGGGGGGCTACTCTGGGTACATCCAGGAAAAAGCAACAACTCTATAACTCAGCTATCTGACCATTGACCAGAATTAGATATATAATTTCCCCCCTTTGTCCATCTTGAGAGCCCTGCGTCTGTGTGTGTGTGCATGTGAGTGTGCATGTGTGCATGTGCGTGTGCATGTGTGTGTGTGCGCGTGTGTGTGAACTACGTATGACTGTACATTCCTTCTCTGTGATGAGCCTACTATTGCTTGAAGAGTTGATGGTTGGCATTTTCTGGGCTTCATAGCATTTTCATGTATTGTGGTGCTTTGCATTTTGTAGGTTTTTTTAAAAGATAAAATGAAACAATAATGGAAAAAATTCCTTATGTGATGGGTTTGAAGGGTTCTTCTGATTCTTAAATGTCATAGAGAAAAGAGAAAGGGAGGGAAACAGGAAAAGAAGGGGAAGACAGGAGAGGAAACAGAGAGAAGATAAAAGGTGAAGAAAGAGGAGAGGAAGAATGAGCAAATGTTTGATATATTCAAACCAAATCTGTCTACTAAATTGTCCCACATGGGAGGCTGGTCATCATTATGGCTATTTCCATTGCTGAGGGATAAAAGATTTTAAGGAAAGAAATTAAGCAGAAAAGTTTACTTTGGGCTTACTGTATTCAATGCAATGGCTCAAATTAACTGGGCATCTGCAAATTCTCCTTTGTACTCTGTGCCCAGCAAGAGCAAAAATGAAAACCAGAGGTGCATTAAGGTTGGTTAAGGCCCCAGGCACAGAAGAAAATATTGGGCCCCTTAAAAAAAAAAAGAGAGAGAAACAGGGAAAATAAAAATACATGTTAACAATATTTTTAAATAAGTAAAAAATATTATGTACTATTAATGTTAAAATTGCACATATGAAACCAAACTTGGTTAGTTACATTAGGAAAAAATGTAAAGTTGGGGTTTTGCGGGGCCCTTCAGAAGTCGGGACCCAGGGTGCATGCTGTTAAACCCACTTCTGAAAGAAACCAAAGTTTCCCAAACTCATGATGATGTGCTCTGGCTCCCCGTCTTTATGGGAAAGCCTATGTAATGAGGCTGAGGCTCCAAATTCTCCCTGTCCCTCTGGCCTAGTTCAGTAACCAAATTCAGCTCAATGGACTTCTGCAAGATCCACATCCAAATGCCTTAACATTCACTTAGTTATTTGATTTGATTTCTTTCTTACCCCTTGCTTAGTTTCAAAATTTTGACACTTAGATTCCACTACTCCTCATTTACATCTATTAGCTGGTAAAGGTCCTGATTTTTTAAACTAGGAACTAAGTAATTTAAGTGATCTAAATTTAAATTCTGAGAGCTCAGTCATCCTTAAAATTTTTTTAGAAGTATAAAATGTATACGGGCCACCATCTTCCTTTTTTGCCTGTTCATCCTCCCAAGGACTGGCTATAGCCCTCTATATGGAGAGGGGCAGTGGTGGAATCTGTCAATGCCCAGCCCCTGATGCTATCCAGATGGACCAGAAGGCCAAGAAGAGAACTACCTCCTGCCCCCACCTGACTGGCCCTAGCTGACTATAGTTTTTGCACTTTTCTGCTTAAATCACACAGACACCTTGGTTTATCTTAGGGTTTCATGTATATTAGCACACATGTATACATGCATAGGTCAACCTTATGGATGCTTTTCTTGGTAAGTCCTTATATTCATAGTAATAGTAACAATTAACAACTGCTCACTGCAGTAAGAATTGTTATAAGCGTGTTGCATGTATTAATTGATTTAAGCTTCATGAACAACCCCATAGGGCTTTGTAGGGTTGTTTATAGATGAGGAGTACAGAGAAGTTAAATAAATTACTCAGGCCATGGGCTAAGTAGCAGAACTAAGATTTGAATCCATGTAATACTGGCTCTGAAACCCATGTGCTTATCCACTAGTTCATACTTCATATCAACTCTTGATCAAGGGAAGTGCAGGCTGTGTAATCTCTTGGGGTATATTTTGAAATGTTATACATTTACTTACAAGCTCAGAACAGAAATCCTGCACCTTAGGAGAAAGTCATGTCTAGTACTTTTTCCTGTTCTCTTCCACGGTGCATGTGTGGCTCTGTGAGTGCTGAGCCACGTCGTCTGGGGACACTGGGAAGGAAGAAGATGCTGATGGCCAGAGCTCTGAGTGGAGCAAACTGGGGATTCTTGAAACCAGAGTTGGTGTTGTAATTTCCCACTGAAATTGGGGGGTTTTCTCCCAGCCAGCTTCCTCTAGCCCCATCAGGGATCTAGACTCTCAACAGGCATAGGGTTTGGCCTAGGGGCTTAATTCTCCAAATTAGGCAGATGGAGGGAGGACGGCACCAGGACCTGTGTCAGTGGGGTAAGGTCAGAACTGTTTCGTCTAGCAGGGGAAGTTTGCTTCCAAGCAAAATAGAACTATGCATTTGGTCAAAAAGACATTTGTACTGGAAAGGAGTAGCACAGATAACTAAGCCAGAAAAGTTTTAGAAAGCCAGGGTGGGCCTTCTCCCCCACAGCCTCACCAAGAGGGCAATTACCAAATTATACACCACCACCCAGATCCAACGTCATTACTCAACTCACATCACCAAGGAGACACCCATTAACCTAATCTCTGAGACATACATTACAAAAAAAAAAAAATGCTGATATGATCAGCAAACACAATAATTCAAAGCAGAAACATGGACATTGCCACCAAACAATACTTAAATTCCTCTAACTCAGTGTTACACAAAGTGCAGTCACTGCAATACAATAACACAAAACACCAGGTAACAAACCTTCAGCCAGCTGCTGGAGGAATGCGTCGGCACAATGCAGCACACTATAATACAGCACAGTTCCAACTCTCCACTCCACAGGCACAGCCATACACAAAGGCTGAAATCATGTGGCCATCTGAGTGATAGCCAGCCCTGGTCCGACACAAAAGGGATGGAGCCAGCAAGGCAACACCCAACCCTCTGTGTACTCAGCACAAAATAGTCATAGCCCCGGCCTCCCCAAAGCCAGCGCTGTCCTGATCTCCAAGCACAGCACAGCCTGCCAGAAAGCGGTGCCATCCTATTTCTCCAGCAGGTGGATGTGTCCAGACCATCACCTCCAACACGGCCTCCAGGCTCTCATTGCTAGTAAGCGAGTAAACTGTCCCCTGAGCCTGTGCTTCACGAGAAAGGACAAATCTACTCTATCCTGGGTTGAGGTTTAATCAGACTTTGCTGTTACTGGAAATGACAGAGCTCCAGGGATAGAGAGAAAGGTGGGGTGGGCTAGGAGGGGGCTTGCCAAGCTGGGTGCAGGAATTCCCCTTCTTCCACCCAGCCCTGCCTTCTGTGGTCATTCCAGAACCGAAGCCCTCTTGCTGGGTGTTCACTGAGTATTGATTCAGTCTGCAAGCAATTTTAATATTTCTTCAGGGACTTTCCAGCAACAGCACAAGTCATTAATTCACCCTCCCAAATTGCTTATTCAATAGCAGGAACATGGCTCCTGAATAAAGTCCCAGAATTTATGTGACTCGCACGAGTCAGGAGGTCAAACAACTGTTATGGAGCGAAGTTAAAAATCCAAATAAAATATTGACACTTTTTGGGGGAGGGGGAGGGAGGAAGTAAAGGTATTTAAAATAGGTTTTTGTTGCAATGCCCCCAGGATAAAGAATGGAAGGAGACTGAAGACAAGTTAGAGTTTATAAAAATCAATGGAATTTATTGCATATCTACTTGGCATTTAATAATTCTCTCATTTCCACATCACACTACCCCCACCCCATCCTGGCCATAGACAGAAAGATACACAGGTATACAAATACACATTTATGCACATCAATACTGGTACACAGACCAATATAAAAACACGATTGTGATGTGAGCATCTCAAACACCCTGGGAAGAAAACAGTAATGGGTATGGAGCCATGTATGACTGTGGCTTACATATTTGACAGAAATAAGCATAACGGGGCAGAAATTCATGAAGTTGGCTTCAATAAATATATCCAGTATTATTAATCTTGGATTAATGTGTTAGAGCAGACATGAATATAAAGACACACTAATCATAGAAATAGTTTCTAAAGATATAGAAACTGAGAAGCTCATCTGTTTGCAGTATCTCCACATAATCATGTACATGCTTGGAAACTGGATGGATGGATGGATGGATGGATGGATGGATGGATGGATGGATAGATAGATAGATAGATAGATAGATAGATACAGAGAATTTGGAAAATCTACACCCCCAAATCTACCAGTACAAATAAAATGCATGGCAACGAGACAACTTAACCTAAAATTGTGGTTTTGTAACACAGACATGATGCTTATCAAAGACAACTATGGCATGTACAGGGAAGAGAGTCAGCATCTTTAGAATCATAGCGACATGCAGTCTCTTTTAATTGTCTACATACACATTTGCTTAGTTGTCCAGATCAAGGATGTAAAAAGAACGAAGGGAAAACTTATTCATGCCCTAATAAGTAATAAACACAAAGAACTACTAACATAGAAATTTCTAGAAGAGGTAATATGGTTCAGCCTACATATGTTGGAGTCACAGGTCTGGACCTAAAGTCTGGCTTCAGTGCTATTAAGCATGTGACCTTGGGCAAGTTGTTTAGCCTCTCTGTCATCTCCTTGGTGGAGTAGAGAGCATGTCTATTTGATAGAGTTGTAGTTAGGATTTAAATGGGAAAAAACATTTGTTACAATGCCTGTCTTATAGTGAATATGATATAAATGATAGTTATTATTTTTTCTATTATTGTATGCAGCCCCAGCCTCTCATGGATTCTACCATCTGTTCCTGATATGATTGACTTATTCTTCCTGGTGGTTAGAAGCATGGGGTCTGGAGTCAGGCTCCCAGGTTTAAATTTTAGCTTCCCTACTTAAGAGCTGTGAAACCTTGGGCAAGTTACTTAACCTCTCTGAACCTCAACTTCCACATCAATAGACTAAGGATAATAATCATCATAAGAAGTTGTGAAAAATAAATTAAACAATCCATGTAAAGCAGTAGTCCCCAACCCCTGGGCTATGGACCAGTACCAGTCCATGAGCCATTTGGTACCGGTCTGCAGAGAAAGAATAAATAACTTACATTATTTCTATTATTTATATTTAAGTCTGAACAATGTTTTATTTTTTAAAAATGACCAGATTCCCTCTGTTACATCCATCTAAGACTCACTCTTGACACTTGTCTCGGTCACGTGATACATTTATCCGTCCCACCCTAAAGGCCGGTCCGTGAAAATATTTTCTGACATTAAACCGGTCCGTGGCCCAAAAAAGGTTGGGGACCACTGATATAAAGTGTTTAGCACAGTGCCTGGTACATAATGAATATGTATTAGTTCACTATACACTTTCATATCATATTATTGTTATTATTAATAATAATAGTTATTTGTTATTCAATAAATCGTTTTTAAATATTTACATTATCCCAGGCACTGTTGCTAAGTGCCAGAAATACAATGGTGAGAAAACTAGTCAGATATCTGCCCTTGTAGAGCTCCAAGTCTAGAGGAACATTCAATGTGAACTGAATAAGCAAGAAAACAAGGTTTCAGCTCTATGCTAGACCCTGAGGGGAGGAGGGGAACAGAGAAACAGATTAGAAAGCCGTGAGGGAGCCAGATTGGGAAAGATTTGAAGGCCAGGCTGAGGAATTTTGAGTTTATCCTGTAGCTAATGGGAAGCAATTATAGGGGTTAGCCACATTACATTCTTTTAAACAGACACAGAGAAACTATGGATTGTTTTTGAAAACTGGAATAACTAGGTGAGAGGGGGTGGGGCTAGAGGCAGGGAGGCCAGGCTGTCTCTAGAAGGCCCCACCTCTGCTGCTGCTAAAAGGCACTTCTTCCATCCTTACCTTCTGCTTGCCAAGGGAGGGGACATGCCAGTGGAGGGACAGGGAGGGGTTGGTCCAGCAACAACCGTACAGCAACACCCTTCCTCATATCAGGCAGTCTTCTAGCCTCCAGGCAGGGGTCCCCAAACTTTTTACACAGGGGGCCAGTTCACTGTCCCTCAGACTGTTGGAGGGCTGCTACATACAGTGCTCCTCTCACTGGCCACCAATGAAAGAGGTGCCCCTTCTGGAAGTGTGGTGGGGGCTGGATAAACGGCCTCAGGGGGCCGCATGCGGCCCGCGGGGCCGTAGTTTGGGGACGCCTGCTCCAGAGCGTCCCCAGCAGGAGTGTGCGGTAGCCAGCCGGTGAAACCCATCCAGCTCTAGTCCGAAGCCCTCACGGATGGGGGCAAGATCAGGGCCAGTGGTGAGAGGAGCTGGTCCGGTCACGGCTCTGGGCTTGGCACGCTCTGCAGACTGGTTTCCAAATGGTTAGTTAAACACATTGCCCCTTAATTTTTAAACCTATGCCTATCTTGAAGTTAAATCAATCCATATGCTTACCATTCATCATCTAAACCATCCCTATTGCCCCCTTGGGCCAGCCTCATGGCCCATCCAGTCTGGTAAATTGTATCTGGCCTGGGCTCCCGGGGACGCGTGGTGGAAGGATTATCGCCCTCGGTGCCAGTCTTAGAAGGCTACATTGATTCAGAAAATATGCCTGGTGTCTAAAGAACCCACTGGGAGTCTCTCATCCTGGAATGTACCAAAAACTATTTTGGAATTATTTTTATTTCTAACCTATAGTTTAGTTTCCTCAGAGGAACTAAGAGCTTCCTGAATTTCGGTTGCTGTGTCAGTCGGGGTCCGGATTAGCAATGGGCAGAAATGTCTGTCAATTGCTAGAGTATGAGTAAATAACCTAAGTATTCTGAACTCACTGGGAGAGCTTTCTCCCACCTCTCTCAGGGCTTCCCCGTTATCCAAGAGGGTGGTTTCCTCACCCGCTGGCTGAAGACAGTCTTCTCAAATATTAGCGAGTTTAAGAATAATTTGGAGAATTTGCTTAAATACAGATTCCTGGTCGTGACCACCGTCAGAGAGCCTAATCAGGAGGTCTGAAGTGAGCCCTGGGGTCTGCAGTTTAGCACACACCCCAGGGGACGCTCAGGCAGTTAGTTCAAGGATGGTAGGTAGTTTGAGGAAAGCCTTCTGCAAGCTTTCGAGGATGGACTCTCATCTCTTAGAGCTCAATTATGACTTCTGAGAAGCAACAAGAGACAGAAGCTCTTGGCACATTGGCAAGGGTTGGGGGAGCCCTGCTAACTTTGGAACCTGTATATTCCAGCTGCATCCTGCTACAGCCAGAATAGAAGGTCCTGCACATAGCTTCCCCCCCATCAGTGGCCATTCTCATGCACAGAACCTTACCTGACGTATGGTCACTTGTCCAAACTGAAACCTGCCGGGCATGTGAGCGGGTGTGAGCAATCAACCTGGAACTCTGCACAAACTGCAAAGCCAGAGCCTTGGAAAACAGCTTATGTACAGCACTTCCAGGCTGCCAGTGGGCTGGCAGGGGTGGGGGTGGGGGGTGCTGTTTCTTCTCGGGGGAGGAGGTAGTACATTTCAGATTTTCAGTTCCCGGGATGTAGAGGGGGGGCCTGCAGTTACTTAGAGTTCTCAAGAGTAGGGAGAGGTATGAACCATTTTGGGGAGAGGCAAAATTTTCCTAGAGGAGCTATGATACCTCTCTTCGGCCATGAAGAGTCTCCAGCTGTTTGCTTTGCTCTGACTTGCCTCGGGGCTGAGCCAGGGACACATGCCTGATGTTGGCGGTTCTCAAAAGGACTGAGTTGAAACAATAACCTGCATTCGTTGGGCAAAATATCTTTTGCTGAAGCGAATGTTTTGTCCTCCAGAATGATCCGGGCTACAATACCCAGGCAGCTTGGAGTCACTGGCAGAGACCCCTCCCACTCCTCTTCTGGCTCAGTGGGCAAGGGAGCCAGCTAGTCTGAAACATTCTCTATGCTGGAGTTTCTTTCATTTGCCAAATAAGGAAAGACTTTTGCCATACAGATACTAAATATTCTGTTCAAAAACTCTAAACAGGGCCCTGGCCGGTTGGCTCAGCGGTAGAGCGTCGGCCTGGCGTGCGGGGGACCCGGGTTCGATTCCCGGCCAGGGCACATAGGAGAAGCGCCCATTTGCTTCTCCACCCCCTCCCTCTCCTTCCTCTCTGTCTCTCTCTTCCCCTCCTGCAGCCAAAGCTCCATTGGAGCAAAGATGGCCCGGGCGCTGGGGATGGCTCCTTGGCCACTGCCCCAGGCGCTAGAGTGGCTCTGGTCGCGGCAGAGCGACGCCCTGGAGGGGCAGAGCATCGCCCCCTGGTGGGCAGAGTGTGGCCCCTGGTGGGCGTGCCGGGTGGATCCCGGTCGGGAGCATGCGGGAGTCTGTCTGACTGTCTCTCCCCGTTTCCAGCTTCAGAAAAATACAAAAAAAAACAACAAACAAACAAACAAACAAACAAAAAAAAAACAAAACCAACCTCTAAACAGGGCTATCTACCCAAGGACAATTTACACAGAGATAGGGCACATGTATGAAGATACTTGACATCTTACTCCAAAGACCCTTTGACCAAGCCTGGGGCTAGCCTGCATTCTACTAGGAGGTAATTCCAGAGTGGAGAAGGACAGCGTTTCATGGGACATACTTGAAGGTTCTGTGTGTATCACATTGTCAGCCACTGGTGCTAGCAGATGTTTTCAATCCCATTGTACAGAGGAGGATATTGAAGTTCAGGGAGCCCATTATCCTTTGTGTCTCAGAACACATCAGAATAAGAGAACTAGAATTCAGGAATTTAGATTTGGGGCTTTTGGATATCTCTCTCCCAGAGGCAGTATAGTTTCGTGGTTAAGGGTATGATCCCTGGGGTTAGTTGACCTAAATTCAAACCTCAGATTTGTCATTTATTAAACGATTGACCTTGGGCAAGTTATAATATGCCTTATCTGTAAAATGGTTTGTTGTGAGGATTAAGTGAACCATTTGTTTGAAGCACTTAGAACATTGCCTACCACATGGTAAATATTTAGTACAATTGTTTTTATTGCTGGAGCCTCCGCTAAGGAAGCACTGCCCTTAAAAATCCTGACCAGCCCAGTCCTGGAAATGCTGCCACCTCCCTCCCTCCAAGGTGAGCTGTCTGAGGTCACCTCAATGCTAATAGGACCTCTTCTTGTCTCCACCTCAGGGGGAGTTTTTGCACACCATTTATTATCATATAATATAATGCAATATAATATCGTACATACCATAACATAATATGATGGGTAGGTTAACTTGGAAACCCTGAGGTGGACTGTGGATGGATGGATAGATGAATAGATACATTTGTACTAAGTATACATACATTATATCATTCTATTGATTTGTAAAAAGTTCCCGGTCTGCCTGGCTGTAATGAGATTTTTGAACTTTGCGTGGCGATCAATGAGAGGAATATTATTGGCCTGGAGAATTGATATACCTGCTCTCAGTGGCTTGTTCTGCTCCCAGGCTGCCCCGGCCCCCCAGGTGTACGATTCCAGCAGACACTTAACCTTTTTTACAGTGTCATCAGGCTAAAAGGAATCTAATAGTGACACAAGACTTGTGCTCAGCACTCTGCCACTATTGCTTTCCTGTCACAAATAATTTATAGCCTTCTATTTCCATCCCTGAGCCTGCACCCCAGCCCTGCCTCCCGCATTCCCCCAGCTCCCAAGAATCAATAAACTCACACAGCCACAGTGGGACTCCAGGGTGCAAGGAGACAGACAGACAGACAAAGAGGGGAAATGGAGAGAAGGGCAGAGAAAAACGGTGTAACACAGAAGAAGGAATGAGAGAAGGAGGAAGAAGAAGAGGGTGTAGAACTAGAGGAGTAAGAATGTCCCCCACGCTTTCTTACAATGTTGAGGGCTTCTCTGTTTCTTCACGAGTTTGACAAACGATTACTGGCAGCCTGGTTCCATGCTGAACCTCAGAGCCACTAGACTGTTTTCCTCTCCGGCTTGGTGGGAGGTGAAGGCCTCCTGGGAATTTACCCAAGAAGGAGTGATTCCACCAGTCTTGTCATCCTTTAAGCCAGGGGTCGGGAACCTTTTTTGGCCGAGAGAGCCATGAACGCCACATACTTTAAAATGTAATTCCACGAGAGCCATACAATGACCCGTGTACCTTACGCATTATCCAATAAAAATTTGGTGTTGTCCCGGAGGACAGCTGTGTTTGGCTCCAGCCACCCGCAACCATGAACATGGGAGGTAGGAAATGAATGGATTGTAATACATGAGAATGTTTTATATTTTTAATGTTATTATTTTTTTTATTAAAGATTTGTCTGTGAGCCAGATGCAGCCATCAAAAGAGCCACATCTGGTTCGCGAGCCATAGGTTCCCGACCCCTGCTTTAAGCTCTGCCGCACACCCCTGGCATCTTCTGGTTCTGGAAGAAGCTGCTGCTCATACTGTCTACAGATTCTTCCCAGTGCCCCCAGGCAGGGTCCCCAGTCTGTCTTCTCTGATGCAACCCTTTATTGGGTCAGGCTGTGACACCTGCTGCTGCTTCCTATCTTCTCCATGTTCTTCCCAGGGCCTCTGTAGCAGCTGCATTGACCGGGCTGGGGCATGTTGGGCTGAGAGGCCACCTGCCTGAACTTGACTCGGCCACCAAATAGAAAGCAGCCAGGTCACGCATAGGAATAATAATACTACTGTTTGTTGTTGTTATTATTAAAGCTAGCATTTGTTGAGCCAAGCATCATACTAATCATTTTACATGGATTATTCTATTTAATCCTCACAACAGTCCTAGGAAGTGAATGGTATTATTATTATTATTATTATTATATTATTATTATTATATTATTCAAACTGCCAAGGGTTTCAAAGGCAATAAGTGACAGAGCTGGGACTCAAACTGAGCCCTTTTCTCCCTTCACTCTGGTCATATTCTCATTAATATGGAAGATGCTGAGTGCCTGAAGTCCCCATGCTGGGCCCAGGCAGAGCCCTGGACATTCCAGGAAAGTTGGGGGAGAAAGAACATCCCTGTGGAAGAAAGTGCTGGAAAGAGAAGTGGGGAGGAGACACCCTGTCTGGGCAGTCATATCAGAAACAGGAAATAACATCTCCCAGACCCCAAGTAGAGATGTGCTCTCCAGGGCTCCTGACTGCGCCCTCCAAAGCTTTGCCAGATTTGACTCTCGAGGCCAAACCTTCCTGAGACCACGGAGGCCATAGATATATGGCTGTCTGTGGGCAAGAATGAAAAAGAATTGGAAAAGGAGGAGGAGGAACTGAGAGAAATAGTGTCAGATAATCACCCAAAGCAAATGATTTCTTTATCCTTTTAACCCCTAGTGATAGCCCCATGAGTTACTGGGCTGTATACGCATGCAGAAGGGCCACAGATGACCATTAGGTTTCCACAATCCCAGTTCTTAAATTCCCTGAGATTAGCTCTGGGGTCTCGCAATGCCCACAGCCCAGGGGGCATGGATGGACACCAAGAGTATGAGTAACTTGGCCCTGGCCGGTTGACTCAGCGGTAGAGCGTCGGCCTGGCGTACGGAGGACCCGGGTTCGATTCCCGGCCAGGACACATAGGAGAAGCGCCCATTTGCTTCTCCGCCCCTCCCCCTCCTTCCTCTCTGTCTCTCTCTTCCCCTCCCGCAGCCAAGGCTCCATTGGAGTAAAGATGGCCCGGGCGCTGGGGATGGCTCCTTGGCCTCTGCCCCAGGCGCTAGAGTGGCTCTGGTCGCGGCAGAGCGATGCCCCGCAGGGGCAGAGCATCGCCCCCTGGTGGGCAGAGCATCGCCCGTGGTGGGCGTGCCGGGTGGATCCCGGTCGGGCGCATGCGGGACTCTGTCTGACTGTCTCTCCCCGTTTCCAGCTTTATAAAAAAAAAAAAAAAAAAGTATGAGTAACTCACAGCAGGCAGGCACCTTGCCTGGCTCCTCTCTCAGGTGCCACCCAGCCGCTGTCAGGGAGTAGTGATTTTCCATCACTTGCTGCCTCAGCTAACTCTGCACTGCTGCCCCAGGGTCAGAGGTGCTGGGTAACAAAGACAGAAGCTCCACCGGGCCAGCAGTTCTCTGTATCACGCAGCCCCAACTCACAGGCTTCCTTCATCCAGAACCCTCAAGCCAGAGCCACCCCGGCTCGGTGACACCCTACAAGCTTTTGCTGCCATGAATTAGTTCAGCGGCTCTGAACTGCTCCACTTCCTTCTAGTCCTTTCCTGTAGAGCAGCCTACCTTGCCCTTAGCTACTCTGGTCTTTTCTATTGTGATTACGCTCCAAACATCTCCTACGCCGAACTTGTTGGAGATGACCTTGCCATTTGCTTTGCTAAGTGACAAAAACCTTAAAAACTCCATTTCAAAGCATTTGTCTCCCTCAAAATACGCCATCTCTCCCAAACTCCACCCCCATGCCCTCACCATCATTTACAATCTCAGCCCGCTTCAGTTGCTCCCTCTTCATGGGCTCTTCCTCCTCAGCCTGCGAACTTATCCAGTTGCCCCTACCTTTAACACCTTCCCTCCACTCAGCTGCCAGGTCTATGCCCTGGCTTCCACACTTTCCTCTCCCTTCCTTTTCTATAAACTTCTAAAGGCACTCATCGACTTTCACTGCCTTCCTTTCCTCCTGCGAACGTCCTAACTTCTTTTTTGTCCGGCTTCTTCTCTTTGTTGATACTGCTCTCCCCAAGGTCACTAGTAGTCCCCAACATTCCCGAATATATGGCCTTTCTTATTTCTTTTTTTTTTTTTTTTTTTTTAATTTTCTGAAGCTGGAAACGGGGAGAGACAGTCAGACAGACTCCCGCATGCGCCCGACCGAGATCCACCCAGCACGCCCACCAGGGGCGACGCTCTGCCCACCAGGGGGCGATGCTCTGCCGCGACCAGAGCCACTCTAGCGCCTGGGGCAGAGGCCAAGAAGCCATCCCCAGCGCCCGGGCCATCTTTGCTCCAATGGAGCCTTGGCTATGGGAGGGAAAGAGAAAGACAGAGAGGAAGGGGGGTGGGGGTGGAGAAGCAAATGGGCGCTTCTCCTATGTGCCCTGGCCGGGAATCGAACCTGGGTCCCCCGCACGCCAGGCCGACACTCTACCACTGAGCCAACCGGCCAGGGCCTGGCCTTTCTTATTTCTGATTCCCTCCGAGCCTTGTGTTGCTGTTGACTCTGTGGATTATGTTCTCCTGGCAAACGTCCTTCTCCGCTGAGTTAGATGACACTGCTGGATCCCGGTTCTGCCATTTCCTGTGTGACCAGTTCTGACCTCTGCAAGGTCAGATTCTTTTCCCCAGTCTCTAAAAGTGGTCCGCTCCTCAGGCCTCTTGGACCTTTCACCGCTTCTTTCCTTGACAATCTCCTAAATCCATACCTGCCGTGCCAGCTAGGGAAAGGGCGTGGTCACCTGGACACTCCTCCACCATTTCAAATGCTGCATGTCTAGAACCAGCATCGCCACCTCCCTTCAAAACCAGTCACCTCCCTGCATCCCTCTTTCTGACAGCGGCACAAACCACCACTTTTCAGTTAACAGCCTTGGGGTTCTAGATCCATGGTTGACTCCAGGTAATTGTCAACTCCTGGCCACTCTGCCTCCTCATAATGCCTTGCAAATTCTTTTTTTTTCTTTCCTGAAATCAGCCTCTCATCGCCTCCTGCCTCTCATTGCTTTACCAGAATCAGGTTGTGTATGTCCCCCCTGGTTTAGAAATCACCCGTGGCCTAAGAGTCTGTAAACCTGGTTCCCATACACTGGGGGGAGGGACGACAAAGTAACAAAAGCATACATTTTTTGAGACTGAATTCTAACTCTAGCTTGACTGGCAGTGCAATCTCCAGTAAGCTTCTTTTTTATTTTATTTTTTCCAGTAAGCTTCTTAACCTCTGTCAGCTTTGGTTTTCAATCTGCAAGATGAGGAAAATAGGATATACTTTGGAGTTTGTGAGAATTAACAATAGTGTATATAAGCGGTATAAATTGCATATAATATTGGCACATAATAGATGCTCAGTAAGTGGAAAATCACAATTCTCACCACTTCCAAGTTTGTAGCCTTATCTCCTCTTACTCCCTGACACACCTCCCCTGTTCTGGCTGACTGGTCTGGGCATGCGCCCCTAAAACATCGTGCCCATTTGGCTTCTGTGCTTCGATTCTACCCTCCTCCAGCACCTGCTTATAATGCCGTGCCCTCCACTTCTTTGTTCATCTTAGAATCAAGTTTTTTACTGGGAAAAGAGACCTTAGAGATACTGTAGTCCAGGGGTCTCAAACTTGCGGCCTGTGGGCCGCATGCGGCCCGCCGAACAATTTTGTGCGGCCTGCAGACTAATCCATGAAGTTCAAAATATTTTGGATAAAATTAAGTAAGCCTAGGGGCCTACTTGTATTTTTCATTTCTCTAGCATCCTAGCTAGATATTAGCTTAGTTAACAGCAGTTGTGATGCGAACTACAGTTTCTGGTCGTTTTGTGACACTGAGTAAACTGCATGTACGATTGTGCTTGTTGTACTGATTTTTTTTTTGTTTTCAACTGCAGTGAGAAAAGTGTTGCGTAACAGTTGCCTTTTGTAGACCTAGTGTGGCCCGCCGAATGGCTGTGATCTTGCTCTGCGGCCCACATGCTGAATTGAGTTTGAGACCCCTGCTGTAGTCCAAGCTCTTTAGAGCTAAAGAACCTGAGGCCCAGGAAAGTAGAATGATGAGCCCAAAGCTTGTGGCACATAATGGCAGAGTCAGAAGCAGGACTCGGGGTCCCGGCCATGTAACCCAGTGCCCTGTCCACCATCTTCCGTGCCTCTGGTTCCTATATGTTTCTGCATGTTCAGCCCTACTCTGCTTTGAAGAGCTACATAAAGTTTCACCTACTCAGTGACTTCTCTCCCAATTCCCACCTGCAAGGGGGATGATTCTCCCTCTGCGTCCTTTTGGCTCTTAGAGCTTGGCCCCCATGGAGTGACCTAGCTGTCTCTGAGTATGTATCTTCCTCCCCAAACTTAATATCCACGACTCCAGGGTGAAGGGCCTTATTTCTGTTGTCTGGCAGTGCTCAGTAAAAGCTCGTTAGAATGGAGTCCGCTCATGGCTTATGACTTACTTGTGGTTAAGGTGAACTTGAATCACACACACACGTCTCCGCGGAGAGGAACTACAGTGTTGGAGAAGTTACTAATATGACCAGTGAGTGGAAGGGAGCATTCTTTATTGCTGGCCCCAGGGTTGGCCTTTTGTATCATATAGCCCTGGGTCCTTAGGGTCACTGAGAGGCAGCTTACCCCCCAGTCCTGGGATGTTTGACTCACCCCAGAGTGTGCAGTAGGCAGGGGGGACACCAGGCTTTTCAACTAGCTGGTAAAGAAGCTGTCATCTAAGTAGGACCTCAGAAAAGAAGGCCATTAGGCCAGTGAACTGGGTAGGGACAGAGCTTTGACTTGTTTCAGAGCAGTAAATAGGCTCAAAAAGTTATTCAGGACCTGACATCTGACAAAGGGACCATGTGCTTATTGGAATATTGGGGACAAAAGGGTCACCTATTGACCCAGCCCTTCCCTGGCTGCTTCTCCTTGGCTCAGTGAATGAGGAAATCTCTTCTCCTCCCTCAACTCTGGAGGTGTGTGGTACAGTCCCAATAGGAAAGCCAGCTCCAAAATGACCTCCAGACTCACGTAGTCCTGTCCCTAGGAAGAGATTTGCGAGTGATTAAGGAGGGGAGGGTGATGTTCTTGGCTGGTGGCTCAGTGGTGGAGTGTTGGTCCAGTGTGTATATGTCCCAGGTTTGATTCCCAAGACACGGGAGATGGGACCATCTCCACCCTTCTTCTATCCCCTTCTTTCTCCCCCACCCCTCTCCCCCTGCAGCCATGGTTCAGTTGGTTCGAGCGCATCGCCTGGGCACTGAGGATGGCTCCATGGAGCCTCTGCCTCAGGTGCTAAAAATAGCTTTGTTGTGAGCATGGCCCCAGATAGGCAGAGCACTGGCCCCAGATGGGAGTCACTAGGCAGATCCCAGTTGGTGCACATGCGGGAGTCTGTCTATCTCCCCTCCTCTCACTTGGAAAAGAAGGGGGGATAAAAAGGAGGGGAGGGTGGACAACAAGCCACCTGGTGCAGTCCCCACCCTCAGAAAGGGGAAGGATGCTGTGCTTTACTCACTCTGCTGCCTAATCCCTGCTACCAAAACTCAAGCTGCAGTTCTGATGCTGCACACATGGCAGGACAGCATGCAGACGGCCTCCACCCAGAGCTGCACTAGGCTGGATCTGCAGGGCAAACAGGAGGGAGAGCTCGGCCTTGCAGCAGTCACCGTGGGCACGTGTGCGGAGCGGGAGGGTGAGGAGGGAGCTGATAGTGAGCCCCTCTGGGAGTCTGAGCGAGGCCTGGATCAGTGGGGAAGCGGGGTGTGTGTGATGTGTGACGCTGTTGTGATGCTGTTGCAGGATCATCCGGACCAAAGTTCAGCAGCCTTTCCACCCAACACCGGATGGGGCTGGCACCGGAGTGACCGCACCTGGCCACACCATTGGTAAGAGGGCTCAGGGTGGTGGGGAAGCAGAGCCCCACTAGGAGCACTGGGTGCCTAGCTCCACCCCAAAACAATTCTTTCCAACTTGTCCTCTCTCTGAGCTCTGTCTGACCCCTAGGACTCACGGGTCTCCTAGAGAGAGATGAGCTCACTAGCATCCCTCTTTCTCTTTTCCTCTCTTCCCCCTTCTGCTCTCTCTCTCTCTCTTCCTCCCCATCTGTATTTCCCATTTGGCTTATCTTCTACTTCTCATTCTCCTCCTTCTCCATCTTTTGTTTTTATCTGAGTCTGTCTCCCTACTTGCCCGTCTTTCATTCATATCTACTTTCTTACTCTATTTTTTTTATTTCTAAAATTATTCTCTCTTCGCCCTTCCTTTCCCTTCTTCTCTCTTCCCCCCATCTCTGTCTTTCCCTTTCCCTTTCTCTTTTCTCTTTTTTTTTTTTTATATGTGTGACTCTGGGTTTGTTCCCCTCTTTCTCTCTCCCTTTTCATGGCCTGTCTCTCTTGATCTCTTTGTCTCTCTGCCATCCAACTCGGTAACTGTCTGCCTCTCTCCAACCTCATTTACTGATCCCTGCTCATGGCCTTCCAGAGACATGATCGAGGTCCTACCAGACCACCTGCTAACATTCCTAGCACCCCTCAAACATACAGTCTTCCCTTTGGCCCAAGGGTGCTTTGTACCAGGGCTTAAGGTGCTGGGATGTGATCAAATTTTTCCTGCTGCCCCACTTAGTAGCTGTCACCTTCGCTCTTGAACAGCGAGAAGTAGAATGCCCGGTCCCAGCCCTCTTGCATTGGTAGGACCTATTGTTTACTAGACCTGTATTACGGCATGTGCTGGGAAGAAAAGTTTGGCCAGGCTGTACCTGAGTAGATCATTACAGAGTGAATGCATTCACTAGTCTGTGCCCTGAGTGGGAAATTAGGAACTTCTTTACCCCCTTCTCTCTCTCTCTGTCTCTCCTCTCTCTCTCTCTCTCTCTCTCTCTGTCTTTCCCTCTCCTCTCTAAAATGAATAAATTTTTTTAAAAAAAGCCTGACCTGTGGTGGCGCAGTGGATAAAGCGTCGACCTGGAAATGCTGAGGTCACCGGTTCGAAACCCTGGGCTTGCCTGGTCAAGGCACATATGGGAGTTGATGCTTCCAGCTCCTCCTCCCCCCCTTCTCTTTCTCTGTCTCTCCTCTCTCTCCTCTCTCTCTCTCTCTCTCTCTCTCTCTGTCTTTCCCTCTCCTCTCTAAAATGAATAAATTTTTTAAAAAAGCCTGGAAGGAACTTCTTTAGTGATTTCAAGATCAGAAGCAACTGTGAGAGAGGAGCTACGCACTCCTGGTAAATATCAGGACCGTTCTTGTGTCTCCTAGAGATTCGGAGACCGATCTTAGAGAGCCACACACTCTAAATCAGGATTGGTCAAGACTCAGCCCAGGACACTAAGAGACAGTGAGCTGGGGTTTGTTGAGAGGGATTTTTCTGGCTCCAGGGATAGGATGAGCTGTGCGGTGAGGCCTCCTAGGAGCAGTGCTCACTACACGATTGCCGAGTCACTTTCTAGATTGAGTCAGCTTTAGTGTGTCCATTCATCTTTAAGGGAGCGAGTTCAAGGGCCCCAGTGAAATCTCCAGGTCTGCAGAGAAGGCTTGAGGATGGCTGGTCAGCACTCAGCCCAGGGCCCAGGGCTGGACAGAGTGAATAGCCTGCTCTATGTGTAGCAATGCCTTCCCCCTTCAACCTCAGAAGAGGAAGGGGAATCTGGGCTCCCCATCCCTCCTTATTTCCTCTGCTTTTCTCTGCCCCCAGCCTTGGGGCTTTGGCCTGTGATCACAACTGCTATCCTGATGGCATTTCCTCCTTACTCTCGTCCAGTTCCCAGTACGGCCTCCCCTCCTGTTTCCAGCGCCTCCAATGATCCAGTGGGATCCTACTCCATCAACGGGATCCTGGGGATCCCTCGCTCCAATGGCGAGAAGAGGAAACGTGATGAAGGTAGGGAGGAGGGAAGAGGCTTGGCTTCCCTGTGCATGCTTTGTCCTTGGACTCAGAGCTCCGGTTTCGGCCCGGCCTCGCAGCTGCTCTGCTATGAGATCAGTTTTAGCCGCAAAGCCCAGGTCCCCCCACTGCCCTGCTGGCTCCTGGAGAGAGGGAGGCAGGCTGCTGGTGGGGCCATCAGCCTCACCATCTGCTCGGCAGCCTCGGCCGCCTCGCCCGCCTCACCTTCCTCTGGGACTCACCCCCAGTAGCCCTGTGGGATGCCAGGAGGAGAAGCATGAACCATGTACCTGGGGAAGGTTTTGAAGGTTGAGGGACATCTGGTCTTGACCTGAGGATAAAAGGCCAACCTGCCTTGTCCATGCCTGATCCCAACCCATCAGGAGATAGGGGAATGATGTCACACGCAGCTGACCGCGGTGTCCTTTCTCTGTAACCATGGACACTGGCCCCATTAAAGCCACTCGGGGAGCCGAACATGGGTCCCTCTCTGTGTTCCCCCATGGGAGGAACAGCCCTCAGGCTCCTCTCTGGCCTCCCTCATTCCCTGAAATACCTCCTGGCGCAGCCAGCTGCCAGCAGGGCGGTAGGGAGGGGAACACAGAGGAGGAGGACAGGGGACAGGAAGTGAGAGGGGACAGTGGTGGCGATGCGCCTGGGAGAAGGTGTTTTTTCATAAATGTGACATTAGAGGTTCCTTGGTGACCATCTAGTTCTCTTCTGATGCATGAGGCCAGGGCACAGGGCTCACAGGCCCAGGAAAATGGAGATAAGCAGTGCCTAGAACCTGCTTGTAGCCCCAATCCCATGGTCCCTGCTGTGGAGGCAGTGACCTCCTGGCTTAGGGGGGCATATGGTTTTAAGGGTACGTACTATGGAATAGGCCAGATCCTCTAAAGATGAGCATAAAGGGTGTGACCACATAGCCCATTAGCCCAGATGGTTCCAATTCATCCCTTCTGTCTCTGCATCTTGGCCAGTCAGCATCTCCTTTTTCTTTCAGAAATGTCCTGCTTAGACAATAAATCACATGGTCATCCCAAGTCTAGATAAGCCCTTGATTGGGGCAGCTTTAGAGGGGAAGGAACAGAGAAAAGGGGCAAAGCTGAGATTCCCTGGGGCCCAGGGAAAAGAGAGTGAGGGAGCCCTGGTCTCCAGCAGAAGGGACAGAGTGTAGGAGAGGCCTGGGTCTGGCAAGACAGTGATGACCTGGCGCTGGCCTCCTTCCAGAAGCCCTAATGGCCTCGTTTCACAGGGAAACAGCTTGTCTGGCTCTATTTCTCCTTCTTCCCAAATATCCAAACCCATTTGGCTGCCACGGCCTTTGCCACTCACTAAATTTCATTGTGGTTGTTTTGGCCACAGCCCCTGATGGGCAGGGGTAGGCTGTGTGAAAAGCCCTCAGTCCCAATTCTCCCTGGGGGTTTCCCACACTCAGGCCTTAGCCAAGCCTCCTGGCCTCCCGAGTGGTTTGGAAGATTCTGCCCCAAACCCAAGGGAGTTTCTCCTTTAACCACTGTCCCTGAAGTTCGTAGAGTGAGGTATGTCCAGGGAGCCAGGCTAGGCCCCAGGACCTCCCACCTTTCTCTCTTGTTGTTCTGCAGTTGGACACAAGCTTGCATTTTGCTTCCTGGGCTCCTATGGGCCATGAAGGGAGGCCAGGGGCAAGGAGGCACTGGCACAAGACTGTGACCTGGTTGGCCCAGAACAAAGTAAAGTGCTCTCCTCTCTGAACAATTGATCATTTTCATTGTTTCAAGTCAGTTCAATTCAATGAACCCTTCCTGTATGTCAGTCGCAAGAAAGTCTTGGTGCTACAAGATTCCAAAGCAGAACAAGATATGGTTCTTGGCCTTAAGGAGCTTACAGTCTAGTGGGGTGTATAAAACACAGGAGCTCAGAGAGCAGAAAGGCCTGTCAGCTATCTGTGTTGTGGTGGAGGTCTGGGCTGCGGGCCTCGGGAGCTCAGAGAGGGGAGAGAGCAAACCCCAGGAAGGGCTGCTCTGTGAGGAGGGGCCTCGGAGATGGATGAGGGGCATGTTCAAAGACAATGGTAGTGTGAAATTCTATCTGACAGACTCAGCCTTGTGGCCAGAAAGCTCTGTGGTTGAGAAAGGTTTAGGGGTGCTTTGACTGGGATGAAGGGCAGGAAGGGGAGTCCTGGGAAGTCAAGCTAAGTAGATGGGTTAGTGTCACAGATCAGGTCAAGATCAGACCATATAAGGCAGGGGTCCCCAAACTACGGCCCGCGGGCCGCATGCGGCTCCCTGAGGCCATTTATCCGGCCCCCGCCGCACTTCTTGAAGGGGCACCTCTTTCATTGGTGGTCAGTGAGAGGAGCATAGTTCCCATTGAAATACTGGTCAGTTTGTTGATTTAAATTTACTTGTTCTTTATTTTAAATATTGTATTTGTTCCTGTTTTGTTTTTTTACTTTAAAATAAGGTATGTGCAGTGTGCATAGGAATTTGTTCATAGTTTTTCTTTTTATAGTCCAGCCCTTCAATGGTCTGAGGGACAGTGAACTGGCCCCCTGTGTAAAAAGTTTGGGGACCCCTGATATAAGGAGTCTGGACTTCTCTGCAGGCGTGAGTAGCCGCAGAAAGCGTCTGAGCAGGATGGGAGAAGGGCAGGGCTGAGTGTGGGAAGTTATCCTCCAGCAGGGGGATGGCAGCAGGGGGATGGCAGCAGGGGGATGGCAGCAGGGGGGTGGCAGCAGGGGGATGGCAGCAGGGGGATGGCAGTAGGGGGATGGCAGCAGGGGGATGGCAGTAGGGGGATGGCAGCAGGAAGACATCACAGGAAGTAGTTGAGGTCCTCTAGGTGAGGGACAATGGGGCCTCCAACTGTCCTCTTCCTGCTCAGACACTTACTTCCTGGGCCTAACTAGGAGGCAGGAAGGACTAGAGACCTTATTTCTTTTGGGGGGGTGGGAGGGTTCTCTTGCCTGGACTCTCCCTCCTACTGACCCCCGCAGACTAGATGGAGCTATCCTCTCCCTGCTGGAGGCCAGAGCCTGTGAGTGAAGCCAGTTCTACCTGACCCCTCATCCCCACACCAAATGCGCTTGACCCATCAGATCCAGGTGGGAAGAAAGAGGAAAAGAAAGGCGAGAGCAAAGGCAGACCTTTCACAACTCATCCTCCCCCTCCCCCACCCCCACCCTGGGTGCCTCCAAGCAGCCAGGCCCAGTTTGCATTCGGGAGCAGCTCAGATGATTAAGAACAGGGGAGATAATTATGTGTCAAGATGATGTAGCCCAACTCTGCAGTCAGGCCAAGGTAGCACAGCAGCTGGCAGGCCGGCAGCAGGAGGCGGCCTCGGGCGTGGGCTGCACAGACACCCAGGTGTGTCCTTTAGCTGCTGGGCCAGCACTGCAGGTAGAAGAGAAAACTGACTTGAGGCACTGAGCAGTGTTGGGATAGGAACAGGAATAGGTGTCCAGGGACTGAGGGAGCCACCAGAACCCTGATGCCCTGCCAGGCTGGCTCTCCTCTGGCTCCTCTGACTGTAACACCTCCCTGTAAGTGTCATACCCTGAGAGCAAGCTGTGAGCCTCTCTGTCCTCAGAGAAGCCACTCCTCCTCCTGCCTCTGGTACAGTTCAGCCTATTCTTCAGCTCTAACAATGTCATGGCGGTGGGCATTAGCGAGGACAATCACTGCAGCGTGCGCTGGCGTTATTGGAGACAATCTCAGCAGTAGTTATTGGTGTTCTCAGTGATAATACCCAGAGCATTATTGGCACTGGCACTTGGAATATGGACAGCGTTATTAGTATCTGCAGCAATCATATCTGTGGGGATATTAGTAAAGGGCCGATCAGCTGTGACTCTGGGGAAAAAGAAACTGACAGTGACTGTGAGTCTGCTTGAGACGCCTTCTCAGGCCTTGGCCTTTGGAAGTGTGGAAGAATCTCCAGACTTTCCTTTGAGAAATGTGCTAGTCAAGAAGCTTTGACCCTCAACCCCCGAAAGTCTAGGAGCTCCCAGAATGAGACAGGTAGACAGGCCAGTGATAGATGAGGAAGTTATGTCACGAAGCGCCCAGAAGACAGTCTGAGAAGGTAAACCCCATTCAGTACGCCGCTAAGAGCTTTACCTCTTTTTGTCTACAATTATGGGTGGGTATATTAGGGTCCTTTGAAGGACACTGCTTCCTTGAATGTTGCTTGCCCTGGCTTATGTGGCTGGAGAATAGAGACTCTTGTATTATTTCAGGCTAAAAAAAAAAAAACCAGTCTTTTGTCTTCACCCTGTTGCCTTAAGCCATGGCCCAAAGTGTTACTTTCCATCAGTGCTGTTGAAACACAGAGCAATTCCATAACTTGTCCAAAAATCCAAACGAAGTCATATGGTCTGAGTGTTAATGTGCGGGGCAGGAGGTGTGTTGGTCTCACCCTCTGATGTGTGGGATTACAGGGGGCTGTGATTTTGCATTCCATTAATTAAGTGCACAATGAGTTGTGAGCTGAGCGGTGCCAACCTGGTGCAGTTGTGCGTTTGCAGGCAGGGCAGCTTGCACGGCTGCAAACGGCTGAGTCCTGTCGCTGCCTTTAATAGCTCCCTTCTGCTTTGGATGGAACCACAACTGGAAGAAGCAGTTTATTTCCTTAGTTAGTTTCCCTCCTAGAGGTCCCCAAGAGTGTTGCTCAGGTTAGCCTTGGAGCAAATGAGAGGATGAAGTCGTGGAAAAAGCACCCTGGTTTAAGGCAGGAGATGGCTGCAGGTCCCCATCAGGAAGGAGGATTTGGGGTGGGGGCCGGCAGGCAGTCCCTGAAGTACTGCATGAAGGGGCAGTGTGGCCCAGTGGGAATGGTGTGAGCTCTGGAGTCAGGCATAGCTGGCTTTGAACCCGAGTGCCTTGTAAGTCACATCATCTCCATCAGCTCAGTCTTCTCCTCTGTAAAGTGGAGATGGTAACAGCACTCACTTCACGAGGACTGTGGAGAGGACCACACGAGAGCACACAGAGTATTGAGCTTATCCATTTCAGAAGACGGGTCACTATGTACCTGAAGAAGAAGGCCTAACTGGACAGGCTTGTTTTGAGAGGAAATAAAATTATGTCAGAAATATACCTCTTTGGGCAGAACTTCCCTAATCTCGGTGCGATCTCTTTTAAGTAGGCAGCTAGGGCAGTAGGGGAAAGATCTCAGCCCCCCTGTGTGATCGGGGGACCTTTGTCCATCTCTGCTTACTCATTGGCTCTGCGGTGATCCAGCTGGACCACATGGCCTCTCTTAGCATCACAGGCATTTCAGTTGTGTGTAAATAAATATAGGACCTCCTTCTTTTCTTTCCTTTTTTTAAAAAATTTTATTTGTTGATTTTAGAGAGAAGGGAAGGGAGAGAAAGAGAGACAGACAGAAATATTGATCTGTTTTGTACGTGCCCTGACTGGGGATCGAACCGACCACCTTTGCCCAGTGGGACGATGCTCTAGCTAACCGAGCTATCTGGCCAGGGCAGGACTCCCTTCTTTTCTAACATAGAGACATCCCTCCCTCTATTCCCTGCTGTACGTTTCCACCGCCCATGTGTAAGTTTATTTATTTACCTTGGGAAATGTATGTTTGTTTATAGACACATATGTAACTTTTTACATAGTTTATGAAAATGTGAGTATGTGTGTGTGTTTCAGCATTCTGAGATTTTTGGGGTGAAAGGGGACGTGGAACGCCACGCATTGGATAGTCATGCAGTCTCTGGACAGAAGGAGCAAGTGCATGTCCACCAGAGCCAGTGAGCAAGGGGAGCTGAAGCCAGGCCAGAGTGTGCTAGGGTCTGTGGTCTTGATGCACAGGTGTGCATATAGACTTTTCCCCAAAGTACCCCAAAAGCATCACCCTGCATTCCGTTGGCAAATGGATGGGCTATATATACTGAAGCTGCCTCCAGGGGTGGCCTAGGGCTCATGGCACGGGAGGCTGAGCCTGGGAACCCTCACACCCTCAGGCTATGTGGGGCTGCCACTCAGCACCCTCCTGGGAACCCTCACACCCTCAGGCTTATGTGGGAGCTGCCACTCAGCACCCTCGTACCCTTTGAAAAGGAGCCTGGTCTCCCAATCTCGGGGTCTTGCCCCCATCTTCTACCTGCCTGGCTTTCGGGATCTCTCAGTATCTGTCTGTCTCTCATTTGCTCTAGTCGAGGTATACACTGATCCTGCCCACATTAGAGGAGGTGGAGGTTTGCATCTGGTCTGGACTTTAAGAGGTATGGGGGCCAGAGGGAACATGGTTTGGGGGTCAGGGGAAATAGCTGGGGGGGGTGGTTAGAGACTATTAAGAGAGTGGGTTCCTAATGGCCAGTGAGCAGAAAAGGAGGAAGTGGCTCAAGCTACTGCTGGGAAACCAAGAGGCTAACCGTGTCTCAGGGCCCGATCACTTTCTCCGTGGGCCACTGCTGGGTTTGGGGGCTGAGACCCCAGTGGCCTGGAGGGTCAAGCACTCAGTGGATGGGAGACACTTTTTTCCAGTCCTTGGAAAAACAAAGAGCCGATCGGGTAGTAAAACAAAAGCAAAGGAGACCTGGAAGCACCTGACAGCCCTAATTCATCACGGCCCAAGTTTTTTCCTGTGTTCCCATTATATTTGTTTGTAAAAGTGGAAATCAATTTTGAAGGTAATTTTCTGGAAAGAATGGAAGGGAGGTGGGAGGGCCGGATAAGGCAGAGATGGTAAAAGGAAAAATTTAGGCCAGGCACAGCCCAGGGGCAGCTCTTGGCAAGGTGAAAGAAAATTGCATATTCAATCTCCATCCATGAATCTCCCTCACTGCTGCCCGCCTCCTGCTTGAAAACAATGAAGGCTTTTTCCCAACGCTGGGCAGGGCCTCGGTATCAGCCTCACTTTAACTTCAGGGTCATTAATTCCCTGATTATTGAAGGAGAAGAGAGGGTTGCGGCATCGTCATTTCCAAAGGCACCCCCACCATGTGATCAGGCCCTGGCTGGGGTGTAGTGGGGGGCCGCCAGGGTGGGGTGAGGCGATGTTTCAGAAGAGCAAAGGGGTAGGGAGGGCGGAAGTGGGGAACCAACTGGACTGGGGGGAAGGAAGCTAGGACGAGGGGGAAAAGGCAGTCATTACTGCATACCTCTGTTGTGTTGTTATTGCAAATTAAAAGTAGCATGTTCCACTCCACAGCTATCTTTGGAGAGGGAGGGGCACCAAGGGAGGTGGGGGATCTTATCATTGCTTCTTCAGCAGACCAGCCGTGGTGTCACCGTGTGAGGTGACATTTGAATTTACAATTCCGCTGAGAAAAGCCATTAATTCACAAATTAACATTTCTCCCTCTCCCTCTCTCTTTAACACTCTCTCCCTCTCTCACATGGATGTGCAAGCAATTGAAAAGACAAAGGAAATAGCCTTAAGGAAGAGACTTTACTGCTAGTCTGTCTGTGCTGAGATTGCTCCCCCTGCTTCCAGATAGATAAACCAATTACCTGAGCAGCTCTGCTCCTGGCCGCCCGCGATCGCCTCCTTTTGTAGGCGGCCTCCATGGCTGGATTACACTCAGAGTATCTCATTAATGTAAACCAGCCATGCCCTGGTCACCAGTCTCTCTTCCCGGCTCTCTAGCTGGAGGGGCAGCAGGAAGAGTGCTGGTGTCAGGAAAGGCAGGCAAGGAGGACCCCCGGGAAGTATAGAGGCCGCCACTGCTCGCTGCCAGGGCCTGGGACTTGGGGTGCAGCCTCCAGTCCAGGAGGAGGCAGATGGGGGAAGTCTGCAGGTGGGTGCTTCCTGGTAGGCTCGCAGGGGTGTGCGGTTAGAGGCAGAAGCAGGAGCCAGAGCTCGACTCTCTCAGGCCCGCAGTGTCCATCCCCTGTGGCCTTGTGTTCCAGAGGCAGGGGGCTGGCAGAAGCAGAGAAGGGTCTGCGCATTCCCTGCCTGGGAAGAGCTTAGGGAAGTTTCCCTGAGCACATATCATTTTAGCAGTTCAGGGTTCAGCCTAAAGGAACCGGGAGGGGTGCCGAGGAGGGCCTGGAAGATACAGGGAGGTTACACTAGGTTGGGTAAATGAAACAAGGTTGCACTGATTCCTTAACCTAAACCCAGCACTTGAGCACTTGTGTCTGTTCACCACCTAATCCTTACACACACACACATACACACACACACACACACACACAGAGTTACTGATTCCCTTTTAAAGAATCCCCACCCAGGAATGTGGACGTGGACTCTGCGTGCCCTCAGAGCTCTGCAGTGAGCTTACAATGTGGGCAAGGAACCACAGAGACTCTCTCTGCGCCCACTGTCCTCTGGGCCGGCCCTATGAGAAGACATTGTATTGGCAGAGGGAAGCCGAGCAGAGTTTGAGTTCCTCTAAGGACAGGTGCTCTGTGGATTATCGCTGGAGTTACATGATTCCACACACACACTATACTACCTAGCACAGGTCACACACTGCACCTCATGAGGCAAGTCCTATGAAAGTCCAGAAACTAAATCTACAGGAAGGTAACCAAACATCTAGACAAGGGCCTGAGTTTAACTGCATTAACAAAGCTCAGCTTACTTTCATTTTCTAAAAACTATTCAAACTAATGTCCACTCTAGTCTAAGAAAGAGCTAAGGTTCAAAGGTCAGAATTTGCTCAGACACCAAAAAAAAAAATCCACTTATGAACATATATTTGTTGCTATGATTATATCTTTCTAGTAACCTGGGAAATCAGACCAGGGGGACCATTAAGGGGGGAATTTTTCTATCTTAGTTGGATCGCATATTTTAGGCAAACTCTGGACAATGTTGGCCATGAGCCTGTTGAACACTGACCATGTCATTATACAGGGGTAGGTACAGGTCATGGCATTGTTTTAGTAAGACCTTTGCCTGGGTTCTGGGCACACATGGCCTTGCTTTTTTATGTGTAGAAGGACTAGGGTTTAGCCATGGCTGGGTGGGGCTGACAGGGGTGCATAAATTCGTGCATAAATCCCTGAGTTTATACTGGAGACTTCAGTCAAATCATTAACCACCACAGGTTCCTACCCTGTTTGTGCCATTGTGGATAAAGAGTTTAAGGAGGTATGTTGCAATTTAGCACAAAAGTATTTTTTTTCATAAAGTGCCAAAACGTCAAAATAGGTCGACCCTCCCCCCCAGGAGAGACTATGCAGATTAGCGGGGGGGGGGGGGGTTGTTGTGTGCCCTTCCTCCACTGGAAGTTGGGGTGGGTGTAGCACAGTAGTTCAGCTTCCCCAGCAAAGGCATCTGTGCGTTCCCGGGCACGTGTATGCACACCCATCTTTTCTGACCATCTTTACATCTAGTCTTCCACTTGGCAGTGGAAGGGCACTTCTCCCACTGGCAAGGGCACCAAGCGAGAACGGAGTAGAATCGCTGCCTCAGCAGTGCCCTTCTCCCCCAGGCGCTGCCGGTGGTCAGGGGGGCGGGGCCAGGCCCTGAGGCTGCCCCCGCCCTGACTGCTGAAAGTGGGCTGGCCTCCAAGGCCACCTCCTCCTCTGCTGGCCAGCTGAGAAGGGCAGGGGCATGGGAACCCCTCGGAAAGAGGGTTTGGAGAGAAGATAGGCTGAGGGGAGCCAGGATTGCTGCCAGATGGAGAAGTGGGTCCTAGCGGCCTTCCCGACCACTGGGGCTGCACAAGGAGACCGGAGCCCGGGCCGGGAAGAACTCCGTCTGCCCCTGCGGGCCTGCTTCAGGGCCCTGGTGGCTGGAAGGCTCTCCAGGACCTTCCCCATTTTGCCCATGGGGTTGGGAAAGCAAGGAGGGTTGGGGGAGGGCTGGGAGATGATCACGAGCCTCAGAGCCGAGTTGCAGCAGAGCCAGTAATTCAAACCATCCTGACCCTCCGGTGAACCTGGACCTGCTGACCTTGACAGCACCAGACAAGGGAGGCCTCACAAACCTCAACCTGCGTGGAGGCCTCACTTTCTCTTTCTCCCTTCCTTGGAGCCCCATGGCCCGGCTTCCAGGTGGCTCCTAATTTGGTCATCCCCACAAAATGTCAGCATCCCTCCCTCCCTGAGGCGCCTGCCCGCCTGCCTCAAAGCACCCTTTGTGCTCATCCCCACCGCAAACGCGTGGGCTTCTCCCAGGGGCCGCGGCTTTCCCCTTTAAACACTGCTCCTGCTCCGTGTCCGTTCTCCTCCTGCCCCAGGCTTCACCTTTTTCAGAAGTAGTAGCTGTAAAGTGTATGTGCGTGCATGTGTGCGAGTGCGAGCTGGTGTGTGGTCTGGGTGCACACAGGGACTGGGATAAAATGCGACCGAGACAGAGCAGACAAGAGGAGGGAAGAAAAGCCTGCGGAAAGCTGCCCCGGGAACCTGCATGAAAGTAAATGTAGTTTATGAAGTTTATGTTTTTCTCCCAGGGAGAGCTGGCTTCCATCCAACAGCCTCCCAGAGCCTTGCCAGGCAGCTCCTGAAGCAGAAGACGCAGGCGGGCGCACGGGCAGGCTGGTGATGGAGAGACGCACACGCACGTGCACACACACCCTCCCTCTCTCCCTGGTTCACACAGCTCTCCCTAGATCCCAGCAGATTGCAAAGAATGGATGGAGGGGGGCACAGTGACTTCAGGAGCTCCCCGCCCCTCCCCTCTTCCCTCCCCACCCCCACCTCCATCTCCTCTGGCGGTGTGGCCAACCCGGGCACGTGGACAGTGTGGATACTTGGGTGGACTGTTGGGTGGTCAGCTGGGCCAAGGGCAGTGTGGACCACTGAGGCAGCCAGCTTGTGGAAGTGCTCTGAGTAGGGGCAGTGCGGGTGATCTCGGGGCGGTCGGCAGGAGGTCAGTGTGGTCAAAGGAAATTGGAATGTGGTGTGCCAAGAACCTGCCTTTTTACTCACGCTGGGATCCATTTTTCTCTGGCCGTTTTCTCTAGCCGTTTGGTCTCTAGACCAAGTAGATATGCAAGCTACTGAAGATAGCTGTGGGGGTCAAAATATGGGAGACAATATTTTTTTTTCTGGAAATTCAAAGGAAATAAGTGATTGATGAGGTTGGGATATGGGAACGGTTAGAGGCACTTATAAGCAAGCTGGGATATCTGCTTCCTAGACTGTTCTTCATGTGCAGAAGCACATGGGTTCAAGTGTATGAGTGTACTAACAGTGTGTAAGTGGGTCAGAAGGGCAGTCGTATGTAACAAAGGCCTTCACTCCATCCAGCCTGCTGGGTTCGCAACATCTGGTCTCTTGCTCCGGTGTTTCCAAGATTTCCCTCTGCTGGGAAATGCAGTGAGAGGACTCTATCTCCCACCTCTCCCTGGGAACTTCTTGTCCTTACTGAAGTTCTGCCAGGATCTGGGACAGAGGACAGCAACAGAGGTGGAGTCACGGGAAGTCACAGAGCTGAGGGAAGAAGAGAGAGTAGGAGGGAATGTGAAGGATGGGCCGAAGTCACCGACTGGGGAGGCTGCTCTGGGAAGCCAGGAGATGCTAGACATGGAGGGTGGCAAAAATTAGCCAAGGATGGCTTTTTCCCTTTTCCCCCCTCTCTCCTTTCCCCTCCCTTCTCCCCCTCCTTATCTCTCCCCTCTTCCCTCCACACATCTTTATTGGTTCCGGTAATAGCGTTGATTTGCATGTCAGGCAAAGCCTTGCTACACACACAGAAAGAAAACCCCAGCCTTGGCGGTGTGGCAGTGTCAGCTCTCGCTGTTGTTCGACAGTGTAAAATTAAATTAATAAAGCCCCCAACGCAGGAAAACATAACAGGAAATTAATGGCCTTTACTGTCGCTCTGATGCAGTCATTTGCAACCCTGCTTTCCGCACCAAAGACTTCATAAATGCAAGCAGTTTCTCTAAACAAGCATACTTAGAGCGGCCTGGTATGTAATTTTTTGCCTTGCTTGTGTCCTCTGAGCTAACAAAGCCCCTTCCCTTCTGCCTCCAGAGAGGCTTCTAACTGGTTCTGGCCCCAGCTGGAGTCCAACACTAGCAGAAGGCCCCAGCCCCTCCCCCCAAACCCCGAAAGGGCTGAAGGCGGACTCAGGTCCCAGACAGACAGACCCTCAGCCAGCCCTCCTTCCCCACCAGCGGCCTTGAGCCTGGACCCCAGTCTCTGCCAGCAGGAAGGCACAGCGCATGCTCTCAGGCAGGAGAGTTGATCACTCTGGGGAATTCACCCAAACCAGCCCTCCTTCCCCACCAGCGGCCAGTGAGCCTGAACCCCAGTCTCTGCCAGCAGGAAGGCACAGCGCATGCTCTCAGGCAGGAAAGTTGATCACCCTGGGGAATTCACCCAAACCGACCCAACGCTCACACACCTTGTGTGTATCTGCCAGCTCCCCACGACCTGTTTGGCTCCCCTCTCACTGTGTTGCCTTTGACCTCCCCTCCCCCATTTATAGTTGCTCACCCTCCCATCTGGGTCCACACACTCAGGCTGGCCATGTTGGCCCATGCCCTTCTTTCCTACAGGTAAACTAGGGGTTTTGGATGGAAGTAGGGGGCTAACATTCAAAACAGGGAAATTAACTGTACTCTACACAGTTATCTGGGGTTCTGGGGCTCCCTCATATCTCCCTCTTCTTTACTGGTTGGTTAGAAAACACGAGAGCCCTAAATGATCACTCGGGCCATGTCTCTGTCCTGGGCTGAATGAATTTTCTATAAACCATTTCAGATTGCTGAAAATTTGGGATTTTGCTATGGCATGTAAATAGGTGGAGATTTATACTTACCTCTCCAGGGATCTTGTGTTAACATGGACCCCAGTGTTGGGAGGCATGAGCAAGCAAAGAACAGGGAGCTCAAGAAAATTCCAGTCTATTGGGGGAGGCAGAGCTGTCACACGTTAGACAATAAGCTGAACCGTGTGGCTCAGCATTCACTAGGAATCCGGGGAAGTAGCTAGAAGAGCAAGAAGGAAATGGGACTTGAGCCTGGGAGTGATTAAGATTCAGGGAGACTGGCTCCAAGGAACAGCTTCCGTGTGGAGAGAGGCCAGTGGCTGGGTTGAGTGGCGTCAAGGCAGAGTTTCAGATTCTTAAAGGTCATCGTTTTTTATCTGCCACTCACATAGAACTCTCCTCTTCAGTAGTTCTGCCTGACCAGCCCCATCCCCTGCCTGGACATAGGACATAGGTAGACAGTTGTCACTGTTAGAATCCAAATTTCTGGATGTGAGATCCATTTTCATTCCTTGCTTGTTCTGGGACCTTTGGCTAACTATATAATCTCTCTGAACCTCAGTTTCCTCATCTTTAAAATAGAGATAATGACATGAACCACATAAGGTAGTATAAAGCTCTTCAGTGGACACCCTCTCTTCTTCCCTCCCTCCCTCCCTCCATCTGTTCCTTCCCTTCCTTTCCTTTCTTCCATGTGATTAATGGAATGTCTGGAAAAACAATGAGCTAAGCCTTCAATTTCTTACATGATGTGGTCCCTGCATTTGCGGGAGGTCCTCAACCATCCTGGTTACCCATCTCTGAATTTATTCTTGACAGTTCAAGTCCCTCTTAAACCAACACTGAACTCTGGAGACAGTCTGGCCAATGCCAGGTACATACAGTAGAACCATTGCCACTCTCCATCTGGAGATTCTACGTCCATAAAGTGGCCTCAGATTACATTCGATTTTTTTTTAGCAGCCGTGTCAGACTCAAGCTCATATTGAGTTCGTGGTCAACTAAAACCTCGAGATCTTTTCCACATCAATTGCTATCAAGCCAGGTCTACCCCATTCTGCACTTGTGTAATTGATTTTTTTAACCTAAACATAGGGCATTCTATTTATCCCTGTTGAATTTCATCTTGTTGGTTTGGACTCTTAATTCCACCTGATTAAGATCACAAAGAAGTTTTCCATATTATCACCTTAGTAGTTTGTTTTTTTTTAAAGAGTTCTTTTCCTTTAAAATGAAGGAGCACCACATGGCCCACCAGTGGAGACCTCCCTCCTGTTGTGACAAATGAATGTTTTAGGTACTATTGAGTCCAGCAGCCATCACCATTTTTGCATTTCGTCATCTTGTTCCTAAATTAGGAAGGAAATGCTTTGTGAGATGTTAACATTAAGATATTCAGAGCATTTCTTTAATCAATCAATAAAAAATCCAATTTAAGATGGTGCCTGCTATGTATGAAGTATGGCAGGACTGATTTAGAGAGGTAAATAGGACACAGTCCTGACCTCAAGAAGCTTCTGATCTAGTAGGGAGAGTGATGTGCACATGATCGTAAGAGTAGAATGTGATGGGCGCTATAATCCAGGTATGAGGTACTATGATGAATGCTTTTAAAAAGGGGGCAGCTGCTTCCAACAGGGGTAGGAAGTCTCAGTGAGTATGGCTTTGATCTCAGCATGATATCTAGTTCATGTGCCACAACTTCTTCTTGGTGAGTGTATGCAAGCTCCAGGGTATCACTCGTTTCTCTTCTAGTGCCCACAAATTCACTCTATGATCATTTCTTCTAAAGCAGTGGTCCCCAACCCCGGGCCGCAGACCAGTACTGGTCCGTGGGCCATTTGGTACCGGTCCGCAAAGAAAGAATAAATAACTTATGTTATTTCCAGTTTATTTATATTTAAGTCTGAACGCTGTTTTATTTTTAAAAAATGACCAGATTCCCTCTGTTACATCCGTCTAAGACTCACTCTTGACACTTGTCTCGGTCACGTGATACATTTATCCGTCCCACCCTAAAGGCCGGTCTGTGAAAATATTTTCTGACATTAAACCAGACCATGGCCCAAAAAAGGTTGGGGACCACTGTTCTAAAGGATTTATAGACACCAATATTAAACTTATTGGAATGTTATTCTGTAAGCTTACCCCCCCCCCTTTGGTATTAGGCTTTGTCACTGCCTTACTTTTTCATTGTGACTTCTCGAGGATTATCAACAAAAATTTTAGAATCCTGTCTACTTCCCCACCCCAGGGTCCTGCTATCATCTGGGCCTGAGAGCGTTACCTCAGTGGAAACGGTTAACAGTACCTGCCTGGCCCCCTCCAGACTCGGGCAGCTCCTGCTGGCCCCATTTGGAAGATTCTTTTCTTTCCTAGAGAAGTTCTGCCTTCTCTCTCTTTTCTCTCAGTATTACCTCCTCTTCCCCAGCACTGCCTTTCTTTTTGTTCTTTCTGCAAACAGAGCTACCGAGGCCCTTTCTGTTGTCTCAGCCTGTTCTGAGCTTTTGTCTCCCTGACAGGTTCATGCTCCTCATATCCATCCTTGGTTATGCTCCCCTCCTTCCATCTGCTGTCTGCCCTTAACAAGAGGAAATAAATAACTTTTGTCAGTTAAGTGCAATACACACTCTTTGTGAAATATTGGGAAGATACAGTACATTTTTTTTTAATTACATATAACCTCATTATTGAGAGGTAACCACTGTTGGAATTTGGTATATTCCTTTACAGTCTTTTTTTTCTGCACATGTATAATTTTATATATATAATTTTTTTATCAAAATTGGAATGATACTGTATATACAGCTTGTCTTGCTATTTTCACTTAACATTATATAGAACCATTTTCACATATCATTAAATATTCTTTGAAAACATGATTTTTTAATGGCCGCATAATCTTCCGCTATTCAGTGTACATGTCCTTTTAAAATCTGGGCTCATCATATTTTTAAGCTTATTCGTGTGCAACAGCAATAATTTTCCTTAAATGTCTTCCTGTTTCTACCCCTCCCCCACCCTCCGTCCCTCTACTTTGTCAGGTTGATTCTTTGAGCTTGCAGAGGCAGAATTTCATTTTTAGAGCATCCAGTCCTTATGGAATTATGTTCCCTTCTAGAATCTCTTGCCATGGGATCACACAGCCATTCTTTCTCTTTACATACAGCAGTTTGCTTTCCTCAAGTCGAATTTTGTCCAATACCTCCATTCTTTGCTGCTGTCAACTCTAGAAGTGGTTGATTTCTCCCCAGATTCCTATCACTTCCCTTTTTATCAGTTTTTCTTTCTTGATCAAAATTAAACAGCCTGGAATAATGGGAAGGGCTCTGGGCTGAGAACTTCAGTTCCCAGCCTAACGATGACTAGCTGTGTGACATGGGAAGATTACTTAACCTTTCTGAGCCTCTTTATTTTAGCCTCTAAGAGCGAATGGAATAAATGATTTTGATATTTTCCAGCTTTAAAATATGATGATACTAAATCCAGAGTAGTGATTTCCTTTGTTCCTTTTTTTTTTCTTTCTAACAGGTAAAATGTTGAATAAGGCAAATTAAGAATCTATCAACCGTTGCTTTTGGAATTCTATTTGACAAATCAGTCAACATTTCTTTATCACCTACTCTGTGTCAGGCCCAATGCTAGGTTTATAAAGATGAAAAAGACTTGTCCCTGCCTTCAAAGTGGGAATAATAATAGAAGCTCCCTGCTTAAGTCCTGGTGAAAAGTAAATAAGTTAATATATATAAAATTCTGAGATGGGTGCCTGATATACAGTAAGCACTTAACATTAGCTGCTGTTATTGTAAGGATTAAATCAGTGCATGTATGTTAAGCTGAGTGTCTGGCACCATAATGGGAACTGGATCGATTTTAGTTGTTATTATTATTTCTACAATAGAGGTTTGGGTAGATGGCTATTGGAACACAGAGAAAGGAGAAATTCATACTGCGGAGGGGGAATTAGCAACTTCTGGTATACATCCGAGGAAACTCAAGGGACTAGGCCAAGGTCATACAACACATGAGCGACAAAACTAGGAGTTCAACCCCAGAGATGTTACTACCAGTCCAGTGTTAAGGTCACTAAAACAGTTAGTGTCCCTGGAGGCACAGGAAGACACTGCAGGCAGGCCAGGCAGCACCCCCCCACACACACACACACATACTTTTCCCCAGCCGTGAACTCATAGAGTGCTTGGAAGCTGGGCTTGATCAAGTACAACCCCTTGATCAAAGGTTGCCAGGGCTGGAAGGCTGGCCAGAACCTTGTCTTTGGGCCAGATTTCCAAGGGCTTCTTTGTGCTCTCCTCTTCAACTGGGCTTGGGGTTCCTGGCCAGGGCAGCCTCACAGATTATCCAGTTTAAGGATGGAGGCAAAGGGGTACGGCATCCCAGCTCCTTGGACGGACAGTGCCTGCACCAGTTCGCCCTCCAGCCCAGCCCCCTGCCAGCACATTGCAGCACTGCCTTCCTCCTCTCTCCTCCATTTCTGATCTGTTCATCCTTTCCACCATGCTTCCCTCATCCTCTCCCCCCACCCTTACCCTCATTCTGCCCTTCTTCCCTGATTCTCTCACACTCTATGCCTTTTTTCTCTTTTTCTCTCCCCCCGAGTCCCCTCCCCTTCCCATCCCATTAATCCTCGCTCTTCGCCCAGTCTGGACAAGCAGCCCATTCCTGGTCCCAGAGCCCACACTCCCTGTTCTCAACCAGATGGGAGGGCCAGGGTGGCAGCCCAGGGCTTCTCGGTCCTGCCGCTGTGGGGGTAGGGCTGGGGCTGCACAGGCGGGCTGCCCTGAATGACAAGCGGGATATTGATCGCATTCTGAACTCAGCCCAGCCGATAGAAGGTAATTAATGACTCCATTTGCCTCAGTACCGAGGAGAACAATTGAGTTTGAAACTGCAACAACTGGCAGCTGGGGAGACTGGGGGACAGCCTGGGGTGAACCCCTCAGAGGCGAAGGAGTGTTACAGGAGGTAGGGTGTAGAGGGGGGAGCAGAGGCCACAGGTCAGAATGATATGGAGCAAATGTCTGCCCAGAGCCCCACCCCCAACTGCTGGCCTTGACCTCTCCTACTTCCCTCCAGTCCCCTGGGGCCTGAATCCCATCACCCACTGTTCCTACTTCCTCCATGCTTTTCTCTTTCCTTCCTGTATTACTTTTTCGGGTCATTTTCTGTCTGCAGATGAAGTAAGACTTTCCCAAGGTTGCTTCCTGCCAGTGGTGTGCTCTCGCACATGCTCTGAACTTGTCCTGAACTTGTTTCCTCTTTTGTAAGATTGAACTAATAGTATCTCTTTTGCAAGTGTTCTGTGAGAATTAGAGAGAATGTGTGTAAAACACCTCAAGCCTGCCTAATACATAGTTAGTGCTCAATAAATGATGATAATGACAATCTTGGACAAAGAAGGCAAATTTGATGGAATGCTGAACAAATAATTTTACCTCATCTGAAAATGAGAATAATAATTACTTTGTAAAGTTAAATGAGCATATGTGAAAACCTAATATTGTCAGTTTCCCCATTGACAGGTAGATATTTGTGTTTGGTCTTAGAAAACTGAAATTAGTTCTTTATTGTACTTTAAAACAGTCCCTTCAAATGCCTAATTCCTACTTCCCAGGATTTGGTGGGCAGTCCCAGTTCATCCCATCTTAATTTTGTAGACTTTGATAACCTTGGGACTTTTTTTTTTTAAGTGAGAGGAGGGGAGATAGACTCTCGCATGTACTCCGACTGGGGTCTCCTGGCAATCCTGGTTTGAGGCTGATGGTTTAATTAACCGAGCTATCCTCGGTGCCCAGGACTATGCTGGAACCAGTCAAACCACTGGCTGTGAGAAGGGAAGAGAGAGAGGAGGAGGAGGAGAGGGAGGGGAAAAGAAGCACATGGTTGCTTCTCATGCGTGCCTTGACCAGAGATCGAACCCAGGACGTCTGTACACCAGGCTGATGCTATATCCACTGAGCCAACTGGCCAGGGCCAACTTTGGCACTTTCTAACCCAGGAAATGGCACTCTTTCATTCTATTGCCATCACCCCAACCTGCCCTTTAGTCAGTACACAAGAATTTCTCCTGTCCCTGGCAGTGACTACCCTGCGCACCAAGCTGCTGAGACCTCCCCGGACAGCCTCACTTATGATTGGTCAGAGAGAGGGTTCAGGTCTGGGGTCAGAGAGGTGGGAAGAAGAGAGCTTAGCTCGAGGGAAGCCTAGACATATAAGGGACGTCACAGGTTAAGGGAGTGAGGAGATCGGGTCTTTTTACTGAGGAGTAAAAGATCATTAGTGATTCTAGAAGTGGTGCGTGTTCATTGTACAAAGTTTGAGTGATAGAAAAACTTAGGTGAAAGAGCTGGGTGAGTGGCTCTCCTTTCGGTCAGGCTGATCTCTGGTTTTGCAGTTCGCTTTGTCCGCACGGAGATTGGGAGCGATGGTGCTCCTGGTTCGGTCCCCAGCTGGTCACAGAGCACCTTTCTGCACAGGCTCCCAGGGAGCGAGGCCCTGAAGCGAGGCGCTTACCCCCATTTCCTTTGCGCCGCAGCTTCCGCACCAGGAGAAAGGGGATTATAATCCTCACTTACCTTGGCTAGTGGTTGGGAAACCCAGATAACCTGAAGTCTTTGAAACCTTTCTGTTAACTGCTAAGCAAATCGGAAATGGTTAGAGGAGAGGACAATATGAGCCTTTGTTCGCCTTGAAAGAATAATATACGTCAAAGTTTTAACTCAGCAGTTTGTTTAATTTGATTAATTCATTTATATCTGCCTTGTTCCAAAAAGGACTTGTGGTGGCTCCCTCCCCTTGAAAGTGCTCACACTGTGGTGGACAAAGGCCCTGGAATGGGCTCCCATCCCAGGAGACTACTGCCTGGTGTGTGACCTCAGACTTGTCATCTCCCCTCCCCACCTCACCGCCCACCCCACTGGTTTTCATTACTGTTAAAAGAGGACTTCAGACCAGGTGTCCCCTAATCACGATGCAGAGGGCAGGCTCTGGAATCAGACAGATCTGAATCCAAATCCTCACTTTCATTTACCAGCTGCATGGACTTGGATAAGCCACTTAATCTCTCTCTCTGCCTCAGTTTCCTTATCTTCAAAATAGGTGTCGCGGTATTTGAACTCCCCAGGTATTTACCTGCCCGGGTTGTCGGAGGGATTAAATGAGCCGTGTAAAATTCAGCAATGACATGTAATAAACATGTACTGTGAGCTGCTAATGGATGGTGACCGGGCAGGGGACAGCAGGAGAACTGGGTTGAATCTTCCACATATGGAGACCAACTAGCACACGGTTCCTTCCTTGCTCTGTAGGGTCTTAGGAAGCATAAAGCAACCACATTTTTCACGGAAGTCTAAAAATGTGGCCTGAGAGTGGGAAAGGATATTGGAAATCAGAACTGTACCAGAAAACTCAGGACATATGGCCACCATACTCTAGCCCTCCTCTTGGAGTCCCGACAAGAGATGCGCTTATCTCATCAAGGCGAAGGCTGAGGGCCTCCTCCCATCATTTAGAGAAGGCTTTCCCTGGAACCGGCTCCCGCCACAGACAGATAGACCCTGCTCTCTGTGGCTGGGACCTTGGTGTGGGGAGTTCAAAGCAGAGGCTTTCTGGGCCCCATTCTCAAGCAACCTCTTCCCTGCTTTGGATGGCAGTTGTGCAGTTCCGAGGTTAAGTTCTGTTCTTAACTGGGAACGCGGTGTTTTCTGTCCCTTGGGTAGAAGCACTGTAGGTGGCAAGGATGGTGTGGACCAGAATCAGTGCTACCAAAAGCTGATCAGCAATAGGGGTGAGTGAAGAGGGGCACAGATTTACACAGGGGCCTCTGATAGCTAGGGATACAGGGGACTTGCCTGACAAGTGACTACGTATCCTAGGGTGCCATGCCAGTCGGGCCACCAGTGCAGAGACCTTCTGCGGGGGTCTGGCTTTGACTGCTCCCCAGGAGAACCTCATTCCTGTATTCAGTCACTCAGTGAGTACCAACTGTGTGCCCAGCTCTGTGCGTAGCACTGGAACCCCGGAGATGCACGGGTCATGGTCCTTGGCCACAGGAGCTCATGAGGAGAAAGAGGCTATCTAATTACACCCTTTCCCTCTGCTCTCTCTGGAGCATAGATCATGACCCGCTCTGCCTCCCCCTCTGTTTTAACCCAGCTCTGGTAAAAGTGCTCCAGTATCTGGCCTAGCAGTGGAGCATAGATCATGACCCGCTCTGCCTCCCCCTCCGTTTTAACCCAGCGCTGGTGAAAGTGCTCCAGTATCTGGCCTAGCAGTGGAGCATAGCTCATGACCCGCTCTGCCTCCCCCTCTGTTTTAACCCAGCTCTGGTAAAAGTGCTCCAGTATCTGGCCTAGCAGTGGAGCATAGATCATGACCCGCTCTGCCTCCCTCTCTGTTTTAACCCAGCTCTGGTGAAAGTGCTCCAGTATCTGGGCCTAGCAGTGGAGCATAGATCATGACCCGCTCTGCCTCCCCCTCTGTTTTAACCCAGCTTTGGTAAAAGTGCTCCAGTATCTGGCCTAGCAGTGGAGCATAGCTCATGACCCGCTCTGCCTCCCCCTCTGTTTTAACCCAGCTCTGGTAAAAGTGCTCCAGTATCCGGCCTAGCAGTGGAGCATAGATCATGACCCGCTCTGCCTCCTCCTCTGTTTTAACCCAGCTCTGGTGAAAGCGCTCCAGTATCCGGCCTAGCAGTGGAGCATAGATCATGACCCGCTCTGCCTCCCCCTCTGTTTTAACCCAGCTCTGGTAAAAGAGCTCCAGTATCTGGCCTAGCAGTGGAGCATAGATCATGACCCGCTCTGCCTCCCCCTCTGTTTTAACCCAGCTCTGGTAAAAGCGCTCCAGTATCTGGCCTAGCAGTGGTGACATAGCCCAGTTCCACCTCTATCCATGCTGTCACCACTGAGACTGCCTCTGTAAACTCCCGCTCCGAGCTCTCTCCCTCCAGCCTCCTGAGCAGGGCCTGCCAAGCGGTCGGCACTGACAACCACATCATTTCCTCTTCCTTTTCCAATATTTTTTCCATGTTCCCTTGTTTTTTCTGCTCCTCTCTACTCTCTTCTCCATTTTCTCCCCCACGGGTACCCTTATCTAGGCCCTGGGCTGCCCCCTTTGCTGGACCCCCAGGCATACGGGGAAGCAGACCAGCCGGCTATATTCCTGCGGTGGGTGCCCTCGCCCCCACCCGCGCGGCCCTAGGCTCCTAGCCTGGGAATCTCCCTCCTGTCGTTCCTCTCTCCTGCCCTTTCTCAGGCGTCTCCCAACCTCTTTTCCTCACTCCCTTCCTGCCCTTTCTCCTTACCTTCGTTCTTCTCTTCCCTCTCTAGCTGAGGGAGGGGTGCCGCCCTGTCCTCTGGAGAGAGCCTGGGAGAGCCTGTGGGCCCTTTGGCTGATCTGGGAGGGCTGGCTCCCTGTGCCCCACCAGTCATGCCACCGCCCTCTCCCTGCCCCTGTGGCTCTCCTCTCTGAGGCCTCAGAACTTTCTTTGCGTTCCTTCATGACTCATCCCTACTGTGGCCTTCCCCTCCCAGCACTCGCCTTCTCCTTCGGGAGCTTCCTCAACCTCCAGCGCCTCCCTTGTGGGTTCCCTGCACGCTTTCATCACACCAGCTTGCTTCGCTCCCCTCACACCTTCCTTCTCTTCCTCTCCCCCACCCCCTTCCTTCTCCTCTTCTTGCCTTTCCCCGCCTCCCACAGCCACCTCTGCCAGTAGCAGGCTTCCTGTCGCCTTTCCTCTTCCCTCCCCATTTCTCTCCATTGCTGCCGCTGTAACCTGTCTTATCACCAGGGCCCGAGTGTACAAAAAAATAAATAAATAAAAAGGTCAGTGAGTGGAGGGAGCAGCAATAACCCCTAAAACAGTACTATCAGTGGAACATGATTGATCAATTGAATTCCATAGCGGCTGAAAAATGTGGGATTAAGTAGTGTATTATACGCACAATGAGTTGAGGCATGATGTTCATTTCAAGTTCATTTCGCCGGCCTCTGCCACCAGATCAGGCAATCAATAGGGGCAGCAGATATCATATATCACCTCTCTGCGGGCTGGGGAGAGAGCACCATAATCTCTCGCAAATTTAGAGTGACAGATTTGTCAAGATCTGAAGGGCCCCTGAATAAATGAAGGAAAAGAGATTCCTCCAGCCAGTGACCTGAGGACAAAGCTTCAGTTCAGCCCCTATATGCGCGTGTGCGTGCACACACACACACACACACACATATACACATTTATTCAAGCCACACACAGGCATATTCACAAATCTACACAGAGGCATAGTATGGGTCTCACCACACATAGGCATGCATTCACGCACATAATGTGTGAGCACCCACTCACAGACAAATGCACACTTTAGTTCCCAGGACCCACTGGTGACGCTGCAATAACCACACACAAAGACACTCTGACTGCTTCCTTCAGCCCTGACAGCCAGGATTCCCAAAAGGGTAGGAGGACTCCAGCAAGGGAGAATTAGACACAATGATATATGCAAATAGCTACAAGAGGTGTAATTGGGATGATGGCACATCGTTGAAAGAGAAGCAAGGACAGGAGAAACATGGAGGACATGGGCTCACACTCCCCATACGGTCACACTGTATACACACACACACACACACACACACACACACACATCTTTTCAGAAAAGTCCTCACTCCATCACTTACACTCGAACACTTATTTATCTGGAAGTTATACATATAGAGATGCATCTACGCAGGGAACACTCACACAAAAGGAAAAATAAATACACCATACCCTAAATCATATAGAGAAAGGCATACACCCTCTCAGACAGAAAATCTTTGCGGAGGCTTACACAGAAAAGCACACAACCACCCAGTTTTGTGTTCATAAGAACAGAGGGAACATAGGAATACCGTTGAGGCTGTCCCTGTGTCTGTCTGTCCTCCTCAGACTTGATCCTGGTTTTCACTTCTCTCTCTCTCTTTCTCTCTCTTTCTCATCCTCCCCCCATACATACACATGCACACTGTTTGCTTTTCCACCCTTCCAGAATAAAGTGGAAGGAAGACAGGAGGTCCCATTAAGAAAGCAGACCCCCCATGCTTCGTCTGAGAAGCCAGCATGAGAGGACGACTGCTGGTTGAGGTTAATCAATATGTAATATTTCTACGTTCTCCCGAATGATACTGTACGGTGTTACTGTATATAATGCGATATTGATTATATCATATCATATAATCACCTATAAACTGATATATATAACAGTCCCAGAGGATCACCCTGGGGCCTACAACATGGGCTGGGCCCAGGCCCAAGACTCCCCAGCTGGTTTTGACCAACCTGTGGCGGGGGGAGGACCCAGCTTTGGTCCAGGGGAGTTGCAGAGTGGGGGTTCAGGGAGAGATGGCAGAGTAGGCATTTGGCCCACTCTATACTCAAGAGCTCCTGTGGACCTGATGCAGGAAGGCAGGGGCGGGGAGGCAGGGGGAGCAGAATGGCGAGAAAGCCTGGGTAAAGCAGGATGTGGACAGAATGGCCTACAGCCCTGGGCACAGGCACTAATGTGGCAGCACTGTGGCCTTTCCTTCCTGGAGCAAGTCTCAGCCCCCTGTGGAGACCCACAGGAGGAATGAGGCAGCCAAGGAACTGGCCTCTGATAGAGGCCTAGCCAGAGGCCAGAGCAGGGACCAAGGCTGAGCCGGGTGGCCTGGGCACAGCAGCACCCACAAAGACTGTCTTCGGTCTCTAACCAAGTTAGTGTTTTACTGCTTACCTGCCACCTGCAGTCCTCCTGCTCTGCTCTTGGTCCTGGCACAATGCAAGCAAAGTGCCTCAGCTTGGCTTCAAGTTCCTCCTCCCTCAGTGGTGAAGTTAATTACTTCACCCAGTCTCCATGTTACACTCAGCCTCGAAGATTTGATGATTTTCCACCCTTGGAGCCAGTGGAACTGAAATTCATCTCAGAGCCAAGTTCAATTCTCCACAGGCTGGGCAGTGCCGGTCTCAGACACCCAGCTCCTCCCCCAGGCCCACCCAGGCCAGGGGACAGGAGTTCAGGGGAGATGGCCTCTGGGAGATGGCTCCTGAGAGGGCCTCTGGCTCCACCTCTGTGTAGTCCTCCTGGCCCCTCCCCATACTGGGACAACCTCCCTGTCTCTTCCCAGCCCCTTCAGAGGCTCTGGCTTCCTCAGCCAGATAAAAATTGGGCCAGCCCCTCCAGCCTCAAAACTAGGAAGAAGGGGTCCCAGCAGGGGTTCAAACCCTAGTGCCCAAGCCAGGTGCCCCCTCTGCCCACTGCACTACTCTGTGCCTCTGCTCGCCTACGCTGATGCCCCGAGTGTCCATGTGTCCCCCAGATGTGTCCGAGGGCTCAGTCCCCAATGGAGACTCCCAGAGTGGCGTGGACAGTTTGCGGAAGCACTTGCGAGCTGATACCTTCACCCAGCAGCAGCTGGAAGCTTTGGATCGGGTCTTTGAGCGTCCTTCCTACCCTGACGTCTTCCAGGCATCAGAGCACATCAAATCAGAACAGGTGAGGAAGGCGCTTTCTGCGTGCAGCAGTGGAAAGGAACTGGGCAGAACAGGCCTCTGGAGGACATGCATAGGGCTCAGCCACGTGCACACCAGCACTACATGTGCTCCGTGTGCTTGCACTTTGTGTGGGCCGTGTGAACAGGCTCACACAGGACATTAGAGTTAAGACAAGTCATTATGGTGTATGGTAGTTAGAAATGGTGAGTTCTGGGTACGAGTACAGCCTTGGGTAAGTTTTCCCCCTTTCAGAGCCTCAGTTTCCCCTTCTATAGAATGAAGACTTGGATGTATGATCTAACAGGTCCCTTCTGGCCCTGCCACTCCCTGCTTCTGGGGTAGAGTACAGGAAGTCTATGCAGGCCCATGGCACTCTTTTCACCCGGCTGGGCCTGCCTCTTGCTCCCCAGTCCAGCTGTCCAGTGTGACCTCAGGCAGGCTGACGGCCCCCCTCCAACCCAATACTTCTTACAGATGTAGAACTGCCCAGAACAGCATGGTATACAACCCATAGCACACCGGCACAAGACACAATGTAGAAGCACCTCCCCTAACTTCTCACATCCCCCATGTTTACACAGCACCACCACCTGCCGGCTCCCTCCACCCTACCTTCCCTGCTGCTTCTAGTGCTCCCTTCACTGCTCAGCACCCTCCAGCCCCCCTCTCACCCACACGCCTCAGTGTAGCCTGCAGTGCACATGCTCAAACACAGGAGCCCACACCCATTCTTCCCACACCTACGGCCCAGGCCAGGCCTACAGCTAGCTGCAGCCCCACACACTGCTGCACTCGCACACGCACACAGCGCATGCACACACACACACACACACACACACACGCACCAGCGCGGCCCCACGGGCTGCACACGCACAGTTCTGCTCTCGGACTCCAATGGCTCGCAGTCACTCGCCTTTCTCCCCGCCCGTCCTTTTATCCCATAAGCTGTTTGTCTTCATAAAACAAAAATCAAAAGTCTTTTTAAGGTGCCCTGAGCCATAAACCAACAAAGGAGGAGCCGGCCGAGGCAGGCAGCTCCGTGCACCCTCCCCGAATCCCCGGCTGTATTACAATGAATAACCTTTATTTACTTTCATTAGACTATTAAACACCAGCACAGTCATTTTTCCCCCTGAAACTCGGAGCAGGGCCCATAAAGCAAATCCGAAGCCTAATTGAGTTCATTTTAATTTCTCTCCGATCACAGCGAATTACTCTGGTGATAAATCAGGGGGCAGCTTCACCCCCAGTAGAAGGCCTAATTTGCAGCTAATTACAAAACTGATTTCTACAGGAAGATCAATACGAGAAGGAATTGGAAATGACGAGGCAATCCCGTCCAGCCAGGGCGGGGAGGGGGTCCTCTGGGGGGGCCAGGAAGCGGAAGGGAAAAAAACGGACCCGAAAGAGCAGAAAATCAGTTTTAATTTAACGTAATATTAATCAGAGCAACTTTTCCTGCTTTGTGCAGGCTCCTGGCCTGCCCGGCTCTGGGGTCTGGCTTGGCGGTGGCTGCAATAAAAAGGCAATTACCCGAGTGTTTCGGGCAGGACACCCTTTCAGAGTCAATGACTGGCTCCCTCCCACCCTTCTGTTAGCCATGTGGACTCTACCCCTCCCCAATTTCATACCCCAGTGCACAGGCAGAGAGCGAGGGGCCCGTGGGGCTGTCTTTGTTTGTTTTTAAAAAAGGGGCGCCAGCACCCAAACAGCCGGCCCAGCAGTGCCAGGCTGGAGGCCCCGTAGGCCCTTCCCCCAGCCACTGCTCTGCCATCCTGTCATGGTCCGCTCTCTTCCCCAAGGCTCCCCACCGCAGGGGGACCTTAGAACACCCCTTGCCTCTCAGCAGGGGACCCTCACTGCTATACCCCACCCTTGGTTCTTCTTAAGCAGGGGCTGCTACAGCCATGTAAAGGGTGCTGGGATAACCACTCATAATATATAGGCTGCTCTCCAGCTTCACAAAGTCAGGTCTGCATCCACCCACACAGAACTCTCCATCAGGCGTCCAGCCTGCCCCTCCCTCCCACTCTCTCCTCCCTCTGCCTGGCCATCTCCTTCCACCCCATCTGGGAGGGCTCCCCAGTCCTCCTCCCCATCTGCACACAGCCCTTCCTCCGTGTGTGCGCATCAATAGAGAGCTGTCGCTTTTCTCTCTCCTCCCAGGGGAACGAGTACTCCCTCCCAGCCCTGACCCCTGGGCTTGATGAAGTCAAGTCGAGTCTATCTGCATCCACCAACCCCGAGCTGGGCAGCAACGTGTCAGGCACGCAGACATATCCCGTTGTGACCGGTAAGAGGGCTGCCAGGAGGGTGGGGCATGGCTTTCCATGGGAGCACCTCAGCTTATGCCATCTGAGGCCCAGTGTGACAAGTGGGCCCCTTGCCATATCTGCGGAGAGAGTGAGTCTCTGAAAACCAGGGTGTCTACTGAATAAATGTGTGCATGTGTGTGGATGAGAAATTGTAGCCAGGGTTTCTGTGTGCTTCAGCCTGGAAAGGAGGCTAGAGCTGGCCCTTTCTGCCCATCCTCTTGCCTCTCCCTTTGCCTTTTTTGTTGCCTCTACCAAGGTACCCAGAATTATGAGCCTCTTGCTAGGACTTGTGAGGAAGGCAGAGGGTAAACAGTCCAGGCTGGTGAGCATGAGTGCCCAGTGTTCGGCCTCCATGCTCTTGTGCCCCTAGGTTGTTGCGGACTGGCTTTCCTCTCCCTTCCCGGGAGCATGTGGCTCAGGACTTCAGGACATGGCTTCTAGCTCTGTAGTTATAGAAAAGAACAATTACCCCGGCCTTTCTCTGGGTCCCAGAGAAATCATAGAGACCAAGGCTTGATTTCAAGGCCTGGCAGGGTCAGACCTGGCCCACAGTGAAATGCAGAGGCCCGTAACCCAGGTGCTCTCCTGGATTAGGAGCAGCAGAGGAGCAGAAGGGAAGGAGGCGAGGTGTGGTTCAGTGAAGGGCCCAGCCCATGAAGCTCCAGGCCTCAGAGCTGCAGGCTGTGGAAGGTGCCTGGCACTACAGAAGGGTTTCCAGGCCAGGAAAGAGCCCAAGTGGGAGAGACACACATTGAGGTGTTATTAAAATTCACCTAATTATTCTGGAGACACTAAAGCCAATGTGCCGTTTGTTCCTTGGGAGACAGAATGATTGAGAAGGGTCTCAGTGGGGATTGGGAGACACTGAGGCGTTACCTGCCGAGCAAGGAGAGCGGAGGCGGCCTGGGGACCTGGCAGCAGGGCAGCAAGCATCCAGCATCACAGCCCGTGGCAAAGACCGGAAACAGGCCTGGTCCTGCTCGCTGTAAGACAGGGCCTTGGTTCTGACTTGGAGCTGATCTGAGCATGGCTCAGGCCTCAGGTGGGCTGCATGTAGCCACTCAGTCTCCACCTGGGGGGCTGGAAGGGCCCTGTTGTTAGCTTTCCCAGGTTCTCCTTAAGGGGTGTCCTGGTACAACTGTTTCCGGCCTGGACAGTGTTGAGCTCTTCGGCTAGACAGTCAGAGGTTGAGTTCTGGAGGTGTCAGAGAACTGTATGGCCAGGCTTTAGGGAGTGACAACCTCCGCCGGATCAGGACACAGCCTATTTTCAACTGACCCTTGGTATGAACTCTTCTAAGCTTAACTTGGAAGCTCTCTGAGCTGCTGGGTATTCTGACTCAAGGCAGAAAGATGGCCCAGGCCAGGCCCCTTTCTCCTCACCTGCTGAGAGTTGCAGTGGTCACTTCCCAAAGGGGGCCTGCCCCAGGCAGCTGGTGAAAGAGGGCCCAGGAGACTTCTCTAATCTCAGATGTGCCTCCCTGGGCCCAGGGCCACAGTCCAGAAGACAGGGGCTTCCTGGACTGGAGAGATGGAACTCGGGGGCAGGGTCCCTACTGTAGGAGAACTTGGGCTGGTGCAGAAAAGTCCCTCCACCTTGAGCCTCCCCGCCTGCCTCCCCCCCCCCCCCATGGCCCTGGAACAGTCCCAGCTCAGCCTAGGAACATCTCCGGCTGATCCATCTGGATCCAAGTGTGAGAAAAGTTCATTTCAGACCCAGCTTGACATTCCCAGGTGGCAAGTTAGCACTAACATCTCAATCTGTATGCGACATTTCAATCAAGCGAGGAGTAACAAAAGCAGAACCATTAACATTCGGAGCTGTTCACCAGTGGTAATGACGGGGAAACTCGCTCAGAAACTGGAAATTACCAAAAAGAGAGAAGTGTGTGGAGCAGTGGGGGAGGGGAGGTAGAAAAGAGTGGGGGCAGGGAATGATTTTTTTTTACACTTAGGCCAAGATCCAATGTTTGGATGAATGGTGCTATTACCCAAGAAAGGGCTGCTCATTCTTAAAATGTTTTTGCTAGCAATTAAACCTCTGCAGTTATTGATCTTTGTTGATTTTATGTCCTCCTAATTTGCATAATCTATTAAAGATGAATGATTCATGATGTGTTTATTATGGGGACAAACAGAATTTGCTGAAGGTACTGTCAAGGTGAGAAACGGGGCAGCACCCAGAGACTTCATGGGCACCTCAGGAATAGGTCCAGCATGTTGGCCTTCAAGCCGGACTTTGTGGGGAGCAGTGAGCAGTGATGCAAGGAGAGTAGACACAAGAGTTCTATAGAAAGATGTGGGCATCTGGGAGAACCAGGCTCCCCGCATGGCTGTGACGTGGAAGAGGCTTTGGTGTATTTGTAGAAATTCCCTTCAAAGATTCCTAAAAAGCTGATCTTGTTGGAGACTGTGAAGGGCACTGGTGGAGGAAGAAAAGGGGAAGCCCTTCCAGGCAGGTGATTCTGGCCAGGTAGGGGCTCAGTGTGAGAGGGTAGGGGGCATGCTGTTCCTCCAGCCTGGCTTAGGTGGGCCCAGGGGTCCAAGGAAACCTCTTCATCTCCCGCATCTAGGGACAGGCAGCTGAGGCTTCAAGCCTTGGAAGATAAGTCCTGAGGAAACAGTCCCGAATGCCCTGCCTAGCCCAACCTGGAGAGCCGACCTTATTGATATTCCTGCCACCTCCTGGCAGTGGAGGCTGATTTCAAACTTCACCAGCCACTTGATACAGCTGTTCCACAAGGTCAGGACTGAGAGGAGAGAGGAGCTTGGACTATTGTGTGGAGGGGAGAGAGGGGCCCAGTGGGCCAGGACACAGCTAATCACATTGCAAGCAAGGGTGGCTGCCAGAGGCTGGGGCTCGGCTTGATAGCCTCCCCTCCCTGTCTTCCATCATGGAACCAAGAAGAGAGACCTATTTTTCTGGGTAGTGTTTGCAAGTTCTGCCGAGATTTTAATTTCACTGCATCACAACTCAGCAAGCTGCCAAGTCAAGCTGGTTATTTAAATTTATCACCCACTTTCCCTTCCGCTGCTGGGCTGCTCTAGCTCAGCGGCATCTCTTCTCTCTAGCCCACTGCTCTAGGCTGCTGGTCTGGAACAGAGCCGAGTTGCTCCTAAGTGATAAGGAAAAAGGGACCGGCTCAATGAGATAGTAGGCTCTACTATCTGGGGGCACTCTGGCCCCAGGCTTCCTCAGGTTGGCTGGCTGTGGCTGGTACCTCCTTCTAAGTTCTTATTTTTCCAAAGAACCCCACAGGGGCCACCATCAACTCCTCAGTAGTCCCAGAGACCTCTGGATCAGGGCCTCCTCAGGGAGGACTCTGGCTCCAGCTGTGAGTTGGTGCCTTCATTCCTTCGAGTCTCTCATCACTGGCAGAAGAGAGCCCCTCTTCCCCAGGACCTCCTCACCTCGAGCCCTCCCTTCCTGTCCTGGCCAAGTCTGCGGTAGAGGAACACGGAGGGACGCTGGCATTAATGTTGATCTTGGAGAAGATGAGTATTAGTTTCGGGATTCCCAAAGTCCCTTGGAGATGTTTCTGAGCACTGAGAGAGCCTTGGCCCGGTGCAAGTCCACCCTGCAGGTGAGAGCAGGTTCTCTAGCCTGGAGCCCAAAGGGGATGAGATGGAGCTGGAGAAAGGCAGGGTTCTCTGTGCTCGCTCTAGAAGCTGAGGACTACGCTGGTCCCTGAGCTGCTGCACTGAGCAGGCTCCACTGGCCTCTAGTGGGCATCACTGCCACACGCTGGGACAGCCTTGTGCAAGTGTAGTTCTGACCACCGCATTTTAGTCTCAGAGGAGTAATGGAGGAATGAAATCGAGGTCCAGAAACAAGACAGCTGAAACACCAAAACACAGCTGGGTAAAATATAACGAGAATTGTTACTACACAACCAAACCTCACTCTCTGGTACCAGAAATAGAGGGGGAATCAAAGCCAGAGCAGTATGTGAGAGACTGCTGGTATCACACTGGAAGTAAACCCTAGTGGGGGGAAGCTGGGGTCGTAACCCACCAGATAGGTGATATGACCTTGAGTTTAAGAGAAGGAGGAAGCTAGAATGGAGTATTACCCTGCACAAAGCCAGGAACAGAGCAGAACAACACTATTCAACAAAGAGAAGCTCAGAAACTCACCCCAATGGCCCAGGGAAGCAAGTGAGGGAAAAAAACATTTCTATGAGAAATGGAAACCCCAAGCCTGACCCTGGTTCAGAGTCTGATTTACACCATGAGTATGTGGCAGGGACCCTCAGCCAAAACTTACATTAAAATTTGTTCAGAATAGACGCTCTCAAAAACCCAAGCGAGAACAAGGGCAAACCCATACAGAGACATTCCCCAATCTGGGGCACCTGGGACTCCCACAGGAAAAACAAATCCACCACTGAAAATGAACTCACTGCAGAAAAGCACACACCTTATATCAACACAAACTTCATGAGGAAGAGTTCTCAGAAGCAATAAATAAGACAATTAACACCCACCAAACACTGGAGATCATAGAACAATCCAAAGCAACTATAAAGTAAGCATGTTTAATATTCTAAACAAAGATAAAAGAGAAGTCTAGTTTTATGGTTACCACCGATCTAGATCCCACTTCCCCTTCCCCACCACTGGTCAGCAAATCGTGAGATAATAAAGGGTAAAAAATGAAGACCACTCCTATAGTTGATTGTTTTAGGGTTCAGGAGCTATAGAAAGGGATGAGCCTCATGCAGCCCTTAAAGTTGAGCCTGTCCCCTGCTTAACCAAGCTCCCAGACAGCTAAGTCTCAACAGAGAATCTTTTTTCTTTGGAAAAGTGTCTCAACGTTGGAAAATCAGGACAAAGGCAATGCATTGCTCTCAGGTGGGGGTGGGGGGGAGGCAGGGCCTTGTTAGCTTTCCCACCCTGGTAAGAAGAAGGTAGTTTTATTTAATAGTTTAGGAGAAACTTCCCTCTGAGCCGAGAGAGACTGCAGGGAGCCAAGAGAGACTGCAGGTCTGAAGGAATCCATAGCTGAGGACCAGGAGGAAACATGGTTGCTACCCAAGAGGGATGTGCCAAGGCAGGGAGAGAGAGGGAGCAGAAGATGCTGGTTTAAACAGAGGTGAGGAGGCCAATTGGCAAAGTTTAAAGAAAAGGAAGGGCTGGCCCCCAGAGCCTGGAGGCCTCGGAGAACAGTATGGGCTCAGTTTGGAAAAAGGGTTGCAAACCCTTAGAAGCTCAGACTCCTTGCTCATATCTGGGATGGTCAGTAAAGTGTCCTTTTAGCAGATAGACGCGTGGACCCTGGGAAACCCTTCTCCTGAGGACTTCCAGGAACTGCCTCTTTCCTGTAGTTAACAACCCTCTTCCAATGTGACTGCATTTCCCTCCATAAAACAAACAGCTTAGCCCTTGGCCAGCCCCTCAGGGGAGGAGAGGGCAATAAAGGCTGAGAACTGTTTCTGAAGGAGGCTGGGAGTCTCCTAGTCTTGTCTGTTGGCTCAAAGCCCCTGATTAGTTAGAGGAATTTAGGGCACAGACATCAGAGTTCCTCTCCAACCTTGAAAGGAGAGGACTGGGGCAACATCAACACTCAGCAAGTCAGGGAGCCCTTTACTGTGGAGGCCAACCACGCCAGAGGGTGTCCCCTCCGTACCCCCATGCCCTCGACCCTTCATTTAAGCTGAGAAGGCCCAATGGAGAAAAGCTAGTTCCTCCAAACATCCCTAAGGCCTCCAGCCACATCCCCCAGGACCTCCAGCCACCAGACTTCAGCTCTGATTTAATTATGAGGGCATTTCCATAGCAATGAGACATTGACAGATAATGCAGGTGCCCTGGGCCTGCAGCCTAGGGAGTCATTGGATCAGGGCTCTTTTTCTCCCTTTTTTTTTTTTTTTTTATCCCATCTACCTCTAGAGGGAAAGGATATTGAAAAGAAGAGGCATTAATCTAATCTAGGATGGAGAGAATCAGGTCAAATTTGAGCAGAATAAAAGCTGTACCACCCCAGTCTCCAGTTCCAGCCCCATGCCCATGTCTATGCCCAGCAGCCATCCCATTCACTGCCCTCTCCAGCAAGGTACCTGGGGCAGAAGCATGTGGGGCTGCTACTGGAGCTGCAGAGGGGAAGAGTTGTGGGGAGGAAGGGAGGGTTCCTAGGCATTTTAGCAAAGATGTAATTCTATGGGCTTCTAATCTGAATTCAAATTTGGCCCATCACCTTGGGTCTTTCTTCTTGACTCTTTCCTTCATCTCTTCCCCCTATCCATGAGACCCAAAGGCTAAGCACACCAATGGACTGTGCTTGGTCCTCCACTGACTGCATGGTCTCCCCAATTCATTTAGAGATCAGGGAGATAGGCTAGTTTACATTGGAGTCAAAATATTTATAAGAACCTTACCAGGCAGTGGCACAGTGGATAGAACATTGACCTGGGGTGCTGAGGACCCAGGTTTGAAACCTTAAGGTCACTGGCTTGAGCATGGGCTCATCCGGCCTGAGTGCAGGCTCATCAGCTTGAGCACAGGGTCATTGGCTTGAGTGTGGGATCAGAGACATGACCCCGTGGTCTCTGGCCTGAGCCCAAAGGTTACTGGCTTGAAGCCCAAGGTCAGTGGCTTGAGCAAGGGGTCACCGGCTCAGCTGGAGCCCCCTGGTCAAGTCACATGTGAGAAAGCAATCACTAAACAACCAAAGTGCCGCAATTACAAGTTGACGTTTCTCATCTCTCTCCCTTTCTCTGTCCTTCTGTCTCTCTCTTGTAATATATAAGGTCTACCAGAAAGTTCTGTCGGTTTCTATCACAACAAGTTTCAACACGTAAGCACATGTTTATTTGGCGCATGTGTGCCTCTCTATTTTTATCACTTAATGTATACATACTGACGTAGCAAATTAACTAAAACAAAGTTGATTCACGTTAGTCTTATGTGTGAAGCGATAGTGTACCCATGGCTACTGATAAAGTTCATTTACGCCACTGTAATTTTTATGAATTTCAACAAGGAAGAAATGCTACAGAAGCATGTAGAAATTTATTGAAAGTGTTTAGTGAAGGAATAATACTGACTATCACTTGTTTTAGTCCTTACAAAATTTTTTGAAGGGCAAAAATTCAAAAATGAAGAAGATATCAAACAAGCACTGGTTCAATTTTTCGCATCAAAAGATAAAACATTTTTCAAAAATGGGATGTACAAATTGCCCTCACACTGACAAGAAATCATTAATAATAATGGCAATTATATTATTTAATAAAGTTTATTGACTGTAAGAAAAATTTTGTTTTATTCCAAAAACAGACAGAACTTTCCGGTAGACTATATATATATATATATATATATATATATATATATATTTTTTTTTTTTTTTTTTTTTTTTTTTTTTTTAAAGAAATCAATGATCTTTATTTGAAGTGCATATAGTATCCAACTCAAGCCAACAAAGGGTTACCTAGTAGAAAATGCTGGGCACTGCTTTCATAATTATCTAGGTTATAGGGGACATTTAGGCTGCTATAGACGTTTAGAAATGCTTGGGGTGTCCCAAAGAAGAGTTCTCCAAAGGGGGATCTCCCAGCACTAAGCTTGTGTATGCCATCATTTGGCACTTTCTATGAAGAAATGGTTGGCTAAGTAAAAGTAAAGTCATCAGCCAACCCAACCTTTTCTAAATGACCAGAAAGCCTAAGTAGTGATATTCCAATGAATGTTACAGGTATGTCTGGGGACCAATGGCTTAGAAATGTCCTGGTGGCCTCAAAGCCACCTAGGTAATACCTGAAAGCCTGTTTCCCCTAAAGAGCCAGCCATCCCCCAAGGTGACAGGAAGACACCCCCCCAATCCCTCCACAGGGTGATCAGAATCTTTCCTTCCCCCCATGTTAGCTGTAGCCTCGGGACAAACACACCAGTCCTTTTTAACCCTGAGCTTTGGGAGGCAAGCCCCGCCACTATTCCACTATTGTTACTTCTGAGAGGGCTTTGCACGCCTTCAGACTGGAATCCTCCCCTCTCCTCCCCGGGAGGGCGGCTAGGCTGGCAGGCGGGGAGGGAGGAAATCCCGGGCAGCCTCAGAGAGCAGCCTAATGCTCCAGCAGCTTAAGTGGCCGTTTTCCTTGGGATTAGGGTTTCACTTACACAGAGCTCCTGAAAAACGCTGCGCTTTCGGAAGGATTAGAGCTGACAATTCAGCGCTCTCAGAGAACAAAATAAAGCCAGAGAGGAACTGGGAGAGCTGGAGTATCTGGAGACTGTGCAAACAGGCTTAACCTCTGCCCACCCAGCATGGGGGTCTCTCTTGCTCTGAGCCCATCAGTGAGCCTGGGCCCCAGCCTTCTAGAGAGTCAGCACCTGCCCAACTCCAATCTTCATTTGCTATTTGCTAATGAAGCAGGCGAAGGCAGTGTGGGGAAGTGAAATGAGAAAAGGGCTAGGATGTCTTCTCCTCTGAGCCTTAGTTTCTCCCTCTGTAAAATGAAGGAGTTAGACTAGAAGAAACCTACTTCCCTATCAGCCCTCTGAAAATGTGATTCTCCCCAGGACTCCTACCCTTATCCTAGGATGCTGGGCTGCAGCTCCTTCCATAGTCCAGCTGAGTTAGAAGGAAACCTTCTTTTATGGGGTCCTAGGCCAGCAGACTGCCATGACCCAGATGAAGGCCATGGGCTTTGATGAGAAGGGGTGTGAGGGCATACCTGGTTGTGTCTAGCCAGTTGGCTGTGGAGGTGAAGACCTCACTGAGCCCATGCAGATCTGATCAGCATCCCTGCCTGGGACACACCAGGGACCAAATTAAAGGTGGGAAGCAAGATTAGCTAGGAGAGCAGCTGCCCTGAGCTGCAGGCACAGCCCCCTCTGCTGGAACCGGAAGAAGTCAAGCCTCAGGACAAGAAGGTGCAGGGCCAAGACAAGGACGGGGGCTGGGAACCTCACACAGACAGGCACCTTGGCCTTAAAGGACAAAACTTGGGAAGGATTCAGAAACCTGAAAAATAAGAAACAAAAGGAAATATGCAAAAAAACCTCTTTCCCTTTCCTTTTAACCTGTCTTTTAAAGACTAAAAGTTTGTTACTCTAGTGTATTATGTAACTTGGATTGGTCATAAAGCGATCATAATTGGTATAGTAAATATAAGTGTATGGTATACTTAGGCAATGATTATGAATTTAATAACTGTGTATTCTTGGAAGTATTATAAATGCTTGTGTCAAATGCAGCCACAGACTGCCAACCTTGCAGCAATCTAACGTCTTCATTTTCGTTACCTTATGAGAAGCAGACAAATTTGAGGGTAGGATAGTAAAACAAGAGTTATATTTTCTGGCCTTAGGGTCCTCAACAGTATCAAGTGTATAGCAAAAGTGCTCATTTTCAGAGAAAGATGCTGAGGAAAAGCATCTCTGAACTCATTGAATATAACTTTTGCTGTATAAATCTACACCAAATAAGTCTGAGCCATCACTGGGCCAGACAGAGCATCTATGCTGCTGTGGCAGCTTCCTTTCTATGATTTCCTTGCTCTTCCGAGTGCTACTATCTTCCCTACTTGAGATAAGCCTCTCTTTTCCTTCACACGCTATTATGCTGTTCTTTGTATGATCTTGTTTATTGGTACAACTCAAGTGGCTTCAAACAAATTAATGTGTTTCCTAAACCAAAGAACAGGGATTCTTTTGGTCTTTTTTTTTTTTTATTTATTTATTTATTCATTTTAGAAAGGAGAGGGAGAGACAGAGAGAGAGAGAGAGAGACAGAGAGAGAGAAGGGGGGGAGGAGCTGGAAGCATCAACTCCCATATGTGCCTTGACCAGGCAAGCCCAGGGTTTCGAACCGGCGACCTCAGCATTTCCAGGTCGACGCTTTATCCACTGCGCCACCACAGGTCAGGATCTTTTGGTCTTTTATAAATACTGCTTATTAATCTTTGGATCATGAATACTTTTGAGAATATGATAAAAGCCATTAGATATTATATATTTATATCTATAACATTTATGTATAGCAGGGGTCCCCAAACTTTTTACACAGGGGGCCAGTTCACTGTCCCTCAGACCATTGGAGGGCCGGACTATAAAAAAAAACTATGAACAAATCCCTATGCACACTGCACATATCTTATTTTAAAGTAAAAACAAAAACAAAACAGGAACAAATACAATATTTAAAATAAAGAACAAGTAAATTTAAATCAACAAACTGACCAGTATTTCAATGGGAACTATGCTCCTCTCACTGACCACCAATGAAAGAGGTGCTCCTTCTGGAAGTGCGGCAGGGGCCGGATAAATGGCCTCAGGGGGCCGCATGCGGCCCGTGGGCCGTAGTTTGGGGACCCCTAATGTATGGCTTTATATGGACTCCCTGATACACATCTGTGGAGTCCTACAGGATCAGTGAACCCTTGCTGTGGAAAATGGAAGAACCTGAAACATGCAAGAAACAAGAAGTGACAAGATGTTCTGTTGTGAGGATTTGCTTAGCATAATCCCAAATTACTTTCCTAGACCAAATGCCTATCTATTTTCTGGGTCTACAATATTTGAGTGTCATTCAAGAATCACCCAAGTATACTGCTTGTCTTTAGTCCAGATTCTGCCATCTAATAGCTCTTAAATCTTGGACATAATACTTAGCGCTTCTGAGTTTCTGTTTCTTATCTCTAAAATGGTGATTAAAAATAGATTAACATTGGCTGTGGCTGGGTAGCTCAGCTGGATAGAGCATCATCCCAATATGCCAGGGTTGCAGGTTTGATCCCACATCAGGGTACAAGCAAGAAACAACCAATGCATAAATAGAACAACAAATCAATGTTTCTCTCGCTTTCTCTCCCCGTTCCTCTCTCTCTCTCTAAAATCAATAAACAAAAATTTAAAAAAAAACCAGATCAATATCATAGGTTGATATGAGGATTAAATAACACACAGAAACTATTTAGAACAGTGCCCTAAGGCACCTGAGGCAGGTGCTCAGTGAATGCTAGTTTGTCTAGGTGCAAGTAGAAACACAAGGCTGCCCTTGAATCTTAGACCTGACAAAATAGCATAAATTATCTGGTGACTGAAATTTTCCAATTTCTTAATAGTCTTTCACTTTGCTTTTCTCTGTCCTTATAAGAGCAACCGCACTTAGATTCTCCAAAACAGTTGATTCGATCTGGCCCATTTGGTAGGGAATGTCTGACAAAAGTGCACTGTCTGATTCAGATGTAGTGATTGCTGTAGAAATTGGCTTTAGAGTCTTCAGGGACTTCTGCAGTTGAACTGAGGAGACATCCTCATCAAGTACAGTGCTTCGAACACTTCTGGGTACTTTAAGATTCTCAACTACTACTGTTTCTTGAAGAGCCTCTTTGTTTTTTAGAAAACTCTCAAAGGAGATTAATACTCCACCCCATGGACTTTTACTATAGGCTTTCAGTGTCAGTATTTTATTCTTTGTACCCTGTTTTTCTTGCCTCATCTTAATGATGGCAGTGACAATACGAGATTTACTTGTTGGGTGACTTATTTTTCTTTTCTTTGGCTCTTTTGGGGGTTACCATTAAAAGGTAGCGTGGTACAGACATAGCTTCAACTTTGGCTCTGTCATTTACTATCTCTGTAGCCATAGGAAAGTTATTATCGCTCTGTGTTTCTCCCTTTTCTCAATTTTAAAGTTACACTGATCATGTCAAAGGCTCCTCCATTTTTAAAACTTTGTAATCTTAAGAATCAAGTATCCAACATGAAATGCTCATCCTCTTGCAATATGTGGGGTTTTATCCATTTGTGATTCTTGGTGCTGTTTTTCTGTTACTGGCATTGTCAGTGAGCAAAGCAAATGTTTTACTGCCTTCTATCTCCTGCTGGCTGGCATATATTTTATAACTGATACATTTTGTTGTGTAGCTGGGGTTTTTTTCCTCTCTTTCTGAGCTTTTGCTTAAGGAGGTGACTGTGCTGTCTTACAGTTTTAGAGTTTGTCTCCACTCCCACTTGTCCATCTGTCTGTAGAAATACAAGACCCAGTGCTCTTTTGATTCTTCCTTGCCTGATTCCATTACCCATTCATATTCTCTCACTAAAAGAGACTTGCTCAGAGAACATTGCTGGGCAAATGGTATGACACTCTTAGTAATTTGAAAACTTTCCATTATTGACAATGGTGTTCCATGAAAATATATGGCTCTGGCAAGAGTTTGGTCAATTTTTTCCTGCTCTTCAGGTGTCACCTGTGTACTAATGAAGCCACTGAGAGTGCTTTGTATGCAGTAGCTTGCTCCTTCTTTGGCTTGGGCGTCCTCAATGGGCACCTCTTTGTGGTGATACTGATGTTCCAGAATCCAGAGCACAGAAGCACAGCTGTGTGCTGAACATCAGGGACCTTGCATATTTTTTCCTCACTGGGGGTTTCTTCTCTCACATTTTCAAAATGTCTAATAACTGCCAAATTGTCTGTGTCTATGAGTTGGTTTTGTTTTTGTTTTGTTTTGTTAAGTTGTTTCATTTCTTCCTTTGTTTTCTATTCCACATACAAGTGAAATCATACAGTTTTGGGCATTTTCTGTTTGACCTATTTCACTTAGCACAATACCCTTGAGGTCTATCCATGTTGTCACAAATGCTAATATTTTATCTTTTTGTATGGCTGAGTAGTGTTCCATTGTATATGTACTACATCTTCTTTATCCATTCATCGGTCGATGAACACTCAAGTTTTTTCCATATCTTGCTATTGTCAATAATGCTGCAATGAACATAGAAAGGCATATATCTTTTTGAATAGGTGCTTTTATGTTCTTTGGGTAAATATAGATATTGAATTATAATGTTGTACACCTGAAACTTATATAATGTTATAGACCACTGTTACCCCAATAAAAAATTCATTTTGAGGGCCTGGCTGGTTGGCTCAGTGGTAGAGCGTCGGCCTGGCATGCAGGAGTCCTGGATTCAATTCCCAGCCAGGGCACACAGGAGAAGTGCCCATCTGCTTCTCCACCTCTCCTCCTCTCCTTCCTCTCTGTCTCTCTCTTCCCCTCCACAGCCAAGGCTCCATTGGAGCAAAGTTGGCCCAGGCGCTGAGGATGGCTCTGTGGCCTCTGCCTCAGGCGCTAGAACAGCTCTGGTTGCAGCAAAGTGACACCCCAGATGGGCAGAGCATCGCCCCCTGGTGGGCATGCCGGGTGGATCCCGGTCGGGCGCATGCGGGAGTCTGTCTGTCTCCCTGTTTCCAACTTCAGAAAAATACAAAAAAAAATCCATTTTGAGGAAAAAAATAAATAGACTGTCATTGGACTTTAGAAAAAAGTCTTAATAGCATTTCACAGATTACTTGTTTAAAATAGAATTTGGAGATGTGTCTTTCAGTCAACAATTCTGTGGGTGACTTTCTGCACGCAAAAGTTTCCATATGTTGGAAGCTGGCAAAAGGAAAAGCCAGTGGAAATAAACATTGCAGTAGGAGTCGGATAGCTGAGAATACTTTCCAGTCATCCAGCCTCTGAAGCTAAGCACGGGATTGTGTAACAAAACCTTCGATTACAAGGAATTCATGTGTGACAAGTTGTGGAAACCATGCGGCTGAAACTCAGAAGTCAGATGCATTAAAATTCCTGTTTATTAAGAAAGAAACACTCCTTTTCCTGGCTGCTTTGTAGACATTAAGATTATAAGATCAAGAGGAAGTGGGTTTCTCTATCTTTCTAATTTCAAAACCTCTACATTTCTCTTTAATTCTGCCCTGTTTGGGGTCTTTTCTGACCAGTAAATGTCATGTTATGAATCTCTCTCGGAATTGATAGGTACTGCTGTCACTTCCACTCCAGATCTACTCCTCTGAGAGGTGATCAGAAGGAGAGTACCATTTATGGGCAATAGGAGGCAATGAAAGAAAACTCAAAACAAAGCAAACACAGATTCTTTCTGTTATCTCTCTGGGAGTCTGAAGTGACCTCTTGTTTGACAGTTCTACTCTGTTTGTTTATTCTTGAGTTTTAAGATGTAAGGTATTAGCTATATGAGATAGGTTAGAGGAAAATAATTTTATTGCATGATAAAGCTAAGCTACAATATATGAATACTTTACTGTAAATCTTTCACCAAGCTGTAAAAATTCATAATCCATTGTTCAAACTCTTTTAGAGAAAAGGCAGATTCAAACATTTACATTTGTCCCGGCCTTTACCTCTTCAAAGGAGACCTACACATATAAAGCAACCCACTCTATTATTTTGCATTGGCTATAAATATATGGAGTGATGAAAAAGTAATCAACAAGTATTTATTGAGCATCTACTATTTCCCAGCTATGCAGTATAATGCAGGAAACAAGGCCCTTGGTTTAACTAGAATCTGCTTAAAGAAGCAAGCCATGGTATGAAATAGGCCTAGTGTATTATGAAATATAATGACATGCTAAACCATGGAGTACAGACTCTCCAGAAGTTTAGGAAAGAGAAACACCTCTGATGGGTAGAATATCGGGAGTAATAAGACTTGGGCTGTAAGAAGACAAAAATGGCCTGACCAGGTGGTGGCATGGTGGATGGAGTGTCAGACTGGGATGCAGAGGACCCAGGTTCAAAACTCCAAGGTCACTGGCTTGAGCGCTGGCTCGTCTGGATTAAGCAAGGCTCACCAGTTTGAACCCAAGGTTGCTGGCTTGAGCAAGGGGTTATTCAGTCTGCTGTAGACCCCCCAGTCAGAGCACATATAAGAAAGCAGTCAATGAACAACTAAGGTACCACAACAAAGTTAATGCTTATCTCTCTCCCTTCCTGTCTGTCCCTATCTGTCCCTCTCTCTGTCTCTCTGACACACACACACACACACACACACACACACACACACACACACACACAAATTAAGACAAAAATGATCCAGCAAAAGCACAGAGGTTTTACAGCACACAGGCCAATGAAAACGGTCAGACTTAACCAGGGGGTACAAATCAGAGCTGAGAAAGCTGGGTGGGGAGGAGTACCTGGGAGGCTGGGAAAGCCTGGAAGAATTTAGATTCAAACTGTAGCCCACAGAGAATCAATGGTGGTTTTTACAAGGGAAGTGATGAGAGCAATGTTTCATGAGGACAAGCCAAGCATCCACATTTGGAAGAGACAGGAGGGGGAAGGATGGATAGGCAGGAAATAGAAGCAAGAAAAATGTGTAGTAAACCGAGTGCCAATCTTAAGAGCTGAGCTATTGAAGTGGTGGAGGGAATGGAGAAGGGACAGACATGACAGACATTGCTAAGAGGAATTGACCACACTTGGTGAGTGACTTCATATAAAGGGGGAGGGAAAAGGCCGAGTCAAGAAGAACTCCAATATTTTTGGTCCGATGGTCTTCAAGTAGGTTGTCAGTAGAACTGATTGTGGGGATGGTGAATCAGCTTTTATTCCTGTCAAGTCTGAGGTGACAGTTGGACAGCTAATGAAAGTGTTCAGCAGGAAGCTAGAAATACAAAAATCTAAACTGTATCTCTGTATATTGAGGGTAAGAATGGTAAATACTCAGATGTGAGATGTGTTAAGGTGGGGATGAGGAAATTCACAGGTGTCAGAAAAGTATGAGAGCTGAGGTCAATTTCAAAGGGAGAGCAGCAAGGAGGAGGGGCACTTTCTAATAGCCATTTAGGAGGATGAGGATTAGTGCTATTAATGAACAGAAAGCAAACTGGGCCACATACACATAGTTCTATAACTTCCTCTAGCAACACCTTACGTTCAGAAGGTTGGACAGAGGCACTAGAATAGGAGAGTGGCAGTGGATGAAGAGGAGGATAAAGGGAATCTGGAGAGGATGAATGGGACCCAGGAGACCCAGGAGAGCATAAATAGTCTCTAGGACATGAAAGTGTGGAAGAGGAAAGAGGGAGAATTATTGTCATTAGCAATTGAGGCATACTAAAATGTAAAGGGAGGTGGTGACCCCTTCATGGTGATGGAGGGGACAGGCAAGGAAGGGGGGCCACTCAGGTGCAACTGTGTTCCAGAGGAGATGTCTGTGGACCATGGGTATTTCCCTGATATTGACTTGCTTTGCCTTCACTCCAGGACACTAAAGAAAGCCCAGCCTCCGACTTTCCAAACACTAGCTAATAGAGGACTCCCAGGACAGACGTCCAGCAGTGCTGTGGGGAGCAGATTTTGGAACTTGATCTAATCCACTTGCACTGTTGGCTCAAAAGCTTCTGATTTGCTTCAGAGATAGTTTTCTATAGTTTAAGTGCTATAAACACTAACAGCAAAATAGTCCACTGGCTGGCCCCCTGCTGTCCACACCTGCTAGGCCCAGCACCTGCAGCAGCACTTGGAGAGGACTAGAAAAACCTATCAGCCCATGTGAGTGGTGGTGGGGTACCCTCCAAGCTTGAAGGAAAGGTAGGGTATTGGGGAAGAGAGAGGTGAACAAGATCATAAAGGTCCATTTGGCCACTAGAGAGACCACAGCTGAATATCTTGCTGGGAAGGAGTAAAACCAGGTCATCCTCCCTCTCTCCCTTCTCCATCTGGGTTTGGGCTACAAAGAAACACGAGCAAAGGCAAACACACGCTCACACATGCACAGAGAAAGACACAAAGTGCTATGCAAAGCAGAGGTGCATAAACACAGCTGGTCATAGGCTAGGGCCGCTAGACATTTTCGTAATGAGCTTACACACTTGTAAAGGCACACCCGGACCTGCTCAATACATGCATCCCAAGTGTCTACACACAGCTCTTTCCTCTCCAGGGGTTCTCCTTCCATGGAGCACCCTGGTGTGAGTAGAGGCAGCCCCTCTCTTCCAGGCCTCATGCCTTCCCCTTTGTGTTTTTCCAGGTCGTGACATGGCGAGCACCACTCTGCCTGGTTACCCCCCTCATGTGCCCCCCACTGGCCAGGGAAGCTACCCCACCTCCACCCTGGCAGGAATGGTGCCTGGTAGGTGACAATGCTGCAGCTGCCTAATTTATGTGGGGGTAACTAAATTGTGGGTGAGCTGCTGAGTGGTCTTTAGTCTGAGGCTTGGGAGTGGGAGGAGACCCAACATCCCCTCCCCCCAAACCACTGCTATTCTATTCCTCTCTCTCCCTAGAGCTGCAGTTGGTTCATCATCCTCCTTCACAAGGAACCTAGGGAGGGAGCTTGCAAAACTGCCCCTTGCGTGCACCTCACTGTATGTCATGGCCCTTCCACAGGGCCCAGCCACCCATGCCTGTGCCCAAGGAGCACTCAGTCTCAGCTCCACCCACAGTGCTCCAGCCCACCCCCCAGCCAGCTGACACTGCTTGGAAGAGCCTGCCCTGGTTTCCATGGAAACTTGGAGCCAAGAACCATTTCCAGGGACATGTCAGTCACTCAGACAAAGCCACCCTGGTCCACACCAACCCACAGGGAAGACCACTGTTGAGAACCTACCCCACCCCAGAAAAAGAAGGGAGCTAAGCTAGTCACTAAGGCGAGAGGAATGGGGACAGGCTATGGCAAGAACCGAGAGGCTAGTTTCAGAAAGAGAAGTTAGAGCACCCCACATCTCTCCAGAGGGACCGGGCTCTCCTTGCTCCCTGGAGCTCAGACCCCCCCCCACCCCTGTCTGGGAGCAGCTCAGTTAGGCTATGTGGAGCAGAGGTTGTATTTAGGGTTTGGTATAGCACCTGGAGCTTGTGTTTTTCCCAATCTCTCACCTCAGACTGGGAGCCAGGCTTGAAGCCAAACCAAGTTGAAGCTCCTATTCTTATAAACACCAAAAACTCTTATCTTTTAAAAAGAGGGTGAGACTCACTGAGCCTGCTCTCACTTCCGTGGCTGCCTTCTGTGTGCCCCTTCCCTGAAGCTCAACTCTCATGGGATGGGGGTGGATAGAAAAGGGTGGCTGGCCCCATTCCTGAACTATCCATCCAGGGACAGCCCAGGATAAGCAGAGTTGGGGGAGGGGCATGGCAAAGAGGGCATTGCAGCAGGATGTGGTAGAACAGGGGCTGAAGGGAGTTAGAGGGACTGAGTAAGGAGAGCTGACAAGTGTGGGTGAGGGAAGCCCTACCCAGATGTGGGGTAGGGGGAGTAGAAATGTTGGGGGCAAGTATATTCTTCCAGGAGTTCCCAGCAGTGAGCTGGTGGAGGCTGGAGAAGGTCTTGGAGAGATTGGGGTAAGGGAGGGGGGAGCCTTTAAGGAGGTGGGATGAGGGGAGCCCAGAGAGCTCATGGTGGCAAGGGGGGAGTCGTTAAACAGAATCTAGTGCTGATGAGGAAATTACACTTGTTTCATTAGCGATGGGGAAGGAGATAGCTCAGTTCCTCTTGGTCACAGTTGAGCTCAGAAGCTCATTATCCTGCTGCACGCATGCTTTCCCTCCTCGTCAATAAACAGGCTTTCCAGTGGCTGCGTCCCCCACCCCCACCCCAGCTCCCTCTCCAAGCGGGGCCCTTTCTCCTCTACTTAACCCGCGGTTAGGGATCACTGTAAACAGTCTGGGGTCATCACACAGGAGAAAGGACGAGGGGGAAACCCGGAGGCCTGGCCTTTCTCCCCAGGAGGGAGTGAAGCAGCTTTGGACGGCTCCCTGCCCACCGGGCCCTCCGCTCACCGCTCCCGGACCGGCGGGCAGTCCACTTGCTCTCGTCACCTCCTTCCCCTGCTGCGTGGCCCTGAGTCCAGTCTCTCCCGGGAAAAGGGGGAGGGTGTTTCCCAGCAGAGCCCTAACGCTTTTGCTTTGGTACAATGTTGAGATGCTATTCTTAGGACTCTCTGGGACAAAGCGTCCCGGGGTCCTTTTCTCACCACCCTCCCCCGCTTCCACCCGGTGGGGCTATGACTCCCAGAACCAGAGTCTCCACTAAACTGACCCTGTCCCCTCACGCAGCGGGTGCCTGCACCCGGAACAAACCCTTACTGGATGGCTCGAAGAGCCTCTGCGGGGGATCCCCAAGCTGGCACTGCCCCGCAGGTTCCTCTATGCCCGCGCGCCAGTCTCGTGGGTGCTTCTGCATCCCCCGCCCCATTACACACACCGTGGGCTCTCCCCACGAGGATTCAACGGTCCACAGCCTGCAGCGGGCATTGCCCTGCCCGCCCCACCTGAATCTCGGACCTTGGGGAGGTCAATGGTCTGGCACGTCGGGTTCGCCTCGGCGTTGCACGTGTCTGATCCCCACCTCCCCACCCTCCCGCAGGGAGCGAGTTCTCTGGCAATCCGTACAGCCACCCCCAGTACACGGCCTACAACGAGGCTTGGAGATTCAGCAACCCCGCCTTACTAAGTGAGTACGCCACCTGGCTGGCCGGCGGCTCAGCGCGTCCGCCCGCCCGCCCGCCCGCTCAACCCGGCTGCTTCCGGACGCGGCCGACTCCCAGCCGCCCGACCTCCGGGTGCCTGCCGGCCAAGCCCGTTAGTGCAGCACTGAGGCCCGGGCTCCCTCGAGGACGCCCTCGCCTCACACCCTTTCTTCCCCTCGTCCTCCCGGCTCGCGGAAAGGCCGCGGGGCTGCCCCTCAGCACCCCTGCAACGTCCACAGCCGGGCGGCGACGGTCGCTGATTGGGCCCCTCTCCCACCCGGTGAACGCAGGTCTCCTGGGGGCCCCCGCAGCCCAGCCAAGGTCTTCCTGTCCAGATCCCGCCAGACCCGAGCCCCGGGAGGTCTTTGCTTTGCTTTCCTTTTTTTGTTCTCCTGTTTGTCCTCTCACCCAGCCCATTCTTCTCCTGTGTTAACTTCCAGGTTCCCCTTATTATTATAGTGCCGCCCCCCGGGGCTCCGCCCCTGCCGCTGCTGCCGCTGCCTATGACCGCCACTAGTTACCGCGGGGACCACATCAAGCTTCAGGCCGACAGCTTCGGCCTCCACATCGTCCCCGTCTGACTGCCCGCCCCGGAGGGAGGGAGGACCGACCCGCCGCGAAGCCTCCCGGCCGCCGCCCCAGCCCCGCCCCCTCCCAGGACCCCCGCAGCCCCTCCCGTGGCCCCTTCGAAGGACGCACAGAACGAGCGGAGCCGCGGGCGGGACCCTCAGGCCGGGGCCCACCGCCTCCAGCCCCTCCCGCCGCCCCTCCCCGCCTGCCTGGACCGCAGGGCGCGTCGAGGAGGGCCCAGCTCGCCCCGGCTTCGCCCTACTCGAACCGGATCGGACCAACCACAACGCCGGACTCAGGCTGGGCCGCCGCTGTGCGCGGGCACACGTTTCTGTGACACACAATCAGCGCGGACCGCAGCGCGGCCCAGCCTCGGAGCCGCCCGACTCGGCTGCTCCGGCGCCAGGGGGCCTCGCTGGAGGGACTGGGCACAGGAAGTTAAGAACAAAACTATTTTCTGCAGAAGAAGGACGAGCCTCCTGCCGAACCCTCGGGGAAGAGTCTTGACCCCCGCGCCAGCCGGACCGCCCTCCCCTTCCGAGTGGGCTCTGCTCCAGCAGGTGGAATGAAATAGGAGCGTGGGGGCTGGGCTCCAGGGACAGATGTTGGGGTCCTCAGGTCTTTTCAAGGTGGGGACCCAAGGCACGCAGGCCCCAGCAGCCCACACTCGCCAAGCCTGGCTCTTGGCCCGACTCCACCGGAACTGCTCGGTTCCCCAGGGCCCGGGCATCTCCCACTAGTGACGAGACTCCCAGCCCCATCTCGCCCCTACCTCAGCCTCTCTGCCATCTGTGACCCCCAGTCTGCCCTCCTGCCCGTCACTTTCCCATCCCACGACGCTCTGCACCACTCCTCCCTGTCTCGACCCCCGATCCGAGGCTCTCCGGTGCCTGCCGTAGGACCAGTTTCCAGAGGCCAGGGGCCCTGGGCTTCCCCGGCAGTGACCTGAGGACCCTTCCCCGACGTAGACCCTCGATCTGCCGGCGGTAGGAGCCGGTTCTGAGCGGGCATCTGAGCTGCGGCGGGGTAGAAGTGGGGGGCGGTCCACCCCACCCCCATCCTCCTTCTCGAGAAGGAACAGAACAGAACCGCAAAAAGTCTACATTTATTTAATATGATGGTCTTTGCAAAAAGGAAGACAAAACAAAACCCACCAGGCTGCTGCTTTGTAGAAAGACGTTGTGTGTCGCGCGAAGGCGAAGCCCTGTGTACATAGCCCCGCCCCGTCTGCCCGCCCGCCGGCCGAGCCCCCGACGCCGCCCCGCCTGTAGATACGCCCCGCTCTCTGCGCTGCGAGAGTCGCCGTTCGCCGGGGGGGGGGGGAAGGGGGGACACAGCTACACGCCCACTAAAGCACAGCACGTCCTGGGGGAGGGGGGCCTTTTTTTATGTTACAAAAAAATACGAAAGAAAAGAAATCTCTATGCAAAACGACGAACATGATCCTGTGAACTCCTCTCGCCTCTGTTTTGTTGGCTGTTTCTCTGTAAGTCCGTGTTCTCGCTCTCTCCTCGTCTCCCGCGCATCTCTCCCCTCGCCACCCCCTCTCTCCTCCTCAGTCTGTCTCTCTGCGTCTCTGTCTCTGTCTCTGCCTTTCTCTCGGCCTCTCTCCCCAGCCCTTCCCCGGGCCACCTTGCCTTCCCAGGCGAGATCAGAGGCGGCAGCTCCACCCTCGGGCGTGTCCCCTCGCGGCCGTGCCCCGCGCGCCCCGGGCCGACGGCGGCTGGGCCGCCACGCCCCGTAGTTGCTCTTTCGGTAGCGGCGATATGCCCTGCATGTTTCCTCACCCGTGGATCGTGACGACTCGAAATAACAGAAACAAAGTCAATAAAAGTGAAAATAAATAAATAAATAAATAAAAATCCTTGAACAAATACGAAAAGGCTTGGAGTCCTCGCCCAAGCTCTCTCTCCCCTTCGAGCCTTTTTATTTGGAAAAGAAAATGAGAAAATAGTTTAAGGGAACTGCCGACGCCCAGCCAGGCTCCAGTGGCCCGAGCGGGGCGGCGAGTGGACCGAGATTCGAACTCTGAGGCCCGACCCACTACAGTCCTCGCGGGGCTGGCCGGGCAGGGGCACCAGAGCCCAGACTCAGCCGAACCCTCGAGAGAGCCCCTGATAGCTCTGGTCTCCTTGGCCACTTTAAGCGCGTCGGTTCGTTTTGATTCTTTTCTTTTTCTTTCTTTTTTTATTGTGCACATGAGAAATAAATAATAATAAATAAATAATAAATAAATAAATAATAATAAAATTTTGTATGTTACTCCCCATGGCTCCAAGTTTGTCTCTGCCTGTTTCCCGGACAGGCCTTCTCTCACAGTAGTTGATCCAAAAAACCCCTCAATGATTCTCCCAATTAGTCCCCCACTGCCACGCCCTCCCAGCCTTTACCAAGACCCTCTTGGAGGCAGCTGAAAGCAGGTAAAGGCCCAGACCAGTAGGTCCTTTAATAGCCACCACCACCACCCCACCCGCCCTGGGACAAGGAGCTTTCCAAAACTTCAGAAGAACTCGGAGTTACACATTTATACCAGGCCGATGCGGTCACCCTGCCTCTCCACCCACACCCAGATGTAGAGTCCAGACTCTCAAAATGCTACGTCGGAGGCCTCTTCTGCTCCTCTGCGCAGCCGCAATTTTATCCCGCGAATCTGCGAAAACCTCAGACGGTTTTCACAAGTTTCCTCGACGTTCACTTAGTTGCGTGCGCGGACAGTGCCCAGTTCCGCCGAGAGGCGGGGAGAATCTGCCCGTTCACGGGACCTCGCGCGCCCCCTGTGTCTTGCGGATCCCCGGGTCCTGGCGAGCAGTAACTAGGATCGGTGTGGTCTGGGTGGGTCCCGGAGAGGGAGCACATGAGTTCGTTGATCTGTCCGTACTTCCATTTCTATTCGACCGCGTGGGTCTATATGTCCTTGGGTGGTCCTGGAGGTGGGGGGTGATGAGAGAACTGTTCCCTTTTTCAAACACTCTTGCTGTTCTTGTGCTGGGGGAGTGGGAAGGGTGACAGTGAAGGGTCTATGTCAGTGTCTCTATACCTGTTTGGGAGAAGGATGAAGTGACTGTCCAAGACTGTCCAGGCGGCATCTGACATACTTGGCAGGGATCCCTTCTCTATCCCTTTAGCAATCTCTCAACTCCAGCCTACCCACAAAGGCTGCAAACTTGGAGACTTTCCTTCGCTGTCCCTGGGAAACCTTCCCAGCTCAGCTCCCACTTGGAAGGCTCTTGTTACTCTGACCTGCCAGGGATGGCTGAGGGAGCTGCAAGCAGGACCTGAGGCAGATAAGGGATGACTTTCCCTCTTGATAGGGGGCAGTGTATCCTAGACACCTGCTTGCCTCCACATCCCAGCGGTCTTTCGTTCCCAGTCCTGTTTGCCCAGCTTCACGCTCTGTGCCACTTCAGGAGAATATGCAAGATCCCAAACAAATCAGCAAGCCCCTAACCAAGTCCATCTCTTTCTTCCTCCCTCTCTACCTGGGTTCCCTCTCTATTCCCCATCTCAGCAAGTGACAGATAGTCCCACCTTCTACCTTGCTTGGCACTTCTCTTGATTATCATTCTCCTAGAAGGGTGGTCTTCAAAGTTTTTTTTATCATACATCTTATCAGTAAAAAGAATTCTTAACATATACCCCCACTATAATTATATATTTATTTAAATATTTACTTATTTATAGATTCCATAAACTACTAGACTAACATATTATAAATTTTATAACACATAAAATAATAAAAAGATGAGATTGAAATACATAAGCATAGAAGTTCTAATGTTCTCTAAGATAAACAGATTATCTTACACTCCCCCCACCCCCAGGAGATGTTTGGTGTATATTCATGGAGATCCTGCTCAGAATCCATTGAAACTGAGCGTGGCAGAACTCCTGACTATTGCCTGATGCTCAGAAGGTAAATTCTTGGAAGTTGTCAGGGCACTGGGTTGGCCCAGTCAGTGCCGCACTCATTATATGTAGCAGATTACCCGGCCCCCAGTGTCTGGCTTGGCCTCCAGGTGCCCCAGACTGTGAGTGCTGCTTTGCCTGATATATCAGATTGGGAGTCAAGGTCTGTTACCTGGTTCCCACCAGAGCTCCTTACCTTCTGTTCTACTTCTGGTCTCCTCATAACTACCGGGACAGCAAGCGTCCCTGTGCTGACAATGACCACGGCTGGTCAGAAGCTTTCATGCTGTGTTTCCTCTGGGGTGCTGGTTGCTGTTTAGTATCAGCCTGAGGGCTCAAAAAAACATGTTCTGTAAGCCTGTTCTCTCTAACTCACCAAATCCTGACTCTGCTAGTCTTGTCCCCATCCCACCTCCATAGCTGAGATAGAGCAAGTACGACAGAAAAAGATGAAGAAAGGTGTTGGGTTGAGAGAACAACAGGAACAAAGACGGGGAAGCATAGAAATATGCCAGATGGAATGTAGCTGGAGCATCAGGTGCCTAGGGAGAGACAGGAGATGGAGGAGGTGGCAGGAGAAGAAACTTAAAAATAGTTGAGAGAGGCCCTGGCCGGTTGGCTCAGCGGTAGAGCGTCGACCTGGAGTGCGGGGGACCCGGGTTTGATTCCCGGCTAGGGCACATAGGAGAAGTGCCCATTTGCTTCTCCACCCCCCTCCCTCCTTCCTCTCTGTCTCTCTCTTCCCCTCCCGCAGCCAAGGCTCCATTGGAGCAAAAGATGGCCCGGGCGCTGGGGATGGCTCCTTGGCCTCTGCCCCAGGCGCTAGAGTGGCTCTGGTCTCGGCAGAGCGACACCCCGGAGGGGCAGAGCATCGCCCCCTGGTGGGCAGAGCATCGCCCCTGGTGGGCGTGCCGGGTGGATTCCGGTCGGGCGCATGCGGGAGTCTGTCTGACTGTCTCTCCCCATTTCCAGCTTCAGAAAAATACAAAAAAAAAAAAAAAAATAGTTGAGACACTGGACACTGTGCTAGAAATGTCAAAATGCTATCCATCACTTACATGGCTTCTGTAAGGAAGCTGCCCTGCTCAGCTCCTCCTGTCCATGGAACCACCAAATTTGTGCCAATGACTCCAAGCTGAGCCCACCAGTCCTCCTCTCTCAGGAAACAGCACGAGGAAATACGGAGAGCATGAGGCCATTAACCATTAACAACAGCAAAGCGCAGTGGAGGAAGATTCCCCAGTCTTCCTCATCTCAGCCAAGGACAGCTTCATTCCACCCCAAATCTTCACTGACTGCTTCTGTCTTCCCCATCTCATATATGATCTACCACCAAAACCAGGCAGCTCTGCCTTTAAAATAGATTCAGCATTTGACTGCTTCCGACAGTCTGCACTAACCATCCAGTCCATACCACTACAATCCTTCACCGGTATTTGCAAAAAAAGTTCTACGTGGTCTTCTTATTTCCATTTTTACCTCACCCACCCCAGTGCATTCTCCCCCAGCAACAGAGTAGCTCTCCAACAGGTAAAGCAGATCTTGATCCTCCTCTTCTCAGATTAGCAGATGTAGCAGATTACCTGGCCCCCAGTGCCTGGCTTGGCCTCCAGGTACCCCCAGACTGGGAGTGCCCCCAGATGGCTCCCCTTCTCCCTCGAGGTCAGAATCCTAAAACTGATCTACAAAGCCCTGCATGTTTTGGCTGGCTGTCCTCCCATCTCTACCTTTCCTGATCCCCTCCATACACCTATACACCTAACTCACCTCCCACTACCCTCCCCAGCTCACTGTGCTCTGAGCCCTCTGGCCTCTGAGTTTCCACTGCATCCAGCACAAGCCTTCCCAAGACATTTGCACATCATGTGCTTTTTCCCCCACCACACAGACTGGCTCCCCGCTTCCATAAGGTCTTTGCTCCAATGTTACCTTCCCAGCAAGGCTTTCCTTCATTAACTTAAATAAAATAGCATACACCTCACCACCACTCTCTGTCCCCTTCCCTTGCTTCTCCACGTTCTTTACTACCTCCTGAAAGATTATATTTATTGGTTTAGATCCTGTCTTCTCCCATTAGAATGTTAACTCCATGAGGACAGATTTTTGTCTGTTCTGTTTGCTACTCTACCCCTAATTCCTAACATAAGTGGTTGCCAGATAGGAGATGTTCAACAAATATATAGTAGAAGTAATTAATGGAGTGATCAGGAAGAAGAAATCATCAATCAGGAGGCTAAGGCTAAGGCTAAGGAGAAAAACACAAAGAAAAGGAAAGCATTGGTAAGAACTCACAATCATGTGGAGGAGGGAGATGACCCACAGAGAGAGCTGTAGCTAAGGAGGAGGAGAAAGAGGGCAGGTGCTATTCCTACTTCCCCTACAGCCCAGTGGTTCAAGACTCTGAACTCTAAACTCCTTGAATAATTCCCAGCATTATCTGGGGTGATCATCTACATCTTATTCACGAAAATACCTATTATAGTCCCCATTGGCCAGCATGAGGGTGGACCTTCCTTTCTTTGGGAAACACTCCCTCCATCATCCTGTGTAGTTCTTGTGAGACTGTCAGTCAGAGTGTTCCACCAATCAGAGGAGCCATCAGTTCCTGACCAGAGATATGGGCCTGAGACTCACATATGAACAATGAGGACTCCACGTCCCTGTCCAAAGCACGTAGACCTCAAATTAGAAACAATCAGAGTCCTCTCAGAAGGCTTGTTATGTGGTACAGGAAGGGACAGGAAGAGGGGCTCCTCTTTTTTTGAACTGTGAGCTGCACTGATGAGGGCTCTAGGTCCCTAAGGACTCCCCCTCACCATGTGGAAAGTAAAGTCACACTTTGAGTTGGGAAGGGACACAGAAATAAGGGGTAGAGGGATGAGAGCTTTGGGGTTATCATCTGAGCCCCTGGAGCCAGCTAGGCCTGAAGAAAGATCACTTTTGGACTTCTAGGACATACATAAGCCAGTACGTTCTTTTTTTCACTTAAGCAAATGTATGGAATGTCTGTTAACTGCAAGCAAAACATTTCTTGCCTGACCAGGTAGTGGCATAGTGAATAGAATGTCGGACTGGGACATGGAGGACCCAGGTTCGAAACCCCAAGGTCGCCAGCTTGAGCACGGGCTCATCCGGCTTAAGCGCAGGGTCACTGGCTTGGAGCCCAAGGATGCTGGTTTGAGCCCAAGGTCGTTGGCTTGAGCAAGGGGTCACTTGCTCTGCTGTAGCCCCCGGGTCAAGGTACACGTGAGAAAGCAATCAATGAACAACTAAGGTGCCGCAGTGAAGAACTGATGCTTCTCATCTCTCTCCCTTCCTGTCTGTCTATCCCTATCTGTTCCTCTCTCAGTCTCTGCCATAAATAAATAAATAAATAAATAAATAAATAAATAAATAAATATGTATGTTTCTGACTTAAACATTTCTAGAAGGCATAAATGCCATGGAAAATTTTTGAGCAAGAGAGAACAGTGTAATAGAGTTGCATTTTGGAGGCGCTCTCTGTCCGTATGTGAGGAGTAGGGTACAAGAAGAGTGCAGGCAGGGAAGTCTGTTTGAGTGGTCCAGGCAAGAGATGATGGGGTCTCTACACTGAGGAGTGGCTCAGGAAGCACACTGACATGGAAACAAGACAAAGCTATACTTTTAAGTAAAAAAAGAAAAAAAAGTGCAGAATAGTGGATACATTGTTTAAGAAAGAAGGAAAACAAGAATTTTTTTTTTTTTTGTATTTTTCTGAAGCTGGAAACGGGGAGAGACAGTCAGACAGACTCCCGCATGCGCCCGACAGGGATCCACCCGGCACACCCACCAGGGGCGACGCTCTGCCCACCAGGGGGCGATGCTCTGCCCCTCCGGGGCGTCGCTCTGCTGTGAACAGAGCCACTCTAGCACCTGGGGCAGAGGCCAAGGAGCCATCCCCAGCGTCCGGGCCATCTTTGCTCCAATGGAGCCTTGGCTGCGGGAGGGGAAGAGAGAGACAGAGAGGAAGGAAGGGGGGTGGAGAAGCAAATGGGCGCTTCTCCTGTGTGCCCTGGCCGGGAATCAAACCCGGGTCCCCCGCACAACAGGCAACGCTCTACCGCTGAGCCAACCGGCCAGGGCCAAAAACAAGAATTTTATCACATTTGCTTACATATATGTAAACACTGAAAACATAAATGATAACCTAATGAAAATGGCTGTCTCTGAGAAGGGAAGAGTGTGGATGGAGACAGGGTAAGAGTGAGATTTCTGTGAATATACTTTTTAATGTAATTTTGAACTTGTTGAAAAATAAAATTTAAATTAAAAAGAAAAAGTAGAGAGACAAGGGACAACCTGGCCCTTGACCCATAAAACATAATTATTTAAAGAATAAACCAGGCCTTGGCCAGTGACTCAGTGGACAGAGTGTTGGCTCGGCATATAGACAGCCCAGATTCATTCCCAGTCAGGGAACACAGGAAAAGCAACCAACCGCTTCTCTCCCCTTCTCTCTCCTGCTTCTTTCCCTCTTCCCTTTCCACAGCCAGTGGTGGATTGGTTCAAGTGTGGTCCCAAGGTGCTGAGCCTAGCTCAGTTGGTCTCACTGTGTCAGCCTCAGGCACTAAAAATAGCTCAGTACTTGAGCATCAACCCCAGACAGGATTGCTGGATGGACACTAGTCAGGGCACATATGGGAGTCTGTCTCACTATCTCTTCCCTTCTCACTTAAAAAAAAATAAAACAAAATAAGGAATAAACCAAATTCTGGTTGTTATGTGTGGCTGAGAGAATGGCCATTGCATTTGGCGACTAGGGGATACCTGGTGACCTGAGAGTTAGGGTATTGGGATGGTAGGGCAGGTGGGGGTATCGGTGGAGACTAGGGGATACCAGGTGCTTTCTGAGGGAGGAGGGAGGGCTACTGGGAGTTGGAGGGGAGGGGTGGTTAAGACCCAAAGAAGGAAGGGGGCAAAGCATAAATAATTCTTTTGGAAGGTTTGGAAGAGAAAGGAACACGAAGAGGGCCATAAGATGATGTTGTCAGTGAGCTGAAGGGAAGAGTCTTTCAGGCTAAGGGCTATGGACAAGCCTGCGGGCTGAAAAAGAGAGTGGGAGGCAGCTGGCATGAAGAGAGGCCATTCAGAGATGGACGTGAGGGGCTTATGAAAGGAGGCTTGGAATAATATGGTGGAGGCATGGGGGTGACAGGTAGGGAAGAACCAGGGAATTCTTCTGGGGTGAGGAAAGTCACAAGGGGAAGGGGGCTGCTAGGGCTGCGCAGAGAGATGCAGGAGACACGGTTGCTGTCTGTTGAGGGTGGGAGGAGCAGGACTGGGTCTTGCCTAGAGGAAGATAGAGACTCTTGGAAGTATTTTCCTTGAGGATTCAGAAGGAAGACAGTGAAAGCAGAGGAGCTTGCTGCCTGGCAGCACATGGTGGAAGCCCCTTAGTTCCCCTTGCTCTGCCTGGCCCCATCTCTCAGGACGTAGCATCCTGGCCCCCCAAGGTTACACTGTTCTCCCCTCTCCCACCTCATACACATCCCTCTCCTCCATATGGCCACTCTACTTGATGAATCCCAGCAGCACCTCAGGCCCATTCTCATGGTCTGACCTTTGTGACTGTCCATCCCCAAGTGCCCAGGTGTGGCCTCAACTTCCTGTAAGAGAGGCCTGTAGAAGACCCAACCTCCCAAGGAACTCCCAGTCCCTGTATGCAACCTAGAGGCAGAACAGAAAGCATGTGTGTATGGAAGCATTTCCAAGCTAATAGCAAAAGGAACCCAGAAGTTGGCTTATATGGTCACTGTGTAACTTTCAACAAGCTCCCATCTTTCTCTGTCCCTTGGTTTCCTCATGTAAAACCAGACGGCCTCTAGGATTCCTGTCCCCTGACATTCTATTCTTCTTTGGTTGTATTCTGTTGGTGTTCAGAAAATCTCTTTGGCCAGGAGAAGCTCAAGAAAATTCTTTGGAGGTGGGGTGGGTACATTCAGATGGGAGAAGGAATGAGGGCTTTTTAAGCTAGAGAAGGAGGAGGCATGGATTTATGTACTTGTTGTCATCACTCCCATCTGGAAGTTATGGAGGTAGTACTGTCTTTTTTATCTTTCCCAGTGTCTGCCCAGAGGTTTCTAGAGGAAGGGGCTTTGAGCATTGAGACAGAATAGTGGGGACCATTGAGGGTGCTGGGTAGGGAACTAGGGGAGAGAGACAAAGGAAGCAGCTATTTGGGGCCAACTATATTTCCTGCCTCCACCGATACCCCCACCTGCCCTACCATCCCAATACCCTAATTAGCCAGTCCCTTAGGCCCCCGTTAGCAAGGCCGGCTGAGCGCCCAACTCCATAGGGACCAGCCCCCTTAGCCTCCAGACTAATCAGTCCTTCGCTCCTTGAGTACATGAGTATGCACACACACACACACACACACACACACACACACACACACAGCCTTATTCTTTCCCAGATCTCCAGGTCCCATTCCAGCCTTTAGAGAGTTAGTGTAGGGTGATTCCCCAGTGAAGACACCCTCATTTGAGATGATTGAAGAGTTGGGGAGAGGCCAAAGTTTGGTGGGTACTCTCCAATTTGGGGTTTTCTGTCAAACTTGTGGGATTGATGATGTGTAGCAAAGAATGAAGCCATGATTGGGGGCACTCTATGGCCTCATTAAGGCCTAAGACTGGTGCTTCTCAGCCCCCATCTATGGTCAGTATTTACCCCAACCCAGACCCCTCCCCCCTTCATCTCAGGCCCCCCATTCATCTCCCCACCTCCCAACCCCCCGACACCCGCACTGTCAGCCTAAACACATGATAAATTGCCCTGTCAACAGAATTCATTCAGGGACCAATTAATTCCACAGAAATGAACCAGGAGCCATCAGTTGCTGAAAAACTCAGAGTGCAGGGAGCGGAAGGAGGGGGTGCAGACAGGGGCGGGGGAGGGTGGGTGGCAGAGGAGGGGACAGGGAGGCTGGGGAAGTTAGTCTGACAGAAATTGGTCATTTAATGCTTAAGTGCACGCTAGACAGCCCTGTCATCGCCCACGGCCCCCGCGCGGGATTAATTATCGGAGGAGGAGAGGGCAGCCCAGTCCAGCCAAGCCGTCTGTCACCAACCAAGGCGAGAGTCACCCAGGACTTGGGCCACCCTGAGTCCACTTCCAAGTCTTTAGATGTCCTGTTCTCTCAGCTTCTGGGGCCCCCAGATCCCAATCTTAGGTTCAACTTCTTACCTTGAACCCTAACCCATATTTAGTCATGACCTTGCCATTAGCTACCTCAACCAGGAAGTCTTCTTCGACCACTTGACTGGGTTAGGACCCATAACTCCCTGTACTTTTCTCTCATTAACCTCAACCATCTTTGATGACTGTGTGCTTGTAGCCCAAAACATGACTGTCCCACCCATTGATTCTAACCTGAGGCAATGGCACCATCTTCCATTCAATGCTCAAGCTAGAATCTCACCAGCTGTCCTTAACTTCTCCCTCTCTTTCATCCCTCTCAACCAATCAGAATCCGAGTCCTATCAGCTCAATTTCCTATAAACATATTAGATCTGTGTCATTTGCTTCCAGCTTCCCCTGTATCACCCAAGTCTGGGCCACCAGCAGCTCTGCCTTCCTTCCTGATTTAAGCCCTGATTTGCAGTTAAAGTTATCTTTAAAAACACAAATAAGGCCCTGGCCGGTTGGCTCAGCGGTAGAGCGTCGGCCTGGCGTGCGGGGGACCCAGGTTCGATTCCCGGCCAGGGCACATAGGAGAAGCGCCCATTTGCTTCTCCACCCCTCCCTTCCTTCCTCTCTGTCTCTTTCTTCCCCTCCCGCAGCCAAGGCTCCATTGGAGCAAAGATGGCCCGGGTGCTGGGGATGGCTTCTTGGCCTCTGCCCCAGGCGCTGGGGTGGCTCTGGTTGCAGCAGAGCGACGCCCTGGAGGGACAGAGCATCGCCCCCTGGTGGGCAGAGCGTTGCCCCTGGTGGGCGTGCCGGGTGGATCCCGGTCGGGCGCATGCAGGAGTCTGTCTGACTGTCTCTCCCCGTTTCCAGCTTCAGAAAAATACAAAAAAAAATTAAATAAATAAATATATATATATATATATATATATATATATATATATATATATATATATATATATATAAAACACAAATAATATCCTGCTGTGCCTTCACATACACACAAAGTCCAGTTTAACACTCACTGGTGGACCACCATGAGCCTGCAGGGAATGGAGTCAAACTTTTAACTTGACTGAGAAAGCACAAAGTCCCACTTCTGCCAACAGCCCACCCTTGCATCAAGCATGCTTCCCCTGATGTCTCTGCTCTAGCCCCATTGACCTTACCTTTTGGCCTCTGCATACATGTTCTTTTATCAGCCTGAAAAACTCTTTCAGCCCTGGGTGGTCGGCTCAGTGGTAGAGCATTGATCCAGCATGTGGATGTTCCCAGTCCAATTATTAGTCAGGGGACACAGGAAAAGTGCCTATCTGCTTCTCCACCCCTCCTCCTCTCACTTCTCTCTCTCTCTCTCTCTCTTCCTCTCCAGCAGCCATGGCTTTATTGGAGTGAGTTGGCCTCAGGCACTGAGGATGACTCCATGGCCTCTGCCTCAGGTACTAAGAAGAGCTTGGTTGCTGAACAATGGAGCCACGTCCCAGATGGTTGGAGCATTGCCCCCTAGTGGGTTTGTCAGTGGATCTCAGTTGGGTGCATGCAAGGAACCTGTCTCTGCCTCCCCTCCTTTCCCTAAATTAAAAAAAAAGAGAAAATAAAAGGAAAGAAAACTCTTTATATCTTGTAACTACCCCCCATTCATTTGACTAACTCCCATTCATCCTTGAAATCTCAGATTAAATATCACTCCTCCAGGAAGCCTTTCCTAACCCCTTCAGGAGCTTTGCCACTCCTAAACTTCTTAATTCATCAATATTGTCACCCTACCTGTGCATTATCTGTCCTTCCACCAAAATGTTAAATTTCACAAGAATGGAGTCCATGTCTTTATCCTTAGACCCTAGCACTTAATGGATACCAGAAGATATTTGTTGAATAAATAAATGCATGACTAAAGGCCCAAATGAGAGAAGGGGAGATAGAGAGACAGACTCTCACATGTCCCCCAACCAGGATCCACCTGGTAACCCCCATCTGGGGCTGATGTTAGAACGAACCAAGCTATCCTCAGTGCCTAAGGCCCACACTCGAACCAACTGAGCCACTGGTTACAAGAGGGGAAGGGAGAGAGAAAGAGAAAGAGGGGAAGAGAAGCAGATGTTTGCTTTTCATGTGTGCTCTGACCTGGGATCAAACCCAGGACAACCGCACGCCAGGCAGACACTCTATCCACTTTTTCTTGCCTTTGATGACAGGGGACAGTTATTGACTGTTTCTAAAGATGACCAGATGCACTGTTTTGTTTGCAAAGTTAATTCTGGCTGCTAAACAGGGTGTCTGAAGGGAATGCTGAGGCAGGGTGACCATTAGAAAGCTGGTGCAGTTATGAGAAAGGGGGGGAAGAGAGAGAGAGAGAAAGAATGATTGCCTATGGAAAGAAGGTCTGTGATGGAGAAGTCTCACATGAGGGGCAAAAGAGAATGAGGTGAGCTGACTGGGCCCCTTTTCACAGCCCAAAAGGCCTTTTGGCAGTCTCACTGAGATGACATATCTGGACTTGGCTGCCAATTGGATCTGAAAGTGAGGTAGAGAGATAGATGACTGTCTCCAAGGTGTGCAGTCCAAGGGGCTGGGTGGCTGGTGGGGCCTTCAGCAGAGGTAAGAAGAAAGGCTGACTTGAGAGTAGAAACAATGAGCATGACTTTGTATACTGAGTACACATGGCTGAGTTGTACATGTTTGAGCATGATGTCCAGTTGACAGAATTACAGAGCAATAGCTCCGGATGTAGAATTGGGAGATACCTCCTTGCCCCCACTCTCCTGACCTCCAAACTTGCATGTAGTTAGAATAGGCCAATGTAATTTTGTGACAAAATGATAGTGTAATACTGAAACAAATGATCCTAAATAGTATAATGTAGTAAAGTGATAGTGTAGGGCTTGTAATGATAGTGTAATGATGCAATCCAGAAACAGGGTAACCATATGACAATTTTCTCATATGAAATGGAAATGATGGGTCAATGCACTGGGTAACAATATGGGGCTGTACTGTGATCATGAAATGATCATGTAAATAGTGACACTGTAACAAGGCAGACAATCTAGCAACCAAAGGACAACCTGACAGTGTAACCATGTTAACTAGGTAATGATGTACTGACATAATGATGCCATGACATAATGGCAGAGTGTGGCGATGATGTCATACAATAAGAGGCAAAAGAGGGAGCAGGTTGAGCCACAACGTAAACAAGTAACATTCCTAAACATAAATTTTATTTTAAGACCAATGTTAAGGTGAATAAAAATTTAGATAAAAAGCAACCATTTATCTAAAAAAAATGAAAAGAGAAATATGAGTACATATACTTATTTGTTTACATTTTATAAAATAGAAAGATAAACCAAAAGGTTTTTTTAAAAGTTCATCTCCTAAAGAAGGGAGAAACAAAATGGAGAGGACAGGGTAGAAGGTAGACATCACTGATTATATCTTATTTTGTAGATTTGACTTTAGAAACACGTACATATTTTATGCAGTAACACAACAAAATTAAGTAAATAAATAAGCAATCCTCCAAAAGGCAGAAGCAAAGTAAAATAAATAAACCTAACTATCCACTGAGTTAGAATCATAACCACACAGAATAAACTATTTCAAGTCATTTAAAACCTAGAAATTGACTATATGTATATTCCCTAGTGGGACATACACTGATAAAGCAAATAAATAATGATATAATGATATTGATGTTCTTGAAGTTTTTGGTGGAGAAAAAACAAACAAAACCAAATGGAAAATCAATAAAAGATGAGTAAAATCCCAGTAGTCCTAGATTTCAATTGGATGCATCAGTAATAACTCAATGTATTTTACCTTTTCAAAAACTATATTTCCTAGCTCTGCCCACTGAAAAAGACAAGAAACTAATCAACTCAGTAACAATAAGCACCTCTAGTTTCCAAATTGTGGTCTTTAAATACCACATTGCACTAAAAGGAACCAGGACTCTTTGGGGAAATTAAAGATAATTTTGGAAATCTTATCCAATAGAAAGCAAGAAAACTATTAAAGACTACTGCTAGTGTCAGGTCAAAAGGACTTAGGTGCCAATTAGAGACTGCCATTGACCAACGATGAGATCATTGTGCATCAGTGAGAATAATAACTACAATTGATTGAAACTCATCAAATATATTTAAATCCATGAATATATAATTACACTTAAAAGAAATATCTTATTGATCTTTGTAGGATGCTAGGAAACCAACTCATTATTAGGGAAATTGATAAAGAGAAAGAATCAAGCATTTCTATATAATATTTCTTCTAAGAACTGTATCTCAAGAAAATCAAACAGTGGGTGATATGAAGTTTCTCTTTATAAATGTCTTACAGCTAATAAATGAAGAAAAAATGAATAGAATTAGAATATCACTATGTTGCAACCTTTAATGGAATAATAGATCTAATCAATGATCAACAATGGCTGTTAATTTCACAAAAAGAGAAACAACAGAATATTATGTGCCTCTTGATGAAAATACAATACAAACACACATGCACAAAATCCTATTAGCTAATATTTCAAAAAAAATTACTGAATCTTTTCAAACCTCTAGGTGTAACTACCCTTTTACAAACAATACCATAAACAGAGGGACCACAGGATGACATTTTATTTAGGCTCTTTTTTGTATAATTTCCCCAAAGTGTGAGAATCTGTAGGACAAATAATCTTTCTTCTTCAATAAAGAAATTTCAGGGCAGAGGGGAATAGATAGACTAAAGGAAACTTAAGAGATATATAAACTAATTGCAATATATTAGAATTTTGCAAGTAATTAAAAAAAAGATAAAGATGCAGGAAGAAGAAGAGTAGCAGGAAGAGAAGTTATGAGGTAATCAATAAAATGCAAACACCGCACTAATTACACATTATAAAATTCTTAAGTGGGCTAGTGATATTATAATCACTTTTAAATCCCTTTTATTTTAGAATTATTTAATTGAAATATTTACAGCCTGACCAGGCATAGTGGATAGAATGTTGACCTGGGACACTGAGGACCCAGGTTCAAAACCCCAAGCATGCTGGCTTGAACCCAAAGGTCACTGGCTTGAAGCCTAAGGTCTCTGATCTGAACCCAGGGTTGCTGGTTTAAGCAAGGGGTCACTGGCTCAGCTGGAGCCTTCCGGTCAAGGAACATATAAAAAAGCAATCGATGAACAACTAAAGTATCGCAACCATGAGTAGATGCTTCTCATCTCACTCCCTTCATGTTTGTTTGTCCCTGTTTCTCCCTCTCTCTCTTTCACTTAAAAAAAAAAAGAAAAGAAAAAAAGAAATATTTACACATTAAATAATATAATGATATAATGTCTGGGATTTTTCTATGAAATAATATGGGGGCAGAGTAGTTGAATCAAGACTGGTTGTATGTTGATAATTCTTAAGCTGGATTCATTATACTATCTTCTCTACTTTAATACATGTTTTAAATTTTCAATATTCAAAAGTTTTAAATCATTGTTATATTAAATCAAATTAGTTAAATTTGTAGGTAGAGTAGTCATCTCCCCAGCCTGACTTTCAGAAAGCTGATAACTGTCTTCAATTGGTCAGCTGTCTAAGCTGGGGATTCTAAAGAAAATGACCAGCCTGAAAGAAAATAACTCCAGACTCTGGGAATCAGGGTCTCCCACAAAACATCTGGGTCAACAACAAAACATCTGGGTTTCCACCTTATTACTCTTCAGTGATGTCAACCAATCAACAGGGCTCAAACATGCAATATTTTACTGCCTTACTTTTGTGTATTGATGGACAATAAAAGATATTAATGGCTTAAAGCAGGGGTCGGGAACCTATGGCTCGTGAGCCAGATGTGGCTCTTTTGATGGCTGCATCTGGCTCGCAGACAAATCTTTAATAAAAAAATAATAACATTAAAAATATAAAACATTCTCATGTATTACAATCCTTTCATTTCCTACCGCTCATGTTCATGGTTGTGGGTGGCTGGAGCCAATCAAGCTGTCCTCCAGGACAACACCAAACTTTTATTGGATAATGCGTAAGGTACACGGGTCGTTGTATGGCTCTCACGGAATTACATTTTAAAATATGTGGCGTTCATGGCTCTCTCAGCCAAAAGGGTTCCCGACCCCTGGTTTAAAGTAAACCTCTAACATAAGAAGTAGAGACTAGAATTAGCTACCACAAGAAAATAAACTTGAAAAAAAAGACAAAGACAATTCAGGGAAGAGAAGAAAACTAAAAGCAAAACAAAATGAAAACTGTTTATAATTAATAACCTCAAAGAGTAAAAGAAACACACCCGTGAAATAAAACAGCATGTATTTTAAGGTACATTCAGAGAATAATACTTAAACCCCTGGAAATTAATATATATGTATATATGCATATGTGCCTGACCAGGCGGTTGCACAGTGGATAGAGCGTTGGACTGGGATGCAGAGGACCCAGGTTCAAGACCCCGAGGTCGCCAGCTCGAGCGTGAGCTCATCTGGTTTGAGCAAAGCTCACAAGCTTGGACCCAAGGTCGCTGGCTCAAGCAAGGGGTTACTCGGTCTGCTGTAGCCTCATGGTCAAGGCACATATGAGAAAGCAATCAATGAACAACTAAGGTTTCGTAATGTGCAAGGAAAAACTAATGATTGATGCTCCTTATCTCTCCGTTCCTGTCTGTCTGTCCCTGTCTATCCCTCTCTCTTACTCTCTGTCTCTGTAAAAAGATAAAAATTTTAAAAAAAAATTTTTTAAAGTCTTGAATTCTATAGCCAGCTAAAGTACTGATCAAGTCTGAGACTACAATAGTCTTGTTCATGCTTCCAAATCCCTCCAGATTCCCATGCATCCTTACTTTTAAAATTACTGAAGAATGTTCTCCATCAAAAGTGAATGAATAAGCCCTGGCCGGTTGGCTCAGCGGTAGAGCGTCAGCCTAGCGTGCGGAGGACCCGGGTTTGATTCCCGGCCAGGGTACACAGGAGAAGCGCCCATTTGCTTCTCCACCCCTCCGCCGCGCCTTCCTCTCTGTCTCTCTCTTCCCCTCCCGCAGCCGAGGCTCCATTGGAGCAAAGATGGCCCGGGCGCTGGGGATGGCTCTGTGGCCTCTGCCCCAGGCACTACAGTGGCTCTGGTCGCAACATGGCGATGCTCAGGATGGGCAGAGCGTCGCCCCATGGTGGGCGTGCTGGGTGGATCCCGGTCGGGCGCATGCGGGAGTCTGTCTGACTGTCTCTCCCTGTTTCCAGCTTCAGAAAAATGAAAAAAAAAAAAAAGTGAATGAATAAACCAAGAAAGAGGAATACTTGGGACCCAGTAAGCAAAAGATCTAATACAGGAGAGGGGTGAAGGGAATTCCCAAAATGATGGAGAAGGAAATTCCATGACAGTTGTGCAACATATCCATGGAGTAACCATTACAGATAGAAACAGAAACAAGTACATCACATACAGTTGTGTAGGTGGTTTTCTAACCAAAAGTGTTGAGCATGGAGACCACAAATGAGAGCTAAAATCCATCTTGAACTCTGCTTGCCAAGCCATGATCCTGATTAGGGGTTGCATCAAACATAGAGAGAAAAAAAAAACACTCACTAATTGATCTTCCCAAAGAGAGCATCTATTCTGTAATTTGTCATCCCAGGAAGCTCCTTTTGATAACCCATCTGTCCAGAGGGGGTACCTTTTTCAAAAACTTTACTCAGTGGGTAATTTGAGTTAGTGATGGTCCTGAGTGGAAAAAGAAAAATTGTAGATCTAAAAAGGATACCACCAGTAACAATAGATGACAAAATATGCTTGAAAAAAATAAAATGAGTTTCATATTTCTGTTGGAAATTTGAACATGAATTAGTAATAAGTAACTAGAAAACAGTGCAACTAAAATAAAACTGAGGCACTTATTAACCCCAGGAAAAACAAAAAGTTACACAAGAAATAATATGTGATGAAAGTTACAACATGACTCAGCTGTAAAAAGGAAAATTACACTTTGTTCTTTTTTGTTTTTCTTGCTGCTTGCTGTTTGGCCATGTGCTCCCTGTACCTCCTAGCTATGCCTCGCAAAACTGAAGAAATCAAGGACTTCCTGCTCACAGCCAGGAGAAATGACACCAGATCTGTTAAGATTAAGAAAAATAAGGACAATGTGAAGTGAAAAGTCCAGTGTAGCAGATAGATACCTTTCTACCTTGATCATCACAGATGAAGAGAAGGCAGAGAAACTGAAGCCGTTTCTGCTCCCAGGTTTGACAGTGAGGGAGCTGAAATGAACCAGACATTCTGATCTAAATGATATTGAAATGTTTAAAATGGCACTTTTATTTAAGTGAAAACAAAATATTGATTTTACTCCAAATTATGATATGAGTATATTGAGAGAATTGAGAAAGATAAAGTAAATATAAGTGTTAGTATAAGAGAGCCCCATCTTCATCTCCCATAATAGAAAGTCAATAGATAATTCCAAAAAATAAAAAGTCAAATATTAATATAAATGTAATATTTTCATAGAAATAAAGAGGTATCAGAAAATATAGTTAAACAGTTTAAAAATATTGTCTATGGGGAACTAATAGAAGATAACTATAACTTAAATAACTATTTTTAATAAAAAATTCAAGGATATTCAAAAATAGAGAAAGTAGTACAATAAACTCCCAGAACCTAATCACTAAGTTAGTCATTATCAGGATTTTGCTATACTTGCTTCATATAAGCATATTAGTTTGATTTTTAATTAAAATATTTAGAAATATATACAATAAATTAATAAGATGGCTAATTCTGAGGCACATGATGGTAATAGGGATGGGAAGAAGTAGGGAAAGGAAGAACTTCTTTTTCCTTTAAACAGTTTTATTTTTATCTTACAAATTCTTATGCCATGTACTATTCTAAACACTTTACACTCATTTAACCCTCAACAATTTCAGTAGATAGTAGTATTGTATCCATTTTACATAACAGACTTGGTTATCAGTTGAAGTTTTTCAATGAGCACATATTCTTTTTTACGTAACAATTTATTTTATTTTATTTTATTTTATTTTATTTTACTTTTTAGCTAGAGAGACAGATAGACAGACAGGGAGATGAGAAGCATCAACTCGTAGTTGTGTCACTTTAGCTGTTCATTGATTACTTTCTCATTTGTGCCTTGACTGGGTGTTCCAGCTGAGCCAGTGACCCCTTGCTAAAGCCAGTAACCTTGGGCTCAAGCCAGCAACCTTGGGCTTCAAGCTCAAGCCAGCAACCATGGGGTCATGTTTATAAGTCTGCACTCAAGCCAGTGACCTTGGGGTTTTGAACCTGGGTCCTCAGCATCTCAGGTGCATGCTCTATCCACTGCGCCACTGCATGATCAGGCTAAATAACAATTTTTAAAGCAGACAATGGGTCATAGAAATCTATTCCCTTTCTCCTATGAAAACCATTTGATCATTTGAATTACTTTCTTCTCTGGTGTAAAAAGTTCCAGTTCTCCCAGTGATGCCTCAAATGTAGAATTATTATACATTGCAGTTACTTCTCACAAATGTGTTCCTGTTTAGGTAATAAACTTTTTAGTGACTCTACTCTTAGGACTTGGTGTTTAGATCCTTTACCACTGGGGTTACCTTCCCTAGACATCACTCTTAGAAGGACTCTCAGCTCTGAACCTAGCAAAATATGGCCCCTAGTAAGACAATTGACCTTTCTTACTCCAAGCCTTCTGCATCTACTAAGGCAGCTTGGGAGCCAGGGAGTCATCATACTCCTGACAGTGCCACACAACTGATTCACAATGAATTGGCTGGCAGATAAAGTAGGTCTTTTTCAAGTGATTCATTCTTAAACTAAGGTTCCAGCCCCATATTGGCAACTCTGATCTTTTGTAACCTGCCTGCAGGACTCCACTCACACTGTCCTCCAAATGTCATTTGCTCATATATGATCATTGCTTCAGCCTGTCAAGATCGTTTCAAATCGCCCTGGCCAGTTGGCTCAGCGGTAGAGCGTCGGCCTAGCGTGCGGAGAACCTGGGTTCGATTCCTGGCCAGGGCACACAGGAGAAGTGCACATTTGCTTCTCCACACCCCCCCCCCGCCGCGCCTTCCTCTCTGTCTCTCTCTTCCCCTCCCGCAGCCGAGGCTCCATTGGAGCAAAGATGGCCCGGGCGCTGGGGATGGCTCTGTGGCCTCTCCCCCAGGCGCTAGAGTGGCTCTGGTCGCAACATGGCGACGCCCAGGATGGGCAGAGCATCGCCCCCTGGTGGGCAGAGCGCCTCCCCTGGTGGGAGTGCCGGGTGAATCCCGGTCGGGCACATGCGGGAGTCTGTCTGACTGTCTCTCCCTGTTTCCAGCTTCAGAAAAAGGAAAAAAAAAAAAGATTGTTTCAAATCTCGATTGTCATCCAAACTATTAGTGATCCCGTTCCTCTGCATCATCTGGAAGTATGATGAACTGGACACCTACATCTTCATCTGAGTCACTTATAAAAACATTGAATGATCAGGTCTGAGTCACAGGCTCAAAAGACCTCCCATTGGCAGGATGACATAAACCCTATCATCATCACATCCCTTTGGGTACAGTGATTCACCAGTTATGAATCCCCTGAGCAGGGCCATCATAAAGCCCGCATTTCTTCATTGTGTCCACAAGCATAATCTGACAGACTGCTTAATGCCCTGTTGAAAGCAAAAACAGTATTTTTAGCATTCCCCTATCTTTATCAACAAAAGAAGCAAGATATTCTCTCTTTCAGTGTGTGTTCTTACAGACCTCATGCTAGCTTCCACCAAAGGCAGACACATCCTCCTTGCTAAACATTGCCAGACCCCATATGAAATAATCATTTCTAGCCTGACCAGGCAGTGGTGCCGTGGATTGAGCATCGGACTGGGACACAGAGGACCCAGGTTCAAAACCCCAAGATTGCCGGCTTGAGCACGAACTCACCAGCTCGATTCAAAGGTCACTGGCTTGAACAAGGGGTCACTCACTCTGCTGTAGCCCCCCCAAGGCACATATGAGAAATCAATCAACGAACAACTAAGGTGCACAAAGAAGAATTGATGCTTCTCACCTCCCTTCCTGTCTGTCCCTCCTTACGTGTCCCTCTCTCTGTCTCTCTCACAAAAATTAAAAAAATAATCATTTCTAGAATTTTGCCAGGAATCAACATCAATCCTGACAATCACTAATTTCCAAATACATTGCCTACTCCTTGCTGAGTATACATACTACTTGTCCATTTCCATCCCACAGCACTCACGCCCATCCTCCACGGTTCTCCAAAGGTCACTGAAAGCAGATTCCTGATCACATACGATCTTGACAACTCTCTGAACCTGGACTTTTTATTATAACATTTTCTTACGGTTTCTGATTTGAAGTCATTCTCCTCAATATTCTGGAAAGAAAGGAAAGGAAAGGTAGCAGATCTTTTCTCTGTCTTTGGCTAATAACACAACATGACCTTGTACCCCAAAGGTTGCCCTGAGTATTAAACACACTTTATTTACTTACTTATTTATTTATTCATTCACTCACTCATCTATTTATCTATTCATTCATTCATGTTCAATCACACAAGTAATACATATTCATCAAAATGTAAATATTATGGATAAAGCTAAAGTTCTCATTGACCAGTTCTTCTAATTCTAGTCCATTCTTTATTGTTATTAGTTTGGTGTATATTCTTTTGTGCATTTGTACACCTATATGTACATTAAAAACACGCCTTGGTTTTTTGTTTAACTATGTTAGCATATCCGATAGAACATGTTCTCCCACTAACATTTTCCTGGCAGAACATCTCTAGGTTTTTAGTATCCAAACTTAATAGAACACACATACAGTGTGTCTATAAAGTCATGGTGCACTTTTGACCGGTCACAGGAAACAACAAAAGACGATAGGAATGTGAAATCTGCACCAAATAAAAGGAAAACCCTCCCAGTTTCTGTAGGATGATGTGGCAGAATGTGCTCATGTGCAGATGATGTAACACCGTGTATACAGCGGAGCAGCCCACGGTCATGCCTTTCAAGATGTGGATGGACGGTACAGAGGAAAGTTCAGTGTGTTCTGTGGCTCGCTAAATTCGAATCCGTGACCAAAGTGCAACGTGAATATTGGCGCGTTTATAACGAAGCGCCACCACATAGGAATAACATTACTCGGTGGGATAAGCAGTTGAAGGAAACCGGCAGTTTGGTGGAGAAACCCTGTTCTGGTAGGCCATCAGTTAGTGACAAGTCTGTAGAGGCTATACGGGATAGCTACCTAAGGAGCCCTAAAAAATCTGTGCATGAACCCACATCGAACTGCACTGAATAGGTAGGAAACTGGGAGAGTTTTCCTTTTATTTGGTACAGATTTCACATTTCTATCGTCTTTTGTTGCTTTTCTGTGACGGGTCAAAAGTGCACCATGACTTTACGGACACACTGTATTTCACAATAATGTCTTTCAGTTGTCATTTATGTAAGGAAAATACTACGTTTGCATCCCCAAGCTTAATATGGCATTCAAAACATAATAATGTACAGAAAAAATCCCAAGTTACAATTCATATAGAATTGGTAGGGTGTCAGAGTAATGTGTAGACATCTTGAAATGCATCACCAAAGGGGATATGAGTCTGGAATGTGGCTGATGTTCTGAGGCCTTATTATTGCTAATAAAGCAACCATTTTTACATACACTTCTTATTTTATAACCAGAAGGCAATTTTTGAGCATTTTATATCCTAACATAATAATTTGTTATTTATATATTGGCATTTTTTTAAGATTTAGTTACATTTTAGGAAATGTAACTAAATGTGTGGAAGGATTCAAGTTGACATACTCTATTAGCATTTTGCTATTTAAAATGATGGAAAACAGGCTCCCACTTAGTGTTTTCACCCAGAACGTTGATTTGAAGGAACAGAATTCTGACATTAAGAATGAAAATGCCTATCAGACGAAGGGATAAAAAAAATGTGTCATATACATATGATGGAATATTATTCAGTCACAAAAAAGAATAAAGTTTAGATACATGCTACAACATGGATGAATTTTGAAAGTATTGTGTTAAGTAAAAAAAAACAGACACAAAAAGACAAATTTTGTATGATTCCACGTATGAAATGTCTTATAAGCAAATTCATAGAGACACAAAGTAGATTATTTGTTACCAGGAACTTATGGGAGGGAGTATGGGAAGTTAATGCATAACAGATACAGAGTTTCTGTTTGGGATGATGATAATATTTTAGAAATAGTGGTGACAACTGCACAACATTGTGAATATAATTAATACCACCAAATTGTCCACTCTAATGTGGTTAAAATGGTAAAATTTTATTTTATGTATATAGTTACCACAATAAAAAAAATAAGAGATTTGCCTGACCTGTGGTGGTGCAGTGGATAGATCATCAAGCTAGAACGCTGAGGTCCCTAGTTCAAAACCTTGGGCTGGCTGAGTCAAGGTACAGATGAGAAGCAACCACTATGAGTTGATGCTTCCAGCTCCCCCTGCCTTTCTGTGTGTGTGTGTGTGTGTGTGCGCGCGCGCGCGCACACGCTTCTCCCTTCATCTCTTTCTAAAAGTCAATAAATAAATTTTTTAAAAAGAAGTAAGATGTCCACATATACACAAATGACAAAGGTTTTCTTCTGTTACTTGCTTTTCTCAGTCAACAGTATACATTGGAGAGCCTGTGTGAGTACATAGCAATGTCCCACTCGGATTGTTGCCAAGCCACTCTAACAATGATTTTCAACCTTTTTCATCTTTTTTTTTTTTTTTTGTATTTTCTGAAGCTGGAAACGGGGAGAGACAGTCAAACAGACTCCCGCATGCGCCCAACCGGGATCCACCCGGCACGCCCACCAGGGGCAACGCTCTGTCCACCAGGGGGCGATGCTCTGCCTCTCCGGGGCGTCGCTCTGCCGCGACCAGAGCCACTCTAGCGCCTGGGGCAGAGCCCAAGGAGCCATCCCCAGCGCCCGGGCCATCTTTGCTCCAATGGAGCCTTGGCTGCGGGAGGGGAAGAGAGAGACAGAGAGGAAGGGGGGTGGAGAAGCAAATGGGCGGTGCCCGGGCCGGGAATCGAACCCGGGTCCCCTGCACGCCAGGCTGACGCTCTACCGCTGAGCCAACCGGCCAGGGCCCAACCTTTTTCATCTTGTGGCACCCATAAACTAATTACTGAAATTCTGTGGCACAGCAGAAAGTATATTTTTTGCTAATTTGCCAAAAATGAATTATAATTTTGATTCACTCACGCTGGACAGCTATTGTTGTGCTGACTGTTGTCATTTTCTTATTTGACAATTTAAGGAAAAAGAGGCCAGTGCCTCTTTTTCCTTAAATTGATTTAAAAATTCTTTCAGCTCACCGTTGAAAATCGCTGCTCTACGGGATAGTTGAACATGAGCTTGTGGGCCATTGCCCTGCCAGGAGTCCTCATAACCTTCATGCTTTCAAAACTCTGACTTTTCAAATGCTTTTCACAGTGTGTTGCCAATCTGGTGTCCCTCTCCCTGGTCACTCTTTGTTCCTCCATGGTCTGTGCAAGACTTTGTCAATCTGGTCTCATTAGAGACCTTTCCAGGCAGTCACATTGGTGACTCTCCCTTGCCTCTTTTGGATATAGAGTTACATGCTCAGAGATGTTCCTTGCATTATTGTTTTTAAAAGCAGAAAGCAGGCCCTGGCCAGTTGGCTCAGCAGTAGAGCGTCGGCCTGGCGTGCAGGGGACCCAGGTTCGATTCCCGGCCAGGGCACATAGAAGAGGCGCCCATTTGCTTCTCCACCCCCACCCCCCTCCTTCCTCTCTGTCTCTCTCTTCCCCTCCCACAGTCGAGGCTCCATTGGAGCAAAGATGGCCCGGGCGCTGGGGATGGCTCCTTGGCCTCTGCCCCAGGCGCTAGAGTGGCTCTGGTCGCGGCAGAGCGACGCCCCCTGGTGGGCAGAGCATCGCCCCCTGGTGGGCAGAGCGTTGCCCCTGGTGGGCGTGCCGGGTGGATCCCGGTCAGGCGCATGCGGGAGTCTGTCTGACTGTCTCTCCCCATTTCCAGCTTTAGAAAAACACACACACACACACACACAAAAAAAAGCAGAAAGCATTCCAAGTGTCCATCATTAAGAGATTATTCAATAGTTATCCTTACAGTAGAATATTATGCAACCATTAACAATGCTGATATAGATTACAGAACTAATATATATTTGTTGACATGAAAAATTTCCCACTATTGTTAAGTAAAAAAAGTTTCAAAACAATCTGTACTATATAATGTAGTTTTTGTAAAAAGAAAAGTTGATTGTGTACGTAAAAATAAACTCTGGAAGGATATACACCAAAATGTGAACAGTGGTAATCTGGGTGATAAGATGACAGGTGATGCTTTATTTTACACATCTGAATTTTCCAGTTTTTCTTTCATTAACATTCATAATTCACTTAATGTGGGAAAAGAGCTTTTTATTTATTTATTTTTATTAAGTGAGAGGGAGGGAGGGAGACAAACTCCCACATGCGACCCAACCAGGATCCACCCAGCAAGACCCTTATAGGGCAATGCTCTGCTCATCTGGAGCCACTGCTTTTTCCTAGGCAACTGAGCTATTTTAGCACCTGTGGTGAGGCCATGGAGCCATCCTCAGCACCTGGGGCCAACTTACTCAAACCTTTCGAGCCATGGCTGCAGGAGGGGAAGAGAGAAAGAGAAGAGGGAGGGGTGGAGAAGCAGAAGCAGTTGGTCACTTCTTCTGTGTGCCCTGATCAGGACAAACCCAAGACTTCCACATGCTGGGCCAACACTCTACCACTGAGCCAACCAGCCAGGGCCAAGAGCTTTAAAAAAAAAAAAAAGTCGGGGTTGACAATCTGACTCCAGTAATTGTACTGAACTATCTTAGAGCACAAATAACATTCCTCACATGCTTTTCTCTTTCTCCCTGTGAGTTCTGTCTTCACTATAAGGAAGAGGGAGGGGAATGAAAAAGAGGGAGCTGTCACTAATAGACAGAGTGTCAAACCTTACCTAGGAGGCTTTGTCTCCATCATTGCGTTTAATCGTCACAAAAACTAAAAGGGGTAGATATTATTATGCCCATTTTACAGATGAGAAACTGAGGTTCTGAAATGATAAGTAATCACCTTCAATCATGCAGCTAATAAATTACTAAATCAAAATTCAAAGCTAAGTTTGCCTGACTCCAAACACACACTCACATGCCCACACATTATCTCTAAATGCACAAATCACCCAATCCTGGCCCAGCTACTATCCTTGTTTCTGTCAGAAGAGTCATTTATGTTCTCAAGGATGCTAAAATGAGTGAGCACTCGATGCTCAGACACAGAGGTAGGCACTGGAGAATCGGTGATGAACAGGATATGTGGTTCTTGCCCTTGCGAGTTTATATGCTAGCTGGAAAATAGGTTACTAAAGTGCATGGGCACTAAATAGAGAACATTTCTACAAAGTAATAATCATAATAGGTTCACCAAGAACCAGTAGTCAGGCCCTGGCTGGTTGGCTCAGTGGTAGAGCGTTGGCCTGGCATGCGGAAGTCCCGGGTTCGATTCCCGGCCAGGGCACACAGGAGAAGCACCCATCTGCTTCTCCACCTCTCCCCCTCTCCTTCCTCTCTATCTCTTCCCCTCCCGCAGCAGAGGTTCCATTGGAGCAAAAAGATGGCTGGGCGCTGGGGATGGCTCCTTGGCCTCTGCCCCAGGCGCTAGAGTGGCTCTGGTCGCAACAGAGGGACCCCCCCCCATGGGCAGAGCACCGCCCCCTGGTGGGCGTGCCAGGTGGATCCCGGTCGGGCGCATGCGGGAGTCTGTCTGACTGCTTCCACGTTTCCAGCTTCAGAAAAATGCAAAAAAAAAAGAACCAGTAGTCAAAGTGGAGAAAATAAAGAGAAAAGTATAAGCCTAAAAGGAAACTTCTAGAGCCGGGTCCCATGACTCCATTCTTGGCCTTTCCTGTTCCCCACTTTTGTTAATGACCTCCAGACTCCTCAAGTTATTAGAAGATATAACACATTGAATGGTGGAGGGAAAAATTAGACAGCTTAAAATAATGAGTCAAAATTAACATAATGTAATTTAAGGGATAAATGTAAAGTCCTAAGTTTGTGTCACAATTACAAGGCAATTGTCCCAGGGCACTGTGAGATGGTCCAGGTTCGTCCATGGCTCATGTAAGAAAAAGCAGGGAGTTTTTTTGCCCATGAGCTTACCGTGGGTCCAGAAAGCCAACCAACTACTAAGAAGCCAAGACACTGGGGTGGGCAACCCTACTGGAGTCCAGCAGGCAGTGGCTGGAAAGACACTCCCAGTGTCCTCAGGGCTGCTCTGAGAGGGCCCTCCACCCACCCAGCCGGGGCAGACTGCAGGCATCCAGACAGCTGCACTGCTGTTTCATCCCACAGGGATGACCACCTGCTCCTCCCCCTCATTTACAGAGTAGCCAACCGAGGTCCAAGTGGGTCAGCACGTCTGCAGCAGACCTAGGACAACTCTTGACTATTGTGAATAAGTGGATGAATGAACGAGTGAATGAATGATGCACATGGATGAGGATGAAGTACATGGAGGTGCAGCAGATGAGATTAAGAACATCCATTTCATGTTCTTTGAGGTACCGAAGAAGAATTAATCAAAGTGATGTTTTCCCATTGATTTATGCACTGATTCTTTATGCTGAGTACATGAGTACGTAGATGGATACCCACGCCACACCATGTCCCCAAAGGTTCTATGTAACCTCCCATATGCTTTTCTCCCTGCCCCAGGTTCAACTAGTGCTGATTCAACTCCCTGGTTTTCCCTTATTCAACTTCCTGAGTTTTCTTTGGTCTTTCCAAGGCCTCTCCTCCAAGAAGACCTCCTGAACTGAGTTGGCAGTGGTGCTGGCTTCCCACCTAGTCAAAGAGCCCTACCAGCTGCAGCAGCCCCTGCTCAAGCAATTATCCTAAAGCATACTAAGGGTGCAGGAGCTAAGAGAAAACCCCTTCCTGGTACCTTTGCTCCCTCTGTCTCTCCATATGCTTCTGTGCCCCTGGCCCCTCGTCTTCTCACCCTCATCAGGGCTCCATCCTCAGACCCATGTCCCTTGAACTCCAGACCCCCACTTCCCTTTACCTCCTCCTGTATCCTCCCCCTAAGATTCTCTGTCATTATCTCTGGAAAGTGAGGCTTGTGCATCATCATTAATGGGCTAAACAGCGGGGTCAGCGAGGCAGGTAGCAGTAAACACAGCAATTACGGCCGCGCCTCCATCCGAGCGCCTTCGCTCCCAATCCATCTCCCCTCATCACCGGGCGGTGCTGAGCCGGCCCTGCCTTCATTACATTAATCAGGTTAATTCCAAGTTAGAGTCCACATTCTAATCAAAAGGCAGTCAACAGGCGTGGGGTGCCAGGGGAGAGGGAAGAGCTGTCCTCCCAAGGAATGGGGGTTGACAGCAGGTCCAGGCCTGGACACCTGACAGCCTGGCCTACAGGGCCCCATCCCTTCCAGGTGCTGTCATTATTCTGTGTCTGGGCCTTGCTCCTGAGACTTTTTTGCATCCTGGATTCAACCCAGGGCGTAGTCTCTAGATATGTAGTTAGGGGCAAGGGAGAGTCTTTTCTTGTCTCTCTCAATAGACCAACCATGGCATCAGGGACTGTTGGCAAGGTTGCACCCTGACAACTCTAGGGAAGCACCATATTTGTATTGCAGTCTATGTGAATGATGTCCATTAGCTGTGCAACGTGCAGCACACACAACAACACAGAGCGGCCCTGCAGCCTACCTCCTTGAGAAACCAAGGGCCTAGAGATGGTGGGGACAGTCCACAGAGCCAACACTGGAACTCAAAGAGCTTGTAAAGGGGAAACAGAGATCAACAGACCCAGTCCCCACTGCCAGCAACAACTTCATCAGCCCCCAACATGCTGGCCTTTCCCCCGTGTTGTGTCCTCACGCCCTGCTAGGCAAACTCTCCTGCTCCCACAGCTTCAAATATTACCACGCTGATGAAGACCACCTTCGGAAACATCTTTCCCACCCTGGCTTTCTGCTCCACATGGGTAACTCCATATGGAAGTTTCTATAGCCACAAAGAACATGATTGAAAGCTCAGAAGCTTCTCTCTCAAATTTATTTCTATTCCCTTTCTGGCACAAGCTAGAAATTTTGGAAATCACTTGAGTGCCTTCTTTCTTGGACCATTTATTAGTCTTCCGTTGCTGCTGTAACAAATTAACCACAAACTTAGTAACTTAAAATAACGATTTTATTATTTTTCAGTTATGGAAGTCAGAAGTCTAAACTGAGTCTCACTGCATTCAAGTCAAGATGTGGGCAGGGTTGTGTTACTTCAGGAGGCTTAGGGAAGAATCTTTCCTTGCCTTTTCCAGCTTCTGGAGGCCACCTGCATTTCTTGGCTCATGGCCCCTTCTCCATCTTCAAAACCAGCAGCATGGCATCTTCAACTCTCTCTCTGACTCTAATCCCTGCCTCCTCTTTCACACATAAAGGCCTTTCACACATTGGGCCCACCCAAATAATCCAGGATAATCTGCTGGACCTTCTTAGTAACCTTAATTTCATCTGCAACCTTAATTCCCCCTTGCCACGTAACATGTCATATCCATAGGTTCTTGGGATTAAGATATGGGTTATTGAAGAGCCATTATTCTACCTACCACAAACCCCAAATGCCCTACTGATCTTCAAGTCCTGTTAAGTCTATGCCTCCAGAATGACCCTTCCTTCGGTCAGTTCTTACATTCTTCATCTTGGATTGCCTGGATGTTACAATCATCTTCTAACTGGTATCTCTACCTCCAACCTCACTCCCCTCCCTCTCCCAAGTGGCTGCCAGAATGCAACAGATGCCTTCATGGTGAGTAGCTTCTCCTCCTCTCAGCTCATTTCTGATTCCAGTGCAGCTAGCCTAGGAAAGGGGATGCAGTGGCCCTGAGGGCAACCGACAACCAATGGGGAACCCAGTCAGCAGATTAAGTGCCCAGCTTCCTGTCCTTTAGGGAGACAATTCCGAGATACATTCTCTCCATTATTCCTGAGACAGTCCCCAAGGACTGAGCACCAATTGCCCACAGTGACAAGCAGCCCGTTTCTGTTTCACTTTTCTCACTCCCCCACTGCTGCTCCCTGGGATCGTCTCCCAAATAAACAGCCTTCACCCTAGTTCTCTGGTCCCAAGCTCTGATTTGGAGGAAATCAAACTAAGATATAAAATGATCTCAAAAATGAAAATCTGAGCAAGTCATCTTCCTTATTAAAGATAGTCCATAGCTCCTGCCTTCAGATGAAAGTACTAACTATCAGGTTGATTTAAAATCCTCTATATCTCGACTCACTTCCCAATCTCATTGTCTTCTACATCCATCCATTCATGCTATACACCTGCCATGCCGGATTCCACCACGAACTTTCACATCCCTAAACCTTCAATCATTCAGAGAGCTTTGAGCTCTAAACCCAGGCCCCTGGACACTGCTGTATTAATGTTCCCATAGCAAACCTCAAATTCAACATGTCCAAAGCTGAACTCAACTTCTTAGCAATGTTCTCTTCTCTTTCCTCACTTTCAGTTTTCCTCTGTTCGGATTCTTCATCATCTTTCCCTGATTCTTTTTCTCCCTCCAGTTTCACATGCAGGCTTTCCTTTTGACCCTCTTCTTTTCTTGATCTCAACACTTTCCCTAGGTAGTCTCATTCATTGCTATGGCATTAGTTACTTTCTACACATACTAATTATTCTTTTCTTTTTGTCTCCCAGCCAGACCTCTCTGCCAAGCTCCAGACCCCATACCCAGCTGCCTGCTGAATACCTCAACCTGGAGGTCCCATCACAACTTAAACTATATGTTCAAGGCCATAAGCCCTCACCTTGCTCTTCTTCCAGTATCTCCCTTGATGGAGTTACCTACTACCTAGATCAGGGGTCCCCAAACTTTTTACACAGGGGGCCAGTTCACTGTCCCTCAGACCGTTGGAGGGCCGGACTATAAAAAAAACTATGAACAAATCCTTATGCACACTGCACATATCTTATTTTAAAGTAAAAAAATAAAACGGGAACAAATACAATATTTAAAATAAAGAACAAGTAAATTTAAATCAACAAACTGACCAGTATTTCAATGGGAACTATGCTTCTCTCACTGACCACCAATGAAAGAGGTGCCCCTTCCAGAAGTGCAGTGGGGGCCGGATAAATGGCCTCAGGGGGCCGCATGCGGCCCGCAGGCCGTAGTTTGGGGACCCCTGACCTAGATGGTCATAAACCTTCAATACTTTCTTCCTATTCCCCTCCCCAAAGTCTGCCCATTCTACCTAATCTGTTCTCTCTTTCCTCTTCCTTCAGACCTTCACACAACCCCTCCCCTGGATCTTGCAATGATTGTAACTGGTTTCCATGCCTCTGGCCTTGCCTTTGCTAATCCACCCTCCACACAGCAGTCAGAGAGGCCTCCCTAATGCACAAATCTTCCACAGTTACTTTCTTTTTTTTTTTTTTTTTCATTTTTCTGAAGCTGGAAACAGGGAGAGACAGTCAGACAGACTCCCGCATGCGCCCGACCGGGATCCACCCGGCACGCCCACCATGGGGCGAGGCTCTGCTCACCAGGGGGCGATGCTCTGCCCATCCTGGGCGTCGCCATGTTGCGACTAGAGCCACTCTAGCGCCTGAGGCAGAGGCCACAGAGCCATCCCCAGCGCCCGGGCCATCTTTGCTCCAATGGAGCCTCGGCTGCGGGAGGGGAAGAGAGAGACAGAGAGGAAAGTGCGGCGGAGGGGTGGAGAAGCAAATGGGTGCTTCTCCTGTGTGCCCTGGCCGGGAATCGAACCCGGGTCCTCCGCACGCTAGGCCGACGCTCTACCACTGAGCCAACCGGCCAGGGCGTTACTTTCTACTCAGTATCCAGGAGGAAAAGTCCACATGTCTTAGCATGTCCTAAAGTCCTTCCAGCTCTGGGTCTGCCCTTCTGGGTGGTCCAGCTTCCCTTATGCTGCACATACTGCACCCTCTGGCTGTACGGCCCTTTCTGTGCCACAACCTCACCAATCCCTTCTCTACTTGGAAACCTCTTATCTTTTAAGTCACCTCTTCTGGGAGGCCTTCCAGAACAGTGCTCCCGGAGCAATCCACGCAGCACAGTTCTGCGACATTTGTTTGCCAGTCTGTCTCTTCTATTAGACTACGAATCCTTGAGGACAGGGACCTCATCTTAGTCATCTTTGTCCCAAAGCACCATGTCTGCATCTTAGCAAGAGTCCATTTGGTGAACAAATGAACTAATAGATGTTCAGTTCCACACACAGACAAATTCTTACCTACATAATGACACACAGTAGTCAATATACACATGGTTACACAGGCAGACACAGTCATCCTCATTCACCCTGTTGTTTCCATGCACAGGAGGCTTCAAAAGTCAATCACACACCTCCACCATCACTTACCTACCACCCAATCCCAACATTCACCCACATACCCAGCTCTGCATCAAACAAGTCACTTACAGTCACACCCACGCAAACATGTATAGTTGCAAACACTCCCACACAGTCATGCACACAGATTCACACAGGCACACACACAGCTCCAAACACCTCGAGGGCACACTTCATCTCCAATTGTGAGCAAATGCTGTTGGTTTTCATTAATCTGCAGACTCTGTGTTTGCCAGTCTCTCTGGCTCCCCTCTTCCCTGCTCTCTCTCTTTCTGCTCGGAGGCAGGTGAGCGCATCAATTTTCTCCTCGTCTGTGGCAGTTAAATTAAATGGAATCGGCCTGATTGCTGAAAATCAAAGGGAAGGCTGATAAAGCAATTAAATCCCTCTAATTCCTCGTCCTGAAAGGTGCAGCGGCTCTGAAGCTAATTAACTTCATAATGAAAATCCTTCTTCACCCTTTTAGGCTTTTCTCCCTGGGTCTCCTCTCCTTCTCTCCTTCTGGGGAGAAGCTGGTGATTGAGGAAGAGCTGGATCAGCAGCATTAAAGTCAGAACTCTGAAGAAGTCTCAGGGGGCTCCTTCTGGTGCTCCCAAATCCAGCCCCCTCCTCCCTTCCCCATTCACTGGTCCATCTTCAATATCTAGACCCCTTTCTCACATACCCAGTTGCCTGCTTACCTCTCAACATTGCATTTCTAGTGTCCACCCCTCCCCCAAACACTCAGCACCATGCCGACACCATTCCAACCTCCAACACCTAACCCAACCCCCAACACCAGTCCTATCTCAAACACCCAGCCTACTTGAACAACTACCCCATTTCCAGCACCCACCCATTTCACCTTCAACACCCAACCCTACCGCAACACCTAGACTTACCTGCAAATCAGCACTCCCCAACCTCAGCTCTGTCTCTAATTCCAGCCCTGCCCCAACAATAGCCCCACTTCCAATACTCAGTCCTATGCCAAAAATTGTTCTCCCCCTACACACAACCATACCCTATCACCCTCCAGCTGTACTCTAATACCCAGCCCCATCTCCAGTTCCAGTCCTATCTCAACACCAACCAACCATCAATGCACAGCCTATTATTTTGAATACCTAGAATGTGCCCAAAACAATGCTCACCTCTGGGACTACTGAGGTGAACAAAAAAACAAGTCCTACCCTAAAGTATCTCCTTATCTAGAGGTACAGACAGATAAGCAAAAAACACAATCATCATATGAGCTAAGACCTTAAAGAGAAGCCCATGACAGAGGCTTCTAAGGAGCTCTGGGAGATAGAGAAGGCTACCAGATGGAAGACACTTGAGCTAGGTCATTGTGTTAGCTGGGCTAACTAGGTGAGAGAGGGAGATGGTGTTAGGAGAAAGAGCATGTGCAAGGCTTGGGGGTGGGGAAGAGCAATGGCTGATCAGGGATTGGGAATTTGGAAAGATAGTCACTGGGCATCTGATGAAGAGTTTGGGTAACTGGACAAGGGCCAGATCATGAATGGCTTTGAAGACCACAGCGAGGAGTCTTCATTTCTTTCTTTCTTTTTTTTTTTTTTTTTGTATTTTTCTGAAGCTGGAAACGGGGAGAGACAGTCAGACAGATTCCCGCATGTGCCTGACCGGGATCCACCCGGCACGCCCACCAGGGGCGACACTCTGCCCCCCAGGGGACGATGCTCTGTTGTGAGCAGAGCCACTCTAGTGCCTGGGGCAGAGGCCACAGAGCCATCCCCAGCGCCTGGGCCATCTTTGCTCCAATGGAGCCTCGGCTGTGGGAGGGGAAGAGAGAGACAGAGAGGAAGGAGAGGGGGAGGGGTAGGGAAGCAGATGGGCGCCTCTCCTGTGTGCCCTGGCCGGGAATCGAACCCGGGACTTCCACACACCAGGCCAACGCTCTACCACTGAGCCAACCGGCCAGGGCCTCTTCATTTCTTTCAAACGACATCAGAAGCTGAAGGAATAACCGGAGTCTTCTGGACTTGTCTTCCACGACCCCATGTGTGGAAGGAAGGCAGACTCAGGGAGCCTGACTGCCTCACACACATGAGTCTGTGGTCACCCTGGCAGGGAGCAGACCTGAAGAATGGAGACCACAAGAGACATCCAGTCAAACCTTATCTAAGAAGGTAACAGAGCAAATGTAATGCATGCCCTCCCATGATTTGAGAAAGAAAAGGAGCCCCAGTTGCATAGCTGTCTCTCTTCCAGCTCTGCAATGCTGGCACTCAGCACTATCTTCTGTTCTCCCTCTGGGAAGTTCATCCACTCTCGTGACTTCAGAGACCACCTTTCCATCGATGTCTGTGAGCCGCACCCGGGAAGGGCACAGCCTGTCTCGCGCACCGCTACATCTCAGTCCAATCTATCACAGATGCTCAACAAATATTTGTTGAGTAATACACAGAAATGAACAATGACCTCCAAATTTACAGCCAAGATCTTTATTCCACTTATACTCCATGTCAACTGAACATTCCTGTTTGGATATTTCCATCTCATGCTCAACATGTCCAAACCCAAATCTAGCCTTCTCCCCGCACCCTCCCCAGCCCCGCTCCTCTTCTGAGTTTCTCATCTTGGTATGTGGCACCACAAGCCGCCACATCAGTGACCAAGCCCAAGTCCTGGGCTTTGTTCTCAACTCCTCCGCCTCTGCCACCTTTACCCTACACCAGTTCAGTCCCCAGTTCTATTCACTCTGCCTTCCCGGTGGTTTCTTCTCTTTCTCCCATTGTAACACCTCTGTCAGCTACTCTCATTATCTCTCTCAGACTACTACACTGATTTCCTAACTGGTTTTCCTGCCTCCATTCTCAGCCACCTTCAATACATCCTCCAGAGCTATTGTTCTTAAATAGAAAATAGGATCACACCATACACTTGCTTATTGCCCTCCAGGATGGCTCCTCATTGCCTAAAAACAAGGGCCAAACCCCTCAACCAACCAAAGGACTCCCAGGCTTCAGCCACTGTAGACTTCTTACAGCTACCAAACATCCCAAATTCATGTTAGTTGCCTTGATTCCTGTCCCCACTCCTTCCTAGAATGCCCTTCTCCAGACTCCCTCCCCACCATACCATTCACTTAGTAAAACTCTCAAAATTTCCTGCAATTTTCTTTTCTTTCTTTTTTCTTTCTTTATTTTTATTTTTATTTTTGGTATTTTTTCTGAAGCTGGAAACGGGGAGAGACAGTCAGACAGACTCCTGCATGCGCCCGACCAGGATCCACCCGGCATGCCCACCAGGGGCGAAGCTCTGCCTACCAGGGGGCGATGCTCTGCCCCTCCGGGGCGTCGCTCTGCTGCAACCAGAGCCACTCTAGCACCTGGGGCAGAGCCCAAGGAGCCATCCCCAGCGCCCGGGCCATCTTTGCTCCAATAGAGCCTCGGCTGCGGGAGGGGAAGAGAGAGACAGAGAGGAAGGAGGGGGGCGGGGTAGAGAAGCAAATGGGCGCTTCTCCTATGTGCCCTGGCCGGGAATCGAACCCGGGTCCCCCACACACCAGGCCGACACTCTACCGCTGAGCCAGCCGGCCAGGGCCTCTTTTTTCTTTTTTATTCAGTGAGAGAAGGGAAGGCAAAGACAGACTCCTGCATGTGCTCCAACCAGGGTCCACCCAGAAAGCCCATTATGAGGGTGATGTTCTGCACATGTGGGGCATTGCTCTGTTGCTCAGCAACCAAGCTTTTCTTAGCGCCTGAGGCAGAGGCCACGGAACCGTCCTCAGTGCCTGGGGCCAACTTGCTCCAATCGAGCCATGGCTGCAGGAGGGGAAGAGAGAGAAAGAAGTGAGAGGGGCAGGAGTGGAGAAGCAGATGGGCGCTTCTCCTGTGTGCCCTGACTGGGAATCGAACCCAGGATATCCACACACCGGGGGCCAACGCTCTACCTCTGAGCCAACCAGCCAGTAGCCAGGGCCTACTTACTTTAGAGATGTTATTTTGTCCTGGCTTTCCTATGAGCTTCTTTGCGGGGGGGGGGGGGGAGGGCTTCTCAACATTCTGCATTGAGGAAGTAGTATTTTTATAAGTAGAAAAGAATGCAGCAGAGAACCCCCTTCTCTATAAAGCTTTTCCCCATGCCTACCTTAATCATTCAGCTCCTTTGGTCCTCACTGGGCTCCCTCTCCCACCCATCAGAACACCAACATCCTTAGCTGTTTGCACACTTTATAAAGCAGGGTCCATGAGCATCTTGCTCATATTGGTTAACACAATGTTTGGCAGATCAAATGTGCTTCATGATTGTTGAATGAATGAATGATCAAATGCCCTGAAAAGGAACGGAGGATTTGATCCAACCACCGCATTCTGTGGGGGGTAAAGGTGATAGGGGCATTTGATCTGGCAGACATGAAGAGCAGATAGCATGCCCACCCCTGCCTTAGGGCTTTGTCAGAGACCCAAGTACCCACCACTGCCACCAGCCAAGATGTCTGTCTCTTTGCCATGAAGTGGAAGAGTAGTAATAGAATCTTCCCAAATGGAGAGGACCACCCTAAAGACCTAGGCCCCAGCTCCAACCCAGACTTGATCTCCACCTTCATTTATTCTCAGAGATACGGTCAGAGGCACAAGGAGAGAAAAGCGGCGGGCAGAGAAGAGCAGGAAGGTTGAAGAAAGGCCGAGCCAGGAAGAGTGGCAGAGGTAAGGTGGTCCTCATGATGACGAAACGGGGAGGGGCAGAAAGGACACTAGCAGAGACACAGGCAAGGTAAATAGGCAGCTAGACCCCAAGCACAGCCCAGGAGCCTCCTCCAAGGCTGGAGTTGGGGGACAGAGCCTCCAAAATGGAGCATGTCCCCCACCCCAGTTGCTGCCCCCATTCTGGGCCAGCTCCCCGCCCCATTCTAAAGCCTGTGGGCGGCACCCAGCAGGGGGTAGATGAGGCTGCAACGTGAGTAATGGACTCCAATATGGGCCCAGATTCTCGGCGCTCGGGGGACTGGCGCAGCTCCGAGACCAGGAGGAGGAGTGGCCAGACTGGCCCTGGGAAGTGGGATATGTTCTTGGCTCTCTTCCCTGAACACCCAGCAAAGTGCAAGTAACCAACGACACGACACGGGGCAGCAGCCGGGAGACATGAGAGGGGGATTCGGGGCAGGGCGTGACTACTGTTTGCAGAGAGTGCAGGGCGGCCCTCTGAAGCGGTAGTCACAGCTGAGCGGGGAGACAGTGTGTGTGTTGGTAGCTCCCTGAAATTGCCCAGGGCACACGCACACACGTGCACACTCCTATCACTCCATAGCAGCATTCACACTCATAACAAACCACCGTTAGTTGGCTGGATGGACACAGACAGTAGCACTATTTGAGCACCTACTGTGTGTCTCCTCTGAACCATTCACACACTGTCACACCTCACACAACTCAACCACACAGCCCCACAGATCAATCTCACACACTTAGTCATCTTCCCCACACTCACGTGCCATCACATCCTCATCGTTCCACAAAACTTTTGTTCCATCACTCACTCTTCCACACGTGACAAGTCCCGGCCAGACATAAAATCTAATACACCCCACTCACAGTCGCAAGCAGCCACCAATATTTATTCACCCTCTCCCAGCTGCTCAAAGTGAAAGTCAGGCAATCTGCACATAGTTCATTACAAAAGAGATTGCACAGTCTCCCAGACACGCCACATGTATGCAGGAACAGGCAGGCACACATGCACACACATACGTGCACACATACAGATTACTCAGTTTTGCAAAAGTGTTGGGGAAAACACCAGAGATTAAGAACAGGGTGTCTCAGCCCTGGCTGGATAGCTCGGTTGGTTGGAGCATCATCCCGAAGTGCAGAGGTTGCCAGTTCGACCCCTGGTCAGGGCACAAACAGGAGCAGCTATATGTTCCTGTCTCTCTCTCTCTCTCTCTCCCTCTCACTAAAATGAATAAGTTTTAAAAATTTTTTAAAAAAGAACAGGGTGCCTGGGTCTTAGTCTTGAAGAGAGAAGACAACCTCAGGCTACTGGGCTCATGGAGGCAGATCTGTGGTCCTAAAGAGTCCAGTGAGGTCAGTCAAGGGGTCCAGGTCTCTTGGGGACAATCTGACCATCCATTGACTCAGACTCCGCCCACACGGTCTCCAGACATCCTCCTGCACCCTACCAGGGTCCAGTCCCCTTCAGTCACTACAGTCAGCTCCTCCCTGCCCCCCTCCTGTCAGTTCATTCTCTTTCCATCTGCATCCTTTCTCCTCCCCACTCCGACCCCCCCAGCCCCCACCCCCAGCCTCGGTGATAAAAGAGCCAGATTGGAGCGGGTGCCACACAGCTTCATTCCCCACCATATGGGCCCAAAAGCCAAATCGTCAGCTAAGCGATTAAATCAAGTATGTCGAACAAAATGTTATGAACTGACATTATGGGTATATAATTTTATGCCATTTGTTGCCATCTGTTTATCTAAACAGCCCCCATTCCACACAGACATACAGACTCACACCTTCCCTCCTACCCCCCCCAACAGTCAGGATCCCCCCACCTCCAGCCAGAGCCAAAGGTCGGGGACGAGAAGACGTGTACCTGGAAGATAGAGAACTAAAGGCTTCGGGGTTCTTGGGCATCAGAATGAATTGGGGGTCAGAGATCCCAGGGAGCTGAGGGATGGGAGAGCAGGGGTCAGGATGGCTAGGTGGCCTGGGAGGGGGCAAGGCCATTGGGAAGCAGGAAGTTAGGGAGTCAGGAGTTCTGGGCATAGAGAGTGTGGCTAGGGCCCCAGTGCAGGAGCCATGGACCAAGGCCAGGGGAGCCTCATTGGCAAGCGTCCAGCTTGGCACGTGGCACATGTGAGCAAGTGTGTGTGCAGGGGCAGGCATGAGAGTGGCAGCTGCACACTTCAGTGGCTGTGGAGCTTTTTCTCCCACTCCCCTATCTGCCCGGGGGGGCCTGAGGCTCCGAGAGCCTCACAAGGAAGCCTGGCTCCTCTTCGGACCACAGGCACAGGCCAGGGTGTCAGAGGCTCAGGTTGGCGTTACTCACATCTTTTTCTCAGCATAGGCCACAGGGCAGGTGTTCCCTCCAGCCCAGAGGTCGGGGAGCCCCCTCCTCATACCCCTCCAGATGCAAACAGCTTCCAAGTCTGGAATAGCCCCTCAATACAGGGCCTGTGGCTTCAGAGCTTCAGTCTGAGCTCCTAGTCACAGATGCTCAGCCCGCCTACCGTTCCTGCCTCCTGCTGCCTGGCCCCGACCTGTGTCTGTCTCTGTCTGTGGTCTCTCGGCCGGTCACTCCCTTGTCCACCACCCTGTCTGAATTCCACCTCTGCCATGGTGTCTCTCTCACCTCTACATTAGTTTTTGTCTCTCATCTCTCAGTCTCTTCTTTCTGCCTCTGGCTCTGTTTTAGCTTCTGAGGTGCAGGCCAGGACCTCCGGGATGTCCAGCCAGAGAAATGTGGCTCCGTGGAGGGGTCAAGACAGGGGTAAGGAGCTGGACAAGGACAGAGCAGAGCAAAACATTAGAGTCCTGTGGCGGCCAGTTAGGTAGTCCTGGGGCATTGAAAGCTATGGGGCCATTCGGGGAGCTGGAAAGAGAGTGGCCCGTGGGTCACAAAGTGTGCCAAAGGTGAGAGTAGCCTCAAGCCCCCGTGAGGCTAACCCAGAGATGCAAGAAGGAAGCGCTGCTGAAGGTGCGCTGGGCGGAGGTGGGGAGCCTTCCCAAGGCTTACTAAAACACGGCCCCAAACACACACTCAGACGCCCACAGGCACACTCATGCCTGCTCACACAGACACACATGGCCACCCACACACAAACTGGATCGCAGTGCCACCTCACAGAAGCACCTCAAAGTCACGCTCACGCATACCTTCACAATCAGGGTCATTGTTGCTAACAAAACTGCAGCTCCAAGCGCAGTGAGCCCCAATCTCGGGGGTCCCAATGCCCAGCCCCCTTCAGAGCCCCCCAGGCGTGTATGCATAAAGGGTACCCCAAGCCGAGGGTCACCTCCACTACCCCGCACAGCATCACGCAGCCACTCTCTGACTCCCTCCGGGTCTCTTTCCCTGCAGGAGATTGAGTGACACAGAGAAGGGCCAAGATGCACCATAGAAAGCCAACTGGGGGAGGAAGAAACAGCTAGAAAGACTGAAGAGGAGACGGTCTGAAACAGAGCCAGAAACTAAGAGGGAAGAAGACGAGAGCACAAGAGAGACAGAGACCCGGGTTGCAAGACAGAGAAAGAAAAAGACAAAGAAGAGAAAGAGACTTGAAGACTCATAGGGAGAGCCAGCTAGCCCGGAGAGCGAGGGGACGCCGCAGGCGGGCGGGCGGGAGGGGCGTCCAGGACGCGAGGGCCGGGGAGGCGCGGGCCGCAGCGGCTGAGGATGGAAAAGCTCATTTTGCTGGTAATTTACTCTCCTGCTTTTGGGCCGCTCCGCCTGCCGCTGCCGCCCGCCCGGGCTGCCTGTTCCAATATTAGATATAAACAAGTAAACTGTGTAATGGATCACATTAAGCAGGCCTTGCGTCTTGAGGCAGGATTTAATTTGCATGGCAGATTAGCTTGTCTTCCCAGCAAGGCACCCCGGGGCACCCCGAGCTGTAATAGGATCCCGCCTCTTAGAGCCCATTAAGGCAATTGAGAGCGCCTCCTAATCTCCCTCCCTGCCCTGCACCAGAATCCCCTCCTGCTGAACTGGGAGGGACTTGAGATGATGGGACCCCTGCTTCCAACCTCCACCTCAAGTCCACCTCACCTTTAAAGTGATGACCCCAAACCCCAAGGACTCCTTTACACCCCTTGCCTGGGCACCCAACCTCAGAAACTCCCTCCGTGTGCACCAACTCTGCTTGAGAGTCCCCAGCTGCCCTGAACCCACTTTCCCACATTTTCTCAAAGTCTCCCCAACTCCAGGCCAGTGCTCTGACCTCCAACTTTCTCTCGCTGCCAGGGATTCCCAAAACCTTCCACCAATCAGCGGGCTTCTTAGCTGAGGGCAGGCACTAGACCAGGGGTCCCCAAACTACGCCCGGCCCCGCGGGCCACATGCGGCCCCCTGAAGCCATTTATCCGGCCCCCGCTGCACTTCTGGAAGGGGCACCTCTTTCATTGGTGGTCAGTGAGAGGAGCATAGTTCCCATTGAAATACTGGTCAGTTTGTTGATTTAAATTTACTTGTTCTTTATTTTAAATATTGTATTTGTTCCCATTTTGGTTTTTTTACATTAAAATAAGGTATGTGCAGTGTGCATAGGAATTTGTTCATAGTTTTTTTTTATAGTCCGGCCCTCCAACGGTCTGAGGGACAGTGAACTGGCCCCTGTGTAAAAAGTTTGGGGACCCCTGCACTAGACTATGTTCTATCCTTTTCTTCAATTTGTCATTTAACATCTATTCATCCAGCTTCCTACATCCATAACAACATTGTCACCAGGATGGGAATCAGAGCAGGACTTAGAATCTGTGTGAAGATCGATGTGGAAGTCACAATTTGGTTTCAAACTGAGGCTAAGGTGAGTGGTTATAAAGACGCAAGCTGCATTCGTGGGGTGCTTTGAAGTTTATAACTGTTATACGTATTAAATCCTTAATCCACACAGGAACCCTTTTAAATAAGCCTCACTTTACAGATGAGGAAACTAAACCTCAAGACGAGAAATGACTTACCCGAGGTCAAATAACTACTCGGTGTCAGCTCAGAACTCAACCCCAGCCTTCTAACCCCCTGTGCAGCAGCCGTTCTGATATGACACACTGCTGGGGTCAGTGCCAGTGCCAAGAAAGGACAGGGCAGTCTTGGGCTTAAGGACCAGACCAAGGTCTGTATCAGGATTAAGACAGCCTTGGTATCCATCCTCTGCCCCAACACAGGGCCAGGGTGAATGAAGCCCACACCATGGCTCAGTTCCCCACGCATTTAACAGGAGGTGCTCCTGCAGTAGAGTTACTGAACGCACTTAAGAGGACAAAACATCCAAAGGCTAGTGGCATCCGAAACTAGAAAAATTAGGGATAGACACAGGGAAGGGTTTTAAGTCGGTGGGGCATCAAGCTGGATTCCCTTGGTGTTGGAGAAACCCTGAGCTGGGCCGTGCTGGTCTGGTGAGGGGGCTCTGGAGCCTGCTAGCAAGGAGAAGGGGCCCCGGGTGGGTGGGTATGGGGCCAGGCTGGTGGAGAAGGGTCAGTTCAGCCCTGCTTAGCTCACAAAGGGTCCTTGTTGTGGGTAATGGGACTCCCCTGGCAGCTTTATTTGCTGTCAGTGGCTTTTATTAAAGTCTCCAGTTTCAGACCCTCCAACCTCCAGCCATTGTGTGTGCTCCCCCAGGGCCCTGCCCCCAGCCCCTGGCTAGCTGACTCTGAAGGGTCCCCTTGCCTGTCTCCTGGGCCCCAGGCCCCCCAGCCACCAGCCTCCCACCTCCACCTCCCAGCGAGAGAGCAGAGAGTCTATGCGCTCAAGGGGGAATGTCTCGGCCTTGGCCCTCGGCACCCAAACAGACCCTTCCTAATCTCCTAGATGTTGTGACTGGTGCCGGGGTGGGGTGGGGCCGTGAGCCAGCCTGCGCAGAATTCATGCAGAGTGGCGCACACGTGTGTGCATGTATGTGCACCCATGTGTGTCCTTGAGGGGTGTGCACTCATCTGTTCCCTCAGTTCGTCTCTGCACACAGACGCACACAGACGCTATAGGAATATGTACTGTTTAGAGACTGAGATGGGGTAGGGGCTATATTTTGATTCCACAGCAGTTAAGACACCCGCAACCTCCACCAGGTACCCAGTCCCCGCTAGGGCGTGGGAGTGTGAGGAAACCTCTTCCAGCTCAGTCATCTGGGGTATGGGCTGCCCACTCCCTTCTCTCCTCCTGTGGGCAGGGCAGAGTATTGGCCAGCGGCAGAAAAGGGGCAGGGGGAGTTAGACCAAGCCTTGATCCTGGATAGGAAGGAGACCCTCAACTGCCCTGGACATCAGCACAGAATTTAACCTCACCAAATCCAAACTCAGAGCCAGACTCGTTGTTTTGTTTGTTTTGTTTTTGTCACCTAGAGCCCCAGCCCTCAACTCACAGCCCAGAACCCAAGCAGCTGAAGCTGCTCCTCACACACTTCCTTCCCAGAGAACACATCTGGGGTTGGGGCATGGACTCAAGCTGGACCCTTCAGCAGAAGTTTGAAGTGAAAATGGGTACTTGATCCCAGGAAATCCTTGCTGAGCTGGGAGAAACAGAAGAGAGACACAGAGGGAGACCAGAGGGCCTCAGTGGGCTAGAGAAGCCTCAGTCCCACACATGGGCTTCTGCCTATACCCCGCCCACCCCTTGTGCAGGAACAGGAAGAGGTGGTGAGTCCTGTCCATTGAGCATAGATCTGAGATTTGAGTTTGGCATAAGCTCATGGCCAGAAATTGTCCGTGTGCAATGGGCATGGACCATGGGGAGTCTGTGTGGATGTGTGGATGTTAGGGTTTGTATCAGCAATTTCAGAATTAAGCCAGGTATCAATTTCTGTGTATGTATGTGTCTTTTCTAGGGGCATCTGCTCTAGGGGAACAGCTCAGTGGGTTTATGTGAGAAAAAGATGTCTGTGTTTGAAGGCGACTTCATGAACTTGTTATGGGATGTTTGTCCTGTGTACGTTCGAGTGTATAAAAGAGAGGGAGATTTGGGGGGCCCACAGCCCTCCCCGGGGTCTTCTGAGCTCCTGCCTCAGCCTGTGCCAGGCCATTTGGGGAGCGCCCGTGCTTTATGGTGCGCGGGTGAAAAATGGAAATGCTAATAAGTAGTCGTTAAGTTGTCTTGCAAAAATGTTAAATGATAAATTGGGTAACGTTATTGTTGAAATGAAATATGTAAAATAAATGAGTTATTTATTTCTAATAAATATTTTGTTTATGATATATTTGTAAGGGTGTTAATTATTTTTCCCCTCAATCGGGGCAACATATAAATTCTAATAAAAGTGCAGGCCGTGGTGAAAGCAGCGGTACTGGTGCCGGTTCCTCTGGGCCGGGATGCTGTAGGACCTCGGTCCTTGATGGACGCTCCAGTCACCAGCGGTGGTTCCACTCACTGCTGTTGCAGGTTCCCCAGTGCGGCCTGTTTTCCTTCTTAGAAAAGAAAGAAAGAAAAAATAAGTCAAGGAGTAAAACAAATAGGCCAGAGTCTCCAAGATTAAATACCCCCAGGCCAGGTCTTGCTCCTTAGATAGCAGCACAGGCCTTGGGCATGCACGTCCCTGCTGGAATCAGTTTCAAGGAAGGAAATAAATACATAAGCAAACCAAGTGGGGAAGAAGTTTCCTGTCCCCCAGACCTGCTCGCAGCAATGAGCACTCACTCCAGACTAGGCAGTCTCAGTCATTCCTACTCTTCCCTGGTCCAGGTGGGGGATCTCTATGCCCCCATCTCCTGCTGTTCCCAATCCTATCTCACCAAAATGTCCTCCTTCCTGCAGTCATGGGAAGTCCCCCTTTCCCACCTCCCACCCCTTCCTACGCACACACGGACCTCCAGGACTGTCCGTGACCTTTCCAGGAAACCCTAGATTAGCCCCATCAGGATCCATCACACCAGAAGTGCAGCCAGGCCCTGGCCTGGTCCCTGAGGCTGAATCGGTGTGTGTGTGTGTGGGGGGGTACATTCCCCTTCAGAACAGGCTGCCTTCCCTCAGGGTATTATCTCCCCCTGGGTAATAAAACCGCTGAGGCAAGAAGGCTTGGTGGGCAAGGACAGGTGGCATAGGCACGGGATGCAGGGCCATTCTGTCCCTGCCGCGGGCACCCTCCACCTCGCCCAACTCCTGGGGCTAAACTGGGCTCCGAGTTCTCACCACAGAGCTCTAGGCTGACCTCCAACCAGAGGTCTCAAGCCCTTCCTTAGGTTCATAGTTAGCTGGGTGGGGCAGACCTGGGGTGGCTGTGACTCTTTAGTGTTGGGGTGGTGGAGCCAGGGCCTGAGATACTGCTTCCCAGGTTGGGGTTCCCCAGTGTCTGTCAGAAAGGAGAACTGTACCTCTTTCAACCACCTACCACTACCCTCAACTCCAAGTTAAGCCAATGGTTACTGCCCCTCAAAAAGTGGCCCTCTGCACAGGTGTGTGAATGCACACTAACGTGTGGGTAAAAGGAAGAAGCCAGGTTTACTGATGACAAGACCTTCAGTGTGAGACTAGGAGATAAGTAAATAATAGAGGAAACCAATGGAGACACACAACATACTCCACTCCTGCGCCCCCACCGACCCATCTGTGCAGATGCTGGACTGGCTTGCACCGTCACAGTGCTGTTATGCATGTCCAGGTGCAAAGCCCAGCCTCACACAATCACAGTCCCACTAATGCCTCACAACTACACTTTCAGGAGCGTCTGAGACAGGTCCATGGACTTAACAAAAAGGGACATGAAATCATCGCTTATCAGTTAGGTTCTAATTAGGTGCAGGGAGGGGGTATCAACACTGGATGGAGGGCGCCCCCTGCTGGGCAGACTAGCTATAACTACCTACCCCCAGGCCAGGCCACCAAGCCTGCCCTTAACTACAGCTAGTGCTCGACTTACAACCACAATTGGTTCCAACAGACCGGTCGTAACACGATTTGGTCGTAAATTGAGTAGGCTATATGTACAGTACTGTGAAATGATGTAATAAAAATCTTTAAGTCATATTTTATCATAATTTTCTTTCATTATTGTTATATATCATAATTTTCTTTGTTCATTTTATGCCATTTGTATCATCTCTACACCATTTTGTTTCTTATTTTTACATTCTTCAGGTTTAAGTAAAACACTGCATTACCAGTACAACTGGTTTAATATTTGCAAAACATACAAAATTACAAAATACAGATGCATACAAAAATATAACATACAGGTGTAAAAAATACCATAGGAAACATATTCCCAATTGCAAAACATATCAAAATATATAAACATGTATGAAACATTTTATTGGCCAGCACTGTCATACGCCCAGCTGGGCAATGCTTGCGCTGCCAGACGTGGAGCAGTCGTGGCTAGCGATTGTGGTCGTCAAGTCGAATGGTCGTAAATTGCATAGGTCGTAAGTCGATCAATACCTGTATACCCCCATCTCACCCTACCAAGATATCACATCCTTGCACTTATTCTCCTCCACACTCTGGATAAGCCCACAGCCGGGCTGTATAACTGGGTTCTTTTCAAAACATGTAAAATCTTTGATCATCATTTGTTTAAACTGTATAAATAATCCACCCGGTTTTAATAGGATTTTTCTATGAATCGGCAACAAAGCATGAAATGTGATATTTTCACCATGAGTGGTTGGGAAATTAGCCACCTCTGTCTGTGGCTCTCAGCTGGCTGGAGACCCCGGTTCTGTCTAGTCCCTCCCTCCCCTCCACCTCAGACCATCCTGGGCCCCATCAGTGTTGCCCGGCCAGCTCCCACCTTGCCTGGGGGATCTGTACGGCATTGCTCTGAGGAGCCTGCGCTGGTCACGTCCGGGTCTGAGAGGAAAGACCAGGCTTCCCTGGGTTCCGTTCCCCAGCCTCCCCACTGAGCTCAGAATCTTTCATTCCCTCAGTCCCCCTACTCCCTGTGGGCTTCAGTGCAGGTCAAGGTGGATTTCCAGAATGGGCAGAGGGCTTAGGGAGAGTTATTCGGGGCAGGGTGGTGGTGTGGGGCAGAGTGGGGTCGTTCGCCATTTCCCCCAGTCTCTCAGAAGTGTTTCCACACTTGCCTATTCCCCAGGCTAGTCCACATGTCTACACCCACTTGCTATTACACACCCACATGCTGTTACACACTCATGGAGGCAAGACCCATGCGCATACTCAAGGGGGCTGGGGGCTGTCTCCTGAGGTTGACAAGCTGCCCACCCAGTCTGGGAACAAAGATGCCAAGTCTGAGAGAAGAGTCACTGTTGGTGGCAAGGAAAGGTCAGAGGTGGAGGTCAGGGAGATAGGCTTCAGGGGAAACAGCCAGACAGAAATCGGAGCTGGAGGAATCAGAGATCGGTCCAGGACTGTGCAGTTACATGGGTGAGGCAGCGATGGCGGAGACTGCCCAGTCCTGCAAGAGAGGCTTTCAACAATCCCACTTCCAAATGACTCCTGCCGCTGGCCCCTGTTCCGCCAACAGCAGCCCCAAAGCAGCCCTCCTCTGCCTGGGGTGCCCTGTGGGGAAGAGCCAGCAGTCAACCCCGGTGACCACAGGCCTACAGAGCAGTTTGGCCTGAGCCATCAGGCCAGGCCCGGTGGGGCTCAGCCTCCGAGCTGGGCACGCGGTGGGGGAGGGGTGCTGGGTCCCCTCCTGCACTGCACCACAGTCCACATGCTCCAAGCTGAACGGGGCCCCTTCCTTTTGCCCCCTGCCCCTGGCCCGAGATGAATAAAACTCCAGGGGTGGGGGGAGCTATTCATGGAACCGGAGAATGTGTGAGCTGCCCAGGGGCCTCCTCTCATTAGGGGACCCCGTCAGGTGGTGCTCATTAACTTCAAGTTGTCTCTTGTTTTAAAACTCGGGTGAGGGGGGCAGGGTGGAGGGACACATTGTCTGGCTGCTGCCCCAAAGAGATTAGGCGCCCAGGGGGAGGGGGCAGGCAAAGGCCCTTTAATTAGTTACTTTCAAAGGTTCCCTGTCCCCTTTCTCTCGGGTCCCCCTCCTGCCCCCGGCTGGGCCCATCTTCGAGGCGGTGGGCGTTCTTTTCTGCTTGGCAGAGCCGCCTGGTCACTCAGCTTAAATCCGCAGGCTTTGTTCCCGCCTGGACAATGGGCCCAGCACATCAGGCCTCAGCCGCGGAAAGAGCAGAGCCTTCTCCTGCACGCCCGGAGCCCCGAACAGCAGCCCTTTCCAGGTTGAGAACACACACACATACACACACTCACCCCAACCTCAGGACCTAGCTTTCTAACAGGAAAAATGAGGGGCAAACCTCATGTCAGGGTCTCCTTCCCAAAGGAAGTTTCTGGGAGACAACCCGGAAGCTAGCTCAGGATGTGGTTTCCCTTCTATATAGCCAACAGAACATGGCGTCAGAGTCAGACAAATCTGGGTCCCAATCTGGGCTCTGCTACTCATTAGCAAGTGATTAGTCTCTCAAACCTCACTTTCCCATTTTAGAATGAAGGAAGTCATGCCAGCCTCTTGGGTTGTGCGGATTAAATTACTTAACTGTGTACACGTGTCTAGCACAGTGCCTGGCACACTAGAAGCTCTCAGTACTGCTCCTTGTAAGGTTGTTGCAGGGAGACCCTGACCTCACACCTTCTACCACTAAGTTGCAGAAGCATCTGACTCTTTTGCTTTGGGGGTGCTAGTGTCAGGGCTGGGGTATACTTAGCAGATCTTGGGGGGTGGTCTTGGGGGATGGGTTGAAAGGCTGAGTTGCAGGAAAAGGTGCTGATTTGCCTGGGTCAGCAGATTAATGGCACTAACGAAGTTTCCAAGAGTGTGGTGAGTCGGGGGGTCAGGGGCACCCATGTGGAAAGGCACATGACTGGGGATTGATCAGCCCGAAGATGGAACAGAGAAAGATTCCTGGGCAGCAGAGGTAGGAAATGCCAAAACCAATTACTCCCCAACCCCTCCGGCCTCCAGAGCCCTCTCCCAGGGAGGAGGGAAGGGGCTGGGACCTCCCCTGTTGGGTGTATGCACTCCGGTACACACATACACAGGCCGCTCACATGGGTAGATATGTGCACAGGGAAGGGCCTCCACCTGGGAGCAAGTACCCCGGATGTGATGACAGTTCTCGTGTTGGTCTGTGAGTTCCCCCTTGTCTACGGGTCATTTGACTTCTCACAGATGTTCCCTCATCCCACCTAATTGTACCACGTGGCCAGCACATGTGTCACCAGGAAATGTTGGGGGCCCAAGGGTGACAGCAGAAGTCAAGGGAATGCTGAAGACCCTTTTCATTCGATTTTGGCCTTGACTCCCACCCCCACAAATTTGCTAGTCAAAGCTTAATCCTAGTTTCCAGTCAAGGCAACCCTGGATTACCATTTAGATGGCTAATTCCCCATGCAGATAATTGACAATTTATCAGCCTCTGGTTAATGGGAGTGTACCCCACTTAGGGAAAACTCACCCTCTCGGAAGTAATCAATTATGCACAGGTTCCTTTTAATAGCCCCTGAAGTTTGTTGAATGAATAAGTGTGGCAGATTGGACAGCCCTCTCCAGCTTAAAGAATTCACAAAGGATATCAAAGAACTAGATCAAAGGGCAAGCAAACATCTTTTACGGGACCTAGAAAGCCCTTAGTTAAAAATCAACAGTTAAGAGGTGATTAGATGTAAGATAAGGGCCCTTCAAACTCCTAACACTAACCCAATAGTTGTCCACATTTGGGGTCTTTATGGGAGATGGCGGTGGGGGAGGGGAGAGCAGGAGGCACAGGGAGGCCTGGGTTTACCCTTGCCTATGGAGCGACAGCTCCCTTCCAAGCAGTGTGCCGTGTAGTGTTTGCACCTTCAGATTCAGGACAGAATTTGTGTTTCATGCCATATGTTGAGTGGTGTTATTACAGTTATTAACAATTATGTTTTATCATAAAAATCACTTTTCTTTTAAACACGTAAGTTAAAAAACCCTGCTGGTCTTAGTTAAGTTCTACTCAATCTATTCCTCTTGGAAGTTATTTCCAGTGTTATAATACAAGCCAACAGGCAAACGGGATGGGAGCCCCGGACATGCGCATGAGCCCCCAGGGAAGCCTAACCGCTTCACACTGGGCACAGCCACAGCCCTGCTGGGTCCACATGGTTGAAGGACTAGAGGGTCGCACCTCAAAGGTACTGCACAGAGTCAGTGTGCCCATCCCAGGCCCCAGGCCCGTGTCCTCCCCCAACCTTCAACCCAGTTGACCACCTCACCAACACTGTCACTGGGCTTTCTGGCTAAGGATGCCCCCCCCTTCTCCGCGCCCCCTCAGCCCCACCCTGTGCCCTTGCTGCAATGTCTACGAGGTAGACCGGCTCCTCTTGGGGCCTGCGAGCTTTTGTTAGCGTTATGTGAGCCGCTAGTGACAAGGGCCCTGAAACCCAACTCGACCAAACTCATAAAAGGGGTCACTGTCTCTTTAATTAAAGTTCCCTGTTTGGAGGTTAAAGACAAACCCGTTTGATGGTGCAGGTGTGTGTGGGGGTAGGGCGGGGGAAGAGGTGGAGGGGGCTGGAGGGAAATGGAATTCTATCCTTGGAGGGGGGCAGGGAGGGGCCTCGCCAGGGCCAGACTGGCTGACCATGGAAAGTCTGGTGGGGGGCCCTGAGGCCCCCAGTGCAGTGAGGGTCACCAGGGAGAAACTAGGCAGGAACAGAGAGGTCAGTGCAGCCAGCACTGTCCCGCCAGCACACCCCACACATACTGCCTGCCTCTGCTCCCCATCCCCAGTATGCCCACTTCCATTATCCCCACACCCCAAAAGTTCTCTGTGAAAAGCAGGCCCAGGGCCCAATCCCCTCTCCACATAGAAGCGACTTCATCACAGTTTAACATAAAAAGATCAGCTGGTATCGACCCGTAATTTGGACCTACGCCACACTATTGGCAGGAAGACAGAATAAGTTAGGGTGGCCATGTTTCAAAAATTCTCTGTGTGCACTCAATCACGGCCCAGGGAAGGCGGGCGGGTGCATAATAACCCAGCCGCGCTCTCCATTTCCCCTGTAGATCAATGCTAATACCAGGAGGCCCCGGAAGATGGATGGAACCGACAGGAACCTTGAAATTCCGACATGGGGGCTGGTGCCTCAACCGATAAAGGATTTCACTGCTGCTGGGGCGGGGACACAGAAATCCCAGGGGCCACAGGAGACAGTCTGGTGAGAGCAGGGAGGTAGGGAAGAGGGAGCAGCCTCTCTTTCACACACACATACTCATGTCTTCACTGACACCCACAGTCGCTCACGCAGCCACTGACTGATACACACTCCAGAGTCACTGACACGCACGCCATTGGCTGGCACACACCATCACTCACACACTATCCAGCCCGCAGCCCCAACATTTCCCCAAGAGGCCTTGATGCTGAGCGGCCATTCACATAGGTCCTAGCAGGCACACACACACACACACACACACAGGCACATGAGCTCAAACCTACACACCAGAATCGGGGCCTCTGACACAGACACTCACGTTGACATATTGAAATGCAAACATGCCCACCCACTGAAATGCACACATTGCCACAGTGAGGCATAAAGATATACACACACCCACACATCCCTGCCTTTCCTTCCTTCCTCTCCGTCCCGGCCCTTCTATTAGTTACCTTCTAATACTGTTCAGGGCCATGATGGCTGACGATCAGATGGGGTGCTTCCCAAGACCCAGTGGAAGTTAATCACTAAGCCTTGGAGACACACCCAGTCAGAAACCCACGCACATGCTGAGACAGAAGGCAGGAGAATGGGTTCCAGGGATAGCTCAATCACAGATTTGCTGTGTGGCTTTGGGCAAGCCACTTTCTGTCTCTGGGCCTCTATTTCTTCATCTATAAAACAAGAGGTTGAACTGGGAGATTTCTAAGGTTCTCTTCCAGATCTGAATTTCTCTGTCTATGGCACAAACAAATCCTTGCAAAGGCATGCGCGTGCACGCGCACGCGCGCGCACACACACACACACACACACACACACACGTAGCTCCAAGCAAGCATGTCCCAACCTTTGAGCATCTGGTGGCCTGAAGCCACCCCCATGCTGACATGCAGGACCTCACAGGCACACACTACTCTTTCCAGCAGGGGTGCCTGCACTGCAGCAGGGACAGCCGTTCTTCATCCTTCCCAGAGCTGGATGTAAGGGAGCTGCTGCTGAACCTACTTTTCTGGGAGTGAAGAACTGGGGACAAAGCAGAGAGATAGAGCATTACTGTGAGTTAGAGAAAGAAGGTGGAGTGGAGAGCAGGGATTGGGACTTGTGGAAAGGACAGAAAAAGACCACAAGGCTGACTGCCAAAATCTCGCCCCCTACCCACACCTTTTGCCCAGCTATCCGATTTCTTCCTTTTGAGGTCCCCACCAAGATAGGAGTCATTTCCATGGCCTCTCGCTGACATCTTGTGGCCATTTCTAGAATTGCAGGTATTCCAAGGAGGCTCTCAGTCCCTTGCAGAAAAGCAATACCTTACCTACAAGCCTGACTGTCCTGAACAGGAAAGTGGGTCTGATTCCTCAGAGTCCTATCCCATGCTCAGCAGCCAGGAGAAGCACAGGGGAATGATATGTACCTCGAGTAGGGACGAGGAGAAGAACAGAAGTCTACTTTGGGAAAAGTCTTCAGGGCCACTTGGTGACAAAAGGAAATGAAGAAAAATAATAGCTAAAGGGAGTCCAGTCTGTTAGAAATATAGTCGTCTTGCTGCAGCCCCAGCATGAGGCAGAAAAATATCATAACCCTGGCCCACAGGGCTGCAGTCTGAGGGAGGAGATGCAACCTTTCCCTGGGGGTCCCTCACCATGAAGAGACTCAGCCCCAACTTCATGGAAATACAGTCTGATGAGGAGCATGGGGCCCCCTCACAGAGAGCCTAAGTCTTGTAGGGAGCAGTAGGACATGGCTCTCTGCCTTAAGAGAGCCTCCAATCTTGAGAAAGGAAAAGTCTCGACCCCCATCAGGGACCCCAATCCTATCTGAATTGGGGGCGGTTGGAAGTCCCCAGCTATCTCAGCCTCCCATGCCAAGCCCTGATCGGAAAGTATAAAAGGAACATGGTTTCTGTGTCTGCATCAGCAGCCTGTGGATGGGGACACAGACCCTCCAGAGCCACCCCCATCCATTCTGAAGAGGTCTAGTGAGAGGTGAGGGAGGACCACACCTCCCAGGTCCTCCCGGAGGGAGCCATGACTGAAGTCCGGCCTGCCCTAGGACTCCCCTGGACCAGTTCCTCCTGCGGAGCCTCCTGCCACTTCTGGAGCCAGGTCTCAGGGACCTGGAAATGACAGGTTATTCTCACACAAGCAAGGCAGAGGCCGTGAGTGCCAGCCTGGCCTGGAGCTAAGGAACCCTGGAGGTGCTAGGCTGATGAGTTTGTTATAAATTAGAGACTCATTAAGAAAAGGTGAGAAGGGCTCAGTAACAGCTTTCAGGGCCCATCTTTTCGATTTCTTGTTCAGTTTGTTTATTGCGATTGTTCCTGTCTCATAAGCTTATTGCAAAACCAATAAAAATGATCTATTCCGAGAAGGGAGCTGCTCTTTTGACTGGTAAGTTGCCGCTTGGTCCTGGACCCCACCCCCTCCCCATGCTGCAGCCCCAGCCTGGTTGACCAGCTGTCTCCGCCGCGGGGTCAGCAGAGGGTGCCAGATTCCTGCTCACCAGAAACTATGTCCACCTGCCATGCAGCCACCCTGGGCTGGCCTCGGGCCTCCAACCTGGCCCCAGCCTCCCGATGACCGCTGTCCCCCAGCTCTCCAGCTCACCTCTGATGGACACACCAGGTCAGAACTGTGTACATATCAGAGCTCAGTTATGGGAGATGAGGAGGCCAGAATGGGGACTCAGAGACAGTCACTGGAGCCAGGAATTTTAGGTAAGATTTTGTCTGTTTTCTCTCTGTGCCTCAGTAAGGCCAAACCTTTAGCATGGTTCCTTAACTGGAGGTAACCCTAATGGCTGGTGGATGGGACAGAAGAAGCCCTGAAGAATCAGAAGTCCTGGCTTTGACCTTGGTGATAGGAAAGAGGCCCCAGGCTCTTGCACATCTAAGAATCTAGTCACAATTTAAGTCAAGAGTCCAGGAACCTCTCTCCTTATTGAATTGGCTCTCATTCCTACCCCTTTTCCACCAATGACATCAGTTCCATTTAGTGACTATACTATTTCTGAGATATCGTGGATTTCCTGATGTTTCTGGTGCTTGGTTTCAGAGTCTCTCAGACCATTATTGTGGGGAGTGCAGAGTTCAGGTGAGTCAGAGAAACCAATTCTTCACTGACCATATAGAACTCCAGAGTGTCGGAGCCAGAAGGGACTTCTGAGATCATTCTGTCCAACCCCTTCATGTCTTGGATACATAATAAGGGTCAGAACCTTGGCCAAAGTCCCACAGCTAATGAGCAGCAAAGCTGGGGCTGGAATCCAAAGTGACAGACCCTTGTACCATTGCTCTGTATCTTCCTTTGTTTATCCCGTCCCTGTCAGCGAGCTCGGCCTCATGCATGTGTCATTCCCATAGCCAGCACGGGTAACAGGTCTTCCTCTCCCTCCTGGCTCTCATCACAGGCACTTTTCTCTAAAGCAAACTTGGTTTCTTGCCTCAAGGCTTATGCACTGGCTCTGCCCAAGGGTCCAGAGGCGGGAAAGAACCTTGCACAGAATCCTTCGGTGTTTCTCTGTCATTTCAAAAAGATAGTATCAGTTATCCCTTCCTTCGTCTGTTTACTTTGAACAAGGAGGACTAACTAGAGGGAAGGTGGGTGGGAAAGAGCAGAAGTTTCCAGGAAGTAGAGCGTCTCAAGGACCTGGCACGTCTTCAGAGACAACCACATCGACAGTTTCTCCTTCTATTTGTTTATTTTAACAGACGCTCAGTATAGCTCTTCCTGTGTCAGGCACTGTTCTAAGAGCTTTATATATTAATTATTGATTTAATTTTATATTCATTTAATACCTACCATATGTTAATTTTTTGAATCCCTCAGTAACTCTCTAAGCCAGGTACTATCATTAGTCCCACTTTACAGAAGAAGAAACTAAGTCACAGAGGTAAGCAGCCTGCCTGAGGCCTCACATCGAGGATGTGGCAGCTTCACCATTCAAACCCAGGCAAAGCGGCTCTTGTCCACCAGGCATAGGCCTTCTCTTCAGAAGTCACAACACGGAGGCTGGCAGGATCCCTGGAACCTGAGGAGGAAGACACACAGAAAGATCCTTGGTGTCAAATGCAACATGTCAAGTTTATCTCTTGTTAACCAGCAGCCTGGCCACCTCTGCTTTCGCTTATTTGAAGGCCAATGTGTTACAGTTGGGGTGACCAAAGGAACCATAGGTAGTCTGGACCACAGGTAGTCTGGTCCTCCCTGACAAGTTCCGGTTCCCAGAGCCTTCTGCTGGGCTTCTGGCAGCCGGGGCTCGAGTGGGAACGCCGAGCGCCCACTCACTGCCCAGTTGCTCAAGGAGCCATGCTCCCTCCCATGCAGCGGCCTGTCCTGACATTTCTGAGAGGGCCTTTGATTAAAGAGACAAGTGACTTTGCCCATTCTATTGATCAGAATAAATTACTAGGAACTAATTTATAGGCCTCCTTACAGCCGATGACATGGTGGATTGTGCGCTATTGGTCAGTAAATTGGATTGTCAGGCTAGATTATTGGTTCGTATACAGTTATCTCTCATAGCAATATCAGGAGCCCAGGTAGAGGAGCGAAATCCTTTCTCAGCTGCCAGATGCCAGGATGTGAGGCCTGCTCAGGAATGGCGGGGTGGGGGAGGAGAGGGGAAGAGAGACGAGGCAAGGCCTCTGCGCAGGATGCTTATTAATTAGTGCAGCATCACAGCATTAAAAGAACATTAGTGTGGAATCGTCTGCAGAGTGATGGGGAAATGACATTGTGGGCCTCCTCCTGATTCTCCAGCTATGGCTCTGCTGGGTAGAGGCAGGGAGGGGGTTGATGAGGGGCTGGGGGATGGGAAAGATAAAAGGGTGGAGGGAGAAGGGGCTAAGGGGAGGGAAAGGGGAAGAAGAGGCCACATTTGCTGGGAGTTGCAAGCAGAGCAGGTCTGCTAAGTGCCAGCGTTGCCGGGCCCCACGCGGGGAAATGGAGCTGCCGTTCTGCTCCGTACATCACAGCCAACGATGAAAAGTTCTAGAGCTGGGATTTCTCAGGCAATTTGGCCAGTGATGCATGGGGCAGTAGATCCTCACGCACTCTTCCGTGCTTCTGCCAAGCCAGCAATAACAAAAACTTATTTTTTGCCAGGGAAACGGATATGAGTCAGGCAGCCCATCAGGAGTAAGGGGGGCTTCACCACGCCACTGCGATTTGTACCGCTCGGCTGTTTCCCTGAGCTCTAAAGACCTGCCAGGAGGTGACAAAGGCGAGACAATTTCAAGTTCACAGTCCTGTGTCCTCGAAGCATAACAGCAGCCATAGATGGGGACTTTCAGGGGCTGTGGGTTGCAAAGTCAGCGGTCTCTCCCACAGCCCACCGAGGAGGGGGAGTGGGGTGAGCAAGAGGAGAGGGGCAGAGAGGTGGAGCAGGGGGAAGCAGGCCACCTTGTCCCTCTCTGAATTCCCGGGAGCAATGCACCGCAGGCATGGCAGGGAGGGAGGGAGGCAAGGGAAGGCCGTGTTGGAGTGCCACGCTGGTTGTGGGGATGAGAGTGTAAACATCGCAAGTGAAAGCCCTGTGTGCCCTCCTGCACCACAAGCTTCCAGGTCTTTGCCACCGTGTAGAACCTGAGATCACCCAACCCCTGAAGGGAGGGTATGGAAAACCCACTAGGACTTTTTTTTTCCCTCTCACTGTTGAGGCGTGAGCCTCAAGGAGGCTTATGCTTTTTCTGAGGCATGATCAGGAACACAGATAGCCTGTTCTTTGGACTGCAGGCCTCAGGGGAAATGTTCCGGTGGAGCACTGAGCCCTTCTGACTCCAGCTATCTCTCATCTGACACTGCCCATAACCCTGCAAGTAAATGCCCACTGGGCTCTCTGGCAGGGACCCAGGCCCTCCGGCTTGCTTGAATTGCCACTGAGAACAACATCAAGGAAGTCTTTTCAATGTCACAAAGCCACTAAGGTCACCATGCAGCTTAGCAGACACGGGACATGCAGACTGGGGTCCTATGAAAAGGCTTAGCACTGTGGACTAAAAATATTCTGCACATACCAAAAGGGTAAGTAAATGTCAGAGGTTTAAAAGGTGAAAAGTCCCTTCCCTCAGCTTTACATACCCACCTCCTGGTCACTTTGCTTTTCAAAAGCTAAACTACAGTCTTTGGCCATTTATTTCATCCTGGTCACTCTCCTTTTCTGCCCTCCATTGGAAAGCATGAAATTAAAAAGGGGCAGACCCTTGAGACAGAGGAAAACAGGGCCGGGTCCAGATGCCCAAGCCCCTGGGCAGGGCCCCCTGTCTGGCACTGCTGTGCCCTGGCTTCCATTACAGCTATGCAGAAACGAGCACTCAAGCCCCCCCAGAGCACAGGAGCCTCCAAGATGGAAAAGTTTGCAAAGCTTGGAAAAAGAAAAGTGGACCTGCTAGTCAGTCTATAAATTAGAGACTCATTAAGAAGAAGCAAGAAGGGCTTTGGGGGCCTGTGTCTTTCGATTTCTTGTTAAGTTAGTTTATTGCTATTGTTTCTATTTCATACGTTTATTGCAAAACCAATGAAAATTATCTATTAAGAGCAGGAAACTCATCTTTTGACTTGTTGGTTGAGGTTTCTACAGAATAACCTTTAACTGGTCCAAGATGTCTGCAGGAGAGGAGCAGGTCCGTGTAGATGCCTCCAGAGGTCAGCCAAACAGAGGATAGGGGTACCCAGTTCTGCAGGGAGGGGGTGTGGTCACAAAAACAGGAACATCCTCTCTAGAACCTGTCGAGAACAAAGGTTCTGACCCAACCAGCAGGGAGCCTACTGTGTTTCATTCATCCCATATTTGAGACTTCCCACCAAAATATGCTGATATCTGACTTCTCTTAGAAAAAATGGGAATGTAGCGCTGGCCAGTAGGCTCAGTGGATAAAGCATTGGCCCAGCGTGCAGATATCCCGGGTTCGATCCCTGCTCAGGGCACACATGAAAAGCAAACATTTGCTTCTCTTCCCCCTCCCTCTCCCCTTTCTCTCCCACTTGTCCTTCTGCAGCCAGTGGCTCAACAGGTCCAAATGTCTGAGGATAGCTTGGCTGATTAGAGCATTGGCCCCAGACGGGGGTGCCGGGTAGATCCTGGTCAGGGTACATGTGAGAGGCTGTCTCTCCATCTCTCCTCCTTTCACTTAAAAAAAGAGAAGGAGCCTGACCAGGTGGTGGCGCAGTGGGTAGAGCATTGGACTGGGATGTGGAGGACCCAGGTTCAACACCCCGAGGTCGCCAACCTGAGCACGGGCTCATCTGGTTTGAGCAAGGCTCAGCAGCTTGAGCCCAAGGTTGCTGGCTCGAGCAAGGGATCACTTGGCCTGCTGTAGCCCCCCAGTCCAGGCACATATGAGAAAGCAATCAATGAACAACTAAGGTGCCTCAATGAAGAACTGATGCTTCTCATCTCTCTCCCTTCCTGTCTGTCTGTCCCTATCTGTCCCTCTCTCTGAATCTCTCTGTCTCTGCCACACACACACACACAGAGAGAGAGAGAGAGAGAGAGAGAGAGAGAGAGAGAGAGAGAGAGGAAAAATAGGAGGGTCATACTGAGCTTATTCTCACTTGGAAACAACCATTTTCAGATAGGAGACAGTGGCTTCTCTTCACAGGTCTCGCCCCCTCCTGTCCCCACGCTGCTCGGCCAGTTTGCTATATATTTACCTGCCTGGTGCCTGTCACTTTCTAAAGTTTGCAGTCCCTTCTTTAGTAGTGGCCTAGGTTGGGAGAGGAGACGGATCAACATTTCATACACGGGACTACTTCTGAAATAAAATTTTGTGAGAATGCTTCCAACTGAGAATGAGAAAATTTCTCTTCCAAGATCCCAGAAGGAAGGCCTGGGCCTCATCCCAGCTGGGTGGGAGGAAGCAAACGTTTGCTGCATGCCTCAGCACTCCTCTTCTACGTGCAGGATCCCTATCGCAGCGCCGACAGGGAAACTGAAGCTGGCAGATGTCAGTATGTGCCAGGGCAAAACAATAATATAACCCTCAGCCCCAGAATACCAGCCCTGGAAGAACAAGTAACCATCTCTCTAGTTTTAAAGAAAGAACAGAACAGAACGTCCAGTGTCATTTTCCCAGGCTTGAGAGGATGCCCATAGGGAAGATTCACAACCAATTGAGGGAAAATCCACCCAACTGTGACTTAAGTTAGAACTTGCCTCTAGAGTTACCAACACCCCTAAATCCAGTGAAAGGGAACCACCGGGTCTTTAATAATCACTCTGTCAGGTCACGAGATGGTGACTAATGGGCCTAGAGGACCAGACGGTGAAAAACACTCTAGGAAATAAATTTGGGTGATTAAATTTCAAGGCAGTTCATGGAACAGCAACCTGAGGCCTAAACTAAGCCATCAAGTTACCAAGAGAATCAAGATTTCAATTTAACCACCGCTGCTGAGGAACCAAGCCTGGGTCTGCAAAATACCAGCGGGTTAGGAGAAGGCACTCCCCAAAACACTTGACATGTGACTCTGACATCTTCCCAACTTCTTCCATTTCTTCCAAAAGGCCGGCGAGCAGTAAGTCAAGGAACTGACTACCTTTCCCTGGCGGTGACATAACTCTGAGTCTTTAAGTGACAACAATCATGGCTCATCCGAGAAAGGGAGGTGGAATGGGGAGGGAATTGAGTCAGGCACAGACTAGAATGCTGCACAAGTCTTTGACTCTCAGTTTCCTGAACTAACAGAAGAGACCCAAATTCTTCTAATTCTCTGCTATTTCAATTGAATGCCCTGTACCCTGATTGTATCTCATCCCCAAACAGTCCTGGTCTAGTGTCTGGGGGCATAATGCCACTCTAGCTGAATCACACACCCTAGGTGTGTAAAGCTTTGCAGGTGAACACATTCTGTGCTCTAAGGTAAGAGCCCTAGATCTGATTATTGTCAGATACTGTTATGCTCCCTGTTTATAGTCCCCAGGGTATCACTTTAACTTGTTTGTTTCTTTCTGAGCAAAGCAGGGGTAGGGAGTGTTGCAGCCAGGACAAGCCCCTGAGATCGAGGAGCTCAGGCAGGAAGAGGTTAGCGACTGCAGCTGCTCCCATCTCTCTCCCTCTCTCATTCTCCTCCTCTCTCGAGATTTCACCTCTCTCTGCCCTGGCTCCACCAGCTGTTTCCTGCAAATCCAGCTGAGACAGCTGCTGGCCCACCATGCTAAATTTCCAGGGGCCCTGGAACCCCTTGATTCTCTTGGCCCAAATGTGGGCAAATCTCAGGCGTCCAGACAAGGCTAAGATTGTTCAAAAAGCACTTCACTAGGAAACTGGGGGGAAAGCCAAAAAAGTAAATTACAAAAGCAGAGAAACAGACAGCTTATAGAGCACAGATTCCTTCTCCCAGAATGACTCAAGTCTACGAAATTTCAGGAAAGTGTGCTGCAAAAAAATAATTGAATAAGAGGAAGGGAGAGAAGAAGGGAGGGAAGGAAGAAAAGCTACAGCTTGTTGGATACCCACCCCTCCTTGCTCCTCACTCTCCCTCACTTCTTTAAGGCTTGGATACAAAACAAAGATGCTCACACTTTAGCCAGATTTAGAGGTTAACACCATCATCATGCCTGATCGAGCCTTAGTTGCTTTTAGAAACTGCCACCCAGGCCCTGTCTTGATCTGGCCCCCAGATCTGGGCTACGCTGCATGTCTGCTCTCTCCTTTCCAAGGGCAAGGATGGTACTCCCCTGTCACACTCTTACATAGGCTCCAGTCTGTCCCTACCAGAGAACTTAATGAATGCCCCCCTCTCCCTCTAGCTGCTTCCTACCTTTCTTTTAGATTTTTTTCTTTTTCTTTTTATTTATTCATTATAGAGAGAAGAGAGAGAGAGAGAGAGAGAGAGAAGGGGGGAGGAGCAGGAAGCATCAACTCCCATATGTGCCTTGACCAGGCAAGCCCAGGGTTTCGAACCGACAACCTCAGCGTTTCCAGGTTGACGCTTTATCCACTGCGCCACCACAGGTCAGGCTTCCTACCTTTCTTTAAAGTTAAAATCTTGGTCTCTTGGTCCGGTTAGGTACTCAGCTTCAGGTTGATAGCTGACTGAAAGGACAGTGGTGAAGCCACTATCCCAGGAGGCCTTCTCCTAACCCTGCTAATTCCCTGAGATGTTCTGTTCTACCCCATTCAGATGCCTACCCTGCTCAAGCGACCTGCCTGCATTCCATCACTACAGTGGCGTTAAGCACAAATGTTTATTCATTCCCAATAAGAATTTAGAAGCTATTCTTTCAGAGCACCTCCGGAAGAGGTGAGGCGCCTGTTGGATGACGCCTCTGATCTCCATCTCTAAATGTAGGATTAGCAGAGTTTCCCTTCCTTGTGTCCCACTACATATACCGAATTCCCATCTGACTAACTAATTCATCAGCATCTCAAGATCCTTTTTTTTTTTTTCTGAAGTTGGAAACAGGAGGCAGTCAGACCTACTCCCGCATGCGCCTGACCGGGATCCACCCAGCATGCCCACCAGGGGGCGATGCTCTGCCCATCTGGGGCGTTGCTCTGTTGCGACCAGAGCCATTCTAGCGCCTGAGGCAGAGGCCATGGAGCCATCCTCAGCGCGTGGGGCCAACTTTGCTCCAATGGAGCCTTGGCTGTGGGAGGGGAAGAAAGAGACAGAGAGGAAGGAGAGGAGGAGGGGTGGAGAAGCAGATGGGTGCCTCTCCTGTGTGCCCTGGCGGGGAATCAAACCCGGGACTCCTGCACACCAGGCCGATGCTCTACCACTGAGCCAACCTGCCAGGGCCTCAGGATCCATTATTAAGGTGATCAACTTTATTACAATGAAAAGGACAAAAATAAATTGAAGAAAACAGTATCGAAAATAAAAGAAACATTTTAGTCATTGCAACTATAATATGATAAATGCATAATAAAAATATTTGTAATATTTTATATTGTAATTATGTTTACATGCCTATTAATTTTTAATAATAATTGTAAGAAAAAGTACTCATTTAGTAAAACTAAATATCAAACAAAACCACTAATTTGGAATGATATTTGGGTGTATTTATCATTTTCTAATTAAAAAAACATCTGTTTTATGCAACTATTTAATCAAAATGTGTTACTAATAGATATGGTTTGAGGTTAGATTTCCACTTTAAAACTCAAATTTTGGGAAAATACTTGTAAATAAAATTATATGTATTTGGAAATTATTAAATAGATAATGTATTAATAAAATGTGAATTGTGCTTACCTATGGTTGAATATTCACTGAGAAAGAAATAACCGTGAGTCTACAATGTCATATGTGCCGTGTCGTGTTTCAGTAAGAAGTACACAAAGCCATTTGTGCACTCGGTATATCATGCACTCTCTCAAGGTCTCCCAAGCAGAGCGCATGCGTCTCATAATCACATCTGGCCGCACTGTACTGATCCTTGATGAATCGTCATGTCAAATACAAATACGTCACATCACACTCAGTGGATCAACTCTGCATGGATCGAATATGGGCATTTATAGATTAGTCTTCCAATATCAAAAAGGAGGACATGTAGGAGGACACTTTTCCAGGGAGGACAGAACTTACAAAAGAAAGACTATCCTTCCTAAAGGTGGACAATTGGTCACCTTACCATTATCCAATTCATCCCCAACTGAACTTGTCATCTTCGGAGGACCTGACTGCCAGGTGGTTAGGATATATTAGTCCAACCATAGGCTTTGAGTTCAAACCCTGGTCTGTCACCTGTTAGCTGGATGTGAATGAACTCAGTTATTTAACCTGAACTGCTGTCTTTCTGTGAAATGGGAATGAGCGTTTGTAGCTCCCTTTCATGGCTGATGTTAGCAGTTACATCCGCCTGACCCGTGGTGGTGCAGTGGATCCAGCGTCAACCTGGAATGCTGAGGTCGCCAGTTCAAAACCCTGGGCTTGCCCAGTCAAAGCGCATATGGGAGTTGATGCTTCCTGCTTCTCCCCTCATTCCTTCTCTCTCTCTATCTCTCTCTCTGTCTCTCTTCTCTAAAATGAAAAAATTAATTTTTAAAAATTTTAATTACATCCATAAATCATCTACCATTTTGCCTAGCATATAGTAAGCATGTTAAAATAAATATAAACATAGATAAACATATATAGATATACTACCTTTCCAATGCAAACTGGTGCTTCATACCAACTTTCCAAATCCTCAATGTGGCTATCATTTCCAGAAAAGTCTGACTCTTCAGAGAGACGGTGATGCCTGAGGAGTATCCTAAATCCATGCGACAGACTTCTCATTACAAATTAATAAATTCACACTCTGGTTTTAGGCATCACCTAATTAAATATGCTTTTGCAACCAGAACAAGGATCTGTTTCCAGTTGCACACAAAATGAGTTTTCTGAGCCTACAGACTGAGGGTCAGACCTTGCACCAGAGAAAAGTCTCCAAGTTAATGGCTGTACGCTGAGAAAGCTCCAAGCAGATAGCCTGCTCACTCCCACCCCCTCTTCCTGCAACTGGTCACCTCCATATTTGACACTCCTGGCGTGGCTGCCTCTTCTGTTTGGAATGTTCTATGCTGGGCACAGGGGTTCCCATGTGGTAGCCATTAGGGACGACTTGTTTTGTCAGTGGGTGGGTGCGTGGGTGGGTAGGTCAGTGGTCGAGTGGGTCACGGGAAATTTGTTCCTCGTTTTCAGACGGGGAAGCTGCAGTGGTGGCCTAGCAACAGGGGAATCTGCCTAGCAACAGGGGTGGGAGGCGGGGCCTGCTGTAATCTGTAGAACTGCGGGCCGAAGGAAATACATTTGGAAAGGAGACCTTTCTGGATCTTGTCAAAATGAGGTCTCAGGCCAAAAAGAGAGAGGAGAAAGCAGACCCATAGAGACCAGGGAGAAGAATGGGAGGCAGGGCAGGAATTGTCTATTTGGGAACGTTACACAGCCAAACTGGAAAAAGCCGTGAGCCTTTCCCCAAGTGTGCTGAAGCAAAGAGGAGTCCCCATCTCCACCCCCTCCAGCCCAACCACGACCGGCTGATGCCCCAGAGTGGACAAATTTGAAGAGTACATCACCTTTTCTGCACTCTCATTTGCAAAAGTACAACGGGATACACTTTCATATGTGCTATCAAGTCTGGAATTTGCTCGATTTAGAAAGCTACAACACCCCCCCCCCCCCTCGAAAGTATAAAGACCTGTATTCACTTAAAATCAGTCCAGAGGCAGATTAAGCAACTAACTTTCCAATCCAGTCGTTCTAGGGCAAGAAATCGTTAAGAACTCCGGACGGTCTGGCTTGAATCACTTCCCTCCTTCTCTCCTTTCCACCCATCACAGGACAGGGGCTTGGCCATCCCCTCCTGTGAACTTTCAAGACCCTCCCCTGAAGAGAAGAAAAATTGTCATCAGCCTTTGACCTGATTAATAATTAAAACTGCTGAGTCTGAGCTGCCCGGAACAGCAAGGTGCTCCAAACTTCCAGCAAACTTTAACAAATAACCAGCCCACTCAGGGGAGAGAGGAAGCTTTTTTCACTAGACAAACTGACAATTAGCCGCTATTCAAATCCCCCTCTAGTCTTAGCGTATTGGTTCTCCTTTGAAAGTTGCTCGGCATGGGGTAGAATTTTTGGCCTTGAGTTTAGAACTACTGTGCATAAAATCAAAGCAAGGAAGCCAGCAGTTGAGAGAATAGAGGCTGTTTGGGGATTAGTGATTTCGGAGTTAAGATTTCTAATAACTTGGTGAGTGGTGGGTTAGGAATGTCCGCCAGGAGCATCAGGCAGTCAACACCGTGGGATATGTCCTCACATTGAACTGGAAAGCAGTGAGTCACTGCCCTAGAGGGCGGAAATACAAAATGGCACGAAATAACTGCAACTCAGCAGCGCTGCATGGTAATCTGCCTTTTGTAACCTCTGCAGGCTGCATCCCGTGCTGACAGTCTTGGGGTGACATGTGAAACCCCAAGTTTGGCTCAAAGTTTTCTCCCCAAAGAGCCACAAATATAGGCGTGCCCCCCCCCCCCACGTTAAGGAACCATTTATGGAGAACAAAGAGAGAAGAGTGGGTGAGATGGGAGAGGGGAGAGGGAGGGGGCAGGCATTCAAACTGCTCATTTTCCCCTAGGAAGCAGAAGGCCCAGCCACTACGGTGAGTGAGCAAAGCGAATTGGTAATGGGCGATCCAGATTGCATCGCAGAGCCTTGCTTGCTTTCCAGGCACTTACTGAACTTTACAACTCTTTTGGGGGTAAGGCACAAAAACCCAGGGTTTCTTATTGACCTGTGGGGGAGAGGGAGTTTGAGCTGACTGGTCCATGTCTGCTGCTTTTCCACAATACTGTACTGTATTCCATCAAGAGATTTTTTTAAATGTATTTCTAAAAAAGAAGGGAAGGAACTGGAAAATCATGACGTGAACAGCAGCTGCAGGCACTTCAAGATTGCAATAGCCCAGCCTAGAAAGCACTAGAAAATTCGGTTTTTCAGACATGGAGAAGGCAGAAGACAGAGGCGGACAGATGGCTGCTCATCCTAGACACCCCAAAGGGGAGGAGGGCAGTTCTGTCAGAATGAATTTCCCTTTTATTCTTTTTTGTTTTAATTGAAGAGTCACTTACAAACAGCCTGACCAGGCAGTGGCGCAGTGGATAGAGCGTCGGACTGGGATGCAGAGGACCCAGGTTCGAGACCCCAAGGTTGCCAGCTTCAGCGCGAGCTCATCTGGTTTGAGCAAAAGCCTACCAGCTTGAACCAAAGGTCACTGGGTCCAACAAGGGGTTACTCGGTCTGCTGAAGGCCCGTGGTCAAGGCACATATGAGAAAGCAATCAATGAACAACTAAGGTGTTGCAGCGCGCAATGGAAAACTAATGATTGATGCTTCTCATCTCTCTCCGTTCCTGTCTGTCTGTCCCTGTCTATCCCTCTCTCTGACTCACTCTCTCTCTGTAAAATAAATAAATAAATAAATAAGAATTAAAAAAAAAAAAGAGTCACAAACAGTGAGGTAGGTGGTCCCTAATGTATGGCTTGATGGATACACACACACACACACATTTGTGTAATAACTAGCCAGATCAAATGTAAAGTATGACCAGCACCCTAGAAGTTTCCCTTGTGTCCCTTGTAGCCAATATGTATCCACCCCCAAAAGTTGCCACTACTCTACTCTACCTCTAGGTGAGGTTTACCTATTTTGGAACTTCATATAAATGGGATCATGAAGCATGTACTCTTTTGTGTCAACCTTCTTATGCTCAACATAGTATCTGTGAGATTCATTTATGTTGTTATGGGTGTCAACAGTTCATTTTTTTTCATTGTTGACAAGTATATCATTGTATAAATATACCATAATCCATTCCCACTGTAGGGGTATTTGTGTTACTTCCAGTGTTTGTCTATTTGCATTAAGGTACTACTGTATAAGTATTTTTGTACGTATCTTTTGGTGGATGTCAGCACACACTCCTGATATACCCAAGAGTGGAACTGCTGGGCCATTTATTTATTTAAAAAATAACCTGGACTCAAAGACGGCAGAAACTATATTTATCCTCTTCAATGCTATGTCCCCAAAACTTGTCACAAAGTAGGTACTTTGTGAATATCTTTGGAAAGAATATTACTAGAGATGTCAGTTTGCCCAAAATTAATGTACACACTTAATGCAATTCTAATTTAGTTACAAGAAAGTTTTGATTTGGAAGAAAAATTAAATGAAGTTATATAGAAGAATAAATGCTTTGAATGGCAAATAAAAATGTGAAAAAGAAAAATAGGGGGTGAGACTTGCTTTACCAGATATCAGAATGTACTATAAAACCACTGTGATTTAATCAATTCACTGCTGGCATGAGAATAGTTAAATGTATCAGTAGAATAAAATAAAGAAATAGACCAAATATATATATGAGAATTTACTATATGACATAGTTGGTATTTTTCAATTCCATGTAAAATGATAGGTAATTTAATAAATGGTGCCCAAGACAACTTCCATCTAAAAGAAAATAAAGCTGGACTCTTATTTTATACCACATACAAATATAAACTCCATCTAGATTAAAAACAAATGTAAAAAGTAAGACTGTAACAATCTTGAAAATTTAGGGGGCCACGTGCTCAAATCGATATAGAGGTGAGCAGGGGATCTTTAAATGAAGACTGGAATCCAAAAGCTAGAGAACTATATGCAGACATATTTTACCTTGTGACAATAAAAAAACATTTTGTATGGCAATCAATAAAATAAAGTCAACAAATACTAGACTTGTGGGAAAATATTCATAGATGTACAGGACAGACAGATAATTAAAAATAACAAGCAAAAAAGGTTTAGTATTCAAAGAGATGCAAATTAAAGTACAATAAGATTAGTTTATACTTTCAAACTAGCAAAAATTTAAATGACGGTAATTTTCACTGCTGGCAGGGATTAATGGAAAACTATTTCTTATATTGCTGTTAGAAATGTAAATTTCTATAATCCTTTATAATCTGGCAACATCTTTTGAAATTGAAAATGTGTATTCCTTTTGACCCATTAATCCCACCTTTATATTCCACAGGAATGAAAACACCAACACATAAGACACATAAGGAAATATAGATACCTATACATGTATGGCTGTGTGTGTGTGTGTGTGCGCTGTTTATTCATAGTGGTCATTCTCCCCCCACCTCCATCCCACCATAAAGGAAAACAAACTGGAAACAAAATAAAACCCATTAATAGATATCAGTGGTGTGCCTGTAAAAATCAGGAAAAAGCACTGGTTTGCAGCTTTTGCAGATTCCTATGGTTTACACATTCTCACCATGCCCAAGTTCAAGCTACCAGCCAGGTGTCATTGAATGCCAGGCTGGCAAGAGATGGGAGCAATCAATACTAGAAAGCCAGGGGTTCCAGCACATCTCGACTAAATTATAGCACAACCTTGAACTATTATGCAGCTCTTAGCAAGAATTTGAATGTCCAATAGAGCCTCTTTGGTTTATGTGGTCTTAACATATAGAGACTCTCTCCTTGGTAGATTTCCAAGAAGTATTGTGGAGGAAGAAAAGCAAGAGGCAGGCCCTGGCCGGTTGGCCAAGTGGTAGAGCGTCAGCCTGGCGTGCAGGAGTCCCGGGTTCGATTCCCAGCCAGGGCACACAGGAGAAGCACCCATCTGCTTCTCCATCCCTCCCCCTCTCCTTTCTCTCTGTCTCTCTCTTCCCCTCCCGCAGCCAAGGCTCCATTGGAGCAGCGTTTGCCCGGGCGCTGAGGATGGCTCTTGTGGCCTCTCCCTCAGGCGCTGAAATGGCTCTGATTGTGGCAGAGCGACGCCCCAAGATGGGCAGAGCATCCCCCCCTGGTGGGCGTGCCAGGTGGATCCCGGTCGTGCGCATGCAGGAGTCTGTCTGACTGCATCCCCGTTTCCAACTTCAGAAAATTAAAAAAGAGGCAAAAAAGTGGTTAAAGTGACATAATTATATTTTTGTAAAACATATTGACAAAAATCTATACATGCATGTATTCTATTTATGTTTTATGACTATGAGAAGAGGGGAGGGGAGAGAGCAAAAAAAAGACAACATAAAGAGCACATTTATACATTACATATGTGTGTGTAAAAGTAAAATTCTTCTTAATTTAAAAAAAGAAAGACATATCAGGCCTCTGATACATGCCCGTTCTATACCAGGCTCTTGGGAATATAGGAGCATTTACAATATGGTTTCATTCTAACATCTAGTTGGAACTGAAAAAGCAAATAGTCATAGGGTCATTTATTATCTCCTAGTAGGGGCGAAATAAGTGCCGCAATAGAGGAGTAAATAAAAGCACGGTAGAATTGAGAAAATCTCACAGGGGAGAGCTGGGTTTTTTGTTTTGTTTTTTGAACTAAGCCCCCAAGGCCTTTCTTAGCCCAAGTGAACTGCCAGGTCCAGTACGATCTTCACCTTCTCAAAATGAACCCTGGAACCAGCCTGTTTTTGTCTCCTTGGAGAAGTTCGCCTTGACCGCCTCCTCAGCTCCCCCTCCCTAGCTGCCCCTAAAGATAAACACATTTTCTTTTGAAGCTTTTAGTGCTTTTCTGCTAATCACCATGGAAACAAACATAGAAGAACAGAAATAACACGATTCTGTTAAGAGGCCGCACAGAGTTAAGAATCATGCAGGTGCAGCAAGGTTGGGTTGCTGGCCCTCGCTCTTGACTCCTTTCCAATATGGTAACTGGAAGCACTCACTGGGCTGCCCACCTCCCCTTCTGTCCTCCCTCTGTCTCTCTTTCTCAGAGCTTTTCTCTCCTTGGGTGGCCAAATGTCCCTCAGGGAAGACCTACTCTGAGTTGCCATCAGCTTTACCTTGGGGCCAGATCCATCTCTGAGGAGTTCTGCTCTTCTAGGCCTTTCTTTCACTGGGTTTTGTTCTCTGGGTAACACACCAACAGATAGGCCAAACAGGTCATCTGGGTGTCTCCAAGACAAAGATTAGCTAAAGTCCAGTAAATCCCAGTTGGCCTCCATAGCCTTTGTCGCCAAGAAGTTCCAGATCCGCCTGACCAGGCGGTGGCGCAGTGGATAGAGCATCGAACTGGGATGTGGAGGACCCAGGTTCAAGACCCCGAGGTCGCCAGCTTGAGCGCAGGCTCATCTGGTTTGAACAAGGCTCACTAGCTTGAGCCCAAGGTCGCTGGCTCGAGCAAGGGGTCACTCGATCTGCTGTAGCCCCCTGGTCAAGGCACATATGAGAAATCAATCAATGAACAACTAAGGTGCTACAACAAAGAATGGATGTTGCTCATCTCTTCCTTCCTGTCTGTCTGTCCCTATCTGTTCCTCTCTCTGACTCTCTCTGTCTCTGTCACACACACAAAAAAACAGAAGCTCCAGACCCTGATGAATTCTCCACCCAGACAAGTCTCTCAGTCTGTAACAGCCCCTTAACACTGCCCAATACTCCCACCTCCCCAAATTCTGCAATCTCCTTACTGCCAACTAGCTACCTTCTGTCCTGTTCCAGCAGTTTAACCTTCACCTCTAGACTGTCAGTAAACTGGGGAGCATCCTCCACCTGGCATCATTGCCATCTCCCACCCAAACATAGCTTTGCCCTGGTCGGGTAGCTCAGTTGGTCAGAGTATCATCCAAATACACCAAGGTTGCAGGTTCAATTCCAACTCGGCACATACAAGATTCAACCAATGAATGCATAAATAAGTGGAACAACAAGTCAATATTTCTCTCTCTCTCCTCTCCTCTCCCTCTTCCTTCTTCTCTCTAAAATCAATTAAAAATTTTAAAATAAAAAGCAAAATTAAAATAATTTACAAAACAGAGCTTTAAGAACTTACTGTGCTCGATACCTTTAATTGATCACACCCACATTTTACATTCAGCCAGAGCATAAACAGAGTTCTGAATTGTGCAAGAGAAATGGCTTGTTTATATATAAAAAAAAGAGGCTGGGTTTTATTAGAAGGTCTGCAGTAATGTGGATTCCAGGGGATCAAGTCAAGCTAGAAAAAAGGAAAACAGAATTGGGAATCTTAATAGTCAGATGAATGTCCATCGAGCTCAGCTAAACAAGGGGACAAATCAGTTGTGGTAAGAGGTCAGAGGCGAAGCAGAAGGACACAAAGAAATTATAGGAAGCTGCCTTCAGGCTGGGCTTGTGGGAAAGATTTTTGTCCCTAAGTTTGGCAGCATTATCTCTGTAGCTGAAGACAAGTGTTAAGACCACATAACCACATAACCACACAACTAATGAGTGATACTCCCAGACAAGGCCCAACTGTTCACTGCCTGAAATAAATCTGTTTTAGTTTGTTTTTAATCTTGTCTCCTGATTACAAAAGTAACTCACACTCATTCTAAATACGTTAAAAGTTACAGAAATAGATAAGATAAACATTAACATTCTACCCTTCAGAGATAACCACGTTCAAGTGGAAGTTTGTTTATCCAGATTGTTTTCTCTGTACATGTGAATATTTCATATATATGCACATATATGTAAAGTTTTATAAAATTAATATCATAAAATCACAGCCAGTCTTAGAACATAAGCAACCCTAAGTCTGGAAATGGTAATGGTGTCCCCCTACCCCACCCATGTCTCATTCAAAATAAAAATACTAAACAGTAAAACAAGCTCATGGGAGTCAAAAGTTTTTTATTTTTCCTTTACAATTTCAGTACTTCAAAAAATATATACAGTCCTTCAAAACTTCTTTTCTTGGCACCCCCACACATATGCCTGGTTTGCAAATTAGGTCCTCTAATACTATGTACAGTACACATTGTCTTGCAACTTATTTCCACATGAGATATCTTGGGCATCTGTTCATGTCAGTATCTAAACATTGTGACTAGCAGGTGTGGATTCCTCTCCGGAGAAAAACAGGATCCTTCAAATGCTAGTGCCTGTTGGCAAGGGTTTGGATCTTGGAGAAATTTCACCGCTTTAATACATTAGCATTGCAACCACTGACAATTCTTTTTTTTTTTTTTTTTCTGAAGTGAGAAGCAGGGAGGCAGAGAGACAACCCACATGCACCCAACCAGGATCCACCCGGCATGCCCACTAGGGGGCGATGCTCTGCCCATCTGGGCCATTGCTACATTGCGATTGGAGCCATTCTAGCGCCTGAGGTGGAGGCCATGGAACCATTCTCAGTGCCTGAGCCAACTTTGCTCCAATGGAGACTTGGCTGTGGGAGGAGAAGAGAGAGATAGAGAGAAAGGAGAAGGGAAATGTGGAGAAGGAGGTGGGCACTTTTCCTGTGTGCCCTGACTAGGAATCAAACCCGGGACTTCCATATGCCAGGCCAACGCTCTACTACTGAGCCAACTGGCCGGGGCCCACTGACAATTCTTAACAGAATTAAGAATTATGTTCACAAGTGACTGAACTACCTTCAAATGTTCATGGAAAGAGATGAGATTTTAATAAATAAATTGATTTATTCATTTATTCACAGCTAGTACAACTTAGGAGCAGTGAATAATTCATCATAATTAAGAGTGAAGATAAAAATCAGAGAAAACTCATTATTAAGATTATATTTATTATTATTATTTTTAGAGAGAGGACAGAGAGAGAGAAATGGGAGAATAGGAAGCATCAATTTGTAATAGTTGCTTCTCGTAGGTGCCTTGACTGGACAAGCCCAGGGTTCAAATCAGCAACCTCAGCATTCCAGGTTGACATTTTATTAACTGCACCAGCACAGGTCAAGCATACTATGTCTTAAATTGGTTATTTAACTATTATTTAAATATATACTTTTATTGCTGATATCCAATGTTATTACATTGCCCACAGAGAATATTATTTATATGCTATCAATTCTTTGGCATCTTTCTGAATCCTGCTGTGGCTTAGACATGGCATTATAAATGCATGTGCATGGAAAGAACATATGTCAATACTGCAATCTGTCCACCATCCTGGGTAAAGGAAGAAATCAGAAAACTGAAGTCTATATTCTTATATGTAATTAGCACTGAGAGACAGGCTTCCAAATATTGTAAATCCTGAAATTTGCCTGGCTGAAACTCTCCAATACTTTACAAAAAAATAGAATTTTTAAAAATTATAAATGGTTTTTAAAACTTTCAAACAATAAAGATTATAAGTTAAAAGCAATAATTCCTGATACTTCCCCTAACTCCCAATCTCAGAGGGTGGAGGTGGGGCACTGTCAATAGTTTTATGTATTTCTTTCTAGACATTGTCTATGTATACACAAGGATATGTAAATATATATTATATGCCTAACCTTAAAAGGAAACACTATATAGAAATGGGATTTAACTGCATGTATACTGTTACGTGCTTGGCTTTATTCACTTAACATATCTCAGGTATCTTTTCATATCAGCACATTTATATCCTCTCCACGCTTTTTAATGGCTATATGGTATTCTATAGCAAAGCTGTTCCATAATATATTTAGAAATACCCTATTGATGGACACTTAGGTTGTTTCCAATTTTCTATACAGATAATGCTGTTATGAGCCATCTTGCTCACATGAGAGATTGCTGCGGCTCAGGTCAGTTTTTCTCAAGACCAACCGCTCCCTCCTACTGTGTACCTCACCGAAAACTCTCCCTCGTTTCCTAAGCTCACTGTTTTGTTAGTGCTCCTGATGACTCGCACACAGGCCTATTGATTTTTTTTTTTTTTTCATTTTTCTGAAGCTGGAAACAGGGAGAGACAGTCAGACAGACTCCCGCATGCGCCCGACCGGGATCCACCCGGCACGCCCACCAGGGGCGACACTCTGCCCACCAGGGGGCGACGCTCTGCCCCTCTGGGGCGTTGCTCTGCGACCAGAGCCACTCTAGCGCCTGGGGCAGAGGCCAAGGAGCCATCCCCAGCGCCTGGGCCATCTTTGCTCCAATGGAGCCTTGGCTGCGGGAGGGGAAGAGAGAGACAGAGAGGAAGGAGGGGGGTGGTGTGGAGAAGCAAATGGACATTTCTCCTATGTGCCCTGGCCGGGAATCGAACCCGGGTCCCCCTCATGCCAGGCCAACGCTCTACCGCTGAGCCAACCGGCCAGGGCCTTGATTTTTTTTTTTTTTTAAGATTTTATTTAGCGACTTTACAGAGAGAGAAGAAAGAGCAGGGAGGAGGAGCAAGAAGTATCATCTCATAGTTGCCTCACTTTAGCTGCTCATTGCTTGCTTCTCGTATGTGCCTTGATCAGGCAAGCCAAGGATTTCAAACCAGTGACCTCAGTGTTTCAGGTCCACGCTCTACCCATTGAGCCACCACAGGCCAAGCAAGGGCCTACTGATTTTTACATGTTTTCTGCCACCACTCCAAGAAGCAAACAAGAACAAATGTGGGGTGGTACAAAGCTTACACGGTTTGTACATTAGTGGTCCTCGCCTCTGGTTTGTCTATGGAATGCTGAATTTCAAAGTTCACCAACTCTATTTGTGATCCCCAAATTAGGGAAAGTCCCATTCTTTTTTCCATGGTGCTACTCCTTCCCCTGCCTGAGAATGGCTTCTTATTTCAAGAGAGCACTTTATGGCTCTGAGGATCTTAGGCTGGGTTCCCAATCTGTGGTCACCCCTGAGCGTTTCCTTCAACCATCATTTTTAATTATTATGCAACATCTGTAGGTAGGCTGCAATTTTCTATGACTAACAAACAGCCTGAAAATGTCAGAACTTTGAGTCCTAAAGCCAGCTAATCCTGGATGAGTCACACATAGCCTTCTGGTACCTATAACATAAAGCCAGCAGAATGCATAATTTCCCAAGCCCTGGAGATATTGAGTGATAGGGGCCTCACATAGAAGGGGGAGATTTCATGAGAGAATTCAATGCTGAAGTGAGCTTTGGGTATGAGCACCTCATGGATTGGAACATCTGTGGACACCTGTTGTTTTGCCATTTGTTCTGCTGAATTGGAGACACCCAGAATCCCCCAGACTGATCCCTTGACTTTCACACCTGTCCACATCTGAATTTTCATTTCTGATCTAAGCCAGCAGCACTCTAACGGCCTCTAGAAAATCAGGCATGGTGTTTCTAGGCTCTGCTCTACAGAACAGAAACAAAGTATATTTTCTTGCTGCCAACTACTCAAGAAAGGTTTGTTTCTGCTCTGGTCATAAGAACATGAAGTGAGAACTTTGTGCTTGGAAGAGTTCAGAAAGAACATTATGGTAAACACCATCTGAGGCCCCAATATGGGAAACTGAGGATTCTGGGGGAGTCCTGGAGCAGATGGTTTGGGTTTACCACCTGAGACCTCAGACTGAAGGCTGCTTCAAGGGTGAAGAGAAGAGGGGAAAGGCTGATTTGGTGAGTGATTTGAGAGGACTGGGGTAGCACACAGTGTCTAACTGAGATTTTTCAAATGCAAAGAATGTTCTCAGATTCATTTAATATATACAGCAATGCATTTTTCTAATGCCTCAAGTTATTTCAGGTATGGTAGCTAAATGCCCGCGGGGCACAACTGACCAAGACCCACACCAGGACTCAGTGAACAGTAGGGATTACTCCTACAGGTTTATCTGGGTATGTCCAAATGTCACATAGGCTAGCACTGCTCGAAGTACATCCTCAGGCCCTAGAAATCTCTTTTTGAGGAATAGGCCTTATGTAAGGACATCAGAGAAAGTCAGACAAGGCAGGAGACAGACTAGGGGAACTGATTGAGTTGTAGAAGCTAGGCCCCATGGAGGATGTAACAACACCCCAAGGATAATGGGCAATTGTTTCAACATTTTCAGTACAAATTATTTTTTCCTTTATATGTTAATATAACAGAACTTTGCTTTATTGAAAATGTAAACAATGCAAACTTTGACCTAACTAGATTTACAAATTGAAAAGGAATATGCTAACCACAATAAGCATGAGTTGAAAATTAACTATTCTTTTATTCTCACTACTAATTCTCCTTGTTTTTGTTCTCATTGGGTACAGGGCTGTCCCCTAGGGGGCGTCCTAAAATTTTGTTGGGACAGTATTTGTCCTGTAGTTCTCACACTGGTATCAGAGTGTTTTTTACATTGTGAGAAACATATTACTTCATTATTTTTATTGATATTAGTAGAGTACTTGAGAATAAACGACTTTCCCTTTTTACCTTTATATTATTAGAATATTACATTGGGGTTTTTTGTTTGTTTGTTTGTTTTTTGTATTTTTCCAAAGCTGGAAATGGGGAGGCAGTCAGACAGACTCCTACATGCACCCAACCGGGATCCACCTGGCATGCCCACCGGGGGCGATGCTCTGCCCATCTGGGGCGTTGCTCTGCTGCAACCAGAGCCATTCTAGCACCTGAGGTAGACGCCACAGATCCATCCCCAGCGCCCAGGCCAAACTTGCTCTAATGGAGCCCCCTTTACGGGAGGGGAAGAGAGAGACAGGGAGGAAGGAGAGGGGGAGGGATGGAGAAGCCGATGGGCGCTTCTCCTGTGTGCCGTGGCCAGGAATTGAACCTGGGACTCCTGCACGCCAGGCCAACGCTCTACCACTGAGCCAACCAGCCAGGGCCAACATTGGTTGTTTTTTTTAAAATTATTTGTGTAAAATAGTTTACATTATCTGTGAGTTTAATTCCAGGAGAGTTAAAGTGGTGTTAGATTTTTATTGTAAATACAGGGCGTTGAGTATGGCAGGATTGAGTACCTCTGTTTATAAGATCATTAAGCTTTGCTTGCTTTTGCTTCCACAAGTTCTAAGATTCTAAGAGGACACATACAAATAAAAATAAGCTGGTGTACATTGATTTCAATAATCAGGCTTTCTTTCATTTTTATTTTCTTTCACAGTATTTTCTGATGTATTTTTCTCAATTTCTTGATACCAAAGCCTACAACCTCACCCACATCTATCTTTTCTATCTCCCTCCTGTTTTGTTTTGTTTTTTTAAGGAGTTTGGCTTTATTTATCTATTTATTTTAAATTTTTGTTTATTTGTTTCCCTTCCCCTTTGGCAATCATCAGTTTGTTCTCTATATCTATGGGTCTGTTTTTATTTTGTTTATTCATTTGTTTTGTTTTTATAGATTCCATGTATAAATGAAATCATATGGTATTTGTCTTTGACTTTTTTTTTTTAGATTCTATTTATTCATTTTGGAGAGGAGAAACAGAGAGAGAGAGAGAGAGAGAGAGAGAGTGGGGGAGGAGCAGGAAGCATCAACTCCCATTTGTGCCTTGACCAGGCAAGGCCAGGGTTTTGAACTGGCGACCTCAGCATTCCTAGTCAACGCTTCATCTGGTTGATGGTGGTTGACTGTGCCACCACAGGTCAGGCTTTCTCTGACTTTTTCACTAGCATACCCTCCAGGTCCATCCATGTTGTTGCAAATGGCAAGATTTCTCTTTTTTTGTATTTTTTTGTATTTTTCCAAAGTTAGAAGTGGGGAGGCAGTCAGACAGACTCCCACATGCACCAGACCAGGATCCACCAGGCATGTCCACCAGGGGGCAATGCTCTGCCTATCTGGGGTGTTGCTCCATTGCAGCTGGAGCCATTCTAGCATCTGAGGTGGAGGCCTTGGAGCCATCCTCAGCAAGCACCCGGGCCAACTTTGCTCCAATGGAGCTTTGGCTGCAGGAGGGGAAGAGAGAGACAGAGAGGAAGGAGAGTGAGAAGGGTGGAGAAGCAGATGGGCACTTCTCCTGTATGCCCTGACTGGGAATTGAACCCAGGACTTCCACATGCTGGGCCAATGCTCTACCACTGAGTCAACTGGCCAGGGCTCATTCTTTTTGATTGCTGAGTAATATTCCACTGTGTGTGTGTGTGTGTGTGTGTGTGTGTGTATGTATATATATATCACTTCTTCAGTACTAATTCTGAAGAAGCATTAAGACATTCAGAGCTGGTGGGCAAAGTATTCATTTATGCATATATATCAAGTGCCTCCATGAATAAATAATAGTTATAAATAATGAGTTAATAAACAGGAAGAATCAAAATTAACCTTCACTGAGCACCTATTATATGATGAACATTATTATAAGCACTTTATTATACATATGAACTGATTTAATTAAGCCAATGAAATAGGTACAATTATTATCTCCATTTTTTCAAATGGGGAATCTGAGACATGAAGAAGCTAAGCAACTTCTTAAACAGTAACAGGCGTTCATTTAAACCAGGCAGTCTGGCTTCAAAGCTCATACTTCTACCCACTCTCCTATGCCTCTTGAGATAGACAGACAGCCCTGGCCGATTAAAGCTCTTAATCCGTAGAGAAGACATATATACAATAAATCATTTCATTGCAGTCATAAATGTGATAGTGGCATATATGGGTTGAGCAAGGGGCAACCAATCACCTCTTTGGGGACGTCAGGGAAATTTTTACTAGGAGGACAAGATAGCAGCAGTACAAACGGGTGCACAAAAGCCCAGGAGCAAAAGTGAAGCTGCTGTGGTCAAAGAATGGCCAGTACCATTCTTTGTTCTGAGTGGCTGGATGTAAGATGCACAGAAGGAAACACAGTGTGATGGCCTCGCTCAGGTGGGAAGGAATCAGATCACAGAGTACCTGATATGGCATGCCAAAAAGTTTAGCTGTCGATTTAGGGCTTTAAAATTTATTGGGGATATCGTTGTTTATGTTTTTGTCTTGTTTTGCTTCCCTGGTAGTAATGAATTTGGGGGTGGCACACTCATATTTGCTTGCTAGAAAGATAGCTCAGGCTGCAGCAGAGAAGGTGAATTGAAGAAGGGCAAAGTGAAGGCAGAGAGACAGTTTGGAAGCTGTTGCAAGAGACTGAGAGACTTTGCAAGAAATGATTAGGACCTATATTGGGGTGCGATAGGAGGAATGGAAAGGATTTTTGAGCATGCAAATACGTATATTTTTAAAATTCTACAAACCTATAATAAAAATAGCTTAGAAAAATGGATGAAATATACATATAGTCAATTAACAAAAGAAGAAAGCAAGTGCCCCTCCAAATGTATGAAGAGATATGCAACCTAATAATGAAGGGAATACAAAATTTAAAAAATAAGAAACCATTTTCACACTTCAGATCAGCAAAAATAAAAAAGGATGACAATATCAAAGTTGGAGTGGACATGAGGAAAACAGTGCCCTCATATATGGCTAGTGGGACTATAAATTAATTTAGCCATTTATGGAAAACAATTTGGCAGCATATAATAAACTTTATAATACAAATACCCTATGACCCAGCAACGTCCCTTCTGATTATATAACCCATAGAAATTCTTGCACATGGATGTTAATGACAGCACTGTCTGTAATGGAAAAATAAAATGTGGTATATGAACTGCATACATAAATAAAATGTGTATGTGTGCACATCTTTAAAACCATACAAAACAATCCTATATATATTTTTATGGCCAAATATATGGGTATTAAAAAATAATAAGGAATTTGAAACATGAAGAACTATTGTGAAAACTACAATAGTAGAAGGAAAAGAATTAAACTATGGGTGTTGGTTAGAAAGGACTCAGCTAGCCTGACCAGGCAGTGGCGCAGTGGATAGAGCATCAGACTGGGATGCGGAGGACCCAGGTTCGAAACCCTGAGGTTGCTGGCTTGAGCACGGGATCTCTGGCTTGAGCGTGGGATCATAGACATTACCCCATAGTCACTGGCTTGAGCAAGGGGTCACTCACTCTGCTGTAACACCCGGTCAAGGCATATATGAGAAAGCAATCTATGAACAACTGAAGTGCCACAATGAAGAACTGGTGCTTCTCATCTCTCTCCCTTCCTGTCTGTCTGTCCCTATATCTCTCTGTCAAAAAAAAAGAAAAAAGAAAAAGAAAAAAAGAAAGGACTCAGCTACTTCTTTAATGTTTTATTATAAAAACAAAAAGGAAAGAGGAGACATAACCAGACAAAATGTTAACACTTGTGTGTTTGGAGTGGGCATATATTTTTAACAGAGAAGAGAGGACACAAATGATATTTATAGCCACAAAATCACTAAGACTTGGTGACTGATAACAGGTAAGGGCTAAGGGTAACAGAAGGGAGGAATTAGTAGGACTCCCAGGTTTCTGGCTTAAGTGACAGGTGAGGAGAGATTCACTAAGAAATATAGGAAGGGTGCCTGCGACCTGTGGTGGCACAGTGGATAAAGCATCAACCTGGAATACTGAGGTCGCTGGTTTGAAACCCTGGGCTTGCCTCTTTGAGACACATATGTCAAGCAATCACTGAACAACTCAAGTGAAGCAGCTATGAAGTGATGCTTGTCACTTTTCCCTGCCTCCTCTCTCTGTAAAATCAATAAATAAAATCTTAAGAAAAGAAATACAGAAAGAGAGAGCATTAAACTTGGAGGTTAGGGAGGAAAAATAATGAGTTATGTTTAAGACACAGTGTTTGAAGACCCAGCAACAAATGTTGTGCTACCAAGTCTCTGTCAGGCAACGTAACTCAGTGGCCTCCACGTTGCCCACAAAGCACAGGAAGAAGCAGGGGTGGCAGTGTGGAAGTCCTATGGAAGGGAGATGAAGCAATGAGTAGAGGCTGACAGAGTGGCAGGTATCTTGCAAGGTCCTCATTGAAAGCAACTAATATAACACTTAGCATATAACACTTAGCATAATTTTCATCTAAAATCAATAGTCCTTTTATGAGATAGATAGATGATAGATAGATAGATATAGATAATAGATAGGAGTGTGTCTTTGAAAAAATAATATATGCACCTGGCAAATATAAGTAATGCAAAAACACAGAATATGTGTACACTGTAGCATACACCGTTCTGCAACTTAATTTTTTCACTTAATATATCTTAGAGATTATTTCATACCAGTTTATATTATTTGTAGGTGTTGAGAATTCAGCTTAACTACGCCACAATACTGCTGCATCCATTTTGTGTAGCCAAGGAACCTGCAGGGGCTTTGAACGGAGACTAACCCTCCTGCATACATGCCTAGATAACAGTCTGCAGAGTGACAAGTAAATGTGAGTTCTGATGTGACTTCCCAACAGCGCTATGATAGAGTCTTCCCTGCCTCCCAAGACCTTCTCCTTGTGCACCCCATAATAAGACCCCTGTGGAGCTTATCGAAACCCGGTTACATTAGGTTTGAATTGACCAATCCAGCCATAGCTGGGAACCCCAAAGTACCCCACCATAGACTATAATAAAAGTATGTGCCCCAGGTCCTGCTGCCATCTTCTGCCTGCAGCCTTCCTTGACCTCCCCTGCATGCTGTATACTTTCTCTGGGATCTGAGAGTGGAAAACTTATTTCATTTCCCCTTGTGGCCTTTTGTTGACCATGGGCTCACCACCTGTCAGTCCCAGGGCCCTACTTAACAAATGTTAATCTAACAAAGTCACAGCAAGGAACAATAGCTAAACCTTACAGTTACTACATCCCAGGCACTGTTCTAAGTGCTTGACTTGTATTAACTTATTTGAAACTCACAAAAGTTTGAGGCAGGTACTAGCATTATTCCCTTTTTTGTTATTACTGTTTCTTCCTCTTTCTTTTCTCTTCTTTCTTTCTTTGAGAGACAGGGAAGGAAAGAAAGGGAGGAGAGAAATAAGAATCAGTTTGTAGTTGTTTCACCTTAGTTTTTCATTGATTGCTTCTCATATGTGCCTTGAGTGGGTGGGTGGGGGGGAGCTCAAGCCGAGCCAATGACACCTTGCTCGAGCCATCAACCTTGGGCTTCAAGGGACCTTTGGGACCATATCTATGATTCCACCCTCAACCTGGTGACTCCATGCTCAAGCCCATGAGCCTGCACTCAAGCCAACAACCTTGGGGCTTCGAACAGCGTCCTTAGTGCCCCAGGTCAATGCTCTATCCACTGCACTACCACCAGTAAGGCTCATCATTCCCTGTTATAGATGAGGACAGACAGTAGCCCAGCACAGAGGGTTTTAAGTCACTTGCCCAAGGTCACAGTTCTGCTAAGTGCCAGAGCTGAGATTTTAATCCAATCCAGACAGTTGAACCCTAGGGCCTACACGTTTAACCACAACACATCCTGTAGTCTAACTCAGGTTTCCTAACTGCAGCACACTTCCTACTATAAGGATGTACCATAATTTGTTTAACTACTCCCCTATTGCTAGACTACTTAGTTCTCTTTCAATCTATTGCTCTTGGCAGTGCTGCAGTGAGTATCTTTATACATCCACCTTTGTGAATATAGAAACATATTTCAAAGGGCATTTGCTGGATTAAAAGACATATGCATTTTATTTTTTGATAGATATCAGCCATCCTGCAAACTACCTTTAACACTCCTCTGGGCACCAAAAGTACTATTTTCTGACCTTTGAGCTCCAAGAGACACTTGCTTTAAGTGAGCACGATCTCATAGAACTATAGAAACAAACAAATGCGAGGGTATATTAAAGATGCCTAGGGGAGCCCAAATAGGGGGCTTCAGGCTTTTACTGCAGCTCCATAGCATGTCTCACCCCACCACTCCCAGGGTCTGATGCTGAGGGAGAAGGAGGAGACATTGGGTTTACATTCCCACATGGAAACGGTGGCCTGGAGAGGCTGTCCCCTTAGTGGGGAATGTGCCCTCTGGTTCTCCCACAGTCCTACCTCGCTACTCACTGAGGCTGAGTTCCAGGTGTCATTTATCATCATGCTTGTGCAAACACTGGGCCCATACCACCATTTCCTGATTTGTAGGAATGTGATGAAGATTAAATAGATCAGTAATCATAAAGTGCTTAGAATAGGGCCTGACCCAGTAAGGCCCAATAGGTGATTGTTGTTGAGAATTATCTATCTGATCCCAACTCTCTGTAGAAGTTAGGAAAATGGACCTGATTTACAGCTAGCCCCTGCAGGCAAAGTGTGAGACCCTTCTTTGTATTTCTTAAAGCCAGACATTTAGAATTTTCTAAGAAATCTCTTGATTTTAAAATATCAATCACCATCTCTTAAAAAAAAAAACTCTTTGGGAGCTAAAAGAACATCTTCAGGAGGCTATCTTATCATGCATGACATAAGGGGTTCAGTATTTTGGTGGTGTTGAAGGTTTCAGCTTAAGGATAATGCTGATAGGGAGTGACTCTGAAGAGGCAGGTCAGAGCCTGATTAAAGAAAGACCCTATGGGTCATGAGAGGTGTGTTGAATTCTGGGAGGGGCATGACAAAGGTGTGAGATCAAAGTATTATCCTTTACAGACTGTCTCCAATTCCAGGTGAGGTTTTATGAGGGGCAGGTTGAACAAGGGATACAGATCTTTCTGCATCTTTTGCATTATTCCCCCTTCTCTCCCATTTCTCATCTGAAGTCTCTAGATTACTGAGAACAAGATGGGACCTGATAAGGCCACTTTAGCTAGGGCCAAAAGCCACTTCTTCCCATCTTGAAGCTATTTACAGCACAAGAAGGGTAAAAGCAAGCATCTTGTATGTGTGTGTGTGTGTGAGTGTGTGTGTCTGTGTGAGTGTGTGTGTCAGAGACAGAGAGAGTCAGAGATAGGGACAGACAGGAAGGGAGAGAGAAGAGAAGCATCAATTCTTTGTTGCAGCACTTTAGTTGTTCATTGATTGCTTTCTCATACGTACCTTGATGGGTGTGTGTGCGCGCACGTGTGTCTACAGCAGACAGACACCTTCCTCAAGCCAGCAACCTTGGGTTCAAACTGGCGAGCCTTGCTCAAACCAGATGAGCCCGCGCTCAAGCTGGCGAGTTTGGGGTCTCAAACCTGGGTCCTTCACGTCCCAGTCTGACGCTCTATCCACAGCGCCACCGCCTGGTCAGGCAAGGCAAGCTTCTTGGAGAGACATCTCCCTCCCTCTACAACAGCGGTTCTCAACCTGTGGGTCACGACCCCGATGGGGTCGCCTAAAGCCATCGGAAAATACATAATGCATATCAGGTATTTACATTCCGAATCATAACTGTAGCAAAATTAGTTATGAAGTAGCCACCAAAATTATTTTTTGGTTTGGGGTCACCGCAACATGAGGAACTGTATTGCGGGGTCACGGCATTAGAAAGGTTGAGAACCACTGCTCTACAAGCTACCCACCCCTGCACTCCTGGAGGGTATGGCCTGCCACCAATACACAGAAGTATGAAATATGAATACAGATTTAGCAACAACTTTCAAATGTTTCCACCACTGCCCACAGTTGGGGCCACAGAAATACTTTTTACATACAACTGAAGAAGTTTTGCAAACCAACACATACTCAAATCCTATGTGCAGTATACCGATATTCTCTACTCCATTCTCTCTCTGCTTTTTCTCTGTGATCTGTGACCCACTGCATCAATTTCAAAACCCTCTAATGGGTTGTTAACCAAGTTGAAAAAACACCTGATTACAGGCTGGAGTCCCTACAATCAATATTTCCCAGAATGTCTTATTTCAGATGTGTAATATCTGTGCCTACCACTACTAGTAAACAAGATGACTCCAGAATAAACAGGGGGATATATATATATATATTTTTTTTCTATTTATTATTTAATTTAGTTTTTACAGCTGCTTCCATCTGGAAAGTTATCACTTTTCAAGTGATACTGACTTCCCACTTATGAAAATAATTTTGTTTTCTTTTAAATAAATATATTTAAGTTTTTAAAAATGCACTAAAGAAAAATATTAAATAATATAGTGTAGGAAAAATCAAGTATGTCAAAAATCTCAAATATGTTACTCATGTTCTTAAGTGTGGGAAACATTATCTTGCACCATTCCATAATGAAATAACAAGAAGCCTACTTTCCTAAACATCAGATCTACTTTTGCAGAGTTTTACTAATTACTCCCAGGAAGTTTAGGTTACATGACATGCCATTATATCACATTTGACTTTTCCCCGGCGGCCCCTTAAAACCAAGCCAGGGCTTTTCCCAAGCATTTCTTGGGCAGTTCTGAGTTCAGCATGCATTTACAAAATGATTTGTGTAGATCTTGAGATGGTGGAGCTGCTTTCCCTTCTTTTTTTTTTTTTTTTTTTTAAACTTTTTTTAAAATTTTATTTATTCATTTTAGAGAGGAGAGATAAAGGGAGAGAGAGAGACAGAGAGAAGGTGGGGAGGAGCTGGAAGCATCAACTCCCATATGTGCCTTGACCAGGCAAGCCCAGGGTTTCGAACCGGTGACCTCAGCATTTCCAGGTCAATGCTTTATCCACTGCGCCACCACAGGTCAGGCTGCTTTCCCTTCTTCAGGTCACCATGGGGTCTTTCCTTCTCTGCCAGGCTCTCCAGTTAATTATTTCCTGTTTGTCTGAGTCTATTCCTTATCCCCTTCCCAGGTGACCTCCACCCTCCCCTTCACACATTCTCTTGACCACCCGCAGGCAGCTCTGCAGCACACCCATCTTTGTCTCCGTCTGCCTCAGCCCATCCTCCAGCAAGAGCCTTGGACTTTATTCCAGGGTGTAGCAATCGCAGAGCAAAAAGATGCCATTACTGTAAAATTACAAGTTAGTTTTAGAGTTCCGTTCTTTTTAGAGACGTTCTTTGTTCTCTGTAACTCTCCTAACCTTTTGTTCTCTTACTCCCTGCTGGATAAGGTTCTGTGTGAGACAATCTGCACAAATTTTCTCTTTTTGTGACTGCTTGGGATCTCGAGCGTCAGCCATTTCTCAGGACTCCCACATGCAGCTTGACGCTCCCAGCAAACTTGATCTGCGCTTCACGCAACACTGTTTCCGTTGCTGCCCCATCCTGTCCCATCAAGGCCAAAGTAGGAGCTCCTTCTATTGTCTTTAACAACTCAAAGTGCTAAACTGAGCTAAGCTGTACCTCATAGAAGCTTCATGGCATAGAAACCACTCCACTCTTGTGGTCTTTGCTTCCTCATCCCCATGCCCCAAAATCTTTTCCAACTAGACTTTTAAGGTCATCCCGCATTAATTTCTCCAAATTGTTTTTCAAATCCTGCTAACGTTTTGTCTTACAGATTGAATTCAGTCCTGACTACTTTATCACCCTCTCACTCTAGTCCCACCCCGTTTTTTCTCCTCTTGTCTCAAGTGCAAATACATGAACTCTTTAACTTCTTGCATCTAGTTTACAACATCCTGCCATCTATTTCTGGCCCACTACAAATTCATGTGTAAAAAGCCCTTGGCCCTGGCCGGTTGGCTCAGCGGTAGAGCGTCGGCCTAGCGTGCGGAGGACCCGGGTTCGATTCCCGGCCGGGGCACATAGGAGAAGCGCCCATTTGCTTCTCCACCCCTCCGCTGCGCCTTCCTCTCTGTCTCTCTCTTCCCCTCCCGCAGCCAAGGCTCCATTGGAGCAAAGATGGCCCGGGCGCTGGGGATGGCTCTGTGGCCTCTGCCCCAGGCGCTAGAGTGGCTCTGGTCGCAACATGGCGACGCCCAGGAGGGTCGCAACATGGCGACGCCCAGGATGGGCAGAGCATCGCCCCCTGGTGGGCAGAGCGTCGCCCCTGGTGGGCGTGCCGGGTGGATCCCGGTCGGGCGCATGCGGGAGTCTGTCTGACTGTCTCTCCCTGTTTCCAGCTTCAGAAAAATGCAAAAAAAAAAAAAAGAAGTAAAAAAAAAAAAAAGCCCTTGTATTAATACTGTCAGGCTCTCAAGTTAATTATTTCCTGTTTGTCTGAGTCTATTCCTTATCTCCTTCCCAGGTGACCTCTACCTGTATATACTCACATTCAAAGTGGGAGAAGGTGTTTATAAACACAAAATAGATTGTTCAGCACTATTTGGGGAGGAAATAAGAGCCTTAGAGATTCCGGCTGTTCTGGTTAGTATGTTGAGCGAATTTCACCCTGCATTCCAAATTTGTATCATTTTCAAACACGGCTTAAACAAAGAAGAGCCTTGACGCTTATTACGGATCTAGATAACTACTTCCCTGTTAAGAACAGATTTTTAAAATTGTGTTTTCATTATGATTCCATCTCCATTTATTGATCAAGGGATTTCTTGCCTCACTTAACTCCCTAATCTGTTGCTCAGATTAAGAAAATGTGAAAACTATTGTTTGGTAGCATGAATATAGACTTTAAAGTGAAACCTTGAAGGCTGGATGATTCAAATACTATAATCCAAGAAAAGCAACCAATTGATCATGCAGAACGCGTTTTCCTGTATTACTCATTTTTATGGACTGAGCATGCAATGAAACGAATCAGATTAAATGCTTTGTAGATGTGCTGTTATGGAAGCAGAAATTTACTAGTATAAAAATACTCAACGAAAGCACTAATACGAGAAATGGGAAATAATACACATAAAAAGCCCGTAATAAACAACGTATGTCATTATTCATTCAACACATTTTATACATCTATTATGTTCTTTTTTTACGTGAGGAACAATGCTAGGTATAGTAACTTCTCAGTTATTAGGAGCAGAAATGCCCCTCATTTTAGTATTTCCTTTCTTGCATCACTACTGCCTGGTTTATAGATAGCTGTGTAAATGTGCTTTTTGGATGAATGTGAGACCTGTACATTCACTGTTTATCTTCTACCCTCCGCTTCGCCACCTTGTTTTCCACTTTATTCCTCATTAATTCTTCCTCTTGAAGGCTAATTGGGAAGGAAAGGAGGTGAACTTAAGGTCAGTCAGGCATGCTTACCTACCAAAGCAGTTAAATTTCAATGCAATAAACTTTAAAGACCTGTCTAAATTCTTTTGTGTCATTCCTTCAGAATGATTGAACAAGCCTGCCAATTAAAGTTTGGACATCTTTAGATTGATTTTTTGGTTAATAGTTATAAAAGTATGTGTCTTGTCTCTGGAAGATTTTGTAAGTCTGGGACTCAGTCTAAACAACAAATAAGTAACTGTACATTGCTCAATATGAAAGACTGAACTGTTCAGTCTACATTGCTTATCTCTTTTACGGTTTACAATTACTCAGGAAAGTAGAGTACCCATTTTATAGACAGGGAAACTGAGGGTCAGATACTCTGGCCAGTCTCTGTTTGTAAGGAAAACCTTGGCTCTCCGAAGGACAGGCATTAGCAAAGGACAGTTGGAAAAGGCTGCTGGTGGCTTTTACAAAAACTATGCTGTCCACACTTAACATGGGTAATTGAAACCTGTCCCTATGTTCCTTTCAAAAATCTCCAAGGAATCTGGCTGCAGAGACTTCATGGACAATTAATTTCTTTCAACCACTGAGAAACAAAATGCTTTTGTGGAGTAATGTCTTTATTTTGTTTCAATAGGTTTGGGTTTTTTTTTTTAACTTTCTTAAAAAAAAAAATGCACCACAGCACTTAACAAGAACCCTCACAAAATGGACAAGTCTTCATTTAGATTGGTCTGTGCAGAATACCGAGGAATTGATGACAGCACCAGAGCACTCTGGCCTAGGATGTTACAGACCATGTAATGAACAGCTGAGGATTTCCGAGCTTGGCGACTGTGTGACACAGGAGCCCAACTGTTGGCCATCCTCACTAAGGGCAGCTGCCGCTCGAATTTGCTTTCGCAATCATCGTCCCTTGCTCTCCACCGGGGGGTGGGGGAGCGGGCTGTCGCCTGCTGCCGCAGCGCCCACAGCAGCCCGCTCTATCCCACCCCCGCGCGCCCGCCAAGGCCGACGCTGCCAGGACCGGGCAGCGCGACCCACCCACCCCCGCGCGCACGTGACGGCGAGCAGTTTTCCTTCTCCCTTCCCCCTTCCTAAAACTCCTCCTTCTCCTGAGAGGTTGCGGCTTTTTATTGCGCCATTACTGGAATGACCGCCGCGTCAGCCAATCTGAACCCAAACATTCAAGCAAGACCCGCCCCCCAATGTTTGTCAGGTTCCTTCCCGCTCACACAGGAGTCACTTCCGAAGAGAGGGAACCGCCATGAAGAGAGAAGGGGTTGCCGCCCACCTTTGCTCCAACAGCCTCCCCGAGTCCCAGCAGCAAGACGGCAACCACGCACCCAACTTCTCCAGCCACAGCTCATGCCGCCGTCGCCAGCGGCGCCGACATGACAAGGCGCTGCATGCTCGCTAGGCCAGGTTTCCCCTCCTCCCCAGCCCCAGGGTCGTCGCCCCCGCGCTGCCATCTGAGACCCGGTAGTACCGCCCCTGCTGCAGCGGGAAAGAGAACAGAGAGTCCTGGGGACAGGTACCGTGCAGAGGGCTTGAGAAGGGGCCGGGTCGCGGGGGCAAGGGTATGAGGGCGGACGGCGGACGGCCGCTTTTCAGTTCCCGCCATCCTCCGCGAGCTCTGGCCTCGGCGTTTCGGGGCCTGGCAAACCTCCGCCCCGCCTCCGCGCGGGGCTTCTGGGAGTTCGAGTTTCCTTTTCTGTAGTTGGGACGCTGTCCTCGGTCTAGTGACCAGAGCCCGGATGGCTACGGAGATCCCGCTTTAGGTAGAACGTGCTTTTTGTCGTTTATGATAGCTGGACCCGGAGCCCTAACCGGTTAATGCATATTTAGGTGGTTTTCTGTACTTTGTCAGTTCTGGTCCTAGTGGTTTAATAGCAAACCTTTTTTTCTATATTGTGGGTGAAATTATGTAAGATGTATGAGGAAGACCCTTCCACGAATTACTTTATAGTTCAGTATAAACGCTAATTCATACTTAAAAGAACATGCAGATTTGGAATGTGATATATTTTATATTTTCTCCAGTAACTTCTTTCCAAGAGGCCAGTTTTTATGTAAAGGTTTGGTGGGAGCTATGTAATGAGATGGGCAGTTTTCTCAAATGACATCCTCTGACAATAAAACATGTTTAAATTCTCTACACACTTGGTACTGTCTTTTTTATTTTAAGTTTAAAAGCTTGTAACATAAGTTTAACAATAAATTTATCTTCTGCTATTGCAGTACAAGTCTACAATCCCTTAATTGTGAAGTCAGAAAGCTGTGAAAACCAAAAGCTTTCAATAAGTTTGGCATCATATCTTTCTTGACCGCCAAACCTAAAGAGAACTAATGGAAGACTGTGTATGGTCTTTATCTCATTAATGTAAATATTCATGTTTTGCTGGAAAAATATTAATGTGATTGCTTACAAAGTGCAATATTAGACCCCACTGGGGGGCTTTATGTACTATATCCAAGTTACCACCTTATCTATTACATTCAGAATTCTAAAATACATTTGGTCCCAAAAGTTTCTGATAGGGTTTGTGAGCTGTTACATTTTTAACTACCTGTAAATAAGTAATAGACAGTTCTGTGCATATGAACTTAGGGAACCATTCCTTCTTGAAAGTTACATTCATAGTTATTTGACAAATGCTGAGCATATTTTACAAAACCATTTTTCTCTCTGATGTAGTAACCGAAAAAGAGACAGGGATCTAATATTTTAGGGAAGAGATAGTGTTATTTTTAGTAATTAATGTAAAATTATAGTTAGTGTTACCTTGTTTTGAATTAACTGCTTCTTAATCCTGTCTCATCTCTTTCCTCAACCAATAACTAAAAGTGTCCTTACATCATCCTTCTCCCCTTTACAGAACCTCTAGCATTTCTTTCTTGACCCTCATGTACTGAATTTACCTAGTAAGAATTTATTTTATGAAAACAAATGAATAGATTCATCCTTCCATCACTCATTCAATTCATAACTTCTTAGCTTTTCTACCAGCACTTTATACATTGTATACTCAGTAAATCATTCAAGATGGCCATTGCTATTTTAATGTGACCAGTAAAGTGTGCAAGATGAAGAAGAAGCTTATCCTTCATGGGACTTGGATTGTTCATTTTTTCTCTAGCATTCCAACCTCTTAGTGAATAAATGATTAGGGAAACACGTAGACTTACTGTTACTCTCTTTCAGTAAAATGAATACATTTTAGCAAAATTTACCAAAAGTTGATTTTTTTGCTTTACACATAACATCCCTCTTTGTAGCTGACAAGTAACTAAATATGTGATAAAATCAGAATACAAATTCTGATAACATGGTCCTGTTTCATTTTGTGTCCACTGTAGGATACAGAATTCCTTAAAAATGAAAACAATTTGGTTTTTGTTATTCCTTACTTGTTAACTTCCTTTTCTCTTTGTTTTGTGTTTTTACCAGGTAGTGTGTTATTTTTGTAAATATCTTAAAAATTCTTAGATAAAATGAGATTTTGAAACATACTTGTGAAAACTCATTCCAATTTCTGCTGTTAGATTAGCATCTTACTGAAGATATAAGAGGGTATTATATGGTTAATACTTGATCCTTTCTGTTTTTTGTTCAACATACTCTTCAGCTGCCTTCCCAGACCAGCCAAATCACCCATATTACCATTCTACCATCTACTCTTGTTATGAGTCTGTTAAGATGTTACTGTTTCTACAGTCTCCATTATTCATTCAGCAAACATCTATTAACCATTATTTTGTACCAATCATTGCAATTATCAAAGAATGGGATCAGCTCTCTCAAGATCTTTTTTTTTTTTTCAAGATCTTCCATTCTGTGTAATTGAGCTTTTCAGACCTAGGAAGCACTCTACCATTCTCTGGATCCACACTTCAATCTTATCATTTTACTACTATAGGTTATATAAACCTCAGTTGTGTTTTTATAAATTTGATCCTACAAGAAGTGGTGAATTATATTTTTGATTTTTTATAATCAACTCAGCAAAAGCATTGCTATTGTCAGAATTTGATTAAACTGGAAGGTGAAATCCAGCCTATATTCTATAAATCTACTAGTGTTCTCCACTTACTCTGAATTATTGAGGTTTTAATATTGCTTATGTGACTCCATATTAGTTATGCTTTTATTTTCAGGAAGCAGTCAGTTATAGATTTCTTCAAACCAACTTCAAAACAAGGTATGTATATTATAAATGAATTTTATTGTGGGATTTTTTTTTTTGGACAGGGAAATGAATTCTTAAATCTACTCTAAACTCATTACTTTGATTAGACAGTGTTCAAAATTAAAAATATAATGGAAATACAGTTTTTTTTACAAAGCTAAACAAGTTCTAAACATCATGATGAAACTTTTTTACTGCTATACTTTTTAAAATTATTTCACACAATTTTTATAATGCATATTATTTTGATTACTTAATACAGTAACTTTATAGAGGCATAAGGAGCTTACATGATATAGCAAAAGGAAGGCTTTATGAAATTAAGGCTGTTAACAAATAAATCATGTCTTAATCTTTCCCCATAAAATGTGTATCATCATCTAAAGCAATTAAAAATTTTTCTGATTAATGTTTAAGTAATACTTTAAATATACAAAATGTATTCGTTTGTATATTTATAATAACATGCAATTTGTATGTGTTTTAATTGACTATTTAGACAGACATATGTTGGATTCTGCACAAAAATCAAACATCAAATATGGAGAAAGTGGTTTGTCCATTGCTGGGACAGAGCAGTTTGAAAGGAAACTATCCTCACCCAAAAAATGTAAGCGCAAGAGGGTGTCACCAGAAAAGAGCTCTATTTTAGAGGCTCTGATGAAAGGTGTTAAAAAGCACCCTAAAGATCGTGGTGTAAATGAGTCGTGTCGGCCTTGTGTGTCACTAACCACCAAATGTCCAAAGACAGTTACAAAGATGGTCTATGTTCCTCCTTCATATCGCTTGTCTAAAGAGATGAAGACACGAAAGCAAAAGCATCGATCACCAGAGAGAAGGAAGTTACTGTTCACTCAAGAAAATAGCAGGGAGAAGAATGATAGAGATCGAGACAAGAGCAATTCAGATTCCAAAAAGCAGGCCACAGTGACAGAAGCTGACATCTTCAAGAACACCTCCAGAAGTCTTAGCAGCAGGAGCAGCCTATCCAGGCATCACCAAGGAGAAAGCCCACTGGGAGCTAAGTTCCAATTGTCACTAGCTTCTTACTGCAGAGAAAGAGAACTAAAGAAGTTGAGAAGGGAGCAAATGGAGCAGAGAATCAACTCAGAAAATTCTTTGTCAGAAGAAGCAAGCAATCCTTCCTTAAAATCTTCCAGTATAGGAAGAAATTGTCAACCAAGGCAGGAACAAAGTAAACAGAATGATGTCAGACCTGGAAAGAGTAATCTTTCAAACCTGGTATGTGCAATAATTACTGAATTAGCTTGGCTACTGCATTATCCTATTTAGATACTACATTTAAAAATATTCCATAATTGTTATGTTGGTACCCTCTGTCCCTTTGTTAAAGAAATAACTGATACACAGATTTTGTAGAAGCTAGTATCATTAGGTTTTCTCCAACTGTCGGTCAAACTCAATTAAGCAGTGTTTCTTGCCCTTAATTTTTTCAAACCAGGAACAAAGCTTTCTTAATCAGAAAAGTAAACATTCTTTTTTAGGCAAGTGTAGTCATTTTTAAATTAGGCTTTGCTAAAGGGATGTACTTGAGGAATGAAAAATTAAAAACAGGAAGTGGTTTAGAACAGAGGTACTCAAAATGTGATTCCTGGACTAGCAATATCTGCATCACCTCAGAGCTTGTTAGAAATAATTCTAAACCCCACCCCAGACCCACTGAACCAGAAATGGGAGGTAGAGCCCTGCAATCTGTGATCAAGAAGCCTTCCAGATGATTCTGATACACTTTAAAGTGTGAGAATCACTAGTTTATATATAAATCTTAAGTAATTGAGTGAGACTTAAAAAACTATCCAAATACATCTTAACCATCAGATATATATTTTGAGACTAGACCAAACTTAGATCAGCATAAAAGCTATCCCTCTTCTCTGGGAAATCAAGCTGTTAAAGTGTTATCTGTTTCAAAGAGCTCTACGTACAGAGCAAATACAGGAAGATTGGGTAACAAGAAAGTGCTGTGTTAAAAAGTTGCTATTAAATTTGTAAGCCAGATAAACCAAACTGACATTCTGGGAGTAAATGGATATTATTGCATTGTATGTTGCCAGAAAATATATTTGTAAACTCTAGGGTTTGCAAGGAGTTTGATGCCTTTACCAGTGAGATTTGCTAGTAAGATTTCAGTATTTGGTGTTGGCATCAGTACTTAAACAGAAGTATTGAAGAATGAATTGAATCCATTTGGCAAATATTAGGCTTACTATTTATCAAAATAATTGTACACTGCTTAATAAAATCTTAATCCTGAGTCAATATAAATCTCTAAATTTGCACTCTGAAAACTGAGCTTATGGCTAATATTTTTATGTTAAAAATGTTTTATGATAAAACATAATTAAATATTTAAAATATTTTATTGAAGTTTGAATTTACCTCTAAATATACATTTACTTCATTCAGTCTAGAAACCTGTGTTTAAATGTTATGAAGAAAAATTCACATTCTTTGCTTCCCCCAACTTCTAATGAATTTTTTCTCATTATGCTAATAGGAAAATGGACATCTCTCAAGAAAAAGATCATCTTCTGATATATGGGAACTTGCTTCAGGTAGAATCAAAATTTATGAATTTAAAAATAAATTTGCATTTTATTGTCACTTTTTTAAAGCAAAAAATGGTTTAAATATACAGTTTCCTTCCTGAAGGTGGATTGAGTATTTCAGATTAGTTTAGAGTTTGGTATATTCAAAAAGGTTAGTCTTTGAATTTATTACTGTGTATGTAACCTGTGGTTTGTCTTGACTCGTCTCCAGAGTTCAGATTGGTATTCAGTATTTTATGTCTGATTCCTTGGCTACAATTAAGAAGCATAATCTTATATTCCTGGAATTGTGGATTATTCTGAGGTCTTGGTATTAATGATGCTTTATATAAAGTTGAGAGTGTTATTATCCACAGCAGTGTTTCCTGTATTTCAAATACAAAGATCCTTTTTTTAGTATCAAATTTCAAGGACACCTACATGATACTAGTTTGTACTTTTAGTATGTAATAGCAAACAACTACTGTTAATTCAGTAATTCTTCAAGTATCTTTATTTTTATTTATTTATTTTTATTTTTTGAAGCTGGAAATGGGGAGGCAGTCAGACAGACTCCCACATGCGCCCGACCGGGATCCACCTGGCATGCCCACCAGGGGGCGATGCTCTGCCCCTCTGGGTGTCGCTCTGTTGCATCCAGAGCCATCCTAGCGCCCCGGCCATCTCTGCTCCAATGGAGCCTCAGCTGCGGGAGGGGAAGAGAGAGACAGAGAGGAAGGAGAGGGGGAGGGGTGGAGAAGCAGATGGGCGCTTCTCCTGTGTGCCCTGGCGGGAATCGAACCCAGGACTCCTGCACGCCAGGCCGATGCTCTACCACTGAGCCAACCGGCCAGGGCCAAGTATCTTTATTTTTTAACTAAAATATAGAACAGTGTAAAATTTAAACACTGCAGAAATTTTTAACAGAAAATGAAAGGCTCCCAGAAATAACAACTGCTAATAGTTTTGTATATCAGATTTTTTTTCTGCTATGACTGCAAACTTTGAAAAATGGATTTTACAAATTTCTACACTCATAATAGCAAATGTTTATTGAGCACATATGTGTCATGCCCTGTTCTGTGTCCTTTTAATTTGAGCCTCACATCCATATAAGGTAGTTACTTTTAGAAATTTAAAAAATGAAGGTATAGAAATGTTTTCTGACTCACCATTTCTTAGGTTTTGTGTAAAATTATGACTGTATTTTTTATATATTCTAGAGGTACATGCATTTTGACCAAGTGATCTCAAGTGTTAAAATCAATTTTCAGCCAAAGCTGAAATATATTTTACCATCACAGGAAGAGCTTCTAGAATACAGGAATAAGTTCGAAATTTTATGTGTTTTTAAATTTTTATTTAATTTTTTAAAATAATTTTGGTGATCAAATCTTAGTGAATTTAAAAAATTAGTGACTTTGGACATTGATATTACAAGAACAATTTTCTCAGCCATGTGATTGTTCTTGTACTCACTATATTTCATATCTGTAATATTAAGTAAATGATCACTTTGCACTGAATTGAATAGAAGAACAAAATACATATTTTTAGGCTAGCTCTGCCAGTACAAGGGGTGGCTAGTAATGGTGTTCTACCAAGCTGTTCAGCTTGGTTTTCCCTCTGATAATGACAAAGATATAAAAATTATCTTTAGTTCACAAATTTACCGATTTCCTGAGCAATGACGAGAGTAGTTTTTGTTTTTGTGAGTTTTTGTTTTTCTTTAGTTTGAGGAAGAAGAAAAGTGATATGAGAGGCATCAACTAGCTCATAGTTGCATCAATTTACTTGTTCATTGCTTGCTTCTCATATGTGCCTTGGGGGGGGGGGTGCTCAAGCAACTGCACCACCATGGGTCAGGCCAGACAAGTTTTATTTATATAATCCCACATAATGACATTTTTGAGCACTTCATGAAAAAGATGCTTTCCTCAAATTTTCTGAGGCACACTTAAGATGCTTGCCTTCACTAATGTTTTTATTTCTAACATTTTTGCATGTTTTTCATAATCCTTATACTGTATTTTTCGCTCCATAAGATGCACCTGACCATAAGACACACCTAGGGTTTTAAGGAGGAAAATAAGAAAAAAAATATTCTGAACCAAGTGATGTGTTAAAATATTTAATAAAATAGCATATTTTTTGCTACATAATACGCACGGGCATTTTCCCCTCCACTTTTGGGGGGGTAGTGTGTCTTATGGAGCGAAAAATATGGTAATTATGGTATTATATTCTTTCTTAACTTTTTTTCTATTGATTTAAAGAGGGAGAGAGAGAGGCAGAGAGACATCAACTTGTTCCACTTAGTTGCACACTCATTGGTTGTTTCTCATGTGCTCTGACTGGGGATCCAACCCGTGACTTCTAGGTGCCTGGGATAACATTTTATCCACTGAGCAACCCGGCCAGGACAAATAGCAGGCTTACTATTTATACTCTTTTATTTATTTATTTAAGTGAGAGGAGGAGAAATAGGTTCCCGCGTGCGCCCCAACCAGGATCTACTGGGCAACCTTGATCTGGGGCTGATGCTCAAATCAGCCGAGCTATCCTCAGCACCCGGGCCAACCAGCCAGGGCGGCAATTTGGTTTTTGATAATACTGATTATGTAGGGAGTTTTTAATGAATGATGAATTTTAAGAGTGATTAATGAGGCCCTGGCCTGTTGGCTCAGTGGTAGAGCGTCAGCCTGGCGTGCGGAAGTCTCGGTTTGATTCCCGGCCAGGGCACACAGGAGAGGCACCCATCTGCTTCTCCACCCCTCCCCCTCCTTCCTCTCTGTCTCTCTCTTCCCCTCCCGAAGCCGAGGCTCCTTTGGAGCAAAAGATGGCCCGGGCGCTGGGGATGGCTTCTTGGCCTCTGCCCCAGGCGCTAGAGTGGCTCTGGTGGCGACAGAGCGAAGCCCCAGATGGGCAGAGCATCGCCCCCTGGTGGGCGAGCCAGGTGGATCCTGGTCAGGCGCATGCGGGAGTCTGTCTGACTGCCTCCCAGTTTCCAGCTTCAGAAAAATACAAAAAAAAAAGAGTGATTAATGAAACCACATTTTTAAACAATAAGGATTTTTTATTTATTTTTTACAGAGACACAGAGAGGGGTAGATAGGGACAGACAGGAACGGAGAGAGATGAGAAGCATCAATCATTAGTTTTTCGTTGTGACACCTTAGATTGCTTTCTCATATGTGCCTTGACCATGATGCTACAGCAGACCGAGTAACCCCTTGCTGGAGCCAGCGACTTTGGGTCCAAGCTGGTGAGCTTTGCTCAAACCAGATGAGCCCCCGCTCAAGCTGGCGACCTCAGGGTCTCGAACCTGGGTCCTCTGCATCCCAGTTCGACACTCTATTCACTGCGCCACTGCCCGGTCAGGCAACAATAAGGAATTTTTTTTTAAAAACTTAGTTAACTCAAATATATGTGGTTATTAAAAGTGCTTCTAGATGGGATTGCTAACACATCTTGTTTTAGTTGTCTAGGACTTCCATAACAAATAATGAAACCCAGGTGGCTTAAAGCTAGAAGTTCAAAACTAAGGTTATCAGCCTGGCCACGGTCTCTAACAACTCTAAAGAAGGATCCTTCCTTTTCTCTTCTAGCTTCTGGTGTTTACCTACAATCCTTTACCTTCCTTGGCTTATAGATGCATCACTCCAATCACAATGTCTTCTTCCTATGTGTCTCAATGTCATATTCCCTCAGCATGTATGTCTTCATGTCTAAAATTCCATTTTTATAAAGATACCAGTCATATTGGATTAGGACCCATCCTAATGACATAATTTAAAATTGATTATACCCTGTAAAATATACTATTTTCTAATGACAGTCACATTCTGAAGTTCTGAGAGTTAGGACTTCCACATACCATTTTGGGAGCCACAGTTCAACCTATACCGTAGGCTAAAGACAGGGTTACATGGGAAAGGATGAGCAAAGACTTGGGAGAAAGACTTGCATTGATTTTTTTCTAATTGAGGAATTAAAAATTGTCTTCCTTCAACTAGTTACCATATATGTGGTTTAAGATAACATAAATTTAGATATAGAAGTGTTACATTTCTGGAACCAGGTAGTCTTTGGTATAAGAAAGAATGTATGTACTTTAGGGGAAGTGCCTTTGGAATCTTTTCCTTGATACAACTAGGCAGGGTTTTTTTATTTTGGGGTTTTGTGGGTTTTTTGTTATTGTTTTGGGGAGTGACACCTTTAATTCTATTTAGGTAATAGACTTTTAATAGTTTTGGAATGAAAGTAAGCATTTGTCATTAGCTTTAAAGTTCTTGGAGTGACCAGTATTTATCAGTGAAAAAATAAATGATAATAATTCTTTTTCCTCATTCCATATGTGGTCAGTAATCTGTTTAAACTTTTAGAATGTAAACATTTTATCATGGTGTTCTAGACACTCAAATTGAATAAACTTTACTAAAGTAGAAAAATATTTTTTCACTAATCTGGCAAAAATTGAATTTTAGCAGGCTCTAAGCAGAATAAATTCCCTGACAAAAGAAAAAGGAACTCTGTGGACTCAGATCTGAAAAGCACAAGAGAATCTATAATGCCAAAAGCAAAAGAATCCTTCCTTGTGAAGCGTCCCGATGGACCACATCCGAAAGAGAAATTTATAAAACACATTGCACTGAAGATACCTGGTGATGTATTGCGCTTGGAAGATATATCCAAGGAATCGAATGATGAAGCTGATTGCTCTTCTACAGGCTTGGCACCTTCAAATCCTGGCCACCATTCTTGCAGAAATAGTGACCAAGCTCGTGTGGCAAGTACCAAAGAGACTAAGATACAGAAACCCCACTTACCTTTACCTCAGGAAAAGCCTGCAATTAAAAAAGCTAGCAACTTTCAGAAAAATAAAACTGCTAGCTCCGTGGCATCAAAGGAGACAAAACTTCTACCTTTACTTTCCCATGTTCCAAGTGCTGGTTCCTCTCGGGTACCATTAAATAAAAATTGCACTCTTCCAGTTCCTAAAAAAAATAAAGAGCGTTCCTCATCTAAAGAATGTTCTGGGCATTTTACAGAGTCCTCCAAACACAAGGAACACAAAGCAAAGACTAATAAGGCTGATTCTAATGTGTCTTCAGGGAAAATTTCTGGGGGATCTTTGCATTCAGAATATGGCACTTCTACAAAGTCTCCCCCGGCTGCTTTGGAAGTTGTGCCATGTATCCCAAGTCCTACAGCACCTTCAGATAAAGCCCCTTCAGATAAAGAGGGTTCAGGAAATCTCAATGCAGGTAGCAATGCACTGAAAAGAAAACTAAGGGGTGATTTTGATAGTGATGAAGAAAGTTTAGGTTACAACCTAGACAGTGATGAGGAAGAGGAAACATTAAAACCACTGGAAGAAATAATGGCTTTGAACTTCAGTCAGACTCCTGCATCTACAGGAAAGCCTCCTGCTCTTTCCAAGGGGCTTAGCTCTCAGTCATCAGACTATACAGTAAGTATTTCTAGAATATTTATCTTTACTTGAAGAGGGAAAAGTGGATTGAATAATGAAAGAGGGATGGAATGTAAGGACTTACTTTAAAATCTAGTATTTGTTAGGACTCATACATAATTGATCTGAAACTGGTATAGTTTTTGTTTGGTTAATGGGTTTCTTATTTTTAGTTTTATTACTGTAAATCAGTGGTCTCCAAACTTTTTTGATCACACACACTTCTATTAGTAAAAAATTTTTTGAGCATGCACCCCAATATATATGTATACTTATAGATTAATACATGTATTACTAGACTGTACTTTCTAAAGAATATGCAAAAATAAGAAAGTATTTTTTTGTAGAATTTACATAGAAGTTACTATAGACTAAGTTCTACTGGAGTTCCTATAGAAGTTCCATATAAATAGAAGTTCTATTATTTTCTTTCTGCACCCCAATGGATCACCTTGCACACCCCCTGCTTTGGAGACCACTGCTGTAAATGAAGGTAGAGTGTAGAAATGTTGTTAATTGTGGTGTGCAATTTATTTATAAAGTGCTTCATTCTATCTTGGGAATAAGGTGAATTCTAGTATGTCTAAAATATGGTGGGGAAGGTGTTAATGGTCATGGTAACACCTAAAAATTGTTTTATTCCACGAAAATAGAATTTTAAAAATAAACACAGGGTAGTCATGGAGCCCTTGGGTGTTTATAGTTAGTTCCTAAGGCTAGCAGGGTTTTATAGTAGTACCTTTCCTAATATAGATGGTAAAATCAAATTGCCTATAGTACAAAATACTATATTTCAAGCATGAAGGTGAAAATTCTCTCTTAAGAAAGGTATCCTCCTGGCTCAGGTTATTGAAATAGAAAATATTCTTTAGTACTCTGAATAACTTAAAACATCCCAAGTTTTCTACTAAGATATGTTATAAAGTATTCCTGAATTTTCTTCTTGTTTTAGGAACATGCTCATAGTGGAACTTACACAAATACTCTAGAGCGTCTAGTGAAGGAAATGGAAGACACACAAAGGTTAGTTAGCATCATGGCTACCTTGCTGAATTTAACATACTGCTTTAGAAATAAGATATTCTTGTTCAGAGGCTGGGTCAGAGGCTCTTTAAGTTTTATGTTATGCTGCATTAATTAATAGTAAAAATTTCTTTCTGCTTACCACAACTGGTATCTAATAGCTAAGCTAAACCTATTGATCAAAACCATTAGTAGATTTTTTTATACTTTTTATTGTGATAAAATATATATAACAAAATTACTATTTTAATAATTTTTAAATGTACAGTTCACTAGTGTTAAGTACATTTACATTGTTGTACAAGTATCACCACCATCTAGCCCCAGAACATTTTTTTCATCTTCCCTAACTGAAAGCCCATATCTATTAACCAATAACTCCCCATTCTCCCCTCCCCACCCTTTGCCCTCCCCTCCCCTCTCCCTTTTCTCTCCTTCCCTCTCCTTCCCTCCTCTTCCATCCCCTCCAGTCCCCTTCCATCCCCTTCCATTCCCTGGTACAGCTTCATTCTTTCTGCCTCTGTGAAATTAACTATTCTAGATACTTGATGTAAATGGGATTGTAAGTATTTGTCCTTTTATGACCGGTTTATTTTACTTAGCCTGTCTTCAGGATTCATCCATGTTGTAGAATTGTGTCAGCGTTTCCGTCCCTTTTTTTTGGGGGGGGGGGCTCAATCAAAAGGACTTGGGTCGCCTGACCTGTGGTGGCGCAGTGGGATAAAGCGTCGACCTGGAAATGCTGAGGTCGCCGGTTCGAAACCCTGGGCTTGCCTGGTCAAGGCACATATGGGAGTTGATGCTTCCAGCCCCTCCCCCCCTTCTCTCTCTCTGTCTCTCCTCTCTCTCTCTCCCTCTCCTCTCTAAAAAAAAAAAAAAGGACTTGGGTCTGCAGAATCGTCTTCCTCTTTAAGGCTGCATAATAGTCTATTGTATATAGATACCGTATTTTGTTCATTCATTAACAGACACTTGAGTTGTTTCTGTTTTTTTATTATCAATATTGCTGCTGTGAACATGGGTGTACAAACATATCTTCAACTATACACTTTCAGTTTGGGGTATATACCCAGAAATGCAATTGCTAGATCATGTGACAATTCTATGCATAATTTTTTGAGGAACTGCCATTCTATTTTACACAGTGGCTGCACCATTTTGCATTTCCACCAGCAGTGCACAGGGTTCCAGTTTCTCCATATCCTTACCAAGCCTTGGTATTTTCTGTTTTGATAATAGCCCTCATAAAGAACATGAAGTGGCCTGACCTGTGGTGGCGCAGTGGATAAAGCGTTGACCTGGAATGCTGAGGTCACCGGTTCGAAACCCTGGGCTTGCCTGGTCAAGGCACATATGGGAGTTGATGCTTCCTGCTCCTCCCCCCCCCCCTCTCTCTTTCGCTCTCTCCTCTCTAAAAATGAATAAATAATTAAAATTTAAAAAAAACATGAAGTGGTATCTTATGGTTTTGACTTGCATTTCACTAATGGTGTTGAGCATCTTTTCATGTCCTTATTGATATTGGTGTAGCTTCTTTGGAGAAGCATCTATTCAAGATCCTTTGCTCATTTTTTAATCAGGTTGTTGGTGTGCAGTTTGTTGTTGTTTGCGTAGGTACAGTTTTTTAAAATGTGTATATGCCTGCTTAGTCCAAGTTTTGACACCAGCATAACCAGACATATTATTTCTACATCAAGCTGCTCTTTTGAGGAAGAATTTTAGTTATGACTGATACTGTCTGACCATGCACACAAAGAAATAAAAAATTTTGAGGGTCGTAATGATCCTAATGAAATTTATGTGACTAGTTGCAACCTGCTTTTGCTAATGAGAGAGGGGAGATATATTTCTTATTAGTTCAAGGAATATCCTTGAAAGAGCCCAGAGAACTTCACTAAAATCTCTGCTGCCTTGAAATTTTATGTGTCTCAAACTTGATAACTAAATAGCTAGATAGGAATTGCAGATACTTACTAAGTCAGAAGTGTTCCCATTTCTGGACATAAATTAGAGGAATTGTTTCTATTGTAAAATTCTTTAAATGTTTCGTGAATTTGTGATTTGTGATGTCAAATCTGAAGTTGCTTATTTAAAATTGAACTTTGCACAGACCAAAGGAAGAGATGCTGTGTGATCTGATGATTGACTGTTTCCTGTAGTAATAGAGCAGTACATTTACTGGTCATTTACTGTTGTATTACACTCATCTACTGTGGAGCTAAAATAAGGATCTCAGTTAAAATAACTTAATCTTGGTGAGTAATATAAGTAAGGAAGGACTTTAGAACTAGACTCTGACTTTGAATCCCAGCTCCTTGCATTGTGAGCTTGAGTAAGTTAGCTTTTCTAATGTCTGTTTCCTCATGTATAAAATGGGTAATCATAAACTACTACATCACATTGTTGTGAGGGTTAAAAAAAACTTAATATATATTCTTAGTACAGTGCCTGTCACATAGCAAGGGCTTAGTCAGGATTAGATGTTGTGACAGTAGTGATGATGACAATGATAATGACTACTGGTGTTAGAAAGCCTAATACTATCAGGTTGTTGGTCTACTGGAAGTCAAATGAGCATTAGAGATTAAACATCAAATTAGTAATGTTTATTCCTTGCCATTTTTCCTTCTCCTTTCTCTATATGATTTGGACATCATTCTTGAAGTCCTAGCTATAAAGTAACATTCAAGTCTTTTATGTGATGGAATACAATTCTAATACCATACTGGTAGCTGCGTAAAAGCCTAAGACCAAAAACAATTTTTGTGTTTAATGAAAATAGTATATATATATATACTATATGATATATCATGACATATTTGGAAGACATGATTTGACCTATAGTGTAAACAAAGCTTGTCTTAAAACTCTTAATAAGAGTTTTCCTTGGTGCTTTTAGACATAAACTTCAGATTATTTTTATTTTCAGGGCAAACGATTTATTATAACGTTCTTCCAATTCTCAGGCTAGATGAACTGCAGAGGCAACTGCAGGAAGACATAAGACAAGGCCGGGGCATTAAATCCCCCATCAGAACTGGAGACCAAGACAGTACAGATGATGAGGACGGCCTCTTAGAAGAGCACAGGTACACCGTTTTTCATAGGATATTCCCTATTAAGTTTATGTATTTAAGTTTTTTGTTTTTTATAAAATAAATGAGCAATTTATGGTTATTTACTTAGTGGACAATCTGATGGGTTTCTAATCCATCTTTGATGGATTTGAAAGGCAAATGTTAAGGCCAAGTTACATCATTTGTCTTTTCTCCTGGTTAGTGTCTTTTTACACACGTTTTGTGGCTTTGGACTAATAACTAGCAAAAAGTGTAAGGAACAAAACATGTGTTTTCATACTAATCTTGTAATCTGGGATTAATACTAGTCCTTAGAAAAGTTTGCTTTATACCCAACTTTTTTTTTTTTTTTGTAACCAACTTTTAAATGTAAAATTAGATGCAGTATAACTGTTTGTTACTCAATAACTTTTTTTTTTTTAATTTCAGGGAATTTCTAAAGAAATTTTCAATTACAGTTGATCCTATTCCTGATCATCATCCAGGTGAAGAAATATTTAATTTCTTCAATTCTGGAAAAATTTTCAATCAGTATACCTTGGATTTAAGAGACTCTGGTTTTATTGGACAAAGTGCTGTAGAAAAGCTTATTCTTAAGTAAGTAGAAAAATAGACATTTTACTTTTTCACATATAAAAATTACTCTTAAGATTCTGACTGATATAATCTTCTGAAAGGTTAATTTCTGTTAACCCATCCAGTTTCTTAATCCTCTTATTACTGTTGCCCTTTGTGTTTCATTATTTAATTACAGGAAGCCGTGTGAGATGGTAAGTTGGCACATCACGTGCCTTTATTAGTTAGGATTAAGATCAGTATATAACAGGGGCTTAAAGAAATACATTTCTTATGTGAAAGATTTCAGAGGTAGGAGGTCCAGGGCTGGTATTTCACTGTATGATATCTCCACCATCCTTAGCACTTAGCTGCTTTAGGTGCTACAGGAGCTCCACCCTTTACATTCAGATTTCTAGAAATCCCACATATCATTTCTACTGATGGTCATTTGGGTAGAACTTAGTCAACATGGTCATACCCCCATAAGAAAAAGGCTGGAGAGTGATTTTATTTCAGACAGCCAATGTGCCCAGCTAAAAATCAGGGTTCAGTTACCAAGAGGAAAGGCAAGGATAGATATTGGGAGACTAGCAGTCTCTCTCACAATGCTTTTCTCTCAGATTACCTCAGAGCTAATTTCGTTCAGTGTATGATATCTCAGACCCAGAGAAATCACATTAATTCTGGTGCTGAGTTTTATGGAAGTACAAACCCAGACTGGCAAATGTAGATAATGTCCTGAGACTTGATAGGCTCCTCTATCACACTGCCAGCTAAAGTACATTTGTCCAGTAGATAAATCTAAAGCCAAGCCAACAGATTAGATCAACTTTAAGCCATCAATTGAATTTCTTTTATGAGCAACCCATCCATATTGGGGTAGAATCCACCCAAGAATGGGATTAAGGATGGTTTGCTTGCTCATGTTCCTGATGATGTCAGATGTGGTGTTAGAAGTTTCTTGTCAATAGTGATATTGATTTTATTTTTTCAGATCAGGAAAAACAGATCAGATTTTCTTGACAACACAAGGCTTCCTTACCTCTGCTTATCACTATGTCCAGTGCCCTATACCTGTGTTAAAGTGGCTGTTTCGGGTAAGAGAAATATTTGAGGGTAAAGTTGCTTCCTACTGTATTTCCCAGTCAAAAGCAAACTTTTAAAATATAATCTTACTTGAAATTATTAGAGAAAAATCTAATATAGTACATCAAACCCATTTCAGTAGATTAGAATAAGGCAAAAGAATCAGTGTAAAGAGATTTGAAAGAAAATACTGCCCTGGCCAATTGGCTCAGTGGATAGAATGGTGGGCCTGGTATATGGAAGTCCCACATTCGATTCCCAGTCAGGGCACACAAGAGAGGCAACCATCTGCTTCTCTCCCCATCCTTTTCCTGCTTGTCTCACTCTTTCCCTCCCATAGCCAGTGGCTTGATTGGTTTGAGCGTGGAACCCCAGGCACTGAAGATAGCTCGGTTATATCAGCCTCAGGCACTAAAAATAGCTCGGTTGATTTAAGCATTGGCCCAGAATGGGTGTTGACAGGTGGATTCTAGTCCGGGTGCATGCGGAAGTCTGTCACTATTTCCCCTCCTCTCACTTAAAAAAAAAAAACAAAACTAAAATGCAGGAATAGTCAATAATGTTGTACCTGAGACATTTTATCACATTGGTAAATCACTAGTATATAGTTGGTTTCAGAAGAGGTCTTCTGATACATACCTGGGGGGTGGGTTACCATTTTTTCCCCCATTTTTATGGGGTCCTGCATACATTTTTATGATTTGACTGTATACTGTTTTCCCACCCATATATTTTATATGCAAATCAAACAGAATGTTTTTCCTCCTCGTTTATATTTAACTCTGCATTCACTTAAAATAATTATCTTAAGTTTTATGTTATCTACATAGTAATGTTATAAATATCAGTGATATCAGAGAACTAGAACTACAGTGTGTCCGTAAAGTCGTGGTGCAATTTTGACCGGTCACAGGAAAGCAACAAAAGAAGATAGAAATGTGAAATCTGCACCAAATAAAAGGAAAACCCTCCCAGTTTCTGTAGGATGATGTGGCAGCATGTGCACATGTGCACAGATGATGACGTAACACCATGTATACAGCGGAGCAGCCCACGGTCATGCCTTTCAAGATGTGGATGGACGGTACAGAGGAAAGTTCAGTGTGTTCTGTGGCTCGCTAAATTCGAATCCGTGACCAAAGTGCAACGTGAATATCGGCGCGTTTATAACGAAGCGTCACCACATAGGAATAACATTACTCGTTGGGATAAGAAGTTGAAGGAAACGGGCAGTTTGGTGGAGAAACCCCGTTCTGGTAGGCCATCAGTCAGTGACGAGTCTGTAGAGGCTATACGGGATAGCTACCTAAGGAGCCCTAAAAAATCTGTGCGTGAGCCCACATCGAACTGCACTGAATAGGTATGAAACTGGGAGAGTTTTCCTTTGATTTGGTGTAGATTTTACATTTCTATCGTCTTTTGTTGCTTTCCTGTGACCGGTCAAAAGTGCACCATGACTTTACGGACACACTGTATTATATGAAGTGAGAAGTGGGACAAACATAGATTTTCTATTCTGGGATTTAAAATAGCATTTCAAAGAGTCATATATATTTGGCAAGAACTAGATATTCCAGTATAGCCTTTTATTCACTTTTTCATAAAGCTGGCAATTTTGTATTTTTCTGAAGTTGGAAACGGGGAGGCAGTCAGACAGATTCCCGCATGCGCCCTACTGGGATCCACTCGGCATGCCGGGGGGGGGGGGGGGGGGGGGATGCTCCACCCATCTGGGGCCTTGCTATGCTGTGACCAGAGCCATTCTAGCGCCTGAGGCAGAGGCCATAGAGCCATCCTCAGTGCCTGGGCCAACTTTGCTCCAATGGAGCCTTGGCTGCAGGAGGGGAAGAGAGAGACAGAGAGGAAGGAGAGGAGGGGGATGGGTAGAGAAGCAGATGGGCGCTTCTCCTGTGTGCCGTGGCCAGGAATCGAACCGGACTCCTGCACGCCAGGCCGACACTCTACCACTGAGCCAACCGGCCAGGGCCAAAGCTGGGATTTTTTTTTTTTTTTTTTGTATTTTTCTGAAGCTGGAAACGGGGAGAGACAGTCAGACAGACTCCCGCATGCGCCCCACCGGGATCCACCCGGCACGCCCACCAGGGGCAACGCTCTGCCCCTCCGGGGCATCGCTCTGCCGCGACCAGAGCCACTCCAGCGCCTGGGCCATCTCCGCTCCAATGGAGCCCTGGCTGCGGGAGGGGAAGAGAGAGACAGAGAGGAAGGAGGGGGGGGTGGAGAAGCAAATGGGCGCCTCTCCCGCGTGCCCTGGCCGAGAATTGAACCTGGGTGCCCCGCATGCCAGGCTGACGCTCTACCGCTGAGCCAACCGGCCAGGGCCAAAGCTGGGAATTTTGAATGACAGCTATACCAGGCGCTGGAAAGAACAGCAATGAAAAAAAAAAGTGTTTCTGATCTCATGAAACCCACATTCTTGTATAGAGGAGAGAGACAATAAATGTGTGTATGTACATTTATAGGTATATTATGTCAGGTAGTAAGTGCTATGAAGTAAAGGTAGGCTAAGGTAGATATAGAGACTATCAGGGTGGGAAAGAAAGTTTGCTTTTTAATGTATATATATAAGGTATTTATATAGTTTATATATATATATTATATAAGGTATCAATAAGGCCTTACTGATAACATGAGGTCTTAGTCAAGACCTGTAGAAAGTTGATGGAACAAGCTTTGCCACTATGTGGGAGAAGAGCAATCCAGGCAAAGATAACAGATGGTGCAGACTGTGGGGCAGGAGCATTTGCTTCCAGGGACTACTTGGACCCAGTAATTTTTTTATTTTATTTTTGTGACAGAGAGGGACAGGTAGGTACAGACAGGAAAGGAGAGAGATGAGAAGCATTAGTTCTTCGTTGCAGCACCTTAGTTGTTCATTGATTACTTTCTCATTTGTGCCTTGACTGGGGGGCTATAGCAGACTGAGTGACCCCTTGCTCGAGCCAGCGACCTTGGGCTCAAGCTGGTGATCCTTGCTCAAACCAGATGAGCCTGTGCTCAAGCTGGTGGCCTCGGGGCTTTGAACTGGGTCCTCCGCGTCCTAGTCCGATTCTCTATCCACTGTGCCACTGCCTGGTCAGGCTAGACCCCCATAATTTTTTACTAGCCCTAATTAAGTAAACAGTTGCCTCCTGCCTACCAGTGGTGGCACACTGACCAGTGGATAGAGCATCGACCTGGGATGCTGAGATTTCAGGTTCAAAACCCCGGGGTTGCAGTCTTGATTGTGGGGTCACCAGCTTGATCCCAAAGGTTGCTGGCTTAAGCAAGGGGCACAGACTCGGCTGAAGCCTCCACCCACACCCGTATGAGAAAGCAATCAATGGAAAATTAAAGATGCAACTATAAGTTGAAGCTTCTCATTTCTCTCCTGTCCTGTCTGTCTGTCTGTCTGTCTCTCTCTCTCTCTCTCCCCCTCTCCCTCTCCCTCTCCCGCATGCTAAAAAAAATAAAAGTTGCCTCACTACAGTTTTCATCTAGTGGTACTAATTTTCTTTTCTATAGCTTCCCAGAATATGCCTCATCTGTCTTTACAGTCCTTCAGTTATTTTTCAACTATCATGACCCTCATCTCTTCCCACACTAAACATTCTTCAATCACTAAATTTCCAGTCTCTTTACTTTGTTTTTGTTTTTTTGACACACACACACACACACACACACACACAGGAAGGGAGAGAGATGAGAAGAAGCATCAACTCGTAGTTTTGGCACTTTTAGTTAATTGATTGATTCTCATTCGTGCCTTGACCTGGGGGCTCCAGCCAAGCCCATGACCCCTTGCTCAAGCCAGCTACCTTGAGCTCAAGCCAGCAACAATGGGATCATATCTGTGATCCCATGCTTAAGTGGGTGAGCCTGTGCTCTAGAACCAGGGACCTCAAGGTTTTACACCTGGGCCATCGGCCTCCCAGGTTGATGCTCTGTTCACTGCGCAGCTCTTTAGCTTGTCAGTGTCACTCCTGAAGTGTTTCTTCCCTCCCCATATAAATTGACATATGCTCAGCAAAATTCTTACCTATCTACCGCACCCACATATTTCTGTTTATTACAATTCTGAACTTTATTCGCTCTTATGACAGGGTTTCATTATACTCTAATTATGTAATATAGCTTCTCTTAAACTTATAAGTAAGACTTTGCATTCATATGTGTTAATTTTCATCTTGATGTGGTCTCATCATTATGGCCTTTCAAATTCTAATGATGACATACAAACATATCTTTGTGTAAGCAGTTTTTATACTCTTCATATTTATTATTTGAAAACCAAACTAATCATTTGTTAAGCTCTTTTTCTGTGTAAGATACTTTGTCATTTCTCATTTCCAATTCCAAATTCATTTTTCATGATGAAGAGGCCAACTTATTAACTTTTTTATAAACATATTAGAATTTATTTTAATGCTATAGTTCTAATATTTTGTAAATTGTTAACATGTTTTGCATCTTTGTGATCCTAATGTAGTATACCAGAAAAAGAGTTTACTATTTTTTTGTATTTTACCATTTTCAGAGGGAATTCACATTTGATTGTGAGCTGTTCAAGTAAAATGGAAAGGACATTAAAATTAAAAAGGCTGACTCCCAATCTCCAGGGGCTGTTAAATTTTAGAGTTTTCTGGATTGGTCTCTGTATATATGTAGAATGCAGTATAACATGTAAATAAAATATGTAGGTTTTTAAAATTTTTTTCTACTGATTTCCGAGAGGGAGAGAGAGAGGCGTCACCTCGTTGTTCTACTCAGTTGTTCCATTTAATTGTGTACTCATTGATTGCTTCTTGCATGTGCCCTGATTGGGGGTTGAACTCACAACCTCAGTGCACAGGGACAATGCTTTATCTACTAAGCCACTGGCCAGGGCCAATATGTGCTGTTTTATAACTTTACCTCAGATAATAAGTTGTCAAGTATTTTTATCTTAGTATAGACATGTTATCATCCTTTTTAATAGCTTTATAGTATTACTTGTAGTGCTATACACTGGTTTCTTTAGTCTTTATTTTTTTCTTTTTGGCAGAGACAGAGAGAGGCAAAGAGAGGGACAAACAGGAAGGGAGAGAGATGAGAAGCATCAAGTCTTCATTGTGGCATCTTAGTTGTGCATTGGTAGCTTTCTCATATGTGCCTTGACTGGGAGCCTACAGCAGAGCGAGTGACCCCTTGCTCAAGCCAGCGACCATAAGATTGTGTCTATGACCCTGCCCTCCAGCTAGTGAGCCCGTGCTCAAGCTGGATGAGCCCATGCTCAAGCCGGTGACCTTGGGGTTTGTAACCTGGGTCCTCCACGTCCCAGTTCAACACTGTATCCACTGCGCCACCACCTGGTCAGGCTTTAATCCAGTCTTGATTGGTAGATATTAGATTGTTTTATATACTTCTTCATACATTAATTATCTCAAGTTGCCCACCTTAGAATTCATGTTATCCAAAATCCATCCTGTGTCCAACATGCCGTTGAATGGTACTGCTCTCTAGTGACAGAGCATTACAGCACAAACATAGTAAAGATACTTATTCACATGGGATGATTTTGAAATATGATACAAGCTATGTGCCTGACAGAAGAAGCTAGAGTTGGGTTATTCTCTCTTACATTATAGATTTAAATTTATTATAATGATAATCCCTGGCTCCAAAGCAAAAGAGAGATAGAAATAAAATATATATTTTTAATATGATATTTTTAAAACGTGGGGTTTTTTTGTTTTTTGTTTTTAAGTGATAGGAGAGGAGATAGTCAGATTTCTGCATGAGCCCTGACCAGGATACACACAGCAACCTGTCTGGGGCCAGTGCTTGAATCAACAGAGCTATTTTTAGTAATGAAGATGAAGTGCTCAGACCAGCTGAGCTATCCTCAGTGCCCCAGGCCACACTGGAACCAATTGAGCCACTGGTTGTGGGAGGGGATGAGGGAGAGAAGGGGAAGAAAGAGGGGGAGGAAATCAGATGGTCTCTTCTCTTGTGTGCCCTGACCAGAAATTGAACCCAGGATGTCCGTACACTGAGCCAACACTCTTATCTACTGAACCAGCCAGCCAGGGTCTAAAAAACATAAGTTTTTTGTTTTTTAAAGATTTTATTTATTCATTTGAGAGAGGTGAGAGAGAGAGAAGGGAGACATAAGGGCGGAGGAGCAGGAAGCATCAACTCCTATATGTGCCTTGACCAGGAAAGCCCAGGGTTTTGAACCTGCGACCTCAGCTTTCCAGGTCAACACTTTATCCACTGCGCCACCACAGGTTAGGCCTAAAAAACATAAGTTTTACCAAATTACACATCGTGGGCATACTACCTCTTTCCTAAGTACACTTGCGAACAATGAGTATTATCAATATTCTCAATTTTCACCTATGCTGAAGTCAACTAATGATATCGTGTCATTTTTTTTTTGTATTTCTTTGACTACTGGTGCTATTGAACATCTTTTTAAGAAGTATATTGGTATATTAATTTGCATATTTATATCTTTTAAAATAGTTTTACTAGGTTTGGGGGGGGGAGTTTTGTTGTTTTTTTTCGCCTGTGAAGTGATCAGCCTAGCAGCCTTTTCCTTTATGGTTTTTGGGTTTCGTGGCATGATATAGGAACTAGAAATTTATTTTTTTATAGTTTCAAATATTATATTTGTCTTCTTTTAAATAAAAACTATAGAAACAAACATGTTAGAATTGAAAAGGCCCTGATTTTTTTCTTTCTTTCTTTCATTTTTCTGAAGCTGGAAACAGGGAGAGACAGTCAGACAGACTCCCGCATGCGCCCGACCGGGATCCACCCGGCACGCCCACCAAGGGCGACGCTCTGCCCACCAGGGGGCGATGCTCTGCCCATCCTGGGCGTCGCCCTCTTGCGACCAGAGCCACTCTAGCGCCTGAGGCAGAGGCCAAGGAGCCATCCCCAGCGCCCGGTCCATCTTTGCTCCAATGGAGCCTTGGCTGCGGGAGAGGAAGAGAGAGACAGAGAGGAAAGCACGGCGGAGGGGTGGAGAAGCAAATGGGCGCTTCTCCTGTGTGCCCTGGCCGGGAATCGAACCCGGGTCCTCCGCACGCTAGGCCGACGCTCTACCGCTGAGCCAACCGGCCAGGGCCCGAAAAGGCCCTGATTTTAGAATCAGAAATTTAATTCCAACTGCTCGTGGATTATATTGGGTAGAGTATTTTAATCTCTCTGAAACTATTTGCTCCTGTATGTGATGTCTGACCACTTCATAAGGTTATTACAAGTATTAAATGACATGCTCATAAAACACTTATATATCATAAATAGTTAATGCTCATGTTTTCTTTCTTATCTCTTAATACTCTTTTATCTTCTTAGATGATGTCAGTTCATACAGACTGTATTGTGTCCTTGCAGATTTTAAGTACATTGATGGAAATAACAATTAGAAATGGTGAGTATATAATAATATTAGCGGTATGAATTATTGTTTGCTATGGTCTCTTGTGTTGCTAAAAATTAGGATATTTGGGAATATAGAATACAATTTACTTTTGTAATCTAATCTTTAATAATGAAATGAAATTCCAATGAAAAATGAGTATCTGCATTTTTCTAGTTACACTGAGAAAAGGGGTATAAGATCTTGCAAGTGGCAGCCCTTACCTAATATTTGCCAAGTCATGGCTTACTGTGCTGGGTAAGTAGAAATAGTTGCACGTTATTTAGTCAATTAACTTTAATTGGCTCTTGGTTAGCAACAGTATTAAACTGATTATGCACTAAAGAGATTGAAAATGTCCACTGCAAAAGTGCAACGGTTGCTTTCTCGCCTTTGAAATCCCTTATAATGACACAAGCACTGTGATCTAGTTGTCTTGTTTTGAGGATCAGGGCAAAAAGGCACTCAAGATGATAAAATCTTCCCGTGTTAACAGTTGGTATTTTATTATTGTTATTTCCAATATTTTCAAAATGTGTTTCTTCCTTCTGAGTTATACCCTTTTATTCATCACTCTCAGATATTTTGTTCATAAACGTTACTTCTTTCATATTTATTTGAAAATTTGTAATTTGTCTGTGGTCATTCTAAATAACTGTATTGTTAACATACCATTACCAGCTGTCATTTCTATGAAATCACTATAATAATCCATGTTTCACATGCATGCTATCACCTTGCAACTGTGGGTTTGTGAACTCAGGATTTGAGATAAAATGTTTTCTTCTGTTAACTAGATACCTTCAGTGATTCACCAGTTTGGCCTTGGATCCCATCACTGTCTGATATAGCAGCTGTGTTTTTCAATATGGGAATTGAGTTTAGATTTCTGTTTCCTCTGGAGAATCTTCAGCCAGACTTTAGTGAAGACAATCTAGTGTAAGTTTTTTTTTCATAATTAATGCCAGAAACATTTTAAATAATTTTTATATAAGAACAGTTAAATATTCATTTATTTAATAAGTTTAATATCTATTCTTGATTTTTTTTATCTGTCAGATTTTAAATGGATCTTAAATTAGATACTTTCTTAATGTCTGCCCTAATCTAAAAACTTATCATGTTTAACAGGGAAAAAATAGAAACCTTTTTTTTTTAATTCAAAAAATTCATATTTGACCTATTTTCTATTTTGTTCTCCCTTTGTCTGACCAAATTAATCTGCTTGCTGTTTCTCCGCATTAGCCAGTGTTGCGTTGGCTCTTCCTCATGCTGTTCCCTCAGTTCCATCCTTAATGTTTAACTGCCAAAATATTGCCTGTCTCACATATTGAAACACTATTTATGAGAGCAAAAGCATTTAATCTATTGTAGACAGGTCATGTTACATTAATAATAATCATCACAGCTATTAACACATATTGCTTACTGTGTGCCAAGCATAGTTCTAACGACTTAATATACAGTACTTAATTTAATAGTCACTGCAACTATCCCATTTTACTGGTGAGTTAGGCACAGAAAGGTATTAGGTAACTTGCCGAGGTTCTGTATAGCTAGGAAGGGACACAGGACTACCAAGCAGATATTTTAAAAAGAAATGTTCTTCATATATGGAAGTATCTACATGATATATATTAAGTGACAAAAGAGATGTGCACAACAGAGTATATGGTATGCTGCCATGTGTATTAAAGGTTCATATTTATTTGTGTATATATAAAACGTGGAAGGAAGTACTAAAACTAGTAGTGGTTATGGAGAGGGGAATAGGTGGCTGAAGGTCCAGTCTGTGAGGACAGTTCTTCACAGCATACTGTGCCTTGATAACTTGGCTTTATAAACATATGAAGGTATTATTTATTTAAGAAATTAAGCAAGAAAATGTCTGTCTTTTGAAGGCCAAGTTCATGTGTCTCCTTTTCCATGAATCTTACCTCAACCAAAACTGAGGTGCTCAGAATTACTTTAGTATAGTACTGTTACAGTTTTGTGAGGCCAGTCATGAGACCTCTAAATATTGTAAGATCTTTGTAACCAGAGCCACCTCCTACATAGCTCTCTAACGCCAAGAGCAGTGAGGATAGTGCCTTAGAAGAAGTAGTGGTTCAAAGAAAAACTAATGTGTAGAGCCAGAGATCAAATTAGTATTTACCTGGAGGGGGAGAGAGTGGATTGGCTTGCATATGGCAATGAAGGGACTTACAGGGATAATGGAAGTGTTCTATTTCTTGATTCAGATGATGGTTACACTAGTATATATATATATACTGCTCACAAAAATTAGGGGATATTTCAAAATGAATATGAAGCGATAAAATATCCCCTAATTTTTGTGAGCAGTATGTTTACCAAAACTTACACTAGTGTGTATCTTTACCAAAATTTATTGTGTGTAAATTATACCTTAATAAAGTATACATTTTTGTTGCTTTTTATATCTGATAATTATGTTGGACCTAATTTCATGTTGCTTTATTTGCTTTTCAATAGTTCTGAAACACAAATGACATTGGGGGTAAAAGGAAGTGAAGATTCATCTTGTAAGCCAATTTTTTCAACTCTTCCTGAAACCAACATTTTAAATGTGGTTAAGGTAAGAAAAACTTTTGTGTGTCTTTAGCACAGAGCTAGAACCATTTAGTTTTGTGGTTAATAGTTTTAAAACAAAATCACTAGTGTTTCACCAGTGATTTCCAGTTTCTGTAATTTCTTAGCAATAATCTTTGTTTTAAAGGTTGTTTTTGCTGTTTTTTGTTTTTTTAGCGAGAGACAGCCAGCCAGATAAGAAGGGAGAGAGATGAGAAGTATCAACTCATAGTTGTATCACTTTAGTTGTTTAATGATTACTTCTCATATGTGATATGTGCCTTGACTGGGGGGCTCAAGCCAAGCCTGTGACCTTGGGCTCAAGACAGTGACCTGGGCTTCAAGTCAGCAACCTTGATATTATGTTGATCCCACACTCAAGCTGGTGAGCCTGTGCTCAACCAGATGAGCCCATGCTCAAGCCAGCAACCTCGGGATTTCAAACCTGGGACTTCAGTGTCCCAAGTCAACACTCTATCCACTGCATCACCACTGTCAGACTTTTTTTTTTTTAAATATTAAGAGTGAAAGGGATCTTTAGATCAGAATATATATTTAAAATAGTTCTAGGAATGCTTTACCAAGAAGCTTTTTGAAACTAATATTTTTTAAACCAGTAATTTTTTAGAATTAAAATTATGAAGAAAAAATATTACAGTATAACTTAGTGACTAATAATTAATAACATGTTAAAACATTTTTAGTGGCCGTGGTCTGGGTAATAGCTCAGTTGGTTGGTGCCAAGGTTGCAGGTTCGATTCCTGGTCAGGGCACATAGAACAATCAACCAATGATGCTTGACCAGTGGTGGTACAGTGGATAGAGTATCAACTTGGGATGCTGAGGTCCCTAGTTTGAGTGCAGGGTCACTGGCTGGAGTGCGGGGTCATCAACATGATCCCAAGATCGCTGGCTTGAGCAAAGGGGGCTCAGCTTAAGCCCCCAGTCAAGGTATGTGCAAGAAGCAGTAAACAACTAAAGTGAAGCAACTACGAGTTGATGCTTCTCACTGTCTTTCCTCCTTCTCTCCCTTCCAGTCTCTATCTCACTCTCTCCCTCTCGTCCTCTCAAATTAAAAACAAAACAAAACCAATGAACACATAAATAAGTGGAAAAACAAATCAGTGTTTCTCTCTCCCTCTACCCCCCACTTTCTTTCTAAAATCAACCAATAAAATGTTTTTAAAAAATGTTTTTAGTGGCTGGATTAAATCAATGCTAATGAGCTGTTAAGATAATCTTGAAAATGAAAAATACAGAAGAAAATACTTATCACTTAATTCAGCTACTAACATGAGTTATTTCTTTTTTCACAGCTGGAGAAAACACAATTCTCTTTTGCATTTTTTATTTAAAAGTTTTTATTTTAAACTTTTCAAGTAAAATATATCTCAAATTGCTTTGTCTCTACATTTATGTCAAAGTTTCTAGGCCTATGTACATCTATCCATCCAGAAGGTTACAAGGATCATGAAATAATGTTGCTGATCTTAATGTTGTTTAAAATGAGTTTGGAAAAACAGCTGAAGCAGATTCCTCTAGTGGACTTTCAAAGCCTCCTGATAAACCTGATGAAAAACATCAGAGATTGGAACACAAAGGTAACATTACTTAGAGCTTTAGTATTGCTTTTCATGTAGAATATCACAGTTTGACTTTCATAGTGCATGCAGAACAGTTTCTGAGTGTACTTACGATCTTCATCAGATGAAAAATAACTAAGGAAGGTACTGTCTTTGCTAGGACTGTTATTAAATTAATGGTAACTGAATCTTCTCTAAAACTACAAGTATTCTACTCCCCAAAAAAGTGTTTCTTGGGGAGTTACTGTGGGCCAAGCATTACTGTAAATGCTAGAGCTTCATCTGTGGTCTGTGGCCATACCACCCTGAACGTGCCCGATCTCGTCTGATCTTGGAAGCTAAGCAGGGTCGGGCCTGGTTAGTACTTGGATGGGAGAGATTCATCTGTGAAAAAGACAAAGCACTTGAACTCATGGCAGTTTTAACCTTGTCACAGGGTTATATAATAAGTAAATGTAGATTGTGCTATTATGTCAACTTACCATAGGGCTAGAAATAAAAATAAAGCATATAGAAAGTAGCAAGGCAGGCAGTGCTCTACTTCAGAGAAGGCAGTCAAGCAAGGCCTTTCTAAAGTGACCTTTGAGCAGAGACCTAGAAGAAATGATGGAGGAGTCACACAAGAATTTGAACTTCTGCAGCCATATTGAGGCTAAACATGGGTAATTTTTGGTTAGATATTTTTTTAATTACATTTTTCAGCCTTTTTTTTGTGGAAAATTTCAAACAAGTACAAAAATAGAGAATGTAATTGAGCCCCTAACTCTCTATCACCCAGCTTCATAATTATCAAGACATAATCTTGTCTCTTCTGTTACCCTCATCTTGTACTTTCCCCTATTCAGAGATTATTTTGAAGCAGTTCTATTACATTCTAAATCCTGGAATAGCTGAGGATCCTTAAAATGTAGAAATCCCAGGTCTAAGAAGGTATATGGTCTTATACAATTCTCATTATATACCTTTGTAAACTGGTATTTGTATTTAAATCACTTTATTCTTCCAAGAAGGAATATTTAAGTACATATAGATATGAGGTAGCATAAAACATTAAAGCCGGGTGAAATGTGAATAAATGCATTGGTTCAGTCTGTTCTAGAGTTTAAGATAAAATTTAATCTATGCTGTATAAGTTTTAGCAGGTACTTGTGCTATTTCTGAAAGTGGGTGCTCTTTTTATAATAATGCCTCCATTATGGGAAGATCATTGTGGATGTTTGATTTTACTGACCTGTTTGAAGAATCTTACTCATTCTTTGTTTTCAGGTGCCTGAACTATGTCTGGCCATAAATGAACTCTCTAGTCATCCCCACAACCTTCTGTGGTTGGTACAGCTGGTCCCTAATTGGACATCACGTGGAAGGTATGGAAAAGGGAGAATTAAACTTTAAGAAAAACGTGTAGTGAGCCCTGGCTGGTTAGCTCAGTCTGTTAAGAGCGTCCTGGAATGACAAGGTTGTGGGTTCAATCCCCGGTCATGGCACACATGGAAGCAACCAAAGAATGTACAACTGAGTGGAACAACAAATGAATACTTCTCTTCCCCCTTGCCTCTCTAAAACCAATAAAAGTTAAGCCGTGGCCAGATAGTTCAGTTGGCTGGAGCTTCGTCCCAGAGCATGGAGGTTGCTGGTTCTATTCCCTGGTCAGGACATATACAGGAGCAGCTCAATGTTCCTGTCTCTCCCTGCCTCTCTCTCTCAAAAAAATGAAAGAAAGAAAAGAAAAATGTATAGTGTTTATATTAATGAAATGCTTTTGGGTTATTTCCTCTCACCATTCCTTAAATGTTGAATCAGTCTTTTATTTCATATTCAGCTATGGGAAAAGGCATTGATACCCTGATTCTGATACTGAACTCAAATCATTTTATAATCTTGGTTTTTAATTTTAGCTTACTTGATCATTTAATCTAGATGGTGCATGCCATGAAAATGAATGAATTGCCTTTTTTTTTCCTTCAGTAAAATGAAATTTCAGCAATAAAATAGATTTCTAACTATAAATCAGTATGGTCAAAGATAAAGGCTCTTAACAATTTGCCTGAGCCTTGGGCAACTTGAACTTTATGTACAAATATTTTACATGAAAATTTTACTATTCAATTAAAGCTTGCATGTTCTATACAGCTTCCTCTTAAAACATTAGCTATATTTTCAGTTAGCAGGACTAGAAGAACTTTTGGCTTACTCATTTGCTTCTCAAACAGGATTGATTAAAATACATTCTAAAATTCTAATTCCAGGCAGCTGAGACAATGCCTCAGCCTAGTGATTATTTCAAAGCTTTTGGATGAGAAACATGAAGATATCCCTAACGCCAATAATCTTCAGGTATAAATAACATTTTTGTTCTCTTTTAATAAATGGAAAGGGTAGTAAGGTGTAAGGAAGTTTTATGGATCCTGAATCAACTCAGGATCTAACCCAGGGTTAGATCTCAACTTTCAGATATAATGCTATTTATATAATTTTTAGAATGGTACTTAAGTAATTAAGATTCAGTTTCTTCATCTGTGAAATGGTGATGATGTCACACCCTCTACCATCTCCATAGGGTTGTTGTAGATATTTAGATGAATTAATGTATAAAAACTACTGGGAAAATCATAATGGTTAAGTATGACATCATTTATTAAATTAGTTCACTTTATCAAGGTTAGCAATTTTATCACAAGATTAAAAATTGCAAAACTATTGTGCATTAATTGCATTTGTACCTGTTTTAATATCACTCTTTAAACTATAGAACTTAAATGTGGTCGCCCTTCAGTACTTAATTCAGTAGTGAATATATCATATACGTATGAGTGTGTATAAACATGCCCTTTGCAAGTTCCACTCCGAGAAGTCCTGAAGGCTTTTCTCAAATATTAATAGCACTCATGGGGGCTATTCATATTTATTTGGATTTGAAAACTCAACATAGAACCTGATCTAGATGTTGTATTCTTGTTTGGATTGTGATTCAGTACAAAATACTCTACTAGGGATTTTTTAAATGAATTTGAGACTGCCCTTGAAAACATAATCTAGTTGCCCTGGCCAGGTAGCTCAGTTGGTTAGAGCATCATCCCGATACACCTAGGATGTGGGTTTGATCTTGGATCAGGCATATACAAGAATCAGCCAATGAATGCATAAATAAGTGGAACAGCAAATCAATGTTTCTCTCCCTCTCCCCTTTTCTCTCAAGAAAATCAATTAGTCTGACCAGGCAGTGGCACAGTGGATAGAGCGTTGGACTGGGACGCAGAGGACCCAGGTTTGAAACCCCAAGGTCACCAGCTTGAGCATGGGATCATAGACATGACACCATGGTCACTGGCTTGAATCCAAAGGTCTCTGGCTGAGTAAGGGGTCACTCACTCTGCTGTAGCCCCCCGGTCAAGGAACATACGAGAAAGCAGTCAATGAACAACTAAGGTGCCACAGCGAAGAATTGATGTTTATCTCTCTCTCTTCCCATCTCTGTCCCTATCTGTCCCTTTCTCTGTCACACACACACAAAAAAATCAATTTTAAAATGTTTTAAACCATAATCTAATGGTTGAAACAAAATAAACCAATCATTGTGGTATAGTGTAGTAAGAGCAGTGATAGAAGTATGCACAAGGTGCTGTGGAACAGAAGGATTGAAAGAGACAGATGGTTTCTGCTTTAATGGATTTAAGGTAGATTTGATTCCAGCTATAGGGGCCACTCCCGAGTCACCAGGCTCATTATCAAGTAGCTCTCAATCCTTTCAGTGATATTTACTGCCATCAAAAAAGAATTCTTTCCAAAATTCAATGACTTCTACTCACAGGGAGAGTCAATTTTGTTGACTTTTAAGTAATTTCACAGAAAAAGCACTGTCTTTGACCTCTATTGTGATACCATTTGGTCTCCTCTTTGAACTTTTATCCTCAATTACAAGTACTAAATCTTTAAAATTCCTTTTAAGCAATTGAAGACTTTTAAGTAAAGGAGAAATGGGTATCACTGGGCTATACAGAAAACTAAAGGGGCAAAATTAGAGAAGACAAAATGAACAGAGGACTCACTGGAAAAAAAATAGCCTAGGAACAAGCAACTGTATTGCTTAATGTTAGTACCTTTCTTTTGGTAGCTGTCAGTCCTACATCGGTATCTTGTGCAAATGAAGCCTTCTGATTTATTGAAGAAAATGGTCTTGAAGAAAAGAGCTGAACAACCAAATGGCACCATTGATGACAGTCTTCGTTTGGAACTTGAAAAGCAGGTATCCAAAGCTAGATCATCTCAAAAAAACACATATGAGCGTCACCTTCCTAACTATAAATTGATATAGTAAAGGCATTCAGAGACTTACTATAAAGTCAGTGATATTTTTTATTGCTGTCAAAATTTTTCAGTAAACTTGGGAGTTGAGAATTGAGGTTAAAAGGAAGGTTATTGGTAATTTAATACTGGGAGTATTTTTTTTGTAGCCCTTTACTTGGGCACTCATGAGGGAAAAGGAATGCACTTGAGTTAGAAATCAGAAAGCCCAGGTTAATACATGGCTTTTTCCTCTAATTCGGTTAACTTTAGCAAATCCTTAATTCTTCCTGGGCAGTTTTCCTTAATGTCTAAACTGGAATATCTATGCTGGCTAATTTCATGGTTATTTTATTCATTTTTCTAATAGGCATATTACCTGACCTACATTCTTCTTCATTTAGTTGGTGAAGTTAGTTGTTCACATTCTTTTTCTTCTGGGCAACGGGTAAGTAGTCTTTATTGGGTTTTGTTTGTTTTAATAAATGTCACTACTACTGATGGAATGAATACATGAACTTTTTTTTATTTATTGGGGTGACATTGATTAATAAGATTATATAAATTTAAGTGTATAGTTCTATAATATATCATCTGTATATTGCATTGTGTGTTCACCACCCAAAGTCAAGTCTGCTTATGTCACCATATATTGGACGACCTTTACCTTATTTTACTTCCCTCCAACTTTCTTCCCCTCTGGTAACCACCATCCTGTGTCTATGAGGTTTTTGCTTGTTTTGTTTGTTTATTTGTTGCATTCTCATAACTCATATATGAGTGAAATCATATGGTTCTTGTCTCTTTCTGTCTAACTTATTTTACTTAGCATGATACTCTCAAGATCCATCCATGTTGCAAATGGCAGTATTTCATCTTTTCTTATGGCTGAGTAGTATTCCATTGTTTATATGTACCACATCTTTATCCAGTCATTCATCAAAAGACACTTAGGTTGTTCTGATGTATTGACCACCACGAATAATGCTTCTGTGAACATAGGGATCCATATATATCTTTCTTTACAATCCTTTTTTTTTTTTTTTTTTAAGTGAGAGGAGGGGAGGCAGAGATAGACTCCCACATGCACCCCCACTGGGATCCAACCAGCAAGCTCACTAGGAGGCGATGCTCTGCCCATCTGGGGTCCTTGCTCTGTTGCAACTGGAGCCTTTTTTTTTTAAGCACCTGAGGTGGAGGCCATGGAGCCACCCTCAGTGCCCAGGCCCATTTCACTCCAGTCGAGCCATGGCTGCAGGAGGGGATGAGAGGAGATGAGAGAGAGAGAAGTTAGAGGGGGAGGGGTGAAGAAGCAGATGGGCGCTTCTTCTGTGCGCCCTGACCAGGAATCAAACTTAAGACATCCACACTCCAGGATGACGCTCTACCACTGAGCCAATTGGCCAGGACTGCAAATGTTTTCAGATTTTATGGGGAGATACCCAAAAGAAGAGGTCTTGCTGCATCATATGGTAGCTATATTCTAATTTTTTGAGGGACCTCCATACTGTTTCCTATAGTGGCTATACCAATTTATGAACATTCTTTATATGGGAGAAGATTTAATAAAAGGTAACTTTGGATTTGGTATATACTATTCCCACCTTGTCCACAGAGGATATGTCCGAAGACCCGCAGTAGATGCCTGAAACCACAGATAGTACCAAACCTCAGATACAATGTTTTCTCTGTATACATACATACATTTATTTCAATGTATACATACATACCTTTTCACTTTAAGGGAGCACTTTATGGCTTCTCTTTGGCATACTCAAATTGTCACCATCACTGCTCTTGCACTTTGGTGCCACTGTGATACCACAACAGTGGATCTGATAACTGAGATTGCCACTAAATGACTTAACGCACAAGTTGCCTATAGCAATTTTTTCTAACTGCCAGGCCAAAGCCTGGATTCACTGGCAAAGGGATGATTCACATCCAGGGTGTAGCAGAACAAGACAGCATGAGATTTTATCACTCTAGTCAGAATTATGCTCAATTTAAAACTTAATGAACTATTTATTTCTGGGAATTTTTATTTGATATTTTCGGACCATGGTTGACTGCAGGTAACTGAAACTGAGGAAAAGTGAAACCACAGATATGAGGGGACTACTGTAGAAATCCTAGTGTGCACTGGAAAGAGGGAAGAGTAATAACCTTCCAACCACATCACCTACAAGAGTTATTTGTCCACAAATATTGGTTCTGTTTATTGGGATGGATGTAAGCATCATGACCTGCCAACAATGTAATATATCAAAGTCACCAAATACCAAATGGGCCAGCTTTTAGCTGATTTCTTCTCATCTCTTCTCCCATTCCACTTTTTGTTTTAATCTTTAGAAATAGTATTTGTCTTAAAAAATTAAGTTGATTGTAAATTGGGCTACTTAGGATATGCATTTTTTTTAAGGATTTTTTAAAATTTATTGATTTTTTGCTAGTGAGAGAGAGAGGGTGGGGATAGACAGGAAGGGAGAGAAATGAGAAGCATCATTCTTCATTGTGGCACTTTAGTTTTTCATTGATTGCTTTCTCATATGTGTCGTGACCAGGGGCAGGGGCTCTCCAGCTAAGCTGGTGACCCCCTTGCTTAAGCCATGACCATGGGGTCATGTCTACAAATCCACACTCAAGCGGCAGCCCTGTGCTTGAGGTGGTGAGCCATCACTCAAGCTGGCAACCTCAAGGTTTCGAACCTGGGTCTTCAGTGTCCCAGGCTAAGGCTCTATCCACTACACCACAGCCTGGTCAGGCTAATTTATTGATTTTAGAGTGGGTAAGGGGAGAGAGAGAGAAATAGAGAAAAAGGGGTTGGGTAGAGGAGCAGGAAGCATCAACTTGTAGTATGTGCTTTGACCAAGCAAGCTTGGGGTTTCAAACCGATGACCTCAGCATTCCAAGTTGCTGCTTTATCCACTGCACCACCTCAGGTCAGGCCAGATATGCATTTCTAAATTATCTCCCCATATTAAGATTTTCTTTTTTTTTTTAACTTTGGAGCAGCAATATTTTATTTTATTAACAAGTAAACATTTCACAAAGATTTAATCAGGGATGCATATGTATTAGGCAGAACAGAGAAAACAAAATGAGATAATAAGGCTTAAAATATCATTTGTAGTCCCATCTATTTTGTTATACATAGTAGATATTCAATACTGCTGCACTTAAGCACTTTATAATATGTACTTACAAAATGTGTAATGCCATTTTGAATTACATATTTTGTTCTTCCCATACTACCATGATTCATACTCCTGAGTAAGCTCTTATTTAACTGCTCATGTTTCACACTTTAGGTAAGCCAACCCTGGTTTTTTTTGTTTGTTTTTTGACAGAGTCAGAGAGAGGGACAGATAGGGACAGACCGACAGGAACAGAGAGAAACGAGAAGCATCAATCATTATTTTTTTGTTGCAACACCTTAGTTGTTAATTGATTGCTTTCTCATATGTGCCTTGACCTTGGGCCTTCAGCAAACCGAGGAATCCCTTGCTCAAGCCAGCGACCTTGGGTCCAAGCTGGTGAGCTTTGCTCAAACCAGATGAGCCCGCGCTCAAGCTGGCGACATTGGGGTCTCGAACCTGGGTCATCCGCATCCCAGTCTGATGCTCTATCCACTGTGCCACCGCCTGGTCAGGCAAGCCAACCCTGTTTTAAAACTTAGTATCTCCTTAGGCATGATAAAAAGGACACAAAACTGGTTCATGCGTTTTAATAAACATAATGTTCATAGAACTGTTTGCTCTCCTGATTGGAATCTAATATAGTCATCCATCTATAATGTTTTTATATGATCTTTACATTAAATTTCTTTTCTGGTTAAAAACTTAATAGTATCTAAAAGCTCAATTATTATAGAATCATGTAAGGTAGAAAGTGGAAAAACTCCTAATCCAGTGCCCTCCCATAAATTTCTATGTAATTTATGCATGTACTGACATAATTTTAACAAAAATGGGGTCAGACTGTTATTATCTGCAACTTCTCTTTTATAACTTTAAGATATTAGCACTTCTGTCTACAAATTATATTTGAAAACCTTTTGTGATAAACATTATATTTTTGTGATTACACACAGTGCTAACATGCATGTTTATTTGTATATCTCTACCAACCTATGCAAGCATTTCTATAAGGTAAATTCCTAGAAGTAGAATTGATAGATTAAAGGTTAGCCAAACCATGCAGTGCACAGTGGATAGAGCATCGCCCTGGGACCAGTTCATAGAGCATCACTTAGGATCCAGGTTCAAAATCCCGAGGTTGCCAGCCTGACCACGGTGTCGCTGGCCTGAGCGTGAGATCATAGACATGGACCCGTGGTCTCTGGCTTGAGCCCAGAGGTCACTGGCTTGAAGCCCGGAGTCACTGGCTCAGCTGGAGCCCCTGGTCAAGGCGTGTATGAGAAAGCAATCAATGAACAACTAAGGTGCTGCAACTATGAGTTGATGCTTCTCATCGCTCTCCCTTCCTGTCTGTCCATCTGTCTCTCTAAAAAACAAGATTAGACCTGTGGTGGCACAGTGGATCAAGCATCGACCTGGAATGCTGAGGTCGTTGGTTCAAAACCCTGAGCTTGCCTAGTCAAGGCACATATGGGAGTTGATGCTTCCTGCTCCTCCCCCTTCTCTCTCTCTCTGTCTCTCTTCTCTAAAATAAATAAATAAAAAATAAATTTTTAAAAAACAAGGTTATACATTTTTCAAATTTTAATTATTTAAAAATAGCTGTTATCACAGTTCTCTCCCAAAAAGTATCCATTTACATTCTTACCTAGGTATTTTTGACCTTGGTATATGTACAGAGTGACTGTTATGGACTATACACTTCTAAAACTTAAAGGACACTTGATTTTTCAAGGAATTACTATTAAAGTAGTTTATAGAGAAAAAAAATAAGTTAGCTATTTGAATATTCCATGAGAGAATGCATTAAAGGAAGGACTTTTTAAATTTCTGGGCATTACATCACAGTCTGAGTTCTAGTGTTAATTTCTATTATGTGCTTCAATACATTAACAAGAAACTTTTTGTGTGTGTATATCTTTTACATTAACTAGCAGTAAACCATAACAGCCTACTGTCGTGGCAGTTAGTACTTTCATTAATATGACTGCTGTTATGTTGGATGGCTAAATCAGAAGTTGCTGTATGGAGAAGGGTAGATTTTTAAATGCTTTTTAATTATAATTTGTAATGCTTCAGAGCCGTTTTCATTACTTTTGTTTGTTTTGCACAGAAATACTTTGTGTACCTCTGTGGGGCTTTGGAAAAGCATGTTAAGTGTGATATTAGGGAAGATGCAAGGCTGTTTTATAGAACTAAGGTAAGTGTATATTTTTCTTTTTTTGTTGTTTAAAATTGGTTATATTAATATTTAAGGAAGAGAAGCATATAAGGGTCTCTTTAAAAACATAAGATTTGAGATATGATTTCCTCTCTTAATAACAAATCATCTTCTACTAAAGTATATTTAGCTACATTGAAAGTGAAAGAGGAAAAAAGTCAAAGCAAATACATTATTTAATTTTACTATGCTTTCTATTCTAAAACTCCCTACACCTAAGAAGAAAACTTCTTCCACTACTAATGAAACTTATGTACAGTTAAGACCTTTATGCTTAAGTTAACTTCAAGGATTTATGTCTTAAAACAGTGGTTATAAAATTTTGTGATGGTTAAAAAAGTTTTGTTCATAGAGAAGAAATAGGCTAGGTGCTACTCTTTTAATATTCCGTTAGAGAATGTGTGAAAGGAAGGACTCTTAAATCTCCGAGTCCTAGCCTGAGCTCCAGGATGGCAATGATTCAGCAGTAAGCTTGCTAAGCTTTTTTCTTAAAATCTTTTTCTTCTAAGAATTTTTTTATTTTAAATCATCTGATTCCTTTTGCCCATTTGTGTTTGGGTGGTCACTGAATGTGAATTATCAGCTTTGTAACTTTATATCTTACATTAATTGGCTGTAAAAGTTAGCCCATTTGGATTTAGTATCTCTGTTTATTTTAGTAGATTTAAGTTAAATATAAAAATGAGCACCTAATGAAGTTGTATCAGATTGCAGATTTTCAAGTACATGTAGGGTATAGCTCTTTGCCTTCCAGTGGAAACCATAGTTTCAGACAAGCATTCTTTTGGACACTAACTAGAATTACTGGCCCATAGAGCTTGGTGGTTAGGGCTACTGCTGACAGACATGCTAAAAGGGGACCACCCAAGGTTTTTGTGTCTTAAGCCAGGAGCAGGCAGAGGTTGGTGCCAGGGCTCCTCTTACTTGGAGTGGAGAGTGACATAGAGGTCTATGGAAATTGCTTAGGGGACGGCCCTGCTGAAATGGTTGAGTTGCGTGCCTCTCTCCACAAGCCTCTGGTAGAAAGGCAGTAATTGTTCTGGAGAAACTGAATCTGCTGAACTCTAAATGGGGAAAAAAGCAGACCTTGCAGTTTACTTTATAAACTTATAGTAGCTATTAAATTCCTGACTTATTTAAAACCTTTTTCTCAGGCAGTTATGTTCAAGAGCTAGTTGAGAATCTCTAGAGTGGTAGGAAAGTTTGAGTTTCACACTAAGACTTGTTAAACCTCCAAATGTTGGAATGTACCAGGTATTTAAAAGAAGATTCATAGTACTTTACAAAACCCTAGAGAGGTGTAACAGTGAATTTTGGGTCTTTTGATAATGTGGAAAGGAACACATGACAACCATTGTTCATGGCCTTGAGCCTCTCAACTAGAAGCTGGAAGGACAGGTAAAGAGCCTAAGCCTCTGGACCCTGTAACAAAGCTACCCTTTTACCTCCTCTGAGTGTTGAAAAGCCATCAAGCTGAAAATGTGTCTTGAAGATGGGGACATGTCTTTCTGGGTGATCTTTAGTAACTAATGGGAAAATGGAGTCCTAAACATTCAGTATTTTAGATTAGGGTCATGCAGAAAAGTCTTATTAATCACTATGATTTTAAAGCCCCTCCTGAAGATGAGTGGTGTATTTTCTTTCTTGACAAAAATCAACTTGTTTTTGGGTGTGGGCTGTCACTGTTATCAGATCTTTTGTATTAAGCATTAATTTGATTTTAGGTGAAGATGTTTTGATCTATCCCTTTTCCCTTATTTGATATTTTTAAGGTAAAAGACTTGGTTGCCAGGATACATGGAAAATGGCAGGAAATAATCCAGAACTGTCAGCCTACTCAGGTATCATTTTATTAAACAGTTTCATTTATTCTTAATACTTTTGTTAAATGATTTCTACATATTGTTTGAAAAAAGTATGACAGCACTTGTCTCTAGATATCTTAAGATAAACGGAAAATTCTAGTATAATAATTTTGTTTTTAGTTTTTGTTTGCTTTATAGTCATTTATTTCAGGAGGTGATTGAGCCCATTTAAAAATGTTAAATTACATCACACGGAGGTTCGTTCCTTTTTTCTTTTCTTTCTTTTTTTTTTTTTTTTTTTTTTTTTTTTGAGAGGAAGATAGTGAGACAGGCTCCCACGTGCGCCCCACTGGGATCCACCAGCAACCCCCATCTGGGGCTGATGCTTGAATTGACCGAGCTATCCTCAGCGCCTGAGGCTGTCACTTGGACTAACTAAGCTATCCACAGTGCGCAGGGCTGACACTCAAACCAGTGGAGCCACAGTGGCTGTGGGTGGTGAAGAGGGATAGAAGGGGGAGAAGGAGAGGGAGAGAAGCAGATGGTTGCTTCTTTTGTGTGCCCTGACTAGGAATCAAACCTGGGATATCCATGTGCCAGGCTGATGCTCCATCCACTGAGGAAACCAGCCAGGGCCACATGGAGTTTATTTTTTTAAGAGCTTAACTGAGATAAAATTTAAATAACAAACATTTCAGCCATTCAGAGTATATAGTGGTTTTAGTGTACTTTAGAACATTTTTGTCTCTCAAAAAAAAAAAAAAAAATCCGGCCCTGGCTGGTTGGCTCAGCGGTAGAGTGTCGGCCTGGCGTGTCGGGACCCGGGTTCGATTCCCGGCCAGGGCACATAGGAGAAGCGCCCATTTGCTTCTTCCCCCCCCCTCCTTCCTCTCTGTCTCTCTCTTCCCCTCCTGCAGCCAAGGCTCCATTGGAGCAAAGATGGACCGGGCGCTGGGAATGGCTCCTTGGCCTCTGCCCCAGGCGCTAGAGTGGCTCTGGTCGCAACAGAGCGACGCCCCAGAGGGGCAAAGCATCGCCCCCTGGTGGGCAGAGCGTGGCCCCTGGTGGGCGTGCCAGGTGGATCCCGGTCGGGCGCATGCGGGAGTCTGTCTGACTGTCTCTCCCCGTTTCCAGCTTCAGAAAAATACAAAAAAAAAAAAAAAAAATCCCATCCTCATTAGTAGTCACTTCCCATTCTCCAGCTACCTACACTTTATCCCCATTCCACCAAACCCTAGGCAACTACAGATTTTTTGTGTGTATAGTTTTGCCTATTCTTTATATTTCATATAAATGAAATCATATACTATGTGGTATTTTATAACTGGCATCTTTCACATAACAGTGTTAAGTGAATCCATGTTGTAGTATGTATTCTATTCTTTCTGTTGCCAAATACTCCTTTGTATGGATATATCACATGTTACTTATTCACTTACTAGATGGACATTTGAGTTGTTTATACTTCCTGGCTATGAACTTTTGTTTTTTTTTATTTTATTTTTATTTTTTGTATTTTTCCGAAGCTGGAAATGGGGAGAGACAGACAGACTCCCGCATGCACCCGACCAGGATCCACCCGGCACGCCCACCAGGGGCGATGCTCTGCCCACCAGGGGGCGATGCTCTGCCCCTCCGGGGCGTCGCTCTGCCGCAACCAGAGCCACTCTAGCGCCTGGGGCAGAGGCCAAGGAGCCATCCCCAGCACCCGGGCCATCTTTGCTCCAATGGAGCCTTGGCTGCGGGAGGGGAAGAGAGAGACAGAGAGGAAGGGGGGGGGTGGAGAAGCAAATGGGCGCTTCTCCTATGTGCCCTGGCCGGGAATCGAACCCGGGTCCCCCGCACGCCAGGCCGACGCTCTACCACTGAGCCAACCGGCCAGGGCCCTGGCTATGAACTTTTGTATGAACAATTTTTCAAGTGAAAACATCTTGAGCATATCCCTAGGAGTAAAATCGCTAGGTCGTATGTTAATTTTGTGTTAATTGTTTTGAGGAACTGCCAGACTTTTCCAAAGAGGCTGCACCATTTTACATTCCCATCAGAATATTTGTGGTGTCTAATTTTTCCATATTCTTGTCACTACTTACCTGTTTTGGGTTTTTTTTTTACTAAAGTCATAATGGGGGCTTGAGAGTAAAATCTCACTGGTTTTAATTTGCATTTCCCTAATGACTAGTAAGCACTTTTCATGTGCTTATTAGCCATTCATATAGCTTCTTTGGAGAAATGTCTATTCAAATTGTTTGCCCGTTTTTTAATTGGGTTTTTATCTTTTTAATTGAATTGTAAGCATTCTTTATGTGCTCTAAATACAAGTCCTTTATTAGGTATAATTTGCAAATATTTTCTCCCATTCTCTGTGTTGTCTTTTTTATTGTCTTGATGGTATCATTTGTAGAACAAAAGTTTTTAATTGTGATGAAGTCCAGTTTTATCTATGTTTTTTTCTTTTGTTACGTTTTTGGTGTCGTATCTAAGGAGACTTTGCTTAAGAGAGGCATTGTTTAAACACTTGCTATTAAGTTTGCCATTTTGCTTGTTTACAAACAAACTGATACAGGATTGTCTAAAATGTTGATTCTTGTAGTGTGTAGGCATCAACAAGAAACTTACTGAAATGCAGATTTTATTCCGAAGGTCTGGAGTGGGGCCTGAGATTCTTTGCATCTCTGCCAGGTTCTCAGGTTGATGTCCGTGCTGCTGGTCCAGGCACTGTACAGCAACAGGGACACTGAATATTAACTAGGAAAGCAGTCTCACTATTTTATGACATTTTGACTTTTGCTGTGAGTGTCCGTCATAAGATAGACATAGAGAAGTCTTTGAGAAATCTTAATCTAATGTTTCTTTGTTTCTAACCTTAGTAGATCGTTTTTTAAGCTGGCCATCTTAGTTGATGTGGCATTAGAACAAGAACTTTAATAATGAGCTTAACATTTCACTTAATCTTCTTAAATATGACCCTCTATATGTGTGTGTTGATGAAGATAAAACATCATGCACTAATTTTATACTTTTTAATTGTTAGACCACAAAATGTGAAGCTTGGATATAATTACTGTTAATTCTCAGAGAATATCCAATATAAAGATATTACTACTTTTGTTATCAAACTCCTTTAGATTAAGAAATTTTATAAAGATTAATTCATAATTTGGTTTCTCTTTATCCTTTTCCCCCCTTCTGTTTTCTAGGGGCAGCTTCATGATTTCTGGGTACCAGATTCTTAGCAGGAGTTGCAACAGCAAAAATATGAACCAAGAGAAATTCAGTAGAGGAGTGGAAAGGATTACTACAAAACCCAGTGGAATACTAAGAAAATGTGCAGCAAGTGTCCTACTTGAGTATCTAGTATGAAGCTGGTAATAAGGAAATTGCCATTTCTGAAGCAGATATGAAACACAGTCTGTTTAAATAAGGCAATTGGCCTTTTAAAAGAGCAGAATCCTACAACAGGCGGGAAGAGTAGAAGCAGCTAATAGTTGCATGTCTAACCTGCTCCTATTAACTCCTCTGTTGAATTATAAGCCAGTTAGCTTTTTTTTTTTTCTTTTTGGTATTTGTGGCACTTGGATAATCACAGGAAATATGTCAGAAAAGATTTAGACCAGTGTGAGGAATTGAACGTGGAAACCAAGTTCCAGTTGGGTTTAATTTTCCTTTTTGGTTATTTTAGGCTCAACGGGAAAGCTTACACTTGAGTTTGGTAACAGAAAGGATGAATCTCTTCTGTAACTCCTATAAAAGACAGGAAAGTTCCGATCCATGCATTTTCACTATTTACAATTATAATTTGTTAGATGGTAAATATACATTTAAACAAACAATTGAGAAATAAAATGTCTATTGTCAGATCCCTTTAAGGGGGAGAGGTTAAGCTGTAAAATTGTGGCTCAGTCTTTATGCCAAAATATTCATATAGTTTGTTTTTAATTTCCAGTGCATTTTTTAAAAATACTGGTTAGATCATAGAATCTTGGCTAAATCTTAGAATTCTGGCTCCTTGGTAGCCACATTACAGAAGTCTGTATTATAAAAGCTTAAAAATCTGGACAAGTTTCCAAAAACCTTATTTGCATAAGTATATAACGTTGGCCGAGACCTAGATGGTGTTTATTCTTTAGGACACTACATGCATGTGTGTGCACACACGTGTATTTGTATTTGTATATTAAAGTTGTTGCACTTGAAAACCACAGCTGCTCTAAATTCTTAAACACTGGAAAGCTCCCCTTTGGTTTAAATGGTGGAGGGTTAGTAGAAGTGCACATGCCGGTCTTAGCTCAAAGGCTCTTTGAAGCCTTTAGTAGTAATAGACTCTTACTAGCTAACTGAAAGTCTTTTGTTGACTGAGTGTCCCTTTTCGGAGGGTTTGTATTTTAAAAGAAAATGCAACTTGTTTTTTCTTTCAATATTGACATGGATGATACTGCTAGCTATCCTGAGCACTCAGAGGTCTCCAGTTGTGAGGGGAAAGATGATGGCGGGGAAGGGAATTGGACTTGATGTTAATAGTTTGAGAAGTTAGAAAATACATTTTGAAAAATAGCTTTCTACTTCTAAATTGAGGCTTAAGAGTAAAAAGCATTTTATCTTAAATGTATCATTTAAAATAGCATAATTTTTGAGCCCATGTCAAGCATTGAGCAGTTAGAGATTTTCTAGGGAAGACAAAGTAAATCCAGTTGCTAAGAACCCCGTCAGACCAACAAAAGTTTTCTGTGTTGAGTTTACTGGTAAGAATATTATTTTCTTGATACTACCTCTCAAGGGTATTGTTAGAAAATGCCACTTAAGGTTAACGAGATAGATACAAAGAGTTATATTTGACAGAAACTTGCAACTCTGGCATCTATCTGCCCAACAATGGGGGCTTTCACACTCTGTGATTTAATACTTTGTAGATACATTATTTGTGTGTAATTTTGCAAGTGTTCATATTTTTCTCATTTTGCATTGTGTAAAGTGTACAAAATCTCAAAAGTATAAAATACTGCTTATATTGCTTGTAATTAGAGTGTGTAAATATTTTCTAATCGTGTACATTGATGGGGGGACAAGTGGATTATTCAGGTGTGTTTTTTTTAAGTGACCCTTTTGTATCGCAATTTCAACAGGTAACTGCCCATCAAATTTAAAACCACTTTGATACATTTTTATTTAGCAGTTCTAATTTAAAAAGTCTCTATTTTTAATTATCTTTCTCCATTAGAGGAAAATCCTTCATGTGTCCCTATAAAATAAATGGGCAAAACATCAGTTTGGACCCTTGTATTTATGACTCTGGTAGATGTCTTCAGTCTCCAGGTCATATTCCATTCAGTATTTGCATTCGGGTTCTCATAAAAAGTGTGTGATTCTCTTTTAGCATAAGTAGCCCATGGTTTTTCTTCCAATCAAGTATTACCCTTCTCCCTCTTGAGTCCCCTTGCTTTCTCTCCTTCCTGCTGTTGTTGCCCACCCAGTGACTGGGATGGTAGTGGGGAGAAAATGTTAATTGCACAGAGAATGTCGGGCCACTTTTGGCACTTGGCAAATAAAGCTTGCACTGAGTGGTGGTGTGTTTGGCAATATTACTGTGCCAAAAAATCACCTTGTCTAATTTTTTGAATATGTATGTCAAATTTATCACCCTTATTGCAAGCTGAAATTTAAGGTACTTGTGTTTATGCTTTTGTGTGTAACTGTTGCCTTTTCTAAACTGCTTTCTTGTTATCCAAAAATACAATTCTGTGAGTTATATCATGTTAAGTGAAGAGGCTCACCATGCACAAAATGCATCTATGTTGTGGTAAAATAACAATATTTGTACATTTTTATGTCTATCTCCTGATGGCAGTGGTGCCTTTGTCACCTTTTGGAAGGTTGGCATTTTGTTTTTGTTTTGAGGTACAAGTAATAGCTTGCTTTTGACTTCACAAAAATCTCCCCAGATGTGAAAGAGAAAATGGCGTGTTGTCATCCAGGCTCAGTTGGAACATTTGCATTTTTTATGTCTGTCAAACAAGTATAGGTTGGTGGGGACTGGCCAGTAGTATGTGTGGAGTCTTTAAACCAAAAATAATTTAAAAATTTTAAAAAGTAAAACTTTAAGAGGTGACCCATTAACAAGTGACTGAGTTGGAGAATTATGGAAGGACTGTCCTGATTTGCCTCTAAGGAGGCAAGATTGGGGTAGAGGTGGCTGGACATGAGAGCATGCTCTGTGGTTATTCTTACTCACGAACATGTTGATGCACCTCATCAACCGTGCATCTGCCGCCCTGGGCAGTCTCAGCCGGCTCATCCGCCAGTTCTTAGGCAGCTTACAAGTAGATGCAGGTTTCCTTTTCTTTCTTTCTTTTCCTTTTTTTTTTAAGATTTTATACTACATCTTGTTGAAAGTCCTATGAATGTATGTATGTGTTATTAAAATAGCTTTTCTCAATTTGAACATGTGTTTAGTCATATTTGTTTGGGAGTGGGGATAGTTTAAGTATCTGGAATGCCCCGTTTCTTCTCCTACCCCATCCCCTTGGTTTTAAACTGATTTCTTCCTTTCTTTCTCTTGCTTTGGATTCTCCAGTCAGTTTTTTAGTTTGATGTCTTCTGTTGCTGGAATATTTAAAGTGATAGTTGTACACAGTTCACTTTTATATAACCCAATTAGTAATTTGCTATATACTTTGCAGTCTGGAATTCAAGAATCTCATTCTTATATTACCTCATCCACTATGTTCCATCAACTACTGAGTTCCTACTACCAATTAGACACTTTTTAGGATTCAGTGGTGAACAATACAGACAAAACTCTCACGAATCTTACCTTCAGGTAAAATACTCTGGTTTTAGGCAAAGAGGACTGGAAGAGACTAGCCTTGGCCAGGCTCCTTGTTCTGAAGCCCAGGAGAAGCCATCCAGTGCAGAGGCAGGGCTCAGGATCACCTCCAGCCTGCTAGGCTGACACAGCTCTGGATACGCCAGCTGGGAGGAGATACAGGTTGACACCTCACAGGGGCAGCTGTTCTTATGAGGTCATAGAAGGGCTAGGCATGGTTGTCAGAGGCCTCGGGCTCTAGAACCATGTCAGTATTTCTCCCTTCTGACCGGCCAGTTTAAGAGACTGCTTATGAGCATTTTTCTCTTGACAGCGGGGTGGACAGGTGGCAGGCAGCACAGTCTTGTATAACTTAAGGGCCTTGACCTTGCCCTTCGTTCTGATCCCAGATCCCAGATTAACCACAGCAGTTGTTTGATCCTTGTCAAGTTACTTAACTTCTCTGAGTCTTAGTTTCTTTATGCGTTAAAAGGAAAGTTAATAGTGTCCACCTGAGCTGTGAGGGCGAAATGAGCTAATGCATGAAAAGTGTTTAGCAAAGTGCTGGGCTTATAGCAAGAAGTCAATAAATACTAACTGTTACTGTTGAGCTCTAAGTTGACGCTCTTCTCAGATGCCAAAATGGATCTTAAGGTACTTGGGCTTCACTGACATCTGAGCAAACCATATCTCTTAAAACTATATGTGCTCTAAAAAAGGTTTGTGGTTTTTTAAAACCCAGCATGCTAAAGCTTAGTTAAGGGGGTGGTGGGTGGTGATTTTCCAGCATTTGTGGACATGTCCTGACATTCCCTTTTCCTTGCTAACCATTCCCCAGGCTGGAGTCAAGAGAGGTCAAACCAGAAGGCCCAGCTTTGGGTCTGACTCCAAGACGACTGGCTGGGAGGAAAACTTAACAGGCAAAACAGGCTTCTGAGGCACAGTGGAACAGTGAGACTACAGCATTGTTGCACTGGTGACAGTCCTTACTGAAGAAGCACCTCAGCTGTAATGTGGCCAAAATAAAGATCACAACACCTAAAGGGAGAGTGCTGGGCAAGTCAGAGGTGGAGATGGCAAAGCAGGAACAGAAATGCTGCCACAGTGAACAGCAAGCAGGACAACTTGACTAGGCCAAGTTCTTTTGCCTCAGGGAACCTCTGCTCAAGTATCAGGAGTTCATACCTACCCCTTACACCTAGGATCCCTGCTACAGTGAGTAACTGCTCTGTGCAAAGCCTGGAGCCAAACGCTGGTGTGTAGCTGACTGAAGACAACCAGCACTGGCCTCAGTCACTTTCCTGCAACAATTGGGGAGAATAGCCTAGCAAAATCTACATTTGCGCTCTGTTTGTGAAGCACACCCTGTGGAACAGCCAAACTAGTGCCTTCAAGGATGGGTACCAACCTGCTCAAGGAATGACCTGCTTGTGTCAAAGGACACAAATTCATGGCTAGGTTAGGATTAATTTCTTGATTTGCTTTTGAGTCTCTTCCACTGTCCATCTTCTCTTCGCCCATAATTTATCAGCTTGTAAATAATCCTTACAAAAAGGATTATTATCAAAGGGCTTCCAATAGATGGTTCCACTAATTGCTATCGCATCTGATCATTTCCTTTGGTTCAGAGATTGAAGTGTGGGAAGACAGCAGAGAGAAATCCATTGTGGTCTGAATCTGTACTATCAGAGGTACTGACGTAACTGCCCAACTATAGTGTAGCAAATGGAGCTCAGCATTGTCATTTAGGCATTTTGTTCATTTGAAAAAGTGTAAGGTTCTGAGTCGCCATCAGAGCCTTTCTCCTCACAGCATAGGTGAGCGGGATACTGAACCTACTTACCACCAAGTCACTTTGGCCTACTTGTCACCTCCTGAAGTATAGAAAGTCGACGCTGAGTTCCATGAGAACACAAGGAGCTGTGTCCCTGTGCCCACTGAGGCCCCTTGCAGTTTAATTTCTCCCCTGTTTTACTATGAGACTAGCAGTCTTCCTGTCCCTCCTCCACTGTCACCCCAACCCACTGTCCCACAAGGACTACAGAGTTGTTGTTTTTTTAAATAGGGACTGTTTATTTTATTTTATTTATTCATTTTTAGAGAGGAGACGGGGAGAGAGAGAGACAGAGAGGGAGAGAGAGGAGAGGGGAGAAGCTGGAAGCATCAACTCCCATATGTGCCCCGACCAGGCAAGCCCAGGGTTTCGAACCGGCGACCTAAGCATTTCCAGGTCGACACTTTATCCACTGCGCCACCACAGGTTAGGCCAGAGTTGTGTTTTTTTAAGCCATGTTTTTCCCTGTCTTCTCAGCTTGGACCTTCTTACTTAGCTCTTTCAGTTTTCTTCTGTAGTCTCTTCCATACTACTTACTGACTTTCCTCTCATTACCTTCCAGGAACCCTCCAATCTCATCAAATCAGCTCACCTTCTCTCATGTCCTCCATCTGCCTACTTCCCCAACACAAGCCTACACGTTTCTGCCTTTGCTCTGATAATAATACCCCTTCAGACTTAACCTGCTCCCCTCTTCTCAGGCTTTCCCAGTACTGATTGTCCTCTCTGTAAAAACAATATTTTTTTTAAAAAACCAATAATATCAAGGCAAGTTATTTAACCTCTTAAAGCTTGCTTTTCCATCTACAAAATAAGGCTATTAATTCCTCACGATGAAATGAAAATACAATTAAAAAAATAAAGTGGGCCCTGGCTGGTTGGCTCAGCGGTAGAGCATTGGCCTCGCGTGTGGAAGTCCTGGGTTCGATTCCCAGCCAGGGCACACAGGAGAAGCGCCCATCTGCTTCTCTACTCTTGCCCCTCCCCTTTTTCTCTCTTCCCCTCCCGCAGCCAAGGCTCCATCAGAGCAAAGTTGGTCCAGGCACTGAGGATGGCTCCATGGCCTCTGCCTCAGGCATAGAATGGCTACTGTTGCAACAGAGCGACGCCCCAGATGGGCAGAGCATCGCCCCCTAGTGGGTATGCCGGGTGGATCTGGGTTGGGCGCATGCGGGAGTCTGTCTCTGCCTCCCTGCTTCTCACTCACTTCAGAAAAATACAAAAAAATAAAGTGAAGGCCCTGGCCGGTTGGCTCAGCGGTAGAGCGTCGGCCTGGCGTGTGGGGGACCCGGGTTCAATTCCCGGCCAGGGCACATAGAAGCGCCCATTTGCTTCTCCACCCCCCCTCCTTCCTCTCTCTCTCTCTCTTCCCCTCCCGCAGCCAAGGCTCCATTGGAGCAAAGATGGCCCGGGCGCTGGGGATGGCTCCTTGGCCTCTGCCCCAGGTGCTAGAGTGGCTCTGGTCTCGGCAGAGCGACGCCCCGGAGGGGCAGAGCGTCGCCCCCTGGTGGGCGTGCCGGGTGGATCCCGGTTGGGCGCATGCGAGAGTCTGTCTGACTGTCTCTCCCCGTTTCCAGCTTCAGGGAAAAAATAAATAAATAAATAAATAAAATAAAGTGAAGCTGGACACTATAAATGTGTGTGTATATTTGAAGCATTTCTCCCAAGCCACCTCCCCCTCCACATACACACATCCTATTTGCAGAATGCTGGGGGAGTTGGAAGTGGGATGTGGGCCCTGCTGTTTAGTCACACATAGCAGCCCATACTACAAGATTGTAAGTGAGGAAGTGCCAAAAGGCTTTGGGGAATTCAGAAAAAGAACAGGATGGTGCCTGAAAAAAAAAGAAAGTTAAATAATGACAGGGCCTCTTGAATCTTGTTCACCTGCTACGGCCAGTGTTCATCCCTCTGTTCCCCCACCTTATGCCCCTCCAGAGCACAGACTCCTAGGCACATGCATGAGTCAGTTCTGCTATGGCCTTCATCATTTGGTCCTGCTTTGGGGTCTATATCAATACTGTCATGGATGAGAGGGAAGATCAGGCCAGGTCATGGCTAGATCTCAGGTTTGAGTCAAACCCTAGAGGGGTCTTGAATAGGCAGTGGGAATGAGTTAAGGGGAAACTGAAGGGCTGAAGATTGCATGGGAGGACCACCCTAGTTAAAGGAGTTGGGGACTTAATTCTGAGGGGGCTTCCTAGATTGCTACTGAGTAAGGTGATTGAGCCTAGGAAAGAGGATATTTTACTACCTAGGCAGAGTTCATGGAAGGATCTGGACTAAGACGTCCAGGATGAACTGGAAGGGACGGCAGGTGTCTGAGTGGCCCAGTTCTCGAGTAGGTGCCCTCCAGTTATGTGTAAAATATGGTTGTGGCTTATGTTATCCGGAAAAAACAAAACAGCATTTTCTGTGTGCACTTCTGGTCAAGCCATCCAGGCCTGACCCGGTTCACACACCCAAACCTTAGGCTGAAGGACCAATGAGCTGAGAATCAAGACCATGTTCTGTATTCAGAGCTGCTCTAACGCTTGGTCTCCAAGTACTGTGGCCCTCTGCACTCTAGGCAGAGATCACAAGGCCATGTCAGGAGTGCAAGAAGTGAGGACGGGCCTCGGGCCCTTGGGCTTTGGAAGAGTTTTAAGCCCTCAGAGAACAAGTTTGCACGTCTAGCAGGAGGAAAATCGGAGGGGTCCTAGGGCTGGAGAGGAAAGAAGTTGGGCTATAAGCCATTAGGCACTCATCAGGGTGATGAGGCCACCACCAGAGGGCAGTACTGGGTCGCGGGCCTCGGGAGTAGGGAGCGCCAGCTACCGAATGACTGTTTGAGCCTTGACCTTCTTAAACGGTCTCTACTGAATAGGGCCAGGGTGGGGGAACGCGAAAGGAGAGAGCAGCGCCCTTTTCGGCACCCCACCCTGTCGGTCCCGCCTCCCCATCCCGCCTTCCAGGCCCCCGCCCCACCCCCAGCTCCGCCTCCACCCCCACCCCTTCTGACCGCGGCCCCTTCATCCTGCAGCTGGTGCTTTGGGGCCCCGGAGCTGCTGCGCGTCGCTGTCTCCATGGCCCGGGATCCGAGCGCAAAGGTGAGAAAGGCAGGGAGTGAGGGCGGTGGCAGTGCTTGGGCTGGGGGAAGAAGGGGGCGGGGGCCAGGCCAGGCCTTCCCCACATCCATGCCACCTAACTGAGCCAGGCCTTTCTTACCGCCGAGTCCCCCGGTCTCTCATAAAGGATGTAGAGGGGCGCATGCCAGGCCTTGGGGCCGCGCTGGGCTCAGACCCGCCAACGCGCGGAGTCGGGGATCAGCGCAGGGCGGGGGGCCGTGTGGCGAACAGTATTCCCCGGGATGTGGGTCACGTCTCCTGGCGTCCGGCGGGATAGAAGGAGAGCTTGTCCTCGAGCTACAGCAGTCGAGACTGAGGTTAGACCCGAGGAAAAGAGAACCTGAGGGGAGATGATGGAGAAAGGAGGTAGCGGGGGAGGGGCTCTCAGCCCCGGAGAGACCACCATCCTCCTGGGTGAGGGAGATATTCCCACATTAAGCAGGTGGACGTCTAGGATGACGGTTGAAAGCCTGCTGGTCCTACACTGGGGGGGAGTCACCCCTCAGTTCTATCTACCTAGGGTCTGCCTAGTGGGAAGGTGATCAGAGTCCAGGGGCTGTCCGTGGGAGAAAGCCAAACTATGGAACCGGAGTAGGGGGCAGTGGGGGCGGGTAGACTGGAGATCTTGAAGTCTTGTTTGCCCCTTAGCCCCGCCAACTCTCCCAAGAGGTTAAAAGGGGGCTGAGAGCTCAGGCCCCACTCCCGTATCTAAACCTGCAGTATACATGGGAGTAGGAGAGTGCCATTCCATCTTTCTTTTGCTACAACTAGGGACCTCCTTTCTCCCTCGCAGAGCAGCCTTGACCCATGCACCCGTCCCGTTTGAGCATCTGAGGTCAGAATCCTCCCCCCATCACACACACACAAACACATACTTGGCCTCTGGCCTTAGAATTGGGACACTGGGGTGGGAGGTGTTCTGCTTTTCACCTCACCGTCCACGGTCCCTGGCAGCCTCCAAGCCTGCAGTGAGAACTGGGCCCCTGTGTGTACATATGCTTGTCTCTGTGTAGATGTAATTGTGTGTTTGAGGACTGTCAACACACATGGACTTGACCCTTCTGGGAACATGACAATGCCTGAGCCACTGTATGGAGTTCGTGTGCATGTCCCTCCACATATGTGTCTATGCGCAGGACCCTCCTGGGAAGGGGTGTCCAGTCCTTCATTTGCACATGTTGTATGGGTTTATAACCCTCCTTGTCAACCTCTGAGGCTGTGTGACCTGCTGAATACAACCTTACATGTGAATACATATGAACACAAGTGGTAGGCCCTTTACGTGAACATGTGTGCACAAACCTTCCTGTGAATGTGTGTGTGCATGACGTATTCAGAGCCCTCCTATGCATGTGTGTGTGTGTGCACCTGTTTGCATGCACATCACCCCCTCTGGACATGTGACTCTTGTGTAAACCTGTATTAGTGTGCCAGGCAACCACTCTGAGTGGTTGCTCTGACCTGGGGTGTGTTCCTTCTGCCCAATCCTAGGGACTGGTTCCTCCTAGCCAGAGCTCCCCCTCCTTCTGTACTAAGCAAATAAGAGGCCCCAAAGGTAAACAGGTGTGCCTCCACAGTAAAGTGTGGAGTATGGGCAGTTTGCCTAGGGCCTCCTGCTGCCACAGCCCCTAAACCAGTAGCTGATGCCCTTCCTTTCTGTGATCCAGTGACCCTCTTCTCTCTACTCATACTCTGTTCTTCCCCTCTGGCCTCTGCCCACTACAGTGGTGACCTTTACCTCTTGAATAAATGCTCCAAATTCCTGTTCTCCCTCTGGCCAGCTTCTGGGCCCTCCCCTCTCTTCAAGGCCACATAGTTAATATTTGACCTGGAAGGGAAGAGAGAGCCCAGTATGACCCCTCTGGCCCTATCTCTGGGCATCTGATGAGATTGGGTGGGTCAGGCTTTCTCCACACCTAGCCCAGCTCAGGGAGCCTTCAGGAGCCACTTCGGAGATCAGGCCTATTAAGGGCTCAGAGGAGGCCTGCAACCTACCCCACCCGCTCCCCAGCTGGTTGGCTTGAAGGAGGGTCCAGGTATGGGAACAGTCTCCAAGCTATGCCAGGGGAAGTGGCCAAGAGCTCAGGGATCCCATGGTTCACCTTTTCCATGTTGCTTGTGTCTCAATTAACTGGTCTTGCACATTCTAGCCTCCTGCACAGACATTACACTCGTTTGGCCAGGGGAGCCAGATACCCGCACCCCAGTGCCTGTGAGTACCTGTGTGCAGGTAGGGACATGTGTAGATGCCTAGCCAGAGGGTGCAGTGCAGACTCGAACGGACAGGACGGAGAGGTACACCCCCTCAGAAAGGAATGCTGAGAAGTGTCTAATTAAAGAGAATTTCCAGAGGGAGCTCTCAGGCCAGGGAAAAGAAAGAACAAAGGGAAAACAGGACAAAATAAACAAAGGCCCATTAAACGTCTCTGCCCAGGCCTTCCCGCACAAGTCACCCCCTCAGGCTGCAAGGGCAGCTGCTGCCCAGCTGGGTCTCGTTGTTGGGAGGAGAAGGCATTCTCCCGGAGAACCAAGCTCCACCGCGATGGAAGCCTCGCTAAGCTTCCTCGCTAAGCTTCGGACTTGTCAGAGGTCTTTACCTTGGGTTTAGGTTGGGGGAAGTGCAGGGTTTTGTAAAGAAGGCGAGTTCCACCCAACTTCCTGTATCGGAGTGACTGAGTCAATCCTGACGTGGGAGTTCTGTGGATGCTTGGCCTCCTCCCTTCAGTACCTCCTGAAGTCTGGGGGCAATGTCAACTACCTTCCACCCACACACAAACCTAAGAGCTTTTATCCTGTTTTTTTTTTTTCTTCAGAAACCAGACCTCAGAGAACCAGGACTAGCCTTGCTGTCAAGGCAGGGCAACCCCATCAGTGACCGACAACCTCTCCATGACCACACAGCTCCCTCTCACCATGGAGTTTGTATTTGATACAGACAGGCAGCATGTGATCCTTTGACCTCTTACCTGGGATTCCATGGCCATACAACCCTATGATTCCATGTCCCCCCAATTCCAGGACCCTCCCTGGCCCCATGACTCCTGACCTTCCAAGTGACCTCCCTGGACCTTGCCCCCTGTGACTGTTCTTTGCATCATCCCCTTGACTCTGGCCCTGGCTCCCCTTGGGGGTCTTGTTGGTCTGGGCTTCCCTAAGAAGATGTGGGGGAGGCTCTGGCCCCTCCTCCTGAGCTTCCTCACAGCCACTGCAGTCCCCAGACCCTCACCACGGAGACCATCCAGAGAACTAGATGCCACCCCGCGGATGACTGTCCCCTACGAAGGTTAGACTGACTTCTCCCACAATCTCAAAAGGCAGCAGGAGGGTGGGGAGGCAGCCCCAGAACTGAGATCACAGCTCCTGCTCTCCCCAGAGCTCTCCGGAACTCGGCACTTCAAGGGCCCAGCCCAGAACTACTCAACCCTGCTGCTGGAGGAGGCTACGGCAAGGCTGCTGGTGGGAGCCCGGGGCGCCCTGTTCTCTCTCAATGCCCACGACATAGCAGATGGGGCTCATAAAGAGGTCAGCCCCTGGGACCCGGGCCGCCCAGAGGGTCTCCAGCTTCATCCAGCTCCCCAGACCTCCACTCCCTGGAAATCCTGCCCACCTACCCTAGTCCCCGTCAGACAAGGCCGCCCTTCCCAGCCCAGGTTCCCCTGCGCCTCGTGCTTCTCCTGGAACTTACACCCTCCCCAATCTCCCCAGTTCCTGGGGGTCCTATCACTTGGCCCCACAGGTAATGGGGAAAAGCAGGGGTATCTGGGTCAATGCATCAGCCTTTCTCCCCTCCCCCCTCCAGATCCACTGGGAGGCCTCCCCGGAGATGCAAAGTAAATGTCATCAAAAAGGGAAAAACAATCAGGTATGTGGTCTGTCCTGTCCCCAGCTCCTTCCCTCCTCCTCAGTGATGTCAGGGTTGGGAACACAGACCGAGACAGACGTAATGAGCAGCCAGTCTGTTGCAGCAACCACATAAACTTGCAAGTGCTTCTGGAGTGGCGAGCCCCAGGCACTGCAATTCTAATCCAGACATCTGGTGCCCTATTAGCTTGGGTTATGATGGCATCTTAATTTCCTCTGGGCTCCCAAATAGCAATCCTGATAACAATAATTAATCTCTTAGTTTTTTATCTCACCTAATTCTAAAATAATCCTATGAAATAGTATTATCCTGCATTTTAGAGATGAGAAAAATGGAGGCTTTGGTCAAGGAATAGCTCAAGTACCCAGTATTCCACAGAAGGGTGTTGGTTAGGTATCAGCCCTTTCTGACTAAAAAAAACAGTGCTGCAGGGTTCTCCTGTCTAGCTATGTAATAGATCCATCTGGAGAGCTTTTTTTTTTTTTTTAAATAATTTTTTTTATTTTAATTTTTTTTAATATTTTTTTATTTATTCATTTTAGAGAGGAGGGGGGAGAGAGAGAGAGAGAGAGAGAGGAGAGAGAGACAGGGGGAGGAGCTGGAAGCATCAACTCCCATATGTGCCTTGACCAGGCAAGCCCAGGGTTTCGAACCGGCGACCTCAGCATTTCCAGGTCAACGCTTTATCCACTGCGCCACCACAGGTCAGGCCATCTGGAGAGCTTTTTAAAAATATACATTCCCAAGGTCCACTAGCCCCAGGATTCTGATTCAGTGAGTGAGGGACGGTGTTGGGACAGCTGTGTGAAGAGAGGTGCCTCTTGCAGCTTCCATCAGAGGTCGCCTCCTGGTGGCACACGGACAGAAAATGGGGCTGCGAGACCCAGTCACGGAGGGCTGTAAACGCCCGGCTGGGGGGCTGGATTTTATTCTGTGACAATGGGCACCCTCACCACTTGATATGTTAGATACCCTTAAACTTGAATGTGCACAAGAATCACCTGCGGCTGTTATAAATGCAGATGCTAACTCAGTGGCTCTGGGTAAGGGTCAAGATTCTGCAGCTCTAACGTGCCCCCAGGTGAAGCTGGCACTGTGGGTCCCTGGACCACACTTTGGGTAGACAGACATTTTCCATAGCATGTTCTGAGGAACATTAATTTTCAAAAGAGGGATTTAATGGTCAGATGAGTTTGGGAAATGCTGCATGCTCAGTCCCACTAATGCGCAGCAACACCCTTACGGCTCTGAGAAATCCCCAGTAAAGGCAGATTTTTACCTGTGGTTTCCATCTTATTTGACAATAGAATCTCTCTCTACCTCCTGCCCTTATTAATGTAAACATCTTTTTTAAATTTTTATTTATTTATTTATTTTTAAAGAGAAAAGAAGGAAGAGAGAGAGAAACACATCAACTTATTTGTGTTCCACTTATTTGTGCCCTAACTGGAGATCAAACCCACAACCTTGGTGTATCAGGACAATGATCCAACCAACAGAGCTACTGGGCCAGGGCCCTTAATGTAAACATCCTGAGGAAACATTACTTACTATAGAAATATTACCCAGCCACACTAGATGGATTAAAATGAAAAGTCTGGAACAGTGGTAGTCAACCTGGTCCCTACCACCCACTAGCAGGCTTTCCAGCTTTCATGGTGGGCGGTAGCGGAGCAATCAAAGTATAAATAAAAAGATAGATTTAGGCCTGACCTGTGGTGGTGCAGTGGATAAAGCGCCGATCTGGAAATGCTGAGGTTGCCGGTTCAAAACCCTGGGCTTGCCTGGTCAAGGCACATATGGGAGTTGATGCTTCCAGCTCCTCCCCCCCTTCTCTCTCTCTGTCTCTCCCTCTCCTCTCTAAAATGAATAAATAAAAATTAAAAAAAAATTAAAAAAAGATAGATTTAACTATAGTAAGTTGTTCTAGAAAGATTTATTCTGCCAAACTTAGCGAAAATCTGACATAAAGTACTTGGTAAGTAATTATTATTATATGCTTTAACTTGCTGTAACTCTGCTTTATAAATTTTATAAAGTAAACTTACTTCCCTACTTTATAAATCACTATTACTGTGGAACCGGTGGGTGGTTAGAAAATTTTACTAACAGAGATACAGAAGTGGGTGGTAGGTATAAAAAGGTTGACTATCCATGGTCTGGAGGCTGGAAAGGCATAGGGAAGTTGGGGCCATTGTGTGGGTCAGAGTTAGGAGGCCTGAACAGGCTGGCAGAGAGGAGGGATGGATGCCCAAGAACGGCACCCAGTGAGGGAGTAGAATGACAGAGGCCTGGATGGATTCAAACCCTAGGGAACAGGCAGAAGGAAGAATCATTAACAAGGTGAAGAAGTCAAGAGGGCAGCAGTTTAAGGCATTTGATGTGCAGAGGCCAATATGGCTGGAGTGTGGTGAGTGAGACCAGAGAAAGGGGCAGGGCCAGGAGCATGTTGGACCCTATGTTCAGGACTCTAGCAAGCCACCAAAGGCTTTTTAAATATAGCAGTGACATGATCTGGTTTACATTTTTTAAAATATGCCTTGGAAAGTGGGTTGCAAGAGTGTGCCAATTGGTAGACTATCTCTGGAAGGAAACAATGGTAATAGCATTCTCCTTTTAAGGAAAATGGGGTAAAAAAAAAAAAAGGGAGACTTTTTACAACATATCCCTTTGTACCTTTTGAATCGTATACTGTGCGCTCGTATTCCTAATTCACTGGATAAATGAGTTGTGTTTTATAAAGAGTGGTGGAGGGTTGGAACAGCAGTATGGTGTTCTCTGCCGTGGTTCAGGGATGAGGTGATGGTAGAAATTTGCTCTAGGGTCGGGGCAGTGGGGGGGGGATAATGGACCAATGGACCAAGTCAAGAGACGTATAGGACAAAGAGACACTTAATCAGGGAGCAGGACTGAGTGGGGGTGAGAGAATGGGAAGGAGCAACAATGACTTGGTTTCTGGAGGAAGAGAGGAGGGAAAGACGGGACAAACAGGTTTAGGAGGGAACGTGCAGGTTAGGGAAAGGGGGGGTGAGCTTGCTCTCTGACCAGGTAAGTTTGATGTGTCTGGGATACTGGGTGGAGAGAGAGCTGGAGCTGGAGGATAGATCTGGCAGTGTCACCCTGAAAGGGGTGTGGGAGCTCTGGGAGGGGGAGCTTGCTGAGATGGGAGAGAAGCACCTTTGGGCGGTGAAAGCCTGAGCGCACCTGCACTGAGGCTGCAGGAGAGGCGGGAGGAGCTGCCAGTGTGCCCTGTAATCCAAGAGATGGAGGAGGGAAGGGGATCTATGCCACTGGGAAGCCAAAGGACAGTGAGTTCCAGGGACTGTTCTATGTTCTGGGCAGTGAGAAGGCCCACTGGGATCTTAGAAAGAACTGTGTGTCCTGTGAGTAAGAAGTAAGAGCCAGACTGCCCTGGCTGGTTGGCTCAGTGGTAGAGCGTCGGCCTGGCGTGCAGAAGTCCCGGGTTCGATTCCCGGCCAGGGCACACAGGAGAAGCGCCCATCTGCTTCTCCACCCCTCCCCCTCTCCTTCCTCTCTCTCTCTTCCCCTCCTGCAGCCGGGGCTCCATTGGAGCAAAGATGGCCCAGGCGCTGGGGATGGCTCTATGGCCTCTGCCTCAGGCGCTAGAGTGGCTCTGGTCGCAACAGAGCGACACCCCGGATGGGCAGAGCATCGCCCCCTGGTGGGCGTGCCGGGTGGATCCCGGTCGGGCGCATGCGGGAGTCTGCCTGTCTCCCCGTTTCCAGCTTCAGAAAAATACAAAAAAAAAAAAAAAAAAAAAAAGAAATAAGAGCCAGACTACCAAGCTGGACTAATGGCAGAGTCCTCTAAGGAGGTCCAGGCCTCACAGCCCTCCCCCACCTGTCTCACAGACCGAGTGCTTCAACCACGTGCGATTCCTACAGCGGCTCAATGCCACCCATCTCTATGCATGTGGGACTCACGCCTTTCAGCCCCTCTGTGCAGCCATCGTGAGTATGCCTTCCCCAGCCCTGATCACTGGTCCCTGACCCCATACTTGTCTGACCTTGGGCCCCTGCCTTGACTCTGAACTCTCATTCCCCCAGGATGCTGAGGCCTTCACTTTGCCAACCAGCTTCGAGGAGGGGAAGGAGAAGTGTCCTTATGACCCAGCCCGTGGCTTCACAGGCCTCATCATCGGTGAGCATCCCCTCCTCTCCACTCCAGTCTCTCTTCCAGAGTCATGCTGTTTGAAGGACATAGATGTTGTTGCTAGGACTTGCCACCATGTGTGTTAGTGTGCCTTGTTGTATGTAACATGTTTCATGCCTGGCATGTCCCTGCCTCAGATGGAGGCCTCTACACAGCCACACGGTATGAATTCCGGAGCGTTCCTGACATCCGCCGCAGCCGCCACCCGCACTCCCTGAGGACAGAGGAGGCACCCATGCACTGGCTCAATGGTTAGGAGGATGGTGGGGGCAGGGGACTATGTCTTCATCCCTACTGCCTTGGGCAGTTGACTGTCCTATCCCCAAATCCCCAGGTGAGCCAGCCTAGTCCCGTGCATTGCTGATTAGGGATGGAGTGGGGTGGGGGGAAGACATCCAGCCTGTCTTAGAAGCCACCTGAACTGCCTGCCCCACAGATGCTGAGTTTGTGTTCTCTGTCCTGGTGCGGGAGAGCAAGGCCAGTATGGTGGGTGATGATGACAAGGTTTACTACTTCTTCACGGAGCGTGCTGCTGAGGAGGGCTCTGGCAGCTTTGCTCAGAGCCGCAGCAGCCACCGTGTGGCCCGAGTGGCCCGTGTGTGCAAGGTGAGTAGGAGTGAAGTTGGAGCAAGGGTGGAGAGGCTGAACCGCTGCCCCGGCCCCTGACCCCGTACCCCTACCTCCCCAGGGAGACCTGGGAGGGAGGAAGATCCTGCAGAAGAAGTGGACCTCCTTCTTGAAGGCGCGTCTCATCTGCCACATTCCACAGTACGAGACACTACGAAGTGTCTGCAGCCTGGACGCTGACACCTCGGCCCGCACACACTTCTATGCGGCCTTCACGCTAACCACACAGTGGTCAGTGCGGGCTCAGTGGGGAGGCAAGAAACTGGGGACAGCACAGGGGCTGGAGCAGAGGTCAGTGAGAATGAGACGTAATCCACTGTAGGAGGGCTGGCTGCAGAGACGGAATTTCCAGCATATCCATGGCCTACTGACCCTCAGGAGGCGCTGTGGGCCTGAAACGTGGCTCGACTAGGGTAACAGTGGGCTCCAGGCTGGGCAGGTGGCCAGTGGGCAGGCTCCACGCAGTGTGACTTGGCCCTCTCCCCTATGTATTACCCCTAGGAAGACCCTGGAGGCCTCAGCCATCTGCCGCTATGACCTGACCGAGGTGCAAGCTGTCTTTGCAGGACCCTACATGGAATACCAGGATGGTGCCCGGCGCTGGGGCCGCTATGAGGGTGGGGTGCCGGAGCCCCGGCCTGGCTCAGTGAGTGTCCAGGCCTGGGGTCAGTGCTCAGTAGACAGAACCCCTGGGACAGGAGGCCTGTCTGGCCTCATGGGGATGGCAGGCAGGAGGACAGAACCCCTGAGAGTGGTAGTAGAATCCTGTGGAGGGTCCTGAGGTTCACCAACCTTGTCCCCCACCCCAGTGCATCACAGACTCTTTGCGCAGCCGAGGCTACAACTCATCCCAGGATTTGCCGTCGCTGGTCCTTGACTTTGTGAAGTTGCATCCACTTATGGCTCGGCCCGTGGTACCCATGCGTGGACGGCCCCTGCTGCTCAAGCGCAGTGTGCGCTACACACACCTCACAGGGACACCTGTCATCACACCTGCTGGACCCACCTATGACCTGCTCTTTCTGGGCACAGGTGCTTCTGACCCCTAGCCTGAGCGCTCTGGTGACTGCTGACCTATCCTTTGATCCCTGTTGACCTCTAGCCCCCTTAATGACCCTTGGTAACAAAACCCAGGTGACCACTGATGTTGGTTCCTCAATGAACACTCACTATTGGTGCCCAGTGAATACTGGCTCTTCTCTGTCACCAATCACAATGACATTTGACCCCAATACTAATGCTTCTGAACTCAGTAATTCCTGCCATGACAAGCTGAGTTCCCAATGTCCTGAGGGCCCACTGCTACTAGCTGAATCCTGTCCCTGATCTCATGACTCCCAAGATGGTCCCATTAGGCTACTACAGGGTCCAAGAGCAGATTCCTTTGCTGAGATCTGACCCTCAGCCCTTTCCATACCAGCTGATGGCTGGATCCACAAGGCCGTGGTCCTGGGCTCTGGGATGCACATTATCGAAGAGACACAAGTGTTCAAGGAGCCGCAGTCTGTGGAGAATCTGGTCATCTCTCCAATGCAGGTAACCCCGGACTTGTGACCCTCAATATGACCTTGCCAGAATAGGGGGAGGGGCTGGAGAGGCTGGGCACTGGCTGTGTATGTGTGTATCAGTGGCTATGGGGGTGCTGCTGACCAACCGTCCTCTCTGGCTCCCAGCATAGCCTCTATGTGGGGGCCCCTAGTGGAGTCATCCAGCTACCGCTGTCCAGCTGCTCCCGCTACCGCTCCTGCTATGACTGCATCCTGGCCCGGGACCCTTACTGCGGCTGGGACTCCAGCACCCATGCCTGCATGGAGGCCACCGCCAGAGCGAACAGGTCCCAGGGGAGCAGGTGGGAAGTGATGGCGGGGTGTGAGGGTCCCATGTGCCCAGGGTCTCGAAGCCTGAGGGGAGGAGGAAGGCCTGCCAGCTGCAGGGGAAGTGGGAGCCAGTTGTTGGTAACAGCCCCACTGGCCCTTCCACTTGGGAAACTGATGCCCAGTTGCCCTTGCTCACAAGTCCTGCTCTTCTGTCTCTAGAACAGCACTGATACAGGATATAGAGAGAGGAAACCGAGGCTGTGAGGGCAATAGGGACACAGGTAAGTGACATTCATGGATGTGTGGGTCTGGCTGCATAGCCTGTCCTCCTTAGCACTTACAGTACTATCATTTGTGTGCACATGTATGTATTGAATGTGCTTTCGGAGGCTGGCACAGAGGAAGTGCTCAAAACAAATATTTGTTGCCCAAAAGAATTATAAATGAGGGAACAGGCTCACTTCCAGAGCTTACAGCCAAGTTGGGAGAGGGAGGCTGGCAATCACATGATCACACAACTAATTATAATTATTTCCACTAGTTTTTGTTACAAAAGAAATAATTATAACAATGACAAGGGACAAGGGTAGAAGGATCATGGGCACTTCCCCATGGAAGATCTGATGACTGTGCTGATGTCTGAAGAGCAAAAGTTAATGATAGCTAATATGTACTGAGGACTTACTATGTGCCAGGCACTGGTCAAACACTCACAGGCACCATCTCATTTATTCTCACAGAACTCCTATGAGAGAGGTAGGTACTACTGTCATAATCCACATGAGGGGCAACCTCTCTGAGGCACAGGGAGAATAAGTTCACTTCCCAAAGTTAATCAGCTATTTAGTGGCAGAGGCTGAACTTGAAACTGCCCCCAGCAGTCAGACCGTGGTTCGTACTTTTGATCACTGCTATGCCCTCTCCCCCCAAAGTTAACCAGGCAAGTGAGGGCCATATGGAGAGGGATGACGCCTAAGCAGAGGGAAAAGCAGGCAGAGCGAGCTTGGTGTGTTTGAGCAACAGGAGAAGAGGCTGGAGAAGCGGGCAGGGATTATGTTAAGGCAGGGGAGTGGCGTGATCGGCTGAGTGTTTTTAAAAGGTCACCCCACTGCTGCATAGAGAATGAGTTAGATGGGCACCAGAGTGGGCCTGCAGTTGTGGAAGAAGTGAACAGGTCTGAAATAGGTTCCAGAAGCAGAATCTGAGTGAGGGTTAGATACAAAGGTGAGCAGGAGTGAGAGGCAAGGGAGACTCCCAGGTTTCTGATTCACGTACCTGAGTAACAGGCAGTGCTATACACAGTGGTAACAATTCAAGGGAAGACCTAGTGTAGTTTGGGAGGGAGGCTTTGGCCTTAATTCCTGTGACATATCCAAGAGACCCCATGTTGATGCCTCGCATGTGGAAGATAGTCAAGTCTGCTGTTCAGGAGAGAACGCTGTGCTGGAGGTAGAGATTAGGCATCATTAGCAGATGGCAGGAACTGCAGCCACAGGAAAGGGCCATTGTGATCCTTCTGTAGAATATAAGCACAGAGAGCTGGGCCAGTTGTCACCGTGATTCCAGATTCTGTGCTTGGAGCTGGGAACACAGTAGTGAGCCACCTGGCTTGTCCTCTCCAATGCCTTCCCTGGGATTGGGAGGCACTGACTGCTCCTCCTGTCTCCTACTCCCGCCAGGGCTGCTGCCGCCAATAAAGACTCGCTCTGTGCTCCGGGGTGATGATGTCCTCCTGCCCTGTGACCAGCCATCCAACCTGGCCCGGGCCTTGTGGCTGCTGAACGGGAGCCTGAGCCTGAGCGATGGGCAGGATGGCTACCGTGTAGGTGTGGATGGGTTGCTGGTGACAGACACACAGCCAGAGCATAGTGGCAACTATGGCTGCTACGCTGAGGAGAACGGCCTCCGCACCTTGCTGACCTCCTACAGCCTCATGGTGCGGCCAGCTACTCCTGCCCCAGCTCCACAAGCCCCTGCCCTGCCAGGGGCACAGCTGGCACCTGATGTGAGGCTGCTCTATGTGCTAGCCATTGCTGCACTTGGTGGCCTTTGTCTCATCCTGGCTTCCTCCCTCCTCTATGTGGCCTGTCTTCGGGGAAGCAGACAAGGGCACCGACGGAAATACTCACTGGGTCGGGCAGGCAGGGCAGGGGGCTCTGCTGTGCAGCTGCAGACAGTCTCAGGCCAGTGTCCCGGAGAGGAAGATGAGGGTGATGATGGGGAAGCCAGCACTGGGGACCTGGAGGGCAGCTGTCTCCAGATCATCCCCGGGGAAGGCGCTCCTGCCCCACCTCCTCCACCACCCCCACCCCCACCGACTGAGCTGACCAATGGGCTGGTGGCCCTGCCTAGCCGTCTGCGCAGGATGAATGGCAACAGCTACGTGCTCCTGAGGCAGAGCAACAATGGAGTGCCTGCAGGGCCCTGCTCCTTCGCCGAGGAGCTCAGCCGCATCCTGGAGAAGCGGAAGCACACGCAGCTCGTAGAGCACCTGGACGAGAGCTCTGTCTGAGCCCAGCCTCCCAGGACAAACGCTCTTCCAAGCCAGCCTGTCTGCCCCAGGCTGGGCTGCTGCCTCCCAACACAGCCACCCTACCTTCACCCTCCAACTCTCGGCCCTTCCAACTTTTGATGTCCCTATAGGGCTAGCCAGTCTGGCCCAGCCAAAGTCCCCTCCTCAGTCTCCACAGACCAATCTGTGAGCAGCCCAGGCCAACCGGTTCTCCTCAGAGGTAGGCGCTCTTTCAGGTTCTTCAGCCCCAGCCCCAGTTCCTGTTCCCTTAACCTAAGCACTTGGGAAGAGGACCCCACCTTCCGGCTCTGTTCATCTGCTCAAACCCTTCCTCTTTCTCCTAGGCAGGGCTAGCAGGTCCAGATGGCCTCAATGTCACCATCTTCTGCATAGCCCTCTGTGCTGGATGGTCCTGATACCAGACAAGAACTGTCAGCCAAAAGAGCCACCTGAGCCCTGCGTACATTCATACGTGCACATGGAAGAATGTCAATCAGCTGGGCTGCAGGCCCCTCACCCCACCTTCTGGTGCATTGTTTCATCCCTTTCTTTGGACTGTGGGTACCCTCCCAATTGCCACATCCCATCCTATCTAGTCCTCTCCCCTAGTCCCAGCCCCTGTGATGACCTTTGTCAAGAACTTGGGAACAGAACAGCGTGGGGAGGTAAGACTATCATTTCCCTCAATGTGCTGCCCTTATGAGCCACACCCCCCCCCCATTCCCTTGGTCACTCTCAAGAGACGGAGTTCTAGGCATGTCCCTCATATACATATGCTTAATTTCTACTCACATGCACCTTATGAGCCTCCTCTTGCTGCCTCAGACCTGTCTATTGGATTTGGTCCACAGACATTTCAGAGAGCCCTTTCCGGTTTAGCTGTCCTTGCAGACACTTCCCTAGGACGGGTGACCAACACTGCACTCAATGAGCCAGCCTCCCTTTTGGGGACCAAGCCTTTGCTACCCCTAGACGAGAGCAGGAGGAAAGATCTGATGTCTCACCTGGCACATGAAGCCCGTTCTCGGAACTATGCAAAGGGCAGAGGCTGGGAGTTTGGATGCTTGGCTCCCACCCCTGTCCTACCTCACCGGGCACTTTCAGGGTCCAGGGGACTCTGAAGTCTTCAGGCCCATATGGGACAATCAAATCCTGACTGAGCTCCCCCATTCCCTTGGGTGAGGCTGTTATTTTTGTAGCTGAGAACGTGGAATCCCACGGATTTTTACTGCCCTTCGCCCATCCTCTTCCCACCTCTACCCCACAATGAATGTATTTATTGTGAGATGGCTTCACTTCTGTAGGAATTGCCCCCACTCACCCCCCCCCCCAGGTGGGCAGAACAGGCATGTGACAGTGGGGAGCCTGGGCTCAGCTCCTCCACCCGGTTGGTTAATAAATACCCTTTCTTCCCGTTATGAGTAGTCTACTTGATCTAAACTGGCCTGACCACCAGGGGACAGGTTTCTGAGCCCATGGAAAAGGTGCCACAGGCTTGGCTCTATTCCCCATAAAATGATTTGCAGAGAAAATTGGGATCCTCATTTCCATCCTGGCTGCCCTGGGCAGGTATATAGGCCTTTGCTAAGGCTCTCACTCTTCATGGATTGTGGAGATACAGGCATGACAAAAGTAGTGCTTTAAGAATGCATACAAAGGTACCTCCTGGCTCTTTTTCTCACCATCTCCCCCACCCCACCCCTTGTTTGTTTGTTTGTTTGTTTTAAGCTAAGCACCTAAAACACACTGCTGCCCTGCTGCCCATTTATCAGCTAGCCCAGGAGTCAGGAACCTTTTTGGCTGAGAGAACCATGAACACCACATATTTTAAAACGTAATTCCATGAGAGCCATACAACGACCCGTGTACGTTATGCATTATCCAATAAAAATTTGGTGGTGTCCCGGAGGACAGCTGTGATTGGCTCCAGCCACCTGCAACCATGAACATGAGCGGTAGGAAATGAATGGATTGTAATACATGAGAATGTTTTATATTTTTAACATTATTTTTTTTTTATTAAAGATTTGTCTGCAAGCCAGATGCAGCCATCAAAAGAGCCACATCTGGCTCACAAGCCATAGGTTCCCGACCCCTGAGCTAGCCTGAGAATCACTCTCTCCAAGGATCAGGCCTAGATTAATTGCATAGCCTTTAATATTAAGCATCCCAAAGGGTTATTACATGTCCTTCTTCTGGTTTTATAATGAAAAGTGGTGTTAGGCCCTGGCCGGTTGGCTCAGCGGTAGAGCGTTGGCCTGGCGTGCGGGGGACCCGGGTTCGATTCCCGGCCAGGGCACATAGGAGAAGCGCCCATTTACTTCTCCACCCCCCACCCCCTCCTTCCTCTCTGTCTCTCTCTTCCCCTCCCACAGCCAAGGCTCTATTGGAGCAAAGATGGCCTGGGCGCTGGGGATGGCTCCTTGGCCTCTGCCCCAGGCGCTAGAGTGGCTCTGGTCACAACACAGCGACGCCCGGGAGGGGCAGAGCGTCGCCCCTGGTGGGCGTGCCGGGTGGATCCCGGTCGGGCGCATGCGGGAGTCTGTCTGACTGTCTCTCCCCCGTTTCCAGCTTCAGAAAAATACAAAAAAAAAAAAAGTGGTGTTATACTTTAAAACAAAAGCAAATCTTTTGATGTAAGACCTCAAGAGTGACTGTGGGTAAGTTTATTAACCTCAGTTTTTCCAGTTTGTACACAAATATTCACACAGCCTAGCCCAGATGTCAAGTTCACAGCAGAGCAGGAAGTGCTAGCTAGCACTCTACAGCTTAATGGTTGCAGAAACAGGACATCAGGGATTCTTCAGCAGCCAATCTTGAAATCCCTCAGTGATCTGAGACCACTACTGTCAATTTGGATTTCAGAAAGAAGGATCCAGTAAGATCCTTGAAGACTCAGAGTTCAGTAATGTCAACTGGAGAGGAATTAAGAGACAGAAACAAAATCATTGCCCCTCACAGTGGTCACCAAAAAGAAACAGGCAGCTGTTCTTTATCTCAAGCAAAAGCTTCGGCATCAACTTCCCCATTCAGGGGCTCCACTGTCTGCCGGGGCTGGGAAACCCCTGAAACAAAACTGAAACCACCCTCACTGGGACTGGAGTTGGGGCAACTCTTCACTGCGCTTGCCCTTGGGCTAGGGCAGGATCCTGGGCCTCTCGGGGGCGCAGCCCGCCCCACGTGGTCGGTTTGTTGGTGAAGGGGTGCCACTGGCCCTGGATGCTGGGGGTGTCCGTGTGGAAGGGCTTGCGGATGCGGATCACCTCCAAGCCCGACTGGTTCGCCAGCTTCTGCACCAGCTTCGTGATCTCCTCGGCCGACTTGCAGTTGATGCTCTCCTCGCGCACAGCCCCATTCACTGGTAGAGGGAGGTGAGGGTAGGAGAAAGCGGGAGGTCAGGCTTCAGACGAGGGGAATAAGGCGGGCCGGGCCCGCCGCCCCCAGGCCGCCCTCCAGCCTCCGCCCGGCCACACTCACGGTACTCGGCCACGACTCTGGGCACACTACACGGCCGCGGGTTCACGTATATTACGACACCTGGGTTCCGTCGGGCGAAGTCAGCCACCTCCTGTTCCACGTACTCCCTGAGGAAACCGAGAAGGTTGAGCACGGTAACCGGACCCGAGCGACCTCTGTCCGGAGTCGCACCCCCGCGCCCTTCTCCGGTTCACCTGGCGCCACGGGACGAGGGCGCGTCGCGGCTGAGGGTGAAGCTAAGTCGCTGCAGCTGCTGCACGTAGCGACCAAGCCCGTTGTGGAGGACACTGGTCAGGAAGCGGCTCGGAGTCCCGCGCGCCGTCATGCCTGCAGTCCTCCGCCCGCGGAGCCGGGCCGGGAGGAGGAGGGGCGGGACTAACAACCAGGCTTCCGGTTCCGGGGAACAGCGCCCAAGGAGTTTTGATTCCGAGGTCTTGGCGGATGGCGCGCGCGGGTGACCCACGTTGCGAGCGGAAGGCAGGAGGCGAGATTGGTGACACCGACTAGGGTCGGAGCGGCGGAGATCCTGAGGGTGGAGCGCAGGGAAGACACGTGGGTCGGCAGAGAAGTGGCGCGGAGAGGCGCGGGAGCCGCACAGTGGCGCCCTAGTCGTATCGAGTCTCCTTTGAGGGAAGGAGCAGCCAAGAGGGCCACTAGTAGTGGTTGTAGAGCAGAGGGGCTACAGAAGGGACGCAGACGGCTGTAGAGATGTGGACGACGAGGAGACTCCGTGAAGGGCAAGAGTAGTGGAGAGATGATCTAGTGAAGACGTAATACGTGAGGGGTTACATGAGAGAAGCAGTAAAGGACCACGGAGGTAGGGAACCAGATAAAGGGACAGAGACGTGGTAGGATCTTGTAGGTGGGTTTGAGTGAAATTACCAAATGTAGAAGAGCTGAAGAGGATTCAGCAGATGTTTATGAGGGAGAAGTTTGAAGAGAGCAGCCATCTAGAGTGAACTCTTAGAGTGCTGTGGGAGGATCCCTAAGGGTCTGGAAGCCACCTGAGGCCTTTCAAGTAGGGACTTCCTCCATCTGACTAGGAATGGGGGTCCTTTTTCGAACTGGGTACCCCCTCCGCATCCTGCTGTCCCTATGTGGGGAGTGGATGGGTCGGAGGGGCCTGCCTCGAAGCTTGGTCCCAGGCTTTCCTCCCAGACGCTACAGGAAGGAGGCTCTCCCTGCCTTGGAGATACCAGTGTTGCCTGTGACTGCAACTGAAATCCGCCAGTATTTGCGGGCACATGAGATCCCCTTCCAAGATGGCCACACCTGCCTGCGGGCACCCAGCCCCTTTCTGAGGGACTCCCAGCTCAAGGACCAGACTGATGCTCCCACTTCCTTCAGCCTCTTCATTAACAAGACCACAGGACGGTTTCTCTGCATGACCAGCCTAGCGGAGGGAAACTGGGAAGACTTCCAGGCCAGTGTGGAAGGTCGCAGGGATGGAGATAGCGAGGGGTTCCTGCCTAGTGAGGCTCCAGAAGCTGAGGACAGTGAGGAGATCCGGAGGATCTGGGACCGAGCAGTACTTCTCTGGGAGCTGCCTGAGCTGGAGGAGGCTCAGCTGGCTCGAACGATGTTTGGCCTTACCAAAGTGACAGATGACACGTTAAAACGTTTCAATGTGCGGTATCTACGGTCTGCTCGAAGCCTTATCTTCCCTTGGTTCTCCCCTGGAAGTTTGGGATTACGAGGTCTGAAGCTCCTAGAGGCTGAAGGTCAGGGGGCTGGAGTGCATTTAGTGGAGACCACCATTCCCCGGCCTGGTACCTACCACAATCTGTTTGGATTACCCCTGATCAGTCGTCGAGATGTTGAGGTGGTACTGACGAGTCGTGAGCTGGACAGCCTGGCCTTAAACCAATCCACAGGGCTGCCCACTCTTGCTCTTCCTCTAGGAACGGCATGCCTACCCCCTGCCTTGCTCCCTTACCTTGAACAGTTCCGACGTATTGTGCTCTGGCTGGGGGATGACCTTCGGTCCTGGGAAGCTGCCAAGTTGTTTGCCCGAAAACTGAACCCCAAGCGATGCTCTTTGGTGCGTCCTGGGGACCAGCATCCCCGTCCCCTGGAGGCCCTGAATCAAGGCTTAAATCTTTCTCGAATTCTGCGTTCTGCCCTGCCTGCTTGGCACAAGTCTATCGTGTCTTTCCGGCAGCTTCGGGAGGAGGTACTAGGAGAACTGTCAAATGTGGAGCAGGTAGCTGGTGTTCGCTGGAGCCGCTTCCCAGACCTCAATCGTCTCTTGAAGGGACATAGGAAGGGCGAGCTGACAGTCTTTACAGGTAACCCTTTGGGAAATCACTGCTTGGGATGGTGGCATAGGATCAGGTGGCAAAAGCATGTGGGTTTGGGCCACTGTAAATGTTGAAGAGGAGGCTTTTCCTCCCAACTTTGAGGTCCTGCTCCGTGACTTGGTTTCAAGGGTAGGACTTTCGTCTCTCACCAGGTCTATGTTCAACCTCCCCGCAGGGCCAACAGGCAGTGGAAAGACGACATTCATCAGCGAGTATGCCCTGGATTTATGTACCCAGGGGGTGAACACGCTATGGGGTAGCTTTGAGATCAGCAACGTGAGACTAGCCCGGATCATGCTGACACAGTTTGCTGTGGGACGGCTGGAAGAGCAACTGGAAAAATATGACGAGTGGGCTGACCGCTTTGAGGACCTGCCAATCTACTTCATGACTTTCCATGGACAACAGAGCATCAGGTGAGATTCCCATGCCTGGTATTTTCAAAGAATGGGAGAGCAGGAGAACAGACCCCCAACAGAGTTTTCAGGATGCTGGCTTTCTGCCTGGAATGGACTGGAGACTATCTTGAATTTATTGCCTCTTCCTCTTCCTAGGACTGTAATAGACACAATGCAACATGCAGTCTACGTCTACGACATTTGTCATGTGGTCATTGACAATCTGCAGTTCATGATGGGTCTCGAGCAGCTGTCCACAGACAGGTGACATCCTCTTGTCTAGCTGGAACCCACTTGAACACATGTCTCCTCAGGCAGCTGGCCCCTAGTTACACACACTGTGCTCTCTTGTTTTCTGACACATGTGCAGATACATCCCCCCTTACGTGTATTTCTGTGTTAAAGAGGTGTGGGATATGGCCGCAGGAAGTACCGATAGAGACCTAAGTGTGAGTCCTTGGGTAAGGGGAAGTAGAGTGGGGTATGGAGCTTTTGTGGATGAATCAAGAGTGTGTGTCTATTCTTGTCCTTCTGTTTGTATCTGATAACGTCTTTGCTTTGTCGGGGTGGAGGCAGGATTGTAGCTCAAGACTGTATCATCGGGGCCTTTCGAAAATTTGCGACAGAAAATAGCTGCCATGTGACACTGGTCATTCATCCCCGAAAGGAGGATGATGATAAAGAACTGCAGACAGCATCCATTTTTGGCTCAGCCAAAGTAAGTGACCTTTAGAAGAACCCAAACTTTGGAAAGAAGAGGGGCAGATGCAACCAGGGATAGCCCTCAGTGAGCCTTAGATCATCTTTTTTTTTTTCTTTTAGCAAGAGAGAGACACTGTGGGACAGATAGGGACAGACAGACAGGAAGGGCGACAGATGAGAAGCATCAGTTCTTTGTTGCAGCACCTTAGTTGTTCATTGATTGCTTTCTCATATGTGCCTTGACCATAGAGCTACAGCTGAGCCAGTGACTCCTTGTTCAAGCCAGCAACCTTGGGGCACAAGCTAGCGACCATGGGGTCATATCTATGATCCTGTGCTCAAGCCAGCGACCCCACACTCGAGCTGGTGGGTCTGTGCTTAAACTGGATGAGCCCGCGCTCAAGCCAGCAACCTCAGGGTTTCTAACCTAGGTCCTCTTCGTCCCAGACCAACGCTATATCCCCTGCACCACTGCCTGGTCAGGCAGCCTTCAGTCATCTTGACTCTTCACCTGGAAAAGGCAGCTGGGGCCACGGCATGAGCAATACAAAGGCTGATAGTTATTGGTCCTTTGCCTTCCTCACCCTCTAGGAACTCACATTCTCTAGTGGGGAAAACAATGAGGCAGTGATTACAGCTTGGTGCAATAAAAGAAATGATAGGCAGCACACATATTTGAGGAGCAAAAAGAAAAGACATCTGAGTCAGCCTTGGACATCTAGGTAGACTTCCTAGAGGTGTCAGCAAAGGCTGGGTTTAGTTTTGGCCAACAGTAGGTGTTTAATAACTAAATTGGAGGCCCTTTTGGGCAGCAGGACCAGCCCAATCCTGGAGCTCCCAGTGGTACACTGAATGCCTATTACATGGTAGGCCTGGGCTGGGCACAGGGAATACAGAGCGAGGAGCAGACTCTATGCCATAATGGAACAAACGTGGAGCTGGGGAAGAGAATAACAGACGTGGATAGATAGCAGTGACTTCTCTACGGGGATCAAGAATGGTCTCTCTGATCCCTGACCTGTGGTGGTGCAGTGGATAAAGCATCTACCTGGAATGCTGAGGTTGCCAGTTCAAAACCCTGAGCTTGCCCGGTCAGAACTGGCAACCTCAGTTCTGACCAGGCACATAATGGGAGTTGATGCTTCCAGCTCCTCCCCCTTTTCTCTCTCTCTCTCTTTCAAATAAATAAAATCTTTAAAATAAAAGAATAAAATAAAAAAAAAAGAATGGTCTCTCTGATGAAGTGTGACATTTAGACTGCGACTTCAGTAAGAAGCTGGGGTTGAATAGGATGGTGAGCTGTGCAGAAGTGTTACAAGCAGAGGGAACAGCAGGTACAAAATATGGGGATGACAGCAAAGTTGTTAAGGAACTGAAAAACTCAAGTTGCCCAGCATCATGGTCAGTAGTTGAAAGTGCTTTGATAAAAAGGAAAAGTACTCTTTCCCTTCGCCATTCTTGCCACTCCTCCCTGTACCCTCAACCTTCCTCTCTGCTTCTTTCATATGGCCTCTCACTGTCCTTTGTCCTCTGTTCCCTGTCGCTCAGGCAAGCCAGGAAGCGGACAATGTTCTGATCCTGCAGGACAGGAAGCTGGTAACTGGACCGGGGAAACGATATCTACAGGTGTCCAAGAACCGTTTTGATGGAGACGTAGGTGTCTTCGCACTTGAGTTCAACAAGAGCTCTCTCACCTTCTCCGTACCACCAAAGAACAAGGCTCGGCTCAAGAAGATCAAGGAAGACAATGGGCCAGTGGCCAAAAAGCCCTCTTCTGGCAAAAAAGGGGCTATGCCCCAGAACTCCGAGACTTGCTAAGGCAAGGCCACCAACCCGTACCAGCCAGACCCCTGCAAACTTTCAAGGTGAAGGAGGTGCAGAGCTGACACGGGAGTGAGCATGACCGGACAGGCTGGGGCATAGATTCTTAGCCCTCTGCTAGGACTGCCTCTGTCCTGTGGGCCTAAGCTACGGGTCCTTCTCAGTCTGAGGGACCCAGCCTAGGGCAGGGTCCCCTAGTGAGAGAATTTAATTGAGCAGATATTTGAGAACCTACTGTGTGCCAGGCTTTGTTCTAGGTCCTGGGAATATGGCACAGACAGGACAGATGAGGTCCCTGCTTCCATGGAAAATGCAATTTGCTGGAGGGACAAGATAAGCTAATGAACAAATAAACACAGAGCATACTTTTTTCTCTTTTTTTTTGTATTTTTCTGAAGCTGGAAACGGAGAGACGGTCAGACAGACTCCCGCATGCGCCCTACCGGGATCCACTCGGCACGCCCACCAGGGGGCGATGCTCTGCTGCAACCAAAGCCACTCTAGCGCCTGGGGCAGAGACCAAGGAGCCATCCCCAGCGCCCGGGCCATCTTTGCTCCAATGGAGCCTCGGCTGCAGGAGGGGAAGAGAGAGACAGAGAGGAAGGAGAGGGGGAGGGGTGGAGAAGTTTCTGTGTGCCCTGGCCGGGAATTGAACCTGGGACTTCTGCACGCCAGGCCGACGCTCTACCACTGAGCCAACCGGCCAGGGCCAGAGCCTACTTTTAGAGAGTGAAAAATTTTATTTGAAAAATAAAATAATAATGCGATAGTGTTTATAGGCTAGTTTAGATTAAGATCTGAAAGGTGTCTCTGAGCAGAAGACATTTGAGGTGCGGCCTAAAGAACTAGCATTGAGCCATGTAAACATCTGGAGGAAGAGATCCAGGCTAAAGGGAAAGTAAATACAGAGACCGTGAAGTGGGAATAAGGAAGTTCAGAGCAGTGGGGTCAGGCCCCCCAGAACCTGGAGAGTAAGAGACTTCTTGCCAAAATTCCAGCTGAGGCTTTCAGAGCCAAAAGGTGACCTGATGGGCACCAAGCTCTACTTCCCACTCTAGAGCCTGCTATGTGGTGGCATTCGCTATCACTGGATCCCAGGTGTTTGGCCCTGTAATATCGGGGTCCCGAAATGAAGGTGGAAGCTTGGCCAGAGAGCCATGGAAAAGCTGTGAGCCGAGCGCCTGCCACCTGGACCCTGGGTGTGTGGTGTGCTGCCTCAACCACTTTAGTGGATGTGGTCATAACTTTTTGTACAGCCTTTCCCAGTTTTACTAAAAAAAATTTTTCCATAGCCTTTGTTTCTGTGCTGCTTCTTATTTGTCCACCAGGTGTCTCCCCAGTCTGTAACTGGGTTTTCATCTCACTTTGAATTGGGAGTGGGTGCGTCCCTTTCCTCACCCTCAGTCTTTTTTTTTTTTTTTTTTTTTTTACAGAGACAGAGAGTGAGTGAGAGAGAGAGAGATAGACAAGGACAGACAGACAGGAATGGAGAGAGATGAGAAGCATCAATCATCAGTTTTTCATTGCGCATTGCAACACCTTAGTTGTTCATTGATTGCTTTCTCATATGTGCCTTGACCACGGGCCTTCAGCAGACCGAGTAACCCCCTGCTGGAGCCAGCAACATTGAGTTCAAGCTGGTGGGCTTTTTGCTCAAACCAGATGAGCCTGCGCTCAAGCTGGCGACCTTGGGGTCTCGAACCTGGGTCCTCTGCATCCCAGTCTGACGCTCTATCCACTGCGCCACCTCCTGGTCAGGCTCCCCACCCTCAGTCTTGAGCTTTGTGCTCCCAAGGAAGCAGGAGCATTAAAGAGCCTTCACACACGCACATCTTTCCACCTCTTCTTGGCCTAGCGAAGACAGGATGGTGCCTCCATCTCTGTTTTCCCTGAGCATCTTCATGTGATCCTTGGCAGAGGTGTGGGTCACTGGGACACAGGCCTGGGCTCTGCCTGACCAGCTGTCCATCTGTGATATGAACCACTCACTAACCTCTCAATGTGGACTCAAGGCTCAGCATATTCTTTCTGGCCCGTCCATTCCTACCCACCCCCACCCCCACCCCACCCCACCCCGTACCTTCTCAGTGTTTCTCTTATTTTAGTGTATGTCAGAACTAGGGCTCTTGTTTGAAAAAACAGAACATAGGCCCTTCTCTCATCCCAGTCCTTACACCAGAAATTTCTAACTCTAGTTTGAGGAGAGTTATAGAATTCATTGTTTTTAACAATGAATCCTATAGTCCTGAAGGAGATGGGAAAATAAGTTATCCAGAGACCCTGTCATAAATTTTCCTAAATGATGACACTCTCCTCTCACTTCCTCTGATGTCCTAAAGTCCCAGTTTCCCTTTAGATTTGCCTCCAAGTGTGGGGAGAATACTAGATTCTTTTGAGGGGGCTGGGGAAAACCTTTTTAAGGTGGTTCCCCACTACGAAGCAGGCCTGCCTTATCAAGGTCTCCTTCTCAACCTAAGAAGGGGCTCCTGGGCCCCTGTAAAAGGATCTGGGTCTGGTTTTTTATGTCTGAGAACTTTGGTTACAATTGTCTCCTGAAACAGACCTGGAGCAAAGCTGTTTTCTGGGGGAGGGAGGAGAGAGCTCTTCCAGGGCCTCCCTTCTTGGGGGTCTCTCCCAGACTGGCTGGAGCCAGGCCTCCTAATCCCACAGTAATCATTCCCAGCCGCGGGCTGGTCTAGGCTTCATCCTAGGTCTATAACATTGAACGTCAGCCATGCCTTCCAGATGCAAACTACTGAATCATTCCTACCTTTAAGGACATGGGTTCCACGTTCTAGTCTCCCTAGAATACCTGGTGTGTTCTCAGGAAATCCATTCAGGGAACTTCATGAGGTCTCTGTGGATTGAGGATAAAGGACTTGCCTGTTTGTCTTCCCCCCACCCCGCAGACACCCCCACACAGCACAAACCAGGATGGGAGGGAGGGGATGCTGGTGCTCCCCCAGCCCCACACCTTACACAAACACACTCCATTGCACACCTGTCAAACTCCTCACATCAAGGTAAACTCAAAATGTGTTCAGGAGTCCCTGGAGCCTAGAAAGCAGTGGGGGCCCCTGAAAGCCACTGTCCCTGTACCCAGCCAGGGTGGATTGAGGCAAAGTACTCTGCTTACATCCAATTGGACGTTCAGAGTCTCTCTGATCGCTCAGGAAGGGAAGGGCCTGGCCAAACAGGGTCCAGCTGGATCTGCAGCCCTTTCCTCAGGCGGAGTATCACGCTTGGCTGTGAGTGGGCTGCTTCGGACCTCCAGCAGCTTTGCTGTGGATAGGTTTGAGAAGGGACTAAACTCACTGCACTCCTGCTGCCCAAGTACTAGTCTGCAGATATGGCTCAGGTACCTGTAGACGTCACAGGCTGCCTTAGGTGCCTCCCTGCAATACAGTCCAACTTCCTGTTTGTGCCTGTGGGTGGAACTTCACGAGTTTAAGGGAAGCCAGCCTATGCTCTGTACCGGGGCCAGAACTGGCAGGTTTGCTCACCAGGGTAGACACCTATTCCAAAGGAGAGCTAGGTGCTGGTTCTGCTTGGGCAGCCCAACCCGAGGTGTAGGGGGGAGGAGAGGCGGGTCTGTTTTGATGAAACCCGAGCCTTCTTTGTCTGCTTCTCAGGGGTTTTCCCTGTCTCTGGGGAGTGGGACAGTGGACCAGGTTTGGCTCCCTACAGAGCAGGGATTGGTGGCGGGAAAGCCCTATATTCAGCTTGGTTAAGGCACCCAGGTAGGTAGCTAAACTCTTGATCACGTGCAGCTTGCCCCTTACGCAGGTCGAAAGCCAAATCCTGTAGGATGTGAAGTCAGAGGGCAACCTCAGGCCACCGCCCAGCTACTGCTGGGCTGGGTACAGGGTCGCTGTTCAGGGGGTGCTGCGGCAGACCATTCCCTTCCTTGGGTCGTGGGCGCGGCCTCAGCGGCCCCGCCCCGCTCCATCAGGCCGGACCTGGCGGGCTCACGGAGCCCGGAGTCCGGAGCGGGCTTGAGAGCTGGCGGATCCACGGCAAGGAGTTGCCCGCGCCGGGGCAGGAGCCAGGCAGGAGCTGGAGCAACAGCGCAGGTGGCACTGAGTGAGTGGTGGGGCCGCGGAGGTGTAGAAACTCGCGCCTCCCGCACATTTCGACTACGGAGTAAACTTTTCCGTTTGGCGAAGCTGCGGGTTGGGATGAGGAGGGGGTGTCCCCACGCCAGGGCGCAATTGAAGTGTTTGAACAGGGAACCGACACGGAAATTCACATGGACGGGCCCGCACATGCGTGCATACAGACCCACGCACGCACTTGGGACACACGAACACACGTGTACTCAGGAAAGGACGCGCCCAATGGGTTACTCTTGCAGCCCTTGGAACAGCGCCACTGGCCCGCGCGGACCCCAGCGGGCCAGGGACCTCTGCTGTCGCGTACTTGGCGGGGGTGAGAGAAAAGGGCCGACGGGTGATTGCGGACGGGGGCGGGCCGGGTGGGCCGGTTTCTGCTTCCCCGCGGCCCACTGGTGAAGACTAAGACGTAAACAGGCGCCGAGCACGTGATCGCTTCTCAGACAGGTGGGCTGTGCTTCCCCGGACCCTAGCATCAAGGCGAGGACAAACCTCCTGATGTCAGGGCAAGTTTTCAGGGTCCCTTGCGGGGCTGTATTCCCTTCTCCACTTTGAGTGATAAGCCCTCCTCCAGAAATGGGAGCACGACGCCCCCTGGAGTCCGGGTAGCGCAAGAGGACGGGAGGCTGTTGGACTAGGGTGGAGTTACCTGGGCTCCTCGCCTTCCTTTTCTTGAACACATTTATGGTGCCCTCATCCCTGAAGGTATCGGAGCGGGGGAGGGGGGACGCTATGCTTGATGGCAGTGGACAGCTGTCCCCTCCCCCCACCCTGCCCCATACCTCCAGCTTGGGAAGCAGCTGACTGAGCGCCCGTGGGTCCCCTACCTACTAAGCCCCCTTCCTTGCAGAACTGGGAGCTCCCCCCCCGCCAAGGTAGGAGCAAAAACCCACTCACTCAAGAGGGAGATCCTTTTTCCCCAGAGACTGCAGGAGCATAACCTTGTCCTCAGTACGGGAGTGGGCCTATACCCCTTACGTAGACAGAAGACGAACCCCCCATCCCAATGAGGGAGTGGGTAGAAGCCGTCAGCCTCCCTCCCCGCCCCACCCCCCACCGCTACACACATGCTGAGCCCAGCTGCTGCCGGAGCTTCTGGGCAAGCTGCCAGAAAGGGGAGGAGGCTCCTTGTGCCCCTGGAGGCTGGGATCAGGGCAAGGCCAGAGGAGGGGGTCTCTACTGGAGAGAGGGGCTCCGTCTGTTCTTGTGAGACTCCGGGTCTAGGGTGAGCCTGAGGGTGGCTGAGCTGTTTCCCTTTCCAGGGAAAAAGAAAGAAAAACAATCCTTTCCATAGAGCTAAAAATAGAGCTGAGAGCCGGCCAGGGCTGTGGCCTGGAAGGAGGGGGATGCTCCTTCTCGGGGTAGAAGAGCTCAGGCAGGCCTGGCCCTGGTGGTGGTGGTGGTGGTGGGGAGGGGCAGTTAGGGGGATGGAGGCTGTCCTTGCCCGGGGGTGCTGGCATCAGCTGACCCGATCAGGTCACGGAGACCCCTACAGGAAAGTATGCGTGGTAGAATGTTTGAAAAATATGTGTATGTGTAAGAAGTTGTGACAGTGAATAAGAGCTTCAGTGTGTAAAATATGCTTAGGAGATTGTGTTTAAAGTTTATGCCTGGGTGCGAAGGACTGCGAATTGTGAAAGTCTGTGCACAAGTAGTTTGGTGACTCCGAGTGTGTCTGTGTGAGTTGGCCTGAAAGATTATGAGAAGAAGGAACGTGGAACCGCGTGATGAATAAGGCTCTGTTTTTTGTGGCTGTGTGAGACTGAAGATGGAAAAAGTCGTGTGGGTGTTAAAGGTCGTGTTCTTTGCCATAGGGTGAGAATATTTGTAACCCCGAAAAAACAGTGGAATGTTGTCTGTGAGGGTGGTATGGGTTTGAACCTGCTCACCCCAGTTTGTTGAAGGGTCAGGGGCTGCCTCCCCGACCAGTGACCTCTCTCCTAGCAAATGACTCTGAGGGAAGACTGAGGAGAGCACAGAGCCGCCTCTTGGGCAGCCCTGGCCTCGTGGGGAATAGGGTACACTGCTGAGAAGGGTGGTAGGGTACTCCCCACCCACCACCCTCCGAGGTCGGGGAGCGGGGTTACTGTGTATGTTTTCCGAATGTGCCACTAGGTGGCGCCGCTTCCGCAAATCCAAGTGTGGCGCCTCCTAGCAGCTGGGGGTGGGGCAGGCACGGACCGAGCCTCGGCCCCTGGCTTGTAACGGGGCGCAGGGCCCCGGTCTCTGTAGACTCTACAGCGTAGAGAATGGGTGGCAGCTGACCGTCGGCCTCTCCCTTCGGACTCCGAAGTCAGAGAGTGTGTCTGGGGGCGGGGGGAGGCTTCGACAAGAGAAGTAGAGGGGGCAGGGCGGCCGCCGCGGCGCCCGGCCCTTTGTGCTTGAACAATGACCAGCAGCCGCTGGCCCCGGGGCCCGGGTTGGGGTAGAGGGTGACCCGCTGCCGCCGAGTCCTCAGCATACCGAGCCCCCAGACACACAGCCATCCGACCTGGGAGGAAGGGATCCGGAGCTGGCTGGGCGGCTCAGCGTACGCCCCGCCGGACACGCGTGACGCGGGAAGCTTGCGCGTGGCCGCGCCCCGGGGGCGGGGACGCCCCTGGGACCCCTCCCCCCCCTCTGCACCGCCCACTCGGGTCGGGCGGGGGCTGCCCCGCGGGGGGCGCTGCGGAGGCGGGGCCGGGTCTGGCCGGGCGGCTCCAAGTGGCCGCGCGCGGGCCGAAGCCGGGCGACTCGCCGGTGGAGCGCGGGGGGCGGCCCGGGGCTGAGCATGGAGCAGAGCGGTGGAGGTGAGGGGGGCCGGGGCGGGGAGGCGACCTGGGAGAGCCCCCAACTTTTGCGCGGCGGCGGGCCAGTAGGGAGGGAGCATTCCACGGCGGCCCCCACTTTATGGAAGTGGAGGCGGTAAGGGGAGCTCTGGAAGGTGGAATGGGGGCTCCCGACTTCCTGTCGCAGAATGGGAACTCGTGGTCCCAGACTGGAGCCCACTTGACGGGTCCTTGGAATTTGATGAGGGGAGACTTTCTCCGAACTCTTCAGCCCCCAAACAGGTTTGTGGGCCCTCGGACCTTGGCAGACCACTCTCAGGCCCTGGCTGAACTCCGCCCTCTGCCCCCCAGCTCACTAAGCTGGGTTGCTGTGGCAGAGGGGTCACTCCAGGAGTGCTGGGGAGAGTGGGGGTTCCCATTCCTACAGCCACAAACGCAGTTCTCAAAATGGAGCCTCTCCTTGCCCCTCCTTCTCTCTCAGGCTCCAAGAGCGGGAGCCGGCCGGCTGGGCCTGGCTTTCCAGACGCCTGGCTCTGGCTCCAGCTGCCTGAGTGTCTGGTTTGCAGGACCCAGCTTTCTGTCTCTCTGGGTTCAGGGGCCCCTGGCTCCGTTGGGTTCAGGGTCCTGGGTTCACTGGATCTGCCTGTCTCCTTGTCTACCTGACACCCTGGGGCGCCTGAGTCTTTGTCTCTTGTCTTTTGGGTCCCTGTCTCTCTGAGTCTATCTCCTCCCCTCAGTTTTCACTTTCTCTGCGCTCATTGAAGTGGGGAGATGCAGACAGAGATGCCAGCCCCCACCGCCCCCTCAGAAGCCCCTTCCCCACTGTGTTCTCCGTGCTCTGGAAGAGGCAGAGGAGAGGTGGTTCCATTCACTCTGCTCAGGACTGACACTTGTGTGGTGGACACTGCTCACCCCACCCCCAACTCCCAGCTCCTCCTGCCTCAGTCTGGACATCTTCCTGGGTCTCAGGGTCTCTTGACTTGAGTGGGGAAGTGGGGGCAGACTTAATGGAACACAAGCAAGCAAGAAGGGGAGCAGATCAGGCAAAGGAGTCAGATAATGTCTCTCCTCTCCCACACTCCAGTGAGTGACAAAAATCAAACTCCCACTCACCCAGTTGGCCCTGCCTGCCACTCTCGCTCCCACCCTCTCTCACACTGCTCCTTTTCACACACACTCCTCAATACACACTTGTACACACGTTCCTGTTCACACACTTGTGTAAAATACATGTAAGTTTACACATAAACTCAGCTATATATGAGTGGAGCTCTATATCAATTATCTTCTCTCATATAGTCACACATACACCACAAATTCACTTAGTAGATATGTATTTATAACTTTCACATATGTACTTTTGTATGGGTGACCCCTGTTTACACACACTCTTATAAGATATACCCATATGAATTCACACGTATACTCGTGTGTATGTGGATGTATCTATCTAAACATCTACTCACCCTCATTCATGATGTTTTCACACGTTTCCATATATACAGTGCTCATTTTCATGCCGTGCATACAGCCCCATACACACAAATAAGTAAATGCACGTACTCCTGCTCCTGTGCAATTCCCTGTCCACTTCTTGGCCTCTACTCTGCATGATGACTTCAGCAGATGCCTGATCCTGGTCTCCGGGATGGAGGGAGTTCCGGGTGGAGACTTGCTGTCCCCTTCCAGGAAGGAGGAGGGCCTAAGGAGGTGGAGCCCTCCTCCCTGGGCTCCAGGGAAGTGAGATCTGAAGCAGCTGCCAGAGGTGATGGTGGGGCTTCCACCGTCATCCCTTTGGGATCACACTGGGGAATTATCTAAAGCTGGAATGTTTTTGTAGGAGCTGGCAGTAGGTCTGTGTAGGTTCCTTTAGGTCCAGTTGATGGGGTTGGGGAGGCTAGGAGTCGTCATGACAACAAGCAGGAGCCTGCATAGAGTTAGGAGACCCCAGAGGGCACTTGTGGGCACCCTAAGAGCTGTGAGTTCCTTGTTTGGCCAGCTCCACCCTTGTCGCCACTCTGTCTGGGAGAAACTGAGGCCCAGCTGGGGAAGGCTGGGCACTGCCTGGCCTTGGCTCTTTGTTCCCTAATTACCATCTGAGTCGCTGACTTTGTCCCTGAGGTTGTTTCTGCCCAAACTGCCCTCTAATGAGGCCACCTGTCCCAGGGGACCTGTGCTGGGAGCTGGTAGAGAAGGCTTCCTCCCGACCTTGGGTCTTGGCCTTTGTGGGGGGATGCAGTTTGGGGCTGGGCCCTGCAAAACCACCAGGTGTCCCCTCCCCTCGTCATCCCTGCTCAGTAGATTCAGCCTTCTCCCCTGTTCAGACCCAAGCTGGGCGGTAGTCTGGGGCCCAGTAAGAACCCAGGCTCATGCCAGTACTTGGAGGGGGAGCCTTGGGAGATCAGGGCTTGTTATGGAAGTCAGAGGGCTGTTTGACCTGGGATCGGGTCAGGAGAGGGACTTGGGCCCTTGTATAGGGAGGAGGCTCAAGGTAGAGGGACGCTGACACCACTGCCCTGCTCACAGGTTCCCCTGGAGGCCCCTGGCCAGGCCAGAGTTTCTGCCACCATGGCCATTGTGCAGACTCTGCCCGTGCCACTGGAGCCCGCTCCTGAGTCCACCACTACCCCACAAGCTGCAGCCATGGGCAGTGTGAGCAGCCTCATCTCAGGCCGGCCCTGCCCCGGGGGGCCAGCTCCTTCCCGCCACCATGGCCCCCCGGGGCCCACCTTCTTCCGCCAGCAGGATGGGCTGCTGCGGGGTGGCTACGAAGCCCAGGAGCCACTGTGCCCAGCTGTGCCCCCCAGGAAGACCGCTCCTGGCACCACGTTCACCTACATCAATGAGGACTTCCAGACAGAGTCACCCTCCAGCCCCAGCAGTGACATTGAGGATGCCCGAGAGCAACGGGCACGTAATGCCCACCTCCGTGGCCCCCCACCAAAACTTATTCCTGTCTCCGGAAAGCTGGAGAAGGTGAGGACCAGCCCTTTCTTTGGGGCCTGGGTGGAATCAGGAGCCCCCTGGAGAAGCTGGAGGAATTTGAGGTCTATTTAGAGGGAAGAATGTAGACTCCAGATTCACCAGACTTGAGTTCTAGTCCCAACTCTGCCTCATTCTCACTATATGACCTCAAGGAAGTCACTTAACTTTCTTGGGCCTGTTACTATATCTGTGAAATGGAGGTAATAGGTCAGCTCCCATAACTTTGTTGTGAGAATTAAATAATATATGTAAAGTGCTTAGTATAGTGCCTGGCATATACTGTGTACTCAATAAATATTAGCCACTTGAGAATACTGTTGTTACACAACAGCAATATGTTTGACTTCAAGCATGGCCATTCACTCTGCTGAGCCTCCATTTCCTCATCTGTAATATGGGGATGGTGATAATATTTTGCTTGAATGGCTATTGTAATGACTAGTGACAAACCTTTTAAATTACGTGACACAAAGCTGACACTTGGGAGCCCCTCAGTTATTGGTAGCAATTGTTATTAATATGTGGGAATGGGAGGCCTCAGATGGGCGACAGGGAGTATGATGAGGGCTTTGAAAAATTGGGCAGCACATCCCCAGTGTCACATGGCACCTCATTTCAGAACATGGAGAAAATCCTGATCCGCCCAACAGCCTTCAAGCCAGTGCTGCCCAAACCTCGAGGGGCACCATCTCTCCCCAGCTTCCTGGGTCCTCGGGCCACCGGACTGTCTGGGAGCCAGGGCAGCCTAACACAGCTGTTTGGGGGCCCTGCGTCCTCCTCCTCCTCCTCCTCCTCCTCAGCTGCCGACAAACCTTTGGCACTGAGTGGCTGGGCCAGTGGCTGCCCATCAGGAACGCTATCTGACTCCGGCCGAAACTCACTATCCAGCCTGCCCACTTACAGTACTGGGGGTGCAGAGCCAGCCACCAACTCCCCAGGTGGGCACCTGCCCTCCCATGGCCCTGGGCGGGGGCCACTGCCAGGGCCAGCCCGAGGAGCCCCTACTGGGCCCTCCCACTCGGACAGTGGCCGATCTTCCTCCAGCAAGAGCACAGGCTCCCTGGGGGGCCGCGTGGCTGGAGGCCTCTTGGGCAGTGGTCCCCGGGCCTCCCCTGACAGCAGCTCTTGTGGGGAGCGCTCGCCTCCACCGCCTCCACCACCTCCACCCCCATCGGATGAGGCCCTGCTGCACTGTGTCCTGGAAGGGAAGCTCCGTGACCGTGAGGCAGAGCTGCAGCAGCTGCAGGACAGTCTGGACGAGAGCGAGGTGACCATGAGCCAGGTGTGGTCAGTGGAGATAATGGGGGTGGCATGGCAGGACACACAGTGGTGCTGGGGACCCAAGGAGCATTTGCGTTTGTTCCAGGTGGGGGCAAGTGGTGGCAGTTACACTGTGGTCCCATTTCCACCCAGCTGTCTGGTTTGACTGTAAAGTGATGAGGATTCAAACCTAGTACTGCCATGTACTTTTTTGTACTAAGCCTCAGTTTTCTTATCTATAAATGGGGATATTTTTGTCCTCTTGGAGTTATAAGGATTAAGTAAAGCAAAGGGTGTAGAGCATTTAGAATAATGCCTGGCACCTAGAAAGTGCTATGTAAGTGCTGCTATTATTATTGTAGTTTCTTTTATCATAAAGGTAGTAGTTACTATTGCCACATTATTATTGGATAGTGGAATCTAGCTTACAGCCCCCAGCGGGCCACTAGAGCAGTCAGTGATTGGGGGTGGCCAGGACTCGAGGTTTGGGGAACCGCCAGCACCCAGGTCTGCCCTCTCACCACAGGTGTATGAGGATCGGCAGCGGCACTGGCAGCGGGAGCGAGAGGACGGTGCAGCCCGGGCACAGCGGGCACAGCAGCTGCTGCAGCTGCAGGTGTTCCAGCTGCAGCAGGAGAAGCGGCAGCTGCAGGACGACTTTGCACAGCTGCTGCAGGAACGTGAACAGCTGGAGCGGCGCTGTGCCACCTTTGAGCGGGAACAGCGGGAGCTTGGGCCACGACTTGAGGAGACTAAATGGGAGGTGGGTCAGACCAGGAGGGGTGAAGTCCTACGGAAACAATCCCTAGAAAGAGGGGCCCAGCCACACCCACTGAGCTAATCCAGAGAACCTCCCCTTCCTCAGCTCTGAGATGAGGACCTCTCTCTGACCTCCCTTCCTGGGAGGGGGCTTCCTTGTGCCTCTGTGTTTGGTCTTCCCATTGGTCTGGTCTAATGCCCATAGCCAGTGGCATTTCCACTCACTGCCTTCCAGCCAATAATAAGAATGTAGTGCTTGCTATGCAGGGCACTATTCTAAGCGTGTTACATAGGCTATATATCATTTAATCTTCATTAACAGCCCTATGGGTACTGTAAATACCCCCATTTTAGCATTGTAGAAACTGAGACTCAGAAAGGCTGGAGCCCCAAATTATACCAAGTCTGTGACAGAGTTGAGATTTGAACCCAGGCAATCTTACTCCTTTGTCTATGCTTCTGACCAAAATACTGTAGTGCCCTTTCAGCTGGCAATGTGGGCACTGATCTCAGTTGCCCCCACTCCTGCAAAACCTGCTATCACCCAGTCCCCAGAGCTCTGGGGTTTAAAGACACCACTTTGAAAGGAACAGATCTGGGTCTGTATTCCACTTTAGCCAGTGAGTAGTTGTATGACTTCAGACATGTCACTAGGCTTGCTTCAGTGTCTTCATCTGTAAAATGGGTATAAGGATCAAACCTCCTCTCCACCGAATGTCCAGTGTGATGTCAGGGCCTGACTACCTGGAAAAACCCTTCTCACCATTCTTCCTGAATCCTTCCCACCATCAGGTGTGCCAGAAGTCGGGCGAGATCTCCCTACTGAAGCAGCAACTGAAGGAGTCTCAGGCCGAGCTGGTGCAGAAGGGCAGTGAGCTGGTGGCCCTGCGGGTAGCCCTGCGGGAGGCACGGGCAGCACTGCGGGTCAGTGAGGGCTGGGCGCGGGGTCTCCAGGAGGCGGCCCGAGCACGGGAGCTGGAGCTGGAAGCCTGTTCTCAGGAGCTGCAAAGGCACCGCCAGGAGGCTGAGCGTCTGCGGGAGAAAGCTGGGCAGTTGGACACTGAGGCAGCTGGACTCCGGGAGCCCTCTGTTCCATCTGTCACTGCTGACCCATTTCTCCTGGCAGAGAGTGATGAGGCCAAGGCCCAGCGTGTGGCAGCTGGGGTGGGGGGCAGCCTGCGGGCCCAGGTGGAGCGGCTGCGAGCCGAGCTGCAGCAGGAGCGGCGGCGAGGCGAGGAGCAGAGGGACAGCTTCGAGGGGGAACGGCTGGCCTGGCAGGCAGAGAAGGAGCAGGTGATCCGCTACCAGAAGCAGCTGCAGCACAACTACATCCAGATGTACCGGCGGAACCGGCAGCTGGAGCAGGAGCTGCAGCAGCTCAACCTGGAGTTGGAGGCCCGGGAGCTTGCTGACCTGGGCCTGGCCGAGCCAGCCCCCTGCATCTGCCTAGAGGAGATCACTGCCACCGAAATCTAGGGGGCCCTTGCTGTCCTGGCTCTGCGGGGAGCTCCACTGAAAGGGAACAGGAGCCTCGGGTCCACTGACGGCCCCAGAGCCACTTGTCCCCTGGGATCCAGGACTCTGGGCCTCTGCCAAGAACCAGCTACCCTATGACTTGGATGAGCAACATCAGACCCCTTGGAGGTCCCTGTGTTCACCGTCACCCAGAGGCTCCTACTCACACCACCTGTTTCACTCTCCACCTGTCACCACTGTCAACCTCATTCACCCTAGACAGTCACCAGCTCAACCCACCGGGGGTCTGGCGAGAGGAAGTGTCCCTCATCTCCATACACTCCCCTCTCCACAGCCAGAGAGAGCCAGACAGTGCCAGCTGCTCCAGATGTGCCTGTCCTCACCCCGCCCGTGCTGGGGACAGGGCTGGGACTGGGGTCTGGTCCCCAGCTTCCAGCTCTGCAGCCCCTCTCCTGTGGGGAGGGGGCTGTAGTCAGACCAAAGGAAGAACTCAGAAATGTCTTGTTTATTTGTGTTTGTGACCAAGTGGCCCCTCCCCACACCCTGGTCTATGGCCTCATTTTCACTTGTATATTTTTCACACTGTAAATTTCTTGTACAAACCCAATGAAAAAAATTAAAATTTTTTTTGTTTTTAAGAAAACAAAGGTGAGTATGGGAACTTGTTTGACCCGCTGTCCCCTACCCCTCGCAGAGGTCCTAGGGGGAGAAAGTGAGCTGGGAAAGGACAAATAGTCACAAGTCTGAGGCTAGTGGACCACAACATGAAGTGGCCTCCAGGGGTTTGAGAAGCTTCCTGCTGTCCCTGCACAGGACACTGCTTGAGGGCTGGATCTGAGAGTCTGTGTCCCTCAGGAATTGGGAGAATCAAAGGGGGCGTCATGAGACAGTGCCCACCGATCCCAAGCTCCAGACCTTGGGTTTCTTAACCCCTTCCTGTCTTGGGAGGTCAGGAGCAGTGACTGGGTGACAGGCTGCCAGTAGCACCTTGTCCTTGACACCAAGTTTGCCTGGAAAGGGCAGAGCCTTAGTGACAGCTGCAGAGGGAAGGAATCGGAGACTCTGAGCCACCAGGATGGAGCTCCGGGAGTGAGCGAGGCCGAGGCCGGCAGGAGTGGGAGCTCCCCAGCTGGGTTAGTGGGCGAGGCCCAGGGGAGAGCAGGAGGACTCCAGGGACAGTGGGAGGACCTGAAGTCAATGGGAAGGGTCCTGGGATAGGTGGGGAGAGGGGTTGGGAATCGAGCATTGGACAAGGGCTGGGCAGGGGGTCAGCTGGCAAAGACTGACGTCAGTGGGAGAGTCTGGGCGTTGTTGGGAAGGGTACTGAGAGATTCTGGCAGCCAGTGGGAGGACCATCCAGGGGTCAGCGGGCAGGGGAATGGTCAGCAGGAGGGAGCCGATGGGTGAGAGCCAATGAGTCGGAGGGTAAGGGTGGGGGGCCAGGCCCAGGGACCCTGACCACAAGCTCCATGGGCTCCCGAGCCTTGTTTCGATAAGCCCGGCGGATGGTGTCCACTGCTCGCTGGTGGGTCACCTGCTCCAGGCTCTCTCCATCCACTGCCACTAGCTCAAAGCCAGCCTAGGACAGGAGTGGGAGAGTCACAGCCCTCCCTCCTCAGGTCACCCCTGACTCCAGCATTCAACCTCTCACCTCCCTCAGCCAGGACACTCCTCACTGGGTGGAGGGGATGGACAATGGGACATTTGTGCCTGGAGCTATTGGGGGCTGGGTGGGACACAGACAATGGCCCTTTGTCCCTTGGGGCAAGGAGTGGAACAGGATGGGCCGCCCTCAAGCCCAGGCTGGCATGAGGGGACAGATTTTTCCCTGGGCTTGCTCATCCTGCCAGCCTGACACCCTCCCACGGCCTGCTCTCAACACGCCTGGCTGGCCGATGAGCGTGTCCCAGCCTGCCTGGGCCAGAACACGCACTGGGCCAAGGGAGCAGGTCCGAGTGGGCTCCACCCACCTGCAGGGCCCCACTGAGGAAGGCAGCCCCCCCGGGGAAAATCTTTTCTATCTTCACCATGGGCTGCACCTTGGACTCGATCCCCCCTGAGATGCTGATGCCTAGAGAAAGTGAGAAACGGGGTGAGAGTGGCCACGCCCCTGAAACCCAGAGCTCCCAGGACCGGCCCAGGGCCCCATCCCCAAATCTGGGCACCCAACTCTTCCCAAACTTTAATTTTGTTACTATTCAATCCTCAACTCCAAAATCCTCTAGATCCTAAAGCCTACAAATCGAGACCCCCAGCTACCCCAATACCCAGGTTCTTTTCCTAGGCCCAGGCCCTAGTCACATCCCCAAACCAAACCCACCAACCTTACCCAGACCCAAGAGCCCCTGGCCAGGCCCAGTCCCACCTGCACTCACCCAAGGACTGTTTCATCTTGGACAGCGTGACTGTCCTCAGCTCCCCACTAGGGGCCTTCGTGGTGGCTGCGTGCTCGTGCTCAAGTGTCCTTCCAGTCCCGTTCTCGGAGAGCCCTTGACTGCCCCCTGCCTTGGCTACGTGCCCATCCAGAGGTTGTGGCAGAGAGGGCCTGGCCTTCCGAGGCTTGTGGTAGCGCCCGTTGGCCATGCTGGTGGTGAGGATAGGCCCCGGGGACGGAGAACGCCTGCGTCCAGGGGACTTGCCACGGCCCTGGCTGCGGCTGCGGCTGCGGCTCTGGGCCGGGCCCTGGCTCTGGCCCTGGCCCTGGTGAGGGTCTTCTCGGGTTAGGGGTTCTGTCAGCAGCCAGTTAGGCCTCGGGGGCCGGGGAGCAACAGGGGGTGGCTGGGGAGGGGGTGTGCAGGCGCTCCGGCGTGGGACAAAGGCATCTACTGGCACGTCTTGGAGAGGGGGGATCCCTTTATGAGGGTGGCGGGGGGCAGAGGCTCCGAGGGAGACCTGGAGGTTCCCCAGCCGCTCCCTCAGCTCCCTGTCCTCCTCCTCCTCGGAGAAGCCATTCAGAGGCAGCAGGTAGAAGCCTCCACGGCTGTCTGGGGAAGAGGGCCAAGGTCAGGCTTCCCCTCCTCTCCAGCCCAGACCACCTGGCCAGAGCCCAGCTCTCACCTTTGTTCCCGCAGGGCCTTGGAGACCCAGGCCTGGGTCTGTGCAGGCCCCACGCAGCATTCCCTGCAGGGAGGGACACAGCCCATGCTCCACTGTAATAGTATTTTAATACTTTCTATTGTAATAAAGTTTTATTTTAATGTGTCTAGGAAAAAGTATGACTCACACACCAAACTGGTTATTTCTCGGAGATTATTGCATGGAATGAGGCTAGATTTAAAAAGCAAGTGGGTTTAAAACCAATTATTCGGTAAATAATAGTGGTGAGTGGATGTGACGGAAGTGGTTCTGCTGGAGGATGGCCTCCCATCGGGGAACCACACATACCTCTGAAACCACGACACCCCACAGTCCCTGGGGCAGGGACCAAAGAAGGCCTGTTTTCCCTTCCCCAGTTCCCCTCAGTGTGCCCGTCCCTGGGCTCGGGGACTGTGACTGACCAGGCACAGGGGTGATGAGGTGACGCTTGGGTGGTGTGTCTTGCCGGGCTGGTCGCAAAGCAGGAGGCCGTACTGGTTGGAGAGAAGAGGTCAGCGGCAGGGCCCTGCTTCCAGGCTCCCTGATGGACACAGCTGAGAGGGTGTTGACCCCTTTCCACTGGGTAGGCCACCCCCACCCCCACCTGGGGTTCCGGGTCCACAAGTCCTGCCCCCAGCCGCTGACCTGCGCGGCTCCTGAGGGCCTCCAAAGCCTCCAGCTCCACAGGCATCACCATGCTGTCGAAGCGGCCCAGGTCTGTGGGGGCCACCACACTTCTGGGAGGAGGAGAGGGGGTGGGTGAGGGGCTCCGTTCTGGAGGTACCCAGGGTGGGGCTTCAGCCCTGGGGAGAGTGGGGGTGGCGTCAGGGATCCCCTTCCTGCCCGAACCCCTCCCACAGCCCCCTCCCACCTGATGTCCCGCAGCAGCAGCAGCTTTGCGGGCCTGTCCAGAATGGCCAGCAGGGGCCTCACCAGGTCCTCCACGCCACCCTCGTGCACGTACTGCGGAGAGGGCACCACCGGTCAGACAGCAGCAGCGGCTTCTGGAGCTGGCGAGGGGCAATGCCCGGCATGGCGGGGCCCCATGTTTGGGAAAGGCTCTCCCCATCCCAAGCCTGTCCACAGGATGTCTTCTTAGTGACTAGGTAAAGGCCTGCACCAACTATAACAGACTTGTAATCGCGACAACAGCAATGACAGCTTCAGGACGGGGACACCTGTCTCTTATTTAGCAAACACCCTGAGCGATGACATTATTTATTCCTGGTTTGCAGATGAGGAAACAGGCTCAGAGAAAAGGACTTTGCCGGCTCTGGCCGGTTGGCTCAGCGGTAGAGCGATGGCCTGGTGTGCGGGGGACCCGGGTTCGATTCCCGGCCAGGGCACATAGGAGAAGCGCCCATTTGCTTCTCCACCTCCCCTCCTTCCTCTCTGTCTCTCTCTTCCCCTCCCGCAGCTGAGGCTCCATTGGAGCAAAGATGGCCCAGGCGCTGGGGATGGCTCCTTGGCCTCTGCCCCGGGCGCTAGAGTGGTTCTGGTCGCAGCAGAGCAACTCCCCAGAGGGGCAGAGCATCGCCCCCTGGTGGGCAGAGCGTCGCCCCTGGTGGGCGTGCCAGGTGGATCCCGGTCGGGCGCATGCGGGAGTCTGTCTGACTGTCTCTCCCCGTTTCCAGCTTCGGAAAAATACAAAAAAAAAAAAGGACTTTGCCAAGGCCACACAGATAAGGAAGTATGAAGAGGGACTGAAACCAGAGAGGTCCAGCTCTTGCCTACTCTGTGCAGGAAAAGGATGTGCAGAGAGTGGACTCTCCTCCCCACCCCCACCTTCCAAGCAGAAGGAAGGAATCTGAACCAAACACTAGGCTGTGGGCCTCACTGGCCCAACATTTGCACACAGACCTACAAATTAGGCTTTGTTCAGGGCTGGAATGAGGACCTTGGGGAAGGAAGGGGTGGCCCTACAGAAAGCCTCCCCAGTCAGTACTCAGGGTGGTGGAGGCCTTTCTGACTGGCACTGCCAGGATGCCACCAGTCACACCCCACCTAAGCAGACCAACTGGCAAACTGAACACTGGGCGCCAACCTACTGGGTGGCATACTGCCCCCTTGTGGTTAAAGGGAGGCAGTACTGATCCAAGGACAGAAACACAGAGCACCCTGTTCGGTCAAGTGGGAGCACAATAATGAAGACCCTGTTCCAGATCTTCAAAGACTCAGTCTAGTGGGAACGAGGGGCAGAATGAGCCACGTGCCCCAATGTGCTACAAATCACTGACAAAGGGAGTCTCAGAGGAGGGTGGGAAGATCAAAGCAGGCTTCATGGAAGCAGTGGCATTTCCACTCTTTTTGTTTGTTGTTTTCTTTTTATTTATTCATTTTAGAGAGGAGAGAGAGAGTGAGAGAGAGAGAGACACGTAGAAAGAGAAGAGGGGAGGAGCAGGAAGCATCAACTCCCAAATGTGCTTTGACCAGACAAGTGCAGGGTTTCGAACCGGCGACCTCAGCGTTCCAGGTCGACGCTTTATCCACTGCGCCACCACAGGTCAGGCCATTATTTCCATTCTTAAGGATGAATTCAGGCATCAGCATGAAAGTTGTGAGGAAAGTGCTCTGAAGGTGATGTGGAATAGCAGGTGGAGAGAAGTTTAAGTTGATCGTGGGTTACATAAAGGTTCCTCGTGTAGGCTGAGCAGATTGTGATTACAGTGTGAGCAGTGCCCCTAGGGTTGTGCAATTCATAACCTGTATAAACTGATGTGGTGACCAGGGGAAGATGACGACATGGCGATGTGGTGACTGGAAAAGCTGAGGTTAGTGGGTTGAAGAGTCAAATCAGGGACGGCCTTAGGCCCTGACCAGTTGGCCCAGCAGTAGAGCATCGGCCTGGCGTGTGGAAGTCCTGGGTTCGGTTCCCAGCCAGGGCACACAGGAGAAGCGCCCCTCTGCTTCTCCACCCTTCCCCCCTCTCCTTTTTCTCTATCTCTCTCTTCCCCTCCCACAGCCAAAGCTTCACTGGAGCAAAGTTGGCCGGGGCCCTGAGGATGGCTCCATGGCCTCTGCCTCAGGCGCTGGAATGACTCCAGTTGCAATGGAGCAACGCCGCAGATGGGCATGCTGGGTGCATCCCGGTCGGGTGCATGCGGAAGTCTGCCTCCCTGCTTCTCACTTCAGAAAAATACAAAAAATAAAATAAAGTAAAATATAATAAAATAAAATAAAAATCAGGGAGGGCCTTAAATGTGAGAATAAGGAACTTGTACTCTAGTCTGTCAAAGAGAGCACAAGAGGGATTGGGGAGTGTAAAGTGATCAGAGAGGTGGTTTCTAATGCCTGGCTGCCATGGAGTAGGGGTTCAGGGCTGCACATCAGAATCACTGAGCTAATCTTTCCTGCCATCTCAGAGGGTCTAATCTCTTGCTGTGGGTAGGGCTTGGGTCAGGTTTGTGTGGTATTCAGAGCTCCCCAGGTGCCGTGGGGACAACAGAGAGGCGTCCTGGCTTGGGTGGGGTGAGAGGAGCTGAGGGAAGAGGGGAATAAAGAAACAGACACAGAGCCCCACCAAGTGGCCATAGCGCAGAGTTACAGGCTTACAGAAGCTGATACACACAGCCCCACTTAGCGCTAAGAGCGAGTATGGCACTTGAGTTTAGCCCAAAGACCCTTAGCTGCCCACAACATGCACCTGACAACTCAGCGCCCTATTGTAAACCAAGCCTCAGTATAGGGCAGCGGTTCTCATAATATGTATTTTCCGATGGCTTTAGGCGACCCCTGTGTTTTGGTCGTTCGACCCCCGCCGGGGTCGCGACCCACAGGTTGAGAACCGCTGGTATAGGGATCACCACATCTGTCTCCAGGTGACATATACATGCCTGTTAGCCAGACACCTGTACGCTCACACAGACATACAACACAGCCCCACCCTGACCATGATGAGAGAGTGGCGGGGAGCCACAAACCAGATTGTCCTTGCACATAGACTCACATGTGCATGAGCGCAGATTTATTACAGGGAATCCATCTCAGAAACTTGGAGGCTCTTGAGACAGCGGGAAGCCCTATACTGGAGCGGGCCTTCCAGTCCTCCTGGAGGAGGTAACCTGTGCCTCCTGTAGTCTCCCCAACATACAGGCTACAAAGATCCCCTCAAATCTAATCTCTATCCCATCCTGACCCTTCTAGTCTGTTTGAAGTGGAAGGGAACAGAGAACCACTGTGTAGGTGTCAGGGAGGTTTGGGCAGTGTGTGTGTGGTGGGAAGGACAAGGGATTACTTACTTTTGCCAGGCCTGTTGGCTGACCCAGGAGAAAAGGAAGTAGGTGGACGGGCTGGAGTTTAGAGAAGAGAAGCGGATGTCTGCAGGGACTCATGTTCCCCAACTCATTACCTGTCGGACTCCTTCGCTCAGCTTAAATACCAAAGGCCCTCCCAGGTCATATCTAATTTGTGCCTCTTGGGTTATTTATTTTATTTTAGAAAGAGGAGAGAGAGAGAGAGAAAGGGGCAGGGAGGAGCAAAAAGTATCAACCTGTAGTAGTTGCTTCTCTCTGACATGTGCCTTGTCCGGGCAAGCCCAGGGTTTTAAACTGATGACCTCGGCATTCCAGGTCAATGCTTTATCCACTGTGCCACCACAGGTCAGGCCTTGGTTATTTTCTTATGTTCCTTTTCTTCACAGTACTTTACATTATTTGTCACTATGGATGTTTAAAGTCTAGTTATTGTCTACCTCCCCTTTTTTGTGTGAGCTCAGTGTGTGTGTCTGTGTGTATGTGTGTGCGTGACAAGGGTGATTTCTGCCTTTAATGACCACTGCCTCACAGTGTTGAGCCCAGATACTGGTCAGGAGACAGTAATCTGAATGAATGAGGGACTGGGTGACTGAGTGACCATGTGCTGGGGCAGGGGGTGGGCTGGAGGCTTACCCGGGAGCAATGGCGGGTGACAGCCAGCACCTCATCGTCAGTCAGCAGCCGGCGAGCCAGGTCCTGAATGAGGGGCCGTCGGCTCTCCCAGGCCTGCACTTGCTCATCCACACTGGGCAGCTGGCTGGAGGGGCTCCCAGACCTGGCAGAGAGCACGGCCCGGCCCCTCTCCCGGTCTGCAGGGCAGGAGCAAAGCGGTATGATGAAGGAGCCTGGACCCATCAGGGGAGGAAGGGGGGCTTCCCTAAATGGGGGTTAGACCCCAGGACAGGCTGGCTGAGAGGCCCAGGTGCCTAGACAGAGTCCCAGCCTCACCCAGGTGCTCGCCACCGTGGTCTCCCATAGTGATCTGCCCACCTAGGGAGCTCCACCCCAGGCTCCTTCCTCAGCCCCCCAACACAGATCTCTGTTCCGCCTGTTTCTCAATGGAGTCCTGGCCTAATGGCCTGTGGGCCCCCTGAACATGCACTGTCATGCTGCTCTGGTCCCCACTGCAGTTCTTACACGGGTTTCCTCATTTCCCCCAAATATGTGTCTGGAAGTCCCAACTGAAGCTCCCTGGTCCACAAAATGACCCCCAATACCCACCCACAACCCTATCCTTCGTAGTCCAGTTCTTTTAGCTGCCCGCTCTATGCACCTCCCTATCTGCCCGATCCCCCATGTTTAACCTCAACTGAGTCTAGCCCAAAGCCCCTTAGCTGCCCCCCAACATGCACGCCCTCACAGGCCTTAGTAAAAGATGCACGCATTACCGCGCCTCAGCCTCCAGGTGACAAACTTCTGCACAGGGCCCACTCCGCCTGCTGAGAAGAGAAAAAGCTCAGCAGCAGGCTCTGGGCCTGTCTGAAAATGGGGGTTGGTGGGCTAGGACTAGCTGGACCACTGGTTGGAGTGAAGAGTTCAGCCTGAAGGAAATGGGATGAGGAGGCAAGAGACCAGGCAGGTCATGGGGGTCTTGAAGGCCATACTCAGGCCGAGGACTTGTTCAAAGGCAATGGCGACTCAGTGAAGGTTTTGGGATCAAGAGAGGGTGCAGTCTGAACTCTGCTTACAGGGATTTATTTGGAAGTAAATGTATGAAGGCAAGAACTCCAGGGACAAAGTGTGGGGGAACACCTACCTTCAGGGGACAAAGAAAAAAAGGACAGCCTTTGAAAGAGAGAGCGGAGTGGCCAGAGAGGCAGAAGGAGAACCAGGAGAGCAGGTCCCAGAGGCTGTGGAAAGAAAGACGGGTCATAGGAGGCATGGGCTCAGGAAGGGGGCTGGCCTGCCCTTATTTGTTGTTGTGGGTTTTTTTTGTATTTTTCTGAAGCCAGAAACGGGAGAGACAGTCAGACTCCCACATGCGCCCGACCGGGATCCACCCCGCACGCCCACCAGGGGGCGACGCTCTGCCCACCAGGGGGCGATGCTCTGCCCCTCCGGGGCATCTCTCTGTTGAGACCAGAGCCCCTCTAGCGCCTGGGGCAGAGGCCATCTCTGTCGCGACCAGAGCCACTCTAGCGCCTGGGGCAGAGGCCAAGGAGCCATTCCCAGCGCTCGGGCCATCTTTGCTCCAATGGAGCCTTGCCTGCCCTTATGTGAAGGAATTGTTTCCCCCATGGGACTGCTACCTTGAGATCCAAGGGAGGGACAGGGCCCACCCATGCTCTGGTTGTTTTTGCCTACCCAGCATCTACTCTTCCTTCTGGAACAGCACCTTGATGTCACCTGGGGATCCCCATTCTCAGTGCAGGTCCCCCAGGGGGGGCGCATGACCCTGGCTGGTTGATGAAAGCCCCTCTCTCCCATGTCACAGTGATTTGTTGGGCATGTGATCCCAGCAAGCCAATGAGCCTGGAACTTCAGCTGGGACTATTTAAGGAGAAGCCCTCTTTTCCTTGTGTTGCTAAGCAACAGTGGCCATTTTAGCTCAAGTGGGTAAGGCCTGCACGGTAATGAAGCCAACTGGGGAAGGGGAACTGAGAGATGAGCGGGGCAAATGTCTAATGAGATTGTTTAAATTCTTAGACCCAGCTTAAACCAGTAGCTGAGCCAAGAAGTGCTTTGTGAAGCTAGTTTGGGTTGAGTTTCTGCCCCAGCCAACTCCAAGAGTCAACTCATCTACTCTTTTTTTTTTTATTTACAGAGACAGAGAGAGAGTCAGAGAGAGGAATAGATAGGGAGAAACAGACAGGAATGGAGAGAGATGAGAAGCATCAATCATTAGTTTTTCGTTGTGACACCTTAGTTGTTCATTGATTGCTTTCTCATATGTGCCTTGACCGTGGGGCTACAGCAGACTGAGTAACCCCTTGCTCGAGCCAGCGACCTTGAGTCCAAGCTGGTGAGTTTTGCTTAAACCAGATGAGCTCGTGCTCAAGCTGGCGACCTCGGGGTCTTGAACCTGGGTCCTCCACATGCCAGTCTGATGCTCTATCCACTGCACCACCACCTGGTCTCAGACCAACTCATCCACTCTTGGTCCAGTCGCTGAACCTCACATGGGAGCTAAGAGGCCCTCTGTGAGGGTCCTTAGGGAGCCCCAGGGTGAGTGAAGCCTGCCTAGGCCCTTCTGCCTGGGCCCTGATCTAGAAGTGGCCTTAATCAAAGATGGTTCTAAAACTGGTTAGGGCCGGCAGAGCTCTGGCCAGGAAAGGCGAAGCCAAATATTCTAAGAAAAGAGTGCCCTCCCCTCCTCTCAGCACCAAGAGCGCGGGCATTGGACTCAAGCTCTTCCACTTCTTTCTGTTCTGTATTCCTATCAGTTTTCCCTTCTGTAAAATGGGGAGAGAAAGCACTATAAATTTGCTTAATGACCGCTACATTTTCTGGGCACAAGGAACATGGCAGACAATGTCCTAAGTGATGAACAGACACTTATTCATTTATTCCTCACTATTCCTAAAGCTATAGGCACTATTGTTTAGATTTGACTCATGAGGAAGCTGAGACTCGCAGGGTGGAGGGGTAACTCACAGCTAGTGAGAGGCAGAGTGGGGCTGAATGCCAAAGTGGACTTTTCTCCTGTCCTCTCTGCCTGAGCAGCCCAGCACTTACCTTTCTCCATGTCCAGGCGAGGACGGGCCTTGGCCGGGCTCCCTCTCTCCAGCGTCCAGGCCTCTCTACCCCCGTCCCCAGGCAGCCGCCCTTGCCGCCCTCCCTTGAAGAAGAGGTTCATGAGTGTCTTGGAGCGCTGCAGGGCCCCCTTCTCCCCGGAGGACCCCGACTTCTCCTTCTTCCGTTGCTTCTTCTCCTCTGCAGACACGAGGGAGCACCCAGGGGGCTGGAAGGGTGGCAGAAGGGAAGGACCAGGGACAGGGGTGTGGGGAGGGGCAGAGAGAAAGAGAGTAGGGGGGCAGACAGGGTCTGCAGCTGTGGGGGGGTGGGAGGGATGCGGGCAGGGTAGGGGTCCTCCTCCAAAGTTTTACCTCTACAGCTACAGCTATGTGAAGAATCCATGCGGGCCGGGGTGTGTGGTGTGTGTGTGTGTGTGTGTGTGTGTAGGCACTTGTTTAGGGCTTTTGGGGGGCCCAGAGCTGCCTGGAGCTGGGACTGAAGGTGGGTTTGGGGTCTGTACTAATTTTAAAAAGAGACCAGCTCAGGGTCTGAATATATTCTGGCTCTGAGGCTGGGTCAAGGCCTGGGGCAGAGCGAGGCTTGGGGCCCAAGAAAGGGCCTAAGAGAGGTTTTGGACCAAGGGCTTTGAAGAGAGCAGCAGCCACCCCTCCCACACGTACCCCACAAGGTCAGGTGGCTCTGGGAGCGAGTGATGGGGGGCCGGGGTCGGCTGAGGGCCAGCAGCAGAGCTGTCTTAGGGGACTCAGAGAGAGCAGAGTCAAGGCGATGGGTGGGCAAGGGTCCATCGGAGCGGATGGCTGTGTCCCTGAGGATGACTGTGGGTCGCACGCTACACCAGGTCTCCACTCGGCCCCCCACGTCGGGATCTGTCTGCATAGCTGTGTCTGCCCGTCCCCAGCCAGGACCGCGGCTGCCGGGCTCCTCAGGCCCCAGGCAGACATCCATGCGGTCAGAGGGCAGAGAGCTGGAGCCCTCGGCCGAGCTGTAGGGGACGCTGGAGGCATAGGAGGAGACACTGGAGCTGCTCTCGGAGGCCTGGGACAGCTGCTGCAGCACCCCGTTGCTCACTGCGGGCAGAGGGGAAGGCACGGGCGTCTCAGGGGTCTGACCAGACTGATCAGAGTCCTGCCGGTCTCGCAGACCACCCTGGGTTTGGGGGTCTAGGGAATATCCGGCAGCAGCCAAGGTCTGAACTCAGCATCCTGCCAGCAGGATGAGACCTTGGGAAAGTCACTTCTCTTCCGTCCAACCCCCTGGGACTCCAGACCCTAGGAGAGCCTGCCATGGAACCTGCAGCTTCTCAGAGAGCCCAGAAACAGCTCTGGGCAGTGGGAAAGTCTGGACAGTGTGAAAATCCCAGTAAGATCTTGGTCCTCTGCCCATTTATTCTTCATAGCTTCTAGTCCCACCCTCGGGCCTCAGCCCTTTCCCTTCAACCTTGGGGACCTGAGCCACTTACATCGGTCCAGCCAGCAGTACTCAGAAACCATCTCCTTGTAGGCAGGGTACCGGCCAGTCTCCTGGGGAGGGCATGGAGGGCATGGGGAGTGGGTCGGAAGGGAGAGTAAGAATGGAGAGTGAGCCTGACCAGGCGGTGGCGCAGTGGATAGAGCGTCAGACTGGGATGAGGAAGGACCCAGGTTCGAGACCCCAGGATAGCCAGTTTGAGCGCGGGCTCATCTGGTTTGAGCAAAAAAGCTCACTAGCTTGGACCCAAGGTCACTGGCTTGAGCGGGGGGTTACTCGGTCTGCTGAAGGCCCATGGTCATGGCACATATGAGAAAGCAATCAATGAACAACTAAGGTGTCACAACAAAAAACTGATGATTGATGCTTCTCATCTCTCTCCGTTCTTGTCTGTCTGTCCCTATCTATTCCTCTCTCTGACTCACTCTCTGTCCCTGTAAAAAAATTAAAAAAAAAAAAAAAAAAAAGAATGGAGAGTGATGGGACAGGAGTAAACTTTTCAACCCTATCACTCTCCTTCCTCATGCTCTAGCCATATGGGCCACTTTACTTCTGAATATGCCAAATTCCTCTATACCTCAGGACCTTTGCACTTGCTGTTTCTAATTGGATTCTCTTTCTTCAGCTCATCTTGTGGCTAGTTCCTTCTCCCTCTTCAGGTGTCACCTCCTCAGAGAAACCTAATCTGACCCCCCTCCCAGCTAGAAGGGTCTTCCTAAATTGCTTTATGCCATCTCTGTGTTAATTTTCTTATAGCATTTGTCACAATGTGCATGTGTCTAGTTTAATTGCCCATCTCCCCACCTCACCACCTGGTAGAAGAGACCTTGTCTTAGTCACTGTTGTATTCTCAGTACCTGGCATAGTGGCCATTATATAATAGGTACTTAAAAATATTGAATGAATGGATGAATGAATGAGGGGTAGAGTGGGAATACGGAGGAGCATTTGGGATCATTTGAGAGGAAGAAAAAGGATACATAGAATGTGAGAGAGGTGGGAAATAGAGGTGGTGAGGTGGGGAATGGTAGAGGAGGCTCCCAATGGTGAAACGGGTGAAAGTCTTGGACAAGAGAAGGGAGAATGGGGGAGCAGGGGCTGGGATGAGATGCTAGGGAGAGGCATCACTTCCTCCAGGGACCAGAGTGAAAAAGACCTGATCCTCAGCAAGTGTGAGACCCACATGAATAATGGATCCAGCTACCTCTCTTGAAACCCAATCTCTGGCCCCAGCCTAGCCCTTCCTGCCCTGTACCCTGAGGATGCCCACCACCTAGGTCCTACCCAAAGCCGTAGCTACCATTCACCCTTCTGAGAGGGACATTATTTTTCCTTTTAGTCCTTGGCCTCCACCGCTCATAAGAGGGGGCACTGCCCTAGACATTGGCCTGCTACTGACCAGCTGAGTAATTCACTGGGTCCTCAGTTACTTTGCCTCTCTGAACCTCAGTTTCTTCCTCTACGAAATGAGAACAATGCCTGCCCTACCTCTCATGTGGCTGTGAAAAGGTCAAATTGCAGTGCAATGGGTGTAATTAGGCACTAGAGTGCTCGAGGAAGTCCTTCCCTCAGTCTGGCGTCTCCCTCGTTCCCACGGTTCTGCGCACCTTGATGGTCAACATGATGTGCGTCTGGCCCTTCAGCACCTCCACGGCCTGGCTGTGGCTGATGTCGTCAAACCTGACCCCGTTGGCTGCCAGGACCTGGTCTCCCACCTTGATGCCATTCTCCTCGGCCAGCCCACCATGGTCCACTCTAGGGTCAGGCAGGCAGCAGTCTGGTAGGCCCCTTGGCCTGCCCTCCCACCCCATCCCAGGCTTTCTTCACTTGGATGCAGGGATGCCCCAGGCATTTCACCCTCCTCCTGGTGACCCCCGCCCTCCTCTGCAGATCCCACCCCCACCGAGGCCCTCATTGGAACATGTGGCTGGCCACACCCCACTTGCTGGCCTATATCCCCAGGTCCCAGCCCAGGTCAGCTCCAACCCCCATTCCCTAGCCTATCCGTTTCGTTCGTTCCCTGTCCAGCCCTCACTTGGACACGTAGATGCCCAGGCCAAACTCCTTGCCCCCGCGGATGTTGAAGCCCAGGCAGAAGTCGTCGGAGGTCGTGTAGAGGTGAACGATGCGCCGCACACCGTCCTCTGAGCTGCTGTCCGATGGCGCTGAGCTGCACTTCTCCACTACCAGCTGCCGATTCACCACGTCCACCCTGGGGCCGCAGCAGGGAGCCTCAGCCTGGGCCCCCATCTGCCACCGCCCACCCCCTCCTCTCAGCAACCTCCACAATTGCACGACAAAGGTGGGGTTGCCTTTGGGGAACTTCCCACTCCTGAGATCTTCAGTGGGACTTAGATGAATCAAATCTGGGAAGTCATCCTAATCCCTTTTTCCTGAGCAGCTACAGCATGCTCGGCCCTTCTCGAGTCCTCATAGGCCCACAAGGAAGAGGTGCTTTTCCTATCTTAAACTCACAACAGCAGCAGCAGCATAGGGGTCAGGGCCTGGGGTAGCAGATCCTAGGGAGGGGGGCTGAGGGAGAGACGCGGCCTTTCTTCATTTCAAGGTCAGGCCTTAGGATCCCTGCGTGTCCAGCCCCAGGGGGTGGGAGAAGCAGAAGCCATACTAGCCAGGCCTGTGCAGAGCCCTGTGCCCTCTGCCTATCCTGCCATGGCTTTGGGTGGGGGTGCCGGGTGGGCAGGGCAGGCCCTCTCACCACGTGGTCTTCTCCTTGGAGAACTTGATGCCCGGCACACGGCCCATGCGTCTCACCATCATATGCAGGCGGCTGCTGCCCGTCAGGACCTTCACGGCGCTGCCCATGGTGGTGCTCTCCAGGCTCAGCCCATTCACCTCCGTGATCTTGTCCCCCACGCACAGGCCAGCCCGCTCTGCACCAGGGGAGAGGGGTGGCGGCATGGGCCCCTTGGGAGAAATCCCTCAGCGTGAGGCTGAGCCCCCATCAGACCAGGCTACGTGGGGTAAAACTTTCCCCCGAAATTGGTGGTCCCAGGCAGGGTCTGAGTGTCCCATATTAGACTAGGGACCTGCCCAGTAGACCACTCTGCCCTGGGAGGAGGTCCTGTCTCCCCACCAGATCAAGACCTCCAAAGCCGAGGACCCTTCCTCCCATCCCTGACAATAGCACCTCTGTACCCCACTGACGTGGGGTCACACACCTCTCCCTGGGACCTTCCCCTGGGGGTCCCTGCTCACCTGCACTGCTCCCCTCCTCCACCTTGCTGACGAAGATGCCCAGGCCGTGCTCAGAGCCGCCCCGCACACTGAAACCCAGCCTCCCTGCCGGACTCTTCTCCACCCGGACTGCGTGTATGATGTCGCTCTCATCACTGTTGGCTGTGGAGGTGGGAACACAGGCATGACTCCCATGCCAATCTGGGCACAGTGAACCCTGAGGTTCCCCAACTTGGGGCCTGCAAAAGCTGGGTTGCTGGGCACAGGCATCGAGACCGAAACAGGCATGGGGGGAGGCAGCCAATTTCTGAGTTTCCTCTGAGTGATTTTGAGACTATGGACTAGGGAGAGGACAGAAGCAGACAGGCAGGATAGGACTCCATGTGAAGAGAGTCCTCTTTCCCTTGTAATATAGAGGTGTGTGTGCAAGTGTGTGTGTGTATGTGTGCATCTAATCCTTGGTAAGCTTCTCATGCCCACAGGCCTGGGATAGGCCAAATACCTAAAAATCTTGGTACTCTCGGGTCAGATGGATAGAAATGAGTTCAAGAACCTTTTCTATGAGGCACAGTTGAGGGAGTCTGGGCTCCTCAGCTTGCACTGGAAATGAATATGTTGGCTCTATCTTCAAATAGTTAAAGAGCCATTCTGTAAAAGGAATTACATATTTTTGACTGTGCAACCCAGAGGGCAGAACAAAGGCCACATAGTACAGTTATATGGAGGCTCGCTGAGCCAAGGAAAACTTTCTAAAACTTTCAGCTGTCAGGCCATGGAATGAGTTTTCCAGGAGAAAGAATGAGTTTCTCATTTTGGGAGGTATACAAGCTGACACTTAGTCAATTCCTGTCTAGAGTGTTGTGGAAGGATCCCTGAGGCACCTTCTATCTCTTAGACTCTGTGATTCTGGAGGTAAGGGCTACCTAACTATATAAAGAGAGAAACCCAAAGCAACACCATGTTGCAGTATGTGCCCAGTTCATGGGAAAGTCAAAGGACGAGGGTCCTTAGGGGCTGGAGCTGTCTGAGGTTTCCTGGAGGACTAAGATGGACAGAATTTGGATGGGTGGAGGAGAAAAGAAAGACACTGATGAAGGGATGGCATGAGCAAAGGCTCAGAGGTGAGTCCCTGAGGAGGCCCTTGTGGTTGGAGAAAAGTGAGAAAACTGGAGGAGGGGTAAACTGGGCCCCAGGTGAGAAGGTGAGATTTCTTTCTGGGCAAGGCTTACTCCGGAAGAAATCAATCTCTCTCAATCTCTCTTCCTCTCTCTCTCACACACAGACACACACACACACTTCTATTCTGTTTGAGCTGAGAAACCAGCTTACAATGCACGATCAGGGCATCTCAGAAGAAATCAATCCCCAAGGGCAGCCTGTGGCAGGGATGCTACAGAACAGAGACCTGGGGATCCTGGGGCTTCCTGGCTGAGTTTGTCTGCACAGGTCTGGGGACCTTTTCATCCCAACCAAGGAGACTTTTGATCTCCCATCCCCAACCCCTTTCTCCTCAGTCCATTCCTGGGGCCTCCCTAGGGCTCTGGACCAGGGGGATGCTAGATCCGAGTGTTTGAGCCTGAGAGTTTGGGCATCTGAGGATGGAATCTTCTCTCCCTCGACGGCCATAGCCCAGACCCCTGACCTTTCCATTCTCTACACAGTGGCCAGAGTCAGCCTTTATAATAGATCATGCCCTTCCCCTGATTAAAAACTTCAGTTTCTGCCTGTTCTTCTAGAAGGAAACCCACACTCCTCCCATGCCCAGTAAGGTCCTTCATGAGCTTTCCTCTGCCTACCACTCTCTCTTCACTGCTGGCTTTCATCTCTAGCCTCCCTGAGCTCTGGCCACACCGACCTCTTTCCCATTTCCCTCGTGTGCCGGTCCTTTCAGTGTTTCCTCAGCCTGAGATGCTCTTGCCTAGACCTTCAGAAAGTCAGCTGCTATTCCTCAGGCCTTCCTGACTCAGACACCACTTTCTCAGAGAAGCCTTCCTGGACTACTCTACCTAGGAGAGCCCCTTTCTTCCTTCAGGGGGTCTCTGTGGGAGTGGTCCTCAAAGCGTGCTCCCCAGACCAGCAGCATCAGCAGCACTTGGGAGCTTACTAAAAATATGAATTCTTACGCTTTATCCCAGACTCACTGAATCAGAAGTTCTGGGTATAGGAGCCAACAATCTGTCTTTTAACACATCCCCAGGCAATTCTACAGTTTGAGACGCAATGTTATATTATCTGAATCAGTCCCTTCAAGATTCTTGCCATCTTTTCTCATTATTTGTATAATATTTATTATCTGTCTCCTCTCATGGTAAGCTTAAGCATGGTAGAAATTTTGTAGTTTTTCCCCACCAATGTATTCCCAGTATGTTGCTCAGTACTTGGTATTTGCTAAGTAATTTTAAATAAATAAAAGAATAAGTGGATAGATGAATGAATGGATGAATGGGCAAATAAATGAACTAGAAAAGTGAGGAGAGTTCTTGGCTGGTTTGCTCAGTGGATAGAGCATTGTTCCGGCCTATGGATGGCCTGGGTTTGATTCCTGGTCAGGATACACAGGAGACGTGATCACTTGCTTCTTCCCCTCAGCCTCTCCCCCTTCTCTCCCTCTTTCCCCTCTCATGCAGCCCCAGGAAATGAGGATAGCTCCCTTGGGGTACATTAGCCTTAGGCACTAAAAATAGTTTAGTACTTGAGCATCGGCCCCAGATGGGTTTGCCAGGTGGATCCCAGTTGGGGTGCATGTGGGAGTCTGCCTCACTATCTCCCCTCTTCTCACCCCCCATAAAAAGAAAGTAAAAAGAAAGGGCTGGTTTGGCTTAAAGATAATGTATTTTCTCTGCGACCCACTGAGTTTGAGGAGCTGGTGGGACTTCATGGGGGTGATGTGAGTAGTAGTGTTCCCCTTCCCACTGTGTCTCCCTTATCAGTTACTTTAAGCCCCTGAGTGGTCTAAATAATATGAGGAGGAATTCTAAGCTATGAGTTGGGAAATATTTGTGCACAGGCAGAGGAAAATATTCTGAGCTCAGTGGCTGCCAGCCCAAACAGGCTAGGGGCCAGCTGGTCAGAGTAGTGCCCATTGGACATGGTGTGTCTGGTATGTGAGGGGGTGTATGTGGCATATGAGGGGGAGGTATAGCACACACAGTTCAGTTCTTTTTTAAAAATATATTGATTGATTTTAATTATTTTTTAAATTTTATTTATTCATTTTTAGAGAGGAGAGAGAGAGTGAGAGAGAGAGTCAGAGAGGGAGAAGGGGGAGGAGCTGGAAGCATCAACTCCCATATGTGCCTTGACCAGGCAAGCCCAGGGTTTCAAACCAGCGACCTCAGCATTTCCAGGTCGATGCTTTATTGATTGATTTTAGAGAGAGGGAGAGAGAGAGACAGACAGACAGACAGAAACATCAATCTGTTCCTGTATGTGCCCTGACCAGGGATTGAACTGGCAACCTTTGCATCTGGACAGTGCTCTAACCAACCGAGCTATTAGGCCAGGGCTAGCAGTACAATGAGAATTACAAAAGCAGTGCTGCAGTGCCCCCTCCCCCCTCCATGTCTTGTAGCTCCTCTGGGAACTTCTGCTCCATGACCAGAATGACAGTGGTGACCCTCAACAGTGCCCTGCTGCTCACCCTAGGGTGAGACCAAGTGTGTGGATGATGGGGGTGAGTGGCTGGACTACTGGTGGAGAAAGCATGATGCCTGAGCAACCTGCTCTACTCTTGCCCCAGAGGCCCAGTAGAAAAGCAGAGATGCCCAGCTGAGGGAGAGGGGAGGAGCGGGATCTGAAAAGTCCAGTCTGGGATTCAGCCAGGGCTTTCTGCTGGCTGAGAGACAGGACGGGAGCTAGAAATATTCATCTGGTCTTGTCCACAGAAGGCTCAGGCCCAGGGGGCTCCCACTTCCCCGCTGTCATTCAACGTTCTGTTTTGCTCATCTACTCTGTCGCCTTACACCTGTCACTGCAGCCAGGCTGTCTCTTAAGTGCCTGCCCTATTGTGCTCCATGCTTTCTACTTCCATCCTTTGTCTGTGATACCTCCACCACATCACCAGCTGCTCTCACTACTGTCTCCAAGCCCGGCTACACTGTTAATTTCTGAAAATGAAGATTGAGCCCTACTTCTCTCTAGGTTCCTTGCAGCACCTAACTAGGGCTGGCACAGAATGCGTGTGCGATGAAATGGTATTAAGTATCTACATAAGCTTAGGTCTCCCCCTCCTTCAGGGCCCAGCTCTGGCGCCCTCCCTGACCCTCCACCTTCCTCTTCTCCCCACTCGTCTAAACTATCTTCTGTTACTCTATCATCATTTCCTTCCTTTTGCATGTGAAGCCTTTCATTCTGTCTGCCCAACTGAGCACTGATACCTCACAGCTCAACACAGAGCTGCTCACGCAATAGGCTTGTTGATGGAGCATGCACTCCAGCCTGCACACTCCCCGAAGGCATGCACAAATGGGTTTGGACAAAAGTAGAGTACATGAAATGGAGGGGCCAATTCAACACATTGCCAGCTCATCTGAGAACTAGCATCTCTCTCTCTCTCTCTCTCTCTCTCTCTCTCTCTCTCACACACACACACACACACACACGCACCTTTCCCTGTCACCATGCCCTATTTCCCACCTCTGACCTCTCTACAATTCTGGAGCCCTAAGGGATTGGCCTGAAGGAGAAGGAAAGTAGATGAAGAGTGTATGGGTTCCCAAAAGCCCTTCCACCCTTAAGACTCCCATTTTTTAGTTCCGCCACCCATGTTGGCTCTGCCTCCTACTTAGTGCAGTATGGCCTCTCCCCCCACCCTCTGCTCTGGTCCTGCGGATGGGCCCCGCCCCTACCTTCGATGGGGGAGTTGATGAGGATGACACGGCCCATGGGTGACGAGGCTCGGATTCCGCGGGGGGGCCCATTCAGCAGCCGCTGTTGCTTCCTCAGCAGGTATCGCGTTGCGGTGCCTGAGTCGCTGCCCAGGTGGCCTCGGGAGGAGAGGGAGCTCAGAGAGCCCGAGCTTACGTCTCCAAGGCCCAGCGGGTCAAAACCCACTGCGAAACCGTGCGCCATGGCGGCTAGACTACAGGTCCAGAAGGAACCTGTTAGCCCGCAAGAGGTGGGCCCTGCATGCCTTAGGCCCCCTCATCTCTCCCACCCCTGGCCAGAGAACTGCCCAGTCCAGGCACCAGCGTGGGCTTTTGGAGCTATTCATACAAGGCAGATGGGAACCTCTCCACCCCTCAGTCCTGCTCTCAGCTGAGTCACCTACTCGGTCCTCAGTCCTCATTAGAGGCTGAGCCAGTGGAGAAGATGAGATTACTGCAGGCCTGCGGCTTCGAGGGGTGTGAGAGAAACTGCGGCCAGGACAGTTCACCGCACACCTTTCCTGTGCACGGGGGTAGGGCCTTGGGTGCTCAGGCCAAGGTCAGGGCTTCAGGACCTGGGACAGCTGCAGCCAAAGACCGCAGACATTCCTCGGGCCCCAGAGACCCGCCAAGCCTCAGGCCGCTCTCTTCTCCGTACCCTCTCCTCTCCCGTCTGAAAAGGTTGTGTGACCCTCTCCTAGGCGTGGGGGTAAAACCTGCTGCCGGGAGCCTCACAACATCCCGCACAGACCCCGGGCCAAGTCCCCCAGAGCAGATCATAGCACCCCACCCCCGTCCGGTCCTCCCGGCCCCCCACCTCTCGGTCTCAGCCCCGGCCCACCTCACCTGCTTGTGTGCGCGGCGGCCGCCGGCCCTGCCCGCCCGCGGGCGTGAGCGGCTGCAGCAGCAGGGGACCCCGCCCACGCCTCCCGGAGGCGGCAGGATCATCGCCGGCCTGCGCAGCTCTGCGCTGCCATTGGATGAGCGGGCCGCCAGTCACTCTCCCTCCTGCCACCTCCTTGGGCACCCAGGAAAGCGGTTCGTCACCAGGGCTGGGGCCACTGGGTCCTATTCACTCTGGTTGGAGTTCTGATCCTCCCGCCCCCCGACCTAAAACTTAGGGCTTGGGTCTGGGCTTGCCCTCCTTCCACTACCAGTTCAGCATAGGGGAACCCAGAACCTTGTTCAAGCCTAGGGCTCATGTAATTGCCACCCCACCGCGGTCGCATCGAGGCCTCAGTGAGGGAATGCCACCTGGGCAGAGCGGGACGTGAGCCTGAGGCGGGCAGGAGTGGACTGGAGCCTGGGTGTGATGCCGACATGCTCTATACTGTGACTGGTGAGGTGTGTGTGTGTGTGTGTGTGTGTGTGTGGCTGAGAACTTCTTTCTTCTCATGCATTCACCTTCTATGTCAGAAAGTGTCTCTCTGGTCAACCGGTTATGGAAGTCTCAGGAAGCGGCAGCGGGTTCCAGGACACTGGGGCATGTGTGTGTGTGGGGGGGATCTTTCTGATTCACTTCGTTGGTGCAAACAGAGCCTTGAGACATTGCCCCTTCACATCCCAAGGTCCCATGGTACAGGGGAAGAGATTGGGGGCATAAGGAAACTGGAGACCCAGTGAAGCTAGGAGTTACAGAGGGGAATAAGGACGGGACTGGGGAGGAGCAAAGAACTGGCGACATAAAAGGGGCACGCCCGCGGAACAGAACTCTGAAGGGGTGTGAATGCAGAAGTGTAGCAAGGAAGGAGTTTGTGGGAGTGGTACAGGAGCCCAGGGAGCCAAGTAGGCAGAAGCCACTGCCAAGGCAGCTTACAAGTAAACAGGCCGGGATGTAACCCCAGTCCCTCCGGGCGCACATCAGAGGATAGCCCCTCCACACTGCCCGCCTGCGCCCTGCAAGCCTTCGCTTTGGATACTTAGACCCCTTGCTGCCGAGCGCGGGAGCCTCCCGAGGCCAGCCGGGTGATTACAAGCACCCGCGGCTCCTCCCTCCTCTCTTTGGCTGAGGACAGGGCCTGATCCTCGAGCCGAGATTGGCTCTGGGAGGTAGCATGGGCCGGATCAGATGGCGGGGGCTGGGGGCGTCGCCCCAAAATGACACCCACCGCCCCTAGGCTCTGCCAATCCCTGGGCACGCCGAGCGGACGCCGGGGGAGCCCCCGCCCCTCCTGATGGTTAGCGTCACGCTTGACGTTACGCGTGATGGGTGGGAAGGCGGGGGCGACGCTCGGAGTGTAAGGCGGGTCTGGGAGCTGCAAAGGCCAGGAACCCAGGAAAAGTGAGTGCTTGGGCGCGGTTCTGGGGTCAGGCGAATAGGGGTTTGAAGGCTGGGAATAGGAGAGGAAGGTCTGCCTTCTATGTACTTTACGGATTCAGTATATTCATGTAGGGAAGTTCCACTGGGCGCGAGGAAAGGTTTTGGGGGAAATGTGAGGGTGGGGCTCTGTGTGATCACACACTCAAGTGTCTGCAACTGATGGATATGGACAGCGTTGTGTGTGTGTGTGTGTGTGTGTATGTGTGAGTGTGCGTGCAAGTAACGGTCTTTGAGGGCCAATGCATGCTAGGTGTGTCCACGCTGTTTGTATGTCTGTGTAGGGCTAGTATGATGGTGTTTTTGTGTGTGGGTATGTGAGTGTGTGACAGAGGGGAGGGTGTGTTTGCCTGTGAGGGAGGAAATGTGGTTGAAGAGGATTAGTCATTCTGTAGGATTTTGCCCAACGCAGCCAGATGGCTGTTTCAGGCTTTCCTCTCTGTGCTGGGTGGAGGGGGCACTTACAGAATCCTGCCCTTTCTGGAGGCAGCCGGTTCCAGAAAGAGATGGATGGCTGCCTGTGCCAGCCCTGTCCAGCCTGCCCATTTAGTATGGGTTGAAAATGCACACACACACACCCACATACACACACAGGCACACATACACAGCTGGCATCAGAGTCCTCTGAGATCTGGGATAGATAAGTTCTGGGGTGCCAGTGAGCTCCTGCTCTCCTCCAATCAGAGGCAGGGGTGTGGGGTGGCTGTGCTGTCTTCCCAAACAGCCTTGGGAGTTTGTATCCAGGTCTCGGGGCAGCTGGGGCCTAGAGCTGAAGTGAACATAAATGTGGAATGCATATAATATGCATTTTTGTGCATATAGAGCACAAGAGTAGCTGCAGGGGGTTAGTTGCTGCTCATGCAACAACCACACATATGTAATTCTCACTTGTGAAAATCTGCACCAGGCCACAGTGCAAGCTCTGTTTTCCTGGTTCTGTCCCCACCCACTCCCCTTCACCCCCCAGCCTCCTCCAGTGGTGGTAAGTCCCTGGGCCTGACATTGCCTGGAAAACAGCTCCTCCCCCAACTGTTGCTTACCTATCTGGAGTCACCTTGAGCTCTAGAAGGGATTGGCCATAGGCCCGGGGACCAGTGCAGGACAACCAAAGGCTCCTCCAGGTGGAGCCCTTGGACCCTTTCCTTGGAGTTCTCTGACTCTGGTCCCTGCCCTGCAGAAAATGGGTGCGTTGCCCTTAGATATCAACATCCAGGAACCTCGCTGGGACCAAAGCACTTTCCTGGGCAGAGCCCATCACTTCTTCACTGTTACTGACCCCCGAAATCTGCTGCTGTCTGGGGCACAGCTGGAAGCTTCCCGGAACATTGTGCAGAACTACAGGTGATCCCCTTCCCCATCTGACTCTGTACCTCAGGGCCTCATTCCCTGCCATTAATACAGTACCTTTTGCACCCATATCCCCACCAAGCTTGAGAGTGACCCTGTCCCACCCCTCTCTCCCTGGCCCTATCTGTTGGAATCACAGAAAACTATGGCACAGAGCTTTTACCCAAAACATTTTAGGGTATTTGGGTTGAAAAGATGGCATTGATATTTATGCCTCACAAACTCTTTACAGGGACCCATCTCCTTGCTGAACCACCCTCTGCAAGGACAGAGGGGCTCAAAGTTGAGTCCCATGGAGGCAGGGGGGCATCCCCTTTGTTTCTAGAAGGAAAAACCCTTGCAAGATCCGTAGCCATTTTTGACCTATTGGAAACCATCAGTATTTGGGCAGAAACACTTTGTGTGGCTAGAAGGGAACTAGAAGTAGGACCCCCACCCCAGGAAGATTTAGTTCTCTCTCAGAGCCCAGGAGCTCCTTTATTCTGAGATTGGGGACCAAAGTGCCTGGTTCTCAGTCCAGTCTTTCCCTGAGCCAGGTGGACAGGGCTTGGGAAGGCATATTTGCTCCCTAAAATGGCCTGTCTATTCCCTGCTAACCTCTGCAGGGCTGGCGTGGTGCCTCCGGGGCTCACTGAAGACCAGCTGTGGAGGGCCAAGTATGTTTATGACTCCGCTTTCCATCCGGACACGGGCGAGAAAGTGGTCCTGATTGGCCGCATGTCAGCCCAGGTGCCCATGAACATGACCATCACTGGCTGCATGCTCACCTTCTACAGGCAGGTCCTATCCCGTGTGTCCCCTTCCTGAGCACTCTGTCCACGTTAGAATGTAGCTTGGTGAAGAGATGCTTCCTGTCTGGGCCAGTGTGGGCAGAAAAGAGTAGGTGGATGAGAACTGGTGTTAGAATCCCTTTATTCTTTAGAACTCAGCCCTGGGGTTCCTCTCACCCCAGAGACAGGAGGAGTGTTTGTGTAAGTGGGAGGGTCATGCAGGGGTCATCAGAGCAGGATTTTGGGTCAACTGGCTCCCTCCTGAAGGTTTGGGAGTCATCTTTGGAGTTTCATTATCAGGGTCCAAGGATGAGGAACACTGTAGAGGGGACGGAGTCAGTGTCTTTATTTCCTCAGGAAGACCCCAACCGTGGTGTTCTGGCAGTGGGTGAACCAGTCCTTCAATGCTGTTGTTAACTACTCCAACCGCAGTGGCGATGCTCCCATCACTGTGGGGTGAGAACGCGTCTCTGGGGACCCTTCTCCCTGCCCACCATTGCTCTCTCCTGTTGGATCCTGTTCACCGAGGGCCCGTGCGGCCGGTGGCTCTGGGCTCCCTCTTAGTCTGCTCCCCTCCCCACTTCCCTGGCCTGAGGGTATGGGGTGCTGGGGGGCATTCTTCTTCAAGGGGAGGGGTTGGGGTTTCCAGACAAGTCCACACTGGAGCGTGGGAGGCACGTCTCTGCTGTGAGGCACCTCCTACGCCTCATGGGCTGTGGATTTGACATGTGTCTGAAGGAAAAAAACACATGCTGGGCTGTTCACCTTTCTTGTGTCCTGGATTTTCCGCCCATAGGCAGCTGGGAACAGCTTATGTGAGTGCCACCACTGGGGCTGTGGCCACAGCTCTGGGACTCAAATCCCTCACCAAGGTAAATGCCCCCCATTCCACTGGTCCCCAGTCACCCTTTACTCCCTTTCCTGTCACCCCATCACGCCAACCTACAGGCTTCAAATAGCTTCTCAGAGTTCCCTACCATACCATAGTCCTCACAGCCACTAAATGACAGCTTTCCTCCACCAGCACCTGCCCCCATTGGTTGGCAGATTTGTGCCCTTTGCAGCTGTGGCAGCTGCAAATTGCATCAACATCCCTCTGATGAGGCAGAGGTGAGTAGCCCCGACTTCCGGACGGTGCATGCCGGCATGCATGTGAGCACACCGTTTAGTGATGCACACCAGGTGGAATGGGGACCATCCCGTCCTCTCCCTCCCTGAGCATGAGCTGCTGGGCCCAGTCTCAGGCTGATGCTAGGATCTGGGATGAGAGACCCAGGCCTTTAATCAGGGATGTTTGAGGGGACCCCAGGGAATAGCTGCCCATGAGGGCATTTTGAGTAGAATTTGGGGCCTGTGATCTGAACCCACACCCCTTCCCTTCTCAGGGAGCTGCAGGTGGGCATCCCAGTGACGGACGAGGCAGGTCAGAGGCTTGGCCACTCCGTGACTGCGGCCAAGCAGGGCATCTTCCAGGTGGTGATATCGAGAATCTGCATGGCGATCCCCGCCATGGGTGAGGCTGGGCAGCTGGGAGGGGCACAGGGGTCTCTGAGAGAAATGGGGTGCTGTTCTCCAGAGACTTTGAGGACTCCTGGGGGTAGTAGGGAGAACTGTGAAAGGGGATCCCCCTTCCTTCGGGTTCTGACTGTCACTCTGCTTACTCGCTCCCTTCTTCCCTGCTCTCCCCTCAGCCATTCCCCCCGTGATCATGGACACTCTGGAGAAAAAAGACTTCCTGAGGGTAGGTCACTCTCACTTCTTCTGTCTTGGAAGTAGCGGTGACTGGGAGCAGAAGTGACCAGTCCCTAACCCCCGCTGCAGCCTGACCTGAGGCTCAGACTTGCCACATGTTTGCTCCACCCCTGTGCTGCCTTTTCCACCGTCATTCATTCAGCAGGAATGAACTGGGCCGGAGTGAAGGAACACTGAAGGAAGGAAGGAAATGGTTTCTATCCTGAAGAAAACTGGTGTCACTCAGAGCCTCTGACACACATGAGGGTGAACTATCATAGTTACGCTTGCTATCAGACTCATGCTGTCACCTATTAACAACAGTGAGACATGCACACACGCAGAGCCCAGAAATACAAGCTCTAGCTCGCTCATTGGATCATTTATTCATATATATTTATTGAACATCAACTGTGTATATTTGAGTAACAGACATGTTTGGAAAGGGACACATTCATGCCACTGAGATGGAGGAAGTGAGTGAAGGGTCAGAGGGGCTTCCTGAAGAAAGCAGCTACTGGAGGAAGTGAGGGAAGAGAAAGAGGGGCAGGGAGTGCCATGGAATCCAATTCTGAGGGGCCAAAATGGGTGGGGGGGACACTAGGGAGTGTGTCAGCAAATAGACTTGGCTGGAGTGGCTGGTGGTGATCTAAAGGTCTCAACCCTGTTTTGGATTTGGGAGAAAGAAAAGGGCGCCATGCATCAGAGGCTGAAAGGCAGGGCTGATAGGTTAGAGTCATGGTGGGTGACATGGGATGTGGGCAGGGGACACACACCATTCCATTGTCTCTGTTTCCCCACAGCGTCGCCCCTGGCTAGGGGCACCCCTGCAGGTGGGACTGGTGGGCTTCTGGTAAGTGTGCAGGGAGTTAGCTAGTATATTTGGGAATGCCATGGTGGGAATTTCCATGGTGGACGTGGGTGGGTATTTATTGCTTTTGATGTTTATATGCCCTGGCCAATGGCTTGGTTGGAGTATCACCCCAGTACTCCAAGGTTGCGAATTCAATCCCTGGTCAGGGCACATGCAGGAACAGATCTTTGTTTCTGTGTGTGTGTGTGTGTGTGTGTGTGTGTGTGTCTCCCTTTCTCTTACTCTAAAGTGAATCAATGATTTAAAAAAAAAAATATATATATATATTTCAAATATTAAGAAGGTAGGGGTCTTGGACACCCACAGGGCATACTGTGTGTGTGAGGGGTTGCTCCTTTTCTTTGAAGGTCAAGAGTCTAGTTGAAGGGTTTCCAGTCTTTCTCTATGAGAGGAAACCATGATAATACACCTTTTGGTGCCATCCAGGAGTTTCGTGCACATTGAATTCTTGATTCTCACTCCCTGGCTGTGGAACTGGGTCACTGCTCTGGAGAGTCTTTCCTCATCCAGAGCCTCATGTCAGCGCTGGCTTTAGTCAGTCTCCACCCCTAGGGGCAGTGTCCAGACATGGGGTGGGGTGCAAGGAGGGAACACACTTAGGTCAAAGCTTCACAAATCTTTTCAACACTCTTCTTCCCAGCCTGGTATTTGCCACCCCACTGTGCTGTGCCCTGTTCCCCCAGAGGAGGTAAGTGCTGCTTCCTGGGCTTGGCCGGGGGCTCTGGGCAGGGGGCTCTGGGCAGGTTTCCCTATCTCTGGAACCAGCTGACCTAGGGTCCCTCAGTGTGTCCCAGGAAGAGGCCTGGTAGGCGCTCAACTTATTCAGGGGCTGGGGTAATGACAGTGCTCTGGGCCTTCTGCCCTTTGATGGAGAGATTCTTCAGCTTTGGAAGAGGAGGGATGGTGATCCCTTAGCCCGAGGGGGGTTGGGTTCAGGGGACACTCAGCCTTCCTGTGCTGTTCTGTTGCAGCTCCATACGCGTCAGCAGGCTGGAACCAGAGCTGAGAGCTCAGATCCATCAGCAAAACCCCAGCATTGAAGTAGTGTACTACAATAAGGGGCTCTGAGGGAGGTCAGCCTGGCCCCTCCCTCGCCTCCTTGGGCCACTGCTACATTAGTGGAGCCTTGCCCTCCTGCTACTTCTCTTCGGCCTGGTGCTAGGCAAGAGGCTTGGTGGAGAGCAGCCACTGAGACTAGCAATTCACTAGGCTGGGAGGTACCGCAGTAAACCCCTTTCTTTCCTCTTTGATTCCAAAGAGCAGGGTCACATATCCCTTTCTCCTGCGCTGGTGTCTGTATATGCAGAAGTGATAAGTGTGTGTACATGCTGTCCTGGAAGCTAGGAGCAGACGTGCTGTCCTGGGATGTCCTGATATCTGGCTATTCCTCTTGGCCTCCTGCCACCTTCCAGCCAGCCAGGCTGTGGGACTCACACAGTTCCACTGGCCAAGTCATTTCTGACAGCACCTCACCCCAGGATCTCAGGACACACTAAGGGAAACTAGCAAACCAAGCTGGGCTAAATCCTTCAGATTTCTGCTTCCTGGCTCCCAAAGCTGACTCAGGAACTGGGCTGGCAGAGGAAACCATGTCAGAGCTGAGGGAGGCAGGGGGGCTTATATTATCCCCCTGGAATAGATCACTTCCTCTCGGCTTCTCTACCAGAACAAAGGAATGTCAGTATCCTGTACTCCTCTTACCATCTTCCCGTCCCTCCATCCACTGCATTGTGGGCATATTCAAGCACAATCCTGGGATATCTTGGCCCACACTGACATTATGGCCTCAAATCTAAACCTACATCCCCTACACTCTCCCCAGCCAAAATGTCACAAAGGCAGAGAAGCATTCCTCTTTCCAAACTCCCGTCATACCAGAGGGACACAGCTGTGGGAACAGTACTTAAACTCCTCAAATATCTGAATAGGTATAACTAGTACACCCTCAAGGGCAACTAAGGCCACAAGTGTACAATTTTAAGACAGGAATTTTTTATTCCTTTGGCTCTTGTTAGACATTCAGCAGAACTCCCAACTTGGCTCCTCCTCTTTCTTGAGGCTTGGCTTTGCTCCCACCCCCAGCCCCAAGAGGAGGTGGGGCTCAGGTGTCAATGGCTGGTCCAGACGGGAGGTGGGCTTGGGGATAGAGTGTGTGCTGGCAAGTAAGAGTATATAGTGTTGGACTTTGACTGCCACTCCCATGACATCTGGCTGAAGTGTGGGGTGAAGTCCCCAGCAGGATCTGCTAAGAGCACCTTACTGCTCCCCCAACCAACCGCCACCAATAATAAAAGCTATGATGCCATTGTTACTCAATAAAACTGAAAACCTGTCTACTTTTTTTTTTTAACAGAGACAGAGAGAGGGTCAGAGAGAGGGATAGACAGGGACAGAGAGGGATGAGAAGCATCAATCATTAGTTCTTCGTTGCGACACCTTAGTTGTTCATTGATTGCTTTCTCATATGTGCCTTGACCGCGGGCCTTCAGCAGACCGAGGAACCCCTTGCTCGAGCCAGCGACCTTGGGTTCGAGCTGGTGAACTTTTGCTTAAACCAGATGAGCCTGTGCTCAAGCTGGCGACCTCGGGGTCTCAAACCTGGGTCTTCCGCATCCCAGTCCAATGCTCTATCCACTATGCCACCGCCTGATCAGGCAAAACCTGTCTACTTCTTGATCTTCATTTAATACCAGGTCCTGAGTGCCCTGCTTGTGGCCATTCCTTCCCTCCCCACAAAGTCCAGGTCTTAGTCTCTTCTCTTGCCTTCTGTACGGAGCCTCATCTCCCAGCAGAGGGCGCTTTGGGATTAGAAAATCAGTCCTCCGTTAGCACCGTGAGTACTAAAGGAGAGGAAATGTAGGTAGGTAGATGCCTCCATCTTCTACTCCATCAGCAGATGAAGTCCTGGGTTTATTTTCATCTTTGCTAGGGGGGATGATCACATACCTACATGCCTACTCAGACTCTGGGCTTCTCTGTTCCCTTCAGGCATTTGGCATGGGGTAGTAACATTTGGTCCCCAGGGAGGCTCCTGCATAGAGAAAGGCTAGAGTGCTAAAGCTTGCCCAGCATCATCAAAGAGAAGTTGTCAGTACATCAACACACCCTCCCTCCATTGATACAACAGGGGAACAAGTCTGGCAGGGACCATCTGCCACTCAACACTCCTCCCCTCTACCCTGGGCTCTGTATTCCCTCTCTGCTTATGTAAAATCCCTCCTTTTTTTTCTGGGAGGTATGAGGCCAAAAGTTTATGCCAGTGTAAACCTTGTGAGAGGTAATATTAACCAGTTACAGTTGCCTCTTTTACTCTAGGTTAGAAGATTCAAAAGAATAAACGTGAATGAATCTAATAAAATCCATTATCCTTTCAGGAAATACCTCTTACCTCCTATTTTTCAGCCCAAAGCTCTCAAACTAGGTGGTGGGGAGAAATCTTTAGGGCTAAATGGTCCCACAGCAGCCTGAAGTGAAGCTGTTACCTTGGCCTGGGCTTACTCATTCCTCTTAGGAAGTACAAGTTTACTTGTGTGGGCGGTGGGAGTGACACCATCTACTGTTCACTGAGTTCTACTGTGTGGTAACAGGCTTTATAAAGCAAAGTACTTTAAGTATATTACTGCTTTAGATGTTCACAACCACTCCTGTGTGGCCAGACATGTGTCCGTTCTTAGCAAACACACAGGCTTAAATACATTAATAAAATTTCCCGTGACTACACAACAAAGAGCTGGTGGAGGCAGAATTCAAGCTGAGCTGTTGTGACTGAAGCCACTGCTATGTTTCTTCACCTGCCAGCTGCTAGCCAAATTTGAAGTCATTTTCCTAGTCCCTTCGACGTTTCAGGCCTGCAAAACTGACAGGCCCACAAGTATACACAGACCTTTTTTTTTTTTTTTGTATTTCTCTGAAGCTGGAAACGGGGAGAGACAGACTCCCGCACGCGCCCGACTGGGATCCACCCCGCACGCCCACCAGGGGCAAAGCTCTGCCCACCAGGGGGCGACGCTCCGCCCCTCGGGGGGTCGCCCTGCCACGACCAGAGCCACTCCAGCGCCTGGGGCAGAGGCCAAGGAGCCATCCCCAGCGCCCCGGCCATCTCTGCTCCAATGGAGCCCCGGCTGCGGGAGGGGAAGAGAGAGACAGAGAGGAAGGAGGGGGGGAGGTGGAGAAGCAAATGGGCGCCTCTCCTATGTGCCCTGGCCGGGAATCGAACCCAGGTCCACTGCACGCCAGGCCGACGCTCCACCGCTGAGCCAACCGGCCAGGGCCTATACACAGACCTTTTTATTAAAGCCACTGAGGAGTTTCCAAGTTTGAAGGGTTTATAGCTGAAGGAGTATAAGCAAAGATTCCCATTGTTGATTAAATAGAGAACCAATTTCAATTCCAATCAGTTCAGCTAATCTGGACCAGTACTTCCCTCAAGCCCACGGGAGCCCTGAGTACATTCCTGAAGCCTCTTTCTACAGTTACAATTTTGGCCTTAGGTAATCCCTTTGAAAAGAAGCCTTGCACTTTTCTTGTACGATCTATGCAAGATAAACTCATTTGGGGAGTGAGGTGCAGGAATTTGTGTAAAACAAAATCATTAAGAACATTTTATTTTTTTTATTGATTTTAATTTATTGTGTTTACATAGATTCTAGTGTTACCCTGAATGCATTCCCTGTCCCCCTTCATGAAGAATATTTTAGCCCTGGCCAGTTGGCTCAGTGGTAGAGCGTCGGCCTGGCGTGCAGAAGTCCCGGGTTCGATTTCCGGCCAGGGCACACAGGAGAAGCGCCCATCTGCTTCACCCCTCCCCCTCTCCTTCCCCTCTCTCTCTTCCCCTCCCGCTGCGAGGCTCCATTGGAGCAAAGATGGCCCGGGCGCTGGGGATGGCTCCTTGGCCTCTGCCCCAGGCGCTAGAGTGGCTCTGGTCGCAACAGAGCGACGCCCTGGAGGGGCAGAGCATCGCCCCCTGGTGGGCAGAGCGTCGCCCCCTGGTGGGCGTGCCTGGTGGATCCCGGTAGGGGGCATGCGGGAGTCTGTCTGACTGTCTTTCCCCGTTTCCAGCTTCAGAAAAATACAAAAAACAAACAAAAAAAACATTTTATAACAATTTCATATGTGTTCTGCAGATAACACTAAACCATGTTAGAGAGAAGACTGGCCAGAGCACCAGTGGACCAGTTAGGAAAGAATGCTTTCCTGCCATCGTTCCTAATTCCACACCAGCTTCTCAAAACAAAAAATTAACTTTAGGCTAACCACAGGCTCTCTAGGGGCATTGCCTAGCCAGGTACATTTTCCAAACTGGCTCCACGTACTTAGACATTTCCTTGGAAGTCAGCATTTGGGCAGAGGTAGTACTTTTCTCACTGGAAAGTAATCTGCCCCATTCTTGGGCCTCTCCATTTCCTCGTGCTCAGACTCCGGGAACCTTCCCTGGGAGCCTGCATCTGCGTCCTTGGCCTCCTCCCCGGCTTCTTTCCCTTGCCTGGCCTCATCTTCAGAGCCCGCACCCTGTCCACTGTTAAGAAGGTCCATAAAGCTCCGTCTCTCCCGGTCTAAGGTCTAAGGAGAAATAGTGTCTTAGTTCTGGAACCCTGACTTAGCCTGGCCATGGAAAGGGTGCCATGTATCCCGTTCTTTTCCCGGATTATTGGGACTAATGAGGCCGGCATTTTAGGGACAGGTTCAGCTCAGGCCCTGTGGACTCCTGTCAGTCAGACTAGCCTAGTCCCGCGGGGTCCGGTGCCATATGGGTCAGAGCCAAGCCCCCTTTTCCTGCCAGTGAAGTTTGTCAGTCTCAAGCCAGCTCCGCCCAGGAATCTGTCAGTCATAGGTAAATCACCCCTCAGGCATAGCCAATCAAGAGCAGAGTCCCGCCCCCGCTGTGGCCCCTGTCTGTCAAAATTGGCTTGTCTCCACCGTCTTCCCGTTTCCCGAGCAACAGCTTTAGCGCTGCAAGCCTGGAATACCATTTGTCTTCCCTGCCTGAACCTGAACCTACATCTCAGATCGGCTTCCCAGGTGATCTCGGTCCTGGACCGCTAAGTCCGTCACGTCCCCTCCGTGTCAGTTTCGAAGCCCACGAGTGCCTCAGCGCCCGCCCTTTGACTTCCTGCCCGGAAATCCGCGAGGTTTTCGAGGAATCACGCAAGGCCTCTCCTGGGTCTCTGATTTTTTTCAGCGGCCTCTGGGGTTACTAGCTCTCCCTTTGGCGCCGTCCACGCCCCTCCTTCTCTCCGCCCTTGCATCCCATATTCAGGAAACATTTACTGAACTCTGTCGAGTGACTGTGCCCGGCACGGGGTAGAAATGGCCTGCTGGGTAGACAGATTCCCTCCCCATCTGCAGGGACACAGCCTGTATCCAGTAGTAGTCGTCCAGGCGCCTCTCCCTGTCCCCTCTGCGTCAATCTCCCAGCTCGTTGCAGTGATCTCGGGTCATCGTGTGGGGGCGACCTTTTGTTAGAAATTGTGGCGGAATCTTGATCTACTTGGATCATTTCCCATAAAGGAGTTTCCTGGGCTGCTGCCTTCTCTCTTCCTGGGTACACAACGTCTTTTTCCTCACAGGGAGCCCTTGCACAGGCTGCCAAAGGGACGATGGCACCCTCAGCTTCCTGGCCACAGCCTCCTTCAGCTTCCTTTTTTCATTATTCTCAGACAAGGGACGTTTTGCAACTGAATTAAGGGTCAGGAGAATGTGGGAGGAATCCTGCATAGCTTGGGCTACCCCCCCCCCCCCACTTTATACATCCAGTAGGAAAATAACCCTGCCTGAAACAAGCAACAAGCCACCTCCTTCAGGGTGAAATATTCACTAATGGAGCAAGAGTTTGCTATGTTAACCTATAAATTGACCAATGAACCACCTACGTTATTTTCTGACTGAAAATTCCCCTCTTCCATCACCAACAAGTCCTCAATTGACAATTTTAGTTATTTATTTTGGGGGGCATGATGATGAAAACAATTTTATTCTTTCTCACCACAATCTGTTAAACTTGTTTTATGAAAATGGAAAACTTTTTATTTCCCAGAAGGAGCACTTCTGGTTTTTTGGTTTTTTTTTTTCAGATACAGAGATTGAGAGTCAGAGAGAGGGGTAGATAGGGACAGACAGACAGGAACGGAGAGAGATGAGAAGCATCAATTCATTAGTTTTTCATTGCGACACCTTAGTTGTTCATTGATTGCTTTCTTGTATGTGCCTTGACCAGAAGCCTTCAGCAGACCGAGTAACCCCTTGCTCAAGCCAGTGACCTTGGGTCCAAGCTGGTGAGCTTTGCTCAAACCAGATGAGCCCACGCTCAAGCTGGCGACATTGGGGTCTCGAACCTGGGTCCTCCACATCCCAGCCTGACACTCTATCCACTGTGCCACCACCTGGTCAGGCTGGTTTGATTTTAATTGAAATTATTTTGTGGAAAACAGCAGACAATAATTGTGGCTAGCTTCAATAAATAGAGGGATGTATAGAAAGGATTTGTCAGTAGCTCTAAGAACCAAAGATGGGGCTAAACAACTTGGCTTTGGGAAGCACAGGAAGCTGGACAGCTTCAACCAGCTCCAGTCTCTGATCTCTCCATTTAAGTTCTAAAAAGTTGGTACAGCTAAATCAGTTGTCTAACCCTCAGAGCTGGCCACAGGTCAGGGTCAAGTTGCAAGGACATTGGACATCATTATTTCAGGTCCTCTTCTGTGGTTGGGGCTGTTCCTAAAGTAGAGCAATTGTTGTGAGCAGTAATTACCCTGATTAGTGTTTATTACAACATGTTATTGGTCTTGTATGGATGATTCTCTCCAGTTTATATGAATCTCTTCCAAGAGAAGGCACCATATCTTCATTTTTTTTCTAATTGTGATAAAGAACACATCACATAAAATTTATCATCTCAACAATATTTAAGCGTTCAGTTCAGTGGTATTAAGTGTATTCACATTGTTGTGAAACACACTTCTGTAACTTTTTCATCTTGCACATCTGAAACTCTATACCCATTAAATACCTCATACCTTCACTTTTATGTGCCCAAAGCACTTATAATAGTACCTGATCCACAGTAGATAATCAATACACATTTGCTGAATAAATGAATATGCCCTAAACCCCACTCATATGTTGATCTTAGGTAAGGTTACTAACACGGTGTTTCTCAATCTGTTTTACTCCTCAAGAAACATAAAAAATGTGATAAATGCACAACAGAAACAATGGCTGACAGCTTTAGTGATTTTCAGCCTGGTGGATGGGGGAGCATGTCTTCCCAGGGAGGCATATCAGAATCTTGGGTTAAGTAGTGTGGCTTGAAAAGTTCCCCAGGCAAAGTGAAGCTTGGCCCTAGATATGTCTCTACATAGGATGGCCAGCAAGAGAAGGAGCTCAGTCCTTCCTGTTCTCTGTCTCGCTAGAAGTCCCAAATACAGTGGTGTGAGGGACAGTGTCTCACATGTCATCAGGGCTCCCATTTCCAACTCTGTTGTCTGTCTGCTTCCCTGCACATGCCAATGCCTTTTCCCTGTGTTACTTAGGTCCCCCTGATGCTGACCTACCCTCTACAGCTTCTTGGGGCTGGCACCAAGCTGCAGTCATTTAAGACATGGTGGAAAATAGACACCTTCACCTTATTCTAGTCCAGTTCCTATCAAGCAGTCCCATAGCAGAGTTGCTTGGGCCTCTGGATATATAGTTTTATTTGCATGACCTCCTTTCCAAGGCACAGTGAGGTGGGAGTGATACTGGGTAAGTGGTGATGTAAGATTAGGTGTCACCCTACAATATACCTGGAAACCTTCCTTCTTATGATACTCAAGCCTTCTGTTGAGTCTGGTTCACCCGGTTGGACTTGCTCATCACTGCTAGTGATTTTCTTTCAGGGCCCATTTCTGCTAGCTGGCTTCCAACACCTGACCCTTAGCTCTCAGACTCCCTTCCTTATATCTAATCCTAAATTGTGGGTAAGATTTAAGTTCTTTTCCTTTGGCCAAATCAGATGACCTCTATTCAATTGTTCCAATGTTTTCAAGACCACCAAGGAGGATTGTTGCTAATGGAAGATAGGCAGACTCCTGAAATCTGTGATTTCCAAAGTATGTGTTGAAGCACAATGAACTCAGAGGACATTTTAAGTTTTTGAGGGAAATCCAACCCAGCAATACTTGACATCTTTTGGAAACTGCATAAACTACTAGCTTGAGCTCACAGTTTCAAAATTAGTTTGTGATGCATTACTTTCAACGTCTTTGGAAAACTGGGTTTTTGATGGTTTCAATGACCAAAAAAAAAAAAAAAAAAAAAAAAAAAAGCAAGAACTACATAGAGTCATTGTGGGACAAGAAATGAGGGTGGCAATATCCAGGCTGATTCCAAGTTTCGAGACATTGTACAGAACCCAACAGGTGTACACATGTTATTAGTAAGTAATTGAAGTTAAGAATTACAAAATATATTTTTCTTCCAGCTTATGTGTATTGGTTTTTCAGACAGCTACAATGGAGTTAGGACATAAATGCTTAAGTTGTTTGGGCCTAATTACTTAAAGGGGACTATTAGATATTTTTTTGTCCAAGGGTACTGTGACAAAATTACTGAAAAACTAAGGTTCCATGATTGTAGAAAGTTTGAGACCCCTCGCCCCAAATGAACGAAGAAAGAAATGAGGGAATGAGGGAACAGCACTGGGTTGTATTTGGGTCTCAGCCCTGTCCTCTGTAAACTCACCAGGTACTATGCCTTTGTAGGAAATTTCCTCTTATTAAATTCTTGATAATTCCTTCTGGGAAGTTCTATCAGTTTCAGTGACCCAGGTTGTTCACAGTCAGATCAGAGGATGGTAGAGAGTCCCTAGGGATTGGGGATGGTGGTGGCAACTTGGAAGCCAGAGATGTATTGGCAGGTCTAGCTCAGAAGATCAGAAGCAAAGGAGAGAATGGAGGCTGCGGACAGCGGGTCACTGCCCTGCCCGTCTCTGCTTTGCATCTCTGTTGGGCTGCAGTAAGGAGTCAGTCTCCTTAGAAACCCCATCCCCGGAGAGCTGCCCCCTGGAGGCCACACTGGGTCTGTGGGACTCTGGACCAAAATGCTTTCTCCCCGCCACTGGAAATCTGGGGGCCTTTGAGAGCCCATCCCGTGGGAGAGAGGGGGTCGTTCGCTGCCAGAGCCGCACGCAGATCTCCGCTTCTTCCTCTGTCCTCACCTGCATCCTCAGGTGAGTGGAGGGAGCCTTCAGGACGCTAAGACAGAAGAACCAGCGGGTCCCTAGTTCCCGGCTCATGCATTAAAGATGCGGAGGCGTCAGGACTATGGTGCAACAAACATGAAGACAAATTTTTAATCCCGAGCAGGAAGATGCTGGGAGATGTGGTCGCGGGAGAAAAATGAATTAGGTTTTTATTATGTGTTTTATTATGCTGTAATTGAACAGGATTAGGTGAGAATACAATATATTTCTGATGCGGCTGGAAGGGAGAGGAGGCGGGAGAGAGGCTGACGGCGAGGGGAAAGACAGCGAAGCCCTCAGAGAAGGGGGGCTCCAGGCCGCAGCGGATCCCAGGAGAGGGCGGAGAGGCGCCGACCCGCCCGGGTGGGCCCGGAACCCTTCCCCCCACGTCCCCGGCAGTTTGGACCCGGATAGAGGGTGAGGGGGAGGCTTTGAAAGAACTGCGTTAGCGACAGGTCCTGCTAGTATTTGCTGGAGGAGAGGATGGTCTTAACAGCTGGGGGGGGGGGGCTCACAAGCCCACCCCAGGAGGAAAAATAAGTCATAGAGGGGGGAGGGGCGCAGTTATGAAAAAACAAGGCGTTCTGGAGTCACTGCGGTTTCAGAGACCCACGAATTCACATTTGCTCCCAACATCTACCCCCTGCACACGTCCACGTCGGGCACCGGCCGCGTAGGTCAGCAAACATCGGAGCACCCGCTTTGTGCCCTAGCTTATTGCAGAGAGACTCGGACTCCGACACTCCCTCTCCCCGTATCCCACCTCACCCTTGTTACCACGGAGAGGATCCACACTGATGCCGGTCTAACCCGGCACTCTCCCCACCCCCTAGGAGGCCTCCTTAGGTAACAGGCGCCCAGGTGAGCCCCCGACCTGGGCTGTCCGCGCGGACGTGGGCGAACCATCCTCTTGCCCCTGGAACCGTCTCCCTCCCCAGAGGATGCCTCTCGGTCCGCCCTGACCCACGGCTTCATTAAGGGCCGCCGCCTGCTCTGCGTCTCACCTGCCGCGGCGCCCCGCGCGCCCCGCCGGGGACCGACTCCTGGCGGTGATGAAGAGGCCCATTAGCCGCTTCTACCTTTAGGGCGGACTGGGCCTCTCTCCCCACCTCCCAATTAGGACATTAGAAACCGTCAACCAAGATTAATAGTTGCGCGGCGCCGGGGCAGGAAGACGAGCCCAGATCCTGGCGCAGCACTGCGCGCTCGGCCTGGGCCAAACCGGTGCGGGCCGGGCGCCCGCCGCCGCCGCCACGCCTCCCTCCGCCTCCTTTCCTGCCTCCCGGCGCACCTGGGCCTCTCAGGTGAACTCCGCGATGGGGTCTGGAGTGTCAGGGACCCCAACCCCATTCCCTGCTGAGCCTTCCACCCGGGCGTGCTCCGAGGCGAGTGGAGGAGGAAACAGCGCCCTCTCGAGGGTCCTCTCCCAGCTTTCCCACCGCTTCGATGGAAAAACTGGGATCTTAAATGAGGGAATGGCTTTCTCGAAGAAGCGTCCTTACCCCCCTCTCCCCCAAGTCAATTCTCCTTTTGTTCTCGCTGGATTGCTCTCTGTCATATTTCAATATACGTACCCATGCGTGCTTTTTTTTTAAATTTTATTTATTCATTTTTAGAGAGGAGAAAGACAGAGAGGGAGAAGGGGGGAGGAGCTGGAAGCATCAACTCCCATATGTGCCTTGACCAGGCAAGCCCAGGGTTTCAAACCAGCGACCTCAGCATTTCCAGGTCGACGCTTTATCCACTGCGCCACCACAGGTCAGGCCCCATGCGTGCTTTTACCTTTATTTGTGTGGTTGTATCATTGATGTCTGCTTCCCTCGCTGGACTGTGGGCTCCAGCGGGCAGGGGCCATCGGTTTGCTCACCATGGCTTTGCAGGACCTTCAGTACTTGTGAATGGAATGAACGAGTGGGCAACAGGCTTGTTTCCGGGTTTTTATTTTATTTTATTGAAACATCTGCTTCCTGTGCTAGCTTCCCCCACCCTCTTCTGAAACACCCTCATAGCACCGCATTCATATTGTAATTGTAACTTATTAATTATTTCTCTGATTTTCAGTTCAGTGTCTGCTCCCCTTTGAAGCCAGAAGCCCCAGGAGGGCGGGCAAGGGCTGGGCACACAGCTGCACTCAGCCTGCCATCGGGGAGTTCAGCACACAGTCCAGCAGATTACAGTGTGTGAGGGCCCAGGAGCCCAATTCTTCTGAGGACTCCGTGGCCTGGAGAAGCAAAATGACTTGTCGGAGGTCACACAGCCAACCATGTAGAAGCAAAGTCAAGGTGAAAATAACTTCTCTCCAACACACTGTGATTTTTTTTTTTTTTTGCCAACGGTCACATCATCTGGGACACTGAAGAAGCCCCTTATGAATGTTCCCTATACTCTGTATCAATAGAAGTATATTCTTTCCATTAAGTCTCAACTCTAGTTTCCCTTCTTTGGATGTAAAACTAGGGGGAGCCCCATTTCTCTAGCCCTGGAGAGATGTGAACTATCTCTGATCTCTCTCCACCCTCCTCCTCCCCCAGAAGCATCAGGAAAAAAAATAGGATTATGAAAATGTGGGGAACTACAGAGGACGTGCTAAGACGGGAAGAGTAGGGGCACGAGCTCTTCCATCTCATCACACCTCTGCTGTCACCTCTCTAGAACCCACCTACTCTAGGGGGGAGGGGCTGGACTGGGTTTGGGGACCGGGGTAAGATCGATACTTCGCTGGGTTTTGATGACCGCAGGCTTTCACCTTGCAGATAATGGGGTGAGCGGCGGTAAACTCTCACCGACAGAGCGGGCTCTCCCGGCCTTAATGAGATAATCAATACTTGTTCTCGGCTTAATTTCCATCTAATTGCTCTTTAACGACGCCGGATAATGGGCCGCCTCCTGTGAGGAGAGAGCTGGCTGGGAATCCGACCCGCCTCGGACTCCCGACCCTCTTCCCGGGGCGGAGCGCCCTCGCGCAGGTGGGATGGGGGCGCACCACGCTCTCACGCGAGGCTGGGGCTCCCTCCGCGCGTCTCCTCGCCTCGCGCCGCCCCCTGTCCGAGGCGTTCTCCGCACCCCCGCAGGGGGCGCTCCAGGTTTTGAATGAAGGATCCCAGCCAAGGCTTCCCGTTCTGGGCTCCAGGTCATACACCTGATTGAACGTCGGAACCGCGCGGTGTCCTCACCCCCTGATGTTGCCTCATCCTCCCTGCCATCCACAGGTCAGGCAACTCGCATCTGAGCCCCGCTAGCCAAGGTGAAGGGCCTCTGGACAAGGAAGGCCCTTTCTTCCTTTCCTTTCTTACCTCCATGCACTGCACAGGGCTGTAGCCCCGAGGCCTTGGATAGGTTGCGGTGTTTCTGAATCTAAAAAGGGCTCCAATCATATTTTTCCCTATGAAGTAGCTGAGCTGTCTCCTGCAAGGGAACCTGTCTGGCCACCACCGCCCCTCAGGCAAGAAGGGAAAGGGTAGGCCCTGGCCGGTTGGCTCAGCGGTAGAGCGTCGGGGGACCCGGGTTCGATTCCCGGCTAGGGCACACAGGAGAAGCGCCCATTTGCTTCCCCCTCCCCCCCTCCTTCCTCTCTGTCTCTCTCTTCCCCTCCCTCAGCCAAGGCTCCATTGGAGCGGGAATGTCCCGGGCGCTGGGGATGGCTCCTTGGCCTCTGCCCCAGGCGCTGGAGTGGCTCTGGCCCCGGAGGGGCAGAGCATCGCCCCCTGGTGGGTAGAGCGTCGCCCCTGGTGGGCGTGCAGGGTGGATCCCGGTCGGGCGCATGCGGAAGTCTGTCTGACTGTCTCTCCCCGTTTCCAGCTTCAAAAAAAAAAAAAAAAAAAAGAAGGGAGAGGGTCAAGAATGAAGAGGCTATGGTGGATACCTAAGCCCCATGACTCAGAAGCCCACACTGTTCCCCAGATCAGAGAGCCACCTGATTTCTACTCACCACTCCCCCTACCCCCACTGCCCCTAGCCAGGACAGCTCCTGTCAATTCCAGCAGCTGGTATTAGCCCTAACTGCCCTCACCTCCCACCTGCCTGTTTCAGCACTGGGAGCAGCTGGAGGTTCTCCAAGGACTCCCAAATACCCTAGCCTCACAGGGGACTAACCTGCTAGCCTTCATGGCCAACCTCCAGCACGTTTCTTCTCTCCTCTGGATGCCAACTCTGAAGCACTCTGGCCGTAGGTGCCCAGAAGCTGTGACCAATAATGTTCCTATCACCTTCCACCTCCTGATCTGCTGTCTGGGCACACACTCACCTGCATTTCTACAGCTTGGCTCCTGATCTGGGGTATTTAAATTTATAAACCACCAGCTGCCATTCTGGCTCTAGTTGCACTGAAGTTAGGCTGACAGAGGTACAGTGATGGCGTTAGAATAGTGTGATGATTAGAATAAGGCCTTGGACCTTAGCAGCCCCCAGTTCAAATCTCGGCTCTGTTGCTTACTGGTCAGTGTGAAAGGGGGCAAACTTACTTATAGATCTGAACCTCAGTTTTCTCATTTAAAAAATAATGTTCATAATCTTACCTTTGTAAGTCTCAAATAAGATGATGGATGCAAGTTGCTTGCCACAGTGCCTGGCACACTGGAACCATTTGATAAGTAGTAGCTATTATTATTGTTGTTATTATCGCATGTTAGAGCTGAAGGAATCATCTAGTTCAGGGGTCCCCAAACTTTTTACACAGGGGGCCAGTTCACTGTCCCTCAGACCGTTGGAGGGCCGGACTATAAAAAAAACTATGAACAAATCCCTATGCACACTGCACATATCTTATTTTAAAGTAAAAAAACAAAATGGGAACAAATACAATATTGAAAATAAAGAATAAGTAAATTTAAATCAACAAACTGACCAGTATTTCAACGGGAACTATGCTCCTCTCACTGACCACCAATGAAAGAGGTGCCTCTTCTGGAAGTGCGGCGGGGGTGGATAAATGGCCTCAGGGGGCCGCATGTGGCCCGCAGGCCGTAGTTTGGGGACCCCTGATCTAGTTCAAGGAGCTTAAACTCGAAGGCTACAGAAGCAGGTAGGAATCCTAAATGAGGGAAGTAGACCTGTCAGGACAGTGGTAAGCTGGACAGGGCCAGCCCCACCTAAAACAGCAGCCAGTACATCTTTAATTGTTGCTAGGCAGACCAGATTCCTGGTTTTTATTTTCTCAATAAAATTTGGCAGCACCAGCAGCTTAGATATCAGCTCTGACTCTTCTTACCTCCAACCTTTCTATCTCAGCACTAGGAGCAGCTGGGGGTTCTCCCCAAGCCCTCTCTGAACATCCTGGCCTGATAACTTTGGCCCCAAAATTCTGGATTTGTCTATAAAATTTCACACAATTTAAATACTGGCATTTAGGTAAAGGAATTAAAACACTGCCAAATACAATATGTCTGAAGGCAAAATTCACCCTTATTTCTTAGAAACCTGAGGTGCAGATGGTGTCACGGCTGCTGGCAAAGCTGATTGGAAGCCTGGATTCAAATAAGAACTCCTAGGGCCCTGGCCGGTTGGCTCAGCGGTAGAGCGTCGGCCTGGCGTGCGGGGGACCCGGGTTCGATTCCCGGTCAGGGCACATAGGAGAAGCACCCATTTGCTTCTCCACCCCCCTCCCCTCCTTCCTCTCTCTCTCTTCCCCTCCCGCAGCCAAGGCTCCATTGGAGCAAAGATGGCCCAGGCGCTGGGGATGGCTCCTTGGCCTCTGCCCCAGGTGCTAGAGTGGCTCTGGTCTCGGCAGAGCGACCCCCCCCCCCCCGGAGGGGCAGAGCATCGCCCCCTGGTGGGCAGAGCATCGCCCCTGGTGGGTGTGCCGGGTGGATCCCGGTCGAGCGCATGCGGGAGTCTGTCTGACTGTCTCTCCCCGTTTCCAGCTTCAGAAAAATACAAAAAAAAAAAAAAAAAAAAAAAAAAAAAGAACTCCTAGGAGGCCCTTCCTGGACCATGGGTCTCTTCAGCCTCCACTGACTACATCTGCCCATAGTAGTTGATGGTTAGGCTGGTGTTAGTACTTCGCAGATACTAAAACACAAGGCCTGGGTCATAGCAGCCTTCTCCCTTCTGATAAATATTCAATACAAATTCTTTTAAAATGTTGTAGAAGGCATTGCGGTAGCCAGTCAAGTCCCAGGACCCTGGAGATCTCAACTCCTTATTTAAAGCTCTATTTTTTTCTTTTTCTTTTAATTCTCCCTTTGTTTAGTTCTACATAGTTTGTAATTGTCCCTCCTTTCTTTTTAAAAATCATTTAGTTAATTACAGTTGACATATAATATATTTGTTTTAGGTGTACACCCCAGTGATTAGACATTATATAATTTACTAAGTGATCATCCCAGTAAATCTAGTACCCATCTGACACCATACATAGTTATTATAATATTATTGACTATATTCCCTATGCTGTAATTTATATCCCCATGACTATTTTGTAACAATCAATTTGTACTTTTTAATCCCTTCACCTTTTTCTTTCTTTCTTTCTTTTTAAAAAACATTTTATTTATTGATTTTATAGAGGGGGTGAGAAATTTCAAGTCATAATTGCTTCACTTAGCTATTCATTGATTGCTTGATTGTTGTATGTGCTTTGACCGGGCAAGCTCAGGGTTTCGAAAACCTGTGACCTCAGTGCTCCAGGTCCATGCTCTATCCACTGCACCACCACAAGTCAAACACCTTCACCTTTTTCACTCATCTCCCCAACCTCCCTCCTATCGGGCAACTGCCAAAATGTTCTCTGTGTCTATGAGTCTGTTTCTTTTATGCTTGTTCCTTTATTTTGTTTTTTGAGATTTAATTGTTAATATATATGTATTTATTGCCATTTTATTGTTCTTATTTATTTATTTATTTATTTAAATTAAGTGAGAGGTAGGGAGGCGGGGAAACAGAGACACACTTGCATGCACCCCAACCGGAATCCACCTGGCAAGCCCCTTACAGGGGCATACTCTGCCCATCTAGGGGTGCTGCTCCATTGCTTAGCAACCAAGCTATTTCAGCACCTGAGGCAAGGCATGGAGCCATCCTCAGCACCTGGGAACAACTTGCTCATTTGAGCCATGGATGCAGGAGGGGACGAGGGGGGGGATTGGAGGGTAAAGGGTATAGAAGCAGATGGGCACCTCTCCTGTGTGCCCTGACTGGGAATCGAACCCAGGACTTCCATATGCTGGGCTGATGCTCTACTGCTGAGCCAACTGGCTAGGACCCATAGTTCTGATCTTTTTTTTCTTCTTCTTAAAGAAGATTGCTTAACATTTCGTGTAATACTGGCTTAGTGGTGATGAACTCCTTTAGCTTTTTCTTGTCTGGGAAGCTCTTTATATATAGCCTTTGAGTCTAAGTGATAGATTTGCTGGGTAAAGTAATCTTGTTTGTAAGTCCCTGTTTTTCATCACTTTGAATATTTCTTGCCACTCTCTTCTGGTCTGCAAAGTTTCTATTGAAGAATCAGCAGACAGTCTTGCAGAAGCTTCCTTGAGGTAGCTAACTGCTTTTCTCTCACTGCTTTTAAGAATCTCTCTTTGTCTTTAATCTTTTGCATTCTAATTATGATGGGTCTTGGCCTCTTTGGGTTCATCTTGTTTGGGACTCCATGCTTCCTGGACTTGTATGTCTATTTCCTTCACCAGATTAGGGAAGTTTTCTGTCATATTTTTTAAATCTTATTTTTATTAATTTTAATGCAGTGACATTGATAAATCAGGGTACATATGTTCTGAGAAAATATCTCCAGATTATTTTGACCTTTGATTATGCTGCATACCCCTCACTCAAAGTCAAATCATCCTCTGTCACCTTCTATCTGGTTTTCTTTGTGCCCCTACCCTCCCCCACTCCCTCCCTCTCCTTCCTCACCCCTTTCCCACCCCTCCACCCCACTCCCTGTTATCATCACATTCTTGTTCATGTCTCTGAGTCTCATTTTTATGTCCTATCTATGCATTGGTTCATATAGTTCTTAGTTTTTTTCTGATTTACTTATTTCACTCCGTATAATGTTATCAAGGTCCATCCATGTTATTGTAAATGATCCGATGTCATCATTTCTTATGGCTGAGTAGTATTCCATAGTATATATGTACCAAAGCTTTTTAATCCATTCGTCCTCTGACGGACACTTGGGCTGTTTCCAGATCTTCGCTATTGTGAGCAATGCTGCTATAAACATGGGGGTGCATTTCTCCTTCTGGAACCGTTCTATGGTGTCCTTGGGGTATATTCCTAAAAGTGGGATAGCTGGGTCAAAAGGCAGTTCAATTTTCAATTTTTTGAGGAATCTCCATACTGTTTTCCACAGAGGCTGCACCAGTCTGCATTCCCACCAGCAATGCAGGAGAGTTCCCTTTTCTCCACATCCTCGCCAGCACTTATTCTGTGTTGTTTTGTTGATGAGTGCCATTCTAACCGGTGTGAGGTGATATCTCATTGTGGTTTTAATTTGCATTTCTCTAATGATTAATGATGTTGAGCATTTTTTTTTCTTTTTTGTATTTTTTTTCTGAAGCTGGAAACGGGGAGAGACAGACAGACTCCCGCATGCGCCCGACCGGGATCCACCCGGCACGACCACCAGGGGCGATGCTCTGCCCACCAGGGGGCGATGCTCTGCCCCTCCGGGGCGTCGCTCTGCCGCGACCAGAGCCACTCTAGCGCCTGGGACAGAGGCCAAGGAGCCATCCCCAGCGTCCGGGCCATCTTTGCTCCAATGGAGCCCTGGCTGCGGGAGGGGAAGAGAGAGACAGAGAGGAAGGAGGGGGGGGTGGAGAAGCAAATGGGCACCTCTCCTATGTGCCCTGGCCGGGAATCAAACCCGGGTCCCCCGCATGCCAGGCCAATGCTCTACCGCTGAGCCAACCGGCCAGGGCCGATGTTGAGCATTTTTTCATATGCCTATTGGCCATCTGTATATCCTCTTCGGAGAAGTGTCTATTCATTTCTTTTGCCCATTTTTTGATTGGATTGTTTGTCTTTCTAGTGTTGAGATTTATAAGTTCTTTATAAATTTTGGTTATTAACCCCTTATCAGACATACTGTCAAATATGTTCTCCCATTGTGTAGTTTGTCTTTTTATTCTGTTCTTATTGTCTTTGGCCATGCAAAAGCTTTTTAGTTTGATATAGTCCCATTTGTTTATCCTGTCTTTTATTTCCCTTGTCCGTGGAGATAAATCAGCAAATATATCGCTGTGAGAGATGTCAGAGAGCTTACTGCCTATGTTTTCTTCTAAGATGCTTATGGTTTCACGCCTTACATTTAAGTCTTTTATCCATTTTGAGTTTATTTTTGTGAATGGTGTAAGTTGGTGGTCTAGTTTCATTTTTTTGCAGGTTGCTGTCCAATTTTCCCAACACCATTTGTTGAAGAGACTGTCTTTACTCCATTGTATTCAATATTTCCTTACCTCCTTTGTCAAATATCAGTTGTCCATAGAGCTGTGGGTTTTTTTTTTTTTTTTTTTTTCTTCATTTTTCTGAAGCTGGAAACAGGGAGAGACAGTCAGACAGACTCCCGCATGCGCCCGACCGGGATCCACCCGGCACGCCCACCAGGGGCGGTGCTCTGCCCCCCAGGGGGCGATGCTCTGCCCATCCTGGGCGTCGCCATATTGCGACCAGAGCCACTCTAGCGCCTGAGGCAGAGGCCACAGAGCCATGCCCAGCGCCCGGGCCATCTTTGCTCCAATGGAGCCTTGGCTGCAGGAGGGGAAGAGAGAGACAGAGAGGAAAGCGCGGCGGAGGGGTGGAGAAGCAAATGGGCGCTTCTCCTATGTGCCCTGGCCGGGAATCGAACCCGGGTCCTCCGCACGCTAGGCCGACGCTCTACCGCTGAGCCAACCGGCCAGGGCGAGCTGTGGGTTTATTTCTGGGTTCTCTGTTCTGTTCCATTGATCTATGTGCCTGTTCTTATGCCAGTACCAGGCAGTTTTGAGTACAATGGCCTTGTAGTATAGCTTGATATCAGGAAGTGTGATACCTCCCCCTTTCTTCTTCTTTTTTAAGATTGCTGAGGCTATTCATGTTCTCTTTTGATTCCATATAAATTTTTGGAATATGTGATCTATATCTTTAAAGTATGTCACTGGTATTTTAATTGGTATTGCATTGAATTTATAAATTACTTTGGGTAATATAGACATTTTAATGATGTTTATTCTTCCTAACCATGAGCATGGTATATGCTTCCACTTGTTTGTATCTTCCTTGATTTTTTTTATCAATGTTTTATAATTTTCTGAGTACAAGTCTTTAGTCTCCTTGGTTAAATGTACTGCTAGGTACTTTATTTTTTTGGTTGCAATAGTGAAGGGGATTGTTTCCTTAATTTCTTTCCGATTGTTCATTGTTGGTGTATAAAAATGCCTCTGATTTCTGAGTATTAATTTTAATCCTGCCACCTTGCTGAATTCATTTATAAGGTCCAGTAGTTTTTTGACTGAGGCTTTAGGGTTTTCTATATACAATATCATATCATCTGCAAATAATGATAGCTTTACTTCTTCTTTTCCAACTTGAAGAAATAAAATTCTTCTTCTTGTCTGATTGCTGTGGCTAGGACTTCCAGGACTATGTTGAATACGAGTGGTGAAAGGGGGCACCCCTGCTTTGTTCCTGATCTTAAGGGGATTGCTTTTAATTTTTGCCCATTGAGTATGATGTTGGCTGTGGGTTTGTCATAGATGGCTTTTATTATGTTGAGGTATGTTCCCTGTATTTCCACTTTGCTGAGAGTTTTGATCATGAATGGGTGCTGGATTTTATCAAATGCTTTTTCTGCATCTATTGAAATTATCATGTGGTTTTTCTCCTTCCTTTCATTTATGTGATGAATAACATTGATAGATTTGTGAATATTGTACCCACCTTGCCTCCCCAGAATAAATCCCACTTGATCATGATGTATAATTTTTTCCATATATTGTTGGATACGGTTTGCTAATATTTTGTTGAGGATTTTAGCATCTATATTCATCAGGGATATTGGCCTGTAATTTTCTTTCTTTGTGTTGTCTTTGCCTGGTTTTGGAATCAGAATTAGGCTCGCCTCATAAAAGGAGCTTGGAAGTCTTCCTTCCTCTTGAATTTTTTGAAATAGCTTGAGAAGGATAGGAGTTAGTTCTTCTTTGAATAGTTGGTAAAATTCACTTGTGAAGCCATCTGGCCCAGGACTTTTCTTTGTTGGGAGTTTTTTGATAACTGTTTCGATCTTATTTGGTGTAATCGGTCTGTTTAGGTTTTCTGATTCTTCCAGACTGATTTTTGGAAGATTGTATGTTTCAAGGGATTTGTCCATTTCATCTAGGTTGTCTAGTTTTTTGGCATACAGTTCTTCATAGTATTTTCTTACAATCCTTTGTATTTCTGTTGTGTCAGTTGTTATTTCTCCCCTCTCATTTCTAATTTTATTTGAGTCCTCTCTCTCTTTTTCTTGATGAGTCTAGTTAAAGGTTCATCAATCTTGTTTACCTTTTCAAAAAACCAGCTCCTAGTTTCATTGATCCTCTGTATTGTTTCTTTAGTCTCTATGTCATTTATTTCTGCTCTGATCTTTATTATTTCCTTCCTTCTACTACATTTAGGCTTTACTTGCTGTTCTTTTTCTAGTTCTTTTAGATGCAGGGTTAAGTTGTTTATTTGAGCTTTTTCTAGCTTCTTAAAGTATGCCTGTAGTGCTATAACTTCCGTCTCAGTACTGCTTTTGCTGTGTCCCATAAATTTTGAGTTGTTGTATGCTAGTTATTATTCATTTTTAGAATTTTTTAAATTTCTTCTTTGATCTCATTCTTAATCCATTCGTTATTTAACAACCTGCTATTTAGTTTCCATGTGTTTGAGAATTTTTGAGCTTTTCTGTTGTGGTTGATTACTAGTTTCATGCCATTGTGATCAGAGAAAGTGTTTGATATGACTTCAATCTTCTTAAATTTGTTGAGACCACTTTTGTGCCCTACATGTGGTCTATCCTAGAAAATGTACCATGAGCACTTGAAAAGAATGTATATTCTGCTGCTTTAGGGTGAAAGGTTCTGTAGATATCTATTAAATCGAGTTGATCTAGTGTGTCCTTTAAGTCTGCTGTTTCTTTGTTAATTTTCTTTCTTGAGGATCTATCTAGTGATATTAGTGGGGTATTAAAATCCCCTACTATTATAGTGTTACTGTTGATCTTGCTCTTTATATCCATCAAGGCTGCTTTATATATTTAGGTGCTCCTATATTAGGTGTGTAGATATTTATAATAGTTATATCTTCCTGTTGGATTGCTCCCTTTATCATTATGTAGTGGCCTTCTTTATCTCTTACTATATTCTTTGTTTTAAAGTCCATTTTGTCTGATATAAGTATTGCTACCCTAGCTTTTTTTTCATTTCCATTTGCATGAAATGTTTTTTTCCATCCTTTTACCTTCAACCTATGTGCATCTTTTGTTTTAAGGTGTGTCTCTTGTAGGCAGCATATGTACGGGTCCTGTTTTCTTATCCATGCAGCTACCCTATGTCTTTTGATTGGATCATTTAATCCATTTACATTTAGGGTTATTATTGACATGTAATTGTTTATTGCCATTTTATTCTTTAAAGCTGTATTCCTCTTTTGCTATATTCTTTTCCCACTTTGATCTGTTTACACCATGCCCCTTAACATTTCCTGCAGCATTGGTTTGGTTGTAATGAATTCCTTGAGGTTTTTTTTTTTTTTTGCATTTTTCTGAAGCTGGAAACAGGGAGAGACAGTCAGACAGACTCCCGCATGCGCCCGACCGGGATCCACCCGGCACGCCCACCAGGGGCGACGCTCTGCCCATCCTGGGCGTCGCCATGTTGCGACCAGAGCCACTCTAGCGCCTGAGGCAGAGGCCACAGAGCCATGCCCAGCGCCCGGGCCATCTTTGCTCCAATGGAGCCTTGGCTGCGGGAGGGGAAGAGAGAGACAGAGAGGAAAGCGCGGCGGAGGGGTGGAGAAGCAAATGGGCGCTTCTCCTGTGTGCCCTGGCCGGGAATCAAACCCGGGTCCTCTGCACGCTAGGCCGACACTCTACCGCTGAGCCAACCGGCCAGGGCCCTTCCTTGAGGTTTTTTTTGTCTGGGAAACTTTTTATTTCTCCTTCAATTTTAAATGATAGCCTTGTTGGATAAAGTAGTCTTGGTTGTAGGTTCTTGCTCTGCATTACTTTGACTATTTCTTGCCATTCCCTTCTGGCTTCAAGTGTTTCTGTTGAGAAGTCTGATGTCATCCTTATGGGGGCTCCTTTGTAGGTGATAGCCTTTTTTTCTCTCACAGCTTTTAATATTTTCTCTTTATCACTTAGCTTTGGTATTTTAATTATGATGTGTCTTGGTGTAGGTTTCTTTGGGTTTCTTTTTAGTGGAGTTCTCTGTGCTTCTTGAATTTGTGAGAGTTTCTCCTGCATTAATTTAGGGAAGTTTTCAGCTATGATTTGATTGAACAAGGTTTCTAGTCCTTGTTCTTTCTCTTCTTCTTCAGGAACCCCTATGATGTGGATGTTCTTTCTCTTCATGTTGTCACAGAGCTCTCTAAGAGTTTCCTCAGACTTTTTGAGTCTCTTTTCTTTTTTCTTCTCTGCTTTCATGCCTTCATTCCAGTTGTCCTCCAACTCACTGATTCGATCCTCAGCTGTATCCTTCCTGTTTTTAATTCCTTCCATTGTGGTCTTCACTTCTGATATTGTATTTGTCATCTCCGACTGATTCTTTTTTAACATTTTAATATCCTTTTTTATACTTGCTATTTCTTTATTTAGGTGTTTGTGATGACCATCCATTGTTGTTCTAAGATCCCTAAGCATCCTTACAATCATTATTTTAAACTCTGCATCTGGAAGTTTGATTATTTCCATATCACTCAGTTGATCTCCTGAAGGTCTCTCTGTGGTTTCATTTGGATTGCACTTCTTTGTCTTCTCATTGTGCCTGGGTGTCTGGGTGTTTTCTTTGTAGAGCTGGTTGAGTCTAGGCTTGGTGTTGTCTGTCTCTAGTTTTTACTTGTGTGGTTTCTAAGTCTTCTTGGGTTGGCTTCAGCTATTATTTGTAATCCACTTTAGGATTTGGGCCGCTTTGAAGTCTTGATTTGTTTGTTTTCTTAACAGGTGATTGTCTTCTTTGCTGACCTCAGCAGGGGGCTTATTTGAAACTGTATCCAGGAATGCAGTGGGTGTGACCTGAGGCTCTGATGTCCTCTTCGGCCAGTTAATCTCTCTGGGGGCGGGTTGCTTTCTCAGCTTCAGTAGGGGGAGGTGTATCTCAGATCTCCAAGGAGACCTGAGTTACTGCCCCTCCTCCCCACTTCTTGTTTTCAGCTGTGTCTTATTGTGCTAATTGGAGCTGGAGAGATGTCTGTATCTCTGTGACCTGGAAGTACTTTTGTATTTTGCTTTGTGGAAGGATCAGCCCCTCCCCCAGTTATGGCCGCCTCCAGCACTGAATGAGTCAGCTTTTTATGTCATCACCTATATTCCTCTCCCCGTCACCACCCGTCTTTCTCTTTCTCCTTTCTTTTTGGAAGACAAGCGGGCCCTTTCAACACACCTTGTTCCCTGGTCTCCAGGTAAGTGGCTGTGAGCAGTATTTACTGCTCTTTATCCTTGGAATTGAGAGCCTAGCCTCACCCCCCCCATTACTGTAAGCAGGGGAGATTCAGGCGCTCCCTACCAGGTTTGTTGTGGCTTCTTCTTTGCTCCTTGATTTTTGAAAGCTGTTCTTGTAGTCCAGATTTGGTTTTTCACGCTGATTGTTCATAAATTAGTTTATAATCCAGTTCGGTGGTGTGAGCTGGGAGTCTGTGTGTCTGCCTACTCTGCTGCCATCTTCAGGTCCATCTGACATATTTTTAAATAGGTTTTCAATTTTTTTCTTTTTCTTTTCTTTTGGCACCCCCATGATGGGAATGTTGGTATTCTTGAAGTGGTCCCAGAGGCTCCTTACACTACTTTCATTTTTTAAAATTCTTTTTTCTTTTTGCTGTTCTGATTGGGTGTTTTTTGCTTCCTTATATTCTAAATCACTGATTTTAATCTCCATTTTCTCTACTGTTGATTCCCTATAAATTGTTTTTCATTTCAGTTAATGTATTCTTCATTTCTGACTGGGTTTTTTTTTTTTTTATGGTTTCTGTGTCATTTTCCATGCTGTTGAAGTTCTCACTAAGTTCCTTGAGCATCCTTTTTTCTTTTTTTTTCCGAAGCTGGAAATGGGGAGGCAGTCAGACAGACTCCCGCATGCGCCCGACCGGGATCCACCTGGCATGCCCACCAGGGGGCGATGCTCTGCCCATCTGGGGCGTCGCTCTGCTGCAACCAGAGCCATTCTAGCGCCTGAGGCAGAGGCCACAGAGCCATCCTCAGCACCTGGGCCAACTTTGCTTCAATGGAGCCTTGGCTGCGGGAGGGGAAGAGAGAGACAGAGAGAAGGGAGAGAGGGAAGGGTGGAGAAGCAGATAGGCGCTTCTCCTGTGTGCCCTGGCCGGGAATTGAACCGGGACTCCCGCACGCCAGGCTGACGCTCTACCACTGAGCCAACCGGCCAGGGCCTGAGCATCCTTTTAACCATTGTTTTGAACTCTGTATCTGGTAGTTTGCTTGCTCCATGTCATTTAGTTCTTTCTCTGGAGATTTTTCTTGTCCTTTCATTTGGAACCTATTTCTTTTTCTCCACAGTTTGGCTGCTTCCCTATGTTTGTTTCTTGTGTTAGGTAGAGCTGCTACATCTCCTGGACTTGGTAGAGTGGCCTAATGTAGTAGGGTGTCCTGCAGGGCCCAATGGCACAGCCTCCCTAGTCACCTGAGCAGGGTGCTCCCCAGGTGTACCCCTGTGTGGGCTGTGTACACTGTCCTGTTGTAGTTGAGCCTTGATTGCTGTTGGCATCATTGGAAGGGACTGACAACCCCCCCCCCCCCAGCTGATCAGCTTCAAGGACCAGCTGTGAGTATAGCAGAGGAGTTGCTGTCCGGGAGTTGACCTAAGGAGCAGGACTTGTTTCAGTGGTGCTTTGGTGCTCACTGAGTCCACCCCTTGAGTGTGTCACTCACAGAAATGGTAGGGTTGTAATCTGGCATGGTCTAAAGCTGGCTCTGGGGCCTCATAGGAGGTGCAATGTCAGCCACAACCTGTGCCCTGCTTGGGACCACCCAACACAAGCTACAGAGTGATGTGTGGATGGCTGCTACTTGTGCTGAGATTGGAGGTGCCCAGGAGAGGCCAAGCCAAGAACTGAGGCTGGCTGCCACTAGTGCTGGGCCTGTGGCCACTTAGCAAGAGGTATGGGGTATGCAGAGGCCAGATAATGCTTGTTAAAGATTTTAGGAAAGTCCAAATCAAGAGGCAAGAGGCCATTTTGTATGGAAAAACCACTGGAAACAGCTTTGGAGGGCCTGCAGTTAGGTGGGGCAGAAGCCTCAGGGAATCCCCAGGGCAGAGCTAACCCTGTAAGCCAGGTTGATGGAGACTCAGATATGGCACTCACCTGCCACCTCTGTGTGGGGGTGGGGGGAGAGGTGTGGTCTCAGAAAAGGAACCTTTACCAGCACTTTTATCTGACAGAAAGCTGTCCCCCACCAGCTCTTGCCTTTATGCCAGACATTTCAGTTCCTCCCTGTATGTCCCTGGTTACTTTCATGGTGCTGCCCCAGTGCTTGAGCTCAGACAGAGTGAGTCCAAGTAAGTCCATGTGTGGGCCCTTTAAGGGGAGCTGCCTGGGACTCCAGCAGCTGTCCATTTCACTCAGCCACAATCCCCGCTGGTTTTCACAACCAGAACTTATGGCGACTCTTTTTCCTGGCTCTGAAACCCTGGGCTGGGAGGCCTGGTGTTGGGTTGGGACTTCTTGCTCCTCAGGGGCACCTCTACAGCCCAGATACTCCCAATTTTTACCTAACAGAATGTAAGTGTAGCACCAGCTCATTCTGCCACTCTGTCCCTCCTATGAGTCTCAATGTGGCTTGTTTAAATCTCTAGTTGTAGGAATTTCACTCAGCCCAACTTCAGGTGGTTCTAAATGATGTTTGTTCTGTAGTTTAGCTGTGATTTTGATGTTAAAGTTCTATTTTCTACATATTTCTTGAATTCAACTTCAGTGTGATTCTACCCAGCAAGTTACCCACTTGGGTCTCCCCAGTTAGAAAACAGAGCCAGAAGGAGGTTTACTAGGCATAGTTCTCTTGATTGCTACTTTTTGGTACCTCTCTTCCTGTACCTTAGCCTCAGGGGAAATGTAATAAAACTCATGAAGGTATCTGGGGTTTTGTGAGTTGAGTATATTGAAATTTAAGAACTAAGGACTTTTGAACATGCTTAGAAGTTCAGGCTGAGCCTCAGGTTTGTTCTTTCTTGCACACATTCTATTTAACACGTTTGTTCTCCTAATACTGAGTTGCCCACACTGAACAGAGATGACAATTGTTTTTTGCTTAGCATTAATCATATTCTGATGCTTTCCTGGGGCTCAGGATTCTCTATGTGGTTGGCTGCCTAAAAGCCAAATAGTTCCTGGCTGACAGTATGTACTCTTATTTTCTATCAGCCCTTGAGAAACTATTCCACTATTCCTTCCTTGGAGTTCTGAGAATATATTTCCCAGATTCTTCCTTGGCTTCAGGGAAATAGCCAGCTCAGGGGAATCCTGGGATGTTAACCTACTGCCCAACTCCCCATAGAAGCCAACACTAACCTGTAATTTCTTAAGAGCAAAAGTTAAAAGTGGTATGTGGACAAGGATATTGTTATAAACAAATGTAATTTTGGAGCCCAAGATCTTTTCCTGGTCTATATGTTCTTAATGGGGCCCTCAGACAGATGTCCTCCTCCATTGACAGGAATGATCTTAGTTCTGGTTCCCCAGAAAGCAAATCTTGAGAAAGGATTGTTTGGGATGTTATCCCAGAAAACACAGTGAGAGAGAAGGGAAGCAAAAGAAGGGAAAGGAAGTGAGAGAAGGGAAGGAAAGGGCATAAAGTGTGATCAACAAGTGGGTTACTACTGAGGGCAACTAGGGCTCAATCCCACTGCAGCCCTTCTTTAAGACTGAAAAAGCCTGACCAGGCAGTGGCACAGTGGATAGTGTGAACCTGGGACACTGAAGAGCCAAGTTCGAAACCCTTAGGTTGCTGGCTTGGGCATGGGTTTATCTGGCTTGAGCAAGGGCTCACCAGCTTGAGTGTGAGGTTGCTGGCTTAAACGTGGGATCATAGACATGACCCCATGGTCGCTGGCTTGAGCCCAAAGGTTGTTGGCTTGAACGAGGAGTCACTGGCTTGGCTGGAGCCCCCTAGTGAAGGCACATGTGAGAAAGCAATCAATGAACAACTAAGGTGCCACAACAAAGAACTGATGCTTCTCATCTCTCTCCCTTCCTGTCTGCCCCCCACCCCTCTCTATCTCGCTTAAAAAAACACTGAACAAAATACACCTCAGAATTATTCCACTGAAAGAAAGGGAAGCAGGGTATTTATCCTCTAACTCCTGGCCCTCACAGGCTACAGCTTGCTTCTGGGTTAACTCTGTGGCCTTTTTCAGCCTGCCCTGCTAGCTGAGCTCACTCTAGGCACCAGAAGACTCCATGAGGCAGAAAGACATGTGAAATTGTACAAGAACTGTCTTCAGGTCACATTTGGTGTGGCCAAGGGTAAATGAGTGAGGTATCATCATCTGCTACAGGGGGAGATTTATATTCCAAATCATCCAAGCAGAGTCAATAAAATATTTCTCTGTGATTTGACATATTGATGCTATTGATATATTGATGGGAACCCTAAGTATGGTGCAGGCTGGAGCTGTTTACAGCCTTTGTTCCTGGCTGCTTGGGAAAAAATATCAGAAATGGATTCATTAGTTTGGATTTTTATTGATGTAATGTTCAGGAGAGGTCTGGGCCAGAGACAGAAATAGGGAAATCATCTTGACATTATATACAATAATAGTAGAAGTAATGAAGAGTCACTTAGTAGTAGTTGCTTCTTTAGTCTGTGCCTTGACCGGGCAAGCTCAGAGTTTTAAACCGGTGACCTCAGCATTCCAGGTTGATGTTTTATTCACCGTTCCACCACAGGTCAGGCTAACGAGGAATCACTGTAGTGGTGTCAGCAGAAAGTCATCTCATTGGCTTTACCTACAGAAAATTGTCTTCAAGTAAAAAGTGGATGTAAGGCAGGACTGAAAAGCCAGCTGCTTTGGAGACTATCACGTGTCATCGCCAAATCTTTCCTTTCTAAGTGTGCCATAATGAGAAGTGGACTTCTACCAGTGACCCTGGGGTAGCTCAGAGCTACCCCAACAAGTAGAAGTAGAGTGTGAAAATGTATTTAACTATGACAAGTAGCCTCCTTTCCCTTCACTGGTTTTTGATGATAATTTTTACAGCAGCTTATATATGAAATGACTTCTTTTCTAGTATTATAGATTCTATTAGCATGAGTGCGGCATTTATCCTCTCATACCCCAGAAGACCCATTTAGTCACTTCATGATTACACAAACCTATACATGTGATAAAATTTCAATTATAAACACACACATGAATACATGTAAAAATCAGTGAATTGTGAATAAGGTCCATATTTAGTCAATAGTTTTGTAGCAATGTCAATGTCCTGGCTTTGATAATTCTACTATGGTTTATAAATAAAATGTTATCAATGGGGCAGGGTGGGTAAAGGGTAGTAGAAACTTTCTGTGTTATTTTTGCAAATCCTACACAAGTCTAAAATTATTTCAAAAGTTTTTTTTTTTAATCTAGGGAAAAAAATGCTTGCAGAGCTGACCATCTTAGAATCTTAGGCTATAAAATATTTACTTAATATCTAAAATTTTAAAAACTGACAATAAGTGTTGACAATGATATGGTGCAGTGGGAACTCTCATAAGCTGCTGGTGACAAGGTATACTGACACAGTCACTTTGGGAAAAATGGTTTGGTAATACTAATGTTGAATGTATGCATATTATATGAAGTGGTAATTCTACGTGTATTCCAATTCATATAAAAGTCAAAAGCAGGTAAAATTATCGAGTTAGAAGTAAATTAGTCTGACCAGGTGGTGGCGCAATGGATAGAGTGTTAACCTGGGACACTGAGGACCCAGATTTGAAACCCCAAGGCTTGAGTGCTGGCTCACCAGCTTGAGTGCTGGTTGCTGGCTTGAGTGTGGGATCATAGACATGACCACATGGTCACTAGCTTGAGCCTAAAGGTCACTCATCTGAAGCCCAAGTTCGCTGGCTTGAGCCCAAGGTTTCTAGCTTGAGCAGGGGGTCAATGGCTCAGCTGGAGCCCCCCGGTTAAGGCACATATGAAAAAGCAATCAATAAACAACTAAAAGTGCTGCAACTATGAGTTGATGCTTCTCATCTCTCTCTCCCTTCCTGTCTATCTGACCCTGTCTGTCTGTCCCTCTCATGTGCACTAAAACAAAACAAAACAAAACAAAATAAAATGAAGTGAATTAATAAAGAGAAAGGATCAATTATTGGGAGGAGGCATGATGGGAGCTTCTGAAGGTGTTATTTGTAATGTTGTTTCTTTTTCTTTTGTGACAGAGACAGAGAGAGGGACAGGTATGGACAGACAGACAGGAAGGGAGAGAGATGAGAAGCATCAATTCTTCATTGTGACATCTTACTTGTTCACTGATTCCTCTCTCAAATGTGCCTTGACCAGGGGGCTACAGCAGACCGAGTGACCCCTTGCTCAAGCCAGAGACCTTGGGCTCAAGCTGTTGAGCCTTGCTCAAACCAAATGAGCCCGCGCTAAAGCTGGCGACCTTGGGGTTTCGAACCTAGGTCCTCTTCATCCCAGTCTGACGCTCTACCCACTGTGCCACCACCTGGTTAGGCTGTAATGTTGTTTCTTGATTTGGATTATGACCACATGAATGTTCATTTGTAGTAATTAATTGAGCTATATAGCTACTTTGTGCACTTTTCTGCTTGTGTGTTATACTTTTTAAAATTAAATTTTTTTTTATTTTTTTAGTGAAGTGAGAGGCAGGGAGGCAGAGAGACAGATTTCTACATGCCCCCAGATCAGGATCTACCCAGCAAGGCACCTACTTGGTGATGCTCTGCCCATCTGGAGCTACTGCTCTGTTGCTCAGCAACAGAGCTATTTCAGTGCCTGAGGTGAGGCCATGGAGCCATTCTCAGCACCTGGGGCCAACTTGTTTGAACCATTTGAGCCATGGCTGCAGGAGGGGAAGAGAGAGAGAGAGAGAGAAGTAGGAGGGGGAAGGGTTGTGAAGCAGATTGATGCTTCTCCTGTGTGTCCTGACCAGGAGTCGAATCCAGGACTTCCACACGCTGGGCTGATGCTCTACCGCTGAGCAAACCGGCCAGGGCCATGTGTTATACTTCAAACCAAAATAAAAGTAAAAGGAGTCTAAATGATTTAAGTATCCTTTTTAAGTTTATCAATACAGATGTGGCCAAGTCATCAGGTCAGATGAAGCTACAGTATCCATCTCAAAGGGGGATGGGAAAATAGGGGTGAAGAACAGGGAGTTGCCTCTTGGGATATAAGAAAAGTAATCTGAGGAAATTTTTGCCTGATTTATTTCTGCATGTTTTAAAGCCCATTCAACTAGCCTTAATGCCTAGGTATTCCAGAGAGCTAGTCTCCTGGGTATTCCAGCTTTCGTTTGGTAACAATATAGCTGAATTATAATGCTTATCTTCCCACCTGGCTTTCCCAGCTTCCTACATTTATCTCAGCACCCTAATTTACCTATGAAATAGTTTCTACTTTATTATGATAAGTCATTTTAAAAAATAATAGTGGGTATTATACTCAACCATTTGCCTCATTCCACATTCTCTTAGGGTGTTTATTGATGATATATATGATAAATATTTACATGGTTGTCATCAGTATCCATATACTTCTCCTTTTCACTTAACCTTATTTCCCTACTCACATTTTTCACTTTGACTGAGTTTACCTATTTGTCATAATAGGTAGCTACAAGGTATTCTATCTTAATTATCTAGTTGGGCCTTTTTTTTTCTTTGAGTTAACTGATGCTCATGTTCAGAGGAAGAACAATTCCTCTGTATCCATCACTAATAGGTCAATCTAGGCCATTTATTTCACTTCTGCTTCTTCCTTGAAGTTGCAACTCCACTATTTTCACCAGCTGTATCAAAACAGGGCTAAAACCCTGACCAGATAGCTCAGTTGGTTGGAGCATCATCCCAAAGCACTGAGGTTGCTGGTTTGATCCCTGTTCAACAAATTTTAACTTCACTCTCTTCATCTGAATCTAATCTCCCTCAGGCAGACTTGCAAAGAATACCGCCACCTGGCTTTTTTCCTGGCAGTACTCACTTGATCTAGATAAAGAATCCTTTCTCTGTGGCCCAACAATTTTGCATGACCCACTCAAACTGACTAAACATTTTCAAAGTATGAATATGCAAAATATTTAGTAAGTTTATGATGCAAATAGATGTTACTAAAGGTGTTTTGGAGTCTTAATAGATAGTGGCAGATAATGAAGATCTGAGTACATATCTAAACTTCCAAATTGTGTCTTAGGCAAACAATTCCCTTCTAAAAAAAATTTCACAATATGTGGTGTTTCCCTGGAACAAAATCTCTACTTAATAAAAGCAGATTTCCTATATAATCAAACACCTACTATAGGCACGATATTGTTCTCATCACCAACCACAAGGCCACCAGAGGGCGCTCGTTCCCCGTCTATCTAGTCTTCTGCATCAGCGACACAGAAAATCCAGGTTAATCTTGATTTTCACTCAGGAAGTCTTTTACATTTAACCCAAATATTTACCAAGAATTTTCTATGCTGTCAGGCGCGGGGCTTGGTTCGCAAGATACAGTGGCAAGACACAATTCCTAATATTAGACGCTTGAAGTATAGCAAAGATTGAACATAAACAACCGGCTACAATAAAGTGGGATGGGGTAAGAGTTCCTAGGTCTGCGAAGTTTAAATACTGGCGCCAAGCCTTAGAAACGGGTAATAATTCCTTAAGAGGCCTGACTGCTTCCGCTCTGTATCCTGGGCATTGATCTCCGCCCTCAAGGCATTCTGTAAATCAGAGCCAGAGGCCTCTCCTTGGGTGAGTGGCTCCATTAGTCAACTTCCTCAATTTCAAGTCTCTCCTACCCCCTTTACACCCTCCACCCCCAGGGCTTCCTGTAGTTCTCTTATAGTTCGTTTCTGCCTCAGGTCGACATTTCAATAGCCCTAAGACCAAGAATAAGAGTTCATCCATGACTTCCAGTTATATCTGGCTCCGCCCATTCTTTTTCCGGTTTAAAATCCGCGGGCTTTTCCTGTTCTGAATTCCTAGACTTCCTGTTCTAATTCCCGCGACAGTTGAGAGACAACGCGTGAAGTTCGCTTCTTGTCCTTTTGAATCTGAAAGACCAAGGTGACGGTATCTGTCTTCGCCCACCTCATCAGACTCTTCCAGCCAGGAGTGGCGTGTACACTGGTAGGGACCCCTACGTGAAACTTATTACACGTGTTGAAGCCCTGAGAGAAAGTTCCGAACCACACTCGGGAACTTGACTCTCCGAGCATCCAGTACGCATGCGGAGCCGATCGCCGCCTCGAAGCCGAGGGCCCGCCCCGAACTTTTGCGTTGGCCAATAGGCTCCCTACTGCAGTCGCCCCACCCCCGGCCAGGTCATTCTGGGCGGAGCCTGACTACAGCCCTGGTCCCGGCTGCAAATCTGTTTCCGCACCTCCCCCCCCCCCCCCCCCCCCCCCCCCCCCCCCGCGGAAACAGTAATTTAAGCGCGGCTTCTGTAAACTGCTTGGGGCTGACAGGGCCGGCGGGGCGGGGCGGGGCGGGGCCTGGCAGACCCCCCAGTAAGGTGGGCGGGCCTCCAGAAAAGCTCTCCTCCCCGTCCCCAGCCCAAAGTGCCACGGTGGCGCTGGTGGCGGCTTCGAGATTGTACGCCTCCGGCCCTGCTATCCTTGTAACCATAACCTGTAATCTGTACGCGAGAGGCGGGGTCCCGCCCACCTCTCCCTGTGGCCGCTTTTCGGTTCGGACCCTTAATCACCCGGCTCATCCGAGGTTAAAGCACCTGCCGGATGTAGGGAGGGAGGAGGAGGCCAGATGTGGGGAGACTGATGTAAGCTCCCAGTCTCTGGTCGGCGCCTTTGTGGGAAGCTGGATGAACAAGCCTGCAATCATTCCCAGGAAGCCGGTTTGGGGTTGCGTGGCCCTGCCCTATAGGAGCGCCCGACTTGGCACCAGAGCTCCTACCCCGGGACTGGAAAGTCAGATGGGACAGGGCCTAGGCTGTCAGCCAACTCTTCGAACTTCGCTGCCATCCCCCTACCCCTACTCTCAACCCTCATCTCACCCCGTCGCTGGTCCTCTTCCAGCTTCGGTGTCCAGTTACGGCCTCTCTATTCTCACTGTGACTTTGGCCCAGACTGAGTGAAGTGGCCCAGGAAGGTCCCTTGCAGCCGCATAAAATTAGCAGCTTCAGAACGAAGGAGATGGTGTGGGGTGGGGGTGGGGTGCGACATCTAGGGGCGGGGAGAGGGGCGGAGGAGCTCCTCTCTGAATCCAAGCCCCTGGGCTCTCTCCGAGATCCTCAAGCAGAATCAGAGGTGGCTGGCGGACCCAGCCGATTGTTCTCTGCTTTCTTTCCACTGCCTGTTTTTTTCGGACTGGAGTCTCGGCTGCTCTGAAGGGCTTAGTTCTGGACACTAGGTGAGCGCTCTGGACCTCAGGACATCACCCACTTTCCTTCCTACCCTTACTTACAATTCCTTCTCATGGGGCCGTCCATTCCCATGCACCTCTAGGGCAAGAAACTTTAAAGTTGGGTGGTATGTAGTGTTGGTGCTAGTGTGTGTGTGTGTGCGTGTGTGTGTGTGTGTGCGCGCGCGCGCGCGCGTATGCCATGCTGTGCCAGAGCTTTATTACCCTTTCTTCTTGCCCCTCTCTAAACGCCCCCCCCCCAGAACAGCCCAATCAATTACCACCCAGCATAACTGAATAACCCATAAAGGGTCACTATTCCGTGGTGTTGAGGGTCTACTTGACTCCAAAGTAGCAGGGGAGGGGACAGTCCTAGAGTCAAACTTTGATACGAGAACAGTGAGGTAGGTTGCTTCTGACGTCCTAACCTGGCTTCCCTCCCTGGCAGGGTGCACGAACCCACCACTGATGCCCCGAGTGCTCGCAGGGCTCCCAGCTAACTATGCCACAGCCGCCCGCAGCTACCTTGGCGCTGCCCCTGCTACTGCTACTGCTGGTGGTGTGGGCGCCGCCCCCAACTGGCGCACTGCCGTCCCCAGGCCCGGATTACCTGCGGCGCGGCTGGCTGCGGCTTCTGGCGGAGGGCGAGGGCTGCGCTCCCTGCCGGCCAGAGGAGTGCGCCGCGCCGCGGGGTTGCCTGGCTGGTCGGGTGCGCGACGCTTGCGGCTGCTGCTGGGAATGCGCCAACCTCGAGGGCCAGCTCTGCGACCTGGACCCCAGTGCCCACTTCTACGGGCGCTGCGGCGAGCAGCTTGAGTGCCGGTTGGACGCAGGCGGTGACCTGAGCCGCGGAGAGGTGCCGGAGCCGCTGTGTGTCTGCCGCTCGCAGCGTCCGCTCTGCGGTTCCGACGGCCGCACCTACTCGCAGATCTGCCGTCTGCAGGAAGCGGCCCGCGCTCTGCCGAACGCCAACCTCACTGTGGCGCACCCAGGGCCCTGTGAATCGGGTATGGGTCTTCTATCCACAGCACTTGGGGTACCTCGAGGCATTGCTCCCTGGCCTCCGACGGCATTGGCTCCTGGCCAGCGGAGCAAAAAAGATGAGGCCTGGAATCCAGTATGAGCCCATTCTCGCTGCTGGTGTGCAGAGGTCACCACCTGAAGGGACCCACTGGCAGGGACCAACTCTCTGAGGGAGTAGACACATAGCCAATTGTTGGCCTCAAAACTGAGAAAGTGAAGAGACCCCCCCAGACTTTGCCCCAGACAGCTGGAGCCCAGGCAAGGGAGACTTAGGTTCCTGTGATATGCAATCGGGTTTCTAGCAAGCTGTGTACCTCGATTAGTGAAGGAGAGGACTCTTTTAACTTTTCACCCACCCCAGGAGTCTCAGGGCCATTCAAGCCTCAAGTTTTATTTGGCAGCTTTAGTAACTTTCACTTCCTGAGCCCCTTTGACGAGTCTGGCTGGGCTGAGGCTGCCAGGAAAACAAACACCCTGTGGGGGTCCCAACACTTTCTCCTACAACTCCGGGCTTTCTGCCTGCTGCCCAGGTTGGTTTCAGTTTCTCTGCTTTTGCCATTTGAGACATGCCACCACCTCCCCCCACCCCCACCATGAGGTGGGGTGCCCAAGGGCAGCTTTTTGGGCCTTTGGCAACTGAACCTGGTTAGAAAAAGGGGAGGGTGGAGGAGGGAGGTGTTGGTTACAAATAAAGGGACAGGGCCTAGAGAGTGAAATGAGGACAGGGGAGCAGTCAGGAACAGAATGTGGCTGCCAGCTGAGGTGTGGGTCCGTGTGCTTGTTTGTGCGTCTCGTCTGCATGTCGTACATCCCCATCTCTGCATTTGCACTCGTGTGTCCGTGTGTCCGCAAGCACATGGTCATGTTGTGTTCATGGAGGTGTATTTACCTCAGTATATATTGTGTTCCTCAACAAACATGTTCACAATGGTTCATATTACGGGATCCTTGCTAGGCTGGATGTGCCATCCTGTTCTCAGGCCTCCCACCTCCACCCCCACCCCCAGAGCCCCAGATCATGTTGCACCCATACGACATTTGGAATGTGACTGGGAAGGACGTGATCTTTGGCTGTGAGGTGTTTGCCTACCCCATGGCCTCCATCGAGTGGAGGAAGGACGGCTTGGACATTCAGCTGCCAGGAGATGACCCTCACATCTCTGTGCAGGTAGGGGAAGGAAGCAGAGCTTCCCCAGGGGCAGCCCAGGACCTACCTAGAAAGACCCTGATGACTCTTTCTCTGGTTACAGTTTAGGGGTGGACCCCAAAGATTTGAGGTGACAAGTTGGCTGCAGATTCAGGCTGTGCGTCCCACTGATGAGGGCACCTACCGTTGCTTGGCCCGAAATGCCCTGGGCCAGGTGGAGGCCCCAGCTAGACTGACTGTACTCACACCTGGTAAGGGGGAGCCCTGAGCTTTGAGGGCAGAGGGGAGTGGTGGCAGATTGAGGCCTTAGTGCGTATCCATGTGTGTATGTGCATGGGAGTGCACATTGCAAGCATGGCTTGCCCACAGGCTGGGAGACGTGGGCACTGACAACCCCTCTTTCTTTTTTTTCTTTTTTCTTTTTTTTTTTTATATTTCTGAAGCTGGAAACAGGGAGAGACAGTCAGACAGACTCCCACATGCGCCCGACCAGGATCCACCCGGCACGCCCACCATGGGGCGACGCTCTGCCCACCAGGGGGCGATGCTCTGCCCATCCTGGGCGTCGCCATGTTGCGACCAGAGCCACTCTAGCGCCTGGGGTGGAGGCCACAGAGCCATCCCCAGCGCCCGGGCCATCTTTGCTCCAATGGAGCCTTGGCTGCGGGAGGGGAAGAGAGAGACAGAGAGGAAGGCGCGGCGGAGGGGTGGAGAAGCAAATGGGCGCTTCTTCTGTGTGCCCTGGCCGGGAATCGAACCCGGGTCCTCCGCACGCTAGGCCGACGCTCTACCGCTGAGCCAACCGGCCAGGGCCAACCCCTCTTTCTTGTTCTCTCTTCTTTGCCCACATGTTTGTAGACCAGCTGAACTCCACAGGCATCCCCCAGCTACCGTCCTCGTACCTGGTTCCTGAGGAAGAGGCCGAGAGTGAAGAGGGCGAGGATTACTACTAGGTCCGGAGCCCTGGCCCGTGGGGGTGGGTGAGTGGGGATAGTGTTTATCCCTGCTCTTGAAAAGATCTGGAAAGGGGGAGCAGGGCCCCATCTCATACTACTTTAATGCCTTTAGTAGGGGAGACAAAAATTAGAGGAAGGTAAGGAGAGAGGCAGAGACTAGGGGATAGAGTGGTGGGATGCAAAGGGGCCCATGGAGGGAGATTTATGGACCAACTAGGAAGAAGGCAACAGCTGCTTGCTGGCCCCTAGGCTGAGGTGGGGGTGGGGGTGGGGTGGAGCAGACACAAAAAAGTGCAGACAATAGGTTCCTCCCTTGCTTCCCAGCAGCCCTCCTTCCACTCCTGCTCAGCCAGTCTTCCTAACTGTCCTTTGCACAGCTCCTGCTGTTAGTTTCCTATTCCCCAGTCTTTGCCTTGCCTCAGTTTGCCCCTTCTCAAAATTAACTTAGAAATTTCCCTCTCTACTAAGTCCCAGTTGCACTTACTAACTGCATTCCTTTTTGCTGTTCGCCATCTGCTGTCTAGGCAAGCACAATGGAGCACGGTTTAGTTCAATGCAGTAAGATGGGCGTTTGGTCATGTCTAATTTCTCCTGTCATTCTGGAAACTCCGTATCTTATACCACTTTGTATTGGACAATGCCTAGCACAGGACTAGGCACAGTAAACACACAATAAAGGTTTATGAACAGATGCACAGATGGTTCATGCAGATGTGCACATGAAGACTGCGTTTCATGGTAGTAAGACTCTGGCTTCCAGAAGCTGTAGGTCCTGCTCTCTGAGCATATGTCTGCCAGATGTACAGAGAGGATGCTAGAGCTCCCCCACCCCCCACCCCTGCCCTCTAGGGAGGAAGGCTGGAGCCTTCTGGGTGGAGGGAGGGTGTCCCCCAAGGCTGCACTCCACTGGGGCTGGTCTAGAGATAAATTACCTGCCCCTGTTGATCTCACTCTGGTCCCCTGCCCTGGCAGAGTGGGAAATCTGGTCTATGTGGGTAGGGCACAGTGTGAAAACATAAACTGGGTGGAGGAAGGGAAAAGTTTGGCTACCTGCATGGGCCACACCCTAGGATTCCTAGGAATCCACCCATTTCCCTGCTGAACACAGTCACAGTAAGCTGGTTCCTCATCTGCCCCATCTGCGGCCTGTTCTTTCTGGTAGAGGGTCATCATGGAGCCAGACTCTTTCACTCCTCAGACCTCTCTGTACACACTCCTTGCCTAGCCAAGGGACACTGGTGAGGCGCAGTGTTTATTGTCTGATTGAAGAAGATGAAAGCTTAAGTTCCGGAGTCATGTGGGATGGCAACGGCCTGCACGCCTGGCCTACGCCTGGAGCCTGGCGCCACCACGGGAAGGATCGCAGTTGGTTCAGTGTCTGAGCTTGTTCTCTGGCGCCCAACGCAGGAGCCCAGCCTCTTGAGAGGGGCGTGGTCCAGAACCCCAACCCCAGGGCTTGGGCGCCCCTCACGTAACAGCAAGGCTCGTCCAGAAGTCGCAGCAGAGGACTGCTCTCATTGCCTGGCTGGATCCCCGCAGCCCAGGAGCTGTGCTCAATAGACTTGGGGCGGATTCCAAGGCGACCACGGAAGTAGGAGTGGGGGTGTGAGTGGCGTGGCAGGGGAAGGAGGTCGTGCTGTTCCGCGTCCAGACCAGGAGGTCTGCTCCACGCTGAAAGGGGGGATAGGGTCTGGGTCCTGCAGCAGCCTGGGAATCCGCCCTGGCTTCTTGTTGGCGGGGTACTCCCGACCAGCAGGGCTCGAAGGTGCCCACTGGTAGCCCCATTGATCTTATCGCGCCCACCTGCAGAACAGAGGCTCCACCCTACCCTAGAGGGTCACACGCATCCCCGGGAACCCCGTACTGCTCGATCGCTTTTGCAGCAAGTTCGGGTTCAGCCGCTTGACAGTCTCCGTTTCCTCAGCCGCGGCCCTCCTTGTTCAGACCCGGCAGCTCGGAGTAAGAGGAACTCCTGCTGCGCCCTCTACCCGCCGCCGCCCCACCCCCGCCTCAGCTCCAGCGGACGGACTTTAATAACGTCGCTGGAAAGTGACACGCGATTTATTATTAAAGTAATGCGGGGACGGGAAAGGTTTAATAAACGTGCCGCGATGCCGAGGAATATTCGCCGCAAATAAATGAGAGCACGGGCGGTGTTTTAATAAATAATTTCCCGCCGCTCCCAGGAGAGGAGAGGGGAAGAGGAGGGGGAAGCTGAACTGCTGCCAGAATTCCCGGCTTCTCCCCACGGGTTTCCAAGCTCTCTCCTCATTTTTCGTCCTAAGTTGCTCACGCCCGACATGTGAGTTTCCAGGAAAGCTGACTCGAGTGGCCCAGGAGACGGGAGAGCCTGTGTCCCACCTCACTTCCCCACCTCCGGGGTTTTAAGTAGTTTACTTGAAACGAGTGAATGCGCTTCCCTCTGTCCTTAGCTGCCTGCATACTTAGAATATCCCTAGGTGACAGGACCTAAACTTTTGAGCCTCCTCCCCCCACCCCCCCTTGAGTCTTCTCTGAACCAGAGATCCGGAGTCAAGACCGGCCCGGGGCAGGAAGTGTTAACGGGGACTAGCCTCTTTAAAGCCAAGGGTCCTAGGTCCCAGGGCCTAGCCATTCCCCCAGCTTTAGGCTGACCTGGGCTAGATGTTCAGGGCAGGGCGTACAGAGTAGCCGAAGGGACCTGTGTTACCGGTGTGTAGGTGTCACGTGTGTGCAAATGACCCCTCATTTTCTTCTTGGGCATTTTTGGGGATGGGGCTATTAAGTCTGGCTGCTCGTTACTATGAAGTCCCGGGTTGGAAGGGCCCTTGAGCCTGGTCTGGACCTACGGAGTCCTGGGGAAGCCCACACCCTGGCTCGCAGGTGAACAACGTGGATTTGAGTTCAAGCTGAGCAGAATTGGAGCCTCAAGGGGGAGTTCGCCCTTTCTACAGAAGCCCGGAGGCCTGAGAGTACGAACTGGATTTTGGAGAGGGCTGAGATTGTAGCCTTTGCGGACCAAGGACACGCCCACCCAACTGGAGGGTAGGGGAGGGAGGGGCAAGCTCGTGGGATGCGCTAGCTTCGAAAGTTTTGTACCTCGGACAAAAGAGTTGGCGTCTCTGGCGACACTTCTGGCAACACTTGGAAGTACAGGAAGTGGTGAAAGAGTGCTATCTGGCGGTTATTTCAGGATACGGCAGCCAGATCTGGGCCAGGGACCTTAAGACAGTTAAATAGGCTGGAAATTTTTTAGTAAAAATGTATTTCGATTTGTATTTGTTTATGTATGTGAAGGTATACGTGCATGTGTAGTATATATGTGATATGTTTGTATGATATGTAATATATGTCATGTTTATTATAGTGATATGTGTCTATATGTACTATATGTAAGGTATGTGTATAAATGAACATATTACATCGCAATATATGTGATTACCTAAATGCATACACATGTATGTGATAACCATATAAGTGCTCAAAAGTTATATGTGTATATAGCTGTATATATACATTTATTTGCAAGTATATATTTTATTATGTGTCATTCTTTCAGCAAATATTTCTTATATTTCAGGACTGGAGATACAGAGCAAAAAACCCCACATTATTTCTGCCCTCAAAGAGCTTATATTCTATACTAAGATGTGCATGTAAATAAGTTATATATGTGTATGTTTACAGGCTTATATGTGTATGTATGTATAACTCTGTTTATGAATGTATGTATAAGGACTAGACAGGTTTAAACACTCTGATGGGATGAGGATTCCCTTAGGCAGCTAAGGACAGGGAAAGAAGCTGGAGATATAGACTGATTACCTTCTAGGATACATTTTGGTTATTTCATCAGTCTCTGAATGACTATATTCTTTCTAAAATAGGGAACAGCTATGTAAGTACACTTAGAGTAAGGAAATGTGAATGATGATCAAGTTTCACCTCTCCACTGAATGAAAAGCATCTTAGGAGGAGGAATGATGGGCTGGGGATGGATGGGAATGGGGCCTGAGAGGCTGGGGTCTGGGGGTAGGAATAGGTTCTTGGAGGGCAGTGGTGAGGCCATTTAGAGACTGAGAGGGATCAGGTCTGGGAGGTAGTGATTGGATCTCTGGGATTCAGTTGCAGATAATGAGGGTGGTTTGACAACTCTTGGGGGAAGGATAGGTTGGTGGATAGAGATGGAGCCTGAGGGGAATAATGAGGTAAAAGTCAGGGTTGGAGTTGGAGGGGCCGAGATAGAAGCTCTGGTGGCAGGAATATACCAGTTGGGGTAGAATTTGGAGGCAGCTCAGATGGAGTCAACCCCGCTTTCTCCCACACCTCCCTTGTCTGTGCCAGGGTCCCTCATGTTCTCTGATCCTCCCTTGAGCTGGGTTGCAGATGTACTGGGGATAGGGGAGAAGAGCTTAGGCTCCAGGGCTTGTCCTGGCTCAGGTGACTCACAGAAGCAGGAGAGGAAGGTAAGGCAGGGCTCCCACACCACTGTCCCATGAAGCCTCGTCCCAGCCACTTAGATCATTGCCAGCCAAGCCGCTATTACCAGCTTCTAGTTTGAGCTCAGTCCAGGGGTTTCAAACAAGGGCCAGGCCTAGACCTGGAAAAGGCCACAGAAGACCCCCCACTCCACCCCCTGCACACTTACACACATTTCTGAAGCTGAATTGGGAAAGGTGCTTTTGAATCCTTCCTTTCTTCCCATTTTTTGTTAGATTTTTTTAGACACAGTCAAGGCCAGAAGTCTTCACGTGCCATTATCTGTGGTAACACCTCATACCTGTCCCCTTCCTTCTCAACCTTGAATGCTCTACTACTTCATCCTAAAACCATGGGTTCTGTCCCTTCATTGCCTCTCCTCCCTTCTTTCAGTTCCTGTTTTTCCCCCCAGGGTTGAGATCTTAGATTCCTGGTCTGAGAGGCTGAAAACACATGTGGTTCCTTGCCTAGATTTATTTTTTTAATTTTATTTATTGATTTGAGAGAGAAACATTGATCTGTTCCCATATGTTTTCTGACCAGGGTTTGAACCCACAACCTTTGCCTATCAGAATGATGTTCTAACCAACCCAGCTATCTGGCGAGGGTTTAGATTTATTTTCTCCACCATCTGGGCAACTAAAGTCTCTCTGAACAGAATGAACAATTATAAAAGTCAGTATTGGTGACAAATGTTACCCCACAGTCAAGTCTTACCCTGCCCTCTTGGTGAGCAGCACCTTGGGAGGCAGGATGGGCTTGCAGGTACTGAGGTGAGGTCCAGAGTCCCTTGGCAGAAAAGACGTTCTCTATGAGAAGTGATGGGATCTCTCAGGATGAGAGTTGAGAACTTCAGGGATAATTACTTCTGACTTCCATCCAGTGTCCACCCCAGATCACTGGAACTGCGCTGGAGAAAGCCCCACAGGTCTCCTGGACTCAGCTGTTCCTGGTAGGGACCCAGGCTCTAACTTTAGCTTTCCTGTCCCCATGCCTGTCCCCCACTGTGTTAATGGGTATCAGAAGGGGTTATATTGTGAGGGCAGCAGTGGGGTGTCCGTGGGCAGTGTTCTCTGAATGGATGGGTCTTTGGGAGCAGAACTGGGCTCAGGTCAAGGTGAGGAGACCTGAGGTTTTGCATTATGGTTTGAATCACAGTTCTACTTTTTAAGTGCATAACTTGGGCAAATTTCTTAGTTTCCCTTCTTTTGTGTCCTTCCCTGCAAACAGTGATAAAACTTACTCTTTAGGGGTTTTAATGAGATTAGAGATTTTATAAATAATGTCTCTGGAACACAGTAGGTATTCAACAAAAGGTCAGTTTTACTATTACCATTTCTGGGAGGGTAAGCTACATGGAGCTGGAATTGGGGTATGTAGTAGTACAGAGCTCCCTGCTGAAGTGTGTGTGTTGAAGGATGGAGTGATTGCAGGCTTGGTGCCTGCCTGGAGGAAGCCTTAGGATTGGGCCTTAGGAGGAGGGGAATATCTAAGGTAGGATGGGCATGGGAAGGGACTGGGCTTCCAGAGAGCTTAGCAGTGCTCACTCTCACCCTCAGCCCTCCTCGGGGAGCCCCTGTCAGAGTCCATGACTCTAGCTCTGGGCTTGCAGGGAGGGGCGTCCCCGAAACTCACCTCCATCCATCTCTTTTATCTGGGCTGCTGAAGGGCTGGAGCTCCGATGGGGCCTCTGATGGGGAACAGATACAGACCAGGCGGAAGCAGCCGGAACTGTGCTAAGCTGGAGCTGAGGACCAGGCCAGGGGGTCAGTGAAGACAGATAAAGCTCAGAGTAGCAGGGGACTCAGGGGACCTAGGAGGAGGGGCAGCAGAGGCTGAGGGTGGGCTATGTTCTGGGAGGAGGTAAGGGCCGGAAGCTTCTCTGATGGGGACCCATGTCCATCAAGGACTTCAAATGGCCAGACGGGGCCTTTAATGACTCCTTGGGAGAAAAGGAGGGGTAGAGCTTCACGCCCCAGATGTGGTAGCTGGAAGACCAGGGTGCCTATCAGGGGTGAGGGTTGGTTCCAGGGAGAGGTTGAGCCTGAGAATGGGACTTCAAGGTCCAGACTGGAGGCAGGGCTTCTTGGGACTGCTTACTTTTAAGGCAGAAATGGGAAAAAGGTTGATAAGCGATTTTTTGGTTTTAGTTCCTGTTTTAATTAACTTTGAAGGGCTTGAGGCCTCCCTGGATGCCAGGGAGAGGAGCAGAACAGATGTTTATTTTCCTCTTTTCCCTTTTAAAGACAATTTTATTAAATCACTTTGTTTTCATTCTTGGCTTGAACATGGGGCATTTAAGTGGAAAAGTAATTATTTCACCTTGTTTGCTTAAGGAGAGAGGAGAGTCAGAAGAGGAAGAGAAGGAGGCCAGTGAGAGGCAGAGGCTGGCACACGCACACTCAGTCCTGCTCACACTCCCACCAGCATCAGTGTCCACAGTGCCGCCGCACATTGTGTACCCACAGAAAGATGTGCCATGTTCACACCCTCCCAAATGGAGACACCTCAGCACCTGCAAACACATAGCCACGTTCTCCTGATGACACAGTCCTTCACAGAGCCATACCTGCAGGCAAAAGCTCTGTCTCCTGCGCAAACGCAACACACTATGCTCACAGCACAGGTAGCCCTCAGAGGTACCACAAACATCCCTTCCAAGTGCTGTGGGTGTGCACGAGCGCGCGCGCACACACACACACATCATATTTAGCTCCTCTGGAGCCTGTTGAGTTACATCATCACAAATACACACAGGTTGAGACACACAGTTCTCATTCCCAAACACAAGTGCACTGTGACAAGGATGCCCGGGGACAGACTTGGATGAGGGGGGACATAGCCACGAAGAGGGTAGAAGAGTGATGGAACTCTCCCTCTCACTGGGATTCGGGGGGCCCCTCAATTTACCTACCCCCTAGGCTACTCCGCCAGCTTCTTTCTTTGTATTTGTAATGTTTGGAATGATTGTGATCTTGACTCTGCAGCTTCTGGGACAGAGTGGCTCCCGGCCTCCCTCTCCCCTCCCCCCCACCGCAGATCACTGGAGCAGGACAGGAGGAAGCCAGCAGGTCTCCAGGGCTCAGCCCACCCTCGCCAGGACCAGGTCCAGGGTTCTAACTCTGGCTTTTCCAACTCCCCGCCCTCTCCCGCAGTGCAGACTGGCTTTGGAGGGGTTAAACCCGGAGTAGCCACTCCTCTCCCCTCCCACCCCTGGCTGGTACATTGAGGGCCGGTTTGCAGGAGCCATACCTGTACTTTGTCTTCATCTGTCACCCCTTCTGACAGTCAGATACATCTTGTGGGGGGGGCATGGGGGCGGGGAGCAATAATTAACCTCTCCTGCCTCATCCCCCAAATGCCGCTGCCTCGCTGCCTCGGCTGCAATTGCAGCAGGGAGTGAAGGAGAGAACAGAGGGAGGGAGGAGGAGGGGAGAGGGGAGAGGGCTGATTTGAGAATGCGGGAGAGGATCCAGTGAGAAGGAGGCATAGAGGAAAGGCCCTGACATTTTTATTGCCCTGCCAACCTCTCTTCTGCACCCTTCTTTCCACGCTCCCTTCCTGGGGAAGCGCGGGGAGATGGGAGAGGTGTTAGAGAAAGCCTAGTGCACTCACAAGCTCATCTTTCCAGTAGTGCAGGCCCCTGTTGAAGGCCTGGGGGGTGGATTTGGGGCAATGGGGGTGTGGTGAGCTTTGCACAGGGACATGTTGAACTAGGAGAATGTGTTGGTTGGTGTAGAGGGTGTGGGGACACTACTGGTGTTTCACATTTATGACAAAGGACTAGAGCTTATGCTAAGATTAATGAAATCAGTGAAGGTGGGGGGCAGTGTCTTGTGTTATTCCTGGAAAAGGCAAGTGACTCCAGTGCCAGGTGATTGTGGGACAAAAAGAACTCTGGAATTGAAGTGGGAGACAGAGGACATGTCTCAAAAGTAAAGGAATTACTTGTGTGAGGGGGCTTGGAATCAGGGGTTAGATAAGAAGACAATTTTTTGTTGAGCAAGGTCCTTGGATGAGGCAGGTGGGCCAGGCAAGAACAATCTGCAGCCAAGGAGACGAACTTAGATACAGGGTATTCCCAGCCAGACTGCTCCATGCTGAGGGTGCCCGGGAAGAAGGAGGGAAGCGGCCAAGATGGCAAGGAGAGGTGTTGCTATCACTGCTGGAGCTGCTGGGGGCACAGAGACAGGGCTCAGCCTGTCCCCAGGCCATCCTGAAAGCCAAGAGATTTTAGCTTTTCCATCTCTTCAAAAGGCTATAAGTCAAAACTGTCATCCATGGTATCTCAGGAACGAGGCCTTTTCTCTCAGGTCTCTGATAGAGTTATGGACAGAGCACTGTCTGTGAGTAAGGGTCCTTGGTTCTCACTCTGGTTCTGCACTAGCTAGCTGTGGTTCTGCACTAGCTAGCTGGGTGATAGAAGGCAAGTCGTTTAACCTCTCCAGATCTTAGCTTCCTCATTTATAAAATGGAGCAGGGGTCGGGGGGGGGGGGGACTGATGAGACAAGCTATAGACACTGCTGATACTGATGTTCTGTAATCTTTTAAGACCTGAGGGACCTTAGCTAGGTCAGCTGTGCCCCCACCTCCCTTACCCATTCTCTGAACCCCCTACCCCTCAGCAACATATTTATATAGCCCAGAAGATTCTCTATTCTCATCCTCTCTCTCTCTCTCTCTCTCTCTCTCTCTCTCTCTCTCTCTCACACACACACACACACACACACACACACACACACTCTCTCTCTCTCTCTCTCTCTCTCTCTCTCTCTCCTTGCCCCATGTATGGTGCATCCCTGGACTCCCAATCACCTATAAAATTAGCTGCAGTTGAGAAGGAGCCCAGGACCAGGGCACTCCAACAGAAAAGCTGACTCTGTGTATTTCCCCTAAAAGAAAAAGAGAAATAACAACAACAGAGTGGAGCATCAAGGCAGAAAGCACCAGAAAGGGTCTGCCAAATGGGGAGGGGGCATCTGGGAAGGGAAGGCAGCCCTAGAGAGGTGAGGAGAGAGAAGGAGAAGCCTGGCTCAGCAGCAGGGGACTTACTCTGCTGCAGGGGACTCATGCCGAGAGCGAGGAGTGAAGGGTGCTGACAGCCTTGTCAGGAGATCGCCTCAGAGCTCCCACACCCTGGTCTGCAGGGTTCCAGCTCCCGGCACAGGAGCCCCCGTGAGTCACGGCTGCTGTCTGTCCCCTTGATTCCAACACACAGCCCAACTCCAGAAAAGGGAATTCACTTCTGGCTATGATTTTCTTCACCTGGGGAAGTGCTGGATGTTTTGGCAGCATCACAGGAGAGAGAAGCAGAAAGAAGTCAGGACTGCCTGGACTGGGGCTGCCTAGAGTTGCACTGAGTCACACGGAGCAGCGTAGAGCCCAGGACTTAGCTGGTCCTCTAGGCAAGTGTGGCACTTCAGAAAGAAGTGGGCTTTCTTTTCAACAGCATGGAACCTGGGACAGCAGTGGGTCGCCTAGGACATATCAGGGGCCCTGGAGCAGAGCTGTCCTGCTGAAGGGGAGGCTTGGAGTTCAGAGGGAATGCTACAGGCAGCCTCACTGGTGGAGTGGAGAGTTTCTCTTCTAGCCCTGGAGGTATGGAAATGAGTTCCAGTCTTGCTGGGTGAACTCAGGGGTCTCTTCTCTGGCCCTGTCTCCTTTTTTCTTGCTTCCCTTCCACTGGGGATAGGTCTCAGGTGCCAGCCCCAACCCCAGCTTCCACTCGCTCTGAGAGCCTCATCAACCACCTTCATAAGATAACTTCTTAGTCTGCCTTAAAAAACCCTTTCCATTGTTCTCTACTTTAAAAATACAGTACATGAATATATGCTTATAAAAATTTCAAAGTTTCAAACAATCCAGAAATGTGTAGAGTACAAAGTAAGAGCCCCTCTTTCCTCCTTCCCTCTAATCCTGCCCTCTTCTCTATAAGTTACTGTTGTTAACAATATTGTGTGTATTTCTCTAGGTCTTTTACATGTTTACCACAGAGACACACTGACACGCCACACATACAGACATACAGACGTGCACATACAAATTAGGTTTTAAAATCAGTTATTGTACAGATTTATCAATGCATACTACTATTTTACTTTTGCTCTTTTCACTTAAAAAATATCAGAGATATTTTCCAGGTCAGTTCATAAGGATATATACCTAAATACATATAGCTATATTTCACATGGCCCTTCATAATAGTTTTTAGCCAATTCCTTATTGGTGAGCCTTTATATGGTTTTTAAGTTTTGCTCATACGAACAATGCCATGGTGAGATTCTTTAAACATATTATATGTCATTTAGCACACAGACACATATTTCTGAGTATCAGATTTCCAAAAACTATTACTGGGTCAAAGATATGCACTGTATATCTAACTCTGACTTCTCTTTCAAGCTTGAAACCCACATTCCAAGTAAGTGCTCATGGCTGTTTGGAAGAGGGTGGCCTGCTGTTTTTTCCAGGCAAATGGCCCCCAAGCACTTCAGACCCAACAAGTCCAATAAAAAGCTTGTTATCTCCTCTTCCACCCAAGCACTCTGCCTCCCAGCCTCTTTGGTTTGGTCAGCGTCACCCTATACATGCTGTCACCCAAGCACCACACCTTGGGTCATTTTACCACGGTGTCAGTGTATCCAGACTTACCCAGGATTGCTCAGTCTATGCCTACCATCCTGGTAAATGATTGATAGTACTCAAAACTGTTCTAGATAGGACAATAAACTATATGGCCATGCTATTCCTCTTCATCTCTGATTCTAGTTCAGTCCATCACCAAGTCTCACCAACCGTCCCATCATTCTTCCCTCTGTCCCTTTCCCATTGTATGACTCTGCAACCCACCACCTAGCACGAATGACAACAGGCTCCTGACTATTCTCCCTGCTCTCCACTTCTCTTCCCATCAATCCACTCTTGTATTCCATTGCCAGTCTTATCTTTTTTAGGTCACTACTTTCATCCTCTAACCCTCTTCCTCCCCATTGCCTACAAGAATGAATCCACTCCAGATCCATCATAATGCCACAGTCCACCAGAACACAGAGCTCCCATCCCCAGATGTCAGGAATCTCTGTCATCTTGGCTGAAGAAGAGGCAAGAAACAGGTACAGGCAAGAAAAAACTGTTCTGTGCCCCCCAAATCTGCATGATTTGAACAAAGCCCAGAAGATGGTGTTTTGGTATCCCTTTGAATTCAGGTCTGGGGGTGTCCATAGAGAGAGGCCCCCTTGGGCAACACTTCTTCTGATCATGCTTTATTTCCCCGATTACTTGCTTTGTCCCCTGGTGCCACAAAAACTCCAGTTTCCCCCATCTCTTGTTCTAGGGCTGGAATCTTCAGGGACAGCTTTTCATGTTTGGCTCTTATCCAGCTACTGTCTGCCCACTGCACTCCACTCCAGCTCTGAACAGTGTCATATATGATCAGAGGTTCCGGGAACACCCAGTCTTTGAGTGAGAGGGAAGGAAGCAGCAGAGAGTGTTGTGAGAGCCGACCCTCAAGTCATTTCAAGTCACACCCTAGGGGAATTGTTCTAGAGAATCTATGGGGGGGCCTGGTGAGAACTCCTTCCCCACCCTGTTAACCGCCCCCCCCCCACCATACACATCTGAATCTTTAGAATAAACTGCTGGAGCTCTTCACCAAACCTAAGGGCACCTGCAGCCTCTCCACTCACTTCCCTGGCATCGCCTTCCCTCACTCAGATGTTGCCAAATGAATGGTGAGCTTAGATGGGTCCTGGTGGCCAAACTCCAAATAGAGGGGGAAGCATCCTGGCCCCTTGCCAGTGTTCTGTCCATGGTAATTTGGCAGGAAAGCACTAGCTGCATATCCTGCACATCTGTTTATGCCTCTGGCTTGTTATTTATTTTCTGTCTTTCATGAGAGCAACAGAGCCAGAGCACACCTCAACTCTTCCCAAGTTAGATTAACTGGGAAAGAAGGTTGGGACACTCAGTCACTACAATTGCTGATGTTCATTGAAGGGTATGCCTTCTTCAGCAGCTGCTGCCACTTTTCATAGAGACACAGAGGAGAGGAGCAAAGGGGTAGGGAGGGGGAGGGGAAGGGTAGGAAGAAGAGATAGATGAAGGGAGGGCTGTGGAGTTAGAGCCACAATCACACTGGGAGGACTTAAACCAGTGGGCCGACCCCTGTCTCCACTGGACAGTCAGCTAGTCTTTCAAATACAATTATCTCGACCTTCCTTCCTGCTAGACACCAGATTTCAGCATGTATGTGTTCTTGGATGGTGTGGGTGAGAGTCAGTCATGGTGATAAGGTCTTTAACGGAGGCTAGGTAGGATAAGATTTTTGAGGTGCTTAAATAATTCTTCTTGAGGGATTCCTGGGATGATGTACTTGGTGGTGAAGACCCAGCACCAGGTTCTGTCCCTGGGATTAAGAAGGAGAAGAAGTGAGAAGAGGAGAGAGGGAGAAATTAGATAAAGGAGAAAAGAAACAAAAGGAAATAGTGTCAAAGATTGGAGAAACATGTTTGGCAGGAAAGAAAAGGAATGGGTGGAGGGTCCTGGAATGTGAAGATCCTTGAAATGGCGACGGTGCTATCCTTGGTGCTGACCGACAAAGGGCCCAGAAATAACCCAGAGTCCTGGATAGGGCTCCAAACTCCCTGTGATTTCCTTTGAAGGAAACTGGATGATTTTGGAATAAAACAAAGAACTGGAGCCTCAGATGGTGAGAACTGAATCCACAGGTCTGACTTCTCCCGCTGTTAGCTCATCTCCCTTCTGACCTTCCCCAAAGCAACTTCCTGTCCAGTCTAGGGCCCTTGCAGGGGACAGATAGATGTGAGCTCGAGAACCCTTGGCAGGGCTCCGAGGGTGCAGGTACCTGCACCGGGGTTATACTTGGTCTCAGTGGGGGAAAGCGGGAGTGCCCTAGGGTGGGGAGTGCTTGCTTGGCCAAAATTATTTTTAAAACATATTATTTATTTATTTGTTTGTTTTTTTAGAGAAGAGAGACACAGAGATAGAGATAGAGAGAGAAAGAGAGAGAGAGAGAGAGTGAGAGAGAGAGAGAGAGAGAGAGAGAGAGAGAGAAGGGAGGGAGGGAGGGAGGAGCAGGAAGCATCAACTCCCATATGTGCCTTGACTGGGCAAACCCTGGGTTTTGAACCGGCAACCTCCAACATTCCAGGTTGGTGCTTTATCCACTGCACCACCACAGGTCAGGCTGCTTGGCTAAATTTAAAGCAAATAAACCCTGCCAAAAGTCTGGACAGACATATTGCTTCCACTTTCTCTCCTGCTCCTTTGCAAAACTTGAATACCAACTTCCTTTTTTCCCCCTTCTTCAAAATATTCTATGTAACGAGCTGTTCAGATGCAGGCCTTGCACAGATGGGGGTTTAATCAGCTAGAATCTAAGCACACGGCATTCCAGCCTAATCCAATTCCCATCAGTTCATTAGGGGAAATATTCATCACCCAGAGATTACAGCGGGGCCAAAACGCTGAATGGATTCTAAAGAGCTGTCAGTGGAGTAGTAACTGCACCAGCCGAGACAGGAGGCTAGATTGTGTGGAGGCTGCCTGGAAGCCCCTGGCCACGCTCTGAGACCCCTGCTCCTACTAGGTTATTTCATAGGTACTTTTATTTTTTTGAGAATCATGTTTACAGACCTTGGGGTCAGGCACTGAGGGGAAATATAGAAAGGAAATATAAACTGCCCTTGGGAGTCCCTGTTTAAAGGGGAGATACATGACCCACTACTTTAGAGAACCCTCGGTGTGATGGGGAAGACATGGTCCCCATCTTCTAGACTGCTCTCTGAAGAGTGCTAACTTGTAAGTGATCAGACACCTTTGTCCTAGAGTCTCTAGCAAGATGCAATAAATTGCCTCCTTATGAAGGCACAGGCTCCTAGCTGCATGAGCCCCTATCAGTTTCTACAGAAAATGAGAAGCAGAAGTTGGGAATAGACTGCAGGGTTCAGACTCCAGACCAAGGGACACCATTACTTTTCTCCTACCACAGGGACACTGGGCTAGGTGAAGCCAAGGAAAGGAGTCAAGGGATCTTTCCAGGCTGGCTTATTCAAAATAGATGAGACCCTCACTGATATCCAGTGACCTTTATCTCTTGGTATGGAGAGTCTTGAACATTTCCTTGTAGTCCCTGCTCACATCCCTATGGAAAGTTTGGAAAAATTGTTTATCACCTCTGGCTTTCCTGATGCCATCTTTCTCTTGTCCTCCCTGGTAGTGGCAGTGGGGGAAAGGCCTGTGCCCAGAAGGCACCTGGGGCTGCCATTCTCAGCCCCACATTTTCAGAGAGGAACCAGAAAGAGCATCCAGGCCCTGGGACAGAGGGCTGGGAGCTGAGGGAGGCGACAAGATCCAGATAAGAAAATAAAAAGTAGCTGAACCACAGTGATACTTGGGAGTTGTGAGGTGTGGGAATCCATAAATATCTTTCCACTTAGACACGGGTTGGACCTACCTGGGACTTGGGACCTGGAGCCATGTCCTGCTGCTGAATGGGAGGTGGTAACATAAATAGGGGCCTGGCTTCAAACCTTGTTTTCCCACCTGCTAGCTATGGATTTTTTGGTCAGCTACTGTTTGGTATCTGATTCCAGTTTCCTTATCTCTCAAAAGGGGTGTATCAGTCAGGCAGAGAACCCAGGACAGAGGTTTATCATAAGGAATTGACTTATGCAATTGTGGAGGTTGGCTAAGCAAGTCCCAGATCTGTAGGTCAGGCCCCCAGGAAGGGAAGGTCAAGACCAAGCTGGAGCGCACAGGCAGTGAGGAGGGGAAGACCTAGTGAAGGAGGAGCAAAGTACATGAGCTGCTGTTTGAGGTCTCCACCATCAGGAAGAGCTCGCCTGATGAGGCCACGCCCACAGAGGGTACTCTCCTCAGTTTAAAGTCAGCTGATTAGGGACTTTAATTACATCTTCAGAATCCCTTTCAGCAAGAGCTAGTGTTTGCTTGAATAACTGGGAGAAGGTGTTTTTGCTACAAAGGGGCTGATGGTTTCTCTTCCATTCTCATTGCTTCCATTAGTTGACACATCAAAAAAAAAAAATCACAGTGAAAATTATTTGTATGAAGACTAACTGTTCAGTACTCTTTAGGAAAGCTCCCACCAGCTAGGAACCTCTCAGTGTAAGTTAGCTGAGCCTATGTAAGAGGAATTTACACACCTGCTTGCTGAGACTCTGTTTCCCTTAGCAAAGGGTCCATCCTTAGTTGTTCTTGGTCAGAAGCAAGGGTGTCTCTGTGGGACTACTGGGGTTTGTGGAAACGGTACAGGGTGGGGGGAGATCTCAAGATCAATCAGTGTTCCAGGGGTGCCCTGCTCTGGCTGTTGGGGCCACCACAGCCAGAGCCACAGCAGCAGGTGACAGCAGTGGCCCTTAGTGACCAGTGGGACTTCAGCAGGTAATTACCCAGCAGACGCTGGGAACTGACAGGGTAATTATTAGCTTCTAATTGCAGGGCAGACCCAGGCTGAGATCCCCATCTCAAAAGCAGAGGGCATTACTATTTGCATAGCAATTAATTACTTTGGGAGCTACAGAATTTAATTACCCACTAGTTCACAGGAGCCAATAATTAAATTACTCTCAGAAACAGGGTATTTGTTTCCCAGTTAGGCTGAGCAGGTAGCTCCTACCTGAGGGAGTGAGCCTGGGTGGTGACCCCTGAACTACTGGCTGGCCCTCAGCCTGAGCGGGCATGGAGTGGCGGCCCAGGAAAGAGTGTCCTCACTGTGGTGCAGCCAGATATCCAACACTCAGAGAGGCGGATCCTGGAGGAGAACACGGACACAGCATACTCAGACCCAGGCTGGTGCTGGTCATGAGGCTGGTCATGGTGGCTGGTCTGGAGTTAGGCATATGCACCAACGTAGTGGGAAGAAGGATGAAGGGACCAAATAAGGCATTTGACTCAGTCATTTTTCCAGTTATTTGGCCTAATTTATGTCAAGATATAAAAATGTAGCTTTAGGCCCTGGCCAGTTGGCTCAGCGGTAGAACGTCGGCTAGCGTGCGGGGGACCCGGGTTCGATTCCCAGCCAGGGCACATAGGAGAAGCGCCCATTTGCTTCTCCACCCCCCCTTCCTCTCTTCTCATTTCCCTTCCCCCAGCCAAGGCTCCATTGGAGCAAAGACGGCCCGGGCGCTGGGGATGGCTCCTTGGCCTTTGCCCCAGGTGCTAGAGTGGCTCTGGTCACGGCAGAGCGACCCCCCGGAGGGGCAGAGCATCGCCCCCTGGTGGGCGTGCCGGGTGGATCCCGGTTGGGCGCATGCGAGAGTCTGTCTGACTGTCTCTCCCCATTTCCAGCTTCAGAAAAATACAAAAAAAATAAAAAAATAAAAAATAAATAAAAATAAAAATGTAGCTTTAGTGCTATATACTTTGGTCAACAAACTGATTCTGAGCCCATCCTGGAATCTCTTTTCATCCCTGATTCCTCTCAGGGACCTGGTTGGGGTTGTGGGGGGCAGAGGTAGGGGTGCTCAGGGCAGAGTGGGGTTGGGGAGGGACTGGGGAGTACTTGTTTTAAACCTCACTTGAGCCTGACCAGGCGATGGCACAGTGGATAGAGCGTTGGACTGGGACACGGAAGACCCAGGTTTGAGACTCTAAGGTCGCCAGCTTGAGCCCAGGGTCGCTGGCTTGAGCAAGGGGTCACTCGGCCTGCTGTAGGCCCCCCCCATCAAGGCACATATGAGAAAGCAATCAATGAACAACTAAGGAACCACAACGAAGGACTGATGTTTCTCATCTCTCTCTGTTCCTGTCTGTCTGTCCCTATCTCTTCCTCTCTCTGTCTCTCTCTGTCTCTGCCACAAGGAAAAAGAAAAACCTCACTTGATACTAGTACAAAAATTAAAAAATATAATTCTGACAGTTTAATGTTCCTGCACCAAAATGGCCATATCAAATGTTATATACTCCTAAGAGGTGTGAGCTCATAGAAGACATTGGGGCATCTGGAATCTTCCATATAGAAAATGGCCCCTTGGAGCAGAGCTGTGTTAGATCCAGACCTTAGATCTCCCTCTTAATAGGAAGAAAGATAGGTCTTGGGCCCTGGAGTAGAGGAGCTGAGAGGAGGGGTAAGCCACTGAGGGAGTGCCTGGGTCAGGGTGTCTAATGACTGGGACATTCCCCTCCCCACCCCCCAAACCCAAGAAAGCCTAGAGGTTGGGTAGTGCCTTCCCCCACCCTCCCTTACCCACCCCTCAGTCCACCCACCCCAATCTTCGTTCCATAGCTTTCCCTTGGGCCTGGTAGGTAGTTGGGGCACATGGCTTTTTTCTCCATTCTGTTAGGAGAATATGGGGTGAGGTGTTTGGCTCATCAGGGCAGACTGCTGTCTGTGATGGGTGCTCCAGGCCTCTGGGCTAGTGGACCTGGGGTCTCTGTACCCTGCCCCCCTCTGAGGAAGGATGGAAGGAATAAAGCCCACTTCCCTTACTCTTCACTCCCTTTCCTGGGAAGTGTCTTGGGCAGATCCAATGGGTCCTGTTTTTTCGATCCTATTAGCTTCCTTCCTCCCTTTCTCCCAAGGACATTATTGAGTCCCTGCTGTGTGCAAGTCCAGAGCCAGGCCACATCCATGCCTCAGTGCCTTTGGGTGAGTTCTCAGCTGGTATGTGTACCCAGACCCTGACCCCTTGGAATTCACTCCCAAAGCTCGATGTTGAGCGCCAGCCTCCATCCCTCCAGCCTGGCCTCAGGGCCTCCCCAGGTGGGATCCTCTAGGCGCTTCTAATAAAGTTCTCTCTGACTCTGTTCGGGGCACCCACCACCCGAGGAAAGGAGCAGCCGCGGCCCTCAGCCCAGGCTGCTGACAGCAGCAATCCATCTCCATCACAGTAATGGCGTCCCCATTAATCGGCCATAAACTAATAAAGCAAGCACTTTCCACCCTTCACCCCCCCCAACTTCATTAAGTCTTTAGTACATTAATATGTCTTACTTAGTGTCAGCTAAGCCTCCTTCTCCATTTGGGGTGGAGCATGGTGAGTGGGCACCCTGCCCGGTGGGGGGTGGACGTGACCCCTGCCGTGGCCTGGGCAGAGGGGCTGCTGGCGCCCTTCCCCCTCCTCCTCCACACACTGCCCCCTTGAGGGCCTGTGAGGTGGAGTGGGAAGCAGGAGCGGGAGGAACAGGAAACGGGGGGAACAAGAGGAGTGAGGAGAAAGGGGAGGAAAGGGATGCAGGAGACAGGATGGACTGAGGAAGACAGTGCGCTGGAGGAAGGAGGAGACGGGATGGGGGAGGAGCTGTACACTTCCAAATTAAATTTGTGATTCAGGCATCAGATGGGCCGACAGCCAGAGATTAATTCGACTGATCGAGTTATAAAGAGCGGGAGGCCTGGGTAATCAATCTTGCAGCTGTCAGTCCGACAGCAGGAGTATTAACCTGGCTAGACGGCACATACCGAGGACTTTTTCATTTCATTCACCCCAACCACGTCCCTAACCACCTCTGGCCCATCTCTCCAAATAATAATAATTGTGTCTGTTAACGATGACAGAGACAGGATGAGGGGACTGGCTTTTCTGCCAGGGTCTTCTCTTCCGGAGTTCCCACCCTTTCACTGCTCCGTTTGAGCACTCCCAGGAATGCAGAGCAAGTAACAGCACTTGCTAGGCCCTCTTTTAGGGGTGGGGAGATTGAGGTAGGGAAGATAGGGAGTCCAAAGACCTTCAGACAGGCCAGAGGGCTGGGGAGGTACTTTGAGATACAGGACAGTGTCCCAGATCCCTCTTGCCTTCTGGGAAAGGACTTACTCCCCAACCAGTTGGCTCAGCCTCTGACACTTTCAGCTCTGGCCAAGGAAGCTGGGATCCAGGGTGAGCTGACCCCTCCTCTGGCCTCTTCCCACCCTGGCTTTGAATATGAGCACGGGGTGGGTTGGGTGGGGGCCCCATCCCTGGCACAGGCCCTGGGCCGGGGCAGCTGCTCTTCCTGGCAAGCCGTCTCCTCTCCTCTCACTCTCCTGCCTGACACTGTCAGTCCGCACCTGGGGGCGAGGTGGGGGTCTCCCTGCAGAGACTTGTGAAAACACCATCCCTTGGGCAGGGAAGGGTGGGGGTGGGGGCAGTGCCTTGAAGTTGACACCTCTCAGCTCCAGCTAATTTTCACATCCTTCAAACTCTGGTATCTTTTTCTTCCCCTTGCTCCAGGGAAAGAAAGGGGGAAGAAGTAACTCTGTGTGTGTGTGTGTGTGTGTGTGTGTGTGTGTGTGTGTGTAGGGGGACCTGTAAGAAGATGTGATGGGGGCACCTTTAGGGCTTACTGGGAGTGAGCCAGGGCTGAATCAAGTCACTTGCCTGGGTGAGCTGTAGGTGGTGGAGGCCTTGGAGGGCTGAGCAATGAGACTTGAATTTGCTCCTCCTTTCTCAGTGAGGAACAGGCATAGGGTTAGTTAAGGGGACCATGGTCCCTATAATGCTCTAACAATGTTATCTATTGTTATTGTTATTATTATTACCAATCTAGGAACAACTCCATCCCTGCAGACAACACAACTCTCATTTATTGTGTTCTAAGTTCTCTTTATATACTTTTTTTTTCTTTCTTTCTTTCCTTTTTTTTTTTTTTTTGTATCTTTCTGAAGCTGGAAATGGGGAGAGACAGTCAGACAGACTCCTGCATGCGCCCGACCGGGATCCACCCGGCACGCCCACCAGGGGGCGACGCTCTGCCCCTCCAGGGCATCGCTCTGCCGAGACCAGAGCCACTCTAGCGCCTGGGGCAGAGGCCAAGGAGCCATCCCCAGCGCCCGGGCCATCTTTGCTCCAATGGAGCCTTGGCGGGAGGGGAAGAGAGAGACAGAGAGGAAGGGGGGGGTGGAGAAGCAAATGGGCGCTTCTCCTATGTGCCCTGGCCGGGAATCGAACCCGGGTCCCCTGCATGCCAGGCCGACGCTCTACCGCTGAGCCAACCGGACAGGGCCTCTCTTTATATACTTGCTAAGCAGTTTACATATGTTGCAATTTTAATGTTCACAAAAAGCCGTAGATAGTAGGTTCTATTTTGGCCCCATTTTACAGGTGAAAAACTAAGGTTCAGAGAGGTTGGGAGACTTGCTTAAGCTCACATTGCCAGGAAAGAGTACAGCCAATTCTCTATCCAGAGCCTTAGCACAGGCTAACTTTCCTCCAAGGTCCTCCAATTTTACTTGCCCTCCATCCTGACCCTATCCCCACCACGTTCTCTGTTGGCTGATCCTGGGTATCTCTAGCTGAGGTTACCTGGTTACCAGATCCCTTTGGGTGTGAGGGGTGGGAAGGTGGCGCTGTTTGTTCAGAAGGTGGGGTGGAGGGTTTGGTGTCAAAGCACACTCATCCAAGGCAAAGGGAAAAATAGGGGCCCCACCCGGGAATGTTCCACAGAGCCCTGCCCTGGCGTAACCCCAGGGAGTAGGACTTGCCCCCTCCTCAGGCTCCATAGCCTCTTGGGAAACAAGAGGGTGCTGACTTCCACACATCCCCCGCCCTACCCAGGGATGGAACAGCTGGAGGGCTGCCATGCTGGGTGTGTGTTGGGGGAGAAGGGGGTCCTAGCTTGGATGGGTCTAGAGAGAAAGCTCTCCCTCTCACCTCCTGACCCCAGCTGAGGCTGCACCCAGGGCGGGTTGGGAAGTGGACCTGGCTGGGGTGTCAGGAGTTGGAGGCTGGAGCCAGGCCAGGCCCTCTCCCAGGCTCCCTGGGACCCATTTCAAGTGGCTGCTTCCAGGCTGGGCCAGCCCAGGGGAGGGGGAGCGGGAACAGGGAGCCTGTTTCCAAGCAAAGGTTCAAGGGTCTCTCTTCCTGAGTCCCCGCCCCATTGCTCAGGGCAGCCATTGATTCTGCCCTGTCAGTCTCTAGTTTATTCCTTACTCCTGATTCAGGGCCAAGGCCCAGAGGAGGGACCTCAGTTCCTGGAGACTTTATGTGTCAACACATCCCATCTTAAGGCAGTTCTTGTGCTCGGAATAGATGTGAAGGGGGACCCCTTCAGCACAGACCCTCAGAGACCAGAATCTTAAGGTTCGATCACTGGGGCAGCTGAGTTTTGCCTGCTGTGGTTGCCCTCCCACACGCTTCGTCCCCTCCACCGGTCCTCTCATTCATTGATCCTGGGTCTGGAGACTCAGATTGGGCCCCTCAGGAGCTTGTTGGGGCTGTAGGGATGGGGGTGTTCTCTGGTCTCCAGTCCTTTCACTCCTATCAGAGTGGACATGGAATCAGACCCCTAAAGGACTATCTTATTGTGATCGCCACGATGGTCCCTCAAACCTTCTCTATGCCACTGGCCTCCATCTATAGGTACAGAAAATTATCCCTATGATCTCTGCTTATTCTGCCGTAGGATGGGGAAAGGTATGTTGCTGAGGAAGGAGAGAGATTTTCAAAGGCAAATCATTTAGAACATCTGTTTCAGAAACTGGCTGACTCTCTGTGTCTCAGTTTCTCCATCCATGAAGTGGGAAAAATATTGCCTGCTTTCTTGGGTTGTGATGATGCTTAAGTGAGACGGCAGAGGGGGCCCTGCACTGTGCCTATATATTTGCACTGTGCATCAAGGGTGCCGAATTAATATTTGAGACCATAATGGAAGCAGGGAGAAGCCTGGCATGTGGTGAAGGTGCAGGCCTCAGGGGAAACGCTCCCTTGCCCCCCTCTGTCTTTCTCTCCTCCCAACTCGCCCCCCTCATACTGTGAGAAGCCCGGACAGAGGCCCTCCAGCTGTGGACAGTTCCACTCTGAGGGGCTCTTGAACAAGCCTGGGAGAGCTTCTGCATGCTGGACCAGGTTGTGCTTGAGGGCTGTGTGTTTCCACATCCCTATTTCGAGAAAGGAGTATTTGGACATCAGCCAGGCCGTGTGTGTGTGTGTGTGTGTGTGTGTGTGTGTGTGTGTGTGTGTCTGTGCACATGTGAGTGTGTGTGCGTGTGTGTAGGCTCAATAGCTGGCATCAGAACTCTGGCTGTTAATCTCTGTCTTTGCACACCCAGCCCTGGTCCCAGGGTCTCCAGGCCGGAGCTGGCGGCCAATGGGCCTGAAGGAGCAGAATTGGCCCAGGAAGATGGATTTTCCTGTCCCCTCAGTCCCTATCTAGCAGGGGAGGGGGGAAGGTTGCTTCATTATGTTTAATGGGATTATTGGGGGGGGGACAGTAGTCATGGGGCATTAGCTGCTAATTGGGTCCATAATAAAGTTAATAAAGCTCTTATGGTCTTTGCCATTAAATGTAATTAAGGGGGTGCTCTGTGGAGGGGGGTGGGTGTTGACGGGGAATGGGTACTGAGCTCTCACTGGTAGAAGGAGCCAGAGCAGGAGCAGGTGATGGGGAAGCTGGCAGCCATGCCAAGGCCGGGAGCTGCACCAGCTTCTAGATCCCACCCCTGGCTAGGCTCGCCAGCAGGTCCTCTGGGGGATGGAGGGGGTGAATGGACAGAAATGGAAGGGGGCTCACTATGTACTGTATGAAGGGTCCAGGGGGAGATTACTAACCCCAGCCCAGAGAACACCTCTTGGAAATATGGCACTTCCAAGGAGAAATGGTATTGACAAGTTACAAGTTTTTGGGGCCTGACTCTGAGCTGTGTTTGCTGTGTGACCTTGGGGAAATTGCATAAGCTCTCTTGGCATCAGTTCCCTTCTGTAACATGAGGATAATAACAGTGTGGCCATCTTGGTTCCAGAAGCTAATGTGGTGGGAGGAAAGCTGTTGGGTGACTGCTGTGGTGCTGTTGTTTTTTTAAACTTTTTATTTATTTTGTAAGTATACAAAAAAAGCTTGAAGTCTTGTTGTATGTCCAGAGACATATAGAGTGAAACTCCCCATTTTTTCCCTTTTTTATGTAAATAGAGAAATATTTTTGTACTGTTTTGCAGTTTGCTTTTCCCTTTTATAGTTGCCTTTGTAGTGTTTCCATGCCAGTACATGTAGATCTATTTAATCTTTTTTTTTTTTTTGACAGAGACAGTGAGAGAGTCAAAGAAAGGGACAGACAGACAGGAAGGGAGAGAGATGAGAAGCATCAGTTCTTCATTGAGGCAACTTAGTTGTTCACTGATTGCTTTCTCATATGTGCCTTGATGGGGGGGATGGGCTATAGCAGACCAAGTGACCCCTCAAGCCAGTGACCTTTGGGCTCAAGCCAGTGATCATGGGGTCACGTCTCTGATCCCACGCTCAAGCCAGCAACCCTGCGCTCAAGCTGGTGAATCCATGCTCAAGCCAGATGAGTCTGCGCTCAAACCGGCGACCTTGGGGTCTCGAACCTGGGTCCTCCGCATCCCAGTCTGACACTCTATCCACTGCACCACCACCTGGTCAGGCAGATCTGTTGAATTCTTGTGTGACCACTCAGTATTCTTCAGCCTGAATACACCATCATTTACCTAAACAATTTACCTATTGCTGAGCATTTGTTTCCAGTAGATGACATTTAAACAATAGACCATCCTTGTGTAATCTTGGTGTACTTGGGTATTTCAAAAGGCTAGATTTCTGGAAATAGAATAGTTGGGCCGCAGGATATCTTTTACTTAGTTTGTATGTATAATAATTTTAGTTTTGGCAGGTAAAGTATGTACAAAGTGCAAAATAGTCCTAAAGAGTGTAACAGTAAAACTTAGTCTCCCTTCCGCTCCTGACCTCAGTTCCTCTTCCCATAGGCCTGCACCATTACTTCTTGAGGATTTGTCAAAGAAATATTTTCAGAGATATGAGAATGCTTGTTTGTATTCCCCCTCACCAGTGGTGATATTCTACACCGTTCTGTACTTTGCCTTTTATCTGCATCTTGCTATCCTTATACCTTAAAGATTATTCTCAATGAGACCGTGCAGATTATTCTGTTGAATGGCTGCATAGTATTCCATTGTGTGGCTATGGCTTCATCATTTAGCCAGTCGTCTGGGTGGGCACCTGGAATGTTTCTATTCTTTAGCTCTTACAATGCTGCAGTAATAGCCTTGGTACTCCTCTGAGCACAACTGCACGGCATGCATAGACAAATTCCTAGATGTGGAATTACTGGGTCAAATTATATCGTTTCACTGAAAAGTTTTTTTTTTTTTTGTATTTTTCTGAAGCTGGAAACGGGGAGAGACAGTCAGACAGACTCCCGCATGCGCCCGACCGGGATCCACCCAGCACACCCACCAGGGGCGATGCTCTGCCCACCAGGGGGCAATGCTCTGCCCCTCCGGGGCGTTGCTCTGCCGCGACCAGAGCCACTCTAGCACCTGGGGCAGAGGCCAAGGAGCCATCCCCAGTGCCCGGGCCATCTTTGCTCCAATGGAGCCTTGGCTGCAGGAGGGGAAGAGAGAGACAGAGAGGAAGGAGGTGGGGGATGAAGAAGCAAATGGGCGCTTCTCCTATGTGCCCTGGCCGGGAATTGAACCCGGGTTCCCCGCACGCCAGGCCAACGCTCTACCGCTGAGCCAACCGGCCAGGGCTCACTGAAAAGTTTTGATAGCTCTTGCCAGATGGCACATTGAGATGATCTACCCCAGTCCCACAGCGGGGTAGCTGCCGCTGCGGCCTCCCAGGCCCTTAGCTGCAGCTACATCAGTTGGACTGGCATGCTCATGGCTTCTTCTGGAAGCTCCTGGGTCCGAGAGTCCCAGGCAGAGTGCAGCTTTCTCTGGGAGAGCCCAGGCAGGAGAGGCAAGGTGCAAGCCCTCTGCTCTGTGCCTGAGAAAGCCACTGGGTAAACAAAGTTGTCAGCAGAGAGGAAGAGTTACATTCAGGGTCAGGGGTTAATGCGGATTGAGCTACCGGACACACTGCACAGAGCAAACAAAACAAGTAGAGGGGAGAGGGGCTGGCTGGGGGGGGGGGGCACCAGACAGCCTGGACTTGGCTCTTCCCTGGGCAGCTGCTGGCATGGGCATGGGTTCTGGGCTGCTAAGGACCTTGTAGTTGGCTGCTGGGCTCTGAGGCCACGGGGGCAGCTTTCCCCTTCCATAAAGGCCCCCAGCCCAGAGCCAGCAGGGTGGCCCTGCCCTGCTGCCTCCAGGGCCCCTCCACAGGGTAATCCCCCTGGAGCCCCGTCTGGGAGGCTTTGAGAGGTATTAGAGGTGAGCCAGGCGGGGGGCCCTGGAGCCAGGCACAGTTTTTAGAGCATTCCTGGGCATTAGGCGCCCTGTCCCAGCCCAGCCTTACCCTCGTTTCACTGAGCCCCAGGGCCTCCTCTGCCTCAGCCACTGCTGGCCTAATTATAGGTGTCTATGTCAGGGTCAGCAGTGGGGTTAATTTGGGGCTTGTCCTGGGGCGGCCAGGGCTCATTAATGGAGTCCCACGGAGTCCAGGGCATGAGCTAGACAAACAGGGGATGAGGGGCTGAAGAAGCCTGCTGTTGCGGAGTGATGGGTTAGACAGGCTGAGAGCAGGGCAGCTCTGAGGGTGTGTTCATGCACTCACCACACAGGCGCTTGTACAGAGACATGACAGGTGCTCCGACACACAGACACACACAGCTGCAGCCCAGACACCCACAGGAGACTCACGCAGGCAGACATGGAATTTCACAGCCACAAGGCTCACCAACAGATACACACAGCACACTGTAAGGTGTGCAAGTGGCGGGAGTTTGGGGGAGATGCATCAGAGCCTCCTTTTCCAGCCAGAAACTCTGGCCTGCCCCTGCCAGCCCCCTCTGGTGCCCCATCTACCCCTGCCCCACCAAGGGGGCGATGTTCCCTTCTCCTTTTCTCTCAGCACTGCCCTCCCCCCAGGACTGGAATTCTGAAGCTTTGGCCTGTGGATGGGATGACTTAGAGCAGGCTCCCAGCAGGCTGGGGGAGCTACCAACCCAGCTCCCAGAAGAATCCCTGCACCCACCCTGAGCCATCTAATAACCCTTAGGTCCTGAGGGGAGGCAGAGCCACGCTGTACAGAGGTCACTGAAGAGGAGAAGGAGGAGGAGGAGGAAGAAGCTAATAGAGCCAGGGCTTGGAGGGGCTGGGCAGGGGGAAATCGCTTAACCCCAAAGCCGCCACTAGTCTTTGGAACCCCCGGCACTGACGGGGGCCAGCTGGAGCCGGCTGAGGATGAGAGGCCCAAGTGTGGGAATCCAGGGAGGGCGCCTTCCGGGGTTTCCTAGGTCAGCTGGGAGGAGGGCACCAGAGCGTTCTTTCCCAGCCTGCCCCACTGTTGCCACCCCTGACTAGGATGTGGAGATAGGACCTAGCTCCCTGGCTTTTTTGCTGACAAGAAACTTTTTACAGCATTAACCAGTACCCCGCACCCTAGCTGGCTGGCAATGGTATTCCATTCCTCCTGTGGTGGTGGCAGCACGGGGGCGGAGGAGCGGGTTAGGAACCCAGCATTTGACTCTGGAAGAGTCAGAGTTTCCCAAGGATGCCTCCTCCCATCCGTGCCCCCTTCCCAGCACACTCCCTTTACTAGTATTTAGAGGCGACTTCAGAGGCACAGTGACTCCCATTACAGAAATAGCCACTACTCCATCCCACTAACTTAACCTTCTCATCAGTAACAGTGCCCACAGGGATAAGCTGCCACCTGTTGTCACCTTGGTCCTACACATTGACTGTTCCCTTCCTGGGCTCCCTGTCTCCCCCATGCCATCCCCAGGACCCCCCACATACTCCAGGCCCATAATTGAATAGAAAGGCCCAGAAGCCAGTGCAAGCAGCAGCATTAATCACCGGCAACCTGGCAGCCTCCTGCCATAGATCTTTCTCACACGTAAAACAGCTCATGTTAATCATTGCTGCTGATTTATTGTCTTCTCCACCTTGTACATAAATTATTCACCATTGTCTGCAAGTGAGGAATCCTGTAATGAGGGCTTCCGTTCTTCCATCTCTGAGGTGGATTGGTCAGACATCTGGGTCCCTGCTGGACTGTGGGTGTTTCCTGGCCCAGGCGTGGAACCCCAGTCAGGGGACTGAGGGAATGATAGGGAAAGGGACCCCATTCACGAGTATCTGTGTCACCCAGGAGCACATGCAAGAACTCCAGCTCCAGAAAACAAGACTTTGGCCTTGGAGACCTCTCTAGTCTGAACAGGAGAAATGAGAGAATAGGGGCTGTTGAGTGGCCCTGGGCTTCCTAAGGCTGGGGGGTTAGGGGTGGAGCAGAAGGAACCTTTACCGGAGGTTCCTGCCCAATACCTGAGAGCTTCCACAGCCAATCAAGCCCAGCTTTAGGGAGTTCCTCATCCCAGGAAGCAGGATGTGGGTGTGTCCACGGGGCTTGGAGACCTGCCTTGCCCTGTGCCTTGTCCTACACTGGGGTCTGTGCTGCTCTCTCTGGCCACGCCTCTGAGAAGGCCACAGCCTCGAGGTGGTGGCAGTAGTTGTGACAGTGTCCACCAGATGGCAGACCTAAAACCCAGCGCAGTAGCTCCAGGAGGCGAGAGGCAGCATTTGGGTGAGAAAGTGTCTTTGCAAAGGAGAGTGATGGGGACTGGGTGGAGAGGGGGATTCTTGCTGAGGGAAAGAGCCCTCAGCCTCAGTGGGACCAGAAGATAGGACCCATTTCCTACATCAAACTACACATGATGCCAGCCTCAAATGGGATGGTCTCAGGAGAGGAGCTGGGGTCCCAGGAAGTGCAGGTGGGCAGTGGGACGCCGGTGAGGGAGGATGCAGTCAGTCCCAGCTTCACTGGCCCTGGCCCCGGACCCACGCCCCTGAAATGCAGCTGGCTGAGGCTCTGTCTCCCAGGCTCAAGCCCATCACTTCCCAATCGCTGTCTCCTGGCTCAGAGACCCTCGGAAGCAGCCAAGACAGGAGCTGCTGATGTAATATGGTCAGTGGGGGTCGAGCAAAGCCCAGCTGTCAGCATCTGGAGCACTCACTGATCCTGCAACCTGACTGTTCAAATCTACAGGCCTGTGAGTTGCTTGGACCCACTTTACTCAAGGGCCTCTGTCTCCGCAGCAGTCCCGTTCCTCCCCTCCTCCACATAGCGCTGCCCAGAGACACAAATGGGGCCTAAGATTCAGGAGACTTGTGGCTTCAACACTGAGCTTGCCAGACATGCCCAGCCAGCCCCTTCTTCCAACCTCTCAGCTCCCACACACAACTTAAGGGTATGTTCTGATGCCATCTACTAAGGCTGCGCAGAGCACTGCATGGCATTGTCTTGCCACCTAGCCAAGGAGCTGCTTCCACCTTAGACACAGGACTCTGTCCCCTTAAATGCCTTGAGTCCCGAGGGTGGAGTTAGCAGGACCAGGCTCTGAAGGTCAGCCAAACCTCCTTTGGTCCCAGCTGCCTCAATTGGTGTCCTAGGAAAACAACGGCAGCGTCTGTCTCCTCGGCAGTTCTTGCCCGGGTGTCCTGACACCCTCCCCCCAGCTTTGTGCAGCTATTTGTTCCACTGAGATCCTGGAATGTCCTTCCTGGCTCCAGGACGTTTGTGACCACATGGGTACCCCCAGACCCAGGCAGGGCCCTATCTCCTGCTCTCAGGCTCCTTGGGGGCAAGGCCAAGACCTCCCCATCATTGAAGACTACTGTTTCTCCACGTAGGACATGGGCCTGAAGGCCTCCTGCACCACAGGCTGTAGAGATGAGGGCTAGGGAATGGAACTATCAGTAAGCTTCCAAAAGTCTGCAGAAGAGACTTCCTCAGAACCAAGGGAATGTCCTGTTGGACCCGAAGCTCCCTGAAGGCAGCTACAGACAAGGGTGGCTGGGTGGGAAGGCTTGCCTCTCTGGCATCAGGGTGCTGACTTCCTGCTGGCAGCTGCCCTGGAAGCAAGCACGCTGCTGGCCTCTTCTCTCTCCTTCCATCTGGTCTTCCTCCCTTCCCCGCCAGCCCTTCCACACCCAGCATGCCTGGCTTCCTGAGCCCGCTGTCTTCATGTCTGTCTTCACATTAGTTCCAGGGCTGCCCCAGGCCAGCTTGTTTATCCTTCAGGGGGTCCAAGTGGGTGTTTCAATCCCAATTATGCTCTGACCAGAGTCACCGCAGATACCAAAACAAACGTCCTGGTGTCAGAAGTGGGGGAGGCTCAGACAGGCTGGTGCCAGGGGTGCTGATAAAGGAGGATCCAACTGGGCCTGGAGGTGACGAGAACTGCTCCTTGTGATGGGGCCCTGGGGAGCAGGGGCTCGTGGGTAATTGGCCCCTTCAGCTAGGCCCAGGCCACAAAGAGAGCAGTCTTGGCCTCAGTGTCCCCTACCAACATCTCCTACTTTTCTGTGGTCTCATCTAACAGAGGGAGGCCTGGGGCTAAAAAGCCTCGTCTCTCCTCAGCTGCTGGCTAAGTGGGGCCTCACCTCCAAAAGATGCAGAGCTGGATTCCTCAACCCGGCCATTGAGACCTTTCCCCCCTCTCAGGCCTGGTGGGCTAGTACTAGAAGTGAAGTCAGGGGTTCCAGACTCCTCCCTGCTGGGCTCACCCCATGACTTGGATTGGGGTCCTGTGTCTCAGTCTCCCATATCAAGGTCAACTAGCAGAAAATGCTTTCCAGTCTGACTGTCCATGAGGCAGGAAAATTCTAACCCTCCAGACCTCCATGGGGTGCCTAAAGAATGCAAGGCTTCTCAGGGAGCTAGGTTGAATAGGATGTGGTGCCTGTTTGGGGCACCGGTGACAGCGATGAGGAAGGAAAATGGGGGCAGTGGTGATGGGTGGGCCCTGATTTCTATCTAAGGTTTCAGAGGGGCAGGAGGTCAGACATCTAGTGCTAGGCCCCCAGCTCCCTCAGAGGGCAGAATTGCCCTCTGAACCTAGGACCCAGCAGAGGCCATTCAGTACCCACTTCCAGCTGTGCCTGCCCCCCTCTGAGAGGAGCCTCCTCCTTCACTGCTGCCCTCTGTGGCTTCTCACCCCAGTACCTGCTTTACCCCCTCCCTTGCCCTTCTGCTCTGCCCTAGAGAGGCCACTGCAGCCCATCTGTCCACTGGCCCTGCAGTGAACCACACCTAGGAGCATTCTTTTTTTTTTTTTTTTTTTTTTTTTTTTTACAGAGGCAGAGATAGACAGGGACAGACAGACAGGAACAGAGAGAGATGAGAAGCATCAATCATCAGTTTCTCGTTGCGCGTTGCGACTTCTTAGTTGTTCATTGATTGCTTTCTCACATGTGCCTTGACCGTGGGTCTTCAGCAGACCGAGTAACCCCTTGCTGGAGCCAGCGACCTTGGGTCCAAGCTGGCGAGCTCTTTGCTCAAGCCAGATGAGCCCGCGCGTGACCTCGGAGTCTCGAACCTGGGTACTTCCGCATCCCAGTCCGACGCTCTATCCACTGCGCCACCGCCTGGTCAGGCGGAGCATTCTTAATAGTGATAACAATGAGGGTAACAAAACAGCCCCCATTTAATGAACACTTTTTTTTATAAATTTTTATTAATTTTAATGGGGTGACATCAATAAATCAGGGTACATATGTTCAAAGAAAACATCCAGGTTATCTTTTCTTTTATATTTTATTTATTATTAATTTTTAGAGAGAGAGGAGAGAGAGAGAGAGAAGGGGAGGGAGGAGCCGGAAGCATCAACTCCCATATGTGCCTTGACCGGGCAAGCCCAAGGTTTTGAACCGGCAACCTCAGTGTTCCAGGTCGACGCTTTATCCCACTGCGCCACCACAGGTCAGGCCCCAGGTTATCTTGTCATTCAATTATGTTGCATACCCATCACCCAAAGTCAGATTGTCCTCCATCACCTTTTATCTAGTTTTCTTTGTGCCCCTCCCCCTCCCCCTTCCCCTCTACCTCCCTCTCCCCCACCAACCACCACACTCTTGTCCCTGTCTCTTAGTCTCGTTTTTTATGTCCCACCTATGTATGGAATCATGCAGTTCTTGTTTTTTTCTGATTTACTTATTTCACTCTGTATAGTGTTATCAAGATCCAACCATTTTGCTGTAAATGATCCAATGTCATCATTTCTTATGGCTGAGTAGTATTCCATAGTGTATATGTGCCACATCTTCTTTATCCAGTCTTCTATTGAAGGGCTTTTTGGTTGTTTCTATGTCTTGGCCATTGTGAACAATGCTGCAATGAACATGGGGCTGCATGTGTTTTTACGTATCAATGTTTCTGAGTTTTGGGGGTATATACCCAGTAGAGGGATTGCTGGGTCATAAGGCAGTTCTATTTTCAGTTTTTTGAGGAACCACCATACTTTCTTCCATAATGGTTGTATTACTTTATATTCCCACCAACAGTGAATGAGGGTTCCTTTTTCTCTACAGCCTCTCCAACATTTGCTATTACCTGTCTTGTTGATAATAACTAATCTTATAGGTGTGAAGTGATATCTCATTGTAGTTTTGATTTGCATTTCTCTAATAACTAATGAAAATGAGCATCTTTTCATGTATCTGTTGGCCATTTGTATTTCTTCTTAGGAGAAGTGTCTGGTCATGTCCTCTTCCCATTTTTTTATTGGATTGTTTGTTTGTTGTTGAGTTTTATGAGTTCTTTGTATATTTTGGATATTAGGCCCTTATCTGAGCAGTTGTTTGAAAATATCATTTCCCATTTAGTTGGCTGGCTGTTTATTTTGTTGTCAGTTTTTCTTGCTGAGCAAAAACTTCTTAGTCTGATGTAGTCCCATTCATTTATCTTTGCCTTCACTTCTCTTGCTTTGGAGTCAAATTCGTAAAATGCTCTTTAAAACCAAGGTCCATGAGTTTAGTACCTATGTCTTCTTCTATGTACTTTATTGTTTCAGGTCTTATATTTAGGTCTTTGATCCATTTTGAATTAATTTTAGTACAAGGGGACAAACTGTAGTTGAATTTCATTCTTTTGCATGTGGCTTTCCAGTTTTCCCAGCACCATTTGTTGAAGAGGCTTTCTTTTCTCCATTGTGTGTTGTTGGCCCCTTTATCAAAAATTATTTGACCATATATATGTGGTTTTATTTCTGGACTTTCTATTCTGTTCCATTGGTCTGGATGTCTATTTTTCTGCCAATACCATGCTGTTTTGATTGTCGTGGCTCTATAATATAGTTGAAATCAGGTATTGTAATGCCCCCAGCTTCATTCTTTTTCCTTTGGATTGCTTTGGCTATTCGGGGTTTTTTATAGTTCCATATAAATCTGATGACTTTTTGTTCCATTTCTTTAAAAAATGTCACTGGAATTTTGATGGGAATTGCATTAAATTTGTATATTGCTTTGGGTAATATGGCCATTTTGATTATATTTATTCTTCTTATCCAAGAACAAGGAATATTTTTCCATCTCATTGTATCTTTTTCGATTTCCCTTAACAATGCTTTGTAGATTTTGTTATATAGGTCCTTTACATTCTTTGTTATGTTTATTCCTAGTTATTTTATATTTTTTGTTGCAATCATGAAGGGGATTATTTTTTTGAGTTGGGTTTCATTGTTGGCATATAGAAAGGCTATGGACTTTTGTATGTTAATTTTGTATCCTGTGACCTTACTGTATTGGTTTATTGTTTCTAGTAATCTTTTTGTGGAGTCTTTGGGGTTTTCGATGTATAGGATCATATCATCTGCAAAAAGTGATACCTTTACTTCTTCTTTTCCGATATGGATGCCTTTTATTTCTTTATCTTGTCTGATTGCTCTGGCTAGAACTTCTAGCCTTCTAGCACCATGTTAAATAAGAGTGGAGAGAGTGGACAACCTTGTCTTGTTCCTGACTTAAGGGTGGAAGTCCTCAGTTTTATTCATTTAATATGATGTTAGCTGATGGTTTATCATATATGGCCTTTATCATGTTGAGATATTTTCCTTCTATACCCATTTTGTTGAGTGTCTTAAACATAAAGTTGTGTTGTATTTTATCAAATGCCTTTTCTGCATCTATTGATAAGATCATGTGGTTTTTGTTCTTTGTTTTGTTGATATGGTGTATTATGTTAACCATTTTACATATATTGAACCATCCTTGAGATTCTGGGATGAATCCCACTTGATCATGATGTATTACATTTTTTTTTCCCCAAAGCTGGAAACGGGGAGGCAGTCAGACAGACTCCTGCATGCACCCGACCGGGATCCACCCAGCATGTCCACCAGGGGGCGATGCTCTGCCCATCTGGGGCGTCGCTCTGTTGCAACCAGAGCCATTCTAGTGCCTGAGGCAGAGGCCATGGAGCCATCCTCAGCACCCAGGCAAACTTTGCTCCAGTGGAGCCTTGGCTGCGGGAGGGGAAGAGAGAGACAGAGAGGAAGGAGAGGGGGAGGGGTAGAGAAGTAGATGGGTGCTTCTCCTGTGTGCCCTGGCCAGGAATCAAACCCAGGACTCCTGCACGCCAGGCCAACGCTCTACCATTGAGCCAACCGGCCAGGGCCTTAATATGTTGTTGTATTTGATTTGCTAGTATTTTGTTTAGCATTTTAGCATCTGTATTCATTAGAGATATTGGTCTGTAGTTGTTTTTTTTTGTGCCGTCCTTGCCAAGTTTCGGTATGAGGGTTATGTTGGCCTCATAAAATGTGTTTGGAAGTATTGCTTCTTCTTCAATTTTTTGGAAGACTGAGTAAAATAGAAACCAAGTCTTCTTTGAATGTTTGATAGAATTCACTAGTATAACCGTCTGGGCCTGGACTTTTATTTTTGGGGAGGTTTTTAATAGTTTTTTCTATTTCCTCCCTGCTGATTGGTCTGTTTAGGCTTTCTGCTTCTTCATGACTCAGTCTAGGAAGGTTGTATTGTTCTAGGAATTTATCCATTTCTTCTAGATTGTTGAATTTGGTGGCATATAGTTTTTCGTAGTATTCTACAATAATTCTTTGTATATCTATGATGTCTGTGGTGATTTCTGCTCTTTCATTTTGGATTTTGTGTATATGAGTCCTTTTTCTTTTTTCCTTAGTGAGTTTTGCCAAGGGTTTGCCAATTTTGTTGATCTTTTCAAAGAACCAGCTCCTTGTTTTATTAATTTTTTTCTATAGTTTTTCTGTTCTCTATCTCACTTATTTCTGCTCTGATTTTTATTATTTCCTTTCTTCGGCTGGTTTTGAGTTGTCTTTGTTCTTCTTTTTCTAGTTCCTTAAGGTGTGAAGTTAAGTGGTTTACTTGGGCTCTCTCTTGTTTGTTCATATAGGCCTGAAGTGATAGGAACTTCCCTCTTATTACTGCTTTTGCTGCATCCCAGAGATTCTGATATGTTGTATTATCATTTTCATTTGTCTGTATATATCTTTTGATCTCTGCACTTATTTCTTCTTTGACCCATTCATTTTTTAAAAGTATGTTGTTTAGTTTCTACATTTTTGTGGGTTTTCCCCTCTTTTTTTTTGCAGTTGAATTCTAGTTTCAAGGCTTTATGATCAGAAAATATGCTTGGTACAATTTCGATTTTTCTAAATTTGCTGGTGTTATTTTTGTGGCCCAACATATGGTCAATTCTTGAGAATGTTCCATATATACCAGAGAAAGATGTGTACTCTGTCACTTTGGGATGAAATGTCCTGTAGATGTCTATCATATCCAGGTGCTCTAGTGTTTCATTTAAGGCCAATATATCTTTATTGTTTTTCTGTTTGGATGAATGATCTAGAGCCGTCATTGGTGTATTGAGGTCTCCAAGTATGATTGTATTTTTGTCAGTTTTTGTTTTTAGGTCAATAAGTAGCTGTCTTATATATTTTGGTGCTCCTTGGTTTGGGGCATATATAATAAGAATTGTTATGTCTTCTTGATTCAGTGTCCCCTTAATCATTATGAAATGATCATTTTTGTCTCTGAGTACTTTTGCTGTCTTGTAGTCAGCATTATTAGATATGAGTATTGCTACACCTGCTTTTTTTTGGATGTTATTTGCTTGGAGTATTATTTTCCAGCCTTTCACTTTGAATTTGTTTTTATCCTTGTTGCTTAGATGTGTTTCTTGTAGGCAGCATACAGTTGGATTTTCTTTTTTAATCCATTCTGCTACTCTGTGTCTTTTTATTGGTGAGTTTAACCATTTACATTTAGTGTAATTATTGACACTTGTGGGTTCCCTATTGCCATTTTATAAGTTGCTTTCTGTTAGTTTTGTATCTTGTTTGATTCTTCTCTTTTGTTTTTCTATCATTTGTTTTTGTTTGGTTGTATTCCATACTTCTTTCCTTTGTTGCTACCTTTTTTAAGTCATATGCTTCTGTGGTGGTTTTTTCAAGGGTGGTTACCATTAAGTAATGAAAAGGGTACCTACCATGTTTATTGTAGTACACTATCTTATGTGTGCTTCTGCACTCCATTGTCCTTTGCTACTATTAATCTCCATCCTCTCCCCCTTTAAAAAAATTTTTTCTAAGAATGCTTTTTTTTTTTTTATTACAGAGACAGAGAGAGAGTCAGAGAGAGGGATAGATAGGGACAGACAGGAATGGAGAGAGATGAGAAGCATCAATCATTAGTTTTTCATTGCGACACCTTAGTTGTTCATTGATTGCTTTCTCATATATGCTTTGACCATGGGCCTTCAGCAGACCGAGTAACCCCTTGCTCGAACCAGTGACCTTGGGTTGAAGCTGGTGAGCTTTGCTCAAACCAGATGAGCCCGCACTCAAGCTGGAAACCTTGGGGTCTCAAACCTGGGTCCTTGGCACCCCAGTTTGACGCTCTATCCACTGCACCACTGCCTGGTCAGGCTCCCCCCTTTTTTTGTTTTTGTTGTCACAGTTTAAATTTGGTTTTATTATGTTCTTGGTGGAGCTTTTACTTGTGGTTTTGTTTTTTTTGTTCTTTGTATCTGGTTGGAAAACCCCCTTTAGTATTTCCTGGAGTAGGGGTTTTCTGGTGATAAATTCCCTCATCTTTTCTGTATCTGTGAATGTTTTTATTTCTCCTTCATATTTGAAGGATAGCTTTGATGGGTATAGTATTCTTGGCTGAAAGTTCCTCTCTTTCAGGACTTTAAATATTGGGGTCCACTCTCTTCTAGCTTGTAGAGTTTCTGTTGAGAAATCTGATGATAATCTAATAGGCCTTCCTTTATATGTTGTAGTCTTCTTTTCCCTGGCTGCTTTGAGAATTTTTTCTTTGTCGTTTGTTTGTGCCAATCTCATTATGATGTGCCTTGGAGTAGGTTTGTTGGGGTTAAGAAAACTCGGTGTTCTGTTTGCTTCTTGAATTTGAGGCTTTAGTTCTTTCCACAGGCTTGGGAAGTTCTTATCTATTATTTGTTTGAATATGTTCTCCATTCCATTTTCTCTCTCTTCTCCCTCTGATATACCTATTATTCTTATGTTAGTCTTTTTGATGGACAGTTCCTGTAGGGCTTTCTCATTTTTTTAAATTTTTGAGTCTCTCTCTTCTCTCTGTTATGCCTCAAGTTTCTTGTCTTCTATGTCACTAATCCTACCTTCTATCTGGCCTGTTCTATTAGCTAAGCTTGTTACCTCGTTTTTCAGTTCATGAATTGAGTTTTTCATCTCTGTTTGATTTGTTTTTATAGTTTCAATTTCCTTTGTAATATATCCTTTGTGTTTGTTGAGTTGTTTTCTGAGCTCTCTAAATTGCCTTTCTGTGTTTTCTTGTATATATCTGAGTATTTTTAGAATTTCTATTTTAAATTCTCTTTCATTTACCTTCAAGGTTTCCAATATATTGAATTTTTTCTCCATAGATTTTTTTCTCATCTAACTGTGCTACATCTCTGTCTTTTGTATCCATGATATTTTATTTCCTTTTTCGTAATGGCATCTGAGGGTGGTTTTGTTGATAGCACTTCATTTTCAGTGTTTGGGACTTCCAGACGCTCCAAGGATAAATTTTTCTGTCTCTGGTTGAAGAACTTGTTGAAATTTTGGGGAGATTTATTGGTAGCGCTCCTCACGGTGCCATTTCTCTGACGTCACTCCAATGAACATTTTGTGTGTGTGGTGCCAGGTACTTCTGCAATTTGACCTTTGTATTAGTCCTGCATGGCAGGTGGACACAGCAGCCCAGCTTTACAGGTGAGGAAGCAGAGACTCAGAAAGGGGAAGCTAATTGTCCAAATCACCCCACTGGGAGGGAGGACTGGGTTCAAACCCATCAGGCCTGACTTCTGAGCCCAGGGTTTTTGCACTTGGCTCAGGATTGCCTGGGGATGGTCTGGATGGCAGTGATTTTATTCTGATCTCTGTCCCGGCCTTTCTTACTTTGTCAATGCTCGCTGCTGCCCAAATGCAAGCAGCCTCTGCCCCTGAGCTGAAGCCACAATGTGGTATGTGGAGAAATGGGAGGTGGGCTGTAGAGGCCAGAACTCTGCTTCCCAGCCACTCCTCAGAGGCCCAAACTCATACCGCAAAAACACTTTCAGTGAGATCAAGGTCAAGATTAGACCCTTGGCCTCTGGGAAGGAGGAAGAACCACCAGGGGCTTATGAGAATTATGCCTGTTTAAGTGAGTATATGCTGGAGACTGAGAGGGTGTGTGTCTGTGGCTGTGTAGGTGTGTACCTCTGTATGCACCAGTATAAGTGTGAATGGGTGGGTCTTTGAAAGAGCAAGTGCAACTAAGCAAGTGTCCTAGTGTAACCGTGTGGTATATGGGTGCTCCCGAGTGTAAATGATTATGCTCAGGTGTGAGAACACAAACATGAGTGCATGAGAGGGAAAGCTAGTTACTGTCTTAGAGAAAAATTCCAGAAAATCCAGAGTTCAGTCTCTGTTCTGCTATTAACCAGCTACGTGACTTTGGACACATTACTTCTCTAGGTTTCCATACTTACAACGGGGAGAAAAGCCTCCCCAGGGTCATCATGAGGGTCAAATGAGATGGGAGAGCAGCAGAAGCTACCTCTCAGAGTTATAATGAGGAACAAATGAGGAAACGTGCAAGGCAGGATTCTGTCCATGGCAGAGGGCTGCCTGACGTGACTGTCAGCACCAGCCATCACTCAGTATTTGTCATAAATTGCTGGGACTAAATCCAGGGCTGTAGGTTCCGCCAGGACCTCCTGGGCCTGGACTTGTCTCTAAGACCACAAATTATAAGTCAAGCAAGAATACAGTCACCTTGCCACTCTTTGCTTCCCGTTAATCTTTTGTGATCTTTCTATGGCAGCTATGACTTGGGACATGTCAGTCTGGACAGCTCCCCAATTCTAACATTCCAGGGGTGGAATGAAAGGCAAACCCCTGTGACATTTGCCAAAGCAGAATTATTGCCACAGAGGGGCTCCTTTTTTCATTCAATGGATAAGACTCTTGGTGCCTCGTGTGTATGTTGTTTCATCGCTGCTGCCTTTACTAATTCATTCAATGTACCTCTATTAAAATTTATTTTAAATTTCAAAAGGTAAGCTATAAAAGCATTTTTGCTGTAAGAAATATAGATGAAGCACCCTTTCCAATTCCAGAATCTCCCCAGAGGTCACTGCCATGGTCAGTTTACTGGGTACCCTTCCTGATAATTTCCTCTACATTTATATACATGCATATATTATATATAAACAAATACACTGTTTAGGGTATATTTTTATCTCTGTTCACAAGTGTTATTTTATGCAATTTGCTTTTCTAAGTAAAATACGGCTTTGTTGTGAGGGAAGAACACAATGCAATATACAGATGATGTATTGTAGAATTGTGTACCTAAAACCTGTGTAAGTTTATTAACCAATGTCACCCCAATAAAGTCAATGAAAAAGTTTTTAAAAATATGACTTGGAAAAAGATATGGCTTAGAAATTCATCTGAATGAATGCATATAGCTCTGACTCATTATTTTTAATTGCTACATATTAAATATTTCATACCATGAGGTGCCATTGTTCATTTAGCCACCCCCCCCACCAGAGGACTGTTAGGTTGCTTCTAACTTTTCGTTATTTTGTAATGCTCAGTGAACACCCTGATATGTGGTTCTGTGGGCAGACATAAATATTTTCAATAGGATAATAAATGTCTAGAAACAGAGTTGCTAAGACAAAGATGGACATTATTAGTTTTAATAGAAACTGCCAAGGTACCTCCAGGAAGATTGGATCAATTTATATGCTTCCAATTGCTGATGAGATAACTAACTTGCCTTTTAAATTTTTATTTTTAAAATAATTTTTTTTATACAGTGACAGAGAGAGAGTCAGAGCGAGGGATAGACAGGGACAGACAGACAGGAACACAGAGAGATGAGAAGCATCAATCATTAGTTTTTCGTTGCAACACCTTAGTTGTTCATTGATTGCTTTCTCATATGTGCTTTGACCCGGGGGGCTGCAGCAGACCAAGTAACCCCTTGCTTGAGCCAGCAACCTTGGGTCCAAGCTGGTGAGCTTTTGCTCAAACCAGATAAGCCCACGCTCAAGCTGGCGACCTCAGATCTCGAACCTGGGTCCTCTGCATCCCAGTCCGATGCTCTATCCATTGCGCCACCACCCAGTCAGGCTAAAATAATTTTTTTAGGTGAGAGGAGGGGAGATAGTGAGGCAGACTACCACTTGTGCCCTGACCGAGATCCACCTCGCAACCCTGTGTGGGGAAGATGCTCCAGTACCAAACTATTTTTTTTTTTTTTTTTTTCTGAAGCTGGAAACAGGGAAAGACAGTCAGACTCCCACATGCGCCCGACCGGGATCCACCCGGCACGCCCACCAGGGGCGACGCTCTGCCCACCAGGGGGCGATGCTCTGCCCATCCTGGGCGTCGCCATGTTGAGACCAGAGCCACTCTAGCGCCTGGGGCAGAGGCCACAGAGCCATCCCCAGCGCCCGGGCCATCTTTGCTCCAATGGAGCCTTGGCTGCGGGAGGGGAAGAGAGAGACAGAGAGGAAGGAGGGGGGGGTGGGGAAGCAAATGGGCGCTTCTCCTGTGTGCCCTGGCTGGGAATTGAACCCGGATCCTCCGCACGCTAGGCCGACGCTCTACCGCTGAGCCAACCGGCCAGGGCAGTACCAAGCTATTTTTAGCACCTGAGGCTGACCTGCTCACTCAGACCAACCGAGCTATCCTCATGGCCTGGGGCTGATGCACGAACCAACTGAGCCACTGGCTGAGGGAAAGGAAGAGGGAGAGGAGAGGAAGAGGGTGAAAGAGAGAAACAGATAGTCACTTCTCTTGTGTGCCCTGACTGGGAATCGAACCTGGGATGTGCATACCCTGGGCCAATGCTCTGTCCACTGAGCCACCAGCCAGAGCCTTTTTTTTATTTTTTAATTACAGTTGACATACACTTTTGTATTATCTTCAGATAAACAACATAGAGATTAGACATTTACATAACTTGTGAGGTTATCACCCCAATAAATCTAGTACCCATCTGACACGGTATAATTTTTACAACATTCTTGACTATATTACCCAAGCTATACTTCACATTTTTAAAAAAAAATTTTTTTAAATTCATTTTTAGAGAGGAGAGAGAGAGGGAGAGAGAGAGAGATAGAGAGGAGAAGAGAAAGAGACAGAGAGAGAGAAGGGGGGAGGAGCTGGAAGCATCAACTCCCATATGTGCATTGACCAGGCAAGCCCAGGGTTTCGAACCGGCGACCTCAGCATTTCCAGGTCGACGCTTTATCCACTGCGCCACCACAGGTCAGGCTTTACTTCACATTTTTATAACTGCCAATTTGTACTTTTTTTTCTTTTTTTAAATTTTTATGTATTCATTTTAGAGAGGAGAGGGAGAGACAGAGAGAGAGAAGGGGGGGAGGAGCTGGAAGCATCAACTCCCATTTGTGCCTTGACCAGGCAAACCCAGGGTTTTGAACCAGCGACCTCAGCATTTCCAGGTTGACGCTTTATCCACTGCGCCACCACAGGTCAAGCCCAATTTGTACTTTTTAATCCCTTTACCTTTTCACTCAATTTGTTCTCTGTATCTATGAGTTTGAACAAACCACTTTTCATACATTCCAACATTAGGCACTAGCAATCTTTTTTTTTTTTTTTTTTTTAAAGAAAGGTTTTTATTTTTTTTTAAATTTTTTATTTATTTATTTTTATTTATTCATTTTAGAGAGGAGAGGGAGAGACAGACAGAGAGAGATAGACAGAGAGAGAGACAGAGAGAGAGAAGGGGGGAGGAGCTGGAAGCATCAACTCCCATATGTGCCTTGACCAGGCAAGCCCAGGGTTTTGAACCAGCGACCTCAGCATTTCCAGGTCGACGCTTTATCCACTGCGCCACCACAGGTCAGGCCACTAGCAATCTTTTTAATTTAACTATTTCTATTTATATAAATTGCCTGTTCACATACTTTGCCCATGTTTCTAATGGGGTTTTAACATTCTTTTTCTTATTGGTATGTTAGAATTATTTATTCTGGATGTTAATATTCATTATGCTTTAGTTGCTTATCTTTCTATCATTTTCAATCTTATCAGCTATAAATTTTCTTATTAGATATAAGTTTAATAGAAACTGCCAATGTAAGGTACCTTGGCAGTTATTTCTTATCAGATATAATTGATAAATTATTTCTTATCAGATATAAAATTTCAAATTTATATCTAGTATACTTAACAATATTTTCCTTAATGGATTTTATAGTTTGGGTCTTTTTCTTTCTTTCTTTCTTTTTTTTTTTTTTTTTTTTTTGTATTTTTCTGAAGTTGGAAACAGGGAGGCAGTCATACAGACTCCCGCATGTGCCTGACCGGGATCCACCCGGCATGCCCCCCAGGGGGCGATGCTCTGCCCATCTAGGGCATTGTCTGTTGAAACCAGAGCCATTCTAGCGCCTGAGGCAGAGGCCATGGAGCCATCCTCAGCACCCGGGCCAACTTTGCTCCAATGGAGCCTTGGCTGTGGGAGGGGAAGAAAGAGACAGAGAGGAAGGAGAGGGGGAGGGGTGGAGAAGCAGATGGGCACTTCTCCTGTGTGCCCTGGCCGGGAATTGAACCCGGGACTCCTGCACGCCAGGCCGATGCTCTACCACTGAGCTAACCTGCCAGGGCCCAGTTTGAGTCTTATTTTAAGCAGCCTTTCTAATCCAGAATTATTTAATTTTAAGTTGTCTTATAACATTTTGAGTCAGGTATTCATTTTATTTGTGCACAATAGAAATAGTCTTTTTGTAAAGCAGTTTGGAGACCTCCCCTACTGTCACTATCCAGACTATGAATCTGATTTTCTAATACCAACGCATGCCTTAGTGTTTTCACAATTTGGAAGAGAGACACTTGTAAGCAATAGCAAATATATGGTGTGGTGAAGAAAGGCCGGGGAGGAGGTGACTGTGACATGAGGGGCTCCCTCACAGGGCTCAGCTGAGTGATAATAACTACGGGGTGCTGGCCTTGGCTCCCCCTTTTGCACCCCTTAGTATGGAAAAGGTTCCAGGCAAAGAGAACAGCAGGTGATTCCCAGAGGAGCGGGAAAGGTGCAGCTCTGTGAGCACCTGGTGTACAGCACGTGTCACCACGTGAATGGTCTGTTTCTTTAGCACTGCCCCCACTAAAATGTCAGCTCCTGGAGGGCAGGGACTGTGTCCTCTTCAGTTTTCTCCATCCCCCACTCCTAACACGAGCTGGCACCCTTGGGTGGATGCATGTGCCCACATATCTGTGTGCGAGAGGCATGTGCAAGGGGCACATCCTTGGATGAGCACATGCACCCCTCCCCGCCATGTGCGTAGATGCATGTTGAATGCACGATGGGCAGTGTGTGTCCTCGTGTCACAGGCCGTGTAGGTGTGTGAGTGCAGGCTGGCGTACCTCTGTTTGTGGGCACAGGAACACGTGTGCTTTCCTCCCCTCCCCCGCCAGTTATTTCACCCTCTACTTCTCTGGTCGTGGAGATTTTTCTCCTCACAAGTGGGGACAGTACTAATGGGGACAAAGCCAAGACATAGCAAATCTTATAGTTTCTCCCAGGAAAGCTTCTTGCTTTCCCCCTCCTCCTCCCTCTCTTCTTTGCTCTCTTCTCCTCGCCTCTTCCAATTTCTCAACCCTCCCCATCCAGGAGGAAGCTCATCTGAGCTCAGCCTTTGCTGACATGGCCATTTGGGCCCATTAGCTGCCTCCTAATGAGTGACTGCCTCCTCGGCCCCTTTTCTCACCCCAATTGGGATGGTGGGATCAATTAGCTGCTGTACACACATACACGCACACACACACGCATACACACACGTACCTATACATGTCTCCATGCCCCCAGGTACATATGTACACATCACATAAACACACAACAAACACATGCATGCTTTCTTCTTGACCAACAATATCCTTTTTTTTTTTAATTGTTCTCTGTTGCCTATTTTTTTGTCTTTATTTTTTCTATATTTTTAATCTTTTATTTTTATTGAATCCAGAGAGAAGAAGGGAGGTAAGGGGCAGACAGAAGCATCAGTCTGTTTCTGTATGTGCCCTGGCCAAGGACCGAACCAGCCACCTCTGCATTGCAGGACAATGCTCCAGCCAAACGAGCCATCCAGCCAGGGCCCAACAATATCCTTTTAAGGGCCCCTACTTTCCACTGTGTTCCCCAGGCCCTTAGAGAGAGAACCTGCTTAATTCAACAAGGAGACCACCCACTGCCAAGCCCACTCACCCTGGCTCATTTCCGGGTTCCCATGATTCTAAATTGACTCCAACTCTCGTATTTTATAGATGGGCAAACTGAGGCTCAGAATGGGGTAGTGACTTGTCCAAGGCCCATCAGTCAGTTAGAAGCCAAGCTGGGGTTGATCTCGTGTCCTCAAACTCTCAGTCCAACACTGTTGCTTTCAATGAATAGAAATGGGGTTCTGACAAAGGCCTGCTCTGTACTCCACAGAGCTGTGGGATTCGCGAGGAGTAAGTTCACTGTAAGGTGTATGGACAGGATCCTGATCCTCGAAGTGAGAAGGACCTACGGAAGCTCTGCGTATGCAAAGGGGGGAGAGGGTGAGCCCTCAGGGAGGCCTGCCTTGCCCCCCAGAATGAACTCAGCTCAGAAGCTGTGGAGACATGGGTCCAACCTCAGCGCCCCCTCTGGCTCTCACAAGTGTCCCCTGGGCTTCTCTCCTTCCACTGCGTACTTACCTCAGGGATCCCTCATTCAGCTCTCTCTTGTTCAGATAAGAAGGGGGCACCTCACTGAGGATTCTGTTCCAAAGAACGTCCCCTGAGGACTGAGAAAGGGTGGATCCCAGCCTGGACCTGCCCCTGGCCCATTCTCTGGATTTCATATAAAGATAGGAAAAGTGAGAACTTGGTTGCAGTCCTGAGACACGGGGACCCGACTGGGATAGCCCAGGCCGCCTGGGTCAGAATGCCCTGGCACCACTGTGCCAAGCCACTTGGGGAAGCCTCAGCAGCTGGGATTATGGATGAGCCTTGGCAATTCACATCTCCTGTGGTCCCAACCCTGCAGGCTTTGTATGAAAGAGGAGTTGAGGACAGGTCTGGGGGGTTCTTCCGAAAGCTCCACACACACCCTCTCCCAGAATCCAGGGATGAAAAGTGGGAGTTCTTACCTAGAGAGACTTCTTCTCCCTGGGAGCCACAGACGCTCAGCCTTCCTGGTCTCGGTCCTCCAAGAGGTACCGTGAAAACGGAAGCCTGTTTGTCTGCTGCTCTCCATAACCTCAAGGCCTTAGTGCAACCTGGTATGAACTTAAGAGGGGCATACTGGGACCTACCCCCTGGCTGATGTGGACCCTGACATGGTCTCAGTCGAGTTCCTGGACCCTCTCCCTGCCCTTTTCCTCAGCAGGGCTCAGCCCAGCAAGTTCTCCTTTAGGTTGAATTGCCAGAGGGGATGTCCTTTTGCAGCACAGCCACTCGCCCGGTCCTAAAAGCATGGAGCAGCAGAGTCTTGGACTGCTCATGGGGCTGATGGAGCCTCTCACCTCAGTCGGGCCTCCAAGTGCCAACGGAGGTTGGAGGAGACTGTGGACCCTGGAGCAGAGGGAGTGGAGGACACAGGCTGCAGGCTGGGAAGATTTGGATTGGTAACTAACTGAGCTTCCCCACTTAATACCTGAGTAACCTTGGAGAGCTACTCCACTTTTAAGGGCTTTTTCATCTGCAAAAGGAGAAGAAGCAGAGCTTATTCACAAGGACTTTGCTGTGAGGATTTGATGCCACCTATAATCTCTAATATCATTTGCTGGTGTGCCCTGGCGACTTCCGGAGAGCACACAGAGAAACTGCTAAGGGTGGTTACCTCTGGAAACAGGAGTAGCAGGAGGAAGGAGGGAACTTTAACTTTTCACTTTATTCTCTTTTGCACTGTTTTAATTTTACTACTAAGCATATTTTACTTTTATTTAAAGAAAGGAAGGAAAGAAAAGGCAAACCACTTCCAGCCGAATAGCTGAGCTTCAGTTGAGTCGGTGAACGGCAGTTTCAACTGTTGTCTGTTAACAGGTAGCAATCTCTCCTTCTGTGGGCACCGTGTCTGGACGTGAAAGTGATTTGTAAATAAATTGCTGTATAAATGTTAGGTATGATTAGCATCTGGGTAATGATATATTTCTATGCACAATTATGTATGTGAGATGGTTTGTCTTAAGTATGAATATATATATATCCTTAAGGGTAATTATGCATACTGGTATATTATAGGTGGCGGTTAAGAGCACAGGCTCAGTAGCCATGTTTCCTAATTTTGAATCCTGAACCCACTATCTACCGGAGATAAGATCTTGACAAAGTTACTTAATCTTTCTATGCCTCAGTCTTCCAATCTTTAAAATGGGGATAAGGAATATACCTTGTCCGTAGGATTGCTGTGAACGTTAAATGAGCTAAGTTATGTAAAACTCTTAGAACAGCCCCTGGCACATAGTAAGTGTTCAATAAATGTTTTTTATTTTGTGTATCTGTATATACATGTTAGTGTTTCTCATCCCCTTAAAAGAAGGAACGTTGTCCCAACCTATCTGCCATTGAGGAGGAGGAAGTGGCAGAGTGGGGTGGTTCCATCTGTCCTTTTGGGGTGCTTATAGACACTTACTGTGGAGACCTAGGGAGCTTGAGGAGACTGGGGTGGCTCTTTTTCAGGAACCCAGAGCCAGAGCCCCATCCTCAAAGGGACAGCTGGGAGAAGAGGGGCACTCATCTCTAGCTCTCAGCCCTTTCATGCTTCCAGAACACTCCTGGAGGTGGCTTGCCCCAGTTGCCCCTTGAGTCACTCAGATAAAACGTCATCTGAACCAGGAAGGAAGACTGACCCCTGAGAGTGGAGGTCAGGAGAAGGAGGTCACTCTCCAGTGCAAGTTGGCAGGAAGGAGAGACCAGGGGCAGTGGGGGAGGGGCTGCTCCAAGCTGAGGTCAGAGGGAAGGGGGGGGCAGCTTCTGGCAGTGGCTTGTCCCAACCCCTTCTGAAGGGGTTAGCTTGCCCTCCTACCTACCCAACTCCCAGCTCCGGCCACCTCTCCTGGTTCTGATGGGATGGCTGCTCCCCTGAAGAGGGGCAATGGAGGCACCTCCCGGAGATGCTGGGCCACCAGGCGGGTTGAACAGGTTTGTTAGGGGTGGGAGGGGTATTGACTTGGGGGTGGGACCTGGGCCTGGGTTGGATCTGACAGAGCCTGTTTACTCAAATGCCAAGGCCTGGCACCAGCCCGGGAGGAGAGTGAAGTAGCTGGCTTAGAGAAAGATGGGGGCACTGAGCCAGGCTGACTCCTTTCCCTTGAAGGCATAGCTCCCTGCTCAGTATAGACCCCATGTCCTGGAGACCTGGAGAGATCGGAGGTTCTGAACCTCAAATTGGGACACGTGTTAGGCAAATGTTTTGTGGAAATCACAGGGTTGAATAATTTGAAATGGGATAAACTGACTCTACCTCCTCCATGGAGCAGGAGCAGTCATAAAGTCACAGCCAGGAGCTCATATGCACATCCAGTTGTGCAGGCATCAGCACACGCACAGTCACGCACATCACCGGCAGGCATGCGCACACCATCATGTCCACGCAGATATACACAGGCAGACAATCACAGGCACAGTGCTGGAACCCAGAGTGCTTTCTGTCACTTTATAAATCAAGAAACCAGATTCTAGGAACTTAAATAGTGAGGCCATGGTCCACCTTTGGGGGGTCTCCAAAAAGAGACCCTTTTTCTTCTAAATAGCCATCCTCAACGAATGCCCTCTAGCCACTCCCTCCCTCCTCTGTGTGTGTCAGCCCTCTGTAGAGTGGCAGGCTTCCCAGCATTGCCAGATTGGTGTGCACACCTGAAGTCTGACCCACTCCAGAACTTTTGCTGGGGGATTCCTGGAGGCTGGGATCAAGACTTCACCCACCTGAGCTCTACCCCCAGGGACACTGCCTTAGCAGGGGTCACTGATTTCCAAGAGGAGGCCGAAAATGGTGAGAGAAAGTTGGGGAGAAGAGCCGTGGGGCTAGCAGAAGCTTGGAGGTGAGCATGATGCAAGCAAGCATTTCACCTGACTGGGCCCCTCAGATTCATCTTCCTCTTACACACTCAGAAACCTGCACATTTAGATGGCTTGAGGAGGGAAAAGAGGAAGAAAGTCCAGGGCCAGATGAAGGTGAGCATGGTGAGCAAATGTGAGGAACGTGGGGGAAGGTATCAGGAGAGTCTTCATGTTCCACATTTTAGAATAAATGTTAATTGAATTGTAACATAAATCCAGATAATACATAAATTATATGTACTTTAAGGTTTTTTATTATATGAGCATATTGCACAATGAATTCCCACAAAGTAGACATACCCAAGTCAACAGCATCCTGATTGAGAAGTAGAATAATATTGGTACTCAGGAATCCCTTACCCCCTTTTCTTTTTTTTCCTTTTTTTCTTTTTTTTTCTGAAGCTGGAAACGGGGAGAGACAGTCAGACAGACTCCCGCATGCGCCCGACAGGGATCCACCCGGCACGCCCACCAGGGGCTATGCTCTGCCCACCAGGGGGCGATGCTCTGCCCCTCTGGGGTGTCGCTCTGCCGAGACCAGAGCCACTCTAGCGCCTGGAGCAGAGGCCAAGGAGCCATCCCCAGCGCCCGGGCCATCTTTGCTCCAATGGAACATTGGCTGCGGGAGGGGAAGAGAGAGACAGAGAGGAAGGAGGGGGGTGGAGAAGTAAATGGGCGCTTCTCCTGTGTGCCCTGGCCGGGAATCGAACCCGGGTCCCCGCACACCAGGCCGACGCTCTACTGCTGAGCCAACCGGCCAGGGCCCCTTACCCCCTTTTCAGTCACAACCCTAGCCTGACTTCTTACGCCATAGATTAATTTTTCCTGTTTTTATATTTTATATCATTAAAATCACAGAGTATGTTAATTTCTGGGTCTGGCTCTGTCTCTTCACATTATAGTTCTGAGATCAATCCGTGTGTTGTGCAAACACATTTTCAAACAATATTCATACTGTCGATGTACACCAACAAGAGCTCACACAGGGCAGACGCATGTGTATCTGGTTCTGTCACAAGTCTGTACACTTAACTTGCTCACACAATCACAAACACGTGCCTAGGTTCTCGTGCACATATGCACATTCTCGCACAAACACGGGACTATTGTGCACACATATATGTATAGGTAAATACAGCCCAAACTCACGCTTATACATATTCATGCAGGTTCTCACACACACACATTCTCAAGACAGATACAATAAATGTGCCTGTTTCAAACTCAAATGCACACTTTTATACCATGCACCCTCAGCCTCAAATGCTGGTGCCTATGTCACACACACACAAAAACACACACGCCCACTCTCACACACAGGTCAACCTCGCTCAGTCTCTCAGGCCCAGGCCCTAAGCAGACAGAGGAATGTGATCGAATCCACAGCTGAAAACTGTCCTAAGAGCAAAGCTGTACTTTGTTGAGAAACCAGAGCCTTTATTTGGAGGGCAACAAGTGTCTGTGTCTGAAGGCTAGGGGCGGGGGGGGGGGGGTGTCTCCCAGGGCACTTGTGGCCACTGGGCTGTTTCCATTATAAGAAATGATGAAAGGGTTGGCGCAGTGAGAGCAGGACTGTGAGTAAATAAAGCCGCCACCTTTGACCTGGGAGGCCAGGGTGAATCCCAGAATGAATGTTCTCTGGGGAGGGGGATGCGTAGGCCCAGCCCAAGCTCTCCAGCTCAAGTCTGGACTCAAGGCCAGACTCCCAAGGGGGGTTTGAGAACATGTATGATGTTAGAGGACATGTAAAGAAAGGAGGGAGCCTGACCTGTGGTGGCGCAGTGGATAAAGCATCGACCTGGAAATGCTGAGGTCGCCGGTTCGAAACCCTGGGCTTGCCTGGTCAAGGCACATATGGGAGTTGATGCTTCCAGCTCCTCCCACCACCCCCCCCTCTCTCCCTCTCTCTCTCCCCCTCTCCTCTCTAAAAATGAATAAATAAAATAAAAATTAAAAAAAAAGAGAGAGAAGTGAGAAGATTAGGGATAAGGAAGGAGGTTGGCGACACTGGGGAGAGGGTGGGGGTCATGGGGGAAATGTGGGGATAGGGGGAAGAACTCGGACTTCTGGCTTTCTCTCCCTCCACTTCTCTCTCTTTCTCATTCTCTCGGCACCTCTCCAGGTTTCATCTGCTCCTAGTCCCTGAAACAAACATACATCCCCCTTCTCATGTTTAAGGCTTGGTTTGCTTGTTTTTCTAATCACCAGGAACTACAGGCAAACAGGGGTTAGCAAAAATAACAAACACAGGCAAAGTACAAAGTCACCAGGAATTCCAGAAAGATTGAGAAGTGGTTGGTTTAGGCTTTGACAGAAATAAGAGTGTTGCTGGCTGGCCTGCCCCCCACCCCATGGGTCCCTCCTGTACCCCTTTCCCAGGACACCTGCCCAGCTTAGTATTCGGCAGGCACAGTCTTTGGCTCAGAGCAAAGCTCAACATAGTTTGCTGCATAGATAAATAAATGAATAACTGGCTTGATGAATGAAAGGTTTCTTTTTTTTTTTCTTTTTTTCTTTTTCTTTTTTCTGAAGCTGGAAACGAGGAGGCAGTCAGACAGACTCCCACATGCGCCCGGCCGGGATCCACCCGGCATGCCCACCAGGGGGCGATGCTTTGCCCCTCTGGGGCGTCGCTCTGTTGCATCCAGAGCCATTCTAGACCTGAGGCAGAGGCCACAGAGCCATCACCAGCGCCCGGGCCATCTTTGCTCCAAGGGAGCCTTGGCTGAGGGAGGGGAAGAGAGAGACAGAGAGGAAGGAGAGGGGGAGGGGTGGGAGAAGCAAATGGGCGCCTCTCCTGTGTGCCCTGGCCAGGAATCGAACCCGGGACTCCTGCACGCCAGGCCGACGCTCTACCGCTGAGCCAACCGGCCAGGGAATGAAAAGTTTCTTGGTAATCAACTTCAACTCTCTTTGGGTCAAAACTCTTTGAACTCGCATGTGGGGCTGCCCTCACTGTTGGGTCAGAAAGAGCCCCCAGCTCTTTCCAGGCCTCCTCCTTCTCTTCTCTTTGCAGCCCGGCTGGGCCCCTCTCTCCCCAGGGCTGGCATTCACTTGGTTCTGTAGTCACTATGGCTCTTAAAGGTTCACCTGGTCCCGTCCCCAGGGGAAGAAAGTGCTTTGCAACTCAGTTCTCAAAAAGCCATGCCCTGTGTGTCCCTCCATCCTGCATGGACTCAGTGGTCACTCCCTTTGCTCTTCCTGAGGGCCACGGAATGTCCATTAAGTAGGTTTTTAAAAGTCGTACCTTGGCTAATTATGAGAGTGATAATAACAATAAAATATAGCAATAAGCACAAAAGTTTTCATCAAAAGATAAGGACACCTCCAGCTTTGTATGTGAGAGACAGATAGGGAAGATGACAGGAAACAGACCACTTACTACACTGCCTACCCCTGCTGCCCCATCTGCGCCTGACTTAACAAGAAGACTAGAGAAAGACAGCTCAAGAAAAATATCCCTGTTTTCCTGGAAGCCTGGAGCCTGGTGGCTGGAGCTGCAGTCTTGAACTGGAGGGCAAAATCGCTGGAGGAAGCTGAGTACAAGAACGCACCCAGCAGGCCAGAGCATGCGTGCTTATGTGTGTGCTTGCGTGCGTGCATGCGTGCGTATGGGCCAGTCCTTTTCCCAGGGAGGCATAGCATAGCTGTAGTCAGGTGCCGAGAACCAGGTCCCTTTATCCCCCCAGACACAAGGCCTGTTTTCTCAAAGTCCTGATGGAGATGTGGCTTGGTCTTCTTTCCCCAGGGGGAAAGGGAAGGAAGGCTGAACCCCCACGAGGGAGCAGGAGGCTGAGGCAGTTGAGCCCTGTGTGTCAGCACTGGCTTCTTGATCTACACCAAAGACTCTTGGTCAAGTCTTTCTTGCCTTAGCAACTGAGATGAGGGAGAAAGCCTGGTGGGCTCCACTTCAAACCCTGAAAACATAGGTATCATGAAAATCAAACACTGATTTTTCACTTTCTCCTTAGCCCCAACCCAAATTATAACCAAATTTTACCTTGGGGCCACACACTGTTCTGTGGGTTTACATGAATTAATTGATTTAATCCTCACAACAATTCTATAAATAGGTGCTATCATGATCTCCATTTTATAGGTGAGAAGGCCGAAATCCAGCCAATTTTTTTTATTTTTTTTTTATTTTTTATTTATTCATTTTAGAGAGGAGAGGGGAAGACAGAGAGAGAGAGAAGAGAGACAGAGAGAGAGAAGGGGGAGGAGCAGGAAGCATCAACTTCCATATGTGCCTTGACCAGGCAAGCCCAGGGTTTCGAACCGGCAACCTCAGCATTTCCAAGTGGACGCTTTATCCACTGCGCCACCACAGGTCAGGCAATCTAGCCAATTTTTAAGTGGAGTACTGAAATAGGAACCCAGGAAGTCTGGCCTCTAGGGAGCTAATAGGGGTCTGAGTCTGGTTTGGAGCTAGGAAGCCCAAGTTCAGGGCCACGTTCAAGAGTCAAATGAGAAGACAGCGAGTATTCCCAGCCAGCTGTCCTGGCTCTCGGCTGCTGGGTCCCCCCATCTGACCTGGAGCAGATGTAGTTCCAGCCCTTCCACAAGCAGCACCAACTTCTTGTCTGCGTTGATGGAAAGGTGGAAACACTTACATCCCTCTCCTTTCCCCGTTTCATTCAACTCCTACCTTCTCAACAACAAAAAATTCCATCAGTTTGAAACACCAACTCTTTACATCAATCATAATGTTTCATCCCTTGATCCTTATCAAGGTTAGGACCTGTACTCCTTTGGAGTTGTAGTAAGAACATAAAATCTTCTTTGAAAATTTTAAATTTAACATTACATTGTATCTGTATTTCCCTGCATCTACACATCCTCTTAGTTGTTTAAATCATTTAATCCATCTTGCATTTAATTTTATATGATAGAAAATACCATTTTTCAAGTGGCAAAACTTTTCTCAACACCATTTATTGAGTTCTGTTTTCTTCTCCTTGTTTTCTAACATCTATATTAAATTCTTATGTGGTTGGGTCTATTTCTGGGCTCTTTTCTGTCCCACTGAATTAAATGTCTTTTTTGGTGCCTACACCACACTGTTTTTATTTTGTTGCCCCATAAATATGTTAAAATATTTTTAAAAAAATTTTTTATTGATTGATTTTTAGATGGGGGGCGGGGAGAAGCAGTTAGCATTAACTTGTAGTAGTTGCTTCCTTTATGTGCCTTGACTGGGCAAACCCAAGTTTTCGAACTGGTGACGTCAGCATTCCAGATCGACGCTTTATCCACTGCACCACCACAGATCAGGCATAAACTCATTTCTTCTGCCTTTTTTTTTTTTTTTTTTTTGACAGAGACAGAGAGAGGGACAGATAGGGATAGACAGGAAGGGAAAAAGATGAGAAACATCAATTTTTCGTTGCAGCACCTTAGTTGTTCATTGATTGCTTTCTCATATGTGCCTTGACCTGGGGACTACAGCAGACCAAGTGACCCCTTACTCAAGCCAGCAACCTTGGGATTAAGCCAGTGACCTTGGGCTTCAAGCTAGCGACCATGGGTTTATGTCTATGATCCCAATCTAAAGCCAGCAACCCTGTGCTAAGGTTAGCCTGTGCCCAAGCTGGATGAGCCAGCGCTCAAGCCGGCGACCTTGGGGTTTTGAACCTAGCTCCTCTGTGTCCCAGTCTGATGCTCTATCCACTGTGCTACCACCTGGTCTAAAATGTTTTAACATCTGGTCAAACTTGCTCTTCTTTAGAAAATTGTTTGATATATTTGTTCATTTATTTGCTTTTCACATGAAACTTAAAATCTTTTTTTTTTTCTGAGTTCCAAGAACATGTCTCCTGTGATTTAGATTAGGAAAGCATTAAGCCTCTCAGTTTTCTGGGGGATATTGACATTTTTACAATGGTCGGCATCTTTGTACATCCCACTATTTCACCTGTGTCATATCCAGCGATTTGAATGGCTGAGTACTATTCCTTATGCTGCCGTTCCTTAGCTGGCTTAACTATTTCCTACTGTTGGTTATTTGGGTTGCTTCCAAGGTTGAGCTATTATGAATAGTGCTGTTATATAAACATCTTTGTACAAATCGCTTTTTTATTTCCTTGGGATATGGTCCCCAAAGTGGGATTATTTGATCAAAGGATATGAACAGTATCATGGTTTTTGTTACATAACCCGGGGAGAATGGGACCAATTTATAGCACCACCAGCAACATGTAAAGAAATATCTACTTTTCCCTTAAAAACCCTTGAGCAACCTGAAGACTTAAAAGGGTAACTTGTTCCTAAGGTAAACAAACCACAGCCACTGGAGGAAAAGGAGGGAGGGGGAGAGTACAGGGTTCCGAAGAGCGTGGATCCTGCAGCTTAAGAGGCAGGCTGCCCCTGGCCCGTGGCCCGCTTCCTCTGAGACCTTCTCAGAACCAGATTCCCCATCAGCACGTGAGTCTGGTTTATTTTTATTAGCATGTGTTTGTATAGCAATTATAATGTACCAGGTACTATTCTAAGCACTTTACAAATATTAACTCATTTACTTCTCATAAGTGCATAAAATAGATCCTATTATCACTATCATCATGACCATTTTACAGGTGAAGAAAAAAGTCAGAGAAAACTTGCTATAGGTCACACAGCTAGTAGGATTTGAACTCAGGCAGTCTGGTATTAGATTACTAACCACCATGCATTGCTCTCTTGACTGGGAAGAGTCACTTCAGCTTGTCGCTGCCCTTTTTTTCTGGATCTTGCTTTGGCCACAGCAAGCCCAATCCCTTCCAGGGAAGGAAGACCCTAAATCTTTCTGTCCTCGGTTTCAGGGTTTCTTGTTACCTTCTTCTCACAAACAGCCACCACCTGTTGGATCCTGCCACATGCCAGCCATTGGGCTAAGCTCTTTTACATCTTTCTATCTCTTCTCATCTTTATCACAATCATTCAAAGTAGGTAGTATGTCTTCATTTTATAGAGGAGGAAACTAAGGATCAGAGAGGTTAAGTGTGTTAGCCAAGATCACACAGCTAGTAAAGTGGCAGAGGGAGAATTTGTATCCTGTTCAAACATTAGTGCCTTTGGTCTTTCCATTATACTTGGTTCCTCTCTGGCTCCCTGAAGCCCCACACTTTACCCTAGTTCATTTCTCTCTCTCCTGATGGTTTTCTTGAAGTACACTGAGGTAGAAAGAAACCCTTTTGGTGCAGCTCCACTGTTCTTCCTGGCCAGGGGCTTCACCAGGGCCCAAGCAACCATCCCTAAAGAAAGGGCCATCATTTTCTTGTGCTTTTTGGAATGGAGGGCCATTCCCTGAGAGGGGCCCGAATAGCTCCTTCCTTTCCTGTTTCAAAGTTCACACCCCTTCTGGAGCCTTCCCACTGATTCCTACTTCCTGCCTTAGGATCTGCCTCTGATTTACTGAGTACAGATGATGGACAGGTTCTAGTTCCAATGAACAGACCACACCCCCATCTCAGTTGTGTGCTCCTGCATCTCCAGGTCCTCTGAGATGACTCAGAGCTCAGTCCCAAACCCTCTGGGGAGTGGTTTTTCCCAGTCCTGTCATATAATTTGTATAAGCCCCAAATACCCGGAACACACGTTATGCTCTGTGCACAGAATTCCCACCCAAAATAAAAGAAGGTACTTCTCTGATTCCTGACAAGCTCTGGAAGATTCGATGGCAGCATCAACTTCAGAAACTGTGCTTGTATACTGCTCTGTGCATGCTTTTCAGCGGGAGAGAATATAGCTGCATGTCTGCATAGGTAGACCCAGGACTTCAAGAATGGGTTGATGTACTCAGGAGTTTATTTGTGTTGGCTTCTTTTTTCGTGTGTGTGTGTCTTTGAGAGTAAGGGTCTGTACATACCTGTGAGTTGGTGTATGTGTTTGTGTGCACACACTGTACAAGTTGGATAAAAGGGCTGGTTAGAAAGGTTTCCAACAGCACTCAGGAGGGAGACTGGACATGAGATGTAGGATGGAGAAAAAGGGAAAAAGAGAGTCAAGTCTGATGCTTTGTAAATAAGCAGAGGGATGTTGTGGTAAGTATGAAATGCCCCCAGACAGAGTCAGACAGGTTTGCAGCATTCATTGTCACGTGTGGCCCAGGGCAGGACGGGCAGGTCAGAGTTGGTAACTATGTGCTGGCCTGACCAGACAGAGTCCCAGTTTTAAAGGACAAAGGACTGAAGAATATGAGAAAGCAATGCTCCCCCCTCCCCCCCCCCTCCTGGGCCCTGGGCTCCAGCCTATCCCTATAGACCCTATAGCTTCTCTGAGATAAAGACAGTTCGGCCTTGGTAGAGAGATGGGAGCAGAGAAGAGGAGGCCTTGCCAGTGCCCCTCACCCCTCTGCCTGCTCCAAAGGCAAAGGAACCTTCTTCCAGGAGCTGCTCACAGGTTTCGCTGACTTCAGAGGGATGGAGGAGGAGGGAGGAAGGACAGCTTCCCTGAGGTAGGGAAGCTTTTGCTGAGCCTGCAGGCTACCCAGCCCCTCCCTGGTTCCTCATTATTGTGGTCCTTGTGCATGAAATGTCTTTTTATATTTGAAGGCCAACAAGAATCCAGGGCTGTGTTAATGACTAGCCAGCACCAGAATGAGGCCTGAGACAGGGGGCTGACTCTCTTGACTGAAATCCTGTCTGAACTTTTTCTGCTGCACTGGCATCCTATTTTTCCAGAACTTGTCTCTATGCCTAGCCCTGACCTGTCAATAGGAACCTCAAAAGGAGGGGAGTTGCCTGACCAGGTGGTGGCGCAGTGGATAGAGCGTCGGACTGGGATGCAGAAGGACCCAGGTTCGAGACCCCAAGGTCGCCAGCTTGAGCGCGGGCTCATCTGGCTTGAGCAAAAAAGCTCACCAGCTTGGACCCAAGGTCGCTGGCTCCAGCAAGGGGTTACTCGGTCTGCTGAAGGCCCACGGTCAAGGCACATATGAGAAAGCAATCAATGAACAACTAAGAAGTCGCAACGCGCTACGAAAAATGAATGATTGATGCTTCTCATCTCTCTCCGTTTCTGTCTGTCTGTCCCTGTCTATCTCTGCCTCTGTAAAAAAAAAAAAAAAAAAAAAAAAGGAGGGGAGTTAAGGAGGCCAGGACAAGAGCATAAGACTTCATAAACTGGGTCTGGGAACTGAGCAGGGCTGGCCAACATCCAGTTTCAAGGGCTCTCAGACCAGCAAGGATGACGAACATTTTACATAAATGTTAATGCAATGAGAAAGATAGTAAAGCAGAGAACACCCAGTGGATTAAGGAACTTTTACATGGTTTCATCTTTACGTTGATTCTGACAATGGCTTGATGAAATAGAAGGCAGAGTTCATTGTGCCTGTTTTATTTTTAAAAAAAAAAGCAAGGGCTAGAGAAGTTAACTGATCTGTTTCATTCACATTTATAAAGCAGTATGGCTAAGACGCCAACCCATGTCTCTGTGACTCCAAATCTACAACAAAAAAAGGGCAATTTTTAAAACAGTATGCTATTGGCCACTTTGAAGCCTCATGAATTATGTCAGGAGAATATTGGGGAGGCAGAAATATGAGCTAGATTTTGAAGTAAGAATAGAAATTTTCTATCCCCCCCTTTTTTTGCAGTGGGGGTGGGTGTTGTCAGGGTATTGCTCCCAAAAGTTGGGTGCAAGTGGGAAGCCATGGGAGTGTTAATCTCAACTGATGCAAAATGGCTACTGGTAGTCAGTGATTGGGGAGGGCATGACAGATGAAGCGTAAAGAGAGTTGAGGGCCTTGAATGGCGGGATAAAGGGCTTTGATTTTCCCTTAAGCAAGGTGAGCACTTTCTAAGCCAGGGAAAAATGTGTCCTGTACATTCCATAGGGGAGGAGAATTGAGGCTCTCCAGCAGTGAATTTGGAAGAGAGGGGTGGATCACCAGCTGGGACCAAACTGTTGCCCAAACAGAAGTTAAGTAGAAGTGAGGGTGTCAATGAGGCTCACCAACTTGGGGACAGATGGTGAGGATACCTCTGGAAAAGGGGAGGTCTAAACCAAGAGGCTCAGAGAGGAGGGTGGCCCTGGCAGCCCAGGGAGAGAATAAAGGTTAGTGGAGCCCCCGCGCCCAGGCTGGCCATGCTGTGGCCATTCTCACCGAGTGTGCAGTGTGGGCAGCCCCAGGCTCTGCCTTTCCAGCCTCCTGCCTCATTGAGAGGTTATTAATAGGGAGTTTGTCTGGTGTCAGAGCGCAGACATAAACTGCATTAGCATTACCCCATAATCTTATTTAGTAAATGCTCATGCCGCTCCGTCTCCTGTAATTGCATTGGGAAGATGCAATATTTATGAAAGGGGAGAGGGGGATGTCACTGCTCATCTTGGTGATGCAGTAAAAGTCCCGGGAAATATATATAGTGAGGGCTGCAGAGGCCTGGCCCCTGGCTTGCAAGAGTGTGCAGCATTGGTGCCCAGTGCTCTCAGTATGGCCTTCCAGGCCTATCCCCAGATCATCGCCACCCACCCTCACTCCCATCCTCCCTCAGGAGCCTTGGCAGCAGGGTGAGGAGGTGTGGAAGTGAAAGCTACTGCTGCCCTTGACATTACTCCTCTAAGAGGTCCTGGTCCCTGCTGGATGCATTGAACCCTTCTGTAGAGCACAAAGCTCCAAGCTCTGGGTCACTGCCATCTTTAGTTGAATTTCTAGGGAGCTTTACCTCCACTGTGCAACTTAGGTGGTAGGAAGCTCAGTGGGCAGCAGCAGGCTGAAGGTCTGGAACCAGGGTCCTGGCTAGAGCAGGGTCTCAGTAGCAGTGCTGGCCACTGAGTGATCACAAAGCCCATTGCTAGTCCCCAAAGTCCTAGGTTCGCAGAGTGGTGGCCCTCTTTCACCTTCCTGAGATCATGTGGCTTACTCTCTAGGACACACACACACACACACACACACACTCACACTTTGAGCCAGTCCCAGATCTTTTGCTTCTGGGTGGAAGAGATAAGAGCATAGACTTGCCCCATGGGACTTGGAAGCATGGCTGTGTGCTCACTGCTCCTGAGTGCCCTGGGTTCCATTGCCGGTGGTGGGGACTTAAGTGAGCTCTCTGGTGAGGCCACCATGGAAATCCAGGCTGAGAGGAAGGCAAGTGCCCAGGCAGACACTTCCTGTGGGACCCCAGGCAGTGTGAGACACTCAGCCCAGCTTCCTGGCTTTGGGGTCTATGTGGCCCCCAAGAGGCCTGAGCTGGGTCTCTACATTCCCTATTCACACCTCACTCACACACAGCCCCACACTCTACACTTAAACCACATTCACACACACACACACCCAGCACCTCACTCACTGTACAGGGGCTCTGGCCCCCAATGAGCTTGCACACTCCTGAAGTTAGCCACATGCCCCGCCCACTCATTGGCTCCACGCTCAGGCCACACTGCCTGCCCAAGTTGGGCACACCTTCCTCTCTAAGGCACCCCTCGGTCTAATTTCCAGCGGCTGGTCCTCCCACCCTTACCTCCCAGGTGAGGAAGGGGCACCTGAATCGGAGGCAGCTGAGAACCAGAAAGAGGATGGGTAGAGGAGGGCCGGGTCATCTCCCTCTCCGCTGTCCCATTAATCACAGAGTCGCGGTCCAGTTGGGGATCCCGGGCGCCCAGTGCTACACGCAGACCGCTGGACAATGGGATTATTTCTGGGGAGAGAAGCCGCCTGGGGCAGGGGCTCAGGCGGTAGTGCCTCCTTCCTTCAATCCATCCCTCCGCACCCAGCAAGCGCCTGCGGCGCCCTGGGACGGGTGGCAAAGCGGAGGCGGGTGGCGCACGGGTGGCAGGATCTGATGGACCTAATTCAATTAGCTGGGCAGCCGCCGCCTCTGCGTAACTCTGGGCCCGCGGGGGCTGAACTGCGGGCAGCTGCTCTTTGTGCGCGGAATCCATGCATATGGATACGGTTCCTCCCCCTTTGGCACGCCCCTCACTTCCAGCACCTGCGGCTCTGTTCCTTCCCCACCCCTCTTAGGAGAGAAGGCAACCTTGGCCTCCTGTAAAAGTTGGGAAACTGTGTGGCTGCTGGTGACCCCGATCAGTGTGAAGGGGAGAGCAGAAAGGCCGTGTGGAAAGGGTGTGCCTGCAGGTTCATAGTGTCCGCGTACCTGTGCCCGTGTGACCCGCAGGTTGTGTGTGTGCAGGGAGAGGGTTTTGTTTGGTTTTGCTTCTGGGCGGCGGGGGTGTCAGTGTGGCTGGGTGTGAGGTCGGCACCTGCGTGCGGATGTGTGAAGGAGGCTCTGTGACCCTCCGTGGGGCATGCACTCAGGAGTGTCTGCGCTTTGTGTGCAAGGGAGAGTGTGGGCCTGGGAGTGGGTGTGAGCGGGGGTTGTGGCTGCTCCCACGCTGGACCTGGAGAGCCTCGGGTGTTCGGTGTGTCTGTGCGCACCCACTGGAGATCGGGCCCGTGTGCAGCCCGGAGGCGGCGTGGAGCACAGTGCCCGACACCACCTCCAGCAGCCCCGCGGCAGCTGGGTCTCCCGGGCGCAATTCGTTCCCCTTCAGCCCGCCGCGTGTTTTTCTGATGAAGGAGGAGCTTGGAGAGTTCATTTCAAACCTAAACTCCAGCTCAATCATTGACTGGGAGTCACTTCCCGAATCCTCCGGGCTCGCGGGGCAGCCAGGCCCTCTCATCCAGAGCAGGGTCCGGCCGGCCAGGTCAGGTGATCGGTTCCCAGAACCGCGCTCACTGGGCGCCGGGAGCTGCCGATGCGCCTCTGAAATGACCGGGCCTGCCCTTGCCAAGGTGGCCGGAGCTCCTAGGGCGGCTGCGAGACCTCCAGCTCAGCCGCCCCGCCGCAGCCCGGGTGAAGCCCGCTGGGAGCCCCGAAGGTCTCTGTCCGCCTTCCTTCTAGGGCCAAACCTATGCTCCTCGGCGGCGAGGAATTGAGGCGGGAAGATAGGAGCACTGCAGGCTCATTCTGCCTTTGCTGCGGGGGGGTGAGAGGGAGAACCCATAAAGCTGCGGGAGCCCAGCCCTCCATCAGGAAGAGAGTCACCCCACGGGTTGCAGGCAGTAAAGTGGTTCCTAGAAGATGGTGCTGGCCCTCGGAGACCTGGCTCGCGGCAAGCTAGCGTTCTCTCGGCTCCCTTTCTCTCACCAGCACCCTGCTCAGGGCCTGGCTACCCACTGCCCTCTGCCACCCGAAATACCCCAGTAGATGATTAGGGCCAAGGGTAGAGGCTAAGAACAGGCCCTTCGGCTGTCCGGTCCTAAGCGGGGCTGCTCCACTCAGGCCCACTGTTGGGAGGCCCAACCTAGTGTCCTCCGGGGTACACAGGGAGCCCTGTGGCATTGCCAGGATATGGCAGGGCTGTGGAAGTCTGTCCTGCCCTGAACCTCCTCTCAGCACACCTGCTTTCCGACCCACTTCTGGATTTGGAGTCCAGAGAGAAGGCCTCGCATTGAAGATAAGCTGGGTCAAGGGCACCAATGCTAGGTGGTGGGACTGGAGAGCCTCTGGTTCTTGCTTGGGAGGGAGTTGGTCAGAGAGAGGCTTGAGGCCCTAGATCGGTCAGTGCCCAGGGCTGATGGGGCCAACAGCTTCTTTTCAGTCAGAAGCTGAGAGGGAAACCCTAGAGGAGAGGGCCAGACTAAGTACCCCATTGTTCAAGCAGGCTTTGGGGTGGGGAGGAGCAGAACAGAGCTGGCCCTTAAATCAGGTGACACTAAAGTGTATTCTACATCAGAGAAGCTCTGTCCCCTGTCCCCCCATCTTCTACCCACTCAGGGTCCCTCCACTGATAGAAAATGTGTGTCTGTCTTTCCATGTTGGAGAAGTCCTTGGTCCCTGTTACTGTAAGGATTGGGTGGGGGCACCTGGGGCTGGCCCTGTACAACCCCTGCTGCCCTCACCCAGCCCTAAAAAATTATTGAGTTGTGTGCCCGGAATCAGCCTGACCTGCCCACTCCCTCCTTCCCCAACCTTGGCCCCTAGAGACAAGCACTGCCACCCAGGGCTCTGGGCAGGTGAGGGCCCCTGAACTGGGTCTCCTTTACTAGGTCCTCACGTCACCAGCTGTGCCTGCCTCCTTTATGGAAGGGGAAGTTTTCTGCCCCTTTACTAAGGCAAGTGAGCAAGGCAAAAGGGACACAGCTGGTACTGGGGATACAGACCTCGATGATGGTCCCACTGTGGACCACTTCACATTACAGGTCCCCTTATATATTTCTCAGTCTGCTCCAACCGTTTCCTGTTAAATACCCTATTGGGCATACTCAGTCTCCCTCTTCTCACACCCACAGGCCCACATATGGCCATTTCCCTGACAACTATACTAGAAAATAAGACGCCCCTCTCACAGATAGACTCACACACCATCAGCAGCACACATGATTACATTCATACTTTCACACCAGCCAAGGACAGCCTCGCACCATCATGTTGTGTCCATTATAGAAGAACAATGTAGAGACAGACACTCGTCCTGTTACAGAAAACACACATTTACCTGCATTCTCACTGACATGCACGTCCTTACACAGACAAATCCAGTTGTAAAACAGACCCAGACTCCCGCACCCCAGCACTCTTACTGACATGCATTTTGTTTGCAGTTGTGTCCCAGCAGCCTAACACTGCTACATCATGGACACTCAGTACATATTTGGGTGAAAACATAGTTGGGTAAATTTTAAAAATGATTTCTTAAAGACAAGCACAGCTACCGGCATTGTCAGGCACACTTCCGCACCCAGTTTTCCCCTCCTGGGCACACAGTCCACAAACACAAAGTAATTAAGTCATCATACATACCCCTAAGCTAAAGGACAACCCCTGGCTCCGGGGTCTCTCCCAGAGGGGAAAGGAGCAATGTGGGATCCAAAGGCCCCCTCCCAGGGGCTAAGCCCTCCCTTTTCTCCTCCCCCAGCCTCAGCCCCAGCTGCTCTTCTTTTAATTGGAGGCACTTCCCTATTCCGCAGGCAGTGGGGGGGGGCTGATGCTGGAAGAGGGGGGTTATTTTCAAGTGGCCTCAGGGCTGGAACTCACCTAGATGTGTGCAAAGATACTTCTGCAAGACAAGGACCACATCTACCAGGTGTGACGTTGAGCAGCTTGTACTGAACAGAGTCAGAAAAGCAGCATTTGAGTCCAGTCTCTGTCCCTTTTCTGCTTTCAGGGCCTTGGTTTTTTCACTTATAAAATGGAGACAACAGGCACATCACAGGACACTTGGAGGGTGGGATGGGAAGATACCTAAGACATCAGTGGGGCTTTGTGAGTCGCACCTCCTTCTCTGCAAGGCATGGAACACAAGCTGCACTGAACATAAGCTCTGAGTCTCTTCCCCTGTTTCGGAAAATTTTCTAACCTGCAGCACTGTGTTCAGGAAACACTGCTCCAAGGAGTGGCAGGGGTCAGAACCCAAAGAATCCTGGCGCTCTTGTCTGGGTAACCCAACCCTCAGTCACTATCCCATTGGAAGACAAAGGCTGAGGTCAGCTGAACTGAAAGAACCCCAGCTGGGGGGAGGCCAGCAGCTCTGAACTGAATTGGGATGAAAGTTGACTCTGATAAGCAGGAGAAGTGGATGTGAAATCCCCAAGGAATCAGTCAAGGAGGCAGCAGTGAGGGCAGGGAAAAGCAGGATGTCCCTGGGTTGCTGGATCTGGTGAGGAGAGCATGCTGATAGTCTTAAGGGGCTCCTAGGCAGCTGTGACCTCTGACAAACCTAGACTAAGGCAGCAAGGATGAAATCTCCTCCCAGGTACTCTGGACAACTGGTAAAAGAAGTGAGGAGTTCAAGAAGTGAGTGAGGCAGACGTCCAAAGGGTTGGAACAGGCAAGGTTGGAAAACCATAGGGACTGGAAAGGTGCATTAGGAGGGGTAAAGGGAGGAAGAGGGAGAGTGTTAGAAACACTTAAGGAGTTTCCGGCATGGGCCAGAGAGTGACAAAGAGAAGTTGTTTTGAAGATAATCTGGAAAGACAAGGTTTTGATTATAGCAGGCAGCCTGCCCTGTGGTGGCGCAGTGGATAAAGCCTCGACCTGCAATGCTGAGGTCACCGGTTAATCACTTCTGGCTTGCCTGGTCAAGGCACGTAAGGGAGTTGATGCTTCCTGCTTCTTCCCCCTTCTCTTTATATCCCCCCCCCAGGCAAAATGAATAAATTTTAAAAAATTAAAAATTAAAAAAATTGTAGCAAGCAGAACTATGGTTAGAAACAAATGTGATTTCTTGACTAAAAGGGAGAAAAGCAGAACAAGGCAACTTGGACCTAGCCTCAGAAGATGCTGAAGGGCCTCTCCTCATAGTTTTTACCCTCTCAGGAAAAATAGTTCAATCCTCTTGGGATTCCAGATCAATCCTCTGCCGTCTGTGGGACTTTGGGCAACTTCATTCATCTTATTCAGCTCAATTTTTGTTTTTTTTTTCTTTTTAAAAATGAGATATAATTCATGTACCATAATTTTAGCCCTTTATATCATACAACTTGGAGTTTTTTAGTATATTTAAAAAGGTGTGTAACCTTCACTACTAACTCCAGAATATTTTCATCAGTCCAAGTAAAAACTTTGCATCCATTTGCAATCACTTCCCAATTCCGCCCCCCCCCCTCCAACTCCTGGCAACCTTTAATCTACTTTCTGTCTCTATAGATTTGCCCATTCTGTATTGTCCATATAAATAAAATTACATGTGGCCTTTTGTGCCTGCTTCTTTCACGTAACCTAATGTTTTCGAGGTTCTTCCATATTGTAGCATGAACCAGGACTTCCTTTTTATGGCTGAGTAACATTCAATTGTATAGCGATACCACCCACATTTTATGTATCCATTCATCAAAATTCATCAAAAAGTGTTTCTACCTTTTGGCCATTATAAATAATACTGCTCTGGGCATTCATTTTTTTCTTAAATTTTTTTTTAAATGGAGATGTTTCTACTAACTTCACAGGGTTGTTGTCAGTCTCAAATGAAATCACTGTGGTGTGAACACTGAAGTCTATCTCTTCTTCAGTTCTTTCAACATAAGAAGCAGGAAAGAGACACACTCAGGTTCAAGCAACTTACAAAAAATGTTATGGAACCTCTTGCTAGAAGTGTAATACCTGAATTGGGTGCGCAGAGAAGAGAAAACTGGCAAGGGAGTGGAGTGCTCTCCTCATGTCTCTGTTTAGTATTTAAAACAACCACATTGGGCTTTATATCAAATGAGCTCCTGTCCACCTGCTCGGAGCCCAGACAAGGTTTTCCTAATAGAGGTGCCCTTCCAACTAGCAGTCAGGTTTCCAAGGTAACCCATAAAAGCAAGTAGAATCCAGCTCTTCCATCTTGATCAAGTCACTTAAACTCTCTAAGATTTGGCTTCTTTGCATATGTAAAATAGGGGAATACTCATCTCCGAGAGTTAGTGTAGAGTTCATATTGTTCTCCATAACACTTATTATCATCTGGCTTATTGTATTTGCTGCCTCACATCCCCTCCGTGGAATGTAAGCTTCACAAAGGCAGAAACTTTGTTTCATTCTCTGCTCTCTTCTCAATGCCGAGAACCATGCCTGACACACAGTAGGTGCTCAAAAAATTTTGTTAAATAAGGAGGTTCATTCATTCATTATTCACTCGAAATGAGTATATTTTGTGGGTTTGGGCTACATTCCACAGGGGGGAACAGAGATGAGTAAGCTATTTCTTGCCTCCAAGCAGATCTCTTCAAGTGGAAGTAACAGACGTAGCCAAAGCAAATATGACTTTGCAATGAGACTTGATAAGTAGAATGTGTGCCTTCACACGCTAGCATCCTGCCTGGTAGAGACAGCCCCTCTCTGCAGGCCTGTTGAATCCGGTATAGGCCAGAAACAGATCCCAAGTGATCCAATCTGTGCCCTTGCCAGAGCTTGGCTTCTGGGAGGGATCGAACCTTTCCCTACTGGAGAGGGGAAAGACGGGAAGCAGAAAAGGGAGTTTCCTCCTTCTCTTCTGGGCTCTAAGCCAGTTATCCACAGGCAAAACTTTGAAAAGGCCTAAATTTGTCCTGGATGCACTTCGCTCATTTTGGTCCCACCACCCCCAGCCCCCACTTAAACTCCTTAGGCCTCCCTCCCAAGATTTCAAAAGTAGGAGAATAGCTCCTTCCCCTTACCACAATCCAAAGGTTTCTTGCTTGAAGTAGCCACCCCTGGCCTAGTTGCTAGGTGAAAACAATTCAAAAGAATTCAGTCACATATTGTGGGAACTTTTTGGGGGGACATCTGTTTATTTATATAGGAAAGGGGCATCTTGAAGCATGGGCACCCTGGCAACAGTCCACAAGCTAACTTCCTTGCCTTGTGCCCGTATTTCAGGAAGTCTTTCTTTCCTCAGTTTCTCTAAACAGGCTGAGTTGGGGTTGTTGTTGATCCCCCCCTCCAACATATAGCTGTGTTTTAAAGAAGGACAAGCCTGAACTCACCTTCCCTGCCTGAGGGGTTTGGGTTCCATACCTGGGGAGTAGACAGTCTTCTACTTTCTAACAAGCTGGACTTGAAGTTTGGTGTAAATCCTCTGGTTGATGGACAGGTGTTTCCCAGCTGAGCCCTTGGGGAGATTCTCAGTAGCGCATGGACACCTCTTCCCCAGAGGCCAGTGGGCTGGACCACTTTGGTCCAATTCAAAGTTAGGGGGCGGCTCCTGCCTGGCTGGGAAGAGGGTTCTGACTTCCACCTCCTGGGCTCCGTCTGTCTGTCGTCTGTGGGAATGGCTGCCTCCTGTTCTATTTCTTTCTCCTTTTAAGTCTCTGGTTCCCTTCTTCCTGAACTACTTCTCTGAGTCCCAGTCTCCGTACTTCTGTCTCTGGCTCAGGCATCTGTCTCGGCTCCCGGCCTCCTTCTCCTCGTCTCCGCCCCTCCCCCGCGCTGTCATTCACCCCGCTCCTCTCTACGCACAGCCAATGGAGATACCCGGTCGGAACTGCGAGGCTCGCTCGCACCGGGCTTTTTCGCCCGGTGATTGATGTCCCAGAGTCAACAGCGAGCAAGCAGCCGGAGAGGGGAAGGAGCAGCCGGAGAGGAATAGAAGACGGCGCCCCCTCTCTCCTTCCCCTCCCCCTCTTCTTTAGCCCTTCTGCACACTTCGTCTCCAAGTCTTCGCTCAGCTAGGAGCCGCTCCCGCCTTTGCGCCCCTGCGCGCTGCCTCCAGAGCGAAAAACAGCGAGCCCCGCCGCCCAGGCCCCCCCGTGGGGCCGGGGCCGGGGGCCGGCATGGAGCACCTGGGTCCGCACCATCTCCATCCAGGCCACGCGGAGCCCATCAGCTTCGGCATCGACCAGATCCTCAACAGCCCGGACCAGGGCGGCTGCATGGGGCCAAACTCACGCCTCCAGGACGGAGAATACGGCCTGGGCTGTTTGGTTGGAGGCGCCTACGCTTACGGCGGCGGGGGACCGGTGGCCGGGGCGGGGGCCGGCAGCGCGGGGGCCTATGGCGCTGGCGGCCCGAGCGGTCCCGGTGGCCCAGCGGGCGGCGGGGGCGGCGCCTGCAGCATGGGCCCGCTGGCCGGCTCCTACAACGTGAACATGGCCTTGGCGGGCGCCCCGGGTCCGGGAGGCGGCGGTGGCGGCGGCGGAGGGGCGCTGAGCGCTGCGGGGGTGATTCGAGTGCCGGCGCACAGGCCACTAGCTGGAACAGTGGCCCACCCCCAGCCTCTGGCTACTGGCTTGCCAACGGTACCCTCCGTACCTGCAGTGCCAGGTGTCAACAACCTCACCGGCCTCACCTTCCCCTGGATGGAGAGTAACCGCAGATACACAAAGGACAGGTTCACAGGTGAGTCCGGTCCTCGCGCGCCCCGCCAGGCCGCGGCCCGGTCTCTGCGCTACCCACATCCCCGTGGTTCCCGCAGCCCCGTTTGCGCTCCCGGTCGCCCAGCTCCTCTTGTTGCTTCCCCCAAGTTCAGCCGCCTGCCAGCTTTCTGTGCTGGAGGAATCGCCATGCTGGAAGAGTTCTCCCCGCCCGCGTCCCTCTGCAGCTTTCTCAGGGCCCCTGCTTGGAGAGGCGCTTTCTGATCCCCTTTAGGAGTCCCTGGGCTCGGTCAGGCGGAGGGGAAGAGAATGTAGCTTAGGGATTATATTACACCCGCATTTGGGGCTCGGGAATCTCTGAGAAGGGGAGCAACGTGAGCAAACTCTTTCTTCCGTCCCGGCATAAGTTCCTGGCCCAGGCGGCGAGCCCCAGAATCAGACACAAGGAAAGAACAGGTTCCTCAGCTCCTGTCCTCCCCCCACCCGACACACACACACACACACACACACACGCGCGCGCACACACACACACACACACACACACACACACTCCAAACTCTGCTGTCTGTTGCACTGCCGGGCTGGCAGAGGTCACGAGCCCGAGTAAAGCAGCAGAGCTTACGGGAACTTCCTCCCGAACTGCGGGCTTCGTCTGGGTCGGTGGCAATACGAAGCTGAGCCGCCCGCTTCATTTTCGTTTTGTCGGGGCTTGGCGGACTTCCCCCACCCCCACCCCTGGCCCTTCAGCGTAAATAATGCACCCGCCAGGCCCACGATCGATTGGCCACCAAAGGACTACTCCTGGGACGATTACGCATTCCGCGGCGCCGGCTGCCTCCCTCTCCGCTGCCTGCTCCGCGCCTTTCTCCACTTGCCCCGGCTCCCTCCGCTCCTGCTTCCGCTCTCGGCACTCAGCCCTCGCTCCAGCGCAGGCCCCTCTCCCCGGCTTCACTTCCCGCTTTCCTTGGCGTTCCCTGGATCCGAAAGTACTATCCTCCCGCTGGGCCAGGCCCCAGGCCCGCCGGGAAGCAGCCACGAGTTGAGTCTGGGTTCCGGATGAGGACTCAGGGAGAGGAGGCAGGAGGCACAGGCTGAGACTCCCGTGGGGCTCGGGCTCCAGGGCCAACAGTAAAAGGCTTAGAGCTAAACGCTAGGCTAGGCGACCCCAAGGCGCCCCAGATCCCTGCTCTCGGTCCAACCTGAGAAGCTGGACTCAGATTCGGCCTGTGACAGAAGTTTGGGGGGAGGTGCGCAGAAGCAGAACAGCCATTCCACTTTGGGCTTCCAGGAGCGGCCCTGCACTCCAGGGGCCCCCCTGCTCCAACCCAAGTTCTCTCAGTACCTGCTGCCCATCCTTCTCCCCTTCCCCACCCAGGCCAGGCCAGGCCAGTCTTGAAGGACTCTGATGGAATCCTCAGCCTGGAACATACTGGTCCTGGGTCTGGTGAAAGGGACTCCACAGAGGGCCTAGCTAGGGGAGTCACAGCCCGTTTAATCTTTTTTCAGGCCTAAATAAGGTTCTGAGGGAGTGCGTGGCTGTCGCCTGGTGTCACCTTGTGTTGCCCTCTGTCCTGTATGCCTCTGTCTGTGTGCCTCTGTGTGCCGGCGTGTTTGGGTGTATAGATCTATAGCTTGTCTCTGTTGTATGTGATGTGCTTGTGTATATTGCTGTGGGATGGAGGCTCAGGTCAGGACCCAGGGTCCAGGGTCTTAACCAAGCATGGCCCCTTACTGCTGGGCACCTTCTCTGAACCTGGAGGCCTGAGGCTGTAGGGGTGGTGGTGCGATTTTTACCTCGCCTCAGAGAGACTGGGGAGGTGACTATGGCAGTGTCTGGTTGAGCAAATGGGAGGCCGCCGAAGCTAGAGAGGCCTGCGTGGTGGCAGCAGCGGCGGCTTGGCAGCGGGAGGGGGTCGTTTCTCGCCCGGGCTTGAAGCTGAGGGCTGACGGTAGGATCAAGGCCCTGCTCAAGGCCCTGCTCGTGGGGTCTAGCCGCGATGCTCGCTGATTCGCGGGGTGCCGGGCCTGGGATGCCTCCTGACGCTCTGCCGCTTGCTTCTGCCGTCTGTCTGTCTCCCGCTCCAGTGGCCCTCTCACCCTTCACTGTAACACGCCGTATAGGTCACCCCTACCAGAACCGGACGCCCCCCAAGAAGAAGAAGCCGCGCACGTCCTTCACGCGCCTGCAGATCTGTGAGCTGGAGAAGCGCTTCCACCGCCAGAAGTACCTGGCCTCGGCCGAGCGCGCCGCCCTAGCCAAGGCACTCAAAATGACTGACGCGCAGGTCAAAACCTGGTTCCAGAACCGGCGGACAAAGTGGAGGTGAGCGCGCGGGGCGGGCACGGCGCGGGCAGCACAGCCTCGGCCGCTCCAGGTCCCGGGCCTCTCAGGGCTCTCACGGTCCCTTCGCTCCTGATCTGTTTGGAGGAGCAGGCAGCTCCTGCTCGGCTCTCGGGAAGTGGTAGTAAAGCTGAGCGGATGACCGAGATGGGGCTGGAGAGCCTCGCTCTGTTCTATCCGAGGCTTCGTGGTCGGCACACTCAGAGCCAGCGTAGACGCGGCTGGTCTCCGCGCTGCTTGGGGACACAGCGAGCTAGAGCAGTTATGCAGCCTGGGCCTCCTGAATCGGTGAGTCCTGTGGGACTTTTTGTTTGCGCAAACTCGCGCTTCAAGGGATGCCTCCTCTATCCCGGAGAGAGGAGACTGGATGGCTCGCGCCCTGTTTCTGCGCCCCAGCCGGGCTCTTGCAGAGCGTCTGGGGCTTCAGACCGCGGCCTACGCTCTGCGGACTCCCTCCTCCCGCGACTCCCGGCCTTCCCGCAGCGACTTCCCCACCCTGGAAGGGGGAAATCAATCCGCGCCGGCTGTGGCGGGGTTTTCGAGAGTCCCACTGAACCCGGGATCAATTAGGAGCAGATGTGTGTGTGTGTGTGTGTGTGTGCGCGCGCGCGCGCGCGCGAGAGAGAGAGAGAGAGAGAGAGAGAGAGAGAGAGAGAGAAATTTCCCCTTCCCACGTCACACACAACTACAAGATTTTCCCCCCTATGTACATATACCTCGATCTCTGTCCTCTCTTCCTCTCCCTCTCTCTCTCCCTTCCTTTTCCCCTTCCTCCTCCCTCCTCCCACCCACTCCTCTGTACACAACTTGCCCGCTGACTCCTGGGCAGCCTACTCTTCGCACACACCGGCGCTTTCTCCGCTGGGCCCTCTTGCACTCCCGCACCTTCCCGCACATCTGGCCCTCGGCTCGGCTCCACGCCTCCCAGGAGTTTCTCAGTAGCTCGGGCCTTAGGGGGGAGCACAGGAGTCTGGGCAAAGGCGGCGGCGCCGGGCCGGGCGGGCCTGGGGCGGGAGGAAGGAATTGGAGTTTCCTCTTTTTCTGAATGAAGGCGAGGAATCTGCCTGGGATTCCGCCGTCGTGGCCACAAAGGAAGCCACTGCCCCGCGAGTCTGCTGCCCTCCCTTCCCCACATTCCTGTCGCCGGGGAAGGGGTGGAGGACCCGCTTCAAGTCTCTGGAAAGCGAGTGAGAGCGGGAGCGAGGTCTAGCTGGGTAGGGGACACTGGTGTTCTTCAGGGTCACCCAGGGCTGCAGCCAGGGGAGGCAGGGAGCCAGGCGAGACAGCCCCCTAGGTGGGGGAAAGAGAGGCAGAGTGGCAGGCAAAGAGAAACAGGCACAAAAGGGGTGGGAGCAAAGATAGACACCCAACCCCAAGGAGAAGAGGAAACCAGGCAGCATAACGAAACCTTACATACAAATAAGGAGAATGATGGGTAACAAAAACCTCCGTTTTCGTTTCAAACAAATTCTCTTAATTTTGAGAGAGCCAAAGGGGTGGGAAGTGGGAGTGAAAGAAAACAAGAGAGAAAGACATAAAGCCCAAAGGAAGAGAAACAGTCAAGCAGTTTAAAGTGCGGAAAAGAAGGGGAAGAAGAGGCCAGAGAGACAGAGCGAAAAGCAAGAAGGGGCGGCGGGAAGGAGGCCGGCGTCCGTCGCTGGGAGAGGCCCTTGCTGGCCTCGCGCGGCTTTATCGATCGCCTACAAATTGCTTCTGGAGGCCCCGGGGACTCCCATTAGGTCTGTCCACCTTAGAGACAGACGTTTGATCTCAGCTGACGGGCTGGAGGAGAGTCATTAGATGCAGTGAGTCATCGCCTCCCTGGACAGCCTCGGAGGAAGCCGGCTGGCCGGCAGGGCATGGGGCTCCGCGCAGGAGGGTGAAGGCCTGGAGACCGTGCAGGAGGGTGAGGCCTGGAGACCGTGCAGGGGGTTGAAGGCCTGGAGACCGTGCAGGAGGGTAAGGGCCTGGAGACCGTGCAGGGGGTTGAGGCCTGGAGACCGTGCAGGAGGGTGAGGCCTGGAGACCGTGCAGGAGGGTGAGGCCTGGAGACCGTGCAGGGGGTTGAGGCCTGGAGACCGTGCAGGAGGGTGAGGCCTGGAGACCGAGGCAGAAAAAAGGGGGGGAGAGGAGAGGTTCCGCGGGGCAGCTTGTACCCAGCAGCCCTTACCCTTGTTCTGGATGGTGGGGAAGGGGAGGCCCCTCGGGTGTGAGACGGGGTGCCTGTTCTCCATCGGGGCTAGAGAGAGGGGAGAGGCCCTCCGACCCCTGACTGCGCCCGTCCAGGCTGATGTGCGGGCGCCGGAGCAGAGAGCAGCTCCGGCTGCTGCCTAGAGGCCTTTCCCACAGCTTCCCCAGTACAGCTCCATTCCATCTACTTTGGGGGTTACCGGTTTTTTGTTGGAGTTAGGACCTTCAGGATAAGGGAATGCGTTAGACTCTAAGGTTAGAAAGACCGAAGCTGCAGGCAGCTGGGCGCTGCCAGGGAGAGCAGTGCTCGCTCGTACTACCTCTGGGGGTCCCACCGAGGCGTGCGTAACGGCTTGTCCCCGGTGCAGGCGGCAGACCGCGGAGGAGCGCGAGGCCGAGAGGCAGCAGGCGAACCGCATCCTCCTGCAGCTGCAGCAAGAGGCCTTCCAGAAGAGCCTGGCGCAGCCGCTGCCCGCCGACCCGCTCTGCGTGCACAACTCGTCGCTCTTCGCCCTACAGAACCTGCAGCCGTGGTCTGACGACTCGAGCAAGATCACTAGCGTCACGTCGGTGGCGTCGGCCTGCGAGTGAACCTGTCCACTCCACTCCGGGACACCCTGGCCCAGCCAAGGGGTCGCCGCCGAGGCCTGAGAGCCAGGACTCTCTCCCACCCTGCAGGCCTCAGGCTGCACGCGGATGGGGAAGGCCCTCTCCTCCGCAGGGGCCCGCGTGTTCACCGAAACTCCTCTCTTCGGTGGAAAAGAAGAAAAGAGAGTGGGGAACAGGGACCCAGACCTCCTTCCGGACTCCCATGCGGTTCTGCGCCCGCTAGAAGTCGGCTCAGTTTGCGTCTATTTTATATTATTCTAATTTTTAACATGGGACCGGGAGAGGCAGGGGAAGTGGGTGAAGATTTTCTAGGGTCCCCAGCGGACAGCGGTGGACTGTCATTTGAACCTCCCGTCTGTATCCCACTCCTCATCACACTGACTTCTTCAGGCCCACACAGAGATGATCTCACTGTCCCTTTTGGTGTCACCCCACAGTCACACATAGAGGACCTATGGCAGGGTGTCATGCACACACTGGGCCATAGCCTTCTTACTCTTGATCCTCACTATCTGGCCTAGGCCAGGAATGACCTAGACTCATTCTGAACAGCATGACCCTTCTCATAAACACAAGGCCACAGCCACACCGTGACACACCATCCCACACACAACAGCCGTAGCAGTGTCACTTGGCCTGCCAGACCCTCATCACACATCCCAGTCGCACCCAGTACACACAGGCAGGTTTTCACACAAACTCAGCCTATTTCTCCAGATCCTGTTCGTAGGGGGAAGGGTTAAGTTATGCACTTATAAGGTGTTTTCTGTGTAACCATTTTATAAAGTGCTTGTGTAATTTATGTGAAAAAACAATAAAACCCTCCGGACCCGGAGTTAGGGCTGCTCCTTGCTGAACCCAGCACTTTGCAGCTACTTGGGGTTGGTGTGAGCTGGTGCTGCTGGGGCAGCCGCTGGTGGCTGAACTTCAGGGACCTCTGGAGGGCCAGGACCTGCAGGCTCTGGAGACAGGAAGGAAGGAGGGGGGACAAACAGAGAGAAGGCACAGCTGAGGAAAGGAAGGAGAGCAAGGCTCTCCAGGGACAGCTAGTGCCGGAGAGGATAGAGTGTCTTTGAGCGTGAGAGTTGTGTGAGTGTGTTGTGTGTTTGTGGTGGTGTGGGCAATCAGAATGTCACTGATAGTGAATGTTTGTAATAGTGTGAATTTCGTTTGCAATTACTGTGTGTGCTTGTTTCTGCTTAAGTTACAAATCGAAACTATCATAATACACTCCAACCGTTATGTGTATGTGTGTGTAACCATGTGTAAATAGGGCTGTGTTTGGGGGGTAATTGTTTGATTAATCCACCCATATTTGGGATTATGTATGAATGAATCATGTGTTAATGTTTGTGAGATACATATTAGTTTCTCCTTGTGAACCTGCTTTTGTGTTAAATGTGTGAATGTTTGTGATTGTGTATCATCTTTAATTATATGAATGTAATTGTGTGTGAGATGTGTATTTTACTGTATATACTTGTATGTGTGTGTGTGTGTGTATTTGGGGAAGTGAATTAGTGGGGAGTATGGGTCATTGTGGACCACTGTCCCTGCCAGTGAGTGTGTGTGAGTGGGTGTAATTGTGTGCTGGTGGCACACAAGATGGTGGGGGTCTAAGGTAGAGTGTGTAGATACACTGTGGGGGTACCAACATCTACTAGGAGTTCTGGAATTCTAGGCCTTTACCCAGCAGACTGCAGAGACTGGGGCACACTGAGGAAGGGGCCAGGATACTCTGTGGTGCTTTAAGCAGACTCCACAGCTTCCGGCACGAGTCTGCCCTGTGTGGGATCTGAATAAGTGATTTCTCAGGGACCTTTAGAGAGGCCCCAGGCCACTCCAACCAGGACAGCAGCCACAGTGTACAACACTTTCCATAACATCTAGTGCCCCCCCTCAAAACACACATACTAAATCAATCTCAGGTGCACAAAGTTGACTTGGGTCTGCTTTTGTGGAAGAAGCCAAGTGGTGGAGGGTGTGGGGAACATGACATTCTGGGAGTGTAGCATGGGGTGATAGGAGGCTCTTTGGGATGGGAGGGTAAGAGAGCTTTGTGGCTAAAAACTAGGAGTGAGTTGTGTGGAGCACTTGTTTGTGTGTGCAGAGGGACTGCGATGGTGGGAGCCACAGAAACCATCAAGAGTTACTCGTTCTTCCTCCATGACCAGGCTTCTATCCTGGAAATGCCCTATGAAATGGGGACAAAGCACAGAGACCTCCCACCCAAGGACATTTGGCCGTGGGGTATGGACAGTGCTCATCCATCCCTCATCTGTGGCCCCCTTGGAGCTGGCTCTCTGCAAGAGAGAATTCTGGGCCCAAATTGTAGGCCAGCCTCCTGCCCCCACCCTCTAGGCCCAAAGGGTGATCAAGACCAGGCCCTGACAGACTGTTGTCGGTCATGGGGAGAAGGTTCTGGCCACAACATGGGGTCTGTAGCGGTCTCTGCGTGCAGTGGCTGCAGCGCCCAGTACCTGGCTGAGTGAAATATGGAAATGGCCTCCTGGAACCATAGAATTTATCTCCTTCTGCCCCGGCAGGTCTGGCTGTCTCCTCCTCTCTCACCAGCACCGGAGCTTCCCAGCCCGCACTCTCAGTTTGGTGAGGTCTCTTCCACCGTCGGTCTTTAAGACACACCTTCAGAGCCCCTGGCTGCAGCATTCCAGACACACGGGATGTCGGGATGTCGGGGAAACGAGGGCCTTGTTCCCACTTCCCAGTCCCTGGAGCCCCACAAGGAGCTGCTGCGCTGGAGGCTCCTGGATATTTTCCAGCCTTAGACTGCCCAGTTGAGGAGCTGAGGCAAGAACGGGGAGCGGCTGCCCGGCCCAAACACAAACCCTCAGACCGGGCTCTTCACTGCCACCGGCTCTCCCCATTTCGCAAACACAAACGCTAGCAAAATTAGGCATAACTCACCTCCTCCCCAAAATACCTTTTGCCTTCTCGTTCTTACAAACAGCTTGGTCTTGCACTCACGCCGGGCCGGCGAATGCCCACTCAGCCTGGCTGCTCGCAGCTCCTGTCCAACTTGTCGGGAATTGTCAGGGAAGTGGGCACCCCGCGTGCCAGGGTCAGGAGCGCTGCTGCCCCCTTACTATGGGCGGCCACCCGCTGCCCAGACCAGCCCCCCGGTCCCACACGCCTGCCCTCGGTGCTCGCTGGTGGCCCGGGTCGCGCGCTCTTCCGGGGTCCCCCCCACTTGTTCATACCCTAGGACTAGGCGCCCCAGAGGCACCAGACCCCCGGGACACTGAGGCTCCTGGCATTGAGGAACCGCGCGGGACTGCCAGCTCTTCGCCGGGAATTCGTTGAGACCGAATCTCGGCCAATCCCGCGTTGGCCGAGGGCCGCGGCAGCCGGGAAAGGCCGGGCTGCGGCCGGGCCCGCAACCCCGTCCCTAGTGGGTGGAGCAGCCGGGGAGGGCGCTGCGAGGGTCACAGGCAGGGCCAACTACCCGCAGCAGAAAGTTCCCAACTTCCCGCCTGCCAGGTGCCTGCTGGAAATGATCAGTCTCTCTTCAAAAATAGAAAGGGAGTTATCCGAATAATTGTAGAGGTGCGGGGGGGGGGGGGGGGGGGAGGAATGAACGAACCTGCCTGGGCAGAAAGGCCTCCTTCCTTTACTTGGCTTGAGCGAGCAGAACGCACTGACCAAATCCCCAGGTGAGTGCGCTCCGAGCGCGCGGGGGCTGAGCGGGGGCCCGGAAACCCACGCCGGACGGGGGTCCTAGAAGCTCACGCTGGGCCTCCGGTGGCACACGGGGAATCTGGCTCAACCTGTTAACGATAATAGCGGCTTTGTGTGGCCGGATCTGCGCGCAGGGGCTCTGTGGGAATGGCCCGAGCGCTGCCTTGCAATGCTCCCACCTCAGGAGCAGGTGTGGTGTTTGTCTTATGCCCAGAACTCAGACGGGCGTCCTGTTTGTGGTGTGAGTGACTGGCAGGTAGGCGAAGTTGGTTCTAGGAGTAGGAGACAACTGAGCACGGACCTCCCTCCGGTGTGCAGAGCTGGAGCAGCTGGAAACCAGCGGCCATGCTGCGGCGGGGAGGAACTGTGGCCCGGGGCTGCCCCGAGTGCCTTAGGCCAGAAGTGGGAGGAGCCCCTCCCTCGTGCTGCCCCTCCTGCTCCCCCACACCCACCTGCACACACTTCTCACTCCCGGCAGCTCCCAGACTTCTGCTCCTCCGAAGCGACTCTCCATCCTGGGCGCTCCCTAACCGGCTCAGTTTGCATTCCCACAGCCAGGCCGCCGTCCGGGCAGCTAGCAGGAACTGCCCGGGTTTTGCTCGAACTGCACGAATCCGCTACCCAGTATTTGCCCAGAGAGGCCCCTGGCACCACTCCTCTGCACCCACGCCTGGGTTCCGCACCCCGGGGAGTCTGGTAGGAACAGACTTGGCAAGAGGGAGGGCTGAGCCAGCTGGATTTCCCAGAGGCTCCGAACAGACTGGGAAGATGGTGCGTTCGATGGATGAGGGAAGGCAGGGATGAGTGGAGGGAGCGATGGGTGTACGTGTTGTGATGAGGGGCGGGTAAAACCTCGCAGCCCCTCATTCGCAGCCTGCCTTTGTGTACAACCTCACACACCTCCTGGTGCTGTGCGTGGGTGTGCGGCGTTACTCGAGGAGAGCTACAGGTGTGCGCTGCTGGGTACATACACGCACACCTAGTCTCCACTGTGGGCATTCGCGGTCACTCTCACCAGCGTAGCCCCTCCGGGCCCCACCAAGCTCCCACACGCGGTTATCCCGCGGCCACCCGACCACGGCCCCCTCCGCCCCTTCTTCCCCCTCCCCCCCTAACCCTGAGGGAGGAGGATCCAACTCGACTGCCAGCCGGCCTGGGGGTGGGGATTTTCTAGGCCCGTGCTTTTAACTTCCAGCTCTGCAGCTCCAGCAGCCCCCAAACTCTTGAGCTTGAGACTGGGTGTGGGGGCCACGGACCACCCTGGATTCTGGCCAAGGACCCTAACAAGGCCCAGACGTCCAGCGGCCACCGCTGCCCCCTGAAGCTTACGGAAATCCGGTCTTGTTGTGTGTGCAAGAAGGAGGTGGAGGTCCAGGGGGTGCGAGGCCCCCAGTGCCAAGAGTCGCCCTGAGAAGGAGGTTTGGCGGGAGCTGCTCCTGCCCTCTCCCCCCGTTTTCCGCTCTGTGGTCCCAGAGCCCACGTATCTTCGGTTCCTGGGGAAGGAGTCTCAGGACCCAAAAGCTGGAGGCAGCAGCGACGATTCAGCCTCCCAAAGTGGGAGCCGGACCTTGGGCCTCAACACTGAAACACAGGACAAGTGAGTTCCGGGCGCCCTCTAGGGGCTATGCGGGGAGAGGCACCTGGAGCCAGGCCCTGGCAGGTTCTGGTCTGAGCGACCGGACCCTTGGGACAGCAGGGTGGCTGCTACCAGCCCGGGTGGAAAATATTAATAAGCAACATTATCGAGCGCCCTCTTTGTTCCAGATTCTGCACTAGATTTTAAAGGTGTTATATGTAACTAACAACCACCCCGTGAGGTAGGTGGTATTTCCCTACCACTTTATAGACAAGGAAAGTTGAAATCCAGAGGATTTATGCAACTTGCCTAACATGCAGCTGAAAAATGTGGGGCTCAGCATTCCAACTCAGGGTCTAATGCCAGAACTAAGGACCTTGGGAGAGATGGCTGAGTCCAGAGATTTGGTGGATTTGGGGAGGCCTCCAGTTGAGAATTGATCAGCCTCCTAAGAGATGTCTCACTTTGTGGGAGGAAGTCTTAGCTCAGAGTTCCACTGGGAGTTTGCCCACTAGGATTGTGGGAAAAATGCTTTCAAACCACTGTGCCCCATTGGCTCTTACTGCCCGCCCTCCCCCCTCTCCTAAAATTATCCCTGAAGCACTGCCAGGCCTAGGAGACCTCTCCTCCCTCCACCACCTTTCCAGCACCCAGCCTCTGGGCCTTCGCAGCCTGGGTTGCCTGCTTCTGGGATGGAAGGGGCTTCTATGCACTTCCACCCCTTCTTTTCCCTCTGCTGGGTTCTTGTAATGGGGTTGGGAGGACTCAAACAAGCAGAAAGTTAAATATAGAAGCTATGAATCACACTTTATTAGACAAAGGGATGGAGAACCAGGAAGGGAAATTCTTTTCCTTTTCCATCTGCTCTGTGCAAATCCTACAGCTGAGGAGGCTGCTCTGGGCTGGCGAATGGGGACTGTGTTGGGATGGGTAGGATGATGCAGTCTGCAGGAGTTTCTTTGTCAACCTTTTAAGCAGTAAGAATCCAGTTGGAATATGAAAAGAAAAGCGAGCACAGCCCTGCATCCTCCAGAGTAGTAGAGGAGGAGGTAGCGAGGTGTCCCTGAGGAGGCTCTTTGATAGGCAGTATAAGGTACACTCATTTATATACTATATAACTGCCCTGAACAATGTCTTAAACTTGAATTTGTAGAAGAAACACTTATTAAAATGCAGGTTCTGATTCATTATGCCTGGAGTGGGGCCTGAGATTCCAGGTTTAGAACAAGCTTCCTGTGCTGATGCTAGTTCAAAGATCAAGGTATTAAACTACCACCCTATGTTTGAGGATTAATCCGGGGTTCTCAAATTTGCCTGTCAAATATGGCTTGCATATTTTATTTTATTTTCCCTAGAGTCTTTTTTTTATTTTATTTACAGAAATAAAAAATAAGGATGCAATCAATACCCCTTCTGATATGGTTTTGATCATTCACTCTCCAGCGTGCTGCTCACCCCTCCCTGGTCTTTAATGTCCCTGTTACCTGCGTGGCCCCTCCCGTCTCCCTCTTCTGCACCTGTCTCTAAAGTTCTCCTTCACTCCCAGCTGTCTGCTAAGGTGGCTTTGGACATCAGCCTAATTCTGAGCTCAGCTTCTGTGCTTTCTAACCTCCGGAAAGTTAATTAAATTTTAGGAGCCTGCACTTTCATTGCCCAAATTATAGGGCCAATCCTTCCTCAGATTACCGAAGGGATTTAAGGGGATAATGCAGGTAAAAGCGCTTGGCTCTTTTCAGGTGCTCCAGGAAAGGCTCGGGGCGCCCCAGGGTGGTTTGACCTGGTTTTTCCACGCACCAGGTGGGGTGGGGTTGTAGGGGGCGCACCCTAAGATCTGCAGGGGCCCTGCTTTCCCCACCTCATTCCTAGACCCTGGGTTTTCCGGAGAACTCGCCTCGCAGGGAGTTTTCCCTCCATAGCACTTCAAAGGGAGCCTCATTGTGTATTTAGGTGCCGCGCTTCCCGCCCCTCCTTGAAGCAAGGGGCAGATTAGCAAGGCCCCGCGTTCGCTGGCGCCCGACTGTCCGTGAGGCAGGCGGGCTGAATGGGAGCTGGTTAGAGAACCTGCGGGGATGGGTGGAGACCCCAGGGAGGAAACTCTGTGGGGACCCGCCCAGCCCTGGAGGGGTAGAGGCGCCAGGCGACGGGGTGGGGTCGCAGCAGAGCGGTGAGTCCCCCTGCCACTCCAGCTACACACACGCACACACACACACACACACTCACACACACTCACACACTCACACACACACGCACACACACACACACACTCACACACACTGCACACCTCCTCAGTGCTCACAGGAACACACTGTTGCTCTGCCTTTCTCAGACTCTCGGCTGATTCTCAAGCTGACCCGTGCGTCTGCGTCCACACGAGGGGATGGGTTTGCTGCATGCCTATTCACTCACCGTCCCGTTCCCTGGACGTTCGTTGGTTACACCCAGTTGCTGTCCCCAGGCCCCACCCCCACGTTTGCCTTCAGTCTAGGGAAACGCAGGATCGCTCGTTTCCAGGAGCCATGTGGTCACACCTGACCTCACACAGAGAGGAGGCGGAGGCGGATCCCACAAGTTCACAGAAAAACTCTCAGGGGGCCTTCGCCGGCATCGCTCACCAGTTCTCGTGCTTTTAAGGAAGAACCAGCTCCTGCGTGCTGGCACGCTTGTTTAGGAGCCTGGCTTCGAGCTCGCAGACACACCCTGGCACCCTTAAACCCATGTCGTATCCACAGGCTTCGCTGGAACGTTTCAGGCCAGAAATTAGGTGCTTTCTGGTCAGTGCAAAGGCACGCTCTGGGCGGATTCTGCAGGGGTTGACAGAGGAGAGGGAGGCGACAGTTATTAATCCCACAGCAGCCCCAAGTCAGATTCACACCCTCATCTACTGTCCTAGGGAGACGGAACCGCTGGCCGTCCCTTGAGCACCGGGGCGCTGGGACTCCAAGGCGCCTCGCAGCAGATCGACAGCGCCAGGGGGATCCCAGCCGGCCTAGCCCCGGTGGGAGAGGCTCCCAGCGCGAATGAAGAGCAGGGTCGGTAGTGCGTGAGGGACGCTCCTCGATGGCGGGTGGGCTAAAGCAGATCATTGGAAGGCCTGGGGCCTTTGGTTGCACCAACGGAGCAGAGCCTTCCGTTTAAGGGAGGCCCCCTAGCAACCCCCGAGCCTTCTAGGGTGGGTTCCACCGTCCCCTCCACACAGCAGTCCCGCTCCCTCCCTTGTCGTGGGATGTCACCTCCAGTTCACAGAAGTTCTCAGGACGCCAGTGGGCGCCCCCGGCGCGTACAAAGGAGCATCGGCATGAGGCTGCCCCGTGGTGCGCTGGGGATAGCTCAGAGTGTGGCGTCTTCAAGCCTGTGTCCAGCTGGAGAGTGTGGCTGGAAGCTCTGCAGGGACAGTTAGTCAACGACCCAGAAGCGCCCCATATTCAACCTCCCGCGCGCCCAGCTCCCAACCGCAGAGACTGCCGGGCTGGACAGCACGGGACCCTCGGAGGCAGGGTATGCCTGGTGGAAATTTACCAGAGATGCGAAAAGGGTGAGAAACAGGCTCTCACTTTGAAGTCCAGCCTCACCAGGATCCGGAATTTCCAATACAAACAGGTTGGCGGAGGGAAGGAACATCTTGCACCACCGCCCCCAAATCTGGTCCTCTGAATGTGTCCAAGGTTGGGCGGCCTGGAAGAAAACGCAGGCTGCGCGCACCTGCTCGGATCCCACCAGGTCGCAGACTCGAGCCTCCCGCAGCTCGGCCCGGACCATGGGCCCTTGGTGACGCGGTCCGTCCTGCACCGGTCGCCACGGGGGCTGGAGCATTCAGCCAACGTGGCCCGTTCTTTAGTGGTGAGTCGCTCCGCTCCACCTCTTGGCCCTGAGTGCTCCGAGGTGCAAGGGAAGTCCAGGCACCCCGCGCTGTCCTGGCTGCGGAGGTGGCCGGACAGGCCATGCACGCCCTTGGCCCTGGCAGAGAAGGGCTTCCTTTATCCTTGCGCTTCAGGGACACGAATCCAAGGCGGTTTGGACCTCATCGAGATCTGCCATCGATTTCTGTGGGCTTAACCCCTCCCTGGGACCCAGGCCGGGCAGGACAGTGCGCAGCGGCCACGCTGTTTTCTGCAGGATGCGGAAGTCTCTCCGCCTCCAGAAATCACGGGAAATGGGTGACTACGCAGAGGTCACAGGGGCACCCGGTCCTGCCCTCTCTGACTTAGGGAATGCCGGGGCTGTGGATTCGCTCGTGGAGATTTTGGGACATAGACTCGCAGGAGCAGATCTCAGCCGGCCCTGACCTGGCGCCGCGCCCCACTTGGGATCGGGATCCACCAAGCGCTTGGAAACCCCTTGGGAAGGGAAGGGTACTTTGGTCAGGATTCACCCTGTCGCCAAGAGAAGCGGGACGCAGGATTCCAAGGTAAGAACCTGAAAGAGGAAACACACACTTTCCCATGGCTCTCCGGTGCTAATAAGCGCTACTCTAAGCTTCCTCTCTAGTCCTACCCTGTGAGGAAGGACCCTACCCAGGGGGAGCTAGGGAGAGTATTACTCCAAAACAGAGAGATAGCACGTCCCCAAGGAGGCGTCTGTGGAATCAGCCACCTTTACTCCCCCCCCTCCCACTCTGCCATGAGTTCTCCAGTCAAAAGACTCAACTTGTTGCAGCCACGAAGGGTCATGGCAAGGGCAGGGCTGAGAGGAGAGGTTTCAGGTGTTGCTACTTTTTTTTTTTTTTTTTTTAACAGAGCAGAGTCAGAGAGAGGGACAGACAGACAGGAACGGAGAGAGATGAGAAGCATCAATCATCAGTTTTTCGTTGCGACACCTTAGTTACTCATTGATTGCTTTCTCATATGTGCCTTGACCGCGGACCTTCAGCAGACCGAGTATCCCCTTGCTCGAGCCAGCGACCTTGGGTCCAAGCTGGTGAGCTTTGCTCAAACCAGATGATCCCGCGCTCAAGCTGGCGACCTCGGAGTCTCGAACCTGGGTCCTCCGTATCCCAGTCCGACACTCTATTCACTGTACCACTGCCTGGTCAGGTGGTGTTGCTACTTTTTATGGAGAAGAAAGCGCCAGAGCTCCTGTATGGCGGAAGCCCCCTGTGGCTGTACTGTGAGGTTCACCACAGTGAATGGCTGCCACCTCCTCTTCACACTCCTTAGAAGGGCCAGAAATCCCGAGAAAAAGAAGAGTTAGCCCAGCTATGCTCCTCCCCAGAGAGCTGAACCTTCCCTACATCTCTGCCTTTTTGGCTCCTGAACCCCTGGGAAGGGGGGAGGGCTGCTCAGTCCTTTAAATCACAGGGCCACAGGTCTGGCAATTGTCAATAGCCACACCAGCTGTTTTTACAAATGGGCCATCTTAGTGACTAAAATCCACAAAAGGGTTCTATAGAAAACACCATTTCTCTCCAGCCAACACAGGACAGGAGGCTTCTCACCTACATACAGAAGGTTCAGAAAATACTTTTCAACTCTAGACTTGAGAGAAGACACTTCTTCCTTGAATCCTTGATTTAAGGTAGTTTACAGGAACAGGAAAGATATAAAATGAAGAAACACTGGCTTCAGAAAACACCATGTGGTCACACCACAGGAAAAGCTGGTGAGGGCACTGCTGCTGGCACCCCTGTCATTAGAGTCTTAACAACATCACTATGTGTGGTTTTTCAAGTCTCCTTCCATCCTTACTTTACTTCCTCAAGATTCAAAGCTCACGAGGGATCATTTGACTGTCTAAACCTAAGGCATATGTTCAACTCTAGCTTTCACGGATAGTTTCTATAGGAAAAGCTAAAACTCCTCTACCAGTATTTACCTTGTTTGGGGAAAGTCTTCTCAAACAAAAAGAATGTTCAGATGGTAGGTTAAAAAAAAAAAAAAAAGGAAAATGATAAATGCCACTACAGTCCACCCCTTTGGCTGTGTACCACCCACATATGCCTTTCTTTCCAAATTTACAGCCCTCCCCCCATGCTCTCATTTAACATCACTCATACAGAATGTATTCAGCTTGCCCCCAAGGGAGACAATCCAAACTCTCATAGCTGTTGAGTTTATGATCTTCATTTTATTCCTCTTCCAATTCTGTTGGAGTCCTGTCTCAGTATTCTGCAACCTATGGACTAAATTGTAAAGTTAATCATTACCACACAATACAATAGTAGAGGAACAGCAACTGGAAGAAAAAGCAAATAAGTTAAAACATGTAAATGTCTATACCAGGGGTCCCCAAACTTTTTACACATGGGGCCAGTTCACTGTCCCTCAGACTGTTGGAGGGCCGCCACATACAGTGCTCCTCTCACTGAGCACCAATGAAAGAGGTGCCCCTTCCAGAAGTGCAGCAGGGGGGGAGGCAGATAAATGGCCTCAGGGGGCCTGTTGCAGCCCGTGGGCCGTAGTTTGGGGATGCCTGGTCTATACCATACGATTTCATTTATGTGGAATCTAAAAAAAAGAAAGAAAAAGAAACACTCATAGATATGGAGAACAGCTGGCAGGTGTTGGGGGGGCTGAGTAAAATAAGTGAAGGGATTAAGTAAGGAATAAACAATCTCATAGACACAGACAACAGTTTGGTGATTACCAGAGAGAAAGGGGCTGGGGGTAGGTAGAAGAGGGTAAAGGCAGAATAAATGACGATGGAAGAATACTTGACTTTGGGTGGTAAACACACAATACAATGTACAAATGATTTATTATACAATTGCACACTTGAAACCTATATAATTTTATTAACCAATGTAACCCCAATAAATTCAATAAAATATTTTAAAAATAAAATATAATGGCCCTGGCCAGTTAGCTCTGTTGGTTGGAGTGTCGTTCTGGAAAGGGATGTTTGCTGGTTCGATTCCCTTATCAGGGTACATACAGGAACAGCTTGATATTCCTGTCTCTCTTCCTTCCTGCCCTTTTCTCTCTCTAAAAAAACCCAAAAGACAAACAAACAAAAAACTCCAAAAAATAAATATATGTCTAACATGATAGAAGGTCAAGAGGGAAAAGCCATTGTTTCCTTCTCTTCTTCTTTTCTTTTCCTTCCTTCCTTCCTTCCTTTCTTTCTTTCTTTCTTTCTTTCTTTCTTTCTTTCTTTCTTTCTTTCTTTTTCTCTCATTTTCTTTTTCTTAAATTTTATTTATTCATTTTTAGAGAAGGGAGGGGGAGAGAGAGAAAGAGAGGGGGGAGTATTAACTCCCATATGTGCCTTGGCCCAGCAAGACCAGGGTTTTGAACTGGTGAACTCAGCATTCTAAGTCAACATTTTATCCACTGCACCACTACAGGTCAGGTGTTTTGGGGTTTTTTTTCGTTTGTTTGTTTGTTTTGAGAGAGAAACACACAGAGACAGGAAGGGAGAGAAATGAGAAGCATCAACATGTGGTTGCGGCACTTTAGTTGTTCATTGGTTGCTTCTCATACATGCCCTGTGGGGGTGCAAGCCAACCAAGTAACCCCTTGCTCAAGCCAGTGACCATGGGATCATTTCCATGATCCCAAACTCAAGTTGGCAAGCCCACACTCAAGCTGGTGACCTTGGGGTTTCAAACCTGGGATCTCAGCATCCCATGTTGACGCTCTATCCACTTCACCACCACTGGTCAGGGAAAAGCCACTCTCTTTTTTTTCTGCAGTATGAAATTCTATTTTGTATTGATGATACCCCTCCTCCTTTTTCATTCTATGATTTTTTATTTTACATATTTTTTTGCCTCCAGCCAGCACCTAAACTGATTTTCATTATTTACCCAGGGGAGAAGCAAACCTTTATTGCTGAAGGATCTGAGCCCTTGATGATCCTGCCCATGGAGGGTTGTAGTGGTCATCCACTGTTACCACTGGACGTAATAGCACTAGGAGGAAACCCAAGGGAGCCTCTTAGTGCCAGGAATACTTCTTTTTGCCCATTGTGTAAAGAAAAAATCCTATTTGACCTTGATATTCAGAATTAATCAACCTGGCCAATCCCATAATCCTCCTTTCACTGGTTCATCCATTGATGTGAAAATTTGTTCTTCTGGGGACTTTCTTCCCTCCAGGACTCTCTACTCCTAATCCAGAAACAAGGTGGCAGGAAGTGAGGAGATCATTGAGTGCTTGTAGGAAGTGCCACTTCCTCTTGTTTATTTTATTGATTTTAGAGAGAGGAAGGGAAAGAGAGACAGGAACATTAATCTGTTCCTGTATGTGCTCTGACCAGGGATTGAATCAGCAACCTCTGTGCTTTGGGATGATGCTCTAACCAACTGAGCTATCTGGCTAGGGCATGGGTGATAATATTTATGGAAACCTAGTACTTAGAGAAGGCATACTCAAACCTTTCACTAGATATCTCACTGGTCCTTCTGAAGTTATAGAACAGTACAGAGGACTTGGGGTTGATTGCCACTGCTGGCAAATTGGGCAGTTGGCAGTGATGGGAACCAGGTGAACTTTGGTGAGATGGTGAGTTCATGCATAGCTTTCATCTCAATCTTGGGGCCATTTAGTCAGGAGAACACTGAGCAGGCCCTGCGTACCTGAAGAAGGAGATAGACTGAGATCCAAGGTGGGTTTTGTTGTCCACTTGATAATTGAGAACCCTTTTTATAGTGGGAGACTTTGGGTGATCAATTTCATAAAACACAAGTATTTTCAATCTAACCTATCCTAAAAGATCCTTTTTTTTTTTGAAGTGAGATGTGGGGAGATAGAGAGACAGACTCTCATGTGTGTCCTGACCAGGATCCACCTAGCAACCCCTGTCTGGGGCTGGTGCTCAAATCAACTGAGCTATCCCTCAGCAACTGAGGCTGATGCTTGGACCAGCTGAGCTATCCTCAGTGCGGGAGACTGATGCTCGAACAAATAGAGCCACTGGCTGTGGAAACAGAAGAGAAAGAAAAGGGGGAGAGGGAGGGGAAGAGAAGCAGATGGTCATTCCTCATGTGTGCCCTGACTGGGGATGGGACCCAGGATGTCCACATGCCAGGCGACGCTCTATCACTGAGCCAACCGGCCAGGGCCAATGATCCTTTCTTATACTTGACCTTCTGCTTTTTGCCCTAAATCTTTCATCTCATTTCTTCCAAGCCCTTGGCCATCTGTCTAAACCATTAGACCCTGCCCATAAATTCACTGCACATCTTCTCAGGCCACCTCTCTCTCCAGACAGTGAGCCACAAAATATATTGTTCAATGTTCTGCCCACTGGGAAGCTTTCTCTTCTCTTTTGTTTTTCAGAGCCACTCCTGAATAGAACTGTACATCAGTATTCTATTTCTGGCCGGATTTGGTATATTGCACTATAAACTAGACTTGACATTCTTTCCCCCCTCCATCATCTGGTATTAGGATATTCCCCATGAAATTATAGCTGTAGAGTGAGGTGTGACACATTGTGGTATGTGTAACAATAAAACAAGTTGGCTGCCTATAGTGAAAAATTTAAGGAGACATCATACTCAGGTTCTTGCAAATAAATGGCCAACACCTGAGTGAATGCCTCCTTAAATAGTACACCTTAGGCATCTTGCCTACTTCACCCCAGTCTAGGCCCTGTTGAATGGCCTGCACAAGCCAATTACTTATGCCTTCAGGACCTACATGGATCTGATTCCATAGATTTCACTTCCACTTGATAATAGACTTTAAAGAGTACTTCAACACATGGCTACGTAGGTCAGACAGCAGCCAGCTCAGTTTATTTTGGTGTCTCATGTACAGCTAGTGATTTTTTGTGTGTGACAGAGAGAGGGACAGATAGGAACAGATAGGGACAGACAGAAAGGGAGAGAGATGAGAAGCATTAATTCTTTGCGGCTCCTTAATCTCCTTAGTTATTCATTGATTCCTTTCTCATATATGCCTTGACCAAAGGGCTACAGCACAGTGAGTGACCTCTTGCTCAAGCCAGTGACCTTGGGCTCAAGCCAGCGACCTTGGGCTTCAAGTCAATGACCTCTGGGCTCAAGCCAGTGACCATTGGGTCATGTTTATGATCCCATGCTCAAGCCAGCAACCTCCTGCTTAAGCTGGTGAGGCCACACTCAAACTGGTTAAGTCCATGCTCAAGCCAGTGACCTTGGGGTTTCAAACCTGGGTCCTCTGTGTCCCAGTTCGACACTCTATCCACTGCACCACCGCCTGGTCAGGCAACACAGCTAGTGATTTATACCAAACCCAGGCCCCCTTGTGTAAGTAGCTCTTGGTTATCTGCTGGACCATGAGAGGGGCCTCTACTGTAATTCTTTCACTGTGACATGCCACAGGCTCCATGTAGCACTTTGATGTGTCCTAGAAAATTTTAACTTTCTCCAAACCTCATTCATGTTCTACCATCTCTTGATAATTAAATAAAGATGTGATAAGGAATCACTACTCTTCACTTTTATAGTTTTTTAATGGTTTAATCTTTACAATTTCCTCAGGATTTTTTTTTTTTTTTGTATTTTTCTGAAGCTGGAAATGGGGAGAGACAGTCAGACAGACTCCCGCATGCGCCCGACCGGGATCCACCCGGCACGCCCACCAGGGGCGATGCTCTGCCCACCAGGGGGCGAGGATGTAGCTTTTGATTTTCCATTTTGACAGAAAGTGAGAGCTCCTGGGGCTCCCACTTTGCCTTTCCAGTTACTGGATTACCAGTGTGTGTGTTTTGCTAGTTTTTGACGACAGAAGGGAAAATGGCTAGGGGCTAGGTTTAGATTTCCACTAGGCCCACTATAAGGCACATAATGAAATTCAATAAGTAATAGCTATAATAATAATAATTATTATTATTAATATTTTTTTAGTGAGAGGAGGGGAAGCAGAGAGACAGACTCCCACATGCACCCCAACCAGGATCCACCCACCAAGCCCACTAGGGGTTGATTCTTGGCCCATCTGGGGCTGTTACCCCATTGCTCAGCAACCGAGCTATTTTTTAGCACCTAAGGTGGATGCCATGGAGTCATCCTCAGTGCCAACTCACTGGAGCCAATTGAGCCATGACTACAGGCAGAGAGGGGAAGAGAGAGAGGGGTGGGAGAAGGGTGGAGAAGCAAGTGGTTGTTTCTCTTGTTTGCCTGATGGGAATCGAACCTGGGATATCCACACTCCAGGCTGATGCTCTACCACTGAGCCAACTGGCCAGGGCTGATAGCTGTAATTATTAAAGAAAATTCTTTTGATGCTATTACAGAGTTCCTCACTGAAGATACTCAACCTTCCTTTTACTTAAGGGGCTTTGGGTCTTTGAAATGACTCAGGTCTGTGAACTGAGGGAGGTGTCTATATTTTTTTATCATTGGGACTTACTATCTATCGTCATTACTTGCTTACCTATAAGTAATGGAGATCTAAAGTAACAATGACTTAGACAAGATAGAAGTCCATTTCTTCCTCATGTGGCACTCCAAATGTGGGTTGTCCAGGGCTGATATGGTGTCTCTATTCCACAAGGCCATCCAGGCACTTCAGCTTCCTTTAATACTGTTTTCTCACCACCATTACAGTATTGCCCTTATCTATACTCCAAAATGCCTCATAACTGCTTCTGTATTCTGAGCAGCAAGATGGAGAAAGGGGAGGAAGAAGAGGATAAGCCCACCTTTAAGCGCATACCTGGAAATTATGGCCATACCTAGCACAAAGGAGGTTTGTAAATGTAGCCTTAATTCTGGGTAACCATGTATGCAGTTGAAAACCAGAGATTCTATTTCTATGAGAGAAAAGGGGGAAATGGTACTGAAAACCAATTAGTAGTCTTTGTCATATTAACTCAACTCATAGCTGTTTTTACCATTTTTCTTTAAAGGACTGATCAAGCGGAACCTTAGTGGGCTATTTTGATTCCAGGCACTCAAGTAGAAGAAGCAAAAATAATTACATGATCAGGGACCTTTGTCCATGGAGTACCTGTCAGCTCCACTGACTGATGTGTTATTATGTTCATTTACCTCTACTACTTAAGTGTTACTACTTGATCTGAAGCACACACAGTTCTTCATTTTGTTTTGAACAGAGAGTCACACACCATCTCTCAATAGCATCCCTAGCCTACAGAGAACAACTTGCTAAGCACTATTTGCTGCTTCTGCTATTTCCATCACCAAAATATCTTCCGAGTTTTTTGGGTATGAAACATCTGGGGCCTTCTCCAGGGACATAACAGATGAGTGGTCAAGTTGCACATGATAAATCTTCTCCAATGTTTCTATCTTCATAAGTCTTCAGATTCCTTTGAGGTGACACCATTCCTGACACTGTAACTTGGGATTGGGCTGAATTTAATGAAGTAAGAGCACTTAGTAAAGATTCTGGGGTTGTTCTAGTTTCGGCAGCTGGGAGCCCAGGTTCTTGTCAACTGTCTGCTCCTTCAAGCAGAACCACTCCCAAAAATTGGTATGCTGCGATTTGACATATCTGAAGAAAATGTTGGGTAGGAAGAGTGGTACATGCGGATGAGGGGTGTCCTCTTGTAAGGTAACTCCAGAAGTCACAGCATCATCAGTCAAGAGAAGAGCATTGCCAGACAACGGGAGGAGCAGCTTCCGCGGGTAAAGGAGGCTCAGGGATAGCTGCGAGTTTCTTCTGAATGACTCCCAGGTAGCCCTTTTCCAAGGCCTGGGCTCCCATTTTTCTTAATCACTGTCCTATTTTATAAGACTGTGCTTTGTCTGACATTATAGTTTAAGAATAATTAGGATCATCCCTGACCTGTGGTGGTGCAGTGGATAAAGTGTCAACCTGGAATGCTGAGGTCACCAGTTCGAAACCCCGGCTTGCATGGTCAAGACACATATGAGAAGCAACTAATACAAGTTGATGCTTTCTGCTCCTCAACACCCCTTCATTCTCTCTCTGTCTCTCACCTCTCTCTAAAGTCAATAAATTAAAAAAAAATTGTTTGTTAAAAAGCATCATTAGAATCAAATTCCAGGCCCTGGCCGGTTGGCTCAGCGGTGGAGCGTTGGCCTGGCGTGTGGGGGACCCGGGTTCGATTCCCGGCCAGGGCACATAGGAGAGGCGCCATTTGCTTCTCCACCCCCCCCCTTCCTCTCTGTCTCTCTCTTCCCCTCCCGCAGCCAGGGCTCCATTGGAGCGAGGATGGCCCAGGCGCTGGGGATGGCTCCTTGGCCTCTGCCCCAGGCGCTGGAGTGGCTCTGGTCGCAGCAGAGCGACGCGCCGGAGGGGCAGAGCATCGCCCCCTGGTGGGCAGAGCATCGCCCCTGGTGGGCGTGCCGGGTGGATCCTGGTCAGGCGCATGCGGGAGTCTGTCTGACTGTCTCTCCCCGTTTCCAGCTAAAAAAAATAATAAAATAAAAAAAGAGAGAGAATCAAATTCCAAGATTGGTTTGCATTTATGTTGCCATAAGACATAAGGTATACTTTCCAGTAATGATGGAAAGCCCATGGGTTTAATTTGTTACTTTGAGCTGAGAATTTAGGGTTTAAGCTTATTTTCCCATTTCTATAAGCTGTCTTGTGGTTTCAGAAGCAGGTAATCCATCCCATATAGTCTCCTAATGCTTGTCCTCAGTGGACAGTTCATTCTAGGTGCCCACAGGCAGTAATTTAATTAGCCGGTTTGCACTGCACGGCATAGGCTACCAAATTCTCACTCCTGAATCTCTAGACTACAACTCTAACTAAACCAAATAACCAATCCCATTTCCACCACTCCCCTGATCATCTCTCACCTGCCATCATTTCCCAGGTACCAATTTATATTCCAGTTAGGTTCTAGGCAGTAAACACAAAAGTTAACTTTGGCTACCCTAAACATAAAAGAGTAAAGAGAGTTTGGGGGAAATGTTTTAGGTAGCTCATAAAAAACACATTAAAAAAAACCCCAAAACAAAAAACCAGAGTGCAGGAACCAGAAGACAGAAAATACAGCCAAAGTCAAACTGCAAGAGTATTCTGGCTGGGAGTCCCAACTGTTGTCTCTGCCATTTAGCACTCAATGCTGCTGGTGCTGTGTTTCCACCCTCAGTGTCCCCATTTTGGTCTTTATTTATTTTATTTATTTTTATTTTTTACAGAGACAGAGAGAGAGAGAGTCAGAGTGAGGAAAAGACAGGGACAGACAGACAGGAACGTAGAGATGAGAAGCATCAATCATTAGTTTTTCGTTGCGCATTGCGACACCTTAGTTGTTCATTGATTGCTTTCTCATATGTGCCTTGACCGTGGGCCTTCAGCAGACCGAGAGTAACCCCTTGCTTGAGCCAGCGACCTTGGGTCCAAGCTGGTGAATTTTTGTTCAAACCAGATGAGCCCATGCTTAAGCTGGTGACCTCGGGGTCTCGAACCTGGGTCGTCCGCATCCCAGTCCGACGCTCTATCCACTGCGCCACCGCCTGGTCAGGCTGTTCCCATTTTGAATAAATTTTCACCTGTCCCTATATCTTTGAGTCATCTTGGGTAGGATCATTAATTGGCTCAGCTTGGGTCATGTTCCCACAGACTAGCTGATAGCGGGGTAGAGAAAGACAGCTTTGGCCCCTTTGCTTCTCTAGTAGCAGAAGATTCTCCTCACTCCAAACACACATGAAGTTGGGTTCCTCCCAAATTGGAGGGTAATCAGAGGCAAAATAGCCACACACACACACACACACACACACACACACACACACACCCCTGTTCACTGTAGTTGGGAACCTCCTTGCTTTTCCTTCCTTCTCTATATAGCCAAGAACCCCTCTCCAATTCAGCCTGACCTTTCATCTAACCCAAGCCACTGACAACTCCTAAGCCTGGAGCCATAGCACCACCTCATACTTTCTGTCTTCACCAGGCTACAGAGCACATCTGGGGAAACTCACAGCTGGAGGACAGGTAACTTCATGAGGTCCAACTTTTGTTGAATCTTTACATTAGATATCATATTTACCTATAAAAAGTAAGGTTCTTTTCTTTATTTTTAAAAAAATATTTTTAATTTTTTTTAGATTTTATTTATTCATTTTAGAGAGAGGAGACAGAGAGAGAGAGAGACAGACAGACAGAGAGAGAGAGAGAAGTGGGAGGAGCAGAAAGCATCAACTCCCATATGTACCTTGACCAGGCAAGCCTGGGGTTTTGTACCAGCGACCTCAGCTTTTACCCACTGTGCCACCACAGGTCAGGCTCTTTTCTTTATTTTTTAAAAATATTTTATTTATTGATATTAGAGAGAAGAGAGAGAGAGAAGTGGTGAAGAGCAGGAAGCATCAACTCCCATATGTGCCTTGACCAGGAAAGCCTGGGGTTTGCAATCCATGACCTCAGCATTCTAGGTCAATGCTTTATCCACTGCACCACCACAGGTCAGGCAAGGTTCTTTCCATATGTGGCTAAAATTAACAATAATTTTTAATAGCATCTAAAATCTATCCTTCAAAAAAATTAAGCTGGGGGCATTACAATACCCCAGCTTCAAATTATACTACAAAGCCACAATAATAAAATAGTGTGGTGTTGGCAGAAAAATAGACACTCAGACGAATGGAACAGAATAGAAAGTTCAGAAATAAAACCACATATATATGGTCAAATCATCTTTGATAAAGGAACCAAAAACACACAATGGAGAAAAGAAAGCTTCTTCAATAAATGGTGCTGGGAAGATTGAAAAGCCACATACAAAAGAATAAAACTCAACTGTGGTTTGTCTCCTTGTACAAAAATTAATTCTAAATGGATCAAAGACCTAAGTATAAAATCTGAAACAATAATAGTACATAGAAGAAAACATAGGTACTAAACTCATGGACCTTGGCCATAGAGAACATTTTATAAATTTGAATCCAAAGGCAAGGGAAGCGAAGGCAAAGATAAATGAATGGGACCACATCAGACTAAGAAGCTTTTGCACAGCAATAGAGACTGACAACAAAACAAACAGACAGACAAGTAAATGGGAGATGATATTTTCAAACAACAGCTCAGATAAGAGGCTCATATCCAAAATATATAAAGAACTCACAAAACCCAACAACAAACAAGCAAACAATCCAATAAAAAAATGGGAAGAGGACATGAACAGACTTCTCCCAGGAAGAAATACAAATGGCCAACAGATATATATGAAAAGATGCTCATCTTCACTAGCTATTAGAAAAATGCAAATCAAAACTACAATGAGATACCACCTCACACCTGTTAGATTAGCTATTATCAACAAGACAGGTTATAACAAGTGTTGGAGAGGCTGTGGAGAAAAAGGAACCCTCATTCACTGTTGGTGGGAATGTAAAGTAATACAACTATTATGGAAGAAAGTATGTTGGTTCCTCAAAAAGAATAGAACTACCATATGACCCAGCAATCCTTCTACTGGATATATACCCCCAAAACTCAAAAGCATTGGTACATAAAGACACATGCAGCCCCATGTTCATCGCAGCATTATTCACAGTGGCCAAGAAACATGGAAACAACCAAAAAGCCCTTCAATAGAAGATTGGATAAAGAAAATGTGGTACATACATACAGTGTGTCTGTAAAGTCATGGTGCACTTTTGACCGGTCACAGGAAAGCAACAAAAGACCATAGAAATGTGAAATCTGCACCAAATAAAAGGAAAACCCTCCCAGTTTCTGTAGGATGATGTGGCAGCATGTGCACATGTGCAGATGATAATGTAACACCGTGTATACAGCGGAGCAGCCCACAGCCATGCCAGTCGAGATGTGGACGGTACAGAGGAAATTTCAGTGTGTTCTGTGGCTCGCTAAATTCAAATCCGTGACCAAAGTGCAACGTGAATATCAGTGCGTTTATAACAAAGCGCCACCACATAGGAATAACATTACTCAGTGGGATAAACAGTTGAAGGAAACTGGCAGTTTGGTGGAGAAACCCCATTCTGGTAGGCCATCAGTCAGTGACAAGTCTGTAGAGGCTATACGGGATAGCTACCTAAGGAGCCCTAAAAAAATCTGTGTATGAGCCCACATCGAACTGCACTGAACAGGTATGAAACTGTGAGAGTTTTCCTTTTATTTGGTGCAGATTTCACATTTCTATTGTCTTTTGTTGCTTTCCTGTGACAGGTCAAAAGTGCACCATGACTTTATGGACACACTGTATATACTATGGGATACTACTCAGCCACAAGAAATGATGACATAGGATCATTTACAACAACATGGATGGACCTTGATAACATTATAATGAGTGAAATAAGTAAATCAGAAAAAACTAGGAACTGTATGATTCCATACATAGGTGGGACACAAAATTGAGACTCATGGACATAGATAAGAGTGCAGTGGTTACCAAGGGGAGGGGAAGGGAGGAGTGGGAGGGGCATAAAGAAAACTAAGGAGGACGGTTTGACTTTGGGTGATGGGTATACAACATAATCGAATGTCAAAATGATCTGGAGATGTTTTCTCTAAATCTATGTGCTATAGTTGACCAATGTCACCCCGTTAAAGTTGATTGTCTAAATAAAACTATTAACAACAACAAAAAATCCATCCTTTGTTCAAACTATTCCCCAAATCTTGTGAAAGTGATCTTTCTAATATAGTTATATCACTTCCTTCATTAAATTACACTGGGGGACAAAATTTTTGTTGCATCCACAAAAACACTTGTTCTCACCTAATTTGAATGTGCTGATCTCAAATCTGACATTAGTTTTAATCTGTAAGCTACATTTTTTTTGCAATTCAAGATTTTAGGTTTTCATCTTATTATAAAATTTTCAACATTTAGTTTAACATAATGAAGTAGAATGTCTTCTTGGGCATCATCTTTGTGAAAATATAATAATTTATATAATGCAGTAAATACACTAATACACGAAAAGATATGATTGCATCAGAATTTTTCTATAATTTTGAAGTAGAACATATCAAAACACTTATTTTAATCATAAAATTTGCACAAAACTTATTTAAATTCTATTCAGGCAAAAATTTGCGTTTGTAGCTCTTGGGTTTGTGTACTTGTTGAGGACAATCTCGTTTAATGCTCCAGCAGCAGTCTGTCATCACTAACGTCTCCAAGATTTTGGGGAAACTTATCAAGGTGACTGTTCAGGAAGTGAATCTTAATGCTCATGTTACATCCAATGTCACGGAAAGCCAACAGCATCTTTTGAACCAGAAGTTCACAGTTTTCTGCCTTTTTGTTGCCAAGGAAGTTCTTTGTAACTGCCACAAAAGACTGACATGATGGTTTCTCCTCCTTATTCATCTTCCTGGCAAATTCTTTGTCACATATGAGGGTTCAAATTTGAGATCCATTGAACTCACCTGCTTTTATCGTCTTGAAAGACAAGGCAGGAAAAGCAGAAATAATATGTTGAAAGCATTCACTTTCTCTATTCAAAGCCTGAACAAACTGCTTCATTAAGCCAAGTTTGATGTGAAGTGGGGGAACAATGATCCTGTCTTGATTAACTACAGGTTCATTCACAATATTTTGCATCCCTACTTCCAGAGCTTCATGTTTCAGCCACTCCTGTGTCCAGTGTTTTTCCTGAGCTCGGCTGTCCCACAAACACAGAAAGCAGGTTACTTCGTGAAACCTCTCTATTGTTTTAGCAGGAAATTTACCATTTTAAGATCCACACAAATGATCCAGTTATGCTCCTCATACTTCAGAAAGTCGAGGACAATTTTTATGTCATTATAATCTTCTCGCAGATGAGTTGAATAACCAATTGGAACCGCTGCATAAACATTACCATTGTGTAGGAGAACACATTTCAGACTTTGTTTAGAGCTGTCAAGAAATAGCCGCCATTCTGTTGGACTGTAAGTGGTAACACCTAGCTGGCTGAGAAGACTACTAATATCATGACAGTAAACAAAGTGTTTGTCTTTGGAGAAAAATGTCCACAAAAATTTGTTCATGCTTCCTGAAATGGGATACTTTAGCTTACCGGTGAAGTACATTCTTTGAAGCCTGGAGGCTAATAACTCAGCTGCTTTCTTTGATAGGCCCAAATCTCTTACTAAGTCATTCAATTCGGGTTGGCTAAACTGCTGAGGGGTTAATGACTGCTTGGCATCAGAAGAAGACCCTTCAGATTCTACAACCATTTCCTTATGCATCTTATCAAAATACACTTGATCACCATGTTCACTTTCTTCATCCTTAGAAGAAATAAACCATTGAAAACTGGAACCTGGAGTGTCTCAGAGTGTAGGATAGGTCGTATTGCTGAAGGAATATTAGGATATGCAATCATATGCCATTTTTTCTTGCCGATGCCCTTTGTATGGATCAGACAGAAATAACAGTCACTGCTGTGGTCCTTAGGTTCACGCCAAACCATGGGAATACCAAAAGACATTCCTTTGCGTTTTCCTTTTGTTTAGTCACGAAGCATTTCCTCACAATTATGACACACAATATGAGGAGCCCAATTCTTGTCTTGATTGCCAAGGGGAACTTGAAAATAGGCAATATATGCACGTGTCACAAATGATGAAATATTGCGCCTTTGACGTTGAAGTGTGTAACAGCCATATGTATAACAGAAGGTGTCAGGACTATTCTTACATTGACACCTACTTGAAGAGCCATGATTCAATCTTAAAACAAAATAAGAGGATGTTTTTATCAGATAATAATTTTTTACATTTAAAAACAACTAAAATTATGTAAAAGTGATGTTTGTAAAACATTAATTGCCTTGTGGTTATGTTCAATCCAGGAGTCGTTGCCCTTTAACTCCAATTTAAAAACCAATGCATGCCACTAACTGTAACAAAAAGATATAAAAGTTGCATAAACTAGAGCATGCACCAAAAACGGATTTCAGATTTGGAATCAGCGATGCAAAAATATATAGAAAAAGTTCGAGGCCCTGGCCGGTTGGCTCAGCGGTAGAGCGTCGACCTGGCGTGCGGGGGGACCCGGGTTCAATTCCCGGCCAGGGCACATAGGAGAAGCGCCCATTTGCTTCTCTACCCCCGCCCCCTCCTTCCTCTCTGTCTCTCTCTTCCCCTCCCGCAGCCAAGGCTCCATTGGAGCAAAGATGGCCCGGGCACTGGGGATGGCTCCTTGGCCTCTGCCCCAGGCGCTAGAGTGGCTCTGGTCACGGCAGAGCGACGCGCCGGAGGGGCAGAGCATCGCTCCCTGGTGGGCGTGCCGGGTGGATCCTGGTTGGGCACATGTGGGAGTCTGTCTGTCTCTCTCCGTTTCCAGCTTCAGAAAAAAATACAAAAAAAATAATAAAATAAAAAAATAAAAAGTTCGAAAACCTTATGCGACAGAAAACAAACAAACAAAAATTGTTCCCCAGTGTTATTTAAATTTGTCAACATTGTAAAATAATACAAATGCAAACAGTACAAAGTGGCATGAAGTAAGAAGAAAGATGCCTGACCAGGCGGTGGCACAGTGGATAGAGTGTTGGACTGGGATGCGGAGGACCCAAGTTAGAAACCCTGAGGTTGCCAGCTTGAGCGCAGGCTCATCTGGTTTGAGCAAGGCTCACCAGCTTGAGCCCAAGGTCACTTGGTCTGCTGTAGCCCCCTCCCGGGTCAAGGCACATATGAGAAAGGAATCAATGAACAACTAAGGTGCCGCAACAAAGAATTGATGCTTCTCATCTCTCTCCCTTCTTATCTGTCCCTCTCTCTGTCTCTCTGTCAGTCACAAGAGAGAGAGATAGAGAGAGAGAGAGAGAGAGAGAGAGAGAGAAAGAGAGAAGGGAGAGCAGTCCTCTGCCTCCTCTCCTTTCTCTTCCAGTCCAGTCCATCTCAGCAAAGTATCAATTTTTGATATTATATGTTTTCTTTCAATAACTTTCACATGCAAGCAAGAACATGTATTAACACAGAATACAAAGGGATCCCACCGCACACACTCTCATGTGAGACTTGCTTTATTCATTTGATAATCCATCTTGGAAATCTTGTCATGGCAGTGAATAAAGAGAAATCCTTCAGGAGTTCCTGTCTGCGCCTCTCACTGGGGTGCTATCTCTATCAGCTAGCATGCAGTTCCCCAAGCGCACTGCACTCTCACACCTCTACGGCCACATACATGTCATTTCCCCTGTTCTGAATGCCTTCACCTCTTCCATGGGTGCCCAATAAACTTTACCCTCTGTGAAGCCTTCCCTCACCTTGAGAAGGAATTATGCTTTCATCTTAGCTCTGAAAATGTCCTCAGTATTCTTTTTTCATCACACTCATCACGGGGTTTTATGGGTGCTCACCTACTTGTCTTCTTCTCCCACTAGGCTGTGGGCTCTGGGGGCTACCCTCTGAGTTGTGACTAACCCTGTCCAGTGCCTGCCTCAGGGCTGAGTCAGAAGTGGTGCTTCATAAACGGTTGTTACTGGGCTCCTTCCCCCATCCACAGCCATCAAGGACATCTTAGGGCAACAGACATGCCAGGATGCTTCCCCCCCCCCCCATTTAGGCAGCAGGATCCTAGGAGACAAGATGTGGAGAGCACCAGATTCTCCAAGGCCTGTTGGTGTCAAGGGGGATGCTCTGAGTAAAAAGGAGCCAAGATTCCCTTCCCCTGGGGGCCTTTTTGGGTTCCTCCCAATTAGGGCCTGTGGAATTAGGCAGAACTTTCCATAACAATAGTTGGGGACATGGGTAATAATGACCCTAAGACTACCAGCCTGACCTTGACATCTCAAGGGTAGGCAGAGTGAAAATCACTGAACAATGGTTTTATCTGGAGAAGAAGGCTATATTTGACCAAACATATATGGATGGGATAGAGAAGGTCCTTCCTTCCTGAGATAGGCTGGAGCTAGGGAAGACAGGGTGGTGGTGAGCGTGGGCTGGCTGGGTCGAGTCCATGGCATTTCTAGGAGAGAGGATGAAGCTCCACTATCAGTCGGAAGGTGTGATGTGTACTGTGAAGTAGCCCATTCTACACCTGTCCAACCTTCTTCCAGTGTGCACCCATCTTGAAAGGTTGCAATCTCATCTGAAGGCTTGACTAGGGAAGGTTCTACATCCTAGTTCATTTATATGGTTGGTGGCAAGGTTCAGCTCCTTGTGGGTTATTGAACTGAGGACCCCAGCTTCTTACCGGCTGCTGGCTGGTAGCTTTCTGAAGTTCCTTTCATGCGAGCCTCACTGCAGGGCGGCTCTCAACATGGCATTGGCTTCATCAGAGCAAGTAAGCAAGAGCCTGAGCGAGCAAGAAAAATGGAATCTACAGTCAAGATGGAGCCCAGTCCTTTTGCTACCTAATCTCAAAAGTAACAGCCCCTCACTTTTGCTATATTTTATTCATCACAAGCAAGTCTCTAGGTACATTGTAGCTCACACTCAAGGGGAGAGGATTTCTCAAGAGGAGGTGGATTCCACGGGAACCAGGGGTCACTGGGGACTATTACAAAGTTTGCCTACCACACATGTCACTTAGAAAAGCCCCCAGTGCCAGGACTAACTTCTTTCTCTTCCCATATGCACCCCCACTCTTTCCCTCATTTCCCTGGCCACACACGCCACAGCTCCCCACAACCCTGGCTGGCTCTCTCAAGTGAAAATCCAGGACAGCCTCAGAAGTACCTTACTATCAGAAAACCGAGATCCAGAACTCAGGTGCCCTGGCTTATGAAACCGAGAGACGTATTTGGTATGGCCATTGTTGTTGGTTAGCAGACAGACTGGACGTGGAAAAGAACCAGGGTCCAGACTGGGTTCTGGAGGCAGACTCTCCTGGGGCTTGTCAGGTGCACAAGGCCCTCCGAAGCCGTAAGTCCAACTTAGAGTGTTTCCCCAATGCAGAGGAGTTCCAGGGTTGGCTCTCCTCAGGGGCCAGTCCTATCCAATTTGGCTGGCTTTAGTCCACTAAGCATCACTGTCTTAGTTGCAGGTGTGTGTGTGTGTGTGTGTGTGTGTGTGTGAACTCACATAGGTCTGTGAACCTGGAGAGTGAAGAAAGTACAGTTTTTTTTATTTCCATCTAGGGATGACCTTGGCCCATTTTGGTGGACCCATTTTTCCATCTTTGATTCTCTTTTTGTTGTTGTTGTTGTTTTTTGTTTACAGATTCCCATCTCGCTGACCTCTTCTCTTGACTTCACATCCTAAAGCGGCCTAGGGTACAGGGTGCCCCTAAAATTGAGCCTCCACTCTCTAGAAGGAGAGGCAGGATTTGAGAGGAATTATTCCCCTCTGCCTTTAGCACCTGAGGCAAACGATTTGCCTTGAGACTGCGCTCCTCTGCGCTGGAAGACTCCGAGAGGTAGGCAAACAGGGTCTTTCCATACTGCGTCCACAAGAGGGCGCTCACTGCGCTTCACATGTTCGAGCGTCTCCAATGGGCCTTGCAGAACGCTCCTCAAATGACTGAAAAATAGGGCAGGAAACTTCCACACTAGAAAGGCGTGGGAAGGGTACAGTGCAGTATGAAGAAGTGTGTGGTCTACCTTGATTCCCAGTGTCTATGTGGGAGCTTGAAGGGCAGTCTTCAGACCCGTTGTCAGGCTCAGGTTTCAGGGACGAAAATAGCCAGCACTCCTTCCATGGCCGGTTCACCACCTCTGCCAGCACCTCCAGGGAGGGGAACCGGGTACTATTCATCTCTGTGTCCTCAGGGCCTGAATGAGTGAACGATTGCGCAAACAAATGAGTAACAAAGTGTGATATTTAAGAGGCTTTGGTCCAGATACACGTTCAGGTGTGAGAAATGACATGTTTACAAACATTCATTAGAACATTACTTGTAATCTTGGAAGATTGGAAAGAACTCAAATGTCCATCAATAGAGAACTAGGAGAGTAAATTATGGCATATCCTTCAGGGTGATAGTGTGCCGTCATGGAAGGAATAAGAGCTCTAGGTACAACGATGTGGGGCAAGCTCTGAAATATGTATTGCTAGGTGGGAAGAACGAGAGGCAGAACAGGGCGCATACCAGCCAGGCTGCCCGCCCCATGTGCGTGTGCGTGTGCGTGTGTGTGTGTGTGTGTGTGTGTGTGTAGGAGTATGTCGGTCTCTATATGTATAGGAAAGCCCAGGGAGGACACCCAAGGAAAGCACAGCTCTGGTTCTCTGGGTAAAGCAACCGAGTGTCTGAGAGAGAGGATGGAAGGAGGCCAGACTTGTCACTGCTTTGAACTGTTTGTAATTTGTATTGTGCAAGTATATTATTTATGCAAAAACAATTTTAAGTGTACAGTTTGGATTGCCCTCCCAGCTTTGCCACTTCCCAGCTATGTGATCATGAGTAACTTGTATTATTTTTTGAGTCCCCATTTCTTTATCTGTAAAAATAGAGTTAGAAGTCTGTCCAGTGTGTTGAGGGTGTTCGGAGGTGTTTCTGCAGCACACTCGGGGGGCTCAGGGCTTCGCTAGCACTGCTGCCTTTTCTACCGTTACATACAGATAATGAATGAGGAGAAACTCTGCCCTGGAAAGGCCAAGGTCACTTATTAAAATTTCACAACAGGCCTGACCAGGCAGTGGCGTAGTGGACAGAGCGTCGGACTGGGATGTGGAGGACCCAGGTTTGAGACCCTGAGGTCGCCAACTTGAGTGCGGACTCATCTGGTTTGAGCAAAGCTCACCAGCTTGAGCCCAAGGTCGCTGGCTCGAGCAAGGGGTTACTCCATCTGCTGTAGCCCCCCCCAGGTCAAGGCACATATGAGAAAGCAATCAATGAACAACTAAGGTGCTAAAACGAAGAATCAGTGCTTCTCATCTCTCTCCCTTTCTGTCTGTCTGTCCCTATCCGTCCCTCTCTCTGACTATCTGTTACCAAAAACCAAAACAAACAAAAAAACCTTCACAACAGGTAACCCAGTGAGAGATGACCCCTGACTAATTTTGGCCCCAATTGCAGAGAGCCAGCTTAAATGTCCTCACGGTGCTCACCTGTTGGTTGATGTTCTCTGATGGACCCTCTTCCCCCATGTCAGCGACCATGCCCAAGACCAACACCCGGGGACTCTGTCCCAACACCTGACAGTTGTATTATATCATTTTTCCTTTACTTTTTTTCTCCCTGTATCTTACCAGTGAGAGAATGGTGCAAATGCAAAGGAATAGAACATGTAGCCATCTGGGGTTCTGCAAGGGGAAGTGCTCGAGATTTCAAGGTTAACGGTCTTTTTTTTTTTTTTTTTTTTTTTTTTTTGTATTTTTCTGAAGCTGGAAACGGGGAGAGACAGTCAGACAGACTCCCGCATGCACCCGACCGGGATCCACCCGGCACGCCCACCAGGGGCGACGCTCTGCCCCTCCGGGGGGTTGCTCTGCCGTGACCAGAGCCACTCCAGCGCCTGGGGCAGATGCCAAGGAGCCATCCCTGCCCCAATGGAGCCTCGGCCGCGGGAGGGGAAGAGAGAGACAGAGAGGAAGGGGGGGTGGAGAAGCAAATAGGCGCTTCTCCTGTGTGCCCTGGCCGGGAATCGAACCCGGGTCCCCCACACGCCAGGCCGACGCTCTATCGCTGAGCCAACCGGCCAGGGCCAAGGTTAACAGTCTTTAGAGATATTCTCCCTAAAGTGAGTGGAAGCTTGAGTCACTGCATATGTGATGTCGACCCTGTGTGCAAGCTGTGCATGCCAGGAATACTTTCTCATTCATCATGTATTCATTGGACAAAAATTCATTCAATTCCTTTCCTCTGCCAGGGATGTAATGGAGAGTAAGCTGCCTGAGGAAGTTGTGGTCCGTTGGTGAAGGTAAACAATTAGATAAACTAATCATAGTGAAGTGTGAGAAGCATCGGAGAGACAGCCAGTCTTTCTGAGTGTGCCAAGCAGAGATACAGAACCCAGGGGTAGGGGTAAGCAGGCTCCTCTGGGAGGAAGGAAGTGAGGATTCCGCTTGAACCTGAAGGTGGACGGTGGAGGAAAAGTGCTGGTGAAGAGAAACAGTTTTCCACCAGCTGTTGTGGGGATGAACCAGAGGTTGTAAATGGCTAGTGCCAGGCCCAACACACTGTAAACACTTGATCAGTTCTAAACAATACAGAAATTTCCCCAGATGCCCAGGCCTGAGGTCAGGGCTGCCATCACCCCAAAATACCACAAGGGGGAGCTCATCCCCTGTTATTGTATATTCAGGTTCCTGTTCCTCCAGCTGCAATATATTGTAGCTCTTCTCTCCATCAAGGGCTGGTTATTTACAACCTATAAAGCTGTTACAAACGGCCCCAGACACAGGTGGTCCTTGCTACGTCTACTATGTACCAGAGTCCAAGTGGCTCCTGACAGCCTTGTCCTAGTGTTTTTTCTTAAAATACAGGATTTGTTCTTCTACACTGTAACCATTTCAATATAGCTCCAGTTCTCCAAAATAGCTACCAGTTATGTTCTTTTCACCCTTCCAGTTTCTTCCCACCCACACCTGGCATCCCCCAGGGCCCATTCCCTAGAGTAGCACCAAAGGGGGTGAGGTACTGGCCACTGATGCCTCTGGGCCATCTGGGCCAGCAGGGTTTCATTTCTCTGTCCTGTCAACCCCAGGCAGGCCCAACCCCTCTCCAGAGGGGATGAACAGGAATTCATTCTCTCACAGATCTCTGTTGGAATCCATGGGAGTCTGAAAAAACCAGAGTAACAGGCTTTTATTGAAAGGAAGAAAGGAACCCTGCCAGGCACTTCTCCCAGGGAGAAGGGCACCGAAATAGACTCTGAGGCAAAAATTTATTAAGGTAGGGGAGAGCTTTGAGCAAGTGTGCGTTGAGCCAGCAATTCTGGTGTGCTCCCTTCTTCAGTCCTACGATTTCGGCTTCCTGGAACGCTTCTCCTTGGGGAAGTCAACCAGCTTCCTAGAACTGTTCTGCTTCAGGGGCAATAGTAAGTAAGCAAGGGCAGGATCAGATAGACAAGCAGAACAGCAAAAGGGCAGCCGGAAGTTCTGGTGAATTCATGTATCCATCATTTCTCAACTCTGTGGTGTGATAAAAGAAAAAAGAGGTGAGGGAAAGAAAAGGGTATGGGGTTCAGGAAGGAGGTTTGTCTCGGACCGGCCATCTTCTGGAGCTGCTTCCTGCTGTTATCCTTATTGGGGGCCTCCTTCGTGAACCTCTCCCCGGGGCAGTTGGAGTAGGGGTGTTTTTTATAAGGTTCCAGATAGTTTGTTTTGCGAGGGCAGGTTTCAGGGTTGGTGTGTAGGGTTAGGTAGATTTTTCCAATTTTCTGATTGGCGAAGGTCTGCATGCAGTTCTGTAAGAAACTAGTGAACAAACGTAAGAGGTAGGGTCCAAAAGTTAGAAAAATAAATAGGAGAGTGAGTGGATTAATGAAAGGCTATAGTCAAGACACCCAGTTTATGTGAAACCACTGATTCCATGTTTACAAATTTGCTGGGCTTCAGAGAGAGAGAGAGAGAGAGTAAGAATAAGACAGGGAAGTGGCCAGTCCCCCTGCCCCTAGACCTACTTCTATAGAGATTCCTAAAGTAACAAGAAGAGGGATTATCTGTATAGCTCATTTGGTCCTTAGATTGACGGGAAGTGTACTAGGAACTGGAAGAGGCTCATGGGGCGGGATTAGGTTGATATTTGGGGTGAGATAGATTAGGGTACAGGTTTCTGTTCATAGTAGGGAGACACATATAGGTGTTGGTCCCACACAAGTAGAAAGCACCTGATTGGTTGAAGCAGGTGGAGAGGTGAAAAGAGAATAGAAGGACAAGGGGTTGGTTTCGTTTCTCTGTTTCTGAGCTCCAGATGGTCAGGGTGGAGGAAAGAGCCACCTTAGCAGCAGTGGGAGTTGTCAGGGTCATGTTGTGTGGACCTGTCCGCATGAAAGTCAGTCCTTGGGTGATGTACTGCTGGAAGCGCCTCTTGGACAGTTTTTGAACAGTTTGTTGAGTAACTTGTAAATCCTGCAAGTACTTAGGGAAAGGGTGGTTACATTTCTACACTTTGCAGTTAGAGTTTAAGTCCTAGTGACCACTGCTTCTAGCTGGAATTAGCAGCAGGTCCCAGCCTACAATAGGCATGGGGCATTGAGATAAGAGGAATAAAGGAGATATTATACATTAAATAAAGCAACAAAATTAGACTGTCAATACCCACAGTAGAGATCTTTGAGGGATAAATAAAACTCAAATATTTAGGCAAGGCATAGTAGATGGCCCTTGTTTACAAGAAATGAAATCAGTTTATCTGCTACTTGGAAGAAATACCTTAGGCTCGTGAATGATGTCATTGGGCCTTCAGTGGCAATTCCCAGCATGCTGGAGCAGGGCTAGAAGAGACTGAACCCTCCCTCCATGGAGCAAGGGGGAAGCTTACCTTCTTGTGTCCCTCTTTTCACAGCAATGATGTGTCCCTTGATGGGGCCAGGAAGCCTGGCAGGCTTCAGTTCAATGCCCTTTCTTTCCACTCTGGAGCAAGGCCCTGATGAAATCCTATGAAGCCCTTTAGGACGCTGGAGCTTTTAAGAGCATATGCCAAAAGCTGGTATTTCCTGACCTCTTTTGGGCCTTATTTGCCTATTTTGTTACTTCCTTGGCCATTATAGACCTTAAAAGCCATGCTCAGAAGATCTCACTGAAGGGCTTGACTAAGAGAGTAAAATTGGGAATCTAGTGTCTAAAGAAGCCTATTAGACCAAGGAAAGAAAGGATTTGATTTGTGATGGTAGGTGGTCGGAGACTGTGGAGGGTCTGAGTTTGATCTAGGGTGAGACCTCAGGTGGTGGGGGTTAAGGTGATGTCCAGATAGACTAGGGACTGAGAGTGAAGTTGAGCCTTAGCAGAGAAGACATGATATTCCTTCATGGCAAGGAAGTTAAGAAGGGTAGTGGTGTGTTTCCTTGAAGTGGGCAGGGAGGGGCTGCAGAGGAGTAGGTTATTTACATATTGTAAGAGAGTATTAGTTTTGAGATTTCATGCTGCTAAATTCTGAGCTAGTGCCTGCCCAAACAGGTGTGGGCTATCCTGGAAGCTTTGAGGTAGGACCATTCAGGTTAGCTGTTGTGAATGTAAAGTGTCAGGATTGGTCCAAGTAAATGTGAAGAGGTTTTGACAGTTGGGATGTAAGAGAATAGTAAAGAAGGTATTTTTGAGGTTTAGTATTGTGAAGTGAGTGGTGTTTGAGGAAATGTGTGACAGTAACTTGTAGAGAGTAGGGCTACTGTATGGAGGGGAACTACTGCCTCATTGATTAGGTGTAAGTCTGGTATGAGGTGTTAAGCCCCTGAAGGTTTTTGAACAGGAAGGATGGGGGTATTGCAGGGAGAGTCCGTAGGGATGAGTAAGCCTGGTTTAAGAGGCAGTTAATTATTGGTTTAAGGCCTTAGAAACAGACACAGTTAAGGAGGAGAGGAAGCAGAAGGATGGACAGTGTGAACAGCTTAGATGGAAAGAAGAAGGGTCAGAATCTGCAGGAGGAGGAGGAGGATTGGTGGTGGCGCCATGTGGTCAGAGGAGTGTTGGGCAGATAAAATGTATTATGCTCACTTTGTTAAAGATGACGCCGCCCACGTGGAGGCCATCACCCAGGTGATATTAATGTGTGTTGAGAATCCCTGTAGCCTGGGGCTTGGTTTTGGGATTAAGCCTTTCCCACCCATCTTGATGTGGGGCGGTACAATCCAATCATGCCTCAGAGAGGTGACTTTGTATTAGGGACTTCCTTGTTTGTATATTGGATTAAGGGATTTTGGTTTTCTACAGTATAAAATAGGGGCAGAACGAGAGTTTGCTCTCTTGGTTCCTGGGATGATTAGCATGAGAGAGCAGAGGGAGCAGAGCAGAGAGCAGAAAGAGGCCATGTGGCCAGGAGAAGCAGCCAAGATGGCGGAGTGCTGAGTGAGATGCCAGTTTGTGTAGAGTTTGTATCTGGGATAAGGAAGGAGATGGGGAACTGAGGAGAATAAGGCTGGTGAGCTAGAAACCTTTGATTCTAGGAAACTCGGATAAGTCAGTGGCTTTGTGAGCACTGAATGTGAGTGGGTTTTGGAGCCCAGTGTGTGTTTTTACTTGCCTGCCAGGTGCAAGCTAGAATTAAAGAAAATGCCTATCAGTTTTTGGCTCCGTTGTTTCTTTACCGACTGTCCGAATCCAATGCGAACCTGCATGGGCTGGGCTGCTGTGATGGTGGTGGCCCTGGCCCTGGCTACTGGCTTTACATTTGGCGTAGTCTGTGGCAGGATTCGATACAGATCGGCAAGGAGCCTTTGAGTGGTGGAGTAGAGGACTGGCTGCTGTTAGGGTTCCCCATGGCTGTCCTTTTGGGGACCGTAGGCTGGTTGCTTTTACAGCCATGCGTGAGGAAACCGAGAGCTCTGTGGAAGAGGCTGCCTGGGACCTGCAAACCGAGCAGCGGAAGGAGCTGGAGCAAACGCAGGAGAAACCAATGCTGACCCTGGAGCTGGAGGAAATGCTGGAGGAGGATTCAGAGGTTCGTGAGTTGCAGCTTGCCCTGGATGTTGCAGAGAGCCAGCAGCGGCGGGAGGCCGGGGCTGAGGCTGAGGCTGGGGCTGAGGCAGGGGCTGAGGCTGAGGCCGGGTCCAGAGTTGCAACGTCTGCGGAGCAGAAGGAGGCGGCAGCCCGGGGCTTGAGCCTGGCAGCAGGAGCTGATGTTCCCAGTTCCTCTTTGGAGGATGAGAAGAATCGCACTGGAGTTGCAATCCGCAGTCTCCATAAGATGAGAGCCCAGCTAGAAGGAGCACCTACTACGGCCCTGGTAGGTCTGCAATTTGGGGTCATAGGGCTGGACGCCATGTGCCCCTCTTTGGGACAGTGTGAGACCTGCCAGGATGGCAGGAATGAGGGGGGTGGCTGACGCCCCATGTGCTTGGACTGATTTCCTGGACTACGACCGGAGCGGGCATTGGCTCCTTTGTTGGATGGACTTACGGATTACGGATTTTGGACAATGTGAAATACCCTGATGGGGGTAGGGAGTGGCTTTGCTAGAAGCACTCCCCTGCCCCGGGAAACTTTTCCCATAGGCCGAGGACATTTTCCGCTTTGGGCTAAGTGCTCAGAGACTGGTGAAGTGTACCTTTGTGATTATTGAAATTGTATGACTTGTGCTGTTGTAATTTGTGTAATGTGCCTAATTTCCTTGCACAGAGATGCTGGTGATGTAGATTGTGGGTAGTAAAGTGAGCATAGGGGTGGATTGTTGGGCAGATAAAATGTATTATGCTCACTTTGTTAAAGATGACGCCGCCCACGTGGAGGCCATCACCCAGGTGATATTAATGTGTGTTGAGAATCCCTGTAGCCTGGGGCTTGGTTTTGGGATTAAGCCTTTCCCACCCATCTTGATGTGGGGTGGTACAATCCAATCATGCCTCAGAGAGGTGACTTTGTATTAGAGACTTCCCTATTTTGTATATTGGATTAAGGATTTGGACTTCTACACTATAAAATAGGGGCAGAGCAGGAGATTGCTCTCTTGGTTCCTGGGATGATTAGCATGAGAGAGCAGAGGGAGCAGAGCAGAGAGCAGAAAGAGGCCATGTGGCCAGGAGAAGCAGCCAAGATGGCGGAGTGCTGAGTGAGATGCCAGTTTGTGTAGAGTTTGTATCTGGGATAAGGAAGGAGATGGGGAACTGAGGAGAATAAGGCTGGTGAGCTAGAAACCTTTGATTCTAGGAAACTCGGATAAGTCAGTGGCTTTGTGAGCACTGAATGTGAGTGGGTTTTGGAGCCCAGTGTATGTTTTTACTTGCCCGCCGGGTGCAAGCTAGGATTAAAGACTATGGCCCACCAGTTTTTGGCTCCGTTGTTTCTTTACCGACTGTCCGAATCCAATGCGAACCTGCATGAGCCAGGCGGCTGCTTTGATAGTGGCAGCCCTGGCTTCTGGCTTTACAAGGAGTCAAAAAGATTTAGAGCCCTGAGGAGAGGGGAGAGGACCAGAAGTAGTGGAAGGCCGGTGGGGTGGGGGGATGGGTCAAAGAAGAAAAAGAGCCGCCCGTCTGTAACTAGTGAAGAGAAGAGAGGGGGCTTTCTGGAGGGAAGAGAGATTTGCAGAGGGACCAGAGTGGGGTCCCAAGAGAGGGGTGCCCTCGGGGGTCAGGCAGAAAGGGAGAGAGTTGGGAGTCCGCGGAGGAGAGATTAGGAGTGGAGGCTTTAGGTGAGGTTTCTTTGGCCAAAAACAGCCTGCGTGTAGAACAGGCGGCACAGAAATTAAGGACAGGAGCGAAAGTTAAAGGAAGCCTGCACGTAAGGAATTTCTGATGCCCTCCCTGTCCGGTGGCAAAAGTTGTCAAGGTCTCGCAGGATATAGTAATTGAATGTCCCATTTTCAGGCTGTGGGAGTCGTTGTCTAGTTTATATTGTGGCCTGGCAGGATTGCAAAAGAAAATGAGTAGAACACAGCCCAGCGGGGTTTGGTCAGACGGCTTTGACTCCGAAGAGCCCAATGTGGAGATTAGTGATCTAGAGAGGGCATCCCCGCCTCCAATCACAATCTCAAAGGAGAAAGCTCTCCTGGGAATGTGGAGTCATCCTGCTTAGGGGTCGTCACCACCTAAGGAGGAGCTCAAAGAGAATGTGGAGGGATTTGGCTAAATGTTTAGACTTTTGGAATGTGCTGTCCCTGGGACAGAAAAATGGCAAACCCCTCAAAATGTGAGGCTGACCAGAGAAAGCCGTCCGATGATGGATTAGGGACTTATGGGTCAAATTAAAGCTAGCAGGAGAGGGAAGGGAGAAATTCCTTACCTTTCTGATCTGGCAGGGGTTCAGGACAGGGTCAGATCACCGGCCAATCAACCTACAATTACATGTCCAAACAGAATCAGGGAATAAGCCCGGAACGAGCTGCCGCTGCCCATTGCTTCCCTGACTGTTTAAGTTTGGACGGCAAAGAGGGATCGTCTAGGCAGTTAGTACCCTGTCCCGGGTTTCGGCACCAAATGTTGGAATCCATGGGAGTCCGAAAAGACCAGAGTAACAGGCTTTTATTGAAAGGAAGAAAGGAACCCTGCCGGGCACTTCTCCAGGGAAAAGTGCACCGAAACAGACTCTGAGGCAAAAATTTATTAAGGTGGGGGGAGAGCTTTGAGCGAGTGTGCGTTGAGCCAGCAATTCTGGTATGCTCCCTTCTGCAGTCCTACGATTTCGGCTTCCTGGAACGCTTCTCCTTGGGGCAGTCAACCAGCTTCCTAGAACTGTTCTGCTTCAGGGGCGATAGTAAGTAAGCAAGGGTGGGGTCAGATAGACAAGCGGAACAGCAAAAGAGCAGCCGGAAGTTCTGGTGAATCCATGTATCTATCAATCTCCTTCCAGAGTTAGAAATGCACTCTTCATCTTGAACCTTCAGGTCTCCGCCCTGATGGCTTCTGAGGAGATTTGATGGCTACATGCTCTGATGTCCAACCCTCATTCTGCTGGTGACCTTGGGCAAGTCACATCATCTGAAGTCATCATCCATGAATTGAGGTTTAAAGACCTAATATCTTGCCTGACAAGGTGGTGGCACAGTGGATAGAGCATCAACCTGGGACACTAAGGACCCAGGTTCAAAACCCTGAGGTCACCGGCTTGAGCTTGGGATCATAGACATGACCCCATGGTTGCTGGCTTGAGCCCAAAGGTCACTGGCTTGAAGCCCAAGGTTGCTAGCTTGAGCAAGGGGTCACTGGCTCGGCTGGAGCCCCTAGTCAAGGCATGTATGAGAAAGCAATCAATGAAGAGCTGAGATGCCTCAATGAAGAATTGATGCTTCTCAGCTCTCTCCCTTCCTGTCTGTCCCTGTCTGTCTATCTGTCTCCCCCCTCCCCCCAAAAAAGACCTAAGATCTTACTTTATAGGCTGGTTGAAAGAACCAGGTCTCCCAGGTAAAAGGCATATTCACAAGCCACTTTATTCCTTTTCTTCCCTTGCCCACGGAAGAGCTTTAAACAAACACAGATAGATGTACAGGTAACTCCTGAAAAAGAGAGGGTCTGTTTCCTGACAGATGGCTTCAAGCCAAAGAGATAAAACTCGGTCAGGTGGGGGCTGGCAGGAAGTCTACACCCTCCCTTTTTAACTCTGTCTCAAGAGGAGTCTGGCTGAGGTTAAGGGCTGACAAGTACAGGACCTGACGAGTTCAGGAAAGGGACAGCAGAAGGGTTTCTGGGTAAAGGAAGCACAGACATGGGTGGACTTCAAGGCGGGGTTCTGGGTTTATTATGTCTCCTCCAGAGGGCAGGAACAAGACCTCAGCCACCTGGGCCCAGCTCAGTGTCTGGCACATAGTAGGTAGCCTATTGGGGTCAAGAGTGACTAGGGCCGCCTGACCTGTGGTGGCGCAGTGGGTAAAGTGTCGACCTGGAACTCTGAGATCACTGGTTCAAAACCCTGCGTTTGCCCAGTCAAGGCATATATGGGAGCTGATGTTTCCTGCTCCTCCCATTCTTTCTCTATCTCTCTTCTCTAAAATAAATAAATAAATAAAAATAATAAATAAATAAATAAATAAATAGATAAATAAATAAATGGAGTTTTTATACAGCTACAACATTTGAATAAGGAAGAAATTAGAAAGAAAGAAAGAAAGAAAGAAAGAAAGAAAGAAAGAAAGAAAGAAAAGAAAAGAAAGAATGACCAGGACCTTAACCCTGGGCTTTGGTCCCATCAGAACTCACTCCAGTCATCTGATGACAGAGGCCATCCCAAAGGTGTCCCATACAAACTGCAGCTCTCCTCTCGATGAAACTTGAATTAGACCAGATTGAAGGGTTTGAAACTACCCCTCAGAACCCCTCCGAACCAGGAGGCAGGGAAAGAGGGGTGACAAGTTGGGCGCCAATGCTCAAAGCCTCCTGTCCTGCTTCACTAGGGAAGCTCTAAAAGAGCTTGTGTGAAAAGAGAGAGAGAGCCTGACCAGGTGGTGGCGCAGTGGATAGAGCATCAGAATGGGATGCGGAGGACTTTGAGGTCTCCAGCTTAAGTGCGGGCTCATCTGGTTTGAGCAAAGCTCACCAGCTTGGACCCAAGGTCGCTGGCTCGAGCAAGGGGTTACTCAGTCTGCTGTAGGCCCGTGGTCAAGGCACATAAGAGAAATCAATCAATGAACCACTAAGGTGTCGCAACGAAAAACTAATGATTGATGCTTCTCATCTCTCTCCATTCTTTTTTTTTTTTAATTTTTTTTTATTTTTTTTAAAATTTTTTATTTTATTTTATTTATTCATTTTAGAGAGGAGAAAGGAAGAGAGAGAGACAGAGAGGAAGAGAGAGAGGAGAGAGAGACAGAGAGAGAGAGAGAGAAGGTGGGGAGGAGCTGGAAGCATCAACTCCCATATGTGCCTTGACCAGGCAAGCCCAGGGTTTCGAACCGGCGACCTCAGCATTTCCAGGTCGATGCTTTATCCACTGCGCCACCACAGGTCAGGCCATCTCTCTCCATTCTTATCTGTCTGTCCCTATCTATCCCTCTCTCTGACTCTCTCTCTGTCACTGTAAAAGAGAGAGAGAGAGACAACAATAAAGAAAAATCCATACCACCTGTTGTGCAGTTTAACAATTAGCTATAAAATGAATAACCCATCGTGCACCCCAGAATCCCCTGAATATCCTTCTGCTCGACACCTCAGAGGCCCCAGGCTTGACTTTAAGGGAGCCAACATGTCTGGTCCAAGATGTAGCTTTAGAGATGTGTGTGTGGTGTGTGTGTGTATGTGTGCACACATGCGTGCACAGGGGTAGACCTCAGATGCAGAGTTCCGTTAACCACACACTGCCCAGGTCACACAACACAGTCATGCCCTCATTAAGGCCTTCTCTAGTTTTCTCTCATATGCTTATTTTTCTTCCTGTCATCTCCATCACTGCTTGTATTTCCCCTTTCCCTCACAGAGGCTTACTAGATTGTATTTGCCCTATGACCTTGGGTAGCTATATACCGTATTTCCCCATGTATTGATACAAGACGTACCTTTTCCCCCCAAATTTGGGGTCTAAAAACTAACTGCGTCCTATACAGTGGTTGTAGTTTTTAAACTCGTATTTCCCACTTTTTTGCACAAATGAGGAGTTGAATAAATTTTATGATGAATAAAACTTGAGTTCAATAACTTTATGTAATACTTTTTTTTTTTTGTCAAATTTCGGGCCCAAAAATTAAGGTGCGTCTTATACATAGGGAAATACAGTATCTTGGAAAAATACAGTGTTTTATATATGTTGGCATTTTAGATCTCTATTCCTTACCTTTTTCATGGATAAGATTTATCCATGTTATTTTATATACCTCAAACCTATTGCTTCTAACTGCTATACCACAGAATGTGTCTATCTGTCTTACTGATCTGTTCTCCTTAGGATGAATGTTTAGGGTGCGTCCCATCCTCTGCTGTGGCAAACACGCACACATGTTCCCCCTGAGGCATATGGCCAAGAGGAGGTACAGCAAGGTAAGGCGAGGTGTAGGATTGGCTAGTTTATTCTTTTTTTTTTTTTAGAGAGAGAGGCAGGGAGAAAGAGACAGAGACAGGAACATTGAGTGGTTCCTGTATGTGCCCTGACCGAGGATTGAACCAGCAACCTCTTTGCTTTGGGACAATGCTCCAACCAACCGAGCTATTTGGCCAGGACTTAATTATTTAATTTATTGATAGATTTTTAGAGAGACACAGAGAGAAAGAGAGAGAGAGGGGAGGGGGATGGGAAGTATTCATTTGTTGCTCTACTCAGTCCTGTGCTCATCTGTTGCTTCCCATGTGTGCCCTGACCTGGGATTGTATTTTTCAGTTTTTTGAAGCAAATATTTAAAGTGGTTTATTTGAATTAATATTTTACGGTATCATCCTGAAAGTATTGAACAACTGGATTAGTTAGTTTAAATAATGTCAGCAGGCTCTTGGTTGTACGAGCTGTCTCTAGTTGCCTGGTGCCTGGCCCTGGGTGATTAGGGCAAGGAGGGAGTAGCTGGGAGTGTACAGCGGGTGAGGGAGGTAGTGGGGGGGGTGAGCTCTGGACTGGTTGGTTTGCATGTGAAAGACGTGCTTGCAAGTAAGTAAATCCTTTGGCTAGCTCTGTGAGGTCAGTTTCCAGGGTTCGAAAGGACCCAGATACCAAAGCATCAGAATAAAAAGACATGCTTAATACAGCAAATTCGGTAGAGTTTAGCTGACAAGCCACCTGAGCTGAGAGAAAAATTTTAAGTGGCGATAACTTCGATGATTATTTCAATTATTTTACCAGTTGCTGCCTTATTTCCTATTTCTTCTTGTTCAAAGTTTGGCATTTTAAGTATTTCTTATAGATTTTCAATCTTATTGGCATAAAGCTGTATCCAATTTTTACCTTTAACTTCTTGTTTCATTATGAAAAATTTCAAACACACAAACAAGAAGAGAATAATATATGAACACCTGTGTACCCACTATCCAACTGTCAAATTTTAAGATTTAAAAAATGGTTTCAGGAGCCTTGGACAGTTGGCTCAGTGGTAGAGCATCGGCCAGATGTGTAGAAGTCTCGAGTTTGATTCCCAGTCAGGGCTCACAGAAGAGGCGACCATCTGCTTCTCCACCCTTCCTCCCCCTCCCTATCTCTCTCTCTCTCTCTCTCTCCCCTGCCCCCCCAAGTCATGGCTCAAATGGTTTGAGTAATTTGGCCCCGGGTGCTGAGGATGGCACCATTGCCTCACCTCAGGTGCTAAAATAGCTTGGTTGCTGAGCAACGGAGCAGTGGCCCCAGAGGGGCAGAGCATTACCTGGTAGGGGACTTGCCAGGGTACATGTGGGAGTCTGTTTCTCTGTCTCCCCGCCACTCACTTAATAAAAAAAATGGTTTTAGCACTTTTATTGAAAATTTATAGATACCACTGCAGCTGTTGTGTACCTCTCCCCTCTCCCCTACTCCCTTCTTTACCAGGGGAAACTACAATCATTAAAATGGTTTTATCAGATTTATACAGGTATTAGATGAATACCTGTATACTTTCATTTCATTTTCTTTTTTTTTAGGTGAGAAGAGGGGAGATAGTGAGGCAGACTCCTTCAGGTGCCCCAACTGGGATCTGCCTGGCAACCCCATCTGGGGCTGATGCTCGAATACTGAGCTATTTTTAGCAACTGAGGCTAATGTGCTCATCTGAACTCAGCAACCAGGCTGACACTGGAACCAATTGAGCCACTGGCAACAGGAAGAGAAGAGGAAGGAAAGGGGTAGAGGGGAGGGGAGGAGAAGCAGATGGCTGCTTCTCCTGTGTGCCCTTACAGGGAATCAAACCTGGGACGTCCTTATGCTAGGCTGATGCTCTATCCATTGAGCCACTGGCCAGGACTCATTTAATTATTGTTTCCTTATTATAGGATTATGGTTTCAGAGGGTATATAACTATAAATGGTATATAATGCATAGGTCACTCTTGAACTTCTCTTCAGCTTTCCAAATTATGTTGTGGAGATTATCCATGTTAATAGATGTAGCTCCAGTTCATTTTCACTGCTGGGTAAGTAGTCCATCATGTGGCTGTACTGTAGTTCTTCCAGTCTGCTGTTGATGGACATTTAGATGATTTTACACTTGTTGTAATCAATGATGAACAATCTAGTCTTCCTGTGAACATATGTGCTAGTCTCTCTGGGCTGTGCACCTGCAAGTAAATGCAGGGTTGCATTTTATCTTCCACTTAAACTAATGTGTGAATTTATAGTCCAACCAACCTGTGAGTTCCTTTTTCCCTGCTTCCTTGACAATACTTGATCTGTTCAGATGTTAAACAATTTTCCAATCTAATTCAGGTGAATGTATCTCGTTTTTTAGGATACATTCATAAAGAAAGGGATCTCTTTTTTTTTTTTTTTTGGTATTTTTATGAAGCTGGAAATGGGGAGAGACAGTCAGACAGACTCCCGCATGCGCCCGACTGGGATCCACCTGGCACGCCCACCAGGGGCGACGCTCTGCCCACCAGGGGGCGATGCTCTGCCCCTCCGGGGCGTCGCTCTGCCGCGACCAGGGCCACTCTAGCGCCTGGGGCAGAGGCCAAGGAGCCATGCCATCCCCAGTGCCCGGACCATCTTTGCTCCAATGGAGCCTTGGCTGCGGGAGGGGAAGAGAGAGACAGAGAGGAAGGAGGGGGGGGGTGGAGAAGCAAATGGGCACTTCTCCTATGTGCCCTGGCCAGGAATCGAACCCGGGTCCCCCTCATGCCAGGCCGACACTCTACTGCTGAGCCAACCAGCCAGGGCAGGGATCTCATTTTTTAAACCTGTGCTTTCTCTCCTGGATCCTAGTAAGGTTGGACATCCTTTCCCACATGTATTGACCGTTGAGTTTGGCTGTTTGTGTCTTGTTGGCTTGTAGGAGTTCACTCTGTAGTCTGTTCAGATGATTTGTCAGTTATGCGTACAGCAAATTTCGTCTCCCAGTCTATGGCTTGTATTTTGACATTGTCAATGTCAATTTATGTGCAGTTTTAAAATTTGAATGTAGGCAAATGTGTCCGTGTTTTTATTACTAATTCTAGTAACACATTATCTTTCGATGACAGTCATCTCCTGATCAGTTGACCACATCATACCTGAATGGAGACAAAATCCAGGGTACATTTTTAAACATTCCTACATAGGAAATAAAGGTGCTATTAGGAAGGGGATATAGATGCTGAGTGGCCCCAAAATGACAAATGTCTACTATACGAGTGCAGAGAGAAGCCAGTAAAACCAACTCAGAGAGAGAGAATGACACACAACTGGGTTTTGCAAAAGACTTGGGGGGAGTAACCCTAGATAGGTCTCCAAGTTCCTGAGTCAAGGCGCTCGAAGGGCTCGTCTCCATGCCACAACTCGTGCTATTCCCTTCTAGTGAGAACCCTGTTTTGGTTGAGCAAGTTGACTACATTTCTGCTCCTTGCAGCCAGACTCCTTTTTCTAACAGGGAACTTTGGTCTCACATGGATGCATCTCAACCGATACAGTTCTTTTTCTACCTGGTGGCCACAGGTTGCCTGCCCAGACCCCTCCTGCCGCCCCCACCCACCCCTCTCCCACCCCACAACTGCACGTTCCTCCTCTGCCCTGTGTGGCTTGGGCAGCCCCACAACTCAGACTGGCAGCTGCTGGCTTTGGAACTTCTGACCGCCCCCCCCCCGCCCCCCAGTCTTGCTGCTTTACCTTTTTGGCCTGAATTCCAGCCCCTACCTTTAGGAACTGTCATCGTGTTTAATCCTGCCTGGGGGAGACCTCCCTCACCTCCCTAAATGAAAGGTATTCCATTACCGGTGGAGTGCGCTTTCAGTTGCTGGAGGGAAGTGTGACAGAGTCTGTCAGAGTTGAGCTGCACTTGCCAAAACTTGGTGTGATGTGGGGACGCTGTCAATACTCCCAAAGAAACCTGAGCTGAGCCAGGCTGGGGCTCGTGGGCATGTTCCCGGTGAGAGGCAGGAAGTGGTGCGGGGGAGGGGCTCGGGCCCTGGGTGGCCTGAGGAAGGAGGGCTCCCAGGGGTGCAGCGGGGCTTCCTTGTCATTGCTGCCAGACCCAGGCACAGGGACCGTCAGGATGCCCCGCCTGCGTGAGGGTGGGGTGGGTGAGACCAGCTCATGCCGGCGATGGGGGGCAGTTGGGTAGGGAGCTGGGGGAGGACAGGGTTTCCTCCAACAAATGTTTCAGCCTGAGGCCAGGAGCACCTGGACCTGGACCCGGACCCGGACCCGGACCTGGACCCGGCGAGGAAAGGCCCTCCTTCCAGAGATGAGAAGGTGGCAGTTCCTGGTAGAGAGGGCCTGAGCCTTGGGGCAGCGGAAGGGCACAAGACTGACCAACAAGAATACCCAATAGCCTGACCTGTGGTGGCGCAGTGGGTAAAGTGTCGACCTGGAAATGCTGAGGTCGCCAGTTCGAAATCCTGGGTTTGCCTGGTCAAGGCACATATGGGAGTTGATGCTTCCAGCTCCTCCCCCCTTCTCTCTCTCTCTGTCTCTCCTCTCTCTCTCTGTATCTCTCTCTCTCCTCTCTAAAATGAATAAACTTAAAAAAAAACATTAAAAAAAAAAAAAAGACTACCCAATAGCACGGACCAAGCCCCACGCACGCAGCTGAGCAAATTACTGGAAATGGGCCCAGCCAGATTCTGAGACCTTAGGGCCCCCTCTCAGTGAGCCTCAGTTCCCCAACCCCCCAGGCCCTGCTCCTCCTACCACATTTCTTTGTCCAAAAAGGAAACCCCAGCCTCCAGTCTGTCTGTCTATCTGGGCCAGCTGTCAGTCAGGGCTCAGTCTGGCCTCCGCACCTCGCAGCAGGAGGCCACCCCTTGTGCTCCCTTTGACCAAGCCTTGCGCCAGCCGGGACACAGTCTTTCCCATCTCGGCAGGCTGAGGCACCTGAGGATTTAATTATGAACTCCTCAAAGCCTTTCTAGAAGCAGGTGAGAGATAAAGTGTAAACAAGCGAGGGAGTGAGTCATCCCAGCCCTCCCAGCCCTCCCAGCCCTGCAGGACATGAATATCCTTCCTGCCTCTGACCCACCAGCCTCTCAAATAACAAACCATGGGCTCCCCCTCCCCAGCAGACAATGTCCTGTGACCAGGGCCCTTCAAGGCTCCTCCGCCACCCACCATCCCCCACGGCACCTTCCTCTGCAGCACACCCCCCGCCATCGATGAAGTAGTCACTCACCTGGGCAGAGAGCTCCTATGAATTAGTTTATTTAACCCTCACAACAACCTGGAGAAGTAGGTACTATTATATCCTACAGGTGTGTTTTACAGGGGGCAAAAGCAAGGCCTAGGTAGGGCAAGTGACTTATCCAAAGTTACAGGGGCTGATAGTGAAGCCAGGTTCAAATTCCAGCAGTCTGACTGGAGTCAGGACTTTTAAGTGCTTCTCATGTTCACTCCATCTGCCTTCTCCCTTCAGAACTCCCAAGTCCTGCAGGAGTCGCTGCAGCTGCCCAGTAGCTTGGCCTCTGGCTCCTCTCTAATCACAGGTAACTTGCATTCACATTGCAAAGCCCCTCTTCTCCACAATCTGGGGAGGAGAGAGCCTCTTAGCTCTGGGGGTGCAGTGGGGAGGTGCATATGTATCTGCGTGTGTTGGAAATAGGGGCGGGATAATTGAGGTGACTTCTTTGTGAGTTTTCTGCTCTGGATATCACTTTTGTAAGGTTCATGTGGGGACTAAGGGAAAGTCTGGGGATGGGGGGGTTGCAAAGATAGCCCTGCAGTCCATTTCTTTACATCTAACTGTGACCAGAACCTCAGTCTTATAGTTAAGGAGGGAAGCAAGGAATTAGAGTGTTCTGTGGGGAAGATAGGGGTGAGAAAACATCCCATCGCCTCCCACATGTCATGACTGGAAGGACAGACAACAGGGCAATAGGCTCTGGAATGAAACAGGTCTAAGTCTGAATCTCACTGTTTTGTGGCAAGTTACTTGACCTGCAGAACCTCAGTGGTTCAATCTGTAAAATGAGATAATAAATAGCTAATTCTATTTTTTTTTTTTGTATTTTTCTGAAGCTAGAAACGGGGAGAGACAGTCAGACAGACTCCCGCATGCGCCCGACTGGGATCCACCCGGCACGCCCACCAGGGGCGATGCTCTGCCCACCAGGGGGCGTCGCTCTGTCGCGACCAGAGCCACTCTAGCGCCTGGGGCAGAGGCCAAGAAGCCATCCCCAGCGCCCAGGCCATCTTTGCTCCAATGGAGCCTCGGCTGTGGAAGGGGAAGAGAGAGACAGAGAGGAAGGAGAGGGAGAGGGGTGGAGAAGCAGATGGGCGCTTCTCCTGTGTGCCCTGGCCGGGAATCGAACCCAGGACCTCTGCACGCCCGGCCAACGCTCTACCACTTAGCCAACCGGCCAGGGCTAAATAGCTAATTCTAGATGTTAAAAGGAGACAACTCCATTTTGTAATTGTCATAGTAATTACTGATTCAGGAAAGAATCACTAATGAATGCTAAAAATATTGGGCAAGAGTTTATTGGGGGAAAAAACAGTCTCAAAGTATCTCCCCAAGAGCATTTATTAATTTCAAAGGGGAAAATGTAGCCTTTACTTTTTTGCGCATGCGCACAGGAGGAAAGAGGGAGATGAAAAACATCAACTCATACTTGTAATTGCGGCACTTTAGTTGTTCACTGATTGCTTCTCATATGTGCCAAGAGGCCAGGGGTTGGGGGGCTCCCACCAATCTAGTGACCCCTTGCTCAAGCCAGCAACCATGGACTCAAGCCAGCAACCTTGGGCTTCAAGCCAGTGACCTTTGGGCTCAAGCCAACTACCATGGGGTCATGTTGATCTCACGCTCAAGCCAGGAACACCATGCTCAAGCCGGCAAACTCGGGTTTCAAACCTGGGTCCTCAGCGTCCCAGGTCAACACTCTATCCAATGTGCCACCACCTGGTCAGGCAAAATAATTGCTATAAAAGACAAAATTTGAATATGGACCATATGTTAGATAATAGTGCATATCGATGACATTTCCTTAATTTGGTAGTTGTCCTACGGCTATGTAAGACATGTTCTTGTTCTTAAGAGGTAGGTGCTGGAGTGTTTAGAGATGAGGGTTATAATGTCTGAGACATTCTCCAATGGTTCAGAAAAAAAAATAATGCTAAGATAATTATGTATAGCCTGACCTGTGGTGGCGCAGTGGATAAAGAGTCAACCTGGAAATGCTGAGGTTGCCGGTTCAAAACCCTGGGCTTGCCTGGTCAAGGCACATATGGGAGTTGATGCTCCTTGCTCCTCCCTCCTTCTCTCTCTCTCTCTCTCTCCCCTCTCTATAATGAATAAATAAAATCTTAAAAAAAAAAAAATCCTTTAAAAAAAAAAAAGATAATTATGTATATATATGTAAGAGAGAGAGTAAAGCAAATGTAGTAAACTATTCGTTATCAGTGTATCTTGGTAAAGGACATTTAGGACTTTATTATACTATCCTTTTAACTTTTCTGTAAGTTTGAGTCTTTTCCAAAATAAAACGGTTGTTAAAAGGGAGTAACTGGGCCCTGGCTGGTTGGCTCAGTGGTGGAGCATCGGCCTGGCATGCAGGGGTCCCGGGTTCAATTCCCAGCCAGGGCACACAGGAGAAGCACCCATCTGCTCCACCCCTCCCCCTCTCCTTCCTCTCTGTCTCTCTCTTCCCCTCCCGCAGCTGAGGCTCCATTGGAGCAAAGATGGCCGGGCACTGGGGATGGCTCCTTGGCCTCAGCCCCAGGCGCTAGAGTGGCTCTGGTTGCAACAGAGCAACGCCCCGGAGGGGCAGAGCATCACCCCCTGGTGGGTAGAGAGTCGCCTCCTGGTGGGCATGCCGGGTGGATCCTGGTCGGGCGCATGCGGGAGTCTGTCTGACTGTCTCTCCCCGTTTCCAGCTTCAGAAAAATACAAAAAAAAAAGGGAGTAACTGTACATTTTTAAAAAGGGGGGAGTTACTGAATTTATACACCCTGCCACTAATTAGACCTTGCTAGATGGTAGTTCATTGGCAGGACAATGGGTCCCAAAGCACCGTAGTCGCAGCCACCCATTGAGACCCAGGGCCCAGGTCCTTACCCATTCTCTCTCTTCACTGAGATCCCCAAGCTTCTGCCTTTGTACCCACTCTCAGAACTATCCCGGCCATTGCTGAGAGGTGCAGAATAGGAAGTGATGGCCAAGGGTGTGGAAACACAGTCCTTCCTCTTTCCTCACTCCCAGGAATTGTATCTGTTGAGAGCCTGGACAGATTTGTTCACATGCATTAAGTGGTTTGCGCTGAGGGATTTGCAAACAGAAGAGGTACTGACTGAGACGCGGGAATGCCCCTCTGGCTTCCGCTCCCACCCGCACCTCTGAGCCCCAGGAAGGCGACGCACAGACCCACAGAGGCATCACTCAGCCCCGGGAGAGCCAGCCCCAGCGTCAACACTCTGGCAGAAAGAGGTGCTAAAATGCATATTTGAAGATGTCTGAACAGACTTGTTTGAGAGACAACAGGAGTTGTGAAGTAATCCTGATGTCTCCCCATGTCTCGGTGTTGAAGGCAGGTTTGCCTGCAGGCCTCTGACCTCTAATGTCTTTCTATTATTGTTAGCATTTGACAAAACTTTGCTTAAGACTTGGGGATGACAGAAGTCAAAGTCAACAGAAAGGAGCTTATATTGCTGCTAAAAGAGCTACTCTCCTAAGACCCTCTATGGGACAGAAGTCTGCTCAACCTGGGATTCTCCAGGACTAATGCCTGGGCCAGTGATGTTTTCCACTCTGTTCACATCAGTCACGTGAGCTAATCTGTTCCAGTTTTTCCTCTTGGACTCCTTTAAGTTGGACTTCTGCCCCTTCTTAAATAAAAAAAGGGGGTGGGGCGTTCTGATAAATATACTGTGTGGACACCTTGTCCCCCAAGCAGAATCAATCAATACCTCTCCTACTTCCCCTCTCCCCCTCCCTCGCCAGCTCTCTCATATATATATATATATATTTTTGTATTTTTCTGAAGCTGGAAACGGGAGAGACAGTCAGACAGACTCCCACATGCGCCCGACCGGGATCTACCCGGCATGCCCACCAGGGGGCGACGTTCTTCCCACCAGGGGGCGATGCTCTGCCCCTCCGGGATGTCGCTCTGTTGCAACCAGAGCCACTCTAGCGCCTGGGGCAGAGGCCAAGGAGCCATCCCCAGCACCCAGGCCATCTTTGCTCCAATAGAGCCTCGGCTGCGGGAGGGGAAGAGAGAGACAGAAAGGAAGGAGAGGGGGAAGGGTGGAGAAGCAGATGGGCGCTTCTCCTGTGTGCCCTGGCCAGGAATCGAACCCGGGACTTCTGCACGCCAGGCCGACACTCTACCACTGAGCCAACCGGCAGGGCTCTCTCTCATATTTAAACTAGGTGCAGAGAGCAAAGATTCCAGTCCAATGGCTGGAACTGAAAGGCCGGGCAGGTTCAGGACAAGGGTAGCCATTTGGTTGGGGATTCACTTTTGGAAACAAAAAGGGAAACTGGTTTGTTTAACTAAACAGAGAAAGAAAAGAACCAGATGGACAGATTGAGAGACATGAGTTTTCCACTCCTGAGCCCTGGTGTGCTTCCTACCTTTCTCTCTGATATTCTCTGAAACTCTACAATACCCTCTGTCTTAGGCTCTTTTAGATCTAAGTGACAGAAACTCACTCAGGCTAACTAGGCAAAAATGATAGTTATTATAAGGTATTAGTACTATATAACATAGTTGTGAGAACAGGTGGCCCACTGGGCCCAGGGGGCCTAGGAGCCAGGCAACCCTTCTCCCTCAGCCTCATGGTAAGCATCTTACTCGAGACCAACTTCCTTCAGTTCGCCTCAGGCACCAGGCTGATGTGGCTGTTTCATAGCCCCAGAGTGTACATGCTCAGGTGGCCACAGAGATGTCCTGATCACTTTCTAGCTCTTGTCTAAACCAGGAAAAAGACTCTGGCAGGCCCAGTCTGGATCAGTACCCACCCCTGCTCCAATAAACCATGTCTGATGGAGTGGGGATCACACTGTACCCCAGCTTCCAAAGCCCACCTTCAGGCAAGGGTCAAAGAGGAGTCCTCCACAGCTGTGTTGTATCAGGGTGCTTTGGATGGGTTTCCAGTCACTGCCATTAAACATTTAGTGGACTAAAACAACTGCCGATGGCTTTAGGGGGCCGTGTGTGTGTGACAAAGACAGAGAAAGGTCCAGACAGACAGGAAGGGAAAGAGATGAGAAACATCAATTCTTCATTGCGGCACCCTAGTTGTTCATTGATTGATTTCTCCTATGTGCCTTGACAAGGGGGCTACAGTAGACTGAGTGACTCCTTGCTCAAGCCAGCGACCTTGGGCTCAAGCTGGTGAGCCTTGCTCAAACCAGATGAGCCCGCACTCAAGCTGGCGACCTTGGAGTTTTGTTTGTTTGTTTAATTCTTATTGATTTTAATTAATTGTGTTTACATAGATTTAAGTGTCCCACCAAATATATCTCCCCCTACCCCTGTGTTCCCCTTGACACCCCCTTCCCCCCTCCCCCTCCCCCCAATGCCTTCCCCCCTTCCCTCCAGGATTTGTTGTTCTGCTCTCTATAACACTGTGTTTTATTTATTTATATATATATATATATATATATATATATATATATATATATATATATATATATATATAATTTCACTAATCTCTTTCCCTTCTCTGATCCCATCCTCTCATCCCCTTTCCCTCTGACTGCGACCTTGGGGTTTCGAACCTGGGTCCTCCATGTCCCAGTCCAATGCTCTATGCACTGCACCACCTCCTGGTCAGGCTAGGGGCCTCTTTGCCCCTCACCTCCCTCTCCTGGAAGGTGTGCGGTTCACGGAAGTGTGCAGCTGGATCACAGAGCTGGTTCTTCCTAAATGAGTGTAGAGGACATTCTTCCACAATGTATCTCATGTGGACAACTAGAATTCATGGTGGTGGCAGCAGATTGTCCCTCCTTACTATGCCCCCACCGTCCATCACCACTGGCCAGTGACATATTATTTGGTCTCATCATGCATCCTGTGTAGGTTGGCAAAAAGCCATAGGCAGACTCGTACCTGGCATGTGTATGACTTGATCATAATTTGCCCTTTTCGGAACAACATATACCAATATTTCATCATCTCTGAATAATCTTGGAATCATACAGCTATAAAGTGGATGGGGAATTCTGAAAGTTGAACACGATTCAATAGATTACATGAGGGGTGGTAAGTAGGGCTGCAGGGGCTGAATCAGGTCCCATGAATCTTGGGTATCTCTCATATCTTAGGACTCCTAAAGATACCAGCTCCACCCAGAGGCCAGAGTTTTCTTTCCCAAGCTCCGCTAGGTGGAGCCCCTGGATGGTGTCTTTCCCTTCTCATCTTTCCATGATTGCTTGGCAAGAGGCAGCCCTGGATCTGGCGGGGGGATGGGGACCATCTCGTGCAGCACAGATAGACTGAAGGTTCAAAGTAGGAAGGACAGGAGGATGTTTTCTGTTCACCATTGCTTTTCTAAAATGAAAACATGGCTGAATCATGTTAAAGCAGGAGCACGTAACTACTTCCCAACATGATTAAGAGGGATAATTCAGAATTCAGAATAAAATGTAAAGAAATGCACTGAGGCCTGACCAGGCGGTGGCACAGTGGATAGAGTGTCGGGCTGGGATGCGGAGGACCCAGGTTCAAGACCTCGAGATCGCCAGCTTGGGCACGCGCTCATCTGGTTTGAGCAAAAGCTCACCAGCTTGGACCCAAGGTCGCTGGCTTGAGCAAGGGGTTACTCGGTCTGCTGTAGCCCCACGGTCAAGGCACATATGAGAACGCAATCAATGAACAACTAAGGTGTCGCAATGAAAAACTAATGATTGATGCTTCTCATTTCTCTCCATTCCTGTCTGTCTGCCCCTATCTATCCCTTTCTCTGACTCTCTCTATGTCTCTATAAAAAAAAAAAAAAAAAAAGCACTGGGGCATGGCCGGATACCTCCCTCCCTCACCCACCCAGTACGGCCCTTTTCCTGATTACCTTCTAATAAACTCTAATTTTCTCCTTTCACTTGAGTTGAATACTCTTTCCTAAATTATTCAGAGCATATCTTGGCTTGTTTAAGGCCCAACCTCCTACCTACTTGCTTCAAGGCCCTGGTGGGAGGCTTCCATTTTGCTTTTAGGCTTCACGTTGGCAGGAGAACCATAATGGCATCCATGCTTCTGTCGGCACAACAGCCCAGCCTCGCCAGTAATGCAAGCATCGGAGCAACGACCTGAGTGGCATGGGGGGGTGCTGGAGAGGGGGTGATGGAGATGTTGCGGGACAAACACACCATTAACTACTCAAACAATAACAAACTACCAAGAAGGAAACAATAGAGACATAGGGAAAGAAGAAGGGGAAAGTTAGGTAAGGCAGGACCTCGGTCTGGTGATTTAGTTTAACAGCATCAGTGGTGAGTCATGTCGATTGCATGTTCCCTGAGGTGATGTGATGAGAAGGGCACATCACCTTTGCGGTCTTCTTCCCAAAACCTGTAACCCCAGTCTTTTTTTTTTTTTTTTTTAATTTATTCATTTTTATTAGAGAGAGAGGAGAGAGAGAGAGAGAGAGAACAGGGGGAGAAGCAGGAAGCATCAACTCCCATATGTGCCTTGACCAGGCAAGCCCAGGGTTTTGAACCGGCAACCTCAGCATTCCAGGTCGACACTTTATCCACTGCGCCACCACAGGTCAGGCCATAATTTATTTTATTTTTTTTTAATTTTATTTATTCATTTTTAGAGAGGAGAGAGACAGAGAGAGAGAAGGGGGGAGGAGCTGGAAGCATCAATTCACATATGTGCCTTGACCAGGCAAGCCCAGGGTTTCGAACCGACGACCTCAGCATTTCCAGGTCGACGCTTTATCCACTGCACCACCACAGGTCAGGCTTGTAACCCCAGTCTAACCATGAGCAAACAACAAACAACCAGACAAACCCAACTGAGAGACCTTCTACAAAATACCTGACCAGTACTCCTCTAAACTGTTAAGGGCATTAAAAATAATAATAATAAAGGAAGTCTGAGAAACTCTCATAGACCAGCAGAGACTAAGAAGTTGTGACGACTAAATGTAACGTGGTACCCTGAATGGAGTCCTGGCACAGAGAACGGACCTCAGTAGGAAATCTGGTGGAACTGAATAAAGTGGAGTTTAGTTAGTAGCAATATACCAGTGTTGTTTGCTTAGCTGGGACCAATGGCACCATGGTAATGTAACGCATTAACAAGAGGGGACAGTGGGTGAAGAGTCTTTGAGGACACCCTCTATTACAGGGGTCCCCAAACTTTTTACACAGGGGGCCAGTTCACTGTCCCTCAGACCGTTGGAGGGCCGGACTATAAAAAAAACTATGAACAAATCCCTATGCATACTGCACATATCTTATTTTAAAGTAAAAAAAAAAAAAACAGGAACAAATACAATATTTAAAATAAAGAACAAGTAAATTTAAATCAACAAACTGACCAGTATTTCAATGGGAACTATGGACCTGCTTTTGGCTAATGAGACGGTCAATGTGCTCCTCTCACTGACCACCAATGAAAGAGGTGCCCCTTCTGGAAGTGCGGCGGGGGCCGGGTAAATGGCCTCAGGGGGCCGCATGTGGCCCGCGGGCCGTAGTTTGGGGACCCCTGCTCTATTACAACATGGCAACTTTTCTGTTAATTAAAAATGATTCTAGAATTAAAAGTTTATATTTTAAAATAAAAGGTGATGCAAGGATGTGGGGAGGGCAGGAGTTGCTGGCTTTCTGGTTGGAAGGGGAGGGCAGGCTTGGAAAGGAGAAGCCCTGGGAAATCTGAAGCAGGAGAAGCCCTGGGAAATCTGAATGAGTTGTTTGAAATGGCTGTCCCTGCCCCCAGCAGCCCTGAGGACGTGGCTTCCTATGAATGAAGTTAGCAAGGGTTTTCCTTACCCACAGATGACCGAGAGACAGGGAGAGCTGAACTGTTCCAACTCCAATGTAGGTTCGGACTCAACAGGTCTGGGGGGGGGGGGGCCTTTCTCACCGGCTCCCGGATGATGTGATGCTGACGTTGTGGCTTCCAGGACCACACTTGGAGTTACAAGAAGCCACAGAGTTGGATGTCACCATTCACCTGGGAGGAGGAGGAGAGGAGATGCTGAAAAGGCGGCTGCGACCTTGAAGACACAACTCGCACCCTCACTCAGGCCTGAATAGAAGGGTGGACTCACAGAGGGGCCCATTGAGAACAACAGAGCCACGGCTTTGTGAGTCCAGGAAGTAGGTCCAGGTCTGATCGCTTGCTACACTGGGCAAGCGCTTTGGCCGCCAGCCTCATGGCCCCATCTGTACAATGGGCATCGTAACTCCCAGTGCCTATGTCTTGAGGTGGTTCTGGGGATTGAATGAGGCAACTACTTGTGAAGGTCTCGGCACAGAGCACACCTACTTGCTGAAATGACTGAGGCTTCTGCCAAGAGAGCTTCAGATAACTTACAAAGTCTGGGATTCTCTGCTTTTTTTTTTTTTTTTTAATTAACATGGCTATTCCCTTATGAAACCATTTTTGCCTTATTTATTTAATCAATCAGTCAACAGATATACACTGAAAACTACCATGAACTTCCAAAGAATTTGCTGTCTGAAGTCTTCTGCCTGGTGGAATCCAGTCTTACAGAAGGTTGGAGTTGAAGACAAGCAAAGGCTGGGTCTTTCCCCAGTTGTCAAGGCAACAGTGCCATCTGTCTTGCCCAGCCCTCTAGTTTCCCCCGCTCTGACTTCCCTCTCTGGCTGCATCCACAGAGGAGAGAAAAATGCATGGAGGGCTGCCCTTCTTCCTCTGGGGCCTCCTGCTGGTGAAGGCAAGGCTTCCCAGCCTCCCCGCGCCTCCCTGGCCTTTATCTCCCCTTTCTCTGGCTCTAGGGCTTTGGCCCAAACCTCAGCTACATCCTGACAGCTATCCTCTGAGGGACAGGAGCTACAGAATTCCTGCTTTTCTTCAAACGTATACAAACACATTTAGATGCAGAGTCACAGGAGTTTGAAAATCAAATCAAGATGCTTTCCTCCCAGGAGAGGGGAGGAAAAGAGAAGGCAATCGATGCTGTTGACTTCTGTTGGGTCACAGACCCTTTAGGAATCTAATAAAAGCACACGATGCCATCACTACCCAGAAAAACATACTTAAGCTCACATACACAACTCTGCCCCCAGTTGCAGGGGATTGTAGGCACCGGGTTAAGAGGCTTCTGTAAGCCTACAGAAACAAGGAGAACACAGCCAGACAACAGGGTAAGGTCGTGAGTATGACAAATGTCCCTAGTTTTTTGTGTTATCACATTGCCTTCACGTCCCCAGCTCCATAGATGGCCACCCACAATCACTCGCAGGTCAGGGTGCAGACTTGCCTAGCTGGGGCATCCCTGTCAGTTACTTCTCCTGGGCCCCTTAAGAATCTCAGTGCACGAACCTCATTGATGTGGAAACCCTGGGCCACTTCTTTCGGCCTGTGGCTGATTCTGCTCTCACTGGCCAGACTCCCAGAGAACCCTCTAGCCAGTGATGGGATTCAGCCAGTTCACACCAGTTTAACAGAACTGCTACTTAATTTTTGTTGAGTTCGGCGAACTAGTTGTTAAAATGGCACTTGTAATCAGGGTTCTTTCTATGGTGGGCACCCAATGTGGAAATCACAAATTTACATTCCTTTCTCCTTTTTAACGTTCATCTGTGCAACAGCATATATTCTAAGTGCCCGTAGTAATGTTCATTCTGTACATACGTAAACAAATTTGATGGAACTATGCTTGTAATATTTATTTATTCATTTCATAAAACTCATTATACCTTTGATGAAATACTATATTTTAATTCCCTCGCATTTGTTACTTCAGTAAACAAACATAATTTAAAGAGAAAAAGTGCCAAACCACCAGGGGGTAACAAGCTGTTATTTGTTTCACCCTAAATCCCCCCGAGATATTATGAGTATTATTTAATATTTTTCATTAACACTTTAAAACTTTCTTATAACATAATCTAGTTTTGTATACCTCTTTTATTGTTCTTATTTAAGTATTAAATGCATGAAATAATAAACTACCTTTTGGCATGTCGTTTTTTTATACTTAAAATTTTCAGTCATTAGGGCAGAGAACCAATTGTTAAATTATTTGAATCCCACCACTGCCTCTAGCATTATTTTGTCATTTTCCTCTGGCTCAGGCTAGCACACACACAAATAAATAAAGCACCTTTAATCCCAGCACTGAAGTCTACAGATCAGCCCTAATCAGATAGCCTGGTTGATTAGAGCATTGTCTCAAAGCTCAGAGGTTGCAGATTTGATTCCCGGTCAAGGCACAGACAAGAACAAGTCAATGTTTGTCTGTCTGCCTGTTTGTCTCTATCTCTCTCCCTCTCCTTCCCTTTTCCTCTCTTTCTAAAAAGATCAATAAAATAAACATTTATATTAAAAACCTTTAAAATTAAAAAAGAAGTCTACAGACCTTAACTTGGAAATCAGAGGAAACAGAAGGAAATAAACAAGAAGATCAAAATGCATAAAAATGATCCACCATATCCAGGACATCTCCCTGACCCCAGATCTTGGCCACAAGCTCCTACATCAAAGGGAAGAGTCTGGGGCCCCGCACCCTGGATCCCATTTCAGTAGCCCTGGAATGGGACCTGAAATCTGTATTTTCTCAAGCTCAGATTAGCATACAGCCAGGCAGATCAGCCACCTCTCCCATGCTGCATTCTCCTCCTAGACCAGAAGGGAGGAGAAGGTATAACACAGGGTGTCCTGGCTTTAAGAGCAGGGACTCAAAGGACCCCAAGATGTCCACCCTGGAGAAAGAGAAAGCACCACGCCCCCTCATGGGAAACTATTGAAGATCATGAGAGAGAAAGAATGGAAAAAGAGAAGAAGAGAAGAGCCTCTCCTTTACCTGTTTCCCCATTTAAGGCCTAGGTGTAAGGATTATCATGTTCTTGGACTACTTAGAGTAACAGGAAATTCCCAGTCCTATGGGCTTACTCTGATCTGCGTCCAGGTTTGAGTCTTGTTCTTAAAACATGGCAGTTGTGTGGGAGGGGCCTGGATCAGAGCTCTGGGACACCTATACACAATCACAGGGCATCATGTCAAATGAGAGGTTGTCACCAGATCAGTCACAGGGGGACCTTCAAAGCCCTGTGTTCCTCCTTCTGTCACACACTTGCACACACTGCCCTTCCTCTCTCTTCTCTAAGGACCACCCCAATATTGAGGGCAAAGACCCAGAACGACCTTCACGGATTGTCTCATTCCACACCTGCCTATAGATTCTGCCTACTCTGACCCTTGCTTCTCCTGGTTGTCCAGGGCTGGAGTATCTTGCAGTGGGATGGGACAGATCTCAGGAGTGGGTCTCTGGTGAGTGTGGCTGTGCCAGGGTCAGAGGGTTCAGAGCCAATAGGAGATGGAGGCAGCCTGGGTCAACATGAGGGAGGGAGTGTCTGGTGTATCAGGGAGTCAGTGTGTGTCAGGCAAGTGAGGGCCTTCATGGGGTTCTCTGCCAGGGAGTGGCTGGCTGTCATCCAAAAACTCAGGCTTCTTGGCTCTTCTACGAGTGCCAGACAGTGCCACCACTACCTCTCACCACTTTTTATCTAGTCTCAGTGGACTGACCCTGTCCCTCTCAGCACTCATTCTTCCCCTGACTCTTCCGTCTGTAGAGTGCGAGCTAGGGAACACAGTCTATCTTGTCAGTCTTGATGATCAGACTGCAGAAGAGGTCATTTCTAACTTTCCAGACACCCGATCAGTTGGGGGTCAGCTGATGCATCAGCAGAAGGAAAAGGTAAGACTAGCACAGAGTTAACAGTTGAAGCGGAACTCAGTAGCCCTTAGTCATTCTTTCCCTGAGAAAACCCATAAAGAACAGAGGAGCCTCTTCTGCCCCTCTGTGAAAAGGATCTCCTTCCTGAAGGCAGAGGGAAGGCTAAGATGACCGCTAGCAGATCAGATCAGAATCAGAGAAGCATATCCGGCTTCTCGGCTGAATATTGCAGCCTTCCAACGCGACAGCCTGCGGCAGTGACAACATATGGACAGCAGGGGGAGCCCTTGCCTAACCTTTTCCACGCGGAAGAAGTTGCGAAGACCCAAACTTTGTGGGCGGAGAGGGTTCTGGTAATTTGCTTCCAGGGCCCGGGTGACTGCAAAGGAAGGCCTGGCTGGGAAGAAATAGAGATAATTATGGGGTCACAACTTTCCCTTTAGGTGCTTGCCCACAAAAGGTAGTGGCCGCTTGAGATGCCCAAGGAGGACCCTTTTTAGCCCCTGACCAACAGAGACGTGGGGTGATCCTTTTCTCAGCCTCATCCCATACCCAGTCCCTGAAAGAAAGTCCCTAGCCACCTGTGGGTCCAAAGGAGGAGCCCCACCCACCCAGCAGTTACCCTGCTTTTCCTGCAGTGGCCCTCTTCCAATGGCTCAGTATCAGGAAGTGGAGGCGAAGCATGCTCACGTTAGAGCCTGTGTGAGAGGACAGGACTGTGATCAGGTGGGTACAGGGGTTCCAGGTGGGGTGGCGGAAAAGGGATGGCTGAAGAACGCGAGCTGCTGTTGCGCGTCTTCACAAGTGCCGCTAGGTGGCGCTCGAAGGCCGCATCACAGAAGCGCAGGATATTTTGAAGGCTGGCTCAAGTGGACGGGGTTGTTGGGGACTAAGCGAGGGGCTGCAGGAAGAAGTGGCCAGTTTCGGTCCAATGATCCTACTCATTGAAACAGAGGGTACTTGGGGGTCTACGGAACAGCCATGGTTACCAGGAGGCTTGGACGGGTCAAAGAGAAGAGGGGGGCTGGAGGAATGGTATGCATCGTGGGATAGAGGATGATCCCCAGACTTGCCCCAGGAACTGGAGAGGAGTGAAGGATCCTCCGGTTTTTGTCTGTTCTGGGTCCACCTGGCCTCTCCGGATTTATGGGATCTGTTCTGAGAGAACACTGGGAGAAGAATTCGGGGTTTTAGAACCCGAGTTCATTCAGGAATAAAAAATCCAAGAGTATGCCAATGTCTGTACATCTGTTTTTCTCCCAGGATTTGTAGGTCTGTTTATCACCTCCTGCTCTGAGCTTTCTAGACTCCATCCCAAGAGATGAGATGGGGGAGGAGGAGCTTGGGAGTAGAGAGTGGGTGTAGATCTCCGGCCTATTGGCCTCCTTTTCTTTGCTCTTCCTTCGGATGTGCTCAGCGGCTTCTCCTGACGCTGGGAAATCTGCCCCAAGCTCCGAGGAACTGCCCACAACTCAGGTCCCAGGAGGAGAGAGGCGGGGTTCTAAACGCATTTGGCTCAGACCCATTCCCCAAATCAGAATTTCTCTCTCTCTCTCTCTCTCTCTCAAAAAAAGAAAAAAGAAAAAAAAGACTCTGTCCCTCTGAGACAGCCCGTGTCAGGCTCCCTTCTCTGCCTAGGCCTTCCCTGAACGGATCCATTGAGTCCCAGCTTGGCTTCTTGCCATCGCCTGCAATTATGCAGTTCTGATGCCCCGAACTTGCAGGGTCCTCTCTCCAGACCATTCCAGTCTCCTGATGCTTGTCCCAGAGGTCCTATCCATCCCTACTCCTCACGCTCCGAGTTCAATAGGGAGCCGGTGTGGAGGGAAGGCTTGGAGAGACCGATGGGCCGCTACCAGCAGCGCCAGCATTAATCCCTCCGGTCAGGGAATTAGCCATCCGATGAGGCGGTAGAAGAGTCCTGCTGCCGCGGAGCGCGGAGCACGGCCTGGCTGGGGGGACTGCAATTCCTTGGTAAGGCCCCGGGCCGCCGGCTTCACCCTCAGAAATAGGGAGGTGGCGGGGAGAGGTTGCGTTCTCGCGGAAGGGGAGATGGGAATCTGGAATCAAAGTGAAGGGGGAGGGGGTGCTTCTCCTCGGTCCAGGCCAGCTCCAGGGTCCTTGGCAGCGTACTCCAAGGTTGCCAAGCTCCTGGGAAGCGGGTAGGTGGGCTTGAAAGGACGTTGTATCTGCCTTTGGGGCTGTAATGTTCCCTCAACTCCCCAGGCCCTCGTCCTCGGCCCACACCAGCGCCAGCGTGTTGGGGACTCCAAGCCCAGTGCGCTGGGATAAGGGAGAATGTGGGCCTGCCGAGTGGGTAGCCCGGAACAGTACAAATCCAAGGCTCGGAGGAAATTGGAAGAAATTGGGAGAAGTGGAGAATTGAGTGTCCACCGGCTCAAGGTGCCCCACCCTTCTCAAACTTTGGCATCACCCGGCGACGCTGGCCCGCCCCTGAGAGTCCCCGCCCCTTCCCCGAGGCCAAAGGTATTTGTGCTGCTTGATCAGACCTCATTTCCTGCGAAAATGGAAACATATCCAGGGTCCTTAATAAAGTGAATGACGAGGCTTCGGGTGTAATTGGGCTTCCGGTCGGTGGCTATTTTCTTAAACTGACTGGAAAAATTATAAAGCTACAACTTTCAGATGTAATTATATGACTATCAGAAAGAGGTGCAGGATGGATTCGCAGAGACCCGGAGGCAACAACCTGAGAAATGGACACACATGCTTACCCAGACCAAGGGACCTCCACACTGACTTCACATCCAACCGCACGGCTCTGCAAGCTTCGGACTCGCCTCTCATCCTAAGACCCGCCCTGAAGCTGCCAACGGAAAACGCGGGATCTTTATTTATATGCTCGGGAGGGTGGGGATCTTTTCCTTCCTCTGAGAGGAGGAGTGTCCTCTAGGGCGGGGTGTGTGGGGGCTGGTGGAGAGTCCCCGAACTGATATCCCAAGACCGCGCGCGCTGCCTGCATATTTCTATGCATAATCCAATTTTCTCCGTGACTATCTAGTTAAAGTCTTTAACAACAGCTACATAATTAGAATTTGGATTCCCATTAATTTTCCTGGGCCTCGAACCATTTGCAGCTCACACTGGTAATTAATGCGATACATCACTAACTTTACCCAGCGCCGGCCAGCCGGGCTCGAGTCGCTCCGCCCGCGCCAGGCGCCCTTGCGTGGGACCCTGACTCCGGACTTTGCTTCCTGAGTGGGGCTGTTTCCCTTCTGCCAAAGCCAAATGCCTCGACCCGCACATCCAAAGCCTTCTTTCCAGGAAATTTCACAATTAAAAATATTTATCTGGAGCAGATTTACGTTTCTGGGTTTCCAGTCTCGGGGCGTCTGGGTAGGTTATTAAGAGTAATTAGCATCTTTTGTGCATGCAGATTTACTTCGCTCATTGCCACATAACTCATCCCTAAAAGCCAGAGCAGGCTAACACAAGCGCCGCGGCCAAAGCCGCGGCCAGAGCAACCGCCTCCGCCTCGGTCTGGGTCCCTGAGCCCTGAGCACCCGGTACGCTGCCTGCCCCTAGTTTTTCTGGTCCAGCTGTGCGCGCTAGACCTGGAGGCTGCGCGCGGAGCGAAAATGATCCTATCCGGGTGGCGAATGACTCGAGGGCGACCTCAGGCGGCGGGGGAAGGCCTAAGCAAGCTCTCCCCGCGGGCCGGGCCGTGTAGTGTGAACCTGAGGAATCGAGACCATACACTTGTGTGCACGAGCGAGTGGGCGTGTCTGTGTGCTCGCTCTCGTGAGCGCCAGTGCCTGTGCATGAGCTAGTGCTCGTTCCTGAGAGTGCACGAGGCCGCGCATGTAAAATGTGATTTCTGCCTATCCCTTCCCAGAACCGCAGCTCAGATGCCCGTCCCAGGCCACCCAGCTAGCGCTCGGAAGTTCAGAAGGAGACTCGGGCCCTTATCTTGCCTTCTTTTCCCTCCTACCGAGCCGACCCCATCCAGCTCGAGGTTCAGGAGTGCGCAGCGCCTGGCGGGATGGAAACCGGCAGGCCCAGCACCCAGCCTCGTCCGAGTGCAGGTTGCCCGGTACTGGCGAGAGGCCACCAGAGAGGGAGCAAGTGGCGCAGGGAGTCACTGAACAGCAGCTTAGGGGACCGCTGGGGGGCAACCGGAGACGGCGGGACCTGGTGGGGATGGGGGTGGGAGTGGGAGTGGGGGCGGGCAAAGCTACAAAGGGGTGGTGGGCGGACCAGAAATAGGGAGCGCGACTGTGGCTCCTGCGCTCCAGTTCGAGGCACCCACTCCGGGTTCGTTATTAACACACTGGGAAGTCCGCAAGCCTCCCAACTTTCTTCTCTTTAATGAGCCTAGAAGAAGAGGCTGCCCTGAAGGGGTTTGTTCATTAAAGATGTAGCTGGAGGAATATTGTCTCATTAATTATCTGGTTTTAATTACACTCCTACCCTTTGAATTCAGAGATGGGCAAAGTTGATTCAGTGGTGGCGCCCCCTTTTGCTTAAAAAGGGTCGGGCTGGTATAGGGCCTGGAGGGGGTAGCGGGGACTGCGTGTGCTGGGCAGGCATTTGGGGTGTATCCAGTCGCTAATCCCCATGTGAGAGAGCTTTTGTGCCTGGGAGTGTGTGTGTGTGTGTGTGTGTGTGTGTGTGTGTAGATGAGGTCTGCGTGTGAGTCTGAAAATGGGCATGTGTCTGAGTGTGTCTGACCACGTGTGCCTGAAAGGCCCTGTGGACGTGACTTGGGTGTCTATGTCAGCTCCCCCCCCCCCCCGCCTGTGTGCGGTTCTGTATGTCTGGGTTGGAGTGTGGGTAGCTGAGTGTGTCTATAGATAGGCCCAAGAGATGGTATCTAAGTGAACAGGAGTGTGACTGCATAGCTGTGTCTGCGTGTATCTAAGAGGATGGCTTCCTGCCCATCACCTCAAGTGACAGCGTATGACTGTGTCTCTGGTCTGCACTATGTGTGCATGTACCCCCACGTATAAGTGTTGGGGGGAACTCCACAGCTAAAGCATTACAGGAGCTAGGACCTCTCCAAGGACAAGGCTCGGTTTCCTAGGGTCCCCAGGGCTGGGGTGCCATCGGGAAACCATGTTTCTTCTGGAAGGGGATTACTTAAGGGGGTGCTCGTCCCTTGTCAGGCAGGCGTCCGTGCTAAAGCGGGGGCCGTTTTCCCTTTAAATCGCGGACACTTTGACAGGGGACATTAAGGACCCGGCTGCTCAGGCTGAGCAGATCATAAAACCGGACAGGCAATTTCTGCTCCCGCCAAATAGCCGGGCAAACTCGTTCTGCATCTTTGGTTTTAATGCACTAAACTGGCAGCTAAGCAGGGAGCGAGCAAAGGGGGGGTGGGGAGCCCCCACTTACACCAGCGCACAAACCGGCATTGGAGCATACACCCCTTCACACCCTCTCGCCCCACGCCCCGCCCCTGACCCCCCCACCGGTGGAATTATCAACTAGAATTTGATTAATATGCAAATCGCAGGCAAACAGCTCCATATAATTCTTTCAGTGGAGAGTAATTAATCACCAGTTAAAGCAAATTAATACATATATCAATTTTGTCAGAAACATGCTTAGTTCAATCGCCCGTAAAATTGAAGTTTGAAGTATTAAGAGGCTCTGCAGAAACGCCAGGACTAAAACTTTCAAATTGATCCTATTTAGTAATCAATCAGGCTCTCCCCTCAGGTTAATCTGCCTAATTTTTCATCTCAAATCATACACTTTACTGACACGCCATCTAGCAAACAGTCGATAAAAAGTTAACAAAAATGATAACGACTCCAGCCAGAGCCATTGTGCAGGGTGGTGGGCAGCGGGCAGCTTTGATTGCATTTCTGGGGCGGTTGGGGGACTTCGTTTTTTTCCTAGGTTAAGGGCTGGGAGCTCTCCCAGACAGCCCAGCCTCTCTGCCCCACCACCCCTGTCTGCTGTTTGATGCCCTCTGCTGCTGTGGGACTTCTCTTAGGACATCAGAACATCAGCAGCACTTCCCCAGTCGCCTACACCAGCCAGCTCCCTCCCCACACTTGTAGTTGCATAGATGCCTGAAAGTATGTGCATTGTGTGCTTGTAGTAACCATGGCTGTGCCTTGGTCACCGTGTCTATACTGTGTGCAATGGTGAGGATGGTGTATCTGTTTAACTACTGTGTGCACTACTGGCTGCTTATGTTTTGGTGGGTGTGCTGTATCATTTGTGACCACATTGTGTTTCTGGGCATTTTGTATGCCTGTGTCACTGTGGTGGTGTATTGGGTTTCTGCATTGTGTGTCTGTGTAACTTGGTGCCTGCTTTGTGTGTTTTTAGTTTCTGTCATGTCTGTGTCACACTGCGTGCCTGTGTTGTGTGTGCCTTGGATTGGCAATGGGCCCACTTGAGCCTACCCTTCATTTACATATGGGCAGGTGGTCCCAACGGATCAATAGGCCATATCACAGACATCAGGAGGGAAGGGACAGTCTCTATGGAGACCTAAGCACTTCACCTTGAGCAGTCGCTGAGATGAGATGGGTCACATCATCCCGCCTCTGTGTTGGGGTGGGGGCTAGTAAGGAGGGGGAAAAGAAGGCCTCCATTTCTTGGCTGAGGGGACTCCCAGCCTTGGATCTGTCTCTACAGAGACCTGGAACCACTGTTTCTGACTTGGGCCTCTGAATTTCACAGGGGTGGGGGTGCAGACACCCAGTAGGAGTGCCTCTATCCTATGTATTCAGATGTCACAACCACAACCAGATGTGGTGACAATTCATCTCATATCTCTCTATACACATGCTGATAACTAACTCACACAAGTCCCAGGATACTTGCAGGTAACTAATTTTCCTTCCCAGCTACATCCACTCCTTCACTCACAAATAACTAGCCCCGGCCTGACCTGTGGTGGCGCAGTGGATAAAGTGTCAACATGGAAATGCTGAGGTCGCTGGTTCAAAACCCTGGGCTTGCCTGGTCAAGGCACATATGGGAGTTAATGCTTCCAGCTCCTCCCCCCTTCTCTCTCTCTCTGTTTCTCTCTCCTCTCTCTCCCTCTCTGTCTCTCTCTCCCTCTCTAAAAATGAATAAATAAATAAATAATTTTAAAAAACAAATAACTAGCCCCATCCAGCTCTCTATGGGAAAGCCTGTACAAATCCATGTGCACATCAGTGCATAACAATCCCTGTCTACACTTGTACATACACAAACCAGGTTCCAAAGTGGGCAGGGTTCATTCACTTTCAACCCTGCAGGCAGCCTCGTCCATCACCATGCACACATGTGCATGTTGCCATTTGTCCTCTCCCCAGTTTGGGCAGAGCTAAGCCCTCACCCACTCCCAGGAAAGAGGAACTTTTCTTGAATGAACTAGGAAAGTTAGGCCTTTGAGGGTGACCTGGTAATCAGGCAGTCACAAGTGAGTCTGCAGATTATTCTAGAGACAAAGGTTCAGCCCGGGGATCCACTGGAGTAGAAGAGGGCAGGCAGGGCAGCCTGGCATTACCCACTAGCACAGCAGAGGACAATCCTCCACCCCAGCCTATTCTCACAGAAGCAGAGTCCATGTTGACAATGTGTTTATTCACTGGTCTCAGCTACTTTCAGAGTAGACGCATGCCTAGACGGAGGTCTTCCATCCCACTTTCTGCTATTCCTCTCCTGAGCCTCCTCCCTTCAGGCCATGTGCTTCCCTCATCCCGCCCCACCCACTGTTAGTGTAAATTTGAGTAGCCAGCTTGGTTAAGCTGTTCGGAGCTAGGAATCTGGTTATCTGTAGCTTCAGTTCCACATCAGTGTTCATGGTCTCCTGGTTATCCGCTCACACCAGCTCCCAGCACACATCACACACCCTGGGGGGCATCACTCACCCGTTGGTCACACCTACCCCAGTGACAGCTTTACTTCTTTCTTCTTCATTGCACAAACTTAATCATACCTCGTTGCACACACTAATTCACAACAGTCAGTCACACAAACACAACAGCACACACCCAGTCCCCTCCAGTTGCACACGCTCAGTTTCCATCCATCAGACACACATGCCCAGTCACTCCATTGCACAACTCTCTGACACACTCTGTCGACGCTCTCAAAGCTGGCCACACACACACATCCTCAGCCCCAGGTCTCCCCAGGACAGGTATTGGTTAGGAGATAAGTTGGCTTGCTGATGGCAGCCCTGGGGCTTGGAGGGCAGAGGTAGGACCGCCAAAGAAACTTAAGTGCTGAGTTCTCCTCCCTCCAGAGTATCGATCCCCCTTCATGAACAGACACCAGGCAGAGGTAACTTCATTTTCCTTTGCTCCAGGCTCAGGAGCCTCTCCTTTGGGAAACACAGCCAGGCCCGTGGACCAGCTTGGGGATAGGCTCCCAGCTGCCCCAAGCCTGCCAACCTCTGCCTGAGCCCTCCACTCATGCACATGCATCATCCAGAGACGCACCCATTCCTCACACAACCCAACCACCCAACGTTCTACAGACTAACCACCACCAACACACGCACAGTTCTAACCCCACTCACATCACCTCAAAACCAGCACATGTACTTCTCCACTTTACAAGGGCAACCTCCTACCTGCTGCCCCGGCGACCCCAGTTCACTCGAGTTGACTATCCTTTCTCCCACATGCCTTTGACAGCCCAACTCTATCCACTCTGGACCTCTTATCTAGTCACTCCTCCCGCCCCTCCCAAGGTGTGTGTATTAGGTGAACATCTGTATTCTAGGCACAAACCGCTTTCTGGGCCCCAAGAAAGAAGGGCTGGCTATTGGGGTGAGTAAAGCCAAGGTGCTCTGGTTTGAGTGGCTGAGGACACGCAGGGCGGGGTGAGTGGACTTCTCTGTACCTGAAGGCTCAGAAGGGTAGGGAGGAGGGGGTCCCCGCAGCAACCAGCAGGGGCGGAGGGGAGGAGCGCGGCCCCAGCCCGTCCCTTTCAGGGGGGACTCATGCATCAAACTTCAATTTTCCGGACGATTGAATTAGTGATTTTTTTCTCCTGAACTAAAATACACTTAAGTCTTTGGGATTAATTACCACGTTCTGGTCCCTCAGACTGGAGTATTACTTATCGGAGCTGCGTCTGACATCGGCCCGACACCTCGTAAAATAAGGAACTGCGCCTCCTGGCCTCACCCGGCGCCGCCCGCCAGTCCCCGGGCCCCGGGAGGCGGAGCGAGGGAAGCGAGCCAGCTAGACCGCGCGGTGGGGCCCAGGCCGGGCTCAGAAAGCGCCCTTATCCAAGGACCTGGTGAGCCGGCCCCAAGGCCCCGGACCCAACCGGGAAGGAAGAGAGAAAGCCGGGGCTCCTCCCCTGGGCAGCCGGGACCTGAAAGCGGGCCTGCAGAGAGGCCGGAGCCCTGGTTCCCTGGCCCGAAACGGCCCCAGGCAGTGAAGACTCCGGGCACTTGGCGGGCGGCCCAGAGGGTCCTAAGCCTTAACGGACCTCGCCCGAGAATGGGCGCAGAGCCCACAGCCCCCCAGACGGTCCACGCTATACTCACAAGCACACACACATCCGGAGAACAGCACGCGCAACGCACACGCCCCGCTCCCACCGAGCGCACACGGGCGGCGCGCACGCCCCGCACAGCCGCACCCAGGCCGGGCCCGGCACGCCCCGCACAGCCGCACCCAGGCCGGGCCCGCAGGCACCCGCTCAGCGGCCCTGCGGTCAGGGACCAGGGCCGGCGCCGGTGTGCGAGGCCCTCTCACATCACAGGTCCCTGCGGCAGCTCCCGGGGCGCAGCCAAGGCCAGCCGAGAGCCCTGGCCCGCGCGGGCAGCAGCTCCATCACGGCCGGGATTGTCGAGGGGAGGGCGGGCTGGAACCCAGCCCCATCCCACCTGGCCCCTCGCTCCAGCCGCACAATCAGGCCCGCGGGCCTGGCCTGCCTCGCCGTCTCCTCCTTGTGCGCCAGGGCCGGAAAACTAGCCCCAGAGTGGCGGTGCTCTGTCGGGCACAGTCGGGCTGCTGCGGCCACAGGAGCTGTCGGCGGGGCTCTGGACGCCTATTGGCGGCCTGGCGGCGGTACGGATTCGCGCAGAGCCGAGGAGACTGCAGGGCGGGTCGAATCTGTTCCCCAAAGGGTACGGGATGGAGCCCGCGGCGCGCTCTCCCCGCGCCTCCGGGCTCCGGCTCAGCCCAGGGGCCTGCGTGCGCTTCTCTCCCTTTCCTTCCGATGACAACCCGGTCCTTCCTTCGCCGGCCCTTCTTTCCGGCCCACAGAAACAACGAATTCCTCCTTGTCTTTCAGGACCTGGGTTCAAGGCCACCTCCTCCACGAAGCCCCCATTCCCCGGAGCCCGGAGCCGTCTCTCCGTGTTCTGCAAATGCACTTTCCCTGCCTCTTGGCCCAGATGTCCCATTATCGCTGGGTATGCAGCGGACCTCGACCACGACTAGACGGGGAGCTCCTTGAGGGCAGGAACCAGACTGGATTCGTCTCCATTTCCCTAGTCCCCAGCGGGGCCTGGCACCGAAAAGACGCACCATAAACATCTGCTGAACTGAATGAATCTTTCCCCTTATTTATTAATCCTTCGTCTTCCTCTTTCCTTTTTTCTCTTCCTTCTTCCTTCCTCCCTCATTATTTTTTATTTCTTGGTTATATTCAATTGTCATGTTTTTCAGGCTCATTAAATCCATTTAGAGACAAAAGAATAAAAGGCAGAAAGGGAAGGAGGGGGAGGAGGGAAAGGGGAGGAGAGAGGAGGGGGAGGCTGGAGAAGCAAACAAATAACCCGCTTTAACTAGACGGGCGGATAAATGGCCCCGTTTCTCCTCAGCCCCGATGCGCCTGCTTAGCCGCGCGCCCCGCGGGCGCCGCAGCTCGGGTGGGCTCGGCCCCAGGGCAGCCACCCCCGGTCCGAGGGGACCTCGTAGGGCCCGGCCCCGGGCCGCAGAGCGGGAAGTGGCCGGAGGTTCCGGGGCCGCTTCATTGGGATTCATGGGCGTGTTGGGCGGGCGGCCTGGGGCTCCGAGAGCGGGGCGGGGGCCGGGGTGCGGGGGGGCGGGGGGCGCGCGGCGGGCGCAGATGCCCGGGTGACCGCCGCGCCGCGGTCCCTGCGCCGCCTTTGTGCCGGGGAGACGCGCGCGGGGACCTAATCCATCAAATTGTCTACAAATTGTGAAGAAAATTCAAAAACCATATGGTCGCCAGCGCCGGCGCTCTCTGGGCTGCGGAGGGCCGCGGCCGCGGCCGCACCCGGAGCCGCGGGGGGCTGGGCCCGGCTATTGTCGCCTGTCAGCGGCCGCCCGGGTCCATTCGTCCCGGCCTTCATGGTCCGCGCTCCGAATTACAGACCCATCCATCCTGAGAAAGGGCGATTTATGTCGCCCAGGAGAAACGGCCGCACGCCGGCCCGGCTGCCCGGCCTCCTCCTTTTTTCTTCTTTCGTTCTCTCCTCTACCTTCTCTTTCTCCCTTCTTCCTATTCTCTCTCTCTCTCTCCCTCCCTCCCTCTCTCTCTCTCTCTCTCTCTCTCTCTCTCTCTTCCTCCTTCTTTCTCTTTCTTTCCACTGTCTGCGGCTTTCCACTTTCTCTCTTTGCTTTTGAAATGTCTCTCTGTGCTCTTTTTCTGTTTCCCTGTCTCTTAGTTTCCTCCCGGACACAAGCGTTCTCGACTCAGGCCCCGGGGCCCCATCGCCTGCCCGAGACCAGATGCGCATTTCTCACATCAATTTTGCGGAGGGAGCCGAGCGGCCTGGAGGCGGGACCCTCCTCTGGTGACAGCGGCCACTCGCCAACCCAGCGACAACAAAAGCCCAGAAAGAAACCCGCTCAGTCCGGAAAAGTGAAAGCTGCCCGTGTCCCTGCCCCAGCCCCCCTCGAGTCGCGGGGACTCCAGAGAGTCTTGGGAAATGAATACATCTACCTCCCTGCCCCCAGCCGAGCTCGGGGCCCAGAATTTGTGAATGTCACCGGAATTCACCTCAACTCTCAGACGCTTTGGGTTCACATCCCTGTACCTGTGTGCACAGTTCAGTCTGCCCTTGGCGCCTTCGGCCTTGTTTTCCTCGCTCCCCTAAGGGCGGTGCCCTCCGGCGGAACCGAAACTCGAGAGCCCTCAGGCTCCAGCCTGCTGTCCGGCTGAGCTATACCCTGCGGTGCACCCGATTCTTAGCCGAGCCCCGGAGAGCGCAGGAAGAATACCCACGGGTCTCGGGTGGGATGCACGAATTGCAGGGCAAGTTCTCCTCCGCCCTCTGCCTCACCCAAATTAATTTCATCTCCGTGGCACCCCCAGCGTCCGCACGCATTTGTGCCCAGCCTTGCACGCCTCACTCTTTACCCCGACCTGACGAAGCCCGCTTGTCTTCCTGTCCCCATTACTGCCCCGCTTGGAGCCTGCCGCGTGTTTACCGGCAGAAAACGTCTCCTCCCACTGCTTCCCCCTCGCCCTTCACTCTCCCGCCTGCCCTGAAACTCCTCCACATCTCCGAGGCCCGGGGAGCCGGCCAGGAGCAGCGTCAGGACACCGAGCCTGTCTCCGCTTCCCTAGAAAGGGCCCGCTCATTCAGACACGGTCACCACTGCTTCTAGTAAAATGGCGAAGACTTTATTTATCGGAGAAAAAGACCTTGGGTACAGTCCGGGGAGGAGAAGGCAGAGCAGGAACGGGGAAGGGGCACGTGGGACCCACCCTCATCGGGCCACCCTTTTCTGGCCAAGGCGAGCTGGGAGCAGGGCGGTGGAGACTGCGAGACAGACCCCGAGCTGCGCAGGAGGTAGGGTGAGGGCTTAGGGCGGCCTCCTCTTAGTCTCTGTCACATGCAAAAAAATTCTAAAAAGAGTAAAAAATAATTCTAGGGCTTTGGGTTCCTTTTTCGTTGGTTGGTTAGATTTCTCCGGTTTGTCTCTAAGACCCAGACCCCAGCAGTCAGTCCGAGGAAACCGAGAGAGGGTGGGGAAGAATCTTAAAAATAGCCTCGTGGGCATTGGGAGGCAGAAATGGCATCGAAAACAGACTCCTCTTGGGGAGGGGGGGCGGAAGAAAAGATCAATTTGAAACTTGCAGGTCAGGACCTGGCTGCCCACCTTAGTCCCTTCCCACGCGGGAAAAAAATGCAGAAGGAAATAAAAGAAGTCAACTGCAATAGGCTTAGGGAGGCGAGGAGGAAGAGGGCCGGTGCATTCGCCACATGCAGAGAGAAATCCAAACAGCCGGGGCGGCCCTTCCTCCAGGCCACCGGGCTCAGCGTCAGTTCCCCTCGGTTCTGCCTCGCCCTCAGCAAACCCGGCGTCCCGAGGGCTTTGAAAACGTGAACATCTCCGAGATTTTAAAAATTAAAAAAAGAAACAAAAAAAAATCAGGCTGCGATGGGAAGAACCCGCTCTATGGGTTTAAATATCTATACAGAGCCATACAGAACTGCACGGCGAGGCTCCCGGGCGCGGAGGCCGCGCGCAGCAGCCGGCCCGCCGGCCAGCCGGGGTTATTGCTTCGAGAGGGAGGAGCGGGCTGCGGGGAGCCGGTCCGGGCCGGGAGCGGGGACATGGCGGGAGTGCAGAGGAGTCCCAGCTCCCCTCGCGGTCCGGTCCGGTCCGGGAGGCTGCAGGCCCATGCGCTCCAGGGGCCCGGGTCGGCGGTAGGTTCCGGGCTCCGCTCAGTCGTCCACATCGATTTCTTCGTCTTCCTCGTCCTCCGTGCAGTCCTGGCTGCTGGCCGGCTGGTCCGTGAGCGGGGAGGAGGGCGAGAGCGGCAGGGGCCCGGCGCCCGGGGCCTGCGGGGCGCCGGGCGGGAGCGCCGGGGAGCCGGGCCTCGACTTGACTCGGCCGCAGCCGCCGCCGCCGCCCGCAGCCTCCGAGTTCTGCTCCAGCTCGGCCAGCGCCACGATGTCCATCTGCCCGCTGGGGCCCAGTTTCTTGGCGGACTCCACGTCGGCCTTCATCTCCTCCAGGTCCCGCTTGAGCTTGGCGCGCCGATTCTGGAACCAGGTGATGACCTGAGCGTTGGTGAGGCCCAGCTGCTGCGCGATCTGGTCGCGGTCGGCCGGGGACAGGTACTTCTGGTAGAGGAAGCGCTTCTCCAACTCATAGATCTGGTGGTTGGTGAAGGCCGTGCGTGACTTCCGTCGCTTCTTGGGGGTCTGCCGTTGCCCAAAGATGGTCATCCCGTCTCGGCCTGTGAGGAAATCATAATACAGGCTTGCGCCAGGGGAGAGGAGACCCCATCCCGTCTCTCGCTCACCCAACCCGGGCTCATCCGGCCTGCGCTTTGCCACTGTTCCCTTCTCGGTTTTGATTAGGCTTCCGAGACTATGGCAAGCCTAGGCAATGGCAAAACCCCTTCCCCGGCTCTCTTCTGCCGGAAATCCCTAGGAAAAATGGTTTTGTTTTCCTCCCCACCCCGTCCCCCGCCCATCCCCAGAGTTGGTTTGAAAGACTCAAGGTTACTAAGCAGGAGGGAGTCGGACTGGGACATCCGGACTTCGGTAGAAATGTTGCTACTCCTCCTCTTCCCAATGGCCTCAGCTCTACCCTTCCCCAAAAGTTCCCAGCAAGAGGCTCTTCGTTCCTGATCCCAGGAACAGAGCTAAGAGCGCCCAGGCCACTGGGAACAGAAGGGAGTCAGCAGAGCAGGCAGAATACAGAGAGATCTTCCATTCCTGCCACCCTTCCTGGTCCCTCTGGCCTATCCAGAGGTTCCCAGGAAGCAGGGTTTGTCCCGTCCCACCCGTCTCCACTCCCAGCGGCGGCGGTTCGGGCTGGAGGGCCCTGACGGCCGGCGCGGGAGGAGGCAGGCGGAGGCGCAGGGCACGAGGCGCGTTGGGCACAGGACGCGGAGCCCTGGGTGCGTGCGCAGGGGAACCCAGCGGCGGCCCTTACCTTCGGCTGCCTGCAGGACGCTGACCTCCAGTCCCTTAAAGGTCTTGCTGGCGAGTTCCTCCAGCGCACACAGCGGCGAGGTCTGCGAGAGCAGCGCGCGGCCCGCCAGGGGCAAGCCGCCCGGCGCATGCTTGTCCGCGGCCGCCAGCAGGTGCGCCGCCCCGCACAGCGAGTAACTTCTCCGCACGGACGGCTTGTTGAGGATGTCCTCGATGCTGAACGGCGTCAGCGGCTTGTTGGAGTTGGCGGGCGGCGGCAGGTGGTCCAGCGGGCTGCGCCGCCGCTCCTCCCCCGGTGCCGCCTTGCCGTCCTCCTTGGAAGTCATCTCGGCCTCGTTTGGGGGCCCGGCCGGGGCGGCTCGGGCCGCGGGGACCCAGCCCGCGGGCAGCTCGGGCGCCGGGTGGCGCGGGAGAGCAGCGGCGGCGGGCGGGAAGGAGGCCGCGCCGGGCAGGGCGCGGGGCCGCTTAGCGCAGCGGCCGAGGCGAGCGGAGCCGCGCGGGGCCCCGGAAGGAGGGCGCTGACGCGGGTGCGGACGCCGCCGGGGTTCCCAGCAATCCGGGGCCCGAGCCGGGGCGCGCCGCGCGGGGCTCCAGTTTCGCCGGCCCCGGTGCTATTTAAAGGTGTCAGGTGGCTCGGCGGCGGCTCCTGGCCCCGGGTCCTGGAGGCGGCAGTTGGAAGAGCCAAGGCGAGGGCGCCGGTCCCGCACTGCGAGGGGAGGCGGAGAGATGGGGCAATTGACTATTGCTAACAAGTTAGCTTTGATCGAGGAGTAATCAATTATCTGCAGCGGCACTTCTCTTTCTCCTTTCTCCCTGTCTTTCTCCTCTCTTCTTTCTCTCTGTCCTCTCTCCTTCTGTTCCCTCTCTCCCTCCCTCCCTCTCTCTTCTCCGCTCCCCCCGTCTCTCTCCTTCTCTCCCTCTCCCTCGCCCTCTCTTTCACTCTCTGTCTGTCCAATGCAGGCGGCTCTAAGTTGGGAAGCTCATTAATTAGCGGGCCGGGGGTAGGAGGAGCCGGCTGGAATTAGCCTGCCTAATGCGCCTGTCAGTCCGGGCGCCGCGCCGCGCTCGGCCCGAGCTGTTTGTAAATTACATTAGCGGCGCCTTTATTGCGCCCGCACCTCAGACACCGGAAAAGCCGCCGCCCCCACCCCGAACCGCGGGCCGCGCTCCCGAGGCGCCCGCCTCCCGCCGGCCCGGAGGTCTCGGGCTCTCCGACCCGGGATTTGACGCCCGAGAAGGGTGGCGAGAGCCCAGCGGTGGCCACTCCGTCCAGGTAAGGCCAGGAGCTGGGGTGGCCCGCCACCGTCCAGCGCGGACTTGGGAAGGCTGTGACCACAGACCCAGAGCCCCACCGTGGCCTCTCCTGACCCTCACCCGCGGCCTCGGCCCGCGCGCCTGGGGAAGCCGGAATCGGGAGGTCGGAACGCACTTTGCAGCCCTGCGTGAGGCGCCCCAGGACGCAGGGTGGGAGCCCCAGGGGCTGGGGGAGGGGGCTGGTCCCCCTCCCCCGCTGAAAGGAGAGGGGGAGTTGGTGGGGGCTTTAGGCACCTCTCCGCAGGCCTGATCCCGAAGGGCCAGCCTTGCCTCCTCGGACAGTCTCACACACTCACCTCGGGCCGACGCTCAAGGCTGCCTGGGGCCCGGCGGTCAGGCCGGGTGCCGGGGCTGACGGAGCCGGTTCGGGGCCTCCCCGCTGCGCTCTGCCGGGCCCCGGCCGGGGCCCCGCGGCCGGCCCCGCCCAGGCCAGCTCCGGGCTCGAGTGCACCACCCGGCCGACTCCAGCTGTTCCGGATGCGGGGCGGGGGCTGGGACTGCGCCCTTGCGAACCCTCAGAGAGGCCGGTGTTCGGGTCAGACTAGGGTCTGAGAACCCTGCGGCCCCGCACTCCGCTGCCTCTACGGCAGGCGAGCATTTGCGTGCATCGGTATTTGAATGTGTTTGTTTCTTGAATATGTATAGTTGTGTGTGGTTCTCCATGTGTATGTTTGTGTAAACAGATGTGAGCCTGTGGGCATTTAGGCGTGTTTGAGCACTTACCTATGTCTTTCATTCCCTTGAGGCACCCAAGGGGGCTGTGCCCCAGGCTCTTTTCTTTCTTGCTTCCCTCATCTTCCCTAATTTTCCATTTCTGCGGAGAAAGGAAGGGAGGTAGAGGGGAGGAAGAACTGTTTCCTTCCCTACACAGCCCCAGCCCTTTCCCTGGCTTTGTTTGTAAACTCCTGGTCAGGCAGTGCCTTCCAGCAGCCCCGCTTGGTTCAGAGAGGGGTCCAGAGAGGCCAGCGCAGTGCAGAGGACTGTGACCCAGTCCAGAGGTTGGGATGGGAAGAATGGGGCCGCCTGTGCTTCTCCCCCCACCTATACCTGCCCCAGAGAAGGAGTGAGCCAAGCTGGGCCGTGGGGCTGGATACAGTTTCTCCCCGACGCCTCCAGCATAGGAGTCTCAGCACATCAGAGATGGGTTGCTTTATCTCCCTTTTAGTTATTTGTTCGAAACATGGCTTGCAGCTCTCCAGAGTGAAAGGGACAGTGTAGGAAGAAAAGAATTTTGTTTGGAATCACAGTGCCTGACCCAGGCCTATTGGGAGCATTGGGAAGAGCTTCTTACCCTCTTCCCCATCTTTGCCCTGCATTTTTGGGAGAGGACAGGTGCTCAGAGGCAGAAATGGTGAGACTGGAATTCTCAGTTCCCCCAGAGCTGCAGAACTCCCCCCAAGGCAGGCCTGTCTCTAGTGCATCCCTGCCATTCTGGGAGCCATGAGGCAATGCTGGGCTTAGCAACCATGGAGTCAGAGTCCAGAGATGGGAGAGAGGGACAGAATGGAAGAGGGCGCCAGGGAGCTGGACCCTGATGACTTGGAAGCTCTGGGACAGAGAGTGGTCTGCCCTCTCCTCTCACTTCTTGCTCTCAGGATCCTGCCTCAGCCGCGGGCCTTTTCCTGCCAGTACCCTCAATGCCCTGACCCAGAGCCCTAGGCAAACCACACCCCCATGCTAGCTAGAACGGAGACTCCTGCTTCTATTCTGGGAGGAGCTTCCTCTCCTCCTCACCCCCCCCCCAATTCTTGCTGTCCATTCCTGTATTCACACCTGATGTTGGCCTGTAAGACAGGATCCTAAGGACAACCCTGCTGTTGCCCATCTCCTGGTCCCTCAGGACCAGCAAAGTTTAAAGTTACTGTGAGGCTGCCAGGAAGATGAGGAATGCATTTGGGGAGCAGAGGGGTGGGAGCAGAGAATTCCTCCACTGGGGTACTGTTTCCTGGGACCTTTAGTATTCAACCACATCATATCAAAGTGGTCAGGACATTCTACAATCACCTGCTATATTACTTCTTCCACTTACTATCACCAAACCTCTTCTTCCCTTCCTGGCCAGCAATATTGGCAGCTCAATCCAGAGACTCTTTTTTGTTTGTTTGTTTTGGCCTAATTTGTTGAACTTCTGAGCTAAAGAGCTCCTGCTTGGCACAGCTAGGGGTTCAGGGGATACCTTGGGATGTCACCCACCCATTCTGTTTCTTAAGGCCCTTTGCCTACATTGCTTCATCCAGGCCATTTTCAAAAGCCAGCCCAACTGCTCCACCCTTTTCTGTACCCTGCAGTTTCCCCCACTACAGACCTCAGAGTGTGGTGGCTGGAATCTTCTGAACTCCTAGGAGTCTAAATCCACCAGCTACCCATAACCTTCCTGCAGAGCAAGAAACTGTGTTTTGGTTTTGTGGTCAGACTCACTCCTCTCAGCAGACAAACCAGGAGGTCCTTGAGGGCAAGAACACTGATCTGGGAATTCCATGAGCTAGGAATTCCATACACCACAGAACTGCACAGGCCAGGTGAGCACCTGGCACCCTAGAGCTTGTATTGAGCAAATGAAGTACAAAGGATTGTATATTGTGGAGGAGAAGGGCTTGGGCATTGACTCTCCTCTCTCAGAGGAGTTTTGGAGATTGTGAAAATTGGAAGGATGACCTCAGGGGCAGAGGGGTGGGGTTGGTGAGAAGGAACCCTGCCATTGCTGTGCAGGATCTAACCTTCTGCCCTATTCCCTTTCTGGGATCTCATGCTGGGTTGGGAAGACACTGTGGGATCCCCAGCCCCAGTAAGCTAAGCCAGTGGCATCTTCCCTGGAGCTTGTCCATTGAGTCTGCTCCACAGAGGAATGCCTGTCTTTAGCACCTGGTCCATACTGCATACTGACTCCTGAATTTGTGCTTGTTGCTTATATCATCAGGGTCCAGCTTTATTCTGTCTCCAGTGGAAGAGGAAGGGATTATTCTGCCAAAAGTCTGTTATTCCTCCTCATTTAGTGACTATTACAGACAAAAAGGAAGAAAAAAAAGTATTGCATGAATTACCAGGATCGGGGGACCCTGTAGACCCAAAGAAAATGACTTATTCTGTAGCACAGGAGAATAATTCAAGTAAATCCCCAAAGGTTCCATCAGTCTTAATCCAGATTGTTTTGGTAGCCCCACTTTTTTCTAGATTATTTGTGTAAGCAACAGTCTTGGCCCTTAGGCCAGAGCTTCTTTAAAAAAAAAAGGGGGGGGGGTTCTGACCCCACTTGAAATGAGTTCATTTGGCCACCAACTGGGATCATTTTTGTCCCCTGGGGACCTACTACTCTAACTCTCCTTGTGGAATCCAGAGAGCGTTTCTTCTGCTATAGAAATAGACTCCAGATAGATGGCCTCCTGCCATCCTGGTTGAACCGGGACTGCCCACTTGGTTTTTATATTCTGCCCTGGGCCACCATCTGCAGTAACAACAACAATAACCATGACAATAAACACCATAAGCCCTTACTGGGCATGTGCCTGGCTCCAAGTGAACAGTTTAATTCCTTTCATATATTACTCAAAACCCTGGGAAGTAGCTACTGTTATTACCCCAATTTTATATATAAGGAAAATGAAGCCCAGAGAAGCTAAGTAACTCATCCAATGTCACACAGCCTATTTTGAAGTCATTAAGATTTGAAGACTGGTTTTTCTGACTCAAGAGAACCACGGGGTTCTTAATTAAAGCCCCCCAAGGTCTCTTTGGATGAGCTTCAGGGGCTCTGCAGATCCCTGAGATTGTGTATAAAATTATGTTTATGAGCTCAAATGGGCACATTTTTCCAGAGGCAATATTACATACTGAATTCTCAAAACGGGTTGGAGATTTAGAAAAGGCTAAGGCCACAAGCAGGTCAATAGGGGGAGGAGAAGAGGTTATGAGAGGGAATTGGCTCCTCACAGGCCTAGGGAGTAGGGAGCCAGCTGCTCCAGAATTCAGGACTGGCTCCAAGCCTACCTCTGGACCTGCAGAAAGTGTCTCCAGTCAGGCCCAGGTCTCAAGACCTCATCTAGCAAAGGGGGCAGGATCTACGATCAGGGCACTCCTCTGGAGAGCACCTCTCCTGCTTTCCCCTTCCATCTTTTTTGTGAACTGGATTCCTTCATACCCCATTGAGAGGGTGGCCCCACCACAAAGGCTGACTTCCAGGCACTTCAGCCCTGCATTGGAAGATCCACTGTTCTTTGAAACTGTGTTTTTGTGTGGGAGGGGCATAGACAGACCACTGAGTGATAGAGACAGGCAGAGAGGAGATGAGACAGTTCCCAAGAGCTGCTCAAGGCCCAGCTGACTACACTTTGCAGCCTCCAGAACAGTCCTCTTTTTTGGTCCTAAGTCTTTGCTCCCTTCATCCTTTGGCAGGAAAGGTTTCTATCACTTCCCTTCCCGCGGAACCTCCTGCTCTGTTTTTAGTGCTCAACTCATTTGGGGGAGCCTTCCCCAACCTGTTCAGTTCCTCTGTGCTCCATAGTACATGCATCTTTGGTGTTGTCAGATTGCCAGGGATGTGCTTATTTGTCTGTTTGTCCTTCTACCTCTCTCTTCACCTGGTTGTGAACTTTGGGAGAAAGGGACCTAAATCTTCTCTCCATGCCCTGTGCTAGCCTGGCATATACCAAAGTCTCCTCATGCATTTATTGAATGAACAAAGTAAATGAATAATGAGACAAAAGAGAGCCAGGCAGGGACCTCAGTCTGTGCCCCAGAGAGAGGACCAGGGTGTAAGGGAAGGGTAGGTGCATTGTTTTGCCAGCTGTGTGCAGATGTGTGAGGCACCCCTGCTGCTATAACACACACACAGAGGGGCACAGGAGCCTCATTCTTTAATGCTTTTCAGCCATGGGGGAGGGTCCTGGGTTCTGGACCCAGCTGTGGAATGGTCTGACTCAGGAATGAAGTTTGTTCTCTCTCTTTCTCTTTTAAAAAACAGGATTGAAACCCTATCGTGTTTTGGGCCCAGAAGCAGAGAGAAAGAACAGACAGAAGATAGAGGGTGATGGGCAGGCAGGAGTGACAGGAAGCAGATACCCCCCACCCCAGTAGCCCAGCGGATGGGGAAAAGGGTAAAGATAAGTTGGGGGAGACTGGTTCTGTCCCATTGGAGGTGACATTTAAGTTGAGCTTTGAAAAACCAAGAGCATTTGAATAGGTACAGAAGTGTGGGGGGGTCACTCTCCAGGCAGAGGCGACAGCCAAGCAGGAGACCAAAAGCTGGCCCAGAGTGGGGGCCAGAGTGCCCCCATATTTCCTCCCTCTGTCGCCTGGGCAGCAAGCTGCTGGGGTTGAGGTGAAATTCTTGGTCCCTTGTGCACTTGCATCAGGTCTGTAGCCTGGATCAGGTGCTGGTAGGCTCCTGGGATGGCTGTTTGGGGCCAAAGGGGTGGAGGAGTTGGGGTGAGGCTGCACCCCAGCCCAGCTGCTCCTGGGCTAGGTGGATAGGTGGACAGACAGAAGCAGGAGCAGACCAGCCCCCCTAGGTGAGCACAAGAAAGGCCTGAGTCAGGTTTCTCATAATAAACAACACTTGAATAATTCAGCAGCTAGGTGGGGGGCTCATTGCATTAATGCTACCGCCTCCAACACCCTTTGTAGTCCCGCTGAGGGAAGGGGGTTGCTAACATGCTTGAGGAGGAGAATTGGGTGAGAAGACCCTCTGTCCTCTCCCATGCTAGATTCTGCCCCAGCCACTCACAAGACTCCCCAGACTCCCAGTCCTTGATGCTTTTGGCCCCACGGGTCAGAGGGTCGCCTATTGGGTAGTGCTGTCCCAGCTAAGCCGCTCTCAAGACCATGGGGCTGAGAAGGCGGGCGGCTGGATCAATGCCAAACTAATGGTGGAAGTGGTCTGACCTGCAGGAACCAAGTACTCCAGCGCCCAACCGCGCAGAGAACGCAGGCAGTGTGGCTCTGAGCAGAGTGGAGCCCTGGCGCCCTGGGGCTGCTTCGTCAGGGCCTAGCTGGAAGAGAAACTCCAGGAAGCCGTAGGACTCCTCACTCACTCTCGTTCCCCAGGTTCCCGGGCTCTGTCGCCGCCTTCCCCGGACCCGCGGATCAGTCCAGGCCGCCCAAGCAGCTGGTGTCGCCCAGCCCCACTCCTGCCAGGGCGCAGGACGGTAGAACCGGGCTGCTGGGCCTGCCTGGAAGAGAAGTGAAACGCTAACGCCCTCAGCTTTATTTCATCTGAGTGGAGCCAGCTCCCTTGGGTTTGTTCACCTCCCGCTTGTCCCTGGGTTCCTGATCTAGAGAGATCGCCCTCCTGCCGTCTCACTCACCGCTGCTCACCTCCTCCAGTTCTTCCCAGCGTCCCTTCCCTCCCAGGAGGTTGACCTCACCCTGTCTTCAGCAGCCTGCGCTTCCCCACGTGGCCTCTATGGTGAGGCTCCGCGGAGACCCACGCAGCGGCCCGGCTGGGACAGGGCCCCCGTCTAGTCTTGGGCCCCCCCCCCCCCAAGAATCTTCTTCCTCTTTTGCCGCTGCCTCCTTCTCCTCTTCCTCTTCCCTTCGCTTCTATGCATTCTTCCTTGTTCGTTTTCCATCGCTCGGTAAGTGCAGCCGGCGCGGCCGGGTCCTGGGAGGCCTGGGCTCGCTCTGCCCCTTTGGAGACCTCAGCAGAGGCTCCGGGTGCGCAGCCAGATTTCGAACGGCGTTTACAGAGGGGCGGCTCGGGCGTCCTCGCAGAGACCGGGGAGATGGGCTGCGATGGCTTCTCGAACTCGGATGACCCACCACAGACGTGCCGTGTGATCTTGGGTAAGTCTTGTCATCTTTCTGAGCCTTGGCGGGGGTGAAACTCAGGGAATTTAGGGAGAGTGATGGGTTGATGGGTGACTAAACCTTTTTATTCGTTTGGGGAAAGACGTTGCCTGCTTTGGGGCCTGAGGAGGAAGTAAGGTTCTCGGGAATTGTGGGTCTGAAGTGGCTGTTTATTTTAACGAATATTTCGGGGAACAGCTGGTAGCTGTTTTTATTATTATTATTATTATTATTGTGCCTGACCTGTGGTGGTGCAGTGGATAGAGCATCGACCTGAAGATGCTGAGGTTGCCGGTTCAAAACCCTGGGCTTACCTGGTCAAGGCACATATGGGAGTTGATGCTTCCTGCTCCTCCCCACCTTCTCTCTCTGTCTCTCTCTCCTCTCTAAAATGAATAAATTGAAAACCTTACAAAACAATGTTTATAATTATTATTATTATTGTTATTATTATTATTTTACAGCTGAAGCGATGCCAGATGTTAGAAACCTTCTCTCCAATTCTGACAACGTCCGCGCTTTACCGAAGAGGAAAATGGGGTTAAGATTGCGCTGGTCAGCGCCACAGGTGGGGTTCCAGCTCAGACCCGGCTGGGGGGCGCCGTTGACTTTAAACCAGGCAGTCCAGCCCAGGACTGGTGGGTGCGTCGAGCCCTCACCGAGGGCTGCGACCTAAGTGTGGAGGAGTGTGTATGAACCTCCGAGGATTCCCATTATTTTCCGCTGGAAAAGCTTTGAAATTCTTATTTTTAGATAAACGATTTTGGCTGCTCCCAGAGAAAGTTGGAAATAAGACCCAAATGAGGGACTTTGGCTAGTTATGGGAGAGCCCTCTGAGGCTGGACGGGGAGGGCAATTTTTCCCAACGTAGAAGCCGTCACTCTCAGGTTTCTCCTCCTTTGAGCCTGCCCACCTGCTCAGGAGTCTGTCCTGTGGTGCCTGCGCCTCTAGCAGTCCTGCACCAAGGGGGAGAATGCGCATAGCCCTACTTAGCGCAGAGACGTGGTCAGATTGATCCCCTCTCTTTTATCCTCCCCAGGAACGCCTCTGAGCTAGAGGCGCGGGCTTGGGCGGCCTGGAAACCCGGAACCCCTGGCCAGGCCGGGAAGGGCTGGAGTCCGGCTCCCCGGCAACCCCGTCCGGAGCTCCCGCCCCAAAGTCGCCCGGTGGCAGCCCCGACAGGCCACGCGTTCCTCGACACAAGTCCCATTACATTGTATTTATGTTCACTTTATTGTTTTTTTCCTCTCTTATTATTGTCTCACTCTGGGGGAGGCAAAGGATATAATATATTCATCTTTATTATACCAAATCTGTGTGAAGCATTTAATAAAACGCTGTTTCCACACAGCCAGGGATATTAGTGTGAGCTCTTCTTAAGTTAATGCTCGGGTACTGAGGGGGCCCCGGCCACAGCGCCTGCTGCTGGCGAGCCCGAGGAAGCGCAGGCTTGGTCCCGCACACCCCTGGCCACTCCGAGCTCTGGTAGCATTTCCCGGTTTGCGGCCCATCTTAGTGGTCTCTTAGTGAAGACGAGCTCAGAAGAGCCGAGTTCAAGTTTCTCTGCCCCCTCTGCTCTGCGCTTCTAACTCACTGTGGTCCTCGACTTGTTCCTGTGAACATGGGAAGAACTCTATAGCCGCTTTCCTCCCAGGGCTCTTTGTTGGAAGAGGCAGTGGGGTTGGGCAGGGCTTCATAAACAGGTAAGAAAAAAGCAAAGATTTATTGGGATGAGGTCGATGAGGGCCAGAAGCAAGGAGGCCACAGAAGTGGACCTAGGCAACCTAGATCCCCAAGCTGAAACCCAGCCGACACGAGGGAGCGAAGCGCAACTCACGTTTAAGCAGAGCCCAGAAGGTTTCAGCGTGTCTGGGTCTCACCTGCACCTGATGAACCTGACTGAACTTTTTTTTTAAGCATTTTAATTTTATTCATTTATATTTTGTGACAGAGACAGAGAGAGGGACAGACAGGAAGGGAGAGAGATGAGAAATATCAATTCTTCATTGCAGCACCTTAGTTGTTCATTAATTGTTTTCTCATATGTGCCTTGACTGGGGGGCCTTCAGCAGACTGAGTGACCCCTTGCTCGAGCCAGCGACCTTGGGCTCCAGCTGGTGAGCCTTGCTCAAACCAGATGAGCTGTGCTCAAGGTGTTCAAGCTGGCGATCTTGGGGGTCTTGAACCTGGGTCCTCCACGTCCCAGTCCGACGCTCTATCCACTGTGCCACCGCCTGGTCAGGTGCGACCAGTCTTTGTAGTCCAATTTATAGCCAGCAAACTGAGCTTCAGCAAGGTCTATTGGCTTGTTTGAGGTGACTCAGCTGGGAAGTGGCACAGGAAACTGTGTATTCAGACTGATTCCCTCCCTCCCCAAGCCCTCCTGCTCCCCACCTTTCCCCTCAACACCCACCCCACCCCCAACCTCTAGGGTTTTCCATGGCTATAAGCTTTATTATTTTTTTCTTTTCTCAAATTTTATTTCCCTTTGGGACAAAATATTTCAGCTTCAGTCACTGATGGTGATTTTCAATTGATATTTTTAAATCCGTAGGTAGTGAAATTCTGTTTTCATGGTTGTATGTCTTAGTTTAAAAATCAGTTTTTCCCTGGCCGGTTGGCTCAGTGGTAGAGCGTCGGCCTGACGTGCAGAAGTCCTGGGTTCGATTCCCGGCCAGGGCACACAGGAGAGGCGCCCATCTGCTTCTCCATCCTTCCCCCTCTCCTTCCTCTCTGTCTCTCTCTTCCCCTCCCGAAGCCAAGGCTCCATTGGAGCAAAGATGGCCCGGGCGCTGGGGATGGCTCCTTGGCCTCTGCCCAAGGCGCTAGAGTGGCTCTGGTCGCGACAGAGCGAGGCCCCGGAGGGGCAGAGCATCGCCTCCTGGTGGGCAGAGCGTCGCCCCTGGTGGGTGTGCCGGGTGGATCCCGGTCGGTCGCATGCGGGAGTCTGTCTGATTGTCTCTCCCCGTTTCCAGCTTCAGAAAAATACAAAAAAAAAAAACAAAATCAGTTTTTGTCTGGCCTGTGGTGGTGCAGTGGATAAAGTGTCGACCTGGAACGCTGAGGTCACCAGTTTGAAACCCTGGACTTGCCTGGGTAAGGCACATTTGAGAAGCAACTACTTTGAGTTAATGCTTCCTACTTCTCTCTCTCTCTCCTTTCTCTAAAGTTAATTTTAAAAATCCGTTTTAGTTTCAATTAGTAAAATATATTCTGCTGGTCAGATGCCAACTTAAACTGAAAGGACTATGTAGAATTTTATCTGTTTCTTTTGCAATTCTCAATTTTTCAATTTTCCATTATAATTTCTATTTTGGCATCATATTCTCAATATGTTTTTGTATCTCATACTGTTTTCTCTACATTTTATTCCCCATTTACTCTCATCTTTCTTTATAAAAGTTATATTTTCTTGTATATTACAAAGGATTACATGTAATCTAAAATTACATATTGGCCTATCTATAATAACTTATGTTCAGAATAATATTAGTACTCATTTTTTAAAAAGATTTTATTTATTGGTTTTTAGAGATAAGAGAGAGAGAGAGAGAGAGAGAGAGAGAGAAAGGAGTAAGGGGAATGGAGAGGAGCAAGAAGCATCAACTCACCTGACCTGTGGTGACGCAGTGGATAAAGCGTCGACCTGGAAATGCTGGGGTCGCCGGTTCGAAACCCTGGGCTTGCCTGGTCAAGGCACATATGGGAGTTGATGCTTCCAGCTCCTCCCCCACTTCTCTCTCTCTGTCTCTCCTCTTACTCTCTCTCTCTCTCTCTCTCTCTCTCTGTGTTTCTCCCTCTCCACTCTAAAATGAATAAATAAAAAATAAATAAAAATTAAAAAAAAAAGAAGCAGTCTTTAAAAAAAAACAAAAAATAAAACATCAACTCATAGTAGTTGCTTCTCTTATGTGCCTCGACCTGGCAAGACCAGGGTTTTGAACCAATGACCTCAACATTCCAGATTGGCACTCCATCCACTGCGCCACCATAAGTCAAGCTGTTTTTTTGTTTTTAAAAGATTTTATTTATTGATTTTTACATGGTGGTGGGGAGGGGCAAGAAGTATCAACTCATGGCTGCTTTACTCTACTTGTTCATTGGTTGCTTCTCATATGTGCCTTGACCGGGCAAGGCCAGGGTTTCAAACTGGTAACCTCAGCATTCTAGGTTGATGATCTTTCCACTGTACCACCACAGGCCAGCAGTACTCAGTTTTTGGTGAAGTGTCTTAGTTCATGTCAGGTACAAAAACAAAATGCCAAAGACTAGGTAGCTCATAGACAACAGAAATTTATTTCTTATAGTTCTGGAGACTGCAAGTTCAAGGTCAGGGTGCCAGCATAGTTTGGAGAACACCCTCTTCTGGGTCACAGACTTCTCGTTGTATCCTCACATAGTGGAAGGTCTGTGGCCTGTAAACTTTACATTCTGATTTTTTTTTCATTTTTTTTTTGGGGGGGGGAGGGGAGAAGCAGGAAGCATCAACTCATAGTAGTTGCTTCTTGTATGTGCCTTGACCAGGCAAGGCCAAGGTTTTGAACAAGCGACCTCAGTGCTCCAGGTCCACGCTTTATCCACTGCTCAGCACAGGTCAGGCTACATTCTGATTTCTACACACGCAGGCACATACACTCACACACACCTACCTGGGAATGCCCATGAGAAGAGAGAGAGTCACATGACTTTTCCTATCCAGGCTTACTGCCTAATGTCCTTTAGAAAAACTCACTATCTGGGTTCTTTTAGTGCCCTGATTTGGGCATACCAGCTTTACTTAGGCCATTGCTCCACTAGTGCTTTGGGGAGAGTTGGGGGCCACTCCCCCAGACTAGAAGGAGGTGTTGTGCAGGAAAGGATTGGAGTAAGCAGGGAAGTCTCCTTACTTAGGATTAATATCCTACCATAGTTCTCAGTCCTCTGCCCTCATACCCCATTCTTGGGCCCTGTAGCAAGTCATTTCACAATCTGTAGGCTGTTGGTGGGAGCTTCTTTGAAGGCGAAGGGCCCTTGAGAAATCTAACAGCTGCCACTTGGGACTGGCTGGGGAAGAAGGCACAGACTCATTATGTGGCAGGACTGGGACTAGGGAGGCAAGTGAGGTGCCTAGGACACAGTTTAAAAAGATACTTGCTTTCAGTGCTGTGTCTGACCCTTTAAATTTTGTCCTTAAGTATCTATGTTACTGGCCTCACCCTAGTCCCAGCTCTGCTGTGTGGTCCCAGGGGTGGAGTCACCACAAGTGCCAGGCAGTAATAGAAAGGATGGTTTCAGCTTATCCTTGTGACTGGCTTTCTGAAGGAGAGAAGGTCAACAATGGAAGGAGGCCTTGTGTGGGAATGAGCTCTCCCAACAGGTGGAGCATGCTTAGAGCCTGCTGAGAAGGCTAATTAATCATCATGGTCTCACTGCCATCATCATAATTTTCATTATTTTGCTATCACTTATTTTGTGCTAAGTAAGAGCTTTACCCACGTTATGTCATACAATGTATATAAGTGTGTTTTGGCCAATAATAGGATATTAGTCCCTGATCTTCTGGGTTCTTTCCACCTCTGAGAGTCTATTGTTGCATGAGACAAAGGGCACTTTTGTTGGTTTTGAATGGTTTTTTTTTAATCTTTTATTTATTTTTGTTTTTATTTTTATTTTTATTTTTTTAATTTTTAATTTTTTTATTTATTCATTTTTAGAGAGGAGAGAGAGAGGGAGAGAGAGGAGAGAGAGACAGAGAGAGAAGGGGGGGAGGAGCAGGAAGCATCAACTCCCATATGTGCCTTGACCAGGCAAGCCCAGGGTTTCAAATTGGCGACCTCAGCATTTCCAGGTCAATGCTTTATCCACTGCGCCACCACAGGTCAAGCCGGTTTTGAATGTTTTATTGCACTATAGTGATTATTTGGACTTGTCTCTTGGCCTTTACTCATGGGTAAGCTCTTTGAGGGCAGAGACTATGTCTAATCTCGTTCTTTTACTGTTCCCTCTCCTCTTTCATGCCTCAAAGAGGACTAAGCACATAATACATGTTTAATAAATGTGTATTCAACAAACACATGAGTAATCAAAGGCCGTCTGTTTACCTGGCCATCTGCTTTCCAGGCTGTGACCAGCAGAGCCATGACAGTGACCTTTGGGAAAGCCAGTACCACCTCTGCACATCGGCTCCCTCCCCCCACAACTGAGATAAGTTCAGGCTGGCACTGACAGAACCTTTTCCCACATGTGCTCGTAGCCCTGCTCTAGCCTGTGGATAAGACAAGGGCCAGCCCGGTTCCCACCTGTGCAGAAGGAGCTCAAGTCCCACACCAGACATACTCATAAGACACCATTCAAGTGGGGGAGGGGACCCCTGGGAGATCAGAGCAGGGAGGAGCCCTGTAGCCAGAGAAGTGTGCCTTGCAGAGCTGGGACTAGAGCCAGGCCCTGAAGGATGGGAAGGATTGGGAGGTTGGAGAGAAGAAATCGAGTGTTCCAGGCTGGAGTGAGAGCAGGCAGCAAGAGCAAAGGGGCAGAGGCGAGCCTGCTACAAGTTCTGGGAGACAGGTAGGCTGGCCTGGCGAGAGCACCAGAGGAAGATAAGTAGGAAGAGGCATTTGTGGAATGCCTTGAATGTGCAGGCCTGAGCCAGATATCAGAAATTTGGGTTCAGAAATCAGGCTCCACATCCTAGATCCCAGAAATCAGAATCTAGAACTCAGTGCCAAAGGATGAAGTTCAGAACCCAGCCGGTTCAAAGTTGTCTTTTTGGTTGGTGTACGATACTACTGTACTATACTATGGGAGCTCCCAACTCAAGGTGCATGAGCTTATTAGGTAATAAGATGGACTCTTCTAATTGGCTTAGCCCAGGAAACCCAAAGCCTGGCATGAAACCAGAGCCAGCCTGGCTCACCTGAAGCCTGCCTCTCAGGGTTAAAACCTAAAGTCTGGCTTCAACTGCACCCAAGGCACCCCGAGCTGAGGCAGGAGTCGCCCACAAATATACAACCTCCTTCCCCATCCTTTCCTCCACCCTGTGATACAGGTGGGCTCTAGGCTTCTAGGCTGGACCCAGCTGGGCTACACCGCAGGGGAGTGGAGCCGTTGTGCCTGTGGTGGTGCCAACCCAGCCGGCGTGTAGGCGTTGCTGTGCCGGCCTGTCGCGGAGTGCAAGCCTGCCAAGGAGCCGGAGCGCTGTGCCGCGTGGAGGGTGTCAGGGGTGGTATTGTCGGCGCACAAATGCTCAACTTTATGTACTTTTAACTAGAGGTGTAACAGATGGCCCCGTTTCTGTCCAAGCCAGGGAGACTGGTGCCCATTCCGGCTGCAGCCAATCAATCCCGCCACTCTGGGGGGAGCTACAAGCTGGGCTGGGAGGCCTAGAGCCAGCAATCGCGCAAGGCTGTCTGCTTGGGCTGGCCCAGCACTGCCTCCGCCAGCCGCTCAGCTATGGGTCCAGGGAAGTAGGAGGGCAGGCAAGTGGCAGGCAAGTCCGGCAGCCTAGGCAAGGCCTGTCTGGGAGAAAGAGCTTGGAACCACCCATCAGGACCCAAATGGGGATGCCAAGAAAGACATCCAAGTCCCTGGCTTGCCCCACTTTGTCCTTCTCCTGTGGTCCCTGATCAGTACCTAAGCTCTAAATGTCTAGCTTCAAAATCCATAACTATAACCCTGCAGTGTCCTGCGTAGGGGACACCAGATGTTGCTCAGGACTGGGGGTGAGTAGTGTGGTGCCTTTGGGAGAAATAGTCATAGGACTGTAGATCGTTTCAAGAAATGCCTAAGACAGCCAGAGAAGAAGAGAAAAAGCAGGATCCAGGGATTCCAAAGCTGGAAGAAGTTATTAATCCATTGATACATTCATATAGCCCAGGGGTCTCAAACTCGCGGCCCATGGGCCGCATGCGGCCCGCCGAACAATTTTGTGCGGCCCGCAGACTAATCCACGAAGTTCAAAATATTTTGGATAAAATTAAGTAAGCCTAGGGGCCTACTTGTATTTTTCATTTCTCTAGCATCCTAGCTAGATATTAGCTTAGTTAACAGCAGTTGTGATGCGAACTACAGTTTCTGGTCGTTTTGTGACACTGAAAAGTGTTGCATAACAGTTGCCTTTGTAGACCTAGTGAGGCCCGCCTAACAGCTGTGATCTTGCTCTGCGGCCCACATGCTGAGTTGAGTTTGAGACCCCTGAATAGCCAGTCAACAGACACTTAGTGAAAGCCTACTATGTGCCAAATCCTTTGCTAAGCACTGGGGTCACAATGATGAATAGGGCATAATTCCTGTTTGGGGGACTTTTTCAGGGAAAGACAGACAAATAAATGGGTAACTAAAGCGTTGAGCTAGAGCTCAGAAAAATCTCCAGAAGAATTGTCAAAATCCAGAGCAAGAGTACGCAGAGTATGTAGTTCTGCCCGGGAGTCCCAGGAAGATTCTAGCAGTGATCGGCTCAGAGCTGGGTATTTAAGACCTGTAGGAGTTTTTCAATGGAAGTGGAGAAGGGCTCCTGAAGGGAAGGAATAGCATGTACAAAGACATAATAAGACAAAGCATGGTAAAGGTAAGAGTCTGGAAAGATGTGAATATGGCTGCAGTTGTGGATACAGAGGGAGTGGGGCTGGACAGAACAGAGAGACAGGCCTGGCAGGTGACGCCTTGGCCCCATTTTAGCAGGCTGGCAACCTGACCCAGCAGATTTCTTCCCTCGGTTGCCCTCCTGTTACCCTAATGACCCATATCCTGGGGGCAGAGGAAGTAAGGAAAAAAAGAGGCTAGGCCTAGCATCATGTTGGCAAGGCCAGAACTCAAGGAGGGAGCCATGCGGCATCAGTCCTCCAGAGTGATCCTAGTTCCCTGGCATTCCCACCTCCAGCTCTGGGGGACAATGCCATGAACCACGGGGCTGACTCTCCCACAACTATGTGCCCTATGGATTTCTGAGTTTCCTAAAAACAGCCTTTCTGTGAGTTCCTTAAAGAGGACTTGGAATTGCCTTCCTTCCTTCCTTACTTCCTTTTTTCCTTCCTTCCTTCCTTCCTTTTTTCCTTCCTTCCTTCCTTCCTTCCTTCCTTCCTTCCTTCCTTCCTCAAGCATTGATCATCAGCTGTGTTCAAGGCCAGGCAGGATACTGAGGTGTAGGCAGAGCATTATACTGGACTGTGGAGGGCTCAAGCCCAGACACAAGAGGAAGACAGGTGTCTGGGCAGGTATCATTCTATTTGCAAGAAACAGGGGTTCACTTGTGGAATCACACATACACACACACACACACACACAGAGTGGAGGGCCTTTTGTATTGTAGTACGTTGTTCAGCATAGGAACTGGGGCCAGAAAGCATGCAGGGACCAAGGCAGCTCTGAGGACCAACTTCTCTCTCATGGTAAGGCAGCCCACAGGGTCTCTCTTTTCTCTGTGTGTCTCTCTCCTCATTAATATTAATAAAATTAATAAGAATAATTACAGGATAAGGAGGAATGATAGCTAACACAAGTGCTGAGCATTTACTAAATGTCAGACACATTGGTGTTCATGATTATCTGTTAATTTTCTTAAGAACACTGAGTTAGCTGCTAATGCTATCCCCATTTTCTTTTTTTTTTAAACTATTTTTTTAAAGTTTTTATTTATTAATTTTAGAGAAGGGGGGAGAGAGGGAGGGGAGGAGCAGGAAGCATCAATTCCATATGTGCCTTGACTGGGCAAGCCCAGGGTTTCGAACCGGCGACCTCAGTGTTCCAGGTCGATGCTTTATCCAGCTATCCCCATTTTCTATGTGAGAACACTGAGGCTCGAGGAGGTAAGGCATCCTGCCCCAGGATCAAACCAAGAAGTAGTAGACTCAGGTTGGCCTCCGGAGCCCCAGCTTATAACTGCTTCTGACCCCCATGCAGCACATAGAGCTTCCTGGGTTTGCTCATAATTTCTCATAACCGTGACTTGCATTTGACCAGTCGGCCTCTCTCAGTCTCTCTCTACATCACTTCTGCTAACTGCCCAATCTCTTCGTATTTCATAGTTCAAATTCCCAGGAGAGAACATCGATTGGCCCAGCTCATCTTTTAATGCCAGGCCACACCATGAGCAGCTGCCCAGCCAGAGCTGTCTTAGGAGCGGGGCCAAGTGCAGCCTCTGATCAGCACTTTCATCGAGCCAAGTGTAGAAATAATACCCTGCTAAGGAGGAAATGCAAAATGCTACAAAACAGGGGCAAGGAAAAGATGAAGGGAGATTTCATGGAGGCTAGTTTGTGGTTTTGGTCTTGAAAAAAGAACAGAATTTGGGAGGCAGCTTTAAGACAAGAATTTCTTGAAGAAAAGTAGAACGTGAACACAGGCACGGGACTAAGAAAGCATAAGTCATATTCAAGGGCCAATGAGCAGTTTTGCTTATTAAGAGAATGGGATGCATGAGCCAGAGGCTGGAAAGGTAGAACTTGAATTCTAGTCTGAGTTGGAACTTAATTTAATGGAAGGTCTTTGAGCAAGAAAGGGATGTGATTAGACTGCCCAGAGCAGTCCTACTGTAATTTTTATTAAAATATATTATTATTATTATTTTACAGAGCCCATTTCACTCTCAAAAATATACTGGTTTGGATAATAAAGTATATGGTTCTCTCAGCGGTAGGTGCTCTGGGCTGTTGTTCTGCTAGGATTAGCGTGAATGGGGCAGGATGAGAGGCCAGGGTGGTCTTGTATGAGGATATTGTCATAGTCCAGGGAAGCTGAACCAGAACCAGATGGAGGCAGGGAGGACAGAACACAAAAGGATGTGGGCAAGAGACAGGGATAATGCAGAAGTGGCCGGACTTGGTATTTGAATGGATTTTGGGGGATAATGAAGACGGAGAGTAGAATCCAAGTGATTCCTAGGTATTCAGCTTGATTGTTGGAAACAATGGTGGAATTCTGAAAGCAGGGCTTCTTGGGGATGGGATGGAGATAATGATGGTGGTTATAATGAGTTTGAGGTGCTCTGAGACATCCATTCAAAGATGCCCAGCAGAAAGTTGGACATTCCAGATGAAAATTCAGAAGCTGTCAGTTAGGGATTCTTCCAAAGAGATGGCTAGTGGAAGCCAGGGGAATGGTGAGCTTGCCAGAGATGGGGGAGAGAGCCGAGTAAGACAAGAGTGAAAACTGATTCCTGGGAGGTCACTATGTTTAGGAAGTTGGAGGAGAGAAAGGAGTCAGAGGAGACTAAAAAGGGGTAGTTGGAGCCCTGGCTGGTTAGCTCAGTGGTAGAGCATTGGCCTGGCATGCAGAAGTCCCAGGTTCGATTCTCGGCCAGGGCACACAGGAGAAGCGCCCATCTGCTTCTCCACCCTTCCCCCTCTCCTTCCTCTCTGTCTCTCTCTTCCCCTCCCGCAGCTAAGGCTCCATTGGAGCAAAGATGGCCCGGGCACTGGGGATGGCTCCTTGGCCTCTGCCCCAGGCGCTAGAGTGGCTCTGGTCTCAACAGAGCGACGCCCCGGAGGGGCAGAGCATCGCCCCCTGGTGGGCGTGCCGGGTGGATCCCGGTCGGGCACATGCGGGAGTCTGTCTGTCTCTCCCCGTTTCCAGCTTCAGAAAAATACAAAAAAAAGGGGGGGGGGTAGTTGGAGAATTAGGAGGAAAACAAAGGGAGTGAATGGCCTAGAGAAATGGAAGTTTTTAGGGAGGGAACTGGCATTAAATCCTGCAGTGCTTGGTGAGGAAGACAAAGCACATGGCCAGTGGGTTTGGTTATTTCAAGATCACAGGCAACTGTAAGAGACCACAGGGTGGTGAGGACATTGCATGAAGTGAATGACAAAGAACTAGAGGTGATCAGGTGATTTCTTGCTCATGAAGTTTGTCCAGGACAAACAGGAAAAAAGGGAGAGCCAAGATGTAAAAGATGATCGATGGAGAAAGTTCTGGAAAGATGCAGGAGATGGTGGGACCTTGGTAAGGAGAAGAAACTCTTCGTCCTCAGAGACAGGAGGGAAGAAAAATGGTGGATGGTGATCCAGAGAAATTCTGGAGTGAACTGGTAGGTTTGAGGACAAGGAGAAAGGACAATATTATTCAAGATATGGAGTCCATATACCTGACCAAGTTAGAATTGAAGGCTTGAAGAAGTTTGTAATGGTGGAATTGTAATGATGAGTCAATTATAAATGAAGAGAAAGGTTTGTTTGTTTGTTTGTTTGTTTAATGCATTCTGGTGAAGGATGACTTAGGCAGCATGAATGAGTATTTTATTTTATTTTATTTTATTTTATTTTATTTTATTTTATTTTATTTTATTTTATTTTATTTTATTTTATTTTATTTTTAAAACCTGCTCCAGCGTGCCCAGGAGTAGGAGCCAGAAAAGTGGATGGCAGTGTTGTTTAAGGCTGGAGATTGGTAGGCAGGATGGCAGGAAGCACATTGTTGAATTGGCTGACATGGAGCCAGGATAGGGAGGGAGGAAGTAAAGCCAGAGTGGGGGTGTTGGGCTGGGAAGAGGTGGAGGGCTTAAGGGACCAGAGAACAAGTGAGTAGGAATGAGGGAATGAGTGAGGTGAGAAGATAGGAGATTGGGATCAAAGAAGAGAATTTCAGATCCTGAAATTCTGGAGTTTCCAGGGATGAAGGATGGTCATGCCAATTAGTGGCTGGAGAGAAGTAGAAGTAATTTCAGAATGGCTGAGTTCAGGACCTTCAGGGACTTAGGAGGCTGGGTGAGTGGCTGGGAATTGAGCTGTTCTCAGTGGCCCCAGTGACACTTTAGGTTTGAATTTTTTAAAGAAATTACAAAAGTGGTACATTTTCCTTTATTTAAAAAGAAAAAAATATCTGAGGATTTAATGTACAGCATTGTGATTATAGTTAACGTTATTGTATTGTGTACTTGAAAATTGCCAGGAGAGTAAATCTTAAATGTGAGAACAAAAAAGAAATGGTAATTATGTGACATGATGGAGGTGTTAGCTAATGTTACAGTGGTAATTTTATCATAATATGTAAGTGTATCAAATCAACATGTTATGCACCTCAAACTTACACAATTCTGTATGTCAATACAACCTCTATAAAACTGAAAACAAGAACATTCAAATGATCAAAATTAAATAAAATTAAAAGTGCTCATAATCCCACCCCTCAGATATCACTAAAGTTAACATATTGGTGAATCTTTTCCCAGAGTTTGATGTATATATACTGTTTTTTAAAAAATGAGGATCATATTACATATACATAATGATTTTTTTAAGTGATAGGAGGGGAGATAGTGAGATAGACTCCTGCATGCACCCTGACCGAATCCAGGCAGCAGTCCCTGTCTTAGGCCGATGCTTGAAACAGCCGAGCTATCCTCAGCACCTAAGGCCACACTTGAACCAGGTGAGCCACTGGCTGTGAGAGGGGAAGAAGAAGAGCAGTGGGAGGGGGAAAGGAAGAGAAGCAGATGGTCGCTTCTCCTGTGTGCTCTGACCAGGGCTCAAACCTAGGACGTCTGCACGCCAGGCTTACGCTCTATCCACTGAGCCAAATGGCCAATGCCATGATTGTTTAAATTAGCTTAATTTTGGAAAAATGTCAGATTTACAGAAAGCTTGCAAAGATCGTACAGAGAGTTTCCATGCCCCTGTGTTCCCTAATGCTGACATCTTACATGGCTGTGCATTTGTCAGAACTGGGGAAACCAGCATCGGTACATTCTTATTAACTGAACTCCAGACTATTTGGCTTTCACCAGCCTTCCCACTAACATCCTTTTCTTACTACAGGATCTCATCCAGGCCCCCACGTCGCATTTAGTACATATACTGTTTTGCAACCTGCTTGTTTTGCTCAACATTAGGCGAACACCTTTCAATGATGCTAAACATTCTTCCACACCATCATTTTAGTGGCTGTGCGGTATTCTGTTGATGGTTGTATCATTGCCAATCCCTACTGTGGAATGTTTAGATTGTTTCCAATTTTTCATTTATAAACCAAGCTTGGATGAGCTCCTTGAAGCTAAATTGCCTGAACTATTTCTGCTCATTTCTTACAATAAATTCCAAAACGTGGCATTGCTGGGGCCAAAGGGACGCACTTCCTAGAGGCCACGGATACGTCTTCCCCACCTGGCTTCCTGAAAGGTTGTACCAACTACCCTCACACAACATCGCTCAGGCTTTTCTTTCTGTTCTTTCTTTTTCCAGTTTCTGATGGGAGGGGTGTGGGTACAGAAGACCCTTACGAGGGGCTGTCTCTCAATGTCATATCCCTCTCTCTACACCAATTTTTCTCTAGGCCCTAGGGCCTCGGTTGGCCCTGAATGCAGCCAGCAGCTGGGATGGGGGTGGGGTGTGGCCAGGCTACGGCCCCTAAACTCTGGGGACACCTCCGGTGCTGGGAGATGAGGAGGGGGCCTGGGCAGCTGCCTGGGCTTTGTTCTTTTGCCAAGAGGTGAGCTGGTGGGGAGGGAAGGGATGAGGAGAGGCTGTAAGGGGAGAGGGAGCCCTCCTCTTGCCCCATGAAAGCTGAGAGGCAGGAGGGCAGCTCCCTGAGCCAACTGGGGCGGGGGCAGCCGCCCCGAGATGCATGCTCCAGTTCAAGCAGGAGGCATTAAGGATGAAATATCTCCTGAGCAACAATTCATCTCTAACTGGGAGGAGAGGGACTCGCTGACATTTAGCTGTGATCAGGGGCTGCACACGCCTGTCTCCAGAAGCCTAACAGGAGCTAGCCGCCCGTGTGTACAAGAAACTCGTGCGTGTGTAACAGGGTGTGAGGGACTATGTGTGACTATAGTGAGCTGTGTGTGTGAGAATCTACACATGATTGTGAGGATACCTTAAGTGTGTATCAAAGTCATGTCTGCGTGTGATGTTGAATATGTGTGAGCAATTGTGCAAATGTATGCTACGGTGTTGTATGATACTGTATGTGTGACATTGAGATTGACCCTGAAGTTAGCCCTGAGCCACTGTGAGTTCGGGAATGAGAGAGTAGGTATGAGATTGACCCCATGCTAGGCTAGATCTCAGGCTAGTGCCAGCTCATGAGACGCCTTGTGAGAATTAGGAAAAGGTGCCCTTCCCTCCACAAAGTCACAGCCCCCCAGTTGTGCTCCCATGGAGCTTTCTTGTGCAGTGTGCAATTTGCTTTACTCTAAGTGGAGGCATGGATGGGCCCCCTACTCTCTTCTAAAATTTTTTTCATTGATTTTAGAGAGACAGAGAGAGGAATAGAGAATGATAGAAGCATTCATTTGTTGTTCCACTCAGTCGTGCATTCATTGGTCCCTTCTCCGATGTGCCCTGACCGGGGATTGAACCTGCAACTTTGGTGTTTCAGGACAACACTCAAACTGACTGAGCTAACCAGCCAACTCCTGCACCGCCTCCCACCCAATCTCTTCTTAAAGTCCGGTGCAATTTTCTCCACCATGGCACTTATTATGATTTTAATGTCTTTAACAGTTTTGTGCAAGTATTTTTTAAATATCTCTCTTCCCTGCTAGGCTTTTGACTCCTTGGAGGCTGGGACCGCTGTCTAGGTCTGTCTTGTTCATCACTGTGACACCAGCACTGGTCCAGTGCCTGGAGCAGAGGAGTTGCTTTATAAATATCTGTTGGGTGACTGCATGAATGAGTAGGACGGGGTGCATGTGTTCACATGTGAGTGCACATGCATTGAGAAGTGTGTCCCTGAGCCAGAGGTCTGCGTGCATCATGGATGTGTCTGCATGTGAGTGAGTATCATTGTCATTCCCAGTAAGTTCTTCTCACCTGTTTCCTAAGCCTTCGCCCCCAAATGGGCTAAGAACAGGAGTGGCCTGGAGACAGGAAGACGCTTGAGAAGGAGGCCAGCTCCACCTCTGCCCTGTGCTGGAGCAAGGGTGGACGGAGAGGCAGGATTGATCTTGTTGGTTGGGGGGATGGCCAGGCTCAAACCTTTCCCCGCCCACCTGGATGGTCTCCTGCCTCGTTTTCCAGGTCTGTGAGAGGCTCTGAGATTTCTATGACTTGAATCACAGGTGTCTGGGACTGGGCAAGCCTGCAGTGCTTCTCAGAGCCAGACTTGGAGAAACTCCTGCCCACGCTGCCCAGGGCCCAGTCCCCGGGCCCTGCAGCATAAGACCCATCCTGGGGTTCAGACCAGCAATCCTGCTTCGATCCCAAATGACTTACTGGGGTAGACATAGGACTCCTTTTCCTTCCTGCAGTCAACAGAGTCACCCATGTTGCCTTAGTCCCACCCCCTACATATGGTCTAGTCCCTGAGGAGAGCCCTTATTTTGAGGGAGGTATGCATGAGGGGTACAGAGATAAAAAGGGTCAAGGGGGATGAATTTGGCAGGGAGGATGGGGAGAAAATGAGCTTAAAGGCATAAAGGGGACAGAAAAGTGAAAGTGCTGGTGGGCTGAAGAGGCCGGGGCAGAGCAGAAGGCGAATAGCTTAGGACAGAGGCCTGACTAAGCCCTTGATGGAGTGGGAGTAGTGGGAGGCAGAGGATGGGGAGGGTCTGGAGTTCACCAGAATCCCAGGTGGCCATCAGCACAGCTATCCCCAGCCCTGCTCCTAAAATCTGAAAGTGTCCCCAAAGTCCACTCACGCTGGTACCCTAGGGACTGAGGTGGAAACTTGCTCTCCCTTGGGGGAGAGATGCTATGTGTCAGAATAGCGAGAGGCCATGGGCCGTTCCAGAGAAGAGACCTGATCTGATGCTTGTCCTTGTGTGACTGGGTCCTCAGTCTCCTGTCTAAATGAGGGAGGAGACCATGTGTTCTGCCAGGTTTCTTACAGCTCAGACTGTGCTAATGGGACTCTGATCGTATAGCAGAATCTGAGGGCTGGACTCACTGAGTAGGTGCCTCTGGCTTTCACTTTCCCAGCAGAGGTTCAGACACTGTGTCCCAAGGGTGAATGTCAGACCCTGGAGGCCCCTCCCCTGGCCCACAGGAACCCTGAACTTTTACCCTCTTTCCCCCACCCACACCCACCCTCCTAGTGCCTGGAAAGGCAGACAGCTTGCTGTTTGCTCTGGAATCTGACCTCAGAAGCAGCAATCCCTGCCTCCAGCCTCTGCTCCTCTCCCGAGGCCCTAGTGCTCTTCCTTGGGGGTGGTTACTGGCCTGTGCAGGGACCAGCCAAGCCGGGAGAAGAGGCAAAAGCTATTTGCTCTGCTCTGGCCATTGGAGACCATACACTGCTTCTCCTGGGGGAAGGGATCAGGAGAGATTAGGGATGGAGGGCTGGGGGCCTGCTCTCCTCTATCACCATCCTCCCCCAATTTTTAAAGCTTCTTGGCTCCATAGATGACTGGAACCAATTGCAGGTAATGTCCCTGTCAGGGCATAGCTGTACTCATCCATTACCTGCTGGAATCTCACCCATTGCCCTCTCAGGGGAACTGGCTCAGGCATGTGGTTGACCCTTGACAAGCTGGAAAAGCGAAAGGATTTTTTTCTTTCTGTCTTCCCAGTGATGACTGAACTCTTCAAGGATAAAAATCAAGTCTAATTCATCTTGGTGTCTCCAAGGTCCAGTGTAATGGATCCGCATATAGTAGTTGCTCAATAAAAAGGTAGAACAAATGAATGACTAAGAGGGGAGAAGAAATGACTTTACCCCTTTTCTCTATTGATGGACATAGGGAGGAGGCTGTGTTTATTAATGGATACATCTATCACCATAGGGTCTTCTTGCAACGACTGCTTCTTTCCCTCTTCCTTGTCACTTCCTTGAGTCATTTCACAATCATTTCCCCAGCATTTGGAGCTGTCACTATAAATGAGCATTTGAGCTGTCCCCAAAGTGTAAGCAGCTTTGCTCACATAGCTTGAAGCCACCTACCCCATCTTCTCTGCAGACAAGCAGTAATTCAATTCCTTTTGCCCTGGGCAGAGCCCTGTACCAGACTTTGGAAAGGGGTCTGGCCTTAAAACATACAAAACAAGGATCCAGTTTCATCCTTCCTACCACACCCCAGTCGTCTGGTGGATGTTATTCAGATCTAGGGATTGGAGGACCATTCCTTTTGGGTTACATGATCAGATCCAGAGATGCACTTTGGAATCTGATCTCAATCCAGATGCATATTGTTTTCTTCCCAGGAACCATGTGTAACTGGAGGAGTTGACTACTTGCAGAAAACTTGGGTACCTGCAGATCCCTGGGACAGTAAGAGGGTAACCCAAGCCACCATAGGCAGGGTACAAGGGTGGAGAGCAGTGAGAGCTCCAGCTGCCTCTAACATGGCCACCCTCCATAAAAGAGCAGTGTTCTATTCTTTCTGGGGACATCAGGGAAATATATGAAGACAATTCTTTCTTTATTCTTTTTAGATTTTTTATTTATTGATTGATTTAATAAATAAATCAAAAAGGGGGGGAGAGAAAGAAAAGGAGAGTGAGAAAGAAGAGGGACAAGCAGGAAAGATCTACTCACAGAAATTGTTTCCCATATGTGCCTTGACCAGGCAAGTCCAGGATTTGAATCAGCAACCTCAGTGTTCCAGGTCTACTCATTATTCACTGTACCAGCACAGGTCAGGCTGAAGACAATTCTTACCATGAACTCCATTGGAGAAACCAGCAGGGAAGCAAAGGGCTTGTCCCCTCCCCCCAACCTTTTGTCTGCCTCTGACACTTTGTACTCACCAGGTTTCACTGTTAGTAAGTCCTGCCCAGAAATACCCTTTCCCGGCTTCCTCTGGACTGGGGAGTCACCAAACCAGCCTTTGGGGACCAAATATACAAATCCAGCCTCGTTTTGGTTAGCAAAAGTTCAAGAAAAGATGTTGGCAGGATGTTAGTCCCCTGAGAAAGCATGGCATTGCTGAATTCCCCAGGCCTAACCAGGAAGACCTCTATAACTGATGGCAGAATGCCCAGGGTTAAGTGGCCATGAGTTAGAGATAAACCAGTTCAGATTCATAGCATCCAAACAAGCATAAAGGGATTGCAGATTTCAATGGACAGCCAGGGCAAGCAAGGGTCCAGAATCCAACAGGGCAATGGGAACTTGATCTTGAGGCAAGAATGGTTGAGTGATGGGAATCCTGGGGTACAAGGAATACAAGAAGTTATTTTGACCAGGTGAAAATTAGAGGTATACTCTGAGGACTTCTAGATAGGAAGAGGAGAGCTGGGTGACCTTACAAAATGAAGTGGAATAGATGTTGGAAGTCTTAATACTTATGATGGTGATAGTGGATTTGGTTGTCATAAAGAGGCTGATAATTATCGTGATTTTATGATTATGGTAATAGCAGCAAGGGGCTGAAAAGTGGTCATGGTGTTGTTAATGATTTGTTAATGATTGCTGCCATGGTGATAAAAGGGAATAAGTGATGATAATTGTTATCATGGTAAAGGAAGTGGTGACATTGAAGCTCACAGTGACAGAAGCAATTATTTTGGTAGTGATGGAAGTATTGGTAGACAATGATGACAGTAGCTATGGTCATAAATGAAGAAGCCTGTGAAGATGGTGGAGATGTTGAATTTCTATCTAGATAAGGGAATTGGTAAATATGGGCTCTTCATGTGGTAGCATTGCTCTTTCTTTAATCTCAATAAGTGTGTGAGATATGCCCAATCTTTTAGGCAAATATAGGAGGAATATGAGATGGCTCTGGGTCTCCCTGAGCAGGATGGATGACCCCTTCTCCAATCACTGCTATTATCAGACCGGCACAGTCTTTCCTGCCTCACTGTGTTCTGATTATAGACAAAGTGGATATTGGGTCCAATATAGGCAACTAAGGCGTTGAGGTTTCTTCTTGTGAGCTGGACCCAGAGCATGATAGCTATGCCAGACATCTCACTAGAAATGAGATAACTGACAAAAGGTCCTTCATGTGGCAGTAGGAGCAGTAGTTATTGTAGCTGCTATACCTAGCTCAGAAATGGTCCTCAGTACCTAAATTGTTCAGCCTCTTACAGTTCTGTTAGAACTTTACTAGGCAATCCTGTCACTATTAGCCAGATGTGACTTTTTTTGTGTGTGTGTGACAGAAACAGAGAGAGTCAGAGAGAGGGAAAGATAGTGATAGACAGAAAAGGGAGAGAGATGAGAAGCATCAATTCTTTGTTGCAGCGCCTTAGTTGTTCATTGATTGCTTTCTCATATGTGCCTTGACTGGGGGGCTACAGCAGACCTAGTGACCTCTTGCTCGAGCAGTGACCTTGGGCTCAAGCTTGTGAGCCTTGCTCAAACCAGATAAGCCCGTGCTGAAGTCGGTGACCTCGGGGTTTTGAACCTGGGTCCTCCGTGTCCCAGTCCGACGTTCTATCCACTGTGCCATTGCCTGGTGGCCAGATGTGGCTTTTGAACACTTGATATACAGCTAGTCCAACTGAGATTGGCATGTAATATATACATTAGATTTTGAAGACTTAGTATGAAAAAGAATGGAAACTATCTCTTTAGTAATTCTAATATTGATTATATGTTGAAATATTTGGGAAATATTGGGTTCAATCAAATATATTATTGAAATTAACTTTTACCTATCTCTTTAATTAAAAATATATGCATCTACTAGAAAATTTTTAATAACATATGTGATTCACATTATTATTGTACAGTGCTGCCTGAGATCATTTGCTTTCCCTTTGTTCAAGGAAGCAAAAGGAAAGAAATGAAGCAAATTACAAAATAATAGTGGGCTAAGCACATAATAAGTTTGTTTCTCTTTCACATAAAGTCTGAGCAGAAGCACTCCAGGGCAGATATGGCAGCTTCACTCCAGTGTCAAGGTCCCAACTTTCTTCTTAATTATTGTTCCACCATCCTCAACACATGGCTTCCAATTTGAGGTCCGAGAGGTCTGCTCTAGTTTCCATGTCCATTTTACACCCAGTAAAAAGGGGAGAAAAGGATATGAAAAATCAGTACCTTCTTTTTAAGTGCAACTCCCAGAAGGTACAACATTACTTTTGCTTGCAGGTCATTGGCTAGAATCTAGTTACCTGGACACACCTTGCTGCAAGGGAGTCTGAAGAAGGTAGTCCTAAACTGGGTGGCCATGTTCCAGCTAACACTTGGGGGTTTTATTATTAAAAGAAGAAGGGAGAGCCTGACCAGGCGGTGGTACAGTGGATAGAGTGTCGGACTAGGATGTGGAAGGACCCAGGTTCGAGACCCTGAGGTCGCCAGCTTGAGCGTGGGCTCATCTGGTGTGAGCAAAGCTCACCAGCTTGGACCCAAGCTCGCTGACTCAAGCAAGGGGTTTCTCGGTCTGCTGAAGGCCCGCGGTCAAAGCACATATGAGAAAGCAATCAATGAACAACTAAGGTGTCGCAACAAAAACCTGATGATTGATGCTTCTCATTTCTCTTCGTTCCTGTCTGTCTGTCACTGTCTATCCTTCTCTCTGACTCTCTCTCTGTCTCTGTAAAAAAAAAGGGGGGGGAGGATAATAATGAGGAACAAATAGCTACATCCAAAGTGGGGTGATCAGTCCTAGGCTCACACCGTCTACGGATCTGAGGAGTGGCTAGCACCACTTGGGCGACAGAAGAGTGAAGCAGAAAAGCCTGATCCTTTTATTATTATTTTATTTTTACAGAGACAGAGAGAGGGATAGATAGGGACAGACAGACAGGAAAGGAGAGAGATGAGAAGCATCAATCATTAGTTTTTTGTTGCGACACCTAAGATGTTCGTTGATTGCTTTCTCATATGTGCCTTGACAGTGGGCCTTCAGCAGACCGAGTAACCCCTTGCTCAAGCCAGTGACTTTGGGTCCAAGCTGGTGAGCTTTGCTCAAACTAGAGGACCCCACGCTCAAGCTGGCGACTTTGGGGTCTTGAACCTGGGTCCTTCCGCATCCCAGTCCAACGCTCTATCCACTGTGCCACCACCTGGTCAGGCCTGATCCTTTTAAAAAAATGCCTTTAATAAAGGCAGCTCAGGTCCCAACATATTCCTGGATGTTCCTTAATCAGAACGGTTGTAAGAAAAGGAAGAAAGAAAGAGTCTGATAAGAAAGAGAAAGAGGGAGCGTACATGTGGTTGAGAATGATTATTTGAATTCTAAGCTCTCTTGATTGGGACAGTGACTATATTTCCAGTATTATGGACCTTTATACGCAAGGTCTTCACTGGTCATACGACATAGGAACAATGGCTGCAAACATTTGTTAAGTAGGTTCTAGTTATTAAAAACCTTCTTGTCTGCTTTCTTTTTTCCCACCTGTGACCATTTCCACTGCTTACAGGTGCCCAGGGCCCTGGCCAGGTAGCTCAGTTGGTTGGTGCATCATCCCAATATGCCAAGGTTGAGGGTTCAATCCCTGGTTAGGGCACATACAAGAATCAACCAATGAATGCATGGATAGGTAAAACAGTAAATTGATGTCTCTCTCTCACTCTTTTTGTCTCTCCCTTCCTCTATCTCTCTAAAATCAATAAGAAAACAAACCAAAACAAAGAAACAAACAAAAAAAAACAGGTACGCAGGGCTTCCAGGGAGATAGACTCAGGAGACATATGCGACTTGTATTGAAGCGAATAGTCTGACTAGGGAGTTGAAGAACCACCAGGGATGACTGTCCAAACACTTAAGGAATGAGCAATGGCTGGGATGGGACACTGAGCATAGCTTTCACTTTCTCTTTGACCCAGGTCTTAACAAAAAATCCTCAGGAAAAGTAAACTAGGTCTTCATGAAGGTAAGGTCTAGGTGTGTCATGGTCACAGATGTATTCTTGTCACTTGGCACATAAGAGCTTAATAAGTCTTTGTTGAATGGATGAGATATGGGGTTGGCTTTACTCTGGAGTCAGGTTTTATATTATTTGGATTTTGGAATTGGGGACTCCACAGCTGTCCCTTCCCCTGAACATACAACCCTCCTTCTCAGTGACCCAGTTCCTGGACTTGCAAGCCATTCTTCCCAGGATCTTCCTTCCAAGACTGCTGAGCTAATCATTCAGGTTCAATGCAGGCAGTTCCTAGAACAGGGCAAGTACAGACAGTTCCTAAGAGGCCCGCTGAGGCCTCAGAACCCACCTTCCTGGCAGACCCAGCTTTTCTGGGTTCCTGGACAGAGACAGGGTTTTCCTGGCTGCTGCCTCCTCCATGCAGCCCCTTTCTTGCTCAGCAGAGGTCAGATAAGGAGACCACAATCAGCTCTAGGAGAAGGCCTGAGAGGATGGAGGGGCCCATATGCGGGACTTCCTCCTCCTCCCATACATCTTGGTGTCAAGCACATTTTATTTCCTCACGTCTGGGGACTCAGGGGCTTCCCCTCCAGGATTACTTCCTCCTCCAGTTTGTCTTCCAGCTGGAGACTCTAGGAGCCCCACAGCAGGGGGCTGGCAGGGGGGCGGCTCCTTTGCTGTGGACCCTGAGGCTTCAAAGGGCCCAGAGTGGAATGCAGCTGGGGAGACCCCCCCCCCCCCGGCCTGGGCCTGGGAGGGGGGGCCCAAGGTGTGGGGCTCTGAATGCGGTCCCCACTCATTTTCCAGTCCCCTTGAAAAGCTGTACCTATGGGTGGAAGGTAACTTCAAAGGTCGGGAATGGGGGACTCCCTGCCACCCCTTCCCACGGGGCTGGGAGGAGGGCAGGAAATGCCCCCCCTTCGTGATGGATTAGGTGCCTAAGAGCCATGGCGAGCTCATGGCTGGGGAGACCTTCTCCCTTTTCATGGGGCTCAGATTTCATGATTTTGGGATGGAGGAGGGGGTGAAATAATTAGTAATTTGTGATTAAGTCTTTTCATGGATATTTTGTTTCTTTGTTCTGTGATGTCGCCTGGAGCCATTTAAAAAATGACTTAATGACAAAAAAAATAATTGCTCTTTGTAACTAATGACTGTGTCAGAACTTGGAAATCACCAAAACCTCAGAAAGTAGAAACCGAGACACAGAAGGGAAGGGGGGGGGGGTGCCACTCTCCAAGGAATCAAATCAGTAATCGTAAAGCGGCCAGGGGTCCTTTTGCACCTGGGCGGCCACCTGCCTTCTCTGGAGCCAGCCAGCACCCCTCGTTCGCACGCTGCCTCAGGGCTTCAGGCCTAGTGTGTTTGCCTCAGAGCCTTTGCTCCAGGATCAAGAGAACCAGTCAGGATGCCAGAGGACAGCCGACTAATCTTATCTTGGAGCCACTCCCAACTCCACAGAATAACTCCTGGAAAAAGACTCCACGCCAGGGTGGGAGTGAAGAGGTAGTTGTGTCCTCTATCCTCCACTCCAGCAGCCGAGATGGAGCCCCATACCGCCCTGGGATTCTGTACTCTCTGAGGTCTTGTCTATTGCTCTTGTCTCCCCTAGACTGGGCACTCCCCCGGGCAGAAGAAAAGCATTTCTCTGGATACTTCTGACCCTCCTTGGGCCGTCAGCCTGTAGAACTGGAAAACCGAGGGAGCAGGGGTCTGCAGGGCGTGAGCCCCAAGAACTCAGCTCAGCCGGCTTCCGCCTGGCGCCCCAGCCTTCCGCAGCCTCTGGGGAGAGGGCCGAGAGATGGGGAATTGCTAACGCAGCAGATTCCGCTCCTGTTCCCTTCCCGGAGTCGCTCGCATCTCTCCCAGGGGGAAATGCTGGGGGGGAAAACCCGTTAACTTGTGCCTTCTATTTGGTTTTCCTCTGGTTATTGTTTAAAATGCAGAGATTATGAGGTCAAACTCTCTCAGCCAATATTTTTCTAATGAAAAATGTAGTAAGGCACGACTGAGTAATCTAATCTATAAGTTAAGCGTTCCACACAGCAGCGATTTTCACCGACAGAACTTCAATAAATCTTGTTTTGAGAAAAATGATATGAGGCTGATGTTCTATTTTTGTCAATTTGAATGGACTCCCCTACCCCCCCAGCCCCCAGAAACACTGCATTGCACCCAGCCAATATCCTCCTTCCCTCCCCCAGAGCTGGCTGGATGAAACCGGGGACAAGAATGATGGTGGGGGGAAGGCTGGAGTTTGGTGCAGGTGGGCTCTGGGGCCAAAAGCATCTGCCTCAGCTCATCTGCCCTCTGGCTTTCCTCTTGAGCTGCCGGCGAGGGTCTGGGCTCCTGTAGCTGGCCACCCCGAGGTGCCAGCTTGAACGTGGGCTCATCTGGTTTGAGCAAAAGCTCACCAACTTGGACCCAAGGTCGCTGGCTCGAGCAAGGGGTTACTCGGTCTGCTGAAGGCCCGTGGTCAAGGCACATATGAGAAAGCAATCAATGAACAACTATGTGTCGCAATGCGCAACGAAAAACTAATGATTGATGCTTCTCATCTCTCCATTCCTGTCTGTCTGTCCCTGTCTATCCCTCTCTCTGACTCTCTCTCTGTCTCTGAAAAAAAAAAAAAAAGTTCTCACCTCAGGCAGAATTATCTATCAATAGATCCAACCTTGCTGCTCCTCTATAGTCTGACTGGGACAGAATGGAAGAGGCAGAATGTGGTGACCTCCCCCCCCCCACGTGTGTGTGTGTGTGTGTGTGTGTGTGTGTGTGTGTGTGTACCTGTGTCTAGCGCCCCAGGAGGCAGGGCTCTCCTGATGAACATTTGGGTCATAAGGCTGTCATGGATGATGGCTGCCAAGAAAAAAAATCAGGAAGGATATTTCCAGCCCAGGGAATATGTGGGAGGCTGGGAGAAAGTATGGAGAGGCCACTTGAAGAAACCGGAGACACTTTAAGGGCAGCCAGAAAGGATTATGGCACCTCATCAGAGAGAAATCAATTAGGAGAGGTTTCAAATGAGGAGCTCCTCCTCGCCTCCTCCCTACAACAATCCACTGAGGGGAACGTATTAAGACAAACAGAAATGCCAGGACAGAGAAAGGGTTTTCTGGGTGGAGATCCAGCAGCATTTAGGTTTGAAAGAGTCAAGCATGGAAAGGCAGGCATGGAAATCCGCAGGCACAGGAAGCCAGGACAGAGGGAACTTGATCCTTCCGTATCCAGGAAAGCAGAGTAGAGGACGGAGGCCTGGAGGCTCCACAGATCAGAGGGCCTGAGGTCTTACATCACCAATGGCTGACTTCAGGCCTCATTTTTTTCATCTGTAAATGAGAAAAAAGGCCAGTCCTACTTACCTGAGAGCAATGTTAGCAGATCAAATGAGAAAATATAGGAAAACATGCACTGATTACTTTCAAGTGCTGCACAAAATGAGCTCTTGATAGAATTGTAACTGCATTGGGCTGGGAAAGAAGACCAGGAACAACTCCGGAAGACTTGTTATTTTGCTGGGTCAAGTTAAATTAAGTGGCGAGGCTGGGTGCCTGTCCTGTCTCTAGAGTTTGGGCTTAGAGAGTTTCTCATGGGGTAGGGGGTTTTCATGCTCCCAGCAGGGGCCTGGGTGTTCCAAGGATCTACAGTATGAAGATATTTGGGCTGGTGAGGATGCAGTCAGGGCAGGGAACTGCGGTTTGGGAAGGGGGCCTGGGAGAGGAGTTACTGAAGGGGAGGGGGAGAGCAGGGCCCCTTGTCTCTGCTGAAGCGAGTCCAGGCACCAAGGGTATGCCTGTTTCTCCCAGGCCTTACCTATCCTTCTTCTCCTGGGGCCGTTCTGAGGCTCCCAGCAGCTTTACAGGTAAGAAGGAAGTTGGTTTGTTTTGTTTTGTTTTGTATTTTTCTGAAGCTGGAAACGGGGAGAGACAGTCAGACAGACTCCCGCATGCGCCCGACCGGGATCCACCCGGCACGCCCACCAGGGGGCGACGCTCTGCCCACTAGGGGGCGATGCTCTGCCCACTAGGGGGCGATGCTCTGCCCCTCTGGGGCATCGCTCTGCCGCGGCCAGAGCCACTCTAGTGCCTGGGGCAGAGGCCAAGGAGCCATCCCCAGCGCCCGGGCCATCTTTGCTCCAATGGAGCCTTGGCTGCGGGAGGGGAAGAGAGACACAGAGAGGAAGGGGGGGGGGTGGAGAAGCAAATGGGCGCTTCTCCTATGTGCCCTGACCGGGAATCGAACCCGGGTCCCCTGCACGCCAGGCCGACGCTCTACCGCTGAGCCAACCGGCCAGAGCCAAGAAGGAAGTTTTAAAATAACTCTTTTATTTTAATTTATTTGAGAGAGAGAGAAACATTGACTTGCTGCTCCACCCGTTAACACCCTCCTTGGTTGTCTCCTGTGTGTACCCTGACCAAGGATTGAACCTAAAACTTTGGTGCATCTGGATGATGCTCCAACCAACAGAGCTACCCGGCCAGGGTAGGAGATGGTTTTTTTTTTTTTTAATTTTTTTAAAATTTTATTTATTTATTTTTATAGGGACAGAGAGAGAGTCAGAGAGAGGGATAGATAGGGACAGACAGACAAGAACGGAGAGAGATGAGAAGCATCAATCATCAGTTTTTCATTGGGACTCCTTAGTTGTTCATTGATTGTTTTCTCATATGTGCCTTGACCGTGGGACTTCAGCAGACCGAGTAACCCCTAGCTCGAGCCAGCGACCTTGGGTCCAAGCTGGTGAGCTTTTTTTGGCTCAAGCCAGATGAGCCCGCGCTCAAGCTGGCAACCTCGGGGTCTTGAACCTGGGTCCTTCCACATCCCAGTCTGACGCTCTATTCACTGCGCCACCACCTGGTCAGGCGGGGAGATGGGTTTTTTAAACCCTAATGGCAAACATTAGCTCCAGGTCCCCTTTTGTCTTCCAATCCCCATTGACTATTCCTTCCTCTTCAAATTTCCACTGACTGTTCTAAGGAAAAGGCAGCTCAAGCCCAGGGCTGCCTGAACCAAGGGGAGGTGAGGATGTAGTCCAAGACAGTTGAGGCTGTCAAAGTGGCCAGGAACTGCCTGCGCAGCCTCAGGAATGCTGGAAACCTGCTTCCCAAGGAAGATGGGGGGTAAGAGGAGACAGAGTACCGATTTCATGCTTGACCAGGGTAGGGATGAACCCAAAGCAAAAATTCCCCTCCAATTTTTCTGTGTCTGAGGGTGGGAGGTGAGTACGGCAGGATCCAGAGCTAAAGGGGCCCGCCCCCAGGATGAGTCAGAGCCCCTGTGGCCTGGCCCAGTCCCCCTCTTGCCCCAGAAAGGTTCCTAGCCTATGGCTGGAATAGTTGCCACAGTTACAGCTCCACAGACCATGTACTAGGAGCCTCTGAAAACTGAGGGATGGGTGGAAGGGAGGTGTGGTTGGTGAAGAGGGGAACTTGTGGATTTTATGCTAACTCATACCCACTATTAAAGCAGACTTTCAAAGGACTTTTAATCACACAAAGAACATTTTCAGGAAGTAATTATAAGAAAAAAAATAGGCCCTGGCCAGTTGGCTCAGTGGATAGAGTATTGGCCTGGCTAGATATCCTGGGTTCAATTCTCAGTCAGGGCACACATGAAAAACAACCATCTGCTTCTCTTCCTCTCCCTCTCCCCCTTCTCTCTATGTTCCCCTCCTGCAGCCAGTGGCTTGGTTGGTTTGAGCATCGGCCCTGAGCACTGAGGATGGCTCAGTTGGTCTGAGGGTTGACCTTAGGCACTGAGGATAGCTCAGTTGATTTGAGCATCAGCCCAGGACAGGGGTTGCTGGGTGGATGCTGGTCAGGGTGCATGCGGGGATCTGTCTCACTATCTCCCCTCCTCTCACTGAAAAAAATAAAATAAGGAAAAAATAGGATGTGAAGTACTAGGTATAGAATCATCCCATTTATGAAACATAAATGTATAGATTAAGCTAAAAGACTAGAATAAAACCAGAACAATAACAACTGTGATGATTTCTGGAGGGTGAGAATATGTATGATTTTGTTTTCTTTATACTTCTCTATAGTTTCCAAATTTCTATTATTAATATATACGTTTATAATTCAGAAGTTACAAAAAAGATTAATAAGATGACTCTGGGGTCAAGCTGACTCCCCAAAGGTGACCTAGAACTTTCCAGACCCCAGGCCCACTGCTTGCTCCTCAGATCACCTTTGGTGATACTGGGCTGGACCCCCTTTATGGCAGCCCGTGGGGCAAGGGCTGAGCCCAGCAGCTGGGTGTCAGCTGTGCCTGGAGACAATCCCATGTCCAATGGGAAGCAGGGGTTCATTTCCCAGCTGGACAGAGGCCAGGTTTTAGAGACTGAGTCTGCCAAGCAGCTACCTGAGGCACTGGTGTTCACAGCTCCTCTTCAATCCCAGCCCCCTCAAAAAGGGTAGAGGCCCCCAAGTCAGCCTCTGCTCAACAGTCTCTGCCCCCTAGGCCAGTGATTGTTTTTGTCTTACAAATACAGGAATGGGGGTGAAGGCAGATTCATCTCTAGTTCTGAGGTTCAGTGAGGACCTGGATTTATGGGCTTACATCAGATTTATATTCACCCTTTTTCTCCCTCTGCCCCCTCCCACCCTGGGACTCCCAAATCCATGGACTATGTCAGGGGAGGAGTGTGACTGATCAGGGTGGGAGGAGACTTTACAGTGTCCTGTCATGGAGTTTTGGACCAAGGAGTCTCAGTTAATCCCAGCTTGAAGATGGGTAAAAATATGGCTAAGAAATTCTAGCTCACCTTCAAGTAGTCAATTGTATTAAAGAAAATAAAAACACATATTTTAGATCATTTATTTATGAGCATTTGTCAAAATCTTATTTCAATCTTGCTGCAAGTAAAGATACCTATAAGAAGCCAATTCAAGGATTATCTCTTGGTAGACACATTTAGAAAAAAGAACAGTAGTTAGACTTGTTAAAATGGATATACAAAAACAATATCTGGATAAAATGCATCAAATACTGACAAATGGCAAGGTACGTGGGAAACTGAATCCCATTAAAAGTGAAAACTGCCGCCTGACCAAGTGGTGGCACAGTGGATAGAGCATTGAACTGGGATGCAGAGGACCTAGATTTGAAACCCCGAGGCTGTCAGCTGGAGCGTGGGGTCGCTGGCTTAAGTGTGGGATCATAGACATGACCCTATAGTCCTAGCTTGAGCCCAAAAGTCACTGGCTTGAAGCTGAAGGTCACTGGCTTGAGCAAGGGGTCACTCGCTGTGCTGTAGCCCCCCAGTCAAGGCACATATGAGAAAGCAATCAATGAATAACTAAGGAGTCTCATCAAAGACTTGATGCTTCTCATCTCTCTCCCTTCCTGTCTGTCTGTCCCTATCTGTCCCTCTCTCTATCTCTCTCTGTCTCTGTCACACAAAAAAACTGCCTAAGTGTTTTTATTAAGAATGCTGATTTCACCTGACCTAGCAGTGCTGCAGTAGACAGAGCGTCGACCTGGGATGCTGAGGAGCCAGGTTTGAAACCCAGAGGTTGCTGGCTTGACCATGGGGTTGCCAGCTTGACCATGGAATCATAGACATGACCCCATAGTCGCTGGCTTGAGCAAGGGGTTCCTGGTTCAGCTGGAGCCCCCGTGTCAAGCCACGTATGAGAAAGCAATCAATGAACAATCAAAGTGCCACAACTATGCTCTCATTTCTCTCCCTTCCTGTCTGTCTGTCTCTCTAAAAAATAAATAAATAAAAAAGAATGCTGATTTCCTCCCCAGAAGAAATAACAGATTATACTGAGCAGAAATATCTGGCGTCCTTTCATCTTACAGTTAGAAACACTGTATGGCTCCTGTTCTGGGGCTGGAGGCTCGAGGCTCAGGCATGAAGCAATTGTTGGGGAAGTTCTGGCATCCTATGTGCCCAAGCCCGTGCCAGGCACCAAGGTAAAAAGGAAACAGGGGATGGAAATTGAGGATGAATTGTAAGGGAATGCAAGGGAAATTTTTCTGATAAAAGGATCTCTCCTGGTAAGTGCTTTCAGAAGTCTCAAGGTCCCACATGTTGGAGGTAAGCAAGATGGCAGAGGAACCTGGTAGCTTCGTGGTAGAGATATTTTAGAGCTTTTTACCCAAGTGCAGAATCTGGACCTCTGATAGAGTGACAGATGATTTTTGATGGTGCATTGACAAGACATTAAATCACACTGAATCCCTTAGTGAGAAAGTTATCTCCTTGTTCATTTCTTTCTTTTCTTATTTTTTCCTCTTGGACCTTGGGTTTACAGAACTGAATTAATTATAGTCCTTTGTCCATCACACAATGCAATCTTTATTCTTGCATAGACCACTTTATTATATAGTTAGTTTTTTTATTAGTTGGTTTTTTGTTTTTGTTTTTATAGGGACAGAGAGAGTCAGAGAGAGGGATAGATAGGGAAAGACAGACAGGAACGGAAAGATGAGAAGCATCAATCATCAGTTTTTCATTGTCATTGCGACACCTTTGTTGTTCATTGATTGCTTTCTCATATGTGCCTTGACCGCGGGCCTTCAGCAGCCCGAGTAACCCCTTGCTCAAGCCAGTGACCTTGAGTCCAAGCTGGTGAGCTTTTTGCTCAAGCCAGATGAGCCCGTGCTCAAGCTGGCGACCTTGGGGTCTCGAACCTGGGTCTTCCACATCCTAGTCCGACGCTCTATCCACTGTGCCACCGCCTGGTCAGGCTATTAGTTGTTTTTATTTTTATTTTTATTTATTTATTTTTTATTTTTTATTTTTTATTTTGCATTTTTCTGAAGCTGGAAACAGGGAGAGACAGTCAGACAGACTCCCGCATGCGCCCGACCAGGATCCACCCGGCACGCCCACCATGGGGCAATGCTCTGCCCACCAGGGGGCGATGCTCTGCCCATCCTGGGCGTCGCCATGTTGCGACCAGAGCCACTCTAGCGCCTGGGGCAGAGGCCAAGGAGCCATCCCCAGCGCCCGGGCCATCTTTGCTCCAGTGGAGCCTTGGCTGCGGGAGGGGAAGAGAGAGACAGAGAGGAAGGCGCGGTGGAGGGGTAGAGAAGCAAATAGACGCTTCACCTATGTGCCCTGGCCGGGAATCGAACCCGGGTCCTCCTCACGCTAGGCCGACGCTCTACCGCTGAGCCAACCGGCCAGGGCTATTAGTTGTTTTTAAATAACATATGTGCCCCATGAATTTATCACCCAAAACAAAATCTCAGACCTTGACAATAATCAACAACTAACCAAAAGTTTTTCTATTCTTTGCTTATGCCCTGAAGCAACTGACATCCTGAATCCTGTATTCATCATTCCTTTGTTTTGTTTTTTAATATAGTTAATATAGTTAAATATAGCTGCTCCTATATGTATTCCTAAAAAATATATTTTAAATTTTAACTGTTTTGATATCATTGAAAAATGATATCAGGTATATAACATTTTTTGACTTACCATTTGATATAATATTATATTGCTGATTCATCCATACTATTTCATGCCACTCAAATTTCTTTGTTTTGATTATAGTATAATACTTCATTGTTTGATGATACATAGGCTATTGTGAAGATACCACTTTTTTTTTTTTTTTGTATTTTTCTGATGCTGGAAACGGGGAGAGACAGTCAGACAGACTCCTGCATGCGCCTGTCCGAGATCCACCCTGCTCGCCCACCAGGGGCGATGCTCTGCCCACCAGGGGGCGATGCTCTGCCCCTCTGGGGCATTGCTTTGCCGCGACCAGAGCCATTCTAGCACCTGGGGCAGAGGCCAAGGAGCCATCCCCAGCGCCCGGGCCATCTTTGCTCCAATGGAGCCTCGGCTGCGGGAAGAGAAGAGAGAGAGACAGAGAGGAAGGAGGGGGGGGGTGGAGAAGCAAATGGGTGCTTCTCCTATGTGCCCTGGCCGGGAATCAAACCCGGGTCCCCCGCACGCCAGGCCGACGCTCTACCGCTGAGCCAACCCGCCAGGGCCAAGATACCACTTTTTATTAATATATCCCTGTTCACAGCAGCAGCATTCACAAGTGCCAAAGGTGAAAGCAACCCAGGTGTCCATCAATGGATAAATGAATAAATAAAATGAGGTATATGCATACAATACAATACTATTCAGCCTTTGAAAGGAAATTCTGACACATGCTGCAACATAGATGAATCTTAAAGAAACTATGCTAATTGAAATAAGCCAAGCACAAAAAGACAAATAATGTATGATTCCACTTACATGAGATACCAAGAATAGTCAGCTTCATAGAGACAAGTTATGTTGGTTGAATGGCTGGGGTGTGGAGGGGGATAGGAGTTGGCATTTAGTGTGTACAGAATTTCAGTTTGAGAAGATAAAGAGTTCTGGATATGGATGGTAGTGATGGCTGCACAACAATGTGAATGTAATATATTGCCACTAAATTGCACACTTAAAAATGGTTAAACTTGGCCTGACTTGTGGTGGTGCAGTGGAGAAAACGTTGACCTGGAATGCTGAGTGTTGGTCAAATATTGTAAGTTTGTAAATATGATATATATGTTTGCTCACTTATAGTTTGCATTGGGTGTGGGAGACAGGCTGTAAGCAGGCAGGGTTGTTATAGCCTCTAAAGCTTAGTTTTAAGACTAAGCTTTTCCCCACACCCTTGACTGTTGCATGATAGAGGGTGGTGCACTCTCCTGAGGAATCCCATTATGCCTCAGATAAGTGACTTTGTATCAGAGACTTCCTTGTTATAATACTGGATTAAAATTTTTGATTTCTACAATATAAAATGGGGCAGAGGAGCCCATGCTGGAGGAGAGCAAAGAAAGGCCATGTGGAGGAGAAGAAAAGCAGCCAAGATGGCGGAGTGCTGAAGGAGAAGCCAGTTAGTGCAGAGTTTGTGCAGAGAGAAGGAGATGAGGAACAGAGGTGAATAAGGCTGGTGAGGTAGAATCCTTTGATCCTAGGAAAACTCAGATAACTCAGTGGCTTTGGGAGCCCTGAATGGAAAGGGAAGTGTTTTCCCACTGTGTGTATTTCTTGCCCGCCGGGTGCAAGCTAGGATTAAAGCTAATGGCCCACCAGTTCTTGGCTCCGTTGTTTCATTACTGTCTGTCCGAATCAAATGCGAACCTGCATGGGCCAGGTGGCTGTGATGGTGGCCGTGGCTTCTGGCTTTACGCTGAGGTTTCCAGTTTGTAAACCCCAGGTTCGCTTGGTCAAGGCACATATGGGAGTTGATGCTTCCTGCTCCACCCCACCTGTCCTGGCAGTGGTGCAGTGGACAGAGCGTCTCTCTCTCTCTCTCACTCTCTCTCTCTCTCTCTCTAAATGGAATACAGTCTAAATAAACACAATTTTAAAAAAATGCTCAAAATGGTAATAGCTTATGTTTTGTTTATTTTATCACAGTTAAAAAGAAAGATATTGCTTTCCCATCAATGGCTATTTGGATTGTTTGATTCTTCCAGTTTTGTCAAAGGCAGAGTCTCATTTTGGCTCTAGTGTATCTTTAACACTTCCCTAACATCTGTTTGTCTTCATTCCCTTTTTAACAAAGAGCAAGGAGGCCTCAGGCTCAAGAGCACTCAGCAGGGAGTGGTATCTAACCAGAATCAAATATCATTGTTTGTTTTTATTTTACTTATTTTTATAATTGCTTTCTATTTTTGGCAAGTAATGGTTGGTTTTCCAGTTACTGTAGTGCTATAAAGTTTTTAAAAAATAATAAACATACTCAAGCAAAAAATAGGAAGTTAATTTAAAGAAAAATATCAAGTGGTATAAGGATATGGCATGAATTATGAAATTGGTCCATAAATGCTGAAGCTTAGAAAATATAATATTAGAGGTTGATCACTCTGGTTGAACCAGTGATTTCTGTGGCCCTTTGAAGGTTAATAGTCCCTGATAGTCTGCATGTACAGAGAGTATAGATCATTGGAGCTCAGCCAGTGCTAGTTCAGGGAATGTTTTGCATAAGAACTGAGCTGTTAGCCTGACCTGTGGTGGCACAGTGGATAAAGCGTCGACCTGGAATGCTGAGGTCACCGGTTCGAAACCCTGGGCTTGCCTGGTCAAGGCACATATGGGAGTTGATTCTTCCTGCTCCTCCCTTTCTCTCTCTCTCTCTCTCTCTCTCTCTCTAAAATGAATAAATAAAGTCTTTAAAAAAGAAAAAGAGGCCCTGGCCGGTTGGCTCAGCGGTAGAACGTCGGCCTGGCATGCGGGGGACCCCGGTTCAATTCCAGGCCAGGGCACATAGGAGAAGCGCCCATTTGCTTCTCCACCCCCACCCCCTCCTTCCTCTCTGTCTCTCTCTTCCCCTCCCGCAGCCAAGGCTCCATTGGAGCAAAGATGGCCCGGGCGCTGGGGATGGCTCCTTGGCCTCTGCCCCAGGCGCTAGAGTGGCTCTGGTCGCGGCAGAGCGACGCCCTGGTGGGCAGAGCGTCGCTCCCTGGTGGGCGTGCCTGGTGGATTCTGGTCGGGCGCATGCGGGAGTCTGTCTGACTGTCTCTCCCAGTTTCCAGCTCCAGAAAAAAAAAGAAAAAAAAGAAAAGAAAAAGAAAAAGAAAAGAACTGAGACGTGATTGTGGCCTTAAAGGATGAGTAAGATTTAAATAAAGGTAAAGAAGAAATGAGAGTTCTTCTAGACGGAGAGAATACTGTGAACAAAGGCACGAAGGTGAGTCTAACCAAGGTGTGTTTATGGGCTACTGAGTTTACTTGGTGGAATCAAAGAGTAATGATAATGATAGAAAATAAATTTGGATTGGGTAGAGGAGACTAGATTATCAAAGCCTCAACAGCCCAGAGAGCACTTTAGATTTATTTTGTAAGGTAATAGGGAGCCACAGAAAGTTCCTGAGCAGGTAAGTGACATGGTGAAGGGACTTGGATCTTGAGCAGGTACCATTTGGTTTTTGGTAAAATTTCCTCTCTTTATTCAGCCCAAGACTGCCAATTAACTCATTTATCCCTGAAATATTTATCAAAGGCTTCCTATGTACCAGACACTGCCCTGGGGATTCAGTGACACACTAAACATATACCTCATTCTCCAGAGCTCTAATGGGTGAACCAGATGTTAATGAAATAATCACATAAATAAATGTGAATGTGTCCTGATACCTTGAGTGCATATGGTAGGGGGAAGGCTTACCTGGTTTAGAAGTTGAGACAGGCTATTCTGAGGAAGTGACATCTGAACTGATATTGAAGGGAAGAGAGGAGCTAAACAGATGAAGATATAAGAGAAAAGCATTTCAGACAGAGCAAGCACCATGCTCAAAGCCCCGTGGCCTGCAAAGGAGGTCCAGAAAGCCCCAGGAACAGAAGGACCGCAAAGGTCATCGTAGCTGGGTCTCAGGGAGTACAGGGAATGTGGAGAGAAAGGAGGCTAGAAGGTCAGCAGATGCCAGCCTATGCCAGGGCCCAGTAGGCATTAGGAAGGTTTGAGCCTTTATTCTTGAAGAATGGGAGCCATTAAAAGGGTTGTGGCCTGATCACATTAGTGTTTTTTAAAAAAATAAAAAATTCTGTTACCTATGAGAATGACAAGCAGATTGTGAGTAGCAGTCTCTGAGGCAGCTAGCTCCAGAGAGGCTTGTCTGAGGACAGTCGCGGGAGGCCGAGTGGGATCTGGGGGTATAGGAGTGGCAAGAAGTAGGGACTGACTGTACGAATCAGTCAAAGGAAAGTTTAGAAGGGGTTAAAGGGCACCTGCGTGATTGAGGGAGGAGGGCATGGAGAGGACCCATGAGCCAGGTCCCACACACAGTGGAGGAGGGAGGCTGAGCTGAAGTCACTGGCAGGCAGAAAGCTGTGGCAGTGATTAAGTTTGCCCAGGAGAGGGCTCCACCTTGGGAAAATGGTTAAGTCTCCATGATTCAGATGATGTGTGAGGTCCCCCAGAGAAAAGATGTCCAAGGACACGGCTTTGGGGGAACCCCTGCCATGATTGGAGGTAAGGTAATCAGGGACAGTGGTTGGGGGCAGGCCTGGTGGTGATGGCTGAGCAAAGCCACCAAGTTAGAAGCAAGAAGGGGACCAGGAAGAAAGAGCACACAGCCCCAGTGGCCAGGGTTTCTGAGTGCGACGGAGAGGCAGCTGCAGGCAGTAGGAGCAGCCAGCAAGCCTGGAAGGCATTGGAAGGCCAGGCTGGTCAGTGCTCAGCGGTGCAGACGCCGCGTGTTTTGTTTTTGCTTTCTCCTAGACGTGAACATGGGCGGGAAACGGGAATTAAGGGCGGGTGGGAGCAGGGAGAACACTGACCAGGGTGATAGGAGTAGAGCTGACCTGGAAGTGAGAACTCCTCACCTCACCCCCATACCATACCATCCCCCCTTATTTCTAAACCTCTCTAGGCTGCAGGAAAATAGTGAAACTGAGGGAAAATTTTCTTTCTAAAAGGGGCTAGACTTCAGGTGGGGGAGGGGAGAAGAGCAAACCTGAAAAGAACCCCGTGATCCTTGTCAGTATTTTTAAGATGGAGGTTAAGGTACACATGGGAAATCTGACGCTTGTATGCACACACATACACACACTCAGACACCCACACACACACTCACACACACATTCACCCACACAGACATACACACAGCACTCACGCACTTATACTCACCCATGCTCAAACACATGCTCTCTCCCACCCCAGCCCACCCCACACACAGGAGAATCCAGGCCTCAGGCAGCTGTTCACAGAAGTCCTGGATCTCTCAGAGGCTGTATCATGAGCACTCCCTGCTTTAGTCAGTGGCTCCATGGTGTGTGATGTGTGTCACTATAAGTAAACAATTTGATTCAGAGGGGTGATGTGTGGGTGGATAGGGATGGGGACATGTCAAGATGTGGAATGTGTTTCTGAGGGAATGAAGGTAGTGATGATGCATTCATTCATTTCTTCATTCATTCATTTAGTCATTCACTCAACAAGGTTATGGGGGAGCCACCATGTCCCCCAAGCACTGTGTTTGCTTAACAGTGAATCACACAGACATGGCTCCTAGTCACAATCTAATGGGCTCCAGCAGGCCATCGGGACGCAGCTGGCAAATGCTATGACGAGGAGTGTGGCATGCTATGGGAGCTGGGAAGAGTGGTGATAACTCAGAGAATTTCTAGAGAATGGGGTGTGACATCAGTGGGGTGAGTATAGAGCTAGTCTGGGGAGCATCCCCAGGATATGAGCTGCATGAACCCAGATTGGGATGCGTTTTGGTGGGGATGTGGATTGGGAGGTGTGGGGTGTGATATGTGCATGTATATGTGGCAGTGTGTGTGCTTGGGAAGGTGTGAGGTATGTATCATTATCAGAGTTATCAGAGCAAACCAGCTCTTTATTACATGTATAATTTCCCTGCATCTCATAGGGTCCCTCTGCACAGGGGGAGCTGGAGTGGAACTAAACCAAACAGGGGATTTAGCAACTTGTAGGGGCTGTGGGAGAACTTCAAGTGCTGCTGATGGATGGTGTGGGCAGGCAGGGAAGGGGAGGGGGTATCTACTAGTGATGATGAGAGAATGGAGGGGAGTCATGGGGGAGGGGTATAGGGTATTGGGGGAAGGGAATTCAGTAGTCTGTGTGGACAGGATGGGGTGGGGCAATGTTGCCTGAGCTAGGGATAAGGACCAATGGTAGTACCCACCTTCAGGCAGGAGATCTGAGGACAAGTCCAGGAACTGGCAGTTCCCTGCAATAACCTGGGGGAAGGGAAAGGATTGAAGAGGGATGCCCAGCCCAGTCTTGCCTGGGGTGGGGGTGGGGTCAGGCCTGAGGGCCTGGCTGCACGAGCTCCCCTCTTCTAACGGTATTGCCTGCATCCATATGTGGAAAATGGCGTGGAGGGTTAGTGGAAAGAAATCATCTCAATGTTGGGATCAAATCTCAGCTTTGCAGTAGGACTTTTGGTAAGTTACTTCTCAGAGTGATATAATAATTGGGGCAATAATATTTAGCTTGCAGGGGTGTGGCAATGATCAGTAGTGATATATAAAAACTCTGGCACCTAGAAAGCACTCAACAAATGATTTATTTTTTGTTTGTTTGTTTTATTAAAGATGACGGGTTATTCTATACAGCTGCATCATCTATGGGCTAATCAATCTACATCTCTCCCACTATTTAAAGTTCAAACCCAGCCTCCCTCCATACCCACTTAGCCAGGCCTATAGGGCAGCCCCTTCTCCCCACTTGGGACTAGAGAAATGCTTCTAAGTAATAGAGCCCGTTTCTCTGGCTGCCCCTTCAAGCATGTTTTTATTGCCAGTTTCTTTTTTATTCCCTCTTCTACTTAATTTTCCCCTGCTTATCCAAGTAATACATGCTCATCGCAAAAAGTAGGTGTAAAGAAGCAGGAGATAGAAACCTTTAATCCTACCATCAGAGGCAATTATACAAATTGCTAATGTTGTTGGAGTGCTGCTATATATCAGGCATTATTCCAATTGCTTTGGATGCTTTATTTCACTTCATTTTCACAATAATTCTGAGAAACAGGCACCAGCCAGCCATATCCCGACTTAACCAGAAGGAGTCGGGGCTCAGAAGGCACCTTGCCCAAGATCACACAGTTGGTAAGTTCTTATGAGAAGGATGCAAACTCAGGCAGACTATACTTTCCTTCCAGCCTTTTTACTACTCTGTGTTCTGAAGACTTTCCACTGGTTTCCTGTAACCACTGCTGTCTTTAGTTGAGCTGGACCTTTAGCCTTCACTTTACAAATATTTATTACTCACTTCCTCCATTTATTATTCACTCCCTCCATCCCCAGCTCTAGGCTCTGCTGGAAGGCAGGAGGCAGGTACAGAGAAGTACTTCCAGCAGCCCTGTAGGGCAAGAACCAGAGCACAATGATGAAGAAATACAGAGGAAACGGCAGAACCTGTTTCCCTGAGGACTCAACCCTCCGCTGAGCCAAATGTCCACTTTTTCTGACTCCCATCATGGCACTCTGGCTCCTCCTGGGGCATGCATGGCCCTGCCACCCAGAGAGCCTGACGTCCAGGATCCCACAGTCCTGGGAGCTGCAGAAGGGCACAGGCTGTCTTGCAGGGACAACCTGACTCTCTCCCCTCCAGACAGCCAATCTGCTTGCCACCAAATGAATCATTTAAGCATGCTCCATTATGTCCCTGTCCTGCTCAAAAACTGTGGTGCCCGGTTAAGGACAAACTTCCTGGCTGGCATTCAGGGATGGTATTGCTGATCTCATTTCAAACTGCCTTTGTAGCCTTCGTTCTCCTGCCCACATATCACACATCATACCCCAACAGGAAAATGCCTCCTTTCAATAGCTCTTTCCTTTTCTACCTATCAATACCCCATCTTTTCTTCAAGTCCTATGATAAATGCCTCTTCTTATATAAAACCTTTCCTGATTTCCCTCCCTGAGCACGATGACCACCAGGTGTGCCTCTTTCTTTGAGTTCCATAGTACTTTTTACTCCTCTTAAGATACTGGCCTCAGTGCCTGATAGCATAAATATTTTTTAATTGAAGTATAGCATATACAGTCAAATGCAAAACTCCTAATTGAATTTTAAATGAATATTCACATATACATATGTAACCTCTGACCAGATATAGCACATTTCTTGCACCCCAAAAGGATCTTTTGTGCCCCCTTCCTCAGTACCTTCTATTCTAACTGCTATCATCCCAGGTTAACTTTACTTGTTATTGAACCTTATATAAATCAATCATATCTTATACATTCTTTTGTGTCCAACTGATTTCATGCAACGTATCTGTGAGGTTTATCTACATCTCTGCCTATTTCAGTTGTCCATTCTTTTTCCTCACTTTATAGTATTCCATTGTGTGAATGTACCAAAATTTATTTGCTTGTTCTCTTGTGCATGGACATTTGAGTTGTCCCAGTTTGGGACTATTACAAAATCAACTGCTGAGAGCACTCTTGTACATGACTTTTGCTGGACAAAGGCACTCATTTTTCATGGACATATATCTCAGAGTGAATTTGCTGAGTTGTAGGATATACGTAACTTCAGCAGGTACTGCCAGACATTAGTCCAACTTAGAATCCCAGCAATGTATGTGGCTTCTAGTTTCTCTAGTATTGTCAGTCTTTCTCATATGTGCCTTGACCGCAGGCCTTCAGCAGACCGAGTAACCCCTTGCTTGAGCCAGCGACCTTGGGCTTAAGCTGGTGAGCTTTTGCTCAAACCAGATGAGCCCTTGCTCAAGCTGGCGACCTCGGGGTCTCGAACCTGGGTCTTCCGCATCCCAGTCCAATGCTCTATCCACTGCGCCATTGCCTGGTCAGGCTAGTATTGTCAGTCTTTAAAAAATATTTTATTTATTGATTTGAGAGAGAGGTGGGGGGAGCAGGAAGTGTCATCTCATAGTTGCTTTTGTATGTGTCTTTTGAACCGGCGACCTCAGCATTCCAGGTCAACACTTTATCCACTGTACCACCACCGGTCCGGCCAGTTTTTTAAATTATAGTCATTTCAACAGGTGTTATAGTTACTTTTTATATTTAAAAATAATAATAGTAATATCTATTGATCAGTGATAGCACTAGGAACAACTCTAGAAAATAAGTATTATTACTTCCATGTTACACGTGAGGCTCTGCTCTGAACAACTTATAAGTTGAACAGGGGGACATGAATGACAAGTGTAGGACCGGAATACAAATACAAAACTGTGTGACGTGACACCAAAGGCCATGGTTGCTCAAATATTTCACATCGCCTCTCTTTTACCACATAGCAGAGAGCAAGACCCTTGCCTTATTCTTTCTGAGATTTCTTTAGTGCTTAAGTAAGAACTTAATAGAAGACTGTTAAATTAATTGAACTGATGTCCATGAAGAGGCTGTGCTTGGAGGCAGACGTCACAAAGGAAGAGACTCATCTAGCTGTTCTAAATCCCAGTGACTGACTAGATTCAGGTGGAATCTGGTCAGCTGCCCTTGGAATCAGAAGACCTGTTTCCAAGAAAGAAAGGAAGGAAAGAAGAGAAACAAAGAAAGACAGAGAGAGAGAATGGAAGGAAGGAAGGAAGGAAGGAAGGAAGGAAGGAAGGAAGGAAGGAAGGAAGGAAGGAAAAGAGAAGAGAGAGAGAGAGAGAGAAAGAAAGAAAGAAAGAAAGAAAGAAAGAAAGAAAGAAAGAAAGAGAAAGAAAGAAAGAAAGAAAGAAAGAAAGAAAAAGAAAGAAAGAAAAGGAAAAAAGGATAGCAGGGAGGAAGGACAGTTCACTACCCTTAATTAACTTGGGCCTCAGCTTCCTCATCTGTAAAATGGAGATAATACTGCCTTAAGTAACAACACAATAAGAGGCAGTGCTTTGTCTTTTGTAGATTGTAATTTTTTAAATTGACAGAATTTTTTTTAATTTTTCCATTGATCTGAAAAAGAGGAAGAGAAGGGGGAAGGGGAAGAGAGAGAGAGAAGCATCAATGCATTATTCCACTTAATTGCTCCATTTAGTTGTGTATTCATTGGTTGCTTTTCCCATGTGCCCTGACCAGGGACCAATCCCGTTACTTCAGCGTGCTGGGATGATCTTCTAACCACTGAACCACCCAGCCGGGGCCAAATTGAACCACAGCCATTATCTATGGAGATTTATAAAATATATGAATTCCACCCTTGAGATGCAGATTGGCTTGATCCTGGGCATGTTCATTTTTAAAGAGTTTCTCAAGGTGACTTCAAGGCTCAGCTAAGAATGAGACCTAGAATAAAGACATGTATTATTATCATTACTGGTAAAGTATTTTCATCACTGTTATCTTTTGGCAGGGGCAGGGTGTGAGTTGGAAATGGAAGACAGCTTTCAGGGAAGTCTTCTGTAAAGTGAGTCGATTTACTGTAAATCCTTAGGTAAGGACCAATGCCAATGTTTTTTCATACTCTGGCCATCTCTGACCTGGAGTCTCAGTGGCTCAGGTTCATGATAGGTGTGTGTGTGTGTGCGTGTGCGTGTGTGTGTGTGTGTTTTCATAAATATGTGCCCGAAAAGGGCAATGAAAAGAAAGCCAATCATATGGGGATTCCACATTGAGAGAGGGACTGAGGGCAGGAAGAACCAGCGGCCTAATTCCTGGGGTTCAGGCCTATGGATTAATTCTCAAGAAACAAGCAAAAGTGACTCCAGACTGGGTTCTTGGATGTTTGTTCTTGTCAACTGATTTGGCCACGGCTGGGGTCTGAGTTTACCACAGCATCAGCCCTGCCTGCCCCTGACTATTGAGCTGGGGAGGGCCTGGGATCTGGCCTGAGAATCCAGCAGCCAACTCTCTACTTCATGTTAGCCCCGGGCACCCTAGATATTGTCTGTCCCTGAGAGATCAAAGTTCAGAGTACCTACCCACTCCTGCACAACTGGGCAACTCCCTGTCCAAGAACAGGAGGTCAAGTTCTGGGTCTCTGCCATTGTTTATACTCAGGAGAGAGACCTTGGGGAAGCCACAGGACTAAGTTAGTGCCCCTGCATGTCCTGTGGTGGGAGGGAGCAGAGGTCCTGCCCAGGCTTAGAAAAGCATGTGGGAGAGAAAATAGGAAATAAAAATAGAGGGCAGGATTAATGAAGTGGCTTCAAGGGCTAATAGTGCATTTACTGACATTCTCCTCCTCTACCTGCCATCCAGGGGGAACCTAGCCACAGCCCTGAGGCAGCCATGCAGCTCCCAGTTCACCTCTTAGGGGTCCCAGGGCTGGAGAGAAGCAGGACAGCTCTTAGGTGAGAGAGACAACCCCTTTTCTCTTACACCCCAACCTCTGGAGATGAAATACCAGATCTCAGCCCCTCTTGTGAAATGCAGGCCCTCCCTCAGAGCCACCCAGCATCCAAGTAGCCAGTGGGAGGTGCATTATTGGATGGTGCTTTGGGGATCACCCCCAACCCTGCCATGGGGCCACAGCCCTGGCCACCTTCCAGTTTCTTTCAGCCTGTCCCCATCCATTCCTTTCTCTCTCCCAGGCCTCCTCCCCAGAAGCTGACCTGGAACTGGATTCCCAAATAAACACTAACTAATTGGATTAGGAGCTGATAATATTGTTGACCTTTCTTAATGTCTGCTGGCTGTCTTTCCAACACACTGAGGCTTAATTGTAAGGGGTTGGGGGGAGGGTAGGAGACTTCCAGGAGTGAAATGTGACCCCTGTTAACCTCAGATAAAATGGGCTCAGCTTCTTCCCAACTGCCTGTCATCCCCCATGGAGCAGGAACACACACATGCTCCCACTCTCATCAAATAATTACACAGATGATACACACATGCATAGGCATGCATGCAGAGATGCAAACACCCAGAGGCACATACGCATCCTCACCCAAACCCACACAGGGTAACACATGACTTTGAACATGGATTATGCATGTACACAGTCACATTAGATGCTACACATATGATAGACAAGTACATGTATATACATAGAGATACACACTTGCAAAATCCAAGTACAGAGATACATATAGGCAAATATAATTACATGTGTAATGCAAATGCATAATAGATGTGCACATGAATACACACAGATCGTTTAAAGAAACACTGACATGCACACATAGACTCATATGCACAATGCTTAAATAAATGAGCGTGCACAATACGTGACACATGTGCATGCGCATGTATGGGTGCCATGCACACACCTTTGCCCCCCCCCAAAAGCAATCTGATCCCAACCCCCTAGTTCTTTCACAATCTCTTCTGCTCCTACTTTCTATTTGTTCTTGGGTTCCCTGCCTGTGTTTCTGCAGTCCTGAGTTTTGGGGGTCTCTTGAAGCTCAGGCCTGGCCTTTCTGAGTGTCTCCATCTCTCAGTATCTCTGGGGCCCTCTCTCTCCGAGTCTCTCTCATCCAGGAATGCTGAAGTTGAAAATGGCCTGGCTGGTAGAGTGGTGAGGAGGGCATGAAAAGAGAAGAGATTAGAAGAGGAGGGTCGGAGATGGGGGTGTGAGACAATGGGGAGAAGAGTTGGGGAGAGGGCCGGGAAAGAGGGGAGCGGCGACGAAAGGGGAGCGAGGGCGGAAGCGGGGCGCCTGCCTGCGCACAGCAGATGTTGCTGCTCCTCGTATGGAGCTGTTAATGTAAGTGGAGTTTCTGCAATGGTAATTAGGAGGGCCCTCATTACCCTGGCGGAGCCGGCTGAGAGCCGATAAAGCCGAGGGGGAGAAGGGCCGACATCAGGGTAATGGGGGAGCAGGGCCATTGAGGAGCTGGAGCCGAGCCGGGACCGCTCCGCGCGCAGCTGGAGCCCGGCGAGAGGGCTGGGGAAGGGGGGCGCGGACCCGGCCCGCAGCCCGGAGAGGAGCCCCGGTGAGTGAGAACGGTGAGCGGCGAGGAGTTGCTGAGTCTGCGCTGGGCCAGCTGGGCCAGGACGAGAGAGGTGTGAGGGCTGCCTCTGTGCAAGAGGAAGGTGTCGGCCCTGGCCGGTTGGCTCAGTGGTAGAGCGTCAGCCTGGCGTGCAGGAGTCCCGGGTTCGATTCCCGGCCAGGGCACACAGGAGAAGCGCCCATCTGCTTCTCCACCCCTCCCCCTCTCCTTCCTCTCTGTCTCTCTCTTCCCCTCCCGCAGCAGAGGCTCCATTGGAGCAAAGATGGCCCGGGCACTGGGGGTGGCTCCTTGGCCTCTGCCCCAGGGCTAGAGTGGCTCTGGTCGCAACAGAGCGACGCCCCGGAGGGGCAGAGCGTCGCCCCCTGGTGGGCATGCCGGGTGGATCCCGGTCGGGCACATGCAGGAGTCTGTCTGACTGTCTCTCCCCGTTTCCAGCTTCAGAAAAATACAAAAATACCAAAAAAAAAAAAAAAAGAGGAAGGTGTTGCGGAGGCTTCCAGGCTGGCGTGCCGCCTCCCGTGTAGCCCTGGTGGGGACGTCTCTGCCTGACAGAGGTGGGGCAAGAGGCTGGGGATATGGAAAGGGCACCCTTCTCCTCTACAGTCCCTCACCCCCACACTTCGTGCCTAGGTATCTAGGACACTTATCTAGAGTGACCAAGACCATGGACTGTAGGCTAGACTAGCCAGGATGAAAGTTAATGTGGAGATGGAAGGCTCCAGCATGTCAGGCCAGACTCTGGAGGAGACCCGTGTTCAGGGGTGGAAGTATAGCCCGGACTCTTGCCTCCTTGGGCTGAAAGTCTAGTGCTCCCTCCCTGCTTCACACAGGTCTTCCCCTGTCAGACAGCCTCCTGTTTTCCCTTGTAGCCCACCCCACCCCCAATGCCAGGGGAGGGTCCCAAGCACTGAGAATGCTGGAAGCTGAGTCCTGAGCAGCTTTAAACACCTAGCTTCCTTCAGGGCTTTGCAGGAAGGAGAAAGGAGGCAGGAAGGACAGTGACAGCAGAAGACACTTGCAGCTCTGCTCCCCAGCCAGGAAGCCAGGAGCCCCTGCCAGACCTCCATAATGTGAGTGTGGGGTGGAGAGCCCAACTTTCTATTTGCCTTCTTCACCCCTGGGTATTCCAGGATGAGCTCCCAGTGCTTTTCAGACTAGAGAGTGACAAGCCCAGCCTTCTCGGCCAACTGGGAGCCATCGCTGTAACACAGACCTAGTCCCCTTCTCCTGCTCCCTCTGCCCCAGGCCTGACTACCCTGAGAACACTTCCGGGGCAAGGAATCTGCCACCAGGACAGCAAGAGAGAAATTTTGGGGGTCATTGCACCTCATCTCCTCCATCAGAGGGCCCACCATCCCCTTTTTAAATTTCCTCTTCATACAACCCCTCACCTGCAGCTGTTTAGGAAACCCAAGGTCATTGACTCCTACCACTCTGGTTTTCCAACTTCTCAAGGACCACTTAAGCCCCTCCATTATGGAAACAGTAGAATAGAGAGGGGTTTCTTTTCTTTCAGGCTTTGAGGAAGGGAAAGAAAAGTCCTGCCACTGCTGACCCCAGAGGAGCCACATCTTCCAGATGACTAAGAGGATGTGTCCTCTCTGAATAGACCAGGGCTGAAGGTAGGTCCTAGGCCTGGAGACAGCTCTAGATGCCCCACCCCTTTTCAGCTGCACGGCAAAACAGGGGTTAACCCGGAGAGGCTGCAAGGATGGAGCAGGCGGTGGCTTCTGCCTTCTCCCCTCTCCACATCCCCCCCCCCCAGAGTTGCTGACTCTTCCTTTTTGTGCAGCTGACAGCGAGCACCTGGTGTGCTCGTGCAACAATATTGTTCCTGCCTCCCTCCCCCCAGGCCCCAGGCTCCCCTCTCTCCCCCTCCCCACCCGCAGGCAGCCTTCCCCTCTGCCTCCTCTTCCCCTAGACCCCTCCTGCCTGTGGCCTCCTAGGCAACCCCCCCCCAAACCACCACAAGCACCGACCCTGCGGTGTCAATAAACACAACATATGCTGCCATTAATGTGAAAATCGTGCCCTCTACTCCATTCATCCCCTCAGCCTGCCCTCCTGCTGGGGTTGGGGGTAGGGGGTGGGGAGAGAAAGGTCAAGTGGGAAACATTACCCTCTTTTTTGATGTGCTCAGCCCCCACCCCCACCCTCAGCCCTGGGAGAGGGAGAGGGATTGGAGGAGCTTGAATGGGGTAAGGGTGAGGGTGTTCTGAGACAGGTTCTCCAGCATGCCCCTTGGGCCTCCCCAGAGGGACCGAGGTGAGCACCCTCATCCAGCCCATATGCCTCTTCAGCTCCAGTGGGGATCAGAGTGAAGCCCCATTGGCCCTCTCACAGACAGCCATATTGCTGACATGTTTCTCCTGGGGACAGAGGTGGCCTTAGGGAACCCATTCTCTTACAAGTCCAGCTATCATCTCAGCTCCTGGGGACTCTCTGTCTGGCCACCCAGGTTATAAAAGACAAATCAGACGGTTCTCCAGGTAGGGATGGGCTTCAGAAAGCCCTTATGAAAGGGAGCCAAATACCTCCGATGGCTAAGGGAGTGGCCTGGACTTAGTCTCCTCAACTAAATCACCAGTTCCAAGACAGTGGGGAATAATAAAGATAAAAATAATATAATAACAACAGCTAACATGTATTGAGGGCTTATTTATGTACCAGGCATTGTGCTAAGCACTTTATAGGCTTTATCTAATTTGTTCCCCATAAGGCCTCCACGGGGAAGTTACAATGGATATCCCCATTTTACAGCTGAGGAAGACATACTTAATAAGGATAGCTAGAATGTCCTGAATGGTCCTGTGCTGAGTTCTCTACATTCAAAGTCAATGACCCTATAAGATTAGCACCACTATTAATGCCAATTTACAGTAGAGGAAAACAGGCCCAGAGAGGTTCAGTAACTTTCCCAAAGTCACACAGCCAGTAAGAAAAACTTGACCATGAATTTGGGTTTGTCTGACAGAAAAGCTTTTGATCTTAACCCTTATGCTTTCCTGCCCCCTTTCTCAAATTTTCTTCATCACTAGTAGCCTTACAAACCCCACCCTGTGAGATTGGACACATAGAGCAATGTGAGACAGAGCAGAGATTTATTCTTTGCCTAGCTCCTCACTTGCTCCACTGTCACTCCTTGCTGCTGGCTAAGCTGTACCTGCCAGCCTATATGCTCACTGTCCCCCTACCCCCATGCCAGCCCCATTCTGAGGATTCATTGTGGACAGCAAAGTGCCCCTTTAGGCTCCCAGAGCACAAAGACATTGTGCTTGGCTCTGCAGCTTCTCACTTCTGAGACTCCGGTTGCTTTATTGATATTAACACACACACCCCCACTTCCCTACCCGCCCCAGCCCAGTCTGCCTGGGCACCACCCTGACCTCTCTTTTCCTCTTTCATTATCCTCTCCGGGCACCAGGGAGCCAGCACCAAAATTAAAACAATAACTAAGGCCGAAGTGGACCCAGCAGCCCCCACTTCCACCCCAAGGGAGAAAAAAAGCCACAAAAACACCTGGAGAGGAGAATAATCAATGGAAGGGGAGGGGTGACCCACTCCCATGCCAGCACCCCCCATACCCTGTCCCACCTTAACCCTTTATCCCCCAAATAATACCAGGACTCCCCACCCCATCTCTCATACTTCATTCTATAAAGAAGAAGCAGCTTCTGGCAGCTGCTCAGCCATTTGGTGCTTTGGGATTAGAATAAACAAATGTGGGGTGGTGAGGTCCCCAGAAGCCTACAGTCAAGGGCTAAGACCCTAGAGGACAACAGTGCTATTACAGCAGGATGTTCCTCCTTGGGCAAAGTCCTGGAGAATTGGTTGATCACTTACACAGTTCTAAACACTTTATAAAGTGCACTGCCTTATTTGATCCTCACAACAACCTCATAAGATAAGTATGGTTGTTCCCTTTTTTCAGACAAGGAAACTGAAGCTGAACAAATTAAATGACCTGCTCAAGTTCTTATCAGCTAATAAGTGACAGAATCAGGCTTCACACTCAAACTCAGGACTCTGTTTTCACAGCCTACAACTTGAGTCTGGTTAAACAAATAGATCCAGTACAGGTATCTCTTGGCCTAAATGTCCCAGGCTATAGAATGGGCCTACTGGGACCTCTCAATTCACCTCACAACTGCCTGGAAGGGAGATCAGCCTATAGACAGAGCCCAGTTTTAGTCCTGCTGAGGCCAGCAGAGGGGGCTGCTACAGCTGAGGTCAAGTAGGGGGAGAGGGAAGTTGGGCAGGCTGATCCCAGAATAGCGAAGGTGCCAATAACCCTGTGATGTTTCGCTGGTTTTCCCATGCAGTCCCCCTGGATGTCTATGGGTTAGCAGCCCCAGCAGGGATACCAGTCCAGGGAGAGGGGGCCAAGTTTGCACCATTGAACTGTCCTAAGCAGGCTGGGCTCTGCACAGAGGACCTCTTTCCCCACCGTCCCCTTTCTGTCCTGTGCCCCCTCAGTCCCACCTAGAAAAAAGAGTGTATCTCAGCTACCCCATCGGCCCACACCAGGACTCTTACATCCCCCAACAAACCCCATCACTGGCCCCACCCCACTCTTCAGCCTCTCAGGGTCTTCTAATCACCCACCATCTCTAGTCCTTTTTTACTTTCATTCTGCTGACACAAGAATAGGACTTCTCCAAAGGCACTAGACTAGAAAATTGAAGGAAAGACTAGAAAATCCAAAACTTATATTTCTGGGTCCAGGCACTGTTCCAATGGCTTTGCCTAAATTTGCACAACAATCCTAAGAAGTAAGTAACCCTAGTCTACAGAAGGAGGAAAGGAGGACCTAAAAATTTATTAATGATAATGGCATAGCTGGGATTTGAATCCAGGCAGTCTGTTCTTATGCAACCCTACTTTTTCCAAAGAAGAAAGAAAAAGGAAGGAAGAAAGGAAGAAAAGGAAGGAAGGAAGGAAGGAAGGAAGGAAGGAAGGAAGGGAGGAAAGAAGAAAGGAAGGATTTAAAATCTTAAAATTCTTTATTCTGAATTAGACTGTCAGCTTCCTAAGTGCCCAGCATTTCATTCCCGCAGGGTAAGGCAGAATGGGACATCCATAAATGTACACCAAAGGAATTCTAAGACAACTGAACGCCACAGAAGGTTACCTGTTACACTCCATGGGCACAGACACATAGTGCTTCCTCTTGCTTCAATCCTGGCTGGCTTGGATGCTAGAACCAGCCACACTGACTCCTGGCTAGAGGTAGGCTCAGCTAACAAGAGAACCAGATCTGATGAGATCCTCAGGCCTTCCCAGAGCCCTTCCCATCTTCTCATTTGTTTCCCTGACCCTGTAGGTACTGACCCAGTCTTGGTTTCTTAGCTGGTCATTATATACCCCCCTCCCAATTCCTAGTCAACCTTTATGGGGGCCCCTCATGGCTGCCCTGCCCTTAGGAGGCCCCAATTCTCTCTGCTCTATCTGCTATCCTGGAGCATATTTGTGGTTAGGGCTGGCATGACTTTCCGAAGCTCAGCTCCCTCACCCAACAGACTGGTTTCAAGTTGTTCTGAGGACAGATGCCCTGGTCTCAGGAGCCCCTCGGCTGCACACCTGCCTCCTGTCCACAGCTGACCAAAGACTTTCTTTTGCCCTTACCAAATACAAGCCCTCTGTTGCTTTGTTCTTCACATGAGAGTTTCCTCCAAATCCCCATACTGCCTCCGCTGACCCACTTAGAATCCTAACTCTCCAGACTTAAAATAGAAAACACTCAACACAAGCTTTTACACTTCCTGCTACCAGCTGAATAAAGGTTGCCTCTTTAGCAAAAACAAAATAACTACCTACTACTAATAATAGTTGCCCACCAATTCAGAGTGAATGGCTGGCCATTTATTTACTCAGCTTTCTCAAACCTACTTCCTACCTGTCCCCAAGCTATATAAGTATGTGTGGGTCTCTCAGAGGTGTGGGACATGTGTGTGGCAGTATGCTATGAATGGTGTGTAATGTACATATTCCCCTCCTTAGGAAAAACTCCAAAGTGACTTCTTGCCCTGGGCTCATTTGTAATCTGGGGCATTGATCAGGGCCCATTGGTAGCTGATTGTTTTCACACGTGACTCGGTCACATTCCTCTAATCTCCATCCTTCTGCTCAGTTTGCATGACAAAAAGTGGCCTCAGTGGGGAGAGGTCGCTCACCTCTGACCAGGATATAATTGGAAAAAGAAGGTCATTGCTGCCTTTGCTTCTGGGGCAGATCAGCTTCGTTCCATTTGTGTCATGAGCTCTTGCCAGCACATTCTCTCAGTGACATGGAGACAATGGCTGTGCCTCACAATGGAGCCCACAAAGATGTGCTCGACACGACAGACACACCATGGGACCCACATTTGTCCTCATCAGGACAGGCATGTACAACAACACACACACAATAGGTGCTCTCAATAAAGGCTGATGATAGCACCAATGTCACTCAGGACAATGCATGTGACATCTACACACAGAGGATGCACAAAGAGATGCATAAAACAACGCTTACCCAATGACACAGGTATCCAATGACATATACACATAATGATACTCACACAGACATATCCATGCGGGCAAATAACCCAGGCTGAGCTATTGAACCCAACATGAAAAAAATGTGCAATAGTAATAATACCTTTCTTCAGGCAACGCCCATGTGGGAATATATCAGAATTACCTGGGAGCTTTGACAAAATATATGTTTCCAGGAACTCCTACCAGCCCCATATACACCTTACAATATGAGTGCTTGTGGGTAGACACATTTATGTTGAAAAGCTCCCTCAAATAATTCTGATATGTCCCCAGGTTGTGAACCATTACATTGATACTACCTGGCTCCCTTCTACTGGGTGGCACAATTTGCCTACAGGGGTGTTGAGCTCTATTTTATTTTCTTACTCAGCTTGGGAAGGGACAGGTAGGAGCTAAGAAAAGGATCTGTCTGTGGCCAGGAGATTAGGTGTCAGAAAATGACCTAGAACCAAAAGAGTTAAAACTGGGCATTGATCCTCCTTCCACTTTGTCTGGACTAGTTAATTCCCACACTGCACACACAGAAGGACCCTTCTAGTGGGGACTGTCCGGGAGACTTGCTCGCGCTTCACCGCCAGGATGCACAGGCCCAAATCCCATACCACCTCTGAAGCTGCGTCTGCCGCTGCTTAGGTGTATTTGGGGGTCACTGGCCAGCCCCCATCTGGAAATCCAGGTCCTAGGGCACTTCTCCGCTCCAAGATCCCAGGGTGTCATGCTCAACCCTATGAAACCCAGAAGATTCCTTTTATTCGGGGCGGGGGAAGGGGGCAAATTGCACCACCCCAGCCCCTGCCACACTGGGAGACCTCCTGAAGAGGGCAGAGGGAACCGCTCAGGAACCAGGTGTCAGAGGCAACCGGATCACTTGAGCCTCAGCTTGAAGGCGCGGAGATCCACGGGGACAACGCAGGGTCGCGCCGCCCCCTGGCGGCCCAATGGCAGAATTCAGGCCAGAGGGGCAGGTGGCTGAGGGGTCTGGTTACTCCGGGACAAGTTCCTCCTTCCCAGCATTGCGGGTAGGGGGTGGGGGTGGAGGATGTTGAAGAAACGCCCCCTCGAAGTCTGTCCCATTCTGCCCCTTTCCGAGCTCCCTCAGTTCCTTTCTCCGTTTTTCTTTTCTTCCTCCCCTATCTCTCCTACGCTTCCTGCCCTTCCCCCATCCTCTGTCCTCCCTCTACCACCCCCTCCCTTTCTCTCGTCCTCCGCCCACCCCCTCCTGCCCCCGCGGGGCAGCGCCTCGGTGCGCCCGCTTGGCAGTTAGCCCATTAGATCTCGTACTATTGATCCGCTTCTGAGCCGAAGCTGACATCACCCCTTCCCGGTCTCCCTCGTCCCCATTTCCTGCGCCCCCCCTCGCATCTCCAAGCAGTCCCGGCCTGAGCCTTCCCCCCACTCTCCATGCGGGTCGCGCCGAAGTCTTGCCCTCACGAAGGACAAGAACAAATGTAATTAAAACGACCGGCAAAGGGGGTGCGCCCCTGCCAGCACCGGCGAGCACAGGGGTCCCAGCGGCCCGCTCTATACCCGCCACCTCCCTCCCAACCCTTCCCCGCGCTCCCCACCCCCCGGAGCGGGAGCATTTGGGTTGAGCTTCGCCTGTCCTATAAATCCACATATAATTCTCGCCTTTCCTGTTCAGCTAAGGAAAATAAACGTGTAAGGCTGTTTCTGGGAGCCCAGCTCAGGGACCGCTCTAAATTCTCCTCTTATTGAGTCCGGGCTGGAAATCATTCAGCTCGGCAGCGCGCCCCCGTCCCTAGCCCGCGCCTGCCGCGCACACGCACGCGCGCACACGCGAGGCAGGGACCGGGTATATAAATATCTCCAGCTCTCCCCATAGCCCGGCAGATTTATTCCGCTGCCAAGCCTGCAGAAAATTGACTTGTTCATGGAGGCGGCTATTGACACATCACCGGGGGGAGGGTTAGGGGAGAAAGCAGTGGAGCCGGCGCCCCTCCATTATACGTTAATGTAATCAGCAGTGTGCGAAATGACTGCGCGGAAAATAGCATCACTGACATTTATATTAGAGGATATTGATGGCAGGAGCTGTGACCGCATCACTCTGCCTCCCGTTTCCACGGATTGACACAGGAGCCTCTTGTTGGCTCCATCCACGCTCGCCTCCCCTCCCCCTCTCCCCCTCCCGCCCTCTCTCCACCCACTCTCTGTCTCTCCAGCTCTCCCCCTCTCCTCTCCTCACCCCCACCCTCCCAATTCACTCTTCCACTCATTTTGCAAATAATTCTTGAGCACCTACTGGGTGCCATGTGCAGGCGTCTCTCCACCGTGCCTCTCTCTCTCGGTTTCTCCTTCTCCTTCTCCCCACCTCGCCCTTGCCCTCGTCTTCCCTCCTCCCGCGCGCTGCTTGCCCCCTCCCCCTTATCTTGGCTCGGTGGCTGGACCGCTGCTGTCACAGCAGATAGATAATTGAAAAATGGGCCTCACCTTTGCAGCCAGCAGGATGGTTCAGGCAGTTACTGCCAGGGTTACCTACTCCATCTCAGGCCCAGGTTCCAAAAGAGAGTCTGAGGAAATTGGATTTTACATGGATGTTTTATTCGGGCAGAGGCTTTAGTGTATATAAATACAAGTGAGGAGGCTTTGGCGGCAAGGATGAACAAGGCGAGACAATCCCACCTGGGGTCTGGAGGCTCAGGGGAGGCAGGCAGGCAGGCTTTGTGCTCAGCGCTGGGTCCCAGACCTGAACATCAGTGCACTTCCCCCCTTATCATCTGGGACTAAAGGAGGTTAATGCCTCTGAACAGCTCCTCAAAAACTGCCTTGGAACATTTTTTTTAAAGTGTGTGATTGTTGGGAATTGTTGGTAGGGCTGTATACTGAGAAAAGAAGGGAATATACTGGAGAAGTTTGAGGACTGATTCTTTCAAAAAACATTTATTGAACCCTTAACTTGTGTGGTGCTGTATTTGGGGCAGAGGAGTTAGTCATTGCTGCTGCTTTCAAGGACAGTTTGGAACATCACGACCTGGTGTTTCAGGTTAGGAACAAGGAAGGGGAAAGATGGGGGAATGGATGCTGAGATTGCTTCTCTAGGACGTGATGAGCTGGAAAGCTTGGATGAAGAAGCAGAAGGGAAATTGGTAGGATTAGGGGGGGATGAGGGTCCTACCAACCCTTCAGTCCCTCCCTGTTGGGCCTGGCTATCAGAGTACCTATGGAACATATAGGCAAATGTGGCCACTGAATCTATGGGCAAGTTTACATCTAGGATGTTTGCAAGGAATCCTGGTGAGAGTCTCTGGGGGTTTAGGATGATGGATCATTGAGGACCAAGATGAGGCCCTTCAGAAAGAAACCCCTTTGGAGACTTAAGTTGAAGGCACAAGGGCAAGGGAGGGGCACCAGGAGACCAGGGAGGTGATATGCAGATATGGAAAGGAGGGTGTAGGTGCTTGGAGCCTGGGATAAAGAATCCTCTGGTGTCTGAAATGCCCCAAACCATATAGGAAGACATCCATTTAAGTCATGAGCAGGGACTTTTCTGTGTTCTGTCTGATCTCTAATTAGAGATCTCTAATCTATGTGGCTGATGGCTGCAGCCCAGATAATTTTTGTTTCTCGGAAGGAGAGCTCCTCATGAGTCACCCCATGACTGAAGGACTGGAATTAAGGTGTGTGTAACCAGACAGACTGTTCACTGAAGGGGCAGGGTCTCCTTCTGAGTTCAGAACACAGACAACAGCTGTCTTACTCTGGCCACATCACTGAAAACTGGACCAGTCCTCCCTCAGATTCCACCCCCCCCCCTTGTCCTCTGTCACATTGTTATGCTGTTACATCATCAGCCTGCGGGTGCAGGACAGGTGCTGGATAGATCATAGCTGTCTCCCACATCTTAGGCACTCCCAGATGGCATCTGGGAACTCCAATCCAGCTGTAAGATGGGAGTATTCTGGGGTAACTAGACTCCCTGTCTGACCTCAATCAACATCTTCCCTCTCCCCTAAAGATTGCATTTATCCTAGCAGCCCTGTGGGCAGGGAGACCCCCCAGCTATCTGGGAGTAAGATACTCCCACTCACCTTAATTACCTGTGCCTCCTGATCACCTCCCCTCAGAGAACCACAGGGACTCCAACCCCCAAGTCTGCATCTGGATTTGTCTTCTGTTTCTTGTGTCTCATTTGACACATGGACCCTCAGATTCTGGTCTTATGCCTAGTCTAGGATCCTTAAACAGGTTGATGATGAGACTATGAACTTGTGTGTCTGTGTGTGTGTGTATGCACCTGCACTCACTTGGCACAGGGGACACCATTCATGGAGCCAGATTCAGTTCCACCCTGTCTTCCAAATTAGGAAATTGACATTTGGAAGTAAATTGAAGGAGTGGTCAGAGAAATGACGTCCCACAGTGGGGGTGGATATCTCTTATTCCTCGAGGCCTTATCAACATGGGATTCTGGAAAGTCATTCCTTCAGGATCATCTGCCCAGCAAGCCATCAAAGAAGACCCAGAGAAATGGGGGAGTTGAAGATATTGGAAACAGAACCATATAAGGCTCAACCACTCATTGCATTTCAGAGCCCGTGCATTCCCGCTCCCTATGTAAGAGGACAGCAGGAGGTGGTGCTAACAGCAGAACGGACCTTTGAAGGATAGAAAGCCTGTGTTGGAGGTGGGAGCAAAGAAAGCCATTAGGAGCCAGAATTGGGAAGTCTGGCTGGAGGAGCCAGGCTTCACAGAGGAATATTTTCAGCATTAGCTACAAAGCCAATATTAGTTGTGTGACGATTAGTTGTGTCACCTAGCTTCTCTGGGCTTCGGATTCCTCATCCGTAAAATGAAAAAATTAAGGTCTGTATTGGCTCTTATTTCTGTGATTCTAAACTGGTGGATATGTTTGGAGAGCCCAACTTGGGATGACAGAAGGAACTTCAGGGCTGAAGATCCAGAGCCTTCAGAAGGATAAAGAAAGGTAACTGTGGGTCCAATAGGACTTGAAATTGCTGAGAGGACTCTGGGAGGGGGCCAGGACAAGGTCAGAGCAGGAAAGGACTGCAGCCCTGGGGCAGAGGGAAGGCGGGGATAGATCCAGAAAGCAGTGCCACCTAAATTGTCTCAAGCTCAGGGTCTCTGCTCAGAATCTAGCTCCCACAGCCCTGGAGTAGAAATTCTAGATCCTGGGTAGAAATTCACAGATCCTGGGTAGAAATTCTAAGTGGCCAGAAAACTGTTGATCAACCCAAATGACAGAAAATCTGTGCACTCTGATGTGCTTTGGAAGGGAATGGATGAGATGTGGGGCTCTTGCTTTGTTTTTCCAGAGTTTCTTAGTGAAGTTTCCTAGTTGAGAAGGGTTAGCGTTCCCTGGGCTATTAGCAAGAAGAAAGTTTCAGGGCGCCCCTAGTGGCAGAGCCTGGAGGTTGGCCGTGGCAGCACCTCCTCAAGACATGCTGAAGTTGCTGGGGATAGTGTGAGCAGCTGGAGGGTGATAGTGGGGGAGCACTGTGGGTAATGGAGACACCACCACCCCTCCCAACTTGACTCAGAAGAAGCAGGGCAGGTGACCAAGGAAGCCTTTCTGCACAGAGCTGCCTTAGCGGTAATTTCCAGAGGGAAAAAGACTAGAAGCCAAGAGTACAGGCAGCTAGAAGCCAGAGGGCAAAGGAAGGGGAGGAGAAAGAAGGAAAGATATCCTTTACCATGGATGTGCCTTGGCCCCTGCCCAGGCAAAGAGGGGCAGATTTTGTGTCTTGTCCCAAGCCCCTGCATCTGCCACCTTGTTTACCTCGTGCCTATTTATAGCTGCAGGCTCCAAACCTGGCATGGGACGCTGCAATTTATATGACTATAAACCTCCAAAGGGCACCGAGAGCTGGCAGGGCATGGATAAAGCCACAGGCAAGCCTCCCAAGGTCAAAATGGCCACCCTCCCATCCCGCTGACCTCACACCCTATTACAGGGCAAGAGGTTATCATAAGGCCAGACTCAATTAAGCAAAGAAGCCACAATCACTTGACTCTGTGCTTGCCCAGTATAGGATTTGGAGCAAGTTAGAAAGAATTTTGTTTTGTTTTGTTTTGTGCTTTGGGAGGGGTAGGGAAGCTCAGTGTGGGAGGGTGGATCTCATCACAGGATGACTGAATTTGGAGAGAGTGGGTGAATGCAGCCTTTTGGGGGGAAGAGAAAATGGGGATCTGCAACCCAACTCCCACCTGCTCATCCGCTTCCCAGCAGAAGGAAAGAAGACTTATACCTGGAGCACTCCTGGCCCCTGGCTGCTTTCTGGGGATGCTCCCGCTGAACCTGCCCACCTCTCACTCAGGACAGAGTATGTGGCGGCCCAGTGCCTAGGCCCGCAATCAACATGGGATTCTGTTAGAGTGGCTTACTGCTCAAATCGTTCCCTTAGAAGCAGTCCCTCCTCAGCCTCCAGCTGAGCCTCTCTTTTATGTCCCTCTCCAGTGTCTCTTGCCTTCCAGCCTTCAATGTGTTGTCATCCACTGCTCCCCACAAAGTGCCCCACACTGTGCCTGCTGGCCCTGCTCCCTCTGCTGACTATCTCAGCCTCCCGCTGCGCATTTCCCCCAACCTCTCTCACTTGTCCCTACCTCGTGATTTATCACATGAGAATTAATGCTGAACATATCTCAGAGGGATGTGTGTGTGTGTGTGTGTGTGTGTGTGTGTAAGAATGTACATGTGTGTAAGAATGCGCTGGGTAGATGGATCAGAGTCACAAGTCACAAGCCAAATGAGTGTGACCATGAAGAAAAGGGGAAATCCAGAATGACCCTCTCCTTGACTGTTTTGCTATCTTCTCATCAAGTTCTAGTCTGCTGGACTTCACCCGAGGGCTTGCCGAGGGAATGAACATCTTGGCCATTTCTGGCCCTTTTTTGGGTCCTCCCCTCCCCACCATCATCTTCAGTTTCAGGCCCTTCAGGACTGGAAGAAAACTGGTGGGCAGAGTTGGGAATCAGGGTTGGCGAGTTGGGATCAATCTTCTAGCGGAGGGAGGGACACTGGAGGACACTGAACTATTATTAGCCAACATGGACTCCACTTGGGTTTGACTTTGGTCTTGGCCTCAGAGAGGTATTAGGCTCTGGTTAAAAGTATACTCCAGGGAAAAGAGGAGGTCTCAGGCAGATGGGCTGATTCTCAGACTCCCTCCTCCCTCCCCCTTTCTCAGTCCAGCCTATCCTTGGGGTTGGAAATGCAAATGCATGAGCCAAAGCAAAGTCCTTTCCTTCTCAGAGGAGGAGAGGCAGGGAATACAGAAGATTGCTGATGGCGCCGAGTCCCTTTCACTCACCTAGTCCAAATTTTATCTAGTTGGGGTTGGGAGTGGGGGATCTGGGAGCTGTAGGTCAAGTGCATGGGAACCTGGGAGAAATCAGAGACCTGGGCAGGGCTGGGGTACAGTAAAGAGAAGCAGAGAAGCGAGGAGTGACTGCACAGGGCAGGGAGAAGGCCCGAGCTCACCCTCTTGCCCTCCCCCAGAGGGAGGCAGCAGAGGACCATGGGAATTGCCCCATCAGGCAATTAGCAGTTCAGTTCCCTTTGTGTCCACCGTCCACCATGGAGCCTAGAGGAGGGACTTAACTGGTTTGAAAGATTTTTGCTCCCAGCCTCTGCTCCTCTACTGAAGAGAGACCTTGGGGAAGTCAGTCTCGTCTTGATCTGGCCCCCACAAGCCCCTCTCTTCATTCCTCAGTAGGGGCTCCTCTTCTTCATGTCTAGAGCTTGAAAAAACATATTTTTGTCCACTCTCCCCATCTCCTTACATTCCTCACCTCAACCTCTGCAACTCCCTACCCCCATATTCCCTGAGTCACCACTCTGAAGATGCCGGGTCTATCTGAGGCTCTGTGCCTGCTGGGTCATGACCATGACAATTAGACTTTGTTTGCATCTGATCCCCAATCTTCCTAAGGGAGTTTTGAATGAGAGTCAGGTCCACATACTCCTGATGTGTTCTTCCACTGACCCCCATTTAGGCATGGACCTGGGGATGTACAGAAAGACAGTCTCCATGCTATGGATCAGGCTAGTGCAGGGACTGCAGCTAGGTGAAGGGGGCCTAAGGTGTGGCCTTGAGTGAGATAAAAAATCAATGTCTCTAGCCTGCAAACATTCTTCTCTCTACTAGCATGGCACCTCTGTGGTCCCTCAGCCTGGTTAGAAGTGCATGTGTGGTGGGGGTCAGGGGAGCAGAGACAGGAGGGGAGGGTGGGTAGTAGAGAGGAGGGGATAGTTAAGGACACTAAAATCTCGGTTTCTGGCCTGACCTGTGGTGGCGCAGTGGATAAAGCGTCGACCTGGAAATGCTGAGGTGGCTGGTTTGAAACCCTGGGCTTGCCTGGTCAAGGCACATATGGGAGTTGATGCTTCCAGCTCCTCCCCCCCTTCTCTCTCTCTGTCTCTCTTCTCTCTCTCTCTCTCTGTCTATCTCTCTCTCCTCTCTAAAATGAATAAATAAAAAATTAAAAAAAAAAAAAGATCTCGGTTTCTGGCAGCTCAAAGTTGGGAAACTAGAAGGAACTCAGAGGCTTCAGTATTAGACCCTGGGGCAGAGAGACTATCTCCTAAGGGACCACCCGAGTATGGGTGGAAGGAGCTAGGGACAGAATGGCCTTGGTTGAAGGATAATCTTATAGCAAAGGAAGGTAAGAGTCACCAGGTTTTTGAGAAGAAAGAGACCAAGGAGTTCCTTTGGAAACCTTTACCAGAGTGTGAGTGGTGGGGAACTGAAGATCTGAACCCTAGGAAGCAGAGCTGAGATCTCAACAGAAAGGTGTCTACATGTTAGTAACCTAGAGGTTATTACTGGTTTATAACCTCAGAGAGGCAGGGTAGGGGAGCAATTGGATGGCACTTGTTTCTTACCCAGTTTCCTGTTGTTGGTTCTAAGAAACCTGGAGCTCAGAGCCTCTAAGATGTAGGCAACAAGCACCTTACAGACCATTTAGTCTAGCACCCATTTTGCAGGTAGGAAAAGGGAGGCTCAGGGGAAGAAATGAAGCCCTAGGTCCCAGACTACTGCCATCTTGAGTCCTGCTTGGCTACCCCCCAGCCAAGTTCTCAGGCTTCATCCTATGAAACTCCAGGCAGATCTGCCTGCCCCGTAGATTTGTTCCCAGATTAAATGCCTCCCTCCCCGCCCTCCTTGCTGCTCTATGTTCTGACCCTTATAGATCAGCCCGATAGAAGATGCCTGACTGGAAAACTTCCAGTCCCTTTCCTATTCCAGATTGAGGCTTCCTAAGGGCTCCCTTTGCAACTTGAGATGTCACTGTCTTTCTGTTAAAATGCCTTTTTCCCACTCTACCTCTGCCTTTTCCTCTTTCTCTATTCTCTAATCCTCCCCCATCCCCCACCAGTCCCTCCTCTAGATAGAGCCTCTGAACTGCTGAGATGAATCTCTGAAGCTCATGGTTCTGGCCTGTGTTCCTGGTAATTGAGTTGTGCTCTTGGTCAGGAAGGGGGAGGGGGGCAGTGGACAGCTGCGGTGGTCTTCCTCCCACTGGTTTACCCTCCCACCCCGCTGTGATCCAGCAGAGAGGGTGAAGAGGAGAGAGGTGGGGATGCTTCCTCTTCCCCAGCCTGCCTTCTCTAGCTCTCTATCTCCCCCTCTCCCCCTCCCAGCTTCATCTCCGGCACAAATCACATAGTGACAGCCCCATCCAACCTTTGGGGAAGGGTTTGTAAATGTGTCTTCCTTAGCTCTGATCTCCAAATTGTTCCTTTTATTGCATTTGTCACGGTGAAGATTAAAGTCCCTGGGTGGCCTGCACCACAAATCACTGAGTCTGTTCAGGGAGAGGCTGCAGGTTAGGAACCTACGGAGGGGTCTAGGCCCTGTTACAGGGTGTGTCTGTGTACGCAGACAAGCACACACTCCCATCTGTGGTGTGGGCTTAGACCCAGAAACAGGACAATGTGCCCCCCGTGGCATGATTCTGAGCCGTTGGCCCTCTCTATAGCACAGTTTGTGACCTCTTCCTCCAGGCTATCTTCCAGGATCACCCTGCCCATTCCATAGTGGGCATCACTGCCTACATGGATCTCTCTTGTCTCTTCCATTAAGCAGGAGGGAGACCCGTGTTTACATCACAGATATTTCAAGATATGCCACTGGATCTCTGGCCACATCAATTTCTAGATCTCATCCTGGGAGTACTCTGAATGGGTCAAGGGCAGCTTGGGCCCAAAGCCCTCAAGGGACTCATGTCCAGGCCCCAGACCATGACTTTCTCTTCTCATCCTGGGTGCAGAGGGGGCACAGCTGAGACAAGAGATACAGCTGAGGGACCAAGAGGACAAAAGCTCCCTTGTATACAAGCATTGAAAAGCAGTCCCTTTCCTTCCCCCTTATGAGGTGGGCTTCCTGCCTGTCTCTCATGCACATTCATAACATTCAAATTTATGCCGTAATCTCCGCCACTCCATATGTATGAGCCTTTGATGGGTGTTTGGGTTTATGGGATGCACCCAGCCCTCCGTTTCCTCACCCACCCACTGCCTCCAACCACTGCAAAGACGCTCGTACATAATTGACATCGGCAGATTCTTTCATTATACAAGATTTAGCATCTGCTCGGGGATCGCTTGCTCCTCACTCACTATAGATGACTTTTCCCCGTGTTTCCTATTATCAATTCAAATTAGCCCCATTTCCCCACCCGACCAGTGCAGCCTTTACACTTGACAGTGAGGAAACAGAAAGGCTGTAATGGACTCCTCAATTATTTAGGACCAGTTAGGCCAGGACCCAGAAGGCCTCAACAATGGGGTAGGCTGAGGTGAGATCAGGGTAGAGGGGAGGACAGGGTCACCACTACTTGGTCTGTTTGGCCTTCTTACAGCCCTGTACTCTCACTCTCTACCCTGGGGAGCCTTCTCTTTCCCATCTGGGTCTCTCAGGGGCAGGACAGTCCTTTCCTGCCATTAACCTCAGCAGCAGCTCCTTCCCCTCGCCCATCCTCTCATCTCCCCCATCCTGTATTTCCTCCACAAGTACCTAATTGGCTACCAGCAGACACCAAAGAAGATGTCATTATCACCAGCCAGGCTGGTCTCCTCCCCTTAAGATATCTCTGTTTTATTTTTTTAAGATTTTATTTATTCATTTGAGAGAGGAGAGAGAGAGAGAGAGAGAGAGAGAAAGAGAGAGAGAAAGGAGACACAAGGGGGGGGGGAGGAGCAGGAAGCATCAACTCCCTTATGTGCCTTGACTGGGTAAGCCCAGGGTTTTGAACCAACGACCTCAGCTTTCCAGGCTGACACTTTATCTACTGCGCCACCACAGGTCAGATGATGTCTCTCTGTTTTAAAGTGCGCCACTGTGAAGATTTGAGATGGTGGGCTAGGATTTCAGAGATAGTAGCAGAGAGACAGATAGACATCAGTGAAAGAGACTCAAGCTACAGAGCCCTAGAAAGAAAGAAACACAGACCTAGGAGGAAGAGACACACAAGAGACTGGGGAGCTGGGAGAGATACTGCTCAGTTTCGGGAAAAGTCACAGGAAAGCAGAGCGACTGGGCGAGGCCCTTTCTCAGACCACAGTGGCTGTATAGAGCTGTAATTAGGTCAGTGCTGCCCACCCACTGGTCTGACTAGTCCAGGCTCAGCCTCCTGTAATAGCTCTTGGGCCCAGTGGCTATTCAGGAATCACAGGCTCTCCTGAGCCCACTAAACAGAGCAGAAGCTCCTAGTCAGCAGGGCAGGCCTAGGCCCTGATTCCAGTCAACCCTTGGCCATCTCAAACAGGACCCTGCACCCCTCCCCCCCACCCTTCCCCACTTCTCTCTAGCCCCCAGCCCCTCCCCTTCCCCAGCCCAGATCAGTTTCCAAGGGCAGTAATGGGGGAGGTAGCAAGCAGGGGTCTGAGAGGCACTGGGATTAGAGGTGTCTTTCCCATGCTCAGCTTCTCCAGAATCAAAGAATTCCTCTGCCTGATTGGATTTACCCTAAGTCACAGGCGTGTGGGACCTTCTTTCCCTCAGCAACAGCTGGAAACAGCCCTAAATATGATTAATTAACGCTGTAAAAAGCCCCAGACACAATTAAGATTTATGTGAGTGAGTGTGTGTGTGTGTGTGTGTGTGTGTTGGGGGGGATAGTGTTCAGGAGTAGGGGAGGTAGGTGGATTGCCAGCCACCTCCAGGGCCCTCCAGGGGAGTGGAGTGACATTTCCTCAGAGACATTCCTTTCCACAGTCATCCCAGGCAGGGATCATTTTATTCCATCTCCAGCTTTTGAGCAGATTGGCTCCTTCCTCTGTCCCATGAGCACTGGGTGACTTTTTGTTCTCTCTTCCCTGATTGGGGCAGGGACATTCTGGGGAAGGTACCTCATCTCTTTTCCCTCTACTGTTCTCTGCCAAACCTCAGACCCCCTTGTGGATCAACCTAGGGGTTGGGGACATGGCACAATCCCCTGACAGGGCTGAACAGACACAAGCCCAAAGGGACATAAAATAGCAACTTCAGAGGAATCTGAATAAATAAGCCATCAGCCAAGCTTCCTGCCCTTGAAGATGTCTCACTTTCATCCTCAAAGACTCCTGTCTCCAATAGAGGACAGAATTCATCTCCTTGGATTCTCTCCTGTACCTCTAAGATGACAAACCCTTATTCCAGTGGTAGTCAACCTGGTCCCTACCATCCACTAGTGGGTGTTCCAGCTTTCATGGTGGACGGTAGTGGAGCAACCAAAATATAAATAAAAAGATAGATTTAACTATAGTAAGTTGTTTTATAAAGATTTATTCAGGCCCTGGCCGGTTGGCTCAGTGGTAGAGCGTCGGCCTGGCATGCAGGAGTCCCGGGTTTGATTCCCGGCCAGGGCACACAGGAGAAGCGCCGATCTGCTTCTCCACCCCTCCCTCCTTCCTCTCTGTCTCTCTCTTCCCCTCCCGCAGCCAAGGCTCCATTGGAGCAAAAAGATGGCCTGGGTGCTGGGGATGGCTCCTTGGCCTCTGCCCCGGGCGCTAGAGTGGCTCTGGTCACGACAGAGCGATGCCCGGATGGCAGAGCATCGCCCCCTGGTGGGCATGCTAAGTGGATCCTGGTTGGGCACATGCGGGAGTCTGTCTGACTGCCTCCCCGTTTCTAGCTTCAGAAAAATAAAAAAAATAAAATAAAATAAAAATATTTATTCTGCCAAACTTAGCGAAATCCGACATAAAGTACTTGGTAAGTAATTATTATTATATGCTTTAACTTGCTGTAACTCTGCTTTATAAATTTTATAAAGTAAAGTTACTTCCCTACTTTATAAATCACCATTACTGTGGAACCAGTGGGCGGTTAGAAAATTTTACTACTAACAGAGATACAAAAGTGGGTGGTAGGTATAAAAAGGTTGACTACCCCTGCCTTATTCTATGAGCCCTCTCTTGCCTCTTGTATGATTTGAGTAATCATTATCTAAGCTGTGGACATCACAGCTTTGATAAGATGCTGATGATGATTGATATTACTTATAATGATGGAAAGGAAAGGGTACAGGGGCATAGACAATTCCAAATAGTAAATCATCTGAAAATTGGTTCTCAGGGATATTTGAAAAAATACTGGATTTTAATTTATTTTATATATTGCGACTGATTCATCTACTTCTGTTTTGCTGAAATGACTGAGTGCAGGAAGAGGCTGCCTAAATTCTAGCCCTGATGGCCAGGGGGGAATGAACCAGAAGGAGCATGGAAAAGCTGCATCCCTTCCTGGGATCCTTCTAGGGTCAGTGGCCTGAGTGCTTGGAAATTAACTCTGTTTTATGACCTGGTCCCCAGGAAAGGGACCCCAAAACGGGATGCCTGGGTGATCATTGGGAGAGGGTCATCACACATCCTGATGGAGTTCATAACAAACATAACCTTAAAATACTGACATTGGAGTTCAACTTCCTGATATCAAGGCCAAGAATTGTGTGGACACTCCTGTCAGTCCCCTGCCCCAATATAGGCCTGTGAGGATTAAAAAAAAAAAGGAGGTCCTGGCCGGTTGGCTCAGTGGTAGAGCATCGGCCTGGCGTGCGGAAGTCCCGGGTTCGATTCCCGGCCAGGGCACACAGGAGAAGAGCCCATTTGCTTCTCCACCCGCCCCCTCCTTCCTCTCTGTCTCTCTCTTCCCCTCCCGCAGCCGAGGCTCCATTGGAGCAAAGATGGCCTGGGCGCTGGGGATGGTTCCTTGGCCTCTGCCCCAGGCGCTAGAGTGGCTCTGGTCGCGGCAGAGCGACGCCCCCTGGTGGGCGTGCCGGGTGGATCCCAGTTGGGCACATGCAGGAGTCTGTCTGACTGTCTCTCCCGGTTTCTAGCTTCAGAAAAATACAAAAAAAAAAAAAAAAAGGAGGAGAAGCATTCCAGCAGCCCCAGAGGCATATGTGATGGCTCTACCATATGGGTCAACTGTACAGAGCACTCTCTCCCCACCCCATTTCCATTTATACCCTTTGGGCTTTACAGAATGCCACCACCAGGCAGAGGGGAGAATGTGAGCAGCAGACCTGGGTCTCACTGGGCGAATAAGAAGGAGGAGGCAGAGAGGTGGTAGGCTGGCAAGAGGTAGACAGGAAGGCAAGCTGTGGATGGGCAGCTCTGCTATATCCTTATGCTTTTTTACAGATGCTCTGATTATTTGGGGTCTGATATTAGTATATACATAGATGGCCCTGTGTATCTTTATGGGTCAGTGTGTCTGCACATGTTGTACTTCTACTATGTGTCAATACTTTGTGACCCTATGGCTAAAGATAGGTGTGTCACCAGAAAGATCAATAAACTAGGGAGTTACTCAATACACCAAAACCAGGCCCACCTGGATCTTTGGTTTGCTGAGCACAGTGTTTAAAACAAACATGATATTGAAGGCTTAGGGAGACATGGCTTTTGAGGTGCAGCCACAGATTCTACCATTCCCTTTGCATCTCACTGGTTGCTTCACATTTATATAATCTGTCTGGCACTGAAGTCTTGATTCTGTACTTCTGAAGTTAAGGAGATATGCTCCTATTTGCCCATAAATTGGTCCCTGAATAATTAGCCTCCTTCAGAGACAAAGGCTGGGGTCCAATCACCAGATTCTCTGGAACTAAGGAGTACTGGGAGCCACTTTTTTTTTTTCAGAGTCAATTAGGATCACCTGTCGTGAGGGAAAGAAACGAGTCCTTTATGAGATTGAGAGGCTGAAGATCATACAGGTGAGACCAGAAGCCCAGCTGCCTCCATGGAACTCAGGACTCTTTGCACACTGCCTCTTCCCTTTACCTAGTCAGTTTTTTTTTAAGTTTTTTTTTAATTTATTCATTTTAGAGAGGAGAGAGAGAGAAAGGGACAGAGAAAGACAGAGAGGGAGAGAGAGAGGAGAGAGAGACAGAGAAGGTGGGGAGGAGCTGGAAGCATCAACTCCCATATGTGCCTTGACCAGGCAAGCCCAGGGTTTCAAACCGGCGACCTCAGCATTTCCAGGTCGACGCTTTATCCACTGCGCCACCACAGGTCAGGCTCCTAGTCAGTTTTGAACTGAGGCTGAGTTATGGGAGACAGAGAACAAACACAGAGACTCTGAAGGATTCACAAACTTCTAGTTGTGATGTCCTGGACATGGGCCTGTGCCAGAGGATGGACTGGAGTTTGGCCCAAAGCCCTGGTGGCATGGCTGTTAGACTGGTTGCTAACAGCCCATTCGATGGCCTCACGGGCTGGGCCCCCATTCCTGGCCAGCATGATATCAACCAACTTCTATCTTACTGAGAGAAAGTACGCCTTGGGGGCCTGAAGGAAGGAAGACTATTTTGTTCTGGAAGCATATAAGAGGTAGCTGAGAATGTATGGGGCTTGATTTGGGGTTGAGGGTCGAGCTTGCTCTTAGTTCCTGTTTCACCCTTGCAATCAGAATTCTCAGTGGACCTTGGAGTTCAACAAGTAGTTTGGGTTTGGTTTGGTTTTTGTTGTTATTGTTATTGTTGTTGTTGTTGTTACTGTAAGTATATCCCAAATGTTGCATAGGATATATTAATGATGCTAAAAGTACTTTGAAGTTGATCTGAAATTCAAGTTGAACTGAGCAACCTACATTTTATCTGGCAACTTTACTGTGAGGCCCAGCCCTTCCGCATTTCCCCAGAAAGCCCTGAGAGAAATAGGCCTCCAGTAAAAGGTGGTCTGAGTTCACCAGACTGACTGCTCAGGCTGCAATGACTTAAGAGAGTCAGCCCTTTTCTCTTTCCCACATTGTGGCTGACACCTCCAAGATGGGACAGGGCTTGGAGTCAGGGCTGGCTGATCTGTCTGCCCCACCTCCAGCTCTGTCCTGAGGGTCAGAGATCACACCTATCACCATCAGTAGGGATGGGCCCTGTTTCCTCCTAGCACTGGGCTGCTCAGTAGGCAGCAGGCAGTGGCAGACCATAGGTGGGGCCCCAGCACACCACAGATCTCTGAAAAAGAAATAAAGCACAGAAATCAAGAAATCAAAACAGCATCATTCTGGGAAAATTCAAACTTCCTGATATTTATTGTACAGCTTAGTACTGAATTATACAATGAGGATGGGCGCCGATCAACTATATAAACTATTCAAAATTTCTGACTTCTGTGTGTCTAGTCCAGTCCTCCATTCAGGGCGGGCCTAACTCTGGGCTGGCCTGGGAGGGGGAGATTGTGGGAGCAGCTACTTCTTACCCATGAGTCCCCAGGCTCTCTCGCTGGGCTTTCTCCTCACCACCCTCAGGCCTCGACTGGGTCCAGACCTCGGTCCTCTGAGGAACTCTTACCCTGGTTGGCGGTCCCCTCCCCACACGCTCAGTTCCCCCGCAGGCTCCATCGCCCGCTCCAGCGCTGCTCAGGCATCAAGCTCACTCTGCTCAGGCTCCAGTTCCCACTCCTGCTTGGCTTGCTCAGCTGGCTCAGGGCGTCTCCCTATTGAAGAATTTTGTTGCATAAAGCAGCCGCCACCATCTTGAACTGGCAGTGAACTTTGCTTTCTACATATAAATACAGATAGCAATCACATCCCAATCAGCACTGAGGCTTCAGGGCATCATCTCAGCAACTCTAACTTTCCCATTACGATAATGTGATTTTCACTCAGTCTATAATATCACCAGCCATGAATAAAGCAACTGGCTCTTTCTGTCTCTCTCCTCCCTCCTCCTTTCTCTGCCTCTCTCCCACCCTCCTCAGTCTCCTTTATTTTCCTCCCTTGCTCCCGCCTCTCTGTCTCCTTCTACAACCCCTCTTGGTGTCTGTGTCCATCTGTATCTCTGCATCTCTGAGCATCTTGCCTTCCCCTCTCGGCCTCTCCTCCCTCATTCTCTGACACTCACCTTGCCTAAAAACTAATGACAGGGATTTGCAGTGCCTTGAGGGCTCAGCAAATTCTGCTCCCCAGCTCTGCCATCATCGCCTTTGCCTGAAGGTGAGAAACTGAGGGTTTGGAAGTGGTGGAGTCAGCCTGCAAGGCTTTGGAGAGGGTGAGGAGATGGGAAGGGGAGGCTAGGAATGGGCTCCTTCCCTCCTCTCTTTCTCTTTCCTTAGGTGCCAGCATGGCTCTCTGTAAGGATTCCCATCAGGAATGACAAAGCTGGAGACTCGGAAACCAAAGGATCCAGCACGGAGAGCTGAAAACTGCCTGCTTGGGTGAGGGTCCTGGAGGCTCTGGTTTTCTAGAAGTTGGGGCTTCCAAACCCAACCAGACTCCATATGCCATACCATTGTGAGTAGATATAGCTGGTGAGAGGGTGCTCAGAAGAGGCCTGGGGGGAAAGTGGAACTAGCTCAACCTTCTAGGGTCACTTCTGGGAGCCCTGGGCCCTGAACTTGGCAGAGCGGTCCAGGCTGGAACTGCCTTTCCCCTCGCCTTCGAGGACATTCTCCAGGATGGTAGCGGTGCTGATGGGGGGATTGTCTGTGCCTCTGGTCATTCATCTATCTTCCCCACCACACACCCATACACACACTGGGTTTGCATCCCAGTTCTCTCACCTACTAGCTTTGGGACTATGGACAATGGTCTTAACCTCACTAAACCTCAGTGTCCTTGTCTATAAAAGAATAATAGTACCTATCTAGTGAATAAAATAATGTATATAACCTGCTTAAAAGTACTTGACACATTGTTAAATGTTAGCTATTATTATTACTATCAGCAAATAGTGAATGATCACTTGCTATGTGTGTTATGTAGTATACCTTGAATAAAGCATACTTTATTCAGGTGGCTAAGAGCCTGGGGTTTTAGAGTCAGACTGTCTGAATTTGAATCCTAGCTTAGCTACTTACCAGCTTTGTTACCTTGGAAAAGTCACATAGCCTGGCTAAGATTCAGTTTCCTCATCTGAATCAGGAATAATAATAGTCTCTATTTCATAAGGTTGTTGTGATGGTTACTCAGGCTAATCTAGTGCTTGGCACAGTGCTGACATATGGCAAGAGTTCTAAGAATATTAGCAAGTAAGGATCAGGCATAATGGATCCAGCCATGAATGAGGCAAATACTTCCCTGGGTGTCTCAGAGACCATATTTTGTCTGTGGGCCCCTGACTTTTTCTGTTGCTCAAGATCATTGATGGACTTGACCTTTCACTTCAGTGGAGGATGAGGGCTTGCCTTAATTTCCCTGGCTGTAAAAATTGTATCTTTTTAGCTGCCCACCTGCCTGGGGTGGGACTAGGATTCCTGCCTAGCCCCTTCTCTCAGCATGGGTGAGGAGAAAAGTTGCTCCCTTAGGCAGGGGTGATAAATTAGAATCAGACTTCTGCACTTCTGCCCATTTGTATATTTCTAAGTGTTTATGCATCTTGTTTGCTTGTTTGCTTTTAGTTTTACTTGGTTTCTCTCTGTAGGTTCCCTTGGATGCATTCCAGAAGTGAAAGAAGTCTCGACTCTTACCTGGGTTGGGCCACAAAGGAGCACCGGGTGTTATGGTGGTCAGCGGTCCTAGTTCTGGGGCCCAGAGAAGCAGACCCATGGGAGGAGCCAAGGGGCAGTGACTGGCCAGTGGCTGATTTGAGTCTCTTCACTTATACCTAGCCTCTCTGCTTGGCTTCAAGAGGAAGGAAGCTACCCTCCAAAATCCAGAGCTAAGCTAAAGCATTCTTAACCAAGTACTTAGCCAAGGGAACCCAACAGGGCTTGCAGTCTGATCTCCTCTCTACCCACTCCACTCCTCAGAGACAAAAAAGACATGGCTCATGGCTCATGACTTCCTGGTGATCACAGTGTAGTGGGGGAGACAGGCATGAGAATAAAGAAGTAAAATGCAGAGCGAGAGACTACATTAATAAACGAAACTACAGGGTGCAGTAGGGAACCAAAGAGAGTAGACAGGTAGCACTTCCTAGAGGAGCCAGTTCTTCCGCTAATTTGTAAATGTGGGCAGAATGGGAGGGGGCATTTAAAGCAGGGAGAATAACATATGCAAAAGTGTTGAAGGTCAAACAACCGGGCACATTTAAAGAACTGAAGTACAGAGGGTGTGTTAGGGAGGTCATTTTGGGAGAGGCCAGCAGAAGAGGACAGATAGTAAAAGGCCATGTGAAGTTGTGAGTTGAGCCTTTATCCTAAAGGGCTTTAGCAGTGGAATGATTTATATTTCAGAAAAATAGCTCTGAGGTTAATGAAAAGGATGGGAGAAGGGTGCAGCAAAAAAAAGCTAAAGGCTGGGTGCTTGTGAGGAAGCTCTTACAACTGTACAGACAAGAGAAAAACAGGACCTGAGTGTGACTGGTGGTAGGAATACTGAGGAGTGAGACTGGAGTGGGCCTAACAAGGGAATTGGTAGGATTTTGTACCTGACCGGATGTGGGGCGTGATGAGGGAAAGGATTCCTGGGTGAACACCAGGTTCTTGCCTCGGGTGAATGGTTGTAAGTAACAGAGATGGGAAATAGAAGAGGTGGAATAAGTTTGGGGAGAGAGAAGATATTGAGCTCTGATTAGGACATGTACTTGGTAAGGGGGTGGTTCTCGACTACAGCTTCATAAAACCATCCAGGAAGTTAAGAAACTATTAAGAACAACTTAATCTCCATAGATTTGGAAATTAAGATGTCCAGTAAAGAGCTGATAATATATGTGTGGCATTTAAGAGAGGTCTTGTCAGGGTATATGGATTTGAGAATCACCAGCATATGGATGATGCATTTGAGGTGATGCAGGGGAAAGAGAGGCAATGGGAAGGTGGTCAATTACTTGGGAAAGACAGGTAAGGAGAGAAGAAGGCCAAGAGTAGAGTCTTAGGGAGTATCACCAACTAGAGGAGTACTTTTCTGATCCGTAGTCAGATACGTTATCCATTGCGCCACTGGCCCACATGTAGAGGAGTACTTTTCAATCTTAGCAGAATATTTGTGTGTTTTTTGTTTGTTTGTTTGTTTTTGTATTTTTCTGAAGCTGGAAACGGGGTGGCAGTCAGACAGACTCCCGCATGCCCCGACCGGGATCCACCCGGCACGCCCACCAGGGGGCGATGCTCTGCCCATCCAGGGCGTTGCTCTGTTGCGACCAGAGCCACTTTAGCACCTGGGGCAGAGGCCAAGGAGCCATCCCCAGCGCCTGGGCCATCTTTTGCTCCAATGGAGCCTTGGCTGCGGGAGGGGAAGAGAGAGACAGAGAGGAAGGAGAGGGGGAGGGGTGGAGAAGCAGATGGGCACCTCTCCTGTGTGCCCCGGCCGGGAATCGAACCCGGGACTTCTGCATGCCAGGCTGACGCTCTATCACTGAGCCATCCGGCCAGGGCCAGCAGAATATTTTAATCAGCCAGTAAACTTGAAAAACACTAGTGTCTGAGCTCCGCCCCAAGTCAACTAAATATGAATCTCTAGGAATGGGCTGCAAAAGTTCCTTGTGTGATTCTAATAATGGAATTGTGGCTGAGAACCTCTGACTCAGAGGAAGGCAGAGGAATGGAGCTAGCAAAGGAGACTGAGAAGGAATGTTCAGGAAAATACAAAGAGTTTCCAGAAGGGAAAATTCCAAAGCATCAAATGATGCAGAATAATAATGGTTAATGCCAACCCAGGACTTGTGTGTCAGGATCATGAACTTCCAGGGACCCTGTGAGGAAGGGACTATTATTATCATCACCATTTAAAATATAAGAAAACTGAGGCACAGGGATGTTAAGTACTTGCCCAAAGTTACACAGCTAGCAAGCAGAAACTAGGATTCAAGCCCTAGCAGGCCATTGCCAAGTGTGTGCTCCTAAAGGCTGCCTCTCCCGCAGAGGGCTGAGTCAGATGAGCACTGTCCATGGCTTTTGCAGTTAGCTGATCAGTATAACTTTCAAAGGTGGCAGCTCTCCTATTCTTCTTTCCCTTGTTTCTGTCTCTTCCCCTTTTCCCTTTACTCTAGGTCACTAATGCTGCGTGCTGCACCTTACCTCCTGGCCTTCTCCTGGCTGACAGGGCTAGCTGGGGCTGGTTCTCCTCCCTCTCTCTTGGTGAGACAACACAGTTTTGCCCTGAAATGGTGGTCACAACTGTGGGGCACCTGGCCAAGTAGACTTTTTATTTACCAGGCTGAGTTGATGATCCTTTTAAGCCTCCACAGTTGGGGAGGAAGTAGGGAGTTGAGTTGATGCAGGGGAAAGAGAGTAGATGCAGAGATAGACCTTGAAGATAGAGACTGGAATTCACATTCACATGGAGGGGACGTGAGTATAATCAGACACCTGGGACACTCCATGCATAACTTTTCCCTGACATCGCCAAGCCCTGGAGAGAGCAGTGGTTCTCAACAAGCCTGCATGTTAGAATTACTGAGTGGGGGTGGGGAGACTTCAATAAACACTGACACCTACAAAACAATTGGATCAGAATCTCTGGGGGAGGGGCCCAGGCACTGATGGGTTTTGAAAGCTCCCCGGGACCAGGTGATTCTAATGTGTAGCCAGAATTGAGAACCACAAACTCAGAGAAAAGAGTTCTGGATAAGAAAGTATAAAAGACCGACCCTGCTGCTAATGAGCTTTGTCACTTTCTAGCTGGGTGGTCTCAGGCAACCCACTGGCACTCTGAGCCTCAGTTTTATTTTCTTTCTTTCTTTCTTTTTTTTTTTAAGATTTTATATATTGATTTTAGAAAGAGGAGAGAGAAAGAGAGAAAGGGGGAAGGAGAGGAGCAGGAAGCATCAACTCATAGTTGCTTCTCATATTTGCCTTGACCGGGCAAGCCTGGGGTTTTGAATAGGTGACCCCAGCATTCTAGGTCAATGCTTTATCCACTGCACCACCACAGGTCAGGTAAGCCTCAGTTTTCTTATATCTGTAAAATGGAGGTAGTAATCTTGACTCTGCCTACTTTGTGTAAGTTATTATGATGCTTAGGTAGATCGTTGGATGTGATGTATTTTGTTAATTATTTAGGGAAATTATATAAAAGTGAGGTGGAATTAACCAATACAGACACTAAAGTACAAATAAGCACATGTATTCACTTGGCACTCGAATGAGTATACACATACACACACACACACACAGCTGCTGGTTAGGTTCTGAAAGTGCAGCTCTGGTGTTCTAGACATGTTCTTTTATGTGTTTAGCCTTCAGAATATGCCATTAAAATATGGAGAGATGATCTGCTGTGTGTGTGTGTGTGTGTGTGTGTGTTTAAATGATTGCTAAAGTGCGACATCATTTGATTCTGCCTGTCAGCCTATCAGAAACGTCATCTATAACCTTCACTGTTTGCAGTTTAATCTCCCCTGCCTCCCCGCAGGCTCTGTTCTGACATTTTAAACCCCATAAATGACAGTAGTGCTCTAAGCCATTTTGAAAAAAACCAAGCATTTGGAAAAACACACATAGAGACATACCCCTAAAATTCCCCTTCCTCTGAACACATGTTCACTCATGCTCATAAGTGCAATCACACACATGTTCACACCCCTATACTGGCCTATTTTGGAGAAACCACAGATACTGGCCAACATAAGAGCACATAAGTGGCAGCACGACACAGACGCATGAAAGCACAGCCCTGTATCTGATGCCCATGCACGCGCCCCAGCACACACAGGGCAGACAGACACACCTTTCTGCTCCGATCCTCAAGTCTGATCCATGCCTCTGCTCATTGGCCTTGAAAGAGAATGGAAGGATCCTGGGTCCTTGGAGGACTAGTGCTGGAAGCAATAGGTTAACATGGGTGGCTGAGGGGTGCCAAATCTTGGAGTTTAGAGTCAGGATAGGATGTACATTAACAGGCTCTTAGAGAGGTCATGGGCAGAAGGGGATAACAAGCAAATTGCACACCACCCTACCAGCAACCAGACAGCTCAACGCATTTGAGGAAGTAAAATAAAATAATAAAATAAAAACCCAGAGATACTTATTAAAAGGATGAGCATGGCCTGACCAGGCGGTGGCGCAGTGGATAGAACGTTGGACTGGGATGTAGAGGACCCAGGTTCGAGACCCTGAGGTCGCCAGCTTGAGCGCGGGCTCAACTGGTTTGAGCAAAGCTCACCAGCTTGAGCCCAAGGTCGCTGGCTCAGCAAGGGATTACTCCGTCTGTTGAAGGCCCATGGACAAGGCACATATGAGAAAGCAATCGATGAACAACTAAGGTGTCGCAACGAAAAACTGATGATTGCTGCTTCTCATCCCTCTCCGTTCCTGTCTGTCTGTCCCTATCTATCCCTCTCTCTGACTCTCTCTCTGTCTCTGTAAAAAAGGAAAAAAAAGGATGAGCATGTGAGTGTAGAAAGACATGGTATAAGATGTTGACAATGAGCCCCCAAAAGGCAGGGACCTATCACCTCCTGGTTTTATCCCTAGGGCCTTGCACAGGGTCTACAGCATGTCAGAGACTCGTATATATTGTACATGTTGAATGAATGACTGAAAGAATAATTTAAACTCTAGAATGAGTAAGTGGTAAGGGGACTGTGTATGTGTGTTTGTGAGCATGCACGTGTGCTTGCATGTGGGGGAACACGTATGTGATAGAGAAGGATGAGAGATTGGCTACTTAAAGACAGTTTCTTAGAAGAGATGACCCAATCTGGGACTGGAAGAGAGGGACCCATATCACATTTGATATCCATTTGTTCCATAGTAAATGGCTGATTTTTTTCTGCTTTGGACTACCTCTGATTTGCAGCAAGATCTCCCCAGATAAAGTGGGAAGTAATAGCAAATGTGAATTAGGATTACCTTTGTGCAGTCCTGGTGCATTTTTCTGAGCTGGTAAACTTTTCTTCTTATGTGCAAAGCATGTGTACCAGCAGAAGACAGAGACTCCGGGCAGCCCTGGTTGGTTCTGAGGGGCTCTGTGGATTCTCTGTGGCAGGGCTGACTCCTCTGTCTCTCCCTCCCACTACAAGTCATTATGCACTTTAAGCAACTTGTTTCCATGGCAACCAATTAGTGTCAGCAAGTGAGGGCTGTGACGTCAGGATGGGGGTGGGGTGAGGAACCTCCCTCCCCCACATTCCTGGCTCCTGGCTCAGGGTCTGCAGCCTTGCAGGGAAAGCTCCAGAAGAGATGCAGGAACTGCTCTCCTGAGGAGCACAGGTTCTGGGTTAGGGCCCAAGAGTAGGGTTGTACAGGTAGCTGATTCACCTGGCAGTGTCTCTACCTGCCAGTGCACTCCAAAATGCTGACGCGGCTGTGGGCCCAATAGTGGACTCGGTGAGCATACACAGAAGGGTAACAATTCTAGAAGATCACTGCCTGTGCCCCTCCCTATCCTTGGACAGAGGAATCCTTTGCTTTCTTTGTTGTTGTTTTTTCTGAGGGGAGAGGGCTATAAACAAGGCCCAGAAGGAAACCGTGGCTCAAAGGGGAAGAGATTCCATTCTCAGTCCTCACATAAGATCTGTTGCTCCTGGCCCTGGCCATTTGGCTCAGTGGTAGAGCATCGGCCCGGCGTGTGGATGTCCCAGGTGCAATTCCCAGTCAGGGCACACAGGAGAAGTGCCCATCTGCTTCTCTACCCCTACCCCTCTTGCTTCTCTCTTGCTCTCTCTCTCTCTCTCTTCTCCTCCTGCAGCTATGGCTGGATTGGAGCAAGTTGGCCCTGGGCACTGAGATGGCTCCTTGGCCTGGGCCTCAGGCAGGAAGAAGAGCTCGGTTGCTGAACAATGGCGCAACGCCCCAGATGGGCAGAGCATTGCCCCCTAGTGGGCTTGCCAGGTGAATCCCAGTTGGGGCACATGTGGGAGTCTGTCACTGCCTCCCTTCCTCTCACTGAATTAAAAAAAAAAAGTCTGGCCTGACCAGGCGGTGGTGCAGTGGATAGAGTGTCGGACTGGGATACGGAGGACCCAGATTTGAGACCCCGAGGTCGCCAGCTTGAGCGCGGGCTCATCTGGTTTGAGCAAAGCTCACCAGCTTGGACCCAAAGTTGCTGGCTTGAGCAAGGGGTTACTTGGTTTGCTGTAGCCCCCCAGTCAAGGCACAAATGAGAAAGCAATCAATGAACAACTAAGGTGTCGCAATGAAAAACTGATAATTAATGCTTCTCATCTCTCTCTGTTCCTGTCTGTTTGTTTCTGTTTATCCCTTTCTCTGACTCTCTCTCTCTGTCTCTGTAAAAAAGAAAAAAAAATCTGTTGCTCCCCCTCCCCTCAAGACTGGATGCTTTAGTCTATGGGAGGAAAGTACAGCTTAAAGGAAAGGAGTAGGGAGCCCAGCTAGGAATGCATCAGAAAGTGTAGGAGAGATGAATAATCCAATGACTACTTCCTTAGCTCACTGATTCTTGGAGCAGAGAATGAGATATGGGTAACAGAATTCCAGCAGTTTGAACCTCTAGATCCTTGGGTCTACCGCTAGAATTCCTGAGGGAAGTTCTGGTCAATTTTAGAAGGTCATTTTAATCAGAAGAAAAAGGCAGAATGCAAAGGACTTTGCCCTTTGGAGAAAAAAAAAGGCTGGGCTTTTATTTACTGGACATCCTGGCCAAAGTATGCTAACCATCATTCCAGCTGGGCAGGCCCTGCTGTGAAGATGAGGAAGAGGACATCGATAATGATTATGATGATAAACAGCGGCAGCTATAATTTTCACTGCATGTTATTTTACAAAACATCCTAGTAGCAGTGCATTTGGTAGGTAGGGCAGGAATTGTCCGCAGGTTGGGTCTAGAAGCAGACTGAGCTACAGTATTGTTCAAGAGCTGTACAGGGGCATGCCCTTGAGACCATCAGCAGTGCAAAGGAAGGGCCGAGAAAGAAGGACTAGCCAGAAGGAGAAGTTGGACTGTGCTGCAGTCTCAAAAAGACCTTAGCCAACCACAAGTGGGGCTGTGAGGCGGGGACGGCCCTTAGAACTGCCCTGATTTGGTAAGAGGCGGCTAGACCCTTCACATACTCATCACGACCAGACATTAGATGCTGGCTACCCAGGGAAAGGGGCATGACCTTAGACGAGGCAGCCCTCTGCAGCAGAGACAAATCCAAGGAAGCCTGACAGGACAAGGTAACAGCTGGGGAACGTCCTTCAGCACCGAGGGAAACACAGCATTGCACAATGGCCTGCACCACAGCTGTATCCCTCTCCTTCGGAAGATGAGGAAGTTGAACTTTAGAGAGAGGTGATGACCTGCTTCATCATACAGCTATCACACCAGCAGGGTTAGAGTATAGTTTCAGCATCATAGACTTAGTCTTGGCTTCATAGAGAAGGGCTTTCAGCATAAAGTCCAGTGTGACTGCAGGAATAAATCATTAAGGGAAGCCTCGACCTGGGCTCTGTGGAGGACAGGCGGTTCGGGCTGAGATTGCCCTGGGTGGGGAGTGCATTGCCTCCTTAATAGAGTCAGGCTGCAGAGACCCTGTCTCAGGCCTCTGGAGGGCCTGCCCAATTCTGCCAAGGTTCAGTGAGCCTCCTCCCCTTCTGGAAAGTGGAGACTATGGCCTTAATCCCTTTCAGCTCAGAGCCCTCCGAGCTGGCTGATCCTGGTTGCGAGAGAAATTTTCCTGACAGATGTGTCGGATTGACCAAAAGATGAGGGGTTTTATGGAGATTACTCTGTTTGATGCCTGTCCCCAGTGCCCCCAGGGAATGGAACCCTTGGGGACTTCTGGCAGGGGGCAGAGCAGTCAGCAGGAGTCCATCAGTGGTCAGCCTCCCTGGTCAGCTCAGGGGCAACCAGCTGCCTCGGTGAGGCCTGGTAGAAGGCATTTGCTGAGGGACTGACAGAGGGGAGAGAAGGTGAGGCCAAGGTGACAGAAGGTGAGAAATATCAAGGTGGAGGCCAAGAGAATAGGAAGGGGGCTGGCTCTCTCAGATGAGCCCCTCCCACAGAAACAAAATGAAGTCTGGGTGTGCTTGTGGGCTGCCGGGCTGGGCCATCTAGGTGTCCTATTAAAGATTTTGGGAGTTACTGAAGAGTGTTGTGTACATCAGGGTTAGGGTTGGGGTGGGGGGGCCATAGCACAAGCAGATGAGTGTGGGAAATTGTGTAAAGGGAATCCACACCCCTCCCTCACCTTCACATTGGATTGCTAGGTCCATAGGCTTGGAGTGACAATGGTTCTTGCTTTCGTTTTTTGACTCTCCCTGGCTGGGAGATGGGAACAAGCTGAGCTGCCATAGGGGAAGGGCCCAGGGAAGCGAGAGGCAAAGGGATGGGAACCTAATGGAGGCTCTGGGGTCTCTGCAAGGGAGACTTGAGAGGATCTACCAGCCCCTGCCCAGTTCTTCCTGTGCCCTGAGAGCAATGGGCACATGCTCCAGGGACCCAGTCCTTCTTGTCCTTTTCTGGGGGTGAGGGGGAAGAGTGAGTAGCCACCGCTTCTATGCAGGAGACCCTCTAATCAGAAAGGAATTGTTTTTTAACTCTGCCACCTTGCCCCTCCCTACGTGCACATTTCCCTTCATGACCTTGTGACTTCTCCATTAGGTCTCCTTTCTTCTTGCTTCAAGAAAAAGCCAGGCAGGGAGGGCTGAGGACCAGGGAGGGAGGCGAGGTGGCAGAGAGGCTGAGCCAATCACGAGTCTGCAAGGTGCAAAGCAATCAGTGGAGCCGCTGGTGAGCGGGGTCACTCAGTAGTGTGCACATCAGGGTGAAATCCTTTCAGCTCTTCGCCAAACCCCTAGTGAAAGACAATCAGGCTCGCTGTCACCGAGCTAATTCTGTCTATATAAAAGCAGTAATGAAATTCACGGCAGGATTACCCTCTCCATCCAATGGGCCAGCGTCGTGGTGACATATCTCTCTTATTGCCCGAATGTAACACACCATCTAATTTACGTCGTGTAGCGAGCAGGAATGAAATGTTCATAAAGAATTGCTGCATCTCGTCACCTTAACTGCGGCCCGGGGCTCTGAGGCATCTGTCAGGGAGAGGAGCAGGAGAAGGGAGGGAGGGTGGAGCTCAGGGAGCTGCAGCCAGGGGCAAGGGTTCAGGGGGCTGTTGTTTCTTAATAGGGTGAAGTGGAGACAGAAGGAGGCAGGGGCTGGGGCGGAGTAGGGAGAGGAGTGGGAATGGGGGACATGGAGGGCTTTGGGAGTAAAAGAATAGAGAGGGGTAGGTTGAAGTGGTCTAGAGGGAGTAGTTGGAAGTCTGTGTAAGTCTGGCGAGCCAGAGAGGGTGAGAGTATGTGCATTTGGGTTTAGGTGAGTTTGGGAGGATAAAGAGTACCGAAGTGGCAAGTGGCTTGGTTGGGATAATGACCCTCTTGCTGGCTGTCAGATAATGCAGGGTCCCTGGGAGTCTCCCTCATTCTCTGGAAGTGGAAATATATCCACCTCTGAAGGGCATCAGAACCACATGCCCATGCATGAGAAAGGAGACCTTTTATAGAGGTGACTGATGCTAGAAGCAAGTTCTACAAAGTTCTCTCCCTCATCCAAAACTGCAGGACCCGACCATCAGAGAGCCCTTTCACCTCCATTCGAAAGTGGTTTTCTTATCCACCACTTTCTGTCTGTTGCCACTTCTCCCATCCAAGGTCATGCCATCTGTTGCCTAGCTAACTCAACACCCTCCTGACTCCATGTGCCTGCCCTCTTGCCACCTCAACTCAAGCCAGGTAGTGGCCATGTCACTACCACCATCCCTTGACTTGAAATCCTGCTATGGTGTCCCCATGCTCTTAGGATAAAGACCAGAACGCACATCTCCAGCTTCTTTGCTCTAGCCATATCTGTCTTTTCTTGTAGCCTGAATGTGCCATGTTGAACAGCCACTGGGCTGTGCACATTCAGTGTCCTGTCCTTGGAAGACTCTACCCCAGCATGGTCTGACCTTCTACTCCCACATCAGATGTCCACTGAAATGTTGCATCCTGGGGGAATCCTTCTGTGACTACCCAGACTTAGTTAACTCTTCTTTGATTTGCTGTCTTAGCAATTTTCTTCCTTTTACAAGACAGGCCACACATTGCAAGGCTATGTTTCCTTTTATAACTATTTCATTACAACTTGTATTCTCCCACTGGACTCTGAGCTCCATGAGGGCAGGGGTCATGTCCATTTTGCTCACCATTATATCTCTAGCACCTGGTACAGTACCTGGGGACATTGTAGGTACTTGGTAAATATTCACTGAATAAAGGAATGAGGGGACTGCACAACCACTAGACACCCTGTTCCTTCCTTTTTTTTCATTCATTCAACAAACATTGACTGAATGCCTCCTGTGTGCCAGGCACTGTCTGAAGCACTGTGGCCGCAATGCTAAACAAGTGAAGACATGGTCCCTGCTTCACAGTCCAGGGAGGGAGACAGACAAGCAGATAAGACCACCATGGTGCCTGACCTGTGGTGGCGCAGTGGGATAAAGTGTCGACCTGGAACACTGAGGTTGACGGTTCGAAACCCTGGTCTTGCTTGGTCAAGGCACATATGGGAGTTGATGCTTCCTGCTCCTCCCCCTTCTCTCTCTCTCTCTCTCCCCCCTCTCTCTAAAAATCAATAAATAAAACATTAAAAAAAATTAAAAAAAAAAAAGACCACCATGGTACTAAACCTGTCCTGTGCTGCTTCATGCCAGAGAAGAGCTGCATTCTGACAGGCCCACTACGAGGGTCACCTAGGAGATGTGGCTGACCTTCTCAGGCCATACCAAATTCTCCCTAAACTTACCTCTTTGGGTGAAAATTAGAGAAAGAAAGAGACTTTATTAAAGAGTCATCACTGGAATGCTCTTACTAGGGATAATAACAAGAAGAAGCACTAATTGAGAATCAATGTGTGCCAATCACCTAATTTCATGTAATCCTTACAACTGTGACATCTCAATATTATCCCTGTTTTATAGATGAGCAAACTGAAGCCAACTTAATTTAAATAGCTTTCTCAGAAAAAAAATGACACACCTGGCCCACAATGAGTGCTCAAGAAATACTTATTGAGCCTGACCAGGCGGTGGAGCAGTGGATAGAGCATCGGACTGGGATGCGGAGGACCCAGGTTCGAGACCCTGAGGTCACCAGCTTGAGCATGGGCTCATCTGGTTTGAGCAAAGCTCACCAGCCTGGACCCAAGGTCGCTGGCTCGAGCAAGGGCTTACTTGGTCTGCTATAGCCCCACCCCCACCCCCGTCAAGGCACATATGAAAAAGCAATCAATGAACAACTAAGGTGTCGCAACAAAAAACTGATGATTGATGCTTCTCATCTCTCTTCGTTTCTGTCTGTCTATCCCTATCTATCCCTCTCTCTGACTCTCTGTCTCTGTAAAATAAATAAATAAATAAGAACATTGGAAAAACTGAACTATAAATAAAGAAATTAAGAAAAAAGTACTTATTGAGTGAATAAATAAATGAGACGCTAATAAGTAGAAAGGACAGGAGTCAAACCTAGACTTTCGGTCTTCAAAGTCCCTGATCTTTTCTACTACCTGTTTCCGGCAACTATTTTTAGACTCTCAGGGTCTGGTTAGAATTAAAGAAATAACTAGAGATTGGATTCAGGATGTGTGCTTCTCTCTTACCTGAAATCTAGTCTTTCCACCTGAAACCTTCCTGTATACATGTGACACCTCAGGTACCAGGCCTGGCTAGGGTGGGAAGATTAGGTTTAGAAAACAGCAGACCTTAATATTTCTGGGAAGATACCTGTAAGGCAAACTCTTTCCAATCCTTCTCTGTCCTTCCTCCAATACCCCAGGCTTGGATTAACTTATCAAGAAGTGTGGCAAGGGCCTGACCAGGCAGTGGCGCAGTGGATAGAGTGTCAGACTGGGATGCAGGAGGACCTGGGTTCGAGACCCCGAGGTCGCCAGCTTGAGCGCAGGTCCATCTGGTTTGAACAAAAGCTCACCAGCTTGGACCCAAGGTCGCTGGCTCCAGCAAGGGGTTACTCAGTCTGCTGAAGGCCCTCGGTCAAGGCACATATGAGAGAGCAATCGATGAACAACTAAGGTGTTGCAACGCGCAGTGAAAAACTAATGATTGATGCTTCTCATCTCTCTTCGTTCCTGTCTGTCCCTATCTATCCCTCTCTCTGACTCTCTCTCTGTCTCTGTTGAAAGAAAGAAAGAAAGAAAGAAAGAAAGAAAGAAAGAAAGAAAGAAAGAAAGAAAGAAAGAAAGAAAGAAAGAAAGGAAGGAAGGAAGAAAGAAGTGTGGCAAGGGATATTTATGGGAGAGAAAACATTATTCCTGTGTGTATAGAATCAACCGTGTCTTGTAATATGTTCCTTGTGCCTAAGATATCTGACACTTTATCATGAATTCAGAGATATTTATCACTACCTGATGTATATCTATCTATGTGTATGTGCTGTGTTCAACAGACTTGTGTTCAAGTATATATACACATGTATTGATAAACCTATCCTTTCCTTAGCTCTCTCATATTCCAGTGGCTTATATTCTGTGTATGCAGGCACCTGAGTCTGCACCCTGAAGTTTCCTCTTCACAGGTATCTATGGGTATGTGTCTCTGTGGTTACCTTTTCCTCTTGTTTTTAACCTCACTATATGTGACCTTCCAGCTAATGCTGGCAAGCCACAGAGTTGGAGTGTATGCCATTTGCTTCTTCTTGTTTTGAGAAAAGTTCTACCTCCTGGCAGTGGGTAACTTTGTCTTTATCAAAGAGCTAATGCATAGATATATCATTAAAGAGATAATGTATGCCTGGCATCCAGTCACCTCTCAAGTCGTGTTAGCTATTAACATTATTATAGCTAATATGTGGCCTCCCTGACCAGAGGGCATCCCTTCTTCTCCCCACAGCCCTTTTAGGGCTGGAAATATAAGTACCCATATCCACTCCTGCCAGGGAGTTGTGTGAGGCTTGGTGCACTTACAAGGATCTCCTGGGGTTACAGGGCTCCAGGCCATTGTCATCTACATCTCTCAGTAGGACAAAAATCTCCCACACCCCTGGCAGGCAGAACTCACTCATATTTTTAAAGTCTCATAAAATAAGTCTCAGAGTCTCTTTAGACATTGTATCTAGAACCTTAAATATCTAAGACACAGATTGTTTCATGAATCTGCCTTCTGCAGCTGGCACCTTTTCTCTGAGGTCAGACCTGAGACCATACCCACAGGACAATGCCCATCAGAGAAGAGCTGCTTCAGTCAGGATACCTGATAATTCTAATGCCCTTCTTTTAGTCCAAGTGACCTACCCTCCTAGCTAGTGATTGGTTTTGTGGCTCTGCCAGGAGCTGACATTGTAAACCAGACCCACTTCTTCAGATGGAGCAAGATATCATTGAAGCTAGATGGATACAGAGCATTCGGTAAGCAGGAGCAGGGGAGGAGGGAAAAGAGAGAAGGAGAACACAACAACTGAGTCACAGAGTCAGGATTCTCCAGACAATATCTGTCCTGAAATTGGCATCAGGCATTCTTTTCGGGGTCTGTGGAAACCCAAGGGTTTGTGCCTAGAAATATATTAAGATAAGGTTTTGCATGATTGTCTTTGGACAGGCAAGAGGGGGATGGAAGAGTCTACAGAACAGATAAACTAGAAAAGGTTGGTAATGGATTAAAAACTGGAATCCAATCCTGTCCATGTGTTTATTTGATTTCCACATTTTCATATTTCCTGTATTCCCACTCCTCTTTCCCCTTCCCCCAGACTGACATACACAATACCCTGATGGCCATTTCAGCTGCAACCTTATCTAGCCAGAGAAGCCCGAGCTCCCAGCTGCTGGCCAGAGCTGATCCCCTAAACCCAGGGAGACCAACTGGTCAGAGAGTTCTCAGGAGTGGCAGAACCCAAGTGCAAATTTGGCTTCTGCTACCAACAGATTCTGATGTTGGCCAGGTCACTTAATTTCTGCATGTACTGACCTTAACATTAGCTTCCTGTTCCCCTTCCACATATACCACCCCAGATGATAGGAAGACGCATCCTGAATTTTTTGAAAAACTATTTTAGAAATTCACCTTTCCATTTCCCATCATAATTACCAGATCAGAATATAATTTCCAGGAGGATTTGTTTGGCCTTGTGTGAACCAGTTCTCTTCACTGCTGGCCTGTTTAATCATTGGCCAGCAAGACAGAGTGAGAGTAGATCAGTGTAGCTCTGCTCTGCTGCTGAGTGCATGACCTGTTACGATAACAGCAAAAATTATTTTCCAGCCTCTTGGCTTATCTGAGGGCTTTGTGAGTATATATAGTTACTACGTGGCTTAAAACGGTATCAGTAGAAAGAAACAAGCAGCATCCAACCCCTTTGGAGTTTAGTATGATGATGAGGGAATGTCTAGCATGTAGATAAAAATGAAAGGTCCTAAACATGGAGACTAATTGATGACTTGAGGAAATGGACATAAATTCCTTTTATGGCCCTGGCCGGTTGGCTCAGCGGTTGAGCGTTGGCCTAGCGTGCGGAGGACCCGGGTTCGATTCCCGGCCAGGGCACACAGGAGAAGCGCCCATTTGCTTCTCCACCCCTCCGCCGCGCCTTCCTCTCTGTCTCTCTCTTCCCCTCCCGCAGCCAAGACTCCATTGGAGCAAAGATGGCCCGGGCGCTGGGGATGGCTCTGTGGCCTCTGCCCCAGGCGCTGGAGTGGCTCTGGTCGCAACATGGCAACGCCCAGGATGGGCAGAGCATCGCCCCCTGGTGGGCAGAGCGTCGCCCCTGGTGGGCGTGCCGGGTGAATCCCGGTCGGGCGCATGCGGGAGTCTGTCTGACTGTCTCTCCCTGTTTCCAGCTTCAGGAAAAAAAAAAAAAAAAAAAAAAATTCCTTTTATGTGTGGCTCAACTCTCTTGCCCTATAGGTCCTTCCAAAGCCAGACACTTGATTTGGTGGTCATCACTTGTGCAGTGTCATTAAATTCTGTGTGATAATCTGCATGGATATGTAATTATGCTGTAGTTAGTGATTGTTCCCTAAGTAAACCCTTAGTGTAGTTACCATGTAAGTCAACGGTATTTACAGGATATTTTTTCTGCCTGTAACTCAAAGCCTTACCGAAACAAATTGGAATTGCCTTCTGGAGGCCGTTGTTATAAATTACAGACCCAACATCTGTCCACATCTGCAATGTCTAGACAGCCTGTCTCAGCTACAAGAGAGGAGAGAGATGAACGCGGGAAAACAAGGGAGATGAGGAGTGGCAGAGGGAAGTCTCAGATTCGCACAGTTTTTCTCTTCAGAGGTTGGCCTAGAGGAATCCTGTGCTAACTTCTGAAATGGTCCTGAATCTGCAGCAGCCCAACACCTAGCTCCGAAGAGATCAGGGCCTGATCATCAGTCTGGATGTGTTGGCAATGCGGCCACTCCTGTTGGACCACATCTCTGCCCTGACAGGCTCTCAGAGGTCACAATGAGGCCTGGAAGGTGGTAAAAATACAGACACTGAGTACAGCCACATCCAGAGAGCCGGCTACTTCTCCAAATTCCCTCCGTCCCCTCCCCTGCTGCTCCCTGACTCTCACACCCCCACCAGGCCCAGCTTTTGGGGTGAGACATTCATTTGCCTGCCTTTCCTATGGTCCCTCTCCGGCACCCTCCTCGATAAGGAGCCTGCCCGTCAGCTGAGTGATTGTATTTTTTTACAGTTCCTAGCACAAACCTTCTCATTTATATGTAAAGCAGCCATTAGTCATAGCTCCGTTCCCACACACTGCCTGATGTACAATCACATTTTGCAGCGGATGAATCTTTCCACACAGCTGCTCTGCTATGAATAATCCGTCTCCAGGCCCATAAATCAGAAAAAAATCATGCACCTCGTTCGCCTGATCCTTACACAAAGTCATATATTTTACATGAGGACGAGCTAAATATTCATGAGTCTTAAAGGCTTTTTTCACAGGCACTTGTTGGGGTTGTCTTCTACTATTGGGGGGATACTAGGTTGTATTTAGGAGGACTAGGGATTTTAGAGAGGAGAGAGGAAGAGGAGGAAGGGGAGGAGAGAGAGTGTGTGTGTGAGAGAAAGAGAGATTGAGATTCCACGCTTATCTCTTAGTCATGTGGGACAAAGGATGCTCCTGTAAGGTCTTAAAAATGTGATAAGTACTTGTTTACCTGCGCTTCTACCTGGCTCAGAGCCGTGGATTTTGTCTCCCTGACTTTCAAGGTCATTTTATGAACCTTTGCTCTCTCTCACCTGTGCAGCGATGATTTTGGCCCTTCCGATGATTTTGGCCCTTCCCGTGTAGGGAGGTGCCTGGGAGCCCCCCCCCCTCCCCCCCGATTTGATAAAATGAGACTTGAGGGTGCGGGAGGGGCGACAGTGAGCAGTTTGCAGATCTTAAGGAATCCACTCTGATGCTAACAAAGCCTCTGACCTACACACGACTTCAGGCTCCAGCAGCTTCCTGGAATTTTGTTTATACCCCATTCCGGTTCCAGAGAGCATTTAAGGTGGTTTTCTTCACCTTCCACTTTATCTCTGTCCCCGGGCTTACTCCTTCCGGTCACCCTCTTAGCTTCCCAGGCCCCATCACTGCACTCTCCTCCGTCTAAGGCTCCTGCTCAGGCAGCCCACATGCTCTGCCAGGAATACTCTGCCTGCCCTGTTCCTCAAACCCTCTCTCTCTCTCTCTCTCTCTCTTTCTCTCTCTAATGCAAAATTTAACCCCTCCAAGAAGCCTCCTTTCCTTAAGTAAAGAAAAGGCAGTTATTTGCCTTGCTGTGCAAGCCCCCACCTCCTCCTTCGCTAGCTAAGCACTCATTAGACCAGCCCCTCTGCTGGCATTTTCTTCCCGCATTCGCTCAGCATTGGTCTGTGTGTTCAGTGGTGCTGTCTGTCTGACTTATTAATGCCATGCTCTGCAGTGGTGGTGATGACATGCCCTCACTTCCCTTGGAAGGGTAGAAATTCTTCTTCCTGGATTTCACTGACAAGACTGAGAACATATTTCTAGATAGAGATTTCTTGGATTTAGCTTTACATCTGGAAACACGCATAAGCCCTCAGACCGCTTTAGCCTTTGGTGGCTAATAATAATGTCCCGGGTTCTGGTAGTTATCTTCCAATGAAGAACTGTATCAGAACTGCAGTAGCACCTCCGTGGGGAAAGCCACTTCTTGCTTTGACAGATGTGCAAACTGAGGCATAGGCTTGGCAAATTACTTTCTCAAAGTCAAATCGAGAGGCGATGACAGGGAGCTGCAATTACATCTGAGTTAACTTGCGATTTTGACTCAGGGCATCAAGTTTTTTCCACCAACCCCCAGGGCCAAAGGCCGGGGATCAGAGTCTTTTCTCATTTCTCTAAGTTCCTCAGGGTGGCCGACTTGCTCCTCCTGCTCTGAACCCACTCTGGTAATGTTCAGAAAGAATTAAGTGAAACTCCCCGCCAGAGAGGAGGAAAAAGTCCAAACAATCACAGATGGCAGGCTTGCAAATTTAATTTAAAATCATTCTTTATTATCCAAAATATTAAAATTAAAGCTATAATGCCCAAAGGAAAACACAGATTAAACCCCCTATGCTTCACAGCCTCTTCCTCAGGGGGTCCTGAAAACACTGAATGAGAATGCTTTGAAGAGAAAGCAGGAGTGCAGGAGCAAAGAGCCAGCTGTAGATCACTGAGCCAAACACTTGGTAACTGACCCAATCAGCTTCCCTTAAAGCCAAACACCAACTGTTTCATATGCAATTAATGACCGCCCTGGCAAATGAAAGTGCATCAAGTCATCACAGGCATCTTTGAATGAGAAGACACACAGCAGTCACAGGTAGTTCATCCCTGGCATCTACATAATGATATTACCAGGCTAATCTAGGCTCAGAGATTTAATTCTGCAAAACACCATGCACTAAATATTTATATTCATAAAAGCACTAAGGGAAAAATGCTCACGTGCTGCCTCTAGGCTCCCTATTTGCCTAGAATAGGCTGCTGGCTCATTTGCCAGGGTATATAGTTGGGGGGGGTCAAGGGCATCAGTCAAGTGTCAGTAGAATCCCAGTGTTTATGGTCCCCAACTTCACCCTATGAAAAGGGCTCCTTGCAGAGGCAGAATTAAGGTCTGTTGAGGCCCTGGGTACAGAATAAAATATTGGGCCTCTTACATTAGAAAAAAGTGTAAAGTTGGGGTTTTTCAGGGCCCTTCAGAAGTGGGGGCCCAGGGCGCACCTGCCGTTAAATCTGCCTCTGACTCCTTGCCCGATTGGGTATTGATAAGTACCAAAGAGAAGGCAAAGCCCCTTTCTTCTCTGGAGATACCAATGCAAAACAGGAGGTCACTTCATATGTCAAAACCAAGAAAGGAGCAGGAGAATGGATGAGAATGTCAGTTCCCCAGTCTTTGGTGCAGAAAATCAAAGTCCAGGGAGGACCAGAGACTGTTAGAGTCAACCTTTACAGATTTCAAATTCCCAATTATAGATGCAATTCTGATTCCTGATTGTAATTGTGCCTTAATTAGAAAACTATAAAGGAGAGGGGTTCTTCAAATAATCATTAGAAAAACAATGCTGATGGAAAGATAATGTGTTTCCTTTGGCCTTTTGGAGGTCTGTACTGAAGCCTAATTCTGAACTATGCCCTTACTCAAACGTCCTCACTGTAGCACGCTGCTGGGCCTGAGCACCTCCAGCATGTAAGGAACAGAACCTCACCTGGTTCGCCCGGTGAGGCCTAGCTGCTCTCTGAAAGAGGTTGCCGGGGTCATTGCTGTATCTATCCTGGAGACTGTACTCCTCTCCCCACTGGCATCTCAAACCCAGTTCTGTCAGTTCGGCCCCTTTTGCCCTTTTCCTCTCCTTGGCAGAAAATGCAGATGATGAAGCCTGTCTATTCCCTGTGTACACCCAGGAGTTGGACCCTTCAGCAACTTTTCCAGGACTCTGCATATTATAATCAAGATGGGATCAGCTAATAAAATTACATTGGTTAGCATCCAAAAAGATTAACCAGCCTTAAGGATTTCATGGCTGAGCATTACACTTTTCAATTTTCCTACAATTAAGCTAACAACAAATCATATTGACAAATAAACTGCCAGATCTGCTAGCTGAAGCCCTGCTGTGGGAAGGTCGGATGCTCCGCAGCTGAGTGATTGTCCAGCTATTGCCTGATCATAAAGTCCAGGCTGTGAGTTCTAGCAGGTGGGGAATTGGCACCCATGCCTCATGGGTGAAGGGGAGATGAGGAATGGTTGCTAGCTTTGTTCCTAAAAAGAAATTAAAAGAGGATTATCCTGACCCTTGCCCTCCTGCTACCTCTGAAGAATTTTCCTAGTTTCCACTGATTTTCTCAGGCTCCTGCTAGAGAAAATTCAGGGCAAGGAGACCTATATTCCCACAAAGCACAGCTATATCAACTCATTAACTAATCTGGAGTCACAAATCCCGGGCCTAAGGTAAATTAGACCTAGCACTAATAAAATTTGGGGGCAGATAAGACCCAAGTGTGTCAGTGGAAAAGTCCTCCACACAGATGCTGACTGTTTGAAGGCCAGACTTCTTCTGGCCTGGCTTCCCTGGCACTGTGGAGGGCAGGAGGCTCCGAGATGTTTTGGACCCTGTCTGCACAGCTAAGGCCCAGTTCCTTCTCCAGTTTTTCCTGCTACCTAGTCTTGGAGAAGCAGACAAGAGGAGGAAGAATTAGGAAAGGATGACTACAAAGGGAAGAGGGATCATTGCTATCATTTAATGGAAGTAAGTGCTTTTACTCAGTAATTTATTTGATCCTCATAATAATCCTATAAAGTAGATACTTTTACTTTTCTATGTGTGACAGAGACAGAGATAGAGACAGAGAGAGGGACAGATAGGAAGGGAGAGAGATGAAAAGCATCAATTCTTCGTGGCAGCACCTTAGTTGTTCATTGATTGCTTTCTCATATGTGCCTTGACCGGGGGGCTACAGCAGACCGAGTGACCCCTTGCTCGAGCCAGTGACCAGATGAGCCCGCGCTCAAGCTGGCAACCTCAGGGTCTCGAACCTAGGTCCTCTGCATCCCAGTCTGATGCTCTATCCACTGCGCTACTACGTGGTCAGGCAATACTTTTACTTTTAAAGAGTTTATTTTTTAAAATTTATTTATTTATTTTTTACAGAGACAGTGAGTCAGAGAGGGATAGACAGGATAGACAGACAGGAACGGAGAGAGATGAGAAGCATCAATCATTAGTTTTTCACTGCGCGTTGCAACACCTTAGTTGTTCATTGATTGCTTTCTCATATGTGCCTTGACCACGGGGCTTCAGCAGATCGAGTAACTTCTTGCTAGAGCCAGTGACCCTGGGTTCAAGCTGGTGGGCTTTTGCTCAAACCAGATGAGCCCACGCTCAAGCTGGCGACCTTGGGGTCTCGAACCTGGGTCCTCTGCATCCCAGTTCCACGCTCTATCCCCTGCGCCACTGCCTGGTCAGGCAATACTTTTACTTTTATAGCTGAAGAAAATGAGGCTTACAGAAGTTATATAACTGAACCCAGGTTTTGGTTCCAGAGCCTTTGCTCTTAACTCTAAAATTAATGAAAACTGCCGAATTGTTTTAGGTACAAAAAGTGTCTTTCGCTTGACCTGTGGTGGCGCAGTGGATAAAGCATCGACGGGGAAATGCTAAGGTCGCTGGTTTGAAACCCTGAGCTTGCCTGGTCAAGGCACATATGGGAGTTGATGCTTCCAGCTCCTCCCCCCTTCTCTCTCTGTGTTTCTCTCTCTCCCTCTCTCTCTCCTCTCTAAAAAAAAAAAATAATAATAATAATAATAATAAATAAAAAAGTGTCTTTCTATATAGCAGGAACTAAATTCTGATCTAAGGTAGAAATAGGAAATCTAGCCTCAGAGTCATGTTAATTTTGATACTATATTTGACCTTCATCAAAATAAAAAATTTGGCCCTGGCTGGTGGCTCAGTGGATGGAGCATTGGCCTGGTGTATGGACATCCCAGGTTCAATTCCTGGTCAGGACACACAGGAAAAGTGACCATTTGCTTCTCTCCTCTTCCCTCTCTACCTTCTCTCCCTTTTCTCCTCCTGCAGCTAGTGGCTTGCTTGGTTTGAGCATGGCCCCAGGCACTGAGGATAGCTTGGTTGGTCAGAGGAGGCAGCCTCAGATGCTAAAAATAGCTTGATACTCAAGCATCGGCCCAAGACAGGGATTGTTGGGTGGATCCCAGTTGGGGCACATGGAGGAGTCTGTCTCACTATCTCCCTCCTCTCGCCTAAACCCCCCCCCCAAAACAAAAAAAAAAACCCTCAAAAAACAAAGAAACAAACAAAAATTATATATATATGACAAGAACTCAGGCTCTTAGGCCAAATAAGAGAGTGAAGAACTGTTCTATATTTCTCAAATTATGGCCAGAGAATAATCTTTTAAACTAAATCATTTGGTATACAACACTTGTTAAGATGCAGGTTCATGGGCCCCACACAATCTTGTTGGTCAGAATCTCTGAATATAGAGTTCATGAGTATGCTGTTTAAGAAGCTCTCCAGATGATTATTATGAATACAAAATTGGACAACTGCCTTGGCCAGATAGCTTGGTTGTTTAGAGCTTCATCCGAAAGTGCAGAGGTTGCCAGTTTGAGCCCTGGTCAAGGCACATACAAGAACAAACAGATATTTCTTTCTCTCTCTCATATCAATAAATTAAAAAAAAAATTTTTAATTGGTAAACCATTGGAATAAACTATGAACATTGCCCTTAAATAGTTTCTATGTGCCTGACCAGGTGGTGGTGCAGTGGATAGAGCTCGGACTGGGATGCCGAGGACCCAGGTTTGAGACCCCGAGGTGCCAGCTTGAGTGCGGGCTCATCTGGTTTAAGCAAAAGCTCACCAGCTTGGACCCAAGGTGGCTGGCTCAAGCAAGGGGTTACTCGGTCTGCTGAAGGCCCACGGTCAAGGCACATATGAGAAAGCAATCAATGAACAACTAAGGTGTTGCAATGCGCAACAAAATACTAATGATTGATGCTTCTCATCTCTCTGTTCCTGTCTGTCTGTTCCTGTCTATCCCTCTCTCTGACTCTCTCTCCGTCTCTGTAAAAAAAAAAAAAAAAAAGTTTCTATGTAACCCCAAACACCCCACCATGCCATCCAGGCCACTAATCTGACCCTAGGCAGCCCTTACCTCCACTCTCCTTGATCTCTTCATCTGTCATACATGCCAAGTGCATTTCTTCCTCCTGTCTTTGTTCTAATCTACCCTGGTCCCCACCCTTACCTATACTTTCCCTTCCATTTCTTACCTGCATTTGTGTTTTACATACCTGGGCCTGTAAGGTCTTTTCTGATAGATATGTGTATTCCAAACTGCCTTCTTGATGTTCCGCTTATCTGTCGACCTCACCCTTACTGGACTATCGCCCCTGAGACAGAGGAATTCCAAAAAGCTGACAAGCCGCCCCAAGGAGGGGCTCCGGACATACCAGGACTTTTGATGCCCCAAGGAGGGGCTCCGGACATACCAGGACTTTTGATGCCCCAAGGAGGGGCTCTGGACATACCAGGACTTTTGATTCAACACCCACATGCTCGAAGTCCCCCAAGGAGGAGCATTCCGGACATACCAGGACTTTTGCCTCAGTATCCCCTTAGGCTCTCCCAAACACTGTATAACTCACCCCTAGTCTGTAATCGGTGCTCTTCTTCCCTAGGAGAAGTGCCCAGCAGGGTTCCTTTCTTCCTTTCAATAAAGCCTGTTACTCTGGTCTTTCGGACTCCCATGGATTCCAACATTTTCCTTCTTTCTTTTTTAATGTAATTTTTAGTTAAATAACATATGCATCCAGAAAAGTGCACCGAATAATGATTTTGCATATGCAGTTAGAAGATTCTGCTTCAGCAACTTGTAGAGTCCTTAGAAGGGAACTATAAATGTAATGGGCAGTAGCATAGGTTAAACCTTCCTCAGAAATAGTTCTCCTGTGATACTTAGAAGAGAATTTTGGTGGCTAGAAATAAATAAATAACATAAACATAAAGAAAAATAAAAGGTGAGCCAAGAGTCACTTGGGGGTCACATGATCACATGGGGTCACATGAGGTCACACTGGAACCACCTGGGAGTCATGCAGGAATCACGTGTGTTGGGCAAATGAGTTTGTAAAATTTGTATTTTTTTAGTTTGCTCACTTTTATTGTTAAAAAATGGTGCTTGGCCCTGGCCGGTTGGCTCAGCGGTAGAGCATCGGCCTGGCGTGCGGGGGACCGGGGTTCGATTCCCGGCCAGGGCACATAGGAGAAGAGCCCATTTGCTTCTCCACCCCTCCCCTTCCTCTCTGTCTCTCTCTTCCCCTCCCGCAACCAAGGCTCCATTGGAGCAAAGATGGCCCGGGCGCTGGGGATAGCTCCTTGGCCTCTGCCCCAGGCGCTAGAGTGGCTCTGGTTGGAGCATCGCCCCCTGGTGGACAGAGCGTTATCCCTGGTGGGCGTGCCGGGTGGATCCCGGTTGGGCACATGCGGGAGTCTGTCTGACTGTCTCTCCCGTTTCCAGCTTCAGAAAAAAAAAAAAAAATTAAAAAATGGTGCTTGGACCTGACCTGTGGTGGCACAGTGGATAAAGCTTCGACCTGGAAATGCTGAGGTCACCGGTTCGAAACCCTGGTCTTGCCTGGTCAAGGCACATATGGGAGTTGATGCTTCCAGCTCCTCCCCCCTTCTCTCTCTCTGTCTCTCTCTTCTCTCTCTCTTTCCCTCTCTCTCCTCTCTAAAAAGATGAATAAATAAAATAAAATAAATTTTTTTTAAAAAAAATGGTGCTTGGCAGCCATGTGTGCGCCACCACAGGTCAGGCTGTTGGCCTCTCTTTAGCCTCCTCCTTCCCCCTTTAGAGTCTCTTCCACCAGAAGCTTTCTACCCTGACTACCTTCACTTATACAGAGCAAACTGCCACTTTCTCTCCTGCAGCATAAGAAAGATTCATCCATACAAAGCCCTACTGCTTAGCGAGGTAGAGAAAAGAGAAAGAATGTGAACTTGTATTTTTATTTTTATTTTTTTGTCCCAAAAATGTTTAAGTAGGACTTATCCCCTTTCACTTTGGAATCAACCCTCGCTTTCTCCTCAATGGAGAGAGTTGCCACTGAAGTGGGTCTGCAGGAACCCTCTAGTTGTCTCCTTTCTCTGGTTTCACACAGTGACCACTGGGAGAATCACAGAGGAGCTCTGTTCAGACGCTCAGAGGTTTAGAATCAAGGAGTCTTAACGGTGGTTTTAGCAGCTACAATGCTTTGTTCCTGAGGTAACACTGTCACCGATACCCCTGGCACTGAAGGGAGGGGGCAGCCCAGTCTGTGCCCTAAAGGGTTTGGTTGTGAGCCATTCAAATTCTCACCTGGTACTATAAACTTGAATAAAAATGTTAAAATCACAAAGAGACCTGAGGATTAAAGAGCGGTTGTTGGCCCTGTCATTTGGCTTTCTTCCTGCCCATGTCAGTGTGGAGCCTTCATGCTCTCTGACCCTAGAGGGGTCAACTTGCCTCTTCTTTCCCTTTGACACAGCCACCTTCCAGTCCATCTTAGACCCTCCTTCGATTCTGTCTCCCATGATCTGACCTCTTCTCTGAAGGACTTCTTTGGTCAGATTCCCTGATAGGTAACTGAAGAGGGGAGAATGTTAGGAGGTGAGCCCACATAACAAATAATTGGATTTTTCAAAAGCCCAGCTTTACAGTCCTTTGCACATCTCCAGTATTATGTGGCAGAGCATCTCATTCTGTTAAATCATCCCTGGTCTGAAGAGGGTGAATTAAAACAAACAAACAAAAAACTGCACTGCTCTAGTTAGATTCAAGTTAAGGCTTCAAAGCTGAATCTTGGTAAAATAATATTTTTTATGTTCTCTGTAGGCCTCAGGCCTTGACCAGATTCTGTCAGGTCCTTGTTGTTGTCATCGGCGGCAGCAGCATGACCACCATATGACATTTATTGAGTCCCTAACATGAGCTGGGGCCCAGGCAACATATGTGCTTTACAGCATCTTCTTTTCTTCCCACTCCAGCTAAACAGGGACTGCTAAACCTTACTCAGGACAGTGGTTCCAACTGTCAATTTCCTGGGCTCTGCTGTGTATGAGGCAGACTCTTGGGCCAGCAATGGTACCAATAGGGAGAACCCAGGGACTGGGGATAGAGTTTCGTTACATTGCTCTTTGACAGTGGGACACAGTTGGAACAGTTCTTTAACAGAGACTAGAGAGTAGCATTCAATCATGTGTTCATTTAATAACAGCGCAGGACGGACAAGACAAGGTTGAGATAAAGGAACTCTGTGCTCAGGAAAGCTCTGAGATCAGAAGTCAGCACAGAGTTTTATGACCTTATATATTGTGAGCTACTGACATATTCATGGCTGAAATAACATATCTGAGATTTGCATCAATATAATCTAGAGGCTAGGGGAAAGAAGTGGTGGGGATACACTGGAAACAAAAGTGGCTATAAGTCAATATTTTTGAAGCTGAGTAATGAGTAAAAGGAGGTTCATTATATTCTTCTTTTGACCTTTCCACATGTTTGGAAGTTTATGAATTGAAAATTAAATACACACACACACATACACTATGCCTTTTTCTCCTTTCCTTTCTTTTTTTTTTTTTAAAGATTTTATTTATTCATTATAGAGAAGGGAGGAGGGGGGGAGGAGCAGGAAGCATCAACTCCCATATGTGCCTTGACCAGGCAAGCCCAGGGTTTTGAACCGGCGACCTCAGCGTTTCCAGGTTGACGCTTTATCCACTGCGCCACCTCAGGTCAGGCTCTCCTTTCCTTTCTTTGTGTTTTCTTTTTCTTGGTTGTTTTGGTATTGTTTCTGAAGTAAGGTGCTTTTATTTATTTATTTTAAATGTCAGCCTATTTTAGCTGTGGTAAGGACAAACCAAGTCAAATGGGTTACATTTGTATTTGGGCCAGTGAGAAAAGGCCTCCCAGGATCCAGAGGAAGTGGTGGTAGAAGGGACAATTTTGGGAAAACTCTAAGAAGGAGAATTTTCTGAGATTGGAAATCCAAACCTCTTTGTATAGCTGTCTTGGCTCCCTCCTCTATACTGCTGCCCTTCCTCGGAATTGTTGCTCTAAAAAAAAAAAAATATGTCTCTTGATGTAGGAGGAGATTGTATGTGATTTAAGGGGTAATTCTCTGACATTGGAGTCCTGCCTTTCCAACATCTCCCGCCCCATTCTGCTCCCAGGCTTGTTTGAGGCTGATGGCCTGGCTGTCTGGATTCCCTCTGCCTACTGACTAATATGCCTCATGTGGAAGCCCCTTCCAGCTGAAAGTCCCCTTGGATATTTTCCTGGGGCCTACCTCAATGACCTACTCTGCCCTGCAGGGCTGTGCAGCATCCAGATCTCATCAAACCCTAAGCTGGTCCCATGCTGAAATCTTCCAGGTGCCCTTCTAGAGACACTATCCTTTTCTGTCCTGTCTAGACCTTGGGAACAACCCCTACTGACTGCACCTTGCTCTTTGGCTTCTGTTTGTTTGGCCAACAATAAACATAAGAAGATTAGAGGACAGAAGGAAAGTGATATTGGGGTACAAATCTTTCCAGATACCTCCAGGTTGAATTACTGGAAAAGGGCTGCTTCCCCTTTTGAAGGTCATAGCTTTTGTTAAGTGGCTAACAACAGCTACCCTCTGTGGATCTGGTGTCCACACCCTCCCTTCAGTCCTTCAGGCCCAGGCATGATGTGGCCCCCCACTGTTGCAAGCCCAGTGGTATGCATTATCCCTGTTGGTCTTCCTAAATCCTGCCCACACCTTTGCAAATAAAATCTTACTTAAACCTCAAATGAATCAAGTTTCCATGTGCTGGACCCCTGACTGATAGAGGATCATACTGTTGCCAAGAGAGCCCTGGTTAATATACATTTTTTTGTTTTGTTTCCCTTACAAAACACAAAGCTTCTTGAAGGCAGGGCCCATCTCTTACCTGGCCCTGATCACCTCTTCCTCAAATGGTATTTTTGGGAGGCAAGGGGAATCAAATGAAAAATAGCTTCATATAATGTAAATGTCTGGGAAATGAGAGCAACCACATAAAGAAAATCATCAACTTGGAAAAATGATAGCTATGAGATCCAGACAAAGGTGAGTTAAAGATACAAGAACCTGCCCTGGCCAGTTGGCTCAGTGGTAGAGCGTCAGCCTGGCGTGCAGAGGTCCCAGGTTCGATTCCCGACCAGGGCACACAGGAGAGTGCCATCTGCTTCTCCACCCCTCCCCCTCTCCTTCCTCTCTGTCTCTCTCTTCCCCTCCCATAGCCGAAGCTCCATTGGAGCAAAGATGGCCCAGGTGCTGGGGATGGCTCCTTGGCCTCTGCCCCAGGCGCTGGAGTGGCTCTGGTCGCAGCAGAGCGACTCCCCGAAAGGGGCAGAGCATCGCCCCCTGGTGGGCAGAGCATTGCCCCCTGGTGGGCGTGCCGGGTGGATCCCAGCCGGGCGCATGCAGGAGTCTGTCTGACTGTCTCTCCCCGTTTCCAGCTTCAGAAAAAAAAAAAAAAAAAAAGATACAAGAACCTGCATAAAGTTAATAAAATTAAGTGTGGTAAATACTGTTGGTCAGCCCTGCATGGGTTGCCCAGTGGAAAAAGCATCATCCAACAAGCAGAGGTCATGGATTTTTTTCTTTTTTTTTTTTACAGAGACAGAGAGAGAGTCAGAGAGAGGGATAGATAGGGACAGACAGACAGGAACGGAGGAGGTCATGGATTTGATCCCTAGTCAGGGCACATATGAGAAGCAACCAATGACTACACAACTAAGTGGAGCAATGGGTTGATGCTTTTCTCTCTCTCTCTCTCTCTCTCTCTCTCAAATCAATAAAAAGATTCAAATAAATAAATAAATACTGTTGGTCAAATAGTGCCTAACAAATCTAAGCAAAGAAATCATGGAGGCCCTGGCCGGTTGGCTCAGCAGTAGAGCGTCAGCCTAGTGTGCGGAGGACCCGGGTTCGATTCCCGGCCAGGGCACACAGGAGAAGCGCCCATTTGCTTCTCCACCCCTCCGTCGGCCTTCCTCTCTGTCTCTCTCTTCCCCTCCCGCAGCCAAGGTTCCATTGGAGCAAAGATGGCCTGGGCGCTGGGGATGGCTCTGTGGCCCCTACCTCAGGCACTAGAGTGGCTCTGGTCTCAACATGGCGACACCCAGGATGGGCAGAGCATCGCCCCCTGGTGGGCAGAGCGTCGCCCCTGGTGGGCGTGCCAGGTGGATCCCGGTCCGGCGCATGCAGGAGTCTGTCTGACTGTCTCTCCCTGTTTCCAGCTTCAGAAAAATGCAAAAAAAAAAAAAAAAAGAAATCATGGGAAACTGCATTGTGAGCAAAAAAGGCTCATTAATCATCCAAATGAGGAAGACAGGCAACAAATATATATGATAGATATGTGTATTCCAAACTGCCTTTTTGATGTTCCACTTATCTGTCAGACCTCACCCTTACTGGACTATCGCCCCTGAGACAGAGGAATTCCAAGAAGCTGACAAGCCGCTCCAAGGAGGGGCTCCGGACATACCAGGACTTTTGATTCAACACCCACATGCTCAAAGCCCCCCAAGGAGGAGCATTCCAGACATACCAGGACTTTTGCCTCAGTATCCCCTCAGGCTCTCCCAAACACTATATAATTTGCCCCTAGTCTGTAACCAGCGCTCTTCTCCCCCGGTGAAGTGCCCGGCAGGGTTCCTTTCTTCCTTTCAATAAAGCCTGTTACTCTGGTCTTACAGATTCCCATGGATTCCAACAATATATATATAAGTATCTTCTTATAACCAAATGAATACTATTTTTGTCTATTTGGATAAGGGTTTCTGATTTGGATACTATAGTTACTAAATGAGACACTATCACTATATTTAGGATCTAGGCTTATGCTATCTATAAGAGAATCTGGATTAGTTATCTATTATCACTGTGTAACAACCCCAACACTTAACAGCTTAAAGCAACAATAAGCATTTATAATCTCATATGATCAGGAATTCAGGAACAGTTTAGTTTAGTGTTCTACACAGTGTCTCATAAGATTGTACTCAAGATGTTGGCTGGGTCATAGTCATCTGAAGGCTTAACTGAGCCTGTTATTAGATCTGCTCCAAGATAGCTCACTCATGTTACTGACTGTTTGGTGTTGGTTGGCAGAAGGCTTTAGTTCCTAGCTATGTGGACCTCTCTGTAGGGCTTCTTGAGATTCCTTACAACATAACAACTTATTTCCCTCATAGCAAGTGATCCTAATGAGTAAGGCAGAAACCACAACATCTTCTATAACCTCGCCTTGGGAGTCACCCTCCAGCATTTCTGTAATATCTTATTGGTTACACTCATTAGCCCTAGTCAATAAAGGAGGGATGCAAACACCAGGAGACAAGAATTATTGATGTCGTCTTCGAGGTAGCCACCACAACTTCTTTGTTCTTCTCACTGCATTCTATAAGGGACACATAATTTCAACTTGCCCCGTTCCTGATGATGTTCACTTTGTTCACTTGGTTAAAGTTGTATCTACAGCCTGACCAGGCGGTGGCACAGTGGATAGAGCATCAGACTGGGATGTGGAAGATCCAGGTTCGAGACCCCGAGGTCGCCAGCTTGAGCGCAGGCTCATCTGGTTTGAGCAAAAGCTCACTGGCTTGAGCCCAAGGTCGCTGGCTCAAGTAAGGAGTTACCAGTCTGCTGAAGGCCTGCAGTCAAGGCATATATGAGAAAGCAATCAATGAACAACTAAGGTGTTGCAATGCACAATGAAAAACTAATGATTGGCCCTGGCCGGTTGGCTCAGCGGTAGAGCATCGGCCTGGCATGCGGGGACCCGGGTTCGATTCCCGGCCAGGGCACATAGGAGAAGCTCCCATTTGCTTCTCCACCCCCCCCTTCCTCTCTGTCTCTCTCTTCCCCTCCCGCAGCCAAGGCTCCATTGGAGCAAAGATGGCCTGGGCACTGGGGATGGCTCCTTGGCCTCTGCCCCAGGTGCTAGAGTGGCTCTGGTCTCGGCAGAGCCACGCCCCGGAGGGGCAGAGCATCGCCCCCTGGTGGGCAGAGCGTCACCCCTGGTGGGCATGCCGGGTGGATCCCAGTCGGGCGGATCCCAGTCGGGCGCATGCGGGAGTCTGTCTGACTGTCTCTCCCGGTTTCCAGCTTCAGAAAAAACAAACAAACAAACAAACAAACAAACTAATGATTGATGCTTCTCATCTCTCCGTTCCTGCCTGTCTGTCTCTATCTATCCCTCTCTCTGACTCTCTCTCTGTCTGTGTAAAAAAAAAAAATTATATCTACAGGTATTGATCAACTTACGACCTATGCAGTTTATGACCATTCGACTTTACAACCACAATTGCTAGCCACGACTGCTCCGCGTCTGGCAGTGTAAGCATTGCCCAGCTGGGTGTACAACAGTGTGGACCAGCTTCTGGCAGCACTACCATCTCCACATGCACCATTTCAACTGTTATCCCAGACTCAGTACAGCAATTTGTGTTTTGTGTCTTGGATATTTTTCATCAACCCCTCCCAAGATGTCTACCAAGAGGAAATGTCTTTGTCTACGCCTCAGCCTGCCAAGAAGGAAAGAAAGGCCATTGATACAAATGGCATAAAGTGAATAAAGAAAAGTATTATATAGCCTGACCGGGCGGTGGCACAGTGGATGGAGCGTCAGACTGGGATGCAGAAGGACCCAGGTTCGAGACCCCGAGGTCACCAGCTTGAGCGCAGGCTCATCTGATTTGAGCAAAGCTCACCAGCTTGGACCCAAGGTCGCTGGCTCCAGCAAGGGGTTACTCGGTCTGCTGAAGGCCCGTGGTCAAGGCACATATGAGAAAGCAGTCAATGAACAACTAAGGTGTCGCAATGCACAATGAGAAACTGATGATTGATGCTTCTCATCTCTCCGTTCCTGTCTGTCTGTTCCTGTCTACCCCTCTTTCTGACTCTCTCTCTGTCTCTGTAAAAAAAACAAAAAGAAAAGAAAAGTATGATATATAACAATAATGAAAGAAAATTATGATAAAATATGACTTAAAGATTTTTATAACATCATTTCACACTACTGTACATATAGCCTACTCAACTTACGACCAAATTATGTTACGACCTGTCTGTTGGAACCAGTCGTGGTTGTAAGTCGAGCACTAGCTGTACCAAGTTTTTCTCCTGTGAAGTTACTCTTTGTTTTGTTTTTTTGGGTTTTTTTTTTGGGGGGGGGTTCAGAGAGAGAGAGGGATAAACAGGGACAGACAGACAGGAACGGAGAGAGATGAGAAGCATCAATCATTAGTATTTCATTGCTCATTGCAACACCTTAGTTGTTCATTGATTGCTTTCTCATATGTGCCTTGACTGCAGGCCTTCAGCAGACCAAGTAACCCCTTACTGGAGCCAGCAACCTTGGGTTCAAGCTGGTGGGCTTTTTGCTCAAACCAGATGAACCTGCGCTCAATCTGGCGACCTCAGGGTCTCGAACCTGGGTCCTCTGCATCCCAGTCCAATGCTCTATCCACTGCGCCACTGCCTGGTCAGGCTACTCTTTGTTTTTGAAATAATTAAGTATTTTGTAAGGTGAAAACAATAAGCCCTTTAATGGAACCTCTCCATTATTCTTTGAGCACTTCTTTCTGTGTTCTGGCACAAAATGTTGTAAGCTCCTCTTGTACTTTCCTTGCCCCAGCCCTGGAATCAGCCATTTCTCCAAGTAACGCTGATTCTTTTTAGTGGAGAATGGTATTTAGAAGCTAAGGTCTGGATGCTAACTGTACTCATTGTTATTGGGTATTGCTGCTCCAAGGCCCTCTCAATGGGCAGATCTAGGGAGTGTATGTGTGTGTGTATGTATGTATATATGTATGCATGTATGTATGTATGTATGTATGTATATAACCATGTAACCAGTCTCCCATGAGAGCTTCTTCCTCCACATGGATGCCTTTACCATACCACTTGGGCTTCAACAGCCCATGTCAAAACATCTCTGTGTGGACATCAAGTTTGTTCTGCCCTACATAATGGTTTTAAGACTATTAAATTGTTCAGGAAGGAGAAGGTACAAACTGAGCCCATCTTGATAATATATGCAAATTATGTGATATTTAAAGCAATTAATTGCTAACATTTATTGAGTACTTACTATGTGCCAGGTAATGTTCTAAGGATTGTCTTTGAATTCTCAGAGCAGCTCAATGAGATAGAAACTATTATGGTCCCCATTTTTCTGATGAGGCATGGAGAGGTTAAATAACTTGCCCAAAGTCACACTGTTACTAATGAGATATAGTAGAACTGTTTTATTGAACTTCTAGAATATTCTTAAAGAGGTATCCGTGTCCTTCTGCTGTAGGCCTGGAGCACAGATATTGCTAAATGTTCTCTGGGGACAAATTGCCTCCACTGAGAATCATTGGTCTAAAACAACATTAATTTAATTTAAGAAAAACTGCTTTTTGATTGTTTGCGTTAATGAATGAAAGAAAAGGATAAACATAATCCAGAAGAGCAGAAAATGTAAAAATCTCATTTGTGTGGCAGAGATTGCTAGTTGTCTATTCTAACCTCCATTAGAAAGAAAGTTCCTTGCCCTGGCCGGTTGGCTCAGTGGTGGAGCATCAGCCTGGCATGCAGGAGTCCCAGATTCAATTCCCAGCCAGGGTACACAGGAGAAGCGCCTATTTGCTTCTCCACCCCTCCCCCTCTCCTTCCTCTCTTCCCTCCCGCAGCCAAGGCTCCATTGGAGCAAAGTTGGCCCTGGGCGCTGAGGATGGCTCTATGGCCTCTGCCTCAGGCGCTAGAATGGTTCCGGTTGCAACAGAGCGACGCCCCAGATGGACAGAGCATCGCCCCCTGGTGGGCATGCCGGGTGGATCCTGGTCAGGCGCATGCGGGAGTCTGTCTGACTGCCTCTCTGTTTCCAACTTCGGAAAAAAAAAAAAAAAAAAAAGAAAGAAAAAAAGAAAGGAAGTTCCTCAACCTTTCTTCTCCACTTCTATACCTGATCTGCTTTACATCCATACTCTCCGCCTTCCTCTCTGTCACTGATGGCTAATCCCTCTAGTTGGACTCATTTTGTCTTATCCTCTCAGGACCTGGTTCCATGATCATCACCTGACTCTTGCTTTCATCTTCAACATTTCTCTCTCTAATGGATTCTTTCCATCAGTATTTATTTATTTACTTATTTATTTTAAAAATGCTTATTTCTTTTTTTTAAATTTTTATTTATTTATTTTTATTTTTTTACAGAGACAGAGAGTGAGTCAGAGAGAGGGATAGACAGGGACAGACAGACAGGAACGGAGAGAGATGAGAAGCATCAATCATTAGTTTTTCATTGTGCATTGCAACACCTTAGTTGTTCATTGATTGCTTTCTCATACGTGCCTTGACCACGGGCCTTCAGCAGACCGAGTAACCCCTTGCTGGAGCCAGCGACCTTGGGTCTAAGCTGGTGAGCTTTTGCTCAAACCAGATGAGCCCACGCTCAAACTGGCGACCTCAGGTTCTCGAACCTGGGTCCTCTGCATCCCAGTCTAACGCTCTATCCACTGCGCCACCGCCTGGTCAGGCAAAAATACTTATTTCTTGAGCGAGAGAGAAACATTGATTTGTTGTTCCATTTATTTTTTTAATTTTTTAATGTTTATTTTATTGATTTTAGAGAGAGAGAAAGAGAGAGAGAGAGAATAGGAACATTGATCTGTTCCTGTATGTGCCCTGACCAGGAATTGAACTGACAACCTCTGTGCTTCAGCATGAAGCTCTAGCCAACTGAGCTATCCAGTCAGGGCTGTTCCATTTATTGATGTGTTCATTGGTTGATGCTTGTATGTGCCCTGACTCAAGATTGAACCTGCAACCTTGGCATATTGAGAGGACTCTCTACTGAGCTACCTGGCTGGAGATTTCATCAGCATTTAAGTATGCTAAAGTCTCTTACTTTTTTTACTCCTCAAGCTTTTATTTTAGAGAATTTCAAACCCTCAGAAAAGATGCAAGAAGTATACAATGAATATCCATAACACTTCACCTAGATCCATCAATTATTAACACTTTGCCACATTTGCTTCAGTTCTCACTCTTCCTCCCTTTCCTCTCTCTTTCTCCCCAAACACACACTTTTTTCCTTAAACCATCTGAGAGTTAGTTGCAAGCATCATAACATTTCACCCTAAACACTTCAGCATGTATCTCTTAAGGACACTCTAATTCTCTTATTCTCACAATATAATTATCACACTTGAAAACTTAAATATTGATATAATGCTATTATCTAATATACAGTTTATTTATTTTTAATTTTTTAAAGATATTATTCATTTTAGAGAGGAGAGAGAGAAACAGAAGGAGGGAGGAGCAGGAAGCATCAACTCTCATATGTGCCTTGACCAGGCAAGCCAGGGTTTCAAACTGGAACCTCAGTGTTCCAGGTCAATGCTTTATCCACTGCGCCACCACAGGTCAGGCTAATATATAGTTTATTTTGAGTTTTTCCCAGATTGTCCCTCTAATATCTTTCACAGCTGGTTTTTAAAAAATATTTTATTTATTGATTTTTAGAGAGAGGGAGGGGAGAGAGAAGGGGGAGGAGCAGGAAGCATCAACTCCCATATGTGCCTTGACCAGGCAAGCCCAAAGTTTCGAAGTGGCAACCTCAGTGTTCCAGGTCGACGCTTTATCCCACTGTGCCACCACAGGTGTTTTTGTTTGTTTGTTTGTTTGTTTGTTTGTATTTTTCTGAAGCTGGAAACGGGGAGAGACAGTCAGACAGACTCCCGCCTGCGCCCGACCGGGATCCACCCGGCACACCCACCAGGGGCGATGCTCTGCGGCGACCAGAGCCACTCTAGCGCCTGGGGCAGAGGCCAAGGAGCCATCCCCAGCGCCCGGGCCATCTTTGCTCCAATGGAGCCTTGGCTGCGGGAGGGGAAGAGAGAGACAGAGAGGAAGGAGGGGGTGGGGGTGGAGAAGCAAATGGGCTCTTCTCCTATGTGCCCTGGCCGGGAATCGAACCCCGGTCCCCCGCACGCCAGGCCGACGCTCTACCGCTGAGCCAACAGGCCAGGGCCACCACAGGTGTTTTGTTGTCTGTGGTTTAGTGTATGTGTGTGTTGTTCCAGGGCCCAGTCAAAGGTCAGTCATTGCATTTAATTGTCATGCCTCTTCAGTTTCCTTTGAACCAAAGTCCCCTGCTTTTAAATAAAATGATGAACAATTTCCCTAGACTTCCAATTTCTACCTCTAATCATGGTGCTATTTCTCCTCTCCTTCCCTTGACAGAGACATGTTTTGTAAAAAGAGACTCAACAGTTTTCATTTCCTCACCTTCCCTTTTTTTAAAAAAAATTTTATTTTTATTATTTTTGAATTTTTTTACAGGGAGAGAGGGTCAGATAGAGGGATAGATAGAGACAGACAGACAGGAACGGAGAGAGATAAGAAGCATCAATCATCAGTTTCGTTGCGACACTGTAGTTGTTCATTGATTGCTTTCTCATATGTGCCTTGACAGTGGGCCTTCAGCAGACTGAATAATCCCCTGCTCGAGCCAGTGACCTTGGGTCCATGCTAGTGAGCTTTTTGCTCAAGCCAGATGAGCCTGCGCTCAAGCTGGCAACTGCGGGTCTTAAACCTGGGTCCTGGCCTGACCTGTGGTGGCGCAGTGGATAAAGCGTCAACCTGGAAACGCTGAGGTTGCCGGTTCAAAACCCTAGGCTTGCCTGGTCGAGGCACATATGGGAGTTGATGCTTCCTGCTCCTCCCCCCTTCTCTCTCTCTCTCTCTCTCTCTCTCTCCCCTCTCTAAAATGAATAAATAAAATCTAAAAAAAAAAAAAGTTACAAATCTAAAAAAAATAATAATAATTTAAACCTGGGTCCTTCTACATCCCAGTCCGACGCTCTATCCACTGTGCCACTGCCTGGTCAGGCTCCTCACCTTCCCTTTTTAACTCACTTCAGTATGGCATCTGCTCCCACCTTGCACCACACTTGCCAGATTTTCCTCCTGTCTCTCTGGTCACTTTGTTTTATTATTATTTTTATTATTTTTTTTTTTACAGAGACAGAGAGAGAGTCAGAGAGAGGGATAGATAGGGACAGACAGACAGGAACGAAGCATCAATCATCAGTTTATCGTTGCACCTTAGTTGTTCATTGATTGATTTATCATATGTGCCTTGACTGTGAGCCTTCAGCAGACCGAGTAACCCCTTGCTTGAGCCAGCGACCTTGGGTCCAAGCTGGTGAGCTTTTTGCTCAAACCAGATGAGCCTGTGCTCAAGCTAGCGACCTCAGGGTCTCGAACCTGGGTCCTCCGCATCCCAGTCCGACGCTCTATCTACTGCGCCACTGCCTGGTCAGGCTCTGGTCACTTTCTCTTGGGCTCCTTTGTGGACCTTCTCTTTTTGTTCACCTTGTAAATCTTAAGGTTCTTAGGAATTCTGTCATAGACCTGCTGCTCTCTATACTTCTTGTACTTTTCTTGAGTGATTTTATCCTTTCCTAGGGGGCCTTCAGTTCCTACCTATATGCTGAAGATCCCTATCACAGTTCAGGCCTTTCTCCCCAGCTTTGGTTCCAAATGTCCAACTGCCTCCTCAATGTCTGAGCCCATGGGGGAGTCTCACAGGCACCTTGAAGCAGTATGTCCAAGAAAGAACTGATTATTTTCCCACCACCTGTTCCTTCCATTGTGTTCCCTATCTCAAAAATGACACTTCTCATTCATCCTGCTTCCTGAGCCAAATACCTAGGAGTCATCTTTGACACATCCATTTGACATGATATATGACATACCTAATCAATCACCAAGTCCTGCAGATGCTGTCTCCTCAGTATCTTCGGAATTTATCTACTTTCCGTTCTCATCACCTCCTTCATCAGGCTGCCTTCATCTCTCCCAGGAAGATTTCAAAAAGCTCGTAGAACCGTTCCCAGCCTCTAGACATAAGTGATTTTCTAAAAATACAAATCTGACCATGCTGTAGCCCTGCTTAAAATTTTTCCATAGTTTCTTAAAGCCCTCAGGGTAAAGTCCAACTTCCTTAATTTAGCTTGTAAGCCAGAGTGAAATTCAAGATAGTTTATAGCTTGTAAAGCATAGGCACTGGTCCCAGTTATAAAAGATGTCAGTTGTTTCACGTGACCAGTGTACAGTATGCTAGCTAAATAATGGCTTGTCATTAGAGCCCCATGCTATTGTCCTCTGCAGTCTCATCTAGTGCCGCTATTCCCCTCAAGTCACATCAGCCTTGTTTTGATTCTCAGAATGTATCATTAAAAATGTAGTTACCTTTGCCTGGAACACTCTTTTTTTTCTTTTCTTTTCTTTCTTTTTTTTTTTTTGTATTTTTCTGAAGTTGGAAACGGAGAGGCAGTCAGACTCCCGCATGCACCCAACCGGGATCCACCGGCATGCCCACCAGGGGGCGATGCTCTACCCATCTGGGGCGTCGCTTTGTTGCAACCAGAGCCATTCTAGCACCTGAGGCAGAGGCCATAGAGCCATCCTCAGCACCCGGGCCAACTTTGCTCCAATGGAGCCTTGGCTGGGGGAGGGGAAGAGAGAGACAGAGAGGAAGGAGAGGGGGAGGGGTGGAGAAACAGATGGGCGCCTCTCCTGCCCTGGCCGGGAATCAAACCCGGGACTCCTGCACGCCAGGCCGATGATCTACCACTGAGCCAACCGGCCAGGGCCTGGAACACTCTTTCTGGCAGCCCCACCATCACCCCACCCTATCCCCACTCCATAGAGCTGCCCTGAAGGGAACTGACTGCTCTATCCAGATAAGGATGCCTTGGCCTGTGGCAGTGGGAGCATCTGCTGAGGGAACCTAATCTGGATCACAGTTCACTATTAATCATGACTCCTTCCATTTAGGCACAAGAACATAGAGCCCTAATGAGGTCAGCAAATTTTTAGAAGTAGGGAACTGACTCTTAACCTTTTATGAGGACTCTTAATTTTTTATGAGGAAAAAATTCTTTGTTTAGCCTCTAACTAAAACAGTATCTCTCCTGCCAACTGCAATACAAATAACCTTTTTTTTTTTTCTTTGTGAGACAGAGACAGAGACAAAGGCAAGAAGAAAGAGAGATGAGAACTATCAACTTGTAGTTGTGGCACTTTAGTTTTTGGGTTTTTAAAAATATTTTATTTATTTATTTTATTATTAATTTCGAGAGAGGAGAAAGAGAGAAGGGGGAGGGAGGAGCAGGAAGCATTAACTCCCATATGTGCCTTGACCAGGCAAGCCCAGGGTTTTGAACCAGCGACCTCAGTGTTTCTAGGTCGACGCTTTATCCACTGCGCCACCACAGGTCAGGCTAGTTTTTTATTGATTGTTTCTCATAACATGCCTTGACTGAGGGGCTCCAGCTGAGCCAGTGACCCCTTGCTTAAGCCAGTGACCTTTGGGCTCTAGCCAGTAACCATGGGGAAATATCTATGATCCCACACTCAAGCCAGCAACCATGTGCTCAAGCCAGTGACTTCAGGGTTTTTTACCTGGGTCCTCAGCATCCCAGGTCAATGCTCTATCCACTGTACCACCATTGGTCAGGCCAACTAATGTTTTTTACCTCCATTGAACCTCTTCACCATAAGGTTAAGCCTATCAGATATTCAAATAGTTGATGATTTTTAAATCAGTTAATCCTTTTGCTTTCATTCAGTCTTGAACTTTGATTGTCTGTCCTTTGAATATAGAGGGGTTTTTTGGGGGAGGAGGAATAATTCTTTGAAAGGCAAGTTAAGCATGGGTGGGGGGGGACTGTGGATAGCCAGAGATCAGCAAGAAGGCACTGGGCATTTAAACTCCAAGGCAGTGGTCTCAGATCTGGCTGCAGGATAGACCTACCTGGGGATCTTTTAAAATTACCATTGCCCCCAACCCCGAATTACCATTGCCAAGGGTCTACTACAGATCTATTAAATCAGAATACCTGGAGGGGTAGAGCTTGAGCATAAATATTTTTTATAAAGCTCCTCAAATGGCTATTATGTGCAATCAGAGTTGAGAACTCCACAGGTAAAGGAGAAGGAATGCCAGTGGGGTGAGAAAAAACTGCAAGCATGTGTGGAATATTTCTGATACCAGCTTGCTAGATATTATAAGCACACACTATAGAGATGGAGGTGAGAAGAGCAGAGTTGTATACTTAAAGAGGGCATGATTTTGTAGATTGAGTGTTGCCTAGAGAAGGTAAAATGTACAAACTAGCAAAAGCGAGAAGCTCAATAGCACCAAGTGTGGTGGAACTACAGACTGTTGTGGTCTTTCTGTACTGCAGTTTGACACTACATAGTCCGATCAAGTATCCTTAATAGCCTGTGAACCAGCAATTATGATTTTTTTTTTTTTTAACTCGGAGAGCATGTAGAAAGTTGATCGCTGCAGCCTTATGGGAGGTGATGGGGAACTAAAGGTTTTCTTTGCTGGGAAAGTAGATAGGTAGAATGTGGGGGATACAGACCATCAGGCTGTTATTCAGCAGTTAGAAGCAACAGGTTCAGGGGTCGTCAAACTTTTTATAAAAACTGCCCACTTTTGCCGTGCTGGTCAACCTAGTCCCTACCGCCCACTAGTGGGCGTTTCAGCTTTCATGGTGGGCGGTAGCAGAGCAACCAAATGGCAACGCGGTTGGCCCATCATGAAAGCTGGAATGCCCACTAGTGGGCAGTAGGGACCAGGTTGACCAGCACTGCAAAAGTGGGCGATTTTTATAAAAAGTCTGACAACCCCTGCTGGATACACACATAGCAATCAATATGAGTGGATTTTAAAACCATAGGTACTGAATGCAAGAAGTATGAAACATAACGAGATACATAAAACAATGTTATATTTGTGAATAAAAATGTAGCACACAAAAAAGGGTAGCACACAAAACAATATTTATTTTGCAAGAACCATACTAGCAAAAAGATAAACATTGCCTATGGAAGGAGGGGAAGGGAGCAGGCTCTGGTGCTAAAAAGCAATATATAACTAGATAACTATTTTTAAATTTTTATTTAGAAATTTAAATTTAACAGGGTGACATTGATCAATAAAACTATATAGGTTTTAGGTAAATATTTCTAGATAACTATTTTTTAATATTTTATTTATTGAGTCTAGAGAGAGAAAAGGGGGGAAGGAGTGGGAAATATCAACTCGTAGTAGTTGCTTTGTGTATGTGCATTGACCAGACAAACCCAAGGTTTCAAATTGGAGACCTCAGCATTCCAGGTCAATGCTCCATCCACTACACCACCACAGGTCAGGCCTAGATAACTATTTTTTAAAAGTAAGATTTAAATCAGACCTTGAAAGCTGAGTAGGAAAGGGGGAGAAAGGGAAGGCTTCTAGAATGGCAAGATGATTCCTACAAGCTAAGGCAGAGGTCGGGAACCTTTTTGGCTGAGAGAGCCATGAACGCCACATATTTTAAAATGTAATTCCGGCCTGACCTGTGGTGGCACAGTGGATAAAGCGTCAACCTGGAAATGCTGAGGTCGCTGGTTCGAAACCCTGGGCTTGCCTGGTCAAGGCACATATGGGAGTTGATGCTTCCAGCTCCTCCCCACCTTCTCTCGCTGTCTCTCTCTCCTCTCTCTCTCCCTCTCTCTCTCTCTATCTCTCCCTTTCTCTCTCCTCTCTAAAATTAATAAATAAAATTTAAAAAAATCTTTAAAATGTAATTCCATGAGAGCCATACAATGACCCATGTACTTTACACATTATCCAATAAATATTTGGTGTTGTCCCGGAGAACAGCTGTGATAGGCTCTAGCCACCTGCAACCATGAACATAAATGGTAGGAAATGAATGGATTGTAATACATGAGAATGTTACACATATATATATATATATATATTTTTTTTTTACAGAGACAGAGAGTCAGAGAGAGGGATAGACAGGGACAGACAGACAGGAATGGAGAGAGATGAGAAGCATCAATCATTAGTTTTTCGTTGCGCATTGCAACACCTTAATTGTTCATTGATTGCTTTCTCATATGTGCCTTGACTGCAGGCCTTCAGCAAACCGAGTAACCCCTTGCTTGAGCCAGCGACCTTGGGCTCAAGCTGGTGAGCTTTTGCTCAAACCAGATGAGCCCCCACTCAAGCTGGCGACCTCGGGGTCTCGAACCTGGGTCTTCTGCATTCCATTCCAATGCTCTAGCCACTGTGCCACCACTTGGTCAGGCAGAATGTTTTATATTTTTAACGTTATTATTTATGTTTTTATTTTTTTGTATTTTTCTGAAGTTGGAAACGAGGAGGCAGTCAGACTCCCTCATGCACCTGACCGGGATCCACCCGGCATGCCCACCAGGGGGCGATGCTCTGCCCATCTGGGGCGTTGCTCTGTTGCAACCAGGGCCATTCTAGCACCCGAGGCAGAGGCCATAGAGCCATCCTCAGCCCCCGGGCCAACTTTGCTCAATGGAGCCTTGGCTGCGGGAGGGAAAGAGAGAGACAGAGAGGAAGAAGAGGGGGAGGGGTGGAGAAGCAGGTGGGCACTTCTCCTGTGTGCCCTGGCCGGGAATCGAACCCGGGACTCCTGCATGCCAGGCCAACGCTCTACCACTGAGCCAATCGGCCAGGGCCATTATTTTATTTTTATTAAAGATTTGTCTACAAGCCAGATGCAGCCATCAAAAGAGCCAGATCTGGCTCACAAGCCATAGGTTCCCAACCCCTGAGCTAAGGCCAGGAGGCAGAAGTGTGTTTAGCAGGTGGAGTAGGAGAAAGATCTGATCAAAACAGAGTGGGAAATAAGGCTGGAGAGAGAGGATTGGATAAGATTTTGAAGGTCTGGAAAGCCAGTCAAAGGAATTTAAAGAATGATAAAGTAGGTAAGAGAGCCATAACATGATTGAAAGAATGTGATGAAAGTGAATTCAGATGAGGTAGGTGGAGAGAGCCTGAAGTCAGAACTGGATTGAAAGTGAATACTGTCATGAACTAAGCAAAACAGATTGAAGTAGTCTGGATCAGGCTAGCATTGGAGGTGAAGGTTGAAAGAGACACTTTGAGGCCCTGGCAGGGTAGCTCAGTTGGTTAGAGCAACATTCCGATATGCAAATGTGTATGGGTTTGATCCCCATTCAGGGCACATATAAGAATCAATCATTGGATGCATAAATAAGTGGAACAACAAATTGATGTCTCTCCTTTCCTCTCTAAAATCAGTAAAAGAGAGAGAGAGAGACATTTTCATAGGTTACTAGCTAGTGAATGCAAATGTTAATAGACAAGATTAAGTCAGAGTACTCTGTAGTCTTAACCCAGAAAGTTAAGGGAAAAAATTAAATCTACCTGGACAGATGGTGGCACAGTGGATAGAGCATCGGACTGGGATGTGGAGGAGCCAGGTTCGAGACTTCGAGGTCACCAGCTTGAGCGCGGGCTCATCTGGTTTGAGCAAGGCTCACCAGCTTGAGCCCAAGGTCACTGGCTCAAGCAAGGGGTCATTTGGTCTGCTGTAACCCCCCCGGTCAAGGCACATATGAGAAATCAATCAATGAACAACTAAGGAGCCGCAACGAAGAATTGATGTTTTTCATCTCTCTCCCTTCCTGTCTGTCTGTCCCTATCTGTCCCTCTCTCTGACTCTCTTGTCTCTGCCACAAAAAGAAAAGAAAAGAAAATTAAATCCAGTAGTAACTGTTATTTTTCATATTGGAAATCCAGTTTTCTAGTAAAGTAGAACTTTAAAGGTTCTAATAATTCAGTAATCTCTGAGCAAGCACCACAATGTTAGAGTTGGCAGAGATGTTTGCTTTCCAGATGACAAAAGAGAGGACCAGAGATGTTTGGTTCATTGCCCAAAGTCAACCAATTAACTGGAGAAATGATGGGCTAGAACCAGGTGTCTTATCTTCTAGGACCTAGAATATAGGCCAATAAACTCTCCCAAACTATGTTGGAGATGGGAGGCTTGAAAATCAAGGCAATTCACATTTGGATGTCTCAGTGTATCTGACCATGAGAGCAATTTTCAAGAAAGAGGATTTACCCTTTCTGTACTCCACCCCTGACAGCTCAGTTTCAATCCATATGCATATGAACTATCTATCTGGTTGGGCTTCTAAACAAAAACTCCTAGTATTTACTTTACTAATCCTTACCTCAACATGACTGGACAAAGTAAGGACTGTCACTGACTACCAGCCTCATCTGGCAACACTTTCATACTTCTTTTTTGATAAAAAAGTAAAATAAATGATTTCAAAAAAGAATAGTAGCCCTGGATGATGGCTGAGTGGATAGAGCATTGGCCAGTGTGTGGACCTCTGGGTTTGACTCTTGGTCAGGGCACATAGTGGCTTGATTGGTCCGAGCATTGACCCCAGACAGGGATTGCTGGGTGGATCCTGGTAGGGTACATACAGGAGTCTGTCTCACTATCTTCCCTTCCTCTCACTTAAAAAAAAATTTAATTAGGCCCTAGCTGGTTAGCTCAGTGGTAGAATGTCTGCCTGGCACGTGGAAGTCCCGGGTTCAATTCACGGTCAGGGTACACAGGAGAGGCCACCACCTGCTTCTTTTCCCCCACCCCCATCTCTCTCCCTGTCTTCCACTCCTACAGCCATGGCTCCAACTTTGGAGCAAAGTTGGCCCCGGGCACTGAGGATGGCTCCATGGCCTTACTTCAGGTGCTAAAATGGCTTGGTTGTCCAGCAACAGAGCAGCGGCCCAGTCTGGCAGAGCATCGCCTGGTAGGGGTCTTGCCAGGTGAATCCCTGTCTGTTGGTTGGGTGCGTGAGGTAGTTTGTCTCTGCCTCCCCACCTCTTATTTAATTTAAAAAATAAAATAAAAAGAATAGTAGTTTAAAATATCTTAACTTCCCACCCAAACTGAAACCCCCTAAAAAATACACATGGTCATCTATCTTGTCTCTATATGTTTTCAGGAATGGGACAGAACAGATCTGATTACTGAAAAAAACTCCGAGTCTGAGTTCCATGTCACTGTAGTGTGATTCAGTGAAAATAGCACAGGGAGGTCAAGCTTAACTTAGAGTTAGAGTCATTTTTTTTTTTAACTATAACTTATTTTTTTTAAGGACTTTATTAATTTTTCAGAGAGGAGAGAGAGAGAGAGGGAAAGAGGAATAGAGAGCAAGAGAGAGAAGGAGAGGAGCAGGAAGCATCAACTCCCATATGTGCCTTGACCAGGCAAGCCCAGGATTTCGAACCGGTGACCTCAGTGTTCCAGGTCAACGCTTTATCCACTGCGCCACCACAGCTCAGGCCAGAGTTAGAGTCTTAACTACGTAATTTGCTGCATGATTTGAGCAAGTTATTTATGTTCTATCAGTGTCATTCATTCACTTTATCTGTACATTAGAGATAATACCTTTTACAGAGTTACTATGAATATTAGAGATTATGAACGTAAAATGCCTACTACAGTGCCTGGCACACACAGTTAATAAAGTAATAGCTGTTATGATCATAATTATCAAACTACCCATTGGTCCTAGTTTGCCCTGCGGTGTTACGTACATATGCGTTTCAAAACTTTCAAATAATTGAATTTAGTTATCATGTTATTTCTAAATGTTTCTTTTCTTTCTTTCTTTTTTTTTCAGAGTAAGTATTTTGCAATATTTTCTCTCCTGGTTATCTTGTCCTTGGCTATGCTCCTGCATCTGATTTTTTTTAAATTAATTAATTAATTTTATTTTATTTTATTTTTTTACAGGGACAGAGAGAGAGTCAGATAGAGGGATAGATAGGGACAGACAGACAGGAACGGAGAGAGATGAGAAGCATCAATCATCAGTTTTTTGTTGCGACACCGTAGTTGTTCATTGATTGCTTTCTCATATGTGCCATGACCGCGGGCCTTCAGCAGACTGAGTAACCCCTCACTCGAGCCAGTGACCTTGGGTCCAAGCTGGTGAGCTTTTTTGCTCAAGCCAGATGAGCCCATGCTCAAGCTAGCTATCCTGGGGTCTCGAACCTGGGTCCTTCTGCATCCCAGTCCGACACTCTATCCACTGAGCCACCGCCTGGTCAGGCTGATTTTTTTTTTTTAACAGGGACAGAGAAAGAGTCAAAGAAAGGGATAGATAGGGACAGACAGACAGGAACGGAGAGAGATGAGAAGCATCAATCATCAGTTTTTGCGAGACCTTAGTTGTTCATTGATTGCTTTCTCATATGTGCCTTGACCGCAGACCTTCAGCAGACTGAGTAACCCCTTGCTCGAGCCAGCGACCTTGGGTCCAAGCTGGCCAGCCTTTGCTCAAACCAGATGAACCCACGCTCAAGCTGGCGACCTCGGGGTCTCAAACCTGGGTCCTCTGCATCCCAGTCTGACGCTCTATCCACTGTGCCACCGCCTGGTCACACTGCATCTGATTTTTGTAGAACTCAGTGCCCATGAATGAACAAATTACTCCAAATGTGATCTGAGTGTTTCAAAACAGGGTAAGACCATAAACCTATTCCCCAGACATCACTCTTCAAGCTGCCTAGGACTCCTTTAGCTTTTTAGACAACCGTGTCACCTACTGACTTAGTCCTATGAAAATCTCCAGGTAGTTTTTATATGAATGAGTTTTAAGTCTTCCCCATTTTGCACTAGTGTAGAATTATTTGTTCAGTTCAAGAGTTTTTATTTTATTTTATTTTATTTTTAGGGAAAGAGACAGACAGGGACAGACAGGAAGGGAGAGAGTTGAGAAGCATCAATTCAATTCGCACCTTAGTTGTTCATTGATTGCTTTTACAATTTTTGCTCACGAAAATCAGGGGATATTTCAAAATGAATATGAATCAGTTAAAAAAAGAAGTATTTAATTTTTTGTATTAAACAAGAACATCTCAGTGGGAGAGCGTCAGCCTGGCATGCAGGAGTCCAGGGTTTGATTCCAGGCCAGGGCACACAGGAGAAGTGCCCATCTGCTTCTCCACCCCTCCCCCTCTCCTTCCTCTCTGTCTCTCTCTTCCCCTCCCGCAGCCAAGGCTCCATTGGAGCAAAAAGTTGACCTGGGCGCTGAGGATGGCTCCATGGCCTCTGCCTCAGGTGCTAGAATGGCTCTGGTTGCAACAGAGCTACGCCCCAGATGGGCAGAGCATCGCCCCCTGGTGGGCATGCCGGTGGATCCCGGTTGGGCACATGTGGGACTGCCTCCTCATTATCAACTTCAGAAAAAAAAAAAAAGGAACATCAGAAAAGCGAACAAGTCAAAGAAAGTTGTTCAATTATGCAAATGAGATGGAAACTCAATTATTGTGATTGAGTAGCAAGTGACATATTGGTGGGGTGAACAGAATCATGTCAAACTGGACGAGAGTGCCACACATTGACTGTTCAGTAGGGTGTATAGTCACCCAAGACTGCCAAAACACACTGACCGTGATGAGGCATGGACAGGATCAGATTGTCTAGCAGTTCTTGTGGGATCCTCTGCCACTCTTTTTTTTTTTCCCCTGTATTTTTCTGAAGCCGGAAACGGGGAGAGACAGTAAGACAGACTCCCGCATGCGCCCGACTGGGATCCACCTGGCACGCCCACCAGGGGGCGACGCTCTGCCCACCAGGGGGTGATGCTCTGCCCCTCCGGGGAGTCGCTCTGTTGTGACCAGAGCCACTCTAGCGCCTGGGGCAGAGACCGAGGAGCCATTCCCAGCGCCCGGGTCATCTTTGCTCCAGTGGAGCCTCGGCTGCGGGAGGGGAAGAGAGAGACAGAGAGGAGGGAGAGGGGGAGAGGTGGAGAAGCAGATGGGCGCCTCTCCTGTGTGCCCTGGCCAGGAATCGAACCTGGGACTTCTGCACGCCAGGCCGATGCTCTACCACAGATCCAACCAGCCAGGACCTTTTTTTTTTATTTTATTTTTTTTTATTTTTTACAGAGACAGAGAGTGAGTCAGAGAGAGGGATAGACAGGGGCAGACAGACAGGAACGGAGAGAGATGAGAAGCATCAATCATTAGTTTTTCATTGCGCGTTGCAACACCTTAGTTGTTCATTGATTGCTTTCTCATATGTGCCTTGACCGCGGGCCTTCAGCAGACCGAGTGACCCCTTGCTGGAGCCAGTGACCTTGGGTTCAAGCTGGTGGGCTTTTTGCTCAAGCCAGATGAGCCTGCGCTCAAGCCGGTGACCTTGGGGTCTCGAACCTGGGTCCTCTACATCCCAGTCCGATGCTCTATCCACTGTGCCACCGCCTGGTCAGGCATCCTCTGCCACTCTTGCTCCAAGGTAACTTCCAGCTCAAGAAGTGTTGTGGGAAGCATTGGACAGTTTACCAGACGTCTTCCCAGTGCTTTCCAAGTATGTTCAATGGGATTCAGGTCTGGAGAATGTGAAGGCCAGTCCATGTGTTTGATTCCTGCCTCCTGAAGCATGTTGTTGATGAGATGTACAGGTACAGGGTGGGGCCTTGCATTATCGTCTATGAAAAGAAAGTTGTTTCCAACTGCTCCAGCATTGGAGTACCACCTTCCACCTTAGGATGTAGGACCTCATCTCGATATCTGACAGCAGTCAGTGATCCATTTCTGATGATGTGGAGGTTGGTATGACCACCAGTGCTGATGCCAGCCCACACCATGATTCCACCATCACCAAAGGAGTCCATTTCTCAAATGAAACGTGGATTCTCCCATGTTCCTCATTCATGCCACATCAGGACACAATGATTGTCAAGCTGAACCAGGACTCATCAGAGAAGAGGACAGATGACCACTCATCACAGGTCCAATGACAACGCTCATCAGCCCACCTTCTACGGGTTCTACAGTGCTCAGCAGATAACGTAATGCATAGCATTGGTCGCCAGGCATGCAGTCCAACACGATGCAGCCAATTTCGTATGGTCTGGGTGCATATCCATCATCTAGTGGCAGCAAGAAACTGTCCCCGCAGCTATGTTGCATTGCTGTGCCTGTTTCTTCTTGCCAATAAGGTCAAGTAGCAGTCACCTCTTGCTGTTGTGGCAGATAGGCAACCCTGCCTTCGTCTTCTTCATACTGTGCCAGTCTCTCTCTCTCTCTGTCTTTTTTTTTTTTTTTTTTACAGAGACAGAGAGAGTCAGACAGGGACAGACAGAAACGGAGAGATGAGAAGCATCAATCATCAGTTTTTCATTGTGCATTGCGACACCTTATTTGTTCATTGATTGCTTTCTCATATGTGCCTTGACCGCAGGCCTTCAGCAGACTGAGTAACCCCTTGCTCAAGCCAGCGACCTTGGGTCCAAGCTGGTGAGCTTTTGCTCAAGCCAGATGAGCCCACGCTCAAGCTGGTGACCTCGGGGTCTTGAACCTGGGTCCTTGGCATCCCAGTCCGACCGACGCTCTATCCACCGCACCACCGCCTGGTCAGGCTGTGCCAGTCTCTTGAAAACGATTCCACAGTCTGCTAATCATGCTTTGGGATTTTCCAAGTGCTGTTGCCACTGTTGTCTGTGTTTGACCAACTCCAAGATGTCCTATGGCTCTCCAGGCTTTGCATTTGGGCGAATCGTGTTGCAGGGGCATTGCAAGGGCTGGGAAATCGCAGGATATATACTTTCAAGATCAGAGAACAGGTAGATACTCTAGTACTTTCAGCCTTTTGTATAGTGCATTTTCACCAATGAAATAAAAGTTGGCTTTGCATCTCATTTGCATAATCAAACAACTTTGACTTGTTTCCTTTTCTGATGTTTTTGTTTAATAAAAAATAAAATGCTTCTTGGCCTGACCTGTGGTGGCGCAGTGGATAAAGCGTCGACCTGGAAATGCTGAGGTTGCTGGTTCGAAACCCTGGGCTTGCTTGGTCAAGGCACATATGGGAGTTGATGCTTCCAGCTCCTCCCCCCTTCTCTCTCTCTGTTTCTCTCTCTCTCTCTGTCTCTCCCTCTCCTCTCTAAAATGAACAAATAAAAAAATAATAAAATGCTTCTTTTTTTATCGCTTTAAATTCATTTTGAAATATCCCCTAATTTTTGTGAGCAGTGTATATGCCTTGACCAGGGGGCTCCAGCCAAGCCAATAACCCCTTGCTCAATCCAGTGACCCTGGGCTCAAGCCAGTGACCATAGGGTCATATCTATGATGCCACACTCAAGCCAGCGACCACCCAATCAAGCTAGTGAGCCAGTGCTCAAGCCAGATGAGCCCATGCTCAAGCTGGTGACCTCAGGGTTCAAGCTTGGCTCCTCATCATTCCAGGCCAATGCTCTAACCCACTGTGCCACCACTTGGTCAGGCTCAAGCATAAACTTTTTATCAACTGAAAGCTTATTATGTATTAGGTATTGTGCTGAGTTCTGTGAACAGAGGGATGATGACTTACTAGGACAAAGTACCACCATACTAGAAATGTAGACTCCATAAGACTCCATGTTTACTAATGAATCCCTGTTTCTTGGGATGATGTCTGCACACAGTTATGTGATTACTGTTGTTGAATGAACAAATAAAACCATTTACACTGGAAATTTTTCTAATAAGTAAAAAGGCATTTCCCCAAGTTGCTTATTTTTAAAATTCAGGCATTTTGTACAAGCCTAATACTTTATAGCCCAACTCTAGTATTTTTCCATCTAAGATCAACCCAATTTCCAAAATAAATTTGTACTGTTCCTTTCAAAGCTAGACTTAACATGCCTTATTTGCTGGATAGCCATTCTATTTCACGACTGAAGAACTTTGATAAGTACTTGTTGGACGCTTAATGCAGGGCTTACATCTCAGGGTTAGCAGTAGCAGGCCAACTTTTTGCATGCTAAGCACCCAAGAATTATCGAACCCGAATTGTTTCAGGCCCTGACTTGCTGTAGGGGAAAACAAAGCCTTCAGGAGAAATATGGGGAGGAGGACTCTGAAATTCTGCATTGGTCTGTAAAGTGCTGCCAGGCAATCATAGGCCCAGCACCTCTGCGTCGAAATTCATCCTGCAGACATCAGATTTATGAAATCTAGGGGTATCCAAAACCACAGTAAGGTAGGTCCTAGGAACTCTAAATCCTTTCACAGCTTTTTTCATTATTTGGGCTACAGGTGAGGCACTGGGTGCCATCTTTATATCAAATACCAGGCAAGTGCCACTGGCGTCGCTCGGTAACCACGGAGACATCAATGCCCCCACCGTTTTCCAGCCCGTAAAAGCTGTAAACTACGATTCCCATCAGCTGATTTTCTCTACTTGAAAGGCGAGATGTGTAGATTTGGCTTGTCGGCCACCGCGACCCTGCCGAAGTGAACCGCGGGAGTTGCAGTTCGCTGTGTGGCTTCACGTTCTGCTGCGGAAGCTCCGGAACTACAAATCCAGTGAGCCAGCAGGATCACGCACGCGCTCGACACAGCCAGCCTCCCGCGCCCTCCTGCCGGTGCCTGAGAGGTAAGAGAGGGCGGGGGGGGTGGGAGGAAGAGGAGGCGGGATCCGGGCGCTGCGTTGGCTGCGGTCTGGCACCAAGGGGGCGGCCCCGGTGGAGTGCAGACCCAGTGACCCTCGGTGATTATGGACCCGGCTGAGGCGGTGCTGCAGGAAAAAGCGCTCAAGTTTATGGTGAGCAGAAGGTGCAGGGGAACGGTGGAGGCTGTGGCGTTGGTGGCGTCGCTGAGCCTCGGCCCTGGGCCGCGGGTCCGCCGGAGGAGGGGGCAGAGGAACTCTGGGCCGAGGTCAGCGGCCGGGGCTGCTGAAGCGACGGGACCGGAGCCCCGGGGAGGCGGGAGTGGGTAGCGGAGAGGACCCGGGGGTGGGGGCAGCAGCTCCGCCATCTTGTGGATGAGAGACCAAGTGACAGCGGGAGCTTAATCCGGGAGGGGGCTCTGGGCGGCGCGCGGGGCCCTGGAGGGAAAGGGGCGTGGGGACAGTTACTGAAGAACGGAGGAAGCCCGGAGGAGAGACTCAGTGAGGTCGCTGGCGGAGCCTTCCCAGAGTCAGGGTTACGGGTAAGGCCCGGGAGGAGAGGTGCATTCAAGAGTGGGGAAAGGGGAGCACGGGAGAGTGGGAGGAAAGATGTTAGAGGGAGGGGGACAGGCAGAGCTGGATGCAGATAGCTGTAAGGGTGGAGGAAAGCCAGGCTGGTGGGAGACTTGTAGTTGAGTAGAATAAGAGGATGGAGATAGCTTTTGCCTTTAGGGTAAAATCCCAGGTTGGCCAAACTAATGTTGGCAAACTCTGGAAGGAAAGAGGCCTTACTTAGGAAGATAAGGACTGGTGACGGGGACCTTCGGGCTATGATGACTGCAGTCTCTGGAAAAGGAGGAGGGTGTTGACTACGAGCCAGAATTACAAATGTCAGAAAAGGGGACACAGACTTTACTTTGAAAGGAGAGACTAGATATTGTAGTAAGGATGAGATTGAACTGATCAGGAAAACCTGGGTACACGAGGCTGGGGATAAAATTAATACCTAATAAGGTAAAACAAAACAAAAGTCAGTGCTAAATTACAGAGACAGTGTAATGTAGGGGCCAGGTCCTGTATCACTTTCTGGGAAAGGAAAGGCCATGGAGATTAGAATCACAAGATCCACGAGAAGTGATGAGATCAGTGGAGAAAGTCAGGAGATATAAGGGGGAATGTAGGTAGTTGGAAGATGTCAGAATTGGTGGTTACTTGTTAGGTTGAAAGCAGTATATGGGCTTGGATTGAATTTTGTGGAGCCTAGTTTGTTAACTTTTTATCATGCTTTTCTTCTATGCTTATGTTTGGCAATTTTGTATAGAGTGAAATTTGATGCTTTTAATCTGATGCTTCTTGTATATCCTAGGTGTAAAACCAGACTTTGTGATTACAGCTAAAGAATAATGGGATGTATAGGCTTCCATTTTAACAGGTGGCCTTAGGCATATTGATATTACTTGCAGTCAAGTCTTGCTTTTTCAAAAGTAATTATAACCTGTCACTCCAAGTTTTACTTCTTTGTTATTTGTTAGGTTGTGTCTTTGCTTGAAATATCAAAACATATTCAAATAAACATGGACACTAAGCTAATTTAATTTAGGCTTTAAATCTTATTTACAGGAATATATTTTCAGAGACTGGTCAAATTTACTAAAACTTTATTTATTTTGTATCAGTACTTTCAAAAACACCTAACTAAAGTTTGAGTGTATCATGAACAAAGTACCATTTTGAAGAAGGTTCTTGAATTCCTTCCCAATGTCGAAATTCTAAAATAGCAAGACAAGACTTTGAAATTTTTTGGTCTTTAGAAGAGGAAGTTGCTTTATACCTACAGCCAGCTTCTAGATTGAAGTTAGAGAAGTAGCAGCTGCTTATTTTTGTTTTCCTATTTAGAGTTTGACTTAATCCTAATCTTGACACTTGTGTCAGATTTATGGAATAGTGTGATTTACAGATCATAAAGAGATGTTATGAGATCATCTTTACTCCCATTCAGACCTCAGCCTGGGAACATTTTCAGCTACTTGATCTCTGCTTTGTACCAGTGAGTTATGTATCGATAATGGTCTCCTGATTGAGTTAAAGTGGACCTGGAGATGGCCATGGAGTGGTTTGCAGCTTTTAGAGCATCACACATTATTAGATGTTGAGTCACTTACTACAAAGAGAAACCAATTTTTACTTTAGTTACTTTCCCTGCTATTTTAACTGCTGTTTGAGAAAAGGCCAACTGGAAAAGGGTCATCAAGAATGACACCTTAATAACTGAAGCAGAGAATGGAGAATTAGAGATTTGGTAATGTTTTTCAGCTCAGTCATAGTCATATTGTTATGAATGTAAGTCACAACTTGCCTGTGGTTCTACTTACACTGCTATAATATGTCTCTTTACTCAGAGTAAGTTTTTTTTATATATATAGAGACAGAGAGAGTCAGAGAGAGGGATAGATAGGGACAGACAGACAGGAACAGAGAGAGATGAGAAGCATCAATTATTAGTTTTTTGTTGTGACACCTTAGTTGTTTATTGATTGCTTTCTCATATGTGCCTTGACGGGGGGGGGGGCTACAGCAGACGAAGTAATCCCTTGCTGGAGCCAGCAACCTTGGGTCCAAGCTGGTGAGCTTTGCCCAAACCAGATGAGCCTGCGCTCAAGCTGGCGACTTCGGGATCTCGAACCTGGGTCTTCCGCATCCCAGTCCAACGCTCTATCCACTGCGCCACCGCCTGGTCAGGCCAGAGTAAGTTTTGAGATAGGAAGATATTTTATTTGTGTTTGCATCAGTGATTAGTGCATAGTACACATGGAAGGCTATCCTTTTAATCATATTGAAAATTTTGTATAGTATTTGGCCTTGTTTTGACCTTTCTCTTTCCTCAGTTGTTAATTATGAATCACAATTTTTGTATGGATGCCCTCATTTCCATAGTTTAAGAAAATGTAATTTGTGCCCTGGTCAGGTACTTAGTTGGTTAGCGTCGTTCCAACATGTCAAGATTGTGAGTGTCTGGGTCAGGGCACACACGAGAATTAACCAATGAATGCATAAATAAGTGGAACAGTAAATTAATGTTTCTCTCTCTTTCTTGCTCTCTCTCAAATTAATAAGTAAAAAGAAAAATTTAGAAAATGTAATTTGTTTAAAATGCCAACATGAAGTGGCTTTTCCTTTTTTATGAATTGTGCTCATTACCACATTAATGTAGTGCTTCAATTAGGAATTTTACAATAAAATATTTTTTTCTTCTTTTGCCAAGTGAGAGGAAGAGAGATAGACAGACTCCTGCATATACCCTGAGCAGGATCCACCCGGCAACACTTGTCTGAGGTGGATACTCTGCCCATCTGGGGCCATGCTCTCAACTGAGCTATTTTTAGCACCTGGGTAGAGGCTCCACACAGCTATCCTCAGCACCTGGGGCTGACCTGCTCAAATCAGATGAGCCATGGCTGCAGGAGGGGAAGAGTAAAAGAGGGGGGTGGGGAACGGAAGGGATGGAGAAGCAGATGGTCGCTTCTCCTGTGTACCCTGACTGAGAATCAAACCTGAGACATCCACATGCCAGACTGATGCTCTACCACTGAGCCAACGGGCCAGGGCCTGAAATCTTTAAATATTTTCTTTATTTATTGATTTTGGAAAGAAACACAGGGAGAGAGGGAGACACACACACAAACATCTGATTCTGTGTGTGCCCTGACTGAGGATTGAACCTGCAACCTCTGCATTTCGGGACAACACTCTACCAACCGAACTATCTGGCCAGGGCTACAATAAAATCTTATTAATGAGACTGCTAATTCAGAATTGATCATAATTTATACATGATCTAGACCAGGGGTCCCCAAACTTTTTACACAGGGGGCCAGTTCACTGTCCCTCAGACTGTTGGAGGGCCGGACTATAAAAAAAACTATGAACAAATCCCTATGCACACTGCACATATCTTATTTTAAAGTAAAAAAAACAAAACGGGAACAAATACAATATTTAAAATAAAGAACAAGTAAATTTAAATCAACAAACTGACCAGTATTTCAATGGGAACTATGCTCCTCTCACTGACCACCAATGAAAGAGGTGCCCCTTCCGGAAGTGCGGTGGAGGCCGATAAATGGCCTCAGGGGGCCGCATGTGGCCCGCGGGTTGTAGTTTGGGGACCCCTGATCTAGACTGAAAGTTTACCCTTGAATACCTGTGAGGAATAGTTTAACTTCTATTGATAGAAACAAATGATATTAAAGCAATAGTTTACATTAAATGACTTATATGCTAATATCTCTCATTCAGCTTTAGCAGGTCCTCCTCAAGGACCTTTCCTAATACTTCTTGGCCAACAAAATTATAATTCCTCAGAAAAGATAAATGGGAACTGGAAGAGGACCTAAGAAAAATGAAAACAATTGAAGGAATGTAGGCACCATTTTATTTTTTATTTTTTTTAAATGTATATATTTTTTAGATTTTATTTATTCATTTTTATTAGAGAAGAGAGAGAGAGAGGAAAGAGATAGTACAGGGGGAGGAGCAGGAAGCATCAATTCCCATATGTGCCTTGACTAGGCAAGCCCAGAGTTTTGAACTGGCGACCTCAGCATTCCAGGTCAACGCTTGATCCACTGCGCCACCACAGGTCAGGCTACTAGGCACCATTTTATAAGGAGATATATATATTTAAAAAATATATATGCGAGGATAGAAAGACAAGTTTAGGGATAAATTTTAAGTTTATTAAAATGGATAGATAAGCTAGTCCCAGAATCTTAGAGCTGGGGAGGCATTTGAAACTTGGATTACATATGTAGGTAAGGGCATATAAAAGAATTTTTAATACAGTTGATAGATAAGGAAACAGTGTAAAAGGTAACTTGCTGTGTAACAAACTACTCCAAAATGTGATATCTTAGAAAAACCCAATTTTTTCCCCTCAAACTTGTGGTTGGCTGACAGGTTTCCTGCTTCACTTGGTGTTGTCTGGGGTGCCAGCATGGCTAGAATGTTCAAAATGGCCACACTAACATGTCTGGCCACTGGCTGAGGGTTCAGCTGGCTCTAAAAGCCTTTACATCTCCTTTATGTGGGCCTCCACTGTCTACATTGCCTTTGGATTTCCTTAAAACATGGTGCATAGGTTCTAAGAAGGGGCATTCCAGGAGACAGGAGATAGAAACCAGTGAGCCAATCCTCTTAAATCCTTGGTTTGAAAGTCCGAGAATGTCATTGTTGGTCAGAGTAAGGGGAAATAATCTCTACCTATAAACATGAAGAGTGACATGCGTAAACAATTACTTGGGTTGGGGTACTCTTTTTTTTTTTTCTTTCTTTTTTTAACAGGGACAGACAGAGAGAGGGATAGAGACAGACAGACAGGAATGGAGAGAGATGAGAAGCATCAATCACCAGTTTTTCGTTGCGACACCTTAGTTGTTCATTGATTGCTTTCTCATATGTGCCTTGACCAGGGGGCTACAGCAGAGTGAGCGACCCCTTGCTCAAGCCAGAGACCCTGGGCTCAAGCTGGTGAGCCTTGCTCAAACCAGATGAGCCCGTGCTCAAGCTGGCGACCCCAGGGCCTTGAACCTGGGTTCTCCGCATCCCAGTCCAATGCTCTATCCGCTGCGCCACCGCCTGGTCAGGCAGGGGGGTGCTCTTTTGAGACTAACTACCATAGATGCTATTTGAATGGGATGTTCAGGCTAAGCGTGCAAATGGGATCAGCCAAATTTGTGGGTTATATCCACGTTCTAACACTAGGAATGTTTTGGAGGCATCTCTTTTCAGAAGTTAACATTTTTTTTTTTTGTATTTTTCTGAAGTTGGAAACAGGGAGGCAGTCATACAGACTCCCGCATGCGCCCGACTGGGATCCACCCAGCATGCTCACCTGGGGGCGATGCTCTGCCCATCTGGGGCGTTGCTCTGTTGCAACCAGAGCCATTCTAGCGCCTGAGGCAGAGGCCACAGAGCCATCCCCAGCGCCCGGGCCAACTTTGCTCCAATGGAGCCTTGGCTGCAGGAGGGGAAGAGAGAGACAGAGAGGAAGGAGAGGGGGAGGGGTGGAGAAACAGATGGGCGCTTCTCCTGTGTGCCCTGGCCTGGAATCAAACCCAGGACTCCTGCACGCCAGGCCGACACTCTACCACTGACCCAACCGGCCAGGGCCGAAGGAACTGATGTGATCTCCTGCATGAGTTGCCTTAATGTTACTGTAGAGATAATGGGTGAATCAATGTGATTTAGTAAATTTATTTTATTTGCTTGAGCAGTGTATGTGTCTAAAAGGAAGAAATTGCATTAAAAATAAATACTTAGGCCCTGGCCGGTTGGCTCAGCGGTAGAGCGTTGGCCTGGCGTGTGGGGGACCCGGGTTCGATTTCCGGCTAGGGCACATAGGAGAAGCGCCCATTTGCTTCTCCACTCCCCCCCCCCTTCCTCTCTGTCTCTCTCTTCCCCTCCCGCAGCCAAGGCTCCATTGGAGCAAAGATGGCCCGGGCACTGGGGATGGCTCTGTGGCCTCTGCCCCAGGGGCTAGAGTGGCTCTGGTCATGGCAGAGCGACACCCCGGAGGGGCAGAGCATCGTCCCCTGGTGGGCAGAGCGTCGCCCCTGGTGGGCGTGCCGGGTGGATCCCAGTCGGGCGCATGTGGGAGTCTGTCTGACTGTCTCTCCCCATTTCCAGCTTCAGAAAAATACCCCCCCAAAATTAAATAAATAAATAAATACTTAGATGGTTGGCTAGAGCATTGTGCTGAAGCACAGAGGTTGTCAGTTCGATCCCTGGTCAGGGCACATACAGGAACAGATCAATGTTCCTGTCATATCTCTCTCTCTCTCTCTAAAATCAATAAAATAAACATTAAAAAAATTTTAAAAAGAAATAGATTTTTTTCAGTCTGATGGACATTTCTTTATATCAGTGAGATTAATGCCAGCTGTTTGGATGAACATTTGAAACTAGTTCACAGTTTAAGTTGTCAGTTTCTATGTATCTCATACCTGTTCCCAATTTAAGTTAGCCTTTGTTTCTTTTCTGTATATTCTTATATTGGTAGTTGGGTATGAGATTACAAATTAGTGATTTTTCTTTGTGCTAATTTTCTTGATTTGTGTCTGGAATAATAATTACTGGAATAATAAATTATTGGAAGTGAATTATAGTAGCTGTCAGTAACAATTTTTCTACTTTGAAAGGCTGTCAGAAAATTTTTATTGCTAAATTAGAAAATGGACTTTCAAGAGACTACTTGTTATTCTGTATCATTTGTATACTGTTTAACTCCTTAAAGGAAGCAGATAAGAATATTTCCCTTGTTAAATAAAGGGAGGCCCTGGACGGTTGGCTCAGTGGTAGAGCATCGGCCTGGTGTGCAGGAGTCCCGGGTTCGATTCCCGGCCAGGGCACACAGGAGAATCGCCCATCTGCTTCTCCACCCCTCCCCCTCTCCTTCCTCTCTGTCTCTCTCTTCCCCTCCCGCAGCCAAGGCTCCACTGGAGCAAAGTTTGCCTGGACGCCGGGGATGGCTCTGTGGCCTCTGCCTCAGGCTCTAGAATGGCTCTGATTGCAACAGAGTGACGCCCCCTGGTGGGCATGCCTGGTGGATCCCGGTTGGGCGCATGTGGGAGTCTATCTGACTGCCTTCCGTTTCCAGCTTCAGAAAAATACAAAATAAATAAATAAATAAAGGGAGACAAGACACTATGCAAGATTACTTATTTATCTATTTTTTTTTACAGTCACTCTGACCCTCAGCAACTCATCATTTTTTCCTCTATTGTGCCCTAGGCTAACCCTCATCCACTCACCAAAATCTGGTGACAGCCCCCAAACAGTCATTCTAACACCAACCCATCCTCACGGCCTTTGAAGAACCTCCCCAGGCTATAGTCCTATGGCTCCCGAATAAGGTCAGGCCACTCACAGTGTGATCCCCAGCCTTCCCCCACCCAGCTTTTGGCTCAGCTCAGACCACCCATGCTCTGCAATGTCCTTTTCCAACTCAGAGCTTCCTCATCACAGCTTTTACCTTATTTCTTGTTGGACCCCCACCACATGTCCTGATGTCAGGGAAGGTGCAGAATTTATTTACCTTTGATCCCCCAGAAGCTATCATGACTCCTGGCATACAGCAGGTACTGAATAATTGCTTGCTGAACTTAACTCATGTGGCAGAGCAAATGCTCACAGTCTAGGGCACCCTGTCACCCCATCCTGCAGCAGGCCTTCATTTCATCTTCATGTTTTGGCTTTTATTTATAGTTACCTATTTAGAATAGAAGTAGGAACTCTTGATAAATATTGACACTAACTAAAATATATTCTTAAAGATTCTCTGAAACCCTCATAGGAAATGTCCACCAGTGGGGAGTCAATACAGTGGGTTCGACCAGGACAGGAAGGTTTATTATCTAAGCAGGAAGGACAACAGAAACCATTTTTCGCCTGACCAGGTGGTGGCGCAGTGGATAGAGCGTCGGACTGGGATGCAGAGGACCCAGGTTCGAGACCTCGAGGTCGCGAGCTTGAGCGCAGGCTCATCTGGTTTGAGCAAAAGCCCACCAGCTTGAACCCAAGGTCACTGGCTCCAGCAAGGGGTTACTTGGTCTGCTGAAGGCCCACGGTCAAGGCACATATGAGAAAGCAGTCAATGAACAACTAAGGTGTTGTAACGTGCAATGGAAAACTAATGATTGATGCTTCTCATCTCTCTCTGTTCCTGTCTGTCTGTCCCTGTCTATCCCTCTCTCTGACTCACTCCCTGTCTCTGTAAAAAAAAAAAAAAGAAACCATTTTTCCCTTTCAGAGGTCCATGGGCCAAGATCTTGGTTATTTATAGATAAAGCTGTATTATGGTAAGCATTATAATAAAAAAAATGTGAATGAAGAAAGAAAAAAGAATTTTTGTGGAGTTAAAATATTTTAAAATCCCATCTTCTTTCTAGCAATACTATAATATAGCACAGAAGTGCATCTTCTAAATAAATGTGTATGGGCCTGACCTGTGGTGGCGCAGTGGATAAAGTGTCGACCTGGAATGCTGAGGTTGCTGGTTCAAAACCTTGGGCTTGCCTGGTCAAGGCACATACGGGAGTTGATGCTTCCTGCTCCTCCCCCTGTTCTCTCTCTATCTCTCCCTCTCCCTATCTCTCCCTCTTTCTCTCTCCCCTCTCTCTCTCTAATAAAAATGAATAAATAAAACCTAAAAAAGTAAATAAATAAATAAATGTGTATGATCAGAATTCATTGAGGATGAAATAGAAAATTTTTACCAAGGTTTAACAACTTGGTCACTATAAAGAAAACTTTTTTTTTTGTATTTTTAGTATTTTTATATTTTTCTTAAGTTAGAAGCGGGGAGGCAGTCAGACAGACTCCCACATGTGCCTGACCGGGATCCACCTGGCATGTCCACCATGGGGTGATGCTCTGCCCATCTGGAGTGTTGCTCCATTATAACTGGAGCCGTTCTAGCACCTGAGGCAGAGGCCATGGAGCCGTCCTCAGCACCTGGGCCAACTTTGCCCTAATGGAGCCTTGTCTGCTGGAGGGAAGAGAGAGAAAGAGAGGAAGGAGAGGAGGAGAGGTGGAAGGGTGGAGAAGCAGATGGGCTCTTTTCCTGTTTGTCCTGGCCGGAAATCGAACCTGGGACTTCCACATGCTAGGCTGATACTCTACCGCTAAGCCAACCAGCCAGGGCAGGAATATTTATTTATTTATTTATTTATTCATTTTAGAGAGGAGAGGGAGAGAGAGAGAGAGAGGAGAGACAGAGAGAGAGAAGGGGGGAGGAGCTGGAAGCATCAACTCCCATATGTGCCTTGACCAGGCAAGACCAGGGTTTCGAACCGGTGACCTCAGCATTTCCAGGTTGACGCTTTATCCACTGCGCCACCACAGGTCAGGCAGAAAACTCCTTAATTAATCAATCCCAGCATCCTAAAATTTGCAATGGAGGGGGCAAAATATCTCTGTAGGAAAAGTTTACCAGATCTTACAGTTTTAGCTGGTATTCCACAATATTCACCTTGTCCTTTGGGAATCTTGGGATCATTTCCTTTATTTCCCAAAGCCCAATTGAGACAGCTAGAACATTTTATCAAACACTCAGATAATAATGGACTAGATACTAAGAATAGTGTTGAACTAAGAATATGATTTGTTCTCTGGGACACTACCATTTAACTTTCTGGATTGTCTTCATAAGTGGCCAAGGTGGGATGTGAAGAGCAAGGCCACAGAAACCATGGAGCTGGGGGAGAATTCCTGTCTGCCTAAAATAATACTTTTGAGCTGGAATTTCTTTCTGAGGTCTTGCTCCTTCCTGAGTTCTGGCTCTCCCTTTGGGTATACTTGCCTTTCTATTACTGGGCTTCTGACCTGACGTGACTCTGTGTCAGTAACAAGATAACCATAGTACAAGTGGGAGAGTTGTGTTTTTATTTATTTTTTAAATATAGTAAACTATAAATAGCTAACAGCTATCATTTATTTAGTGTTTACTGTGTGCTGTTCTAAATGTACTGATATTTATTACATATTATTTCATTTAATCCCCCCAATAATTCTGTAAGATAGATTCAGTACTATTGTTACCCCCATTTTTCAGATGAGAAAACTGATTCCAGAGAGGTTAAATAATTTGCAGAAAGTCACCCTCCTAGCAAGAAGCCTTAGATAATGGCTGGAGCGGAAGAGTTACCATCTAGAATTATGTATAGATTTTCTGTTCATTTGAATTACTGAGGAAGTGGAATAAGACTTTACATTGTCACAGTATCATTGCATCAAATATCTATGTAATAAAGAAGCGCAAAATATGTCATACAACAGAAGATATTTATTTGTATAAATATGTGGATTTGCCAGGTGTTGGGTGATATAAACTAGGCTTAGTTGTGTGTCTCTGGACTTGGCTGCTTACTCAGGAGTCAGACTAAAGAGGCAGTGACTTCCCTAGCAAAACTCTTTTCATAGCTACAGCAAAGAAAATCCAATTCAAGTGCCTTTTTTTTTTTTTTTTTTTTTTTTTTTTTTTTTTTTCAGAGACAGAGAGTCAGAGAGAGGGATAGACAGGGACAGACAGGAATGGAGAGATGAGAAGCATCAGTCATCAGTTTTTCATTGCGCATTGCAACACCTTAGTTGTTCATTGATTGCTTTCTTATATGTGCCTTGATTGCGGGCCTTCAGCAGACCGAGTAACCCCTTGCTGGAGCCAGCGACCTTGGGTCCAAGCTGGTGAGCTTTTTGCTCAAACCAGATGAGCCTGCGCTTAAGCTGGCGACCTCGGGGTCTTGAACCTGGGTCCTCAGCATCCCAGTTTAACGCTCTATCCACTGCACCACCGCCTGGTCAGGCTCAAGTGCCTTTTAATCACTGGTTGTGTCCTGCCTTCTAATAATCCATTAACCAAAGCAAGTCACATGGTCAAGCACAAAGTCAAGGGGCAGGAACATATACTTTGCCCATAGAAGGAGAGGAGTGGAGTGGAGGAGGGAATAACTTGCATAATAATCTTCTACAGTGATAATAAAATATAATAATCTAGTACAGTGGTCCCCAACCCCCGGGCCGTGAACCGGTACCAGTCTGTGGGCCATTTGGTACCCGTCTGCAGAGAAAGAATAAGTAACTTACATTATTTCCGTTTTATTTATATTTAAGTTTGAACGATGTTTTATTTTTATTTTATTTATTTACTTTTTTGTATTTTTCTGAAGCTAGAAACGGGGAGAGACAGTCAGACAGACTCCCCCATGCGCCCGACCGGGATCCACCCGGCACGCCCACCAGGGGGCGAAGCTCTGCCCACCAGGGGGCGATACTCTGCCCTTCCAGGGTGTCGCTCCGCCACAACCAGAGCCACTCCAGCGCCCGGGGCCGAGGCCAAGGAGCCATCCCCATTGGAGCCCGGGCCATCTTTGCTCCAATGGAGCCTTGGCTGCGGGAGGGGAAGAGAGAGACAGAGAGGAAGGAGAGGGGGAGGGGTGGAGAAACAGATGGGCGCTTCTCCTGTGTGCCCTGGCCGGGAATCGAACCTGGGACTTCTGCACGCCAGGCCGACGCTCTACCACTGAGCCAACTGGCCAGGGCTGAACGATGTTTTATTTTTTTAAAATGACCAGATTCCCTCTATTACATCCGTCTAAGACTCACTCTTGGCGCTTGTCTCGGTCACGTGATACAATTATCCGTCCCACCCTAAAGGCTGGTCCGTGAAAATATTTTCTGACATTTAACCGGTCCGTGACCCAAAAACGGTTGTGGACCACTAATCTAGTACACTTGATTTATAGCAGCACTATCCTTTCTCATTTTGGTTACTGAACAACACCTGTTGGTTGGATACTTCCAGAATCACAATTTAATACAGCAGCTATCTTTGCATCATGTTATGTGAGAGGGAAAAAACTCATAAATAAGAATCTTTATTTTATTTTTTTTACAGAGACAGAGAGAGAGAGAGAGGGATAGATAGAGACAGACAGACAGGAACGGAGAGAGATGAGAAGCATCAATCAGTTTTTCGTTGAGACACCTTAGTTGTACAGTGATTGCTCTCTCATATGTGCCTTGACCATGGGCCTTCAGCAGACTGAGTAACTGCTTGCTGGAGCCAGCGACCTTGGGTCCAAGCTGGTGAGCTTTGCTCAAACCAGATGAGCCCGCGCTCAAGCTGGCAACCTTGGGGTCTCGAACCTGGGTCCTCCACGTCCCAGTCCGACGCTCTATCCACTGCGTCACTACCTGGTCAGGCAGAATCTTAACTTTAATATACAGTGGTGCCCTGAAAAAGTTCATTAATATCACAATGCTATTCTTCTTTCCTTGGGAAAGATAGGATTGATGTTACTTCCATGGCATTTGTAACAATTTGAAATGTAACAGAATTTGAATCAAGGTCATACATAATTCCCTAACAACTCCTTTGGTAGCAGGTTTAGAGTGCTTCTGTCCCTTCTGGGCACCTAAACTTAAGGCTGCAGGTATGGGCTTATATTTTCAGATGTCTTGGGGACTTTCAGGCTTTCACTGGAAAAGTCATGAAGACAGACATCCAGGAATCGTAGCATGTAGGTAGTGTTTTTGCTGCATGGATGCTAACTCCTTGTGCTCAGGAAGCACTACATGAAACTAAACTGTTAATATGGTTATTTGTGTATTGTTAGATTATAGGAAGTATTTCAAATTTTTTTCTTTTTATAGAGAGAGGAGAGAAAGAGAGTGAGAAGCATTAACTTGTAGTTGCTTCATTTTAGTTGTGCCTTGACTGCTTCGCATATGTGCCTGGAGCAGGGAGCTCAAGCCAGCGATTCTAGGCTTCAAGCCAGCAACCATTGCGCTCAAACCAGTGACCTTGGGATCATGTTGGAGATCCCACGCTCAAGCCAGTGACCTATGCTCAAACTGGTGAGCCCTTGCTCAAGCCAAGAAGCCTGCACTCAAACTGACAACCTTGCAGTTTCAAACTGGGGACCTTAGTGTCCCATGTCAAAGCTCTATCCACTGTGCAACCAGCTGTCAGGCTATTTTGTAAAGTCATGGTGCACTTTTGACTGGTCACAGGAAAGCAACAAAAGACAATAGAAATGTGAAGTCTGCACCAAATAAAAGGAAAACTCTCCCAGTTTTATACCTGTTCAGTGCAGTTCAGTGTGGGCTCACGCACAGATTTTTTAAGGGCTCCTTAGGTAGCTATTCCGTATAGCCTCTACAGACTCGTCACTGACTGATGGCCTACCAGAGTGGGGTTTCTCCACCAAACTGCTGGTTTCCTTCAACTGCTTATCCTACTGAGTAATGTTATTCCTATGTGGTGGTGCTTTGTTATAAATGCGCCGATATTCACGTTGCACTTTGGTCACGGATTCGAATTTAGCGAACCATAGAACACACTGAACTTGCCTCTGTACTGTCCACATCTCGACTGGCATGGCTGTGGGCTGCTCTGCTGTTTGCATGGCGTTACGTCATCATCTGCGCATGCGCGCATGCCACCACATCATCCTACAGAAATTGGGAGGATTTTCCTTTTTTATTTATTTATTATTTTTATTTTAATTTAATTTTTTATTTTTCTGAAGCTGGAAACGGGGAGGCAGTCAGACAGACTCCCACATGCGCCCGACCGGGATCCACCTGGCACACCCACCAGAGGGCGATGCTCTGCCCATCCGGGGCGTCGCTCTATCGTGACCAGAGCCACTCTAGTACCTGGGGCAGAGGCCAAGGAGCCATCCCCAGTGCCCCGGCCATCTTTTTGCTCCAATGGAGCCTCGGCTGCGGGAGGGGAAGAGAGAGACAGAGAGGAAGGAGGGGGTGGTGGAGAAGCAGATGGGCACTTCTCCTGTATGCCCTGGCCGGGAATCGAACCTGGGACTCCTGCACGCCAGGCCGACACTCTACCACTGAGCCAGCCAGCCAGGGCCTCTATCGTTTTTTGTTGCTTTCCTGTGACCGGTCAAAAGTGCACCATGAGGCCCTGGCCGGTTGGCTCAGTGGTAGAGTGTCGGCCTGGCGTGCGGGGGACCCGGGTTCGATTCCCAGCCAGGGCACATAGGAGAAGCGCCCATTTGCTTCCCCACCCCCCCCCTTCCTCTCTGTCTCTCTCTTCCCCTCCCGCAGCGAAGGCTCCATTGGAGCAAAGATGGCCCAGGCGCTGGGGATGGCTCCTTGGCCTCTGCCCCAGGCGCTAGAGTGGCTCTGGTCGTGGCAGAGTGACGCCCCGGAGGGGCAGAGCATCGCCCCCTGGTGGGCAGAGTGTCATCGCCCCTGGTGGGCGTGCCAGGTGGATCCCGGTTGGGCGCATGCGGGAATCTGTCTGACTGTCTCTCCCCGTTTCCAGCTTCAGAAAAATAAAAAATACAAAAGTGCACCATGACTTTATGAACACACTGTATTTAATGGCATTTGAAAATGTACTAGTTAACATACAAGAAAAAGCATGACTTAGGTGATTTTTCTTTACATTCTTTAATGTTTTCTAGATTTTCTTCAATGGATATGTGTTATTTTGAATCCAAAAAATTAAGATTTAGTATTTTGAGTGTATATATTTATAAAATAAATACCCCAGCCTGACTGGTGGTGGCATAGTGGATAGAGCATTGACCTGGTACATTGAGGTTCCCAGTTCCAAACTTTGAGGTTGCCAGCTTGAGTGTGGGGTTGCTGGCTGAGCAAGGGGTCACTGGCTCGGTTGGAGCCCCCAGGTCAAGGCACATACGAGAAGCAATCAATGAACAACTAAGGTACCACTACGAGTTGATGCTTCTCACCTCTCTCTCTCCCTCTCCTGCTCCCTCTCTCCTTCTCACTGAAACACACCCACACACACATATCATGTAGTTCCCTGTGTATAAGGCACACCTTTTCCCGAAAAATTTGGGGTCTAAAAACTGGGTGTGTCTTATACAGTGGCTGTAGATTTTTTTACTTTGCATTTCCTGTTGTTTTTTTTTGCTTTTGTTTTCGCACTCATTGTTGAAGACAATGATTCATTATCAGACACAGATGAGGACAAGCTAATGGATGAGAGTTTTGACAGTGATGAGGAGTTGTATGAATTTTATGGTGAATAAAACTTGAGTTCAGCCTGACCTGTGGTGGCGCAGTGGATAAAGCGTCGACCTGGAAATTCTAAGGTCGCTGGTTTGAAATCCTGGGCTTGCCTGGTCAAGGCACATATGGGAGTTGATGCTTCCAGCTCCTCCCCCCTTCTCTCTCTCTGTCTCTACTCTCTTTCTCTCTGTCTCTCCCTCTCCTCTCTAAAATGAATAAATAAAAAAAAAAAACTTGAGTTCAGTAACTTTATGTAAACACATTTTTGTTTTCAAATTTCAGGCCCCAAAATTAAAGTGTGCCTTATGCATGGGGAAATACAGTACATACAAGTATAATATCTTTATTTTTAGTGTTTAGTAACTATCAGTACAGCTCTTTTTTTTTGTTTTTAGTTTTTTGTGTGTGTGGTTTTTTTTCATTTTTCTGAAGCTGGAAACAGGGAGAGACAGTCAGACAGACTCCCGCATGCGCCCGACCGGGATCCACCTGGCACGCCCACCAGGGGTGATGCTCTGCCCACCAGGGGGTGATGCTCTGCCCATCCTGGGCGTCGCCATGTTGCGACCAGAGCCATTCTAGCGCCTGAGGCAGAGGCCACAGAGTCATCCCCAGCGCCCGGGCCATCTTTGCTCCAATGGAGCCCTGGCTGCAGGAGGGGAAGGGAGAGACAGAGAGGAAAGCGCGGCGGAGGGGTGGAGAAGCAAATGAGCGCCTCTCCTGTGTGCCCTGGCCGGGAATCGAACCCTGGTCTTCCGCACGCTAGGCCGACGCTCTACCGCTAGATAGGAGAGAGAGAGAGAGAGAGAACGTGGAGGAGCAGGAAGCGTCAACTCCTCTATGTGCCTTGACCAGGCAAGCCCAGGATTTTAAACCAGCGACCTCAGCATTCCAGGTCGATGCTTTATCCAGTGTGCCACCACAGGCCAGGCATCAGTGCAGTTCTTTATCTTTCTCTTAATATTTAATTTTGAATCAATCTCAGAATTACAGAAAAATTTGAAGTACAACACAGATGGTATTTTTCTTGAATCATTTCAGACTAAGTTGTCAAATCATCACCAAATGCTTTAGTGTATAGTTTCTATGAGCAAGGATATTCTGCCTAACTATATTATAACCATCAAAATTCAGAAATTCAACATATAGTACAATTACAGTTCCAACCCTCAGACCCCATTAAAACTTTGCCAGTTGTTCCAGTAATGTTCTTTAGAACAAAAGGCTCTGATCTAGAATCACGAATTAAATTGAGTTGTCATGTCTCTTTAGTCTCCTTCAAACTAGAGCAATTCTTCAGTCTTTCTTTGACTTCATGACTATGGTAGTTTTGAAGATTATATGTTATTTTGTAGAATGGTCCCTAAATATTGACTTATCTGCTGATGTTTCCTCATGATTAGATTCAGGTTATGTATTTTTGGTAGCAATATGACAGGAGTGGTGCTATATTTTACTTATTGCCTCCTATCAGGTGACACATGATTTTTATTTGTCTTATAATTTTGTTGATTTGATTAAGGTGGCATCTGCAAGTTTCTTCCTTTGAAATGAATGTTTTTCTCTTTATAATAACTATTTTGTCGGAAGGTACTTTGAAACCACGTAACTTTCTATTCATCAGATTTTTAATCTCCTTATTTATAACAGAATGAATTTATGAATTCATGTTTTATTTCATGGATAGTAATCTAATACTATAATTGATTTTGATGCCTAAACTGTCCCCTCTTTGTCTAATGAGAGTACTTTCAAGCTGTTTCCTTTGTCTTTTTTATGTATTCCAATCATTCCTTGAGCATTTTCTTGTATTTTCTGGTATAAGAAGATACTCATCTTATACTTTTTTGTCCCAGCTCTGGAATCAGTGATTTCTCCAAGGAGCCCTGGTTTCTTTTAGCAGAAAAATGATACTTAGAAGTCAAGTTCTGGGTGTCAGTTGCACTGGTTACTATTGGCGTGTCATTGCTCCCAGGCCCTCTCACTTACAGGTAAGAAATACATGTATATGTAAACACATACATACATATGTATACAACATATACACATTTCTGTCACTCTTTTAATAATCTCTAAATATTTATTTAAAACCATGAATTCACACTGGTATTTCCAATTTTAGTCTAACTCTACAGGGTTCATTCAGTAGTTTCCTTTTATAATTTTAATTCCTTTTTCTGAAATTAAGTTTGCTTTCATGATCTTCAGTACATTTTCTTAATCAATCCCCCTGCATGCGACCAATCTTTTCCATTGCTGCTGTTTCTGACACTGATCATGTGGATGCCACTGTCACGTTGCTCAGCCTCCAAAATCCTCTATCAGGATGCTGCCCCTACTTCCCTGTTTGAACACCCTTGTCACTACATGCTCTGATACTGTGTACTAGGTTGTTCTCCTCACTCCATTTGGACTCCAGCCCCCTGTGCAGGGCCACCAAGGCTGCCATATTCCTGTGTGGACATCCTTTTTATTCTGTTAGGGCTCCTGCAGCAGATCACTGCTGTTCCTACTACTTCATCTCATGGAGATACCTGTTTTGCCTGGCCTTAACTGAACACAGGTATTCACCTTGCAGAACTGAAACTCTGGCCTTATTAAATAACAACTCTTCAGTTTCCTCTCCCCTCCACCTCCGGCCCAGACTCTGACAACCACCATTCAGTCTACTTTGTTTTTGGAATCTGAACACTCTAGATACTTCATATAAATAGAGGTGGAATGAATAAAGTTTGCCTGGATTAAGAGGACATGAAGAGAGAGAAAAGGGAAGAGTAAAATACAGCTGGTGTCAGGGATGCATTTATTTATTTATTTATTTTTACAGAGACAGAGAGAAGGATAGATAGGGACAGACAGACAGGAACAGAGAGAGATGAGAAGCATCAATCATCAGTTTTTCGTTGCAACACCTTAGTTGTTCATTGATTGCTTTCTCATATGAGCAAGTAACCCCTTACTCAAGCCAGCGACCTTGGGTCCAAGCTGATGAGCTTTTGCTCAAACCAGATGAGCCTGCACTCAAGCTGGTGACCTCGGGGTCTTGAACCTGGGTCCTCCGCATCCCAGTCTGACGCTCTATCCACTGCACCACCGCCTGGTCAGGCAGGATGTATTTAGTTAAAGGGAAGGTTGCCATAGCATTATGTATGGCAAAATGAATATTTTGTGAGTTAAAAGGTTGGGATAGTTCCTAATTTTTTTTTATTTTATTTATTCATTTTTAGAGAGGAGAGAGAGAGGGAGACAGAGAGAGAGAGACAGAGAGAGAGAAGGGGAGAGGAGCTGGAAGCATCAACTCCCATATGTGCCTTGACCAGGCAAGTCCAGGGTTTCAAACCGGCGACCTCAGCATTTCCAGGTCGATGCTTTATCCACTGCGCCACCACAGGTCAGGCCAGTTCCTATTTTTTTTTTTTTAAAGATTTTATTGATTTGAGAGAGAAGAAGGGAGGGAAGATCAGGGAAGCACCAACTTGTAGTTGCTTCTTGTTGACCAGGCAAGCCCAGGGTTTCGAACTGGCAACCTCAGTCAGCATCCCAGGTGAACCCTTTATTCACTGCTTTACCATAGCTCAGGATAGTCTCTAACTTGAGTAAGAAGACTAAGTTTAAGATATATTTATATAGATCAAAATGACATAACATTTGGGATTTGGAAGGTAGAAAGCTGAATGATGGAGACTCATTATACACCATTCCATACTTCTTTTTAGGGTGGGGGAGAGAGAGAAGGAGAGAGAGAGAGAGAAAGCAGGGGTGGAGTGGGAAGCATCAGCTCATAGTTGCTTCTCATATATGTCTTGACCTGGCAAGCCCGCAGTTTCAAACTGGCAACCTCAGCATTCCAAGTCGACCTTTATCCACTGCACCACCCCAGGTCAGGCCATCCCATACTGTTCTTATAGGTAAAAATATTATAATTGGTTAAAAAAAAGATTTATTCACTTACAGAGTGAGCTAAGCTGAAATTCTCTGGACCAGTTCTACTCAAATTCCTATGTAATAGATCACAATTCATCCAAATATTACATTTGGTTTCTGAGTAACTTCATAATTACTGTTTATTGTACTAGGGGCACTGTTTTATCAAGATTAGGGGGCTTTGCATGCTGAGGTAGGGTAGGCCAAGTGCTTGGGTGTGTCTAGAAGTTGAGAGCAAAATTAACCAGGCAGATGGAACACAGTATCTACTGGCAACCCAACTAGAAATGTGGAATCGGAGAAGGGCAGGATATACTTTTAGGGAGAGATAAAGAGTCTGTGTGTAGATATTCTGGGGAGATCCAGACAGGGAGACAGCACCAGTGAGTACTAAAAACAGGTGACAAGGCCCATGTTTAAGTTTGGGCTCAAAACTGGAACTGAAATGCCCAGCAAGGAACTAATGAATTCATTCATTCAAGCCATTCATTTATCTAACCTGTGCTTATTAGTACCTACTGCAATAATTCTGTACTATGCATAAGAATTATTAGAGAGCATGTTAAAATGTAGTGCAGGTTATTCTGAGCTCCTCTTCCTCCACTTAATTTGGTATAGGCTTCAAGAATCTGCATGGTTAATATGCATCTCTGTGTTTCTGATGCAGATATTTCTCTGGTCACACTTTGACAGAATGCCTAGTCTATGTATCCTGGCCAGTGTACAAAACACAGGGTGTGGAGGAAATGTGGCTAGAACCTTGTACATGAGGAACATAGCAAAAAGCAGCTGCATTAACTGGAATCAGAGTTGAAGGCAGGTGATAATCAGTCTGCAATGTATAAGTGTATTAAATCAACAGTTGTATACCTTAAACTTGCACAGTGTCACATCTCAGTAATGCTGGAAAAACAGTGAAGGCAGAGTGAGCCAAACCTTATGCTAGAGGCTTGGTTCTAGCTGATTCATTCCAACTGATTCATAATAAATTGATTTCTAAAAAGAATTTGCATCTGAAGGCTAAGTGTTTGCAGCTAGTAATGAAGGTCAGAAAAATAAGCTAGGTATGCCATTTATAAAAGGTATATCTAGTAGATAGAAAAATAGCAACATCCCCAAAGGTGGCCGCTCTAGGTATTTTATAATCATATCAATTACAACTGGTAGTCCTTCCTAGGTCCTCTGAAAAGGTTGTGGATAGTTCTTTTTTTAAGTGAGAGGAGGGGAGATAGACAGACTCCCACATTCACCCTGGCCAAGATCCACTCAGCAAACCTCGCCTGGGGTTGATGTTTCAATCAACTGAGCTATCTCCTCAGCGCCCTGCCAAAGCATGAACCTATCGATTGATCGATTGAGCCACTTGTTGCCGGAGGGGAAGAGGGAGAAAAGGTAGAGAGGGAAGGGGAGAGAAGCAGATGGTCTCTTCTCCTGTGTGCCCTGACTGTGGTTCAAATCCAGGAAGCCTGCATGGCAGGTTGGTGTTCTATCTGCTGAGCCAACCGGCCAGGGCCAGTTGTGGATAGTCCTAACATTTTATTGTTAATATTCTGTGACCCTGTCACATACCTGTATGTGAAAATAAGTGACAACAGGCTGCCTTGGCGGTTGTTTTATAGGGTGCTCAGTAGAAGTAATGTCAAAGAATAAAGGAAGAAGTTTGAGGAATCACTGAAGTGTTGCTTAAAGCAGCAAGGCATAACTGAATGGTAGGGAAGGTTATAATGAAAGACTAGTTTCTTCTACAATTACATGACTGGAGTTGTCATGCTGACCTCCAGTGAAAGGCACATAGCCCTAGGCTCTTGCTGACCTCAAGTGAGAGATTTTATCTAAAGAGGTCTTTATAGCTGTATCCCTTTGATCCACAACAGCATCTTTAAAGTGGAGGAAGATGGAATTTGATACAAGTAGAAGAGGTAAATGTGAAGGTGCTTTCTAGGCCTTAGATATATAGTGTTGATGAGTTTTGTACACCAAAACTCTAACACAAAATAATTCACACAAACTCCTAAGGTTTATTTCATTGATTGATTTTAAAGAGGGAGAGGGAGAGAAGGCAAGAGGGAAGCATTCGTTTGTTCCACTTAGTTGTGCAGTCATTGGTTGCTTCCCGTGTGTGCCCTGACAAGATGGAACCTGCAACCTTGATGTTTTGGGATGATGCTCTAACTGGCCAGAATGTCCAAGGTTTATTGAATAGGCATTCCCCCCTATTTCATTTCACTATTTAAACATATATTAATTCATGCCTGCCATGTGAGGTTTTGGTCTTAGTTTTTTTTGTTTGTTTTGTTTTTAGTTAATATCCAGTAAAATTAACTTTTTTAGTGTCTAGGTCTCAGAATTTGAACACATGTACAGGAATGAGCAAAAGTAGATTTACAGCCTGACGAGGCGGTGTCACATTGGATAGAGCGTTGTACTGAGATGCGGAGTACCCAGGTTCGAGACCCTGAGGTCGCCAGCTTGAGTGTGGGTTCATCTGGTTTGAGCAAGGCTCTCCAGCTTGAGCCCAAGGTTACTGGCTCAAGCAAGGGGTCACTTGGTCTGCTGTAGCTCCCGGTCAAGACACATATGATAAATCAATCAAGAACAACTAAGGAACCGCAACGAAGAATTGATGCTTCTCATTTCTCTCCCTTTCTGTCTGTCTGTCCCTATCTGTCCCTCCCTCTGACTCTCTGTCTCTGACACACACACACACAAAGTAGGTTTACAATTATTTGTATAAAAGAAGACATACCGGTTATGATTATTAGAAAGCTTTATTAACTCAAAAGAATGTTACAATGCAAATGTAAACCTGTATATATTGATTCATGTAACCACCGTCACCCTCAGGATACAGACCTGTTTTTTCCCCACCCCCCAAACTCCCTTGTACTATCGTCCTCCAGCCATAATTCCTAGGAACTGTGATCTAGTCGCCCTACCTTTAGTTTTATCTTTTTGAGAATGTCATATAAATGGAACCATACAATATGTAATCTTTTGCTACTGACTTCTTTGATTCAATATACCTAAGATAGCTTCATCCAAGTTGTTGTATGTATCAATAGTCCATTCTTTTTTTTTAAAATTAATTTTAATGGGGTGACATTGATAAATCAGGGTACATATGTTCAGAGAAAACATCTCTAGGTTATTTTCACATTTGATTATGCTGCATTCCTATCACCCAAAGTCTAATTGTTTTCCGTCACCTTCTAACTGGTTTTCTTTGTGCCCCTCCCCAACCCCCTCCTTCTCCTCCCCAATAGTCCATTCTTTTTTGTTGTTTAGTTGTATTCTATTACACAGATTGTATCACATATTGTTTATCTATTTGGGTTTCCAGTTTTTGGTGATTAGAAATAGAACTGCTATAAATACTTAAGTATAGGTTCTGTATGAACATAAACTTTCATTTCTCTCGGGTAAATACTCAGGAGGGGAATTGCTGTGTTATGTGGTAAGTGTATGTTTAACTTCATAAGAAACTACCAAACTATTTTCTAAAGTTGCTGTACCACTTTCTGTTCCCGCAAGAAATGTATGAATTTTAGTTGCTCTGCATCCTTGCTAGCACTTGGGATTGTCAGTATTTTTTATTTCAGTCATTCTAATAGGTACATAGTAGTATTTTACTGAGATTTTATTTATTTATTTATTTATTATTATTTTTTTCTGTATTTTTCTGAAGCTGGAAACGGGGAGAGACAGTCAGACAGACTCCCGCATGCGCCCAACCGGGATCCACCCGGCACACCCACCAGGGGGCGATGCTCTGCTCCTCTGGGGCGTGGCTCTGCTGCAACCAGAGCCACTCTAGCGCCTGGGGCAGAGGCCAAGGAGCTATCCCCAGCGCCCAGGCCATCTTTGCTCCAATGGAGCCTTGGCTGCGGGAGGGGAAGAGAGAGACAGAGAGGAAGGGGGGGGTGGAGAAGCAAATGGGCGCTTCTCCTATGTGCCCTGGCCGGGAATCGAACCCGGGTCCCCCGCACACCAGGCCGACGCTCTACCACTGAGCCAACCGGCCAGGGCCTTTACTGAGGTTTTAATTTGCATTTTCCTACATGCCTCAGTTCTTTTTTTTTTTTTATTTTATTTTTTTTTTTATTTTATTTATTTATTTACAAGGACAGAGAGAGAGTCAGAGAGAGGGACAGATAGGGACAGACAGACAGGAACAGAGAGAGATGAGAAGCATCAATCATCAGTTTTTCGTTGCAACACCTTAGTTGTTCATTGATTGCTTTCTCATATGTGCCTTGACCGTGGGCCTTCAGCAGACCAAGTGACCCCTTGCTGGAGCCAGCGACCTTGGGTCCAAGCTGGTGAGCTTTGCTCAAGCCAGATGAGCCCGCGCTCAAGCTGGCGACCTCGGGGTCTCGAACCTGGGTCCTTCCGCATCCCAGTCCGACGCTCTATCCACTGCACCACCACCTGGTCAGGCCATGCCTCAGTTCTTGATGACTTTATTGTGATCGAATGAAAGATAATCATCAGAATATGCTTTAAATTTAATGTTCTATGAAACAATTTTGTGAATGTTTTTAAAAGGAGTTTGTGCTAATAAATGTTCATGGTTTTTCAAATAAGTGTGTGAGGTACACTGAAACCTATCTACTAAGTTTCAGGTAAGCCCTGTGACAATGATAATGAAAAAATGACTTAAGAATACACACACACACACACACACACACACACACACACACACAGTATATGTATTTTTTGCCTGACCAGTCGATGGCGCAGTGGGTAGAGCATCAGACTGGGACGTGGAGGTCCCAGGTTTGAAACCCCGAGGTCGCCGGCTTGAGCACAGGCTCATCTGGTTTGAGTAAAGCTCACCAGCTTGAGCCAAAGGTCACTGCTTGAGCAAGGGGTCACTTGGTCTGCTATAGCCCCCCGGTCAAGGTACATATGAGAAAGCAATCAATGAACAACTAAGTTGCCACAACAAAGAATTGATGCTTCTCATCTCTCTCCCTTCCTGTCTGTCTGTCTCTATCTGTCCTTCTGTCTCTATCACACACACAAAAAAGGAATATATATATATATATATATATATATTTTTTTTTTTTTTTTTTTTTTTTTTTTTTTTTTCTGGTGGCCGTTGGTCTTATATAGAACACTTCCCTCTGGCTTTTAATAAACTGAGAAGATAGCATTTACTGATCACCTATTCCTGGTAGCATAGGCTAGTGGTATGATTTAGAATAACTTGCTTATTCAGGGAAATAATTCAGGTAAGGAAAGGAGGGCATTCTCTTGAGTAATAAATTTGTTTGACCCCCTTCTACTTCTCCCTTCTTTTTTTTTTTTTTTTTTTTTTTTTTTAAGAAAGGCAGACTGCCACATGCAGCGCCTCACTTGGATGTGTCTGGAGTCTTGGAAGCTTGACTACCCTACGTTCTCCTACAAATGGAGCTTGAGACTTGTTTGGAGGTTCTAGCAGGGGAGCACAGCTACTCGTATACCCTTGACCGAAGAACGGTCCTCTCCTCTAGCGGGGAAGGTCATCCTCTTCGACCGAGCGCGCAGCTCCGGGAGGGACGCACATGGAGCGGTGAGGGAGGAAGGGGACACCCGCCTAGCCAGCCAGATCAGCCGAATCAACCCTGGCGATCAATGGGGTGACAGATGTCGCAGCCAGATCGCCCTCACATCTTACTTCTCCCTTCTTGATAAATGACTCCAGGCAGAAGTTTGTATTATAAGAAGCAAAATGATTGCTAAATGTTTAATGTTTATTTTACTTAGTTATTAGCTTGAGGTCAGCTTTATTTAATATGTAAATATGGAAGATTTAAATTTTTTCACACTTTGAACATGTACTGCTGATCATTGGTATGTTACTCCCATTTTATGAAGCTGGTATGTTATTTTTCTAGTTTTATTGACTGTAGAGGTTTATAGTAATTGAATCTTTGTTTTGATGTTGTTAGGCATGTCAGTACTTTTTTGATACCAACTTCTCAGTTAGGAAATAGCCTCCCAATTATAATTTGTTTCCATAGGAAAATATAGTTGACTTTGAGGCAGTTTCCAGTAATATATTGCTGTAGAAATAGACTGTTAAATGATAACTCAGGTTTAGTGTTCAGTGTTATTTAGTAAAGGTGACTTAAGTAGAAGAACATTGGTGCATCTGTTTTGCGAATTGCAGTTAATTGTAAAAACATCTTATAAGATCTACATCATTCTCCCTTGGAATTTTGTTGAACTTTACAAATTTTATGATATGAGTTAATGGACAATTTAAAAGTTAGTCAAATGAGCCTGATCAGGTGGTAGCGCAGTGGATAGAGTGATGGACTGGGACAGAGAGGACCCAGGTTCGAAACCTGGAGGTTGCTGGCTTGAGTGCAGGCTCACCAGCTTGAGCGCAGGGTCACTGACTTGAGCGTGGGATCATAGACATGACCCCATAGTCCTGGCCTGAGCAAGGGGTCACTCGCTCTGCTGTAGCCCACCCCTCAAGGCACATATGAGAAAAAGCAGTCAATGAACAACTAAGGTGCCACAACAAAGAATTGATGTTTCTCTACCTTCCTGTCTGTCCCTATCTGTTCCTCTCTCTGTCTCTGTCACACACACACACACAAAGTTAGTCAAATGAATTAATCAAAAAGAATCCTGCCTTATCAAATCTTGCTTCTAAACGTTTTTCACAACCTCCGGTCATATCCTGATACAGCATTTTGAAAATCAAAATGATGACTGAGCTTTTATCAGAGTTTAGAAATTCTTTTTTTAGGTATGTGTTAATTTTTATTCTCTGGTAGTTTTATGGATATAGTCCCTTTTCCCAACACATTCTGACTGCATTAAAAAGTATTTCTTAAGTATTCTTAAGTGTGTTTTTACCAATATCTTGTGGAAAAATATAATCTTTTAACTGCAGTCATGTTAAAAAGAATTAGAAAATGAAGTTATTTTCACTTGCACCTTTCTCTTTTAATATATTATTAAAGTATAGGTATACTACCTATACATAAGAATTCATACAATAGGATCAACTAAGACTTTGACTTAAATATATTATAAGTTATGCATGGAAGCCTGCATAAAATACTACAAAATTTTCCCCCCAAAGAAGCTTTAAATGGTTCTGTTAAGTGTGAGAATGTTCTGATGATTATCTTTTTAATTAAAATGAGAAATCTTTGTTTAAAGTGGCATTCTTTTTTACGGCCTGTTACAGTCTCTGTAACAATCATTTCTTAAGTCTGAACGTTTTATTTCCAGGAATCCATTTATATAAAACTATGTTTAGACTTAATTAAAGAATGGTTCTTACAAAGCTTGTAAATAGCCAGGAAAAAAGGGACCGAAAATAAAACTGACATTCACATTTAACAAAATGATTGTTACAAGGTATGTAATAAGCTATAAAAATACAATAAATCCCTTTTTATAAGAGTTCATATTTTCTGATCCTTGTTTTCAAGGGTAGTTAAGAAAAATATCAAAGCTCTGCAAAGTGACATCTGTTTTGCTGAATAGACTAGTGTTAAGTTCTTTTGTCTTATAAATGACAATACAGGAGGTTTACCTGTCTTCTTAGTGTGTTTTCTTTGTAATACCTTGTAATTATTTTAGACTGGAATGTAAATTTTACTGAAGACATGACCTAGTTCTCTTCCTACTTACACTACTTTCTAAAAGTCATAAAGTATTGGGCAAGTTGCTCAACTGTACTGAATCTCATTTTCCGTATCTGGAAAGTGGAGATAATAATCGTATTCCTACCTCAAAGAGCTGTTGTGAGGACAGGTGGAATATAAGTAGTGAAAATATTTTGGAAACTATGTAAAGACTGAGCACCCACGCTATGTTTTTTATTTATTTTTAATTTTTATTTTTTAGCAAGAGAGAGACAGACAGACAGGGAGAGAAATGAGAAGCATCAACTCGTAGTTGCATCATTTTAATTGTTTATTGATTGCTTTTCATACATGCCTTGACCAGGGGGCTCAAGCCGAGCTAGTGACCCCTTGCTCCTCCAGCCAGTGATCCAGGGATCATGTTGATGAGCCCACACTCTAGCTGGTGACCTTGGGGTTTCAAACCTGGGACTTGAGCATCCCAGGTTGATGCTCTATCCATTATGCCACTACTGGTCAGGCTTACTTATTCCATATTCAAATTTCCCCAGTTGTCCCAGTAATACCTCTATAGCTTTTTAAAAATATGTACAGTTCAATCACATTATATATATTTATATCTCTTTAGTCTCCTTTAATTTATGCCAGTTTTCTAGTCATATTTATGAAATTGACATTTTTGAAGCATATAGAACATCTTTCATTTGGTTTTGTCTGATTGTTTCTCCATGATTAAATTCAGGTTAAAAAATTTGGCAGGAATATATGCTATTGTTTCTTAGTGCATTACATCAAATGGTACATCATGTCAACTTGTTTCTTTATTGGTGATACTATTTGATCTTTTTTTCCCTGTATTTTTCTGAAGTGAGAAGCAGGGAGGCAGAGAGACAGACTCCCTCGTGCGCCCTACCAGGATCCACCTGGCATGCCCACTAGGGGGCGATGCTCTGCCCATCTAGGGCATTCCTCCATTGCCACCAGAGCCATTCTAGCACCTGAGGTGGAGGTCATGGAGCCATCCTCAGTGCCGGGGCTAGCTTTGCTCCACTGGAACCTTGGCTGTGAGAGGAGAAGATAGAGATAGAGAGAAGGGAGAGGAGGAAGGGTGGAGAAGCAGATGGATGCTTCTCCTGTGTGCCCTGGCTGCAAATTGAACCTTGAACATCCACACGCCTGGCTGATGCTCTACCACTGAGCCAACCGGCAGGGCCTTATTTGATCATTTTATTAAGGTTTTGTTCACCAGATTTCTCTATTGTAAAGGTATATTTGTAATTAATAAGTGCTCAGTGGAGTGATATTTGGAAACTGTAAATATCTTTTTATTTTTATTTTTTAATTCAGTGAGAGGAGGGGAGGCAGAGACAGACTCTTGCATACACCTGGACTGGGATCCATCTGGCAAGCGCACGAGGAGGTGATATTCTGCCCATCTGGGGCGTTGCTCCATTGCTCAGCAATTGAGTTCTTCTTAGCGCCTGAGGCAGAGGCCATGGAGCCATCCTCAGCGCCCATGGCCAACTTGCTTCAATGGAGCCATGGCTACCAGAGGGGAAGAGAGAGAAAAAGGGAGAGGGATGGAGAAGCAGATGGGCACTGTGCCCTGACCAGGAATCAAACCCAGGACATCCACATGCCAGGCTGGGGCCAACGCTCTATCACTGAGCCAACTGGCCAGGGCTTATCTTTAAAAAAATTTTTTTTCCCATTGATTTAAGAGAGAGAGAAAGAAAAAAGAAGCATCAACTTGTTCTATTTAGTTGTACATTCTTTGGTTACTTCTTGTATGTGCCCTGCCCAGTGATTGAACCCAACCTTCATGTACTGGGACAATGCTTTATCTACTCAGCCAGTGTGGAAACTAAATAACTTGTTTCCCAACATTATTTGTCCTAATAGTTTTGTGTGTGTGTGTGTGTGTGTGTTTGCGCGCGCGCGTGTGTGTGACAGAGACAGAAAGAGAGACAGAGAGAGGGACAGATATGGACAGAGGGATAGAGATGAGAAGCATCAATTCTTTGTTATAGCACCTTAGTTGTTCATTGAATGAGTGACCCCTTGCTCAAACCAGCAACCTTGGGCTCAAGCCAGCGACCTTGGGCTTCAAGCCAGTGACCATGGAATTATGTCTACGATCCCACACTCAAGCCAGCATCCCTGCACTCAAGCCGGTGAGCCCACGCTCAAGCCATAGACCTCGAGGTTTCAAACCTGGGCCCTCTGTGTCCCAGGCTGACGCTCTATCCACTGCGCCACTGCTTGGACAGCGTGTCCCAGTAGTTTTAGTATGCTTTGATGACGATTCTTCTCTGATAGTTGTAAAATAAGCTCATTTATTTTTAGGCGATTTTAAATCATTTTCTCTCTTTTTCCTTGACTTTAAAATGATTACTTTTTTTTTTTTTTGACAGAGGCTGAGAGTCAGAGAGAGGGACAGATAGACAGGAAGGGAGAGAGATGAGAAGCATCAATTCTTCCTTGCAGCACTTATAGTTGTTCATTGATTGCTTTCTCATATGTGCCTTGACTGGGGGGCTCCAGCAGACCGAGTAACCCCTTGCTCAAGCCAGCGACCTTGGGCTCAAGCTGGTGAGCCTTTCTCAAACCAGATGAGCCCGCACTCAAGCTAGTGATCTTGGGGTTTCGAACTTGGGTCCTCCGTGTACCAGTCAACGCTCTACAGTGTGTCCGTAAAGTCATAGTGCACTTTTTTTTTCCCTGAAGTTGGAAACGGGGAGGCAGTCAGACAGACTCCTGCATGCGCCCAACTGGGATCCACCCGGCACGCCCACCAGGGGGCAACGCTCTGCCCATCCGGGGCATCGCTCTGTTGCAACCAGAGCCATTCTAGCGCCTGAGGGAGAGGCCACAGAGCCATCCTCAGTGCCCGGGCCAACTTGGCTCCAATGGATCCTTGGCTGCAGGAGGGGAAGAGAGAGACAGAGAGTAAGGAGAGGGGGAGGGGTGGAGAAGCAGATGGGCGCCTCTCCTGTGTGCCCTGGCTGGGAATCGAACCCGGGACTCCTGCACACCAGGCCGACGCTCTACCACTGAGCCAACCGGCCAGGGCCCATGGTGCACTTTTGATGGGTCACAGGAAAGCAACAAAGACGATAGAAATGTGAAATCTGCACTAAATAAAAGGAAAACCCTCCCAGTTTATGTAGGATGATGTGGCAGCATGTGCGCATGCGCAGATGACGATGTAACACCGTGTATACAGCGGAGCAGCCCACAGCCATGCCAGTCGAGATGTGGACGGTACAGAGGAAAGTTCAGTGTGTTCTGTGGCTCGCTAAATTCGAATCCGTGACTAAAGTGCAACGTGAATATTGGCGCGTTTATAACGAAGCGCTACCACATAGGAATAACATTACTTGGTGGGATAAGCAGTTGAAAGAAACCGGCAGTTTGGTGGAGAAACCCGTTCTGGTTGGCCATCAGTCAGTGACGAGTCTGTAGAGGCTATAAGGGATAGCTACCTAAGGAGCCCTAAAAAATCTGTGCATGAGCCCACATCGAACTGCATTGAATAGGTATGAAACTGGGAGAGTTTTTATTTGGTGCAGATTTCACATTTCTACTGTCTTTTGTTGCTTTCCTGTGACCGGTCAAAAGTGCACCATGACTTTATGGACACACTGTATTCACTACGCCACTGCCTGGTCACACAGAAATGACTTTCTGATACAGGGAATACATTGTATAGACTTTTATTATTTTTAGTTTTTTAAATTTGTTTTTGAACTTAGACTATTAAAAATGTCTTTTATATTCTAATTTGCAAGTTTTATGCTACATAATTTTTTTTTTAATAAATTTTTATTAATGTTAATGGGATGACATTAATATTTCAGGGTACATATATTCAAAGAAAACATGTCTAGGTTATCTTGTCATTAAATTATGTTGCATACCCCTCACCCAGAGTCAGATTGTCCTCCGTCACCCTCTGTCTAGTTTTCTCTGTGCCCCTCCCCCTCCCCCTAACTCTCTCCCTCCCTCCCTCCTGTGTCCTCCCTCCCCCCACCCCTGGTAACCACCACTCTCTTGTCCATGTCTCTTAGTCTCGTTTTTATATTCCACCAATGTATGGAATCATGTAGTTCTTGTTTTTTTCTGATTTACTTATTTCACTCCGTATGATGTTATCAAGATCCCACCATTTTGCTGTAAATGATCTGATGTCATCATTTCTTATGGCTGAGTAGTATTCCATAGTGTATATGTGCCACATCTTCTTTATCCAGTCTTCTATTGAAGGGCTTTTTGGTTGTTTCCATGTCTTGGCCACTGTGAACAGTGCTGCAATGAACATAGGGCTACATGTGTCTTTACGTATCAATGATTCTGAGGTTTTGGGGTATATACCCAGTAGAGGGATTGCTGGGTCATAAGGTAGTTCTATTTGCAGTTTTTTGAGGAACCACCATACTTTCCTCCATAATGGTTGTACTACTTTACATTCCCACCAACAGTGTATGAGGGTTCCTTTTTCTCCGCAGCCTCTCCAACACTTGCTATTACCCGTCTGCTACATAATTTTTTATTTATTTTTTACAGAGACAGGGAGTGAGTCAGAGAGAGGGATAGACAGGGACAGACAGACAGGAACGGAGAGAGATGAGAAGCATCAATCATTAGTTTTTCATTGCGTGTTGCAACACCTTAGTTGTTCATTGATTGCTTTCTCATATGTGCCTTGACCGTGGGCCTTCAGCAGACCGAGTAACCCCTTGCTGGAGCCAGCGACCTTGGGTTCAGGCTGTTGGGCTTTTGCTCAAACCAGATGAGCCTGCACTCAAACTGGCGAGCTCGGGGTCTCGAACCTGGGTCCTCTGCATCCCAGTTCGACACTCTATCCACTGCGCCACCGCCTGGTCAGGCACATAATTTTTATCTTTAGTGGAAAACACTGTTAGAGCTGAGTAACTTCAAGATTGAGTTTAGATTTTAAGGGCCTATAGAAGTAAACACCGCATCAGAAGTTTCTGGAGGGAGGCTGTGTTTTCCCACTTAGTAGGCCTGTGGTGAGGTTTGAAAATGTGTATTTCTGACTAGTTTGCAGGTATTGCCGCTGGTTCTGGGACTTCACTTTGAGAACCACTATGGAGGTCTTTCTTTTTTAAAAATTTTTTTTTAATTTTTTATTTTTTTATTTTTTTTAGGTTTTTCAAGCCAGTATCTTGCTCAGTTATTTGGGCCCCTCTTCTACTTGTTTGCTTTCTCTGGTAGACATGAGAGTAGTATAGATGTAGTATAATGGAATAAATTGATGTTTGTATTTTGATAAATGTTGGAAAAAATTTGGGAATTGGCTAAATTACTGAATAGGATCTCATTAACCTGGCTGATCCAAAGTTGACTGTGTTGTAATGAAAATGGCAATAGGCTATTTAAAAACTTATTGTGGCATTTGTATTTGTTGAATTTTCTTTACTTCACTTAATAAAACACTGACCCCTTAGTTTTGACCAAATTAGATGTCCATAGTAGTCAGTTTGGCTTTTACTACTTCAGTGATCATTGCATACAACCCAGCAACTTGGTTATGTTAAGTCTGTGCAATTAGTTAAGCAAGTAGCACATTTGTTATGTCATAGAAATATTTTTTCTTCTATAGAATTTAACCAGTCAGCTCTCCTCCGTTGCTTCCCCCATTAGAAATACTTAAACATTGTCTTGGCCAGTTTGCTCAGTGGTAAAGTGTCAGCCTGGTGTGTGGATTTTCCAGGTTCAATTCCTGATCAGGGGCACATAGGAGAAGCACCCATCTGCTTCTCCACCCCTCCCCGTTCCTTCTCTTTCTCTCTTCTCATCCCCCAGCCATGGCTTGGTTAGAGTAAGTTGGCCCTGGGCACTGAGGATGGCTCCATGGCTTCACCTCAGGTGCTAAAAATGGCTCAGTTGCTGAGCAACAGAGTAACGACCCAAGATGGGCAGAGCATCACACCCCGGTCAGGGTACATGAGGGAATCTGTCTCTCTGCCTCCCTGCCTCTCACTCAATAAAAACAAAACAAAACAAAAACAGTAAGAAATACTATAAACATCAGAGAGAAAGGGTGAGATTGATATTTACTTCTCAGTTATTTCGTTCTGAATAAAATGTTTAATTTCACACCTTGATTAGTTCTAGTATGGGCAGGTGGATATTTATTTTATGCAGCTAAACTTGCTTGTCAGCAGAGCCATCATTTCTTATGAGTAGTTGGTGGTAAATTATAGTTCTCATTAGTAAGTTATGTGTGTGTGTGTTTTTTAAGTATGCATTTATGAGGTGGAAGTAGGAATTAGTCACCAAAATTTGGCTAGACTAGGAGTTGACTAATAGTTTTTTTTACAAAGGCTTGGGGATTGATGAATTTGGACTAACAGCCCCAATTAATTACATACAGTAGTAGGAAAAAGTGAGATCTTGTTTTTATTTATTTTTTATTTTTTTTGTGACAGAGACAGAAAGAGTCAGATAGAGGAACAGCTAGAAACAGACAGGACAGGAAGGGAGAGAGATGAGAAGCATCAATTCTTTGCTGTGGTTCCTTAGTTGTTCATTGATTGCTTTCTCATATGTGCCTTGACCGTGGGGCTACAGCAGACCAAGTGACCCCTTGCTTGAGCCAGCGACCTTGGGCTCAAGCTGGTGAGCCTTGCTCAAACCAGATGAGCCCATGCTCAAGCTGGTGAGCCTTGCTCAAACCAGATGAGCCTGTGCTCAAGCCGGCGACCTCAGGGTCTCAAACCTGGGTCCTCAGCATCCCAGTCCAACGCTCTATCTGCTGCGCCACCGCCTGGTCAGGTCTTATTTTTAATTGACATGAAAATGTACTCAGAATCTAGAAAGAGTGATGCCTAGTGGAAAAGACCAAAGAAAAGACTTTTTTTTATTGATTAGTAGAATGTATTGTAGTTAAAATTTGGGTGTTTAAGAGAGGTTTAAAAAATAAGATAAAGGCAAGATACAGAAGATTTTGAAGTTTTTAATTGCTTAATTGAAACCACGAAGTTTAAAAGTTTTTATTTTAAAGCAAGATTGACTTTTACTGAACATGGATTAAGAGAAAATGCAGTGAATCAGAAGAAAACCAAGTTCTATTAATAGGTGGGCCAGTTTATTTGCCTTAAGTAAAATGTCACTGAAGTTTTGTTAGATCATAGGCTTTAAGAGTCAGGAGGGATCCTTTAATTTAAGACTTCATAAACTTTTTATGACTTAACTGAAAAACTTTTATATATCATGAGATACTTTCCCAGACATGCACATGCACATGTATTTTATACATGATTTCAAGAGGTTCAGAGGTATTTTTAAGCTCTGGCTGGGTAGTTCAGTTGGTTAGAGCATCGTCCTGGTATGCCAAGGTTGTGGGTTCAATTCCAGGTCAGGGTATATACAAGAATCAGCCAATGAATGCATAAATGAATGGAACAGCAAATCGATGTTTCTCTTTCTCTTTCTCCCTTTCTCTTTCTTTCTCCCTCTCTCTTTCTAAAATCAATCAATCAGTCAATATTATTTTTTAAAAAAGAGATACTTTTATCCTAGCCATGGATCCTAGGTTATGACCCTTGTCTAGCCTTAATGTTGTTACATAATGTATTTTAATTAAAAAGCTTTTGGTTTTGCTTGATCAGGCAGTGGCACAGTGGATAGAGTGTCAGACTGGGATGCAGAGGGCCCAGGTTTGAAACCCCAAGGTCGCTGACTTGAGCATGAGCTCACCAGCTTGAGCGCGGGGTTGCTAGCTTGAGTGTGGGATCATAGACATGACCCCATGATTGCTGGCTTGAGCCCAAGGTTGCTGGCTTGAGCAAGGGGTCACGCACTCTGTTGGAGCCCCCCCCCCCCATCAAGGCACATAAGAGAAAGGAATCAATGAACTAAAGTGCTGTAATGAAGAATTGATGCTTTTCATTTCTCCCTTCCTGTCTGTCTGTCCCTCTTTCTGACTCTGTCAAAAATAAATAAATAAATAAATAAAAATAAAAGCTTCTGGTTTTGATAGTTATCATTCTACCATAACTAGTTCTGTCTGTGAGTTTTATTATATGTTGTTTTAAGGAACTGATGACATTTTCAGTATATCATTTGGTAGTGTCAGGAAAAATGGCACAGAAATGACTTGGCTAGTAGTTATCAACAATCCTACTATAATTTCCTGCTTTTAATTTCCTTATTGCCCTAGCTACCCAGGCAAGCAGCCACAATTTATCCATCTTTGATGATGGAATTGTGTGTGTGTGTGTGTGTGTGTGTGTGTGTATGTGTGACAGAGATAAGACAGAGAGAGGGACAGATAGGGACAGACAGGCAGGAAGAGAGAGAAATGAGAAGCATCAATTCTTTGTTGCAGGTCCATAGTCTCCTTATTTGTTTATTGATTGCTTTCTCATATGTGCCTTGACGGATGGTGGGGGTGGAAGGGCAACAGCAGAGCAAGTAAGCCCTTGCTCAAGCCAATGACCCTGGGCTCAAGCCAGCGACCTTGGGCTCAAGCCAGTGACCATGGGTCATGTCTGTGATCCCACTCTCAAGCCAGCGACCCCTTGCTCAAGCTGGTGAGCCTGTGCTCAAGCCGGCAACCTCAGGGTTTCTAACCTAGGTACTCCATGTCCCAGTCCCACGCTCTATCCACTATGCCATTGCCTAGTCAGGCTGATGATGGAATTTTATTTGTCAGGGGTTTATGGATAGACACACTTAAATCCTTTGATTGCTTTTCTACTGATATTTTCAGGATCTTTCTACTTTTACCAGTTTTATTAAAGAAATAGTATGACCAAGCAAATCCCCATCAAGGTAAATTTACCCCAGGGAGTATACTTTTACATGTAAGAGCATTGGGAATATACTCTTTTCTGTCAATGTCAACCTTAAACACTGTCAGTATATTCAGTTATTTATACCTGCAGTTCTGGGAGGACTGGGAAACATTTGTCATCTTCTCTCTTTTTTTTTATCCTCTTAAGGTAATAATGGGAATGCTTCCCATCTCCTTAGCTTGTTCAAGAAATAGTGGTTCGTGATGATTTTAGATCAGTAGTATACTTTGGGCAAAAGATCTTGTTTGGATCATAGAGTATGACATCTTCCTTTTAAAAATGAGCAAACTAAGGCCCTGGCCAGTGACTCAGTGGATAGAGCATCAGCCAGTGTATATATGTTCCAGGTTCGATTCTGGTCTGGGCCCACAGAAGAAGCAACCATCTGCTGCTTTCCCCCATCCTCGCTCTCCCTCTTCTCTCCCTCTTCTCCTTCTTCAGCCAGTGGCTTGATTGGTTTGAGCATGGCCCCGGGCACTGAGGATAGCTCCATTGCAGCGCATCAGCCTCAGGTGCTAAAAGTAGCTTGGTACTCGAGCATCACCCTAGTTGGGGTTGCAGTGATGGGGAAAGAATCCCAGTCAGGGTGCATGTGGGAGTCTGCCTCACTATCTCCCCACCTCTCGCCTAAATAAATAAATAAGAGCAAACTGAGACCCAAAGAGATCATGTGACTTGTCCAGTGTTACCATTGATTACAATCTGGATTAGAGACCATAGTTACAAATCTAAGGCTAGTTGTTGCCCTTTTGATTTTTTGGCTTGTTTGTGGTTGAGCTTGTGTTTCTCCCACCAAATGTAATTGGTAGGTTAATTGAAGGGTGTGTGGTGTATGTTTGTGTGTGTTTACTTAGTGATTCTGTGACTTGTTTAAGAAAGATTTTTTTACTCTAAGTCATGAAAATAGCCTATATTTTCTACTAGAAACTTAATAGTTTTGCCTTTTATTTATAACTGATTTTTTTTGTTTCATGTAATGTAGGAATTCCATTTCATTTTCTTATTCATATGGTTTTTCTGTTCCTCCCCCATCATCATCTATTGGAAGAATATGTATTCTCCACTGATCTGCAGTGCTACTTACATCATAAATCATGTCCTTACATGCACCGATCTGTTTTTGGACTCATTATTCTGTTTATCTCTTTAGCTATCCTAGTATCAGTACCATACAGCCTTACATAGCTTTATAATAAGACTTGATATATGGTAGTTAAGTTCCCATACCTTGTTGTGTTTCTTCAAGAGTGTCGGTGTCTTGGCTACTCATGACTTTGTATACCTTCAGAAAATTTTTACGGGTAACTTGTCAAGTTCAACAAAAACAACCTTAAATCAAACAATAATAAACTTACTGGGGTTCAAATTAATTATTGGTAGGAAACAAAGTATGGAGTTATTTCAAAAATACTTAATTTTGAATATATAAAACACAACTACAAAATTCATAAAGTACAAAAGGATATATAATGAAAAATATCTCTCTCACCCACCTTCTTAACCATTTATTTTCCTTCTCCAGAAACCACTTTTTCTTGTTTCTTAATTATTTTAAGTTAGAGTCAATGAGTTTTTCTAGAACCTACCTTGAAGACACTTACCATGGATTAAATACTAAAATTTAAGAGTGGGGTTTGTGTAATGGAAAAGCACTTTTTTGAGCCAGATCATTTAATAAACATTTCATTCTTAGACAAATCTTATATATATTGGAGTTTCTTAGCCCTTGTTCCTGGGCCGCCTTCTGTTTTCAGGTCTATACTTTGTTCATAGGTGATTTCTTCTATTCCCTTGCTTTTGAAGTACCATCTATGTGCTCATGACTCCTAATGTGCCAGTGATCTCCAACTCACCCTTCTAATCTGACCTCTAGATTTTTATATTGGTTTACTATCCACTTGCATAGTGAACTTACTGTATCAAAAATAGTTACCGAAATTTTTTTTTTTTTTTTGCTAGTCTTCATATTCCAATAAATGGTAACATCATCTACCTAGTTACTGAAGTCTCAAATTTGGGATCATCTTTGACTCCTCATTTTTCCTTACCCTGATATCCAAGCCATCATCAGATCCTTTTACTTCCAGAATATATTTCAAATTCATCCACTTCTCTCTGCCTCCATTGTCATCAACTTATTATAGGTTATTATAATTTCTTTTATATTTGTAATACTTTTCTAACCATTGTCCTCATTATGGAAACCTGGTTTTCATACAGGAGTCAGAATGATCTTTCAAAAAATCTAAATTAAAAACTTTTCAGTCTCTTTCCTTTGTACTTATGCTATGCATGATGGCTTTGACTTTTGGTCTGCCAGGCAGATCTGCTCCTCTTCTACCTGCCTCTTTCACTGTCTCATAATGCTAGTACTCCCACTCTCCAGTTACCTTGGCCTTTGGCCAAACTCTTGCAAGACCACTGTAAAGCCTTTTTAGTTGCTGTTTTCTCTGGCCCTGGCTTTTTATTCGAGTCTTTCTTAAATTTTTATATCTCAGTTAAAATGTAACTTCTTTAAAGCAAATGCTCCTCCCTTTATTATCTATTATTTCTACTAGGAAGTAAACTCAATGAGGATAAAGTTTTGTTTGTTTTGCCTTCTAGGATATCCTACTGCATGCCACATGGTAGACAATGAATTAATATGTATGAAATCAGTTACCTTCCCTATTTCTCATCACGTAAGTTGGGAGTAATAATAAATTAACCATTCTCCCTCACAAAGTCATTGTAGGGAGTAAATCTAACAATATTGTCTATTAGTTTGGATGTTCCATATGATAATTTTTTGTAAAAACATACATTTTTCATATATAATTTTGTTTTGAGCTTTTTTTTTAAGAGATTAGAACAAATTTGAGAAAGTAAAAATATTTTAAAAACCACCCTGCCACCTTGCACAATCACTTCTAACTATTTTGTATTTAGAAAAACATTTAAAGATTAATATATAATCCAACACTCTTCTAATTTTTTGGTCACAAGCACCATCCAAAAAATTTTAAGTGGTCACATTAGTTACAATCCATTAATTTAAAACTCTCAGTCATGTGGGTGATTCAAATGTTTATTTCGATGCTTGTGTGAAAAGAGCTAAATAAAAGTGGTTCTGCATCATATTTAGAAATTTTACTTTTGATAAAATTTTAATAAGAATTTTTCTTAAAGGACTTTTTCTGAAGCTAGTCTGTATTATAATCAGTATTTCTTGATAGAGCATGCAACCTGATTTTTCTTTTAAAGCAACTTATAGAGATTACTGTTTATCCTGTGTGGTAACTACAGCTCCTGCTCAGATCTCAATATTACACCCTTGAGGAGTTACACTAGATGTGAAACAGCTTCATTTGAAGCCCTTGGAACATATTTTTGGATTAGAAAAAAGATTCTTGTAAGATATTTATTCATATAGGAGAACTACTGCTTGACCAGGTAGTGGCACAGTAGATAGAGCGTTGGACTGGGATGCAGAGGACCCAGGTTTGAAACCCCGAGGTCGCTAGCTTGAGTGCCGCCAGCTTGAGCCCAAGGTCGCTGACTTGAGCAAGGAGTCACTCGCTCTGCTGGAGCCCTCCTGTCAAGGCACATATGAGAAAGCAATCATTGACCAACTAAAGTGCCATAACGAAGAATTGATGCTTCTTATCTCTCTCCCTTCCTGTCTGTCTGTCCCTATCTGTCCCTCTCTTTCTCTCTGTCTCTGTCACACAAAAAATCCCACAAAAAACGAAAAAGATTCAGCAACAAGTTATGTTTAGGCTCTCAGAATAGACATTAGGAGTCAGCGTGTTCCTTGTCCTTTACTTCATCCCATGAAAACTTCTGCTGTCTGTTTCCTTGAGTTATTTGTATTGGCTAATAAATATCTGAGTAAGGCTGGGGACAGGGCTTCAGTCCTCCAGTCTGCTGACTGGGGCTGTTGCCGCCCCTTGGCCCCTCCGAGCGTGTCATCTGGTCTCTGAGTAGTTCATTATCACGGTGACAGTGCAGCTGGCTTGGCTTGTGGGTTTCACTTTGTTTCTGTTAGGGACACTAGTTTATTCTGTAGTTAAATGTTTTTGTCTGTTTAAAGACTCAATTATGTAGTATTAAAGGTAAAGATAAAAGCAGGTTCTTCCCCTACTCTCCTGCTCTTCATAAAATACACAGATCCCCTAGTTATGAATAAAACAAAAGCAAACTCTTACCTTAGGAACAGAGAGGAGAAATAAGTAAGACTCTAGTCCAGAGGGAGTAAGGGTTAAGATTCTTACCACTCTGAACACGGTATAACATGCTCTTGGTAAGGGGTAGAGGCTTGTCCGACCTGTGGTGGCACAGTAGATAAAGCCTCAGCGTGGGATGCTGAGGTCACTAGTTCGAAACCCTGGTCTTGCCCGGTCAAGGCACATCCAAGAAGCAACTATGAGTTAATACTTCCCGCTCCTCCTCCACTGCCTTTTTCTATCTCTCCTCTCTCTAAAAGTAAATAAGTAAAATCGTTAAAACAACAACAACAACAAAAAAAAACGTGGTAGGGGCTTTCCCAAGTAGCAAGTTCCTATGGAGTATGTGGCTAGACATGTTAGTTCAGGGCAGGAATAGCAAGTCACCAGTGAGTTTTAGCAGGTGTAGCAGCAATGGCACACCAGATCTGAGTGAGTATTAATTCACAGCCAGCTGCCCCATAAGTGAAGTCAGAGCCTCTCTCTCTCGCTTTTCTAAGATTTTAATTTTAGACAGAAGACAGAGAGAAAGGGGTGGGGCATCAGGAGCAGGAACCATCAACTAGTAGTTGCTTCTCTTATGTGCCTTGACCAGGCAAGCCCGGGGGTTCGAACCTGCAATCTGAGCATTCCAGGTCAATGCTTCATCCACTGCGCCACCACAGCTCGGGCTGAAGTCAGAGGCTCTCTTTTAGAGGTATTCTGGATGAGTCAGAACTGTTACCAAGAATGCTAGGCTATACCTGCACAAATCACCAGTCCTGTCCTGTCAGAATGCATCACGAAATCTAGTCTTGAGACTTGCAATTCCAACAGTGTTAGTACCTAAATTCACATTATTGCACTGCAGTGAAATTAAATCGTCTTACTGGGACCTACCAGTTTCAGCTAATTTAGAAGTCTGTGCAAGGTAGCATTTGCTTGAGGAGTTTAGGCCTTACAAAGGGGGGATTTTCCTGAGGTTCCCTCCAATACAATAAACTAAGGAAAGGAGAAAGGGTTGGAGAGAATTGCGCTTTTGTTTACGATTTTGTTGGTTTAATTTTGATGTAAGGGTCTAGCTGTGTTGCTTAGGTTTTGAATCTGTTTTGACGTAGTCTCTCTCCTTTCCTTTCAACACCCTTTGTGCTGTTGTTCGTTCTCTCTCAACCCCTCATCTAAGTAGTGTAGCCACCTTTTTGCTCCAGCTCCTCTATTTTCATTATCATTGTCTTGGAGTTCCTCATTTTCCTGTATGGAAAGAATTCAAAAGAAAAGTTCCTGATCCAGTCATTATTATTATTATTTTTTTTTAAGAGAGAGAGAGACAGGAAGGGAGAATGATGAGAAGTGTCAATTCGTAGTTGCATCAGTTTTGTTGTTCTTGGTTGTTGGTGTTTTTTTTTAATTTTTCTCTGGATTTTTATTTACTGATTTTTAGAGAGGGAAGAGAGAGAGTGAGAAAGAGGGGGGAGAAACGGGAAGCATCTACTCATAGTAGTTGTTTCCTGTATGTGCCTTGACCGGGCAAGCCCAGGGTTTCGAACCAGCAACCTCAGCATTCCAGGTCGACGCTTTATCCACTGCGCCACCACAAGTCAGGCATTGGTTTTGCTTCTCATACATGCCTTGACAGGGCTGAGGTTGGGGGCTCAAGCTCAAGCCAACGACCCTGTGCTCAAGTTTGCACACCTGTGCTCAAGGCAATGAGTCCACGCTCGGGCTGGCGACCTCAGGGTTTCGAACCTGGGACCTCAGCATCCTAGGTCAGCACTCTATTCACTGCACCACTACTAGTCAGGCAAGTCATTATTTTTGCTCTTAACATTTGCAGGCCTTTTCTTCTTACAGTGCTTCAAAAAAGTGGCTAAAATACAAAAATTTAAAAAGTTTTTTCAGAGTTTGGAATATTAGTGGAATTTTTTTTTCTAAAAAATAAACTTAAGAAAATGATTGTGGTTTTTTTTTAAATTTATTTATTTTTACAGAGACAGAGAGAGAGAGAGGTATAGACAGGGACAGACAGACAGGAAGAGAGAGAGATGAGAAGCATCGATCATCAGTTTTTCATTGTGACACCTTAATTGTTCATTGATTGCCCTCTCATATGTGCCTTGACTGTGGGCCCTCAGCAGACCGAGAAACCCCTTGCTTGAGCCAGAAGAGACCTTGGGTCTAATCTGGTGAGCTTTTGATCAAACCAGATGAGCCGCGCTCAAGCTGGTGACGTCAGGGTCTTGAACCTGGGTCCTCCACATCCCAGTCCGACGCTCTATCCACTGCGCCACCGCCTGGTCAGGCAAAATAATTGTGTTTTAAAAAAACTTAAATTTTACAAAACAAATAAAAAAAGTAAAAGAAAAAAGACCGTAGATTTTTTTTTTGACCCTTAGGTTTGGTTAAATAAATCATATTTTTTAGTTCATTGCAACCACAAAATTTTATTAAATTATCTCAGCTGTTATTAAAATTAAAGTGCATCTTGTTATGTTAATATGTAAAAATTAGTTCTATCCTGTAAAAATATTACAATATTATAAATAATATTCTTATGCCTGTAGGGAACTAGGGGAATTTAGTAATATGTGCATATTTTCTCAAATAGTAATATTTCCATGTTTTGTTTGTAAGCATTAAATATGTATATATATTTGTATTTGGGAGAGGTTTTTAATGTATCTTCATCTGCTGATCACAAGGCTAAAGGATCTGACCTTAGTGATTAAGCTATTAAGGTAACCTTTTGCTTATACAAAGTCCTGTTGTAGCAAATACTGGTAAAACAAAGGATTATAAAAACAAGTTTTTTGGGTTTTTTTTTTTTTTCATTTTTCCGAAGCTGGAAACGGGGAGGCAGTCTAAGACAGACTCCTGCATGCGCTCTACCGGGATCCACCCGGCACGCCCACCAGGGGGCGATGCTCTGCCCACCAGGGGGGTCGCTCTGTTGCATCCAGAGCCATTCTAGCGTCTGAGGCAGAGGCCACAGAGCCATCCTCAGCACCCAGGCCATCTTTGCTCCAGTGGAGCCTTGGCTGCGGAAGGGGAAGAGAGAGACAGAGAGGAAGGAGAGGGGGTGGGGTGGAGAAGCAGATTGGTACTTCTCCTGTGTGCTGTGGCCGGGAATCGAACCCGGGACTCCTGCACGCCAGGCCGACGCTGTACCGCTGAGCCAACTGGCCAGGGCCTTGGGGTTTTTGGGTTTTTTTTTCAGAGAGAGAGAGGGATAGACAGGGACAGACAGACAGGAACGGAGAGAGATGAGAAGCATCAATCATTAGTTTTTCATTGCGCGTTGCAACACCTTAGTTGTTCATTGATTGCTTTCTCATATGTGCCTTGACCACGGGCCTTCAGCAGACCGAGTAACCCCTTGCTTGAGCCAGCAACCTTGGGTCCAAGCTGGTGAGCTTTTGCTCAAACCAGATGAGCCCATGCTCAATCTGGCGACCTCAGGGTCTCGAACCTGGGTCCTCTGCATCCCAGTCCAATGCTCTATTCACTGCGCCACCGCCTGGTCAGGCGCCTTGGGGTTTTTTTTAACACACTTTTTATATCTCAACATGATAGTCCTACTAATGGTTGTGGTGATCCAGGAGCCAAAATATTTTTTAGATTTTATACTGCTAATTTAGAACAATAAAGCTTTTATCTTTTCTATGAGTGACTTTTTATACTCACTTTATACTACAAAAATTTTAGAACTGTATAAACTACTATAGGATTCTACTACCATGAAAACCCTTGAGAAAAAGATAAATATATTTAAATGGCATTTACCTAATATAAAGCCTACTACTCTGAGAAGTGATATTTCTAAAATGATGTTGGAGTACCACAGCAATGTAGGATTGAACTGTCTTTGTTCTTGATTGTTCTACTTCAGACAGGTGTTAATGGACACTTTCCCACATCTCATAATTGTGATAGTATTGCTATCTTTTGTTTGGTAAATCTGTACAAAAATCAGTCACTACTAATGATAGACAGTCTTTAGATTTTTACCAGATAACAGGTGTTTTCTTTCTTTTTTTTAAACATTGTTTGTTTTTGTGTGATACAAGTCCTTATCAAGATTACCCTCCCCTCAAAATACTTTAAAATTGGGTATCAGATTATTTAAATAAATTCTTATATAAATTGTATTATTTACTTTATTCCTGGGGAAATCCATTGTCCTTAAGAATACAATCCTAAAATAAAGTTGCTACATATTGGAGAAAGGCAGAATGATTGTGTTGTTATGGCAACTCAAATGGGGAAAATGAAAACAGCACAGATAAACTGCATCCTGTTGTCATAGCAACCATAGTTGTGAAAATGATTAAAGCTGGTCTAGAAAGGATGTATTGCAGCTTTAGTCCAGTGAAAGTAAATAGTATAAGAAAAGACAGGGAGAATGGTTTTAGACAAAAGTTAAATCCCTCTGGCATTGCAAATTGCTAGTACTACTGCATATACATACATAGATCTCTGTCCTTTCTAATTATATTTCAACTCAGTTTTATTGCCTCAGAGCATAATGATGGTATGAAGGAAAGAAAAATGTAATAACTATGTGAAAATCTTGTGAAAAGGTTTTTTGGTAACAAATTTAGAAAGAACTGGAAGTAAAAAATTTTGTTATTGAAAATACCTTTAAAATAAAAGTAGAATGTTATCCTTTTCTCCTCTCTCCTTTCCCCCCACTTCTCACCCAATGCTTTATTTTCATTCTTTTCCACAACCTCCTTTTGTATCATTTTAGTCTTAAAGTGTTGAATTGCAACATAAACATCTAATGTCATGGCAGTTTGTGAAAGCATCAAGTGCAGCATTGTGATTGTAGGTGAATAGATGGATTTGATGATAAATGATAAGTATCCAGTAGGTGTGAAGAAATTTATTTAAGCCACATCTTTCAAGCTTTCTCTGTAATCAGACCTTCTTAGTTATTTTAAATGCCACTATTTCCCCCCTAACTTCTGCTTGCCCACCATCGCAAAATATTTCTTCCCAGTGGAGTAGAGACATGTTAGGAATAAACCTGACGATGAAAGCCATGCTCTTTGTTCAGCATCTGGCTGCTTGCACAGGTTTTTGTGGTAATGGAATCAGCATCTCTGTATTAGAGTATTGATCTGCTGTTCGGTAAGCACTGTGTAAAAGAAGTATCTCTAACAATGTGTTAGAGTGGTTTAAGAGCAGTTTATGTTACTGATTAGGTTGAGGAAGATGGAGTTCTGCAAGACTGGGCACATGCTATAAATATCCACAAAACTGAGTTTTTCTAAAAACAGTGGTGTTGAAATTTCATGATTTTCTTCCACATTAATTGCAAATAGTTGATCACTAACAGAATATGAGTACACTAATGCTATTACCCTTTTGCCCTTAAGTAGAGGTTTTTATATTTAATGTTCTTGTGTTATAGTTGAAAACTGTGGTGCAAATATAAGTCAGATATGAAAGATAATAACTGACCGTAAGAACAGAGTTTTAAAGTAATTGTTAAATATTTTAAGTCAATTCAAATATTAATCTTGATTTAAATATTAGTTGATTTTCATACATAGGCTTCTCATTTTAAATATTGTGCAGATTTGCCTGACTAACCAAAAACTGTCCTTTTATATAAACATAGGGAAGAAACCTCCTTTTAAAAAACAGATAGATATGGGAAAAGAGAAGGGAGAACTAAAGTTTTTTAGTTTATTTTGAAAGATTTGTAAAATATTCATCCCTTTCTGTTATTATTTAGTAGTAGTAGGTTGCGTCTGACTCCTGTGACTTAGATTAGACATACTTGAGCTTTTAAATGATTCAGATACTCAGCAAACACTTCAAAAATTCCATTAACAAGTTAGCTAACATTTTGTGAAGGGGTTTGAAAATTAAAGCTGACCATAAGTGCCTCTATCCCACTGTGCCTAGATCTTGTAGCACCACTGGAATATAACAATGAATGGATTTGAATCTTCTTTACTCCTAACTTATCTTGAAACAGTTTTTAAGGCTAGTTTGTAAATCTGTAAAAATGTTCTGCATTAAAATTGATGTACTGATTTTTAGACTGGCGTTTAAAACTGGGCAGTATCATCAGGTTATGTGCATTTACTAGTTTGTATCTTGGCTTGTGATAAAGTGGATTGTAAGATCAGGTACTTGCCTGGCCAGTGGTGGCCTAGTGGATAGAGCATCAACCTGGGATGCCAAGGTCCCAGGTTTGAAACCTGGAGGTTGCTGGCTTGAGCATGGGCTCATCTGGCTTGAGCACAGGGTCACTGGCTTGAGCATGGGATCATCAGCATGATCCCATGGTTGCTGACTTGAGCCTAGCCTGTCAAGGCACATATGAAAAGCAATCAATGAACAACTAAAGTGATGCAACTACAAGCTGATGCTTCTTGTCTTTCTCTCTTCCTGTCTTTCGCAACTATGAATTTATGCTCCTCATCTCTCTCCCTTCCTGTCTGTCTCTAAAAAAGAAAGAAAAAACAGATCGGGTACTTGATTGTCCTAGAGCAGCAGTTCTTAACCTGTGGGTCGCGACCCTGGCCGGGGTCCAAAGACCAAAACACAGGGGTCACCTGGGTCGTCGACCCCCGCTGGGGTCGCAACCCACAGGTTGAGAACCGCTGTCCTAGAGGAAAAAAAAATTATTAGGTTTAGTCATCACTCCCCATTTCAGTTTCTTGTCACATTTCACTTGCTTCAGAAATACTCATTTTGGATCCTTCTTGTGGATGTGTAACTTTTAATACTGATGTCCTGAGAGAAAGGAGGATTTCTTATCTAACCTGAATAATACCTACACTATCAGAAAATATCCTCACAACATATCAAGCAATCAAATAGCCAATACACCTATTCTCCTGCTAAATTTCATAAACTGGATGGGGAGGGTTGATAATGTGCATATTTGTTACTTACCAGGGAACATGACGCTTGATCTTTGAAATGGTTATTTATTTCAGATATTGTAGCTGCCAATCAGCCAGCCATTTGCAAATAGTGAAGTAAACATACTGCTGAAAATGAGTTTCTTCTCTGCTGGTCTGTTGTGCCCAGGAAGTCGGATGTAATAGGGTACCATTTATTTATGTAGGCATTTATTCTCTTTCTAATGAGCAAGTAATTTTCTTTTCTGTACTCCTATACAAAAGTTAAATTAAGGAGTACCCAAGAGAGCTAGGATACTTGGTTTGCAGTTGTTGAAATACTGTTGGATACCAGGGGATCTTTTCATGAGCAGAGTTTCCCTCTCAGTTAAGAAGAAAGCTCCAGATAGCTCTCCCTTTTGAACCCATTGTTAGAGCAAACACATTTGTAGAGGGCGGGATGATCCAGAAGCCTAATGTGAAGGTTTGACTCCTTTTCCCCTACCTCCCAATGAAACAGGATTTTACTTTCTGGCTTCATTTGCTCTATTTTGTCCATGAAGTGAGAGATAAGAACTCTGGTTGCTCACGCATATGGAGGCCAGCTTGCCTTAATATATGGAGTCTTAACATGACACCGGCTTCTGTTGAGTCATACTAACTGCTATGAACAAATGTGTAAATCCATACTGGGGGAAAACAGTGTTGCAAATGCCTTTCATCAAAATGGAAGACTACTTCAGTTTCTATTTACTCCTAATTATAACCAAGCTTTCTTTTTTCCTTTCCCTCTTTCTTTCCCTTTCTCTCTCCCCCCTCTTCTCAGAAATACATAAAGCCTAATCCTGCTAATGAGCGCTGTGATCATTTGAAATTTGTGCCAAACCCACATCATCAAAAATTGTTGTGTAACCCCATGATTCCCAGGCCTCAGCTGGTGGCCTAGTTATTTCAAATAATATTTATTGCAATAAATTCTAGGGCAATAAAAGAATTTAGACAGTTCTAAGAACTTATTGCAATAGGATTTTTTTTTGTATTTTTTTTTTCTGAAACTAGAAACGGGGAGAGACAGTCAGACAGACTCCCGCATGCGCCCGACCAGGATCCACCCGGCACGCCCACCAGGGGGCGACGCTCTGCCCACCAGGGGGCGATCCTCTGCCCCTCCGGGGTGTCGCTCTTTTGTGACCAGAGCCACTCTAGCGCCTGGGGCAGAGGCCAAGGAGCCATCCCCAGCGCCTGGGCCATCTTTGCTCCAATGGAGCCTCTGCTGCGGGAGGGGAAGAGAGAGACAGAGAGGAAGGAGAGGGGGAGGGGCGGAGAAGCAGATGGGCGCTTCTCCTGTGTGCCCTGGCCGGGAATCGAACCTGGGACCTCCTCACACCACACCGACGCTCCACCACTGAGCCAACTGGCCAGGGCCTGCAATAGGATTTGACTTGATTTTAATAAAGTGAAATCCTAGTATAACCAAATAATTTCTTTGTGACATGATTTAAAAGGTCTTTAAGTACAAGTATAGGAAATTGAACTTATAAAAACCTAATCTAATTTAATTGCACTTTTACTCTCTTACCAAGTAAATGAGAACTTCAAAAATACAGGAATTCTCTTTACTTAGCGTAAGGTGATTTTTAATAATGGAGCAAAGAAAATGTAAGTGAACATCCTTACTTTTTGTTCTGTTACAGGGAGAATAAAGATACCACCTGGCTGTATGCATAAATTTGTTTACTAAGTTGGTTCATTTCCTGTAGATGGGTATTAAAAATGACTTTTGTGGTATAGAAAACATGTGGCATCTGCATATTATTATTATGCCCTGCTGCCTGCTAATGTTGAATATTTTATGTGATTTTTTAAAAAAAGAAAATTGTTCTTAATTTTTTCAAATTCAGCAGTTCTATAGTAAAACCAGCGTAGACCAAATATTTAGAACTTTTATATTGATACAAATGAAAGAAAAATAAAATACAAGTATTCGGTAATTAAGAAAATGAGGATATCAATTTTAGAAAAATTGGTCATAGTCTGGTACTCTGGAGTTCTTATCTCAAGCCAGTGACTTTTAAGATCTTTTGTTTTCTGTACTGAAGCAGAATAGTGAAAATGTTTTTATAGAAAGTTATGAAAAAGTCTATGTATTAATTTGCTTTGGGTCATTCTAGTCTCTCTGGTAAATTCATAATTAGAAAGGCCTTTTTAAGACCGTGTTGTAGTCTCACAGGTACGCAGCTATTCCATATCTGGTAAATTTAAATTCATATGTGAGAAGGTTATGTTTTTTTAAAGCATATTATTTACACAATTCACTGGAATGGCTCCTTTGGAAGTTGGGTGGCTCTCTTATGTAATTACGTACTTAGTAACCTTGTGCTACACAGCAGTAGAAATTCAAGTAAGAATAATTTACTGCTTATATATAGTTATTAGAATTTTAAAACATTTGTTTGTTCAAAATTCTAGTTTATCAGTGTGTTATATTTGACTAATTGCATATTTAATAAATAATAATGGATAAAAATTATTTTAGAAAGCAGCCAAATTTGAATTTTAATTAATCTAAATAAGCATCAGGAACTGTTTCTTCTCTCCCAGTTCACCTCATTGTTTAAAGGGATTTTCATCCCTTTAGTCCAGATTTTGTGGTGAAACTAATAATTCTATAGAGAAATCCATATTAGAAATATTATAGATGGACATAAATCACAGAATTATGGAATTCTGTTAGGTACTGTTAGAAATATTTTAATCTACTCAATTTTGCATAGAAATTAAATGAACTGCTCAAGATCTTAAAATTGTTTTGAGGACAAGTCTGCATAAGAACCTGATGTCTTAACTCCTGAATTAGTAACAGTTGTCATGGTAATTCAACAGTTCATTTCACCAGGGATTTCTAACTCTTCTGCTATCTGTACAATAGTGGGCAGGACAGCTAGAGGTTATAAGAATTGTGTATTAAAAAAAAAAGTATTGTGTGTTTATATAGTTTACTTCAAAAGAAAAATTTTATATAGTTTAACATAACAACAATGATATCCAACTAGTGATATTTTACATTTTAATTCTGATTTCTCCAGTGTTTCCCGAGGATTATAAATGTTAGCATGTGCTGGCTAAACCGCTGAATCTAATTTTTCTACTAGATTATAATCTCTTTCAAGGCAGGAGCTCATTTAGTTCTCATAAAGTTAATTCAGTTTCTTCTTCTTGAAGGCTTAAATAATATTTTTTGAGTGTTGATGGCATTGTTGGAATAATTGTAGCTTTCCATAGTGTCTACTGTGGGGATAATACTCTCTTTAGAATTTTATTTCTGCCTGACCAGGAAGTTGCACAGTGGGTAGAGCTCGACCTGAGATGCTGAGGAACCAGGTTTGAAACCCTCAGGTTGCCAGCTTGAGCACGGGGTCACTGGTTTGAGTGTGGGATCATAGACATGACCCCATGGTCGCTGGCTTGAAGCCCAAGGTCACTGGCTTGAGCAAAGGGTCACTGGCTCAGCTGGAACCCCCCCACACCCCACCCCCGTTCCCCATCAAAGCACATATGAGAAAGCAAGCAATGAACAACTAAAGTGCTGCAACTATGAGCTGATGCTTCTCATCTTTCCCTTCCTGTCTGTCTGTCTGTCTGTCTGAGTCTGTCACTCACTAAAAAAAAAAAAAAAAAAAGGAAGAAAAAGAATTTCTGTCTTCATTAGGTACTGTTGGTTTCAAGAGATTGCCTCATTTTCCCTTTAATTAAAAAGGGGCAACTATTTTAAGGGTTCAGGGATAACCCATGGAACTCAAGTGGACAGTGTGTCATTAGGCACCACAAAGACACAGAGCTAGCCATTGGAACACCGTGAGAACTCAAGGTAGTCAGTCACCCTTGCATTCCTGGGATAGATAAATCCTGCTTGGTCATGGTATATAATCCTTTTTATATGTTACTGGATTTTATCTGCTTATATTTTGTTTAGGATTTTTGCCTGTATATTTATAAGGAATATTGGTCTGTCATCTCCATTCCGCTTTTTTGGGGGGAGGGGGGTTTGTATTTTTCTGAAGTTGGAAACGGGGAGGCAGTCAGACAGACTCCTGCATTTGCCCGACAGGGATCCACCCGGCACGCCCACCAGAGGGCGATGCTCTGCCCATCTGGGGCAGCACTCTGTTGCAACCAGAGCCATTCTAGCGCCTGAGGCAGAGGCCACAGAGCCATCCTCAGTGCCGGGGCCAACTTTGCTCCAGTGGAGCCTTGGCTGCTGGAGGGGAAGAGAGAGACAGAGAGGAAGGAGAGGGGGAGAGGTGGAGAAGCAGATGGGCGCTTCTACTGGCCAGGAATCGAACCGGGACTCCTGCATGCCAGGCCGACGCTCTACCACTGAGCCAACCAGCCAGGGCCTCCATTCTGCTTTTGATTCCACCCAGTGAGTTTGAAAATGTTAGTTGCTATCAGTTCTTATATTTCCATTTGGTTCTTCTTTATATCTTGGTTCTTTGCTGAGACTTTCTAGCCTTCCATCATTTTCAAGAGTGTTTGTCCTTAGTTATTGGAACGTTTTTATGCTAAAGTCTTTGTCTCTAAAGGTAATTCTAATATCTGTGTCAGTTTTGGTATTGGCATCTGCTGATGTGAGTTGAGATATATCCCCACCTTATTTGTATGCTAAGTAGTATTTGGGTTGTATCAGGACATTTTTAATATTATAGGAGAGGGGGTTAATTTATTAATTTATTTAAATCATATTTGAAATGCTGATGTTTTTGTTTTATCAGGCTCTCAATCCAGTTGAGTTCAACTTACAAGTTCAAATAGCCTTCTCTGTAGGATTGTGGTTTTAATGTCTATTCCATTTTTAAAGACTGCAATGCTATTGAAATCTGTTCCATGTGTGCCACTCAGTGGCCAGTCTGGGATCTAGATGATAGTCTATCTTGCAGTTCAGTTCTCAAAGTCTGTGGCTTGCTTGTGGGTGAGCATAGGCTTTCATAAACCACTTTATGAAAGGAGCTTGCTTTCCTGAGCTCCTTCCTCTCTCTGCTATCCTCAGTACTGTCTAGTTCCCTGGCACTCCCTTTCTCATTCAGCCAGCCAGATAGCTGGCTCTACATAACCTGCTCTACATAAATAGTTACTTCATCCGGGGCTAGTGATAAGAGGATGAGAGGGGGGGAAAAGCAATGAAGTTTTGCCTCAGCCTTTTAGGATCACAACTCCTCTGATCAAAGAGAGTGTCCTTACTTCAGAGTTTTTGGCTCTGTGGGCCTCCCTGCTTCTACTGTGACTTTCATCATGGGATTCTTAAAATAAAGAGAACTTAAAAGGAAGAAAAATGGAAGATTTTCACCATTCTCTGAGTATTATGATACTCCTTGGGCCAGAACTAGAGGGCTTCTCCTGGATTCCTCCTTGCCTACACTGATATCTACACTTTGGGATTTCAAGCTGTCGTCTAGACTGCTGGATACTGAATTTCTTCTTAAATATGGTAAATTTGTTGTTGGTTTAGTGTTGTGTTGAAGTCTTTGTCCCCAATCTACCCACTGCTGTTAACTTTTCAAAGTATTCAAATAGCCTGACCTGTGGTGGCACAGTGGATAAAGCATCGACCTGGAATGGTGAGGTTGCTGGTTCAAAACCCTGGGCTTGCGTGGTCAAGGCACATATGGGAGTTGATGCTTCCTGCTCCCCCCCCCCCCCCCCCGGTCTCTATTCACTAAAATGAATAAATAAAAATAATTAAAAATAAATAAAATCACATGAAATGTTTTAAAAAAAAGTACTCAAATAGCTGCATTCTGTCCATTTTTAGTGGTTGCTTTCAGTGGGAGATAAGAGAAAGGAGTGTACTTATTCCTTCTTAACTGGAACCAGAACCCTTTCTGGTTACTTTTTGATATTGATTTATAGCTCATTAACAACATGCTCTGCAAATTTAGTTCTTTGAAATTTGTTGGTACTTTCTTCATGGCCCATCATAAGCTCTGTTTTGGTAAGTGTTTCAAGTGTGCTTGAAAACAACTGTAGTTGTTGGGTACAGTGTTCTAGATAAGTCATTTGCCAAGTTCATTAAGTGTACGCTTTAGTTATTTTCTCCTTATTCTATCATGTAGTGAGGGAAGAGCGTTAAAGCTCAAACTATGATTGTAGATTTGTTCTCCCTTTAGTTCTATGTATTTTGCTTATTATAATTTGAAATTTATTAAATCAGATACTTTTAAGATTGCAAGTTTTCTTTTTGTTTTTGACACAGAGAGAAAGTCAGAGGGACAGATAGAGAAAAGCGTCAGTTCTTCATTTCAGTACCTTAGTTGTTCAATGATTGCTTTCTCATATATGCCTTGACAGGGTGGGGGGGGCAAGGGGGCACTCCAGCAGAGCAAGAGCAGGTGACCCCTTGCTCAAGCCAGCGACCTTGGGCTTCAAGCCAATGACCATGGGGTCATGTATATGATCCCACGCTCAAGCTGCGATCAAGCTGGTGAGCTCATGCTCAAGCTAGATGAGCCCACGGTCAAGCCAGCAACCTTGGGGTTTCAAACCTGGTCCTCCAGGTCCCAGTCTGATGCGCCACCACCTGGTCAGGCAAGATTTTAAGTTCTTGATGAATTGACCTCTTTATCATTATGAAAAAGCCCTCTTTATTTCCATTAATATTCTTTATTCAGAACTGTACTTTGATGCTAATGTAGCCATTTGTTTTGGTTTTTTCCTTCTTTTAAAACAAAATTCTTATTTATTTATTCACTTACTTACTTACTTGTAAATGAGAGGAGGGAAGATAAAAAGACTCCCGCATGTCTTCCAACCAGAATCCACCTGGCAACCCCCTGTCAAGGGCTGATGCTTGAATCAACCAAGCTATCCTCAGCGCTTGAGACTGATGCTCAGACCAATTGAGCCATTGGCTGCAAGAGGGAAAGAGAGAGGGAAGGGGGAAAGGAAGGGGAAGAGAAGTAGATGGTTGCTTCTCATGTGTGTCCTGACCGGGTATCAAACCCAGGATGTCTGCACACCAGGCCAATGCTCTATCCACTGAGTTAACCTTCCAGGGCTCGGTTTTCTTATGATAACGTTTTACATATTTTTTAAGCTTTTCATTTATTTGTGTACATTCATATATAGTTGTGTCTTGCTTTTTTTTTTTTTTTTTAATGTGCCTTGACCGCGGGCCTTCAGCAGAACGAGTAACCCCTTGCTTGAGCCAGTGACGTTGGGCTCAAGCTGGTGAGCTTTTGCTCAAACCAGATGAGCCCTCGCTCAAGCTGGCGACCTCGGGGTCTCGAACCTGGGTCTTCTGCATCCCAGTCCGATGCTCTATCCACTGTGCCACCGCCTGGCCAGGCCTTGCTTTTTAATTTAGTCTAACAGTTTTTCTTCCAATGTTTGGAATTGTACTGTCCAACAGAAAATGTTAGCCACAGATCCTAACCAAATATATATTAAAATTTTCTTATAGCCACATTAAAAAAAATAAAAGAAACCTGAAATTTTCACAGCTTTTTATTTAATCCAGTATGTTTTAAGTATCATTTAAACATGTAATCTCTATTGATATATTTTATTTGTATTAAGTCTTCAAAATCTAATGTGACTTTACAGTTAAACAGATCTCAATCTGGACTAGCACACTCAGTATCTACAGGTGACTAGTGGTCATTATATTAGAAAATGTAGGTTTAGATAATTTTTATTTAGATTATTTATATGTAGTATGGTTGAGTTTAAATTTACCATTTTGCATCTACCATTTTGTTTGTATTTCTCCCAACTGTTCTTTTATCCTTTTGTTTTAAATTTTCCTGCCCTCTTTTGGATTATTTTTTAGTATTTCATTTTATGCCCTCTGTTGGTTTATTAGTTATCTTTGTTTTGTTTTGTTTTAGTGGTTGCTCTTGAGAGTATAATATGCATTTAAAAATATTTATTGAGTGAAATTCACATAACATAAAATTGACCATTTTAAAGTGTACAATTTGGTACATTGACAATGTTGTACAGTCACCATTTTTATCTAGTTCCAAACATTTCTATCACTCCAAATAAAACTTCTTATTCATTAAACATTTTCTCTCCATTACACTCTCCCTCCAAGTCCTGAAAGTCACCAGTCTTCATTCACTATTCTTGATATTTTATATATAAATAGAATAAATCAGTACATGACTTTTAATGTCTGGCTTCTTTCACATGGCATGGTTTTGGGGTTGTGTTGCAGTGCTCATTAATATTGATGGCTGAAAAGTACTCATATATATATACACACACACACACACACACACCACAATTTTTCTATTCATTTGTTAGCAAACATTTAGGCTATTTCTACCTTTTTTTTTTTTTTTTTTTTTTTGGTATTTCTCTGAAGCTGGAAACGGGGAGAGACAGTCAGACAGACTCCTGTATGCGCCCCACCGGGATCCACCCGGCACACCCACCAGGGGGCAATGCTCTGTCGCGACCAAAGCCACTCTAGCTCCTGGGGCAGAGGCCAAGGAGCCATTCCCAGCGCCCGGGCTATCTTTGCTCCAATGGAGCCTCGGCTGCGGAAGGGGAAGAGAGAGCCAGAGAGGAAGGAGAGGGGGAGGGGTGGAGAAGCAGATGGGCGCTTTTCCTGTGTGCCCTGGCCGGGAATCGAACCTGGGACTTCTGCACGCCAGGCCGACGCTCTACCACTGAGCCAATTGGCCAGGGCCTATTTCTACCTTTTGGTTATTGTGAATAAGGTTGCTGTGAACCTATGTACATATATTTATTGAGTCCTATTTTCAGTTCTTTTGGGAATATACCCAGGGTAGAATTGCTAGAAGTGGTCCCATGGTAACTGTGTTTAACTTTTTGAGAAACTGCCAAACTGTTACTTAAAGTTGCTGAAACTTTTTACAATATATTCCCACTGGCAACATGTGAGGGTTCCATTTTCTCCACATCCTCGCTATGACTTACTTTCTTTTTTGTTACCCTTTTTTGATTGTAGCTTCAAATGCTTTTGAGACTAGATAGGACTTGATAAAGCTCGTTCCAGTCTGTCTGGATCTCCTGGCATGTTTCTCTCCTGAAATATCTGGCTGACTCTGTGTTGTTGTTGTTTTAATTGCTATCTTAGTGGGTGTGAAGAGCACCTCCTTGTGGTATTGATTTTCATTTCCCTAACGACTAATGAAGTTGAGCACCTTTTTTATGTGCTTGTCCATTTATGTGTCTTTGGAGACATGTCTATTCAAGTCCTTTGCCCATTTGTTAATTGGATCGTTTTGTTGTTGAGTTGTAAAAGTTTTTTATATGTTCTGGATATGATATCCTTTTTTCAGTTATTTTAATTATTTTATTTTTTGTGGCAGAGACAGAGAGAGTCAGAGAGAGGGACAGTTAGGGACAGACAGACAGGAAGGGAGAGAGATGAGAAAAATCAATTCTTTGTTGTGGTTCCTAAGTTGTCCATTGACTGATTTCTCATATGTGCCTTGACTTGACTACAGCAGACTGAGCGACCCCTTGCTTGAGCCAGCGCCCTTGGGCTCAAGCTGGTGAGCCTTGTTCAAACCAGATGAGCCCATGCTCAAGCTGGCGACCCTCGGGGTCTCGAACCCGGGTCCTCCGTGTCCCAGTTTGACACTCTATCCACTGCGCCACCACCTGGTCAGGCTGGATATGATATCCTTATCAGTAAATGATTTACAAAATAATATATATCTTTTATTTATTACATTCCTCCTTGAAATAGTATTTTACTTCACATATAATGTATTTATTTCCATTTACTCCTCTGTTATTTTGATGTTTTGTTTCCATATATATTATGAATATCATTATTCATTATTTTTGCTTAAATTGTTTATTATTTTTAAAATAAATGTTGAAATGAGAATGATTTTTAAAATACTCACATATTTATATTCCTGACACTTTTCATTTATTTGTACAGACTGTATTATTTTCCAAATGTATTTGGGAACATCTATTTTCCAAATATATTTTATGCTTCCTCCTAGCCCAGCCCCTGATTTTTTTTAATGGGATACAAATTATACACATGTTGAACCACTTGATTATTTCCTGTAGGTCACTGAGGGATTGTTCAGTTATTTTCCAGTCTTTTTTCTCTTAGTGCTTTATTTTGCATATTGTTACTTGTTCAGGTTCACTCATCTTTTTTTTTTTTTTCTACAGTGTTTAATCAGCTGTTACCTCAGAAATTATTTCAGACTGTAATTTTTTTCTGGGAGTTTTATTTTTTATATCCTGCAGTTCACTATGTTTTTGTTCTAATAGCTAATTTAATGTTTTGGTCTGCTGATTTCATCATCTCTGCCATTTCTGGATCTGCTTCTATAGACTGATGTTCCTCCTGATTGATTATGAGTCACATTTAACTGTTTATTTAGTAATTTTAGATTTAGACATTGTGAATGTTACATTATTTAAAATTTGTATTTTCTTTTCTTTTTAAAAAGAATGTTGAGTTTTATTTCAGCCAGTTTAATTTTCTTGCAGATCAGCATGATGCTGCTGGGGCTTGATTTTAGTGTTTTACCTTTTTACTAGTGAAGTATATCCATACCAGTGACATGTGAGCTTTTTGGGGTCTGAATGTTCCATGTGTTAAATTAGGCTTCTGCAATCTGGCTGGTCAGAACAGAAATGTTCCCCAGCTCTGTGTGGGTTCTGAGAGTTGTTGAGCTTATATTTCCCTCATAGCTCTTTGCCTGGCCTTTGAAGAGTTTCACCCTATACAAACAGGATCTAGTGTTCAGGAACAGAATTAGGGGGCCTCATGTTTAGATACCTGGAGTTTTTTCCTGCATAATTTATTCTCCACAGTCGGTTCAGTTTTCTTGTCTATGATGGGAGGTCAAGTTTGATAATAGCTACTGCCTTATGGTGGAAGCTGAAGTCTAACGTTCTTCTTTTACTTAAAGAGTTTCTCTTTCATTTAAATTTAATGCAGTGCAGTTTCTCATTTTCCATGGTTCTTATATGCACAAATTTTAATTACAACAGTTTAGTTAAATAACACCAGTCCCCCAAAAGATTCAAATTCCAGGTACCGTAGTTTATTAACTGTGAATAATTTTTGTAAAGTATACTTCATTGCTAGCTTTCCAGTCAACTGATTACTCTGTGGAAAACAGATCCACCTCATAATAAGTCACTTCTTTCAAAGTCTGTTGGTGACTAGTTACTGCACATTTGTTATTAAGTTTATGTAAGCCAATATGTGTATTTGTGTTGTCTCCTCTTCCAGTGTAAAGGCCATGTTATAGATGGAGCAAAGTAACAAAAAGTGATACTACTTTAATTAAAATTTGAGTTGAGGGTAAATGGAGTCTTAGAAGAAATAGCTGACCCTAGAAGTGTTGATGCTGATGCTGACACAATTTGATAGATTCTAGATATGCAGCAGGAAATTAGTGGAGGTGAATTTATTAACATAAATGAGAAAGTGGTTGTGACGAAAAAGATAAAAAACTTCACATTAAAAGCAAAAACACTTCACAATAAAGGGACTCTTAAAGATATTTCATAGCATTAAAAAAACAAAGGATAAAGATGAATCAACCTAGAATGAGTTTGCCAAAGCATAGAAAAGGTGCTTGCTTTGTTTGTAGAGATTCCTGACTCTGGTTTGATGATTTTCATCAGTTTTTGAAAATTTTAGTATTTCCTGAAGGGTTGCTTTTGCCCAACTTTTTCTTTCTTTTCTTTCTTTTCTTTCTTTTCTTTCTTTTCTTTCCTTTCTTTCCTTTCTTTCCTTTCTTTCCATTCTTTCCTTTCTTTCCTTCCTTCCTTCCTTCTTTCCTTCCTTCCTTCCTTCCTTCCTTCCTTCCTTCCTTCCTTCCTTCCTTCCTTCCTTCCTTTCTTTCTTTCTTCTTTTCTTCCTTTCTTCCTTTCTTCCTTTCTTTCCTTCCTTTCCTTTCTTTCCTTTCCTTTCTTTCCTTTTTCTTTCCAGAGACAGAGAGTCAGTGAGAGGGATAGACAGGGACAGACAGACAGGAACGGAGAGAGATGAGAAGCATCAATCATTAGTTTTTCATTGCGCGTTGCAACACCTTAATTGTTCATTGATTGCTTTCTCATATGTGACTTGACAGCGAGCCTTCAGCAGACCGAGTAACCCCTTGCTGGAGCCAGCGACCCTGGGTTCAAGCTGGTGGACTTTTGCTCAAACCAGATGAACCCGCGCCCAAGCTGGTGACCTCAGGGTCTCGAACCTGGGTCCTCTTCATCCCACTCTGATGCTCCATCTACTGCGCCACCGCCTGGTCACGCCAATTTTTTTCTTATTGTTTTCCTTCCACAGTCCAAATACACATTGTTTACTCTTTATTATGTTGCTTATGTTTCTTACATTCTTTTCAGTATTTTCTATCCTTTATTTCTGTTTTCAATCAAGTGATTTTTTTTTACTGAGCTGTCTTCCTTTTTACTAATTGATCTATTTCTAACCTACTCTTAAACCAATCCAAAGAATTCTTAATGTTAACTTTTTTATTTTTTAATTACAGGATTTTCCTGTTATATATTTTATTATAAATTTCAGGGTTTTTTTTTTTTCTTTTTCTTTTTTATTTTCCGAAGCTGGGAACGGGAAGAGACAGTCAGACAGACTCCCGCATGCACCGGACCGGGATCCACCGGGCACGCCCACCAGGGGCCATGCCTTGCCCACCAGGGGGCGATGCTCTGCCCCTCCGGGGCGTCGCTCTGCCGCGACCAGAGCCACTCTAGCATCTGGGGCAGAGGCCAAGGAGCCATCCCCAGTGCCCGGGCCATCTTTGCTCCAATGGAGCCTTGGCTGCGGGAGGGGAAGAGAGAGACAGAGAGGAAGGAGGAGGGGGGTGGAGAAGCAAATGGGCGCTTCTCCTGTGTGCCCTGGCCAGGAATCGAACCCGGGTCCCTCGGGGGGGGGGGATTTGGAACTCTTCACGTTTTCAGTTATTATTCTTTCTTTTTTAAAAAAATTATTTTTATTTATTCATTTTAGAGAAGAGAGAGAGAGAGAGAGAGAGAGAGAGAGAGAGAGAGAGAGAGAAGGGAGGGAGGAGGAGGAAGCATCAACTCCCATATGTGCCTTGATCGGGCAAGCCCAGGGTTTTGAACCGGCGACTTCAGCATTCCAGGTTGACGCTTTATCCACTGTGCCACCACAGGTCAGACCACAGTTATTTTTCTTGAATACAGTTAATTTAAAGCCTGTACTAGGAATCTGATACATATCATTTTGGGGTTTTTTATTGTGTTAAAATATATATATTACATAAAATTTATTATCTTAATAATTTTCAAGTGTAGAGCTGATAGCTTTATATTCACAGTGTTGTGCAACCAATCTCCAGAACTTTTTCATCTTACAAGACTGAAACTCTATACCAGTGGTCCCCAAAAGTTGCTGTAATGAAGACTTTATGCTTCTTATCTCTCTCCCTTCCTGTCTGTGTGTCCCTATCTGTCCCTCTCTATGTCTCTCTCTCACTAAAAAACCGAAAAACCAAAAGGCCACGGACCTTTTAATGTCAGAAAATATTTTCATGGACCGGCCTTTAGGGTGGGATGGATAAATGTATCACGTGACCGAGACAAGCGTCAAGAGTGAGTCTTAGACGGATGTAACAGAGGGAATCTGGTCATTTTTAAGAAATAAAACATCGTTCAGACTTAAATATAAATAAGACGGAAACAATGTAAGTTATTTATTGTTTTCTGCGGACTGGTACCAAATGGCCCACGGACTGGTACCGGCCCGGGGGTTGGGGACCACTGCTCTATACCCATTTACTCCCCATTCTTGCTACCACTAGCCCCAGCCCCCAGCCACTGGTAGCATCATTCCTTCTGAATTTGATTACTCTCAATACCTCATATAAATGAAATCATACAGTATTTGTCTTTTTGTGACTGGCTTATTTAATTTAGCTTAATGTCCTAAAGGTTCATCCACATTGTAGCATATGTCAGAATGTCTTTCCTTTTAAAGTCTGAGTAATATTCCATTATATGTATCTACCACTTTTTATTTATCCATTTATCAATCAGTAGACACAGGTTATTTTCACCTTTTGACTATTTGGAGGTCTGTTTTTATTGTTTTGTTTTTACTGTTTTAGGGGTATTTGATCCCTTTTCCTTGAATTCTTGATAATTTTTTATTAAATAGTAAACTTTAATGAAAGTGGTAGATACTCTGGATGATGTCTCTCTTCAGAGAGGTTTTAATATTCTCTTCATGGGTATATCCTTTTGGTTTGATTAGGGCTACTCTGTTTCTGGTGCCCTTTTATAAGTGTAAGTCTTTTGGTTTTTTGTTTTTTTAGTGAGAGAGAGACATAGAGAGGAACAGATAGGGACACACAGACAGGAAGGGAGAGAGATGAGAAGCATCAAGTCTTCATTATGGCACCTTAGTTGTTCATTGATTGCCTTCTCATATGTGCCTTGACCCGGGGGGCTCCAGGAGACCGAGTGATCCTGTGCTCAAGCCAGCGACCCTGTGCTCAAGCTGGATGAGCCCTGCTCAAGCCGGATGAGCCCACGTTCAAGCTGGCAACCTTGGGGCTCAAATCTGGGTCCTCTGCATCCCAGTCTGATGCTCTATTCATTGCACCACCACTTGGTCAGGCTGAAAGTCCTTTTTAAAAAGAGGCCACCTTGTTTTCATGGGCTCTGTACTCCAGATTTCCTTAGCATCATGAAATTGCTGAAATACACTTTAAACGTGATTTTTCAGCATCTGACTCTGCATGCAAAACCTAGGAGTCAGCAAGTGCCTCAGGGGGAAATTGTGTATAGAATGTTAGATTTACCACAATTCATTTCCCTCCTGCTCAAGGTTTTGGCTCCTAACATCTTGGCTTCATTTGTAGTTCTTTGACGACTTCAGATAATTTTCTTTCTTTTCTTTCTCTTTTTTTTTGTTGTTGTTGTTGTTTGTTGTTGTTCAGTGAGAGGAGGGGAGGCAGACAGACAGACTCTGCATGTACCCGGGCCAGGATCTGCTGGGCAAACCTACTAGGGGATAATGCTCTGCCCATCTGGGGCACTGCTCCGTTGCTCAGCAACCAAGTTCTTCCTAATGCCTGAGGTGGAGGCCATAGAGCCATCCTCAGTGCCCAGGGCCAACTCACACTCATCGAGCTACGGCTGCAAGAGGGGAAGATAGAGAGAAGCGAGAGGGGGAGACGTAGAGAAGCAGATGGGTGCTTCTCCTGTGTGCCCTGACCAGGAATCAAATCAAGGACATCCACATGCTAGGCTCTACCACTGAGCCAACTGGCCAGGGCCTCAAATAGTTTTCTATAGTTTATTCATGTTTTATAGTTATCTTTTAAAGCATGAAATTTAGTCTGATAAGTTACATCATAGCAAAAGCAAAATCCCAATATATATTTTCATTAATTGATTTTTTCATTATTTTTAAACATTCTCAAGCTTACAGAAAAGTTGCAAGTAAAATGCAGATAACATTTTTTCTAAGTCATTTGAAGGTAAGTGATAATATATTATCATCACTGAATTATTATTATTTTTTTCATCACTGAATTATTTGATGTGTATTTCTTTTAAGCAAGAACATTTTCCTACACAACCCACTAGGTCTGTAGCACCCCATGCCAGGCCACCTTCCCACGCAGATTTTTCCTGTCACCCCTCCTGGACTCTGAAAGTATATGCTAGGCCTTTTCCCCTTCAGGGACACCTTTCTCACACCACCAGACTGTAGCCACTCTGCTTGATGCCTACTTAGTTTATATTCACTTAATGGTTGTTGAACTGAGTTGTTCAGGTAGAAAAGGAGATGAGAGAAGAGGAATTAATTAAATTTTATTTTAAAACACAGAACCTCGCCTGACCAGGCGGTGGCACAGTGGATGAAGCGTTGGACTGGGATGCCGAGGACCTAGGTTCGAGACCTCGAGGTCGCCAGCTTGAGCGCGGGCTCATCTGGCCTGAGCAAAATAAAAAATGCTCATCAGCTTGGACCCAAGGTCACTGGCTCAAGCAAGGGGTTACTCGGTCTGCTGAGGGCCTGCGGTCAAGGCACATATGAGAGGGCAATTGATGAACAACTAAGGTGTTGCAACAAAAAACTGATCATTGATGCTTCTCATCTCTCTCCGTTCCTGTCTGTCCCTGTCTATTCCTCTCTCTGACTCTCTCTGTCTCTGTAAAGAAAAAACAAAAACAAAAACACAGAACCTCATTAGTATTTTAGAGGAAAAGCTTTTAACTTACAGTAGTGCATTGCCACTTAGAGAAGCCAATGATTCACACATCTACATAATCCTTACAGGTTCATACTCAAGCTTTCATGCCATATTTTTACTCACATACTAAAGATTTATTATTATGTCAAATTCATGATTTCTGAGCTTATCTAGCCCACCCCTCTCCACACACAGGTAGTTTTCAGTTTACCTGTGTCTGTCAGTGCCACCATCGTTTTTTTTAGTCATTCAAGTTGGAAATCTTGGTGTTATTTCTGACTCATCCTTTTTCTTTTCTTACAGTCACTCATTAAGTCCTGTTGCTCCTTTTGATATATACTTGTCTTCTTCATGTCCTTACTTGGATGATTACAATAGCCTCTTGGGTGGGATTTCTTTTCTTTTAGTTTCTGTAGTCAGTCCAGTGCCCCTAAATAACTTTTTAGCTCAGTGTTTCTGAATAAATGAGATCACTCTATGTCTGATTTTTTAAAGTGCCATTTTTATGTGGTACTGTTCTAGGTCATCAGAATTTCTAGTTTTGATTCCCATTTTACCACTTGCTAGGTACCCATCAAATTTTAGTAATTTATTTAACCTCTCTGGGTCTTATTTACCTTATTAGATTGTTTTATATTTGAGTAAGATAATGAATTGTGAATGTTTTATCCAACATACATACCTTCCAGTCTATAAAGATCAGTCACAGTAAAGTAACCAATGTTACTTTATCAGTTTTCTCACTATTTCATAAACCAAAAATGCTTCCTTCTCTTTTATATGTAGCTCTCACTGATCTCTAACCTTTAAGCACAATATTTATTGAGCATCTACTATGGCTAGATACAGGAGATTTAAAAAAAAAGGTAGGATAGCCTGACCAGGCAGTGGCTCAGTGGATAGAGTGTCGGACCGGATGCAGAGGACCTAGGTTTGAAACCCCAAGGTCGCCGGCTTGAGTGCGGGCTCATCCTGCTTGAGCGTGGGATCATGGACATGATGACCCCATGGTCACTGACTTGAGCGAAAAGGTTGCTGGCTTGAGCAAGGGGTCATTCACTCTGCTGTAACCCTCTAGTCAAGGCACATATGAGAAAGCCATCAATGAACAACTAAGGACATGCAGCAAAGAACTGATGCTTCTCATTTTCTCCCTTCCTGCCTGTCTGTTCCTATCTGTCCCTCTGTCTCTGTCACACACAAAAAAGGTAGCATGTAATTCATATCTAAGGAGTATAGTTTGGTAGAGGAGGCAAATACATATTTAATTATATACAGTTATAAGTCCTGCGATAAAATTAAAGCCTCTGGCCTTGGCCGGGTAACTCAGATGGATAGAGTTCCTCCTAATATGCCAAATTTGCAGGGTTCCGTCCCTGGTGAGAGCACATACAAGATTCAACCAATGAATGCATAAATAAGCAAAACAACAAAATCAGTATTTTTTTCTCTCTCTATAATCAATCAATAAAAACGTGGTTTTGTAAAAAAATTAAAGCCTTTCTGAACTTTTCAAAAAGTTAAAATTTTTAACTACACATTTATAGCAATTATTGTCTAACACAATTTAGTACTTTTCCTTATAGTTACTATTTGTGTTTGTTAATATATCTTTCTTGAGAATAGGTCTTTGCAGTTGTTAATCTATGGATTTTGAGAGACAAACACATAGGGGTCTTCTCCAATCACTTTGGGTTACTGTAACTTTTCTGATCTTGAGTTTATTCTCCTATTAAAGTGAAAATACTAATAACTTTTTGATAGGGTTGTAATGATGAAATGATATAATGTATTCAAAGAATCTAGCACAATATCTGGCAAATAATTTATGCCTGATTAATTTTGGTTCTGTCCTGTGTTCATTTGGATAATTAACAATAAATTTGATTAATACAAGGGGATAGGGGGAGGTAGAAGAGGGTAAAGGCAATAAATGGTGACAGAAGGAGACTTGACTTTGGGTGGTGAACATACAATACAACATACAGATAATATATGATAGAATTGTACACCTGAAACCTATATAATTTTATTAACCAATGTCACACCAATAAATTTAATAAAAATAATTTTAAAAGAAAAATAAATAAATTTAATTGATCGGTAGATTTATTGATTTTATGGTCTACAGTTCATAATGGATCAAAACATTTTAAAATACAAGTGACATTCATGGAAGCCTACTCTTGGTAATGATGGCACAACATTTTTTTTTTTGTACTTGAAGTTTTTAGATCCTTGATTTTATTTTATTTTATTTTATTTTATTTATTTATTTTTTTTTTGGTGCCGAAACCCGGGAACGAATTAGGGACACAGATCCTTGATTTTAATTGTACCATTGATTATCCTGTATGACAGGTGGGAGTTTCATTTTTTGAGGTAAGTGAACTAAATTGAGATTCTTAAGAGGTAATCATTGAATTTGTATAGGTAAAGGCTGAATATGTTACAGGGCTGTGGACTCTGGTTCTCTTGACCTGAATCTTTTGGTTGATATAGTAGTGAGAAGGGAATTCTTCTATCCAAGGCTTAAGGATACATAAACTTTCAATGAAGCAATCTTTTTGGTTTTGATTATTATAGCTTCTATTACTCCTAGAAGTTGACCAACAGGGACCTGAGTTTAGGAGATTTTGTCATACAGCTTTCATATAGTAAATGCTGAGGCCAGCCCTTTGCCTACAGGGCCATCTATCAGTGAAGAGGAACTGTGACTTCTCTCAAGGCAGCCAAGTAGGGGAAGGAGTCAAGGTTTTTAGTGTTTTCTGTGAAAACGAATTCATGCTGTTAAACCTGATGGGCACTAGCTACTATATTCTCCTTGAAGCACTGGAGGACCTTTGTTACAACATTTCAATCTCCTTTTCTTATTCTTTCAAGTAGTAGAAAACAAGTGCCAGCATTTAAAAAAAAAATGCTGTGTATGCTTTTTAAAAGCTGGTAAACTCACTCAATTGGGTGACAAACTTCAGTTGTAATATATTATTATGGTCTTCAGCTTTCTTTGATTTTTGTAAAGGAGAGTTAATTGGGATGATGTTAAGTAGGAATTAAGTTGAAGAAGCCAATATATGTTGTGTATGTCTGGATTTGTGTAGGATGGCAGTAACATGTAGGATCTAAACTTTCTGGTAGCTTCTGAGATTGCATAGGAGAAACATTTAAGGAATTCATAAGTTCTTTAGCAGTTAATAAAAGTTAAATATTTAAACATGAGAATATAGTTTCTGAATTGCAGCTTAGTTTAGAATCTGCTTTTTTTTTAATTAAAAAACTTTTTTTCAAGTTAATGAAGAAAACCGTAGGAATTTCAATACCATTTGCAAGGAAAAACAAACTTTTGCAGTCTGAACTTTAAGTAGAAAACTGTGTGTGCTTTTTGGGTATTTTAAAGGAGATTATGTATTAAAATTTGAAGGACAGAAAAAGTTCTACATCTTTGTCAGAAATTGACCAATCAGGTTGACCCTAAAATATAGGATGGGGCAAAAGTAAGTAACAGTTGTTAATATGGAAAATAATACAATAATTAATAATAATACAAAAAATACCGTTTTGCAAACTCACAACTGTAAACCTACTTTTGCCCCACCCTGTATATAGAATAGTAACCAAAATGGCAATCATTTCCACTCTGTTACTTATTGTCCAAATTTCTTTTGATTTTTCCCTTCTGTAGAAAATGCTCCTAAGTGTGAAGATAGAAGTGAAAAAGAAGTAGAAGTTATAGCCTATTCCATTAATTTTGTAATTATATTTTTTCCTCAATGTTTTTAAGTGGCATTTACCAGTATGGGTAAGATTGTTACAATACAAGCTAATTTGAAAATTGGTTATTAAGTTGAGCTATAATATATAAAATCTTATGGTAATGTGCAGATCTGACTATATTTAAGTGCTGTTTTCATACCCACACCAATTGTCTTGTAATAATCGGGAATGCATCCTCTGTGTGGTGTTTACAAGTTAATGCTATTTTAGAAATCACACCAGTATATCTAGTGGCTTTCCTGGGTGTATGTGGCTCATTATTGATTATAATTTTAATTTGAATTTTTAGTTTAAGTGGATGGGTAAGCCTTTTCAAGTTCTGAGTAGTTAGGAGTTTTGATGGAAGATAGGGATGGGTAAATAAGGAAGAATATTGGAATGAGTTACAATAAGAAAAGTCAGGTGATAAGTAAGCAAGTGTATATTGCAAAAATAGCACAAAATCTAATATGAAGGAGACATTCAAAAGAGGAATGCCTTTAAAAACTTATGAAGGAACATTCACAAATACAAGTAAATATGCATATTTTAATAAAAAAGAGATCATGCAGGTGGCTTCAATATGGCTGAAAGTGTTTGAGGCATCTTCCTCTTGAGAAGAAAATGGAGGCAAGTGACAAGCTGTGCTTCAGTGCCTACTCCATTTTCTTCCATTATTTTCTTTTTCCTCTTCTGTATTTTGATTCTCCCTTTTTGTATACTCTTTTTCATCTTTCACTTTTCTCAAATTCAGTCCCTCCCTCAGAATGAGACTTTGTCTATCCAGCACACACAGAAGCAGTTGCTTAATAATGTGTACATTGTCTCTCATTAACAGAGTTTATTTTATATTAAGGATATAAATATAAAAAATTTGCGGTTGTTAGTGTCATTTGAATATAAAGGATTTTTGTCTCTTTTGTTCATCCCTAGTGCCTAGAACAGTGTCTAGTACAAGGAAGATGCGCAGTACTTGTTAAATAAGTGACTGAAACATTACTTAGAAATATTTAATCTCTTACTTGCGAAAATTATTTTAACAAAGGACTAGATGCTTCCAAATCAAAGGTATGGTGTAAGCTATTTGGGGAAAAAAAATACATCAGGTTAGTTAATTAGCTGAAGTGCTAGGCCAATTGGAAGGACAGAAAAGGTGAATTAATGTAGGCAGTGAGAAAAGGCCAGATTAATAGAGTGCTTGGATCTCATACAACAGATACAGGAAGCCATTATGAATTATTGACGAGTATGACATGATAACAAAATGAACACAGTTTTTCTATTTAGCTGCTGTTTATACAATGGATCATAGCTTGAGGTGAAGAAACAGTGAACAGTTAGGAGATTGTTGTAGAAATTCAAAGCTGTTTAGCTATTTTGGTTGATAATGTTATCCAGTGATATCTTTAGCAGATACCTTCTTTGAAGTCTAATGTCTCCACTTTAGGACCTAGGAATGGATGGAGTCAAGAGGAATAGTTCTGCACCAGGAAGGAATAGGCCAGGATTCTATCAACAGTTCCTACTTCTCTGCTTTGTAAATTCATGATCATGGATAAATACTCAATTTCCTGGGCATCAATCACCTTAACTATAAAATGAAGAAATAGTGATCTGAAAGCAGGGGTCAAGACTAGATTGTTTTTTCGTGTCCTTACTCTTCTTATATCAGAGATAGTGTGAACAATGAATACTTTATTTTGTTTCCTTATATTAATTCTTATAACTAGAGTATTTTAAGAAGGAAAAAAGCCTCATAATGATATATAATGTTTCCCAACTTATTAAGTTTAGTGTTATGTACATTGCTTTTTTTTTTTTTTTACAGAGACAGCAAGAGGGATAGACAGGGACAGACAGACAGGAACCGAGAGATAAGAAGCATCAATCATTAGTTTTTCATTTCACATTGCAACACCTTAATTGTTCATTGATTGCTTTCTCATACGTGCCTTGACCGCGGGCCTTCAGCAGACTGAGTAACCCCTTGCTTGAGCCAGCGACCTTGGGCTCAAGCTGGTGAGCTTTTTGCTCAAACCAGATGAGCCCTCATTCAAGCTGGCGACCTAGGGGTCTCGAACCTGGGTCTTCTGCATCCCAGTCTGAGGCTCTGTCCACTGCACCACTGCCCGGTCAGGCGACTGCTATATTTTAAAATATATATTCCTGTATTTATCTGTGCTAGTATTGGGTATTTAGTTTTTTTTAGTATTATTAAACTGTAATAGTACCCAAGTTGATGGACAAAACTTCAGCCTGGGATAAAGAAACTTGAAGAATATAAAACTTCTTCTAAAAGATAAAGTATTTTATAAAACTATAGGTGCAATAACACTAACATTGTTTAGTTAATATTATTAGAAATAATAATTTCTACCTTGTTTTGCTACTGAATACACTATATGTCTATTTACATTCACACATACTTTTTTGCTAAGGTTTTATTACCAGCAGCATTTGGAGACCTCTTTTTCTTTTTCTTTCCCTGTTTTTCCTTCATTCTTTGTTGCTGTTTTCCCTTCTGTTTGAGTTGTTTCTTGCTACCCTCCCCACTCCTTTAATCCATCTGGAAAGATGAAGAGGCAGCTGCTATGGTAACTACATTTTGGTTAATGAATAGCAGACTAACAAGATACATAAAACATATGCAAACTGTACAGTTAGTTGCTGTCAAAGCTGTAGGGGTATAATACTTTTCCTTCTCCCCACCTTCTAAAAAAATGGTGTTTCCTGTGATATTTTGTTTTATAATTTACCATTCCTAATATTGAAGTGCTAACATGAACTATTTATTTATCTGCTTAGTCTGCATAATATTTTACCCTCTGGTGAATTTATGGGAGATGAGTTGAGATGCATAGAGGAAAATAATTAATTAATTGGGTTAAGAAGTAGATTTTGTTTAGACTCATACATAGAAAAACAGGGACAAATTTTTTTACCTCTTGCTTTTTGGCCATTAGTGTCCTTTTTCAGTCTCTCTCTGGGGTTATAACTAATAAATAATACGTTTCTTAAAGATGTTTCTATCAAAAAGGGCAGCCACAACTGGAATATTGCATTCAGCCAAGCCTTGAAAATTTCTATAACCTGTACCATCCTGTCTCATGCTGTCCCATCTCATAGTTGTCCTCTCTCTGCAGTGCTCTATGCCCAGGTCTCTGTGGCTGGGCTGCTCCAGCCTGGCGGACAGCATGCCTTCGCTGCGATGCCTGTATAACCCAGGGACTGGCGCACTCACAGCTTTCCAGGTACTTTCTCTGTCTCTGTGGGTTATTTGTGGGCTTTAGTGTGTGTGTCTAATTCATGAGTGTGTCCCTCTTCCTTTCCATGCTTTACTTGTGTTTTACCTCTCTCCTCCATATTGTCTGTACTTCGCGTCACTCAGTACTCCTTTATTGATTAATTTCTAATGTAGATCCAGACTGATCACTCTTAAAACAATTTTGTTATCATGATTGACTTGCCAAAATTGAGATAGCACAACTTGACTACTGGTTTTCATATCTAGTAGAAGTGTATGATGGTGAATTTTAAAATAATTTCACAAATAGCATTCAATATGTAATGTTTGCTCTGGACCTACATAAAGACAGTTAATGTGATCAATCACTTACAGCCAGTTGTTTGAATTGCTTTTTTTGTTTTTCTGATGATTACTAAAAAATATAAAGTGCTCTGACAGAGTGTCTCCTGGTTTCTATACACCATATATATATATATATATACACACACACACACATACATACATGCATGCATATAAGTAAGAACTGTGTTTTCATGATGATTAATAGGTGTAGCTTCAAAGTAGAAAAGCCTTTTAACCTTTGAGTACAGTCAAACTGGTCTTGCATGGATCGACAGATTCTAGTTCTCTTTAGTCTTTCTTAGAGGCCATTTGGACAGTTCCAGGATGTGAGGGGACACTATAGAGAAAGAGAATGGGAAAATATGTAGAGGAAAATGTAAGAAAGAGCTTGATGTCCCATTGTTTACAGATTACTATACTTGGTGATTTTTTGTGTGTGTGAAAGTATTATCTGTCCACCTCTGGTATTTGGAACTTTTGTTTAGCAAAGTACGAACTTGATAGTAAAACACAGCACATTAGGCTTTTTAAACCTATATAGCTTTGTTTTATTTAGAAGAATTGTAAAAACAAGCTGAAAGTAAGCATCAGACTGCTTATGACTAAGTCTTACAATGGTTAACCCTCTGAGTAGTACAAATGTTCATGTACATCCTCGTGCCTCTTAACCATCTAGAGCAGTGGTAGTCAACCTGGTCTCTACCGCCCACTAGTGGACGTTCCAGCTTTCATGGTGGGCAGTAGTGGAGCAACCAAAGTATAAATAAAAAGATAGATTTAACTATAGTAAGTTGTTTTATAAAGAATTATTCTGCCAAACTTCGCGAAAATCCGACATAAAGTACTTGGTAAGTAATTATTATTATATGCTTTAACTTGCTGTAACTCTGCTTTATAAATTTTATAAATTAAAGTTACTTCCCTACTTTATAAATCACCATTACTGTGGAACCAGTGGGCGGTTAGAAAATTTTACTACTAACAGATACAAAAGTGGGCGGTAGGTAAAAAAAGGTTGACTACCCCTGATCTAGAGTATGAGATAACAAAAAATTTTATTTTAAAAATGTGTAAGGCAACATTTAAAAAAGGCAAATGTATGTTTTTCTTGTTTCCATAAATTGGTTATCAAACAAACATGATTTTAAGTTAATAAAACTGGAACTGGAACTAATTTTATTTTTTGAAAGAAAAATTCAACTCGTGAGGGTCAGCGAGCATAAAAAAACTCACTACTCAAAGGGTTTAAAGAGGGTAACTTAAGTATTCAAGAATTCCATGTTCCTAAGCATTTTAACAGTTGCTAGTCTTTAATGAAACTATTTTTGTAATGATAATGCTGGATATTTCTATTTGTCCTTTGCAAAATATATCAAAACTCGTTTTTCTTGTCTTATGAGTTACAATATGCATAGGCTTTAAAATTTTTAAAATCAGGGCTTACATACTGTCTGTCACTAGTGGCATGATCTTGAACAGGTTATTTAATCCTCATGTTCCTCATCTGTAAATGGAGACTGTAGTAAGGACATGTAGTAAATGGTTGCTGTTTTTATCATCTTCATCTTGCATCATCATTAGCATTATTGCTATTATTGTTAGAGAATATTGATATCCTGAGAATATCAATTGGTTTGAAATATCTTATATTTTGTTTACTGTGTACTGTATTGATAAAGTTTCTGCTCTCAAGGAACTCATAGTTTATTTAGCTTATTGGTTTTTAACGTTTTTTTGCAATGAGTTTAACCAAACTGCATAATACGAGAATAATACCTACAAGACTGCCCTCATTTGAGACACCAGTTGCAAGTTTAGTAGATTCCCACGACCACCCTCAGGTTTGATAATTCACCAGAAAAAACTCACTAAAAGTTACTAGATTCAAGTTTTATTATAGGAAGTGGTCAGAGGTTAAAATTAGCCAAAAGAAGACACACCAGGCAGAATCTGGAAAGGTTCAAATGTAGAACTTTCTGTAATCCTCTCCCCATTGCAGTGGATATATCCTATGCAGTCAGCAGTCACTTTTGGGCTACAGTATGTGACTGTACATACGATATTGCCAACAGGGATATCACCCAAGCCTTTGGTGTCCAGGGCTTTATTGGGACTCAATTACAAACTGCCATACTGTCCTTTAGTCTCTAGCCCCTCCTGTCGGTTGGTTGCACTATTGCTTTAGTCTTCATTTCCTCTCAGGATTGGAACTGCCAAAGTGTGACACAAATCCTCCATCGTGAATGACATTTATCCAGTGGCCAAAGGCCTCCGGCAAACAAAATCACTCCTGTTGCCCTGGCTGGATGGCTCACTTGGCTGAAGCATTGTCTTGCAATGCAGAGGTGGCTGGCTCGGTCCTTGGCTGGGGCACATACAGAAACAGATTGATGCTTCTGTCTCCCCCTTACCCCCTTCCTCTCTCTGGATTCAATAAGAATAAAAGATTAAAAAAATAGAAAATAAAAAGGCAACAGAGAACATTTAAAAAAAAAATCACTCCTGTTAGGTAAGAAGTTTTAGGGGCCTAGATACTACCATCTCACAGTAACCAAGGGCAAAGGTCAGAACTCTGGATAAGGTCAATTTTTTACTATACATAGCTTATGGACTCCTTTGAGGATCTGATGAGAACTATTGATCTTGGAAAAATACTACAACACATAGGCAAAATTTTATTTAATAGTCTTATACATAGGATTGTAGTATTTGCATTTTACTACAAGAGAGCTATTAACTCACATAATCCCAAAAGTATAATTTCCCAAACTCATAAATAATCTGTGAAGGAAATGTTCAGGGAGCCATCAGAACATATGTATAAAAGAGGAACCTGGTCTAACCTGAAGGTGGGAGTAAGGAAGATCAGGTAATCAATGTTTGAGTATGGATTAATTAGGCAAAAGGAGAAGAAGGCATTTCAGGCCTAAGGAAGAGGCAGTGCAAAGGCCCTGTGGATGGTGGAGACTGGTACATTTAAGGACTCTCCTGAAAAAAGACTGTTGTATCAGAGAATGAAGAATCTTGATCATGCAGGATTAGTCTTGATGCTAAGAACAATAGTGAACTGTTGAAAGGATTTAAACACAAGTTTGACCTATTTTATAAGCATTTAGATGCACTACTCTTGTTATATAATAGGCTAATTTCAGTAATTGAAGAGAGAGATGGTGGCAGTTTTGCTTGGTCTCAGGATTCCTTTTCATTCTTAAAATTATTTAAAATTATTGTGGATCTCAAAGTGCTTTTGTTTATGTTGGTTATATATCATATATATTGATATTTACTGTATTCAAAATTACAACTGAGAAAAAAATGAAATATTAATTTATTTAAAATAGCTGTAATAAACCCATTACATGTTCATGCAAATAAAATATTTTTATGAAAAATAACTTTTTTAAAACAAATTAAGACTGACATTGTGTTACATTAAAAAATTTTTTTTTAATGTCTGGATTAATAAAAGACAGTTGAGTTCTCATTTCTGCTTCTGCATTCAGTCTGTTGTAATGTGGTATTTTGGTTGAAATATATGAAGAATATCTAGCCTCACACAGATAAATAGTTTGAAAAGGTATTTTAATACCCTTTTCAGGTAGTTGTAATTGCTAAAAGATTAGTTACAGTATAAAATCTGAAATCGTCTCACTGAACTTATTGTGCTTTGTTATATTAAAAAGCACTGTTCTCAATCTTCTCAACAAATTGTGCTAGAACAATTGGTCATCCAAATGCAAACTAATGACTCTTGACTGTTATACTCCACCATAAACAAAAATTAACTCAAACTGGATCACAGACCTAAATCTGAGTTAAAATTATAAAACTAATAGAGGGAAATGTGGCTTTGGGTCAGGCAAAAGGTTTATTCAATAAGACACAAAAAACATAAACCTTAAAGAAATCAATGATAAGCCTGACCTGTGGTGGTGCAGTGGATATATCCTCAACCTGGAATGCAGAGGTTGCCAGTTTGAAACCCTGGGCTTGCCTGGTCAAGGCATGTACAACAAAAAATCCAATGAATTACTTAAGTGAAGCAACTATGAGTTGATACTTCTCGCTCCCTCCACCCTCTCTTCTCTTTGTAAAATCAATAAAATAACCCCCCCCCCCCCAAAAAAAGAAATCAGTAAGTTGGACTTACCATAGTTTAAAAACTTCCGCTTTTCAAAAGACACTGTTTTAGAAAATACACAGGTAAGGCACTGACTAGGAGAAAACATTTGTAAAATACATTTCTGTTAAAAGACTTTTTATTCAGAATATGATCTATAAAGAACTCTTAAAGCACAATAATAAGATAAACTACCCAATAAAATAATGGGCAGTTAATGGGCAAATACTTTGAATTGGTACATTACTAAAAAAGATATACAAATGGAAAATCAGCATATGAAAAGAGGCTCATCATTTTTACTCATCAGGGAAATGCATTAAAATCACAGTGAGATACTACTACATTGCCACCCAATGCCTCTTTTCACCCTGGGATGGGGATTCAATAGACCCTAGGGTAGTACATTAATACATCCCAGCTTAATAGTGAGAAATGTTATGCTAGAAAAATGTGTTGAAAGCAGAGATCTTACACTTATCTATTGACCTACACAGTACTCGGTAGAGTACTTTTTAGTAGTTGGGGCTCAATAAATGCCGATGCTTTGAACTATATTAAATAAGTAGTAAGGATAATCTTATAGATAAAAAATTGTACAAGTTAAATCATCTGACTTGGAACCAAGATACCAAGAAAAAGACAAATTTTCATTTCGCCTAAAGCAATCTTGGGATTCTGAACAAATTTACCATCACTGTCAGGATTGTCTCTATCTGGTCTTAATTAAAAATAAATGTTTATTTTAAAAAGCTTGTTGAAAAAATTAAGAATAGAACTACCGTATGACCCAGTAGTACAGTACTCTCTCTACTGAGTATCCACCCAAAAAACTTGAAAACATTGGTACATAGACACATGCACCCCCATGTTCATTGCAGCGTTATTCAGTGTCCAAGACGTGGAAACAACCAAAGTGTCCTTTGATAGAGGATTGGATAAAGAAGATGTGGTACATATATACAATGGAATACTACTCAGCCATAAGAAATGATGACATATTGCCATTTATGACAACATGGATGGACCTTGAGAACATTATACTGAGTGAAATAAGTAAGTCAGAAAAAGCAAAGAACTATATGATTTCACACATAGGTGGGATATAAAACTGAGACTCACGGACTAGAAACAAGTGAAGTGGTCACCAGGGGGAGGAGGGGGAAGGGAGTAAAGAGGGGCAAATATACAGTGATGGAAAATGATGTGACTCTGGGGTGATGGGTACACAACACAGTCAAGAGTTCAAATGCTATAGAGATGTTTACCTAAAACCTATGTATTCTTATTGATCATTGTCACCCTGTTAAATTTAATTTTCTAAATAAATAAAATTAAAACAACTTGTTGAGTCCCCTTATAAGTTACTATTTCTAGAGTATTTTAAAGAAAGTTTGATTTAGAGATTTTACTGGAAATTCAGGTCTAAATTTGGGTGTATGGTCCTTGAATTATATTGCAGGAGTGAAATTGTGTGGTATTGGCAGAAAAGGTATATACTTAAGAAACACCTTAGAAAAGAAGCCAGTATATGGTACAGTGGTAAGAGCATGGGCCCTGGCACCAGACTGCTTTAGATCTGAGCTTGGCTCCATCTCAGTATGACCTTGGGAAAGTATTTGACCTCTCTGTACTTCAGTTTTCTTATTAGTTGTCCCAGTAGAGCCCAAGCTCTATGTCGATCAGGTGTCCCTGATTTGACTTCCCAGCGCAATGGGATACTCCTGCTTATTAGCAGGGCTGGCAGCCTCTTTGAGACTACTCTTGAGGCAGCTATGAGGATGCTATTGTTAAATGCCACCGGAGGAAAGACACAACCGACACACAAATTAGTTGCAATAATCACACAGGCAATTTATTACTCACAAATTCTTTTGACGTGTCTGGGTACAGCTAAGAGGGCCCCGTCGGCGTGCTCCTCTTGGCTGGCTTTGGTCAGAGCTCAGAGCACAGAGCGGCGTGGAGACAGTCCACATTAACGTTGGAGTCTTGGCGACTACTGCAGCAGGGGGCCCATCAGCTTTAGTACCGATTCTGGCCAACGCCTTCTAACAGGTGTCAATTTACAGGATTATTATCTCAAACCACCTTTTTGGGAGTTCCTCACAGGGAACCCCCTTTATGTCAATCTACTGAAATGTTTACATTAAACCAGTTTTTAAGATGTTTTTATTTTCATTAATTTACAAAGTTAATGTAAATAACACCAAGCCACTTCTTATTTATGTATAACTTTATATACATACTAACTGGGCTCTGCTTGAAAGTCAGAGTCTGTTTATCACATTATAGAGTTATGGCACCAAGTTACTTCTTATTTATGTATAGCTTCACACACATACTAACTGGGCTCTGCTTGTAAGTCAGAGTCTGTTTATTACATTACAGAGTTATGGCACTAAGCCACTATATTAATTCCTATGCAAATGGTATAATTTTACTTAATTTTAATAATTATTTTTAATATTTTAATTACTTTTATATATTTTTATATATTTAATTACTATAACCTTATATTACTACAACATTAGTAAAATGGGAATGATAACAGGATAACTTAATAGAGTTATTAGGATGAAATTAGTTGATTTATATTAACTCCTTAGAACAGCACCTAGCAGATTATTAAGTTTTATATTGTCAGAAAAATGTACAGAAGACCAAGTTTGGAAGCTTTTAGCAAATACTGTTTTTCACCTTGGTATAAAACAGTATCCTAGTTAATAAAATCTTGTGTTTTCAACCTTACAGCTCAATTCTATATCATAGGGAATCCTACTTTTTTTTTTAGAAAAAAATTTTTTTAAGATTTTATTCATTTGAGAGAGGAGACACACACACACACACACACACACACACACACACACACACACGGGAGGAGGAGCAGGAAGCATCAGCTTCCATATGTGCCTTGACCAGGTAAGCCCAGGGTTTTGAACTGGCAACCTCAGCTTTCCAGGTCGACGCTTTATCCACTGCACCACCACAGGTCAGACCGGGAATCCTACTCTTAGTTCAGGAATTGATGAAAAATTTGCTTCATACTTATAATTCTTATAAGTATGAAGTTTATTTTTCTTATCTTTAGAGAAGTCCATTATGTCTGTGTAGCAAAATTGAAGAAATGGGCTTGTATGATACTTTTATTCCATTATTTCAAAATGTGTTCTTTGTTAGTTTCAGTGTGCTCAGGTGCTCAATATTGCTGGTTACAGGATTTAAATCTAGTCTTTCCAGTTCCCACTACTAGAATTATAATAATCTTAGTACACATTTGCATCTTTCTGGTTTGGGTTTCATTTTATTATTTGGGTTTTTGTTTATGTAGAATTGTTATGCAATGAAGTACACAGATCCTAAGTGTACTCTGGGTGAGTTTGACAAATGTATATATTTGTGTAACCTCATTCTCAAGATATAGAACATTTCCATAATCTGAGAAAGTTCCCTTTGTACTCCCATCCAATGGCTACCCACTCCCCGTATGTAGTTATTGTTTTGATTTGTCAGAAAAGATTAGTTTTGCCTGTTCTTGAACTTCATGTAAATGTACTCATAGTATACATTCTTTTGTGTCTATAATCTTTTGCTCAATATATTGGTTTTGAGATTTATCCATTTTGTAGTGTTTATCAGTAAGTCCTTTTAATTGCTGAATATCTCCCATTGTATTAATTTATCACAATCTGCCCAGAGGTGGCACAGTGGATAGTGTGTTGACCTGGGATGCTGAGGTCCTAGGTTTAAAACCTCTAGGTTGCTGGCTTGAGTGCAGGCTTACCAGCTTGAACATGAGATCATCGACCACAGATTGCTGGCTTGAGCTCAAGGTTGCTGGCTTGAGCAAGAGGTCACTGGCTTGACTGGAGCCCCATATCCCCCCGTCAAGGCATGTATGAGAAGCAATCAATGAACAACTAAAGTGACACAACTACAAGTTGATGCTTCTCATCTCTCTTCCTCTGTCTCTCTCAATGGAAAAATATATATATAACAATTTTTTTGTAGATTTTATTCATTTTTAGAAAGAGAGAGAGAGAAGTGGGGGGAAAGCAGGAAACATCAACTCCCATATGTGTCTTGACCAGGCAAGACCAGGGTTTTGAACCAGCGACCTCAACGTTCCAGGTCAAAGCTTTATCCGCTGTGCCACCATAGGTCAGGCTGCAATTTGTTTTTCTGTTCATCTATTGATAGATATTTAGGTTGCTTCCATTTTTATGTCTACTATGATAAAAAGATACTTTATACAGTTTGTACAAGATTTTTTGTGGACATGTGTTTTTATTTCTCTTGGGTAAATACCTAAGAGTGGAATTGTTGGGTCATAGTGTAAGTGTATTTTTAACTTTAAGAGAGACAGTCAAGTAATTCTTCAAAGTAAGTGCCCCAGTAGGAATACTCATTTTTACTAATATTTTTAAGGAAGTGACTTAGTAATAGCTTCACGGCATTTTCTCCCTAGATAGTGCATTCCTTTAGTAAGTTTGAAGCATCTTATGAAGTCAAAATTCTGTGACAATAGAAAAGGAGGAGCCTTGGAGTTGCTGATTTTGTTAGATTGTTCTCAGTAACTCAGATGAAAATGGCAACATTGGAACAGTTTAACTGATTATTGATGTTCCAAAGCATACATTTTAAACTAGTGACAGAAGATACTGAAAAAATACTGTTTAAATAGATTCTGCGAGGCATGTTTAATTTACTGGTACATATTTTCATTTTCATCTTTCCATTGGTTTGTCCTGGAAAGTATATGGGTGATGAAAGGGATTTCTGTTGATTAGCAGATATACTGCTCACAAAAATTAGGGGATATTTCAAAATGAATATGAAGCTATTTAAAAAAAGAAGCATTTGATTTTTTTTAAAACAAGAACATCAGAAAAGCAAATGACAAGTCAAAGAAAGTTGTTTGATTATGCAAATGAGATGCAAAACCAACTTTTACTTCATTGGTGAAAATGCACTGTACAAAGGCTGAAAGTACTGGAGTATCTGCATGTTCCCTGTCCCCTAATTTTTGTGAGCAGTGTGTGTGTGTGTATGTATTTATGTTTTAAGATTTTATTTATTGATTTTACAGGGGAGTGGAGCAAGAAGTATCAACTCATGGTTGCTTCACTTTAGTTGTCCATTGGTTGCTTGTGGTATGTGCCTTGACTACGTAAGCCCAGGGTTTCCAACCAGAGACCTTAACATTCCGAGTTGATGGTCTATCCACTGTACCACCACAGGCCAGGCAACATAGATTTATTTTGTGGGATCATTTGCTCATCCTTAACAAATGGTGATCTTATAATACATAATATTAAATGACAATGATCAGTAGAGAGAAAGTGCTTAAAAATAGCTGAGTAATTAAGGTCCTTTAATTCAGGCATTGAAAGAAATTCTAACAATAAGAATATAAGTAGATTTATATGACCTTACTATATTTTGTGTCAAGTATAGCTACCACTTTTAGGGAAATCTTGAACCAAATGAACCATGTAATATTTTTTTTAATCTTTTTTTATTTTTTTTTTTCATTTTAGAAAGGAGAGAGAGAGAGAGAGAGAGAGAGAGAGAAGGGGGGGAGGAGCAGGAAGCATCAACTCCCATATGTGCCTTGACCAGGCAAGCCCAGGGTTTTGAACCAGCGACCTCAGCATTTCCAGGTTGATGCTTTATCCACTGCGCCACCACAGGTTAGGCCCATGTAATATTTTAATATTAGTCACGATCCCTTGTCAAAGGTTGAAGTTGTTGAAGATAGACAGGAGACCATATAGTTTATTGTTCAAGAATATTTAGAAGTCTACTAAATCTTACCATCTACTAAGTAAAATGTTAAAATGGAGCAGTACTAGGAAAATTAAGCATTATTTAGAATATGTATATGTATGTAAGAACATAAGAGTTCACTTTATATTTGAGGTTTTAGGAGAATATGGATTATCACATTGAATATAAATTAACATTCAAATCTTATTACAAAACAATACCATAAAGAAAATTATCCCATGACAAAAACACCTAACAAGCCCTAGCTGATGAGCTCCCCTATTGTATATGAATAATCACAGTACAGCACAATTTCTGTGTAATGAAAAATTGTTCTTTTTTGTATAAATGTTGACATTTGACCTATATTTATCCCACTTATAACCCTTACATTAGGAGTTTGAATATAGTGACAAAATGTATTTGTTTTGTGAAAAAAAAAACCATATTTTCTCCTGCTTATAAAACTGTTTGTTATAAACAATGTAAATTATTTGGTAAATATAAATAAAAATGTATCACCTATAATACTTTTACTTTAAGGTAATTATCAGTGTGTTAGTTTCCTTCAATCTTGAATTATTTATCCACTCATGCAAGCATGCATACACAGAGACATATCCAAATAAACACAGTTTTGTTTTCAAATATTTTTATTTTTACCATTCTCTTTTAAAAGACAAAAATTAAACATTTAATATTATTGTGGGAAATACACAGAAGTACAAAGAAGAAAGGAAGTATTTTAAACGTCTTTCCAGAATTACCATTTTATTGGTATTAATACTTTCTGAACTTAAACTACAGCAGTCCCCCTTTATCTTTGTGCATGTGTGTGTGTGTGTATGTGTGTGTGTGTGAGAGAGAGAGAGAGAGAGAGAGAGAGAGAGAGAGAGAGATGAGAAGCATCAACTTGTAGTTGCGTCACTTCACTCATTCATTGATGGCTTCTCATTCGTGCCTTTACCAGGACCTAAGCCAAGCCAGTGACCCCTTGCGCAAGCCAATGACCTTGGGCTCAAGGCAGCAACCATGGGCTCGTGTTAATGATCCCACACTCAAGTTAGTGACCCTGTGCTCAAGCCAGATGAGCCCGTGCTCAAACTGGTGACCTCAGGGTTTTGAACGTGGGATCGCAGCATCCCAGGGTGACACTCTATCCAGTGCACCACCACCAGTCAGGCCTACTTGGCTAATTCTTAATCTCCACGATTCAGATTTAGTTGTTTTACCTCTAGAATAAAAGCCCTCTCTGATCTTTGCCCCCTCCTTCTTAACCTAGTCAGAGCATCTATACCTGGGGCGTGCAATAAGTGTCTTTGTAATAGCACTGATAGCTATTGTAATGGTCCCTTTAGCAGACTGTGCATTCATTGAGAATAGGACTGTATTTTGGTCATTTTATATTTCCAGTGTCAAATGTAGTGCTTGATACAGAGCATGTGCTTGATGAATTTTTGAATAATGAATAAATGAATTAATGAATAGACATATAATTTGAAGAAAACCATCAAATAATGTTTATGGGGTGGGGGGAGAGAAAACATTGGATTGTCGGTACACATGTGTTCTGTATTCAGAAGTCATACTTAATTATTCCAAAATCCACATATTTATTTACATGGAGAAAAGGAAAACATGCTGAGTCTGGATTACAGGCAGTCCTCAAATTTTATATATTTGGCTTACATGCAACTCACACAATGATGATCCCCTGTGAATTGGATTTTGTATACAGAATTTGGACTCTTGTTGATGAACAAATGCACTTTTCAAGCTATTAAATAGTAGCACTGCAAGCCAGCTAACAGTTCAGTTTCAATATCAACATCTTTATTTCACAGCAGTATATGTTTGTGCAATTATTTGACATTTATTGCATTTTACTCTTCTCCTATAAAAATAGACACTTAGATAATTAAAATAATGGTAGTAGTGATAAACAACAGTCTAGAGCAGTGGTAGTCAACCTGGTCCCTACCGCCCACTAGTGGGCGTTCCAGCTTTCATGGTGGGCGGTAGTGGAGCAACCAAAGTATAAATAAAAAGATAGATTTAACTAAAGTTGTTTTATAAAGATTTATTCTGCCAAACAGCGAAAATCTGACATACAGTATTTGGTAAGTAATTATTATTATATGCTTTAACTTGCTGTAACTCTGCTTTATAAATTTTATAAAGTAAAGTTACTTCCCTACTTTATAAATCACCATTACTGTGGAACCAGTGGGCGGTTAGAAAATTTTACTGCTAACAGAGATACAAAAGTGGGCAGTAGTTATAAAAAGGTTGACTACCCCTGGTCTAGAGAGAAGATGGAAATCATGAGGCACACTGAAAGTGACCCTTTAGTGTTGATTAGGTACAAAATTAAAGTACATTTGCAACATGTTGGAAATATATTGATATTATTGAAGATTGCTTCTTAGAAAGTATAATTTTGGATTTTAAAATGTTTCAACTAGCCTGACCAGGAGGTGGTGCAGTGGATAGAGTGTCGGCCTGGGACACAGAGAACTGAGGTTCAAAACCCTGAGGTCACCAGCTTGAGCTCAGACTCACCAGCTTGAGTGTGGGCTCACCGGCTCAAACACAGGCTCACTGGCTTGAGCACGGGATCACGGCTTAAGCATGAGATAATAGACATGACCCCCATGGTCGCTGGCTTGAGCCCACAGGTTGCTGGCTTGAGCAAGGGGTCACTGGTTCAGCTAGAGCCCCCAGGTCAAGGCACATATGAGAAAGCTATCAATGAACAACTAAGGAGCTGCAACAAGGAATTGATGCTTCTCATCTCTCTCCCTACCTGTCTCTATCTGTCCCTCTCTCTCTGTCTCTTTTTCTTTTTCTCTTGCTAGGGAAAAAAAAAATCATTTCAACTAATATTGAAATTTATTGTTCAGCTTTTAGCCTTTCAGCTTTTGTATATATTTCACCAAGAAAACTAGGGATGACCTGAATTTGCTGCATTATCCTAGAAATACAGTATTCTACCTTGGAGAAATGACATCATTTGGACTTATTTGTGTTCCAGTATACCTACTTGGTTATTTAAATACTCTTTATTTATTGAATTTTGCAATAATAGATTCCTCTATGGCTGAATATTCTGATATATCTGTGATACAGATAATGTTTATTCATAGGTTTGATGTGCAACATTACCTAATGTTTAGAGTAAACCAAATCCTGTTATTGTGAGAGGATCAGATTTCCTTAAAATTTTTTGTGTTTTTTCTGATGAATATAAAACTTAAAATCTTCATGCTACGAAGAGGGTTTATTGCTTTTGTTTATGTCAAATAATACTGGATTTTCTAAATTGCCCTACCTTTAACACGACCCCTAATAGAAGGGAGAGAGTACAGGTACCCCAGGGAGTCTGGAGTTGCTTCCGTGTAAGAAGCACAGACCAGAAGAATGGAATTGATGGAAACTCCAAGCATGATCGGAACCTCTGCAGATGTTCTTACAAGACAGATTCTTGCTGTGGGTCGTTAAGACGCACCTGTATAGTTTGGATAAGTACACATCACTTTCTTTATATTGTGGGATTACTTGTTATTGCCATCTTTGCACTCAGTAGATGCCAGAGTACCATAGGTGTTCTTTCTGTGCTATTCAGGAATCACTGGTTGTTTTGAGCCTGCCATAGTCATTTGTACCTTTTTTCATTAGTTTTTCTTTATGTGGCAGTCTTGCTGTACTTCCTTGTGTTAGTTTCTACACTTGGTATTTTATATAAACTGTCAAGATCTAGAATCTTAGTAGGTAGGGAGCATTTAGGAAACTTTTTTTTTTTTTTGTCATCTTTCTTGAGGAGAGAACCTGGGTTATTTATGATGACCTCACTGTAAAAAAAAGAAAGACCAATCTCTTGTTTAGCTGCATACGCCTCTAAGAATTGTAACAATTTACTATTGGGAGATAAATAAGAGTGATGTTGAGCTTTTCTATATTCTCTGGTCCAATATTCTGGAGACCAAGTCAGTTATACTTTTTTTTTTTTTTTTTTACAGAGACAGAGAGAATCAGAGAGAGAGATAGACAGGGACAGGCAGACAAGAACAGAGAGATGAGAAGCATCAATCATTAGTTTTTCGTTGCACGTTGCAACACCTTAGTTGTTCATTGATTGCTTTCTCATATGTGCCTTGACTGTGGGCCTTCAGCAGACTGAGTAACCCCTTGCTTGAGCCAGCAACCTTGGGCTCAAGCTGGTGAGCTTTTGCTAAAACCAGATGAGCTCGTGCTCAAGCTGGCAACCTCGGGGTCTCGAACCTGGGTCTTCCGCATCCCAGTCCAACGCTCTATCCACTGCGCCACCGCCTGGTCAGGCCAAGTCAGTTATACTTTAAAAAAGCTATTTGGGCCTGACCAGGCAGTGGCGCAGTGGATAGAGTGTCCAACTGGGATGCGGAGGACCCAGGTTCGAGACCCCGAGGTCACCGGCTTGAGCATGGGCTCATCTGGCTTGAGCAAAGCTCACCAGCTTGGACCCAAGGTCTCTGGCTTGAGCAAGGGGTTTGGTCTGCTGAAGGCCCACGGTTGGGGCATGTGTGAGAAAGCAGTCCATGAACAACTAAGGTGTCGCAACGAAAAACTAAAGATTGATGCTTCTTATCTCTCTCCGTTCCTGTCTGTCTGTCCCTCTCTCTGACTCTGTCTGTGGGGGGGAAAAAAAGTTATTTGGGCTTATCATGAAACAGGATTTTACAAAGTATCTTCCCCTGCTGGATTATCTGTCATCTGCTTTTTAAAGTTATCGGGATATCATTCAAATCCCTGAGACCTTTGTTGCAAGTCTAGTATCTGTGGCTTGGTATGAATGAAATTGGAATTCCATGCCCTGTAAAATTGATGTAAAGAAAGAGCATATTCATTTTCATATATGATCCTTTAGCATTCAAGTTTTAGCCTGATTTGGTTTATTTTTTGTATGTGTTAAAGGTTATAAACAGAAAGGGAAGAATAGGAGGATAAGTACTCATTTTGTTTCCGTGTTTGACACACACACAAATATATAATGCACTATTTCAAACTAGTAAATACAGAACTTTTCTATATGAACATGGGAAGCTTTATATTTGAAAATACATGATTAGTTTTACTAAAATGTAGTAGCTATTGTTCATTACAGTTTCTACCCTTTGCATGAGCTGTGTTTTGGGGAGCGCCTGTTTCCTTCCTGGTAATCAAACACTAGGGACATTTCTAATTTGTAGTAAAATGTCAGTATATTTTCCCCAGATATTTTAAATTGGCAGGTCATTGATATTTTTAGCATTTCATTTGCAGCATAGTGCAGTCCTTTGGGGGGATTGGTAAAATGAGGCTAAAATGGGTACAGTATTTCAGCAGCTTGAAAATAACGCCATATTTGGCCCTGGCCAGGTACTCAGTTGTTTAGAGCATCATTCCAACAAACCAAGGTTATGGGTTTGATCCCCTGTTAGGGCACATTCAAGAATCAACCAATGAATGCATAAATAGGTAGAACAACAAATAGATGCTTCTCTCTTTCTCTCTCTCTAACCAATCAATAAGAAAATAAAACATCATATTTGACCAAAATCTCTTTTGTATTCCTCACTATGGTGCTATTCTAGTAGTCTTGGAAATGTGCCTATGGACTATTTACAGTGAGATTATGAAACTGAATCATGATTTTGGTGAATAGAAGCCAGAACATGTGTCTCCAGTACCCCAGCTGGCAGTAAGCTCTCCCTAGGTTTATGAATGTAGTTAGATGGCCCCCAACTGTTTACAAGACAGCAGAGGTGAGATCTTTGATTGACAAGTCAGAAATGCATTAGATCATTCTCTCTGCCAGTCTCTGGTTCATGCTGTTAAAAATGTCAGCCTCCAAGTTTGAATGGCAGCCTGAGGGCCTCAGAAGCTTTTTGTTTTCTGAGATGGAAACACAAATTGGATGTGTGCCTGAGCGCTTCATCCTGGGCTGTAATTTCATCTTTTAGCTAAGAACCACAAGGTACATGAGCAAAGCACCCTGTAAACAATAATACTGTGGAAAAAAAAATAAACAAGGTCGTGTTTCTGGTACGTTGATCCGATGGTGTCCTGACCTCTATCACGTTGAACATCTCCACTCTGATTGCTGTTCCCTTTGGCATTACAATGAGAGAAAGAGAGACTGACATAGGAGGAAAAGATTTAAAGTTGCAGTGTCGTTGCACATTCCTTGTATTGGCTATGAAATATTGAACTGTCAGAATGTGACACTTGATTTTTTAAGCAACCTTTCTTGTTTGAGGTGTTTGCAGTTCATTCCATTCTCCCCCGTTTGTCTGCTTTCATTGATAGGGTTGAAAGTAGTTGCCTTAAATGCACAAAAAGGGACAATGTTAAAGAGAAGTGAAGCCAAATAAACTTAACACTGGAACATAAATGCAGGCTGTGAGGTGTGGGCAAAACGAGACCTAAGTTGGGTTAGTACATTGTTATTGGAGTTTATGGAACACCATATTGTGAAGAAGAATCAGCTTGGGTTCTGGTTCTGTTTTTTGGTGTGTTTTTTGGGGTTTTTTTTTTTTCTGTATTTTTCTGAAGCCGGAAACGGGGAGAGACAGACTCCCGCATGCGCCCGACCGGGATCCACCTGACACGCCCACCAGGGGGCGACGCTCTGTTGCGACCATAGCCACTCTAGTGCCGGGGGCAGAGGCCGAGGAGCCATCCCCAGTGCCCGAGCCATCTTGGCTCCACGGGAGCCTCGGCTGCGGGAGGGGAAGAGAGAGACAGAGAGGAAGGAGAGGGGGAGAGGTGGAGAAGCAGATGGATGCTTCTCCTGTGTGCCCTGGCCGGGAATCAAACCCGGGACTTTTGCATGCCAGGCTGACGCTCTACCACTGAGCCAACCAGCCAAGGCCCTGGTTCTGTTTTTGTGGAGGCAGGAAGTTAGGAAGGCAGTGATAGGTAAAGAAAAGAAATTGAGTGACATAGTTTAACTTACAGCCTGCTGTATGGCAGTAAGTACTGTGTTGCCAGTCAAATCAACATTAAGCCAGTTATGTTATTGTTTTAACTACCCATGTCTTTGGCAAGTGATTCATTATGAAAGACTACAATTTTTGGCAAGAAATAACTTTTCAAAAAAAATGTAAAAATTCTATTTATAGTAAGAAGGTCGATGAATAGATAATATGGAAGAACCATTATGTTTGTATTACTACAGCTTAATGACACGAGTAGAAAATCTTTGTTGAAAAGCAAAATCATAGATTTCTTAGGAAATGTTTTCTAGTAATAGAACAGGTTTCTATTGATATTTGTTTTAAGTTGCCTACATCTTAGGAAAACAAATATTTTATATTAAAATTTTTTTTCTTCCTAAGAAAGAAGCGCTATTGTTAGATGTGTGCTTAATCCATTTGGGGCATAGACCTTACAAGTAAAGTTTTAGGTGAGAATGACCTTTTGCAGTTCTGGAGTGTGAAAAAGTAGGAGTTTGTGTTGACAAGTACTTAAATTAACTCTTATTGATGGTTTTAAAGGACAGCTATTTAGATTAGCCCTCCTTATACAAATGTGAAAGGCAGGAGCTATTCTCTACCATGAATACAAAGTGAAATGGACTAGAAAAATCTTAGTAGTCATTCCTGACATTTCTTAGTGCTTTGCTTTGAGGTCATGCTGGAAAGATAGGAGATAGTTTTGTTTGTTTTTTGTGTACATGCAGGAGAGAAGAAGACAGAAAGGGAGAGAGATGAGAAGCTTCAACTCAGAGTTGTGGCGCTTTAGTTGTTCATTGATTGCTTCTCATACGTGCCTTACCAGGAGGCTCCAGCTGTGCAAGTGACCTCTTACTTAAGCGTGTGACCTTGGGCTTCAAGCCAGAGACCTTTGGGCTTAAGCCAGTTACCATGGGGTCATTTCTATGATCCCATGCTCAAGCTGGTGAGCCCACGTTCAAGCCGGCATTTCAAACCTGGGTTCTTAGTCCCGGGTTGAGGCTTTATCCACTGTGCCACCACCTGGTCAGTCAAGAGAGATAGTTATTTGTAAAATAATGTCCTGTTCCCTTTTACCCAGAATTATGTCCTTATTTACAAAATACAGTGCACAGAAAGTAAGACAAAGGGAGAATTAGTTACTGTTGCCTTAAGTATTGTTCTGTATTTTTAAAGCATAAATATTGATGTAGATTTACATTTAAGCTGTTAGAACCCACTATCTTAATTCAGTGGGGAAGTTTTCAAAAATCATTCTTTTAGAAATTGATTTCTTAATAGCTGATTTTCTGAGAATGAGTAAAAACAAACCATTTTCTACCAGTCTTGGAAGGATAGAAGTGCAAGTGCCTATCTAAAAAATAAGATTAAACATATGTACATTTATGGAATAACCTAAATCTTTTTTTTTTTTTTTTTTTTGTATTTTTCTGAAGTTGGAAACGGGGAGGCAGTCAGACAGACTCCCGCATGCGCCCGACCGGGATCCACCTGGCACGCCCACCAGGGGGCGATGCTCTGTTGCGACCAGAGCCACTCTAGCGCCTGGGGCAGAGGCCAAGGAGCCATCCCCAGCGCCCGGGCCATCTTTTGCTCCAATGGAGCCTCGCTGCGGGAGGGGAAGAGAGAGACAGAGAGGAAGGAGAGGGGGAGGGGTGGAGAAGCAGATGGGTGCCTCTCCTGTGTGCCCTGGCCGGGAATCGAACCCGGGACTTCTGCACGCCAGATCGACGCTCTACTACTGAGCCAACCGGCCAGGGCCGGAATAACCTAAATCTTAACACAGAGAAACTACAAAATTTCTTCTTCCCCTGATATATTATTAATGCATCAATTACTATGAAATGCCTTCCAGCCCATGGTTTTATATAGCCACACCTCCATAATAATGATTAGCTTTATTAAAGTTCAGGTTTGCCTCATGAGCAAAAATCAGTGTATTCATAGAACCATGGAATTTGAGCATGAAAGGGTCATGAAGGCCATCTAGTCTTATACAGGAATTCTTTATGGAGTATTCTTTACTGGGGGTCATCTAATCTCTGCTTGATCACTGACATTATTGGCAAGCTGAACTTCTTGAGGTATCTTGAGTTCTTCTTCACTGTTGGTTCTATTAGAAAGTTTTCCCTCAAGAAGTAATTAAACTTGTTTTTACCTGACTCTAATTCTGTCTTTTGTAGTAATATAAAGTAATTGTCTTCTTTTTTGTATATTTTTGTTTGAGGATAACTATCATGTTGCTTATAAGCATATTTTTTGTCCCCAGGGTGAATATTCTGGATTCTGTTAGTGTTTCTTTGGAAAATATCAGTAATCATTACTGCCATTTTCATAATCTCCTATTTTGGTGGAGGGTGTTGTTCTGGTTGTCCTTTGTGTGAATGCATTCCACCTTGACAATGTCCTCCTTATAATATGGTATGCATAACTAGGGACAGTGCTGCAAAAGTGTGTAATTGTTTAGAATAGAGTGATACATCTTGTATTAAACCTAATTTGGGTTATGTAATTTAATTACTACAGCCTAAAATTGCATATTCTTCTTTAGTGTAGATGATGGAAAAATCTCTAGGAACTTAGCCTGTCTTTGTTTCTTCACCTTTTCTTTGAAGCCAGAAAAGCATATGTAAGCACCTTGACAAATGATATAATGTAGTAGCTTATCTGAGTGGTACAGGTATTTTAAACCTAGCTCCAGTTCCTGAAGATGGTGAACATCTGCTTAGAGGTATTGTAGAGTTCCACAATGCACTAATTGAATTACTCCTTTCTGGAGTTGCTGACTGCACTAATTGAATTAGAGAGAGAGAGAGAGAGAGTAAATGAGAGAATTCCAACCTTAACTGGAGAGAGTAGGAGATATGACTGATGGTGTGTACTGTGCTGCTATCTAATGGCAGCCTATGGAACTACTATACTACATGGTCTCCAGGGAAGAAAGAAGGCAGTCATCTGATCTAGTGTGACCTCAGTCTAACCCCCTCCAGTTTAGTTCAGAAGGTCCCAGAATGTATTTTTGTAATTCTAAATTTAAGAAGAAAGTATAGAATTAATTTTTTCATTAAAAATTAAGATATGTTTTATTAGTCATACTATTTTTATGAAGTATTAAGTTGCAAACATTCAACTGAATGAAACATTTCTAACCTCTAATTACTGAAAACAAATCCATAGGTACTGAGTCAGTGGATCATGTTTTTACTCATTTTGCATTTTATATGATATAAATGTAAAAAAGAATTAACTTTATGAAATGTCTTAGCATCACAGAAAGAAAGAATGATATAAGATTTGTGTTCTTAAATAAAATTTATTTCTGGTTGTCAAAATACTGAGGTGAGTCATTTTTAAGAGTTATCAAATTTTGCTATATATAATTATGCTTACCTAAAATAAAAAAAATTGTTATAGAAAAAATATTTAATTACAGAAGTGATCAGAGCAAGTTCTACACATCTAGTTGTTTAAAATTTAACTTTACCACAAATTTTGGTAAGTTTGAAATCCTCTGAAATGAAGTAGGTAATTTTGGGTTTTTTTCTGAGAAAAAGATGCTGTTAGTCACAATTTAATGATTTTTGTAAAACACAAAAATATAATTCTTTACAACTTTAAAAGTGAATACACTGAGGAGAACCCAGCATGAATTATATTTTGATTCAGTGTAACTCTGGGCATTCTAACTTGTAAAAATAACCCTTAACAGAAAAATACATATGTTATAATCACTTGCTTTATAAAACGTTTATGTGTATATGTAATACCACTTCAGTAATAGCCACAATTCCATTTAATTCATGTATAAAGTACTTTCTGTGTGCCAGATCCCATATGAAGTATTGGACATAAATTAAGATTCAGACCCTGTCCTCAAGGAGTTTATAATTAGTTATTAGATATTATTGAGAACATCTGTACTGGTCACTATGCATATAATATGGGGGGATACTACTGTGAATAATGTTTAGATTCATGTATTTTTCCCATTCATTGAGCCAGAGTTCTGGCTTAATAGCAGCCCGAAGGAAGCAGTATGCTTATGTTCATATCATATGTAGTTTATCTCAGCAAAAAGAACGATACACATATTTCAGACTAGTCTGTCTCTCAAATGAGTTTCCCTTCTGCCTTTACACACCTTCTAAGGGAGCAATGTGGTTTTTTGTTTTTGATAGCTTTACATGTAGCTTAAAAAGAGATGAGTAACATTTATTACAGTGCCTTCTGTTGGTAATCATAGATTTTTCAATCCTTGTTTAGACTTGGTAGTGCCCACTTGTGGTTAGTTCAGGGCTTCTTCTAAAGCTATAAATGGGAAAGTCCATTGCATACTAGGTATAAAGTGCTTCTTTAAACAGTCTATTTATAGAACCTAAATTGTCCTGAGACCAGCTCTTGATATAAAAATTCATAGAAACCTGTTTTTCCCAGAGTGTGGTAACTTCTTGCCATAGTGCTATAGTGTTAAAATTCACATTGGCCAGGTTGTTCTGTAAATTAAACACTGACAGCTACCCTCAGGGGAACAGCCAATGTATTTATGATGATGTGCTGATTACACAAAATACACTGCAAGCAGAAAACAGCTGCGGAGAACAAACCTCTTAAAAAGAATACAGTTACAAATAGCACCCTCAGTATTTCTAGTGGTGAACATAGAAACAGCATGCTAATGCAGGTTTCTTACTTAGTCTGCCTGCATACAAAAAATCTGGAGAGAAGTTAAAATTATGGTTGATTGCACATATGCTACCAACATAACAGTGTACAAATTTTGTTTCTGAAGAGCATCTATGAGTTCACAAATTTCAGGTGTGAAGTAATCTACCCTGTCCTCCCCACCCCACCCTTTTTAGTCAGTAGGTTTTAACGGTGTTTTTGTCATATATAGTAGGGGATGGCCTTGAAAGATAAGGGTTCTGGACATTTAAGGGATATTACACAGTGAATTGACTTAGGCAGAAGATTATCTAAATTGTGTTCTAAAAAATCCAGTGGACACTTGATATGTTAGGGTTTGGATATCAACATTTCATTTGAAGTTATAACTTACAGCCATATATTTTTATGGTTATTAATGGCTTAGAAGACATTTGCCCTTGGAATTAATAAAAGGAGTCATGATTCTGTATCTATAGTAAGGTAATTCTGATTTCTTAGATTCTTTCTCTCTTTTTAAGAATATAGTATTTTAGGACACTGGAATAGCTGAGTGATTATATATATATTTTTAAGAGAATCAATTCTCAAGTGTGTAGCTTTTCATCCTGCATGTTCCTGGTCACTTGGACAGGTAAGAAGATTAGAAAAAAATTGTTTTCCTTGTTTGAGATTTTTCTCTGTTACAGTTTTAGGATCAGTATCTATGAAATCGTTTAACTGCTGAGCATGTTTAAATCAGTAGAAAATTTGTTGATCTTCCAAGTCATAAATTTACTCAAGCCAACTGTAAGGTATAGCAAGGGAACATAGTGATTGGAAACAGTTCACTTCACCCGCCTGAAACTAAGAATCAACTCTTCAGTATATGGATCACTGGTATGTAATAATCGACTATTATTGGTCTGTCTGTTGATCTCTTTTTAAATCAGTTTGGAACCTCCTGGAGTTATTTTCTTGCTCTCCTGACATCAATCCCATGTGGCAGAGGAGTTGTGTATAACCGCTTTGGTTTAATCAATAGAATAATTGATAAACCAGATAAGATTTAAACTGATTATAGCCCCAGCAGAATTCCCCAGAGGCCTTGGACTCTCTTAATTTTGACATGTGTGTTGTGTACCCTGAGGATGAAGTGCAGTTTGAATTAACTGTTTTTATTTGCTTAATGATGGGGAGGGTGTTAAAGTCAAATGTTTAATTAACCCAGCAATAGGCTGCGTTGTCATTTACACACAACTGATTGAGATATCTCATGGAGAATACTGAATAGGAATGATAATGTGGCACTGGGATGGAAGATTGCTTTTTCAATCCATTTGCTGGGTCACTGCTTTGAATGTCTTATTGGATGAAAGGCATTCAGCCTGGAGAAAAAAATTCAGCATTTAAGTACATTTTGTTCTCTTCTCTCCATCTAACCCCCTCCCTGCCCAGAAGTTAACTAAAACAGATATGTTCTAGATTCAATAAGCCATTCATGTACTAGTAAGAGATCAGGGTAGTCAGTTGCCTCAAGCTGCATAATTTCCTGTGGAAACAGAAAAATCCTACTAGCCTCCAAGGTATTCTAAATGTGAGCTCTTTTGTCCCTTATATCCCTTGTCCCTTGCCATTATTGTGGCATTGTTTTTGGTTACTTGTGCCTTGCTTTTCTGTGTAGTGTTTGCTTGATGTGCAGCTACCTCTGTGGCCACAGGCAGGCCTTTTTCTCCTAAAGAAGTATATTCTTCATTACATTTTTGCTATTTCATGAAGCTGGCTTCTATTTGGTTATATAGGGAGATTGTTGAACTACTTAGGTGAAAATGTGAAGTATATAGATTCTTGTTACTTTTGCTTCTGCTATTATATAAACAGTTGGTTTTGTATATATTTCATTTTGTTGAGAAGCAGTTTGCTTTCTGTATGGACTAAAAAACTAGGTCAGGAAAGATCTAATAGTCCACACCATCAAAAATGCAGTTCAGACAATTGGAGTTTTAATGACTTGCTGCCCACAAAAAAATCCCTGACTAGCTTTATAGTCAAATGTGGAATTCTTTGGAGGCATATTGAACAAAATTTAAAAAATTTTTATCATGACTTTCCTTCTTTGTAGTTCTTATGTTTCTTCCTTCTGTCCCCCAAAGATCTAAACCAAGAATTTACTAATTTTTTTCTTTGCCTTAGTCATTTATATTCCAGAGAGCACAATAAAGAGAAGGATACAAGATTGATTTTTTTATGTGTGTCCTCTTGAAAGCATAGTCCGGGGCATGACTACTTGTGTTTGTGTGAATTTGGGAGGGTTACAAAGCAAGGGAAGCGTGCAGCTGGTTTTCAGGCTCAGGCTGGACTACTGCGGGTCAAGGCAGACCCGACTAGTGGCTTATCTTGAGGGACGTAAGTAATAGACCAAATATAGAGCAGCTATTTCAGGAATCATGTAGGTCATTTAATTATCCATTATGATTGAGTGGCTAATGCTCTTTTGGCAATTACATGACCTCTGTTATTCTTGAAACCTTTCCAGGCCCTTGTGGGTTGAATGACCCACCAGTCAGTGCTTGCAGACTTCATTCCACCCAGAAGTAAAGGAGATGCTGGAAACTACTGGCATTTAGAAGTGGCTCTGCTTTCTTTACCAACCATTACCCAGAATGTCCTTTGTACAGCAGTCAGTGATAGGCAGCTAGTTTCGAACTATTCCTTCATTGTCTGCAGGAGCAAGAGGTATATTGGTTTCCACAAGAGGGACTTGTGGCAAAAGGAACTTTAATACCAAAGTTGGTTATTATGGTATTCACAGGTTCTGTACTCTAAGAACAAGTACAGTTATATGGTATTAAAACTAATATTTGATATCTGTCAAACCAGCTGCCGTTACCAAACTCTGAAGTTAGTAAAGCAATTTTTTCCATAACAAAACAAAATGCTATTGATGATACTAATAGAATTTAAAAGATCATTACAATTAGCCCAGTTTAAATTTGGCTAATCATTATTTATTTAATTAATCATGCTAAAATGTTTAATTAAATAAAAAATCCACTTCAAAATTGAGGTGCTGATCCAAAACAGACTAATTCTAGAACATTTTGATTAAAGTTTCTCACTTTTTTTCCTTAATCAACAAAAAATCGTTAGTATTCCCAAAGAAAGCTCTTTATTCTTGCTAAATGATAGTAAAGCTTGCTTTTTGTAATTATAGTGACTTATCAAGTAATTCTGAGAAAATAAAATAATGTAGATTTCTTGTGATTTTTTTTAGATTAAAACAGTTATTGAAAAAACAAACCAGTTATGGTGGGGAAAGTGAACACACCATAATCAAACTATTTATTTGTAGGATTTGTCAGAAATTCACAAACAAAATTCTATGTACTTTAGCAAAATGGAAGATTTAAGGTATATAACCATTCTCTAGCATTCTAAATAATTTAAGACTGTAGGCTTAAAAGAAAAAATTGTGTTAGAATAACACACAAACATATCCTTTAAGTAGAAACCATTTTATTTGTTATGGAAAAAAAATCTACAAGGTTATCTATCCTTGGGACAGTAAAAGTAACCATCTTCCCAAATAAATTTATTAAACTACTCCTGGTAGAAATCTAAGTTAATCTGTTTTGGTTTTATGTTCATCTTGTTGAAAAACTGAAGACATTAATTGGTGTTTATAATCTTTGACCCTTGAGAAATAGAAGCCTTCTCACTTAAATTTTAAATTCTGTAGGCCAATTCTACCTTGGTGTCTGGCTACTTAAAGACCTTTGAGGATGCAGTGAGTGTGAATTATATGTATTAGCTATTTTCTGTTTAAAAACACATTTTTCTTCATTTTACTTTTTTTTATTTTTGTAGTGACAATGAGCAGAAAATGAGAAAGCAGAATTAATAATAAAAGCAGAAGTTATAGCTTACACTCAACTATCCTAAATAAGGGGTATAGTTGGTGTACTTGGGATTTTAAGAGGAAAGCAAGAGATATAGAGCAAAATAATTTTTTATTGATAAGTTGTTATTCTTGAAGGCATACCCTTCAAGACTTATGTTGGACCATGTTTTTTACCCTTAGGAATCAGAAGTCTGTATGAGTCAATGAGAGGAGATGCTATTTATAATTTTAAAGACCCAAAAATTCATTAAGACTGTATAATTAGTGGAAAAATCCATAGGATAATAATTCTATAGAGTATTTTTTTTACTTTGTCGAAATGATTTTTTAAATAATTTTTTAATTTTTCAATTACAGCTGACATACAATATTATATTAGTTTTAGGTGTAGAGCATAAATAAATAATAAGAAGAAAAGTGATTAAATAAGGGAATTCATAAGAGAAATATACAACTAAACACAACTCTTAACCTACCCCAATATGGTTTTCAGAAATTTACTTATTACGTGGGATGATTTTATTTTTATTCCAAAATAGGTAGACATTTGGGGATATTACAGTTGATCAACTTATAGGAACCTTAAATTTCTTTCACAATATTGTTGAATTGCAATAAAATGGGAACACCAAAGCAGGGAAGATATCCGAGGTGATGAAAGTCATTTAGCAGAAAAATATCAGGAACAAGGATGACAGAAAGAACTATTCTGCAGAGAGAAAGGATTTGGGTGTATGTCCTAAGGGCTCTATAGTTCTTGATTTTGAGAAATCAAGAAGATCTACAGAATGCAGATGTCTTTGAGTTACAAAAATAACCAGATGTCCTTATTAGTAGAAGCAAATGTTTGCTTCTTAATTTACACAAAACTATATGCAGACAATCTCTGGGTGAAATATTGTGTAAATATGGCAGCAAAGAACGTTGTGGCATGAAAGGATCTGTCCTAAATACCTAATCATAAAGGTTTATATCTTGAAAAGGGAAAAAACTTTAAGATTTACGTAGATTTAAAGGTAAAAAAGATGTTATGTAGATTTTGATTAAGAAATCACAAAGCTGAATGTGTTCAGACAGCTGTGTAATATCTCTCCTCTTCACAAAACAGATGATTGTTTTACCTTTTCTTTTGTCCCCATATTTATTGATATAAATTTATCCTTCTATAGCTATACTTTTAATGGTGAAATATTAAAATGCTGTATTATGATATATTCTGTAACTTGAAAGTTAACAAAAGCAATGCTGCTACTTCATGCGCTTGCTTTGTCACTCTGGTGCAGTTCTCTTCCATTCTTCTTATCAGAGTATCTCAATGCTTAGTTGAGCTTGTTTATCTTAAAAGAGCAGGAGGCAGGCTTTTAGGGAGTAAGCTACATGTTCCAGTATAACAGGCACCAATGCTGTTTGACTTGAAAAACATTTGATCTCTTACATTAACAGCCCATGTCACTGTAATAGGGACTACAGACGGGCTGTTGTTCAGTTTTCTATTATTTTAGCTTTGAAAGAACTATTAGTGCTGCTCCAAAATCTTCCAGTCTAAAATTGTATATTGGCTGTCCCCCCAGGACTCGTAAGTAAACAAGGTGATATGTGTGAAGGGAGCATATTTTGTTAGCTTTGTTTTAAATAAGAACCTTTCCTATCTAAAGGTGGTTTTTGTCTCATCCCTGAGTGTGCTGCATGACGTTGCTTGTGTAAATTTGCAGATATAGCAATATCTTAAAGCAGATTTTTGTTTGTTACTAATGTGTATGCTCAGTAACTGTTAATTATGAACTTCCATATTTTTTTCTTCAATAGGAACGTATTTAGTTTTCTCATGAAGCTTAACTTGAAATGTCCTGCACAATTTCCCTAAGTATAGCAGTTTGAACAGCAGTTGTTGAAAATGGCAAGCAAGAATTTAAAGGGTATGTTTGTTAGACTTAAATATTACTTAGCTTTATTTTAAGATACTCAGTTATTGGTTATTTCTATGCCAGGAATAGTTTGACAGCTGGAATCAGGTAGCAGTATTTAAAGAACAGAAAATATAACTTGTAAAATCAGGTTGTTTTCTTTTTTAAGAGTACCTCTTATTTTAATAGTGATAGAATGGCAGCTTATTATAGTAGTGGTAGAATGGCAGCAGACAATTTTACTTCTTTCTTCCTTCCTCTGTTTATTTCCAAGGATCTAGTTTGTTTTCCTGTTCTAATTCCTTTTTTATATGAGACAACACTACCTGGCCACCCAACACTTTCTTTGAATTTAACCTAAAATACATCAGCCAGCACAAGCATAATTGGTTGAAAGGCAGCCATCTATCTGGGGAGTTCTTCTAAATACTAGATGTGTCATGTGCTTTGACATGACATATCTGTAATATCTCTGAATACAGAAAGCACTTTCTGCATTAGCTGTAGGTGTTAAAGCAGTAGTGTGTTTTAAGAATGTGTGCTGTGCAAATTCTGGCTTGTGAGGTAATGACAAGTGTTTGCCTGAATAGACAATATATTTTTCCCCCTAAGGTCCCCACACACCTAGTTTCCCTCAAGCTCATCATCTCTGTCAGGTTAATCAATAGGCACCGTATGGCAGAGGGTCAGTAATCAGTGTCATCGTGCCTTTAAATCGTGTTGAAAATTTGCTTAAAGCCTGGGCCAATTAACATCGAGATGATGAATGGATGGGAAGATGGGAAGAGCCTGACGCTCAGGGGCTTTGTGAGGAGGAGATGCTCAGCTGTTGAGCAGCAGACACCAGCGAATAAAATCAGCCATTCATGTGAGCTCAGTCCACCCACTCTTAATGATAATGTCAATCTAGCAAAATATATACACATTGGAGTTGTCACGAGTTCATAAATCAAAGGAGTTTGTCAAAGGCATTCAGATTAACGAGGCAGCAGCAATAACAAGTCAAATTTGCATAGAGAATTGCTCGAATCTCAGTAAATTATGATCCTGTTTTTCATTTGATTATTTGCTAATGTCTCAAGAGGGAGAATGATTATATTAGCATGCAAAACCTACTCCAGAAGTAGAAATCTGAGGTATAGAAGACCAGCACACTATGACAATTAATCAGTTTCTGCATACTAGCATAAATGCACAAAGCCCAGAAATGAACTTCTTTTTTATTATTATTTCTCCTTGCTACTGATCCAAATGGTTCAGCTTGACAGAGACTTTATATTGCTTTAACAGTGTTCTGAATTGTGCCTGCAGGCAAGACATAGTTATGCAGCTATAACCAACCTATCCATCTGCCAACCAGATTGGAATTCTCCTATCCAAGGCTTCCATTAACCCCCACTGACAGCTCCAAACAGGATTAAGAATTTGGAAGCATAAAAAATAGTTGTTCTTGGCCCTGGCCGGTTGGCTCAGTGGTAGAGTGTCGGCCTGGCGTGCAGAAGTCCCGGGTTCGATTCCCGGCCGGGGCACACAGGAGAGGCGCCCATCTGCTTCTCCACCCCTCCCCCTCTCCTTCCTCTCTGTCTCTCTCTTCCCCTCCTGCAGCAAGGCTCCATTGGAGCAAAGATGGCCCGGGCGCTGGGGATGGCTCCTTGGCCTCTGCCCCAGGCGCTGGAGTGGCTCTGGTCGCAACAGAGCGACGCCCCAGAGGGGCAGAGCGTCGCCCCCTGGTGGGTGGGCGTGCCAGGTGGATACCGGTCGGGCACATGCGGGAGTCTGTCTGACTGTCTCTCCCGGTTTCCAGCTTCAGAAAAATACAAAAAAAAAAAATAGTTGTTTTTTGCAAATATACACAATCCCTTTGCATTTTGAGAAAGGCTGCATCTGTGTTTTATAATTAGTATTGGACAGTGTATAGCAGGTGGAAAATCCTACTTGGCATTTTTTTTTTTTAACTTCTGCCATAGGGAGTAAGGCAGTGCTAATGGAATCCTGTGTGTTTGGTAGTCCCCGAGAGTGCTTTCCATTATATCTGGTTCCTAGCACTCTGCTTCAGTTGGTGTATTACTAGAAAATATCACTTCTTTTAAGCCTTAACTGGTTGATCTTGCTGAAGTTTAGCCGTATAGGGAGGCTTTGATATGGTTGTGGTTTAATAGAGTATGTCAAATGATAAACGTGCTGGAGAAACAGTGTTCATGAAAATATTATCTATGAGCCCTCCCTAAAACTGGGTCTTGAGTAGGATTCTTCAGTCAGCTCCTGAACTTAAATGACCTAAGTTTTTTTTCACTATTATATCTTAGAAAGATTAATTAAAATTTGTTTGAACACACACATATATACAGTGTTTTATTTATGTCACCTTTGAAGAGTTTGAATGATTTTTATGTACTTAAATTATCTTTTAACCTTGTAAAAGAAATAGTTTCTACTTTTGAAAATTGTAAATCATATATATTTGGAGGCTATAATTAGCTCCAAATTATATAATAAGTTAATGGGGAAAATATTAATTCAGTTACTAATTTACCAATCAAGCCCACTATCTGATGTTTACAACTAGCTATTAGAAATTGGTCTCAAGATTTTTTTCTTCATGTGGGTTGTCATTCTACATGATAATTAACAAATGATTCTATTTTTAAAATGTGTTTAAAATCAGAATTATAATTCACCATAATTTACCTGCTTTGCTAAAATGATATAATTTTCCTGGTTACAGAGTCCTTTGAATTCTCCCAATGAAGAACATGGCGTAGGTGGGGAATATTACATCTAGTTCGGAAGCTGATTATTTTATTTATAACAGGTGTCTATTCAGATAGGCTCAGGCTCTATTGCACCATCCAACCTTGAGCAAGATGCTTACTCAAAGATTATTATAAGTCATTATGAGTAGCTTGACTTTTCATCACTGTGTAAATTAGTTTAGTTTTTCATTTGATTATATAATCAACTCTTAATTATCCATGTCATCAGGAGTGTGTGTTCAAATAGATAACTGAAAACAGTAAATAAGCCACTTACTAGGTCATAGAAAATATTGTTCCACCCATGAAAATGCTGTTTGCTACTTTCAGAACCTCTTTAACTTCTTATTTTAGAAACTATAGACCTCTGAAAAGTTGGAAATGCTTTGCTTATTCACAGAACTTTTTCTTCTTAAGTGTCTGCAGACTTTATCTGTAAAGGACCAGATAATAAACAGGCTTTGTGGGTCATAGGATCTCTGTCATGACTATTCACTTCTGCCATTGTAATGTGAAAACAACCATAGACAAGAGGCAAGTGAACAGGGTGGCTAAGTTTCAATAAAACTTTATTTGCAAAAAAATAAAACAAAAACACCACAATACTCTATTTAAAGCAGGAGCCTACTAACTCATGCTCTAAATCAGGGGTAGTCAACCTTTTTATACCTACTGCCCACTTTTGTATCTCTGTTAGTAGTAAAATTTTCTAACCGCCCACTGGTTCCACAGTAATGGTGATTTATAAAGTAGGGAAGTAACTTTACTTTATAAAACTCATAAAGCAGGCCCTGGCCGGTTGGCTCAGTGGTAGAGCGTCGACCTGGTGTTCAAGAGTCCCGGGTTTGATTCCCGGCCAGGACACACAGGAGAAGCGCCCATCTGCTTCTCCACCCCTCCCCCTCTCCTTCCTCTCTCTCTCTCTTCCCCTCCCGCAGCCGAGGCTCCATTGGAGCAAAGTTTGCCTGGGCGCTGAGGATGGCTCTGTGGCCTCTGCCTCAGGCGCTAGAGTGGCTCTGGTCGCAACAGAGTGATGCCCGGGATGGGCAGAGCATCGCCCCCTGGTGGGCGTGCCGGGTGGATCCCGGTCGGGCGCATGCGGGAGTCTGATTGCCTCCCCGTTTCTGGCTTTGGAAAAATACAAAAATAAAAAATAAAAAAATTTATAAAGCAGAGTTACAGCAAGTTAGAGCATATAATAATAATTACTTACCAAGTACTTTGTCGGATTTTTACTAAGTTTGGCAGAATAAATCTTTATAAAACAACTTACTATAGTTAAATCTATCTTTTTATTTATACTTTGGTTGCTCCACTACCACCCACCATGAAAACTGGAACGCCCACTAGTAGTGGGCAGTAGGAACCAGGTTGACTACCACTGATCTAAATTATCATATTGGCAGTATAAGTGGTGGGATAGGACTCTAGTTGGGTATCACTTTGAAGTTTCTCTACTATGAAAATCATTTTTAAAGTTAGCTGAATGGTGTAGAAATAGGGTTTCAATTATTTATTAAGCCCTGATTATCTAAATGTATAACATCTCATGGGAAGTAGAGGGGGTCACAAAGACTTTGCCCAATAAGCTTTCAATCTTATTGGGTAGTTGAGCATAATGTGCAAACATTTATCTAAGTGTCAAACTGTGTGGACCAAGATAAAAATGTTAAGGAATTTTCAGTAGAGTGAAATGGAATAGTTGTATGGTTTCTTAGAGGTGACAGCTGGCATTCATTTTAAGAATGGGTAAGAGTTGAAGAGCTTAAATAATTTGCTTGTGTTTATAATTTATAATTGTAGAGTGAACTAGACTAGAATCAAAGGTTCTTTAGCCTGAAAGTTTCAAGATCATATCACATATTCATGAGATTATGGAGAGACTTAACTAGGACAGAAAATGTATTTTGAGGGAAGTAATGATGTAATGCAGCAGAAAATTCTGAAAGGTCTTGAAAACCAGGCGCAGAACTCTGAATTTGATTTCATAAAAACCAAGAGCCACTAAAAGTTTTTGAGGGAAAAAGACAACCATGAAAATAGTAGTGTTTACGAAAGATGAATCTGGCAATAGTATTTAATCCAATAAATATTTTAAAACACATCTTCTCAAGCTTTGTGCTGAGACACTGAAAAATGGAGATGAAAAAGAAGCTGGCCCTACCCTGAAGGAACTTACAGTATAAGGTGGGGGTGAGGAGCTCATTCATATAGAGCTATCACATCGAAAGATAGAATATAAAGAATAAGTACCAAAATAGAAATAAAATGCTAATTCATAGTAATTAATTTCAGCTGGGGCTAGGTAGAATGGGTGGTAGGGTGCAGGAGATAAGCATAGGTTTCTCAGTGATGGTATGGTGTCTGTTACCTTTTTTTTTTGAGAGAGAGAGAGAGAGAGAGAATGCCAGGAAGGGAGAGAGGGGAGAGGAGAGAGATGAGAGGCATCAGCTCATAGTTGCTTTACTTTAGTTGTTCACTGATTGCTTCTCATATGTGCATTGACTGGGGAAAGAGGGGGGGGGCTCAAGCAGAGCCAGTGACTTTGGGCTCAAGCCAGCAACCTTGGGATCATGTTGATGATCCCACGCTCAAGCCAGTGACCTCCATGTTTGCAGCCGGACCCTCAGCATCTGGGGCCAATGCTCTATCCATTGCACTACCACCAGTCAGGCTCAGTTGACTCTTGAATCAGGAGTTTGTAGGTAAAGAGATTAGGAAAGAAGCTATTAAAGGTTGAGGGAATAAATAGAATTAGCAAAAGCATAGTGATGTGGGTTTTTTTTTTTGTTTTTTTTTAGTTTTTATTTTTTTCCAAGACAGAGAGAGAATCAGAGAGAGGGATAGACAGGGACAGACAGACAGGCACGGTGAGAGATGAGAAGCATCAATCATTAGGTTTTTGTTGCGACACCTAAGATGTTCATTGATTGCTTTCTCATATGTGCCTTGACCGTGGGCCTTCAGCAGACCGAGTAACCCCTTGCTCAAGCTAGCGACCTTGGGCCCAAGCTGGTGAGCTTTGCTCAAACCAGATGAGCCCGCGCTTAAGCTGGCGACTTTGGGGTCTTGAACCTGGGTCCTCCGCATCCCATTTCGATGTTCTATCCACTGCGCCACCGCCTGGTTAGGCGTGATGTGGGGTTTTATTTGTTGTTGTTTTGAAGAATTATAAATATGTCATGAAAATGGTGCAAGAAACTTTGATGGAAATGTAAGTTGGCGAGATTGTGATGCTATACTAAGAATTTGGACTTGTAGGTGACAGAGAGCTATAAAAGGTTGTTGAGTGGGGAGTAGTATCTTTTTAAAACAACGATTATGGCCTGATGGCACAGTGGATAGAGCGTCAGACTGGGATGCGGAGGACCCAGGTTCGAGACCCCGAGGTCACCAACTTGAGCGTGGGCTCATCTGGTTTGAGCAAAAAAGCCCACCAACTTGAACCCAAGGTCGCTGGCTCCAGCAAGGTGTTACTCGGTCTGCTGAAGGCCTGGGGTCAAGGCACATATGAGAAATCAATCAATGAACAACTAGGGTGTTGCAACGCGCAATGAAAAACTAATGATTGATGCTTCTCATCTCTCTCCGTTCCTGTCTGTCTGTCCCTATCTATCCCTCTCTCTGACTTACTCTCTCTGTAAAAAATAAATAAAATTAAACAATTCAACCTTTTAAAACAATGATTCTGACACTATTGTATAGAATGGTTCAGTGATAGATTTAGGCAAAGATATCAGAGGCTGTCTCAATAGTAATAGTACTGGTAAGAAGTGTTGGTCATCTAGACTTGAGTAGTAGCAGTAGAAATGCAAACTATTAAAATAGATGATTTATAGGAAAAACTGAAGACCTAAATTGGCAGATACATTCAAAGGAAAAAGAGGGTGAGTAAAACTTGAGGATTTAAGTGTGGGGTGGAAAGGAAATTTTAAAAGGTAAGTGCTAGCCTAGAACGGGCAAGAATTATAAAAGATTGTTTTAAATTTGGGTATGTTGATTTTCAGAGAGTTTAAGGTTATCATCTGAATACTTTTTTGATGTGGTTCCTTTTTTCTTTTTATTCACCCCCCAGGTTACTTCTAGAAACATTTTATCCAAAATACATCCCTGAGATCTAATGTATGAGTTTTAGCAATATTTCACCTTACTGACTTTCCCCTACAGACCTGTTACAGTGTCTTCAGGAGTTACAAACCAAATGCTTTCAGTTTTAAGTTAAATTCAAAGTTGTCAGTGAGGCTTTAATTCTGCCACTTTTAATTCTAAGCTGGTAAATGCTAGGCTAAGAGATAAATATTTGAGTTTATATTAAAGGTAAGAAGTTCTATAGTATCTTCAGAAATATTTTTATATATTACTATTTATACAATATTGTTCCTGCAGGACTACCCATTCTGCAAGTAAATTACTATAATGAAACTTTTCATCTGAATGTTGTGAATGAATTCTGAGCACTCAGGTTTTTCTAGTTGGTTCAGGGTTAAGTGGTGGAGTATAACTTTTATTTATATTTGATGGATTTTTTTCCCCAGAAATTTATTTTTCATTTATCTGACTTCTGTTTTTCTGTATCACAACATATTTTCTTCTTGATTTCATCTATTTTGTTAATTTTTATATTGACAATTTCAGATTTACAAACAAGTTAAAAAGTATAGTACAAAGGATTCCTTTATACTTTTCATACAGCTTCTCCCTATGTTAACATGCTACCACATTTGCTTTATCTCTTATTTATATATTCACATATATACACTCACATCCTCTGTTTTTCTGAACCATTTAAAAGTTACAGACATAATGTCCCTTTACCTCTAAATGTTTAATTGCATGTTTTCTAAAAACAAGGACATTCTTATAAATAATCACAGCACAAATTATCAAAATCAGGAAATTGAATGTATAAACAAACTGGTACATTCATACAATGATTCTAGTTGGGGCAATAAAAAGAACTACTGATATATGAAACAACACAGATGAGCCTCAAATATATTATGCTAACTAAGTGGGGGGGGGAAATAGCCTCAAAAATTTACATACTTTACGGCTGCATTTTAAGACATTTTGGAAAAGACAAAATTACTGAAATAAAATAAGTGATTATTGGGGAACAGGGTTGACTGTAAAGGAGCAGTGCAAGAGAATTTTGGGAGTGATGGAACTGCTTTACATCTTTTTTATTATTATTAATTTTTCCATTGATTTGGGGGCTGGGGGGAAGAGACAGAAAGAGAGAGAAAAATCAACTTGTTTCACTTAGTTGTTCCATTTTGTTATGTACTCATTGATTGCTTTTTGTACGTGCCCTGACTGGGAGTTGAACCTGTAGCCTCTGATGCACCAGGTCGAGGATTTATCCACTGAGACACTGGCCAGGCCATTGCTTTACATCTTAATTGTGGCAGAAGTTGCACAACTGTATGCTTTTGTCAAAACCAAAAAAGAGTGATTTTTTCTGTATGTAAAATTTAAAAGTGGGGAAAGAATCAGGAAATTAACATTGACTTTTTTGTGTGTGTGTGACAGAGACAGAGAGAGGGATAGATAGGAATAGACTGGCAGGAAGGGAGAGAGATGAGAAGCATCAATTCTTTGTTGCAGTTCTTTAGTTGTTCATTGATTGCTTTCTCGTGTGCCTTGACCAGGGGGCTACAGCAGAACAAATGACCCCTTGCTCAAACCAGCAACCGTGGGCTTCACTTTAGTGAGTAACCTTTGGGCTCAAGCCAGTGAACATGGGGTCATGTCTATGATCCTGCACTCAAGCCTGTGAGCCCACACTCAAGCTGGATGAGCTTGTGCTCAAGCTGGCGACCTTGGGGTTTCGAACATGGGTCCTTTGCATCTCCATCCGATGCTCTATCCACTGCTACACTGCTTGGTCAAGCCAATACAATGTTACTAGCTCATCTAAAGATCTTATTCAGCCTGACCAGGCGGTGGCGCAGTACAGAGAGCGTCGGCTGGGATGCGGAAGACCCAGGTTCAAGACCCCGAGCTCACCAGCTTGAGCGCGGGCTCATTTGGTTTGAGCACAAAGCCCACCAACGTGAACCCAAGGTCACTGGCTCCAGCAAGGGGTTACTCGGTCTGCTGAAGGCCCATGGTCAAGGCACATATGAGAAAGCAATCAATGAACAACTAAGGTGTTGCAACACGCAATGAAAAACTAACGATCGATGCTTCTCATCTCTCTCTGTCCCTGTCTATCCCTCTCTCTGACTCACTCTCTGTCTCTGTTAAAAAAAAAATCTTATTCAAAAATTTTTCAGTTCCAATAATGTCCTTTATACCGTAATGTCATAATGCCTGCTCATTAGTTACCTATCAAAATTAAATAAAATAGAGGGTCAGGAGGAAGAAAATTGTAGATATGGACTATAGAGTTACTACTCATTTTGTGAGCTCAAATCACTATTTTCCAGTATGATTCAGTGTAGAAGAGTTTACCACCAATTTTGTTTCCCCAGGTATAAGATGCATCCTTTTCCAAAAAGTTTGGGATCTCAAAACTGGATGTGTCTTATACAGTGGTGTGGCATTTCAAATGCCATAGATGGAACTGAGGACGAGGCAATATATGAAAACAGTGATTCATTAGCAGACACAGGTGAGAACAAGCTAATGGATGGACAGTGATAGGAATTATATGAATTTTATGATGAATAAAACTTGAGTTTGCCTGACTGGGCAGTGGCACAGTGGATAGAGCATCGGACTGGGATGCCGAGGACCCAGGTTCAAGACCCCAAGTTCGCCAGCTTGAGTGTGGGCTCATCTGGTTTGAGCAAGGCTCACCAGCTTGAGCCCAAGGTCGCTGGCTCGAGCAAGGGGTTACTTAGTCTGCTGTAGCCCCCCCTCAAGGCACATATGAGAAAGCAACGAACAACTAAGGTGCTGCAACAAAGAATTGATGCTTCTCATCTCTCTCCCTTCCTGTCTGTCTCTGTCACAAAATAAATAAATAAAATTAAAATGCTTTAAAAAAAAACACTTGAGTTCAATAACTTTATGTAATACTCCCCCCCCAAATTTCGGGCCCCAAAATTAAGGTGTGTCTTATACATGCAAAATACAGTAATCCCAGATCACAAATTGCATTTAGTTATCATGTCTCTTTAGTTTTCTTTTACTTGAAACAGTTCCTCAGTCTTTCTTTGTATTTCATGACCTTGACATTTTTTGTTACATACAGACTTTATAAGCTGTCTGTCAATTTGATTTAGTCTGTTAAGGGGTTATGTGTTTTTGGCAAGGTTATCTCAGAAATGATAATACGTATGTTCTTCTGAATACATCATATGAAGAGACACATATAATGTTAAGGTGATGACTGTCAGATTTCTCCACTCTGACGTTACTGTTTTTTCTTTTGTAATTATTAAGTATCTTATGGAGATACATTCTGACATTATGTAACTATTTACTGGTATTTGCCTTTCACTGCTAATTTATGTGATGAGTCTTGCTGGCATTAATTAGTTACCCTTAAATAAAACTTACTGGACATACTGTAGCTTGATGACCCAGGGCAGTTGTGCACATTCCTTATTAGGATGCATAATAGTTTTGTTTTTATTTTTACAGGGACAGAGAAAGAGTCAGAGAGAGGGATAGAGAGGGACAGACAGACAGGAACGAAAAGAGATGAGAAGCATCAATCATCAGTTTTTCGTTGTGACACCTTAGTTATTCATTGATTGCTTTCTCATATATTCCTTGACCGTGGGCCCTCAGCAGACCGAGTAACCCCTTGATCGAGCCAGCGACCTTGGGTCCAAGCTGGTGAGCTTTTGCTCAAACCAGATGAGCCTGCGCTCAAGCTGGCAACCTCAGGGTCTCGAACCTGGGTCTTCTGCATCCCAGTCCGACGCTCTATCCATTGTGCCACCGCCTGGCCAGGCTATAATATCTTTAATATAACAAACTTCCACCAAAAAGTAATTAGGCTTCCAAGTTTATTATAATGACATTTTGACAAAATATAATTCATTTTGACAAAATATAATTCATTTTGACATATAGGACCTTACATGAATGAAACATATTTTGATGGTCTGAAAAGGTATTTTATTTAAAAGAAGATGGAACTTCATGGTGTGCGGGAGTAGTTACTTGCAAATTATAAGTTTATAATTGAATACTGGCTTAATTGAATACAGTTATAATTGAATACTGGCTTAATTGAATATAGTTATAATTGAATACTGGCTTAAGTTTTTATTACATAAGACATTTAATTTTAGTATTTAAAGCAGTGATCTATACTTTAAAAAAGTTAAATATAGGCATATCTTGGAGATATTCCAGGTTCTATTCCCAGCCATTGCAATAAAGTGAGTACAGGCATACCTCAAACAAATTGCGGGTTTGGTTGCAGGCCATCATAATAGCGATTATCACAGTAAAGTGAACCACAGTCTTTTTGCTGGTGTACGATCTTGCCTTCAGTTTGTAATAAGACTAGGTATGCCTTGATACAAATTGACCCTTGCCCTTTTTTGATTCTCTTATACTGGCATGTATTGCTAGTTTTCTTATTTGGAATGCTTTATAGCAATTAACTATATCTTGTCCTCATCTATTTGTAGATAGTCTACAAAATGGAGAGAAACGGCCCTGGCCAGTTGGCTCAGTGGTAGAGCGTCGGCCTGGCGTGCGGGAGTCCCGGGTTCGATTCCCAGCCAGGGCACACAGGAGAAGCACCCATCTGCTTCTCCACCCCTCCCCCTCTCCTTCCTCTCTGTCTCTCTCTTCCCCTCCCGCAGCCAAGGCTCCATTGGAGCAAAATTGGCCCGGGCACTGAGGATGGCTCTGTGGCCTCTGCCTCAGGCGCTAGAATGGCTCTGATTGCGGCAGAGCGACGCCCCAGATGGGCAGAGCATTCCCTCCTGGTGGGCAAGCCGGGTGGATCCCGGTCGGGCGCGTGCGGGAGTCTGTCTGACTGCCTCCCCGTTTCCAAATTCAGAAAGAAAAAAAAAATGGGGAGAAAAGCAGTTAGAACTCTTAACTTATTAAGTCTCGGTTCCTTGCTTGTACCATAGCATGTTTTTTCTTCTTTGTCTTACTTTTAGGGACTTTTATCTTAAAGTGATCATCACAAATATAAAATATCAAGTTAAACTTCATGAGAGATTTCTGTCCAAAAGGAATACCTTAGTTCCAACAGTGTTCAAAGGAACAGTACTGGCCTGTCAAGCCAACTAAAGGCAATACACAAACCACACACATATATTAGCCACAGAGATACAAGGGTCTTTAAATGACACTATATATATGCTGTTTATTTTTTACTAATTTTAAAAATATTATATTTGGCCTGACCTGTGGTGGCGCAGTGGATAAAGTGTCAACCTGGAATGCTGAGGTCGCTGGTTCAAAACCCTAGGCTTGCCTGGTCAAGGCACATATGGGAGTTGATGCTTCCTGCTCCTCCCTTCTCTCTCTCTTTCTCTCTCTCTCTCTCTCTCTCTCCTGTCTAAAATGAATAAAGTCTTTTAAAAAATTATATTTGATACAAACCAAAAAGGTATAACTAATATCTAAGTTTAAAATAGTTATGATCCTATATTGTATAATGATTTCATACTTGTATGAAAATTTTCAGATAAACTCATTTGTAGGAAAGATTTCTAGACCTAAAAATAAAGTAACTTGCCACTTAGAATGTGATGAATATATGTAATATAATGAATGAATATGCCAACTATAAATTTAAAATATTTATTATTTGTTTGTTTATTTATTTAAGTGAGAGGTGGGGAAGCAGAGGGACAGACTCCTGCATGCGCCCCAACCAGTAGTCCATCCGGCAAGCCCACTAGGGGGGTGATGGTCTGCCCATCTGGGGCTGTTACTCTGTTGCTCATCAGCTGAGCCATTTTTTTAGTGTGTGAGGCAGAGGCCACAGAGCCATCCTCAGCACTCAAGGCCAACTTGCTCAAACCAATTGAACCATGGTTGCAGGAGAGGGAGAGAGACTGAGAGAGAAAAGGGGAAGGGAGAGGGGTAGAGAAGCAGAATGGTCTCTTCTCCTGTGTGCACTGACTGGGAATCGAACCCAGGACATCCACATGAATGGCCTACCAGCGAGGCCAATTCAAAAATATTAACAATGTAATTATGGAAAATAGAACCCAAATAATATGCATTTGTTTGGATTTCCTGTATTTGTCTTGCAGACAGTGATTTACATGTGTTGGTTTCCAGATATTTTTTCAATTATTTTTTATTGTGGTAAAATACACATAAAATTTATTATCTTAACCATTTTTAAGTGTACTGTTCAGTGGTATTAAATACACTCATTCATCCTCATCCATCTGTATAACTGTCTTATCTTGTAAAATTGAAATTCTCTGTTAAATAACTCCCCATGCACCCCTTCTCCCAGTCCCTGGCAACCACCATTCTACTTTTTGTTTCTATAATTTTGACTATTCTAAGTATCTCATATAAGTCTAATCATACAATGTTTATCTTTTGTGACTGACTTATTTCACTTAGCATAATGTCCTTAAGATTCACTCATGTTGTATGTGCCAGAATCTCCTTCCTTTTTAAGGGTGAATACTATTTTATTTTAGTTCAGTGAGATTCTTATTGGTCAATGTCACCCTGTTGAAGTTAATTTTCTAATTAAAAACCAATTATTTTGTATAATGTCAAATTTACCATCAATATTAGTACTATTTTTCATTATTAGTTCTTGGCATTACTAATAAAAGATTTTATAATTATCTTTAAAAAAAAATACTATTTCAACCTGACCAGGCAGTGCACAGTGGATGGAGCGTCAAACTGGGATGCAGAGGACCCAGGTTCGAAACCCCAAGGTCTCTGGTTTGACCGTGAGCTCATCCGTCTTGAGTGTGAGCTCACCAGCTTGACCGCAGGGTCACTGGCTTGAGCAAGGGGTCACTAGCTCTGCTGTAGGTCTCCCTCGTCCCTCCCTCAGGGCACATATAAGAAAGCAGTCAATGAACAACTAAGGTGCCACAACAAAGAATTGATGCTTCTCGTCTCTCTCCCTTCCTGTCTGTCTGTCCCTATCTGTTCCTCTCTCTGTCTTTCTCTCATTGTCACACACACACAAAAATACTATTTCATTGTGTGTGTATATACCACATTTTGCTTATCTCTTCCTCCACCAAAGGATATTTGTGTCGGTTCCATATTTTAGCTATTGTAAATAATGCTGCTGTGAACACGGATGTACAAATATCTCTTTGAGACTCTGCTTTCAGTTCTTTGGAGCATATACGCAGAAGTGAAATTGTTGGATAATATAGTAATTCTACTTTTATTTTTTTAAGAAATCAGCATACTGTTTTTCATAGTAGTACATTTCCAGAAAGGTACCATTGTATATTCCCACCAACAGTGCACAAGAAAGGGTAAAAAGGAGATGAATGGCGATGAAAGGAGACTTGACTTTGGACAGTAAACACAGTGCAATCTACAGATGATGTGTTATAGCATTGTACACCTGAAACCGATATACAACAATTTTTTTAACCAATGTCACCCAATAAATCCAATTTTTAAAAAGAGTTCTAATTTCTCAACATCCTCACCATTCTGATTTTCTTTGTTTGATATAGCCTTCTTAATGAAAGTAAGGTGATATTTTCTTGGAGTTTTGATTTGCCTTTCCAAAATGATTAGTGATATTGAACATCTTTTCATGTGGTTTTTGACCAGTTGTATATCTTCGTTGGAAATGTCCAAGTCCTTTGTCCATTTTTGGATTGGGTTTTTGTTATTATTGTTGAGTTCTACAATTTCTCTGTGTATTCTGAATATTAATACTTTATCAGATGTATGATTTGTAAATATTTTCTTCCATTCTTTGGATTGCCTTTTTACTCTGTTGATAATTAGAACTCTAAATTTGCTTTCAAATGGACTATTTCCCCCCTCCCCTTAAGTATTAAAAAATCCCATTGATATGTTAGGGTCTTTTAGCTGCTGTTTGAGGTGATAGTGGCAAAAATGGATTCTAATCCTAAATTGCTGATTAAATGTTGTTTTGAGCTAAGTACTAAGCTATTTTAAATAAAGAAAATGAAACCTGTGAAGAGGTAGAAGAGAAAGAGCTAAATTTGAGGATCCAGACTTTGAGAACTTGTACTGACCAAACATTTACTATAGTTCAACACTAATTATTTTTTGGCCCTGACCAGTGGCTCAGTGAATAGACTGTCAGCTTGGCATATGGACGTCCTGGGCTTGATCCCTGGTCAAGGCACACAGGAAAAGCAACCATCTGCTTCTCTTCCCTGCCTTCTCCTTTTCTCTCTTTTCCCCTCTCACAGCCAGCGGCTCAGTTGGTTTTAGCGTGGCCCTGCGCACTGAGGATAGCTCAATTGGTCTGAGCAGGTCAGCCTCAGTTGCTAAAAATAGCCCTGTACTCTAGCATTGGCCCAGATGGGGTTGCCAGGTGGATCCCGGTCAGGGCGCATGTGGGGATCTGCCTCACTATCTCCCCCTTTCTCACCTAAATCAAAACAAAACAAAACAAATCCCAAAAAACTAATTATTTTCAAATGAAAGTAACAGTAATGGTTTAAGTTTTTATCAGCTAAGTGTAGAATGGAGCTTACTTGTGTCTGTTGTCACCCTGCACTTTCAAAGAATAATAAACAAGACTTTTAGGCCCTGGCCGGTTGGCTCAGTGGTAGAGTGTCGGCCTGGCGTGCAGAAGTCCCAGGTTCGATTCCCGGCCAGGGCACACAGGAGAAGCGCCCATCTGCTTCTCCACCCCTCCCCCTCTCCTTCCTCTCTGGCTCTCTCTTCCCCTCCCACAGCGAGGCTCCATTGGAGCAAAGATGGCCCGGGCGCTGGGGATGGCTCCTTGGCCTCTGCCCCAGGCGCTAGAGTGGCTCTGGTCGCAACAGAGCGACGCCCCGGAGGGGCAGAGCGTCGCCCCCTGGTGGGCAGAGCGTCGCCCCCTGGTGGGCGTGCCGGGTGGATCAGGGTCGGGCGCATGCAGGAGTCTGTCTGTCTATCCCCGTTTCCAGCTTCAGAAAAATACAAAAAATAAAATAAAAAAAATAAACAAGACTTTTAATGAATTTGATCTGCTGGGCAGTGCTTAAATATAGATAAAATACTTCCTACCTAGATCCCTGTATACATTTATTTATATACATGGGCATATGATTTCCTTTTCACAAGTATATGTCTGTATGTATATAAATCTTCAAATAAATAAATGCATAAAAATACATGGTATTCTAGCTTACAGAATTAGAAATGTATCCAGTTTACTCCCACAGAATAAGACTGAAGATAATGAGAAGTGAATTAAAGCTTACTTTCTTTCACAGAATTCCTCAGAGAGAGAAGACTGTAATAATGGCGAACCCCCTAGGAAGATAATACCAGAGAAGAATTCACTTAGACAGGTATGAAATTCAGTCTTACTTAAAATGAAAGGCTACCAACAACAAAACAAAAGACAGGAAATTCTTCATTTGCCATTTGTTAAACATTGGAGTTTAAGAGTGCTCTGAAGTTGATATGGCTATGGCCATCAATTTCAGTCAGGTAACACTTTTCCTAATTATTAAAACTATCCTACCTATACAAGCAAAGGACAGTCAATTGCTTATGAGTAGTGAAAACAAAATCAAAGAAAGGGTTTCTTATATAGGAATAACTTGAAATGCTTCTTAAGTGCAGATAGAATAGTTGACTTTAAACCTTATTTTCCTTTTAAGATTCACCATACATTTAAAAAATTAATAATCAGAAAGGATCTGCCTATAGTAAGTTAGCTCCTAAGCAATATTTGTTCCCTTTTCTAAATGTAAAAGCCATCAATGATGACAACCTAAAAAATTTATTTTACTCACCACTGATCCCACTCTCCAAAAATAACACATTTTACTTTGAAAGTTCAATTCTATAGAGCTTTCTTTTTAAAAAATTAAAACGTTAAAACATTTGGTCATAAAGATTTGCTCTTCTCACTGCCTATAGCAGCAACAAAAACAAAATTATTGCAGTGTTGTCAGAGAGTAGGTATAACACCTGTTCATTTTTTGACATCACATTTTATTCTTTTGTATTTTTTAATTTTTCAATGATACCACCTATTCATTTTTAATATAAAATTGGATAAGATTAGTACCAGCAGTAGTAAGAATAATTTTTTTTTTTTATTTTTTTTTTTTTTTTTTTTTTTTTTTTTTATTTATTCATTTTAGAGAGGAGAGAGAGAAGGAGAGAGACAGAGAGAGGAGAGAGAGACAGGGGGGAGGAGCTGGAAGCATCAACTCCCACATGTGCCTTGACCAGGCAACCCAGGGCCTCGAACCGGCGACCTCAGCATTTCCAGGTCGACACCCCATCCACTGCGCCACCATAGGTCAGGCCAGTAGTAAGAATAATTTTAATTTACTTGCATTTATGGCATTATTCTAGTAAAAAGGACATTTAATATTTGTTGAGTACCCACCATGAACCTTATACTTGTTTTATATAATCCTCATAATAATCCTGTGAGGTTGCTATATGTGATTTCCAATTCAGAGATAAAGAAAATGGAAGCTTAGAGATTAGGTGGTTTATTTAGCTAGTCAAGTGATTTGAAACCCAGTTCTATGTGTTGCCAAAGTGTTTCCACTTCTGCCTTCTGCCTCCAGTTTGTATACAATGTTAATTTAGGGGAGAAGCACTTGAAACTGTGACACTCATTTTTTATTTACTATAAGCTATACCTTTATTTGGAGATAAGCTCCTGGTGTATAAATGTAAATAAATAGAACACTATTGAATAAGATAAATTTGGAGGTGGAAACAACTGTCAGAAAACAATGACATGACAAAAAGTTTTGGCAACTTTATTTAAGCTAACAAACGAATTTTCACTCTGCAAAGTTATAAATTAATTTTAATAGGCTGATCCAGATGGTCCATTTGGAAAATGGATAGGCTGATCTGTTGAAAATTAAACTAAATTTATCTCTCTCATACTTCAAACTGAAGCGAGAGAGAGAATCATGCTTATTAAGTCCAGCACATACAGATGGACCAGCAGGTCACACATGGGACTAATCTGATTCATTTTAAAAATAAATGCATACATTATTGAATCATTTTCTTCTTGCAAGATCTGTTGTGTACAATACTTGAAAGAAATTTAATATTTTTTCATTGCTTTTTAGCAGGTTCATTTTACCCCCTCCATTTTAATTTAACCATTTTTTTTTTTTCCTTCCGAGTGCTCCAAAATGATTTTTCTGATTCTGTCAGTGTTGAGATCCAAGCTCTGGAGATTAATTAGGTCATGAGGCTCTCCCCACCCCCTTTCTTTGTAAAGGGTTTTATCTCCATTCTTTTTGTGAAGAGCATGAACTCAATGTTCTTGGAAAGAGAAATGGCCTTTAGAAACAGAGAAGTAGGAGATCCTCCTGGGGCCCTCCGAGTCTTTTAGCTTCTGGGTGTTTTAACAGCCCCATGAATGCAGATTTGTAAATTTATTGCAGTGCCATCTGGTTTTTTGCTCGAACCAGATTACTGTTGGCTTGTGTCTGTCTATTGTGGTGGTCACTCCCTAGGAGCTTGCCCTCTCAATCTTAGGGAAGAGTGATGAATAACAGGGGTCAATAGAGGCAGGTCACAGGGCAGCTGTCCAGGACTGCCCTGAACTTGATTACCCCACTGCTGATTTTTTAAATGTCTGACATAATGTATAAACTGTTTAAACTGCCTCTTTTCTCTACTGCATACGACAATAATGAAGTGCCATCCTCCATGCCCCCCTTTAGTAAAGTTATGTAGATGAGAAGAAGCCAAGGCTGGCTTTTACCTTGTATTAATGTAAGTAGGATTTGTATCAGATATCCAATCCCTTAACTTGAGAGTCTTTTGCAGATATTTCTAATGGGATTTCAGGAACTCTTTCACCATTGATTTTAAAATGCTTAGTTACATTCTAACAAGTTTAGTAATATAAACTATTTTTATAGTTTACATATATTATTCTAAAGTATGTATGGTTTACCATTGTTGATATGATATGACCACTGTGTGTTAACTTAGAAATTTACTTAATTATTGGAGGAGCTGAAAAAAGTGTTCTCATTACAATTCTTGTAGACATTAAAAGGATAATGGATTATTATAAACAACTTTAAGCCAAAAATTTGGCAACTTGGATGAAATGGACAGAGTTCTTGAAAAATGCAATTTACTGAAACCAACACAAGGTGAAACAAATTTGAATAGCCCCATGTCTATGAAAGAAATTGAATTAACTATCAAAAGGCCCATATGGTTTTATTGGTAAATTCTATCAGATATTTAAGGAATAAATAACACCAATCTTCCAACATCAGTAGGCAGGAAAGTTGGTGGGGAGGGGGCAGGGGTAGCAATGTATCCTTTTAATTTTCTAAATTTCAGAATAATCTTACCTCTTGGCTTTAAGTAAAATGTGAACTTTTATTTAAATGATGTACAAAGTAGTTACATTCTTTCTACTTTTATTCCTATAACATGAAGCAAGTAAACCATACACAGCAACTGTTTTTATAGCTTTTTTTCATATCTGCAAACAAGGGCAAAAGCCTGGGAGGAGACATGAAAGTACTCATTACTTTTTGAAAATGTAGCCTTACAACATGCAACTCCTTTGCTTCACATTGGTGCTAATAGGATCTGTCAGCCCTGCCTTTCTCTGTAATTGAGTAAATTGTGACCTCTGTCTAATCCTTCCCCCACCCCCATTCCCTTTGTGCATGTGTCCACTTACCATCCTGAGAAGGTGGGCAGTGATAAATAAAGCATTGAGTAGAGCTCTCTGAGCGCTTTGAGAGCAGCATGATGCCAGCCCTCTAGTTATATTTCTTTAAGTGCTTACGTTTTTCTGTATTCTTTCTCTTGTGTAGCTGGAACCCTGGGGATGCAAAGCCATGAGAGAGGCCAAGAAGCTAACAAAGTAGCTGTCTCCCTTGTTAGCTTGTTCCTTTATTCTTTAAAAACAAGATAAAAACCATCTGGCTCAGGGCATTACATTTTCCTCCCCCATGCACCTCTATAGATGGAGACTTCACCTGCAGTGAGGGTTTACATTGATTAGGGAGGGAGCAGTAATTCAAGCTTCCATCCTCTTCAAGGATACTTTGCAGTCTTTAAAGGTGCTGACCCACTGAGTTAAACTGTCAAGGGAGGATAAAAAAGTATCTTCATCCCAGGAGGTAACAGCTGCCAGGTTTTCAACACCTTGCACGCTGCTGGAAAAATGTCACAACTGTCAACTGAAAGAAAAATGACTCTGTTGTCATCTTCTGTTAATGACTGGGCCTTATAAAAGGAACTACATAGGTCTTTGAAAGGAATAAGCCTTTTTCCTTGCCTACTACACCCCTACCTCCTCAAATTCCTATGTTGTTCTAAACATTACCTTGGAGGAAATCCGCAAAAAGAAACAGCAGTGAAGAACTTAAAGTGAAAACATCCCGGTATAAACATGGAAGTGATTGGCATAGCTCCTTTATACAGTTGGATGAATAGGAGGAAAAAGCACATCACTGACACAGAAAATGACATTATAGCATGTATTAAAGAAACAACAAGTCATTTATAAGCTACTGAACTGAGAGAAAACATACTGTATTTCTGCTCTTTGGAAGACAATTTGTTTTAAAGCAGCATCCAGATGGGTAAATACCACATTCCTTTTTCAAGAGTCACTTCTTTTCTTTTCTTTTTTTTTTTAATTTTATTTATTTATTTATTTTTACAGAGACAGAGAGTGAGTCAGAGAGGAATAGACAGGGACAGACAGACAGGAATGGAGAGAAATGAGAAGCATCAATCATTAGTTTTTCCGAGATCAGACGAATCATTAGTTTTTCATTGCGCATTGTAACACCTTAGTTGTTCATTGATTGCTTTCTCATATGTGCCTTGACCACGGGCCTTCAGCAGACCGAGTAACCCCTTGCTGGAGCCAGCGACCTTGGGTTCAAGCTGGTGGGCTTTTGCTCAAACCAGATGAGCCCGTGCTCAAGCTGGCGACCTCGGGTCTCGAACCTCGGTCTTCCACATCCCAGTCCGACGCTCTATCCACTGTGCCACCGCCTGGTCAGGCTTTTCTTTCTTTAAAAACAAACTCACTGATATATTTCCTTTAATAGCTCTGCATTGGTTGTATATGATTGCATTCCCTTCTTTCTGATTTGATTGATGAGGGGGGAAAGGTTTAATGAAGTCTCTGATATCAGGCAGGCAAGGGCTGGGGTTTTTTATTTGTTTTAGGTTAGTCATTTTAATTGTATTGAGTAATTAGAAGGTACACACAGCCAAGGGAGCTTTGTTCTGATAATTGCTCAAGAAAACCCATTCTGTATCTGCTGTTGCTTTGTGTTAAGACATTTCTCCCCCTAGTGGCAATAGTAAGCACTTTGACTTGGCAGTAAGCAAGGTGTAATTGCAATGTGACAAACTATGCTTAAGGGACTATCTTGTAAATACTTTAGTTTGGGATTTGGCATTATTTCATTATATATGTGTGCTTTTTCCCCTGTGAAACTTGCTACCTCTTTTTTTTTTCTGAAGTGCTTTGGGTTTTGAATGGAAAAAAATTGCCTGAGATGTTTATTAAAAAAAAAAATCACAGTGCATCCTGGGTAATGTTTTGCAGCTTGACTTAATTTTAGTCATCTGTTTTAATTACCTATTTATAAAAATGCTTTTGCATTTGTAGACATTATTTAATACTTTGTAGGAAGCACCTCATTTGAAATAAATAAATAAATTGTATTTATTTTAAACAGTTCATGTAAAAGACCTTAAAGGTAATTAATGTAGGTCTCTTAAGTAAGACAAAAGTGATCTTTCCAAGTCTGATGAAGGGATTTGTTTATTTAACTTCTCACTTCAGCTGAATCCTTCAGAGTCTAATAACTTTTTTTAAAAAAACAACAACAACATTGTTTGGCAATTTGTGTCTAGCTACAAAAAGCCCTTCTTCAAAAAGCAGCAATTTAATAACCGCTCTTTTAAAATTACTTTGAGGAAGGAAGACTATATAGGGGGTTGATGTTTTGTTTTATTTTTATTTCAGTGTAATCATGCTTTGATAAATTGTGTAATCACTGACTTAGTAGAAAAAATATTATTGAACTCCTGGGTTGCAATGACCATAAAAAGTGTATTTTCATATAAAGACTTGAGATATTGTGAATAAATTATAAAGGAAACAGTTTATCTGCTGGTTGAAGTCCATATGAGCCCAATTCATTTTGTGTTCAGTGCTAAATCTGGATGTACCATTAAAAAAAAAAATGAGGTGAGGGGTAGCCTATTGAGCCCAGTTGCGTGAGTCCTTAAAAAAATCTGCCCTAAGAGCAACATGGAATGAGATTAGATAAAGCTTTGCATCTACTGAATGAGATTCTGTAGATCTGTGTGACATTTTTAAAGCCCAGTTCCAGCTTTCCTAGATGTCGCTTTGTAGTTTGCTTTTTCTGTCCCATATTCTTGCTGGGGACTTGATTTGATGTTACCATATATCTGAAGGTCCCTATCTCCCCCTCCCCAGCCCATTTTCATTATACTATATCTTGTTTTGCTATAGGGCTGCTAAACAGATTTCTTAAGCAGCTTTTTGCAAGGTTAAAAGAATGCAGCCTGGTAACAAGTTTGTGTCATTTTAAATATATACCTTCTAGTAAATAAGAAGTCTGGCAATCAATCCCTTTTAGTGTGTTATATGTTTCACCTGACAACTAAACCTTCTATTGATTAGCCATTACTTTGTTAGATAATCCTATGTCATTGAATCCATTGTAAAAAATTAAACTCTTTAAAATGTTTTACCCTAGCAGCAGTGTGAAAATTGAAAACTTGTTCAGAATTACAGCCTGCTTTCACAAAGGTAGTTTTCAGCAAGGCATCTTACTGGTTTACGCTTACGTGCTTTATATGCAATATAAAGCATATATTACACCAACGCAAAACTCCCTGCCTCTGGTTCAGCGGTGAAGCTACCTTTTCAAATGTTGCATGGGGACAGAAGGCATCTTGCTTGAGGCTATTATACTCACTAGTTTAATTATAGCCTGGAAGGAGTCTTATAATAATAAAATGTTGAATGTAAAGTATTGAATATTTTAGCTTTTTATCCCAAAGTGATCTAAAGACTGTGACAAGTTTTAGTTCACTAATCTATATAACTTCCTTAGGAGATAAACAAGATCATGTACCCATTTTACAGATGGAATGTCTAGAAAATAAAAGCCTATATTTAGCCTTATTCTGGAAACTTCTATAAGCCCCAAATAGGTTTCTTGAATCTATCTAATGTTCCCCTGAATGTGTTATACTCATTTCTGAGGGAAAAAGGAATTTTGGAGGGAACCAAATTAGTTTTCTATCTGCTGTGACTTTTTTCCCTGAAAAATAACATAATGTTTTTATTAATTATCTGGACAAACCTGATATTCTTCCCCCTAATATGTTAACTGTATGCTTTTACATTTTTATTGAAATAAAATATTCATACAGTGAAATGTGTAAATGTTATGTAAATTGGGTCAGTGAACTTTTGATAAGTCTGTCCACCATGTAACCACTACTCCAATCAAGATATAGAGCCTGACCTGTGGTGGCGCAGTGGATAAAGCATCGACCTGGAAATGCTGAGGTGGCCGGTTTGAAACCCTGGGCTTGCCTGGTCAAGGCACATATGAGAGTTGATGCTTCCTGCTCCTCCCTCCTTCTCTCTCTCTCTCTCTCTCTCTCCTTTCTAAAAATGAATAAAAAATAAAACAAAACAAACAAACAAAAAAAAAGATATAGAACACTTTCTTTTCCTTTTCTTTTTTTCCTTTCCTTTCCTTCCCTCCCCTCCCCTCCCCTCCCCTCCCCTCCCCTCCCCTCCCCTCCCCTCCCCTCCCCTCCCCTCCCCTCCCCTCCCCTCCCCTCCCCTCCCCTCCCCTCCCCTCCCCTTCCTTTTCTCTTTTTTTTTTTTTATTTTTTTCATTTTTCTGAAGCTGGAAACGGGGAGAGACAGTCAGACAGACTCCCGCATGCGCCCGACCGGGATTCACCCGGCACGCCCACCAGGGGCGACGCTCTGCCCACCAGGGGGCGATGCTCTGCCCATCCTGGGCGTCGCCATGTTGCGACCAGAGCCACTCTAGCGCCTGAGGCAGAGGCCACAGAGCCATCCCCAGCGCCCGGGCCATCTCTGCTCCAATGGAGCCTTGGCTGCGGGAGGGGAAGAGAGAGACAGAGAGGAAAGCGCGGCGGAGGGGTGGAGAAGCAAATGGGCGCTTCTCCTGTGTGCCCTGGCCGGGAATCGAACCCGGGTCCTCCGCACGCTAGGCCGACGCTCTACCGCTGAGCCAACCGGCCAGGGCTCTTTCTTTCTTTTTTAGGTGAAAGGAGAGGAGATAGTGAGGCTGACTCTCATATGCACCCCTCCGGGATCCACCTGGCAACCTTGTCTGGGGCTAATGCTCGAGTACCAGGCTATTTTTAGTGCCTTCAGCTGACGTGCTGGGGACCAGCTGAATTATCCTCAGTGCCTGTGGCCCACGCTTAAACCAGTCGAGCCACTGGCTGCAGGAGGGGAAGAGGGAGAGGAAGAGAAGCAGATGGTCACTTCTCCTGTATGCCCTAACTGGGAATTGAACCAGGATGTCCATATGCCAGGCCGATGCTCTCTCCACTGACCAAACTGGCCAGGGCCTATAGAACACTTTCATTACCAAGAAAGTTTCCTTAGTCTCCTTCCCAGACAACTTCCCCACCTCCATTGAATCAAATGTGATTAGCTTATTGTCACAGATTAGTTTTGACTTTTCTAGAATTTCATGTTCTAGAATCATACAGGTTGGGGGTCTGACTTACTATGTATGTATATGATTTATTTATGCTGCTGTGTATTCAAGTAGTTTATTCTCTTATTATAGAGCATGTTCCCCTGAATAGATATACTAGTTTATTTTCAAATTCTTTTTTTGATGAATACCTAAGTTATTTCTGTCTTTTTAAATGAAATAGCTATGAATGTTCTTACATAAAGCTTTTTTGGTGAGTATGTGTTGAATATTTTTCCATGTGCTTGTTGGCTATTCAAATATATATTTTTTATAATGTATCTAAGTTTTTTGCCATTTGAACAAATTGTTTTGCTTGCCTTCTAAAGTTGTAGAACTAAACTGTATTGAGTTCTAGATACCATATGTGTATTCTGAATATTTTCTCACAGTCTGTGTCTTGCCTATTTATTCACAGTATTTTGATAAGTTTCTAATTTTTAAAGGAAGTAGTCCATCTCTCAATTCTTACCCTGTGATTGTGAATGTATTCTTCTAGAAAATTTATAAGTTTAGCTTTTACCTTTATGTATGTCTGTGGTCCATCTCAAATTAATTTGGATGTGTGGTGAAGTAAATTTGGGTTCATTGTATTCCTCTTGTCTTTTTTTTTTTTTTTTCTTTTTTTTTTTCTGAAGCTGGAAACAGGGAGAGACAGTCAGACAGACTCCCGCATGCGCCCGACCGGGATCCACCCGGCACGCCCACCATGGGGCGTCCTCTTGTCTTTTTATTTTTATAATTAACTTCATTTTGCTTGTAATAACAAAGATGGAAATATCCCCGTGCTTTTTTTTTTCAGTTGTTTTGCCACCATTGTTGAAAAGACTTTCCTGTTATGATTGAATTACATGGTGCCTTTGTCAAAAATCAGTTGGCTGTGCAAGTGGCTGTACAGTTGGCTATATACCATTTTTTTCACTCCATAAAATGCACCTGACTATAAGACGCACCTAAGGTTTTAAGGAGGAATATAAGAAAAACAGTATTCTGAACCAAATGGTGTGTTAAAATATTTAATAAAGCATACCACAATAATATTTCAACAATGTAAACTCAACAGCAGTATTAACGATTAGCACTGTTATTAACAAATGAGATGAGACTTTAATGTTTGAATACTCTTCTAATTTTCTGGGAACCCGCAGCAGCTAAAATAAAATGGACGTTTGCTCAATAAGATGCATGTGAATTTTCCCCTCGACTTTGGAAAGAAAAGTGCGTCTTACGGAGTGAAAAATACAGTACATCTATTTCTGAACCTCCTAGAGAAGAGGCTGCTGTTCCATGCAGAGCAGAGGGTGGCAGCAGCTGAGGCTCCGACCTCATGCTTCAGGCCTCTACATGACACAGATGAGGAGCTCAGGATCCTTCCTGTTTTTAGAGGTGCCTGTCCTTGTTCCAAAAGCAGTAGTCAACCCTCCCCATTCACAAGTTCTGCACCCGAGATTCAACCAACCAACCCCAAGTCAAAAATATTTGGGAATAAAGTTACATTGTTGCTAACAGGTACTAGTAGTAAGGTCTGCAGTGGTTGTGTCTGTACTGAACATGTACAGATGTTTTTTTCCTTGTCATTATTCCCTAAACAATCAGTATAACAGTTATTTACATAGCATTTACATTGTATTGGGTATTATAAGTAATCTAGGGATGATTTAAAGTATGTGGAAGGATATGCATAGGTTATATGGAAATACCATGCCATTTTATATAAGGGAGTTGAGCATCCAAGGATTTTGGTATCTTTGGGGTGAGGGGCTATCTTACAATAAAACAAATCCTGTGAGAATACCTAGGGATGATTTTATTACACTGCCTTGACTATTGTAGCATTATGTCTTAAAATCAGGTAGTGTTGGGTCCCCCATATTTTTATTTTTAATATTTTGGCTTTTCTAGATACTTTACATTTAAATTTCAGAATTGATTTAGCAAAAGTTTTTTGATGCTATTATAAAACTTTTTCATTCTGCCCTGGCCGGTTTGCTCAGTGTTAGAGTGTCATCCCAGCTTGTGAATGTCCCGAGTTTGATTCCCAGTCAGGGAGAAATGCCCATCTGCTTCTCTACCCCTCCCCCTCTTGCTTTTCTCTCTCTCTCTCTCTCTCTCTCTCTCTCTCTCTCATTTCTTCCCCTCTTGTAGCCAAGGCTCGATTAGAGTGAGTTGGCCCTGGGTGCTGAGGATGGCTCCATGGCCTCTGCCTCAGGCGTTAAAGACTGGCTCCAGCCTGACCAGGTGGTGGCGCAGTGGATAGAGTGTCGGACTGGGATGTGGAAGGACCCAGGTTCGAGACCCCGAGGTTGCCAGCTTAAGCACGGGCTCATCTGGCTTGAGCAAAAAAAAAAGCTCACCAGCTTGGACCCAAGGTCGCTGGCTCCAGCAAGGGGTTACTCGGTCTGCTGAAGGCCCGTGGTCAAGGCACATATGAGAAAGCAATCAATGAACAACTAAGAAGTTGCAACGTGCAACAACAAAAAAAAAAAACAAAAAAAAAAAACTAATGATTGATGCTTCTCATCTCTCTCTCCGTTCCTGTCTGTCTGTCCCTGTCTATCTCTGCCTATGAAAAAAAAAAAAAAAAAAAAAAAGACTGGCTCCATAGGCCCTGGCCGGTTGGCTCAGTGGTAGAGCATCGGCCTGGCGTGCAGGAGTCCCGGGTTCGATTCCCGGCCAGGGCACACAGGAGAAGCGCCCATCTGCTTCTCCACCCCTCCCCCTCTCCTTCCTCTCTGTCTCTCTCTTCCCCTCCTGCAGCAAGGCTCCATTGGAGCAAAAGTTTGCCCGGGTGCTGAGGATGGCTCTGTGGCCTCTGCCTCAGACACTAGAATGGCTCTAATTGCGGCAGAGCGACGCCCCAGATGGGCAGAGCATCGCCCCCTGGTGGGCGTGCCGGGTGGGTCCCGGTAGGGCGCATGTGGGAGTCTGTCTGACTGCCTCCCCGTTTCCAACTTCAGAAAAATACCAAAAAAAACAACAACAAGAAACCTGGCTCCAGTATCACCCCCTAGTGGGCTTGTGGGGTGGATCTTGGTTGGGGCACATGGGGGAGTCTCTCTGCCTCCCCTCCTCTCACTTAAAAAAAAATCATTCTATTTCTTACTTTCTTACATTGATTTCAGGGAGAGAAAGAGAGAAAAAAATATTGATTTGTTGTCCCACTTATTTACACATTTATTGGTTGATCCTTGTATGTACCCTGATTGGTGATCGAACCTGCAACCTTGGCATGTTGGGAAAATGCTCTGACCAAAGGAGCTACCCAGCTAGAGCTAAATACAGTGGATTTTTTTTACTGTTGACCTTGTCTCCTGTCAATTAATAAAGATAATTTTATTTTATTTTCCAGCTTATATGCCTTTTGTATCTTTTTCTTGCTCATTTGAATGTCAAATAGATGTGGTAAGAGGACTTCTTTGCCTTGTTCCCAGTCTTAGAGGGATAGTATTAACTCTTTCATCATTGAGTATGGTGTTAGTGGAAATTTTTTAATTTCTTTTTCTTTGACTTCCTTTTTTTTAGATAGGAGGGGAGAGAGAGAGAGACAGAAACATTGATCTGTTCCTGTATGTGGCCTAACTGGGAATCAAACCCACAACCTTGGGATGACTCAAACCAGCCAAGCTATCCGGCCAGGACTTTATAGATTTTCTTTAATGAGATTGAGTTCCCTTTTGAGTAAAAGTTCCCTTTCATTCCTACCTTGCTGAGGTTTTCTTTTCTTTCTATATTTTTTTAAAATTATGAATGGGTGTTTTTTTGTCTTGATTTGTTTTGTTTTGAAGTGAGAAGCGGAGAGGCAGAGAGACAGACTCCTGTATGTGCCTGACCAGGATTCACCCAGCAAGCCTACTAGGGGGCGATGCTCTGCCCATCTGGGCTGTTGCTCCATCGCAACCAGAGCCATTCTAGCTCCTGAGGCGAAGACCATGGAGCCATTTTCAGTGCCCCAGCCAACTTTGCTCCAGTGGAGCCTTGGCTGCAGGAGGGGAAGAGAGAGATAGAAAGGAGAGGGAGAAGGGTAGAGAAGCGGATGGGCACTTCTCCTGTGTGCTCTGGTCAGGAATCGAACCCAGGACATCCACACGCCAGGCCAATACTCTACTACTTAGCCAGCCCACTAGGGCCTAATTATGAATAGATGTTTAATTCTGTCAAATGTTTCCCCCCTTTTATTCTGTTAATGTGGTAAATTACATTGACTTTAATAAGAATTTTTGTGTCTGTTCATGAGGAATACGTAATTTTCTTTCTACTTTTTTTGGTTTGTTTCTTACGTTTTGGTGTCAGGGTTATGCAGACCTTATAAAATGAGTTGGGAAGTCTTCTCCATTTTCTAAAAGTGTTTGTTTATGACTTTGGTGTTGTTTCTTCCTTAAGCTTTAATATAATTTACCAGTGAAACTATCTGGGGCAGAAGGTTGTTTTTATGTTTTGTTTTGTTTTGTTTTATTGTGAAATAATTTAAATATTTTAAAATTTATATAGAATGAATTTTAATAACAATTAAAATTTCTTTGACATAGAGTGATTCAGATTTTCTATTTTTTATTGTGCCAGTCTGGTTAATTTGTATCTCTTAAGAAATAAACATTTCTTTTGTTAAACAACACATTGCAATCTGTTAATATCTTTTATTTTAATACTCAGATTATTCCATATTGGGCCAATGAGCGCCCCTCTGACATATCTCCATCATTCCTTGAGTATTTCCAGGTTCATCTTGTGTTTTCTCTGCTCAATCCTGGAATCAGCCATTTCTCCAGGGGGATATGGTTCCTTTTAATGGAGAATGGAATTGAGAAGCCAAGCTTTAAACATTAGCTTTTTTTTTCTTTATAGTGAAGGAGAGACAGGAAGGGAGAGAGACGAGAAGCATCAACTTATAGTTGCGGCAGTTTAGATGTTCATTGATTGCTTTTCATACGTCCTTTGATAGGAGTGGGAGTGGGGGGTCCAGCCAAGCCAGTGACCCCTTGCTCAAGCCAGCAACCTTGAGATCATGTCAGTGATTCCATGCTCAAGCTGGTGAACCTGCGCTCAAACCGGTGACCTCGGGTTTCAAACCTGGAACCTCAGTGTCCCAGGTTGACCCTCTATCCACTGTGCCGCCACCAGTCAGGCCAAACATTAATTTTTATTGTACACCTATATTTATATTTTTTGAAAACCATGAGTTCATATGAATATATCTAGTTCTAATCCAACACCACAGTTTTTCAAGATTTCTCCCTTTTCATATTTGTAATTTTTTCTAATAGTAAGAAACCATGTTTGAGATTTTTTTCCCTTCGGCACTTTAAAAGAATTGCTCCTGCCTGACCAGTTGGTGGCACAGTGGGTAGAGTGTTGGCCTTGGGATGCTGAGGACCCAGGTTCAAAACCCCGAGGTTGCCAGCGTGAGTGTGGGCTTATGTGGCTTGAGCAGCGCAGGGTCACTGGCTAGAGTGTGGGATCATAGACATGACCCCATGGTTGCTGGCTTGAGCAAGGGGTCATTGGCTCAGCTGGAGTCCTTCCCCGCCCCATCAGGACACATAGGAGAAAGCTATTAACGAACAACTAAGATGCCATAACTACGAGTTGATGCTTCTTATCTCTTCCTCCCAGTCTGTCCCTCCACCTCTTTTTCTCTGCCCCCCCCTTTCGCTTAAAAAAATGTTGCTTCAGCCTGACCAGGTTGTGGCGCAGTGGATAGAGCGTCGGACTGGGATGCGGAAGAACCCAGGTTCGAGACCCCGAGGTCGCCAGCTTGAGCGCGGGCTCATCTGGCTTGAGCAAAGAGCTCACCAGCTTGGACCCAAGGTCGCTGGCTCCAGCAGGGGGTTACTTGGTCTGCTGAAGGCCCGCGGTCAAGGCACATATGAGAAAGCAATCAATGAACAACTAAGAAGTCGCAACACGCAACAAGAAACTGATGATTGATGCTTCTCATCTCTCTCCGTTCCTGTCTGTCTGTCCCTGTCTATCTCTGCCTCTGTTAAAAAAAAAAAAAAAAAAAAAAAAAAAAATGTTGCTTCTTTTTCTTCTAGCTGTCCCTATTTATGGTGAAAAGTCTGCCACTATTTATATTGCTTCCATGTATGCAGAACCCTTGTTTTCTGGCTGCTTCCAGGTTTTGTCTTTGTGGTTTTCAGCAATTTTTACTGTGATGGGCCTAAGTTTTGGCTTCTTTATATTTAATCTCCCTGGGGTTTGCTAATCTTATATCAGTAAGCCAATGGTTTTCCTCAAATTGGAGAAACATTTGGTCACTATTTTCATAATTTTTTTGGGCCCCATTCTTGCCTTTTTTCTGCGTCTCCAAGTAAATATATGTTAGGTTATTGAAATTATCCCACAGATGACTGAGATCCTGCTAATTGTTTTTCTTTCTCTCTCTCTGTTAGTTTAGCTCATTTCAATTGATAGATCTTGAATTTCATAGACCTTTTCTTCTGCCATCTCCAGTCTATGTTTAAGCCCTTTTAGTAAATTTTTAACTTCAGATAATGTACTTATTTTTAATTCTAGAATTTCTTTTTGGTTCATTTTACATTTTCTTTTTTTGTGTGTGTGAAAATTTTCATCTCAGAATTTCCATTTCGATCATACAGTTTTTTGTTTGTTTGTTTGTTTTTTGTATTTTTCTGAAGCTGGAAACAGGGAGAGACAGTCAGACAGACTCCCGCATGCGCCCGACCGGGATCCACCCGGCACGCCCACCAGGGGGCGACGTTCTGCCCCTCCGGGGCATCGCTCTTTTGCGACCAGGGCCACTCTAGCGCCTGGGGCAGAGGCCAAGGAGCCATCCCCAGCGCCCGGGCCATCTTTGCTCCAGTGGAGCTTCGGCTGTGGGAGGGGAAGAGAGACAAAGTGGAAGGAGAGGGGGAGGGGTGGAGAAGCAGATGGGCGCTTCTCCTGTGTGCCCTGGCCGGGAATTGAACCCTGGACTTCTGCACACCAGGCCGACGCTCTACCGCTGAGCCAACCAGCCAGGGCCTCGATCATATAGTTTTTAATTTAATTTAATTTTTTTAGTGAGAAGAGGGGAGGCAGAGACAAACTCCCACTTGTACCCTAACCAGGATCCACCCGGCAAGTCCACTAGGGGGCGATGCTCTGCCCATCTGGGGCCCTTGTTCTATTGCAACCGGAGCCATTTATTTTAGCGCCTGAGGTGGAAGCCATGGAACCATCCTCAGCGCCCAGGCCAACTGGCTGCGGGAGGAGAGGAGGGGAGAGAGAGAGAGAGAAAGAGAGAGAAAGAGAGAAGCAAGAGGGGGAAGGGTGGAGAAGCAGATGGGTGCTTCTCCTGTGTGCCCTGGCCAGGAATCGAACTTGGTACATGCACACACTGGGCCAGTGCTCTACCATTGAGCCAACCAGTTAGGGCCTGATCATATTTTTCATTTAAGTTGTTGAACATATTTAGTATAGTTTCTTTCTTTTTTTTTTTTTTTTTTCTTTTTTTTTTTTTTTTTTTTTTTTTGTATTTTTCTGAAGCTGGAAACAGGGAGAGACAGACAGACTCCCGCATGCGCCCGACCGGGATCCACCCGGCACGCCCACCAGGGGGCAATGCTCTGCCCATCCGGGGCGTCGCTATGTTGCGACCAGAGCCACTCCAGCGCCTGAGGCAGAGGCCACAGAGCCATCACCAGTGCCTGGGCCATCTTTGCTCCAATGGAGCCTCAGCTGCAGGAGGAGAAGAGAGAGACAGAGAGGAAGGAGAGGGGGAGGGGTGGAGAAGCAGATGGGCGCTTGCTTCTCCTGTGTGCCCTGGCCGGGAATCGAACCCAGGACTTCTGCACGCCAGGCTGACGCTCTACCGCTTAGCCAACCGGCCAGGGCCATAGTATAGTTTCTGTAGTGCCTTTAACTCAATCATCTCCTGGTCATTTCTGTTTGTTCCTTTTTCTCTTGACTATGGGTCTTATTTATCTGCTTTTTCTCGTATATATCAGTTTTTTTATTATATAATGGGCATTTTAAATGATACATAACAGAGATTATGGATTCTTTTATTTCTCACTGATTTACTTTCTGGCTGGTAATTGTGACTTTAAATAGAGTCTGGTTTTGCATCCATTAGGGCAGGTGTGTTTTGATTTTGCCCTTAGTCCTAAAGCAGATCTCTTAGTCCTAAGATTTATTCTTTAGTCTCAATGCAGGGTCTTTCTGAAATTTCTGTGAAAAGTTTGACGTGCTTATTAAACCCCTTTAACTTAGCAGGAATCAAGTTATAAACTGTGTCTCCCCTCATGGGGAATTCTGCTTAGATATTTTAGTCTTCCAGCTGTTACTTTCCTTTGGAGTCCTTGGAGGCTCCCACTCATGTTTGTAGCTTGGGGTTAGCCATGGATTTGAGGGAAATTTATATGTATGTTTGCTGTTTCTTCCCTCCCCCATAGCTCTTTCTATTTTCTGTGATTTCTCAGTTCCCAGCCACTATGGTAGCCCTGAACTCCATCCTCTGACATCTCAAGCCAATAGACTGTGGCTTTCTAATTGAATTTTAGCCACCCTGCACCAGTGAACTGGTGAGTAGCACCCTTAGGGAATAAGCGCAAAGACATGGATCTCACCCAGAGTGGTTATCCTCTTTTGGGTTAGTCTACTCCTCCCCCCAGTTTCTGCCTACTTTAGGTCAATTTCCTGCCTTTAAGTAGTTATTTTAAAATATTTTTTATGGCTTATAAGTATTATCTCAAGAGGATTAATTTAAATACAAACATTTTTACCATTGTTGGAACCAGAATTCTTTGGCTTAAAGTTTTATTTTATTCAGTATATACCAGTTACTATATAAATTTCTTTTTAAAACACAGTAAATTTACTTTATAAAAATTGTGTGTTGTCTGTCTTTGAATAGTAAATATTTGTGATATTAGTAGTTGCAAAAGAAGTACTGAATCCTGAAGCACAGAATATAAATTTACCAGCAGTCTTGTACACTAATGTCAAATGATCCAATTTATTCTTTTGAAATACGTGTTTGAAATCATTTCAATTTAAATGATTTAAGAATAAAACAGTTGAGTGGATACATTTTTTAATTAAGTAAAAGCAGGGGAGGCATAGAGACAGACCCCCACACGTGCCCAATGGTGATCTACCTGGCAAGTCCCCTCCCTATGAGGCATTGCTCTGCCCATGGGGGGAGGTTTGCTCTGTTGCTGGGCAGCCAAGCTATTTTTTAGTGTCTGAGGCCCAGAGGCCAGGGAGCCATCCTTAGTGCCAGGGGCCATCTCTCTGGAATCAATCAAACCATGGCTGTGGGAGGAGAGAGAGAGAGAAAGACAGAGAGCAAAGGGAGAGGGGTCGAGAAGCAGATGGTCACTTCTCCTGTAAGCCCTGAATGCAATCGAACCCAGGGCATCCACACACTGGGCAGTGCTCTACCACTGAGCTAACCGGCCAGGGTCAAGTGGATACATTTTTAAAAGTTAAACTTGTTTAAATGGAAAACTAATTTTTATAATATATTTTCTGTTTTAGAAATTTTTTTAATGTCTACCTATTCTCATTCCAAAGAATAATTGACCAGAAATGAACTATTTAAAACATCTATGCAACCATGCTCATATAAATAAATAAATATACAAGTAAATAGGCAAAGAAGTTATAGCTCTTCCTTACAGAAAAATTTCAGTTAATAAATACAGAAGGAAAGGGAGAAATTTAAAAATTACTAATAGCCTGACCAGGCGGTAGCGCAGTGGATAGAGCGTCAGACTGGGATGCAGAGGACCCGGGTTCAAGACCCTGAGGTCGCCAGCCTGAGTGTGGGCTCATCTGGTTTGAGGGAGAGCCCACCAGCTTGAACACAAGGTTGCGGGCTCTAGCAAGGGGTTACTCGGTCTGCTGGAGGCCCGCGGTCAAGGCACATATGGGAAGGCAATCAATGAACAACTAAGGTGTTGCAACGCACAATGAAAAACTAATAATTGATGCTTCTCGTCTCTCTCCGTTCCAGTCTGTCTGTCCCTGTCTATCCCTCTCTCTGACTCACTCTCTGTCTCTGTAAAAAATAAATAAAAATTAAAAATTACTAATAGAACAACACCACAGTAAAAATTACCATAGGCAAGATCAGGGGTCCCCAAACTCTTTACACAGGGGGCCTCAGACCGTTAGAGGGCCGGACTATAAAAAAAAACACTATAGCCTGACCTGTGGTGGCGCAGTGGATAAAGCGTCAACCTGGAAACACTGAGGTTGCCGGTTCAAAACCCTGGCTTGCCTGGTCAAGGCACATACGGGAGTTGATGCTTCCTGCTCCTCCCCCTTCTCTCTCTCTCTCTCTCTCTCTCTCTCTCTCTCTCTCTCTCTCTCTCCCCCCCCTCCTCTCTAAAAAAAAAAAAAAAAAAAAAAAAAAACCACTATGAACAAATCCCTCTGCACACTGCACATATCTTATTTTAAAGTAAAAAAACAAAACGGGAACAAATACAATATTTAAAATAAAGAACAAGTAAATTTAAATCAACAAACTGACCAGTATTTCAATGGGAACTGTGGGCCTGCTTTTAGCTAATGAGATGGTCAGTGTGCTCCCCTCACTGACCACCAATGAAAGAGGTGTCCCTTCCGGAAGTGCGGGGAGGGGGGCAGATAAATGGCCTCGGGGGCCGCATGCAGCCCGCAGGCCATAGTTTGGGGATCCCTGGGCAAGATCCAGCAATGGATGCTAAAATTAGCAGGCAAAGTTGAAGCAAAAAAAGAATATTTGCATAATTTCAAAGTATTTTCCTCAATGTTTAATAATTCCTAAAGGAAACAATAATAAGCTTACAATTGAGAATCTTGGCAGACATGATCTTAGGCAAGTGATCACAGTAAACATCACCCAAAATATTCATCAGCATACCTCCTGACTTGATACATTGAGATGGACACATCACCACTGTGGTATCCTTCCTAATAACCTCAATCTGATCATGAAAAACATTAGACAAACCCAATTTGAGGTATATTCCATAGATTGATTAATTAGTATTTTTCAGATGTGACAGTCATGAAAGATGAGAAATTGTAACAGATTGGAGGAGACTAAGGAGACATGACAACTGAATCCAATGTGGGGGGTATTGGATCAGATCCTCCCATCCAAGTATTAACCAGCCTTCTGAGATCAGACAAGATCAAGAGCATTCAAGGTGGTATGGCCATAGTCTTGGATTAGATCCTAATCTGAAAAAGGGTATTACCAGGAAAAGTGGTGAAACTCAAGTTTTTTATATTGTACCATGTCGATTCCTTAGTTTTGGTAAATGTTCTGTACGTACTTACATTAGGGGAAGCTGGGGGAAAGGTATACAGGAACTTGTACCTATTTTTGCAACTGCTCTGTATATCTAGAAATTTTTTAAAGAAATAGATTCTTTCCTATTGTTAGTTTTAAGAAATCACCTGTGTCTTCAGATTTTTTTGTTTGTTTGTTTGTTTGTTGGCAGAGACAAAGAGAGAGAGGGACAGACAGGAAGGGAGAGAGATGAGAAACATCAATTCTTTGCTGCAGCTCCTTAGTTGTTCATTGATTGATTTCTCATATGTGCCTTGATGGGGGGGGGACTACAGCAGACCGAGTGACCCCTTGCTCAAGCCAGCAACCTTGGGCTCAAGCTGGTGAGCCTTGCTCAAACCAGCTGAGCCTGCAATCAAGGTGGCGACCTCAGGGTCTCGAACCTGGGTCCTCCACATCCCAGTCCGATGCTCTATACACTGCACCACTGTCTGGTCAGGCTCTTCAGATTTTTCTCTTTAATTTCATTCAGCACACATTTATACCAATAGTTCTCAAAGAGTATTCCTGGACTAGCAGCATTAATATCAACTGAAGACTTGTTAAAAGAAAAATCTGAGAAGCTCTGGGTATAGGGCCTAGCAATGTGTTTTAACAAACCCTTCAGGAGATTCTGATGCGTACTGAAGTTTAAGAAATGATTTGTACCATCAATAAAAACTTAAGACTAGCACTCACCAGGTAGCTCAGTTGGATAAATCATCATCCCAATACACCAAGGTGCAGATTCGATCCCTGATGAGGGCACATACAAGAATCAACCAATGAGCCTAATCAGTGGTGGTGCAGTGGATAGAGCATTGACCTGGGATGCTGAGGACCTAGATCCAAAACTCTGAGGTCACTGGTTTGAGTATGGGCTGATCTGGCTTGCGTGCAGGCTCACCAGCCTGAGCACAGGGTTGCCAACTTGAGTGGGGATCATAGACATGGTCACTGGTTTGAGCCCAAGTTCGCTGGCTTGATCAAGGGGTCACTGGCTCAGCTGGAGCCTTCTGGAGGCACACATGAGAAGCAATTAGTAAACAACTAAAGTAACGCCACTATGAGTTGATGCTTCTCATCTCTCTCCCTTCCTGTTTGTCTCTCTCTGCCTTTCTCTTTTATTTATTTTTTTTAATTTTATTTATTCATTATAGAAAGGGGAGAGAGAGAGAGAGAGAAGGGGGGAGGAGCAGGAAGCATCAACTCCCGTACGTGCCCTGACCAGGCAAGCCCAGGGTTTCGAACCGGCAACCTCAGTGTTTCCAGGTTGACGCTTTATCCACTGCGCCACCACAGGTCAGGCTTTTTTTTTTTTTTTTTTAAATTATTATTATTATTATTTTTTTACAGAGACAGAGAGAGAGTCAGAGTGAGGGACAGACAGGGACAGACAGACAGGAATGGAGAAATGAGAAGCATCAATCATTAGTTCTTCGTTGCACATTGTGACAACTTAGTTGTTCATTGATTGCTTTCTCATATGTGCCTTGACCATGGGCCTTCAGCAGACCAAGTAACCCCTTGCTTGAGCCAGCGACCTTGAGCCCAAGCTGGTGAATTTTTTTTGCTCAAACCAGATGAGCCCATGCTCAAGCTGGTGACTCGGGGTCTCGAACCTTGGTCTTCCGCATCCCAGTCCAACGCTCTATCCACTGCGCCACCACCTGGTCAGGCTCTGCCTTTCTCTTTTAAAAAAAATCATTTAATAAATGCATAAGTGGAACAACAAAATTGATGTTTCTCTCTCTTCCTCCTTCCATCCTGTCTCTAAACTCAATAAATTAAAAAAGAAAAAACTTATGACTAAACGGAAACATCTTTATTAAAATTTTGGCCAATTGTTAATAATGTTTGCTTACCATAAAGTATAACCATTTTTCTTTTTAATTGTGGTAAAATAATGTAGCATGACATTTACCGTATTAGTCATTTTAAAATGTATAGTTCAGTGGTATTAAATATATTCACATTGTTGTGTAACTGTCACCACTATCCATCCTCATAATTCTTTTCTACCCTATAAAACTGAAACTCTGTACCTGTTAAACAATAACTACCACTCGCCTCTTCTCCCAGTCCCTGGCAACCACTGTTCTACTTTGTCTCTATGATTTGACTATCTTGTATAAATGGAACCATACAGTCTTTATCCTTTTGTGATGGGTTTATTTCACTTAACATAATGTCCTCAAGGCTCATCCATGTTATAGTATATGTAATAATTTCCCTTTTTAAGGCTGGATACTCTTCTGTTGTGTATATCTACCACATTTTGCTTATCCCTTAACCCATCAATGGACACTTGGATTGCTTCCACATTTTAGCTATTATGGATAATGCTGCTGTGAACACAATATACAAATATACCCTCAGGACTGTTTTCAGTTCTTTGGGGTATATACCCAGAAGTGGAATTGTTGAGTCATATGGTAATTGTAATTTTTAATTGTTTCATTTTTCACAATAGCTATACCATTTTACATTCCCACTAACAGTGCACAAAGGTCCCAATTTCTCCACATCCTTGCCAACACTTGTTTTCTGTTTTTGTTTTTTTTACTAATACTCATCCTAATGGGGTGAAATGGCACCTTATTATAGGTTTGATTTGCATTGCCCTAATCATTAGTGTTTGTTGTTGAACATCTTTTTGTGTACTTGCCATCTATTCAAGTCCTTTGACCATTTTAAAATAACTAACACCCTCAGCTTCCATACATACAGTGAGCCGCAGCTACTCACATACTTGTTCATGAGCACATCAGTGGTTCTTATGGGCTTTTACTTTTCTTTGTTTTCTCCTGTCTGCCTTTCCCTTAGTGTTTATACATTTGGAAATTACAAATAGCATCTATTTAGGTGTTGATTTTGAGAAATAAAGCAGAATTTGAAAATTATAGATGACAGTGTTTTCATATTTAAACCTGTTTTTTTTTAAAAAAAAATTCTCTTTACAGACTTATAACAGCTGTGCCAGACTCTGCTTAAACCAAGAAACAGTATGTCTAGCAAGCACTGCTATGAAGACTGAAAATTGTGTGGCCAAAGTAAGTAATGCTAATATATATTATACCGTATCATAACAATACCTTACCTATAGACATCTTCACTCACTGTTTCTATTAAAGACTATTGCAGTATTTTATATTTTAAAAAAGGATGTATCAGGCATATTTAATCTAAATTAGAATACAAATTGGAATCTTCATATTTTCAGTTACAACAGAATTTTTCAATTATGTATTCTGGTCACACTTTTGTCTAAATCACTTTTGTTGTTTGAGACTAGTTATGGATTATCACAAATAACTAAGATTTGTACAAGGAAATATACAATTATTTTTATAAGTTTGTTCATGACTATTAGATGTAATTAAGTACCATTTACACCATTGCAAGAATTGTGAAATATGCTACAGAAAATCCAATTATTATATCACTATTGCTATTTAGTACATGGGTTAATAGTAGTAATATTCCTTTCAGTGATCTTGATCTGAGTGGACACGTATATTTAAATCGTGCATATAAATTACCCTCTTTCTTATGTATAAATGTGTGCCATATCTGTAGTCTAAATACAAAAAATAATCTTTCATATTAGAGATCTTACAATTAAATAATCTTATCAACTATGACTCACATTTTTTAATTACTCTAAAAGCTCTAATTACTGAGGCGCTTTAACCTAAATTTAGATAGCAGCCATTTTGATTCTTCCAAGAATAAGTAATATTCCAGTTTGGGCTCTGTTTTTAGACTTTTACTTCACATATCTGTAAAATTATTGCCTTCTATAACTGTTTTGTCACTATTACAACATTCTCAACTTTAACTCCTTTAAGTTTAATCTATTGTATTACACACTTAGGCTCTCAATTACTTATTGTTATTATTAGAACTGGTAGTCTCCATCCTTTGCTACAAAAATCAAAGAAGAGCAATATATATATTTTTTAATTTCTTAAAACATGCAGTGGTCTCTAGGCCTACTTTATCAACTGAAAATATGGCATAGGAAAATATAGTCAATGGAAATGATCCGTATAAGGAATGTCAGAATTTATTTAAAATTATGGTTTAAAGTTAAGTCATGTGTCTCTTAAATTAGAATGTCTTAATGATTTGCTGTAAAATATTGTATATATTATGAATTATATATATATATTTTTTATTTTTCAGTCATTAGGTTACAACTAGCAAATGTTGATTGACTCTATTTTGTATCCTTTAAAAATAATGTCTCCTTTCTGACCATACTGCTCTGTTACATCACAAGTGGGTGACTTCTGGCTAAAGAAGCTAAAATCTTAACATGAGTACCGATCCCAGGACAGGGTGATGATGTTAATGAGTTTCATTGAGAGCAGGCCAAGTGAGCATCTGTTCCTTTTGTTTTCTCCATACTTTGTAAGCCAGGATCTCTGAGCTGTGTAGTTATGTTGGTGGGTGTCTGTGTGATGGGGTGGTTTGTTTTTGGGTTTTTGTTTTTTCTTTCTCTCTCACCCTCTGTTTCATTGGTGCATAGTTAGAAATCTGGTATCTGGCACAGTGGCACAATTTCTTCTATACTCTTGGGTGAGATATTAAGTTTGCTCATTGTTGCTCATCAGTCTGTTTCCTCTGCTCCCAGATTGTGACCCTCTCATCCTATTATTGCTTATTTCAACATTATTCTGACATCTATGTCCTTTCATTGTTTCCTTAAATACCCTAATTTAATAATGATTTCTATCATTTTTTTATTGAAATTGGTTCCATTTATTGGCCTATGTCCTGTCTTTTGGTTCATTTCTTCAGACTTGAGCCAAATAAACAGTTGATCAATGCCAAATAAAGACATGTAGCTGAATTATTTTTTCTTATTAACAGCCTTCAGTGAGGTACCAATAACATGGGAATAGGGGAAGAATTTTCCTGCTTTCATTTACATGTGTTATAGTGTCTTATGATTCTGTGCTGTTTCTGTTGGCCTTGTTCATTGCTTGACCTTTGGAAGGTAATGACTTGCTACTATTTTTGTAGGTCTGCAAGCTTGTCCCTATTTCCTGCTCTTCACTTTTAGCCCTTAACTGAATAGTTTCGTCTGCTGCACTTGATATGGCTGCAGTGGTTTTTAACTTGGTACAGTGTCTGTTATTGATTCGGATTGTTCTCCAAAGTGGCCTTGAATGTCCAGCCATCTCCATGTGAGAGCAACTATAATATAGTGATAGCAACCATTTTTGGCTCTAATTCAAAGCAGTAATTCTAATACGAGTGACTTTGGTTGGGGTAGAGATAGTAATTAAAGTCTATAACCTTACTATCTAATACTGTTTACATGCATTTTAGAGAAAACTTTAATACCAGTTATCCCCTTAAAAACAGCAATGGTGTTATGTTCAGACCACTAATAGTACATTGTATATAACTCTTCATTGCCAGAAATATCTTACAATAAATGTTTTACAATAGGCTTAAGAAAAGGGACCCATTTGTCCTCTTTAGAATACGAGAAAACAAAGTTGTAAGACAAACTACAGTATAGCCACCCTAGGTTAATAATCTTCTGAATCTCTAACTTAAAGAATGAGGCTTAAAAAAAGATTTAAAAATAAAAATGGAGGAAGGGTCATTTTATCAGTATAACTTAATCCTAGTAATATTTGGAGGTACTGAAATGTCTTATTTTCTTCCAAAGCCTTCCTTCTTACTAATTATAGGCCTGTATTTCATGAGATTTGTGTTTGGAACTTGATGAGCTTTGTTTTTATTGTAGCTTTAAATGGACAGTCATTATTGACTGCCAACTTAGTCTTTAAAATCAATAATTAGGTTGTACCTAATTGTCAGCCTTCATGATGTTTTGTAGTTGATAAAGACAACTAACTGGAAAAATGAAGAGCATTAATTCTTTGTTATCTTTTAATAGACTTCATTTAAATAGTACTGAAAAGTTTGGTTTCAGGCTTTTCCCTGATTTACCCTAACACACACGTGCGCGCACGCACGCGCACACACACACACACACACACACACGAGTTAAAATTGAGTTGTTTGAACATATACCTAGATTCCTGTCCAAGTAGGAATAAGTACTCTATGTTTGGAAAATAAACCACTTCAGCAGTCCTTTGTAGATGTTCTTGTTGTTGTTTGTTGTTGTTATTGTTTTTTACTTGAGACTAATAATCTGTTTGGAACTGACTGAGACAGAAAAATGTGATGTTCCTTTCTACTTACTCCAGATTTTGATAGAAGACTTGTTTTATTTATTTCCAAAATTATATCCGCAGGAAACAAGCTGTTTAAATTCAGATTATGCTGAAGCAAAATGTCCTGGTATGGGAAGCAACGTGCTGTTTTATGAGCACAGAGTCCCTTTTCTCATAACTGATTGATAGTAAATATTTTCCTGAAGAATTATTGCCAACCATGAACAGTGCAACTGTTTCACTTTTTTTCCGTGCTACTTGCTGTACCAGCCATTGTCGGTAATTAAGATCTACAATTCACAATGCAGACGTTTGCACTTCCTCTGGGTCTGCGCTTTTTATAAGGCATTTCAGCTGTTCAGAGTTTCTTTTGAGTTTTAAACTACACGTTAACAGGCTTCTTTAATATACTGTTCTACAAGTAGCATGTCAGATGGTCCATTCGTCACACAGGCTCCTCTGTTGGGTCTAACAATTAGCTTTGTGGAGAATATATTTAGATTAACCATATTACTGAGGATGATGTGGTTGAAAAAACTCTATACATTAGGCTTATTGCTAAGGCAGGAATAAAGTTCAGAAGTAATATTTTTCCTTTCATCTTTAAATGTTCATATAAATTTAATGAGTTTTAATGGGGTGGGGGTTATAGAGAGGTTCTAAGAAATACTAGTAGAGTGACTTTTCCAAGTTTACTTTGAAGTAATAATAGAATCAAGGACCGTTGTGACAGACAAGAGTTTGTGTGTTTGTCATTTAAGGATATAAGAATACATAACCTTCTAGACGTGCATGATATTTAGGAATATAGACAAAGAGTACCAAACTGGACCGGCAGATTTACTGCACATTTGTTGTGTAATCAGCTTTAGGAATCCTACTTAGCATATGCCATTGGAGAGGAAAGTATGCATAGGAATCCTGGTCTGTATTAAAATTGGTAAAATTCATTTTCAACCATTTCAAGAAAATCAATTTAAAAAATAAAAAGTGACGATTTTCACAAATTATGCCTGAGAGTCAGAGTAACTACTTGCAGTTTCCTTACTACCTGCATTCATTGTTAAGCACACAAGAGAAACAAGAAACTGAAACCTTAACAAAACAGGTTTAAAACTTTGCGCCGAGTGGAGATCAGACTGGCTGTTTTTAAGCCTGACGTCAGATGCATTGATTCTGCACGTTGGCCTCCATCTTCCAGCAGAGCAGATCTGCAGAGAAAGGCAGGACATCGGTTTCAGTGCTGATTTCCTGATGGGCCCTTGAATAGAAGACAGAATTTAAACAAAGCCTTTCCACAGCACTTTTATTTGCCAAAACCTAAAACTTTCTGTAGTTCTTTTGAGCTACAACCACAGTATTTCTGGAAACTTTTTTTCCTTGTGAACTCTTTATGAACCTTTTTTTAATAGCAGCGGTGGTTCAACTGTTGGGAACCACTGATACATCTGACTGAGATACTTCAAGATGCTAGGCTAGACCTTCTTCACATTTCTTTCTAGCCAGGAAGCTTATAAGATTGAGTTTGTCTTTGTGGATTGATCTAGATTAGCATGAGATGACCCAGTCAGTGTCTTCATCCATGAAAAAGGAAAGGTTGGGAGAGAGGGGTGAAGGAAGAAAGTTCTTCATCAAGAACTGACTGCAGTATTGCCTGCTGATGCATGTCAGATCACCCGCACGGAGAGATCACATGGCTCCTCCAAAAGTCAAACGATCAATTCGCCTCGTTTTGGCTCTGTACTTAATGCACAAACAGTGCGATCTGCGGGGCTGTAATTGCATTGTTAGGGCCAAGGAACAAGCCTGTGCCTTTTCAGCAGACAGCTGGCAGGGAGAGAGGCATGTTGTTAGGAAAGAGAGAGGCAAGGCAAATAAAATTACTGCTAACGCTCAGAGATCGGCAGGAGTCCTACTTGCCTAATCTTACCGGTGGGAGCAAGCGGCTGTTGTAATCCAATTATAGCAGCATAAGCAATTTGTTAGACACTCCGCATAATGTAACAATTTCCCAATAAACTCTGACTTGTAATAACGTCGGCAAGAGTCCGCATAAATCTGCCCGAATGGTGGGGGCTGAAGCGTTCGGCTGGGGGCTTGTAATTGGCACCATCAGCACGTTTTGCAGAGTGCAGTATGGTGCAGTCTTTTAGTGCAGGAATTTTAAGGAGAAAAGCATGCCACACGTTCTTAGAAAAAAGAAAAGTGACTGTTAAAAGGGGAGCAGCAAGAAGGGCATACTCTTGCCTGCACGTTACCTACCAATCTTAGTGTAGAAAGAAAACAGGAGGAAGCCATGTTTCCTTCTAATACTAAAGGGGGGAGAGGTACCTGGTGGATTAAATTCCTATATTTAAAAGGCATCAGTTTCTATTATTTATACCCTCCTCCAGCCCCCCAAAATGCTGTTCAGGCAGCATTTAGCTAACATTTTTATCTGTTCATAGCCAAGCAAGCCTAGAAATACGAAGTTTAAATCTATTTTCTTCTAGAGTTTAGCATTTTCTTTATAACCAGAAAATATAGTTTCTTTGTGCCAAAAACAGTTCTTTCTTTTAAAGATATTATCTCATTGAATATTAAACCTTTCTGGAGAGTTCTGTCTTCTGCTTTAAGAAACTGTCTCTTACTGAAGGGTTTTAAAACCCAACTTGTTGTTTGCTTAGCTGGCTTTACTACACTGCTTATTTTCCAATTCTGAAATATATTGTGAATATATACGTTACTAGGATTAGTAATCTTTCTTGTTGAACACTTACATTGTATGAGAATACATTTTTTTTTTTTTACTTTAAAACTACCTGTAAGGTTATTACAGAAATAATTTTGACTCCTAAGTCATAAAATTTTTGTTTTGGAAAAATATTTGTTGTTTTGTGGAGAAAATAAAACCTCCATTATTTATTGATTGATTAGAATTTCCAGTCACAGAATAGAGTTTGTTATTTATACGAGGTATAGGATGTGGAGAATACTCATAGATTTTAGTTAATAAACAGGTTTTCATCCAACCGAGTGTGCATTAAATGTTATCTATCTACTTTCTTATGCCAACCCGACTCTTCGTTGTTGTTAATTTATATCAAAGCCAAGCATTTGAAATAAGAACAGAATTCTTCAGAATATCATATTGCTGTGGGTATTATTACAATAAATATTTACTTTCCGTATAAACATTTTCTTCTGAAGCAAATGCTGCCTCGTTTGACTGGAGCTATATCAATAAACTGTGGTACCTCTAATAAAGCCACTCAGTGTCTGAGTTTAACTAATGGCTGATTTTCATGGCTTTGACAGTGAGCTGTGTGCGTTATTTTCTCCTGATATTGTAAAAATAATGAGAGCAAATTAGAACAATCAGTTTACACAGATAGCTCCTGATTGGAGGCGATGGGCAATATGGCAGCAGGTAATCCATCTTCGGGCTCCTGTCACATTAACTTCAGCAGTGTGAAAAGATCAGGTGGGGGTAAGCAGGGATCCTGCCCAATCGGAACACTGAAATTAATGAGAAGAGCATTGTTCTGTGATCAACCTTTCAATTAGCGAGACTGGAAATGGAGGGAGTGATGAAAACAGCAGCACAGCCGCACAATGCCAGGCACAGGGGAAAAGTCTGTGGGTTTTTAACTTCACATTTTTCTTGCAGTATATAGACATTATGTTTCCACATTAGAGCTGGTTCACAGACTTTAAGAAATACTGCCTGCTTCCCAAAGTAGTGTCACAAATATGGTTGATGTGTTAATAATCTATAAACTATAATTCTGTCCTGGGGCATTTAGGATTTTGATCTCCAGAACACTTTCTTTGGTATTGCAAACTGGATTTTAACTTCTGAATTTTTTAAAATCAGATGATCAGAGAAATTAAATTTTAAAAAGTTCTGCCTTGTCGACCTACCACCATCCCACCCTTCCAATTTAGTTGCAAATAGCATGAGATTTTTCTGGTTTGGAGCAATTCTGTCACCTTTTGGGTTGCATAAAAGAGGAGCAAAATCCAGGCAAGTAAGCGATGACATATTTAAAGTGTGTTTGTTTCCTGGTTCTGTTCATTAGGAAATTTATTGTTGTTTTTAGTTGTTTTATTTTAATGCCATTAGTTTTTCAGTATTGGGGGCTGTGTTATTTCAGTATATTTAATTGAGAATTGAATCTCAATGACTGATGTTTATAGGAGGAAGAGGGGAGAAATCTATGCAGTAACTGTGACTAAAGGCTGATTCATCCACTTAACACTCAATTATACCAAAATTGTAACCTTGTTAATTAACCCTGTAATATGAGAAAATATGATATAAGGCTACGGAAGATATGAATGAGCCAAATTTTCACTACCAAATCAGTTTTCTGGACTTTCTTTAGCAGGCTGTAAATTAGGGAAAGTTGTGAGGCCTAATAATATATATATTATAGACTATGTAAATGAATCCAGATATCTTCCATAGATATATAAATAAACTTGTTTTCTTGATATTGACAGTTAATTGACTTAAGCATTTATTTAAAGTATTAATACATAACAATTAGTTATCAGTATCCATCTGAGTATAGGATTAGCAAGAAAGAGCCTAAAGAATAGTACAAAATATTCAGGTTAACTGTAAGATCATCTTTTCTCATCATGGTTAATAAGACTGTATATATACACACACATATATATATATATTGCTAACAGTGATTGTTGTAGCCCTAAGATACTATATTTACAAAATGCAAGTCCCTGGTATTATACCTCTGTGCAAAACTTATAAAACAGAGGCACTTTACTTCCCCCTGGTACCTATCTCTCTACGATTCTTCTCCATAAAATCTTTAGCAGACTTTTTGAATTCTGTCAGAAACCTGGTTTTTGTTTTTGTTTTTTGAGCGATAATGAGCTTTTACTGAAAATACATATTTACTGTATTTTTCGCTCCATAAGATGCATGGGCATTTCCCCCTCCACTTTTAGGGGGGGGAGTGCATCTCATGGAGTGAAAAATACGGAGTATTTAGACTAATATGTATCAGTATTTCACAATTAGTGACTTAATACTAAGTAGTCTCTAGGACTTACCCCGTCTACTCTTTAAGAGAATGGTGCTGCTATGCATATTAATACACTGCTCACAAAAATTAGGGGTTCAAGGAACGTGCAGATAGTCCAGTACTGTGTGCGTTTCACCAATGAAATAAAAGTTGGTTTTGCATCTCATTTGCATAATTGAACAACTTTCTTTGATTTGTTGTTTGCTTTTCTGATGTTCATGTTAAATTTAAAAATATCAAATGCTTTTTTTTACTGCTTCATACTCATTCTGAAATATCCCCTAATTTTTGTGAACAGTATATTTTAAAGACCACTTGTTAGAATTCTGCAGGATACTTTTTTACACTCCTTATCTGGAAGAGAGATTTTTATTCTTATAGCTTTTATGGATTTTTGTAGCTTGTCAGTCTCCTCTCTCCTAGTTTGACAGTTTCAAAAGCCTGGGCTCATAAGCTCTCTATGAATAAATATGTTCTTAGTTATATGGTATAAATAGATCACTTACAAAGCTTGTGAAACCTGAGCTCTCCTTTTGAACCTTTTAGTATCCATGAGCTCAGGATCCATACATGTTAAATTTTATTCTTGTGTCATGACTTCAGCTTATAAAGCAAATGAGCTATGAATTCAAATGTCTGTGCTCTATACCAAGTTTCATGTATTTTTTCCTTTTTTCTATGATTCTGGAATTCCATATGATATAGTGATCTTGCCAATATTTGTTATTGTTGTTACAGTTCTTTTCCAGTAAGATTTGCTTCTTAAGATCAGTGTTAAAATAGATGTCACTTTTATGAGGACGTCTTTTTTTGTTTATACTAGTAATTACACAATGTCTAACCGACTGAATGACTAAGAAACTCCTTTTTTGATTTCCTAAAGGAGCTAGAGTTACAAAGTCACCTTAAATTCTACTAGACCCAGATCTCATCAGTAGGGTTCACTTTAGAGAGCTTTTTATTAGTCTAACCCTTTGGAGTTCACCCTTACACCCTTATGTAAAGTTCTTATGTATGAAACCAGTTGAATCTCTTGAGGCTATTATAATCCTTTTAAGCCTCACCCCCCCACCCCCGCCACTTTTTTAGTTTCTTATATATGTTCCTATATAAGGAATTGAAATATGTCCACTTTCTTTTTTGTGTGTCTTCAGGATGGAAGGCCTTTTTCTTTTTTTTGAAAATACATTGATATTTTTGCCCCTGTGTTTAGGTACTGTAGTGCTACCTATGTGATGTATTTCTTTCTTTTTTTTTTTTCTTTTTTTTTTTTTTTTTTTTTTTGTATTTTTCTGAAGTTGGAAACAAGGAGGCAGTCAGACAGACTCCCGCATGCGCCCAACCAGGATCCACCCGGCATGCCCACCAGGGGGCGATGCTCTGCCCATCTGGGGCATTGCTCTGTTGCAACCAGAGCCATTCTAGCGCCTGAGGCAGAGGTCATGGAGCTGTCCCCAGCGCCCGGGCCAACTTTGCTCCAATGAAGCCTCGGCTGCGGAAGGGGACAAGAGAGACGGAGAGGAAGGAGAGGGGGAGGGGTGGAGAAGCAGATGGGCGCCTCTCCTGTGTGCCCTGGCTCTTCTCTGTGCCCTGGCCAGGAATCGAACCCGGGACTCCTGCACACCAGGCCGATGCTCTACCACTGAGCCAACCAGCCAGGGCCTATGTGATGTATTTCAATTCTTACATGAACCTGATGAAATGGATATTACTCTTATTTTACAGTAAAGGAACTTGAAGCTTAGGGAAGTTAAACCTTTTCCCAAGATTTCACATCCCTAAGTTGTAGAGTCAAGTTTTGAACTCAGATCTAACTTCAGAGTCCCCGCTCTACTACACCCTGTTACCTTTTAAGTAGTATTTAGAGGTCTCGTGTATCTCTCCTACTATTATAGTTGGTCTCACACTAAGAAGCACCTATAGCTTTTCTACATTTGAGTTCTATAGATTTTTGACATCTAGCAAATGTTATTTCTTTATTTCTAGCCCTTTCTGCAACACTCCTCTATTACTTATAAAATACCTGGTTCTGACTGAACTGATCCAAGTACTCTATTCAGAAAACTTAGCTATCCTGGGTTACCTACTCAGTAATTCTACTATGTAACTTTAAATGTTTACTCAGTAATAATCACCTACCTTATAAACATAGGCCTTAAAAGATCTAAGATGACTTTGTGGCTCTATGCTCCATTGCTTTACATATAAAATGAGTGGAACAGTATGAGTCCAGTACTGTTCAAGGTGGTGATTCATACCTTCATAATTGTTTTAGAAGTTGTTGTTGAATACAGATCTCATCCTACTGTCTGTTAAGATTTATGATATAAACATACTTGGGCAGTCCTTTTGTACCAAAGATTTATTTTTCCTGGTTAAGCTTAGTAATTAACTTTGTCAATTTAAAATATGTCCCTTAAAGCTTCAAAGCCCAGGCTCTAATTGAACTTAAGTAAAAATTTTTATAGTTTTGTGTATGCTTCTAGCTAGTTTGGTGATTGTGAAGACATGGTGAAGGTTAATAGGTGGATGCTGAGATCCTCTGTATCAGACAGCAGAGAGGAGGCTTGGGACAGGAGTTAAATGGTTAAGAAGAAATAGGTTCAGCAAAGGCAAAGGAAAACAAAAAGCAAACAGACCTTAATGAGAGAGAGAGTAAAAATCTCCCTGTATATTCTCTAATGTAAAGAATAGAAGTTTTTGATAGTTGAGGTTAACATAAATGTCATGCTCAAGCTTGTAAAAATATATATTCAAATTTGCTTACATGAAGCACTAAGACCATGACAAACAGGAATGTTGAAATATTCTAAAAGAATGAACATAAACTTAATTATGTTTATACTTCAGACATCACTTCTTTAACTTTATCCACATTTTTAGAATATTTAATAGCATTAGTAATTTAATTATAAAGTTATTTTTAAATCTGAGAGCAAGCCAAAAGGGAAATATAGAGAGAAAACCATGTTTAAAAAGAGATGGTTCCTACAGTGTTAACTATGGAGTGTGTAGCGTGACTCTGTAATGGAATATCATGGCAGGGGGTATAATACTGTAAATAAGATGAATATGCCACTTGTGGATTAATGGGCAACCTAAAGAGTGTCTTTATTTACATCGATGTTTGAGGTTCGTTTTCAGTTTGTGTGTTTTCTCTTATTGTGATTAGAGTACTTATAAACCTGATAGTTTAATTAGAGAACTTTTGAAAAATTGTTTCCTTTAATCCTGATATTAATACGCATATACACACACACAGGTGTTTATATGATATTTTGGTAGGATTAATATAGTATCATCTTAGCCTTTAAAATTGATAAGTTAAAGGAGTTTTCTTTTAACTTTTTCTTTGGGTAACACTTAAGGGTTCTGAAGTTAAATCCAAGAAATATAGCTCTTTTATATTTTGTTATAAATGATAAGGAGTAGGTGTAGATACCAGATGTATCCAGATGACAATAGATTCTGTTTGCAGTGATATAGTGTTGTGGCTATGGGATGCTTTTCAAAGGTTTGATTACAAAGTAATGTAAACTTGAATACATGCAGCCTGGAGTCACCGTCTCATTATAACATGAAAACATGCAAGAAGCATAGATTCTAAATGAGAGCTTTATGTAACTGTTATTTTTAGTCAATTATTTGGGTTGCTGTTGATTGTCAATTAATACTATTATTGATGCTCTTGAAACTTCAGAAGTTTGTAATTGAGACTATTACTTACTCCTTGCTTTCTCTCAATTGAAAATGTTTGATAAAGTTACTTTAAAAAGGCAAATTGTATGCAAAAGGTAGACCCTCAGATTATATTTGTTGAGTCTGATTGACTTGAAAACAAACAAAAAAATTTGAAATATGTTTATAGTATTAAAATCCAGAGATTGTGTCATCAAATAAGGGGTGTTTTTTTTTTCCTTTTAAGTGAGATGACAGCATGTCTTTTTTTAATTCTTTTTTTAATTCATTTTAGAGAAGAGAGAGAAAGGGAGAGAGAGAGAGAGGGAGAGAGAGAGGAGAGAGAGAGACAGAGAGAGAGGAGAGAGAGACAGAGAGAGAAGGTGGGGAGGAGCTGGAAGCATCAACTCCCATATCTGCCTTGACCAGGCAAGCCCAGGGTTTCTAACCAGCGACCTCAGCATTTCCAGGTCGACGTTTTATCCACTGCACTACCACAGGTCAGGCTGGGCCAAGGGTTTTTATATACTGTATACACTCTCACTTGAATCCTCACAGTCTTATTGAGCCATAACCCCATTTTACGTACAAATAAAATAGAACTCAGATCATGCAATTTACCCAAGGTATGTTGCAGAACTGGAATTTGAACCCAGACTGGCCCAATGGCCTGTGCTTTCAGCCACTGTGTTTTGTAAATTTTAGTACATAGAAATTATGGTAGATGTAGCAAATAGGAGATTATTTACAGAATTCTCTATGGTGCCTATGATATGGTAACAATTTATTAACACATAGCCAGAATTTGAAAAATATGGAAGTATGCAAATTGGTTATATAAAATCATGATCTAATAATACATTTAGGTTTTTATTCTTCTTTTGCATACACAAGATTTTCCTTTTCTGCATTCCATGAGAGATGATAAAAATCAAAAATACCTCAATTAGCAACCACAAACAAGTAAAACTGTTAATTGAACCTTGTAATCTCCTCTGCTGTCTGTAAGGCTTTTCTTTTCAGGCTTTGATTGTGTGTAATAAAACTGTTGCTTAATTAATGCCAGGGTTCTGAAGCCTTAGGATACCACAGAATAGAGTGAAATGGAGAAACCAAAGGCAGCTTCAAATAGCTTTTCTGTCATGTTAATTTAGATCTGTCATTCTTGTTCTAGTTCATGATATACGGCTCCCAGCAGAGACTAGGTGAATTGAAAAAGAAGCAGTAGTGAATCCCGTTTTAGGAAAAACACAACTCATGATTGAGGCTCTCAGTAGGTTAATGAATAACTGTTATCAGACAATATTTCATTTCCTAGTTTGAGCTGCCCTTGGAATGAATGTGGCCATGTTAATGTGACCAGCAGACATGGTGCAAACCCAAACTAAGTGGTGGCTTGGCATCATGGTTTAGTGGTAGGTGCAGGAAAGATCCAGGGCTGACCTTCATGGAGCACTACTGCCTTTGGCAGAGGGGTGCTTGTGTGTAACCAGAGCACAAGAGAGGGCCTTGTACTGAGTTGTATTAATCACCATTTAGAATGCTAAAAAAAAAAAGCAACAACAAAAATTTCCTTGGAAACTGCTAAAGTTTTCTTTAACTATGGACACACTTTTTGAGGGATCTCCATGCTAAAAACAAGTTGATAGGAAATGTTTGTTTCATATTATAACTCAAATTATTTCTGAATTTTAGAATGCAGAATAGTGAATAACATGTAATAGTCTTCACTAAAATGAATTTACTTTTAAGGTGGCTCTACATTCTCTTCTTTTTCATTCTCATTCTCTCTCCTTGATTCAAGAAGCTCATTAATTATAACTAGTTTTATAGTTCTATTACTTTTAACAAGAATTTTGAAAAACAGTATTTCTTTCAGGGTGGGGAAGAATGCAAAATGAAGCCCCTTTTATTTCTGGCTACATTCCTTGATGGTTGTATTACAGTCTTTGAACTTTTAGAGCGTGCTCAAATTCTGCCTGGAGTACACAGGATTACAACATCATATCTAAATTATACTGTGTGGCTATATCCAAACATGAAATAGACATTGCTGAGTGGAAGCATTGATATCATAATTTCAAATGGTTAAGGTGTCAGTGGAGAAGGGAGTTTACAAGCATGGGAAAAAAATACAGGCTTCAATCTGAATAGGTTTCTATTGTCCAGGGGGTTATTTAATGCTAATAAATACTTGTTTAGAATGGCTGGAACTAGGTTAAGTGTTTATAGCCAAACCTTTCTCTTCTCCACCGAAGAGCAAGGTTCTCCTAACACTGACCTATTTTGTTCTTATCCAGTACTGTAGGGACAATGGTTATGCAGCCATGGAAAGAAAAATAGATGAAGATCAGAAAAATTTTTCTGTAGGAAGTGCTTGGTAGCATGTTCCTTTGTTGGTGAGACACAATGTTGCCACAAATCATGTATAAATATTCTAAATTCTTTAATATTATAACAGTTGTAACCATTTTTAAGCATCCTTTCTAAGTAGATATTTCTCTCCTGGCTTTCTGTATTGTGAACTTTATAAAACTGGCTTAGGCAGCCTATTAATTATTCATACCATAGCAACAATTAAAGCAAATTAAAAATAAAAATCGCCATATTGCATTTAACCGTGGGCAGCACCAAAATGTGTCAGCTCTGTAAGAGCCTGTGGTGTTTCCTTAGTTAAAAGTGCTAGAGGGAGCTCTAACCTTGTTCAGCGTAGTGGCATATGGGAACAATTGTCTGTATGTGGCCTTAGGGTTGCAATTGAAGACAGAGGCTAACGCTGTTCCATGGCAGAAATTTAAATCTTTTTTATTAGAACTTCCTGTTTCTTTTATATCAGAAAATAAGGATTAGGGCTATCTATCTATTACCAAACAGGACTTTATTCACCCTTCTCTCTCTTTCTATGAATACTCTTTCTACTACAGTATTCAGAAGACCCTCAGTTTGACTCAATAAATTTTCAAAAAGTGATGCCAAGATTCTTTTTAAAAGAAAGAGGAAAGTAAAGTAAAAGAACATTCCAGAAGCCTAATCCTGCCCTCTTTGTCACTCCCCTTCCAAGGGTGGTAACCATTACCTCACTTCTAACATCATACATTAGTTTTGCCTGTTTTGGACCTTGTATAAGTGGAATCATACAGTGCATCATTTACTGTTTGACTTATATCACTCAACATAATTGTTGAGAGTCATATTGTTGTATATAGTTGTAACATTTTTATTCTCATTGATGTGCAGTATTTCATTGTGTAACTATACCAGATTTATTCATTTTACTGCTGATGAATATTTGAGTTGCTCTCAGATTTTTTTTTTTTTTTTCATTTTTCTGAAGCTGGAAACAGGGAGAGACAATCAGACAGACTCCCACATGCGCCCAACCGGGATCCACCCGGAACGCCCACCATGGGGCGATGCTCTGCCCATCCTGGGCGTCGCCATGTTGCGACCAGAGCCACTCTAGCGCCTGAGGCAGAGGCCACAGAGCCATCCCCAGCGCCCGGGCCATCTTTGCTCCAATGGAGCCTTGGCTGCGGGAGGGGAAGAGAGAGACAGAGAGGAAAGCGCGGCGGAGGGGTGGAGAAGCAAATGGGCGCTTCTCCTGTGTGCCCTGGCCGGGAATCGGACCCGGGTCCTCCGCACGCTAGGCCGACGCTCTACCGCTGAGCCAACCGGCCAGGGCGCTCTCAGATTTTGATAACTACAAAATATTATTTATATATATATATATATATATATATATATATATATATATATATATATATATATATATTATATATATGTATATGTATATATCTTCCCCCCCCCCCCGTGTGTGAATATGTATAATGAATACACATATTCTGTGTAACTAGAAAGAGAACTGGAATTGCCAAACTGGTGATATCAATTTACTGTATTTTCCCCATGTATAAGATGCACCCTTTTTCAAAAAATTTGGGGTCAAATTTAAAAACTGGGTACATCTTATACAGTGGTTGTGGCATTTCAAAGGCTATAGATGGAACTGAGGACAAGGCAGTATATATGAAGACAGTGATTCGTCATCAGACACAGATGAAGACAAGCTAATGGATGAGAGTTTTGACAGTAATGAGGACTTGTATGAATTTTATGATGAATAAAACTTGAGTTCAATAATTATGTAATACTTTTTTTTTTCTTCAAATTTTGGGCCCCAAAATTAAGGTGCATCTTATCTACGGGGAAATATTTATACGTTATACTCTTAGAGCAGTGAATGAGAGTTCCATTTTTCCTTCATTAACCAATTTTTGTCTAGCTTTTTATTGTACTATTCTGGTATTGTATAACAGCAGTATCACATTATAGGGTGTTTTTTAACATATAACAAAATTTAGGGTTTTTTTACATTTAAAGTCTTAACCATTCTTGAGTGTACAATTCAATAATGTTAATACATTTACATTGTTATCGCTTGTTTTTGTTGTTTTTTATTATGAAAAGCTTAACAGATTTATATGTCATCTTTATGCAGAGGCCTTGTTAATGTTCTCTGTATTGTTCCAATTTTAGTTTGTTTGCTGCTAAAGTGAGCAGGTTATTACTTGTTTTTAATCTAAATTTTTCTTAACACCTAAAATTGAGCATCTTTTTATATGTCGATTGAACATTTAAATGTGAAGTGCCTGGCCTGACCTGTGGTGGCGCAGTGGATAAAGTGTTGACCTGGAAATGCTGAGGTCGCCGGTTCAAAACCCTGGGCTTGCTTGGTCAAGGCACATATGGGAGTTGATGCTTCCAGCTCCTCCCTCCTTCTCTCTCTCTCTCTCTCACTCTCTTCTCCCTCTCTGTCTCTCTTTCCTCTCTAAAAATGAATAAATAAAATAAAATAAAAATAAAATAAAATAAATGTGAAGTGCCAGCCTGACCTGTAGTGGCACATTGGGTAAAGCATTCAACCTGGAACGCTGAGGTCGCAGGTTCAAAACCGTGGACTTGCTGGGTCAAGGCACATAAGGGAAGCAACTATGACTTGATGCTCTTTGCTCCTCCTGCTCCCTGCCTTTATCTCTCTCTCTCTCTCTCTCTCTTTCTTTCTCCCTCCCTTCTTCCCTCTCTTCCTCTTTCCCCCCTCTCCCCCTCTCTCCACTTTCTAAAAAAAAATCAATTTTTTTTTAAAGGTGAAGTGCCTGTTCAAGTCTTTCCCATTTTTCTACTGGGTTTTACGTATTTTTTTCTTCCTAAATTTTATTATTTAAACCTTTTACATTTAGATCTAAAATCCATTTTTTTAAAATGTTATTTTATTGATTTGAGAGAAAGAGAGACAGAGACAGGAACATCACTCTGTTCCTCTATGTGCCCTGACCGGGGATTGAACCAGTGACCTCTGCTTCAGGATGATGCTCTAACCAACCGAGCCATCCGGCCAGAGCTAAAATCCATTTAATTTTTGTGTGCAGTAATAGGTACAGCTGATATTTTTTTTAATATCATATGCAGTTGATCCAGCACCATTTATTAAGATACCCGCTGTGCTAGATTGCTTTCTTTTTAAAAAAATAAAATTTATTGGGGTGACATTGGTTAATAGGATCATATAGGTTTCAAGTTTACATTTCTATGATACATGATCTCCATATTGCATTGTGTGTCCATCACCCAAAGTCACGTCATCTTCTGTCACCATATATTTGGCCCCCTTTAACCCCCCCCATCTCCTTCCTCTGGTAACCACTATACTCTTATTTGTGTCTATGAGCCTCAGTTTTAAAGATTTTATTTATTGATTTTTAGAGAAAGAGAGGGCAAGAAACATCAGCTTGTAGTTGCTTCACTTTAGTTGTTCATTGATTGTTTCTTGTATGTGCCTTGACCAGGCAAGCCCAGGCTTTGAATCAGTGACCTTAGCATTCCAAGTCAGTGCTCTATCCACTGCGCCACCACAGGTCAGGCTGTGAGTCTCAGTTTTATATCCCACATGTTAATGAAATCATATAGTTCTTAGCTTTTCCTGACTGACTTATTTCACCTAGCATAATATTCTCAAGGTGATAAGCAGTTGACCCAGTACCATTTATTTAAAAATATTTATTTCCCTCTGTACTGTATTGTTTTCTTTGTCATAAATTACATTTACATGACTGTATATGGATTTTTGTCAAATCTTGACCTCTGATGGTAAACCCTCTAGTTTTGTTGTTATGCTTTAATATTACCTTGGTTATTCTTGGCTATTTGCATTTCCATATAAAATTTAGAGTCAACTTGCCAATATTTACCATCTGTGACCTTTGTACCGCCTCATATAGCACTTGCACATAGAAAGTTCTCAATATATTTGTTTAAATGAGGTAACTCAGTGCACACAGAAGTTCCTTAACTGTAATTTACTCTGATTTCACCCAGAGCCTTAGAGGCTGGCTTACTGGGCTGCTCTTTCCATCTAATCACATTTTACATTATTTTTTTCTTTCTTCACAGTTCTATCACCAGTCACATCAGCTAATGGTGGCCAGACAAGTTAGCTAATTTTAAAATATTTTAATCCTAATTCCCCTTCCTGGAGAATTTGGTATGGAGTTTCAGTTCAAACTTCAGTTTCAGAGTTTGGTGGGCATGTCCTGATACAACCTGAGTTGCTGCAATGGTTTCTACATATAGCAAACAATAATAGGTCCTTTATTGAGCATTTATGTGCCAGACTTAATGTGCTTAATATTTTATACATAATCTCCTGTATTTCTTTAACAACCCTGGGAAATAGGTGGTACTATCCCACTTTTCATGTGAAAAAATATTGAGGCTTACAGAGAAGAACTAGCTTACTCAAGCCTACCTAGTTTGTACATTGCAGACACAGGGCTTGACCTAGGCTTGGCTGGCACTATGTAGTGTGCTTCCTTTAAAACAGGGGTCTCAAACTCAACTCAGCATGTGGGCCGCAGAGCAAGATCACAGTCGTTCGGCGGGCCGCACTAGGTCTACAAAAGGCAACTGTTACGCAACACTTTTCTCACTGCAGTTGAAAACAAAAAAAAATCAGTACAACAAGCACAATCGTACATGCAGTTTACTCAGTGTCACAAAACAACCAGAAACTGTAGTTCGCATCACAACTGCTGTTAACTAAGCTAATATCTAGCTAGGATGCTAGAGAAATGAAAAATACAAGTAGGCCCCTAGGCTTACTTAATTTTATCCAAAATATTTTGAACTTCGTGGATTAGTCTGCGGGCCACACAAAATTAGTCGCGGGCCGCGAGTTTGAGACCCCTGTTTTAAAATAATAATTTATTTTTACTTTATAAGTAATGCCCAGCCTCCTTGCTACTATCCCTAGAACTGTCCTCCAGAAAGTCCGTCTCTGTCTTCCAACTCACCCCAACCTACCCTATCACTGCTACTGTCTTAGTCCAAGTCCATTCTGATAATCAGCCCACTCTTCCAGCTTTACTCACTTACAATATAGGCCCTTTAGATTGCTCACTATCAAAAAATGCCATCACCATGGAAATTGATACCACAAATTCTGTTTGTATCTTTCAATGAAACTTGATCTTTCAAATGGAAATTGAGTTCCAGTTCTTTCCAATTCTTTCCACAATCATTTCTTATAGGAGCTAATATGCCACCTTAATCTTGAGAACACCTGTTGACCTTTGGAATCTGAAAGAATAAAATGTCTCTAAGATATAGCAAGCTATGGGCTGTACTGCTGAAAATTCAACTGTCAGAGAACAGCAGCCATCTAAATGATCGTGACCACTATAACCTTGATAAAGCGTTCAGAGGATCCCAGTAGGCTTTCATAACTATTTGCAGATTCTTCATGTAGCCCTGCTGCTTTGATTTGGCCCTAAATAAAACAAGTTCGTATATTAAATTGATATAATTTTTTATGCCATCACATGAAGTAAAGGGATTTTTAATAAACAGATTCATTTATTGACAGTTTTTTAGAAAATCTTCTCTTAAATACCAGGAACTATAAAGAGAGATAGGTGGGGAAATAAGAGAGTAAAGAGAAAGAAATGAGACAAATTGAGACACAAGAAGACATTGTTAGGTCTTCAGATTCTAGTGTAAGCCCTGAGAAAGGTTAACACTTAAAATGTTTTAAATTCTTAATTATGGGATATTTTAGCATGCAGAAAAAATCAGAATAATAATGTTACCTACGTACCTGTCACTCAGAATGATAGCATTTTTTTGCATAAAAAACTCAATTGTTGCAAAAAAAAACCTTGACTTATTCTTGGCATTTTGCCCAAATAATATTATGAAAAATATTTCTCTTTTTACTTGACAAATATCCTTAAATTCTAACATGCTGGTTTCTTAGTAAGAAAATGTAAAGGCTAAGTCTCTATTTTTAAATTTTTTGCTCAGCTCTTTTAATACACCATAGAACTGAATCATAGACTCCAAATATAAAAGCCAGACTGAACCTCAGGTGATCCTGTTCACCCACTCATTTTACATTTGACATCCTGTAGTAATAGAGACCTGCCAAGATCACATAGCTAATTAGTGATAGGTTTGGGTCATAATGCTGCCTCATTTTTGTTGTAGGGCTATTTACATGTGTGTCAACTATAAGAAAACATTTTATGAGGGTTTGTTTCCAAAGCATCAAATTTCAGTATATATTCCTTAAACAGAAAATAGAAACAGTAACTTCAGAACATTGGACTCAGAAAAATTTCATGGGGAAAAATTGCTACCTTTGATTTTCATATTTATAGTGCTCTATGTGAGCTGAAGCCATGCCCAAGTGAAGTAGAAAGGTTGGGTGGTAAATAAGGCAATGTCTTTATAGAAACCATTTCATGCTTTTAGGAAAGCCAGGTTCTACCAAGGAAGAATACAATTCCTATTTCTAAATCAAGTGCATTATGGAAGTAACTGTCTTCCTGATTTTCATATTTTTCTCCTACCTTGATCCTGGAAAACAAAATTTTTTGTGACCTTCTAGATTCAGTCTTTCCTCAGAAACACCTAAAACCTGCAGTTTATGGCCCATGGAACCCCATAAAAATAGTGCCATGTGAGGGAAATGTAAATAACCTTCAGACAAAATCACAAGTTAATGGGTTTTGGGTTTTTTTTGCTGGTTTGTTTTTTTTGTTTGTTTTTGTTTTTTTGTATTTTTCTGAAGTTGGAAATGGGGAGGCAGTCAGACAGACTCCCGCATGCACCCTACCAGTATCCACCCGACATGCCCACCAGGGGACGACGCTCTGCCCATCTGGGGCATTGCTCTGTTGCAACCAGGGCCATTCTAGCGCCTGAGGCAGAGGCCATGTAGCCATCCTCAGCACCCTGGCCAAACTTGCTCCAACGGAGCCTTGGCTGTGGTAGGGGAAGAGAGAGACAGAGAGGAAGGAGAGGGAGAGGGGTGGAGAAGCAGATGGGCGCCTCTCCTGTGTGCCCTGGCCGGGAATCAGACCCGGGACTCCTGCACGCCAGGCCTTTGCTCTACCACTGAGCCAACCGGCCAGGGCCCTTTTTGCTGGTTTTGAGAGAAAGGAGGGTGGGTTCTGATGCTAGAATTTTTAGTCTGGTTTCTGCCCTAGCTTTGTCTTTGCTGATTACTAAAATAAAGTACTGTACAGAGTCTAAAGCAGAGGTTCTCAAGCCATCGGAAATATATATTTTATTTAAAAATGTATTGTATAATAAATATGTATTTTCCAATGGCTTTAGGCGACCCCTGTGTTTTGCGACCGACAGGTTGAGAACCGCTGGTCTAAAGGAAGCTAAATGTACCCTGTACCCTATAGGATGTTAGCTCTTTGGTAGAAACCAGTAATACATTGAAAGTCTTGTTACCACTCTTGTATTTTCTTTACTTTCTTCCTTTAATAAAGTTGAGTTGTGTGGGAATATGTTTTGGCAGTTGCTCTGAAAGATTGAAAGTGAAAAAAAAAACTGACGTTCAAATGTCTTTTATTCCATATTGTGGAATATATTTTTAAGTCTTTCTTTTGCTCCAGTTGTTAAAGGTCAATAATCATTCCTTTTGGAAGTTCCATTCTACTTTGTTTATTAAATTTTGCATGGTAATACTTTACATATTTTATTACTACATAAAAGTAGTCAAACTAACCTTAGAAAACAATGGATTAAAGGTTACCAAGTTAGGGTACTATGGACAAAGTCTCGGTGTAGTGGTAGTATCATTCTTGTTGATGAGAGAAGGGGACTCAGTTATGTTTATACCATAAGGCAATTTACCACTGCACTCCCCAAAAGCATTAGTTTGGGATTAAAAATTCATTTCACCAATTTTTGAGCTCCTGTTGCAAAGATATATCATTATCTCTGTCCTTCAAACTTTGTTATTTATTTATTTATCTTGAGAGAGAGAGAGAGAGGGAGGGAGAAAGGGCGAGAGATGAAAAGCATCATCTCGTAGTTGCAGCACTTCAGTTCATTGATTGCTTCTCATGTGTGCCTTGACCAGGGGGCTTAAGCAGACCCAGTGACCCCTTGCGGAAGCCAGTGACCTTGGGCTCAAGCCAGAGACCTTGGGCTTTAAGCCAGCAACCATAGGGTCATGTTGATGATCCCATGCTCAAGCCAGCAACCTCGTGCTCAAGCTGGTGACCTCGGGGTTTCAAACCTGGACTTCAGCGTCCCAGGTAGATGCTCTATCCACTGTGCCACCACCAGTCAAGTGGTCCTTCAGAGCTTAAAAGTAAAGGTTTCTAGACGTAAAATTATTATAAAAGCAAAGAAGATTATATTTAATAAAGTATTAAGCTAATTATTATTAACAGCTATGTATATTACGTTCTTTCTAGTTAAAAGCATTATGACAGCTAATGCCCCTTACTAGGTGCCTTTACATGTGTTACCTTATTTTTATCCCAACATTACCCCTTCCTGGTAAGTACTGTAAGAATCGCCATTTGATAGATGAGGAAATTGAGGCAGAGAGAAGTTAAGTAACTTAGCCAAGATCACGCATCAAGTAAATGATAGAGCTGGGAAAGAATCGTTTCCAAATTACAGTTTTTTTTATGATGTTCTATTACATACACATAACTGCTTCAGAAGAACATTTGAACTGTCTTCACTGTAGCACTTGTGGTCTTGGTGCTCACATACACTGCTTTTGGCTATAGGAAATGTATTTATCCATCCTTGCGAAGCTGTCCTGTAGGTCTTCTACGTTTAGTCTTAGTCATTGACCTGGAGCTTCATTGTCATTAAAAAGAAAAAGGGCCAGAATTTTATTTTAGAAAAATTGTAAACTTTATGTAGCAATTGCATTTTGAAATTTTGTCTGAATGCAAGTAACTTAAAAGTGCATCTGAGCAAATTATTTTGATTACCTCTGCCAAAAAAAAACCACACAAAAAAAACAGACACTGCATCCAAACTAAGCCTTTTCCTGGATAAATTAAGAAAACAATTACCCAACTATTCCAGAGAGAAATGTCTTTAGTCCCTCGATGCTCTAAGGGTTATTAAAGTTTTACCTGCAGATAACCAAGACTTCCAGAAGTTACAAGTCATTTACTTCATTCACTGCAGCTAAGAGAGGCCTCTGCTGCTGCCTCATAGGATTATTTCTTGCTGCATTTAACATGCATTAACAAGCATTTGGAAAGAGTTGAATTTCTTCTAGAAAGCTGAGTTGGCTTCTTGAGATCCTATTCCCAAAACCTTGTATTTTTCTAATCCAGGTGTTAGATATAGCTTCTCAAAGACATTCTTCAAGAGCAAGTTTTACCAAGTCATTGAGACATTTTTATTAGACACAAAATGTAAGAATGAGAGCACAAAGAGGAGAGGGTAGTTTTTCCTCTTTATTAAAAACTGGCAATATTTTTTTCCATTTTTTAATTGTGCTTTATGTCTCTTGTGTTTTCCTCTTGACAGCCAGTGCCTCCATAATTTCCTGTTATTTATGGTAGAACTTAACTTTCTGATGCTAAAATAAAGGGAGGATGTGAGGGAAAATCAAGGAGAAGACTCTTAGTTTAAACTTTCTCCAATGCAAATTTTTATTTTGGTAATATTAACATTATTTAACATTCAGATGAGCAGGCTCTGTCTTAAGCCATGACACAAATTCTTCGAAAATAGTTCTTCATCTCCTCTCCCTTTTGATGTTTATTGTTTATTGTGTGAGATATGACCTGTTTGTCCAACAAGCATATTGTTTTTCTTGGAGTAGGTGAACTTAGTAATGCTAGGTTCGTTTTGCATTTGGTATTATTTATTCTTTTTCCCCTTGTCTCTCTTCACTTCACCCTTACTCCGCCCATCTCTTTCCTAGCCCCTCATCTCTCTCCCCTTTGCCTTCTCTCCCTACCGCCATTTACCCTTCCCGTCTTTCCCATCTCTTTCCTATCCCCACCTTGGGTCCCCACTCTCTCCTTCACCCAGAAGACACAGAAATATCCTCTCCCCATACATCAAATATGTGACTAATGATTTATTTAAAGACCAGAAAGATATATACCCACCAACATGTGAACATTGTTTATTTGTTGATGATGGAAATTATGGGCAATTTTTAGGTTCTTTGTGCTTCTGTGTTTTTTATATTTTCTAAAATGTGCCTATTATATCAATAAGTGCTGTTTCTAAAAGTCATTTGATTTTTTTCTGTTCCTGACCCCAATAGATTTTTATTTAATAAAATTAAAAACAAAACAAAATGAGAAATAAGATTTGATCCTCCAGTGAATATGAATTTGGTTTGCCATTTTGATATTCAGTTTTCCAAATCCTTTCAACTTTCAGAACGATGGCCTCTTGGACGTCAGCTGTTGGTGCTCTCACAGCATATAATGAACATTAAATACAGACTCACAAATTAGGCTTAAAATCTTAGGTCCTGTAAGACATTTTTTGCTGTTTTCTACCCTCACCAAAATTAGTTCATGTTTTGTTTTTTGTATTATTTCTATACTATGAAGGGTGGTCAGTGTAGCAGACTTGGCAATTGACACACAGATTTGTTTTCAGCCCTTTTAATCAGTCTTGGGAGAGTAGAGGGGACTGGCATTGGTGGGCAGCCATTCTGTTATTGTTAAACCTTGTCTATTGTCCTTGGTGCTGTTGTTTATAAAAACGCATAAAATTCATTCTGTCCTAAGCCATGACACAAACTCTTCGACACTTAAATATTAAAACTCCAAGGTTAGATTCGAGTTTGACCAAAAGAAGAACTTCTTGACTATTTCCTTCTCGTTTGACTATCTTGAGTGTGGAGGTGAATGTAAGACTAGATAACGTGTGCTAAGCATTTCCTAGCTATAGGGTATTTGGTTCAGAAAGAGTTAAATGTTGTAGTTAGGGAATGGTTTTCTAACTGCAGGGGTTTTTGAAAAGAGATCTAGGAATTCTGTAGTTAATTGAATTCTTCAGGCATGAACTTATGGTCGTTGAAAAAATTTGAGTGATCCACATTCTCTTGCTTTGCTACTAGATATAGTTCATATAGTATTCTAGAAGTCCAAATTTTTTAAAAGAAGTTTTATGCCTATTTAAGCTGGTTGGACATTTTATATGATAAACATAACATTTGAAAAGATTTTACATAATATATTATTTCCTTGTTTTGCTCTTCTCTCTGTCTTTTTCTTTTCTTCTTTCCTCACTTCCCCAGATCTACATTACTGGTACATTTTCCCATTTTTCCCCATCTTGTGAGCAAAGTTTTAACAGTACATAGAAAGTTAACTGCCTGGAGTCTTTTAAATATAAGTAACACGCAACCAGTAATAAGCTGTCGGTTGTTTTTTTGCTGCCTGCAAAGAAACATAAACACAGTGCTCATTTCTGGCAGGTTTTTACTGTCAGAGTTTCTCCTATTATATTTATCTTACAATTTGCCAGGGGGTGAAGTTATTAAGTTTTAGCAGCAGCCATCGATCAAGTTCACAAGTTAACACGATAAAGGCTCTGTGCCGCTCCGATCCGGGGAAATGATGATCCTCACTCGGTAATTAACTAAATGAGAAAGTTAAATCTTACTTGAGAGCTGGGAGAGATGAAAGAGAGGTGTTTGTCAGTTTCTCAGTGGAAATTAGAAGCAGTTTTCTGCAATTCCCTAAGCTGCTGCTCTGTCATATTTTACATAAGCACTGGGAAAACGTCTTGTAATTAGTGCTGTCATGGAGGATTTTTTTTTGCTGAAGGATGTTGGAATAATTCATTAGATTATCAAGAAAGGCTTGTGTCCTGAAATGATTAGCACAGTGAAATTTAAACCATTAACGATAACAAGTTTAGAGCTTGCTGCAGTGCAGAGGCACCCGGGGTATGTCTGAGCCTATTTCAATCATTTCTTATAATTAAACATTATGTCCTTTTTTTCCCCCATTACTAAGTCCCATCCAAAAATTCTTTTAAGGTGGCACTGTCTACATCAGTGGTTTTACCAGCCTTGGACGTGTGTATAGTTAGTAGCTATAATAATGCAGCAGTAAATTACACTGCTGTGAGTTTCTTGGTTTAGAACAAAAGAACCTATAGCTCTGGAAGTGATAAAATTGCATGAAGAAACCCACTACAGAAACAAGAGCCTCAGTTTTAAAACCTAAAAAATGTCAAGTGATTATCCTCTCCCTTTAACTACCTCAAAAATACAGAAATAATCAAAGTGGCTTGGCTTTGCTTTGCTTTTGGTGAATTTTTTTTGTATTACTTTCCCTATAATTAGTAAATAGAAAAAAATATTGGCAAATGTCCTGTCTTCAAATAATCATTTATACCAGTACTTTTGTGTATTCATTTCCTAGTGAGTTTTATTTCAGAGACGTGATTGCACGCTTTTTCTTATTGATTATTAAAATCCCCTCATTAAAAGATGATCAGTTCATAATGTGAACTTTTCTTCTGCTGACAAATCTGCCCCTTCCTGTCTTCCATGTTCACTAATCAGATATGACATATTTATGAGTTCACCTAATACATAATCATATTTAGTAGAAGCTGTTAAAATATTAATGCAATAATCCCATTGTGAAGTGTGAGTTTACTCCTGTTGAAATGTTTATCCTATTCTCTATGTGCAGCCACCATTTTCTTTTCATTCGGACTCTCACCCCAAAAAGAGAATGGACTACTTTTTTGGTCATTGAAAGCTTTCAAGGTTTTTTTTTTTTTTTTTTAAAGAACTGAAAACTGGAATGTTAAAAGTTATGTCCCACTTTTGAGCATTCATTACCTTTTACTCTCCATGTTCAATTTATGGCCAGATTTCTTTTGTTTCTTTTGAAATCCCCTCATTAAAAGATACTCAAGTGCCAATGGTCTCTATCTTTCCTGGGTTCCTTTTTCTGTTCTGCCCTGGCTCTTTGGGAGTACGAGAGCTGTCTAGACCTCACTGCTATCACTGTCTCCATCATTAGGTGTGCTTTTTATTTCTTTCAGTCCTAATCAAAATGGAGACAATATCATTTCCTCTTAATTCAGCCATGACAATGTTGACTTATTTTAAGAGCTATTTTTACAAAGAAATCAAGGAAAAATAACAGAATAAAGAACTTTAAAATCCATGGTTTTTTTGGATGCTCATTTAACTAAAGCCTGGCAACAACCAATAGATAGTATAGTATAGACCTTTAAAAAATCCTCACTTCTCCCTCAAAACTCTTGAATGTTTTACCTTGTTTCTCTTGACCACAGGAGCAAGAACCCTGGTTCAGTCCCCACTCAGGTTAATGTACCAGGTTAAATAGTTGAGGGATCAGTTCTCCTGAAGAAGTAAATTATTATATTGAAATAAATGTGTATTATAACCCAGACTTATAATTCTCAACAGGTCCTCTCTCTTCCTTTCTCTCTTGTGAAGGGAAAATACCTTCTAAACACTTCCTAATCTGCCTTTTCTAATTTTAAGCACAATCTCCACTTACTGAGTTATTTTATCAGCCTTCTGACTGGTGTCCCTTCCTCTGCTCTCATGACTTGCTTGTGTTATCCTCTTCCCACCTCCCCAGCCCCTCCCCTCACCACTGCCACCACCATTCTCTGTGTGGCAGCTGGTGTAAATATTTCTGAAGTATATAACAGATGATGTCATATTTGACTACTTCAAAATCTCAGGGGCTCTTCTTTGCACTTTGGATGAAATCCATACTCCTTACTGAGACCCAGAAGGCCTTATATGATCTGGCCCCAGGCAAGCTCACTAACCTCATTTCCCACCCCTTGCCCTCTCATTCACTTGCCCCAGTTATGCTAGCCTGCTTTCTTGCACTTAAACACACCTTGCTCTTTCTTCTGTGTAGAAGGCCTTTCCCCAGATCATCAGAAGACTGACTCACCATTTAGATCTCAGCTTATGTTACGTCCTTCAGCCTCATTTCACCACCTCAGTTAAAATAGGTTGTACTATCACCCCCTATTTTATGTTACCTTATTTTGTTTTCTTCACATTACTTATTTGTGTCTGGAATTAACATATTTATTATCTATTTTTTCTCTACCCTTCTCCAGAGAAGGCAAAGAAACTTTGTATGCCCATTCACCACACTTCCCCTAGCACCTAGAAAAGTGCCCAGCACATAGTAAATGCTTGTTGGTTGCTTGATAACTAAAGTTCCAGCCTTAGTCAAAATTCGTATTCTGTGCCTTATCCCCAGCACAGCTCTGCGCATTTTATTCTCACATTCATTCATCATCTTAATTATACCTCCTTCCCCCAGCACAGGTTTCAATGCCAGTCTTCCTTCAGAGCCCTTCTTTAAGCCAAACAGAATCCTTAAATATCATTTGCATCTCTCTAGTCATAAATATTACTCTTTGCAAAGGCCTTGCTCCCCTAATTCCAAACGGGGTCCTATGTCTGGAACATTTTCTTTCTCTACTTACCACACCCTTTCTTAGTGGTTAAATAAAGCAGAGTTTGCATGCAAACTAGGAACATCTGTCATTTTACCATCAAGGTTAGCCAGTCCGTGCTGTATCTTTTAACCTATACAGTTAGTTAGCAAAGTCAGCACACTTAATACTACAGTGCTGTGGTGGTTAGACTGGTTGGTGTCTGCAAGTGTGCATTTTTCCTTCCTGGCCCCGGCGGCAGCTTCAGAGAAATCCCTGGTAATTTTGAAAGTGATGCATGCAATATGTTTTCGGGAGGGAAAATGTTAGTTAGCCCTTAGCTTTTGAGGACTAAGCTGTGGACAGTCGTATAAATACTTAAGTTTTTTTCATTTTGTGTACTTGTCACCTGACAGCTTCTTTCTTCTTTCTTTGGGAGATAACTGTTCATTATAAACAGAAAAGCAGGAAAGGAGATGTGCAGGGGTGGCAGAAAGGTTGTGTTACCATTAAACTGAGGTTGTTTGTCAGCTTTCCCAGACATTTGAACAGTAGTGGTTGAGTCATCGGGCTTTTGTTGGGAAAGCCAAATCAATTCTATTGCCACCAGTAACCATTACCCTCTCCCATACACTCTAATATACAACTTTTTCATTTTTTAATAATTGAACTTTTTCACCATACCCTTGTGGATTTTTAAAGGTTCTCAAATTGAAATTTTGCTGCATTTACTTTAGACATCAGTAGAAAAATCTGTATGGCAGAATGATAGAGGGACATGGGTTGATAACAAAGGCCTTTATCTCCAGAATTCTCTACAAATATAATATCTTAGTTGCAAATGAAATTAATATTGCATTGGTATTTATTCTTAGGAATACTCATTCTTAGAAATTTTAAAAACTAATTTTATTAAGGTGATTTACATGTAATAAAACACATCCATTTAAAGTGTACAGTTAGATGAACTTTGGCAAATGTATACACCTGTGTAACAATCAAGTTATAGAAAATTGTCATTGCCCCGAAATTTCCCTACTGCCCTTAGTCAGTCATTCTTATTCCCATATTCAGCCCCAGGCTACCACAGGTCTATTTTTATTATTATAAATTAGATTTGTTGTTCCTAGAATTTTGTTTAAATAGAATCATAAAGTGTGTACTCTTGTGCCTGTCTTCCTTTGTTCAGCATGTTTTTGAGATTTATCCTTGTCATTTTTTGTATCTGTAGCTCATTCTTTTTGTTAATGAGTACTATTCCATCATACAGATAATAACAATTTGTTTATCAGTTCAACTCTTGATGGACATTGCGATTCTTTCAGTTTGGGAATAAAGCAGCTGTGAATATTCACATATAAGTCTTTGCGTGTAAATATGCTTCATTTGAGGGGCTAAGTACGTAGGAGTGTAGTTGTTGGGTCATGTGTTAAGTAAACGTTTCACTGTATAAGAAACAGTCAACAGTTTTCTAATGTGGCTGTACCATTATACATTACTGTCAGCAGTGTATGAGAGACCCAGTTCCTCCTCATTCTTGCCAACACTTAGTATGGTCAGTCTTTTTAATTTTAGTCATTCTAAGTAAGTAGAGAGTGGTGTCTTGTGAATTTAATTTTCACTTTCCAAGTCACTAATGATGTTCATGTGCTTAATTGGCCATCCATGGATCTTTTTGTGTGAATTGTCTCTTCAAATCATTTGCCCATTTAAAGAAAAAGGGTTATTTTCTTTCTTTTTTGTTTTCTTTCTTCCTTTTTTTATTCAGTGAGAAGAGGGGAGGCAGAGAGACAGATTCCTGCATGTGCCCTGACTAGGATCCACCCAGCAAGCCCACAAAGGGGTGATGCTCTCCCCATCTGGGGTATTGCTCCATTGCTCAGCAGCCAACCTCTTCTTAGCGCCTGAGTGGGAATCCATGGAGCCATCCTCAGCACCTGGGGCCAACTCGCTCCAATTGAGCTGTGGCTGCAGGAGGGGAAGAGAGAGAGAGAGAGAGAAGCAAGAGGGGGAAGAGAGAAGCAGATGGGCACTTCTCCTGTGTGCCCTGACCAGGAATCAAACCCAGGACATCCACATGCCAGGTCGATGCTCTACCACTGATCCAACCTGCTATGGCCCCCCTTTTTTTAATGAGAGGAGGGGAGATAGTGAAACAGACTCCCACATGAGCCCCAACCAGGATCCACCTGGCAACCCTGTCTGGGGCTGATGCTCGAATCAACCAAGCTATTTTTTTTTATTCATTTTAGAAATGAGAGAGAGAGGAGGAGAGAGAGAGAAGAGAGAGAGAATGGGGGAGGAGCAGGAAGCATCAACTCCCATATGTGCCTTGACCAGGCAAGCCCAGGGTTTCGAACTGGAGACCTCAGCATTTCCAGATCGATGCTTTATTCACTGCACCACCACAGGTCAGGCCCAAGCTATTTTTAACACCTGAGGGTGACTCACTCAGACCAGCCAAACTATCCTCAGTGCCCAGATCTACACTTGAATTAATCATGCTTCTGGATGTGTGAGAGGAAGAGGGAGAGAAAGGGGTAGAAGGAGGGGGAGAGGAGCAGATGGTTGCTTCTCTTATGTGCACTGACCGGGAATTGAACCCAGGATGTCCATGTACCAGGCCAACGCTTGTCCTCTGAGCTAAACGGCCAGGGCTGTTATCTGTTTTCTTACTGAGTTCTGAGGGTTCCTTATATATTCTAGATACTATCCTATGTCAAACACATATATTGAAAATATTTTCTCCCAGTTTGTGATTATCTTTTTTAAAAAAAAAAAAAACAGACATTTAAAATTTTGCCACATCATAACTTACCTATGAAATGTTCACCTATCCCAATTGCAACAAGATTTTCTTCTATATTTTTTTCTAGAAGGTCTACATATAAATCCAGAATCCACTTAAGTTAATTTTAGTATATGAACTAAAGTAAAGAACAAGTTCATTTTTTCTAAATGGATATCCAGTTGTTTCAGCATCATTTGTTGAAAAAACTATCCTTTCCCTATTGAAGTATCTTGATGCCTTTCTCAAAAAATAACTGGCCATATTTGAGTCTATTTGTGTACTCACTATTCTGTTCCATTTATCTACATGTTTTTCCTTACACCAAACCACACTATCTTGATTACTATTACTTTACACTGTCTTGAAATTTATTAGTATTAGTCCTTCATCATTGGTTTTTTAAAAATATTTTACTTATTGATTTTACATAGAGAGGACGGCGGGGGGGGGGGGGGGGGACGCGAAGTTATTGCTTCACTCTTAGCCGTTCATTGGTTTCTTGTGGTATGTGCCTTGACCGGGCAAGCCCAGGGTTTCAAACCGGCGACCTCCCCTTTCCAGGTCAATGCTTTATCCATTGCGCCACCACTGGGCAGGCCTTCGTCATTGTTTTTATTTTTCGAGATTGTTTTGGCTAACATTTAGGTCCTTTGCACTTTTGTATAAATTTTTTATTTAGCCTTTTGATTTGCCTGCTGGGATTTTGATTGGTATTGCATTGATTCTATAGATAAGTTAGAAAGTGAACATCTTAACAATACATGAGTCTAATTTGTGAATATATCTCTGCATTCATTTAAGTCATCTTAGCCCTGGCTGGGTAGCTCAGTAGATAAAGTGTCAACCTGGTGCATGAGAGGTCACAGGGTTTGACTCCCTGTCAGGGCACATGCACGAAGCAATCAATGAGTGCACAAATAAAATAGAAAAACTAAGTGGAACAATAAGTTGATGCTTTACATATTTAGGAGCTCCTATGTTGGGGTTATATCCTTTTGTTGGATTGCTCCTTTTATCATTATGTAGTGTCCTTCTTTTTCTCTTACTATAAGCTCTGTTTTAAAGTTTATTTTGTCAGATATAAGTATTGCTACCCCCGATTTTTCTATCCTTTCCATTTGCATGAAATGTTTTCCATCCTTTTACTTTTAGTCTGTGTGTATCTTGCGTTCTGAGGTGGGTTTCTTGTAGACAGCATATATATGGATCTTGTTTTCTTATCCATTTATTTACCCTGTGTCTTTTCATTGGAATATTTAAGTCATTTACATTGAAGGTGATTATTGATAGATACTTATTGCCATTTTATTCTTTTAACTACGTTCCTCTGGAATTTTTATCTCTTCTTAAAAAAGGCTCTTTAACATTTCTTGTAATGCTGGTATGGTGGTAACAAACTCCTTTAGCTTCTTCTTGTCTGGAAAGTTCTCTATTTCTCTTTTAATTTTAAATGATAGCCTTGCTAGATAAAGAAGTCTTAGTTGTAGAGACCTTGCTTTACATCACTTTGAATATTTCATGCCAGTCCCTTCTGGCCTGGAATATATTTCGTTGAGGAATCTACTGACAGACTTATGGGAGCTACCTTGTAGGTAACTATTTCTCTTAGTGCTTCTAAAATTCTCTCTTTGCTCTTAACCTTTATCATTTTAATTATGATGTGTCTTGATTTGTGATGAACCTAGAAAGGTTCATCTTGTTTAGGACGCTGCACTTCCTGGACTTGTGTATCTCTCTCCTTCAACAGGTTAGGGCTGTTTTTGGTTATTATTTCTTCAAATAGATCCTCAATCCCTTCTTCTCTCTCTTCTCTTTCTGGTATACCTCTGGTGCAGGTGTTGTTATGCTTCATGTTGTCCCAAAGGCCCCTTAAACTATCTGCATTTTTATTTATTTATTAATTTTAGAGAGGAGAGAGAGAGATAGAGAGGAGAGAGAGACAGGGGGGAGGAGCTGGAAACATCAACTCCCATATGTGCCTTGACCAGGCAAGCCCAGGGTTTCGAACCGGCAACCTCAGCATTTCCAGGTTGACGCTTTATCCACTGTGCCACCACAGGTCAGGCCACTATCTGCATTCTTAAAATTCTTTTTGCTGCTCTGATTGGGTGGTTTTTTCTTTTTCATTTTTTTAAGTGAGAGAGAAAGAGGGAGAGAGATGAGAAGCATCAACTCATAATTGCATCACTTTAGTCATTCATTGATTGCTTCTCATACATGCCTTGACCAAGGGGCTCAAGCTGAGCCAATGACCTTGAGCTCAAGCTAATGACCTTGAGGTAATTGAAAAAGATCACTCAAGCTAGTGATCTTTGGACTCAAGTAAGTGACTATGGGATTATGTTGATGATCCCACATTCGAGCTAGGGACCCTCTGCTCAAGCTGGTGAGCCAACGACCTTGAGGTTTCAAACCTAGGACCTCAGCAACCCAGGTTGATGCTCTATCCACTGCGCCACCACCAGTCTGACAGAGTATTTTTTTCTACCTTGTTTTCCAAATCGCTGATGAAGTCCTCTGCTTCATCCAACCTCCTTTTTATTCCGTCCAGTGTATTCTTCATTTCAGATATTGTGTTCATCTTTTCTGAATGGTCCTTTTTTATGGTTCCTATGTTCTTTTTCATGCTGTTGAGATCCTTATAGTCATTACTTTGAATTCTATTTCTGAAAATTGCTTGCCTCCATTTCATTTAGCTCTTTTTCTGGAGGTTTCTCCTCTTTTTTCATTTGAAATATGTTTGTCTCCCCATTTTGGCTGCCTCTTTGTGTTTGTTTCTGTGTAATAGGTAGATCTGCTATGATTCCCAGTATTTGTGGGATCACCTTATGTAGTAAGTTTCCTGTGGAGTCCAGTGGCCCAGTCTCATTAATCACCTGAGCTGGGGTACTCCCAGAATGTCCCTTATTTGGGTTATATGGGTCCTTCTGTTGTAATTGATTATTGATTGTTATTGGTCCATTTGTGCATGGGATCGACCCTTAGGCTGGCTAGCTATGAGGCTCAACCCTGACCACTGTGCAGGTGCTGGCCACAGAGTGGCATTTGCCTCAGCAGGGTCTGGTGCCTGCTGATATCTCTTTGGATATGTCAGTTGTGAAACTTACTGGATCCTATTCTGATGTTGTCTGAAGGTAGCCACCGAATGTATTGGTTCTGGGCCTCTTGCAAAGGACTCTGGTGCAGGCCAATGTCAGACACTGTCTGACTGGACCTAGGCAACTTGTTTGGGGCTACAAGCGATCCATTTTGTAGTTGCCTCTGCACATGGGAAGGACCAAGCTGTGCACCAAGGCCCTCTCTTATCAGCACCAGACCCACGGGTAAGTCAGCAAAGGTACCAAGACACCTCAAGACTCACCTCTACCTGCTGGCTGCCTGTTAGGCTCAGTCACTGAAAGAGCCTCTGAAAATACTTGAAGTGCATGAGGTAGGTTTTCAGTGAGTCACCAGGTAGGGGTGAGTGGTGTTCACCACATAGATACAGGTTCAAACTCAGTGTCAGTGCTGGATCTGAGGCCACACAGCAAATGTCCTAGGGTATGCCAAGTCTAGCTGCCACCCATTGGGTGCTCACATACCTTTGTATTGAGGTGGGATCTCAGCGACTCATCAGGGTGAGGCCAGCAGAGTTTATCAGGCCCAAATAGACCAAGATTTGGCCATGTGAAGGAAGGGCTCTGCTCTGATCAGGCATGCAAGGGAAAAATGGCCCTCATTCTAGAGCCACATGACTCTTTCTGTCCCAGATTCTGCCAGGAAGAGATGGAGCTCTGCAGGGTGGGGTCACCAGGAGTCGGAAGGATGGGGCTAATGAATTTCCTGTGAGAGGGAGGTGCTGGTCAGGTTTCAGAGCCACACAACTTAGTCTGTCTTGGATTTTGCCCCAATCACAGCAGGGCGGAGTCACTAGGAGTCTGATGAATGGTATCTCTAGATCCCAGAGGGTGGATCTGCCAGAAGCCCAGAGAGTGGGGCTAGTGGATCTCCCATGAGGGGGAATTAATTGCCAGTCCAGTTCATGGGAAATTGGGGGGGGGGGTTAGGCCCTTACCTCAAAACCCCACAACTCAGTCACTGACACCCTCTGAGTCTGCCCAGATCTCTGCCTCTGGCCAAAGCAGCCATGAGCTCTGCAGGCTTTAAGCTCCACCTGGTGGGATGAGAGGGAGTCCACAAGGTGGGGCTATTGCTTTTCCCCAGGCTGATACCACACAGAGGACAGTGCTCCACCTAAGAAAGATGGTGTCTGCAGTATGGGAGAATAACTCAGCACTGGCATCCTGGTGGTTGCCCTTTGAGCTCTCTCCCCAGAACCACAAACCCCAAACTCTCCTCATGTGACACTAGTCCACTCCGCTCTCCCTCCACTGGAGCCCTGAATGAGTGCCTGGGAGCAAAGTTTTGTGTGTTGGTCCTTTAAGAGGGCACCTATGCCTCTAGCAGAGACAGGTCTTTCCCTGATGAACAGAATCCCTGCTGATTTTCACAGCCAAATGTTATGCAGCTCCTTTTCCCAGCTCTGGTGCTCTGAGCTACAGGGCCTAACTTGGGGTTGAGACCCCATGCTTCTCAGGGGAACCCCTGCAGCTGAGATATCACTCCAGAGCCTCAGCCATGGCCAGTGGGAGCAGGGCCAGCTCTTTTCTCATCTTCACCCTTCCTACCAATTTCAATGTGGCTTCTTCTGTAAATCCTTGTTTATATAAGATTTCAGTTAGTTATTCAGGATGATTGTTCTATAATTTAGCAGTTATTCCATTTTGGTCTTGGGAGGAGATGAGTATAACTTCCGTCTACTCAGTTGCCATCTTGGATCCTCCTCTTATTTTATTTTTCTCATACCCCACATCCATTCTATCACCAAATTCAATTGGCTTTGCCTTCAAAATATATATTGAATTTTAATTATTTCTCACTACCTCTAGCTACCACTCTAGTCCAAAAGATTGTTGTCTCTTCCATAGACTATTGTAAAGTGGTCTCTTAGTCTCCTTATTTTCATTCATGTCCTCTACAGTCTGTTTTCCACACAGCAGTGATCTTTTTAAAAGGTGTCAGATTGGCCCTGGCCAGTTGGCTCAGTGGTAGAGTGTCGGCCTGGCGTGCAGGAGTCCCGGGTTCAATTCCCGGCCAGGGCACACAGGAGAAGCGCCCATCTGCTTCTCCACCCCTCCCCCTCTCCTTCCTCTCTGTCTCTCTCTTCCCCTCCCGCAGCCAAGGCTCCATTGGAGCAAAAGTTTGCCCGGGCGCTGAGGATGGCTCTGTGGCCTCTGCCTCAGGCGCTAGAATGGCTCTGATTGCAGCAGAGTGACGCCCCAAGATGGGCAGAGCATCGCCCCCTGGTGGGCATGCCGGGTAGATCCCGGTCAGGTGCATGCGGGAGTCTGTCTGACTGCCTCCCCGTTTCCAACTTCAGAAAAATACCCCCCCCCAAAAAAAAGGTGTCAGATCATGTCACTCTTAGGCTTCTAGGTGTGTTTCTCCATGTAACTTCTGCATAGTTTCTCATCCTCCCGTCTTTCCTCTCCATCAGGGAGCCGGAATTTCTTACATGGTGGCTCAAGGCTTTAAGAAGGAGTGAGCCTGACCTGTGGTGGCGCAGTGGATAAAGCGTCCACCTGGAAATGCTGAGGTCACCGGTTCGAAACCCTGGGCTTGCCTGGTCAAGGCACATATGGGAGTTGATGCTTCCAGCTCCTCTTCCCTGTCTCTCTCTCCTCTCTGTCTCTCTCTGTCTCTCTCTCTGTCTCCTCTCTAAAATGAATAAATAAAAATAAAAAATAAATTAAAAAAAAGAAGGAGTGAGCAGAAGCCCCAGAATGTCACTGTCTACATTCTGTTAGTCAAAGCCCAGATTCAAAAGCTAGGGCAGACTCAACCTCTTGGTGGAAGAAAGCATTCATGTTCAGGCAGGAGTGGAATTGTTTGGGGCCCTCTTTGGAGGTTAGCTACTGCCACCCAAATGACCTGGGTGATAGGGCTTGGTCTATTTCTCCAACTTTATTTTTCCTTGCTCACTTAGTTCCAGACACCTTGGGCCCTCTTGTTATTCCTGAACAAGCAAAACTGTCATCCAAGACTTTTGCTCTCAAAATTCCCATTTCCTAGATCATTCTTCCCCCATGTAATAAAATATCTAGTTCCTTTATTTCCTTCATGTTTAAGCTCAAATGTCATCTCTTTAGGAAAGCTATCTCTGACCCCTTAGACTTAAATAATTATATTAGGTTTTGTAGTGGGTTTTTTTTAACTTGCTGCATAGTGAATTACTACAAACTTAGCAAGTTTAAACAATACCCATCCATTAGCTCATAGTTCTCTAGGTCAGAAGTCTGGCATAGCGTGTGGGGGACCCGGGTTCGATTTCTGGCCAGGGCACATAGGAGAAGCGCCCATTTGCTTCTCCACCCCCCCCCCCCTTCCTCTCTGTCTCTCTTCCCCTCCTGCAGCCGGGCTCCATTGGAGCAAAGATGGCCCAGGCGCTGGGGATGGCTCCTTGGCCTCTGCCCCAGGTGCTAGAGTGGCTCTGGTCGCGGCAGAGCGACACCCCGGAGGGGCAGAGCATCGCCCCCTGGTGGGCAGAGCGTCGCCCCTGGTGGGCGTGCCGGGTGGATCCCGGTCGTGCGCATGCGGGAGTCTGTCTGACTATCTCTCCCCGTTTCCAGCTTCAGAAAAATACAAAAAAAAAAAGGAAGAAGAAGTCTGGCATAGTATGGCTGGGTCCTTGGCTCAGAGTATCAAAAGGCTGAAATCAAGGGTTGGCCAGGCTGAGTTCTCATTTGGAAGCTCAGAGAGGAAATCTCTTCTCAGCTCATTGTTGTTGATAGAACTCAATTCCTTGCCTTTGTTGGACAGAGCTCAAGCTCCTAGAGGCCGACTGCATTCCTTGCCATGTGGTCTTCCTCTTCTGCAATTAGTTGGCAAAAGCTGCTTTTAATGGGCTTATTTAGTTAGGTCAGACCCACCAGAGTAACCTCCCAAACTTAAGGTCAACTAATTTGGGACCTTAATTAAATCACAGAAGTACATACATGTTTGTTTGAAAAACTGAGAGATGTGTGTACACCAGGATCCAAGAATCTAGGGACTATCTTAAAATTTTGCCTATTTCCTTATCCTGCTTTATTTTTCTTTGTAGTACTGTGGACATTATATTTTCTATTTATTTGGTTATGTTTTTTGACTTGCTGTACATACTAGAATATAAGTTCCCCCAATAATACAAATTGTTATTTTTGTTCAATTTTGTATACCTAGTAAATGCTCAACTAATATTTATTGACTGAACCAATTAATAAAAAAGACTTTTTGATAATAATTTTGATGACAGCAGAGATGGGATTTTTTTGGAAGGAAAGGGTGGAGAAAGCATATAAATGTTATTTAAGTGTTAGCTCCAAAGGTACTAGCATCTCAAATTATTCGTTGGCCTTTCTTTGTAATGAAGATTTCTTATTTGATTATTAAAAAATAACTTGTCAGTAACTGTATAAATGTCTAATAACTGGTATATATAAGAAAAAGCAAATTAGCTTTTTTGCTTGTTAGTAATAATAAGTTAACATGCTTTTAACTTTTGGTTTTCATCTGTGTATCTCCAAGTAATGTCTTCCTGTGAACTTTTGGAAATGGATGCCTAGTTGTCCAGAAATATTCTCAATTTACCAACTTACTATGGTATTTCTATGGCTCTCCTTGTAATTGCTTTTTACAACATTCAATTAGTAATGAGTAACAGTAAGCTGCATCATATAGACATAACATAGCATGCAAGACCAGCAATTACATAGTTCCCTCATTTTCAACAATTATTGTTATATGTTTTTTTAATCCACCTCTTCTACAGACAAAACTTGCCAATGGCACTTCCAGTATGATTGTGCCCAAGCAACGGAAACTCTCGGCAAGCTATGAGAAGGAAAAGGAACTGTGTGTCAAATATTTTGAGCAGTGGTCAGAGTCCGATCAAGTGGAATTTGTGGAACATCTTATATCCCAAATGTGTCATTACCAACATGGGCACATAAACTCCTATCTTAAACCTATGCTGCAGAGGGATTTCATTACTGCTCTGCCAGGTATGTTGACGGATGTTTGTAAGCCATTAATTTGCCTGGACGATGTTATAGTGGTAATGGTACTGGTCTTCAGTTATGCAGCTCTCATTTTTAAAGTCTATTGGCTTGATTTTTACAAACTGAGTCCTTTAATCGTAACTTCTTGAAGTATAAGTACAAGAAAATCAAACTCTAGAAATAGAAAGTGCTCTCTTCCCTATTCTTATCTCACGTTCTCTATTCACTCTCTTTTCACCCACACAACAGTCCAAGTAACATCTTTTTTTTTTTTTTTGAGATGTGTCTTAGTTTCAAGATATGTTAACTTTATATGCTTGGCTTTGGATTTCTCTGGGAGTTTATCAACAGCATATTTAAATTGTATAAATGAATATGAAACATTTTTGAGTATTTTAGAAAGAAGGGTATCTCAAGAGCCTGTGACATTTAATAGTGTAAGTCTAAGCTTTACAATCATTTCTCACAGTAACCAAAGAGCCATTGTCAACTATAAAATATATATGTTTTTAAATACAAATACTTAAACATATATATAAAAGAAGAAACTTAAGTATCCATATATGCACACACATACAAACTTAAAATCCTTTTTTTGGAGGGTGCTATAGTTTTACGGAGTGTTTGATGAGGATAGTTTTACAGAATGCTTTATTATGCTATAGGCATCAGTATTTGAGGGAAATCCTATCTCAGGAAAATACAAGGTTCTCATCTGTGTAAAAAGCTTTTTTAAAAAGGTAGCCCTGGCTGGTTAGCTCAGCTGTATAGCATCGGCCCAGCGTGTGGAAGTCCCAGGTTCAATTCCAGTCAGGGCACACAGGAGAAGCGCCCATCTGCTTCTCCACCCCCCCCTTTCTCTCTATCTCTCTCTCTTTCCCTCTGGCACAGCCAAGGCTCCATTGGAGCAAAGTTGGCCCCGGCGCTGAGGAGCTCTATGGCCTCTGCCTCAGGTGCTAGAATGGCTCCAGTCTCAATGCCCCCCTGGTGGGCATGCCAAGTGGATCACAGTCTGGGACATGTGGGAGTCTGTCTGACTGCCCTCCTCGCTTCTAACTTCGGAAAAATACAAAAAAAAAAAAAGCTTTCTTAGAAAGGAAAAAATAGGCCTTGGACGGTTGGCTCAGTGGTAGAGCGTCAGTCTGGCTTGCAGGAGTCCCAGTTCGATTCCTGGCCAGGGCACACAGGAGAGGCGCCCTCTGCTTCTCCACCCCTCCCCCTCTCCTTCCTCTCTGTCTCTCTCTTCCCCTCCCACAGCCGGGGCTCCATTGGAGCAAGGTTGGCCCGGGCGCTGAGGATGGCTCTGTGTCCTCTGCATCGAGCACTAGAATGGCTCTGGTTGCAGCAGAGCAACGCCTCCTGGTGGGCATGCCGGGTAGATCCCGGTCAGACGCATGCAGGAGTCTGTCTGACTGCCTCCCCGTTTCCAGCTTCGGAAAAATACAAAAAATACAAAAATAATAGTACAAGGATAAGTGAATTTCAAAAATAGCATATCTTAGTTTTTTTCAGTTGTTTCCTGATTGTAGATTTTATGTTATAGGAAATTTAGAAAATTCACAAAAGTTTAAAATATAAAATTTCCCAGAGTCCCACTATTCAGAGAGAACTACTAATGTGCTATTAATATTTTGGCAAGTAGTCTTCTTGTTTTTTCTGTGTGTGTATGTGTGTGTGTGCGCGCGCTTCTAAAGCTGGGATTTTAAGTGTAACATTTTTCTTAATGTAGTTTCCTAAGTATTTGTTCTTTGAAAACATGTTTTTATAGAATTTTTTGTATTCTTTGTGATGGTTGAAGCATATACAGGTATTATTTAATCTCATTGAACGTTTAAGTAGTTTAAAATGTTTTTCCTATTATAAACTGTTCTGTGATGTATATTCTTATTCATTAATCTTTTGGGCATCCTAGGGAAAAATACCAGAAGTGAGATTCCTATATTAAAGAATTATGAACATTTTAAGGCTTTTATTTCATGTGCCAAACTATCCTCTAAGAAAACTATGCCAACTTATGCCCTCCCCAAAATTGCTTATTAATACTTTGCTTAATCTTTGCCAATTGTAGCTTTTAAAAATTTTTGTTTTTCCAAAACTGCAATTTAAGTTACCCTTTAGAACAAAAGAAATGCCTGTGAATAACTTTGAAATAACCATTTTAAAGCTGAATTTGTACCTGTATCTTTTGTTAAACAGAATAGATTTCTGCCCCCTCTTCACTCATTGGATTTTGTTTTAGCCACAAGCAAACAGTTTTCTTTGTGCGAACAACCTGTGTGTACCTCATTACTGCTCTCCCGCTCACTGAGACATGTTACTATCTCAAGCATATACCACTAAGAATTGAAGAGGAGTTGATTAGACTGGTGTATCCCTTTGTCTAATACTGATTCCTGGTGTGTATCTGCTGACCACTTTATAAGATATTAACTCATCAGTCTAATGCTTTATGGCCCTTCTAACTTAAAAACCTACACTACCTGACTACATTTAGTAAACTAAACTACTTCAAAAATGCCTGTAATCCATTAAGGTAATGGGTTTGTTTCGAGTGTTAGGTAAAATTACTTCCAAAGACTTATTATAGGGACATTATAGAAGATCAGGAGCAATTTGATGGCAGCCATTAAAAGCACAGGAATGGATTTTAGAAACTTCTGATAGTATAGAAAGTTCAGGATAAAGATGCAGAAATTGTACCATTACTATATTTTACATGAAGAACTAATTATTATATTTTTAATTGGCTTATAATTCTATTTAATAAGAATGAGGTGATGGATGCCTCCATCTGCTTATGCTTAAATATGAATATGTGATGCCAGCCAAACAAGATTCATTTAATGCCTCCTTTTCTAAATCTGCTGAAAAATGTGACTGATATCTATGCAATCTTTATAATTAGAATAATGTTTAAACACATTTGGATTGTTGCTAATGGCATCCAAGTGTGTCTTTGTATGATTCCAGGGAAAGGCACAAAAGGAAATGTAGTATTCTTTTCTGTTTGTGATGTTTGTGCCTAAGGAAGTTGAAGTTTGAAGGAGTACTTCTGCACTATTTAAGTCTTTAGCAAACCTTTTATACAGAGCCTGTAGAGAGAAATAACTTGGAATGTTTTTGTCTCACTTGTGAATTAGAACAGCAGCCAAAAGGTTTATTAGTGCGATCATCCTACTTTATAGGATCTATTCCTCTGAGGCCTCAGTACAGATTTGAGTGATAGAGAATTTTAATTGGGGAGCCCATCTAGTTTACACTGCCCAAGATCAGCTTCTACTGTTTTTCTCTGTACATCTGACAGAATCATCTCTGAAATTCTAACCAAGTTATCTGTTGGTCTGGGATTTTTTTTTTTTTTTTTTTTTTTTAGTCAACTGTCATTTAGGTTTTATAGCAGCAACTATTCTCAAATATAGTTTTTTTAAAACATCTGAAATTAAACTCATCCTTGAACTTAAATATACCTCTCTCTTGTATTTCCTCTCGGGATATTCCTATACCAATCTGTATTTCCTTCTTCTCTCCTTTCTGCATGCCCCAAATTCCATAACCCAGCACATTCTGACTTAGTGCCTCTCCCCCAGTACATTTAAAGGATATTTCTTTCACTGAACAGCTTTGGAACTGCAGCAGTAATAGAAACAGAATGAGAAATGGACCTAATATAGAGTTTTGGGGGGGTCTGAATCACAGAGTTTGAGATGCCATCCATAGAACATCCCCTAGTGCCGAAATCCATACAGATAGATGTGAATTGTTTTCTGGCATCCTTTTTATTTTTAATGTCTTGGGGGGGTTGCTGGATGTTAGCTTTAACTTCCTTATCTAAAGGAAGAACATACTGTTCATTTCTGTAACCTTATGGAAAAATTATCGACTCATTTGACCCAAGTCTCTTGTTTGAAAAAGAAACTGGACCACACTAGAGACAGTGTTGTGCCTTCGTAGCAGAATAAATGCTGTTATGTTTTAAAGAACCTTAGGTAAAAAATTATATTATATCACCACCTATATTCTTCTTTGCCTCCTCCCCTAACGGAAAGCTCGAGGTTTGGATCACATTGCTGAGAACATCCTGTCATACCTGGATGCCAAATCACTATGTGCTGCTGAACTTGTGTGCAAGGAATGGTACCGAGTGACATCTGATGGCATGTTATGGAAAAAGCTCATCGAGAGAATGGTCAGGACAGATTCTCTGTGGAAAGGCCTGGCAGAACGAAGAGGGTGGTGAGCCTTTTGACTTTCTTACTGTCATCATAAAGCCTCAGGACCTGGCCATTCAGTCATCGGAATATTGTTGGGAACCAGTGAGACCGTTTCTCATTTAAAACAGTGATTTTGCTGGTTTATAGCAAAAAATGTAAAAAGTTGCTCATGTACTCAGCAGTTTTTCTTCTGACCAATCACACATAAATGACTATATAATAGTGTGTTAATACTGCTTTGCACAAAAATAATGAAAAACTGATCAACCCTCCCATTTAAATCATTCTGTTTCTGGGAAGAAACAGTACCCTGAAAAGGGGCTGAAGGGTAATTTATAAGGCAGGGAAATGACTTGGACTCATACAGAAGCCATCGGATCCAACTTTCCTCTAAAACAGTCCCCAGACCACATGATTGTTTTCTCCTTCAGAAGATTCCTTGCCTTTAGCCCATGCCTGTGGTGTTTTATCCCCTTTATAATCAAAATTATTTTTATGCCCAACTAGAACAAGAACTAGAGCATCGGAAAAATGAAAAATAGAATTTGGTATAAATAGTTCTTTCTTAATAAGACTCTTCATATTTTCTCAAGATTTCACTACTTGATTTTGAATCCCTTAATGCATTATATAGTTAGCAGCCTGAGACTTCACCAGTTTTGTTGTTGTTTTCCTAACGTAATGATCTCATGTTGTTAGAACTTCTGTAAGATGTTTTTTACCGAAATACAGAATTTGGGGGAAAAAATGTACTGTCAGAGGATGTCTCCTGAATGTCACTCTAAGAAAGGTGTGAATATTTTAATAAAATAAAGGTGACATTATAATAAGTATTTTAGTTGATAGATATGTACCAGCAGGCACATGTGTGCTTAATGTCATCCTGAGCAGTTAATTTTATCAGTTGTTTATCTTAGATCATAGAAAGATACAAAACAGTTAAAAACTGCTAAGCTTGGCCTGACCTGTGGTGGCGCATGAAGTGTCAGCCTGGAATGCTGAGGTCGCCAGTTCAGAACCCTGGACTTGGCTGGTCAAGGCACATAATGGGAGTTGATGCTTCCTGTTCCTCCTCCCCCTTCTCTCTCTCTCTCTCTCTCCTTCTCTCTCCTCTCCTCTCAAAAATAAATAAATAAAATCTAAAAAAAAAAATTAGAAAAGACTTGTTAAGCTTTTCTTAGTAATTTTCTTAGCAACTATAAAAATATAGTTGGCTTCCCTTTCTTTTATCTTTGAAATTAATTAATATATAATAAACAAAATGACCTGTAAATATTGTACCTAGTGCTTCAAGAGATTTCTGGCTTCTAGCTATTAGAAAAACTAAAATTTCTCTCAGATTCAGTTAAAAGAAGCAATTCTTTGGCTATACAAAACTTGCATAAATGAAAGCATATTATTAGTTCTCCTTCCCAAATATGTTTTCCTTATCCTCACTTATTTCACTGTACAGAAAAATAGAAATCTTATCTTTCTTAACTTATTTCATACTATAGAAATAAAGTATAAAAAAGCAAAGTAGTATAAGTCATGTGATATTGAAAGTCCATAATTTTGTTAAGCATGCCAATTCCAGCCTTAGAAATGGAGCAGGCAGTTGCTTACATTGGAAGATTTTAGGCCACTAGGAATATTTCTCTACCCCTCAGGGGGAAAAAAAAGAAAAGAGACTCTCCTCCAAATAACTCCTGACCTGAAATTGCCATTAGGTTCATTCCCTTTCCTGCTCTTTTGAGTATCCTTCAGAGTTCTGACTATATTCCTTTGTCTTTGACAACATTTATCATCTTGGTTTGATATAGCCCCATGAAATTACAAATATTTGTCCACTCCATGAAGACCTCTTCCAGTGTCACCTTGACTTTCTGTGGCTGCTGCTACTTTTACATGTTGCATTTCTTCCTTTGTTTGTATCCTCTCCCCACTTAAAAAAATTTAGTCTGTGGTCAGTTTTCATTTTATTCTTTCAATAAATATGTTACTGAGCCACTATATCAGTAAGGCCTTTCTCTTATATCTTCCCGCAGATGCTGTCCTTGATAGTTTCATTCATTTCCTCCAAACAAAAATAAGTAAATATAGTTTGCTAAGAAAGCTTTGGATTTAACTTCTACTTTACTGTTATAATTAATATTTAGTTGAATTTAACATGAACTCTGACATTTTCTCTCTTGAATAATACTGAAATTGCTTTCTCTGCTCAGTGATAGTGGTATAATATATACTTCAAAGTATAATAAAAGACAACTTGGGAAAAGTCCGTTTTCTTAATCAGCAGATCACATTTTATGATAACATTCTGTATTTAATATTAAGCATTTATCATGTACTCACACTCTCAATGATACTGTTCATATAGAAGTGGTTCCTGTTGTCAAAGAGCTTCCATCATAAAAGGCTTTGACTTACAACATAGCTACAGACTGAGGAGCCAGTTTTCAATGCCTACCCACCCTTTCTTGTAGCACCTTTGATTTGAAGAAATTCAGCTACTTTAGCAAGCCATGGTAACTACAGTAGAAAATGAGATCAAAGGTTTCTATCAGTGTTTTTCAGCCACCAGTCTGCAGACTGGTCTGCGAGAAATTTCCTGCTGGTCAGCGAAAGAGGTAATCACACTGATGCTGTATGAAGATTACAGACCCAATGATCTTAGTCAAATTTGTTTATGCTCAGGGGTGATTTCTGCCTTACTGGTCCCTGAAATAATTCTCCTGTTTTCACCAGTCCTTAGGTGTAAAAGGTGGAAAACACTGGTTTATATGATTTCTTTTTCCTTGTGATGTAGACATAGTTTTATTAATTATGAAGAAAATTCTGGGGTGCCTGTATCTAATTGCCAGGGATTAAAAGGATGACAGGAATCTGAGGAATGGTGGGCATTGAGAGACAGTAAAGTAGTTCACAGTAGGGATCTGAAGTCAGACTTAGATTCAAATCTCAGCTCTACTCACTAACTATGTGACTTTGGGCAAGTTACTTAACCTCCTGACATTTGGTTTCTTTATCTGTAAAATTAATATAGTGATTCCTACTTCATTAAAGGATGTTGGAGTTGAAATTATTAAGTTATAATTATTAACCAGATTTAGAATCTCTTCATTCAAACCCTATTCTTTGTCTGCATGTGTTTCTAGAATAAGATTGTTTCGAGAAGAGTACCTTTAAGCCAGAATTATTTCAGTGTATCTTGTTTGCCCTTTTCTTGGTGTATCCTATTGCTTGCTCCTATTTGTTCCTTTTAAAAAACTATTATTTTAGCTTCTCCATTGCAGATTTCCCTTTCCATATTAACACAGAAGTCAGAGCCAGCAACTACCTTACCTTCCTGATAGGAAATTTTCTCAACTAATTTTCAAGGTGTATAATAGGAAGAGGGCAGGGGGAAAGCGCTCCTAGAGACATCGAACAATTAATTATATTGTAATGGAGCTATAGAGGGAGGAGTGGATGACTGGCCCAGAGAAAACATGATTTCTCTGGTGCCAGGATTACACTCAGAGGCATTTCTGCCTATCACCACTTTGCAAGGCACGGTGCCAATGAGAACAGCAGTTAGTACACCCATAGTGGGCTTTACTAGCTTCCACACCGTGTTTGGTGGATTCTTAACTTCAGGATAAGGAATTAAATTTTTTACCCAGCAGGAAGTGATTGCCATTTACTGATTTTTTTTTTGTAGCAAAGATCTAGCTTGGGATATGACTATTCCAAAGATGTGCTGTCATAAGGAAGGAGATGCTAACAAATGTTGCTCACTGGAATCAAGGAAAGGCACTAAAATGCTTGTATGTATGCACTTAGCCAGGAACACACCTGTGAAAGTCAATTTCATGCCTTACACTCTGACAGCACGGTGCTTTTAGGCATTTCATCTTCCATACCTGCTTCTGAACACTCCTATGACCCCTTTGATTTCTGTGCAGATGAACTGAATTGCTCTTTTTGAAGCATAGCTACACTGATCACCAGCAGCCTGGGTGCTTGGGTCTCCAACACATCTTAACCCACATAAATGAAAACAAAAAAAGTGTTCTTCATGAGATAGGCATTCCTGCTGCCCATGATACTAACTAAGCTCCACTGACTAGCACATACTCAGTGAAAAAAAGACTGTGGGGTGTATATCTAGTTCAAATGTAGTAGTTTCTCCTGACCAGGTGGTAGCACTGTAGCACTGTGGATAGAGCATTGAACTGGGATGCAGAGGACCCAGGTTCAAAACCTCAGTTTGGCCCTGGCGGTTGGCTCAGCGGTAGAGCATCAGCTTGGTGTGCGGGGGACCTGGGTTCGATTCCCAGCCAGGGCACATAGGAGAAACGCCCATTTGCTTCTCCACCCCCCGCCCCTCCTTCCTCTCTGTCTCTCTCTTCCCCTCCCGCAGCCGAGGCTCCATTGGAGCAAAGATGGCCCGGGCGCTGGGGATAGCTCCTTGACCTCTGCCCCAGGCGCTAGAGTGGCTCTGGTCGCGGCAGAGCAACGCCCCAGAGGGGCAGAGCATCGCCCCCTGGTGGGCAGAGCATCGCCCCTGGTGGGCGTGCCGGGTGGATCCCGGTCGGGCGCATGCGGGAGTCTGTCTGTCTCTCCCCGTTTCCAGCTTCAGAAAAATACAAAAAAACAACAACAACAACAACAACAAAAAACTCAGTTTGCCGGCTTGAGTGCGGGCTCACCAGCTTGATCACAGGATCATAGACATGATCCCATGGTCACTGGCTTGAGCAAGGGGTCACATGCTCTGCTATAGTGCCCCCCCCCCGTCAAGTCAAGGCACATGTGAGAAAGCAATCAATGAACAACTCAGATTCCGCAATGAAGAATTGATGCTTCTTATCTCTCTCCCTTCCTGTCTCTTTCTCTCTCTGTCTCCGTCACACACACATACACTCACACACACACACACAAATGTAGTTGTTTGTCGTTTCATCACAAATTAAATTTTCAAAAGATAAGGCTAATTAATTAATCTGTCTAGAGTCTAATAAACCAATACAGGGGAACCTCGGGTTACAACAGTCTCGACATATAACATTTTAGTTTACAATGCTCGCTCCCATAAAAACTTTAAAAATTGAGACATGAGTGTTTCGGCTAACACTATTAGCATCGTATTTATGGACTACATAGGTGAACTATTTTGGGTAGGTGTAGTGGAAGAATATGCAGTTGTGTACAATACAGTGTATTTATGTTCTTTTTTTGTTCTTTTCCTTTTTTCTGTGGTTTAGTTGTATTTTTATGTTCTAGATTATGATTTTACAACTGTGTGAGGATACATAAGTGACTTAGACTAGGGTGTGTTTCGACTTACACCAAAATTCGAGTTACATCACTGTTGTAGGAATGGAACTATGTCGTAACCTAACGACCCCCTGTAGGTGAATTCTGATTTTACACATTTCATTTACCTATGGCATTTTAATATTCATGAAGACCTGATACTCTGATATTTTACACTGGAAATCATCATGTTTTACCCAAAAGCAATCAATGTTGGCCCAGTTTCTTTGAGCCTATAAAGTTACTTCTTTGGGGTGGTATTCCTGAGTTCAGACTTAACTTCATGCCTCTCTAGGCTAGTTATGGGGACTGTGTGGAATGATAACTATGAAAACACTCTGGAGAAATATGAAGCTCCTTGTAAATTCATAGTATTACGATTTTTATTGGGAAATATTTTTTTTTGTAGGGGACAGTATTTATTCAAAAACAAGCCTCCTGATGGGAATGCTCCTCCCAACTCTTTTTATAGAGCACTTTATCCTAAAATTATACAAGACATTGAGGTAAGTAAGAATCTATGCATATCTGGGTATTTGCCAGGTACTAGAGAATCATCAGTGTTCTTTAGTAACAGCATTATTATAGCAAAGCCATTAAGGTTTATTGATGTGGGTTAAAAATCAGTTTCTTTGTATAAGAATAGAGTAGGTTAAGTATGGTAAATTGCCAAGCAAAAATTTGTGTTTAAAAGTTGTTTGCTGATAGATAAATGAGAGACCGTGATATCTTCATATAACATCAGTGAGACTGCTAAAGTTACACTCAACCTGATATTCATATATCTTCTGAATTGAGCCTCCATTAAAGTACACTGGTAGAAATGGCCACCACATGTATAGGAACAGTGCCAAGCACGTAAGGTCTTGTGGTTTGCCTGACCAGGCGGTGGCGCAGTAGATAGAGCATCCGACTGGGATGTGGAGGACCCAGTTTTGAGACCCCGAGGTCGCTAGCTTGAGTATAGGCTCATCTGGTTTGAGCAAAGCTCGCCAGATTGGACCCAAGGTCGCTGGCTCAAGCAAGGGGTTACTTGGTCTGCTGAAGGCTCATGGTCAAGGCACATATGAGAAAGCAATCAATGAACAACTAAGGTGTTGCAACAAAAAACTAATGATTCATGCTTCTCATCTCTCTCCATTCCTCTCTGTCTGTCCCTATCTATCCCTCTCTCTTTAAAAAAAAAAAAAAAAAAAAAAAAAAAAAAAAGGTCTTGTGATTCATAGCTTATCCTCTAATGGTGAGCAGTCTCTTTCCACTGGGTATATTATTTAATTGAATGAGTTATATACAGGAGAGTTCTAGAGAGTGAATGTTTAATTACTTTACAAATGGAAGAAGTTTTATAATTTTAAACAGTGGCTTTCTACAAACATAGTTTTAGTTTGCCCTAAGTTCTTTGTAGCCAATAGAGGGAAGTGAAACAGTGAGCATTTGTCCTTGGTTGCCATGAAAGTCAGGTAAGAGTCAGTTCTGGTCCTTTCCTAATTACTGCCTCTTTACCATTTCTTCTTCTCAGACAATAGAATCTAATTGGAGATGCGGAAGACATAGTTTACAGAGAATCCACTGCCGAAGTGAAACAAGCAAAGGAGTTTACTGTTTACAGTATGATGATCAGAAGATAGTGAGCGGCCTTCGAGACAACACTATCAAGGTGAGGTTTCTTCACTTGTGAGAAGGTAGCTGTAGAAGCAAGAGTGACCACGTTCATAAAACAATCCGAAGCATAAATTGTTATTTCCAGGAAGTAAGTGAGCATTTTAGATTGTTTTTAGTCCCAAAACCAAAATCATTTCCTTAAAGGACAGATACCTGTTTCCCCAAAGAAGAGCAAACAAAAAGATTGCTAAATTCTCTTCTTGAAGTGCACTGAATGAGCTCTTACTCTTGGCCCTCACATAATTATAGGCTACCCCTATTCCGTAATGAAAAGGATAAAGTCTGCATTAGTACTGAAGCCACATATATGGGTGCTTAGCTATACCTAAAGAAAAAAAATGCATTCCACACTCCTCTGGGCTTTGATTCTTTAGGGGATTCAAAGACATAATAGAGCCAGCAAGTCTCTACAGCACCCCATTATCACAGTGATCAAAAGGATCTTGTTTGCCATCCTAGATCTGGGATAAAAGCACATTGGAATGCAAGCGAATTCTCACAGGCCACACGGGTTCTGTCCTGTGTCTCCAGTATGACGAGAGGGTGATCATAACTGGATCATCGGATTCCACGGTCAGGTAGAAAATTTCAAACAATCTTTTGAACTCTGAAATATCAGATCCACTCTGTGCTTTGTCATAGATAGTAATTCTGTATATATCTGCATGTACACCATTCTGAAACTTCATAATTAAAAAAGAATAAACCATCAGCTTTCTCCATTATTGTGTCAGTCTAGAACTAGAAAAGTTGAAGTAGGAATGATTAAGGTAAATTTACATTTTTGTACATTTAAGAAACGACATCCTATTTTAATTTGTGAAAATTATCCACTATAGACGCTTGGTAAACCTTGCCTTCCTTACAAAAACCAGCTCACGGGGGAATGATATGAATGGAATGAAGCCTTCCTTTCGGGTGGTTATAACTGTAGTGCAGGCATGCGTTATCGCCTTTAAAATGTGTACAGGTGAGCGATGCTCTCTCTGCCAGGCCCTCCCCTGCTGTCCCTGCAGTTTTTAATTGCAAGCTTCACTCAGGGAGGGGCCTTCAATTTCCAGAGGCATTAGTGATTTGATGACACAGCCATTATGCTGCTGGAGTCCAGTGTAGCTTGAGTTCAGGGTACCGGAAGCACTGCTGGAAATCTCTGTTAGGAATTTTGCCTAAAGCTAAAGGATTTAGCAAACTTAATACATCAAAAGTAACTTTTTTAAAAAAGGGGAAAGAAACAGTTAACTGCATTGTTAGATTCTCTGAAGGTAAATGCTTACCATTCTCAGTTATCCTCTGTGAATAGAAAGGGCTGTTCTTGTTTCTTGTCTTTTGACTTACAGGCATAGCAAACTCAGTTCTTTTAGTTTTCGACATTTAACATTTATTGGTGTATGTGGGGTGCCTCAAGGAAGCTGAAATATTGTAGAGGCTAACATCATCTATAGGATAAGAGGAAAAATTATTTTCTGGGAAAGGAAATAAAATGTTATTAAAACCAAAGTAAATATACAAAAATAATCAAAGTCAAATTCTGTATTTCATCACACAAAATTCTAAAACTATCCAAGGGTCCATATTCTGCTGTGAAGCCCATATTTACAGTGGGTGGCTATTCTTGTTCCCAACCCCATTCCAAGCATGGAAGTAGAGCCTCAAACTTAGGGTCTAGGTAATGTTGGGTCTTGACCTATGTGGTAAAATCTAAAATCCAGAGTCATTGAGCTTAAGTCCATAGTACTAAATCAGTCTATTACGGAAGCTTCTTGTCCTATATTAGTTGTTGTTCCTGAGGTCCATCCATAGGACACTAATGGTACTGTTATTAATCATAGTCCCAGTTTTTTTTTTAATTTTTTATTTATTTACTTTTTTTTTTTTTAGATTTTATTTATTCATTTTTATTAGAGAGAAAGGGGAGAGAGAGAGAGGGAGAGGGAAAGATAGAGAGAGAACAGGGAGAGGAGCAAGAAGCATCAACTCCCATATGTGCCTTGACCAGGCAAGCCCAGGGTTTCGAACTGGCGACCTCAGCATTCCAGGTCGACGCTTTATCCACTGCGCCACCACAGGTCAGGCCATAGTCCCAGTTTTAAATGTATCTTATTAATAGTATCAGATTCAATGTCAGAAATTGTATAATAATCCTAAGGTCTGGGTTCCATCAGTAGGTGTTGTGGCTGCTCCCTCTTTCCTAGCCCCCACACCTGCCCACATTTCCAGTAGTGTGTCTTAGCATTTCACATTGGCAGCACTCCATCCCCTTCCTTTCCCACTCTCCCAGTCCAGGCCTCTACCTACCATCCCCTCGTGGCCCACCAGTACTCTTTACTCAGTTCAGCTTCAGAGCTGCAGAAGAGGAGGGTATAATACTGTCTATGACCGTAGAGCAGGAGGGGTGGGAAGTGCAGAGGTCAGATACTGGCAGTAGCTTATAGCATCAATACTATCAAAATCTCAGACAGCCTCCTTAATGTTTTTTGTTCCAGGGTATGGGATGTAAATACAGGTGAAATGCTAAACACATTGATTCATCATTGTGAAGCAGTTCTGCACTTGCGTTTCAATAATGGCATGATGGTGACCTGCTCCAAAGATCGTTCCATTGCTGTATGGGATATGGCCTCCCCAACTGACATTACCCTCCGGAGGGTGCTGGTTGGGCACCGAGCTGCTGTCAATGTTGTAGACTTTGATGACAAGTACATTGTTTCTGCATCTGGAGATAGGACTATAAAGGTAAAAAGCATATTTTAGTAAGTCCCCAATGTAAGAGTAGGGGAATTCATGTAAAAACCTGATCAAAGGCTATTTCATATTAAACATCACTATAGACTAATTTAATATTTAATTCAGATACTAGTCTATATGTAAAAGACAATTCTGGTTAGGTATTTTATTACTAGAAATCAGCGATTTTTAACTCAGGTGCCAAGAACACTGGTGTGCCGCAAGAATTCTTTTAAATATGCAATACCTGACTATTTAGTCAGAGGCACTGACCTCTTTTCCCTTATATTATCAGGGAAAAAAATGACAACAGCCAACGCAACAATGGCTGTCCAGTGTGAATGAATCGAGACTATACCTATGTTGCTTTTTTTTATTGAATTCATTGGGGTGATATTGGTTCGGAAATCATAGGTTCCAGGTATCGAACTCAGTAAAATATCTGCACACTGCATCATGCACCCATTACCCCAAGCAAAGTCTTTTTCCGTCACCATTTCCCCCGCCTTTGCCTCCCTCTACTTACCTCCCAGCCCCCTTTCCCTCTGGCTATCGCCACACTGTTGTCTATGTCTGTGTGTTATGTACATATGTTTTTTGCTTAATCCCTTCACTTTCTTTCATCCACTCCCCGCGCCCCCCTCCCCTCTAACAGATAGTCTGTTCCGTGTATCCTTGGCTGCTGTTCCTATTTTTTCGGTTTATTTTGTTCATTAGATTCCACATGTGAGATCATATGGCATTTGTCTTTCTCTCACTGGCTTTATAATAATCCCCAGGTCCATTCATGCTTTTGCAAAAGATAAGATTTCCTTCTCTTTTACAGTCGCATAGTATTCCATTGTGTAAATGTATCACAGCATTTTTATCCATTTATATACTGATGGGTACTGGGGCTGCTTCCAGACCTTGGCTATTGTAAGTAACTCTGCAGTGAACATAGGGGACCATAAATTCTTTCGTTAGTCTTTCAGTTTTCTTCAGATATATTCCCAGAAGTGGGATCTCTGGGTCAAAAGGCAGTTCTATTCTTAATTTGCTGAGAAAATGCCATACTGTTTTATACAGTGGCTGCACCAGTGTGCCTTCTAACCAACAGTGCACAAGGTTCCTTTTTCTCCACATCCTTGCCAGCACTTGTTGTTTGTTGATTTATTGATGATAGCCACTCTGACAGGCATGAATTTGTATGTCTCTTTGGAGAAGTATCTATTCAGATCCTTTGCCTTCCCCCCTCCCCCATTTTGTTTTGTTTTGTTTTGTTTTTTATCAAGTGAGAGTCAGGGAAGTAGAGAGGCAGACTCACGCATACGCCCTGACCAGGATCCACCTAGCAGCCCCCATCTGGGGCTGATGTTCTGCCCATCTGGGACTTCTGCTCTATTGCTCTGCAACCTGAGCTATTTTAGCACCTGAGGCAAGGCCATGGAGCCATCCTTAGCACCAGGGGCCAACTTGCTCATTCAAGCCATGGCTGTGGAAGGGGAAGAGAAAAGGGGGGCATAGAGAAGGTTGCTTCTCCTGTGTGCCCTGACTGGAAATCAAACCCAGGACTTCCACATGCCAGGCCAACGCTCTATTGCTGAGCCAACCGGCCATTTTTTAATTGCGTTGTTTGTCTTCCTGGTGTTGAGTTGTATCAGTTCTTTATGTATTTTGGAAATTACCGGTACCCTCTTATCAGCTGTATCATAGGCAGATATGTTCTCCCATTCAATGGGTTCCCTTTTCTTTCTTTCTTTCTTTCTTTCTTTCTTTCTTTCTTTCTTTCTTTCTTTCTTTCTTTCTTTTTAGCGAGAGAGAGACACACAGATAGGAAGGTAGAGAGATGAGAAGCATCAACTTGTTGTTGTGGCACTTCAGTTATTCATTGATTGCTTTCTCTTATATGCCTTGACCAGGGGACTCTAGCCGTGCCAATGACCCCTTACTCGAGCATTGACCTTGGGCTCAAGCCAGCGACCATGGGATCATGTTTACAATCCCACACTCAAGCCTGCAACCTTGGGGCTTCAAACCTGGATCCTCAGCGTCCCAGGTCAATACTCTCTCTCCACTACCCCACCACTGGTCAGGCCCTTTTCATTTTGTTGATGGTTTCTTTTGCTGTTCAAAAGCTGTTTAGTTTGATGCCCCATTTGTTTATTTTTTTTCTTTATTTCCCTTACCCAAGGAGATATATTGACAAAAATAATGCTATGAGAGATGTCCAAGATTTTACTGCCTATGTTTTCTTCCAGGATTTTTATGATTTTGCAACTTCACTTAAGTCTTTTATCCATTTTGAGTTTATTCTTGTGTAAGTTGGTGGTCTGGTTCCTTTTTTTTTTCTTGCCCTATTTTCACACCACCATTTATTGAAGAGACTGTCTTCACTCCATTGTATGCTCTTGCTTTCTTTTGCAAATGTTGGTTAACCATAAAGGCTTGGATTTATTTCTGGGCTCTCTGTTCTGTTCTATTGATCTATATGCCTGTTCTTATGCTAGTACCAGGCTGTTTTGATTACAGCATCCTTGTAATATAGTTTGATATCAGGTATTGTGATACCTCCAACTTTGTACTTTTTCAAAATTGCTGAGGTTATTCAGGGTCTTTTGGGGTTCCGTATAAATTTTTGGAATGTTTGTTCTAGATCTGTGAAATATGCTAATGGTATTTTAATAGGAATTGCATTAAATCTATAGATTGCTTTGGGTAGTATGGACATTTTAATTATATTAATTTTTTCTATCCAGGAACATAGTATATGCTTCCACTAATTTGTATCTTCCTCAATTTCTTCTTCAATCATGTATAATTTTCTGGATACAGGTCTTTTAACTTCTTGGTTAAATTGATCCCTAGGTACCTTATTTTTTGTTGTTGTTGAAATAGTAAATGGGATTGTTTTCTTAATTTTTCTTTCTGATAGTTCATTATTGGTGTATAAATATGCCACCGATTTCTGAATATTAATTTTGTATCCTGCTACTTTGCCAAATTCATATGTTAGATCTAGCAGGTTTTGTGGAGTCTTTCGGGTTTTCTATGTACACTGTCATGTCATCTGCAAATAATGACAGTTTACTTTCTCCTTTCCAATTTGGGTGCCTTTTTTTTCTTCTTGCCTGATTGCTGTGGATAGGACTCCCAGTACTATATGTTAAATAGGAGTGGTGAAAGGAGATATCCTTGTCTTGTTCGTGATCTTAAGGGAAATGTTTTAGTTTTTGCCCATTGAGTATGATGTTAGCTGTGAATTGTCAACTTTTTTTTTGTCAGATTAGCAAAAAATATATTTCTTTTTTGGTGTGCCACAGAATTTTAGTTATTAGTTTATGTGTGCCATGAGATGAAAAAGGTTGAAAATTGCTGTTGTACATAATGGTGAGTGTAAGAACGGCAGGGGTAAATTAAATTTGTAAAACCAGACTAATGCCACAGGAGTAAATCAATTTGAAGAATCCTCATGTGATAGTAGCAGGCTACAAATTAGCCCTGTATTACCAAGTTGACTTGGTTCAGTCCTATTTTCTGCTTCTTAAAAACTCCACCTGCCTGACCAGGCGGTGGCACATTGGATAGTGTCAGAATGGGACTTAGAGGACCCAGGTTCGAAACCCGAGGTCGCTGACTTGAGCACAGGCTCACCAGCTTGAGCACAGGGTCACTGACTTGAGCGTGGGATCCTAGACATGACCACATGGTCACTGGCTTGAAGCCCAAGGTTGCCGGCTTGAGCAAGGCTCTGCTGTAGCAGCCTAGTCAAGATACATATAAGAAAATAATCAATGAACAACTAAGGTGCTGCAAAGAAGAATTGATGCTTCTCGTCTCTTTCCCTTCCTGTCTGTCTCTGTCTGTCCCTCTCTGTCTCTCTCTATCTCTGTCACACACACACAAAAAAAAACTCCATTTGCCATAGATTTTACAAGTGAAAACATCAAATCAACTACCAGATACCATCTTCTGTTTCAGGTATGGAACACAAGTACTTGTGAATTTGTAAGGACCTTAAATGGACATAAACGCGGCATCGCCTGTTTGCAATACAGAGACAGGCTGGTCGTTAGTGGCTCATCTGACAACACTATCAGGTGAGTATCAGGTGCCCTTGCCCAGAAGGGATTAATATTATCCTGCCATTTATTATTTGTGCACAGTTCAAACAGATCTTCAACTGTGTTATCTTTATAATAAAATGGCCTTTCTTTTCTATAGCTTCTTGTAGGTCAAAAGTTTGCCCCAAGCAGAGAGCATAGCAAAGCCTTTTGTTGATGTGTTTCCTTTCTGTAATAGTTTTATCACCAGATAGACCTATTTAAAAGGTATTGCTTGAATGAGGAAATGGGCAAGAGAGATAAGCAGATTGAGGCTGAAAGCCCTTCTCTTTAAATTTCACCTGTCCACAGTTGGAAAGTGCTAATAAATAGCTAAAGGCTGTTTTGCTCTGCCACTGGTTTAAAAAAAAAGAAACAGATTTGTATCCCTACTAGAAATAGTGCATTTTATTTTCTTAGCGTTGCATGATTGGCCAGGGAGTTACCGGTCTTTGGAATTATAAGGAATCCACAAAGTGAAGTATTGCTGGTATTTTTCCTTCACAAAGATGCACAACACAGATATGAATTGTATTTGGATGATATATCAATCCTCTCTGTTCCTTCAAAGAGGTATTAAGAGGATGAAAAGGCCATTTTATTTGTATTTTTCTGAAGCTGGAAACGGGGAGAGACAGTCAGACTCCCGCATGCGCCCGACCGGGATCTACCCAGCACGCCCACCAGGGGCAACGCTCTGCCCACCAGGGGGCGATGCTCTGCCCCTCCGGGACCTCGCTCTGCCGCGACCAGAGCCACTCTAGCGCCTGGGGCAGAGGCCAAGAAGCCATCCCCAGCGCCCGGGCCATCTTTGCTCTAATGGAGCCTTGGCTGCGGGAGGGGAAGAGAGAGACAGAGAGGAAGGGGGGGGGTGGAGAAGCAAATGGGCGCTTCTCCTATGTGCCGTGGCCGGGAATCGAACCCGGGTCCCCCGCACGCCAGGCCGACGCTCTACCGCTGAGCCAACCGGCCAGGGCCGAAAAGGCCATTTTAAAAAGCAACAGATAAAGCCTTTACTATATTTAAGGAAATTATTCCTAGAAAGCATTTGGAAAGCATACAGTATTTTGTATGTTAATACATAAAAATTTTGAGAACTGACTTTGCATTTTCATTATATGAGAAAGACTATCCTGGACAGTGGGTGAAAGCGGAGTGTCCTTTGTGAAAGAGGTAGACCTGCTTTGTGAGGGCGGATGTCACTGACAGCCTTCATGTTTTCATTGGTGATTTCAAGAAGCATTACTTTTCTTGGCTTGGTCATTTCCTTCACAGGCAATTAGTGCATTAAATTCATTCTTTTTATGCCTTAGAGACCCTGGTTACAGAATTATATAAAGCATTGTGCTTTGAAAATATATACTATGTTTGAACCTAAATCATACGTTTTTCTACCTCAGTTATATGACAGAAAGAAAATAAATCAATTGAAAGTGATACATTTTTTGTATGTTAATTTATCTTATTTCTGTGGATTTTTTTTTAAAGACATTGAAGTATGTTAAATTTTTTAAGTGAGAGGAGGGGAGGTAGACTCTTGCATGACCCCCAACTAGGATCCACCCACCAACCCCCCCTACTGGGGCCAATGCTTGAATCAACTGAGCTATTTTTCACTCCTGAGGCTACATGCTGGGACCAACCTACCTATCCTCAGCACCGAAGCCAATGCTTGAACCAAGTGAACCACTGGCTGTGGGAGTGGAAGAGGGAGAGAAGTGGGAGAGGGTAGGGAGAGGAGCATATGGTTGCTTCTCTTATGTGCTCTGAGGACTGAACCCAGGACATCCGCACGCCGGGTCAACACTCGACTGAGCCAACTGGCTTGGGCCAAAGTATATTATTATAAAATTCCAAGCTTAGGAAAGAATACATGAAAATTCACTTGACTCAATTTTCTTCTCCAGGTTATGGGACATAGAATGTGGTGCATGTTTGCGAGTGTTAGAAGGCCATGAGGAATTGGTGCGCTGTATTCGATTTGATAACAAAAGGATAGTCAGTGGGGCCTATGATGGGTAAGTTTGCATCTCATCTGAATCTCTGCTGCCTTAGTATATTAAATATAACCTTCCCTTATTTCTAAAAGATTATGGATTTCACAGAAAGGACCCAATATAATAGTTCTTATGTCTAATCTATGTATTTACCTCACCTTTTCAAAAATATTCTTCCCAAATAAGTTGTACTTGTTTGCTCATGATTATTGATATTTTAGATTTGGGTTATATATTTATCTGTTTTTCCCTATAAATCAAAGAACCAGACAAATCCAGTATAAAAAGATATGCAGATAAAATAGTGACTTACTAATAAATCTAAAGCATTGGAAGGCAGTATTTATGGTACTTAACTGGGGTAGTACCTTAAATTTTGATATCTTTGAATGATTCTAAAAAGTGCAGCTCCCTTGTCTCCCCTTCTGGCATTTTAGTTACAAGTTTAGTCATTTTCAGTGAGTACAGAATCCATTCATGATGTGAATGGATCCCATGTCTAGCGATGCTAAGCACGTAGTAAATTCTTACAAAAGTATATTCACTTATGCAGGCCTCTTTATCATTTCTTCTTGTCAAGATACCTGATTTGGGGGAATACAAAGCTATAGTTCAAATACTGACAGCTTTTTAAATATCAGAAGCTAACTTAAACCACGTTGTCTTACTGTATGAACTGCATATACTGATATATTAAGATAATTTAAGCAATAGGAAGTATAGCACACCTGCTCTTCTTCTTTGAGTCAGCCTTCACTCTTACCCTTGGGAAATTGTTCAGGCTGTGATGGCATGTTCCAGCCAGCTTCAAGGCTGTTTTCTCACCCCCGTGATTTTATCTGTACCTACCTTTCTTGGGCTTTGTCTATTTACCATGAGGAGATATGACTTATAATTAATTTTTAGAAGGACAAAACTTTTCTTATTTAAATCAAAATACGAGGATTTGTTTATATAAACTCCAGAACTTTTAAATGGACCCCAGCCCTCTGGTACATGGAACCTGTGCCATACTTAGAACTGACCAAAAAGGAAACGCCTCGGAGTTACAGGTTTCTAGGTCTAAGTGATCTCTAATATTAGTAAGAGGTCTAATGTAGAACATCTCTTATCCCCAAAGTACGGTGTAACTTTACCGTTCCCTATCTACATCAGTTTGGTTAAAGCTAACCTGTTTCTAGTTTTTGGTTAATCATGTACATTTTCCCCTGTTAATAACAGTAACTTCTATCCAAGAATGAATATAAGAACCAAATCTATAAAACAGAAAAGTGCTTAAGTATTCCTGTGAGCTGCGTGTATCGTGTAACGTATATTCACCATACATATTTATTGCCATGACTTTTTGCTCTTCTTCTGGTGCTCCCTAAATTTTCCTTTAACTAAGATTTCTGTCCCCTTTTTGATCTTTAGAAAAATTAAAGTGTGGGATCTTGTAGCAGCTTTGGACCCCCGTGCTCCTGCAGGGACTCTGTGTCTACGGACCCTTGTGGTAAGAGTCTTATTGTTTAAAGGGCATTGGGGAGTAAGAAAGAGAAGAAATTAAACATTGATGTGCTGTGAAATACAAATATAAATTTGATAGCCTGACCAGGTGGTGGCACAGTGGATAGAGTGTCAGCCTGGGACACTGAGGTCCCAGGCCCGAAACCCTGATGTTGCTGGCTTGAAGCCCAGGGCTGCTGGCTTGAGCAAGGGGTCACTGGCTCAGCTGGAGTCCCCCCAGTCAAGGCACATGTGAGAAAGCAATCAATGAAGAACTAAGATGCCACAACGAAGAATTGATGCTTCTCATCTCTTTCCCCTTCCTGTCTATCCCTCTAAAGAAAAAAATCTGCATTTGATAGTTAGAACCTCTCAAAACCTGCTACTAAGTAGAAAGGCAACCAATACATGACAGTAAAATATGTTTATATAGTGCCTTTCATCCAGAAGTGCTTTAGAGACTATATACAGAGAGAAATGTGGCAGCTGTTTAACAGCTGCACAGCAACTCTACACATCAGTTGAGTACAGGAAGTGAATAAGAATTCTGTACCCACCAGAAACAGTAGGAGGTGCTTAGGGAGTAGGAACATAATTACTCAAATTGGAACCTGTCCAGAATCTGAGGACCTGCACACCTGTGCCTACAAAAAGTGCCATGGGAGTCTGCATGAACCTCCTGATCAGCCCCTTAGCTCTGCATCCTATTTAAGGCATGCTGCCTCCAGCAACTTGAATCCCATCTTCTTTTATTACTTGTATACCCTTGGCCTGAACATCTTGACATCTGGGAAAAGAAGTGACTCAAAAGGACTAATGTCACCTTCAAAAGCACTAAATTTTTTATCATGGTGTTTGCCAAGGCCTGGATTAGAAAATGTCCTAAGGTTAAAAGCTGCATCTATTAGGCCCTGGCTGGTTGGCTCAGTGGTAGAGCATCAGCCAGCTTGTGGAAGTCCTGGGTTCAATTCCTGGTCAGGGCACACAGGAGAAGCGCCCATCTGCTTCTCCACCCTTCCCCCTCTCCATTCTCTCTATCTCTCTCTTCTCCTCCCACAGCCAAGACTCCATTGGAGCAAAGTTGGCCCAGGCGCTGAGGATGGCTCCATGACCTCTGCCTTAGGCTCTAGAATAGCTCCGGTCTCAATGGAGCAATGCCCCACATGGGCAGAGCATCATCCCCTGGTGGGCATGCTGGGTGGATCCTGGTTGGGCGCATGCGGGAGTCTGTCTGCCTCCTCGCTTCTCACTTCAGGAAAAAAAAAAAAAAAGCTGCGCCTATTAGAAGAAGAAGATTAGAGCCCTGGCCAGGTAGCTCAGTTGGTTAGAGCATCATTACAATATGCCAAGGTTGTGGGTTCAATCCTGGGTCAGGGCACATACAAGCATCAACCAGTCGGTGCATAAATAAGTGGAACAACAAATCGATGTTTCTTTTTCTCTCCCTTCCTCTCTCTCTAAAATAAATAAATAAAAGTTAAACAAAAAAGATTAGGTGAGGCACTCAGGAAGTTAAGAGTCTTTTGCACAACTCAGAGAAAAGATGACAACAAGCATTTGAATCCTTGGTATTCTGAAACCTGGCTCAACAGTTAGGCAGTCTCTCTCTGCTCTGGAAAAAAGAGATACATTCTTTGTTTTCCTTGTTATATTTAAAGCTCATTCTTTCAGCACCAAATGTGCTTTACCTTCGTGTTTCACACGTTTTTTAAAATGGGTACTTTCATTTACAATTATTTAAAGCCAGGTTTTTAAAATATAACTTTCATACAGCAAAATTTGTCTGTTTTTAGTTTGCTTTTATAAAGTTTTCAGATGTATAAATACCATAATCAAGTTATAGAAAATTTCCATCACCCTGCAAAATTATGTGCCTTAAAGTCACCCCTAGCAACTATTCATCTTCGTTCTGTCCCTACATAGTTTTGCTCTTTCATGAACATCATATAAATTAAATCATACAATATGTAGCATTTTGCCTTTGGCTCTTTTCACGTCATTGAAGATGTAGCCATGTTGTTGCATGTGTTGATACTTTGGGTATTTTTATTGGTGAGTAGTAATCCATTGTGTGTATGAACCATTTTGGTTATTCATTTACCAATTTAAGAACATTTGGAATTTTTTAGTTTTGGGTGATACTGAAAACATTCCCCAGGTTTTTATATATCCATATTGTTTTTATTTTTCTTGGGTAAATACCTAGAAGTATAATTTTTCTGGGTCCTATTATAAGTGTATGTTTAAATTTAAAAGAACTATTAAGCTGTTTTCCAAAGTGGCATTTGGGAAGTTTGCAAATGCATGCTGTATTATATATATTCCCACTAACTGTACGAGAATCCCATTTTCCCACATCCTTGACAGCACTTAGTATTGTCAGTTTTTTGAAAAATTATAGCCATTTGAGTAAGTATAAAGTAGTTAATAGTTTTTTTATTTTGTTTTTAATGAGAGAGACAGACAGGAAGGGAGAGAGGTGAGAAGCATCAAATCATAGTTGCGGCACCTTAGTTGTTCATGTGTGCCTTGACCAAGGGGCTCTAGCCAAGCCAGTGACCCCTTGTTCAAGCCAGCAACCTTGGGCTCAAGCCAACAACCTTGGACTGCAATGCAAGCCAGTGACCTCTGAACTCAAGCTAGTAACCCCGCATTCAAGCTGGTAAGCCAGCATTCAAGCCAGATGAGTCTGCACTCAAGCTGGTGATCTAAGGCTTGAATCTTGGTCCTCAGTGTCTTAGGCCAACATTTCATCCATTGTGCCACTGCCTGGTCAGGCTGTAGTGGTTATAGTTTTAATTTACATTTTTGTAGTAACTAATGGTGTAGAATGTCTTTTTATGGGCTTCTTTTATGAAGGTCCAAATCTTATCCTCATTTATTGAGTTAAGTTTTTGTTATTGTTGTTGTTTTAATACAGGGACAGAGATAGAGTTAGAGAGAGGAATAGATAGGGACAGACAGACAAGAAAGGAGAGATGAGAAGCATCAATCATCAGTTTTTCGTTTTTGACACCTTAGTTGTTCATTGATTGCTTTCTCATATGTGCCTTGACCGTGGGCTTTCAGCAGACCGAGTAACCCCTTGCTTTAGCCAGCGACCTTGGGTCCAAGCTGGTGAGCTTTTGCTCAAGCCAGATGAGCCTGCACTCAAGCTGGCGACCTCCGGGTCTCGAACCTGGGTCCTCTGCATCCCAGTTTGACGTTCTATCCACTGCGCCACTGCCTGGTCAAGCTGAGTTAAGTTTTTAAAAACAGATTTATTGAAATATAATTGACATGCAATAAAGTGAACATATTTAAAGTATACAACTTGGCCTGGGCCAGTTGGCTTAGTGGATAGAGCATTGGCCCAGCATGCAGAATACCGGGTTCGATCCCCAATCGGGGTATGCAAAAAGAGCAACCATCTGCTTCTCTTCCCCTGCCCCCCCCCTTTTCTTTCTCTTCTCCTCTCACAGCCAGTGGCTCACCTGGTTCAAGCATTGGCCCCAGGTGCAGAGGATAGCTCAGTTGGTCCGAGCATGTCAGCTTCGGGCACTAAAAATAGCTCAGTTGATTGGAGCATCAGCCTTAGATGGGGATTGCCAAATGGATTCCAGTTGGGGCACATGCGGGGTCTGTCTCACTACCTCCTCTTGCTTCAAAAAAAATAAATTGGCAAATTGAATTTAACAGTGTATTAAAAGATTTACACACCATGACCAAGTGGGATTTATTCCAGTTATGCAAAACAAGTATAATTTATGCAAAACAAGTATAATATTTAAAAATCAGTTAGTGTAATCCATCACATCAAAAGTCTAAAGAAGAAAAATCAGATGATTAGTATCAATAGATACAGAAAAGGCATTTGGCAAAATCCAATATTTATTCATGATAAACTCTTAGCAAACTAGAGATGGGGGGAACCGTTTCAACTTCAAAAAGAAAAATGCAAATTAAAACTCCAATAAAATACCACTACAAATCTATCAAAATAGCTAAAACTTAAAAGATTGACAATATCAGTTTGTTGAAGATGTGAAACTGGAGCTCTGATACAGAACTAGTAGGAATATAAATTGATACAACTTTTTAAAAACTGTTGTGCCATCTCTGCTAAAGCCAAGTGTACCTGCTCTATGGGCCTACAGTTCTACTCCTAGGTGAAATGAGAGCACATATCCATCAAAACACATGTACATCCCTGTTTGTAGCAAGTTTATTATAATAGTCAAAACTACAGCTAGTCTCTATGTCCGCCACTGGAGATAATGAATTGTAGTGTGATCATATAATGGAATATCAGCCAGTAATTTGAAAAGCAAAAAGAATGAACTACTATTACACGCAGTAACAGAGAGGAATCTTATACTGTTGAGTGAAAGAAACCAGGAAGAAGGAATACATGTGTTATGAGTTTATTTATATGAACCTGAAGTACAGGAAGAATGAATTGATGACAGCACTGGGGTAAAGGCAGAACTGAACTAGGAAGGAGCGTGAGAGTGCCTTGTGGAATGCTGGAGGTGATCAGGGTGGTGGTCACTACTTTTACAATATGGGGAGAGTTGATCGATCAATATTACCAACACCACTTACTGCTCACCAATTCTGAGCCTCTGATTGTAGAAGAATCCTAGAGGTACAGAGAGGAGAAGGCCAGGGAGGTACTGAGGTTCAGCCCAAACCTAGAAGAGTTAGCAATGAGAAACTAGCATACTATACTATTTGACATATCTTAGCTCTAATGAGTATTACTTTGTGCATGAAATCAGCTGCCCAGTATTTGACTTTCCATTTTACCTTTAATCCAAATTGTTTTTTTCTCTGTATTCTTTTTTTTTTTTTTTTTTTTTTGTATTTTTCTGAAGCTGGAAACAGGGAGGCAGTCAGACAGACTCCCACAAGCGCCCGACCGGGATCCACCCGGCACGCCCACCAGGGGGCGATGCTCTGCCCATCCGGGGCATCGCTCTGTTGCGACCAGAGCCAGTCTAGCGCCTGAGGCAGAGGCCATGGAGCCATCCCCAGCGCCTGGGCCATCTTTGCTCCAATGGAGCCTTGGCTGTGGAAGGGGAAGAGAGAGACAGAGAGGAAAGAGAGGAGGAAGGGTGGAGAAGCAGATGGGCGCTTCTCTTGTGTGCCCTGGCTGGGAATCGAACCCAGGACTTCTGCACGCCAGGCCGACACTCTACCACTGAGCCAACCGGCCAGGGCCTCTCTGTATTCTTGAAACAGCTAACTGGTAGAGAAAATTATCAGCATAAGATAGCCTTTCTATAGACTCCTTTAACATGTTGCTGAATTTGTGTCTTTTTGATTTTGAGTAGTTCAGAAGTTTCCATTTCTGCTTCTTTAGGAGCATTCTGGAAGAGTTTTCCGACTCCAGTTTGACGAATTCCAGATTGTCAGTAGTTCACATGACGACACAATCCTCATCTGGGATTTTCTAAACGATCCGACTGCCCAAGCTGAACCACCCCGCTCCCCTTCTCGAACATACACCTATATCTCCAGATAAATAATCGTGCACTGACCTCATACTTGCCCAGGTATGAAAAAGAATTGTGTACCTGGCCCTGTGGGTAGGAGATGAGATGTTGGCTGAAAGGTGTTGCTAGTTCTAGAGGCTTGTCACGCCCTGTATCTTTCCAAGTCCTTTAAAGCAGTGGTCCCCAACCTTTTTTTGGGCCACGGACCAGCCTTTAGGATGGGACCGATAAATGTATCACGTGACCAAGACAAGCATCAAGAGTGAGTCTTAGCGGATATAACAGAGGGAATCTGGTCATTTTTTAAAAATAAAACATTGTTCAGACTTAAATATAATTAAAATGGAAATAATGTAAGTTATTTATTCTTTCTCTGTGAACCGGTACCAAATGGCCCACGGACTAGTACCGGTACCGGTCCACGGCCAGGGATTGGGGACCACTGCTGTAAAGCAAGGAAAGCTGACAGCATGAGGCAGGGCCAGGGCTGCGGTCGGATGCTGCCTTCGTCAGGGTAGCCAGCCTCGGTTCTAGATGACTCTTGAACCTGATTTAATGACCCTTGTGCAGTAAAGCAAGTACTTCCTGTCCCGGGTGTCTGATAGGGTTGTAAAGAAAGTACGAACAAAAGGAAAGAAGGAAAAAAGGGAAAGAGATTTGAATCGGTTTCAAAACTAAAAGTAATGACCCAAAAGCCTGTGGCTTTGTGGTTCCCAGATAAACCAGCACCTATAAAAAAGACCCTTTAAAACAGGTAGATAATCTAATGTGTGAATGGGAAAATCTCATGGTGAAATATGCTGACTACTCACAGCTCTGCCTTGTCAGTGTCACTGGATTATAAAAGGTAGCCTTTTTTATTCTTGTCCCCTCTTTCCACCCCCTCTAAAAATGGAAAAAAACTGTCCTTTGACCATGAAAATAGCCCTGGAGTTGATGAGAACTCCATGTATTCTCCCATTCAAGTCAGGCTCCCTCTGAGATAGGAAAAGACCCTAAAATTCCTCTTTTATCAATTTCATGATATATTCAGATCATACCTGATGTCCTCACCAATTCAGATAAATATATTAAGTTCTCACTGGTTTGGGAAAACTGCACTACTTCTGGGGAGCATTTTTATTCCTCATTTCCCGCACTTGCCTCAGTGCTTGTGGCAGATGTACACATCAGTACACTTTTCTGCATATCTTTTTACAGTCGTTCTTCCGAGTGGGGTGGTCCGTGGCCTGCTGGGCCCGTTTCAGTGCTCACTTCTCACAGAGGACACGCTGTGTCCTCACCCCTCGGCCTCCTCAGCCGAGTCCCAGCTGTCCCCCGCTGGACACATAACTTCCCAGAGCCCTGCTTTCCTGATTATTAAAAGGACGGCTGCAGTACACACTCACAGACCTGTTGTGAGGGCTGCTGCAATGTTATATGTAAAATTCTTAGCACTTGGTACGATGCCTAGCACCTAATAAGCCCTTAGTAAAAAGTAGTTTATTAGTATTAATATTGTAGCCATCATGTTATCTATCCCCTCCTTCTGCCAAAATTTCCTGCTCCTGAGTACATGTATTTTGCCACATTTAATATTCTTCCAGGTGCTCTTGTGGCGTATGTCTCCCTACCCTCTCACCCCTAAAACATGCACGTCCCCTGAGATGCTATCTTGGGCTTTTCTTCTTTCTCTGCACTCCCTTCTCTGGCTGCTTATCTCTTCCCAGGGCTTCACTCTCATCTCAGCGGAGATGACTCTCAGATGTGTGTTTGTAGTCCCAGCCTCGGCCTTAATCTCCAGGCCACATGTCCAGCCACACCTACACATCTGTCTTTGAAGGCCACTCAGGGCCAGAACTTCAGAGCTGTCTTCGCCTGCTGTACCTTTATAGGGAGCAGGCAGAAGTTTGATGCTACACCCACCATAGTCACTCTGAATCTCAAGACATCAGGGTCACTCTGTGTGAGCACTGTGGCCTTCAACATGTCCATGACCCCCCTGTCAAGCCCCAAACAGGCCGTGTAGCCTTTAGCAGAAGCTAAGAGCAGGCATTAAGAGGGACCTCTGAGCCTTTCTTTCAGTTGACAGCTAAGTTAATATTCTTTTTCTCAGAGCAAATGAGAAGAACAGAGAAAGGGACTAATGACTGTTTGCTCTGTTTTCACACAGGACTCATTAAAGTTGCGGTATTTAAAGTATCTGCCAACATCAGGATGAGCAACAACAGTAACAATCAAAATACTACCCACTTTCCCCGGACAAGCCGAGGAGGGGGCCTTTGAGACTCCTGCTGGGACACAGTTGGTCTGCAGTTGACTCGGGAGGGTCTACTCAGCACAGCTGACTGCTTCCGTGCTGCTATCAGAAGATGTCTTTTTATCTTTCGTGAATGATTGCAACTCTTAAACCTCACCTCACTTTCCCTCCTTTCCCCTCTGCACCTGTTTTTTTCCTCATTTGGTTCCAGACAAAGATGACTTATAAATATATTTAGTGTTTTGCCAGAATCTCTCTTGCTTTGCTGTTAAGCAGAAGAACTACTATCGTTTCCCTATACAACCTGCTGGGAGAGACCCACTTCTAGGGGAGCGGGGGATACAACTTCCAGCCAGACAGCATCCAGTGTCTCCCTGTGAACTACAGCAGTGCCAGCACCTGCCGAGATCAGCGCAGCCCCACCTGGCGTAGGAGACAGCTGTCGGGACAGCCTCGGGGGTGAGAGAGAGACGAGAGCGGGCACACCAGAAGATCCTTCCGTCTCTTTTCTCTGTGTCTGACCCTGCCCCCTCCCTCCACGCCCCTTCAGCCTGTGTCTCTGCTCCACCTAAGAAGGAGTATGAAGAGAGTGTCCTCAGTTAGCATGAGGCACATCAGCTAGAAAATGCAACACTTGGAAGAGTAAATGCTGTTCAGTTAAAATGTCAAACCGAGGCTTTTGCTGCAAGTGACCCTGCATGACAAAGATGAGTTCTCAGATATGGTACTCTCATCATATTTGCAACTCTTCTCTCTTGTCCTTCTAAAACACTCCCCAAGTGGGGGGGAGGGCAGAAATTTCCTGGGCTCCATCAATGGCCACATCTTTCCCGGACTCAGCAGTCTCCTCGATTCCATGTAGAGTGTGGAAAGGAGTTGCTGATTGCATTTCCTCTCATTAACAATTAGATGTGTAATAAAAAGCATTGTACTTCATCTTCAATCACTGGGAAGGCTCAGCCTACGGAAATACTACCCACTTTCCCCGGACGAGAGCCGAGCTGCTCGGCGTGTTGTGCAAAAGGGTTCACGTCCCTGGTTCCCTCCTGAGGGCCTGCGAGCACCCAGGCTCCTATGCCTTTGACAAGACCATGATCAGAGTAGCTTAAGGGGTGGTCAAGAGTAAAAGTTGATTTCTTTTCCATTTAGGCCAGTAAATATCATTTCTCAAAAATAAAGCTAATCATCTCAATCTTGCACTGCAGAACCTTCCTTCTGCTTTTCCCAAACCCAGTATTTACAAAGGGCAAAGCTGCCAGAGAGAGCAATGCAGGGTGAAGTTTGGCACACAGGGTTTATTACTGGGCAGAAACTGCCTTCTCTTTCTTTGTCTTCTTCCTTCTGGTCTTATTTGCTCTCCACTCTCTGCCAACCAATAAAATTTCTCCGGGAGTTGGTGAAGAACATAAACAAATGGTCCTTGGCACGGGCCAGGCCGACCCGGCCACCTAAAAGGCTGCTGTATGGGCTGCAGGCGCAGGGCATGTGTGCCATCCAACTTGGGAGCACGGACCGTCGGCATGTGCCCAGCTTGTTTCCTGGGGTGGGGCAGACTGCACCAGCCATTTCTGGTGGCACGGGCACCGCATCAAGGCTCCCCACCCAGGCCACAGTACGGTCAACTTTCCTTGCAGAGCTGAGCTGTCAGGCCCATTGTTTCCAGTCCTGATCCAAGCAACTGGGTAAATGAAAGCCCCTTGATACTGGCTGCTGTCGAAACATAAGAATGGGAGCCAGTTGCAAGTAACCACAAAGCCAGGCTACCTTTAGTTCAGCAAAGGGCAAGGGCGAGAGCAAGCCGTCTTTACCCTCTGATTTGCAAAACGGTGTCCAGTATCCTCTTCCTGTAATGCGCCAGACTGAATGTTATTATTATTCTATATTAAGGGGCAGGTTATGCCTATGCATTTTTCCTTTCCTGCTTTATGAGTGCTTTTAAGTTTTTAGTTCCAGGTTGTATTCAGAAAATATTTCCCAGTGTAATGATACGTCTTTGCCTAGGAAATATTTTCTGAATATAATTTCCTTTGCAACCACCCAAATGCTTCAAAGAAATATTTTCTATCTAGTCCCTTATCATAGTTCCTTGTCTATTGTGTTGACTATTAATGCCTTTTTGATTGATTGAGGATTTTGCTACAGATGAGTCAGGGGACCATTAGCCCTGAAAAACACACAGGTCAGATACTAAAGAAACGTGGATTTTAAGCTGTTTAAAAATATTGTCCAATAGCCATAACTTTCCTAGCCCTTCTGTTATATGCTGCTGTTCTAAAGTGAGAGCTGTTGAATACTCATTGGTGCCCAGGGTTTGCTCGCCCATCTAGGTTCAGTGGGAGAGAGTGTCTAAGACTGTGCTGAAGATCGAGGCGGGCCCTGCGCCCTGGAGCCATTGGCTCTGTCCAGGATATTGGCTCCGTCCAGGATATTCCCCAAGTTGTCCTCTGTTGCTGATGGAAATGGGAATGAAGTTAAGTGGTCTGAAAAACTTGAGTCAGTCACATCTCTCAGCCCTGGGGGTCATTTACCAGTTCATTGTAACAGAAATAATCAGGTAAGTAGAAGTTCATTTCCAGAGAAGGTAAACTCCACTTACCATCTCTGCATGATTTCAGTGGGAATTGATTATCACTAATCCCCAACTGGGCTAGAATAAATGTAAAGTTTGACCTTTTTTAAAAAAAAGAAGCAAAGTCTCAACACATTAAAAAGAATGGTAGGAAAGTCCAGAGTTCTCTGGACTCTGAAATGAAATGTCTCCATCGTGGATTAGTCTCTTCTCACTAAGGTTCCAGCGTGGGCCTGAAAGCTATGTTCTCTAATGGTCGAAGGGCCCCTTCAAAGGCGGGCGCGGGGTGTGTGCGTGCACGGAGTGTGTGCGTGCACTGCACTCGGGAGCTCCGTGGGCATGGGCTGTGCTCCCTCGGCCTGCTTGGACAAAACCAGCATGCCTTGCTGCACATGTGTGTATTTCCACATCTTTTTACTTTCTTACATGCAGTTTGAAAGTAGACGTGAATTATGAATGGGAAGCCTTTTACACCAGAATTTTTCCTGGTGACTTCACCAGAAACTTTAGAGTCGGGGACTCTGGAACACTATTGACAGATAATAAAGTCTGGCCCTCATAACTTGTGTCTGAACTGGAAATGGCCCTGGGACCCGTAAATCATTCTGTGTTCTGCTTGAGTAAGAAGAATTCTCTTTTATTTTTCTTTTGTAAAATCAAAAGCTGAAGAGAAGAAAATATGCACTCTTGCTGTCGCTTGGTACCCGTTGGTCTGAACACTGGGGTTGATCTCCTTCCTGAGAACTTAATTGTGGAAACAAAGGGCTTGGGGGGGGGATGTTGGAAATATTGAGGGCATTTTTTTCTTTCCTGTAATTAAATTAGATACTGTGGTATTGTTGACCTTCTTGATGTCCTCCATTTACCTTAGATGGTAAGACCTTCCCGCCTTAAGTGGGAACAGTCTCCAAGAATGGTGCCTGCATGAGGGGCTAGGCTGCAAGCTCGATTATGGAGGAATCAGGGTATTTCTAGGTAGAAAAAGGAATGCTTAGATACCCACTACCTATGACCATACTCTTTTTTTTTTTTTTTTTTATACGGAGAGTCAGAGAGAGGGACAGACAGACAGGAACAGAAGAGAGATGAGAAGCATCAATCATTAGTTTTTCATTGTGACACCTTAGTTATTCATTGATTGCTTGCTCAAGCCAGCGACCTTAGGTCCAAGCTGGTGAGCTTTGCTCAAGCCAGATGAGCCTGCACTCAAGCTGGTGACCTCGGAGTCTCGAACCTGGGTCCTCCGCATCCCAGTCCGACGCTCTATCTGTTGCGCCACCGCCTGGTCAGGCTGACCATCACATTTTTTGATGATCAGGTTTGTTTGACTTTAGTCTACATTTCTTATCTCCTTCCCCGTTTGGATGAATTCAACAGACTTCCCAAGAGCTGAAGAACATGAAGGTGCCCTGCCCCTCCTTGCCGTCCTCTCTTCCCTCCTGAGTATCTCACTTCTAACAGGGCAGCCAGAGCCTACAGGCCAAATCCTCCCTGGGCTCCATCCCACAGCCATCTCTTAGGGGGAATAAGGCTGAGTTTTGCTTCTTGTTATTTTTACCTGTCGTTCATTTTGACTTCAGAATTCTTAGAACTGAAGAGAGAAACCAAAAGGATATGATGATGGCAACCTGATCTCAGGGGGAACTTTGTTATCCTGAAACCTCTTCTATTGGAAGTTGAATGCATATGATTAGGTATTAAAATTTTAGACAACATCTAAACTATGTGCTATACAGCCCACCCAGCTGGCTCTCAGCTCCTGATCGGCTGTACGCATTTAAGAATGAGTGCAGGAAATAGCATTATAAAGCATCACCTTGCCTCTATCCCCTTTTCCTTCTTGGACACTGAAGAAAAAGACCAACGAGGAGGGTTAGACCTCTGGGTACCAAGGAAACTAACACCTCCCAAATCAGTGGTCACTCAAGCACAACCCAGACTGTTCTGAGAGGTGTTCGCTGGACTCCAACCGTGGGGCCGGCCTGGCAAGACGTGAGCTTCCCTGAGAGCTTCCAGTTGGTTCAGCCCTTTGTTATCTAGACTCTTAAGTACTGACTGCTTTGACTTTTGTGATTATGTTTTGGTGATGTGTAGTCAATGTACCAATATGTTCACAACCTAGAATCATGGTAATATAGTGTGTTTTGTTTTTTTTAACTGTTCAAAAAAGTAACTTAAATTACAAATACAAGATGAAAGTGAATTTCCCAAGTGTCTCGTCTCCTTGCCCCAGTATCAGTAGGCCAGTGCGTATTTCAGGATACAACGTGGAAGGGCACCGGTGCCTTTTCAGATAATCCGACATGAGAACACAACATTGAGGGAAGCCAGGGCTGTGTGGTATGAGTAACTATGAGGCCCTGGCGTACAATTAATGTTCCATGTTGAATTAGATTGAAACCAAACTGATGTCTAATTTGGGAACTGGTCCTCAAAGCCTCAGCCTGCCACAACCCTGCCTGACCCCAGGACTATTAACATCCTTTGTCTGCTGAGAAGGTAAGACTTATAGACAGGTAAATTCATATTCAGAAGCAGTTTACAGAGAAACTCCAACAAACTATAAAAATGAAGGGAACGTTGACCATCTAGGGGGAAACCCGTCTTCCCTCCTTAAACCAAACCCAGGCTGATGGTACAAGGTTGCACCTCATCTCCCTCTTCTCCCCTCCTAGAGTCCTAAGCAGGATCCTTGTCAAAATAAACCATACTTGTTTTGCATCTGTGGGCTTTTCGTGTAGTATCCTTCCTACTTAACCAAGCTCCTGGGCTCTGCCAGTCTCAGTACCTGGCACGCCTGGAGCGACACTGGTCGAGAGCTCAGACTGAGAAGGCAGGGCCCAGGGCCAGCTCTCCGTGCTGGAGAGGTGGAATAGCAGAGCATCAGGTGCACCTAGCATTTCACAAATGGGAACCTTGTACAAGAAAACGGGCTTCCCACACTGCCTGAGACTACTCGATCTTCATAACAACTAAGGACAGGAAGGACTCAGCAGTGACCACTCATGCCTCTGGCATCTAATTAGTTGTCACTGACCAGCTGGGCTCCTGAGCAGGTTTTGAGCAGAGGCTGGGCCAGGAGTGTTACGGTCTCACATTCAAAGCCATTGTCAGCATCTCCCTGGAAGGCTGAGGTCTAGGGCACATCCCTGGAAGAGAGCTCTGAAGTCACCGTTTCCCAAAGCCAAGCTGGGCCCAGAATCCCTCTTCCCTTGGAACTTATAGCTGTGCCACCATCAGCAATGACGAAGGGGAGGAGACCTCTCTTCTTCTTGATTGGCTCTTGCCAATTAAGAGCATTTTATTAGACTGCTAATTAAATGCACTTCGTTAGCAGCAGGAGAGGCCGGTGGGTGCCTGGTGAGATGGAGCTGAAGCCAGAAGAAATTGTTTTTTACCCCCCCACGGAAGCAGAGCCTCTCAGGGAACCCTCTTGTCCCCCAACCATTCCCGCTGAGCCTACCACACCCCTTGTTTTCAATTAGCGGCTCTGAGGGGAGTGAGGTCATTAGCAAGCCCAGGTGGAGAGCCCTCCCCTGCCTCAGGCCACACAGGCCCTATGGGGGGGAAGGGGGGACTGTCCTGTCCTTACACACCTTGTTTGGAGTCTGAGCCACCCATGGGGTTCTGTTCTCCCCACCAAGGAATGGCCTGGGGGCCCCATCTCTGAGGCCATCACTAGCAGCCAGCTAGTGAACAGTCACTTGGTCCGTATGGTGTGAACTTCCACACCCCCTTCCCACTGATCTCTTTGCAAGAGCTGAGCCCTCGTAGACCCCAAGTGGGTCCAGGAGGAGGGAGGGGATGAGGAGGGCCTGGTGGTTGTACAATCCCAGTCTCAGGGCCCCTGAGACTCCTCTGAGCTCATCACAAATTTGAGGCTCTTCTGCATGGTTCAAATGAGCTCCAAGCAAGTCCCCTTCCTCCAGCAAGAGGGGGGGGGCATGGCCATGACTTAGCAAGGGGAACACTGGCACCAGGGTCAGAGATAACCCCTCTCCAGAATCCCCCTGCCCCATCTGGCTGCCCTCCTCACCCCCTCACTTAACTGCAGAATTAGCACCAGCCCAGGCTGGGAGGGCAGATTTATGGCTAGGCCGGCCTCTCTCCATTTAACCTGAGGCCGGCCCGAGCTCCAGACACTAAATTAGATTTTTGACAATTAGAGAGACTAATGGGCACATAGCCATCCCCAGAGCCAGATATCCAGCAAGGCCATCCTTTAATATCCACCACTGGCCAGCCAGCCCCTCCCAACCGGCCTCCTCTCTCCCCAGGTGGCCATTTCTCTCCCATGGCCTGTATCTCTCTGCCAGGAGCTTCTCTGGTTCCCTCTCTCTCGTTTTCTTTCCTCTGTCTTCCCACCCTTGCCCAAGACTAGTTCTGCTCTGGGGCTCTGCCCTTTCTTGCCTTTCTTTTTGGTCCTTCAGCCTCCTCTCCCTCCTGTCATTTCTGCATCTCCACCTTCTTTAGGGCCAGCCCTGTAACATTTCCCTCTTCCCCTAGTAGACTGCAAGCCCCTTGAGGGCAGGGGCTTGTGCCCTATTCTGTCCTATATGTTCAGCAACCAGTGGGTATGAGATAAATATTCTGAGCCTGCCTGCCTTCCTCCTCTCTCTGAACCTGGATCTCCGAGGCCGGCTCAGCCTGCCCTCCTGGCACCAGGCCCAGCCCTGGCTCTGCTCCGGCTCTGCGCCCCCGTGGGCTGGGTCCCCTTCCCTGCAGCCCCTCAGCTCTGGTCGGTCTTGGGCTGGGCGGGTAATGAGATTGCAGTAAGGGGGGGGGGGGGTGAAGCTGCTCACATTCACTCAGGCAGACTCATAGCTCTGTCAGGCTGATTGGTCCTGAGTGGAGGCACAAACGGCCCCCCATGGACACGCTGAGATTGGTTATAAAATTACAAGCATTTGTTCTGCTGTCAGTGGCCTTCCCTCCCTCCCCTCTGCCTGCTGCCTGGGCTCCCCACCGCCCCCTACCTGGTCCTCTCCTTTGGAGTCAACCTACACGCCCTGAAGGACCCTGGCCAGGGGCCACCAGGGCACATGGGGACAAGAGGCTGAGGCCACCAAGCTCCCCATCGGAGCAGGCCTTCATGCCTTGGCCCTGGGATGGTCACAGCTCAGGCTGGACTCAGGGTGACCTGCCAGGTCCTCAGGGTTTCCTGTTCCCTGAGTGTAAGTGTAAGCCCAGGGCAAACAGGCCTTGGAATCCAGATGTGCCCATCCCAAGTAGAGGAAGATGTCCCAAACCCAGGCAACCCTGGGGCAACCAGTGCCCACTCCTTTGAGGAGGTCCTGGACATGGGTTGGGGAGGGGGTTAGGAAGTGGCTGGGGGCCTTTCCTGCTGAAGGAGAGAACAGCAGCAGCTAGGGAAGTGGGAGGAACCCACCTCTCCTCCCTTTATATGGCCAGTCCCCTGCCCGGCTCCCTGACCCCCAGGACAAATGACATCTCAGGAGAGCTCCTCACCACCTCGTCCCTGAAATCTGGGCCAGACTTAAAAACCAATATAGCCTGCCAGATCCCTGCTGTGGTTATTCTTTATAGGCTGGGTTCCCCTCATCTGGCCCCTGCACTCACTCTCTAGGGCCAAGGCTCAACAGGGGCTCTATTACCCCCAAGCGGGGGTGCTTTGAAAAATTGTGCTCTGGTGATGCTCTCAGAGCATGCTGGCCCTGCCCTCCTGCCTCACAGACACACCAGCCCTGATGCTCTGACTCTGGCCTCTCGGCCCCCTTCCCTCCTTCATTTCTTCACAAGTACCCCTGCCCTGGCGTTTGCCTGGCCCCTCAGCTCCAACTTCCGTTCCTGCCTGTCTGTCATCATCCTGTAAGGACACCCTGTAACCAGCTGGGGGGCATGCATGCTGAGGGGAAGACTCCCCAACTAAGTGTGGGGAGCTGTAGGCAGCAGCATCTCCTGGTTGCTGCCCACAAGGTGCCTTCCTGCCATCCGTCATTCATTCTCAGCCCAGAATGTATTTGCTGTAATTACATCTTTAATTAGGGTGGTGACGGCTCATTGTTCACCAACAATGATGGATCAGTCCTCCTGCTCGCCATCCTCCCTCTGTCCAGCACCCTCCAGGTCAGATCTTCCCCGACTCCAGGCTCTCAGGTAGGGAAGGTTACAGAGAACATGGGCTCTTCCCACTGAGGCCTGGAACAGCCATAAGCTCCATCCCGAGGGTGATTATGTCCTTTAAGACACCTGGGGCTCCCAAGGGACTGGTTGGACCCTCATACCTTCACCCAGGACTCCCTACAAAAAGACTGTAGGTCTCTTAGTGGCCACTAGATGTCTCCTTGGTCCAAATGGACCAGGGTTGTTATTTGGGGGGGGGGTGCTAATGTTGCCCCATTCACACACATGCCACCCAGGCTGGGCCCTGGGCCATGCACCCCTCACCTGAGGAGCAGACAAATTCAGAAAGCCTCACAACTCTTAGCTGTGGGTTGCTTGGGAGGGGTGGCCCTCTCTCCAAGCTCCCGGCTGCATTAACCAGAGTCTGACTGAGGTCTCCACTCGCATGCACTGATGCCCACCCCAGCCTTAGGTTCAGGCCCAAGTTTGCATGGGATGGGTGTTTGATGACTCAGTGAACAAACTGAGGTCAGGGGAGATTTGCTGTGGGAGGGTGGAGGCTATGGCTGGTTGGAGGCCATGCTGAGCAGAAGAGTCAGAATGGGCAGTCAAGGCCCGAGACCCTCGAGGAGGCCTTTTGAGGGTCTTAATCTGGATTAAAGTCCCAGCCTGGCACCTGCTGGCTGTATGACATTGCATGAGTTCCCTAACCTAAGTCTCGGTTTCCTCATTTATAAAATGGAGATGAAAGTAGTGTCCTTCCTGCGTCATGAGATGGCTTCAGATTCACCACGACCTGGCACGTCATGTGGAGAATCCAGGCTATGGTGGTGGCAGCTGCAGGGAATAGTGGTGGCCAAGCAGCCATGGAGGCCATCTCTACCACGGCTGGCTAACGGTGCTGGGAGCTGGGAGGTAGTCTCCACCTCGGTTTGAGGAAGGCCCTGCCTGTCCGGCACCACTGGGCACAATGGCAGGTGGCAGGGCTGTGACACAGCTGGGTGAGATTAGGAGCACAGTAGTTGCACAGGACAAGCTTGCTGATAGGGAGTGGCTGGCCTTTCAGAGCTGTGGGGACTCTTCCCCAGGGTGGTCAAGATCTGGTCACACTGGTGACCCCGGTAAGGAGGCCACCATGCCCTGGCCTGATACAGAGCTGGAGGGGTTCAGAAGGCAAGCCTGCAGTCCGAGCAGGAAGCTTAGCCTGCACCTTACCTGTAAGGAGGCTGGGCTTCTGAAAAGATGGGGGGCCTAGGGAAGACAGATGGGGTGCACCCTCTGCCCTTTCTACCTTCCAGCTCTAAAATTCTCACTCCACTCCCGCTTTGGGGCTCTGTCACCTCCCACAGAGCCTCCCGCTCCCAGACGTGGCCCCTTTGTATATCCCCTCTTCCCCAGTGACCCTGCAGGAACTCCCTTCCCCAGGGTGACTCCAAGGCCCAGGCTGGAAGGATGAGCTGTACCTAGCGGTAAGTATGCGCAACATTACATATGTATATTAGAGAGTAAATAACCCCAAAAAGCGCCTTGTAAATAGACTCCGAGTTTATCCTTTATTAATGAGGCACCGAGTGCCCTGCTGTTTTAGAGCAGCAAGACTTTCATAATATCAAAACCTAAATTACACTTGCGTCTCTCATCCCAGGGAGGGGCATCTTTTGGCTCCCTTTGCAGAGTGAGTAAGCAGGGACCCCTCCTTGCCTGTCTGGGACTTGTTGGCACCTTGCTTCTGACCCAGGGGAGGGTATAAGTGCATGCCTGTGTCCTAGCACACACTCAAATCCCCGGAGAACTTTGCCCCCAAGGCCTCAGGGTCCAGTGGGTAAGGGATGCCTGAGATACTGGCTTTCATTCCAGTATGATGTTTTCAGGATCAAGGGGTCAACCTAGGCTCTGGGTTTTGGAGGTGTGGAATCAGGCAAGCTCCGAGCAAGTTATTCCCTGTCTCTCAGCTTCAGTTTCCCCACGTGTAAAATGGGGATAAACACCTTCCTCCTAGGACAGTTGAGAGAACTCCGTGAGTCAGAAGTGGGGGTTGATGCCAAGTAAGTGCTTGCTAAATGTGAGCCCTAATGGTAACGATGTAGGTGATGATTAACTCACCTCTTTGGACTGGGACACCAGTGTCTTCTCTACGATTCTTGGAACAGACCATATATGGACCACAGAACTCCAACCCCATCCCAGCACCAATGTCCTGGGCTGAGAGGAGGATACCAGGGCCCATCTCACCACCAACACAGTCAAGACCTGACCTTCCAGTGCCCCCCAACACTGTTCAGCCGGGGCAAGGAGGCTGGACCCTCTTGGTCCCCTTAATTCCCCAGATCCAAGGCCACTCTCAGGCCCTTTGGGGATTGTGCTCCACCTACCCCAGGCCTGGGCCAATCTAGGATAAATGGGCAGGTGGGCAGGTGGATGTCATGTGGGCAGAATTTACAGCCTGGCCAGCCGGGCTCCTGGTGCTCTGATGGGCGTCATGTCAGATCTGTCCCATTATATGGACAGTTGAGTTTAATAGTCATTGTGTGCTCTCTCAGAGCCCAGCAAACATCGCGAGGCGACACCCCCTCCACACAAGCCTCCCGCTCCCCAGCCGCACGGCCCATCCGTACAGTAAATTAAAAATATGAATCACTTCTCCCCACTGCCTCCCCAAACGCTCATCTTGTCAGCCTCTATGTTGCCTTCATTTGTATTACCTTAATTTAATGTTAATTATGGTCTTCATTTACAAGGAACAAGCAAGCCCTGCTCTGCCAGGGGACTTTCCCCCCGCCCCTCCCCCTCAGCCCAGGAGGGAGAGGCTGGGGGAGAAGGGGAATTTGGGAGGGGGGGCTACAAAGGAGTGAGGAAGGGAATTAGGGGGAGGATAGAAGAGACTACTAAGACACCTCCCACCTCCTCACACATTCTATCTTCATTTATTCATTCAACTTTATTGAGCACCTAATATGTGCCAGACAACCAGGGACCAGAGAGAGGCGGGGGCGGGCACCCCTTCCGTAATAAAGGCTAAAGGAGTTCCCTCTGCCATCCTGAAGAGAATGTGTCAGATTGCAGCATTAGAAAAATGTATCATCCATCCAAGCAGGCAGGTACCTGATACAGCCGAGAGGGCACAGGGCATGGACAAGAGAACTTCTCTCTCTTCTAAGCTCCCCTCTTGACTACTAGTGCCATCCCTACCCCAAACTGCCTCACACCCTTTCCAGGCAGGAAGTTCTTTCTGGAGTCTTTCCTGAGTCCCTGGTGCAGTAGATCAGCCTAGGCTCAGAGCCTGAGTAGGGCCAGGAGTGGAAGGCTACACTGTCTCTGGAGGTTAGGAGGAAGGTATTGTGGGGACCACAAACCCATCCACCATCCCATAACCCAGCCCTGCCATCTCACTGAGTCCTTGTGGCTGAGAGGTCTGGGAGGCCTGAGTGCGACTGTTTGGCTGTCCCCGTGCTGCCATTCTGCCAATGGGACACACAGTCACACACAAGCCTGTAGAGCCTGGGGAGGGGAGGGCTCAATAAATGTTGGTGGGTGATGTCACACGTGTGCACACAGGGAGCTGGCAGAGGGCCACCTGCACTCAAACTGCCATTAACGGCAAACACCAGCCCTTCCCCCCAGCACGAGCTCCTGGGCTGGGGAGAGGATCTCCAGCGGGGAATATCTGCTTGACAGATGAGGCTGTTCTGAGTGTGTATCTGCATGTGTGTCCATCTCCAGGGAGCCCTGATCCACACACAGGGACATGTGTCTCCCCAGGTTCCGCGTGCCCTCTTAAGTCGGTTTGCTGTTTATACGTGCAAGAGCGTGTGTCCAGCAGGCCCACGTGCATGTGCGCGCGCCTGTGCTCATGCACGCGACAGCCCCCCAGCCCACACCCCCGCCTGTCAGTGGCGCTGATGACATTGGCGCAGAGGAAAGTGATGACAAATGCCCGTTATCAGCGAACGAGGCCGATGACAAATGGGCGGGCGCCCGAGCAGCCCCATTACGCTGTAATAACAGAAGATGGATGGCCTAGCGGCCCCCCCTCCACCCGACCCCCCTGCGCCGGTAACGGGAGCCGATCGGGCTCCACCCTCCCAGGAAGAAGAAGCCAACCCGCCCGCCTCACCGCCAATCACGGTGGGCCAGGCCGAGATGCCCAGCCTGAGAGCCTGGAGCCCACGCGGCTGCCTGCAGCGGAGGAACAAAGCAGAGAGCTCAGCGGGAGCAGGGGGCGCACTGGGCATCCCGCTTGCCCGAGGCCAGGACACGCAGCTGTGCACACACATGGCCTGCACATGCGCCAACCGCCTGTGTCCTTGCACGGTGCACCTGCAGCTCCTGTCCAGGCACAACTCCCAACTCACAGGACTACGGACGGACACTTGCTTTTGTGCTATGCATGGGCATATATCTGCCACCGGATCTGAGTACACACCCACCAATAGAAATCCATGCACACAGAGTCATGCATACCTGCAATCCGTGCACACACCTACTGAAGCCACTTATGTCTGGAAACATGTATGCTCCTAACATGCCAGCGCATGCATGGATAATATCTATACACATAAGCAAAAATGGACACAAGCCCTTACACACAGTTCTGTGCATACAATTCAGGGCCTCCACATATAAAAGATACCAACAGCTGCATCAACAAATATTTAACTGAGCCCCTACCATGTACATGTCAACTAGGTGCCGTGGAGTTACAATGATGAATATGACACCATCCCTGTGGTCTAGAATTTTAAGTCTACTAGAGAGACCAGACAAATGGCTTGGAGTGAAGGCAGAAGATGATTTGTGCTGTGACCCAAGTACATAGTTTGTGATGTGAGATTCCCAACTGGAAAATCAGAAAAGTTGGTGGCTAAAGGCAGAATAAATTTTCAAGAGGAATTAAATACAGGGAGGGAGTTGTATAAAAATGGAAAAGTACAGGGAGTGTTTGGGGCCCAGTCTAAGAAACCAGGAGTTCAAGACAATGGTGTTGGGTGAGTGTGGTGGAAATGAGACTTACACAGATGGGGGCCAGGAGGCTGGAGCAGGGAAGAGGGTAGAAGCCATGGAGCCAGGAGGGAGGCAGGTCCACTTAAGAGACACACGAGGCAGGAGCTGGCACTGGACATGGGAAAGGAGAGGACCATGAGGACAATGAATGTGAAAATAGGCACATGGAGGTGCCAGGCAGGGCCAACTTCATAGGCATGTGACCAGTGCAGTCCCATGGGGCCCTGCATTTATAAGGGCCCTGTGCTAGGTTTAATGCTGTTTAGAAATTTTTTATAATTTTATAGTAAGGAGCCTGTATTTTCATTTGGCGCTGGGCCCTGAAAATTATGTGGCCAGCCCTGGAGTCAGGGATCTCCAGGTTGAGTAACACAGTCAGAGCAGGCGGAGGGGAGATGGTGAGTTTGGCTGAGGCCAGGGCTATGTCAGAGTCTGAATGTGAGTGAGGGGTTAAAGCGATGGGTGAGGTTTCAGTATAAGCTCTCCGGTGTTGTCCCTTTATCCCCAGGTCATGGCACATGCTGGCCACTCAATACCTGTTTATTGAAGGAATAAATGATAGATGAATGAATGAGTCCACACATGTATATACTGGGCATCCAGTCCCCCACCCTCAGGGGTACACACAGGCCCCTGTTCCTCCAGCCCAGCCATTTTCAACCAGTGTGTCGTGGCACATTGGTGAGCTGCAAGAATTTTTAATTTTTTTATTTTTTGCAACAATTTTTTAAACATGCAACACCTGACTATTTAGTCAGGGCACTGACCTCTTTTCCCTTAGATTATCAAATAAAAAAAATGACAACAGCCAACACAATAGCCAGTGTGAATGATTTAAAATTATACCTTTTTTTTGTCATATCTGAATAAACTATATTTTTTTGGTGTACAGCAAAATTTTAGTAATTAGTTATTGTGTACCATGAGATGAAAAAGATTGAAAATCACTGCTCTAGCCTATTATCATTGCCCTATACTGCCTCCAGGGCTGTTCTGCCCCCCGATGTCCACTCTGAGGTAAGAATGCCCAGGGTTGTTCTGCCCCCCGACGTCCCTCTCACTGAGTATCTCCTTTGCAGACCAAACTGGGCCCGAGTTAAGGATGAGCCTGCAGAGGAGGAGCGCCAGGAGCCTGGAGAGACAGGCTGGAGAGGCTGTGATTTGGAGCCAGAGGATCTGAATTCAAGTCTCAGGTCCTCCCTCTGCTGATTGTTCGTCTCTGAGCTTCACTTCATCCACAAAATGGGACTGTAAGATGGAGACACATTTACCTAGGCACATTGATGCTAACAGAGATTATTAGAGACATATTTTGTCAAGCAAGTATTGAGAGCTGCTTCCTTCTCTTCAACTCTGGGTTCCCGGGGATGTTGAAAATAGACTGAGGACCAAGGGGACTCCCCAGGGAACCTCAAACAGAAGAAGGGGAGTTGTAGACCTGGGATGAAGAGGCTTTGGTCCACTCTCAATAGAGCCAGATGATCTAGGAGTTAAGACTCAGGCCCCCAGCTTCCCACAACCCACCTGCCAGTAGGTACACTGGGCAAATGTGAGATGGCCCCATGACCAAAGCAAACATCTGACTGCCGGAAGCTTGGGTTAGAGGTAGGAAGAAGACACCTGCAGAGATGTAGGCTGGGGCAAGGAGCCTGGAGGAAGGGGTGTGGGGTGGGGGTAGAGGACACCATGGTTTCCTCTATTTCTTTCTTCTGCCTGAGAGGGACTTTACCTGCTAAGTTTGGCTTCCCAGCATGTGACCTTCTTCTGCTCCTGTGTACAGAACGGGAGGGAGAATTCCCAGGATTCTTAGCCTCATGTGACCCACTTGGGTCTCTCCAGTATGTCCTGGCCCCTGCCCCGTCCCCACTATTTCAGCTGTGTTAACTCTCACATCTCAGACCTGCTAAGAGCACTCTGCAAACACCCAACAAGGAGACGCTAGTGAGAGGCAGCCAGACTAGAGAGAAGAGGATGGGAGGAAAGGGACAGGCGGCTAATGGGCCTCATCCCTCCTCCCTCACCAGTTCACTTTTTCTGTAGCGTTATTGACCCGTCATTAGTTATCCGTCCAAGGTCGCCGGGGCTGGCCCAGCCATAAATCATGGCAGCTGGAGGGGGCTCTGGGCAGAACGGTGGTTCCCAGGATACAGGGATAAGCCGGCCCCCAGCAAGCCTGGAGGAGGTTCGGATGGCCTCAGTCTCAGGAGAGCTTCCCTGAGGGGGCTGGGCCCCTCTTCTTGTCCACCCACCCCACCTGCCTCCCCTCCCCCTCCACACTCCCGCTGCATTTGTTTCTCCAGGCCACCTCTCCCTCCATCACTCATTTTTTTCTCCTCTCCCCATCTTTTCCTACTCCCCCCCCCCCTAAGCTCTTCTACAGGGTTGACAAGGGACTGGGAGGGCACTGGGGAGAAACTGGTTCCCTCTCATTGGGCTATTTCACCTCACCTGGTCTCTCCGTTTAGAGTTTCCAGGAACAAGAACAGAATTCACCCAGGGGGAAACTGAGGCACATATTCCCTACCAGAGGCGAGTCTGGGAAGAGGGTCCCTCTCGATTTAGCATCAATATCACCAGTCCTGGCTCCGCAGACTCTGCTACCCTACCGGGTAATGGGTGGGTCAATGCCATCTTAGCGGGACACACCGGGCCACATCCCCATAGGCGGACTCCTCCAGAGGAGCGAGGGGCCGCATTGCGACAGCACAGTTCGGAGCCTTTCAGCCCCACTCCCTACCCTGAACCCCACCCCGACCCCGACCCCGACCCCGACCCCGACCCCGACCTCGATCTCGAAGAGAAGACGGGCTGGACGGTTCCTCCGCGGCACCTGCCGCCCCCCTACCACACCCCCTTCCGCAGTCCTCGCGGGCTGCCGGACTTCTTCGCCGGTCCTCGCGCGCCCTCTGCTGGCATCTCCTGGGAAGAGCGCTTCAATACCCGCCCCACCCCACTGCGCGACACACCTGAAGGCCTCCGCCCCCTGCCCCCCCCCCCCCCCCCCCCCCCCCCCCCCCCCCCCCCCCCCCCCCCCCCCGTCTCTGCCCGCCGCGGGATACCGGTTTGCGACCGTGCCTCTGTCCGAATGATACCTCCTGCGGCCTGGAGCATTCCCCTGTTCCGCGGTCCCCCTGCTTCGGAGCAGCCACTCCACTCCCGATCCCAGGTAGGCCCGTTTGTCTTTCCAATGGGGTGAAAGACACAACTTGAAGCGTGGAACGGAAAGAGCGTTCTTCTTGCCCACAGAGCCAGGGTCTGGAGAGGAATCTGCAGCCCGAGAAGTACTTTACGGCCAGCAGGTGGGGTTCCTTTAGGTCATCTCTCTGGGGTCGTCCTCCATCACTTGGACCTGCAGCTTCCACAGGGACTTGGGTGGAGTGGGCTCAGGGAGGCCCTTAAGGTGGGACCATCGGTTCTCAGGAGCTCTGAGGTGGGGGCTGCAGTTATGGGCCCCCGAGGTGGGCGCTTGAGGCTTCCAGAGCTCCGGACTGTTCTCCGGCAGGGAGAGGACGGCATGGCCTCTGGGTCCTACTCCTGGAGCCAGACCCTGTGTGTCCTAGGTTTTCTCCCCATTACACAGCTAGCAAGGAAGGGGGCAGGTAGCAGTGACTCTTTTCCAAGGAGGTGTCTGGCCTGGCAGGTAGGTAGGGTGGCCTGACCAGAGGTCCTTTTCACACTGGTCTCAAAATGCTCCCATACAGTGCCAAGTTCAACATTATGGTGGAGAGATGATTCCTTAGGGGAAGCCTGGATGTCTTAAGGCAGGCAAGGACCAATCAGACCCTGTATGGAGTCCATGTGGGCACAAGTCAGGCATGTTGGGGTGGTGAGGGAGGGGCCAGGCACATGTAGGGACATGTATATCAGAATGAAGGGAAAGGGCCGGGTTTGTGCAGTGATATGTGTAGGGGCCATGGAAATCAGGTGAGGCAAGTATGGGGTTATATGTAAGATATAGAGCCAGGACACCCTGCTTCCAGTAGGCCTAGAGCTTATAAGTCTGTACCCCCTCCCCTCAACACCACTAATTCCCTAATAGAGGTAGGAGGCCAAAGCAAGAGGGCATTTGCTGGCCCTGGCAAGGTTGGCTCAGCGATAGAGTGTTGGCCCGGCATTTGGAAGTCCGAGGGTTCGATTCCCGGACAGGACACACAGGAAAAGTGCCCATCTGCTTCTCCACCCTTCCCCCTCTCCTTCCTCTCTATCTCTCTCTTCCCCTCCCTCTCCCTCTTCCCCTCCCACAGCCAAGGCTCCATTGGAGCAAAGTTGGTCCGGCACTGAGGATGGCTCCATGGCCTCTGCCTCAGGCGCTAGAATGGCTCCGATTGCGGTGGAGCAACCCCCCAGAGGGGCTGAGCATTGCTCCCTGGTGGGCATGCCGGATAGATCCCACTAACCCTGTCTGTCTGCCTCCCCCCACCCCCTTCTCATTTGGTGGGGGAAGAGGAAGAAGGCAGAGGGCATTTGCTGATTCAAAACTCCAGGTTTGGCCCTGGCCAGGTTGCTCAGCAGGTAGATCATCATTCTGGCATGCATGCAGAGGTTGAGGGAGGTTGAGGGTTAGATCCCAGTCAGGGCACATATGAGAAGCAATCAGTGAGTGAACAACTAAGTGAAACAACAATTTGAAGTTTCTCTCTCTCTCTCTCTTTCTCTCTCCCTTCCTCTCTCTCTTTCAAATCAATGGGGAAAAATTTAAATAATAAAAATAAAACCACAGGTTTCAGGGTCTGGGACTGTGTACTTCAACATCAGCATTAGGAACCTACCACAGACTGAAAAGCTCAGGGGTCCTTGCTCTGGATATGTGGGAGGAGGGAGCAAGGTTAGGAGAGAAAACTCAGATCTCTTAAAAGCACTCCCAGAGGGGAGCCAAGGAAAACTGCTGGGCTCCTGGGTCACAGAGATCTAAGTTGAAACACAGCTCTGTTCCTCATGTACTGTGTGATTTAGCACAAGTGAATGAACCTCTCTGGACCTCACTTTCCTCATTTGCATAATGGGGATAATACAACTAGGAAGGTCATATGATATAATCCATGTGTAGGACTGGGTTTAGGGTGACTGGCCAGGCTCAGGAGTCATTCAATAAATGCTGCTGAAATCTCACTGAAATAAACCAGAAATCTGGTGCAGCTAACTGGGGTCTCCTCACTGGAGACTCTTTCCATAACTTGCAAAATGTCAATTGGTCTTCCCCAACCTCCAAAGAAATTGCTGCTTTCCAGTGGGAATCAAAACATCTTTTACCAGTACCCACACGGGCCCCATGTATAATTTTTGTTGAAAACTCTGGTTTGAGAGGGGGAGAACTCTGGTTGGAAAGGGCACCAAATTATCAGCTGACCCACACCACCCATATCCTAGCAGGCTCTGCCCAACCCAATTCCATAGAAACTCTCCTGTCAAGGACCCCTTTCTGTGACAGGTGAACTCACTGTTTCTCATAACCCCCAGGTTTAGACTCTGCTTGGCTGGAGTCATAAACGTGAATGCTTTATAAGAGTTTGGTCCCAGGGAAAACAACAGAGTGATGAGGACTTTGGCAACTGGGGAGCAGCTCTAGTCAGTTGTGGCCATGTGAGAATAGGGAGGGAGGGATGTGACCTTAGGATAGAGCCCCAGACCTATCCCAAGTTCATCTCCTGCCCCCATCACAGGAGCCTCCTAAGACACCCTTCCCCTCAGTCCTATGTGTTAGTTTCCTATTGCTGCAGAACAAATGATCACAAATGTAGCCCCTTAAAACGAGAGCCATTCACTGTCTCACAGTTCTGTAAGCCAGAAGTCCCAGCAGGCTCAGCTGAATTCTCCACTCAGGGTCTCACAAGGCTGAAATCAAGGTGTTGGCCAGGTTGAACTCTTATCTGGAAGCTCTGGGGAAGATCAGCTTCCCTGCTCATTTTCATCAATGGCAAAATACAGTTTCTTGAGGATGAAAGACTAAGGTCCCCGTTTCTTTTCCGACAGCAGAGGTAGATTAAGGTCAGTGAGGCCCTGGGTGCAGAAGAAAATATTGGGCCCCTTACATTAGAAAAAAGTGTAAAGTTGGTTAGAAAAAAGTGTAAAGTTGGGGGTTTGTGGGGCCCTTCAGAAGTCAGGGCCCAGGGCACATGCCCGGTGCACCCGCCATTAAATCTGCCTCTGTCTGGCAGTCAGCTGGGGGCTGCTGTCAGCTTCTTTTTTTTTTTTTTTTTTTGTGGCAGAGACAGAGAGAATCAGATTGAGGGACAGATAGGGACAGACAGGAAGGGAGAGAGATGAGAAGCATCAATTCTTCATTGAGGCTTCTTAGTTGTTCATTGATTGATTTCTCATATGTGCCTTGACCGGGGACCACAACAGACCAAGTGACCCCTTGCTCAAGCCAGCGACCTTGGGCTCAACCTGGTGAGCCTTGCTCAAACCAGATGAGCCCGTGCTCAAGCTGGTGATGTCGGGGTCTCGAACCTGGGACCTCCACATCTCAGTCCGACGCTCTATCCACTGCGCCACCACCTGGTCAGGCTGCTGTCAGCTTCTTGAGGACTCTCCTTGGTCCTTGCACATGGCCCCCTCCATCTGCAAAGTCAGCAAAGGTAGGGCGATTCTTCCTCATGCTTTGACTCCGCCCTTTCTGCTACTGGCCAGAGAAAATTCTGCTTTTAAAGGGCTCAGGTGATTAGACTAGGCCCATTCAGAAAATTCCCCTTTTGCCATATAAAATAGCATTACCATGGGAGTAATACTTCATCATAGTTGAAAGGCTCCACTCACACTCAAAAGAAAGTGGGGTTCTATACAAGCACTGGGGGTCTTTCTCAGAATCCTGCCTATCACATTCAGCCTCCAAGGTGGGGTGGAAGCAGTCTTCATTCCTAGTCTCAGCCCCCCTGATGTCTGAGAGAGCTTGGGCCAGTCACCTCCCAGGTGGGCCAAGACCACCTGACTCTGGTCCTCAGTTTCCTCATCTGTAAAATGGGGGAAGGGGCTGGATGAGATCTGAAATCCCTTCCAGGTCTCACTAACTGTGATGCAAGAAGACAGAAGATTTTGATTTTTTGGACTTCAGAGGCCCCACTGCCCATAGAAAAACAAGACCAAAGAAAAGAAAAAGAAAAACAAGACTGCATTATCCTCCCATGAACCCCTCCCTTTGAGAGGGCCTCACTAAAGAAGGGACAGTCGCACAGCACAGCCAACTTTCCTAAGGAAGGGCCCAGCCATCCGGTGGGTTTGGGATGTGAGGAAGCAGAGAAGCTGCCTCTGTTGGTCAGAGACCGTGGGGGCTTATGCGGCCCGCAGATGAGGATGGGTCCCCCCTGGAGTCTGCAGAGGGCAAGATGGCTTGCAGGCCCTGGCCGATTGGCTCAGCGGTAGAGCGTCGGCCTGGCGTGCAGGGGACCCCGGTTCGATTCCCCGCCAGGGGACATAGGAGAAGCGCCCATTTGCTTCTCCACCCCCACCCTCCTTCCTCTCTGTCTCTCTCTTCCCCTCCCGCCCTTGGCCTCTGCCCCAGGCGCTAGAGTGGCTCTGGTCTCGGCAGAGCGACGCCCCGGAGGGGCAGAGCATCGCCCCCTGGTGGGCAGAGCATCGCCCCTGATGGGTGTGCCGGGTGGATCCCTGTCGGGCGCATGCGGGAGTCTGTCTGACTGTCTCTCCCCGTTTCCAGCTTCAGAAAAATACAAAAAAAAAAAAAAAAAAAAAAAGATGGCTTGCACTTGGTGGGGTACTGCGCAAAGACCAGTAAGGTGGGAAAACAAACTCCCTCACCCCAATCTCAACTCAAGCCAAAATTCATCTCCCAAATCCGTCTTGTCTACCCCCAGTCTCACCCTCTGAGTCTCCAAACGAGCCCTCTCAGGCTCTTCCCGACCATCCCGCAGCCCTAGCGGGGCAGGGTAGTTGATTCCAGCGCCCCGGACCTTCTGGGCTGACCCTCCGGGGAGAGACAGAAGCCGCAGGAGCCTCTCCTCGGGGAGCCCCAGTCCGTCACCCCTGCTCCCACCTCCCGGGGAGCAGCCGCCTCCTCTCCAGGCCCCCAGCCCTCCCCGGGGTCCCCTTTCTGCGCTGCCCGCGAGCGCCCTGCAGGGTCCCCACCCTGGGCGCCCGCCAAGGCCGGGCAGAGGGGCTGGAAGGAGACCCTCCCCAACTCCAAGCGCGGGAGCTGGGTAAGAGGTGGGGAAATGAATATTAATTTATCATGATTAGGCAAATCCGGCAGGGAGAGCCGATTCCGGAGGAGGCTAAAAAGATGAATTTCAGCAATAAAATTAAATAAGGACGGACGGGCAGCCCCTCCTCCCTCCCGCTTTGCTGATCTCTCTCTTTCTTACAATTTATGAGGCCAATTATGAAGATGAGGTTGGAAGTTCCTGGAACTTCACTAAATGCAAACGGCGGTCCCTGCTGTTCCCATCAAATTAATTAACCGCACGCTATTGATGGCCGCTCAAGGCTGACGCAGGCGGCCCGCCCTGCGGCCGCCTCCACGGACACAAGGACCCAGCGTCCAGAGCCTGGCCCGGGCTCCACCACCTTCTGCAGTCCCTGCTTGGCACCACAGAGGACTCTAGGGACCCTCCTTTCGGCCCCCAGACCCTGAGCCCCTGACAACATAGGAGCATGCGTACAGAGCTCCAGAGAGACATACTGACAGGGAGCCAGCAGCCACACAAGGCAGATTCAGAACCGTGAACACGCAGCTCGCACACAGAGCCTGGGACCCAAGCAGCGAACAGTGGCCCCTCACCGGGTGCCTGTACAGCGGTCCCTCAGTATCCATGGGGCACTGGTTCCAGGACCCCCATGGATACTCAGATCTGCGGATGTTCAAGCCCCTTATTAAATGGTGTAGTATTTGCATATAATGACACACATCCTCCAGTCCACTTTTAATCATCTCTAGATTATTTACAATATGTAATATAATGAAATTCTTCATAAATAGTTGTTATACTCTATTTTGTTTAGGGAACAATGACAAGAAAAAAGTCTGTATATGTTCAGTAAGACCAACCATCCTAGGTCTAACTACTTAGTACACATCAGCAACAATGTAACTGAAAAATAATATTTTCCACCTGCACTTAGTTAAATCTGCAGACACAAAACCGGCAGGTATGGATGGCCAACTCTCCTGTCCTCCAGTGGCATCCTCAGCCCTCCCCACAGTCCCTTAACCCTTGGGTCCCCTCCTCATCTTCCAGCCTTTTCCAGGAATGTTCCCTCTAGGTCTTTTCTGGCCTACACTGACCTCCAGTGTGGGGGACCATGGCTTGCAGAGCCCCCAGTTCAAATGATGAGGGTGAGGCCCGGCCCAGTCTCAGGCCAGCTTTGGGGCTTCAGCCTGAGGCTCCCCTTGTTCCAGAGCTCAGAAACAGGACAGCTCAGGGGTTCTGTCGGGTGCCTTGAGGAATGGGCAGAGTGGACCTAAAAAGATCTTGGGGCTGAGCCCACCCTATGCCTGGGGCTGCTGCTGGGTGTCTGTAGAGTCTGGGTACAGTCGGTATCCCAACAGCTGTAGTTTCCATGTAAAGCTGCCCTCTGAGATGGTAGGGAGGGCCCAGAAAGGTTCTCTCCTGTTGGGGGGTGAAGAGAGTAAGGCCAATGTCTTCTCCAAGTTGTAGTCCCTAGTCCTGGCAAGAAGCATCCCATTCCATTCAAAGGGACAGGAATTCTGTAACTCTCCTAGAGAAGCAGGACAAAGGGCCTGGGGTTTTCATTCCCAGCCCTTAGATGCTAGGGGCAGGACATGGCTGGACCTGTCCACCTTGCTATGTCCACTTCAGGCCGGGAGGCCCATGGCCCTGTCCCTACAGCTGCTCCTGCTTGAGTAGCCAGAACCCAGGCTTAGCTTGCTCCCCGTTCAGTGAACATCCTGGGCCAAGGTCAATGTCATCACCCAGGCCTTGGGGAATATGAGGCTCCCAGTTGGGCAGAGCAGGGGCAGAGCAGCCCAGAGAGGGTTTTATCTTGGGCACAAAGTGAGAGAGGGAAACTGACAGACATTAAGGGAGGCTCAGACTGAGCAAGTGGCAGCTAGGCCAAGAGCACTGGGGCCCAGGGCTTTGCCTAGTGCCTGACCTTGCCCCCCATTCCGGGCTTATGAGGCCCCTCCCCTTCCCCACACTCCACTGCACTTCAGGGGGCCTCTTACCTCACAGCAGGGCCTGCTCACTTCGTCCAGGAGAGACCAAGACACCTGTCTTTTTATTGCTCCTCTATTATTGCAGTAACGAACTGCCACACATTTAGTGGCTTAAACAACACGAAGTTATTCCTGCAGTTCTATTGTTTTTTTGTTTTTGGTTGTTTTTTTTTTTTTTTTCAGTTCTATTGTTTTGAAGCTTGACGCTGGTCTCACTGGAATAAAATGAAGGTGTTGACCGAGCTGCATTCCGTTCTGAAGGCTCTAGAGTAGAATCTGTTTCCTTGCTCCTCCAGCTTCAAGAGGCCACCCACATTCCTTAGCTGGTAGCCCCTTTCTCTGTTATCAAAGCCAGACACATCATATCTCTGGCCTTTCTCCCCCTGCCACATCGCTCTCTGATTGTCGCCGGGAAATGTTCTTCACTTTTAAGGGTTCATAATTCGATTGGGCCCACTGGATAACCCAGAATAATCTCACTTCAAAACCAACCTTAAGCACATCTGCAAGTTCCCTTTCACCAGTCAGGTAACATAGTCACAGGTTCCAGGGGTTAGGACATAGACATCTTTGGGGAACCACTATTCTATCATACATGTGACACATGACAAGGGACAGCTCTGGCTCAGGGACAGAGTGACAATGGCTAGGCTAGAGGCAGGAAGCAAGCTTATGGTGCCTATCTTCCCTTCCTCAGGGCCAGGTGGTGACTGGGTGGTGATTTGGGTTGTTCAGTTGCTGGACAGAGTGCCAGCCCCCACCAGTGCTGGGAGTTCAGTATCCCTTTCCAACAGGCCGGGGCACTGGGCCTGGAGGGGCTGCTGGGAAGACAGGGGCACTGGGGGCACTGAAGTGGGAAGCAAAAGGAGAGGAGCAATGGCCACATTGGACTCCAACACCCCAGGCTCTGGGCTTCTGCCAACTCCGACCTTGCGGGGGATGAGGGCAGGCCCAGAGGGCTCAGTCCAGAGTAGAACGAGCAGAACTGGGGAGGGGACAAAAGCAGCGCTAACACCTGGGGGGTCCAGGGGTTTCCCAGCTCCTCCTGTCCACTCCAGGCCCTGGGCAGCCACACCTCCCTGGGAGGAACCCCTCCAGACGTTCTCAGGCTTTGATGGAGCCGTCTCTGGTTGGTACTGAGCCGTGAACGAGACCCTTAGACCCCATGGGCTCTTGTTCCCTTCCCTGCATGACCCCAAGGCCCCATGGCTCAGACTTCAGGTTCTAAACTAGAGTCGGGGGGCCCACTCTCAGGCTGATGGGATCCCCTGACTGAAACCAGGCCAACAAGGTCCCGTGCTGGGGCTCTGCAAGTTACTGAGACAAAGGACTCGGCAACCAGTTCCCGTGTCGGCTCACGGCCGGTGCGCTCGGGTTGGGGGCCGTCTCTGTGTCCTGAGCTCCCCTGAGCTCCGCCTCAAAACCCTTCATGTCACAAGGCCTCTCGGGGCTCCTTGTTGCTCCAACACAACCAGCTTCTCCCTGTGTGCCCATTATTCTTCATACTCAGGATGCCTAAACCTTCTTCCGTATTCCTTCACTCCCCTCACTGAATTTTCCATCCTGCAAGGTCCAACCTCTGACACAATCTTGATGCCACTAGCTGGATTTGTTCCTAACTGCTCTCAAACTAAGTCCCTAGCTTGACTTTCAGTCCCCACCAGCCTGGCTTTCTCCCAACTCCCAGCATACAGCAGCCCTCTAAAGTGGGTTCCTTAGTTATTCCCAGAGCCTGCTTACCCTTCTCAAATAGGCTATTTCCCTGCCAACCTGCCCCTCCGCTCCTCCAGGCAGTCTTCCTTGACTGCCTCAGCCCTGTCAATGGCACACAGGTCACCATTTAGTTGTTCCTAATGAGTCTCTGCAAATCTTTGTTCATGTTCCCAGATAGCTTGTTCTAGGGCAGGGCCCACAGGAGATGCTGATGGGTATACAGGAACTCCTAAAGGCCTGACTCCATGAATTCTCCCTTTTAACGTCCACCAGTCCCCTTCTGAGTTTGGGAGCTGACTCAGGCCTGGCCTATTTGGAGAGCAGTTAACTTGCTTTCTGGGCTCCCATCTCCATCCCCTCCTGGATAGAAGGCAGGCAGAGGCTGCAGCAGCTCACAGACACCAGTCAGGTTCAATGTCAAGTGCACTTTACTGGGCTCCTGGGCCTTCAAACTCTGTCCTCACAGAGGCTGGGCACCCCCTCCCAACACCCCCAGCTGCACAGGAAGCAGGGTGGGTGGAGGGAGGCCACGGAGTGGCTCATTCTTCTGCTCCAAAGGGTCTTGGGTAATGCTGGGCCACAGCTGCTTCCCTCTCCCCCTGCAGCCCCCACCCCACCCCAGCAGCTAGACCCTCCTCAGGGGAGGGAAGGGGGCTGCCTGGGCCTTCCCAGGAAACTGGCTTCAAACCAGCCACCTGGTCCTGCTTAAAATGGGACAAGGGGCCGTGTGCAAAAGTCTACCAGAGGTGTAGAGTAGAAGGGAGAGCAGCTTGCCCTTGTCGGGGGAGGGCTGGGCAGACCCTGGAGCCAGGCTGGCCCTGCCCTCAGGCCCAGGAAGGTAGTGATTGCAGTGGTGAGGGTTAGCCGAGGCTAGAGGGGAGTACTGGATGGCCAGGTGGGGCAGCTGATCCCGCTGGGTGTCCCCTCTGCCCCAGCCCTGGGTCACCAGTCCCGCTCAGCTGGTTCTCGGTAGGGGAGGCCCAGGAGCTTGAAGACATCCTTCTCAGTGGGGGTGGGAAGCACTCGGCCAGACCCCACCTTGAGACCTCGGGTGTTCCGCACCACAGCTGTGCTGAGCGCATGCTCCGACAAGCTCATGCCCTTGGTCTTTGCCAGGGCCCGCATGGAGCGGTTGAAGTGGGCAGAGCCGGTGAAGTAGAGCAGGGCGCAGGCAAACTCGCTGTAGGGCACAACGATGATGTCCAGTCGCCGGTGCCGTCGCCCCAACCCTGGGAGCTGGCAGACACCCAGGTACTTCTGCTGCTGGCCGTTCTCCTCGTGGCTCACCAAGTCATCAGTCAGGAACCCTGGTCCAACACAGGAGGGCTGCTGGGAGGGCCAGGGGCCAGCCCTGGGCCACCCCATCACCTCAGCTCTCTCTCCATCAACCTGGGTCCTTAAGTCCCAGGTCACATATTTACTCGCTGGCTGACCTTGTCCTCGTCTCTGACCCTGTCTCTCTACCTGTAAAATGTGCATAGAAATTCCTCCCATCCCCCACAGTGTCACAGAATGATCAGATGAGACATTCCACCTGCAAGTGGCACTGAGCACTGGTGGTGTGGGGCTGCCCCATCTCTTCCCTGCAATGGCCCTGGCTACAAGGTAGCCTTCTCATATAGCAAATTCCCCTGCCTCCTGCCTAGAGATTGCAACTTTGAGGCTTTCCCTCCTGGGGCCACCTCGCCCTGCCCTGCCCCCTGCCAGCCCGCTCACCCATAGATGGACTTTATACCTTGCTGTCGAAGGCTGTCAAGGAGGCGACTGAAGATGCCCTGGTGAGATCGGCCATCTGGGTGAGTGAGCAGCACGTCCACATCACCGCAGGTTGCCTTTCCCCGTCGGTAGGAACCACATGCCACACACAGCAGCCCAGGTTGGAGGGCCTGAGCTGATACCCGGACCTGAGAGAGAGCAGCAAGGGGTGAGGGGCTGTGCACCTTAAGCTCTTCAAGGAGTTCCTCTCCTGTCAGTCCAAGGGCCCTGACCCAGGAGCCCACTTCCGGTTCATCCCCAAGCCAGTCCCTGCGTGCGTGATGAAAGCCTGAGGGAACGGCCCCGCAGTTCTCTAGCTCCACGAGGACAGGAGAGAGAGGAAGACGTGCTCACACCATGGAAGGCAGCTCAAGAAGAAACCTAAGATGTCTGCTCTGATTTGGAGGGAAAGCACTGTCCCTCTCGGGCTCTTTCAGAGCAGAAGACACACCTTCTCTTAGCCCCTGCCCCATGTGCCAGGTCTGTGAAACTCCACTTGGCACAAAGGGCTGGCTCCGGAAAGCTGTGGGCCAGGCCTCAGCAGCCCTAGGTGTCTATGCATTCGGTGCTATGGGCAGAGTGTGTGAGCTGGAGCTTGAGGCCTGAACAGGGGGCTAGCAGGGTGCCCTGGGTCTATGCCTGGGGGAAAACGGAGCCCAGAAACAGAAGTACACCTGTGAGGAGAGGAGAGTGGAGGAGGGAAGGGGAGTGGAGGGAGCCAGTCTGAGCCAATGTCCACATCCTTACTTGGAGGGATGGGGCTGGGTGAGGAAGGAGCTGTGACAGAGACTGTCAACTGAAGGGTCATCCCTCATTGAGAGGGATAAGCCCATCAACCCCTGACCCAGAGACATGGAGGCCTTTCATATGCAGATGGATTTCCACCTCTACCCCAGGACACTGAGATTTCTGGGACCCTGAATACACTCAACCATGACACCTCAATTCTCCTGACAGGCGGCTCTGCTAATCCCCTCACTCCCTTCTTGAGTCTCCCAAGAAGATGGGAGGAGGCCCAGGGTGAGTAATCCCATCAATAACTCCTACGGTTGGAGTCCTTCAATGGGGGGGAGCAGGCCAGATGGGCAGGGGGGCCCGGGGGCATTCTCCTTGCCTGGACACTGTGGCTGAGTGACAGTGTCATCACTAACACCAAGGCCTGGTGATGGGTGAACAAAAGGGCCTGTTCAGCCATCCTGCACCAGCCTCAGATTCCTGTGGCCTGGAGAAGAACTGGAGACTGATTTCAACTAAGCCGTCCACAGAGTTTCCATGGAGTCTTACCCTACCAGAACCTTAGACCAAAGTCTCTAATCCTCTAATCCTAATGCCAACAAGCCTCTAATCCTAATGCCAACTGAACAAATGATACTTCTAACCTAAATGTACCCTAGTCTCTCTCTCTCTCTCTCTCTCTCTCATCTAGGTTTTATATGAGCTTGATGCCTAACCCAACTCTAAATCAAATCCTAACCTTGGCCAAACCTTATTTCTAGGACAACCAAAAATCTTAACTAAAAGGACCCAACACTAAGAAAACCCTTCTCCTAGTTCAGGCCTAAAATTAACTCACCTCTTAATAATCTAGCTTTCTTCTAACCCCAAACCTAATCCTACTGGCACTGGGCTTCAGAAAGTCCCTATGTCTGAAAAGAGACATAAAACCTGGTATATTTGTACAACCTTTGGAGAAAAAGAATCCATAGTTTTCACTAGGTTCTCAAAGAAGTTTGTGAATCAAAAAATGTTAAGAACCTCTGCCCTGACGCACCCTAACCTAGCTCCATTCAAACTGATATCCTTAAGTAGTTCTGACTATAACCCATCTCTAATCTAACCCTAACATGAACCCCGTCCCAACCCCATTCTAGCATCTAAGCCAACGCTTGCTCTGCCCAACCACCGAGAACCCTAATCCAAGGCACTGGTTTTGCAGCCCTTCCCTACCAGTCACCCACCCCTCCTCTGAGCCCATAGCTTTAGTCTCAACTGCTCTTTTCCCTTCAGTCTTAACCTCCGATGGCCCACAGCTTCCTTCGCCTGCTGGGCTCCCCATCAGAGGGATCAGGGGTTCTTGGCTTTGAGCCAGGTCCTGGCCTTATAGTGGGGCCTGGCTCTCCTCACCGCTGAGACGCCTGCTTACTGTCTGCTCAATCTCTGCAGCCTCCTCTCTGGGCATGCGTTCCAGAAAATCATTGTAATGCTTCAGGCCAATGGCCTGCTGGGAAGTCAGGGAGGCCTGGCTGTGGATGTCTTCTAAGCTCCGGAAACCCTGAAGAAAAGAAGCCAGTGGGGGTGCTATGAGGATCCAGGACCCATGAAGAGGCAGTGGATGAGCATACACACAAGGCTTCCATCACCCTTAGGCTCCAAGGAAGACTGAGGCAAAACCATCCCAGGAGCAGATGGGTCGGACATCAATGGAACTGGGGAAGGCCGGCAGCATGGAAGACAAGTCCCAGCCCAGTCCTGCCACAATCCTGAAATACTGGTTCACGGGGGGAGTCTGGGCAGGCTAGATGTGGGAACCACTGCTCTGGATGTTCAGCCCTGAGGCCCGGTCTCTTCAGGAAGGCCCTTGCTGGTCTGGGAGACAGAGAAACATACTTCTTATCTCCATAAATTAATGCCTCAAGTATACCAAGCAACGGGGTGGTTCTGGGAGCTAGAAGAGGGGTCTACATGAGCCCTGGACCCTTTGAAAAATGGTCTCCCGACAGTCTGGGTTCATGCCCATCAACTGCAGGTCAGGAGCTTTGAGACACAGCAAAACTGAGAAGGAGCTGGGACAAGGTGTGACCTGATGGTACCACATCTGGGCAGTCTTGGTTCCAGCTCCCCAGATATTAGAGAAGAGCTCCAAGACAGGCACGCTGTCGCTGATGTGGTCCAGCTTCCGCAGATGTCCACTCTCCAGGATCTCGATGATCTTCTCAGCCATCCGCTTCCCAATCCCGGGGATCCTGCAGGCCTCCTGGAGCAGGGGGTTGGCAGAGGAAGCAAAAGAGAGTGAATAGATAGGAAGGGGAGAGCCAGAGGGTGGGGAAGTGGACTCCTTTAGCAGATGTCTAAGTAAAAGCCCGCCTGGCCAGTTGGCAACTGATGGCTGCATCAAGTTTGGGCACAACTGAAGACGATAAGTTTAGATGGAATGGCTGGGTAACTTGTCCTTTGGTTCCCAGAGGGATAGAGAGCAGCACAGGAAGTATAGAAAAGGCAATGAGGCCCTGGCCAGTTGGCTCAGCGGTGGAGCGTCGGCCTGGCGTGTGGGGGACCAGGGTTCGATTCCCGGCGGGGGCACATAGGAGAGGCGCCCATTTGCTTCTCCACTACCCCCCCTCCTTCCTCTCTCTTCCCCTCCCATAGCCAAGGCTCCATTGGAGCAGAGATGGCCCGGGCGCTGGGGATGGCTCCTTGGCCTCTGCCCCAGGCGCTAGAGTGGCTCTGGTCGCGGCAGAGCGACGCCCCGGAGGGGCAGAGTATCGCCCCCTGGTGGGCAGAGTGTTGCCCCTGGTGGGCGTGCCGGGTGGATCCCGGTTGGGCGCATGCGGGAGTCTGTCTGACTGTCTCGCCCATTTCCAGCTTCAGAAAGGTACAAAAAAAAAAAAAAAAAAGAAAAGAAAAGGCAATGATGGTAATACTAGTCACTACCATCATCACAACAGTGGGAGCTAACATTTACCGAGGCCTTACTTGACTGTGTTAGCTCACGCACTACAGAGAGTAACTCATGTCATCCTCATGGAACACTGAATTTGTTACTATTCTTAGTCCCTTTTTACTGGTGAAGAAAGTGACATTCAAAAAGTTTAAGTAACTGCCTACAGTCATACAATTACTGAATGATAAAAACTAGAATTCAAACTTCAGTCTGTGAGCTTCAAGAGTCTAAATATTTTAAACATTTCATTATGGAAAAAATTTCAAAGTAGAGAAAATAGTGTAACAAACTTGCAAGTAACCATTACCCAATGTTTATAATTATCAAGATTTGCCAATCTGCTTTCATCAATCTTCCCACCTTTTTTCTTTTGTGCAAGTCCCAGACATCATAAAATCTTAACCACTCCACCTGCTTCTCACTCGTGACCGGTGCCTCCACCAACCTCTAGCCAGTAAAGAGAAGACCACATCCCACCCCTGTGTGTACCATGCCCTGGTACCGCCCCCAAGTACCTGGTAGGAGGCGACAGGCTTGTGGAAGCTCTTGAGGGCATTGATAGCCTTGGCATAGCCCAGGGCCCTCCACTTGTCTCCCTGAACACTGTAGGCCTTGGCCAGCACTTCCAGCTTTTCTGTGATGTGGGCGTTGTGGTTGGTTGCTTTCTGGGTCGAAGGCTGTGCACAGACCCACTTCTCCAGGCCCTCAGGGGCTGGGCTAGGCTCACCAGCTCCCTCAGGGAGAGTGGGGGAGTGGCCACTGATCAAGGCTTCCAAATCAGCTGTGCTAACCTGGGTCTCTTCCCCATCACTGGTTTCATCATCAGAGCCATGCTTGAGGTAAGGAAGAAGATACAATCAATTCGTGCTCCCCATTAATGTTCCTCTAAGGTGGGGATTCAGTCTCCTAGTTAGACCCAAGAATTAAGCTGAGTCTTCAGCAGACTCAGGTCTCCTTAAGCGTGGGACTGTGATTCGTTTGACTTCCTCAGGCCCAGCCCTAAGATCCAGTGGCATATGGTAAGTATGATCTGGGCAAATACGGGAGTGATGAGTTCTGGGAAAAGCTGAATGGCTTAACAATAAAGAGAGCCCTCCTCTCTCATGAACCCTAGACTTTCTGAACAACCACAAGGCCCTCCCTGTTTCTGTGATCTAGTTCCCAGGGAAAGGGAGCTGTGAGAGCTGAAAGGCTCCTTACCTGGGCTTGGGAAGTTAGAGCTTCTTCTGTCCTCGGGGGAGGAGACACAGGTCTAGTGGGAGTAGGCGGAGGAGAACGAGTTGTCCTGCACAGAGCCTCACAGGCTCCAGAAGGAGTAGAAGAGTTTTGGTCTTCCTTGCTAGGCTGTGGTTGGTCCAGGTATCTGCAGGGATGGTGCAAGTAGGACAACGAAGGTCTCACCCTATCTCTACTTCCAATCCTTCTCTACTTAGAAACCTTGGTTTTCTAATGTGTTCAATTAGGCAGTCAGAGATATTTTTAATAACCCAAGGAGAGAGCTCAAAATGCTGCCAGAAAACATTTCAGGAAAGACTGAGACCAGCCCACCTGTTGGGGATGAAGATGCTGAATCCTGCAGTGTCCACCAGCCTTCCTTCCTGCAGGCACAAGCTCAGCCAGGCTGACTTTACCAGCTGAGCGCCTGGGGGCAGCCGGGGAAGTCGAAGGAGGCGGAAGGCTCGCTCACAGTCCATGCCATCATCCACCACAATGTGAGTGATCCCTGGGGCCTGGGCAGGGTATATCTGACCGCCATGTTGGACAATCTGCTTCTCAAAGAGTTCTGCCCGGGCTCGCCCGATGCCAGTGGGCATAACATGGGCCCTCAGGGAGCTCAGCCACTCTATAAAGGAGATAGCCAGATACCTATTGTCATAAATTTCAGACATGATCCGAATGACCCCATTATAGTCTCCTACCCAGAAATAATCATTTCCTTCCATCTAGACAGCCTGCCTTCTGGGGGTTCCACCACAAGCACACACAGTTAATTTCCTTATGGGCCATCATTTGATGAAAGGCGGAGGATTTTTAAGTCCTGTTCCCTTGTGTAAACTAGAACAGTGACTGGCACATTGTAGACACCCTATAAGTCACTTTGTTCATTTATTCTCTCAACAAGCAGTAACAGATACCTGCTATATATCAGGTACATGGCACATGTCTTGCCATTATAGGCCTCAGAGTCTAATAGGTCCTCCCTTCCCATCTTCTGAAAACTTTTGCCATCTATTTGTCAATTTGGCTGCAAAATATAATTCTGGGGAACTATAGATGGATTTCTGGGGCCCCTACAATGCAAACAACCTTCTGAAAAGCAAAGGATTCTGCTGGCCATCTCCATAGAGGGAGTATTTTCTGATTGATGGAGGTCTCAGGGAGGTGTAGAAGACAACATAGCAAGTGGTCTGTCAGAGACACAGTATCAGGCCTAGAGCAAGGCAGGTATAAACCAACCTGCAGACCCTGGACAGGCAGAGTCTGCTCTAATATCTGATTCTGGCCATTAACAATATAGAAAGTCTAAGAGTTCAAGCACATGACAGTTCTCAGACCGGTCCGCTCACCTCTTGCTCCTTCTCCATCTTCCCTCTTGGGAATCTTTACAAGTGCATTTGATGTTGAATTGGAATGAGTTTTCTTCCGCTTGGGAAATGCCTTCAAGATACCCCTGGGGTCCATTGAGGTCCGGCCAGATCCCGGCCTTTCTGTTTGAGGGTTGATCAGGGCAGCTGTAATGTGGCAACCCAGAATTGAGGTTCCCCAACCTTTGTCTTTGGAGGTGGGATCTCTACTGACCAAGCCTTAGGGACAGTAGCTCAGTTCCCCAGGATCTCCCCAAATGTATTTGAACTTTAATGGTTTAGCCTAGCTCTACAGCAGGGGTTGGGAACCTATGGCTCGTGAGCCAGATGTGGCTCTTTTGATGGCTGCATCTGGCTCACAGACAAATCTTTAATAAAAAAAATAATGTTAAAAATATAAAACATTCTCATGTATTACAATCCATTCATTTCCTACCGCTCATGTTCATGGTTGCAGGTGGTTGGAGCCAATCACAACTGTCTTCTGGGACAACACCAAATTTTTATTGGATAATGCGTAAGGTACACGGGTTGTTGTATGGCTCTCACAGAATTACATTTTAAAATATGTGGCATTCATGGCTCTCTCAGCCAAAAAGGTTCCCAACCCCTGCTCTACACTCACCACCAGCCTTTCAGAGTCAAAGTACTGGGAAAAATTGGAGAAGAATGAAACTATTGAGGGAACTTCTCAGGGGTACAAAACAGTATCATTCCTCAGAGAAGTTGCTCTAAAGATTTAGTGCAGGCCCTGGCCGGTTGGCTCAGTGGTAGAGCGTCGGCCTGGCGTGCAGAAGTCCCGGGTTCGATTCCCGGCCAGGGCACACAGGAGAGGCGCCCATCTGCTTCTCCACCCCTCCCCCTCTCCTTCCTCTCTGTCTCTCTCTTCCCCTCCCGCAGCGAGGCTCCATTGGAGCAAAGATGGCCCAGGCGCTGGGGATGGCTCCTTGGCCTCTGCCCCAGGCGCTAGAGTGGCTCTGGTCGCAACAGAGCGACGCCCCGGAGGGGCAGAGCATCGCCCCGTGGTGGGCGTGCCGGGTGGATCCAGGTCGGGCGCATGCGGGAGTCTGTCTGACTGTCTCTCCCCGTTTCCAGCTTCAGAAAAAAAAAAAAAAAAGATTTAGTGCAGTATCTGCCCTGCTGCAACCCTAAGGGTAACCAAAAGGAAATGGAACCACGGTAGGAGACGGAGCTACCTCTTTAGAAAGGACTCGGGCTCCCAAGAGATGGGGAGACTGGGTGATCTGCACAAACTCCACATAATCTTTCTCTACCCCCATCACTGACCAGCAGAGAAAACTTGAGGGTGCGGGTGTGGGGGTGCGAAGTTAGGGAGGCAGAGGGAATATCCTGCACCTGCGCCGGTCGCAGGCCTATCGGCCTGGGGGTGCTCAGCCCCGCAGCTGCGGGAAGATGGGGCATGGCCACAGGTGTGTGGCGCCTTCCGAGATTCGGGGAGTCTCGGCCTCACAGCTGGGGTGGGGAAGACTCCGGCAGGTGGGGAGCACCCGCCGCGGTGCGCAGCTGAAGCGTGCTCGCGACTCCCAGCTGCGAACCATGGAGGGATGGCGTATCCGGACCCTGCCCTGAGGGGCTCCCTCCCAATCCCGGGATTCGGTCCGGGGTAGGGTCAACTTCAGGACCAGCAAGTCTCCTGAGGGATGGGCAAGAGCAAACTACTACTTACCAGGGCAGCCAATGAGAGAGGTTGTAGTGGGGGCGGGGGAAGAAGAAGGAAAATGACCAGAACAATTTCCGGGTCGGCCGGAAGCGGCCATAGGCGGAACGGTCGCCATGGTAGCGGCTAGGCGCGCAGCTGGGCGGAGGGAAGATGGCGATGACAGGCTGGTTGGAGAGTATGCGGGCGGCCGAGAAGACAGCACTGCTGCAAGACGGTAATTCTAGGCCCCCCACGAGTTCCCTCGTTCTTATCCTCCGGGGTTCTGCCCTCCGCGCTTTTGGCCCCGGGAAGGGCCTCAGAGCCTGGGACGTCAGAGCTAGAAGGGTCGCGGCCGCCACCCAAGCCAGGTCCTGCATTTGCAGACGAGGAAACTGAGACCCAGAGAGATGACGTAACTGAAACACGCATCTCTGGACACCCCCTAGTTTCCTGTATACCACCTTGCGCCTCTCAGAGTTCTGTTACTAATAAATAACACGTAATTCCTTTTACATTGTTATTCCTCCTCACTGTTGTCCCAAAAGGCTGTTTTCCACCCCATTTTATAGAAGAGGAAAGTGATCTACGAATTTTTTAGACCAGCCCAAGATCCTCCAACAGCATCTTTTTTTTTTGGTACTTTTCTGAAGCTGGAAACGGGGAGAGACAGTCAGACTCCCGCATGCGCCCGACCTGGATCCACCCGGCACGCCCACCAGGGGGGGACGCTCTGCCCCTCCGGGGCGTCGCTCTGTTGCGACCAGAGCCACTCTAGCGCCTGGGGCAGAGGCCAAGAAGCCATCCCCAGCGCCCGGGCTATCTTTGCTCCAATGGAGCCTCGATGCGGGAGGGTAAGAGAGAGACAGAGAGGAAGGAGAGGGGGAGGGGTGGAGAAGCAGATGGGCGCCTCTCCTGTGTGCCCTGGCCGGGAATCGAACCCGGGACTTCTGCACGCCAGGCCGACGCTCTACCACTGAGCCAACCGGCCAGGGCCCCCCCAACAGCATCTTGACCTGGGATCCCATGAACCGCAGTATTGGGGTTCCATTGGCAAAGGCAGCCTGGTGTCATGGAAAAGCTGGAGACCTGACTTCTAGTTATGAATCTGCCATTAGTTCACCGGGTTCTCCAGTCGACCCCTGTACTTGTTTGGACCTCACTTTTCTTGTCTGTAAAATGAGCTGGATGGGCTCCCTGTAATCTCTAAGGGCCTTTCCAGCTGTAACATTGTTTGTAAGAGAATATTCCCTGTGTTTTTAGGTGAGAGAGAGCAAGGGCCTTGGGCTGTGCCTGGAAGAGATGGGCACAGGGCTATGGGATCCTGACTTTCACCCTAGAAATGGCTGGTCTTGCCCCCGCTTCCCTGGACTTCAAGGTCTCTGACCACTTGTTGGCCAGAATGAATTAGGTGTGAATTCCTGTAGTTTTTAGAATACCATCTAGGGACTCACATCTACAGGTAAAGGCCAATCAGGGAAGCATGAAAATTCAAATCAGCTGCTCACTTGCTCATACATAAATGGCGTTTAGGGAGGTTTTATGTGCCACGCTATGTACTAGAGCAGATAGAAAAAGAGAACAACAACAAACAAATCAATATTAAATATATGGCTATGCCTTGTCAAATCTCTCCTGTGGATTTACCCTCCTGGTGTGTGTGTGGTTGGTGGGGGATGTTACCTCCTTCTCACCAAGAATCAGTGGTGTTGGTAATGAGAACCCAATACCCCATATATATATATATTTATATATATATTATATATATATAATTATATATAAAATATGTTATATGTTATATATAAATATATATATTATATATATATATTTTTTTTTTTACAGGGACTGAGAGAGAGTCAGAGAGAGGGATAGATAGGGACAGACAGACAGGAACGGAGAGAGATGAGAAGCATCAATCATTAGTTTTTCGTTGCGACACCTTAGTTGTTCATTGATTGCTTTCTCATATGTGCCTTGACCACAGGCTTTCAGCAGACTGAGTAACCCCTTGCTCGAGCCCATGACCTGGGGTCCAAGGTGGTGAGCTTTTTGCTCAAGCCAGATGAGTCCACGCTCAAGCTGGCGACCTCGGGGTCTCGAACCTGGGTCCTCGGGTCCTCTGCATCCCAGTCCGAGGCTCTATCCACTGCACCACCGCCTGGTCAGGCTACACTATATTTTTTGTCAGAAATAATTTATGTTCATGTGGAAACATGAAAAATACATTACCCATAATCCTATCATCTAGAGATAATCATAATTTACATTTCATACTAAACTTCTGTATTTTTTCTATGCATATACACTCACATATGGTTTTTTTATTTTATTTTTTTTTACAGAGACAGAGAGAGGGACAGACAGGGACAGACAGACAGGAACGGAGAGAGATGAGAAGCATCAATCATTAGTTTTTCGCTGTGCATTGTGACACCTTAGTTGTTCATTGACTGCCCTCCCACACGCGCCCCAACCACGGGCCCTCAGTAGACCAAGTAACCCCTTGCTCGAGCCAGTGACCCTAGGTCCAAGCTGGTGAGCTTTTGCTCAAACCAGATGAGCCTGCGCTCAAGCTGGCGACCTCGGGGTCTTGAACCTGGGTCCTCCGCATCCCAGTCCAACACTCTATCTATTAAGCCACCGCCTGGTCAGGAGGGAAAATTCACTTTAAACAATTGAAACAATATATGCAACATATATGATACATGGTTAATATATACAAATAAAAAGATGAATACTCAGGTAAATAGGCTAAGGCCTAAACAGGTAATTCACTAGAAACATGACCAGTAAACCTATGGACCAGTGTCAACCTCACAAATATATATATATATTTTTTTCCATTTTTCTGAAGCTGGAAACAGGGAGAGACAGTCAGACAGACTCCCGCATGCGCCCGACCGGGATCCACCCGGCACGCCCACCAGGGGCGACGCTCTGCCCACCAGGGGGCGATGCTCTGCCCATCCTGGGCGTCGCCATGTTGCGACCAGAGCCACTCTAGCGCCTGAGGCAGAGGCCACAGAGCCATCCCCAGCGCCCGGGCTATCTTTGCTCCAATGGAGCCTTGGCTGCGGGAGGGGAAGAGAGAGACAGAGAGGAAAGCGCGGCGGAGGGGTGGAGAAGCAAATGGGCGCTTCTCCTGTGTGCCCTGGCCGGGAATCGAACCCGGGTCCTCCGCACGCTAGGCCGACGCTCTACCGCTGAGCCAACCGGCCAGGGCCTCTCACAAATATTTAAAGCCATACAATTGTGGTTATCAGACCATAGACTTTGGCCTCGAGTAAGTTTAAGCCTGGGCCCTTAGACATAGGTATGAGCTTTAAGCCTCAATTTTCCTAATTTGTGAAATACAGGTAATGGGAGCACATAGGATTATTTTGAGAATTAAATGCAATAAAACATGTCAAGTATTTGACCCACAGTAAGCACAACATCCTGCCCAGACTCCAGACTGGATTCCAGGCGAGTAGAGGGTCAGGCCAGATACCCTCAGCTGCTTGTAGGCAGCACCTTGTACCCCACTCCTGACAGGAAAACCCCTTTCAGCTCTTTGAGCCAACCAAATGATTAAGAGTGCTTTGACCTAGGGGCCTCCTGAAAGACATGTGAATTTTTTTTTTTTTTTTTTTTTTTAGAGAGACAGAGAGAGTCAGAGAGGGATAGACAGACAGGAACAGAGAGAGATGAGAAGCATCAAACATCAGTTTTTTGTTGTGGCACTTTAGCTGTTCATTGATTGCTTTCTCATATGTGCCTTGACCGGGGGGCTACAGCAGAGTGAGTGACCCCTTGCTCAATCCAGCGACCTTGGGTCCAAGCTGGCGAGCTTTGCTCAAACCAAATGAGCCCGCACTCAAGCTGGCGACCTCGGTGTCTCCAACCAGTGTCCTCCTCATCCCAGTTCGATGCTCTATCCACTGCGCCACCGCCTGGTCAGGCAAGACATGCAAATTTTGAGGGGTGAGTTTCCCCAGAATATATTATATTAGGGTCAACTTTAGAAAACAATGTCCCGGGGGAGTGAATTAGACAGGAAAAAAGCTTGGTAGATTGAATACAATCGCAAGTTTTGGCTAAGGGCACGCTTATTAACACTTTGGTTGAGGGCCTTGGGGCTCTTACTCATCAAATGTATGATGGACCTGCCTGCTGGGCGTTAATCCTCTGTTACTAGTCTCACTGAGGAGCCTACCTATCCACTTACCCGTCTGTAAAAATAGGGGAAATGGCATAGCCACTTTTATGAAAATGCTTATGATTGCACTACATTTTTTTTCACAGAATATTTTTATGACCTTGGATTATTTATTGATTTTTAGAGAGAGGAGAGAGAGAGAGAGAGAAAGAGAAAGTAGGGGGAGAAGCGGGAAACATCAACTCATAGTAGTTGCTTCCTGTTTGTGCCTTAACCGGGAAAGCCCGGGGTCACAGACTGACCGGCAACCTCAGCATTCCAGGTCTACGGTTTACCCACTGTGCCACCACAGGTCAGGCTGATTGCACTACGTTGGTGGAAGAGATGGGCTAGGATACTCCCTTGGATTCTTTCAGTGAATGGTGAATCAATGGGCATTTATTCTTTCAATCAATATTTACTTAAGCTTCTAATATATACCAGGTACTATGTTTGGTGTTAGGGAAACCATAGGCAGGGCAGAGGGGATAAAACTGCTCTTATCTAGTAGAAAGACAGGCAGTAAAGAGAGAGAGAAAGAGAGAGACAGGCAGTAATCAACCCCACAGATGTAAAATCATAACCAAGGTAAATGCAATGAAGAAAACACATAGAGCTTATGTATGGCTATGTGATAGTAATGGCATAGAAGTGTGCAGAAGAAGGCAGAACAATCAATGGCTAGAGGGAGTTCTTGGTTGGGAAACCCAGTTTAATATCCTGAGAACATAAACTTGGTTTTAAGAACAGGAGGGAAAGATAAATATGATATCATTTATGAGGAGATAGATGCTTTAAAAAGGATCATACTATTGCCTGACCAGGTGGTGGTGCAGTGGATAGAGTGTCAGCCTGGGACGCAGAGGACCCAGGTTCAAAACGCTGAGGTTGCCAACTTGAGCGCAGGTTCACCAGCTTGAGCACAGGGTTGCCAGCTTGAATGTGGGATCATAGACATGACCCCATGGTCGCTGGCCTGAGCCCGAGGTCACTCTCTCAGCTGGAGCCCACTCCCCAGTCAAGGAACATATGAGAAAGCAATGAACAACTAAGGTGCTGCAACAAAGAGTTGATGTGTCTCACCTCTCTCCCTTCCTGTCTGTCCGTCCCTGTCTGTTTCCCTCACTCTGTGATAAATACTCCACCTGGATATGAATAAAACATTAGAGAGGCACAATGAAGCAAATTTTGCCAAAGTGGCTGAGGGTGAGAGTTAGGAGGACTTCCCAGTACAAGTGATATTTGAGCTGGGTTTTGAAGGGCAAGGAGGAATTCAATAGATGGAAAAAAAGTATGGAGCTGTTTCTGGTAGGGGAAACAGCAAAGCAAAGATATGTTGAAAGAAAGCTTCAGAACAGGAGAGCCCAGGACATAACTTAGAGTAATGGTGGGTGATGGTTGGCAAGGAGTGGGAGGCTCTGGGAGGGCTCCTCAATATGCTCAAGGCTGTCGGTGTTTCCCAGGGAGACTCCTTGGCCCACAAGGCACAAGGCAAGAGAAGGCTTGGGGGTAAGGCACTCTCTGCTTTGTGCACAGGGAGAAGGAAGGTGCACTATTTGTTTCCAGACGGGAAGGAAATGGCCGAAGAATATGATGATAAGACGAGTGAACTACTTGGTAAGTGACGGGCTCCCAGCGGGCCCTTAGGAACTCTTGGGATGATCTGAGCAGATCCCGAGCCCAAGGTCTGCGGGAGGAGCCCAGCACCAAATGTGGAAGCTAGGGGAGACTGGGGCCCTCAAGACAAGGTTGTTCCTGAGAATAATCTGAGGTCAGGGCTGGACACCAGAGATGGAGTGGGAGTTCGTTTCATTAGTAAATCCCATTCCACTCCCAAACAAATGAGAGTGAGTAATTTTTCTAAGGTGAGAATGGGGATGTAGAGACTCTGTTGGGAAAACATTTACAACGAAGGTGTAATTGGAAGTGAGCCTTGTAGGCAGAATGGTGATAAGGGCAGGCTTTCACTGCAGTTTTGTTTGTTTGTCTGTTTGCTTGCTTTTTGTTTTGTTTTTTGAAGCCACACTGGGAACAAGCAGGTATCAGAAGCAGCACTATTAAATATGACCTTTATCTTGGAGAATGTCTGAATCAAAGGGAGAAGAGGGTAGGAGCAGTAATTTTGTAGCATTGCCATTTGTGTCCCTGCAGCTCTTTTCCTCTAAGAATAGGCCCATGAATAGGGGGCCAGCTCGGATTTCTGGGAATTATTATTTTTTTTTTCTGGGAATTATTTGATTTGTCCATTCTCTGTTCCCAGGTCTGCACATCAGCATTAACTGACTTCCCAGAGCTGGGTGGCTGGTTCTTTGACCCAGGGCCTGAGGCTGTCAGCAATGGGAGTTAGTCTCTTTATTAAGTTCTACATGAAATGCTAAGACCAGTGATGGAATCATGGGCTGGGTTATTTTCTTGTCATTATTCTTGACTTTAATTTCTTCCTGGGTCTGATCGACAGGTAGTATTGGTGAGGGAATTTCTTTTTCCTTTTTTCTGACAGCTCATAAATGTCTAGAACCGACAACACAGATTACACTGGTTTGCATTCTCTTAGTCTCCAGTCTTAAAATGTGTGTCCTGCGCATGTTCAGTCACAGAGTGAAGTGTTGATCCCTCCTTATTATGAGCTGCTTGGGCTCTGGTCCCAATTGGTTTAGTCTGGTGCTATTAAAAATTTTGATGTGTTTAGCATATGACACTGATTTGGTGGAAACCAATACAGTAGTAATATCCTCACAATGCATTGTAATTTATAGCGCTCCCAGGGGGTGACAGCCTTGGAATGCCTAACGGGCGATCTTATGAAAGCAGAGGTCACGTGGGCTAACCACCACCATCACCAGGCTGGAGCCTAGTCGCAGCTCCTTTCCCCCAACCCCCAGTGTCACCGCTCTTCTCCACACAGAGCAAATCAAACACCTGTAGCTACTGTGGCTATAAAAACAAACAAAACCCATGCTTCTTAGTTGTGCTTGGATATGAAATTAAAATTTAAAAAGTCCAGGTTCCTTCATTTGTAGCATTCCACGTTAACCTGTCACTTGTCTTGGCAGGTGGCGAATAGACAGTGGCCTCCAAATGACTTTTTCTACATTTGATCTTGGTCAAAAGGCCAAGAAGCAATGTAACTCTTTTTTTCTTCAAAGCAGATATGGAGCTTCATAAGAGTATATTATTTAGCTAAAGTTTACCTAATAATAATAATAATAATAATAATAAATATATATTTAGTGAGAGAGACAGACAGGAAAGACAGGAAAGAAGACACATGAGAAGCATCAACTCATAGTTGTGGCACTTTAGTTGTTTATTGATTGCTTTCTCTTATGTGCCTGGACCAGGGGGCTCCAGCTGAGCCAATGACCCCTTGCTCAAGCTAGCGACCTTGAACTTAAGCCAGTGACCTTTGACCTCAAACCAGCAACCATGGGATCATGTCTGTGATCCCATGCTCAAGCTGGTGACCTTGGAGTTTCGAACCTGGGTCTTCAGCGTCCCAGACCAACGCTCTATCCACTATACCACCGCCTGGTCAGGCTAAAGTTTACCTAACAATAATATTAATACCATAACTTTTATTGGGCACCATACTAAGTGCTTTGTGTGAATCATCTCACGTAGTCATCCTCATTACAGGATGAAATAGGTACTGTTTTTCCCATTTTACAGTTTTCTAAGAAAAGAGCCCTGGCCAGGTGGCTAAGTTTAAAGCTTCGAGCTGATGCACCAGAGGTCTTAGGTTCAACCCCTGGTCAGGGCACATATGAGAAGCAATCAGTGAGTGCACAACTAAATGGAACTAAGTGAAAGAATGAGTTGATGCTTCGCTCTCTCTCCCTTCCTTCCCCTCTCTCACTTCCCCTTTGTCTTCCTCCCTATCTCTCTTTCTCTCTCAAATCATTGGGAAAAATATTTTTAATGAAAAAAAGAGGATTGATTTCCTAGAGGTTAAGCACTGTGTTGAGAATCATGCGGCTGGTCAGTTTCTGAGCTAGGATTTAAACCTGGGTCTGTCTGATTAAAAGCCCATGTTTTAGTCCACAACAACATAGTGTTGGGAGCTGAGAATATTTAATAGAGTTATTTATTTTTTATTGATTTTAATTTATTGTGTTTACATAGATTCTAGTGTTGCCCCGAATGCATCCCCCCCCCCGTATTCCGGTCAACATCCCCTTTCCCCCCTCCCCTAGCGCCCTTTCCCCTTCCCTTCAGCTTTATGGGAGCTGAGAATATTTAATCCTGCTTTCTTTTATTCTCACTAAATTTTGTTCTCAGAATGAGCCGAGTACGGGCTGGTGGCAGCAGGACAGAGATGGGCAGAGAGAAGCCCCGGCTCTTTGAACCACCCTCTCTAACCTCCACCCCCCACCTCCCCTCCCTGCAGCTGCCCTTGCAAAACACTGTTCATTATTAACTTCTGAATATAAATACTCCAGGGCCTGAGCTGACTTTTACTTGTGCATCCTATGTAGTAAAATGTGGACAGGGTTTTTGTGGCCGTAAATGGGAATAGTTTCCATTTTTCAAGCTAATTATATAAATTTGATAATTGGCTAAACTGGTTTTCTGTTAGAAACACCCAGAAAGTAATTTACAGGGGAAGAATTGCCAATAGTGCATCTGTCTAGGAGGGAGTTCTTCCAGTTGGTGTTAATAAGCAGAGTGGTGTCATATTTTTTTCTACCGTGTCAATGCTATTCATTCCTACCCCCCACAATGATGGCTGTATGTATTCATAGAGGAAGAAACTGAAGGGCCCCATAACAATGATCGGAACATCAAACCAGCCCCAGAAGAACACAGCATGTCCAGGGGGGCAGAGGCTGAAGAGCAGGCCTTCCCCCAGCGATTACATTGGGATTAGCGGCCTAATCTGCTGTGGTATTTGACCGCCAGCCTAACCACCCCAGGCTGCATTGGGAGGATATTGAGCACTTTCATCCCAAGCACTCCCCAGCTTTATAAATGACCCACTCGATTCCCTTCAGCCTCCTCAGGGATGGGACGTGGCAGCTGTTTAATAGCCACATCGCAATGTTGCAGTATTTTAGGGCAGAAAAGAAGAGTCCTGCATCCAGTTTAAGCTGCAGGGAGTGTTTAGGAAGGGGAATGTAATTATCCACATTGGAAATGGGCCAGGGCCTGAAGCTTTGGGGAAAGAGGCCTTTAGGACCTCCACTTTCCAGCCCACCTGAAAGATGGGGCCTCCTTTCAGCAAGCAGTCTGGGACATCAGCCTGCTTCCTGCTGACTTAAGGAAAAGCCCCCAGGCGCTGCTTCCTTCATGTATTCCTCATCAGACCCTACAGGGCTGCTGAAAGTCTCCTTTCCAAGGACTGGCCCCGCAGCCAGGACGGTATGACAGCATCCCAGGGCGCTGCCTTGCGCACACCAGTTTGGGTTTAACATATAATCAGATCAGAGTGACAGCAGGTGGAAACAGTCTTCTGTTGCTGCAGGAGCTGTCCTTGAGTTCAGGAACAAAGACAGGACAAGAAAGACAGTGTGGATTTGCACGTATGCATTCAAGCCCATGTCCATGGGAAAAATAACAAGGACTTCACCAAATCATTTATTGGATTTTATAAGGGAATGAGTAGGAGGCTTTCTTTTCTTCTGCATTCTAACAAAGAATTTAATCCCAAGATTTTTTTTTTTAAGAGTTGAAACAGCCAAGGGTGCCAAGTCCCAGTGACCTGAGTGGCTTTTAAGGTCAGTGGTAAAGAAACAAGTAGCTGATTTTCCTCCTCCTTAGTGTGCTCCTTGGGAAGGCTTCAGTGCAAAACCCAACATTCCTTGGAGTAAAAGAATGGGCAGGAGCCCCTGGGGTCGGATTGCCTCTCCTGGCCACACTGGTATCAGCTTTAGGACATAGGGTTTTACAAGGCCCCTGATTAGAGGAGCGCCTCACTCTTCCAGCCCCAGATAGTTAGGTTCTCCTCATAAATTTTATTTTCAAATAATCAAAGCTTTTCCTTTAAAGGTTAAAATATAAAAAGAGAAACAGAGCTACTTAAAGAAAAATAGAAACCTTTCTAAATATCATACATCATACATCATATTGAACATTTATAGAATATAATTTAGCCTTTTATTAATGATACAGATTCTGGACTTGGAGTTAGGAGACTTGAATTTTAGCTATGGCTTTTACAAGTTAGTTTCTCTCTCTGAGCCTGATAATTCCTTGTACTCTGTACTGTGGAGAGTGCTGTTTCTCATTTAAAAAGCACAGGCCTTGGCCCTGGCCGGTTGGCTCAGTGGTAGAGCGTTGACCTGGCGTGCAGGAGTCCCGGGTTTGATTCCCGGCCAGGGCACACAGGAGAAGCGCCCATCTGCTTCTCCACCCCTCCCCCTCTCCTTCCTCTCTGTCTCTCTCTTCCCCTCCTGCAGCCAAGGCTCCACTGGAGCAAAGTTGTCCCGGGCGCTGAGGATGGCTCCATGGCTTCTGCCTCAGGTGCTAGAATGGCTCTGGTTGCAACAGAGCAACGCCCCAGATGGGCAGAGTATCGCCCCCTGGTGGGCATGCTGGGTGGATCCCGGTCGGGCGCATGCGGGAGTCTGTCTGACTGCCTCTCCGTTTCCAACTTCAGAAAAATACAAAAGAAAATAAAAATTAAAATAAAAAAAAAGCACAGGCCTTGGACTAGGTGCTTTCTGAGGGAACCTCCCCCTTTAAGGTTTGTAATGACTATATTTCATTAAATAGTGGTCCCCTCAAGGTCCAAAGGTGGTTATTTGCCCTAACAGTAAATGGTCCCATGTGCTTTGTTGTCCTGACACTGCCCTCTGATGTGAGCTGTCCCCTCACGCTATTGCCAGTGTGCCTGGGAAAACAGTTCATTTCCTGCCCTGTTCTACACGTAGCATTTTACATAGTCTGAATGAGAATCCAGGAGCGATCTTCCTACAGTAGAGAGTGGGTCTTGTCACAGTGAGCCGCTGCTTGGAGGCATTTGTCACTTCTGAGTTTGTGACTGTGACAGAGGCCCCCAGAAGGCTGGTTCCAGTTAAGCAAGGTGCTGTATGACATGAACAGATTTGGATATACTCCCGGTCACAGTCCATTCACTTAAAAGAGTAAAAGTATTTGTGGGGAAAGTTGCCTGTAAAGCATATTTCCAAGTTTTACTCTTTCATATTAATTTTCATTATAAACTTGGAAATGTGTTTCTAGGGAGAATTTTTGGCCCTAAGACGTAATAAAATCACACTGCAGAATGCAGCAGACCTTGTAAAAGCACATATTCAAGGCAAAAGTCTAATTTTACAGCACACTTTTGTGTTCAGCTTGCATGCCTTACTTAGAGCAGGGCGGGTGTTTGGGTTCGGCACAGCTGCTGCAAAGGTCTCAGAGAAGCCTGCCGCTCCCCTGATTCTGAGTCAGACTGCGGCTCTCATCCCCCAGCCAGGAAGGCGGCTCACTGGAACCACTGCGCAGAAGCCCTGGCCCTGTTGGAGTTGTTTAGTTTCTAACAACAGCTCCAGAAAGGCTGCTGGCCTGAAGCAGGGCTGCCTAGGCTGGGGGACACCCCAGTCAGTGCAGGAGCAGAAAGGACAGAGGTTACAGCTCCAGACGGTCCCCTGCGGTGATGGACTGGCCCATGACAGCAGTCCCAATGACATGGCTGAGTGGGGCTCCCAGAGCAGGGCTTTTCAGGTAATGTCCATTGAACCAGTTTTGTCACTTATAGTGTTCATAATATATGTTACTTACTTGAAAAAAATACTTTATGCAAACATCTGGCTTGTAAAACAAGGTAAAATAGACATAGTAATTTGCATTATAAAAGGATGATTCTGCTTCACAAAATAATTCACATTAGATTATCTATAAATAATGAGTTTAAAATATAGTGTGTGCCTAAATTTTATTCAAACACAATTCTGTGGATTTTGTTTTAAGCCAGGCATACCTGAAATGAATGAATTTCTACATTTAGACCTCTGAATAATGAGACAAATTTGCTTATCAGCTTTCACCCTGTTAATTCATTTTTCCTTTGCACATTTTTAGAAGGAAAAAATGCACGTCAGCTCACACATTTTGGATCCAAACTTTCCCAATTAGGAGTAGCTACCCTTTTCCTAACCCTCACCTCTTCTTGCTGAAAGCCACACCTAGGGGCGTCTTATCTCCAGCGGGCCGCTTGCAGAGCTGTGCTCCAGTGCCTTTTGTCTGGGCACCCATGATGTGGGCTTTATACGTTGCCTAATGTTGAAATGTTCAGCTGAGATTTTGGAGTCTGGGAGTTCCCTGCTCAGATGGACAAAGCCAGGGTAAAGTGGCCTGCAGTTCCCACTTTTATCCTGTTCCGTTTACCTAATATGATGGTGATGATTCAGCAGAAGAGAGCCTTTTTCTTCCGCATAACCCCAATGCTTCTTTTCTCCCCAGTAAGGAAGTGGCGGGTAAGAAGTGCCCTGGGAGCCGTGGGACAGTGGCAGATTGAGGTGGGAGAGCCAGCACCCCATGGAGCGGGGAGCTTGGGGCCTGAACTCATCAAGGAAAGCAATGCCAATGTATGTGTATCTATCAGGTGACTGGGGGGTTGGGGGCTGAGTAGGGAGCAGGCTGCGGCCCTTGAGGACAGGGACCGGGTCTTGTTCGCCTCTTCTTCTCCAGTGTGCCCTCCTGGATGCAGTGCTTTAGAAATGTTTGCGTGAATGAATACTCAAAGGGTTTTTGGCTTGGTCATCCCAGGGCAAGGGCTCCAGGCCCGGAATGTCACAGTGATAGAAGCATCAGAGGGAGCTAAGAAGAGCTGAGGGTGTCCTGTTGTGCCCACGGGCAAACATTTGCAGAGGGGAAGCTATGTCTTCCTACCTCTCCCCAAGAAGAGCCCTTGAGTTGGATTTGCCTTCTGCAGCCTATCTTCATGCGTAAGGACACCAAGATGTGTTTCCAGTGGCGGATTCGAAACCTCCCCTACCCTAAGGATGTCTATAGCGTCTGTGTGGACCAGAAGGAGCGCTGTGTTGTTGTCAGAACAACCAATAAAAAGTAAGTAGTATGATTGGCAGTGGCCTGCCTGTGTATGAGCAGGGTGGGATGGGGTTGGACCTGGATTAGAACTCAGACTACCCTACCCTGGGCGGGTGGTGAGGGGGAGGGCAGAGAAGCCTCCTCCTTGGGCTTGGAGGGAGGGGGGAGGAGGGCTGCACTAAAACCCTAGTAGGCAGTGAACACTGAAGGGCCTCCTCCCTGCAGGGCCGGCCAAAAGAATGCAGTCAGCTCCATCAGGGCAGGGAAGGTTGAACAAGTGTCTGGTCCAGTACCTGGCATACACTGGGGCTCAATAACTATTGTTTGAATGAATGAGGAGATGAGGGAATCACCTGATTATTAACTTATGATCATAGGTGCTTCTGTTATAAGTTTACTGTGACCTTGACCTCTGGCTGAATCCAGTCTGTGGTGAGCTTGGCCTGGTGATATTCCTGTTGGACCTGGCAGGGAGCTTGGGCCTGGAAGGCATACCTATCTGAGGTGGCAGTTACAGGATTTTCAAGTGCTGGCCTAGGACCAGCAAACCTGACCCCTCACTGGACTTAGGAGCAGTGGGCAGGTGCTTAGGCCTCTCAAAAGTCCCTTGCATTATGTTTCAAAAGCGGTGTTCAACTTCCCTTTGCTCCTCTCCAGTGGTCTGCTGGGGAGAGGCAAAATGTGGAGCCGAGGTGACAGAGGTGGCCAAGGTGGGGATTTGATCTCAGGCTGACCATCTTGGAAATGGTTTGATCCCACCTGGGTTTCCGGAGCTGACTGATCACAGGAGAAAGAAGAGCCCTATAATGAGTCAGGTTTGCTGTGGGCCAGAGGGATGGCAGCATAGGGCCAACTCCCATGACATGGGTTTGGGGCACTGAAATGGGAGGTTTTATGAGTTACTTGAAGCCACCCACATGCTTCATAGGGTGCTAAGCTTGGTTTAGCTAACCTTACTGGCTTACACACAGTAAGGAAGAGCCAGTTCTGTGCCCATCTTCTTGGATGGGGTGGTGCCAGTCTTCCCTCCCATTCCCTCAGGTCCACAAGGCCCACACGGAAGCAATGCAACCCATTTCTTATGGCCCCCCACCCTCCACACTGTCACTTTGGCAGGGTTCAGGGGGGAAGGATGGGATGGAGACGAATGAATTCATTTCAGGGTTATCGCTGTATTTGCAGCCAGTAGCCCCTGCAGTGGGTCTTGTCTATAAATACAAAGTCATAATAATAAGGGTTTGCATTTATAAAGCACTTTGAAACCCTCAGACAGAAGGCACTTTATTCCCGTTATTGTTCTCATCATTAACAGGAGTCACTGCCTAAAGTGGAATTTAGCAATTTCGAACAACAGAGAAATAGCCTTTAGGAAAACAAACTCCATACTTCAGCAAGCATTCCCCGGCGTAAGAGGCCTTGGGTTCAAACTGGGAACAAAAGTGCTTCTGATAGCACTTGAATCTGCAGCCCAGCAGTTTGTGGAGCTGGCTGCTGCCTCCTTTTTGTCCCCCAGAGGTCACTGTCGAATACAGATACCAGGCAGAAATGTGATTACCAGGGAGAGAAAAGAAGCTAGCTAGCTCACCAAAAAATTCATCTGAGGGCAGATCCTCTGGGTCCCATCTCCTGCCTGTGTTCAGCCATAGGTGGCGCTGTTGGCCAGGAGCTCCATGGCTAGAGGCCCACTCCAGAGCCCAGGGCAGGGAGGAGACATTTTTGAACTGATAGGTGAGGCCAAGTGGGATGGGAGTAGTGCCTCAGGAAGGGACAGGGCCAAGGATTGGAAGGGAGAGGAATTTGTCAGTGTCCACTTTGGAGCCCACACCGAGCATCTGGACCAGTGGCCTAGCCTCCTCAGGTCCCTGTGCTGGGAGGTAGGCAAGAGGGGTCACTGAAACCTTAATTCTGAGCTTATTGGCATTTTCATCTTCTACCTGGAGTCATAATGTGCCCCAAACCTTTACCACTACTAATTAAACAGCGCTTAATGGCTATTTGTTTGAGCAGTGTTTAACTTTCTCAGAATACTTTGAAAATCTGTGTTCTGATTATAACAGCATGTAGAGGTGGGCAGGGTGCATATTGTTCTTGTTGTGTTATGTATGAATGGTTATGTAAGTGACTCTGTAATGTCAGCATGACGAACTGACTTGCGATGGGTGAAGTGGGTGATGCTTTAAACGCCCAGGCATCTGCACTTTCCGCCACACCATGGCACTCTCTCTGATGGGAGCTCCTCATTCACCTGGAGGGTCCACGCCCACCCCAGCTCTAATATTCCGCAATGTGGTTGCTAGTAAAGGCAGTGTTCCTTCGTCCGTATCTGCCTTGTCCCTGAAGGGACTGGGTTGGCTACTTTTCCTGAAGGAATTGATGCTAGTGTATCATGCCTTTGGCTCAGGTATTAGTGAGGAAAGGAAGAAAGCACTTTTTCAGGAACCCAGTGTGAAACCATCTGTTCCTGTTGAGAGCATTTGTGCAGAAAGAAGGTCCTTCGTCTCAGCCTAGTAGCTGGCAGCTGTAAGTGGAATGAGCCAGGGTGCTGCAGCAGATGATGTCGGCTTTGATCTGGTTTCTGCCATGGATTGGTTGTAGTATTTTGGGCAAGGTTTCCTCATCTGTCACAGGAGAATACTCATATACCTCACAGATTGGGGAATTTGATGAAATCATATATGTGCAAATGCCCAGCACAATGGCTGGCCTTAAGCAGGTCCTCAATAATTCTTTGGAAATTGGAATGTGAAGGAGCTTGGCTGATTTGATGTCGGTGATACTAACACTATAGGAGGTGTTGTTAATGGACATTGCTAGGAAAAAGGATTCTGTGCTCAAATAAGTTTAGGAAACTGGATAGAAAAAGTTTTTCTTCAGTAGGACTTCAGAGAGCTTTTAGTGTGTGAATGTGTATTGTGACTCTCCACGAGTGGCTACTGTAGGCAGGGATGACAGTTTGCCCGGAGTCCTGATGTTTAAGAAAGAAGGAAGATTTGCCTACTGATTTTCTAAGTGCTGGACTGGCTGGAGGCTTCTCTGGACTCCTCTGGCCAACCCTGTGTGCGGTGAGCTGGATGGGTGCTCCCTGGAGATGTGAGGGGCGTTACCCGTGTGACTGTCCAGTGGTCCTGCTTCTACTTTCAGCCTGTCCTGCAGAGTCTCTTTCTGAAGACCTGGCCCCAGGCCCCTTCTCAGTTCCCCACGAGGGAGGATGGGTTGGGAAAGGACTCGGACTTGGGAAGGCGATACGGTGGGGAGAGAGTAATGGGGTGTGGTAGACATTCCTGAACTAGCCGAAATGAAGGAGATGTCCTTTCCGTACTCGGTGAAGAAAGGCGGCCTGTTTCAGCCATGGGCGGTCACCTGCAGACTTAAGTTTATCTAAGACAGCTCCTTTGTTTGAAGAAGAAACTGAGGCCCAAAAGCTAAATGGCCTGCCCAGAGTCACAGGGCACTTCTGAACACTTGAGATTCAGGAAGACTACCGTGTGTTAGAGAGTGCCTCAGGGACCTGTAGGGTGACGGATCCCTGGGAGCCCACCTTTGTATCTGCCCCATCTTGGGGCTGACACAGGAAACTTAGATCGGGGGTCCGTTACTTAGAAATGACAATATGAGAAGATGGAGGGGTCAGGAGATTTGGGGAATTATCACTTGTTATTAGAGCATCTCCATTTGCCAGTTTTGTGACTTGGGCATGATACCTAACTTTTCTGTGCCTCAGTTTCCTCTTCTGAAAAGGAAGATAAAGAAATAACCAACAGCAACCCAAAGGGTTGTTTTGAGATTCAGTGTGTTTAAAACTGTGCCTGGCACAGACTAAGCAGTAATAAATGTCACTTCTTATTGTGTGGCCAACCTAAGAACAGTGAAGGGAGATGGAAATGGGGACATGTTGGGCATCTGCAAAAGCCAAGGAACCACCTGCTGTAAGCGGTTAACTTTTAGCAGAAACACAACATGGTCTTCGGAGGCAGGGATGTGGCCTTGTTTCTTCTTCATCCTTAAACCCTGAGGCTCACAGCTCAAGGCCTGGGGCACAGCTGATGCTTACCTAGGCTGAGTAGTCTGGCTTCTCCAAAAGCACAGTGGGTCTCCCTAAGGTCAAGTGCAGTTCCTCTAACAGCAAACCCCCAGGTCAGGGAATGGCAGCCAAGGGACTGCTCCCTGAGGAGGTGCCCCTTACTTGCTTGAACACTGCCCAGTGGGAACTTCTGAGGAAAATAGTTTAACCTCAACCAAGAAACTAAACCCATTTAGAATAGTCTCAAAACAGGGCTGAGTCTCCAGACCTGCTGCTTCCATTCCCTTAGCCTCATGAAAGGTGGTGGGTAGGACAGAGAAGGAACAAACCACACACCTCAAGTTCCCTTTGTTTTTGTTTTTTGTTTTGTTTTGTTTTTTTGTTTTTTTAAAAAGGGACAGAGAGAGAGTCAGAGAGAGGGATAGATAGGGACAGACAGGAACGGAGAGAGATGAGAAGCATCAATCATCAGTTTTTCGTTGCAACACCTTAGTTGTTCATTGATTGCTTTCTCATATGTGCCTTGACCGTGGGGCTACAACAGACTGAGTAACCCCTTGCTCGAGCCAGCGACCTTGGGTCCAAGCTGGTGAGCTTTTTGCTCAAGCCAGGTGAGCCCGCGCTCAAGCTGGCGACCTCAGGGTCTTGAACCTGGGTCCTTTCGCATCCCAGTGTGACGCTCTATCCACTGAGCCACCGCCTGGTCAGGCTCCCTTTGGTCTTGTTGCCATTGCTGTCGAGGCCAAGCTGTGGGGTTCTTTTTCTAGTCCCACTACCCCAACCTGGGACATGTGGTTTGAGAGGGCCCTTCTGTGTGCACCCGTGTGCCCCTGTCCCCCCAGCACCCAAGCAGAAAGGATGTCTCCATGCTCTGCAGGGCAAGGCCTTACCCAGGCCCCTTGGGTTCAGCTAGGCTGTATGTGCTGGACTGCTTCTCTCCCAGCTCTGCTTCTCGTGTATACTTGCAAGGACGATGTTAACACTTCCTAACAAGCCTTTGTGTTCATCTAATCTTTGCTGTTTAACCTTTGACTCCCCCCTATTATCAGTGTCTGCCACCTTTGCTGGCCAGACCAAGGGCCCCAGGAAAAGACCTCAGCTTGGGCTGGCTAGGAAAACTACGAGGCCGGCATTCCACCCGGGTTTGCAGGCAGATGGATCGCCTTTCCCTGGGGCAGAGCTTTGGAAAATAAAGCAAACCTGTGGTGCCATTAGGATCTCCCAGCCCCCACTCCTTTTGAACTGTCAGCCCTTAAATAAACATTCTTTTCCTGCCATGGGTCCCAGCACCTTGGCGGAGTCGGAACCTGGGAGGAGAGGGGCCCTGAGGAGCCTCTGCTAAACTAAGGGATTTGGGCAAGGAGAAGCGGGCAAAAGCCTGCATTGATGTCAACTCTGAGTCCCCAGGGCATCAGGGCTTTTGAAGTGGACTCAAGGTAGCTGTCACCACAAGGACCAGGCTCCTCTTGAAGTATTAAAAGCCCCATCCTCTCCAGGCCCCTCATTTGAGTTTGTTTGTACCTGCCTGCAGCGTTTCCCTTCCCAACCCACACATCCTCGGCAGCAGCAGTGATGTTGTGCCCGGTGACAGGTCTGGCAGCCCTTGACCACAGCGTAGCTATACTTCCACCGCGGAAAATGCCCAGCGGACCCACTGCTAGAGATGTGTGGGCCATTCTTTGTGCTCTGGTGTGATAAGTACCATATCAGGAGCAAGGAACTCCAATCCTGACTCTTCTGACAAGCAGCTATTAAAATGGCCAGACGTTTCGCCTCTGACCCGAGTTTCTTTTGTAAAGGAGGTCAGATTTCCTGCAGAACAAAGTGCAGTGGCACACGTTCTGGACTGGGTGTTGCTATCTTGGTTTTGTTTTTTTACTAAAAGGGATCATTAATCTCTGGACTGGCACCTGCAGATGATAGTGGGGTGTGTGGTATGTGAAAATAGAGGAATGGGGTCTCATGGCTGCGAAGTCATCCAGAGCCCCAGAGTCCAGCTTCCTGGAGGAGTGACATGGTCTGTCCTCTCAGGAGCTTTCTCCTGTGGATGTCCCTGCCTCTCTGGCCTACCAGTAGGGTCAGTTAATAAGGCCTTGAAAGACCCCAACAGAGGAAAAGGTAGCTGAGGCCTTCAGTGGAAGCCCATTGTAAATGACATCAGCCCCCAACTTTGGGGGACAGCCCTGGATGTCCTTATTCTGTCCCTTGTTAGCACACATGTCTCATTTTCTTGGGGTACGGAGGAGGTCTGGCTTGCTTGAGCTATCTGTGTATTCCATGTTCCTTCTACATGTCTGTGGTGGTCCTAAGCCTGAAGTATGAGGCACTCTAACTCCTGGTCTCGTCAAGGAATCATGTCAGTTCTGCTCTTCCACCACGGGCTAGCTATTAAGCCTTCCATTTTCTTCTGTGTAAGGCCACTAAGCTCCAAAATACTGGTGTTTTAACTGGCTTCCCTTCTTCCTCTTGGACTGTTGGAAGGTGTGAGAGAATTGAGTAGAAGCTTGGCAGCACAGGGTCTAATGCCCAATTGTTGGGGTCACCTTGTTGGGTGTCCTCACGGCCCCTTTGTTTCCTCACAGGTACTATAAGAAGTTCCCCATTCCTGATCTGGACAGATATCAGCTACCTCTGGATGATTCTTTGCTGAGCTTTGCTCATGCCAACCGCACCTTGATCATCTCCGTAAGACTCACCCAGCCTTCTCAGCCACTGCAGCAGGGACAGTTTCCTTTCCCGGCCCGCTTCCCACCCGAGTCCCCAGTTCTCACCCTAGCTCCTGGGGAGTAGTTGCTACAGAACAGGCACCTCTACTTCAGCATAGGGAGAGCAAGGTGGGAGCTCAGGGAAGAGCCAAACCTTATGAATCTCAGCTAGAAGAGGATAGAGGGTGATGGGGAGGAGAGACATCACAGGATGGGGTTCTAGTTCAAGGTATGCTCCTACCCAGCCATGTGACCTTGAGCAAATTATTCAACCCTGTCGACCCCAATTTCTTCCTCTTTGAAAAAGGGATCAGAAGGGTGTGTGAGTATGTGTGTGTGTGTGTGAGAGAGAGAGAGAGAGGAGGGGAGGTGACTGAATTATGTCTTCTTGGCTCCATCTACAGTACCAGAAGCCAAAGGAGGTCCTGGTGGCTGAGTCAGAACTACAGAAGGAGCTGAAGAAGGTAAAGACGGCCCACAGCAATGACGGGGACTGCAAGACCCAGTAGTGAACCCTTGAGCCAGCACCTTGTGTGGAAGGTGGATGAGGCTCTTCCTGTCAACCTGGAAGACTCCATAGCCTGGGCCCTCCTGGCACAAGGGCAGCTTCTTCTCTTCCAGGAGCCAGCCAGGCTCTGTGAGAACTGGGCCTCGAGGCGCTCCTGGCCTGTGGCATCGTATGGTCTTATCTCCTGAGTAAAGTCATTCTGAGTCACTATGGGTAGACTGCCCTCTTGTCCACTTCTGTATGCTCCTGTCCCTATGGACGGTGCCGGTGGTGACTTCCCTTCTCTATCCTAGCAACCTTCCACATAAAGCCTTCCATATAAAGGGAGGTATGGGCCTTAGCTGGCAAAGGGGGTGGGGAAACCCTGACCACAGCTGCAGAGGGCTGTCTTCCCCAACCCGTTTGCATAAACTCAGAAAACGACTAGGCTGGAAGGGGCCCTGCACTACTTTAGCTTGCAGACATGTCCCAGAGGGATTCAAGATAAGGGTGTGTGTTTTTTAGAGAGAGTGAGAGGGACAGACAGAAAGGGAGAGAGATGAGAATATCAATTATTCATTGCTGCACCTTAGTTCTGATTGCTTTCTCATACATGCCTTAACTGGGGGGCTCCAGCTGAGCCAGTGACCTCTTGCTCATGCCAGCAACCATGGGGTCATGTCAGTGATCCCATGCTCAAACCAGTGACCCCTCACTCAAGTTGGATGAGCCTGCGCTCAAGTCGGTGACCTCAGGGTTTCAAACCTGGATCTTCTGTGTCCCAGGCTGATCCTTTATCCACAGCGCCACCGCCTGGTCAGGTGAGTTTTTATTTAAAATGCAGAAACCCGGACACAGCCCAGGATGTGAAAAGACTACGGGTGAGAAGCCAGAATAAGGGTGGTGGCTTTGTGAAATGTGTGCATGTTGGGTTCAGGTGAGGAAGGGTCACAACAGATGGAGAGCAGCTTAACTCCTGGAAGCCTGGAGCCCTTTGATGGTCCCCTCTCCACCCCCCCAGGTGACATTCACCCCCCAACTGGGGCCAGAGGTGTGGGTGGTCAATTAGAGGGTTTCCTAAAAAAAAAAAAAAGAAAAAAGAAAGAAACCTTTGTTCTTTGGAACACTGAGCGAGCTGGTCTTACCCTTTCCCCAGCATGCACATCCCCAAATTGGAATCTGTTGTCTCCTCTCCCTGGGGCCTTCCAGGAACCCCCAGCCAGTGAGGAACCAGATCTGTGAACAATTAAGCTTTATTTTTTACAAAAATGAACATTATAGCATGTCTCCACAGCCAACCTGAAGTTTCATTCAAAACTTCTGGGTTCCCTTTGTCCTTTCTTGGTTTCAAAGGGAGACCACGTCATAGTGCCCCAGGAATGAGTCCCCAACCCCAAAGCTTGGTCAAGGTTGAGGTCTGACTGAGGAGGTAGGGGCTGGTGCCAGTAGAAGTACTGACAGCCTCAGCCTCCTTCCAGAGAAAGGACAGAAGGGGACCACTAGAAAGGCTGGGGCACCTTACCTCACTCGAAGCTATCATGGCTCTATAAAGGAGTGGGGTGCAGGGGGCGCCTTGCTGTGGCCAACAGGAAAGCAAGGCCTGGTGGGTTCAGCTTCACTCCCCAAAGCAGCAGGACCCTTCACTCCAACTGGTTCCTGAAGGGACTGTGCCTCTGGTAACTCCAGATCCCCAGGAGTCAGCAGCCTTTAGCTTAAGGACCTGAGCACTATGGTCACAGGTCTGAGAACACAGGCACGGGGGTGGGGAGGAGTTATCACTGCCCCCTCCAAACAGGAGAGGTCCCTGAGTAGCTAGCTGGCTTCCCTGGGCCACAGGCTGGGTGGCCCTGACTGTCACGGGTTTTGAAAGTCCAGGATGTGGAGGTTGTAAGACAGTGCAGCATAGAGATGCTTGGTGGTGAAGCGCAGGCAGTACACAGGACTGCTCAGGGGTGTCGATGTCAGTGGGAAGGCCTGCAAGGGAGAGTGCAAGAGTGGTAAGTATGGCCCGAGTGGGAGAAGGGGAGCCCAAACCCAGGATTCCCAGGCCCAGTGCAGTGGGCCAGGCACCACTGTAGTCTTCCACCCTCTCCAGGCATACCCACTCTCAAGTGCAGCCCATAAAACTGAGTCCTGGCTTCCTGGAGGTATGAGGTGGGCGGGATGCTTACGTGTAGACAGGCCCTTTGGCGCCGGTCCCACAGTCGCACAACACCGTAGTAGGAGGAACCCGTGGCCAGCAAGTGGTTCCCATCTGTCTGCAAGCAGTACAGGGTGCTGTCGTGGGGCTCCTCCCACTCCATGACACACTTCCTGTCCAAGAAGAGGAGACGCAGGGGGAGCTTCAGGGTCTACTGGGACAGACCTCTGGGACCAAATGGTGAGGGATTGCACCCTGACAGCTCCTGAGGCTCTTATCAGGGCCAAGAGTGCCCAAGGAGGGGAGTCCAAGCTTGACCTGACTTTGCCAGCGACTCCCCACCCGTTCCTGCCGTGGAGTCTCTGTGCATTCTCCCACCAGGGCTGGCACAGGCCTTCCCCCACGTGTCCTCCTGTCTAGCACACTCACCTGACACTGGCTCGGAGGTCCCAGTAGCGGACATAGGTGTCATAGCCACAGGACAGGAGTGTGAAAGGGGACTCGTACATAAGGTCCAGAACCCCAGCCCCTGGGGGAAAGTCACTGCCCAGGTGCGTCATCAGCTGCCCACTGGGGAGAGAGGAGGGCAGAGCATGAGTCGCTGTCCCACTTTGGCCCACACAGATTCTTCTAGCCTCCAAGTATCAGTCCCTAGGGAAATGCAGCTCTCCTTCCTGAGCTAGACTTAGACTCCCTCCCCTTGCACCTCAATCCCAGTCCCTCCCCCAGCTAAAGGCCTCAATCAGCCACCGGCAGCCCCTCCGTCACACCTGCACTCTGGCCACCCGCCACCTAGCCTCTCCTCCTCAGGACAATGAATGGGCCTTGCTCAAGGGGTCTGCCCCCCTCACACACACACTTGGTTACTTTATACTCCTTGATCCCGCAGGTCATGCAGTTCTGAGCTGCCTGAGTCCAATGCCTTAATTCCTGCCTGTAATCTGGGGCTCAAACCTCATTGGGGATAAAGACCACACAAAGGGAGAAGGGGAGTCCCAGGAGATGTTAAAACAAGTAAACACCTTTGTGTCTGGGGAGAGAAATCGCTGAGAAAGCAGCTTAGCAGGCTGGTCCCTGGTGTTCCCGGCCAGGCTGGCCCCCAGCCCGGGGCGAGCACGCCTCTGTGATCACAGCCCCCAGCCTGCTGGGCTCCAGCTTGCTCCCCCACCCTTACCCCCCACCCCCCCACTCCCAGTGGCAAAGAGCAGATTACTGAGAACAATTTCTTTGTGACTGTGTAATTCCCTCCGTGACCGCGGCAGTGGGCAGGCCCCTCGCCCAATGCCAGACCCCTAGCAACCACGTAGGGGGGCTTCCTGGCCCTAGCAACTACCCCTCAACATCAAGTGCACCCGCTAATCCCTGTGGCTAGGGGATGGGTAGAAGCAGTGAGTTTGTGGAATGACTGGGGGGAATGAAGGAGAAGAAGGGCAACCTCCAGACCCTATTCCTCAACTTTACCCAAGAGATGCAGGGCTCTCCTCCCTGATATGACAGGAGGAGTAAGGCCTTGGACACTTCACAGGGACACACAGGTCAGAGGCCCGGGCATGGAGTGGGGAAGACTCTGTGGTCACACCAGCCCAGCTTTAGCCCAGTCAGTGTTCATCAAAGGGCTTAAGGCAGATGAGGCTGCCAGTCACATGTGTGAATGTGGCCTTCAGCTCTAGGCCTTCCACCTCACACAGACGCTAACCCTTAACCTCCTTTCTCCCCAGCAGAGCCACCATGTTCCATGGCTTCATGTTCAGCCATGAAGGCTGAAGGAGTAAAGACGGGGCTGTGGGTTCTTTTCTCCTTGAGCCCTGGACAGTAGGTGACCCCCAGCAAGGAGCACTGTTGCTGTCTGGTGGGGAGTTAGGCCCTAAGTCAGCACCCTGCCCCCAGCCTGCTTCCCAGGGCAGTATTCTTCCATCGGGGTAGAACATCGGGGGACGGGGATGTTGGGGGAATCCTGAGAAGGATCAGCCAGAAAGCCTCTCCAGTTCAGCATCTCCTAGAGATCACTGACGCGGACTTCCAGGAAGCCCTGCCTTCCCTGATGGGCCACCAGTCACGATTCATCCACCCTGGGCAGGCCAGAGCCCTGAAAGCGGCTGGTCTTTCTCTTCCTCTCTCATGGGTACACACGCACATTTGTACATACTGGGTAGGGGCTGTTTTGCTCCACAGTTCTCCCTCCTTCCAGATTGGGGGCCCTGCCCCCTCCATTAGTGAGGCCTCCAGGAATGACTGAGGAGCTCTCCTCTTTAATCTATAGGAGTAATTTCATGTTTGTCTGTTTGAAATAGAAGATGAAAGGCAGTGGGGTTAGGGGCGTGAAGCCCAGCATGGCTCTACCTGCCCACCCTGGTCCCAGGGTTCAGAGGAAAGGAGAGCTGGGTATCGAGAGTGAGGCAGGATCAGTAGCATAAGAGCCACAACCAGACCAAGTTGCCAACCTGGGCCCCTAGGCCCCTACCCCCACATCTGAGCCACAACTGGAAAGTGTCATATCACAACGTCTACAGTAAGAAACAGAACTCTACCCTCAGAGGGAGACCCAAGGGCAAGAATGAGTATCAGCCCCTGGGGGCCAGGACAGGTCCCAAAAACCCCTCTCATCAGCCCAGCCTGGTCCAGGGCTGAGGAGTTTTCTCCCTGCAGCACTGTTCTGATTCTCTGAAATGGCCACACACACTTTAAATGGGCCAATAAAAAGATACAATTTCTCTTGCCTCTGGGCCCGGGACTCTCAAGGCTGGTGAAGTTAAGTTCAGAGCATAAACTGACACACTATGCTCTGGGAAATGGCCAGTCTCTTCTAATAGCAGCCCAGCGGTGCCACAGGAGCCCTGCTGGGGTTTTGATTTGGGAAAACAAACAGAAATGGCACCATGGGCCCTTTGTGGCCCCCATCCCTGGACCAATTTAACTAAAAAACTCTAGCTCCACTGCTGTGGTGTAGGGAGAGAGATGGGTTGACAATAGCCCAAACTTTGGGGGGGGGGGGAAGGGGACAAAACAAGCTGTCTCCTCAGCCCCTCCTCTGAGTTCCTTTTCTTACTGCAAGTGTATTCTTGTAAAAAACTATTAGATTGCAATTTGTATAACATGGTGACCCCCAAATTCAGACATTTCACCCCTTTTCTCTGGAAAGAATGTTAAGAATGCTTCTCGGCCTATCACTGTGGGGGGCGAGAGGGGGGTGCATTGCCTTGGCTGTCGAACAACTTGTGTGGGAACAGGACTGCCGCTCAGAGCCCCAGGCCAAGGCAGGAGCAAGGGCCGGGTCTGTCACTATAGAAGGCCAGACAAAAAGTCCATTCCCTTCCAACTCCTGTGCACAAAGCCCAGGCCTCCAGGAGCTGCCGAGGGCTGGGGGGCCTCCACACCCAGTCTCCCCCAAGCATGACTCTAGCAATTCTCTCTCAACCCAGGGAAAGATAAAGGCAGATGGGGCCGCCCCTGTGAGCCTGATGAATGCGAGCAGGCCGGGGGGCTGCTTGGAGTTGTGTTCAGCAGCCTGACTATGTGGGGCCAGATCCCAGGAACAACTGAAGATGGAATCAGGTCTCCCTGGCCCAACCCACCCTGCTGCCCAGGCAATTCCACTGACACTGGAGGAAAGTGGGAGGACAGAGAGTAACTTCCTGACAGAGGAAAATTTAAATAAGACACTGACCCCCCCCCCCACACACACACACATACCCCGCATGACCATCTTTATGAGGGAAAGCAACAAAGGTAGGTGCTAGCCCAGAAGACCCGGCTGTCTGATCAGGGAGAAGGCCCTGTGTGCCAGGCTAGAGTTGGGTAGGGTAGGGCAGTCCCTGGCAGAAATACCCCCCACCCCCAGTCTGGGCCCTGAAGAGGCAAGAAGCCCGAGGCCCTGCTCCCCTCCCTTCTTCTTTCCTCTCTCCTGCGTTGGCTCCTTTCAGTCTCTGGTACCTCCCCTGCCTGTCTGCCTGAACTCCCACCACAGCCACAGCCACAGCCACAGCCCATAGGAAGTCCTCCTGTGCTAAAGTGCCCTGAAAGACCCCTGGCTCCCACCTTCCTGGCCACATCAAAGAATACCTATGGCCCCTACACCATTTTATACTGTTAACATGCTGAGTTCCTGATGCTGCTCCCTGGAGAGCCTGTGGGTGCTCATCTTGCATTTGTTTGGGGGTGAGGACAATGTGCTGCCCCCAAAAGCAACAATGGCTTTTAGGGGAAGGAATGGATGGGAGAGGGACAAACAGTTCATCTTTCTACATCTCTTTTGCTCTCAGGAGACAGGTAGCCTAAAGGTATAAGTTGGGCCCAACATAGTTGCTAAGAAAATGAGAAGTTTTTTCTCCTTTTCTTTCTGCCGTCCTTCCTGCCCCTCTTTCCCTCTCTTCCTTTCTTTGACCAATAACCTTTTATTGAACACCTGTACCCAGGCATTGTGCTTAATAGAAACTCCAGGAAGAAGTGTGAATTTGAAGGAGACATTGTCCCTGTCCTCAAGGTGTTTTCAATCTAGTGAGGGAGATAATAAGTTTGTCACATATCCAACTAATACAAAGTGTGACCCTAGTGGGCACCAGAAGAGAGATGAGAGTTGTATAAAGACACAGACAAGAGAACATATTTGGCTGTGGGTATTGAGTAATTCTTCAGTGAGTGACAGGATTGTGACAGGCAATGAATGACAGGAGAGAGGGGATGGCCCAGGTGAAGGAACATCTGGCTTCCAGACCATGGTGAGCACACTGCTCAGCTGGCATGAACTCCACTAGTGACAGAAAGTTGCAAGGCTTTTGAGCAGGGAGTGGTTATCCTAGTTCAGTCCCCTAGAGGGAGAGCGGGAGAATCAAGGAGGGAGACAGGTCTCAAATGCAACCACGAAGTGGTGGAGACAGGAGAAGCCCGTGAAAGTTTTGCCTGCCCTAGCCCTGCCAGGTAAGAGGGAAGGGCCCTGGCCAAGCACACAGCCTTTTGCATGCATGTGTGTACGCGTGCACGGCCCCCAGCTCCCACATGTGCACACATGTTCAGACACAATGGCTCAAAGGCCAGGCAGTCCACTTTGTACTGCTAACAAGAGGACCATAATTACAGGAAGGGGCAGCTGGGCAGATAAAAGGATACAAAATTTCAACATCTGTTGCCATAAAGGGATAAGGAGAAGTGAAACGCAAAGTATCAGTTTGGTGTCAGTAGGCAGAGAGCCAATTTCAAAGAGTTCAGGGGGACAAGGGACAAGAAAGAAAAAAGAAAGGGGGAGAAAGAAAGAAAGAGAAAGAAATTACAGGGTTCCTTAAAGAGGTAAAGAAAAAAGAAAATGAAAAAAGCTGTCAGTAATACTTTCAAAGGAGAAGGCAGGTACTTTAAAGAGTGGCAATTTCCGTAATCAGCCTGACTTAGGGCCAGGCCTCCTGCCTGGGTGGAGGCGGAGGGCCTGAGGCAGAGAAAAAGCCACACCTGGGCAGGGTGGGCACTGATGCTGTCCTTACAGTGGCCCAGCCTATACTCAGGACACGAGTTCCTCTTTTAAGTGGTTAGATAGGCTGCAGCCAGGCACCCTCGCCATTCCAATGTCAAAAGATGCCCTGATATTCAGCCCCTGTGCTCAGTCTAGGGTCCCAAAATAAGTTCCCAGCCCAAGGGGGAGCTATACCAGGCCACCTGACAAGGTGGTCCTATGAGTTCTCTAACAGTCACCAACTCCAGCCACAGGGGTCAGGAATCAGGGTGGGCTTTGTAATGAAGGTGCTGTTTATGCTGAAGTGTGAGCAGGATTTCAGGAGGCAGGGAAGGGTTAATCCAGGCACAGGGGTCAGGTGGAGCAAAAGGCTCAGATGGGAAAAACAGAGGGTACCTATCAGAATGTGTGAGAAGCCTATCCACCAGCCTTCACTGAGAAAGAAGACTTCGGGGCTTTAGGATGGAAATGCAGGAGAGTGGGGAACTGGGGATGACCCTGGCCTGAAGGGGAAAGGGGAGATGAGAGGATATGTGCAGGGGCCCTGCCTATGGTCACACACACAGGGCAGCACAGTGCCTAGCCGAGGACTCAAACCCTCAGTTCCCTGGGAGCAGCCAGGCCACCAAAGCTCACCCCTGTCCTCTTCTCTCCTGACAGTCCCCAGGCTGGCTTAGAGCTATGGCTGGACCACTGTGACACCTCCAGGTCTGGGATCACAGGCCTCTTCACCCTATTGCTCAGCTGCCCACCACCACCAGGGTGACTACTGTGCCCTGCTCTTAGGACACCAATGCTAGATCCAGCTCAAATGCCCCTTAGCAGAAAAGTATAACCCAAAGCAAGAACGAGCCCTGGAAGAGGGTGTGTTCTGTCAGGCTAGCCAGACACTCCACCCCTGGCCTTCCAGCAGGTGGGAAGCAATCCCCACACGGACACCTTCCCTGGGGCCTAGGTAAGGGTACTGCTCAAATGCAGACACAGAAAACAAGATTGGCCTGATTCCTCCAGACATCAGTTCCAGGTACAGGATGGCTTTGGCACAGTACCCTGAGGCCTGATGGGACTGTAGGGTCTAGCTAAGGACACTTCAGTGGTTGGCTGTTGGCACTGTCAAGATGGAGCCCTTGAGGGCTGGAGACTGGGCCTGAAGACCATCTACCCTCAGAAGCAGCAATACGCTTGCCAGCATTGAATTAAGCCTTCTCTATGCCAGAAGGTCAGCAGGTTCACCTCCAACCGCTCCACTGGTCACAGGCCACAAATACTTAGAGGACTGAAAGGGTGAGCCTACATGAACTCCACGGGACCAGTGTGAATGAATTGATCCAGATTGGATTAAGGACTCCATCTTTCTCTCTGCCTGGTTTGGACAGGTTAGAAATCCCATTCTGGCCTGACCAGGCGGTGGCGCAGTGGATAGAGCATCAGACTGGGATGCAGAAGGACTCAGGTTCGAGAACCCGAGGTTGCCAGCTTGAATGTGGGCTCATCTGGTTTGAGCAAAGCTCACCAATTGGACCTAAGGTCGCTGGCTCAAGCAAGGGGTCACTCGGCCTGCTGAAGGCCTGCGGTCAAGGCACATATGAGAAAGTAATCAGTGAACAACTAAGGTGTCGCAATGAAAAACTGATGATTGATGCTTCTCATCTCTCTCCGTTCCTGTCTGTCTGTCCCTATCTATCCCTCTCTCTGACTCTCTCTCTCTGTCTCTGTAAAAAAATAAAAAAGAAAAGAAATCCCATCCTGGGGCCCAGCCCATGGTCCCCAGCTCCAGGAGAGAAAAAGGCAGAAAAGGAGGAAGGATGGAGTGGCGAAAGCCAAGTTCCTTGACATCGAGGCAGTGGCTGTGCCACAGCTGCCCTTTGACCTGTACTCTATCTACCAAGGACCTCCCTTTCCTAGCCCATGGAGAGAACAGAGTCTCCAGGGGTCTTGATGGAATAAAGGGCTGAGAAAGCCAAGGTGACCTTGAAAGAAGTCTCCAGGTGTTGTAAGTAGCCTAGACTGCCCAAGGACAAGTACTGAGAGACACAAATGGATGAGGAAGCACTGATATTCAGCAGGTCCCAGCCCCCTACATCATCCTGAGGGCAGCCTCTGGAGGGGTGATGCTCACAGCAAAACTGCCCCTCAATACTCCCCCCTCCAAGTCATTGCACACATAAAAGAGAAAATCCCAGTGCTCCTCAGGTTTCAGCAGTGACAAGTTAAAAGCAAAAGAATCCACCCAGCACCACACACCGCCCTGCCACTGAGTCCTGCCGGGAATGTTGCTCCACCTTCCAGATTGGCCTGTCAGTCAGGCTTTGGCATTATTGAAAGATCAAACTCTGTCCTGCCTGTTCATTACCTTAATCCTATTTTCTACATGGCTTTATTATCTGCTCGGCCTTCTCTGGGAAAGACAGCTACAGACAGTCGTCCTGTCCATCCGTTTCCTCCCACCAAAAGTAGATGCCTCTACCAAGGCATCTTTCCCTCAATCCCTGCCCACTCAGTCCTCCAACCTCCCCTGGGGACAGAAGAGATGTTTAAACAAAGCCTGGCTCCTCTCAGTGAGGAGGGGAGTCTGGGGGCTAGAGAGAAGGCAATGCCATGTGACACCAGGCAGCCCTGCCATAGGCTGGCCAGAGAGTGTCATAGCTGTTTCTTGCCTGGCTCTAGTGCAAATCAAGACCATAACTATCTTTTACCCACTCTTGTTTGGGTTCTTTTCAGGTTCTGGAAAAACCCAGTGTTTCAGGTTAGTGGTATCTAGGGATTTCATAAAAGAACATCATTCAAGGATTGGTGCTTTAGAACTTCATCCTGGTCATAAATCTGTGCCAGACATACCCCTACCAAAGCGACCACAGGCAAAAGAGTCCACTCAAAGGTTACTCAACCTGCAAGATAAAGCTGAGCCACAGCGGTCATCCCAACCTCACTGGCTTTGCCACCACTCTGGGCCCAGGCCAGTGATAATACCAAAGACCAGGTCTGCTATATGACTAAAGATACTGCTCTTCAGCAGAAATGCCCATCTTTGTGACTCAAGAGCCTTCTCTGTGCCATAAGGTCAGCAGGTTCACTCCCAACCGCTCCACTGGTCACAGGCCACAAATACTTAGAGGACTGAAAGGGTGAGCCTACACGAACTCCACGGGACCAGTGTGGATGGAAGACAGCTGTGGATGGGGAGGAAGAGTGGGAAGGACAGCTTAGAGTCGCTGACTGCCTCCAAGGTGACAGGCACTGTGCAGATACTTTTTGAAAATAATATTGTTCAGCCCTGGCTGGTTGGCTCGGTGGTAGAGCATTGGCCTGGCATGTAGGAATCCCAGGTTCGATTGCCGGCCAGGGCACACAGGAGAGGCGCCCATCTGCTTCTCCACCCCTCCCTCTCTCCTTCCTCTCTGTCTCTCTCTTCCCCTCCCACAGCCGAGGCTCCATTGGAGCAAAGATGGCCCAGACGCTGAGGATGGCTCTGTGGCCTCTGCCTCGGGCGCTGGGATGGCTCTGGATGCAACAGAGCAACTCCCCAGAGGGGCAGAGCATCGCCCCCTGGTGGGCATGCCGAGTGGATCCCGGTAGGGCGCATGCGGGAGTCTGACTGCCTCCCATTTCCAGCTACGGAAAAATGAAAAAAAAAAAAGTAATATTGTTCATACTGGTTCTGTTAGATAGGGATAATTAAATCCCATTTAGCAATGTGGAAACTGAGGCCCTTAGATCATAGAATAAGCAGCAGAGTGTTCTAGAACCCAGGTCTGTCTGACCACACAGCCTTTGTCGCTCCTCACAGCCCCCCATCACACACCAGCCCCATTCAGATGTAAGAAGTTGCCAGGAACAGGAGTTTGGCAGAGTGAGCCACGGAAAAAACCTTCACAAAATGCAGAAACTGCAACACTGTTTAGCTACGCTAGCAACAGAGTGATCAGCCCACTACAGCACCAAAGGAGAGGGGTGGGAGTAAGGGCAATGACCCGCCTGCTACCCCTCAGCCTACACCTGCTATGTGCAGTGCTCAATTGTGAACATCCATTCCAAGAGGGATCAAACCAGATAAATTAGAGACAACTTTCAAGTGAGAATGGTCCTGAAACAAGTGTGAGACCAACACTGTAGGTCACCCATCTAGCTATTTCTCACTTTCTTTCTTGCTGCCCCCACTGCCAGTGCATATGGTGGAAAGTTGAGCTCTTCCCCAGGCCCAGAAGATGAATCTTGACTGGGCATTCCATTTCCCTTGAAAGAGTTTGGTTCAGAGGAGTGCTAGAATACACTTTGGCTCACTAAATATAACAATCTGCTTGGGGGCTCCTAGGAAGGTCTTTCTCATATTTGTTTATTTATTTATTTATTTATTTAGCGAGCAAGGGAGGGAGAGATAAGAAGGGAGATGTGAGAAGAATCAACTCATAGTTGTGGCACTTTAGTTATTCATTGATTGTTTCTCATATACTGCTACAAAAATTAGGAGATATTTTGCCTGACCAGGCGGTGGTGCAGTGGATAGAGCATTGGACTGGGATGCGGAAGAACCCAGGTTCAAGACCCCGAGGTCGCCAGCATGAGTGCGGGCTCATCTGGCTTGAGCAAAAATTCACCAGCTTGGACCCAAGGTCGCTGGTTCAACCAAGGGGTTACTTGGTCTGCTGAAGGCCCGTGGTCAAGGCACATATGAGAAAGCAATCAATGAACAACTAAGGTGTCACAATGAAAAAACTGATGATTGATGCTTCTCATCTCTCTCCATTCCTGTCTGTCTGTCCCTATCTATCCCTCTCTCTGACTCTTTCTCTGTCTCTGTAAAAAATAAAAAAAAATTAGGGGATATTTCAAAATGAATATGAAGCTATAAAATATCCCCATATTTTTGTAAGCAGTATATATGCCTTCACCGGGGGGCTCCAGCTGAGCCAGTGACCCTTTGCTTAAGCCAGCAACATTGGGCTCAAGGCAGCAACCATGGGGTCATGTCTATGATCCCACGTTCAGGCCAGCGACCCTTGAGCTAGTGTTCAAGCTGGTGAGCCTGCACTCAAGCTGGCAACCTGGGGATTTTGACCCTGGGACCTCAGTGTCCCAGATCGACGCATCACCACTGGTCAGGTGGGTTTCCTCATCTTAAAAAGGGACCCCAGGCAGGAACATGTTCTTTTCCTCCCTTCTTCCCTTTGGGTATTGCCTTATGAGTTAGAAGAGCTTCTATAAACAAACCGGTGGGCAAGGGCAAAAGCCACCGTGACTGCAGCGGCAAAACAGAGAGCTGAGGAGAAAATGGGCCTCCATGGTCTCATTGAGCTACTGAACCCATCAATCCTGAAATCAACCAACCATCCAACTTCTGAACTCCTTGCCACTTAGGACAATAATAATCCCTTATAGTTTGAGTCACTTTGAATTAGATCTTCATTACTTACAGAAAAAAGCACCCTCATTGACCTACTATGTTTATGAGCAACAATTGAAGGGCCTCAGACATTTGCCTGGAAAGGAGAAGACCCTGAAGGAGCCGGACCAAAGTTTTCTGACATCTATTTAAAAATTGGGATTTTTTTAGAGATAAAAAGGAAGGGAGAGAGACAGAGACACACAGAAAAAGTAACATTGATTTTGCTGTTCTACTTATTCATGTCATCATTGGTTGCTTTTTGTATGGGCCCTGACCAGGAATCAAAACCGCAACGTCAGCATGTCAGGACCACATTCTCACCAACTGAGCTACTTGGCCAGGGCCAAAGTTTTCTGAAATCTAACAACCTGTCTTCAAAGGAGAAGTTCAACATGTTTCTTGTCAGGATCACACCCCCAGAAAGCCGACCAAGCCTCAATGAAGGGCAGGCACTCTAACTCTCAGAGCTATGCAAAGACGTAATGTGCTAGCGGGTAAAGTCACAGCTTCCTATCCCTGCAAGTTGAATGATCATCAAGAGAATGTTATAGAGAAAAACCGTATGTAACTAAAATACCTCAAGTGTTATAAAAACATCTTTTAGAAAGACTGACAACATAATGGATATTTCAGAAAAAAAGATATGGCTAATACTTTCTTTGAGAGATGGAGAGAAAAGGAAAAGACAAGCTAGAGCAACTGAGACAGGAGAAAGGCAGGATGAGCACACGCTCATCACTCATACAGCACTGAAAACCAGAATGTAGGTGCCCAGGGCAAGGTGAAGGGTTCTTAGACTTGTTGCAAAAAAAAAAAAAAAGTACCACCACCAAATGCCATTGAGGATGTGAAGAAATTAGATCTTTCATAAACTGGGGTCCGAATATAAAATGGTAAAGACACTCAAAACAGTCTGACAGGTAAAAAAACTAAACATAGCCTTACCAAATGACCCAGCAATTGTACTCCTGGGCATTAATCCCCCCCAAAATAAATTGTATATCCACATAAAAACCTATACAAAAATGTTCGTCACAGTTTTATTTGCAATAAAAAAAAATGAAAACAACCCAAATGTCCTTCAAGTGGTAATTCTGTTCAGTGGGGAAAGAAACTCTGGTATATCCATACCAGGGCATGCACCACTTAGCAAACAGAAAGTACAGTGCTGTTGACAGATGTAATAACTTCTATAGGTCTCAAGAGAATTATGCTGAGTTAAATGGGGGAAATCTCAAAAGGTTACATATTATATTATTTCATTTATACAATACTTTCAAAATGGCAAAATTATAGAGATGGAGAACACAAGTGGTTGCCAGAGGTCAAGAACCAGAGGAAGTGGTGGATAGGCACAACTGTAGAGGGCGCGCGAGGGATCTTTGTGCTAATGGAACAAATAGCTCTGTATCTTGATTATGGTAGCGGCTGCCTGAATCTACATGTGATAAAATTGCAAAAAAGTATGTATGCACACTCACACATGCACATGCACACAAGTGCAATTTGAATAAAGGTCTATGGACTGTACCAATGTCAATTTCTTGGCTTTGATATTATATTACATAAGATGCTACACAGGTACCTTGCTGTCCTATTTTTGTAACTTCCTATGAACCTATAATTATTTCAAAATAAAAAGTTTTTTAAAACCACACAATAGAATAGCAGATAATTAAATGGGAATGTGTCAAGCCTGCTAAGGTAGAGAATTGTGAATAAAACCTAGATGTATTTTAGCTGTTCTCTTTAATTCTTTTTATGGATCTATAGGCCATTTCCAAAATTTCTTTTTTTAGAAAAATCATCTCTGAGGATAGAAGGGATTTTATGTAGCTACATAGTCAGGCACTCCTCGGAGAAGAAGTATCATAAGTATCATAAATCCAATTTTACGTGCAATGATTTCCCTATTATAAATACTTCAACAGTCTCCTCATAGAATGGCTCCATGTGAAAAGACACTGCAGCAGAGGCGGCCAGTGGTTTGGGGGCAGGGTCCTTCCAGCCTCCCCCTGGACTACTCAGCGGCCAACTGGGGCAGGAGCTGGCTCAGCCAGCTCTCTCTACTGCCTCCCAGGCAGCTCTAGCCCCACCCTCACCTCAAGCCATGGTGGGCTCAGAAATCGCTTACCTGTTGAGGTCCCAGATTCTTAGAGGTGAGAAGTGTCTACAACAAGCTGTCCCTGTCACAAAAGAGCTGCCAAACAAAAGGAAAACAGAGTCAGGTCTGGCTTGTCAGCACTTGTGGAGGAAATGACTACACAATTGAAGGGGCAGTGCTCATTCTCCAGGGCGTTCTGGGGTTAAGCCAGGGTGAGAGAAGCCGCCAAGAGAGCCATCAGAGGAGCTGTGGGAAGGACCTCTGGAAGCATGGTGAGGGCTGTAACCTCCCAGAGCTGCCTGGACAGAGGAGCCACAGGTTCAGCGCTGACTGAGCCTGCCTCTCTGACCCTGTTGTGTGGTCTCTGCCCACCATACAGAACATCTCTAGGTGTGCAACACTGAGGCCGAAGGACAGCTAGCCTGTCAGGCTTCAGGTGTGTGAAGTTCACGAAGCCATGGCATAGAAACAGTCCCCCAGGAATAGGCTGTTGGGTACTAGAAGGTGGTGATGATGCCCTAGAGAGCTGAGAGTAGCTGGGGAACATTCCAGAAGGTTTTAAGAGCTCACGGAATCTGGCAACAGGGCACAAGCACAGGGAAGATGTAAAGGTACCAATCTGAGAAAAAGACAATGATGAAAGGTGAGTAATAATAAGAAAAGGTGACAGGCTCGTGTATAAAGGTCAGAGAGGGCCGAGCAGCCAGGGCCACTGCGGAGTCGGATGGGGGTCAAGCAGGGTTTAAAGGACAATGACAGCCTGACCAGGCGGTGGCACAGTGGATAGAGCGTCGGACTGGGATGCAGAGGACCCAGGTTCGAGACCCCAAGGTTGCCAGCTTCAGCGCGAGCTCATCTGGTTTGAGCAAAAGCCTACCAGCTTGAACCAAAGGTCACTGGGTCCAATAAGGGGTTACTCGGTCTGCTGAAGGCCCGTGGTCAAGGCACATATGAGAAAGCAATCAATGAACAACTAAGGTGTTGCAACGCGCAATGGAAAACTAATGATTGATGCTTCTCATCTCTCTCCGTTCCTGTCTGTCTGTTCCTGTCTATCCCTCTCTCTGACTCACTCTCTCTCTCTGTAAAATAAATAAATAAATAAATAAATAAATAAATAAAAAAAAAGGACAATGACAGATACTGCCAAGAGAGGTAGGTGAGAAGGAACACTCTGACCACATTTCCCAAAGTGTCTACTAAACCTCTAAAAAGTTCAACAAATATAATCTGCAGTTTCATTTTAAGTGCATGCACGAGCCCAGTCAGAAGGATCCATGCAATGAGCCAGGCTGGCTGCAGTGCTAGGACTAGAACTTGAACCTCTGCGCCAGGCCACTCCTTTGTTAGAGGATTTAGCAGGGGTGGGGAGGGGGAGCCCGCAGGAATCCAGGGCTTGAAAACCTACACTGCAAGCAAGAGAGCTGAAAGCAGTTGTGTCACTCAGGAGCCTGAGGCAGGAAAGGGCCTTGTCCCTACATGTCAGGCATGGGGGGAGGGGGACTGGACATACTAGTGACATGTTAGCAATGTGGGGCAGCAGCCCTCCGCCCTGGCCCTGCCCAGCACCTGTGGCTCTCGGATCCCAAGCACGTCAGTGGGGAGATGGGTTTCTGCAGGGAAGGCTCTGAAGAAGCCAGTGGCTTTGGCTGGGGGCAGGGAGGAGAGGGTGGTTGGCCTGCAAGTTACTGACTAGGGAGATGTTAGGGCAGGCATTGGCCAAGTCACTGATTTACAGTCAAAATTGCAGGGCAGTTGTCTGCTTTTCAACCCTAGACTGACAATATGGCCATGTGAGCCCCCCTGTGGCTTCCATGCCTCAAGCCAAGACTTCCTCTAGGGACATGCTGCATCATCCTAGCATCCTCTCACCCCATAAGAGTGCCAGCAGCCACTAACCTAGAGTGGTGTGCCAAAACAGCCATTCTGTCATGTCCCAAATGACCCCCAGCCTGGGAGGTGGCCACTGGCCACTGGACAGTGAAGTCCCAAACTACAAAGCCAGGAGGTGTTGTCCTCACCTCCCTCCAACACTTTTCTCTTGAGGGTAATCCATTAATAACTGGTAAAGCCAATTACCTTGGGTTGGAAACATAATAGCCACTTGGAAATCATTGGAGCAGGCAACTGGGCTCTCCAGATTTTTGAGGACTTGGGGCCAGGTGAAAGTTGCCAGCCGAGACATCTCTTAAGGAAGCCTGTGGCAGGCCTCTGAGCCACCACAGACCTAAATTAGCATCAGGGTAAATCAACAGAGAGAAAGAGATGGCAGACACCTGGAACCTGCATCCCTGCACTCCCACAGCTCTGACCTCTCACCAGGCTGGGCTGGGGATGGGAACACTTTCCCCTGGGACTTCTGTGCTTCTATATTTCTGCCAACCGCCCACCCTGGCCCTGCCCATTTGCCACCAGGAGAGGAGTCCCTCACCTTCAGACCCCACCAAGGCCTTTCTTAAATGCCTGGATATGACACCCATGAACATTTCTTTCCATAAGCTATTTTTTCCCTCATTTCACCATGTGAAGCAGGGAGAAGAGAAAGAGGGGAAAAAGTAGAGTCCCCTCCAGCACTTATGAGGACCTAAGAGTTTAATAAAATTTGACACTCAACAAAAGACCATATAAGCAATAGTCGAGCAGATTTGGAGCCAGGTTCCACTGGGGACAATCACCAGGACTCAAACCCAAACTATGGGGACTGCCCGGGAAAGGGAAAGCAGACCTGTGCCACACAGGTAGAGGCAGAAACTGCCTGCTGGCTCCCAGGTGGTTTGCTTCCTCCGAGTCCCTACACTTTGATCTCACCTTCTTGGGACAAACGGTATTCTAGAGGTTATTTTCCCATGTTCCCTTTGAGATCATAAACCCTTTGGTGGCTCTGTGTATTACAGTGCCCAGCACAGTGCCTGACCCAGAAGAGGCACCCAGGAGAAATCTGCAGTCTTAAACTCAAAAGTGCCTTCTGGAGCTCACAGCCAACAGGCTAAGAAACTAGTCAGATAGGCTGTGAAGGGGCTCCCTCTGTTTCTTAAAGGAATAATTCCCAAATCAGCAGACTCAGACCTGAATGACATATGACACAGTCATACACCATTGGGGCAGTCCTTCATAAGCACCACAACCAGATAATAGATAAGAAATATCAATAGTACCTAAAAATTAATGTCAAAACACACTCTTTCCCTGTCTTTTCCCTCTCTTTTCTCTCTCTCTCTCTCTCTCTCTCTCTCTCACACACACACACACACACACACACACCTGTACAAACTCTCTCAGTTTGAGGGACTAAGTCATTCTGACTCCATATTCTCCAAACTCTACCCTTTTGCGACAAGAAAGCCCTTACCAGAAGCCAGCCTTCTACAGTTTCTCATTCTGTGTCCAGATCCCTAACCTACTTTACTGGCCCCCTGGCCCCAGCTCAGAGATTATCAGGCCCAAGCAGTAGACATAGGAGCCCCTCACATCATGGAGAGACACCAGAACTAGGGGTTCTGGTACTCATGTTGAGGAATAGAAAATAAGAAAATACAGAACAGAGGAAAGTAAGACAGGAAATAGTTGGGTGTGGGCAGGGTAAAAAGAAGACAGATTTTTGCCACCACTGCCTATTCTGGGCCCTCCTAATTACATGAGTAATTTATTGAGCACTTACTAGGTGCTGGTTCTGAGCAAGTGTTTCTTTTTCTTCTTTATCCAAGTGAGAGGAGGGGAAATAGAGAGACAGACTCCTGCATGCACCTGAACGGGATCCAGCTGGTAACCCCACCTAGGGCCAATGCTCTACCCATCTGGGGCCATGCTTGCAACTGAGCTACTTTTAGCACCTGAGGCAGAGGCTCCACAGAGCCATCCTCATCATCCCGGGGCTGATGAGCTAGAACCAATCAAACCATGGCTGCAGGAGGGGAAGAGAGAGAGAGAGAGAAAAAGAGAAGGGGGAGGGCTGGAGAAGCAGATGGTCGCTTCTCATGTGTGCCCTAACGGGGAATTGAAACTGGGACATCCATACCAGGCCAGGGCTCTACCACTGAGCCAACCTGTCAGGGCCCTGAGCAAGTGTTTCAAAAGCATTATTCTATTTAATCTTCATAATCCTTCATAAAGTAGGTTCTACTTTCCCTATTTTACAGCCAGGGAATGAGGCAGAGTGGTAATGTAAGTTATTCAAACTCACACAGAGAGTAACTAGAAGGACTAGGATTTGAACTCAGTCAGTCTTGATTCCAGAGTCCAAGTGATTTCATGCTCCTTGCCCTATAAGTTCTCTCCCCAGAACCTAGTATAATGCTTGACACATACTGAAAATATAAATGCTTGTTGAATGAACGAATGGACAAATGAACAAAATGACTCCACCTGGAAGAAGAAGAAAGAGACGAAGTGCCTGACGCGGGGCAGCAGGAGTGGCGTGCTCAGCAGCTGTGCCCCGTGGCGGGCCTGAAGCCACCCAGCTGGCCCGGCCCCAGCTGCCTCTGAGCCAGGGCTGACACACTTTGGCAAGGGAGGCCACCAGAGCTGTCACATCATTCACCAACATGCCCATCAAGTGTATTCAGTTCTCTTCAACCCGCATTGGCATTTTAATTACTGTTGGGTAAACTAATTTGTACAAATGAAGGCTGGGCTGCCTAATAGAATATGCAAGCTCTCTGACCTCTGACAGGCACTGACACGAGATACAAAGGCTGCCGAGGAAGGCTTTTTATCTGAGCCTTATTACTCTCTATTACTCCAATTAGTCAGGCTCCAGTGCTCCTAATTGGAGGAAAAATTGCAATTAAATCAATTTTTGATGGGCTGCGAGTGGGCTCCTAAACCGCTCCGCTTGTGAAACACTGATATTATAGCAGCAAAGGTCACAGGCCTCATCGGCACCTGGGAGCCCCCCCCAATTTCCCTTGGTCTCTTCCTAAAATGCTTCAAGGAATCCCCCTGCCCCTCCATTGGCTCGGCTAGCCAGGGTGGGAAGGAGGGAGTCATTAGAACATGTCAGGTCTCATTGCTGCTGCTGCCATCTGCTAACCTGTGCCACCAACATCATTACAGCGGCTAAGTCCCGAAGCATGAATGCAGTGAGGAGGTCACACAAATTCACCTAGTGAGGGGAAGCCAGGAGCAGTACTGCAGTGACAGTTCTGTGAAGGAGGGACCAGTGGAGTAGGAACAGGAAGGCAACAGAATTCAGGAAGGAGACAGAGGCTGGGGCAGGTGAAAGGGTGAGACAGCTAGTTTCCAAGAGCCAGCCAACTGGGCACCCTGAGTCACCCAGGGGGAAAGAAAATAGATGTGCTTGGGAAAGAATAAAAAGAGAGAGGCAAAGAAATTTTGTTCTCTTCAACAAACACCTCACCTTGAAGCTGCAAAAACATCCACCTGAATGCTATACACAGTCAACTAAGAGTCACATCAGCAATGGGGACAGGAGACTTATGGGGATGTGCTTATAAAGGGGGCGTATACCCCGAACTAAAGCTGTAAGACCAAGGAGGGTAAGGTGAACATAATTTAGTTCATCAAACTAAAAGATAATAAGACTTTCTTTTTTTCTTTCTTTTTTTTTTTTTTACTACAAAGGAGTCAAGAATATACAATAGGTAAAGGACAGTCTCTTGAATAAATGGTGCTGGGAAAACTGGACAGCCACATGCAAAAGAATGAAACTATGCACAGCAAAGGAAACCATCAATACAATGAAAAGACAATCTGCTGAATGGGAGAGATTTGTCAATGATACATCTCATAAGGGGTTAAATCCAAAATTTATAAATAACTCATACAATTCAACACCAAAAAATCCCCCAATCCAATTAAAAAATGGGCAGAGGCCCTAAGTAAACACTTCTCCAAAGAGGATATACATATACAGATGGCCAACAGACATATGGAAAGATGCTCAATGCCTTACCAGGTGGTGGTGCAGTGGATAGAGCATTGACTGGGGACATTGAGGACCCACGTTTGAAACCTCAAGGTCACCAGCTTGAGTGCAAGCTCACCAGCTTGAGCATGGGGTCTCCAGCTTGAGCGTGGGATTATAAACATGACCCCATGGTCAATGGCTTGAGCCCAAAGATTGCTGGTTTGAAGCCCAAGGTTGCTGGCTTGAGCAAGGGGTCACTGACTCAGCTGGAACCCACCAGTCAAGGCACGTATGAGAAAGCAGTCAATGAACAACTAAAGTAACGCAACAAGTTGATGCTTATCTCTATCCCTATCTGTCTGTCCCTGTCTCTCTCTCTAAATAAAAAAAAAAAAAAGATGCTCAATGTCACTAATCATCAAAGAAATGCAAATTAAAACCACAATGAGATAACATCTTATACCTGTTAGAATGGCTATCATCATAAATCAGCAAACAAGTGTTGGAGAAGATGTGGGATAAAGGAAACCCTCATGCACTGTTGGTGGGAATGTCGATTGGTGCACCCACTGTGGAAAACAGTGTGGAAGTTCCTGAAAAAAGTTAAAAGTAGAAATGACTACCCAGTTATTCTACTTCTGGGTACACATCTGAAGACACTCAAAACACTAATTCAAGAGAATATATGCACTGCTATGTTCATTGCAGTGTTATTTACAATAGTTCAAGATATGGAAGCAATCAAAGAGCCCATCGAATAGACAAGTGAATAAAAAATTTTTTAAAAAAAATATGAAACTAGACAATTATCTTAAACCATACACAAAAATGAACTCACAATGGATTAAAGACTTGAATGGAAGACCTGAAACCATAAAATTCCTAGAAGAAACACAGGTGGTAAGTGCCTTGACATCATTCTTGGCAATTTTTTTTGGATCCAACTTCAAAAGCAAAGGCAACAAAAGAAAAACTGAAATGAAACTACATCAACCTACAAAGCTTCTCACAGCAAAGGAAACAATAAAAAAAATGAAAAGGCAACCCACTAAATGGGAAAAATATTTGCAAATCATATACCTAATAAGGGGTTAATATCCAAATTATATAAAGAACTCATACAACTCAACAGCATAAAAATCAACAAACGGATTAAAAATGGGCAGAGGACCTGAGTAGCCTTTTTTTTTTTTTTTTTTACAGAGACAGAGAGAGAGTCAGAGTGAGGAATAGACAGGGACAGACAGACAAGAACGGAGAGATGAGAAACATCAATCATTAGTTTTTCGTTTCACATTGCAACACCTTAGTTGTTCATTGATTGCTTTCTCATATGTGCCTTGACCATGGGCCTTCAGCGGACCGAGTAACCCCTTCCTGGAGCCAGCGACCTTGGGGCCAAGCTGGTGAATTTTTGCTCAAACCAGATGAGCCCACGCTCAAACTGGCGACCTCGGGGTCTCAAACCTGGGTCTTCTGCATCCCAGTCTGACGCTCTATCCACTGTGCCACCGCCTGGTCAGGCAGTAGCCATTTTTTGAATGAAGACATACAGATGGCCAACAGGCACATGAAAAGATGCTCAACATCACAAATAATCAGGGAAATGCAAATCTAAACCACAATGAGACATCACCTCACACCTGTTAGAATGGCTATACACTATCAAAAAGACAAGAAATAACAGGTGTTGACAAGAATATGAAGAAAAGAGAACCCTCATACATAGTGGGAATGTAAATTGGTGAAGCCACTACAGGAAACAGTATAGAAGTTCAAAAAAAACCCCCCAAAAAACCTAAAAATAGAACTCAAATGACCTAGTAATTCTACTACTGGGTATTTATCTGAAGAAAACAAAAACACTTTAAAAAAAGATTGTTTTATTGATTTTAGAGAGAGAGAGAGAGAGAGAGAGAGGGAAGAACAGGAAGCATCGCAGTAGTTGCTTTCCACACATGCCTTGATCCTTGATCAGGCAAGCCCAGGATTTCAAACTGGCGACCTCAGTGTTCCAGGTCAATCCTTTATCCACTGTGCCACCACAAGCCAGGCACAAAAACACTTTCAAAAAGATATATGAGCGTCGGCCTAGCGTGTGGAGGACCCGGGTTCGATTCCCGGCCAGGGCACACAGGAGAAGCTCCCATTTGCTTCTCCACCCCTCCGCCGTGCTTTCCTCTCTGTCTCTCTTCCCCTCCCGCAGCCAAGGTTCCATTGGAGCAAAGATGGCCCGGGCGCTGGGGATGGCTCTGTGGCCTCTGCCTCAGGCGCTAGAGTGGCTCTGGTTGCAACATGGCGACGCCCAGGATGGGCAGAGCATCGCCCCCTGGTGGGCAGAGCATCGCCCCATGGTGGGCGTGCCGGGTGGATCCTGGTCGGGCGCATGCGGGAGTCTGTCTGACTGTCTCTCCCTGTTTCCAGCTTCAGAAAAATGAAAAAAAAAAAAAAAAAAAAAAAGATATATGCAGCCCCATGTTCACTGCAACATTATTCGCTATAACCAAGATATGGAAACAACCTAAGTGTCCATAATGAATGAATAGTAAGTTGTGGTACATATATACAATGGAATACTACTCAGTCATAAAACAAAGAACTCGCCACTTGCAACAACATGGATGGACCTTGAAGGCATATGCTAAGTAAAATAAGCCAGACAGAAAAAGACAGAGAAGCAACATATGATTTCACTTTTATGTGAAATAGAAAAAATGATGTTAGCTATTATATATATTGTATTAAAATATGAAATGACATCTTAGAGTTGAAGAACTATGGTAGGTTTTAAAATAAATATTATAAATTGAAAAAAAAATCAAAACAAAACAAAAAAACAAGCTCATAAATATAGACAACAGATTGGTGGCTACCAGAGGGGAGGGGTGGGGAGTAAAAAGTGTCAAAAGGTACAAACTTCCAGTTATAAAATATGTAAGTCACGGGGATGTAAAGTATAGCATGGTGACTATTGTAAACAATACCACACTGCATATTTGAAAGTTGCTAAGAGAATAATCTTAAAAGTTCTCATCAGAAAAGAAAATTGTGAGGTGACGTCACGGAAATGGCGCCGTGAGCAGCGCGTCTGACAGATCTCCCCAAAATCACAACAAATTTATCAACTAGAAACAGAAAAATTTATCCTCGGAGCATTCCGGAGTTCCACACAAACTGAAAGTGAAAGGACTGTTATCACTTGAATCTGAGAGGAGGGTGTGGAGGAAGCTACCGCAGGGACGTTCATTCAAGCCGCAGAGGGAGTGCGCCTGTGGTGAGTCAGCCCACACTCGGGAGCGGCGAGCAGCCGCCGGCACGCGCCTGATGCCGCGGTCCGGTCGCAGAGCGAGCACTGCTAACATTCCCAGCGGCCCGCGCACTGCGAGTGAGAGTCGCCAGCCACCGGTGCCCGGAGCACCCCATTCGCGCACGTGCCCTGGGCATTCCACACGCCCAGAGCACCCTACTGGCCCGCACACCCAGGGTGCCCCATTATCCTGCGCCCGGTGCGCCCCAGCCGCCAGCAGCGGGGCGAGCGGGAGAGGCGCCAGGGCGGTCTTCCCTACTTGGGAGATTCTCTCCGTGGGCGGGGCACCTCACCCAGCCATTCAAGCTAACAATCAAGCGTTGGGGGAGGGGCACGCGCAGGCAGCCTGAAATACCTTCGGGAGCACAGCTGCAACCCAATCACTGAAATTAGCTTAACCCATGAAATCTGCGCACCCACGGGTTCTAATTGATAAGATCTCTCTCAGTTCAGCGATCCAAGACAAGAGGCGTGATATTTTTTAGTGCCTCTCGCTAAAGGGGCGGGGGGCAACTTCTGATTGATAGAGCCTCCATATTCAGGGATAAACGCTAACAAGAGGGACTTGGCAGATAATAAGATCTATACTACACTAGTCGCAAGCAGAGACTAGTGACTCTTCTTCCCAGCCAAAACAGGCTACAAAGTGTGGAAAGCCTGGGTTGAGAGGTCCAACTGAATGCTAGGCGCTGAATAGTCACCTTGACAACAATTGACTCCCACCCCCGCCTGATTACACTGGAGGCTCTGACTGCCAGAGCCTTTCCCAAAGCCTTGCGCTGAGTGGGGATAGAGTGGGGATTTCCCAGCTCTTCGAGCCTCTTACTCCCCAGGCAGAAGCAGTTGCAGCCTTATAGCTGGATCACCAGGCTGCTAATTCAGGAAGGGGGGACTAGGAGAGAGACTCCAGGAAAGCAAATTCTCTCATCGTTGGACCCTGCAAACGCCAACAAGCCTTGACTACCAGCAAGACTAAAGCCAATTATATGACATTGCCATAGAATCCCATCAACTGCAAATCCCTACCTAAGTGTGACACAGGGGCAGAGCCTGGGGTACAGAGTCACCAACCAGGAAGAGGGAGAGAAAAGAAAAAGGAAGAAGTTAACCTCTCAAAATCAAGAAAAATCCACAGACTTTACAACTTGTTCCACTAATTTTTTGTTGTTGTTGTTTCTTTCTTCTATCTTATTGCCTTTATTTCCTCCACCTCGGTCCTTCTATTCTCTGCCCATCTTATGCTTCCCTTTTCTTGAACTACACTACCCATGAGTGTTACATTTTATTTCTCTTCTTCATCCTCACCCTTCTTTAAGGTTATACTCCAAAACACTTAACTCTCACTCTCTCCTCTTTTGTTTTTTTTTTGTTTTGCTTTATTTTGTTTTTTTCTCTTCCTTTTTTTCCTTCCTTCGTTTTTCTCTTTTTCTTATTTTTTCCTTTCTATTCGTTTTTTCTTTTCTCGTTTTACTTTTCTCCCATTTAATCCTCAATCACGAACAAATTAGTTAATTTGGGACTCAAGGCTTTTTTTTGGCTTTATTTTTCTTTTTCGCTTTTGTTTTTGTTTTTTTCTTGTTTGTTTGTTCATTTTTGTGGCATTTTGGGTCCTCCCAACCCAAGGTCTCCATTGTATTTAGTCTTTGCTCCACTTAATACAACAGATTTTTACTTATTATTTTTATTTTTTTCTTCTTTATTATTTTTTTCGTCCTTTTTTCTGGTTCCCTCTTATCCCTCTCATTATATCTCTTAGTCGACCATCACTTACAAGCAAATCATCTTATGCTTGTCTAAGATTTTCTTCCCCCTTTTTTTTTTTTTTTTGCATTTAGTAGGTCCCTACTCCCTTTTTTTGCCCCTTGAACTCTTCACCCCAAATCAGGCCCTCCATTATAGGCACGATATTTCCCTGAGGAGGGAAGAGGAGGGAAAGAGAAGAAAGAAAAAAGGGGGAAATAATAAATTATTACTGTTTTTTTTTTTTTTGTGGGGTGTTTTACCTTTTTTTTTTTTTTACTTTTTACTCTTTATTAATTCTAATTAGTGCTATCAACAAGACCACCCTCAGATGCCAATAAGAAAGAGGAAATCGAATATTATGGATACAAAAGAAAGAGAGGTAACACAAATAGATGTGGAAAAATCTATGGAGAAAAGACTTAACATATTGGAAGCCTTGGAGCTAAATGACAGAGAATTTAAAATAGAAATCTTAAAAATACTCAGAGATATACAAGAAAACACAGAAAGGCAATATAGGGAGATCAGAAAACAACTCAATGAACACAAAGAATATATTACCAAGGAAATTGAAACTATAAAAACAAATCAAACAGAAATGAAAAACTCAATTCACGAGCTGAAAAACGAGGTAACAAGATTAGCTAACAGAACAGCCCAGATTGAAGATAGGATTAGTGAAATAGAAGACAAACAACTTGAGGCACAACAGAGAGAAGAAGAAAGAGACTCAAAAATAATAAAAAACGAGAAAGCCCTACAGGAATTGTCTGACTCCATCAGAAAGAATAACATAAGAATAATAGGTATATCAGAGGGAGAAGAGAAAGAAAATGGAATGGAGAATATACTCAAACAAATAATAGACGAGAGCTTCCCAAGCCTGTGGAAAGAACTAAAGCCTCAAATTCAAGAAGCAAACAGAACACCGAGTTTTCTTAACCCCAACAAACCCACTCCAAGGCACATCATAATAAAGATGACACAAACCAATGACAAAGAAAAAATTCTCAATGCAGCCAGGGAAAAGAAGAGTACAACATATAAAGGAAGGCCTATTAGATTATCATCAGATTTCTCAGCAGAAACTCTACAAGCTAGAAGAGAGTGGACCCCAATATTTAAAGCCCTGAAAGAGAGGAACTTTCAGCCAAGAATACTATACCCATCAAAGCTATCCTTCAAGTATGAAGGAGATATAAAAACATTCACAAATACAGAAAAGATGAGAGAATTTATCAACAGAAAGCCCCCACTCCAGGAAATACTAAAGGGGGTTTTCCAACCAGATTCAAAGAACAAAAGAAAACAACACCACAAGTAACAGCTCCACCAAGAATACAATAAAACCAAACTTAAACTGTGACAACAAAGGAAAAAAAGGGGGGAGAGGATGGAGATTAACAGTAGCAAAGGACGATGAAGTGCAGAAATACTCATAAGATAGGGTACTACAATGAATATGGTAGGTACCCTTTTCATTACTTAATGGTAACCACCCTTGAAAAAACCACCACAAAAACACTTGACTTAAAAAAGGTAGCAACAGAGGAAAGAAGTATGGAACACAAACAAACAAAAACAAATGATAGAAAAACAAAAGAGAAGAATCAAACTAGATACAAAACTAACAGAAAGCAATTTATAAAATGGCAGTAGGAAACCCACAAGTGTCAATAATTACACTAAATGTAAATGGATTAAACTTACCAATAAAAAGACACAGAGTAGCAGAATGGATTAAAAAAGAAAATCCAACTATATGCTGCCTACAAGAAACACATCTAAGCAACAAGGATAAAAACAAATTCAAAGTGAAAGGCTGGAAAACAATACTCCAAGCAAACAACACCCAAAAAAAAGCAGGTGTAGCAATACTCATATCTAATAATGCTGACTACAAGACAGAAAAAGTACTCAGAGACAAAAATGGTCACTTCATAATGATTATGGGGAAGTTGAATCAAGAAGACATAACAATCCTTAATATATATGCACCAAACCAAGGAGCACCAAAATATATAAGACAGCTACTTATTGACCTTAAAACAAAAACTAACAAAAATACAATCATACTTGGAGACCTCTATACACCGCTGATGGCTCTAGATCGGTCATCCAAACAGAGAATCAATAAAGATATAGTGGCCTTAAACGAAATACTAGAACACCTGGATATGATAGACATCTACAGGACACTTCATCCCAAAGCGACAGAGTATACATTTTTCTCTAGTGTACATGGAACATTCTCAAGAATTGACCATATGTTGGGCCACAAAGACAATATCAGCAAAATTAGAAAAATTGAAATTGTACCAAGCATATTTTCTGATCATAAAGCCTTGAAACTAGAATTCAACTGCAAAAAAGAGGGGGAAAAACCCACAAAAATGTGGAAACTAAACAACATACTTCTAAAAAATGAATGGGTCAAAGAAGAAATAAGCGCAGAGATCAAAAGATATATACAGGCCCTGGCCGGTTGGCTCAGCGGTAGAGCGTCGGCCTAGCGTGCGGAGGACCCGGGTTCGATTCCCGGCCAGGGCACACAGGAGAAGCGCCCATTTGCTTCTCCACCCCTCCGCCGCGCCTTCCTCTCTGTCTCTCTCTTCCCCTCCCGCAGCCAAGGCTCCATTGGAGCAAAGATGGCCCGGGCGCTGGGGATGGCTCTGTGGCCTCTGCTCCAGGCGCTAGAGTGGCTCTGGTCGCAACATGGCGACGCCCAGGATGGGCAGAGCATCGCCCCCTGGTGGGCAGAGCGTCGCCCCTGGTGGGCGTGCCAGGTGGATCCCGGTCGGGCGCATGCGGGAGTCTGTCTGACTGTCTCTCCCTGTTTCCAGCTTCAGAAAAATGAAAAAAAAAAAAAAAAAAAAAAAAAAGATAAAAAAAGAAAAATGAAAATGAAAATACGACATATCAGAATCTCTGGGATGCAGCAAAAGCAGTAATAAGAGGAAAGTTCATATCACTTCAGGCCTATATGAACAAACAAGAGAGAGCCGAAGTAAACCACTTAACTTCACACCTTAAGGAACTAGAAAAAGAAGAACAAAGACAACCCAAAACCAGCCGAAGAAAGGAGATAATAAAAATCAGAGCAGAAATAAATGAAATAGAGAACAGAAAAACTATAGAAAAAATCAATAAAACAAGGAGCTGGTTCTTTGAAAAGATCAACAAAATTGACAAACCCTTGGCAAGACTCACCAAGGAAAAAAGGCACAGGACTCAAATAAATAAAATCCAAAATGAAAGAGGAGAGATCACCACAGACATCATAGATATACAAAGAATTATTGTAGAATACTATGAAAAATTATATGCCACCAAATACAACAATCTAGAAGAAATGGATAAATTCCTAGAACAATACAACCTTCCTAGACTGAGTCATGAAGAAGCAGAAAGCCTAAGCAGACCAATCAGCAGGGAGGAAATAGAAAAAACTATTAAAAACCTCCCCAAAAATAAAAGTCCAGGCCCAGACGGTTATACTAGTGAATTCTATCAAACATTCAAAGAAGACTTGGTTCCTATTCTACTCAAAGTCTTCCAAAAAATTGAAGAAGAAGCAATACTTCCAAACACATTTTATGAGGCCAACATAACCCTCATACCAAAACCTGGCAAGGATGGCACAAAGAAAGAAAACTACAGACCAATATCTCTAATGAATACAGATGCTAAAATACTAAACAAAATACTGGCAAACCGAATACAACAACATATTAAAAAAATAATACATCATGATCAAGTGGGATTCATCCCAGAATCTCAAGGATGGTTCAACATACGCAAAATGGTTAACGTAATACACCATATCAACAAAACAAAGAACAAAAACCACATGATCTTATCAATAGATGCAGAAAAGGCTTTTGATAAAATACAACACAATTTTATGTTTAAGACTCTCAACAAAATGGGTATAGAAGGAAAATATCTCAACATGATAAAGGCCATATATGATAAACCATCAGCCAACATCATATTAAACGGCATAAAACTGAGGACTTTCTACCTTAAATCAGGAACAAGACAGGGTTGTCCACTCTCTCCACTCTTATTTAACGTGGTGCTAGAAGTTCTGGCCAGAGCAATCAGACAAGACAAAGAAATAAAAGGCATCCATGTCGGAAAAGAAGAAGTAAAGGTATCACTTTTTGCTGATGATATGATCCTATACATCGAAAACCCGAAGGACTCCACAAAAAGATTATTAGAAACAATAAACCAATACAGTAAGGTCGCAGGATACAAAATCAACATACAAAAGTCCATAGCCTTTCTATATGCCAACAATGAAATATTAGAAAACGAACTCAAAAGAATAATCCCCTTCACGATTGCAACAAAACAAAATAAAATACCTAGGAATAAACATAACAAAGAATGTAAAGGACCTATATAATGAAAATTACAAAGCATTGTTAAGGGAAATAAAAAAAGATACAATGAGATGGAAAAATATTCCTTGTTCTTGGATAGGAAGAATAAATATAATCAAAATGGCCATATTACCCAAAGCAATATACAAATTTAATGCAATTCCCATCAAAATTCCTATGAGATTTTTTAAAGAAATGGAACAAAAAATCATCAGATTTATATGGAACTATAAAAAACCCCGAATAGCCAAAACAATCCTAAGGAAAAAGAATGAAGCTGGGGGCATTACAATACCTGACTTTAAACTATATTATAGGGCCACGATAATCAAAACAGCATGGTATTGGCAGAAAAATAGACACTCAGACCAATGGAACAGAATAGAAAGCCCAGAAATAAAACCACATATATATGGTCAAATAATCTTTGATAAAGGGGCTAACAACACACAATGGAGAAAAGAAAGCCTCTTCAACAAATGGTGTTGGGAAAACTGGAAAGCCACATGCAAAAGAATGAAACTCGACTACAGCCTGTCCCCGTGTACTAAAATTAATTCAAAATGGATCAAAGACCTAAATATAAGACCTGAAACAATAAAGTACATAGAAGAAGACATAGGTACTAAAATCATGGACCTGGGTTTTAAAGAACATTTTATGAACTTGACTCCAATGGCAAGAGAAGTGAAGGCAAAGATAAATGAATGGGACTACATCAGAATAAAAAGTTTTTGCTCAGCAAGAGAAACTGATATCAAAATAAACAGACAGCCAACTAAATGGGAAATGATATTTTCAAACAACAGCTCAGATAAGGGCCTAATATCCAAAATTTACAAAGAACTCATAAAACTCAACAACAAACAAACAAACAATCCAATAAAAAAATGGGAAGAGGACATGAACAGACACTTCTCCCAGGAAGAGATACAAATGGCCAACAGATATATGAAAAGATGCTCAGCTTCATTAGTTATTAGAGAAATGCAAATCAAAACTACAATGAGATACCACCTCACCCCTGTTAGATTAGCTATTATCAACAAGACGGGTAATAGCAAATGTTGGAGAGGCTGTGGAGAAAAAGGAACCCTCATTCACTGTTGGTAGGACTGTAAAGTAGTACAACCATTATGGAGGAAAGTATGGTGGTTCCTCAAAAAACTGCAAATAGAACTACCTTATGACCCAGCAATCCCTCTACTGGGTATATACTCCAAAACCTCAGAAACATTGATACGTGAAGACACAAGTAGCCCCATGTTCATTGCAGCACTGTTCACAGTGGCCAGGACATGGAAACAACCAAAAAGCCCTTCAATAGAAGACTGGATAAAGAAGATGTGGCACATATACACTATGGAATACTACTCAGCCATAAGAAATGATGACATCAGATCATTTACAGCAAAATGGTGGGATCTTGATAACATTATAAGGAGTGAAATAAGTAAATCAGAAAAAAACAAGAACTACATGATTCCATACATTGGTGGAACATAAAAACGAGACTAAGAGACATGGACAAGAGTGTGGTGGTTACCAGGGGTGGGGGGAGGGAGGACATGGGAGGGAGGGAGGGAGAGAGTTAGGGGGAGGGGGAGGGGCACAGAGAACTAGATAGAGGGTGGCAGAGGACAATCTGACTTTGGGTGAGGGGTATGCAACATAATTTAATGACAAAATAACCTAGACATGTTTTCTTTGAATATATGTACCCTGATTTATTAATGTCATCCTATTACCATTAATAAAAATTTATTTTAAAAAAAAAAAAAAGAAAATTGTTAACTGCATGGTGACAAATGGTAACTAGACTTATTGTGGTGATCATTTTGTAGTGTATACAAATATCAAATCATTATGTCATGCACCTGCAACTATAATAAAATTATATGGCAACTACACATCAATATGCCTGACCAGGTTGTGGTGCAGTAGATAAGAGCCTTGGACTGGGATGCAGAGGATCCAGGTTTGAAACTCTGAGGTCACTGGCTTGAGCACAGACTCACCAGCTTGAGTGCGGGGTCGCTGGTGTGAGCATGGGATCCTAGACATGACCCTGTGGTAGCTAGCTTGAGCCCAAAGGTTGCTGGCTTGGGCAATGGCTCATTTGTTCTGCTGGAGCTCTCCCGGTCAAGGCACATATGAGAAAGCAGTCAATGAACAACTAAGGTGCTGCAACAAAGAATTGATGCTTCTCATCTCTCTCCCTTCTTGTCTGTCTGTCCATATCTGTCCCTCTCTCTGTATCTGTCTTTCCTGCTTAGAAAAAATAGCTTGCACATAGAAAAGGAAAAAGTAAAAGGAAACATACTAAAATATTAAAAATGGTTATGTTTGGGCAATACAGTGATTAGCAATTCTTTCTTCTCTTAAATGTTATTTTCCAAATCTTCTTTAATGAAGTGTGCTACTTTATAAAGGGAAAAACATTATTTACATCTTGTAGGAGAAATCACAACAAAACCAGACACTGCTGTCCACTGACTCATGGCCAAGAGCAGCCCTGGCACACCTTGGGCTGAAGTTTTGGGGCTGACCAGTAGCCCAAGGTTAGGACAGGAAGCCCCAGAACAGAAGAGAAGAGCTCCACTGGGCACTTTTTACCCACTGGGCACTAGTCAATAAGGAGCAAGACTGACTCCTGACCCTTACAACTGGCAGAGGCCTGGAACACCTCTCCCAGTCACCTCCCCCCCCACACACACACACCAGGCCTCTCTCAGCCCAAGTACATCAAGGCATGAAGACAGAATGGTGCAAGTAGCCATCTAAAAGGTCAGGCTTCTCTTCTTCATCAGGAGAGAGTATCCCAAGGCTTCGGTTCCCCCGTGCTTACCCTCACACTGCAGCTCTAACAACCACGGGCCAGCTACGCAGGATTGCTGCTTCCTTATGAGGAGTACAGTTCTACAGCTGTGAAATGTCTCCACAGAAACACAAAATAGTTGTTTTCCACTTTCCCCAATGGTAAAAGGTCAGCCTGGCTAAGACCCTCGCCCAGGCTAGATAAGAAGAGGCTTGAGGTAGATAGAGGCTGCTCTTACCAAATGTACCCACTCCAGTCAAGAAGCAGAAACTTAGAAACTTGAGTGATGGAAGAACAGAATTGATAAAGAAAAATTTAAGTATATCAGAAACAAAAACAGTACAATGGAATAACATGCATTCATTCAAACTACTGAATTTAACAAGAAATGTGTTGGGGCCTGACCTGTGGTGGCGCAGTGGGATAAAGCGGCGACCTGGAACACTGAGGTTGCCGGTTCGAAACCCTGGGCTTGCCTGGTCAAGGCACATATGGGAGTTGATGCTTCCTGCTCCTCCCCCTTCTCTCTCTCTCCCCTCTCTCTAAAAATCAATAAAAAAAAAATAAAAAAAATAAAAAAAAAGAAAAAAAAAGAAATGTGTTGGAGCTGCCAGGAGAAGAGTTTCCACACTCTATTTTTCATCCATCTGGCCTCTATACCTGACAACTGCTTCATCCACTCCCAAGAGAAAGAAATGGCGGCGTGCGGAGGACCCGGGTTCGATTCCCGGCCAGGGCACATAGGAGAAGCGCCCATTTGCTTCTCCACCCCTCCGCCGCGCTTTCCTCTCTGTCTCTCTCTTCCCCTCCCGCAGCCAAGGCTCCATGGGAGCAAAGATGGCCCGAGCGCTGGGCATGGCTCTGTGGCCTCTGCCTCAGGCGCTAGAGTGGCTCTGGTGGCAATATGGCGACGCCCAGGATGGGCAGAGCATCGCCCCCTGGGGGGCAGAGCACCGCCCCTGGTGGGCGTGCCGGGTGGATCCCGGTCGGGCGCATGCGGGAGTCTGTCTGACTGTCTCTCCCTGTTTCCAGCTTCAGAAAAATGAAAAAAAAAAAAAGAAATGGCAATATGCTCCAGTGCTAAGAGAAGAACTGACTGGCTCAGACTTCCTGAGAAATGATAGGATATTCACAAACCTACATATCCAACAAAAGGCATGGAAAAAGAAGAAATAAAGATGGCCATTATTTACACATAATATAATTGTCTACCTAGAAAATCCAAAAGACTCAACTAAAATGCTACTACAACAAATACCAGCTGGCATGCTGCACTGAATCGTGCAAAAGAGTATGAGCTCAGAGGTTAGCCACACAGTGACCATGTGATCATGGGTGAGTTATTTAACCTCTCTAAAGCCCAATTTCTTTATCTGCAAAGCAAAAATAATAAAAGGACCTATGCATAAGCCTGTTGTAAAATATGAGATATGACACTTAGAGCAGTATATGGAACAAAGTAAATACCCACAGATGTTAGCTATTATTATACACCAGCAACCACCAGCCAAATATAATTAGAAATCTACTAACAAAAAGAATGAATAAGCCTGACCAGGTGGTGGTGCAGTGAATAGAGTGGCAACCTGGGATGCTGAGGACCCAGGTTCAAAACCCAAGGTCACCAACTTGAGCACAGGCTCCTCTGGCTTGAGCATGGGATCATAGACATAACCGTATGGTCATTGGCTTAAGCCCAAAGGTCACTGGCTTGAAGCCCAAGGTAGCTGGCTTGAGCAAGGGGTCACTGGCTCTGCTGTCAAGGCACCTATGAGAAGCAATCAGTGAACAACTAAGGTGCCACAATGAAGAATTGATGCTTCTCATCTCTCTCCCTTCCTGTCTATCCATCCCTGTCTGTCTCTCTCTCTGTTTCACTAAAAAATAAATAAAAGAATAAACTGTAAACTAGCCAAGAACAATCCTAACAAAACAAACAAAACACCAAGACAGCCCTATTGAAAAACTATAAAGCTTTACCAAAGGGCATAGAATTGTTGAACAAGTGGAAAGATACATCATGTTCCTGGATGGGAGGCCTCAAGATGATAAAACTGTCAGTTCTCCCCTAATTAATCTATAAACTCAGTACAGTCCCATCCAAACAAGATTTTACTTAATCAATTGATTGTAAAATTCATCTGAAGAGGAAATACACAAGATTAGTAAAAAAATACTTTAAAAAGGACAATGAAAAAGAAGTTGCTCTATATCAAACATATGGGAAAGCTGTATCAGATGTTCATGCTGGAGCAGACAAATACATAGATTAATGGATCAGAATAAAGAATCTAAAGACATACTTATATATTTGTAGGGAATTAGATCCTAAATGTGGTCTTTATAGACAATGGATGATGAATAAATTAATCAATAAATGGTATAGAGACCATAGGACAAACATTTGAAAAAATAAAATTAAAAGTCCTACTTCACAGCAGACATCAATTCCAATGGATTAAGGACATAAACACTTTTTAAACTACACAAAAAACCTTCAAAGTATCAGAAGAAAATATAGGAAAATAGTTACAATCTTGGAGTAGGAAAGACATTATTAAGACCAAAAAAAACACTTTGAAGCCATAAAACTAAAGATGACAGAACTAATATTCAAATGATAAATACATCTACACAAAAGAAACTATAAACAAGCCGAAAGGAATTACCAACTAAACATAATAGTCAAAAGATTAATACCCAGAACATATTTAAAAGTGCTTATAAATCACAGGGGGGAAAAATAGATAAATGAGCAAAAAATTTCAGTAAGTAATTTACAGAAACAAATATAAATGGCCAAAAAACATATGCAGTAATGTTAAACTTCCAAGTACTGTTCTAAACACTTTATATAGATTAATTCATTTAACTCTCAAAACATCACTACATATTTTATGATATATTTTTAGGAAGGATAATAGTATTATAAGTACATTTTTAAAGCATCACATCTGTTAGAACATACACGGAAAAAAATTTTTTTCTTTTTACAGACAGAGAGAGAGTCAGAGAGAGGGATAGATAGGGACAGACAGGAACAGAGAGAGATGAGAAGCATCAATCATTAGTTTTTCATTGCAACACCTTAGTTGTTCATTGATTGCTTTCTCATATGTGCCCTGACTGCAGGCCTTCAGCAGACCGAGTAACCCCTTGCTCAAGCCATCGACCTTGGGTCCAAGCTGGTGAGCTCGGGGTCTCGAACCTGGGTCTTCCGCATCCCAGTCCGACACTCTATCCACTGCGCCATTGCCTGGTCAGGCCATACACGGAAATATTTATGTCTGGTATTTGCTACAAAATAATATGGGAAAGTATATGGGCAGTATTGAAGCAAAATTGGCCAACAGTTGATAATTATCTTACTTCAGTGCATTTAAAATTTTCCACAATAAATTTCCATGAGAAAATTGATAGAGAGGTTAAGTAACTGACCAAGGTCACACAGCTAGTAGGTGGGAGGACTCATAATTCAACCTTAGCTACTTATGGCTCTAGAGTCCAGCTCTTAAATCACTATTTGATACTCACTTCCAAAATTAGATATAATTTTTTACCCTTCAGAGAGGCAACAAAATTTTTAAAAATTGATTATTACCCAGGAAGACCAATACATGTAAGAAGAAATAGGTACTTGTATACACTGTTTGCAGGCAGGCTTATAATCTGGTACAGTCCAACTGGAGGGCAATTTGCAGCATCTAAAAATTTTAAATGCTCTTACCCCTCAATCCAGCAAGTCTTTTCTAAGTATCTTCCCTAGAAAAATACCTGACTATATGCACAAATAGGCAAGGACAGAGACATGTCCTGAGGCACTGTTTATAACAGCAAACCACTGGAAACAACCTAAGTATCCAACAATAGCAGGACAGCTAAGTAAACTGGTGCACATATCCCCCTCACTCTGAAGTAGAGTGTGGTAGAGATATGTGTTCTGACAGCAAAGGACCTCTGCACTACATGGGTAGAGGAAGAATTCAAATCACAGAACAAATGCAAAATGTGAGCCTAAAACAATGCAAAACCCTAATATTCATGAAGTTATATGATGTCTGATAATTGCTTCAAATGAATAGAGTGACACATACCAGACTTCCTACAAAAAAAAAAAAATGTGAAGTGACCACTGAAGTGGATTTTTACTTTATATTCTATGTATTTTAAACTGTTTGAACTTTTTATAATTGAACATATTTATAAATAACTTAGGTAAAAAATAAAGCAAAATAAAAAATTAAAAGACAGTAATAACAATATTCATTTTGAAGCTGCCTGAAAGAAGTGTTGCTCAGTGGTGCTACACTGAATTCTGAATATCTGAGTTCAGATTCTGAATATCACACAGACCGAGTAGTCAGTTGGCTCCATCGTGAACTTGGCTGACACCCTCTGACATGGACCCTTCACTTGGAGGGCTCCCAGTGGTTCAGCCTAGAAACAGCAGCTGCCTATGAGAACTGCACAACTTCACTCTGCTCTTACAGTACTTTCCCCTAAACTTCTGTTTCACAGCTGCTCTCTGTGGAGAAGTAAACAACAAGCTTCTTTCAACATGTGAGCTTCTGAACTCCACAGGGAGCCCAACAAAGGCCAAGGTGACAGCTTACTGTACAACAGTGCCCTATACATACTGGTTACTCAAATGACTGTTGCTGCTTCCGCCTGAAGCACAAAATATATTTCCAAATACAAAACAAATCACTTTTTCCTTTCAGGTGGTCAATTTTGGCATCATGGAAGTAGTTAGGCCCAAGGCCTGGGCTACCATGCTATTAACATCTTCTCCTGAGCATAGGTGTTCCACATAGTCTGGTTACTGGGGAGACTAAGGCCAGACAAGCCTTGTTGTTTTTTTCAGGTTTGCTGATGAACGTAAATGGCTGGCATTTCAATAAAGGTGTGAGATGGAAAAATGACAAGAACTATTAGGATCAACTGAGGCTCTACAGCAAGGAAAGCAAAGCTCGACTTGCAAGCCAAACGGATAATCAAGACACCAACTCACAGATTTATTTTAAAACTTGATTCTTGTAAACATACCCACATTAACCACAGAGGAACCCTGAGACTCAGACTTGATCCAGACTTGGGCAGGAGCAATAGGGAAGAGAGATAAAGACAGGTCAAAGAAAAATCTGTGTGACCTATGATCCTGAGGTTCTACATCCCTGACCCATCGAAACCTTTATAGGCCAGCAATGGAGTCCCTAGATAGTATTGGCCTGGCTCTTTTTTTTTTTCTGGCTCTTATTTTTTTTTTAAATTTTTTTAATTTTTTTTAACAGAGACAGAGAGAGAGAGAGATTCAGAGAGAGGGATAGAAAGGGACAGACAGGAACGGAGAGATGAGAAGCATCAATCATTAGTTTTTTGTGTTGCAACACCTTAGTTGTTCATTGATTGCTTTCTCATATGTGCCTTGATCGCGGGCCTTCAGCAGACTGAGTAACCCCTTGCTGGAGCCAGTGACCTTGGGCTCAAGCTGGTGAGCTTTTTGCTCAAACCAGATGAGCCTGTGCTCAAGCTGGCGACCTCAGGGTCTCGAACCTGGGTCTTCCGCACCCCAGTCCGACACTCTATCCACTGCACCACTGCCTGGTCAGGCTTCTGGCTCTTATTTTTATTCTCAGTGTTCCACAGCACCAACGTGGGGCAATCATTTTCATGTGACAAGCATCAAAGTACAATCAAGACGTTATAGAAAGAGGTTCTCTCTGAAGAATCCAAGGGCAGAAGAGCCCAGCGAGACTACCCACCACATGACTGCATGATCTTTCTCATCCACTGGTCTCCTAACTCTTGCTAGGCTTAAAGTAAGAGAGGCCTTGATGAACATCAATGAAAAGGAGTCTCACAGCAACATGCAGAAAGTTGAAAGAAGAGAGTGTCAACCTACAGATTCATCACCAATGCCTGTATCCCTGGACCACTTCTCTTCCATTTAGACAGAGGAAGGAGAAGGGGAGGTGAAGTTCTACACTGTTCAACCTGGTCTGATTGCTGCAGCATTTTCCACCATTAACCTGAAGCCTACTGCAGGACGTAAAGGGTGTTGAGGAGAGGGAAGAGGCTGTCACAGAGGTTGGAAGACCAATAGGGCCTGCAATGCATCATAAATTATGCACAGCAGGGCTATAGATATATGATCCATCACAAGAAAACAGAGGACTGTGTGTCTATATACACAGTAGTTAAAACTTCTTCATCAGGAAAAAAGGTCTCCATTGTGGAGGAGAGCCAGCAGCAAACGTTGGTGTGCAAATCCAACCACTAACTCTTGTGTCAACTCCTTCCCTGTGATGGTAGACATAGACAACCAGGGCCTCAGAGTCCTCATGATGGCCACACAGGCAGAGGCTTACATTTCAGGGGGAAGTGGGAAAGTCCTAAGGCTGGAGATAAAATAAGAGGGTACTGAGGTCCTTTTATGCAAGACTTCTATCACAGGATAGAAGCTTTTCAGTAAGGTAAAGTTCTGAAGAATTTTCTGATTCCCAGATTAGTTTAGCAGCACCAGGAATTTTGACTTTGAATTTTGTTCCTCCCCAAGATTTCCTGCCCTCTTGACAATGGTACTAAGGAGGGAAGAGGCAAGAGTCTCTGTCTTCAATCCTTTTCTATGAGGTAAACTGTACTACTAGACTCTAATTCAGGCTGCCTGCTAGTCTGTTTTCCTCTGAAGGAAGACCAGCCAGGTCAGGACTTGGCCCCAGTTTCTCTCTGCCACACTGGGAGGGTGCTGGGCCACTGCCCATTTGTCTAACCTCACATGTCTGCAGTCAGGATCTTTCCTCTGTGCACATCACACAAGGTAAGGGGCAGGTTTTTCTAAGGACATCATCAACAGCTTACAAAGGAGGATCAGCAGACAAGTAATAAAGTGAGGAAGAAGAGTTTAAAGACAGTGCCATCCTTATGCACACTTTGGGACTGAATGTCATGGAGTAACTTGGCCTTTATGAAAATAGTAGACCCTATTGTTCTGTCTGCCTTACATTATCCCTCCATACATGTGATTCCTGAGAGACCTCTCCTGTTCCTATACACTCTCCCCTTTTCTGGCCAGTTACTTGATCGAGGGATGGGCAGCTGGCTAATGAGTCTCTACCCTGAGATTTTTGGAAGCCAGTCACTCTCCATGACTTCAGCAATGAGCTGCCAAACTCAGGAGCTCTTGGCAGCCTTTGGAATAAGCTGGTCAGCTGGGAAAAAGGAAGGAGCTAAGATCCAGGAATAAAGAAAGATGAACACCCCAGAAATATAAAGTTCTGGCAGCACTGTGGCTTCTGGGTCTAGTCACTCCTAAGCCTAGCTGTATTTGTGTTCTTCCTTTGACTTGGTTGCTCAGCTTTGCCCTTGGATTTCATAAGCCAAACATTTATAGTTTTATTTAAGTAAATGTGAATTTGGTTTCTATCGCAAACAATTTGTCCTGACCACTACAGTGCCTCGTTCAGTAGTTGATGAGTTTCTCACCCATCAGATTGTCCTCACTGCCAGATGAACAAAGGGCTTTGTCAGGGACCTATTGGACACCTTGAGGCCTGGCTAAGAATAGACACTCAACCATGAGCTCAACAGCTGGTGGGTCTGCTACGAGAGCAATTAAAAAGGGCAGAACAGGCTTGCCTAGAACTTCAAAACGGGATTGAAGTATTCTCTTACACCTAGGAAAAAAATCTACTTTCCACTGCCAGCAGTTGAGGAGATGGTCTGGACAACAGCAGAGAAGGGTGCTGCTAGGGGAGTGGGCTATAGATTCTAAGGGAGAAAGCCTGATGTTCAGAGAGCTGGCCTCTTGGATCTCTTTTTTTATAGACTGATAAGAGTGAAATTTCTGCTAGAAACCACAAGGCTCACTGACAGGAAAGTTTGGTCCACTCTCAGACCCTTCTGTTTTCAACAATTGTGCCAGGCATCTGAGAAATGGGTAACTTAAAAATAAAATACTTTTTATTTATTTATAAATTTATCTAGTTTGAATTAACCCTTTGAGTAGTGAGTTTTTGTTATCCCTTTGAGTGTGAGTTTTTTGTTAACCCTTTGAGCAAGGACGTACATGAATGTTCGTCCTACTCAAAGGGTTAAGAACAAACAAAATAACTAAGATAGGATAAAACACAGAAGTTGACTTTACCATTTTCTCTTTGTGTATGTTTGAAAATTTTCAGAATTAAAAGTTTAAAAATAGACACACACAATTAGAACTTAGCCTCAAGCAACTCCTTTATTGCAGTTTCTTTTATCCCTTTCCTACCCTGATCCAGTACTAATGGCCCAAAATCCAAGGGAAAAATAAATCTGACCATATGAATATTTCACTGCTGAATCCTTCTGAGTAATCAGTGACATATACACACACATGTACACACATAAGAGGAATCAAACAGAAAACTCACACACAGCACGTAAAACTTTGATTTCATTAAAAAACAAAGCAAAAATCTCACACAACCTTATGCGATCCCCAAAAACCCTCTTACTTTCTTTTTTTAATGAATCTGGCCTTAGGTCAGAAAGACATTTGAGGTCATAAATTAGAAATTAGGTGTGAGGAAATCAAGGCCTGCCCATACATGGAAAACAACACTCTGGAACATAAAATAATAAATGACATCATGTCACATAAAAACTCTATAAATATATCACTATATATTATATAAGTAGACACACATATGTATCTAAAGCTACATGTAGATACATACATATAAACAAATTGAAGCAAACTATGACAGGTATTTGAGCGTCAGGTTCCTCTGAAGACCCATCACCATGCAGGTAGCCTCCGTGTGGAGCCTGCCAGTGAGCAGCCCATCCCCGCTCCTCTCTGAGCTCCTCCACACACACCCTGAGACTCAGATTCTACTCAGCCCTTACTCTCCATAAAACCTGACCTCCATGATCCTGCTCAGGACTTTGTCAACAACCCTTACCTCCCCACTGGCAGCCTGTAGGCACCAAATTCTACCTCCTAAGGCCCCTTGGTAGGCAAATAACTTGGCATATTTGTTTTCTGGCAAAAGTCAACCCCTTGATGTTTAATTTCACCTCTTTGGAACATTGGAATAAAGGCCAAACACATCATGAGCCACAGGGAAGCACTGGGGCCAGGGCAGTACCTGACTCAGTGCCATGCCCACCATCAGCGCCACCAGGCTCTCCCCTAAAGTACCTAGATTTGGGGCAGGTACTTACACTGCCTGTGATCTGTGGTGCACAACATGCATGTGCATTTGTAAGTGACCAAACTATAGACTTCTACCTTCCTCCCTACCACCGTCCCAGATAAGATCAACCTAACCTTCCAACTACCCTTCTCTTTAGAAACTGGGAGGGGCGGTTTGGGTGGCAATTGGAGATTCCCACCATAGCCCTTTCAGTCAAGCTACATACCAAGAAAACATCTTACGTTACTGATTTATTTTCTGCTTAATCTTAACACCTCACCTCCACCGAAGCAACATGAGGAAGAACACTGTAGAACATGTCTATCCATTACTCCCCCTAGACCATTCCCAGCCCAGGGCCAGTAGGTGGCCTCCAGCCATTCAGCCCTCAGTTGCTGACTATCCCAGGCAGAAAGCTATGCTCTGGCCCAACTCCCAGATACTGGTATTTGGCTCCTGAGAGGAAAGAGAACATGGGCCCAGTCACAGCCTTGGAAAGAGGTGCATGCCCAGCTGGGCTGTCTTGGCCTTGTCATCCTCTGCTGACAAGATACATGTAAGCAGACATACACACACACAGCACCTGTATTTGTTCCTTTTGGTAAGGGGCTCCCAGGGTGCTGCACACATGCTCACATAGATGCACCCACTGCTTGGGGAGTAGAGGAAATTGGATCTGTGGGCACATGCACATTCCATATACATGCCCCACAACTTGTGTTGTAAGCACCGCACCCCACAGGATCTCTCGCCCCAACTTTCCTGTGCAGTTATGATTTTGAGTTAGCCCAGGTGTTAAGCCTCTGCCATTTTCTCCTCTTCAGCCTGTCTCTGTCCCTCCCTCTGCCCTCCCACAGTAAGTGCTTTCAGGCCACACAATGAATGGGAGGAGGAGAAACCCTTCTATTGAGGAAGGCGTTTTGTTGTTTCATCCCCAAGGGGGGCTGAGGTAAAGAAGAAGGGGGGACCCACAAAATTTCTAATAAGCAGTTTCTCTCCTCAAAGCTAAAATGATTTTCTTTAATTGTTTAGTGGGAACAGTTTATTGTGGGGGTCTCTGCCCTCCCCCCCAGCCTAATTGACTTACTGAAGTTTAACAGGGGCTTTCACCTGGAGAGACAGCAATTACTCCCTCCATCCCACATTCGTACCTGGGCTCTCCCTACAGGGGGCCTTTGTTCCCCCTAAATACAGCAGTGACACAAATGTCCTCAGCAGCAGGGGAACGCATGCAGGAAAGTGGTAATTTTCAGCCCAACGCAATTAGCTGAGGGCTTTTCAGCCTTCCCAGTGAATGGTGGGGAAATTTCAAAATGTGGGAATGGTGAGCTGGGGCTGCTCTGTACAAGTCTAACAAAAGAGGCTTCTGAATTGGGCTCCATGGTGAGCCAGACCAGGGCTGGTGGGGGTAGCTGGGTCTGGGGCCTGGACTAGGGACCTACATCGTCACCCACCTAATCTGTCTTCCAGTCAAGGCCAGTGGCCCCAAATAGCTTTCTGGGAGGTGGAGGCACACAAGACAACTGACTTGCACCTAGCACCACAGTTCTGCATTTATGAAGCAAAGATAGGGGAAGGGTGGTGGGGCTGAGCTGGGGTAGGGTGAAGGGGGGCCAGAGGGCCGCAGTGCTGGTCTGTCCTGGCTCGCCCCAGAGGGCCTGGGGCGGGAGCTCACATTACACTTTGGACCTTTACAGATACCTTTAGGAAAAGAGACTCTCCTGAGAGTTCAGAGATAGGGACACCCAGGGCTCTAAACCCGCTGCTGCCACCACAGCAGCCTCTACCACCCAGCTAAGCAGAGGAAAGAAAGTCCTCTGCTTACGGGTGGCTTTAAGGAAGGGAGGCACAGGGGGAAAGCAGGTGTGGCTTATCTGGGGTCAGTGCTGAGTTGTCCAAAGGCCGGAATGTGGGCCCCAGCAGTGGAAGTAATGTGGTTACTACTTGCCTCCCACAGCCGGCCCCAGGAGAGTCCTGACCCCAGACCCAGGAGAGACAGAGAAGCAGTTCTCCTGGGAAAAATAAAAAAACTAAAATAAGAAACAGAAGGGCTAGTTGACAAACCCTGTGCCTGGGTGAGAGAAAGAATGAGGACTTGAGCCTGACCAGGTGGTGGCGCAGTCGATAGAGCATCGGACTGGGATGTGGAGGACCCAGGTTCGAGACCCTGAGGTCACCAACTTGAGCGTGGGCTCATCTGGTTTGAGCAAAGCTCACCAGCTTGGACCCAAGGTCGCTGGCTTGAGCAAGGAGTTACTCAGTCTGCTGAAGGCCCACGGTCAAGGCACATATGAGAAAGCAATCAATGAACTAAGGTGTCGCAACGAAAAACTGATGATTGATGCTTCTCATCTCTCTCCGTTCCTGTCTGTTCCTATCTATCCCTCTCTCTGACTCTCTCTCTCTGTCTCTGTTAAAAAAAAAAAAAAAAAAAAAAAAGAATGAGGACTTGAGATCACTGACAGGTGAGAACACTGGCCAGGGCAGGCACCCAGGCAGGCAGCGCTGGGTGCGCTGGGGAGGTCCCAGAGCTGGGACTCGGCAGGCCAAGCACCCAGTGCTGGATGAGCTGCTCACAAACTGTCTAATCTTGGTTAAGCCTGTAACCTGCTGAGGCCTCACATTTCTTGTCTGTAAAATAGGAGACAGCTATACTCTAACAATGTTTTCTAACGTTAAAAACAGCCACAGAAAACTTTGGCGAGCTAGCATCTCTAATATATATAGATTTCTAGAACAAGAACCAGGGGAGCTGTTCCAGTTGAGCAGAGGTGGGATATGTGGGGTGAGTCCACCTATGTGGCCTATGATGCAGACCTTCAGAGCTCTGCCTAGAAACCCCAGAGCCAGGTACTCTACAGCAGTGGTCCCCAACCTTTTCTGGGCCACGGACTGGTTTAATGTCAGAAAATATTTTCATGGACCAGCCTTTAGGATGGGACGAATAAATGTATCACGTGACCGAGACAAGCGTCAAGAGTGAGTCTTAGACAGATGTAACAGAGGGAATCTGGTCATTTTTTAAAAATAAAACATCATTCAGACTTAAATATAAATAAAACGGAAATAATGTAAGTTATTTATTCTTTCTCTGAGGACTGGTACCAGTCCGCGGCCCAGAGGTTGGGGACCACTGCTCTACAGGACTACTCTGCTAATAACACTCCATTGCTAACACCACAGCCCAGCAGAACCCAGGACCAATGAACATGAACAAAGCTGAGCTTCTTATACCACTGACCAGTGTAGGCCCTGCCTCCCAGCTACCCTCCAATCACACCAACAAAAGTAGGATCACACCCTCAATTGTCATAAAAAACCTCACCACACACGACAGCATCTCTGAGAGCCCAGGTGAATTACACTCAGAAGCAACCATGGCTGGGGGTAATTGGAGCAATTTGACATATGGCTTGAGGTGGTGCTCAGGTCAAACGTTTTGCCTGTTTATCCAACATTGAGATCTAGCCATAAAAACAACTGCGATGTAATGTTAATACCCCCACTCTGCTCCTTCATAGGCCTGGACTAGTTGCTAGAAAGTTGTGTTCCTGCCCTCATCCCCACCTCAAGTCCTGCCAATGGATTCAAAGTGATTCTCTATAGAGAAGTCTACAAAGTAAAGGATGGCTAGTCCAAATACACACAGTTCAGAGACTCTCTCCTCACCCCACTGTTCCTGGAATAGCCTCTTCCTTCTGGGAGCAGCACAAGAGACAACCTGCAAGGGACAAGCAAGCCTCTACATTCAAAACAACTGGCTCAGTTCATCACATCTGGCCTGGATTCTGTCTTCTCAGCTTCTGCTGCCCCTAGGTCAGCCTGTGTCCCCCCTGCATAGCCACCCACTCTCTCCCCCTCAGATGGTAGTTCCTGGTCTCATAGAACAAGATCTTGCCTGAGCAATTCCTGAGCTGGAGGCAGACAGATAGAGGCCTCATTCCTTCAACAAGGCTATCCAAGCCAGCCCTGTGCTAGGTGCAGGTGTTCAGGAAAAACAAAACTTACATAGGTTTACCCTTAGCTTAAGGCAGGGGTCACCCTTAGCTTAAGGCAGGGGTCCCCAAACTACGGCCCGCAGGCCATATGCGGCCCCCTGAGGCCATTTATCTGCCCCCGCCGCACTTCTGGAAGGGGCACCTCTTTCATTGGTGGTCAGTGTGAGGTGCGCAGGATGCATCCACATCCTGTGCTCCTGGAATACTGTATGCGGAGGTGCCGCAAAGCGCAGCGTTGCTCATGTACAGTACTACTTCTGGTGATGCGGGACGCACGCTTCACAGCTCTGGAAGCGCGTCATATCATTTGTTATGGCTAGCAGTGACAAATATGGAACCGGACACTGACCATCTCATTAGTCAAAAGCAGGTCCATAGTTCCCATTGAAATACTGGTCAGTTTGTTGATTTAAATTTACTTGTTCTTTATTTTAAATATTGTATTTGTTCCCGTTTTGTTTTTCTACTTTAAGATATGTGCAGTGTGCATAGAGATTTGTTCATAGTTTTTTTATAGTCCGGCCCTCCAATGGTCTGAGCGACAGTGAACTGGCCCCCTCTGTAAAAAGTTTGGGGACCCCTGGCTTAAGGTCTAGCCAGAGTCAAGTCTTCAATTCCTAATTTTAAAAAATTAGAAGCAATTCAAGACAATCAAGAAGTTCTAATCTCAAATGACAGTGAGATCCTCCTGGGCCAAGAATAAAAAGTGGAAGCTCTGGAATCAGATGCCAGCGCTCAAACCCTTGGTGTATCAATTACCAGATGCAACTCTGGACAAGGTAATTAACCTCTCTTAGGCCTTAATTCCCTTACTTGTAAACTGAGGATAGTGACAGTACCTACCCTAGGGAAGATTAAATGAGATATATAGTGTTCAGCACAGTGCTTGGCATTTAGCTGGCACTCCATAAGTGTCTGTCAACCTTATCCTCATCATTATCACCATCACTGGCTAGGCAATTGATAGGTACTGAGGACTCTTGATTAAGAAGTGGCCTCGCCCTGGCCGGTTGGCTCAGCGGTAGAGCGTCGGCCTGGCGTGTGGGAGACCCGGGTTCGATTCCCGGCCAGGGCACATAGGAGAAGTGCCCATTTGCTTCTCCACACCCCCTCCTTCCTCTCTGTCTCTCTCTTCCCCTCCCGCAGCCAAGGCTCCATTGGAGCAAAGATGGCCCGGGCGCTGGGGATGGCTCCTTGGCCTCTGCCCCAAGCGCTAAAGTGGCTCTGGTTGCGGCAGAGCGACGCCCCGGAGGGGCAGAGCATCGCCCCCTGGTGGGCAGAGCGTCGCCCCATGGTGGGCGTGCCGGGTGGATCCCGGTCAGGCGCATGCGGGAGTCTGTCTGACTGTCTCTCCCCGTTTTCCAGCTTCAGAAAAATACAAAAAAAAAAAAGAAGTGGCCTAGTAAAAAAAAACCCAACCTATATTGTTCCTTTCCTGAAGCACCAAGAACTAGGCAAGAAGAGAGACCTCAGGTTTCCTGTCCCTATTCTGTAGACCACTTTAGAAAGCTACTGTCAATGCTAATGACAGATAGGACAAATTTAATCTGGCCAGAGCTGCAGGAGATCCTTAGCCAATCAGGGGCCTTAAACAGGCAGACTGGAATCTGCTCCCCCTTAAACTGACCACAGCCCCCTTAGCCCTCTCCTGCCCCTCACTCTACCATTAGCCTACTGGCTGGAATGCAGGGGCCCCTATGCCAAAAGGCCCAGGCTAGACAGGAGGCCAGGAGGCACAGGTGATTCTCAGAGGAGACCTCTGGGTTCCAGAAAGCATTTCCCCCACAGGCACAACAAAACTGAGGCTTGTTGTTGGTCAAAGCGCATTTGCTTGTTTGGGCTGCAGCCCAGACAGTGAGGCAGCCGGGGCAGGCCAGGGGACGCAGAGCTGGGGGGAAGGGGGCATGGCAAACCCTTTTGGCACCACCTTCCTCCTTCCCTGGGTTTCTCACTTTGTGCAGCACAGCAACCCGAAGGAGGCTGGGGAAGCACTTTTCGCTACCTGGCAAACACAGCACAGGGAGAGGGAAAAGGATGAAAGGTTTAGGGGTTTGTAATTTGGTTTGGGGGCATTTAGGTGGTTTAAATAAATAATAAAAGGAAGTTGTTTCTGCGATCCAATTAATTTCAAACCCAGGATTCAGGTCATAAATAGCCAACAGTGATCCCACAGCACCTAATACCTATTATCCCTCTTCTGAGACTTGAAGTCCCAGTGGAGTCAGAGTTAGTCCCAAGAGGCCTGGTGGGAATTTGTCTACCACTTGGTGGATGGGGCACAAGCAGGGCTTCAGTAAGCCTCACCACAAAATTCTGGGGCCTCAAGCTTCCCAGGTCTATACCGACTCCTGCAGTCTTGCTAGTCATGGGTATGCATGGCTTTCCCAATGGAAGCCTGACACCAGAGGATGCCAGAGACCACTTCTTCCCAAGAACCATGTTCTCCTGATCCCAGGCCTGGCCAGCGCCTCCTGCAATGGGTGATGAAGATTCCAATGATGACCTTAATTTATCTGTTTCCTTCATTATTTCCAGAAAAAGAGCTCCTACCTACAGGTCATTCTGCCTCTGTTGGCTCCAGTCTACTGGGCCTAGAGTGCTAATTTCAGGCCATCTTAGAGAGGATGAGGAGAGGGACTTTGACAGAGAAGAGGTTTTCACATAGGAGGATATGGCAATACTGGGCCTGGGAACCCCTTCCCTCCGCAGCCGCCTACTACCCCACCCAGTTCCTCAGGGTTAGCCCTACCACTTACACTACACCCTCGACACTTTTCTGGAACAGATTTGTTCTGGTGGCATGTTTTGGTTATGCATTTCTGAAATCACAAACTAAAAACTCTGAGTTTCTCTCTGGAAAAACATTAGGATACCAACAATGTCATTTGATGGGACGTTTCCTTTCTTTCCCACTAAGCCAGTTGGGATGAAATATAAACCTTTCAGAAGGATGAAAAGAAATGACACAAATTAGTAAACACACTTGAAAGTGAGGTGGGTGGTGTGACCCACTTCACTTCAGACTTTCACAGCGGCCCAGCAACTGTGCCAAATACTGGACACTGGACACTGTTAGCTGCTGACTTAGGCATCCTAAAACCAACTTGCCACCCTCTGTGAAAAGCCAAGGAGCTTAGACCCTAAAGATAAACCTGCTCAAAACACTCAGGTCAGCTGCCACCTCATAGGCCTGGGCCCTCTGCCAACTCAATAGTACCTGCCCTCGTCTATGCTCAGGGTCTGCATTCTCCCATAGGGCCACAACCACCCACTATGCTATGACTTGCTTGAGAAGCACATAACTTCTTTCAGAAAGTAACATTTCCTTGCACTCCACTACTGATAGGAGGAAAATTCATAGGGAAGAGGGTCCCAGGGAGAAGGCTGGGCAAGAAAATCTAGAGAAGAACAAAAGGACTTTAGGAAACACAGTGAATGCCAGAAACTCAGTAACTAGGTTCCTTGCTCCTACTCCATGCTCCAGGGAAAAGAAAACAAGGTCCAATGGCCTTAAGAATCAACATACATTCATGCTCACTTATGTTGAGGTGTCTTCTTGAGGTGACTCTCTGCCAGGAGAAGCAATGACATCAACACAAAGTGATGAAGTTGAAAGGCAAGATTCCATGTGGATCACCTCAGGAGAGGTTGTTCCTGCAGAGGAGGAGGGCACCCAGGGACCAAGTAACCTGCCTGCCACCCTGACACACACAGATGCACAGGCTCTAGACAGGTGACAAATACACACACACAGCTGGGAAGAGAAGGCAATAAAACCTATGCCTAAAAATAAAAAATTTTAAAAACAGCATTGACTATTGCTCAGTTCACTTTCATGAAGTGCTAATTGCTTCCTCTAACCATCTCTTCTCCTTTTCTTGGGAAGAAGAAAGTGCACAAGGGATATTTTTTCCTCTTTATAGGGAAGAATGGGGAAAAAAGGAGGAAAGGGGCAGATGAAAGAAGCTGCCTTCTACAGGTGCTCAGTAAACTCATAAATCCCAGGTTCATTCAATCACCAGGGAGATCCCAGGCTGAAAAATGGGATTAGGGGTCCATTAGGGATTAGGTCTACCAACCACAGAAAGACATCCCGTGTATTTAAAGTCCCAGGAACGTCAGGGAGGTTAAGCTAAGCAGAGACTTATGGCAAAATCAAAGGATGGTTTGGGTGAAAGTAAAAACTCTAGGCCTTTGATGAAGTCACAACAAGCATTGATTCTGAATGAAATTCTGTACTCTTGCTCTTAGGACCCCAGTCATGGGAGAACCTCTTCCAAGACTAATCAGAACCTTTTCTCAGCTTCCCTAAGAACAATGAATACCAAATACACTCTGAATCAGAGTTTCCTTAGGGGATGATTGGACTTCAGACATGAGCCCTAGGATGGCAGCAGCAGGAAAAGGAGTCAGAACTTTAAAGCCAACTTCACCTGACTGACTCAGATAATACTCCATAGACAGCCAGTCTGCCGCTGCCTGAATCGAAGTGTGAAGTTCACATGCATCCAACCAGGCCCAGTTAAAGGCCAACCCACTCCATCCCTTCCTTGGCCCCAAAGGTGAAAGACCTGTGCATGATGGGAAACAACATTTCTCAGACCCTTGCACAGCATCTGAATCTCAACATTTTGTACTTTTAATATAAAATTTATAATGGTCAAATATCAGGTCACCCAGGAAGACAGGGTTTCTGATCAACATTTTTATTGCCCAAATCCCTCAATCTTTTTTCAGAAGTGAGGTCCCCATGCCTACCAGGGCTTTCCCACTTCTTTTTTATTATCAAGGAATGAGGAGCGCCTCTAAGCACTCTCCCACTGGTCCATCTCTCCCTTCCCCTACCTTGCTCCAAACCCTCCTTTAAATCCCAGGTGCTCTGCAAAGTTACCAAGAGCAACTCCTGACTCTTCCTCCAACTAAATATAACTATGCTTTAAAAGGGGAAAAAGCAGTCCAGGGAATCCCCAAAGAGGTTTGCTGCACTCTTCCCCTTGTAATGAAGCTTACTAATGAAATGCCTGGCATTCCAATTAGTGAGAAATGCTCATTTTCTCCAGCTGAACACCCCCCATAGATATGTCTAATTTGTTTCCGTGATTCCATCTCTTTCCTCCATTGAGTTCGTATTTAAAGGTTATGATCTGCTGGTGCCCTCCCAGGCCTGGCAGGATAGCCTGGGGGAGCAACAGCGTTTTCCTGGAGCCTCAATGTGACCATCCCTGACACCCCCTTCCCTCCATTATCACATCCACACACAGAAGCTCTGACTCTTACAGGCTCTTTATGAGCTGTCCACAGAATGGAAGAGAGGGTGGGAAGAAACAGCATTTGGAAAAATTATGGAAAAAGAACAGTAAAAGGAAAATTAGAGGTGGTAGGTAGTGCTAGGAGTGCCTATTTCTCAATGAGAGAAATGTTCTCTGCCACAGTGGCCCAAAGCAAGAGCTGCTCCTTACTGGCGGGCCCCCGTTGGGACTCAGGACCCTCAAAGACCTTGAAGCTCCAGCTCCTTTCCCCTCATCAGGCCTGGCAGTGTGACTGGCACCAATTTCTGAGACAGTCTGAAGCGTGCCAAAAGCAGCACAGAGCAGCCACTGTGCTCGGGGAACCTTGGCACGATGCCTCTCCAGGGCCACCTCATCTCAGTGGCCAGTCCGCAGTTTTGCCTTCTGATCGTATGGAAAGTGAAGACACAGTCTCTTTCTAAAAACCCAATTCCTCAAATGAAGGCCCCTCCCCTAACACCACAACAGATGCCAGGACCATGGCCTGGCCATGCGTTGGGGGTGGGCAGGTCATCACCACCAGCTCCTTGACTCAGAGGTATCCCTGGGTTTCCCTCTCCCCAGAAACAAAGCAGGACACAATCAGGCCAATGCTCCCAGAGTCTTCCCTTCCTCAAGTCATGTATATGCATCTTCTCTCTCGGCAAGACCAGGGCCCAGACCAGGTAAAGGCCCTTTCCCCGGGCTCCCGGCACAAGGCTACACTGCAGCGAGGTAAATGGTAAAGAAGAAGTCATCCTGTTGGGCAGCCTCTACCTGTGATGGGGCCCAGTTCTTCTCACTGGGGAGAATGCCTCCCATTCTGTCCCTGGTTTCTAGGGACTCTCCCCTCAAATGCTGGAAATAAGTATTGAGATTTGCCAATGCTCCCCCAGACATTTGCCCCTATTCTGACTGGTCCTGTTTTCTCCTATCCCTTACCAATTGCTGGGTAGTCATCTGCAGCAGATCTGTGCTCCCCCAGCACCCCTCCCGTCTGTCCCCACCTCCTCTGAACCCCTGCAGACAAGGCCCTGCCCTGGCTCCCTAAGGCTCACAATCTGTGCTCTGCAAGACTCAGTCACAAGGGGAGTGTAACTCACTTCAAGCTGGCAGCCCTGTGTGGTAGAACTAACCGCCCCCCTCAAGGGGTGGGGGTGGGGACCTCCAAGCGTGTGCCTGCACATCCCAAGGTACTCTTGTTTTCTGGGCCCCCCGCATGGTCTGTAACAGACGCATGGATGGGGGAATTCTCTGCCAGCCAGAATTGGCATCTTACCCTACCTCTCAAATCTGCTATAGCCTCCAGGGCCGAAGACCCTCCAAGAAGAAGAAGCCTTGCAAGACAAAGACCTGAGGCCCCCCAGCCTGGCCTCCCAGCCCAACACAGGCCCGCATTAAAATCAACACTCCATGAACACACAAAACTGACAGGGCAGAGGGGGAGCACACATCAGATACAAAGATCAGGCTCTCAGGAGACGCGGCCTGTTGGTCTCCCATGTTAGCTCCAAGTGACTAAGCGCAGGGTGGGTAATAATGCCATCGCAGCATCCAAAGCTCCTGCCTGGGCTCCAGGTTCAGCAGCCTTTTCACAGGGAAGATGCCTCTGCCTGGAAAAAAATGCAAGTATTGTGTGGGGACCATTAATGCATGCGCCTCTGCACATTCCTTCGAGAAGCAGGAGCACACTAGTCCCTGAGCCCCTGGCCCTGTGCCCAGCAATTGTGCTGGCCTGCAACACACTGCACATGCCACCTGGTTCTTCCCCCCAGGCCCTCCAGCTCTATGAGTGGTGGGAAGGGGCCCGCCAAACACCCTGGCTTCATTGTGCCCCAGAAAGAGGGGACTAATTACTTGCCTACACTCTGGAGCGCCCAGGGAAAAAACAGAGGCCAGTGGGGTGGAGAGGGTGGGAAATGGAAGTGGGGGTTGAAGAAGGAAGAGAGAAAGCCACAGGATACATTTCAAAGTTTCTCTAGCAATTTGGGGGTGGAGGAAAGAAAGCATGGTCCTGATGTGAAATCATACAGAGGTCAGGCCTGGGTCTCCCACCCTTGTGAGAAAGTGGTGAATCGGGGACGGTTTATCAAACGATCATTTTTTCTTTTGAAACTGGGAGGCAGCAGCTTGGACAATTCTGCAGATGTGCTTGATGAGTTAGGGACAAAAATGGCCCTTCTCTGCCCCCCTCCTCCCCTCCTTCTGTAAGGGCTCCCATCGGGGGTTGCTTCTCCCTCCACTGCCTCCAGGACCCTCCCCTCCCTTCTTCAGTGGTCAGCTGAGACCCCCACCCACTGCTTGCTTTTGTACTCTTGGCCTTTGGACATATTGATGGGGCCTTTATGAGACCCCAATCAAGACCCCCATGTCACAGGTACCTAGTAGAGACACCAGACCTTTTCAAACAAGGGACAACAAGGAAAATCAGCTGGCCCATTGTCTCCCCTCTGTGCTAAGTGAGATGAAAGGGCCCCGCGGCCCCCTCCCTACAGCCCGCCTGCCAATCACCTCTAGTTATTAAGGTCACAATGTGTAAATTCTTTTGACCTGCACCTAATCAAAGATTCACCGGCTCTTTCAAATCCGAATGGGGAGGAGGGGAGAGATTCCCTCCCATAAACCCAGCAAACTCTCCCTCAATAAAATTTCTCTCTCTGATTCCTTCTCTGCTTCCCATCTCCACCCCCATGCTTCTCCTCACTCCGCCCTCCTCACCACTAGCTTCAAACACAAATGACAAGCCCCATGGAATGATTACCCAAAAGAACCTGAGGAGGACTTGAAAGTTTCTATTTAATTCTCTTTAAAGAAAAGGTTTTTAGACAGGCACAGTTGCCCAAGCAAGCCCAGAAACTGGGCAGCCTCTGTGGCTCTGATGCCAAATCTCTCCAAATGGCAAAGTGGTTGGTTGGTTGGCTTTTTTTTCCCCTCCTAAATCAGCCTCTTGCTTTCCCCTGGTACCACTACACATAGAGAAACTACTGGGATTAATGATACTACCTCACTTAGCATCTCTAGCGCAGTGGCTGACCCTCCACAACCTGGTTTTCACTAAGTGGTTTTGTGAGCTGAGAAGAAAAGAATTACCAAGCCCAAAGTAGGCAACCCTCAAGGAAAAAACAACCATACAGTAAAACAGTAGACAACAGAACAGGAGCCAGAGGAAAAACTTGAAAGAAAGCAAACTTGGGATTTATTGTAGTTTGCTTAAGTCAAGCAAGAAGAATAAAATGCTTGCAACAAGGCTGCTTTTATCTTCTTTATTATCTCTCATCATCACTTAGAATAGGGAGGAGGCTTAATAAGCAAGCTAGTAATGAGTGAATGTGTGTAAGCTCCCCAAAGTCTAGTTTTACTGGATGCTCTGCTCTCTCTGATGGTACTTTTTGCTTCTTGGTTTCACCTTGCCCAGATGGCTTTATTTCTTCCTGAGCTTCCCTTTGGTTAACATGAGCTAATCCCTCATGTTATTTCAACTGTTGTTTTCATACTGATGCCTTCCGCATTTTGACCCCATGTCTGAGCTCCAGGCCACCTTCCTAGCTGTCTCTGTCTATGGCAACCTGACTGTACCATTACTGACTCAAATCAACATGTTTGAAACAGAACTCAGGCTTCTCAAGGCAGGGTCTCCTTTAATGATCAAGCTTATTAAGGAACTCATGCAGGTCTATTCCTTCTTTCCCTCAAATGCAGTCACAACTGCCTACAGACTGTTTCCTCTGTTTCTCCTCAAATCTAGGTTGTCTTACCACTGTCCCTACAAGTCCAATTCCTACTTCCTACAAAATGTACTCCCAGTTAAGAATAAAAATGGCCCCAGTCTATTCCCCTTCAAAGTATCTGATACACTGTGCCACCACATAAATCATTTAATGGCTTCAATCTGGCCAAAAATCTTCTATGGTTCCCTATTATCCTCAGGTTAAAGTCAAACTCTGCTCTTTAAAGCCCATCAAAACCAGACCCCAAACCTCCACTCTAGCCTCACTACCCACCACATCTTTACATAAACCCTCTACCCCAGGCAGCCAAACATGTCTACTCTAAAGCCCCAAACTTACCCTGAGCTTCCCATTCCTTAATTTGTTTTTTTGTTTGTTTTTTTCTTTTCATTTTTCTGAAGCTGGAAACAGGGAGAGACAGTCAGACAGACTCCCGCATGCGCCCGACCGGGATCCACCCGGCACGCCCACCAGGGGCGGTGCTCTGCCCCCCAGGGGGCGATGCTCTGCCCATCCTGGGCGTCGCCATATTGCGACCAGAGCCACTCTAGTGCCTGGGGCAGAGGCCACAGAGCCATCCCCAGCGCCCGGGCCATCTTTGCTCCAATGGAGCCTCGGCTGCGGGAGGGGAAGAGAGAGACAGAGAGGAAAGCGCGGCGGAGGGGTGGAGAAGCAAATGGGCGCTTCTCCTATGTGCCCTGGCCGGGAATCGAACCCGGGTCCTCCGCACGCTAGGCCGACGCTCTACCGCTGAGCCAACCGGCCAGGGCCCCATTCCTTAATTTGTTCACACCCAATCATTTGCTTCAAGTTCCCTTCTGTAATATAAGGCGAGTCATCCTTGAAGCCCCAAACTTCAAATTTCATGTCATCTAACAAGCATACCTGATTTAACAAAAAAAGGCTACTGATTTTCTGTTAATAACCCTGAGAATTGATGACTCTCACACTGCATATATACTGGAATAAATCTGAGGACACGCAAATTTATTGGATTATAAAACCTTGGATGGTATCTGTAAGGCAGGCACTCATACATACTGCTCACAAAAATTAGGGGATATTTCAAAATGGATATGAAGCAATAAAATATCCCCTAATTTTTTGTGAGCAGTATGTGTGCATTACACATAGAAAAACATTTCTGAGTATATACTACCTTTTTAAACAAATTCCAATATTTTATTTCTTTCCCCACAAAGGTCATAAGCATGAAACCATGTTTAATGCTACAACAGTATATGTAAGGATCTTTTTCAAGTTGACAGAAATACGCTAAAATGAATTGTGTTAATGGTTGCACAGCTCTGTAAATTTGCTAAAAATTCATGAAACTGTATACCTAAATAGTACACTTAAAATGGGTGAATTTTATGGTTTATAAACTGCACTTAATAAAACTATTTAAAATAAAAAAAGTAAATGTAGGTTCATGCATCCTTAATTTAAATAACTGTGAAGAAAAAAAGGAAGAATTCTCTATATAGCTGCCCAATACTAAAATAGATATATAAATGTAATTTATTTTTTATAATTATAAAAATAGGTTCATTATAAAAAATTTTAAAGATAAAAGAAAATAAATGTTAGCAGAAATCTGCCACATAAGAAATAACTCTGATAGATAATTGGATAAAGAAGATGTAGTACATATACACAATGGAATACTATTCAGTCACAAGAAATGACGACATATTGTCATTTACAACAACATGGATGGACCCTGAGAACATTATATTGAGTGAAATAAGTAAATGAGAAAAAGCTAAGAACTGTATGATTTCACACATAGGTGGGATATGAAACTAAGACTCATGGACATAGACAAAAGTGAAGTGGTTACCAGGTGGAGGGCAGTAAAGAGGGCCAAATATATAGTGATGGAAAACAATTGAAATTTGGGTGATGGGCACACAATGCAATAAACAGTTCAAATCCTTTGGAGGTGTTTACCTAAAACCTATGTGTTCTTTTGGACCAATGTCACCCCACTAATTTTAATTTCTAAATTAAAAAAAATAGAACAACAACAAAAAAGAAATAACTCTGATAAGATAGTTAAATAAGCCTGACCAGGTGGTGGTGCAGTGGATAGAGCGTCGGACTGGGATGCCGAGGACCCAGGTTTGAGACCCCAAGGTCGCCAGCTTGAGCATGGGCTCATCTGGTTTGAGCAGGGCTCACCAGCTTGGACCCAAGGTTGCTGGCTCGAGCAATGGGTTATTCGGTCTGCTGAAGGCCTGTGGTCAAGGCACATATGAGAAAGCAATCAATGAACAACTAAGGTGTCAATGAACAACTAAGGTGTCGCAATGTACAACGAAAAATTAATGATTGATGCTTCTCATCTCTTCGTTCCTGTCTTGTCTATCCCCGTCTATCCCTCTCTCTGTCTCTAAAAAAAAAAAGAAAAAGAAATAAGAAAAATAGTTAAATAACTATCATACTGTTTTGTGACCTTTTTTTCATTTAACAATGTTATGACATCTTTTGGTATCAATAAACAAACATACATTAATATCATCCTTTTAATAACTATGTAATATTCTATTGAATGAATGTACCATAAAATATTTAACCAGATCCCTATTAATGGATATATATGTGTTCTTAACAAAAGTCTTTATACATAAATCTTGCATATTTGTCTGGTTATTGCCTTAAGATAAATTCCTAGAAATGGAATTTATGTGTCAAAAGGTTTTCACATTTTTATTTTGATACTCACTGCCAAACTAATTTTTTTTTTTTTCTGAAGCTGGAAACGGGGAGAGACAGTCAGACAGACTCCCGCATGCGCCCGACCAGGATCCACCTGGCACGCCCACCAGGGGACGACGCTCTGCCCACCAGGGGGCGATGCTCTGCCCCTCCGGGGCGTTGCTCTGTTGCGACCAGAGCCACTCTAGCGCCTGGGGCAGAGGCCAAGGAGCCATCCCCAGCGCCCAGGCCATCTTTGCTCCAATGGAGCCTTGGCTGAGGGAGGGGAAGAGAGAGACAGAGAGGAAGGAGAGGGGGAGGGGTGGAGAAGCAGATGGGCGCTTCTCCTGTGTGCCCTGGCCAGGAATCGAACCCGGGACTTCTGCACGCCAGGCCGACGCTCTACCACTGAGCCAACCGGCCAGGGCCCTAATACAATTTTAAAACCCTAACTTTTCCTTTCCATCTTCCTGGAGATAGCTCGTCTTTGCTAGCCGCAAACAAGAATTTTCCTGGCCACAGACCTCTAAAAAGTGGAAGGATCCTTTGAACAACTTATATTTTGTACTAATTTTTTGTTTTTATTCTCAACCACAGCTCATCCTGGATACTAGTGAGATTCAAACTGGTCAGGAAAGTATCATGCTTCAAACACATTAACCCATGTGTCCCTCTCTCTGTGCTAAATATTACTAATCTCACCCTCTTGTCCAGCTGACCCTTCTCTGTGTCATTTACCATAGGACTCCACTCCAATAATCACTTGGTCTCTTCCCATTCAGGCCCAGAAGGAAAAGAGGCCCAGGCTTGGCCAGGACAGCTAATGCAACAGCTGCAACAAGACAAAATAACTGGATAAAGAAAAACATCTTACGGGGGAGGGAGGATGCATTTGGGGCAACACTAGAATCTATGTAAACACAATAAATTAAAATCAATAAAAAAAGAGAAACATCTTATGAGAGTGGAGTCCTCAGGAGAGAAAGAGAGACAGTATTCATGTGCTCTGAGCTATACCCTCTCTGCAGTCCCTGCAGGCCATGGTGTGGTAACTTCAGGGTGAGGAGCATGTGCTAAGTGATGGCTGATTAGCATCCTCTAGAAACACTGTGCTTCGAGACTCCAGAGTTTAGACCAGGTACCACAGGACTGACGCAGGGCAAGACTCAGCTACACTCTCTTTCAAAATTTTTCAATCAGTGAAGAAGGGAGCAAGGGGCACTTATGGTGGCCACAGGCAGAACGGGGTTTATTTCAGTTTACCCCACACATCTCAGCCTTTCCTTCCTTATCCGCTCAGCCAGTGCATGTCACATGTGCAACAGAGCCACATATAAGAAGGAGATGCAGCCCCACAGCTATACATGGCATCTACTACTAAGGCACATTTATACTTCAAAAGTTCTTTCTTTTATTCTAGTCTTTGTGTCTTCTTGCCTACTTTAGCTCCTAGAAAGAAGCCGATCTGAAGCTTCTCACCTGACCACTTACTATACTAGCATAATGAAAGTGGTGGCCATCCCCAACATAACCCAGCACCACCAGAAGCAACACAGATTTATGTGTGTCCAGCATGGAAGCAGAAAGCCATACTTCTTTAGATGGGGCAGATGAAGCATGGGAAATTGAGAAAGGAAAAAGACCTGCTGCCCCGCAGGTCATCAAGCCTACCCATGGGGTTAAGAGGATCAGAGAAAGCATAAAATGAAGAGCCTTGACTTTAATACCTTCTATAAAAGCAGGTAAGCCCCTGCACCAAGATGCATGATCTTTGGCCTGTATCTCAGGCTCCACACACAGGCTCCAGCACCCAGGGCCGGTGTGCACATTTTCTAAAGTGTACCACCTTTAGATGGGGCTGCTGTTTCCAGCCTGCTGTGAGAATCAAAATACTATACTGTGACCATCATGGCCATCTTTCCAGAAGCTAGATTATGGCTTTGCTGTAGGAAGGAGCAGAGAAGGAGACAGCAGGGCAAGCTGAGGAGGGCCAGAGACAAGTCTGAACACAAGAACATGGAAAAAGAGTGTGGGGGGGGGAGGGGGCGGGGTCACAGCAAAACATGATTTATAAGGCCCTGGCCGGTTGGCTCAGTGGTAGAGTGTTGGCCTGGCGTGCAGGAGTCCCGAGTTTGATTCCTGGCCAGGGCACACAGGAGAAGTGCCCATCTGCTTCTCCACCCCTCCCCCTCTCCTTCCTCTCTGTCTCTTTCTTCCCCTCCCGCAGCCAAGGCTCCATTGGAGCAAAGTTGGCCCAGCTGCTAAGGATGGCTCTATAGCCTCTGCCTCAGGTGCTAGAATGGCTCTGGTTGCAACAGAGCCACGCCCCAGATGGGCACAGCATTGCCCCCTGGTATGCCGGGTGGATCTCAGTCGGGCGCATGTGGGAGTCTGACTGCCTCCCCATTTCCAACTTCAGAAAAATACAAAAAAACACATGATTTATAATCATTTTATTCTCTAAAAGGTTCTCTCTCATTACTTGAAATTCCCATTTGCAAATTAAGACCCTGCTAAAAGATTTGAGATGTTATCACATCCCAACTGGCACTCTACCTGCCCCTCCTATTTGTTTTTGTTCCCCATCCATGTTTTAAATTTGCATTGCCAACTATGAAAAAGGAAAGCTCCTGTAGAAAGCAATTTCCTGGGCCAGCAGCTCTTGGACTAATATTCCCTTTGCAATTACCATGGGTTCTGTCTGTACATACTCCCCTCCCTCCTCCCATCACTCCTCCCTCTTTTGCCAGCAACTTTGGCCTAAGCCAAGCCTATCTGACAGGGCACTGCACACCATGTAACAAACCACTCCCTATGAAAATCTCTGGCCAGAGAGCAGCAAGAACCAGTTGGGAAAAGGGGAAATGATCTTGGGTAGTCAACTTAATAGGGCACCCAGAGACATAGGGGTATCAGCTATAGCACACAGGCACATAACTCTTATAAAGACGGCAAAAAAAGTGCTCCCCAAAGTTCACCATCTGAAACTTCAGAAGAGTCCTGTTCAAGAAACTGCTGGAGAGGCACAAGGATTAGCAGCTGTCCAGTCCACAAAGCCAAAATCTTTTAGTACTGGTCTGAAGGAAGAGCCAAATACAGTCATTGGCTTACTGAAGCATAAATGCATCCTTTCTGGTCATACATAGAAACTCGAGTCAGCCCAACAGAATTCAAAATCAACACAGACCTTTATGATTCATAGCATCCTTATAGCCAGTTTCCCATGTTAATGGTGTCAACATATTCTATTGTTGGTGGTATTGGATATCTACTCTCTCTCTTGATGGAGTGAAGGAAATTTTCATTTCTTGAGTTTCAATCTCCTAACCCCCCAAATGGAACTACTATAATAAAGAAACTTACTGAGACTCACTGATACAGGGAAATGGTCATTGGCAGCAAAATTCCTGTTCTTGAATCTTTTTTCTTTTCTTTTTTTTAAGTGACAGGGGGGAGATAGAGATGCGCCCAGACCTGAATCCACCTGGCAACCCCCATCTGGGGCTGTTACTCACTCGAATCACCCGAGCGATCTCTGTTGAGGCCAACACTCGAATCAACCAAGCCACTAGCTGTGAGAGGGGAAGAGAGAGAGAAGAGGGAGGAGATGAGAAGCAGATAGTCGCTTTCATGTGAATCCTGACCAGGGATTGAACCAGGGCTGTCTGCATGCTGGGCTGACCCTCTATCAACTGAGCAAACTGGCCAGGGACCCTGTTCTTGGGTCTTAAGCCCATGACCAAGTAGAGCCATGCGTGACTGTCCTGAACTTGGAGGAGAAAAGAAAGGCAGCTGACACTATGGACTGCCATCTGGAGATCCCAGGGACCAGAACTCTGATAGCTGAAAAGAGGGAAGAGCATTTTCAAAAAATTTGACTTGAAGTATAGAGGAAAACAAGGTATTTTAAGACTTAACTCCAGACTAAAATCTGCATCTGCCCCAAATTGCCTGAGAGCCACCTAATTGCAGGAGAATGGGGTGATCCTTCCACCTCTGACATGACTCCCCCAATACACAAACACACATTAATGGTACTGATCCAGCCACACCCCCATCATTGCCTTTTTCACTCAGACCCACCCTAGTCTACTTACAAGAGTAAGCTCCACTGGCTCAAGAAACTAAACACAAAGGTATTTCATGAAAATCCTTCTTTTGACTGATCTGAGTGTTACAGCTAACAGGTGGGGAAATCTTCTTAAATATATGAGTATTATCATGACAGGGCCACTGGAACGGATCAGTGCCATAAGTCAGACAGGACTAAAAGTTTCCGCCCCACCATCAGGTTCCTCTTTAGCCTTGACAGATCAAACTCAAGCCGAAGTAGGCAACAGAGATCAGTTCAGTCTCCGAGCCAAAGGTCTTCACAGTGAGGGACCAAAGCTGCCCTGGCTGGGCCTCTGCCAGCCCGTGTCCCAGATTAATCACCACCAGGCAGGGCCTGGCCACCAGGCTGCAATCTGAGCCCAGCAGCACCTGCACAGGGGTCACCCTGGCTCCTCCCGCACTCCCCTTGGGCAGGACTCCAGGGCATGAGGGTATCCACCTGTTGACTAGGTTACCTGGAACAGGAGGGCAAGACACTCAGCCATCTTCAACCCTGCAGTCAGAAACTGTTTGAGTGAATTAATGAAGGAAGGAAGAAAGATGTGGTGACTCAAGTAGTGAAGTCAAGGCTCCGAGAAAAGAAAATTCTGAGACTCTGAGTAGAAGGAGAAAAAAGCCCCAACGCCCCTGTATTACTGTCTAGAAAGGAAGCTAGCTTGAGACAAGCAGTGGGAGATCTAAGCCCTTAGAGTTTATGAACTAATGCGATGCTTTGAGAGTGTTTGGGACACACATTCTCATCATCTACAGATGAACAGGATGCTGATGAGAAGAATAGAGACCACAGCAGGGATATCTTTCCAAATGCCCCCAGATGCTGCCAGATATGCTAGTGTAAAAGAAAGTTTAGAAACAAATCCACTCTCTGAGGTGTAGGAGAGCTTCCATGTATGCCCAGACCTCAAAAAGCAGCCTCTTCAATAATCACTTAAATCAGTATGCTATTTCAAACACTGTACACTCAGAGCTGGTAACAACTATGCTGTGTGTGCACACATCTATCTATTCTAGATGTACTTTTTAGGATTCAAGGACCCTATTGCATCATAAACTCTTCTCAGATGATAACATCTGTTATAGTGTTGTTTCTCTAAGTAGAATAGAAGAAAGTATTCTTGAGGCTCAAAAAAGAAAAAGGAGAAAGATAAGCATGAAGATCTTAGAATGATCTTAAATGATCTGCCCCAGGCCCTAAGCTATGCTATAAGGATGCACTCTTTCCCACAGGCCTCATGGCCCCAGGGAAGGAAGGGTGGGGAGGGGCCAGAGTCAGATTGAAGTGTGTGTGTCCCTTGAAAAGAGGAGAGAAAAGCACCGGTCAGATAAGAGGAGAAAGAGCTTCTTTCTGCACAGTGCCTTCATCTGAGAAGGAACACCCACATCCTGACTGTTACACCTTGTACCTCCAGAGCTCCATCTCCAGGAATTCCCTTTGAACTCCAGCTGCAACCCAGAGTTAGGATAGAGCAGTGGCTACAATTACACACTTGCTTGGAAGAGGGGAGGGGGGTGCTGCATGTGACAGGCCATGAAAGGTCCCTGCCTATAAAACAGACTGGAAAACAAACCCTTAATTTAAATGTTAATGAAAGTGCTGTGGAGACATCAGAGGCTTCCCGGCTGCTCAGAGAACAGCTACACCAGCGCCAGAATTTATGACTCCCCTTCTCCCTCCTACCTCCCTCTCTGCCTCATCACCCACTGAAGTTTAAAGAGTAAAAAAAAAAAAAGAAAAGAAAAAAAACAACTAATTTTAACATTAACTCCATGCTTCCACCTTGGGATGTGATTGCTAAATTATCTGTTGGCAGAACAGTGATCAAAGGTGGAAAAACACAGGCACATTGCACACACAACCCAGAAAAGTCAGCCACAGCTGCAGCGGGAAAATTACCTTCTCTCGGGAAGAGAAGAAATAGCGGTGCAGGCAGGGACTGGAGCCGAAAGGCGCAGACAGCAGGAAGAAGACTGATTCCTCCAATGTGCTCTGTTCTCCCATCTGAGAATTTAGCACACAGATTACCCATCTGACTGGTCTGTCTCTCAATCTGACTATGCTGTCTAGTTTGCTGCTGCTCCCCAGGGTCTAGCATATAGCAATGCTTAAGTATCTGGAGAGAGAAAGAGAAATTGGGGACAGGCAGCAGGTGGGAGAGAGACAGAGACAGAGACAGAGACAGAGATGGAGAAAGAAAGAAATGAAACACTGAGACTGAAGGATGAAAATGTATCCCTGATTGCAGGGGCAGGTTTTCCATGCATGGACTCTGTCTCTCACCTTCTGCAGCAGCTTCTGTTTCTATTTGTGGTATTTTATTTAAGTCAGCTCTTGACAACTGAGCCAACCTTGCTGGCCAGGGAAGGAGCTGCTCCCACAAATGGGTTCTGGGCAAGCCAGGACTGGTTGGGTTGCTGGTCTCAAGCCAGCAGCTCAGCACATGAGCTTCCCTGTGCCCATCCTGCCATGGCTAGTGTAGGAAATCCAGAGTTTTGAGGAAGTGAAACCCACCCCTGCCCCTATGGCATTTCGTCCTTGCTTACTGATGGACATACCCGCCAGAAAGGCTTGGCTTAGCCCACACGATGAACTCTAAGGTGGGGGGCACCGCCCTGAGACTCGGCAAGACCACACTCTGATTCAACTGTATCCCTATAGTGATCCTTTTCCAATTTTTGGTCATTTCAGGCTGGACCACAGGGATTACTCAGAGTTTTCTTCTTTCTCCAGGTGTCATGACTCCCCTTCCAGCCATGCCAGACCCTGGCCCCACCATGGTGCCTCTGTACCTTTGACTCTCTCATCTTGGGGCACCACAGGCATGAAACTCCTCCCTGTATGCTCAACAGCCTGGCAAAGGGGGACACCAAGCCATTCCTTGCCTTAGGAAAGTCTCCTTTCCCTAGACAGGCCCCAGAAGAAGCTTCCCTCTTGCCTCTACCTTGGGAAGGGGACCAGAGAGGTCTTCAATTTGTTCAGGGCCAAGCCATCAGGAGAACCAGACACAATGTGAAGCATGACAAAGTCATCCATCAGAAAATTTTTTTAGGTTATCAAGATTAGGGATCCTCTTCAAGACCCACTCTCCACAGCCAACCAGAAAAAGCAAAACTCAGAGGCACAGTCTTTACTTTTGACTCATCTTCTCTTAAAAGCACTGAGTTATGAAACCCAAGGCCAAAGAATTGCTGAACCACTGGGAACCAAAAGAATCCAAACTGAAAGTTGGCTGCTTCTTTTTCCAATCTTTCAAAACTCTCTGTCAGGGAAAACTCCAGATGCAATTACCTTTCACTAAAGAAAGGTGCATTTCAACAGGCTAATGATTATGCATTTACCCCACACACAACACACAGTAAACCCTGTAGCCACTGGAACAGACACCCTGCTCTCCCTAGAAACCCACCCCCTCACCAAACAGTACACAGTGCCTGTTTTCCTTCCAGACTCTCCCTCACCTCTGGGAGAAATGAAGCAAGAAGGGGCAGCTGCTCCATCAAACCCCCCCCCCCAGAGGCCACAACTCACTTTACAAATTTGAATCGGTACATTTCATGCAGACTTGGACTAATCCCCCAAAAAACAAATAGGCCACCACAGTGAGCAAAGTAACACAAAATTATATTGTATAGTTAATAACACAGCTAAGTCAAGTTTCTACACCTATACCACTCATATATTTCCCTAATGACAGTCACAAGAGAGAAGGGATTAAAACCCAAGTGTCCTGGGAAGCCTTCCTGACCACACTCACTCGGGCGATAGCAAGTGTTGTTCAGAGATGGGGAAAGGATTCTGTCAAGCACCTCCTTTTTCCTGAAAGGTTATAAATATGGTGCCTGCAGAGCAAGAAGAAGCAGTGGTCTCCTCTCTTTCTCCTCCCAGGCAAAATAGGGCAAGTAGGCCAACAGATTCATTTCACCACCAGGGCCCCCACAGCTGGCTGAGAGGGCACGCTGCAAACTAAAGATCTATGAGCATCCACACCCCTGAACTGGAGCAAGCATTTATAGCTACCTGAGTGAACCCAGGCCTCAATCACACACTGCCTTCCACCACCCTCTCTAACTCAACTCTGGCCTCCAGGAGGGAAGAATGCTCCAAGTCCGGTCCGCACAGAGCCCTTCAAGGGCCACAGCTACTATCCAAGATGCTAGTGGTAAAGGCATGGCAATGACCCGAGGCCTGCCTCATGGTCCCCCTCAGCCCACAGGACATGGCAACAGGCTTAAGACCTGAGCATTAACTGCTGCCTCTTCTGCCCCATCCCACATGAGCCTTACACAGAGCTTCCCTAAGCCTCAATTTCTTCCTCTGCCAGGAATGGCACCCCTCCTCCACCTCAATCCCAGAGAGCCTCGTTTCAGGCACTCAGTATTACCTAGCAACTATGACAGTTCTGTGCCCATCTTGTCCCCATCACTGAGTATGATCTTCGCTGCCTTGTAGCAAGTATTCAGTCAGTACACAGGGAGGAAGGAGAAAAGAGAGTAAAACAGGAAGAGCTGGAAAGTAGAAGGGAACAGAATTAAGTCTTTAACAGTTCTGCATGTCCTCACTCTTGAGTATTTACTAACTTTATTCAGCTGGAAATAATCTTAAATGGCAACAAAATATATTTCACATTTTAAAAACTCTGCTTTTCCGTGTTACTCATGGAAAGGTGCTTAGAATCCAATGTGACCTCAGGAGGTTGTACCTCTGAGACCAGCCAGACTGACTGTACTCAGCCCCACAAATACACCCAGATATATAGCCTAACATCCCAGGCGTCCCTCCAGCAGCCCACTTCTATTCCGTCTCTGCCCACCCTTCTCTCACTCAGTAACAGCGCCAAGCTGGGCCTCCTATAGGAGGAGGGTTTCATCTATAAGTCAAGAATCATAACAACGGGATTATTGCTATCAGGGCAAGAAGAGGGGTAAGAGGTAGAGTAAAAGGTCCTTGTCTGCCACCTTGCTGTGGAGACTACTGGTTTTCCTTCTGTGATTTTGAGTACCTAAACACAGCTCTAAGCACTAACTGGTGTAAAATATCATCTTCCATGACTGTTTATGAATCAAGAACTTAAGGTCATGGAAAGAAGAAAAGGTGACATTTGGATGCAGGAAAGAATACTTGCTTTCTTTCAGTCATGAGCACTTCAAAATAAGCCTAGGGCTTGAGGTTTCATGTTTCATACTGCAAGTGTCTAAGTACACATATGAGAAAAGAAGGCAGAAAAGCCCCAGCATCAGACAAATATGATAAATAGCTCTGACATATTATTTTAAATAGAAGAATGAGATTAATTAAGAAAAGAGATGTGGGGATGACATCAGCGTAATGGCGCGGTAGGAAGTGATACCGATAAATCTCCCCCAAAACTCAACAAGATCTTCAACCAGAAACAGAAAAACCTATCCTTGGAGCCTCCAGATGTTTCGCAATACACCCGAAGGTATGGTCGAGCGAAAAATTGGCTAAATATATAATCAAACCCCGAAGGAAATAGGGAGTAAGAAATGCTCCGCTTTCCTCACTAACCTAAACAGGGCGGTTTTCACTGGGAACTGAGAATATAGAAACTGAGGCGGGCAAAGGGGGTGAATAGATCCAGGCCGCGGCACAAACGGCCGAACCAAGCTGTGGCATGGAGATCCAAGCCGAGAAAAAACTGTGCCTGTGGCAACCCAGTCAATACAAGCTAAGACTCACGCCAAACCCAGACAAAGAAAGACAAGCGGGGCAGCCATTTTCCCCGATCTCCTGGTCGCCGCGCACAGATAGTGGGCGAGAGATTCCTCCGACTGCCTCAGCAGTGGGCGCTCGTGTTACCCCACAGAGAGGCAGAGTCAGGGGCCTTTGTGTGGGCCAAAAGCGGAATCTCTGGGCTGCCCCAGCGCCCTGAGGGAGCCGCGCATGGGGAGGGAGCGAGAGCCAATTCCAACACTGGAACTTTTCCATGTGGGAGGAGTTTCACTCAGAGGGTGAGGCGGCTGGCCTGATATCCTGGTCAGCGCGGAAGGAGAGAGGGCAAGAGATTCCTCCCAGGACCTCAGGAGTGGGCGCCCGTGTTATCCCACAGAGGGGCAGAGTCAGGGGCCTTTGTGTAGGCCAAAAGCGGAATCTCCAGGCCGCCCCAGCGCCCTAAAAAAGCTGCGCACAGGGAGGGAGCGAGAGCCAATTCCAACGCTGGAACTTTTTCATGCGGGCGGGCGTTTCACTCAAAGTGTGAGACTTCCAGCCTGATATCCTGGTCTGCGCACAGATAGTGAGCGAGAGTTTCCTCCAAGCGCCCCAGGAGTGGGTGCCCACCCATGTTACCGGACAGAGTGGCAGAGCCAGAGGTCTTTGAGTGGGCGGAAGCCCCACCTGATTATGCTAGCAGCTCTGACTGACTGAGCCTTACCCAGAGCCCTGTGCCGAGTGGGAATAGAGTGGGGAGTGGCCAGCTCTTTGAGCCTCTTGCTATCCAGGCAGAGAGGGCAGCAACCCCAGAGCTGGATTATCAGGCTACTAATTGAGGAAGGAAAGACTAGGAGAGAGGCTCCAGGAATATGGACTCTCTCATTGTCGGAGCCTATAAATGCTAATGAGCCTCAACCGCCAACGAGACTGAAGCACAATACATGACATCGCCATAGAGATTTATCAACTGCAAACCTCTACCTGAGCGTGCCAAAGAGGCAGAACCCAGGGTACAGAGTCACCGACCAGGAAGAGGGAGAGACAAGAAAAAGCAAGAAGATAACCTCTCAAAATCAAGAATAATCCGCAGACTTTATAACCTATCCCATTTTATTATATTTGTTCGTTTCTTTCTCTTATCTTCATTCTTGATTTTTTTTTTTTTTTCCTCCTCCAATTTGGTCATTTAACTCTCTGCCGGTCTTACTCTCTCCTCTCCTTGAACTACACTACCCATAAGTGTTACATCTCCCATTATCTTTTCTTTCCTCTTCCTTTCTCTCTATGAGGGTTGCACTCCAAAACCCTTAACTCTCTCTCTCTCTCCTCTTTTTTCTTTTTTCCTCTTTTAGTGGTTCCCTCTTTTTTTTTCTCTCTCTCTTTCTTTTCTCCCTCTATATTAGTTTCTTCCTTTCTCCTTTACGTCTCCTCTCATTCAAACCTCAATAACAAACAAATTATCTTATCTGGGACTCAAACTTATGTTTGTGGCATTTTGGGGGGTTTTTACTTCACCTTTTTAACTCACTAGCAGTGCTCCCATCCCTGGCTCTCCATTTTATCTAGTTCATGTTCCACTAAATACAATAGTAATTTTTTAATTTGTTCCCCCATTTTCCTGTTTCCCTCTTATTCCTCTCATCATAACTCTTAGTCAACCAACACCTAAAAGCAAATCATTTTATTCTTGACCCAAATTTTTTCCTTATTTGCTTTTTGTGGGTACATACCCCCTTTTTTTCCTGTTTTGTTTTTTTTTTGCCCCTTTATTACTTCTCCCCAATTAAGGCTCTCCAGTACAGGCATTGTTTGTTCTATTTAGTACAATATAATTCACAGTTCACCACAAGATTTTCTCAAGAAAGAGGGGAGAGGAGAGGAGAGGAAAAAAGGAGGGGAGGGAATAATTTCCTTTTTTTTCTTTTTTTTTTTCTTTTCTTTTATTTTTCTTTATTTAAATATTTTTTTAAAAAACTTTTCAATTTTTTTTTATTTTTTTTAACTTTTTATTCTTTATTAAATCTCATTAATACTATCAACAAAACCACCCTCAGATGTCATTAAGGAAGAGAAAATCAAATATCATGGATACAAAAGAAAGAGAGGTAACACAGATAGATGAGGAAAAATCTATGGAGAAAAAATTTAATATATTGGAAACCTTGGAGTCAAACGACAGAGAATTTAAAATAGAAATCCTAAAAATACTCAGAGATATACAAGAAAACAAAGAAAGGCAATTTAGGGAGCTCAGAAAACAACTCAATGAACACAAATATATTTCCAAGGAAATTGAAACTATAAAAACAAATCAAACAGAGATGAAAAACTCAATACACGAGCTGAAAAACGAGGTAACAAGATTAGCTAATAGAACAGGCCAGATAGAAGGTAGGATTAGTGAAATAGAAGACAAGCAACTTGAGGCACAACAAAGAGAAGAAGAAAGAGACTCAAAAATTTTAAAAAATGAGATAGCCCTACAGGAATTATCTGACTCCATCAAAAAGAATAACATAAGAATAATAGGTATATCAGAGGGAGAAGAGAGAGAAAATGGAATGGAGAACATACTCAAACAAATAATAGATGAGAACTTCCCAAGCCTGTGGAAAGAACTAAAGCCTCAAATTCAAGCAGCAAACAGAACTCCGAGTTTTCTTAACCCCAACAAACCTACTCCAAGGCACATCATAATGAAATTGGCACAAACCAACGGCAAAGAAAAAATTCTCAAGGCATCCAGGGAAAAGAAGAATACAACATATAAAGGAAGGCCCATTAGATTATCATCAGATTTCTCAACAGAAACTCTACAAGCTAGAAGAGAGTGGACCCCAATATTTAAAGTCCTGAAAGAGAGGAACTTTCAGCCACGAATACTATACCCATCAAAGCTATCCTTCAAATATGAAGGGGAAATAAAAACATTCACAGATACAGAAAAGATGAGGGAATTTATCATCAGAAAACCCCCACTCCAGAAATTACTAAAGGGGGTTCTCCAATCAGATACAAAGAACAAAAAAAAAAGCCACAAGTAAAAGCTCCAAGAAGAACACAATAAAACCAATTTAAACTGTGACAACAACAAAAAGAAAGGGGGAGGAGAGGATGGAGATTAACAGTAGCAAAGGACAATGGAGTGCAAAAGTACTCACAAAATAGTGCACTACAATGAGCAGGGTAGGAACCCTTTTCATTACTTAAAGGTAACCACCATTGAAAAAAACCACCACAGAAGCACATGATTCAAAAAAGATAGCAACAGAGGAAAGATGTATGGAATACAACCAAATAAAAACAAAAGATAGAAAGGTGAAAGAGAAGAATCAAACAAGACACAAAACTAACAGAAAGCAATCTATAAAATGGCAATAGGGAACTCACAAGTGTCAATAATTACACTAAATGTAAACGGATTAAACTCACCAATAAAAAGGCACAGAGTAGCAGAATGGATTAAAAAAGAAAATCCAACTGTATGCTGCCTACAAGAAACTCATCTAAGTAACAAGGATAAAAACAAATTCAAAGTGAAAGGCTGGAAAACAATACTCCAAGCAAATAACATCCAAAAAAAGCAGGTGTAGCAATACTCCTATCTGATAATGCTGATTACAAGACAGCAAAAGTACTCAGAGACAAAAATGGCCATTTCATAATGGCTAAGGGGACACTGAATCAAGAAGACATAACAATTCTTAATATATATGCACTAAACCAAGGAGCACCAAAATATGTAAGACAGCTACTCATTGACCTTAAAACAAAAACTGACAAAAATACAATCATACTTGGAGACCTCAATACACCGCTGATGACTCTAGATCAGTCATCCAAACAGAGAATCAACAAAGATATAGTGGCCTTAAACAAAACACTAGAGCACCTGGATATGATAGACATCTACAGGACATTTCATCCCAAAGTGACTAAGTATACATTTTTCTCCAGTGTACATGGATCATTCTCAAGAATTGACCATATGTTAGGCCACAAAAACAACATCAGCAAATTCAGAAAAATCGAAGTTGTACCAAGCATATTTTCTGATCATAAAGCCTTGAAACTAGAATTCAACTGCAAAAAAGAGGAAAAAAATCCCACAAAAATGTGGAAACTAAACAACATACTTTTAAAAACTGAATGGGTCAAAGAAGAAATAAGTGCAGAGATCAAAAGATATATACAGACAAATGAAAATGACAATACGATATATCAGAATCTATGGGATGCAGCAAAAGCAGTGATAAGAGGGAAGTTCATATCACTTCAGGCATATATGAACAAACAAGAGAGAGCCCAAGTGAACCACTTAACTTCACACCTTAAGGAACTAGAAAAAGAAGAATAAAGACAACCCAAAACCAGCTGAAGAAAGGAGATAATAAAAATCAGAGCAGAAATAAATGAAATAGAGAACAGAAAAACTATAGAAGAAATTAATAGAACAAGGAGCTGGTTCTTTGAAAAGATCAACAAAATTGACAAACCCTTGGCAAGACTCACCAAGGAAAAAAGAGAAAGAACTCATATAAACAAAATCCAAAATGAAAGAGGAGAAATCACCATGGACACCGTAGATATACAAAGAATTATTGTAGAATACTATGAAAAACTTTATGCCACTAAATTCAACAACCTAGAAGAAATGGATAAATTCTTAGAACAATACAACCTTCCTAGACTGAGTCAAGAAGAAGCAGAAAGCCTAAACAGACCTATTAGTAGAGAAGAAATAGAAAAAAACATTAAAAACCTCCCCAAAAATAAAAGTCCAGGCCCAGACGGCTATACCAGCGAATTTTATCAAACATTCAAAGAAGACTTGGTTCCTATTCTACTCAAAGTCTTCCAAAAAATTGAAGAAGAAGCAATACTTCCAAACACATTTTATGAGGCCAACATAACCCTCATACCAAAACCAGGCAAGGACTGCACAAAAAAAGAAAACTACAGACCAATATCTCTAATGAATACAGATGCTAAAATACTAAACAAAATACTAGCAAATCGAATACAACAACATATTAAAAAAATAATACATCATGATCAAGTGGGATTCATCCCAGAATCTCAAGGATGGTTCAACATACATAAAACGGTTAACGTAATACACCATATCAACAAAACAAAGAACAAAAACCACATGATCTTATCAATAGACGCAGAAAAGGCTTTCGATAAAATACAACACAATTTTATGTTTAAGACTCTCAACAAAATGGGTATAGAAGGAAAATATCTCAACATGATAAAGGCCATATATGATAAACCATCAGCTAACATCCTATTAAATGGCACTAAACTGAAGGCTTTCGCCCTTAAATCAGGAACAAGACAGGGTTGTCCACTCTCTCCACTCTTATTTAATGTGGTACTAGAGGTTCTAGCCAGAGCAATCAGATAAGACAAAGAAATAAAAGGCATCCATATTGGAAAAGAAGAAGTAAAGGTATCACTTTCTGCAGATGATATGATCCTATACATCGAAAACCCCAAAGAATCCACAAAAAGACTACTAGAAACAATAAGCCAATACAGTAAGGTCACAGGATACAAAATTAACATACAGAAGTCTATAGGCTTTCTATATGCCAACAATGAAACATTTGAGAACAAACTCAAAAGAATAATCCCCTTCACGATTGCAACAAAACAAAATAAAATACTTAGGAATAAACATAACAAAGAATGTAAAGGACTTATATAATGAAAACTATAAACCATTGTTAAGGGACATAGAAAAAGATATAATGAGATGAAAGAATATTCCTTGTTCTTGGTTAGGAAGAATAAATATAATCAAGATGGCTATATTACCCAAAGCAATATACAAATTTAATGCAATTCCCATCAAAATTCCAATGACATTTTTTAAAGAAATGGAGCAAAAAATCATCAGATTTATATGGAACTATAAAAAACCCCGAATAGCCAAAGCAATCCTAAAGAAAAAGAATGAAGCTGGGGGCGTTACAATACCTGACTTCAAACTATATTATAGGGCCATGACAATCAAAACAGCATGGTATTGGCAGAAAAATAGACACTCAGACCAATGGAACAGAATAGAAAACCCAGAAATAAAACCACATATATATAGTCAAATAATTTTTGATAAAGGGGCTAACAACACACAATGGAGAAAAGAAAGCCTCTTCAATAAATGGTGCTGGGAAAACTGGAAAGCCACATGCAAAAGAATGAAACTGGACTATAGTTTGTCCCCCTGTACTAAAATTAACTCAAAATGGATCAAAGATCTAAACATAAGACCTGAAACAATTAAGTACATAGAAGAAGACATAGGTACTAAACTCATGGACCTGGGTTTTAAAGAGCATTTTATGAATTTGACTCCAAAGGCAAGAGAAGTGAAGGCAAAAATTAATGAATGGGACTACATCAGACTAAGAAGTTTTTGCTCAGCAAGAGAAACTGATAACAAAATAAACAGACAGCCAACTAAATGGGAAATGATATTTTCAAACAACAGCTCAGATAAGGGCCTAATATCCAAAATATACAAAGAACTCATAAAACTCAACAACAAACAAACAAACAATCCAATAAAAAAAATGGGAAGAGGACATGAACAGACACTTCTCCCAGGAAGAAATACAAATGGCCAACAGATATATGAAAAGATGCTCATCTTCTGCCCTGGCCGGTTGGCTCAGCGGTAGAGCGTCGGCCTAGTGTGCGGAGGACCTGGGTTCGATTCCCGGCCAGGGCACACAGGAGAAGCGCCCATTTGCTTCTCCACCCCTGTGCCGCGCTTTCCTCTCTGTCTCTCTCTTCCCCTCCCGCAGCCAAGGCTCCATTGGAGCAAAGATGGCCCAGGCGCTGGGGATGGCTCTGTGGCCTCTGCCTCAGGTGCTAGAGTGGCTCTGGTCGCAACATGGCGACGCCCAGGATGGGCAGAGCATCGCCCCCTGGTGGGCAGAGCGTCGCCCCTGGTGGGCGTGCCGGGTGAATCCCGGTCGGGCGCATGCAGGAGTCTGTCTGACTGTCTCTCCCTGTTTCCAGCTTCAGAAAAATGGAAAAAAAAAAAAAAAGATGCTCATCTTCTTTAGTTATTAGAGAAATGCAAATCAAAACTGCAATGAGATACTACCTCACACCTGTTAGATTAGCTATTATTAACAAGACAGGTAATAGCAAATGTTGGAGAGGCTGTGGGGAAAAAGGAACCCTCATACACTGTTGGTGGGAATGTAAAGTAGTACAACCATTATGGAAGAAAGTATGGTGGTTCCTCAAAAAACTGAAAATAGAACTACCTTATGACCCAGCAATCCCTCTACTGGGTATATACCCCAGAAACTCAGAAACATTGATGCGTAAAGACACATGCAGCCCCATGTTCATTGCAGCATTGTTCACAGTGGCCAGGACATGGAAACAACCAAAATGCCCATCAATAGGTGACTGGATAAAGTAGATGGAATACTACTCAGCCATAAGAAATGATGACATCAGATCATTTACAGCAAAATGGTGGGATCTTGATAACATTATACAAAGTGAAATAAGTAAATCAGAAAAAACCAGGAACTGTATTATCCCATACATAGGTGGGACATAAAAGTGAGACTAAGAGACATTGATAAGAGTGTGGTGGTTACGTGGGGAGGGGGAGAGGGAAAGGGGGAGGGGGAGGGGCACAAAGAAAACTAGATAGAAGGTGACAGAGGACAATCTGACTTTGGGTGATGGGTATGCAACATAATTGAACGACAAGATAACCTGGACTTGTTATCTTTGAATATATGTATCCTGATTTATTGATGTCACCCCATTAAAAAAATAAAATTATTAAAAAAAAAAAGAGAGATGTGCTATAGCTCTTAACTGTCCAAGTTCTTTCTGACTGTATGAGAAAGCTTTGAGGGAGTGAGAGGCTGTCAAGGGAATCAGGAATATCTGCACTAGAGGACAACTGCTCCCCACCTCCCTCCATGCTCTTCATGAGGGGTTCAGGGTCTCATCACATTAGTGACAATGATGACTATATTCAATAGGAAGGTGGTAGGGAGAGTAACAGAAGGCAGTTATCGAGGGCAGGAATATTACAGAAGGAAACGGAGAGGAGAGATTCCTGCTGAGTCCTCACCTCAAGAAGACTGCAAAAGAGCAGTGTAACTCCACCAGAACTAAGAGTGGGGACATGAGAGCAGGTAAAGCCATTAAACAAATGCTATACAGAGAGGAGAGATTCTGGTTGATACCATCTAATAGCCCGTTCAGCTTTTCAGAGTATTTCCTTATTCATTATTTCAGGTTATTTCCACAATAACCTATAAAGATCTATAAAGGAAATAGTATTTACAGTTAATAGATGAGGAAACCAGGGCTCAGGGAAGGGAACAACTTACCTAAGGCTACTACTCTGTTGGCTGGTGACAACACAGAACTTCAATCTCCCAAAACAGACCCCAAGGCTGGGAGGCAGTGCCTCCCAGATTCAGACAAATGGATACGTTTATTGAAAGGTTCAAATTCATGGACACAGAAGAAATTAATCTAGTAATAAGATGAAAAGTCCCTTGTCTCCATTTATTTGGGGAGAAAAAAGAGCAGAAATAACACCAGCATATACCCTGGTCATCTATTGTAATAACAGAATCCCAAATACAAACTATTTTTTTTTTTTTTTTCCATTTTTCTGAAGCTGGAAACAGGGAGAGACAGTCAGACAGACTCCCGCATGCGCCCGACCGGGATCCACCCGGCACGCCCACCAGGGGCGACGCTCTGCCCACCAGGGGGCGATGCTCTGCCCATCCTGGGCATCGCCATGTTGCGACCAGAGCCACTCTAGCGCCTGAGGCAGAGGCCACAGAGCCATCCCCAGCGCCCGGGCCATCTTTGCTCCAATGGAGCCTTGGCTGCGGGAGGGGAGGAGAGAGACAGAGAGGAAAGCGCGGAGGAGGGGTGGAGAAGCAAATGGGCGCTTCTCCTGTGTGCCCTGGCCGGGAATCGAACCCGGGTCCTCCGCACGCTAGGCCAATGCTCTACCGCTGAGCCAACCGGCCAGGGCCTAATACAAACTATTTTTAAAGAGTCCAAGATACCATCTGTGAAGTTAGGGAAAATGTCATCTCAAATAACTATGGGTCAGGAGTTGAACAACCAGCCAATAATGAATGGAAGGCTCATCATGGGGCCAAGAAAAACATTAAGAGGACAAGAAGACTGAAGGAGAATGTGAAGAAAGCATAAGACTCAGGTTTTCACCAAAGATGAGGCACATCAAGGATGAAGGAGAGGGTCTGCCATAGAGCGAATGACTAATAAATGCTAGCTGCTAGTAGTAGTAGCAGTCACAGAACAGTACTAGAAATAGAAAACTAGCTTTTTCCTCAAAGCCAGGCTCTGAGTTGTAGTCAAAAAAAACCTAAACTCAGTTCATTGTAATCTAAATTGTTAATTAATGGTGAGGGCAACTCTGTCCTCAACCTCTTATCCGCACCATCTTCAACAGTAACCATGCTCTATTCTGTTAACAGGTAGCCTAACACACTCCAGAGGTAGCTAGAGTAGAGGAATATGGGGTGGGTCGCTAGGAGAGCCTGTGTTCTTTGGCCTAAACTCATGTGTAAAAAGCACACAGACCATCTCCAGCACTGAAGAACTTCCCTCTACCACCCACCCCACCCCGTCCCACCCTACCCTACCCCAGCCTACGTGACCCTAGTCTTGTGAATTCAGCAGAAATCCACAGGTAACCACCAAGACAAAGTCACCAGCCCACCTGTCATCTCCCACAGGCTGTCCTGCCATCCTTCAATCCTTATACATATCCAGCCCACAGACCCTACACCTGGCTAACTGGCTTAAAAAGAGGCAGCATTAAGAAACTAAGGAGAGGACAAAGCTCGATGGCTCCATTTTCTACCCTCCGCTCCCACACACTTAGGCCTCTCTACTCCCTGCTGGTCTTTCCTTCCCTCTTTCCTAGGATTGCTATAATGATTTGTTCTGAACAGCGACAGGTTTATAGGTTAGCCGACACCTCCGCTCTGTGGAATTTTAATTAACTTCTCCCATCGTCAATATGCTAAGGAACGGGGTCTCCATTCTCTGGGGTCAGCAATGTGTTTCAGGTCCTGCTATATCAGCCGTCAAATTGAAGAATTAATGACGTGGCTAATCAGCTCTAATTCTTTAGAAAGAAAAAAATTGAAAGGGAGTTGTGGAAGGGGGCTGGAGCAGGGGTGCAAGCTCCACGAGGTGAAGAGGAGAGACAGGGTCTGAGCAAAGGGGGGAATTGACTCTCTCATAGAACAAAAGACTGACTCAAACCCAGTGTTGGAAGGTGGAAGCCCCATGGCTTTCCTACCGATCCTATGAATGGGTAGTGAGGGGTAAAGGAAGTGGGGAAGACCCTAGGTAAATACTGCAACAGAGTAGGTGCAGAAGAGGGTACCAATGGACCCTGCTGAGAAAGAGAGAGGTCCTGCCTTAGTCCAAGAGAGCCTAGAAAATAGAAGTCAGGATGCAGAGGTCACTTATTCATAGATAAAGTTAAAGAAATATCAGTTGGGCTAAAGGGTAGGGTAAAGCTATCTATCATCAAAAATTTGGCTCTAGCCTGACCAGGCGGTGGCGCAGTGGATAGAGCATCAGACTGGGATGCGGAGGACCCAGGTTTGAGACCCCAAGGATGACAGCTTGAGCACGGGCTCATCTGGTTTGAGCAGGGCTCACCAGCTTGGACCCAAGGTCGCTGGCTTGAGCAAGGGGTCACTCACTCTGTTGTAGCCCCCAGTCAAGGCACATATGAGAAAGCAATCAATGAACAGCTAAGGAACTGCAACGAAGAATTGATGTTTCTCATCTCTCTCCCTTCCTGTCTGTCTGTCCCTATCTGTCCCTCTCTCTGACTCTGTCTCTGCCACACAAAAAACAAAAAAACAACAAACAAACAAAAATTGGCTCTTCTGCTACAATGGTCAAAGAATCTACTTCACATACACATCTTTGGATGAGAGTCCAATGGCACACAGGCCCCACGCCTCTCCTAATGACTCAACTCTGTAAGGGATACTCTAGAACAGAGGTCTCAAACTCACGGCCCACGGACCGCATGCGGCCCGCCGAACAATTTTGTGCGGCCCGCAGACTAATCCACGAAGTTCAAAATATTTTGGATAAAATTAAGTAAGCCTAGGGGCCTACTTGTATTTTTCATTTCTCTAGCATCCTAGCTAGATATTAGCTTAGTTAACAGCAGTTGTGATGCGAACTACAGTTTCTGGTTGTTTTGTGACACTGAGTAAACTGCATGTACGATTGTGCTTGTTGTACTGATTTTTTTTTGTTTTCAACTGCAGTGAGAAAAGTGTTGCGTAACAGTTGCCTTTTGTAGACCTAGTGCGGCCCGCCGAACGGCTGTGATCTTGCTCCGCGGCCCACATGCTGAGTTGAGTTTGAGACCCCTGCTCTAGAAGACCTTTTCCAAGGGGAACAAACCACTGATGTGATTTGTGAGAGCAGGATGGCTGTTGTTGTCACTTCCCAGGGGTGCTGAGAGGCCTCTACTTTAGTAACAACCTAAAAGTGCATCTGTTCTAGAAGGGACACTCTTGTAACAGCTGGATCCAGTTATATTCCAACTTGGTATCTTTTCCTTCACATTTCTGGGTTAGATGCTTAAGAAATTGGCTCTTAAAAGGTTATCTCAACCCCATGCATTTATAAAGTAAGTGTCAGACCTCAAGTCTCTGGAGGATTTCCAAAATCTCCAGGAGAGTAGCTCAAAGCAACCTAGAATATACAGGCAGAAGATATTCTAGCCCACTTGACCTTGTAAAATAAAAACATTGTTATACGGGACAAAACCATATCCAAAAATGTCTCCCTTACCTGAGTAATGGGCTGACAGCAATGGACCAGACTCGGTCTTCAGTCTGGATGGTGTGCAAGCACTGCCCAAGCCGGCCTGAGGCTAAAGACCATACCTGGAAACAGGAGAGGAAATGCTCTCATTGGCATTGCCTGGGATGGGGATGAGGATGGGGGTGAAGGAAGATGCATCAGGTGGCATGACTGTCCCTAGGCAGGGAATGTGGAGGGTCAGGAATAGTGAATCCTTTCTGTCCTGTATACACAGAGTGCAGGGTATCAGTCCTCTCCAGCTTCTGGATAGCCTTCCCTCTTTCACTTCCACCCAATAGCCCTTACTTCCCAGCCAATTTTACACCAGGGAGTCAGAAGTTCCCCATTCCTCAGCTGAGACCTCACAGAGACTAGTGAGTAGATGGGGCTCGCCTCTCTTAGCAACCTCCTCATGTTTGTGGATTTTCCTGTCTCCTATCTCTCACCAAGATTTCTTTGGGGGGGTAGAGGGAGGGAGGAAGATCAAGGCACAGTATGGGAGGGCAGAGATAGAATTAGAGTAGAACTATAGAGAGTAGTAAAAAGAAAGATGCAAGGGAAGGAAAGAATGGAAGGAGAAGAGAGACTTCAAAGTAGGAAGGTAGTGTGTTGTTATTTGTTTGTTGATAATGCCCAGGATTCAATGCTATTCGTGTCAGCACGGAATTTAGCACCTAGTGTCACCAAAAGTAGCAGAAAAGCTTAACTCTTTTAAGCTTCCATATCTCCTACAGGTTAAAAATATTGCTTGGAGCACATTATCTAGTCTCTATCAGTCAGGAATGTACATTAGCAGCCACTCCAGGCTTAACTCTAATCAACACTCACAGAGCCCTCTCAGCAGTCAGTGCATTTAGAAATCTCCCATTAAGCACAAGGCCCCCTACCTCATCCTACCCCAGATGACACACACAGGAAAAAAGCCTCTAACTAAACAGAAAGGAAATCTCAAATATACAGTGCTATCCCCAGACATCAGCCAAGGGGGTATCCTGATGCAGCCAGATGGATCAATGACCTCTCAAGGCCCCTGATGTGCTATAAGGGGAGCACACAGCCAGTTAGGACCTTAGATTTAAGAACTTTCAGGAAACATTCCTTGAGTTTAAGGGGTAGGTAATGGAGTGGGGGCAGTCCTGCCTCCTTAGGGTCACATGGTATCTCTTCCCTATAAAAGGAGAAAGTGTTTTAGATTTTGTGTGCATGATGAGGGGAGAGGGTATGAGTTACTTTTCATAATATAGGGAAAAGAAAATAAATTTAACAAAAAAATCCTGAATAAGGAAGGGCAGAAAGCAAAGGTAAATACCACAAATTTCTCAAAATACCAATGATCCTAGGCTTACTTTTTTGAATCTGTAATCCGGCCACTTTGATAGTAACTAGATTCACTTCTAATGTCTTCTTTAAGATGACCCCAGATTGGAAGAGATTTGCCTTTTCCCTACTGCAAACCCCCTAGAAAACATCTTACATGAGTAGTGGGAAGACACTAAGGACTCTGATTGCAAAATCTATGGGAATAGCCTAGGCCTGAATTCACTAGTACACTCCAGGGAAAGGGCTGGTGGAGTCCTAGATTGTGCAAACCACAGAACACGGTTCCTGGTCTCCAGGAGTGGTTCAGGAGGCATGCTGCCAATTCTGAGCATCGTCTCAGGAACATGGCTCTCCTGACCTGCCCCAGCAGCACATCATCCACCAGAACCAGGAGTATGCTGATCACGTCTTCATCCTCAGTAGTCAAACCCCCCAAAAATGCACCCTGGAGAAGATATAACCCAGTGGGAATGGACATTTATACAGTCCTTTTAAAAATCAGTTGGCTGGCCCTGACGAGATAGCCTGGTTGGTTGGAACATTGTCCCAAAGCACAGGGTTGCCAGTTTGATTGCTAGTCAAGGCACATTCAAGAACAGATTGATGTTCCTGTCTCTCTCTCTCTTCCTCTCTCCAAAAATCAGTAAAATAAATATATACTTTAAACAAATTAAAAAAAAAAAGAAATTGGCTATATGTATTAAGACCCTTAAAACAACCAAAGCTTTTGACTTAAGAATTCTATTAAGAATTCTATAAGTTCTGAGAACTTATCCTAAGAAAATAATCCTAAAGTGAAGAAAAACCTAAATGATAAAAATATTCCCTGTGGCCTGCAGTAGCAGATAGGGCAGGCATGGGCTTTGGAATCAGATAAATCTGGGTTGAACCCTAGTTGCTACTTATTATGTCTCATCCTACAGATGCTTCATAGTTTCTTACCCTCAGTTTCCTCATGTGTAAAATGGGAAATAATACCTATCTTTCAGGGTTGCAGTGTGGAAAAATGAAGATCTGTATAAGTTATCCAGCATAGTAGCACAGTATTTAGTAGATATTAGACATCAATAATGGTGGTTCTCAATACTATAGGAAAAGAACTATATATACAAACATCCACCAATAGGAAAACAGTGACTAAATTATGGTAAGTCCACTGTGAAGCCATTAAAGACAATACTAACAAATAATTTGTAATAATAATGGAAAACTTTATAAACTAAAATTGAGACAGCAGTATACATTGGGTACCTAAAATATAACATAAACATAATTATGTGGCATAAAATTATCCTAAAAGATAAAATGAGAAAATATAAGTAAAGTGTTTAGTTAGTTAGCATAGTGCCTGGTTACATTCTATACCATTACAATCAAACAAGCAAATTTATGCATTGAAAAATAACTAAAAGAAGATAAAAAACAAGTTCAAATGTTCTCTCTTCATTAAGTCTCCCCTCCCAAGCCAGATGTGATCCCTCTACCCTCTGAACTTTCTGGTCCTTTCCCTAGAGCCTTACATTTCAGTCTTTGGCCATTTCCAATCACCTTCATAGTACATGCATGTCTCAGCAGCCCTTAAGGAGGCTGTATCTTCCTCCCCTTTGAAGAGCCCTGGTGCATTGTATAGGCACATAAGAATGAATGAAAGAACAGAGAAAAAGGAAGAAGTGAAGGGATGGCCAGTACCAGCCCAGGCCCACCAAGAACATAAGTCACCATCCTGCTATATCTCAGGCTGGGGTTGGCTCCACTAAAGCCCAGAGAGGTAATCCAAGCTAAGTCAAAGTAAGTTTGAAACTAGGGTTGGGCGAGTGAAGGAAGAGGGCTTTCTGGGCAATCCCTTGCTCAGCAGTCTGACAAAGAAAATGTTCTAGTTTCTTTCACCCCAATAAAACAAACCTCTTCCCTGGCCGGTTGCCTCAGTGGTGGAGCGTCGGCCTGGCGTGCAGGAGTCCCGGGTTCGATTTCTGGCCAGGGCACACAGGAGAGGCGCCCATCTGCTTCTTCACTCCTCCCCCTCTCCTTCCTCTCTGTCTCTCTCTTCCCCTCCCGCAGCCAGGGCTCCATTGGAGAGAAGTTGGTCTGGGCGCTGAGGATGGCTCTATGGCCTCTGCCTCAGGCACTAGAATGGCTCTGGTTGCAACAGAGCGACGCCCCAGATGGGCAGAGCATCGCCCCCTTGGTGGGCATGCCGGGTGGATCCCGGTGGGGCGTATATGGGAGTCCCGTTTCCAGCTTCAGAAAAATACAAAAAAAACCCAAACCCAAAACAAAATAAAACAAACCTCTTTCCTAAGACACAGTACATATTTGAGGAATTCCCTCAAAACAGGCTATAGATGTTTATAGGAAACATGATAGTTCTCACATAGGTTCAGGTGAATTAGGAGCCTGAAGAAGCAGCTGTATAATTGCAAAAGCCACCAAAAGAAAATGAAAAGTCAGTTATAAAAGTGGGTAATGTAGAAATGGGCCAAGAAGACGAAGGTAGCAAAATGCAAAGCCAATAACAGAAAGGAAGAAAAAGAAGCAACATATCCAGAAAGCCAGAAAAGATGAGCTAGCCTGGTGATCATTGAGGGGCCCCAAAGAGCTAACCACTTTTCTGATGTTGAAGAACCAGGAGGAAAACTCAGAAACATTGATACGTAAAGACACATGCAGCCCCATGTTTATTGCAGCATTGTTCACAGTGGCCAGGACATGGAAACAACCAAAAAGCCCATCAATGGATGACTGGATAAAGAAGATGTGGCACATATACACTATGGAATACTACTCAGCCATAAGAAATGATGACATCGGAACATTTACAGCAAAATGGTGGGATCTTGATAACATGATACGAAGCGAAATAAGTAAATCAGAAAAAAACAGGAACTGTATTATTCCATACATAGGTGGGACATAATACTGAAACTAAGAGACATTGACAAGAGTGTGGTGGTTACGGGGGGGGAGGGGGGAATGGGAGAGGGATAGGGGGTGGGGAGGGGCACAAAGAATACAAGATAGAAGGTGACAGAGGACAATCTGACTTTGGGTGGTGGGTATGCAACATAATTGAACGACAAGATAACCTGGACTTGTTATCTTTGAATATATGTATCCTGATTTATTGATGTCACCCCATTAAAAAAATAAAATTATAAAAAAAAAAAAAAAAAAAAAAAAAAAAAAGAACCAGGAGGGAGAATTCTGTCATTGACCTAAAAGAAATCCTCAAAAGGAATAGGATATTCTGCAGTGAAATTTTAGAATAGTACCTATTTCCATACTTAAAAAAAAAACCAAACAAATTAAGTCACTAAATAGGGCTGAGTTAGTACTTAAAACATGAAACTAGCCTGACCAGGCAGTGGCGCAGTGGATGGAATGTCAGACTGGGATGCCGAGGACCCAGGTTTGAGACCCCGAGGTTGCCAGCTTGAGCGCGGGCTCATCTGGTTTGAGCAAAAGCTCACTAGCTTGGACCCAAGGTCGCTGGCTCCAGCAAGGGGTTACTCGGTCTGCTGAAGGCCCGCAGTCAAGGCACATATGAGAAAGCAATCAATGAACAATTAAGGTGTCACAATGTGCAATGAAAAACTAATGATTGATGCTTCTCATCTCTCCGTTCCTGTCTGTCCCTGTCTATCCCTCTCTCTGACTCTCTCTCTCTGTCTCTGTAAATAAATAAATAAGTAAATAAATAAATAAATAAATAAAAACAACATGAAACTAACCCAATATCCCAGATAAAATTGCTATCATTCTTTGACTATAAGCAGTCCATACCCTTTCATTGCTACCTGTGGTTATTAAGCTAAGTTTAATACTACTCAGGGTATCAGAGCAAAGAACAGGATAGAAGAAAGGATGTCACTAAAAAAGAAGAGCCAGGGAAGGTTTTAGCTATGACAAGATGCTATAATGAGATGGGATGATGTAAGTCACACATGCCACAAAAGATTTCTATGCAAACCGACTGCTGAGCAGTATAGCAACTTAAGGCCAACCTCTTTGCAAGAAATGATACAAAGACAGTGAATACTCAGAAATCTGAAGTATAGAGTGGGGAATAGGAAGCAGGTGATAGGAAATTCAGTTTCCATGTTAGTTTAAAATATTTTCTGGATTTTTCAGGTCCCCTGTGCTGGTATGTATGTCTTACAGAATACACAGTATGAGGAAGAAAACAGCAAAGAGAGAAGAAACTTCCAAAAATAGAAAAGAACATAGTTAGCTCTTCTTTCTATACTGCTCACAAAAATTAGGAGATATTTCAAAAATGAATATGAAGCAATAAAATATACCCTAATTTTTGTGAGCAGTATATATATATTAGTGACATTTTTCCATGAAGGAGTAGTCACCAGAGGGTACATGGAGTGAGAGAAGTTAGTGAGTAAAGACTAAAACTCCCCTCTCCTGAGTCCTCTCTCTCTATTTGTCTTAGAGGCCGGTTTGCTGACAAGAGCAAGCATTTTGCTCCTGTTAGCACTACAAAGTCTCCAGATGCTGGGGAACAGATAGGCAAGATACTATCAGGCCCCCTGCACCATCAGCTGAATTGTCAGCAAAGTTCCCACAGCAGCCAAAGGACGAGGCATGTGTGACCCTGGCCTAGGGCTGCTGGACACAGGAATGAAGAAAGTTCTCTATCTCATGAGTGGGAGCCTATCTGACCCAAACGTGGATGAACTGACTCCATACAGCAGGGGTTACACTACTTATCAGTCTCATTCTGTTCGGTCTTGGCAGATGTCTGACTGTAGATCAGGCAATCTGGCAATGACACAACAAATAACACCATTCTCTTGTCATCTTTCTACTGCTTACTGACCACATCACTCTCCAGAGAAGCAATAAAAACACATTTTAATTATCAGCCTGATTGCTTATAAACAAGGTGGTGAAAAATTAACCTCCCTAAACAGAGAGCAAGTAAAAAGAGGGAGATTTTAAAATAAAATATTCGGGTCAGAACTAACCCACAAACTTGAGGAAATTCAGCTCAGGGAGGAAAAGCTGGCAAGGCCCTCTGTTTTTGAGTTCACGCCACATTTCAAGAGAGTGGCAAGCTTCCCAGCCACTGTCCACTTCTTTCCCAGGCCAGCTGGCAAGGACACAACCTGGCATGGCAAGCTGCATGCCAGAGGCACATAAGTGAGTCCTTTATTGTGTTGTTTCCCCTCCCCCACCAATGCTCTCAGCCAATCCTGAGACTCAGGCCCTATCCACCCTCTCCCACCCCATTCCCTATAGACAGAAGGGAGTAATAGTATGTAAGGGGGTCACCACCTCACCTTGGCCGTCCTGTCCCTGGAGCCACTCACAATGATGCCCCCTTTGCAATCCACACAATTCACCTCCTGTTCATGAGCTGAATACTTGACAGTGAAGGTGCTATGAATCTTATGAACACCAATCTTCCCATCCCTATGAGAGAAACAAGGAGCCCACCACCAACAGCCAATTATTCTCATTGTAAGAAAAGAATAAGTCTACAGAAACAGCCCAAGACTCCAATGACATTCACGTTTGCTAAGCTTTAGGCAATTCAGTCCAATAAGGTTCCGAGCTTCTAGATACTTTAACTTCTTTAGTACACTTAGGGCTGAACAGAGCTGAGAGACAAAACAAATTCCCCCCTTAAGAGTATCAAGACCAGTTTCACTTTTCATTAGAGGCTCTTCCCATTTTCCTTCCCCAGCTAACCCTATTAAGTGTCTTTGGTAAATCTCTGTGCTTCAAATAGGAAAAAAGCCCATTACTCCTTCTAGTCTCCCTTTTGGAGGGAGTTAAGACAGAAAAAGACAGAGACAGGCAGATGGTCCCTGAAGAATCCTGAGGAAGAGGGTAGAAGGAGAAACCTGTAGCACTTACCCTCCTGCACTGATAATATGTGAGTTGGCCAACACAAAGTGGCAAACGTCCTCATCATGCCCAGCAAAGACTCCCAGGGGTCGACGGTTCAAGCTGGCACCATCTGGGCGGAACTGATAGGCCAGGATGAAATTAGCCTGGGATATGTACAGAGAATCACCCTCTAGCTGCATCCAGGGCATCTGACTGCAGAGATAAACAAAACTTAAGGATCACCAAGATACAGAAATAATAAATTCAAATTTTACAAAATAAACAGCAAAAAAAAGATACAGAATGAAAACCTTACTACAGTCTTTGGAGAGACTGCTCAATCCTCAATTTAGCAGGAATAACCTGCAAGGCTAAGACTTCAAAATCACCTATGCTTAGGCTACCCTCAGAAAACTAGAGTGATTGAGCTTTGTGGTGACCTAATCATCACTGGACTACCTGAAAGAAAGTGAGAATTAAAAGACCAAATAAATAGCACTTTTAATTGAAGAATGCTTAAGATTTGAATTACTGGGGAGGCAGAGCTTAGAAAATGCAATGATTGAGGAGTGGGAAGGGGCAAAAAGAAATCGTCCACCCTGATGAAGTAATTTTTTTCATTCTGTATCCTTATATTTAAAGTGTGATACTAAGTTTCAAAGTTCCAAGACTTCCATACATGCCTCTTTTTCAATAGGTTGGTTAGGGTACAACAGAGAAGAATAGTCCCAGAGAAGCTCCATTTCTTTGCCCTGGTAGAGCAAAGGGCCCATTTATAAGTGACAGGAATAAAGCCATTTAGAAAAGAATATTAATAATGTACTGATTAGATACCTAAATCCTCACAGGGGATATTCACACTTCTGTATTAGAGGGTATAGGGCAAGAGTGGCAATGGAAAACACAGCCCCTTGGGCAGTTTATTACAGTACAGGGGGTCAAGAGAAATAGCTCTCATAGGCAGCTGATAAAAGGAATCCACACATAGTTAAAGATTCCCTCTATATTCTGGCAGGAGGAAGAAAGGTTAGATGCCACAGACCATTCCCATGGCACAGAGTGAGCTTTAGAAGAAAGAAGACTCTGCCAGGCTCTCTGGTGCGGACTAAGCCCCTTTCCCAAGGTAGACATCCCACACCCAGTCCTACTCCACAAAAGGATTCTGGAGCTACCAGGTCCCAAGCAAAGCACAGGGACAACTGATTCATCTCCATTTACAGAGACACCATCTCTCACCGCCAAACCTGTCTGAGCAAACTGGGCAGTGTTTCTTCCCCAGACTCCTTAATACAAGCGTCATGGGAATGTGGAAAAGTTCTGCAAAATGACTTGACGGGCCATTAAATGCAGCTTGGACTTTGTAGTAACTGAGTTTCTGCTCATGAGGTTTTTACAAGTGTGTGCATATATTATATGGAACATGTGTAGAGTGTGTATAGATGCCTTCATTCTCATTCAATATGACATTCCTCTTCAACATCCCCTTGCACAAGTTTGTGGCACACTCAAATGGGCAGCAAGCAGAGGGGTTTGGAAATCATGTTTAGAGCCATCTGGTAAACAGCCATTGCCTAGGACAAGAAACCAAGTTCATGCCAGGTGAACAGTGGAGAATCCCGGGGCAGACTGGTAACTGTTTTGTGTGTTTATTTGCCAAATTGCTTTAAACCAGCCAACACACACACACACACACACACACAAAACCTGCCAGGGACAGAACCTTGATAGAGCAATAAACTCTACTTCTCTACTTTCTTATATTAAAAGACAAAAGTGGGAAGCAAAGGGTAAAGTCCTTCCTCATAAAAACCCACCACATTTCTCCCCAGTAATTTCTTTACCCATCACCACTACCACATAATTCACAGCAAATAATGTCAGTAAAACCAACAGAAACTGGACACAAGCAAAAAAGAAAGGGTCATCAGATGTGCTGTGTCTATCAGCATAGGTACAGGTCAACCTGGAATGAGGAATCATAATGTTCCCTATCCATTCCAACCAATCAGCTACAAGCATTTTTTGGTAGGGAGTCATAAATAACTATGAAATTTAGCATTGATGAAGCATAAAATCTGTGGGATTAGCAGTGCCAAAGCCATAATCTAAATCTCCTGGCACTTTTTCTAACCTCTGCCTCCTGTAATATATATATCCAAATATCCAAACCTTTAGATTCTATTTTGCCTTTTAATAAAGTAGGGAAGAGAATGACAGGAAGCCAATAGTGAAGGTGTAACTTCCTACAGTAGAAGATTTAAAGAAAAATAATTGTAAAACAAGATAAATTGAAATATCAGTTTCATTATTTCTTTTAATGAGATGCATTAACAGTGGCTACCTCTGAGTAGTAGGATTATGAATTATTTTGTTTTCTTCTTTAAACTTTTCTATTTTTTCAAATTTCTACAATAAATATTTTTATAATCATAAAAATATGGAATTCATTAAAATAAAGTAAGTTTCTGAAATCCTTTCGATAAATGAGGGGGAAAAAAAGTCCCTTTGATGGCCTCTTTGTGGTATTTAAAGGATCACTAGGGCCATACCACCTAAGACAAGCTATTCACTTTCTAACTAGGACCAGATTTCTTACTTCCCAGCATGCTTTTCTGAACCAGGCAGCTTTAAAAATAAAGAGGCTACTTACCTGCACCTCCACTTCAACAGAATCCCTTCTCGGCAGCGCCCCAGCTTCCAATTTTGAGACACCTTCACTCGCTCCTTCACTGGTACACTGGCCATCCTGCGTCCAGACAGAACAGATAATCCAGTCACTACAACTTATTGACAACCAGAGAACATTCCATGGGCTTACAAATCAGGATTCAGGAATATCTGATATCAGAATATACACTGCTCACAAAAATTAGGGGACAGGGAACGTATAGTGCATTTTCACCAATGAAATAAAAGTTGGTTTTGCATCTCATTTGCATAGTTGAACAACTTTCACTGACTTGTCGATTGCTTTTTTTTTTTTTTTTGTATTTTTCTGAAGCTGGAAACGGGGAGAGACAGTCAGACAGACTCCCGCATGTGCCCGACCGGGATCCACCCGGCACGCCCAACAGGGGCGATGCTCTGCCCACCAGGGGGCGATGCTCTGCCCCTCTGGGGCATCGCTCTGCCGCGACCAGAGCCACTCTAGCGCCTGGGGCAGAGGCCAAGGAGCCATCCCCAGTGCCCGGGCCATCTTTGCTCCAATGGAGCCTTGGCTGCGGGAGAGGAAGAGAGAGACAGAGAGGAAGGAGGGGGGGTGGAGAAGCAAATGGGCGCTTCTCCTATGTGCCCTGGCCGGGAATCGAACCCGGGTCCCCCGCACGCCAGGCCGACGCTCTACCGCTGAGCCAACCAGCCAGGGCCTCGATTGCTTTTCTGATGTTCTTGTTTAATAAAAAAAATCAAATGCTTCTTTTATCATTTCATATTCATTTTGAAATATCCCCTAATTTTTGTGAGCAGTATATCTGGATGTAAGTGAAGGGGCTAGGAGGCAAGAAAGAAATAGCTCTTCTCTCTCCCTTGGATAACTAAGAAATCCTTTAAAGTGTCTACAGTGACACCAAAGCAATTTAATAAAGGATGACAAACAGTACTGGAACCACAGTCTATCCATAAGGAAAAATATGAACTTTGACTCCTATCTCACACCACACAGAAAAATTAATTCAAAATAGATCACAGACCTAAACATAAAATCTGTTGATAAAACTGGGTATCAACAAAGCAATAAACTGATTTAGATTATCATCTCATATTACAATATAATTAACTCCCCAAAAATGAAAGAATGAATTTAAAATAGTTTTCTAACCAAAGAGTTTAAAGTATTTAAATTTTAAATTGCAGAGAAGAAAAAAGATTACAATGAAAGCAACAGAGTGGGGAAAATTAACAATTAATACTATAAGTACAGCCTGACCAGGCAGTGGCGCAGTGGATAGAGCGTCAGACTGGGATGCAGAGGACCCAGGTTCGAGACCCTGAGGTTGCCAGCTTAAGCACGGGCTCATCTGGCTTGAGCAAAAAGCTCACCAGCTTGGACCCAAGGTCACTGGCTGGAGCAAGGAGTTACTCAGTCTGCTGAAAGCCCGCGATCATGGCACATATGAGAAAGCAATCAATGAACAACTAAGGTGTCCCAACGAAAAACTGATGATTGATGCTTCTCATCTCTCTCTGTTCCTGTCTGTCTGTCCCTATCTATCCCTCTATCTGACTCTCTCTCTCTGTCCCTGAAAAAAAAAAAAAGACTTTCAATAAAGGTGCCAAATTAAAAAAAAAATACTGTAAGTACAAGTTTTACACTTAAAAGTTTTATAGGGGGCTGATAAAAATCTATCAGGATAACACCCCTTCTCCAATACATATCCAACCACAAATAAGAACAGTCACACACTGTTTACATGATAAAACACTGGGGAAATATCCCACAACAATTCCAGTTTACAGACATGCACATCAAAATTATTGAGTCCTGGCTAGTTAGCTTAATTGGTTGGAATCCCCATATGTCAAGGTTGCAGGTTCAATCTCTGGTTAGGACTCAACCAATGGGTACATAAATGAGTGAAACAACAAACCAGTGTTTCTATCTTTCCCCTCCCACTTCCTCTCTAAAATCAATAAGTTAAAAAATTTTGAAACCAATTATTAAAGTACTACCTCACTTCTATTAAGTGGAAAAACTACACTAGCTTTGGTTTGATAGAAGGGTTTGGGTTGGGTGATACATTGCTAGCAGCATGCTGGTACAGCCTTTCAGAAAGGAATTCTGTTGGTAAAAGTTGTTAAATGGCAGCTTCTGACTCAGCATTCCCACTTTGTGCACTACATCACAAAGAAAATATTCAAAAGAAAAATATTTTTTTACAAAGGTATTTCTAGTTGTAGCTACATATTAGAGCTAAAATCTGGAAATAGCCCAAAAGTCTCTCTGCAGGAGAGAATGCTATACTAATGCAAAGGAATATATTGCCATTAGAAATGATAAATGTAAGAACTGCAAAATACTTTGGAAATGACTATAGCAAGGAATCGTCATTTTAAAACTAAGTCAAATTTATAAAGTAGAGGTAAGAGGACAACACTACACAAAATTATATCTCCATAAATAACAGGCCAGAAGAGGTAAATAGACAATACTTTAGGAAGTGAGCAATTTTTAAAATATACCAGCCCTGGCCAGTGGCTCAGTGGATAGAGCATTGGCTTGGCATATGGACGTCATGGGTTTGATTCCTGGTCAGGGCACACAGGAGAAATGACCACCGGCTTCCCCCCTTTCCCTTTCTCCCTTCTCTTCCCCCTCCCCCCAGGTAGTGGCTCATTGGTTCAAGCATTAGCCCCAGGGGGTTAAGGAGCCATCAGCCTCAGGTGCTAAAAATAGCTCCGTACACAAGCACCAGCCCTTGATGGGATTACTGGGGTAGATCTAGTTGGGGCACATGTGGAAATCTGCATATCTCCCCTCCTATCACCTAAAATATATACATATATCACATTGGGGGGATTGGGAGAAGTGAAGGAAGGGATAGGAGGGATAAATGGTGAAGGACAGAGACTTGACTTGAGGCGATGAACACACAGTACAATGTACAGATGATGTGTTGTAGAACTGTGCACCTGAAACCTGTATAATTTTGTTAACCAGTGTCACCCAAAAAAATTCAACAGAAAGGAAATAAAAAAATAAAAATATATAGCACATAATTATCAAGAATTAGGTCTTTCAATTTACCTTTAAATTGTAGATTAAATGAATTTATGGGAAAAGCACAGAATGCAGATCTAGGAAACTGGGATCCAAACCTAGTTAGCTAACTTCTCTAATTGTCAATGTCTTCATTTTGAAATGAGGATAGTATTTCCTTCAACTGTGGTATTTTAGAAATGACAACTAAAACAAAGTACAAGTTATAAATTACTACAAAAGGTTATTTTTATATAAATATAAAGTGATTAATATCTATTAATGGTGTCATCTCTAAATTTAATTCAATAGTCATTTGTTTTTCTTCTAATCCAATTATAACTATTAGAAATTGTTCTTCTAATGTCAAACTTGGTCCTCTTTCAAGCTGACTGATTAGGATTTGGATGTACACACGTTAAAGCTAAAATATATTATTGAATTTGTCCATTGGGTAAAATATGGTCCTTGGTTTCACATTACTAGTAAGCAACCTATACTACTAGATAGATAGAGAACTAAGGACAGTAAAAGATAGTCAACAGGATGGACTAAAAGAACTGAACTTTCAATGAGAAAGATTAGACTCCCTGTCAAATCTTATTTGCATATCCCTCCCAGATATAAAAGAAGAGATCCTTTGTAGCTAACCTCTTCTCTACAGTTAGGTCTAAATTCATAGGTGGAGGTGAAACCAAAATTGAATGCTCTGGATCATAACAGGAAAGAAACAAGGGGTAAGAATCAACGTATTTCCTGAATTGGAATAAGAACAACACTTCTCTCATCTCCCTAGTCACTTAACTGCAATTTGGTGACACTTCACTAAGGGTCAAAGCACTGCCCTGAGGGCCTGATCACAACAGCAAGAAACTTTCAAAGTTGAACTCTAGAAGCTGCTACCTAACAGCAGGTGCAGACTTCCTCACCCACAATGAACAACATAATCAAAATACTGGTTCTGGTCCTTCAAACCAAATTTCAATTTTTTAAATCATTCCACTGGGCTCTCTCACTTGAAAAATAGTACCACTTCTGCTAAAAGCAACTTAACAACTCAGCTTTTGCATCCCTTTTGTTTGTTCAATTATCTCTGGTGGTTCCTAGCTGGTGGGCAAACAGTATCCATATTCTTATTGGTTTCATTTCAATATCTGAAAAATCAGAAGGAATAAAAAAAATCTTTCCTTCCCTGTGGGGATCTATTACATTGAAGTCAAAGGGGCTCAGTAAAACCAGGCAGCAGAAGTGCCTGAGAAAACAGGAGCAGGTGCCCCTGGGAATTCAATAAGGGCCCTTGTTCCCATCCTTGAAATGCTCTCTGGTTGGCTATTTCTCCACAGTTACTGGTGTAAAGTGGGGGATACTCCCTCCAAAAATGATTGGTGTCCTGTAAATAAACCTCCTGCATGGCTGTTAATGCATGGAGGAATCTCTAACCTAGTCTGTGGGCCTACTGGAACTTCCATTTTCCCAGCCCTCCTTCTCTTGCCTCAGGCTCATTTTTCCACTTGGGCCCCCTCCTTCTCAGCTTTCCAGCACTTAGTCACCATTATAGTTTGACTGCATTCCTGGGCACATGACCTATTTTAAACAAAAACAACACAACATGAACCCATAGTAAGCTATCAGGCTCCTTAAAATATTGGCAACAAGTGAGTCCAAAGGGACAGAAATTAATCTAGGCAGTTATCTAGAGTCTCCTTTCATTTCACCTCTCTTCACTCACACTCCAAACAAAAAGCAAATAACCTTAGTCTGAAGAAAAATGCTGGGGGGCAAAGGAAGGGGAAGTATAGACATATCATAGAGGTGTTAAACCTGTGTGGCCCCTAAGATCAGAAAACCCCTGTATCACAAATCAATTTCCCTCCCTGCTCCATCTTGAAGTTTGTCCCCTTGATGCCACCCAAGCTGCCTACCTGTGTGACTAGCATGATTACCATAAGCATATCTTTCTGCTTACTTGAAAATTCAGAAAAGGAGGGTATCTATCTACAAGTGACAAAGCCATCTCAAGGGGCATTGGGCTAAGGAGGGGGAACAGGACTATGCAAAATAATGCTTGGGGGCTTGGAATTTTAAATGAATACCGTCTCTTGATTTCTTTGATCTTCTTGCTCTCCAGAAAGCAATTTCCCCCATATTGCCTGTACCCACCAGTTCTACTACAACTAAGAATTTGGCTTTAAATTTTAACATTTAAACAGCCTAAGACAAGAAACTTCTAACTCTTCGTTTATACCTGGCATCAGACTAAAGCCTCCCATGGCCCTCAACAACAGAGGTTCATAATTAAGGTTCAAAAAAAAATCAATGAGCCTGGCCAGGCGGTGGCGCAGTGGATAGAGCGTCAGACTAGGATGCGGAGAACCCAGGTTCGTGACCCCGAGGTCGCCAGCTTGAGCACGGGCTCATCTGGTTTGAGCAAAGCTCACCAGCTTGGACCCAAGGTCGCTGGCTTAAGTAAGGGGTTACTCGGTCTGCTGTAGTCCCACGGTCAAGGCACATACGAGAAAGCGATCAATGTACTAAGGTGTCGCAACGAAAAACTAACGATTAATACTTCTCATATCTCTCCGTTCCTGTCTGTCTGTCCCTATCTGTCCCCCTTTTTTTTTAACAGAGACTCTCTCACAGTCTCTGTTAAAAAAAATCATTATAGTGTGTTAATTTGCTTACCCTTTTGGCCAGGGAACAGGGAATAACCCCAACATGCAGGGTGAAGTGAGCTTGTAGGAAACAAGCATAAGGACAGAACTATGCACTAGGAGAGACTCGAGCAGACCCACATCTCCCTTGAAAGGCCTCTAAATGACAGCTCAGCTTACTCATTCAACCTGACCTCCCATGGCTCCACACTATGTAACTGAACTCCAGCCAAGTCCATCTCTTCTACATTTATAACTATACCCATACTTTCTCCTATATTGCCAGCACCAGCCTACGTTTGTCCTTGACAAATGCCTCCTTCCCTATTCTGGGCACTAGTCAAGTGCACCCATTCTTCAAAATCCAGCTTAAGCCTCTATTTCCCTGACTCCTCCAGATATTCCTCTTCCTCTCATGTGAACCGTAGGCTGAACCTACCATAAACCTAGGCATGTTAGCTTTTCACAGCTGTACGTCTTGTTTGTCCAATACAATCATAAATTCCACAGGATCAAGTCTTAAACCTCTTCGTACTTCTAAAAGTAGGTCTCAACCAATGATATGCCAGGAACCCAGAATAAGCATACCATCAAATTTTAAACAATTTATAGAATTTATTTTCATCCAACAAAAGAGCTACACTTTTAGAATGCTTTCTGTCAGACATATCACTGAGCCACAATGTGACTCAAGACACAATTGCTGCAAATAAGAAGACTGAATGTTCAGAAGAACAGAAAAAACTTTACCTCAAAATATATTATAAGAGAACAAGGTCAGGACAGTAATAGTTCTACTCAAACAGGAACATACTAAACAGTGAATAAGTAAACAGACAAATGTTTCAACTTTCTGAAACTTGCTTTAAAAGAAAAAAAAAAGACATTCACATTTTAATCCTTTAATGTATTGTCAAAAATTCTAACATCGCACAAAAGTATATCATACACAAAAGGTAAGAACCATGGTCCTAGCATAATAGCTATTTTGATAGAAACTGCTTAAATAGTTCTCAAAAGTACAGTTCTCCCTTTAGCAAGTCATACTTTCAACAATATCTATAGATTTTCAGTAGTCTGGACACACTATCTTCAAGCTCCAAAGGCTCTTAAAAATGTGTAACACAGGACATCTTCAAGAATTCACCCAACACTTCAGAATTCTTATGCTAGAGAGGCTCCCAGGAAAGGAATCTGAGCAGATCAAATATCTTAATGTGACACCCACATGTCAAAGCTGCCCAAAGTTGTTTTAGAAGCACTGGGCATAACCCTAATTCCTTACGTGAGTTTAGGATTTATGGTCATGTTCACATTCATTTCCTCCTGCTTTTTGTCAAGTTCTATATTTGCAGGGTACTTGACCAGTATGCATGTTCTGAAAGATGTTAAGAGATATTAAGCAGTGAAAAAAAAGAATGTTATGATCAAGACATTTTTGGACAATGCTAGATGAAACAAAATTAAATGAGTGTCTCTATCACAGGACACCTGAGTGCCTTTAACTTACCAATGAACACTGTGAATCCCCAAGAGAGGAGATGTGGAGCACAGCATATCCCACGCTGATTTGATTACAGAATCAGCTTTTCAAGAACCCCACAATACAAAGCTGAGCTAGCACTTTCTGAGAATAAACAGCAAAAAAAAAAGATGCCACTACTTTTTGAGAACAGGCCATCCTCTGAGTCATGAATTGGGCACTAACAAACTCAGAAGTGAACTTTGTTCTTATACCTTCAAAATGACTTTTCCCAGGGCTCCCCATCTGAAATGTGAGAAACACACTACTGTGTTTCTCAGGGTTATTTCATAGTTATTAATCTGTGTTCCATATTAATCACCAAAGCTGATTCTCAGTGTTAGTGGCCGAGTTTTAAAATCCCTGATACTCTTTCAATTTGGATGAAGGGATAGAAAGAATATGAACCAGAAGCCACTCAGAAAGTTTTTACCATTCTAGTTCCTATGCCATTATGATAAAGTCAAACTGCAGCCAAGATAAGTAATGAATGAGAGGTTCTCCTTTAGTAACTCACTCCTAGAGAAAAGCCTGTCTTTAGCACAGGGATCAGGAACCTATGGCTTGCGCGCCAGATGTGGCTCTTTTGATGGCTGCATCTGGCTCACAGACAAATGTTTAATAAAAAAAATAATGTTAAAAATATAAAACATTCTCATGTATTGCAATCCATTCATTTCCTACTGCTCATGTTCATGGTTGCAGGTGGCTGGAGCCAATCACAGCTGTCCTCCGGGACAACACCAAATTTTTATTGGATAATGCCTAACGTACACAGGTCGTTGTGAGATCAGGAAGTAAACTTCCCTCCTTTTAATCAAGTAGTCAGCTAGCTAATTGCAGAAACCCTTTTGTTGTTTTTCTAAAATTATTATTTTTTACAGAGACAGAGAGAGAGTCAGCGAGAGGGATAGATAAGAACAGACAGACAGGAACGGAGAGAGACGAGAAGCATCAATCATCAGTCCTTCGTTGCGACACCCTAGTTGCTCATTGATTGCATTCCCATATGTGCCTTGATCATGGGGCTACATCAGACCGAGTAACCCCTTGCTTGAGACAGCAACCTTGGGTCCAAGCTGGTGAGCTTTGCTCAAACCAGATGAGCCCGCGCTCAAGCTGACGACCTCAGAGTCTCGAACCTGGGTCCTGCTCTATCACTGTGCCGCAGCCTGGTCAGGCTGCAGAAACCCTTTTGACAAAGAAGATGGCTAAAAGAAAAAAAGATGAGGAGTATCATACTTTTCAGGAATGGACAGAGAAATTCACCTTTGTGGAGAGAGCAGGTTCTGCAGTGTATCTAATATGCAATGATAAAAGTGCATCGATGAAACGGTCAAATATAAAGCAGCACTTTGACACACGCCATACTACATTTACATCAAAATATCCAGCAGGGGACAGCAGGAAGAAAGCATGTCAAGAGCTACTGTGCAGAGTGCAAGCTAGTCAGTAGCAACTTCTTGTTTGGACCCAACAAGGTGACTGGAATTTGGCTAGCTTTGCTGGTGCTTTAGCAATTGTGAGAAATAGAAAGCCATTCAGAGATGGGGAGTACGCCAAAACATTCATGCTTGATGTTGCCAATGAACTTTTTGACAACTTTTCGAATAAAGACAAGATAATCAAACAAATAAAAGACATGCTTCTGGCCCTGGCTGGTTGGCTCAGCGGTAGAGCATCGGCCTGGAGTGCGGGGGGACCCGGGTTCGATTCCCGGCCAGGGCACATAGGAGAAGCGCCCATCTGCTTCTCCACGCCCCCCTCCTTCCTCTCTGTCTTCTCTCTTCCTCTCCCGCAGCCAAGGCTCCATTGGAGCAAAGATGGTCCGGGCGCTGGGGATGGCTCTTTGGCCTCTGCCCCAGGCGCTTGAGTGGCTCTGGTCACGGCAGAGCAACGCCCCGAAGGGGCAGAGCATCGCCCCCTGGTGGGCAGAGCGTCGCCCCTGGTGGGCATGCCGGGTGGATCCCGGTCAGGTGCATGCGGGAGTCTGTCTGACTGCCTCTCCCCGTTTTCCAGCTTCAGAAAAATACAAAAAAAAAAAAAAAAGACATGCCTCTGTCGGCAAGAACTGTTCACGATCGTACCATCATGATGGCAAATCAAATTGAGGCAACACAAGCAAAGGACATAAATGCAGCACCATTCTTTTCTCTCGCTTTGGATGAGTCAACAGACATAAGCCATTTATCCCAGTTCAGCGTGATTGCAAGGTATGCTGTTGGTGACACACTACGTGAGGAAAGTCTTGCTGTTTTTCCTATGAAAGAAACAAGAGGGGAGGATTTATTCAAGTCTTTCACTGAGTTCACTAAAGAAAAAATCTACCAATGGATAAACTTATTTCAGTGTGTGTACTGATGGTGCTCCATGCATGGTGGAGAAAAACAGAGGATTCGTAGCGCTTCTTCATGAACATGAAAAGAAACCCATTCTAAGTTTTCACTGCATCCTACATCAGAAGGCGCTTTGTGCTCAGATGTGTGGCGAGCAGCTTGGTGAGGTGATGTCACTGGTCATTCAGGTAGTCAACTTTATTGTTGCCCGAGCTTTAAATGATCGCCAGTTTAAAACACTGCTGGATAAAGTTGGGAATAATTATCCTGGTCTGCTTCTGCACAGCAATGTGCGTTGGTTGTCAAGAGAGAAGGTGCTCAGCCGTTTCGTGGCTTGTCTGAGCGAAATCCAGACTTTTCTTGAAATGAAAAACGTCCAGCACCCTGAGTTAGCTAACAGTGAGTGGCTCCTGAAGTTCTGCTATCTCATGGACATGACTGAACATCTGAACCAGCTCAATGTGAAAATGCAAGGCGTTGGAAATACAGTCTTATCCCTTCAACAAGCAGTGTTTGCATTTGAAAACAAATGGAACTCTTCATTGCTGACATTGAAACAGGTCGTTTACTACACTTTGAAAAACTGGGAGAGTTTAAAGATGCATGCACAGCAAGTGACCCTGCTCAACATCTTGATCTCCAACAGCTAGCGGGCTTCACATCTAATCTCCTACAGTCATTCAAAGCGCGCTTTGGAGAATTTCATGAGCGTACTCATCTTTTTAAGTTCATCACCCATCCACACGAGTGTGCAGGGGACGGCGCCGACCTGAGTTACATCCCCGGTGTCTCCATCAGAAATTTTGAGCTATAAGCTGCTGACCTGAAGCCCTCAGACATGTGGGTGAATAAGTTCAAGTCACTGAATGAAGATTTGGAAAGACTTGCATGACAGCAAGCAGAGTTGGCAAGCAAACACAAGTGGGGAGAAATGAAAAAACTTTAACCTGCAGACCAGCTGATTGTCAAAACTTGGAATGCACTTCCCGTCACATACCACACACTGCAGCGTGTGAGTATTGCTGTACTGACAATGTTTGGCTCTAAGTATGCCTGTGAGCAGTCTTTCTCACATCTAAAGAACATTAAGACCAACCTACGATCACGTTTAACGGAGGGAAGTCTCAACACCTACATGAAGCTTAATCTCACCACGTAACAACCAGACTACAAAGCCATCAGCAAAACCATGCAGCACCAGAAGTCGCATTAATGGTAAGAAGTACTTTATTCATCATTGGTTAGCAACAGCATAACATTATTAAAAAGAATTCAGAGACTTATTGTACTTTAAAAGTCTTGGTCTTACATAAAATGCACACATTTACTTGTATTTAGTGTTAAACATATTGTATGGCTCTCACGGAATTACATTTTAAAATATGTGGCATTCATGGCTCTCTCAGCCAAAAAGGTTCCCGACCCCTGCTTTAGCACATATACCAACCATATCTGAATCTTGACTCACTTTTTCTTTTCTTTTTTAATGTAAGCAAAGTTTTTTTTTTAACTTTTTTTTTAAGATTTTTTTTTTATTATTCATTTTAGAGAGGAGAGAGAAAGGGAGAGAGAGAGACAGAGAGGGAGAAAGAGAGGAGAGAGAGACAGAGAGAGAAGGTAGGGAGGAGCTGGAAGCATCAACTCCCATATGTGCCTTGACCAGGCAAGCCCAGGGTTTTGAACCGGCGACCTCAGCATTTCCAGGTCGACGTTTTATCCACTGCGCCATCACAGGTCAGGCTTGACTCACTTTTTCAATATGGACTTTCTAAAGGAAAATTCAAAGAAACATGGGAGCTATAGGGAAGAAAGAAAAAGATGTACTGGATGAACCCATGACAGAGCTAGTCAGCAGGGAAAATACTGTTCCTTTCAGTGAAACAGCTTTCCAGGAAAAGTATCTCAACATACTTACTATAAAACAATTTAATTTCCCTGTCCCATCACCTGCCACCCCATCCCCATCCCCCCAAAAAAGCCCACAGATTGCGGATTTCCTCTCACTCTTGGCAGAGTTACCAGAAGAAATATAATACCCCCTCTGGACTGCTCCCAACAGCTGCTGGAATAAGAAGGGGAGCTGGGGGTAACCTTCCAAAGCTGCCTCTAAAGATGACCATTCTCCCTGCCAAACCATGCAGCCAGTAAACATAGGACTTTTCTGTCTCTACTACTTGAAGTAAGGGGAGACCCCCCAAAAGCAAGAGTGTCCCTAGTCCAAAATACTTGCCTCCAGCCCATCTGTTCTTCTGAACTTGGCTCTAAGCTGAAACTCTGTATAGTAAACCATCACTGTTTCTTCCCTGACATGTATTTCTTGACACAAGCCTCTACTACTTCACAGGAATAGTATTTTTTAAAATGTTTGTTTAACCCATCTATATATTTGCAAGGTAGGGCTCTTATTCTCCTATTCAATGTAGTTTCCTTATCTCTGCCCACCTCCCCAATATCTTGTACACACACACCCCTCTTTTATTAAGTCAAGAACCTTGAAAAACAAAAGTCTAGGAACAAATTCAGAAATAACTAGACTGCATCCTAGCTCTTTCCCCCTTCTCCAACATCATCTACACTAAATATACAGTTCTCTCTAGAAAAGCCCCATAACCAAGCAGCAGAGAGACTTGCAGTTAGTCTTCAGCCACTCAGCTGAGACCACCAACAAAGAAGTTCACGAATGTCACCTGGGGGCAGAAGCATTATCTCTCTTTGCTGAGGAGAAACTGGACAGAGCCTCCAGCATCATTCCCCAAGGTGACAGCCGGGTTGAGTGAAGACCGTGAAAACCGTACAAGAGCTGGGAGAGAAAATATAATGTAAGGAATGGTTTGGAATCAGTGGCAGGAGAAGGTGGAGGGATGAACTGGCTGACCCCAAATGTCTTTTCCATCTCTAACTCCTATGATTCTTTGACCTCCAATTTTGTGCTGCGGACAAGGAATGGAAAGTCAACAGACGTGGTGATGTTTTGAAAGAGCCTGGCAGTCTGCTCTTGTCATTTGGTAGCCTTTGCATGTATTTTTTAAGGTGTCTCCAAGCCCTGTCTTCATTTCACAGTTGTCACCTTTCTCAGCAATTTGAGCTCATGTCAAATACCAAAAAGAAGAAGAAGAAAGAATGTACTAGCAATTAATTGTGGGCTAAAGAGAGGCAGGCACGGGGGCCCGTTGGGTGGCCCAGACTTCCAGGGAGGGCAATGTGGACAGTTTGGATATAATGAAGAACTTACTCAAAGTTGAGACAAGGCAGCCAAACCTCTAACAAAAGATAACTTCTTTCTCCAGTCTCATACTCAGTTTAAGGTACAATTCAAATATTTACATGATTCAGGATTCATAAACAGATTCTTAATTAGCTGAACCATCTTGCTTCTATAAATTACAACTGAAGTTCCATCTGACTCCTGGTCAAAGCTAATCAAGACTGCTGAAAGAATAAACTAAATCTTTGGATTCTCAGCCTCACCTGATGGTTGACATATCTGAGATAAGTTCTGGAGCTTAGCAAAAACTCTGTTTCTAGGAATCAAAGTGGAGGGTATGCCTATTTTCACTGAAAATTCCAAACTCAGCTTTCTCATTTTTTCAAACAGGATCTCACCTTAAATTTTCAAAATTTACTAGAACCTGGCCTCAAGAAGAATCTACCTGAACCCCTCCCTGTTCCATGGTTATGAGTCAGGACCAGAGACTAATCCAACACTAGAGTTAACCAGATTTAAGGTTAAATTGTCACACAAAAGTAATTCTTTTCCATGTCAAACACTCAAAAATAGTTGTTGTTTTTTTATCTGTATGTTGCCTCAATAACCTCACTGTCAGTTTTATTTCAGTGGCTCAAGCACAGTTTTTACCTCAGGAGTTGTTAGACACAGAAAATTGAACATACAGAGTACTTAAATACTTTCAGAGATCTCGTTCCAATAAGCCTTGCTCATCTCGCAGATTGTGAGGACTTTGGGTTTCTCCATGTTTCTGCCTTGAAAGCTAGCAAATTCATCCCCTACTATTCAAGTTTTACAAGACTGGAAAGGACATAAGTCCCTTCTATATGCTCACGGTCTTGGAGTTTATGTTTGGAGATACTGACTGCACTAGACCATTTCCTGCTTCCACAAGTGTATTGTTTTATTTATGTTAAGCATGTATACTGAACTCAACTTTTATTAACTCATAAAACATTAAAAATAAGGCCTTTCCAAAATGGCTCAGGATAAATAACATCCATATACGAAACCTTGCAATGAACCAGAGAACAAGTGACTCCCCTCCCTAAGTAAGGCAGAAAGGTGAAGGAGAAAGCCGAAGCTACTTTAAGTTGGCAATTGTTTTCTGAAAATCATTGTTTAGGCCTTAAATGTAACCAGTCAGCAATGTCCTCTGTTCAGAGTTAGGAAAGGAAACTTTATGCTTTCTGGGCCAAAAAAAAAGCTCTTAGGTACAATCATTTTAAAACAAACAAACACACTCTGCTTATCTGTGTCCATCTCACCACTCTGAACGTTAATCATCACTGAAATAGATACCCCAGTTCCCTAGCCTCAAAGTGCTCCAAACCTACAAGACTCTGAGGAATGAACGTACATGCCAGGGCAAACACCTCACAGCCTTACTGCCTATTGTTAGTTCTAAGCAAATCTATCACAGGCAAATGCAAGAGCATCCAAGAATTACTCAAAGGATATTTAAAATAAAATTCAGGTTTGAAAACATGTAGGACTTAATTTGGGAGAAAGAGGATTAAGTAAGCTTTCTTTAACAAGACTGGCCAAAGTAGTTTTAAAAAACAGATTTACATATACAGAAATACTTTTTCCTTTCTATTCTTTGCTCTTGTCGATTTTCAGTATCAGAATATTTACAAAACATAAAAGAATATTTGCAGATAGCATCTTTGCTCTTCTGCCTGTCATACAAACTACCTACATTTAGCCTACGTTATAAACTGACAGACTTAAATTCCACTGTTTTGGTTTTGAAAACTAAACTAGGTTAGTTTTCCCCCTACTCTAGGGAAAACTTAAAAAAAATCCTCAGGATACCTACCAGTGTTCACTGTTTGGGCAAGAGGCCTAAAGGGAAGCAAATTATTTGTTTGTGGTTTTAAAGTGGCCAAAATGCCTTCAAGCACAAGTATAAGACCATTAACAAATCACAAGGAACCAAAGCAGTTCATCTTACTCAACAAAGCTATGATCAGTTAGAAACAGCCAAACTGAATGGGACTTGCCCTGGGCCGGAAGGTCAGTAAACCTTAGCAGTTTGTGTTTCTGAGAATCAAGAGGCTCTCCGGCAGGGAGTGCATACCCTAAGCCCACAGGTTCTGCTGTCATGTTTCCAAAAACATTCAGGACAGGTGAGAGAAACTAAGCAGTGTGTGTGTTTTCCCTCACCTTCTGTCTTTAGGCAGCATTTCCAAGTCAAACCATCTCCACTTTTGCAAAATACCGACTGACTAGAGAATTTCCATTTTACAACAATTTATCAAGTGCCTACTGAGTGTGAAGCACTTACACATTTAAGCCTCATTTTATCAGGTATGTTATTCTCATTCTTTAGAAATAAAACTGGTACAGTGAAGTTGTATGGCTTCTTATAAAATGAAGTTTTATGTTGTACTTACAAAAACTTACCCCACTGTCCAGTTGCAATTAATTAGCCTAAAGCATGAACTAACTACAAGCCTGCCACAATCCAAGCAGCCATATTCTCACTGAACTTTGGGCCCTGGTACCCTGATGCACTAAGAGGAATGGGGTGCATGCCATCTCCCTCCAGGGATAACAACCACCTCTCTTGGTGGCTTATCACGTCTCTACAGCTGTCCAGAAACAGATCACACTGGTAAACACTGTCTCCACCTGCTCTAACACACATAACTTTTCCCCTCCACTCAGAAAACACAAACAGTAACCTTGCTCTTTATCAAGTACTGCAGTAAAACAACTTCCCTACAAGTTGGAAGATACCTCATCCTAGGACACAGGCAAGAAATCAAAACACATGACTAATAAATAATAAAGCCATATCACTTTGCAGTCTCAAAGCACTATAAATAAGTTTATACCATAAACTAATTTTTATTTTATTGCTATTATTGCTTATAGAACACACACTCATTTCCATTAACTCTTTTAGAGCATATGAAAAGAAAAATAAACATCAACTCTTTCATTTGTTCATCCAATCTCTATAAGGAGAGAAAGCCAAACTTTACTTCGGCTGGCTTGGGTTCCAGTCATTTTAACCAACTTCTCTAATAGGTCAACCGATACAGTATCTGCAAGTTTTTCTTATAAGAAATACAGGTAATAAGACAACATTCCCCCCCAGATCACAGAGAACTATTATTATTGACAACAAAATTACACTAAAATAAAAGCTAAACAAAATGATCAGGTTTATAAAAGATTAACCTTCTACATCATTAATACCCACCTAGAAAACATACTGAAAAAGGATTCCATTCATAATAAAAACAAAATATATAACATATTTAGGAATAAGTGTAATAGGTATATGAGAACGTTATAGTGAAAACTACAAAAACTTTTGAAAAGGTACAGAATTTATTTTTGCTTGGATGGTTGAGTGGAAGTAGAGATGTCTCACTCACACACACACACACACACACACACACACACAAGGATAATCTAACCCTAACAGATATTAGACCCTATCAAAAAACAACAATATTTAAAATAGCATGGAAATGGAAAAATATATCCGTGGAAGAAAATGGAGAGTTCAGCTACAGACTCTATATGTGTATACACATACATACTTATGTATGTGTGTATGTATATGTATATATACATATAAACCTAATAATTGACAAAATAAGCTTTATAAAACAAAGAAAAAGACAAAAATTACTTAACATAAAGTACAGTAATAACTAGGTAGCCATTTAGAAAATAAAAGTGTTGAACTCACTCCTTTGTATACAAAAGTGATAATGATGGAAGTGTTAACTATTTTTTAAAAATCAGAGTATAAGAAAACTTGTAGCTATTCAAAAAGATTTATCAGGTCTATGTTAGAAATTTCTCAGATTTGTGGAAAAAAAGAAAATAAAACACAAAAGACTGGCAGATTCTGAGATTCTGATACACCGGGGTGGATAAAGTAGGTTTACAGTTGTAAGTATGTAAAAGAGTTTATTCTTGCATTATTATTAATTATCGCATTATTTTCCATAAACAACTGTAAACCTACTTTTTCTCACCTCTGTATTTAAATGTAAAACTTCTATAGGCTAAAAACAGTAAAGTAAAAAGAACTGGGAAAAAATACTTGCATCAAAGATGGCAAACTATAGCCTAGTATCTATGACCCAGAAAAATTTCAAATTTATAAGAAAACACCAAGACCCCAATAATAAACGGGCAAAGACTAGGAATAGACAACCTCACAGGTAAAACAAACACATGGGAAAATATTTATCCTGATCAGTGGTAAAAGAAATGCAAAATAACAAAACTTTAAAATATCATTGTATGCCCCAATATAGCACAGATTTTTTAGATTCTCACATGAAATTGGTTTAATCATTCACTGCTGGTACCACTATGACTTGGTACACCTTTAAAACCATAACCTTTGATCCAATAATGCCAATCTTGAGAATATATCCTAACTAATTTAAAAAGAGATATGTATTAGATGGTGACATCTCAATAAAGCTGTTACCAAAAGAACATTATTCATTTCATTGTTATCTATAACAGCAAAAAGCTGGACATAATATAAACATTTAATATTAGAGAAGTGTTTTTAATCTCATTGTGGTACAGCCCACAAACGTTTATTATGCACCTAGGTCTGTTAGGGTCAGTAAGATAGCAACTAAGAGGAAGAAAGAAGCGTGCAACTAAACAGTAATTTTTTTAAATGAATGGTTGATAGTTGTCTAGAGGTGGTGGTATTATAGCTTTTTATGTTTTAAAACGACTTCATGTTGTTATACTGTATTAGAACCACCTTTTATTTTTAACCCAAACTGGATGGAGTTGGGTGCAATCTGAAAGCTTTTCACTCCCCCAACTCCATACGTTTTTCCCCTTCTATTTCATAACTTAAGTGGTTCTGAAAACTTGTTCACTCACAGATCTCAGATCCTACCAAGAACAAGCCCAGTTGCAATTCCATGCCTTTTTATATAGCCTAAACCTAACCCAGCCTCCTGCCATAAGCAGGCAGCCTTTTGTGTGTGATTCTGCCTGTATCTAACAAGTCATAAACTATAGTTGACACTTGGACCAAGGGCCTTCTTTTCAGGTCTGAGCCCTTTCTCCATATTCAATTTTATCTGAGCCCTGAAGCCTAACAACCTTTGGAAGAGGGTGAAAGGATGAATGTCCACAAAACGTTCTGACAGCCCACACAGTGAACGTGAGTCCTAGACCTGGACCACAGGAGGCCTCCAAAGCCACACACCAGCCGGGCTCTCTGGGACTGAGGAACTCGGGGAGTCTGTGCAAAGTCTGTGAAAAGACACAATTAAGAGCTGAAGGGAGTGCTTAAGATGGCTAATTGTGAGGAGCCGCCCACGGGGAGGATGCAGACTGAGGGATGCTCTGGGAGGCTTCTCGGATGGGGGTCTCCGAGAAGAGAAGGGTGCTTGGGGAGGGACCAACGCGGAGGCCGGGTCAGGGCCTCAGAATTCGGGGTGCGACACGGTCCCAGGCTGACCAGGCCGCGGCGCCCCGCCCTTTCCCGGGACGCGGGCCGGCCCGGGGCGGGGAGCGGGCGGGCAAGCAGGCGCTTACAGGTCGGTGCCGAGCCGCGAGAAGCCGGAGTTGAGCGAGGCCCGGGCTATCCGGCGCCAGAGCAGGTCGCAGCTGGTGAAGCGCCGCAGCCAGCGGCACACCTGAGCCAGGCGGCCGAGGGCCCGCATGTCCAGGTAGGAGCAGATGAGCAGCAGCAGCTCCTCCGGCAGGCGCCAGAGCGCGGGCCCCGCGGCGGGGCGGCCGGGCGGCTCCCTGGCCGCCGCCTCCTCCTCGGCCTCCGCCACCAAGGCCGCCCCTGCCCCCGCGATGCCGCCCCACGCCTCAGCCTCCCGTCCCTCTGCTCTCCCAGGACTCGCGTCCTCCCGCCGCCCCGTCCTGACCCTCCGTTCCTCCTGCCCATCGTCTCTTCCTTCGGCCTCCTTCCCCGCCCCTGCGCTCGCCTCATCTCCCCTCACGCTCCTTCTCGCCCCTTCCTCCACGCTTCCGCCGCCCTCTCCTTCCTCCCCCGGGCCTGCCCGCGCTGCCGCCTCGGCTCCCCGCCCCGCTGCCTCGTTCGCCCGCTGCGGCTCCGGCCTCCCTTCCGCCCCGCGTCCACTTCCGCCCTGTCTCGCTCCTGCTCTTCCCTTCCCCTTCCTTCGCTTCCCCCTCGCGACCCTCCCTTCCTGCAGTTTCCTCGCCTCCCCACCCTCGTCCTCGCCCTCGCCCTCGCCCGGCCCGCCGTTCCCCGGGAGCCCCGAGCGGCCCTGGCTGCCCATGAACGGCCGCGGAACCGGCCGACGCGCCGCCGAGCCCGAGCCGCCGCCGCCGCTGCCCCGGGAGGAGGCGACACCATGTCGGACCGGGTCACATGGGGCGGCGCGGGCCGAGACTTGGGCCCGCCCCTCGCCTCCGCGGCCGAGCCGCGGCCTCGGATCGGAGTTCAGTCCGGGGAGCTAACCTCCCTCCGCTGGCCCTGGGCCGCCCGGAGCGTTGGTGCGACCACACGCACCATCGTCTAGCGCGTGAGGCCCAAGAGCCCGGCCAGAGGCCGCAAGAGGGGCTTCCGCCTTCGGGAAGCGGCTGGTTGGAGCTCCTGCCCTCAAGAAGCACCCACTCGGATAGCCTGAGAGCTCTACTCTTCCTCAGGTGATGCCTCCTTTCAACAAGCCACGTACCAGCGCCCCACAATCTGCCGCCCCCTAGAAGTTGGCAGAGTCCTTAGCCCAGGCCCTCGCACAGCGCGTGGACCACGGTCCTGGCAATGAACTGGTTATTTAGACATTTGGGAAGGTTTGTAGCCCTATATAGATCCTGAGTCTGTAACTCCCCAGTCATCAGCAAATGGCAAAGCTAGGGGCTTCTTATTAGTCACCACCTGAATGTAAGTGCATTCTCCAAGGTCACTCAGGAGCCCTTCCCCGCCACCCATTCCTTTCTCAAGGGCACCAATCTGAAGGGAGAGCTAAGAAAAACCTACTGAAGTCTAGATATGCTGGCACGCCCCCTCCCCTATCCCCAGTCACACGTGGCTATTGAGCATTTGAAATGTGGCTAATCCAAATTGAGGTAGGCTATAAGTGTGAAGTGCACACCAGATTTTGAAGACTTATACAAGAAAAAGAATGAACTCTGTCAATAATGTTATATTAATTACATGTTGAAGTGATAAGATTTTTGATACGTTGGACTAAATAAAATATATTTTAATGTAACTACAAGAAAATTTGAAATTATACATGTGATTTACATTTGTGGCCCGCATTATTTTTCCATTGGACAAACACTAGACTAGACAGTGAAATTTGGTGGGGAGGGAGGAAACTGCCTGTTCCTGTCTGTGTATCCTGTACCCCAAATTCTAATAGGAAGGATTTGAGGGTTTTATTTGGTATCTACATCTTGAGACCCATTTCAGCTCCAAAAATGAATGAGAAATCAACTCTGGAAATTATTCCACGCCTCAGCATAGCCAAGAAGAGATCTACGGAAGCAACTACATTGCATTATGGTGCTGCAGAAGCATCATGTAACAAGGTCAGACTAGAATCTGGCTGTGTCCTAGAATTACTTTTTGATCTTAGCAAAACAAAAACAAAAAACCCCACCTATCTTGGCCTTTTAGTGTTCTCAGTCTGTAGCAGAGATAATGCCTCTGCCTTACTTTCGAGGGATAAATGAGATGATCCCTGTAAAATGCTTTGAACTTCGCTAAGAAAATTCTCAATAATAGTTAAGGTCAAATCCTGTTAGAAAAAAAAAAATACCCTTACCAAAGTGGGTAGGGGTATTGTGTAGAAAAGGATTTCTAAACTCCAGCCAGTACACTTATACCATCTCTTTGAGATCATTGTAAAGAAATTATTTATTCATACTGTTAGAAAGCTATTAAGGTAGAAACTCTGCAAATTGAGGTAATGTCATCATCAATTCAACAGTCATTGATTTTGCTACATTTGTGTACTGTGAGTGACCCTGGAAAGAAGACAGAGATGAACATAGCTTATGGTTCCTGCATTTTGTGTTCCGAGTTGTGTTAGACACATCTATAATTTCTTACCGTTTGGTTATATTTTAAGCGTTCCTTCACACAGAGCAAAGCTGAGTAGTTTATCCACTTTGCACCTAGTTTTTGGAGGAGAACTTGAAGGCACAGAAAATTATTTAATTAATCCAACATAAATCAAGTCAGTATTAAAATCATGATTACACAAGTGCAGCTTACTCCTTTATTCCATGTTACCTTCATTGGTGGAGAAATTAAGTCATCATTTATAAATATCAAATTACCCTCTTTCATACCCAAATTAGACATCAAGTGAACAGTTCAAGGTAGACTTTATGGTTTAATGATTGCCAAAAAAAGCCAAAATACTCATTATGCAGAAAGGCAAAGCCAAAATGGAAAATTGGCATATATTCTGTTATTTGGTGGTGATGTATATTTCTAAATTCCTGAGCATTAAAAAAACCCCACAAAACTACAGTTTAGTCTCAGCTCAAAGAAGCAATTAGAATTTTTTATCAACCCTTCTTCTACCCCTAAACCAAAAAAAAAAATTCAATTTAGGGGTTAAACCAAACTTGAAAAAACTGCATCACAAAAATATCATTTTTAAATTTTGGGGGAGGACAGGGTATTTTAAAATATCTGAATAGTATATTATAATCAAAGATAAATATATTAATATCCAGAAATAAGAAAGATAAGAGTACAATGAACTTTAGAACATCTTTTAGAAAACTCATCAACTCCCTTGAAATTCAAATCCAGGATGCAATCACAATGAAATAATATAGGAGGTAAAATTTATCTGTGTTTTTATAAAGCTTTTTATTTAAAAAAAATACCTTAAATTTGCATATTAATAAGTAAGCTGAAAACATTGGACTACTTTAAACTTAGGATGCCGAAAACTTAGAATTCGTAAGATAGAGGATAGCATAAAAGTAGGTTTACAGTTATTCATATGAAAAATAATACAATAATTAATACTAATACAAGAATAAACTGTTTTGCGTACTCACAAACGTAAACTTACTTTTGCCCCATCCTGTATTAAAACTTAAGACTCAATATAAATTTTATACTGGGTATTTAGAAACACTAATATTAGCTTACTTTTTTTAAAATTTTTATTTTTTCATTTTAGAGAGGAGAGACAGAGAAAGAGAGAGAGTGGGGGAGGAGCAGGAAGAAGCATCAACTCCCATGTGTGCCTTGACCAGTCAAGCCCGAGGCTTGGAACCAGCGACCTCAGCATTCCAGGTCGACACTTTATCCACTGCACCACCACGGTCAGGCTTAGCTTACTTTTAAAGAGAATTTTTTATTTTTGAGAGTGGGGAGAGAGATTAGAAGTATCAATTCGTAGTTGCTTCCCTTTAGTTGTTTATTGATTGCTTCTCATATGTGTCTTGATGAAGGCTAGTCAGTGACACCTTGTTCAAGCCAGCAACATTGAGCCAGTGATGCCATGCTCAAGCCAGTGACCTCGAGGTTTTGAACCAGGGACCTCAGCATTCAGGGTCAGCGCTCTAGCCTCTGTGCCATCACCAGTCAGGCTGAGAATTTTAAGTATAGGCAAAAAGTTCTTGGTGTATGTCCATGTAGATGACATGCATAGTAGTGAATATTACTGTTATAGTAGCATATATATGCCTAGGATTGTAAAAAGGCTAGAATTGTGTGTTCTGTCCATTATAAACAGGTGACAATCTCAGATGGGAGCTGTTCCCATAATCAGTACTCCAGTGTCCACATGACCATTGGTTAAGACCTCAGGCCCCAGCCTTTAAAAATAGGCAGATTTAACAGAGGAATTACTCTGAAATGAGTGAAATAGAAAGAGATTATTTTGTGACTGACAATTTTCAATGTCATACATTGGTTCTGATGCTCATCATTCTTCTGTAATAATAATAGCTTATGTTTATTGGGCACTTACTATATATCAGGCACTATCATAAGAGCTTTTCATGTATTATCTCACTTTTTCCTATCAACAACCACATGAGAAAGAGACTATTAACCCATTTTTTTGCAGAAGATGAAACTGAGGCCTATGATCACATGCTTCCTGAAGGGCAGAGCAGGTACTAAATCCAATCTAACCCCAAAGCTTGAACTCTGAATCATGCCTTTACCATACACAGCAGAAAATGGAATAAGGTGTTGAATTCAGGGTCCTCTAAGATCCCTTACAACTAATAACAACACACCTAATAATACTATACCTGTGCCCTGGCCAGGTAGCTCAGTTAGTCAGAGCATCATCCCCATATGCCAAAATTGTGCATTCGATTCCAGGTCAGGGCACATACAAGAATCAACCAATGTACATAAATAAGTGGAACAACAAATTGATGTTTCTCTCCTCTAAAGTCAATAAGTAAGTACTATTCCTCTATTGAGCAGTGTGGTATCTAAATAAAAGCTCTAGAGTCTCAGCAATTAAACTTGCTCCTGTTCTTGTCTCAGTTACTTTTTAGGAGTCAACCATGTAGATCAGGGGTCGGGAACCTTTTTGGCTGAGAGAGCCGTGAACACCACATATTTTACAATGTAATTCTGTGAGAGCCATACAACGAACCACCCGTGTACATTACGCATTATCCAATAAAAATTTGGTGTTGTCCCGGAAGACAGCTGTGATTGGCTCCAGCTACCCGCAACCATGAACATGAGTGGTAGGAAATGAATGGATTGTAATACATGAGAATGTTTTATATTTTTAACATTATTTTTTTTATTAAAGATTTGTCTGCGAGCCAGATGCAGCCATCAAAAGAGCCACATCTGGCTCGTGAGCCATAGATTCCCGACCCCTGATGTAGACTTATCATACCTTAATGCTTTTCATAATCTTAAAACAAATTTTAGAATTAATGTATCTTGCAAAAGGACATTTAACTTAAGTTTAGTAATTCCTTCATTTTGCTTCAGCTTCAGATTCTTCTGTTAAATTTAAGTAGCAATGTATATATTATATGAGCCTTTTTGTAACTTTGTCCCTACCTGTCTGTATGTATATATGTACCATATTTCCCCATGTATAAGACACTCCCATGTATAAGACACACCTTAATTTTGGGGCCTGAAATTTTTTGGGGAAAATATATTACATAAAATTATTGAATTCAAGTTTTATTCATCATAAAATTCATGCAACTGTCATCACTGTCAAAACTCCTATCCATTAGCTTGTCCTCATCTGTTGATGAATCACTGTCTTCAACAATGAGCACAAAAACAAGCACACAAAAGCAGGAAATGCATGTAAAAAATCTACAACCACTGTATAAGACGCGCCCAGTTTTTAGATCCCAAATATTTCAAAAAAAGGTGCATCTTATACCTGGGAAATACAGTGTATATATGTATGTGTGTATGTATATCTATGGAGATTTTATAGAATGATGTTAATGGTTATTTCTATGTAATAGAATTTTTGGATTTTACTTTGTACCTTTTTGTATTGCTTGATTTTTTTAATAAGAAGCACATATCCCCTTTATAAAATTAATAGTCTCTCAAAAAGAAAAATAGAGTTGTCATGAGTCCACACACACTATACAACAGGAGAGCTGGAGATTAGATTATTTTCAGTTTTTATCTAGCCACCTAAACTTCAAACTTTATTTATTCTATATAAAATGTGTATCATGTAACAGTAAAATAAAGAACAAATTAGAGTATTAGAAGAAATAAATAATTTAATTAAGCTTGTTTATTTCAATATTTTAAAAGTTCATTTTACAAATCTCCCATGCAGAAGAATTACAGATAATTTAGGTTACACTTCACCTTCAAGGAGATGGAGTATAACTCCTCCACCACATACACATACTCACACTCCTAAAAGGACTGCATACAGTGACTTCCTTTCAAAGAGTACATTATGGAAAGGGGGAAAAAGAGTAACTTTATAGTGGAAAAGCCCAACAAACACTATTTCAGCCAGGTGATCAAGTTCAACATCTACAGTGATAAGTCATGTTGATAGTAGTTATCCTTGAACCAATGTGAAAAATGGTACTTTAGTTCTGTGGTGTTCCTCCCCAAAACTCATATTCCCGGCCTAATAATGAGAAAAACATCAGACAAATCCCAATTGAGGAATGTTCTACAAAACTACCTGACTAGTACTCCTCAAAAATGTCAAGAGCATCAAAAACAAGAGAAATCTGAAAAATTGTCACAGCCAAGAGGAGCCAAAGGTGTCATGACAAGTTATTGTAATGTGGTATCCTAGAACAGAAAAGAGAAAGGACATTAGGTAAAAACTAAGGAAATCTGATGGGTCCATTAATCAATACAAATGAACTATACTAATGTAAGATGTTGATAATGAGAGTATGTGGGAACTTTCTATATTGGCTTCACAATTTTTCTGTAATTCTAAATCTCTTCTACAAAATAAAGTTTTTTAAAAGTTCACATTAGGCCCTGGCCAGTTGTCTCAGCAGTAGAGCATCAGCCCAGTGTGCGGAAGTCCCAGGTTCGCTTCCCAGTCAGGGCACACAGGAGAGGGGACCATCTGCTTCTCCACCCTTCCTCTCTCTCTCTCTCTCTCTCTCTCTCTCTCTCTCTCTCTCTCTCCTCCCCTTTCGCAGCTATGGCTCAAATGGATTGAGCAATTTGGCCCCAGGCACTGAGGATGGCTCCATGGCCTTATTAACTCAGGTGCTGAAATAGCTCGGTTGCCAAGCAATGGAACAACAGAGCAGCGGTCCCAGATGGGCAGAGTATCACCCTGTAGGGGGCTTATGGGGTAGATTCTGATCAGTCTGTTTCTGCCTCCCTGCTTCCCACCTCTCACTTAATAATAAATAAATAAATAAATAAATAATAAAAATAAAAGTTCACATTAACTTTTGTGACTTTTATAGAAAATCTTGCAAAAGTTGTAATGCACATGGATGCAGTGTGTTTCCTGAGTTATAGAGATTCATGATACCATGAAACCCTATCCTGTCCCTCCAAATGCAAGAAAAAGAAAAAAGAAAAATGCACCATAAGTCATCTTCAACTGAAAGCAAATCAAAGTTAAAGTTTATAATTATCCAAATTAACAGCTTTACTAGATTCATTTTCCAAAGGGTCAGATATTTCAAGATACTGTCCTGATTTTACAACTGTGAGAAAACAGACATTTTCAAGTACAAATTGTTATATAAATTATATATGTGTATTTAAATACATAGTGTAAATATGCATATATGTATACAAAATTCAAGGATCATATGGATAGAACAAGTAAGGGAGTGAGCAGGATAGAAATGTAAAATTAACTTTGTGGGAACACAGATATACAGATTTGCCAATGAAGCAATGCTGTTATTAGTTAGTCTGAGATAGTCTTCTTTCTGTCAGTAGATGGTGGTTAAAGAGATTTTGAACAAAATGTAGAGCACACCATAAGCATTAGGATCTAAAATAAATTCCTGTATTGCCATAAGGCATCAGAATTTGTAATTTTTCTGATCTCTGTCAGGGAGAATACTGTGTCATTTAACAACTGATAATAGAAGATACAAAACTTGAAGACGAACCTGACCCAGTGGTGTCACAGTGGGTAGAGCGTCAACCAGGTATGCTGAGGTCACTGAATCAAAACTCAAGGTCACTGACTTGAGCACAGGATCGTGGACAGGATTCTAAGGTTGCCAGCTTAAGCAGAGAGGTTGCACACTTGAGCCCAAGGTCACCAGCTTGAGCAAGGGGTTGCTGGCTCAACTTGAGCCCAAGGTCACACTGGTCTGGTCCAGGCACATACGAGAAGGAATCAATGCACAACTGAAGTGAAGTAACCAGTTGGTGATGCTTTCTTTCTCTGTCCCTCCCTTACTCTCTCTCTCTCTCTCTCTCAAAAAGAAAAAAAAATTGCAGATGAACCACAAAATCTTTCAAAGCTTTTACGATTACCTCAAGGTTTCTTTAAAATTACACACACACACACACACACACACACAGCCTGACCTGTGGTGGTGCAGTGGATGAACCCTCAACTTCGAATGCTGAGGTCTTCAGTTCAAAACTCCCTGACTTGCCTGGTCAAGGCACATATGAAAAGCAACTACAGGTTAATGCTTCCTGCTTATCTACTCTCCAGCTTTCTCCCTTTCCCTTTCTCTCTCAAATCAATAAATAAAATTTAAATATATACATATATATATACACACACATAAAAATAAGGTCACCACTGAGATAGATTATATACAAATATCATCTTAATGAGTTATTTTTCCAAGAAAAGAAGGATACATTCCAGAAAAAATTTTAAGTATCTTCAGTTCTTCTGGAAGAAAGTACCAAGTCAAATATAAAATTCTGATTTCTGATTCTATAGTGAATATTACCATTTAAGAATGCCTAACTTCAGCCTGACCTGTGGTGGCACAGTGGATAAAGCGTTGACCTATTGCTGACGTTGCCGGTTCGGAACCCTGGGCTTGCCTGGTCAAAGCACATATGGGAGTTGAGGCTTCCTGCTCCTCCCCCCTTCTCTCTCTCTCTCCTCTAAAATGAATAAATAAGTAAAATAATTAAAAAAAAAAAAAGAAGGCCCTGGCCGGTTGGCTCAGCGGTAGAGCGTCGGCCTAGCGTGCGGAGGACCCGGGTTCGATTCCCGGCCAGGGCACATAGGAGAAGCGCCCATTTGCTTCTCCACCCCTCCGCCGCGCCTTCCTCTCTGTCTCTCTCTTCCCCTCCCGCAGCCAAGGCTCCATTGGAGCAGGGATGGCCCGGGCGCTGGGGATGGCTCTGTGGCCTCTGCCCCAGGCGCTGGAGTGGCTCTGGTCGCAACATGGCGACGCCCAGGATGGGCAGAGCATCGCCCCCTGGGGGGCAGAGCACCGCCCCTGGTGGGCGTGCTGGGTGGATCCCGGTCGGGCGCATGCGGGAGTCTGTCTGACTGTCTCTCCCTGTTTCCAGCTTCAGAAAAATGCAAAAAAAAAAAAAAAAAAAAAAAAAAAAATGCAAAAAAAAAAAAAAAAAAAAGAATGCCTAACTTCAGATAAATTTTTTCATTTAAGACATGCATTACACTGAATGAACCACAGGATATTATTTATCTTAGGTTTTGGGTCCTGTTAAAAGTGTGAAAAGGCCTGACCTGTGGTGGCACAGTGGATAAAGCGTCGACCTGGAATGCTGAGGTTGCCGGTTCAAAACCCTGGGCTTGCCTGGTCAAAGCACATATGGGAGTTGATGCTTCCTGCTCCTCCCCCTGTTCTCTCTCTCTCTTTCCTCTCTCTCTCTCTCTCTCTCTCCCCAATAAAAATGGATAAATAAAATCTTTAAAATAAAAAAGTGTGAAAAATACAAAAGACAACTTTTCTATATTGTTCAATTATTCTATTACTGTACATTATTTTGAACAGATGATAGGTTGTGTTTTGTTGTTAAATATAAAAATCTTGGGTATGAATGGAATAAGGATAGGTCCTATTTAAATTTTGTTTTGTTTTAGTAAAAATAAAACTTATTTATACACACATTCTGATATATAAGGTAAATCTCAGTTATGGCTTTTGGACCAAAATTTAACTGTTATCCTTTAAGAACTTGTGTCACTGCTCCTAAAAAAATTATTCAGTATAATGTGCTTTTCTCCTTTCTTATAACAACTGTTTCAAACACAAATGGAGAAATGAATGAGATAAGTTTCCTACATTTAAAATCCACCATAGAGAGAAAAGCAGGGAGTCGTCCAGGGTAGCCCCTGGAGATCTTCCCAGGTTTGGCAGGCTGACCTCAAAACAAGGAGTAGAGCTTGAGCTCTTCTTCCTGTAATAGTGCAAGTGTTTCAAACACATGTCTACTCCCCAGCTTTCTCTCTTTCCCTCTTAGTTAGGCCACCTGCTCCTAACACAGGACAGTGGCCACTAGACCACCAACTCCATTGCTTCAACACCAGCTCTCCTTCACAAGGGATGACAGGATTTACCCTAAAAGAGTTTCCTAGTAAAAAAGTGAGCAAAGAGAAGTTAAATGTCACATCTACAACAGGAATTCATAAATTAGGAACAAAATGGCCTGACCAGGCAGTGGCGCAGTAGATGGAGCTTTGGCCTAGGATGCTGAGGACCCTGGTTCAAAACCCCAAGGTCACTGGCTTGAGCACAGACTCACCAGGTTGAGCACGGGGTTCACTGGCTTGAGCATGGGATCATAGAGATGACCCCATGGCCACTGGCTTGAGCCCAAAGGTTGCTTGCTTGAAGCCCAAGGTTGCTGGTATGAGCCCAAGGTCGCTGGCTTGAGCAATGGGTCACTGGTTCAGCTGGAGCCCCTGGTCAAGGCACATATGAGAAAGCAATCAATGAAAAACTAAGGTACTGCAACTATGAGTTTATGCTTCTCATCTCTCTCCCTTCCTGTCTGTCTGTCTGTCTGTCTCTGTCTCTCTCTCTCTCTCATGTACACTGAAAAAAAAGGAACAAAATATACAGATTACAAAACTAAAACTGAAGTTAGTCTAATAGTACAACCAATCAATAGATATCAGCCCTGGCAAGACAGACTGAAGAATTCAAATCTTCACTTGGCAAGGGCCTGGGCCTTCAAGTGCTATGAAGCCACCAAAAAGTAGAAAGGAACTTTGCCAAGGTGCTCATGCATCCGTTAAGCATGAGCAATCTCAGTGGATGTGTGGTATAACCCAGAAGATTTAATCTATAATCTCTCAAGATCTCCTTCTCTTGGCCTACTCAACAATCGGAGAAGAATCACAATAGTCAGGCCCCATGGCTTGCCAAGCTCTTCCTAGAGAGTTGGAAGAGCTTTCCAATTTCCCTAATTTGAGTCTTTATTTATTTATTTATTTATTTTTCTGAAGCTGGAAACGGGGAGAGACAGTCAGACTCCCGCATGCGCCCGACCGGGATCCACCCGGCACTACGCTCTGCCCCTCCGGGGAAGTCACTCTGCCACGACCAGAGCCACTCTAGCGCCTGGGCAGAGGCCAAGGAGCCATCCCCAGTGCCCGGGCCATCTTTGCTCCAATGGAGCCTTGGCTGCAGAAGGGGAAGAGAGAGACAGAGAGGAAGGAGGGGGGGGGGGTGGAGAAGCAAATGGGCACTTCTCCTATGTGCCGTGGCCGGGAATCGAACCAGGGTCCCCCGCACGCCAGGCCGACGCTCTACCGCTGAGCCAACCGGCCAGGGCCCCTAATTTGAGTCTTTAGACATGTATGAGATAGAGTGTTGAATTGGTGTTCAGTTAAAGGGGTGTAAAGCAACATTTAATATTTTGTAAGTTAAGAAAATTTAAAGTTAATATTAGCAATTAGAAGAAAATTCTCAATTCAGTATACTGTTAACCCACTTAGGGAAATCAATGAACAATGGCATTTTAAATGTTTAAGCAGTTAAGTGATGACACTATCTAGGTGGGATCTACGATAAGACGGAGAGGAAGTAACTGAAGTCTTAGCATCATGCAACTTTCATAATGCTTTCTTTTGAAAACTATAAAACCATATTCCTTTGGATAATTTTTAAAGTTTTTAAAAGTTAGAAAATAAAAATTTTAAATCTGTTTAAGAGTCTTCCATGTTACAATTAAAATCACTTCTTTGCCTTGGCCAGATAGCTTGGTTGACTGGAGCATTGTCCCAGAGCAGAGGTTGCTGGTTCGATCCCTAGTCAGGGCACACACAGAGACAGATTGATGTTCTCATCTCTGTCTCTGTCTCTCCTTTCTCCTCTCTTTAAAATCAATAAAATAAAAATTCCAAAAATATTTTAAATCACTTCTTCAGCAGTACCCAAGATAGAGGCATGGAATCAACTAGAAAATAAACGAGAATAGAAGTGTTTGAAACAAATATGTTCCAAACTATTTACATAAGTCATGGCACATCCATAAAATAGAATAATAAGCAGTTGTTAAAAAGAACAAGGCAGTGGTGCAGTGGATAGAGCATCAGACTGGGACATGGAGGACCCAGGTTCAAAACCCTGAGGTCTCCAGCTTGAGCATGGCCTCATCTGGTTTGAGCAAGGCTCACCAGCTTGAGCCCAAGGTCGCTGGCTCGAGCAAGGGGTCACTCAGTCTGCAATAGCCCTCCACCCACGGTCAAGGCACATATGAGAAAGCAATCAGTGAACAACTAAGATGCCGCATCGAAAAATTGATGCTTCTCATCTCTCTCCCTTCCTGTCTGTCTGTCCCTATCTGTCCCTCTCTCTGTCTCTGTCACACAAAAGAAAAAGAAAAAGGGAGATCATATGCATTATTATAGAAGGATCTCTAATACACACTAAGTGAAAAAAGCAAAGTGCATAACTGTACATAATACTGCCATCTGTCAGGGGGAACTATATCTGTGTCCTTTTACTTTCATGCCAAATATCTTGGGAGAAATACACTTAGATCAAGAGTAATCTGAATTGAGAAGAATATCCTGTTTGAGTTGCAGAGGGGGAATCCTTTCTATTTATTATTATTTTTTTTTAATCTTTGAGTTGTTTTGATTTCCCATGAGAGCAGTAATCTTCAGCAAGTGATATTTTTAAAAAGCCCCAAACACACCACAAAACATTCCAAGTGATTTTAACTGCTCAATGAGGTTGGGCTACCTGAGTTTGCTTCTAAGGAGTAGATAAGGGACAGAGTTTCTTGTCACTATATATGCTATTTTATACCTTTTGATGTTTAATTATTAAGTATCTGTGTGTATTACCTGTTAAATAATAAGCTTTATCTCTCTTAAAAAAAAAAAAGGAGGTGCTTTCTAAAAAATAAAAGCATTTTCAAGCACGTTTTGGGTAAATGGAAGAGGCATCAGGAAAGAAATTGCCATCACCTGCCAGTAGAGAGCTATAGTGGAGAAGGGGGCTAGGGGGACTTTGCAATATGCTAACTGGGGTGTCAGAGGTAGATCAAAATTAATGCCCAAATTGTGAAAATATGACAATTACTGACAGAAGGAGAAAGAATAAAGTAAGTAAGCAGTGATATGTTAGGAAAAAGGACTAAACAGAGAAAATATTGGAAGTCAATTAAAATTAATATAAAGAGAGAAAATCATTTGTGAAATAAAGCTTCAGAATGTTGTGATTGTCACAGTAAAATGTATAAATAAACTTTCAAATGAACTACATCAGATGTAAAATCAGCAAAACAATTTCACTTTCTTAAAATGCTTACACAAACACACCCCTGAAACACACACATACTTCAGACACACGTTGTAAGTAGCCTATAAGACCAGCAAGACAATTCTGGACTTTTATGGCTATTTCTTTTTTAGGAGTCATTCTTTGCATTTTTACTGCTCTAAATTTACCTCTTCGAGTCACAGCAATGCAGATTGAGCCTTCTTTCTTTTTTAGTTTTGTTCCCAACCAAATCTTTTGTACATTTCTGGAATTTAAGCCACCTCAGTTACTGCTACTTATCTATAACACCATTGCTTTGAGGGATTAAAGCAGGTTTCTTGTAATACACTTAGATCAAGAGTTATCTGAGTTGAGAAGAATATCCTGTTTGAGTTGCAGATGGGGAATCCTTTCTATTTTTTTATTATTTATTTATTTATTTTTTAAAAATCTTGAGTTGTTTTGATTTCCCATGAGAGCAGTAATCTTCAGCAAGTGATATTTTTAAAAAGCCCCAAACACACCACAAAACATTCCAAGTGATTTTAACTGCTGAATGAGGTTGGGCTACCTGAGTGATTCTCTCTCTTCTCTTCTTTGGCAGAAAGGATTAGAAACCTCCACAGAACTTGCTCTCTATTAAAGTGGAGTGCTGTGCATTCATTGGCAAGAGGTGAATTGTTTTCAGATTACATGCGAAAGAGTGTGTGTGTTTCTTTCCCACATCAAAGACTTGGATGGAAGCAGTTCTGAGTATTGCCAGGGATGCAAGAATTGGTGCTAAAGTGATTAACAAAATTGCTTTCCTGCAAAAGAAGCACAAAACATTACCTAGGGATTAGAGGAGGAGAGGGCAAGATTAAAGGTGATGTTGAATTTTGGGTGGAATATCTTATCCATCTTTTTCAAATCATGCTTCAAGGATTCTGTGACCCCTCCTTAAGGAAACCTGAACAAATCAAAGTCGCGCTTTCTCAAGTTTTGTACACGGGGGTGCTGACATGGTAAAATTAAAACTCGAACATAAGCAGCACTCCCTTGTGACCTTCATATCTTTATCTCATGCTACAAACACATTTTGAATGTCTTTTGTTCAGCACACACCAATGACTCCATTGATCAAAGGGTCTTGCATTTGTAATTGGTTTGTGTTCACCTGTTGCACTTAAATGATACTGTTTTATAGAATTTCTGGAGTTGTTTGGTTTTAGTAAATCTTGACTTGATTAGTATAGCATCTGTTTTTAAACATATCTTTCACAGTCAAAATCTTCATCTAGCCAAAATGTTTTTTATAAGCCTTAAAACCTTTATTCTAAACAATGAAGGAAAAATCATATGGCAAATTTCACAATTTCTAATTTCGGAAATTACTGTAAGGAGTAGTCCTTTTCCCTAACATATCACTGCTTACTTAAATGCAATGAGACAGACTTTATAGGGAAATGCCCTAGGACATGCTTTGCCACTTAGCATTTTTTCTTCTATTTCAAAAACTGAATTTAGGCCTCCCTTCTTCCAAGAAGTCCTCCTGACTTTAGTCTCCCAATCAGAGACAGGCAGAAACATAAAGGTACATGCAACTGTTCTGGTATGAATAAACTTTTTCTTCTTCTCTAGTTTCTTCCTTTAAAACATTAAGTCCAAAAAAGGTATTAAACATACACATATCTGGATAGATGGCAAAAAACATAAAGTTGAATATAATAAGGCAAATAAATAAATTCAGAACAATATATATACAGTATGATACAATTTATGAAAAAACAAAAAATTTTATATACATGTATATAAAAATACAAAAATTTACAGAATTATACATCTCAGACTCACGGTAGTGGCTGCCCCTGGGAAAGAAGGTGGAAAATGAGATTTGGGGTGAAAGGGAATTTTAGCTACATCTGTAATGCTTATTTCCTTTAAAAAGGGTGGGGAAGCCATTCAGCTAAGATGGTTCACTTAGACACAGGAGATATGAACTATCATCGAAATTCTTGTCTAAAAAACACAGCAGAGGTTTGAGACCTCATCTTTGTCCTCAAATTATTCTTTCATATAATGTACAGATATTTTTTGTCAGACACTAGTCATGTCTCACGTTCTTTATAACAACAATAAATCTGTTTTAAAGTGATTAAATAATTCGGGATAGTTGTGACATCCTCTTTTTCTACAATAACTTTATGCTCAGAAGTCAATATACTGTAGTGATGGAGATTAATCTCTGTGTGTATTCTGTAGAGAGGAAAACACACCATGAGTCCTCAGTAGAAAAGAATAAATAGAGGAATAAATAAATAAGCCCTGTTTGCTTGCCGCCCACATGCAATAATTTGTGGGGTGTTTTCATTTTGAAGTTGTTTCTCCAGGTTGCCTATGTGACTTCTTCACTTTCAGGAACTTGTTGAGAACAATCATTTTTTATCTGTCCTTCCTGTAGGGTCCCGTAAGGTCACTGGACATAAGATAGCTGTGAAATTTGACATTGTTCCAATTTAAATGCCTTATTCCAGCAAGTGCAAGACTGTGGACGCTTCGGTGTGGGGATTGCCATGGCCAGGCCATTTCTGAGACTCGCCAGCCCTCCAGGCTTCAAAGCCTGCCATCCTTGATCTCACTAAAGAATGTTTTTGAATTCTATGTCCATCTAGTGGTTGCCTGCAAAGATCTACTTGGCTTTTTCTTTCTTCCTTTTCTTTCACACTTGATCAGTGAGATTCTGTTTGTGATGGGGGTTTTGCCCCCCTTGGTCTTTAATTCTTTCACAGGTGGTTTCAAAGTGTCTATCCTTAGCCACTGCTTTCTATAAACAAGCAGGAATTCATGAACCGCAGTTACTGATGGCTCTCCTCACGGAGCAATTCTCCCCTCACTTTGAAAATAGACTGTTTTGTGGACAGTAAAGTACAGTTCTTTTTCACAGATGAGATTAGAGGCTTGAGGGGAGGCTGGAAGGAGGGGAATTTTTTCTTTTTCTTTTTCCTTTCTTTTTTTTTCTTTAACTGGAGAGCTTTTGTGTTGTAACTCATTTTAGCAAATGCAAGAACTTCACTTATTTTACACTCAGTTGCACCTTTGATTAAAGAAGACATGGCACTAAGTAGAGGGTGCTGGAAATTTGCTGATTTCCTCATTAATTCCAGCATCTTCAGCATCCCAAGTATAAGGTTAGGAGTTGAGGACAAGATGGTGACAAGAGCAAATATGATCACAATATCCAAGGGACCAAACTATATCAATTCTACCTAAGAATTTCAATGTGCCATACAGGTTGAGGTGTCTATTTTATTACCTCCTCCACTCTATGGACTAAAAAATATCAGTTCCTTTTGATTTGAGGAGCGGATTCAATCTCTTATTCAGCTGTTGATCTTTTCAGTTTGCAAGTGGATCATGAAAATTGGGGTAGGGAGGTTGGTGGATTTATACTACTTTGAATTTTGAGAAAAAATAATAATAAAGGCCAAGTGTTATCACTTGGCTTCTAATACATCCACAGTGTTCGGGCATGTGTGTCTTGGGCCACCTTGGCCTCTAGGAAAATGGGGACACACAGTGAATTTAAGTTACTGCCTTGGTTCCAGCTCAAATTAAAACAATAAATATTTTATTATTTTAAAATACTTTTTATCTTTATAAATGTAAAACACTTTATTAGAATCAATTTAAAACACAAAAATTTTGTTTATGCAGCATTGTTGGTAATAGCAAAAAAACAGCAACTAAACAACCTAAATATTCATCAATGGGCAACTGGCACAATGTATCCAACTATAGAATAATGTGGCCTGACCTGTGGTGGTGTAGTGGATAAAGCGCCGATCTGGAACGCTGAGGTCACTGGTTCAAGGTGCTGGGCTTGCCCGGTCAAGGCACATACAAGAAGCACCTACTAGTTGCTTCCCACTTCTCCCCCCTTCTCTCTTTCTCTCTCTCCTCTCCCTAAAAAGCAGTAAATAAAATATTTTTAAAGAAGATTTTTTTAAAAAGAACAATATGTAATAATTTAAAAGAGTGAAACTGGGAAAGAGTAACATGGAAACATGTCTAAGAAACAGTTGATTGAAGAAAAAGTTGAAAAATGTTATGTACAAGACAATCCTATATAGCCCTGGCCGGTTGGCTCAGCGGTAGAGCGTCGGCCTAGCGTGCGGAGGACCCGGGTTCGATTCCCAGCCAGGGCACACAGGAGAAGCGCCCATTTGCTTCTCCACCCCTCCGCCGCGCTTTCCTCTCTGTCTCTCTCTTCCCCTCCCGCAGCCAAGGCTCCATTGGAGCAGGGATGGCCCGGGCGCTGGGGATGGCTCTGTGGCCTCTACCTCAGGCGCTGGAGTGGCTCTGGTTGCAACATGGCGACACCCAGGATGGGCAGAGCATCGCCCCCTGGTGGGCAGAGCGTCGCCCCTGGTGGGCGTGCTGGGTGGATCCCGGTCGGGCGTATGCGGGAGTCTGTCTGACTGTCTCTCCCTGTTTCCAGCTTCAGAAAAATAAAAAAATAATAATAATAATAAAAAAAAAAGACAATCCTATATAATTCTAGTAGGTTCAGATGTGTGTGTGTGTGTGTGTGTGTGTGTGTGTGTGAGAGAGAGAGAGAGAGAGAGAGAGAGAGAGAGAGAGATTGAGAGAGGTGATCTAAGGGAATTTTAACTTTATCTATAATGTTTTACTCTTTTACATGGAGAATGTATATATATAATTCTTATGTAACCAAAAGTAAATTTTAAAACCAAATAGAAGATAACTAAAAGAAAAGAAAATCATCTATCATCTGCTACCCAGCCTTCTGTATGGTCTTTTATATATATACTTCTCTTTTAAAAAATGTATTGTGGTAAAATATACATAATGAAATTTACCATTTTAAGTGTACAGTTCAGTAGTAGTAAGTACATTTACATTGTTGTGTAACTATCACCACCAACCATCTTGAGAACTTTCCATCTTCCCAAACTGAAACTCTGTACTCATTATACAGTAACGCCCCACTCCCCCCACCTGAAGTCCTGGTAACCGCTGTTCTACTTCTGTATCTGACTACTGTAGGTACCCATAAGTGGAATCATACAATATTTATCCTTTTGTGTTTAGTTTATTTCCCTTAGCATAATGTCTTCAAAGTTCATCCCTTTTGTGGCATGCATCAGAATTTTACTCCTTTTAAAGGCTGAATAATATTTTATGTGTGTATAGATCATATTTTGTTTATCCATTCATCCATCAATGGACATTTGGGTTCTTTCCATCTTTTGACTATTGTGAAGAAAGCTGTGATGGACACTGGTATACAAATACCTGTTTGAGTCCTTGCTTTCAGTTCTTTGCATATATACCTAGAAGTAGAATTGTTATATCGAAAGGTAATTCTATGTTTAATTTTTTGAGAAACCACCATACTGTTTTCCTCTGTGGCTATACCATTTTACATTCCCACCAGCAATGCACAATGGTTCCCATTTCTCCATATCCAAACCAACACTTGTTTTCTGTGTGTGTGTGTGTGTGTGTGTGTGTGTCCATTTTAAAGTTGTGAAGTGGCTATATACTTTTAAAAATTAAAAATTGGCTTTCTGACCTGTGGTGGTGCAGTGGGTAAAGCGTTGACCTGGAACGCTGAGGTTGCCAGTTTAAGACCCTGGGCTTGCCTGGTCAAGGCACATACAAAAAGCAAAGCGATGCTTCCCCTTCCACCCTCCCCCCCCATCCTTTCTTTCTCTCTCTCTCCTCTCTCTAAACTCAATCAATAAAATCTTTTTTTAAAATTGGCTTCAACTATAGCTTGATATAACCTTGACATTTTCTATGTCATTAAAAATATTCTTCAATATCATTTTAGTGGCTGTATAACAAACATTCCACTGAGTGAGATGTACCATAATTTACTCAACCAATTTCCTAGTATTGGAAATTTAGTTGCCTCCAGTTTTAGGGCATTATAAAGAGTGCTCCATATTCACATATGTGACTTTGCTTTAAATTTGCTTATAAATTTCTAACAGTGATATTGCTGGGTCATAGAGCATAACATAACATTTTTTTTAAAGCTTTGAAGATCAATATCCATTTTAAAATTCAGTTAAAAAGAGGGATTGGAGGACAGAAAGAATTGCTACTGCAGCTGCACACTTGAGACCCCAAGCAAACTACTACTTAATCAGCTGAGATATTCCCACGCAAAATGTAAAGAGTGGGCATTGTGTGTTAACCCTTCAGCAATTTGTCTGTCACCATTGACCTACATCAAAATCTCCAGTTTAGGAAAAGAATGTAGAAGCCTCTTATTGGAAGCCTTGATTCAGTAGTACTTGGGGGCTAAAACAGTCTGTGTGTGAGTACCTTCATCACTGTAGTTCACCACGAGATCCAGGTCCAACCTGAATCTTTTTTACTTTTCTCATTACTAAAATATAACGCTATCTCTGGGTGAAAATTGCAGAAGTACCCAAGAATAGCACAGTTAAAAAAATAAGTTTAAGGCCCTGGCCAGTTGGCTCAGCAGTAGAGCATTGGCCCAGCATGTGGAAGTCCCAGGTTTGATTCCCGGCCAGGGCACACAGGAGAAGCGCCCATAGGCTTCTCCACCCCTCCCCCTCTACTTTCTCTTTCTCTCTCTTCTCCTTCCACAGCTGAGGCTCCATTGGAGCAAAGTTGGCCCTGGGCACTGAGGATGGCTCTGTGGCCTCCACCTCAAGTTCTAGAATGGCTGTGGTAGCAAGGGAGCAATGCCCCAGATGGGCAGAGCATCGCCCCCTGGTGGGCATGCTGGGTGGATCCCGGTCAGGCACATGTGTGAGTCTGCCTCTCTGCCTCCCAGCTTCTCACTTCAGAAAAATACAAAAAAATAAAAAATAAAAATAAGTTTAAGACAAGGAATCATCTAGTAATAAATAACAAAGAGCTAGCTTTCTACTTTCTAAACTGCCCAATAATTAGTTGGTACAGTCAATGCCCCCAAAGAGCCTTAAACTTAGATAGAAATCCGTTATGCCACTCGCTTCTTTATTCAGAAACCTTGGCCACCTATAGACATAATGTTAATACAAACCCCTTTGCCTAGTGCACAATATTCTGGTCTCCCCCCACCCCTTCCTAGCTCCATCCTTACTGCCCCAGGATGAAACTTCCATTCCATTCATATTGAACTATTTTCAGTATTTCAAACAAGTGGCACATGCCATGAAAAAATATTTAGACTTGAAGTCAGATAATTTGGACTTGAACTCTGGCTCTGCCATTTCTTTGTTAGGAGACCTTGGATAAAATACTTAATCTTATGGAGACTCAGTTTCCTCATCTGTAAAATAGGGATGACAAAGCCTACTCTGCTGTATTTTTATGTATATGTTAAACTAGACAACAGCATGTAAAAGAAGGTAGCACAGGCTGGGTTTGCAGTGAGAGTTTAGTAGGTGACATGAATGTCTTGTTCATCCCGGCCTCTGAGCCTTTGCTCCAGTCTGCTCTCTTTCTGAAAGAGTCCTCACTCATCTGAATCCTGCCCATGCCCCGATGCAAACCCATGTTTTAGCCCCATTTAAAGCCCTCTCACAAAAATCCTTAGCATTCCCTGACTAGACTATTTACAATATTTGCATTTGTCTATACTACCTCTATTATAGTATGTCTGTACTACCTGGTGTTGGTCATACTTTTTACTGGTGTCTGTCTCTCCAGTAGCCTGTCAAAGGACAGGAAACACGCCTACTAACTCTTCCCCCTCCCCAGTGTCCCCCTGTATTAAGAAAGAAATGTATATGATATGCCAGTTCTCAGGAAAATGTTCCAGGTGAGAACCTTGTGTAAACTATTTCCTTGGGGCCCAGAATGAAAGCTGGGAAGGTGAGAAGGTGTCTTTTCCCTTACACCGTAATTAGTTGTGACTCAGAGCAGCCCTCTTAGAAATGGTTACCCCACTGCACTTGGAAGCTCGTAGTTGACCTGCCCCCACTGCTTCTGCTCCAAGGCCTTAGCTCTGGCTCCCAAAGTTCTTTCCCTGCAGCCACTCACCATGAATTAGGGTCCCTCCAGCAAAGGGCACAACCCTTTACCCACAGCTTCAGGGAATCACAGGTGATCCTGATTCAAAGAGCTTCTAAGGTTGTCCTATCACTACACCAGCAACCTCCCCAGCTACACTCTTCATTCTCTGACAGCTCAGCAGACATTCTTCAGATTTAGAGAAGATGTGAGTCCACGGTGTACTCAACCCAGAGCAGAGCCACGTCTCCCAGCTACTTAGTCACTGTGGAAGCAACAGCCTTTCTGTCCAGAGGGTCCGTCTCTCTGTTGTCCCAGTAAAACTCCCCGGAAGCCACATAAATCTGGACTTTGCTGTTACCCTAAAATCTGTTGATAACAGCTGTTTGAACTCATTTCTGTCCTGCCCCTGTGGATACGGGGACACTAGAGTCAACTTGGCTGAGTTGCTTCCAGATTAGTTCAATATACATTTATTAAGAAATACTTCCCGAGACAGAAGGCAAAGACAAACTTGAGGAGCTCCTGTGGTAGATAGTACCAGGAAGCGGGGTAGATGGGCCAGAGAACAAGAACTCCTCTGTCCTCTTCCCCATTTTACCTGGGCTGGCTCTGCGTGCCCCTGCTGTCTCCCTTTCCTGACCTGGTTTGGTTTTGCTTCCCAGTGTATCCCTAGTGCTTGGTACCTAGTAGGTTCTCATAAGACTTGTTTAATAAATGAATGATTAAAACTTAAAAAAAAACCAACTTCCCAAGTACCTTGTGGGCACAAGGGATAAAAAGGTGGGGTCTAGAATCTTCTCATTTTTTTCCCAACCCAGTTCCCACTGAATGCTGCTCTTTCTCACAACCAGCAGGCCTCATGTCAGCAACAACCTTCACATCACACAGAGATTGTTCGTATTTTCTTTTTGTTTTCTGTTTTGTTTTTACAGAGACAGAGAGAGAGAGAGTCAGAGAGAGGGATAGATAGGGACAGACAGGAACGGAGAGAGATGAGAAGCATCAATCATCAGGTTTTCGTTGCAACACCTTAGTTGTTCATTGATTGCTTTTTCATATGTGCCTTGACCGTGGGTCTTCAGCAGACTGAGTAACCCCTTGCTCGAACTAGCGACCTTGGGTCCAAGCTGGTGAGCTCTGTTCAAACCAGATGAGCCCGCACTCAAGCTGGCGACCTCGAGGTCTCGAACCTGGGTCCTCTGCATCCCAGTCCGACGCTCTATCCACTGCGCCACCACCTGGTCAGGCTCTTTTTGTTTTCTGAAGTAAATAGTGGCATAAACATTAACACAGCAATTAATCATACTCTAATTACTCTGGGCCAAAAAATGGGAGTCTGATCTCAATTCACATGCTATTTTGGCAGAAAGTTGCATGTAATCCCAGTTAAGTACCATATGCCTCCATCTAAACCCACATCAGTTAGTGAAGCCCTCTGCCCCCTTCTCATTTACCAGTACCGCCAATTTTCCTACACCTATCCTTCTGTCTCAAAAACTAAGAGTTCAAACCTGTCTCCTCAAAGATCTTAACCTTGAGACTTAGACATTTTCCCTTATTTCTCAACAGTACACCCCTCCTCCCCAGTTGCTCTTTAGCATAACATCAACTCAGTCTAATGAAATAAATATTGACAGAGTGGGGAAGGAGGGAAAGATAGGGAGGGGACAGCTGTGATTACTGACCCATCCCGCCCCAGCTTTTCCTCTCGGTACAAGCTCAGAATGGCAGTTAAGAAGACAAAAGTCTAGTGCTTTATGCTTTCCTAAACATCAGCAATGAACAGTTGGGATTTGAAAAAAACAATACTATTTACCATAGCTCACACACACACACAAATACTTATAATAGCATCAAAAACCCCCGAATACTTAGGTATAAATCTAATAAAACATGTACAGGACCTATATGTAGAGAACTGGTGAAAGACATGAAAGGAATCTAAATAAATAGAGATTCCATGTTAAAAGGTCAGTATACAAAAGTCAATTGCTTTCCCGTATACCGGGAATGAACCATTGGAATCTAAAAAATTTTTAAAGATATCATTTAAAAGTCTTGTTTCGCCTGACCAGGTGGTGGCGCAGTGGATAGAGCGTCGGACTGGGATGCGGAAGGACCCAGGTTCGAGACCCCAAGGTCGCCAGCTTGAGCGCGGGCTCATCTGGCTTGAGCAAAGAGCTCACCAGCTTAGACCCAAGGTCGCTGGCTCCAGCAGGGGGTTATTCGGTCTGCTGAAGGCCCGTGGTCAAGGCACATGTGAGAAAGCAATCAATGAACAACTAAGAAGTCGCAATGCGCAACGAGAAACTGATGATTGATGCTTCTCATCTCTCTCCGTTCCTGTCTGTCTGTCCCTGTCTATCTCTGCCTCTGTAAAAAAAAAAAAAAAAGTCTTGTTTCTTAGTGTCATGTGTTTCATTCAGGTAATTAGCCCATTAGCTTAGTGATTAGCAACTTCAACTTGACTACACCCATTAGTCAGAAATCCTGGGGTTATCGAGACCTTGTAGTGACCCAGATCTCATCTTCAATTTTGAGTCACAGCTGTCCTTTGAGTAATTCTAACCCGGCCTGGATGCCTCTGAGGAACTATTTATCAAGTCTTTTTCTTTTTCTCCAAGTCACTTTCATTTAGGCAGCCACATTTTCCTTGCAGGCTTCCACTCCTCATTTTCAAACCTTCCTGCCTCTCTTGCTTCCAGCAGATTACAGAACTTTGGTCTGACATTTCCAAAGGCACTTCCAACCCCCAGCAAGTCGCACTGCTTCACGTTCTGTTTCCCAGTCATCGTCCAGCTTCTCTGTTCTCCGCTATTCTTCACTTCCATCTCCCTCCGTGCTCTTCGTCCGGGTATAGGTCAGTCCTTCAAGAGTGCATGTATCATGTTTAAATCATTTTCTCTGAAACAAATATTTGCATATGGGAACCCCACATTTGCCATCTGGTTTTTCCTACTTCCCAGCCAGAGGAACTCTCAATTTCATATATATTTTGAGAAATGAAGTTTTCCCCAGATGGTCTCTCCAAAGAACCAAAGCAAGGTCAGGGTTTATGCATTCCTTCAAACATTCTGGGCAGAGGTTAGAATTACCCATGTTTTCTTGGTCCCATCAGCAGTTATTTCATCAGCGCACCTGATAATGGGACACAACCTGACTCTTTTTTTTTTTTAAGCTAAAAACACATCAGAGTTTGAAAGAGATGTTGAACCATAAACTGGTATCCCTGGGGAAGGCAGAAAAACCTGCCCAGTTGCTCAAATAATTTCAAACCAAAACCCCTAAGAATATGTCCACAGGGAGAGGAAAGAGTGTGAATATTAGAGAGATGAACCAGGTGTGCCAAAAGGTCTCTCAGGCATTCTTAGCCCTGGCAGGGATGGGGGCAACCCCACATCTCTACTGGGAAACATATCCCCCCTAAATCAAGAAAGAAAACAACAGCAACATAGCCCCAAATAGAGAATGTTTTCTTTTGTAACTGGAAGCAAACATCACTGATGGCTTTAACAGCTGCCTGCCAACATGGCCTGAGAAGCAGGCAAGCTCAAACATTTTTTGAGATCAACACATACAGTATATTAAGTCAAATTATAAATCCAGAAATAAAAGAACAAATAAACAAGTTTCAGCTTTCTGTAGGCTTCTGCATCCAACACCAGCTAAACTAGATGCTGAAGCAGAGAAATCTAGATTCCAAGAAGGCAGGTCTCCCAGGAGTTCAAGGCAAACCTCTTTCTGGTAGGAAAAGAAGGTGCCGTTGTAGATTAACTCCACTGACCAGGTGGAGGCTGACGGCCCTGCCTCGCTGAGGCTTCCTTGTGTCTTAGCCTGGCAGACTCAGGATGGGTGGCAGGCTAACTTTAGGCCTGCCATCGACTTGATCTTTGACCCCAGTAAATCATTTAATATGCTTGTGCCTTTCTCCATATGTTCATGTTTGGTGTAATTCGGATGAGAATTCCAGCAAGTCTGGGTGTGCCACCCATTAGAGCTAAATCTTTCTCTTTAGAGTTTCTAGGAAGAACATCTTGGACAGCTGCATTGCAGAGAGCAAAGGTATCTGGACAAACCAAATTGAAATGCCTGCAGATAGTCAGATTAGCATTGCCTTCATTGTGGCTGAAAGGTAGAACAGACTTGTTCTTTAGAACTTTTTTTTTAATTATTTCTATTTATTCATTTTAGAGGAGAGAGAGAGATTGCGAGAAAGAGAGAGAGAGAGAGAGAGAGACAGAAGGGGGGAGGAGCAGGAAGCTTCAACTCCCATGTGTGCCTTGACCAGGCAAGCCCAGGGTTTTGAACTGGCAACCTCAGCATTCCAGGTCGATGCTTTATCCACTGCGCCACCACAGGTCAGGCCAAACTTGTTCTTTGCTTATCAAAACTGACATAAGATTCTGTGAGTTTTGCCATAGGGCAGGAAAGCCACCGGAATGCAGTAGATGGGAGACTATCGGGTTACTTTCCTGGTTCCACTACCATACTAGTTAGGTGGCCTTGAGTCAGTCATGTAGGCCAGCGTCATTCAGATATTAGTTGGTCACGAAATCAACAAATTGGATTGGAACTAAGCATTATTGAATGAAGTTAAGTTGAATAAAATTTAAAATATCAGTGCTTAGTCCACAATCAGCATAAGCACTGTCACATGTGGGTGTGGATGTATGTTTCCTGAGGTTATGATGAACAATGCATTTCTTATTGTGGGTAACAAACAAAAGTTTTCCAGCCAGCAGCTTAGACCATAGTTTTGACTTCCGCACCTATTAAGTAGAAATAATTCACTCTATGCACATACATATATATACATACATATTCATATGCACATATATACACTGAGCACTACAATGTGTCAGACCCAGTGGCATATAACATCTACGGGTATCACAAAGCCCTGTTCTCATGGAACCTCAGCTGGAGGGGGGAGCCATTTATAAAATAATTACATAATTATTTAACTACCATTGTGATCAGGGCTACAAGGAATTTGCGAGATATGAAAAGAGTGTGAGATCAGGGCTGCATCCCTAAGGGAATGACATAGAAGGAGGCAGAAGGACAAGGAAGTGCGAGAAGATGCTGAAAAAGGAGTAACGTTGTCAGTCAAATGTGAAGACAGTGGAAACACTTCATAAATGTAGAGTGTTATTCAGATGTGGTGTGTGATTACCGAAGACCATGAGTAGGAGCATGCCTTACAGCTGTGCTCAGTTTCCTTTATGCACCCGTTCAGTGAGCAGTTGAGCACCCTCAGTGCCAGATACTCTTCTAGGTCCCAGAGATACAGCAATAAATAAGACACAACTGATGCCCTGGAAAGCTTCCCCTTCAGAGACAGAGACAGACCTTAAACACGTAAGACTCATTTCAGAGAGTGGTAAAGTGGGCAGAGGCATAGAAAGTCATGGAGGTAGGAGAGTTGTTTTAGACAGGAAGGCAGGGCTCTCTAAGGGGATGAGACCCAGATATGGATAAAATGAAATTAGCTGCTTTCTGATGTGACCTTGGATACATGACCTAATATTTCAAGGCTTGGTTTCCGCATCAGTTGAATAAGGATAATCGTATGCATCTCACTTAGCTGAGAGCTAAAGGAGACAAGGAATGCAAGACCTCCAGCACAATACTAGCAAGAACAGGCCCTGAGCCTGACCAGACGGTGGCGCAGTGGATAGAGCGTCGGACTGGGATGTGGAAGGACCCAGGTTCGAGACCCCGAGGTCGCCAGCTTGAGCGTGGGCTCATCTGGTTTGAGCAAAAAGCTCACCAGCGTGGACTCAAGGTCGCTGGCTCCAGCAAGGGGTTACTCGGTCTGCTGAAGGCCCACGGTCAAGGCACATATGAGAAAGCAATCAATGAACAACTAGGAAGTCGCAACGCAAAACTAATGATTGATGCTTCTCATCTCTCTCCGTTCCTGTCTGTCTGTCCCTGTCTATCTCTGCCTCTGTAAAAAAAAAAAAAAAAAAAGAACAGACCCTGAACAATTGCTACATAACTGAGTGTCTGCTCATCTGTTACTCAGGATATTAGGAATAGCATATTGGGGACAATGTAGAACAACAAAAAGGAGAATGCAAGTCTTCTGTTTTCAAACCAGGCTGGACAGATTCCTCAAAGGAGTCATTATTGGTCTTCCGCTCTGCATAAGCTGAGTCCTCTGGGAGGCAAGCGCTGTGACAGAGAAAGGTGTGCAGTTTGGGGTGTCTGTGTAGGGGAAAGACAAAAGATGGAAGAAGTAGAATTGGGCAGCAAAAGGCTCTGGCAGAAAGACTGCTGGTTGGAGAAGTCCCACGCTGGCAGAAATGGCCCTGGGATCCTCAGTCAGTCACGAGGGCTGCCAGGGAAGAACAGGGGCTCGACACAAAAGGGGGCCACATAGCAAGTTTTTCCTTGAAGTGACATCTGAGTGGTGCCAACCTAGCTGCCACAAACTCCCGGCCTCACCAGGGACTGTTTACTGTCCAAGCAGCAGTGCTTCCTCGGGAGAGGAAATGTGGTTTATTCTGACTTGGGAAAGCTGAAGAGAGAAAAAGCATTCAGGAGACCAGAGGATCCCAGCCCTGATTTTATATTCTGTATCTGTTAGGAAGTCTTTGGTCAGAAGGTGTAGAAAACACAACTCAAAATAGCTTGAACAGTAAAAAATATTTATAATCTCAACAATAAGAAGTCTGGAGGAAGGAGGCCCCCAGGGTTGTTTAATTTAGAATGCAATGATGTCATCGTGTCTTCACGTTGGATGAAACATTTTTCAATTCTGATATCCTCAGTATATCAGCATTGTCTCCATTAGCACCCTTCATTTTTGCAAGATAACTGCTGCAGATCTAGGCATCTCACGGGGATGAGATAAGACCTAGCAGAAGAAGATGGGCCCTGTCTTTCTGTGAGTCTCTTTTATCAGCGAGGAAACTTCTCAGAAGTCTCCCACCAGACTTACTCTCATGTCCTGTTGGCCAGAATCGCATCGCATACCCATCTATACACAAGTCAGCAGTAAGAACATTGGGACTGCCATGATTGGTGGGCCTACAGACCCGAGATGATGAAGTCAGGAAACTCCATTCACTTTTATTTTTAATATGTGACTTTATACCTATCAGGGTGGGACAAAAGTAGGTTTACAGTTGTTCTCATGAAAAATAATACAATAATTAATAATAATACAAGAATAAACTGTTTCATGCACTCACAACTGTAAATCTACTTTTGTCCTGCTCTGTATATGTATATACACATATATACATCAGCTATATTGAAATATAATTCCCATACCAGCCTGACCAGGCGGTGGCACAGTGGATAGAGCAGCGAACTGGGGCGCAGAAGATCCAGGTTTGAAACCCCGAGTCCCTGGCTTCAGTGCGGGCTCATCCAACTTGAGTGTGGGGTTGCTGGCTTGAGTGTGGGATCATAGATATGACCCCATCTCGCTGACTTGAGACCAAAGGTCGCTGGCTTGAAGCCCAAGGTCACTGGCTTGAGTAAGGGGTCACTCACTCTGCTATAGTGTGAAGGCACATATGAGAAATCAATCAATGAACAACTAAGGAGCTGCAATGAAGAATTGTTGCTTCTCACCTCTCTCCCTTCCTGTCTGTCTGTCCCTCTCTCTGACTCTCTCTGTGTCTCTGTCATAAAATATATATAATTCCCATACCAATATTTGACTCTTTCTTAACTGAAAAATTTTATTGATCATTAACTTTTTTAAATTGTTGAGAACACAGCCTGACCAGTGGTGGTGCAGTTAGATAGAGCATAGACCTGGAAAATTAAAGTCCTAGGTTCAAAACCCTGAGGTCACTGGCTTGAACGTGGGTTCATCCAGCTTGAGCAGAAGCTCACCAGTTTGAGCACAGAGTCATCAACATGATCCCATGGTTGATGGCTTGAGCCCAAAGTTTGCTGACTTGAGCCTAAGGTCACTGGCTTGCGTCCAAAATCGCTGGCTTGAACAAGGGGTCACTGGCTTGGCTTGAGTCCCCACCATCAGGGCATGTATGAGAAGCAGTCAGTGAACAACTAAAGTGCCACAACTACAAATTGAGGCTTCTTATCATTCTCCCTTCCTGTCTCACTCTCTCTCTCTCTCTCCCTTAAAAAATTTTTGTTGTAGAATACACATGATATGAAATTTACCATCATAACCATTTTCAAATGTATAGTTCAATAGCATTAAGAGCACTCATATTATTGTAGCAGCATCACCACCATGCATCTACAGGACCCTTTTCATCTTGCAAAGCTGTAACTCTGTACCCATAAATCAGTAACTCCCCATTCTTCTTTCTCCCAGTCTATTCTGTCGCCAAGTGGTTGACTACTTTAGATACCTCAAATAAGTGCGATTATGCAGTACCTGTCCTGTGTCTGGCTTCTTTCACTTGGCTTAATGTCCTCAAGATTCATCCATGTTGTAGAATGTGTCAGAATTTCCTTCCTTTTCAAGGCTAAATAATACTCTAATATTACACACCACATTATTTTTATGCATTCATCCATCAGTGGATACTTGGGTTGTTCCACATTTGGGCTCTTGCAAATACTGCTGCTATGAACATGGGTGTACAAATACCTCTTTGAGACCCTGATTTTAATTCTTTAGGGCACATACTCAGAAGTGAAATTGCTAGATCAACTGGTAAATATATCTTTTATTTTTTGAGGGACTGCCATACTGTTTCCATAGCGCTACACCATTTACATTACCAGCAATGTTGCACAGGGTTCTAATTTCTCCACATCACACCAACACTTGTTATTTTCTTATTTTGGTTTTTGGTCATTTTTTTAAATATAATAGGCAGCCTAATGGCTATGAGGTAGTATCTTATTGTGGTTTTGATTGGCTTTTTCTTAATTATTAGTGATGTTGAATATCTTTTGTGAGCATCATATTGGTCATTTGTATATCTTCTTCTTTTTTTTTTTTTTTTTGTATTTCTCTGAAGTTGGAAACGGGGAGGCAGTCAGACAGACTCCCGCATACGCCCAACCGGGATCCACCCGGCACGCCCACCAGGGGGTGATGCTCTGCCCATCTTGGGGTGTCGCTCTGCCGCAATCAGAGCCATTCTAGCGCCTGAGGCAGAGGCCACAGAGCCATCCTCAGCGCCCTGGCAAATGCTGCTCCAATGGAGCCTTGGCTGCGGGAGGGGAAGAGAGAGACAGAGAGGAAGGAGAGGGAGAGGGGTGGAGAAGCAGATGGGCACTTCTCCTGTGTGCCCTGGCCGGGAATCGAACCCGGGACTCCCACACGCCAGGCCGACGCTCTACCACTGAGCCAACTGGCCAGGGCCTGTATATCTTCTTTGGAGAAATGTCTATTCAAGTCATTTGCCCAGTTTTTTGTTGTTGTTGTTGTTTTTTTTTGTATTTTTCTGAAGCTGGAAACGGGGAGAGACAGTCAGACAGACTCCCACATGCGCCCGACCGGGATCCACCCGGCACACCCACCAGGGGCGACGCTCTGCCCACCAGGGGGCGATGCTCTGCCCCTCCGGGCGTCGCTCTGCTGCGACCAGAGCCACTCTAGCGCCTGGGGCAGAGGCCAAGGAGCCATCCCCAGTGCCCGGGCCATCTTTGCTCCAATGGAGCCTTGGCTGCGGGAGGGGAAGAGAGAGACAGAGAGGAAGGAGGGGGTGGGGGTGGAGAAGCAAATGGGCACTTCTCCTATGTGCCCTGGCCGGGAATCGAACCCGGGTCCCCCGCACGCCAGGCCGACGCTCTACCGCTGAGCCAACTGGCCAGGGCCATTTGCCCAGTTTTTAACTGGGTTATTTTCTTTTTGTGGTGATTTGCTTTTTGTTATTGTTGAGTTGTAGAAGTTTTTCTATTTTGTGTGTGTGTGTGTGACCGAGACAGAAAGAGAGACAGAGAGAGGGACAGATAGGGACAGACAGACAGGAAGGGAGAGAGGTGAGAAGCATTGATTCTTCATTGTGGCACCTTAGTTGTTCATTGATTGATTTCTTGTATGTGCCTTGATAGGGGGGCTACAGCAGAGTGAGTGACCCCTTGCTCAAGCCAGCGACCTTGGGCTCAAGCCAGTGACCTTGGGCTTCAAGCCAGTGACCATGGGGTCATGTCTATGATCCTACGCTCAATCCAGTAACCCCATGCTCAAGCCAGAGGCCCCATGCTCAAGCTGGTGATCCCGCATTCAAGCTGGCAACCTCAGGCTTTCAAACCTGGGTCCTCCGCATCCCCGTTCGATGTTCTATCTACTGCGCCACCACCTGGTCAGGCAAAGTTTTTCTTTTTTTTTTTTTTGGTACTAATTCTCTATCCAATATATAATTTACAAGTATTTACCAAATTGTGACTTCTTTAAAAGTTAAGATCTCAGGTTGTGGAGCCTACTGCTTAGAGTCGAACCACAGTTGTGCCATTTACCGGTCTAGAGGGAAAGGTAAGCAACCACACAACATCCATGGCCTGCCAACAGGAAAAGAGGGGTGTGGCTGTTAAGTAGCAACCAGCTGAGTTCATTATGCAGTACTAGCTGTCAAAGGCAGGTTGGTGTAGATGGTGCTTAGTTCAGTTTTCAAATCAAGAAGCAAAAATGTCAAGTAATACTAGACAATAGCATTTCATTGAGCGCTGACTGTGTCAGATCACACCAAGTCCTTTACATGCACGATCTCATTTCTTCCTTCAAGAAGTATTTAATGGAAGCCTAATATGAACTAGTTACTGGTGAATTAAAAACAAAATAAAACAAGAAATCAGACATTGTGCCTGCCCTCGGGACTTTACAGACATTGGTCAAAGAATGAAACAACTTACAATGATTCAAAGGGCTGTAAAACAGTGGTCCCCAACCTTTTTTGGGCCACGGACTGGTTTAATGTCAGAAAATATTTTCACAGACCGGCCTCTAGGGTGGGACAGATAACTGTATCATGTGACTGAGACAAGCGTCAAGAGTGAGTCTTAGACGGATGTAACAGAGGGAATCTGGTCATTTTTAAAAAATAAAACATTGTTCAGACTTAAATATAAATAAAATGGAAATAATGTAAGTTATTTATTCTTTCTCTGTGGACTGGTACAAAATGGCCCACGGACCAGTACCAGTCTGCAGCCCGGGAGTTGGGGACCACTGCTGTAAAGGATAGGTCCGGGGTCCTGTGGAAATCGACCTGGCCAAGCTTCAGCTGAGGTGAGAAAGGATCAGGGTAAAGAGCAAGGATGTTCCAGACACATCAGCCCTGTGAGGTAAATATCACCATTATCTCCAGTGGGATGTTAGCACTGTGAGTACTGGGTCCTTGTCTGTCTTGTTCACCCATATGTCTCTGTTGCCTAGAATAGTGTCTGACACAAAATCGCTCTCAGTAAACATGTGTTAGATGAATGTGTCCTCATGTTATAGATGAGGAACTTGAATCTCAGAGAGGCCGAGGCAGATTTAACACCAGGCGCACCAGGTGTGCGCCCTGGGCCCCGAATTCTGAAGGGCCCTGCGAAACCCCAACTTGATACTATTTTCTAAAGACACCAAGTTTGGTTTTAACATTAATAGTACATAATATTTTTTACTTATTTAAAAACATGGTTAACATGTAACTTTATTTTCCCTGTCTCTCTCTTCTTTTTAAAGGGCCCAATATTTTCTTCTGATCCCAGGGCTTCAACCGACCTTAATCCGCCTCTGCAGAGAGGGTAACTTGACCAAGGTCACAGTGCTAGTAAGTGGCAGAGCTGGGTTTGATGCCAGGCAATAAGTTCTGCAGCTTGAGCTTTAACCTTTTAAAAATTCACATTTCTTTTCCTAAGTAAAAAGACTTTCTTAACCCCATCATCCCAGGCCTGTGGAATAAGTAATTCTTTTTTTTTTTTTTTGGCCTCCAGAAGTGTTGATTTCAACTTGCTAGGGAGCCCCATAACACACTGTATTATAGTTGCTTTTCTATATGACTATCTACCTCCAGTTTCCCAGCTCCAGCCCTCCTTCACTCTGAGTAATAGTAAACTGCGAGCTATTTAAGAGACTATATCTAAATATACATGTTAAGAATGCAGGCTAAGAATTCAGACAGACCTGGATGAAGTCTAGTTTGACCTCTTACTACTTGCATGACCTTAAGTTCTTTACTTAACTAAGCCTCTGTTTCTTTATCTGTAAAATGGGGATAATAACAGAACCCACACCTCATGAGTTTGTTGCAAGGATTAATTGAGATAATGCCTGCAAAGCACTTATGCTAGTGTTTAGCACAAAGTAAGTAAAAATTTGAAAATATTCCATACTGGGAAATAATAAAACCAACATCAATGCCCATACCACTCCCAACTGGAAGAAAAATTATGCGGTGTTTTTTTCTACGGCAGGGATGGGCAAACTTTAGCTACTGGCTTTTTCTTCATTCAGAATACACCATTGGCAACATCACCCTGAGTCACAGTCTCTTGTGGAAGAAAGGAATTGGCCAGTAAGGGAGTGACTCAGGAGGGTCCCAGAATCCCAGAATCTCCAGGTTACTTCCCCCTCCCCAACCCTGAAGGCTTCGTGCTGCTTCTGTTCAGGCCTTGCCAATCCTCCACCTCTCCCTCTCTTCTTTCCCATCCCACCCTCCCCACTTCAAACCCTGGGAAAAAATGAAGAAAAGCACACCAACCAAGAAGGCTTTTCACTTCATTGTGTTTTCCAGCTAGACCTGAACAGACTGCGATCAATTCAGCCCTCTCTCACCCTCCCTCCTCTCTTCTTCTCTCATGTCCTCTTTGTTGTGTTTTTTCCCTCTCAGACTGTGTCTTCAGGCTTAGGAAAAAGCAGTCACCTCCTAGCAGCGTGAGGAGACAAGAAGCTTCAGTTGCCAGCAGCAAAGACAACATAACTGTAACAGGTCCCCTTGGCCCTTGGCACTTAGAAAAGCCAAGAAGCAGGGGATCCTGTTTAGATTCTCTGCGACACTCCTCAGCTTGACCACTTCTGTCCCAACCCAGGCTCAGCTGCAACAAGTCACACAGGAAACCTCAAGCAATCTCCTCTGGCCAAGAACCTTCTGAAGTCTACCCCATCCCCAGGCAAGGGGTTTCATTCCAAGTTTGAGGAAACCCGGCCAGTTGGACTTGGAGTCAACGAGAATGAAGAAGGAATACACCTTTTCCATTTTCAAAGCAGTCTAGTGAGATTTTGGTTTTTTCCAACAGGGTAACTCTAAATTGGCAGCGCTTTCTAAGCTACAAGTTTCCATGTCCCCAGTCCTCACTAAAAAAAAAAAAGTTTTCTGGTTAGGTTGGCAGGTTTGGGGTATGCAAGTGAGAAACATTTCACAAATAGTTAAACCTGAGCTATGAATCAAATTAGTCTAAACAAGACTCTCCTCCATCCCACGCTGTACTAGTTACCCTCCTTAATTCCTACCCCAAACATATAGTCAAAAATAACTACTGTTTATCAAGCACCCAGTAAGTACCAGGAACTGATGTGTTTTATTTACTTATATTGACTCATTTTATCTTCACAACTATGCAAGATAGAAAATTTTAATTGTTTCCTTTCAGAAGAACAGGCAGGTTAAGTAATTTCCCTGTCACGCAGTTAAGAAGTGGCAGAACCCGAGTTTAAATCTCATCCCCACACAGTAACATGGATGAGCCTGAAAATCACTCCACGGGGTGAAAAGGCCAGGCAAGAACAGAGTCCTTGCTTATGAATCCATGTATGTAAAAGTATAGAGAATGTGAGCCAATCTATATGATAGAAAGCAAATCAGTGGTTGCCAGGGGATGGGGAGGGGTGATGTTCAAAGGACACAAAGGAATTTGGGGGGGTAATGAAAATGTTTGTAATGTTGATTGTAGTGGTGTTTCCACAGGTGTATACCTATGTCAAAACTTACTGAATTGTAGACTTTAAATATGTTCAAGTTACACCAAAATAAATAAATAAATAAATAAATAAATATGTGCATATTAGTATAATTCAATTATAATTCAAGCAGGTTGGAAAAGAGTGCCCCCAAAATACCATCCTTTAAGTCATTTCCACAAATGCATTTACTCTTTGCTATAATTAACATCATAGGGAATTAACATGGTAGGGCCTAGCCTGATTGGGTCAGATTTTTATGCTGTTGTCTCTGGTTCTTGTTGAGGTGAGAGGGCTGTTGCTGGCTCTTCTCACTGGAAACTCCAGTTAGGCCTGTGAGTATAGAAAATCTTTTGCACCACTTACCATGTTAATGTGCTGCCAGTGGTGATCTAAAATGGCAGTTTTCAAACTTTTTGGTCTTTTTTTTTTTTTTTGACAGAGACAGAGAGTTAGAGAAAGGAACAGATAGGGACACACAGACAGGAAGGAGATGAGAAGCATCAATTTTGTCGCGGCACCTTAGTTGTTCATTGATTGCTTTCTCATATGTGCCTTGACCAAGGGGCTACAGCAAAGCCAGTGACCCCTTGCTCAAGCCAGCGACCTTGGGCTCAAGCCAGCAACCTTGGGCTTTATAAGCTAGGGCTTTATGACCTTTTGGCTCAAGCCAGTGACCATGGGGTCATGTCTATGATCCCACGCTCAAGCCAGCGACCCTGATGAGCTCTCACTCAAGCTGGTGAGCTCTCAGTCAAGCCAGCAACCTCGGGGTTTCGAACCTGGGTCCTCCATGTCCCAGTCTGACATTCTATCCACTGTGCCACCACCTGGTCAGGCTCAAATTTTTAGGTCTTAAGTCCCTTTTACACTCTTAAAATATATTGGGGTCTATTTATCATATTGGAAATTAAAACTGAGTATTTTTAAAGATCATTAATATAATAAATCTATTACATATGGCATAAATAACTTTTTTTTTTTTTCTGAAGCTGGAAACAGGGAGAGACAGTCAGACAGACTCCCGCATGCGCCCAACCGGGATCCACCCCGCACACCTACCAGGGGGCGATGCTCTGCCCCTCCGGGGCGTCGCTCTGTTGCGACCAGAGCCACTCTAGCGCCTGGGGCAGAGGCCAAGGAGCCATCCCCAGCACCCAGGCCATCTTTGCTCCAATGGAGCCTTGGCTGCGGGAGGGGAAGAGAGAGACAGAGAGGAAGGAGAGGGAGAGGGGTGGAGAAGCAGATGGGCGCTTCTCCTGTGTGCCCTGGCCGGGAATCGAACCCGGGACTTCTGCACGCCAGGCCGGCCAGGGCATAAATAACATTTTTATTAAAAATAACTTCATTGCAATCCGGTTTTCCCACCGCCCCCGTCGCGAGTCCAAGCAGTTTGGGCAGCGGGAGAAGCTGCCGTGGCCAGGCAGCCCAGGTTCACGAAGACACCCAGCAGGCACCCCCCGCCACCACGATGCCTAAAGGAGGGTCAGCCCCACCAAGGGGTCCGCGAAGGAGGAGCCCAAGAGGAGATCAGCGAGGTTGTCAGCTAAACTGCTCCTGCAGAAGTGGAAAGGAAACCCAAAAAGGTGGCCGGAAAGGATCAATCTGCAGACAAAAAAGTGCAAACAAAAGGGAAAAGGGGAGCAAAGGGAAAACAAGAGGAAGGGCTAACCAGAAACCTAAAGAAGTCTGCTTGCGGAAAACGGAGAAACTAAACACGAGGAGAGCCCAGCCTCAGAGGAAGCAGGAGAGAAAGAAGCCAAGTCTGATTACTGTCACACACCACGTCTTATTAGCGGTCCATGTCCCTCTTGTACTATCCAGAGGAATATTTTTATCAACTATTTTGTAGATGCAAGTTTTTTAGCAGCTCTAGAAACATTTTAAAGAAGGAGGGAATTCCACTTCATCTCATTTTTTTTAAGTATAAATGCTTTTTTTAAAGAGGTGAAATCACTTGCTGGTTGTTTATTTTTTTGGCACAACCAGAAAATAGTGGGATATGAATATGGGAGGCTTTGATGTTTTGGGTGTCAGCTTAACATTCCATTGATGGGGGTAGTTTTTATATCCTATAACACAAAGCATACTAAATGGCAATTTGGAGTCAGTTGTGCATTTAATGTCTTGAACATTTGAAATTACTTCTATTCCCATGGTTTTGGTAGAATTGTTTCCTAAAGAAAACCACTCCTTGATCTTGGCTCTCCCTGTCAGAAGTTTGTACGCTCTGTAACATCTCTGGTGTGGTAGTCCAGTGTTCCTAGTAACTGTGAATGTGCTGTGAAAGATTGAGAATTTGATCATGTAGTACATATGATATTAAATTGTGAATTAGTGGGACTGATGTGACAGGGTGTCAGCGTTTGAAGATACTGGTACTTGATATGCTATCAAGGAAAATTAGCCCCAAATTTTAAGCTGGAAAGTCACTGGAATAACTGTTTAGAAAAGAACCACAACTACATGACTTTACATTTTTGGTACGTACGTTAAGAATTGTGTACAAATTGAAATGTCTATGTACTTATCCTCAAAACAGCCAATAAAATCTCAGTTATGAAAGAAAAATAATAATAACTTCTTTGCCCTGGCCAGATGTCTCAGTTGGTTAGAACGCAACTTTTCCAGAAGCTTTATATTCTGTATCTTCTGCAAAACTCCACCATCCACTTATGAGAGAATGAAAGTGAAAAAAACAAATAACATCTTAATATGTTTATGAAAAGAGTTTGAGGCCCTGTCTGATTGGCTCAGTGGTAGAGTGTTCACCCCCAGTATAGATGTCCCAGGTTCTCCCAGTCAGGGCACACAGGAGAAGCGACCATCTGCTTCTCCACTCCTCCCCTCCCCCTTTTCTCTCTCTCTTTCTTCTCCTCCTGAAGCCATGGCTCACTGACTTGAGCACATTGAAGCCAGGTGCTGAGGATGCTCCATGGAGCCTCTGCCTCAGGTGCTAAAAATAGCTCAGTTGCTAGCATGGCCCCAGATGGGCAGAGCATTGGCCCTAGAAAGGGTTGCCAGGTGGATCCTGGTTGGGGCGCATGTGGGAGTCTGTCTCTCTATTACCCCTCCTCTCACCTGGAAAAATATGAAAAATAAAAAATAAAATAATTTGACCTCGCAGACCACTGAAAGGATCTTGTGGTTTCTCAGGGCTTCCCAGACCATAACTTTGAGAATTGCTGATCTAAAGTGTTCAGAACCATGAACTATTTGTTTCAGTTCTTATGCTACCACTTCCATTATTTTACCTCTTCTACCCAAGACCTTGTGAAATCGTGAGAGACAGAGGAAGAAGCACAGAGATGTCAAACAGAAAGTTGTCTGATAACTCTCCTTCAAAGTCATTTCCATCCGTGTGAGTCTGTGGCATGGGTTATTTTCCTTTTAAACAAAATCAAGAGAGCCAAAGCCCGAGCAGGACCCAGGTGCACAGGATGGGGAAACTAACACACAAGAAGGGAAACATCACAGAGTTTCCCGTGACCCTCACAGAGAGAGAGGAACAGCTGCCTCCTCTCAGGGCCTTCCTCTGGTTCACCTCACAGAGGGTGTCAGAGGAAAATCCTGTGGTCCTGAGGAAATTTCAGACAGATCTCAGCTCTTACTGGTTCCCTAAACAAATGCCTATGCAGGCTGAAGCCAGCTCCAGTCCAACCCCTCCATCCAGATAAAAACTTTGTCCCTGGCCCTAGGCAGCCATTGGAACATGATCTTAAGTGTCAATCAATCAAGGTGTGAATATTGTTCCCTCTTCTTACTTAAAGGCTGTGTCATCTCGAGTAAGTTACTGAACTTTTCGGAGCCTCAGCTTCATCTGTAAAAGGGAAATTGTATCTTTCTGAAAGAATTATTGTACAGGCTCAAGGGTATATAATACATAGGGTGGGGCAAAGGCAGGTTTACAGTTGTTTGTCTAGAGAATAATACAAAAATTAGTAATACAAAAATAAATTCTGTGTTTCATGTACTCACAACTGTAGACCGACCTGCTTTCGCCCCGCCCTGTATGTAAGAAGCCAGGCAGAGCACCTGGCACATACAGAGGCTCACTCTTAGTGACTGTTACATTTTTATACAAAAGCAAAGAGCAAGATGGAAACACTGCAGCATCCAGAAACAGACAGCATCACACAGACCTGGGTTTGAATCCTAACAATACTGGCTTTGGGCTAATCATTTTATCCATCTTGTAGAGTTATTGCAAGGGTGGATTAAAATCATGTCTAAATTGTCTGGCATCTAACCCACGCCCTGCAGATTGGCTGTTATTATTATGCATTTGCAACTGTGGCTCTGGGGTCCCTAATCCCCGGGGGAACTTCTCATCCTAAGGGGCAGCCTCTTTGTGGTCCAGTTTCTGGTACCTTTGGAGACAGGTTGGGATGACTGGCTCTCAGTCAGGTCTGGCAGGCCTTTTCCAAAGGAGTTAACCCAGTCCTCCCTTGGTGTTTCCATCTCCTACAAATCCACCAGCAGGAGCTGCTGCACAGGGGCGATAAAGTGAGAGGAGAGTTAATGTCTAGGGGAACTGTCCCCAAAGCAGAAAGAGAATAAACAGCGCATGTGAAAACCACCCCGTACGGGCCTGACCAGGTGGTGGCGCAGTGGATAGAGCGTCGGACTGGAATGCAGAAGGACCCAGGTTCGAGCCCCCCGAGGTCGCCAGCTTGAGCGCGGGCTCATCTGGCTTGAGCAAAGAGCTCACCAGCTTGGACCCAAGGTCGCTGGCTCCAGCAAGGGGTTACTCGGTCTGCTGAAGGCCCACCGTCAAGGCACATGTAAGAAAGCAATCAATGAACAACTAAGAATTCGCAACGCGCAACGAGAAACTGATGATTGATGCTTCTCAGCTCTCTCCGTTCCTGTCTGTCTGTCCCTGTCTATCTCTGCCTCTGTAAAAAAAAAAAAAAAGAAAAGAAAAGAAAAGAAAACCACCCCGTACGGGAAGAGGCTGTACACCAGCTCTGGAGTGACACTAGATTCAAATCCTGGCTCCTCCATTCATTTAACTGGCCTTGGTAAGACCAGTTAGCCACATGTGATTAAGAATAATGACAGTGGCCCTGGCCGGTTGGCTCAGCAGTAGAGTGTCGGCCTGGCGTGCGGGGGACCTGGGTTCGATTCCCGGCCAGGGCACATAGGAGAAGCGCCCATCTGCTTCTCCACCCCCCCCTCCTTCCTCTCTGACTCTCTCTTCCCCTCCTGCAGCCAAGGCTCCATTGGAGCGAAGATGGACCGGGCGCTGGGGATGGCTCCTTGGCCTCTGCCCCGGGCGCTAGAGTGGCTCTGGTCGCGGCAGAGCGACGCCCCGGAGGGGCAGAGCATCCCCCCTGGTGGGCAGAGCGTTGCCCCTGGTGGGCGTGCCGGGTGAATCTCAGTCGGGTGCATGCGGGAGTCTGTCTGACTGTCTTTCCCCGTTTCCAGCTTCAGAAAAGAAAAAAAAAAAAAAAGGAATAATGACAGTGCCTGACCAGGCAGTGGTGCAGAGGATGGAGTGTCAGACTGGGATGCAGAGAAACCGAGTTTGAAACCCCAGGTCACCAACTTGAGCACAGGCTCACCAGCTTGGATGCAGGGTCACTGGCTTGAGTATGGGATTGTAGACATGACCCCATGGTTGCTGGCTTGAGCCCAAGGTCACTGGCTTGAGCAAGGGGTCACTCACTCTGCTGTAGCCCCCCGGTCAAGGTACACATGAGAAAAGAAATCAATGAACAATGAACTAAGAAGCAGCAACAAAGAATGGATGCTTCTTATCTCTCTCCCTTCCTGTCTGTCTGTCCCTATCTGTCCCTCTCTCTGTCGCTGTCACAAACACACACAAAAAGAATAATGACAGTACCAGTGATAAATGTAAACAGCACTTAGCATAGTGCACATAGAAAAGATGAATAAATTTACCTATTATTATCACTACTTCTATTTTTACAGCAGGATTCTAATGTTTTAACAATAATACATATAAGCTCACATGCCCACCTAAGACACTAGGATCAGGGAGGAGCAGCACGGCTTCAAAAGAAATTGCCAGTCTTCACTTTTATGTATAAATACTTGTGAAAGTTTCTAGAGCAAGCATTAGCGACTACTGACTAGGAAACGTGTGTGTGTGTGTGTGTGGGGGGAAACAGGAGGGGACGTGGAGAAGAAATTTTAAAACTCAAGCTGAATTCAGCCCCTTCAGAAAGTACTGACCCCAGGCCTCAAAGGACTGCAACATGTGACACCAGCACACTCGCGCACCAGGGGGCAGCGGAACTAAGAAATCATTGGCTGAGAGGACCAGCCAATCAGAAGGCATTCAGGTGCCTGCAAACACCGCTCTGCAGAGGTCCGTGAGCTCAAGTCGCACAGGGTGCCTCTGGTGCCTGCACAGTAAGGCTCTGGCTTAAGGAGGGGCTCAGGCTCAGAAGAGTTAGGAAAGTGGGAGAGAAAAGGGAGTGCAGCAGAGCTATAGAAAGTGTGGGAGGAGAGCAGAGATGGGAGGACAGCAAAAGGTGGCCTTTAGAAATAGAAAGATTGTGGGTGGGTGGGAGAGGGACCAAAACGAGGTGCGAAGGAAATCACAAAGGTGACTGGTAGTTCTGGGACCTGTGTGGGTCTCCTACTCTCCAGCCTACAAAGGCCAAAGAGTGAGTACTGAGAGCACACAGTATGCCGCTTCATATATAAATACTGTTAGTCCTGTGAGGGAGGTTGGATCGCTTGTTCATAGTTCCACAGCTATTAGGGGATGGAGCCAAGTTTCAATCCTTGGCTGTCTCCTGTGGCAAGGGACAAAGGGCCTTCCCAGCGGACATTCTGAGAGAAAAGACAAGGGAAGAGGGAAAGTGATGGCAGTGAGGGGAGATGAGAAAAGATGGGAGCAACCAAGATGCAGAAAAGAAGGGAAGAGTTTGAGAACAGGAGGGAGATTCAGGAAGGAGAGGCTGGAAAAGGACGGAGAATGAAGAGGAAAGGGAAGAATTAAGAGGGAGTAATTGGAAAGGAGGAAGCAGAAGAGGAGAAGAAAAGAAGGAGCCATGGCAGAACGTGGGGTTAAAACAGAGGAAGGGGGAGCAGGAAATGCGGGTGGGGTCCTGGAGGAGTCAGAATCACCCGTAGCATAATCCTAGGAGCTGAAGGAACAAGGGTTGGAGTTTAGTAGGTGTTTGTGGTTTGTTTTTTTCTTGCTGTGAAAGTAAGGAGAGTGGGGATCATTGCCCATGTTGCTGTCGACAGACTAGTCAGCTCAGTAAGTGTCAGATGGTGGTGGGAAGTTAAAACTGAGGTCAGACATCTTGTGGCCTGTACTGTGGGGGTCTCTTAGCTGAGACAGAGTTGCCATGTTCGGTTTATTGCTGTACCAGATGGGCTCAGCCAGTGCACTATTCTAGAGTCATCGACAGTTTGAGCTGAAGTTTTCCCTTTGGATCATATTTGGGTTTCCTTTCTTTTCTTTCTTTTTTTATTTTTGTTAGATTTTTTTTTTTTTTTTTACTAAATACATTGTTTGTAACTTAATGTAATGATTTCCCAGGCTTTATTTTCTTTCTTTCTTTCTTTCTTTCTTTCTTTCTTTTGTTTTTGTTTTTGTTTTTGTATTTTTCTGAAGCTGGAAACGGGGAGAGACAGTCAGACAGACTCCCGCATGCGCCCGACCAGGATCCACCCGGCATGCCCACCAGGGGCGACGCTCTGCCCACCAGGGGGCGATGCTCTGCCCCTCCGGGGTGTCGCTCTGCTGCGACCAGAGCCACTCTAGCACCTGGGGCAGAGGCCAAGGAGCCATCCCCAGCGCCCGGGCCATCTTTGCTCCAATGGAGCCTTGGCTGCGGGAGGGGAAGAGAGAGACAGAGAGGAAGGAGGGGGTGGGGGTGGAGAAACAAATGGGCGCTTCTCCTATGTGCCCTGGCCGGGAATCGAACCCGGGTCCCCTGCACACCAGGCCGACGCTCTACCGCTGAGCCAACCGGCCAGGGCTATTTTCTTTCTTTTGTCATAAAATCTGAACAGATCCTATGTTTGAGCTTAAATATTTTAGACTAGAAAGGACACTTTTTTTTTTCTTCCTGGGTTTTTGCTGGGACCTGAGAGTTTAATCTCTCTCTCTCTCTTTTTAAGATTTTACTTATTGATTTTACAGAGAGAGGAGAGAGAGGAGTGGGGGACAAGAAGTATCAACTCATAGCCACTTCACTTTAGTTGTTCATCAATTGCTTGTTAAATGTGCCTTGCCTGGACAAACCCAGGATTTCAAACCAGTGACCTCAGTGTTCTAGGTCAATGCTTTATCCGCTGCCCCACCACAGGTCAGGCATGTTGAGGAAACCTTATTAGAGGAAGAGAGCATACCATAAAGAAAGGAGTGATGGAATATTATTCAGCAATAAAAAGGAATAAAGAATTGTTCCATGCAACAACATGGCTGAATCTTGAACACATTACGCTAAAAGAAGCCAGTGAGCAAAACCATATTTGTATGTTTCCATTTACATAAAACATCAAGCATAGGCAAACTCATAAAGACAGAAAATAGATTAATGGTTGGTTGCGTAGGGCTAGGGGAAGATATGGGGAATGAGGGTATGGAGTTTCTTTTGGGGGTAATGAAATGTTCTAAAATTGATTGTGTTGATGGTGTCCAACTCTGAAAATACTAAAAACCATTGATTGTTGTGCCTGGCCAGGTGGTGGCACAGTGGATGGAGTATCAACCTGGGATGCTAAGGATCCAGATTCAAACCTAAGGTTGCTGGCTTGAGCATGGGCTCATCCAGCTTGAGTGCAAGGTTGCCAGCTTGAGCATGGGATCATAGACACAACCCCATGATCACTGGTTTGAAGCCCAAGATCGCTGGCTTGAGCCCAAGGTCACTGGCTTCAGCAAGGGGTCACTGGCTCTGCTGTAGCTGCCCAGTCAAGGCACATATGAGAAAGTAATCAATGAACAACTAAAGTGCCACAACTACGAGTTGTTATTTCTCATCTTCCCCTCTCCTTCTCTCTCTCTCACAGAAAAAAAACAAACACATTGGTTGTACACTGTAAATGGTAAATTGTATGAATATGAATTTTATCTAAATAAAGCCATACTAGAAAGGAAGGAAGGAAGGAAGGAAAGGAGGAAAGGAGGAAAGGAGGAAGGGAGGAAGGGAGGAAGGGAGGAAGGGAGGAAGGGAGGAAGGGAGGAAGGGAGGAAGGGAAGAAGGGGAGAGAAAAAAGTAGAGGAGGGCACTGGCCGGTTGGCTCAGCGGTAGAGCATCGGCCTAGCGTGCAGAGGACCCGGGTTCGATTCCCGGCCAGGGCACACAGGAGAAGCGCCCATTTGCTTCTCCACCCCTCTGCCGCGCTTTCCTCTCTGTCTCTCTCTTCCCCTCCCGCAGCCAAGGCTCCGTTGGAGCAAAGATGGCCCGGGCGCTGGGGATGGCTCTGTGGCCTCTGCCTCAGGCGCTAGAGTGGCTCTGGTCGCAACATGGCGACGCCCAGGAAGGGCAGAGCATCGCCCCCTGGTGGGCAGAGCATCGCCCCATGGTGGGCGTGCCGGGTGGATCCCAGTCGGGCGCATGCGGGAGTCTGTCTGACTGTCTCTCCCTGTTTCCAGCTTCAGAAAAATGCAAAAAAAAAAAAAAAAGTAGAGGCAGAAAATATTGTATCTAATTTAGGGGTATAGAATGGATCAGTTGGCTGGCATTTCTTTTTTTTATTTTTTTAGATTTTATTTATTAATTTTAGAGAGGAGAGGAGAGAGGGAGAAGGGGGGAGGAGCAGGAAGCATCAATTCCCATATGTGCTTTGACCAGGCAAGCCAAGGGTTTTGAACCAGTGACCTCAGCGTTCCAGGTCAATGCTTTATCCACTGTGCCACCACAGGTCAGGCTGGCTGGCATTTAAGGATACAGTTAGAAAAGAAGTTGAGGCTTAATACCAAAAGGCCTAGAATTTCATGTCAAAGAATTTGGACTTGCTCTTACAGTTCCGAGCTGTTAAATACAGTAGCCACTAGCCATCTGTGGCTACTGAACACTTAAAATGTGGCTAGTCCAAATTGAAGGGTGCTGTACGTACAAAATACACACCAAATTTTGAAGACTTAATATAAATAAAAGAATGTAAAATTCCACCTGACCAAGCGGTGGCCAGTGGATAGAGCGTCAGACTGGGACGCGGAGGACCCAGGTTCGAGACCCTGAGGTCACCAGCTTGAACACAGGTTCATCTGATTTGAGCAAGGCTCACCAGCTTGAGCCCAAGGTCACTGGCTTGAGCAAGGGGTCACCCAGTCTGCTGTAGCCCCCCCCCCAGTCAAGCCACATATGAGAAAGCAATCAATGAACAACTAAAGTGTCACAAAGAAGAATTAATGCTTATCTCTCCCCCTTTCTGTCTGTCTGTCTCTAACTGTCCCTCTCTTTGTCTCTGTCACCAAAAAAAATAAAATAAAATTCCATTAGTAATTTCTATATTGATTACATGTTGAAATGATATTTTTTATATATTGGGTTAAATGAAATATATTGTTAATCTTTTGTTGTTGTTGTTGTTTGTTTGTTTTTAGTGAGAGGAGGGGAGGCAGAGACAGACTCCTGCATGTGCCCAGACTGGGATCTTCCTGGCAAGCCCACTAGGGGGCGATGCTCTCACCATCTGGGGCCCTTGCTCCATTGCAACCAGAGCCATTTTTTAGCACCTGCGGTGGAGGCCATGGAGCCATCCTCAGCGCCCGGGGCCAACTCACTTTAATCGAGCCATGGCTGGAGGAGGGGAAAAGAAGAGAGAGAAAGAGAGAGAAGTGAGGGGGGAGGGGTTGAGAAGCAAAGGAGCACTTCTGTGTCTTCTGACTGGGAATTGAACCTGAGAGATCCACATGCTGGGCCAATGCTCTACCACTGAATGAACCTGCCAGGGCCTAATCTTTTTTTTCTTTTTCTTTTTTTTTTTTTTGACAGAGACAGAGAGTCAGAGAGAGGGACAGATAGGAAGGGAGAGAGATGAGAAGCATTAATTCTTCACTGTGACATCTTAGTTGTTCATTGATTGCTTTCTCATATGTGCTTTGATTGGGGGGCTACAGCAGAATGAGTGACCCCTTGCTCAAGCCAGTGACCTTGGGCTCAAGTCAGCTACCTTGGGCTTCAAGCCAGTGTCCTTTGGGCTCAAGCCAGCAACCATGGGGTCATTTCTGTAATCCCATGCTCAAGCCAGCAACCCTATGCTCAAGCTGGTGAGCCCATGCTCAAGCTGGATGAGCCCACACTCAAGCTGGCAACCTTGGGGTTTTTTGTTTTGGGTTTGGTTTTTTTTGTGGCAGAGAGAGTCAGAGAGAGGGACAGACAGACAGGAAGGAAGAGAGATGAGAAACATCAATTCTTTGTTGCGGTTCCTTAATTGTTCATTGATTGATTTCTCATATGTGCCTTGACCCGGGGGGCTATAGCAGACCGAGTGACCCCTTGCTTGAGCCAGTGACCTTGGGCTCAAGCTGGTGAGCCTTGCTCAAACCCGATGAGCCCGCACTCAAGCTGGCGACCTCAGGGTCTCGAACCTGGGTCCTCTGCATCCCAGTCTGATGCTCTATCCACTGCACCACCACCTGATCAGGAAACCTTGGGGTTTTGAACCTGGGTCCTCCATGTCCCAGTCCAATCCACTACGCCACCGGCTGACCAGGCTTAAAATAGCTTTTTAATATGGCTACCAGAAAAGTAAAAATTACTTATGTGGTTCACATTATATTTCTACTGAACAGCACTGTTATAGATAGTGGAAAGCCACTGAAGGTTCTTAAGTCAGAACAGGGTTTAGCAGATGTTTTCTGTAAAGGGCCAGATGGTAAATATTTTAGGACGTCAGGGCCATCCAGTCTCTGTCATAACTACTCAGCTCTGCTGTTGTGCAAAAGCAGCACAGACAACGCGTAAGCAAATGTGTTCCGATACAACTGTATTTATGGATGCTGAAATTTGATTCTCATATAATTTTTATACATCATGTAATATTATTCTTTTGATTTCTTCCTCCAATCATTTAAAAACATAACAAACATTTTTATTTTGTGGGCCATACAAAAATAGTTAGTGCAGGGGATTTGGTCAATGGCCACAGTTTGCCCACCTCTGAGTTAGAGAGTCAAGCTGAAATCTCTGAAAATCTTTTGCAGCCGCCACCGCCATTGGCGCTCTCCCCGCACGCAAGCACACAGTGCCCGGAACACCCCTCCTCTGCCAGCAGCATGGATTCACATAACATTTGATCGGGAAGGGCCGGTAGGGATCATGTACTCTTAACTTCTCATATTACATTTGAGGAAACTGAGTCTCAAAGAAGTAGACTCACATAAACAAGGTCACATTGCAGCGAAGAGGTTCCCAAGAATGGAAATAATTGCAAGACCATCAGGCAGCAGCTGGCAAAAAAGGAAAGGTCTAAGGTCAGCCTGGGTACCTGGAACCCATTCAGCAACTGAATTTTAGCTCTTCTGTCCATCCATTTATCAATTCTTTCATTCGTCACTTATTTCTTAAACTGGCCTGGGTGCTGGGCCCTCTGGGAGGGTCTGGGGAGCCTGATATTAACTAACTTATTCACTGACCTTGAAGAATTCATAGTGTAGAAAAAAATTTACTTTAAACATGTGTCCGGCCTGACCTATGGTGGCGCAGTGGGTAAAGCGTCGACCTGGAAATGCTGAGGTCACCGGTTTGAAACCCTGGGCTTGCCTGGTCAAGGCACATATGGGAGTTGATGCTTCTAGCTCCTCCCCCCTTATCTCTCTGTCTCTCCCCTCTCTCTCCCTCTCCCTCTCCTCTCTAAAATGAATAAATAAATTTAAACATGTGTCCTGGGGGAGGAGGAGGAGACCAATATTCAGGAAGGATTAGGGAAAGGACCCCTGAAGAGATGTGGTTCAAGCAATGATTGGAAGGACAAGTCGGAATCAGCCAAGAGTACGAGAAGGTGAGAAGAATGTTCTAGGAAAAAGGAACAGCATATGCAAGGAGAGACCCAGAAAGTGCCGAAACGTTTAGGAGACTGTAAATAGATCATGGTGTGGAGCATGAAATAGGGGTGAAAGTGGGAGGGGTGGGCCTGGAGGTCAATAGGACCCGGAACACAAAGATCCTCCATTTGAATTTAAGAAACTTGGTCTTGATCACATCGGGTGGTGAAGAAACTCAGGTTTTAAACAATGAAGTGACACAGTCGACGGAGTTTTCAAAAATAATCACACTGGCAGTTTACCAGGCAGCGAGCAGAGAAAAAGACTCCATGTGGAAGAAACAGTCTGGGCAAAGGCCTGGAAGAGTGCAAGGACCAGTATCAGCAGGCAATCTGGTGTGACTCAAGAATGCAATGTATGACAAGGAGCCAGAAGAGATAGCCTCGGGAAGAAAGTGGTACAGATGGTGGAGGGGCTTCTACTCCAGGCTGAGGAGTTGGACTTTCATTCTTGAGGAACCCGACAGCAGTGAGAATCTCGTAACGGTAAGAGTGAAGGCACAACATGGACTTGAGGTCAAGTTTTTCTATTAGTTAAACCCCCATTTCATTAGAGGCACAATGGAGATAATAAAGCAATGAGGATTAAGCAAAAATAGTGTATCAAAAGTGCTTAGCACTTTTTAAGAGCCTGACGTGCCTGACCTGTGGTGGCACAATGGATAAAGTGCCAACCTGGAATGTTGAGGTTATGGGTTCGAAACCCTGGGCTTGCCGAGTCAAGGCACATACAACAAACAAGCAATGAACACCTAAAAGTGAAGCAACTATGAGTTGATACTTCTCACTCCCATTCCCCTCTTCTCTCTGTAAATCAATTTAAAATACAATTTAAAAAAAAGAGCCTGATGCATAATAAGCACTTAAAATGTTAGCTCCAAAATCTGTATGTAACACACCACATCAAAGGGCTCTCAGTAGAAGACTCTGGGGTGGGATTCCCCTTGCCCTCTTATTTTTAAAGTCTGGATAGCTTTCCTTTTTTATGTGGGAAGAGCATTGTGGGGTCACAGCTGGCCACATTTTGGGGTAGTTCTCTTTAACATACTCAAAGAAACTCATACATCTGCCTCTGGCATTATGCACAGCTTTCTCCAAAACAGAGCAAGGTAGCCTGACCTGTGGTAGCACAGTGGATCAAGCATTGACCTGGAATGCTGAGGTTGCCGGTTCAAAACCCTGGGCTTGCCCAGTCAAGGCTCATGTGGGAGTTGATGCTTCCTGCTCCTCCCCCCTTCTCTCTGTCTCTCTGTCTCTCTTCTCTAAAATGAATAAATAAATACATAATTTTTAAAAACAGAGCAAGATAGCCAGCAGCTCACCTAAAGAGTGCTGAGTATTCTACTTCTGACCTTGTCACAACCTTGGTTCGTGTGTGTGTGTGTGTGTGTGTGTGTGTGTGTATGACAGAGACAGAGAGAAAGACCGAGAGAGGGACAGAAAGGGGACAGACAGAAGGAAGGGAGAGAAATGAGAAGTATCAATTCTTCTTTGTAGTCCTTAGTTGTTCAATTGACTGCTTTCTCATATGTGCCTTGACCAGGTGGGGGGAGGGCTCCAGCAGAGTAAGTGACCCCTTGCTCAAGCCACTGATCTTGGCCTCAAACCAGCAACCTTGGGCTTCAAGCCAGCGATCATGGGGTCATGTCTATAATCCTGCGCTCAAGCTGATGAGCCCTCATTCAAGCTGGATGAGCCTGCGCTCAAGCTGGCAAACTTGGGGTTTCAAACCTGGGTCTCTCTGCATCCCAGTCTGATGCTCTATCCACTGCGTCACCACCTGGTCAGGCAGAACCTTGGTTCTTAGAAACCTCCCAACACTGCTTATCTGTTCATTTCATATTCATTTTAACATGATCTGTATGTACAGAATAGTTTATATGTTAAATGTGAGAAAGGAAAAAATGTTTATGTATATGTTCATAAATGCATAGAATAGCTCTTAAGAACCTGGTCACTGGTCCTCTCTAGAATAGGGAATGGTGTGTGTAAAGACAAAGGTTGTAGAAGACATAGTTCCTATTCTTTTGTACCTTTTGAAGAACCGTTATATGTATTATCTATTCAAGCAAATGAATGAAACTTTAAAAATATACAAGCATTTTGCTTTTCTTTGAGAGGTATGCCAGATCCTCAATTGGTTTAATCTCCAGTATTGTTTCCCAATGTCTTGCACTTTAGTCCAAAGCCAGAGCAGTGAACAAGAGGGTAAAAGTCTTGGTTTCCATTCCCCACTGCAGGGCTGAGAACCCTTCTGTGGCCTACGCCTCCCAGCTGGGGAATGGGGAGAGTGGCACTTGCCACAGTCCCCATAGGAGAGCACTAAGAACTGGCTCTCTTCTGGTAAAGGATTTCAGGATCTGGGAATGAAAGAGAATATATTAACACAAAATACTCCTGCTTTTTAACCCCAGATAGTTCTAGGGAAATCTAATATAAAGGCTTCAGATCCATTTACAGTTGCTGCACCAAAGATGAATGTTAATTAGTGACATTGACAATTGTCATTTTCTTTGTAAACCTACTTGATGACCAGGAGCTGCAGGAATCTTGCTATCTGAGCCTCTTTTCTTTGAAGAACAAAGTCTCAGTCTGACCTACCTGAAACAGACAGGAAACCTGCCTACCTCAATTACAGGTCTCAGCTGAGAAGCAGGGTTTGGTGTCCACACTGTCTACCTAGACAGCGTTTGCCTAACTAGATCCAGTGACTGTGGCTTATTTTTTAATGAAGCTCTCCATTCCTCCTCTCTCCAATGCCCTCACCCAGGGTGGGATGCACAGAAGGCCTCTAACAAATGGTGGATGAAATAATGACTGCCTAGTTGGCTTCAGGAATGCCCTCATTTTATAGATAGAAAAACAGAGGCACACAGACATGCACTGCCTCGCATGAGTTTCATTATGTAACGAATCAATGGTTCAGGCCGCCCTCCTAAAGCTCGTCTCTTCTGCTCTCTGAACAGTGAATGCTTGAGAAGCTCCTGCATTTCTATCTTCAAAGTCAGGGAAATAAGAGAAGCAGCTGTAATCTAGACAAATCTGAGTAAATGACTAAGCCGCCATCGCTCCCAGATCTGTTTCCCCATCTGTAAAATAACGGTATGAGTGGGATGATCGCTCTGGTTCATTCACATATCCTCTGGTCTCTGTACACAGTCCTATATACCAGTGGTCCCCAACCTTTTTTGGGCCACAGACCGGTTTAATGTCAGAAAATATTTTCACGGACCAGCCTTTAGGGTGGGACGAATAAATGTATCACGTGACCAAGACAAGCGTCAAGAGTGAGTCTTAGACGGATGTAACAGAGGGAATCTGGTCATTTTTAAAAAATAAAACATCATTCAGATTTAAATATAAATAAAACAAAAATAATGTAAGTTATTTATTCTTTCTCTGCGGACCAGTACCAAATGGCCCAGGGACCGGGACCGGTCCGCGGCCTGGGTGTTGGGGACCACTGCTATATAAAACAGCTACCTTGGACCATTTCTTCCTCCAATTTCTATTTCTTTAACTCTTTGGGTTTCTCAAGAGTTTCAAGGGGGCGCTGTGAAACTGATGACCAGGCCGCCAGCAGGCTCTGCTCCTTGGAGCTGCCTCGCTGCTCCATCTCCCTGCTGGTAACCAAGCCCTTGTCTGCCTTTTGAGCAACCCAGCCCTTTCTTATTGTGGCTGTCTGTTTCCATTTGCTCCTTTTATTCTCCAGGTTTTCCTTGACTCTGATGTTTTTTCCCCCTGCTGCACAACAAGCCCTTCTGATCTCTGTGAAAGGCAAACCCGTGTCATTCTTCCAAATCATCATTGTATGACATGTTTTTATATCAGCCAGACAAAGGAGCTATTTGATCAGGGGGTATGGTGTGTGATTGTAAGAAATTCAGCTAGTCGGTGGCAACCATTGTTCCCCAAGCGGCTCCCTGACCCCATTCTGTTCCAGGAAAATCTCCCTGAGAGTGGCCTCTATTCATGGAGTAACACCAGTCCCCAGCCGCGCTCCAAGAGCATGCTCAATTCGGAGTGGTGTCACCGATAGCTTCCCGCAGCCATCCTTTAACTCTTTCATCAGCATTAGGTTTCCAACCCCACAGCTGTTATCACGGCCGTGAGCTTAGGGGGTTAGAGATATAGGCATGCTCTCTGCTCTCCCTCTTATCTTGGAGAAATTCAACCTTCCTTTGAAATGGTCATTTGGAAATTACCCGTCTGCTGCTTTCAGCGCAGCAGGCCTGGCTAGCACGCCCTGCCCTCCTCGGTTTTCCCCTGGCCCCGAGTGTTTAGCAGATTGTTAATCAGTCCCCTAAAGACGAGGAAATACTTCCACACTCTTAACAAATATTACTTGCTTAGCTTTCCCTTCCCTTCCTTTCCCTTCCCTTCCCTTCTCTTCCTTTCTGCACACACGGCCCCTGGCAGTGTAAGGCCTTCTGTTGGGTATTGTAGGAGAAACGGAACTGTATAAACTTGGCCCTTGGCCCCAGGAACTCAACGCATGAGGGGAAATGAGACAACTAGTCGTGTATCCGCAGAAACATCCATAACATTTTCTCATCATGAACTTTCTGCTGTTAAAACAGTGTGAGGTATACCCAAATTATTCCAGACTAACTGCTTAGCACACAAACCACCCAGCTGATTGGAGTACTCAAAACCACACACAGTGTGAGCCATACATATACCTTTTAGAAGGTCCAGCCAGCCCTAAGTAGATGCATCTTGGAATTACACATCTATAGAATAGCCCAGAGAATACTGATTCTGTGAAGTGTCTTAAAACCTAATAGCTTTGAGGTTTTCCTTACTATCACTGTGCTCATTTTACAGAGACTAGCAACGGAGAGGCCCATTCAAGATCATGCAAAGCCAGTGGCTGAGCGGATGTTCAAATCCAGAGCCTGTGGTTCATTTCTCCCCTGGTTCATTTTTTAATTCATTAAGTTCTGCTTTTCTCCAAGAAACTGGCAATAGATTAGACTGTTGCCAGTTCTCTGCAGCTGCTATCAGAGAGTCAAGGACCTCAAAGCCAATAAAAATGCCAATTCAAGAGTCAGATGTGCTAAATGAGGTTCCTTCTCTGCCTTATTCCCCCTCGGTGTTCTGTGCCTTGAGCCAACTAAATGGCTTCTCCAGTAAGATACTATTAGCCTGGCTCCTCCGTCTCACTTGCTTTTTGGCTCCAAGGAAACCCACAATGCAATAGCTACAGTATTAATATCTATATGCAGAGTGATTGAATATTATCCGAAATACTAATTCATATTATGACATGAATAGACCTTGAAAAAAATTACACTAAGTAAAAGAAGCCTGATACAAAAGGCCACATATTGTATGAATCCACAAATATGAACTGTCCAAAGTAGATAAATCCAACCATAAGGACAGAAGGTAGATTAGAAGTTCCAGGGACTGGGAAGGGGTACAAGGGGAATGGAGAGTGACTGCTAATAAGTACAGGGTTCGTTTTAGGGTGATGAAAATGTTCTGGAATTAGATAGTGGTGATGATTGCACAACTTTGTCAATATATCAAAAACCACTAAATTGTACACTTTAAAGGGGTAGATTTTGTGGTTTGTAAATTATATCTCAACAACAATAAAAAAAGATCGGAGGAGTGGTTACCACCAAAAAAAAAAAAAAAAAAAGTTTTTTTCTTGGAGGTATTAATAATTACCCTAGGAAAATACAAGGTGGGGCAAAAGTAAGTTTACAGTTGTGAGTACACAAAACACAGAGTTTATTCTTGTATTATGATTTATTATTGTATTATCCTCCATACAACTATAAACCTACTTTAGCCCCGCCCTATATGTATAAACCAGGACATATGGTCACTCAAACTAGAAACAATGAACCTGAGCCCTGTGTGCCATCTGCCTTTATATCTTCTCCAAGGAGCCTAAGAACAACCTCTACCCAGTCAAGGAGTCCGTGGCCACTGGCAGCCCCAGGGACCATATGAATTGGTGTTCTCAGCTCTTCTTAGCTTTCCTGCTCCTAAATCTCCCGAGCCTTTTGAGATTCTATTTCCTCTTGAATGTACCTCCTCTTTTGTAATGAGCTTTATTTTTTAACTTTATTTATTGATTACAAAGAGGAAGGGAGAGAGAGAGAAACATAGATTTGTTGCTCCAACCATCCATGAATTCATTGGTTGACTTTTATTCTATATGTTCCCTTACTGAGGATCAAACCTTGGCATACTGGGGACACTCCAACCAACCAAGCCAGCTGGCCAGGGCTGTATGAGCTTAAGCAGGGGTCCCCAAACTTTTTACACAGGGGGCCAGTTCACTGTCCCTCAGACCGTTGGAGGGCTGGATTATAAAAAAAACAATGAACAAATTACTATGCACACTGCACATGTCTTATTTTAAAGTAAAAAAAACAAAACGGGAACAAATACAATATTTAAAATAAAGAACAAGTAAATTTAAATCAACAAACTGACCAATATTTCCATGGGAACTATGCTCCTCTCACTAACCACCAATGAAAGAGGTGCCCTTCCAGCCTGACCTGTGGTGGCGCAGTGGATAAAGTGTTGACCTGGAAATGCTGAGGTCGCTGGTTCAAAACCCTGGGCTTGCCTGGTCAAGGCACATATGGGAGTTGATGCTTCCAGCTCCTCCACCTTTCTCTCTCTCTCTCTCTCTCTCTCTCTCTCTCTCTCTCCCTCTCTCCTCTCTAAAATGAATAAAAAAAAAAAATTAAAAAAAAAAAAAAAAAAAAGAGGTACCCTTCCAGAAGTGCGGCGGGGGCCGGATAAATGGCCTCAGGGGGCCGCATGTGGCCCGCGGACCGTAGTTTGGGGACCCCTGAGCTTAAGGTTTTCCCTACTCTGTGACATTGGACCTCTTCCCACTCACCTGAGACCTATTTATTCATTCATTCATTCATTTATCAGACCATTACATGATGCTTGCTGTGCCAGCAGTCAGGATAGGGCTGAGGAACATAGATGAAGTCACTTCTTTCTCCCAGGGATTCTACCAAGAAAGTTGATGTTTAAGGAAGTGCAACCATTTTTGAGATAAAAGAGTTTATTGGGTACAGGGAAGCCCAAATAAGGGGAAAGTTAGCTCTTCCTAAAGCTGGGAGTTACTATTGATAGATTCCCACTGCTTGGCTTTCCAGAAGTACCATGGCATGGCCTTCTTTTGACATCCCACAGGAGGGGAAAATTATGCTTTCTTTGTCTTTGGTTTTTCTCTACCATTCCCCATGGTCCCCGCTCCTGAATGCCTCCTGGCCATAGCAGCACATGGGGACACAACCACTAGCAGCTCTGGAGCCTCTTTCCTGGGCGATTTATTCTCCAGCCCAGACTCCCATCCTCTGGATGTCATCTGGACTTTTCCTTCCTAAGTACATCGTGTTCTTGCCCACTTTTCTGTCCACTCACAAAGGCTTATAAGGTTAAACTCCTTGACTGAGGTCACACAGCTGGTTAGGAACAAAAGCCGGGCTAGAACCCAGGTTCAGTTCTCAAAGTGAAGTCCTTCTGAGCTTCCAGTGAGGGGTTTTATTCTCCTAACGAAGTGCCTTCAACCTGAAGAGGGAATCCCCAGTCAGTCCTAAGTCAGTTTTTTGTTCTGTTTTTTTTGTTTGTTTGTTTGTTTGTTTTGTTTTTGCTTTAGCCGTCAGCCTAGGCCATGTCAGGGGTCATAAGTAATGATTAATGACCCTCCCAGGAGTGCATGTCAAGGTCCAGGACAAACATCAAGCCGGGACTTCTGATCTCCCGCAGCCTGCCGGTGAAGCCCCAGTCCCTATGCCATACAGCTCCCAACCCACAAGCCGGTGGGGTTTCTAACAAGGCAGAAGGAGCAATGGGATTTGCTTCCCTCTATCCACAGAAGGAAAAGCTTATTATACTTGGAGGAGTCAGAGGCAGAAATGCTTGGAAGTTAAGAGCTTAGGTTTTAAAAATCAACAGATCTGAATTTAAATCCTGGCTGCATAACTGTAGGAGGAAGCTATTCCTTCACTTTCTGAAACCTATTTCTTCAATTGTAAAATAGAGATAGCAACTTATCTAGGGGATGAAATCCTCATGAGGATAACTACCACCACAGAGAACTGTTGTGAGAATGAAATGAGATGTGGCACATAAGGGGCTTTAGCCTAGTCCCTAGTAGATAGTAAGCACTTAGTAAGTGGCAGCTGTTATTTTTATTTATTTTCTAAAACTATCTCTAATCTTCAAAGGATCCAACACTCTGGAGATTGTTGATCACGTCTCCTCAGATTGTGGTTGCAGCCCTCTTTTTTTTTTTCTCTTTCTTTCTTTCTTTCTTTCTTTCTTTCTTTCTTTCCTTCCTTCCTTCCTTCCTTCCTTCCTTCCTTCCTTCCTTCCTTCCTTCCTTCCTTCCTTCCTCTCTCTCTCTCTCTCTCTCTCTCTCTCTCTCTCTCTCTCTCTCTCTCCTTTCTTTCTTTCTTATTCTGTGAGAGGAGGAGAGGCAGAGACAGACTCCCGCATGCACCTCACCGGGATCCACCCAGCATGCTCACTAAGGGGCAATGCTCTGCCCATCTGGGGCCCTTGCTCTGTTGCAACCAGAATCTTTTTTTTTTTTTTTTTTTAGTATATTAGAAAAGAAGAGAGGCTTCTTTTTTATTTGTTTTTTTGGGGTTTTTTTTTGCATTTTTCCAAAGCTGGAAACGGGGAGGCAGTCAGACAGACTCCCGCATGTGCCCGACCGGGATCCACCCGGCATGCCCACCCGGGGGCAATGCTCTGCCCATCTGGGGCATCGCTCTGTTGCATCCAGAGCCATTCTAGCGCCTGAGGCAGAGGCCACAGAGCCATCCTCAGCGCCCGGGCCAACTTTGCTCCAATGGAGTCTTGGCTGTGGGAGGGGAAGAGAGAGACAGAGAAGAAGGAGAGGGGGAGGTGTGGAGAAGCAGATGGGTGCTTCTCCTGTGTGCCCTGGCCGGGAATCAAACCCGGTACTCCTGCACGCCAGGCTGACGCTCTACCACTGGGCCAACCGGCCAGGGCCTCAGAATCATTTTTTTAATGCCTGAGGGGGAGGCCATGGAGCCATCCTCAGCGCCCAGGGCCAACTTGCTTTAATGGAGCCATGGCTGCAGGAGAGAAGGAGAAGAAAGAGAAAGAGAGAGAGAGGAGAGAAAGAGAGAAGTGAGAGGGGGAGGAGTGGAGAAGCATATGTGTACTTCTCTTGTGTGCCCTGACTGTAAATTGAACCCAGGACATCCACATGCCAGGATGATGCTCTACCACTGAACCAACCGGCCAAGGCCCTGTTTTGTTTTGTTTTGATAATTTATATATTGATTTTAGAAAAAGAGGGAGAGAGAGACAGACAGAAACATTGATCTGTCCCTGTATGTGCCCTGACCTGGGATCAAACCTGCAACCTTTATGTATCAGGATGACGCTCTAACCAACTGAGCTGTCTGGCCAGGGCCCATCTTATTTTCTTATTGTTCCAAAATGGCAAAACCAAGCATGAAGGCATCCAGATTGAACTCCATTCATTCAGTCACCAAAATTTATGAAGCACCTACTATATTCCAAGACGACTTGAAGAATTATAGTTAACAATAAGTAGTTATAACTCAGTGTTATAAAGAGAATACTACGCGAGGCCACAGAGGAGACACAACAGGAAGAAAATGGGTTGTGAAGGATACGCAGGAGTTCATTTAGGCAGAGGCAACAACATGTGACAAGAGAAATGCATGCAAGAGCATGGAGTATTTGAGAAGTGGTAAAAAGATCTCTATCACCAGAATCTCCCACAAAAGTGGAAAGAGGTAAGTTTGGAAAGTTGTGGCTTGATTGTGAAGGGACTTCTATGCCCAGCTGAGGAATTTGAATTTTATCCTGTGGGCAAAGGGGAAAAAATGGAGATTTGGAGCATGCAGGTGACTTGAAAAAATCTTTGGCTTTGTTTAGAATTTTTTGTTCTAGCTGCTTGGTAGTGGACAGATTGCAGAATAAGCCCCAACCTATGGGGACAGGGAGAGGAGTCTTGGTCTGCCAGAAAAGTGGGGAACATCCCACTGCTGCCAGCCCCGAGGGAGAAGTGGCTTCCTCGCCACCTTTCGCGTGTGCTTCTAGTTTATTCAAATTTCACACAAGCTCTAAGGGACTTTCAAAGACTTCAGATTTTTTTTTTTTTTTCACTTTTCTGAAGCTGGAAACAGGGAGAGACAGTCAGACAGACTCCCGCATGCGCCCGACCGGGATCCACCCGGCACGCCCACCAGGGGCGATGCTCTGCCCACCAGGGGGCTATGCTCTGCCCATCCTGGGCGTCGCCATGTTGCGACCAGAGCCACTCTAGCGCCTGAGGCAGAGGCCACAGAGCCATCCCCAGCGCCCGGGCCATCTTTGCTCCAATGGAGCCTTGGCTGCGGGAGGGGAAGAGAGAGACAGAGAGGAAAGCGCAGCGGAGGGGTGGAGAAGCAAATGGGCGCTTCTTCTGTGTGCCCTGGCGGGGAATCGAACCCGGGTCCTCCGCACGCTAGGCCGACACTCTACCGCTGAGCCAACCGGCCAGGGCTAGATATTATTATTATTTTTTTTTTTTTTAACAAGACAGCTGAGGTGAATTCTTCTCAGTTTTATTGTCAATAGTATTCAAAAACAGGTATTGATTTTGGATTGCAGACACCAGACTTTTACCTCGGATTCCACGTTAATCAGCTGTGTGACCTTGGGCAATTCAGTCTTTATTCCTCTGTGCTTCTTCCCTTCAACCACAGGAAACTTCCTTCTCCAAAATTCCCTAGCACTATGGTGGTACCTGACTTAGGTCACTTTTTCCGTTATATTTGACTTAGCATTTTTTTTTAAATTTTTTGTTTTGAGGGAGAGACAGACAGGAGTAGGCAGGAAGGGAGAGAGATGAGAAGCATCAATTCTTCAATGTGGCACCCTAGTTGTTCATTGATTGCTTTCTCATCTATGCCTTGACCAGGAGGCTCCAGCCAAGCCAGTGACCCCTTGCTCAAGCCAGTGACCTTGAGCTTCAAGCCAATAACCTTTGGGCTCAAGCCAGTCACTTATGGGGTCATGTCTATGATTCCACACTCAAGCTGGTGACCCCACTCTCAAGCTGGTGAGCCTGTGCTCAAATCAAATGAGCCCACACTCAAGCCAGTGACTTCAGGGTTTCGAACCTGGGTCCTCAGCATCCCATCAGGCCTGCTCTACGTTGTTGATCATTGGTGTGCTTTGCAGAGTACAAACACTGGAGTCAATAGATCTGCCTTCAAATCCTGGCTCAGCCACTTGCCACATGGTTTGGAGATATTTAACCCTGTTGACTTCTAGTTCTTCCTCTGTAAATATAGAATATTGATACCTAACACACTGAGTCATTAGAAGATCAATAGAAGGAATGATTGAAATAATGTATGTAAACACAGTGACTGAAACATAAGACACTCACTAAAGAATATTTATGTGATCATACTACACACACACAGTCAGTCATCTTGGTACCTAAGTACTTCACTTAAAACATTTATGAGTATGGACTCAGTATCAATATTGATATCGCGTGTATGCCTTGGTTTTCTCATTAAAAGATAACGATACTATCTGATTTATCTGTATTGAATAGTTGGAATAAAATTGAAAAGGCCACCCATTTGTAATGGCCTATTTGATATCTGACCATCATTTGTACATGTAGTTTCTCTTACTAGACTGTAAATTTCCCAGAACAGGAACAATCATTGCGTTCCCCATGAAAGCAACGTGGAGCCCAGGGCTGGGTGCATGGCAGTGCAAAATATCATATTTAAGCCCCACATTCTACAAGGAACCAGCCCCCCTGCTGGGAGGTGCCCTTCTGCCTAGCCTGCTCTCCATTCTCAGTTGCCACCTTCTACATACTGCACAGGCTCAAGCATAGACATCAAGTTTGTCTTTGAGCATGGTATACTTGATTCCTAAGCCCAAGCCCCAGTCCCCAATGGCAGCTGGAAGCCAAGCCGTGAGATGCTCAGATATTGAGAAGAGAGGCGGAGCCAGAAGCATCTCTGTGTACCTGTGGGCAGAGTCAGTCCTTGGTGCTGGTCCCAGAGGATAGTCGTCTGGGAAGCCTGAGCTTGGGAGGCAGCAGGTGAAAGGTTAGTCAGCAGGCCACAGCCACTGGCTAAGCTCCTGGCCTTTAGCACAACAACCTACTCCTTCTCAGAGCCCAAGCTACATGCCACTCAGCAGTACTACAGGGAGTCAGTCCCACGCCCTGACAACAGCCCAGTCCCTGGGACCCAGCCCAAGCACCTCACCTTTGCCCCTTTTCCAGATGGGCTGAGTTCCAAGAATCCTCCAAAAGGGAATATTCTGCTGGATTAGGACTCAAAGTCAGCCTTCAGAGCAAGGTAGGGGGCAAACAAGTAGCCCAGCTAAATGCCTCACTTATGTGGAAGACATGATGGCTCAGCCACTGGAGGGCCTGGAACTGCTCTGCAGGTGGGAGTGGGTTCCCTGTTGGCTCCCAGAACATCTCAAAAGCCTCAGCCAGCTGAGGCTCCTTCTAACCTACACCTGAGTCCTCAGAGGCAGGGAGGGAGGGGGTTGAGTTTAGGATAATCCACTTGGCCTGCTGAGGGCTGCCTAGGTGAAGGGGAAAGGGACTTCTAACAACAATAATAACATTTATTGAGTGCTTCCTCTGTGCTTAGTACTGTTCTAAATACTTTACATATGTTGTTTTTGGCTCTCCGTCTATAAGTAGGCACTATTATGAATCCTGTTTCACAAATGAGGAGACTGAGCCTCAGAGAAGTGAAATCACTTTCATCAGGTCAGAGATCCAAGCAAGAGAAATGACCACTTATAGCATTTCCATTGTCTCACACCGAGGCGTGAAGGGATGAATTTGGAAATTCACTAAGGTCCTTGGTCTCTAAGGTGGAATTTTAAGACTGCACAATGTGAAGTGACAGAAGATATGTTAGTACTGAGTCCAAAGCCCTGGGTTCAGATCCTAGGTCAGCCAGTAACTAGCTCTATCATTTGGGGCAAATTGCTTAACTGCTATTAGCCTTAATTTCCCCATCAGTAAAATGGGACTAATAGTACTGACAGGGCTATTGTGAGGATTAGAACTGACATATGCAGCACCTGGCACCTGATGGGTGCTCTATAAATGGCATCTATGGTTATTCTGCTTCTCTCCCCTCCCTTGGGCTCACTGACCGCTCCAGCAGCCCACTGGAGTAAGTGGAAGCAGCTGGGAGGGGGGTGGGAGGATAGGGAAAGGGAGGGGGCAGCTTGAGTGACTGCAGACCAGCCCTGAGGGCCTCACAGGGGATATTGGCCCTAGCCACAGGTGCACCAATTACTCTCCCCTTGAAAAGCCTGGGGGTGCACTTCCCCCTCGCTTTCCCACTCCGCTCCCGGCCTGACCTCGGTTCTGCAGGAGGCAGTGGCAGCTCCACAGCACCAGTCCACTGGCTGGTCGTTTGTCTTCGGGTTTCATGGCCTCCCTGAGGCTCCAGTGCTTTGGAAGTTTTCCCTCCCTTTCCCAGCCACCTCCCAGTCAGCCTGGGAGCAGCTCGGGTTTCATTCCTGGGAGCTTTGTTCCAAATGGAAGTTTCTGGTTAAGATAATCCCTGGGTGTGAGTGGTCAGTGCGGGAAGAGACAGGAGCCTCTCTAAGAAGCTGTGGGAAAAGCCCCACTTGTCCAGGTGCTCTGAGGAGGGAGCAGACTCAGCTGCTTGTCCGGGAGGCACCTTCCCAGCGGGGCCAACGGGGTGGCCCTGGCCAGGCGTCCAGGAGCCCACCCAGTCCTCCCTCTCTGGAGGGTCCTCGCCATCATCTTCCCCTGGGTGCCCACGTGAACCCTGACAGGATCGGACCCTCTGCCTCCTCCACCGCCTGCCCAGCTGAGATGGCAGACACGAAGGAAGAAACTGGGGAGGGGCCCCAATCCCCGCACCCACCCTAACAAACTATTTTATGAAAATAGGCTTTTATACAGGGTTTCCTCCTGAAATAAGGTTCTGTTGTCAAAACAATAACCTAGCTCAAAACTTCGACCTTCTAGATAAGGAAATTAAGGTCCCGGAAGGTGAATTTCCTAAGAATTCTACGGCTGCTTGTTCTCGACTCTCAACTCCTATCTTGTCTGCGATCACTTTTATGATTCAGTCAAGTAGAGTGCCTGGTGCTAACCTGCTTTATGCCCGCACCGCACAGTATGACAACTATAGGTTTACTAGTCTTTGAACTCGAATGCATGAGGCACCCGAAGGCAGGGCCCTGGCCGTGTCTCCCTTTTATCTCCAGTAACTCAATGCTGGGTGTGCACGGGGTGAAGCAGGGACTGAGGCGAGGTGGCTGATGTCCAGCGGAACCAGCCCAGGGTCCTTCCTCCCCCCTGGCTGTCTCAGAGCCAGCAGGGCTGTGACTCTGAGTACCCCTGCCCTCCTCCCCTAGACCCTCCCTTCCTCACACGACCCCTGCTCCTCCTCTGCCTCAGCCTTTCCCACACCTCATTCGAATTGACTGACCGGGGCCGCCTGTGTTAGATGGCAATCTGGGAGGGTCGGGGTCTCTCTGACTTACTCACCATTGCTTCCCAACACTTGCTTTAATGCCTGACAGAGCATAGATTTCTCACAGGTTAGGGCAAGGCCCTAGGGGAAGGAAGACGTGGCATTGGCTGGGAAAGAAAAAGTCATGAATCTTGACTTTCCAACCATTCTTTCCAACTCCAGACAGCTCGGTCTTGACTCTCCCCAGCTTGTGTGGGCGGCTCTGGGGGCTGAGAGCAGGGAGGCCAGGCCCGAGGAGCAGGGTGGCGAGGACCTGCATGCTGGCCTTGGAGAGTGAACAGGAAGACCACCCTCTTGCAGGTCCCACCATGCCTGCCCTCTCAGTTCTCCCAAGCCTGCAAGGGCTCAGGCCAGGGGTCCCCAAACCTTTTACACAGAGGGCCAGTTCATTGTCCCTCAGACCGTTGGAGGGCCGGACTATAAAAAAAACTATGAACAAATCCCTATGCACACTGCACGTATCTTATTTTAGAGTAAAAAAACAAAACAGGAACAAATACAATGTTTGAAATAAAGAACAAGTAAATTTAAATCAACAAACTGACCAGTATTTCAATGGGAACTATGCTCCTCTCACTGACCGCCAATGAAAGAGGTGCCCCTTCCGGAAGTGCAGCGGGGGTGGATAAACGGCCTCAGGGGGCCGCATGCAGCCCGCAGGCTGTAGTTTGGGGACCCCTGCCAGCGGTTAGCTGGCACGCCCGCTTGGATGAAGTCGGGCTTGATGTGCATGAAGGACCTTGCCCTTTATCTCACTACCTCCTGGCTCCTCATGGTGCCTCTTGAATGACATCACCATGCAAACCCAGGCTCACAGGAACTTAGCTCAACTGCTCCAACCCTCCCCCAGAGTCCTTTCCTGCAGTAGCTACCATTTATTAGGAACTGTTGTTAAGGCCCTCTGCTACCCACCTTTCATACTCGTGGAAACTAATTCTCATGGCAACTCATTAAAGTGAAGTGTGTGCCCCACTTTGCAGGTGAGAAAGGTGAGGCCCAGAGAGGTGAAATGACACACAGTTCACACAGTTAGGGAGCCAGGAGTCCCGCTTACTTCTGACTGCAAAGCCCTTCCTCCTAGCCACCTTGCCGAGCCACAGCTGACTTCTGGTTGCTCCTGCAGCCGTGCTCTGACTTTGCTGAGGCTTGGAGGGTGCCACGTCAGTGCCAGTGCAAATCCCAGGGGTGTTGGGGACAATAACAAAGATTCTCTTCTCCTTCCCTGTCCACTCCCACTGCTGGCTGATGCAAGTGTCCCCACCCCAGGGGGCACTTTCTGGACCCAAATGCTTAGGCTCTGACTCTCCTCACTCTCAGCATCAACCTGGGGCTTTGTCACGGCTTCGCCTCGTCCTCCTGCTTTTGCTCAGGGCCCCAGCTTCCAGTCACGTGTCACCTAGAAGTGCCCTTAGAAACCACCTCTCCCTCCCTGGGCTGCTAGCCCCTCTTCTCAGGAACCCCTCTTCTCCTCTACCAAGGTCCCCCCACCTTCCACCCCACCAGGGAGGAGCAGGCCTGGCTTAATGGAAGTGACTGGAACTTGAGCCCAAGTAGAAAAGTCAGCCCAAACCCTCAGAAGCCTAAGACCCAGCATCCTACTGACCCAGCCTCTCCTATCGGAGCAGAGATCAGGCAGCCCCTACACGGTGTATTACCCACGATGAATGTTTTATGAGCGTGCTCTTCATTACTGCGGGCTATGGGAGCCAGGGAAGGGGGGCCAGAACTGCCCGTGGAGACGCTGGCAGGGAGACGACGCAGGAGTGTTAGATGGCCAGGAGTAGGTGGTGATGGCACAGGGGGCTTTCTCCGTGAAGAAGGATTTGACAAGAACTGGTGATGTTTGTCCAACTGAAATGATTAACTGTCAGAGGCTGGAAACAGAGCAGTCCGAGAAGGCAGAGGTTTTGAGGCTGTGTTTGGAAGTTGTATGCCTGTGGGCAGACAGAGGGACAGCTGAAGTTTGGTGTTGGCCCTGGCCACTCCCATCCTAGAAAGTCACTGGCTGGTTCTCCAGGTGGTTGGCTTGGTCTCAGGGCCCAGTGCCCCGGCTCCTCGAGGACTTGCCATTCTGCCACTCCCAGGAACTTTCTGGTCCTCTGGGCCCAGAGGCACCAGGAGGCTACAAACTACACAGAGAACCTTTCCAGGCTTGGATGTGGCCCCTTAAAGCAGTGTCCAGGCCTGGGCCCTTGTTCTGAACACCTCCAGCCAGGCCCCTGGCTATAGCCCATCTGACTGATTAGGGGCCTTATCCCCCAGTACCCAAGCTGGGGACATTCTTTAGCATAGGATAACACCCTGACTCCACACCCTCTCCCATCCTACCTGTACACCATCCATAGCCAAGGGAGGAAGGGAAAAGAAACACACCTCCCAAACCAGTTCCCGGCCCCAGTTTGTTTCACTATTGCTGAGTGAGAGGCTGACCAGGGGAAAACGGACTGTAGGATCGAGCCTGATCCCTGCTTGGCCTCTGCCAGCCGGTCCAGCAGGTGGGGGACACGCATGAGGGTCAGCTCTGGGGCTTGTCCGGATGGACAGTTCATTCTTGCGGGTCAGTAAGAGACCCAGATGGGGAAGGGGCAACCGAGAGGACCATGTTGGCACACCCTTCACGGTAATGTGGATCTTGGGGTCCCCTGCAGTTCCTGCCAGCTCCCCATCTGTCTTGCTACCACTTACTCCTCCATTTTTCTCTGCTTTCTTTGGCTCTTAATTCCCCTTCACTCTCTCCTTTGAAGTCTTCTGGTTGCTACGGAAACCCAGTGGCAGGAAAGGAAGCAGGATTTTGAGAGGTTCTAAGATGTCCATCCCAACATGCCCTACTTAGATACTTATTTGTCCAGGTTTTGGAGACATTATCGCAGCTTAAGGAAATGGGGGTAAGCCTAGTCGGACAGTCTTGGACCTTCTTTAAGTAAAACCACGCATGTCTGGGTCGTGGCCAGTTAGCTTAGTCAGTTAGAGCGTCATCTCAAAGCACCAAGATTGTGGGTTCCATCCCCAGTCAGGGCACTTATAGGAAGTGATCAATGAATGCACAGCTAAGTGGAACAACAAATGAATGCTTCTTTCCCTCTCTCTCTCTCTTCTTCTCTCTGTCTCTCTAAAAGCAATCAATAAAAAATAAAAATAAAAGCACACATGCCTTGATGGGCTCAGAGGGTCATCCCTCCCAGGACTATCCTGTAGTCTCCCCAACTTTCCAGCACTTCCTAAAGCCTGACCCAAGTCCTAGAAACAGAGACCTCCCAAACCACCTCCTCCACTCAGTAACCTCCAAGCCCACTCACATTTTATTAGTTGATTGCTTTAATCAATGTTTACTATACATCTGCAACATACCAGGCACTGTTCTAGGCACTGCATCATCAATGAACAAGTCAAACTCCCCTCTCCCAGGAGAGACAGAGAGACCAAAAGCAAGTATATAAATAAATAACAGGATAATATCAGATAGTGATAAGTATAATAAACATTCGTAGCAACATGGATGGACCTAGAGGGCATTATGCTAAGTGAAATAAGTCAGACAGAGATCATATAATCTCAATTATTTCAGAACCTAAAAGAATAAATAAAATGAATATCCATAGATATAGAGAACAAGTTGATTGTTGACAAAGGGGAAGGGGTGGGGGAATAGGAATTGAAAAAATGTTTTTAGCCTGACCAGGCAGTGGTGCAGTAGATAAAGCACTGGCCTGGGACACAGAGGACCCAGGTTCAAAACCCTGAAATCGCCAGCTGGAGCGCGGGCTCACCAGCTTTGAGCATGGAATCATAGACATAACCCCATGGTCACTGGCTTGAGCCCAAAGGTCACTGGCTTGAGCCCAAGGTCACTGGCTTGAACAAAAGGTCACTTGCTCTACCGTAGCCCCCCCACCCTGGGTCAAGGCACATATGAGAAAGCAATCAATGAACAACTAAGGAGCTGCAACAAAGAATTAGCACTTCTCATCTCTCTCCATTCCTGTCTCTCTGTCCCTATCCCTCTCTCTGTCCCTATCCTTCTCTCTGTCTCTCTCTGTCTCACACACAAAAAAAGTTTTTAATTAAATAAATATATATATAAGATAGTGGTGAAGCCACTATTTCAGGAGCAAAAAGAAAAAGAAAACACTGACAGACTTTTCTGAAATGGTTTGTGCAATTATGTGATTCATATTACTAATATATGTATTATATTATATATAATATCTAAAATAAACAAACTAAAGCAGGGAGTGACAGCAGAAATCTACATAATGAGCCCTGGCCAGATGACTCGGTTGGTTAGAGCACTGTCCCAAAGCACAGAGGTTGCCGGTTCGATTCCCGGTCAGGGCACAGACAGGAACATATCGATGTTCCTGCCTTGCTGTCCCTCTTGCCCTTCCTCTCTCTAAAATCAATAAAATAAACATTAAAAAAAAAAAAGAAATCCACATAATGAGCAGTCAGCCATCCAGCTATCTAGAGGAAGAGCATTCCAAGCAGAGAGAACAAGCGCAAAGGCTCTGAGGCAGGTATGAGCCTGGCTTTTTCAGCTGGAAGGCAGTGTGGCCAGAGTGCAGCGGGTGAGCAGCAGAGGGGTTAAGCTGTTGTTAGACAGGAAGACGAGGCCACATAGGCCATAGAAAGGAGTCTGAATTCAAGTCTACAAGACACAGCCTTTCAACCTCTCTAGTTATGGTGGTACACAATCAGATTTAAGTTTAAAAATTGTTGCCTGATTAGGCGGTGGTGCAGTGGATAGAGTGTCAGCCTGGGAGGCAGGGGACCCAGGTTCGAGACCCCAAGGTTTCTGGCTTGAGCACAGGCTCATCCGGCTTGAGTGTGGAATCATAGACATGACCCCGTAGTCCAGGGGTAGTCAACCTTTTTATACCTACCACCCACTTTTGTATCTCTGTTAGTAGTAACATTTTCTAACTGCCCACCGGTTCCAAAGTAATGGTGATTTATAAAGTAGGGAAGTAACTTTACTTTATAAAATTTATAAAGCAGAGTTACAGCAAGTTAAAGCATATAATAATAATTACTTACCAAGTACTTTATGTCGAATTTTCGCTGTTTGGCAGACTAAATGTTTATAAAACAACTTACTATAGTTAAATCTATCTTTTTATTTATACTTTGGTTGCTCTGCTACTGCCCACCATGAAAGCTGGAATGCCCACTAGTGGGTGGTAGGGACCAGGTTGACTACCACTGCAAGACTCAGGCTTGGAGCTCTTCTATTCTCTAGCTATGCTCACTCCCTAGGGAATTCATTCCATCTCTTAGCTTTAATAATTACCTGTGTGCTGAACACTCCCAAATTTATATCTTCACACTAGACCTCTCCGCTGAATTCCAGTCTCATACACAATTGCCTACTCAACATCTCCACCTGAATATTGAGTCAGCTCAGACTTAACATGACCATACCTAAACTCCTACCCTTCTCCCTCAAACTCTGCCCCTCCTACAATCTTCTTCATCTCGATAAATGGCCCCTCCATCTGGTCAGTTGCTCAGGCAAGAAGCTTTGGAAACTCTTTGACTCTTTCTTACAACCCACATCCAAATCCATCAACAAAACCCATCATCTCTACTGGCAAAAAAAAAAAAAAAAAAATCCAATTTCTTATATTACCTCTAATCTACTATTATCTCTTACCTAGATTATTATAATAATTTTATAACTGGTCTCCCTTGCCTCCCCACTATCTATTTTCAACACAACAGCTAAAGAGATCTTGATAAAACTTAATTCAGATTATGTCACTGTGCTGCTCAAAGTCCCCCAATGTTCTGCTGTCTCATTAAGAATCAAAACTAAAGTATTTTCAATGGCCTTTCACCCTCACCCATTTTATCTCTCTGGCTTCACCTCAGCTTCTATCATTCTCTGCACCCTCAGCCACCCCTCCCACTACACACACACACACACACACACACACACACACACACAGTCATAGCCTCTCTTCACTTGGCTTTAGCCACACTGGCCTCCTTCCTTCTCCCCTAGTGCAATAAGTCTTTGCACTTGCTGTTCCCTCTACCTGAATATCTTCTCCAGGTATCTGAATGCCTTACCTCACTCAGAGGTCTGCTCTAATAGTATGTTTTCAGTGAAGTCTTACTTTGACAAGCCTACTTAAAATTGCTACAACCCTACTCCACCTTTCACACTCACTCCCTTCTCTGGGGTCATCAGTGTTGCTATAATATACATTGTCTGCTCTGCAAACACACACACACACACCATGACTAGAATATGAGTTCCATAATGACAGGGCTTTTGTCTCTTATTTCCTGCTTTGGCCCCATACCCAGAACAGAGTCTGGCACATGACAGGTACTCAATAAACGGTGAATGAATGAATGAAATTAGGGAAAGACGTACAGTCATCAAGGGGCAGCCTAGGGCTGGGAGTTGAGACTTGACCTCTAGTACTTGCTTTGGCACTAGCCATGTGACTTCTAGGTCTCATGCTGTCTCTCTAAAGACAGGAGAGAACTCCTGGTTCTTCGCTGCTGCAGCATTCTAGAATGATGCTTAGCCACTGCCCAACTGCTGCCATGTAGCTGAGGGTAGAGGCAGGTATGGACAGGACCTGGTAGAGTAAAAGGAGAGAACTTTCTCTCGTTCTTTCTAGACAAGGCTTGGGTGGAGTCTTCACCAGTTTTGAAATGAGATGCAAGGTTCTGGCTTGAACTTGGAGCCCTGGTAAGAGAGGACTGGGTGAGGGGGAGTCCAGCCCCACCTGCTGAGTGGGGACAAATAGAGACGTGGCCACTAGGCCTAGGCCCCTCCTCATGGGGCATCTGTCCCTGTAAGGGCCTCATGAGAAGTGCTGCTATAAGGAAAGGCGGAGAAAAGGAGATGAGGAATCAGGACAGGTGAGAACTAAGAAGGAGGACTAAAGAAGGCTTTCTTGTGTGGCTCACCTAGGTCTGCACATTGGTCTTCAATGGAGTTCTAGGAGGTCAAGCCTTCATGCAGACCTCAGCCGGCCTCAAGGCCCTCACAGCCAACACCCACTCCAGAACAGAGTGGGAGGCCTTTTGGCTGAAGAAAGTCCAGCCCTCCTCCCTTTTCTGGGACTTGCAACAGCTCCCTGCTTGTTTTCCCCAAAATAAATGGGCTGAGCATATTGAGCCGGCAATAACCCCTTGAAATCAGTTGTTATCACAGTTAACAACCAGTTTGGCTTCAGTTCAGGCTGTTAACTATCAAACCACTAAGTGCCGGTAATGATTGATTCTTGCCCAGTTGCAGCTCGAGTGGGCTGTAAAACCCCATTAGCGAGGGCTCTGTGGAGGCAGCAACTCAAAGATAAACAAGGTGGTGGGTGCTCTAGCCCAGCCTCGCCCCACTGCTTCGGGCTCTGCCCCCATGGCACCCTGGCCTGGGGTCCTGCTGGAATTCAACCCCTTTCCAGGCTTCAGGCAGCCTCATGGACCAGATCCCCACAGGCCTGTCTACCTCTACTTCCCCACCCCCATCAGTCATCTCCCTCCTACCTACAAGCACGTCCAGCTCTGTGGACGGCCCACCTTCCTCACAACCATGGCGCAGTTCCACCCCACCCCTCTGGAGTACTCAGGCATCACAAGCCTGGGGGCTTCAGGAGTAGCTTTGGCCTAACCAGTGACCAGCCTTGGCCCAGCCTGGCCCCACTTTGTGGCCAGGATCACAGGCAGGGAGAGTCTAACATTCCACCCCATCCCAGACTCCCTCCTATCCTGTGGCTTCCCCCAAGAATTGCTCTCAAACAAATGAAATGTGGGTAATTACTGGGCTAGGGGCTGGACAGGCGGCCCTACAGATGAAAGCGTTTCCTGGACGGTCTCTTCATTTGCATGGCATCAGAAGCTGCTCAGAAGGTGTGACTTTTCCCACAGTGAGACCCCAGCTCCTTGCACAATAAAGCCAGGCTGCTCACCCAGAATTAATTAAAGGGGGAGGGGAAAGGATGGAGCAGAGTTGGAGACACTAAGAACTGGGGGAGCTAGAAGAGATGTCTAGAGCCCCCCCCTCCCCAAATCCCCAGTGTCTATGAACCAGAAGGAACCTACTCTATCCAAAGCCCCTCACCCACATAGCAGGCTGGAAGAGGTGACATGAACAACCCCCGGGGTATCCCCAATCTCTACCCCATGGCTTCCTACTGACTCCTGAAATTCCCAATCCACCTGGCTGGCCTGAGCCTGGGACTTGCAGCTGCAACTCTGGGAGGCCCATGTGGTTAGAAAGCTTTGGGGTGCTCCCCTCTCCAAGAGAGATACCAAAGAACAGAAGCCCAGAGGGAAGAAGTTTCTGGATTGGCCCAGGAACTGGGCTGTGGGGCCAGCCCAGCGTCACCCTTAAAGAAGGCAGCAGAAGCAGCCAGTTTGGGAGGCCTCGGTTATGAAGACTGGGCCAGCTCTGCCCTTCAGAGACCTGCTGCTTCTGAGTTTGGGTTCTCTATCCTCTCATACCACGGCATGGTATGATGCCAGTGTTACCAGTCCACATGCAAACACAGACCCCTCCACCCACCATGGACTAGTCCTCTTGCCCACAACGCAACCTGCTCTACCATCCTGAGTTCTGCCTGAGAGTTTCTCTTCCCATCCCACGCCCAGTTTCCCTCCTCTTCGGCCCCATCTCTCCAGGTGTGGCAGCCTTTCCCTGCACTGCAGTCCCCCGGGCTGTTTTTGCAGCACCTGAACTCAGCACCTCCTGCTCACAGCTCTCTAACCAGACCTCCCAAAGCTAACACTTGTTCCGCATCACAATTGTCAACAGCAGCCTTGGAGGTACCCCTCTGACAGACCCCCACCTTGGACCCTGGCAGCTGCTCTTTTCTTTCATTTTCTGGAGCCTGATACTCAGAAAGAATGAGCTTCGGCATCTCCTATCTGTCTCCCACACAGAAAGGCATTTTTTAGAGACTCATTGGATCCATGATCGCAGCTCTGGTCCTAGTGGAGTCATCATTTCTGGCCCCGAGGTGGCCTAAGGAAGTGTTAACAATAATAATTCCTGTTGAAAGCTAGGAAGTCCGTGTCTCCCAGGACCAGTTAAGAGCCTCTTCTTGCTCATTTTCCTGCTTCTGTCCTCCCAGGAAAACCCTCCAGTGACAATGATGGAGACAGCAGACAGACATGGGTCCTTAGGCTGCAGGGAGGCTTTAGTCAGAGCTGGGACCTGATTCTGCCGCGTCTCCCAGCGGCCAGCTGGGGCAGGAGGGGGCGGGGCGGGGGTGGGGCACTGATCCCAGCCGGATTCACCCTTCAGCACACATTTTTTAATATGCAAGTTAAATAAATATTTTAGTGATTTAATAGCAAATAATACACAACCTCCCCCTACTGATACCCACCCTTAAAACACCTGACCTAAGTCCCTACCCTTTCCTCCCTGCCCCCACCTGGAGCTGAAGTGGAGTTCCTGGCTGCCTGGCCAGCTTGCCTTGCGGGTACTGGGGGCTCAGGAGCATCTCTGCTGGACTAGAAAAAGCCCCTACCCCCTGGAAGCCCCCCCAATCCCAGTCCTAGCCACTAACTGGCATTCCTGAAAGTTAAGAAGACACCACAGCCAAGTGAAATACAAAAATAGAGCCTCTCTTTTGTTTAAAAAAAAAACCCAACAGCAAACAATTATCAACAACTAGAACCCGGGGCTCCCCCAGCTCCTCCCCAGCCTTCAGTAGCGCAGACCTCATCTTGCTTGAGTTTCTCTGTGCTCCCTCGAGATGGAAATCTGCGCTGGGAGCCGCCGGAGGGGCCGGGCCGGGCAGGCGCCTATCGGGGCTCGGGGGCCCAAGTCCTCTGGCTGCCGCGCAGGCTGCGCGTGAAGGGCGGGTAGTTGAGGAACTCGAAGCGCAGGCTCTGCTCGGTGGTGTGGTGGCCGCGCGGCAGCCGCTTCATGAAGTGGACCTCACGCTGGTGTTGCCTGGTCTTGGAGCCCTTGCGCGGCCGGCCCTTGCGGGTGAAGGCCATGTACCAGCCCTCGTACTTGGCGTTCTGCAGGGCCGTGTAGTTGTTCTCCAGCACGATCTCCGTGAAGACACAATCCTTGCCTTTCCCGTTGCTCTGCAGGTAGGGGGGCCAGGCACAGCGTTACTGGGCTCTCTCTGGAGCCCCCCCTTCAGAGGCAGAGGGCAGGCGGCCCCAGACAGCAGGTGGGAACCCCAGCAGATGGCAGGGTGGGCAGGAGCTGCAGCCCCACCCCCTGTCTGGGCACACGTTCTCTAATCCCTCACAACCCGCAGCCCACCCGGCAACTTCCTGTCCTCCCGGGCAGCAGTGACACATGGCTATCTACCGAAAGGGCTGGGCCCCAACACAGAGAAGCAGAGAGGTGGCCCAGACCCTGCCTGCCCTGGCCTCCTGCCCACCAGTCTGGCCTGAGCTGCTAGCACCGTTTCCCCACCTGCCCCTCAGCCCCTCAGGATGCCAGCTCCAGGGCCCCTGGGCAGCCACCCTGGGGGAGGAAAGACTTGAGAGGAGGCTCTGAGCCCCAAGCTCCCAAAGCCCAGCAAGCAGGGAGCTCGAGGCTGAAGAGGAGCCGTGACTAATGGGGCCATTTCAGAGCTCGGCCGAGGGGCTGGGCCTGCGGCTTACTGAACATTCCAAATGCTGGTACCATGTAATTGAACATAATAGCAAAGCAATTTGGCGATTTGTTAAAAAGATATATGGAATTTACCAACCTTTCCCTAGCCTTCCTTCTTCCTCTTTTGCCTTTATAGCTTTTCATCTCTCAAGCAGCTTCCTTCTCCCTCGCCTCTCCCTCCCAATCAATATGTAACCCCAAGGTGGCCCTGTGTCTCTCTACCCACCTCGTTACTATCCTGGAGGAGCTCAGTCAGCCCAGCCCATTCCCCAGGCCCCAGCCCTCCCACCCCCTTCCTTCTGGGGCTTCACCTTGGCAATTAGCTTCCCCTTCTTGTTCATGCAGATGTACAGGCCCGTCTCGGCTCCACGAACTCGAACCCGGCTCCCAAAAGTATCTGTCTCCACAATGAGCTTTGCTGTCCAAGACAGAGGAGGGACATTATTAGAAGCTCCCTGACCCCTCCTGTTCCATGTCCTCACCCCAACTGGCTCACAGATTTGTCATATCTTAGCAGCAACTGCTCCAACGTCCAGGTGCCCTAGGTGGGCTTCAGCCCCCTAGGTAAGTTCAAGTCCCCTTTCTAGGCCTCAGGCCCCTTACCTGGGCTTACAGAGGGCTGTGGACAAGATCATGGTATATGAACTGGGTTCTGCAGAGGGTCTTAGAGCCATCAAATTGAAAAGACTCTCTTTTAAAACCAGACAGTAATTACTTTTATGTCAAGGCTTCATGACTAAAGTTCTCCTGCTAATCAAAAGACCTCTGAGGATTCTTCCAACTCAAAATAGTATTTACACATGCCTCACAGATCATTATATACATAACGGGTTAGCGGTAATCTCCAGTCCTGAGGCTAAATGTTTCAAACGTAAAAGCATTCTCCCGCTTCTGGTATCTTGGGTTCTGACTCAGCCGTGGCTACCCACCCACCCACCCCTCTCCCACTGCTGCTTTGCAGAGAAGGTGGTAGGGATGGGACAGCTCTCCCCAACACAGTCCCTAGCCAGCTGCTTTTCCGAACTAAGACACCAGCTGGGAGGGTCCTGCCTCTTCCCTATGCTTCCCAGTCACTGAAGTCCCCAGCCCCAGTGTCCAGAAATCAACAATTCAATGGTCTTGCCTCTTTCAACCTCCATCACAGTCGGGCTTCTCACCCCAATGACCCAACCCTTTCTGTGGGTGCACAGGGAGAAAATCAGGCAAGCCTGCTTCTCTGTCTGGAGAGGAAACATGGAGCTTAATTCTATACCTTCTCTCCCTCCTCCTTCCCCTCAGACATCCACCTTGCCACAGAAGCCAATTCCTGTGCACTCCCTGTGTAACTCCTCCCTTTGAGGTTGTCCCCAAGGAGGGAGCGAGGGCTGACTTAGCCCTTCGGGATAGGACAGAGGGGCTGGGTCTCCTGCCCTCACTACTGCAGAGCCCAGCCTCAGCTTTCCTTGAGAAAGCGGAAAGCAGTTCTGGGACTCCCAGAGTTGCCCCCCAGCCTACACTGACAAGGTGGCACCTTCTCTGTCCCTGAAACTACTGGAAAGATGGACACCAAGGTCAGCAAGATAGCCCTCAATGCTCAGCCTGTGACTACCCACCACCTTCACATAAGCACAGAGCTGGGACCCAAAGGCCAAGTCCTCAGTCCGGTCCCAAGTCAGCCGGGGGAAATGTCACCTCTCCTCCCACCCACCTCCTCTCGGCCCCAGCGAGTCTGCTCATCCTCTCCTGGCCTGCCTTCCAGAGCGAGGGGTGGCTGCTTTTAAGAGCCAGGAAGGATGCTGATGGGAGAAGGGCAAGAGGCGATGCTACTCAGGATTTTGGACAAACGGGGCAGATAGGAGTGGAGTAGGCTCCTCTGTCACTTCCCGGGGCCCGTAAGAAAGCACCTAGGACCTCTCTGATGTTCTTTCCCAGACTTCCTGTCCTGGCTGCATATTCTAAGTCCGCTCTTGGGCCCTCCAGCTTTTACCCCTGTCAGGTAGGCAGGGACCAAGGAGAGCAGTGGGCATCAGACCACTGATGTCTGGAGATGAGTTCTTCCACGGCCTGCTTAGGCTCTTCTTCTCTCCCCCAAACTCAAGGATGCTGGACCATTTGTTCTGATGGAGTAACCCAGAAGGAGCCAGGCAGGCTTTCCTTCCCTTTCCTTGGAAGCTGAGAAGGGCAGCTAGCAGGGACAAAGGGACAGTAGGCTAGCCCTGCCAGCCCAGCGGGGGAGCTGGGCCACCGGGCATGCCGCCCCCACCCCCACCCCCACCCCCAAGAGCCCCCACTCTCCTTCCTGGATGTTTCTGGGGAGCTGGGGCCCGCAGTTTACAGCGGCTTTCCCTACCGGGCTTTTGGAAAGCTTAACATTTTCAAACCTATTCTTCCACCCAGTGACAGATTTATCCCAGGAAAATTATGTCTCCTTCTCCAGCTTTGAAGGGAAGTCAGCTACGTCGACGCTGAAAAAATGCAGCGAGACATACTCGATCCCCCAAACTGGCTCGAGAAGAGGAGAAAGTATTCAGGAAATGTTTAAAAAGGTGAAAGTAAGAAGAGTTTTAATCGCTCTGCCAGACGCGGGGGTCTCTCCAGAGATTCATAGAGAACAATCTTGAACCTCTTTTTTAACATTTACAGACTTGCAACTCTTTTCAAACTCCACATCTGAAAAAAGCCTCGTTCTTTTTCTGTTTTATATCATTCTTCATTTTTCTTCTTAGCTCTTAAAATGCCTCACCTTTTTATTACATTTTAATAGAGTCTTCCTCTCTCCTTTCATGCTTGTTTAACTTGGTCATTATTTAAAGGTTTTTAAACTCACAATAATCGCTCTCTAAAAACAACACCAGCCGCCCAGAGGGCTTACTTTTCTCTGGGTACATCAGGACTCTGGAAATTGGCCTTGTTTCAAGGCAGGAATATTGAATGTTTTAGAAATCAATCAGTCCTCAGCCTCTGCACCCAGCAGTAGCTCCCTGTACTCACCACCCCACCAGGAGCTGAGAGCCCGGCTCTGACCCACCGCCTGGGTTCCTGGGTCAGTGGAACAGGGAGGGCCCCTTCCCAAGCCTAGTCCCCATGAGTAATTGACCCTTCTGATCAAAGCATTTAAAGGTTCAGAGTAACCCCCCAAGCTGGGAGAGTTGGGGGGACTTCTCTCCCTTCTCTTTCCCACTCTCCTTTTGTGGGCCCTGGCGACATATCCTCTTTCAAGAGCTTCCCTTAAACCTGGGCCCCCTCCCCCTGAACCTTCTGCCTCCACCTGCAGCTGGGGAGGGGTGTATGAAAGGGGGAGGTGTAAAGGGAAATTCCTGGATTCATTCATCTGCTGGGCAGGGAAGGGGCACCTGTGGGCCAAGTACTCCCCAAGGTCCCCTCCCCAGCCCTCTCTTCTCCAGCTGACCCCCAAAACGCTTTTTCACCTTAACCCCTTGGCTTCTGAGCTAGGGGGTCTGCAGGCCCCTGGCCAGCATAGTTGGGGCTTCTAGGACCAGTCACAGCAGGCAAGAAGTGGGAAGGGGGGATGCTCCACAGCTACCTTTACCCTGCGCCGGCGCAGCTTGCCTTACCGAAGGGGTCTCCGTCTTCAGCCATGGCGTTGATGCGCTTGTTGGCCAGGACCTGCACGTGCTTCCCGCTGGTGCGGCTGTAGAGCTGGTAGGTCCGGATGAGGCGGCGGCTGAGCTGATCCGTCACCAGGCTCTGCTCCCTCACATGCTGTGTAAAATTAGGTGAGGACTGAACAGTTACCTTTAGGAAATTGAAAAATACACAACACGCCATTATAATGCTACTCTGCCCAGGGGCCCGAGTGGCCCCCATTGTCCTGAACCACCCTCCACTTCCCCAGGCAGCCGGCAGGGGCTGAGGGTCCCCCCAACATTCCAGCTCCGGCCACCCCCTACCCACCCACCCAGGAAAGCCGGGCAGAAGCAGCCTAGCGTGGATGAGCCCGGGGACGGGGAAGGATCCGGACCCACCTGTTGGGAAACACCCTGGGACTCGCGGCCAGCTCGGAACAGGGAAGCCAGCTCCCTGCCCAGCGCAGGCCCCCCGCCCGGGCCTTCCTAGAAGAGCAGGGCGCTTTTAAGTAGGGAGGCAGCGCTGCCTGACCCCTGACATTTATAAAGACAAATTTACGGAGCAAATGTTGAGAGCGCAGAGAGCCTAGGCACCTGATCTTTCCGCCAGACCCTCCACAAGCCTGCCTCCCCCGAGAGCCGCAGAGAGAGGGTCCCTAAGGCAGTCACCCGGACTTCTGACAACGAACAACCCCTGACCCCAGTTTGGCCCCTTCTTCGGCGGCCAGGTGTGGCTGCCCGTGGAGTTCCCCGTCCACCCCTATTTGGCTAGAATGCGTTGGGAGACAGCGCTGGACTCTGAGACCTCGGGTTCTAACCTCGCCACTCACTGCCTGTGTGACTTTGTGCTGGGCGCTGCCTCTCTGTTCCTTAGCTCCTGTCTAGGGATAATTCAGGGTTGAATTTCTAAGGTTCCTTCCAGCCTTGCCGCGCTGGCCGCAGCGTCGGTCCTGGTGCCCTTCCTGACCTGGCCAGCCGGCGCACCCCGCCAGCCCCGGGGCCCGGCCCCCGCCTCCGCGCAGTGCGCCTTACCTGGGCTTGGAGGCAGAGAACTAGCAAGTGCAACAGCCTGTGGGAGACAAAAGCGGGCGGGAGAGAGAGGGGCGCAGGGTGAGCGAGGGGCGCGGCGCGCAGCCGGCGGGGACGGGGCAGCGGTACTCACAGGCAGCTCAGCGCCGAGCGGGGGCTGCCCATGGCGCGCGGGCCGGGGAGCGCGGGGAGCCCCAGCGAGATCACGCCGGCCCGCGGGCGCACTAGCCGAGAGCGGAGGCGAGCGAGGACTGCTCGAGAACGGGAGCCCAGCGGCGATGCCGACGCGGCTCCGCGGGTCCCGTGGAAGGTCGAGCTAGCCGTGCCGAGTCGCTCTGCGCCGCTACCGGAGCCGGTGGCCGCTGGCTACTCAGGAGCCGGAGCAGGCGGAGGGTAACGGGCCCGCAGGGTGGGTGGGTAGGTGGGAGGGGGAGGGGGGAGGGCGGGGGGCGCCGCACCGGGCGCGAGGGGGGAGCGCGGGGCGGGCGGCCGGAGCCCGCAGCCCCGGCTGGGAGCTGGGGCCGGGACGCAGCCCGGGGCGGGGGCGGGGCGGCCGGGGCGGGGCGGCCGGCGGGTCTGGGATTGGGGGTCTGGACCAGGGGAGGGGTCTGGGGACCCGCAGGAGGGCGTGGGCGACCCGGGTGGGCGCCTCCCCCACACCCTGGGCCTGTCCCCTCGCGGGCTCTTGAAGTCAGGACGCGCGGGGATGGGGGGCGCCTTGGGCACCCTCTCCATGGGGTCCCAAGACCCTCCTCAAGGGCTTCCTGACCACCGGTGCGTCGGAGTTGGAAGGTGCCAGGACTCCACTGTGGAGCCCGGTCCGCTAACGCCTTAGGCTATGCGGCCGGTCTCCGAGCCTCCTACTGTGCGCTCCTGCTGAGTCTGCCCCTGGGAAGTGGCCGCTGACATGGGACTGAGGGCTGTGAACTCGGCTCTCTGGCAAATGCTTGGGTGTGCGACGGGGAACCAACCCCCTATCCTTCTGCCAAGTACCCGGCCTTGCCTGTCTCTCCCAGTCTCCAAGACGCCCTGAGAAATGTCTCTTTCTCCTCCTCCCGTCCCCATTATCGCTATCAGCTCCTGCTCCTGTCCCCCCCTCCCGTACAAATGTGCACACAAGCTGACCTGAAGTTTGGGAGGGACCACGAGCCACCTATGTGGAAGAGTCCCTCAGTCCCTGGCAAGGACCCCCCCCCCAGTCCCTGCTAACCCCTAAAACAGCAGACAGAGCAAAAATAACTACTCTCCGATGCTTTTCCTGGAGAAGACTTCCGTCCAGACTGCCAGCTTTTTTCTCTGAGTCCCATTATTTGTGCATTTGAGAGGTACTTACACACCTACAGTGTACTAGACAGGGACCGGTGCTTTGTGTCAACTGGGGTGGGGGTGAGGAGGAGTGCCAAAGGAGGAGGTATGGACTTGAAGCCTTTCTCAGACCCTCATTGTTTGGGGGGGGGGGGCTTCTGGAAACCCTGAGCTATAGTACTTCTTTAAAAGCCAGGCCCAGCTGCTGCCTTTGACAATCTCCCTTATCCCACTGGCTCCCTCATGTCCTTGGGTGCCTTGGGTGTTGAGCTGGAGGGGTCGGGTGGTCGTCTCAGGAAGCCATTAGGCCAGAAGCAGTAGGCAGGCCCTTTCCCAATAGCATAGCCAAGTTCTGACTACCTCTCCTTTCTCTGTGCCCTACCTTCCCCCAGTCCCAGCCATAATGCTAACACTGAGTAAGGCAGATGGGAAAATATAGTCAGAGGACTTGTCCCAAGACCTCATCTCTCCTTAGAGGAGTGGACTTCCTAAGCCCACATGTTACCCCCTCCAGGAGTCTGTTCACTCAGCTCTTGCCCAGATGACGTCCAGGTAAGGACTATGTCTTACTCTCTTGGAACTTGCAGCTCATGGCACAGAGCTGGGCAGGGTTGTTGTGCAGTTAGTATTTAATGAATGAGTAATGGGGAAATTGGCTGAGCATTTAGACCTCAGCCCGTGTGCAGTTTCCCCAGGGAGACTTGCCTTCATCCCCTTGCCCCAACAGATAATAATCATAATCACTAGCATTTATTGAGCACTTGTATTTGCTGAAGCTGGGCTTTCATTCTCTCCTTTCAACCCCACTGGGAGATGGACCCTTTGAATGGTGGAGAGGTGAGACAGTGTCCACAGCCCAGACCAGCCCTTTTCCTTTATTGTGCTCCTCTGTTTTAAAGGCTTGGGGGACACCTGCTGAGGGTCTACCTCCCCAACTGCACTGCTTCAAGCAGGCAGGATACTCACCATCTTAACCTCATGCCAGCACATAGTAGGCCCTTGAAGAAGTTTATTTGCATACATTAATGAATGAATGAGTGGAGAGATAGAGACCAGAGGATGGGAAGGGCCTTCTCCCCATCAGGGATCCAACTTTCCAAAAATAGTCTGATAAGAATAGGGAGCAGGGCCCAGGCATCCATCCAGTCAGTCCTTCGTGTGTTTGTACATAGTCCTGGAGTCACAACCGGTCACTCTGGGCACCAGCCCTGCCCGGAATGGAGGTGAAAACCAAAGCTCCTGGCTCAGACCAGGGTCCAGACTGGATTCTGGAGTCCCCAGAAGGTTCTGAAGGGACCTGAGCTGAACCTCAATGATCATAACCCACTCTCCTTTCTCTTCCCCCAGGGAAGATGGGCATCTGGGGCCTAAAAGTGTTTCATCCTACACCTTAACCTTTACAGGGGCCTATCTCTACAGGACCAGAATTCCTTTATATTTGGAGAATTGCCCTGAACTTAATCCTCATCAACTTTGGGGGGATTCTTCTCATCTTCCAAAGTCTATGTCTCTAGAGGGGGGCAGATGGGGACATACCCTCACCAGACCCAAAGTACTGCCTGGGCGCAGTCTGTGAGTGACAGATGCAAATATTCCTTCGGTGCCCCAGCGGGCTGCTCCCCCCCCCCACTCCCTTGCTGGCCTCCCAGCCAGCTCTCTCCTTCCTTTATCTTATCAAAGCCCCCTAATTACAATTGCTATTTTGTTTCCTCGAATCTGCAATCAGAGCTCCCTGGCCCTGATGAGGGAGCGCCTGTCAACCTGATCGCTGAGTGACAGCCCGGCCACCTTTCCCGGTTGTCCCCACACTTCGCAAACACAAACACACACACACACACACACACACACACAGTCGCCTTCTACAAACACAAACACACACTCCTCACCAACACAAACAGCTTCTCTCCGCAAACACACCCTCGCAGGGACCCAAACACACACCTCCAGCCTCTTTCCAAACGCATCCATCTCCCCCAGCCCACCCCAGGTTCCTCAAATCCACACCAGCTTGCGCCAGCCACGGGGGCTACGACTGGCTCCATCGTGCGCCTCCTGCGCCCCAGGTTCAAAGCTCCGAGGACTCTGCCTACAGTTCAAATGCAAATCGTCGAGACTGCGTTAAGCAGTTAAGCACTTCGGACACCGTCTGGGAGTCGTCCCCCGTAACCCGCCCCGGATGGCAGGCTTGCCCTTCCTCCAGAGGTCTGTAGACCCTGGTGTTCACCTTCATTTCTCAGCGCTCTAGAGCCGGAGTGAATTGGCAGCGTTCCTACTGTGCGCTGAGGGTGCAGAAAAAGGGATCGAGGAGAGATGAGGGCGAGGAGGGAGAAAAAATAATTACTAGCCCTAACTGCGGGGCGCCTGGTGGGGCTGGGAAACTCCTGGAAGAAGGGGTAGATGTGGATTGGGTCCCCACTGTGGGCAGAAGCGCTGGCCAGGTACTCTCGGAGACCCAACAAGACAACAGTCAAGGCACAGCTGCGTCGTGGCGGTGGGGGTGGGGATGGGGGTGGCGGGCAATATTAGGGCGCAGCCAAGCGCAGAGAGTAGCTGGGTTGGCCTTCTCCACCCGCATCCTGCCCCAGAGAAGACTTTTCCTAGCACCCAGCGACCTCCTGCACCTTCTAGTAATGCAGATGTGGAGGACTTGGGAGGTTATAGGCGAGAGGTAGGAAAGCGCTCTAATAGGAGCCCTTCCAGTGAATGAATGAACGAACGAAGTCAGCCTTAGTAGCTTATTCCCTCGCCTTCCTCCTAAACTTCGGGGACCCAGACCACTTATGGGGCACTTGGGCACGCCTAAAGAGGTGACATGGGGTAGCGGCCTCAGGCGGCTTCAACCTCACCCACTAGAGGGCGCCAGCTCCCCCTCCGTCTCTATCCGGTGCTGCGGGAAGGTGAACGCTCTTCAGCCCGGCTATCAACCCCCACCCTGGTTCCTGGTGGAAGAACTTCAGGAGAGTCCTCCTGGCAAGAAGGGGCCTGCGACCCTGATCACTGCAAAACAGAGGGATCATCTTCCTTTATCCTCAACTTGAAGAAAAAGAGAAGTTAAAAACTGGACCTCTTTGGCCTTGGCTGGGTGGTTCAGTGGATAAAGCGTCCTGGTGCACCGAGGTTGCAGATTCGACCCCCCTTTTGGGCACCTACAAGCAATCAGTGAGTACACAACTAGATGGAAAAACTAAATGGAAGGAGTTGATGCTTCTATTAATGGAAAAAAATTTTAAATAAAAACTGAACCTCTTTGCTCCTCACCAGAGACACCACAAGAGAGGAGGGATGTATCGAAGAGGGAGTGCTTTCCAGGGACATTCTCTCCAAGGTTTACCTCAGCTGGCCCAATACCAGCCCCTTCAGGTTATCTAAGGACCCCTCCTACTTGCTCCCTCATTTGTGGGAAGGAGTGGGCCTGGCCCCAGCAGGCACTGTTCTCTGTCCATCCTCAGCATGTCTGGCCCCAGGCTATCTCAGGAGGTAACCTTTTATTTGTTTGTTTGTGGGCACTGAGACACCCCCACCCCATCAACACAGCTGCTGAACTGCTGACCCCATAGTTGGTCACAGACACACACATCACATCAGGTATGTCCCTTTCTCTTCCTGACACAGTAGCAGCCAAGCCCCAAAACCACCTGATTACAGACATCAGAGACCCCAGACCAGGCAGTGTGTGTGTGGGAGGGGAGTATTGAGGTGGGGGGAAGAAACCCCTTAACCCAAGAGGCTGAATCCCAAGGGCTCCTCTCTGCCCCCATATGCCAGGCCACACGGATTCTGGTTTCCCTGTCACCCAATCTGGCCAGCCCCCTCCATCTGGCCCCTGGAATCAGGTTTCTAAGGGCCCAGACCAGCTCAAAGACAGCCTGCAAGACTGGAAGGAGGAGCAAAGACTGGCCTCCTCCCTACCCCGAGCCCCCTTATGGGGATAGAGATGCACATTCCTCGGGCTGCTTAAACTCCCTTATCTGCCCCCCTGCCCATCAGCCTGAGTGCTGACAGAGGCCCAGACCCCTTGTTTGGACTCTGATAACCTCCTGGGATGGCCCTCCCCCACATGTAGGGGCTTCGAATGGGCTTGATGTTGGGAGGTCCTCTTCTAACAAGGCAGTTTGGGCCTAGGCCTGGCCTGGGGATAGAAGGATGCTACATTTCCTCACCCTCCCCCAGGTCTGGGAACACCCTAGGTGCTGCCACAGTGCCACCTGGTGGTCTCTAGGGGAATGCCACCCCAGCAGGGAAAGAAGCCACACAAATGAGTTGCAAAAACAAACAAACAAACAAAAAAAAAACCCAAAAAAACTCTACACCACTTTATTTCATCCTTTATGCAAAAATGTCAAAAGTGTTTAAAATGTATAGTTCTGAGCTTCAGATGGTGACCTGCAACTTCAAAGGCAAGTGGGGAGAGAGGATCAGGACAGTTCCTCCCACTCTTGGAGAAAAGGGAAGCCCCAGGCATAATACAGAATTAGAATACCAGGGCCCTATGGAGGATGGGACCCCCTTTCTTCTAGCACCAGCCCAAGACCGCTCCATCCCTCCTCTTCAATGAAGAAGACATTCAAAATTCTTGATACTTGTACAGCAACGTGATACATGGCATGTATGACAGGCAGCTAGCTGACCTAAGGAGAGCAAAGAGGGGATCAGCATCTAGGCCCTCACCTGTTCCTCCTACCCTCTCAGACTGCTGGGCACCCCTCCCTCCCACTCACCAAGAGGGCTAGAGCTTGCCCCTCTGTTTCTTGGCAGGCAGGATGGGGCACAACGCAGTTTCCTCCTCCTCACTCCCCTCTTCTTCACTCTCTTCTTCCTCAGAAACATCATTGTTTACAGTAACTGGTGTACACACAAGTAGTAAAGGGAGGAGGAGGTTAAAGCCAGATCTCCTTCAACCACATGTCATTTATTCATGCACTGTGGTGTTAGGCTTACAGGGCCCTGACCTCCCAGAGCTTATGGACTAGATGGGAAAACCTCAGATACTAAACTGGGTGACAAAGAGCCAAAAGATTACACATAACTGGAGCTGGGAAAGCTGGGACAGGTTCCATAAAGGCAGTAGGCACAAGTAGGACAGAAAGTGGAGGGCACATCGTGTATGGCAGCTACACTGGGAGATAAGGCTGGGATGCGGAGAAGAGTATGGAGTTGAGGGAGACCTGATGTAAAGTCCACTGGAAGCAGCCTGACCTGGTGGTGGCGCAGTGGATAGAGCGTCGGACTGGGATGCGGAAGGACCCAGGTTCGAGACCCCAAGGTCGCCAGCTTGAGTGCGGGCTCATCTGGTTTGAGCGAGGCTCACCAGCTTGGACCCAAGGTCGCTGGCTCCAGCAAGGGGTTGTTCGGTCTGCTGAAGGCCCGCGGTCAAGGCACATGTGAGAAAGCTATCAATGAACAACTAAGGTGTTGCAACACGCAATGAAAAACTAATGATTGATGCTTCTCATCTCTCTCCGTTCCTGTCTGTCTTTCCCTGTCTATCCCTCTCTCTGACTCACTCTCTGTCTCTGTATAAATAAATAAATAAATAAAAATTAAAAAAAAAAAAAAAAAAGTCCACTGGAAGCAAAGGATAGGACTCTCACCAATCTGGTGCCTCCCAGTAATCCGCACAGGACCAGAACCTGACTTCAGGCGGAAAGTTACAGGAGGCTGGAGCTGGAAGTCATCCAAACTGAGCTGGGGAGGAAGACAAGGATGAAAGCCTGGCCCATTCCTGTCCCCTCATCACCCAAGGTATGGCCAGGGAACTCACCATGGGTTGGCAGGACAATTTGAGGTTGGCCACAGGGACTGCAATCTCCTGCTGGTCATGATTCCGGGCCACAACTTCTACCACATTACATTCATCTTTGGCCCCCTCCGTGAGGCAGAGCTGGGAAGGGTACACAAGACCTTGCTTGGGGTCTCCCCAAGCAAGTGTTCACACCACAGTGGAGACAGCTACCCTAGAACTTGCCAAGTCTCAGGGGACCCTGAATTATTTGGCCAAGGGAACAAGCCATTAGGTTAGGGAGAGGTGACTCCCAGTAAAGGGGAGGTTGGGGCCTGGGTACAGGTAGAGGCCCACCAGTTGCCTGCTCTTGGAGAAAAGGGAAGCTATTCACCACCAACCCCATTCCCCAGCCCTCACCATGGTCAAGGCCAGCACGTGCTCCGCATCATCTTCTTCCTCCACCTTGAAGGTGAAAGAGCGGGTGTGACCGGAAAGCTCACAGCCTGGAAGAATTAACAGTATAAGTGTACCTAGGTGTGAGTGTGCCTGTAGGTCGTGGGAAGGGGGGCGTCTCACCAAACCTCCATCACACACAGCCCTGGACTGACCACTTCTTCGGAACACCTGGAGCGCTCAACCCTGGGCCCCACCCCGCACATGTAGGGCGGGATCTCACCCCCACTTCCGCACTAGCCCCCTCCGTCTCTACCCACGTTGTGCACCCATCTGCATTTCTGTTGCTCAGGCTTTCCTCTTACCGCCCCTGAACTACCCTCATCCCCTCCTTTCTCAATACCAAAAAAAAAGCTGTCCATAGTGACTGGAGCCGGGGCCCGAACCCCGCCGACCCTGCCAGCCCGGACTCTCGTCTCCTGACTCAAAAACGCTAAAGCGGCGGCGGCGCTAGCGGCCATGCTGCGAGGGCGGCTTGGGAACTCCGCCCCCGACACGTACAAAGTGGAGGACTCCGGCCGGGTCTGGCCCCGCCTATTAAAGGGAACGCTCTCCACCGAGAGAAGAGGAACTGGAACGCAGCCGGTTCGGGGCTTCTCCACCCCGCCTCGCCCAGGAGACCGCGGCCTCTGCTCAGACTTGTAGTTGGAGACCGCAGAGAAATTAGTATTATAGAAGCGTGGACTTGGGGATTAATGTTCCTGTCCTTGCTCATTACAATGACCAAGGCTTTCTGAGCAGCTCCTATCTCCATTTTCTCTAGCTCATCACACCTAGTGTCTCCCACGGAAAACTTTCGTCAAAGGGAAACTAGATATAAACATAGAAACCTTTCTAATTCTCCCAGCAAAGGTGAATTGTAGAGCAGGTTTGCTTTTTTTAGACAGGGAGGAGGGAGATAAGCATCAACTGACTGGTACAGTAATTGCAGCACTTCAGTTGTTCACTAATTCCCCTATGTGCCTTAAGGGGGAAAGGGCTCCAGCCCAGCTAACAAACCCCCCTCCCAAGTTGGAGTTTCGAACCTGGGACTTAAGCGTCCAGGTCAACGCTCTATCCACTGTGCCAACACGTCAGGCGCATTGGTTATTATAAAAGCGAGGGAAATGAGCTCAGATTTGCCTTTGCTTGAAGTGAGCCAGAGCCTGAAGTGATTTTTAGCTCCCAGTATCTTGTACCCAAACTACTCCATTCTCTGGCAGATACGCTTCCTGCTGACGACCTTGCAATTTACTATCCAGACAGGATATCTTCCTTGAGCTTCAGATTTTGGCCGGATGCCCGCGCCTGCTAGCAGAGGACTAACTCCTGCTCCTGACAGAAGCAAGCTTTGGAGCTTGTGCTTCCAAATCAGCCCAGAACATCTTTAATTTGGGATACTATCTTTCACCGTTTGACTCCAGAACCAGGTAAATCATATTCCTTATCCTTTGATGACAGGTACTCACTCAAATGAGTTGCCCCAATTCATACCCAAGTTATTAACTGGCCAAATGGTGGCTAGGCCAAGAACCAGTCTCTTATCTTTGAGGAAAACTTGAAAGGAAGACTTTTATTGAAGATGGGAGTGGGAGAGTACTGCTTTCAGGACTGGTCCCTAACTCAGGACAGCTGTGATGAGGTAGACTTGCTTATAGGTGAGGCAAAAAGGGCAGGAGAAAAAGAAGGTAGAAACAGAAGATTTACACAATACACCACCACACATATGCACTTCAAGTTTTATTTTGCCTCTTGCATGAATCTTCAGTTTTACAGTTCGTTTTCTACAAGAACTGAGCTGTGATCTAAACAATCAAGGAAATGTCATTCCAACCATAATAAATATTCATAACCATAGATGATAAAGAGCACTTTACAATCCTAGAGTGATGAATGTATAGACATAGACATCTGTTTCACAGTTAGCATCTGTGACCAGAAGACCAGCCAAGGTTATTAAAAGCCAAGAAAAAGCCACAAGCAAATGTTAAAAATCTTGATTCCATAGGAGACTGACTCCAAAATCCTCCAGATAAAATGACATAATCGTGTAGGAAATCTAAAGAGAAAACCAAGTAACATTAAGCCATTTAAGACAGTTATCTTGTAGACACTTAACACATCAGCCTTTAAAAATACAAACTTGGTTCAGCTTTTCAACAAACTATATCCTATCAGTTAAAGCTTTCTACCTTGAAAATGAGGCTTCCTTTCTTTCCTGCCATCATCTCATTCAGTGCATACTCACAGGCCTTGGCTGAAAAGTCTGTAAGTGGTACCACTCTACACTCTCAAAGCCCACCCTGATGTAATCCTATGAAGGAAAATGTTTCAAGTTTCCTTCTCCTTGCCCTTTGCCTCTCAGCTCCAAGTTAAACAGCTGATACACAACTGCAGGGAAGCTGATCATAAAATACTTTTATGAATCTACAGAGAAGTCAGCCAGCCATGATGGAAAAACGAATCCTGCAGAGATTACCTGCTAGCCTCATGCTCAAGACCCTTAAAAACACCAAATCTAAATTAAAATACATGAAGCTTTCAAAATCTGTGATTAAAAAAAAGATAATCATTAAGTCATTGATTAAAGTATGCTCATTCTTTGTCTCCTTTAAAAATTCGATACAAACATGCAAGAATTAGATTGATTTAATAAAACCAGTAGTAACAGGTCTTGAAATTAAAGGACAACTGATCTGAGGGCAAAGGGGAACAATCAGCCCCTGAACCCCACTTGATAGAAGTCAAACTAACATTTCACATGCTGACCTGTATTGAGGTTAATTTCTAGAAGTGACGGCACTTGCAACAGATTGAGTCCTATTAAGTTAGGCTCTTGTACCCAAAGTGGATGTGCCCTAGCCCTAGGTGGGAGGCACTTTAAAAATAAAATTTCTAAAAACCAAAAAAAAAACCCCGACTAAAAAAGAAAAACTCACCTTCCACTAATTTACATTATTCAAAGTGCCATCCTGAATCACACCCTTCCATTTTCAAAACAAAAAAATTACAAAACAGTAAACACAAAGGTAGGCAGATCACAGCTAGTTTATATACAAAAAATTTACAAGTTTTTCATTTTTAGGCTTTTGCCACAAACAAGTGCAATTTGTCCTTACAAAGCACAACATGCCTGAACCAATCACCATACAGGAGACAACTGACCATGGCCTTACAAAGCAGAAAAACTGCCCAAATGAAATCCTTTATTCAGCTTAAATTATGCCACAACCATCCCAATCGGAATTTCCACCTAAAGCCTCTGAAACCCACTAAATCTTTATCTGCCATGTTCCCCAAGAATGAGACATTGCCTTTAATAAGCCATGATTGCAAATGATTATAATTACTCTTCAGTGGGAAATGCAACCACACTGGATGCAGAAAACAATGCTGACTACTACTGAAGACCCCCTCCCTATAAGCCCATAAGAGGTCTTAACACCTAACACAGGACTCCAAAAGGAGGCCCACTTCTGTTTCATAAAGGATTTGCAGCAATACTATCTTCTTCCAACCAGTGTGTAGTCTCAAAGTATGATGAATGAGTTTTACATAGTCTTGTTTCCAATCCTAATTGGCTGATCTGTTGCCGCTCTAGAAGCTGAACTGTATGAAGACCCCAACACCACCCACCAGGTGAAGTTAAGAGACTTTCCAACAGTTCATAGTGCCAACAGATGTCACAGGCTCCGACCAAGTATAACCACATCCTTTGGAAATCCTTCCATCTTTGCAATTTCAAAACAGCCTAACTTGCTGTAAAATTCCAGAATTCTTTTATCATCTGGTCTCACTTCACAGAAAGCACCCCTGGAGCCTAGAAATAAAACAAATAATCAAAATATAAGTGTTAATGAATAGAATTATAGATTTGAATTGTGACATCTTTAATGTACTTCAAATAGATCACAGAACTGCTCTACCAGCCTCTAAATTTCATGCCAGTTTTTGAATTTTGTATCAGTATTCATCAGTAAACAATGTAGTGATAACCATCCTAAATGACGGATACGTTAACTAGCTTGAATGTGGTTCACCTTAAATATGTAATTATCTTTATTTTAATGTTCTTTTTGAGAAACAGATAGGAGAGGGTAAGGAGCATCAACTCATACTTGCTTTCACTTTAGTTGTGCATTGATTGCTTCTTGTATGTGCCTTGACCAGGGCAAGCCAGTGACCCCTTGCTTAAGCCAGCAACCTTTGGGCTCAGGCTGGCTAGCTTTTGGGATCGTGTCGATCCCCTGCGCAAGTCAGCGACCCTGTGCTGATGACCCTGCAGTAAGAGCCAGCAACCTCGGCATTTTGAACTGGCAACCCCAGCATTCCAGGTTGATACTTTAGCCCAGGTATGGCCAACATGCGGCCCGCAATTTTTTTTTTCTTTCCTCTTTGTTTTACCGAAGCTGGAAACGGGGAGGCAGCCAGACAGACTCCCGCATGCGCCCCACCGGGATCCACCCGGCACGCCCATCCGGGGCTTCGCTCTGCCGCAACCAGAGCCACTCTAGTGCCTGAGGCAGAGGCCACACAACCATCCTCAGTGCCCAGGCCAACCTTGCTCCAATGGAGCCCCGGCTGTGGGAGGGAAAGAGACAGAGAGGAAGGAGAGGGGGAGGGGTGGAGAAGCAGATGGGCGCTTCTCCTGTGTGCCCGGGCCAGGAATCAAACCCAGGACCCCCGCACACCAGGCCGTCGCTCTACCACTGAGCCAACCAGCCAGAGCCGCGATTAAATTTTTAATATTGTCCGCTACTTTAAAATCACAGCTACTCAGAAGCGGAAGTATCTTAGATGATTGGAAATCGAGATATTTAAGATAGTGATATGCAGAAAAGAATTCTGCGTGTGACTAATTTAGGGTAACTTCCAATAATTGGTTGAAAAGATTCGTGATACTTATTTTTTTTAAAAATTCCATTATAAAGATTTACAACTTTTGTATTTGTACTCGATATGAACTGTTTGACATTTAGTGGCAATGTGAAACCCACATTCTTTTAGACAGAGTTTGCCAGTGCGCACCCAAGGTCAAATAATTCCATATTTTTGTAGTTAAGTGTGCTAAATCAAGTGGCATTGTAGCAGACAATAGCTACAGTTGATAACTGAAAACGTGTCCAGGCTGTTTGTAAAATGAAATAATTGTTTTATTTGCAATATAATCCCTTCAAGCTCATTCTATTAAATATTGTTTCAATTGATTATGATAGTTTGGATATTTATACGGTATGTAATTATATTTTTATTGAAATATTGTGTATTAAATTTTTTCACTCACATTTATCCATAAACAAATTACATAATAAAATTTTGTTTACTTAAACGAATTGTTTTTGTATTTAACATTTTTTAATTTTAATATTTCATCCGGCCTGTGAAAATGTTTTCTTTCTAATCTAGCCTGGAGGAAAAACTGTTGGCCAAAAACCTGCTTTAGCCACTGTACCACCATGAATCAGGCAAATATAAACAACTCTTAACTGTCAAATATAACTCAATAAATTCAACCGTCAAGGTGAAAAGGTGAAGAGATTAAGAAAAAAAGTCAACTGTGAGTGAAACAAACCTTTTGGGAAAGAGGTTGCAAGAAATCTCAGGCCCTGGCCGGTTGGCTCGGCAGTAGAGCGTTGGCCTGGCCGTGCGGGGGACCCGGGTTCAATTCCCGGCCAGGGAATATAGGAGAAGCGCCCATCTGCTTCTCCACCCCCCCTCTTCCTCTCTGTCTCTCTCTTCCCCTCCCGCAGCCAAGGCTCCATTGGAGCAAAGATGGCCCGGGCGCTGGGGATGGCTCCTTGGCCTCTGCCCCAGGTGCTAGAGTGGCTCTGGTCGCAGCAGAGCGACACCCCGGAGGGGCAGAGCATCGTCCCCTGGTGGGCAGAGCGTCGCCCCTGGTGGGCATGCCGGGTGGATCCTGGTCGGGCGCATGCGGGAGTCTGTCTCTCCCCATTTCCAGCTTCAGAAAAATACAAAATATAAATAAATAAATAAATCTCAAAGCAAAGGATACCTCCACTGTTTTAACGTTTTAATAATATATAAAAGTACCTTTGAGGGGCTCACAGGGCAGAACCTAATTCCAGTCCAGCGTGTCATAGGCAATGTAACCAGAATAGGTTGTATATTCTAAGACAGACTTCATATCCCTACCCGTATGATTCAGTTCTAAGCACAACACTAAGAATTTTTTGGTTTTTTTTTGTTTGTTTTTTTACAGAGAGAATCAGAGAGAGGAGCAATTAGAGACAGACAGGAGGGGAAGAGATGAGAAGCATCAATTCTTTGTTGCAGCTCCTTAGTTGTACATTGATTGCTTTCTCATACATGCCTTACAGGGGGGGGGGGGGGAGGACAAGACCAGAGCAAGTGACCCCTTGCTCAAGATGGCAACCTTGGGCTCAAGCCAGTGACCCTGCACTCAAGATGGTGAGCCCATGCTCAAGCTGATCTTGGGGTTTCGAACCTAGGTCCTCTGCATCCCAGTCCAATGCTATATCCACCGCCTGGTCAGGCTAAGAATTATGTTTTCTTCAGAGTTTAAATTATCCCACAAAGGGACATCACTGACTCAAATGATACAAAAATGCAACATGTGTATTCTCCTGTCTCAACAACCCCCTAGTAATGGCACAAAATGCTACCCACTTTTGTACTGACCAAAGGCTAAACATTATTTTACACTTTTAAAAGGTTTAAAAATGACTATGCAACAGAAACCATATGTAGCCCTTAAATCCTAGAATACTTATTATTGGGCCATTCATAGAAAACGTCTTCATACTAAGTAAAGCTAAGTTGTTTTGTTTTTTTTTTTAGCTAAGTATTTTTGAAGGTTTAGATAAACCAAAAAAAACTGATAACTCTTCGTCCATAAATGAAATTTCTCCCCAAGGTTCATTTAATTTTCAAGTATCATTTATGAGTTTCCTGGCAAAATAAAAATATAACCTTATATGTTCACTTCTCATTTAACTAAGGCTTAAAATAAGCATTCATAGTGTAAAAGAGCAGCATTTTTCAATGATTAATACACATGCTATTAGCAAAATGAATATAGGTGGTCCCCAAGTTAGGAACAAGATAGGTTCTGTAGGTTTGCTCTTTTGTGTGTGTGTGTGTGTGTGTGTGTTTGTGGCAGAGACAGAGAGAGTCAGAGAGAGGGACAGATAGGGACAGACAGGAAGGGAGAGAGATGAGAAACATCAATTCTTCGTTACAGTTCCTTAGTTGTCCATTGATTGATTTCTCATATGTGCCTTGACGGGGGGGGGGGGGGGTGTTACAGCAGACCGAGTGACCCCTTGCTCGAGCCAGTGACCTTGGGCTCAAGTTGGTGAGCCTTGCTCAAACCCGGGTCCTCCGCGTCCCAGTCTGATGCTCTATCCACTGGGCCACCACCTGGTCAGGCTGTAAGTTTGCTCTTAAGTTGAATTTGTATGTAAGTTAAAACGGGTACATTTACCTATAAAATGAAACTTACACAGATGTTGGTCTTAACAAAGTATTTATTTTCACCTTCCTATACATCTAAATACTTAAAACATTTCCAAACCTACAGAATCTCTCGTTTGTAACCTGAGGACTTCCAAAGTCAAATCATAAATGGTGGGGAATGGAATGTAAATTCACTATAATTCACTTTCTTTTCATTAAAAAAATACAGCCCTGTCCCCACCAAACCCAAACACCAGCAATTCCACAAATATGCACTCACCATTAGCTTTCAGTGAAGACAGGAGGCAAGCCATCATGCTTTTGGCTACACTTGGGTCAGTTACTTTTTTGTGAATATCCATTTTTATCAAAGAAGGGAAGTTGGCAAGGAATGTTTCTGGCAACACTTCCTGCTCTTCATGGAAACTCAACATTATTTTCTAAAAATTAGAATTTTCTAAAAATTAGAATCTCTTGACTTTCAATAGCCTCCCATTATATATCTATATCCCACCTACAGAACTCAGCAACAGGAAAATAATAGTCAATAACTTTTCCAGTCATATAATTATAACATGCAGAATTAGTTCTAGCTGCAGTATTTTCACTTTTGAAACTTTGTCTAAATATAATATGTAATATAGTATGATATATTTCATCTTAGGACAGAAAAAGGACTTTAGTGGTCAAACTGGTGAGTGTATAGTAAAATTTGTACTAATGTACCAAAGTTAGTTTCTTGAACAAATGTAGAAAATGGGTGAGGGATATAGAATTCTGTATTCTCTGTAACTTATTTAAATTTATTTTTTATTTATTGATTTTTTGAGGGAGGGAGAGAAACAGAGAAAGAGAGAAACATTGACTTGTTGTTCCATTTATTTATGCATTCATTGGTTGATTCTTGTATGTGCCCTGACTGGGGACTGAACCCACAACGTTGGCTTATCAGTACGATGCTCTAACCCAGTGGTTTTCAATCTTTTTACACTTGGAGACCACTGAAAATAGAATTATGAAGGGGACCGCTAAGGCAGAAATCACCTTGAGCATAACAAATTCAATTAAGATCATTGGAACTATAATCTTCATACAACATCAGGGTGGTTAACCCTTTTGTGTACTGGCTCGAAATTTCTGGCAGACAGGTCTAAAGCCAGACCAACAGTTTAAACACACTATTCTAACCAACTGAGCTTACCAGCCAGGCTTGAAGATGGTAAATTTATGTAACGTATATTTTACCTTTTTTTAAAAAAAAGTTTGTTACTAGACACACTAGTCATTCTTATATGTTCCTATACTGAAAACTGTAATTCTCAGATATGGAACAGCAACTCATCAATAGCTCAATCACCAGCATGTTCCAATCAGTGTCAACGTAATCCCTTATGAGGTTACTCCAAACCAGCCTCATTACACAGTCATCTAGCTAGAGACAAAAGGTAAAAAATAATAAAAAACTAGAAAGAGAATGTGAGTACATTGGTGTGGGGAGGTAGAGAATTTCAGAAAAGGGGAAGAGGAACAGTCAGAATCCAAATGTATATATATTTGAAAGTATTTACTGAACATAAAAATTATCCTTAAGAATGAACTCTTTTTTAAAATGCATATGCTGATGTATAAACCAAATCAATCATAACTGACCAATGTGGGTACAACATTTTTTTAGAAAAAAGACACTGAAGTTGGAACTGACATATAACAAGAAGTGTTCCTATCAGAAAGCAGACTTAAGAAAAGCATCCCTGAGAAAGCCAAGGTAGCCTGAACCAAGCAAACAAGAAATTTTAATTACCTACATTCGCCAGAGCACCCAGAGAATAACATTGTTTTTGCGGGGAAAAAAAAAAGTTCTTTAATTGCCCACATTGTATGCTTTTTTAGTTTTTACTTGATGAATTATTAGAACAATGCTTCCAAATTAAACCTGTCCTAACACTGAGTGGAAAATAGCATGCTAAGAATAAACCCTAAGAATTCTTTTAAGAAATTCAGAAAGAACACTATTTTAAGATCTGCTATTTAAAAACCAAAAACTTTTTATTTTAATAAGTAATTAAGTAAAAATTACTGTAGTAGAAATCTAAACCTGTGTATTACCTCTGCCTCAGAGAGTTCTTTGTCACCATTTGGTTTGGTATACTTCTCCTGCATGAAGGGAATCCAGGAAATTTTACATTTTTTAATGAAGGGGGTCACATCTACAGTGCCCAGGGCATAACCACATATGCCATCTTCATCTTCTAGGACAAAGCAATAATCCAGGCTGAGGGAAAGCAGCCCTCCTACTAACCTGCTCAGATGAAAAGAGGCCAGAGTGAGTTTACAAGTTACTAACAAAATTCAGACCTTGGTGATATTAAGGCCCAAAGCACTTAAATGACAACCTATGAAAACTACACTTCATAGACAAACTGGAAATATACACATACGAATATTCAGATTTTATTAAAACTAAAGTGGGATTTCTAAGAAACTGTACTTTCCAGTCATCACCTCCCCTCCACTTGATAAACCTGGCTTTGAAATGTCTACTTCCCAAATGCAACAAATCCAAATACTTCATCACATACTTGTCTCCAATAAGGTCAGGCTGACTTTGAAAAGGTAAACCCACTCCATCGTCATACATCTCTCTGCAAATCTTGTACACGGAAGCCTGAAAACATAATCTAGTTAAGCAACACATTAAGAAAAATGGCAAGAGAATTTAACAACAGTGTGATTCCTATGTCAGACTGGACTTCTAGGACAGGGAGTAACAATATGTCTGGCCTGTCATAATTAAGTAAAGATTTACTCATTGAGTCACAGTTGTAAAACCAGTAGCATGGTTATAATAAATACTGAGAGGTGCTTTGCAGGGAATGGTTATTGGCAGTAAGTAGTGAATTCAAACTCTAGCAAACTATTAGACTGCCTCAGTTTTCTGAGACATATTTTAAAGATGTTATTATTTTAAACAGGCTTGCTTTTCTCTATAGCCAATTGTCAACAGCCTGTAGGCACTTCCCAACGGAAAATTACAGAATGCTATTACATTGGAGAAAATCAGCCAAGGACTATACATTTAGACACCCTGACTGGTTAGTAATTCCAACTCTGAATACATTTCATCTGATTTTTTTAAGGGAGAAATTAAAGGGATGAGTCTGGACTCCGTAAGTTCTGCCTCAAATATCCCCCACCCATGATCAATGTTTAGTTAACTCCATCTAAAGTTCATATTTTAAGACAGAATTGATTCTTTTAACCAGAGTTTTTGAACTCCTTTGAGTTCAAAGGAAAAGTAGTAATGTGCACCATAACTATACACCAGGATTGGTAAGTAGACAGACAATTACCTCATCTTTAGGAAAATATGGTCTGATAGTATAAACTTTGGAGGTAGGAGTCAGTGGGGGTGGTTGAAAAAAGAGATCATTTGCCCCATCAATTGGCAGCAAACGCTGAGGGAGGAAAAAAAAGAGAGATGGATTAGTGTTGGGAAGATAGCCAGTTCTTTACATGGGTGTGCACTGCAGATTACCAATTTAATATTAACTGGCTACTGCAGGCAGACCTAAAGAAGAGGGGTGTACTATGCTTTACTAATATAAACACCTCTTTGCTGGGGGAGGGGAGTACTTCTGAATAGAAATTACCCAAACTGAGTTACACAGTTTCAGTGGCATATTAATAGATTTAAATTTACAATTAAAAAAAAATCAATTCCAATTATGACAAACTTTTTTAAAAAACCAATCTCATATAGTCCATCTTTCTATTAAAAGATGGCAGAACAGAATATCAGGAGGACAGGTTTGGTCTGAAGAGGGTTATCTGTCCAGGAGACGCTTTATTCCCAAAGCAATGCGCTTCAGTTTGCTGTGCGCAGCAGAGCACCTGTTGGGGGGAGAAAAGTAGAGCACCTGAAAAGTCCATGAACAAATTTTAATACCCAAAATGCTTCATATTTTGTTCACATTTTTAATAGACTGTTCTTTCAAATGTAAGTTTTACCTATAAAATAACCGTGAAAGTATTCAAAAGCCCTTGCACCGTTCACTTTCTAATTACCCACCCCTTTTGCTCATGGAGTTTCCACTGGCAGACAAGCATGCGCGCATTGTGCATTGCGGGCGCAGATTAAAATGCTGTGCGACCTGCAAAGAAACAATGTGAAGTGTATACCTAGAGCCGCTGCGCTTCGCGGGCGCGGGGGGAATTGGCAGCATCTCCTTCAGAAATTACTGTGAAAGAGGAGGAAAATCTGATTTAAAATCCAGCTATGTAACTAAATTGAATTTGGGACTAGAAAGCCTTCGGCAGACCAATCCTTCCAGCCATCTGATGCGCAACATAAGGTTTCTCATAAAACAAAGAAAATGTCAATTCAGTTGTGAATTCATATTGATACCTGGAACTCTCCTGCTAGACCACCTCTAAAGGCCCAGGGTTCTTGGTCTCCAATTAAGAACTGTGCTGAAGAATGACTACGACACCCTGTTGAGATCAGATCCAAGCGGAGAACGTTACGAGAAAGGGGATTTCCTGAGGTCTCAAACGTCCAACAAACTAACAAACACTTTGTGGAAATAGCTATCTAACAATAATAATCCAGGGTTTGAGGACAAGGCTGTGATAATAACTTTAATTCATAAGGGAATTTCAAAACTGATGTTCCTTCCTTTGATTAATGAATAATTACTGTTACAAGAGTTTTGTCCTTTCTTTAGTTATTGGAAGGAAACTAAGTCTCAAGTTTATCTAGATCAAGTATATATATTGCCTAGAGACAGCTATAAAAATCAAGTCAGCAGATTACTCTGTAGTGAAATTACAGAAATGAATGAGACAGATATTTATTATCACAGCCCATAAAGGAATTAAACCTGTCTGAAGTCACATTTTACATTTTGAGGAAGGGTACAGGAAAGGGAAAAAGGGGTGAAAAAGGGTTAATCTTGTCAGAAAACTAAGGTCAGCAGAATAAAGGAAATTGTTCATTAAGTTAACCACAAAACACAATAAGAATGATGTTTTCTAATAAGGACAATCCAAATTCAGACTGGGCTAATGATAACACTAGCCTGACCAAGTGAGAACTAAGGAGAGCCAACTGATGCTCGGAATTTGTTCAGAGCTAAGATACTTTTCTTAAAAGTATGACAATATCTGGCTCCTCTCATTGACCATTATGATCTTTGCAGCGCATTGAACACATGCAGCATAGCAGGCTTTGAGGTCCAGAAGTTGGCATTCAAGTTCACCACTCAGCCAACTTCATATTCATAAGCAATAAATGCAGCTAAAAATAAAGAGATAATTAAAGGCAAATATTTGGGGGCCAAATCAAAATCACCTGCCTAGTCTTCTGACAAGATAAGCAGCGCAATATAGTTCTTTTCCATTGGAAGACAGCATTCTACCTCCTGTTCAAGTTAACAGTCTCATCAGTACAAGGTATATAGTGTGCTAGTCAAACAGTCCCAAAGCAAACCAATTTTTTTGTTGACAATTCAGGCCCATTAAGAGAGTATTATCCAGGTTCGTCATTTTTTAGGGGTAGGGGTACTTAAAAAAACATATAATGTAATAGTTGTAAAATAAATATGAAATAGGGTAAAAATTTAGGCTATGAAGAGAACCTGCCCGATTCCATAGCTCAGTGTAGATTTACACTGCAGGACAAGACTATACCTCTTGAACTTTAATATCAGCCAATTTCCCCTACCCCCCACTTTGAGACTACAACATAACTAGCACTTCCAACTATTACAATAAAAAGCTGCATGTACGAAGAGCTGTGTAAATGAAAACATGGTTAATGCCTCAGTCGCTGCGCAAACGTGACTTCAGTTCATGCCTACTGCCCTTATAGCTACCTCAGCTACCTCACAGATAGAGCCTTTCAATTTAAACTAATTAATCATGACGCGCTGTGAACATCTGCCGCTGTCCATCCAATAGTAGTAGACACTTGTGCTGAGGATTCTCCCATCTGTACACAATGGGGAAGAAGATAACAGAAGTCGTTAGTAATCAAAAGTACTGCATAGCCACATTCTTTAAAGGACTGAATGCCAGCTGGACTGGAGAGAGGAAGAAAACAAAGGGTTCTAACCAGTAACTCCCTGAAATTACTATAGAACCATGAAAATATTCTCCTTGTTGTGAGCTTTTTATAAAGCTATGTGAATGCAAAGATGATCATTTCACACTTCCAAGATGCTCTGACCTTTAGGTTGTACAACAGCTATCTATACAATTTGGGAAAGCTACCCCATAATTGCACAGTACACAGGTAAAACCTGAGGGGAAACAACACAGTATCTACATAATCAAGAATTTTACTTGTAATAATTCTCGAATTAAGTTTTAAGAGATACTTTCTGAAGCTCAATAATCCAGATTTCAGGGTGGAAATATAAGATTTAAATCCCTATAAGGGTTAATTATAATCCCTTGGCCAGAAGCCTGGAAGGCAATTACTGTCATCCAACAACCAACGTAAGGTTTTTCCTGAGCCAAAGGACAGATTATCTATCACAGAAAAGAAATAGCTCCTGGAGCCTTTTAACAAGAGGTCAAAATTCTCTCTTCTACCTTCTGTGCTATATGTACAGGAACCCAAAGTTCCGTATTTCCAAGTTAAAAATCAGAGACTACTCTTAGCTGATAAATTGTATCACAAGGAAACTATTTTTTTTAATATTTAAAAGCCCAAAGTATATAGGCAGAAAGTGAGAAATCTCATTGCTACCACTCCTTAATCTAAGCTCAGTTTCACAGATCTACTTCACAACCGAGACCATGTAACCCATCATATAGTATTTATGACTACTATGAAAACTATGACATGTCAGTTAGCCTTGCTGCCTGCTGTGTGCTGTATTGTAAGTCCATCACATATTCCTTACAGCTGGATTGATAACCTGAAAGTGAAGTGAGGTCCCTGGAGAAACTTGGCCATGCTGGTGCCTTTTACCAAGTTTGAACATTTCAAAAAAAATGTTGCTGTTTTCAAAGGAAACATACAGAAGTCCATTAAATGAACAAAGTTTTTAGAGGACTGTAATTTCCATCCCCTGCTAAAACCAATTACTTGGTAGAGAAATAAAGAAAAAGCCACGTGAAGTAATACCAAGTAGCACCAGAATAGCCCACCACTAACGGCTCGCATGCGCACAGGGCTGGGAGGATGGCTTCCTCTTGCCAGGCCCTTTAGGTCATTTAGGCAATTGTTCTGTTAAACAGTATTAATGTTTACCAAGACACAGCAAGCAGCAGAGAGCTTACAGAGTCACAATTCATAGTGTCTCATCTCCAAATCAGATAAAAGTGGTATACAGGGTTCCATCCAGGAAGCATTCAGTCAGAGCAAGTTAAAGTCAGTACTTTCTAACACATTTTCAAAATATTTATGCTGAATTAGCCCAAGGGAGAAAAATCAATGTGCTCAAAGTATTTACTGAGACTTGCACTTCAAGTCTGCAACAAGGGCTACATATTTGAATAAACTCTAGGCAAAAAAGTAAAAAGAGTTGGAAATTCACAAATTCCTTAAATGTTTTTCTCCCTGTGGGATAATGTCTTTTTTCTTTAAGGGACAATAAATCTGAGAAGAGATTATTCCCAATGCACCTACCTAACCACTGTACAAAAGACTTCACCATAGACATTATACTCTTGATATCCCAAACATAGGAGTACATGTCATAAAGGATTGTCCTGTTGGCACAATTGGAAAGCCGAGTGAACATTCCCATCACTAGTCCACACATCTCTTCAAACTTGGCTGCTCGTGACCGCCATTCTTCAATCTATTGAGGATCAATAAAAAGACTCAAAAAATTGCAAGCTTAACAAAACAATCTAAGACATAGTTATAAACTAAGCTGTTTGTTGTCAGGTGCCTGTAATTTATCCTGTTGTTATTCTTTAACCATTAAAGAATCACTGAGCTTAACTTTCGAAAAGCAATAAAAGTTTGTGTCTGTTCAAACTGACAAACATTCCCCAAAAAATCAATTTTTACTTTTCTTCATTTCTAACTATAAGGTCAAACTATAGAATTGTATGTGCCAGATTTGGTAGAGTCCACATCCACTTTACAGAACATACTGCAAGACGTGGTCAATTTTCTGCCAGTTACCAGTGTACTCCTTTAATACCTCCTCCATACCATCAACATGGGGACCCATCCACGCTACAGAAGCAGTAAATTCAGCATACTCACTTTTTCAGAATCTTTTCCTTTGCAATTGACACTGACAACACTGCTATTTGCTCGAAGCCACTGGAACTCCCGTAACATCTGCGCTCCTTTGGGTCCATGCTCATAAGGCAGGTAGAATAGATCAGCAAGTAACTGCAAATCCTCCAGAGTCACTGGCTCCACAGAGTACAAAGGCTTTTCATTTGGACCTGGCATAAATTGCTCCTTATTTGTCTGTTCATCAGTCTGCATGGGGGCAACATCACTGATGCAATCTTCTTGCATAGACATCTCTGGGGATTTTGATTCAGTTATGCTCTCTTTATCAGTGTCCATCGGTTTCAATTCCTCTGTCATTTTAGCTTCTACAATTTCAGTGAGTATTTGATTGTCATTCTTGTGGTCTGTTTCTTCTTGCTTTTCTACTACCATGTCCATGGGTTCCTCATCTGGCTGTTTCTTTTCTTCTTCCTTGGTCAAAGCTGTAGGCTCACCACTCAAGGCTGCTCCCTGGCTCATAATGGGCTCCTGGTAAACCGTTGTGACTACAGTTGTGGCATTTAAAGAGGGTGCTGCAACTAGGGGAGTCCCATCAACTACATTTGTCTTAGCTCCACTGTGTGCAACTTGCCTACCTACAAAAACAAATAGCCACAATGATAATCAGAATTAGAAATAGAACAAATTAGATCTAGAGAAATGTTTTCTTATCACATCTGTAACTGCAACCTCAATTTGAGCTTCCAATAATATGAGCCCTGATAAAAGTGCAATTTCTCTAAAATCACCAAGGAAGTGGGGGAAAAAGAAACAGATGATGAACATCCCTAAACATGCCAACACCTACTATCTTCTCTTTTGAAGACCTGTATTTAAAAAGTAACATAACTATTTCAAAGTAAATATTTTTAAAAACAAATTAGCATCTCATCAAGACAAATGCTACTTAAGATAAAAAAGTAAGATCTCAAAAACTTTACTTTTCTCTAGATCCCTAATCATTTTGCTTAGTGGGTCTATGGCAAAGCACATCACAAATGTTCTTTAACTCAACCATGTGACCCAACACCCTTACAAAGAATGCCAAAACTCACTGGTATATTGAAGAGGTACGGCAAACTCCTGCAACCATTCTGTTAAAGCTAACTTCAGAGCCATCTGTGGACTATAAAGTACATCAGTTTCAATATCTTCATCACTGCCTTCATTTTCTAACTTTATCTGGATTGATACAGTACTGTCTTCACTGTCAGCTGCAAAAAAAAAAAAAAGGAGAGCAACAGTAACAGTTTTTTTTTAAACATTTTTTATTTTTTATTTTATTTTTAATTTTTTTACAGGGACAGAGAGAGAGTCAGATAGAGGAATAGATAGGGACAGACAGACAGGAACAGAGATGAGAAGCATCAATCATCAGTTTTTTCTTTGCGACACCGTAGTTGTTCATTGATTGCTTTCTCATATGTGCCATGACCGCGGGCCTTCAGCAGACTGAGTAACCCCCGCTTGAGCCAGTGACCTTGGGTCCATGCTAGTGAGCTTTTTGCTCAAGCCAGATGAGCCCGCGCTCAAGCTGGCAACCCCGGGGTCTCGAATCTGGGTCCTTCTGCATCCCAGTCCGACGCTCTATCCACTGCGCCACCACCTGGTCAGGCTATAGTAACAGTTTTGATTACAAAAGCCTGACAAGTGAGGGGGACAAATGGAAAACTCTAGTTGTTACAATACAACTAGAAAAGCAAAGAACTAAAATAAGAACAAACTTTAAACATAAAAATACAAATGCAACCAAGACCCTTCACTGAACTTTATCTCAAATATTAAATGTAAAATTCCAATTGAAATAAAAAACCATTAATCCAGTAATTTTAGAAATTACTGGAAAAGTCATTTGTAAGTGTCCATTGAGTACCAATTATTGGGAATGCAAGGTTAAAAGCACTACACTTTCCATAAAGAAAACATTCCCTACCATTTAGGGGCTTATAATTTAATGGGTAAATAATTAAGAAAAAACAATGGTCAAATTAATAAATGCAATGAGTGGAAAAGTAAAATCAACCAAATAATGAAGCTCCACCCAAATCAGGATAGTGGTCAAGAAAATTAAATCAGCACTCTGGCTAGGTATTCAAAACCCTCTAGCCTGACCAAGTGGTGGCGCAGTCGATAGAGCCCTGGCTTGGGATACAGAGGTCCCAGGATTGAAACCCAGAGGTTGCTGGCTTGAGCATGGGCTCACCTGGCTTGAGTGTGGGATCACAGATAAGAAGACTCCATGGTCACTGACTTGAACACAACGGATCACTAGTTCAGCTGGAGAACCCCCCCCTCAAAGAAACTGAGAAGCAATCAACGAACTAAAAGTCCCAGAGCTATGAGTGGATGCTTCCTGTCTCTCTCACTAAAAATAAAATATCCGGCCTGACCTGTGGTGGCGCAGTGGATAAAGCGTCAACCTGGAAATGCTGAGGTCGCCGGTTCGAAACCCTGCGCTTGCCTGGTCAAGGCACATATGGGAGTTGATGCTTCCAGCTCCTCCCCCCTGTCTCTCTCTCTCCTCTCTCTCTCCCCCTCTCTCCTCTCTAAAATGAATAAATAAAATTAAAAAAAAAAAGTAACATAAAAATAAAATATCCCATTTAATAAAAGTCATATGAAAATACAAACTGAATCAGAATTCTAGAGATAACATGAACACTAAAATTAGACTAGTCTAGAACTCAGACAAGGCTAAGTCACATTTTAAAAACAAAACACCGAGGCCAAGGGATAGTTTATTAAGCAACTTGTCCAAAACCACTAGCCCTTCTTTTTAAGATTTATTGATTTTTATGGGGAGGGGGGGTGGGCAAGAAATATCAACTCATAGTTGTTTCACTTTAGTTTCCCATTGCTTGCTTGTTGCTTGTCATATGTACCTTGGCCAGGCAAGCCCAGGGTTTTGAACCGGCAACCTCAGCGTTCCAAGTTGACAGTCTATCCACTGTACCAGCACAGGCCAGGCTCAGCCCTTCTTCTATCATGTTTTTACATTTCAGTCACAGGACTAAACAGACCTTTAAAAAATCTCTTAAATTGTGATGACAAAGGAACACTTACTTGCCAATGCGTCTAGTTAAACCCAGCTCTCCGCCCAAGGTCAAGGGTTAAGCAGTCTACTTACTCATCACTACATCTTTTCTCACTCCATTCATGTTTGATTTATACCAGGTGGCAAGGGTGTGGATAGCAACATAGTTGGCTTCAAATTCGCAATTTGGATTAGTCAGGACTCCTTTTAACCGTGGGATGAGTTCTGTGGATCTTCCTTTGTATGGGCCTAGAAACAATCTCTTCTGATCATAATCATTAGCATGAATGTTGTCCCAGATTACTGGAGCTCTCTTAATAATCTTAGAAACCTCTTCAATGGACTCTACTGGAATTTCTTTAGAAACAACTTTGGGACCTAGAAATAATGACCACCTTTTGTTAAAAAGATCTTTACACATGTTTTTTAATAGTATAATGCATACAATATTTTATTGTATTTTCTTTGTTACATTAATACTTTGTAACAATTTTTTAAAAAAATAACGTCTTTTTATTCAGTTTTATTTACACTGCCCCACCCCCCAATATTTCCTCAGATTTCTAGAAATAGAAATTAGTCAAAAAGTATGAATATTTAAGGTTTAGGCAAGCTTCCTTAAATTGGTATGTTAATAAGAAACAAATGTTCACATAAACGACTTTTTTCCATTACAATATAGTATAGCCCTGGCCGGAGAGAGGACCACCCCAATAATGCAAAGGTTGCAGGTTTAATTCCGGTCAGGGCACATACAGAAATAGATCAATGTTTGCCTCTCACTCAGTATATCCTCAATTAGACAAACCCCAGTTAACATAAACTCTGGGTTTCTGGCCTTAATTCTTAGAATAAAAGCTAATACAGCTTGTTGGTTAACAATTATCAATCTAGTACAAAAGCTTTCATTTTATAAAATAGGAGTCTTCTAAGGGCTGGGATTAACAAACACCCTTTAGCCCAGTTCCCTACAGATCTATTAATCAGTAAATGATATTTAGATCCACTAGAAATCCTCAAAGATATTTGTTATATTAAGTGAAGAATGTATACTTTGTAAAACAAAGAGAATTTTACTAACAAAGTTTTCTGGTTAAGGCTCAATTTTTAAAAAATATCCAATTAGCCAGACCAACCAACTTCTCTAGGTCCTAGTTAATTCAAGTTTCACTGTATAAATCTTAAAGACTTACCTGTCCAAAGCACCTCAATTCCAGGTAGAAGCTTCTCACCCACAGTCCTTAAATAAGGAGACTGAGACACATTTGGATAACAGAAAGTGCCACAATATTCTGAATGTAGAGGAGGAACATAAAATAGTCAGGAGTGAAATGGTCATGAGTTTTTAAATGAAGGAAAAAAATACCTACCAATTCTAAAGTCTTTTTATCCAAATGATAAAAAGCCTCCGTGTCACGCCTCAAAGGAAGTAAACTCAAGTGGGAAGTTCATTTAAAAATCAATTTGCCTGACCAGGCAGAAGGTGGCACAGTGGACAGTATCAGACTGGGACACAGAGGACCCAGGTTCAAAACCCCGAGGTCACTAACATGAGCGCGGGCTCATCTGCCTTGAGCATGGGCTCACCAGCTTGAGCCCAAGGTCGCTGGCTTCAGCAAGGGGTCATTCGCTATGCTGTAGCCTCCCACTCAAGGCAAATATGAGAAAGCAATCAGTGAACTAAGGTGCCACAATAAGATACTTCTCATCTTTCTCTCCCTTTCTGTCTCTTTCTCTGACTCTGTCTGTTAAAAAAAAAAAAAAAAAAATCAATTTGCCTGACCAGGCAGTGGCACAGTGGATAGAGTGACAATCTGGGACACTGAAGACCCAGATTAGAAACCCAAGGCCACCAGAGCTTGAGCACAGGCTCACTGGCTTGAAGCCCAAGGCTGTTAGTTTGAGAAAGGGGTCACTGGCTCAGCTTGAGCACAGCCCCTTCAAGGCACATATGAGAAAGCAATCAATGAACAACTAAAGTCACAACTAGGAGTTGATGCTTCTCATCTCTCTCTCTCTCACTTAAAAAAAAATCAACTAAAAAAGTCAACTCATAAAATATTCTTCCTCCAATAACAGTACAGATCAATCCTACGCTCACTAGAAATACAAGTCTACTAAAGAAATAATTTAAAATTTTATCATTTTCTACATAATTCTGAATTGCCTACATTTCTTGAGTTACAATCAGAAGCCAAATAGACTGAACTGATGATATCATAACAAAGAACACATTATGCCTATGAGTATTAGTATTCAACTGCAACTAAATTATAATTTATAGTCAATTGTAATTCCCAGTATAATCTTATTAAATACTATTTGAGTATTCATGTAGTATCAGACCACTGAGATAAGGTTCATGGTTCACAATACTCAAGACCAGGGGTCTCCAAACATTTTACACAGGGGGCCAGTTCACTGTCACTCACAGACTGTTGGAGGGCCGGACTATAAAAAAAACTATGAACAAATCCCTATGCACACTGCACATACCTTATTTTAAAGTAAAAAAACAAAACAGGAACAAATACAATATTTAAAATAAAGAACAAGTAAATTTAAATCAACAAACTGACCAGTATTTCAATGGGAACTATGCTATGCTCCTCTCACTGACCACCAATGAAAGAGGTGCCCCTTCTGGAAGTGCGGCAGGGACCGGATAAATAGCCTCAAGGGGCCTTATGCGACCCGCAGGCCGTAGTTTGGAGACCCCTACTCAAGGCAGACATACAGGATGTGAGGGCGATCTGGCTGCGACATCTGTCGCCCCATTGACCGCCAGGGTTGATTCGGCTTATCTGGCTGGCTAGGCGGGTGTCCCCTTCCTCCCTCACCGCTCCATGTGCGTCCCTCCCGCAGCTGCGAGCTCTGTAGAATAGGACGACCTTCCCCGCTAGAGGAGAGGACCGTTCTTCAGTCAAGGGTATACGTGTGGCTGCACTCCCCTGCTAGGACCTCCAAACAAGTCTCAAGGCAGACATACAAAAAAGTTAAATAAATAGTCTAAAATTTCTTAGAGTTTATTTATCTCATCCTGAATAAGAAGTAAATGGAGGGGGGGGTTAATTGATTTTAGAGAAAGAGGGAGAGACAGAAATATTGATCCATTCCTGTATGTGCAGTGACCAGGGATCAAACATACAACCTCTGAGCATTGGGATGATACTCCAACCAACCAAGCCATCTGGCCAGTGCGGGAAAATTTCTTATAAGCTGAATTTTGAGAGGCAATTAAAAGAAACAAACATTTTCAATGAAAGGAACCAGAGAAGGAAGGAGGAGAGGAAAAGAGGGGGAAATTATTAAACTTTCTATGCTGACTTCTGAAAATAAGAACCCAGCTGGGAACGAGTGGAGCAATAAAGGACACAGAAATTCATGAGCAGAAAAAAGGAACAGGTAGGAGGACATGAAAAATGACCAAGTTAAAAACTACGTACATTTCCCTGGCCAGGTAGCTCAGTTGGTTAGAGTATCATTCCCATATGCCAAGATTGTGGCTCAATGCCCAATCCCTGGTCAGGGCACATATACAAGAATCAACCAATGAGTGTATAAATAAGTGGAACAACAAACAGATGTTTGTCTCTCTCTCTCCCCACGCCTCTCTCTAAAATATCAATCAACAAAAAAAATTTTCTAAAGTAAAATAAGGATTACCTGACCACAAGCACAGCAATACCTCAACAGTCAATCTGACAACCAGACAACTGACTAGCAGGGGAGTAACATATAATATGTATTTTCCAACCATGGTTGATCACAGGTTAACTGAAAACATGGATAAAGCAGGACTACTATACTTCCAGGACTAAAAAATACACATAACATCTTTTGCCTATTCAGTTGTCATTTGTTAGGCCCTAAAATTTCTCCAGTATAAGACCTTGAAAAACTGTCTAGAAAAAGAATTTCTACCTTCATACACCCAAGGGAGGGAGGACAGCATAATAAAGCCCATACATGGATAGTCCTTTGAAACTAGTATCTTAAAACTAGTTAAAATATAAAGCTATTGTATACAATACCTGTGGGACAGAAGAGGAAAGTTTCTGGCTCTCCTAGGTACTGATAAATTTCATTTGTGATGGAGACCTGGGCATGAGCAAAAGAACTGAATACCTCTTTGTCTGCCGCACACATATTATGATCAATATCATCAAAAAGCAAGGCAAATGACCGGCACCCAAACTGAGAAACCTAGGGAAAGAAAAAGGACAAGAGGCCATACCACCTCATCTTAGAATAAAAAATACAAGATTCCAAATATTCAAGTATATACTTAATAATTGTATTTAGAAGTCAAATATTTTCCTTTGTAAAACATTCAAAGCCAAACTTACTGTTTTCACATTTTCTATATTAAAAAGCTAAACAGTTTTGGGACCCATTTTTTCCATTTGGACTTGAAAACAATATGCGGAAATATTCCAACAAAGGTTCTACTATGTGGCCTGCACCTTAGTTGTTAATTATAAAAGACCAAACTGTCAGAAAAATACAAAAACATGAATAAGTAAATTTAAGACATGAAAAACCTAGGCAGGCCCAAAAGACACACTGATCCTAATTAATCTCTTTGCACGTAAACCTTATAACTAGGCCATCAATCAGAAAGACCACCATAGCAGAACTTGATCAAACAGGGAAATTACCTCTTAAAACGCTTCTTCATGGAAATGTAACTACTTTAAGTTTTTACCAGCCATTTTAATACAAGTAACATAAACCTTGGCCTAAAAACATATATATTTATATACTAGCAAATGTATCTGCAAACTTAACTTTACAAAAAAAAGCCGTGCAGCTTTTTGTTAAGTAGAATTCAAACTTCAACTGGTTCACCAACAGCTTACGGGTTTATCCATTTTTCTTCTCATCTTGGGAAATTAATCATTTCGGATGAATTATATCTCGTCTATGTAACTGAGGGAACTGATATCTAACAGGTAAAACCCTCTGTTTCTATAACCTCAGTCACAAATTCATTCACGCACCCACACAAAGATTCTCAACAAGTGGTTCTGGACCACTTACTGGAGCATCATATGAAATAACTCCACACCCCAAATAAGTTTAAGAATCTCTGGAAGTGGAGTATATTAGTCAGCATCTTTAAAGCGTCGCTTCTAAGCATTCTTTTAAGAAAATCCTAATGAAAAATAAAGTTTGAAAAACACTGGTACCCCCAGCAAATTAACTCACTTTAGAAAGTATCCCTCTATCAAAAGCATTAAAGTAAAAAATCTATAAAAAAACAAAACATGTCAATCTGGTTCCCTTTTAATATCATTAAAGTGATTTAGGAAACTTAAGTTTCAGGTACTGATTCAAGGAAAAATAATTAAAAAGTTAAAAAAGTTACCTGGTCCAGTTTGCGTTTCAATGTAGAAACTTCTTTGGGATTAGAAAAGGTAATATCCAATCCAGGTGAGATAGCATAGATGAACTCTATCTCATATTCCCGGGCAGCAGAGATGAGAGTCATAAGTTGTTCTAAAGAAGAGTCCATATTTTTAGAAAGAAGCACAGAGAAAATTCAAAGAACCTTACCTTTTAATTGAAGAGGTCATTTTCTCCAATTTACAAGGAGTCAAGAAAGGAAGTTCCTTAACCACACAAAATTGTCATGTTCAATGTGGTAATAAAAAAGAAAAGTTCAATGTGATAATAAAAAAGAAAAGCCCTGGCCAGTTAGTCAGTGATAGAGCATCTGCCTGGTGTGTAGAAGTCCTAGGTTCAATTCCCAGTCAGGGCACACAGGAGAAGTGACCATCTGCTTCTCCTCCCTCTCCCCACCTTGCTCTCTCTTCTCCTCCTGCAGCCATGGCCCCATTGGTACTACTAAGTTGGCCCTAGGCACTGAGGATGGCTCTGTGTCCTCCTGCCTCAAGCACTAAAAATAGCTCGGTTGCCAAGCAACAGTGCCAGATGGGCAGAGCATTGCCCCATAGGGGGCTTGCCTAGTGAAGGCCTTAACAATTCTGACCCATCATCTTTTTAACTACAGAAACAATATTCCTTACACATCTTAAGTTTTTAAAACATGACCCTGGCCAGGTAGCTTAGTTGGTTAGAGTGTGGTCCTGACATGCCAAGGTTGCAGGTTCAATCCCATCAATCAACCAATAAATGCATGGATGAGTAGAACAACAAATCGATACTTCTCTCTAAAATCAAAGAAAAACTAATTAAATAAAACCATGACAGTTTTTCCTAAGTAAATTGAAACACTATTCCATAACACAGGATGTATCTTTTTTTTAAAGATTTTATTTATTGCTCTTAGAGAAAGTAAAGAGAGAAAAGGGGGCAGGGGGGAGGGTGGGAAGCATCAACTCATAGTAGTTGCTTCTGGTATATGCCTTGACCAGGCAAGCCAGGGGTTTCAAATCGGCGACTTCAGCATGCCAGGTCAACACCTTATCCACTGTGCCACCACAGGGCAGGCAGGATTTTTTTTTTTTCTTTTTTCTTTTTTTGAGACAGAGTCAGAGAGAGGGACAGATAGGGACAGACAGGAAGGGAAAGAGATGAGAAACATCAATTCTTCGTTGCGGCTCCTTAGTTGTTCACTGACTGATTTCTCATATGTGTCTTGACCCAAGGGGCTAGCTACATCAGACCAACTAACCCCTTGCTCAAGCCAGCGACTTTGGCCTCAAGCTGGTGAGACTTGTTCAAACCAGATGAGCCCGCGCTCAAGCCGGCAACCTCAGGGTTTCAAACCTGGGTCCTCCACATCTGTCCAGTGCACCACAGCCTGGTCAGGCCAGGCAGGATATCTTTAAGTAAGCTTCAGTGGTTTCTCAAAATAAGCATTTGACTGTATTTTAATTATGGATCACATTAAAGTTCATTACCAGCATCTCCAGAAAATAATTACGTTGAAGACACACTTAAATTATATAAAGTAGTAAACAACACTCATAAGATGGGATTAAGTTTTAATTGCTTCTTCATAATTTAAGAAAACTTTTTATCTTCAGTGCCTTGGCTGGCCTCTGCAACCAAACATCTTATATGTACGTATCATTTAATTTCAAGTATGAAAATATTTCCCCATTCACTCAAGCCCCCTCAAAGTACCATTTGTATTTACAAATTTAAAATAACTCACTCAACATAAGAACACACATAACAGGGATAGTTTGAGATTACTTTTCACTATAGTACAGATCTGGACTAGGGTGGTCTTTATTTATTTTTCAGAAGAAATAAGCAGAGGGGCAGTCAGACAGACTCCCGCATGCGCCCAACCAGGATCCACCCAGCATACCCACCAGGGGGTGATGCTCTGCCCATCTGGAGCATTGCTCCATTGCGGCCAGAGCCATTCTAGTGCCTGAGGCAGAGACCATGGATAGTCCTCAGAAATCGGGCCAACTTTGCTCCAATGGAATCTTGGCTGCGGGAGGGGAAAAGAGAGCTAAAGAGGAAGGAGAGGGGGAAGGGTGGAAAAGCAGATGGGCACTTCTCCTGTGTGCCCTGACCGGGAATTGAACCTGGGGCTTTCAAGAATCGAACCCAGAACTTCCATATGCCGGGCTGACGCTCTACCACTGAGCCAACCGGCCAGGGCTGATGTCTTTATTTTAAATAAAGACACGACTGCCTGACAAGGCAGTGGTGCAGTGGATAGAGCATCGAACTGGGACGCAGAGGACCCAGGTTTGAAACCCCAAGGTCACCAGCTTGAGCGACGGCTCACCAGCTTGAGCATGAAATTATAAACATGACCCCATGGTCACTAGCTCTGCTGTAGGGACCCTCCCCTCGTCAAGGCACATATGAGAAAGCAATCAATGAACAACTAAGGTGCTGCAACGAAGAACTGATGCTTCTCATCTCTCTCCCTTTCTGTCTGTCCCTCTCTCTCTGTCACACACACACAAAAAAGACAGGACTAATATAGATAGTAACGAAGTAGTCAAGACCAAAACATACTTGAGCCTAAAGCAAAAAAATCAATACTGTATTTCCCTGTGTATAAGACGCACCCTTTTCTGAAATTTTTTGGGGTCTAAAAACTGGGTGCTTCTTATACAGTAGTTGTAGGTTTTTCTCATTTTTTTTGCAAAGATGAGGAATTGTATGAATTTTACAATGAATAAAACTTAAGTTCACTAACTTTATGTAATATTTTTCAAATTTCAGGCCCCAAAATTAAGGTGTGTCTTATACATGGGGAAATATGATAATACCAATCCTATCTTTGTTTAAAATTTTGGTCTTTTGTTTGGGGATTTCTTTTCTTTTCTTCCTTTCTTTCTTTTGCGCATTAACTTTGGCTTTAAAAACTATATAAAATATTGTTTCCATGATTTTTTTCCAAGTCCTATAAAATTTATACCAAAATGGTATGGGCCATGCCTCGCCCTAGACTTAACCTTGCTTCAGGACCTCTTCCGTCCAGTAGCCCTCTGTTTAGACCACTGCCGAAGTTAAAACATATCATTTCTGACCACATAACAGGTGGAGTCAGACTAGCACGCCCATGAAATCACACAATGGCTTTGCTGTTAGTGCTACTCTTTCAATCTGCACTAATTCATGTAGTTACCAAACAGTAGAAAACTACCTACAAAGTGAAAATACTTTTTCTTTACATATTCTGAATATACAGATTTTTAAAAAAAGAAAAAAATTACCAGCTTCCTCCACTGAATACATCTCTCGCCAAAACATCCTATGTTTGTAGTCATCTTTTGGGGCATACAAGTATGTATTTAATTCCCATTTCTGGAGCCTTAAAGGGAAAGAAAATTACATATGTATAAACAGACAACATGCATAGGCTATAAATCTCAATTTTTTTCCTTTTCTTAAAATATCTCAATCTCTCCATCAAAGCTAATAATATACTGGAGCAGTAGCTTTCAACCGTTTTGTAATCCACTGGAATTGTAAAAACTATTACAACAAATGCCAGCATGTTAAACAGTCTTAACTAAGGCCCTGGCTGGTTGGCTCAGTGATAGAGCATCAGCCTGGCGTGCGGAAGTCCCAGGTTCAATTTCTGGCCAGGGCACACAGGAGAAGTGCCCATCTGCTTCTCCACCTCTCCCCCTCTCCTTCTTCTCTGTCTCTCTCTTCCCCTCCCGCAGCCGAGGCTCCACTGGAGCAAAAGATGGCCCAGGCGCTGGGGATGGCTCCATGGCCTCTGCCCCAGGCGCTAGTGTGTCTCTGGTCGCAACAGAGAGACACTCCCCCCCCATGGGCAGAGCATCGCCCCCTGGTGGGCGTACCAGGTGGATCCCGGTCGGGCGGCATGCAGGAGTCTGTCTGACTGCCTGTTTCCAGCTTCAGAAAAATACACCCAAAAAAAGGGGGGGGGTCTTTTTTTTTTTTTTTTCCTGAAGCTGGAAACGGGGAGAGACAGTCAGACAGACTCCCGCATGCGCCCCACCGGGATCCACCTGGCACGCCCACCAGGGGTGATGCTCTGCCCACCAGGGGGCGATGCTCTGCCCCTCCGGGGCATCGCTCTGCCGCGACCAGAGCCACTCTAGCGCCTGGGGCAGAGGCCAAGGAGCCATCCCCAGTGCCCGGGCCATCTTTGCTCCAATGGAGCCTTGGCTGCAGGAGGGGAAGAGAGAGACAGAGAGGAAGGAGGGGAGGGGGGTGGAGAAGCAAATGGGCGCTCCTCCTATGTGCCCTGGCCGGGAATCGAACCTGGGTCCCCCGCACGCCAGGCTGACGCTCTACCGCTGAGCCAACCGGCCAGGGCGAAAAAAAGGGTCTTAACTAAAAACACAGCTCTTGGGTGAGGCAGGTGAAGCCCAAAACCTATTCGGCTTCCCCAGGAAAGGTTGAAAACCAATGGTCGAAGTAAAAAAGTAAAAGAAAAAAAAAAAAAGTAAAAGAATAACTCCTGAAACTAAGAAATATTCAAATTGCACACGACCTATTGTTAGTATTTCTTCAAACAAACAAAAAAAATGTTAATTTTAAGACTTCACAATAAAATAAATTTTACCTTCTAAAGAGTTCTTTTCTCTGTTCCATAACCCAAGGTCGTCCATAAAATCCTGGATTTAAAGAAAAAATAAAATTAGGACTTTAAAGTTTCAAAATGTGTTAAAATCGTTTGAAAAAAGGTTACAATACAATCTTGTTTTGTAAAAAATATGTACAATACACGAAAATCTGCCCCTGGCCAGGTAGTCTCAGTTGTACCAATACCCCCCAAGTCAGGACACATACAATACGCCAACAATTGTGAATGCACAATTAAGTAAAACAACAAATAGATGTTTTTTGTTTTGTTTTGTGTTCAGATGGGCGCTTCTCCTGTGTGCCCTGGCCGGGAATTGAACCCAGGACTCCTGCACGCCAGGCCGACGCTCTACCACTGAGCCAACCGGCCAGGGCTTGCATCCTCTCTGTCTCTCTCTTCCCCTCCCGCAGCCGGGGCTCCACTGGAGCAAAGTTGGCCCAGGCGCTGAGGATGGCTCTATGGCCTCTGCCTCAGGCGCTGGAATGGCTCTGGTTGCAACAGAGCCACACCCCAGATGGGCAGAGCATCGCCCCCTGGTGGGCATGCCGAGTGGACCCCAGTAGGGCGCATGCGGTAGTCTGTCTGACTGCCTCCCCATTTCAGCTTCAGAAAAGTACAAAAAAAAAGAAATATAATTAAATCTAATTTTTATTTTTGTACTGACTGATTTTATAGAGGAAGGGAGAGAAACACATTTGTTGTTCCACTCATTTATGCATTCATTGGTTGATTCCTGCATCCAACTGCAACGTTGGGGCATCCAGACAACACTCTACCCAAATGAGCTACAAACCAGGGCTAAATCTAACTTCTAAAAAGATTATCTCAGTCTTACAATGGTGGAAAGGATACAAAGTAATCCAAAAATGCTATTAATAATAATTACTACACCTAGGAGGGGAGTTAAAATTGCTTTTAAAGGAAGGAGGTAGGAAAATAATCAAGAACAGAATTAGAGCTTGCTCTCTCCTCCCCAGAGCACTCCTTTCTTCCCTCTCAGGCGTGTATTTTCTAAACCCTAAGAGACTTGCAACCAGGGAGCAATGGCAGCACCAGCTCATCCTGGGCTAACTCCCTGAACCTGTCTCCAAGGCCCCCTTTTCTCTGACGTTCCAGGGAACGCGCCTAGGCTCATTCTCTCCTAGAACATTTCTAGAGAGCCAGAGCAGCTCCGCTTAGGCTCTCTCCTGTTGCTGCTTCTATCCAAAACCTCTCCATTTCACTGATCCCAGCTTTAATAAAAGTACTACCAAACAAACAAAGAATTTTTAAGAACTGAATCAAAAAAGATTCTGACTGACCTAATTTTATCACTTTTTTTTTTCAAGTTTCTGATATACTAAAAAAGGGCCCAAAATATGCCTTAAACTACAATCACAACAAATTCAACAGTGGAACTGGCCCAAAACAGAAGCTCTCAAGCAATCTCAATTCCAAAGCAAAGGTTTGAACAACTGAAAATTCAAGGACAAGACTTGCCCAGTGTGTGCAGGGAGAGGGAGGGGAGGTGGGGGGTTAGAGCACAAAGCACTAGTCACGCATACTTTTCAGGAAGCAAACCTGCAAACTGATGACTTAAATAGTGGTGTAAGCACCGAACCCATACTGGTATTTGGAGCTCATTGTTGAGTTGTGCTTATCATACTTTATAGCTTGCCTAATCTTTCTTTTCCACCTCTCTCAATCTAATCCTCTACAAGAGATAAGGACACCCTCTCAGAAGTACTATGAAGATGGCAATCTTTTTTTTTTTTTAATTTTATTTATTTTATTTATTTATTCATTTTAGAAAGGAGAGAGAGAGGGAGAGAAGAGAGAGACAGAGAGAGAGAAGGGGGAGGAGCAGGAAGCATCAACTCCCATATGTGCCTTGACCAGGCAAGCCCAGGGTTTTGAACCGGCGACCTCAGCATTTCCAGGTCGACGCTTTATCCACTGCGCCACCACAGGTCAGGCTGAAGATGGCAATCTTGACAATTCAATGTTACCCTTACAGGTGGATCACCCTCTTAAGGTGATCCTGCCTTAAATAGGTAAAATTTATACAAGTTCTTTATAGCTTTCCTGGAACATTTAGCATTATCATTTTTACCTTAAAGGCTCAGGCATTAAACATCCCTTTAGAGTTGCTTCATTATAAATAAATATTTTTCAAGTGTTTAACGTTTCAGTCTTCAGAAGCCCTAACTCTCCTCTTTGAGAGTCAGGTTGGTTTTGGTTAATGGATACCACAAAGAGGAAGCAGTGCTGTTATACACAGAAGTTAAAATCAACAAAGGTCTGTGAGGGAAAGGAAAGGAAAAAAGAATCCTGGCAATACCTACAGTATTTTTATCCTCATTCATTTTTAGGAATAGTGCCAACTAACAAGTACATAAAAAGAGAAAAATCAGGTGCTTAGCCACCAGGAAAATATAGAATGGAATGTAATGGATGAGGGACAACACCTGAGTGAGGCCAGTTTCCTTAGGCTCACTCTAGTCTAAGATTTCTGTATCCCTCAGCATTCCTTCCCAGCCCTCCACATCAAGATCTGATGACAAAATTCAAATTCTTTTTTTCTAGAATCTCCCTGCACTCAGGCGCAACAAATATGTCAACAGATAAGTCACACAAAGCAATCACGCTTTCATAAACTTGAACTCCAAATTCAAAAGCAGTTTTCCATTCTGTCTTCTCCTAAACAGTGCAAGTTAACTTGGCTGAACTCTTGCACTCCTTACTGCAAATTAGTCTGTTCTCCCCTACAATTTATCTAAAATACAATAATAACCAACACCTATCTTTCAAATGAAATACCCTATGCCAGTAATTTTCAACTGGTGAGCTGCAAGAATTTTTAAAACATGCAATACCTGACTTTTTAGTCGGGCACTGGTCTCTTTTCCCTTGTTAAAAAAAAGGGGGGGAGGGGAGGACAGCCAACACAGTAATAGCCAAGTAGTGTGAATGAATTAAAATTATACCTATTTTTCTTTGTCAGATCGACAAAAAAGTTTTTGATGTGCTGCAGAATTTTAGTAATTTGTGTACAATGTGATGAATAAGGTTGAAAATCGCTGTTCTATGCTAACACTGAAAAAGCTGAAGCTCTCAACTAAGACCTCTTTCGTATCATTTTGGTTTCTCATTACGACAAATGTTTACACAGTTTTACTCCCAATACCATTACATACAGGATTAAATAAAGCAGACAGCTAAGAAACCCTGGGTAAGCCAAAATACTTCCGAAAACTCAAATATGTGCGTATTTCAGAAACTAATAATGTAACTGATTAATGCTTCCACAGAATATAAAGCCGAATATTTGACCATTATATTAATAAACTGTGACATAATCTCCTGGTCATTTTTCCCAACTACCAAAAAAGTCCATCATTCCTTTTAAATGGAAATAGGATAAGTCTCGAGACAAGCATTTTAAAATCTCTTCTAAAGTCACTAAATTAAAATTTCCTATCTCAGATATTAAAGTCAAAGCTTCTTCCCTCAAGGGCAAAGCACAGTAGTTGGCAAAGGGCAATTCTCTAGGCTGCAAATGAATCTTCAAAGGGTGGGGGGGTGGTGATTGGCTGGCAAAAAAAAAAATTCTAAGCCAAAAGGAATTAATTCGTTAAACCATAGGCCTGTTGTGTTTCTCTTCACCCCAGGAGTACAACAAGCACATTTGTGTGGGTTCTTTTTTCCCAAACAGGGGCGACAGTGTCACTACACACATACTCCCACTTGAACGCAGACCACCCTGGGGAACAGCATCCCCAGAACACACACCAGTGCGCGACTCCGAGCCCAGCACCGGGCTCCTTACCAACGCCTCCGCCGGGGAACGCGCGGCTCCGAGCCCGAGGCGGGTGGGGTCAGGCTTAATCGCCAGAGGGGAATTTCGACGCCATTTAAGAACGAGAGGGAAGCCTTGCCCACTTTCTCGCCTCCAGTTTGCAGGGTCAAATTTCAAACCCAAGGAAGTAACACCTTTTTAGAGTCCCCCCCCCAAGCGCCGCCGCCACCCCCTCCCGAGGACAGAACCTGTTAGTACCGGGGCGACGCGCGCGGGAGGATGTTCTCGCCCAGCCCACGCCAGAACGCTCACCTTCCACGACGCCACACAGGAACCTCCGAGCCCCTCCTGCCGCCCCGGACACCGCTGCTCCCCCAGCCCCGGTGGGGTTGTCTTCTCCGGGAGCAGGAGTCGTCGGTGGCTCCAACGTTGCCCCCGCGGAGGTGGCAGGGTTGGCGTTGAGCTCGTTCTCCCGCTCCTCCAGCGCCGCCTGGCTCTCCTTCTGAACCATGCTCCTTCCCCCGACCGCCGCCACCTCTAAGGGTTCTCCTTGGCCTCCGTCCGTTGGGCCGCCGGCCCAGAGCCCTGGAGGGCCTCGGTTTCAAATGCTCGCCCCTCCGGCGGCTTCCCTTCCCCCTCTGCCCTTCCCCCTCCCACTCCGCAGAGACCCGAATGCCCGGATGAGAAGGGCGGCGGCACCGGAGTGAGCCCTTTGTCAGCCGCTGCCTTGGCGTAAGTGGGCGAGCCGAAGCCAAAAGCGGAGCTGCACTACTCGGCCTCTGGAGGCAGATGCCCAGAGCTTCTCCTCTTGTTCTCAGTTAGCCTCTATTATCCTTCCTAAAATCTTAGTTCTGCTGTTCCCCCTAAAACCCCAAGATCTCTTCTGCCGCTGCTTCTTCCACCAGCTTCCTGTTTATCCGCACTGCGCCTGCGCTGGAGACCGGCTCAGACCGGTCCCCTTAGCCCGGCTCCCCCTCCCTTTTTTGGGCTAGCCTACTGACCTTCATTCAGTAGGGGGAAGAAGAACAGAAGAGATGCAAAAAACGGGAGGTAATGAAGGCAGTAGGCTGTACCATTTGTGTTCGCCACCCTCCAAAACGGGCCAGGAGCTCTAGGACGGACCATTTACCCCACCCAAACAAGGGGAGTATGGGAGGAGGCTGCAGCGGGTTCGGGCAATTGGGATTAGGGAAAAAGAGAAGCGTTTACTCTCGCAATGCGCAGGCGCGGAAACGAAGCTCCTAATTTTTAAAAACATAGGGAGGAACTGACCTATTTCTACTGAGATTCTTCTAATAGATTGGCTCATTATAACAGCCTGACCCAGGCCTGTTCTGTCAAGAAAACACTCCAAGAAGCACAGCTAACCCCTGTGTCTTCAATCATTATTCCCTACCCCCAGCTTGGCACTACCCCTTTAAATAAAAAATTTAATCATTCGTTTGTTCATTCATGGGACACCTATAGACCTTGCCTAATGCTGGGCTCTTGGGCCACTATAAGCTCACGGTATAGCGGTGGAGACAACCAAGTACAGTCCTTCTTTTCAGTATCCAAGTGTTGCCAGAGCACATAATGGCACTGATCTAATCTTCTTTTGGGAAGAGGTGGTGCTTTTGAGCTGGATGCTAAAAAATGAAGAGGAGTTGGCCAGATTGAGTAGTGAGGAAGGGAAAAGAACACCAGATAAAAAGAAACAAAGTACAAATTAGGGAGGAGTGAAAAGGCCTAGCTTGTTTGGGAATGGGGAGAGTGAAGTGTGAGGGAGAAATGAGATCCCTTGGGCATCAGCACAAACATCATTTCCTTGGGGACGCCTTCCCTAAGTCTTAGGTGGGCTTAGATCCTGTATGTTCTCAGAGCTCCCTGTAATCCTGTCATAATGCACTTTACATTTATGTGGAGAGACCTGTCTCAACTTGTGAGATAAAAATGTGAAATGAGCACTGAAGTCTCATTCTGATTATTAAGACTTAGTATTGTTCCCTGGCCTGTGGTGGCTCAGTAAATAGAGAGAGTCACCTGGAAAGCTGAGGTCACAGGTTCAAAACCCTGGGCTTGGCACATGATAAGGAATCAATCAATAAACAACTAAAGTGAAGTAACTATGAGTGGATACTTCTCACTCCCCATCCCTCTCTCTTCTCTCTCTGTACTATCAATAAATAAAATCTTTTTAAAAAAAGATATAATATTGTCCATCTTACACTTTAATCTTATATTCGACAACTCCAGCAGTAGCCTAACTTGTAGCTCCAGAGACTCTTATAAACCCTCTTCTTTTTAGTCCTGGAGTGTTGAGATTGGGGTTAAGGAGAATCATTTTCTTAGGGAATTTCCTGTGATAACTAACTGGAGATCATAAGCAACTTCACTGGATACTGTGATCACTTGAGGGATTTGGGGGATGTCATTCCAGCTGATCCCAGCCCTTAGTCTCATAAAACGTTCCTTTCTGCCTCACACTTCACACCATGCTTCTATTAGCAAGTCAATAGCCACAATTTCATCTATTCTCCATAGTCCAGACTCTGAGGTCTGTGGCCCAGGAAAGATTTCCCTTACATATCTGTACCTTTCAACTCGTAGTTGTGGCACTTAGCTAATCATTGATTGCTTCTTATACATGCCTTGACTGGAGGGGCTCCAGCCAAGCCAATGACCCTTTGCTCAAGCCAGCAATCTTGGGCTCAAGCCAGTGACCTTGAGCTTCAAGCCAGCGACCTTCGGGCTCAAGCCAATGACCATGGGATCATGTTGATGAACCCACACTCAAGCCGATGACACCATGCTCAAGCTCAGGGGTCGGGAAACTTTTTGGCTGAGAGAGCCATGAACGCCACATATTTTAAAATGTAATTTCGTGAGAGCCATACAACGACCTGTGTACATTACGTATTATCTAATGAAAAATTGGACCCGTAACCGTGAACATGAGCAGTAGGAAATGATTGGATTGTAATACATGAGAATGTTTTATATTTTTAACGTTATTACTTTTTTTTTATTAAATATTTGTCTGCGAGCCAGATGCAGCTATCAAAAGAGCCACATCTGGCTCGCAAGTCATAGGTTCCCGACCCCTGCTCAAGCTGGTGAGCCGGCACTCAAACCAGTGACCTCGAGGTTTCAAACCTGGGACTTCAGTGTCCCAGGTCAATGCTCTTTTTACTGCTCCACCACTGGTCAGGATGTACCTCTGAAATCTGAAGGGCAGTTCTTGCCACATACTTTCTCTCCATACTGCACCTGCAATAGGAACCAAACTTTAATAGAACTATGATAAATATTTGTGGAGTGAATGAAATAGGGCCCTGCTCTCACAGAGTGTACATGTTGAAAAAACAGACCATAACAAATTCAATACGGACACAGGAATTCAGTTGGTGATAATTAATATGAAGGGAAGAAATTGAATGATGTGATAAAAAGCAACCAAAGCGAGGAAGGGCTTCTTTAGGTGGAAGAATAAGTAGTAATTCAGCTGACAGTGGCTTTGGCTAGTGAACAGCAGTGGAGACAGAGAGGTGGTGCACCTTTGGTGGTGGAATTGGTGATTGATAAAAGGGGGGTAGAGGGAGAGAAATGGAGAAGAAGAAATGACTCCTAAATTTTGACCTGAACAACTATGTAGATAGTCTCATTTATTGAAATGCGGAAGACTGGGAAAGCATGAATCAAAGTTCCATTTTGAACATGTTAAGTTTGACCCTTACAGCCTGACCTGCAATGACACAGTGGATAAAGTGTTCACCTAGAATGCCCTAGAATGCTGAGGCCGCCAGTTTGAAACCCCGGGCTTGCCTGGTCAAGGCACATATGGGAGTAGATGCTTCCTGCTCCTCCCCCTTCTCTCTCTCTCTCTCTTTTACTCCCCTCTCTAAAAAAGAAAGAAAAAATAATTTTTTTTTCTGACAGAGTCAGAGAGGGACAGATAGGGACAGACAGACCAGAAGGGAGAGAGATGAGAAGCATCAATTCTTCGTTGCGGCACTTTAGTTGTTCATTGATTGCTTTCTCATATGTGCCTTGACCGGGGTGGGGGGGAACTACAGCAGACTGAGTGATCCCCTTGCTCAATCCAGCGACCTTGGGCTCAAGCTGATGAACCTTGCTCAAACCAGATGAAACCGCGCTCAAGCTGGCGACCTCAAGGTCTTGAACCTGGGTCCTCAGCATCCCAGTCTGATGCACTGTCCACTGCACCACTGCCTGGTCAGTCAAGAATAAAATCTTTAGGCCTGACCTGTGGTGGCGCAGTGGATAAAGCGTTGACCTGGAAATGCTGAGGTTGTTGGTTCGAAACTCTGGGCTTGCCTGGTCAAGGCACATATGGGAGTTGATGCTTCCAGCTCCTCCCCCCTTCTCTCTCTCTGTTTCTCTCTCTCCCTCTCTCTTTCCTCTCTAAAAATGAATAAATAAAATTAAAAAATAAAATAAAATCTTGTTTTGTTTTTTTTTTAGAATAAAATCTTAAAAAAAAAAAGTTTGTCTTTTACATGTGCACATGAAATGAATATGTCCAATAGGCAATTGGATGGGTCTTGGAGCTCAGACAATTCTAGAAGTATAAACTTAGGAGTATTCTGCATATAGATGGTATTTAAACCATGGGGGAGAAGAGACTCAGGTCTCAGCTATGGAGTCCAATGTTTAGAATTCCAGTTGAGGCCTGACCTGTGGTGGCACAGTGGATAAAGCGTCGACCTGGAATGCTGAGGTCGCCGGTTCGAAACCCTGGGCTTGCTTGGTCAAGGCACATATGGGAGTTGATGCTTCCTGCTCCTCCCTCCTTCTCTCTCTCTCTCTCTCTCTCTCTCTCCCTTTCTCTCTCTATCCCTCTCTCTCCCCCTCTAATGAATAAATAAAGTCTTAAAAAATAAAAAAAAAGTCTTTAGAATTCCAGTTGAGAAGGATGAGTCTGCAAGGGAGGGCTGAGAAGGGGCAGCCAGAAATGTAGAGAAAAACTGGGAAGTATAAAATACTGGGAGGCAAGAAGGGAGGCTGTTTTGAGATGGAGCAGCTAAGGACATTCAGAGTCCAACCAACAGCCAGGAAAAAATCAGAACACCAACCTGTTTTATTCTGGTTACCATTTGTGTGCCCTGGGGCACTTCCCACTTCACTAGAAATTCTCAACTTCAGACTTCAACTTCCCTTGAACTTGGATCTATCCTAAAATATAGAGAATGTCTCCATATCTAACCCAGTTATACACACACACTCACCATGCTCATTCATCCAATCATATAATTATTGAATGTCTTTTATCTGCTAGGCCTCGAGCATAGGATGGTGAGGGTAAAAAAAACCTAGTCCAGGCACTCAAGGAGCCCTCAGAAGCTTACAGTGTATCAAAGAAGACAATCACTCAAATAAATATATACTTACAAACGAGAAGGGCCATGAAGGAAAAGTATTGTATATGAAAGCCTATCACAGTGTCACTTGTTTAAATTATGCATGACATGCACAGCATCCATCTTTTACACACAGATCTTTACTGTGCCACCAGGCCATCATGAACGGAGACTTAGGGGACTGGGTCCTATAAATGTTTCCTCTTTTGTACAATGGAAGGCTGAAAGGTAGACCAGATCACAGGTTCTTAACTTAGGGCCTAGGGTTGTGCTTCAGGAATACAAAAATAAACAGAAAAGTGTGCATTTTCATCCTTCTGGACAGTGGGCCCACAGCTTTCATCAGATCCTTCAGAGGGACTGTGACCCAAAGAAACCCGAGGGCCTACAGAGCAGATAATTGTGTGATGTGAGCAGGCATACATGACACAATAGTGAACTATGGAAGCTTTGGTTTCTTGGCCACCATATCCTACCCTTGACCTTGTCAATGTGTACAGTAATAGAATAGAAGGTCTGATCCCCCTTCTATGGATGGTGCAACTTAGTCACCATATGATGGTGCCCTAGAGGAAGGATGGAAGGAACCTATCATTGGTGGCTACCTCTCAGGGAACGAAACAAAGAGGTCTCCACCCCACATAGGAAGTCTCTACTACTCTAGTATCATTTGCTCCATGGTAACCTGCCCTGGGTCCACTCTCTCTGATCCCCCATCATTTTTTTTAGGTTAGAGGAAGAGAGAAAGTGAGGCAGACTCCTGCATGCTCCCAGACTGGGATCCATGCAGCAACCATGTCTAGGTCCAATGCTTGAGTACCAAGCTATTTTTAGCACCTGAGGCCAACACTCAAACCATCCAAGCCATCCTCAGTGCCCAGGGCTACACTGCAACCAATTGAGCCACTGGCTGAAAGAGGGGAAAAAGAAGAGAAGGGGGATAAGAAGGCAGAGAGAAGCAAATGGTCGCCTCTCCTGTGTGCCCTGACTGGGAATTGAACCCAGGACATTCATACACTGGGCTGATGCCCTATCCACTGGCCCATCAGCCAGGGCCTCCATCATTTAAAAAAATATTTATTGATTGATTCTAGAGAGAGGAGAAAGAGAGAGAAAGGCAGGGAGGAGTGGGAAGCATCAACTTTTAGTAGTTGTTTCTTGCATGTGCCTTAACCCAGCAAGCCCAGGGCTTAGAACCAGCAACCTCAGTGTTCCAGGTGGAAGCTCTATCCACAGAGCCACCACAGATCAGGCCTGATCCCCCATCATTCTTGGCAAGAGAATAGACACAAATAAATGTAGGTATGTCCATACTGGAGGCAAGGTTGGTATGTTTACACAACAAAATTTTCATTAGAAACTAAAGGTAATTCTGTCCCCACTCCAAAAACAAAAAGCACTTTGAGATTAACTGATATCTGTAAATTAGAAATTTTTTCTTTTTTTTTTCCTTTAGTGAGAGAGAGAGGGACAGACAGACAGGAAGGGAGAGAGATGAGAAGCATCAATCATTAGTTTTTCATTGCGCATTGCAACACCTTAGTTGTTCATTGATTGCTTTTTCATATGTGCCTTGACTGAGGGGCTCCAGCAGAGACAGTGACCCCTTGCTCAAGCTAGCAATCTTGGGCTCACACCAGCAACCATGTGGTCATGTCTATGATCCCACACTCAAACCAGTGACCCTGCGCTGAAGTTGGTGAGCCCGTGCTAAGTCAAATGAGACTGCGCTCAAGCTGGTGAGCTCATGCTCAAGTTGGATGAGCCCCCACTCAAGCTAGCGACCTTGGGGCTTTGAACCTGGGTACTCAATGTCCCAAGCCAATGCTCTATCTACTATACCACTGCCTGGTCAAGCTATATTTTTAAATATTTATTTTCTTTTCCAAGTGAGAGGAGGGGAGATAGGGAGACAGACTCCCAAATGCACCCCAACCAGCATCCTCCCAGCAACCCATCTGGGGCCAATCTTTGCCCATCTTGGGCCATGATCACAACCAAGTTATTTTTTTAAAGACTTTTATTTATTCATTTTAGAGAGGAGAGAGAGAGCCAGACAGACGGAGAAGGGAGAGAGAAGAGGGGAAGGAGCAGGAAGCATGAACTCCCATCTGTGCCTTGACTGTGCAAGCCCAGGGCTTCAAACCAGCAACCTCAGTGTTCCAGGTCGACACTTTATCCACTATGTCACCACAGACCAGGCCACAGCCAAGCTATTTTTAGCACCTGAGGCAGAGGCTTCATGTAGCCATCCTCAGTGCCCAGCCCTATGCACTGCAGGAAGGGAACAGAGAGAGAGAGAGAGAGGAGAGGGGTAGGGGTGGAGAAGCAGATGGTCACTTCTATGTGCCCTGACGGGGAATTGAACCTGAAACATCCACACACCGGGTCGACGCTCTACCTCTAAACCAACCGGCCAGAGCAGAAATTCTTGATTCAACCTGTAATAATGTCTAAACAAAAGATGGTTGGTTTGGTATAATCTTTAAGACAACAAGTCTTGTCTCTAAGGAGAGAGGTTAACATGGGTACTTCTCCAAGGTCAGGTAGGTTTCCAACCCTTCCCGAACTATGCCTTGGTCTCCCACCAAGGGTGGGCCACACTATGGAAAAGAGAGGTACTTTTGGTGGGCCTAAAAGGCTGCAGGTGCATGAGTTAGAGGTTGTGAGGTATGTGTGGGGTAGGAGGGACAAAAAGGCAGACAGCAGCCTGTGCATAGCCATTGTGTTTTATTGGATCTGGTATATTTCTTATTTTACAAAATATACAGAGGAGCCAAAAATGCAAAGCAGTCAACAGTGTTCTGATGGGAAGCAGCTTCCTGGGGGCTCTTCCCCTCAGATCCTGGCTAATGGGACAGGCGGTATATTAAGGAGTGACAGCATGGCAGGGGTACTAATGATGACATGGTAGCTGTATCCTATGGTTCCTCCCTTCTAAGTGTGTTCAGGGGCATCTCTGGGTAGACTGAATAGAGCAAGAGGAGACCCTAGGTGAGAACTGAGGAGGATATGTGGGGGATTGGAATAGTCTGGGTAGATCAAAGATTCTAATGAATGTCCCCACAGTAGGTTCAGATGCTATACCTGCCTCCCTCTTTCCCTTTTCCTCCAATGCATCCACTGGGTGGTCCCTAACTCACTCTATGCCAGTAGTCTGAACCTCTGGCAAGAATCAGCCAGGGCATCTCTTACCCATATTCCCCTGCTGCCACCACCACCATACAAACAGGAAGGAAGGAGAGGAAAAAATTCCAGGGATGGGCCCTGGCCGGTTGGCTCAGTGGTAGAGCGTCGGCCTGGCGTGCAGGAGTCCCGGGTTCGATTCCCGGCCAGGGCACACAGGAGAAGCACCCATCTGCTTCTCCACCCCTCCCCCTCTCCTTCCTCTCTGTCTCTCTCTTCCCCTCCCGCAGCCGAGGCTCCATTGGAGCAAAAGATGGCCCGGGTGCTGGGGATGGCTCCTTGGCCTCTGCCCCAGGCGCTAGAGGGGCTTTGGTCGCGACAGAGCAACGCCCGGGATGGGCAGAGCATCGCCCCCTGGTGGGCGTGCCGGGTGGATCCCGGTCGGGCGCATGCGGGAGTCTGTCTGACTGCCTCCCCGTTTCCAGCTTCAGAAAAATACAAAAAAAAAAAAAAAAAAATCCAGGGATGAACCAGACATCAGGATCCCAGGGACACTGAGCAGTGGAATGGGAGATTTCTGGGGTATTTCCAAAGAGACAAGTTCTTCTGAAGAGCCTGGAAACATATTCTGATGGCTTGGTGGCAGACCTGTGGAGCTCGGAGTGATATCCTAGCAATGCCTTAGCTCTCTCTCATTGACAGTTGTTAGGCCTTTCTGCTCTATATTCCAGCTACCTCCTAGGACCTAACTATTGGCTCAAGCCCAAGATTTCTCCCTTTACATTCTTGTCCTCCTCCTACAGAGCTCTCAAAAGCCCTGGTCTGAAATGTCAAATCAGTGCCAAGGACAAAGCAAACTCTCTGAGAAGGGAGTCTTAGGGAAAATGTTTGAGATCAGGGATGGGGGAAGCACCATAGCAGGAGAAATTCTGTCTAGTTTTGTGGTTTCTAGAGTGGGGGTGAAAGGTGAAGAACCACTTAATTCCTATAGCAGAGGCATCCTCAGAACTGCATGTCAGGCAGGAAGGGGGTGGGAGCTGTTGAACACCCAGCAGATATACTCTGCCTATTCCCTTGCCCCTTCGGCTCCAACAATCTGGACCACTGAATTCCCAGGCTCTTGGATTCCTACGGGCCCTAGGGCAGGGCTAGGGTGAGGACAGACCTGGGAAGAGAAGGGTGAGGTCCAAATGGACTAGGGCTACAGCATGGTGGCCCCAGGACAACCGGCCCCTTCTCCTGGGGACCTAGATGACATTGTCAAAGAGCTGCATGGACCTCATGATGTTCTCATCCTGTAGCCATGGTGTGAGAGAGGCAGATTGGAGAGAGAGAAAGAAAGAGAGCTGTCAGAGATAGGGAGAGAGACATTGAGTCATAAATGGGGAATTCAGAGACACAAAGAGGCAAGAGGGAAGGGAACACCCAGAGAGACCAGAGTGGGGAATGACAGGTCTCCCCGAGTTGTGAAAAAACAGAATTGGTAGTGGGGGTTAGTTAAAGAGATAATTCTCTTCCCAAAGGAGCCTTCTCCTATATCACTGAATTAGGCTCTGAGTCCAGACTGGGGAAATGTGGAGGGCAGGGACCTGTACCTTTTGACAAGACTCAATAAATTCCTCAATGGTCACCACGCCATCCTTGTTCCTGTCCATCTTCTGCAAAAAGGTAGTCAGGAGGGACAACAGGAGGGATAGCAGGAGAGAGGCGGGTAGAATTCAGGTAAGTTCCCTACTGGGACCTCACCTTCTTCTCTTCACTCCAGGACCCACCAGCCTGCCCAGTCCCAAGCACCTGGAAGAAGCTCTCTACATGTTCTCTTGGGGCCTCCTCCCGGAGTGCAGGATACGTATACTTGCCCATCATGTCATAGATGGACTTCATGATATCAAGCATTTCCTGTTAGGCCAAGAAAGAGGATTCCTCCTTAGAGCCTCCAGCCTCCAAACCAGGAGACCAAGGGCCTAGGGTAGGATCACCCTTGCTGGTTAAACATATGTGGGTCATATTTTCTTCCTAGGGGCCTTTTACACCTCCCCTCCAGCTCTTCAGTTCCCTGCACACCTCCTTGGTGATACAGCCATCCTTGTTGAGGTCATACAGGTTGAAGGCCCAGTTCAGCCTGTCGTCTATGGTTCCTCGAAGAATCACTGACAAACCAGCAACAAAATCCTGGGAAGGAGACAGGGGGGAAATGTGTCTTCAGATACCCTTCACCCCAACTCCTTTCTGGGTTTGGCCTATAGGTCCTGGCCCTGAAGCCCCAGGCCTCCCGGACCCACCTCCTCCAGCTCACCTCAAAACTAACTGAGCCATCATGGTTGGTGTCAAAGGCATTGAAGAGAAAAGCAGCATATGTGCTGGAGTCTGTAGAATAAGTGTGTATCAGTAGGTTTGGCTTCCAGACAGCAGAGGACTTCCTACCTCTATGAGGCTCCCCAAACACCTCTTACCACTTGGCATTCCCAGCCCCTCCAGAAGCCTCTGCCCAACTCAGCCTAGAGATGGACAACTGTTTGCTTCCGTCCTTGTCCCCTCACCTCCTTGAGGAAAGAACTGGGAGTATATCTGCTTGAAGTTCTCCTCGTTGACAATTCCGCTGGGACATTCCTGGGGAGTGGGGAGACCAGACTGAGGACAGAGACAAAACCCCCTTCCACTCATTTCCCTTCCATACTCCTCCCACCTTCATGCCCAGAGACTCCCAAAGGGAGACAAAATCTTCATGTCTCCAGGGGGCTCACCATGTAGCTCTTCTAATGGGAGGCAAGACTTCTCCCCAGCGCACAAATAAAAAACAGAACTAACCAGAACCTCAGGCTGGAAATTCAGTCTTCAGGAGGGGAGCTTGGGAAGCAGGGTCTCCTTCCCCCTAGCCCTCCCTCTCACACCCTAAAGCCAGGCCTTCTTTCTAGGAAGTCCTGGATAGGCCCCGCCCCTCCGGCCCCATCATTCTCTAGGTTTGGCCTTGCTTTGCACTCACGTTCTTGAAGCCCCGGTACAGGACCTGCAACTCTTTGCGAGTGAACTTGGTTTGCTCCTGCAGCTGCTCCAGACCCTCTGGCCGATGACACACGGTAGACAGTTCAAACTCGTCCTCGATGCTGTCTGCAGGTGTTAGGGGGAGCGAGGGGGCGAGGGGAGGAGAGCCGCGCCTCAGGCCCGGCCCCACGACCCCTCTTCACAATCACCAACCCGTATATCCCCCCTATCTCTGACGCCAGAGACCAGTCTGCCAGTTTTCCCTGGAAACCTAGCCAAGGACATCAAGGCAAGGAGAGAAGACGCTGGTCAGCTCCAAGGTCTATCAGCGGGTTGGCCCAAGGCTAGGCCTGGCCCCAGAGCCAGGATATTCGACCCGGTGTTGACCCCTGTGCAGTTGGTCCCTGGTTGGAGGGAAAGGAAAGGCCCCAAGCCCCATCTTCAGCCCAGAAGGGGTTGTAGTAGTAAAAACAGGTTCGAGAGTGGGTGTCTGAGGATCCGAGCTCTAGGCCTTCTGTGATCAACTCAGATCCTCAGTCAGGGCTTTGCCCCGCCCACATCCTTCCCTCCAGCCAAACCCTGCCTACCCCAGCCATGCCTGAGCCATGCCCCGCCCAGCTCCAGCCAAGCCTCTCCCAGACCCCACCCGTGTCTCCGCCCCTAGTAAGTCTCAAGCAAGGCTCCACTTGAAGCCCCCTCTCAGTACCCGCCAGCTCCCAACATCCAGTCCCCAGGCAAGTGCCCCCACCCCGTGCTCCCGAAGGCCCCGCCCCCGCCCCCACCAGGAGAGTAAGTCACCTGGGTCCAGCGGGTGGGGTCTGTGGGGGCGTAGGGAGGCTGGGGCAGCTAATGCTGAAGGGAGCGAACTGTCACCAAGAAAGCTGAAGACCCGGCCAACTGCAGACACACACCTCAACCCTCACACTCACGGCATATCTCACAGACCTGCGTGTTACAATGCACACACCCCAGCCCCACGCGCAAAAGCATACGAACAAGCACAGACACACACGAAACGGACCCCACGCACACATGCTTGCGGGACTCACGCCTGTCCTTTTTCTGAATCTATCCCCAAGTGGGATCCAGAATCAAACACAATGACACTCCCAAATAACTACAAAACGGGCCTTTATAGCTTGCAAAATGAAGTAAGACCTTATGTCATGGACAAGGCCCAACTGAGGAAAAAGGTCTAGATACAAAAGGAGGTCACTCAACTGTGAATGAAGGTGCCACTAGAAGATCCAAATATCCTGGCATTGGGTGGAAGGTGGGCTCCATCCGCATGGGCGACATACATCTCAACAACCAAAACATGCCCAGGGAAGACGCAGGAGGCCAGAGTCGCACACTTACCCAGCTAAGCCACGCACAGAGCCGCACAGCCACCTGGACCCGTCCCCGCTACATTTGCCACAGCACTAGGCTGGGGCTTCAGCCTAGTGTACACACTGTATACACCTCTCTCTCACAAACTTCACTGTACACACCTCTCTCTCACAAACACAGAGACAGGTGTGTACAGTGACACATAGAAGGACAAATCAGCCCTGACAAACTGGCCACGCCCAAACACACTGGTCTCGCCCATTTTGCAAACTGGTGACACCCATAGATACTTGGGGCCCCACCCCCAAACGACCATGCCTCACACTCTGCTGCTTCTGGGAGCTGTAGCTACTACACCTACTCACTCTCGTGCCAACCAGTGCCCACCCCCCACCAGTAGACACATTGGTAACGCGCGCGCGCACACACCACACACACACACACACACACACACACACACACACACACACACACACGAGGCCCGCTCTCAACACACTGGTCCCACCCATACAGCGATCCCCGCCCCCGGAAGTACAGGAGCGGCACTTGCTTTCACTGACTGAGGGCAGGGCTTGGGGCCCGCAGCATGGCAGCAGCTTGAGGAACCGCTGCTTCAGCGCTTTTTTAGTGGGCCCTGGAGGGTGGCCTGGGAAGAGAGAAGACCCCAGGAAGGCACATTAACCCCTTACTGCCCCTCTGTTTCCTGTCCCTTTCCCACCATCACAAACTAACCCCGGCTGGGGGCGGGTGTTGGGGGAGGGTTGAGGGGATATGGCGAGGGTAGCTGGGGCTGGGTTAGAGGAGAAGCCCAGTGGGTTCCAGAGGCATGGAAAACCCACCAAGGCAGCTCGGGGTGGCCAGGGATGCGGCTGTGTAGGGGGGAAGTGGCACTGGCTTTAGAGTCTGCTAACCCAGTACCTTTGCCCCCAGTGTTATGGCTGGACCTCTGAGGGTGATGTCCAACCCAAGAACTGCCTTGGTAGGAACACCTCTCTCTCACAAACACACAGAGACAGGTGTATACAGTGACACATAGAATGACAAATCACAGAGTGATGGATGCTATACAGTGACAAGTCGTAGCCAATGGCCTAATTAAGCAGGCTTCAATACATGCATGCGTGCGCGTGCACACACACACACTGACCTTAAAACTCCTAATACAAACATATGCAAATGTGACCTAAAACATGACATATATACATGAAGATCTATACAGTCCATCTTACACACAGCATCATCAAACCACACAAAAATATTCAATGACCTTGGGATATCAGGACACAATGTGTTGACGACACAATAGAACTTTATAATATTGTGACACATACCAAGGTCACCATGACACATACCCCCTATCATACTATGACCTACATACTCATGGCACCCAGATACCTAAGACTGTACCTCATATCCACAGAACCCCTGTCTATCCTGGGTATACTCACCTTTCTCTTTTTTTTTATGGGAGACAGAGAGAGAGAGAAACAGAGAAAGAGAGGCAGAGAGGGACAGACAGAAAGGAAGGGAGATGAGAAGCATCAATTCTTTGTTGCTGCACATTAGTTGTTCACTGATTGCTTTCTCATATGTGCCTTGACTAGGGGGCTACAGCCAAGTCAGCGACCTTTGGGCTCAAACCAGTGGCCATAGGGTCATGTCAGTGACCCCGCGCTCCAGCCAGCAACCTTGGGGTTTCAAACCTGGGTCCTCAGTGTCCCAAGCCAATGCCCTATCCACTGTGCCACCATCTGGTTGGGATGCCCACCTTTCTTTTCTACAATTCCTCATTCCAACCCGATAGCAAACTTTGAGGCAATAACAGACCTTAAAATGCACATTTTGTGTAATGTGGGGCTATCCAGAGCCCACTTATCACAATTCCTCTCCCCCTTATTTACACAGGTCCTAGAGCTCTAACTGCATCCAAAGGAGACCCTTCACATCAAGTGTGTCTGTCTCCCAGCTGCATCCACCTCCAGACTCTAGGACCAGAGTCCACCGGTCCTGGCTCAAAGACTGAGGTTGGCCTCAGTCCATTCCTGGATGGGCCCAACTTACTTTGGTTGTAAGTTACTCAGGGATCCCAGTTCCTACAAAGGCCCTGCCCCCCCCCCAAGTCAGTCTCCATCCTCAGGATAAGGCACTACTCCCAGGAGGTAACTGCTAGAAGTCATGGCCATCTCCTCATCAAAAATACGTGGACTTGGCCCTGGCCGGTTGGCTCAGCGGTAGAGCATCGGCCTGGTGTGCGGGGGACCCAGGTTTGATTCCCGGCCAGGGCACACAGGAGAAGCGCCCATTTGCTTCTCCACCCCCCCACCCTTCCTCTCTGTCTCTCTCTTCCCCTCCCGCAGCCAAGGCTCCATTGGAGCAAAGATGGCCCCGGGCGCTGGGGATGGCTCCTTGGCCTCTGCCCCAGGCGCTAGAGTGGCTCTGGTCGCGGCAGAGCGACGCCCTGGAGGGGCAGAGCATCGCCCCCTGGTGGGCAGAGCGTAGCCCCTGGTGGGTGTGCCGGGTGGATCCCGGTGGGGCGCATGCGGGAGTCTGTCTGACTGTCTCTCCCCGTTTCCAGCTTCAGAAAAATACCAAAAAAATTTAAAAATAAATAAATAAATAAATACGTGGACTCTCCCTCCTCCACAGCAGGAGCTATAAAGAGGTGGGAGGGAGGCAGTAGGCCGAGTGGGGGATCAATGGCAGCCTGGCCCCTAGCCCAGGGCTCCATTAGCCTGGACTTTGGTTTCCCGAAGTCGGATTGCACCCGGGGTTTCTGGTGGTAGAATTGCCATCAGACTGGGGGGCAGTTCCCCCCTCTTCCAACCTCCTCCTCTTCACACATTCTCCTTACCTGCTCCCAGGACTTAATCTCCTCTAGGCTCCTCTAAAGGTAGGTAGAAAAGGGGGCTATCTTCAGCCTACAGGATGCTTGGTTTCCTGGATAACCCCTCTTCCCACCAAATAGTCTAAAGGGGATGGCAAGTTAGAGCTCAACTGATTTCATCTTTTCAAGATTGGATGAACCCTAGTTCATCAAGGACATATTCCTATTCCCCAACCCATCCCAATAAATGCAGCAGAGGATGGAGGGTGAGCTAGAAGTTTTCATTCATGGAACTCCTCTTGTTCCTAGTTCTTTTCACATCTGTTTTGTTCTCCCCTGCAGTCCTCCTTTCATGGTGGTTCTTGCCTGTTTTCTTGTCTCTGGTGAAAGTGGGGAAGAGCCATGCTATGGAGCCACACAGTTCTTAATGCAAAGTGGAGGGAAAGGCAGAACTCTCTGGGGGAGGTAGAACATTCCTCTCCCCACTTGACACTGAGGTAGAAGGGAGAGTTGATTTCTGCTTGGAAAGCAGGGTCCCTGACCTGGCCCACCCCTCACCCTCCTGCCAGAGCTGATCTATAATTGTCTCATTCACAGTGTTTCCACTCCTGTCCCTCCAGAACCCACCCGCATCCTAGGTCTTGGCTATAGAGCTTGTATATTCTCAGGGAACTCTGGGGACAACCATACACACAATCTGATACCCAAAGAGGCTCAGCCACAGACTCTGTCCCCTCAGGCACAGTCACATCCACCATCTGACAAAGCCACACACCCTGTACTTTGACACATTAAATCACATCCCTGTCACATATACAGGCCCACTTAGTCACACATTTTGTCCTTTCTCATCACATACATGAACACACAGTCACACGCCCTGTATCTCTCATGTACTGAGTCCACATACGCTCTGTAACCTACACCTACAAGAATGGAGGTGTGGGGTCACATACATCTTCAGAGCCCTGGCCCCAAAGGGGACTCCCCAAAGCTCTAATATTACCTCACGATCCCCAAACCTCCTTCCTTTATTCCAGATACCCTTGTCTATCTCCACACCTCTCCTCAAGTCCCCCAGACACCCCTCATCTTCCTAACCCAGTCCTCCCATACTGTACCCCTCACCACTTCCCCAAACACCCTGTTCCCTGGTCCTCTTTCTTCACCTCCTTCAGACACCCAGTCCCCCAGATTCCTGCCTCACCTTCCCCAGAGTTCCCCTCTTGACCTCTCTCGGATGTCCTGTTCCCCAGGCACCACTCCTCACCTTCTGGGTATGCTTTATCCCATCAGTAAACGGCTCACCCCGGCTCACAGTTGTAAAAGTCAGAGCAGCCCCTCCCCATGGCTACAAGCAGCTGTCTCTCCAGCCAGCAGCCCAGACTTGTCCAGACACCTGGGTTACCTTCCAAGGAGACAGGGTCAAAGAGGCCAAACTGCTCCAGGACCTTGACAAACAGAGCGAGGACCACAAGCACAGCGACCACCTCCAGCCCTTCCAGGTTCATGGTGGGCTAGGGGCATGGCCCCCACCGGCTGAGAGTCAGACACGATGGCCAGCCCACTTCATACCGCCTCCCCCTCAGGCTCCCCAGCGTGAGTAGGACCGCTTGCAGCCTCCCTCCCCTTCTCCCTCCCTGGATCTCCTCCCTCTCCCTCCCTCCCTCCCTCCCCCGGCCCTGCCCCACTCGCCTCCCAACCACAGCCTCCCAGCCACAGTCTCTTCCTCTTCACAGGCCACCTCAGCCTCTGGACTGGATCTTCTTGGGAGCCTTTGGTGTAAAGGATATGGACCAGGCCAGGCGGGGCCAGAGGAGGGATGCAGTGACCTGCCTCCGCCCTGAGGACTGCTTCCCCCAGACACCCTGTGGCTACTCTGTGCCAAATGGAGGGGGCAGAGGGAGGAGATGTGCTTTGGGAGAAGGCAGGGAAGGGCAGTGTGAGAGAAACTCTGAGCTGCACGTATATAAGTACTAGTTGTATGGGGCAGAATATGGTATGGGTATCTGGGCGTTTTCTCGTGTGTATATCCCTGTGTTTGTATGGAGAATATATATTTGTGTGTTTACACATGACTATGAACCTATTGAGTGTGTGTCTTACATATAGGGTGTGTGTGACCTGGGTGTCTATGGTGTGTGAGAGTGTATTGGGGTATTTCTGAGTGTGTATGGGATGTGAGGTGTCTCTGTGTTAGTAGGATTGTGGAATGTGGGTCTGAAGACTGGTAATATGGATGTGTCTGTCTTATCATTAGGAGTACAGGTTTATGGCAGTTGTATAATTGTATCTGCACGGAACTGTATGAGAATATATATAGGAGGGGAGAAGGCAGTGACCTCTTCCGTCAAGAGGACACTACCAGCATCGATTGTGGTTGCCATGGAGACTCTAAGGGGGGAAGCACTCTCTTCCCACAGGCCACAGACAGGGAAACTGAGGCCGATGGAGAGGGAATTAGGTCCAATAGCCCGGGCAGGAAAAAGGCTGCTTAGCCCTATCATGACCCTCTAGGGAGAAGACTTAATATTATGGCTGCCTTTGGGACCAAAAGATTCAAGCTCCTAGGGAGAGGAGGAAGATCCCTTCCTTCTGGCTGGGGCCTCACCCAGGAGCTGCCAAAGCCCAGCCTGCTCCTAGGGAACTATATATTACCATGTGCATTACAAGCACATGGAGAAGCCCAGGCTAGGAGGGAAATCTGAACCCTCCAAGGGTACCGCTCCCCACCCTTGCCTTCTAGAGCATTCCTGGAGCCCCTCCTCCATTTTCCAGGCTCCTTCCTGGTAAGTGGCAGTGGGAAGTGTGGGTGGTGGGGAGAGGCCATCCAATCCTGTGGGCCAGAAGAGCAGAGCTGCTGAGTTACTCCACTGATTAACACTGGCTGCGCCCTAAGTGCTGGAAGGAGTACTGTGTGCTTGCAGACATTAACATGCTCAGTGTTCACAGTAAAGCTGTGAAGGCAGTACAGGTACTATTATCCTAACTAAGGCAAAAGGAAGTTATACCAGTAAGTATTAGAGCCTCAATTTTAATTTTTTTTTCAAAAATTTATTTTATTTCCAGTGCCCCGACTGGAGATTGAACTCACAACCCAGGCATATCAGGACGATACTCTAACCAACTGAGCTACTCAGCCAGAGCAGAGCCTCAACTTGAAACTACTCTGTGAGCCTGCTACACCCTAAGCCACTACACTACACTGGCTGCCTTCTCACACAGCTTGCCCACCCAGAAGGCCCAGTTTAGGAGGATGGACCCAGAGGAAGCCTTTCTTCCTGGTCCAGCTCTGAGATGAGTGTGTTTGAGCCCCAGTGTGAGGTGGGGGGTTGTGTGGAAGCTGGTTCCCCCACCCCCCACTTCATTTGAAATTCACTGATCTGTAGTTCTACAGGCCACCACTGGGGGTCAGGCGTCCATTTCACACCATACCTTTCCCCTTTCCTTTCCCCCACCCAACATCCCTGAAAAGTGTTGCAAGGAGGATTTGGAAGGAGGGTGGCCTCAGGCTGTCTCAGTCCACTGCTTCTCTTCCTCTCTTCTCCCAAGAAGTCAACTAAAGGACTGCTTTTGGATTCTCACACTTTAAAGATTACAGATTTGCCTGACCTGTGGTGGCGCAGTGGATAAAGCGTCGACCTGGAAATGCTAAGGTCGCCGGTTTGAAACCCTGGGCTTGCCTGGTTAAGACACATATGAGAGTTGATGCTTCCAGTTCCTCCCCACCTTCTCTTTCTCTCTCTCTCTCTCTCTCCTCTCTCTCTCTCTCTCTCTCCCTTTCTCTCTCTCCTCTCTAAAAATGAATTAAAAAAAAAAAAAAGATTACAGATTTACAGGTAAAACCAGCAAACGTCTTCCTGTCACCATCCAAATTCCACATCTGGCATTTGCCTTACCTTCATCAGTAGGTCCCTCTTTTTTTTTAAATTAATTAAAAAAAAAATTTTGGCCCTGGCCGGTTGGCTCAGTGGTAGAGCGTCGGCCTGGCGTGCAGCGGTCCTGGGTTTGATTCCCGGCCAGGGCACATAGGAGAAGCGCCCATCTGCTTCTCCACCCCTCCCCCTCTCCTTCCTCTCTGTCTCTCTCTTCCCCTCCCGCAGCGAGGCTCCATTGGAGCAAAGATGGCCCGGGCGCTGGGGATGGCTCCTTGGCCTCTGCCCCAGGCGCTAGAGTGGCTCTGGTCGCAGCAAAGCGACGCCCCGGAGAGGCAGAGCGTTGCCCCGGTCCGGCGCATGCGGGAGTCTGTCTGACTGTCTCTCCCCGTTTCCAGCTTCAGAAAAATACAAAAAATAAAAAATTTAAGGTCCCTCTTTTTTTCAGCCAGTTTGGCCTCCTCACTGTCCCCCAAACACATCAAACTCGATGCTGTCTCTGCCTTTGCTCCTGCTCCTGCCTATGCCTGGAATGCCCTCCCTTCTCTCTCCTGTCCTACACTTCTTACCTGCCCTTTGGAGGCATCTTAAATTCCCTTCCCTTCCGAGCCTCCAGCCCTCAACGGGCTCCCAAGCACCTGGATTTCTACTGAATTCAATGTTGGCCATCAGAACTCAGCACCTAATTCTGTAACATAATTAGAGGGAATAATAAAAGGAGTCAGCATGCTTAGGGCCAGTAAGCTAGACTCCCTGGGTTTAAATCCCAGCTTTGCCACTTAATTTAATTTGCCATTCAACGAGCAAGTCCTTAACCTCTGTGTGCCTCAGTTTCCCACCTCATATAATTACTGGGGAGTACAGGAATTAATGCATGGAAAACTAATAAAATAACTCCTGGCACAGGGTAAGTGCTGAAGTGTTTGTGATCATTGTTTTATTAATAACATGCCATTCCCCTCTTACATTTCTATAGCTCTTAACAATTCAGAAAGCATTTCATAAACACTGTTCACTCAATGGCTTCTCATGACACCCCATGAGGTAGGCAGAGTGATTAGTGTAGTGCCCATTTTGGTGATGAGGTAAGCAAGGCTCAGAGGGATAAAGAAACTTCCTCAAAGCCACCTAGTTAAGGGATGCAGAGTTGAATCCAGATATTTCTGGGTCAATCCTACTTCCTTAACTAGATTCCAAGTTCCTAGAGGGCAAGGATGTTAAAATATTGAGCCTGTACAAATTACATGCCAGGCTCTGAGCTGGTTCCTGTGGAATAAAGGTGAAACAAACAGGGTCACTGGCTCCCACTGGGCAGGGAGAGAGAGCCCACTGAAAGAACTACAAGCCATCTATTCATCCAAAAAATATTTGTTGCATGCCTACTACATGGTAAAACTATTGTAAGCCAAGCGATGAAATGAGGTATAGTAAAAACTTTCTAAGCCCTTAACCCAGTAGCTCACAGCATTGTCCCAATACCTGCAACCAAGGTTGCAGGTTCGATCCTAAGTCAGGGCACATATAAGAATCAACCAATAGCCTGACCAGGCAGTGGCGCAGTGGATAGAGCATCGGACTGGGATGCAGAGAACCCAGGTTCGAGACCCCGAGCTCGCCCGGGTGAGCACGGGCTCATCTGGTTTTGTTAGATTCAGGAAGGGGTGCTGAGACTGCCAGAGTGTGACTATTGAAGGAGCCAGAACAGGGAGGTGCTGATAGAGCCCCTGTGAGGCTGAGAACAAAGAAGATCAGCACAAAGGAGGAAAAACGTTTGCATTCCATTGGTCAGAGACCCTTATCAGAAGTTTATGTTTGAAATTCGCCACTAAGCTAAACCCAGCCCCTGTTGCTATGCTGCGTGCAGACCCCTTAGCACAGGGGTCCCCAAACTTTTTACACAGGGGGCTAGTTCACTGTCCCTCAGACCGTTGGAGGGCCGGACTATAAAAAAAAACTATGGGCCCTGGCCAGTTGGCTCAGCGGTAGAGCGTCGGCCTGGCATGTGGGGGACCCGGGTTCGATTCCCGGCCAGGGCACATAGGAGAAGCACCCATTTGTTTCTCCACCCCCCCTCCTTCCTCTCTGTCTCTCTCTTCCCCTCCCACAGCCAAGGCTCCATTGGAGCAAAGATGGCCTGGGCGCTGGGGATGGCTCCTTGGCCTCTGCCCCAGGCGCTAGAGTGGCTCTGGTCGTGGCAGAGTGACGCCCCGGAGGGGCAGAGCATCACCCCCTGGTGGGCAGAGCATCGCCCCTGGTGGGCGTGCCGGGTGGATCCCAGTCGGGCGCATGCAGAAGTCTGTCTGACTGTCTCTCCCCGTTTCCGGCTTCAGAAAAATACAAAAAACAAAAAAACAAAAACAAACTATGAACAAATCCCTATGCACACTGCACATATCTTATTTTAAAGTAAAAAACCAAAACGGGAACAAATACAATATTTAAAATAAAGAACAAGTAAATTTAAATCAACAAACTGACCAGTATTTCCATGGGAACTAGGCTCCTCTCACTGACCACCAATGAAAGAGGTGCCCCTTCCAGAAGTGCGGCGGGGCAGAACAGGGAGGTGCTGATAGAGCCCCTGTGAGCCGCATGTGGCCCGCAGGCCGTAGTTTGGGGACCCCTGCCTTAGCGAATAGGTAACTGCCACATCTGCTTCTGTATAATGCTTGCTTGCTTACTTAGGATATATAAAGACCTGGCTGTAAGCGCCAGGAGCGACTCCCATTTGCATCTCCCTGTGAGTATGGTGTCTCTGGACATCTGGGGAGTTCGCCCCTGCGCAGGTTAAACTTGGCCAATAAAGTACAATCTAAGTTCCTGAAAGTCTCCGATGTTTGTTCTTGTACCCGGTGGATCCAATATTTTGGGGGCTCATCCGGGATTCTCCCTTGGTGGAGTTTTGAGTCGGAGACCGGAGGGACAGCAGTTCAGACAGCTCGAGCTGAGTAAGTATTCACCGAGGATCCTCATTTGGGTTGGCTTTTGAGCTCTAGCGCGCACATTCCTGAGGTGATAGGTGGGACGCTGCCAGTAACCCACCCAGGGCTTTCAGGGGCGGGATGCCGCCCTCTGAAATTTGGATGTTTGGATTTGTTATCTCTAGGAGTGACCGGTCACATTAGGAATCCTTTTTGCGCTGCGCTGCGTTTTGTCTGAGCTTGAATGACTGAGTTGAGTGTGAGAGAAACAAGTGTGTTCCCTGTGTTAATAGTGTGTGTTGCCTGTATCCTGCCCTTTCTCATTATTCCTGAGTCATCCAGGATGGGACAGCAGGAATCTGTGCCAGGATCCCCACTCGAGTGCCTGTTGAAGAATTTTTCTGATTTCCAGAAGAGGGCTCAGGGGTACGGAGGTCCGCCGCCGAGTCCAGGTTTCCTCCGAACCTTGAGCCAGCTGGAATGGCCTGCATTTAATGTGGGATGGCCCACAGAGGGGACTTTTGACCTTCCAACTTTATTTGCTGTTAGAGCCACTGTCTATAGAGCACCCCACCCAGACCAATCCCTATATAGATGTGTGGGTAGATATAGCCACCGAGTGGCCTAGGTACATCAGAAAGTGTCTGAAGGACAGCCAGCGAGGCAGGAGAGCGGTTTGTCTCGCTATGGGGGATAAGAAAGTTGGGAGGGTCAAAGAAAAGGAAAAGGGACACAGCCTGGTGAACTGTCCAGACTTTACCCTGTTTTGCCTGGACCGCTGGAGGACCACTTAGACCTGGTGAATTCCCCTCCACCCTATCCGCGGCAGGAGGAACCAGACTCCTCGCAGGACGTGAGTGGGCTCTCAAGTCCGCCCCACACCTGAGGAGGGGCGGTCTATGGGGTAGGAGGCGCGGCCATTCCTCCTTCAGCAGGGGGTGTGGCTGTTCCTCCTTCGGCAGGAGGCGCGGCCATTTTTCCTCCTTCAGTGAGAGGTGCGGCTATGCCTCCTTGGGGGGGGGGGGCAGCCATCTTGACCGTCCGGGAGGCGCCGCCGGCACCTCCTCGCCTCATCTATGTGCCTTTTTCCACCAGTGATTTATACAATTGGAAGCATCAGAATCCCCCATTTTCCGAGAAACCTCAGGGACTAATATCTCTCCTTGAGACCATTTTTAGGACCCATCAGCCTACGTGGGACGACTGTCAGATTTTACAAACCCTCTTCACTTCTGAAGAAAGGGACGGAATAATGAGAGAAGCTGCTAAGGCGGTATTGGGAGAGGAAAGGGAAACTCGGGAGGGAAGAAGGGAAGTAGAAGACGTTCTCCTGTCTCAACCTCCTACCTGGGACCCTAATACCGCTGGGGGAAGGGACGCGCTCCTCTAGTATCACCCAGCTCTGTTGAGGGGGCTCAAGGCAGCAGCTAGGAAGCCAACCAACTTTAGCAAGGTAAGTGAGGTCATCCAGGGGAGGGAAGAATCCCCGGCAGCTTTCTTAGAGAGACTCATGGAGGCATATAGAGTGTACACCCCCTTAGACCCAGAAGTGGAAGAAAACAAGAAGCTAATAAACATAGCCTTTGTGATTCACGCCGCTTCTGATATAAGAAAAAAGCTTCAGAAGATAGAGGGGTTCGAGGGAGAGAATAGGAGTAATCTATTAGAAATAGCCCAGAAAGTATATATCAACAGGGATGATCTGGAGGTTGGCAGAGCAAAGGAGGTAGCCAAGATCCTGATCGCTGCTCAGAAACCTCCCCCTAAAGGAAAAGGGGGACAGAGGAAGGGCCAAGGACAGCGAATAGACAAGGATCAATGCGCCTATTGCAAGGAGAAAGGACACTGGAAGAGAGAGTGCCCAAAGTTGAGGGCCGACAGCCAGAGGCCAAAACAAGCCCCAGAGGTCTTGATCCAAACCTCAGACTGACGGGGCCAGGACTCCATTCCCGTCGGCTCCCAGGAGCCCATGGTCACCTTAACAGTCGAAGGAAAGCCAATAGACTTCCTAGTCGACACGAGAGCCACCTACTCAGTCCTAAAGAAACCACAGGGCCAGATGCAGAAGACAACTACTAAGATAATAGGGGTAACGGGCAAAGCAGAAGCCTACCCATGGGCCACCGCAAGAATTACTGACTTAGGTCGAGGCACCATCACCCATTCTTTCCTAGTCATTCCAGACTGCCCTTACCCACTGCTTGGAAGGGACTTATTGCCGAAACTTCAGGTCACTATAACCTTCCGGCGGGAGGAAAGCCCTATGGGGAGCAAAGAGGCAGAGGTCAGCATGGAAGTAACTGTCCCACTGTCTGAAGAACACTTACTTGCCACTGTCTTGGAAGGTAAGGAGGCCGAGGAAGGGGTTCCAGATGCCCTGTGTGCCCGGGTACCTGAGGTTTGGGCGGAAACCAACCCCCCAGGTTTGGCCGCTCACCAACCGCCTGTCCTGGTGCAACTGCTTAGCACTGCTAGATCGGTTAGGATCAGGCAGTACCCGGTCCCAGCCCGAGCTAGACAGGGAATTGCCCGGCACTTGCAATGCCTGCTAGAGGCAGGCATCCTCCGAAGGTGTCAATCAGCCTGGAACACCCCGCTGCTTCCTGTCCAGAAACCGGGGAGCCAAGACTATCGTCCGGTCCAGGACTTGCGGGAAGTAAATGCGCAGGTAGAGACTATTCATCCCACGGTGCCCAACCCGTATACCTTACTGAGCTCATTGCCCCTAACTCATACCTATTATTCTGTCCTGGATTTAAAGGATGCCTTCTTTTGTATTCCCCTGGTGCCTCAGAGCCAAGAGATCTTTGCCTTTGAATGGAATGACCCAGATAATGGACTAGTGGGGCAGTTCACTTGGACTAGACTACCACAAGGGTTTAAGAATTCCCCCATCATTTTTAAAAAATATTGTATTTATTGATTTTTAGAGAGGGGGAGAGAGAGTGAGAGAGAGAAGGGGGGAGGAGCAGGAAGCATCAACTCCCATATGTGCCTTGACCAGACAAGCCCAAGGTTTCGAACTGGCGACCTCAGTGTTCCAGGTTGATGCTTTATTCCACTGCGCCACCACAGGTCAGGCCTCCCCCACCATTTTTTTTTTTTACTTTTATTTATTCATTTTAGAGAGGACAGAGAGAGACAGAGAGGAGAGAGAGACAGGGGGGAGGAGCAGAAAGCATCAATCCCATATGTGCCTTGACCAGGCAAGCCCAGGGTTTCGAACCGGCGACCTCAGCATTTCCAGGTCGACGCTTTATCCACTGCGCCACCACAGGTCAGGCTCCCCCACCATTTTTAATGAAGCCCTCAGCAAAGATCTGCAGGCTTTCCGCTCCTCCCATCCGTTGATCGTACTGCTCCAGTATGTGGATGGCATCCTCATAGCTGCCAAGGACGAAGGAGAGTGTGAGGAAGCTACCTTGGACCTGCTTCAAGATCTCGGGCGAATGGGGTATCGAGTCTCCGCCAAAAAGGCCCAGTTTGTGACGCAAACTGTAAGTTACTTGGGGTATAACTTGCAGGGAGGGCAAAGGACATTGTCCAGCCAGCGAATCCAGATGGTCTTGCAGATCCCCGAGCCTACTAGCAAGAGGCAGGTACGAGAATTCCTGGGTGCAGTAGGATACTGCCGACTGTGGATATTAGGCTTTGCAGAACTAGCTAAACCCCTGCATGAACTAACCAGGGGTAAGGAAGAGCAGTTCACATGTACAGATAGGGAGAAGCAAGCGTTCCAAGCGCTTAAAGAGGCCCTGGTGGCTGCCCCAGCTTTGGCCCTGCCAGATTTGGCCAAACCCTTTCAGCTATTTATAGCAGAAAAGGGAGGTGTAGCTTTAGGGGTACTGAGCCAGGAACTTGGGCCATGGAAGAGGCCCTTCGCCTATCTGTCCAAGAAACTTGATCCTGTAGCCTCGGGATGGCCAACATGTCTAAGGACACTTGCTGCCACCTCCATACTAGTCAAGGAGGCTAGTAAATTGACTTTAGGGCAGGACATCCAAGTCATTGGGGAACACTACATAGAGCAAGTGCTGCGAGCACCTCCTGACAGGTGGCTATCTAATGCGTGGCTGACGCAGTATCAGGCTCAGCTGCTGACTCCTTCCTCTGTTCAGTTCCTCAAAACTGCGGCCCTGAACCCAGCAACCCTGTTGCCAATACCAGACTCCACTTTGGCCCACAGTTGCAAGCAAACCCTTGACACGGTGACTGGCTCCCGCCCGGACTTAAGGGATCAGGCCTACGAGAAGGCAGACCTGACTCTCTTTACTGATGGGAGCAGTTTTATCAAGGATGGACAGCAGTATGCAGGGGCAGCAGTGACCACGGGAGATAAGGTCCTATGGCAGAAAGCCTTGCCCGCAGGGACATCTATCTGCACAGAGGGCAGAACTAATAGGACTAACCAGGGCCTTACAGATAGCGGAGGGAAAGTTGCCAACACTGACAGCCGTTATGCATTCGCCGCCGCCCATGTTCACGGGATCATATATAAGGAGAGAGGCCTCCTGACAGCAGGGGGAAAGGACATTAAGAACCGCAGTGAGCCTGACCTGTGGTGGTGCAGTGGGTAAAAGTGTTGACCTGGAACGCTGAGGTCGCTGGTTCAAAACCCCAGGCTTGCCTGGTCAAGGCACATATGGGAGTTGATGCTTTCTGCTCCTCCCCCCTTCTCTCTCTCTGTCTCTCTCTCTCTGTCTGTCTGTCTCTCTCTCTCTGTTTCCTCTCTCTAAAAAATGAATAAATAAAAAACCTAAAAAAAAAAAACAACCTCAAAAGGCAGTTGCAAAGCCCTTAAAAAAAAAAAGAACCGCAATGAAATTCTTGCCCTCCTAAACGCCATTTGGCTACCTACCAAAGTTGCCATCATCCACTGCAAAGGGCACCAAAGAGGGGACTCTCTTATTGTAAAGGGTAACAACCTAGCAGACTCAGCTGCAAGAGAGCAGCCACTGGGCCACAAGAAAGCCTTTTACCATTATTGCCTAAGCCAACATTACCTCTGGATCCTAGATATTCCCCAGAAGAAGAGCAGGAAGGGATACAATTGAAGGGAAAGAGAAACCAGCAGGGATGGATAGAGCTTCCTGACTCCCGGCTCTATTTACCCCAGGGAATAGTAAGAGAAATAGTAGGAGATATTCATACTAGCACTCATCTAGGGCAGAATAATCTAGAACAACTTATCAGGAAGTATTATGTAGGGCCCAACATCAGGGATATTGTCCACTCCATTGTCTCGAGGTGCAGTATCTGTGCCAGAGTAAATGTGCAGAATAAGAAGCTACCCCCCTTTGTGAGGTATCGGGGGAAAGCTCCGGGAGAACTGTAGGAAATAGATTTCACAGAGATGACCCCTGGGAAGTCAGGTTATAAGTATCTACTAGTATTAATAGACACCTTCTCAGGATGGGTAGAAGCATTCCCCACGCGAGGAGAGGCTGCTTCCACAGTTTGCAAAGTCTTATTAAGGGAAATCATACCTAGATATGGCATTCTCCTAGCCCTAGGGTCAGACAATGGACCTGCATTCATATCCGGGATATCTCAAGAATTAGCCACTAAGTTAGGTATCAATTGGAAATTGCATTGCATTTATAGGCCCCAAAGTTCGGGACAGGTAGAAAGAATGAACAGGACTCTGAAGGAAACTATAATTAAGCTGAGAGGGGAGACCGGCGAAAACTGGGTTGAGCTACTCCCTTTCGCCTTTTTTAGAACCAGATGTGCCTCCTATCTCAATAAATGGACCCCTTATGAAATCTTATTTGGGCAACCTGTGCCCCTTGTACCTCGATTGACCAGAGGGGAACTAGAGATTTCTAATCATAATTTCCTCAAGTCCTTGCAGGCCCTGCAACACATCAGAAGCGAGGTGCGGGCCCTCCAGAGATCAGCCCAATCAAAGGCGAAACACAGTTCCCGACTACCGGAGCCACCAGAGCCTGGACAGTGGGTGTGGATTCTCAACCACAGACGGGGCAACCTTGAGCCGCGTTGGAATGGACCGTTCCAGGTGATCCTGAGTACGCCCACAGCTATCAAGGTAGCTGAAAAACCTTACTGGATCCACCTCTCCCACATAAAACCAGCCCAGCTTGACAAGGTAACAGGGGCCCAGGACTTGGACCTGAGAAAATGGAGAGTCCACACAAATCCCAAGGACCCCTTAAGGTTGCGGTTCTCGTCCACATCCTAGGAGGACTACTGTGTCCATTAAATTTTACAGAGGGAGGATTGGGGCCGGCACCAAACGCTGAAGGACACTGTATGGCTCCCCTTGTGACTGCAGTGGTGGAACCACTACCACTAGACCGGAGAAATACACAAGGCAGGTTGATTGTAGTAGCAAAATAGCGTACCTCGCCGAGACACCAGGTATAGGGGGAGGTATCACCCAAGAGTGGGTCTGCAATAACAAACCCCGCATAATTCCCCCTATTCAAGGCAAGCCAGGACCCTGTCCTGCTGAGTGCACTAGTTTCTATGATCAAATGCACCCCTTCTCTTACGAGGAATTTCAGGAATGCACTAGTTATGATACTACCTACTTCACTGCCATCCTTCAGAGAACTCGAGCGGGCGTTAGCCCGGAGATAGGATCACATGGCCGCATGCAGGCTTCAAGCAAAGGGACGCGTGGCAAGCCCACATGTTGGTCTAAGAAATCCCCTCTACATGTTTCGGATGGAGGAGGACCCCAAGATACTATCAGAGAATCTATAGTGCAAGAAAGAATTGAACAAATTATTAACCTTAGGTACCCAAAAATTAATGACCATCCTTTAGCTTTGCCAAAAGCACGAGGTGTCGACTTAGACACAGTCCTGATATACTCCTAGCTACCCATCGGGCACTTAATGCCTCGAATCCTACTCTAGCTGCTGATTGCTGGTTTTGTATGACCCTAGGCACACCCATGCCAATCGCTCTACCAGCAGCGTTCAATAAGTCTATGCTTACCCAATATCCTAATTGCAGTGCTAACACTCCTTTTAGAGTTCAGCCCATAGACTTCCTCAATGTTTCTTGCATCCTAAGTCATCCACAAAATAACAGTTCTGATATAGACGTTGGGTTTGCGGATTTTGCTAATTGTAGCGAATTCATCAACTCCAGCTCCCTCCTCTGCCCTGGCAGGGGACAACTGTTGTTATGTGGAGGTAATCTAGCTTTCTCTTATTTGCCCACCAACTGGACCGGGGTCTGTGTGCTAGCCACTCTATTGCCAGATATAGACATTATACCTGGGGATGAGCCTGTCCCCATCCCTACTTTAGACTATATCGCAGGTCGCTCTAAGAGAGCTGTTACACTCATTCCATTGTTAGTAGGCCTGGGTATTACCGGGGCTGTAGCTACTGGTACTGCTGGACTAGGGGTGGCCGTTCATTCCTATACTCAGCTTTCTAACAAGCTAATAGATGATATTCAAGCTATATCCAGTACTATCCAGGATATTCAAGATCAGTTAGATTCTCTAGCAGAAATGGTCCTGCAAAATAGAAGGGGCTTAGATTTACTTACAGCAGAGCAGGGAGGCATCTGTTTGGCTTTACAGGAACGTTGCTGCTTCTATGTCAACAAATCTGGTATAGTGCGAGACAAAATCAAAAGGCTACAAGAAGATCTAGTAAAGAGAAGAAGAGAGCTCTTTGAAAGCCCCCTGTGGAGTAGCCTCAACGGTGCTTTGCCTTACCTTCTCCCTTTGCTAGGTCCGTGTATTGGTTTCTTGTGCCTATTGTCTTTAGGGCCCATTTTGTTCAACAAGCTACTCAGTTATGCTAAAGAAAGAATAGATGTAGTAAAGTTGATGGTTCTGTCCCAACCTTATACCATTCTTCCCACTGATGAAGAATCAAGGGTTTGATTTATGCCCAAAAGAGATGGGGGAATGTTAGATTCAGGAAGGGGTGCTGAGACTGCCAGAGTGTGACTATTGAAGGAGCCAGAACAGGGAGGTGCTGATAGAGCCCCTGTAAGGCTGAGAACAAAGAAGATCAGCACAAAGGAGGAAAAACGTTTGCATTCCATTGGTCAGAGACCCTTATCAGAAGTTTATGTTTGAAATTCGCCACTAAGCTAAACCCAGCCCCTGTTGCTATGCTGCATGCAGACCCCTTAGCAAACAGGTAACTGCCACATCTGCTTCTGTAAATGCTTGCTTACTTAGGATATATAAGGACCTGGCTGTAAGCGCCAGGGGCGACTCCCATTTGCATCTCCCTGTGAGTACGGTGTCTCAGGACATCTGGGGAGTTCGCCTCTGCGCAGGTTAAACTTGGCCAATAAAGTACGATCTAAGTTCCTGAAAGTCTCTGATGTTTGTTCTCGTAACCAGTGGATCCAATAGTTTGAGCAAAGCTCACCAGCTTGGACCCAAGGTCGCTGGCTCAAGCAAGGGGTTACTCGGTCTGCTGTAGCCCCACGGTCAAGGCACATATGAGAAAGCAATCAATGAACAACTAAGGTGTCACAACGTGTAACGAAAAACTAATGATTGATGTTTCTCATCTCTCCGTTCCTGTCTGTCTGTCCCTGTATATCCCTCTCTCTGACTCTCTGTCTCTGTAAAAAAAAAAAGAATCAACCAACAAACACATAAATAAGTGGAACAACAAACTGGTGTTTCTTTCTCTCTCTTCATCTCTCTAAAATCAATTTTAAAAAAATTTAAGTCCTCTTAATGTGCCATCTATATGTGGACATTCATTAAAAAACAACAACAACAACAACAACTCGCCTGACCTGTGGTGGCGCAGTGAATAAAGCGTCGACCTGGAATGCTGAGGTTGCCAGTTCGAAACCCTGGGCTTGCCTGGTCAAGGCACATATGGGAGTTGATGCTTCCCGCTCCTCCCCCCTTCTCTCTCTCCTTCTCTCTCTCTAAAAATGAATAAATAAAATCTAAAACAAAACAAAAAAAACAAAAAAAACTTTCTAAGTGGGAGGCCAGGTAAAATGGAGAGGGAATTTTCTAAGCTGATATTTAAAGGATGGCTAAAATGTCAACAGTCCACCTTAACAAAAGGATCAACATTATTGAGCACATTTTGTGTCTTGGATACTTTACATATATTACCTAACTTAGTCCTCAGAATCAACCTGAGAGGTAGGGTTTATTATTCCTGTGTTTACAGCTGACATGGTCAGAGTAAGTAGTAATATACCTGTTTTGCAGATGAAGGAATTGAAGCTCAGAGAAATTATTTTCTTTTTTTTAAATTGTAGTTTCTTTTTTCCTTTTTTTTTCAAAGATTTTATTTATTAATTTTAGAGAGAGAAGACAGAGAGAGAGAGAGAGAGAGAGAGAGAGAGAGAAGGGAGGGAGGAGCAGAAAGCATCAACTCCCATATGTACCTTGACCAGGGTAGCCCAGGGTTTCGAACCGGCGACCTCAGTGTTCCAGGTCAATTCTTTTACCCACTGCGCCACTGCAGGTCAGGCTCTTTTTTCCTTTTTTTTATTTTTATTTTTTTTATTTTTTTTATTGTATTTTCTGAAGCTGGAAACGGGGAGAGACAGACAGACTCCTGCATGCGCCCGACCGGGATCCACCTGGCACGCCCACCAGGGGGCAACGCTCTGCCCACCAGGGGGCGATGCTCTTCCCCTCCGGGGCGTCGCTCTGTTGCAACCAGAGCCACTCTAGCGCCTGGGGCAGAGGCCAAGGAGCCATTCCCAGTGCCCCGGCCATCTTTGCTCCAATGGAGCCTCACTGCGGGAGGGGAAGAGAGAGACAGAGAGGAAGGAGAGGGGGAAGGGTGGAGAAGCAGATGGGCGCTTCTCCTGTGTGCCCTGGCCGGGAATCGAACCCGGGACTTCTGCATGCCAGGCCAACGCTCTACCACTGAGCCAAACGGCCAGGGCCTTTTTTTTTTTTTTAGATTTTATTTATTCATTTGAGAGAGAGAGGGGAAGAGAGAAAGAGAGAGAGAGAGAGAGAGAAAGGAAGAGAGAGAAGGGGGGAGGAGCAGGAAGCATCAATTCCCATATTTGCCTTGACTGGACAAGCCCAGGGTTTTGAACCTGCGACTTCAGCGTTCCAGGTTGATACTCTAGAGAAATGATTTTCTCAAGACAGTACAGATGATAAGATATGGATCCAAACTTGGGCCAGAGCTTGAGTCCAAGGTTGCTGGCTTGAACAAGGGGTCATTGGCACAGCTGGATCCCCTACCCCCTCCGTTAAGGCACATATGAGAAAAGCAATCAATGAACAACTAAGGAACTATTATATAAGTTGATGCTTCTCATTTCTCTTCCTTCCTGTCTGTCCCTTCATCTCTCTCTCACTAAAGAAAAAACAAACAAAAACTTGGACCAGAACCAATGATCTGCGAGCTCCCAGCTGTCTCTCCAGTGCCTGTGGGTGTGTCAAGGAGCTACAAGTGATAAGACCAAAAGGCTGAGATTCTATGGAGCCTTGGATGCCAAGTCAGATTATTTGAATTCAAAGAGGCAGCACAGCAGCATCTCCCTGGTCGCTGATGTTGCTTCACAGATGGAGAGGTTGACAAACTTGCAGCCAGTTGCCCTGATTCCTCCCCTCAATCTTCAGAGAACTTGACTTAGTCTCACAGGGACTCAAGGTCCTAAATAAACCAGGTCTAGCCCTGGCTTGATAGCTCAGTTGGTTAGACTGTTGTCCCGATATGACAAGGTTGGGAGTTTGATCCTCAGTCAGGGCACATTTATAAAAAATAACCACTGAGCCCTGGTCAGGTAGCTCAGTTGATTAGAGTGTTGTACTTGAAACACCAAGGTTGCCCTGGCTGGATGGCTCGCTTGGCTGGAGCATTGTCCTGCAATGCAGAGGTGGCTGGTTCGGTCCTTGGCCAAGGCACATACAGAAACAGATTGACGCTTCTGTCTCCCCCTTACCTCCCTTCCTCTCTCTGGATTCAATAAAAATAAAAGATTAAAAATAATAGAAAAAAATAAAGACAAAAAGAAAAGGCAACAGAGAACATTTAAAAAGAAAAAGAAAAAAAAAGAAACACCAAGGTTGTGGGTTCAATGCCTGGTCAGGGCACATATAGGAAGCAACCCAATAGATTCAGTAAAAATTTTTTTAAAAAGCAAAAACCACTGAACGCATAAATAAATGGAACAAATTGATGTTTCTCTTTCTCTCTCTCTCTCAAATCAATAAAAATTTAAAAATTCTGCCTGACCTGTGGTGGCGCAGTGGATAAAGCGTCGACCTGGAAATGCTGAGGTCGCCGGTTCGAAACCCTGGGCTTGCCTGATCAAGGCACATATGGGAGTTGATGCTTCCAGCTCCTCCCCCCTTCTCTCTCTCCTCTCTGTCTCTCTCTCTGTCTCTCTCTCTCTCTCCTCTCTAAAATGAATAAATAAAAATTAAAAAAAAAGTTTAAATTAATCAACCAGGCCTCTGGCAGGAGGATCTGTCAGAAGTGAATGAGTGAGTTGGTTTTTGGGTTTTCCCTTCTTCCCACTCTCCTCTCAGGTTTCAGATCTCTCTTCCTCAAATATTCCCATGCTATGTAGCTTTTTACTCAAAGGAATAAAGTCTTACTGAAAGTACCTCAGGCAAAATATGAGCTCACGGGAAAACTTTCTTGAAGCATGAGATGGGCCCTCCCCAAGTCTCTCAAATCTCACCAGAGACACTTCTATCATTTAGTCATTCAAACCTTATGGGGTGACCCACCCTGTGCAACTCCCAATTTCCCGTCTACCCTTGCTCCTGCACTGAAGACTCCAGCCAGTGAAAACCTCAAAGCTCTTTCCTCAGTCCCTCCACCCCACTCTACCCCAGCCAGGCCGGAAGACACAGCAGCCCCCAGCTGTATCAGGTGATTAATGAACTCGCTAGGCCTTTGGGCTATTTTGGGGCCTAGAAGTCATGCCTGCTATGATTGAGAGCTGGCCTCGCCTGGCTCTAGCCATTTGTCACTGGAGACAGGCCCAAGCAGTGGGCTTGGGGAACGTGACTTCTAAGTATGGCTCTGGCTCAGCCCCTTATCCCCTCCTCCTGGGGAACACATGGCAAGGAGAGGCTGGCCTATACTCCAGGGTCTCAAGTGGATACCACGGAGAGAGCCAGATAACTACCGATCCCAGAATGCCATGGGACTAGACTGTTTTGGCCTCCCCAGGCCAGGTGGGGAGGGGATACTGGGTTCCGTGGGCCCTGCCCAGGCAGCCCTAAGGAAACCCAAGTGAAGTGTGCACAAATTCCAACAGTGCTATGAGATGAGACCCATAACCCCCTTAGCATAAGTTTCACAAATCCTATACCAAAGTACTACCTCATGAAGGCTTCACAACTAACTTAGTGTGACTCAGGAACCCCCTACCCAACGTTAAACATAAAACCCCAGGTACATACAGTTACACTGTCACAGAATCCCAGGTATATGCAACCCTACGGGCACATGGCCCCAGTGTTCACAAGCGCAGTGATGCATGCACAACTTGATCAGTACAGACTCCTAAAGATAGGCAAAAACGGTGACATATAATCCTTATGCTACAAGAGTCTATCCATTCCATCATGCATGAGCTCACTAGCTGAGTTCATGCTGGTTCGGTCCTACCTCAGAATTTTTTCCTCTGGACACCCACCCCAGTCATCTTAAGATCCTATTAAACTAAACAATTCAGTAAAGGGCTGTGCCTTTCCCCTGCTTTGCTGCAAGCTTTCTCCTTTTTACCCGTGAGGGGCCTTGCCTCTTACATCCACCTGCTTGAGGCCCCCTCCTCTGCCCTCAGGGAGAAGCCCTGCCCCCCTCCTCCACCACTGCCAGGGACCATGATACCCCCTCTCCTTCATGATCTCTATCTCCTCCACCTTCTCTGCAAGGATCCCTATCCTTAGCTCCACTTCTGTCAGGGGTACTGCCCTTTAAACCCTTTTCTTTGAGGGATCCTGCTCCCTCCGTCTGTGAGGGGCCTTTTCCCTCCCCATCTTTGTAAAGCTCCTATCCCACTTCACTCACTTTTTGAGGGGTCGAGCCCCCTTTTCCCTTCCTCATACCTGGCGACAGCGACCCAGTCACCAGCTGGTAGAGGGATCGCGCTGCCTGCCCCAATGGGCTCCGGCACCTGCGGGGGCAACGGTTCATGATTTCGCTGAGAGCACAGTGGCCAAGCTCCGCCCCCAAGGCCGGGGGTGGTCGGGTCTCCGCCCGGGCCCTGCGTGGGCGGTGCGGGAGGGCCGGACCTGCAGCACCAGGACCTCAGACAGCAGAGCCTTATTCCACTCCGGGTCTTCTCCGAGTGCACGAGGGAAACTCGCCCTGGCCCCAGTTTTTAACGCCACGGGCCCCAAAGTTCCTAGACTCAGGCTCAGGCGAAAGGGATGGCGGGGAGGCACAGACTCTCCTCAAAGCCTTCTTTGAGAACATTTTCTGGATTTCTGCTGGAGAAGGGAGACACCCACGGGGGTTTTGAAAAAGGAGTTCGGAGGAAATGAACCTGATCTTTTATGCCCTTCTTCAGCCCCTCCTTCTCTGCCTGTCACATCCCTCTTCTCCCCATTTTGGCAAAGATGAAGAGGGGTAAGAGGACATAGTTGTCATGGCAACTTCCCACACTTCTATACTTCCTGGACCAATAGGAGAGAGAGAGAGCAGAAGGGAGGAGGAGGAACTGGCCAGTGACTTGGGGTGGCAGAGAAGAGGCGGCAGAGATGTGCCCCTACTGGTCTGTCTCCTGGCTCCAAATCCCTTTCTCTCATAGCTGTTTTTGTGTTGTGCCCCTTTGTCCCAGCGGGTTCACACTCTCCCATCATACAGTGGTTGCCAGCCAAATGCATCAAGAGAAGCCCCCCTCTCCTCAGTCTCAGCCCTGACCTCTTTCCCAGAGTCATCTCTATCTGGCTTTTCCCAAGGTAAACCCCTTCCAGGACCCACTAATTCATTCAAACTGCCGGGACAGCCTACAGATGGGACATAATGCCACTTCTCCGACTGGGATCCGTTTTGTTTGTTTGTTTGGCTGAAAATCTTAACATTTATGATGCGAGAGTCACATCTGAACTCAACGCAAACCTTGCCCCTTGATTTGGTGACATCTCCATTCGGAATCAGCTCTGTAAGCACAACTCCTTTACGACCACACGGGGGCGCCCCAGTCCGGGAAACGATATTTATGGCCAGAAGGACGCGACTCTGGAGATCCCAGGCCCAACCAAGGTCCCGAGCTCAGGCCTTGGCCAGCCAGGTCCCAATTCTCTCATCTTCTCTAGTCCTTTCTTTGTTTCCAGCTAGGAAAGAACTGTCGCTTATCATTGACTTTTCCCACCCCGCCGCGGCCCTGCCAGGCTGGTAAGACTAGAGGGTGTAGATGCCGGGCGGGGTGGTTCTCGGACTTCTTTTCGCCTTAAGAGTCTTCTTTCTCCATCTGCACAAGGAAGATACGTTGGGAACTCGGATAGCCCGGCAACACCTCCAACTGGAGCGGTCTTCAGCACCGCGGACAACGACACTCCCCTTCAGGTTTCTGCTACTGCGTCTTGAGCACTCAGTGCTTTAACACAGGGGGCGTCCCAAACCCATTTGTCTCCCACTATAAGATAAGCCCTCCTTTGAAAAAAGAGCTCCTGGTAGTCCTATTTTTCTTTCTAAATCGTATGTAGAGCTCTCTAGAGAATGCTTGTGACATGAACATGATTCTTGACACTTGCCAACATTTGACCTTTCTATCTCCCTTGGGATGCAGGCAGGTAAGAAGTAATATCTTCCCATTTACAGATGAGAAAAGTAAGGCTCATAGAGAGTGAAAGTCATTCATGGCAGGTACTCACACTTCCATTCCTGCACCTTGTAATACAAGTGCTTCCCCACCTTCACCCAATCAATCTCTTGATTCAAACAGCCAAGTGGGAAGGGGATGACTCCATTAAAGGGGAGAATCAATTAAAGCAGTAAGCAAACACTGACTAATGTAGTGCTAATGAGGGCCCTGGAGCCCTTTACTACTCTCAAGGATAGTGAGAACAGTTCAAAGCAGAGCTAGACAGCTGGACCTTTGGATCCAGGTCCGAGGCACATCTGGGGCCTGCCTAACTGGAAGGGCTCCCCTCTCCTGGGAGTACTGTCATAGGAACTAGGACCTTGGCAGGATCAGTGAGTCAGGGAGACACTTTCTAAAGGCACTTTCTAGTACTCCCCCACCCCCAAGTCTTAACCTAGCTCCTTTCAGGACAAAAATCATGGCCTCCGTCCACCTTCCCAGCTTGTTTCAAACACAGGGGAAACAGTTTCCCTCATCCCATTCTCTGTTGGAGTTCTTGGGACAGTCTGCACAATGAGAGACAAAAACACACATACATGGAAATGTACACAAGGTGTCACCCACACAGATACATGGATCTGCCTACCAAACCAAGGGATGTGAACAGGCACAGATGTACTGGTCTCACATACTTCCCCAGTGGGAGAGAGAGGATAACTGGGCAGCTAAATAGTTTGAGGGACACTTGTATGGGGAGGCAACATGGCACCTCCCAGGCCTAGAGTTTCTATATCTGAATCTGGAGGGGAGGCAAGAGGGTGTGTGTTCCTCCCAGTTTGGGTGAAGTTCTGGGAGGGTTGTTGGGTGTTGTAAGAAATCATCTCTAAGTACTTCATAGGGGGAGAGTGGCCTGACCTGGCACTAACCAAAGCTCCCAAACAGGGGCCAGGTGCTGCTCTTAGGAGCCAGGATGGGCAGCTGGGCAGTACAGTCCCTCCTTGGGTCCACCTGGGTTATTTGTGGAACATGTGGGGGAAGCGGTGCTGTGTACTAAAGATCCCCTTCTGTGCCAGGAAGCCACAAAGGCAGCTAGTGTAAGACACGTCACAGACACAGAGTCACTGAAGACACTACCACAACAGAAGTACACAATCAACATCAAACGCCAGTATAACCACATAGTCTCACAATCACAAAACACAACACAACCCACTTTAACAAATGCTTGCCCCAAGTAGTTCACAAAGTCTTACAAAGAGAATATCACCATAAAGTGAAGCCCTGACATGTTCTGGTAGTCACATGCCACTTCATACATAATCACACACTCAAAGCACAGAATTGCACACAGAACAGAAACACATGGTCAAACAACTTCGTTAGTACAACAAGGGTACCACACAACCTCACTCAAACCTCTGAGATCATACAATTGGACAGCCACATACAATCACACTCACCCTGGCTGTCACCAAGCCCAGGGCACATGGCAACCAGCTGTGGGAGGTGTGCGCGTGCACATACGTGCACGTGTGTGCTTGCACACACACACACACACACAGAATGACAGGTGCTCACACATGTAACGTCTCCCACCAGAAACCTCCTCACCTTGTGTTACACTATCCCATACCTGCTGTTTCTCCCCACCTGCCCACCTTCTCTCCCAACCCTTGCCACCTTCAGTGGGACCCAAGGCTTTGAACCATAGTGTCCTGGGTCCCAAAACAGCCAGGAGGGTGCCTAGTAATGGGGCAGAGCGTGGATAAGGACTTGGCGGGGATCAGAGGCTTATGGGTCTTGGGGGATGGAATCTACTCTTCCTCCCGCGACCCCGGATCCCCAATCCACCGACTCACCGGTGAGCTGGTCATAAGATCCATCCAGATCTCGGGAATCGGACAAACTCTCCTTGCGACCCTGGCCCCGCATGGCCCCAGCGCCCCCCTCCCGTCCCGCCCGGGCCGTGGGAGGGGGCGCCCCCTGGTGGCGTAGCACGCGGTCGGGACTGGGGGCCAGGGGAGTCCGGGCTGGGGTTGAGTCTGGGGACCGGGAAGGGTCTAGGGCCCACCCGGGGGTCCTGGGGCAGGAGCGGAAAGAAGGCTTGGGCAGTAGGTGAGCGCAGCGCCTGAGGCAGGGCAGAGCAGAGCTGAGCGCAGAGTGGAGCAGAGCCGCCTCTCTCCTCCCGCCTCCTCGTGGCTGTCACTGCTGCCTCCCCCCCTTTGGCGCTGCCGGGATTGGCTCCCCCTACCCCCGCCCCCTCCTCTTTGCAGCTCGGGGAAGGCTCCGGTGAAAGGGTGAGCTGGGAAGTGCGGGGAGGGAGATTAGCTCTCCGGCAACACAATCCCCTAAACCTGATGCCATGGGTCTCGTGGGTGAAGGAGAGAGCAGGGCCAGAAAGGCCCCAATGTGAGGAACCCCCACCCCCAATCCGCAGGCCCTTTCCCCCACCTCCAGCATTGGTCGGGGTAAGTCTCTGTTGGAGTCCCCTTTAAGTCAGTCTCCATGTGGCCCCTTCTTTCTCTGTTGTTCTACTCCCCTGTATGTCACTGTGTCTCCCCCTGTCCTTCCCAGCCAGTGCCCACCCTGCGTGAAGGGGGCTGGGGATGGAGAGAAAGGGGCAACCTGGCCTCTAAATACAGGCTTATCTCAGGCTGGTGAACTACAATTTTCTCTTCTCTCAGAAGTTCCCCAACCTTCATCCAATTCACGCCGTGTCTGGGCCCCCTTCCTTCTCAGGATGCACTGTTTCCTGATCTAATGACCCTGCTGGCCAACTGGGGAGAAAAGGAAAAGGAGAACAGGTCGGTTTCTCTGGACTTTCTTTTCCCCCCCAACTTTCCTGGCCTTCTTTCTTCTATCACCTGCTCTTAGATTCCTTCTGTTTGCCATAAGATTTGCTGGGGGGGGGGGGGGAGGGCAACTGAGGGTTTGGGGATCCACTGGGGATCCACAGTAGGGAATGCTTTTGTTATGAGCCCCCCCTCCCGTTTCCTTAAATTAGCTCCTTTGGTGAAGCTGTAGTCGAGAGTAGAGCAGATACCTCTGGCTTCCAGAATGGCCACTGAATGAGCCTAAGTGTCTGACCTTCCAGGATGCTGCCTGGGTTCCTAGCCCAAACTCCACCCCTAGCCCCAGCGAGGATAGAGGGGAAGGCAGTGTCTGGTGGGTCTGGATGTTATGGGGGTAGTGTCCCAGGTAAAGGTAGTGGCTCCTTTGGAGGAGTGACCTGTTGACACTGAAAGCTTCAGCTAAAATGACTCCAACACATTTTTCTTCAATTGGATTTAATTTCCAAGCATTTGACTGAACTGACCCAGCAGGAATCATACCGGCAGACTAACTATGAGAAGGGGACGAGCAGCCAAAGGAAGGTCTGTCTTTGGAAGCAGTGTCCTGCTCCTGGCTCTCCCCTGCCTCTAGAGCAGGGGTCCCCAAACTTTTTACATAGGGAGCCAGTTTACTGTCCCTCAGACTGCTGGAGGGTCACCACATACAGTGCTCCTCTCACTGACCACCAATGAAAGAGGTGCCCCTTCCAAAGTGCGGCGGGGGGCCGGATAAATGGCCTTAGAGGGCTACATGCGGCCCGTGGGCTGTAGTTTGGGGACAGCCTGCCTCTAGAGGGTCCTCCACAGACTTGGCACAGACAATGGGGAATGGACAGAGCATGGGGAACTCCTTCTGGGGTTCAATTCAAGGAGAGGATGGGATTCCTGTTTAGGGTCCTTAGAATGAGGTGTATGGGCCAGAGATGGGTGGGCCTGTACAATGGAATCCTTTGTTTAGTATTTCATGCCCTTGACCTGCCCTTATTCACTTCATAGGAAAGACTGGCAGGAATCCACAAGCAGGCCAGATGGGCTGGCTATCCTTATCAATACCAAGTTTGGAGATAAGGGAGCTCTCGTCTCCCTCCTTCCACCCAGAAGGCATGGGAGGCTTACACCCCTCTGAACTGAAGTTGCTTCCTCTGTAGCTAGGACACTCGGGATGAGTCTGTAAGGACAGGCAGGGGCCCCTAGCCAGAGAGACCGGCAACTGGAAGATTACTTTGTCTTTGAAAATCGAGTTCTGGGTAAGAGATTAAGAAAAAATAAGACACTAAAAAGACTGTCCCATACAAATCAATTTTTAATCATTTCAGTTTGCCGCGAGCTTCCAGCTCCAGTTCCTCTAGGGTTTATCAATGTGGAAAACACTAAATGCCCCAAGTTGAGCTATCCATCTAGTGATCAGAGGTGACCCACTGCTGGTCTCTTAAGAATCTACATCTGTCATAGCAGCATGCCGGTGGAGCCCCTGTACTAGTGCGTATCTGTTCAGTGTTGGAACCAGAACCCTGGCTCCAAGGGAGGGCAAGTATCTCTCCCTTGAAGCTTAAGTGGAACAGCAGCCAGGGAGGGCCCGGACCTGCTCTCACTGCTGGATTCCTGCACTTACTCCTGTGCTGCTTGCTCCCTGCCATCCCAAGGCTTTAGAAAGTATTTCAGAACAGGAGGCTTTCAGAGCAGCGGTACTTAGGAGGCAGCTGCAGGGCAGGGAAAGCCTGCGATAGTACCACAGAGGCTGTCCAGAGGAGAAATCACAGGCCAACTTCTCCAATGTCGGGAGACTTGCCTGGGGCTCCACCCAGAATACGGACAGAATGGCCTCTCCTCCATGATGCTCACCGGCTTCCCTCAGATGGAGGGTACTCTGCCCCAGCAGGCTCTCCCCCTCCTAGGCACCCAACCGCAGCAGCAGCCCTTCCTCCCTGGAGGAACTGCTCAGGCAGGCTGGATGTAAACAACAGCCCGGGGAGGGGGTGGAACACATGGAGGGGAGCTCAGCAGAGGCAGGAGAGGCTCCCAGAGGAGGGGGTGGCGAGAGAGGTGGGGACGCTGCTGGAAAGGGAACCAGCAAAGTAGGCACCTGAGGGTTCCAGAAAACCTGTCCATGTTTACTTCACTACACACAGCCCAGTGACGGTTTAAACCAGACTGAAAATGAAAGCTGAAGTCAGGACCCTATAGTGCTAATGAGTCAATGGGTTTGAAGGTAGGATAAGCTAATGGGTACTCCTGGTGCCAAGAACCAAATCCAGAAGGTGGTGGCCCAACAGCAGAGCACTGGGTAGATTCCAATCTTCAGTCTCCCAGAGAAGTCAGCTCTGGGTTTGGAAAATGGAAAAAAGGTTTTCCATTCCTACCCTCCCTACACCTGAGCTGAGTCCTACTGACTGGGCAGAGTGCTGGCTGGGCAGGGGGGACAGATTTCAAGCCCAGTTCAGCCCCAGGCCAAAGGAAGCAGAGTTAGTCCCACCTACATTGAAGAGCTGTCTATTTTCAGAAGCCTAGAAGAGCTGCTGATGCTCAGGCTGTTGATATCACCCTAAGGCTTGCCCCAACATCACCTGAAAATTAGTCGGTAGCCACAATTTGTAATCTCAGTTGGAAATGTGAGGGGATGACCAGAGAGCCCACCCTGGACATCCCTACATTCTTGAAGGCTTCTCTCTGTGCCCACCCATCCCTCCCTCCCCAAATAAGATTATTCCTGGCTTGCCCCTCCTGGCCCCTGCTGTCCAAGCTCCACTGCAGTGCAGCCTTCACCGAGAGAACTTGGTGTCTCCAACCTTGGGGACAGCCCCCTCTCCCATCTTCCCTCCAGGTCGGGAGCCTCATGGGTAAGGGCAGTCAGTGGCTGCTCAGGTAGGCGTGGCCTCAGGAGATCGTGGAGAACTCCTTGAGCAGGACCTCCTGGCTGAGTGTGTGGAAGGCCAGGTTTCTTCGGACGTTGGTGCTAATGGATCGAACCTGGGAAAGGGTGGGGGAAGGTAGGAGGACACAGGCAAAGAGAAAACAGGAGAGAGTTGTTAAAAACAGTAGAGGGCAGTGCCTGAGCCACAGGGCCAAGATTCTCTGGAAATCTCTCTCAGGTAATGAACTCTTTACAGCTATTATCCCTACAGTCAAATGAGCAAACGGTTCAGTAACAGTGGGAAGAAGAGGAGACTAAGTGACAGCAAGTCTCACGGATGAGAGAAGAGACTTTGAGTACCTGAAGAGGTAGAAACAAGCACAGACAAGGAAGGAGGGCAGGGCAGGCTTGTGTCCTTGCCTCGGCCATGCAGAAGGGTGACTGGCCTGGTCAGTGGACTGATGGAGAAAGAAAAACTGATGCCAGTGGACTCATGCTCTGGAGCTAGCTAGCTCCCTTGGATGGTTTCTAGCCTCCTTACTCTCCCTTTGTAGTTCTCCACTTTTGGGAGTTGGAAAGAACGTTTAGAGATGCAGCCCTTGTCTGGCATAGATGGTAGGAGTATGAGCCAAGGAGGCCAAAGTCCAGGATCAGCTCATACAGCTAGTGAGTCCCAGAACTGGGGCAGGACCTAGGTTTCCTAATTCCTAGTCCACACTCTTTCCTTACCACATATATGTCTCCCCAGTTTAGAGAAAAGGCTGGGGTGTATCCCTGCCATGGCCCTCCTGCTCACCTCACCGGCTTGCTCACAGACCCAGGATCTTGCAGGAAGTGGTGCTGTGTCAGCAGAGGAAAAGATCTATGGGGAAGGGGTCAGAGGGCCAAGCTCCCTACTCCCAGTGCATTCTCAGAGGAGCCCAGCAGGCTCAGGAAGGAGAGTCGTTCGCGGGAGATGGATGTGAATGTTGTATGACAGAAAAGGGGAGGGGGAGAAAAAGAATGTGTATCTGTGTTGGGCCCCAGAGTCCAGGGAGCTTTTCCCTTCAATTTCTGCTCTGCGATGGAAAACTTAATGAAATCGTCAGGCTGGAAGCAGAAGAAGGGGCGCCATGCGAACAGCAGGCAGCTCAAGCTCATTAGCTCTAGATCCCCTTTGCTCCCCTATGCCAGAGGTGCAGATAACAGGAGAATGAGTAAGGGAACAGCTAGTGTCGAAGAGCCTCAAGACAGCTGCTCTAACTCTCTCCTCCACAACCCTCTTCTTCTCTCAAATACTTAGTCTCTTTGGGCCCCCAGTAATTCCCCTACATCACCTTAAAGACTTGCCAACCACCCCATAAAAATACTCTGTCACCTCCTTACACTAATGGCTTCCCTTTCCCCAACTAACTCACCCCAGAGTATGTCTTCCTCATCCTGGGGAAGGCCTAATCCCAGGAATGTCAGGGCAGGGTCAGAGCTGAGTGTGTTTGGCATAAAACAGAAGAACTAAAATCCAGTCCTTCCATCTTGGGCTCTGCACAGAGTAGTAAAAGCTGGGCTGATGCAATTTCTGCCACAGCAGTGGGAGGGCTGAGGACACGGGAAGCAGGTACAGAGGCCTGTGTGTCCAGGTGTCAGCCCTGGCCAGGATGTTCACGCACAACCAGGCTGGCGGAGTGGCAGGACCACGGGAGGCTGAGCTTTTCTGAGAGCAGCTCTGAGCACAGCGCAGCACAGGGACCATCGACAGGGAGAGTCCAGTTCTGTGAAGAGATGCTGAGTGGGAGATGGAGTGGGAGGCAGAGCAAATGCTCACTGGCTCCAGGTGGCCAAGGCTGGGGGCTGCTGGAAGCTGCACAACTAGAAAGCGGGAGTAGGGACAAAGCCAAGACTGGAGAACTGGACTGGGGGGAGGGCACTCAGACCAGGAGCCAGCTAGGAATTTAGGAAGTGACTGCGTAAGGAGGAGAGGAATCAAATCCTCTCATTAGTTGCTCTGAGGACAGGATGAGAAGCAATGAGCCAGAGCTGCCACTGGGAACACACGTCAAACCCCAGGCCCAGCTGTGAAGGGCTGTCTCCATGGCTGCAGAAGAGAGGTGGGCAGTGCTGCCTCGGGCTTCTCGCCCTTCCCAGGCTGGCGCCAGCGCCCAGGGGAGCACCTTCTCCCACAGCCCGAGCGCAGGCTGCCTTGGGAGAGAAGCTGCACACCTACTCCCAGCAGAGCCCCCAAGTCCTCTTTCATCATCCTCTGGCAAACTGCTAGTGTTCCCTAGATGCCCACCTGCACGAAAGAACCCCGTGGCTCGGAAAGGGTCCCCAAAGACACAGGTAGAGACAGAGATGGGGCAGATTTACCAGCTCTTTGAAGAAGGCAGCTTCCTTGTGCTGCTCCGAATAGCGCTCATACTGGTCCAGGCCATCCTGCAGCTTCAGCGTGAGTGTGTCATAGTTGGCTCGTACTACCTCCAGCACCTGGGGGAGAGGGGCAGTCAAGGGTCAGGCAGGGCTCAGTCCAAGAAGAGTGCAGGTCACTTGGCCCCAAGCATGGCCCTCCTGTTGCCCTGCTACACTGAATTTAGTCTGGGGCAATAACCCTCCTAGAGACCCTGCTCACCACTTAGCACCCCCAAAAAACCCTGACCATAGGGAGCAACTTCTCAGGATTCCAGGATCACTTTTCTTTTTTCTTTTCTTTTCTTTTCTTTTCTTTTCTTTTCTTTTCTTTTCTTTTCTTTTCTTTCTCTCTCTCTCTTTCTTTTCTTTCTTTCTTTCTTTCTTTTTTTTTTTTTTTACAGAGACAGAGAGAGAGTCAGAGCGAGGGACAGACAGGGACAGACAGGAACGGAAAGAGAAGAGAAGCACCAATCATCAGTTTTTCGTTGCAACACCTTAGTTGTTCATAGATTGCTTTCTTATATGTGCCTTGACCACGGGCCTTCAGCAGACCAAGTAACCCCTTGCTCGAGCCAGCGACCTTGGGTCCAAGCTGGTGAGCTTTGCTCAAACCAGATGAGCCCGTGCTCAAGCTGGCGACCTTGGGGTCTCAAACCTGGGTCCTCCACATCCCAGTCCGACGCTCTATCCACTGCACCACTGCCTGGTGAGGCACTTTCTTTCTTTTAAAAAACTTTTTATCGATTGATTTTTAGAGAGAGAGAGGGAGGGAGAGAAACAGAGACAGAGAGAGAGGAAAAAAACGCCAGTTTGTTGTTTCACTTATTTATGCATTGATTGGTTGATTCTTGTATGTGCCCTGACCAGGGATTGAACTCACAACCTTGGTGTATTGGGACAATGCTCCAACCGAGTTACCCAGCCAGGGCCTGGAATCACTTTTTTTTTTTTTTTTTTTGTATTTTTCTGAAGCTGGAAACGGGGAGAGACAGTCAGACAGACTCCCGCATGCGCCCGACGGGATCCACCCGGCACGCCCACCAGGGGCAACGCTCTGCCCACCAGGGGGCGATGCTCTGCCCCTCAGGGGTGTCGCTCTGTCATGACCAGAGCCACTCTAGCGCCTGGGGCAGAGGCCAAGGAGCCATCCCCAGAGCCCGGGCCATCTTTGCTCCAATGGAGCCTTGGCTGCGGGAGGGGAAGAGAGAGACAGAGAGGAAGGAGAGGGGGAGGGGTGGAGAAGCAGATGGGCGCTTCTCCTGTGTGCCCCGGCAGGGAATCGAACCCGGGACTTCTGCACGCCAGGCTGACGCTCTACTACTGAGCCAACCGGCCAGGGCTGGGATCACTTTCTAATCTCTTCCCTTCCTCACTTTTCCTGACTCGTTCAGTCTGGCAACCAAGGCTATTAGTCACTCTGAGTATGGTCAAAGCGCATGAGAAGAGGTGACAGAATAGTGAGTGTCTAAGCTCACCAATGTCCCCAGACCATAAATGTGTTCTCAGCCATATCTGCAGCTTTCTCTGGCCAGGCTGTCACAGTTGCTCAGTAAGACCTTGCCAACGTCTCCTTCCTTTTCCTTTTTTGGGAACCACATTTCTTCAGTCCTGGGATGTTCCTCAGCACCATCTGCCACTTGTTTTCATCTCTCCGTGCCAACTCAGTCTTCCTGTCCATTGTCTGAATCGAACTTTTGGGTATCCCAGACTTGGGGTACAGGAGACACTTTCTAGACTAGGCTGAGATAACCTGATCTTTTTTTTTCTTTCTATTTTTTTTGACAGATACAGAGAGAGAGGGGGACAGATAGGGACAGATAGGAAGGGAGAGAGATGAGAAGCATCAATTCCTCGTTGTGGCTCCTTAGTTGTTCATTGGTTGTTTTCTCATATGTGCCTTGACCACGGGGCTACAGCAGAGCAAGTGACCACTTGCTCAAGCCAGCAACCTTGGGCTCAAACCAGCAAACCCCTGCTCAAGCTGGATGAGCCAGTGCTCAAACCAGTAATCTTGGGGTTTCAAACGTGGGTCCTCTGCATCCCAGTCTGACGTTCTATCCACTGCACCACTGCCTGGTCAGGCTAACCTCATCTTTTGTTGAGAGGGCCTCTCTCCCACCATTCCTCTCTCTGACTTTCTAGGTGGGGATTCTGACCTCCACTGATTCCAAGAACCTTAGATCTCTGTGGCTCCAAAAGGAAGGGATTATATCATAGCTGGTCCTGATGTGACTTCAGTTTATAAGACCATGAATTAAAGGAAAGGACAATTAGGAAGAGAGGTACTATATCAAGTTAGAAGAAACGAACTGGGCAGAAAGGAGCAGGATTGACTGGACAGAAAGGAGAGATTAACCACAACAGGGAATGACTTTACTCTGGTAATCTAGGTGATGCTATTTTGCAACTTGATCTGACCTGGAAGGGAAGTCTGTGGTATCATGGAGTGCTCCTAGCTCATTAGGGAGCTTAGGAGAATAAGTGAGTCCTGAAGGATGCTTAGCTCTAAGAGCAGAGAGGCGTGAAGGGATAAGCTAGAGTCAGGACTGGTCAGAGGGTTTGAGGATGAAATGAGGGGTGCAAAGGTGCCTCTGGGCTGTTCTCACCAATTCAGTATTATGCCAGGGCAGATTCCACTTGACAGCAAACACTTCTGCCTGCCAAGCATTCCTGAGGAGAGAGTGTGAATGGAGAACATAGGGAAGGCTGTGTCTCTGAGTCTGGGGGGAAGAACAGCTAAGGCAAAGGTCTGGCCCAGGCTCTGGCCTCACTATCTCCAGACACCAAGCTCCTCAAAGTCACTTTGCTTGGCTATGTACACCACCTGTAAGCCACATGCTCTCTAAGAAGTCCATTATCTGCCCTCCACCCTCATGACCCTCTACAGATAGGAACCTGGGTCCTGGCAAGGGGCCTGATAGAACAAAACTGGGAGTCCCGCTCTTACTATGGGATCTCAGACCATTCACATAAACTATGAGCCTTAGCCCTTCTGTCTATAAAATGCAACTTGACTTCACCTTCCCAAAATGACATGGGAATAAAAGTTGTTTTTTTATATATTTTATTTATTCATTTTAGAGTAGAGAGGGAGTGAGAGAGAGAGAGAGAGAGAAAGGGGGGAGGAGCAGGAAGCATCAACTCCCATATGTGCCTTGACCAGACAAGTGCATGGTTTTGAACCGGCGACCTCAGCATTCCAGGTCGACGCTTTATCCACTGCGGCATCACAGGTCAGGCGGAATAAAAGTTTTGAGTTCTCGAAAGTAATATACAATTGATGAAAACATTATCATCCCAATGACTAAACAGCTACCTAGACAGCTCTTGGAACTAAAGAGTAATTGTCTTCACAGCCCATTTCAAACACTCTCAAAGATCCTGTATGCATAAATGATTTTTTTTTAATTTTTTTTTTTTTTAATTTTTATTTATTCATTTTTTAGAGAGGAGAGAGAGAGAGAGACAGGGGGGAGGAGCTGGAAGCATCAACTCCCATATGTGCCTTAACCAGGAAAGCCCAGGGTTTCGAACCGGCGACCTCAGCATTTCCAGGTTGACGCTTTATCCACTGCGCCACCACAGGTCAGGCTCATAAATGATTCTTCACTGCAAAGGGACATCTGGATTTATTTGTTTCTTTCTTTTTTAAATCTTTTTTTTTTTTTTTTAAAGTTTTTTTTTTTTTTTAAATTTTTTATTTATTTATTTATTCATTTTAGAGAGGAGAGAGAGAGGGAGAGAGAGAGACAGGGGGGAGGAGCTGGAAGCATCAACTCCCATATGTGCCTTGACCAGGCAAGCCCAGGGTTTTGAACCGGCGACCTCAGCATTTCCAGGTCGACGCTTTATCCACTGCGCCACCACAGATCAGTGTTTCTTTCTTTTTTATGTGCCTTGACCACGGGCCTTCAGCAGACCAAGTAAACCCTTGCTTGAGCCAGCGATGTTGGACTCAACTAGATGAGCCCTCGCTCAAGCTGGCGACCTCGGGGTCTTGAACCTGGGTCTTCCGCATCCCAGTCCGACGCTCTATTCACTGCGCCACCGCCTGGTCAGGCGGGACATCTGGATTTAAGTGGAAGACACAAATGGCCTCAGTTCAGGGAAGAACAAACTGGAGGGGGAGGGGACCTAGACCCCTCCCCCGAGGTCTCTTGAGAGTGAAGGGTCTGATATAGGCCTTGAAATCAGAGAGACCTGAATTTTGGTCCTATTGACCACTAATTAGCTAAGTAAACATAAATACATTACTTAATCTCTTTGAGCATCAGTTTTCTTATCTGTAAAATGAGGATAACACTATCTACTTCATATGGGTGATGTGAGAATGAAATGAGGTGATTTTCCAATGTCTGGCACAAAATGAACAAACAATAAATGGTTACTAACTTTATGATAAAAACTTTTTGGTGACAATGGGCATTTGGTAGTTCTGTTTATCCCTAGATAGCTTTTTTTTTTTTTTCTTTTTAAATTCAGAGAGAGGAGGGGAGGCAGGAACTGAGATCCACCCGGCAAATCCACTAGGCAGCAAAGCTCTGCCCTTCTGGGATGTTGCTTGGGGTTGCTCAGCAACTGAGTTCTTCTTAGCGCCTGAGGGGGAGCCCATGGAGCCATTCTCAGAGCCTGGGGCCAACTCATTCAAATTGAGCCATGGCTACAGGAGGGGAAGAGAGAGAGAGAGAGAAACAAGACTGGGAGGGGTGGAGAAGCAGATGGTTGCTTCTCCTGTGTGCACTATGAATTGAACCCAGGACCCACACATGCTGGGATGACGCTCTTCCACTGAGCCAACAGGCCAGGGCCTTCCTGGATAGTTTTAACTATAAGTCTGGAGCTAGGGCCTTATACATCTTCATTCAGGCTATGGCAGATTCTTGTGAGAAGAAAATCTAATTTCTTTATTAATATGAAAGTAGGCTTCCCATAATGACCCCACTGTCCTGAGTTAACTGGCAATGTATCAGTCAGAAGTCAGAGAATACCCAGTACTCACTGCCAACCTTGCCAATCTTGGTAGTGCAAAGGGATACAGGTCATACTTCAGAAAAACTGAGCAGAGGCACCCACACAGGCCACCCTTGTGTCATACAGGTTCTGAGGCTCCTGGCCACATCAGGATCACAAAGAAGAGAGATTCTAGTGCATAAATTAGTTCAAAATTGCTGGCGAGATTTCAAACACACACCCTCTCCCTAGCACACAAAATGGACACTTCCCACAGACTATTCAATAGCCTGTGCTCCATTTTTTAAACAGAGCCTTTGAAATGGGAAATAACTTCTCCCTTGAAGAAAGCAGCAAAGGAGAATGGACAAGCTGGAGAAGTTCCTGGCGATGGCTATTCAACCTTAATGTCAGAGGGCTATGACCTGTGCCCGAAAAATCGCTTAGTCACAAATCTCTGCTGGACTGAATTACCAGCAGAATGAGAATGAGGGGACAACTAAGTAAAAGGATGTGACCTGACAGCAAGCTTGTGCTCATTACCTTCTCAGTTTGAACACACTTCACAAGGGCACTTCAGAATGAATCAAATTTGATTTTTAAGAAATTAAAACCACAGATTGTGTTTTTGGGAGTAAAGTGACATTCTTTTCCATCCTTTCAACCTTCTTGTCATCTTTTCTGTAGGACTTATTTTCAGCATCAGGGGTGAGCCTGAACAGTCTACCCTGATGGAGCCTAGACTGTGGGTGACAGAGCTACAGACCCATCAGAGGTAACGGCCCTCCCTGCAGCTACTGTCTCATGGGCTCTGCTCACGGGTGGAGAATTCTGCCCTCAGAATTAGCTGACACAGTAATCTAAAGTGGAGAAGTGGTAGATAAAATAGAAGAGACCTTGGATTTTGTCATTTTCCCTGCCTTGAAAGGTGTAACACAATTTCTGCCTCGCTGCCCGTTCACTGGTTAGTTTTGTAGCTGACTCCAAACCACACTTAGTGCTACTGGCTCAACTTTCTTATGTGCTTACATCTGTGGGTATACCCTTCATGGTGGTTTATCTTGAGTCTCCATTTTGCTTGTTAGCTCCCTCTCTCTTCCCCACTCTCTCTCTAAAAAACCCCCACAACAATTGATTTTTTTAAAAAGAAAGAAACCTAGCGGATTGCTGGAATGGTGCTGGGTGTACTAACTCTAATCTTACTGTGTGACCTTGATGAGAGATTCCTTTCCTTTTTGGTTGGGCCTGAGTGTTACTAAATTAGTCCACAAGCACGTTGAATGTTTACTGTTTCTTAGGACTCTGTTAGGCCTTGTGGAAAATCTATAATGTAACACTGGGTCTCTTTCTTCTGAGTGCTAAGACTCACACTGTGACACAGTTTCCATGAGGAAATCAATAGTTTCTGCAGGAGACCGCCTGCCACTCTGCCTGTCTACACCTGCAAACTTATAAACCTGAAAGCGGTGTGTTCTCTCTGCCAGAGTAAACCCCTCATTGGTACGCCTGTAGAGGACAGATCTCTTCCAGAAAGGCAGGGAGGGGAGCATTTGCTCATTTATGGCAATTGGAATTTCAGGTCTTATAAAGCAGTTATTCATGGAGTCATATTAAAGCGAAAGAGATAATGATAACAGCTTAATGTTATTAGGCACTTTTTTTTTTTTTTACAGAGACAGAACGAGAGTCAGAGAGAGGGATAGATACGGACAGACAGACAGGAACGCAGAGAGATGAGAAGCATCAATCATCAGTTGAAATGCTCTGTAAATTTTGACAAGAGACTGAAGAGAAATCAGAGCTCTGATCTTTCATTTTCTCTGAAGGGACCTAACCTAGCCCCCCACCTTCCTCTGCTTGCCCCCCACCAGCCCTTCCCCAGAACTGGTTATGACTCTCCCAGTGAGGAACAGCCCTCTTTTCTCCCAGAAGTAGTAAGGGTCTGTCCCTACACTTGTAATCTCAGCAGTCTGGGGACATGCTGTCAATGGCATTCTCACAACTAAGTACAGAGGTGGCCAGGCATTGGACAATGTGGAATTCTGAGGACGGAGGAACAAAAAGCTAATTCTTCTTCCATAACCCATATTTATTTTTCCAAATTCAGGACTAGTTAAAGCTGAATAAGAAGCACTGCAAAGATGTCCTCCAAGTAAAGACCTTGGCGGATCTCTACTGGGTCTAGCTGTGCCTGGACCCTGAAGAGAGTTTCAACCAATAGCTAGTAATTTTCTTTTCTTTCTTTCTTTCTTTTTTAAAAAATGTTTATTTTTATTTATTTATTCATTTTAGAGATGAGAGAGAAAGAGAGAAGGGGGGTTGGAGCAGGAAGCATAAACTCCCATATGTGCCTTGACCAGGCAAGCCCAGGGTTTTGAACCAGCGACCTTAGCGTTCCAAGTCGATGCTTGATCCACTGCTTCACCAGTCAGGCCCTTTCTTTCTTTAATAAACAAAGACTTTATTCATTTTAGGGAGAGAAGAAAGAGAGAAGGGGAGGAGTAGGAAGCATCAACTCCCATATGTGCCTTGACCAGGCAAGTCCAGGGTTTTGGAACTGGCAACCTCCGGGTTCCAGATCACCGATTTATCTACTGTGCCACCACAGATCAGGCAATAATTTTCAAGGTAACATAGTTAAGGGTATGGCCCTAGAATCAGCCTGCTTGGACTTATATCCAGCTTCACTACTTACTAGCAGGGTGAAGCTGGGTGAGCCTCAGTTTACTCATCTCTAAAATGGAGATAATGATTTTTATCATATAGGGCCAGTAGTGAGAATTAAATAAGGTAATGTTTATAAAGTGCCAAGCATACAGCTTTAAACAATTTTTTAAAATTTACTGATTTAGAGAGAGGAAAGAAGAGAGATAGAAAGAGAGAGAGAAACATCGATGTATTGTTCCACTTATTTATGCATTTATTGGTTAGTTTTTATATGTACCCTGACCTGGGATCAAACCCACAACCTTGGCATATCGGGCGACACTCTCACCAACTGAGCTATCAAGCCAGGGCCCAAGCATACTACATGACAGACAGAAAGTGCCTAATAACTCCTGACCAGGTGGTGGCGCAGTGGATAGAGCGTCGGACTGGGATGCGGAGGACCCAGGTTCGAGACCCCGAGGTCGCCAGCTTGAGTGCTGGCTCATCTGGTTTAAGCAAAAAGCTCACCAGCTTGAGCCCAAGGTTGCTGGCTGGAGCAAGGGTTACTCGGTCTACTGAAGGCCCACGGTCAAGGCACATATGAGAAATCAATCAATGAACAACTAAGGAACCTCAATGAAGAATTGATGTTTCTCATCTCTCTCCCTTCCTGTCTGTCTGTCCCTATCTATCCCTCTCTCTGACTCTCTCTGTCTCTGACACACACACACACACACACACACACACACACACACACACACACACACAGGATATGACCTGACAGCAAGCTTGTGCTCATTACCTTCTCAGTTTGATATTACATCTACAGAATGACCTATTGAAGAAAGCCTAGAAGGCTGCCACCAGCCCACTCCCAGTCCAGGCAGCATGTATATAGCCTTCTCTGCCAGGCTACCAATAGAGAAATTTACTGAGACTTTTTTTTTTTTTAAACTTTTTTTTTTGTGTGTTTTTTTTTTAATTAATTTTTTTTAATTTATTTATTCATTTTTTAGAAAGGAGAGAGAGGCGGGGAGAGAAGAGAGAGAGAATGGGGGGGTGGAAGCAGGAAGCATCAGCTCCCATATGTGCCTTGACCAGGCAAGCCCAGGGTTTCGAACCGGCGACCTCAGCATTTCCAGGTCGACGCTTTATCCACTGTGCCACCATAGGTCAGGCTTACTGAGACTTCTTATAGAATAGCTAATAAACATGGAATATAAAAAGATTGCAATGGAATGTAATGGAAAGGAAGTTATGGAATTAGAAACCTGGGTTCAAACTTTGGCATCATCATTTACTAAATGATAGCATCTAGCAAATAGAAGGTGCCAAATGAATGAAGGCTATTGAGATAGAAACAAAGAAGAAAAACAGAAAGAGAAAGTATTTGATGTATTCAAGTAAGATGAAACAAGTGGTTAAATGATGACCAGGAGGGTATGGAGTTATTAATGATATTTGAGGACAGTGACATGGAAGTCAGTCATAGCTCTTTTTGGCAGAGTATTACCATAGGGATAAAACCATAGAAATATTAGTTCCGCAAGGAACCTTTGAAATTACCTACCTAACCCATGGTCCTCATTTCACATATAAAGAAACAGATGTCCAGAGAGACTGTAAACTACCCAAAGACACAAAGCCGGAATTAAGAAAGTTTTCTGCCTGGCTCGTGGTGGTGCGTTGACCTAGAACGCTGAGGTCTTCTGGGTTGAAACCCCAGGCCTGCCCAACTGAGGCACATATGAGAAGCAACTACTATAAGTTGATGCTTCGCGCTCCTACATATCCTCTCTAAAATGAATAAGTGAAATCTTTTTTTTTCTTTTAAATATGATTTTTTATTTTATTTTAGCTTTTTTTAAGTAGTTTGAGTTCTTTTTTTATATTTTATTTATTAATTTTTAGAGAGAGAGGAGAGAGAGAGAGAGAAGGGGAGGGAGGAGCAGGAAGCATCAACTCCCATATGTGCCTTGACCGGGCAAGCCCAAGGTTTCGAACCGGCAACCTCAGTGTTCCAGGTCAATGCTTTATCCCACGGCGCCACGACAGGTCAGGCTTCTTTTAAATTTATTTATTTATTTATTAATTTTTAGAGAGGAGAGAGAGAGAGAGAGAGAGAGAGAGAGAGGAGAGACAGAGAGAGGAGGGGGGGAGGAGCAGGAAGCATCAACTCCCATATGTGCCTTGACCAGGCAAGCCCAGGGTTTTGAACCGGCGACCTCAGCACTTCCAGGTCGACGGTTTATCCACTGCGCCACCACAGGTCAGGCGAATAAGTGAAATCTTTAAAAAATAAAGAAAAAAAACCAGTTTTCTTAGTCCGACGCTCTATCCACTGCACCACCGCCTGGTCAGGCCAGGTCACACCCTTTTATTATTTATTTATTTATTTTTTACAGGGACAGAGAGAGGGATAGACAGGGACAGACAGGAATGGAGAGAGATGAGAAGCATCAATCATCAGTTTTTTGTTGCGACACCTTAGTTGTTCATTGATTGCTTTCTTTTTTTAAAAAAATTTTTTTTTATTTATTCATTTTAGAGAGGAGAGGGAGAGACAGAGAGAGAGAAAGGAGAGACAGAGAGAGAGAAGGGGGAGGAGCTAGAAGCATCAACTCCCATATGTGCCTTAACCAGGCAAGCCCAGGGTTTTGAACCGGCGACCTCAGCATTTCCAGGTTGACGCTTTATCCACTGCGCCACCACAGGTCAGGCTGATTGCTTTCTCATATGTGCCTTGACCGTGGGCCTTCAGCAGAATGAACAACCCTTTGCTCGAGCCAGCGACCTTGGGTCCAAGCTGGTGAACTTTTTTTTTTTTTTTCTCAAGCCAGATGAGCCCATGCTCAAGCTGGTGACCTCGGGGTCTCGAACCTGGGTCCTCTGCATCCCAGTCTGACACTCTATCCACTGCGCCACCGCCTGGTCAGGCCAGGTCACATCCTTTTAATTAGTTGTCCCCTAATTCTCCTTCTGCTGGGAATTCAAATTAACAGAGATTTGAGACTAAACAATTTTTCAGGCACAGGTCAAAGCCTTCTGACATGTTCACTGATTGATTTCTTTTTTTTTTTCTTTTTTGTATTTTTCTGAAGCTGGAAACGGGGAGAGACAGTCAGACAGTCTCCCGCATGCGCCCGACCGGGATCCACCCGGTATGCCCACCAGGGGCGACGCTCTGCCCACCACGGGGCGATGCTCTGCCCCTCCGGGGCGTCACTCTGCAGCGACCAGAGCCACTCTAGCGCCTGGGGCAGAGGCCAAGGAGCCATCCCCAGCGCCCGGGCCATCTTTGCTCCAATGGAGCCTCGGCTGCGGGAGGGGAAGAGAGAGACAGAGAGGAAGGAGGGGGGGCGGGAGTGGAGAAGCAAATGGGCGCTTCTCCTATGTGCCCTGGCGGGGAATCGAACCCGGGTCCCCCGCACGCCAGGCCGACGCTCTACCGCTGAGCCAACCCGCCAGGGCGTGATTGATTTATCATATGTGCCTTGACCAGGGGGCTACAGCAGTGGTCTTGCTCAAGCAGTGACCCCTTGCTCAAGTCAGTGACCTTGGGCTCAAGCTGGTGAGCTTTGCTCAAACCCGATGAGCCTGTGCTCAAGCTGGTGACCTCGGGGTCTCGAACCTGGGTTGAATAGCCATTGCCAGAAACTTTTCCAAATTTAAAACCAAGGAAAATGCCTGGCCTGTGGTGGCGCAGTGGATAAAGTGACCTGGAACGCTGAGGGTGGCAGTTTGAAACCCTGGGCTTGCCTCGTCAAGGCACATATAACAAGCAATCAATGAACAAGTGAAGCAACTATGAGTTGATACTTCTTGCTCTACCCACTTCTCTTGCCTCTCTATAAAATCAATAAATACAATCTTTAAAAAAAAAAGGGAAAAAAGATAATTGACTCTTTAAAGCAAAAATTAATAACAATATACTATAAATTTTACAACAAACCTTGAAGAAAATTGTATGGCAGCACTAAGACGGAGCAAATGGACATAAAGTATTTCAAGATTATTACATGTGGCCCTGGCCGGTTGGCTCAGCGGTAGAGCGTCAGCCTAGCGTGCAGAGGACCTGGGTTTGATTCCCGGCCAGGGCACACAGGAGAAGCGCCCATTTGCTTCTCCACCCCTCCACCGCGCTTTCCTCTCTGTCTCTCTCTTCCCCTCCCGCAGCCAAGGCTCCATTGGAGCAAACATGGCCCGGGCGCTGGGGATGGCTCTGTGGCCTCTGCCCCAGGCGCTAGAGTGGCTCTGGTCGCAACATGGCGGCCCCCAGGATGGGCAGAGCATCGCCCCCTGGTGGGCAGAGCGTCGCCCCATGGTGGGCATGCCGGGTGGATCCCGGTTGGGCGCATGTGGGAGTCTGTCTGACTGTCTCTCCCTGTTTCCAGCTTCAGAAAAATGAAAAAAAAAAAAAAAAGATTATTACATGTTACATGAAGTCATATAGCATTTCCTTGAGGGTACACAGTGATAATTTTTTTCTTTTTTAAGATTTCTTCATTTATTGATATAGAGAGAGGAGAGAGAAAGAAGGGGGTTGGGGGGAGAAGTGAGAATATATGCTTTGACCAGGCAAGCCTGGGTTTTTTGTTTGTTTTTTTTTTCATTTTTCCGAAGCTGGAAACGGGGAGGCAGTCAGACAGACTCCCGCATGCGCCCGACCGGGATCCAGCCGGCATGCCCACCAGGGGGTGATGCCCTGCCCCTCTGGGGCGTCACTCTGTTGCATCCAGAGTCATTCTAGCGCCTGAGGCAGAGGCCACAGAGCCATCCTCAGCGCCCGGGCAATCTTTGCTCCAATGGAGCCTTGGCTGCGGGAGGGGAAGAGAGAGAGACAGAGAGGAAGGAGAGGGGGAGGGGTGGAGAAGCAGATGGGCGCTTCTCCTGTGTGCCCTGGCCGGGAATCGAACCCGGGACTCCTGCACGCCAGGCCGATGCTCTACCGCTGAGCCAACCGGCCAGGGCAAGCCTGGGGTTTTGAACCAGAGACCTTATTCCTTGTCAATACTTTTTGTTTTTTCTCTGAAGTTGGAAACGGGTCCCGCATGCACCCAACCGGGATCCACACAGCATGCCCACCAGGGGGCGACGCTCCCCCCATCTGGGGCGTCGCTCTGTTGCAACCAGGGCCATTCTAGCCTCTGAGGCAGAGGCCATGGAGCCGTCCTCAGCGCGAAGGGAAGAGAGAGACAGAGAGGAAGGAGAGAGGGAGGGGTGGAGAAGCAGATGGGTGCTTCACCTGTGTGCCCTGGCTGGGAATTGAACCCGGGACTCCTGCATGCCAGGCCAATGCTCTACCACTGAACCAACCAGCCAGGGCCTCCTTGTCAATACTTTATCTACTGTGCTAGCACAGGTCAGGCCTGTGGTAAGTTTAAAGATGCATATTGTAAGCCCTAGCGCTAAAAGAATAAAATGAAGAGGTAGAGTAAAATGTCAATTACGGACATAAAATGAAGTACTAAAAAATAGTTAACCCAAAAGAAGGCAGTTAAATAACAGATAGGAGAAATTAAAAAAAAAAAAAAGGGCAGATTTTCTCATAGGTGTTTTGACCAGGTGAGCCCAGGGGTTCGAACTGGCAACCTCAGCATTCTAGATCAACACTACATCCATTGTGCCACCATAGGTCAGGTAAGAGGGCAGATTTTAACTCAGCTGTATTTGTTAATTAAATGTAATGCTCTGATGAAGAGGTAGAGATTGTTAAACTGGTTGTAAAATCACAGGTCAACTATGTACTGTCTAAAAGAAATCCACATAAAAGCATATATATATTGAAAATAAAAAGAGATAAAAGATCATTATATAAACACTAATTAAAAGAAAGTGGATTTGCTATATTAATATCTGACAGAAGAGACTTGAAAACAAGGAATATTATCAGAATAAAGAATGGAATTTCACAATGATAAAGAGATCAGTTCATTAAAAAGGCAACTCTATATGCATGTACACCTAACAGCACAGCTTCAAAGTTCTGAATGAATGAAAAGTGACAGACTTGAAAGAAGAAATAGAAGTCTATTATAGATATAGGTTTCAATACGTTTCTTTTCTTTTTTTTTTACAGAGACAGAGAGAGAGTCAGAGAGAGGGATACATAGGGACAGACAGACAGCAATGTAGAGATATGAGAAGCATCAATCATCAGTTTTTCGTTGTGACACCTTTGTTCATTGATTGCTTTCTCATATGTGCCTTGACTGCGAGCCTTCAGCAGACCGAGTGACCCCTTGCTTGAGCCAGCGACCTTGGGTCCAAGCTGGTGAGCTTTGCTCAAACCAGACAAGCCCGCGCTCAAGCTGGCAACCTTGGGGTCTCGAACCTGGGTCCTCCGCATCCCAGTCTGACGCTCTATCCACTGCGCCACCTCCTGGTCAGGCAATACTTTTCTTGGTAACTGAGAAGATTTCTTTTTTCTTTTCTTTTTTTTTTTAGCAAGAGAGAGATAGACAGGAACGGAGAGAGATAAGAAGCATCAACTAGTTGTTGCAGCACTTTAGTTCACTGATTGCACATTTTCTTCTCACATGTGCCTTGACTGGGGGCTCCAGCTGAGCCAGTAACCCCTTGCTCAAGCTGGCGACCCTAGGGTTCCGAACCCGGGACCTCAGTGTCTCAGGTCAATGCTCTATCCACTGCACCACCACCAGTCGGGTTCGCTGCAGTATTTCATATTTACAATAGCCAAGATATGGAAGCAACCTAGCAAGTGTTCATCAATAGATGAGTAGATAAAAAAGTTGTGGAACACCTGACTGTGGTGGCACAGTGGCTAGAGTGCTGACCTGGAACACTGAGGTCAGTGGTTGCAAACCCTGGGCTTGCCTGGTCAAGGCACATATAAGAAGCAATCAATGGACAACTAGAGTGAAGCAACTAGTTCTCGTCCATCCCACCCCTCTGTAAAATCAATAAATAAAATCTTCAAAAAAAAAGTTGTGGTATATATATACAATGGGATATTACTTGGACATAAAAAAATGAAATCTTGCCTAGCCTGTGGTGGCACAGTGGATAGAGAATTAACCTGGGACAATGAGGTAGCTAGTTTGAAAACCTAGGCTTGCACAGTCAAGGTACATATGACAAAAAAAGCAATGAATAACTAAAGTAAAACAACTGAGTTGATACTTCTCACTCCCTACAACCTGCCTCTATAAAATTAAGATATAAAATCTTAAAAAAAAAAGAAATCTTACCATTTGTGACAGCATGGATGGACCTAGAGGGTATTATGCTCAGTGAAATAAGTCAGTCAGGGAAAGATAAATACCATATGAGTTCACTTATATGTGGAATCCAAAGAACAATAAACAAACAAAATTGAAATAGACCCTAAGTACAGAGAATGGACTGATGGTTGCCAGAGGGGAGGGGAGTTGGGGAAGTGGGTGAAAAAGGTAAAGGATTGAGCCCTGGCTGGTTGGCTCAGTGGTAGAGCGTCGGCCTGGCATGCAGGAGTCCTGGGTGCGATTCCCGGCCAGGGCACACAGGAGAAGCACCCATCTGCTTCTCCACCACCCCCCTCCTTCCTTTCTGTCTCTCTCTTCCCCTCCCGCAGCCAAGGCTCCATTGGAGCAGTTTGCCCGGGTGCTGAGGATGGCTCTGTGGCCTCTGCCTCAGGCGCTAGAATGGCTCTGGTTGCAGCACAGCAACGCCCCAGATGGGCAGAGCATCGCCCCCTGGTGGGCATGCCGGGTGGGTCCCGGTCGGGCGCATGTGGGAGTCTGTCTGACTGCCTCCCCGTTTCCAACTTCAGAAAAAAAAAAGAGGGGAAAGGGATTGAGAAGTACAGACTGGTAGTTACAAAACAGTCATAGGAATGTAAAGTACAGCATAGGAAATATAGTCAATAATGTAATAATTATGTACGGTGCCAGGTGGGTACTAGAAATACTGGGGTGGGGGACTTTTTGTAAATTATGTAATTGTCTAACCATTATACTGTACACCTGAAACTAATATAAAATAACACTGACTGCAAACTGTAACTAAATAAAATTTAAAAAATAAAATGACTATTGCCTGACCAGGTGGTGGCACAGTAGATAGAGCATTGGACTGGGACACGGAAGACCCAGGTTTAAAGTCCCAACGTAGCCAGCTTGAGCGCGGGGTCGCTGGCTTGAGTGTGGAATCATAGACATGACCCCATGGTCGTGGCTTGAGCTCAAAGGTCGCTGGCTTGAAGTCCAAGGTTGCTGGCTTGAGCAAGGGCTCACTCACTCTGCTGTAGCCCCCTGGTCAAGGCACATATGAGAAAGCAATCAATGAACAACTAAGGTGCCACAACAAAGAACTGATGCTTCTCATCTCTCTCCCTTCCTGTCTGTCTGTCCCTATCTGTCCCTCTCTCTGTCTTTGTCACAAAAAAAGGACTATTGGTTTTAAAAGAAGTAGAAAACCTATCATTAAATCTATTGATGAAATTAAATAATTAAAATACTTTTTACGAAAGTATATTGATATATGCAATTTATTGTGAAATGGATAAAAAATAACATGGATAATTGAGATCCATCTTATGGATCAGATATATGATAAAGTATTGTAAAATCTAGGTGATAGTTATATTGGTATTCACTGCATAATTTTTTCAACTTTATGTTTGAAATTTTTCATAGTAAAATGCTGGGTAAAAAATTCTCACAAAGAGGCCTGACCTGTGGTGGCACAGTGGATCAAGTGTCGACCTGGAACACTGATGTTGTTGGTTCGAAACCCTGCACTTGTCTGGTCAAGTCACATATGGAAGTTGATGCTTCCTGCTCCTCCCCCCTTTCTCTCTCTCTCTCTCATTCTCTCTCCTCTCTAAAATCAATCAATAAATAAAAATTAAAAAAAAAAAAATCTCACAAAGAGCCTGACCAGGCAGTGGCACAGAGGCTAGAGCGTAGGCCAGGGATGCTGAGGACCCAGATTGAAAACCCCGAGGTTGCCAGCTCGAGCGTGGCCTCATCCAGCTTGAATGCGGGATCACTGGTTTGAGCGTGGGGTCATAGACATGACCCCATGGTCACTAGCTTGGCTTGAGCCCCCTGGTCAAGGCACATATGAGAAAACAATCAATGAACAACTAAGGTGCCGCAATGAAGAACTGATGTTTCTCATCTCTCTCTCCCTTCCTGGCTGTTTCTCTCTTTCACTCTAAAAAGAAAAAAAAAGGGTTGCCATGACATTAACCCTTTGAGTGGTGAGTTTTTTTCATGCTCGCTGACCCCTGGGAGTGAGTTTTTTTTTCTCCAAAAAGTGAAATTAGTTCCAGTTCCAGTTTTATTAACTTAAAATCATGTTTGTTTGATAACCAATTTACGGAAACAAGAAAAACATACATTTGCCTTTTTATAATGTTGCCTTACACATTTTTAAAATAAATCGATTGTACTCTGGATGGTCAGGAGGCATGAGCACATACATGAACGTTTGTATTACTCAAAGGGTTAAGTTATGTCTGTTTTTGGGTTTTACTATTCCATTTTTGATTGAGGCAATAATAATGCAGACTGATATATCACTCATTCTAAGCTAGGAGTTCTTAACATTTCAACAATGCCAAGGATTCCCTTCATTGTACTCCTCCCCTCCACTCCTCTACACTGGCATTCTTCCCTGACAAATTAAATGGAGTCTGGGTAGCAATCAACAGTGTTTGGAATACTTTTCATCTAGGCATTAGCCACATGAATTTTTTTTAAGTGGGAGCACTTACCTGGGCTTTCGGACAAACTCAATCATTTGCCAAGCTTAGAGTCTTATATCATAAACATCTAATAAAGATTCTGTTCTTGACTTTTTTATGAAACTGAGGCAGGGATGAAGATATGAGATGAGCATGGCTTTTCATATGAAAACCCACTCCAAATAAGGGTCATTAGCTAATCTTTTATGGATTTATAATGAGGCAGTATTCCACCAGGGTACAAGGAGAAGAGGGAGGTTTATTTGTCCTTAGACCTGTAAAGGTCAGGTGGAGCTACTGTAAGCATGCCAAATACGTCGCTGAGTGAGGTCTACAGGAGAGCACACCAGCAAAGGTCTAAGCAAGCAAGTAGTGATCCTGATTCTTATACTCTGAAGTCCTCAAGGATGGGCAGGTGTGATTTTTGTATTTTTGTAGTCCCTGGCTTGGCACATAGCAGATACTTCTGTACTTTTGCACAGAAAAGAAATAATAAATCCTGGGGAACTTGAACTTAGGGCACCCATTATTCCTTATCTTTTTTATTTATTTTAAAGATTTTATTTATCGATCTTAGAGAAAGAAAGAGAGACAGAGAAGGGCAGGGAGTGGTGGAGAATGGAAAGCATCAACTTGTAGTTGCTTGATTTTTTTTGTTTTTTGAAATTATTCATTTTTAGAGAGAAAGAGTGAAAGGAGGGAGTAGCAGGAAGCATTAACTCCCATATGTACCTTGACTGGGCAAGCCCAGGGTTTCGAACCCGTGACCTCAGCATTCCAGGTCAATGCTTTATCCACTGCACCACCATAGATCAGGCCTTATAGTTGCTTCTTATATGTGCTTTTACCAGGCAAGCCTGGAATTTTGAACCAGTGACCTCAGCAATTCCAGGGATGCTTTATTCACTGTGCCATCACAGGCCAGACCCATTATTCCTTGTCTTATTGCACTAACCAAGGACACTCAGAAGCAGAGAATTCTTAGATCAAAGCAGGTTCTGAGACATAGCTTGGGAGGCAAGAATTGCCCCCTCTCCAGAACACTTTAGCTCAAAGTGTCCAAAAAACAGAAAACAAGCCAGTAGTACAGGGCTTATTCATTTTAGAGGAGAGAGAGAGAGAGAGAGAGAGAGAGAAAGGGGGGAGGAGCAGGAACCATTAACTCCCATATGTGCCTTGACTGGGCAAGCCCAGGGTTTTGAACCGGCGACCTCAGCGTTCCGGTCGACACTTGATCCACTGCGCCACCACAGGTCAGGCCGGGGGCTTAGAACAAATAGGAATCTGGTAGCAAACCATAGACCTCACTGAGTGAGCATCCCTCCCTTCACTGGGTGCTTACAGTGACTTTCTGTCCAAGATAACCTGAAAATCTCTCTAGGGCACAATTATCCAATGTAATTGTTTGGAAACAAGGATCTAAAAGATGGACACAAATCTCTTAGGCTAAAAAAGATAATACCTTTTAAAAGGTAACTGTTTCCTCTATACAGGCATTTCCCTTTCTATTTTCATCTCATATACTTCAGGACCAAGCAGTTTCAGAACCAATTTAAATTGGCCAGTTCTCCCAGTCCATCCATGTCTCTCAAGTATGCTACTAAAGAGTTCTCCACTGCCCTGAGATTTATTGATCTATAGACTGGCTCTGCCCTTCAGCAGGGTGGATTAGATAATGAACCTCACAGTGGGTGATTACTGAGAGGCCATCAGTTGGTTAAAGGAGTGATGACAGTGACTTTCTTTAATTTCCCTGGGCAGTTGCCCCACCTCTCTGACTTTATTTGATTGAAGCCCTAGACACTGCTCGTGAAGCTTTTTTCTTGCACTAATTACAGATCCAACATGCGCAGATCCTTCCTTACCCTGCACAAGCAAGGCATGCAATCACACTAAGAGGCAGCCAAGGTAATGGGGGTGAAGGAACATGACACAATAATACTATGAGTTGATACTTCTTGCTCCCCCATCCTGTGTCTGTAAATTTAATAAATAAAATCTTTAAAAAAAAAGAGAGAGAGTTTCCTCACTTATGAAGTTATCATACGGTGCCAGGAGTCTCTACTCAGGCATCTCGGTCTAGCTGACAGGCAAACTCTCCAGGCCGCTCCCTGCTCAGTATTTTCTTTAATTAACTAAATGGGCCCTTCCAACCCAGCACCTTCTCTCACCCCCCATGAATGAGCCCTTCTTCTTCACCCACCTTCTCACCCCTGGACAGCCTCTTTCTCCAGGATAACTGATACCTGATCAGCACAGGCTGTCTGTCAAACATGTCTCAGCCTGATGAAATGGGAAAAGCTTGGACTTCAGTTTCAGACAAACCCAGGTTCACATTATGGTTTTACCACTAATAGCTGTGTGACCCTCAACGAATTCTTAGTCTCTTTAGTACCCTTATCTGTAAAATTAAGATAACTGCACTTACTTCAAAGAGTTGATAGAAGAATCAAGTCAATAAGCTATGTAAAAGTACCTAGCTGGATAACTACCAGTTGTTCCTTTCCTTCTATCTATTTGTGTCCTTTTAAAATCCAAGATACTTCTCCCCTATTTCTGGTAGTGCAGCTTATGTCCTGGTCCAAGAGCGGCCATCCTAAGCAGCACAAAATCAGTTCTTATGCATACCTTCTCAAGGTGCCCTATATAACATAAAGTTGATTTCTGAGGTTAAGTGGTTTGTAGGAAATTGAAAATCCTGTGTCTTTCCTGCTTTAGTGAATCCAGTGAACAAACAACTCACATCAAACTTTTTTTCTGCCAAACAGGTCAACTGAAATGCCAGAATCTAAACAAGTCAGTAAGAAAGGCAGGGTCAGACAGCCAACGCTGTGTCACATGCTCACTTTCAGTAAGAGTTCCCACAGCAACCATCACTCAAGGTTACAGAGAGGCAGTGCAAAACTATAGGCTCTTGTACAAAAACATTGCCAAGTACAGAAAACGGAGTTACGGCTGCTGTGGGAGTCTGAAACCTCAGCTCTCTGGCACATGTTTCTGCCAAGGTCGTCTTGCATGGTAGTGATGGCCCTGTTCTGGGGTGAGAAATATCACAGAGGCTTTCTGAGTGGGCAGCTCAGAGGCCCCAACTGCCTGGGGGAGAACTTTACATAGGTGGCTCCCGCGAGGAGAGCGAACTGACTCAGAAGGTCCTAACTCACAGCTTTACAGCCCCTTCTCTCAGTCTTCCTCAACCACCAGCAGTGCTGGAGCTGGCTCACGCACGCCTGGCCTGTGAGAGCTAAGTATTTAATCTTCAATCATTGTGAGGGCCGCTTGGCTTCCTATTGGTAGTCATGGTGGAAGCATTCACACACAGCACTACAAACCAGCTCCCTTCCCAACACTCACCTTCTCTACCAGTTGCTAAACATTTACTAGCACACCAAGGGCCAACAACTCCCAGATGTTCCCAAGTAATGGGTGCCACCCAGGGGCCCTAACAATGTTTGCTCCACAAACTAGGGCTCTCCTCTCGTTCTTATCTCACTCCCTCCGGGAAGATAAAGCTAGGTTTCATTAGGATTTGTGAACACAGCAGTTATTTGTAGTGGCTCTTATCTTAGGATCAGGAGAAAATCAAAGCAGTTTAAAAAGACCACTAAGAGATGGAAATAAATACTGTTTCCAATGCAACCTTCACGCATTCATATGTGAAGCATTGTTGTTCGTTTCTCTAATTTACTTGAACCTATCTCCCAAAATGAATGATATTCTGCTTTGTCATAATACTTTTGAAGATACCTCTTGTAATATACAACATTATACAGGCCTCCTCTGCATCCAAAATTCAAAGCTCTAGTGAGAGTTGAGACTTAAAAAATGGGAGGTGAAACTCCACAAAAGTCCTAATATAGAAAACTTAGGAATCTGGGTACAGTGCCCTATGGTCCTTGACATGTGAGGGTGCCAGCAGACCACCTTCTGATCATCCCAGAAAATTCCTTAGTGTGTTTGTAGAGAAATTTTTAGCAGGTTACTTGGTTGAAAGAAACTCCAGCTTCAAGACAGATATGCCCAGGGCCCAGGCTGTGTAGCTCAGTTGGCTGGAATGTTGTTTTGATACATCAAGGTTGTGGGTTTGATCCCTGGTCAGGATACATACAAGAATCAACCAATAAATGCATAAATAAGTGGAACAACAAACTGATGTCTCTCTCTCTCTTGTTCCCTTTCTCCATATATATATGGTCTACCGGAAAGTTCTGTCCGTTTTTGGAATAAAACAAAATACAAATTTTTCTTACCGTCAATAAACTTTATTAAATAATATAATTGCCATTATTATTAATGATTTCTTGCCAGCGTGAGGGCAATTTGAATATCCCATTTTTGAAAAATGTTTTACCTTTTGATGCGAAAAATTGAACCAGAGCTTGTTTGATATCTTCTTCATTTTTGAATTTTTTGCCCTTCAAAACATTTTGTAAGGACAAAAACAAGTGCTAGTCAGAGGGTGCTAAGTCCGAGGAATATGGTGGATGCGACAGACATGCTTCTGTAGCATTTCTTCCTTGTTGAAATTCGTAAAAATTACAGTGGCGTAAATGAACTTTATCAGTAGCCATGGGCACACTATCGCTTCACACATAAGATTAATGTGAATCAACTTTGTTTTAGTTAATTTGCTACGTCAGTATGTATACATTAAGTGATAAAAATAGAGAGGCACACATGCGCCAAATAAACATGTGCTTACGTGTCGAAACTTGTGATAAAAACAGACAGAACTTTCCGGCTGACCATATATATATATATATATATATATATATATATATATCTCCTTAAAAAAAAATTTGCCCACTCTTAGAAACAGAAAGTAGAACAGTGGCTGCCAAAGGCAAAAGGGAAGGGGGGTTATTTAATAAATAGTTTCAGTATTGTGAGATAAAAAGTTCTAGACATAAACTACACAACAATGTGCATATATTAACACTACTATACTGTATACACTTAAAATGATTAAGATGGTAAATCTTATGTTTTTACAAAAATTAAAAGGAAAAAAAATGATGAGTTTGCCCATTGGGTCTTAATATGCTTAGCATTGAGGCTGGCTCATACCAGGGCCTTGATGAACACTTGTGTATTGAATCAAAGGCAGTGCAATTAGGACAGGGATGAGAGTCAGTTCATTAGGGATTATGGAAGCTGTGATAATTTAAATGACTGAATTGTATTTCTAAATCATCTAGCCTCAGGGTTCCCTGTGGCCCAAGGACAAGACTTACAGATACTCTGAGACTCCTCTCCACTCTTTCTGTCCTTTTCAGGTCCTGACTTTGAGTCCATTTTGTAATCTATGCCTCTCCATTTATCTAATACCTATCTCTCCTCTTTCAACTCCTAACTCAAGTCTTCTCTCCTCTCTATGGCCTTTCTTGACCACCAACCTGCAGAGATCTTTCTCTAACAGAACCTCACAGATCCCATTGCTAGTAGTCCTCGGCTACTGGTAATAAGTTGCACTTACTCCATCCATCCTTTGAGAACAAAGACCTTTTCTTATACTTCTGCATCTCTCAAATGCCTAGCACAATCTGAAGCACATAATAGGCAGTAAAAGCTAAAATACTGATCCCAAATGAAAGCTGAAGAGAGCAAGAGTAGACCATTTAGTTGCTTTCCAATGGGATATTCCTAAGGAACAAAATTGGTCATGAAAGTGACTGAAAGCTTAAGGAATCAGGTACTCACAGAAGGTTTTGACTCAAATCCTAAATTGCCACTATGTACTCTAGATATTCAGGGCTCTAGAGAATCTTCTGTAAAGTTCTGCTCTGAAGCCATTTCTTGCCTATAAGGAAATCAGAGCTGACATAAATCAATGTGATAGCATTTGTAAACCAAAACAAACAGTGAATAGCCTAAAAGCAGCTCAAGGTCCTCAATGAGCATTTTCAAAGGTATAAGGGCTCTGGGGGCAAGGAAAGTGTGAGAAATTATACAAGGCAGCTTGAAGTGCCAAAGACTGGTTGAAAATGTTAAAAAAGATGGACTCTCAAGATAAAAAATGACATATACATAATTTTATACAAAATTTCAGAGTGTACAGTAAGTCTCTAAAGCCTAGTCTTGGACCTTAGGCTAAGAACCTGTGAGCTAGTATTATTCCACAGGATTTCATGATGGTCCTCTTGAGTGTGGCCCCACTTCTACTATGATCTAGCCAATAATAATAAAGTATTTTTCCTAATTTGGAAAGCAAAGATAAAGGAGGAGAATATAAGAGTTTAGGGAAGGCCAGGATAGAGAGGAGAAGCCCTTGAAGAGCTCTTTTATTTCCACCTAGTTCTATGAAGGGAGCACTGCATCATCAAGACAAGATGTCCTCAAAACATCCAAACCCAACACTTAACCTGGGATCAAGAGTTTCTCTTAAATATTTTCCATCTACTTACTAATTAGTACAGATAAAAGGGTCACTGGGATTTATTTTTGGTTTTTTTGTTTGTTTTTTTTGTATTTTTCTGAAGCTGGAAACGGGGAGAGACAGACAGACTCCCACATGCGCCCGACCGGGATCCACCCGGCACGCCCACCAGGGGCGACGCTCTGCCCACCAGGGGGCGATGCTCTGCCCCTCTGGGGCATCGCTCTGCCGCGACCAGAGCCACTCTAGTGCCTAGGGCAGAGGCCAAGGAGCCATCCCCAGCGCCCAGGCCATCTTTGCTCCAATGGAGCCTTGGCTGCGGGAGGGGAAGAGAGAGATAGAGAGGAAGGAGGGGGGGGTGGAGAAGCAAATGGGCACTTCTCCTGTGTGCCCTGGCCGGGAATTGAACCCGGGTCCCCCGCACGCCAGGCCGACGCTCTACCCCTGAGCCAACCAGCCAGGGCCTGGGATTTATTTTTGAAACACAGGTTGTATGACTCAGTTATTCTCCTAGTAGAATAAAAATCAAGGTACAGGCCCCTGGTGGGGAGGAGCACATACAAATGATTCCCCAGCTAGAGACAGGCTTACCAACCAGCCATACTGGAGTAAGAAAAAAAGATAATCACAGCTGAGGGTGGGCAAGAGGCCCGAAGGGCAATTTTTACAAGATGCACTAGAGATAAACAAACCCTATAGGGACTAAACAGGGAGCAATTTCATTGTTCTTGGAAAACAAGCTGTCTCTTTCCCATAATCTTTATTCATAAAGATATGAGAAGCACAGCCTGACTGTGGTGGCGCAGTGGATAAAGCATTGATCTGGAAACACTGGGGTTGCTGGTTCGAAGTCCCAAAGTCACTGGCTCTGAGCTCAGACTATCAGTGTGGGTCACTGGCTTGAGCAGGGGGATCGTCCCCAAAATCCCAAAGCTCACCAGTTTGCACCCAAAGACTGCTGGCGTGAAAAGCCCAAGGCTGCTGGCTTGAACAAGGGGATACTGGTTTGGGCCTGCTCAAAGCACATATGAGAAGAAATCAATGCATATATAACTAAAGTGAAAGCAAGTACAAGTTGATGCTTCTCACTCTCTCCTCCCTCTCTCAGAAGCAATTAATGCACAACTAAAGTGAAAGGAACTATGAGTTGATGCTTCTTACCCTTTCTTTCCCATTCTTTCTCTCTCTCTTAAAAAAAATGTGAAATACAACCCTGGCCGGTTGGCTCAGCGGTAGAGCGTCGGCCTGGCGTGCAGGAGTCCCGGGTTTGATTCCCGGCCAGGGCACACAGGAGAAGCGCCCATCTGCTTCTCCACTCCTCCCTCTCTCCTTCCTCTCTCTCTCTCTTCCCCTCCCGCAGCCGAGGCTCCATTGGAGCAAAGATAGCCCAGGCGCTGGGGATGGCTCTGTGGCCTCTGCCTCAGGCGCTAGAATGGCTCTGGATGCAACAGAGTGACGCCCCAGAGGGGCAGAACATCGCCCCCTGGTGGGCATGCCGGGTGGATCCCGGTCAGGCGCATGCGGGAGTCTGTCTGACTGCCTCCCCGTTTCCAGCTTCGGAAAAATGAAAAAAAAAAAGCGAAATACAAAAAGAGGTTAAATATCCTTACCAACACCATATACAAAGTATTAACTCAAAATAGATGAAAGACCTAAATGTAAGAGCTAAAACTATAAAACTTTTAGATGAAAACATAGGAAAAAAGCTTTCCTGACAGTGCATTTGGCAATGATTTCTTAGATATGACACCAAAAACCAGGCAACAAAATAAATAGAGCCTGACCAGGCATTGGAGCAGTGGATAGAAATTGATCTGTGTCCTGGGACACTGAGGACCCAGATTTGAAACCCCTAGGTTGCTGGCTTGAGTGCAGGCTCACCAGCTTGAGAGTGGGATCATAAACATGATCCCATGGTGGCCGGCTTGAACCCACAGGTCACTGGCATGAAGCCCAAGGTTGCTTATGTAAGGGGTCACTGGCTTGGCTGGAGCACCTCACATCCCCATCAAGGCAAGTATGAGAAGCAATCAATGAATAACGTGACGTAACTCCAAATTGATGCTCCTCATTTCTCTCCCTTCCTGTCTGTCTCTCCCTCACTATAAAAAGAAGAATAAATAGACAATAGAATAAATAGACTTCATAAAAATTAAAAAGTTTTGTGTATCAAGGGACATTGCCAACATATTAAAAAGACAACCCACAGGCCTGACCTGTGGTGGTGCAGTGGATAAAGTGTCGACCTGGAAATGCTGAGGTCGCCGGTTAGAAACTCTGGGCTTGCCTGGTCAAGGCACATATGGGAGTTGATGCTTCCAGCTCCTCTCCCTTCTCTCTTTCTGTCTCTCTCTCCTCTCTCTCCCTCTCTGTCTCTCTCTCCTCTCTAAAAATGAATAAATTAAAAAAAAAAAAAAACAACCCACAAAACAGGAGAAAATATTTGCAAAGCACATATCAGAAGAGGAATTAATATCTAGAATATATAAAGGATTCCTGGCAACTTCCCTGGCTTCCATCTTACCTTGGGGCCAGGGAACCTTGCCGGGCGGGATGCGCGCTCTGTACTGAATAAAGCCTTTTTGTTATTCCACACTTGGTGGCTCCGAGCCCTCTTCCTTCCTTCTTGGCGGGGAAAAATACCTTACATTTTGGTGCCGAAAACCTGGGAGGAGTAGAAGTCCACAAGGACTGCTCCTCTTCCTCATCCCCTCCGAGAAAGAACCAGGAGAAAGAACCAGGATCTCTGACCTTCCACCCACTTTGGCGCGCAGTGCGGTAAGTCCCCTGCCTCCAGCCTTCCTCTCAGTTCTTTCCTCCAAGACTCCCTGTACGAAACCATAGCTACGTCAGGGAAGTCTTTTCCGTCCATCGAGTGTGTGTGCTGTGGAGACCTCCCCAAGCACATCCACTTTACCTTTTCCATCCGTGGCCAGACCTTGAGTTTTTAGGATGCTAATACTCAAATCTGACCACTCCGAGGACTGAGGGCAGCTGTGGGGGCACAGGAATCTCCCTCCTTAAAGAAGAAGAAACTGTTCTTCTCCACTGTGGCCAGGCCACAGAACCCACTCAATTAGCCTCCTGAAGGGACTTGTGGTGTTAACACCCTCACCAATTTAACTATCGCCAAAAAAGCTGGGAACTGATTGGAGATCTCTTACATACACGGCTTCTAGTTATTCGCACACCCATCCTTAATCTCTGTGCTGCCTGTTCCACCGCGCAGGTCTTTTTCTGGCCAGAGAAACCTCACCTAAAACCTCCACTGCTAATCTTTCCTTCTCCGCGGACTCCCAACCCTCTCTCCCTCCTGTCTGACCCCCAGGGGCGCCCCTCTCTCAGGACTTTTCTCTGGTCCCTCTGCAGACCTCTTTTGTGCTCGAGTCTCTTCCCTCTGAGAGCCCCCTCCCCTCCCTTCTCAAAAACCTGTTTCTTATTCACCACTACCATCTCTTTCTCCTCCCCTGCTGGTCAGGGGCCATGAATAAGAAAAAAAAAGAAAAAAAGAAAAAAACGAATTCCTAAAACTCAGTAACAAAATAACCCCAACAACCCAATTAGAAAAAAAACAGACAAAAGGCTTAAATAGACATTTCTCCAAAGATAGACAAATGGCCAGTAAGCCCATGAAAAGATGCTCAACTTCAATAATGATTAGGGAAATGCAAATCAAAACCACAATGAGATATCACCTCACATCCAGTAAGATGGCTATGTTGAAAAACAAAACAGCCTGTTCAGGCAGTGGCACAGTGGATAGTGTCGACCTGGGACCCTGAGGATCCAGATTTGAAACCCCAAGGTTGCTGGCTTGTGCATGGGCTCATCAGGCTTGAGCGCGGGGTCACTGGCTTGAGTGTGGGATCATAGACATGACCCCCATGGTCCCTTGCTTGAGCCCAAGGTCGCTGGCTTGAGCTGAAGGTCACTGGCTTGGGCAAGGGGTCACTTGCTCTGCTGTAGCCCCCCAGTCAAGGCACAAATGAGAAAGCAGTCAATGAACTAAGGTGCCGCAATGAAGAAATGATGCCTCTCATCTCTCTCCCTTCCTGTCTGTCTATCCCTCTCTCCCTCTCTCTCTCTCTTCCTGTCTGTCTGTCTGTCTCTCTCTCACACAGACACATACACACACACACCTAGAAAACAAGTATTAGCAAGAATGCAGAGATGTAAACTGGTACAATCACTCTGAAAAACAGTATGGTAGTTCTCAAAAACAAACACAGAATTACCATTTGATTCAGCAATTTACTTCTAGATATATATATATACACAAAAGAACTGAAAGCAGGGACTGAAACAACTATTTGTACATTGATGTTCACAGCAACATTCTACACAATAGCCAAAACGTGGAAGCAACCTAAATGTCCACTGATGGATGAATGAATTAACAGAAAGTGCTATACACACACACACAATGCAATATTACTCAGTATTGAAGAGGAATGACAATCTGGTACATGCTTCAACATGGTTAACCTTAAAGACATGCCAAGTGAAATAAATCAGACACAAAAGGACAAATATTGCATGATTTCACTTATGTGAGCCACCTAGAATAGTCAAATATGGAGACAGAAAGTAGAACAGTGGTTATCAGGGATTGGGGGGAGGATAAACAGAAAATTACTGTTTTATAGATACAGGATTTTAGTTTGGGAAGATGAAAAAGTTCTGGAGATGGATAGTTGTAATGGTTACACAAAATGTGAACATACTTAATGCTACTGAACCGTACACTAAAATGGTTGAAATAAAAATTTAGCCTGACCAGGCAGTGGTGCAGTGGATAGAGCGTCGGACTGGGATGCAGAAGGACCCAGGTTCGAGACCCTGTGGTCGCCAGCTTGAGCATGGGCTCATCTGGCTTGAGCAAAGCTCACCAGCTTGGACCCAAGGTCCCTGGCTCGAGCAAGGGGTTACTCGGTCGGCTGAAGGCCCGCGGTCATGGCACATATGAGAAAGCAATCAATGAACAACTAAGGAGTCCCAACGAAAAATGGATGATTGATGCTTCTCATCTCTCTCCGTTCCTGTCTGTCTGTCCCTATCTATCCCTCTCTCTGACTCTCTCTGTTCCTGTAAGAAAATAATAATAAATAAATAAATAATAAAATAAAAATTCACGTATATTTTAACACATACAAAATAAGGAGTCAAAATAAACAAGCTTCACAGTCAACCTCAGACAAATATGACAGCTGTGTATACAATATAAAAATGCATGCAGTTTATTACATTAGAAAATACACAACCATTCAGTCACGCTGAGGGTATTAACTGATTAAAAAGCTTTGCCCTAAAAAAAAAGAAAAGAAAAAAGAAAAAGCTTTGCCCTCCATGAAGCCAATGAGAAGTAACAGAAAAATATCATTTATCTTCTAGACAACTGGAAAAAAAAACAACACCCACGTGAGAGAATGGACTTTGTTTTATAAGCAATAATGGATTTATAAGCATCACCTTGAAATGCCTCAAATAAAGGCTGGAATGTGTCTGGGTATCGTCAGAACCCGAAAACTCACAAATCTCTTGCCAGAAGAAAATGGCAGGTTGGGCAGGCAGACAGATCTAGCAAAAAGCCCTCTCTTGTCTGCTGTCTTACTAGATGCTATAAATTCCAGTTAAAGTTAACATCTATTCATGGTCTTTAGGTTTTATTTTAGGAGTCCTTTAGAATCTACTTGGGGATTAATTTAAGTTCCTCATTTTTTTCTTTCTACTTAGTCTTTTGCTAACAACTGCAGGGCCCTACTGTTTCTCAAAGCCAGCTCTCAGGGAAGCTGAGAATACACTTAACATTAAGTGATATTAGCATTAATGTTCATAAGTGAAGGGAGAGAAGTGCTCCAACACATGTTGGAGATTAACAAGGCAGTCAAATACTTCTAATCTGATAGTGCTGAGAATAAAATCAAGTGTACCCTAAGCTGTCATGTAGCGCCCTTCAAAGTCAGTTAGAGAAGTGAAGCAACAACTATTTTGAGAGCAGCTTTGCAAAGGGTCCCAGAATAGTATCACCCTTCCCCCACACACCAACTGAAAAGGGTTGTTCAGAGAGGTAATGAGTGCACAAAAATTCAGTGTGAACAAGGACTACACTTAGACTATTCATCACTGATCCCTACTACTCAGCACCTTGAATACAGCAGGTTTGTATTTATCGACTAAATAAATCTTTGAGAGCTGTTATCCCTTCCCCATTCCCAAACAACTATCTACTCTTCCTCTCCATAGAAACTGCCTCATTTCTGGTTTGTGGACTCTTTTTGAGAGGCCGTTTCATCACTTCATTTAACTTTGAAAGAAGTTGGAGGAGGATGAGGACATGTGCTTGCTAATCATCCTTTTCCAGATTGCCTCATGCGCTAGAATGGATTTTTATTATTGGTCTGTGGCTGCTACTGCTGTAGAAAGATTTCAGCCTGACCTTCCCAAGCTGCTGGGGGATGAACACTGCACGTGGCTGACAGGAAAAATGTGTCGTTCTTTTTTTTTTTTTTAGACTAACCAGAGCTCACTATGGTAGAAAAAACACCCTTTCTCTTACTGAACAAAACTCAAGATGCTGAATTCTTTTGTATAAAAATGGTATAGTAAAATAGATCTGAACTGGTCCATCAGGAAAAAGGTGGCGTCTTGGAGCACCTCACAGGGAGTAGTGGTATCAAAGAAAAGGGCTCAGGATTGCTCCATAGGCAGAACAGGGGGGAAACAAAGCCATTTATAAAGGCAGTTTAAATAAGAAGATGGATTCTCACAAATGGCCTCATAAAAAAGAACAAATATGTCAAAGGGAACAACTAAGATACTAATGAAAGTATTACCCATCTGGCTGGGGAAAGAGCCACTGGTGGGAATACTGACTGAGAAACTTGCCTGTTAGGAAAAGGGCTTGTTTGCAACCATGCTGGAGAGCTGAATAGCTTTTAGAAACACTGGACCACATGGTCACACCAGAGCTGGCTGGCCCTGTTAGGAAGAGGCTGAAAGAAGGTTACACTGATGCACTGGCAAAAAAAAAAAAAAAAAAAGGCAAAACAGAGCATATGTGGGTTTTTTAAGATTGGCTTAGAGCCTATATACCTGGACTCTTACCTCATGCATACCCTGACCCTCCAATTTAAGAATAAAATGGGAACGAAGGGAGATTGTGTGAATAGTATTATCATTTTGTGCTTTTAAAAATAGGGCTCAAGAGTCTCATTCTGAAACATCATGTTCAAGCTCATGCTATGTGCTCAAGTCCCATTTCTACGTTTATATAATGCGGAGCCGAGTGTGGGCACTTTGGGAGATGGGGAAATCAGGCCAGACTCAAGGAAAACTAACACTCAATGCTATCTGTATCTCCAATTCTGTCCACACCATAGAAATACCTACTCAGAAATAATGGCTCAAGGCAAACAGAACTCAATTAGTAAATAAGAGAATCTGTCGCAATGAAGACTCATGCTTCAATGAGCCAAACAGCATTAAATTAAGCTGAACTCGGTTTTTCTAACTGCCAGTTTCATCCATTTCTAAGTTTTCATTTTTTATTTTCAAAAATTAAAATGACTCTCTGCCTAAAATTAAAAAAAGAAATGCCTTATCACCCACTCTAAAATAAGAACTCTCCAAATTTTCACCTACATATCTTCTATATAATTAAACAAACCTCTCAAATGGCACAAAAGTGGAAGCCATTACTATTTAAAGTACTATCAACAAATCTCTTACTAATTCCTCTTAGCAGCCTGGCTCTTGCCATTCCCACTAGAAACTCAGTCACAGAATCTCTCTGACATTAGAGAGAAGGCAGCTATTTGATCCTAGCCACCAAGCAGGGTCACTCTGGGGAGAGTAGTGGCTTACCTGCTCCTCTGACAATTGGGATATGTGATTCACAGCAGCATAGGATTCAATTTTGGGGTTAAAGTGGTTGATGATGGCTCTGAAATACAGAATTAACATTAATATAGTACCAGATGGAAAAAAAGGATAAATGAATTAAAAACAAGTATTTCGTACACTCTGGTTTAGAGTACAAGAACATGGGTGTGATTGTCAGAGGGTAACCGTCCTTACTGAACATGCGGTCGCATGGGGGTGGAACTGATAACTCTGAAGTGGGAAGGGCTAATAATTTATTAGAGACAAGAGAATTAAGCATCTCTACTTTGCAAATGAACTACAGAAAACCTCACAACCCAATAAGAAACAAAACCAAGCATCCTTCAGACAAGAAACAGGACCCAGTGTTCCAGTTCATACGAAAAGTAGTTTGCTCTGCTCTGACTTGGGAGAAGAGGGTACTCAGTAAAGGTGAAGCTACATGTATGCTTAAATACAGTCTCTGAAGCAGAGCTTTATCAGAGCCTAGAACCAATCTTCATACCTGTTAATATTTCAAATCAAAATTTTATTTCTAGCCATTGAAACCAAAATCTGACTGTCATTTTCAAATACTCCCTCTCCTTCACTCCTTTACATTTCAGGTCAACAAAGCCTTATCAATTCTACCTCTCAAAAATCTCTGAAATCTGAAATAAATAAATTATCTGAAAATAACACCTTGGTATAGGTCCTTGTCATTTCTTGTTTGGTGTAGAAGAAAAAACACAAGCTTTAGATCAGAGTTTGGTATAAGTTCATATTGACATAAAAATGATTAAATGGACAGAGAGACAAATCTTTCTTTCTTTTTTTTTTTCTGAAGCTGGAAACGGGGAGAGACAGTCAGACTCCCGCATGTGCCCGACAGGGGTCTACTCGGCACGCCCACCAGGGGCGACGCTCTGCCCACCAGGGGGCGATGCTCTGCCCCTCCGGGGCGTCGCTCTGCCTCGACCAGAGCCACTCTAGCACCTGGGGCAGAGGCCAAGGAACCATCCCCAGCGCCCGGGCCATCTTTGCTCCAATGGAGCCTTGGCTGCGGGAGGGGAAGAGAGAGACAGAGAGGAAGGAAGGGGAGGGTGGAGAAGCAAATGGGCACTTCTCCTATGTGCCCTGGCCGGGAATCGAACCTGGGTCCCCCACACGCCAGGCCGACGCTATACCGCTGAGCCAACCGGCCAGGGCTGAGACAAATCTTTCTAACAGAACAATTTCAAATAATATATGTAGATACTCTCCTCTTTAAAAGGTGGAGTTTAGTTCCCATTCCTACTGAGTGACTTATTTCCAAAGAATAGAGTGACAAAAGGGAAAAATAGTAACTTTACAGTAATAAGTCCTGGAGAATACCACCTGAACCAAGTGTAAAGGTGAACATCAAAAGTGGTGTCATGTAGCTGTCAACTAACCTCTGGTATGATCTGATGAGAAGGACACTTCACTTTTTTGTGTGTACTTCCCAAACCCCATAACCTGAGTCTAGTCATGAGATAAATATCAGACAAACACAGACTGGGGGAGACTCTCAAGGTCACGAAACAGAGAAATTGTCACAGACCAGAGGACATTTGGGAGACGTTACAAATAAATGCAATGTAATACCCTGAATTGTACTCCAGAGCAGAAAGAGGATATTAATGGATAAACTGGTGAAATCCAAATAAAATATGGAGTTTAGTAATGTTTCAATGCCAGTTTCTTAGTGTTGATAAATGTACCACGGTAATATGGGAGAAACTAGGTTGAGGGGTATATCTTGCATTTTTTCTGTAATTCTAAAATTATTCCAAAATAAAAGTTCATTAAACTGTGTGTGTATATGATAGCATAGAAACAAGTTTGACCATTACGCCACCATTAAGTTCCCCCTGACTACCAAGTCAGCCATGGAAAAGATAGAAGACAACAGTACTCTTGTGTTCATTGTGGATGTCAAGGCCAACAAAGCTCCAGATCAAACAGGCTGTGAGGAAGCTCTTTGACACTGACACGGTCAAGGTCAATACCCTGATCAGGCCTAATGGAGAGAAGAAGACATCTATTGGTATCATCTAAATTGAGTCCAGCTGGCTAATTATAAATATAACAATTTTACACTATAACAAAAAGGAATTACAGAACTATTTAGACTAATACAGGTAATATAGTATAAACAAGAAACTTCACAAAAAACATGGTGGTGCAGTGGATAGTGTCGACCTGGGACCCTGAGGACCCACATTCAAAATTCAAGGTCTCTGGCTTGAGTGCAGGGTCACCAGTCTCAGAGTGAAATCATAGACATGATCCCATGGTTGCTGACTTGAAGCCCAAGGTGCCTGGCTTGAGCAAGGGGTCACTGGCTCAGCTGAAGCCTCCTGGTCAAGGGACATATGAGAAAAAGCAATCAATGAATAACTAAAGTGTCGCAACTACGAGTTGATGCTTCTCATCTCTCTCCCTTCCTGTCTGTCCCTCTCTCCCTCTTCCTCTTTCTCTTTTTTTTGGTGACAGAGACAGAAAGAGAGAGACAGAGAGAGAGACAGATAGGGACAGACAGGAAGTGAGAGAGATGAGAAGCATCAATTCTTTGTTGTGGCATCTTAGTTGTTCATTGATTGCTTTCTCATATGTGCCTTGACTGGGGGGCTCCGGCTGAGCCAGTGACCTGGGGTTCAAGACAGTGACTTTTGGGCTCAAGCCAGCTTCCATGGGGCCATGTCTGTGATCCCACATTCAAGCCAGCGACCCCATGCTCAATCTGGTGAGCTCGTACTCAAGCTGGCAACCTCAGGGTTTGAACCTGGGTCCTCTGCATCCCAGTCCGACGCTCTATCCAATGTGCCACTACCTGGTCAGGTGCGCGCTCGCGCTCTCTCTCTCTTACTAAAATAAACAAAAACAAAAAAATTCCAAAATAAAACAAAACAAAAAACCTTTTGGTTTGGAAAGCTTTTTTTTTTTAAAGCTATTTTGACCACTTGTTACCACTTAATATTCTGAATAGTTTTCGGGAAGCTATATGTCTCACTGGAGAAAAACAAAAGTGGGAATAATAATAATACCTATCTTAGCACTTAGCACTAGGAATAGTACATTGTAGCCATACAATAAATGTTTGTTGAAAGAGTGGCTAAATCTTAGAGGATCCTCGCAACATTTATATAATAAAGCAATGTCAAACATCTAGTACAATGCCTGGCACACAGCTGGTGCTCAATAAATATTCAATGAATGAATAAATTAAATATGACAGAAACGGGTCAGGAGCCGTATGCTTTATGCTGCAGAGCATATATGCTGATAGTATTTGGCGGAGGGTATGACAGATTTGCCACTCTGGGAATTCATATTTGGAATGAAGATAAAAATCATCCTCCAACCGATCCCGTGACAGTCTCATCCCAGAGCTTCAGGTCTCAGTAGGTGATTATGTTTTTCCAGCAGTCAAGCTGAGAGAATGTTTGGAAACCTGAGAGATGTGGGGCAGTCTAAATCCCTAACTCCATACCCACAAAAGGCATAGTGTATACGTTTCTGCTTTACTTTTCCTGCTGTTTCTTTGGGATTGTTACCTGAAAAATCTGAGAACTAATCTGATCTACAGGAGGTACCAGGTGTAGAGCATTAGGACCAGGCTCTTTAGCAAGGAATTTGAGAGAGGGCTTGGGAGCTTCATACTGTTGAAACAGAATTATGTTCTCAGATAGCAAAGAGATGACAAAACACTGAAACCAGGCTAAGTCAGCCCACACTGATATATGTCTTCGCAATGACTGAAATACTCAGCTTCTTCCCCAAGAAGTTTGGAGTCTACCAGGCCCATCTAGGTTGTGATTCCACACTGCCTGGCCCACCTCGCTGTGGACCTAGACTGGGACTTAAGCTTTACTAGCTCTCAGTGGAAGATGAGGTACCACATTTATGGATGAGAAAGGAGTCTATATCTCTCTCTTTTTTCTTGGCTTTCCTTCCCACTGATATCACCTCCAAAAGGATCTACTGCCATCTCTTCTGAACACTGAATACACAGGTGGGGATGGGGGTCTCCTGAAAGATTCTAACTGTAACTCTGATTTTTACTGATCAGAACCTGGGCACATTGCAACTGTCCAGTGCTGAAGTCTAAAATTTGAGTGTTCTAGCAAGGAAGAAATGGCAATTTTTTTCTACCAGAAGACTGAGCAGAATGTGAGTTTAATTCCTTCTTACCTATTCTATTCAAACCCTACCCTACAAAAAGTGCAGGTTCAGAAAACATGAATACCAACCAGTTTCTTGTCCCTGACTATCCTGGTACAAAATAAAGTTCAGAAAAGGTAGCTGAAGAGACTAGGAAAAGAAATCTTGCATGTGCAGGAAACTAAGGTAAGCTATATTAGGGTATCCTATTAAGTTTATATTGAATTGTTATGAACTGAATATTTGTCCCTCCCCCAAATTCATATGTTAAAGACCTAATCTCCAATGTGATTGTATTTGGAGGAGACAGGGCCTTTATTAAAGAAGTTAAGATTAAATGAGTTCATAGTGTTGGGCACTGATCCAATAGGATTAATGTCCTTATAAAGAGAGACAACAGAGAGCTTGCTTGGTCTCTCTCTACCATGTAAAAACACAGCCAAAAGGTGGCCATTAGTCAAAAGAGTCCTCACCAGAAACTGACCCTGCTGAGCCTTGATTTAGGACTTCTAGCCTCCAGAACTGTGAGAATATAATTTTTTTAACAAATTTATCTATGATATTTTGTTATGGCAGCCAAGAAGACTAACACATGGATGTTCTACTACCCACAGGGACCCTGGCATTTGGGCAAAGCAGACCACAAGCCAGAGTCAGTGTTTATTTATTAGTAAGGTAATAGAATGGATGAAGCTGGCTTCTCATTCTATAAGTGACTTCTTCTCTTTGTACCATTTACCTTGTGGATTATTGTTTTCTTCTCTTCTAGAAAAAGATAATTCTGAGATTCCTGTCCTACAAAGTACCAATCACAAACGCCACAAATGTAGCCATGGGTTACTAGCTTCTCAGGCAGAGTGAACTTTGCCCTTTAGACAGCGGTTCTCAACCTGTGTGTCGACCCACAGGTTGAGAACCACTGCTTTAGACTATACTAAGTGAGAAACACAGACTTTAGTAAAGCTGTAGGAGTATTTTTTCTTTTGAAGTTTAAAAAAATTTTTATTGATTTTTTTAAATTTCTCTTTTTTTTTAAGAGACAGAGAGAGAGAGTCAGAGAGAGGTATAGCTAGGAACAGACAGACAGGAACAGAGAGAGATGAGAAGCATCAATCATCAGTTTTTTGTTGCGACACCTTAGTTGTTCATTGATTGTTTTTTCTCTCTCTCTCTTTTTTTTTTTTTTTACAGAGAGAGAGAGAGATAGACAGGAATGGAGAGAGATGAGAAGCATCAATCATTAGTTTTTCATTGCGCATTGCAACACCTTAGTTGTTCATTGATTGCTTTCTCATATGTGCCTTGACCGTGGGCCTTCAGCAGACCGAGTAACCCCTTGCTGGAGCCAGGGACCTTGGGTCCAAGCTGGTGAGCTTTTTGCTCAAGCCAGATGAGCCTGCGCTCAAGCTGGCAACCTCGGGGTCTCGAACCTGGGTCCTCCGCATCCCAGTCTGACGCTCTATCCACTGCGCCACCGCCTGGTCAGGCAAAAAATTTTTATTGATTTTTAGAGAGAGAAACACCAATTCATTGGTTCCTCTTATCTATGCACTCATTGGTTGATTCCTGAATACTCCCAACTGGGGATCAAATCCACAAACTTGGATTATCAGGACAGTGCTCCAACCAACTGAGATACCCGGCCAGGCCACGATCCTGCAGGAGTTTCTGAGTGGCTTGTGCCATAGAGAAGACACACATACACACTGTACAGAGACAATGTCTGAAAGGATAGCAGTGTGGGCAGCACCATAAATGGAAAAGAAAAAGATCTGCATTTTCCCTTTTATTTGCATTTTAAGGTTGTTTTTCATCTAATCTCAGCCCTTCAGGTATTTAAACAAAATCTAGTTTATACCAGCCAAAAATTTTCATGTTAAAGAATATTTTGAAAAAGGAGACTTAAAAGAAGAGGAGGAGCCTGGCCTGTGGTGGTGCAGTGGATAGAGTGTCAACCTGGAACGCTGAGGTCATGGGTTTGAAACCCTGAGTTTGCCTGGTCAAGGCACATATGGAAGTTGATGCTTCCTGCTCCCCCCTTTCTCTCTCTCTAATCTTTGAAAAATGAATAAATAAAATCTTAAAAAAAAAAAAAAAAGAAGAAGAGGAGGAGTGGAAAGAGGAAATTTGAGTGGGCAATAAATCATTAAACATAGCCATTGTGAAAAGGTTATGGTTTTCCTTTGACAAAGATGGCAAAACAGTTACATAGGAAAAGATCAGTCTTTTCAAGAAATGGTGCTGGGCCCTGGCCAGATAGCTCAGTTGGTTAAAGCACTGTCCTGATGCACAGAAGTTGCTGGTTCAATCCCTGGACAGGGCACATACAGAAACAAATCAATGTTTCTGTCTCTCTCTTTCTCCCTTCCTTTCTCTAAAATCAATCAATAAAAAACAGAAATAAAGAAAAGAAATGGTGTTGGGACAACTGGGTATCTACAGGCAAAAGAATAAAGTTGGATCCCTACGTCACAAAATATACAAAAATTAGCTCAAAATGGGTCACAGATCTCATAAATTGCTGATAGGGTTGTAAAATTGTCATCTACTCTGGAAAATGATTCGGCAGTTCCTCAAATGTTAATACATAGAGTTATCATATGACCCAGAAATGGAATATAGCCAAAAGAATGAAAACACTATGTCTACCCAAAAACTTGTATACAAATGTTCACAGAAGCATTATTCATAAAAGCCAAAAAATAGAAACAACCCAAATGTTGATTAATGGATAACTGAAGAAGGGGTAAACTGCAGAAAGGATAAGCAAAATGTAGCATAGCTATAATAGAACATTATTCAGACATAAAAATGAAAGAAGTGCTGATAAATGCTACAATATGGATGAACATTGGCAATATTAAGTGAAAGAAGCCAGACACAAAGGCCACATATTGTATGATTCCATTTATAGGAAAGGTCCAGAATAGGTAATTTTTTTTTTTTTTTTTTTTTTTTTTTTTTTTTTTTTTTTGGTGGCAGAGATAGAGTCAGAGAGAGGGACAGATAGGGACAGGCTGTTGTGGACCGTAAATGGCAAAAAGCCTTTGTAGATTCGAGGTTTAGCAAAAGGCTAAGTTCTCCCCCCTACACCTCCATACTGGCTAGATGCTGAGAATTTGCACCTACTTCACTTGTTTGCTTAAGTTGCTGGAAGCAATTTACATGCCCTTCCTCTTACTCTTTGTTCAGATGTTGGTTGATTTCGCTTATGCATGGTAGGGGGATTCCTGTTTATGCCTTGGGAGAATTCCTGTTTTTGTTTCAGATGTATAACTTTGTATCAAGGACTTCCTTGATTTGCATATGGCTATATAATAAAGTAAACTGGGGCTATGGGGCACTCGGATATTGCCATCAGCATTGAAGAGTCTTCCCAATCCCATCCTTTTTTCTTAATAAGTCTGTTTTCTTAATTCCACACCGTTCTCACTCAAAACCCAGAATTAGGAGCCGCGCTGGTCCGCGGCTACAGACAGGAAGAGAGAGCGATGAAAAACATCAATTCTTCGTTGTGGCTCCTTAGTTGTTCATTGGTTGATTTCTCATATGTGCCTTGAACCGGGAAACTACAGCAGACGGAGTGACCCCTTGCTCGAGCCAGTGACCTTGGGCTCAAGCTGGTGAGCTTGGGGTCTCGAACCTGGGTCCTCCACATCCCAGTCCGATGCTCTATCCACTGTGCCACCACCTGGTCAGGCCAGAATAGGTAAATTATTATTCATTTAGATACTAGTAGTGATTGCTTGAGGCTAAGGGGAGGGTTAAAGAAGGAATGAGGTTTGACTTCTAATGAGTATTGAGTACCCTTTGGGTAAATAAAATTAGATTGTGGTGATGGTTGTATGACCTTGCGACAATGTAATAAAATAATGAGTTGTCCATGTTAAATAAGTGAACTATAACATATATTAATAAAGTTGTTTAAAAAAAATTAAGGCATCCTTGCCTCCAGAAGTTCTTGAGAAAACTACTTTCCCCAGCAACTGATTCCACTAGAATTCATAGATTCCAGGTTGTTTCACTTACCAAGATAACTTTCCTAGAGTTTACGTATGTCCCGGACTATTTTGTAAATTACAGCAGACATAGTTTAAGGAGCTTTTGGATAAGCCTCTATAGTGCAGAACCATAAGAAGTATCAGATTGGCACCAGAGGCCACATGTGCAGGAAGGACCAACCCTGCCTGGATAAGAAAAGTTCAACTCCTGGTCATATGCATGCTAAGTTTTGTGTTGTTGTTTTTTTTAGAGGGGCAGGGGACAGACGGGGACAGACAGGTAGGGAGAGAGATGAAAAGCATCAATTCTTCGTTGCAGCACTTTAGTTGTTTATTGATTGCTTTCTCATATGTACCTTGACTGGGTGGTTTCGGCAGAGCGAGTGATCCCTTGCTCAAGCCAGTGACCTTGGAATCAAACCAATGATCATGGGGTGATATCTGATACCACGCTCAAGCTGGCAACCTCGCGCTCAAGCCAGATGAGCCCATGCTCAAGCTGGTGACCTCAGTGATTCAAACCTGGGTCTTCGGCATCCCAGGCCAATGCCCCTACCCACTGCACCACCACCTGGTCAGGCTGCATGATATCTTTAGATGAAAAGGTCTGCATTTGCCTTGGCTGGATAGCTCAGTTGGCTGGAGTATCATCCTGATATGCAGAGGTTGCTGGTTCAATCCCCATCAGGGCACATGCAGAAACAGACCTATATTTCTGTTTCTCTCTGTATCTCTTTAAAACCAATAAATAAATTAAAAAAAAATTTAAAGGTCTGTATTTGGCAAATGACGTCAACTTTTGGTTGTGCAACAAAAAACTCCTTGGAATAAAATGTTGGGGGTAGACTGGTGGGAGAGAAGGAAAGTTCTCTTGTTTTTAACACTCTTGACCACTTTTTTCTTAAAAAAGAAATGGCTGGAGCTGCCCACATTACTCAGAGAGAGCCATCTATCCAGGACTATTAAGAGGGTTGCAGGGGTCCCCAAACTTTTTACACAGGGGGTCAGTTCACTGTCCCTCAGACTGTTGGAGGGCTGCCACATACAGTGCTCCTCTCACTGACCACCAAATGAAAGAGGTGCCCTTCTCGAAGTGTGTGTGTGGGGGTGGTGGATAAATGGCCTCAGGGGGCTGTAGTTTGGGGATGCCTGGAAGAAATAAGGCCCAAGAAAAAAGAAGGGAGTCTGGAGGTAGAACTTGGTGGAGAAGGGAATATAATTTCTAACCAATTTTCCAACTTTACTCAAAACAGAAGTAAATGCTCCATGAGAGCAAGGACCACATTTATTTTGCTCACCAACGTAGTCTGAGGCACTTAGAAAATGCCTGGCATACAGAGAGATTTTATTTTTATTTATTTATTTATTTATTTATTTATTTATTTTCAGAGAGATTTTATTTTTGAAACTGAATGAATGAATAAATGAGAGTCTAAGAAGGTTTCTGTCTAGGCCCTCCACAAGCAAGGAAGTCCAGGATCACCAGCTAGTCTCCAAAAGTATGAAAATAATAGTAAAAATATTTTATCTCCATCCGGGAAGAAAAGATGGCTCAGACATGAACAGCTGTCCTCCAAAGAAGGAACAAAAGTTGTCACTCAAGACAGTAAAGCTCTCTCATCTTCTTAAGTCATACCAGGAAGCCAGAGAAAAGCTTTCTGGCATTTCCTATTAAAGTAATCTAATATTTTCTAAAAGTAAGCCTAAGCTTTCGCTTGTCTATTTGGGGGTGGAAGAGTGGGAGAGCAGTGGGGGAGTGTGTTCCACTCTGGTACTTGGTCTCCTAGTGCTACTAAATTAGGCAGTCGCAAAGGGGAATGGGAAAAGAGAAAGACAATGGCATAGTCAAGGGAAACTGTGCAAGTCAGCCACAGTGAGGGACGGCTCTGCACCCAGAGCACCTTTTAGGGCAAGCATCTGGGCCACTCTCCAAGAAACCGTCAACTTCTAACTCCTGAAGACAGGGGTCACTTACACAAACTGAAGAAAAATAAAATGGACAGATGGAACAGCAAGGCTGAGCTAGGGATTTCTTAGTCCATTTTTAACTTATTCTGACTCATGACTCTGCAAAGCAGCTTTCTTTACCCTAGTGCTGGGTGGATAGCTAAGGGACACAGTTAATGCCCAACTTACCCAAGAAATGCATGGAAATGTTACCTTAACAATGTAGGCAATGCAGCTTAAGAGAAAATGTAGATTCTTCCTCATATGCAATGTGAACCTAAAGTAAATCCCCCCAAAATGCAATTTCTCACACTACCAGCTCTCTCCACAGAGAGGGGGAACATCAAAGGGTCTTTTATGAAACAATAAATAAATAATAGTTTTATCCAGGAGCCCAGAACATGTGATTGTCTCCTGACTGAGATATTTGAAGGAAACCAGCTGTCTCTGAAAGCTGCTCTATAAGTCCTTCAGGCAGAAAGGAAAAAAAAACAAAACAGGCAAAGGCTGTTTACAGGAAGTTTCTGTAGCTCTTATTCTAAGGTAGGAAACATAACTGGTATACTTAACATGGTGCACACTGGGAAGATTCTTAAAAGTTTCACCCTAAACTTATTCTTATAAGGCTACCAGATTTACATTGAAGAGATGATAGATGATATCTAAAGTCTAATAAAAATAAATCTGGATCTCAAGGCTCAAACGTGTAAGAACTACAGCCCTGTATTTTAAAGTACTTGCTAAACACGTACAACTGATGTCATGTTTTTGTTTACATGGTTTTCTTCACATGGAATGCTCTTTTTTTTTTTTTCTTTGTATTTTTTCTGAAGCTGGAAATGGGGAGAGACAGCCAGACAGACTCCCGCATGCTCCCGACCGGGATCCACCCGGCACACCCACCAGGGACGAAGCTCTGCCCACCAGGGGGTGATGCTCTGTCCCTCCGGGGCATCGCTCTGCCACGAACAGAGCCACTCCAGCGCCCGGGGCAGAGGCCAAGGAGCCATCCCCAGCGCCCGGGCCATCTCCGCTCCAATGGAGCCTTGGCTGTGGGAGGGGAAGAGAGAGACGGAGAAGAAGGAGGGGGTGGGGGCAGAGAAGCAAACGGGCGCTTCTCCTATGTGCCCTGGCCGGGATCTCCTATGTGCCCTGGCCGGGAATCGAACCCGGGTCCCCTGCACGCCAGGCCAAGGCTCTACCGCTGAGCCAACCGGCCAGGGCCTGGAATGCTCTTTTATTTTACCACTAAAGAGCTTAAGTCTCGCCTGGCCTGTGGTGGCACAGTGGCTACAGCATCAAGCTGGAATGCTGAGGTCACCAGTTCGAAACCCTGGACTTGCCCAGTCAAGGCACATAAAACAAGCAAGCAATGGACAACTAAAGTGAAGCAACTATGAGTTAATATTTCTCGCTCCCTTCCTCCCTCCTCTCTGTGTAAAACCAATGAATAAAATCTTTAAAAGAAAAGCACTTCTTTTTTTTTAAAGACTTTATTCATTTTAGAGAGAGAAAGAGAGAGAGAGAGAGAGAGAAGGGGAGAGGAGCAGGAAGCAGCCACTCCCATATATGCCTTGACAGGGCAAGCCCAGGGTTTCGTACCAGCAACCTCGGCATTCCAGGTCAACACTTTATCCACTGTGCCACGACTGAAGTCTTATTTTTCCTTGAAGACCCAGTTAAAATATCATTGCTTCTCTGAACGACATGGTATACATAATGTAAAAAGCAAGTCTTTAAAGGCAGTAGACCAGGGGTCGGGAAACTTTTTGGCTGAGAGAGCCATGAACGCCACATATTTTAAAATGTAATTCCGTGAGAGCCATACAATGACCCGTGTACGTTATGCATTATCCAATAAAAATTTGGTCCTGGAAGTCAGCTGTGACTGGCTCCAGCCATCGCAACCATGAACATGAGCGGGTAGGGAATGAATGGATTGTAATACATGAGAATGTTTTATATTTTTAACATTATTATTTTTTTTATTAAAGATTTGTCTGCGAGCCAGATGCAGCCATCAAAAGAGCCACATCTGGCTCACGAGCCATAGGTTCCCGACCCCTGCAGTAGACTTATTGAAATCCTGATGACTCCACTTCTAGGCTGTGTGACCATGGGCAAGAGACAAACCTCTCTGAGTTCCAGTTTCTTTATCTGGTTGGATTTCTTTTCCAAAGCTTTCCTCTGTGTTTTCCTGTATTTAGACCATCTAACATGACCTAAAGGGAACTCCCCACCAAAGCAGCTTCCCTTTTTCTAGACCCAAAGAGCAGTCCAGTGATCTATACTACAGAGTATATTCTCAGATATCTGATGTTAAAGACAGAAAAACCATTATATTCATAATTGCTTTTCTACCTAGGAAACCTTCAAATATACAGGTAAAAGACTGGCTTTGGAAAAGGAGGTGAAGGTATGACTGAGTGGTATGTGGCAGTGTTTAAAATGGTTCATCTGAGGCTGAGTTATTTAATTTCAAACTAACATTTCTTTTCATCTTCAAATTACCTCATACTTCCATTTCATGCAGTAATAAGCTTCCTTATTCATGGGGTCAGTGAATCTTCAGCCCATCCAATTCAATAACAACAACAAAAAAAGCAATTTCCCTTGACGCCTGTTAACAGCAGTGCATTACAAGCCTCAGAGACTCTGCTAATTAACATTAAACAAAATAAAACCTCAAATAAGAATTACCTTCTAACCTTTTCACTTTGAAACTATCTAGTCAAAACTTCAGTGACTGACCTGTTAGGTTTATTTCTCTAACTTATCCCCTATGTACCAGGTCTTACCTCTTTAATGCCAATTATCCCCTTCCTTATATTGCTGTTTCTGTGGCCAGTCTTTTTAGGACCAGAGACACAAAAATACAACCTTAATATAGAAGTCATTTTGACAACCATCAGGAAGAATAAGCTACTGACCAATATATCTAGTTGCTTGCTTTATCCAATGATCCAACTATGTAAATTGGCCCAATTACTAAAGAGAACTTGATTTATTTGAGTATACAAATTTACTGGCTGAAGGGAGTAGAACAGAAAACACACACCACTGACTGCGCCATAATAACCCTCATGTTTTAACCTGGGGAACGATTTGATGCAGCACTCCTCTTGATTTCTAGGTGAGAAACACACGTGTCACACCAGGTTAGTTATCCACCTACTGGACAATTTGATTTTTTGTTTTTTTTCAGAGACAGAGAGAGAGTCAGAGAGAGGGATAGACAAGGACAGACAGGAACAGAGAGAGATGAGAAGCATCAATCATCAGTTTTTCATTGCGAGAAGCATCAATCATTAGTTGTTCATTGATTGCTTTCTCATATGTGCCTTGACTGCGGGCCTTCAGCAGACCGAGTAACCCCTTGCTTGAGCCAGCGACCTTGAGTCCAAGCTGGTGAGCTTTTTGCTCAAACCAGTTGAGCCTGTGCTCAAGCTGGCGACCTCGGGGTCTCGAACCTGGGTCCTCTGCATCCCAGTCCAACGCTCTATCCACTGCGCCACCGCCTGGTCAGGCCCTACTGGACAATTTCATCTAGGCGCTACACTGGACAAACGAAGGCTCAGAATTCATTAACTAAAGGGAAACCAGAAAGAGTTCATAATGTGAAATGTACATGCACACAGTTTGAAGGGGTAGTTGCCTCATTTTCTGAAGCTCTGTGCATCAGTATGCATTTTGGCAGTTTGAAACTTTTACTTGGATGCATGACTCTGCCCAGTGTAGGTTTCCACCTCATCACCTGCTGGAAATTGGGCAACTGCTTATAGCTACTTTGCTTGAAAAATGAGCTAATTTCTAGTTACTACGGACCCAAACCATAGATTTAAGCTAAGTAAGATGCCATGGGCTTTACACTTTAGCTAAATTATCCCCCTCTAGCACTGCCATCGAGAAGAATGGAATTCCTTTCTGCTTCAGATATCAACCTGACATTTTTTCACTGTTTATATAACCACAATGAATGTAAATAAAGAACAAACCACAGAGTTGAAGGAACCACAAGTCAAACAGACCACTTACATTTACATAAAAGACATCACTTAATCCATTCTCCTTAGAAATGCCTACCTTTATTTTCTAAATGAGAGGAGGGGAATAGAGAGACAGATTCCCATATGCACAGTCTGGGGTCGATGCTCCAATGAACTGAGTTATCCTCAGTGCCTGAGGCCTATGCTCAGACCAGCCAAGCTATCTTCAGTGCCCCGGCCACACTCGAACCAACTGAGCCACTGACTGTGAGAAGGGAAGAGTGAGAGAAGGGGGAAAGGGAGGCAAAGAGAAGCAGATGGTCGCTTCTCATGTGTGCCCTGACCAGGAATCGAACCTGGGACGTCCTCATGCCAGGCTGTTGCTCTATCCATTGAGCAAACCAGTCAGGGCCAGAAATGTCTACTTTTTATTAAAATTTTCTCATGCCTAACCAGGTGGTGGCACAGTAGATAGAGCATCAGACTGGGATACAGAGGACCCAGATTTGAGCCCCAAGGTTGCTGGCTTAAGCATGGTCTCATCCAGCTTGAGCATGGGGTAGCTGGCTTGAATGTGGGATAATAGACACGACCTCATGGTCGCTGGCTTGAGTCCAAAGGTCACTGGTTTGAAGCCCCAGGTCACTGGCTTGGGTAAGGGGTCACTCACTCTTCTGTAGCTCCCCAGTCAAGGCACATATGAGAAGCAATCAATGAACAACTAAGGCGTCACAATGAAGAACTGATGCTTCTCATCTCTTTCCCTTCCTGCCTGCCTGTCCCTATCTGTCCCTCTCTCTGTCTCTATCTCTCTTGCTAAACAAAACAAAAAAACTTTCTCTCAGTAAATGAACAGAGGCTCCAAAAGTTTCCTAGAGATAAAACACCTACAAGATTAGCCTATCCCTGCTCAGATCCTATTACTCCATGCTTCAGCTTCCCTGACGCTGTCCCTAGTAGCAGGCCAGGAATTGGTGGCAGAGTTCCTGGAAGTACAGAATGCAAACCTTTGATAGCCTCTGCAATTAGTTTGGCTCTGGATTTCCAATCTGCAGAAGTAAAGTCCCTCTAAACCTCATAAATATCTAGTGAATACAAAGGAACAAAATAGGCCATGTGAAAATATCTATTAGATTTCTGTCCCAATTCAGGACACAAGAAAATCCTAATACATATGTGAGGTAACTTGTCAGGCAGTAGGGATCAGCTCAAAACCCAAGTAGTAATCTAATTTAATTAATGATGAGCATTCCAATCCCCTGAATGTGACTCAAAAACTTTTTAAAAACATGAGCCAAAAACCTGAAATATGTTAAGTACATCTCATTCCCAGGAGCCAAATTAATCAATTTATATTAAGACATTTAACTTTGAGCAGGAGGGCAATAAAAAATTAGCAACTGGCTAACTTAGGCTTCTTTTCCCATCACTTCAAAAATAGAGGAAAAGAATTTTAGTGGATCACATGCTGGACTGAAGAGACAGGGAAACTGTCTGTGGATCCATATTAGTTAGAGAAAAAAGGTACATGAACCCCAAACTAATTGGAAGAGCTACATATACCTCAGTGGTGGCAAGGGAGGAATGGGAATCTCATGTAGACAAAGAAGGTAAAAGGCTGTCAGTATTTCTGAGTGGTCTGCAGTGGGCCACATGGACACCGTATTAGACAGGAATGGTCCTGATGTTCATGCACAGCAGAGTGGGGATGGTAGACATACGGATCACATACCAGTTTTCAAGTACTCCAAGTAAAGAATGAAATTAAAAGACACGGAAAGAGGTTCATGCTCCACCCCAGGGGTACCTTTGGAACTCCTCAGGAAAGGCAATCAGTGAATCTGCCCAAGTAATTAAGGAAGCAAACATTTACCATAAAGCCCACATCAGTTATACGAACAGAGATGAATCTTATTACAGTGTACTGTCAGCTCTGAGCCTGCAGATACTAACCACTGATATGTGGCGTTACTCGTTCCTGTCTACTCATTCACCCACTGTGACCGAGGGCTTCGCCCTTCTTGTAAGCTCTGAAAAAGCAGGCTGCTTTCACCTGCTCCGGCAGTGACTTACGTTCCTTCAAAGAGGCCCCACCAGTGGTTTCCTATAAGAAGCCTAGGTGTAAATAATGGGGGGAAGACATGTGGTTGGTTAGAGAGAGTAGCCTTGAGAGGTAGAGAGGTAGAGGTATGGGAGAAAGCAGGGAGCTGCATAGCAGTTTGATTAGTAAGGTAAGAAAAATGGGATAGGTTAGTATATCAAGAAGTAAATGAGGAATAAATAAGCTGCTCAAATATTAAACCATTCTGCTTAGGTGAAGTTGATAGTGTCTCTCTCACTGAATAGGGAAAAAGTTAAAACTTCATTGCAATATACTTTTTCCACAGGAAAAAAAATATTACTGAGGCATGTTGCTTTCCCAATGTTAATGGCAAACTCAATATCAGCTTATTAATGAGTTAGCTCCAAGCCTAAAGAGTCAGATTTTCTCACCAACATAATCAGTATCTATTAATGCACTATTTGCTAGTGAAATCGGTATTTATCAATTATCCTAAGATTTACAAATGGCACCTTTGTACATTTGGTACAACTTTCGGCCTTATTTCTTTCTGAAAATAATTATGAGAGACAAAATGGAAGCCCCAAACTGACCAAATGGCAGCCTACTAACACAGGATCCTCACAAGAGGAAGACTATAGAAATATCTGTGGAGACAAATTAAAAATCATATCACGTTTCAGGCCCAGCATGGCTGGTTCAGTGGTAGAGTGTCGGCCTGGCGTGTAGATGTCCTGGGTTCGATTCCTGGTCAGGGTACACAGAAGAATTGACAATCTGCTTCTTCACCCTTCATCTGTCTCTCCCTTTCTCTCTCTCTCTCTCTCTCTCTTCCTCTTACGCAGCCATGGCTCAGCTGGTTCAAGTGCATCAGCCCTAGGCCCTGAGGATGACTCTGTGGAGCCTCCTCCTCAGGTGCTAAAAATAGCTTGGTTGCAAACATGACCCCAGATGGGCTGAGCACTGGCCCCAAAGGGGGTTGCCAGGTGGATCTGGTTGGGGCGCATGGGAGAGTCTGCCCATCTCCCCTCCTCTCACTTGGAAAAAGAAAAAAAATCATATAACATTTTAAAAATGCATCAAAGGGCATATGTCTATCAATCAGAGAAGACAGGTAAGAATAGACAGGTAGGCTGGTAAGACTGCTGTGTGCAGAAACCAATAAATCTCTAACTCATTATAGAAAGAAGATCCTAAAGACATTACTGGGAAACAGACATGATCAGCCAATTAAGGAAATGACATGGAATGTGGGCTCATGACTGAAATTGATAGAGGTCTCACAGCACATGCACGTGCAAGCACCAATACACCTGGGCTTCTCTTTAGGCCTAGAACAAGAGCAAACAAAGAGCTGTGGTAGAAAATGATTTGCAAATGTACTTTCTACCACAGTGCTTTGTCTGAAACAGGGCCTGCAAAGTTTTCTTACATTCAAAGGCAGTGGGAGGTGGGAAAAGGAGTGGAGACTAGATGACTACTATTCAAAACCAAGCAGCACTGCCCCAGAAAGGACTTAATGGGAGCATAAATTAGGGGCCTGATGCTCTGACAGCACCTCCAGTAATAGCTGCTAACGCAGGGGGTGAGAGCCAGTTCCAAACATTCATCATAATAGTGCAACAAGATGAAGGTCTTTGGGGGAGTCTATGAAATTCCGGAGTAAGAAAATGAAGCCTCTGTGGAGGGTGAGGCAGTTGGTTCTGGCAGACTGTCTCTATAGGAGGCTGGGTATAATTGTTTTATGCGCACGAAGAAGTTATTAGGTGCTTTCTCTGCAATATACCAGAAATAGTGGTAAATTTTTCCTTTCCTAAAAAGGTGACACTAACAAAAGGAGAAATTTAGTTTTCAAGTGATTACAGAACTTTATCCTATATGCATCATTTTGTAAAGAGAAAAACTTCTATATTTTCTCTTCCTCCCTTACTCTGCAAATTGACTGCTTTCTCACATAGTGAAGTAACACTCTGTCCCTAGAAGAAAGTTCTATGGTTTCTGAAGCTAAGGTTTTGCTAGTAGAGCCACTGACTCTTTTTTTTTTTAAGTGACAGGAGGGGAGATAGTGAGACTCCTGCATGTGCCCTGACCAGGATCCATCTGGCAACTCCAGTCTGGGGCAGATGCTCTAATCAACTGAGCTATTTTTAGTGCCTGAGGCTGATACACTCTAACCAACTGAGCTGTCCTCAGCACCTGGGGCTGACACTTGAACCAACTGAGACACTGGCTGTGGGAGAGGAAGAGGGAGAGAAGGGGGAAAGAGAGGAGAAGAGAAGCAAATGGTCACTTCTCCTGTGTGCCCTGACTGGGAATCAAACCCAGGACATCCATATGCCAGACCAATACTTTATCCACTGAGCCAACCACCCACGGCCACCATTGACTCTTAATAGTTCAGTTTATTTGACAAACATCTGAATACCTACTCTGTGCAGGTACTATGCTAGGAAATGGGGGAAACAAATGAAATTTGATGTCAAATAGCAAGGAATATATAGATTAGTGGAAAAGACATAACCATAGACAGATAATTTCATTATGATGTGATAAGGGCTGGACAAAGAACAGACAAATGGTATCATGGAAGCACTGAGGAAGGGAGTAATTAGCCCAATCTTGGGGTTTAGGAAAGGCATCCTGAAGGAGATGGTGCATGAGTCAAGTCTTGAAATATGAGTTAGGCCCAGAAAAGCGAGTATACCCTGGCACATTTTCTCATAGGGATGGAGACTAATACCCTATTTTTACTAAATCAGACTATAGAAACCATACTAGGTAAGTTAAATTAGTTTCATCCATTCAAAAACAGCCAGCCAAATTTCCCTAGTAAACCAAAGAGAAAAAGTTTCCTTTCCCAGGGTCTTGTTTTAAAGCTTTTCCAGCTAAGGAGCAGCAAAATCTTGGTGAAAGCCATATGCCTGCCAGGGTCCTATCTGCACCTTTTTATTCAGTACTAACTCAAAGATGCTCATGGAGATAGGCTTTGGCAGTTGCTGTACTCCTCTCACCTAAAGCTCAATGTAAACACAAAGCAGCTATCTAAGCTGAAGGCAGTCTCACATGGGAGTGAATGGATCTCAGCTGTGCTGTGCCCGCCCTCTCAAGAGCGCCAGTCTCCAGCTGGCGATGCAGCTGCTTCACTTAGAGCCACAGTGAAGCCGCCAGTCTCTGATCCCCACCAAACCACATTGAAGAGAATAAATGGCTCGGCTTTGCAGTTGCCTATTAATTATAAGAGTTTCCTTGGTTCTCTTTTGGCTTATAAGACAACAGTATACATTTGGGAAGGTCCTTGATAAGAAATACACAAGAGAAACTTTAACCTCCTGAAGAGCATAAAAAAACACCTTACTGCCAAGAACAGTAAGGTATCCAAATACCAAAAACAATAGCATATGAAACAGCATCAGAACACACACACTCCTTCAGCAGGGCCTCTGGCTTACATAAATGACAGCAACCCATCACTCAGCCAAGAAGAGAGTTTTTTAAGGTATCTTTATAGATTCATCTTTAAAATTCAGTAGAGCTACAAGATAAAAATAACTTTAATTAGTTACTTAAAAAAGGAGAAAAAACAATGCATAATGCTATCAATAATTCACTTCAAAGTGGCTTTAATCATCTCAAAGGCCCATTTCAGATAATTAAGACCTTTTGGTTGTCCTCGTGTTACCCTGGAAGGAATTGAAAGTTAGTAAATTCTACTGTGTAAGGATAAACAATTCAGCTCAGCATTGAGAAGGGGACTCTTTTGATAATTTCAAAGCATACTTCCTGGCTGTACTAGAATAATTCAGAAGCTGCCAACACTGTATTTCCTGTTGTCTACCAAGATCTGAAGCAGTCTTTTATAATGGGGCTCCACAATCAGAAAGGGAGAACTAGAAGCACTTAGGCATCTCAATATCCACTTCCTGGCTCATGATTCTGAAAGACAATGGTGGCAATATAATATAAGGCCTTGGAAGATGAAACCATTAACACCAGCCATACATTCATTCTTTTACTGTACCATACTGTACTTGGCTAGGGGAAGAGATTACAGAAGTAAAAAAAAAGCAAAACATGGTCTCTTCGGAGCTTACCATCTAGTGGTACACAGACAAGTAAATGACCACACCACAATGTCACAAATGCTTTAAGATAGAAATGTAGGGCCTGACCAGGCGGTGGCGCAATGGATAGAGCGTTGGACGGGATGTGGAAGGACCCAGGTTCAAGACCCCAAGGTCGCCAGCTTGAGCGTGGGCTCATCTGGTTTGAGCAAAAGCTCACCAGCTTGGACCCAAGGTTGCTGGCTCAAGTAAGGGGTTCCTCGGTCTGCTGAAGGCCCGCAGTCAAGGCACATATGAGAAAGCAATCAATGAACAACTAAGGTGTCGCAACACGCAACGAAAAACTAATGATTGAAACTTCTCATCTCTCTGTTCCTGTCTGTCTGTCCCTGTCTATCCCTCTCTCTGTCTCTGTAAAAAACAACAACAACAACAACAAAAAAACCCTGGCCGTTTGGCTCAGTGGTAGAGTGTAGGCCTGGCGTGCAGGAATCCTGGGTTCGATTTCTAGCCAAGGCACACAGGAGAAGCACTCATCTGCTTCTCCACCCCTTCCCCTCTCCTTCCTTTCTGTCTCTCTCTTCCCCTCCCGCAGCTGAGGCTCCATTGGAGCAAAGATGGCCTGGGCGCTGAGGATGGCTCTGTGTCCTCTGCCTCAGGCTCTAGGATGGCTCTGGATGCAACAGAGTGACGCCCCAGAGGGGCAGAGCATCGCCCCCTGGTGAGCATGCCGGGTGGATCCCAGTCCGGTGCATGCGGGAGTTTGACCCTTCCCATTTCCAGCTTCGGAAAAATGCAAAAAAAAAAAAAGAAAGAAAGAAAGAAAAAAAAGATAGAAATGGAGTCCTGCAGTAATGTAGGTGGGACTCATTCTGCTTCAAAGAATCCAGAAAGCTTTCATGGAAGGTGACATCTGACCTAGATTTTGAAGCATTTACAGGAATTTGCAAGGTGAAAAGAGGAATGGGGAAGACATTCCTGTAAAAGCATGTGCAGAGGTATGACATTTGAGACCCTGTGACCAACTCTAATGTGGGCAGATATTAGGACTGATAGAAGTGTAATAGTAAATAAAGCTAGAAAGAAAGGTAGGCTGAGGTCAAGGTGCCATGTGAAGAAGTTTGGGCACTCATTTAGGGAACTAGGTATTTGGGTTTCTAAGAAGGGCCGAAGTGTGGGCCATACCTCTGCTTGTCCTTCTCATTGGTTGTCCTGTTTTCATCTTTCTAGCACGAGCCCTGGAAGCCCAGCCAGGGTGTGTCCACCTTCACCGAGATTCACCACTAACCTGGTGACTGAAAGCCTAAGATTACTCCTGTTGGAGAAGTGTTGTTGAGATGGCTGGATGCCTAACTGGTTATGGTTCCTGTCACTTCAGGTATGACAAGAACAGCCATGGTCCTTCTTTCTGGCTACTAGGAATCTGCTGACACAAAGGATGCCCTCTATTTGGTGTTGGGCAGATCCTAGGAAATCACACCTTCCTTGCAATCGCCAGTGTGGGCAGTGGTGAACTTACTGGAGAGAAAAACTGCCTAGAAATGTGGGGGTGCTTAAATATCAGTTAGCTTTCACTTCTTAGTCTTAAGTACCTGGGTTTATCAAAAGTATTCCAATAGAATATATTAAAGGAAATAAGGGGGAAAGGTTATTTGGGTATTACCCTATCCCTTTCAATAATTGGGGATCACATAGGATTTTTTTTTAGATTTTATTCATTTTAGAGTGAAGGGGAGAGAGAGAAAGAGAGAAGGGGGGGGAGAAGCAGAAAGCATCAACTCCCACTTATGCTTTGACAAGGTTGTTGCGGTACCTTAGTTGTTCACTGTTTGCTTTCTCATCTGTGCCTTGACTGGGGGGCTATAGCAGAGTGAGTCAAAGACCTTGCTCAAGTCAAAGACCTTGGGCTCAAGCCAGCGACCTCAGGCTTCACGACAGTGACGTTTGGGCTCAAGCTAGCAACCATGGAGTCACTTCTATGATCCCACGCTCAAGCCAGCGACCCCATGCTCAAGCTGAATAAGCCTGCATTCAAGCCAGAGACCTTGGAGTTTTGAACCTGGGTCCTCCGCATCCCAGTTCAATGCTCTATATCCTCTGTACCACCACCTGGTCAGGTCTGGTGATTTTTTTGACTGAAATATTGTGACACAGAAAAAGGTACAGAAAAGAATATACTGAATAAGTTTGTGTATCCAACATCCAATTTTATTTATTTATTTATTTATTTATCTATTTATTTATTTTTTGTATTTTTCTGAAGCTGGAAACGGGGAGAGACAGTCAGACTCCCGCATGCGCCCGACCGGGATCCACCCGGCATGCCCACCAGGGGTGAAGCTCTGCCCACCAGGGGGCGATGCTCTGCCCCTCTGGGGCGTCGCTCTGCCGCGACCAGAGCCACTCTAGTGCCTGGGGCAGAGGCCAAGGAGCCATCCCCAGCGCCTGGGCCATCTTTGCTCCAATGAAGCCTCAGCTGCGGGAGGGGAAGAGAGAGACAGAGAGGAAGGAGGGGGGCGGGGTGGAGAAGCAAATGGGCGCTTCTCCTATGTGCCCTGGCCGGGAATCGAACCCGGGTCCCCCGCACGCCAGGCCGATGCTCTACCGCTGAGCCAACCGGCCAGGGCCAACATTCAATTTTTTTTTTTTTTTAATTTTTATTTATTCATTTTAGAGAAGAGAGAGAGAGAGAGAAAGAAAGGGGGGAGGAGCAGGAAGCATCAACTTCCATATATGCCTTGATCGGGCAGGCCCAGGGTTTTGAACCGGCAACCTCAGCATTCCAGGTCAACACTTTATCCACTGTGCCACCACAGGTCAGGCCCAACATTCAATTTTAAAAAGCATTACAATTACCTTTCAAACCCTCTATGTACCTCTTCTTGATTGTATATCTGTCTCTACCTAGAACTTAATCCCCTCTTGATTTTTGTGTTTATCATTTCTAAATATAGCTGTATTCTTTTTTTTTCTGTGTGTGTGACAAAGACAGAAAGAGAGACAGAGAGAGAAACAGGGATAGACAGACAGAAAGGAAGAGAGATGAGAAACATCAATTCTTCGTTGTAGCACTTTATTCATTGATTGCTTTCTCATATGTGCCTTGACGGGGGGGGGGGGGCGGGGGGGATGCTACAGCAAAGCGAGTGACCCCTTGCTCAAGCCAGTGACCTTGGGCGCAAGCCAGTGACCTTTGGGCTCAAGCCAGTGACCATGGGGTCATGTCTATGATCCCACATGCAAGCCAGTGACCTTGAGATCAAGCTGGCAAGCCCACACTCAAGCCAGATGAGCCCATGCTCAAGCCAAGGACCTTGAGGTTTCAAACCTGGGTCCTCTGCATCCTAGTCCGATGCTCCATCCACTGTGCCACCGCCTGGTCAGGCACAGCTTTATTCTTTTACTAAATAACATATTATTGTTTTTGTATTTTTAAACTTTTTGCGCATATTATCTTATATTCTGCAACTTACTTTTTTTTTTTTTTTACAGAGACAGAGAGTCAGAGAGAGGGACAGACAGGGACAGACAGACAGGAACGGAGAGATGAGAAGCATCAATTATTAGTTTTTCGTTGCGTGTTGCGACTTCTTAGTTGTTCATTGATTGCTTTCTCATATGTGCCTTGACCGTGGGCCTTCAGCAGACTGAGTAACCCCTTGCTGGAGCCAGCGACCCTTGGTTCAAGCTGGTGAGGTTTTTGATCAAGCCAGATGAGCCCACGCTCAAGCTGGTGACCTAGGGGTCTCGAACCTGGGTCCTTCCACATCCCAGTCCAACGCTCTATCCACTGTGCCACCGCCTGGTCAGGCTGCAACTTACTTTTTTTTTTTTTTTTTCATTTTTTCTTAGCTGGAAACAGGGAGGCAGTCAGACAGACTCCCGCATGCGCCCAACTGGGATCCACCCGGCATGCCCACCAGGGGGTGATGTTCTGCCCCTATGGGGCGTCGCTCTGTTGTATCCAGAGCCATTCCAGCGCCTGAGGCAGAGGCCACAGAGCCATCCCCAGCGCCCGGGCCATCTTTGCTCCAACGGAGCCTTGGCTGCGGGAGGGGAAGAGAGAGACAGAGAGGAAGGAGAGGGGGAGGGGTGGAGAAGCAGATGGGTGCTTCTCCTTTGTGCCCTGGCCGGAAATCGAACCCGGGACTCCTGCACGCCAGGCCGACACTCTATCGCTGAGCCAACCGGCCAGGGCCTGCAACTTACTTTTTAATTCAATTTTATATTTGTAAGATTTTTGTTGATTTGTGTAGCTCTAATCCAACTTCACTGCTGTATAGTATTCCATTTTATAAATATACCACAATCCATTCTGTTGATGGAAATTGTGGTTCCCATTTTCTTGGTATTAAAGACAATATTGAATAAATGTTCTTATTTATATCAATATATCCATGTGATCATTTGGGAAAGTGTCTCAAAGAAATATACCTAGGAATGAAATTAGTGTGTTACAAGGCTAGGGCAACTTGAACTTTACTAAATATTGCAAAATGATGGTACCAACATATATTATCACCAGCAGTGTACAGATCTGTGCTTCTGAAATTCAGTTCTCGTGACTGAATAAAATGAATCGTGGCTGCTATAAGGGAAGACTGGAGGTAGAGAACAGTCAAGAGGCTCTTATAACGTGAGAGGTTATGAGGCCTCGGAATAAAATGCTGGTTGTAGAAAAGGAGAATTTACTTGAGAAATATTTAGGAGTTAAAGCTGAAAGAATCTACTGATGAGGTGAGGGAGAGAGAAAGCTCTAAAGCAATTCTGAGATTACTACTTTTACTTTAGGCAACTGAACAGATGATGATACCATTAACTGAGATAGTTAACATAGGAGGAGATGGTTCTTAAATTGTGGGGTGAAGGCAATAGGCATATTCCTTGGAATATCAAGTTTGAGGTACTTATGGGACCTCTAAGTAGGGAATAAAGTTCAAGAGGCAAGACCATGCTGGTAGTAAAAACCTGTGAAGCTTGTTCACAAAGGGAGTGACAAAGAATCAGATTTGGAGGCTCAAAGCAGTTAAAATAAAAGAGAGACAGAACAGCACTTTCTATTAGTTAACACTAGTTTCTCTATTCCAGGAAAAAAAAAAGTGAGTTATATACCCCATGACCAAGTAGGTACCCCCCCAAACTAATTCTATATATGACTTTCCACCTGTCAAGACCCAAACCATCAGCCTAAGATGGAACGAGCCAGGATAAAAGAGCTACCAAGCTGTGCTTTAAATGCTATTATCAAAGGGGAGATGACATGCATCCTGTTTGACAAACAGACAAGCCTTCACTGCTTTAAGTGTATTCTACTCAGATACACTTAAGCGATTCTGTAATTCGCTGTTTTGAACTCTGCGTTCTTTCAGATCTATGAAAAGGTGCTTTTTAAGCAAGAAGAAGGTATTTACTGAAAAGTTATAATGATTATTTCTTCATTCTCTGCCTAATTTCAACAAAGTGTGAGTGGAAGCTCAGCAAATAGGACAATAGTTGTGATCCAGCAGTTTCATCCTCGTGGAATAAAGAGTAGTTGGGAATCTATTGTAACACCAGTATCAGGCCTGCTTTTTAGCAGTAATTGACCTTGGAAAACCTAGGGTTAAAAATGCAGAGTTAGAATCTAATAAAATAATGTGTTGGTCTATTTTTCAGAAATAACGTTGAGATATTGGAAACCAGGCTAAAATGCCATACCCTAAGGCCCTGGTCGGCAAACTGCGGCTCGCGAGCCACATGCAGCTCTGTGGCCCCTTGAGTGTGGCTCTTCCACAAAATACCGTATGTGTGGGCACTACCTCAATAATGAATGTACCTACCTATATAGTTTAAGTTTTAAAAATTTGGCTCTCAAAAGAAATTTCAATCGTTGTACTGTTGATATCTGGCTCTGCTGATTAATGAGTTTGCTGACCACTGCCCTAAGGCGAATAAGGATTCAGCTGTCCCCACCCCATGCCCTACATGTCTAATCTTCTTTTTATTATAGATTTAGATGACATAGCTCAATTAATACTTTGACTACATTTTGTCTTTAAGAACTTCCAAATATAAAAAAGAAATTTTGCCAACTTGTAGCCTAAAAACCTGAATTTGTGGTATTTTTTTTTTTTTTGTATTTTTCTGAAGCTGGAAATGGGGAGGCAGTCAGACTTCCACATGCGCCCGACCGGAATTCACCCGGCACGCCCACCAGGTTGCGATGCTCTGCCCATCTGGGGTGTCGCTCTGTTGTGACCAGAGCCACTCTAGAGCCTGAGGCAGAGGCCACAGAGCCATCCCCAGCACCCGGGCCATCTTTGCTCCAATGGAGCCTTGGCTGAGGGAGGGGAAGAGAGAGACAGAGAGGAAGGAAAGGGGGAGGGGTGGAGAAGCAGATGGGCGCTTCTCCTGTGTACCCTGGCCGGGAATCGAACCTGGGACTTCCACACGCCAGGCCGACGCTCTACCACTGAGCCAACCGCCCAGGGCCTGTGGCATATTTTAAAATCTTCTACATCTGTCAATAAAGAATTTGATTTGGTATTTTAAAAATTCCATCACATGGATGGTGCTCCAGCTGTTAGGTCAAATTCAGGTTTATTGGCATTTTAAAACAGACCAAAGTTTCCCTTCTGCTTCATTCTATTGCATGGTACACATTAAAAATATTTGTGCAGGCCGTGGCCGGTTGGCTCAGCGGTAGAGCGTCGGCCTGGCATGCGGGGGACCCGGGTTCGATTGCCGGCCAGGGCACATAGGAGAAGCGCCCATTTGCTTCTTCACCCACCCCCCCTTCCTCTCTGTCTCTCTCTTCCCCTCCCGCAGCCAAGGCTCCATTGGAGCAAAGATGGCCCGGGCGCTGGGGATGGCTCCTTGACCTCTGCCCCAGGCGCTAGAGTGGCTCTGGTCATGGCAGAGCGACGCCCCGGAGGGGCAGAACATCGCCCCCTGGTGGGCAGAGCGTCGCCCCTGGTGGGCATGCCAGGTGGATCCCGGTTGGGCGCATGCGGGAGTCTGTCTGGCTGTCTCTCCCCGTTTCCAGCTTCAGAAAAAAAAATACAAAAAAAAAAAATTTGTGCAATATTCTGAAGCAGACTCTGTAAGTATCATAGATACAGTTGCTAAAATCATTTAGTCTACACCTGCAAAAGCTATGAATATGGCCTGCTTATGGAATAGTTGGGAAAATTAAAAGACAATGAATCAGGCCCCGGCCGATTGGCTCAGTGGTAGAGTGTGGGCTGGCATCTGGATGTCTCGGGTTTGATTCCCGGTCAGGGCACTTAGAAGAAGTGAACACCTGCTTCTCCTCCCCCTCCTCTCTCATTCTCTCTCTCTCTCTCTCTCTCTCTCCCTCCCATAGCCATGGTTTGATTGGTTGGAGCAAGGAGTTGGCCTCAGGCGCTGAGGATGGCTCTATGGCCTCTGCCTAAGGCGCTAAAAAAATGGCTCTGTTGCTGGGCAATGGAGCAATGGCCCCAGATAGGCAGAGCACTGCCCTCTAGTGGGTTTGCCAGTGGATTCTGGTAAGGGGCACAGGCAGGATTCTCTCTGCCTCCCCTCCTTTCACTCTCTTTCCTAGAGTGACTTCTATGACATCATAGGAGAGAGGGAACAACACTTCAGGAAACTCTCCAGAAGGAAATGACGTGTGGTCATCCCCTGGAGCTTTTCAAAGGAGCTATAGTGGTAACATCACTGTCCAGGTCACATTCTATCTCGGGTACAACATGATTGCACCCTGGCTTCAGATGTCTTTTCAAGTCTTAATTGCAATGGCACTCTACCATGTGAAATCTTGCCATGTGGTACTCTCAGTGCAGTTAGGAGTTAAGGGCACAGGGTTGGTACACAAGAAATACATAAGTAACTACTAACTAATTAAGAGTTGGCCAAGATGAACCTTCATTTCCCAGCTGGATGAAATGCTATATGTCTACTATGTATAGAAAGTAAATTTCACTTTAAATCCCTTCTGGGTGGAAGGGGCATAAAAATACAGGATTAAGATATGATAACCTAAAAAAAAAAAAAAGATATGATAAACTGCTGACATAAGTAAGCCCTTACCTCATAGTGTTTCATTATCACCTATTTATCTAATCAAAAAATTTAAATGTCTTCAATTTCTCTCTCTACTAAAACTTGTCATTTTTTACAAGGTTAATTACAGCTTTTTAATTACTACTTGCTAGACTCTGCAAGTACTAGTGAACATGTTAAATCAGTAAAAGAAGACAATAAGCCACTTAATATAGATGACTATTTGAGAAAGTCTCATTTCTGATTAAATTAGTTTAATTCAATCCTGAACATAATTATTAGAGTGCTGCTCCAATAGCAGACTTCTTCTAATATATCTGCACTATTTATCACACTAGAAGAAGAAAGGACAGATTTTTGTAAATAGGGATACAAATCAATATGAGGTTTTAACAGATGGAGTCTTGGTTGGGGGCCACAGCAGCCCCTTCAGGGCCAACGCTGAAAATCACTCAGCTGAAAATACGGAAAGACCCAGAGACATTTGTTTGGCACGTCACTCAGGGAATCAGTGTCTTGCTAAATGTAATATGCCAGGTCTGAGTCAGAATGATGGCTACACATTTTCTCAGGGTAGTTAACAGTTAGCTCACTAAGCTACAGCCACAGAACTATACTGAATATTATTGCTGCAAGTAGTACAATACTATATGTAATTCCCCCCACTGAGATATTTTTAGAGATACTGAATAGATATTGAATAGTATGACTTTCAGGGAGGTGCTTCAAGTTGGACATGAGAAGCAAGCACTACATGCTCAGTTTAAAGCATTGCAGGCATGGGGGAGTGGGGCAAAGAGGCACAGTAGCTATTAGTATTGGTTCAGCATTTGTGGTTCACCTAACCCTGAGTCCCTGACATTGTATTGAATACAAACTGGCCTTAGACTCCCATAATGTGATCAAGCTTTTTGTTGCAGTCTAGTGCAGAGAGGTAGAGAAGCTGTCTCTGAAGTTAGCTCTGGGACACAAATATCCCTGGCATTCGTCTGTGCCTTACAACAATTCAACAGAAGGGCCCAGACAGAATAAGCAAAACCTTAAAACAAAAACTAAACCCATAGAACCCCAAATAATTGGATCCAATCCATAAATTTGGGAAATAGTTCTTTTGTGATTTCCTTCTTAAAAGAACCCTCTCATCAGTGTACAGGTTTATATAATGCTGACATCTAAGGAAAACTACCACAATCCACCTTCCCATTTCTGCTTCAATTCAAAAACAAGCCAACCTAGCAATCTGCAAGCAACATGACGAAAGTCCGAATCCTCCAATTCTAGTTCCTGTTATTCAAATTATTTTCAAAAAGTTGCCACATATAAAGTATGTTAGTGATGGTCAAAAGTTGAGTTTTCTACCTTTCCATGTGAAGGCCTATTTTTTTTATTCCTGATTTTTAATTAAGGTAAAATTCACATATAGGAAAATTTACCCTTTTCAGTGTACAGTCTACAAGTTTTAAAAAACGTGTATAGTCATGTAATAAACACCACAATGAAGATGTAGTTCCATCACCCATAAAGTTTCCCTGTGCCCCTCCTCCCAACTCTAGCACCTGGCTGATATAAATTCTGTCCCTATAATTTTGCCATTTCCAGAATGTCATATACATGTAATCATGCACTATGCAGCCTTCTGAGTCTGGTTTCTTTCACATGGCATAATGCAACTGAATTCATCTACATTGTCGCACATATCAGTAGTTTGTTCCTTCTTACTGCTGACCAGTATTTCATTATATGGGTGTACCTCAATTTGTTCATTCACTCCTCAGTTGAGGGTCATTTGGGTTGTTTCCAGCTTTGAGAGAATGTATGGATAAAGTCATTGTAAACATTTGTTCAATTCAAGTTTTTATTTCACTTAGGTAAGTACCTAGGAGTGGATTGCTGGAAGATCTATATGCTATTTGTATATAATAGGTACTTTCCCAGTGGAATAGCTGTGATGCTATTTCTGTGATGCTTCTCTTCCTGGTTCATCAATATTATTTCTCTGTGCTCCTGGCTATAAAAAACATCTTCAAATCACTATCACATACAAAATTCATTGACACTTTGTTTACTTTCAGCCCTAAATCATTAATAAAAATGCTAAATATAATCGATTTCCTTAGCACCCTTCAGCATCCTAGAAAACACCACTCATTCCCAACCCCCAAACTACCATTTAGTTTATACTAAATTTACAGCACATACTACATCAGTAGCTCCTCCTCTATACCTTTTTTTAAAAATTGATTTCACAGCAAGAGAGAAAGGGAGAAGGAGAGAGAAACATCCATTTGTTGTTCCACTTATTTATGCATTTGTTGGCTAATTTTTGTATGTGCCATGACTAGGTGTTTTGGGGGGGATTTTTTGTGTTTTTTTAGGTGAGAGTAGGAGAGATAATGAGGCATACTCCCACATGCACCCCAACAAGGATCCACCCAGCAACCCCATCTGGGGCCAATTCTCGAGTATCAAGTTATTTTTAGTGCCTGAGACTAACCTGCTCGGCCAACTGAGCTATTCTCAGCATCCGGGGCCAAGGCTCAAACCAATTGAGCCACTGGCTGTGCAGGGGGAAGAGGGAGAGAAGGGGGAGAGGGAGAAGGAGAGAAGCAGATGGTTGCTTCTCCTGTGTGTCCTGAATCGAACCTGGGACATCCATAGGCCAGGCTGATGCTCTATCCACTGAGCCACCAGCCGAGGCCTTTGACCAGGGATTGAACTTGCAACCCTGGTATATTGGGACAATGCTCTAACCAACTGAGCTACCAGACCATGGCTCTCTTTTATATTCAATTTTCAATTGAGCCAAGAACTTTCAGTATATCACCTTTAATAACTATAGGAAAAACAAAGAGCTTTCCCTAATTCATTTGCAGTTAGTGTATTTTTGTACATCACAGATACAGACAAAGACCAATAGAGAACAAACTCAGAAAATTTGAAGTGTTACTAACACCAGCCTAACAGCAAGGTTGGGCTTTGTTCTCCTAAAACAGTGTCCTATTCTAAAAACAGTCTTTCAAAATAAATGCTGTATTAATTAAACTAGAGAAGAAAAAAAAAATGTCAGCATAATTAACATACAAAGCAACAGTATGGCCTAATTAATCACCATGAAGAGCAATCAAATAAAATACTATGCATTTTTATAGAGCAATTTAATCTGGCAAGTAATTAATCACAGAAACACTAAGCAAAACAAATGGATTTCCCTTTAAGGAAGTCACATTTATCATCTGTAATGTATCCCAAACTCTAATTTGTTATCTCGACTCAAAATTGTCTAGGAGACAATGAATTGTCAGCCTTAGTAGAACACTGATTTCTGGTGAAAAGGAACAGTGAGCTTTTCAAGTTTTGTTACAATCCCTGTGCAACCAAAGAGCTAAGGGTTATGGGGCAGACGTACATGGCAACAGGCATGGAGGTCTTAACCTCAAGAGTAAATCTAGGTCAGTTTAGTCAAATCCATAGATAATCACTAAATGACTCATGAAAGAAAAAACAAGTTGTATTAGGAGTGACAATTATAGATCAAGTCACAGATATTACCAAACCTCAAAGGAAAGACCCTCAATAGCTAACAACAAAGGTAAACAACATTTGAACTTCAAAACAAGCAGGGGGGGGGGGGCACATTTCAATGCAGTACAATTTAACTCAAATAAATCTCCTTTACTCCTTTCTTTTTTCCTTATGTCTTTAAAGAATGACCTACTTTCCCTGAGCCCAACAGCTTTACCAGTTTTAAGAATGTCAACAGGCTGATTGTTTGGCCTCTATTTTAAAAGCAAGAGTGACACACATTAGCTAAGAAGGTACAAGAGGCTATCTTCATAGCTCCTTCCCAACAACGCTCTCAGTTTACCTATATTTGAGAGAGGTGAACTGCACCCCCCCCCCTTTTTCTGCTAAGGAAGTCATAGTACTTACAAACCTTTAATATCCCCATTTCTTGCTGAATCTTTTTCTCTATGTTTTCAAGGACTGTGCTTTTCATTTCTTTTCTCTTTTCCTTTTTTTTTTTTATTTATTCATTTTAGAGAGGAGAGAGAGTTAGAATGAAAGAGAGAGAGAGAGAAAGGGGGGAGGAGCAGGAAGCATCAACTCCCATATATGCCTTGACCAGGCAAACCCAGGGTTTTGAACCGGTGACCTCATTGTTCCAGGTCAACGCTTTATCCACTGCGCCACCACAGGTCAGGCTCTCTTTTCCTTTTTTAAGCAAACTTCTATAGCTTAACCACCTGGCAAGAGTCCCAGGCATCTGCTGGCAGCAACCAAAGTGGTTTTCTCTTTCCTGACCTGCTTGACCTCTAATGCTGGGTCCCATAAAACACTCATTCAACTATACAAAGAAAGCTGTGCTGCCTAACCGGTGGTGGCGCAGTGGATAAAGCATCAACCTGAGACACTGAGGTCCCTGGTTCAAAACACTGAAGTCGTTGGCTTGAGCGCAGGTACACCTGCTTGAGCACGGGGTTGCCAGCTTGAGTGTGGGGTGATGATCCCAAGGTACTACTAGCTTGAGCCCAAAGGTCACTGTCTTGAGCTAGGAGTCACAGGCTCAGCTTGAACCCCTTGGTCAATGCACATTTGAAAAGCAATCAATTAAGAACTAAAGTAAAGCAACTACAAGTTGATGCTTCTCATCTCTCTCCTCCCTCTCATTCTGTCTCTAAAAACAAAGAAAGTTGTGCTTTTCACACTTCCACCCTGACTGTGCTTACAATATGAGAAAAGCTGTTGCAGATATTCTAATTTGCTCAAGGCATTTTCCTCTAGATTTTAACCCTTAACCCTCCTTGGAACTGTTTTGCTCTATTTTTGTGTGTGTGTGTTTTTCCGAAGTTAGAAGCGTGGAGGTAGTCAGACAGAATCCCGCATGTGCCCAACTGGGATCCACCTGGCATATCCACCAGGGGACGATGTGCAGCCCCTCTGGGGTGTTGCTCTGCTGCAATGGTAGCCATTCTATGCACCTGAGGCAGAGGCCATGGAGACGTCCTCAGCGACTGGGCCAACTTTGCTCCAATGGAGCCTTGGCTGCAAGAGGGGAAGAGAGAGACAGAGAGGAAGGAGAGGGGAAAGGGTGGAGAAGCAGATGGGCACTTCTCCTATGTGCCCTGACTGGGAATTGAACCCAGGACTTCCACTGGTTGGGCTGATGCTCTACCACTGAGCCAATCAGCCAGGACCTGTTTTGCTCTATTATCCCTGGTATATACCAATGACTTGTATCAAAACTCTTCTACTCTGTCTGGCCCTTCAGTCCATTTCTCTCTTGCAGAATCTGCCTGGCATTGTTGTTCAGTGATAGTCTCTGAGATTAGTCTTTGAGATGCTATCTCTGAATTGCCCTTATGGGCTCCCTCCATCAGCCCAACTGTACAGAAGTACTTTTACTTCCAGCCCATTCCAGATCAGGCCCAGCCAGTATCCTGAATTCCCACTTGTCTAAGAGAGCAAAACTCTATGTTTGTTGATCTATGTTCAACATTCACTGAACACATGCACTGATAATTAGATGAGCAAGGCATGGACGCCACCTGCCTTCAAAGAGCTCACAGCCTAGTGAAGGAGGCAAACAGACAAGCAGATAGTTACTACTGTAGTATGGCCATGCCTGGCTCTAAGAATGAAGTGATGCTCAAGATGTACTATTTTAGGAGATAAGCTAACAATTTGAGGAAGGAAATCCAAGGCAGGGAGGAATGACATAGGTACAGGGTAAGGAATATAAAACTGTTCTCTGTGGTTTCTCTGGAGAACTGTAGGTGATCTGGCATAGCTCAAGTGAAGACAGAGATTCCAGAAAGCATATTAAGAGGGGACTTGTTTGCCATACTATACAGTTTAATTTTCATTCTGTAGATGTTGAGGAATCCAGTGAAGAGGACAAGCATGGGGAAGAGAGCAAGAGAGAAAGAAGCTGAGAAGATGACCAGTAAAACTACAGACTTAGAAAATCCAAGTGAAAAAAATGGGAGAATGAACACCTGCGGGGTGTGTATGTATATTTCTGACAGAGAGGGACAAGTAAAACTCTAGGCTTAGAAAATCCAAGTGAAAAAAAATGGGAGAATGAACATGTGTGGGGTATGTGTGTGTGTACGTATATTTCTGACAGAGACAGAGAAAGACAGAGAGAGACAGAGAGGGACAGATAGACAGGAAGGGAGAGATATGAGAAGCATAATTCTTCATTGTGGCACCTTTGTTGTTCATTGATTACTTTCTCATATGTGCCTTGACCAGGGGGCTACAGCAGAGCGAGTGATCCCTTGCTCAAGCCAGTGACCTTTGGGCTCAAGCCAGCGACCATGGGGTTATGTCTATGATCCCATGCTCAAACCAGTGACCCCGCACTCAAGCTGGTGAGCCTGCGCTCAAGCTGGATGAGCCTGTGCTCAAGCCAGTAAACTCGGGCTTTTGATCCTGGGCCCTCTGTGTCCCAGTCCACCACTCTACCCACTGCGCCACCACATGGTCAGGTAATACCTGTGGTATATTTACACAATAAAATACTGTTCAGCAATAAAAAAAAAATGAACTACCAGTATTTGCACACCCATGTTCATAGAAATATTATTCACAATAGCCAAAGTAGAAATAATCCAAGTGTCCATCAACAAATAAAAAAATAAACAAAATATGATTTATACATACAATGGAATGCTAGTTTAGCCTTAAAAAAGGAAGGGAATCCTGCTTGTTGCAGTGGCTAAAGTGTTAGCCTGGAACGCTGAGGTCGCTGGTTCAAAACCCTGGGCTTGCCTAGTCAAGGCACACACAAGAAGCAACTAAGATTTGATACTTCCCATTCTTTCCTCCCTTTCTCTCTCCTCCCATCTCTAAAAATCAATAAATAAAATCTTAAAAAGAAAAATAAAAGGGAATCCTGTCGCATGCTCCAACATGAATGAACCTTGGGGTATTATGCTGAGTGAAAGAAGTCAGTCACAACAAATACTGTGTGATCCCACTTATATGAGTTATCTAGCCACATTCATAGAAATGGAGAAGTGCAATGGTGGTTTCCAAGGACTCGTGAGAGGGAAGAAATGGAGAAGCTGTTGTTTAACAGGCATAGAGTTTAAGTTTGTCAAGATGAAAAAGTTCTGAAGATCTGTTGTAGAATAATATGAATATACTTACTAAAGTATACACTCAAAAATAGTAATTTTTTTTTTGGCCTGACCTGTGGTGGTGCAGTGGATAAAGCATCGACCTGGAAATGCTGAGGTCGCCGGTTCGAAACCCTGGGCTTGCCTGGTCAAGGCACATGTGGGAGTTGATGCTTCCTACTCCTCCCCACCTTCTCTCTGTCTCTCCTCTCTCTCTCTCTGTCTCTCCCTCTCCTTTCTAAAATGAATTAAAAAAATTTCCATTTAAAATAGTAATTTTTTGCTATACGTTTCTTACCAAAGTTTTTTAAATGTTTAATTTTGTTTTATAAAATGGCATGAACTAATATATACCACTGGGTGAATGAATCTCAAAAATACTAATTGCAAGAAGCCAGACACAAAAGAGGACATACTAGAGTTGACCCTTGAGCAACATAAGGGTTAGGGGCACCAATCAAGGCATCGTCAAAAATCCATGTAATGGGGGGGCTGAACACACAATACAGTGTACAGAGATGTGTTACAGAATTGGCCACCTTAAATCTGTAAAATTTTGTTAACTAATGTCACCCCAATAAATTCAATTTTAAAAATCAATGTATAACTTTTGACTCCCCAATAACTTAACTACTAATAGCCTACTGTTGACTAGAAGACTTACCAATAACATAGTCAACATTATTTTGTATATTATATGTATTATATATACTGTATTGTCACAATACAGTAAGGTAGAGAAAAGAAAATGTTATTAAAACCATAAAGAGAAAAATATATTTATAATATTTATTGAAAAAAACAAACAAACCTGCGTAGCCGGGGCCAGATAGCTCAGTTGGTTAAGTGTACCATCCCAAAGTGCAGAGGTTGCTGGTTTGATCCCTGGTCAGGGCAAATACAAGAACAGCTTGATGTTCCCCTCTCTCTTTCTCCCCCTTCTTCTCTCGTAAAAATCAATAATTTTTTTAAAGAAAAAAAACCCCTGCATAGTAAGTAGACCCATGCAGCTCAAACCTGTGTTGTTCAAGGCTCAACTGTATATGAGTCTGTCTATATATTGAATAAGTTCAAGAACAGCCAAAACTGGGTGGTGAATACACAGTACAATATAATGATGATGCACTATGAAATTGTACACCTAAAACCTATATGATTTTATTAACCAATGTTACCCCAATAGATTCAATTAAAAATAAAATAAAATAAAACTAGAGAATTATTAAAAAAAAAACAGGTGAAACTAATTTATGGTGAAAGAAGTCAGAAAAGTGTATATAGTTCAGAGGGGCGAGGGGTTAGGGGTGAAGGGATTAAGAAGTACAAATTGGTAGTTACAAACAGTTACAGGGATGTAAAAGACAGCATAGGGAATATAGGCAATAACACTGTAATAACCACGTATGGTGCCAGGTGGGTACTGGAGATATCAAGGAGAACACTTTGTAGAGTACATTACTACCTAATTACTATGCTGTACACCTAAAACTAGTACAAAATAATATTGAACGTAAATTGTAATTAAAAATAAAATTAAAGAAAGGTGCATAGTTCCAGAGAAAAGGAGGACTTTCTAGGGTGATAGAAATGTTCTATGTCTTAATCTGAATGATTACATAGGTACAATGTTGTTCAATTACATACCTAAGATATGACACATTTTACCACATATAATAGCTCAATTAAAAAGAAACAAAGATAAGGTTTCAGTGAATTGGTAACATTCTATTTCCTTCCTTCCTTCCTTCCTTCCTTCCTTCCTTCCTTCCTTCCTTCCTTCCTTCCCTCCCTCCCTCCCTCCCTCCCTCCATTCTTTTTCTTGAGAGAGAGAGAGAGGAAGGGAGAGACATGAGAAGTATCATCTCGTAGTTGCAACAATTTGATTGTTCATTGATTGCTTCTCATATGTAGCTTGACTGGGAGGGAAGGCTCCAGCCAAGCCAGAGACCATGGGCTTAAGCCAGTGACCTTGGGCATCAAGCCAGTGACCTTTGGGTTCAAGCCAGCAACCATGGGATCATACTGATGATCCCAGGCTCAAGCTGGAAGACCTCATGGGTGAGCCTGTGCTCGAGCTGGTGTCTTCGGTGTTTTGAACCCAGGTCCTTAGTGTCCCAGGTCGATGCTTTGTCCACTGTACCAGTCAGGCCAAAAGGAACAGATTTGAATCCATACTATCTAAATCCCATCTAGTAAATTACCCCACAAGAAAAATGAGTTACAGTCAAAATCCTGTTCAGAAAACTTCTGCTCTTTTCTACCCAGAATGAGCTCCATCTCCAGATGGCTATTCCCGCTGCCTTTTCAGAGGTGTCACCAAGATGAATGCAGGAGAGGAGAAACCAATGAGAACCAACTGCCTCTGGAGCCTCTTTGAGATTGAGAGTTTTCATCATATGAAAATAGTGTCAAAAGAGAGACAAATTAATGTTCTTTGGTGTATAGGGCAGTGAAATTGCATTAGCACACCCTGTATTTGACATCCCACTCACATGTTATTGGCTTTAAAAGAAATGATATAGAAACCAATTAAAACAAAAAAATCTCATTAAACCTCTTACAACAGGAGTCCACTTTGCTAAAGCATGCACAATATCTAGGCTTCAGGGAAAAATGTATAATTGAGGTAAAATTAATCAAAACCTACATAAAAAGAACAGCAAGAGACAGTTTAAGAAGAAAATCTTTCCTCAGTGTTAGAAATTCCTGAAGTCTGATCACTGAGTGCATAATTCTGCTTATTATTATCTTCCACTATGTAACACTATATTTATAATTAGGCTGATATCACAGTAAAATGCAGACACAATTCATTTAACAATTAATCTATTGGAGCTAAAAATTCTTACCATGTTATTAATTGCCTGCCTAAAACGCTGCCTCAGTTTTAGTTCTAGATTATCACATACTTTCTTTAAAATCCCAGGGGAAATGTGAGGCACAAGTAAGGCTTCTTTTTTTTTTTTTTTTAATAATTTTATTTTTAATGGGGCGACATCAATAAATCAGGATACATATATTCAAAGATAACAAGTCCAGGTTATATTGTCGTTCACTTATGTTGCATACCCATCACCCAAAGTCAGATTGTCCTCTGTACCTTCTATCTAGTTTTCTTTGTGCCCCTCCCCCTCCCCCTTTTCCTCTCCCTCTCCCCCCTTCCCCAGTAACCACCACACTCTTATCAATGTCTCTTAGTTTCACTTTTATGTCCCACCTACGTATGGAATAATGCAGTTCCTGTTTTTTTCTGATTTACTTATTTCACTTCGTATCATGTTATCAAGATCCCACCATTTTGCTGTAAATGATCTGATGTCATCATTTCTTACGGCTGAGTAGTATTCCATAGTGTATATGTGCCACGTCTTCTTTATCCAGTCATCCATTGAAGGGCTTTTTGGTTGTTTCCATGTCCTGGCCACTGTGAACAATGCTGCAATGAACATGGGGCTGCATGTGTCTTTACATATCAATGTTTCTGAGTTTTTGGGGTATATACCCAGTAGAGGGATTGCTGCGTCATAAAGTAATTCTATTTTCAGTTTTTTGAGGAACCACTATACTTTCTTCCATAATGGCTGTACTACTTCACATTCCCACCAACAGTGAATGAGGGTTCCTTTTTCTCCACAGCCTCTCCAACATTTGCTATTACCTGTCTTGTTAATAATAGCTAATCTAACAGGGGTGAGGTGGTATCTCATTGCAGTTTTGATTTGCATTTCTCTAATAACTAAAGAAGATGAGCATCTTTTCATATATCTGTTGGCCATTTGTATTTCTTCCTGGGAGAAGTGTCTGTTCATGTCCTCTTCCCATTTTTTTATTGGATTGTTTGTTTGTTTGTTTGTTGTTGAGTTTTATGAGTTCTTTGTATATTTTGGATATTAGGCCCTTATCTGAGCTGTTGTTTGAAAATATCATTTCCCATTTAGTTGGCTGTTTATTTTGTTATCAGTTTCTCTTGCTGAGCAAAAACTTCTTAGTCTGATGTAGTCCCATTCATTAATTTTTGCCTTCACTTCTCTTGCCTTTGGAGTCAAATTCATAAAATGCTCTTTAAAACCCAGGTCCATGAGTTGAGTACCTATGTCTTCTTCTATGTACTTAATTGTTTCAGGTCTTATGTTTAGATCTTTGGTCCATTTTGAGTTAATTTTAGTACAGGGGAACAGACTGTAGTCCAGTTTCATTCTTTTGCATGTGGCTTTCCAGTTTTCCCAGCACCATTTATTGAAGAGGCTTTCTTTCTTCCATTGTGTGTTTTTGGCCCCTTTATCAAAAATTATTTGATTATATATTTGTGGCTTTATTTCTGGGTTTTCTATTCTGTTCCATTGGTCTGAGTGTCTATTTTTCTGCCAATACCACGCTGTTTTGATTGTCGTGGCCCTATAATATAGTTTGAAGTCAGGTATTGTAATGCCCCCAGCTTCATTCTTTTTCTTTAGGATTGCTTTGGCTATTCGGAGTTTTTTTTTATTTATTTTTTTTTTTTTTCATTTTTCTGAAGCTGGAAACAGGAAGAGACAGTCAGACAGACTCCCGCATGCGCCCGACCGGGATCCACCCAGCACGCCCACCAGGGGCGACGCTCTGCCCACCAGGAGGCGATGCTCTGCCCATCCTGGGCGTTGCCATGTTGTGACCAGAGCCACTCTAGCGCCTGGGGCAGAGGCCAAGGAGCCATCCCCAGCGCCCGGGCCATCTCTGCTCCAATGGAGCCTTGGCTGTGGGAGGGGAAGAGAGAGACAGAGAGGAAAGCGTGGCGGAGGGGTGGAGAAGCAAATGGGCGCTTCTCCTGTGTGCCCTGGCCGGGAATCGAACCCGGGTCCTCCGCATGCTAGGCCGACGCTCTACCGCTGAGCCAACCGGCCAGGGCCGGGGTTTTTTATAGTTCCATATAAATCTGATGGTTTTTTGCTCCATTTCTTTAAAAAATGTCATTGGAATTTTGATGGGAATTGCATTAAATTTGTATATTGCTTTGAGTAATATGGCCATCTTGATTATATTTATTCTTCCTAACCAAGAACAAGGTATATTCTTCCATCTCATTATATCTTTTTCGATTTCCCTTAACAATGGTTTATAGTTTTCATTATAAAAGTCCTTTACATTCTTTATTATGTTTATTCCTAAGTATTTTATTTTTTTTTGTTGCAATCGTGAAGGGGATTATTCTTTTGAGTTCGTTCTCAAATGTTTCATTGTTGGCATATAGAAAGGCTATTGACTTCTGTATGTTAATTTTGTATTCTGCGACCTTACTGTATTGGCTTATTGTTTCTAGTAGTCTTTTTGTAGATTCTTTGGGGTTTTCGATGTATAGGATCATATCATCTGCAAAAAGTGATACCTTTACTTCTTCTTTTCCGATATGGATGCCTTTTATTTCTTTGTTTTGTCTGATTGCTCTGGCTAGAACCTCTAGTGCCACATTAAATAAGAGTGGAGAGAGTGGACAACCCTGTCTTGTTCCTGATGTAAGGGGGAAAGCCTTCAGTTTAGTGCCATTTAATAGGATGTTAGCTGATGGTTTATCATATATGGTCTTTATCATGTTGAGATATTTTCCTTCTATACCCATTTTGTTGAGTCTTAAACATAAAATTGTGTTATTTTATCGAAAGCTTTTTTTGCATCTATTGATAAGATCATGTGGTTTTTGTTCTTTGTTTTGTTGAAATGGTGTATTACGTTACCCGTTTTATTTTTTTTATTTTTTATTTTTAAAAAATTTTTTTTTATTTATTTATTCATTTTAGAGAGGAGAGAGCGATAGAGAGAGAGAGAGAGAGAGAAGGGGGGAGGAGCTGGAAGCATCAACTCCCATATGTGCCTTGACCAGGCAAGCCCAGGGTTTTGAACCGGTGACCTCCGCATTTCCAGGTCGACGCTTTATCCACTGCGCCACCACAGGTCAGGCCCCGTTAACTGTTTTATGTATATTGAACCATCCTTGAGATTCTGGGATGAATCCCACTTGATCATGATGTATTATTTTTTTAATATGTTGTTGTATTCGATTTGCTAGTATTTTGTTTAGTATTTTAGCATCTGTATTCATTAGAGATATTGGTCTGTAGTTTTCTTTTTTTGTGCCGTCCTTGCCTGGTTTTGATATGAGGGTTATGTTGGCCTCATAAAATGTGTTTGGAAGTATTGCTTCTTCTTCAATTTTTTGGAAGACTTTCAGTAGAATAGGAACCAAGTCTTCTTTGAATGTTTGATAAAATTCGCTGGTATACCCGTCAGGGCCTGGACTTGTTTTTCATAGTATTCTACAATAATTCTTTGTATATCTACAGTGTCTGTGGTGATTTCTCATCTTTCATTTTGGATTTTGTTTATATGAGTTCTTTCTCTTTTTTCCTTGGTAAGTCTTGCCAAGGGTTTGTCAATTTTGTTGATCTTTTCAAAGAACCAGCTCCTTGTTCTATTATTTTTTCTATAGTTCTTCTGTTCTCTATTTCATTTATTTCTGCTCTGATTTTTATTATCTCCTTTCTTTGGCTGGTTTTGGGTTGTCTTTGTTCTTCTTTTTCTAGTTCCTTAAGGTGTGAAGTTAAGTGGTTCACTTGGGCTCTCTCGTTTGTTCATATATGCCTGAAGTGATATGAACTTCTCTCTTATCACTGCTTTCGCTGCATCCCATAGATTCTGATATGTCGTATTGTCATTTTCATTAATCTGTATATATCTTTTGATCTCTGCACTTGTTTCTTTTTTGACCCATTCATTTTTTTAAAAGTATGTTGTTTAGTTTCCACATTTTTGTGGGATTTTTTCCCCTCTTTTTTGCAGTTGAATTCTAGTTTCAAGGCTTTATGATCAGAAAATATGCTTGGTACAACTTCGATTTTTCTGAATTTGCTGATGTTGTTTTTGTGGCCCAACATATGGTCAATTCTTGAGAATGATCCATGTACACTGGAGAAAAATGTATACTCAGTCACTTTGGGATGAAATGTCCTGTAGATGTCTATCATATCCAGGTGCTCTAGTGTTTTGTTTAAGGCCACTATATCTTTGTTGATTCTCTGTTTGGATGACCGATCTAGAGCCGTCAGCGGTGTATTGAGGTCTCCAACTATGATTGTATTTTTGTCAGTTTTTGTTTTAAGGTCAATAAGTAGCTGTCTTATATATTTTGGTGCTCCTTGGTTTAGTGCATATATATTAAGAATTGTTATGGCCCTGGCCGGTTGGCTCAGTGGTAGAGCGTTGGCCTGGCGTGCATGAGTCCCGGGGTCTATTCTTTGCCAGAGCACACAGGAGAAGTGCCCATCTGCTTCTCCACCCTCCCCCTCTTCTTCCTCTCTCTCTCTCTCTTCCCCTCCCGCAGCTAGGGCTCCATTGGAGCAAAGTTTGCTCGGGCGCTGGGGATGGCTCCATGGCCTCTGCCTCAGGCACTAGAATGGCTCTGGTCGCAACAGAGCGATGCCCCGGATGGGCAGAGCATTGCCCCCTAGTGGGCATGCCGGGTGGATCCCGCGCGGGCATATGTGGGAGTCTGTCTGACTGCCTCCCCATTTCCAACTTCAGAAAAATACAAAAAAAAGAAAAAAAGAATTGTTATGTCTTCTTGATTCAGTGTCCCCTTAGCCATTATGAAATGGCCATTTTTGTCTCTGAGTACTTTTGCTGTCTTGTAGTCAGCATTATCAGATATGAGTATTGCTACACCTGCTTTTTTTTTGGATGTTATTTGCTTGGAGTATTGTTTTCCAGCCTTTCACTTTGAATTTGTTTTTATCCTTGTTACTTAGATGAGTTTCCTGTAGGCAGCATACAGTTGGATTTTCTTTTTTAATCCATTCTGCTACTCTGTGCTTTTTTATTGGTGAGTTTAATCCGTTTACATTTAGTGTAATTATTGACACTTGTGAGTTCCCTATTGCCATTTATATATTGCTTTCTGTTAGTTTTGTGTCTTGTTTGATCCTTCTCTTTCATTTTTCTATCTTTTGTTTTTATTTGGTTGTATTCCATAAATCTTTCCTCTGTTGCTATCTTTTTTATCTCATGTGCTTTTGTGGTGGTTTTTTCAATGGTGGTTACCTTTAAGTAATGAAAAGGGTCCCTACCCTGTTCATTGTAGTGCACTATTTTGTGAGTACTTTTGCACTCCATCATCCTTTGCTACTGTTAATCTCCATCCTCTCCCCCCCTTTCTTTTTGTTGTTGTCACAGTTTAAATTTGGTTTTATTGTGTTCTTCTTGGAGCTTTTACTTGTGGCTTTGTTTTTTGGTTTTTTTTTGTTCTTTGTATCTGATTGGAGAACCCCCTTTAGTAATTCCTAGAGTAGGGGTTTTCTGATGATAAATTCCCTCATCTTTTCTGTATCTGTGAATGTTTTTATTTCCCCTTCATATTTTAAGGATAGCTTTGATGGGTATAGTATTCGTGGCTGAAAGTTCCTCTCTTTCAGAGAGTGGGGTCCACTCTCTTCTAGCTTGTAGAGTTTCTGCTGAGATATCTGATGATAATCTAATGGGCCTTCCTTTATATGTTGTATTTCTTCTTTTCCCTGGCTGCCTTGAGAATTTTTTCTTTGCCGTTGGTTTGTGCCAATTTCATTATGATGTGCCTTGGAGTAGGTTTGTTGGGGTTAAGAAAACTCAGATTTCTGTTTGCTTCTTGAATTTGAGGCTTCAGTTCTTTCCACAGGCTTGGGAAGTTCTCATCTATTATTTGTTTGAGTATGTTCTCCATTCTATTTTCTCTCTCTTCTCCCTCTGATATACCTATTATTCTTATGTTATTCTTTTTGATAGAGTCAAGATAATTCTTGTAGGGCTATCTCATTTTCTTTTTTAAATTTTGAGTCTCTTTCTTCTTCTCTCTGTTATGCCTCAAGTTGCTTGTCTTCTATTTCAATAATCCTCTCTTCTTTCTGGCCTGTTCTATTAGCTAAGCTTGTTACCTCGTTTTTCAGCTCGTGGATTGAGTTCTTCATCTCTGTTTGATTTGTTTTTATAGTTTCAATTTCCTTGGAAATACATTCTTTGTGTTTGTTGAGTTGTTTTCTGAGCTCCCTAAATTGCCTGTGTTTTCTTGTATATGTTGGAGGATTTTTAGGATTTCTATTTTTTTTTTAATGTTCTTCTTTATTTATTTACAGAGACAGAGAGTGAGTCAGAGAGAGGGATAGACAGGGACAGACAGACAGGAATGGAGAGATGAGAAGCATCAATCATTAGTTTTCCGTTGCACATTGCAACACCTTAGTTGTTCATTGATTGCTTTCTCATATGTGCCTTGACCGCGGGTCTTCAGCAGACCAAGTAACCCCTTGCTCAAGCCAGTGACCTTGGGTCCAAGCTGGTGAGCTTTGCTCAAACCAGATGAGCCCACGCTCAAGCTGGCTTCCTTGGGGTCTCGAACCTGGGTCCTCTGCATCCCAGTCAGACTCTCTATCCACTGCGCCACCGCCTGGTCAGGCAGGATTTCTATCTTAAATTCTCTGTAATTTAGCTCCAAGGTTTCCAATATATTAAATTTTTTCTCCATAGACTTTTCCTCATCTAGCTGTGTTACCTCTCTTTCTTTTGTATCCATGATATTCGATTTTCTCTTCCTTAATGGCATCTGAGGGTGGTTTTGTTGATAGTATTAATGAGATTTAATAAACAATAAAAAGTTAAAAAAATTAAAAAATCAAAAAGTTTTTTTTTTTAATTTTATTTATTCATTTTTTTAGAAAGTAGAGAGAGAGGGAGAGAGAGAGAGAAACAGAGAGAGAGAAGGGGGAGGAGCAGGAAGCATCAACTCCCATATGTACCTTGACCAGGCAAGCCCAGGGTTTCGAACCGGTGACCTCAGCATTTCCAGGTCGACGCTTTATCCACTGCGCCACCACAGGTCAGGCGAAAAAGAGTTGTTTTTTTTAAAAAAATTAATAATGAAATAAAAAAAATAAAATAAATAAAATAAAAAAAGGAAGTTATTCCCCCCCTCCTTTTTTTCCTCTCCTCTCCTCTCCCCTCTTTCTTGAGACTAAATAGAACAAACAATGCCTGTAATGAAGGGCCTGAATTGGGGAGAAGTAATAAAGGGGCAAAAAAAAAAGGGGGGGTATGGACTCACAAAGAGCAAATAAAAAAAATTTGGGTCAAGAATAAAATGATTTGCTTTTAGGTGTTGGTTTACTAAGAGTTATGATGAGAGGAATAAGAGGGAAACAGGAAAATGAGGGGACAAATTAAAAAATTACTATTGTATTTAGTGGAACAAGAACTAGATAAAATGGAGAGCCAGGGATGGGAGCACTGCTAGTGTGTTAAAAAGGTGAAGTAACAACCCCCCAAAATGCCACAAACATAAGTTTGAGTCCTAGATAAGATATTGTTTGTTATTGAGGTTTGAATGAGAGGAGACGTAAAGGAGAAAGGAAGAAACTAATATAGATGGAGCAAAGAAAGAGAGAGAGAGAAAAAAAAGAGGGAACCACTAAAAGAAGAAAAAAGAAAAAAGAGGAGAAAGAGAGAGAGAGAGAGAGTTAAGGGTTTTGGAGTGCAACCCTCATAGAGAGAAAGGAAGAGGAAAGAAAAGATAATGGGAGATGTAACACTTATGGGTAGTGTAGTTCAAGGAGAGGAGAACTACCTCTCCTTGAGGTAGACCGGCAGAGAGTTAAACGACCAAATTGGAGGAGGAAAAAAAAAAAATCAAGAATGAAGATAAGAGAAACAAACGACCAAATATAACAAAACGGGATAGGTTATAAAGTCTGTGGATTATTCTTGATTTTGAGAGGTTATCTTCTTGCTTTTTCTTTTCTCTCCCTCTTCCTGGTCGGTGACTCTGTACCCCGGGTTCTGCCCCTTCGGCACACTCAGGTAGAGGTTTGCAGTTGATAAGTCTCTATGGCGATGTCATGTATTATGCTTTAGTCTCGTTGGCAGTCGAAGCTCATTAGCATTTATAGGCTGCGCCAGTGAGAGAGTCTGTGTTCCTGGAGCCTTTCTCCTAGTCTTTCCTTCCTCAATTAGTAGCCTGATAATCCAGCTATGGGTTGCTGCTGCCTCTGCCTGGATAGTAAGAGGCTCAAAGAGCTGGCAACTCCCCACTCTATTCCCACTCAGCACAGGGCTCTGGGTAAGGCTCAGTCAGTCAGAGCTGCTAGCATAATCAGGCAGGGCTTCCGCCCACTCAAAGACCTCTGGCTCTGCCACTCTGTTCGGTAACATGGGCGCGCACTGCCGAGGCACTTGGAGGAATCTCTCGCCCACTAAATCTGCGTGCGCAGACCAGGATATCAGGCCAGAAGTCTCACATTCTGAGTGAAACCCCCGCCCGCACAGAAAAGTTCCAGCGTTGGAAATGGCTCTCGCTCCATCCCCGTGCGCGGTTTTTTCAAGGCGCTGGGGCGGCCCGAGATTCCCCTTTTGGCCCACACAAAGGCCCCTGACTCTGCCCCTCTGTGGGAGAACACGGGCACACACTGCCGAGGCACTTGGAGGAATCTCTCGCTACTATCTGCGCGCGCAGACCAGGATATCAGGCCAGCTGCCTCACCCTCTGAGTGAAACCCCGGCCGCATGGAAAAGTTCCAGTGTTGGAATTAGTTCTTGTTCCCTCCCCATGCGCGGCTTTCCCAGGGTGCTGGGGCGGTCCGGAGATTCCGCTTTTGGCCCACACAGAGGCCTCTGACTCTGCCCCTCTGTGGGATAACATGGGCGCCCACTTCTGAGGTGCTCAGAGGAATCTCTCGCCCACTCTCCGTGCATGGCAAGGCTTCTTTAGAGGAGAAAGAGCAGGCGTAAGGGAGCTTCACATTTCTCTCCCAGTGAACTCCAATGCTCAGAAGAGCCTTCACTGTGACCACCACCACGCTTACTACTGATTAAAAGAGAAGATAAGCCCTGGCCAGTTAGCTCAGTGGTAGAGCGTCGGCCTGGCATGCAGGAGTTCTGGGTTTGATTCCCGGCCAGGGCACACAGGAGAAGCGCCCATCTGTTTCTCCACCCCTCCCCCTCTCCTTCCTCTCTGTCTCTCTCTTCCGAACCTCCCACAGCCAAGGCTCCATTGGAGCAAAGATGGCCTGGGCACTGAGGATGGCTCTATGGCCTCTGCCTCAGGCGTTAGAATGGCTCTGGTTGCAACAGAGCAACGGCCCAGATGGGTGGAGCATCGCCCTCTGGTGGGCATGCCAGGTGGATCCCGGTCGGGTGCATGCGGGAGTCTGACTGCCTTCCCGTTTCCAACTTCAGAAAAATACAAAAAAAAAAAGAGAAGATAAGAAAAAGCCTTTTCTTGCTCGTTCCATTTTCCCACTATCCTCACCCCAAACTGCCTTTTCACTGTCCCTTACTGTCTATTCTAATTTCTTAATATAAGACTAATACTAGCTTACAATCTTTTTTCTTTCTTCTTCTTTTTAATATTTCAAGTGGTAAACCACTCTGCAGGAGTTTTGGGAGAGTAGGAAGATAGAGAAAGATTTAAACCATTCTATGAAGGTTTGAAGGTTGTCAACTCTGATTTCTATATAAAATGATTTTATTTTTCTAGTCTAGCCCTTGCTGGTGATTCTCTACCCCCATTTTTTCCCCCACATATTTATTCTTTTTTTTTTTTAATTAAGTGAGAAGAGAGGTGGAGAGGCAGAGATAGACTTCCCCATGCGCTCAACCAGGATCCACCCAGCAAGCCTCCTACCTGGCGATTCTCTGCCACTGTTTTGTTGCTCAGCAGCCAAGCTATTTTAGCCTGAGGTGGAGGCCATGGAGCCATCCTCAGTACCCAGGGCCAACTTGTTTGACCCATTCAAGCCATGACTATGGGAGAAGAAGAGAGAAAGAGAGAAGGGGGAGTGGTGGAGAAGCAGATGGTTGCTTCTCCTGTGTGCCCTGACTGGGAATCGAAAATGGGACTTCCACATGCTGGGCTGACACTCTCTTGCTGAGCCAACCTGCCAGGGCCATAAATTTAGTCTTTACAACAAGCTTTGAAGTTGATTCTTAGGGAATTGCTTCAGTCTTCAAGTCCATTTTACACGATAGCAGCAAGCCAAAACCCAGAAAGGGGAGAGATTATTCCTAAATCATCCACCAAATCAGTAGCAGAGTCAGAACTAGATCAAAGGATCTGGACAAGAACTTAGAAGGCATATTTATCAAAAGTGCTGATGAAAGCAGGTCACTTTAAGCAGATTTGAAGGTTTTGGTAGGGCTTAAACTTATTATGAAGCAACAATGCAATTCAGCTGCTGAAAAACTCATGCAATTAGAGTTTGCAAATGAAACATGTCCATATCCCGGGTGCTAATAGTCTCCCTATAATTTAAACTACTCAGATTATAATTTGGATCCAGTGCTAGATGTCATTCAATCAACATTTACTGAATGCTTATTTGGTACATGGCACACTCTAATGCCACACTTTAGACAAAATAAGAAGTTAGAATATGTCTGAAAAAGTAATCACAGTAGCCAGAGATTTTGAAACTATGTCGTATAAAAAACAATTAAGGGAAGAAAGAATGTCTTGCCTACATAAGGGCAATCATATGTATGTTACCCCTCTGAAGAAGTTCATATGTTGAAGACAGGAAAATTTTGGTGTTCCATCTGAAGGTAGAAATAGAAATCAACAGTTTCAGGTCATCAAGAGGATGCCAAAATGAGAAATTCTCATCTCTTAAAAAATTGAATGAGCCCTGGCCGGTTGGCTCAGTGGTAGAGCGTCGGCCTGGCATGCAGAAGTCCCGGGTTCGATTCCTGGCCAGGGCACACAGGAGAAGCGCCCATCTGCTTCTCCACCTCTCCCCCTCTCCTTCCTCTCTGTCTCTCTCTTCCCCTCCCGCAGCCGAGGCTCCACTGGAGCAAAGGTGGCCCGGGTACTGGGGATGGCTCCTCGGCCTCTGCCCCAGGCACTAGAGTGGCTCTGGTCGCAACAGAGCAACGCCCTGGATGGGCAGAGGATCGCCCCCTGGTGGGTGCACCGGGTGGATCCCGGTCGGGCGCATGCGGGAGTCTGTCTGACTGCCTCCCCGTTTCCAGCTTCAGAAAAATACAAAAACAAAAACAAAAAAACTGAATGAAATATAGCCTAAAGTATTAAGCACTATTTTACTAAGTATTCAAGCAGAGGCTGGATATACCTAACAGCTTTGGGAAAGAGACCAGGGTAGATGGCCTCTTAGGTTATTTTCAGCTTCTAAGGTGCTGTGATTCAGGCACTGATAATCTGCAAGATCCAAGTCCAATAAAAAAAGGAGGAGGTATGGTACCTTAGCCATTCTGGTATAAATCTGAGAATTTAGAGTGATGAAGCTTCTATGGAGCCAAGAACATTTCTCTTTCTGTTCACAATAATCCAAAGAAACCCGAAGTTTCATCTGATAAAGACGTGCCTGGACCTGTGGTGGCGCAGTGCATAAAGCGTCAACCTGGAAATGCCGAGGTCGCCGGTTCGAAACCCTGGGCTTGCCTGGTCAAGGCACACATGGGAGTTGATGCTTCCAGCTCCTTCCCCCTTCTCTCTCTCTCTCTCTCTCTCTCTCTTCTCTCTCCCTCTCTCTCTCTCCTCTCTAAAAATGAATAAATAAATAATTAAAAAAAAAAGACATGCCTGTTTGCTGATAGGATAATACATTGCTACCCAATAGTAATGGCGTTTTTATCCCATTAGCAGATTAACAGTCTACTGTTCAACATGTTTAGAATACCTGAGTTATGTGACCAGAGTTCCAGCCAGATTTTTTTTTTTTTTTAGATTTTATTTATTCAATTTTCAGAGAGGAGAGAGAGGAGAGAGAGACAGAGAGAGAGAAGGGGGGAGGAGCAGGAAGCATCAACTCCCACATGTGCCCCGACCAGGCAAGCCCAGGGCATCGAACAGGCGACCTCAGCGTTCCAGGTCGACGCTCTATCCCACTGCGCCACCACAGGCCAGGCCCAGCCAGACTTTTGGAAAAGATAAATGGAGAGGGAAAAACAAAGGATAAGATGAAGAACTGCCCACAGTTTAAAAAGACTATTTTACCCTAGATATAAGATGCAAAAGAAAAAGGAGTTGGGGACCTTAACAATGCCTATTGATCCCTTTTGCAGGTAGGCTCCCTGTAAATTACAATTAGAAACCATCAGGTTGTGAACTAAGCCATGATTAAATGTCTACATCCCCTAGCAAGAATTCCTTAAAAAAAAAAAAAAAAAAAAAAATCAGCATCTATCTCCTCAAGTGAAAGAATTTTTTTCTTAAGTAAGGATCAATAATTATAAAGCAGCACATCCCTTAAAAGACCAGGGAGAACTGTACCTGCAAAAGCAGGCCATCTCCAGAGAGCCAAAGGATGGGGAGTGCTGGGTGGGAAAGAGCAAGGGCCCAGAAAGGATGGCTTTGGACTGCTGGAGACTCTGAACCCTTCCTACTACTATCACCCCATTAGATAATGAGTCCTAACCTCCTCAAACAGAGCAGCAATTCTAGGTCACCTTGACTGCCTCCCGGTTCTCAACTCCTAGCATTTAGAAATAGTTGTAAAGATATGGAAGCAGTGACAAAAACAGAATACAGAAATAATCCTAAAACCACAGGCTTCTAAAGACAGGACCCCAGATCTGTTTCACACAAACATACTATACTTCTTATTCATTCTCTTTTTCTCTCCTCCCAGGTTTTTATTTATTTATTTATTAAGACTATTCATTTTTAGAGAGGAAAGAGAGAAAAAGAGAGAGAGGGAAGAGAGAGAGAAAGCGAGAGAAGGGGAGGAGCAGGAAGCACCAACTCCCATATGTGCCTTGACCAGGCAAGCCCAGGGTTTCAAACCAGTGATCTCAGCGTTCCAAGTCAATGCTTTATCCACTGTGCCACCACAGGTCAGGCCTATTTTATTTTATTAATTGAATTTATTGGGATGACATTGGTTCACAAAACCATACAGGTTTCAATAAAACACCATCTGCACACTGCATCATGAACACTCCACCCCAATCAAAGTTTCCATTTCTTTCTGTCCCCATCCCTCCCTGTTGCCCACCTCCACCAAGCCCCCACCCCTTTCCCTTTGGCTACTGCCACACTGTGTCCATGTGATATGTATCTTGGTTTTTTGGCTAATCCCTTCACCTTCTTTCATCCAATCCCCTCAGTGCCCTCCCCTTTTTGATGCTTATCTAAAGAAACTGAAAATAAGTCTGACCAGGCAGTGGTGCAGTGGATAGAGTGTTGGACTGGGAGATGGAGGACCCAGGTTCGAAACCCCAACGTTGCCAGCTTGAGTGCGGGCTCATCTGGTTTGAGCAAAGGGGAGTTCCATATCTTTGGACTGCTGGTTGCTGGCTTAAGCAAGGGGTCACTCCGTCTGCTGTAGCCCCACAGTCAAGTTACATATGGGAAAGCAATCAATGAACAACTAAGGTGCCGCAACAAGGAATTGATGCTTCTCGTCTCTCTCCCTTCCTGTCTGTCCCTATCTGTCCTTCTCTCCTTCTCTTTCTCTGTCACAAAAAACAAAACAAAACAAAAACTAGAAATAAGATACAGTAGTCCTGCTGATTAAAAGGTTAGCAGAATAAAGGACATACATCAGATGGCTCATCTCAGATACCCATAAAAAAGTTAATATTAGCCTGACCAGGCGGTGGCACAGTGGACAGAGCGTCAGACAGGATGCGGAGGACCCCAAGGTCGCCAGTTTGAGTGCGGGCTCATCTGGTTTGAGCAAAGCTCACCAGCTTGGACCCAAGGTTGCTGGCTTGAGCAAGGGGTTACTGGGTCTGCTGCAGCCCCACTGTCAAGGCACATATGAGAAAGCAACCAATGAACTAAAGTGTCACAACGAAAAACTAATGATTGATGCTTCTCATCTCTCTCCGTTCCTGTCTGTCTGTCCCTATCTATCCCTCTCTCTGACTCTCTGTCACTGTAAAAAAAAAAAAAGTTAATACCAAATTAAAAACTGAAAGTTAATTTACCACACACACTATAAAATTATAGGTAGGAGATCTAATTAATGACTAGTGGGACAAAATCAAACCAAAGACCTTTGCTGTGTAAATACATACTTAGAGAAACAAAGAATGTTGTGAGACTGTGGACCTAGAGAGGAGAGAATCTGGTCTCTGCCACATGGGGCCATTCACTCATACACATGGAACAAAGGGCTAGAACATTCTGGAGGAAAATGCCAATCATGTATTTCTCCTCCAGAGCTCTCAGCAACTTTATCCGCAACTGTTTGCTCAGAACAAAGCCCTTCCAACTTACCTCAAGGCCCAAGGACTCTTAATTACCTCTGGTCACCAGGAAACAGCTACTCCATTATCACTAGCTCAGTCACAAAGGCAGTCAGTCCATCAGAGCTGCCTCAAAAGGCTCGCTCAAGTTAGTAGTACTTGGTATAATTCATTAAGAAAGAGAGAAATGTCAGTGTAATTAACAAGTAAAAAGATTGTCTGGCCCTGGCCGGTTGGCTCAGCGGTAGAGCATCGGCCTGGCATGCGGGGGACCCGGGTTCGATTCCCGGCCAGGGCACATAGGAGAAGCACTCATTTGCTTCTCCACCCCTACCCCTTCCTCTCTGTCTCTCTCTTCCCCTCCCACAGCCAAGGCTCCATTGAAGCAAAGATGGCCCGGGCGCTGAGGATGGCTCCTTGGCCGCTGCCCCAGGCGCTAGAGTGGTTCTGGTTGTGCAGAGCAACGCCCCGGAGGGGCACAGCATCGCCCCCTGGTGGGCAGAGCATCGCCCCTGGTGGGCGTGCCGGGTGGATCCCGGTCGGGCACATGCGGGAGTCTGTCTGACTGTCTCTCCCCGTTTCCAGCTTCAGAAGAAAATTAAAAAAAAAAAAAAAAGGAAAAAAAAATTATTAAAAAAAAAAAGATTGTCTGATTGCCATACAACACTCAACTAAGGTCACCAGATACATATAAAATCTCTCCCAACTAATTCACAATTACAAGGCTCTGCAAGTTCACATCCCTATAAAACCCTAGCTTTTACAAAGGATGAAGCCACACACCTAGGTGATCTCAACCGACACTCTCACAGCATGCAACTGGAGCCCACTAAGGAGATCCTATTTCACAGTGCTGTAACTTGCTTCGGGACAGTGGGCTGGGTTCACAGCTGACTCCTTTTCTCCTAGGAGTCACACTCCAGAAATAGTCCCTTATCTAAGCCAATAAAAATAGGCCACAATCAGAAGCCCCTACACTGCTAGGAGAAAATAAGATGCAAAAGACACGGCCCAGAGCAAGACTATCCTCCACAAACCAACGCTGTCTCCAGGCATAAAAGAACACACTTAACAACTTCTTCATCCACTCCACATCAAAGTACCGCGTCCATCTCAAAATTATATACCTCAAAATCAATTGCCCACCTGTTATTTTGGTACCTTTATTACCTTTATTATAAAACTCAACATGTAGGCATCAAGAACTTGAGCTCTGATTGCTCACATTTTGACTACAGGGAAAGAAATAGCTGTGTGCTATTAGCTCTCGAAAGAATACAGCAAGATCTCGAATGCTGTGTTTAATACCTACACAGAAGAAAACCTCTCAAAGGAAATACATGTACTTAAACTCTAAATATAGACTTTCCCCCCATCATCTAGTCCTAGCTCCAGATATGATAGATAAAATTAAAGTCCTGTTTCTAATGCAGCTTCACTTTTTCAGAAAATATATGAAATTCTCCTTTTTAGTGTGTGCTTTGGCAAATAAAGTTTGTTAAAGTTAGTGTGTGTGTGTATTTAGAGCTATGTAAGAATAATGTTTTTATATCTCACTGGAATTAAGTTTGGATAAATCTGGACAGCTTCTGATTCTGGTAAATTAAGATGTATACAGAAAGCCCTAGAGCAACCACTAGTGAAAAAAAAAATCATTAAGGAAATCAAAGTGCTACATCAGAAAATATTCACTTAATGCAAAAGAAAGCAATAAAGGAGGTATAGAGGAACAAAAAGAACAAGAGACACATAGAAAACTCGAAGTGAAATAGGCGTTAAGTCCAATTATATCAATTACAACGTTAAAAACTAATGGGATGAACAATTCCCCATTACAAAAAAATCAAAGTGGAATTTCGGGTTGAGGTAATCAGGTTTCATATACTAAAGTTACATTCACCTAAAATCATAGTAGACCCAACTAAAAATCTTAATATTTTATTACAAATACTTGCATCTCCTAAACCAAGACTTGACTGCATTGCAAGCAGTTCATCAAGCCCAGCTAGGACATAATGCAAAACTTCACTCTGTAGCATAAACCACGTTAAGACAAAACAGATTAGCCACATGAGATTTAGTGTTTGCTTTTTCATTTCTAGCTATAGTCTTAAGAAATTAGGGCACAATGAGTATTAGAATAATATGTAAAAAAATTTTTTTCATTGATTTTAGAGAGACGGGGAAAGAGTCATGTAATGCTCCTAGTCATTGGGAAAATACTACAGCAGCCTCACCTCAGTGCTTTGTTTTAATCTGCATAATGCTTTCCATTCTCTGTACTGGGAGGTCAGAGGATCTGATTAATAGAAGAGAGGTCATCACTGACATGTCTGACCTACGGGATAATCTGAGCCTGTCTGCCACTTTAGAACAAGGCAACTGGACTAGAAGATTACTGGTATGTTTATGTACTTTTTGCAGCTCAAGAGTCATCAGCCCAATGTCTGTGTTCCTATCATTAATCACTTCAGTCCATTTTTACTCTTCCCTAGACTAAGTTGCGTCCTTCAGCTGAAGTACCTGGCAACTAACTGCTCCTCCTCTCAACTTATCAGTATCTATTCTGATACGAGAACTGTGACTAATTTTGTAGCCTGAACAGGCACATGGGCAAGGGAATCTGGGAGGACTTAGCATGACTGAGACCTCACATTCCCTTCCCAACCCTAACTCTGTGTCCAACCACAGTGAGTGGAAGCTCTTTGATTACTGCCTGAGGGCTTTTATTCTGTGGCATTCAGAACTCTAAGTACAATCTGCTCCAAAGGGTATTAAGCTCAACAAACCCCTTATCTAGAGGCTGCTGAGAGCTATTCTTGTTTCTTCGTGTCCCCAGCAGAGTGCATATTTAAGCTTTCCTTCTTTTTTTGGAGGGAATATTTTCAGGGTAAAGGAAACAGCTACATTAGCACATAAGCAGGAAGTGGGGGGGTGAGGACCACCTTAGCATTGGAACAAAAAGACCTTGGAGCAAGCAGGGGACAAGAGGCAAACTCACTAGGTGAACAATTAAGAGATTTACAAAGGTATGCACTAAGTCTCATTCGAAACCCCAGGCCTGTCACTAACCATAGCAATATATAAAAAGTCATTCTTAAAGACAAACTAAACTTTAGCTTAATGCATTCCAAATGAAAAATTAATATACTAACCATAGAGTTCAAATTTTATCCAATTTAAAATTACAGATCAGGGAAAAAAAAACCCTGTTTGCAGTGACTTAGCCACTACTTCTGTGAGCAACCAGAGAATAGGATTGAGAATTTGGTGCTAATAAAATTTCCATTAAGTAAAAAGCATTAAAATGTTAACTTCAAGAGATTCATTAAGGGCTTCAAATTACTTACCTTGAAAGTTGTTTGATTAGATGGTCACATTTTAGTCTAACATTTTTCTTTCTCTCTTTTGACTAATTAGGTTAACAGTCAACAGACATCGACAGGACCTCACTGGAGGAGACTGCTAAGCAGTGGCAGGAAATTTTAGCATAGACGTCTCCAAGCACAACTTCCCATATGTTTTCTCCTTCCATCCCTGCACATGGCCCCTCAGAGTATTCTACCAGTAGATCTTTGAAGGCAGCTGCAGTTACAATTCTACCAAGTGGCATTTTAAAGGTAGAACTATAAAATTTTATTTTTCTTGTGGCAAAGGAATGGAACAACCCTCCTATGGGGAGGAACAAACATAGGACCCTGTATATTAATGACATCAGGTGTTCTAACAAAAATAGCAGTTTCTAAGCAGCTGCATTTTAAGAATATCTCTGAAGGATCAAACAGGAAGAGAGAGACAAATTGTTTAAATACAAATAACTTTGACAATTAAAGAACTAGCATGACTAAGCCAAGAAAGACAAGTGAAAAGCAAACAGTCTGACACTTGAGTAAATTTAGGACTCTGAACATGTGGAAGTACTTTTAATTTTCACTATCACAGTCTAAACCCCAAAGAACAGAAAGGTCTGAGGCCTTTCTGCTGCCTTTCACCTGCTGGTGAGATACTATGTTAGGGTTGCCATTAGATACTGCACTCCAGAAGATCCCAAAGGCATAACTTGTAGCTGTCATCAACTAGCAAATCAGTCTCAGAGGCCCTCCCAGCTGTTAGGTGTCTGCAAGTTTCACATGCAACCCAATCCCTTCCCATGGCTATCAAAGAACTTACTACAGGAAAGGTGGCTATGAGTTGGTTTGCTCTGCCTTAGACATCCTTTCCAGGTGTGGGATAAGCACAAGTAAATTTATAAACAACAGAAGTAAATGTCACATACCATCACAATTTTACTGCTAAGCCTTTATATACTCTATCCTTGATAATCAACTTGGTGGCCAATAGTTAAATATCTTACAATATCCCTAGGAGACCCACAGGTCCTATTTTCCTGTTTTCTAAATCATTCAAATTTAATAGTGCCATGGATGTACAACACAGCTCTCAGAAAAAAAGTAAAGGAGCATAAAAAAGCAGCGCTCATTATTGTTGGCTCAGTAGTATACAGACATTTTAAGCATACCACTTTTTTGCCCTCAGCTAAGAAAATACCAACACTGAGAAAAGAAAACTCCCTGGACCACCCTTATACAAAGCATCAAAGTCAAGTAAAGCAAAGTAAAATATCTTTTAAGGCTAAGGGTAACATCTTCACCTTTATAGAAGGGACAAATGAAGACATACTCAAGAAATAGTCTAAGGAAGGCTCAACATACAAAATCTGAAAAACGGTACTGAGATTCCTCAAAAAAATTAAACACAGAATTAGCATATGATCCACCAACTTGAGCAGATGTTTGTATACTCACACACAAATAACCAAAATCACAATAACTGAAAGCTTTCAGAAGCAACTCACTTGGGGGTTCCTCAATGGATGAATGAATAAACAAAATGTGGCATGTACACGCAACGGAATATCATTCAGCCTAAAAAGGAAGGAAATTCTGACAAATGCTACAGCAGGAATGAACCTTAAAGACAAGGTAAGCGAAATAACTAGTATTTTACAGTTTCCTGTGTGCTTTCACATGCATTACATTATGTAGTTCTTAACAACCACTTCCCTGTGAAACAGTTGATATTGTCATAACCTCCATTTTATAAGTAGTGAAAAGAGGTCCAAAGAAGCTAAATATCTAGCTCAAGGTCGTGCATTAAGAGACAAAAACAAAAAATACAATTTCTCTAACTCAAATTTCCATACCCCTTCCAATACATCATGCTGAGTTTTCTTTTTACCTCCAGGAAGTCTTTGACGCAACGCTATGGAAGGAGGCATTCTGGTACAGAAGAGCAAGCCCCGGACCGGACCAGGGGGTTAGAAGACCTGTGATTAGTTCCCAGCTTTGTCACACAACAAGTGTGGGACTTTCTGTAACTCAAAATATCTTTAAAACTCAGTTTCCTCAGTGGTAAAAGTATACTTTTTGTTGTTGTTGTATTTTTTTTTTTCTGAAGCTGGAAACAGGGAGAGACAGTCAGACAGACTCCCGCATGCACCCGACCGGGATCCACCCGGCACGCCCACCAGGGGCGAAGCTCTGCCCACCAGGGGGCGATGCTCTGCCCCTCTGGGGCGTTGCTCTGCCGCGACCAGAGCCACTCTAGCGCCTGGGGCAGAGGCCAAGGAGCCATCCCCAGCGCGCCCGGGCCATCTTTGCTCCAATGGAGCCTTGGCTGTGGGAGGGGAAGAGAGAGACAGAGAGGAAGTGGGGGGGGGTGTGGAGAAGCAAATGGGCGCTTCCCCTATGTGCCCTGGCCGGGAATCGAACCCGGGTCCCCCACATGCCAGGCCGACGCTCTACCGCTGAGCCAACTGGCCAGGGCCTAAAAGTATACTTTTAAAAGTTTACAATATGGTCTACCTTATATAGAGTTTGAAGATTGAAGGAGACAGTATATCAGTATATGAATGAGCAGCACCAAGTTTAGAACGTATTAAGTGAAAATAAATGTCAGAAAGAAAAAAATAAACTTTTATAAACTTAGTATCACCAATATTTTCTCCTGATCTGGCCTTAGTGTGGCAAGTGACATTCAAACATATCTTCCCAGGAATTACTTGAGAAAACTGACTACATCTTTGATACATCTGACACATACTCTGAGTCTAATTCATTAGCAACAGTAAAGATGATGCAATAATTATTCTCTACAGCAAATTCATCAAAAAAGCTTGAGGAATAAAAATGGGGTATAGGCCTACCTGGCCTGTGGTGGTGCAACAGATAGAGCATCGACCTGGAATGCTGAGGTTGTCTGTTCAAATCACATGACAAGCAAGCAATGAGTAAATAAAGTGAAGCAACTACCAGTTAATATGTTTTGCTCCACTCCTCCTCTCTCTGTAAAGATCAATAAATAAAATAAATTTTTAAGATTTTAATGATTGATTGATTTTAGAGAGAGGAGAGACAAAAAGGGGGTTGGGGAAGGAATGAGAAATATCAATACTAGTTGCTTCCCATATGTGCCTTGACCAGGCAAGCAAACCAGCGACCTCAGCAATTCAGGCTGATGCTTTATCCACTGTGCCACCACAGGTCAGGCAATAAAGAAAATCTTTAAAAAAATAAAAGAAAGAGGAAGGCAGAAAGGAAGGGAGGGAGAGAGGGAGGGAGGGATCCTTGCAAAGAGAAGGAAGAGGTCATGGTTATGGGCATCTGCTCAAAGCTCAGCTCAGTCCTCTCTGGTCTTTTCAAAAAAAGGACAGACCAAGGTCTTAAATCAGTTGTTTGATGGCCCTTGAAAGGCATAAGGACAGCAGCCAAGCCAGAGGTCGCTGAAAGGAAAAGGAACCAAGTAGGAGATAAAGCAAGCATTAAGAAATGTGATCAAGGAAACAGGCCCCAAATGAAAAGGGGCTGCCCGGAAAGCCTAAGAAAATACATGAATAAATAAACACAACATAAATCGTACCCATATACACTTCATACTGTAACCCAGAATCCGGTGCTTCTTTCAAATACCCACATTTGTCATCCTGCCCTGGGGTCACAAAGGGATATTTGGAATAAGGCAGCTTGTAATTCCCAATTCTTGCAGGAAAATCACATTTATCATAAGGCCTTTCTACAGCATTGGGTTAATTTTCTAGGTGAAAAGATGCATTTATTTGTGAAATTCATAAAACTGTGTTTGCTATGAAATCTCTCCGGGGTCAGGTAAGGCAGATCAATCTTCAGTGCAATCTTGTTAGCACATCTCACCTCATGCTCCCGCATCCCAGCCCTCCCAACACACATCTCACACTTTTTCTTTTGTTCCCAGATGTGCCAAACACTACTGTAAATCACTACAGGGTCGGAACATTTTACTTTAAAAAAAAAAAGAGCAAGACATGGAAACACAGACTCTCAGCTCTGTCACACACTGGAATCTATTCCAAGTTGTAAATGTATAAATGTACATTACTATTGCTGGGAATGTCTGGCAAGGCTTACATCTGGAGCTAAATCAAGTGTCCCCATCTGTTCGGTTTGCCTCATCCACTCAACGTTAATTTTTCAATTGTTTGCAAGAATAATTTAATAACGGTTGAAAAAATGGAAAACGATAGGCACAAAGGGATCAAGGCATGTAAGAAAAGTCAGCTGTAGGTTTCTTAATACTGAAAATATATTCTCTCCATTTACAAACAGCTCACTCCTGTGACTGTGTTTTTTCCTTAAGACCCTAAACCAACTCCACGTCTGACTCGGTTTTAGCCCATACCTATGGCCTTGCTATTTCATCAGAACCTAAAATGACAGCCCTATGAGCTCCATCTGCCTCTATTTACCACAAATATATAAAAATAGCCATGTAAAGCAGAATGTCAAAGTTTCAGATTCCCATGAGTCATTCTTTGAACTGAGAATGGCAGAAAAAAATCTCAGAGAAAAGCTTTCCGATGGCCTATGCACAGAAAGTCCTTTGGCAATAAAGACATCTGAAAAGGCCCTGCAACCATCTCCGAGTAAAACAATTCACAGAACAGCACTGTGAGCTATTTCAATATGACCAAATCAAAGTCTCATGCACTCTAACTTTTTTTTTTTCTTTCAGAGAGATGGGGAGAGAGAGAGAGACAAGAACATTGAGACATTCCTGTATGTGCCCTGACCTGGGATCAAACCAGCAACCTCTGAGCTTCATGCCAACCAATGAGCTATCTGGCCAGGCCTTAATTTTATTTTTTTTAATGTATTGATTGGCCCTGGCCAGTTGGCTCAGTGGACAGAGCATCGGCCCAGCGTATGGACACCCCAGGTTCAATTCTCAGTCAGGGCACACAGGAGAGGTGACTATCTGCTTCTCTCCCTCTCCCTTTCCTCTTTCTCTTCATCTTCCCCACCTGCAGCTAGTGTCTTGATTGGTTCCAGTGTGGCCGGGGGTGCTGAGGATAGCTCAGTTTGTCCAACTGCATTAGCCTAAGGTGCTAAAAATAGCTCAGTTGATTCAAGCATCAGCCCAAGAAAGGGGGTTGCTTGGTGGATTCCAGTTGGGGTTCATGAGGGAGTCTGTCTCACTATCTTCCCTCCTCTCACTTAAAAAAAGAAAAGAAAATGTATTGATTGATTTTGAGAGAAGCAGAGAAAAGAAGGGAGAGAGGAGGAGGAAGGGAAGCATTCATTTCTTGTTCCACTCAGCCGTGCATTCATCAGTTGCTTCCCATGTGTGCTCTGACTGGGGATCAAACCCGCAACCTTGTCATTTAGGGATGATGCTCTACCTACTGAGCTAACTGGTCAGAGCAGTGCTGCTTTTCTTGATCAAGTACGACAACTTCTCCACTGCTACAGACAGTAGGGCTTAAAATAGTAGTGGTGGTCAACACACTCTACTTCGGAAAATACAATAAACCTCAGGATGGGCCAAGTAACTGTAAAGAGAAAAAAATCTCATTCCTTACCTGATATTAACCAATGCGTGGGTAACCTTGCTAGCAGCTTCTTTCCACTGGCCTGCATTGGTAGAAAGTCTCAGGACTGTACAGAAGGAAAGAACAAAGATCTGTCAGACCCCTGAATATAAAACACAAATATGAAGAATGAAGACACATCTCAGAGTCCTGGTTGGGTGGTTCAGTGGCTAGAGCATCATTCCAGTGCACCAAGGTCACGAGTTCATTCCCAGTCAGGGCACATACAGGAACCAATCAATAAGTGCATTAACTAAGTGGAACAAGTTGATGCTTCTCTCTCTCTCTCTCTCTTTCTCTGTTTCCCTTCTCCCTTCCTCTCTCTCTCTCTCTTGCATATCAATGAAAAAAAAGACACATCTCAGAATAATACTATTAGAATAACCAAGCAGAGCCTGTGCCAATCCTCTGTATAAAATGTCCTCAATCTAGAACAGTGATTTTCAACCAGTGTGCCCAGCACAATAATGTACCACAGGAATTTTAAAATCATGCAATACCTGACTATTTAGACAGGAGCACTGACCTCTTTTCTCTTTGATTGTCAAATAAAAATGACAACAGCCCTGGCCGGTTGGCTCAGCGGTAGAGCGTCGGCCTGGCGTGCGGGGGGACCCGGGTTCGATTCCCGGCCAGGGCACATAGGAGAAGCGCCCATTTGCTTCTCCACCCCCCCTTCCTCTCTATCTCTCTCTTCCCCTCCCACAGCCAAGGCTCCATTGAAGCAAAGATGGCCGGGCACTGGGGATGGCTCCTTGGCCTCTGCCCCAGGTGCTAGAGTGGCTCTGGTCGCGGCAGAGCGACGCCCTGGAGGGGCAGAGCATCGCCCCCTGGTGGGCAGAGCGTTGCCCCTGGTGGGTGTGCCGGGTGGATCCCGGTTGGGCGCATGCGGGAGTCTGACTGTCTCTCCCCGTTTCCAGCTTCAGAAAAATAAAAAAAAATAAAAATAAATGACAACAGACAACACAACAGCTGCCTGATGTGAATGAATCAAAATTATACCTTTTTTTTTTTTTTGTCAAAAACTGTATTTTTTGGCCCTGGCCGGTTTGCTCAGTGGTAGAGCGTCGGCCTGGCGTGCACAAGTCCCAGGTTCGATTCCCGGCCAGGGCACACAGGAGAGGCACCCACCTGCTTCTCCACCCCTCCCCCTCTCCTTCCTCTCTGTCTCTCTCTTCCCCTCCCGCAGCAAGGCTCCATTGGAGCAAAGATGGCCCGGGCGCTGGGGATGGCTTCTTGGCCTCTGCCCCAGGTGCTAGAGTGGCTCTGATCACGGCAGAGCGACGCCCCGGAGGGGCAGAGCATCGCCCCCTGGTGGGCAGAGCATTGCCCCTGGTGGGCGTGCTGCGTGGATCCGGTTGGGGCGCATGCGGGAGTCTGTCTCTCCCCGTTTCTAGCTTCAGAAAAATACAAAAAAAAAACAAAACAATATTTTTTGGTGTGTTACAGAATTCCAGGAATTAGTTAATGTATGCTATGAGATCAAAAGAGATTGAAAATTGGCCCTGGCCAAGTAACTCAGTTGTTTAGAGTATTATCCTGATACAACAAGTCCCCAGGTTTGATCCCTGGTCAGGGTACATGTAAGAACCAACCAATGAATGCATATATAAAGTGGAACAACAAATTGATGTTTCTTTCTTTCTTCTTCTCTCTCTCTCTCTCTCTCTCTCTTTCTCCCCCTCCTTACCTCCCTTATTCTCTCTCTAAAATCAATAAATAAAAAGTTTTTTGTTTTTTTTTGTATTTAAAAAGGTTTTTTTTTAATTTTTATTTATTTATTTTTTTACAGAGACAGAGAGTGAGTCAGAGAGAGGGATAGACAGGGACAGACAGACAGGCACAGAGAGAGATAAGAAGCATCAATCATTAGTTTTTCATTGCGCGTTGCGACACCTTAGTTGTTCATTGATTGCTTTCTCATATGTGCCTTGACTGCGGGCCTTCAGCAGACCGAGTAACCCCTTGCTGGAGCCAGCGACCTTGGGTTCAAGCTGGTGGGCTTTTTTGCTCAAACCAGATGAGCCCGCGTCCAAGCTGGCGACCTCGGGGTCTCGAACCTGGGTCCTCAGCATCCCAGTCCAACGCTCTATCCACTGCGCCACCGCCTGGTCAGGCAAAAAAGTTTTTTTAAAGGTTGAAAATTTTAGAGGAAAATATAAGAGCTTATTTTCAACTATTTTCACTGGAAATTCTTTTTTACTTTCCTCCTCCTCCTCTGCCTTGGGTTCCCCTCCCTTGGCTCCCCACTGAAAGGTTTCCATACTCTGTTTTTGCTTTTGTTTATAAATTTATACTGGGGTGGTGGTATGAAGGTAACCTGGCTTCCATTTTATCATTTCCCTAATGGCCAGGCCAGGACTGATTTAGTGGAATCAGTCGGCTGAGTTCACTGTCCCCTCCTACTCCATATATATCTTCTTAAGGGCTAAGCTGGGTCAAACGGACAAATAAGTTTGCCAGATAGAGGACAGTTATGTAGTAATCAAGGAGTAACCTGTTTTAGCTCCCTTGACTTAACTGTATAACCTGCAACATGAATCAACAGAAATATTCTTCCCTTCACTGACCAAATTTTATCTCTTTTCCACACTTACCCACAGGAGGAAAGAAGATAGAAATACAAAACATTCTCTCCCAGCTATGAGCTTCAGGACCATGCAGTACAGGACCTATGCTACTTTAGAAGAGAAAAACCAGCAGTGCCCCTTGAAAGAACAGCACATGGTGGGCACTCCAAGTGCATGTTTTTAACAAATGAACAGCTAATAAGAGCTAAATATGTAGTAAGTTTACTATGTGCCAGAAACTGGATAGAGTTGCGTTATATGCAATATAGCATATAGATGAGAAAACTGACACTCAAAGGTGACAAGTAACTAATCAAGGTCATCCACACGGTTATAATTAATGGAACTGGAATTTGAACCATGAGAGAATGACTCTGAAGCCTGTATTTACAGAGTGGTTAAGAATATGAACTCTGGAGTCAACTGTCAGGGTTCAAGTCCAGCGCCTGCCACTTACTAGAAAATAAAGCAATGCTTATATGAAGGGATTACTGTGAAAATGAAATAATTTAATATATATAAAGCCTTGGATCAGTATCTGGCACATAAGTATTAGCTACATATTACTACTTTAAATAGACTGCCTCCCAAATAAATGAATGAATTTACCCGAGACTTCCCCTTAGCAAGGAGAATGGAGCCTAACTAACATTAAGAAATGTGTAACCAATTTGCATAGAAGCTTTATATCTGCTATCATCACCACCTGCAAAAGGAAGACCAGTCTTCCTCTGCAAAATCAGTAGCAACGGTAGCTCTGTCAGAGGTAGGGCTAGGGCTGTAATAGAGAGAAAAAAACTCCTGTGGTTGCTCTCCATCTGTCCTAGCAAATCCTCATTTTTACAAATTCATGCAATTTTATGAAAGAGAAGATAGAACCCTTAATAAAACATATTATCAGAGTGCCACTTTTCTAATTTAAAAATTTACTGCAAGGGAACCTGGTATAGTTCCATGTTAGAGCTCTACAGTCCGAACTCAGGTTTCTCCCAGTGTATGTGCAAATGTTTTCAAGTAATGAACAAAACTGTCTCAACAGGTCAGACATAACTTTTTCAATTCAACTGTGAAAACTATAGATCCTCAACTAAATCATAAGTTCCCTGATGGTGCAAACATAAACATTTAAGAATTGAACTGAATTTTTTGCTCCTTATCTCAAAGACATATTTAACTCTGCACATGGATTATTTCTCTGTAACATCCTTTCAGTTCTATTCCTAGTGAACAGGCACCCAGGTGACCTCATCGTTGCATTTCCTTTAGAAATGCCTTAGGCCTTTACATTCTTTTCTCTCTTCTCTCTCTCTCTTTTTTTTTTTTTTTTTCCATTTTTCTGAAGCTGGAAACAGGGAGAGACAGTCAGACAGACTCCCGCATGCGCCCGACCGGGATCCACCCGGCACGCCCACCAGGGGCGACGCTCTGCCCACCAGGGGGCGATGCTCTGCCCATCCTGGGCGTCGCCATGTTGCGACCAGAGCCACTCTAGCGCCTGGGGCAGAGGCCACAGAGCCATCCCCAGCGCCCGGGCCATCTTTGCTCCAATGGAGCCTTGGCTGCGGGAGGGGACGAGAGAGACAGAGAGGAAAGCACGGCAGAGGGGTGGAGAAGCAAATGGGCGCTTCTCCTGTGTGCCCTGGCCGGGAATCAAACCCGGGTCCTCCGCACGCTAGGCCGACGCTCTACTGCTGAGCCAACCGGCCAGGGCTCTCTCTTTTATTTATTAAGTGAGAGGCGGGGAGGCAGAGAAAGACTCCCACATGCACCTTGACTGGGATCCACCTGGCAAGCTCCCTTCCAGACAATGCTCTGCCCATCTGGGGCTGCTGCTCCATTACTCACCAACCAAGCTACATATTTTAGCACCTGAGGTGAGGCAATGGAGCCATCCTCAGCACCTGGGCCAACTTGCTCAAAACCGAGCCATAGCTGTAGGAGGTGGAGAGGGAGAGAGTGGGAGGGGTAGAGAAGCAGATGGTCACTTTTCCTGTCTGTCCTGACCAAGAATGGAACCCAGGACTTCCACACGCCAGGAGGACACTCCAATGCTGAGCCTTCTGGCCAGGACCTTTACATTCTTTTCTAAGCTACCAATTTAAACCCAAAATTACTTCAAAATGCCCTAAAAGCCTCAAGTTAATATAATTATTTATATAGTAAATTATGGTACACAAAAAGAACATACTATGTAGCTAATAAAGTAACAGCAAAATGCCTGACCAGGCAGTGGCGCAGTGGATAGAGCATCGGACTGGGACGCAGAGGATCCAGGTTCAAGACCCCGAGGTTGCCAGCTTGAGCAAGGGCTCATCTGGTTTGAGCAAAAGCCCACCAGCTTGAACCCAAGGTCACTGGCTCGAACAAGGGGTTACTCGGTCTGCTGAAGGCCCGCAGTCAAGGCGCATTTCAGAAGGCAATCAATGAACAACTAAGGTGTCACAACAAAAAACTAATGATTGATGCTTCTCATCTCTCTCTGTTCCTGTCTATCCCTCTCTCTGACTCACTGTCTCTGTAAGAAATAAATAAATAAAAATTTAAAAAAAAGTGACAGCAAAAACTAGAAACAACCATAATTTCCATAAATAGAATGGTTAAATAACTATACCCATGCTAAATAAAAGAGAGAAAAGAGAGACTGAAACTCAAGAAAATTACCCAAGCCTGACCAGGTGGTGGCTCAGTGCATAGAGCATCAGACTGGGACGCGGAGGACCCAGGTTCAAACCCTGAGGTCACCAGCTTGAGTATGGGCTCATCTGGTTTGAACAAGGCTCACCAGCTTGAGCACAAGGTTGCTGGCTTGAGCAAGGGGTTACTGGGTCTGCTGTAGCCCCCAGTCACATATGAGAAAGCAATCAATGAACAACTATGGTGCCGTAACAAAGAATTGATGCTCTCATCTCTCTCCCTTCCTGTCTCTCCATCCCTATCTGTCCCTCTCTGTCTCTGTCACACACAAAAAGAAGATTAAAAAAAAAACTTAAAAAAAAAGTCTCAGTGAGCCTTCTTCTTCTAGCCATGATAAATACTACACTTGATCTTAGCCAAAAGGCCGAGAAGCAATAGCCATGATAAATTAATAAGATATGGCCCTGGCCGGTTGGCTCAGCAGTAGAGCGTCCGCCTGGCGTGCGGGGGACCCGGGTTCGATTCCCGGCCAGGGCACATGGGAGAAGCACCCATTTGCTTCTCCACCCCTCCGCCGTGCTTTCCTCTCTGTCTCTCTCGTCCCCTCCCGCAGCCAAGGCTCCATTGGAGCAAAGATGGCCTGGGCGCTGGGGATGGCTCCTTGGCCTCTGCCCCAGGCGCTGGGGTGGCTCTGGTCTCGACAGAGCGACGCTCCGGAGGGGCAGAGCATCGCCCCCTGGTGGGCAGAGCATCGCCCCTGGTGAGCGTGCCAGGTGGATCCCGGTCGGGCGCATGCGGGAGTCTGTCTGACTGTCTCTCCCTGTTTCCAGCTTCAGAAAAATACAAAAAAAAAAAAAAAAACCCTAAAAAAAAAAATTAATAAGATATAATTTAGCCTGACCTGTGGTGGAGCAGTGGATAAAGCGTCGACCTGGAATGCTGAGGTTGCCGGTTCAAAACCCTGGGCTTGCCTGGTCAAGGCACATATGGGAGTTAATGCTTCCTGCTCCTCCTTCCCCCTTCTCTCTCTCTCTCTCTCTCTCTCATTCTCTCTCCTCTCTAAAAATTAATTTAAAAAAATTAAAGCAAAGAATTAAAAAAAATCTTTAAAAAAAAAGACATAATTTACCCTCCAACCTTAAACAACAAAAAAACTGAACAAATGATATGAATTAACAGTTATCAGACACTGGACAATAGGCATATACAGAACTGGGATCTCTGAAGAAGGAAAACAAATGAGGTTAGCCCTACCTACAATTACCCCGATTTAGCGCATGGAAAAATTTCCAGCCTGCAGGGCAAAGAGGAAGAACCTAACAGAATCCTGAAGTCTTGCCAGGCCAAAGACATAGTGCTCAACATCTCGAGAAGCCGAGGTACCTAGAATTTGTAGAGCAGAAAACTATAAAGGGAGTTTGCCAGGAACTCTGGAGGTCTGAAGCGGGCTCCTCATATCTTTTGCTGAGCACTGAACTGCACATATGGAAGAGGAAACTACCCAAGGCTGGGGGCAAAGAACCACTGGAAAGGAAAAGAAACTGTGGAGTTCATGGAAGGCTCCACAAATAAAATAATCTGTGTTTCCACCAGTGAGAGTGGAAGGACCTACAAATACATAGGTTAACAGGTACAGTCTGCTGATGGGTACTGCATTAATAATGGGGCAAAATTAGCCAATATTAAAGGTTGCTCTATACCTGCTCTAACAACATTTAAAACAAACCTGGAAATTGATTCCACATACATAACACATTCCAGAACAAAGTCCAACATTATATTAAAAAATTACAAAATAAAATTATGACCAATAAGCAAGGGAAAAGTCAGTCAATAAAAACAGACCTAGCCCTGGCCGGTTGGCTCAGCGGTAGAGCGTCGGCCTAGCGTGCGGAGGACCCGGGTTCGATTCCCGGCCAGGGCACATGGGAGAAGCGCCCATTTGCTTCTCCACCCCTCCGCCACGCTTTCCTCTCTGTCTCTCTCTTCCCCTCCCGCAGCCAAGGCTCCATTGGAGCAAAGATGGCCCGGGCGCTGGGGATGGCTCTGTGGCCTCTGCCCCAGGCGCTAGAGTGGCTCTGGTCGCGACAGAGTGACGCCCCGGAGGGGCAGAGCATCACCCCCTGGTGGGCAGAGCGTCGCCCCTGGTGGGCGTGCCAGGTGGATCCCGGTCGGGCGCATGAGGGAGTCTGTCTGACTGTCTCTCCCTGTTTCCAGCTTCAGAAAAATGAAAAAAAAAACACACAAAAAAACAAAAAAAAAACAACAGACCTAGATATGAAAATGATAAAACTAGCAGAAAAGGAAAACAAAACAACTATTGTAAGTATGTCCCATATGCTCAAGAATATTGAGGAAAATATAAACCCAATGAAGAAAGAAATGGACATATTTAAAAAAAAAAGAAGTCCAGGCCTGACCTGTGGTGGCGCAGTGGACAAAGCATTGCCCTGTAACGCTGAGGTCACTGGTTCAAAACCCTGGGCTTACCCCATCAAGGCACATATAGGAGTTGATGCTTCCTGCTCCTTCCCCCTTGTGTCTCTCTTCTCTCTCTTTCTCTCTCTCTCTCTCCTCTCTCAAATAAATATATAAAATGTTAAAAAAAAAAGAAGTGCAAATAAAAGTTTTAAGAAAGAAAAAACTTTCTGAAATGAACTGGATAAAATGAACTGAGATCAATGAGGTTAACAGCATATTTAAAAATACAAGAAAAGATCATTGAATTTGAGGACTGAGAAATAAAAATGAACTAAAATGAAACCTATAGAAATGACAAAAAAATAGAATTAAAAACTGTACAGAGCTTTAGCGACCTATGTGCCATTGTCAAGAAATCTTATATATATATGCTAATTTAAATTCCAAATGAGAAAAAAAGAGGGGGGACAGAAAAACATTTGAATAAATTTTCCAAAAATTTTCACATTTGATGAAAACTAGAAACCCACAGATCCAAGAAGCTAAAAGAAGCCCAAGCAAAATAAACAAAGAAAACACTGCTATAAAACACAATAATCAAATTGCTAAAACCCAGTGATAGAGAAAATATTAAAAGCATCCAGAGAAAAAAAAGATAGATTATACACAAAGAAATAAAGATTAGAATGACAATAGACTTTTCATTAGAAACTATGCAAGTCAGAAAACAACATGACATTTTTTTAAGTATTGAAAAAAAAAATTCTACATTTAGCAGAAATATCTTTAAAAAATAAAGGTCAGGTTCTACTTCCAGAATGGCAGAGTAAGCCCACTGACAGCCTCTCTCTCCTGGGTACCAGCTAAAAACCCTGTATAAAAACATAAATATTGTAGTAACTAACCAGAGGGCTATAAAAATTAAACAAAAGCGGACATATTGTAAAAGGGAGTCAAAACTTGGGGAAACACCTACAAAAGTGTGTTTTCTGGGGTTTCCCCCCCCCTATTTGCACTTGCAGGTTTGCTTCAGTCACAAGATGCATGATGGAGGAGCAGGGTGGGTGCCTAAAACTTCAATAGAAACCTCATCCATCTATAGACAGAAGCCAGGCTTCTGCCCATCAGAGAACATAGAGGTAATTCTGGACAGACCAGAAGAAAGTGTTTCCCTAATTCGGCATATAAAAGTGCAATTCTCAGGCTTACCCCTGATCTGAGAAAGCATGGAACAGATACAAAGTAGCAAAACAAAAGCTTTAAGAAATAAACCAATATTTAAACCACAGTCCACAACAAGTGCTGGAGAGGCTGCAGAGGAAAAGGAACCCTTGTTCACTGTTGGTGGGAATATAAATTAGTATAACCATTATGGAAGAAAGTATGGTGGTTCCTCAAAAAATTAAGAATAGAACTACCATATGATCCAGCAATCCCTCTACTGGGTATATACCCCCAAAACTCGAAAGCATTGGTACATAAAGACACATGAACCCCCATGTTCATCATAGCATTATTCATGGTGGCCAAGACATGGAAACAACCGAAATGCCCTTCAATAAAGGATTGGATAAAGAAGATATGGTATATATATACTATGGAATACTACTCAGCCGTAAGAAATGACATAGTATCATTTATGACAACATGGATGGACTTTGATTACATTATACTGAGTAAAAGAAGTAAATCAGTAAAAGCTAAGAACTGTATGATTCCACACAGAGGTGAGGGAAGGGGTGAGAAAAGGGATGGGAGGGGGAGGGGCAAAAAGAGAAACAAATATAGGGTGACGGAGGATGATTTGACTTTGGGTGATGAGTGTACTGCATAACCGACTGTCCAAATAATGTGGAGATGTATCTCTAAATGACCACTGTCACCCTGTTAAATTTAATTGTCTAAATAAAAATAAAAATAAACCACAGTCTAACCCTTGAGCGGTGTATGTGTGGACCAGATCCACAGTAGCATAGAAAAGCCTTGAAAATTGAACTGATATTGCAACTGCTGCCCATAGAAGGTGAGACAGAACTTGTAGCCTAAATCTAACTGGGTCAACTGCCTGCTGAAAAAAACAATCTCCAGAGGATTATATCTGAAACTTGAGTCTACACAACATAACTTTAAAAATATCCAGGATGTAGTCCAAAATTACTCAATTTACAAAGAACCAGGACATAGGGAGAACCAGAATGCATGATAAAACAAGAAAATGTAATGAACTCCCTCAAAAGAACAGATCAACAGATGCCTGAGAGGACATAGATGTTAAAATTATCAGATTTTTAAAGCAACTATTATGGCTATGCTCCATGAAAAAAGGTAAACATGCCTGAAAGAACAGAATGATAAAACTTCTAAGTAGAGAAATTGAAACTATGAGAAGAACCAATTAAAATATTTAGAAGTAAAATATATATTACGTAAAATTAAAAATTCACCAGATGGGCTTAATAGCAGAATGAATTGACACAGAAGGGCTAAAAATAGAACAACAAATTATTAAATATGAAGAAAAAAAAATTCTGGTTCTCAGGGACCTATGGGACAATATAAAAAAGTCTAACATTTGGTGTCTGACCAGGCAGCGGTGCAGTGGATAGAGTGTTGGACTGGGATGTGGAGGATCCAGGTCTGAAATCCAGAGGTTGCTGGCTGGAGCGTGGGCTCATCCAGCTTGAGCATGAGCTCACCAGCTTGAGCGCAGGGTCGCTGGCTTGAGCCTAAGGACATTGGTTTGACCAAGGGGTCTCGCTCTGCTGGAGTCCCCTGGTCAAGGTACATATGAGAAAGCACTCAGTGAACAACTAGGGTGCCGCAAAAAAAACCTTGATGCTTCTCATCTCTGTCCCTTCCTGTCTATCTGTCCCTATCTGTCCCTCTCTCTGCCTCTCTGTCACACACACACACACACACACACAAAAAAAAAAAGTCTAACATTTGGGTTATTATAGTCCAAGAAGAGAAGAAGAAAGACAATGGGGCCAAAAAAATTTTGCAAAACAGAATGGCTGAGCCTGACTAGGCGGTGGCACAGTGGACAGAGCATCGGACTGGGATGCCTAAGACCCAGGTTCGAGACACCAAGGTCACCAGCTTGAGCACAGGCTGATCTGTTTTGACCAAAAGCTCACCAGCTTGGACTCAAGGTTGCTGGCTCGAGCAAGGGGTTATTCGGTCTGCTGACGGCCTGTAGTCAAGGCACATATGAGAAAGCAATCAATGAACAACTAAGGTGTTGCAATGCGCAACGAAAAACTAATGATTGATGCTTCTCATCTCTGTGTTCTTGTCTGTCTGTCCCTGTCTATCCCTCTCTCTGACTCTCTCTCTGTCTCTAACAACAACAAAAAAAACCCCAGAATGGCTGAAAAATCCCAAATTTGGTGATGTTCAAAAAGCTCAGCAAACACCAAACAGGATAATCTCAAAGAAAAACCATGCCTAGACATATCAATCAAACAGCTGAAAGCCAAAGAATAGAAAAAAATCCTAAAAGAAACTGGAGAAAAACAACATATTATAAACAAGAGAACAATGATTCAAATGACCACAGATTTATTTCAGAAACCAGGGAGGCTAGAAAAAGAGAAGTAAAATCTTTAAAGTATAGAAAGATAAGACCTATCAACTCAATATCATATATTTAGCCAAAATATCCTTTAGGAATAAAGAAAACCAAATAGAACTTGTCACCAGGAGGTCTACTTAAAAAAAAAAGTGCAAAGAAAATTCTTAAAACTGAAAAAAATGAGCCTGACTGGTGGTAGCACAGTGGATAAAATGTCAATCTGGGACACTGAGGACCCAGGTTCAAAACCCTGAAGTTGCAGCTTGAGTGTGGGATCACTGACATAATCCCATGATCACTGGCTTGAGCCCAAAGATCTCTTGAGGACTTGAAGCCCAAGGTTGCTGGCTTGAGCCAGGGGTCACTGGCTCAGCTAGAGCCCTCAGTTCAAGGCACATATGAGAAGCAATCAATGAACTAAAGTGACACAACTACGAGTTGATACTTCTCATCTCTCTCCCTTCCCATCTGTTTCTCTAAAAAGAAAAAAAGGCCTGACCAGGCAGTGGCACAGTGGATAGAGCGTCGGACTGGGATGCAGAAGGACCCAGGTTCGAGACACCGAGGTTGCCAGCTTGAGCACAGGCTCATCTGGCTTGAGCAAAAAGCTCACCAGCTTGGACCCAAGGTTGCTGGCTCCAGCAAGGAATTATTCGGTCTGCTGAAGGCCCACGGTCAAGGCACATATGAGAAAGCAATCAATGAACAACTAAGGTGTCGCAAGAAAAAACTGATGATTGATGCTTCTCATCTCTCTCCATTCCTGTCTGTCTGTCCCTATCTATCCCTCTCTCTGACTCTCTCTGTCCCTGTAAAAAAACAAAAAACAAAAAAAAAAAAAACTGAGAGAAATGATACCAGAAAGAAATCTGACTTTTCAGAAATTAAAAAAAGCAAGAGAATTGGAACATATATAGGTAAATACAAAAAATATCTTTCCCTCTTAAATTCTTTAGAATATGGATGATTGTTGTAAGCAAATATAGCATTGTCTGATGGGGTTTTCAATCTATGTAAATGTAATACATATGACAATTATTATATCAAAGTAATAACAGGGGTTGGTGATTAAAGAAACCTACATAGCAGCAAAGGTTTTATATTTTGCTTACGTGGTACAACACTAACTCTAAGAAGACTGGGAAAGATAATAAAATGTAATCTGTCTGACCTGTGGTGGTGCAGTGGATAAAACATCAACCTGAAATGATGAGGTGCCTAGGCTTGCCCACCCAAAGCACGTATGACAAGCAACTAAGAGTGGATGCTTTCCACTCCTCCCACTACCCTCACCTTTCACTCTCTCTCTGTCCTCTCTCTAAAATCAATAAATAAAATCTTAAAATGTAATCCTAGAGCAACTGCCAAAAATATACAAAGAAATAAAACCAAAGCCAATTGATAAATTAAAATGTAATATTAAAAACATTAAAATTATCAAAAGCAAGCAGGAAAAGAGGTACAGAAAAACAAAAAAAAGAGGTGAGAAAAGAAATTAAGTGGTAGAACTGAAAATAATGTATATCAGGTATTATATCAAATGTATATGGGGCCCTGGCCGGTTGGCTCAGCGGTAGAGCGTTGGCCTAGCGTGAGGAGGACCCGGGTTCCATTCCTGGCCAGGGCACACAGGAGAAGCGCCCATTTGCTTCTCCACCCCTCCGCCACGCCTTCCTCTCTGTCTCTCTCTTCCCCTCCCGCAGCCAAGGCTCCAGTGGAGCAAAGATGGCCCGGGCACTGGGGATGGCTCTGTGGCCTCTGCCTCAGGCGCTAGAGTGGCTCTGGTCGCAACATGGCGACACCCAGGATGGGCAGAGCATTGCCCCCTGGTGGGCAGAGCGTCACCCCCTGGTGGGCGTGCCAGGTGGATCCCGGTCCGGTGCATGCGGGAGTCTGTCTGACTGTCTCTCCCCGTTTCCAGCTTCAGAAAAGTGCAAAAAAAAAAAAAATGTATATGGTTTAAACACCAAATAGAGATGATCAAATTAGGTAACAAACAAGAACCAACTATAAGCTCTGTTCAAAACAGCCACTTTAAATATAAAGATACAAATAAGTTAATAGTAAAAGGATAGAAAAACACATGCAGAGAGGCCCTGGCCAGTTGGCTCAGCGGTTGAGCGTCAGCCCAGTGTGTGGAAATCCCAAGTTCGATTCCCAGCCAGGGCACACAGGAGAAGCGCCCATCTGCTTCTCCTCCCTTCCCCCTCTCCTTTCTCTCTCTCTCTCTCTTCCCCTCCTGCAGTCAAGGCTTCATTGGAGCAAAGTTGGCCCGGGCACTGAGGATGGCTCCATGGCCTCCACCTCAGGCACTAGAATGGCTCCAATTGCAGTGGAGCAATGCCTCAGAGAGGCCAAGCATCGCCCCCTGGTGGGCATGCCAGGTGTACACTGATCGGGAGCATATGGGAGTCTGTCTGTCTGCCTCCTCACCATTTTTCACTTCGGAAAAATACAAAAACAAACAAAAATACATGTAGACACAAATCCAAAAAAAATCATCATCGCTATATTAATATCAGACAAAACAGGCTTCAGAACCCAAAATATTAGTAGGAATAAAGAGAGACATTACACGATGATAAAAAGGTTAATTCACCAAAGATGTGATAATCTTAAATGTATGTACACCTAACAGCAGAGCTACAAAATACATTGAACCAAAAGTGAAAGAACTAAAAGAAGAAATAAACAATCCTACAATTACAGTTAGAGATTTCAAAGCCCTGGCCAGTTGGTTCAGTGGTAGAGTGTCAGCCTGGTATGTGGATATCCCGGGTTCAATTCCTGGTCAGGCACACAGGAGAAGCACCCATCTGCTTCTCCACCCCTCTCCCTCTCCTTCTCTCTCTTTCTCTTTTCCTCCTGCAGCCATGGCTTAATTGGAGCGAGTTGGCCCCAGGTGTTGAAAATGGCTCCATGGCCTCCACCCGAGGCTCTAAGAAGAGCTTGGTGCGGAACAATGGAGCAACATTTCATATGGGCAGAGCCATCCCTCCTAGTGGGCTTGCCAGGTGGATCCCAGTCAGGGTATATGTGGGAGTCTCTCTGCCTCTCCTCCTCTCACTGAATAAAAAATAAATAAGATTTAAACAGTCTTTTCTGTTCCTTTAGAACAAGTAAAAAAATCTGTGAAAATGGGGAACATTGTCAAACAACTCGATCAGACTGAAACTTACAGAACATTCCACTTCAAGATCAGAATACAAATGTATAAGGAACATTTACCAGGATGGACCATATTCTGGCCCATACAATAAGTCTCAATAAATTTCAAAGTACTGAAATCACACAAAGAATACCCTTGAACCCAAAACAGAATTAAACTAGAAATTTTTAACAGAAAAATATCTTTCAAAAATTACCAAATATATGTAAATTAAACAAAACAGTTCTAAATAAGCCAATTATCGAAGAAGAAATCACAAAGAAAACCAGAAAATATTTTGAACCTTAATAACAATGAAGACAAATAAAAATTTGTGAGATGCAGCTAAAGCAGTAATTAGATGGATATTTATATCATTAATCATTTATAATAGAATAAAATTTAAATCTTAAGAAAACAGCAAAAGAAAAGCAAATAAAACTCAAAGCAAACAATATAGAAAGTAAATAAAGAGCAAAAATCAATGCCCTGGCCGGCTGGCTCAGTGGATAGAGCGTCGGCTCAGTGTGTGGATGTCCCGGGTTCAATCCCCAGTCAGGACAAACATGAGAAGTGATCATCTGTTTCTCTCCCCCTTCTTTCTCTCTTCCCCTCCCTCAGCAGGGCACTGAGGATAGCTCAGTCGATTGGAGCATCAGTGCAGACAGGGGTTACTGGATGGATCCTGGTTGCACATAGCAAAAGTCTGTCTATCTCCCCTCCTCTCACTTTAAGAAAAAAAGGAAGAAATCAATTAAATGAAAACAGAAAAACAACAGGAAAAAAAAAAGAAAATCAATGAAGCCAAAAGCTGGTTCTTTGAAAAAAACATAAATAAGCTTGATATACATGTGGCCAGACTGACAAAGAAAAAGAAAAAAAGATACAAATTACCAACATCAGGAATGAAAGAAAGGAATTATTACTGACATTATAAGTGAGTATTACAAACTACTATATGCCCGTAAAACTCACAACTTAATGAAACAAATTCCTTGAAAGACACAAACTTCTAAAAGTCATCATTTCCCAAAAGGAATAGATATCTTAAATAATTCTACATCTATTACATAAATTGAATTCATAGTTAAAAATCAGCCCTAGCCCGACAGTACAGTTGGTTAGAGCAGTGGTCCCCAACCCCCAGGCCGCGGACCAGTACCGGTCCGTGGGCTATTTGGTACCGGTCCACAGAGAAAGAATAAATAACTCACATTATTTCCATTTTATTTATATTTAAGTCTGAATGATGTTTTATTTTTAAAAAATAACCAGATTCCCTCTGTTACATCTGTCTAAGACTCACTCTTGCTTGTCTCGGTCACGTGATACATTTATCCGTCCCACCCTAAAGGCTGGTCCATGAAAATATTTTCTGACATTAAACCAGTCTGTGGCCCAAAAAAGGTTGGGGACCAATGGGTTAGAGCATTGTCCTGAAGCACAGAGGTTGCCGGTTTGATCCCTGCTCAGGGCACATACAGGAACAGCTCAATGTTTCTGTCTGTCTCTCTCTCTCCTCTTTTCTCACTAAAGTCAATAAATGAAAAATTTAAAAAAAAAAAAATCTTAGGGAAAAAAGACTGCTACTCTTCATAAAATGTGGTGTTAGCTATAGGGTTTTTTTTTGTAGATGTCCCTTATCAGGATGAAGAAATTCCCTTTTCTCACTTGCTCTGCTGGAGCCCCCCAATCTAGGCACATAAGAGAAAGCAATCAATGAACAACAAAGTTGCCACAATGAAGAATTGATGCTTCTCATCTATCCCTTCCTATCTGTTTGTCTCTGTCTGTCCCTCTCTCTCTCACACTAAAAAAAAAAGAAAATTAAACTGTATTTGTTGTACTCACAACTGTAAACCTATTTTTGCCCCATCCAGTATATCAACAGAACAGAATATAAAGTCTAGGGAATATACCTATATATATAAGGTCAATTGGTTTTTTTTGTTTTTTTACAGAGACAGAGAGAGTCAGAGAGAGGCATAGATAGGGACAGACAGACAGGAATGGAGAGAGATGAGAAGCATCAATCATTAGTTTTTCGTTGCAACACCTTAGTTGTTCATTGATTGCTTTCTCATATGTGCCTTGACCGTGGGACTACAGCAGACCGAGTTAACTCCTTGCTCAAGCCAGCAACCTTGGGTCCAAGCTGGTGAGCTTTTGCTCAAACCAGATGAGCCTGCGCTCAAGCTGGCGACCTCGGAGTCTCGAACCTGGGTCCTCCGCATCCCAGTCCAACGCTCTATCCACTGTGCCACCACCTGGTCAGGCAGGTCAATTTGTTTTTGACAAACATGCCAAAGCAATTCAATAGAGAAAGACATTATTTCCAATAAATGGTGCTAAAACAAGTGAACATCCATTACAAACCATGAACCTCAATCCAAACCAGCAGTAGATAGAGAAATCAAGTTGAAACGAATCTTAGACCCAAATGCAAAGTAAAACTATAAAACTTTCAGAAAGTAAGAAATAATCATTTTATCCTTGAGTTAAAGAAAGATTTTTTAGATACTACACAAAAAGCACAAATCATAAAAAAATTAATAAACTATATTTATCAAAATGAACAATGTCTTCAAAGGACACTGTCAAGAAAATGAAGTTCCACACCAGTGGCTCAGTGGATAGAATGTTGACTTGGAATGCTGAGGTCCATGGTTCAAAGCTTGCAAGGCATATATGAGAAGCAATCAGTGAACTAAAATAAAGCAATGAGTTGATGCCTCTCATCCCTCTCCTCCCTCTTTCATTCTCCCTTCCTGTCTCTCTCTCTAAAAAAAAAAAAAAAAAAATGTATACTACTCTAAATAAGCACAGTTCATTATGTACCAGTTACACTTCAATAAAGCCAATAAATTGGGGATTTTAATAGACAACTTTACTAAGTGAATTTCTGTTTCTGTGCAATCTGCAGAAATCTTTCCTGACCTTTCAAAGTCCAGGTAGGTGTGACTAGACTCCTCACTCACACTTACAGGGATACATGACCTCTTTCAGAAATACTATGGCGGAAGAGTAAATTTTCAGTGAGCCAATCAGCAAAAGGTTTGCAAGAAAGATTTTTATCTAATGCCCACTTCTCTTACAAGTTATGCTAAAAATACATAGGTACATTAAAACTCCTTAAAATTCTGTACCTTCTCAAATCACACAATGTTCTTCCTTTGGGATCCAAAGTCTTCTCTCTGCCACTGTCAGTTCCCACCCACTCGTTCACTCCCATCTCACTGCAGTCTCTAAATCCACAGCCTCCCTATTCTCTTCCCCCTTTTCTCACAAACATCAAGAAAGGGCTATAGGGCTGCTAACCAGCTTTCTACTGAGATGAATTCTCAGTTCTTTTTTTTATTATTATTCTTTTTATTTTTAGAGGAGAGAGAAAGAGAGAAGGGGGGAGGAGAAGGAAGCATCAACTCCCATCTGTGCCTTGACCAGGTAAGCCTAGAGTTTCACCAGCGACCTCAGTGTTCCAGGTTGACAACGCTTCATCCACTGTGCCACCACAGGTCAGGTGCAGAATTCTGAGTTCCTAAGGGCAAAAAAGTTCACATATTCCTTCCTACTGCCTGAGAAGAGGAGACTACTATATTTTTAATGGAAAAGTGTCAACATCTTATTTTATTATTACTAATGTAAGCATTTGATGCCAAAGAAATACAGTAACGGTCATTTTAAAAACTCAGAATTTTTGCAAGTCTGTAAAAATTTCCTTTTATTATATAGTTTTATATCACACTAGTTCAAACACATTTTTCTAAAACTACTCCAATATAGCTCATTTAGAATTATTTCAGTAATCCGTAACCTGTGACTTTACCAAAGACTGAATGTAAAACATAAAATTTCAAGTTATTAACTTTTAGACAAAGGGATAAACAAATTAAGTCATTAGATGATGGTAGGGTTATTCATTTCCAACTAAACAATGTGTCAAAATGTTTCTTCAGATACAGCAGTTATAAATTAGAACTATCAAAAAACAACAACAACAACAAAAAAACAAGGGCAGAAGGAAGGTATAATAAAAAGCTTCTGCAGCCTAAGCCTCCCCTAGCCCTAAGTCTCTGCCAGAAGCAAGGTACAGCGGGTTTCCAGTATTTCCATGCAGGTGAGCTTTCGGAGATACATGCTCAAGACTTATCATTACTGTACAGAATATAGCATCTGGGCTCTGGTTGCACTAATTATGCCTGAAGAGTTTAATAGCCATCCAAGTCCAAAGGTGGAATATCACACACTGGTATGGTAACGGGCAAGAGCAGACTGCAGAAGCACAGGCTGGCTGTGCTAGGGTAGCCCTGTGGGAATTTTCTTCCACAAAGGCCCAATACAACAGTCCTGCCAAAGAGACCAATAGCATAAGGACAGTCAACTTATGAAGAGACAGAAACATTCTTTACTCCCACTTACTACTTGCCATCCTAAATTTTAAAAGGTAGATGTCATTGTCTGATCAGGAGATGGCGCAGTGGATAGAGCATTGATCTGGGACGCTAAGGACCCAGGTTCGAAACCCCAAGGTTGCCAGCTTGAGCCCAAAGGTCGCTGGCTTGAGCCCAAGGTTGCTGGCTTGAGCAAGGAGTCACTGGCTCAGTTTAGCCCCTCAGTCAAGGCACATACGAGAAAACAATCAATGAACAACTAAGGTGCCTTATGAGTTGAGGCTTCTCGCCTCTCTGCCTTCCTTTTTGTTCCTGTCTTTCTGTCTGTATGTTTCTCTCTCTCTCACTAAAAGGTAGATGGTATTTAAAAAAATTGATTGTATTTGTTGTTGTTTTTAATTATAATCTAGTGCTGCTTCTTATTTTGATGTGTTGTTCTATCTGCCTGTGGTATCTATCATGTTAGGAATCCCATCAATAATTGGATAGGCTATTCCCAACTCTTCATTAAACAAATCACTTGTTGATGCTCATAGCTCAGTGACTTCTTGGAGAGAAGGCTCGAAGGGGCAGCACAGGGTCGAAGGGGCAGGGTGGTCTTCTTGCTCTTGTCAGTGGACCACTACAACCTTGACAAATACAAGCACCTACAAGTAACCGTGGATGGCAGCACGCATGTCCTCTCTAATGCCAGCCACACCGAGACTACTACATTTCTTTTTTTTTTTTTTTTTTTTTTTCCATTTTTCTGAAGCTGGAAACAGGGAGAGACAGTCAGACAGACTCCCGCATGCACCCGACCAGGATCCACCCGGCACGCCCACCAGGGGCGATGCTCTGCCCACCAGGGGGCGATGCTCTGCCCATCCTGGGCGTCGCCATGTTGCGACCAGAGCCACTCTAGCGCCTGGGGCAGAGGCCACAGAGCCATCCCCAGCGCCCGGGGCCATCTTTGCTCCAATGGAGCCTTGGCTGCAGGAGGGGAAGAGAGAGACAGAGAGGAAAGCGCGGCGGAGGGGTGGAGAAGCAAATGGGCGCTTCTCCTGTGTGCCCTGGCCGGGAATCGAACCCGGGTCCTCCGCACACTAGGCCGACGCTCTACCGACTACTACATTTCTATGCCAAGCAAGGGCACCAAGCAACTACAGAATCTTTGGTAATCTTTTCCTCTTAGATGCCAAAATCACAGCTGATGCAGAGATAGGAGCAAAAAGAAAAGACAGCTTACCCATGGAATATAGGTTGTCAAAGGTCTGGTGCATGCGGATAATCTCATAGTAGAGTTCATCATAGCTGCTGGGGGTAGGCAGGAATGTGTCGCCATATGTGATAAACATATTGAATAGGTTCACAATCTAAAAAAGAAGCAAAAGCCCATTTACTAGCACCATGCTATGAAGACTGGAAGGGTATATCAGTCGTATACAATAGCCATTTCTTCTTACTGGCTTGCAAGACCTAATTGTTAAATTTTCAGGAATTTTGTTAGCTGGTTGTTAAAGCCATTATTAAAAAATAATTTACATAAACTTACAATTCAATAAATTATATTAAAATGAAGATAAAAATACTAAAAGTTTATTACTCCCTAATTACTTTCTGTTTTTTAGTTTTATCTATGCTCTTGAGATTAATTTACACCTCTTACATCTGGTACTGTGAAAACATCATATAATGGTGTTATTGCTCATCTTTTCCCAACTCTGCATTCAACAATGTCCTGTTGATAGCTTGGAATTGGCTACGGTGGGTGTAGTTTACCATGGAAATCAACAAAAGATATAAATCAGAACTTTTTCTCCAAAAAATATTAAACATTTATGGACCTACTGTGTAATATCCTGAGAAGACAGTAAAACAACACAGTGCCCATCTACTAGCCCCAATAACCAGTCAGATAAACAGGCATCTGCAATGTCTCAGAAACCAAGTGCAACCATGATGGAACCACTCATCGGGCTGAGATATCTCTAGCGGCTTTGCTGTGTACCAACATAGATACTATAGTAGTACAGTCCAGTCTCTCAACTGGGACCAAGGCTCACTACCTAGATCTGACCTACAGCTGCCTTTGCCAGACAATATACTCTCATGAAAGAGAAAGAGTTCCAGGTTTGCCAAAGACACAGATAAGAGTGGGGAGCACCAATATAAAAATTCTGAGCCAAAGGAAAATGAAGGCCTGGTTCCCCACATGGTTTAGTCCCCAGAACCCAACTCCAGTTTCAAACCAGCCCATCTCTGCCTTAGGGTATATCTTTAGAAAAAGAAATATTTTTTTGGTTACTCACCATAAGGGCTAATGTAAAAATATTGTGTTTGGCCAAAAGTACAGTCTCATTCGACATAAGGAACTTCAGCAAATTTATCAAGGCTATAAAAAAAAAAAGATATTGATAAGCTAGTCAAAGCATAATCAATTAAGTTAAATAAAAGCAATGAAAATCAAACAACTCTACATAAATCCAAATAGAGCTAGAATGAGTAAGTCACAGCTACTAAGTACTTTTTAAAAACAGGATGTGGGTATATTTCAAGAAAGTACTGACCTTCCCAAGCACATGTCTACTTATCTGCCCATAGAAGGTTTTTAAAAATCTACTTTTTGCCACTTCTTAAATAGCAATTAAGTTCAGAAATTTTTTTAATTGATTTTTTAGAGAGCGGGGGGAGAGAGAGAGAGAGAGAGAAGGGGGAGGAGCAGGAAGCATCAACTCCCATATGTGCTTTGACCAGGCAAGCCCAAGGTTTCGAACCAGCAACCTCAGTGTTCCAGGTCGACGCTTTATCCCATTGCGCCACCACAGGTCAGGCTAAGTTCAGAAATTTGACTATACAAAACACATCTTAACTGTTCCAAATTTACTCCTGAATGTTAATTTCCCCATCAAATTTGCTCTGACCCTAGGCTGCTAGCATCTCAGGTCACCAAGTTTTAGCTATGTATTTGCTCCAAACACCATTGCCAAAAGGGACATTTTCCTTTCTCTTTCTTTTCTTTTTACAGAGACAGAGAGAGAGTCAGAGAGAGAGAGGGATAGATAGGGACAGACAGACAGGAAGAGAGAGAGATGAGAAGCATCAATTATTAGTTTTTCATTGCGACACCTTAGTTGTTCATTGACTGCTTTCTCATATGTGCCTTGACCGTGGGCCTTCAGCAGACCGAGTAACCCCTTGCTCGAGCCGGTAACCTTGGGTCCAAGCTGGTGAGCTTTGCTCAAACCAGATGAGCCTGTGTTCAAGCTGGCGACCTCGGGGTCTCAAACCTGGGTCCTCCACATCCCAGTCCGACGCTCTATCCACTGTGCCACTGCCTGGTCAGGCCATTTTTCAATTCTAACTGGTCACCAGATGTGCCAGCTATATTGTAGAATTTACACCTGGGCTTCAACTCAGGATGGGAAGAGAGCTCATGAAGACAAAACAGAAAGCCCTTAACTGTTCTAACTATTCAAACAAAAGTGCACTTCTGCTCTGTCCTTTCTCAACCATGACAACATTTACTGAAAAGGTTCTCTTTCTGCCTGGCAATCCTTATTGAGGGGAGAGATTGTTAAAACCCAAGCAATCTCAGTGAGGAGACGCCAAATCCCTAGGTTAGCACTGCAGCTTTAAAGACACTGTGCAAGTAAATATTATACAATAAAAAAACTATGGATTTGTGAAATGAATCCTGCTTCTGTGCCCATTATGACTACTGGCCCTGTCTCAGCACCCCTAGTTGATGGGAAGCTATAAAAAAGGGGTTGGGTCTGGCAGCTGCTAGCAATAAGTGGTCCTCCTGTCTTCCCTCCCTCAACCTTTCTCACTTTCAGACACAAAAAAAGGCTTGACTTCTCCTTTTCTAAGACCATATCTGCTTATTTGCCAGGAAAGAATTCCATTCTCCCATGCTGTCTGAGCTTTGTGTGAGGTTACTACTCTTAGGGAAGAGATATGGGCTTTGATTTGAAACAGCAGGGAATAATGAGTAGGAGTAAGACTGAACACTTGCTGCCTGCCACACAACACCTCTCACTCTCGATCCTCTAAAAGGACAGGCACAGTAAAGAAGCAGCAGACAAGGAAAAGAACAAGAGCCTGTCTACACTGTTTCTAAAGCTTGAATCTTCCCCTCAAATAGCAAAAGAGCCTTCCTTGCTAGGGATAAAGGAGGTAGACAGCCTCACTTATGAACTCTTCACCCCTGCCCCAACTCAAATTCTTTGAGGTTTCATAATGGAAAGGCAAATGACAGGCGGCTGGCCCTTTTGAGATAGTCTGTTAACAAGTGATCTGTTGGACTAGTTAAAAAAAAAAAAGTTCCCTGGGAGGGCATTGTAGATCACACAACCTGCTTAGCTCCTACCAGGAGCCCAAATAATGAATATGACTAACCTAGCCCAAATCTCTCTCATTAATGAAGATCACTTTGCTGTTATTTAAGGGTTGTTCACTCCACCTCCTACCTGAGAGCTCAGAGAAGCCCTGTTAATGGTAGATAGCCTGACAATCACACTCTGTAAACTCACAGGAGAAAAGAGGAAAGGATGGGTAGCACACATGGCATTTTGCAAAACATAATGGCTGGTGAGAGACAAAGCAGCCTTTACACAAATCCAGTGAACGAGGGCTTTTGTCCCCAGCACACACAGCACAAAGATGCAACTTCAGCAGTAGTTATGTGGTAATTAAGGGACACAAAACCTGGAGAAAAGGAAGTGGGAACGATTATTTATTGCCCCTCTGCTGGACTACAGCTAGTCTTGATCTTTGGGATTCAGAGTCAGTCAGGGATGACAAAGTGATAAATATTAGGGAAGGAAGAGAGCAATTCTCGCACAATCCAAGAAGTGACCTGTGTCCCAACTGCAAGAGACGTCAGCAGAGCCAAACCACAGTGAGAAGGAAAGTCTGGCACTGCAATACTGAGTCAGTGCCAGGGGATGCCTGCACTGTGCCCCAGATAATTTAGGTCAAACCCCCTCCACCTCCAAAAAAACAAGCCAAGGCAATAGGCTGCTAAAATGAACAAAGCAACCTTAAAATTGGCTCTCACAAGACTCTGACATCAGGGACCACAGTTCCTCTCCCACAGAGAATGCTCCAAATATCCCATGAAATAGTGCTTTTTTTTCTTTCATCGTCTCCTTGACTTTGCACTCATTCTATCAACTGTTTAGTGTCCTATGCATAACATATTGTCTTCTATCCACTAACCTGATGTGATGAGAGTTCTGAGGCTTCAACATAGCAGATTATAGATTTTTTTATTTATTTAGTTAGTTATTTTTTTAGAGAGACAAGAAGGGAAAGAGATGAGAACCATCAACTCATAGTTGCGGCACTTTTAGTTGTTCATTAATTGCTTGTCATACGTGCCTTGCCGGGGTGGAGGGGCTCAAGGCAGCCACCTTTGACTTCAACAGAGACCTTTGGGCTCAAGCCAGTGACCATGGGATCATGTTAATGATCCCACGCTCCAGCCGGTGACCCTGCACTTAAAGTGGTGACCCCGCACTCAAGATGGTGAACCTGCACTCAAGTCCGCTCGGGGTTTATTGCCACTCTATCTACTGCGTCACCACCAGTCAAGCATTTATAGAATTTTTAGAGCTAGAAAGGACCCTCATCCAATTTTCTCATTTTTGGATTAGTAAACAGCTCCTTTCCCCCAACATCCTGACTAGCTATTGACTTAACTGAGACCTAGTCATCTTTTTAGTGTTCTTTCTACCATTCCATTAAGATAAGATTAAACAAACAAAGGTACCAGATGGAGTTAAATGTTAGAGGGAAGGCCTGGCCTGTGGTGGCACAATGGATACAGTGTCAACCTGGAATGCTGAGGTTGCCAGTTTGAAAACCTGGGCTTGTGCGGTCAAGGTACATGCGACAAGCAAGCAATGAACAACTAAAGTGAAACAACTATGAGCTGATACTTCTCAATCCCCCATTTCCTCTCTCTGTAAAATCAATGAATAAAATCTTTAAAAAAAAAAAAGTCAGAGCTGCCTGACCTGTGGTGGCACAATGGATAAAGCATTGACCTGGAAGGCTGAGGTCACCGGTTCAAAACACTGGGCTTTCCTGATCAAGGCACACACAAAGAGGCAACTATGACAAGTTGACGCTTTCCGCTCCTCCCTACCTTTTCTCTCCTCTCTCTAAAATCAATAAATAAAATCTTTAAAGAAAAATGTCAGAGGGAAGAAAGCTTACCTATAAATGGTATGCTTAGACTTGCTAACTCTACTGTTACCAACCCTCTCTGGACTCTGGTTCATAACTTGCTCTACCTACTGGCTGCTCCACATTATTTGGTTCCCTTTTCCTTCTAGTCCTCAGCTACTTAGAGTACAGGCGTTTAATAACTCATTATTACCTCTTTCTATGCCTCACTCTCAACACGTAAAGACTCCTAGTAGCTTTTCTCAGCATAAACCACCTCAGCAGACCCTCTGTAGCTACCCTCATCTCTCTCCTTTATATCTCGTCTCTCACACACCTCTCTCCATTTCTGTTTCTGCTTCCTCTCCCAGTATCTTTTTTCCCTTTTAAGATTTTATTTATTGATTTTAGAGAGAAGAGAGAGAAAGAGAAAGGCAAGGGGAGGAGTGGGAAACATCAGCTTGTAGGTGCTTCTCGTATGTGCCTTGACCGGGCAAGCCCAGAGCTCGGAACCAGAGACCTCAGCATTCCAGGTTGAATGCTTTATCCACTGTACACCAGAGGTCAGGCCTCTCCTAGTAGCTTATAAAAAATAAAAAAATGCCCAACATATTAACTGTTAACTAAAACTGTTCCTATTTCCCTTGCTTAGGGTTACTGCCTTCAAAATTATATACTGAATACGAGATATGATTGATTGGATCAGGCCTTTAGAGGAAGCCAAGATATCTCTTTCTTTATGCAAAACTAGAATTGAAATAAAAAAGTAGGTATAAACGCATAATAGCCAGGCTTATTCATGGCTATTATGATATAGAGCTCTGCCTAGGGGTTTAAACGCAGGCCAAAAGAGAGAATAACCTCATGTCAAGGGCAGGTTCAAGGATGGTAGAGAATTGGCACCAAAGATGTCAAGTAGCACAGAGCTGGCTGGTTCCTAGTTTACCATTCTCTGCACACACACATTTTTAAAAAACCGCCCTTGATCCACTTGTCTACTTGGTGCTATCTGGGCACATTACCAGCCAAACTGTTCCAAAGACAGGCACAGAAGTAGCAGTACATAGAGGGAAGTATTGAGATAACTGTAACAGACCAGGAGTTGGTTGTATAAACATAGTATTGTTAATCAGTTAAGTATAATACATGGAGTCATGAAGAGAAGAGGGGCAGAATATACTGTTTTAAAAATTTAAACCTTTATTGCTTCCAATTTTTAAATAATGATTTTAAAAAGAAAGCAGGGGAGAAAAGGCTAACAAAACTCTTCCTCACCAAAGACTTGACCCCTAGTCTGAGATATTCCCAAAGAAGAACAGCCTGTGTTATGGAAACTCAATACTGTGTATACAGTTTTGCCCATTAGGCAAACTATGGCTGTTCAACTCCACAAATCAGAATGGCACAGCTTATCATAGAGAGTATCCTTTGGATGAGGACTAGTTTGGTAGGTGAGACTTTCCAGGCCTTAGTAGACAATTTTCATTGGCCTTCATCCTCCATTGGCTTTCACAGCCCTAGGAGAGGGCTGCCCCAAAACACTAATGCCAAACAGACATATCATATAGGAATGCATCATATCATCCTGCTGAGTGACAACTAGTTAATACCTATGCCAGAAACTCACAAAGTATCACAAACCTTCCTCTCTTATCCTGCCATCTACCCGATACTTTAATAGACACAACTACAGAAATCATATCCCCCAAATCGCATTCATCTCTTTTCAAAGGGAGAAGAAACACAATGGTCAGAAATGGCAAATGAGGTAACATTTATTAGCTGCCTACTAGATGCTAGGCATTATGTAAAGCACTTAAAAGTACATTATTCTCACTGAATTCTCTTAACTATCCAACGAAGTAGGTATTACTGGTCCTAACTCATAGGTGACTAAATTGAAATTCAGAAAGGTTATGTAAGTTACCTAAAGCCACATAGCTAGTTGGAACTGAACTGCATTATAGCATTAAGGAGGAAAATTTCTCCTTTACCCTTTTAGGTTCCTTTTGGCTGGTCTAATAATTAAATTAACATGAGACAGATCAATAGGAAAAAAACAATCAAATTTAATATATTACATATGGGAATCCCATAGATATGAGGTTCTAAGAAGTGACTAAAGCAGGCAGCTTCTCTACCTTTTAGACAAAAAAACCCCAACAATTATTTGTAATGATTTGACAAAACAGCCTGACCAGGCAGTGGTGCAGAGGATAGAGCATCGGACTGGGATGTGGAGGACCCAGTTTCAAGACCCCGAGGTCACCTGCTTGAGCCCAAGGTCGCTCTGGCTCAAGCAAAGGGTCACTCGGTCTGCTGTAGCCCCCCGGTCAAGGCACATATAAGAAATTAATCAATGAACAATTAAGGAACTGCAACGAAGAATTGATGTTTCTCATCTCTCTCCCTTCCTGTCTGTCTGTCCCTATCTGTCCCTCTCTCTGACTCTTTCTGTCTCTCTCACAAGAAAAAAAAAAAGATAGGACAAAACCAAAGGATTTTTGCTTAGAGTAGCAAATTAATGAAGTAACAAAGTTTGTATACACAGCTTTCTCAGCCTTGAAATTCCGTATCTCTGGAGATAAGGATGCCTTCTATCCTCCTGTTATATGGGGATACATTCATATAAGAGACCTATTTCCTACTTTAAGAGGAAAAAGGCAGCTCAGTGTTCTTACACCTGCTGTTTCTCAAGTAACTTTAATTCAAAATAATCAATATATCAAAATAGCAATTCTGAGGTGACTTGCCCTAAACCACATCAAAGGCAAAATACTGGGAAGAAGATGCATAAACTCTCCTGCTGATATCTATGAAACTGTACTAGTTCTAAACTTCAATTAAAAAAAATAATTGTTGAGGTCAGAGAAGCTAGTATCTAGGGTTAATGTCTATTTTGCTACCCAAAACTTTAAGTCAGAACCCCACTAATCAGCCTCTCACATAGCAAAGTGACCAACAAAAATATCCTATAAGTTCAAGTCCATCTCTCTTATAAACGTCTCAAGATTTCAGTACACTGACCTAGGATGCTTGAACTTGTAAACTCTGAAAAACAAGAGATTGAAAACAAGAATTCAAACAAACAAGTGTCTGTATACCCATGCAGAGATAGAAAATAGAATGGTGGTTACCAGGGGTAGGAGAAAGAGGAGTCAGAGTTACTGAGTTTCAGTTTGGAATGACAAAAAAATTCTGGACATGAAAGGTAAGAGATGGCTGCACACCAATGTGAGTGTATTTAATACCACTGAACTGTACAGTTAAAATTTTTATGTTCAAAATAAAATAAGAGGTCTAATGCCTTTCTTTCCTTGGACACTACCACAATCCCCACAAACACTGCATCCCAGACCAACTTTCTATAACTTCAGCATAACCCACTGTTTATTGGCGGAATTTACATCATAGTAGACAGTATTAAGTATGGGACCAAACATACAAAGGTGTTTCCTCTTTGTTGAGGAAAGGAAAGGAGCCAAGTATATTCAATCAAAGAGAACCGTGTACTCTTGGGCAGCCTTCAAGTCAACCCTATGGTAATCTCCAGAATAACAATCAAAATCACAATGCCACCAGTGCACTGAAAGCATCAACAATTTTCTAGGAAACTCTTAGGGATCCTGGGTTCGACTCCTAATCTTTGCTATCTCTACTAAACGAGGCTCCAGATACCTATCTCCAAATACTCTTGAGTAAAAAACAGAGACGTTATGTCACTGCAATATTTGAAGTATTACATTACACATTCAATATGTTTAGGTTATAGGGAAACGGCTGCTCCATACACATAGTTTCTTCATTAGAAAGTCTTTTCCACCAGGCACTTTGAAAACTTAATATCTGGGCACTTTTTCAGGAACGACAAATGGACTACAACTGCTGCCTCTTTCGACTCTGTACTAGAAACAACTGCCAGTCTTACACTTAACTTTGGCCCAAGCTGCTTTCCTTGGGGTGTCTTGTACATAAAGTATGGCAGCAGTGTACAGCAGTTCTGACTTTACTGTACGCAGACACAGGTGGAATAAAGAATAGTGTGCAGGTTCTGAGAAGCTGAACCAGGAAAAGTACCTTGATGGTACCTGGAGTCCCAATTGAGTTCCCAGATACAGAGACAACTGATCTAGCTTTCAAATGGAAAAAGTTCAGTACCATCACCTGAGAATCCTGCCACCTTACTCAGGCCCTCCTTACTCCACAAGGAACCTTGTTTGCCGAGCTGTTGCTAGTATTTATATACCCCACACAATGAAGACTTTACCCGATATTTTTTCTATCCTGTTTTGAATTCAAGGAAAGGGAAATAAGGTTGCAGAATGAATAATGGATATGGGAACTTATCCAGGACTAAAGGCTGTCTCCCATATTGAAGTAAACCAGGTGCACAGAAGAACAAGCCAACCATGGGAAGACACAAGTAAGTGGTACCTCAGATGCCTGCCTTAGAGAAGCAGAGAGGAGGTTTAATTACAAACCCAAGTGAATGACATTTAAATAAGATTAAAAACAGGAAGTAGACAGAAAGCCTCCTAGCAGAGCACAAATAAATGCCTCAGAAGAAGCAGGCCAGAGAGAGCTGTCTGTTTGGACAGCTTTTACACGCTATGAAGAGAAAGAGCTACAAAGCAAAGAGAAGACTGCCAGGCCCTATTTTGTGGCCTGGCATGGAGCTAGGATGAGACGCCACATATCCCAAAACCCACTCATTAGGGGAAATGGATAAATAATTTCATAGTGACTGATAAGAGAAATATTAGCATCTCAGTTGCTTAGGAGAGGTAGAGGAACTCAAAGGACAGACTAGAAATAGCACTGATGTAACAAACCAATGCCTCCAAAACCCCAGAGGCACTATAAACTCTAGCCAATTCTAGCATCTCTGGACAAAATTACCAATTACCCAGAGACATTGCCAGCAAGCAGTGGGCTCGCTGTCAGTCAGCAAAGTGGCACAGGAAGGAAGGATTTGAAAACTAGCACCTACCAGTAGAATTTAAAAATACACTAAATGGCTTCTCAGAATACAGACATCTGGCTGCAAACCCAAGCACTTCACTGAACAGAAGCCAATGAATCAAACAAGAAAACAAAATGGCTTTGGTTGCAAGCAATGAACCCCTCCAGGTGAAGACTGCACATAAGTCAGTACATCTGGCAGGAGGATTCTGGGAAGATGTCAGAGTAGGAAGCATCAGTACTCTCTCTCTCTCCATCTAGATAATAACTACACTGGCAGAACCTGTCTGATGAACTATTTTGGAACTCTGGACCCTGATGAAGATTTGAAGCTTCCACAAGACTTTGATGGCATATTTTGGTTAATTTCAGTCAATTTCAGCTCTTAGCACAGTAGCAACTACCCATCTCTCACCTTCAGCCGTATGGCCTGTACTGTGCAACTGTTCCTGGAACAGTCCGCATACAGCTTGTGGAAGCTAGGGTGGGCAAAAATGACCCTGTCCCCCCAATACTGGGACATGTGTTCTGATGGCTGACTGCTGCTTCTGATCCCAGGGCTACAAAGAGATGGGCAGCCATTGTTGTTGTGCCTCCCACATTAATGAAGCCCTTCCCCCTCCAGATAAGTGACTTCCAGGAGATTTAAAGGGCAAATATCCCCATTTCCTCCACCTTAATTTTTCACTTTTCCCCTTTAGAAAACTAGACATTGAAGACTAAGACATTCAAGGCCTGGCCAGTTGGCTCAGTGGTAGAGGGTTGGCCCGGCGTGTGGATGTCCTGTGTTCAATTACTGGTCAGGACACTCAGGAGAAGAGCCCATCTGCTTCTCTACCCCTCCTCCTCTCGCTTCTCTCCTGCCCCCTCTTTCTTCTCCTCCCCTCCTACAGCCAGGGCTCCATTGGAGCAAGTTGGCCCCAGGTGCTGAGGATGGCTCCATGGCCTCTGCCTCAGGTGCTAAAAAAATGGCTCCAGTTGCAACTGAACAAGGGGCCCCATAAGAGCAGAGCATCACCCGTAGTGGGCTTGCCGGGTGGATCCCGGTCGGAGCACATGCAGGAATCTGTCTCTGCCTCTCCTGCTCTCACTTAAAAAAAAAAAAGACCAAGACAAAAACAAGTGCACATACAGGGAAAATTAGAACATGACTGTGCACACCCAGGAAAAGGCTCAGAAGAGACCTAAGAAGACAAGTTTGCTCAAGCTGATCCTCAACACTGACAGCCTACAACAATCAAAATAATAACAAAACCAGCAAACTCTGAGGAAGGGGCAGAATCTGACTTCTTGAACCTTGACGATATTATATTAAGTGAAATAAGCCTCACAAAAAGACAAATACTGGATGATTCCACTTACATGGGGTACTTAGAAAGTAGACTGGTGCTTGCCAGGTCTGGGGAAGAAGGGAATGGAGAGTTATTGTTTAATCGGTACACAGTGTTAGTTTTACAAATAAAGGAAGTTATGGGTAAAGATGGTGGTGATGGCTGCATAACAATGTGAACATATTTAATACCGCTGAACTGTATATTTTTAAAAAATGGCTAAAATGGTAAATTTTATGTTATGTGTGTTTTACCACAATAAAAAAAAAGTAATTATATCAACAGGCTACATATCCTAAAGGCTTTATATGCCTCTAGATAAAATGGAGAAAAGAACAATTGTTTTCTTAAAATGGAAGTTAGGTTCTGTCTTATTATTTTCCTTGTTGTTGAAGTGTATCTGTGAAAAGGGAAAATTCAGTTCTCAACTATCTCCAATTTCCCATTTACTTGGAACACTGCAATCCTCAGTTACCACCCACCCTTCTTATAATGAAAATGAACTTTCATGCAAAAGTTCCCATATAGATCTTAAGACTTTAGGAAATGCAGGATCCCATATACCTCATTCCCGTATAACTGCCTCTAAGCATGTTCAGAAGCCACTGCCTAGCCTGACCAGGCGGTGGCGCAGTGTATAGAGCAACAGACTGGGACACAGAGGACCCAGGTTTGAAACCTCAAGGTCACTGGCTTGAGCGCAGGCTCATCCAGCTTGAGCATGGGATCCTAGACTTGACCCCATGGTCGCTGGCTTGAGCAAACGGTCACTCGCTCTGCTGTAGTCCCCTGGTCAAGGCACATATGAGAAAGCAATCAATGAACAACTAACTAAGGTGCTGCAATGAAGAATTGATGCTTCTCATCTCTCTCCCCCCTTCCTGTCTATCTGTCCCTATCTGTCCCTCTCTCTGACTCTCTTGCCATCAAAAAAAAAAGCCTGACCAGGCGGCGGCGCAGTGGATAGAGTGTTGGACTGGGATGCCGAGGACCCAGGTTCGAGACCCTGAGGTCGCCAGCTTGAGCACGGGCTCATCTGGTTTGAGCAAAGCTCACCAGCTTGAGCCCAAGGTCGCTGGCTCAAGCAGGGGGTTACTTGGTCTGCTGAAGGCCCGCGGTCAAGGCACGTATGAGAAAGCAATCAATGAACAACTAAGGTGATGCGACGAAAAACTGATGATTGATGCTTCTTATCTCTCTCCGTTCCTGTCTGTCTGTCCCTATCTGTACCTCTCTCTGACTCTCTCTCTGACTCTCTAAAAAAAAAAAAAAAAATCTAGGGCCTTATAGTACATGCTTAGTTTTCTCAACATTGCCCAATTGAGAGAGAGCCAAATCACTCTTTAGGAAATCTAGTATCAGTGAAACCATGTGTCTCATGTAGATACCAAACCTTTACTTTCTACCAAAATGAATGAAAACCAATGACAGACCTATCCTGCTCACTCACGGCCAGGGAACGAAGATACTAATGAAACCAAATGATATGTTCCTTTAGAATGATGATAGACACAGCAAGAAAAGCATAGCTATTCCTTCCTCTGTCTCTTTAAGTTAACAAAATGCTAATGGACTTCTGGAAAGGAGCAGGGGTAGTCAACCTTTTTATACCTACCGCTCACTTTTGTATCTCTGTTAGTAGTAAAATTTTCTAACCGCCCACTGGCTCCACAGTAATGGTGATTTATAAAGTAGGGATGTAACTTTACCAAATAAAATTTATAAAGCAGAGTTATAGCAAGTTAAAGCATATAATAATAATTACTTACCAAGTACTTTATGTCAGATTTTCGCTAAGTTTGGCAGAATAAATCTTTATAAAACAACTTACTATAGTTAAATCTATCATTTTATTTATACTTTGGTTGCTCCGCTACCACCCACCATGAAAGTTGGAACGCCCACTAGTGGGCTGTAGGGACCAGGTTGACTACCACTGATGTATAGAGAAAAGAGCAGAAATTGCTCACTCTTTTAGGGATCTTTAGGTGGGAATCGTTTTCTCCATCTAACAGGCTAAATCTGTTAGAAATTCCTATCTTTCGCTTCTGCCAAGTTTCTGTGGAGATTATTGAAAGATTCAAAATAGTATAAATTTTGGATTTAGCCAAATGTATTGATTTGAAGGGAGAAAAAAATTCTTGGCATTGTTTTCCAGTCCTGGGGCTTTCTATACTGCTGTACAGAATCTTTCATAACAAAATTATGGAAACAGAAAAATACCTTCTAATGCCCTGTATTAGAATACTCTTAACTTTGAGAACTGATTATCCACATAAGATAAAAGCCTCCATTTTTTTGTACATGGAAGCAAGAGCAGTCTTAATTACGTATATCAAGCCTAGCATATGTCTTACAACAAAGTCCCCTAAATCAGAGAAAATTGGGGAGGGGGGAGAAAGAACAATTTAAAAGGCAATTTAAAAACAAAATAGCAATAGCAGCTGCCAAAATTCTATTTCCCATCTACTCTAGCTGTTTACCCTTATGTTCTTTCCCACCTGAATACCCTCTTCAAATTTAAAAGAAGCAATAATGTAGAGTTATATAATATGTCACTACTGGAGGAAGCTGGGTGAAGGACACAAAAACTCTCTGTACTATTTTTGCAACTTATTGTGAGTCTATAATTATATCAATATAAAAAGTTTTTAAAAGACACTAAACTAAAAGAAAGAGACAAAAATTCAAAGGATAGTTTTCCAAAATCAGGAATGTCTACCAAAGCTATACCTATACAGGAACTGCCAGAAAAATCTATGGCTCAGGTCATTCTTTCTCTTCAAAATTTTCAGTCCCAGCCCTGGCCGGTTGGCTCGGCGGTGGAGTGTTGGCCTGGAGTGCAGGAGTCCCAGGTTCGATTCCCGGCCAGGGCACACAGGAGAAGCGCCCATCTGCTTCTCCACCCCTCCCCCTCTCCTTCCTCTCTGTCTCTCTCTTCCCCTCCCGCAGTGGAGGCTCCATTGGAGCAAAGATGGCCCGGACGCTGGGGATGGCTCTGTGGCCTCTGCCTCAGGCGCTAGAATGGCTCTAGATGCAACAGAGCGACGCCCCAGAAGGGCAGAACATCGCCCCCTGGTGGGCATGCCGGGTGGATCCCGGTCGGGGCACATGCGGGAGTCTGTCTGACTGCCTCCCCATTTCCAGCTTCGGAAAAATGAAAAAAAAAAAATTTTTTTTTTCAGTCCCATATGACAACACCTAGAGTATAACAAGCTTCCAATGAAGGGCTCTCGGTTTCCAGTCTCAAGGTATACCCAAATCATGAAGTCATAGACTTCTGCCAGTGATGAATCCAGACAGCTGTGAGATTCTCTGGGTTTTCCACTTCCCCAGTGGGTAACCTGAAAAGTCAGGCAATGTACAATTTCTGTCTATTTCACAAAGCTGTAAATGCTGCAAATGCTATTTAGCAGAAGAGATTGTTTTGGGGTTTGGGGCCTTTCTTCCTGCAGGAAAGCAAATGTTGCCTAGTGATCTGCATCTGAGCAAAGGGGTCAGGAACTACAAGTTCTAATCATGATTGTTTAGTGTCTTGTTCCATAATCCTTAGTAAGTCACTTACCCTTCCCCAACTCTACTCCCTTCCCAACAAATGGTGATAAAAATGACTATCACTCAGGAACATAGCAGAGTGAAAAGATAAGAAGGACTGTGATCCATAGATAAATGGCGAATATAAATCGCCCGTATAAATCTGCCTTTATATGGACCCATGTTTATTGACTATGGAAACCTATAGTACTTAAATGCAGGCTGCCTCCTCAATGGCCCTTTTTGTTGAAGTGAAATTAAAATAAGCTGACTCCATGAAGCTCTCTTCAAAGATTTCCCTTTCCAGCAACTACATGCTTCTCTCTAAACACTCTGTTCATTTCTTGGTTAATGGATTAGAAACCATCAGTTTCCATTTTTACTTGGTTAAAAGCAATCTATGTATCTGTAGATAAGGAAGAAAGAGAAAAAGAAAAGAAAATTACCCACCACTCCCTTTCACATCAGTAACTCAAATTAAAAGGTGCTGGGCTGGCTGGTGGTGGTACCATGGATAAAGCATCGACCTGAAACACTGAAGTCCCAGGTTCTAAATCCCAAGGTCGATGGCTTGAACACAGGTTCATCAGCTTGAGTGTGGGCGTGCCAGCTTGAGATCGGGGTCGCTGGCTTGAGTGTTGAATCATTGAAATGATCCCAAGATCGCTGACTTGACTTGAGCCCCACACACCCCCACCGATTAAAGCACATAGGAGAAGCAATCAATGAAAACAGGGTTCCCTGAACTTTTTACACAGGGGTCCAGTTCACTGTCCCTCAGACCATTGGAGGGCCGGACTATAAAAAAACTATGAACAAATCCCTACGCACACTGCACATATCTTATTTTAAAGTAAAAAAACAAAATGGGAACAAATACAATATTTAAAATAAAGAACAAGTAAATTTAAGTCAACAAACTGACGAGTATTTCAATGGGAACTATGCTCCTCTCACTGACCACCAATGAAAGAGGTGCCCCTTCCAGAAGTGTGGCGGGGGCCAGATAAATGGCCTCAGGGGGCCGCATGTGGCCCATGGGCTGTAGTTTGGGAACCCCTGACCTAAAGTGAAGCAACTACAAGTTGATGCTTCTCACTCTCCTCCTTTTCTGTCTCTCCGTTCCTATCTATCTCTCACAAAATCAATTTAAAAAAAAAAGGTAATGGAGTCAGCTCAGTAGAAACATGACAACAAACATTTTACTGGGTTCTATTATCATCACTGTTGGTGTTGTTTTAAACCCCAAACACAACACTGCACTACTTTAAGAGAATGTTGACTCATCATTAATGGAAATTCTACATATCCATATATTTATTCTTTTTTTTTTTTTTTTTTTTTTTTTTTTTCCCCTGAAGCTGGAAACAGGGAGAGACAGTCAGACAGACTCCCGCATGCGCCCGACCGGGATCCACCCGGCACGCCCACCATGGGGCGACGCTCTGCCCACCAGGGGGCGATGCTCTGCCCATCCTGGGCGTCGCCATGTTGCGACCAGAGCCACTCTAGCGCCTGAGGCAGAGGCCACAGAGCCATCCCCAGCGCCCGGGCCATCTTTGCTCCAATGGAGCCTTGGCTGCGGGAGGGGAAGAGAGAGACAGAGAGGAAGGCGCGGCGGAGGGGTGGAGAAGCAAATGGGTGCTTCTCCTGTGTGCCCTGGCTGGGAATCGAACCCAGGTCCTCCACACGCTAGGCCGACGCTCTACCGCTGAGCCAACCGGCCAGGGCCATATATTTATTCTTTCAAATGATTTCCGAGCCCCTATTATAAGCCAAGCAGTGTACTAGGGATGAAAATGATTAAAACATACACCCTACCCTCCAGAAACTTTTTTAAGAGGATAGATATTTAAAGAAATCATTGCACAGACAATGCAATCACTACACATTGCAAACATAGTAAAACAATGTGATAAGCTAAAATAGAAATTCCAAGTGCTATATATAGGAAGACACAGGAAATAAAACATAGTGAACAACCTGGTCTTTAGCCTCAAGATGTTAAGAGAAGAGACTGATTGCTAAGCTAACGTTCTCAGAAGGAATGTAGTACAATTAGTAAATACAGAAAAAAATATTTAACCAGATACTAAGATATTCTGTGAAAACAATTAATTGGGAGCCCATGGAATCTAACAGTAAGATCGTGATTCTTTTTTTCTTTTTAACATTTTATTTTATTGATTTTACAGAGAGAGGAGAGATAGGAGGAGGAGCGAGAAGTATCAACTCGTAGCTGTTTCACTTTAGTTGTTCATCGCTTGCTTGCTGCTTGTTGTTTGTGTCTTGACCAGGCAATCCCAGGGTTTTGAACCAGCGACTCAGTGTCCCAGGTTGTTGTTCTATTCACTGCACCACCACAGGTCAGGCAAGATAGGGATGTTTTAATTATTTTATTTATTTATTTATTTATTTATTTATTTATTTATTTATGAGAGAGAGAAGCAGGGAGAGAGAGGCAGAAACATCGTGCTGTTCCTGTATGTGCCCTCATCAGGGATCGAACCTGCAACCTCGCACTTTGGGACAATGCTCCAACCTACCGAACTATCCGGCCAGGTCTTAATTTTTTTTTTAATTTATTGATTGAATTTTAGAGAGACAGAGGGAGGAAGGGAAAATAGGGATTCTTAACATGGAATTATGGAGAGGCTCTCAGAAGGTCTACGAACTCCATGAAATTGCCTCCGAAATTATAAAATATATGTGCAAATAGACATTTTTCTGGACACTAAAGATTATATCTTTCATTATATTCTCAAAGGTACAGAACTATTTTACAAGGATCTCAGGAGTTTTAAGAGCTAACCTTTTACTCAGAATAGGAGATGTGGGTAGCCTAGAGGTCAGAGAAGAGCTTCTGAACTTTCCATAACTTGGTTAAATATAGTGATTGCTGAAAAGAGGGCAATGAGAGAATCTTTTCCATATTCTAGTTGAACTTAGTCTAAATATATTTCTCCACATACTCAGATCCAATGGTGACAGGCATCACATTAAACAGACAGTGGCATCAGGTAGTAGGTCAGGGTTTATATCTGTAAAACCAACATATCAGGCTAGATTAAACCACCAACTAACAAAGCTGGCTTCTCCTTGTCCATTAGACAAAGCCTGGAAATTCCATACAAGAATTTAGAGGGGGAACTTTCACTACCTCCCCAATGACAAAAAGCTAATATAGTCAACAGTATAGAAAGTAAAATCACCGTTCAAAGTGCAGTGATACCAAATACCCACATTCACCTGACCTGTGGTGCCGCAGTGGATAAAGCATTGACCTGGAATGCTGAGGTTGCCGGTTCAAAACCCTGGGCTTCCCTGGTCAAGGCACATATGGGAGTTGATGCTTCCTGCTCATCCCTTTTCTTTCTCATTCTCCCTCTCTCTCTCCTCTAAAATGAATAAATAATAATAATAAAAATTTAAAAACTAAACACCCACATTCCAGATAGCAAAAGGCATTTGGACCCTAGCTGACTGCTTCTTAGATACCCAAGGACTTATATGTGTCCAAGCTAACAACATATATGCCTTACCAGTCTTATTTATAAATAAAATTCAATTAAAGTTTGCAGCACATGTATGGGGAAGCATCTAGACAAGCAAGCATATTTGCCAAGATGAATTTTAATACCTCTCTCAAATTCATAAGTCTAGAAGGCAAAGAAAGAGAGAAAACATAGGCATACCATCATAGGAGGAGCGGCACCAGCCAACGAGTAGGTGGTTCCACTATAGCCACATTTGTATTCACTGATTGCAATACATACTACACATTATTATGGGCTCTGTAATATCACATTATTATGGGCTCTAGTATAGTGTAATACTTTGTAGCTCTCCTTAACACCTGCTGCTCTATATCTCACCGTATAATACTCCACAAATGGACACATAGAGCCACTCCACAAATGGACAGAAGATCCAGGAGGGTTCATCCAGCCTATATTGGAAAAGGAGCTAACTTCACTTGGCAGAAAGCTCTAGCACAAATGCCTATGCCTTGGAAGCAAGCAATCATCCAGGCCTAACTAATGACATTCATATATACTTCCACTCAACCTATCAAGGGCCTCTGAATGCCAATCAATCAGTTCTGAGATAGCACACAATTAAAAACAGCTGATATCACAGAAAATACTCAAAGACATAAAGTCAACTGACCAACATAGAATGGTCTCCTGCCCCACAATTTCCTAGCCAGAATGGGGAAATGTTAAGAGCCAGAAAAGATAAATATAAAAAACCTTTTTTAATTTCTTTAAAAGATAATTGCCTCTTTAAACAAAAACGATGACAATGCATTGTGGGGTTTATAACCTATGTAAAAGTAAAGAGTATGACAACAATAGCACAAGGATACAAGGTAGAAGTAGGAGAGCAATGGGAAGCCCAGGGCCCCAGAGAGACAGCCAGCTGAACAGCAGAAGGAATGTGGAAAAGGCAGTAGAACGGGGCAGAGACAGCCAGATGAACAGAAGAAAGAATGTGGAAAAGGCAATAGAATGGGGCAGTGAAGAAGAGGACAACAGATGAGGAAGATAGGAAAAAAGCTAGAGAAATCCCAGGGGCCAGAGATGAGACAGCTAGGATAGAAAAGAAAGACAACAGGCCCTGGCCGGTTGGCTCAGTGGTAGAGCGTCGGCCTGGCATGCAGGAGTCCCGGGTTCGATTCCAGGCCAGGGCACACAGGAGAAGCGCCCATCTGCTTCTCCACCCCTCCCCCTCTCCTTCCTCTCTGTCTCTCTCTTCCCCTCCCGCAGCTGAGGCTCCACTGGAGCAAGACTGGCCCGGATGCTGAGGATGGCTCTGTGGCCTCTACCTCAGGCGCTAGAGTGGCTCTGGTCGCAACAGAGCGATGCCCCAGATGGGCAGAGCATCGCCCCCTGGTGGGCGTGCTGGGTGGATCCCGGTCGGGCGTATGCGGGAGTCTGTCTGACTGCCTCCCCGTTTCTGGCTTCGGAAAAATACAAAAAAAAAAAAAAAAAAGAAAAAAGAAAAGAAAGACAACAGAATAAAATTAAATAAAATCAGAAGAGAATCAAAAGCAAGCACAAACAACTATTACCATCAATTCTTCAGTACTACAATGTGTGACTTCATCCCAGTTACATACATAAATCATTTGTACTAGTTTTCAGTCCCACAACTATACCAACATACAGATTTTTATCATTTTTTGTTTCTCTCTAATCCTAAATTTTTAGAGCCTAACAATAATATAATTTAGGCAACCACAGTAGTCCTTTATATTAAAAAGAATTGTTCGTACCTAAGAAATTCTGCTAACTGTAGTCACTTCAATCTCTTTTGATCTCTCTTTAGCTCTCCTGACATTCCCTCAGTCTGAAATACCAAAATACCACTATTGCCACTTAGTGCTATTCTCCTACTCCCCCTTCAACACCCTAGGCATTAATTGCAAAGTTCTTGCTAATCCATTAATTAAAGATCTCTACTTACCATTATGAAGGACTAAATTTAGAAAGCCAAAAATGGGTTGGGAGGAAAGACATGTCACAACAAGAGAGATGAATTTGATGGAAGGAGGCAGGATTACTGGCCCTTTTCTTAAAAAGCCTCTAACACTAACACACCCTCCCCTCTGCGGAGAATATAGAGAAGCTCTCCCAAGCCTGGGACAACCATTCATCACTGTAATTATCTGGAGAAGACTTTCTTGTACCATCAGGTCAGGAAAACTATAGGACCTATCAGCAAGTGAATGCCTCAGGGAACATGTCTGTTCTCTGCTTTCCTTAAGTTCCAATTAAACTGCACCAAAGAAAGGGGTGGCAAACCAGTATTAATTGTACCCTTAGAGAAGAGCCATTTCCTGCCTGCAGGGGTGGCAGTGACTTTAGTGGGCTACCAAAAGAATACAAAGACTGTAATTTGCTGTTTTTGTCTCTGGCACAGGGGGGGTGGTATAATTGACACTGTCTGTAAACAGTAATAATGCCAGATGTAACACAAAAAACAGGATTTCCCCCTCCCACCACCCCCTTCCCACCCCCTCTCATTATGACATTCCTTCTGAGATTATTCATCTTGAAGAAAAACACAGAAGCTTCCCTATAGTACATATGCTGCTATCAAATGGAACTGAGAGAGAATCCAAGTTTGCACTGACTCCTCTCTTATTCAAAGGAGGTGGTACTGTACTCAAGAAATATTCAGGTCCTTGCCAGGTAGCTTAGTTTAGAGCATCATCCCAATATGACAAGGCTGCTGGATCAGTCCCTGGTCATGGCACATACAAGCATCAACCAATGAAATGAATGCATAAGTGGAACAAATAAATGTTTCTCTCTCTCTCTCCAAAATTAATAAATAAAATTTTTTTTAAAAAGAATATTTAATTGTTTCTAACAGCTGAAAAAAAAATCAAGGAGGAGAAGGAATGAGAAAAGTATGGAATAGATATGTGACATGCCTGGGTCTGGATTAGAACAAGCCTCTCAAATGACCAAAAATATAATGAAAATAGAAGCACCCTAAACAAACTAAACATTTTTAAAAATTCATCTTGTGCTCAGCCTAAGGGCTCTTAAAAGATATAGGAAAAGATAAAGTTACCTGACCAGAGTTCCCGCCAGGTATAATGCAGGCGTACTCGACACTTCTTCTGGTAGCAAAGTAGCTTATGTACTATCTGAATGCAGCGTCTGTAACAGAGAAAGTGAAGAAGTAGGGTAATCCTAAGAATATGGTACAACTTGCCTGACCAGGTCAGTGAATGGAGCATCGACCTGGGATACTGAGGTTCCGGGTTTGAAACCCCAAAGTCACCAGCTTGAGCAGAGGCAGATAATGGTAGGTTGAGGCCCCAGGCACAGAAGAAAACATTGGGCCCCTTACATTAGAAAAAAGTGTAAAGTTGGGGTTTTGGGGGCCCTTCAGAAGTTGGGGCCCAGGGTGCATGCCTGGTGCGCCCGCCATTAAATCCGCTTCTGAGCTTGAGCACATGCTTGCCAGCTTGAACACAGGCTCACTGGCTTGAGCACGGGATTGCCGGATTGAGTGTTAAGGTTGCTGGCTTGAGCCCAAATTTGCTGGCTTGAGCAAGGGGTCACTGGATCAATTGGAGCCCCCAGACATGGTATGTATGAGAGCAATCAATGAACAACTAAAAGTGCCACAACTACGAGCTGATGCTTCTCATTTCTCTCCCTTTCTATCAGTCTGTCTCTCTATCTCTCTCTCTCTTGCAAAAAAAAAAAAAAAAAAAAAGAAAAGAAAAGAAAAAGAATACAGTGCAACACACCGAAGATATGCTTTCTTTAGTGTGGCAGCTTTGCTCAGGCGACAAAGATGCTGAATATAAATCTGCACACATGCAAAAGAAAGGAACTTCTACCTGCAGCCTACCAGAGGGTAAATATCCTCCCACACACATATATATTATTTGTACTGATTCTCCTTATCAGGAAGAAAAGGGGGCTATAACCACAATAGATCAATAATCAATTAGGCACTACTGATAACATTCCCTTGAGTAATATCTTTCCTTGTAGGTAGGATGCACCAATGGACCAGAATTAGACTACTCCATTCAAAGTTGCAAACATAGGTTGCAAAATCATATTAAAGACCATATTTCTTTAGATCTATTTAAATTTGTTTTCAATTTAAATTACATTTTAAATAAGATTTACATTAAATTAATTTGTAATTAAGTTAAATTTATTTACATTAAAAGTTAAATTAGCCTGACCTGTGGTGGCACAGTGGATGGAGCATCGACCTGGAAATGCTGAGGTCGCCGGTTCGAAACCCTGGGCTTGCCTGGTCAGGGCACATATGGGAGTTGATGCTTCCAGCTCCTCCCCCCTTCTCTCTCTCTGTTTCTCTCTCTCCCTCTCTCTCTCCTCTCCAAAAATGAATAGATAAAATTAAAAAAAAAAAAGAAAAAAAAAAAAAAAGTTAAATTAAGGTCCTGGCTGTGTGGCTCTACTGGTTAGAGAACCATTTTGATATACCACTGTTGTGAGTTTGATCCCCAGTCAAGGCACATATAAGAATCAACCAAATGAATGCATAAATAAGTGGAACAACAAATTGATGTTTCTCTCCTTCTCTCTAAAATCAATAAATTATTTATTTATTCATTCATTCATTTATTTATTTATTTTTAGTGAGAGAGAGGGACAAACAGGGACAGACAGACAGACAGGAAGGGAGAGAGATGAGAAGAAGCAACTTGTAGTTGGGGCACCTTGATTGTTTATTGACTGCTTTCTCATATGTGCCTTGATGGGGGGGAGGCTCCAGCAGAGCAGTGACCCCTTGCTCAAGTCAGTGACCTTGGACTCAAATCAGTGACTTTGGGTCCAAGCCAGTGACCAGGGGTCATGTCTATGATCCCACGCTCAAAGCAGGGGCCCTGCACTCAAGCTGGTGAGCCCATGTTCAAGCCGGATGACCCCACGCTCAAGCTGGCAACCTTGGGGTTTCCAACTTGGGTTCTTAGCATCCCAGGCCAATGCTCCTATCCTCTAGACCAGGGGTCCCCAAACTTTTTACACAGGGGGCCAGTTTACTGTCCCTCAGACCGTTGGAGGGCTGCCACATACAGTGCTCCTCTCGCTGACCAACAATGAAAGAGGTGCCCCTACCAGAAGTGTGACGGGGGCTGGATAAATGGCCTCAGGGGGCCGCATGCGGCCCGCAGGCCGTAGTTTGGGGACACTTGCTGGACCACAGCCTAGTCAGGTCATAACATTTTTGTTTGTTTGTTTGTTTTTTTAAACTTTTGTGTGAGCAGTTTCTTTTCTATTTATTTATTTATTTATTTATTTATTTATTTATTTATTTATTCATTTTAGAGAGGAGAGACAGAGAGGAGAGTGAGACAGGGGGGAGGAGCTGGAAGCATCAACTCCCATATGTGCCTTGACCAGGCAAGCCTGGGGTTTTGAACCGGCGACCTCAGCATTTGCAGGTCGACGCTTTATCCACTGCACCACCACAGGTCAGGCCATAACATTTTTTTTAAGTTAAATCAAAATTTTGCCTGACCTGTGGTGGTGCAGTGTATAAAGCATCAACCCAGAACACTAAGGCGGCCAGTTCGAAACTGGGAGGTTACTAGCTCTGAACACCAATTTGTTAGTGCAGGGTTGCTGGCTTGAGCTGACGGAGCCAGGGGGAGATATAATCCACATGATCCCAAAGCTTGCCAGCTTGAGCCCAAAAGGTCGCCAACACAAAATGCCCAGGGTTGCTGACTTGAGCAAGGGGACACTGGTATTGCCCAGTCAAGGCACGTATGAGAAGCTCAATGTACAACTAAAGTGAAAGCAAGTGCGAGTTATGATTCTTGCTCTCTCTCTCCTACCTCTCTCAGAAGCAATCTGTAGCCTGACCAGGCGGTGGCGCAGTGGATAGAGCATCAGACTAGGACACAGAGGACTCAGGTTCAAAACTCCGAGGTCGCCAGCTTGAGCACAGGGTCACTGGCTTGAGCATGGGATCATCGACCTGTCCCCAAGGTCTCTGGCTTGAGCTCAAAAGTCGCTAGCTTGAGCCCAAAGGTTGCTGGCTTGAAGCCGAACATCATGGCTTGAGCCCAAGTTCACTGGCTCGAGCAAGGGGTTTACTTAGTCTGTTGTAGCTCCACAGTCAAGGCACATATAAGAAAGCAATCAATGAACAACTAAAAGTGCCACAATGAAAAATTGATGCTTCTCATCTCTGTCCTTTCCTGTCTGTCCCTATCTATTCCTCTCTCTGACTCTCTCTCTGTCTCTGTCAAAAAAAAAAAAAAAAAAAAAAGAAAAGAAATAAGGTACTAATACATGTTACTACATGGATAAAACTTGAAAACATTAGACTAAGTAAAAATAAGTCACTAAAGGTCACATATTATATAATTTCATTTATATAAAATGTCCAGAGTATTACCTGTGGGAGGGAATGAAAGGAAGGGAGTAAAGAGAGATAAATATATAGGGATGAAAAATGATTTGACTTCAGCTGGTGGCACACAACTCTATCAACAGTTCAAATGCTATAGAGATGTTCTCCTGAAACCTATGTAGTCTTATTGATCAGTATCAACCCATTAAATTTAATTTCTAAATTTTGTTTTACTTATCTTTTTTTTTTTTACTGAGAGGTGGGGAGGCAGAAAGACAGACTCCTGTATGCACCCCAACCAGGATCCACACAGCAAGCCCACTAGGGGGCGATGCTCTGCCACCGAGAGCATTGCTGGTTGCAACCAGAGCCATTCTAGCGCCAGAGGTGGAGGCCATGGAGCCATTCTCAGCACCTGGGCCAACTTTGCTCCAGTGCAGCCTTGGCTACAGGATGGGAAGAGAGAGATAGAAAGAAAGGAGAGGGGGAAGGGTAGACAAGCAGATGGGCGCTTCTCCTATGTGCCCTGGTGGGGATTTGAACCTGGGACTTCCACACACCAGGCTGACGCTCTACCATTGAGCTAACCAGCCAGGGCCCTAATTTCTAAATTTAAAAAAATAAATTGCTTACCCAGAGCCTGACCAGATGGTGGTACAGTGGATAGAGCATCAGACTGGGATGCGGAGGACCCAGGTTCGAGACCCCAAGGTCACCAGCTTGAGCGCAGGCTCATCTGTTTGAGCAAAGCTCACCAGCTTGGACCCAAGGTTGCTGGTTCGAGCAAGGGGTTACTCGGTCTGCTGTAGCCCCATGGTCAAACCACATATGAGAAAACAATCAATGAACAACTAAGGTGTCACAACAAAAAACTAATGATTGATGCTTCTCATCTCTCTCTGTTCCTATCTGTCCCTATCTATCCCTCTTTCTGACTCACTGTCTCTGTAAAAAAAAAAATTAATTAATAAATAAATAAAATAAATTGCTTACCCAGAAAAAAATAAAATAAAATATCCACCAGAATAGACAAATATATACAGAAAGTAAACTGGGATGGAGAGGGGCAGAAATAGAGGCCCAAAGCTTGGACTATAACCCTTTGAAGCTCCAGGCTCATCACATAAACCAAAAATTAAAAAGAAAGAAACTTTCACCTGACCTGTGGTGGTGCAGTGGTTAAATAATTGACCTAGAATGCTAAGGTCACTGGTTCGAAACCCCGGGCTTGCCATGAGAAGAAACTACTACTATGAGTTGATACTTCCGTTCCTCCCCTCTTATTCTATCCTCTCTCTAAAATAAATAAATAAAATCTTTTTTTAAAAAAAGAAAAGAAACTGTCATACCTATCTTGATTCATTTATTCAACAAGTATTGACTGTATGTCAACTAAACATTTAGCACTTAAGTCTTCCTAGAATTAAGTTGTCAAGTTCCTCGAAACTGGATCCAAATAACCAGCTCCTTTCAGGCAAATCAAAGAGACTCTTTCTCTTGAAACTGTTCTGACATGAAAGAATGAGGCAGAGGCAGCCAACTAAATGGGAGATGATATTTGCAAACAACAGCTCCAATAAGGGGTTAATATCCAAAATATATAAAGAACTCATGGCCCTGGCCGGTTGGCTCAGCGGTAGAGCGTGGGCCTGGCGTGCGGGGGACCCGGGTTCGATTCCCGGCCAGGGCACATAGGAGAAGCGCCCATTTGCTTTTCCACCCCCCCCCTTCCTCTCTGTCTCTCTCTTCCCCTCCCGCAGCCAAGGCTCCATTGGAGCAAAGATGGCCCGGGTGCTGGGGATGGCTCCTTGGCCTCTGCCCCAGGTCCTAGAGTGGCTCCGGTCTCGGCAGAGCAACACCCCGGAGGGGCAGAGCATCGCCCCCTGGTGGGCAGAGCATCGCCCCTGGTGGGCGTGCCGGGTGGATCCCGGTCGGGCGCATGCGGGAGTCTGTCTGTCTCAGAAAAATACAAAAAAAAAAAAAAAAAAAAAAAAAAAAAGAACTCATAAAGCTCAGCAACAAACAAGCAAACAATCCAATTAAAAATTGGGGAGAGGCCTGACCTGTGGTGGCGCAGTGGATAAAGCATCGACCTGGAAATGCTGAGGTCGCCGGTTCGAAACCCTGGGCTTGCCTGGTCAAGGCACATATGGGAGTTGATGCTTCCAGCTCCTCCCCCCCTTCTCTCTCTCTGTCTCTCCTCTCTCTCTCTCTCTCTCTCTCTCTCTCTCTCTGTCTCTCCCTCTCCTCTCTAAAATGAATAAAGAAAAAAAATGGGGAGAGGACATGAACAGACACTTCTCCCAAGAGGACATACAAATGGCCAACAGATATATGACAAGATGCTCATCTTCACTAGCTATTAGAGAAATACAAATCAAAACTGCAATGAAATACCACCTCAAACCTGTTAGATTGGCTATTATCAACAGACAGGTTATAACAAGTGTTGAAGAGGGTGTGGAGAAAAAGGAACCCTCATTCACTGCTGGTGGGAATGCAAATTAGTACAACCATTATGGAAGAAAGTATGGCGGTTCCTCAAATAACTAAGAATAGAACTACCATATGACCCAGCAATCCCTCTATTGGGTATCAACCCCCAAAATTTGAAAACATTGGTATGTCAAGACACATGCACCCCCATGTTCATCACAGCATTATTCACAGTGGCCAAAACATGGAAACAACCAGTGTCCCTCGATACAGGATTGGATGGAGATGTGGTACATATATACAAGGGAATACTACTCAGCCATAAGAAATGATCACGTATTGCCATTTATGACAACATGGATGGACCTTGAGAACATTATACTGAGTGAAGTAAGTAAATCAGAGAAAGCTAAGTACTGTATGATTTCACATGTAGCTGGGATATAAAACTGAGACTCATGGACATAGATAAAAGTGACGTGGTTACCAGAGGGAGGGGGATATGGGGATGTGGGGAAAGTGGAGGATGGGCAGGGTGAAGGGAGTAAAGACAAACATAAGATGACAAAAATTATTTGACTTTGGGTGATGGGTATACAACATAATCAACAGTTCAAATGCTATAGAAATATTTACCTGAAACCTATGTACTCTTATTGATTAATGTCACCCTGTTAAATTTAATTAAAAAAAAAAAAAAGAATGAGGCAGAAAAAACAAATACAAAAGAAAATAAACAAGGCAAAGGGGTATAGCAAGAAGTGGCTCCTTTCTACCTAATATACCCAATTGCAATTCAACTGAATGACAGCTTCAAGTAAAGAATACTTCTAGAGGCCTTGGCAGTTGGCTCAGCAGTAGAGCATCGGCTCGGTGTGTAGAAGTCCCGGGTTCGATTCCCCGCCAGGGCACACAGGGGAAGTGCCCATCTGCTTCTCCACCCTTCTCCCTCTCCTTTCTGTCTCTCTCTTCCCCTCCCGAAGCCAAGGCTCCATTGGAGCAACGTTGGCCCAGGTGCTGAGGACGGCTCCATGGCCTCCGCCTCAGGCGCTAGAATGGCTCCTAGAATAGCTCTGTTTGCAGAGCTATTGGAACAACAAATGGATACCTCTCCCTCCTTCAGTCTCTCCCTTTCTTTCTCTCAAGTCAATCAGTAAATAATAAAAAAAAGTATTAAAAAGGAAAAGCAAGGTCTGCTACATAGTTCTCTCATAAAATTGTATCTGAAAGACTCCTATTTAGAGCTATAGGGTTTGGGAAGAACAGATTCTTTACTTGAAGCTGTCATTCTGGTGCAACGGCCCAGATGCCAGATGGGCAGAGCATCACCCCCTGGTGGGCATGCTAGGTGGATTCCGATCGGGTGCATGTGGGAGTCTGCTTCCCAGCTTCTCACTTCAGAAAAATACAACAACAATAAAACACAAAAAAACTTCTAGAGGTAGGTCTAAGACTCTCTCAGGTCCCATAGCTTTAATCTGAAAAAAAAAAAAGAATATTCTGAGGTCCTAGTAACTTCAGCAGACACCATACCAATCTGTAGGGTATCAAGTGGACAGTTCACAGAATCAAGCAAAAATGGGGGTAGCTAATTTCTTGGGCCTCTTAGCAGAGCTGAAAAGAAGGCAAAACAAAATAAACAACAAAAAAATACTACCAACTTCCCTCTATGGAGTGAGAGCCAAAGATATTAGCTAAAGAAAGCAAAGTGCCTGACAACATACCAAAGACATAAATGAAGTAAACTAAATTTGTTAAGTTAAAATCCTGGAAGTTTTCAAAATATTCCCAATAATGGGCCTGCACTGTTACTTTATTTGTCTATTCTCCTCGTCCCCTATTCACAGCTCTCTGTTCTTCCCAAACCCTATAGCTCTAAATAGGAGTCTTTCAGATACACTTTTATGAGAGAACTATGTAGCAGACCTTGCTTTTCCTTTTTAATACTTTTTTTTATTATTATTTACTGATTGACTTGAGAGAAAGAGAGGGAGAGACTGAAGGAGGGAGAGGTATCCATTTGTTGTTCCACGTAGTTGTGCATTCACTGGTCACTTCCTGTATGTGCCCTGATCGAGGATCAAACCAGCAACCTAGAGTCTCAGGATATTTTGCAAACCATACAGAACTATAAATTAATATATACATCAAAAACATTTTTAATTCCTTTATTCTGTAAATAAACTAAACTGTATCAAAACTACTCACCAAAAGATATACATTGTAGTGGAAATCATCCTCCCAAATCATTTGTTCAGTTTTAGAAATCGTGATGTGATCTCCTGTTTGATACAGTTCTAGCTACAGGATGCCCTTATTTGAGCCATGATTTAATTTAGGAATATACAAATTCTCCTATCAATTTCCCCATTAAATTGATAGTCATTAGGTCCTGGATGCTGAAAGCTTTGCTGCAGCCAGCAACGGTGGCTGGATGCTGCCCAAAAATGACCACTCATGCACCGTACATTCCTGGATGCCAGCACTTCTTACATGGCCTGGATCTAGAGAACCTGCTTGACTTGGGCTCTTTTGATGCCATCTCAACACTGAGCCACTGTGGAGCAGCAGTGAGACACTACCTGTGTCTCCCACCCCTGCTGCCTCCAGCCTCTGGTAAAAGGCTATAGATATCTACCCTATACTGTTCCTGGCTCTTTTCCTGCCTCTGCAACCATCAAGTGACAACATTAGCCTTGTGGTTTCAACTTGCACTATTTTTTTAATTAATTTCAATGGGGTGACATTGATAAATCAGGGTACATATGTTCAGAGAAAACATCTCTAGGTTATTTTGACATTTGATTATGCTGCATTCCCATCACCCAAAGTCCAACTGTCTTTCGTCACCTCCTAACTGGTTTTCTTTGTGCCCCTCCCCTCCCCCAAACCCCTCCCTCTTCTCCCCCACACCCTGTAACTCCCACACTCTTGTCCATGTCTCTGAGTCTCATTTTTATGTCCCACCTATGTATGGAATCATATAGTTCTTAGTTTTTTCTGATTTACTTATTTCACCCAGTATAATGTTATCAAGGTCCATCCATGTTGTTGTAAATCAGTGGTTCTCAACCTGTGGGTCCCGACCCCCGCTGGGGTCGCGACCCACAGGTTGAGAACCACTATTGTAAATGATTCGATGTCATCATTTCTTATGGCTGAGTAGTATTCCATAGAATATATGTACCAAAGCTTTTTAATCCACTCATCCACTGACGGACACTTGGGCGGTTTCCAGATCTTCGCTATTATGAACAATGCTGTCATAAACATGGGGGTGCATTTCTTCTTTTCACTATTTACCTTAAAATTATACACTAGCTGAATGACTCCAGATTTCTTTCCTGAATATAGTCATTTCCTATTTCAACAAAGACACTTCTTATTGCTTTTTTAAGTGAGAGGAGACAGATTCCTACATGTGCCCTGACTAGGACCCACCTGGCAAGCCCCCTATGGGGAATGGTGTTCTGCCCATCTGAGGCCCTTGCTAGACAACTGAGCTATTTTTAGCACCTAAGGCAGAGGCTCTATTGAGCCATCCTCAGTGCCCAACTCACTTGAACCAATCGAGCCATGGCTGTGGGAGGGGAAGAGAGAGAAAGAGAAAGAAAAGGGAGGGAGAGGAGTGAAGAAGCAGATGGTCACCTCTCCTGTGTGCCCTGACCAGGAATTGAACCTGGGACATCCACAGGCCAGGTGAAGCTCTACCACTGAGCCAACCAGGGCAAAACATTTCCATTTTAATCTGATTTTTTTGTGGGGTCCAATGAGGTTTCTACTTTTCTTCTGGTGCCTATCCATAGATCTGGGACTCCTTGACTAAGTTTTCCATGTAAGAGTCAATTAAAGGAGAGCTGACTCCTCAATCCCAAATCCTATGGGTCTTCCCACCTCTTTCTCCCTCCCTCCCTCCCTTCCTCCCTCTCTTCCTCCCATCCTCCTTTCCTTCCTCCCTTCCTCCCTCCCTCCCTCCCTTCCTCTCTTTCTTTTTCTTTGATATAAACATCCTCTCCTGTTATTACTTTACCTACAGCATTTTTATACAGATATAAAATCATTTCATTTCTGATCCAGATTTTGGCTTTGAATATTAAGTCTTTCTATATTCCATATTTCTTCATATTTCACTAGAATTATAAACTTATCTGAAATGGTAGAAATTAATTTTGCTTTCAACCTCTCTTTCTGCTGTATGCTGCTGCAGTACATAATGAGAAGCAAAGCAACAACCTGGCCTGATGCCCAGCTGGGAGCAGATAAGTTCACCTAAAAAGGACTTGACGCTCCAAATGCCAAAAACTGGAAAGAGGATTGGAAGGGGGGAAGGAAGTTCTGGAAATATGCCCATGGACAGTAATAAAGAAAGTGAATTCAGCCTGAGGGTGGGACCTTCTGCCTAGCCTCTGTCAACTTGATGCCTCATTATCTTCTCCATCTTCTCTAACCTCAGGACATTATATTAGGGAGCAGATGGAAAAAGCAACTGAGAAAGCAAGGCAACACAAAAAATATTAGGAACTAGGGGGAGGAGGGAGTTAAAGTACTTAGTGCAGATCAGGTTCACTGGTGGGGATATAAAGGTTAGGTGGACAGATCCATACCTGTAACTCTATGTAATGAACACACAATCTTACCATGCACCTCCACCTTCAACTGTTCCCCATCATCCACTTAATCTCAGGTAAAGTTTTTACTAGCCTGCTACCCTCTTCCAAGCACTCTACACTCTAATCATCCTAAATTACTTTCTATTCACCAAATATGCCACATTTCGGAGACCTTGAACAGATTGGTCCCCTGCTCAGTGTGTCCTTCTCCCACTCCCCGACATAGGAAAATCCTACTATTTCTTTATGACTCAGGTCAAACACAACAACCTTCTGCAATCTTTTCTGATGCCCCAGTCAACATTAGTCACCCTCTGTCACTTATCACAGAGGTGATCAAGAGTGCAGCCTCTGAGGTCAGAGAGACTTGAGTTTCAATCTTAGTGACGCAACTTAGTAGGTATACAACTGCAGTAACCAGCCTGCAAGATGGCCCCCAGAGGTTCCCACCTCGACATTCATATCCTTGTTGAGTCCCTCCCCACACTGTGTCATGGTTGGTCTGTGTGCCCAGCAGAAATGGTATGTCATTTGAGATTAGGTTATAACAGACACTATGGCTTCCATCCTAGGCTCTCACTCTCTTTCTCTTTCTCTCTGATTACTTCCTTTGGGGAAAGCCAGTTGCCATGCCAAGCAACCCTATGGAAAGGCCCAAGTGGCAAGGAACTGAGGTTTGCCAACAACCATATAAGTCAGCTTGAAGTACATTCTCTAGCCCTAATAGAGCCTCAGGTGCCTGCAGCTCCAGCTAACACTTTGATTGCAGCCTCGTGAGAAACCTTATCCCAAAACTATCCAGCTAAGCTGCTCCTAGATTCCTGAACCACAGAAATTGAGATATTACATGTTTGTTTTAAACCACTAGGTTTTGAGGTAGTTTGTTACACAGCAATAGATAACTAATACACCTGAGAATAGATGGCAAGAGCCTAGGATTTATAGTAAGAAAATTTGGGTTCAAGTCTAGGCAATGGTGCTTATTGAAAGAATAAACCTGGGCAAAGCATTGCCAGAGCCTGAGTTTCCTTACTTGAAAAATGAGAAAACTGAGACTATAATAATATACTATAAATTAAATAGCACATCCTAAAACTAGAACATAAGATAATCAAGCTAGAAATAAAATTTCTAGCAAAGCAAATCTGATCCCTAAGGTACTGAAGTTCAGAGACCCATCTAAAACAAGTAGAAAACTTATATGATATGTGTTATAAAAAGCAACTGTTCTTTCCTTTTTTTTTTTTAAAGTGACAGGAGCGGAGATAAAGAGACAGACTCCAGCATGAAGCCCCGAGCAGGATCCACCTGGCAACCTCTGTCTGGGGCCAATGCTCAAATCAATTGAACTATCCTCAGTGCCCAGGGCCAATGCTCAAACTAATCAAGCCACTGGCTACAAGAGGGGAAGAGAAAAAAAGGGGGGGGAGAGGAAGGGGAAGAGAAGCAGATAGTCGTTTGTCATGTGTGCCCTGACCAGGGAATTGAACCCAGGACATCCATGCACCAGGCTGACACTCTATTCACTAAGCCAACCGGCCAGGGCCAAAAAGCATCTTTTCATCATCTTTGGGTTTTTTTTTGTTTTTTGTTTTTTGTTTTTTTGTATTTTTCTGAAGCTGGAAACAGGGAGAGACAGTCAGACAGACTCCCGCATGCGCCTGACCGGGATCCACCCGGCACGCCCACCAGGGGCTACGCTCTGCCCACCAGGGGGCGTTGCTCTGCTGCGACCAGAGCCACTCTAGCGCCTGGGGCAGAGGCCACAGAGCCATCCCCAGCGCCCAGGCCATCTTTGCTCCAATGGAGCCTCGGCTGAGGGAGGGGAAGAGAGAGACAGAGAGAAAGGAGAGGGGGAGGGGTGGAGAAGCAGATGGGCGCTTCTCCTGTGTGCCCTGGCTGGGAATCGAACCCGGGTCCCCCCGCACGCCAGGCTGACGCTCTACCACTGAGCCAACCAGCCAGGGCTCATCATCTTTGAATTGAAATAAAAGATTAGGCTAATTCTAAATACCTCAAAGATACGAAAAAATGTGAACTGAAGCCTACTTAACTAAAAGTAAAATCTGTATCATTTCAGACCTAGGACACCAAGACTACATAGCTTATAAGCAGTCTAAAAAAGCTGAAGTTCTACTCTATTCTAAGCAAAATCCTTTATATTACCTAGATCCCAGGCCTAGCATTAGAATGAAGTACACTGAGCCTCCTTTCTGTGTACCAAACTTCTCTCTTACTCAAAAAAATGGAGGTAGCAATTCCATTGTCAGACTCTATTCAGATGCTTTTTGAGGAATAAATATAATATACATATTTGAGATCACATTAATGTGGCATGGCTGTTTTTGGGCATGCTAGATTAAAAAAAAGGCAGAAACAGCAAAGGAGAGCAAAAGTCATAAGGCTTAAACTTTACTAAAGTATGATTTTCAAATGCTCCAGTTGTACAGGCTGTCAAGAATTGTGAAAGACAATAGGTCTCCTCAGGAGGCAGGAATCTCCCAGCCAGGGCACTGTATACATAATCTACCTAGGCAGCAGAGTTCCGGCTGGGCTGCTAGAACAATGTAAGCTAAGAATGAACCAGAAAGAAGCTCTCTTTGGCGTTCTCCTATCAACTAACTACTGCTGATCACTTTGATGCTAAGCCCACGGATGACTAAGACGCCTGCTGGTATTCGGTATCTTTGGATAAAACAGCCACCCATGATCACTGCTTCAATGCATCAGCCTTGCTCCTCATGCAGTGTGCCTACAAGTAATAATAAAGACCTGTGCAGGGTCCAAATTGTGGTTTGTACTTTTTCCCCCTTCTAGAAAGATGTATAATAAATCCAGGCCATAAAATGCTCCCCAACACATTTCCACACACAAATTTGTTTTTCCCCAAAGTGAAGTATACATAGAAATTTTGTGACTATAAATTCTATAAAATAGAATTGTACATATTAAATGAACCATGGTACTTACACATAGAGATCCATGGGAAACTCCTTCATCATGTGTGTTACAATAAATTCTACCATAAGGTCTAAATGGGGAAAAGAGAAAAATTAAATCAATCAGAATGGAATTCATTCCTTGCCTTTGAGTTGGAAAAAACCGTCTGAGTACATCTTGCTCTCATGCTGAGTATCATCCACTAAGCACATTCTTATTCACATGCACTTAAATTTATTTTATATAAGGCACTTTTGCAACACTTTTCACCACCTGCCACTTGTAAAGTAACAAGAAAATTAATTCACTCTCCTGCTTCCAGAAGGATACCTTGACCTGCCAATAAATTCAGATACAAGGGAGATTTCACTGTACAGATATTTCACATCATGGTACTAATGCAAAATGCCAGAGGGGAATCATATTCTGAGAACTTAGTGATGAGGTAGGCAGAAATTACCTCATCATGTAAGCAGAGATTCAACTCTAAAGCTATGTCTGTCTGTCTCATCTCACCATCACACTCAGTTTGACAGATATTGACTGAAACAGTCTGTGGGGCTTTGGGTCAATAGAAGTTTATTAGATAGTTTTAATCATTGTTTGTAAAATCAAGTAGATTTACGAACTAGGGCTGGATATCCAAATGAAATGGAATTAAGAGTTCATATCGTTCCCCTGAGGAAAATACAGCATTCTGACAAAATTACCTAAAGCTACAACCCCCTACCTGTCAGCTCCATCAGCCACATCTCAGCTTAATTTTTTACTCAGAGGAAGTTTTGCATGTCTGAATCTTAAACTTCAAGCCTCCTGGCCAGCTGACACATCAATCTGAACCAAGAAAGGGAGGGCAGAATCTGAAATCTTGATCAAGAGTAAGATGCTTTTACAATTGTAAACCATGTATCAGGTTTAGACCTAGCCATTTATCTCCCTTAGAAAGATCTTTTTCTTTGAATTAGATTACCCTTTAATTAAGCATTTTATTCACCGAAGTTGCTTTACCAAATTCAACAGAAAACATGGTTTCTTAGGCCAGGGGAGAAACATAACTAGTAAAAAGTCTTCTGAGAAAGAAGTATATCAGCCAGGATCTATCCTTCATCTAAATCAGGGGTCTCAAACTCGCAGCCCGCGGGCCGCATCCACAAAGTTCAAAATATTTTGGATAAAATTAAGTAAGCCTAGGGGCCTACTTGTATTTGCCGAACGGCTGTGATCTTGCTCTGCGGCCCACATGCTGAGTTGAGTTTGAGACCCCTGATCTAAATCGTGAAAACCTGTCACTGACTCAGATGCCAACTGCAATGATACTCACCCAGTACTGCACATACTAAAGGACGGCAGGGAAGGTTCTTATCTACTGCCTTCTTCCTGTGTCGCATAGGCTTCAAACAGAAAAAGAAATGAAATTAACAGAAACCTGAACTGACATCCAATGTCTCATCACCATGATTTTAATGCAAGTAAGATCACTACTAAAGAGATACTACTTTTTCTAACGGTTGGGGTAGGGTGGGTCAGGGAGGACTTATAAATGCTTCTCAGCTATCAATGTATGGCAAGCCTGTGATAAAAACACAATCCACAGCAAGACAACAGCCACAAAGGGTGCTGGAGCATACTATACAATGGGAAAGCTGTTGTTTTTTACTTTGATTTTATCTACACAGGAGAGATTACTAATAACAAAAGAGATATATTAATATTTTTCTTTGATAAAACAATAATCAAGAATAATAAAAGAGGACAAAGTGTGTAGAAGCAGCAACAGTGGCAGCTGCCACTGCCACTGTTCAGTTCAGTTATAAACCTCTGTAATATTTTTGAATGTTTTAGGAAATTTCCTGATCCTTCATATTCTATATCCATCACTACTCAGATGAATAAACAAAGCAGTATCTAGTCTTAACTAACCAAAGATCATACTATGTACATTTTGAAAACAAAAGGCTTAGGTCCACCTCCTTGTTGAAGTCTATGTTACTGATACATTCTAATATTAACACCATGGGTATGTGGTTACGGATCTTTCCCTCTTCTCTAGAATAAGAAACAGCTTCGTGATATGCAAAAAAATCCCATCTACAGGCATGGGTCGGCAGAACAGCAGTCAAGCAAGAGCCCTTTAGCACAGCATTCCACCCACATTTGTTCTAAGTAGGATCAATTTCATCCTCCCCAATCCTGTCAACACAAAAAAAATTTGCAATAAGAAAAAACAAGAAGCAGAAGTAATACCTACCATCTTATGTAAGTTTACTCGAAAATTCATGTTGTCGTCATGCAAAAATGCATTGGCATACTGATCCTAATAAAAATAAAAATATAGAGAAAAAGTAAGGAATGAGAGCTATACTTAAGAAAATCATGTTTATAATCTATTACACTTCCTAAAAGTCCTTGGACTTTAAGAGCCACTTTGAAGGACCAGTTAGAGAGTTAATGGGTTAAGCCTAGAGCCTTCATGTCAGACCCTACTTAAGCCAAGAGATTTCACTTTGGAGTAATTCTCAGTCTGTCTCTAACTGGTCAAAAATATCAAAGCAAATAATAATAAAAATTAAAACACAAGAAGTTGAGGCAAATGCTGAGAGGAATCTGTTTTCCGATCTCTCTTCCTCCCCATCTGTTTGTGGAGATGGAGACAGCTCTGTTTGTGACAGCTTGAAAGTTTTCATAGGAGCTGCAGGATGCATGTACACGCTCCACAAAAGGTTCTACAATCGAGAAGAAAGACCTGTAGTCCACCAGAATGGGCTTGGCATAGCAGGAGAAAACTGCTACACGGCAGCATGGCAGTAAGCAAGACCCCATCTGTCTCTGCCTTCCCTGAAGACCGATGGGAAATCAAAAACCTTTCATCATGGATCAGTAATAAAACATCCCCTGGCCCTTTCCCAACACCTTAGCCGAAGATCTGACATGCCTTCAGACTCCAATTACTTAGAGCTGTTACAATCTGCGAAATACAACTCCTTTAAAGATTTTCTTAGAAAGATTTTTGTAAAGCAATTACACCAGGCCCACTGCTAATCGGCAGCTCTTCTACAACCAGCTATCCCTAACCTGGTGAAAAGTAGACCATCTTTTCAGAGAACATAAAGGACTGAGAGAGATCTCTCTCTATTCCATGTGGACCACTTTTACTGTTGTAAGGAAGGGGGAGGTCAAAGCTATAAATTTAGCTCTAAATTGATTCAAGTTCTGCCATACCTGTGTTGCTACCAAAATCCAGGGTGAGTTCAGGCCTAATTAATCCAAGCAAAAGTAGCTCCTTATAAAGCCAAAGCAACTCTTCTTTAACTCCCTGGACTCTTTTTCGCCAAACTGCACTCAGCCCAACTTCACTCACTTTCCAGTTGCCCTCTTTGGCTTCTCTCCACTTCCCCTCACAGGACACCTGAGCTCCTTTTTTCATTTTGTGAAATGGAAAAGACCCAACATGAGCCGCTTCAAAGGGGCAGGATTCTTTTTTTCTAAAGAAAGTTAAGTCTCTTGTTTTAAACTATTAAGAGTTAGCCCTGGCTGGGTAGTTCAGTTGGTTAGAGCGTTGTCCTGATATGCCAATGTTGCAGGTTCCATCCCCGGTCAGGGCACATATAAGAATCAACCAATGGATGCACACATAAGTGGGACAACAAATCAGTCTGTCTGTCTCTCTTTTTTTTCTCTTTCTCTCTCTCCTGTCCTCTTACTCTAAAATTGATAAATAATATATAATTATATAAAGAATGAAAATACACTATTAAGAGCTAAAATCTTCCAGTTCTGAATTATAGCAGTTATATTATAATTCATAATTCATTAATTCATGCAGTAAATATTAATAAAGCCTCTACTATGCACCAGAAACTGAGAGTGGACTGGTGAAGGAGACAAAATATCTGCTACAAGAGCTTATATTCTAGCAGGAGGAGACAGATAATACAAAAGAGGCATATTTTCTCTCCCAAGCTTTGGGACCCTAAGGGGCAAGAAGGGCAGAAAAAGATAGCATTTTGTAAGAAATTAGCTAATACCAGAAGACTGGTGAGACCTACCTCTGCAATACACGTGAGGATAATCAGACAGAGTTTGCCGCTATGAAGCCGATGCTCATCTGTAAAATAAAAATAAAACCCTTCTCAGCCCTGGCCGGTTGGCTCAGCGGTAGAGTGTCGGCCTGGTGTGCAGGGGACCCAGGTTCGATTCCCGGCCAGGGCACATAGGAGAAGCGCCCATTTGCTTCTCCACCCCCCCCCTCCTTCCTCTCTGTCTCTCTCTTCCCCTCCTGCAGCCAAGGCTCCATTGGAGCAAAGATGGCCCGGGCGCTGGGGATGGCTCCTTGGCCTCTGCCCCAGGCGCTAGAGTGGCTCTGGTCGCGGCAGAGCGACGCCCCGGAGGGGCAGAGCATCGCCCCCTGGTGGGCAGAGCTCGCCCCTGGTGGGCGTGCCGGGTGGATCCCGGTCGGGCGCATGCGGGAGTCTAACTGTTTCTCCCCGTTTCCAGCTTCGGAAAAATACCAAAATAAATAAATAAATAAATAAATAACACCCTTCTCGCCCTGGCAGGTTAGCTCAGTGGTAGAGCGTCGGCCTGGCGTGCAGGAGTCCCGGGTTCATTTCCCGGCCAGGGCACACAGGAGAGGCACCCATCTGCTTCCCCACCCCTCCCCCTCTCCTTCCTCTGTCTCTCTCTTCCCCTCCCACAGCCAAGGCTCCATTGGAGCAAAGTTTGCCTGGCTGCTGAGGATGGCTCTGTGGTCACTGCCTCAGGTGCTCGAATGGCTCTGGTTGCAACAGAGCGATGCCCCAGATGGGCAGAGCATTGCCCCCTGGTGGGCATGCCAGGTGGATCCTGGTCGGGCGCATGCGAAGGAAGTCTGTCTGACTGCCTCCCCGTTTCCAACTTCAGAAAAATACAAAAAAATAAATAAATAAATAAAAATAAAACCCTTCTCTCTAAATCATCCAGACCATATTTCTCTAGAGAATAAAGATGTGTATCATCAAAAAGAACATTCACACTTTCCTTCCCCACAAAATTCATGAATGAAAATCAAGGTTTGCCCTGGCCGGATAGCTTGGCTGGTTAGAGCATCAGCCCGAAGAGCAGAGGTTGCCAGTTCAATCCCTGGTCAAGGTACATACAGGAATGAATTGGTGTTCCTGTCTGTCTGTCTTTCTCTCTCTCTCTCCCTTCTTCTCTGGCTGAAATCAATAAATGAAATAAAAAAAAAATTCTACTGAAATAATTCTTGCTTTTCTTCTAGGAAAAAGAATTCCCCAGATTTTTTTCTTAAATATTCTTGGTATTCTGATGGACAGCTAACCAACCTCCTTCCTGAAAGCCATCTAATTACTGTAATGGTTCTAGTGGGCCATGCCCTTTGCTTCTCTACAGTCAGGTCCATTCCCTTTCCAACTCTTCCCCATTCACCAGCTATAAGCACCACCCTCTATGAGCCCTAACAATTCACAGCAAATTGGCAGTGGAATCAGAAAGAAACTAGCTAGAAACCAGAGTCAAGCTCATGCTTCTCCTTGCACTGTGCACATTTTTTACAAACAGGAAAGCTGTGAACGCTTGATCACTCTTCTTCCCTCTAAAGTCATTTATTCTATAATACTTATTTAGTAGCTACTATATAGCAAGCACTGCACTGGACACTACATACATAGCAATGAACAAAACAAAGGCCCCTGGTCTCCCAGAACTCACAGTCTAGTTATTAAAAAATAAAACCACCTATGAACAAGAAAGAGCTGCTCTATCACTATCACCTCCAATCACCAGAAGCATCAAAGCTTATTTACTATCCAGGCTCTTTGTGCGTGAGGGTGTGAAATGGAGTAAGAAGAGAGTCGGTCCTTGCCGGATAGCTCCGCTGGTGGAGCATCATTCCAATATATAAAGCTTGCCGGTTCGATCCCCGGTCAGAGCACATACAGAAACAGCTTGATGTTTCTGTCTCTGTCTCTCCCTTCCTCTCTCTCTGAAATTAATAAATAAAAAATATTTAAAAAAATTTTTAATTAAAAAAAAGAAGAAGAGGGTCATACCAGCTTATCTAAAACAGATCATGCTTATGATGCTTCTTTTTTTTTTTTAGTGAAAGAGACAGAGGGTCAGAGAGAGACAGACAGACAGACAGGTAGAGAAAGATATGAGAAGCATCAATTCTTCGTTACAGCACCTTAGTTGTTCATTGACTGCTTTCTCATATGTGCCTTGACCAGGGGGCTGAGTTCCCAGGGCCTCAATTCAGTGTATTATATCAAGTAGAGCCAGTGACCCCTTGCTCAAGCCCACAACCTTCTGGCTCAAGCCAGCGACCATGGGGTCATGTCTATGATCCCATGCTCAAGCTGGTGACTATGCACTCAAGCTAGTGAGCCCACACTCAAGCCGGCAATCTCGGGGTTTCGAACCTGGGTCCAGGTTCCAGGTCAACACTTTATCCATTGCGTGACCTCCTGGTCAGGCTATGATGTTTCAAATTAGCCCTAACAGGATCCAGATTGAAGACCATTCTAGAGAGGTATATTAACAGATTACAGCACTATAGAAGTGAGCTAACAGTACTCACCCTAACATTAACCTGCTACTACCTCAAAGATGGAACTATCAACTAAAACCTGACAATTAGAAAATATCAAGGGGTTATGGTCCAGAAATACATTTACCTCTCCTCAGAGAGAGGCAGTGCAAAAAGAGTGCGATGACAATCCCTAGCTGACATTCTCCATAGCTTAAAGCGGAGCCCCTAGCAGCCAAAGAGAAGCACCCCTGACCCTGGCTGGTTGGCTCAGTGGCAGAACGTTGGCCTGGCGTGTGGAAGTCCCAGGTTCAATTCCCAGCTAGGGCATAGAGGAGAAGCACCCATCTGCTTCTCCACCCTTCCTCCTCTCCTTTCTCTCTCTCTCTCTCTTCCCCTCCTGCAGCCAAGGCTCCACTGCAGCAAAATTGGCCTGGGCACTGAGGATGGCTCCATGGCCTCTGCCTCAGGAGCTAGAATGGCTCCAGTTGCAACTGAGCAACGGCCCAGAGGGGCAGAGCATCACCCCCTGGTGTGCATGCCGGGTGGATCCTAGTCAGGCGCATGCGGGAGTTGATCTCTCTGCTTCCCTGCTTCTCACTTCAGAAAAATACAAAAAATTAAAATTTTTTTTTAAAAAAAGAGAGAAGCACCCCTGCCCAGGCAAATCTAGATTCATCAGACTCTTCTACCTCTACCTGTGGCAACAGAATTTGTCTGGCATTATCCTTCCTTCCCCCAAACCTGATAAGCTATTCCCACAGGAAAGCCTGCAGCTACTTCTCCACTTAAAAAAAAAAGTTTCTGGGGCCTGACCTGTGGTGGTGCAGTGGATAAAGTGTCAACTTGGAAACACTGAGGTTGCCAGTTCAAAACCCTGGCTTGCCTGGTCAAGGCACATATGGGAGTTGATGCTTCCTGTTCCTCCCCCTTCTCTTTCTCTCTCCTCTCTCCTCTCTCCTCTCTCTCTCTCTCCCCCCCTTCTCTAAAATGAATTAAAAAAATTTTTTTAAGTTCTGAATGCAAAAATAAGGCATATTTCATTATATTTTTTATTCAGAAAAGGATAATAAAAACTAAGTTTAATCAAACCACCCACTCATATCTGTTAAGACTTCGATGAATCAACTTGAAGTCTATGGGTAGATATACATGTATTTTAAAATATTTTTGCCTAATGTCTATTTTCAAGGTTAAGCAGATTCTTTTTTTTTTTTCTTTTTTCTAGAGGGAGAGACAGAGAGAGAGAGAGAGAGAGAGAGAGAGAAAGAGAGAAAGAAGAGAGACAGAGGGAGAGAAGGGGGGGAGGAGCTGGAAGCATCAACTCCCATATGTGCCTTGACCAGGCAAGCCCAGGGTTTCAAACCGGCGACCTCAGCATTTCCAGGTCGATGCTTTATCCACTGCGCCACCACAGGTCAGGCAGCAGATTCTTCTTTACAGTGACCACATTAAAGTCAGAAGAACCTCAAGAAAAGACGTTGAAAGCACAGCCATCAAGGGAGAGAGAATCACAAAATTCTGGAGAACTGAGAGAAAAGGAGTTATTGGCGGGGACACACAGGAAGCTTCAACAGCATTAATAATTACTTAAGTTGGGTAATAGGTTCACATATGTTCATTTTATTATTATACATGATAATTTATATTATTTATTATACTATAATAAACTTTATAACAATATTCATATATATTACAAGTATATTATTTTTTAAATATCTTTTTAGAGAGAGACAGAAAGGAAGGGGGGTGAAAGAGATGAGAAGCATCATCTCGTAGTTGCTTCACTTTAGTTGTTCATTGATTGCTTCTCATACATGCCTTGACCAGGTGGCTCCAGCCAAGCCAGTGACCCCTTAGCTGAAGTCAGAGGCCTTGGGCTCAAGCCAGCGACCTTGGGCTTCAAGCCAGTAACCTTGGGATCACGTTGATGATCTCCCGCTCAAGCCTGTGACCCAACGCTCAAATGACAATCCCATGCTCAAGCTGGCAAGCCCGCACTCAAACTGATGAGTCCAGGCTCTAGTCAGCGACCTCAGGGTTTCTAACCAGGGCCCTCAATGTCCTGGGATAATGCTCAATATACTGTGCCACCACCAGTCAGGCAAAAGTATACATATATTTTTAAAGTGTATTTTATAGATATCGAATGGGTAGATAATAAAGAAATGTAACATCTGGGGCAGTGGGAGCAGAGATAAGAAAAAATGGCCTCTATGCTCCCCAAAACATAATGAAATCACTTTAGAGGTCATGCTGAAGCTCAGGAGCTTAAGAGACAAGAAGAAAGTCAAAAGAAGTAACAGAGGGGTCTTTTTTTTTTTTTTTTACAGAGACAGAGTGAGTCAGAGAGAGGGATAGACAGGGACGGAGAGAGATGAGAAGCATCAATCATTAGTTTTTCATTGCGTGTTGCAACACCCCAGTTGTTCATTGATTGCTGTCTCATATGTGCCTTGACCGTGGGCCTTCAGCAGACCAAGCAGCCCCTTGCTGGAGCCAGCGACCCTGGGTTCAAGCTGGTGGGCTTTTGCTCAAACCAGATGAGCCCGCGCTCAAGCTGGCGAGCTCGGAGTCACGAACCTGGGTCCTCTGCATCCCAGTCCGACGCTCTATCCACTGCGCCATCGCCTGGTCAGGCTCTTTTTTTTTTTTTTTTTTTTTTTTTTTAATTAACACTTAATCATACCTAACCCGCCCCTTGCCATATTTAGGCTGCCTATTGGCAAAGACCTAATCCAGCCTTTGTTTAGAGAGACATACAGCCTGAGGCAACACATACTGCAATTAATCTGCCTCAATTTTGCCTTCCATTTTATGGATGGCAAAGTGACCATGGCAAAAAGGTTTATATAATCATTAAAGCTAAAAATGAGTTCCCAGGGCCTCAATTCAGTGTATTATATCAAGCAAAGCTAAAAGATCATTTTCAAGGTCAACATCTACAGTTTCTCTTTGCTGCAATATGTCGAGAGAAAGAAAGAGGTTACCCCTCTCCATAAAAGAGAAGCAATGGCCTCAGAAAACACTGGTACACAAGAGTCTTGTTATCCTTGCCGGCCTGATCTCACTTGCCAAGTCTCAGAGGTTCTCCATCTCTGCAGCTCCCAATGGGCCACTCTATGTTAGGAGTTTGTGACATGAACACCTAGCATCTATCTCAGCCTTGAATATAACTGTCTCTTTTAAAAGAACACACTCACAATGCATAACAGAAGAAAAAAGTCTAAGTGTTATAAGGCAGAAATCTGCAAGAGCTAATGTAGTGTGTCTGAGTATAACAGGATTTAGACTCTGCCCACCCAGGCTCCTTTTAACGCTGGCAATTCAGTTCCCATATTTATTTTTATTTTATTTTATTTTATTTTATTTTTTTACAGAGAAGAGAGTGAGTCAGAGAGAGGGATAGACAGACCGGAATGGAGAGAGATGAGAAGCATCAATCATTAGTTTTTCATTGCCCGTTGCAACACCTTAGTTGTTCATTGATTGCTTTCTCATATGTGCCTTGACCGCAGACCTTCCGCAGACTGAGTAGCCCCTTGCTGGAGCCAGCGACCTTGGGTTCAAGCTGGTGGGCTTTTTGCTCAAACCAGATGAGCCCGCGCTCAAGCTGGCGACCTCGGGGTCTCGAACCTGGGTCCTCTGCATCCCAGTCCGGCGCCACTGCCTGGTCAGGCCATATTTATTTTTTAGTTCTCTGTCTACCAATGTTTCCTTCTTACTCCAAAAGCCTGTACGCATATCCTGCTCTCACCCTCTTAGGCAGCCTTTCAGCTCTACTATGGAACTCCTAAAAACCCTCTCACCAGAAACATGCCCAGCCTACCCACTTGGCAAACCAGAGCCTTCTAAAGTATACTTTATGCCAAAGGGAATCCTAAACTACCTCAGAAAGCATTAGTCTCTCCTCACAGAAAGTCAAATGACAATAGCAATAGTATTTTAGCAATTTTGCTTCTATAATGAAACTGGGTTTTTTGTTATCTGGCAATCTGAAGCTTATCTATGGACCATAATTTAAGAACCCAAACTTGAACTACTGAGCAGAAAGAACATTAGGGTTCTAAAATAGGATTTAATGGTTCTTACAGAAAGGCTTATAAAGGAAGAATATATAGTACACCAAATAGTTAAGAATGATTAACTCTAAAGAGCTTAATTTCAAAGGAATTTCACTTTGTTAGTTGTCCATTGCTAGAATGTTTTAATTTTTAACAAATAGCAATCCAATTACTTTTGTAATTAGGAGGAAATTTTTCTTGTAAATGGGAGAAGCTCACTGGATCAGCCCTTGGGTTCTACATAAAATGCTAATTAAAAACAATCATTAAAATGGTAGATGTGGTTGCCTGACCAGGCAGTGGCACAGTAGATAGAGTGTCAGACTGGGATGCGACTGACCCAGGTTCAAAACCCCAAGGTCGCCAGCTTGAGTGCAGGCTCACCTGGTTTGAGCAAGGCTCACCAGCTTGAGCTCAAGGTTGCTGGCTTGAGCAAGGGGTGACTGCAGTAGCCCCCTGGTCAAAGCACATATGAGAAAGCAATCAATGAACAACTAAGATGCCACAACAAAGAACTAATACGTCTCATCTCTCTCCCTTTCTGTCTGTCTGTCCCTATCTGTACCTCTCTCTGTCTCTGTCAAAAAAAAATAAAATGCTAGGTATGGTTAAAAACTATCATTTTTGAGACAACTGAGAAAAACTAAATATGGACTGAATATTATATAGTATTAGAGAATTATTGTTGATCTTCTTAGCTTTAATGATGTATGTCTTAGAAAACATCTTTGAGATATATGCCAAAGTACTTAAAGTATGAAGCAGAATGATGTCTACAACTTACTTTAAAATGATTCAGCCAAAATAATAACAAAGAAATTTAGAGATAACCCAAATATGGCAAAATATTAACAGGTATATGAGTGATCACTGTATGATCCTTTCAAATTCTCTGTATATTGAAGTTTTTCACTTTAAAAAAGGAGGTAGACTGGCCCTGGCCGGTTGACTCAGTGGTAGAGCGTTGGCCTGGCGTGCAGAAGTCCCGGGTTCGATTCCCGGCCAGGGCACACAGGAGAAGCGCCCATCTGCTTCTCCACCCCCCCCTCCTTCCTCTCTGTCTCTCTCTTCCCCTCCCGCAGCAGAGGCTCCATTGGAGCAAAGATGGCCTGGGCGCTGGGGATGGCTCCTTGGCCTCTGCCCCAGGCGCTAGAGTGGCTCTGGTCGCAGCAGAGCGACGCCCTGGAGGGGCAGAGCATCGCCCCCTGGTGGGCAGAGCGTCGCCCCTCGTGGGCGTGCCGGGTGGATCCTGGTCGGGCACGTGCAGGAGTCTGTCTGACTGTCTCTCCCCGTTTCCAGCTTCAGAAAAATACAAAAAAAAAAAAAAAAAAGGAGGTAGACTCTGGCTGGGTGACTCAATGGATAGAGCACCAACCTGGAGTGCCAGATGTTGCAGGTTTGATCCTGGTGAGGGCGCATGTGAGAAGCAATCAGTAAGTGCACAATAGATGGAACAACTAAGTGGGACAACTTGATGCTTTTCTCTCTCCCTCAAATCAATGAAAAAAAAATTGTTTAATAAAAATAAAATAAATAATAATAAATTGGAGGGGCCCTGGCCTGTTGCCTCAGTGGTAGAGCATCGGCCTGGCATGTGGAAGTCCAGGGTTCAATTCTCGTCCAGGGCACACAGGAGAGGCGTCCATCTGCTTCTCCACCCTTCCCCCTCTCCTCTCTCTCTATCTCTTTCTTCCCCTCCCACAGCCAAGGCTCCATTGGAGCAAAGTTGGCCCAGTTGCTGAGGATGGCTCCATGACTTCCACCTCAGAAGCTAGAATGGCTCCGGTTGCAATGAAGCAACGCACTAGATGGGCAGAGCATTGCCCCTTAATGGGCATGCTGGGTGGATCCTGGTTGGGCACATGCTGGAGTCTGTCTCTCTGCCTCCCCGCTTCTCACTTCAGAAAAATACAAAATAGGCCCTGGCCAGTTGGCTCAGTGGTAGAGTGTCGGCCTGGCGTGCAGAGGTCCCGGGTTCGATTCCCGGCCAGGGCACACAGGAGAAGCGCCCATCTGCTTCTCCACCCCTCCCCCTCTCCTTCCTCTCTGTCTCTCTCTTCCCCTCCCGCAGCTGAGGCTCCATTGGAGCAAGGATGGCCCGAGCGCTGGGGATGGCTCCTTGGCCTCTGCCCCAGGAGCTAGAGTGGCTCTGGTCACAAGAGAGCGAGGCCTCAGAGGGGTAGAGCATTGCCGCCTGGTGGGCAGAGCGTCGCCCCTGGTGGGTGTGCCGGGTGGATCCCGGTCGGGCGTATGCGGGAGTCTGTCTGACTGTCTCTTTCCGTTTCCAGCTTCAGGAAAAAAAAAGAAAAAAGAAAAATACAAAATATAAAATAAAATAATTGGAAGAAAAATGCTACCTAGAAGGTTTATTTCCAAAGAATCTTAAAATTCGGCCCTGGCTGGTTGGCTCAGTGGTAGAGCATCAGCCCAGCATGTGGATGTCTCAGGTTTGATTTCTAGTCAGGGGATATAGGAGAAGTGACCATCTGCTTCTCCACTCCTCCCCCTCCCCCTTCTCTCTCTCTCTCTCTTCCCCTCCTGCAGCCATGGTTCGAGTGGTTCCAGTGCATCAGCCCAGGCGCTGAGGATGGTTCTGTGGAGCCTCTACTTGAGGCACTAAAATAGCTCGGTTGCAAGCATGGCCCCAGATAGGCAGAGCATCAGCCCCAGAAGGGGGTTGCCGGGAAGATTCCCATTCGGGTGCATGCAGGAGTCTGTTTCTCTATCTCCCCTCCTCTCACTTGGAAAAAGGAGAAGAAAAAACTCGGATATATTCCACTGATATGAGGTATATAGAGTAGTCAAATTCATAAAGACAGAAAGTAGAATGGAGGTTGCCAAGGGCTGGAGAAAGGAGAGAATGTGGAGGATAGGGAGTTAGAGGTCAATGGGTACAGAGTTTCAGTTTCGCAACATGAAAACAGTGCAGGCAATAGTGGTAATGGCTACACAATAGTGTAAATTAACGCCAGTGAATTGTACACTTAAAATGAATAAAATGGTAAATTTTGTGTTACGTATATTTTACCACAATAAAAATAGAAATAAAAATTGTGAACAGATATATCTAGCATAAAGAAAAAACAGAGTTAAAAAAAGACAAAATTGCCCTGGCTGGTTGGCTCAGTGGTAGAGCGTCGGCCTGGCGTACAGAAGTCCCGGGTTCAATTCCTGGCCAGGGCACACAGGAGAAGCGCCCATCTGCTTCTCCACCCCTCCCCCTCTCCTTCCTCTCTGTCTCTCTCTTCCCCTTCCGCAACCAAGGCTCCATTGGAGCGAAGATGGCCCGGGCGCTGGGGATGGCTCCTTGGCCTCTGCCCCAGGCGCTAGAGTGGCTCTGGTCACAACAGAGCGACGCCCTGAGGGCAGAGCATCGCCCCCTGGTGAGCAGAGCGTCACCCCCTGGTGGGAGTGCCAGGTGGATCCCAGTCGGGCGCATGCGGGAGTCTGTCTGACTGTCTCTCCCTGTTTCCAGCTTCAGAAAAATGCAAAAATAAAAAGACAAAATTAAGGTATATAATGAACAGAATTTGCTGGGTTTCCTCCTAATCCCCACTCACTCCTAGCCCAAAGATTCTACTACCCTACCACCAATTTAAAAACCATAGAAAAATCATCAACAGGATGAACAAGAACCCAGACACAATAAACTCAAACTTTCCCATCCCCCATTTTTCTCCCACTTTCCACTCTGGGATGGGTACTGACACTTCTAGTTTTAAGTGTTAAGGAACACAATCTCTTTGAATCTCACCTCTTTTTACTGTAGTCTGTACAACAGTCTTCTAATTCTCACTACAAACTGGTGCTTTCAGTTCTTGTCCTCAAAAGGGAATTCCCTGAAGCATGTTAATCCCCCCACTTCCCACACAAAAGAGTTTGCATCTACTTACCAAAATCTGCTAGGAAGACTTGCTAGTTTTTGTAGAGACCATTTTTTTTCCTGTTCTATTTTGGAGCGCTCCCCCTCCAGCTCCAGGTTTCCCCAATACCACCTAACTACCATCTGGCAGTGAGAAATCACTGTTTTTCAGTAATCAGGACCATCACCTTGCACAGGAGGCCCCAATGGTTCATCTTGCGGAGGCTTCAAAAATTAATGCTGCTCCTTGATTCTAGCTAAGCAGTTGCCTGCCACACCTCCTGCTTCCTGAGCCCTCAAAGTAGCATGCCTTACCTTTGGTGTCCTGCATGACAATCGAGCTATACTTTAAGAAGGTTATCAGTAGATTACTGGTCTGTACATCTGCATCCAGTGGGAGTTCCACAGAACTTATAACTGCAATAGAACAATGAAATGCAGTTAGCCTATACTACTTAACACTTCTACCTTCGTAACCAATTTACCAGCAGACAAGGAAACCACTAAATGTGTTTTCCACGACAGAGGGAAGACCACATGCTCATCACATAACCTTTATCTAGTCTTCCTGGGTCCCTAGGACCCTTCCTACTCCCAAGATTAAGCCCAATGCTCTTCTCTCATATCTAGGGCCAATCTCTAGGAACAATGCTTTTCTCCCAACATCCTAAAAAGAGCATTTTTTTTCAATTACAATTTACATCCAGTATTATTTTGTATTAGTTTCAGGTGTACAGCACAGTGGTTAGACATTCATATACTTTACAAAGTGTTCCCCGATATTCCCAGTACTAAAAAAGGGTATTTTGATTCTACTTCTAGCTCCAAGTAACCCAAAAAGGTTCAAGGTCCTTCTTAAAGGCATTTTGATTTGTACCTAAGGGAAAGATCTGTACTGAATATAAATGAATTTTGCTTTGATGAGTCTCCTGCTTAAAATAAATGACAATTCATTCCTAATAGAGAGAAATCTTGCTCAATTTTTAGAATAAACCTTAAGCCGGAAATACCCAAAATGCAAGGGGAAAAGTTAAGGCAACTACATTTAAATTGTACTCCTTAATCCCTTACCCCCAGTGAAAGGGAACCTAAAAAGGAATACCAGACTGAAAACAGGAGGACGTTACTGTTGTGGACAGCCTGGGACTGAGTTTTACACACCCATCTGTTGCTCTTCCCAAGAAAAACTACCCTGCCACTGCTCCCACTCTGTAAACCACAGTCCCAATGGACAGTGCGGGACCAGACCAATCTTATGTATATTCCCCAAGTCTCTAGGACTTTAAAGTAGACTTAGACACTTTGTTCAGTGTTTTTACAAAGACATGATATAAGCAAAAGGAGGCTCATAATGGCCCAGACAAGCTAAAGAAGCTATAGCTTTCGGCTATATTTCTGCCCATGAAGACTCAGCTGAGTTTGGTATATTATTCATAATATGTATTCATATCATAATGGATCCCTCTGGAGTTGTTATGATATATGCAGAGAACATTTATTAACAATGGGAAACATCTGCATATTATGGATCCATAATACACAGCAAGCAAGGCAAAACGCCTCATGAGAAGAAATTAGCATGCCCAATCCTTGGCTGTTTTCCCACAGTTCAACCCCCAAGAACTAATAAAAGACAAATATATTTTTATGTTGAAATACTAAAAGGTCTTAATTCATGTTATGAGTAAATGACCTAAGACTGTCATTTTAAACTACACCCTATTTAGAAGCTCAGAGCCCATAATCATTGCTTAGTCCAACAGAGAAAGGCATCTAACTGGTAGGTGGGACTTTTCCCCCCACTCACACACAGCAATGACTGGAAAACTGTCTTATATAATATGTAGAAATATAGAAGTATATGTATTTTTAGTTTACCAGAAAGTCCTCTCATGCCAAGGCTGAGTTATCAAATGTCAAGTCTGAGCTGAGAACAAATGTTACAGCTAAACTGTTGGCTTTTAAAAATAATGGCTCCAGTGTTATACCTTTAAATATAACTAGGCTACTGAGCATCACTATAATTAAAAAACAAAACCTGAAAACAAGGTTATAATATTTAGGACCTCTACAGAAAGGAAATGAGTTAGGAGACAAGAAAAACAACAAAGCAGAAGAGAGAGAGTAAGATCCCTAACAAATTAAAATCTCCTTCCTAAGGAAATTATTCCTTGATCTTTGCCTTCATAATTCTTCCCAGCAGCCTTTGTCAAGGGAGACAGTCATTTGAAAGTAGGCTGACTGCATGTTCTCACTAGAAAAAAATAAAAGCTCGCTAGTTGTAGGTAAGTAAGCACAAATCCTGCCATTGCATAATCAAGTGTGTGGGTGGAAGTGTTCACAATGAACACTTTGAAAGGCAGTTCTCTGAAGCATCCAAAGCCCAACATCACATGAAACTAAGATGTGTGTGTGTGTGTGTGTGTGTGTGTGTACACACACAGCTTTTGATATCCATGGTAACCAAGCAGGCTTCATCCTTAAAGAGAAAGAGCAGTATTTCCATTGGATTACTCAGTGACCTGAATAAGCAGAGATAAGTAAGCAATCCTCACTACTTGCTCTTTCTCATTAAAGTATTTTGGAATTTGGCTTTCAATTTTTTTTTATTTTTACTTTTAACTTGTTGTGTTTGCTTTCAAGTTTAGACAGATCCAATTTCCTACCACAGACATAAATATCAGTGGCACCTCCCTGTCATGCTTTCGCACCAATATTTATTATACTACATTAAAATGCTACTGCCCCAGGTCCAATGTCAGAATGTCAAGAAGAGATAGCAGATCAAAGAAGGTCATTTCCTCTGACTTGTAGTGGCTCAGTGGATCAAGCGTCAACCTAGAATGCTGAGGTTGCCAGTTGAACCCCCCAGGCTTGCCTGGTCAGGCACATATGAGAAGTAACTACTAGAAGTTAATGCTCCCCATTCCTCTCCTTCTTTCTCTCTCTCTCCTCTGTCTAAAAGTGACCATCTGCTTCTCTCCCCACCTCTCTCCCTCTTCCCCTCCCACAACCACTAGCTCAATTGGTTCGAGTATGGCTCGGGTACTTGAGGATAGCTCAGTTGGCCTAAGCACATCAGCCTCAGTAAAAATAGCTTGGTACTCGCCCTGGCCGGCTGGCTCAGTGGTAGAGCGTCGGCCTGGCGTGCAAGGGGTCCCGGGTTCGATTCCCGGCCAGGGCACACAAGAGAAGCACCCATCTGCTTCTCTACCCCTCCCCCTCTCCTTCCTCTCTGTCTCTCTCTTCCCCTCCTGCAATGATGGCCCAGGCGCTGGGGATGGCTCCTTGGCCTCTGCCCCAGATGCTAGCTAGAGTGGCTCTGGTCGCGGCAGAACGACGCCCCAGAGGGGCAGAGCATCGCCCCCTGGTGGGCAGAGCATCGCCCCCTGGTGGGCATGCCGGGTGGATCCCGGTCGGGCGCATGCGGGAGTCTGTCTGACTGTCTCTCCCCGTTTCCAGCTTCGGAAAAATACAAAAAAAAAAAAAAAATCAGCAAAAAAAAAAATAGCTTGGTACTCAAGCATTGGCCCCAGACAGAGCTGCCAGGTAGATCCTGGTCAGATGCATGTGGGAGTCTGCCTCACTATCTCCCCTATTCTCAACTACAAAGAAAAAAAAAATCTAGCACTTCATGATTCAACCATTCCCTGAGGAATACACACTGGCATTATATACACTGCTCACAAATATTAGGGAATATTTTTAAATGAATATAAAATGATGAAATATCCCCTAATTTTTGTTAGTATTGCTCCTTACACAGAGAAAAGTACTTAACTATTTTTCCAAAGATTTCTTTAGAGCTTAAGGAGTCCTGAAGGAAAATATCTTTCAGACAATTTTTTTTTAAGAAAGAGACAGAGACAAGAAGGGAGAGAGATGAGAACCATCAACTCGTAGTTGTAGCACTTTTAGTTATCCATTGATTGCTTCTTATACATGCCTTGACCAGGGTGCTCCAGCCCAGCCAGTGACTGCTTGCTCAAGCCAGCAACTTTGGTCTCAAGCCAGTGACAATGGAATCATGTTGATGATCCCACTCACGCCAACAACCTCATGCTCAAGCTGATGAGCCTATGCCAGATAAACCTGCACTCAAGCCAGGACCTCAGGGCTTTGAAGCTGGGACCTAGGTCAACACTCTATCCACTATGTCACCATTGGTCAAGCCAGACAATTTCTTTTTTTTTTCTCTCTGTATCGTTCCAATTTTAGTGTATGTGCTGCCAAAGCAAGCACCAGACAATTTCTTAAGTGAAAGAATAAACAACTATGTTCTTTGTTCAACACAGCTATGCTCACCCTGAAAGATCTAAGACCATATTAATCAAGAAAACAAAAGAGGTTATGGGCTTACCATCAGAGGAGGGTGGTGTGGTACCAAGTGGTGTGGTTGGGGTTGTTGGGGCAGGACTGACAGGGGTCGTCACCAAGCCCATCTCTGGATGACTCTGAGAAAGAACACAGATGGGTAAGAAGAGAGGAAATCCAGGTCCAAGTATCCTCTGATTAATATCCTTTCTGGTATTCTTGGCCTCAGAGAAAGCTCACTGAGGAGGGACTGCTTCTACATTGAATTCCCATAACTACCTGATTACTGTCGATGCTTGCTAAACACTAGTAAGAAGCTCTGTGGGCTAGTTCTTTCTAAGCAACTAAGTTCTCATTATATAAGTTTTACTGCAGAACCATAAAAATAAAAAACTGAACTAAATAAATATACAAAATTAGTCTATAAAAAAGAAGGAGGCATTTGCAGTCCTATCTGAACTTGGCAAAGAACTACTCTCATCAGATCACCCTAAAATACATCAACAGACTTTTCTGATGGCCACGTCATCGATAATAAATTCAGGTAAGCCAAGGGAATGACAGATACTATAAAAAGCTATGCAGATGACAGCCTTCCTGTTCCACAACAAACAAGGGTATGTGGGGGTAGGAAGCTAACAACATGGTGCAGACATCCACTGGGGACCAAAACAGATGGCTCCTCTGTCCCTGACCTTCCTTAGCCATGCCTGCCACATCATCTCTTAAGAATGAAGCTGAGTGGAAGCTACTTCCTTCTCCTCCCCAACAACTTTACCAGCCTTTACTTTCCTTTAAAAACAGAGAATTCAGAAAGCAGACAAGGAACATAATGAGAATAGTAAATAAAGTCTCTTATGTTATCAGTCATAGAAAATTATGTGTCTTCTTGTGTTTGGTTTATAGTCCTTGTGGTAGGCAGTTAGATGAGCAGAGCAAGGAGTATAGGCCAGGCACATTCCTAGGCCGACCCCAAACCAGCACACTGCTTTTTAAGCATGACTTTGTTTTGTTAAACTCAATCAGTGGATCCCATACACAGCTGCCCTCTGAGAAAAAAAACAAACATAAGCAAACCTCCCTTTAAAAGAAACCTACATAGCCTGACCAGGCGGTGGCGCAGTGGATAGAGCGATGAACTGGGACGCAGAGGACCCAGGTTCGAGACCCCAGAGTCTCTGCTTGAGCACAGGCTCATCAGGTTTGAGCAAGGTTCACCAGCTTGAGCCCAAGGTCCTTGAGCAAGGGGTCACTCGGTCTGCTGTAGCCCCCGGTCAAGGCACATATGAGAAATCAATCAATGAACAACTAAGGAACCGCAACGAAGAATTGATATCTCCTATCTCTCTCCCTTCCTGTCTGTCTGTCCCTCTCTCTGACTCTATCTCTGCCACAGAAAAAAAAAAAAAAAGAAACCTACATACATATTGTAAGCAGTCTGACTTTAAAATAAAAATGATCAATTTTTTAAGAAAGCTTTCACAGACAGCACTTGAGTTCTCAGCCTATTTTAGTCCCCTCTGTTCCAATTACTGAAGCTATCCCTTTAGGCAAATAATCCAGCATTCAGTAGTCTATGACTTCATGCTTTAGCTGTAGACCACTTTTTTCTGTTAACAGCTACCTTTATGCTGGACAAAATAGTCCTTACTTTTCTTCTCTGGAAACTGGTCAGATAATAAGAAAGTGACTTGACCTATTTTATCTCCAATTGTAATTTCAGTGGTTTAGAAAGCAGAAAGACTAATATAAAAACCCATATGGGAAGATTAATACCAAGGGATTTCTAGTAAGCCAAATGACATAATCTCAACTCATCTGGGTTAACAGAATGAGTAAATTGGCCAATACCATTAACTTTGCAAGTTCTCAGACCCACTTTGCACCAGATGGAAACATAGTACACGTTTGAGGGTAGCATGAAGCAATGGCAACTGATGCAACTCTTCGTTATCACCACTCAACAATGCAAAGCAGGGCTAAAACAGGCAAATCCAGAAGGCTTTCAATGCAGTGAATCTATATGAAATTCAGGAAGAAAAAGATTGGAGATTTTAATATAACCAACCTGAGCTAACACTGTGATGAAGTTGCGATTTAAATGAACAGCTTCATAAAGTGCCAGAAGGATGGCCTCATTGGTTCTAAAGAAAAAGAGAACAAATTGAAGAGGCTCTTATTGTGGAGGAGCTACAACAATATAACCATCAAGATAAGATTTCACACCAGCTCCTCATTATTAATCCTTTTGAGTTTCTAATACTTCCTTTATTTTCTTTTATGGGCATATGTAAAGTGTACACTGGCAAAAGGAAAGAGTAAAGGCCTTAACTTTAATACCTTAGTTCTTACCTACTTCATTCACTATTTTCACTCTCACTTTTTCACCCCAATCCAGTTAAGTCCTTAACTGGCTCAAATATCCAGCCCTCTTTCACTTCATTCCAGAGATAGTTGGGAAGTTTCTCAGTTTCCTGGGGTTCAATACACAAAACTAAAGTAGAATAAACTAAGGGTTCATTATTGTTTAAAACTCAAGAATCAGGCCCTGGCCGGTTGGCTCAGTGGTAGAGCGTCAGCCTGGTGTGTGGAAGTCCCAGGTTCGATTCCCGGCCAGGGCACACAGGAGAGGCGCCCATCTGCTTCTCCACCCCTCCCCCTCTCCTTCCTCTCTGTCTCTCTCTTCTCCTCCTGCAGCCAAGGCTCCATTGGAGCAAAGATGGCCCGGGCGCTGGGGATGGCTCTGTGGCCTCTGCCTCAGGCGCTAGAGTGGCTCTGGTCGCAACATAGCGACCCCCCACAATGGGCAGAGCATCGCCCCCTGGTGGGCAGAGCATCGCCCCCTGGTAGGCGTGCCGGGTGGATCCCGGTCGGGCGCATGCAGGAGTCTGTCTGACTGTCTCTCCCCGTTTCCAGCTTCAGAAAAATACAAAAAAAAAAAAAAAAAATTCAAGAAACATTTGATATATAACCAAAAAAGTCTGAATCTATAATAGAGTAATAAGAGTCTGGCCTGTGGTTGTACAGTGGATAGAGCGTCAACCTGGAATACTGAGGTCGCCAGTTCAAAACCCTAGGCCGGCCAGGTCAAGGTTCAGACAACAAACAATCAATAAACAACTAAAGTGAAGCAACTATCAGTTGATACTTCCTGTTCCTGCCCCACCTAAATCAATCAATCAATCAATAAATAAAAGATTAACAATAAGTCACATTTCACACTCTCATATCCAGTCAGAAAGCCAACACTAAAGTTCAAGTACTACACAAGAATGTCAGGCACTTACTGTACTGAGATTTTCTCATGTGCATCTGCTATGAACATGCTGCCCACCTGTGGAACAAAAGGGAATTGCACACTTACAGCAGGAAAATGTAAGAGCTCTGCCTAAAAAGTCTCTAATCAGTGAAAAAAACAAGCTACTTGCCACCCAAGGCAATTTGGAACTCTGGCCCACTAGTCATATACACATCAAAATCAGCCCACTTTGAATATCTTAAAAGAATCATAAGTAATAAATTAAATAAAGAAAACTCCACTAAATTGTCTTTCCTTAAAGGGACTTAAAAACAATCTTCGTAATTTTATCCAGTTTTTTCTTTTTTAATTTGAACTGTTGATAGCATTGTACGCCCACCACCCAAAGGCAAATCATTTTCTGTCACCAAATATTTGTCCCTCTTTACTACCCTATCCCCCATCTCCATCCCCCTGGTAACCATTTCACTTTTATCTATATCCATGAGTCTCAGTGTTACACCCCAGCTATGTGTGAAATCACGTAATCCTAAGCTTTTTCTGATTTACTTATTTCACTTACTATAATGCTCTCAAGGTCCATCCACATCGTCATAAATGGCAAAATATCATCATTTCTTATGGCTGAGTAGTACAGCTCAGCTCTCCTTTTCATTGGGTAGCTTAGTAACCAATGACTGAGAGTCAATGTCAACCTAGACATCCTCATCACTCTACATCTTTCCTGGAAGTTGATTTGTTAAAGTCAAAAACTAATCCACGAAGAGTCTGACCTGTGGTGGCGCAGTGGATAAAGTGTTGACCTGGAACTTTCAGGTCGTCAGTTCGAAACCCTGGGCTTGCCTGCTCAAGGCACAAACAGGAAGCAACTACTATGAGTTGATGTTTCCCGCTTCTCCCCCTACTCTTTCTCCTCTCCCTGTCTCTCTCCTTTCTCTAAAAATCAATAAATTTAAAAAAAAAAAAAAAACTCTAAAACAACACCAAAAAAAACCTAACTCATGAAGAATATCACAGAACAGACTGATTTTATCCAACATAAAGGTGTCTTTGGGGGTATACTTGAGTTTCAGACCAGAACTGTGCATATGAGATCCACTGTCCACCTTTCAGATCACAAAATCTTGAGTTTGTGTCCTGGGCAGGGCAGCTGAGTAAGTAAATGGAGTAGGTTGCTTCCAATATGTGTGATTATCAGAGGCACTAAGAAAGATGCCCATTCCTCTAAAAATACTTTTCTACCTGTTTACTGATGACCAAAACTGCAGATGGAGCTTCATTTGTTTGATACTAAACTTTTTCTTCTTGGCTAAAAGGCAAAAATCCCTGAGAGTAATAAAATTATATCTAAATCATTTAACCAAACACCAATACAGCACTTATACTGCCCTGACCTCTGAGAGGTTTAGTTATATTGATGCTTATCAAGTTAAAGAGCTTATCAAGTCCTTCCTAAGAGTAGGCTCTAAGTAAGAAGAAGGGGGAAAAGACATAGGCATTGGGGGGAAATTTTCCTTTTTTCGGGGGGAGGGATGACTATTTCTTACAATAAACTCAATATTGTCTTGCCCTAGAGCTGATTAATTGAATACTAATGCCCAAGACTTTTTGAATCTGCCTAGATTCTAAGACTTGCTAGATTTATCTCTTAAATCTACAGAGCCCTGGAAGAGAGTTTGGTTGGTTAGAGCATTGGCCTAATACACAGAGGTTGCCAGTTCAATCCCTGGTCAGGGCACATACAGAAACAGATCAATGTTTCTGTCTTTCTCTCTCTCCTTTCCGCTCTATAAAATCAATAATTAAGAAAACTTAGCCTGGCCAGGCAGTGGTGCAGTGGATAGAGCGTCGAACTGGAATGCCGAGGACCCAGGTTCAAGACCCCGAGGTCGCCAGCTTGAGCACGGGCTCATCTGGTTTGAGCAAAAGCTCACCAGCTTGGACCCAAGGTCGCTGGCTCCAGCAAGGGGTTACTCGGTCTGCTGAAGGCCCGCGGTCAAGGCACATAAGAGAAAACAATCAATGAAAAATAAAGGTGTCACAATGTGCAACGAAAAACTAATGATTGATGCTTCTCATCTCTCCATTCCTGTCTCTGTCCTTGTCAATCCCTCTCTCTGTAAAAAAAAAAAAAAAAAAGAAAAAAAAAGCTTAGCCTGACCAGGCAGTGGCGCAGTGGATATAGCATCAGACTGGGACACGGAAGACCCAGGTTCGAGACCCTGAGGTCGCCAGCTTGAGCACGAGCTCTTCTGGTTTCAGCAAGGCTCACCAGCTTGGACCCAAGGTCGCTGGCTTCAGCAAGGGGTCACTGGCTTGGCTGTAGCCCCCTGGTCAAGGCACATATGAGAAAACAATCAATGAACAACTAAAGTGCCGCAACGAAGAATTGATGTTTCTCATCTCTCTCTCTTCCTGTCTGTCTGTCCCTCTATCTGAAAAAAAAAAAGAAAGAAAGAAAGAAAGAAAGAAAGAAAGAAAGAAAGAAAGAAAGAAAGAAAGAAAGAAAGAAAGAAAGAAAACTTAGTCACAGCCCTGACTGGATAGCTTGGTTGGCTAGAGCATCATGCTGGAGCACAGAGGTTGCTGATTCGATCCCTGGTTACAGCACATACAGGAACAGATCAATCTTCCTGTCAACTCTGTCTGTCTCTCTCTTTCCTTTCTTCTCTCTCTAAAATTAATAAAATAAACATTAAAAAAAATAAAAAATAAAGAAAATTTAGTCACAGATTATCTGGCCCAAAATGCCTTTGATGCCAAGGTTGAGAAATCTCCCTGAGCAGTCTTGCAAAGCCGACCAATGCCTTTCCTAGACCATGGATCTCCAAAGCCATTCATTACGCCTTTAAACGAGTGGCTCAAATCCGCACCAATCCCACAACTCTAGGAACAGCTATGAGGAAACGAGAGGCCACAGCAGACAGCCACATACATTCAGGGTTAAATTTGGATCTAAACCCTAGAGTCGGTCCTCAAACAAAGCCAACTCTTTAGAAAGCAGAAGTCTGGCTTAATACGTAGCTTTATTATAGACTTTAAATTAATTCATAAAAAAATTTGTCCCACCCTGGCCAGTTGGCTCAGCGGTAGAGCGTCGGCCTGGCGTGCAGGAGTCCCGGGTTCAATTCCCAGCCAGGGCACACAGGAGAAGCGCCCATCTGCTTCTCCACCCCCCCCTCCTTCCTCTCTGTCTCTCTCTTCCCCTCCCGCAGCCCAGGCTCCATTGGAGCAAAGATGGCCCAGGCGCTGGGGATGGCTCTGTGGCCTCTGCCTCAGGCACTAGAATGGCTCTGGATGCAACAGAGCGACGCCCCAGAGGGGCAGAACATCGCCCCTGGTGGGCATGCCGGGTGGATCCCAGTCGGGCGCATGCAGGAGTCTGTCTGACTGTCTCCCCGTTTCCAGCTTCGGAAAAATGGAAAAAAAAAATTGTCCCAGAGAAATCAGAGCTCTCTTCCTCCCATTCCACTTTGGTTTGGAAATCACTAGAAGAGATACAGCTCTCAAAATAATTCGCTCTGAGCAGCCCTCCTTCTCTCCCCCATCATGCCATCATCTCAAACATCTGGACTTCTGAGTCCAGAACTGTCTAACTCTACAAACCTCTTACATTTCTGAGCAGGAGAGAAAAACAAATAGGACTTACCATATTAGTTAAAGCAGAGAAAAAACCACTCTGGTGTTCTTCTTCCTTGTCTTTATATTGCCTAAACAAAAATAACTAACTTCAGCTTTAGTATTATTTATCAAGTATATCTTCGTCCTTAGCATTCTAGGTATTCAGTGTAGAACACTCACAGAATTCACTCCCTCCAGAAAACAAAAGCACTATGACAATCTAGTCACTGCAGCTACCCCTGCAAGCTAGGAGACACACATCTGCTCTTGAGGTAGTGTGGTAGTGTGTACCAAAATGCCTGGCTACTCTGGAAGAGACTTAGAAAGCAAGCTGCAGATGTGTGAAACTGCTCTAACATATGGCTGATCCAGTTAGTTCCCAAACAGATTATTACTTGAAAGTGTGACAGTAAAATTGCATCAAGGCTGTAACAGTGAAAATCTTGTTTGTTTTTGAAGGAAGAGGATGGAAGAAATCTGTGAGTTAACCTATTTGTAGAGATGGGACAGATTTGAAATATCAACACCCAATTGTATGTGAGAAAAGTATGGAAAGAAGCAAGAAAGATCCTGCCTGGCCCTTGCCAGGACTAGGGATACTTCTGGTTTCCAGATCTTTCCCCATTCACAGCAGGAGGAAAAGGAAGCATCAGTGAAGACAGCCCCTAGAAGAGACAGTTGGTTCCTGATGAAAAAGAAGCATCTGGCAAACTAGAGATAATTCAATGTCTTCTCCTTTTGTTTATGTTTATAAGTGTACAAAAAAAAAAAGCAGTGCTTTCCTACCGTTTTTTAACAAAGAAAATGATATTTGGGAAATATTGTATATTGTGCTAAATGGAAAAAACCTGCTTGTGGCTGAAATACTAGTTAAAATGCTCTGCAATAAAATACTAAAGGTTACAAAGAATGTGCTTAATTGTTAAAAGATGAACACTAACCTGGTAGCTTCTCCCCTGATGTTAAAACAACCCCTGCTAAAGCCATCTAGCCAAACTAGAACAAAAACATCTGCCGGCAGCTGTACCTCTGAATACTCTTCTAGGAACTCTTATGAGCTGTTTCCTACTCAACTAATCCAAACGAAAACTAGATGCTTCTCTTCTGCAAAGGGGAACTTACCTGTTGTACTCAGATAAAGCCTGAGCAATCACAAGCCCCATTCCCTAGAAAGAAAAAATATAGCACAGGTTGAATAGGGGCTGGTAGCAATACTCTGATTAGGGCAGGGGAAATACTAATTATACCCCAGGGTCCAAGCTCAAGAAGTTCTACCTGAAAGTTGGCAACAAGAAAAGAAATTCTGAGAGGCACTGCCAAAGCATCAAAAGGAAATTCTCTGGGCCCTGGCTGGGTAGCTCAGTTGGTCCCCAAATGCCAGGGTTGCAGGTTTGATCCTCAGTCTGGGTACATATAAGACCCAATCAATGAATGCATAAATAAATATAACAATCAATCAATGTTTCTCTCTTTCCCTCTTTCTTTCTCTCTATCTCTCCTCCTCCTACTCCACCCCACCCCTCCTTCTCTCTAAAATCAATCAGTAAATAAAATAAAATAAAATAAAATGAAAAAAGGACCTTTGCTTCAGACAGATTTGTCTGATCTAATTATTTTACTTTCTGTTACTTAATAGAGTAACAGGGCATGAAACAGATCAGTCCAGATCACTGACAATTTCACTGGGATCACTTTCACCTCAAAAGAGAAGACTGAATTAGAAGCTCAAACTAAAAACTCTCCTAGTCTCTAAAACAACCACAATAAAAGTGACAATGAGTCCCAAGCTAAATAAAGGTGCATTTGAGCGTCATCCCAACATGCTAAGATAGCAGGTTCCATCTCTGGTCAGGGCACATACAAAAATAAACCAATGAATGCCTAAATAAGTGGACCATCAAATCACTGTTTCTGTTTGTCTGTCTGTCTGTCTCTCCCCCCACCCCTCCTTTTTTTCTCTAAAATCAATCAATAAAAAAATTTTTAAATTTTAAAACTGCCTGACCCGTGGTGGTACAGTGGATAAAGAATGCTGAGGTTATCAGTTCAAAACCCCAGGGTTGCCCAGTCAGGCACATACAAGAATCAACTACTACAAGCTTATGCTTCCTGCTCCTCTTCCCTATCTCTTTCTTTCTTCAATAAATAAAATCTTTAAAAAAACTTTTTAATGAAGGTACATATAGACAAGCTATTCCCTTTCAGGCCACAGGAAAACAGGAGTGTAATGAGACGAAGCGTCCAATAAATATTAAAGGATTGTTCAACTTTCCCTCTAGAATCTGCTAAGCAGAACGCAAAGATCAATGAAGGCCACAAGATGAATCCTGTATACTTCTATTCATAAGGGAAATTAGAAGAATGGAAAGAGAACAAAGCCAGACACCTGGTCATCTTCCTCCTCCCTATACTCAGAGATCAGGTGTTATTTCCTAAACTCTCAAGGGCATACTGTAGCAGGTAGAGACCATCATCCATGTTTCAGCCACACCCAGTCAGGGTGTAAACACCATCTGGCTAGTTCTACAAGAAGAAGTCTCCCATCATTTAGTCACCTTAGCCTTCTTTATTTTTCAAGTTTCAACTTTACTGCGCTGTAATTGATATAGAAAATTATAAGCTATTTAAAGTGTACAGCATGGTGATTTGATATACCATCTAAGACTTCTTATTCTTGGAAATGTATCTTGCTGACTCCGTAGGATAGTCGACCTCAGCACACTATAACATAAAATATAACCAACCATTTCGTCATGATTAGCTAGCAAATGTCCCCTCAAACCTTCTTTCCATGATGAGAAAATAGAATACAATAAGATAGTTGCATTAATGCGCTAAAAAGAACACCTATTCCCTCCTTATAGCCAGATGAAATTAACATAATAGCTCTCTGCTCCCTAAATATCCACTGAAAGTCAGTCCACTGAATGCAAGTAATTAAAACAATACACAAAGATCTGGATACTCACATTGAGTGTGGCCTCATCATCCACAATAGACAGCTTCACAATATAAGGGTTCACAGACTGTTAAAAAAGAGAGGAAACTCAAGGTGAGTGTGACCTAGAAGGTCAAAAACTACTTAACAAAGTGTTAACAAAAATGCATCTATCAGGCCCTCTCTTTCTAGCAAAGCTCCTACTCCTCAGACCCAGTCCAACTTGCTAGCTTACTCCCCCATTTCCAGTAAATCTCTGGGTGTGCATGGCATTCACCAAGCACACACATGCATACACACACATTCTCTCTCTCTCTCTCTCTCTCTCTCTCTCTCTCTCTCATTCTTCCTACATTTTCCTCTAGGCTAAATCAGCTCAGGCCTATGTCTGTCACTTCTCCCATCTTTCTCTCTTATTTGTTTCTAAAAAGTAAGTGAACACTTTACAAAACTCACTTTGTCCTATCCTGACAATAACCTACCAAGTCCACAGGGACAACTGTCTTTTGGGGCACATAAAAGCTTCTTTGCCATAAGGCACAAATTTGTAAGTTACTAACTTACATCCTCATCCCAAAGGCTCCCTAACCATTCCACAAACGATGTGCTAGGACTGACTCACCCAACCGTAAAACAAAGCCACCTGGGGGGTGAAAAGTGGCAGCTGCTTAACAGCCAGAGAGGCCATTTATGGATCTGATACCCAAATAACACGGCAGGGGAACTGAAAGAAAGGATGTAATTACCCAAACTACAATCTGGTCAGGACACTGGGATTTAATGATCGTCCCATCACTTACAAGCACTGGAAGATTTTCTGAGTTTTTCCAGACCCAATCTCAGCTGGGCAGCATACGGAAATGAACATATATTTAAACTCATTAAGCAGTTGGGCCATCTCCTACTGGTGAGATGAGAACCAATCACCTGCTCACCTTGAAAACATCCCACCCATGGGATGTGAAGAAAGACCTCATGTAGACTAGGCACCAATTCTAACCCAAGGCAAGCAAGGAACAATAGTTCTCAGATTGGCAGTTTTTACAGCAACCAAGGAAACTCATTACAGAGAAACTTGGAAACCCAACTAAAAAGCTAACCCCCTACATAGACCTTATTTAATCAACTTTCCAAGGGCACTTTTTGAATGTCAACTGGGAATGGAGAAAGAGACAGCTTTGATTTCTTAACAGCCCAAATGTTTATAAGGTTTTCTACAATACAACTCAAGGTGGTAAAACTCACTCCATTTGTTACTTGATCTAACAGAGGAAAGCTCTCTCCACTTCTTCCTATAACCAAGAGTCAAATCCTGCTGGTGCTATACAGACTTCAAATGAGATCCAATGCAAATGATGCTTGAAAAAGAAAATCAGCAATAGGCTGACAGAGAGATGCCACCATAATGAGAACAACACTGGAAGAAAAAGGCCACTATTTCTTGGCATAGTTGTTGAAAGTCCTACCACTCATGTTCCCAAAAGTATACTGTTTTAGGTAATAATAAGAATCAGCCTGACCAGGTGGTGGCACAGTGGATGGTGCGTCAGACTGAGATGCAGAGGACCCAGGTTTGAGACCCCGAGGTCACCAGTTTGAGCGCGGGCTCATCTGGGTTTGAACAAAGCTCACCAGCTTGGACCCAAGGTCGCTGGCTCGAGCAAGGGGTTACTCGGTCTGCTGAAGGCCCGTGGTCAAGGCACATATGAGAAAGCAATCAATGAACAACTAAGGTGTTGCAACACGCAGTGAAAAACTAATGATTGATGCTTCTCATCTCTCTTCGTTCCTGTCTGTCTGTCCCTATCTATCCCGCTCTCTGACTCTCTCTGTAAAAAAAAAAAAAAAAAAAAAAATCATCTGATTACCAAAAATAGTATATGCTTTAGAAGCAGTTGGAAGAAAGGCAAGATGGCTAACAGCAAAGGTCTGAGTCCTAGCTCCTCTGCTTATTAATTGTGACAAGTTAGACACACTAATTAAGCTAAGCTCAATTTCCTAATCTGTAAAATGGAGGTGATATTTTCCCCCTTGGGGTTGCTATGAGACTTAAAGAGAGTAAGACATAAAATCCTTAGCATATCATCTGGCATATAGTAAATACCCAATGATTAACTATATTTTTTCTCCTTTGACATTTTTATCACATTGAAAGGAAGCTCTTTAAGGAAGAAAAAAGAGAGAGAAAGAAAAGGAACATCTTGCAACTGGACAAGATAAACAATTTTGTAATTTCTGGAAAATGTCATGTTCAACGGACAGCAGTTGGGAGTGAGTCACTTCTTCTCAGGAGACGTAGCCAACCTACTAGGCCAGCAGACCGATGCTGTGAACATTTCTATTCTCCAGACACTGGTTCTCCTTAGCACTGTGCACCTGTTGTGCTGGCCACATTTTAAAACTAGTGGCGATCTACTTTTCAGCCACAAAACAGAATGACAAACTCAGTGAGCCATCATGGGGTCACTCTAATAGGGTCCTCTGTCTTTATTTGAGCTAAACCATTCCATTCTTACCGTTTTTTTCACTGCGCTTTCTTAGGCCTTTTTTTTTTTTGCATCCTCAATCTCTTTAGATCAAATGATGAAAATGGAATGCATATTTTTTACATTTACTACCTGACATCTTTTCTATCACTTCCATTCCTAAAGCCCAACACCTTATTTGCCTTCTCTGTGTTTAGCTGGACACCCAGCCTCTCTGGTGCCCTCTGTACTTTCTAGAAAGGTTACGACTTACTACATTGGGCATGGGATTGATTGCGGTGTAGCTAGAATGCAGTTCTCCACATCACACACCTTCTCATACTAGTTTGCATAAAATTTCACCAGCTTTTAAAGGTCTTGCTATGTTCATCTGAAATTCCTCATGCTTCTGTCAAATATCTTCCTCCTCCAGGGTCAACAGGCTTCGTTAATGGTTTCTGGTGAATGACTTATATCAAAAGCTGCAAAGCCCAGATAAATTATGCCCACCAGCTTGACCTTGCCTAGTATATTAATTCTTCTGGGGCTTCTGACAGACTAGAGATGCATGCCTCACTCCAGAAATATGATTTTCTCCAGTTCCTTGGTCATGTCTAATTTTTCAGACTGACACTTCAGAGAGCCCTCCTGGACTGAGCCAAGTTTCAGTTCACATTTGGAGAAGCCAAACCACTACCTCAGAGCGGCCTGCATCTAGCAGAATGTTTGGAAAATATTCATTATTGATGATGATGCCTTCCTATCACATATAACTCAACTCTCGTTAACTATCTTCAGCATTTTTCCTCAGCTATTTTTCTTGCTGTTGTAATATGGCCCCAGAGGCTATTATGCATGACAGAGATCAAAATGGCTACCACGCCAACCCCTCCAGATCACCAGTAAAACAGGTATCAGTGATACCTAACATATTACTAGTTGCCCTAAACACCATTGGTCAGTTCCTCTGAAACAATGAAAGCAATCAGCTCTTGGGATTTATAACATATTAACATTACTTCACATTTTCCAGGTCTTCTTTAAGTATTCCTTTCTCACAGCCTCCTCTTCTTCCATATCCCTCTGTATAAGAATAAGCTTCAGATTTTGTTACACATCACTTTTGACCTGGCTAGGAATCATATCAAATATCACTAAGTAAAAATCCAGAGGTTGCCTGACCAGGCGGTGGCGCAATGGATAGAGCATCGAACTGGGATGCAGAGGACCCAGGTTCAAGACCCAGAGGTCGCCAGCTTGAGCGTGGGCTCATTTGGTTTGAGCAAAAGCCCACCAGCTTGAACCCAAGATCGCTGGCTCCAGCAAGGGATACCTCGGTCTGCTGAAGGCCCACAGTCAAGGCACGTTTGAGAAGGCAGTCAATGAACAACTAAGGTGTTGCAACGCGCAATTAAAAAACTAATGATTGATGCTTCTCATCTCTCTCTGTTCCTGTCTGTCTGTCCCTGTCTATCCCTCTCTCTGACTCACTCTATGTCTCTGTAAAAAATAAATAAATAAATAAATAAATTTTAAAAAATCCAGAGGTTGAGAAATGACAATCTCCCCCCAGCAGGCCCACTTCTCATAGCATTGCTTCTTATTAACTGAAGAGAGTCAGGTTGCCTCAATGCAGCTCCTGACTTCTGGGTTTACTAAAGTACTTCTAGTGTCCAGAACTGAGTGCCAAATGATCCTTGTTACTCTGAAGCTATCTCCAGTGAGGCTTCTGGTCCTCCCTAAGTAGCCCCTTCCTTTTCTGTGTATTCTGCTTTTTGAGGGGAATCAAGTAGACACACCAACCCAAGTAGAAATCTGAGTTTGGCTCTTCATCTCAAAAACCTATAAATCTGTCCCCAATTAATTCAGGGGTAAAAAGAACTCCATAATTAACATGAATATGTTCCTATCTTCAATTTCTATTAAAATCGGAAAGAGTCCCCAGACCAACAGTGATACTTATATATATAAGTGGGCTGCATTAAGGAAATCTAATATATCAAGTTCAATCTTTCAAAACAGATGCATTAGGTCAGTAGTTCTCAATCCTGGCAAATCATCATACTCAACAGAGGCTATTAAACACACACACACACACATGCACACACACGCACACATTTCCCACCTCCAAGAAATTCTGATTCACTATGTTGAGAATAATGGCCAGAAATTTCTGCTTTTTAAAAAATTTTGCCCTGGCTGGATAGCATGCTTGGTTACAACATCCTCCCGAGGCATAGAGGTTGCTGGTTTGATCTCCCGTCGGGGCACATGCAGGAACAGATCAAAATTCCTGTCCCCTTTGCTCCCTCTCCCCCCTTTCCTCTCTCTCTAAAAATCAATAAATAAACATTTTTTTAAAAATCCTTTAAAAAAAAAAGTTCTGGGTGATTCTCATAAGCTGGGTTTGGGAACCACTATATTAAGGGATATTTACTCACTTTATTAGAAGTTGTACTACAGTATTCCTTTAAACAACTATATCATTTGCCCCATGCATTTATTTAATATAGGATTTTTAGAATTCGGTTTATCAAAATGAATCCATATACCATTTACCAAGAGCATGTCTTCTACATTAAGCCAAGTCTTCTAGGAGTAGGCACATGTAGGAAGATTATAGAAGAGTAACATCTATCGATTAAGGGGCTCACTTACCTCATATTTTCTATAGTTCACCAGCAAAGCCAAGAGGACTACAGCATCATACCCATGCTCCCTACGACTTGAGGGGTGGGAAAGTATCTGTAACAAGAATCAGAAATGAATGCGAGTGCTAACTCCCAGTTCCTAGGAATGCAGACAGAAAAGATTTAAGGAGGTGGTTTAGCCGAAAGAGAAAGAGGTGACAAGGGAATTCACCAACCTGTAAAATTGCTTCAAATATGCTGTTGATCATCACATACTCCAGGATAGTGTTCTGGCTGATGTTATCTGTCACCTGAATGCAATAAAAGGCTTTTTAAAGTCTACACTGAGATACTCTGATATCTCATCTATATCTCCTCCCTAGTATCTAAGGGAAACAGAAATGTTAAGGCTTTCTACTAGATATTTACTAAACCTTTCATAATCTTCCCCAAAGCCTCCAGAGCCTAAATAAACTCGAGACTAAAATAGACACTAGACGGAGAGGAAATTAGCAAATTAAAACTCCCTAAATGTTTTAACTTCTCATTGTTTCTCTCATACCCTCACACAAACATTTGCTTAACTGTTTTTTGGGTTTCAATCTTCAAATGCACAGGAAGAAGTTTATGATCCAGAAGTCTTCAGGTAGTGGCAGGGAAAGGGAACCACCTGAAGTAAATGAACCCTACCTTGCCCTCCTGCCACTAGGCCAGCTTCAGGCTAGAGAATCTAAGTCAGGACAATTAAAAACATTCATAATCACAAAAACTGTTTCCAAATGAGAACTGATGTGAGGGCAAATCTGATAATCCAGAAAACAGTAGTTCTCCAGGAGTGGTACCTCTAAAGCAGGAGTCTCAAACTCGCGGCCCGTGAGCCGCATGCGGCCCGCCGAACAATTTTGTGTGGCCCGCAGACTAATCCACGAAGTTCAAAATATTTTGGATAAAATTAAGTAAGCCTAGGGGCCTACTTGTATTTTTCATTTCTCTAGCATCCTAGCTAGATATTAGCTTAGTTAACAGCAGTTGTGATGCAAACTACAGTTTCTGGTCGTTTTGTGACACTGAGTAAACTGCATGTACGATTGTGCTTGTTGTACTGATTTTTTTTTGTTTTCAACTGCAGTGAGAAAAGTGTTGCGTAACAGTTGCCTTTTGTAGACCTAGTGCGGCCCGCCAAACGGCTGTGATCTTGCTCTGCGGCCCACATGCTGAGTTGAGTTTGAGACCCCTGCTCTAAAGTAACAAATATTACACGCCCTACAGGTTGAAATGCCAGCAGTTGCTCCAAAGAGCAGCTTCCAGGAAATGAAAGCCCATGCGACTAACTTCCTCCTTCACATTCAAACGCAACATAGTTCACCAGATGTAATACCCTAGTAGGTCATTTATTTTTCTCTTTTCCTTTCTAGCTTTGGGCTCAAGTATTCAAAATAAGCTTGCCCCTGCTGTCAATTAATACCCTTTTCAAAGAAGCATAGATGAGTTACTTACGGTCACTAAGCAAAGGAGAAGTTTTAGACATAAACTCTTCAGACTTTCAGAACCTTCTGCACAAAGCAATGAATCTAAACTCTCCATCAAGTTCTGAGAAGGAGAAGATTTAAGTGTTAAACCATAGCTAATAATATCTGCACTGTGTCTTTGTCCAATTCTGGGTTATGTTACACAGGGTGATGTGAACAACACACAATGAAGTAAGTATATCATTCCTTGAAGTCCAAGCCTTTCCAAATTAGACAAAGAAAAAAAAGACTTCTAAGTCTAACTATTTGGGGGGGGATGCTTCACAATAACTACACAGAAAAACAATGCTCTATCCTACCAAATAAATGTTTGTAGCCTGCCATCCTCATATAAACCTTTAGATTAAAATAAATTTTTAAAAGGTCAGTAATAATGGTTAAGGCCTTGGCCAGGTTGCTCAGTGGCTAGAACATTATCCAGCATGCCAAGGTCACAGGTTCAATCCCCAGTCAGGGCGCATATGAGAAGCAACCAATGAAAGCACAACTAAATGGAACAACTAAGCAGAATGAGTTGATGCTTTTCTCTCTCTCTCTCTCTCTCTCTCAATCAATAGAAAACTTTTAAAGGAAATAAAAATAAGAATAATTTAATTAAATAATAAGTACATAAACTAAAAATAAATAAGTTAACTAATAAAAGAAAATAAAATTCAATTAAATAAGTTCAAGGTTAGCAATAAGTTTAATAACTAGTTAAGCCTGACCTGTGATGGCGCAGTGGATAAAGCGTCGACCTGGAAATGCTGAGGTTGCCGGTTCGAAACCCTGGGCTTGCCTGGTCAAGGCACATATGGGAGTTGATGCTTCTAGCTCCTCCCCACCTTCTCTCTCTGTCTCTCTCTCCTCTCTCTCCCCCTCTCTGTCTCTCTCTCTCCCTTTCTCTCTCCTCTCTAAAATGAATAAAATTAAAAAAAAAAAAAAACTAGTTAAGTTTCATTATTTGATAAAGAAAACACACCACTTGAGGCAAGCACACAGAACAAACAAGGAGACAACATCACTACTGGCTATCACTGGCCATATGCACTATGTAGCAAAGCTAGCTTGTATCCATCCTGGTCAATTCTACTAGACAATGTGATTGGAGTTTATCACTTGCACTAACAACCACTTGTTAGACTCAATGTAATCAAAAGACAAAACCCTTAGATATGACAATAGAAAGAAGAAGAAGAAAAGAAGTATTTTACAGTAAATGAAGGAAGAAAATGAATGGAGAGTAAGGATTTAGCATGCTGAAAGGTCAAGTGAAGGTTCAAAATAAGCTACTTCAATTCAATTCAATAACTATGTAGTGAGAGTCTACTATATGCTAAATTTTGCGGTTTCAAAAATACAAGAAGGCGCCTCACCAGGTGGTGGCGCAGTGGATAGGGCGTCGGACTGCAATGGCGAGGACCCAGGTTCGAGACCCCGAGGTCACCAGCTTGAGCGCAGGCTCATCTGGTTTGAGCAAAAGTTCACCAGCTTGGACCCAGGGTCGCTGGCTCGAAAAAGGGGTTACTCGGTCTGCTGTAGCCCCACAATCAAGGCACATATGAGAAAGCAATCAATGAACAACTAAGGTGTCGCAATGCTCAACGAAAAACTAATGATTGATGCTTCTCATCTCTCTCCGTTCCTGTCTGTCTGTCCCTGTCAATCTCTCTCTCTGTCTCTGTAAAAAGTAATAATAATAAAAAAAAAAATTAAAAAAAAAATAGAACAAGGCCCTGGCCAGGTGGTTCAATGGACAGAGTGTCAACCCAGCATGCCAAGGTTGCTGGTTTGATCCCCACTCAGGGCACATATGAAAAGCAACCAATGAGTGCACAACTAAATGGAACTAAGTGGAACAATGAGTTGATGCTTTCTCTCTCTCTTTCCCTTCCCTTCTCTCTCAAATCAATGGAAAAATTTTTTTAAAAAATATAAGAAAAAGATAAGACAATGACTCTTGCTCTCAAGGTATTTTTAGTCTAATGGAAGAGAAAAATAAAAAAGTTTTGATTTAATGGTTACTATGACAGAAATAATATATGGAGGAATGAAATTAGCTCAACCACACAGGTGGGTTGTATTTTGAAAATTCTGTAGGAATTAAAACTTAAGGAGGAAAAGAATTCTAGACATACATTGGCATAATCAAAGACAAGAGGAATAAAATAGCTCCAGGTATGTTTTTGAATACATGTAGTTTGTTATTGTGAAAGTTTAATGAGTAAGGCACATTGGTGAGAGATGAGACTAGAGAAATAAATAAAAAGCAGGTCATGAAAGTTTTATAAGGCTAAAAGGGAGTTTGGTCTTTATTCTGTTAGTGATAGGAAACTAAAGCATGAAGATTTGAGTGTAAGATACAATACCTCTGTGTCGGTGTGGAAGACAGATCTAAAGATGGTAAGCCTGGAGGAAGGGAGACAGATGAGGACTAATCTATCAGTTTTCTGAAAACAGTTGTCATGTCTTATTTGCCTCTGTATTCCCAGTGCCTAGCACACAGGAGCCTAACGAATACTTGTCAGAAGAATGAATGAAGGCATCACTGCAATAGTTAAAATGAGAGATAATGGGAATACTGGCAACAGGGAGGAAAAAAAGAAAAGGTATGAGAAATATGAGCTGAAATAAATTAGCTGAACTTGGTGATCATCTGAATATAAAAGAACGAAGAAAGTCAAGGATGACTCCCAGGTTTTGGGTGTTAGGGACTGATAAGACAGGTGCCCCTATTCTGTTAGGGAATGAATGAGAAAGAACAGATGTCAGGAAAACAATTAGATCCATTTTCAGTATATCAAGCAAGAGATATTTAGGGATGTGTGAGTGGGTATATTCAGTAAGTGCTTACAAGTACATATACAACTCTGAGACTCTTGAGGGGATGATAAAGCTAAAGTTAGAGACTTACTATAGTAATCAGCAGCATATAGGCAATAGTTAGAATGATAAGATGAAAAAGAAACATGGAATTTTACCATGATATTACATGAACTGTATAGGCTAGAATTAAAAAGGGACTCCAGGCCCTGGCCGGTTGACTCAGTGGTAGAGCGCCGGCCTGGCGTGCAGAAGTCCCGGGTTTGATTCCCGGCTAGGGCACACAGAAGAAACGCCCATCTGCTTCTCCACCCCTCCCCCTCTCCTTCCTCTCTGTCTCTCTCTTCCCCTCCCGCAGCGAGGCTCCATTGGAGCAAAGATGGCCCGGGCGCTGGGGATGGCTTCTTGGCCTCTGCCCCAGGCGACAGAGCGACGGCCTGGAGGGGCAGAGCATCACCCCCTGGTGGGCAGAGCCTCACCCCCTGGTGGGTGTACCGGGTGGATCCCCGGCGGGCGTATGCGGGAGTCTGTCTGACTGTCTCTCCCTGTTTCCAGCTTCAGAAAAATACAAAAAAACAAAACAAACAAAAAAAAAACAAATAAAAAGGGACTCCAGGTACTAAATTTTTCTGTATTCATAACTGTCTATTCATAACTTTTTTAAATAACCTAATCACTATAGGTATTCTTTGACACACAGATTTTTATTTTAAATTTAGTGACAGAAAATAAGTTCCTCAAAGTTGATATTATGAACATTCATTCAAAATAGTGTCAAACACTGCAAATCTGATATCTGAAAAGGGACTTATATCCAAAATATATAAAGAACTCTTACAAGTCAACAATAAAAAAAGACAAATAATTCAATCTAGAAGTGGCAAAGGATCTGAATAGCCTTTTCTAAAAAAATCAATCAATAACAAACATATGTATATATACACACAAAAGACAGACAAAAGCTATTGTTGACAAGAATATGGAGAAATTGGAATTCTCATGCATTGCTTGTGAAACTGTAAAACTGAACAGCAACTCTGAAAAAACACTGTGGCAGTTCCTCAAAATGTTAAACACAGAGCTACCATATGACCCAGCAATTCTACTCCTACGTACATACCCAAGAGAAGTGAAAACATATGTCCACACAAAAATTTATACATGAATTATCATAGCAGCATTATTCATAATAGCCAAAATGTTGAAAAACCCCAAATGTACAACTGATGAATAAGTAAAATGATATGGGACATTCATACAAAGGAATAGTAATCAACCATAAAAAAGAATGAAGTACTGATACATGCTACAACATGGATGAACCTTGAAACATGCTGCTAAGTGAAAGAAGCTAGAATGGTTCCATTTATATTGAGATGTTCAGAATGGGTAAATCCATACAGGCAGAAAGCAGATAGATGGTTGCCAGGGCTAGAGATAAGGGGGAATGGGGAATGACTGCTAATGGGTACATGTTTTCTTTTTCAAGTGATGAAAGTATTTTGAAATTAAAAGTGGCCTGACCACGCAGTGGCACAGTGGATAGAGCAGGAGTCAGGAACCTTTTTGGCTGAGAGAGCCATGAACGCCAATATTGTAAAATGTAATTCTGTGAGAGCCATACAACGAACTGTGTACATTATGTATTATCCAATAAAAATTTGGTGTTGTCCCGGAGGACAGCTGTGATTGGCTCCAGCCACCCGCAACCGTGAACATGAGTGGTAGGAAATGAATGGATAGTAATACATGAGAATGTTTTGTTTTCTGTTTTTTGGGTTTTTTTTTACAGAGACAGAGAAAGAGTCAGAGAGAGAGAGAGAGATAGGGACAGATGGACAGGAATGGAGAGAGATGAGAAGCATCAATCATTAGTTTTTAGTTGCGACACCTTAGTTGTTCATTGATTGCTTTCTCATATGTGCCTTGACTGTGGGCCTTCAGCAGACTGAGTAACCCCTGCTCAACCCAGCGACCTTGGGATCAAGCTGGTGAGCTTTTGCTCAAACCAGATGAGCCCACGCTTAAGCTGGTGACCTCAGGGTCTCGAACCTGGGTCCTCCGCATCCCAGTCCGACGGTCTATCCACTGCGCCACTGCCTGCTCAGGCAGAATGTTTTATATTTTAAACATTATTATTTTTATTAAAGATTTGTCTGCAAGCCAGATGCAGCCATCAAAAGAGCCACATCTGCCTCATGAGCCATAGGTTCCCGACCCCTAGGATAGAGAATTGGCCTGGGAAATGGAGGACCCAGGTTCAAAACCTGAGGTTGCTGGTTTAAGCACAGGCTCATCCAGCTTGAGACTAGGGTGGCTGGCTTGAGCACAGGGTGGCTGGCTTATGTATGGAATCATAAATATGACCCCATGTTCACTGGCTTAAGCCCAAAGGTCGCTGGCTTGAGCCCAAGGATGCTGACTTAGCCCAAGGTCGTTGGCTTGAACAAGGGGTCACTGGCTCTGCTGTAGCCCCCCAGTCAAGACACATATAAGAAAGCAACCTATCAGCAACTAAGGTGCCACAAAGAAGAGTTGATGGTTCTCATCTTTTTCCCTTCCTGTCGGTCTATCCCTACCTATCCCCTCCTTCGCTATCACTTAAAAAAAAAATTGATGGGCCTGACCAGGCGGTGGCGCAGTAGATAGAGCGTCGGACTGGGATGCGGAAGTCCCAGGTTCGAGACCCCAAGGTCGCCAGCTTGAGCGCGGGCTCATCTGGTTTGAGCAAAAAAGCTCACTGGCTTGGACCCAAGGTCGCTGGCTCCAGCAAGGGGTTACTCAGTCTGCTGAAGGCCCATGGTCAAGGCACATATGAGAAAGCAATCAATGAACAACTAAGAAGTCGCAACGTGCAACTGATTGATGCTTCTCATCTCTCTTCGTTCCTTTCTGCCTGTCCCTGTCTACCTCTGCCTCTGTAAAAAAAAAAAAAAAAAAAAAAAAAAATTGATGGATTGATGGTTGTATAATTTCATGAACAGACTAAAAACCACTAAATTATACACTTTAAAGGGGTGAATTTTTAAAAAAGGGCAAATTATATATGTATTACATACATCAATACAGCTGTTATTTTTAAAAAGGGTCAAACAGTAGAAATAAAAATTCTAATAAAATCATGTGTTAAATAAGAAAGCTTAAAGTTTAGAACTAAAGTTACTCTTGTATATTAATTTGGTATATTTTATTTAAGTTCATAAATGTTTTTAAGACTGTATAATCATGATATAAATCATAAATTAAACTGCTCAAACCTGGCCGGGTAGTTCAGCTGGTCAGAGCATCGTCCCTGTATGCCAAGGTTGCAGGTTTGGTCCCCGGTCACGGCATATACAATAATCAACCAAGGAGCCGGACCTGTGGCTGCACAGTGAATAAGCATCAACCTGCAATGCTGAGGTTGCTGGTTTGAATCCCCAGGTTTGCCCAATCAAGGCATATATAGGAAGCAACTACTGAGTTGATTTTTCTCTCTCACCCTTTCTCTCTCTCTCTCCTCTCTCAAAAATCAATAAATAAAATCTTTAAAAAAAAAAAGAATCAACCAAGAAATGCATAAACAAGTGAGACTACAAATCAATGTTTCTTTCTCTCTCTCTCCCTTCCTCTCTTTCGCCCCTCCCTTCTTCTCTCTCTCTCTAATATCAATAAATTTTATTTTTAAGAGAGAGAGGAGAGAGGCACAGACAAGGACAGACAGACAGGAAGAGAGAGATGAGAAGCATCAACTCATAGTTGCTACACCTTAGTTGTTCATTGATTGCTTTCTCATTCGCGCCTTGATGGGGAGGGAGTGGGGGGAATAGCTGGTCCAGTGACCTTGGGCTTCAAGCCAGTGACCTTTGGCTGAAGCCAGCAGCCTTTAGTCTCAAGCCAGAGACCATGGGGTCACGTCTATGACCCCACGCTCAAGTCGGCTACCCTGTGCTCAAGCCAGATGAACCCTCGCTCAAGCCGGTGACCTCGGGGTTTCAAACCTGGGTCCTCAGCATCCCCAACACTCTATCTACTGCACCACCGCCTGGTCAGGCTTAAAATTTGTTTTTTTTTTGTATTTTTCTGAAGCTGGAAATGGGGAGGCAGTCAGACAGACTCCTGCATGCGCCCGACCGGGATCCACCCGGCATGCCCACCAGGGGGCGATGCTCTGCCCCTCCGGGGCGTCACTCTGTCGCAACCAGAGCCACTTTAGCGCCTGGGGCAGAGGCCAAGGAGCCATCCCCAGCGCCCGGGCCATCTTTTGCTCCAATGGAGCCTCGGCTGCGGGAGGGGAAGAGAGAGACAGAGAGGAAGGAGAAGGGGAGGGGTGGAGAAGCAGATGGGCGCTTCTCCTATGTGCCCTGGCCAGGAATCGAACCCGGGACTCCCGCACACCAGGCTGACGCTATACCACTGAGCCAACCGACCAGGGCAAAAAAAATTTTTTTTTAAATATTTTTTATTTATTTATTCATTTTTTAGAGGAGAGGGGGAAACAGAGAGAGAGAGAGAGAGAGAGAGAGGAGAGAGACAGAAAGAGAGAAGTGGGGGAGGAGCTGGAAGCATCAACTCCCATATGTGCCTTGACCAGGCAAGCCCAGGGTTTCGAACCAGCGACCTCAGCATTTCCAGGTCGACGCTTTATCCACTGCGCCACCACAGTTCAGACACAAAATTTTTTTTAATAAAATAAACTGCTCAGTCTTTATCCTGCAGAGAAAATATGCCTCAATTCAATTTGAATTTGAAATTTTCCTTTATTCAAATAAACCAAATCTGTAAAATAAAAACATCCAAATTCGGCCCTGGCCGGTTGGCTCAGCGGTAGAGCGTCGGCCTGGCGTGCGGGGGACCCGGGTTCGATTCCTGGCCAGGGCACATAGGAGAAGCGCCCATTTGCTTCTCCACCCCCATCCCCTCCTTCCTCTCCGTCTCTCTCTTCCCCTCCCGCAGCCAAGGCTCCATTGGAGCAAAGATGGCCTGGGCGCTAGGGATGGCTCCTTGGCCTCTGCCCCAGGCGCTAGAGTGGCTCTGGTCGTGGCAGAGCGACGCCCCGGAGGGGCAGAGCATCACCCCCTGGTGGGCAGAGCGTTGCCCCTGGTGGGCGTGCCGGGTGGATCCTGGTCGGGCACATGCGGGAGTCTGTCTGACTGTCTCTCCCCGTTTCCAGCTTCAGAAAAAGTACAAAAAAAAAAAAATCCAAATTCAAGGCCAAATTCAATCATCTATATCTATTTGAGTCCAAATCTTCTAGTACATCTAACTGTCTGCAGATGGTACCCAGGAACAGCTGTCAGAAGCAGCCACATAGTCATAGCTGCAGCATTTGCCTCACCTTCATGCACAGCTCCGCCTTGTCAAAGCCCATCAGCATGTTGATAATGTCAAATCCAGAGGTAGACTTATTCTTTTGATGTACTCCTCGAATGAGTGCACACAAGGTCTGCAGAAAAGAGAGAAAGAATTCTTTCTAGACAGAAAGTCTCAAAACGAAGGGCACTGGATCTGCAGTCTCACATTGCAAATTCAAAATCTCCTCCTTGGCCTGACCTGTGGTGGCGCAGTGGATAAAGCATCGACCTGGAATGCTGAGGTCGCCGGTTCGAAACCCTGGGCTTGCCCAGTCAAGGCACATATGGGAGTTGATGCTTCCTGCTCCTCCCCTCCTTCTCCCCCACCTTCTCTAAAATAAATAAATAAAATCTTAAAAAAAAAATCAAGTATAAAAAAAAAAAAGAAAACCTCCTCCTTGCACATCTGACATTCAAGTGCTCTAATACTTGAGATCTCTCCCCGTTTCCAGCTTCAGGAAAATACAAAAAAAAAAAAAAATACTTGAGATCCAAAACTGAGTCAGAGTCTTTTTCTTTTCTTTTTTTTTTTTTTTTTGGTGGCAGAGAAAGAGTCTGAGAGAGGGACAGATAGGGACAGACAGACAAGAAGGGAGAGAGATGAGAAACATCAATTCTTTATTGAGGGTCCTTAGTTGTTCATTGATTGATTTCTCATATGTGCCTTGACCGGGCGGCTACAGCAGACCGAGTGACCCTTGCTCAAGCCAGTGACCTTGGACTTAAGCTGGTGAGCCTTGCGCAAACCAGATAAGCCCCCGCTCAAGCTGGCGAACTTGGGGTATCAAACCTGGGTCCTCCGTATCCCAGTCCGACACTCTCTCCACTGTGCCACCGCCTGGTCAGGCAAATCAGAGTCTTAATATGTGCAAAATCCAGAAATTAAAAGAGGAACAGCAACTAAAACTGTTTTCATCCTTTTTTTCTGTTGCTTTTTAACCATCTACTTTATAAAAAACTGTACTGCAAAGACTAGAAGGTGATATTCAAAAATAAAAGAGTTCTTGAGTTTGTGTCATGGAATTGATGAAACCTTCCATTATTTAAAATTAATTTTAGGCCCTGGCCGGTTGGCTCAACGGTAGAGCGTCAGCCTGGCGTGCGGGGGACCCGGGTTTGATTCCCGGCCAGGGCACATAGGAGAAGCGCCCATTTGCTTCTCCACTCCCCCCCCTCCTTCCTCTCTGTCTCTCTCTTCCCCTCCCGCAGCCAAGGCTCCATTGGAGCAAAGATGGCCCGGGCGCTGGGGATGGCTCCTTGGCCTCTGCCCCAGGTGCTAGAGTGGCTCTGGTCGCAACAGAGCAACAACCGGAGGGGCAGAGCATCGCCCCCTGGTGGTCAGAGCGTCGCCCCTGGTGGGCGTGCCGGGTGGATCCTGGTCGGGCGCATGCGGGAGTCTGTCTGACTGTCTCCCCGTTTCCAGCTTCAGAAAAATACAAAAAAAAAAAAAAAAAAGTTAAAATTAATTTTAGGCCCTGGCCGGTTGGCTCAGTGGTAGAGCGTCGGCCTGACGTGCAGGAGTCCCGGGTTCGATTCCTGGCCAGGGCACACAGGAAAAGCGCCCATCTGCTTCTCCACCCCTCCCCCTCTCCTTCCTCTTTGTCTCTCTCTTCCCCTCCCACAGCCAGGGCTCCATTGGAGCAAGGTTGGCCCCAGGCGCTGGGGATGGCTCTATGGCCTCTGCCTCAGGCACTAGAATGGCTCTGGTTGCGGCAGAACAATGCCCCAGGTGGGCAGAGTATCACCCCCTGGTGGGCGTGCCGGGTGGATCCAGGTTGGGCGTGTGCAGGAGACTGCCTCCCCATTTCCAGCTTCAGAAAAATACAAAAAAATAAATAAATAAAAATAAAATTAATTTTAGTGGCCCTGGCTCGTGGCTCAGTGGCTAGAGTGTTGGCCTGGCATTTGGATGTCCCGGGTTCAATTTCTGGTCAGGGCACACAGGAGAAGCGACCATCTGCTTCTCTCTCCCTCCCTTTCCTCCTTCTCTCCATCTTCCCCTCTCACAGCCAGTGTCTCAACTGTTCGAGCACTGGTCCTGGAAGCTGAGGATAGCTTGGTTGGTCTGAATATGTCAGCCTCAGGTGCTAAAAATAGCTCAGTACTCAAAAAAAAAAAATAGCTCAGTACTCAAGCATCAGCCCCAGATGGGGTTACCAGTGGATCCCACTTGGGTGCATGCAGGAGTCTGATTCACTATCTCCCCTCCTGTCACCTAAAAAAAATCAAAATAAGCTTGACCAGGCGGTGGCGCAGTGAATAGAGCATTGGACTAGGATGCGGAAGGACCCAGGTTTGAGACCCCGAGGTTACCAGCTTGAGCGCAGGCTCAATTGGGCTCAACTGGTTTGAGCAAAGCTCACAGCTTGGACCCAAAGTCGCTGGCTCAAGCAAGATGTTACTCTGTCTGCTGAAGGCTCACAGTCAAGACACATATGAGAAAGCAATCAATGAACAACTAAGGTGTCGCAACGAAAAGCTGATGATTGATGCTTCTCATCTCTCTCCATTCCTGTTTGTCCCTATCTATCCCTCTCTCTGGCTCTCTGTCTCTGTATAAAAAATAAAAAATAGGCCCTGGCCGGTTGGCTCAGCGGTAGAGCGTCGGCCTGGCGTGAGGGGGACCCGGGTTCAATTCCCGGCCAGGGCACATAGGAGAAGCGCCCATTTGCTTCTCCACCCCCGCCCCCCCCCCTCCTTCCTCTCTGTCTCTCTCTTCCCCTCCCGCAGCCAAGGCTCCATTGGAGCAAAGATGGCCCAGGCGCTGGGGATGGCTCCTTGGCCTCTGCCCCAGGTGCTAGAGTGGCTCTGGTCGCGGCAGAGCGACGCCCCGGAGGGGCAGAGCATCGCCCCTGGTGGGCAGAGCATCGCCCCTGGTGGGCGTGCCGGGTGGATCCTGGTCAGGCGCATGCGGGAGTCTGTCTGACTGTCTCTCCCCGTTTCCAGCTTCAGAAAAATACAAAAATAAAAATAAAAAAAATAAAAAATAAAAAAATAAAAATTAAAAATTAAAAAAAACCTATAAAAAAAGAAAAAAATCAAAAATTAAATTAAATTTAGTATTTACATAATAGTTTATCAATTTTAGTAATTATTTTTAATAACTACAAGTTATTTAAGTCCCTATATAACAACCAATTGCTTCAAAACTTAAATTCATGCCTGACCTGTGGTGGTACAGTGGATCAAGTGTCGACCTGGAATACTGAGGTCGCCGGTTCAAAACCCTGCACTTGTCTAATCAAGGCACATATGGGAGTTGATGCTCCCTGATCCTCCCCCCTTTCTCTTTCTCTCTCTCTCTCACTCTAAAAAATGAATAAAGAAATAATTTTAAGAAAACATAGTCACTAATTTAGAAAACTTAAATTCATTACATTCCACACTATCTACTAGCTATGTGAGCCTGAACAAATAACTTTACAGTGCCTCAGTTTTCGCATCTATAGAATGGGAATGACAATAATAGCACCTATCTTATCTGGATGTTGTGAGGTCTATGTAAATTAACACCGTAAAGCAATTAGAATAGTGCCTGGAACTTCCTTAAAGCTCTAATAACAGTACCTGGAACTTTGCTAAAGTTCAGTAAGTATCAGCTATTACAATCATAAGCTATATTTTTATTGGTCATCAAAATGTCAATTTACTTACACTGAACTAAAAAATGTTTACAATTCGTGTATCTACAGTGAACCATCACAACAGGAAGTGTGTGTGTGTATGCATATATATATATATATATTTTTTTTTTTTTTTTTTTTTTTTTAACAGAGACAGAGAAAGAGTCAGAGAGGGGGATAGATAGGGACAGACTGACAGGAATGGAGAGAGATGAGAAGCATCAATCATCAGTTTTTCATTGCGACACCTTAGTTGTTCATTGACTGCTTTCTCATATGTGCCTTGACCGTGGGCCCTAAGCAGACCGAGCAACCCCTTGCTTGAGCCAGTGCCCTGGGTCCAAGCTGGTGAGCTCTTTTTTTTTTTCTCTCAAACCAGATGAGCCTGTGCTCAAGCCGGCGACCTCGGGGTGCCGAACCTGGGTCCTCCGCATCCCAGTCTGACGCTCCATCCATTGCGCCACCGCCTGGTCAGGCTATATATATTTTAATTAGAGGAAGTGAAGCAGAGAGACAGACACCTGCATGAATCCTGACCGGGATCCACCCAGCAAGCACAGTAGAGGGCAATGCTCTGCCCATCTGGGGCCATTTGGTTCCATTGCTCAGCCACCAAGCTATTTTAGTGCCTGAGATGAGGCCATGGAGCCACCCTCAGCTCCAGAGGCCTACTCACTCAAACCAATCAAGCCATGGCTGTGGGAGAGTAAGAAAAAGAAAAAGGGGGGGGGGTGGTGGTGAAGAAGCAGATGGTTGCCTCTCTTGTGTACCCTGACCATGAATTGAACCTGGGACTTCTACATGCCAGGCCAATGCTCTACCACTGAGCCAACAGACCAGAGCAGGAAGTACAATTTTCAACTTTCAACTTCCAATGAACCCCTATAACTGTGATGCTCAAAAGGTGGAATTTACTGTGCCACAGGCTGAAAGAGCTACAGGATAAACACAGACCTTCTTTGTGGGGCAATATCTCAAGAGGTAATTTCTACATTCTACAGATGAGAATTGGGGCTCACAAATTGATCTAACTAGTGAGTTAGAAACTTAAACCCAATCAACCAAAATTTCCAATAAAATCCTTTATGCTGGCTATCACTGCCCTAAATCTGTCAATTACTGATCTAGATTGGCTACCCTTGGAGCTACCAGACAGTAAATTTTAGAAACTCTGCTGATAATTCTTTCAATAAAAATTGACTTCTAGCCTGACCAGTCAGTGGCACAGTAGATACAGCGTCAGACTGGGACATGGAGGTCCCAAGTTCAAAACCTCAAGGTCGCAGGCTTGAGCACAGGCTCATCCGGCTTGAGTGCAGGCTCACTAGCTTGAGCAGGGGATCACTGGCTTGAGCTTGGGATCATAGACAGGACCCCATGGCAGCTGGCTTGAGCCCAAAGGTCCATTGGCTTCAGCCCAAGGTTGCTGGCTTGAGCAAGAGGTCACTCGCTCTGCTATAGCCCCCCAGTCAAGGCCCAAATGAGAAAGCAATCAATGAACAACTAAGGTGCCGCAACAAAGAATTGATGCTTTTCATCTCTCTCCCTTCCTGTCTGTCTGTCCCCATCTGACTCTGTCTCTGTCAAAAAAATAAATAAAATTAAATTAAAATTGACTTCTAGTGCTAACAGAAATTAGGAAATATTTCAAAATGAACATAAAGTTATAAAATATTCCCTAATTTTTGTAAGCAGTATATTTGTCAGGTACTACTCTACACACTAAGAACAAAGTGTTGAATGAAACTATCAAAGTCTTTGCTCTCAGGAAGCCTATAATGGTGGAAGCCTATAATGTATCCCCATGAGCCCAATGGTTGGCATATAATAGTCACCCATAAAATAATTGTTCAATGAATCCTCCACCTGATTCTTAACATTTTCAGAGTTACAGGCCCTTTTGAGAATCTGATGAAAGCCCTCTCTCCACAAACACTATGCATATGCACATAAAGTATTACATATAATTTCAGGGAGTCAAGCACCTTCTGACACCTCAGATTGTGAGCTCCTGAACTAGTGAGAAAACACTGGAAAATATGTATTAAGAATCTCCTCTGCCTGACCTGTGGTGGCACAGTGGATAAAGCGTTGACCTGGAAATGCAGAGGTCACCGGTTCGAAACCCTGGGCTTGCCTTGTCAAGGCACATATGGGGAGTTGATGCTTCTAGCTCCTCCCCACCCTCTGTTTCTCCTCCCTTTCTCTCTGTCTCTCCCCCTCCTCTCTAAAATGAATAAAAAAAAAAAAAAAGGCACCTCTTACCTAAGAGTGTGCCTTATTAAAAAAAAAAAAATCTCCTCTGCCCTGGCCGGTTGCTCAGTGGTAGAGCGTCGGCCTGGTGTGCAGGAGTCCCAGGTTCAATTCCTGGCCAGGCACACAGGAGAAGCGCCCATCTGCTTCTCCACCCCTCCCCCTCTCCTTCCTCTCTATCTCTCTCTTCCCCTCCTGCGGCCAAGGCTTCATTGGAGCAAAGTTGGCCCGGGCGCTGGTTCCATGGCCTTTGCCTCAGGCACTAGAATGGCTCTCGTCGCAGCAGAGCAATGCCCCAGATGGGCAGAGCATCATCCCCTGGTGGGTGTGCCAGGTGGATCCCAGTAGGGTGCATGCGGGAGTCTGTCTGACTGCCTCCCCGTTTCCAACTTCAAAAAAATACCAAAAAAAAAAGACTCTCCTCTGGTTTTTGCTGTAGACTAAGCCTTGCCTCAGCTGCCTCTCTATCTCTTCCTTTCCTCAATAGTAAGAATTCTGTCAATCTGCCCTGGCACTAGATCAAATTATACAAATGGACAGGATTACTACTGTAACTGTCAACTTGTTTAACCTTGAAGATGACTAAACAAACATGCCATAGATGTTTGATTACTTAGAGAAGAAAAAAGAAAACCTCACATGCAAAGGCAATTCTAGGTTCCTCAGGTCCTAGCAGATGTGTTACAACTCCTTTCTCCTCTCAAACAAGACTCCCCAGTCTCCCAGCCTTGTACCTGCAATGCATTGACAACTCGAATCGGATGTTCCTCTCCCAGAGCCTGAATGCAGCGTTGAAATAAGCAATTAATGTTGTCCTTGATCTTCATTAACTCCTCACCATCAAGAGATTCCAGCTTGCCTTCTAGGTACTCTAAATTCACCTACCAAGAAAACAATAAAAGCCCGAGTTCACTTTTAGGGTAGCACCTAAAACGCATGAGAAGACGTTGCCAGGAAAGCTCGGTTGCCAGGAAAATCCACAGGTGCCACCAAGTATTACCTTCATGAGGAAGAGCTCCTCCCAAAATCGAGGGCTGCACTTACTGGGGTCCTGTGTCTGAAATGAGAAGATAAGCAGGTTCAATATCCCCAGCTAAACACCACATCTTTAAGAATACATTTGAAAGGGTCACTACACGTAATGTCAAAATTACCTTTCAAAACTGACTTTGAAAATTAACTTTTAAAATCATCTTTCAAAATTAGCTTTTAGTTTGGTCATTATAAACTACTGTAATGGGGAACAACAGATTTTGGGGATTTTTTTTTTCCCAAATAGAAGGCATTTTCATACTAAACCAAAAGTTAAATAATGGCTCAAAGAATCTCCTCAAATCTTTCTCTTCTAGCAAGAAGTTAATCTAATCATCTGAATAAGTTAGTCAAATTATATGTCCCCATTGCATCTGTACAGTGCTCAGTTTTCTTTTTTTGTTTGTTTTTTGCATTTTTCCGAAGTTAGAAGCCAGGAAGCAGTCAAGACTCCCGCATGCGCCTGACCAGGATCCACCTGGCATGCCCACCAGGGGGCGATGCTCAGCCCATCTGGGGCATTGCTCCATTCTGGCCGGAGCAATTCTAGCACCTGAGGTGGAGGCCATGAGCCATATTTAGCGCCGGCAAACTTTGCTCCAATGGAGCCTTGGCTGCGGGAGAAGAGAGAGACAGAGAGGAAGGAGAGGGGGAGGGGTGGAGAAGCAGATGGGCGCTTCTCCTGTGTGCCCTGGCCGGGAATCAAACCTGGGACTTCCACACACCAGGCCAACACTCTACCACTTAGCCAACTGGCCAGGGCTACAGTGCTCAGTTTTCAAAGCCTATTCACATACTTGAAATATAATGACCCAGTGAACCAAATATGATAGATATAACCATTATCCTACTTTTAGGAGAAAGGGTCCACAAAGGGAAGTGCAGGAGCCAGAACCTAAATCATCTCAGTAAAACTTCCATGGTTTTCTATTGCTTTTGTGAGTTTGTGGGGGTTTTTTTTTTGGGGGGGGGGTTGAGAGAAAGAGAGAGAGAAAAGTAGAGAGAGAGAGAAAAGTATCAACTCATTGTTCCACTTATTTGTGCCACTGATTACTTCTCATATGTGCCCTGACCAGAGCTGGGACTGGTGCTTTCAGGAAGGAGCCCATGACCCCAAATTGAGCTGGTGACCTCAGGATCACACTGGTGACCACAGCGCTCCAGGAGGACACTCTATCCACTAAGCCATCAGTCCGGGCAAAATTGCCATGGTTTATTTTTTTATTCTTTTTTTTAATTGATTGATTGATTGATTTTAGTGAGAGAGGGGATGGGAGAGAGACAGGAAATTCAATCTGTTCCTGTATGTGTCCTGGCCGGGAATCAAACTTGCAACTTCAGGATGATGTTCTAATCAACGGTGCTATCTGGTCAGGGCAAAACTGCCATGGTTTTTACAACATCCTGTGTTGACTGCTTCTACTTGCCCTCACATATATAGTTAGTCCGCTGTGTAGTTTTTTGTTTTGTTTTTTTTTACAGAGGCAGAGATAGACAGGGACAGACAGACAGGAACGGAGAGAGATGAGAAGCATCAATCATCAGTTTCTCGTTGCGCGTTGCGACTTCTTAATTGTTCATTGATTGCTTTCTCACATGTGCCTTGACCTCGGGCCTTCAACAGACCGAGCAACCCCCTACCGGAGCCAGCGACCTTGGGTCTAAGCTGGTGAGCTCTTTGCTCAAGCCAGATGAGCCCGCGCTCAAGCTGGCAACCTCAGGGTCTCGAACCTGGGTCCTTCCGCATCCCAGTCCGACGCTCTATCCACTGCGCCACCACCTGGTCAGGCCGCTGTGCAGTTTTTAATATGCTCTTTCCTTAAATTGGTCCAAAAGATTAGTAAAATAATAGTGATAAAATCCAAAATTTCTTAGCAATAATTCTCAAATAGAAATTCTAGAAAGTCAGAGACTTCTGGTAAATGAGTGAAATAAAAAAAAAAAGATAACCCCCACCCCCACTTTATAGGAAAGCGAATGACAAAACTCAGTAGTAGGTCAATTGCCTGCTATCACTTTACCTTAGGTTAACCTTTTTTTTTTTTAGCATGTGAGAGAGAGAGGGAGAGAGGTTTGGAGGGAGGGAGAGAGAGAGAGAGAAAGAGAGAGAGAAGCAGTATCAACTCATAGTTGCGCCACTTGACACCTTGCTCAAGCCAGTGACCCCACACTCAAGCCAGTGACTTCAGGGTTTCGAACCTGGGACTTCAGCGTCCCAGGTCGATGCTCAAACCACTACACTACCACCAGTCAGGCATCTTAGGTTGACCTTTTAAAATTACTACCAAGAACTAATGCCTTCAGCCTGACCAGGCGGTGGGGCAGTGGATAGAGTGTCGAACTGGGATGCGGAGGACCCAGGTTCGAGACCCGAGGTCACCAGCTTGAGCGCAGGTTCATCTGGTTTTAGCAAAGCTCACCAGCTTGGATGGATCCAAGGTCACTGGCTTGAGCAAGGAGTTACTCCATCTGCTGAAGGCCCGCAGTCAAGGCACATATGAGAAAGCAATCAATAAACAACTAGGGGGCCCTGGCCGGTTGGCTCAGTGGTAGAGTGTCAGCCTGGCGTGCAGAAGTCCTGGGTTCGATTCCCGGCCAGGGCACACAGGAGAGGCGCCCATCTGCTTCTCCACCCCTCCCCCTCTCCTTCCTCTCTGTCTCTCTCTTCCCCTCCTGCAGCCGAGGCTCCACTGGAGCAAAGATGGCCCCGGGTGCTGGGGATGTCTCCTTGGCTTCTGCCCCAGGCGCTAGAGTGGCTCTGGTCGCAACATGGCGACGCCCAGGATGGGCAGAGCATCGCCCCCTGGTGGGCGTGCTGGGTGGATCCCGGTCAGGCGCATGCGGGAGTCTGTCTGACTGTCTCTCCCTGTTTCCAGCTTCAGAAAAAAAAAAAAAAAAAAGAAAGAAAGAAATAAACAACTAGGGTGTTGCAACCAAAAACTGATGATGATTGATGCTTCTCATCTCTCTCCATTCCTATCTGTCTGTCCCTATCTATCCCTCTCTCTGACTCTCTCTATGTCTCTGAAAAAAAAAAAAAGAACTAATGCCTTCATAAGCTAAGAACTCCTGTACTAATAAGAAAATAATATACCAGGAATCTCTTCTGGATTTTTAATTGAGGATGACATAGAGAAGCAACATTTCTGGTCTTCTCATAAGGTCCTCATTTAGTCTCTTTCTCTCAAGTCCAACTCCACAGGAAAGGTCATACTTTGACCCTCACACTTCTGTAATGTCATTTTGTCATCTATATATGAAACTAGGAATTAATGGAGCTGGCACTTCCCACCTTCAAAGCTCACTCAAGTAGGAATCACATGTATACCAAGTTTACTTAACACAGAAAGAGCCCTAATAGGATCCTAGTATTCACTCATTTTCTCTGTATAACCACCTGTACTGATCGTGGCAATTCTGTATTCATTTTCTGCATATCAAATTTTGTCTCTAAGGCTTTGTCAAGAGTTAGACGTTTTACTTGACTGAATTATTTATCCTGGGCTATGTGTTAAAGTTAAACAAGAAAGAGCTCTAGAGTCAGACACGAGGATTCAAATCACCTTCTAGCTATGTTCCCTAGTTTTCTCAGTTATAACATCTTCTTTTACATGGCCCTCTTGCATCATTCTTGTCAGACTTAAAGCTAATGTATTTAGTGATACAACTTAATGCCAGGTACATAGTAGAAGCTCAATGTACAGTCACTCTTCTTAAATATCTATTTTACATGTACTACTTATGACCAGGACTTCAGAGGGCAAATACTCCTTCAAGGAATTTAACTACTCTAATCTTCCCTGATCATGTATACTTTACAACACAGTCTTGGACCATGACCAATCAACAGTTATGAAGACCTAAAGAACTTCAACTGCTAATATTCCTCAGTTAACTCATATAAAGAATAAGATAATCTAAGCAACTACTTTATCTACTAATAGCTTGAGATGGAACATAATAGAGCATCTTTTTTAAATATCTAAAGCACAGAATTCTAGGGCCAAAAGGAACTTCAAGGGACATCTAGTATAGAAGGGTCTGTAAGTCAGACCATAAGGAAGACAAGTCTTACAGATGTTCAGAAAAGAAGCTTCCCCAGCCTTCCTTTCTCTTTTCAACTGTTTTACCCAGCTCAAGGCAAAAATCTGTATTAATTAACACATGATCATAATGTCTACTAGGAGGGAGCTCATTTTCACCCTTGCTCTCTCTTACACTCTGAAGAACTAGAAGGTAGGAGGCAGATGTGAGGTTTTCATTTTGGTACAAGAAACTAAGGAGTCAAGACATGCAGAATATCAGGGTTTCAGGCCTTACCATGAAGATCTCATCATACATCAGCACCACTTTTTCCTTCAACGGTTTTTTGGAGGCGGAAGATTTCCGGAGTAAACCACCCCGTTTCTCTACCTGTGCCATGGTTAGAAAATCTGTGAAAAGAAAGCCACAGTCAGTATTAGAAATGCTCTCCAAGATTCTAGGACTCAATGGCCCTGGCCGGCTTGCTCAGTGGATAGAGCATCAGCCTGGCATGTGGATGTCCCAGGTTCGATCCCCGGTCAGGGGACACCTGAGAAGAGACCATCTGCTTCTCTTCCCCACCCTCTCTCCCTTCTCTCTTTCCCTCTCACAGCCAGTGGCTCGACTGGTTCGAGCATTGGTCCCAGGCACTGAGGATAGCTCGGCTGATCCAAGCATTAGCCTCAGAAGCTGCGGACAGCTCAGTTGATTCGAGCATCAGCCCCAGATGGGGGCTACCAGGTGGATACTGGTCAGGGTGCATACAGGAGTCCATCTCTCTATCTCCCCTTCTCTCACTTAAAAAATAAAATAAAATAGGCCCTGGCCGGTTGGCTCAGTGGTAGAGCGTCGGCCTGGTGTGCAGGAGTCCCAGGTTTGATTCCCGGCCAGGGCACACAGGAGAGGCGCCCATTTGCTTCTCCACCCCTCCCCCTCTCCTTCCTCTCTGTCTCTCTCTTCCCCTCCCGCAGCAAGGCTCCACTGGAGCAAAGATGGCCTGGGCGCTGGGGATGGCTCTGTGGTCTCTGCCTCAGGCACTAGAATGGCTCTGGACGCAACAGAGCGCGACGCCCCAGAGGGGCAAAGCATCGCCCCCTGGTGGGCATGCCGGTTGGATCCCGGTCGGGCGCATGCGGGAGTCTGTCTGACTACCTCCCCATTTCCAGCTTCGGAAAAATGAAAAAAAAATAAAATAAAATAAAAATAAAATAAAATAAATACCTCTCAAAGGGAAATTTGGGGGAAAGAAAAACAATAAATAACCATGCTATGCATCTTGTGCATCTGTCCAACACTGCCTCTCTTGACCAGGTAATTTCAAGGTTTATTGTGGCCTACAACACAATACATTTTACATCCTTAAAACATGCCAGCCTGCCTGACCTGTGGTGGCGCAGTGGATAAAGCGTCAACCTGGAAATGCTGAGGTCACCGGTTCGAAACCCTGGGCTTGCCTGGTCAAGGCACATATGGGAGTTGATGCTTCCAGCTCCTCCCCCCTTCTCTCTCTCTGTCTCTTTTTCTCCCTCGCTCTCTCTCCTCTCTAAAAATGAATAAATAAAATTTTAAAAAATTTAAAAAAAAAAACAAAACATGTCAGCCTGACAAGGCAGTGGCACAGTGGATAGAGTGTCAGCCTGGGACACTGAGGACCCAGGTTCAAAACCCCAAGGTCGCTGGCTTAAGTGCAGACTCATCCAACTTGAGCGCGGGCTCACCAGCTTGAGCACAGGGTCACAAACTTAAGTGTAGTATCACTGACATGACCCAATGGTCGCTGGCTTGAGCCCAAAGGTCACTGGCTTGAAGCCCAGGGTCACTAGCTTAAGCCCAAGGTCACTGGCTCAGCTGTATTCCTAAGGTCAAAGCACATATGAGAAAGCAATCCATGAACAACTAAAGTGCAGCAACTAAGTGTTGATGCTTCTCATCTCTCTCCCTTCCTGCCTGTCTGGTTCCTGTCTATTCCCCCTCCCCTCACACACACACACACACACACACACACACACTAAAAAAAACAAGTCAGTGGACAAAGCGCGCCCTGGCTGGATAACTCGGTTGGTTGGACAGTCACCCTGATGCACCAAGGTTGCAGGTTTGCTCTCTGGGCATATGTGGGAATCAACCAATGAATGCATATATAAGTGGAATAATAAATCTATGGGGGTTTTTTTCTCTCTCTCCCTTCCTCTCTCTCTGAAATCAATAAATAAGTAAAATTTAAAAATATACCAATGGGCCTTGGCCAAGTGGCTCAATACATAAAGTGTCAACCTGGCACGCCAGAGGTCGTGGGTTCAACCCCCAGTCAGGGCATGTACAAGAAGTAATAGATGAGTAGACAACTAAATGGAACAACTACGTGAAACAAATTCATGCTTCCCTCTCTTTCTCTCACTCTCCCTTCCTCTCTCTCAAATCAATGGAAAAATAAGGGGGGAAAAAACATGCCAGGCCTGGCCTGTGGTGGCACAGTGGATAAAGCATCACCCTGGAATGCTGAAGTTGCTGGTTTGAAACCCTAGGCTTGCTTGGTCAAGGCACATATGGGTGGTGATGCTTCCTGCTCCTCCCCCCTTCTCTCTCCCTTCTCTCTCTCTCTATCTCTTTCTCCTCTTTAAAATGAAAAAAATAAAATATTTTTTAAAAAACAAACATGTCAGCCTAACCAGGTGGTGGTGCAGTGCAGAGCGTCGGACTGGGACATGGAGGACCCAGGTTCGAAATCCCAACGTCGCCAGCTTGAGCAGGGGTCACTTGGTCTGCTGTAGACCCTAAGTCAAGGCATATGAGAAAGCAAATCAATGAGAAACTAATGTGCCATAATGAAGAATTGATGCTTCTCATCTCCCTCCCTTCTGGTCTGTCTGTCCCTATCTGTCCTCTGTCCCTCTCTCTGTCTCTCTCTGGCTCTCTCTGGTTCTGTCACAAAAAAACAAAACAAAACAAAATTGTCAGTGGACAAGGCTTAAAGTAGAACCAAAACCAAGCAGAAAAGTGTAACAAGCTCCATCTGTAATAAATCTGGCCTTATACTTGAGGTTGATGGAAGAAAGGCTGCAAAGCACACGCTCCCCCAGAATGATGGTGAAGTTAAATTTCAAGTATTGATTGAGCTTAGGGCCATTAAGACAGGAAGTGTGCTGCAGACTGATGTGCTCCATTGATTTCCCCAAAGTAAGAAGGTTCTCGTCACTGCAAAGTACTTGGCCTTCACTACTGCCTCATAAATCACAATGCACTTGACTGTCTTCAAAAATTCTTCTGGAAAGAGACCTAAGGAAGAAAAATCCAGTTAAAGGCCAAAAATTAAACTTAATTTCAAAATACTGTAACTGAACAATATACTCCTTTTAAACTTAATTATATGTGTGTGTGTGTGTGCATATAGTGTATTTATGCATGTATATGTAACGCTTCAGCAGCCTGACCAGGCAGTGGCACAGTGGATAGATCGTCAAACTGGGATGCAGAGGACCCAGGTTTGAAATCCCGAGGTCACCAGCTTGAGCACAGGTTCACCAGCTTGAGCATGGGGCCGCTTGCTTGAGCATGGAATCATAGACATGACCCTGGCTTGAGCATGGCATGCATCATAGACATGACCCCATCGTCACTGGCTTGTCCCCAAAGGTAGCTGGCTTGAAGCCTAAAGTCGAAGGCGTGAGTCCAAGGTGGCTGACTTGAGCAAGGGGTCACTTGCTCTGCTATAGCCCCCGTCAAGGCACATATGACAAAGCAATCAATGAACAACTAACTAAAAAGCTGCAATGAAGAATTGGTGCTTCTCATCTCTCTCCCTTCCTGTCTGTCTGTCCCTATCTATCTCTCTGTCTCTACCACACACACACACATACAAAAAAAAAAAACAAAAAAAAACACTATTGCAGATCAAATCTTAATGTATTTTTCAATTCTATATAAAAACAGTTCCATGAATCATGCCCAAATCTCCATCTTACTTCAAGGAATTCTCAATTTAAAAAAAATTTATTATATTGATTTTAGAGAGAGAGAGAGAAGAAGAGAGAGAGAGACTGGAACATCGATCTGCTCCTGTACATGCCTGACCCAGATCGAACTGGCAGCCTCTACACTTCGGGACTATGCTCCAACCAACTGAGCTATCTGGCCAGGGCAAGGAATTCTCAATTTTTTTTTTAAGTGAGAGTTTGAAATCCCACAGGTCTCTACTGTGAGTCTGCACATATTCCCTCACTTCTCAGATTCTTTCCATCTGGAAGAGACCAAATTCCTATCTCTTTCTTAAATTCTAGGGGCTCTAGTTATAAAACCAATGACAAGTATGGGGTGTTAGCAAGGAGCCTGATATTTACTTCCAGACGAACCCAAAGCAGTAGAATAAAATTAATTTTGTTCAATGACTTTTGGAAAATATGCACTATCTTTTAAATCAAAATAAAAATTTTGCCTTATCTGTGGTGGTGCAGTGGATAAAGCATCAACCTGGAATGCTGAGGTTATTGGTTTGAAGCCCTGGACTTGCCCACTCAAGGCACATATGATAAGCAACACTCCCACTCTTCCTCTACTCCCTTTCTTTTCTTTCTCTCTCTCTCTCTCCCCTCTGTCTAAATATCAACAAATAAAATCTTTAAAAAAATTTTTTTTTAATTTTTTTAAAAAAATAAAACTTTTGGGCCTGACCTGTGGTTGCGCAGTGGGATAAAGCGTCGACCTGGAACACTGAGGTTGCCGGTTCGAAACCCTGGGCTTGCCTGGTCAAGGCACATATGGGAGTTGATGCTTCCTGCTCCTCCCCCTTCTCTCTCTCTTCCCTCTCTCTAAAAATCAATTAAAAAATCAATAATAAATAAATAAATAAATAAATAAAAAATAAAACTTTTGTTTAAAGCACAGATGCACAAAATAGCATAAAAGACTATCTCTTGGATATTATCTTTCTCTAATACATAAAGCCAACAAGGAGATTCTCCTTTGAACAAAAAAGAAAATTTCGCCTGACCAGGCAACGGAGTAGGATGCAGACAACCCGTTTCGAGACCCCGAGGTTGCCAGCTTGAGCGCAGGCTCATCTGGTTTGAGCAAAAAACTCACCAGCTTGGACCCAAGGTGGCTGGCTCGAGCAAGGGGTTACTCGGTCGGCTGAAGGCCTGCGGTCAAGGCACATATGAGAAAGCAATCAGTGAACAATTAAGATGTCTCAACAAAAAACTGATGATTGATGCTTCTCATCTCTCTTCGTTCCTGTCTGTCTATCCCTATCTATCCCTCTTTCTGACTCTCTCTCTGTCCCTGTTAAAAAATAAATAAACAAAAAAGAAAAAAAAAGACAATTTCCCCAACTAGATATTAGATATCTTTAGCAAAGGGAATACATTTTATACTTTTTCTACAAGCCTATGGTTCATGGTAAATGCAGTGTATACTCGTCACTGATTAATTTTGCAATGGGGGACATGGGTACTAGAGCTGACCTTAAGTTTTAGTAAGATCTATCTTTATTGAGGCCACACTAAGCCCTCAAACTCCATTACAATCCAGAGAAAACTGAAGAGAAAAATAACAACAAAGAGAAGATTCTTGTGGGCAATTTACGCTCTACTGATCATGGCTCTGCCTTAAAACATGAAAGACAGCCTCTGTTCAAAACATTCATGTGTCTTTTAAATAAGCTGTCAAGAAGAAGATGTCCTTATAAGGGAGAAAACAAATTGGAAATCAAGAGGATCCTATTAAAATAGATCAAAAGCAATGCAATTCTAGGCTTAGTGGGTATAGATCTCTCATGGACTCCGCTTCAACCAGTTGATTAGCAGGAATAGCAGGAACCATGAGTTCCTGGATGTGAAAAGCACATGTTTACAAACACCCATCTCTGAGGATTTATAATTGGGTTACAGCTAATCAATGTTTACTCCAAATCTAATAAACTCACTTTCTCTATTTCAGAATCAATACTTTCTAATAAGCAAAAGGGGACAGGAGAGAAGGGAAAAACAATTCCAATCTAAAGTACCAAATTTCCTAATAAATGAAATTCTTTTTATCACTCTCCTTCCATTTGGAGCAGGGGGAAAATTCAACCAAGGGCCTCAACTCATTACTCTCTGTCATCATCACAGGCAACTGGAATTTACCACCCAAGCTCTTAAAAATGTGACTGGAAACTGACAAGATGGAAGTCTTCCTCCTCTGCCAGTACTTCTATCTATGAAACACAGCAAAGAAGGGTAATCGAGGGGTGGTGGACTGGGAGAAATGTAGAACTCTTAGAGAAGTTATTTTGGAGGGGAGTCTCAGAAATTAAGCGTGTGCGTCTACATTTGAAAGTAAACTATCTGACTAGTAGAACAGTAAATTGCAGCACCTGAGAATATGAGCACAATCTATTCACATACTCCCAGTGCTTTTTTCCTCGTTTACAACCCTCCACTGTTGCAGAGAGAGTAAGTACCAGCTGAGGCAGAATGCATCAACCAACCAGCAGAACCAAGACTAGAACACAGGTCTCCCAGCCAACCAAATGACAGAGTAAGTCTTTACTTCTCAGTTTCTCTTTACAAGTAAAACAATAGGACTGGATTAAGTATGTCATCTAATGATTCTCTCAACATCACTGAAATACCATAAACACACAAGGAACACCTAAATATTATAAAGCACTAGTTTAGGCACTACAGGGTTACAAAGAGCAAACTCCAGACCCAATCCCCTGGGAGCTTACTACCTGTTGGCAGAGACAGACACATAATAACACCATAACACAAGGCAAATCTTGAGAAATAGAGTAAAAGAACAGAGAAAACGGTATGGGACCACGAGGAAGGGAAAGAAGCATTCTGTGACTATAACCTCTGTTGATCACGGCTTTTAAATCCTTGTGATGAAGAAGCAAATACAACAAAGCTACAGTAATCCCACAGAAATGTCATAGTAGGCTTAATACTGTTTTTCTTTTTTCTTTTTTTCTTTTTAACAGGGACACAGAGAGTGATAGATAGGGACAGACAGACAGGAACAGAGAGAGATGAGAAGCATCAATCATCAGTTTTTTGTTGCGACACCTCAGTTGTTCATTGATTGCTTTCTCATATGTGCCTTGACCGTGGGCCTTCAGCAGACTGAGTAACCCCTTGCTCGAGCCAGTGACCTTGGGTCAAGCTGATGAGCTTTTTGCTCAAGCCAGATGAGCCCGTGCTCAAGCTGGTGACCTCGGGGTCTCGAACCTGGATCCCCTGCATCCCAGTCCGACGCTCTATCCACTGCGCCACGCCGTGGTCAGGCAGCTTAATACTGTTTTTCAGAAATAAGATACACTAGGCAAAGTATAAAAGAGAATCAGGCAACTTTTAAATATTAATATAATTTACCATTAAACTTAGCAATAGCTTCAAACTCCCCCAAAGCAATCAATGAACTAAGGTGTCGCAACGAAAAACTGATGATTGATGCTTCTCATCTCTCTCCGTTCCTGTCTGTCTGACTGTCCCTCTCTATCCCTCTCTCTGACTCTGTAAAAAAAAAAAAAATTATTTGCCTGACCTGTGGTGGTGCTGTGGATAAAGTGTCGGCCTGGAGTGTCAAGATTGCTGCTTGGAAACCATGGGCTTGCCAGGTCAAGGCACATATGAAAAGCAACTACAACTTGATTCTTTCCGCTCCTCCCCTCTCTGCCTTTCTCTCTCTTTCTCTCTCTCTGTCCAAAATCAATAAATAAAATCTTTTTTAAAATAAATAGGCTCTGGCCTGACCAGGTGGTGGCGCAGTGGATAGAGCATCGGACTGGGATGCGGAAGGACCCAGGTTCGAGACCCCGAGGTGGCCAGCTTGAGCGCGGGCTCATATGGCTTGAGCAAAGAGCTCACCAGCTTGGACCCAAGGTCCCTGGCTCCAGCGGGGGGTTACTCAGTCTGCTGAAGGCCCGCGGTCAAGGCACATGTGAGAAAGCAATCAATGAACAACTAAGAAGTCGCAACGCGCAACGAGAAACTGATGATTGATGCTTCTCATCTCTCTCCGTTCCTGTCTGTCTGTCCCTGTCTATCTCTGCCTCTGTAAAAAAAATAAATAAAATTAAATAAATAAATAAATAAATAGGCTCTGGCCAGTTTGCTAAGTGGATAGAGCTTCATTCAGCCCGGCGTATGGATGTCCTGGGTTCAATCCCTGGTCAGGACACACAGGAGAAGCAACCATCTGCTTCTCTCCCCAGCCCTCTCCCCCTTCTCTCCATCTTCCCCTCCTGCAGCCAGTGGCTCCACTGGTTTGAGCGTCAGCCCCAGGCACTGAGGATAACTTGGTTGGTCCAAGCATGTGAGCCTCAGGTGCTTAAAATAGCTCAGTTCATTCAATCATGGGCCCCAGACAAGGGCTGCTGGGAGGTTCCTGGTGGGGGGCATATGCAAGAGTCTATCTCACTATCTCCCTTCCTCTCACTTAAAAAAAAAAGAAATTGAAAAAAAATTTTTTTTTAATTTATTACAAATTCACTCTAGCTCAGATTGGGTAGCTCAGTTGCTAAGAGTGTCATCCACACACACCAAGATTGTGGGTTTGATCCTCAGTCAGGGCACATACAAGAATCAATGAATGAATGCATAAATAAATGAAACAACAAATCAATATTTCTCTCTCTCTCTACCCCTTCCTCTCTCTAAAAATAAATAAAATAATTTTTAAAAAGAAATCCACTGTAACTTCAAAAGAGTTGCCATAGTTAATCTATCAAGTCTTGAGTTCTAGTCCCCACCCTTTTATTCATTCTATAACCTTAAGTTTTCTTTCCCTCTCTGGACTTCAATTCACCAACATGTAAAAAGAAGCCATGGCAAGAATATGCAGAAAAGCAAACCCTTGTGTACAGCTGATGGAAATGTAAATTGGTACAGTCACTATGGAAAACAGTATGGAGGTTCTTCAAAATATTAAAAATAGCCTAGCCTAAAAAAATAAAATTAAAAAGAAATAGCCTAGCCTGAGGTGGCGCAGTGGATAAAGCGTCAAGTCAGCCTGGAATACTGAAGTTGCAGTTTGAAACCCTGGGCTTGCCCAGTAAAGGCACACACTCCTCCCCCCACCCCTTTCTCCACTCTCTAAAATCAATAAAATCTTATGCCTGACCAAGTAGTAGCACAGTGGAGAGAGCATCAACCTGGGACACTGAGGGCCCAGACTTGAAACCCTGAGGTTGCCAGCTTGAGCACAGGCTCGCCAGGTTGCCACAGGATGACTAAATTAACATACTATATTGTATACCATTTTTCCCCATGCATAAGATGTGTCCTTTTTCAAAAATTTTGGGGTCTCTAAGATGTCCTTATAGGGGAGAAAACAAATTAGAAATCAAGAGGATCCTATTAAAATAAATCAAAAGCAATGCAATTCTTTTGATAATATACAGTGGTCGTAGATTTTTTTACTTGCGTTTCCCGCTTTTTCGTGCAGATGAGGAGTTGTATGAACTTTACGATGAATAAAACTTGAGTTCGCCTGACCGGGCGGTGGCGCAGTGGATAGAGCGTCGGACTGGGATGTGGAGGACCCAGGTTCAAGACCCGGAGGTCACCAGCTTTAGCGTGGGCTCATCTGGTTTGAGCAAAGCTCACCAGCTTGGTTGGATCCAAGGTCTGCTGTAGCCCCCCAGGGTCAAGGCACATATGAGAAAGCAATCAATGAACAACTAAAGTGCCACAATGAAAAACTGATGATTGATTCTTCTTATCTCTCTGTGTTCCTGTCTGTATCTATCTCTCCCTCTCTGACTCTCGCTCTGTCTCTGTAAAAAAAAAAAAAAAAAAAAAAAAAAAAAAAAAATTGAGTTCAATAACTTTATGTAATTTTTTTCTTCAAGTTTTGGGCCCCAAAATTAAGGAGTGTCTTATACATGGGAGCATCTTATACATGGGGAAATACAGTACTTAAAAGTTGCTAAGAGAGTAGATCTTAAATGTTCTCGCCACAAATAAAAAAGGTAACTAAGCCTGACCGGGCAGTGGCGCAGTGGATAGAGCGTCGGACTTGGATGTGGAAGACCCAGGTTTGAGACCCTGAGGTCTTCAGCTTGAGCGTGGGCTCATCTGGTTTGAGCAAAAGCTCACCAGCTTGGTCACAAGGTGGCTGGCTCGAGCAAGGGGTTACTCGGTCTGCTGAAGGCCCGCGGTCAAAGCACATATGAGAAAGCAATCAATGAACAACTAAGGTGTTGCAACGAAAAACTGATGATTGATGCTTCTCATCTCTCTCGCCATTCCTGTCTGTCTGTCCCTATCTATCCCTCTCTCTGACTCTACCTTAGTCTCTGTAAAAAAAAAAAAAAAAAAGTAACTAAGTGAGGTGATGGACACATGAACTAATTATATTGCAGCAATCATTTCACAACATTATATATCAAAGTATATCAGATTATCCAGTTGTACACCTTGAAATTATATCAACTGTAACTCAATTAAGCTAGGGCAAAATACATGGAACAGCTCTCTCCTATAGGATTCCAAATTTCATGTTTTGGGGTTCTAGATTCACACTTATAACAGACTGTAGCAAGTATCATCCTCTTTTCACTGTTAGAGAGGCTCCAAAACACTCCTGTAGGTAGATACTGAGGTAAACATCCTAAAATACAGTGTGTGTAATGTCATGGTGTGCTTTTGACTGGTCACAGGAAAGCAACAAAAGACGATAGAAATGTGAAATCTGCACCAAATAAAAGGAAAACCCTCCCAGTTTCTGTAGGATGATGTGGCAGCATGTGCAGATGATGACATAACGCCGTGTATACAGCGGAGCAGCCCATGGCCATGCCCCCCGAGATGTGGACGATACAGAGGAAAGTTCAGGGTGTTCTGTGGCTCGCTAAATTCGAATCTGTGACCAAAGTGCAACATGAATATCGGCGCGTTTATAATGAAGCATCACCACATAGGAATATTACTCAGTGGGATAAGCAGTTGAAGGAAACCAGCAGTTTGGTGGAGAAACCCCATTCTGGTAGGCCATCAGTCAGTGACGAGTCTGTAGAGGATATACAGGATAGCTACCTAAGGAGCCCTAAAAATCTGTGCGTGAGCCCACATCGAACTGCACTGAATAGGTATGAAACTGGGAGAGTTTTCCTTTTATTTGGTGCAGATTTCAAATTTCTATCGTCTTTTGTTGCTTTCCTGTGACCGGTCAAAAGTGTACCATGACTTTACGGACACACTGTATTTCATCCAATATGTAAAAAAAAGGAGAGGAAAGGGAAAAGTCAAAGTAAGTAAAAAGAAGAGAAAATGAATAAAAATAAATGTGCCCATCATCTAGATACAAAAAACCATGCACAAATCAGGTATTCTGCCTGACCAGGGGGTGGCACAGTGGCTAGAGCAGGGGTCGGGAACTTTTTGGCTGAGAGAGCCATAAACGCCACATATTTTAAAATGTAATTCCATGAGAGCCATACAATGACCCGTGTACGTTAGGCATTATCCAATAAAAATTTGGTGTTGTCCCGGAGGACAGCTGTCATTGGCTCCAGCCACCCGCAACCATGAACATGAGCAGTAGGCAATGAACGGATTGTCATACATGAGAATGTTTTATATTTTTAACATTATTTTTTTTTATTAAAGATTTGTCTGCGAGCCTGATGCAGCCATCAAAAGAGCCATATCTGGCTTGCAAGCCATAGGTTCCCGACCCCTGGGCGAGAGCGTCAGATTGGGATGCAGATGACCCAGGTTCGAAACCCTAAGGTCGCCAGCTTGAGAACGGGGTTGCAGGCTTGAGCATGGGATTGTAGGCATGACCCCATGGTGGCTGGCTTGAGCCCAAGGTTACTGGCTTGAACAAGGGGTCACTTGCTCTGCTGGAGCGCCCCCCCCCAAGTCAAGGCACATATGAGAAAGCAATCATTGAACAACTAAGGTGCCACAAGGAAGAATTTATGCTTCTCAACTCTCTCCCTTCCTGCCTGTCTGTCCCTCTGTCTCTCTCTGTGTGTCTCTCTCGCTAAAAACAAAACAAACAAACCAGAAAAAAAATCAGGTGTTCCCTTCAACAAATATTTACTGTCAACCATTAGGAATACAGCAGTGTGCCTGACCAGGCCGTGGTGCTGTGGATAGAGCCTCGGACTGGGATGCAGAGGACTCAGGTTTGAGACACCGAGGTTGCCAGCTTGAGCGCGGGCTCATCTGGTTTGAGCAAAGCTCACCAGCTTGTACCCAAGGTCGCTGGCTCGAGCAAGGGGTTACTCGGTCTGCTGAAGGCCCCTGGTCAAGGCACATATGAGAAAGCAATCGATGAACAACTAAGGTGTTGCAATGTGCAACGAAAAACTAATGATTGAGGCTTCTCATCTCTCTCCGTTCCTGTCTGTCTGTTCCTGTCTATCCCTCTCTCTGACTCTCTCTCTGTCTCTGTAAAAAAAAAAAAAAAAAAGAATACAGCAGTGAACAAGACAGGTAAGATCCCTACGCTCATAGAGTTTTCATTCAGTAGAAAGGAGAAAGACAACAAACAAGTTGAGACAGGAATATAAGTACCTCAAAGACAAATTGTCTAGGGGGGATTACATTAATAGGGAGATTAAAATAGCTTTCTTTGCCCTGGCCCAGAGGTTCCCAAACTTTTTACACAGGGGGCCAGTTCACTGTCCCTCAGACCATTGGAGGGCTGGACTATAAAAAAAACTATGAACAAATCCCTATGCACACTGCACATATCTTATTTTAAAGTAAAAACACAAAACGGGAACAAATACAATATTTAAAATAAAGAACAAATAAATTTAAATCAACAAACTGACCAGTATTTCAATGGGAACTATGGGCCTGCTTTTGGCTAATGAGATGGTCAATGTCCGGTTCCATATTTGTCATTGCTACCTGTAACAAGTGATACGACGTGCTTCTGGAGCCGTGATGCGTGCATCCCATGTCACCAGAAGTAGTACATGAGCAACACCGTGCTTTGCGGTGCTGCCACATACAGTACTCCAGGAGCACAGGATGCATCCACTGACCACCAATGAAAGAGGTGCCCCTTCCGGAAGTGCGGCGGAGCCAGATAAATGGCCTCAGAGGGCCACATGCGGCCCGCGGGCCGTAGTGTGGGGACCCCTGCCCTGGCCGGTCGACTCAGCACATAAAGTGTTGACCTGGCTTATGAACATTCCCGGTTCAATTTCCAGTCGGCTCACAGAAGTGATCATTTGCTTCTCTCCCCCTCCTTCACCTCCTCCTTTTCCTCAGGGAGGATGCTCAGTTGGTCCGAGCTTGGTCTGAGCATCAGCGTCGGGTGCTAAACATAACTTGGTTGATTCGAGCATCGGCCCTAGATGAGGGTTGTTGGGTGGATTCCTGCCAGGGCACATGCAAGAGTCTGTCTCTCTGCCTCCCCTCTTCTCACAAAGAAAAAAAGAAAAGTCACTTCTTTAAGAAGTGATACGTGGGCTGAGATCAGAATAACAGGAAAGAAACAGCCATGTGAAAATCTTGTGAAAAGTGTTCCAGAAGAAATGACAAGTGCAAAGGCTCCAAGATTTGAAAAGACTTGGCATGTTTGAGAAACAGAAATGGCAGAGTATTTAGACTAAGTATTAAACAGTCCCTTTTGAAATGCCTTTGTCATGTTTGTTGTAGTGGGTATTTTGTGTTTCTGTGAGTTTTTTTAAGGTATAAAGAGAAATCAGCCTGACCAGTGATGGTGCAGTGGATAAAGCGTTGACCTGGAATGCTGAGATCTCTGGTTTGAAGCCCTGAGGTCACTCAGCTCTGAGTGTGGGCTCATCAGCACAAGGTCACTGGCTTGAGCAGGGAATGTCCACACAATTCTAAAGCTCACCAGCATGAGCCCAAAGGTTGATGGCATGAAAAGCCCAAAGTTGCTGGCTTGAGCAAGGGGACATGGCTTGGCCACAGTCAAAGCATATACAAGAAGCAATCAATGCACCACTAAAGTGAAAGCAACTATGAGTTAACTTTTCACCCCCTCTCTCCCTTCCAGTCTCTCACACTCTCTCTCTCAAAACAAAAAAAGAAGTTATATAGAAAACTACACAGAAATATAAAAGAACAAATTATTAAAACAATATTGATAAGTTTCACAAACGTTGAATGAAAAAACATCTGAAAGAGTACAAACTGATGATACCATCTATATGAAGTTCAAAAAAGGCAAAATTAATTAATGTATAGTAACAGAGGTCAGAATAGTGGTTTACCCTTGGTGGGGAGATGGGTGGGAAGAAACACAAGTAAAGCCTTCTGAGGTGTCCAAAATGTGCTCTATCTTCATCTGAGTGGAGGTCACAAATGTAAAAAAATTGAGTTGTATACTGTACATTACATAAACTAGTCCTCAATATTAAAAAAAAAAAATGTATGAGTTCATCAATATATATAAAAATTTGCCTGACCAGGCAGTAGCACAGTGGATAGCATTGACCCAGGACACTGAGGATTCAGGTTCAAAACCCTGAGGTCGCTGGCTCGAGCACAAGCTCACCCGCTTAAGCGCAGGATTGCCAACTTGAGCACAGGATTGCTGACTTGAGCGTGGGATCATGATGATCCCTGGTTGCTGGCTTGAGCCCAGAGGTTGCTGGCTTGAGCAAGGGTCACGGGCCCAGGGGGAGCCCCCCACCACCATCCCTGTCAAAGCACATATAAAAAGCAATCAATGAATAAATTAAGTGCTGCAACTATAAATTGATGCTTCTCATTTCTCTCCTTCCTATCATTCTCTCTCTGCCTCTGTCTCTCTCTCGCAAAAAAAAAAAAAAAAAAAGGAACAAAAAAGAACAAGAAAGAAAGGACTCTGGCTGGTTGCCTCAGCGGTAGAGCGTCGGCCTGGCATGTGGATGTCCCAGGTTCAATTCCCGGTCAGGGCACACTGGACAAGTGACCATCTGCTTCTCTACCCCTTCCCCTTTCCCTTCTATCTCTATCTCTCTCTCTCTTCTCCTCCTATAGCATGGCTTAGTTGGAGCAAGTGGGCCTTGGGTGCTAAGGATGGCTCCATGGCCTTGCCTCAGGCACTAAAATAGTTCAGTTGCCAATCAACAGAGCAATGGTTCCAGATGGACAGAGCATCACTCCATGGGGGCCTGCCAGGTGGATCCTGGTCAGGTGGATGCAGGAATCTGTCTCTCTGCCCCCCACCCCGCTTCTCACTTAAGAAAAATTTTTAAAGAAAAAGTTAACACTTATTTAGCACTTACTATGTACCAGGCACTCTTCTAAACACTTTATATACATTAATTCATTGTATCATCTCAACAAACTTATGATAGGCCTGACCAGGCGGTGGCACAGTGGATAGAGCGTCGGACTGGGATGCAGAAGACCCAGGTTCGAGATCCCGAGGTTACCAGCTTCAGCGTGGGCTCATCTGGTTTGAGCAAAAGCTCACCAGCTTGAGCCCAAGGTCTCTGGCTTGAGCAAGAGGTTACTAGGTCTGTTGAAGGCCTGCAGTCAAGGCACATATGAGAAAGCAATCAATGAACAACTAAGGTGCTGCAACGCGCTACGAAAAACTAATGATTGATGCTTCTCATCTCTCTCCATTCCTGTCGGTCTGTCCCTGTCTATCCCTCTCTCTGACAAAAAAAACAACCAAAAAAAAAAACCTATGATAGAGAAACTTTACAATAAGAAAACTAAATCATGAAGTGGTTTTAAAAAAAAACTTAGCAGTTTAAATGAGAAAAGGAACTCAAACCCAGACAGTCTCCCTGCTCTTAACCACTATGCTACCACTCTTCTATACTATTTCTCAAAAGGGAGAGGAAAGCAGAAGTAAAGTAACCTACACATAAACAAAGCTAAGGATCTGCAGAGAAACAAAAGGTTCCAGCTGAGTGAAGAGAAAGGGTATATGCGTTATTTTCCCATGTATAAGATGTTCCCATGTATAAGATGCACTTTAATTTTGGGGCCAGAATTTGGAAAAAATGTATTACATAAAGTTATTGAACTCAAGTTTTATTCATCATAAAATTCATACAACTCATCACTGTCAAAACTCCCATCCATTCGCTGGTCCTCATCTGTGTCTGATGACGAATCACTGTCTTTGTATCTTACCTCGTCCTCAGTTCCATATATGGCATTTGAAATGCCACAACCACTGTATAAAATGCACCCAGTTTTTAGACGCCAAATTTTTCGGGAAAGGGTGCGTCTTATACATGGGAAATACAGTACTCATTGACCTTAAAAATAAATTTTGTAGCCTGACCCAGCAGTGGTGCAGTGGATAGAGGATGGAACTGGGCCATGAAAGACCCAGGTTAGAAATTCCAAGGTTGCTGCCTTGAGCACAGGCTCATCTGGCTTGAGCACAGGCTCACCAGCTTGAGCACCAGGTCACTGGCTTGAGCATGGGATCATAGATATGACCCTATGGTCGCTGGTTTGAGCCCAAAGGTCATTGGCTTGAAGCCCAAGGTCAATGGCTTGAGCCCAAAGTCGCTGGCTTGAGCAAGGGGTTACTCACTCTACTGTAGCACCCCTCCCCTCAGTCAATGCACATATGAGAAAGCAATCAATGTACAACTAAGGAGCTGCAAAGATGAACTGATGCTTCTCATCTCTCTCCCTTCCTGTCTGTGCCTCTCTCTGACTCTGTCAAAAAAAAAAAATTGCCTGACCAGGCGGTGGCGCAGTGGATAGAGCGTCAGACTGGGATGCCGAGGACCCAGGTTCAAGACCCTGAGGTCGCCAGCTTGAGTGTGGGCTCATCTGGCTTGAGCAAAAAGCTCACCAGCTTGGACCCAAGGTCTCTGGCTCAAGCAAGGGGTTACTTGGTCTGCTGAAGGCCCGCAGTCAAGGCACATATGAGAAAGCAATCAATGAACAACTAAGGTGTCGAACGAAAAACTAATGATTGATGCTTCTAATCTCTCTCCATTCCTGTCTGTCTGTCCCTCTCTCTGATTCTCGCTCTCTGTCCTTGTTTAAAAAAAAAAATTGTAGTGCCTGGATATCTTGAGTTTCATCATTCTGATTTGCCAGTGGACAGAAATGTCATGATAGAAAGAAAGGATAACCACCTGACCTGTGGTGGTGCAGTAGATAACCCAGAACACTGAAGTCACTGGTTAAAAACCCCGAGGTCAGCCTGACCTATGGTGGTGCAGTGGATAAAGCCTCGACCTGGAATGCCGAGGTCGCTGGTTCAAAACCCTGCACTTGTCTGGTCAATGCACATAGGGGAGTTGATGCTTCCTGCTCCTCCCCCTTTTCTCTTTCTCTTTCTCTCTCTAAAATGAATAAATAAATAAATAAATATTTAAATTTTTTTTAAAAACCAACCCTGAGGTCAACTCTAGCAGTGGCTCAGTGGCTAGAGCGTCAGTGGGGCATATGGATGTCCTAGGTTCAATTCCCAGTCAGGACACATAAAAGAAGTAACCATCTGGTTCTCTCTCCCTCCTCTTCCCCTTCCCCTTCCTGTAGCCAATGACTTGATTGGTTCAAGCATCAGCCCCAGGTGCTGAGAATGGCTTAGTTAGTCCCAGCATAGGCCTCAGGCACTGAAGATAGCTCAGTTGATTTGAGCATCAGCCCCAGATGGGCATTGCCAGGTGTACCTATCAGTGTGCATGCACTAGTCTATCTCCCCTCTTCTCACCTAAAAAAATAATAATAATAATAATAAATTAAAAAACCCCGAGGTTGCTGGCTTTGAGTGCAGAATTGTAAGCTATGGGGTCACTGGCTTTAGTATGGGACTTGTCTGCACGATCCCAAAGCTCACCAGTCTGAGCCCAAAGGTCACTGACATAAAAAGCCCAGGGTCACTGGCTTGAGCAAGGGGTCACTTGGTCTGCTGTAGCCCCCCCCCCCCGGGTCAAGGCACATATGAGAAAGCAATCAATGAACAACAAAGATGTTGCAACGAAGAACTGATGCTTCTACCTCCCTCCCTTTCTGTCTGTCTGTTCCTATCTGTCCCTCTCTCTGTCTCTCTCTGTCTCTGTCACACACACACAAAAAAATGTTGATGTATGTATCCAATATGGTAACTGAAAGAAAAAAGAAAGGTGGCTCAGCTGATTGGAGCATCATCCTGAAATGCAGTCATGACTGGATTGATCCTTGGTCGGGGCACATACAGAAACAGACTGATGTTTCTGTCTCCTTCTCTTCCCCTTCCTCTCTCTAAAATCAATAACAAATAAATAAATAACCAGAAAAAAAAGAGAGAAGACAACAAGAACATTTAAAAAAAAGAAAAAAAGAAAGGCTGAAATACACTGATCTCCACTACAGAATTTAATTATCAGTGTTGTGAGAATAATACTGCACTGAAACTTGATAATAGAAAGGTATAATATAACAAGACAGAAAGATGAAATGGAGAGCAAGTCAAGTATAAATCAGTATAGCCCTCAGCTTAAGAGAGAATATGCTTCACCACTGCAGAGCTGTGACAGTCTGTTTCAGAATCTTAAGGTACCTCCTGAAACTGTAGACTCCTAAGCCCCTTTCCCCACTACTGAAACAGAATTTTCAAGTTAAGGACTAGGGGTCTACATCTTTTTTTTTTTTTTTCTTCTTTCTGAAGCTGGAAACGGGGAGAGACAGTCAGACAGACTCCCGCATGCGCCCGACCAGGATCCACCCGGCATGCCCACCAGGGGCCACGCTCTGCCCACCAGGGGGCGATGTTCTGCCCCTCCGGGCGTCGCTTTGCCGCGACCAGAGCCACTCTAGCGCCTGGGGCAGAGGCCAAGGAGCCATCCCCAGCGCCCAGGCCATCTTTGCTCCAATGGAGCCTTGGCTGCGGGAGGGGAAGAGAGAGACAGAGAGGAAGGAGGGGGTGGGGGGTGGAGAAGCAAATGGGCGCTTCTCCTATGTGCCCTGGCCGGGAATCGAACCCGGGTCCCCCGCAGGCCGACGCTCTACCGCTGAGCCAACCGGCCAGGGCCTACATCTTTTTTTTTTTTAAGAGAAAAAGGAAGAGAGAAATATTGATTTGTTGTTCCACTTATTTATGAATTCATTGGTTGATGCTTTTATGTACTCTGGGGATCAAACCCACAATCTTGGCATACTGGGACAACGCTTTAACCAACTGAGCTACCCAGACAGGGCAGGGGTCTACATCTTTAAAAATCACCCCAGAAGTGGTTTGTTTTTGTTTTAATGTTTATTTTATTGATTTTAGAGAGAGAGACAGGAACGACAGGAACATCGATCTGTTCCCGCACAAGCCTTGACCAAGGATCGAACCGGCAACCTCTGTGCTTCAGCATGATGCTCTAGCCACCCGAGCTATATACCATCAGGGCCCAGATCAGTGGTTTTTAACTGGGCCAATTTTGCCTCACAGGGTACATCAATGCCTTGGAGACATTTTTGGTTGTCACAACTGGGAGGGGAGATACTACTAGCATCTACTGGGTAGAAGCTAGGAATGCTGCTAAACATCTGATAATGCACAGGACAGGACAACAAAGAATTATCCAGCCCAACATGTCCATAATGCCAAGGTTGTAAAACCCTGCCCCTAGCAATTCTGATGCTAAAGTTTGAGAAGCACTCTCATCAAAGTCTTAAACCAGGCTTTGAAAAGAAAGGAGCATCTAAGCAGAGATAATTTTGAGAATGCATAAAACTCTGCCATCTCCAGTAAAGGAGCTGAAGTCAACCTCATCTACAACCCCCTATCTCATTTTCCCCATATTAATTCACCAACCACTTCCCTTTCCTTTAGGACCCAGTTTGGCCATCTGTGAAATATCACTACAAGACACACTGACTATAGTAATCCACATTTTTAGTGGAGATGAAAATCCTATCAGCCCAGAAGTTGTAGCTGAATCAAATATCACCAATGTCAAACCATGAGCTATTCACCCAATATACAAGAGGTAGCAATGTGTTTATAAAGCAAAAAATAGCCTGACCAGGCGGCGCAGTGGACGGAGTGTCGAACTGGGACACAAAAGACGCAGATTCGAAACCCCGAGGTCACCAGCTTGAGCACCGGCTCAAACTGTTTGACAGCAGGGTAGCTAGCTTGAGCGTGGAATAATAGACATGATCCCATTGTCGCTGGCTTGAGCCCAAGGTCTCTGGCTTGAACAAATGGTCCTTCACTCTGCTGGAGCCCCCCAGTCAAGGCACATAAGAGAAAGCAATCAATGAACAACTAAGGTGCTGCAACTATGAGCTGATGCTTTTCATCTCTCTCCCTTCCTGCCTGTCTGTCTCTATCTGTCCCTCTCTCTGTCTCTCTCTTTCACAAAAAAAAAAAAAAAAAAAAAAAAAAAAAACAGCCAAAAATAAGTCTCCTGCCCTGACTCTCCTAGAAAGTCCTAGTTTCTCGGCCTTGGCCAGTAGGCTCAGTGGTAGAGCGTCGGCCAGTGTGTGGAAGTCCCAGGTTTGATTTCCGGCCAGGGCACACAGGAGAAACGCCCATCTGCTTCTCCACCCTTCCCCCTCTCCTTTCTCTCTCTCTCTCTCTCTCTTCCCTTCCCACAGCCAGGGCTCCACTGGAGCAGAGTTGGCCCGGGTGCTGAGGATGGCTCCATGGCCTCCGCCTTACACACTGGAATGGCTTCAGTTGCAGCAGAGCAATGCCCCAGATGGGCAGAGCATCACCCCTGGTGGGCATGCCGGGTGGATCCTGTTTGGGCACATGCGGGAGTCTGTCTCTGCTTCCCCACTTCTCACTTTAAAAAAAATTACAAAAGAAAAAGTCCTAGTTCCTCTTGAAACAAGGCAGGTTTTTTTGTTTTCTATTTTTAATTTTTTTTTTCTTTTTTTTGAGACAGAGAGAGAGTCAGAGAGAGGAATAGATAGGGACAGACAGACAGGAACGGAGAGAGATGAGAAGCATTAATCATTAGTTTTTCGTTGCGACACCTTAGTTGTTCATTGATTGCTTTCTTATATGTGCCTTGACGGCAGGCCAAATAACCCCTTGCTCAAGCCAGCGACCTTGGGTCCAAGCTGGTGAGCTTTGCTCAAACCAGATGAGCCTGCACTCAAGCTGGCAACCTTGGGGTCTCGAACCTGGGTCCTCCGCATCCCAGTCCAATGCTCTATCCACTGCGCCACTGCCTGGTCAGGCAATTTTTTTTTAATTTATTGATTTGAGTAAGAGAGGAAAACACCAGTTTATTGTTCCACTCGTTTATTCATTCCTTGATTGATTTTTTTTCAAGTATAGATTAACTTTTAACTTTTTTATTATTTATTATTTTAGAGAGAAAAGGCAGAGAGAGAGAGAGGAACTGCATGCACCTTGACCAGGGATCAAACTGGCAACCTCTGCTCTTCAAGACAATGTTCTAACCAACTGAACTACCTGGCCAGGGCCTTGTTTTATTTTGTTTTTCATCTTTAAGCACAAGTTATCTGTTCACTAAGTTTTCTACAAGGTATACCACACTCCCCGGAGGAAATACTAGCAATACTAGCAGTCTAAGCATTTAAAAGAATGCAGGGTATTCCTCCAAATTTCCACCCTTCATTTCTCCAACTAGTTCCTAATATGCCTCTTCATTTCTTTTTTTTTTTTTTTTTTTTTTTTTTTTGGTGCTAGAGACAGAGAGAGTCAGAGAGAGGGACAGATAGGGACAGACAGACAGGAAGGGAGAGAGATGAGAAACATCAATTCTTCGTTGTGGTTCCTTAGTTGTTCATTGATTGCTTTCTCATTTGTACCTTGACCGTGGGGCTACAGCAGACCGAGTGACCCCTTGCTTGAGCCAGCGACCTTGCGCTCAAGCTGGTGAGCCTTGCTCAAACCAGATGAGCCCGCGCTCAAGCTGTTGACCTCGAGGTCTCAAACCTGGGTCCTCCGTGTCCCAGGCCGACGTTCTATCCACTGCGCCACCGCCTGGTCAGGCTATGCCTCTTCATTTCTGAAGGCCCCAAAGATTTGGCTCACTTGCTGGTCCACGTGGTTCAGATTGGCTTTCTAAATTTACCCTGCTCTGGCCTGACCTGTGGTGGCGCAGTAGATGAAGTGTCAACCTGGAGCACTGAGGTTGCTGGTTTGAAACCTGTAGCTTGCCCGGTTAAGGCACATAGGAGAGGCAACTATGAACTGATGCTTCCTGCTCCCCCACCCCCCTGCCTTTCTCTCTGTCTCCTCCCTCTAAAGTCAATAAATTAAATCTTAAAAATAAATAAATTTACCTCTGTCTGAATCTATATTTAAGTCACTTTGCAGACATAGATGTGGGCACTGTATTAGGCTGCTACTATTCTGCACAGTTCCTTGCCATAGCTTCTTTCGTAGCATGGGGCTGGGGTTACCCCAATCTACCCCACTGACTGGCTCCAAAACAAGCATATAACTCTTTTCCATTTTAATGGACTTTTAGTGCTAGTCACTCCAAGTCTTTTCTATTTTCCAAATGGCACAAGGCTTGCATTCCTGAAGCCACCTCTCCGAATTCCCTCCTTTCATGGAGAGCTCCAGAACAGGCCACCATCCCCTTATTCTACCACATTTCTTTTCATAATTCCTGGGGATGGAATTCACCTATTCCTCCAAATCTGTCAAAGCACAACCTCCTCCTCCTCAGGGTGATATATAATAAATAACATGACTGAATGCTCACCATACACTTGGTTCTAAATATACTATATAAATATACTATATAACCAGATGGAATAGATACTATTGTCATAATTTTACAAGGATTTTACTTTGCCCAAGGTAACACAGCTAGTAAGTGGTAAAGCCACAGACTCTCTCTCCGTGATAGCCCTCCTCCCTATCAGAACATCCTGTTCACATAAAACCTCAGGTGTTGACTAGAACATTCAAAATGCAGATTCAGTTAAAGTTCTATGGAAACTCCATACTGATACCCATTAATATCAACATTCCCACTTTATCCAAATAAATGAGTCAACTCAGGACACTGTCTGACAAGCATCATCCCTACTTTCTAGATACTAGGACAGAACCAACCTGATTCAGTAAGTACATGAGCCACTATGGGGGTGGATCCATACCTTGTGTGTGCTAGGGACAGTGCTCTAACCTATACTTGAAAATGGAAGTAATTCAGGGATTCCCAAGACTAAGCAGCATGTGGCAAAACCAGGAATTTCTCATTCTCTACTGTAGTTATGAGCCACTGTTTGTACCTACTAAAGGTGAACAAGCTCCACAGAATGCAATCCCATCTCATTAGACTGGACAAAGTCTGCCTGCTTCATAAACTAATAATACAGATGAAGAGGTTTAAATAAACATGACTGGCCCTGACCGGTTGGCTCAGTGGTAGAGCGTCGGCCTGGCGTGCGGAAGTTCCGGGTTCGATTCCCGGCCAGGGCACACAGGAGAGGCGCAATTCTGCTTCTCCACCCCTCCCCCTCTCCTTCCTCTGTCTCTCTCTTCCCCTCCCGCAACTGAGGCTCCTTAGGAGCAAAAGATGGCCCGGGCGCTGGGATGGCTCCTTGGCCTCTGCCCCAGGCGCTAGAGTGGCTCTGGTCGCAACAGAGCGACGCCCCAGATGGGCAGAGCATCGCCCCCTGGTGGGCGTGCCGGGTGGATCCCAGTTGGGCACATGCAGGAGTCTGTCTGACTGCCTCCCCATTTCCAGCTTCAGAAAAATACAATAAATAAATAAATAAACAAACAAACATGACTACCTTGGGTTCCCTTTCAAATTATTTTACACAAGATGAAATGCACTTTCACCTTCAGAAAGAGGAACCAACTCCCAACTGACAGGATTTCAGAAAACTCTGATTGAAAATCACATTCTTCTGACATCTCCCAGACTGAAAATTCATTATAAGAGCCTCTTTTCAGTGAGCAGCAGCCTCTTGTAAATTAATACTGTCCATCTCCTGCTCAAGCCTTGAACTTCCTCAAGCAGCACAACGTCACTCCTATGTTCTTCATTCCTTTCCTACTGAACCATACAAGCCTCATGAATACCACCAAAGTATAAAACAAAAATTATAAAACAGACTCCCATAATCTTCTTAAAGAAAACCCAAAAAGGAAACTGCTACATTGCAAAATAAACTGATTTCCTGCTAACTTTGTAACTAACATTTATCGATACCTTATAATAATATGGGCATAGCCTGACCTGTGATGGCGCAGTGCATAAAGCATCGACCTGGAAATGCTGAGGTCGCCGGTTCAAAACCCTGGGCTTGCCTGGTCAAGGCACATATGGGAGTTGATATTCCAGCTCCTCCCCACCTTCTCTCTCCTCTCTCTCTCCCTCTCTGTCTCTCTCTCTCTCCCTTGTCTCTCCTCTCTAAAATGAATAAATAAAATTAAAAAAAATAAAATAAAAAGATCATTCTGGTTGCAAAAAATAAAAAATAAAAAAAATAATATGGGCATAGTATAAGACAAAAAGGGGACCTCAATCACTACGTTATGGTCCTTGCCTTGAGAAGTTAACTATTAGAGAGAGAGGAAAGGGGAAGGGGAGAGAGAAAAACATTGATTTGTTCCACTTATTTATGCATTCATTGGTAGACTGATTGATTCTTCTATGTGCCTTGACTGGGGACCAAACCCACAACTTTGGCATATCAGGACGATATTCTAACCAACTGAGCTGCCCAGCCAGGGCTAGTCAGATACTTCTTTATAAACAAACAAAATTAACATTTTTCCCAGGATTTTTTTCATATATGCCCTCACTTACTAAGAACTGCCAATATATTAAGTTCACCAAGCCTTCTTACTTCCGGCTGCCTACTACCATCTCCAAGTGCATGTTCCACAAGCAACTTGATCTCAGCACACCAGATCATCTCCCCTATACCTCTTTCCATAGCCACTTCAATGCTTTAAAAATCTGCTCTATTTTTTCTAGTACACATCCTAGCCAATGGAATTCCCATTTACCCAATCTATCAAACTAGAAAACTTAGTCCACTCTCTCTCTCCAATCACTAAGTCCTGGTGCATCTATCTCCAAATTATTTTTTTATTTTTTTCTTCTTTTCCAAGTGAGAGAAGGGGAGATAGAGAGATAGACTACCGCATGCACACCCACCAGATCCATCCAGCAACTCCTGTCTGGGGCCGACACTCCGCCCATCTAGGGCCATGCTAGTAACTGAGCTATTTTAGCATCTGAGGCAGAGGCTCCACAGAGCTATCCTCAGCACCCAGGCCAATGCTCTTGAACCAAATGAGCCATGGCTGCTGGAGAGGAAGAGAGAGAGAGAGAGAGAGAGAGAGAGAGAGAGAGAGAAAGAGAGAAAGGGGAGGAGTGAAGAAGCAGATGGTCACTTTTCCTTTGTGCCCTGACCAGGAATCAAACCCAAGACATCCGGCCCTGGCCGATTGGCTCAGTGGTAGAGCGTTGGCCTGGTGTGCAGAAGTCCCGGGTTCGATTCCCGGCCAGGGCACACAGGAGAAGCGCCCATCTGCTTCTCCACCCCTCCCCCTCTCCTTCCTCTCTGTCTCTCTCTTCCCCTCCCCCAGCGAGGCTCCATTGGAGCAAAGATGGCCCAGGCGCTGGGAATGGCTCCTTGGCCTCTGCCCCAGGCGCTAGAGTAGCTCTGTTTGCCGCAGAGGGATGCCCCGGAGGAGCAGAGCATCGCCCCTGGTGGGCGTGCCGGGTGGATCCCGGTCGGGCGCATGCGGGAGTCTGTCTGACTATCTCTCCCCGTTTCCAGCTTCAGAAAAATACAAAAAAAAAAAAACCAAGACATTCACACACTGAGCTGATGCTTTACCACTGAGTCAACCGGCCAGGGCCCAAATTATTTCTAAAATCCATTCCCCTCCTCTTCATTCCCACTGCCACATTTATTCAGACTCTTGCTTAATTGCAACAACTCTAATTACTCTCACTGTTTCATTTCTCATTACTTTAATCTGCACTTCTGTCACTCTCTAAAATCACCTCCTGCCTGACCTGTGGTGGCACAGTGGATAAACACTGAGGTCACTGGTTTGAAACCCTGGGCTTGCCCTGTCAAGGAACATGCGGGAAACAACTCCCCTGTCCCTCTTTTCTCTCTCCTGTCTCTCTCCTCTCTCTGAAAATCAATAAATTAAAAATAAAATAAAATAAAAATAAAAAGCACCCCCTTGACAGCTTTCCCACCACATATCCTTATTGGGACTAATTTCTGACACTTAAACATCACGTTACTATTTTCCCCTCACACTTTCACTGTTTCTATGCACAAACTGTTCTCTCCCACTGGAATGCCTTTCCTTACTTGTGCAAGCTCCTACTCATCCTTCATCACCCAACTCAAGTATTTCTCCCTTGTGAAGGTTTCCCTGACTCTCCCAGGCAATGACATAGGCCCTTCACACTGCATAAATTCCTCTATAGGGATATGTAACACACAGCACTACAATTTTTATACAAAAAAAATTCCTGATGTCCTTGAGGAAACATACTCATATTTCTAACCCCAGTGCCAGATAGCAAGTGCCCAATAAATGCATGTTGAATAAACAGTTCACCTTCATATAGTCTGAATCAACTTATTTGGCTACTTTCCCCAAATATTGTGAATTCTTGAACTTGACTCCATGTGAAATTTCAAGTTTTATAACAACTTCTTTGAGTTTTCAAGGTTGTTTTTTTTTAATTATTATACAAATGTTGAACAAGTGAATAAATGTATATAATGCCTAAACCTCCAGGGAAAACACCTATTCACTAAAAGAGTAATAATTCCCCCTTTACAATCCTAACAAGAAGGATCCACCTTTCTCTAGACTGATTATCTGGAAAGCCTTGACGTAGGAAGTACTGTGTGCACAAATCCAACTGAAGGCACACCCAAATAATTCCAACTAACTTGTGCTAAGTTAAGGACAGATACACAAACCGTATTTGCCCCAGTTTACCAAGTTCCTGAGAGCTCAGAATAGCAAAGAAAAAGCCTTCACTCATTTAAAAACTTTTTCTGTAGAGGAATAACTGAGGAGGGTCTGATGATAAAAAAAAAAAACAAAAAAAAAAACCACACATTTATTCCGGCCTAGCCCAAATTTCTACTTCCCCATTCTGCAGAGTCAGCACTCCACAACTTCTGATAGCTTTCCTTTCCCAGGGAACTACTCTAGTGTATTCCCACTTGCCTGGGAACAGGTTCATTCCCAGGCTCGCAACAAGTAACCGAGAGAAAACACGGCTGCTTCACTGATTCCTTGTGAAGGGTGGGCTGAAGCCCATTGATATGAGACTAAAAAGAGAGACAGGATGAGGCCCTTCAGGAATACCTGAAGACTTGGGACAGACCGGCCTTCTATTAGCCCTTCTCTTACTTAGGTCTTATCCCAAGCCCTCAACCCAGGGCCAGGGTGCGATGAGGGCCACCCAGGGGCGGAAACAATTTGGGAAGAGAGGAAGCTTTAGGGGTCAGGGTCAGCTCAGCGTTGGGGTCAAAGGTCAACAAGAACCAGAAGTAGGAGAGACGTGACCGGCACCGGATATTCAGAGGAACCGGCCGCTGGAGAAGCAAGCCGCTTCCCGCTCCGCCGCCCCGGGTCCAGCCTCCCAGCCCCACGCAGCCTCAGCCCTCCTCAGCGGCTATCCTCCCTTCCTCTTTTACCACCTTCTCTACCCCCGTCCTCCCCTAGAATCTAGGGCCAGGCCCCGCCCCCAGAGCCTCCACAGGGTCGGAGCCAAGGCCTAGTACGGCAAGACCCGCAGAGCTTGGCCAGGTTGGGAAACCGGCCCGGGCCGGCGCTGCTTACCGAGCCCGAGGCTCCTCCTCCACCACCCGCGCCGCTCCTGGACGCGCTCGCTCCCGACGTCACCGACACCGCCGCTGCTCCCAACTCACGGCCGCGCTCCCGACCACCCCCGACCCTCAGGCCCACAGTGCCCCGCAGGGTCCTAAAGCCCGACGGACATAGGTTCTTCCACGCCCTGATGCTGGCTCAGACCACGACTCCCAGCAAGCATCACAAAGACAAGAACAATTCCCGAAATGCACTGCGAAAAAGAAATTAGCAAAGGAAACGCCTATTGAGGATCTACTGGATGCAAGTTTCAATAGCAATGTTCTTAAATATGGTAGACTCTGAACCTGGCAATTCCACTCCTAGGAATAAATGTATCTTCTAGAAACACTGGCAGAATTTAGAAAGATGTGTGTTCCAAGCTGTTTGTGGCAACTTCGTAAGTGAAAGGTCGGAAACAAACTTATTCATTTAACAAATACGTATTGTGTGCCTACTATGTGGAAAGCACTGTGTAAGGTTGTGTTAGCTGGCAAGTAAGTAACCTGAGTCTGTTTTCTCAAATGCAAAATGGAAGATTAAAAAAGATATGCTGGTGGGTGGGAGGAGCAACAAGTTGATGTTTCTCTCTCCCTTCCTCTCTTTCTAAAATAAATGCAAATTCTTATTTTTATTTATTTATTTTTTTAGATATACTGCCCTGACCTGTTAGCTCAGTTGGTTCAGTTGGTTGGAGAATCATCCCAAGACACTGAGGTTGCAGGTTCAATCGGTCAGGTCAACATGTGGAACGGGACCAATGAATGCACAACTACGTGAAACAACAAATGAATGCTTCTCTCTCTCCTCTCTCTCTCTCTCTCCCTCCCAACCTCCCTCTTCCTTCTTTCTCTCTCAAATCAATTTTTTAAAAATGATGTGCTGGTTAGTGGCTTCAGTGACTTTATGGAACTCAGCAAAGATAAATATCTGGGACCACTGGCTTAGTGGCAATAATTCAAGCCTTGAGAAGGGAAGGAATGGCCTAGGATAGGGGTCCCCAAACTTTTTACACAGGGGCCAGTACACTGTCCTTCAGACCGTTGGAGGGCCGGACTATAAAAAAAAACTATGAACAAATCCCTATGCACACTGCACATATTTTAAAGTAAAAAAACAAAATGGGAACAAATACAATATTTAAAATAAAGAATAAGTAAATTTAAATCAACAAACTGACTAATATTTCAATGGGAACTATGGGCCTGCTTTTGGCTAATGAGAGATGGTCAATGTGCTCTTCTCACTGACCACCAATAAAAGAGGTGTCCCTTCTGGAAGTGTGGCGGGAGCCGGATAAATGGCCTCAGGGGGCCACATGTGACCCGTGGGCCGTAGTTTGGGGACCCCTGGCCTAGGGAAAAGGTTAAAAAAAATAGCACTGACCTGTGGTGGCTCAGATAGAGCACCGACCTAGAATGCTGAGGTTCCAGTTGGAAACCCTGGGCTTGCTTAATCAAGACACATACAACAAGTAATCAATGAACAACTAAAGTGAAGCAGCTATGAGTTGATATTTCTTGTTCCCTCCACCCCCAGTAAAATCAATAAATAAAGCTTAGGAATAAAAAAGAATAGGTTCAAAATAGAATTTAAACACTTAAATGTAAAGGATGGTGGAGGAAGATGAACCAATAGCAAACAAAATTCTGAAGATAGTATTATCTAGAAGAGAAGAAAGAGATGCCATGGAAACCACAGCAGGGATTTTGAAGTAAGTAGTGGTTTGAGGAATGAGTGGAAGAAGAAAGTGAGGGCACCAAATGCTAGAGGATCTTTGCAAGAATCTTGACTGAAAGGACAGGGAGAGTAAGCAATAGGGCTAGAGGTGGGGAGTTGAAGATGAGAGAGTGACTTTTAAGACAGGACAGATGGAATGTTTTTATGCTGAGGACAAGAGGACAGAAGATGAAGTAGAAATGGTTGCACTCTCTCTCCCTCTCTGTCTCTCTCTCCCCCTTTCTCTCTCCTCTCTAAAATGAATAAATGAATAAATAAAATTTTAAAAAAAAATGCCTGACCTGTGGTGGCGCAGTGGATAAAGCGTCGACCTGGAAACGCTGAGGTCGCCGGTTCAAAACCCTGGGCTTGCCTGGTCAAGGCACATATGGGAGTTGATGCTTCCAGCTCCTCCCTACCTTCTCTCTCTGTCTCTCTCTCCTCTCTCTCTCCCTCTCTCTCTCTCTCCCTTTCTCTCTCCTCTCTAAAATGAATAAATAAAATTTAAAAAAAAAACCAAAAAACAAAGAAATGGTTGCAGACTCTCAGGGGATTTTTAGGTGAGGAGAACGAAAAGCAGACATCTTGAGAGGGATTAGACTTAGAGAGAGAAGGAATACCACATAACCTGAGAAGACAAGGTTGGAAAGGACCCCTACATATCAGCTTGTATGTGTTGCTAGAGAAATGACACACAGACTCAATACTTCTAAAGTTTTTTTTTTTAAGATTTTATTTTATTTTACAGGAGAGAGGGTGGGGAGCAAGAATTATCAACTCATAGTTACTTCACTTTAGTTGTTCATTGGTTGCTTGTCATGTGTGCCATGACCAGGCAAGCTCAAGGCCTCAAACTGTGGAGCTCAGCATTCAGGTCAATGCTTTATCCATTACACCAGTGGTCCCCAACCCCCGGGCCGTGGGCCATTTGGTACCAGTCCACAGAGAAAGAATAACTTACATTATTTGTTTTATTTATATTTAAGTCTGAACGATGCTTTATTTTTAAAAAATGAGCAGATTGCCTGACCTGTGGCGCAGTGGATAAAGCGTCGACTGGAAATGCTGAGGTCGCCGGTTCGAAACCCTGGGCTTGCCTGGTCAAGGCACATATGGGAGTTAATGCTTCCAGCTCCAACCCCCTTCGCTCTCTCTGTCTCTCGCCCTCTCTCTCTCCTCTCTAAAAATGAATAAATAAATTTTTTTTAAATGACCAGATTCCCTCTGTTACGTCTATCTAAGACGCACTCTTGACGCTTGTCTCGGTCACGTGATACATTTATCCATCCCACCCTAAAGGCCGGTCCCTGAAAATATTTTCTGACATTAAACCGGTCCGTGGCCCAAAAAAGGTTGGGGACCACTGCATTACACCACTACAAGTAATGCTACAAGTATTTTTAATCTTGTGTTCTAGCAAGCTGTTTTGGTGAATTGTTGATTGTAAAGTGGTTCGATGTGCTGACTGTGGACTCATTCATTGCCTGTGGTTGAGAGCCCACCTCTACCTCTCTCTATTACTTTAATAGCTGTGTGATCTTGGTCAATTTAATCCCTGTGCTTTATTTTCCTTATCTATAAAAGGGGCTTGTTGTATGGAAGTATTCGCTACTATAATTATTTTTCCATTAAACTGTCATCTCCATTAGGTCGAAAGTTTCTATTTTGTTAAGGGCTGGCTACTCAGAGTAGGTGTTCAATAAAATTTCATGAATAAATGAGTGAATAAGTTGGGGTGAGAGCGCGAGGCTTCGAGGGAAGGAAAGCCTTGGGGAAGGACGCTTCAGTTCAGGGCTCAGCGGGACTGGAATCCCCATTTCGAAGTCGGACTCTGGTCACTTCGCGGCTTCCTGGGGCCTGGGGCAGCGGGCCTACATTCCTGCTCAGAGCGTCCCTAGGGATGGTGAGGTCAGAAGCGCCAATGCTAGGGAGCCGAAGGGCTCCTCTCGGGCAAGGTTTCGCCAACGCTGGGTTCCCGTGGCTCCTCCCTTGGCGAGCGGTGCAGCGCGGGAGGGGGCGGAAACCCCCGCAAGCCCCGAGCTGGCCGGGCGGGGCGGGGCGGCTCCCAGGCCGCGTCTCCGCCCACCTCATCGACTAGGGACGGAAGTCTCAGCTCCACTCTCCACCTCCCCTGGGAGACTTGGACCCAGAGCCGGGCCTCGCCCCACGGGGCGGCCCGGCTTGAGCGTGCTCCCAGGCGGGCGGCCCCATGAAGCGTGCGGCGACTCTCCGCCTGCTGTCGGACCTGAGCAACTTTAGCGGCGCGGCGCGGCTCCGGGAGCTTCTGGCTGCGGACCCAGCTGTCCGAGTCCGCTGCAGCCCGGACGGCCGCCGCCTACTGCTGCTGCGACCCCCGGGGGCGCCGGCCCCGCAGCTGCTGGTCGCAGTGCGCGGACCCGGCGAGGAGCTGGAGCGTGCCTGGCCGGAGGGCCAACCATCACCTCTAGACGCCTTCTTCCTGCCGTGGCCCGTGCGATCCGCGCTGGTCTTGGTATGGGAAAGTGGCCTAGCGGAGGTCTGGGGCGCGGGCGTGGGGCCTGGCTGGAGGCTGCTTCAGAGTACAGAGCTGTGTTCGGGCGGCGAATCCCGCGTGGCTGCGGTGGCGGCACCCCGAGGCCGCCTGGTGTGGTGCGAGAAGCGACAAGCTGAGGACCGGCCACTGCAGCCCTCAGACGCTTTCAGCCACTGCGTGTGCGTCAGGACCCTGGAGCCCAGCAGGGAGACCGGAACCAACCTGGGCCGCACACACATCCTTCTACACCACTGCCCTCCTTTCAGACTACTGGCCTCCCCCAAGGACCTCTTCCTGGTGCCCACTGCCACCACCTGGCCTGGCGTGGACCACATTCAGCTCATCTGGAGGCCAGGTAAGGGTAAGGTGATAGTGGCTGCCCCAAGTCTACGCCTCTCCCACAGTAAGAGCCTAAATCCTGGACGAGGAGACACATGGGACTTCCGGACCCTGCTCCGAGGCCTTCCTGGGCTGCTGTCCCTCAGGCAGCCATTGACTGTACATACCTGGGCTCCAACTCCGCAGGGCCTGCTGTTGCTTGACTTCAGGGGCACTGTGAGCTTGGTGCAGTCCCATGGTGGTACCCGGGTTGTGGGCACCCTGCAAGAGGCACCTGTAGGCCTGGAAGGGTCTGCAGCACTGGGAACATTTCATGGCACGCTGGCCTGTGTGCTGGGCTCCACATTGGAACTGTTGGACATGGGCAGTGGGCAGCTGCTGGAGAGGAAGGTCCTCAGTACAGACCGAGTACATTTGCTTGAACCGCTAGCCCCTGGCACAAAAGATGGCAAAGAGATGGAGACTCGAGGGGGTCTTCAATTGCTTTCAGCCCTCGGTCTGTTTCAAGTAGGATGGGAAACCCCAAAGGGCCTTGAGCTGCCATCAGCTGAAGACCTGGTGTTTGAGGAAGCCTGTGAGTACTACCAACGGCGGAGCCTGCGGGGTGCCCAGCTCACCCCAGAGGAACTGAAACACAACAGCATATTCCGAGCACCTCAGGCCTTGGCCTCCATTCTCCAGGGCCATGTGTCCCCATCTACACTGTTGACCACATTGAGGGCTGAGCTTCGGGATTACCGGAGCTTAGAGCAGCTCAAAGCCCAGCTGGTGGCTGGGGAGGATGAAGAGGCTGGCTGGACTGAGCTAGCAGAACAGGAAGTAGCACGCCTGCTGAGGACCGAGTTGATGGGAGACCAGCTGGCCCAGCTCAACACCATTTTCCAAGCCCTTCCTGCAGCAGCCTGGGGTGCCATTCTCAGGGCCCTGCAGCTCCAACCAGATGGGAATAGCAGGTTGAGGTCCCAAGCTCCCCCTGATGTGTGGAAGAAGATACTAGGGGCTACAGGAGTTGGAAAGGAATCCCCCAATGGGGTACTGCCCCTCTTTGAACTCCTGTGCCAGTGCCTCTACCAGCTGGAGCCACAATGGTTACCACCCTTTGTGGAGCTGGCACAGCAGCAGGGTGGGCCTGGCTGGGGAGCAGGGGGTCCTGGGCTCCCCCTGTATCGCCGAGCCCTAGCAGTACTAGGCGAGGAGGGGACCAGGCCTGAGGCACTGGAGCTAGAGCTGCTTTTGGGCAGTGGGCGGCCCAAAGCTGTGCTCCAAGCTGTGGGGCAGCTGGTGCAAAAGGAGCAGTGGGAGCGGGCTCTAGAGGCTGGCCTGGCCCTGGGCCCCTCCAGCCCCCTGCTTCGAAGCGAGATCTTCAAACTGCTGTTGGCTGAATTTGCCCATCACCGCCAGCTTGATGCTTACCTCCCACTCCTGTGCCGCCTGTGCCCACCAGACCTAGCTCCGGCTGAGCTCCTGCTACTACTGCAGACATACCTCCCAGATGGGGTGGAGCCCCCGACCCCATTTCCTAAGCCTGGAGCAGAGCCTCCTCTCACTGTGGGCTTGCTCAGAACTCTGCTGGAGCAGACTGGGGCTCAAGGACAGCACTCGGGCCCAGTTCTAAGCCTATATGAGGACATCCTCTGGGACTCGGGCACTCCACCCCCTACCCCACCAAGGGGACCTATGGCTACCCTCCAGGCATCAGACTACCCAGGGCCAGAGGCTTGGGCACCATCTGAACAGGCCTTCTGTGTAACTGACACAGGCTGAAAATCATTTCTGTGATCAAGGAAGAGTGCCTAGGAGTTGAAGAAGGCCAGGGTGGGACCTGTGTGTGCACTACTCTTCTCTCTTCTGGAGCAATGTTAAAATATATATGTATGTTAAATATTGTGGTATAATAAATATGCTGGGTCTTTATACTCAGGTTTTTTTGTTGTTGTATTTTGTTTTGTTTTTACAGAGACAGAGAGTCAGAGAGAGGGATAGACAGGGACAGACAGGAATGGAGAGATGAGAAGCATCAATCATTACTTTTTCGTTGCACATTGCGACACCTTAGTTGTTCATCGATTGCTTTCTCATATGTGCCTTGACCGCGGGCCTTCAGCAGACTGAGTAACCCCTTGCTTGAGCCAGGGACCTTGGGTCCAAGCTGGTGAGCTTTTGAGCCTGCACTCAAGCTGGCCCCTCGGGGTCTCGAACCTGGGTCCCCAACATCCCAGTCCGAGGCTCTATCCACTGCGCCACTGCCTGGTCAGGCTATACTCTAGGTTTTTGTTCTGGTACAGAGCTCTCCTAAAACCCTTGGACTTTCCTGAGTGATAGGAATGTCTTTTGTTATTCATAACAAGTCCCATTAGATCACACCTGCCTTAATGCTAATTAGGGTGTGGGTCTGAATTAGTCTGGTTACCAGAAAGACCAAGTGATGAAAGAGTTGGAACTTTCAGTTCCATCCCCAACCACCTGGAAAAGCAGTAGTACTAGAGATTGAGCTCTATAATATAAACCAGGGGTCCCCAAACTTCGGCCCACGGGCCACATACGGCTCCCTGAGGCCATTTATCTGGCCCCTGCCGCACTTCTGGAAGGGGCACATCTTTCATTGGTGGTCAGTGAGAGGAGCACATTGACCATCTCATTAGCCAAAAGCAGGCCCATAGTTTCCATTGAAATACTGGTCAGTTTGTTGATTTAAATTTACTTGTTCTTTATTTTCAATATTGTATTTGTTCCTGTTTTGTTTTTTTACTTTAAAATAAGATATGTGCAGTGTGCATAGGGATTTCTCATAGTTTTTTTTATAGTCGGCCCTCCAACAGTCTGAGGGACAGTGAACTGGCCCCCTGTGTAAAAAGTTTGGGGACCCCTGATATAAACTCCTGAACAAGGAAATTTAGTGAACTTACAGCTTGGTGAACACATCAAGGTGCTGGGAGGGTGATACCCAGAGAGGGCATGAAAGCTACAGGTACCCCCCCACACCCTGTACATTGCCCTATGCACCTCTTTCATCTAGCTCAGGGGTCGGAAACCTATGGCTCGCGAGCCAGATGTGGCTCTTGATGGCTGCATCTGGCTCAAAGACAAATCTTTAATAAAAAAAAATAATAACGTTAAAAATATAAAACATTCTCGTGTATTACAACCATTCATTTCCTACCACTCATGTTCATGGTTGCCGGTGGCTGGAGACAAACACAGCTGTCCTCCGGGACAACACCAAATTTTTATTGGATAATGCTTAACGTATACGGGTCCTTGTATGGCTTTCACAGAATTACATTTTAAAATATGTGGCATTCATGGCTTTCTCAGCCAAAAAGCTTCCCGACCCGTGATCTAGCTTTTCCTGAGTTATATTCTTTGTAATAAACCTGTAAACTAATTTAAATTATTTCCCAGAGTTCTCTGAGTCATTCTAGCAAATTATCAAACCAATTTATAACATGAGAATTCCCAATTTATAGCCAGTTAGTCAGAAGTATCAGTAACTTGCAACTGGCACTTTTAAAAAACCTGTGTGTGTGTGTATGTATGTGTATATATATATTTTGTTTTTGTTTTTGTTTCAATGTGACTGGCATTTGAAGTTGGGGCAGTGGTCTTCTGGGACTGAGCCCTTAACCTTGGGGTGTAGGCTGACCTGTGGTGGTGCAGTGGATAAAGCGTCGACCTGGAATGCTGAGGTCGCTGGTTCAAAACCCCAGGCTTGCCAGGTCAAGGCACATATGGGAGTTGATGCTTCCTGCACTTCCACCCCCTTCTCTCTTTTTCTCTCTCTGTCTCTCTTCTCTAAAATGAATAAATAAAAATAATTTAAAAAAAAAACAACACTGACCTGTGGTGGTGGCGCAGTGGATAAAGCATCAACCTGGAAATGCTGAGGTCGCCGGTTCGAAACCCTGGGCTTGCCTGGTCAAGGCACATATGGGAGTTGATGCTTCCAGCTCCTCCCCCCCTTCTCTCTCTCTGTCTCTCCTCTCTCTCTCTCTCTCTCTCTCTCTCTCTCTCCTCAACCTGGAAACGCTGAGGTTGCCGGTTCAAAACCCTGGGCTTGCCTGGTTGAGGCCCATATGGGAGTTGATGCTTCCTGCTCCTCCCCCCTTCTCTCTCTCTCTCTCTCTCCCTCCCTCCCTCCCTCTCTCTCTCTCCCTCCCCTCTATAATGAATAAATTAAAAAATCTAAAAAAAAAAATTACAAATCTAAAAAAATAAAAAAAAACAAAAAAACAAAAAAAACCTTGGGGTGTGAATTAACTCCAGGTAGTTAAGTGTGAGAATTGAAGTGACTTGTAGGACATGCAGTTGGTGTCCACAGAGAACTGGTTGCAGGTGTTAGAAAACACCACAGAAATATACACATGGTTTATGTAGTTTTCAACAGCTAAGGGTCTCAGAGAGTTATGGGTTGTAGAGTGAGTTGTTGAACCTAAATCTGTTAGCTAAAGTGGCCATTTCCAATACTGAAAATAATTAACACTTTTGAGCATTTAATGTGTGCCAGGCATTCTGCTGGTCTTTAATAATTCCTCATTTAGTGCTTCTAATAACCCCATTAGAAAAGTACTAATATCCCCATTTAATAGGTTAGGAAATAAGTTTAGGAATAGAAAATAAGGTTTAGAAAGATGACTTGACCAAGGTCAGTCAACTAGAAAGTAGCAACACTAAGATTTGAACCACTTCACTGTACAGCCCAGTAGCTGCTCTCCGCTTGAGCTTGAATGCACTTCTCATTCCTGGTTCAATGCTGGCTTCTCTAGCCTGTTGGAGGGGGATCTGCAGAGCTGTGCCCATTTCTCAAGACTCTTCTGCCCCCACATAGGAACTGCGGTAGGTCTTGGGCCAAGCCTGTGTCCTGCAGGATTCCTGGAGCAGCCCCTGGTTGAGAGAAGATTTGCCACAAACAGGAAAGCTACTGCAGAGCCCTCTGACTTAGTAACAAGAGTCACTGAAACAGGTTTGCTTGAAGGACTCCACATCCCTGTTGAATCCCTAAGCCAAGAAACAAGAGCATCTCTGACACAGATTTCTGTTCATCTGGATTTAGTAAAACCACCTCCAAAGAGATCTTGGCCCTATGCCCACTTCTACCCAAGTGACCCCTCTGGTTCTGGGCTTAGGGTAGGATCCTGAATACTGTTACTAGGTAGCTTCAATTATTATTGTAAATGCAGGAACTGACCAGTTGTTGTGGTCTGCAATGAGAGGGTTAGGCTCTAGGCTTTACACTTGAACTTAGGCAAAAGACTGAGTCCTGACCTGTGGTGGCACAGTGGATAAAATGTCGACCTGGAAATGCTGAGGTCGCCGGTTCGAAACCCTGGGCTTGCCTGGTCAAGGCACATATGGGAGTTGATGCTTCCAGCTCCTCCCCCCCCCCTCTCTCTCTCTCTCTTTCTCCCTCTCTCTGTCCTCTCTAAAAATGAATAAATAAATAAATAAATAAATAAATAAAAATTAAAAAAAAAAAAAAGGCTGAGAAGCAATAGGCTCTAGGTTTGTATGGATTCTCTAGCTTTCTTCCCTTAGACCAGACTCACTGTTTGATACAGAGCTGAAATTGATAGAAGTAGGTCAGCTGAATCTGAAGCAAGAACCAGCCCACCTCCGGCAATGGTGGGGATGAGGAAGCCAGTGAGCCAGGGCCATCTTGGGAGCTGGGGTGGAGGTGAAAGGAATAGACATAACTGGTAAGACCCAGGATCCCCTGATCCACAAACCAGAAGAGAAATAGGACTGGTAAAGCCTGAGTCAGTGAAGTTCTAGGCAAGGGATAAGTAGAAGGGGTTAGTGGGAATTGTGGGCTGAGGTCAAAGGACAGAGGATTGATCTCCATGTTGAATACAGCTGTCCCGAGGAAGTGTTCAGATGCACCAGAATTTGGTTCACGTGGTCAGAGAAAGGGCACTTCAGAGAGTTGGAAAGGTACAGATCTAGACTTCCCCACCAAGTCCATAGGGAGCCAGGGGAAACTGGAATGCCAGGACCTTTACTGGCCCTGGAGAAAAGGGAAGAAATATCCTTGAAGTGGCTTCCCAAGTCCCCACCTAGTCTCTTTCTAGGCACAGGCTCCCCCTAGTGGTTCCTTTTGTCACCGCCAGCTCCACCCACACCCTCAAACCTGCACATACTTGACCATTTAAAAAAAATGTTTTTTCCATTGAGAGAAAGGAAGGGAAAGAGAAAGCAAGAGAGAGAGAGAGAGAGAGAGAGAGAGAGAGAGAGAGACATTAACTCATCGTTCCATTTAGTTGTGCATTCATTGGTTGCTTCTCTTATGTGCCCTGACATGGGATGGAACCCAAGACCTCGGGGCACCAGTAGGACCCACTATCCGCTGCTCAGGGCCCACTGATCATTTATTTCTTTTCTTTCTTTCTCTTTCCTTTTTTTTTTAATTTTTTAAATTCATTTTAGAGAGGAGAGAGAAAGGGAGATAGAGGGAGAGAGAGAGGAGGGAGAGACAGAGAGAGAAGGTGGGAACGAGCTGGAAGCATCAACTCCCATATGTGCCTTGACCAGGCAAGCCCAGGGTTTCGAACCGGCGACCTCAGCATTTCCAGGTCGACGCTTTATCCACTGCACCACCACAAATCAGGATTTCCTTCTTTTTTAAAGAGAAGGACATACAGACAGAAAGAAAGAGAGATGAGAAGCACTTTAGTTGTTCACTGATTGCTTTCTCATATGTGCCTTGACTGGGGTGGGGAGCTCCAGCTGAGCCAGTGACCCCTTGCTCAAGACAGTGACCTTGGGCTCAGGCCAGCGACCGTGCCCAAGCCAGCAACCCTGCAATCAAGCTGGTAAGCCAGCACTCAAGCTGGTGACCTCAGGGTTTCAAACCTGGGTCCTCAACATCCCAGGCTGACTCTCTATCCACTGTACCACTGCCTGGTTAGGCAAGATTCTTTTTTATTTTATTTTTTATTATTTATTTATTTATTTATTTTTACAGAGATAGAGAAAGGGATAGACAGAGACAGACAGACAGGAATGGAGAGATCAGAAGCATCAATCATTAGTTTTTCGTTGCACGTTGTAACACCTTAATTGTTCATTGATTGCTTTCTCATACATGCCTTGACCATGGGCCTTCAGCAGACCGAGTAACCCCTTGCTTGAGCCAGCGACCTTGGGCTCAAGCTGGTGAGCTTTTGGTCAAACCAGATGAGTCCTCGCTCCAGCTGGCGACCTCAGGGTCTCGAATTTGGGTCTCCCGCATCCCAGTCTGACGCTCTATCCACTGCGCCACCACCCAGTCAGTCTAGGCAAGATTCTTTTATTTTAATTAGCCTCAACCCTTCAAGAGAGCCTGCCTGCCCACTCCAACCTGGGGCACTCGTCCATGCTTTCATGCATTAGAAGTGGACCTGAGGCCCTGGTCGGGTAGCTCAGCTGGTTAGAGCATCATCCCATGTCACCAAGGTTGCAGGTTCAACCCCCTGTCAGGGCACATACAGGAATCAACCAAAGAAAACATAACTAAGTGGAGCAACAAATCAATGTCTCTCTTTCTCTCTCTCTCTCTCTTCCTCCCTCCCTTCCTCTGTCTCTCTGAAATCAAATTTTTTTTTTTTTTGTATTTTTCTGAAGCCGGAAACAGGGAGAGACAGTCAGACAGACTCCCGCATGCGCCCGACCGGGATCCACCCGGCACGCCCACCAGGGGCGACGCTCTGCCCACCGGGGGCGATGCTCTTCCCCTCCGGGGCGTCGCTGTGCCGCGACCAGAGCCACTCTAGAGCCTGGGGCAGAGGCCAAGGAGCTATCCCCAGCGCCCGGGCCATCTTTGCTCCAATGGAGCCTTGGCTGCGGGAGGGGAAGAGAGAGACAGAGAGGAAGGGGGGGGGGGGGGATGGAGAAGCAAATGGGCACTTCTCCTATGTGCCCTGGCCGGGAATCGAACCCGGGTCCCCGGCACGCCAGGCCGACGCTCTACCGCTGAGCCAACCGGCCAGGGCCTCTCTGAAATCAATTTTTAAAAAAGAATAAAAAGAAGAAGTGTACTGAAAACTCGTTGGATAAGAATTGATAAAGATTTAATCCTGCCTTCACTACCTATTGTCTATGTAACTTTGAGTAATTTTCTTAACCCCTCTGGGTCTCAATTACCTCAACCATAAAATAGGAAAAGTAACAGTATCTACCTTATAGGGCAGTTTTGAGGATTATTTTTTTTAATTTTTATTTATTGATTGATTCATTTTAGAGAGGAGAGGGAGAGACAGAGAGAGAGAGAGAGAGAGAGAGAGAGAGAGAAGAGAGACAGAGGGGAGGAGCTGGAAGCATCAACTCCCTTATGTGCCTTGACCAGGCAAGCCCAGGGTTTCGAACCGGCGACCTCTTTCCAGGTCAACGCTTTATCCACTGCGCCACCACAAGTCAGGCCAGTTTTGAGGATTAAAAGAAAGAGTGAATGTGAAAAAAATTACTTTTAAATTGTAAATTCTATACATATCACTTGAAGGGTACTAATAGGTAAGAACTTTAGAAACTACTAAGGTCCGTTTCTTTTCTTTATTTAAATTTATTTATTCATTTTAGAGGAGAGAGAGAGAGAGAAAGAGAGAGAGAAGCAGGAAGCTTCAACTTCCATTTGTGCCTTTACTGGGCAAGTCCAGGGTTTTGAACCGGCAACCTCAGCATTCCAGGTTGACGCTTTATCCACTGCGCACCACAGGTCAGGCTAAGGTCCGTTTCTTTTTTCCTTTTTTTTCTTTTTTTAAATTTATTTATTTTTTTACAGAGACAGAGAGTGAGTCAGAGAGGGATAGACAGGGTCAGACAGACAGGAATGGAGAGAAACGAGAAGCATCAATCATTAGGTGTTTTTTTTGTTTTGTTTTGTTTTGGGGTTTTTTTTTTGTATTTTTCTGAAGCTGGAAACGGGGAGAGACAGTCAGACAGACTCCCGCATGCGCCCGACCAGGATCCACCCGGCACGCCCACCAGGGGGCGACGCTCTGCCCACCAGGGGGCGATGCTCTGCCCCTCCGGGGCGTCGCTCTGCCACAACCAGAGCCACTCTAGCGACTGGGGCAGAGGCCAAGGAGCCATCCCCAGCGCCCGGGCCATCCCCGCCCCAATGGAGCCTCGCTGCAGGAGGGGAAGAGAGAGACAGAGAGGAAGGAGAGGAGTAGGGGTGGAGAAGCAGATGGACGCTTCTCCTGTGTGCCCTGGCCAGGAATTGAACCCGGGACCCCTTGCACGCCAGGCCGACGCTCTACCACTGAGCCAACCGGCCAGGGCCAATCATTAGTTTTTTATTGCACGTTGCAACACCTTAGTTGTTCATTGATTGCTTTCTCATATGCGCCTTGACTGCAGGCCTTCAGCAGACCGAGTAACCCCTTGCTAGAGCCAGGGACCTTGGGTTCAAGCTGGCGAGCTTTTGCTCAAACCAGATGAGTCCGCGCTCAAGCCAGAGACCTCGGGGTCTCGAACCTGGGTCCTCTGCATCCCAGTCCGACGCTCTATCCACTGCGCCACCACCTGGTCAGGCTAAAGTCCGTTTCTTTAAGTCTATTATACACAGAAAGAATCTGAGTCTTAGAGGTTAAGTGACTTATAAAAGTATAGCAGAATTGCCTGACCTGTGGTGGTGCAGTGGATAAAGCCTTGACCTGGAATGTTGAGGTCACTGGTTTGAAACCCTGGGCTTGCCTGATCAGGGCACATATGGGAGTTGATGCTTCCTGTTCCTCCCCACTTTCTCTCTCTCTCTTTCTTTCTCGCGTCTCTAAAATGAATAAATAAAAAATAATTAAAAGTATAGCAGAATTATATCATACAAAAGGGGTTTTAAAATCAATCCATAGGTCAAAAGTTGAATTTAGCCTGACCAGGCGGTGGTGCAGTGGACAGAGCGTCAGACTGGGATGTGGAAGACCCAGGTTCGAGACCCTGAGGTCGCCAGCTTGAGCGCAGGCTCATCGGGTTTGAGCAAAGCTCACCAGCTTGGACCCAAGGTTGCTGGCTTGAGCAAGGGGTTACTCGGTCTGCTGAAGGCCCATGGTCAAGGCACATATGAGAAAGCAATCAATGAACAACTAAGGTGTTGCAACGAAAAACTAATGATTGATGCTTCTCATCTCTCTCCATTCCTGTCTGTCTGTCCCTACCTATCCCTCTCTCTGACTTTCTCTCTGTAAAAAAAAAAAAAAAGTTGAATTTAGTCAAAACATGAAAATTCTTTAAATTATCCATAAAGTAGAGATGATCTCTCAATAGGTCCAGCTCAGCCATTTTAGAACCAATTGCTGTTTCAAAGGCTGAGAACCAGATTTTGAAGTTGGTTTTCTGTTAGTGTCCATGATGTATGAAAAATGCTTGAATCATTGAACACACACTTCGTGTAATTAAGATGCCCTCTCCCTTCTCAACCTGCTACTTGTTTAGAATTGCTATTGTCTGAGTGCACAGAGCAGTATTGGCCCTAAATTATACTGCTCACAAAAGTTAGGGGATATTTCGCCTGACCAGGCAGTGGCGCAGTAGATAGATCATCAGACTGGGATGCCGAGGATCCAGGTTCGAAACCCCGAGGTCGCCAGCTTGAGCACGGGTTCATCTGGTTTGAGCAAAACCTCACCAGCTTGGACCCAAGGTCGCTGGCTCAAGCAAGGGGTTACTCGGTCTGCTGAGAGCCCGCAGTCAAGGCACATATGGGAGGGCAGTCAATGAACAACTAAGGTGTCGCAATGCACAACGAAAGGCTAATGATTGATGCTTCTCATCTCTCTGTTCCTGTCTGTCTGTCCCTGTCTATCCCTCTCTCTGACTCTGTCTCTGTAAAAAAAAAAAAAAAAAAAATTAGGGGATATTTAAAAATGAATATGAAGCAATAAAAAAAAGGAGTATTTTATTTTATTTTATTTTATTTTTTACAGAGGCAGAGATAGGCAGGGACAGACAGACAGGAACGGAGAGCGATGAGAAGCATCAATCATCAGTTTCTCGTTGCGTGTTGCGACTTCTTAGTTGTTCATTGATTGCTTTCTCACATGTGCCTTGACTGCGGGCCTTCAGCAGACTGAGTAACCCCCTGCTGGAGCCAGCGACCTTGGGTCCACGCTGGTGAGCTCTTTGCTCAAGCCAGATGAGCCTGTACTGAAGCTGGTGACCTCGGGGTCTCGAACCTGGGTCCTTCCGCATCCCAGTCCGACACTCTATCCACTGCGCCACCACCTGGTCAGGCTGATTGTTTTTATTAAACAAGATCATCAGAAAAGCAAATAACAAGTCAAAGAAAGTTGTTCAATTATGCAAATGAGATGCAAAACCAACTTTTATTTCATTGGTGAAACTTCACTGCACTACACAAAAGGCTGAACGTACTGAAATATCTGCATGATCCCTGATCCCCTAATTTTTGTGAGCAGTGTAAATGTGCCATTGATGTGACTCCATTGTGTTTGTAACAAGATTTAAACCCAATAGCTATGCTGCCGTCCTAAAAATTTGTTCTTCCCGTTTGGGGGTCCTGACTGTTATCAGTGTGCGCCTGCTTTCTCCTGAGCGTGCTCTGAATCACCCACCCACAGCCACTCCCCAAACCTATCCCTCTCTCACTCTCAATCAACTCAGACAAGGATTCTAACCCAGGCTTTTGATGCTGTGATATTGTGATTTATAATACAAAAAATATACAGGGGGCCCTGGCCAGGTAGCTCAGTTAGAGCATCGTCCCAATATACCAAGGTTGTGGACTCAAGCCTCAGTCAGGGCACATACAAGAATCAACCAATGAATGTATAAATAAATAAGTGGAACAACAAACAGATGTCTCTCTCTCTTTCTCTCTCTCCCCTATCCTCTTTCTCTCAAATTTTTAAAAATGTATACACGGGTTAGCAAAAGTAGGTTTACAATTGTTCATATGGAAAAAGACATGTAGGTTATCATTACAATAGCTTTATTAACTCAAAAGAATGCCACAATACTACAGTGCACTTAGGTGCAATCTCATAAGTGGTCAAATCATGGACCTTCATTATTTACACATTCTTACTGTCTACTTACTATATTCAAGCACACTTTGGCACAGAGTTCTTTACTATCATCAATTTTTTTTTCCCCTGTGGCAGAGACAGAGAGAGTCAAAGAGAGGGACAGACAGCAGACAGGAAGGGAGAGAGATGAGAAACATCAACTCCTCGTTGCGGCTCCTTAGCTGTTCATTCACTGATTTCTCATATGTGCCCTGACCGGGGGGCTACAGCAGACCAAGTAACCCCCTGCTCGAGCCAGTGACCTTGGGCTCAAGCTGGTGAGCCTTGCTCAAACCAGATGAGCCCGTGCTCAAGCTGGTGACCTCGTGGTCTCAAACCTGGGTCCTCTACATCCCAGTCCAATGCTCTATCCACTGCGCCATCGCCTGGTCAGGCACTATCATCAATTTTTTGACATGCTTCCTTTTAAAATTTTTTTATTTTTCTTGAGGAAGAGAAAGAGGTAAGAAGCATCAACTTAAGCCCTGGCCCGGCCTGACCTGTGGTGGCGCAGTGGATAAAGCGTCGACCTGGAAATGCTGAGGTCACCGGTTCAAAACCCTGGGCTTGCCTGGTCAAAAAAAAAAAAAAAAAAAAAAAGAGAAAACCAATGGATGAATGTTTTAAAAAAACAACAACTGACCTGTGGTGGTGCAGTGGATAAAGCGTCAACCTGGAAATGCTGAGGTCGCCGGTTTGAAACCCTGGGCTTGCTTGGTCAAGGCACATATGGGAGTTGATGCTTCCAGCTCCTCCCCCACTCCTCTCTCTCTCCCTCTCTGTCTCTCTCTCTCCCTCTCTCTCTCCTCTCTAAAAATGAATAAATAAAATTAAAAAAAATGGCACTGTCATCAGGGTTCTCTCTAAGGTGGGCACCTGGGCAGCTGCCCAATGTGGAAAAAAAACAAAAAAAAAAGCTCTGGCCAGTTGGCTCAGTGGTAGAGTGTCGGCCTGGCGTGCAGACGTCCCGGGTTCGATTCCCGGCCAGGGCACACAGGAGAAGCGCCCATCTGCTTCTCCACCCCTCCCCCTCTCCTTCCTCTCTGTCTCTCTCTTCCCCTCCCGCAGCCAAGGCTCCTTTGGAGCAAAGATGGCCCAGGCACTGGGGATGGCTCCATGGCCTCTGCCTCAGGCGCTAGACTGGCTCTGGTCGCAACAGAGCGACGCCCCGAATGGGCAGAGCATCGCCCCTGGTGGGTGTGCCGGGTGGATCCCGGTCGGGCGCATGCGGGAGTCTGTCTGACTGCCTCCCCGTTTCCAGCTTCAGAAAAATACAAAAAAAGAAAAAAAAGAAGCATCAACGTATAGTTGTGGCACTTTAGTTGTTCATTGATTGCTTTTCATATGTGCCTTGATGGGGTAGGGGGCTCCAGCTGAACCAGTGACCCCTTGCTCAAGTCAGCAAGCATGTGGTCATTTCTGTGATCCCACACTCCAGCCAGGAACCTCAAGGTTTCGAACCTGAGATCTCAGTGTCCCAGGTCAACATTCTATCTACTGTGCCACCACCAGCAGTCAAGCCCCATCTCTTCATCTGGCTGTTCTTTAATATTGTTTAAAAAAATAAAATAAAGAAAGAAAGGTCTTGGCCGGTTGGCTCAGTAGTAGAGCATCAGCGGGGCGTGTGGAAGTCCCGGGTTCGATTCCCAGCTATGGCACATAGGAGAGGCGTCCATCTGCTTCTCCATCCTTATCCCTCTCTCTATCTCTCTCTTTCCCTCCCTCAGTCAAGGCTCCATGGGAGCAAATTTGGCCTGGGTACTGAGGATGGCTCCATGGCCTCCGACTCAGGCGCTAGAATTGCTCAGGTTCCAGTGGAGTGAAGCCCCAGATGGGCCAAGCATCGCCCCCTGGTGGGCATGCCGGGTGGATCCCGGTGAGGCGCATGAGGGAATCTGTCTGCCGCCCCCCCTGCTTCTCACTTCGCAAAAATACAAAAAAAGAAAAAGAAAAAAAAATTGCCTGACCAGATAGTGGCGTGGCATAGTGAACAGAGCATCGGATTGGGACACGGAGGACCCAGGTTCAAAACCCCGAGGTCACCAGCTTGAGCGCAGGCTCATCTGGTTTGAGCAAAGCTCACTAGCTTGGACCCAACGTCGCTGGCTTAAGCAAGGGGTCACTCTGTCTGCTGTAGCCTCCCCCCTTCAAGGCACATATGAGAAAGCAATCTTTGAACAACTAAGGTGCCGCAACGAAGAATTGATACTTCTCATCTCTTTCCCTTCCTGTCTGTCTCTCTCTCTCTGACTCTCTCTGTCTCTGTCACACACACACAAATCAACTGAGTAAATTTCAAGATCTAATTTTCTTTATTTAACAATTCATGAATAGAACAGCATCCCACCCAGCATAGAAAGGGGCTCTGAGAAGCTACACTAAATGAAGGCTTTTCTAGACAGAAAAGGGTGGGACAAGGAAATCATAAATAACAGAAAGGATTATGTCAGGCAAAGTCACCTTCCTTTGGGGAAAGGGGGGCAGTGTATATCATGTACATTATCTCATTAGTCTTGATCAGATAATTCCAGAACGACTAGTTAAAAGTCACATTTCTGGAAGAGGCTGAAACTGCAATTAAGTTTGCAGGTTGGGGCTTAGCACAGATGACTCCATTTTGGGCCTGTTGTTTTTTTCTAACAGTATTCTTTAATATCCTTTGTAATAAACTGGTAATCTAGTAAGTAAACTGGTTTTCTGAGTTTTGTGAGCAGCTCTAGCAAATTAATCAAACCAAGGAGGGGGTCAGGGGAATGTCTGATTTATAGCCAGCCAGTCAGAAGCACAGGTAATGACCTGGATTTGTGATTAGTGTCCAAAGTAGGGGTCAGTCTCATAGGATGAAGAATGGAACCCTTTTTAAAAAAAAATTTAAGTGAGAGGAGGGGGGTAGAGAGACAGACTCCTGCATGTGCCCTGACCAGGATCCACCTGGCAACCCCCATATGAGGCTGATGCTCAAATCAATCAAGCTATCCTTAGTGCCTGTGGCTGATGCTTGGACCCACCATGCTATCCTAAGTGCCTGGGGCCAATGCTCAAACCAATTGAGCCACTGGCTGTGGGAGGGGTAAAAGGAGAGAAGGGGGAGAGGGAGGAGGAGAGAAGCAAATGGTCGCTTCTCATGTGTGCTCTGACAAAGGATCAAACCCAGGATGTCTGCACGCTAGGCTGACGCTCTATTCACTGAATCAACCAGCCAGGGCCCAGGATAGAACCCTTAACCTGTAGAATCTGATGCTATTCTCCAGGTAGATAGTGTGAGAACTGAGTTGAATTGTAGGACACCCAGCTGGTGTCAGATAATTGTTTGATGGTGTTGAAAAAAACAGAACAGCCTGACCAGGTGGTGGCACAATGGATAGAGCGTCGGACTGGGATGTGGAGGACCCAGGTTTGAGACCCCGAGGTCACCAGCTTGAGCGCAGGCTCATCTGGTTTGAGCAAGGCTCACCAGCTTGAGCCCAAGGTCACTGGCTCGAGCAAGGGGTCACTCAGTCTGCTGTAGCCCCCTGGTCAAGGCACATATGAGAAATCAATCAATGAACAACTAAGGAGCCACAACGAAAAATTGATGTTTCTCATCTCTCTCCCTTCCTGTCTGTCTGTCCCTATCTGTCCCTCTCTCTGACTCTCTCTGTCTCTGCCACACACACAAAAAAAAAACACACAAAAAACAAACAAACAAAAAACCAGAACAGAGATAAAGGGTAATCCACATGTTGATCCCCAGCAAGGGCCTGAAGTCTGGGGAAGACAGGATGATAATAAACCATCAGAGTTCCCCACCCTTCCCACTGCAGGCTGTTTCTACCTCACCCAGCAGGTTGGAGTGGATTTTTCTGACAGGCTTCCATCCATAGATGGTGTTTATATCCATGTCCTAAGAGGTAGAGGGAGGAGGACCAGGATATCAGGAGTAAGAAGAAGTCTGAGGAGATGCCTGACCTGTGTTGGCGCAGTGGATAAAGTGTCAACCTGGAAACGCTGAGGTTGCTGGTTCAAAACCCTGGGCTTGCTTGGTCAAGGCACATATGGGAGTTGATGCTTTCTGCCCCTCCCCCCTTCTCTCTCTCTCTCTCTCTCTCTCTCTCCCCTCTCTATAATGAATAAATAAAATTAAAAAAGAAGAAGAAGAAGAAGTCTGAGGAAAGGGGATTTTCTGCTCAGAAATTATCCCTAGGGAGAAGGGACAGAAAATTAGACTGGGTGGGCTGGGGTCAATCATCTATGACTGTGATGCCTGGAATCTGACACTCCTATGGGTGTGACCCAGGATCTCTGGGAGGTTGGGATCCTGGAGTTGCCATGAAATCTGAGTCTGGCCCAGAGAAAAAGTCTCAGGGTAGAAGGAGAGTTAAGTCCACTCTGTGCCTGAAAGATGAACTTAAGGGAGGAGAGAAGGTTATACTTGTTATTTCTTTTTTTTTTCTTTCTTTCTTTCTTTTTTTTTTCTTTTAGCAAAAGAGAGAGAGAAACAAGAAGAAAGAGAGCCTGACCTGCGGTGGCGCAGTGGGTAAAAGCATACACCTGGAACACTGAGGTCGCTGGTTCGAAACCCCAGGCTTGCCTGGTCAAGGCACATACGGGAGTTGATGCTTTCTGCTCCTCCCTCCCTTCTCTGTCTCTCTCTCTCCTCTCTCTAAAATGAATAAATAAAATCTAAAAAAAAAAAAAGCCTGACCTGTGGTGGCGCAGTGGATAAAATGTCGACCTGGAAATGCTGAGGTCACCAGTTCGAAACCCTGGGCTTGCCTGGTCAAGGCACATATGGGAGTTGATGCTTCCAGCTCCTCCCCCCTTCTCTCTCTCTGTCTCTCTCTTTCCTCTCTCTCTCCTCTCTAAAAATGAAAATTAAAAAATTTAAAAAAATCTAAAAAAAAAGAAAAAGAAAGAAACATGAGAAGCATCAACTCATAGTTGTATAACTTAAGTCATTTATTGATTGCTTCTCATATGTGCCTAGACTGAAGGCATCAGGCTCAAGCAGAGCCAGTGACCCCTTGCTCAGGCCAGCAACTTTGGGCTTTAAAGTCAGCGACCTTTGGGCTCAACCCAGTGACCATAGGATAATTTTGATGATCCCACACTCAAGCCAGTGACCCTATGCTCAATCTGGTGAGCCTGCACTCAAGCCAGTGACCTTGGGGTTTTTGGGTTTTTTTTTTTAAGATTTTATTCAATTTTCAGAGAGGAGAGAGAGAGAGAAAGGGAAAGAGGGAGGGAGGGAGGGAGAGAGAGAGAGAGAGAGAGAGAGAAGGAGGGAGGAGCAGGAAGCATCAACTCCCATATGTGCCTTGACCAGGTAAGCCCAGGGTTTCGAACTGGCGACCTCAGTGTTCCAGGAAGACGCTTTATCCACTGCACCACCACAGGTCAGGCGACCTTGGGGTTTTGAACCTAGGACCTCAGGTCGATGTGTCCACTGCACCACCAGCAGTCAGGTTGTACTTGTTATTTCTGAGGGAGTAGCTGCTATAAGAAATGGCTTCATGCCTGACCAGGTGGCGGCGCAGTGGATAGAGCGTCGGACTGGGATGGAGAGGACCCAGGTTCGAGACCCTGAGGTTGCCAGCTTGAGTGCGGGCTCATCTGGTTTGAGCAAAAGCTCACCAGCTTGGACCTAAGGTCACTGGCTTGAGCAGGGGATTACTCGGTCTGCTGAAGGCCCGCGGTCAAGGCACATATGAGAAGGCAACCAATGAACAACTAAGTTGTTGCAATGCGCAACGAAAAGCTAGTGATTGATGCTTCTCATCTCTCTCTGTTCCTGTCTGTCTGTCCCTGTCTATCGCCCTCTCTGACTCTCTCTCTGTCTCCGTTAAAAAAAAAAAAAAGAAATGGCTTCATACAGCTGCTTATTGCTTATGAAACTGCAGATGTGGCCCTGGCCAGTTGGCTCAGTGGTAGAGCATCAACCCAGCATGTGGATGTACCAGGTTTGATTCCCATTCAGAGCACACAGGAGAAACGCCCGTCTATTTCTCCACCCCACCCCCCACTTCTTTCTCTCTCTCTCTCTCTCTCTTCCCCTTCTGCAGCCATGGCTGGCTCGATTGGAGCCATTTGGCCCCAGGCGCTGAGGATAGCTCCATAGCCTCCACCTCAGTCGCTAAGAAGAGCTAGTTTGTGGCCCTGGCCGGTTGGCTCAGTGGTAGAGCATTGGCCTGGCGTGCAGAAGTCCCAGGTTCGATTCCCGGCCAGGGCACACAGGAGAAGCGCCCATCTGCTTCTCCACCCCTCCCCCTCTCCTTCCTCTCTGTCTCTCTCTTCCCCTCCCACAGCGAGGCTCCATTGGAGCAAAGATGGCCCCGGCGCTGGGGATGCCTCCTTGGCCTCTCTGCCCCAGGCGCTAGAGTGGCTCTGGTCTCAACAGAGCGAAGCCCCAGAGGGGCAGAGCATTGCCCCCTGGTGGGCGTGCCGGGTGGACCCCGATCGGGAGCATGCGGGAGTCTGTCTGACTGTCTCTCCCCGTTTCCAGCTTCAGAAAAATACAAAAAAAAAAAAAAAAAAAAAAAAGAGCTGGTTTGCTGAACAACAGAGCAACAGCCTAGATAGGCAGAACATTGCCCCCTAGTGGGCTCACCGGGTGGATCCTAGTTGGGGCACATGTGGAAGTCTGTCTCACTATATCCCCTCCTCCCATTAAAAACAAAACAGCCTTTTTCCTGGTGGACGTCGCGGAGTGAGCATCGCTGAAGTCTATTCTCCTGCAGTCATCATGTCTAAGTCAGAGTCTCCCAAGGAGCCAGAACAGCTGCGGAAGCTCTTTATTGGTGGTTTGAGCTTTGAAACAACCGATGAGAGTCTGAGGAGCCATTTTGAGCAATGGGGAACGCTCACAGACTGTGTGGTGATGAGAGATCCAAATACCAAGCGCTCCAGAGGCTTTGGGTTTGTCACCTATGCCACTGTGGAGGAGGTGGATGCAGCCATGAATGCAAGGTCACACAAGGTGGATGGAAGAGTTGTGGAACCAAAGAGGGCTGTTTCGAGAGAAGATTCTCAAAGACCTGGTGCCCACTTAACCGTGAAAAAGATCTTTGTCGGTGGTATTAAAGAAGACACTGAAGAACACCACCTGAGAGATTATTTTGAACAGTATAGAAAAATTGAAGTGATTGAAATTATGACTGACAGAGGCAGTGGCAAAAAGAGAGGCTTTGCTTTTGTAACCTTTGATGACCATGATTCTGTAGACAAGATTGTCATTCAGAAATATACTGTGAATGGCCACAACTGTGAAGTAAGGAAAGCCCTATCTAAGCAAGAGATGGCTAGTGCTTCATCCAGCCAAAGAGGTCGAAGTGGTTCTGGAAACTTCGGAGGTGGTCGTGGAGGTGGTTTTGGTGGGAATGACAACTTTGGTCGTGGAGGAAATTTCAGTGGTCGAGGTGGCTTTGGAGGCAGCCGTGGTGGAGGTGGATATGGTGGCAGTGGGGATGGCTATAATGGATTTGGTAACGATGGAAGCAATTTTGGAGGTGGCGGAAGCTACAATGATTTTGGCAATTACAACAATCAATCTTCAAATTTTGGACCCATGAAGGGAGGAAACTTTGGAGGCCGAAGCTCTGGTCCCTATGGTGGTGGAGGCCAGTACTTTGCCAAACCTCGAAACCAAGGTGGCTATGGTGGTTCCAGCAGCAGCAGTAGCTATGGCAGTGGCAGAAGGTTTTAATTACTGCCAGTAAACAAAGCTTAGCAGGAGAGGAGAGCCAGAGAAGTGACAGGGAAGCTACAGGTTACAACAGATTTGTGAACTCAGCCAAGCACAGTGGTGGCAGGGCCTAGCTGCTACAAAGAAGACATGTTTTAGACAATACTCATGTGAATGGGCAAAAAAACTCGAGGACTGTATTTGTGACTAATTGTATAACAGGTTATTTTAGTTTCTGTTCTGTGGAAAGTGTAAAGCATTCCAACAAGGGTTTTTAATGTAGTTTTTCTTTTTCTTTTTTTTTTTTTGCACCCATGCTGTTGATTGCTAAATGTAATAGTCTGATCATGACGCTGAATAAATGTGTCTTTTTTTAAAAAAAAAAAAAAAAAAAAAAAAAAAACAAAGTGGGGCCTGATCAGGCGGTGGCGCAGTGGATAGAGTGTCGGACTGGGATGCAGAGGACCCAGGTTCGAGACCCCAGGGTCGCCAGCTTGAGTGCGGGCTCATCTGGTTTGAGCAAAAGCCCACCAGCTTGAACCCAAGGTTGCTGGCCCCAGCAAGGGGCTACTCGGTCTGCTGAAGGCCCGCGGTCAAGGCACATATGAGAAAGCAGTCAATGAACAACTAAGGTGTTGCAACGCGCAATGAAAAACTAATGATTGATGCTTCACATCTCTCTCCATTCCTGTCTGTCTGTCCCTGTCTATCCCTCTCTCTGACTCACTCTTTGTCTCTGTAAAAAAAAAAACAAAAAACAACAACAACAAAAAAAAAACAAAGTGGGGAGCAACTTGTTTAAGGTAAGGAAGGGTCACGTGTTAGGATGGGATCTTCCTGAGGAGATCAGAAGTGGCTCCTGGCCTGACGGACCAGCTTTCAGACCCGAGGGGTGGGCACTGGGTAGGGAAAGGTCAACATACAGAAGGAACATAGTCATGGCCAGCAGGAAGCAGGTAGGCAGGTGCTGGGAACTGGACTGATGGAAATAATAGCGTCTGCAGAACTCACACAGGCAACTTTATAGGCTGAGGCCAGATAGGAAAAGCACCAGACCAAAGATGAGGCAAAAACACTAGGCACCATTATGTAGCAAGCATCATATTTCAAGACCTGGGAGGAGAGCAGAAGGGAATGTGGTCTTAGGCTTCAGCTAGACATTGGGTTAGCTACTCACACATCCTACCTCCTATGTGTGCAGGGAAAGGGCAGTGACAGAGGTGGCCTCCAGACCAGCAAACAGAACCCCCCTTATCTTCTTGTAGCTGCCCCACTGGCTATCTTTGTTTTTTATGCTCTCAGGAAGTTTAGGTTTAGGTGAGGCAAGAAGCAGAGTGGTAAGGTAGAATGGACCCAATTCAGTATCTAGTGAGCAAAGGGGGAAAGCCTCTCCTGCACCCCCTCCTTGCACCATCCAGAAAGCATCACGGTGTACTAACAGGGACAGGAAGGCTCTGAGTGCGATGCTCCAGAGCCTCTCTGCTTTACTGCTAGACTAGCCTACTTGTTTTGCAGTTTTCTTTTCCTTTTTTTTTAAGATTTTTTTTTTTTGTATTTTTCTGAAGCTGGAAACGGGGAGAGACAGTCAGACAGACTCCCGCATGCGCCCGACTGGGATCCACCCGGCATGCCCACCAGGGGGCGATGCTCTGCCCCTCCGGGGCGTCACTCTGCCGTGACCAGAGCCACTCCAGCGCCTGGGGCAGAGGCCAAGGAGCCATCCCCAGTGCCCGGGCCATCTTTGCTCCAATGGCTGCGGGAGGGGAAGAGAGAGACAGAGAGGAAGGAGGTGGGGTGGAGAAGCAAATGGGCGCCTCTCCTATGTGCCCTGGCCGGGAATCGAACCCGGGTCCCCCACACGCCAGGCCGACGCTCTACCGCTGAGCGAACCGGCCAGGGCCTTAAGATTTTATTTATTCATTTTAAAGAGGAGAGAGAGTGAAGGGAGGAGGAGCAGGAAGCATCAACTCCCATATGTACCTTGACCAGGGAAGCCAGGGTTTTGAACCAGTGACCTCAGCATTCCAGGTTGACGCTTTATTCACTGCACCACAACAGGTCAGGCTCGTTTTACAGTTTTCTAATTCCTAACTCCCATTCCTCCACTTTAATCCTTCCACATATCCCATTTCAGGGTCCCATCCATCCCATTCCTCTGGGCTACAGAGCATCTCCTGGGATGAACTCCTGGCAGTGAGCTGGCTGGAAGAGAGGAGGTGGAGGGACTAGTTCTGGACTTTCTAAAGTCTCTATTTATCAACCTGACCAGACAGCTCAGTTGGTTACAGCATCATCCTGAAGCGCAGAGGTTGCCGATTTGATCCTTGGTCAGGGCACATACAGGAACAGATCAATATTCCTGTTTCTTTCTCCCTCTCTCCCTTCCTTGCTCTCTAAAATCAATAAAATCAACATTTAAAAAACTCTCTATTATTAATTCATCCTCCTAACAACCTGTAAGGCATATGCTGTTGGCCCTGGCCAGGTAGATCAATTGGTTAGACTCTAACCATTAGAGCACTGTCCTGATACACCAAGGTAGTGGATTCAATCCCCGGTCAGGACATACATAGGCAAGAATTAACCAACAGCCTGACCTGTGGTGGCGCAGTGGATAAAGCATCGACCTGGAATGCTGAGGTCGCCGGTTCAAAACCCTGGGCTTGTCTGGTCAGGGCACATATGGGAGTTGATGCTTCCTGCCCCTCCCCTCTCTCTCTCTCTCTCTCTCTCTCTCTCTCCTCTCTAAAATGAATAAATAAAAAAATTTAAAAAATTTAAAAAAAGAATTAACCAACGAATGCATAAATAAATGGAACAATAAATCAATGTTTCTCTCTCCATTCTTCTCTAAAAAAATTAAAAAGGCAGGTACTGTTATTGTACCCATTTTAGAGATGAGGAAAAAAACCTCAAAGAGGTTAAATAACTTGTTCAGGGTTATTCACCTATAAAAGATTGGGCCATTCTGACCTGTGGTGGCGTAGTGGATAAAGCGTCGACCTAGAATGCTGATATTGCCTGACCAGGCGGTGGTGCAGTGGATAGAGCATCGGACTGGGATGCAGAGGACCCAGGTTCGAGACCTCAAGGTCGCCAGCTTGAGCGTGGGCTCATCTGGTTTGAGCAAAAGTCTACCAGCTTGAACCCAAGGTCGCTGGGTCCAACAAGGAGTTACTCGGTCTGCTGAAGACTCGCGGTCAAGGCACATATGAGAAAGCAATTAATGAACAACTAAGGTGTTGCAAGCGCAATGGAAAACTAATGATTGATGCTTCTCATCTCTCTCCGTTCCTGTCTGTCTGTCCCTGTCTATCCCTCACTCTGACTCACTTTCTGTCTCTGAAATAAATAAAGACTTAAAAAAAAATACTTTAATAGAATGCTGATGTTGCCGGTTCAAAACCCTGCACTTATCTGGTCAAGGCACATATGAGAGTTGATGCTTCCTGCTCCTCCCCCCTTTCTCTCTCTCTCTCTCTCTCTCTCTCTCTCTCTCTCTCTCTCTCTCTCCCCTCTCTAAAATGAATTAAAATTAAAAAAAAAAAAAAAAAAAAAAGATTGGGCCAGGATTCAATACAGGGGTGTGTATAGCAAGAGTCCATGCTCTGAATCATTGTGTTATGATTACTCCAGTGATCCCCACTTTAGTTCACAGTTCCTCCAAATCTCAATCTTCCTTTCCATCCTTCCACTCACTCACTCTCCAGATTCATTAAGGTGCCAAATTGTATCAATTCTCCTTCTTCCCCCAGACCCACCACAAAGGCCCTGATTCAGGTCCTTGTTACTTTCCACCAGGATTCTGTCTCTTTTTTTTTTTTTTTTTTTTTGCATTTTTCTGAAGCTGGAAACAGGGAGAGACAGTCAGACAGACTCCCGCATGCGCCCGACCGGGATCCACCCGGCACGCCCACCAGGGGCGACGCTCTGCCCACCAGGGGGCGATGCTCTGCCCATCCTGGGCGTCGCCATGTTGCGACCAGAGCCACTCTAGCGCCTGGGGCAGAGGCCACAGAGCCATCCCCAGCGCCCGGGCCATGTTTGCTCCAATGGAGCCTTGGCTGCGGGAGGGGAAGAGAGAGACAGAGAGGAAAGCGCGGCGGAGGGGTGGAGAAGCAAATGGGCGCTTCTCCTATGTGCCCTGGCCGGGAATCGAACCCGGGTCCTCCGCACGCTAGGCCGTCATTTTTTTTTTTTAAAGATTATCCACATCTTTTTTTGTTGTTGTTGTTTTTTTTGTTTTTTTGTTTTTTATTCATTTTAGAAAGGAGAGAGAGAGAGAGAAGGGGGGAGGAGCAGGAAGCATCAACTCCCATATGTGCCTTGACCAGGCAAGCCCAGGGTTTCGAACTGGCGACCTCAGCATTTCCAGGTCGATGCTTTATCCACTGCGCCACCACAGGTCAGGCCTTTTTTTTTTTTTTTTTTTAAAGAGACAGAGAGAGAGTCAGAGAGAGGGATAGACAGACAGGAAAGGAGAGATGAGAAGCATCAATCATCAGTTTTTTATTGCGACACCTTAGTTGTTCATTGATTGATTTCTCATATGTGCCTTGACCGCAGGCCTTCAGCAGACTGAGTAACCCCTTGCTCAAGCCAGCGACCTTAGGTCCAAGCTGGTGAGCTTTGGTCAAACTAGATGAGCCTGCGCTCAAGATGGTGACCTCAGGGTCTCGAACCTGGTTCCTCCGTATCCCAGTCTGATGCTCTATCCACTGCGCGACCGCCTGGTTACGCTCTGTCCCATTTTTATGCTTAGTATTTGTTGTATAAAGGTAGTGTGAGTATATTGAAGAAAATTTGAAAAGTGGCAAAGAAAAATCCACCTAGAATTCAATCATCTTATTACACCATTGTGCTTTCTTCCCATGTATTTTTTCCTATGAATAGACTCCTTTACATAATTGCAACCCGTTCATATGATACTTTATCATACTTTTTCAGTTAACATTTATCGTGTTTTATCACATTCTTTTAAATGTTTTTTTTTTCTTTTAAATGTTTTATTTATTGCCCTGGCCGGTTTGCTCAGTGGTAGAGCGTCGGCCTGGCGTGCAGGAGTCCCGGGTTCAATTCCCGGCCAGGGCACACAGGAGAAGCGCCCATCTGCTTCTCCACCCCTCCCCCTCTCCTTCCTCTCTGTCTCTCTCTTCCCCTCCCGCAGCCAGGGCTCCACTGGAGCAAAGTTGGCCCGTGCGCTGAGGATGGCTCTGTGGCCTCTGCCTCAGGCACTGGAATGGCTCTGGTTGCAACAGAGCAATGCCTCAGATGGGCAGAGCATCGCCCCCTGGAGGGCGTACCGAGTGGATCCCGGTCGGGCACATGTGGGAGTCTGACTGCCTCCCCATTTCCAACTTCAGAAAAATACAAAAAAAAAAAAAAAGTGAAAAGAAAATCGAGTGAAAAAGTATTTGCAAATCATATATCTGATAAGATATATCTACACTGACCAGGTGGTGCAGTAGATATGGCGTTGACCTGGGACACTGTGAACCTAGGTTTGAACCTTGAGGTCCCCAGCTTGAGCACAGGCTCATTGGCTTGAGCATGAACTCACCAGTTTATGTTCGGGGTTGCTGGCTTGAGCATGGGATCATAGACATGATCCCCTGGTTGCTGGCTTGAGTGCAAGGGTCACTGGCTTGAGCAAGGGGCCACTCACTGGCTTGGCCTAAGCCCGCCCAACAAGGCACGTATGAGAGGCAATCAATGAACTAAAATGACGCAACTGAGTTGATACTTCTCATCTTTCTCCCTTCACATTCCTCAATAAAATAAAAAAATCACAATAGGTTGTGGTGATGGTTGAACAACACTATAAATACACTAAAAGCCATTAAATTGTAAACTTCAAATGGGTGAATTGTATGATATGTGAATTATATCTCAAAAGCTGTTATATTTTTTTATTTACTAGGAAAAATACCTTTGTTTGTTTAATAAACTGAAAAGATCCATGTTATTTTAATATACTCATTTGTTTACTGGTTTTTTTAAGTAATTTCATTCATTCATTCATTTATTTATTTATTTATTTTTGTATTTTTCCGAAGCCAGAAACAGGGAGGCAGTCAGACAGACTCCTGCATGCCCACCAGGGGGCGATGCTCTGCCCATCCAGGGTGTCGCTCTGTTGTGACCAGAGCCACTCTAGCACCTGAGGCAGAGGCCACAGAGCCAACCTCAGCGCCCGGGCAAACTTTGCTCCAGTGGAGCCTTGGCTGCAGGAGGGGAAGAGAAAGATAGAGAGGAAGGAGAGGGGGAGGGGTGGAGAAGCAGATGGGCGTTTCTCCTGTGTGCCCTGGCTGGGAATCAAACCCGGGACTCCTGCACGACAGGCCGATGCTCTTCCACTGAGCCAACCGGCCAGGGCTGTTTACTGTTTATGTTATTCTTAGTACTTCCTCCACTGAAATTCTCCTTTATCAATTTATCTATTGAGCCTCTTTTTTTAAACCTATTTTGCATGAGTTACACAAAAAGATTGTAATTCCTTATATTTGCTGTAAATATATCTCCCAGTGTGCTTGCCTTTTTTTTGGGGGGGGCATAAATCCAGTTTGTTTTTTATTTATACACACTTACAAAGTTGTAAATTTAGTCTGTATATAGTTAAAGTGATCATTCTTTTTTCCTTTTCTTTTTATATGTTTTTATTTATTGATTTATTTTATTTTATTATTATTTTTTTTTTTTTTTTTTTCCGAAGCTGGAAACGGGGAGGCAGCCAACAGACTCTCGCATGCGCCCGACCGGGATCCACCTGGCACGCCCACCAGGGGGCGATGTTCTGCCCATCCGGGGCATCGCTCCGCCGCGACCAGAGCCATTCTAGCGCCTGGGGCAGAGGCCAAGGAGCCATCCCCAGCACCCAGGCCATCCTTTGCTCCAATGGAGCCTCAGCTGCGGGAGGGGAAGAGAGAGACAGAGAGGAAGGAGAGGGGGAGGGGTGGAGAAGCAGATGGGCGCCTCTCCTGTGTGCCCTGGCCAGGAATCGAACCCGGGACTTCCGCACGCCAGGCCGACACTCTACCGCTGAGCCAACCAGCCAGGGCCTATTGATTTATTTTAGAGAGAGTGAAACACTGATTTGTTGTTCCACTTATTTATGCATTCTTGTATGTGCCCTGATTGAGGATAAAACCCACAACCTTGGCATATTGGGACAAAGCTATAACCAATAGAGCTACCTGGCCTAGTCTGTCTTTTTTTTTTGTATTGAGGTGAAATTCACTCTTTTCTTTCTGATTCTTCCTATGGTATTTAAACTTTCAAGTTTGCCCTCCCTACACATACTCCTAGATGATTGATGAATATTATTTCATAGGGTTTTTTTTCTAATTTTATTTGTTTATATTTAATTCTTTAATCTTTTTTTTTTTTTTTTTTTTGGTATTTTTCTGAAGCTGGAAACAGGGAGAGACAGTCAGACAGACTCCCGCATGCGCCCAACCGGGATCCACCCGGCACGCCCACCAGGGGATGACGCTCTGCCCACCAGGAGGCGATGCTCTGCCCCTCCAGGGCGAAGCTCTGTTGCAACCAGAGCCACTCTAGCGCCTGGGGCAGAGGCCAAGGAGCTATCCCCAGCACCCGGGCCATCTTTGCTCCAATGGAGCCTTGGCTGCGGGAGGGGAAGAGAGAGACAGAGAGGAAGGAGGGGGGGGGTGGAGAAGCAGATGGGCGCTTCTCCTGTGTGCCCTGGCCGGGAATTGAACCCGGGACCCCTTGCACGCCAGGCCGACGCTCTACCACTGAGCCAACTGGCCAGGGCCTAATTCTTTAATCTTGTACAATTTATTTTATGAAAAGTTAGGATCTTATTTATTTATTTATTTATTTTAACTTATTGTGTTTACATAGATTCTAGTGTCGCCCCGTATGCATCGCCCCCTCCCCCGTATCCCCCTCAACATCTAACTTGCCCTCCTCCCCACAGAAAAGTTAGGACCTTTTATTTATTTCTTTATTGATTCATTTTAGAGAGGAGAGGGAGAGAGAGAGAGAGAGAGAGAGGAGAGATAGAGAGAAGGGGGGGAGGAGCTGGAAGCATCAACTCCCATATGTGCCTTGACCAGGCAAGCCCAGGGTTTCGAACCGGCGACCTCAGCATTTCCAGGTCGATGCTTTATCCACTGCGCCACCACAGGTAAGGCCAAGATCTTTTGTTTTGGTTTTCTAAGTTACTAGCTGCATAGACTTCATGGCCTCCTAAAAGATCCTTCTCTAGGTTCTATACACCATGCCAAACTAATCTTATTTAAAAACATATCTAGGGCCCTGGCTGGTTGGATCAGTGGTAGAGCGTCAGCCTGGCGTGCAGGAGTCCCAGGTTCAATTCCCAGCCAGGGCACACAGAAGAAGCGCCCATCTGCTTCTCCATCCCTCTCCCTCTCCTTCCTCTCTGTCTCTCTCTTCCCCTCTTGCAGCCAGGGCTCCAATGGAGCAAAGGTGGCCCTGGTGCTGGGGGTGGCTCTATGGCCTCTGCCTCAGGCGACAGAATGGCTCTGGTTGCAACAGAGCAACGCCCCAGATGGGCAGAGCATCGCCCCCCGGTGGGCATGCCAGGTGGATCTCGGTTGGGCGCATGTGGGAGTCTGACTGCCTTCCCATTTCCAACTTCAGAAAAATACAAACAAACAAACAAACATATCTAGGCCCTGGCCGGTTAGCTCAGCGGTAGAGCATCGGCCCTGCATGTGGAAGTCCCAGGTTCAATTCCTGGTCAGGGAACATAAAAGAAGCGCCCATCTGCTTCTCCACCCTTCCCCTTCTCTTTTTTTTTTTCTCTCTCTCCCCCTCCTGCAGCCATGAATCCATTGGAGCAGGGTTGTGTTGGCCCGGGTGCTGAGGACGGCTCTATGGCCTCCACCTCAGGCACTAGAATGGCTCTGGTCTCAAGGAGCAACGCCCCAGATGGGCAGAGCATCGCCCTCTGGTGGGCGTGCCAGGTGGATCCCAGTTGGGCGCATGCGGGAGTCTGTCTGACTGCCTCCTCGCTTCTAACTTCAGAAAAATACCAAAAAAAACCCCAAAAAAACAAACAAAAAAAAACCCATATCTAGCCCTGACCAGATAGCTTGGTTGCTCCAGCTTTATCCAGAAGTGCAGAGATTATTCTTAGTTCCATCCCAGGTCAGGGCACTTACAGAAACAGATTGATGTTTCTCTTTACTCTCCCTTCCTCTTTATAAAATCAATAAATTAAAATAGAAGTGTATTGCCTGACCAGGCGGTGGCGCAGTGGATAGAGCATCGGACGGGGATGCGGAGGACCCAGGTTCGAGACCCCGAGGTCGCCAGCTTGAGCGCAGGCTCATCTGGTTTGAGCAAAAGCCCACCAGTTTGAACCCAAGGTCACTGGCTCCAGCAAGGGGTTACTCGGTCTGCTGAAAGCCCGCGGTCAAGGCACATATGAGAAAGCAATTAATGAACAACTAAGGTGTTGCAATGTACAATGAAAAACTAATGATTGATGCTTCTCATCTCTCTCCGTTCCTGTCTATCTGTCCCTGTCTATCCCTCTCTCTGACTCTCTCTCTGTCTTTGTAAAAAAAATAAAAAAATAAAAAGTATATTTATTTAAGTTTTTAAAAAAAGATCTAGTTAAGTCACTTCTCTGTTTAAAAACTGTTGGTGGGGCCCTGGCCGGTTGGCTCAGCGGTAGAGCGTCGGCCTAGCGTGCGGAGGACCCGGGTTCGATTCCCGGCCAGGGCACATAGGAGAAGCGCCCATTTGCTTCTCCACCCCTCCTCCGCGCCTTCCTCTCTGTCTCTCTCTTCCCCTCCCACAGCCAAGGCTCCATTGGAGCAAAGATGGCCTGGGCGCTGGGGATGGCTCTGTGGCCTCTGCCTCAGGCGCTAGAGTGGCTCTGGTCGCAACATGGCGACGCCCAGGATGGGCAGAGCATCGCCCCCTGGTGGGCAGAGCGCGTCGCCCCTGGTGGGCGTGCCGGGTGGATCCTGGTTAGGCGCATGCGGGAGTCTGTCTGACTGTCTCTCCCTGTTTCCAGCTTCAGAAAAATGCAAAAAAAAAACAAAACAAAAAAAAACTGTTGGTGGCTTCTCACTCCCTATAAAATTAAGTCTAAACTTCTCAGCCTGTCATTCAAAATTCTCTACAATTTAGGAAGACTGTGGAAGGCAGTTTTACTAATTCGCTTCTCTGCTATCCAGAAATGTACTCACCATTCTTTCCTTTAACACCTCAAACTCCCACAGTGAACCCCTTGTTCTTACAGCCTCACTTGCTTATCCCTGCTTATCCCTTTAATTGTCTTATCCCTGGACCCTCTTGCTTCAGTACCTTCCCTAAAGCTATGCCTCTACTTAGAGCAGGGGTCCCCAAACTACGGCCCGCGGGCCACATGCGGCCCCCTGAGGTCATCTATCCGGTCCCCAACGCACTTCTGGAAGGGGCACCTCTTTCATTGGTGGTCAGTGAGAGGAGCCTAGTTCCTATTGAAATACTGGTCAGTTTGTTGATTTAAATTTACTTGGTCTTTATTTTAAATATTGTATTTGTTCCCGTTTTGTTTTTGTTTTTTTACTTTAAAATAAGATATGTGCAGTGTGCATAGGGATTTATTCATAGTTTTTGTTTATAGTCCGGCCCTCCAACGGTCTGAGGGACAGTGAACTGGCCCCCTGTGTAAAAAGTTTGGGGACCCCTGACTTAGAGTGTCTGTTGGGCCTTGCCAAAATTGTTGCTTGTCCACTTCCCTTCAACAATCACAATCAGTTTCATCTTCTGCAAGAAGCCTTCCCAGATCTCTGTTGTTTTTTGTTTGTTTGTTTCTCTGAAGTGAGAAGCCAGGAGGCAGAGACAGACTCCCACATGTGCTAGACCAGGATCCACCCGGCATGTTCACTGGGGGGGCGATGCTCTGCCTATTTGGAGTGCTGCTCCGTTGCAACTGGAGCCATTACTAGTGCCTGAGGCAGAGGCCACAGAGCCATCCTCAGTGCCTGGGTCAGCTTTGCTCCAGTGGAGCCTTGGCTGCGGGAGTGGAAGAGAGAGAAAGGAGAGGGGGAAGGGTGGAGAAGCAGATGGGTGCTTCTCCTGTGTGCCCTGGCCAGGAATCAAACCTGGGACTTCCACACACCTGGCCAATGCTCTACTGCTGAGCCAACCAGCCACGGCCCCAGATCTCTTTCTTTCTTTCTTTCTTTTTTTAATTCATTATAGAGAGGGGGGAGAGAGAGAGAGAGAAGGGGGGAGGAGCAGGAAGTATCAGCTCCCATATGTGCCTTGACCAGGCAAGCCTAGGGTTTTGAACCGGCAACCTCAGCGTTTCCAGGTTGATGCTTTATCCACTGTGCCACCACAGGTCAGGCCCCATATCTCTTTCAAAACAAATTCCTCTTCCTATAGGTTTATAGCACTTTGCCCATTTTAATACTATTCCCTGCTTTTTACCCAAATTGTGGCACAGTCTGATTTCCCTGGCTCTGGGAGTTTCTGGAAGGCGAGGCCAGTTCTAATCGTGACCTGCCTTAGGCCCTTCAGTGACAGCCCATTATGCTTGGATGTAATTCAAATTCCTTGTTGACTCTGTGACTTTGGGCAAGTTGCTGGCATTTCTGGCCTCTAATGTTCTACTGTTAATTTTTTATTATTATTCATTTTTTTAGAGAGAGAGAGAGAAAGGGAGAGAGAATGGGGGAGGAGCAGGAAGCATCAACTCCCATATGTGCTTTGACCAGGCAAGCCCAGGGTTTCAAACTGGCAACCTCAGTGTTCTAGGTCAATGCTTTATCCACTGCGCCACCACAGGTCAAGCTAATGTCCTACTGTTAATGAGAAATAATGATATCATGGAGTTGTGGTCAGCTTTTAGTGAGATCACTGGTATAAGGGATTTCTCACAATACCTGTGGTAGAACGAACGTTAACTGCTATAGTCATTGTCATCATCATCAGTATCACAGCACTGTCTCATCTGGCCTCAACCTCTGTTCTGCCATTTCCCCTTGTTCACTAGGCTCAAAAGCTACAGGTGTTCCATTCTTCCAACCTACCAAGCACTTCCCAGCATGAGGACCTGTTTCTTCTACCTGCAATAGTCTTCTCCATACTCTGCCTGGCTAAGCCTTCCTCATCCTTCAAGTTTCAGCAGATATATTGCCTCCTCTAAGAGACCTTCCTTAACATACCAGATTAAATTAGGTCTCCCTATTATATGTTTATACTGCACTATTCGTTATATCTTCAATTGTAATTACATATGTATGTAACCATTGATTCTATCTGTTTCCCTGTTTAACCATATGTGCCATGTTGTCTTGTTTACTGTTCTCTCTCCAGCTACTGGCATGTTGCACATGCTCACTAAATGTAGCCTAAATTTGACTGGCTGAATGAATGATGAACAGAGTAGTTCAAATAGCAGGTACTCAAAAAGTGTTTGAACATTTTTTTTTTTTTTTGTATTTTTCTGAAGCTGGAAATGGGGAGAGACAGTCAGACAGACTCCCGCATGCACCCGACCGGGATCCACCCGGCTCGCCCACAAGGGGGCGACGCTCTGCCCACCAGGGGGCGATGCTCTGCCCCTCCGGGCGTCGCTCTGTTGCGACCAGAACCATTCTAGCGCCTGGGGCAGAGGCCAAGGAGCCATCCCCAGCGCCCGGGCCAACTTTGCTCCAATGGAGCCTCGGCTGCGGGAGGGGAAGAGAGAGACAGAGAGGAAGGAGAGGGGGAGGGGTGGAGAAGCAGATGGGCGCTTCTCCTGTGTGCCCTGGCCGGGAATCGAACCCGGGACTTCTGCACACCAGGCCGACGCTCTACCACTGAGCCAAACAGCCAGGGCCAGAAGTGTTTGAACTTTAATTCAAGTTAATCCTAGATAGACCCTCTGCCTGAGCTTCAGAGGTGGCAACCTGAGTTTGCAGAGATTACACCTAAATTTATAACCAAGAAAAACATTTATGTAAGTACTCTTTATGATAGCAAAAACCTAGAAAACCCCCAAATGTCCAGTAATAGGAGAACTATGGTATAGTCATAAAATGAATGGTATACAGCCCTCAAAAGGAATGAATTGCAGCAATATGTAACAATATGAATCTTAGTAATACATTATTAAGTAAAAATAATAAAAAATTACATACAGCAGTATTCTTTTATTAGGTAAAATAATCACTAAAAATTTAAAAATAAGTTTTTAGGAATACATATAAAATAAATATATAAAAAGAAAAACAGAGCCTGACCAGGTGGTGGTGCAGTGGATAGAGCGTTGGACTAGGATGCGGAGGACCCAGGTTCAAGACCCCGAGGTCACTGACTTGAGCGCGGGCTCATCTGGTTTGAGCAGAGCTCACCAGCTTGGACCCAAGGTCGCTGGCTCGAGCAAGGGGTTACTTGGTCTGCTGTAGCCCCACAGTCAAGGCACATATGAGAAAGCAATCAATGAACAACTAAGGGGTCACAACGAAACACTAATGATTGATGCTTCTCATCTCTCTCCGTTCCTGTCTGTCTGTCCCTGTCTGTCCCTCTCTCTGGCTCTCTGTCTCTGTAAATACAAAAAAGAAAAAAAACAGAATGATGAATACTTTGGAAGAGGACAGAATGGGGATTAACCACAGTTAGATTTTAGTTATTGCCCAAATCCTAGCTTACATGTTGATGAGTTCTTATGATAGTTTTATAGGTAAGTAAATGTATCCTATATGGAATAATGAAGATTATGAACCAAGATTATGATTAATCTAATTCTGTGTACCTGACATCCATTAAAGGAAAGAGAGAAATTATGCCTACCTCCTCCAGGCAGCCTTACTTGTTTGTAGGCAATGGGAAAAAGATTTTTCTCCCCCATCTCTCTCTGGGACTTTTCTCCTGGACTGTCTGCAGGTTCTCCTCAGGAGGTAAGCTGGTGGCACAGAGGTGTGGCAGCAGGGAAGGGAATAATTGGGGTTTAGCTAATCCAGGAAAAGGATCCTGGAATTAGTGGGAAAATGGCCACTTCCCAAGGCTGGAGAGGAACCTAGAGACGTGGGCAGGTATCTATTCCCATTCAGCTTCCCAGACTCCCCAGGCTGAGAACTGCAAGATGTGTAGTCCCCACCCCTTTCTGTTCTGCTTCATTGAAGACCTCAGCTTGGGGGTGGGGAGGAGTTTCAGAGGTGGATCCTGAGAGAATAGGACTGTGGCCACATGATAGACAGTTGCTGCAAGCAGTTTGGTTACTGGAAGCTGAGACTAGCAAGGGCTGAACCCAGGATCTTTGAAATTCAGCATGGAAGTAGGGGACTCCTGAATCAAAACTTTTTACACATTCCCTTCCCTTCAGCCTGGCCCAGAACAAGCCTGGACCATCCTCAGCACCTCCTGCCCTCATCTCCCTGCCTTCCCCCTTCTTCATCCAGGCTGTAGATCCTAATCCTAGACTTTCACTTCTACATCTACCAATCTCCAAAATAAGGCCTTACTTTGTGAAAAATGGGATGCAGGAGGCCCTGGGAAGGTAACTTAGGACTCTTCACTTTAGCAGATGGGACTTGAGGTCAGATTGAACTTGGCAGGGCTGGCTGGGCTGGAGTGTTGCCTTTAAGGAAAGGGTTATAGGGCAGCCTGGAGTGGGCTAAAGGTATTAAGAAGGGCTGGAGCCTGACCAGGACTAGGGGTCAGGCTGAATTTGGAATAAAATAAATGGGAAAGGAGCTGAGCCCAGACTGAACTGGGAGTCTGGGGTTCAGGGCTTGGCCAGGCCAAAACAAATTTTTCAGTATCATGCTGAGACCTGGGGCAGGGCCCTCACCTGCTCCTGAAAACAGGGCCTGAGGGCCTTGAAGGGCATAGCCCTTCCCCAGTGGTTCTCAAAGTGTGCGCCAGGGTACATTGGGGCGCCCTAGATTTCCAGTGCGCCCTATGGTATTCCAGAGAAATATGTGCCTGTTGGGGACCAAAAAAATCAACAGGGTTTTTGGAGTTGAGATTTTTGGGGGACAGAGGTGTGGGGAATTGGCTGCAAGCCAACAGTCTGCCCAACCCCCCACTTCACTTGCCTGATTAGGTTGCAAAAGGCTGTTAAGCTGTGGTGCTGGATTATTTACACTACCCCCCATGTTCCCTAGAAAGACTGGAAGCAAGTTTCTTCTATACTGTTTGGTGTCAAGTTAAGATGATATATATGGTGGGGGTTTTGGATTGATGATTAAACATAAGGAATTGTCTCTTGAAGCCTTTGGATTTCTATAAAAGAAGAATATGTGGCAATATGTAAAAAAGCTTTGAACATTTTACTACAATTTTCAACATCCTACTTATGTGAATTAGGATTTTCTACCCTCAACACAATTAAGAGTAAAAAGAGAAGAATTCTTCAATGTATTGATGAGGAAATGAGTTTGCCTTTCAAATATACACCCAAACATTGAAGAAATTGTGCTAGGACACATCAGGCTCATGTTTTTCATAAACACAAGAATGAAAAAACTTAACACATTCACGCCAGGACCTGCTGAATTTACTAAATCTTACTAAGAATGTATCTATAACTTTTTTGTTGTTTTAAAATTTTTTTAACCCCTTTTTTATGAATTCTAAAGATCATAACTCAAAAAATGTAACATAAAAATGTTTTTTTAGTGTCAGAATAAATTTAATTTTGTTGTATTTATTTCATTTAATTACCATAAAAGCATGCTTGGACTTCATATTTTTTTCTGTAATATTTGACTTAATTATTATAACATTTCTCAGAAATTTGTATATAGTGCACCTACAATTATTTGTAGAATTTAAATATGCCCTAACTTCAAAAAGTTTGAGAACCACTGCCCTATACCAACAATTCCTCCTGAGCAAGGGCTCTCCCCAGGGGGGTTGCTGGGGCAAACAGGGAGGAGCCAGATCTGAGGCTCCAGAGGAAGTTGCTGGCCACTGCTTCCTGAGTTCAAAAAGTGGATCCCCCATCTCTCTGACACACTCCCTTCCCTCAAGCAGGGCAGAGTCCAAGTCTGGCAATTCACCTTTCTTTGACCCCCGCCTCCTGCAAAATACACATACACACACTGCACTGTGAACCTTCAAATATCCAGTTCAATCACACAACCGCTGTCCCAGCAGCCCCCAAACCCAACACAATCATACTGCTAAGCCATGCATTCAACGACACATCCTCATTTCTGTGTTTGTAGCATCCTACTCACACCCCAGCAGTCATGCCTTCTCTGCCTTATTCAGAACCCTATCCCTAGCATGTGGAATTGGGCCTGGCACCTGGAGAGAGCTCAATGAATATTAGCTGAATGAATTCACCAAGACACATACCATAAACAAACGCATAAACTCTTCCACATCTTCACCCATGTATATGTTCCATTATATACACATTTCTAAGCCCTCTCCCAGCTCAGCAATCACATACACACATACATTGGCACACACTCAAGCAAAAAGGCCAGATGTACACCTAGTACCAGACAGACACATTGCAAGTAGGTGTTACCTAGCATTCTCAGGGTGAGCTGGTGGTAGCAGCTGGCTGGCAAATGTCCTTCAGTCAGGTCAGGCCTGCAGAGGAGGAGTGGTATGTTTGTGTGTGTACAAAAGCAGGCCTTGGGGTCCTGAGGCACTGGGGCAATGAGAAGGAGCTGGGCTGGCAGCAGGGCAGGGCCAAGGTCACTGCTGAACTGGAGAAGGGGGCAGGGTGGGCCATGATGTACTGTCCTGTGGTTTCTTCTACCAGCTGGAGGGTGAGGGGAGAGGTGCAGGTCCATGAGGCCTTACTTCAGATCCAGAGACCTTAGTGGGGGAATAGTCTGAGGCCTCAGGATCCCCTGCCTGGGATGAAAATGAGGGAGACTGGGTAGGGGCTTTTGTAGGTGGTGCTAGGACCACATCCCAATCCACAGTAGGGCATCTAAAAAGTGTCCTATTCCTCTTCCTACTGAGCTTTAGACTGCTCCCAAGCAACAGTGCTTGGGCGTCCTCTCCTCTCACCCTCTGCGCCCCCAGTGAACAGGAGATAAACAACCTTCTCCCTCTTCCTTTCCAGGCAGCTGTGCTGGTTGGGCTCCCCAGCACAGGCAGCACTCTCCCTGACTGAGCCTTCCGGGCACTCAAGCCACCCAAAGCTCCTTCCATTGGAGCACTCCGGGTCCCTGCCCCCAACAGCTGAGCAGGCCGACTATCCCAGGACCCCTGCCTTAGGAGGGCCACCTGGCTGGCAGCCCCCTGACAGGAGTGAGGAACAGTGGGGATGGGAGCAACAACAGAAGAATGAGGGGAGATGTGAGGTGGGAGCGAAGGGGAATCCTCAAGTCCAATTCATATCTCCTCAATGACTGGTCTTAGAACTGCACGGAGGGAAAAAACTGTCTGGGCTGAGTCATTATTGGGCATCAATGACTAACCAAGACACACTCAAACCGAAAAGTTTCTTTATTGATCGGTACCATACATGACTCAAATGGCCCAAAAAAAAAAAAAAAAAAAAAAAAAAAAAGGCATTACAGTTGGGGTAGGACATCCATCTTCCTCACCCCTTCCCTCTGCTCCTGATACAATACCCTTCCAACAGTGGCAGCAAGAGTGAAGTTAACAGGGCACAGGGGGCCCCAGAATCCAAAAGGAAGAGTGGAAAGAGAGGAGAGGTGGTACTAACACTTCTGGAACTGGCCACATGAGAAAGCAGTGAAGCCAGAGCTGGGTCCAGACTCAGGGAACCCTGCTCTTGGCCTCACCCTGGACCCAGAGCCTCCACTCATCCAACTGTAATAGAGCTGACGATCCTGGCTGCCTTCCCCTTTCTTCTATGAGCACAGGGACAGGAGAGGATTGGGATATGAAGACCCTCTACTTCAGCTGGGAGACAGAGGCCTACTGCTCGCTGGTCAGCTTAGAGCTGTGACATCCTCAGTGGCACCTTCCCCTCTATGGAGGGCAGAGGACTAGATTTGCAATTTGAAGAGCTGTACTAGAAAGAGTAGACGAACCCTTCCCCCAACCCATGCCTGCCCAACTGAGACAAAACAAAAAAACACAGGGACAAACAAGGCTGCTCCCTTCCCTACATCCTCCCTAAAGGGAGGGAGCCTCCCCCTCCCCCCATCCAAGACAGCTGCTCTAGTGGAGGACTTGTAAAAGAATATACACATCATGGGGGGAGAAGGGGGCTGGCATTGAGGGAGTCACAAGCACTAAGAGGGCAGGCGAGAGTCCTCGAGGATGAAGAGACAGAGACAGCAGCTGGGAGCTGTTATAAAAGTGACGCCATCAATGGCCCTCTGCCTCATGGCATGCCTTCCCCAACTCCAGTCACCCCAGAGGAAAAGGGAAGAGAGATGGCAAAGTGTCTCCTTGGTCTGAAGCTCTCAAACTATATAAAATGGTAACGTATAACCCTCCTACCCTACCCACACGCTCACCTCCACCTGGGCCCTAAGCCCCCCATCTGCCAGGCATAGGGAGGTAGCTGGACTTTCAATAAGGGGAAGAGGGGTCACATGAGCGGATTTTTTTTTAAACTTACATTTTTAATAATATTATTTTTTTAAAAACTTGGAGCTGGGATAGGTGGTGGAAGGGAGGAGCCCAGAGCTTTACCCCTCTACTACCAGCCACCTAGGGGGAGGGTTCGGGAAGGGCACGCAACCAAGCCCCATAACTTTAAGTCCCTAAGGGCTGTGGGTATAAACAACCCCAGGCTTGAAATGGGTAGAGTCAGGAGGATGGGAGCCCAGAACCTGGGGTGAGAATGGAGGCAAATGCTCTGGGGGGTGGTCAGGACATTTCTCAGAGGCCCAGGGTCCACGCAGGCATCCACATGAGAACCCCCTTCCCCCAAAAGGCTCTGTAGAGGTGAGGCCCAGCCCAGGGCCACTGACAGGCAAATCTTGGCACCTGCCCCCAGTGAGTCCAGTTCCTCCCTGAAGTGGGTGGATGGAGGCTGCCCATTTTAGATGCTCAGTTTCTTCATTCTGTCTTCTGCTCCCTGGGGCTTTGAGGGGTGGGGCAGGCAGGCAGAGCACTAGCTGGCTCCAGTGAGGCCCTTACTGGGAGGCTTGTGATGTGGGGTTCTCCGATTTGCTTTCTTGGCTGGATGGAGGCTTGCTGTTCCAGGGGCTGTTGGCGCCCAGGGCAGGGGAGTTGTTAAAGCTGTCCTCGTCGTCAATGCCGTTGGCCGCGTCAAACTGGGTATTCTCCAGCCGGGTGATGAGCCTCTCGTCCTCGTCCCCGAACTCCCCGCCCATCAGGGTGGGCTCCCCCACCACCATCACATCCTGAGAGTGGCGGAGGTCCCCAAACATAATCGGGGCAGGGGCTCGCCCGGCCCAGGGCAGCAGAAACCCCCAGAACCCCAACACCCACCCAGGAAACTCAACACCCCCACCCCCTTCTCATACCCCATTTTAAAACATCAACTCCTCTAACACCCTCAGCTCCTGGAATCCTTTCCACTGGAGGACTGCAGAACATCACACCCTTTAATCCACATCCACTAGATTCTGGGAAAAGTCAATCTACTCCCCTAGCTCCCTAGTACATCACCCCCAAATTTTAGGGGCTCCTAAACTTCTATCTACATGTAAGAGAGGGAGCAGACCAAAAACACTTGGGGAAGTGTGTATATGTACACATCCAAGTAGATTCACACACATTGAGGCTGCATGTTCCTCTATTGGTGTGACTGTGTATGCCTCTGATGGTTTGTGTGCCCCTAAGCTGTCTGTCCTGAATGTCCATATGTTCTCTTGGCTGACTGTGTCCCTTTATACCTATATTGCTATGTCTGAGTCTTTGTGATCACAACCACATATGTGACTAACAAAAGGACTCTCACCAGTGAAACAAGTCAGCCCATACCGGCAGAGTGCACTGGGAAAAACTGTTTCTCTGCTTCTATGCCTGCTAGTGAGCTCACACTGGGACAGGGTCAAGGGTCAGGGGTCAGTAGTGGGGCAGCCCAGAAGAGAGAAGAAAGCCGAGATGCTTACAGGTACCTGGCTGGAGAGGGCGAAGGTGCTGGCTGGGCTTTTCTTCTTGCTGTTGCTGTTGTTGGTGTTGCCACCCCCCGAGCTCATAGTGCTGCCCCCTGACATCTTCCGTTTCCGCCGTTTGCTGGGCTGCTGCCGGGCGGGTTCCGCTGTGCAAGGGAAAGGAGACTCAGGTAGGGCAGGGTCACAGGCCCTTGGCTCCCCATTCTGGCTCCTAAAGAGCCTGACCCAACCCTGATCCTAATCTTGCAGGCCCAGGAATAAGGAAGGGACTTCATGAGATTGAGATGCAGCTTTGGGGATGGCATCAGATCCTGGTAAGAGAAGGTACAGGAGCAAGGCACTCACCGGGGGGCGCTACCATACGCTGCCACTTCTGGAAAAGGCAGGTCTTGAGGCAGTCACGAGGGCTGAGGCTGTAGGTCTTGTGGCGGGACATGAGCTCCTGCATGGGCTCGAGTATCACACAGAGCTGTGGGGACACCAGGAGGGGGCTTGTCAGGGGAGAGACATAGAGCTGAGACCCAATGGGATGGGGCAGAGACTAGGTGATCAAACTCACTCGGAGGTAGTTGAGAGTGGAATTGGACAGCCCACACCGTGTGATATTTTTGGAGAGCTGATCCAACATCTGGGGGTCCTGGGCCTAGAGGGGAAGAAAGATAAGAATACTAGCACCTGGGGTGCATTTCTCACCTGCCCTATCATCTGAGCTTGTGATACTCCTGAAAGAGAAAAGGGGCTATTATTAAACCCATTTTTCAGGTAGAGAAACTCTAATCCTCTAAGGTCACTGTAAGGAAATGGCAGACCTTATCCAGCCCCTCTCACTGTCTGCCCACCCCCCTCGTGTCCTGGGTTCTGCCCCCACTCACATGCATGGCAAGGATGCTGCGGGGGATGAGCTCCCGGTGCTGCCGGATGCTGAAATGCCATGTCTTTATCCGCATCATGTCGTCAAACATGAACTCCAGGTACAACCGCCCCTCCACACACACCTGGAGACAAGGTTGTTAGAGCTCTGTCCCCTCCCCATACCTGATAGTCCACCTTTTCTCCCATTGGCTCACAACTCCCCCACTGCATATACTTCTTCCACCTGCACCGAAATCTAGGTGTGTAACTGACATGGACCACCTCTCAATTACATGTCACACCCTTGACCCTTACACACACACACAGTAGAACTGCTTAGTTAATCCAGTCCTCTCTCATGTAGCTAGCGAGCCACTCATCTGCTATAAGTATTTTGAGGGCAGGCTCTTGCTCACTGTTGTACATACCCCTGTGGCCCAGAATATGGCCATGAATAAGCTCAGTAAACACCTGCTGAATGCTGCAGCATGCCTGCCTCCCTCTTTCTCTGGCCACTTTCCATTATGCCTCCCTGGGAACAGCTGAGTACAGTTTGGGAAAGAGGAAGGGACTCAAACTTAGGTGTTACAGCATTCTACATCCAGCCGGGATTGCTGACCTGGGTGAACATGGGTTTGCCGTGCTGGGTCACCATGCTGCCCTGGTCACAGTCGAGGGACACAAAGTTGCTGTGGAATGCCTCCTTGGGGTGCTTAAGAACATAGTACAGCTCCGTAGCACCCCCCTCAAAGATGCTGCGGAAGTAGCGTGGAATCAGGGTCCGGCCAATGGCTGTAGAGATGGGATAAACTCTTTAAAACAGAAGGACCTCAACAGGGGTCAGGCAAATGCCACCACTACCAAAACATACATCCTGGAGCAAATACCCGCTCCCAGACCTTAGCAGGGCACAGGAGGTATATACTCCCACAGCAGAATTGGCAGAACCCCCAGGGACCACTCACTATATCTCTTTGGTCCATCTTCCAGGCAGAAAGTGATGGTTAACATGGCATCATCCTCAAAGAACTCAGTTGTGAAAGCATCCCACCAGAGATTGTCACACTCCTAAAAGCACAAGGAGAGATGTTTGTGTATCAGAAGACACCCCACACTGGTGCCCAGATGGCCCTCCCTCGCTCTTTCCCTTCTATACCTCAGTCCAGTTTTGAAGCCGTTTGTTAAGCTCGAATATTCTATAGTCAGTTTGGTTGCCATATGGTGTGTGCCTCCTGGGGTAAGTGAAGAAGAGAGGTTAGTAGGAGCAGAGCCTCCCCACCCCCCAACCTCTGCCTTCACCCATGGAAAGCACCTCCCACCCCACTGGACTCCACCTACCCAATCCCAGGCTCCAGGTATGTAGGCGGGTACATGGGAGTTGGGCTGTGTAAGAGAAGAGGGTATGAGAATAGGGATGGAAGATAGGAATTATTGGGGAATGTCACTCCCTCCCCTTTTCAGGCAGGATCCCATCTGGAAAAAGGATGAGAAGTGAACAAGACTCACCCTACATCCCGATCTAGCATGGTGCCGGGATGGAATGGGGGGAAGGCGTTGCCGTTTGGGGGCTCCTTCGGCGAGTACAGCTTGAATGACTTTGAGGAACAACCTAGAAGGGAAAGGAAGAGGGGTACCGTAAGTCTCTCTTAGAAGCTCTTCTGAAATTGTTAAGACTACTGTATGTGGACAGGGACTGGTCTGGAGCCACCAAAGTGAACTGGGAAGGGAGACTACCCTAGGAAGCAACCTCTCTGCTTTTAAATCTGGCTCCAATTTTTATTAAGAAACTAGAAGTACACGGCCCCAATACTCAAGCCGTAATTTCTTCCTGTGGCTAAGGCCCAGATGACAGAATTGAAGCTGGGAAGAAATGTCAATACCATAGAATAAAAACCCAAAATATGGGATCTAATTTTGATAAACCCCCCTTTTCAACTACATAATTCAATCATCTCAACCACTATGTGAGGTGACAGAGTTAGCTGTAACATTCCCATTTTACAGGAAGGGCAACTGAGAGTTCAAGGGAAACTGCCAAAATCACAGAGCCAGCACTTGAGCTCAGGTCTTCTGATTCCCGTATCCTGTAATATGTCTACCTTTCTGTTGCCCTCTGGAGATCAAGTTGTGGGAGAAAGAAGGGGGATTTGGCAAATTCCCTGCTCCTCCTCCATACCCAGGGTCTCAGGAGGGCAGGGGATAGAAAGATAAAGGAGGGAGAGGCGTCTGCTGGGTGCAGCCCACCAGATAACCAGTTGGGCTTTCTGACCACCCCCCACCAACGGCCACTCCCTTATCAACCCAGCCCCTCCCCACACACCCACCACTAGTCTAGTATTGTCTCCAAAACAGAAACCCAGTGCCTCAACCCATTTCGTCTTCTGAGACTTACAGCGAAGGAGAAAGGTAGAGGGGCCTCCACTGGACCTCACTCTACTTACAAAAGGAAAAGAGGAGACCTGGGAAGGGGCCTAGGTTCCAGAAGGCTCAGTCTAGGACACACGTGGTTAATTATTTATTCATTTTAGAAAGGAGAGAGAGAGAAGAGAGACAGAGAGAGAAGGGGGGAAGGAGCAGGAAGCATCAACTCCCACATGTGCCCTGACCAGGCAAGCCCAGGGTTTTGAACCGGCGACCTCAGCATTTTCAGGTCGATGCTTTATCCACTGCGCCACCACAGGTCAGGCACACACGTGGTAATTAGACAGGGGTCTCTCTGCATCTGTGCATGTGCGTGTTCCCTCTCCACCTCTCCCCGCAACATGCAGTTACTGGTGTACTCTATTACCTGACTGGAAGAAGTGCTATATTCGGAGTTGGGTATGAGCCAGGTACCCTGCGATGCTATTTTCCCTCTCCCTACAAGGTGAGGGGAAACTGAGGAACCATTCCAAAGGTCCTGACCCCAGTTATAGTTGTTTCCTCACGTCCCCAAACTTGATTGCATTTGGAAGGGTGGCTGTATTTGTTGTGTCTTAGCCTTCTCCCCAATTTAGACACAAAATCTACTTTGTTCCTTGGGGAGAAGAGACAAAGGAAGACCCCGTGCCAGTATGTGTCATTTATTTCTCTCCTCAGGGAAAGTTCCTCACAATATGGACAAAAGGAGGGTCCCAGAGAGACCTACACTACACAGTCCCTGGAGGTGCCAAGAGTCAGAGCCTGTGTGTACCTGCACCTGCCTAGCAGGCTTCTATCCTCGGCTCGCCCCAACATGCCTACCGAGGGCTGGAACCCAGCAGCTCCAGGCAGGATCAGTGTGCCCCAAACAGGCCCTCACCCCATGCATGAGTTCTGGCAGGTCATGTCCATATGCTCCCAGCACAGCACACACAGCCTTCACATGCCTGTCTGGACCGAACGAGGAACCTGCGTTCTCAGGAAAGAGAGAACCTTACCCAACACCAAGTCTCCCTACTCCAGACTGACAGACCAAAGCCATATGGGAGGTCAAAGCTCACACAGCTCACCAGAGGCCAAGCCTGGCCAATGAATCCCAGAGTCCAGATGATCAGACCTGGCCCTAACTAAGCCATCTCTCCCCCAAAAGCATCACTGTCCTTGCCCCTCAGTTTCAGGGCCACCTGAAAAAATGTGTTAGCTTAAGACCCTAAAAAGACTAATTCTGAAAAAAGTTTCAAAGCTTCAATATCCCTCACTAGTGAACTGACAAGCATCGTCTGGGGCTGTGTAATAGTTCTGAGGAGTGAAAATCCAAAGCTCTGTGGCCTCTACTTACACCTCCAGTGAATGGACACCAAAAACTCAGCATTTCTCCAGAGGCAAAGCAACTGTCAGCAGCCCCAGCACAAGGGCTCGGGAGTGAGATGAGAAGGGGAGGGAATATCACCCAGACCATCTGTCCCTGTTGCTGCCTGTCCCCAGCAGCAGGGGTAGAGGGAGCAAAGTGGGGGTGGGGGTGAAGGGGATGTGTCATCCAGCCTTGGGGCCAGACACAACCCCCTTTCCACCTCTAGCAATCTGGGAACCCTTAGGAAGGAGGAGAGAGGAAGAGCCCAAACTAGAAAAGTTTTCTCAGGATGGAAGCTGCATCTAGGGCTAAGGGGGAGTACCTCCAGCTGAGCATCTCCATGGTAACCAGCCTGACCTGAGGGCAGGCTCCCTCCTTTCAGGGCTGACCAGAGGTCAGCAGGCCTGGGAGCCCTGGCCTCTGAGCTGAGGCACCTCTTCCCCAGCCAGCATACCAGGCTAGGGCCAAATCCAGGACCTTCTACCCAACCTCTAGTCTTGCAGGGTGCCCAGACTTACCTGGGAGAACTGAGGGGGCCGGGAGAGGTGCTGGGAGCAACTGGAAGCCCACCAGGGCCCTGGCAGGGGTGAGGACTGAGGGGGAGTCAACTTCAGCCGCTCATGTCCGGAGTGGGACAGGTAGGCCTGGTTGGGGAGCTCGACTCCGTGGGCTGCACAAAGACTCGCACGCACAGCCTGGGCCTACCCCGCGGCGGCCACAGCCCCGGGGAAAAGTTACAATGGCCAGTGGGCCGGGGACCGGGGGCCAGGGGACTGGCCTGGGGGGCGGGGGACCTCGGGGAGTCCGGAGCCTTCTTTGTTTGCAAGGTTTCCCTCAACAATGGCTGCTCTGCTCTTTCCTCTCTCCTCCTCCTCCTCCTCGGCTCTACCCGCTGCCGCCTCTCGCTGCCTCTGCCTCCAAGCAGCCCGCCCGCCCTCCCCAGGCCACCAGGCCCCTCTGCCGGAGTACCAGGCGAGGTAGGGCCCGGCACTCACACTCACTCACAATCACACACGCACAAACACAAGCAGAGCCCACCAGCTCCCAGCCTTTTCTCCCTTTCTTTCCCTCGCTCCCCGCTCGCTCTCGGAGCCTCTCTCAGAATGAGGCCCCAGGGCGGGCAGAGGGTGGAGCTGCCCCCACCGGCCCCGCCCCCTCCCAGCCCTGGAAGAGGAAGAGGGAGAGAGGGAGGGGGAGGTAGCGAGGGAGGGGGAGAGAGAGAGAGAGAGAGAGAGAGAGAGAGAGAGAAGGCAGGGAGGACTGCTGAGAAAAACAAAAGAGAGACAGAGACTGGGAGAGACTGGGATGAAGAGATGGAAACAAAACAGACTGGAGAGTCCTGGATGGAGGGAGGTCAGCAGGGAGGTCTGAACGGAAATGCTCCCCCACCTCAACCCCAGGCATTGTGCTCAGGACTGAGCAGGGGAGCCAAAGCCACAGGCAGGGGTAGAGAAAGGTGCTCTCCTCTCTGAAGCCTCCTAGTATCTTTAAACCTCCCAAACGGTGCCCCAAATCTCTCTTCCTCTCCTCTGTAATTTCTTGGGTTGAAGGCTGGTCTGGGCTGCCACCTTGCCTGGGCTTCAGCTCCTGGTGAAACCCAGGTAGCTAGCTGGGGGAAGACCCCAGGGGGGTATTTTTGACAGAGATACACTCTGACTTCAGCCTATAAACACTGACTGGAGAGGAGATACTTCAGGCTCCTAGGCCACTAACCCAGCTAAGTTCCAAGCCCTGACTTAGATATGCCTTAGCAGGAAGCCCCTTCCCCCCCCACCACCACCACTACCGGAGACACCTGGGTACAGGGGAAGGAGGCCCTGTCAGAGCTAGGGAAGGCAAACCTGCCCAACTAAGAATCCCCGGAAGGGGCCTAGTCTGCTGAATCCTTCCCACTACCTCAGGAAAAAAGGTATGTGGTTACTGGGGTGGGGCTTGTTCTCCAATGCAAATCCCAAGAAAAGAGAGTGTTTCTAAAAGTTAGGTAGTGGTCCAGACCCTACTCCTTGTTCAGACAGGAAAAAAAGAAACACACACACACACACACACACACGAGGGAACGGCATATGACTTCCAACTTCATTGCAGATTGAGTGCTGCTCCCTATTCTCTAGCCACCCCCAACTATATTCACACACAGCCAAACGACAGGATTTCTCACAACATACACACCAGTTGACTATGCAGTAATAATATTGCTCCTGGCTCTGTGAACATCCGCCACACATAACACATCTCACTTTCACATAAACCATTTTCTGACACACTTCAACCTGTGATATACCTCAAACCCTAAATAAACCTAAACCCAGGATGCACACACACAGTCTAGGTCTGACTCTGACTTCCACACACACTGGGACTAGTGATCCTCATGCCCCCAACCCCAATATACACACCAAAAATATATTACATACCTCCAGAACCTGTAACAGATTATTACATATACATCCTGACTACCTGCATTTGTTATCCAGGGACTAACCCCATAAACCACCCTTCCTGAAACCAGTATACCATTCTCCAACACGGCCCCTGCCATGATACTCCCTGGCTCTCACAAACATATAGAAAACTATGACTTTCAGCCAGCCCCTACACCAGGCGTCCCCAAACTACGGGGCCGATTGCGGCCCCCTGAGGCCATTTATCCAGCCCCCACTGCACTTCTGGAAGGGGCACCTCTTTCACTGGTGGTCAGTGAGAGGACCACTGTATTTGGCAGCCCTCCAACGGTCTGAGGGACAGTGAACTGGCCCCCTGTGTAAAAAGTTTGGAGACCCCTGCCCTACACCATACTGCCTACACCAGGACTTGAGAAGTTCCCACTGATTCTCACATTTATAGTACACCTTAAAGGATAACCACACTCTTCCCCCACTGACAATTCCTGTCATTTGTTTGGTGCCATTAAACTTTCCAAAGTGCATTCATAGGCAGTACCTCAAGAGATCTTTACAGCACACAAGGCCAAGTATTACCCTAACTAGAACAGATTAGAATGACACAGAAGGGCCTGAAGCTGGAATCCTGGATTTCTTATTCATCCAAGTCCAGCCCTGGGTCATTGGAGCCCTTTCTACTCTCTTCCCCCTCCAAGGAATGGCCACTCCAGGTCCCAAATGATTGTCTACACGGGAAGGGGTATAGGTGTGTGCTCTGGCTTCTGCCCCAAGTTCAGAGCTCAGAATTCCCACGCAGTCTGTCTCCTCAAATTTCAGGGAGAAGGGCCCCTAAATACCAAGATGCACCAAGACTCTGACGTATCATTCAAAATGGGCCCCTCCTAGTTCCTTCTCTAGCAAGTCTGCTCCTATGTTCTGACTTAATTGCCCCACTTGCACAGGGGCAAAAGAAAAGAAGTTCAGCTAAAGGGAGCAAGTTTGATGTAGAAAGCCCTGAAATTTGGGGTGGGGTCGAGCAGGGAGCAGCAAATGACAAAGATGATGAGCGAAGAGTAGAAGAAGACCACCTCTCCTGGAGGTGAGGACTCTGTAGGGCAGCAGCCTGCCCCAGCCCACAGGATAAGGTACCAGCACAGCCCCCTGCCTGGGCCCCTGGGGCTCCCTGACCTAGGCCTCCAGTGTGCCTGCCCCCCTTCCTTTGTCTGTGCCCGGCCTCCCGTTGGCCTGGCGCTCTGCCATCCTCCTCTCCTGGCTCCCAGCCGCCACCATTGCTGCCTCCTCCCCTCCCCCTACTCCTCCCTGCCTTAACCCTTCTGAGCCACATGCTGCCCTAGACAGGCCCTGGCCCCCTCACCAACCCGCCCTGCCTAGGGTGATGCCCCTTAGCAGAGGTTCTACCTGCTCCTGACCAAAGCCCCAGGAGCTACTCTCCACCGGAGCACTATAGGAGCTGGATGTGTTTATGTGTGTATATTGTGGTGTTTCCTCCTGTGTGTGCATGTGTGTGGGTCTGTGTGTGCTCTGGCTTCCCTCAGTCACATGTGTGGGGCATGTGCTGTCTCTGCTGGGCTGGGGGAGGAGGAGGAGCTGGGAGACAGCAGAGCACAAAGGAGAGACTCAGCCAGGCAGGCAGGCAGCAGGCGGGCAGCCTGCCAGGGCGCCTCAGCCCCCACCCTAGGGCTGCTCAGGTTGGGTCTGTGTGGGCAGGGGTCTTTGGACCTGGACTATATATGCTGCTAAGACACCCTTGTGTTCAACCATGTGCTCTCACGCACCTATACAAGCCTGGTCCCCTCTCTTACCTCAACTCCTACCATTCTACACCCCAGGCCACTCTCAAGCCCTTCTGCGTGTGGTTCTCCTTTAAGTCTAACCTCCATCCATCCTCTATGGCATCATCCATAAGACTTAACATTCAGTAAAAGCATTCCCCACTTAGCCATCTTTGGCCCCCTCTCCCCGCAACCTGGCCACCAGACACACAAAACAAACATGCTTTTGGGGGGGGCAGTGACTGAAGATATCCACTCCTCCCACAGATATACACCCCTTGTATGAGTCCTCTTCCCGTTCCCATGCTGCTCCCAGACAGGCTGAGGGGGGAACTTTCTCCCTTCTCTACTGGAGCCAGGCACATAAGCCCAACTTCAGGGCCAACCTCTCATCACCTTTAGCCTGACCACCTCTCAATACCCACCTCCTACCCACTATTTGTAGGAACTAAGAACCAAACTATAAGACTCAGCCCTCTAGCTTGTTCTGAGCCTTAGTTTCTGCTATGCTCATGTGAGGCAGTGGAAGATCAAGGCCATAGGGTGGACTCAGAGCATGGATGGATCTGAACAAGGCACCTAGCATGTGGCAATTAGAAAGAAAATACACACAGAAATATGCACACCAAGCTAGTAAAAGGAATGATGGGGCCAGGCAGGATTACAGCTTAGTAAGCTCTTTCCTCTCCTCTCCCCCACCTTCTGCAACAGGAGCCAGGGGTTCCCACACCCAGATATTCCATGGTTCTCAGGCTCTACTGGCCTTTCCTCTGAGCACTGGGCCCCTTAAATGTCAGTCTCAGCAGGCACTTTAAGTGTGTGCCCAGCCCAGTTTGGCCTAGGTCACGTGATTTTCAAGGAAGCTTCCTCACTGGCAGCTTCCCTTGGGGATTGGGGGTAGGGGCAGTTGTGGGGTATGGGCTTCCCAGAAAACAGGACATCTAGAGAAGCAAAGGACCCAAACCCCAGGCTAGATTCAGGGACACCTGACTTCCAGAAGAAACCTAACTCCAGCCTGTGACAGAAGAGGGTCCTGCAAATAATTCAAGAAGCCAGGGTCCTGGGGGGTCCTGGGGAGTCCTGGGGATGTGGACAGACAGTGTTCTAAGGCCCTCTGAAGACTATTTCTCTAGTCACATTACCTCCCTTTCCTCCTAGCAGTGAGGAAGAGCCTCCCCCTCCCCAGGAAAGAACTCATATTCAGACTGTCATTAGCAAGAGCTGTGTTTTGGAGAGGCAGGGATCTGAACCTAAATTCTCTCTCAAGTTCTCACTTTGGGGTCCAGCACTGTTCCCCTCAATTCAACTCTCACAAATCACTCTAGTTCCTAGCTTGCCTGGGGCTGCCACATTCCCCTTCCCACGAGGGCGGGGATGCCAGACCCCAGGGCTCAATTATCTGGCCCATCCCAGGAGTACCTCCTGTCCCTCAGGAGAGCCAACCTTCCCTGGCAACGGGCAGGAAAATTTAAAGAGGGCCAAGATGGGCCCCAATTAATCCCTCCCCCCAAACAGGGTCCTCAGAAACAGCCTGGAGGGGGTGTCACAGGATCTGTGAGAGAGAATAAGCAGCAAGGAAGGGGGGGGGGGCAACCCAAACCAACCAATCGCAGCTCTATGATGACCTGAGGGGGGGTCAAAAGTCCAGACGCACTTCTGATTGGCTAACACCCTGGAATTCTGGGAATTCAAGCCCCCCCAAGCCCCTCCCCAATAGCCTCCCCCCACCTCAAAAAAAAACCCCAACACACCAGCTGCCCCCAACACCCTCTCCCCGCGCCTCTAGGCTGCTACGCATTTCCACAGTGGAGGAAAACCCTCCCCCCGATTGAGGCCCCGCATACCCCTCACAGCCCCCTACCTCCGCCATGCCATCGACGCCCCCCACACAAGTTCTCGCCAAACAAGGGGTGAGGGATCCGCGGAGAAGGGGACGGAGGGAGGGGCAGGGCAGCCGTTCGCCCCACTCACCAGGACAGGCACAGCCCACTGACATCTTCACATCGCCCGCCGCTGGGGGCCCAGCCGAGTCACAGTGCCCGCCCCGCGCGGGGACAGGCCGGGCATGAGCCGCCGCCGCCGCCCGCGGCCCCTGCTGCCCTCGCCGCCGGCCCGGCCAGGCCCGGCCTCGGCCCGGTGCGGGCGGGCCCTGGCTGCTGCGAGGAGCCTGTCAGGCGCGGAGCAGACAGGAAGGAAACCAGGCAGGAAGGCGAGCTGCCTCTGCGTGTGTGCGCGCGGGTGTGCGTCCCCCGAGTGTGTGTCCGTGTGTGCGCGTGTGCGTGTCTGTGCGCTCACGCCGCCCTCCCTCCGCCAACGCCGCCGCCGCTCGCCCCCCTCTCTTTCTCCCTCCCGCTATCGTAGGCGCCTGCTCTCCGGCCCCAGCCGGGCTGGGCCGGGCTTTATTAATATGCTAATTGCCTGCTAGTGGGAGGGGAGAGCCGTGTCAAAGTGACCCGGGCGGGCGCGCTGCGAGCGACGACGTGCGTGCGCCGCGCGGCGGGCGGGCAGCGAGGGGCTGGAAGCGTTCTGGGAACGGCAAGCATGTGACGCAGCTTTTAAAAAAGGAGACGGAGGCAGAGACCCCCCAGAGAGGGAGGACGAGGGGGAGGGATGGGATGCGAAGCCTCGTACTCTGTGTCGATCCTCCCGGCGCCGCTGAGTTGGGGGCCGTGGAAGAGGGAGTGGGAGCTGGGACTGGGGAAGGCGGAGCCAGTATGGGCTGTGAGGTGTAGCTCTTTCTCCGCCTGGACCGCAAGCTGGGAGGGAAGAGGTACTTCTGACCGCCCCCAGCCACCCACCCATGCTCTCTCTCTGTTGAGACACCAGTTTTGCTCTGGAGGCTCCTTGTTACGCGTCCCCCATCTAAACCTGGGTGGGGAAAGAAGGCATTATCCTAATTCTTGTAGCAACCCTTCAACTCACCTCCTCCCTAAATTAGCCACCCCTCCCTTGCCTGTTAAACCAGTTGGAACTAGAGCTAAAAGGGTTAAGTGGGGTCCCCGCCCTCCCCTGCCTTAGGGCTTGGGATCGGCGTTTCGTTTGGGGGGAGGACAGCGGAATGACGGCTTGGTTGGACTTAGGAGGTGGGAATCAGCAGGCTGTCCTTCCCTCTTGCAGGCTCTGACTCATCAGTCAAGACACTCTTCTCCCTTCCCCCTTTCTCCATCTAGTCTCGGCCTCCCCCACTTCACCCCTCCTTACCCCCCCTCCCCTCCCCTCGCCTGGAAACTGCTGTCCTTTGAAGGCCTGGAGACGGGAGAACAGGAAGCAGACTCTTTCAGAGTCCCCTACTCGAGAAAGGCTTTTAGCCACGGTGGATGGAAGTGAGGTGGGAGGGAGGACAATCTGGATGGTCAATATAAGGGACACTCTTTCCCCAGGGAGAAGCCTCCCAACCTCCAGGCACTACTCAAGGACTCCCCAACCCAGCAACCTTAGGAGGGGACAGGCTCCATCTCCTCCATCTCCATCCCTTCCCAAAAGCCTAGCCTTAGCTCGCTCATAAACAGGAAATACCTATTGGAGGGGGGAAGGGAATGTCCAGAAAACAGAGTTGGACCCCTCTCTTCTCGGGGGTCCCCAGCTGCTAGCTTCTCTTCCTTAAGCTTCAGGGTGGGCTCCAGGAGTAGGCGCTGGGGACCGGGGCTGGTGTCCCTTTCCCTAGAGCATCTGGCTCAGACTGGCTAAGGGTCCTCCTTCCCCTTTCTTACTTGCCAGGGGGATTGATTGTGAAGGCTCCCTCCTGCCCAGAGCCAGCACCGCTGGCTTGACTGGCTGGGGAAGGGTTACAGATGTGGAGGCTTAAATGTGTATGAGACCCCTCCTCTCCGCCTTAGCTTTTGCTGAGGGAGCGTGAAATAATGGAAGGATGAGGAAATGGGAGGGGGAAGTTAAGAGGAGGGCCTTCCTAGGGATGCAGACCCCCTACCATGTGCTTAGGAGAGTAGGTGGGGGGAGCTGTGAGCACAGCCACACACTCCACCATTCCCATCCCTGTTGTGGATTCCCCCATCCCCATTTCTCCCTATCCCCACCTTCACTAGACTGGAGGGGCAGGGACTGCAGTCATTCACACTTGTGCCATTATCCTTGACAGCATACTCTGCCTGTGTCTACCTCTCCACATTCCCCCAGGCACAGGTCAGCCCTGGAGGAAGTAAAGAGAACCTAAAGCAAGAGAACCCTGACCTGGAATTTTGGATACCTAGGGTTAAATGACCTGGGACAACTGACTGTTGCACTCTAAGCTTTACTCTGTAGCTTTATCCTCTGTAATTGGTGAGGCTCAAACTAGGCAATATATGCTCAGTCTCCCAACCCAGGGCCACCCGTGTAGCCAGTACTCAATGTACATTAGCCCCTTTCTACTTTCTTTGAAGTTACCTGTTATTTCAAGAGTGTCAGGAGTGGACTGGATTGGCTGGAGGATTAGAGATAGAGTGGAGGAGAGGGGCTACCTGCCTTGACTACTTCATGACTGTATCATGAATTTGCTTTCCCCCAATTTTGTGACCACTTTGCCCCTAAGCCTGCTTATTCCAAACAACTAGCTTGGCCAGATTCCACAGTACTCATCAATTACCTGTGTGAACAAAGGGACTTAGAACCAACCCTGTAGGGGAATCTGAAGTTCCTTCCACACATGTGGAAGGTGGAAGGCAAAAAAAGAAAAAATAGCATTTGTTTAGCATTCACTATGTACCAGGCACTGTGCTAGATGTTTCACACCAGAGATCTTATTTACTGTTTATAATGACCTTTGGAAAAACATGCTATTACTTCCATTGAGCAAGCACAAAAACTAAGGTTTAGAAAAGTTAAATATGACAACACTGGCTGGGTGGCTCAATAGATTAGAGCATTGTCCTTATTCTCCAAGGTTGTGGGTTTGATCCCTAACCGAGGCATATGCAAGACTCAACCAATGAATGCATATAGAAGTGGAATAAGCCTGACCAGGCAGTGGTGCAGTGTATAGAGCATTGGACTGGGACCCAGAGGACCCAGGTTCGAAACCCCAAGGTCACGGCTTGAGCCGGGGCTCACCAACTTGAGTCCAGGGTCACTGGCTTGAGTGTGTGATCATAGACATGACCCCATGATCCCTAGCTTGAGCCCAAAGGTCGCTGGCTTGAGCAAGGGGTCACTCGCTCTGCTGTAGCCCCCGGGTCAAAGCACAGACGAGATAGCTATGAACTACTAAGGTGCTGCAACAAAGAATTGATGCTTCTCACCTCTCTGCCTTCCTGTCTGTCTGTCCCTATCTGTCCCTCTCTTTGGCTCTGTGACACACACAAAAAAAGTGGAATAACAAATTGATGTTTCTCTATCTCTCCTCTCTCTAAAATCAATACATTAAAAAATATATATAACTTATAAAACATTCTTATTCTTCTTTGCCTACTAACTAGTTAATGCCTCACTTAAACTTCAGTTCCAGCTTCATCTCCTCTAGGAAGATACCCCTCCCACTCCCACCCCAGCTGATCTAGTGGCCCCTGTTACCATCTTGCCCTGGCTAGGTATATATAGCTCAGTTGGTTGGAGCATCGTCCCAATATGCCAAGGTTTCAGGCTCTATCCCCTGTCAGGACACATGCAAAAATCAACCAATGAATGCATAAATAAATGCAACAGCAAATTTATTTTTCTTTCTCTTCCTCTCTCTAATCAATTAATAAAAACATTAAAAAAAGAAAATATCATCTAACACACACAAAAAGAAAAACAAGGCCCTGGCCAGTTAACTCAGTTGATTAGAATGTTGTCTTAAAATGACAATGTTGGCCCTGGCCGGTTTGCTCAGTGGTAGAGCGTTGGCCTGGCGTGTGGATGTCCTGGGTTCGATTCCTGGTCAAAGCACACAGGAGAAGCGCCCATCTGCTTCTCCACCCCTCCTCCTCTTGCTTCTCTCTCTCTCTCTCTCTTTCTCTCTCTCCCCTCCTCCTCTCCTGCAGCCAATGCTCAATTGGAGCCAGTTGGCCCCAGGCATTCAGGATGGCTCCATAGCCCCTGCCTCAGGTGCTAAAAAATGGCTCCAGTTGCAACAAAGCAAGGGCCCAAATGGTCAGAGCATCGCCCCCTTGTGGGCTTGCTGGGTGGATCCCACGCAGGAGTGTCTCTGCTTCCTTACCTCTCACTAAATTAAAAAGAAAAAGAAAAAAAGAAACAACAAGGTTGCACATTCAATCCCCAGTAGGACACACTTGAGAAACAACCAATGAATGCACAAGTTAGTGGAACAACGAACGAATGCTTCCCTTCCCCTTCTCGCTCTCTCCCTTGCTTTCCCTGTCTCTCTAAAACAGTTATTTTTTAAAAAGCAAGGCTGATCTGTGGTGGTGCAGTGGATCAAATATCAACCTGGAATGCTGAGGTCCCCAGTTCTAAAGCCTGAGCTTGCTGGGTCAAGGCACATGCAAGAAGTAACTACTTGCCTGACCTGTGGTTGGCGCAGTGGATAAAGCGTCGACCTGGAAATGCTGAGGTTGCCGGTTCGAAACCCTGGGCTTGCCTGGTCAAGGCACATATGGGAGTTGATGCTTCCAGCTCCTCCCCCCTTCTCTCTCTCTGTCTCTCCTCTCTCTCTGTCTCTCCCTCTCCTCTCTAAAATGAATAAATAAAAAATAAAAAAGTATTAAAAAAAAGTAACTACTTATGAGTGATGCTTCTCACTCTCCTCCCCCCCCGCCTTCCCCTCACTCTCTCTCTCTCTCTCACTCCACTCTCTAAAATAAATAAATAAAATATTTTAAAATAAATAAAGAAAAATTAAGCCCTGTCCAGATAGATCAGTTCGTTGGAGCGTTATCCTGAAGCGCAGAGGCTGCCTGTTTGATCCCTGGTCAGGGCTCATAGAAGAACAGCTCAATATTCCTGTCTCTCTGTTTCTCTTTCTCTCCGTGTCTCTCTCTTTAAAAAAATAATAATAGCCTGACCTATGGTAACACAGTGGGTAAAGCGTCTACCTGGAACACTGAGCTTGCTGCTTGTAACCCTGGGCTGTGTGGTCAAGGCACATATGGGAATTGATACTTCTTGCTCCTCCCCATTCCTCTCTCTCTCTCTAAACATGAATAAATAATAATAATAATAATAATAGGAAAAACAAAAAATATACTTTTTTTTTTTTTTTTTAGTGAGAAACAGAGAGACAAACAGGAACAGAGAGATGAGAAGTATCAACTCATAGTTGTGGCACTATTAGTTATTCATTGATTGCTTCTCATATGTGCCTTGACCCAGGGGCTCTAGCTGAGCAGTGACTCCTTGCTTAAGCCAGCGACCTTGGGCTCAAGCCAGGAACTTTGGGCTTCAAGCCAGTGTCCATGATGTTGTATCTATGATCCCACGCTCAAGCCGGTGACCCTGTGCTTAAGTTGGATGAACCACGCTAAAGACAGCAATGTCGGGGTTTTGGACCTGGGTCCTCAGCGTTCTAGGTCGCACTCTATCCACTGTGCCACCACCTGGTTAGGCAAAATATATCATCTCAGTACTGTTAAATGGGAGTTTGAGATCATTGGTTTCAGATCTTTGAAGAACCAGGCTTAGGAAGGTTAAGTAACTTACCCAAGGTCACACAGCTAAGTACTAAGCTCTTTTCCCTGCTTTACTTCTAGTATGGACCAGACCCTGGGAAGGAGAGAAGAACAACCTTGGAGCAGCTCTGGAAATCGTGGTGCAGGCAAAAATGGGAAGAGAAATCATGGATACCTGAGCCTATGTAGAGTCTATATGGTCTAATTTAATTACCATTTTCTGGAGGATGGCAGGCTTCTTGATTTAGATGGATGGATACGAGCACCCAGTTTGTTCATTTTTTTTTTAGCAAGAGAGAGACACAGAGAGGTACAGATAGGAAAGGAGAGAGATGAGAAGCATCAATTCTTCGTTGTGGCACGTTAGTTGTTCATTGATTACTTTCTCATACATACCTTGACCAGGGGGCTACAGCAAAGCGAGTGACCTCTTGCTCAAATCAGTGACCTTGGACTCAAGCCAGTGACCTTGGGCTTCAAGCCAGTGACCTTTGGGTTCAAGCCAGCTACTAGGGGTCATGTCTATGATCCCATGCTAAAGCCAGCAACCCCGCGCTCAAGCTGGTGAGCTCCTGCTCAAGCCGGATGAGCCCACGTTCAAATTGGCAACCTTGGTATTTCAAACCTGGGTCCTCTGCGTCCCAGGCCGATGCTTTGTCTATCCACTGTGCCGTCGCCTGGTCAGGCTTTTTTTTTATTCTTTTTCCCTTTTTACAGGGACAGAGAGAGAGTCAGAGAGAGGAATAGGCAGGGACAGACAGACAGGAACGGAGAGAGATGAGAAGCATCAATCATCAGTTTTTTGCAACTAAGGTTGCAAGACCTTAGTTGTTCATTGATCACTCTCCCACATGTGCCCTGACCGCGGGCAGGTCTTCAACAGATGGAGTAACCCCTTGCTCGAGCCAGCGACCCTGGGTCCAAGCTGTTGAGCTTCTGCTCAAACCAGATGAGCCCGCGCTCAAGCTGGCGACCTCGGGATCTCGAACCTGGGTCCTCTGCATCCCAGCCCAACGCTCCATCCACTGCGCTACCGCCTGGTCAGGCTTGTTTTGTTTTTTGAGGTGAAATAATAATTCAGTGGCATTTCAGTATTTAAAATATTTTTTTAAATATTTTACTTATTTAGGCCTGACCTGTGGTGGCGCAGTGGATAAAGCGTCAACCTGGAAACGCTGAGGTTGCCGGTTCAAAACCCTGGGCTTGCCTGGTCAAGGCACATATGGGAGTTGATGCTTCCAGCTCCTCCCCCCCTTCTCTCTCTCTCTCTCTCTCTCTCTCTTTCCCCTCTCTATAATGAATAAAAAATAAATAAAAATCTTAAAAAAAAAAGCCTTTAAATATTTTACTTATTTATTTTTACAGAGAGAGAGAAAGTGGGTTGGGGGGAGAAAGAAGCATCAATTCACAAGCCCAGGGTTTTGAACCTGTGACCTCAGTGTTCCAGGTTGAGTGCTTTACCCACTGTGCCACCACAAATCAGGCAAATATGTTTTTTTGTTTTGTTTTTTTGTTTTGTTTTTTAGAGAGGAGAGAGAGAGACAGAGAGAGAGAGCAAGGAGAGAGAGAAGGGGGAAGGAGCTGGAAGCATCAACTCCCATATGTGCCTTGACCAGGCAAGCCCAGGGTTTCGAACCGGCGACCTCAGCATTTCCAGGTCGACACTTTATCCACTGCGCCACCAGAGGTCAGGCAGCAAATATGTTTTTTATTTATTGATTTTTTAAAAATATTTTATTTATTGATTTTAGAGAGAAGAGAGAAAGAGAGAGAGAGAGGAAGGGGTAGGGGTAGGGGGAGGAGTAAGAAGCATCAAATCACATATGAGTTGCTTCTCATATGTGTCTTGACCAGGCAAGCCTGTGGTTTCAAACTGGCAACCTCAGCATTCCAGGTTGATGCTTTATCCACTGCACCACCACAGGTCAGGCTGATTTATAGAGAGAGGAAGGGAGAGAGAGAGAAAAAACCATCAGTTTATTATTACACTTACTTATGCATTCATTGGTTGATTCTTCTCTGTGTCCTGATCAGGAATTGAATCTGCAAACTTGGTATATTGAGATGATTTCTAACCAACTGAGCTACCTGGCCAGGGCCCAATTTCTTTCTTTTCTTTTTCTTTTTAAAAATTTATTTATTTATTTATTTATTTATTTATTTAATTTACAGAGACAGAGAGAGAGAGTCAGAGAGAGGGATAGACAGACAGGAACGGAGAGAGATGAGAAGCCTCAATCATCAATTTTTCATTGCGACACCTTAGTTGTTTATTAATTGCTTTCTCATATGTGCCTTGACCAGGGGTTACAGCAGACCGAGTAACCCCTTGCTCGAGCCAGCGACCTTGGGTCCAAGCTGGTGAGCTTTGCTCAAACCAGATGAACCCACACTAAAGCTGGCGACCTCAGGGTCTTGAACCTGGGTCCTCTGCATCCCAGTCGGACGCTGTATCACTGTGCCACCGCCTGCTCAGGCAAAAAAAATTTTATTGATTTTAGAGAGAAGAGAGAGAGAGAAAGAGGAAGTGGGGAAGGAGTGGGAAGCATTACCTCGTAGTAGTTGTTTCTTGTATGTGCCTTGACCAGGTAAGCCTGGGGATTTTTTTTTTTTTTTTTAATTTTTTAAATGGGGAGAGACAGACAGACTCCCGCATGTGCCCGACCAGGATCCACCCGGCACGCCCACCAGGGGGCGATGCTCTGCCCCTCCAGGGCGTCGCTCTGCCGCGACCAGAGCCACTCCAGCGCCCTGGGCAGAGGCCAAGGAGCCATCCCCAGCGCCCGGGCCATCCCTGCTCCAATGGAGCCTTGGCTGCAGGAGGGAAGAGAGAGACAGAGAGGAGGGAGGGGGGGATGGTGGGGAAGCAAATGGGCGCTTCTCCTATGTGCCCTGGCCGGGAATCGAACCCGGGTCCCCCGCACGCCAGGCCGATGCTCTACCGCTGAGCCAACCGGCCAGGGCCAAGCCTGGGGATTTAAGCCAGCAATCTCAGCATTCCAGGTTGATGCTTTATCCACTACACCACCTCAGAGACCAATTTCTTCTTCAGAATAATGGGAATAGTAATCTCTGCTTTTGTAATTCCTCCAAGGATATAATAAGGATTTTATGTTGTGTGACAATAAGCTGAGTACTGTACAATTCTTCAAATATGGGTTATTTGAGCCTAAAAATAAAGCACTAAAAAAGGGGACTTTGGCCTGACCAGGTGTTGGCACAATGGATAGAGCATTGGACTGCGACACAGAGGACCCTGATTCAAAACCCCAAGACCGCCGGCTTGAGCATGGACTCATCTCGCTTGAGCATGGTGGGCTCACCAGCTTGAGTGCGGGGTTGCTGGGTTGAAGCCCAAAGTCGCTGGCTTGAGCAAGGTGTCACTCGGTCTGCTATAGCCCCCCACCCCTGGGTCAAGGCACATATGAGAAAAAAAGGGACTTTGCTGTGGGGTTAAAGATACCTAGTAGAATTAATGCAATCCAGGTATATTATCTATTGCTGAGTAACTACTTACCCTCAAATTTAGCACCTTAAAAACAATAAACTTGCCCTGGCTGGATAGTTCGGTTGATTAGAACATCATCCCAAGGTGCAGATGTTGCTGGTTTGATTCCTGGTCAGAGTACATACAGGAAGAGCTTGATGTTCCTCTTTCTCTCTCTCTCTCTCTCTCCCTCCCTCCCTCTCTCACTGAAATAACAAATAAATAAAAATTTTTAAAAAGCAAGAACAGCCTGACCTGTGGTGGCGCAGTGGGATAAAGCGTCGACCTGGAACACTGAGGTCGCCGGTTCGAAACCCTGGGCTTGCCTGGTCAAGGCACATATGGGAGTTGATGCTTCCTGCTCCTCCCCCTTCTCTCCCTCTCTCTGCCTCTCTCTCTCTCTCTCTCTCTCTAAAAATCAATAAATAAAATATTAAAAAAAAAAAAAAAAAAAAAAGCAAGAACAATTGCCTGACCTGTGGTGGCTCAGTGGATAAAGCATCAACCTGGAATGCTGAGGTCACCAGTTATAACCCGGGGCTTGCCTGGTCAAGGCACATACGGAGAAGCAACTATTATGAGTTGATGCTTCCCCCTCCGCCCCCACCCCTTTCTCTCTCTCTAGCCTCTCTCTTAAAAAATCAATAAATAGCCTGACCAGGCGGTGGCGCAGTGGATAGAGCATCGGACTGGGATGCAGAGGACCCAGGTTCGAGACCCCGAGCTTGCCAGCTTGAGCGCGGGCTCATCTGGTTTGAGCAAAAAGCCCACCAGCTTGAACCCAAGGTCACTGAAGGCCCGTGGTCAAGGCACATATGAGAAAGCAATCAATGAACAACTAAGGTGTTGCAATACGCAACAAAAAACTAATGATTGATGCTTCTCTCTGTCCCTGTCCCTGTCTGACTCTCTCTCTAAAAAAAAAAAAAAAAAAAAAAAAAGGCAATAAAAAAAAAAAAAAAAATAAAAAAAAAAATTTTTTTTTTTTGGATTTTTCTGAAGCTGGAAACTGGGAGGCAGACAGACTCCCGCATGCGCCCAACCGGATCCACCCAGCACGCCCACCAGGGGGCGATTCTCTGCCCATCTGGGGCTTAGCTCTGCTGTGACCAGAGCCACTCTAGCGCCTGAGGCAGAGGCCACGGAGCCATCCCCAGCACCCGGGTCACCTTTGCTCCAATGGAGCCTCGGCTGCGGGAGGGGAAGAGAGGGACAGAGAGGAAGGAGAGGGGGAGGGGTGGAGAAGCAGATGGGCGCTTCTCCTGTGTGCCCTGGCCAGGAATCGAACCTGGAACTTCCGCACGCCAGGCCGACGCTCTACCACTGAGCCAACCGGCCAGGGCGAAAAGAAAAACTTTTTTCTTTTTTTTTTGTATTTTTCTGAAGCTGTAAACGGGGAGAGACAGTCAGACAGACTCCCGCATGCGCCCGACCGGGATCCACCCGGCACGCCCACCAGGGGCGATGCTCTGCCCACCAGGGGGCGATGCTCTGCCCCTCCGGGGCGTCGCTCTGCCGAGACCAGAGCCACTCCAGCGCCTGGGGCAGAGGCCAAGGAGCCATCCCCAGCGCCCGGGCCATCTTTGCTCCAATGGAGCCTTGGCTGCGGGAAGGGAAGAGAGAGACAGAGAGGAAGGAGGGGGCGGGGGTGGAGAAGCAAATGGGCGCTTCTCCTATGTGCCCTGGCCAGGAATTGAACCCGGGACTCCTGCACGCCAGGCCGACGCTCTACCGCTGAGCCAACCGGCCAGGGCCAAAGAAAAACTTTTAAAAGAGATTTTTATTTATTGATTTTACAAAGAGAGAAGAGAGACAGGGAAATGAGCAAGAATTATCAACTCATAGTTGCTTCACTTTAGTTGTTTATTGATTACTTGTTGCGTGTGCCTTGACTGGTTAAGCCCAATGTTCTGAACTGGTAACCTCAGAGTTCTAGGTCAAAGCTCTAAGCACTGCACCACCACAGGCCAGGTTAAACTGTTTATAATAAGTAATTTTGCATTATAAAACAATAAACTTTTATTTCACCAGTTTCTGAGGGTCAGGAATTCAGAAGTGACTGAGTTGGTAGTCATGGTTCAGGGTTTTCTGTTGTCCATGTCTACATCATCTCAGTATGACTGGGGCTGGAGAAGCTGCTTCCCAGTTCACTATCATGGTTGTTGGTACGCCTCAGTTCTTCAGTGGTTGTTGTACAGAGAATTCAGTTTTTTGCCACATGAGACTCCTCCATTGGGCTGTTCACAACATGTCACATTGTTTTCAGTAGAGTAGTAGGGTAAGAGATGAGAGAGAGAATTAGGAGAGAAAGAATGAGAACAAGCACCTAGGCTGAAAGCCTAAGTCATTTTCTTTTTTCTTTTTCTTTTTTTGGTATTTTTCTGAAGTGAGAAGCGGGGAGGCAGACAGACAGACTCCTGCATGCACCCAACCAGGATCCACCTGGCATGCCCATCTGGGGCATTGCTCTGCTGCAACCAGAGCCATTCTAGCACCTGAGGCGGTGGCCATGGAGCCATCCTCAGCACCTGGGCCAACTTTGCTTCCATGGAGCCTTGGCTGTGGGAGGGGAAGAGAGAGATGGGGGGGAGCAGATGGGCACTTCTCCTGTGTGCCCTGGCCAGGAATCAAACCTGGGACTTCCACACGCCACACCAACGCTCTACTGCTGAGTCAACTGGCCAGGGCCATGACTCACACAAATTAAAACACATAAAACATGATCATAGTACTACCCCCCTTTTCTGGATATCTTAAGTTAAACTGGTCTTTCTTTTGGGCACAACAGATGTGTTCCTACTTCAGTCTATGCACTGGCTTTCCTTACCACACAATGTCCTTTGAAAGGTAGGTCTTCCTTGTGATTTAGGTATTACTTCAAATATCTCCCCCTCAGAGGTCTTACCTGCTCATACCATATAAAATTGTTTCCTCTTACCTTTTACACTCTCCATCCCATATGTATTCTTTCCTTTCTTAAAAAAAGGGTTGTTTTTTTTATTATTATTGATTATATATAGAGAAAGATGGAAACAGACAGAAATATCGATCTCTTCCTGTATGTGTCATGACAGGGGATTGAACCCACAACCTTTGCATTTTGATATGACCCTCTAACTAACTGAACTATCTGGCCAGGGCTCTTCCTTTTATTTATTTATTTTGTGACAGAGACAGAGAGAGGGACAGATAGGGACAGGCAGAAAGGAAGGGTGAGAGGTGAGAAGCATCGATTCTTTGTTGCGTTACCTTAGTTGTTCACTGAGTGCTTTCTAATATGTACCTTGACTGGGGGGCTACAGCAGAGCAAGTGACCTTTTGCTTAAGCCAGCGACCCTTGGGCTCAAGCCAGCGACCATGGGGTCATGTCTATGATCCCACATTCAAGCCAGCGACCCTGCACTGAAGCTGGTGAGCCTGTGCTCAAGCTGGCGACCTTGGGGTTTTGAACCTCGGTCCTCAGCATCCCAGACCCACGCTCTATCCACTGCACCACTGCCTGGTCAGGCTTGTATTGGTTCTTACTGATTTTTTAATTGATTGATTTTAGAGAGAAAGAGAAGCATTTATTTTTCATTTGTTGTTCCACTTAGCTATTTGTTCATTGGTTGCTTCCCGTATGTACCCTGACTGGGGATCGAACCTACAACCTTGATGTTTCTGGATGGTACTCTAGCCCTCTGAGCTAGCCAGCCAGGATCTAGGCAAATTATTTCCAAGTTTATTGGAAATAAACTTTATTGTTGTCCTCATAGGATTATTTTACTCTTGTTCTTAGTCAAAATACTGAGAAGCAATCACAGGACTATTTATAGAGAAAATTGTGAACAGATTCAGTTGTTTCTGAAATTGTGGCCTTTAAAGCTTATTTGAGAGGAAAACAAAGCAAACACTAGCCTGGCCAGGCAGTGGCACAGTGAATAGAGCATCGGCCTGGGATGCTGAGAATCCAGGTTCGAAACCCCAAGGTCACTGGCTTGAGCACAGGCTCATCTGGCTTGAGTATGGGGTCACTGGCTTGAGTGTGGAATCATAGACATGACCCCATGGTCACTGGCTTGAGACCAAAAGTCGCTGGCTTGAAGCCCAAGGTCACTGACTTGAGCCAATGGTCACTGGTTTGAGCAAGGGGTCACTCGCTCTGCTGTAGGCCCGCCCTCCGTGTCAAGGCACATATGAGAAGCAATCAATGAACAACTAAGGTGCTGCAACTAAGAGTTGATGCTTCTTAGCCTGACCTATGGTGGCGCAGTGGGATAAAGCGTCGACCTGGAACACTGAGGTTGCCAGTTCGAAACCTTGGGCTTGCCTGGTCAAGGCACATATGGGAGTTGATGCTTCCTGCTCCTCCCCCTTCTCTCTCTCTCTCCCCCCTCTCTAAAAATCAATAATAATAAAAAAAGAGTTGATGCTTCTCATCTCTCTCCATTCCCATCTGTCTGTCCGTTTTTCGCTCTCTCTCTGTCTCACTAAGAAAAAAAACAAAAAAATACCTAATTTATTTGAAAGATTATGAAACTAACTAAAAGAGAGTTGTATCAGTCTTCGCTGGCTGCCATAACAGAATACCACAGATTAAATGGCTTAAACAACAGAAATTTATTTTCTCACAGCGCTGGAGATTGGAAATCCAAGATCAGCATGCTGGCAGAGCTGGTTTCTGGTAAGACCTCTTTCCCTGTTTTGCAGGTGTCTCTTTCTCTTCTGACACCAGTCCTTTTGGGTTAGGCTCTCACTTTTACGATGTCATTTAATGCTCTATCTCTAAATACAGTCATATTGGGGGTAGACCATTCAACAGGTAAATTTTGCTGGATGTGTAGGGAGGCACAATTCAGCCCATAACAGAGGTCCTCTCCTTTTGTGGGAATGTATACATGTGTGTAGTGTGTGTGTATGAATGTATACATCTTTAATTCAGCAATCTCATTTTAAGGAAACTAGACTGACCTGTGGTGGCACAGGGGATAAGGCATCAACCTGGAATGCTGAGGTCACCTGTTTGAAGCCCTGGGCTTGCCTGGTCAAGGCACATAAGAAGCAACTAACAGCCTGACCAGGCGGTGGCGCAGTGGATAGAGGGTTGGACTGGGATGTGGAGGACCCACGTTCGGGACCCCGAGGTTGCCAGCTTGAGCCCAAGGTCGCTGGCTCAAGCAAGGGGTCACTCGGTCTGCTGTACCCCCCCACCCCGTCAAGGCACATATGAGAAATCAATCAATGAACAACTAAGGAGCCACAACGAAGAATTGATGTTTCTCATCTCTCTCCCTTCCTGTCTGTCTGTCCCTATCTGTCCCTCTCTTTGACTCTCTCTGTCTCTGCCAAGAAAAAAAAATTAACTGCTGTTGGAGAAACTGGGCTGATACATGTAAAAATATAAAACTGAATCACTTATTTACACCATACAAAAAAAAAAAAAAAGCAACTAACAAGTTGATGCTTCCCACTCCTCCCTGCTCCCCCTGCCTTTCTATCTCTCCTCTCTCTAAAGTCAATAAATAAAATCTTTTTTAAAAATTTAAAAATGGGCCTGACCAGGCGGTGGCGCAGTGGGTACAGCGTCGGACTGGGAGACAGAGGACCCAGGTTCGAGACCCCGAGGTTGCCAGCTTGAGCGCGGGCTCATCTGGTTTGAGCAAGAACCCACCAGCTTGAACCCAAGGTCGCTGGCTCAAGCAAGGGGTTACTCTGTCTGCTGAAGGCCCGTGGTCAAGGCACATATGAGAAAGCAATCAATGAACAACTAAAGTGTTGCAATGTGCAATGAAAAACTAATGATTGATGCTTCTCATCTCTCTCCGTTTCTGTCTGTCTGTCCCTATCTATCCCTCTCCCTGACTCACTCTCTGTCTCTGTAAATAAATAAATAAATAAATAAATAAATAAATAAATAAAAGAATCTTGCATTCATTTAAAAAAAAAAAATTAAAAATGGGCCCTGGATGGTTGGCTCCGTGGTAGAGCATCAGCCTAGCGTGTGGAAGTCTGAGGTTTGATTCCTGGTCAGCGCACATGGCAGAAGCAACCATCTGCTTATCCACCCCTACCCATCCATCTTCTGTCTGTCTGTCTGTCTGTCTCTCTTTCTTCCCCTTCTGCAACCATGGCTCAAAGGGTTTAAGCAAGTTGACCACAGGGGCTGAGGATGGCTCCATGGCCTTGCCTCCGGTGCTAAATAGCTCAGTTGCTGAGCAACGGAGCAGCTGCCCAGGGGGCTTGCTGGGTGAATCCCAGTCAGGGTGCATGCAGGGTGCACTGCCTCCCCACCTCTCACTAAATTAAAAAAAAATTTAAAGCAATTCATTTCAAGGAAACTATTTCAAAAGTGTATGAAAACACTTGTACAAGAATGTTCATTGTAAATTAATTTGTAATAGTGAAAAATTAGAAAGAAACATTGATTTGTTGTTCCACTTATTTATACATTCATTGGTTGATTGTGTATGTGTCCTGACCAGGGATTGGACACACAACCTTGCTGTATAGGGACAACCCTCTAAGCAAGTACGCTACCCAGCCAGGCCTTGGAAATAAGTATAATTTAAATAATGATATATGCATATAATGGAACTAGTACTTACTAAGATCTCTGTAAATATTTGGCTAATAAATTAACTATATCCTGACCTGTGGTGGCGCAGTGGATGGAGTGTTGACCTGGAAATGCTGAGGTCGCTGGTTCAAGACCCTGGGCTTGCCTGGTCAAGGCACATATGGGAGTTGATCATTCCAGCTCCTCCCCCCCTTCTCTCTCTCTGTTTCTCTCTCTCCCTCTCTCTCTCCTCTCTAAAAATGAATAAATAAAATTAAAAAAATAAATTAATTAACTATATAACTTACAGTTGCATAAAAAGAAAAGCAAATTGTAGAACCATACATACGTAATGGTCCTATTTCTGAACAACTCAAAAAAGAGCAATGTCCAACCCTATAGATTTTTATATTCATAGAAAAAGTATGAATGAATACACAGTGAAAGTGACAAGGGATAAATCTGTGGAGAACTGGAGTTTGCAGGCCAAGCATGTTTTTTACTTTATATAATTTTGTACTCTTTGAAATTTTTTTTTCTTTTATAGGGACAGAGACAGAGTCAGAGAGAAAGGGAAAGACAGACAGGAACAGAGAGATGAGAAGCATCAATCATCAGTTTTTCGTTGCCGTTGCAACACCTTAGTTGTTCATTGATTGCTTTCTCATATGTGCCTTGACCACGGGCCTTCAGCAGACCGAGTAACCCCTTGCTCAAGCCAGCGACCTTGGGTCCAAGCTGGTGAGCTTTTTGCTCAAGCCAGATGAGCCTGCGCTCAAGCTGGCAACCTCGGGGTCTTGAACCTGGGTCTTCCACATCCCAGTCTGACGCTCTATCCACTGCGCCACCGCCTGGTCAGGCTGAAATGATTTTTATACTTTCATAATAAATTTTTTATTTATTTATTTATTTTTTATATTTTTCTGAAGTTGGAAATGGGGAGGCAGTCAGACAGACTCCCGCATGCACTGGACCAGGATCCACCCAGCATGCCCACCAGGAGGCGATGCTCTGCCCATCTGGGGCATCTCTCTGTTGTGACCAGAGCCATTCTAGTGCCTGAGGCAGAGGCCACGGAGCCATCCTCAGTGCCCAGGCCAACTCTGCTCCAATGGAGCCTTGGCTGCGGGAGGGGAAGAGAGAGACAGAGAGGAAGGAGAGGGGGAGGAGTGGAGAAGCAGATGGGCGCTTCTCCTGTGTGCCCTGGCTGGGAATCGAACCCGGGACTCCTGCACGCCAGGCCGATGCTCTACCACTGAGCCAACCAGCCAGGGCCTATAATAAATTTTTTAAACCCTGACCGAGTAGCTCAGTTGGTTAGAGGGTTATCCTGACATGCCAAAGTTGCATGTTTGATCCTCAGTCAGGACACATACAAGGAGCAATCAATGAATGCATAAGTAAGTGTAACAACAAATTAATGTTTCACTCTCTTTCTCCCCCACTTATCCTCTCTCTAAAATTATAAACTACCTTTTTTTTCCAGTTTTAGAAATAGCTTTTACTTCATATTGAAGTGACTGAATAGCAGAGATTCTGATGAACCATAGAAATACAGAGAAATATGATGGTTGGCTGGGATGATCAAAAAGGCTTGCCTGACCAGGCGGTGGCACAGTGGATACTGCGTCGGACTGGGCTGCGGAGGACCCAGGTTCGAGACCCTGAGGTTGCCAGCTTGAGCACGGGCTCATCTGGCTTGAGCAAAAAGCTCACCAGCTTGGTCCCAAGGTCGCTGGCTCGAGCAAGGGGTTACTCAGTCTACTGAAGGCCCGCGGTCAAGGCACATATGAAAAAGCAATCAATGAACAACTAAGGAGTCGCAACAAAAATCTGATGATTAATGCTTCTCATCTCTCTCCATTCCTGTCTGTCCCTATCTATCCCTCTCCTTATCTCTCTGTCCCTGGAAAAAAAAAAAAGGCTTTCCTGGTTAAAATAGGGTATGAAAGATGTTTTGGGCATGACCAGGCGGTGCTGCAGTGGTTAGAGCATCCGACTAGGATGCAGAAGACCCAGGTTTGAAACCCTGAGGTCGCTTGATTGAGTGCGGGCTCACCCAGGTTGAGCAAGGGGTCACTGGCTTGAGCAAGGGATCACTAGCTCTGCCGAAGCCCCTTGATCGAGGCACATATGAGAAAGAAATCAATGAACAACTAGGATGCCACACGAAGAACTGATGCTTCTCATCTCTTTCCCTTCCTGTCTGTCCTTCTCTCTGTCTGTCAAAAAAACCCCAAAAGATGTTTTGAGGTTCAAGTATTACAGAGAGAAAAACCAAGGAAGGACACCTTATTGTCTTTGGAGGACAGCAAGATGCCCTGTCTGCATCAGCAAGACATTTGGTAATGAGACTACAACCTGGGTTTCTGAGCGTCCCAGATAGATACTGAGAATGTACTGTTTTAAGATTAAACTCGCAGCCCTGGCCGGTTGGCTCAGCAGTACAGCCTCGCCCCTGTGTGTGGAAGTCCTGGGTTCGATTCCTGGCCAGGGCACACAAGAGAAGCGCCCATCTGCTTCTCCACCCTTACCCTTCTCCTTCCTTTCTGTCTCTCTCTTTCCCTCCCCGCAGCCAAGGCTCCATTGGAGCCAAGTTGGCCTGGGTGCTGAGGACGGCTCCATGGCCTCCACCTCAGATGCTAGAATGGCTCCAGTCGCAACAGAGAACGCCTCTGACGGGCATGCCGGGTAGATCCCGGCCAGGCGCAGGCGGGAGTCTGTCTGACTGCCTACCCGCTTCTAATTTAGGAAAAATACAAAAGAGAGAGAGAGAGAGAGAGAGAGAGAGAGAGATTAAACTCCAGTATTGCCTGTCACAGCATGAGATTAAGTGCGAGTTAGAGCCTGGAGGGTGCTTGCCACTAGGGGGTGCAGTTTCAAAATAGACTCACTTAAGGAGTATACGAAATAGCAGGTAAGACATCAGACAAAGAGGGTGTTCCGACAGTGGACAAATTAGGAAAATAAAAAGATGCCGAAATGTTAACTCTATCCTTATTAATTTTAGCTCCCCAGCTGGGTCCCCTACTTAACAAGAAAAACTAAGCATTACAGTTTGCCTACAGTATGTACCTTTCGGGTCCGATTAAAGCGACTACTATTCCCAGACTCCCTCACGAGGCCAATGCCCTCTTTTCGGTGGCGAGTGCGTGTGCATGTACGCGCGCTGTGGGGAGGGCGGGTGTCTCGCCGCGTGGCCTCCTGGGACTCGTAGTTTTGCAGTGTCTCTCGGGAGTTGTAGTTCCCTTTCCACAATCGGCTGGGCGAGGCAGGCGACTCATAGGCGGCGCCGGCTATCAGAGCTGCGCTGGGTGTTCAGGGGCCAAGATGGCGGCGCGCCGGGGACGAAGAGACCGAGTCGCGCCGCCTCCAAGTGGGGGCCCTGGCCCCGACCCTGGCGGTGGAGTCCGCGGCGGCAGTAGTGGGAGTCGGAGCCAAGAGCCGTATGGGACTGTGGGCTCTGTGAGCGGCGGGGAGCAGGTGAGAGGCGGGAGGGCGGCCCGCAGCTGGCAGCAAAGCGGCGGGTGCCGGGCGGTGACACGTGGACGCCACAGGAAAGGGAGGAAGCGCTTCGGAATCGATGCGGGTGGCTGTGGGAGACAGCTTGGGCCGACTGGACTTGGGCCGTTTGCTGGTGGGATGCGAGGTCCCTAGGGCCATTTCTCCTGGAGAGGCACAGACTGGTGTTGGAAACATGGCCCGTGATTGGGGGTGGGGATTCGGACTGGGAGTCCTGGGCTAAGACCTCCCTCAAAGAATGTCGAGTTGGGGGGGTGCCCCTGTCTCTGTGCCGCAGTGCCTTTTCGGAGCCACGTTGGGTGGGGAGAGCGATTTTTCCCAGAGAAGTTGTCTGCTTACCCCTCCTCCTCTAGACGGTCTGGGCACCCACGTGGATTGGGCTCAGGGTTGGGGGGGGCCTCGGTTCCCGGTGGGGGCGGGGAGGGATGTCCACGTGGCTCCCGCCTCAGGCTGCCCGGCATCTCGAATCCGCGCTGGAGTCGCACTGCCGGGAACTGGGTGTGTCTCAGCCGGTCCCGCCATCTCCTACCCGGCTGCAGGCCCCTGGTCGGGAAGGAAGGTAGAGGCTGTTTAGAATCAACTTTGCTCAGAGCCTTGGAAGTTTTTTTTATCCTTCTTTGGTTTGCTGCGCCTCTAGACAGCAGACGGCAAAGGTCTCTGCAGTTGTGCGGGAAGGGGAAGTCTGTTCCCTGCGGATGGCGGAGTGTGCTGGGGACCGTAGAGGGCTGGAGTGAGCTTATGGAGGCTTCTGTCTGACCGGCTTGGGGTGGGTTGTGAGTGACGGGCACTGGCATTTTGGCTGCCTGCAGTCCTAATTCTTGATTCAAGGGGAATGGAGAGTGTCAGCATGTACCTGGGACAGGCTTAAGGCAGCGAAGGAGAATCCCCTCACCTCTCACTCTTTTCTCCAGTATCTCTCTTGAGGCAGCTAGCTCACATCTGCTCCCGTGAACTGACACAATTGGGGTGGTCTGTATTTAAGGCTGCCTGGCATTTTTGCTGGGAATAAGAAAAGTTGGAGACAATATGAGAACAACACTAGTTGAACATTTATTGGATGGGGTGGATTCTGTCAGAATCTTTTTTTTTTTTTTTTGCCTTCAGTTCTCCATACTTCAGAAATGTTATCTTCTTCGTTCTCAGCAGAGGGCTTCTTAAAAGTTTCCACCCAGAGTAGAGGTTGGCAGGACTTAGTTTGAACTGTTATCTTTCTTAAGCAATTGAGCTGAATTCTTGAAAGCTTTTTTGTTGTTTTCCAGGTGGGACTTAGGCTGCAGGCTGCCAGGTAATGTCCATTCCAGCAGACCAATCCAGGCCCTTGCCCAGGAGAGAATGACTTCGGGGGCCCTAACTTGGGAGCTCCCACCCCCTCTTCCCTCATTTTCTCAGAGGTCATATCTTGTGGGAGTGGAGCTGCCCACCCTTTTGAGGAGAGGCAGAAAGGATTCATGATCTAGCTGTAATCCCAAGTTGGGTGGTCATTTGGGGTTGGAGAGGGTCTCATGGAGAGATTGTTCTCTTTCCCCCCCTCCCCAAGAAGGGTATGTGGAAGCTTGTCAACCAGCTACTTATTGAGGTAGCTTTATATTCAGACATGGAATACTGTGGTAAACCAATCATGGTCCCTGTCCTATCAGATGTTATGTTTTTGTCAGGCTAGACAAAATATAATCCCAAATATGCAATAGGAATCAACTTTGCAGGGTCTGGGAAAGGACATTTTAAGCTGAGATTTGAAGGCAGGGTATGTAGGTGGGGAACATTTTCATCAGAGGGAATAGTATGTGAAGTCCTTGAGGTAGGATAGAACATAGCTTATTGGAGACACTGAGAGTCCCATATGGCTAGTGTGTAGAGAGACAGGCACTGGGAGAAGACAAGTCTGGTGAAGACCAGGACCCCTGTAAGCCATATTAAGGAGTTTAAATCTAATGCCAAAACCACTGGTAGGATTTAGGGGAGGGTCTTGGGAAGTGATTAGGTCATATTTTTTAAAGTTTGTAACTTCTGAGCAGTAAGAGGCCATTGAAGAGATTTAGGGAGGGTTTCTGGAAGTGATCGGATTTATTTTTAAAAGTTTGTGCCCTGGCCAGATAGCTTGGTTGGTTAGAGCATTGTCCAGAAGCGCAGAGGTTGCTGGTTCGATCCCTTGTCAGGGCATATACAGGAACAGATTAAAGTCACCCCCTCTCCTCTCTCTAAAATCAATTTAAAAAAAGTTTGCCTGGTTTTGAACCATGCAGGGACAACACTGGATGAGGATTCACTTTTAGCCTAGGCTTAGTCCCTAAATGATGATGGTACCCTGGGAACTGTCCTATTTTGGGATTGAGTGATGGGTGAGGTCAGGTGAGAGTTTGGAGGGGTTGAGTGGTTTGTAGACCGTCATTGCCTTGAGCTTCTGGCCCATTGGCTGGGCCAGGTAGGTGGTAGGGCAAGTTGAGATGCAGCTTCCTTGCTCACCCAGGAGTGTTTGCTGAGCCAGGTGCTATTTAGCTGTGGTTGTAATTACAGGATTGTGAAGGCCTGGGAGGAGTTAGTGCCTAAAACCTGCCACCTTTCACTTCATCTCTGGGCCTGGCCTGCTAAAGTTTTTCTGTCTAGTTTTTCCTTTCCTAGGAATCCTCAGTTTGGTAGGAAGATGGGGTGTAGTTGTTGCTTTATTTTTCTCTTGGGAGAGGTACAGAGTTTCCCTTTGCTGCAGAGGTGGGGACTGGCTTATCCATATTTATTCCTATTCTTTTGGCCTTTGCATGATCTTTCCTACAGTCAAGATACCTGTGGCTCTGGCCTCTGGTCTTGCCAGCCCCATTCCAGCCACTTCTGCCCACACCCTCAATCTTGACAGGCCTGGACTGGTGGCTCCCTGCCTAACAAGGCTGAAGACATTGCTAGTTCTCAGAGAAATGGTGAGGTGGGGCTTTTCCATCTACAGAATCAAACTTTCTCATCTTTTGCTCTCACCTGGTAGGGATAGGGAAGACTTTTTTCCCTTGGGACTATCATTGAGAAGCTGGGTGGCACTCTCTAGGGCAGGGGTTGGGAACCTATGGCTGGTGAGCCAGATGTGGCTCTTTTGATGGCTGCATCTGGCTCGCAGACAAATCTTTAATAATAAAAAATAATGTTAAAAATTAAAACATTCTCATGTATTACAATCCATTCATTTCCTACTGCTCATGTTCATGGTTGTGGGTGGCTGGAGCCAATCACAGCTGTCCTCTGGGACAACACCAAATTTTTATTGGATAATGCATAACACGTACACGGGTCTGTTGTATGGCTCTCACGGAATTACATTTTAAAATATGTGGCGTTCAGCCTGACCAGGCGGTGGCACAGTGGATAGAGCGTCGGACTGGGATGCGGAAGGACCCAGGTTCGAGACCCTGAGGTCACCAGCTTGAGCGCAGGATCATCTGGTTTGAGCAAAAGCTCACCAGCTTGGACCCAAGGTCGCTGGCTCCAGCAAGGGGTTACTTGGTCTGCTGAAGGCCCATGGTCAAGGCACATATGAGAAAGCAATCAATGAACAACTAAGGTGTCGCAAAGCGCAACGAAAAACTGATGATTGATGCTTCTCATCTCTCTCCGTTCCTGTCTGTCCCTGTCTATCCCTGTCTATCCCTCTCTCTGACTCTCTGTCTCTGTAAAATAAATAAATAAATTAATTAATTAAAATATGTGGCATTCATGGCTCTCTCAGCCAAAAAGGTTCCGGACCCCTGCTCTAGGGCCTTCAAAATAGAGTTGTAAAAGGTGTGGAGAGCCCCTACTACCAGGAAACGGGGCACAGCCAGGAAGGGAGCCGCCCCCTCGTCCTTCACACACCGTACATTTGTGGGGAACCTGGTGCTAAACCATTCCTAGACCACCTGCTTCTGGGTCGGGGTTTCCTACGTAGCAGAGCAGCTCCCTCGCTGGGATCTATTGAAAGTCAACCCTCGAAACAAGGGTTTGTCGTTTCTTCCTCCTGTGCCCCTTGACCCCAGTTGGGGGGGAGGGGGCCCGGCTGGCGAGCTGGCTCAAGTCGCTCAGCCACCTTCCTCCTCAAAAAAAAAAAAAAAAAAAAAAAAGAATTGTAAAATAAGTGTGAAAATCAACTGTGTATAAGCATACTAGGCATCATGGATGACCAGGAAGTATGTGTACAATTTAAACACTTGTAAGAGCCAAGAAGAATATAAAAGCTACTAGGATATGAAGGGTTATTTGCCCTACAAGAATTTGGAATCTAGTTTTAGTTATGATGCAAGGAATGTCATGGGTTGGGGAGGGGATAAGACGTGATTGCTAGGAAAGTGAGTGGTACAAAAATGTGTGAATTCAGGGAAGCGATTATGTTGGGTTGGGGTACCCTGAAATGTCTTCTTGAAGAAGGTGAGGTTTGAGCTAAGCAGGGAAGAGAGGCCTAAGGTATTGTAGGTAAGGTGGTGGTAGTAGCTGCAATTGCCTACTTGCTGATGGTGTGTCCTTCAGACTTTCTGCCTTCACATTGCCAGCAGACGTCTCTTCTGAACAATTTTGGTGTTCTGACCTTGTTTTAATAATCTCTTGTGGCTCCAACTGTTTCTGGATGGAGTCCAAACTTTTTTTGCCCAGAAGGTCCTTGAATACTGCCGTCTTGGTTGGGGCTTTGGCTCATTCATGAATTGTATTTCTCTATGCCCATCAAATCTGGAGGCTTGTCTGTAGTGGGCCTCCTGCTGAGTCTGGGGCCTTTGGTAGAGGCCTGGGCACCTGGTTTACAGCGCATATTAATTAGCTACCCCGGAGAGCCAATGTCCTGCAGCCTTCACCATGCTCTTCTGACCTTTCTCCCCTTTTGCCCCAGGTGCTGCTGCATGAAGAGGTGGATGATTCTGGCTTTGTTGGTCTGTCTCGGCTGGGCCCCTGTCTGAAGGACAAGGACCTGGAGATGGAGGAGCTGATGCTGCAGGATGAGACACTGCTGGGGACCATGCAGAACTACATGGATGCCTCCCTCATCTCCCTCATCGAAGATTTTGGGAGCCTTGGAGAGGTGAGCTAGAGCTGGCTTTGGAGGGCTTCAGATAGGAGCTTTGCATGGGAGGTTATGGCTCAATGGCCCTGTTCTCCCAGAACCTTTGCTCTTGGATACCATCCTGAGTCCTTGAAGTATATTTTTTGTCTCTAATTGGGAGTTGGGCTGCAGGCTGCCAGATTAGGTCCCATTTAAGGATGACCTAGCAGGCTTGGACTATAGTTCAAGGCCTTTTCTCCTGCCTGGGCTCCTGATTTACATGTCCAGAGGGTTCTGATCCCTGTTTTGAGCCCAATTGAAGCCTAGCAAGGATCATCTGCTGAGCATCCCACTTCTTAACTTGAGAGTGGAGGGAGTGTTTGAAACCTAAGTTTAAGATTAAATTTTGACAGGTCTCTGTTGATACTAGGAAGGTACTGAATGGTAGTAAATGAAATTGGAACTAATTCCTCCTGATACTCAAATTTGTCCCTGGCAAACTGAGCTGAACTGAGAGGCTGGGCGGCTGATTTTCTTGGCATCCAGTTCTTAGTGGCTCAGTGGGTCATTTGTGATGTTGGTGTGGGACCTTCCCGTTGTCTTTCTGGAGCAGAGCAGGTTATCTCTGGAGGACCAGAATGAAGTGTCACTGCTCACAGCTCTGACGGAGATCTTGGACAATGCAGATTCCGAGAACTTGTCTCCGTTTGACAGCATTCCTGATTCTGAGTTGCTTGTGTCACCTCGGGAGGGCTCCTCTGTGAGTGTGGGACCAGGGGAAGGGGTTGTATGGTTGGTGCAAAGGTTAGAACCACATCTGTGGGTCCTACTCACATAGTTCTGAAGCACAAACTCATCTCAAGTCCTTTTCTCCCTCTTAGCTGCACAAGCTGCTCAGCCTTTCACGAACACCCTCAGAACGTGACCTCATCACCCCAGTTGACCCGCTGGGGCCCAGCACAGGCAGTAGTAGAATGAGTGGGGTAAGCCTGACCTAGAGAGTCTCAGGGAATCCTTGGGGGGAAGAGTGTGTGGGAACAGTTGTGGAAAAATATATTCCTGGAGAAAACTCCTTCTGTGGCTTCTCTCCCATAGGTAGAGATGTCTCTTACAGATTGCCCTTGGGACTTCTCCACACCCTCCTTCTTGGAGACCTCCTCCCCCAAACTTCCTAGCTGGAGACCCCCAAGATCCAGACCCCGCAGGAGCCAGTCCCCTTCCCCCCAGCAGCGTAGTGATGGGGAAGAAGAGGAGGAGGTGGCCAGCTTCAGTGGCCAGATGCTTGCTGAGGAGCATGATAACTCTCTGAGCAGCATCCAAGACTTTCCCATGCACCTAGCCTGCCCCAAGGAGGAAGAACAAACAGCAGCAGCAGAGATGGCAGTGCAGGCAGCTGGTGACGAGAGCATCTCTTCTCTGAGTGAGCTGGTGCGAGCCATGCACCCATACTGCCTGCCCAACCTCACCCATCTGTCGTCACTTGAGAATGAACTTCAGGAGCAGCCAGATGATTTGACACTGCCTGAGAACTGTACAGTGCTGGAGATTGTGGGCCAGGCAGCCATAGCTGGCAGTGACCTGGAGATCCCAGTCATGTGGCAGATCCCTACTGGACCCCGCTCTGTGCTCTTGGATGACTCGCTAGAGGCCAATCCAAGCTTGCAGCAGCTGCTCCTGCCTACACTAGATTCAGAGACGGAGGCTGCTGTGTCCAAAGAAACCTGCTCTGAGAAAGAGGGGTTATCGTTGGGCTCAAAGGAGAAGCTGGAGTCATCCTTGTTGGAGCCCAGGGAGGTCGTGGATCCAGTGGAGCCCAAGGGTCCTCAGAACCCCCCAGCCAACACATTGCTGAGTTCACAGAGAGCTCGGAAGGGCAGGAGGAAGAAGAACAAGGAACAGCCAGCAGCTTATACAGAAGGCTGTGCTAGGAGGCTCAGGTCATCCTCTTGTGGGCAGCCTGCTGTGACTACAGAGGTAATCTCTCAAGCAGGCAATTTGCCTCAAGAGGAACTTCGAAGAGATTTTGGGCCTTCCCATGGTAGAGGGAAGCCCCGGGCTTGGGCTCGAGCCTGGGCAGCTGCCATGGAAAAGCCTAGCTCTGGGCACTTGGAGAGTAGTGCGAGACAAGCTAGTCCTGCTAGAGAAGGTCCTGTAGACCTCTGTTCCAACCTGGGTGATACTGTTGAAGCCAACCCTATTCCAGCCCATCTTTCATTGGTTGACTCTGATCATGCCGATCCCATGCCACTTGATTCTGTCGAAGCTGATCCCATTGTAGCTGACCCTACACCTGTTGACCCTGCATTGGTTGGCCTTCCTTCAACCAACTCAGAGCCAGTTGACCCTCTCTCAGCTGATCCAGTGTTGACTAAGCCAGTCCTGGCTGACTCGGCAACAATTGACTCTGCAGTGGTTGTTCCTATCTCAGAGGACTTGTCACCAGTTGACTCTGTTCCTGATGACATGCCTCCAGTTAACCCTGTGCTAATTAAGTCTAGGCCAACTGATCCCAGACGTGGTGCAGTGTCATCAGCCCAGGGGAGTCCATTCCCCCAGCTCCTTCTGGAGTCAGAGTCCTTGGATCCCTTAAAGGCCATCATCCCTGAAGTCAAAGAAGTCGTGGGTCCTCTGAAGGTGGAAGGTGGTACCAATGCCACAACCCAGGAAACCAGACCTCGGCCTCTTAGCCTATCTGAGTACCGGCGACGAAGGCAGCAGCGTCAAGCAGAGGCAGAAGAAAGGAGTTCCCAGCCTCCGTCTGGAAAGTGGCCCAGCCTCCCAGAGACCCCCACAGGACTGGCAGACATCCCTTGTCTTGTCATCCCACCAGCCCCAGCCAAGAAGATAGCTCAGCAGAGAAACCCTGAGGCTTCCTTTGTGCCTGTGGGTCTCAGCCCTACTTATCCTTGTTCTGAGCCACCTGCAAGCAAATCTATGGCCTCAACTTCAACCAAGCAGGTGCCATCCCAAGAGATGCCACTGCCGGCCAGACCTGCTCCTCCTGCTGTGCAATCCATGTCTTCAACAGTACCCACTGCTCTGCCTTTTCCACTGGGTGGGCATGGCATGACCCCCATATTGCCCTCTCCCACAAGTGGGCAAGGGGTACCCAGTCTGCCCCCACCACCCTTGCAGCCTCCTAGTCTTCCAATGTCTGTGGGACCAGTGCCACCTGATCCCTATACTCACTATGCCCCCATGCCACCCTGGCCTTGTTATCCCCCTGGCTATCCTTGTCTGCCTCCCCTACCAACAGTGCCCCATGTTTCTGGTGCCTGTGCTGTTCCCCCCACTTGCAATGTGCCTTGGGTTCCCCCTCCTGCTCCAGTTACACCTTACAGCTCTAGCTGTACTTACGGGCCCTTGGGATGGGGCACAGGGCTGCAACACCCACCATTCTGGCCTACTGTGCCCCCACCACCTTTGCCTCTAGCCTCTGTTGGGAGAGCTGTTCCCCCACCCAAGGTGGAGCCCAGCAGCGTCCCAGCTGGCCCTCCTAAAAGTGTACTTCCTGTGCTGATGGCTCCTCCCCTCAGTCTTGGGTCAGCAGGCCAGGGAGCTCCACAGATAGATTCCACCATGGTGGATGACAAGCCAGTGCCTGCATCTCCCCATCTGAAACACAAGGTGTCCTCCCCAGTGCAAAGCCCACAGAGTAAGGTTTCATCACATGTGTCTGCTGAGAGTATTGCTGTTGAGCCTGCATCAGAGAAGCCAAGGCTTGAGACCCAGGAGACCAAGTCCAGGGATAAGACCCCCTCTCCTGTTGCCAAGGCTGTTCCCACACCCTCACCGAGACAGAGTACTGTCAACAAGTTGCCTGCTGTCCATCCAGCCCGACTAAAGAAACTGTCCTTCCTGTCTACTCCACGTACCCAGGGACCTGAGGATGTGGTGCAGGCTTTCATCAGTGAGATTGGTCAGTGCCACACGATTCAGTTAGTGTGAAGAAGGGCATGGGGGTGGAGGGTGTCTTCCATAGATCAGGATAAAGCACTTAGATGGGGCTGGTCTTTAGGTTTCTTTTGGAGGGTATAGATGGAGCTCTGGGTTTGTTTGATACTTTCTTGCTTTGTGTTGTTGTCTTGGTTTCCTTAGTACTTTGAGCAGGGGGAGCACAAAGGGAGCAGTGAGGTGATTTTGGACTTCTGGGACCTGTGTACTCAGTCAGTGGAGCTGGTTTCCAATCCTGTGTTGTTTGCTTCCACAGGAATTGAGGCATCAGACCTGTCCAGTCTGCTGGAGCAGTTTGAGAAATCAGAAGGTGAGGGAACCTGGGTAGCTTTGTACCAACTCCTTTTTGTTGGTGTTTCCTTAGGGCCCAGTTTGTAGTTACTGGGATGGGGCAGTCTCAGCCACTAGAGCAGCCCCCTAATTGGACAGAGGAGAGACAAAGATCTACCTGTGACACAAAGCCAGGGAGAGGGCACAGCATGGCAAGTATTAGAGTAGACCTGTGGGAAGATCCACGTGGATTGGGTTGTTTTGGGACTTTTTTTCTAGAGGGAAGTAGCTCTCAAGCTAGGCCTTGAAAAGACAAGATTTAATAGAATGCATATGGTGAATAAAGGCAGAGGTGTAGGAGTGATTGTGGTGTATTTAGAAGGCAATGCATAGCTCAGCTTTTTCATTGAAAGGCATGGTTTTCAAGGAGTTTATGGTCTAATTGAGGAAAAAAATATGCAGAAATGACTCCTGAATTGGCAATGGGTATCTGTAGTTCAAGGCAAAATATAAAATAGAAGTGTAGAACAAGAGTAGGCAGTAAGACTAGGAAGTTAAGCAGATCATGTAGAATATTAGGCTTACAAGTTTGGACTCTTGTGTCAGAGTCAAGGGAAGTATGGACATTCCTAAACAGAGAAGAGACATTAAAAATAGTACTTGGGTCTGACCTAGGCTGGCACAGTGGATAAGCATCGACTTGGAATGCTGAGGTCGCTGGTTCGAAACCCTGGGCTTGCCAGGTCAAGGCACATACGAGAAGCAACTATTACAAGTTGACGCTTCTCACTCCTCCCTGTCCCATCCCCCCTCGTATCCCCCCCCCTTCTAAAAAAAATCAACAAATTCTTAAGCCTGACCAAGTGGTGATGCAGTGGAGAAAACGTTGACCTGGGATGCTGAGGACCCAGGTTCTAATTTTTGTTGGTATTTCCTTAGGGCCAAGTTTATAGTTATTTAAACTGGGGGAAGGAGCAGTCTCACTGGCTCGATCGTGGGCTCACCAACTTGAGCTGGGGGGTTACTGGCTTGAGCATGGAATCATAGATGTGACCCCATGGTCGCTGGCCTGAAGCACAAGATTTCTGTCTTGAGCAAGGGGTCACTGACTCAGCTAGAGCCCCTGATCAAAGCACATATGAGAAGCAATCAATAAACAACTAAAGTACCACAATTACGAGTTGATGCGTTTCATCTCTCTCTCTTCCTGTCTATCTGCCTGTCTTGCTTTAAAAAAAAAAATCATAAAAGAAAATAGTGCTTGGCTGGATAGTTAGTTGGTTAGAGCATTATCCCTATATGCATACCCCCTCCTCTCTCTCTAAAACCCATAGATAGATAGATAGATAGATAGATAGATAGATAGATAGATAGATAGATGATAGATAGATAGTAAGTAAGTAAGTACGTGGGCACCCCCTGGAAGAGAATGGATCTTTCTGGAGAGAGCCCAGAGGAATAGTTGGCAAAGTAGGTAGGTTTTCTTCCAAAGAAAAGTCAACCCTTCTACACCTCAATTTGGAACATCTGGTTGGGCTTTTAACTAGTCTGGTTTCTTTGCAGCCAAAAAGGAGTGCCCTCCCCCGGCTCCTGCTGACAGCGCGGCTGTGGGAAACTCGGGGTAAGTACGGAGACATGAGCGAGTTACCCTACAGCTGTTGGTCAGCGGCTGCCGGCGCTCCAGGACCATCCAGTGGGTGCCTCCGTTACAGGGATGTTCAGTGAGCTCTCGAGTCTTTCCCCATACCCATGCTCAGCCCATTACTGGTGGGCACTGTTTTGGGTGGCAAGGTAGGAGGATGTGTAACAGCCTTTGGCTGATTGCACTTTGGGGTTCCAAATATTCTGGAGGTGCTTTTTGTCTTCTGGCAAGTGGTACCTTTTGGGGATTTTCTTTCATTTAACAAATTTTAAACTTGCTCAATACTGGTGATCGTTTAAAATAAGTGGGGCAAAATGTCATGGCTAGGGCTTTCCTGACTCCTTGAAAGACACAGGCACCCTATACCCCCTTGTTCCCCAGTCTTTTGGCACCAAGTGGCCTTTTTTCATTTTTCTTTTTTTGGCGCCCATCGTGGGCACGAACTTTTTTCATTTTTCTTGTTCATGGTACCCCAGGCTGTTCTGCCAAGCATATTCTTCTCCACGTTGACTTGGGTTGGTTTGAGATGGGCATGTAAGGCTTGAAGTAGGTGTGTGGGAGGTATAGTTGGCCTGCTTCATGGTATTGGGCAGATCTGAGCTGAGACCCAACCTGCTACTCAGTCACCAAGACTGCTCTTGTGCTGGAGGATGATAAGGGGCACTTGTGCCTCCTGTTTCTCTCTGTCCACACCCCTCTCCCATTACTTTGTGAGGAAAGCAGATGTACAAGATGTTGAGGAGGCAATGAACCAGGCTTTCCCTTTTCCCCCACCAGCAGAGTGGACCCTCCCCAGGAGAAGAGGCCCCTAGACCGGTTACAAGCCCCAGAACTGGCCAACGTGGCAGGTGGGTTCAGGGTGGGGAAATCTGCTTTTGATTAGTTTATGCAGAAAATGTTTGTAGGGCCCGTTTTACCAAGTGTATAATAGGTGTTGGAGATCTGATCCTCAGTCCAGAGGCATGTGTGTAAAATGAGTATGTTGAGTATCAGAGGTTGTGTGGGTTATAGTAGGGTCTGAAGAGAGACAGTTCGGCAAGGGTTGTGTGGAGGGTAATCCCCAAAGCAGAGGCTTGAGAAAACCACTGATACCAATCAGGTCATTAGGGGATGGAACATTAGATGGAGCATCTTGAGTGAGCTGAAAGACTGAAGTCAGCCTGATATGTTTTGGGGAAGTGCTGGTGCTTCAGTGTGATTGTAGTTTAGTGCCAAATCAGGGGGATGGACAGAGCTAAAGCAGGAAATAAAGCTGGAGCGGTAAGTAGGAGGTCAGATTATGGGAACTTTGAATGTAAAGGTTAGCTGTTTGGACTTCATGCTGTGCATTGAAGAAGTAATTGAAAAAGCTTTACCAAATTGGTATTTGGGTGCTCCCTCCAGCAGGAAAGGTGGACAGGTGTGAAGCGCAAGGTAGAGGATTTTCGGAAGATGACTACTGGAGTCCAGGCACGATGCAGCCTGAAGTCAGGCAGTGCTAGAGTAGGGTGGAGGGGTCTAGGAATGGAGAGGTGGACCAGGCAGGACCACCTGGTTACCAGTTACATTTGGCAGTGAACCTGTTGAGGGGCTCAGGAAGATCTTGGCTGGCTGGGTTTCTATTGGTGGTCCCCAAGATGGGGAGCTTGGGAGAAGGAATATTTGCAATAATGGGAGAAGTTGATGGCCTATGGACCATCATTGGTATACTTTGTGAGAATATGTGGGAGTCTCTGGACAGTGTTTAGAAGTGTAGAATTGGATCTCATCCTGCTATCTTCATCCTCCCTCCCCTCACAGGGCTCACCCCTCCAGCTACCCCTCCCCACCAGTTATGGAAACCCTTGGCTGCTGTTTCCCTGCTGGCCAAAGTCAAATCTCCTAAGTCCACCGCCCAGGAGGGAACCCTGAAGCCTGAAGGAGTTACAGAGGCCAAACATCCAGCTGCAGCCCGCCTCCAAGGAAGGGTCCATGGCCCTAATCCAGTCCATGTGGGCTCTGGGGACCATGACTATTGTGTCCGGAGCAGGACCCCCCAAAAAAAGACGCCTGCCTTAGTCTTTCCAGAGGCAGGCTCCCGATGGAACGTCAGACGCCATCAGGATATCACAATCAAACCTGTCTTGGCCCTGGCCCCAGTTGTCCCCCTACCCCCAAGCACAGCTGCCTCTCAGGAGCCACTTGATCACAGGACTAGCAGTGAGCAGGCAGATCCTCCAATCCCTTGTCTTGCCCCATCTGCCTTGCTGTCCCCTGAGGCCTCGCCTTGCCGGAATGATATGAACACTAGGACTCCCCCTGAGCCCTCATCCAAACAGCGGTCAGTGCGCTGTTACCGAAAAGCCTGCAGGTCAGCCAGTCCCCCAAGCCGTGGCTGGCAGGGCCGCCGTGGCCGCAGCAGTTCTGTCAGCTCTGGGTCCAACCGGACCAGTGAAGCATCCTCATCCTCATCGTCGTCTTCATCCCGATCTCGATCCCGGTCCCTCTCCCCCCCACATAAGAGATGGCGAAGGTGAGCTCTGATGGTCTGTTAGGTCTTCTCCACTTAGGAAGTTCATGTATTTTCCCTCTGGTTTATTTTGAAAGCTTTTTTGCACATTGAGTTTGATACTTCCAGGCACTAAGACTTCTATTTCTGTCTGGCTTTTGCCTTCTGCCTCTTCCCTGGATTGTTGGAGGAGGCAAACTATGAGAAAATAGCTTCTGTCCTCTGTGTTGGAGTTTGGTGTATTTTTCCTTGGGACCTGCTTTTGAGGAGACCATTAGGACTTGATTTTAACCATGTTGATTTCTTTGAATACTCTGTGAGTCCTCATTTATGTGTTTTCCTGGTATGTGGGAAGGTGGGATTGTGGGTTGTTAATAGCAAACAGGCCTTTAAATCTTCTTTTGAGGAAAGAGTCTGGGTAGTTCCTTTTATTTTTTCTCGGTAACAGACCAAAATTTTCCATTTAGATAAGGAGGCCTTTATTTCTTTGAGTCTTTGTTTATTTTTATTTTTGATTTCTTCAATATTTTTCAATCTTTAGTTAAATAATTAAAAAGAAATATGACCTACGCCAGATACATCTAGAGTTCATGAGGGCTTCAATTTGGTGATTTGTGAAGAGTTTTTCCAGACCTCTTTAGCTCTCCTTTGCTTTTGGTCCTGAACTTCCTGACAGGCAAGGCTACAGCCAAGGTGAAGTAAGTGGAATATACCTGCACCGTTCCTAGCATTCCTGTGTGTCCCTTTATTCTCCAGGTCCAGCTGCAGTTCCTCTGGACGTTCCCGAAGATGCTCTTCCTCTTCCTCATCTTCCTCCTCATCTTCCTCATCCTCATCATCTAGTTCTCGAAGCCGGTCCCGCTCCCCATCCCCCCATCAGAGAAGCGACAGGAGGCGGCGGTGAGCATGAGTTCAGGAAGTCAGTGTGTTGGGTGCAAGTGCCTGAGAGCTCTGAGACTTGAGCTGTGTAATGTCTGGGGGGCTGATGGCACCTACTTTTTTGTCAGGTACAGCTCTTACCGTTCACATGACCATTACCAAAGGCAGAGAATGCTGCAGAAGAAGCGTGCAATAGTGAGTTAGAAGAGCAGGTCTTGGGAGGAGGGAGCTTGCTCCTGAGCCATGAGCTCATAGAGCCATCTGCAGCTCTGGTCCTGGCTCATGGTGTTTGAACTTTCCTTGACCCAACATAGGAGGAGAGAAGAGTGGTCTTCATTGGGAAGATTCCTGGCCGCATGACGCGGGCAGAGCTGAAACAGAGGTTCTCCGTTTTTGGAGAGATTGAGGAGTGCACCATCCACTTCCGTGTCCAAGGGTGAGCTTGAGTCCTAAGGTCACAATGTTCTTTCTGTCCCACTCATGTACCCTGATGCTTTTCTGTCTTTACCCTTTGCTCTGGTGTGCTGGTTAGTGTCGGACAACTTTATATTTTTTTACTGAGGATTGTTTATTTGGGGAATGAGAAGATTTACCCCAGTCTCTCTCTACCCTGAGGGGCTGTTTCTTCATGACACGTGCCTAAATAGCTAACCTTTGCCTTAACCCTCCCCACCAGTGACAACTATGGCTTCGTCACTTACCGCTATGCTGAGGAGGCATTTGCAGCCATCGAGAGTGGCCACAAGCTGAGGCAGGCAGATGAGCAGCCTTTTGATCTCTGCTTTGGGGGCCGCAGGCAGTTCTGCAAGAGAAGCTATTCCGATCTTGGTGAGTGGAGGGAGGCCTGAGGCTTTGGTGTACTTGATTTCCATAGAAGTGTTCTCAGCCTTTTGAGGTTGGGCTAGGCAGACTTGTCTTTTTTTTTTTTTTTTTAATGTTTTTCTGAAGTGAGAAGTAAGGAGGCAGAGAAACAGACTCCCGCATGCGCCTGACCGGGATCCACCTGGCATGCCCACTAGGGGGCCGTGCTCTGCCCATCTAGGGCATGCAACCAGGCCATTCTAGCGCCTAAAATGGAGGCCATGGAGCCATTTTTAACGCCCGGGCCAACTTTGCTCCAGTGGAGCCTTGGCTGTGGGAGGGGAAGAGAGAGACAGAGAGGAAGGAGAGGGGGAAGGGTGGAGAAGCAGATGGGCGCTTCTCCTATGTGCCCTGGCTGGGAATCAAACCCGGGACTCCTGCACGCCAGGCCGACACTCTACCACTGAGCCAACCGGCCAGGGCCTAGGCAAACTTGTCTTCATCTAACAAACGAAGGACCTAAGGGGTGGAATGACTTAAAATCCTTATTGGGATGGGAGGTGGCTGGCTATCTGAAAACCCTGTGGTTGGGAAGTATGGTCAGAGACCTTGATGTTTATTTCTTTCTACCTTTGTAGACTCCAACTGGGAAGACTTTGACCCTGCTCATGTAAAGAGCAAATTTGATTCTCTTGACTTTGACACATTGTTGAAACAGGCCCAGAAGAACCTCAGGAGGTAACCCTGGGCCCTTCTCCCCCTCCCCCATTTCTTTGGAGGTGTCCAACCATCTCCATCCCCTCCCCCATTTCTTTGGAGGTGTCCAACCATCTCCATCCCCTCCCCCATCTAGGGGAGAGAGCTGCTAGTGAGATGACTGTTTTATAAAGAAATGGAAAAAGTGAAATAAAAAATGTGTTAAATCAGATTTTTAAAAAGGGTATTTGTTTTTTATAATGCATTGAAGCAAGTTAATTTGCATTCCTATGTGAGATGGATGAGGTTGAGGGGTTCGCCCCCACACAGTTTGGATGACCTAAGTCACTATACAGACTAATAAACATGAACCTAGAAAAACTCCCAAGTGTTCTTGTACTTCTTTCTTTCTATGGTGTTAGTGCCAGATATACTCACATTTCCTCTGAGCACAATCAGTGTCATGTTTACCTCCATTGATTCCCTAGGACCCCTTCTTAGGTGTAAAATCCTATTGGACTTGAAACTGGCTTCTCAAGTGTGTTCTCAGTGAAATCAGTCATGTAGGGCAGTGCTTCTCAATTTTTAAAAAATTTTTATTTATTGAATTTTAGCAAAAGGATAGAGAAAGGTAGGAGGAGGAACTGGAAACATCAACTCACAGGTGCTTCTCATATTTGCCTTGACCATATAAGCACAGGGTTTCAAACCAGAGACCCCAGCACTCCCAGGTCAATGCTTTATTCACTGTGCCACCACAGGTCAGGTGCTTCTCAAATTTTAAAAGGGCATTTGACAAATCATTTGGAGATGTTTTTAGAAAGCAGATTTTTACTTCTGGGATGTGGCCTGAGATTCTACATTTCAAATAAGGGATACTGATACAACTGGTTTTGAAAGGGATTTTAATATCAAGGACCTAGAGGAAGCTCACACTTTTCCCAAATAAAAGGTGTATTTGGGAAATACAAGGTGTGTGTGTGTGGCTCAGAAAAATTAGGGGATATTTCAAAATGAATATGAAGCGTTGAAATATCCCCTAAATTTTGTGTGTATACACACACACACACACAAAGATTTTATGTATAGATTTTACAGAGAGGAGAGAGTAGGTACCAAGAAGTGTCAACTCATAGTTGCTTCACTGTAGTTCATTACTTTTTTTTTTTTTTGGTTTTTTTATTTTTATTTTATTTTTATTTATTCATTTTAGAGAGGAGGGAGAGAGAGAGAGAGAGAAAGAGAGAGAAAGAAAGGGGGGAGGAGCAGAAAGCATCAACTCCCATATATGCCTTGACCAGACAAGTGCAGGGTTTTGAACTGGCAACCTCAGTGTTCCCAGGTTGATGCTTTATCCACTGCGCCACCAGAGGTCAGGCAGTAGTTCATTACTTGTTCTATGTTCCTTGACCAGGCAAGCCCAGGGCCTCAAACCGATGACCTCCATGTTCCAGGTTGACCCTCTATCCACTGCACCACCACAGGCCAGGCAAATAAAAGTTTTTTTGTTTTGTTTTTTTGTGGCAGAGACAGAGTCAGAGAGAGGGACAGGAAGAGAGATGAGAAACATCAATTCTTGCAGTTCCTTAGTTCATTGATTGATTTCTCATATGTGCCTTGACCAGGGGGCTACAACAGACTGAGTGACCCCTTGCCAGCGACCTTGGGTCCAAGCTGGTGAGCCTTGCTCAAACCAGATGAGCCTGCGTTCAAGCTGGCGACTCCGGGGTCTCAAACCTGGGTCCTCCACATCCCAGTTCGATGCTTTATTCCAGGGATCAGGAACCTTTTTGGCTGAGAGAGCCATGAACGCCACATAATTTAAAATGTAATTCGTGAGAGCCGTACAACGACCTGTGTATGTTCTGCATTATCTAATAAAAATTTGGTGGTGTCCCGGAGGACTGCTGTGATTGGCTCCAGCCACCCACAACCATGAACATGAGCGGTAGGAAATGAATGGATTGTAATACATGAGAATGTTTTATTTTTATTTTTATTTTTTTTCTTTTCTGAAGCTGGAAACGGGGAGAGACAGTCAGACAGACTCCCGCATGCGCCCGACCGGGATCCACCCGGCACGCCCACCAGGGGCGATGCTCTGCCCCTCCCGGGCGTCGTTCTGCCGCAACCAGAGCCACTCTAGCGCCTGGGACAGAGGCCAAGGAGCCATCCCCAGCGCCCGGGCCATCTTTGCTCCAATGGAGCCTTGGCTGCGGGAGGGGGAAGAGAGAGACAGAGAGGAAGGAGGGGGTGGGGGTGGAGAAGCAAATGGGTGCTTCTCCTATGTGCCCTGGCCGGAAATTGAACCCGGGTCCCCCGCACGCCAGGCCGACGCTCTACCGCTGAGCTAACCGGCCAGGGCATGTTTTATATTTTTAACGTTATTTTTTATTATTAAAGATTTGTCTGCAAGCCAGATGCAGCTATCAAAGAGCCACATCTGGCTCGCAAGCCTTAAGTTCCCAACCCCTGCTCTATTTACTGCGTCACCGCCTGGTCAGGCAAAAGTTTTTTAAACTGAGACTTGGTTGTACATGTACCATATTAGCTTGAGCATAATGCTTGGCACACAGCAGTTGCTCAGATGTTTAAAGAATAGATGCTTGTGAATAGACCTCTGGAGAAGAGGGAGGTGGAGGAATTTTATCTAGGAGAAAGGAGTGCCTATTTTGAGAAAGGCAAAGAAGTGTGTCCACTGAAAAAGTGCATCCTTACCCTTCCTGAGGGGCATTAATTGGGAAGTAGTAAAGGGGTGGTGTATAGAATTGAAGGCATTGTTGACTGCTAATGTGAACTGAAATATGATTGGGATTGATTTGGCAGGCCCAGTGATTTGAATATTTGAGTACTAGAAAGCCCGGCGGTCATACGAAATGACCACTGTTCTAGATATTATAAATTGTAATTAAAATGATTTGTGCAAAGGCGTCTGCTAATTCAAACTGAATTACCCAGGGCAGGCGGTGAGGACGCCCCTTTGCTTACTGCCCCACGGGGTTTCCCCCTTCTACTTGCTTAATTGCTTAAAGTAGAGTGCAATAAAGGAAACCACTGGCGGTACATTAAGAGCCACCACTAGCTCAATAAATAAAGGTGATTTGCCTGACCAGGCGGTGGCGCAGTGGATAGAGCGTTGGACTGGGATGCAGAAGGACCCAGGTTCGAGACCCCAGGATAGCCAGCTTGAGCGCGTGCTCATCTGGTTTGAGCAAAAAGCTCACTAGCATGGACCCAAGGTCACTGGCTTGAGCGAGGGGTTACTCAGTCTGCTGAAGCCCGTCGGTCATGGCACATATGAGAAAGCAATCAATGAACAACTAAGGTGTCGCAACAAAACTGATGATTGATGCTTCTCATCTCTCTCCGTTCCTGTCTGTCTGTCCCTATCTATCCCTCTCTCTGACTCACTCTCTGTCCCTGTAAAAAAAATTTAAAAAAAATAAAAAAAAATAAAGGTGATTTAAATAATAAAATATTAATTCACATGTCAAAGATCTCTTTATACACAACATTTCTTTTTTTTTTTTTTTTTTTTGTATTTTTCTGAAGCTGGAAACAGGGAGAGACGGTCAGACAGACTCCCACATGCGCCCGACCGGGATCCACCCGGCACACCCACCAGGGGGCGATGCTCTGCCCCTCCGGGCGTCGCTCTGTTGCGACGAGAGCCACTCTAGCGCCTGGGGCAGAGGCCAAGGAGCCATCCCCAGCGCCCGGGCCATCTTTGCTCCAATGGAGCCTTGCTGCGGGAGGGGAAGAGAGAGACAGAGAGGAAGGAGAGGGGGAGGGGTGGAGAAGCAGATGGGCGCTTCTCCTGTGTGCCCTGGCTGGGAATCAAACCCGGGACTTCTGCACGCCAGGCCGACGCTCTACCACTGAGCCAACCGGCCAGGGCCTGTACACAACATTTCTTGTGTAGATCTTTCCATCATTTTTAAGCTTGCCTTGCAGAGGACCAATTATTTTTAATTTTACATCTGTTCTTTCACGAACTCTTGAACAGGCAACATAAAGTTGACCGTGTCCAAATGCAGGCTCAGGTAAAAAAATGCCAACACGCGTTTGGCCCTGAGACTTATTGATGGTCATAGCAACTGCAAGTTCTACAGGAAATTGTCTACGTCTCAGTTCAAACGGCAATCCTGTTTGAGATGGAGCCAAATCAATTCTTGGAATGACATGTATTTCACCTTTAGAGGAGCCAGTCAAAGACTTAGCTATTATGACATTATTTTTCAATTGGAGAACCTCTAGTCTTGTACCATTGTAAAGACCCCTTCTGGTGAAAAGATTTCTTAACAGCAAAATAATTGCTCCAATCTTTAACCTCAATTTGTGAGGTGGCATGCCAGAAGGCGGGACTATTTGAATGCCGTGGCAACTTCACCCCATTGGCTAGTACAGTTACGCAAGCAACCAATAAGCTATCGGCGACAGACACTTAAGCCGCATATAATAAAGTTTTTTTTTGTAAGTTATTTTTTTTTAATAAATAAATTTTTATTTAAATGGGGTGACATCAATAAATCAGGGTACATATATTAAAAGAAAACATTTCCAGGTTATTTTGTCATTTAGTTCTGTTGCATACCCATCACCCAAAGAGAGATCGTTCTCTGTCACCCTCTATCCAGCTTTCTTTGTACCCCCTCCCCCTCCCCCCTCCCTCCGTCCCTCCCCCCATCCCCTGTAACTACCACACTCCTGTCCATGTCTCTTAGTCTCACTTTTATGTCCCACCAATGTATGGAATCCTGCAGTTCTTGTTTTTTTCTGATTCGCTTATTTCACTCCGCATAATGTTATCAAGATTCCACCAATCTGCTGTAAGTGATCCGATGTCATCATTTCTTCAAGCTGACTAGTATACCATGGTGTATATGTGCCCCGTCTTCTTTATCCAGCCTTCTAGTTTTTTTTACAGTGATTAAAAGCCTTTAAGCAAACTCTTGGCACATACAGCAAGAATCCATAAAAGAGTAGTGTCCTTAACATGTTCACCAAGTCCAAGTTGGCCCCATCACCATGCCAAATCCCTGAAAAATGCAACCCAACCACAGTTCAGTCTGTTAGGATCTGTCACAGGGAGCAGGAGTCCAGGAAAAGTTCACATCCAGGAAAAGTCCGCATGGCACTGGAATTGTTGTCACCATTCTATACTTTGCAGCTCATGTCCAAGTCCCAGTGACCGCTGCTTCTAGCTGGTAATGATTCAGGTAGACTGGAGAAGCCATTTGGAGCATGCGTGGATATGGAGCTTCTGTTCTCCTCTGCCTGGAGAGATGAGACCAGGTAGCTTTTCCCTGGAGCTCTGCGACTGTGGCATGGTAAAGAGAACCTTGGGATACACTAAGCTGGGTGGCAAAGGTAGATTCATAATAGAAGTTGGCAAAAGGGGGAAAGAGAGCTCTAAATTAGGAGTAGGTCCCAGCCTGAAATATGAGTGGGGCATTGAGATAGGAGGGATAAAGGAAACACTATATATTAAGCAAAGCAGCAGAACATAGGACTATCAACACCCACAACAGAGATCTTTGAGGGAAGAATAAAAAACCTGAGTATTCAGGCAAAACATAGTTAAGTGGCCCTTGTGCAAATGAGATCAGTTTACCTGCTTCTTGGAAGGAATACCCTGGGCTCGTCCACAGTGTTGTAGATGGGGCCGATGGCCCTGGGCACCTTCAGCCTTCAGTGGCAAACCCCAGCTTTCTGGGCAAGGTTAGGTCATAGGTGGCTGGAGCAGGGCTGGAAGAGACTGAACCCTCCCTTAGAGGAGTGAGGGGGAAGCCTACCTTCCAGTGTCCCTGTTTCCTCACAGTAGAGGCATGTAAGCCTGGCAGGCTTTAGCTCAATGACCTTCCTTTCCACTATTGAAGCAGGACCCAGTAATAAAGATTCTTGAGGCAATTGGACAGTTTTTTAGTCTCCCACAGGGGGAGTTCATTATATGAACGGTGACCCAGGAGGTAGAAGGGTTGTTTTCAAAACTACAGGTTGAAGACTTTGCTGCTGTGTCACTCAGGTTTGGTGCACAACCCCTTTTACCTTAGTGGAACTGACCTAAAACTAAAGTAAGTGGGCAAAAGAGTTTCATGGGCAAGACATGACGGGGTTGGGCAGCTTTGGGGGTCAGTGCCCCTCCTCTACCACGGATGATCTGTAAAGACCCTCTGCAGTGAAGGTGGGAGTCCGGAGGCTGAGGTGTTATTTCAAAAAGGGTCGCTGTAAATGTGGGAGGCAGTGAAGATAAGGGTGGGAATCCACTGGCAGCGTGGATAGGGGCGGTCAGGAGGTCTGACCCAGTCTTTAAAGTCCAAGCGCAGCTCGGAGCCACTAAACCCTCTGAAATGCAAATCCCAGCTGGGGCGTGGAAAACCGCGGCTGGGAGAAAAGGTGCCTCCCGCAATAGCCAGGACCCGGGAAGTCCAGAGTTTTCCCGCCACCGCTGAGGGCCTCTGACGTCAGGCTCCGCCTTCACAAAGTGGCGGGCGGCGAGCTCCGCCCTTACCAAGATGGCTACGCTCGTGGGAACCGAAAGAGGTTTTCGCTTAGACCCCGCCTCGGATGTAGAGGCGGGATCGTCCTGCGGCGTGAGCCCGCTCCTTCCGCTGTGCGCTCGCGCGGCTCGATGGCGTCACGGCCCCGCCCTCACCTCTTCTGGTTCTCAAGTTCCTGGAGTCGTGTGCGTCGGCAACGGTAGTGACGTGTGTTGCCCAGAGGATGGCGGACGCCGGCTTGCTCCGCGTGGTTCCCAGCGATTTGTATCCCCTCGTGCTCCGTTTTCTTCGTGATAACCAGCTCTCAGAAGTGGCTAATAAGTTCGCCAAGGCAACAGGCGCTGTAAGTCCCGAATCTGGGGGAGGGGCCAGGGAGGGATGACCGCAGGGCTCCAGGCCCAAGCAAGCTTAGGCTTCCAGGTAGAGAGGTCCACGGGGTCCGTCATCCCAGTGTTTGCGGGGCTTTTGTGCCGAGTTCTTGGCTGTGATTGGAGAAGGGTTAGAGTCCACGAGGACTGACTAGGTCGTGGTAAGTCTTGGTGCTTTTTTTCTATTGAGCGGTGCAGTAGCGGCAGCGTGGGACCCGCGTGGTCCAGATCACGTGGCCGGCGGAGGGCGGCGACGAGGGAGGACCCACTCCCAGCGAAAGCATGGGAAGCACCTGGTTCTTTTCTTTGGCTTTACGTTGCCTGGTGTAAAGCGTGACTGGTCCTTAACTCTGAATGGAATTTACTGGGGACTCAAAAATAAAATTGTTTTAGAAGGGTGGGATTTTCAGTAGTAAAGAAGAAAATGAACGAGAGTAGAGGCAGGGTTCTGCTTTTAGTTAGAGCATCACAGTCCTACCATGCAGGCCTAACCGTGAGCTTGGATCTTTGAGACTTGTGGAATCAAATGCATATAGGTTTGGGACCAGGCTCTGCCATTTATTTGAAGATGTAAGACTGGGGCAGCTTGCTTAAACAGTCTGTTTGTATTTCTATGGGGATGTCATAATTCGCTTTATAAAGTTTTTGTGAGTTTCAGGAATATAATATATAGAAATGGCATTCTCAGTCCCTGGTGACTGAAGACATCCATGAGTGAAAGCTTGATGTCATAGTGTTGGTTATTTAGGATGTTGCAAAAACATGTAAAAGGAAGGCAATGAGTAATGTCTAAGGTTTGGAATAAAAGCAGACATGATTGCATGGGCAAACACCTTGAGAGACGGTAGAAGGTCTTTGGCAGTTTTGTTCTTTGACTAAGAGGATAGACTTGCTCTTAGTGGCAGAATCAGGCTGCACAATAGAGAATCTGATTAGCCTCAGGAACCACTTCCTTAGGCTGGGGCAGCCTGCCATGTCATCAAATATATTGGAACTGTTTGGAATTGACTATTAAGGAGACTATAAAAAAGAAGGTTTGCACAATAGGCTAGATGAAATTAGGCCTTTCAGAATCAGGACTTTTTTTTTATGTGACAGAAACTAATCTTTGTGGAGGGCTTTTAAGGGCCAGATGCTTTTTCCAGATGCTAAACCCTTTATGTACCTATGTTTTACCCTCTCAAAAACTTAATCTCCATCTTTTTTTTTATTATTTTTTTATTTATTCATTTCTAGAGAGGAGAGAGAGAGAGGGAGAGAGGGAGGAGAGAGAGACAGAGAGAAGGGGGGAGGAGCTGGAAGCATCAACTCCCATATGTGCCTTGACCAGGCAAGCCCAGGGTTTCGAACCGGCGACCTCAGCATTTCCAAGTCGACGCTTTATCCACTGCGCCACCACAGGTCAGGCTTAATCTCCATCTTACAGAGAAGAAAACAATCCCAGAAAAATTAAGTAATTTGCTCATGGTCACCCAGTAATAACTGGCAGAGGTGAATTTCACGTCTATACTCATCTAATTCTGAGCTTGTTTGTACTGTTGTAATACTTTGCCATTTTTTTTTTTAATCTTTTTTTTTCTTTATTCATTTTTAGAGAGGAGAGAGAGAGGGAGAGAGAGAGACAGAGAGAGAGAAGGGGGGAGGAGCTGGAAGCATCAACTCCCATATGTGCCTTGACCAGGCAAGCCCAGGGTTTCGAACCGGCGACCTCAGGATTTCCAGGTCGACGCGTTATCCACTGCCCCACCACAGATCAGGCTACTTTGCCATTTTTATTGCACCAATTAAATTGTAATTGACGTAAGTTGTAATATATATCAGTATAATTAGCTGGATTCAATTCTGTACTGTATTCATGACATAGTTTTTTATCAGTCTTCTCTTGGAAGGTGGTTTCTAATAATTTTGTATTATAAACCACATTGCAGGACTCACTTATATAAATGTTTGTGCCCTTGATTCGGGGGAAGGACAAATTCCTAGATTATACATTTCTAGAGTAAAAGAAATACACATTTTAAAAGGCTTTGATAGCCTGACCTGTGGTGGCGCAGTGGGTAAAGCGTCAACCTGGAAACGCTGAGGTTGCCGGTTCAAAGCCCTGGGCTTGCCTGGTCAAGGCACATATGGAAGTTGATGCTTCCAGCTCCTCCCCCTTCTCTCTGTCTCTCTATCCTCTCTAAAAATAAATAAAGAAAGAAATAAAAAAAAAAAATTTAAAATGATTCTTTAAAAAAAAAAAAAAGGCTTTGATAGCCCTGACCAGGCGGTGGCGCAGTGGATAGAGCGTCGGACTGGGATGCGGAAGACCCAGGTTCAAGACCCCAAGGTCGCCAGCTTGAGCGTGGGCTCATCTGGTTTGAGCAAAAGTTCACCAGCTTGGACCCAAGGTCGCTGGCTCAAGCAAGGGGTTACTTGGTCTGCTGAAGGCCCATGGTCAAGGCACATATGAGAAAGCAATCAATGAACAACTAAGGTGTCGCAATGCGCAACGAAAAACTAATGATTGATGCTTCTCGTCTCTCCATTCTTGTTTGTCTGTCCCTGTCTATCCTTCACTCTGACTCACTCTCTGTCTCTGTAAAAAAAAAAAAAAGAGAGAGAGACTCTATATGGAGCTATAATGTTTATATGAACTATAGTCGGTATAAAACAGGTTACTTTGAATAAGACAATAACACAAAATCTGATTTCCCCTATATCTTTTCTCTTATAGACCCAGCAGGATGCCAATGCCTCTTCCCTCTTGGACATCTATAGTTTCTGGCTCAAGTAAGTCTTCCTTGTACCACTGTGGCTGTTTTCTTCCTCCAAGTGGGCTGGGCTATGTTTCTTGGTTTGGGAAGGTTCTGATCACCAGAAGTTAGTCTGATCTACTTTAAGCAGGTCCACCAAGGCTCCAAAAAGGAAGTTACAAGCAAATGGGCCAGTGACTAAGAAGGCTAAGAAGACTTCATCCAGTGAAAGCACTGAAGATAGCAGTGAGGAGGAAAAAGCCCAAGGGCCTCCAGCTAAGAAAGCTGGTAAGGCCGGGCAGAGAGTTGGGGTTAGCTGTTCCAGGAAAAGAATTTATAACCTGCTTATACTGCATAGCTGATTCTTAGTAGTAACTGTGCTTTTGTTCAGCTGTACCTGCCAAGCGTGCCAGTCTGCCTCAGCATCCTGGAAAGGCTGCAGTCAAAGCGGAGAGCAGCAGCAGTGAAGAATCCAGTGATGATGAGGAGGAGGAGGACAAAAAGAAAAAACCCGTCCAGGTTTGCAACTTGGGAAGAAAAAGGGTTCCTTAAAGGATCAGAAAGAAGTAACCTAAAATCTTGGCTTCTAGCTTGGGACCAAGAGGTAGTGGAAAGGTGATTGTGTGGTAGAAAATCTGGGGACTCTCAGAGAGGTGAGAGAAGTATGAGGTCTGAAAAGTATACATGAGGATGAAGTTAGATTCTGAATCTAGAGGAAATCAACCCATTTTGCTTCCCTAGAGGTATTATTGGGTTTCTCTGGGACACTGCCTAGGAATACAAGCGTAAGGGAGTGGTTTTGTGGACAGCTTTGGGAGCTCCAGACAGGCAGAGACAGAGCCAATAGATAATGTGGCTGAACTTTTTGTTTCTTATTAAGAGTTTGTTGTCTTTTTCTTATGGTTTCCTGGCTTAGCTTTCCCTTGCCTCTACTGCTCTGTTAGCCCCTAAAAAAAATAAAAGGAATCTAGGAAGCTTTTTACTGTAAGATGCCCTTGTGGACCCAGGAGCTCTTGCTCATTGTGTGTTTTCTTACAGAAGGGAGTTAAGCCACAAGCCAAGGCAGTCAAAGCTCCTCCTAAGAAGACCGAGAGCTCCGATTCTGATTCTGATTCTGATTCAAGCTCAGAGGATGAGGCACCAAAGAACCAGAAGCCAAAGGCAACACCCGTGACAGTTAAAGTTCAGGCTAAAACCCCAGCCAAACCAGGTACTGTTACTGTTTTCAATAGGCCAGGCCCGAAACCAGCTTGCCCTGGGGATGGGTATTTAAATTGTTCGTTCAGGGGCTGAAATGGTATTGGTTGTTGAACTAAAGTTATTGATTAGTGTTACATTTTTAAAGTGAAGCTATTAATGAATAAGAGATTTCATAATTAGAGGCTAGTAACTAAGGAAACAGTTTGTGGCAAGGAAAATTTTTAGTGAGAGGAGGGGCGGTAGAGACAGACTACCACATCATCCTGACTAGGATCCACCTGGCAAGCTCTGTAGGGTGCGATACTCGGCCCATCTGGGGCTGTTGCTCTTTTGCTCAGCAGCGAGCGTATTTTCTAGTGCCTGAAGCAGAGGCCACCAAGCCATCCTCAGGGCCCCAAGGCCAGCTTACTCCAACAAAAACCTTTCAAGCCTATCTTCCCCTTGGGAGGGGAAGAGAGAAAGAGAAGGTGGGGGTGGAGGTTGGGGTGGAGAAGCAGATGGTTGCTTCTCCTGTGTGCCCTGACTGGGGATCAAACCTGGGACATCTACACACTGGCTAATGCTGTACCACTGAGCAAACTGGCCAGGGCCAAAAATATGTTTTAAATATTTTATTTATTGATTTTAGAGAGAGGTTAGAGAGAGAGGGAGAGAAAGAGAAACAGGTGGGGCAGGAACAGGAAGCATTACTTGGTAGCAGTTGCTTGTATGTACCCTGACTGACTGAGCCTAGGGATTCAAATCAGTGGCCTCAGCGTTCCCAGTGGATGCTTCATCCTCTGCACCACCACAGGTCCGGCTGGAAAAATGTGTTTTAGAAAATGGTATCAGCCCTGGCCGGGTAGTTCAGTAAGTTAGAGTGTTGTCCCAATTCACCAAGGTTGTGGGTTCAATCCATGGTCAGTCAGGACACATAACCAAATCAACCAATGATAGGTGGAGCAGCAAGTCAGTGTTTTTTCTCTCTCTTTCTAAAATTAATAAGTTAAAATTTTTTTAAAAAGCAGCCAGTGAATGCATAAATAAGTGGAACAACAAGTTCAGTGTTTCTATCCCTCTCTCTAAAATAATTTTTTTTGTAAGTGAGAGAAGGGGAGATAGACTCCTGCATGCACCAGACAGGGATCCATCCAACAACCCTTGTCTGAGGCCGATGCTGTAATCAACAGAGCTACCCTCAGTGCCTGAGACTGAGGCTCGGTCCAGTGAGCCATCCTCCATGCCGGGGGCAGTGCTTGAACCAATCAAGCCCCTGGCTGTAGGAGGAGAACAGGGAGAGGGAGGGGAAGAGAAGCAAATGGTTACTTCTGTGTGCCCTGACCAGGGGTCAAACCCAGGACATCCCCCCATGGGGCCTATGCTCTATCCACTGAGCAAACCGGCCAGGGCCAGATTGTCATTCTTCAGTTACATATCTTAGACATTTTATGGTCCAGCAAACCTCACTTTGTTGTGACCACTTAACACCTGTTTTTTGTTTTTCACTACTGTTTTGTTCTTCTTTCTATACGTTCATTCCATAGAACAAGTGAGGAATACTAGTTTCTTTTCCTTTTCTTATTTATTTATTTATTTATTTATTTATTTATTTATTTATTTATAGGGAGACAGGGACAGATGAGAAGATTCAACTTGTAGTTGTGACACTTTAGTTGTTCTTTGATTGCTTATCGTAAGTTCTTTGGCCGGGGGAGAGCTCCAGCTGAGCTGATGACACCTTGGGCTCAAGCCAGCAACCTTGGGCCTTGAACCTGGGTCCTCAGCATCCCAGGTCAACACTCTGTCCACTGCACCACCACCTAGTCAGGCTATTTATTGATATTTTAGAGAGGAGAGAGAGAGAAAAAAAGGGCCGAGGGAAGCAGGAAGCATCAACTCATAGTTGCTGCTTATATGTACCTTGACAAGCTTGGAGTTTCTAACTGGCGACCTCAGTGTTTCAGGTCAAATCTTTATCTCCTGCGCCACCACAGGTCAGACAGAAGTACTATTTTTTTCTGTAATTTTTCTGTGATGAAGTATAGGTTATGATTTATAGGAACTTCTCTTGAAGTTGGAGTGAAAAACTTCAGGGGCATATTTAAATTATTTGCATCATATTTTTTTTTTTTTTTTTTTTTTTTTTTTTTGTATTTTTCCGAAGCTGGAAACGGGGATAGACAGTCAGACAGTCTCCCGCATGCGCCCGACCGGGATCCACCCGGCACGCCCACCAGGGGCTACGCTCTGCCCACCAGGGGGCGATGCTCTGCCCCTCCGGGGCGTCGCTCTGCCGCGAGCGACCAGAGCCACTCTAGCGCCTGGGGCAGAGGCCAAGGAGCCATCCCCAGCGCCCGGGCCATCTTTGCTCCAATGGAGCCTTGGCTGCGGGAGGGGAAGAGAGAGACAGAGAGGAAGGAGGGGGTAGGGGTGGAGAAGCAAATGGGCGCTTCTCCTGTGTGCCCTGGCCGGGAATCGAACCCGGGTCCCCCGCACGCCAGGCCGATGCTCTACCACTGAGCCAACCGGCCAGGGCCTGCATCATATTTTTAAAGATAGAATAGTTTTATTCCTAAAATTGGGCAGGAAAGATCTCCTTTGATATAGTAAACCACAGCAGTCTCTTTCATGCATGCTCTAGAGGCAAGAGAATTGATAGACTGCTAAGTTCTGAGCTAGTAAGGAGGGCTTATTTTTTTTAAGGGTTTTATTTATTAATCTTTAGAAAGAGGAGAGAGATGCATCAACTTGTAGTTGCTTCACTTTCGTTGTTCATTGATTGCTTCTTGTATGTATCTTAACCAGGCAAGCCTGGGGTTTCAAACTGGTGACCTCAGTATTCCAGCTCAACACTCCATCCATTGCACCATCACAGGTCAGGTGGTCTTTATTTCTTGGTCCTTCTTACATTATTTCTTTTTTGTTAGGCACACTTGCTCGAGGAGCACCTAAAGTAGCTAACGGTAAAGCAGCTAGCAGTAGCAGCAGCAGCAGCAGCAGCAGCGATGACTCAGAGGAAGAGAAGGCAGCAGCAGTCTCCAAGAAGGTCTGCCAGGAAGAAGGGGACGGGGGGTTGTGGGGGCAGGCTCCATTTCCTGGCAGGATTGGTTGGGTCAATAGCATTTTCCTGTGGTAACTGATTTTTTTTGTATGATGCAGGCTGTACCTAAAAAGCAAGTAGTGGCCAAGGCCCCAGTGAAAGCTGCTGCCACCCCTACCCAAAAGAGTTCCAGTAGTGAGGACTCTTCCAGTGAGGAGGAGGAGGAGGAGGAGCAGAAGAAACCTGTGAAGAAAAAGCCAGGTGACTAGACATGGGAGTCAAGCTGCATATAAGTATTACTGGGGCCCATGTGCTGAAGGATCTCTGTAGTCACCCTTAGATCTCTCCATAGAACTGCTTGACATGACAGCTGGTTTCTCCCAGAGGAAGGAGAAAGTGCATTGTTTTTTTTTGTTGGGTTTTTTTTTTGCATTTTTCCGAAGCTGGAAATGGGGAGGCAGTCAGACAGACTCCCGCATGCGCCCGACCGGGATCCACCCGGCATGCCCACCAGGGAGCGATGCTCTGCCCATCTGGGGCGTTGCTCTGTTGCATCCAGAGCCATTCTAGGGCCTGAGGCAGAGGCCACAGAGCCATCCTCAGCGCCCAGGCCATCTTTGCTCCAATGGAGCCTCCGCTGCCAGAGGGGAAGAGAGAGACAGAGAGAAAGGAGAGGGGGAGGGGTGGAGAAGCAGATGGGCGCTTCTCCTGTGTGCCCTGGCCGGGAATCGAACCCGGGACTCCTGCACGCCAGGCCGACACTCTACTGCTGAGCCAACCGGACAGGGCCCCTCCCCCCATTTTTTTAAGAGGAGGGGAGGCAGACAGACTCCCGCGTGTGCCCCTGACCGGGATCCATCTGGCAAGCCCACTAGGGGCCATCTGGAGCCCTTGCTTTGCTGCAACTGGAGCCATCTTTTAGTACCTGAGGCAGAGGCCATAGAGCCATTCTCAGTGCCCAGGGCCATCTCCCTCCAGTTGAGCCATTGAAGCCATGCTGCAGGAGGGGTGGAGAAGGGAGAGAGAAAGGAGAGGGTAGAGAAGCAGATGGGTGCCTCCCCTCTGTGCCCTGATTTGGAATCGAACCTGGGACATCCACATGCTGGGTGCTGATGCTCTACCACTGAGCCAATAGGCCAGGGCCCTGCCATATTCTGTTTGTTAAAATAAGTCACTAATTCTAACCCACAGTCAAGGGAAGGGCGTAAACTCCATTTTTAGAAGGGAAAAGTATCAAAGAATTTGTGTATATATTTATTATTATTTTAAAAATATTTTTATTGATTGATTATAGCCAGAGAGGAAGGGAGAGAGAGAGACAGGAACTTTGATCTGTTCCTGTATGTGCCCTGACTGGGGATCGAACTGGCATCCTCTGCACTTTGGGCTGATGCTCCAACCAACCAAGGAGCAATCTGGCCAGGGCTGTGTACATATTTTAAAATCACCACACTCTCCCTTTAAACAGGTCCCTATAGTTCAGTACCCCCACCTTCTGCTCCCCCACCCAAGAAGCCCCTGGGAACCCACGCTCCCAAGAAAGCTGCAGAGAAGCAGCAGCCTGAGGAGAGCAGTGATGACAGCAGTGACGAGTCTGGTGAGTCGGGCAGGGGACTGTCTGAGGCATCGGGACACAGAAATGCTCTGTCCCGCTTCTCAGTGAAGAAAGACAGGGCTAAAGCTCTGTTGTCCGTGCATCTTTTTATTTCTTTTTTCTTTTTTAAGCAAGTGAGAGACAGGGACAGACAGGAAGAGAGAGATGAAAAGCGTCAACTCGGAGTTGTAGCACTTTAGTTGTTTTTTGATTGCTTTCTCATCTGTACCTTGACAAGGCAGGGGTCTCCAGCTGAGCTAGCGACCCCTTTGCTCAAGCTGGCAGCCTCAGGATTTCAAACCTTGGTTCTCAGTGTCCCAGGCTGATGCTCTTCCTACTGCACCACTGCCTGGTCAGGCTGTGCATCCTTTTTTTTTTTTGTATTTTTCTGAAGCTGGAAACGGGGAGGCATTCAGACAGACTCCTGCATGCGCCCGACTGGGATCCACCCGGCACGCCCACCAGGGGCGATGCTCTGCCCACCAGGGGGTGATGCTCTGCCCTTCTGGGGCGTCTCTGTTGCAACCAGAGCCATTCTAGTGCCTGAGGCAGAGGCCACAAAGCCATCCTCAGTGCCCCGGCCATCCTTGCTCCAATGGAGCCTTGGCTGCGGGAGGGGAAGAGAGAGAGAGAGAGACAGGAGAGGGGGAGGTGGAGAAGCAGATGGTTATTTCTCCTGTGTGCCCTGGCCTGAAATCGAACCCGGGACTCCTGCACGCCAGGCCGACGCTCTACCACTGAGCCAACCGGCGAGGGCTTGCATCCTCTTTTTATTGCCCCTGGTTGGGTGTGGAGTCTGGGCCCAGCCTAATGCCATAGGTTCTCTCCAGATTCAAGCTCTGAAGAAGAAAAGAAACCACCAGCTAAGGCCATTGTCTCTAAAGCAGCCACTAAAACAGCTCCAGCAAAGAAAGCAGCAGAGAGCTCTTCAGATAGCTCAGGTAAGGCATGTGGATGTGGAGCAGCGGGAGCTCCAGGGGCTCTCCTCTAACTTGGGAGCTATTCATTCTATCCTCTCCTTGTCTAGACTCTGACAGTTCTGAGGATGAAACTCCTGCCAAGCCAGCCAGTACCACTAAGAATCTCTCAAGTAAACCAGGTGCTACTCCCAAGCACCCTGCAGCTAAGCCAGCCACAACTCTCAAGCAGCCTACAGCCAGTGGCCAGAAGCCTCTGGCCAGAAAGGCTGATAGCAGCTCCAGCGAGGAGGAGAGTAGTTCCAGTGAGGAGGAGGAGGAGAAGGCGAAGAAGCCTGTGGCCACCCCTAAGTCCAAGGTGATGACCAAAGCAGCTCTGTCTCTGCCTGCCAAACAGGCCCCTCAGGGTGGTGGGGACAGCAGTTCTGATTCGGACAGCTCCAGCAGTGAGGAAGAGGAGGAAGAAAAGATGTCCAAACTCTCAGTGAAAAAGAAGCCACAGAAGACGGCGGGAGTTGTAGCCCCTTCCAAACCAGCCTCCGCAAAGACAGTGAAGGCGGAAAGCAGCAGCAGTTCTTCTTCTGATGACTCCAGTGAAGAGGAGGAGGAGCCCAAGGGCAAGGCTACTCCTAGACCACAAGCCCCCAAAACCAATGGCACGTCTGCCCAGAATGGAAAAGCAGATAGGGACAGCAACGAGAAGGGAGAGAAGACGAAAGCAGCACTGGCAGTTTCTAAGCCAGGTCTGTATCCGAAGAAGCTGGCCTCTGCCCCCCCCCCCCCCAATACCCCACCCAGGGTGGAACATATACTCTTCGGGGGTTGGAGTAGGGAGAGGAGGCAGAACGGCTAGGTTCCAGTTGCAGGTCCGGGTGCAGCAGTCTGGGGAGTGAACCGGAAACTGGTCTCCTGAGTGTCTTTGTTGCAGGTTCAGCAAAGAAGCGAAAACAGAATGAGGCTGCTCCGAAGGCAGAGACCCCTCCAGCCAAGAAGATCAATGCTCAGACCCCCAACACGTTTCCAAAAAGGAAGAAAGTACGTTGTTTTATTTTCCTCTCAGGAGCTAGCCTTTCTTTTTGTTTATTTAACTTTTACTGATTTTAATAAGAGGAAGGGAGGGACACACACACACAGGAACCTGCTCCTGTTTGTGCCCTGACCGGATTGAACCGGCAGCCTCTGTGCTTGGTAAGATGCTCAGACCAACTGAGCTATCCAGCCTGGGCTATTTTTATTTTTTAATAGGAGGAAATCAAATCTTAATATATTCACAGGGAGTTCACATATGCACAAAAATTTTGAAGACTGTGAGGGAACACTGAGTATAGAAGACATATTTGGACAAAGGAGTAGTGGAGGGAACAGCTTTTCTGTTACCTGACCGTTTAATTTCATACTTCATTCTTCTCCAGGCAGAAAAAAGGTCGTCATCCCCATTCCGAAGGATCAGGGAGGAGGAGATCAAAGTGGATGCTCGAGTGGCAGACAACTCCTTTGATGCCAAGGTGAGAACAGAGGGAGTTCACCGTCTTGAGTAGGGTGGGACGGAAGAGGACAGGGTTGCTTCGGATTGGTGGGAAGCTCTCTGGGTGCATGTTGCCTCAGGCAGGGAGGAGAATGGGACAGGGTCCTGGTGTCCTTTTGTGTGTTAACCAACTCTGCTCACCAGCGAGGTGCAGCTGGAGACTGGGGGGAGCGAGCCAATCAGGTCCTGAAGTTCACCAAAGGCAAATCCTTCCGGCATGAGAAGACCAAGAAGAAGCGGGGCAGCTACAGGGGAGGCTCCATCTCCGTCCAGGTTAATTCGATTAAGTTTGACAGCGAGTGACTTGGGCCATCCTAGCGAAGCAGGGGTGATGATCCGAGACTGCGTACTTTCCCCAGTGGACCTGGGAGCTCTCAGCTCTGTTGGGGGAGGGGGGGCATTAGTGAGGACAGCAGTCTAGAACAGGTCCGGAGACTTGGCAGAGGAACATCCTTTCTGGTCCTTTTCTGTGTTCGTAGTTTTGTACAGATTTGTTTTTGAGTGTTGAGTAGCAAGAACAAGGTAAGGGGATTGTTCTTTTTAAAGAAAATTTTGTTTTAGCTGTTGACCCCTTTTCCCTGTTCTGTGGAAGTCCTCATACTGAGAAATTTGTATATTTTATATTGAATCATTTTCTATTGATTTTTGTTGTGATTTTCAGAAATGTGTTCCCACAGAGAAAAGCTTTTGTCCAAGACGTAGAAAGGTCAAATGTATGGCTTTTTATAATTGGAGAATTCTGCCTTTGTGAGTGCACGTGTCCACATTTTATCCCTCCTACTCCTCTGCACTGGCGAGGTGCAGTGAAGCGTGGTTCATGTATATGTCTGTTAAGCATGCACTGTGGAGTTCCTCATTCATGGAGTCTAGGACTGAAGTTTTCAGCCAGCATGGATTTAGCTACTATGGAGGATAAAATTCACTGTTTTGTAACAGGCAAAATTATGGTGTGTGAATGCCGTGGGGTCAGTCTAAATATTTTGTTTTCTGTAATCTTTATCATTATTACATAATGATATTTGCAATACATGTTTTTTGATTTGAAAACATAAACTTTTATATTGGTCAAAGACTTGTTTTAGTGACTTGCCCCTTAATAGTGTTGAGTACTAAATTGAAGACTGCATCATCTGACTTTTTCTTTTTACATTTTAGAGAACAAAATAATTTAACCTGGAAAGTAATTATCACTTGGTATGTCTTGGTATCAGTTGTGGCACAAAATTAGTTTCATGAACTCCTCCATGATTGGGAATCACTTATCAAGAAAGTGAAAGAAGGCCCTGGCTGAGTAGCTCAGTTGGTTAGAGCATCATCCCAATATGTCAGGATTGGAGGTTTCATCCTCAGTCAAGGCACATACAAGAAGCAACCAACAAATACATAAGTGAAACAACAAATCGATGTTTCTCTCTCTCTCCCCACCTTTCTCTCTAAAAAAGTGAAAAACATTTAAAAGTGAAAGAAAAACTATATTAACCTTGATTTCTCAATAGGAATTAGGTTACATTAGGTGAACTTAAAGGTTACCTGTCAGTAACAGTGGAGGTAATGAAGAAAACCAGTGAGCAGAGATATGACTGCAAGGATAAGCTGGGTGATTGTAAAGCTGTAGGACATGTTGGCAGTGCTCAGCCAGAGCAAGATGGGGAGGGAAGAGACAACAAGCTGGAGGCTGGGCTGTCCCTGTGGTGGGACATTCACGGACATGGTGTAGGTTAATTTTATTTGGTCCTTACCAAATAACCTGGTTTTCCATAGCGGACTTTAGGAAGGAAATGTACTGTTCATGCTAACAAAGGTTTTCAGTCTGCATGGTAAAAGTTAATACATCTTACTACAAAATAATAAACTGGTTGGGTTATAATGTGTCTTGGGAGTTTTATTGTGAGTCCTCAGCCCTCCCACATCCTATTCAAACCAGAACTTGGGTGCCAGCTGGAGGGCTGGCGGCCAGACCTGTGAGTTCATCACAGAGCAGCTTGCCGGCTCCCTTTGGCCATAACTTGTCCAGGCAACACCTGGTATGTATAATAGTCTAAATTGGGGGTAGGCAAAGTGGCTTATGGGCCAGATCCAGCCCATGGCTTGATTTTGTATTGCTTAGGAGCTAAGAATGGCTTTACGTTTTTAAGGGACTTAATATAATAGACTTCATGTGACCCAGAAAGCCAACAGGATTTACTGTCAGGCCCTTTACAGAAAAAGTTTATTAAACCTTGGCATAAATCAGTGATTTCATAACACTGGTTAAAAACTAGAATATCTAAAAAAAAATTAGAATATCTGGCCTGACTGGGTGGTGGCGCAGTGGATAAAGCGTAAAACTGGGATGCGGAGGACCCAGATTCGAGACCCCAAGGTTGCCAGCTTGAGCGCAGGCTCATCTGGCTTGAGCAAGGGGTCACTCAGTCTGCTATAGCCACCCCCTACCCCCGTCAATGCACATGAGAAAGCAATCAAATGTGAAAGTAATCAATGATCAACTAAGGTGCTGCAACAAAGAATTGATGCTTCTCATCTCTCTCCCTTTGTGTGTCTCTCTCTGACTCTCTGTCTCTGTTACAAAATAAAATTTAAAAAAATTAGAATATCTGGAGTACTTCTGAAAACACTAGGGCGCAGCCCCAGATTGGTTGAGTCAAACACTGCTGTTCTCTGGTGGGGCCTGACTGTGGAGCTCCCAGGTGGTTCTAACAAGCAGCCAGTGTTGAAATCTGATCTAAGAGTATTTGAAAAGATATTCTTTTCCCATTCCATTTTCTAATGTACTTGTTAGATCTAAATGCGTAAAGTGAAAATTAAATTTCCATCTCTTAGCCTTGTTTCCTGGATGTTGAGTCTTGCGTCTCCTAAAGAGAGTTTCTCGGTATGTATGATGTGCACCTATCACCTTTTTTCTTACACAGATGGGGTAGCTTGGCTGTGGCCAGGAGTTCAGTTTGGAGCATTGCCCTAATACACCAAGGTTGCGGATTCAATCCCTAGTCAGGACATATACAGGAGTCAACCAATGAGTGCATAGATAAGTGGAACAATAAATTGATGTCTCTCAAAAAAAAAAAAAAATTAATGAAAATAATTGGGTAGCTTGGTATATGTGGTGTTTCATAACTTTGGAGTGCATAACAGCAGCTCATTTTTAATGGCTGCATGGTGCTCTATAGTGTAAGTTATTTAAACTAGTACCTTATTGGTCATGTTTAGGTTAGGTTTTAGTATTTTGTTCATATCATAGATAGTAAATATTTGTTTTTCAGGTATTTTTATCTTAAAATGGAATATAATATACATCATTAACTTTTCTCATGAATAGTTTATAAGTTTACTACTTACTGTTTTAAGCTATGGTTTATTGTTTGTTTGTTTTTTTCTTTGTATTGTATTTTATAAACATGGCCCTACCCAGTCTTGTTTGCTTTTTTAACCTAACAGACCTCCTTTCCCCTTAGGGCTTGCAAATCAGAATCTGCTACATATATGCAGCTAATGTGTTAAAGTAATGAGGCAGTTTAGCACATTGTCTTACAGCATTTGCTAGGAAATTACCTAATGTCTCCGAGTGTATTTTCTCATAATTAAAAATGTGATTTTCTTGTCTAGTCTGTGAATCTCTGACTACTGCGGAGAGGTATTGTAAGGACTGAGATAAATATCTCAATGGCACAGTCCCTGGCACATTATAAGCACTCCAAGACTGCCACTTGCACAATAAAAGGATTTTGGAAATGACTTTCCTTGGTGTTCTTGTGATGTGCAACATACCATTTCAACAAAGACTTGAATTGTATCAGTCAATGGCAATGGTTTTTTGTTGTTTATTTAGCATCTTCATTCATGATGCCAAGATTGATGTGCAGAATGGATCCTATTTCTTAGGAACTTTAGTTTTGTGAGGATGCTAGAATTCCCCCCTGTTGCTGATGGGTCCTGGCACTATTACTGAAATCACAAATTTAGCAAAGCACACAAATGATGATGGCTCATGCCCCTCTGCAGTGTACCTCAAAATGACAGACAAGGTGCCTGGCCTGTGGTGGTGCAGTGGGTAAAGCATCAACCTGTGGAATGCAGAGGTCTCTGGTTTGAAACCCTGGGCTTCCCTGGTCAGGGTACATAACAGAAGCAACCAATGAACAACTAAAGTGAAGCAGCTATGAGTTGATACTTCTTGCCCCCACCTTTCCTCTCCCTGTAAAATTGATAAATTTTTTTTCCATGTTTTTATTTTTTAATTTTTTTTGTATTTTTCTGAAGTTGGAAATGGGGAGGCAGTCAGACTCCCACATGCACCCGACCGGGATTCACCTGGCATGCCCACCAGGGGGTGATGCTCTGTTGCAGCCAGGGCCATTATAGTGCCTGAGGCAGAGGCCACAGAGCCATACTCAGCGCCCAGGCCAACCTTGTTCCAATGGAGCCTTGGCTGCAGGAGGGGAAGAGAGAGACAGAGAGGAAGGAGAGGGCGGGGTAGAGAAGCAGATGGGTGCTTCTCCTGTGTGCCCTGGCCGGGAATCGAACCCAGGACTCCTGCACGCCAGGCCAATGCTCTACCACTGAGCCAACCGGCCAGGGCTCCTAAATCTTTTTTTTTTTTTTTTAAGTGACATACAAGGCAGGATACTTTCTTAAGCTCTTTTATAGGTTTGTACTTCTCGGGTTATATCCTCACTGCCACCCAACTCTTTTAGGTTTTAGCTAAATCAATTTCTCAACCTTGGCATCATTTCCATTTGAGGCCTTGTGGAGGACCATCCTGTATGTTGTAGCATCCCTGGTCTCTATTGGATACTAGTAGTATCTCCCAATTTAGACAACGCAAAGCACTGCAAATATTGCCAAATATCCCCTAGTGGCAAAATTGCCCCTAGTTGAGAACTAGGGGAAAAGCTGAGTATCAAATGATTTGCTTAGGGTTGATGACACTGCAACTTAGTTGCTCATTAAGACAAGAACCCAGGTCTCTATGTCTGGAAATCAACATTGTTTGCCTGCTGTATACCAGCCATAGAACTACAAGACAGCTCAGTGTCTAATGGGGGAAGTTGGACATGGGAACAGTTCTATACAGTGTGCAGAGACCTGTCACCAAGGGCGAGAGTAGCACTTCAAAGGGGATAAGCAAAAGAGTTGGCTGGGAAAAAAAGTTGGCTGAGCTTGGCCCAGGATTCTGAGGAGAATCACAGCTTACCAGGTGTGAGGAAGTCACATACCACGCAAGGAAGAGAACATTTTTCCAGTAGGAGAAGAGGGCCTTAAGAATGGAGCAAGCCTGCCTGTGGATAGAGCATTGGACTAGGATGCGGAAGGACCCAGGTTCGAGACCCCCAAGGTCGCCAGCTTGAGCGTGGGCTCATCTGGTTTGAACAAAGCTCACTAGTTTGGACCCAAGGTCACTGGCTTGCGCAAGGGGTTACTCAGCCTGCTGTAGCCCCCTGGTCAAGGCATATATGAGAAAGCAATCAATGAACAACTAAGGTGCCACAACAAAAAACTGATGATTGATGCTTCTCATCTCTCTCCATTCCTGTCTGTCTGTCCCTGTCTATCCCTCTCTCTGACTCTCTGTCTCTGTAAAAAAAAAAAAAAAAGGATCAAGAGGATGTGGGAGGATGTAGGGTTAAGATAATGCTAAGTCTGATTGAAGGTTCAATGACAATGGCCTTTGGTACCCAAGTCGGGGGTTAGTACTTTATTTTGTTCCCCTGGGTATTTTAAGAGACTGATAATCCAATGCAATGTTCCTGGTGCTGCTAATACAGCTGCCAGGAAAGCAAAGTTTCTACTGATCAAGTTCTTACCTGCTCCCTGAAGAACCTGCTTAAACTGTCTGCAGTTACTGAAGAGGCCAGTAGGTGGTGCTTTCGCCTCACCCACCTCTAGACTAGCTGAAGCCTAACATTGTCATTATTCCAGTTACATTCACCAAACTCAAGAGAACCTGTCATGAGATTTTGGATACAAGCCATGAGAGGAATAAGACAGGTCCTCATTTGAGGACCCTTGTTCTGGAGTGTGGAGAGAGGAGTCTCTTCTGGTTTCTAGTCCTGGTTATCTGTGAGAAGTCACCTGTTGTCTGACAGCCCATGGCAGGCAGTATGGCTTGTAGAGAATGTTCACCATGGAATCTTCTTCACCTTTCCTCTCAGGTTCTACAAGGCACTGGAGATCCCCAATGTTGATGTAAACCGCAGACCTGTGTCCTTTCTAGACCTGGATCCTCAGAAGCCTGGGCACCTGCCCGTCTTTTGTCCCCTGCCTGTCTTTTGTCCCCTCCTCTCCCAGCATATCCCCTTACGGAGCTCAGGATTGAGAACACCAGGCTTCCACCTTGGAAGTGGGTTGGAGGGTGGGGCTAATACACAGAGTATTTAAAAAAATTAGCCTGCAGGACACAAATTCAGCAAACATGACTGCTTACTATGTCCCAGGCACATAATATATGATTCTGTGGGAGGTGTTGAAGAGAATCATGAATGAACAAAAAAACAGTCCCAGCAACCAAAGTTCACTTACTCTAATGAAGGGCACAGATATTAATCCTCACAAATAAATGTGTACATGTAAACTTCAGCGCAATGAAGGCAGGGTGCAAAGAACTATGAGAACATATAACAGGAAACTGACCCATTCGATGTTAGGACTTCCTCATGGATAGGATGGCCATGTAATCAATCATCTAAACTGGGGTGATTTTGAGAGGCAAACAGCTGTTAGTAATTAAGCTGAGACAAATGGGGGTAAACTGAGACTACTCTAGACAAGTCAGGACATTGTCACTGTAGTAATGAAAATCTTTACTTAGTGATGTTTCAGCTGAGATGTGAATGTGAGAGTTACTTAAGTAAAGGTGGTGAGGATGAGTAGGGCTGTGTTGTTTTCAGCTGGTTGAAATGGCGTGTACAAAAGCTTTTTGGTGAGAGGGAGCTTGATGGAGATTCCAAACTGAAAGAACGTCTGTGAAGCTGAAAAGCAGAGTGAGGAGGAAAGCAATGTCAGATGAGGCCAGAGAGCCTAACCAGCTGGTGGCGCAGGGGATAGAACGTTACGGGCTCATCTGGTTTGAGCAAAGCTCACCAGCTTGAGCCCAAGGTCACTGGCTTGAACAAGGGGTACCTTGGTCTCTTGTAGCCCCCCGCCCCCATTAATGCACATACGAGAAAGCAATCAATGATCAACTAAGGTGTGGCAATGAAGAATTGATGCTTCTCATCTCTCTCCCTTCCTGTCTGTCCCTATCTGTCCCTCTCTGTCTCTGTCACAAAAAAAAAAAAAAAAAAAAAAAAAGCCAGAGAGGTAGACAGGGAACAGAGCATGCAGAGCCCCAGTAAAGCCTGTTTTAGATTTTGGTCTTTATCCTGAAGGCAGTGGAAAGCTATTGAAGACTGTTTGAGTATGTTAGCTGGGGCTGCTATACAAAAGAGGATAGACTGGGTGCCTTAAGCACCAGAAACTTATTTCTCACAGTTCTGGAGCCTGGGAAGGCCAAGCTCAAGATGCAGGCCTATTTGGTTCCTGATGGGGAGCTCTCGGCTAGCTTGTGGATAGTTTCTTGCTGTGTCCTCACTTGGCAGAGAGAGGGAGAGCAAGCTCTCTGTTCTCCTTTTATAAGGGCACTAATATCATTGGGGCTTTAACTTCATGACCTGACCTAAACCTAATTACCTCCCAAAGGCCCCAGCTTCTTCTTTTTTTTTATATAAATAAATTTTTATTTTAATGGGGTGACATCAATAAATCAGGGTACATACATTCAAAGAAAACATTTCCAGGTTATCTTGTCATTTAGTTCTGTTGCATACCCATCACCCAAAGAGAGATCGTCCTCTGCCACCCTCCATCCAGTTCTCTCTGTACCCCTCCCCCCTCTCCCTCCTTCCCTTCCCCCATCCCCCATAACCACCACACTCCTGTTCATGCCTCTTAGTCTCGCTTTTATGTCCCACCAATGTATGGAATCCTGCAGTTCCTGTTTTTTTCTGATTCGCTTATTTCACCCCGCACAATGCTACCAAGACTCCACCCTTCTGCTATAAGTGATCCAATGTCACCTTTTCTCCTAGCTGAAGAATATACCATGGTGTATATGTGCCCTATCTTCTTCATCCAGTCCTCTATTTTTTTTTACAGTGATTAACAGCCTTTAAGCAAACTCTTGGCCAATACAGCAAGAATCCATGAATGAGTAGTGTCCTTAACATGTTCACCAAGTCCAAGTTGGCCCCATCACCATGCCAAATCCCTGAAAAATGCAACCCAACCACAGTTTGGTCTGTTAGGAGCTGTCACAGGGAGCAGGAGTCCAGGAAAGTTCCCCACAGGAAAAGTCCGCGTGGCACTGGATTTGTTGTCACCATTCTATGCTTTGCAGCTCATGTCCAAGTCCCAATGACCGCTGCTTCTAGCTGGTAATGATTCAGGCAGACTGGAAAAAGCCATTTGCAGCATGCGTGGATATGGAGCTTCTGTTCTCCTCTGCCTGGAGAGTTGAGACCAGGTTGCTTTTCCCTGGAGCTCTGTGATTGTGAAGGCCCCAGCTTCTTATACCATCACATTTTGGGAGACAGAAATATTCACTTCATAACTGAGTATATATGTATGTGTCTGAAAATTTTTTAGTAGGGAAAATTTCAAATATATAACAAAGTAGAGAGAACAAATATTATAATAAATCCCATCCTTTTATCAAACTTTTATCAATCTAGGGTCTAGCTTGTTTCATCTCTGATACACCAACACATACCTTTCTCTACTCCCTTCCCACTGGATTGTTTTAAAGTAAAAACAAGATAAAAATTATATCCATAAATGCCTGACCTGCAGTGGCACAGTGGATAGACTGTCAACCTGGGACGCTGAGGTCCCAGGTTTGAAACTTCGAGGTCCCTGGCTCGCCAGTGCAGGGTAACTGGCTTGAGCGTGAGATCATGTCAATCTTATGGTTGCTGGCTTGAAGTCCGAGGTCTCTGGCTTGAGCCTGTGGGAAAAAAAGGGACCACATGCTGAACCGGACAAGCTGCATGGTGGCTTTGCAAACTCAGAGATCTAAAGCAACCACACAGGATGGTCTGAAATGAAAACTTTCTAACTAAGAGCAGTCATGGTGGTTAGTTATGTCCTAGGGAGGTATTTTTCTTTAAACAAAGATCAATGCTTACCTTAAGCCTGTCTGTTGTCTTTTTTTTTTTTTTTTTTTAATTTTATTTATTTATTTGTTTTTTACAGAGACAGTGAGTCAGAGAGAGGGACAGACAGACAGGAACGGAGAGAGACGAGAAGCGTCAATCATTAGTTTTTCGTTGCATGTTGCAACACCTTAGTTGTTCATTGATTGCTTTCTCATATGTGCCTTAACCGCGGGCCTTCAGCAGACCGAGTAACCCCTTGCTGGAGCCAGCGACCTTGGGTTCAAGCTGGTGGGCTTTTGCTCAAACCAGATGAGCCCGCACTCAAGCTGGTGACCTCGGGGTCTCGAACCTGGGTCCTCTGCATCCCAGTCTGACGCTCTATCCACTGCGCCACCGCCTGGTCAGGCGCCTGTCTGTTGTCTTTTGCATCTACAATAAAGTACCTAATAGGCCCTGGCTGATTGACTCAGTGGTAGAGCATTGGCCCATTGTGTGGACGTCCTGTGTTCAATTCCTGGTCAGGGCACACAGGAGAAGTGACTATCTGCTTCTCCACCCCTCCGCCTTTCCCCTTCTCTCTCTCTCTCTTCCCCTCCTGCAGCCATGGCTTGATTGGCGTTAGAGCACATCAGCCCCAGGTGCTGAGGATGGCTCCATGGAGCCTTCACCTCAGGTGCTAAAAATAGCTTGATTGTGAGCATGAACCCCAGATGGGCAGAGCATTGGCCCCAGATGGGGGTTGCCGGTGGATCCCAGTTGGGGTGCATGAGGGAGTATATCTCCCCTCCTCTTGCTTAAAATTTTAAAAAAAGAAAGAAAAAAGAAATAGAAGCTTTTAGGAGCACAGATAAATTCTTTTAAAATATAATTTTTAGCCTGATAAGGAGGTGGCACAGTGGATAGAGCACCACCTGGGATGCTGAGGTCCCAGGTTTGAAGCCCCGAGGTTGCTGGCTTGATCACAGGCTCATCTGGCTTGAGCACAGGCTTACCAACTTAAGCAAGGGGTCACTGGCTTCAGTGTGGGATCATAGACATGATCCCATGGTCACTGGCTTGAGTCTAAAGGTCGCTGGCTTATGCCCAAGGTTGCTGACTTGAGCAAGGGGTCACTGGCTCTGCTGGAGCCTCTGGGTCAAGGCACATATGAGAAAGCAATCAATGAACAACTAAAGTGCTACAACTATGGGTTAATGCTTCTCATCTCTCCCTTCCTGCCTGTCTCTGTCTCTCTCTCTCTCACTAAAAAAGTAAAATAAGCCCTGGCCGGTTGGCTCAGTGGTAGAGTGTCGGCCTGGCATGCAGGAGTCCCGGGTTCGATTCCCAGCCAGGGCACACAGGAGAAGCGCCCATCTGCTTCTCCACTCCTTCCCCTCTCCTTCCTCTCTGTCTCTCTCTTCCCCTCCCGCAGCCAACACTCCATTGGAGCAAAGTTGGCCCGGGCGCTGAGGATGGCTCCGTGGCCTCTGCCTCAGGCACTAGAATGGCTCTGGTTGCAACAGAGCAACGCCCCAGATGGGCAGAGCGTCGCCCCCTGGTGAGCGTGCCGGGTGGATCCCAGTCGGGCGCATGCAGGAGTCTGTCTGACTGCCTCCGCATTTCCAACTTCAGGAAAAAAAAAGTAAAATAATAAAATGAAATAAAATTTTTAGAGACTGAACTAAAAAAGGCCTCTGAAGTTAATGAATGCTAACATCCCATTTCTCCCCTTCTACAGCTCCTCCACTATATTTGCTATGTGAGTTTCCTCATCGGGACTTGCCCTCCCCACCCTTCTTCCTTCCTCTTCTATCTGTCTCCTCCACTACCACTTCCTACTGACCTTGGGGGAAATAAGAATAGAGATTCAGACAAGAATAATTCAGGAATCCTAGCATCTCCCTTGGAGAAAAGCTAGTCTCTGGTAGAGGGGAACCAACAATTGTGTATTTTCCTTGGACTAGAACAGAATTAAAAAACCTATATGAGCCTGACCAGGTGGTGGTGCAGTGGATAGAGCATTGGACTGGGATGCGGAAGGACCCAGGTTCAAGACCCCGAGGTCGCCAGCTTGAGTGCAGGCTCATCTGGTTTGAGCAAAACTCACCAGCTTGGACCCAAGGTCACTGGCTTGAGTGAGGGGTTACTTGGTCTGCTGAAGGCCCGCGGTCAAGGCACATATGAGAAAGCAATCAATGAACAACTAAGAAGTCGCAACGCGCAACGAAAAACTAATGATTGATGCTTCTCATCTCTCTCCGTTCCTGTCTGTCTGTCCCTGTCTATCTCTGCCTCTGTTAAAAAAAAAAAAAAAAGAACCTATATGAAATATTTCCCTGATTGTTATCTAGGACCCTAATGGGTTCGCAAAGGAATTTAATTTAACTCATAACATGTTATCCTGCCTATTCTGAACTATTCCAATTAATATATTTACTGGTTTCACCTGATCAGGTGGTGGCGTAGTGGATAGAGCATTGGACTGGGATGCAGGGGACCCAGGTTCAAAGCCCCAATGATGCCAGCTTGAGCATGGGCTCCCCAGCTTGAGCGCTGAGTCTCTGGCTTGAGCGTGGGATCACAGACATGACCCCATGGTTGCTGGCTTCAGCCCAAACAACTCTGATTTGAAGCCCAAGGTCGCTGGCTTGAGCCCAAGGTTGTTGGCTTGAACAAGGGGTCACTTGCTTTGCTGTAGCCCCCTGGTCAAGGCACATATGAAAAGCAATCAGTGAAAACTAGGGTGCTGCAACGAGGAGTTGATGCTTCTCATCTCCCTTCCTGTCTGTTTGTCCCTATCTGTCCCTCTCTCTCTCTCTCTGTCACACACACACACACACACACACACACACACACACACACACTAATAATAGAAACAAAAGTAAACATATAGTTTTCCCAAGATTATGAAAGGGCAAGTCTCCTTATTTATCAGTTTAGGAGAAATTGAAATTACCATTAAAAAGGGTGAAATTACTAAGGCCCTTATAAATACTGGGAGCTACTCTACCTGTTATTACCCCTACCCAATTAAGTTGCCTCCTATCTCAAAGTAAAGCTTTTGTGCAAATGGTAGGAATATGTAACCAACCAATGACTGTTAAATCTAAACCTATCCCTTTCCAGTGAGGGAATATTAAGGAGCAATATATATCTTGCTAATCAAATCTGCCCCAGTTAACTTAATAGAGTAATTTTTTTCTTTTTCTTTTTTTTAGGTGAGAAAAGGAGAGATAGTGAGGCAGACTACTGCATGTGCCCAACTGGGATCCACTTGATGCCCCCATCTGGGACCAATGCTTGACTACCAAACTATTTTTAGTGCCTGAGGCTGATGCTCAGAACATGGAGCTATCCTTAGTACCAGGGCCATTCTTGAACCAATTGAGCCATTGGCTGTAAGAATGTAAGAGGGAGAGAAGGGTTGGGGAGAAGCAGATGGTCGCTTCTCCTGTGTGCCCTGACTGGAAATCAAACCCAGGACATTCATGTGTTGGGCCAATGCTCTATTCACTGAGCCATTGGCCAGGGAGGTAAAATTTTTTTAAAACCAATAATGCCCACATATATTTTCCAGAATGATAAAATGTATTTTGAAATAAGTAAATCAAATACTGCACCAATTGGAAAAATAATTAAAGGAACTTTTGGCCTGGCCAGGCAGTGGTGCAGTGGATGGAGCATCGGACTGGGATGTGGAGGACCCAGGTTCAAAACCCCGGGGTTGCTGGCTTGAGCACGGACTCATCTGGTTTGATCAAGGCTCACCAGCTTGAGCCCAAGGTTGCTGGCTTGAGCAAGGGGTCACTCTGTCTGCTGTAGCCCCCCCAGTCGGGGCGCATGTGAGGAAGCAATCAATGAACAACTGAGAGACCACAGTGAAGGGTTGATGCTTCTTGTCTCTCTCCCTTCCTGTCTGTCTGTCCCTGTCTGTCTCTTTTACCAAAAAAGGAGGGGGAAGAGGAACTTTTGTGAAGGGAAAATAATCTTGAGTCTAAAGATTTGTTGCAGGACATTTCAATGCAACTTTGGGCCTCTTTTAGTACTGACACTGGAAAGATTTGCCAATATCCTTTAAGATCTGATGCACTAGCTGAACTTAAACCCATTATACAATATTACTTGAAAAGGGAATTTATAATTCCATATACAAGCCCTTGTAATTCTAGCTTTCTAATAAACAAAACAAATGGAAAGGAATAGAAATTTATACAGTATATTAAAGCTATAAATTAGTTATATTCCCAGATATCCTATAGTTCCAAATCAACATAATCTATTATCCACTATTCCTGTGAATTGCCAATATTTTTCAATGATGATAAAGTTAGCCAGTTATCCCCTTACTCAAGTCAGCGACCTTGGGCTCAAGCTAGTAACCTTAGGCTTCAAGCCAGTGACCTTGGGGCTCAAGCCAGTGACCATGGGATCATGTCTATGATCCTACACTCAAGCCAGTGACCCCATGCTCAAGGTGGATGAGCCCTTGCTCAAGTTGTCAACCTTGGGGTTTCAAACCTGGGTCCTCTGTATCCCAGGCTGACACTCTACTGTACCACCCCCCGGTCAGGCAGTTCTAAATGTTTATTAATGGCCCAATGTCTTATTAAAATCAAATTTACCTGACACAATTCAATGGAAACCAGAAGGGAAACAAGGTATAAAATCTCTAAGGCCCTGGCCGGTTAGCTCAGCTGGTTAAGAGGGTCATCCTGAAATGACAAGGTTTGGGTTTGATCCCCGGTCAAGGTAAATAAACATGGGAAGCAACCGAGGAATGCACAACTGAGCAACAGCTGTTTCTCCCTCCCCTCTCTCTCCCTCTCTGTTTCTAAATATCAATAAAAAAAAAAAAAATCAAGCCCTGGCTGGACAGCTTGGTTGGTTGGAGCGTTGTTCCAGAGCACAAAGGTTGCTGGTTTGATTTTCCGATCAGGCCACATACAGGTACAACTTAATGCTCCTGTCTCTCCCTCTCTCCCTGCCTCTTTCTCAAAAACAAAAACAAAAAAAAAACAAATAAAAAACAAAAAAAAACCCCAAAATAACAAAAAACATAAACCCTAAGAATTTTCTAAAGTTCTCACTGTAGGACACCTTAATTAGAAATAACTTTTATACAGGTACATTTATTTTTTATTTATTTTTTATTTATTTTTTATTTTTTTATTTTTTTCCATTTTTCTGAAGCTGGAAACAGGGAGAGACAGTCAGACAGACTCCCGCATGCGCCCGACCGGGATCTACCCGGCACGCCCACCAGGGGCGACGCTCTGCCCACCAGGGGGCGATGCTCTGCCCATCCTGGGCGTCGCCATGCCGCGAACAGAGCCACTCTAGCGCCTGAGGCAGAGGCCACAGAGCCATCCCCAGCGCCCGGGCCATCTTTGCTCCAATGGAGCCTTGGCTGCGGGAGGGGAAGAGAGAGACAGAGAGGAAAGCGCGGCGGAGGGGTGGAGAAGCAAATGGGCGCTTCTCCTGTGTGCCCTGGCCAGGAATCGAACCCGGGTCCTCCACACGCTAGGCCGACGCTCTACCGCTGAGCCAACCGGCCAGGGCTATTTTATTTTTTAAAATTATTTATTTATTTATTCATTTTAGAGAGTAGAGGGAGAGACAGAAAGAGAGAGAGAGGAGAGACAGAGGGAGAGAGAAGGGGGGAGGAGCTGGAAGCATCAACTCCCATATGTGCCTTGACCAGGCAAGCCCAGGGTTTCGAACCGGCGACCTCAGCATTTCCAGGTCGACGCTTTATCCACTGCGCCACCACAGGTCAGGCTATACAGGTACATTTTTAAAAAAAGGATTTCATCACACTGAGCACTTCTGTCAGTCAGTTGGCTTAACTCTATGTAATCATCTTAACCCTGCAACATTCTTAACCCTCTTTAAAGGGTGAAGACACCCACAATTGTATCTTGCTTACTGCTCACCTTCTTATTCCTAGGAATGATTTATAGGAAACTCCTATTAATAATGCTGACTTAATTTGATTTACAGATGAATCTTTTTTTTTTTTTTTTTTTTTACAGAGACAGAGAGAGAGTCAGAGAGAGGGATAGACAGGGACAGACAGACAGGAACGGAGAGAGATGAGAAGCATCAATCATTAGTTTTTCATTGCATATTGCAACACCTTAGTTATTCATTGATTGCTTTCTCATATGTGCCTTGACCACGGGCCTTCAGCAGACTGAGTAACCCCTTGCTGGAGCCAGCGACCTTGGGTTCAAGCTGGTGGACTTTTGCTCAAACCAGATGAGCCCATGCTCAAGTTGGCAACCTCGGGGTCTCGAACCTGGGTCTTCTGCATCCCAGTCCAACGCTCTATCCACTGCACCACCGCCTGGTCAGGCCAGATGAATCTTATCTGAAAAATAATCAGGGACATTATGAGCTGGTTTTGTAATAATTTCCATTGTGGACACAAGTGAAATTTCTTGTTCTAAGTCAAGCTTGTCATTTGGCCAAAAAATCAGTAGCCAATATTTATACTAAGAGTCACTATGCATTTGGTATAGCTCATGACTTTGGAAAGTTATGGAAGCAACAAGGCTTATTATTTCCTCAAGGCAACCCATAAAAATAAAATTATAAAACTGGTTGCAGAATTTTTTAAGTGCCATATAGCAATTAAAACAGCAATTATCACAATTTCAGGATATTCTAAAGCTAGCACTATATAACAAAAGGAAACTAAGTAGTCAAGCTATCTAGACATGAAAATGTTCCTAGCTGTCTTTTAAATCAGTAAAAGAATCTCTTTTACAGTCCCTGTGGACAGTTGCAGAGAAACAGAATATGGCAACAAAAAGGGGAAACCTTTGTCCCAGGCAAAAAGATGGCTTGGACCCAATCAAACCAATCTTTTTTTTTTTTTTTTTTTTTTTGTATTTTCTGAAGTGAGATGTGGGGAAGCAGACAGACAGACTCCCGCATGCGCCTGACCAGGATCCACCCAGCATGCCCACTAGGGGGTGATGCTCTGATGATCTGGGGCGTTGCTCCATTGCAACTGGAGTCATTCTAGCGCCTGAGGCAGAGGCCGTGGATCCATCCTCAGCGCCTGGGCCAACTTTGCTGCAATGGAGCCCTGGCTGCGGGAAGGGAAGAGAGAGATAAAGAGAGAGAAGAGGGGGAAGGGTGGAGAAGCAGATGGGCGTTTCTCCTGTGTGCCCTGGCCAGGAATTGAACCCAAGACCTCCACATGCTGGGCCGACGCTCTACCACTGAGCCAACTGGTCAGGGCCAAGCCAATCTTATTTATAGGGGTTTAATTACCTATGCTTTAACATGTACATGAGCTAACACATTAGGGTCCTAAAAAGATTTTATAAAGTAAACAATATTACTGTTACTTTAACTCAAAATATATAGCAAATATTCTATCTGTCCAAAATAGAACCATGGAAAATCATTCCATGGGTCCAGCTGAGATATGGCCATTGGATTTTATCCAAATGCCACCATTTCAGAGATTAAAATATATGCTATGATTTAATGTTTTTTCTCCCACTGGGTTGAGGCATTCCCTTGCAGGAGAGCTATAGCCTTAATGGTAGGTAAATTATTGGGGGAAATATAATTAATTCCCAATTGGGGAATTCCCTCTAAGTTAATGCTAGGGGACTCATTTTACTGAGCAAATATGCTATCCATTTATAATATTTGGCCTGTTCTACAGTAAGCTTTTAATCTCCCTTGTCCAAAAGCTTTCCCTATAGTGCTCCTTAACCTGAGAGCTACTCCTTTTGATAAATGCAAATTGTTTCCTTATAAAATAGTCACTGGCTGCCCTCTGCATTTGAATGAAGGGACATATAAACCAACTTTGCTAAAAGGAGACATTCTAAATTATTGTCAAGGGCTTATTAACCACCTTAAAGAAATTAATAAATTAATAACAATTTATTTCACATGTGCTCCTGAGAAACAAAGACTTCAAAGACCACAACTTGCAACCAGGAGAATTTTATGCATTGTGAAAGACATTAAAGACTCTCTCCAGCCCTGGCCGGTTGGCTCAGCGGTAGAGCATCGGCCTGGCGTGTGGGGGACCCGGGTTCGATTCCCGGCCAGGGCACGTGGGAGAAGCGCCCATTTGCTTCTCCGCCCCCCCTCCTTCCTCTCTGTCTCTCTCTTCCCCTCCCGCAGCCGAGGCTCCATTGGAGCAAGGATGGCCCGGGCGCTGGGGATGGCTCCTTGGCCTCTGCCCCGGGTGCTGGAGTGGCTCTGGTCTCAGCAGGGCGACGCCCCCGGTGGGCGTGCCGGGTGGATCCCGGTCGGGCGCATGCGGGAGTCTGTCTGACTGTCTCTCCCCGTTTCCAGCTTCAGAAAAATACAAAAAAAAAAAAAAAAAGACTCTCTCCAGCATTGTTAGAAGGGACCTTATCAGGTGCCTAACCACGAATGTGCATTTGCTCTTGTCTCTTAACATTTGTCTCCATCTCCAGCAGAGGATGAGAAGCGGCTGACATCAGAGCTAGATAGTTTTCCCACGACAATTAGCAAGGCCTGTATACCCGAAACTGTTTCTTTAAAGATTTTATTTATTCATTATGGGGGGGGGGGAAGAGAGAGAGAGAGAGAGAGAGAGAGAGAGAGAAGGGGGGAGGAGCAGGAAGCATCAACTCCCATATGTGCCTTGACCAGGCAAGCCCAGGGTTTTGAACTGGCAACCTCAGCGTTTCCAGAATGACGCTTTATCCACTCCGCCACCACAGGTCAGGCTGAAACTGTTTTTTAAAGATTTTATTTATTCATTTTTTTAGAGAGGAGAGAGAGAGAGGAGGGGGAAGGAGCAGAAAGCATCAACTCCCATATGTGCCCAGGGTTCAAACCAGCAACCTCAGCATTCCAGGTCAACACTTTATCCACTGCTACCTACAACTTAATGTGGAATTTTATTAGTTTGATTGTCTTTAGCCATTTGCTAATATTAATCATAATAATAGTTACACTTGTTCTTGTTCTTTAAGCTTTTTTCCAAACCTTGTGTATATAATTCAACTTTTATTATAATTGCTAAAAGGTATATAAGGTAACTTTTGTATTGTCAATAATACTCTAATATGGTTTCTTCTTTGAAAGCAATGCTATTGCAAAAAGAAGAAGACGAATGAAAAGGATATGTATTTTACAAAAAGTTCAAAAATAAGTGGCTATAAAAACATGTCCCTCTGTAACTACTGCTAAGGCACAGGAAATTTTTATTTTTTTAATTTTCACTGTTATTTTCTTTTTTCTTTTCTTTTTTTTTTTTTTTTTTTTTTTTTTTTGTATTTTTCTGAAGCTGGAAACCGGGGGGCAGTCAGACAGACTCCCGCATGCGCCCGACCGGGATCCACCCGGCACGCCCACCACGGGGCGATGCTCTGCCCATCCGGGGCTTCGCTCTGTTGCGACCAGAATCACTCTAGTGCCTGGGGCAGAGGCCAAGGAGCCATCCCCAGCTCCCGGGCCATCTTTTGCTCCAATGGAGCCTCGGCTGAGGGAGGGGAAGAGAGAGACAGAGAGGAAGGAGAGGGGGAGGGGTGGAGAGGTGGAGAAGCAGATGGGGGCTTCTCCTGTGTGCCCTGGCCGGGAATCGAACCCGGGACTTCCGCACGCCAGGCCGACGCTCTACCACTGAGCCAACCGGCCAGGGCCTGGCACAGGAAATTTACTTGCAAAACTTACTGTCTTCCTGGCTTCTGGAATTTTAGATAGTAATTGTAATTGACAGCATTGTGTTCTTAAATCCTTGTCCCTAATTAAACCTTCAAGTTACAACTTCCATTTGCACAACAAGTGGGAATCAAATTAACAGCACAAGTACTTCCAGTAGAAAATAAATAGACCATAGTAAATAGAAACTCATCTCATGGTCAAAATATTAAAACTAAAGAGGTGTATAGTGTGCCCTCAAACTATAAGTAAATGTTTTACTATATGCAAAATACAGAGAAGTAAAACAGGCAGCAGAACACTTGGATCATAATAGCTTATAGAGTAAATAATGATCCAAAGTGCTTTTTTTTCCTTTTTTAAAAAGATTTTATTTATTCATTTTAGGGAGGAGAGAGAGAGAGAGAGAAGGGAGAGGAGCAGGAAGCATCAACTCCCATATGTGCCTTGACCAGGCAAGACCCAGGTTTTGAACCAGTGACCTCCGCATTCTAAGTAGACACTTTATCCACTGCAGCACCACAGGTCAGGCCCAAATTATTATTTCTTTAAAGAAAAGAAAGGCAGGTAAATGAGAGGCAGCAGGTCTCATGGGCCTTCATTAAGAAAAACACTTTGGCCTGACCTGGTGGTGGCGCAGTGGATAGAGCGTCGGACTGGGATGTAGAAGGACCCAGGTTCGAGACCCTGAGCTCGCCAGCTTGAGTGCAGGCTCATTTGGTTTGAGCGAGGCTCACCAGTTTGGACCCAAGGTCGCTGGCTCCAGCAAGGGGTTGCTCGGTCTGCTGAAGGCCCGCGGTCAAGGCACATGTGAGAAAGCAATCAATGAACAACTAAGGTGTTGCAATGCGCACTGAAAAACTAATGATTGATGCTTCTCATCTCTCTCCGTCCCTTTCTATCCCTCTCTCTGACTCACTCTCTGTCTCTGTAAAAAATAAATAAATAAAATTTAAAAGAAAAACACTTTGAGAGAAATCAATCAATGAACAACTAAGGAGCCGCAACCAAGAATTGATGTTTCTCATCTCTCTCCCTTCCTGTCTGTCTGTCCCCATCTGTCCCTCTCTCTGACTCTCTCTGTCTCTGCCACACAAAAAAAGAAAGAAAGAAAAACACTTTGAGCCTTGGCCGATTGGTTCAGTGGTAGAGCGTTGGCCCAGTGTGTGGAAGTCATGGAAATCCCAGGTTTGATTCCAGGCCAAGGCACACAGGAGAAGTGCCCATCTGCCTTTCCACCCTTCCCCCTTTCCTTTCTCTCTGCTCTCTCTTCCCTTTCTGCAGCCAAGGCTCCATAGGAGCAAAGTTGGCCCAGCAAAGTTGGCCCAGGTGCTGTGGATGGCTCCATGGCCTCCGCCTCAGGCACTAGAATGGCTCCAATTACAGCAGAGCAACAACCCAGAGGGGCCAAGCATCAATCCCCTGATGGGCATGCCTGGTGGGAAGGGAGGGGAGGGGAGGGGAGGGGAGGAGAGGGGAGGGGAGGGGAGGCCTTTGGCCTGACTGTGTTGATGCAGTGGATAAAGTGTCAACCTGGAACACTGCTAAGGTTGCTGGTTTGAAACCCCAGGCTTGCCTGGTCAAGGAATATACGTGAGTTGATACTTCCTGCTCCTCCTCCCACTTCTCTCTCTTTCCTTTCTAAAATAAATAAAATCTTTTTTTTTTTTAATAAATAAAATCTTTTCTAAAGAAGAGAAAGAAATAATAATTTGGCCTTGAATGCCATCTGAGGTTATGGTCTTATCCTATCCCCAGTGGTCTATCCTGTTGTTGGACAGATAAAATACGTTATGCTCACTTAGTTAAAGATGGCACTGCCTGCCTGACCAGGTGGTGATGTAGTGGATAGAGCGTTGGACTGGGATGCAGAAGACCCAGGTTCGAGACCCCAAGGTTGCCAGCTTGAGCGTGGGCTCATCTGGTTTGAGCAAAAGCTCACCAGCTTGGACCCAAGGTTGCTGGCTTGAGTAAGGGGTTACTCAGTCTGCTGAAGGCCCACAGTCAAGGCACATATGAGAAAGCAATCAATGAACAACTAAGGTGTCACAACAAAAAACTGATGATTGATGGTTCTCATCTCTCTCCGTTCCTGTCTGTCTATCCCTCTCTCTGTCTCTGTAAAAAAAAAAAAAAAAAAAAAAAAAAAGATGGCGTTGCCCAGATGGAAGCCTGTCCTCCAGTTAATATTAATGTGTGTTGGGGGTGGGCTGTGGGCAGGCAGGATCCTTGTAGCCTGGGGCTTGGTTTTAGGACTAAGCCTTTCCCACCCTTTTTATTATTTTTATTTATTTATTTTTATTTTTTTTATTTATTTTTATTTTTCTGAAGCTGGAAACAGGGAGAGACAGTCAGACAGACTCCCGCATGTGCCTGACCGGGATCCACCCGGCACGCCCACCAGGGGGTGACGCTCTGCCCACCAGGGGGCGATGCTCTGCCCAGGCGGGAGGGGAAGAGAGAGACAGAGAGGAAGGAGAGGGGGAGGGGTGGAGAAGCAGATGGGCGCTTCTCCTGTGTGCCCTGGCCTGGAATTGAACCCGGGACTTCTGCACGCCAGGCCGACGCTCTACCACTGAGCCAACCGGCCAGGGCCTCCCACCCTTTTTGATGTGCAATCCCATTATGCCTCAGATAAGTGACTTTGTATTAGAAACTTCCCTATTTTGTATATTAGATTAAAGGTTTTGATTTCTGCACTATAAAGTGGGGCAGACTGGGAGCTTGCTCTCTTTGTTCCTGAGATTAGCATTAGAGAGGAGAGCAGAGAAAGGCCACGTGGAGGAGGCCAGGAGAAGCAGCCAAGATGATGGAGTGCTGAAGGAAAAGTCAGTTTGTGCAGAGAGAAGGAGTTGGGGAACAGAGGTGAATAAGGCTGGTGAGCTAGAAACCTTTGATTCTAGGAAACTCGGTTAAGTCAGTAGCTTTGTGAGCACTGAATGAGTGGGTTTTGGAGCCCAGTGTGTGTTTCTACTTGCCCGCTGGGTGCAAGCTAGGATTAAAGATGATGGCCCACCAGTTCTTGGCTCCATTGTTTCATTACCGTCTGTCCGAATCCAATGCGAACCTGCATGGGCCAGGCAGCTGTGATGGTGGCCCTGGCTACTGGCTTCACACCTGTCCAGCCAGACAAATGTTGACTTCCTAGGAATGAACCTTCCTAGTGGTATGGGACCACATTATTACAACCAAAAGGTTAATTGTCAGTGCATCCTTTGGATTGATTTATGACTAAAAGGGGGAAGTGTGAACAAAAGGGAGCTACATGCTGATAATGAGCTCAGCGAAAGCTCGTCATGGTGGCCTTGAAAACTTAGAGACCTAAAGTAACCACACAGAATGGTCTGAAATTAAGACTTTCTAACTAAAAGCAGTTCATGATGGGTAGTCATGTCCTAGGGAGGTATTTTTCTCTAAACAAAGGCCAGTGTTTACTTAATCTAGCCTGTCTGTTGTCTTTTGCTTCTACAATAATGTACTTGATAATATGACTTTGAAGTGTAAGGATAATCTTCTTTTCCTGCCCCCCTCAGGGCAGACATCCCACCAGAGCAGGAACCAACAAACCTTCTCATTGTTGTTATCATGTTAATTGTTAACTGTAAATTATTAATATTTTATTCCTGCCTATGTAAAAGAAGATTCAGTATATACAGTTTTACTTTTTATCCAGTCCCAGAGATTTTCTCACTTTTTTTCTACCATCTCCCTAAACCAGCACCAATCCAGTCAATTTCATGTAGCCCCTTATATGTTTTCCTTTGATTGTGATGTATAAAATAAGTGGTAAAACTTCTATTTTCAGGAGCATTTTCTCAGTCGGCTGAGACTTTGCTTCCCAGCAATTGCTGACAGTTTGGCTCAAATAAACTCACAAAAAATTCTTACAAGTTTGGAAGTTTCTTACATTGACAAGCCCAAGGTCGCTGGCTTGAGTGTTGGGCAGATAAAACATATTATGCTCACTTTGTTAAAGATGGCGTGGCCCACGTGGAAGCCCGTCGCCCAGGTGATAATATTAGTTGCCCTTCTTGCTTGGGATGGGTGTGATTATATTAATGTGTATTGGGGGAGGGTGCAAACACCTTTTGCACCACAAGGTTGTTTTTTTTTGTTTTTTTTTGTTGTTGTTGTTGTTTTTTCATTTTTCCGAAGCTGGAAATGGGGAGGCAGTCAGACAGACTCCCGCATGCGCCCGACCGGGATCCACCTGGCATGCCCACCAGGGGGCGAAGCTTTGCCCATCTGGAGTGTCGCTCTGTTGCATCCAGAGCCATTCTATCGCCTGAGGCAGAGGCCACAGAGCCATCCCCAGCGCCTGGGCCATCTTTGCTCCAATGGAGCCTTGGCTGCAGGAGGGGAAGGAGAGGGGGAGGGGTGGAGAAGCAAATGGGCACCTCTCCTGTATGCCCTGGCCAGGAATCGAACCCGGGACTCCTGCACGCCGGGCCGACGCTCTACCGCTGAGCCAACCGCCAGGGCCTCACACCAAAAGGTGTTTTTTTTTTAATTCATTTTTTTTTTTTAGAGAGGAGAGAGAGAGAGACCGAGAGGGAGAGAGAGGAGAGACAGAGAGAGAAGGGGGGAGGAGCTGGAAGCATCAACTCCCATATGTGCCTTGACCAGGCAAGTCCAGGGTTTTGAACCGGCGACCTCACCATTTCCAGGTCGATGCTTTATCCACTGCCCACCACAGGTCAGGCCCAAAAGGTTTTAAAAGGAAGAGTGATTACATTCTAGGAGGAGCCCATGCTGGAGGAGAGCAGAGAAAGGCCACGTGGAGGGGAGGAGAAGCAGCTAAGATGGCGGAATGTTGAAGAAGAAGCCAGTTTATGCAGAGAAAAGGAGATGGGGAACAGAGGTGAATAAGACTGGTGAGGTACAAACTTTTGATTCTAGGAAACTCGGATAAGTCAGTGGCTTTGGGAGCCCTGAATGAAAAGGGAAGTGTTTTCCCACTGTGTGTATTTCTTGCCTGTCGGGTGCAAGCTAGGATTAAAGCTAATGGCCTACCAGTTCTTGGCTCCATTGTTTCATTACCGTCTGTCCGAATCCAATGTGAACCTGCATGGGCTAGACGGCTGTGATGGCATGGCTACTGGCCTTATACTTGAGCCAGGGGTCACTGGCTCGGCTTGAGCTCCCCAGTCAAGGCACATATGAGAAGCAAACAATGAACAACTAAAGTAATTCAACTATGAGGTGATGCTTCTCATTTCTCTACCTTCCTCTCTCTGTCTCTTTCTCTCTCTCTCTTTTTTTTTAAGTGAGAGAAGGGGAGATAGTGACACAGACTCCCACATGCTCCCTCACCAGGATCCACCCAACAACCCCCATCTGAAGCTGATGCTCTATACAACTGAACTATTTTTAGCACCTGAGGCTGACACACTCAGACCAACCTCAGTGCCCAGGGCTGACACTTGAACCAATTGAGCCACTGGCTGCGGGAGGGGAAAAGAGAGAGAAGAGGGAGAGAAGCAGATAGTTGCTTTTCTTGTGTGCCCTGACTAGGATGTCCATATGCCAGGCTGATGCTCTATCCATTGAGCAAACTGGCCAGGGCCACTATCTTTCTCTCTTGCTAAAAAAAAGAAAGGAAAAAAGGTTACATTGGGGTTCCTCAGAAAGTTAAACATTACTATATAATCCAAAAATCTCAGTCTTATGTATATACCCCAAATAATTGAAAATAGGGACTCAAACAAATAATTTTATGCTAATGCTCATTGCAGCATTATTCTAGCCAAAAGGTAGAAATAACCAGTGTTTATCAAAAGATGAATGGATAAGCAAATTTAATATATGAATACAATGGAATATTAGTCAATTATACAAAGAAATGAAGTTCTAATACATGCTACAACATGCATGAACCTTGTAAATATTATGCTATGTGAAAGAAGCCAGATACAAACAGATAAATATTGCATGATTTCACTTATATGCAATATTTAGGATAGACAAACTCACAGAGATGAAAGGAAGATTAGAGATTATCAGGGGCTTGGGGTGGGAAGAATAAAAAATTATTGCTTCATGGATACAAAGTTTCTATTTGGGGTTATGAAAACATTTAGAAATACATAGTGGTAATTGGTTGCAGAACATTGTAAATGTAATTAATGCCACTGAACTGTACACTTAAAATGGTTAAAATGGCAAATTTGATGTTATTATATTTCATCACAATTAAAAAAATAAGACTGCTTGGCAGCTGTGAAGAAATCAGAGTGTAGGTTAAGGTGACTGCAGTAATCCAGGTTAAAGATGATGTTCAGTTTAAACCCTCCAGGTCTACTCTATCTTTCTCCATCCTGCTCTGTGCTCTAGGAAGCTGACCTGTGTTCAGGGAAACTTCTGTTTTCTTCTGATTGAACTTTGCCAGTATGTATCACTGGCCAATGTAGATCCCTGGCAAGAAATCAAAGAGTATGAGGAAACTGAGATCAGGGTATTCCCCTGGCGCCCAATGTACAAGGTTGCTGTGGGCACCTATATCACTTGATCTAAGGTCACAGCTCCTATGATATAGCCCTCTCCATAAATCTCTCTGTCTCTGTATTCTTTTTTTTTTAAATATTTTATTCATTTTAGAGAGAAGAAAGGGGGGGGGGAGAGAGAGAAAGAGAGAGAGAGCAAGAAGGGAGGAGGAGCCTGACCAGGTGGTGGTGCAGTTGATAGAGCGTCGGACTGGGATGCTGAGGACCCAGGTTCGAGACCCCAAGGTCGCCAGTTTGAGCTCGGGCTCATCTGTTTTGAGCGAAGCTCACCAGCTTGAGCCCAAGGTTGCTGGCTCAAGCAAGGGGTCACTCAGTCTGCTGTAGCCCCCCAGTCAAGGCACATATGAGAAGGCAATCGATGAACAACTAAGGAGCTGCCACGAAGAATTTATGCTTCTCATCTCTCTCCCTTCCTGTCTGTCTGTCACTATCTGTCCCTCTCTCTGTCACAAAAAAAAAAGAAGAAGAATAAAAAGAGAGGAGGAGCAGGAAGCATCAACTCCCATATGTGCCTTGACCAGGCAAGCACAGGTTTTCGAACTGTTTGAATTGGTGACCTCAGCGTTCCAGGTTGACACTTTATCCACTGCTCCACTACAGCTCAGGCCCCCTCTGTATTCTAATTTTTAATTTTAATTTTAATTTTTTTTATTTTAGTGAGAGGAGAGGTTGGCAGAAAGACAGACTCCCGCATGCAGCCTGACTGGGATTCACCCTGCAAGCCCGCTAAATGTTGATGTTCTGTTCACCTGGGGCCATTGCCTGATTCTGAGGCCACCAGAGTCATCCTCAGAACCTGCCTGGGGCCCATTCTGTCAAACCGACAAGCCATGGCTGTGAGAGAGGAAGAGAGAGTGGAAAGAGAGAGGGAGGGGGAGGGGAGGAGTGACAAAACAAATGGTCACTTCTCCAGTGTACCCTGACTGGGAGGGAGTTGAACTGGGACATCCACATACCAGGCCAACAAGCACTCTACCAGTGAGTCAACCAGCCAGGGCTCTAATAATATATAGTTTCCTCTCCCTATTCTTTCTAGGGACATTTTGGTCGCCACTAGTGCATTTGTATTTCCCTTCACTAGTTTATTACTTTGATAGTTCCTTTATTAAACTTTTCTAGAATTACTCAATTTGAATGTGCTATTAGTTTCCTGCCCTAGAGGGGATGCGTATAGTAGAGAGAATAAGACATATATTTGGAGGTAGAGCTCTGAGGCTTTTTTCCCCTTTTTTTACAGTTTAATATATTTTATTCTTTTTAAAATTTTACTTATACATTTTAGAAAGGGGAGAGAGAGAGAGATAGAGAAGGGAGGGAGGAGCGGAAGCATCAACTCCCATATGTGCCTTGACCAGGCAAACCCGGGGTTTTGAACTGGCAACCTCAGTGTTCCAGGGTGATACTTTATTCACTGCACCACCACAGGTTAGGCTACTGTTTAATGTACTTTATTTTAATTTTTTTACTTTTTTTAAAGGGATTATTTATTTATTTATTTATTTATAGAGACAGAGAAAGAGTCAGAGAGAGGGATAGATAAGGACAGACAGATAGAAACGGAGAGAGATGAGATGCATCAATCATCAGTCTTTCGCTGAGACACCTTAGTTGTTCATTGATTGCCCTCTCACATGTGCCCTGACCGTGGGGCTACAGCAGACTGAGTAACCCCCCGCTCGAGCCAGTGACCCGGGTTCAAGCTGGCAAGCTTTGCTCAAACCAGATGAGCCTGCGCTCAAGCTGGTGACCTCGGGGTCTCGAACCCAGGTCCTCCACATCCCAGTCCGACGTTCTACCCTGTGTGCCACCGCCTGGTCAGGCTGTATTTTATTTATATATTTATTTATTTTTGTAATTTTCTGAAGTTGGAAACAGGGAGGCAGTCAGACTCCCACATGCGCCCGACCGGGATCCACCCGGCATGCTCAACACAGGGTGATGCTCTGCCCATCTGGGGTGTCGCTCTGTTGCAACCAGAGCCATTCTAGATCCTGAGGCAGAGGCCACAGAGCCATCCTCAGCACCCGGGCCAACTTTGCTCCAATGGAGCCTTGGCTGCGGGAGGGGAAGAGAGAGACAGAGAGGAAGGAGAGGGGGAAGGGTGGAGAAGCAGATGGGTGCTTCTCCTGTGTGCCCTGGCTGGGAATCGAACCCAGGACTCCTGCACGCCAGGCCGATGCTCTACCACTGAGCCAACCGGCCAGGGTTTGTTTAATGTATTTTAATAGCAAACTTACAGAAACAGCACAGGAGACAGAGGAGATTAAAAACCTGTACTTGTGGTCTTGGCTAGGTGGCTGTTGGGTAGATAAAATATGTTATGATCACTTTGTTAAAGATGGCACTGCCCACATGGAAACCTGTAGTCCAGTTGATATTAATGTGTGGTTGGGGCGGGCAGTGGGCAGGCAGGATCCTTGTAGCCTGGGCTTGGTTTTAGGACTAAGCCTTTCCCACCCTTTTTGATGTGGGGTGATGCACTCTCATGAGGAATCCCATCATGCCTCAGATAAGTAACTTTGTATTAGAGATTTCCCTATTTGTATATTGGATTAAAGGTTTGGATTTCTGCACTATAAAGTGGGGCACACCAGCAGCTTGCTCTCTTGGTTCCTGAAATTAGCATTAGAAAGGAGAGCAGAGAAAGGCCACGTGGAGGAGGCCAGGAGAAGCAGCCAAGATGATGGAGCACTGAAGGAAAAGCCAGTTTGTGCAGAGTTTGTGCAGGGAGAAGGAAGGAGTTGGGGAACAGAGGTGAATAAGTCTGGTGAGCTAGAAACTTTTGATTCTAGGAAACTCAGATAAGTCAGTAGCTTTGTGAGCAGTGAATGAGTGGGTTTTGGAGCCCATTGTGTGTTTTTATTTGATCGCTGGGTACAAGCTAGAATTAAAGATGATGGCCCACCAGTTCTTGGCTCCATTGTTTCATTACCATCTGTCCGAATCCAATGCAAACCTGCATGGCCACAATGGTGGCTCCTGGCTTTACATTTGGTGTAGTCTGTGGTGGGATTCGATACAGATGAGTATGGAGCCACCACCACCTTTGAGTGGTGGAGTAGAGGACTGGCTGCTGTTATGGTTCCCCATGGCTGTCTTTTTGGGGACCATAGGCTGGCTGACTTTTACAGCAATGCGTGAGGAAACCGAGAGCTCTGTGGAAGAGGCTGCCCAGGACCTGCAAACCAAGCAGTAGAAGGAGCTGGAGGAAACGTGGGAGAAACAGATGCTGACCCTGGGGCTAGATGAAGCGCTGGAGGAGGAGGCTGACCAGGTTTGCGAGATTTGCCTGGAAATGGAGCAGCTGCTGGAGGAGGATTCACAAGTTCGTGAGTTGCAGATTGCCCTGGACATTGTGGAGAGCCAGCAGCGGCAGGAGGCCGGGGCTGAGGCTGAGGCCAGGTCTGGAGCTGCAAGGTCTGCGGAGCAGAAGGCTGCGGCAGCCCGGGGCTCGAGCCTGGCAGTGAGAGCTGGTGTTTTCAGTCCCTCTTTGGAGGATGAGGAGAATCGGGCTGGAGTTGCAATTCGTAGTCTCCAGAAGGTGAGAGCCCAGCAGCAAGGAGTACTTGCTATGTCCCTAGTAGGTCTGCGATTTGGGGACATAGGAGTGGATGCCATCATGCTCTCTGGAGCAGAGATGAAAATGCTGACTGCCATTACCACGTGCTCCTCCTTGGGACAGTGTAAGACCTGCCAGGACGGCATGAATGAGGGGGGTGGCTGACGCCCCATGTACGTGGACTGATTTCCTGGACTATGACCAGAGTAGGCAGTGGCTCCTTTGTTGGATGGACTTACGGATTTTGGACAATGTGAAATACCCTGATGGGGGCGGGGGGCAACTTTGCTGGAAGCACTCCCCTGCCCTGGGAAGCTTTTCCCATGGCTAGAAAGAAGGCCGAGGACATTTTGTGCTTTTGGCAAAGTGCTCAGAGACTGGTGAAATGTACTTTTGTAATTGTTGAAATTGTATAATTTGTCATGTTGTTGTAATTTGTGTAGTGTGCCTAATTTCCTTGCACAGGGATGCCAGTGGTGTAGATTGTGGATAGTAAAGTGAGCATAGGGGTGGATTGTTGGGCAGATAAAATATGTTATGCTCACTTTGTTAAAGATGGCGCTGCCCACATGGAAGCCCGTCGCCCAGGTGATATTAATGTGTGTTGGGGGCGGGCTGTGGGCAGGCAGGATCCTTGTAACCTGGGCTTGGTTTTAGGACTAAGCCTTTCCCACCCTTTTTGATGTGGGGTGGTGCACTCTCATGAGGAATCCCATCATGCCTCAGATAAGTAACTTTGTATTAGAGATTTCCCTATTTGTATATTGGATTAAAGGTTTGGATTTCTGCACTATAAAGTGGGGCACACCAGCAGCTTGCTCTCTTGGTTCCTGAAATTAGCATTAGAAAGGAGAGCAGAGAAAGGCCACGTGGAGGAGGCCAGGAGAAGCAGCCAAGATGACGGAGTGCTGAAGGAAAAGCCAGTTTGTGCAGAGTTTGTGCAGGGAGAATGAAGGAGTTGGGGAACAGAGGTGAATAAGTCTGGTGAGCTAGAAACCTTTGATTCTAGGAAACTCAGATAAGTCAGTAGCTTTTCTAAGCACTGAATGAGTGGGTTTTGGAGCCCATTGTGTGTTTTTACTTGCTCGCTGGGTGCAAGCTAGGATTAAAGATGATGACCCACCAGTTCTTGGCTCCATTGTTTCAGTATCATTTGTCCGAATCTAATGTGAACCTGCATGGCCACAATGGTGGTTCCTGGCTTTACAGTGGCTTAGTGGATAAAGCATCGACCTGGTGCACTGAGATCATGGGTTTGATTTCACTCAGGACACACATGAGAAGCAATCAGTGAATGCACAGCTAAATGGAACAACTAAGTGGAACAACAGACTTGATGGTTCTCTCTTTCATTTTCTCCCTTACCCTCTCTCTTTCTCCATCTCTCTCTCTCTCTCAAGTCAATGGAAAAATTTCTTGAAAAAACGTACTTCTATATAGGACAACTCAGTTAAAAAGATGTAAGGCCAGTAGCCATGGCCACCATCACAGCTGCCTGGCCCGTGCAGGTTCGCATTTGATTCGGACAGACGGTAATGAAACAACGGAGCCAAGAACTGGTGGGCCATTACCTTTAATCCTAGCTCACACCTGGTGGGCAAGAAATACACACAGTGGGAAAACACTTCCCTTTCCATTCAGGACTCCCAAAGTGACTTATCCTAGTATTCCTAGAATCAAAGGCCCCACCAGCCTTATTCACCTCTGTTCCCCATCTTCTTCTCTCTGCACAAACTGGCTTCTCCTTCAGCACTCTGCCATCTTGGCTGCTTCTTCTCTGTAATGCTAATTTCAGGAACCCAGAGAGAGAGCTCCTCCTAGCATCCCTTATTTTAGAGCAGGGGTCCTCAAACTACAGCCCTCAGCCCGCATGCGGCCCCCTGAGGCCATTTATCCAGCCCCCGCCGCACTTCCAGAAGGGGCACCTCTTTCATTGGTGGTCAGTGAGAGGAGCATAGTTCCCATTGAAATACTGGTCAGTTTATTGATTTAAATTTACTTGTTCTTTATTTTAAATATTGTATTTGTTCCCGTTTTGTTTTTTTACTTTTTTTTTTTTTTGTATTTTTCTAAAGTTGGAAATAGGGAGGCAGTCAGACAGACTCCTGCATGCGCCCGACCAGGATCCACCCGGCATGCCCACCAGGGGGTGATGCTCTGCCCATCTGGGACGTTGCTCTGTTGCAACCAGGGCCATTCTAGTGCCTGAGGCAGAGGCCACAGAGCCATCCTCAGCGCCCAGGCCAACTTTGCTCCTGCGGGAGGGGAAGAGAGAGACAGAGAGGAAGGAGAGGGGGAGGGGTGGAGAAGCAGATGGGCGCTTCTCCTGTGTGCCCTGGCTGGGAATTGAACCCAGGACTCCTGCACGCCAGGCCGACGCTCTACCACTGAGCCAACTGGCCAGGGCCTGATTTTACTTTAAAATAAATATGTGCAGTGTGCATAGGGATTTGTTCATAGTTTTTTTTATAGTCCGGCCCGCCAACAGTCTGAGGGACAGTGCACTGGTCTCCTGTGTAAAAAGTTTGGAGATCCCTGTTTTAGAGAGTAGAAATGAAAGCCTTTAAGCCAGTATACAAATAAGGAAGTCTCTGATACAAAGCTGCTTATCTGAGGCATAAATGGAATTCCTCATAAGAGTGCACCACCCCACATCATGCAACAGGCAAGGATGTGGGGAAAAGCTTAGTGTAAGATCTTAGTATTAAAAGGGTGGGAAAGGCTTAGTCTTAAAACTATGCCTTAGGCTATAAGGACCCTGCTGGCTTACAGCCTGTCCCCCACACCCAATGCAAACTATAAGCGAGCAAACATATACATCATATTTGCAAACTTATTTGGCCCACAAAAAGTATAGTGAATGGACGGAATCTATTGTATGATAAAAATACTACAAACACCATTTAGTTGCCATCAGTAAAAAATTTACTTGTATTTTTTTAAAATTCAAATGCTGGCATTGTTTAGAAAAGTTTAACAGGTTTACTTATACTACTATTATAAAATTGAACTGCTGAAACTTGTTCAATGAAACGTTTTGACTTGCATTAATACTTTATGTACCCAGATTTATATTTTAGAAATTCACACACAAATGAAAATGGAAAAACTGCCAATACCTACCTGATTTCTGTCCCTTATTTTCCACTTGCAATCATATACTTAGGTACCTTTTGACCCCATGGGGGAAAAAAATCTAACATTCACAACTACCAATAACAGGAAGAAGAGAAAAATGAAATATTTCCGGCCTGACTAGGCGGTGGCGCAGTGGATAGACCGTTGGACTAGGATGCTGAGGACCCAGGTTCGAGACCCCGAGGTCACCAGCTTGAGCGTGGGCTCATCTGGTTTGAGCAAAAGCTCACCAGCTTGGACCCAAGGTTGTGGGCTCAAGCAAGGGGTTACTCGGTCTGCTGAAGGCCCGCAGTCAAGGCTCATATGAGAAAGCAATCAATGAACAACTAAGGTGTCGCAATGCGCAATAAAAAACTAATAATTGATGCTTCACATCTCTCCGTTCCTGTCTGTCTGTCTCTGTCTATCCCTCTCTCTGTCTCTGAAAAAAAAAAAAGCATGACATATTTCCCACCTGACCAGGCAGTTGTGCAGTGGTTAGACCATTGACCTGGAACACTGAGATCACTGGTTTGAAACCCTAGGCTTGCCTGGTCAAGGCACATTCTACAAGCAATAAGCAGCCAATGAATAGATAAAGTGAGCTAACTTTATGAGTTGATACTTCTAGCTCCCACTCCTCTCTCTGTAAAATCAATAAATAAAATCTTTTTTTCTTTTTTTTTTTGTATTTTTCTGAAGTTGGAAACGGGGAGGCAGTCAGACAGACTCCTGCATGCGCCTGACCGGGATCCACCTGGCATGCCCACCAGGGGGCCATGCTCTGCCCATCTGGGGCATTGCTCTGTTGCAACTAGAGGCATTCTAGTGCCTGAGGCAGAGGCCACAGAGCCATCCCCAGCGCCCAGGCCAACTTTGCTCCAATGGAGCCTTGGCTGAGGGAGGGGAAGAGAGAGACAGAGAGGAAGGAGAGGGGGAGGGGTGGAGAAGCAGATGGGCGCTTCTCATGTGTGCCCTGGCTGGGAATTGAACCCGGGACTCCTGCATGCCAGGCCGACATTCTACCACTGAGCCAACCGGCCAGGGCCTAAATAAAATCTTAAAAAGAAAAAAAAGAGCCTGACCAGGCGGTGGTGCAGTGGGTAGAGTGTCGGATTGGGACAAGGAGGATCCGGGTTCAAGACCCCGAGATTGCTAGCTTGAGCGTGGGCTCATTGGGTTTGAGCAAGGCTCACCAGCTTGAGCCCAAGGTCGCTGGCTCGAGCAAGGGGTCACTTGGTCTGCTGTAGCCCCCCGGTCAAGGCACATATGAGAAATCAATCAATGGACAACTAAGAAACCGCAATGAAGAATTGATGTTTCTCATCTTTTTCCCTTCCTGTCTGTCTGTCCCTATCTTTCCCTCTCTCTGACCCTCTCTGTCTCTGCCACAAAAAAAGAAAAAAAATGAAATGTTTTCCACTTGATTGGTGGTAGTGCAGTGGATAGAATCAACCTGGGATGTTGAGGTCCTGGGTTTGATACCCCGAGGTTGCTGGCTTGAGCGCAGGGTCATCGACATGATCCCAAGGTTGCTGGCTTGAGCCCAAGGTCGGTGGCTTCAGCACCACCACTACCAACCCCTGGCTTTTGGGGTCAAGGCACATATAAAAAGCAATCAATGAACAACTAAAGTGCTGCAACTACAGGTTGATGCTCTTTCTCTCTCCTCCCTGTTTCTCTCTCTATAAACAAAAAAATAAAGTGAAATGCTTCCCATCATAGTGGATTCTTAAGCATGTTCTCCATGTATGTAGCATGCTAGCTGGATATTTTTGGCATAATTGTTATGAGGAAGGAAACCCCCCTTGAGATAAGAGGCTTCAAGGATATTTTATAATTTAAGCCAAGCGTTCAGAGAGAGTTTGTAAGTATGACTTTTATACTTGTGTGTAATTTACAACAGCTCAAGATAGCTGATTGTATTCCTGTTTAGGAAGGGCTGTTATACTGTCAGTGAAGAGGTTTTCATACTTAGAGAAGGTTTTTAATAGAAGGAAGAAGGAGACTTGGACCCCTCCCTTCTCCACACCTGGGTAAAAAAAGGTAAAACAGCCAGGAATGTTGGAGGGGGATGGGAGGGAGATATTTTTTAAAAATTTATTCATTTTAGATAGAGGAGACAGAGAGAGAGAGAGAGAGAGAGAGAGAGAGAGAGAGAGAAGAGGGGGAGGAGCAGAAAGCATCAACTTCCATATGTGCCTTGACCAGGCAAGCCCACGGTTTCAAACTGGCAACCTCAGCATTTCAGGTCAATGCTTTACCCACTGTGCCACTGCAGGTTAGGTGGAAGAGATATTTTTTTTTCATGTATTATTATTATTATAGTAATATTGTTATTATTATTAACCTACTTTGCCCACTCTGTACATGGTTAACATTTCAATATTTCTTTTTTTCCCCAAATATTTTTTTTTTTTTCAGAGACAGCGAGAGTCAGAGAGAGGGATAGACAGACAGGAACCGAGAGAGATGAGAAGCATCAATCATCAGTTTTTCGTTGGGACTCCTTAGTTGTTCATTGATTGCTTTCTCATATGTGCCTTGACCGTGGGCCTTCAGCAGACCAAGTAACCCTTTGCTTGAACCAGCGACCTTGGGTCTAAGCTGGTGAGCATTTTTATTTTGCTTAAGCCAAATGAGCCCGCGCTCATGCTGTCAACCTCGGGATCTCAAACCTGGGTCCTCAGCATCCCAGTCCAACGCTCTATCCACTGTGCCACCGCCTGGTTAGGCCGTATATTATAAAATTAATAACTGCCTTTCTTTTATATATAACCACAGAGTTGAGAAATGATAGATACGTGAATTCCAAACTGCCCTCTTGATGTTCCACTTATCTGTCAGACCTCACCCTTACTGGACTATCACCCCTGAGACAGAGGAATTCCAAGAAGCTGGCAAGCCTCCCAAGGAGGAGCATTCCGGACATACCAGGACTTTTGCCTCAGTATCCCCTCAGGCTCTCCCAAACACTATATAATTCGCCCCTAGTCTGTAACCGGGGCTCTTCTCCCCGGAAGAAGTGCCCGGCAGGGTTCCTTTCTTCCTTTCAATAAAGCCTGGGGTGTGAGGGCGATCTGGCTGTGACATCTGTCACCCCATTGATCGCCAGGGTTGATTCGGCTGATCTGGCTGGCTAGGCGGGTGTCCCCCTCCTCTTTCACTGCTCCATGTGCATCCCTCCTGAAGCTGCACGCACGGTTGAGGAGGACGACCTTCCCCACTAGAGGAGAGGACCATTCTTCGGTCAAGGGTATACGAGTAGCTGCGCTCCCCTGCTAGAACCTCCAAACAAGTCTCAATAAAGCCTGTTACTCGGGTCTTTCGGAGTGCCATGGATTCCAACATTTATTTATTTATTTATTTATATTAATTTTAATGAGGTGACATTGATAAATCAGGGTCCATATGTTCAGAGAAAACATCTCCAGATTATTTTGACATTTGATTATATTGCATATCCCTCACCCAAAGTCAAATTGTCTTCCGTCACCTTCTATCTGGTTTTCTTTGTGCCCCCCTTTCTCTCCCCCTCCCCCGGTTACCATCACATTCTTGTCCATGTCTCTGAGTCTCATTTTTATGTCCCATCTATGTATGGAATCAGTAAGGTCCCTGACATCTCTCGCAGCAATATATTTGCAGATTTATCTCCATGGAGAAGTGAAATAAAAGACAGGATAAACAAATGGAACTATATCAAACTAAAAAGCTTTTGCACAGCTAAAGACAATAAGAACAGAATAAAAAGACAAATTACACAATGGGAGAACATATTCGACAATACAGCTGATAAGGGTTAAGAACCAAAATTTATAAAGAACTTGTAAAACTCAACACCAGAAAAACAAACAATCCAATCAAAAAATGGGCAAAAGAAATGAATAGACACTTCTCCAAAGAGGACATACAGATGGCCAATAGGCATATGAAAAAATGCTCAACATCACTAATAATTAGAGCAATGCAAATTAAAACCACAATGAGATATCACCTCACACCAGTCAGAATGGCGCTCATCAACAAAACACAGAATAAGTGCTGGTGAGGATGTGGAGAAAAGGGAACCCTCCTGCACTGTTAGTGGGAATGCAGACAGGTGCAGCCACTGTGGAAAACAGTATGGAGATTTCTCAAAAAATTAAAAATTGAACTGCCCTTTGCCCTAGCTATCCCACTTTTAGGAATATACCCCAAGAACACCATAGCACTGTTCCAATAGGAGAAATGTACCCCCATGTTTATGGCAGCATTGTTCACAATAGTGAATATATGGAAACAGCCCAAGAGTCCATCAATGGACGAGTGAATTACAAAGCTTTGGTACATATATACTATGGAATACTACTCAGCCATAAGAAATGATGACATCGGATCATCTACAACAGGGGTCCCCAAACTTTTTACACAGGGGGCCAGTTCACCGTCCCTCAGACCGTTGGAGGGCCGGACTATAAAAAAAACTATGAACAAATCCCTATACACACTGCACATATCTTATTTTAAAGTAAAAAAACAAAATGGGAACAAATACAATATTTAAAATAACAAACAAGTAAATTTAAATCAACAAACTGACCAGTATTTCAATGGGAACTATGTTCCTCTCACTGACCACCTTTGAAAGAGGTGCCCCTTCCAGAAGTGCGGCGGGGGCCAGATAAATGGCCTCAGGGGGCCGCATGTGGCTTGTGGGCCGCGGGCCGTAGTTTGGGGACCCCTGATCTACAATAACACAGATGGACCTTGATAACATTATATGGAGTGAAATAAGTAAATTAGAGAAAACTAAGAACTATGGAAGAGAGATTTGAGTAGCCCTTTCCTCTCCCCTTTCTTTCTCCTTCATGGGCGATTTACAAATGATTATCCTCTGGCATCCTATAAGCCCCCTCCCATCCTGAAATTGTGTGATTGACGAATATACCTCAAGACAAAGGAATCACGAGACCCATGAATGTGAACTTATGTTCTGTAAAGGGTATATAAGATGTAAGAAATCTAATTTCGGGGAGCACGTGTCTTTGGAGCTATAGCCCTGCATACTTCGCAGGCTTTTATTAATAAATTCTCTTTTTCCTCTTATAGTTATCTGAGTTCAATCCTCCAAGGTTTTTGCCCTCCTACAACAGTTACACAGGTTGGTGTCTTCAGAAAGGCCAACAAGATAGGCCTCATTTGTCTCCTGTAAAGCACCAATAGCTGCACTCTGGAAGTGCAGATCTGTTTGGAAGTCCTAAGCAATTTCTCACACTAGACGCTGGACAGGAAGTTTGCAAATCGGAAGTTCAGTGGATTTCTGATAACATCTAATTTCACAAATGCCACAGCACGAGGGCTGTAACAATGAGGTTTCTTCACCCCTCCAATAGAAGTCACACTTTTGTGAACAGCTTTTTTTTTTTTTTTTAATTTTATTTATTCCTTTTTAGAGAGAAGAGAGAGAGAGGGAGAGAGAGAAATAGAGAGAGAGAAGGGGGTAGGAGCTGGAAGCATCAACTCCCATATGTGCCTTGACCAGGCAAGCCCAGGGTTTCGAACCAGCGACCTCAGCATTTCCAGGTCGACACTTTATCCACTGCGCCACCACAGGTCAGGCGTGAACAGCTTTTGTAGCCAGTTCTTCCTCCTTGCTTTACCACAGGTTGATCTGCAGTCAATCTGCTTTGTGCAAGGATGGTATACAGACCTCTTTACTTTACAACCCTTCTCCTTTGGCTGGTGTTCAGCGAGCTAGAGGCAATGCTGGTATTAGAGGGAGCAACTGGTGCTATGACAGCTGCGAACATTGAGCCTTGAGGTTTTGATAGGTTGGATGGTGTGACGGACATGGCCCTTGGCTAAAAGAAAGTTTCTCCTAAATTGGGTAAGACAGGACACATGGTCTAGAAAAAACCCTACAAGATTCATACTCATACCAACTAATTATAGTCTAGTTATAGTATCAGGTTCCAAAGTGGTTGGAACAAGCTACTCAATGTACTAATCTATCTATTGCCCTCCGTTGGGAACAGAATTTACTCTTCCCCAAGTTCTCAGATATGCAGGAGAGAAACTGGAGAGGGTTGGTTGTTTTCCACAGAGGGATCATCAGAAAAGTGGGGTGTGCCCAGAAAGAAGTGAAAACAAAGTTCTTGGAAATGGTACTAGGAAAGGTATCTAATAATTGAGATGAAGTGTCTAGAGCTGTCTTCCAACCAGATGAGCTGGAGATAAATGGGCACAGTAGTTTGTAGAGATGTTCAGGCCTCAGGGTCAATGAAGCAACATCCTGTTATGTCCAGCAGCTGTCCTGCTGTGTTTATTCCATTCCTGAAATCATACACTGGATAAAATGAGAGAGATTTCTCCACCACAGACCCTCCACCTTTTTTTTTTTAAAGCATTTAAACTTTATTTATTTATTTATTTATTTATTTAGTGACAGAGAGAGTCAGAGAGAGGGACAGACAGGAAGGGAGAGAGATGAGAAGCATCAATTCTTTGTTGCGGCACCTTAGTTGTTCGTTGATTGCTTTCTCATATGTGCCTTGACCTGTAGGGCTACAGCAGACCGAGTGACCCCTTGCTCGAGCCAGCGACCTTGGGTCTAAGCTGGTGAGCCTTGCTCAAACCAGATAGAACCCACACTCAAGCTGGTGACCTTGGGGTCTTGAACCTGGGTTCTCCGCATCCCAGTCCGATGCTCTATCCACTGCGCCACCACCCGATCAGGTCACCTTTATACCCACCAACAATTTCCCCATTTTTCTTCTCTTCCCTGAATACCTTTCTCTTCCAGCCACTGAAAGGCACACGTAAAAATCTATATCCTGGCTCTGGCCGGTTGGCTCAGTGGTAGAGCGTCAGCCTGGCATGCAGGAGTCCCGGGTTTGATTCCTGGCCAGGGCACACAGGAGAAGCACCCATCTGCTTCTCCACCCCTCCCCCTCTCCTTCCTCTCTGTCTCTCTCTTCCCCTCCTGCAGCCAAGGCTTCATTGGAGCAAGGTTGGCCCGGGCACTGGGGATGGCTCCATGGCCTCTGCCTCAGGTGCTAGAATGGCTCCGGTTGCAACAGAGCAACGCCCCAGATGGGCAGAGCATCACTCCCTGGTGGGCATGCGGGTAGATCCCGGTCGGGCGCATGCAGGAGTCTGTCTGACGGCCTCCCCGTTTCCAGCTTCAGAAAAAATACAAAAAAAAAATCTGTATCCTTGCTAGGTGGCAGAGTATATGAGATTGAGGTGTTACCCACACACTTCAGGTTATCCTGGGTCAGACAGGAAATCCTTAATGTCCTGCCTGCTTTATTTGCCTTTGATCCAACATGGAGAACTCTGATTGAGGTTTAACTCCCATAGCATAATCCTTTTGGGCCCCTGGACCAGTTCTCTGGGGCCTGCTAGCTATTTCAGTCTAGCCTTTCAAACCAAGGTCCCTTGAATTGATATGCCAGTACCATGGACTCTCTTTCCTTCCTTTCTTTTTTGAAAATTTTAATTAATTAATTTTTTTTTTTTTTTTTACAGAGACAGAGTGAGTCAGAGACACGGATAGACAGGGACAGACAGACAGGAATGGAGAAAAATGAGAAGCATCAATCATTAGTGTTTTTTTTTTCATTGCGCATTGCAACACCTTAGTTGTTCATTGATTGTTTTCTTATATGTGTCTTGACCAGGGGGCTACAGAAGACCGAGTGACCCCTTGCTCAAGGCAGCGACTTTGGGCTCAAGCTGGTGAGCCTTGCTCAAACCAGATGAGCTTGTGCTCAAGCTGGCAACCTCGGGGTTTCAAACCTGGGTCCTCTGCATCCCAGTCTAACACTCTATATTTACTGTGCCACCGCGTAGTCAGACTCTTTCCTTCTTGTCACTCTCACTTTACTCCCACAAGAACCACTCATCCACTTAATATTATTCCCTTCCATGTTGTAAGGATTCAGACAGTCTTTAGACATTCACAGCTTCCAGCCAGCTGAATGATCAGACCCATTACTGAACTTCTCTATGCCTCAAGTTGTTATTGTTAAGCTCTTAGCTAATGCCTGGTACATGGCCAACTCAGTAAATGTTACTTGTTTTTATATTTAAAAAATATCAATATGGCCCTGGCCAGTTAGCTCAACAGGTTAAGAGCGTCATCCTGAAATGACAAGTTGTAGGTTCAATCCCCAGTCAGGGCCCACACAGGAAGCAACTAATGAATGTACGACTGAGTGGAACAATGAATAAATGTTTCCCTTCTTTCTACTCTCTCCCTTCCTCTCTATCTATCAATAAATTAAAAAGTTAAGCTCTGGCTGGACAGCTCAGTTGTTTGGAGAGTTGTACTAGAGCACAGAGGTTGCCGGTTCAATACCCCAGTCAGGGCACATACAGGAGCAGTTTGATATTCCTGTGTCTCTCTCTCTGCCTATTTCAAAACACACATAAACACACAAAAAATATGTTCATGTAACTGGTATGACCCTCTTCATCAATTTTTTTTTTTTTTTTGTATTTTTCTGAAGCTGGAAATGGGGAGGCAGTCAGACAGACTCCCGCATGCACCCAACCGGGATCCACCCGGCATGCCCACCAGGGGGCGATGCTCTCCCCATCTGGGGCGTCGCTCTGTCACGACCAGAGCCACTCTAGCGCCTGGGGCAGAGGCCAAGGAGCCATCCCCAGCGCCTGGGCCATCTTTTTGCTCCAATGGAGCCTCGGCTGTGGGAGGGGAAGAGAGAGACAGAGAGGAAGGAGAGGGGGAGGGGTGGAGAAGCAGATGGGCGCCTCTCCTGTGTGCCGTGGCTGGGAATCGAACCCGGGACTTCCACACGCCAGGCCAACACTCTACCACTGAGCCAACCGGCCAGGACCCCCTCTTCATCAAATTTAAGTCTAAAAAAAAAAATCATATTTTTCTCTTTTTAAAATGTTGATAGCCTAACCTGTGGTGGCACAGTGGATAGGGCATCGACCTGAAACACAGAGGTTACATGTTCAAAAACTCTGGGCTTGCCTGGTCAAGGCACATATAGGAGTTGATGCTTCCTGCTCCTCCCCCTTCTCTCTCCTCTCTAAAATGAATAAATAAAGTATTTTAAAAATTAAAAAATTAAAAATAAAATATTGATAAATTTCAGTTAATTTAATTTATTTACAAAAAATTGTAAAAGATTATTTTATTGATTTTAGTAAGAGAGGAAGGAAGAGAGAGACAGGAACATCTGTGTTCCTGTTTGTGCTCTGACCAGGGATTGAACCAGCAACCCCTTTCAGGACAATGTTCTAACCAATTGAGCTATCCAGCCAGGGCTATTTATTTATTTATTTTAGAGAGAGAGTCAGGAGAGTGAGAAGCATCAACTCATAGTTGCTTCACTTTAGTTGTTCATTGATTGTTTCTCGTATGTGCCTTGACTGGAGGTTCAAGCAGAGCCAGTGACCCCTTGCTCAAGCCAGCAACCTTTGGGCTTATGCCAGAGAACTTGGGCTTCAAGCCATCAAAATTTGGTCTCAGGCCAGTGACCTTGGAATCATGTCAATGATGCTGCCCTAAAGCCAGTGACCTTGCACTCAAGCTGGCAAGCTCTCACTCAAGTCAGATGAGCTCTCACTCAAGCCAGCGACCTTAGGGTTTCAAACTGAGGACCACAGCACTCCAGTCAACACTATATCCACTGCACCACCACTGCTCGGGTTAGTGGGTTTTTTGTTTGTTTTGGGTTTTTTTGTTTTTGTTTTTTGTATTTTTATGAAGTGAGAAGCTGGGAGACAGAGAGACAGACTCCTGCATATGCCCAAATGGAATTGACCCAGCAAGCCCACTAGGTAGCAATGCTCTGCCCATCTGGGGCATTGCTCTGTTGCAACCAGAGCCATTCCAGCACCTGAGGTGGAGGCCATGGAGCCATCCTCAGTGCCCAGGCCAACTTTGCTCCAATGGAGCCTCGGCTGCGGGAGGGGAAAATAGAGATAGAGAGAAAGGAGAGGGGGAAGGGTGGAGAAGCAGATGGGCACTTCTCCTGTGTGCCTGGCTGGGAATTGAACCTGAGACTTCCACACACCCAGTCAATGCTCTCCCACTGAGCCAACCAGCCAGGGCCTGTTTTGTTTTTTTAACTGAGAGGAGGTAAGATAGTGAGACAGACTTCCACATGCTCCCTGACCAGGATCCACCTGGCAACTCCTGTCTTGGGTCAATGCTCCAATCAACTAAGCTATTTTTAGCACCTGAGGCTGATGTACTCAGACCAACCAAGCTATCCTCAATGCCTGACTCATGCTCGAACCAATTGTGCCACTGGCAGCAGGAGGGGAAGAGGGAGGAAAAGGAGAGAGGGAGGGAGGGGAAGCTGATGGTCCCTTCTCCTGTGTGCCCTGACTGGGAATCGACCCTGGGACGTTCCTGTGCTGGGCCAAAGCTCTATCCACTCAGTCCCTGGCCAGGGTGTAGTTATTTTTGACTGGGTATTATGTGCACCCAGAAAAAATTTCAAAAAAGTAAAAAGGCCCACCACATCTTCCATTCACCCAGTTCAACTCCTCACAGTCAGCTCTCTTACCAATTCCTTTCTTAGACTTCAAGAGATATTCTATGGAATTAGAGACACAGACTCAGACTGTTTTTCCTTTGTACAAATACTCGCCTTAACAATATATCCTCGAGAGCTTTTCAAATCAGTTCTTACTGAGTTGCCTAATTCTTTTTTTAAAGATTCCTCCAAGTTTATTTTAAAATTTGGTATAATTTTAATAAAATAAGATTCTTTTATTTTCATCCATTTTAACTGTACAGTTTCATAAATTTTGGCAATTTTATATACTCATTAATCATCACCACAATTAAGATATAAAATGTTTTTATTACCCTAAGAAGTGCCTTCTTTTGCCTGACCAGGTGGTGGCGCAGTGGATAGAGGATCAGACTGGGATGCGGAGGACCTAGGTTTGAAACTCCGAGCTCACTGGCTGGAACGCAGCGTCACTGGCTTGAGCATGAGATCATAGACATGACCCCATGTTCGCTGGCTTGAGCAAGGGTCACTCACTCTGCTGTAGTGCTCCCCCCAAGGTACATATGAGAAAGCAATCAATGAACAACTGAGGAGCTGCAACAAAGAACTGATGCTTCCCATCTCTCTCCCTTCCTGTCTCTCTGTCCCTACCTGCCCTTCTCTCTGTCTCTGTCAAATAAAAAAGTTTCCCCTTTCTCCACTGCAATTGTTTCCCTCACTTAACACCTAGCTTTACACAACTCTGATCTGCTTTCTGCCACTATAGTTTTGCTTTTCCCACAATTTCATAAAAATGGCATCATACAATATGTAGTCTTTTGTGTTTGACTTCTTTCACTTAGCACAGGGGCCCCAAACTTTTTACACAGGGGGCCAGTTCACTGTCCCTCAGACCGTTGGAGGGCCGGACTATAAAAAAACTATGAAAAAATCCCTATGCACACTGCACATATCTTATTTTAAAGTAAAAAGAACAAAACGGGAACAAATACAATATTTAAAATAAAGAACAAGCCTGACCTGTGGTGGCGCAGTGGATAAAGCGTCAACCTGGAAACACTGAGGTTGCCGGTTCAAAACCCTGGCTTGCCTGGTCAAGGCACATATGGGAGTTGATGCTTCCTGCTCCTCTCCCTTCTCTCTCTCTCTCTCTCTCCCCCCCCTTCTCTCCTCTCTAAAATGAATAAATAAATTAAAAAAAAATAAAGAACAAGTAAATTTAAATCAACAAACTGACCAGTATTTCAATGGGAACTATGCTCCTCTCACTGACCACCGATGAAAGAGGTGCCCCTTCCAGAAGTGCGGCGGGGGCCGGATAAATGGTCTCAGGGGACTGCATGCGGCCCGTGGGCTGTAGTTTGGGGATCCCTGACTTAGCATAATGTTTTTGAGATTCATCCTTGTTGTTGCACATATTAATATCTCATTTCTTTTTAGTACAAAGTAGTATTGCATAATAAAGAAATTTTGAAATCAGTTCCAGTTGGTAGCTAGTTTGTTCCACTTTGTGCTTATTATGAAAAATTCTATTTGCATATCAGTCTTGGTGTGGGCATACATTCACATTTGTTCTTGCATAAATACCTAAGAGTGGGATTACTGGGTAATAAGGCAAGTGTGTGTTTTACGTTATAAGGCACAGTCAAACTATTTCCCAAGTGTCCATACCATTTTGCAATCTGACTTACAATGTATTGGAATTCTAGTTTGCCTTTTTCTTTCTCTCTCTCTCTCTCTCTCTCTCTCTCTCTCTTTCTTCTCTCTCTCTCTCTCTCTCTCTTTTTTTTTTTTTTGACAGACAGAGAGTCGGAGAGAGGGACAGATAGGGACAGACAGACAGGAAGGGATAGAAATGAGAAGCATCAATTCTTCATTGCAGCACCTTAATTTTTCATTGATTGCTTTCTCATATGTGCCTTGATGGGGGGGGGAGGCTACAGCAGAGCGAATGACCCCTCGTTCAAGCCAGCAACCTTTGGACTCAAGCCAGAGACCATGGGGTCACATCTATGATCCCACACTCAAGCCAGCCACCCCGTGCTCAAGCTGGTGAGCCCACGCTCAAGTCAGCAACTTGAACCTGGGTCCTCCGTGTCCCAATCCTATGCTCTATCCACTGCCTCACCGCCTGGTCAGGCTCTTCCTTCCTTCCTATCCTTCCTTCCTTCCTTCCTTCCTTCCTTCCTTCCTTCCTTCCTTCCTTCCTTCCTTCCTTCCTTCTCTCTCCCTCTCTTTCTCTCTTTCTTTCTTCTTTCTTTCTTTCTTTCTTTCTTTCTTTCTTTCTTTCTTTCTTTCTTTCTTTCTTTCTTTCTTTCTTTCCTTTATTTCTGCCAGGATCCACTAATAATCCTGTCTAGGACAGATGCTCAAGTACCTTTAGCGCCTGAAGCTATCTATAACTCGGACCAACCGACCTATCCTCAGAGCTCAAGGCCATGCTCAAATCAATCAAGCCACTGGCTGCAGGAGGGGAAGAGTGAGAGAAGTGGGGAGGGAGAGAAACAGATGGTCATTTCTCCTGTCTGCCCTGACTGGAAATGGAACCTGGGACATCCACACACCAGGCCAATGCTCTATCCACTGAGCCACTGGCTAGGGCCTTTGCTTTTTTCTTTTCTTTTCTTTTCTTTTTTTTTTTTTCCTTCAGAGACAGAGAGAGAGAGTCAGAGAGAGGGATAGATAGGAACAGACAGGAATGGAGAGAGAGACGAGAAGCATCAATCATTAGTTTTTTGTTGTGAGACCTTAGTTGTTCATTGATTGCTTTCTCATATGTCCCTTGACTGCGGGCCTTCAGCAGACCGAGTAACTCCTTGCTCAAGCCAGCGACCTTGGGTCCAAGCTGGTAAGCTTTTACTCAAACCAGATGAGCCTGCACTCAAGCTGGCGACCTCGGGGTCTCGAACCTGGGTCTTCCGCATCCCAGTCTGACGCTCCATCCACTGCGCCACTGCCTGGTCAGGCTGCTTTTTTCTTTTTAACAGCTGGAGTGTAATTGCTGGATGAAAAGAGCAATAAAGCAACAGTAACATGTTAAAGATTGGTGAATCTGGAAAAGAGTATATAGGTGTTCATTTTAGTATTCTTTCCTTTTATCTTTAAATTTAAAAAATTTCTAAATAGGCCCTAGCCGGTTGGCTCAGTGGTAGAGTTGGCCCAGCGTGTGGATGTTCCAGATTCTATTCCCAGTCAGGGCACATAGGAGAAACGCTCATCTGCTTTCCACCCCTTCCCTCTCACTTCTCTCTCTCTCTCTCTCTTTCCTCCCCTTCTGCAGCCATGGCTTGATTGGAACAAGTTGGCCCTGGCACTGAGGATAGCTCCATGGTCTCCACCTCAAGCACTAAAAAATGGCTCTAGTTGCAACAAAGCAACGGAGCAATGCCCCAGATGGGCAGAGCATTGCCCCCTGGTGGGCTTGCCAGGTGGATCCCGGTTGGGGCACATACGGGAGTCTGTCTCTGCCTCCCCTCCTCTCACTAAAAAAATGAAATTCAAAATAAAAAGCTGGGAGAAAAACTAAATTGCATATTACATGGAATTGAACTTATTCTAAAGATTATCTGGCAGGGAAAATTTGCAAAGAGAGCCAAGAAAATTTGAGAAAGAATGATGAAGGGGAATGGATTTTACTAGATATCAAAACAACTTTTTTCTTTAATTTATTCATTTTAGAGAGGAGAGAGAGAGAGAGAGAGAGAAGGGGGGAGGAGCAGGAAGCATCAATTTCTATCTGTGCCTTGACAAGACAAGCTCAGGGTTTCAAACCAGAGACCTCAGTGTTCCAGGTTGATGCTTTATCTACTAACACCACAGGTTAGGCTCAAAACTACTTCTAAAGCCCCTGACTGGCCTGACCAGGCAGTGGTGCAGTGGATAGAGTGTTGGCCTGGCATGCTGAAGACGCAGGTTTGAAACCCCAAGGTTGGCTTGAGCACAGGTCGCCAGCTTGAGCATGGAATCATAGACATTACCCCAAGGTTACTGGCTTAAAACCCAAGGTCACTGGCTTGAGCCCAAGGTCACTGGCTTAAGCAAGGGGTCACTGGCTCAGCTGGAACCTCCCCATCAAGGCACATATTAAAAAGCAATCAATGAACAACTAAAGTGCCACAACGAAGAATTGATGCTTCTTATCTCACTCCCTTCCTGTCTCTCTCTCGCACTAAATAAATTAATAACCCCCCTGGCTGGATAGCTTGGTTGGTCTAGCTTTCCCAAGACACGAAGGTTGTAGGTTTGATACCCAGTCAGGGCACATATAGGAACAGATCGATGTTTCTGTCTCTCTCATTCTCCCTTTCTATCACTAAAGAAAAATCAATAAATAAAGCTATAGTAATTTTTTTTTTTGTATTTTTCTGAAGTGAGAAGAGGGGAGGCAGAGAGACAGACTCCCACATGAGCCCAACTGGGATCCACCAGGCCTGCCCACCAGGGGGCAATGCTCGACTCATCTGGGCAGTTGCTCCATTGCAACCAGAGCCATTCTAGCTGCTGAGGTCCGTCATGGAGCCGTCCTCAGCGCCTGGGCCAACTTTGCTGCAATGGAGCCTTGGCTGCAAGAGGAGAAGAGAGAGAGAGAGAGAGAGAGAAAAGAGGAGGAAGGGTGGAGAAGTAGATGAGCACTTCTCCTGTGTGCCTTGGCTGGGAATCGAACCTGAGACTTTCACACGCTGGGCCGACTCTCTACCACTGAGCCAACTGGCCAGGGCCAAAGTTATAATAATTTTTTTCAAAGTTATAATAATTTAAACAAACAAGCCCCTTTCAGATAAATCATACAGAGGATCTAGAAAATGTTTCCTATGTCTATGGATATTTTTGTTTACAATAAAATAGCATTTATTTATTTATTTATTTATTTATTTTTTACAGAGACAGAGAGTGAGTCAGAGAGAGGGATAGACAGGGACAGACAGACAGGAACGGAGAGAGATGAGAAGCATCAATCATTAGTTTTTCATTGCACGTTGCAACACCTTAGTTGTTCATTGATTGCTTTCTCATATGTGCCTTGACCGCAGGTCTTCAGCAGACTTAGTAACCCCTTGCTGGAGCCAGCGACCTTGGGTTCAAGCTGGTGACCTCGGGGTCTCGAACCTGGGTATTCCGCATCCCGGTCCAACGCTCTATCCACTGCGCCACCGCCTGGTCAGGGTATAAAATGGCATTTAAACATAGAATGAGTTAATATGTTAAGATGGGACTTGACTATAAAAATTATTTTCAAGTCTGACCAGGTGATGGAACAGTGGATCAGCCTGAGATTCAGAGGGCCCAGGTTCGAAACCCTGAGGTTGCTGGCTTGAGCATAGGCTCACCAGCTTGTGCATGGAGTCACCAGCTTGAGTGAAGGGTTGCTGGCTTGAGCATGGGATCATAGACATGACCCCATGGTTGCTGGATTGAACGTAAAGATCGCTGGCTTGAGCAAGAGGTCACTGGCTCGCCTGGTGCCTCCCCCTGTCCCCCAGTCAAGGCACATATGAGAAAGCAATAAATGAATAACTAAAGTGCCACAACAAAGAATTGATGCTTCTCATCTCTCTCCCGTCCTGTCGCTGTCTGTCCCTTTCTGTTTCTCTCACTAAAAAATAAATTAATTAATTTTATTTATTTTTTTTTATTTTTTTTTAAATTTTATTTTATTTATTCATTTTTAGAGAGGAGAGAAAGAGACAGAGAGGGATAGAGAGAAGAGAGAGACAAAGAGAGAGAGAAGGGGGGAGGAGCTGGAAGCATCAACTCCCATATGTGCCTTGACCAAGCAAGCCCAGGGTTTTGAACCGGCGACCTCAGCATTTCCAGGTCGACGCTTTATCTACTGCGCCACCACAGGTCAGGCAATTAATTAATTTTAAAAAATTATTTTTTTTTTTACAGAGACAGAGAGAGAGAGTCAGAGAGAGGGATAGACAGGGACAGACAGACAGGAACTGAGAGATGAGAAGCATCAATCATTAGTTTTTTGTTGCATGTTGCAACACCTTAGTTGTTCATTGATTGCTTTCTCATATGTGCCTTGACCGCGGGTCTTCAGCAGACTGAGTAACCCTTTGCTCGAGCCAGCGACCTTGGGTTGAAGCTGGTGAGCTTTTGCTCAAACCAGATGAGCCCGCGCTCAAGCTGGTGACCTTGGGGTCTCGAACCTGGGTCCTCTGCATCCCAGTCCGTTGCTCTATCCACTGTGTCACTGCCTGGTCAGGCAAAAAAAAAAAAAAAAAAAAAAAAATTCCATGCATTTATAAACATGAATTCATAAACATTAGAATTATAAATATATTACTAGTATTAAATATTATATTATATATTTGAAGTATTAGAATATATTACAATAACTACACATAATTTTTTTTATTAATTTGGGATAGGCATGACATTCTTAAGCAAGAAACAAAATAAAAAAGCAATAAAGAATAGTATTATTATAGTTCTCTATATGAAAATGAAAAGTTCTAAAGAGTTAAAAAATAACATAAGCACTGTGTCTGTGCCTTTGTGTGTGTAGGTGTGCTCAGTCATCTGTCTTGCTGAATTTTCCACAGTACGATTGTATCTCCACGGTATCATTTAACATGTTTCTCTTTCCTTTGTACATGCTACAACTAAAGGCTTGATTAGATTCAGAGTTGATGTTTTTATAGCAAGACTACTTACTTTTTATTTTTATTTTTTTTTAATTTATTCATTTTAGAGAGAGGAGAGAAAGAGACAGAGAGAGAAAGGGGAAAGGAGCAGGAAGCATCAACTCCCATATGTGCCTTGACCAGGCAAGCCCAGGGTTTCGAACCGGCGACCTCAGCATTTCCAGGTCGACGCTTTATCCACTGCGCCAACACAGGTCAGGCCTATTTTTATTTTTAAATTTACTTATTGATTTTAGAGAGAGAGGAAGGGGGAGAGAGAGAGAGAGAGGGAGAGAGAGAGAGAGAAACATTGATCTGTTCCTGTCTGTGCCCTGACCGGGGACTGAAACCACAACCTTGGCATATCCAGACAATGGTCTAACCAACTGAGCTATCTGGCCAGGGTCGAGATGATTTCCCTGTATTTTATTTAAAAATTTTTTGAAAATTAAATTTAATGGGGTGACATTGATCAATAAGAGTACATAGGTTTCAGGTAAACAGTTCTATAGCATTTGAACTGTTGATTGTGTTGTGTGAGATTATTTCTTAGTATTTCCATCTCTCTCTCTCCCTATACTACCTATCGTACTTTTCTTGCATGTCTTCTACTTTTTCCATTAGCACACAGCATATTAATCAAACTTATTTTAAACTCCTAATCTAATAATTCCAAAATCTGCCATAGCTGGGTTTGCTTCTCTGATGCTTTCTTTGTCTCTTTGGATGGTGTTTTTATTGTCTCTAAGCATGTCTTGTACTTTTTTGTTAAAAGCCAGACATAGTGTGTCAGGTAATAGGAACTGAGATAAGTAAGCTTTCACTGTGAGGTATTTTTCTGTTTCTCTAGCTAGGAGTTAGGCTTTTTTTAAATTTTATTTTTGTTTAAAGAGACAGAGAGAGAGAGAGTCAGAGAGAGGGACAGACAAGGACAGACAGACAGGAACGAAGAGAGATGAGAAGCATCAATTATCAGTTTTTCATTGCGGCACCTTAGTTGTTCATTGATTGCTTTCTCATATGTGCCTTGACCGTGGGCCTTCAGCAGAACAAGTAACCCCCTTGCTCAAGCCAGCGACCTTGGGTCCAAGCTGGTGAGCTTTGCTCAAACCAGATGAGCCCGCGCTCAAGCTGGCGACCTCAGGGTCTCAAACCTGGGACCTCCGCATCCCAGTTCGGAGCTTATCCACTGTGCCACTGCCTGGTCAGGCGGAGTTAGGCTTTTTTTTTTTTTGCATTTTTATGAAGTTGGAAATGGGGAGGCAGTCAGACAGATTCCCGCATGTGCCCGACCGGGATCCACCCGGCATGCCCACCAGGGGGCGATGCTCTGCCCATTTGGGGCGTCACTCTGTCGCAACCAGAGCCATTCCAGTGCCTGAGTCAGAGGCCACAGAGCCATCCTCAGCGCCCGGGCCAACTTTGCTCCAATGGAGCCTTGGCTGCGGGAGGGGAAGAGAGAGACAGAGAGGAAGAAGAGGGGGAAGGGTGGAGAAGCAGATAGGCGCTTCTCCTGTGTGCCCTGGCTGGGAATCGAACCCGGGACTCCTGCACGCCAGGCCGATGCTCTACCACTGAGCCAACCAGCCAGGGCCAGAGTTAGGCTTTTTTATTTTATTTTATTTTATCTTTTATTTGTAAATTACAGTTGAAATTAAATATTATTTTACATTAGTTTCAGGTGTAGATGATGTAATTTATAAAGTGATCCCCCGGATAAGTCTAGTACCCACCTGGAACCATATATAGTTATTACAATATAATTGACTATATTCCTTATGCTGTACTTACATTCCTGTGACAATTTTCTGACTACCAATTTGTACATTTTTCTTCTTTTTTTATTAGCGACAGAGAGACAAAGGCAGACAAGAAAGGAGAGAGATGAGAAGCATCAGCTGTAGTTGTGGCACTTTAGTTATTCATTGATAGCTTTTTTTTTTCATTGATAGCTTTTACATACTATCAGTGTGTAATGGGAAGAGGGGGGCTCCAGCTGAGCCAGGGACCCTTTGCTCAAGCCAGCGACCTTTAGATTATTTGCCTGTCTTTTCAGTTTTAGGGGAAGTGGTTTACTCTAAAAAGATTTATTTTAAAATAATTACATAGAAAACTAGAAAGAAATACTTGATAATATACTGTATTTCCCCATGTATAAGATGCTTCTATGTATAAGACACACCTTAATTTTGGGGCCCAAAATTTGAAAAAAAATTGTATTACATAAAGTTATTGAACTCAAATTTTACTCATCATAAAATTCATACAACCCCTCATCACTGTCAAAACGCCTATCCATTAGCTTGTTCTCATCTGTGTCTGATGACGAATCACTGTCTTCAATAATGAGCACAGCCCTGGCCGGATGGCTCAGCGGTAGAGCGTCGGCCTAGCGTGCGGAGGACCCGGGTTTGATTCCCGGCCAGGGCACACAGGAGAAGCGCCCATTTGCTTCTCCACCCCTCCGCCGCACCTTCCTTTCTGTCTCTCTCTTCCCCTCCCGCAGCCAAGGCTCCATTGGAGCAAAGATGGCCCGGGCACTGGGGATGGCTCCTTGGCCTCTGCCCCAGGCGCTAGAGTGGCTCTGGTCGCAACATGGCGACGCCCAGGATGGGCAGATTATCGCCCCCTGGTGGGCAGAGCTTCGCCCCATGTTAGGCGTGCCGGGTGGATCCTGGTCGGGCGCATGCGGGAGTCTGTCTGGCTGTCTCTCCCTGTTTCCAGCTTCAGAAAAATGCAAAAAAATAAAAATAATAAAAATAATGAGCATAAAAACAAGCACAAAAAAGCAGAAAATGCAAGTAAAAAAATCTACAACCACTATATACAATAAGATGCACCCAGTTTTTAGACCCCAAATTTTTCTTAAAAAGTGTATCTTATACAGAGGCGGATTAAGGTTGGTTGAGGCCCCAAGTGCAGAAGAAAATATTGGGCCCCTTTAAAAAAAAGAGACTGGGAAAATAAAAATATATGTTAACCAAATATATTTATTTTTCTTTTCTTTTTTTACAGAGACAGAGAGAGAGTCAGATAGCTAGGGACAGACAGACAGGAACAGAGAGAGATGAGAAGCTTCAATCATTAGTTTTCCGTTGCGACACCTTAGTTGTTCATTGATTGCTTTATCATATGTGTCTTGACCACGGGCCTTCAGCAGACTGAGTAACCCCTTGCTCGAGCCAGCGACCTTGGGTCCAAGCTGGTGAGCTTTTGCTCAAACCAGATGAGTCAGCGCCCAAGCTGGGTCCTCCGCATCCCAGTCCGTTGCTCTATCCACTGCACCACCAGGCTTTATTGTTCTTATTTAAGTATTAAATGCATGAAATAATAAAGTACCTTTTGGTATAGCTTTTTTAATACTTAAAACAGTTATTAGGACAGAAAACTGGTTGTTAAATTATTTGAATCCCACCACTAGTGAAAAGTATCAACTCATAGTTGCTTTACTTTAGTTGTTCATTGATTGCTTGTCATATGTGTCTTGACCAAGCAAACCCAGGATTTTGAACTGGGAACTCCAGCATTGCAGGTTGGTGCTTTATTGACTGCACCACCAAAAGCCAGGTGGAAGAAGGACTTTTAAAAGCTTCTGTGGGCCTGACCTGTGGTGGCGCAGTGGATAAAGCGTCGACCTGGAAAGCTGAAGTCGCCGGTTCAAAACCCTGGGCTTGCCTGGTCAAGGCATATATGGGAGTTGATGCTTCCTGCTCCTCCCCCTGTTCTCTCTCTATCTCTCCCTCTCTCTCTCTCCCCTCTCTCTCTAGTAAAAATGAATAAATAAAAATCTAAAAGAGTAAAAAAGTAAAAAAAGCTTCTGTGGACTCAGACTCAGTGGCTAGAGATCAGCTCAGCTTATGGACATCCTGGGTTCGATCCCAGATCAGGGCACACATGTGAAGCGACCATCTGATTCTCTTTCCCTCCCTCTAACCCTTCTCGCTCTGTCGCCCTCTTGCAGCCAGTGGCTCAGACGTTGGCCGTGGGTGCTGAGGATGGTTCAGTTGATACAATCATTAGCCATAGACGGGGGTTGTGGGGGGTTCCTGGTCAAGGCGCATGCAGGAGTCTGTCTCTCTGTACCCCTCCTCTCACTTAAAAAATAAAATAAAAATAAAAGCTTCTGGGCCCTGGCTGGTTAGCATAGCGATAGAGCGTTGGCCCAGCATGTGGAAGACCCGGGTACAATTCCCAGCCAGGGCACACAGGAGAAGCAACCATCTGCTTCTCCACCTTTCCCCCTCTCCTTTCTCTCTATCTCTCTTTTCCTCTCCTGCAGACAAGGCTCCATGGGAGCAAAGTTGCCCCAGGCGTTGAGGATGGCTCCATGACCTCTGCCTCAGGCGCTAGAATGGTTCCAGTTGCAGCAGAGCAATGCCCCAGATGGGCCGAGCATTGACCCTTGGTGGCTATGCTGGGTGGATCCTGGTCAGGCGCCTGCGGGAGTCTGTCTGTCTGCCTCCCCCTCCCCACCTCCCCGCTTCTCACTTTGGAAAAATACAATAAATAAATAAATAAATAAATAAATAAATAAATAAATAAATAAAAGCTTCTTTTGTGTATATCAGGGAATGTAGAAGGCCCTACACTTGCCCCAGGACTGAACACAGGCTGGAAATGACCAAAGATTCTAATTTTTCATTGCCAGCTCATCTTTAGGCTTGGTACTAGGAGAAAGTGAAGGCTAAGGTAAAATAATTTTTAACTGCCTGGCTAAGTGGTGGTACCAATACATAGCCAATCTCTAAAGATTGGAAGAGAATTTTTCTTTTTGTTTTGTTTCCTTTTTTTAAAATTTTATTCCTGAAAATAAGATTGACAAATAATTTCTCGTAGAAACCATGAAGGTCAGAATTCAGTGGGATGACATATTTAAAATGTCAAAAGAAGAAAACTGTCAAACACAAATTCTATCTGGCAAGACTATACTTCAAAGATGAAGGTGAAATCCACTCAAAAAAATTGAAAGTAGAGTCTCGAAGAGATATTTGTACACTCGTGTTTATAGTAGCATTGTTCACAAGAGCTAAAACATGGAAGTAACCGAAATGTCTATTATCAGATGAATGGATAAGTGAAATGTGGTGTACATATATATATATATATATATATATATATATATATATATATATATAGAGTAAAATATGATTCAGCTTTAAAGAAAGGACACTGACATATACTATAACATGAATAAACCTTGAGGACATTATTCTAAGTGAAATAAGCCAATCAGAAAAAGACAAATGCTGTATTATTTCACTTATATGAGGTACCTAGACCCCTAGAGTAGTCAAGCCATAGAAACAGAAAGCAGAATGACAGTTGTCAGGAGCTGAAGGTAGGGAAGGGAATGAGGAGTTATTGTTTAGTGGGTATAGAATTTCAGTTTTGTGCCTGACCAGGCTGTGATGCAGTGGATAGAGCCTGGGATGCTGAGGGCCCAGGTTCAAAATCCCGAGGTCGCCGGCTTGAGCGCAGGATCATAGACATGACCCCATGGTCACTGGCTTGAGCCCATAGGTCTCTGGCCCAAGGTCACTGGCTTGAGCTCAAGATCACTGGCTTGAACAAAGGGTCACTGGCCCAGCTGAAGCCCACTGATCAAGGCACATATGAGAAAGCAATCAATGAATAGCTAAGGTGCCGCAACTATGAATTGATGCTTCTTATCTCTCTTTTCTTCTGTCTGTCTGCCCCTCTCTTTCTCTCTCTAAAAAAAAATGCAAAATGAGAGAGTTCTGGTGATGGATGATGGTGATAGTTGCATAACAACATAAATGTTCTTAATACTATTGAATTGTACACTCAAAAATGATTAAAATGATCAATTTTAGGTTATGTGTATTTTACAACAAAAAAGTTGGAAATATATGATACACGTAACAGTTGTTAATATTTTAAAGCACATCTGACCTGTGGTAGTGCAGTGGATAAAGCATTAATCTGGAACACTGATGTCACCAATTCGAAACCCTGGAATTGCCCAGTCAAGGCACATATGGAGTTGATGCTTCCTGCTCCTCCTCCCTTCTCTCTCTCTCTCTCCTCTCTAAAATTAATAAGTAAAAAGAAAAAAAATTAAAGCACAAATACATATAATTTTATAATAACAGAAAAAAATTAAAAATTATTAATGAAAAAAAATCAAAGGAGAAATGAAGGCATCCCCAGAGAAACAATAGCTGAAGGAGCTCACTACTGGTAGCCCTGCTCTACAAGAAATTTCGTTCAGAAGAAGTCCTTCAGACTAAAATGAAAGGACGCTACACAGTAACTAGAAGCTATACAAGTACAAACACTCACCTCACAAAATATATGAAGCAAAAGTGGACAAAATTGAAGAGAAAAATAGATCTATAATAATAGTTGGAGACCACAATTCTTCGTTTGTAAAAACAGATAAAACAACAAAACAGAAGATCAAGAAGAGAAAAGAGGCCTGACCAGGTGGTGACGCAGTGGATAGAGCTTCGGACTGGGATGCGGAAGACCCAGGTTCGAGACCCCTAGGTCACTAGTTTGAGCGTGGGCTCATCTGGTTTGAACACAAAGCTCACCAGCTTGGAGCCAAGGTTGATGGCTCGAGCAAGGGGTTACTTGGTCTGCTGAAGGCCCACAGTCAAGGCACATATGAGAAAGCAATCAGTGAACAACTAAGGTGTTGCAACAAAAAACTAATGATTGATGCTTCTCATCTCTCTCTGTTCCTGTCTGTCTGTCCCTATCTATCCCTCTCTCTGACTCTCTCTCTCTGTCTCTGTAAAAAATAAAAAAAAAGAAGAGAAAAGAGGACTTGTACAATGAGCTAGACCTAACAGACATATCTATAACACTCTACCCACCCTAGCTGGATAGCTTGTTTTGTTAGAGCATCATCCCAACACACAAAGGTTGCGGGTTTGATCCCCAGGTAGGGCACATACAGGAACAGATTGATCTTTCTGTCTATCTTTCTCTTTCCCTTTCTCTCTCTCTAAAATCAATAAAATAAAATAGGTAAAAAACAAGTTAAAAAGAAAAACAAAGAAATATTCCACTCAACAACAGCAGAATGCATATTCTTCTCAACTGCATATGGGAAAATTTCCCAGATAGACCATATGTTAGGCCACAAACCAAATCTCAATAAATTTTAAAATGTTGAAATTGCCCTGGGCCCTGGCCAGTGGCTCAGTAGATGGAGTGTCAGCCTGACACATGGACATCGCAGATTCAATTCTTTTTTTTTTTTTTGTATTTTTCTGAAGTTGGAAACGGGGAGGCAGTCAGATAGACTCCCGCATGCACCCGACCAGAATCCACCTGGCATGTCCACCAGGGGGCGATGCTCTGCCCATCCAGGGCATTGCTCCATTGCAACCAGAGCCATTCTAGCGCCTGAGGCAGAGGCCATGGAGCCATCCTCAGCGCCCAGGCAAACTTTGCTCCAATGGAGCCTTGGCTGCGGGAGGGGAAGAGAGAGACAGAAAGGAAGGAGAGGGGGAGGGGTGGAGATGCAAATGGGTGCTTCTCCTGTGTGCCCTGGCTGAGAATCAAACCCAGAACTCCTGCACGCCAGGCCGACGCTCTACCACTGAGCCAACTGGCCAGGGCAAGATTCAATTCTTGTTCAAGGCACACAAGAAAAGCGACCACCCGCTTCTCTCCTCCTCCCTCTCCCCACCTTTTTCTCTTTCTTCCCTTCCCACAGCCAGTGGCTAGATTGGTTCATGCGTGGTTCCAGGCACTGAGGATAGCTGATCTGAATGCATCAGTCTCAGGTGCTAAAAATAGCTGGTACTGGAACATTGACCCCAGATGGGGTTGTAGGGTGCATCCCGGTCAAGGTGCATATAGGAATCTGCCTCACTATCTCCCCTCCTCTCACTGAAAGAAAGAAAGAGAGAAAGAAAGAAAGAAAGAAAGAAAGAAAGAAAGAAAGAGAGAAAGAGAAGAAGGAAGGAAGGAAGGAAGGAAGGAAGGAAGGAAGGAAGGAAGGAAGGAAGGAAGGGAGGGAGGAAGGAAGGGAGGGAGGGAGGGAGGGAGGAAGGAAGGGAGGAAGAGAGAGAGAGAGAGAAAGAGAAAGAAAGAAAGAAAGAAAGAAAGAAAGAGAGAAAGAAGAAGGAAGGAAGGAAGGAAGGAAGAGAGAGAGAGAGAGAGAGAGAGAGAGAGAGAGAGAGAAAGAAAGAAAGAAAGAAAGAAAGAAAGAAAGAAAGAAAGAAAGAAAGAAAGAAAGAAAGAAAGAAAAGAGAAATTGCCCTGGCCAGATAGGTCAGTTGGTAGGAGAATTCTCCTTAGATGCAGAGGTTGCCTAATCCCCAGTCAGGGCTCATATAGGAACAGACTGATGTTTCCATCTCTCTCTCACCCTTCTCTTTAAAATTAAAAAGAAAAAGGGGGTTGAAATCATACAAAGTATCTTCTCTGACCACAATGGAATAAAACTAGACATCAATAGCAGAAAGAAAACTGGAAAATTCACAAATGTGTGGAGATTAAACAACACTCTTAATAACCAGTGGGTCAGCCCTGGCCGGTTGGCTCAGCGGTAGAGCGTCGGTCTGGCGTGCGGGGGACCCGGGTTCGATTCCCGGCCAGGGCACATACGAGAAGCGCCCATTTGCTTCTCCATCCCCCCTCCTTCCTCTCTGTCTCTGTCTCTCTCTTCCCCTCCCGCAGCCAAGGCTCCATTGGAGCAAAGATGGCCTGGGCGCTGGGGATGGCTCCTTGGCCTCTGCCCCAGGCGCTAGAGTGGCTCTGGTCGCGGCAGAGCGACGCCTAGGAGGGGCAGACATCACCCCCTGGTGGGCAGAGCGCCACCCCTGGTGGGCAGAGCACCACCCCTGGTGGGCGTGCCGGGTGGATCCCGGTCGGGCGCATGCGGGAGTCTGTCTGACTGTCTACCCCCGTTTCTAGCTTCAGAAAAAAAAAAAAAAAAATAAAAAAAAAATAAAAATAACCAGTGGGTCAAAGAAGAAAGAACAAGGAAAATTAAAATAAGTTCTGAGATGAGAGGGGCTAAGAGGCAGAAAGTGAAGCTAGAGAAGAAAGACACAGCTGAGTCGCTGTAGTATACTTGAGGCAGGCTCGGGAAGAGGAGACAGGGACATTGAGGAAGTCTTGTGGTTTCTGTATAGTCTTGTCATTGCCTTCCAGCCAAAGACTGGAACTTTTGTAGGTTTCAAGAACAACACACTTAAAAAAAAAAAAAAAAAAAAAAAGAACAACACACTTGTAGTGAGTAAGGTGCGCTTACTACTTGTTGCATCAGGGAGAACTGTGGGGGATGTCTTGAGAAGAGGGTGCTAGAAAGAAATTCATTATAAGAATTGAGCTTGCCTGACTGGGCAGTGGCGCAGTGGATAGAGCGTCGGACTGGGATGCAGAGGACCCGGGTTCGAGACTCCAAGATTGCCAGCTTGAGCATGGGCTCATCTGGTTTGAGCAAAGCTCACCAGCTTGGACCCAAGGTCGCTGGCTTGAGCAAGGGGTTACTCGGTCTGCTGAAGGCCCGTGGTCAAGGCATATATGAGAAAGCAATCAATGAACAACTAAGGTTTGCAACGAAAAACTGATGATTGATGCTTCTCATCTCTCTACATTCCTGTATGTCTGTCCCTGTCTATCCTTCTCTCTGTCTCTCTCTGTCCCTGTAAAAAAAAAAAAAAAGAGCCCTGGCCAGTTGGCTCAGTGGTAGAGCGTCGGCCTAGCGTGTGGAGGACCCGGGTTCAATTCCCGGCCAGGGCACACAGGAGAAGCGCCCATTTGCTTCTCCACCCCTCCGCCGCACTTTCCTCTCTGTCTCTCTCTTCCTCTCCCGCAGCCAAGGCTCCATTGGAGCAGAGATGGCCCGGGCGCTGGGGATGGCTCTGTGGCCTCTGCCTCAGGCGCTAGAGTGGCTCTGGTCGCAATATGGCGACGCCCAGGATGGGCAGAGCATCGCCCCCTGGTGGGCGTGCCGGGTGGATCCCGGTCGGGCGCATGCGGGAGTCTGTCTGACTGTCTCTCCCCGTTTCCAGCTTCAGAAAAATGAAAAAAAAAAAAAAAATTGGGCTTGCTTTGGCCAGGTAGCTCAGATGGTTGGAGTGTCATCCCAATATGCCAAGGTTGCAGGTTTGATCCCCGGTCAGGGCACATACAAGAATCAACCAGCAGGTGTATAAATAAGTGGAACAAGTCAATGTTTCTCTCTCCTCTCTCTAAAATCAATAAATACAAATTTTAAAGTAAAGAATTGGGCTCTGTTGGATGATTGGCAGGATTGGAAAGGAAACAGGTTCACTGTAGATTGGGTGCTGAGAGAAAACAAGGACTATCCTATGATTGGGTATCTCAATAAATTATTAGTTTTTGTTGCGACACCTTAGTTGTTCATTGATTACTCTCTCATATGTGCCTTGACCGTGGGCCTTCAGCAGACCAAGTAACCCCTTGCTTGAGGTTTGCCTTGCTCAAACCAGATGAGCCCGCACTCAAGCTGGCGACCTTGGATTTCGAACCTGGGTCCGCCGCATCCCAGTCCAACGCTCTATCCACTGCGCCACCGCCTGGTCAGGCGGTATCTCAATAAATTTAAAAAGCCTGGCCTGACCTGTGGTGGCGCAGTGGATAAAGCGTCGACCTGGAAATGCTGAGGTCGCCGGTTCGAAAGCCTGGGCTTGCCTGGTCAAGGCACATATAGGAGTTGATGCTTCCAGCTCCTCCCCCCCTTCTCTCTCTCTCTCTCTCTCTCTCTGTCTCTCCTCTCTGTCTTCCCTCTCCTCTCTAAAATGAATTTAAAAAAAAAATTTTTTTTTTTTTAAAAAGCCTGACTTGTGGTGGCGCAGTGGATAAAGCGTCAACCTGGAAATGCTGAGGTCACCAGTTCGAAACCCTGGGCTTGCCTGGTCAAGGCACATATGGGAGGGAGTTGATGCTTCCTGTTCCTCCCTTCTCCTCTCTTTCTCTCTCTCCTCTCTAAAAATGAATAAATTTTTAAAAAATTTCCCCCATAGATTTGAGAGGGGAAGGGAGAGGTGAGGGTTGGGAAAAGAGACAGAAGCATCAACTAGCTGTTCCACGTAGTTGTTTCATTTAGTTGTGTATTCATTGATTGCTTCTTGTACGTGCCCTGATCTGGGATGGAACCCTGATCTCAATGCGCCTACGTGATGCTTTTTCCACTGAGCCACCTGGCCAGAGCAGGTATCTCAATAAATCTTATCTGTAGGGACTAGAGTGAGAATAAAGCTGTAACTGGGAGAGGGAGGTGTTTAGTATTTTGTAGGTTGCACAGTGACCTTGTCTTTGTGCTTAGGCAAAATTATGAAGTAGCCTTGTTTTTGTCTCACTCTATTGTGGCTTCAGAGTGACTTTGTCCGATGTTCTTAGTCTGTGAGATTGTTTATGTCTAGCAGAATAATATGGCCCAACTGTGAGCACTTATAGTACTCCAGTCAGCTGGGAACTACCAGTGTTGCATGGAAGAAACCTACTCAAGACACAAATTTATGCCTGACCAGTGGATAGAGCATCGGACTGGGATGTGAAGGACCCAGGTTCGAGACCCCAAAGTCGCCAGCTTGAGCGCGGGCTCATTTGGTTTGAGCACAGCTCACCAGCTTGAGCTCAAGGTCGCTGCCATGAGCAAAGGGTCACTCAGTCTGCTGTAGCCCCTTCCCCATCAAGGCACATAAGAGAAATCAATCAATGAACAACTAAGGAGCCACAATGAAGAATTGATGTTTCTCATCTTTCCCCCTTCTTGTCTGCCTGTCCCTATCTGTCCCTCTCTCTGACTCTCTGTGTCTCTGCCACACACACACACACACACACACACACAAAAGACACAAACTTATGTCATAGGGAGAGGGGGAGGCCTGCCAACGGAGGCAAAGAAGACCTCCTGAATTTCCTTCTCCCTTAGCTTTTATTGATCAGAAGCAGAACAGAGGTAACAGGATTACAAGGGAGGGAGGCCAGTTGATAAAGGGGAAAGAATGAGTAATGGCCATTTTGGAGAAAGGGCTAATTTGGGTCAGTACATTATATTTCTTTTGCTAATTAACAAGCACAAAGGAAGGGGCAATCCAGAACCTCTAGGCTAATTTTCTAAAGCCTGTTCACATGTATTCCTTTGTGTCTGCACAAAGGTCACTCACTCACACTTTCTTGGTGTTTGCATCTAAGAGACATTCACTCAGGGCTTTTTTTTTTTTTTTTTTTTGGAAGAGACAATCAGAGAGAGGGACAGACAGGGACAGACAGACAGGAAGGGGAAGAGATGAGAAACATCAATTCTTTGTTGCAGCTCCTTAGTTGTTCATTGATTGATTTCTCATGTGTGCCTTGACCGCATGCCTTCAGCAGACCGAGTGACCCCTTGCTTGAGTCCAAGCTGGTGAGCTTTTGCTCAAACCAGGTGAGCCCACACTCAAGCTGGTGACCTTGAGGTCTTGAACCTGGGTTCTCCACATCCCAGTCCAACGCTCTATCCACTGCGCCACTGCCTGGTCAGGCTCACTCAGGGCTTTTAACTAAGGTTACCCAATCCAAGTCATAGAGGGTTCAAGGTTAAATGGATGATTCCCTACAAGCACTAGGCCAACTTCTAACAATACCGACGCTTAGTGTGTTTTCCTCTTAAAAGTTTTAAAATGTCGTTTAGGCTTTGAAGAACCTGTGGAAAGTTTAGGTTTATTTTTCCCTATCCCCTAGTAATATTCTCTTCCTCTGATGATTACTAAACCAGTGTTTTTCAAATTATAGGATGCAGCCTATTAGAGGATAATAATGAGCATGTTAAAATAATGATATACCATACAATAAAAGTATCAGACACAACATGGTAAGGATATGTATGTTTGAAAATTTTTGTTTCAGATAAATGTGTATATATGGAGTTACACTGTAACACATATTTATCCTTGTGTATCTCAGTCAAAAAAGTGTGAAAGTCACTACCTTATACATTAATATTTCCTCTGGGGTTGTAGGCTCCACAATCTTCTCACTCACCTTAATAGTTCTCAAACTCTAATGGGCATACGATTTCTTGAGAAGCTTGTAAAAACTTTAATTCCCAGCCCTGACCAGTTGGTTCAGTGGATAGAGCATCGGCCCAGTGTGCAGACATTCCAGGTTTGATCCTCGGTCAGGGCACACATAAGAAGCAACCATCTGCTTCTTTTTTCCCTCCCTCTCTCCCTTCTCTCTCTTCCCTTCTTGCAGCCAGTGGTTCGATTGGTTCAAGCACTGAGGATAGCTCGGTTGATTCAAGCATCAGCCCCAGACAATGGTTACCAGGTGGATCCTGGTTGGGGCACATGGAGAAGTCAGTTTCTCTATCTCCCTCCTCTCACTTAAAAAACAAAATAAAACAAAACAAAAAACTCCATTTTAATTCCCAAGGTTTAGCTATCTCCAGATATACTCAGATTCAGATCGCTGGGGTGGGCCCAGGAGACTTCATGTTTAAGCTGGAGATTACAGTGCAAATGGTCCATGAGCCCCACTTTGAAAAGCCCTGCTTGACCCTCTCTCCCTGGCCAATTTCCTCTACAATTAGGAGTTCAGTGATACCTTCTACCCTTGAGAGTTAAAGCCAGACTTACAACCTAAGTCCTAGACAACTGATTATTTTACTGGCACTTTGCATTTATAAAGCTCAAACTGAATTCATCTCCTTTTCCACCCCATTCTGCAGATATATTCCTCTTCCATTATTTCTCATCTTTGTGAGTGGATGCACTATCTACCCCATCAACCAAGCCAGATTAGAGGGGAGAGAGGAGTCACAGATGATCCCCAGATCATCTATGAGTAGGCCCAAGTTCACAAGCATGCAACCAATGCAGCCACGCAGGGCTCCACACTCAGAAGTGCTCTGCCCTCGCTTTGGTGTTCTGCTATCACCATCTGGGAATTCTTTGACAAGGGGACTTCCCATTGTTATTTTGCTCAGGGCCCTGCAAATTATGTATCCAGACCTGCTTAAGAGGCTAGGATCCTGTGGTGACGTGTTTTTTGTTTATTTTTAAGATTTTATTTATTGATTTTAGAGAGACGAGAAAACAGAGAAAAAGAGAGAGAAAGGGGGAGGAGCAAGAAGCTCAATGCATAGTAGTTGCTTCTTGTGTGTGCTTTGACCAGACAAGCTCGGTTTTCGAACAGGTGACCTCAGCATTTGAGGTCGATGCTTTATTCACTGCGCCACCACAGGTCAGGTGCCTGGTGATGAATTTAATAGAAATAGGAAAGTTAGAAAATAGAACAGGTCTAGAAAGAAGGTGAGCTGGGTTTCAACACCTGAGTATGAGCTGTCTGTAACTCAATGGTCAACTGGAAATGTGAGCAAGAATAGAGAAGTGAGAGCTTGTTTTGGCAGCACACATACTAACATTGGAACAATATGGAGAACATTAGCATGGCTCCTGTGCAAGTATGACATGCAAATTCATGAAGCGTTCCATATTTTTAGCAAAAAAGTATGAGATGTTGAATTTTATTAAAGGCCTTATGGACTTAAGAAGAATAGAGAAGTGAGGTCAAGATAGACAATAATTAATTTGGAGTTATCCAAATAGAATTAACAGGTAAAGTCATGAAAGGGAATTAGATAGCCAGGAAGGAGAGTAACGAGTGAGAAAGAGTAAGAAATAGGGAGAGGACTTTAAGAAACAATAGTATCATTCTGGCCGGGTAGTTAAGTTGGTTAGAACGTTGTCTCCAGATGCTGAGGTTGCCGGTTGGTCCCAGGTCAGGACACATATAAGAATCAACCAATGAAGTGGCTGGCCGGGTGCGTGCGGGCGGGGCGCGAACGTTCATCATTTCGTGGGAAGGGAGCGGGAGCGCGGCACGGTTGAGCCTCCGGTGTCTCAGACCCAGCTAGAGGTGAGCATGGCGGAGCAGGAGCCCACACCCGAGCAGCTAGCGCAGATTGCAGCTGAGAATGAGGAGGATGAGCACTTGGTCAACTATAAGCCACCGGCCCAGAAAAGCATCCAGGAGATCCAGGAGCTGGACAAAGATGACGAGAGTCTGCGCAAGTACAAGGAGGCCCTGCTGGGCCGCGTGGCTATGTCTGCTGACCCCAACGTCCCCAACGTTGTTGTGACTCGCTTGACTCTGGTGTGTAGCACTGCCCCTGGCCCCCTGGAGCTGGACCTGACAGGTGACCTGGAGAGCTTCCAGAAGCAGTCCTTTATACTGAAAGAAGGTGTGGAATACCGGATAAAGATCTCTTTCCGAGTGAACCGAGAGATCGTGTCTGGCATGAAGTACATCCAACACACATACCGGAAAGGTGTCAAGATAGACAAGACCCACTACATGGTGGGGAGCTATGGGCCCCGGGCTGAGGAGTATGAGTTTCTAACCCCCATGGAAGAGGCACCCAAAGGCATGCTGGCTCGCGGCAGCTACAACATCAAGTCCCGCTTCACAGACGACGACAAAACTGACCACCTGTCCTGGGAGTGGAACCTCACCATCAAAAAGGAGTGGAAGGACTGAGCCTGGCCCAGGAGGTGGGCAGGGCCGATGGATGGAGGGATGTACGCGCCTCACCCCCACCCCACCCGACCTTGACCCCATACCAAAGTGCTGACAGGGCCCCTGCCCATGCTGCCATTATTCCTCGGTTTGCCTCCTGCCCAGCCCACAGGCCCCAGCCTCCTGGATAGTCTAGTGTCGTTGCTGCTTCCACCTGTGGTTTTGGGGGACAAGTTGCAGTTTAAGCCTCTGCCTCCCACTCTGGATCCCTCAAGGGTCTCCCATCTGTCCTCACCTGACCAGAGGCCCTGGCTTTCCCAAGGAAATGGGGTACTCAGGTTACTCCTGGGTATTTTCAGTTTTGTTTCCCCTTCCAGGGTGCTGGGTGGGGGTGGGGTACGCGATGCAGGACCTTGTGGGAGCCAGTCATCCTGCAGCTTTCACTGCTCCCTAGTCAGTTTATCCATTGTAACCATGTAACCATCTAACCATGATGCCTTAACATGTGGAACGTGTGCTGTGGGGGCCGTTACTAACCCCTAACCCCTGTGTTTGCATGAGCATGTGGTCTCCCCCAGTCCCCAATGCCCCATCTGCAGTCCCCATGGCCAGGGAGGTATGGGACATGCTGCTGCTCCCGGCCTGCCAGGGCCTGGCCAGCCCCTGACCCCTCCCTTCTCCCAGCCAGGGCTGTGGAGACAGCTTCAGGGGCTTGGGGAAAGCCAAATTGCCAAAACTTAAGTTGCCTTCAGTCCCATTTGAGAGCCTGGGTGTATTTACACCTCTGCCTTCTCTGTCCCAGTTGGCAGTACCCAGATCCAGAACCCATGACCCCCGCAGAAAGCCCTCAGTAGAAAAAGCCAGCGGCTGAGCCTTACTTGTCCTACCTGGGCCCGCCGGTTTTGAGTGCCATGTCTGGCCTGTCAGAATTTATTGTCTCCATATGTGCCGTCCTCTGGGCCCCCTAGCCTGCTGTCTCTGCCCCCAGGCTCTGTGCCACCATCCCCAGCAGGCTCTCCCCAGACCCAGCTAGGACAACCATGGGACCAAGTGTGCACAGTTGGAGCTGTCCCCTGTGCCTCCCCCCTCCTAGGTCAGGCCCAGGCTGGAATGCACAGGAACCTGTCCCTGCTTCTCCTCTGACTGGGAAATAAACTCCCCTGAAGGAAAAAAAAAAAAAGAATCAACCAATGAATCCATAAAGAAGTGGAACAACTGTAAGGTATTTTTCCCCACCGAGAAGGAAGGAATGGGGCTCGGAGCCACCAAGTGTGGAATAACAAAAAGGCTTTATTCAGTACAGAGCGCGCATCCCACCCGGCAAGGTTCCCTGGCCCCGAGGTAAGATGGAGGCCAGGAAAGTTGCATGGATTAAACCGCGTGGGAGATATTTAAAGGGGTCCCTCTAGGGAAGTCGAGCTAACATGACGTGGTGAAATCCCACTGGCTGGCAGACGGTCGCTTTTTTCCAAATGGTTCCTGTGAAGCTTCTTTTGGTGCGCTTGGTTGTGGGCGGTCCTAGCCAAAGTTGGTGGGTCTGAGTTTCCCAAGTGACCATCCCTCATTATCCACCAACCTTACAACAACAAATTGATGTTTCTCTCTCTTTCTTCCTTTCCTTTTCTAAATCAATCAATAAATAAAACATGAATCTAGATTTAAAAAGAAAAAGAAACACCAGCATTAAAGAGGTGGAAAATATGGGAAGAATCAGCAAAGGGACAGGCAAAAACAGAGAAGCAAAACCAAGATAGTAAAAATATCGGGGAAAGGAGATGAATGAAAGATCTTATGGTCAAGAAGGTAAAAGGTTGCCTGACCTGTGGTGGTGCAGTGGATAAAGCATCAACCTGGAAATGCTGAGGTTGCCGGTTCAAAACCCTGGGCTTGTCTGGTCAAGGCACATATGGGAGTTGATGCTTTCTGCTCCTCCCCCCTTCTCTCTCTCTCTCTCTCTCTCTCTCTCCCCTCTCTATAATGAATAAAAATAAATAAAAATCTAAAAAAAAAAGAAGGTAAAAGGCAATTAGTGACAGAATACATGGAAAAGAGACTTAAATGCATGAAATTTCAATACGTTTATTATTCATTTTAAACATTTTTTTTTTTTTTTTTACAGAGAGAGAGTCAGAGAGAGGGATAGACAGGGACAGACAGGAACAGAGAGATGAGAAGCATCAATCATTAGTTTTTCTTTTTTTTTTTTAAGATTTTATTTATTCATTATAGAGAGGAGAGAGAGAGAGAGAAGCGGGGAAGAGCAGGAAGCATCAACTCCCATATGTGCCTTGACCAGGCAAGCCCAGGGTTTTGAACCGGCAACCTCAGCGTTTCCAGGTTGATGCTTCATCCACTGCGCCACCACAGGTCTCAATCATTAGTTTTTCGTTGCATGTTGCAACACCTTAATTGTTCATTGATTGCTTTCTCATACATGCCTTGACCGCGTGACGTCAGCAGACCAAGTAACCCCTTGCTTGAGCCAGCAAGCTTAGGCTCAAGCTGGTGAGCTTTTTGCTCAAACCAGATAAGCCCTCGCTCAAGCTGGCAACCTCAGGGTCTCGAACATGGGTTTTCTGCATCCCAGTCTGATGCTCTATCCACTGGGCCACCACCCGGTCAGGCCATTTTAAACATTTACTGATTATAAAAATATTTTTTAAGTCTCCCACTATTCTACCAGTCAAATTATTAACCTTTTAGTGCATATCCTTCCAGTATTTTTTCTCAACATAGTTTTCTTCCATATTTTTTCTCTACAAAAAATTTACACATATTCTTTCCACCTACATTTCTTCTTGATTATTGCACTAATTGGACACCATGCTATACATACATTCTCATAACCTACTTTTTAAAACTTAACTGTAATCTTTTTTTTTTAATTATTAAGAGACGGGGAGGCAGACAGACAGACTCCTGCATGAATCCTGACTGGGGATCCAACCAGCAAGCCCCCTACTGGACAATACTCTGCCCATCTGGAGCCACTGCTCAGTTGCTGGTCAACGGAGCTATTTTAGCTCCTGAGGCAAAGCCAGGGAGCCATCCTGAGTGCTGGGGGCCAGCTTGCTCAAATCATTGAAGCCATGGCTGCAGGAGAAAAAGAGAGAGAGAGAGAGAGAAGGGGGGAGGAGTTGAGAAGCAGATGGTCGCTTCTCCTGTGTGTCCTGACCGAAATCGAACCAGGGGCTTCTACTCGCCAGGCTGCTGCTCTGCCGCTAAGCCAACCCACAAGGGCCTTAACTGTATATCTTAAGCATTTCCTGTGCCATTAAAAACATTCCCTGGATGACCTGACCAGGTGGTGGCGCAGTGGATAGAGCGTCGGACTGGAATGCCGAGGGCCCAGGTTCAAGACCCTGAGGGCGCCAGCTTGAGCGAAGGCTCATCTGGTTTGAGCAAAAAGCTCACCAACTTGGACCCAAGATTGCTGGCTCAAGCAAGGGGTTACTCGGTCTGCTGAAGGCCCACGGTCAAGGCACATATGAGAAAGCAATCAATGAACAACTAAGGTGTCGCAATGAAAATCTGATGATTGATGCTTCTCATCTCTCTCCCTTCCTGTCTGTCTGTCCCTGTCTATCCCTCTCTCTGACTCTCTCTGTAAAAAATAAATAAATAAATAAATAAACAAACAAACATTCCCTGGATGAATAACATTCCAAATGTTATGAGATCAATTAAAAAATATCTTGAAAGAAAATTTAAAATAATTTAAATTATTTTCTATAATCTCACCCACCCCATCAAATTTCACATTTCAGTGTGTCTTTTCAACCTGAAACTTTAGGGACATCATCACTTTTAGATAGCTGAGGTAATGGGATAGGTACCATTTTCAATATTGTTTTTCTTTCACAGTACATTACAAATATGATTTTATGTTTCTTTATGTTATGGTATCTGCAAGCTGTTTTGTAATATTGCACTTTAATAATTTAATTACTTATTGGTGGGTTTCTATTATTTTAAATCCCATTGACTTAAGTATTTTAGTACATACAGATTTTCTTTTTCTTTTGGCCTATTTCACTGGGTTTTAAATTTATAGGTGAGTGACTGGGTCAAATAATACCAGTTGGTTCTTGCTAAGTATTACTTAAGTGTGCTTCTTGAAGGATTATATCAGTTTATCTGGCCACTAGCCAGGTATGAATGTATCTGTTTCCCAAAGCTTTGACCAGCGTTGGATATTTAATTTTTACACAGTTTAATGAATGTTAATTAGGACCATCCTATACATACAGTCTTTAATTTGCATTTGCATTCCCCTAATTACTAAGGAGATTGAGTATATGTTTATTGTTTGTGTTTCCTCTTAGGTGCCTAGTCAATTCAAAGCAACAGATATATATTGAATGCCCTCTATGGGCCAAGTCCTATATGCTTCCCTCAAAGATGACCTAACAAAAAAATGACCATTTGGGATAGGGTGGGGGAGCCAGGATAGTATAGAAAATAAATCACTGTACTCAATCAGTAGAAGTACAATATTGGCAGGCAGTTTGAGCAAAGTCCTGAGGGTAGAAGACAAAGTAGGGAGCAGTTGATCCTGTCTGAAACAGATTAGGTTCTTGCAGGGCAAGTGAGTGTAGTAGAGCTAGGGCTGAACAAAGGGTGAGATTTGCCCAGGTGAGAAGAAAATGTCTGAGGGAGGGAATAATTTGGAGACAGGTAAAGGGGGTTGAAAAGCCTACAAATATAGTACTTGTGTTACGGAGTTGTGACTGTTTCATTATAGCTCAAATGTGCAATACTGGGGACTGAGGGATAATGGATAATGGGTCAAGGCAAACTTTAGGAACCTGACCTTTGTCCTGAAGTTTTTGTTGTTGTTGTTCTTTTATTTTTAAAGAGGAATGATATGAGCTAATGTGTGTTTTAGAAAGACCTTTCTGGCAGCTAATGAGAGGTAGATTTGGGAACACTGGAATCTATAAGATGAGCCTATGTTCTTAGCCACTTACCAAGAGTCCAAGAGATAGGACTAAAGACGAGCTTTATATGTAGTATGCACATTAACTCTTTATATGTCCTATTTAAAACTATATTCTTATTTGATGGCTTTCCTTTCCAAAAATGTTTAAGTTGTGGTAAAATATACATAACATTTGCTATCTTTACCATTTTTAAGCATTAAGTGTACATTTTTAAGTGTACAATTTAGTAGTATTAAATAAATTCATTGTCATGCAACCAATAATCAGATCATGACTTTCTTTTGTAGTTAATTTAGTTGAGCTTTATTAAAAAGACGAAAGATTTGCCTGACCAGGCAGTGGCGCAGTGGATAGAGCATCGGACTGGAATGCCGAGGACCCACGTTCGAGACCCCGAGGTCACCAGCTTGAGTGCAGGCTCATCTGGCTTGAGCAAAAAGCTCACTAGCTTGGACCCAATGTTGCTGGCTCAAGCAAGGGGTTACTCGGTCTGCTGAAGGCCCACGGTCAAAGCACATATGAGAAAGCAATCAATGAACAACTAAGGTGTCGCAATGAAAATCTGATGATTAATGCTTCTCATCTCTCTTCCCTTCCTGTCTGTCTGTCCCTATCCATCTCTCTCTCTGACTCTCTCTTTGTCCCTGTAAAAAAAAAAAAAAAAAAAGAAAAAAGAAAAAAGGAAGATAGATTTAGCGCTGGCCAGATGGCTCAGGTGGTAGGAACATCATTCAGATACAAAAAGTTTGCTGGTTCAATCCCCAGTCGGGGCACATACAGAAACAGATCAGTGTTTCTCTCTGTTGCTCCCTCTCTCTTCCTCTCTCTCTAAAATCAATCAATAAATTTTAAAAATTATATATATATATTTTTTTACAGAGACAGAGAGAGAATCAGAGAGAGGGATAGATAGGGACAGATAGATAGGAACGGAGAGAGATGAGAAGCATCAATCATTAGTTTTTTGTTGCAACACCTTAGTTGTTCATTGATTGCTTTCTCATATGTACCTTGACTGTGGGCCTTCAGCAGACTGAGTAACCCCTTGCTCGAGCCAGCGACCTTGGGCTCAGGCTGTGAGCCCTGCTCAAACCAGATGAGCCTGTGCTCAAGCTGGTGACCTCAGGATCTCGAACCTGAGTCCTCCGCTTTCCAGTTCGACGCTATATCCAATGCACCACCACCTAGTCAGGCAAGAATTATAATTTTTTAAAAGATTTTATTTATTCATTTTTAGAAAGGAAGGGGATAGACAAAGACAGAGAGAAGGAGAAGAGGAGAAGGAAGCATCAACTCTCACATATGCCTTGACCAGGCAAGCACAGGGAAAGAATTATAATTTTTTTAAAAAGAAGGTTGCCTGACCAGGCGGTGGCGCAGTGGATAGAGTGTCAGACTGGGATGCGGAAGACCCAGGTTCAAGACCCTGAGGTCACCAGCTTGAGCGTGGGCTCATCTGGTTTGAGCAGGGCTCACCAGCCTGAGTCCAAAGTCGCTGGCTCGAGCAAGGGGTCACTCGGTTTGCTGTAGCCCCACGGTCAAGGCACATATGAGAAACCAATCAATGAACAACTAAGGAACCACAATGAAGAATTGATGTTTCTCATCTCTCTTCCTTCCTATCTGTTCCTCTCTCTGACTCTCTCTGTCTCTGCCACAAAAATAAATAAAAATAAATAAAAATAAATAAAAAGAAGGTAAATTTAGTCTGACCAGGCAGTGGCACAGTGGATAGTGTTGGACTGGGACACAGAGGAACCAAGTTCGAAACCCCTAGGTCACCAGCTTGAGCAAGGGGTCACTTGCTCTACTGTAGCCCCTGGTCAAGGCACATATGAGAAAGCAATCAATGAACAACTAAGGTACCACAACAAATAATTGATGTTTCTCATTTCTCTCCCTCCCTCCCTGTCTGTCCCTATCTGTCCCTCTTTCTGACTCTGTCTCTGTAAAAATAATTTTTTAAAAAGAAAGTAATTTATATAAATTAATTTTTTGGTAATAATTACTATTGTTTGCATAACCCTTTATGTTGCATAATGTTCTTTAACATATATGATCTTCTTTGATCTTCACAAACATGTTTCTGAGGCGGATATCATCCTCATTATACAGTTGAGAAAGCTGAAGCCAAGAGATAAAAAGACCTGATAAGTCTGGCATGTTTATCTTGGAGAAACAAAGAGCATCACTCAGATTTATAGGCTGAGGTGTTTTTTTTTCTTTTTTTACAGAGAAAGAGAGAGAGTCAGAGAGAGGGATAGAAAGGGATAGACAGACAGGAATGGAGAGAGATGAGAAACACCAATCACCAGTTTTTTATTGCGTCACATTGATTGCTTTCTCATATGTGCCTTGACCATGGTCCTTCAGCAGACTGAGTAACAACCTTGAGTCCAAGCTGGTGAGCTTTGCTCAAATTAGATGAGCCCACACTCAAGCTGGCGACCTCAGGGTCTTGAACCTGGGTCCTCCACATTCCAATCCGTTGCTCTATCCACCACGCCACCGCCTGGTCAGGCTAGGCTGAGGATTTCATCCATTCATTCATTTAGGCAACAAATATTACTTGAATACCTACTATATGCCCGGTGTTAGGAGAATGATGCTGAGAAAATAGACATATTGCTTGAATTTATGGAACTCAAGGACTGAGGAAGGGGGAGAAACAAGCACTAATCAAGAAATTATAAAAGCAATGAAGTAGTTATAAACTCTCATTGGAGAAAAAATACTATGTTATTTGAACAATTTCTATATAATAGAGGTGCTAGAGCAAGGCCAAGGGTCAGAGAAGGTTTCCCCTGGAAAATAATTTCTGGAGATTTTTCTTCTTCTCTTCTACACACTTTGTCCCCCAAACCTCACCATTAAAACTTCACAAGGAATGACAATGTGAAATGTCTTCATTTGAGAGAAGCCCAGCACTGAGTATACATATTCTATATACATTTCTAAACTTTGCAAAATGATTTACCCTGACATTTCTATGTGTCTAGCCCACAATATCCTTTCACTGACATTATCTAACTTGTATACTGACCCCAAACTTGTGAGGTAGGCAGGCAAGCATGACTATCTACATTTTATTGATGAAAAATGAGAGTATCAGAGAGGTTAGGTAACTTGCCTAAAATCACATGACTAGTTAATGGTGGAGCTGGGATTTGAATCCAGGTCTTGTAACACCTAGATGGTATTATTCTTGAAATATTCATTCTTTCATTTATTCATATATCCATCAAACATATGTCGATCACCTTCTAAATGTCAAGGTATGTATGTTTGAAGCAATCAGGAGCTACTGAAGGGTTTTAAGCAGGGAAGAGGCACAATCTAGTTTAGGTTTCAGAACCCTCTTCTGGATGAGAGGACAGAAAGCGGCAGCTTTCAAAGTGTGATCTGGGACCAACTACTGGGTGAGAATCTTTGGGGTTGGGGCTCAGGAATATTACCATCAGCCAGGTTTGGGAATTCTTTCCCGGTTCTAATGCAATAAAGAGAGAGAAACACTGTATTAGAGAAGAAGGTGGTGCAACCAGTTAACAGGACTAAGGTAGTGGCTGTAGTAACCAGGTGAGAGGTGACAAAGTACAGAGATAAAGGAATGCACTCGAGAGTCATCTAGAGAGCATAGACAGGACTTCCCACTTGACCCTTCCTTGGACAGTGGCTGAGGTCAAGAAAGTGGAGCTGGGTCTCTGGTTCCAGAGTCTGTGGGTTTTACTGCATATAGCTGTTTATAGCCACATCTTGATTATAAATATTGTCTATTTAGTTATCTTAGCACTTGTTTTGCAAATCTCCATCTTATCAAAAACTTTTGTTGAGCTTTGTATTTCTTCCTCACTTTCATAAAACCTAGGAGAAAAAGAAGGGACAGACAAGTAAGGCCTTAAAAATTTTTAAATATTTATTTCTTTGGGGCCGAGTACACAGGCAACGAAAAAGTAGATTTGATTAGACAAGCACAGACTGGGGAGAGAACAGGACACTGGGGAGATGCACTATATCTCCCCTTCTATAAATCCTAGGAGGCCTCCAGGAGATCTTAAAACAATAATCCCAGAAGGCCAGCGGGTGATCCCATTTCCTCTCCAGGGTTATTACCGGGCGTCAGGCTGGAGCAGTACAGGAATTCAGGAAATTGTAAAGAAACCACAACAGCCTCAACAACCATCTTCCCAAACATCAACATCAACAACTTCAACAATAAAATTTATTAAAATTCATCTTCCTCCCACCCACAACCACAGACCTTAAAGAGGCAGATGGGATTATGGAAGAGGCTGTGTGCTGCTGCTTCCCCAACCTGGGTTTTCCAGGATCTCAGGGAAGCGGGGAAACTGACATCCCTATTTCTGGGACGGGGCACCAGACGCTGAGTACACCTCCACTCTCGCCTCATTGCCAAATAGGTCAGGATTAAAATAAAGTGAGGTAAAGGGTGCAGTTGGCCGTTCCTGGGGAAGACTGGCACATCCAGGTACCTAGGAAGGCCCCGGGGACTAAGCCAAACAAGTGAGAGTGGAGATGTAGGGAGAGAAAAATATGGGAAAGGGTGTGGCGAGAGTCTAAGACGGGCATTTCGGATTAGGAGGTATGTGTGGAAAGATGACCAACCAGAGAGCGTGATAAGGCTCAGGGGCGGGACAAGAGCATATCTTGGTCAAGATTGGATAACGGCCGGCGCAGGGAGGTGGTCCCTCACCACCTGGGCCCTCGGCTTTGCAATTCCGCGTTATATACCACAGTGGTGGCTGCGGTGGAATGGGGTCGGACTGCAGCACACGTTCCTGAGACCGGTCTCCACGGAGTCCCTTGGGACCTGCGTCCATTCTGTCCCATCCCAAGGTTCGCTACATCCTCGGTCCCCCGCCCTCTCGCCCAGCTCCCCAAGCTCCTGACCCTGACGTCTGCAGAACGAAATGGGCACAGTCATGAATGTCTCAGACAATATACAGCAGCTACTCCAGCCCTACAACTTCGAGCTGTTTCAGGACATGAGTCCCTTTTTGGAGGAGTACTGGTGAGACCTGGGGAAGGGGAAGGACCGTGCTAGGGACCCGATCCTGATGACTGCAATTTGGGGGGCGGGGGAGACACTGCCCGCAAAGGTATCGGGCTCTCCTGTACGGTCTCCACATCCCCGTTGTCGAAGGTGCAGGTAGTGTAGTTACTTCAAAGAGATCTGGAAGAGGGAAGGGCCGGGGGCAGGGAGAGAAAGAGAAAAAGAGAGGGGCAGAAATAAGAGGATGGGGTAACTAGTGTGAGAGGAGACAGAAACCGAAGGGAAAGTGTAGTGAGAACTGGTCTCTGAGGAATGAGGGTGATTTGAACTCCTAGTTCCATCAGCCTCTAGATGACTCTTCTTTGTGGTCTTGTGTAGCTGTGTGAGCCCGCTACATAGTGCTGGTGCCCAGTGACAGCCTGCCCTTCACAATTTTCACATTGTTCTTCAGTGTCCCATCTTCCCTGCTGTGAAGAAGGAGGCAAAGTCAGGCAGCTCTTCAAGATTTCCCCAGGCTCTCTGGCTTTGCCCTAAGGCTTCTCAGAGGTGTTTGTGGGCTGACTTTGTGCTGCAGCGAATTTGCCATGACCAAGCTAGGTGGAAGCTATTGCCACAATCTTCTTACACCACATCCTTGTGTTGGTTCTAGGCACAGGCCAGAACTTGTCACCCATGTCCAGCCTCATTGAGAGAGCAATACTTACAAAAACCTTGGACACAGCCCCTGCAATGTGCTAGGTACTTTATATATTAACACTGTCAGGAGAGAAGTATTTTTCCTCCTTCACAAATAAGGAAACTGAGGTTCAGAGAACTAAGTAGTTTTTCCAACGTCACATAGCTAGTAGGTGGCAGAGCTGGGACTCCAAACCAGAACACTCACTTGGAGAGCCAAGTGGGCATTTTTCTAACCAGCACCTATCCATGAGCCCATCCCCTCTGCCTTCTGCCTGCCAGGGCAACCTCATTTCCCATAGCTCTGATCTACCTGCTGCTCATCTTTGTGGGGCAGAACTACATGAAGGCACGGAAGGGCTTCGACCTGCAGGGGCCTCTCACACTTTGGTCCTTCTGCCTTGCAATCTTCAGGTAAGACACACTCGCTTATTCTGTACACCCAGACCCTCACTCCATCCCTAAAAGCTTCCTAGAAATCTCAATTGTATCAATTCCCCAAATTACCACTCCCCCACCAGCTCTCCCTATCCCATTCTCTCAGCTCCAGCTCCCTTCCCCAGCTTCCCCGTGCCTTCTTCCTCAAGCTCCAGACTGGCAGATTCTATTTTCTTACAAGTTCTCTTGTGCTCATGAAGTCTCTGTACTTACAACAAATTTTCCAGATTCTAATACTCTCTCCCAAGACCTTCCAGTAACTTCCCAGCCCCTCCTTCCCAAATTTCCTCCTCCACCGATTTCCCCCATTTGCCGTTCATCTTCTCATAGGCTCCTACCCATTCCAAGAATTCTGTTCCTTAACTCAACTTTCAGTCCCATCGTCCAGCATTCCCTGGTCATTTCCCAGCCTTCATCTCTTCTAGATTATTGGTTGGATTTTCCAGATTGTGGCCAGGATCTCAGAAGCTGTGAACCCTGGAAGGGTGGGAAGGTGGTGGAGCTTGGGACAGTGACCTGGACAGGCTGAGGGGGGAAGAGTGGATTGGTGTCTGGGATTAAACTTACACCCTTTTCCTCTGTCCCATTTCAGTGTCCTGGGGGCAGTGAGGACATGGGAATTTATGAGGAACGTGGTACTTAGGGATAGCCTAAAGCAAACTGTGTGCTACACCATCTTTCTCGACAATCTTGTAGTCAAATTCTGGTCCTGCCTCTTTGTTCTCAGCAAGATCATTGAACTTGGTGAGTGGCAAGGCTTTGTCTCTCTGGCACCCAGTAAACTGCACCCTTCCTCAGGGCTCCCCTTATCTATCACATGGAGAGTCCCTTCCCCACCCCTGGGTCCTAACAACACCTCTCATCCAAGCCCCTCTTTAGACTCTCTGCCACAACGATCCCTCTCCCCACCCTGAAAATTTTGCCTGTGCCCCAACATTCAGTGTGGAGGGTGGTCCCAACACTGGGTGGTATGCCAGTTATGACTCCCCATCTCCCAGGAGACACAGCCTTCATCATCCTGCGTAAGCGGCCACTCATCTTTGTGCACTGGTACCACCACAGCACAGTTCTAGTGTTCACAAGCTTTGGATTCAAGAACAGGTTGGCTGCAGGCGGCTGGTTCATGACCATGAACTATGGTGTGCATGCCATCATGTACACTTACTACACTCTGAAGGCTGCCAAAGTGAACCCCCCTACGTGGTTTCCCAGGCTCATCACCAGCCTGCAGATCCTGCAGATGTTTATGGGAGCCACTGTCGTCATCCTGGCTTACATCTGGAGAAAGGAACAGGGATGCCATACCACAACGGAACAACTCTTCTGGTCCTTCATCATATATATGACCTACTTTATCCTCTTTGCCCACTTCTTCTACCAAACCTACGTAATGCGCAAGGTTAAAGCCAAGACCAAGAGCCAGTAAAGGGTTGGAGAAAAAGAGGAAGCTCCAGGCACTCTCCTTCCCAGGGCACTGTGGGGCTTGGTTTAGGTTTGGGAGAATGATTAGAAAGGCTTCCCCACGGATGTGTGCCCCAATGGGCAGGAAATAATGACAGACAAGAAACATCAACCCTGGGAAGGGGGAGTGTGATCTAGTACTTTGATGTTTCTGTTTTTAATGTGAAGGCCAAGCAGGCTCTGGGATGGGGCTGGGACTGAGGAGGGTCCCCAGAGCCAAGTTATTTATATTTCTATATAGAAACCTTTCTCTTCTTGCTCTATTTTTAAATTAAATATTTCAACAAGATTTTGGAGTTTGGGGAATTTGGAAGAAGAAGGGACTCTGCTGTAATGTGAGATGGCTGTTGGCAGAGGGATGATCAGTAGGCAAGAAGTCTGAGGATATGTAAAAGAACAAGAGGCACACACGCAGACACTCAGTAAGAATCCTAGGCCTGATAGGCGCTTAATAAATGTCTGTTATAGACCAGAACTTTATTGCTGTTAGAGGCCCAAACCCCTCATTAGAACAGTGAGAAACAGATGCAGAAATACGGAGTAACATCTGTCATTGGTTTCCTAAGTTGCAGAAGCGACACTGGCAAGTGTTCCAAACCTGATCTTCCAGTTATCCTCCATGAGACCATAAGGGGGCGCCGCAGCACCAGCTTTGGCCAACGTCCGCCAAGTAGCTAGTTCCCCAAGCCTTCCATTCAAACGGGAAAGCACGTGTACGCCCTTCTCCAAGAATCCCCCAGCTTCCCCACCCTGGTGTTAGCGGCTGAGGGGGACTGAACCCCTAGAAGCTTGGATTCTCACCGCTTTCCTGTACAGCCAGCTCTCCTTTAGATATGGGAAAGGATGAGGGGAGAGGGGTCAACCGCAATTCTGAATCATCAGGCCTTTGACAGTCCGCGCACATTTATTTCATTTATCTTTGAAAACGATAAATGGGAGAGGAGGAGTCTGGAGAAGGTGGGGTGGGCCAAGGGTGAGTTGGCCCCCGGGGAACTGGTCCCTGTTCCTGGCCTTAGTCCCAGGGGCGTGGACTGCGTGTAGGGCCCAGTCTGCCCGTCAGGGCTGGGCGTAGGAAGGCTCTTTCCCGAGCTGGCAGCCTCCCTCCCCCCAGTTGCCCCAGCATCCTTCTCCTACCCCGGGGCGGTATCAAGCCAGTCAAAACGACCCCAGTCAGGGTAGGCTGTGAATTATCGATCCCGCCCTCGGGGATGATCGACGGGCCGGGCCATTCATACGGGCCGTTCCACAGCGTACTGACACGGACTGAGGTTGGCTGCCGGGGGCGGCCCGGGTACCGTGGGGTAGCTGAAAGAGGTGTGCTGTTTGGCCTTGAGCCTCAAGCTGGCCAGACTCGAGTTACACGGGTCCCGATATACGTAGGGGGAGGAAGCGGCTGCAGCAGCAGCTGCTGCGGCCGAGGCGTAAGGGCAGGACACTGCCCCAGAGGACACTGCGGCCGGAGACAGCCCAGGGGGCCCCCCGCCCAGGCCCTGCAGGGCCCCGGGCCCTGGCACAGTGCCCGGGGTGGCCGCAGCCGAGGGCACCATGGAGGCGGCAATGGAGCTGGGTGGAGAGAAGACGGGCTGAGAAGCCAGAGGCCCTACGTTGACCGAGTTGAAGGCGAATGGGAAGGTCTTGGCGGCGAGGGGCGGGCCGAGCGCCTTGGGTGGCCAGTTGCCGTAAGAGTAGCCAGGGTACACCTCTTCGTAGGGCGGCACCAGCCCCCCGAGCGGCGCGGGGAAGCCGCCCTTGCACAGCTCCGCCTGCTGGCTGCGCTCCCGCTTCCGCCACTTAGCGCGCCGGTTCTTGAACCACACCTGCGGGTGTGAGAGCAAAGGCTGTCAAGGCTGGGAGCCCAGCGGGGTCCCCTCGGACCGGGTCAGCGCGGCCGGTGGGTGGGTCATCTAGGTGGGGGTTTAAGCCTGGGCCAGAGCCGTTCAGAGGATGAACAAGATGAGGTGGCCGGAGACGGGAATGGGGGTCGTGGAGGAGCCACCAAATCAGGGAGTTGAGAACAGAAGCAGGGGGCGGAAGAGTCAAGGGCGACGTGGGTGGGTGGGGGTAGCAGGATGCCTTCAAGGAGGGGTGATGAGGAGAACAAGCGATAGTCTCGGGGAGAAGAAGTGTGCGGCCTGGACTGATAGGGTGTTGTAAGATTGGAGGTTGGTGGAAACAAGGCCGTGTAGGGCAGCGGACCAGAGCCTTAGGACGTCGGGTGTTAGATCCGAGGACGGGGCAGGCAAGGCAGAACCACAAGTTGCAGGTTTCTAAGTTACTCGCTAAGCGGTCCAAGAGAGGAAAGCCGGGGTGGGGTGAGGGTTGCGGATCAAGGAGAGCCGTACCCGCACGCGGGCCTCGGTGAGGTTGGTCCACACCGCGATCTCTTCGCGCGTACTCATGTCGGGGTAGCGGTTCCTCTGGAAGGTAGCCTCCAGCTCCTGCAGCTGCTGGCTGGTGAAGTGCGTGCGCTGCCGCCTCTGCTTCTTCTTAAGCGAGCCATCTTCAGGGGAGCCGACCGGCAGCGAAGCGGAGACCTTCTCGGAGTCTGGAGCCGGATGGGGGCAGGTCACAGGGATTCCCCGCGGGGGTACCTCCTCCACCGACCCCTCACTCCCACCTGGGCCCCTCCCTCATTAAGGATTGAGCTGTTATCTCCCCTATGCCCAGAAGGGGGCACGCTCACCGCTGTGTTCTTGGCCTTTGCAGGCGTGTTCTGGGAGTGGGGGGTGGGGAGTGCCTGCATCTGACAGCGACAGGGCCGGGCTCCGGGCCTCTGTCTCGCTGAGCAGGCCGAACTCCATGGAGGGAAGACTCTAGGGGGAAGAGAAGACACAGACCAGGTCAATGGGGATAAAATCTCCTGGTTATCCGGTTCCTTACAGCTTCACTGTCTTCTTCCTCAGTCATTAACATGAAGCTACCTCTGTGTGGGGTGTCTTCAGATAGAATGGGGAAACAGCAGTCTAAGGGGGAAAAGGTGTATACTCAAAGGTTTTACACACAGATATACACATTAGATTTTGTTTTGCTCTCTGCTGGACACCTATAACTGTGCCTGGTTCACAGTTAGTGTTCATTAACTATTTACTGAATTAATGAAAACCACACCACTGCATGCCACATGCCTTATACTGCATTCTCAAAAACTTCAGTTCCCTCTCACACAAATGCTCAGTATCCTCATAAACTTATATATGTCCCTCAGCCAATCACACCTGAGACACAACTGGAACCTCTATTACTTTCCAGTGGGACAGATTTGGTTTTTGTTTTTTTACAGAGGCAGAGCGAGAATCAGAAAGAGGGATAGACAGGGACAGACAGACAGAAATGGAGAGAGATGAGAAGCATCAATCATCAGTTTTTCATTGTGGCACTTTAGCTGTTCATTGATTGCTTGACTGTGGGGCTACAGCAGACTGAGTAACCCTTTGCTTAAGCTAGCAACCTTGGGTCCAAGCTGGTGAGCTTTGCTCAAACCAGATGAGCCTGCGCTCAAGCTGGTGAGCTCGGGGTCTTGAACCTGGTTCCTCCGCATCCCAGTCTGATGCTCTATCCACTGCGCCACCACCTGGTCAGGCTAGATTTGGTCTTGAACTAGGCTTGATATTTCTCCCATAAGGATAATCACTGCTATCAATCATGAATCCTTACTGTGTGCCTTTATTTCATTATCTCTCCCCTCATAAGCATGCATTAATATTAAGTATGATCACCCTTTTCAGGTGAGGAAACAGACTTGAAGTAACGATTAATGGGTCACAGAGCTTGTAAATAGTGGAACAGGGATCTGAACCAGGTCTGGGAGGCTCCTAAGCTAATCCCTTTTCTCTGTTTGCTTTTTAAAATTGTGTTCTTTGCAGCGCTACCCAGAAACCTCCTCAGGGACTGGAACTCGGGGATAGAACCCTAGCCTGGCCTTGCTTTGATCTGCTTCAACTAGGGCAGCACTGGCTTTGTCTGTTTTGTTTATGCTTTCTGGAGAGATTCCACTTGAAGAAAGGGTTCCAGAATCAAAAACAAGTTTGAAAATCATGAAGCATTCCAGCTCTGTCTGCTTCTGTGCCTGCCCATACACACTCGACACCCCTACCAGTCATGGTTCCACTCTCATGCATGGCCTCTACCAGGCCTGGCCCAGGTGGTAGATGCGAGCTTCTGAAAACCACCTTGCTACTCTTGCTCCCTGTCCCAAACCTTGCCTGTCATTGCCCAGAAGGTTGCCTGGGTACCATTTCAAGTCCCCTGCAGGTTTCTCTTTCCTGCTCCAAGGCCCCTTCTGGTAGGAGGAAGGGAAAGGGACATTAGTGGGGCTCAAGAACTCTGGATGCCTCTAGGTCAGAGAAGAACCAAAGGAGGCTAGGGACAGAGGAACAGGGATGAAGAGCTGAGTGGGAGGGGCCCATCTGCCTCCCCATTAACAAGGACTTAACACAGGCTGTGCAAGGTGGCATTAATGTAGTGGATTAGGCTAAATTGAGATGTGTGTCACTCGGCTGCTCTGAATTTATTAGGAGCCTTTCTCAGGGAGGCGCAGATGGGCAGTGGCTTGTATTTGCACATGGTAATGCCCCCTTCAACCAGCTCAGAGATGACAGCTGCCCCCTGTCCCACCTCTCTAGTAAGACTGGGGTGGGACAGACAGAGGTCAAGGCAGGAGTTGAGAAACCTTGTTCTTTCCACAGGTAGAGGGGACCTTTTTCTAAGGCTAAAGAGGCAAGGCTAAAGGGAACCTGGGAAGGAAGGAGAGAGGTTAGGCCAGGGGTGGGGGTGCTCAGCTTACCTCTCCCCTTTCAGGTCTGAGGTCAGGAGTCAGAGGCTTGGGGGTGGCTCAGTGCTCTGGTGGAAGGGAGATGCCCTTGGGAGAGACCTCTGGCAGCCGTGAGTAGGAGCCCTTCCCAAATAACTGAGAAGGCTTAGAACTGAGAGCTGGAAAAAAGGGTGCTCTGAAGTCTCCTCTCACTTCATACCTAAGAGGACGAAGAAGGTAGAGGGGGTCGAATATATGGTGACAGAGGAGACTAGACTTTGGGTGGTGAGCACACAATACAGTATACGTACGTCATAGTATAAAGTTGCACACCTGAAATTTATGTTATTAACCAATATATCCCCTAATAAACTTAAAAAATAAAAAAATATTTTTAGGCCCTGACCGGTTGGCTCGGCGGTGGAGTGTCGGCCTGGTGTGTGGGAGTCCCGGGTTCGATTCCCGGCCAGGGCACACAGGAGAGGCGCCTATTTGTTTCTCCACCCCTCCCCCTCTCCTTCCTCTCTGTCTCTCTCTTTCCCTCCCGCAGCCAAGGCTCCATTGGAGCAAGGTTGGCCCGGGCGCTGAGGATGGCTCCATGGCCTCTGCCTCGGATGCTAGAATGGCTCTGGTCGCAACAGAGCAATGCCCCAGATGGGCAGAGCATCGCCCCCTGGTGGGCATGCCGGGTGGATCCCGGTCGGGCGCATGCGGGAGTCTGTCTGACTGCCTTCCTGTATCCAAATTCAGAAAAAAATAAATTAAAAAAAAATTTTTTTTAAAGATGCCCTCAAAATGCAAACAATGCCCTTGACTTCTCCAGAGGCCACAGGAGCAACACAGAATTGGGCAAAGAGAGACAGCTGGGTTAGCCTGTAGAGAAGCTCAATCCCACTATTGCCTTCCAGTCTGTTATGGCTCCAGACTTCTAATTTTCCAAACTCCCCTTCCCCCAGCATTCCATACCTGTGTCTTGGTTTCACCCTTTATTTCAGCAGAGGGAGGCAGGGTGAGGAGAGATAAGGGCCAGAGTAAAAGATGAAGCCGAGAAAGCAGAGTTCAGGCTGTGTGTTCCCAGAGACAGACAGACACACATGCAGACACACACGGGTCCCCACTCAGACAAAATAAGCACTTGGACTTGGAGCTAGAGGCATACAAACACACACTATCCCCCACATGTGCTCCCACATTCAAGCAGACAGACACACACTGTCACACAGTCTCCTCTCTCTGTGACAGGGACAGCTGCCTTGGCTGTTTTGGATCTAGCCATTACCCTCCCCCCTCCCCTTCCTGGCCCCTCTGAACCTCAGCTTTCAGTCCCAGGAACTAAGGACTCTGTGGGGGAGGAGGAGGCCGATGGGCCAGGGGAATGGTCTACACTCCGGCTGCTGGGGAGAGCCTGCTTGGCTGAGCAGGGAGACCGCAGGGGAATGCTGGAGGAAGAGGATGAGCTGGGGGTGGGGGGCATAAACTCCCTGGGACCCTTTTAGGAAAGTAATCTGGTACAGCCCTAAGAAATTAGGTTTGGAGTCAAAAGATCTTGGTTCATGTCCCAGCTCCCCAACTTACTAGCTATGTGTTCTTGGCAAATTATTTCTTTGACCATATTTTTTCAGTTTCTAAAAGGGAGATCATAATCCCTTCCCTACCTACCTTCAGTACTGGTAGATTAAAATAAAACATAACATGTAAAAATGGGGCACAACTATATTCCAGTATATATTTTTCTCATTCATTGAAGTGATGTTTACTTGGCACCTTCTATGAGCTGGCCATTGAGTAAGACATGAAGGATAGAGTGGTAAATAAGATCTAATCCTCGTTTCTGCTCTTACTTGAGGGGTTTGCCTCCCTTGACCCTGTATCTCCCAGTGAAGAATATCTCTGCTGATTAAGGAGGTGGGTATGCTGCATTTTAGAGAGAGATGCCAATGTGTTGTAAGCACTTTGCTATGAATATAAAGGAGGGCCCAGTCAATAAGCTAACAGCAAAAAGGGTAGAATAAACCAAACTGAGAGCCACTTTGGAGACCAGGGACTGGTAAAAGAAAGAATGAAGCCTCAGGCTCCTGACTGTGTTAATAGCAGATAGAGGGGATGAGGCTGAGAAGGGCCCTGATTGTGAAACTGCAAAGAACACTAACGCCAGACAGGCAATAGGAAGCTGGAGGGTGGAGGCATAGGCCTCTGGCAGACTTGTGCTCTGGTGGGCTGGTTGGGCAGAGGCTGGGGGCGCCAAGCGGTTGTCTGAGCTGGAGACAGGCTGGCTGAGGATTAAGCTCCCCCAAACTGTTGGAGGTCAGGAAGCTGGGAAGTTGGGACTGAGGCCAGGGACTTCGCCTCACTCAGTGGACAGGGACAAGCAATAGGTCTGGGAGCCACAGGTTTGGTTAAAACTGGTAGAAAATTCCAGGCAAGGCCAAGGAGAGCCAAGAGATGACTGGTGCTGTGTCCGGCTTTGGGAGAAGCTGCCTGTCCCACCTCCAGCCTTTCTAACACCCCTTACAGGGCATGCATGGCCCAGGTCCCACTCATGCCAAGATGGTAATCCTAGCCCTAAGGGAAAGGGAGGCCTAGAGGTGTGCTCTGATTCCAAAGTACAGGTTGGGATTGCAGGAAGCTTTCATAAACTGCAGCAAAATAAAATATCTAAGATCTATTAAGATGGAGAGCAGAGACTACACAGGCCATAGAGGCCACAGTGGAGAGGCCATGGTTTTCTCCAAGGGGTACAAGTTCATGGCAAGAGGGCAACTGCCATGTGTACCCACTCGTGTCCTGAAGCCAAAGGGGTAAATCAGGGCCACAGCCAGAAAGCCCCTAAGAGCTTGCAGGAATAATGCCTAAGGCAGGAAGCACACCCTGGAACTTAAATAGAAGAACTTTCTCTTGCAAGGACAGAATAAAGGGGCAGATAAGAGGGGATGGAGCTGTGATGCTGAGACTCAGCAAGCAGCAAGTTGGCAGACAGGTGTGAACCAGACCCCCAAACCATCCTAGTGAACCCAAGACTGAAGTGAGACCCTTCAGCGCACACAGCCTTATGTTCGTTAGAGATGCTGAGCACCCTAATGTCTGGTCTGCTGAACTGCAATGACGAATGGGAGCAAATGAAGACAGCTGTAGACAAGGCTCACAGCCTGCAGAGGAAACCCTAAGACTCAGGGGGAGGCAGCAATAATTTGATGCACTTAATTTATTAAGGGGTAAATCAGAAATCAGAGAAACAAACTTCTTCCTTCCTTCCTTCCTTCCTTCCTTCCTTCCTTCCTCCCTCCCTCCCTCCCTCCCTCCCTCCCTCCCTCCCTCCCTCCCTTCCTTCCTTCCTTCCTTCCTTCCTTCCTTCCTTCCTTCCTTCCTTATTTCGGCAAGTGTTAAGTAGTAAAATAAATCTCCAAGACTGGCAAGGCACAGACCCTAACTTCTAGGAGCCTGCAGTCCGGGGAGGCAAACAAAGCACAGGATAAAATGATGGGCTGCATGGGCCTGATTCTCAGATTGTGCAAGATAGAGAAATGGAAGCCCATGTAAGGTGGTATGTTTTGGGGTTCAGAGATTATAGTACGTGGCAGGTCGGGAATGAGCTGGCCGCTTCAGAGGGCAACAGGGAGCCTAGCTTGGTCAGAGTTTCAGTGTGGGCAGTGAGAGATCATCAGAGAAAAATGGGTCAGGCTGTGGAGATCTCCAATGAGGGGCAAAGGGTGGTGGTTCAAGCGTTATGCAGTCTAAGCTAGGGCATCTCCAGCATTTCCATTAAAACTCCCCCACTGTGGCCTGACCTGTGGTGGCGCAGTGGGATAAAGCATCGACCTGGAACACTGAGGTTGCCGGTTCGAAACCCTGGGCTTGCCTGGTCAAGGCACATATGGGAGTTGATGCTTCCTGCTCCTCCCTTTTCTCTCTCTCTCTCTCTCTCTCTCTCTCTCTCTCTCTCCCCTCTCTCTAAAAATCAATAAATAAAATATTAAAAAAAAACAAAAAAACTCCCCCACTGTGACTGACCTGTGGTGGTGCAGTTGATAAAGCGTAGACCTGGAACACTGAGGCCACTGGTTTGAAACCCTGGGCTTGCCTGGTCAAGACACATATAGGAGTTGATGCTTCCTATTCCTAACCTTCTTCTCTCTCTTTCTCTCCTCTCTAAAATAAATAAATAAAATCTTTTAAAAAAAGAAAAAAGTCCCCCACTAAAATTAGTAAAAGAGAGTATCACCCTGGGAAACTAGGGGCACAACCTAAAACAGCTGCTACCAGTATGTAATTTCTTTGAGATCTCCAGCCTTATGTAAGAAATTGAAGCATATTTTGCATTCTATTCCATACTTAAATTTATTATGTTTATTTTAATATAAAGTCTTCTCTCCAAATTTCCATAGAGACATCTTCAAGGACGTCATCCCACCAGGAAGATCGATGGGCCATGTTTAGCCTGTAGCGTCATGCTCCTCCCATTCCTGTACTGCCCTCTCCCACCCAGCCCCCTAAAGAGAAGCACTGCTCTAAGCAGTGGGAGTCACTGAAGGCTTATAGACAGGAGAGTGACATAAAAGCAGCATCTTTGAAACCTTTATTTGGTATTGGTGAGCAGAATAGATTGGTCAGGAGAGAGATAGGAAAGAGATAAAGCAGCTCTTTCTCACTCTGGCCAGTTAACTCAAGTCAGTTAGAGTGTCCTCCTGAAACACCAAGGTTACAGGTTTGATCCCCTGTCAGGGCACATAGGGGAAATGATGAATGAACACAGAAAAATGAATGTTTCTCTCTCTCTCTCTCTCTCTCTCTCTCTGTTTCTCTAAAATCAATCTATTAAAAAAATAATAAAGCAGCTCTTTCTCATCCTACCACCTAACTTTTCCTTTCTCTGCCCATCACTCTTCCTGTGGGTCCGTATCTGTGACCATGGGCTAGACACTCTAGATAGTCCCAAAGCTCAGGACCGAAAGGATCCTTCAGGTCAGCTGCCATATCCTTCCCCCACACTTTAGGAAGCATTATTTAGAGTGAATGGAGAAGAAAAGATTTGGGTGGCTCCTTCCTTCTCTCATGCCCACCCTAGCTCAGCTTCCGTCTGCCTCCACTGCCCTCCCTTCCTGGACCTGGTTCTTGGGTCCACATTCACATCCTTGAGCAGCAGTAGGCAGGCAGGGACCAGACCAGGATATTTGGCCTGGTAGAAGGGTTAAGCATTTGGGGAGCTCCCTTGAACTCTTCTCAGAGAGTGGCAAGGGTAATGGCTGGTATCTGAAGCCTGAGATAGAGTGTTCTATTCGTCACTGAGAATCTTCCTGTGACTGGATCAGGGATGCTATGTGACTGATCTAAGACTTGTGACACCACCCTTTCAAGCAAAGATTCTACAGTTTGGGCATAAGAATGGCAGTAATTCTTCTCATTTCTGTGGTGCTTTTCCATTTGCAAAGGGCTTTCATATATATGATTTCATTTAACTCTTACAACCACTGTGGGTGGCAGAAATGGCCATTCCCAACTCGTGTCTAAGAAGACGAGTTTGTCCAAGGTTACAGATTGAAGAGATTGAAGACCAGGGACTGAGCTCTTTTCACTCCTTGCCCTCTCCACCCTAGCGGCCATCTGTGGCTCTGACATGCACAGATCCTCCCAAACTTAAAGGATTCCATTTCTATTTCCTGCCTCTACCACGTCTGTGGAATGAGCTCTGGAAGTTGGCTGCCCACGGTATGTCAAGAAGCATTTTTCTATTCATCCTGTGCTTGCAGCACTCCAGTTCTAAGAAGTCCCACCATCTCCAGTTTCAGCATTTGGGGAGCAAATAAGTCTTCTGCTTATCTATGCCTTTTATTATTTTGCGGATTTCCACCCTATCTTACTTTCCAGATGCCTAAACTTTGAAATTTACTCTCTCCAGAAGCCACTGACTTCCAATTCTGTGAACTATTCTCTGACCCTTTTCTAGGCCCACAACATTCACCCTAAGAGCCAGTGACTCAGGTATGCATTCAGCTATATGGTTTCATGCAAGGATGAGAGAAGGTTCTGCCTTTTATTCCCAGTCATCTTCATTATAATGCCAATGCTTTTTGGCATTTTTGGCAAAAGGAGAATTTTGGACTAAGGTCTTCAGGGAACCATCTGTAATGCCTTCCATATTCCCTTTCTGACTCAGCGCTTTTCATTTCACTCATCGTTTTAGTAATTTCCAAAAATGATGGGAGCACAAGCCTCTGAAAAGGGGAAAAGGTATCAGAATACAGTAGGGTATTGGGGTTTGGCTCTATATTTATCAAAAGGGGACAAGGACAAAAAAGGTTGAGAAGCAACATGCTAGCTGGATGTAAACAAACTTTAAAATTGAAGAATGGAGATGGGAGTGAGGGGAATATGTATTGATCGTCACACATGGGTGGAGGTTGAAGAAAGTTGAGACTCACTTGTTTAGATTATTTACTCACTGCTAAACACATCACCTTGCACTTGTCCCCATGAAAATTCAGTCCCCAGCCTGGCTGTTTTGCTCACTAATGTAAACTGGGGGAGTTCTCTCTACTCTGTTCTCTTTAGCCTAAGTGGGATGTGTCTAGTTAAAGAGTTGGGGTCAGGGCTAGTGGTTATTGTAGGAGTCCAAAGGAATCAGGGCGCTCCACCAGCTACAGGTAATGCACACAGGGAAGTTGGGCAGGGTTGAGACCTCCTTCCCAACCAGAGTTGGGGGGCCAAATATGTTTTATGTTGGACCCAAGAGTCCGGAATCCATGTGTCTCCTTCCTACCCCCTCAGCCACCAGGGTGGTTTTTGCATTGGTGGGACTGAAGGAGCAAAAAGGGAAACAAGACCATGGGGTTCGCTTTGCTAAAGGGCTGCAGTTTTCTTTTCAGGCCTGGTCTCCTGTTACCTGCAAAGAAGGCACATCAGCCAGCTGACACCCAGGCATGAAGTCTGGGGGTGTTTAATTAGCTACATTGGAGTTAGGGGTTGCCTCCAAATTTGTGAGGGGCTTGTGTTGGGCTCCTCCTTGCCCTACCATTGCTTTTTGTGGTTTATTCCTTCTTTTTCTGGTCTTGATTCCAACTAGAAATCCCACTATTGGCTTCCTCTTCTCAGTTTTGGATTCTGGAAGCCCAGGTGATGCTTGGATCTGGTTTGGGCTGGAGAGGGAAGCTCTTTCACCACCACTCCCCTCAAGGCCAGGATGCAGCCTTTACTCTAACTCCCCGCTGCTGAGCCCCACTGCCCCTAGGAGCAGAAACAAGTTTGCAAAGTGGGATTTGAGGCGACCCACCACAGCAACCCCACTGCACACGCAACAGCTGGGCAGGCGCTGCCGGGTAAGTGGACATGCCACTCGGCCAGGGACATTCTGTCCACCGCTGCCCAACACAGCGCCTGCTCCAGAGAGACCCACCTCGCCGCTTCGGACATTCTGTCCGCTTCCAGCCCGGCGCGCTGCGGACATTCCGTCCGATTCGTGGTGGCCCCAGGCTGGGACCTATGCAGGCCCTGACACCCCAAGCCGGACACGCCAGATCCTTCGTCTGGTGCCTGGGGCTGCCCAGCCACTGTCCTGCCGTCCGCACAGCGGCCATCTGACCGGGACGCTGCCAACCTCTCACTACTAGGCTCCTGTCGCAAATGCGAGCAGCTGAGGAGAGAAGCATGTGCGACTAGACGCACCCCTGCTCCCAGACCCTGGAGTCTGAGCCCCAGCCCAGGGGCATCGGACGCCGCCAACTGTCCCCCATACTGGGCAGCCGTCGCCGGCTCCCCCCACTGGCCAGGGCCTACGCAACCCCTTTCGCTCCCTGGCTGCCTGCCCCGTGCCCTCGGGTTCCAGGGCGCTTTCTGGTAATGGTTTCCCGACTCTCTACTCCCCACTTCGCCGAGCTCCTGTCCTGGCTTCATGTCTCCGATTTCCCTCTGCGTCCCCCAAGTCTCCCCTTTTCTGTCCTCCGAGTTCTGACGCTGAATTTCCCATTCCCTAAGTCTTGGCCCTGGGTCTTCAGTCTGCTCTCTCAGTCTCGACCCGTCCCTCAGGTACCGTTCCCCAATTCAGCTGACCTACGTCTGGTGTTAGAGATCCCAAAGTCCAGCCACGGCCTTTTGGCCCCTGAGCCCCTGTCCCGCGCATGGTCAAGCACTTACAGTGAGTCCCGCAGCAGGCAGACTCCCGGCGGCGGCGGCAGCAGTCTGGAGGGCAGGCAGGGGCCAGGGGCCGGGCACCCGGCCGCGGTGGGGGCCGCCCCCCTGCGCCCGGGCCGCCGCTCCGCTCCGGCGCTCCCGGACTAGCCGAGGGAGAGAGTGAGCCTCGCCGCGAACTGCCACCCCTCGCCGGCGCCCATTCACTTTATGGCAGCACAGGGCGCCCCCAGCCCGCAGTGACCAGCTTTGCTCGTAGGGCCCCGCCCCCTTCCAGCTGCGCTTCCTGGGCTCCACCCTTTCCAGCTGCGAAGCTTTAGATCCCGCCTTCGGGGGTGGGGTTCAGCCGGCGCCCCGCCAAGAACCCCGCCTCCTAACCAATCGGAGGCGCTCCTCAGCAACTGGGACACGCCCCTCCCCACGTGGCTGAAACCGCGCTCCAGCAAGAATGCTTTAGTAGAGCCAAACGGGCTAGCGTGGGGTGGGTTGTGTAGCTCCACCGATTCCGGGCCCGCCAGCGGCGAGGTGGGGCTAGGCCAGCACCCCGAGAGTAGTGGAGCGGTGCCGAGGATAGGGTTGCCGGGATGCCAGGTGGAAGGGCGCACGGGCCGGGAGAGGCCGCGGGTTTTCAGAGCTCAGACTCCGTTGCTGCTCAAGTTTCGGCGATTTTCTCCACTTGTCGCTGTCTGTCTCTCTGCCCTTTTGTGTCTGCTCCAATCCTCTCACGTCTCGCCTTTCTTTTCTCTTTTTACTCCTCTACTGCTTGGCTCCTGCTATTTGTCCCTCTCCTTCTTCCTCTGCCACTTTGAAAGACTAATTTCTTTTTTTCCTTACTCCTCTTTTTCCTCGTATCTTTTTCTCCTTCTTCTTGGCTATCTTCCGCCTTCTCTCCCCCCCCCCCCCCCCTTTGCTCTCTTCGGAATGAGACAAATCAAAGCATCATTCTAATCCTGCCACCAACCACACTATCACTGAATGACCTTGGACAAGTAACTATTACCCTCTGACCTTGACCCATCCAAAAAAGTTAAAGGAGGATCTCACTGAATCTCAGGACTTAGACTGGGCACACCTTAGAGGCCTCGGCAGTTCACAAGTTAGTCTACACTTTTGGCTTGCCTGGGCTATGCTCTCCCAGCCTTAGTAGCGCTAACTTATCCTTGGTGATACCAGATTCAGTTCTGTGGACAAAGTGTGGCCTTGATGCTTGCTAGGTAGGGAGTTGTAGGAGATAGGACAGATGTCCCAAGGAACATGTAGAGTCAGATTGTGTTGCCTGAGTACCCCTGAAGGGCCTAAGCCCTATCATACAATGTACTCCTAAGATAAATCTGACTCTGCTTAAACTCTGCTTAAAGTCATGTCTCTGCTTAAAAGCCTTCAACAATTTACGATTACCCTCAGGATAAAGGGAAAAGCTCCCTTGCCTGGCATACAAAACTTTCAGGATCTGACCCTGTCTTAATCTCTAATCTCCTTGTGGTTTCCTGCATACCTCTCTGGCCTTTCTTCTGATAGTAACATCTTTCCAGCCAGTCTCTATATTGTCAATTCCTACTCATCTTCCTAAGCTTCACTCAGGCCTCATTTTCTCTGGGAAGCTGTTCCTGAACTCCCAAGTTAGCCAGATGTTTAGCTTCTTGCTCACCCAACCCTCCTCTGCATGCCCTCTATTACTGCACCCACTACATCGAAGAGATCAACTAATGTTGTCCCATGTGATGCTAAGATATAGGAGGCAAGTACCATCTTTCCCTCATGTTTTTTTCTTTTTAAGATTTTATTTATTGATTTTAGAGAGAAGAGAGAGAGAAAGAGAGAAGGGAGGAGCAGGAAGCATACACTCATAGTAATTGCTTCTTGTATGTGCCTTGACCCAGCAAGCCCAGGGTTTTGAACCAGTGACCTCAGCCCTCCTGTCACCATAGGTCAGGCTCCCTCATGTTTTTATTGCTAGGCATAATGTATGAACTCAGTACTGAAATCTGCCTGGTAAGATGATGGAGGTTAAAAGGGGCTAGGGCATTGTAATTTCTCTCCTCCTCATCTCTAACCACAATCTCATTGATAATTTTAGGTTGGCTACTTTTTGGAAGTATGTGGGAGTGGAGATGGGGGTGTAGGGAGTTTTGGCCCATTTAGAGAATTCTCCAAGTTTTGGCTATCTAGGACCTCTCAATCTGAGATAGACCCAAGAGACAAAATCCCAGTTTTCAAATGAAGGTGGAAAGTGGCTCAGAGATACTGTGCAAAGAGATCCTATGGTGGTTGTATCCTCTTCTTCTCTCTTTGGGTGAAAGAGACAAGACCCTCAGCAGGACCCAGAGACCAGAATCCCAATGTGCAGGTGCAGGGAGCTGTCGAGGAATTCTTAGGTCTGATAGGTTCTTCAAATCAGAGAATCCTGAATGGTCTTTGGATGTCTGGTTTTGAAACCACATTAAAAAAAATTTTTTTTTAGAGACAGATTGAGAGAGAGAAAGAGTCAGAGAGAGGGATAGACAGGGACAGACAGACAGGAACGGAGAGATGAGAAGCATCAATCATTAGTTTTTTGTTGCACGTTGCAACACCTTAGTTGTTCATTGATTGCTTTCTCATATGTGCCTTGACCGTGGGCCTTCAACAGACTGAGTAACCCCTTGCTTGAGCCAGTGACCTTGGGCTCAAACTGGTGAGCTTTTGCTCAAACCAGATGAGCCCGCGTTCAAGTTGGTGACCTCGGGGTCTTGAACCTGGGTTTTCCGCATCCCAGTCCAACGCTCTATCCACTGCGCCACCGCCTGGTCAGGCTAAAAAAATATTTTATTTATTGATTTTTTTAGAGAGAGAGAGAAAGAGAGAGAGAGAAAGGCATGAGGGAGGAGCAGGAAGCATCAACTCATAGTTACTTCTTGTATATCCCTTTCACTGTACCACCACAGGTCAGACTTGAGACCACAGTTCCATGGGGTTAAGTATGGAGCTTCCCTGGACTTGGGTCATCCATAAAAGCGAGGAAATGGGGAGTTGATATCTTTTTTCACTCCTTTCCAGCAGTTTCTTCAGGTCTGTAGGGCCACCTGGGCTCTATTCCGAAAAGACTGGGAATTCCACCAGTCAATCTGCAAAGAGAAAACCCATTCTCCTGTCCTCTTCTTACACATTCTCACTTCCAGGTAATTCTAAATATCCTAGCAACCTCTATCATCTCTTGTAAGAAGAGAGGCACCTGGGGACAGGAGAGGTAAGACTGGTGTGGGCATCTAGCCCTTGGGTTTCTTAGGATTTCTAAGGCAAACAGGAAAGGCTTCAGTTTTCTGTCATTGACTAACCCGTGTGATTAGCTTTGTTCCAGGTAGAGTTTCAATGGCTTAAATGAGAGGCAGAGCTGAGAATCACAGTCTGATAGACTAGGGCATAAGAGGTAGTGAAGGTCAGTGAAAAAGAAAACTGAACTGGGAATGTCCACCTGGGTTTGTCTCTCTGCTCTGCTAATAAGCAGTTATGAGAATGTGGAGGCCATCTTTCCACTCTAGGACTCAGTTTCCTGCTCTGTAAAATTAAGACACTTGAATTAGATATCCAACGTTTCTGGCACCTCTCATTTTTTCTATTTCTGCATGATAGGAATGGGTCACAAAAGACAGAAACATAGTTGGGATGGACAAACACAATTATGAGAAGCCAGAAAGGGCAGGCAGAAGGCAGTATGGTGAGAGAAGGTTGGAATGAATTGTGGGACTTGTCCCAGGATGGAAGGAGCCCAGAAATTGCCTCGTATGGAAGTTTTCCCTTAAGGGGCACTGTTTTGGTCCAGCTGACTTTGACAGGCAGTGGCCGGGGTGGGGTAGCGAGGAGGGAGTAGAGTTGCCCGCTCTGGTTCTCAAAACGAACCCCGCCCCCTTCCCCGCAAATCATAGCTTTCCTCCCCTAATACCCAGACACTTCCAAGCCGCACTGCAACCGAACTTAGCTAACTCCACCTTTCCAACTGCCCAGCACAATTTCTCTCTTTTTATTGGCTTTTACTACTGTCACTCAGAAAGCCTTTGTACCTGTTGGTTGTCCCCTACCTACTCTTTTCTTTCCCTTGTAATCTCGTCTCTTAAGACACAACCCACCCCTCGAAGTCAATTCCCTTTCTTCGATTGGAGAGCTGGAATGCCACTTTTCACAGTGCAAAGTTACGATTGGCTGTGCGCGTCAGGACTCGCGCAGTTACCAGGCAGCGGGCTAGACTGAGGCTAGTTACCACGTCAGTGAGCTGACAGGGAAGATAGCCGGCTCCACCGCCTGGTCTGGCCGACTCTAACCAGTCGCTGTGCGGTCCCTGACTACGCCTCAACTTTCGGAAAAAGGGCTACTTCCCTTCTCCCATCTGTCACCAGAGCTGGGAAAGCCTCTCGGAAACGCGTTCGGGGCCCGGGCTGGACATGAGCGGCGGCTGCCGGTCCTGCGACTAGGCCCCGCCATTTTGGATCCGCTGACAGGTCAGCGAAGTCTCTTCTTACTTAGAGTACTAGGGTTGTGAAGGCCGCCTTGACATCACGATAGGGAATAAGTGGAGTAGAGGCCTTAGATTGGACGAGCCGGGGTGGATTAAGCGCGCAGGGCCACAAATAAGACGACGGAGAGATTGTTGTGGAAAGCAACTGGGAGGAATGTAGGGGGCAAAGGTCAGGCCCCTACCGCAGGAGGGGCGACTTCAGCTCTGACTTCTAACCCCTTGCAGGTGTCCGAATCCTTCTTCCTGTGTTCCCAACTTAGTCTATCCTTTACCTCCTCTCTTCCGGAGCTTTCTGCATCCTCAAAAGCTGAAAGCACACCTAAGAAGCATTGTATTTACTTTTCAGGGTTGATTTTTAGACTTTAGTATGAAAGTCTCTTCAGATTGTGTACAGCGTCCACTTATGTGTGACTGCCCCATTAACGCAGCCAAACTGCTTTATTAATACTGGGTGATGAATTAGTGCAACCTAGACTCAAGTAGTGAGAAGAGGTGTGAGGGATTGAGGGCAGCAGTGTGGGGACCTACTATCAGAGGCTTGTCCTATTATAAGGCAGCTCAACTGCCAATCTGGGTCTGTATGTAGACTGGATATATCTTCCGAGCTGGTTTCTTCCTTAACACAATCAGTTTTACAGCTATTCTCTTCTCTTTTATGTTTTTGGTTGGCATTTTCTTTCCAGGTCTTCTCATCACTAGGTCTAAGGCGATGAGGTTCAATCACAAGGAAGGCACTCTTTTATGACATGTTTGGTGGGAAACAGGTATTTGAAGACTGGTGAAGTTTAGTACTGTTGGCCTATTATTTTCAGTAGGTTGAAGGAATTATGAGAGATGTTCAGCAAATTTAAAAGTGTAGGATCAGGGCAGCAGAGTGAATGATGGAAGATAACACCGAAGATGTTTATTTGATGACATTTGATAAATTGTTGTATTATAAACCTTAAAGCCTCCCAAGGATAAAGAGTGCCTTTAGAAATGAGGAATAATGTAGGTAGTGTTTTTAAAAATACAACATAGTAATTTGTATGCCTTTAATTCAGGTATACAAGGTATTCCTCTGGGCCCTGTGGAGGATGAAATGAAAAGGTCTGTTTTGGGATTGCTGTGCTCAGTTTATGTACTTCATAAAAGCATTAATTAGCATGTCTGTGGGGGATGAATTAGAGCATGTAATAGGGATAAAGCAGTATCAGCCTAATGCCTTTCAGCATGTAGTGGACACTCAATAAATGTTATCTGTACTTAGTATTAGTTTTAGTTTGTGATCCTAAGTTGTGGCATGGTTGTGGTCCTGGCAGTTAGGACTTTTGCATGGTAAGGTAGTAACAAGGAAAGTCAAAACCTCACTGTGTTAGAAGGAAAACTATCTAGAATCTAGAGTGACTTAACTGTTTCTTTCTACCTAATACCCTCTGCCCTCCTGAAATTGTGTGTGTTGGGATAACATTTATTTTTTTTTAAATTTTATTTATTTATTCATTTTAGAGAGGAGAGAGAGAGAGAGAGAGAGAGAGAGAGAGAAGGGAGGAGTAGAAAGCATCAACTCCCATATGTGCCTTGACCAGGCAAGCCCAGGGTTTTGAACCAGCGACCTCAGGATAAAGCGTTCCAAGTCGAAGCTTTATCCACTGCGCCACCACAGGTCAGGCCAACATTTATTTTTGTATGTATTGATTTAAAATAAGTGGGATGGAAATGGTGCAGGCAACAATTTGCATTTTAATTTGATCACCTAAGTTGTAGAATTTTCAAAAAAGTAATTGAAAGTGACCAATCAAATGACATAGCCCAGGAAGTATCTAGGGTTGATGGGCCTGCCTTGCTCATCTGGGTTGATATACCTCTGTTGAACCCTGTTGAATTGATATGCTTTGTATAATAGGCAATCTAGTCTTTGAGTAGATAGTGTGACCAATCCAGCATCTTTTCAGTTGGCCCTGGAGATGACTCAGGCATCAAAGATTTTTCCTTTCTTTACTTAAAAAGTAATTTTCTAGATAGGAATAATTCTTTACCCACAGACCTCCAGAAAACTTATTTTTCTTTCAAGACTTGTGTGTGAGCTTTTGTTTTTCTTTTCTTTTGTTTTTCTTGAACTTCTTTTTAAAGTACATATATATTTAAATTTTTTATTTATTGATTTTTAGAAAGAAAAAGAGAAACATCAATTTGTTGTTCCACTTATGCATTCATTGGTTGGTTCTTTTTTTTTTTTTTACAGAGACAGAGTCAGTCAGAGAGAGGAATAGGTAGGGACAGACAGACAGGAACAGAGAGATGAGAAGCATCAATATCAATCTTTTGTTTTTCGTTGCACATTGTGACACGTTAGTTGTTCATTGATTGCTTTCTCATATGTGCCTTGACTGTGGGCCTTCAGCAGACCGAGTAACCCCTTGCTTGAGCCAGCGATCTTGGGTCCAAGCTGGTGAGCTTTTTGCTCAAACCAGATGAGCCCGCGCTCAAGCTGGCAATCCTGGGGTCTCGAACCTGGGTCCTTGGCATCCCAGTCCAACACTCTGTCCACTGCGCCACCGCCTGGTCAGGCCATTGGTTGATTCTTGTATGTGCCCTGACCAGGGATCTAACTTACAACCTTGGCATATCAGGATGTTGCTATAACCAACTGAGCTACCCATGCAGTGCTGAACTTCTCCTTTTTTATTCTAGTGTGAGAGAGAGAGAGAGACAGACAGACAGACAGACACAGACAGACAGGAAGGGAGGAGAGAGAGATAAGAAGCATCAACTCATAGTTGCGGCACTTTAGTAGTTCATTGATTGCTTTCTCATATGTGCCTTGATGGGGGGGGGGCTCCAGCTGAGCCAGTGACCCTTTGCTCAAGCCAGTAACCTTGGGCTCAAGCCAGCAACCTTGGACTTCAAGCCAGCTATCTTTGGGCTCAAGCCAGTGACCGTAGGGTCATATCTGTGATCCCATGCTCAGGCCGGCAACCCCATACTCAATCTGGATGAGCGTGCATTTAAGCCAGTGACCTTGGAGTTTCAAACCTGGGTCCTCAGCTTCCCAGGTCTACGCTCTACCCACAGTGCCACTGCTTGGTCAGGCTGGGCTTCTTTTTAAAGGTGGCTGTAGACTGTACATTCCAATCTTTACAGTGATGCTCATTGGCACAGTGGGAACTCAGGTTGTAGACACTTCTCATGCGCAGCTGGGCACCAATCCCAGCTGAGCTTGTAGTTCTCAGAGTTCTACTACTACTTCACTTCCCTGTGTTTTAGAAGGCAGACTGACTGCCACTTTTAGATATTTTCATTGATTGAGTACTTAAACTGGTTACTGTGGGTAGCTAGAGTGGAAAAAAGACACAGCTCCTGCTTTTGAGGAGACCTACTATATTTATACAGTATTCGCTGGAAGGATTATCCTAGCCTTTGTAAGTCACTTCTGTTGATTGATCACAGTCTGTCCCTGTTCACGTGACAAATTAGAATGATTCTGTTGGGGTAGTGTGGAATTGAGTTGAAGGAGAAGGGAAGGTTCATTTTACCCTCAGGCTGGAAGAGCTATGTAAATGTAATTGGCAGCTATTTAGCTGTTATTGCTCCTCTTTTCTGTCAGTGTGTTCAACAGTAATTGTTTAATTAAATGAAAATATAATAGAGCAGTCTGGTGATTTGGAGTCCCAATTGTAGTGGAAGTGATCATGGAAGTAATGTTTTGTTGCCATAATATAAACCAGGAATTACAGACTCAAATGCCTGAGTATCGAGTAAGTAAATGTAAATGAGTGAAATGAGCCAGGGGGGAATGTGTTAGGATGTAGTGGGGACTGTAGTATCCTGGAATGTGGGTGCAGTATGCTCAGTTTTTTTGTTTTTCAGGAGAAACTGGAAATTCAGATTTTTGATTTTGAAACTGTTGGCAACTAGTTAATTTTTAAAAAATCTTTGCAGTTGGAAAATAGTATGTCTGTGAATCGGATTCTGCCCCATGACAGTGAATGATGACCCCCGATAGACAAGATGGGCAGGCCTTATGAGACTGCAGTTCTCTTTATATAATCACACAAACTAACATTTTTATCTTTGTCCTCCTCTGCCAACTGTAACGCTTATACCTTGGGTGCCCTGAGTGGGTAAAAGATGAGTGAGAGAAGCCTTGTTTTATTTTTCGTCTCCTACCTGGCAGAAGGGATATCTTTGAACAGCTTTGGGCATACTGGTATCTCAGTGGCTCACCTTGCATATTTATAGTTCTTGGGATAAACTCAGAATCTCCAGAGGGAGGAGCAGCTGTGACAGAGCTGAGGTATACTGGTCACCTGATTATCAGGTTTGGGAAGATTTTCCAGTCTTGTCCTGTCAGGACACCAGCTCTTTTCCTAGTTTGACTTTCTCTCTACCTCCACCCTTTGAGTAAGTTTCTTGAGCCCAGTTAAATTGTTTACTAGTAATTTTTTTTTATTCAATGAAAGGAGGGGAGGTACAGACAGACCCCCCACATGCACCTTCACTGGGATCCACCCAGCAAACCCACTAGGGGGGCTGATGCTCTGTTGCTCAGCAACCAAGCTCTTCTTAGAGCCTTAGGCAGAGGCCACAGAGCCATCCTTAGCGCCCAGGGCCAAATCGCTCCAATTGAGCCATGACTGCTGGAGGGGAAGAGAGAGAGATAGAGAGAGAGAGAAGTGAAAGGCAAGAGGGGGGAGTAGAGAAGCAGATGGGCACTTCTCCTGTGTGTCCTGACCAGGAATTGAACCCAGGACATCCACACACTGCACCAATGCTCTACCACTGAGCCAACCAACCAGGCCCTACTAGTAATTCTTGTACAGTAATTCTTGGTAACTTTCAATAAAGTACAGAACTATGGTGTGTTCCTTGGTCAGCTCTGGAACGCTTGTAAGCTCTGCATCTTTAGTGCTCCTCTGAAATATTTGAGAAATTGAGTGAAGATCAGCCTTGGAAGGGCCAGCTGAGGGCTGTTCGGCTCCCTGGTAGAAGTGCCCTCTCAGAAAACCCATCAACATTCTCTTGATTTGCTCAGCACTAGACACCAAATCACCATGAAAAAGAAAAGAAAAACTGAATCTTTGCTTTTGGAGAATTTAATTTCTAATTTGTTAAGGATAACTTTTAAAAGTAGTTAAGAAAAAAATAGCTTAAATAATGGTGTACTAATTTGAGCTAGAACCCAAAAAAATAATATATACACATATATGAAGAATTGAGAGTTACATAAAGAATTATATATTTTGGCCTGACCAGGCAGTGGCACAGTGGATAGAGCCCTGGACTGGGACGCAGAAGACCCAGGTTCGAGACCCTGAGGTCGCCAGCTTGAGCTTAGGCTCATCTGGTTTGAGCAAGGCTCACCAGCTTGAGCCCAAGGTTGCTGGCTTGAGCAAGGGGTCACTCAGTCTGCTGTAGCCCCCTAGTCAAGGCACATATGAAAAATCAATCAATGAATAACTAAGGAACCACAATGAAGAATTGATGTTTCTCATCTCTCTCCCTTCCTCTCTGTCTGTTGCTATCTGTCCCTCTCTCTGACTCTCTCTGTCTCTGCCACAAAAAAAAAAAAGAATTATATATTTCGCCTAAGAAATGTGAACATGCAAATAGCACATGAGGAGACTTCAGGAAGATATATGTGAGAAGGGAAGCATTATGATGGGTAATGTGGATTCTTTTTGGCTGTAAGGTGGCCTGTATGAAAGGTTTGTAACTTCTGGTAAAGAAACAATTACGGGATGCAGAAAGAAGGTTTGTTTGCTTTGTTGAGTCCTTGTCTTTTTTTTTATTTTTTTATTCTTTTTAGAGAGGAGGGGCGGGGAGAGAGAGAGAGAGAGAGAGAGAGAGAGAGAGAAGGGGGAGGAGCTGGAAGCATCAACTCCCATATGTGCCTTGACCAGGCAAGCTAGGGTTTTGAACCGGCAACCTCAATGTTTCCAGGTTGATGCTTTATCCACTGCGCCACCACAGGTCAGGCCAAGTCCTTGTCTTTTATGAAGTCATTGTTTTCACAAGAGGTGGATGTAGCTGCACCATTATTATTATTTTTTTTAGCAAGAGAGAGAGAGAGACAGACAGACAGGAAAGGAGAGAGATGAGAAGCATCAGCTCGTAGTTGCAGCACCTTAGTTGTTCATCGATTGCTTCTCATATGTGCCCTGACCAGGGGGTGGGGTGGGGTGGGGGCTCCAGACAGTGACTCCTTGCTCAAGCCAGTGACTTTGGGCTCAAGCTAGCGACCTTTGGGCTCCAGCCAGTGATCATGGCATCATTTCTTTTTTTTTTTTTAACAGAGGCAGAGAGAGGGATAGACAGACAGGAACAGAGAGATGAGAAGATGAGAAGCATCAATCATTAGTTTTTCATTGCGCGTTGCAACACTTTAATTGTTCATTGATTGCTTTCTCATATGTGCCTTGACTGTAGGCTTTCAGCAGACCAAGTAACCCCTTGCTCGAGCCAGCAACCTTGGGTCCAAGCTGGTGAGCCTTGCTCAAAGCAGATGAGCCCGTGCTCAAGCTGGAGACCTCAGGGTCTCGAACCTGGGTCTTCTGCATCCCAGTCCGACGCTCTATCCACTGCGCCACCGCCCAGTCAGGCCATGGCGTCATTTCTATGATCCCACACTCAAGCTGGTGACCCTGTGCTCAAGCAGGTGAGCCTGTACTTAAGCCCGATGAGCCCACACTCAAGCCGTTGACTTTGGGGTTTTGAACCTGGGTCCTCAGTGTCCCAGGCCATGGCTTTATCCACTGCACCACTGCCTGGTCAGGCAATTTATTTTTTATTTATTTAAAAAAAATTTTTTTTAAGGCAATTTATTTTAAGATTTTATTTGTCCCAGGCTGGTTGGCTCAGTGATAGAGTGTTGGCCCAGTGTGTGGATGTCTTGGGTTTGATTCCTGGTCAGGACACGCAGGAAAAGTGACCATCTGTTTCTCCACTCCCCCTCCCCCTTCACCTTTCTCTCTCTCTATCTCTCTATTCTCCTCCCGTACCCATGGCTCAGTTGGAGCAAGTTGGCCCCAGGCACTGAGGATGGCGAACAACAGAGCAACAGCCCCAGATGGGCAAAGCATCGCCCCACAGGGGGCTTACTGGGTGCATTCCTGTCAGGGTGCATATGGGAGTCTGTTCCTCTGCCTCTCTGCTTCTCACTTAAGGAAAAAAAAAAAAAGATTTTATTTACTGATTTTATGGGGAAAAGGGGAGGATAAGAAAGTGTTGCTTCACTCTAGGTGTTCATTGGTTTCCTGTATGTGCCTTGACCTGGCAAGCCCAGGGTTTTGAACTGGCCAACCTCAGTGTTCCAAGTTTGCACTCTAACCATTGTGCCACCACCGGCCAGGCTGCATCGTATTAGAGAGATAGTCTTGGTGTTAGTTCATTCATTTATTCATTTGTTCATTTAGTATTTATCATTTTCTTTACTCTATGTCAGACATGGGAATAAAAAGGTGAATAAATCATGGTTTCTTCCATATATTCGTGGGAGAAACAGACAAAATAATTGTAAATCAGTATAAAGTATGTTTATTTTTATTTATTTATTTATTTATTTTTTTACAGAGACAAAGAATGAGTCAGAGAGAGGGATAGACAGGGACAGACAGACAGGAACGGAGAGAGATGAGAAGCATCAATCATTAGTTTTTCATTGCACGTTGCAACACCTTAGTTGTTCATTGATTGCTTTCTCATATGTGCCTTGACCGTGGGCCTTTAGCAGACCGAGTAACCCCTTGCTGGAGCCAGTGACCTTGGGTTCAAGCTGGTGGGCTTTTGCTCAAACCAGATGAGCTCAAGCTGGCAACCTTGGGGTCTTGCACTCGGGTCCTCTGCATCTCAGTCCGATGCTCTATCCACTGTGCCACTGCCTGGTCAGGCTAAAGTATATTTAAATAGAGCTATGTACAGCCCTGGCCGGTTGGCTCAGCGGTAGAGCGTTGGCCTGGCGTGCGGGGGACCCGGGTTCGATTCCCGGCCAGGGCACACAGGAGAAGCGCCCATTTGCTTCTCCACCCCCCCCCCTTCCTCTCTGTCTCTCTCTTCCCCTCCCGCAGCCAAGGCTCCATTGGAGCAAAGATGGCCCGGGCACTGGGGATGGCTCCTTGGCCTCTGCCCCAGGCGCTAGAGTGGCTCTGGTCGCGGCAGAGCGACGCCCCGGATGGGCAGAGCATCGCCCCCTGGTGGGCAGAGCGTCGCCCCTGGTGGGCGTGCCGGGTGGATCCCGTTCGGGCGCATGCGGGAGTCTGTTTGACTGTCTCTCCCCGTTTCCAGCTTCAGAAAAATACAAAAAAAATAAAATAAAAAATAGAGCTATGTACAATGTTATGGCGTGACAAAAAAGGAGTACTAATATTCTCTGGGGGAGTGGGTTAACTAGGGGAGACTTTACGGAGCAGGTATTATCATAAAAACAGTGAACATTTTTGGGGCTTTAATATCCCTGGTACCATACTAGAGTGTTGGACTGGGACGCGGAGGACCCAGGTTTGAAACCCAGAGGTCGCCGACTTGAGTACGGGGCTCATCTGGCTTGAGTGCAGGCTCACCAGCTTGAGCGTGGAGTCGTTGGCTTAAGCATGGGATCATAGGCATGATGACCCCATGGTTGCTGGCTTGAGCCCAAAGATCTCTGGCTTGAAGCCCAGGGTTGCTGGCTTGAGCAAGGGGTCACTTGCTCTGCTGTAGCCCTCCCCCCCCATCAAGGCACATATGAGAAAGCAATCATCGAACAACTAAGGTGCCGCAGAAGAATTGATGCTTTTCATCTCTCTCTCCTCATGTCTGTCTGACCCTATCTCTGACTCTGTCCAAAAAAAATGATTTCAAGTTTTGCTTTTGTTACATTTAAATTTTTAGTTCATTTGAAATAGAATATTTGGTATTCTATGAAGTAAGAATCCATTTTATTGTTTCTGCTTCTTCTGCTTCTATTTAGATCTAGAGGGAGATACCAGTTGATGCAGTGACTCCTCTTTGGATCCTCTTGGGATGCCGCAAAGTATTATTCTCAATGCTATAGACCAGGGGTCCCCAAACTGCGGCCCCCTGAGGCCATTTATCTGGCCCCCGCTGGAAGGGGCACCTCTTTCATTGGTGGTCAGTGGTCCTGGAGTATGGTATGTGGTGGCGCCACAAAGCGCTGCATCGCTCACGTACAGTACTACTTCCAGTAACGCAGGATGCATGCGTCATGGCTCCAGAAGCGCGTCATATCACTTGTTACGGCTAGCAGTGACAAATATGGAACTGGACATTGACCATCTCATTAGCCAAAAGCAGGCCCATAGTTCCCATTGAAATACTGGTCAGTTTGTTGATTTAAAATTACTTATTCTTTATTTTAAATATTGTATTTGTTCCCGTTTTGTTTTTTTTACTTTAAAATAAGATATGTGCAGTGTGCATAGGGATTTGTTCATAGTTATTTTTTTTTTACTTCTAAAATCTTTATTTATTTATTTTTTTATTATATATAAATAAATTTTTATTTTAATGGGGTGACATCAATAAATCAGGGTACATACATTCAAAGAAAACATTTCCAGGTTATCTTGTCATTTAGTTATGTTGCATACCCATCACCCAAAGAGAGATCGTCTTCTGCCACCCTCCATCCAGTTCTCTCTGTACCCCTCCCCCTCCCCTCCCCTGTTCATAGTTATTTTTATAGTCCGGCCCTCCAACAGTCTGAGGGACAGTGAACTGGCCCCCTGTGTAAAAAGTTTGGGGACCCCTGCTATAGACTCACCTTTACGCAAACAGGACTTTCAAAGGGTATATGTTGCTCAGTGTCTGAGCCAGTGGCTTATCTGGGTGGGGATGTTAGTTAGTGTGCATTTTTTGGCTGTTCCTTCTCCTATTATTTCTTTTTTTAATTTTTAAAAAATTGATATCAGAGAGAGAAGGGGGAGAGAGAGAGACAGGAACATTGATCTGTTCCTCTATGTGCCTTGACCAGGGATTGAACCAGCAACCTCTGTGCTTTGGGACAATGCTCTAATCAGTTGAGCAAGCTGTTCAGTTAGGACACTTTTCATGTTATTTCTGATACAAGATAAACCTTAAGTTCTTTTATACTCTACTTATATTAGGTCTCCACAGGCCTTTGTGATCTTGTGACAAGGGGTTGTAAACCTTTGGGTACCAGACAGGAGTCGGGAACCTTTTTGGCTGAGAGAGCCGTGAACACCACATATTTTAAAATGTAATTCCATGAGAGCCATACAATGACCTGTGTACATTACGCATTATCCAATAAAAAATTGGTGTTGTCCCGGAGGACAGCTGTGATTGGCTCCAGCCACCCGCAACCATGTACATGAGCGGTAGGAAAGGAATGGATTGTAATACATGAGGATGTTTTATATTTTTAACGTTATTATTTTTTTATTAAAGATTTGTCTGCGAGCCAGATGCAACCATCAAAAGAGCCACATCTGGCTTGCGAGCCATAGGTTCCTGACCCCTAAGATAGCAGGTGATTCATTAGAGCTTCCCATTTGAAACTGAAGGATAGACTCCTTTGGAAGATTTCCTTCATGAGGAAACAAATGCTGAAAGATCTGGAGGGAGATTTGGCAACTCTGCATAGTCTTTGAAAATGATTCCTCGTTATTCTCTTGATGTTTCTTTTTTTACTAAGAAAAGAAGTGAAAGCGTGCGGAGGACCCGGGTTTGATTCCCGGCCAGGGCACACAGGAGAAGCGCCCATTTGCTTCTCCACCCCTCCGCCGCGCTTTCCTCTCTGTCTCTCTCTTCCCCTCCCGCAGCCAAGGCTCCATTGGAGCAGAGATGGCCCGGGCGCTGGGGATGGTTCTGTGGCCTCTGCCTCAGGCGCTAGAGTGGCTCTGGTCGCAATATGGCGACGCCCAGGATGGGCAGAGCATCGCCCCCTGGTGGGCAGAGCGTCGCCCCTGGTGGGCGTGCCGGGTGGATCCCGGTCGGGCGCATGCGGGAGTCTGTCTGACTGTCTCTCCCCGTTTCCAGCTTCAGAAAAATGAAAAAATGAAAAAAAAAAAAAAAAAAAGAAGTGAAAGACAATGATTTTTTGCTCAGATCTTTGCAAGCCGAGAAAGTTGTTAGTTTTTGGTGCCTAATGAATTTTGATCAGATATTATGTTGATTACTTCAGTTAGAATCACAGATGAAAATTTATCTCCCTCAGGAAGCTTCCCAAATAGCACGCAGCATCTACGGTCATATCACCCTGAATACGCCCGATCTCGTCTGATTTCAGAAGCTAAGCGGGGTCAGACCTGGTTAGTACTTAGATGGGAAACCACATAGTGTATAAATTATATTAGTTATCAATCAGTTAGTCCCAATGGCACTTTTGTTTGCAATTTGTAATAGAGTGTTGTTGTTTACTTGTTGCTGTTGTTTTCAGTATGATTGTTTTTTCTCATTCTTAAAAAGTTCAGTATTCTTATTTTATAGTTCCCTTTCTAGGCTCCCCAAAATATTTTTACAACGATAGCTATTCAGTATATATATTGAATAATAACCTTATATTGAAGATCCATAATATGCCCCACTTGCTTTTCTAGCTTTAACTCCAATTACTTCCCTAGAAATAATGTTCCAGCTAGTCTGGAATAATCATGATACCCTAAATACATACTAGATTTTCCTACCTATAAGCCTTTTTCATGCCATTCTCTTCTAATATTTTCGGCTATTTGAACCTTGTCTTTCAGTTGCCTTTCTAGCTTCTGCCAGAAATAATATTCTTTGCTTCACTACTGTAACATTGTGTGTCACTCATGTATTGGAGGTATTATGTAGATTTTTAATTTTTTTTTAAAATTATTTATTTATTTATTCATTTTAGAAAGGAGGGGGAAAGAGAGAGAGAGAGGAGAGAGAGAGAAGGGGGGAGGAGCAGGAAGCATCAACTCCCATATGTGCCTTGACCAGGCAAGCCCAGAGTTTCGAACCAGCAACCTCAGCATTTCCAGGTCGACGCTTTATCCACTGCGCCACCACAGGTCAGGCCCTAAATTTTTTTTTTTTAATTTTATTTTTCTGAAGCTGGAAACGGGGAGAGACAGTCAGACAGACTCCCGCATGCGCCCCACCGGGATCCACTCGGCACGCCCACCAGGGGGCGACGCTCTGCCCACCAGGGGGCGATGCTCTGCCCCTCTGGGGCATCGCTCTGTTGCGACCAGTGCCACTCTAGTGCCTGGGGCAGAGGCCAAGGAGCCATCCCCAGCGCCTGGGCCATCTTTGCTCCAATGGGGCCTCGGCTGCAGGAGGGGAAGAGAGAGACAGAGAGGAAGGAGAGGGGGAGGGGTGGAGAAGCAGATGGGTGCTTCTCCTGTGTGCCCTGGCTGGGAATCAAACCCAGGACTTCTGCATGCCAGGCTGACGCTCTACCACTGAGCCAACCGGCCAGGGCCAGATTTTTTAATTTTTTTTGACAGAGAGAGTCAGAGAAAGGGACAGATAGGGACAGACAGGCATGAAGGGAGAGAGATGAGAAGCATCAATTCTTCATTGCAGCTCCTCAGTTGTTCAATGATTGTTTTCTCATATGTGCCTTTTTTTAATTTTTAATTTTTTAATTTTTATTTATTCATTTTAGAGAGGAGAGGGAGAGACAAAGAGAGAGAGAGAGAGAGAGAGAGAGGAGAAACAGAGAGAGAGAAGGGGGGAGGAGCTGGAAGCATCAACTCCCATATGTGCCTTGACCAGGCAAGCCCAGGGTTTCGAACCGGCGACCTCAGCATTTCCAGGTCGACACTTTATCCACTGCGCCACTACAGGTCAGGCCACTCATATTTGCCTTGATGGGGGGGGGGCTACAGCAGAGCAAGTGACCCCTTGCTCAAGTCAGCGACCTTTGGCTCAGACCAGCGACCTTTGGGCTCAAGCCAGTGACCATGGGGTTACATCTGTGATTCCCACGCTCAAGCCAGCCACCCCGCGCTCAAGCTGGTGAGCCCATACTCAAGCCAAATGAGCTCACGCTTAAGCCAGCAACCTGGGGTTTTGAACCTGGGTCTTCCACATCATCCCAGTCTCACAGTCTATCCACTGCACCGCTGCCTGGTCAGGCAAGATTTTTGTGTATATGTGTGTATTTTATCTAATCTAGATTATAAATTCCTTGTGGGTTGGTCACAATACAGGGACAATTTTGTATGACTGTGCCTAGCATTTTGCTTAGCATGTGCTAAGGAATGTCAGATTGAAGTAAATGTTTGTTAATTGAATTTGATTCTTGCTCTTGATGATTTACAGATGGAGTAATACAACTAATGATAAAAAGAATTAGTTAATTAAAAATTTTAAATAGCCTGACCAGGCAGTGGCGCTGTGGATAGAGCGTTGGACTGGGACGCGGAAGACCCAGGTTCGAGACCCCAAGGTTGCCAGCTTGAGCGTGGGCTCGTTGGGTTTGAGCAAGGCTAACTAGCTTGAGCCCAAGGTTGCTGGCTCCAGCAAGGAATCACTCGGTCTGCTGAAGGTCCCTGGTCAAGGCACATATGAGAAAACAAACAATGAATAGCTAAGGTGCCCCAACGAAGAATTGATGCTTCTCATCTCTCTCCCTTTCTGTCTGTCTATCCCTCTGTCTAAAAAAAAATTTTTTTTAAATAGGTAATTGGTAATATATATATGTGATACAAAATTCAAAAGGTACAAAATAATATACAGAGAAAAGTAAATCTTGCTATCACCTCTGTTCCATGGTTCCCCAGTTCTTTTCTCTGGAGGCAACCTCTGTTGGCAGATAATTTCTTTTTTTTTTTTTTTCTCTCTTAAAAATCCTTCCAGCCTGACCTATGGTGGCGCAGTGGATAAAGCGTTGACCTGGAACACTGAGGTCGCTGGTTCAAAGCCCTGGGCTTGCCTGGTCAAGGTACATATGGGAGTTGATGCTTCCTGCTCCTTCCCCTTCTCTCTCTCTCTCCTCTCTAAAATGAATAAATAAAGTCTTAAAAATAAAATAAATAAATGTTTAAAAAATTTGGCTCTCAAAAAAAAAAAAAAAAAAAAAAATCCTTCCAGAGCCTGACCTGTGGTGGCGCAGTGGATGGAGCGTCGACCTGGAAAAGCTGAGGTCGCAGGTTCAAAACCCTGGGCTTGCCTGGTCGGGGCACATATGGGAGTTGATGCTTCCTGCTCCTACCCCCTTCTCTCTGTCTCTGTCTCTGTCTCTCTCTCTCTCTTCTCTCTCTCTCTCTCCTTCTCTCTCCTTTCTAAAAATAAAAAAAAATTAAAAAAAAATCCTTCCAGAGATTTAGTGCATATTCATCTTGCCTAAATAATTTAAGGAAGAGGCCCTGGCTGGTTGGCTCAATGGTAGAGCATCGGCCTGGCGTGCAGGAGTCCCGGGTTCGATTCCCAGCCAGGGCACACAGGAGAAGCGCCCATGTGCTTCTCCACCCCTCCCCCTCTCCCTCCTCTGTGTCTCTCCCTTCCCCTCCCACAGCCAGGGCTCCATTGGAGCAAAGATGGCCCAGGCGCTGAGGGTGGCTCTGTGGCCTCTGCCTCAGGCGCTAGAATGGCTCTGGATGCAACAGAGTGACGCCCCAGAGGGGCAGAGCATCGCCCCCTGGTGGGCATGCGGGTGGATCTCAGTTGGGCGCATGCGGGAGTCTGTCTGACTGCCTCACCATTTCCAGCTTCGGAAAAATACAAAACAAAACAAAACAAACAAAATAAATAAATAAATAAATAATTTAAGGAAGAAGGGATACTAGAGATTTTATCTTTACTGATCCTTTGCATTATTTTCCAACTTGTTCTTCTTGGTTCCCCTCCTCCTCAGAGGAAAACATTATTGTAAGTTTTCATCTTTGAATCTCCTTAGGGAGAGAATATTATTGTGTGCCTAAACCACTGGTCGGCAAACTCATTAGTCAACAGAGCCAAATATCAACAGTACAACGATTGAAATTTCTTTTGAGAGCCAAATTTTTTAAACTTAAACTATAGGTAGGTACATTCCTTATCGAGGTAGCGCCTGCACATGGTCTTTTGTGGAAGAGCCACACACAAGGGGCCAAAGAGCTGCATGCGGCTCGCGAGCCGCAGTTTGCTGACCAGGGGCCTAGACCATTTCGAAAGTAGATAGTCTTTAGAGACTAACCTAGTTATTTACTTAGATTGTCATTAAAATATATTTTGTCTTATGTTGGATTCTTTTATGGATTGGGGGAAGTGTTATAGGCTTGGACAAAATTTGTACCAGTTCTTTTTTCCTTTATTGTAGTTGTTTCTCATTTTCTAGAGGTCCAATCTTGTGCATAGTACACAAATGGAGCTACTTTGCAGGATTCATTTTTTCTCTATATTTTTCGTTCAGTTTTCTTTTAGATCCCACTAAACTCTATAAATGCCCTATGATCAGAAATATACAGTAATACATTCTTCTTGTAAAAAATTAAAGGCCCTGGCCAGATGGCTCAATGGATAAAGTGTCTTCCTGGTGCACCACAGTCACAGGTTCAGTCCCAGTCGGGACATTGAGAAGCAGTCAATGAATACACAACTAAATGGAACAAACAACTAAGTAGAACAACAAGTTGATGCTTCTCCTACTCTCTCTCTCTCTCTCTCTACTTCTCTCTCCCTCATTTCTTTTCTTCTTCCCTTCCTCCCTTTCCCTCTCCCTCCCATTCCTTCCCTTGCTCTCTCTCTTCCCCAGTCAATGGAAAAATTAATACATTATAGCAGCAATTCTCAACCTGTGGGTTGCGACCCCGGCAGGGGTCGAACGACCAAAACACAGGGGTCGCCTAAAGCCATCACTGCATTATAGCCCAACCTGTGGTGGCGCAGTGGATAAAGTGTCAACCTGGAATGCTGAGGTTACTGGTACAAAACCCTGGCCTTGCCCAGTCAAGGCACATACAGGAAGCAACTACTATGAGTTGATGCTTCCTGCTTCTCCCCCCACTTTCTCTCTCTCTCTCCTCTCTCTAAAAATAAATAAATAATTTTAAAATATTAAAAAATTATAGATAAGGCTTTGGTTTAATAGCTCGGTTGGTTGGAGCGTCATCTGGAAGCGCAGAGGTTGCAGGTTTTTTATCCCCAGTCAGGGCACATACAGGAACAAATTGATGTTCCTGTCTTTCTCTCTCTTCCTCTCTTGCTAAAATCAATTTAAAAAATGATGAATAACACTAAAATAGTCTCTTATTATACCCTGAATAGTCTCTTACTATACCCAGATTTTGCAGTAACCTTTCTTATTTTTTATTTTTATATTTTTGTGACAGAGACAGAGAGAGACAAAGAGGGACAGATAGGGACAGACAGACAGGAAGGGAAAGAGATGAAAAGCATCAAATCTTCATTGTGGCACTTTAGTTGTTCATTGACTGCTTTCTCATATATGCCTTGACCGGGGGGCTACAGCAGAGTCAGTGACCCCTTGCTGAAGCCAACGACCTTGGGCTCAAGCTGGTGAGCCTTGCTCAAACCAGATGAGTCTGAACTCAAGCCAGCGACCTTGGGGGTTTCGAACTGTGTCCTCCACGTCCCAGTTCGATGCTCTATCCCAGGCGTCCCCAAACTACGGGCTCGCGGGCTGCATGCAGCCCCCTGAGGCCATTTATCCGGCCCCGCAGCACTTTCCGAAGGAGCACCTATTTCATTGGTGGTCAGTGAGAGGAGCACTGTATGTGGTGGCCCTCCAACGGTCTGAGGGACAGTGAACTGGCCCCCTGTGTAAAAGGTTTGGGGACTCCTGCTCTATCCGCTGCGCCACCACCTTGTCAGGCTGCAGTACCTTTTCTAGAGATAACTAGGTTTATTGAGTGTGGGGTACATCAGCTCAGACCTTTTATTCTACACTTATATATCTATATACACCTGTATAAAATATATACTTAACAACATGGATGACTCACTCACAAACATCATTTTCAAGGAGAAAGGGCAAATTGCAGAAAATATACAATATATTAATTATATATAAAGTATAAAACTATGAAGAATAATACCATATATATTTTTAGTGAGAGAGACAGACAGGGACACAGACAGGAAAGGAGAGAGATGAGAAGCATCAACTTGTTGCAGCACTTTATTTATTTATTTATTTTACAGAGACAGAGAGTGAGTCGGAGAGAGGGATAGACAGGGACAGACAGGAACAGAGAGAGATGAGAAGCATCAATCATTAGTTTTTCATTGCGTGTTGCAACACCTTAGTTGTTCATTGATTACTTTCTCATATGTGCCTTGACCGCCTTCAGCGGACCGAGAAACCCCTTGCTGGAGCCAGCGACCTTGGGTTCAAGCTGGTGGGCTTTTGCTCAAACCAGATGAGCCTGTGCTCAAGCTGGCGGCTTTGGGGTCTCGAACCTGGGTCCTCTGCATCCCAGTCCGACACTATCCACTGTGCCACCGCCTGGTCAGGCTGTTGCAGCACTTTAGTTGTTCATTGATTGCCTTCTAATATGTGCCTTGATGGGGGTGGGGGTTGGGCTCCAGCTGAGCCAGTGACCCATTGCTCAAGTTAGTGACCTTGGGCTTAAGCCAGCGACCGTAAGGTCATGCCTGTGATCCCATGCTCAAGCCAGCAACCCTGCGCTCAAGCTGGATGAGCTCAAGCCGGTGATCTTGGGGTTTCATACCTAGTTACTCAGCACTCCAGGTCAATGCTCTATCCACTGTGCCCACTGCCTGGTTGGGCTACCATATATAGTTCAAAGATATATACCAACATGAAAGCATCAGATTTAGAATAGTGGGACCTATGGATGAAAGAGAGGAGGAAATGATTAAGGACACACAGAGATTCCAGTTGTATTATTTTTTTTAAGATTTTATTTATTGATTTTATAGAGGGTGGCAGAGAGAGAGAAGCATCAACTCATAGTTGCTTCACTTTTTTTTAAGTGAGACAGAGACAGGAAGGTAAAGAGATGAGAAACATCAACTTGTAGTTGTGCCACTTTAGTTGTTCATTGATTGCTTCTCATACTGCCTTGACAGGGAGGGGTGGTGGGCAGCTGAGCCATTAACCCTTTGCTCAAGCCAGCGACCATGGGATCGTGTCTATGATCTCACACTCAAGCTATTGACCTCGGGTTTCTGAACCTGGGTCCTCAGCATCCCAGGTTGATGCTCTATCTACTGTGCCACCACCTGGTCAGGCCATAGTTGCTTCACTTTTGTCATATGTACCTTGACTGGGCTTTTGAACGAGTGAGCTTAGGGTTTTGAACCAGTGAGCTCAGCTTTCCAGTTTGATGCTGTTATCTACTGTGCCACCACAGGTCAGGCTAGTTGTACTATTCTTAATCTGGAGACTAGCCATTATATTACTCTTTATATCATACTATGTGTTAATATTGCAAATTTTAAAAAACAAAAATCTAGTATTTTGTGTAAGGCAGGTTGGTTTTTACATAAGTGGTGACAGTACTCTGGAAGATGATTTATGCATAGTACGTGCTTAATAAGTAAATATTCCTAGAATTCTTTCTTTTCTTACCCTAATAGCTGTACTGTTTAACTTTCATTTAGCCTGATCTAAGTGGATACAGTACCACCATTACCACCACCGTACTTTTCCTTTCCTCTTAAAATTTTGTCTTTCTGATGAAGGTTTTTAAATAATGGAAAGGGATAAGTTGGTTTTACATGCTCCTAGGTTTTTTTCTATGCCAAAAAGAAATTCTGTTTGTTTTTTTGTTTTTTTTCAGAGAGAGAGAGACTAACAGACAGACAGGCAGACAGGAAGGGGGAGAGATGAGAAACATCAACTTGTAGTTGTGGCACTTTAGTTGTTTATTGATTGCTTCTCATGTGCCTTGATGGAGGGCTCCCAGCCGAGCCAGTGACCATGGGATTATGTCGATGGTCCCATGCTCACAACAGTGACCCAGCGTTCAAGCTGGTGAGCCTGAGCTCAAGCCAGATGAGCCTGCACTCAAGCTGGCGACCTCAGGGTTTCAAACCTGGGACCTCAGCACCCCAGGCTGATGCTCTATCCACTGTGCCACCACTTGGTCAGGCAAGAAATACTGTTGTTGTTTTTTTTAAAAAAAATTTCACCTGGGGAAGAGAATTAAATATCTTTTATATGTTCTGTTCGAAGCATCAAAGAAAGTGGTAGTAAAGTGGTAGTTAAGTTAGGAGAACTTAAAATACTAAATTAGTATATCAGCCTCACTTCAGAGATTCATGTGGAAGCTGCTTTAAAAAGAGTCTATCTTTCACCTGGCTGGATAGTTCAGTTGGTTGGAGTGTTGTCCCCATATGCCAAGGTTGTGTGTTTGATCTTTGGTCAGGGCACATATAAGAAACAACCAGTGAATGCATAAATAAGTGAAACAACAAATTAATGTTTCTCTCTCTCTTTCTCCCCTCTCTTTTTTTCTCCCTTTAAATCAATACATTAAAAAAAATAAAAAGACTATCTTTCAGTCTGCTTATTAAAGATTTCCTACTATAAGCAGGTGAACTTGACTTTTCAGAACTTTTCAAAGAATTGCTTCTCAGCCTTTTGGCTAAGGTCAAGTGCAGAACTTTTCAAAGGTTGTATCATTGCTACTGTCCAGTTTTATGGAGCTGACTTGGCAGAATGGATGTCAAGGCTATTTTTCTAACAGTCTTCATTCTTTTCTTTTAACTTGTACCTTCATTATTACTTTATTGAGTAGAATAAAAAGCACAAAGGGGCCTGACTAGGCAGTGGCACAGTGGATGGAGTGTAGGCCTGGGATGCTGAGGACCCAGGTTCGAAACCTTGAGGTTGCCAGATTGAGTGTGGGCTCATCTGGCTTGAGTGGGGGTCTCTAGTTTGAGAGTGGGATTATAGACATGACCCCATGGTCGCTGGCTTGAGCCCAGAGGTTTCTGGCTTAAGCAAGGGGTCACTAGCTCAGCTGCAGCCCCCTGGTCAAGGCACATTTGAGAAAGCAATCAATGCATAACTAAGGTGCCCCAACAAAGAATTGATGCCTCTCATCTCTCTCCCTTCCTGTCTGTCTGTCTCTCTTTAGCTAAAAAAAAAAAAAAAAAAAAGAACAAAGGGAAGATGTGAAATGTGAAATATAATTTAACAAACTGCAATGCAAATGTATCTACATACCTAAAGGCCTTATAGGAGAGATTTTTGGGGACTATTAGCTTTGAAGAATTTGGCATGCTTGCTAGATATTGTTGAGGTGCCTTTGAGAAATTTTCTGGATTGGTACTTTTTGAATTCTATCCTTTTTTTAAGGGGGGAAGGAAAGAGAGACAGGAAGGGAGAGAGAGAGGTGGAGAAAGAGAGAGCAAAGCATCTTCTCGTTGCTCCACTTAGTTGTGCCTTGATTGCTTTTCATACATGCCTTGACTGGGATCAGACCAGTGACCTCAGGCTTAAGCCAAACCAGTGACCCCTTGCTCAAGCAGGTGATCTGGAGTTTCAAACCAGTTACCTCAGCGTTCCACTGTGCCACACCTGGTTAGACTGAGTTGTATCTTGAACTTCCAGAAATCTTGATACTGAAAGTTAAATCATAATTCTAACCTTTACCAGGTACTGATTTAAGTATGAGTATGCTCTAGGTAAGCAGATATTAATTAGACTTTTTTTTCTTAACTGTTTTGATAGGTTTGCCAGGATGGTGGATAAGAATATTTACATCATTCAAGGGGAGATTAACATTGTGGTTGGGGCCATCAAACGAAATGCTCGATGGAGCACCCATACTCCACTGGTAAGTGGGAAATGAGCAGAAAGTTTAGTCACCGATTTGTTGCTGAGGATCTGTGTATAGTTAAAACAGTAATCAATTTTCTAGTAATAATGAATAGTAAGAATTCAGAGTTGTTCCTTCTTTATTTTTTTTTAATTAAGTGAGAGATGGGGAGGCAGAGAGGCAGACTCCCACATATACCCTGACTGGGATTCACCTGGCAAGCCCCCTACAGGTGCTCTGCCCCACTGCTCTGTTGCTCAGCAACCAAGCTATTTTAGAACCTGAGGCAAAGCCATGGAGCCATCCTTAGCTCCCAGGGCCAGCTTGCTCGAACCATTCGAGCCATGGCTATAGGAGGGGAAGAGAAAGAGAGAGAGAGAAGGGGGAGGAGTGTAGAAGCAAATGGTCACCTCTCCTGTGTGCCCTGATTTGGAATTGAACCTGGGACTTCTACACACAGAGCTGACACTATACTGATAAGCCAACCAGCTAGGGCCCAGAGTTGTTCTTGATATTGGGGACCCTTCTGTTTTATTCCAGCTAGCATCAGATTTATAAGCTGACATTTTTTTTCTGAGACCCAAAAGGTGACACCATTCTTCTATTTTAGTAAACAACTTAAGCTAGTACTTGAGACCTCTTTTAAAATGCCTAAAAATGTCAGAAAGATTTCTTATCTCCTAATCCCTAGGACTGTCAAATTTATTTAGTTTAGTATATATTTATACATGGACTATAACTTGGTGATGGTACTCCTTGGGAGTTTAGTAAGCTTCTCTATATAGAACAGGCCATATACCAATCAGATGAGTAAGAGATTTACCTGTTGTAAAGCTGGCTTTCTTTGTTGCATAAAAATGTCAAGCACATTTTTTGTACGATTATACAAAACAATTTTTGGAGCAATTGTCAAAATAAGTTTAGACATTTCCAACTTGATGTTTGGAAATTTCTTATGTTCATTTATAAAAATAGATTATTTTAATAGTGAGAGTGGATTCAGGAATGTCTTTAAAATTAATATGTGGTATTATTTAATGAGTAGAAGGAAAGATAAGAGATAGAGTAAGACACATGTCTTAGTCTATTTGGGATATTGTAACAAAATACAAGGTAGCTTATAAAGAACAGAAATTTATTTTTCACAGTTCTGGAGCCTAGAAGTCTGAAATTATGATGCCAGAGGTGGGGGCCCTCTTCTGGGTGTCAAACTTCTCATTGTGTCCTCACATGCAAGGAGCAAGGGAGCTCTCTTGGGCTTCTTTTATAGGGCATTAATTCCATTCATGAGGGCCATCATCCACCTTTTAAGGACCCTATCTCCTGATACAACTACACTGGGCATTAGTATTTCAGCATGTAAGTTTTGAGGGGAGCCTGACCTGTGGTTGCGCAGTGGTTAAAGCAGCAAGTGACCTGGAACTCTGAGGTCGCTGGTTCGAAACCCTAGGCTTGCCTGGTCAAGGCACATATGGGAGTTGATGCTTCCTACTCCTCCCCCTTCCCTCTCTCTCTCTCTCTAAAATGAATAAAGTCTTATAAAATTAAAAAGAAAAGTTTTGAGGGGACACAAGCACTGACCATAGCAAATGTAAAGGACCTGGCAATCTGTGGTAGTTTGAGTGCTGTGGTCATTGTGTAGATTAATACTTCAGGGTTTACTATTTTAAGTTATCCCAGAAGACCTCTATGAATTAAGAGATTATGGAAGTGGAAAAATGTATAGCTAACTTTTTGTTCCTAAGAAGAAAAACTTACTGGATTTTCTGGTTGGATTCAGGGAGCCCTTGATCTGTTCTTTATTTCTTTTTTTCTCTTTGTTCAATAATGACTTTTTTTTTTAATACTGACTTTTAAAAACAAACAAACCAAAACCCTATGTATTACAGGATGAAGAGCGGGATCCTCTGCTGCATAGTTTCAGTCATCTAAAGGAGGTTTTAAACAATATAACAGGTAAGTCCTCACATCTATGTAGGATTACTTATTCTGGCTGAAAAACAAAACAACACAAACTTGTTTGATTTATTACAAGGATGGACACACTTTTTCTGTAAATATTTTAGGCTTTGTGGGTCATAACAACTGTGTAACTGCTCAACTCTGCCATTGTGTGCAAAAACAGGCATAGATAATACTTAGATGAATGAATGATAAAGCAAATTTTTTTTTTTTTTGTATTTTTTCTGAAGCTGGAAATGGGGAGAGACAGTCAGACAGACTCCTGCATGCGCCCAACCGGGATCCACCCGGCACGCCCACCAGGGGGCGTCGCTCTGCCCCTCTGGGGCGTCTTTCTGTTACGACCAGAGCCACTCTAGCGCCTGGGGCAGAGGCCAAGGAGCCATCCCCAGCGCCCAGGCCATCTTTGCTCCAATGGAGCCTCGGCTGCGGGAGGGGAAGAGAGAGACAGAGAGGAAAGAGAGGGGGAGGGGTGGAGAAGCAGATGGGAGCTTCTCCTGTGTGCCCTGGCCGGGAATCGAACCCGAGACTCCACGCCAGGCTGACGCTCTACCACTGAGCCAACAGGCCAGGGCCGCAGATTTTCTTTTAAAAAATTTTTTTCCATTGATTTGAGAGAGGGGAGAGATAGGAGTGGGGGAGAGAGAGAGAGAAAAAAAAAATCATCAACTTATTGCTCCACTTAGTTGTTCCATTTAGTTGTGCGCTTATTGGTTGCTTCTCATATGTACCCTGACTGGGGATCAAACATACAACCATGATATTCTGGGACAGTGGTCTATCTACTGAGCCACCTGGCCAGAGCCAAAACAGATTTTCTTTAAAAAAACAGATTGTACCTGACCAGGCAATGGCACAATGGATAGAGTGTCGGACTGGGATGTGGAGGACCCGGGTTTGAGACCCTGAGGTCGCCAGCTTGAGCGCGGGCTCATCTGATTTGAGCAAGGCTCACCAACTTGAGCCCAAGGTTGCTGGCTTGAGCAAGGGGTCACTCAGTCTGCTGTAACCCCCCGGTCAAGGCACATATGAGAAATCAATCAATGAACAACTAAGGAACCGCAACGAAGAATTGATGTTTCTCATCTCTCTCTGTTCCTGTCTGTCTGTTCCTATCTGTCCCTCTCTCTGACTCTCTCTGTCTCTCCCACAAAACAAAACAAAACAAAACAGGTTGCAAGCCAGGTTTGACCCATGGGTGTAGATTGCCCCTGGTTTACTGTATTGCTGATTCTTTTCCTAGAGTTCCTGGAAGGGCACCCCATTTTAGTGGGGAATCAGCATTCATACAATTATGAGCTTCCTTCATTGTCTGAGTAATATGTTATTTTGATATATTTTTTAAAGTTTCTATTTATTGATCTTTTTAGATAGAGGAGAAAAAGAGAGGGAAAAAAGGGAGTGGTGCTGCAGGGAGGTGCAGAAGCACCGACTTATAGTACAATGTGTCCATAAAGTCATGGTGCACTTTTGACCGGTCACAGGAAAGCAACAAAAGATGATAGAAATGTGAAATCTGCACCAAATAAAAGGAAAACCCTCCCAGTTTCTGTAGGATGATGTGGCAGTATGTGCGCATGCGCAAATGATGACATAACACCATGTATACAGCGGAGCAGCCCACGGCCATGCCAGTCGAGATGTAGACAATACAGAGGAAAGTTCAGTGTGTTCTGTGGCTTGCTAAATTCGAATCCGTGACCAAAGTGCAACGTGAATATCGGCGCATTTATAACGAAGCGCCACCACATAGGAATAACATTACTTGGTGGGATAAGCAGTTGAAGGAAACTGGCAGTTTGGTGGAGAAATCCTGTTCTGGTAGGCCATCAGTCAGTGACGAGTCTGTAGAGCAGGGGTCCCCAAACTATGGCCCATGGGTCGTATGCGGCCCCCTGAGGCCATTTATCCGGTCCGCTGCACTTCCGGGAGGGGCACCTCTTTCATTGGTGGTGAGAGGAGCATAGTTCCCATTGAAATACTGGTCAGTTTATTGATTTACATTTACTTGTTCTTTATTTTAAATATTGTATTTGTTCCCGTTTTGTTTTTTTACTTTAAAATAAGATATGTGCAGTGTGCATAGGGATTTGTTCATAGTTTTTTTTATAGTCCGGCCCTTCAACGGTCGGAGGGACAGTGAATTGGCCCCCTGTGTAAAAAGTTTGGGGACCCCTGCTATACGGGATAGCTACCTAAGGAGCCCTAAAAAATCTGTGTGTGAGCCCACATCGAACTGCACTGAATAGGTATGAAACTGGGAGGGTTTTTCTTTTTTTTTTTTAAAGGTTTTTTTTTTTTTAATTAATTAATTTATTTATTCATTATTAGAGAGGAGAAACAGAGAGGGAGAGAGGAGAGAGAGACAGAGAGAGAGAAGGGGGGAGGAGCTGGAAGCATCAACTCCCATATGTGCCTTGACCAGGCAAGCCCAGGGTTTTGAACTGGCGATCTCAGCATTTCCAGGTAGATGCTTTATCCACTGCGCCACCACAGGTCAGGCGAGGGTTTTTCTTTTATTTGGTGCAGATTTTACATTTCTATTGTCTTTTGTTGCTTTCCTGTGACCGGTCAAAAGCACACCATAACTTTACGGACACACTGTATATAGTTGCTTCACATATGTGCGTTGGCCAGGCAAGCCTGTGGTTTTGAACCAGCGACCTTAGCATTCCAGGTCAACACTTTATCCAGTGCAGCACCACAGGTCAGCATGATTTAGTTTTGTTTTAACTGCTTCCTTGATTTACCTCATGCATACCATGAGGTAGGAAATTGGTGGCACAAATAAAGATTTTAGTATCTGCAACAAAACCTTTCTCATATAGAAAGTCATTGTCACATTGACCTTAGCTCTCTGTAATGCAGATCTTTCAACCTTCTTGTGTTCTTAGAATCTTTTTTCCTTTTTTTCCACCATGTTTCCCTAATCATAATAAGCGTGTGTAATATTTGTATGTTTAGAATTTTAAAATCCACTTTCATGTTTATTACCTTATTTGAACCTTTACACAACTCTGTAAAGGACGCATGGCATATATTGTCCCTTTTATGAATGAAAGTGAAGCCCAGAGACATTTTAAATAATTGACCTGAAGTCACACTGAGGCAGAGTCAAAACTAGGATTCTGGCCCTTGATGCCTGGTTTATTGCCCTGTTCTGTATTGCTTTTGTTCATAGAATTAGAGGAGAATATACTCAGGAAGTACCTAATATGTGTATATACATGTGTGTGCGTTGGGGGTGGGGGAGGAGGCAGTCTCAACACCTTAGATTTTTCAAGGGGAGTAATATAGACAGAAAAGAAAAGCCTCAAATCATGTTGCTCTGTTGACTCTAAAGTACTTTTTTGCAATGTATATCCCTGCAGTGGTTTTAGCTAGTAACATAGCTAAGACCATAATTGAAATTATTTTTAGGCTTATACAAATTAAACAGTAAACAACCAAATACATTTTCTCCTTTTATGAGGAATATAAGAGAATATCTGGAGAAAAGTTCCTGTTTTACTTTTTTTTTTTAATTTTTAATTTTTATTTTTTATTTTTTTACAGGGACAGAGAGAGTCAGATAGAGGGATAGACAGGGACAGACAGACAGGAAGGGAGAGAGATGAGAAGCATCAATCATCAGTTTTTCGTTGTGACACCGAGGTTGTTCATTGATTGCTTTCTCATATGTGCCATGACTGCGGGCCTTCAGCAGACGGAGTAACCCCGCTCGAGCCAGTGATGTTGGGTCCAAGCTGGTGAGCTTTTTTGCTCAAGCCAGATGAGCCCATGCTCAAGCTGGCTATCCTGGGGTCTCGAACCTGGGTCCTTCCGCATCCCAGTCAGACGCTCTATCCACTGCGCCACCGCCTGGTCAGGCCTGTTTTACTTTTTTTAACGTGGGCTGAAGTTATCCAAGGATTCCCTTACATGTATTCTTTAAAGGAGCAAATTCCACTCTATTGAAAAGTACTGGAAATGTTAGCCAGGAAAGGCCAAGTATAGAGAGGTGGTTGTTAGCTAGTTAGCAAGGTGAATGTGGAAACTAGGTGAGAGGTTCTTATTTTATGGCCTGTACTATGAGTGACATTGATGCTTTAGAAAGAGTTGGCTGCGTGCACAGATTTTTTTTTTAACTTTACAGATGCATCTTACATACACCAATAAGAATATATAGTGAGTAGATATTAGTACTCTTTTTTGTGAGTCAGAGTTCAGAGTACTATCTTTCTAAGAGATGTTACGAGGATTAAACAAGTGAATATTTGGAAACATTTCGTACACAACATGGGGTTATTGTATTGGTTGGGAACACCCTAAAATGGCTGAGATCAGATTGCAGTAGTCTGGTAGACCGTGCTGCCACTCAATCCATATCCCGTACTTGTTTTCTCTATCCTGACATATCCTGAGTCTTCAGCTCAGAGACCATATTTGTGGTAAGTGGTGCAGTCCAGGACGTGGGTTCTCTAGACCGTGTAAGAGCTACCAAAGTTGAGTCTGCTGCCTAATTTTCTTACATCCTTGGGTTGGGAATCCAGATTATCTGTTGCTTGAAACTAATAAAAGCAGAATGTGCTGAGTAGCTAGTTCTATCACTATCAGTGGTACTGGGTGTTACCAAGCTTTCCTTTGGAGGAAGGAAGAAGGTGCTAGTATTTTCTAGGGGCCAGCTATTGTGGCAAATGTTGAAATGGTGCAGCCAAGGTTGTCCTATTGTTCTTGGGTTTTAGCATATTACCTGCCTGAGAAAATGACAGAATGGACCTGAAATAGAGCATTTCATTGTCTTCTGATTGTCTGACCCCCTACACAAATGCTGGCTTCTAGGAGCAGGTTTATGGGTCAACTGCCCCTGTGGTCCTGGACTCTGCAATCCACGACCAATTTCTTGTTTCTTTTACTGAAACAAACAGATTTTTCTGATTGGCAGTGTCAGGAGGACTGCTCTCTTGGAAGCCTGTTAATGGTAGGAGGCTGGGAAAGGGCTTTGGACTTGGAGAAACTAAAGATACTGCCCTTGCAATGTGACTGGAAATGGTGTACCACTTCGATTGGAGGATGTATGGAAGGAATTCTAGGACTTCCACTCAGTTTAGCTCATGAAAGTGACTTGGGCTTGGTCTCTTTTTGCAAAGGCTTTCTATTTGCATTTTTCTAGGCTTTCTGCTGGCTTAGTTGGTTGAAAATATCACTGTTGGAAATAAGTGGTTCAGTGGACATTGTTAGTAAATCAAAATGATTTATTTTCTTGTAAATGGTCAGAGAATCATTTAAGTACATAAGCACTATCTATTCCTCCAGGAATATTATCTGAGCATTGTGAAGGAAATAAGTCCATTGTCTCTAGTAAGGTTGGCTAATTTTATACTTGTTATTCTCACAGATACGTATCTCTGGACCACATATACAGTCAGTATTTCCCCAAACTGTATGACCACTTCATGTTCTGTAGCATTTAGAGTAACAGAATATTCTAATACCAAATCTAAGAAGAGGGTTATACTTGGAAGCTACAGGTTGCCTAAGAACAAAGTTTACATATTGCTACTTTGGTTAAAGCCTTAGCTCACCACTGGTGCTGATGGTTGTACCACTCTGTGAATATACTAAAAACTATTGAATTGTATACTTTTTTTTTTTTTTTTTGGTATTCCCCAATACCCTTCACCTCTTTCCCCCACCCCTCTCCCGCTGGCAATCACCACACTTTATCCATGTCCGTGAGGTTTTTTTTTCTCTTTTTTTCTTTTTTTGCTCAATCCCTCCAACCACTCCAGCTTTCCTTCCCCCCTCCCCTCAGCTGTCAGCCTGCTCTCTATGAGTCTGTCTCTATTTTGCCTGTTCATTTTGTTCATTAGATTCCACATATGAGTGAAATCATATGGTATGTCTTTTTCTGACTGCCTTTTTCCACTTAGCATAATGCCCTTTATGCCCATTCATGCTGTTGCAAAGGGAAAGATATCCTTTTTTATGGCCGAGTATTATTCCATTGTGTAAATGTATCGCAGCTTTTTTATCCAGTCATCTACTGATGGTCACTTGAGCTACTTCTAAATTAAGACTATTGTAAATAGTGCTGTATGAATGACCATAGGGGTACTGAATTGTATACTTTATAGAAGGATGAATTTTATGGAATGTGAATTATATCTTATTTTTGAAAAACAGCAAATATAAGTTAGAAAAGTGATGTGGTTTGCTAGTTCTTTCTCAGGGCTTAGCGCTATGGAGGGAAGCCTCTGAAAGTATTCACTGCTGTGCTTTGAACCCATTGTCCAGCAAAGGCAGCATAAGGCTCTGTTCAGCCTCCTGGCCCAGTTTGTCCTTTTATGTCTCTCTCATTAACTCTAGAAGCACATGGCTTTTATATTTAAATTTATTCAAGCTATAATCTTTGACATTTGAGTTAGCTTTTAGTACAGTTTTGCATTTATAGTAATATATATTATGTATTTTCTGTATCCCCAAAGATTCTGTTTTAATCTTTTCCGGATGCAAATTTCAGTCTGTCTTGTCCCATCTTCCCTCTCTTGCTCTCTTTCCCCTCCCCCCACAGAGTGTGTTTGATCAGGTGTGGCAGAAATATCCACTGTCAAGCTGCGCCCTTTATATTAGTCAATATTATCTTTCTCCCCCCTCCCTGTCTGTCTGCCCCTTTGGGCTTTCCCAGTTGATTTATAATTTTGGAATTCTCATCGGAGTCTGTAATACAGTTTGTTCATTATTTAACCAAAACCTGTTTAATGAGCAGAGAGAGGCAATGTAAATGTTAGGCATGTTGCAGTGATGTACCTTTGTGCTTCTCAAAGCGGGTGAGTAGTTAACTCTGTGCTGCCTGCAGAACTGGGGTGTACTGGCCTTAGGGGCAAAAGGATCACCGCTTCTCCCTTACATCTGCCTAAGCCCTGCTATGGGCTTAGATTCCAAAGACACATTTCTTTTTCTTTCTAGAGATCTTGTGGGGACTCTTGAATATTAGGGATATCTTTAGTCTCCATAGCTAGACTGTGGTAAGATCTTTGGCATGGGATAAGGGCCTGGAAAGGAAAGTGAAATATCAGAATATTTGATATTGCTCTTGGTTTTAGGTCTGAAGAGAATAGTTTAAAAGAATTCTTCTAGCTCACATGGTCTGTGGTTTTTTATCTCAGATTTGACAAGTGTTTACAAGTCTTAGTACCCTTCATCCAGTGAAAAGGGCTCTAGACTGTTGTGATTTGTGGTGTTTGGCTATAGTCATTTGCCTCTAGATTTCAGCTGCCTTTGTCCTTGATCTTTAAACTTAGATCATTACAAAGAGATTTTTTTTTTTCGACAGAGAGAGGGACAGATAGGGACAGACAAACAGGAAGAGAGAGAGATGAGAAGCATCAATTCGTCGTGGCGGCACCTTAGTTGTTCATTGATTGCTTTTTCGTATGTGCCTTGACTGGAGGGCTACAGCAGACCAAGTGACCCCTTGCTCAAGACAGTGACCTGGGGCTTCAAGCTAGCAACCTTTGGGCTCAAGCCAGTGACCATGGGATCATGTCTATGATCCCACACTTAAGCCAGAGACCCTGTGCTCAAACTGGATGAGCCCACTCTCAATCCTATGACCTCTGGTTTTGAAACTGGGTCTTCTGCATCCCAGGCGGACGCTCTATTCACTGCACCACTGCCAAGTAAGACCAAAGAGAGTCTTTCCTAGGAAGTTTTTAGTTTAAAGCAGAGAGAGGGAACAGTCTAAAAAGTTTATTAACTAATTTTTTTTTTTATGTGCCTTGACTGCGGGCCTTCAGTGGACCGAGTAACCCGTTGCTTGAGCCAGTGACATTGGGCTCAAGCTGGTTAGCTTTTTGCTCAAACCAGATGAGCCCTCGCTCAAGCTGGCGACCTCGGGGTCTCAAACCTGGGTCTTCCGCATCCCAGTCCGACTCTCTCTCCACTTCGCCACCGCCTGGTCAGGCCAGTCTAAAAAGTTTAAACAGTTTAAAACTTACAACCAGAATCTTCTTTTAAGGAATCACCTCTTAATAACTTGAAAGCTGAAGGGCCAGGGTTTAAAGAAAATTTTTTAGTGGTATGTATGTCAGGAGTGGTGGTAGTGGGGGTAGTGAGTTTGCCTTTGGAGATTTAACCCCACGCCTTCTAAAATTTGAGGATCTCGCCTGACCAGGCGGTGGCGCAGTGGATAGAGCTTTGGACTAGAATGCGGAAGAACCCAGGTTCGAGACCTCAAGGTCGCCAGCTTGAGCGCGGGCTCATCTGGCTTGAGCAAAAAGCTCACCAGCTTGGACCCAAGGTCACTGGCTCGAGCAAGGGGTTACTCGGTCTGCTGAAGGCCCATGGTCAAGGCACATATGAAAAAGCAATCAATGAACAGCTAAGGTGTCACAACGAAAAACTGATGATTGATGCATCTCATCTCTCTCTGTTCCTGTCTGTCCCTATCTATCCCTCTCTCTATAAATAAATAATTAAAATTTGAGGACCTCTGAGGAATGAGGGCATTCAGTGTAAGACTAAAGTGGTCCAGTATAAGCACATGTAGTAACTAAGGAACTGTCTTAGTTTCCTGGAGGGTATTCAGCATAAGACTAGGAGGTCCAGTATAAACACATGTAGTAACTATGGAATTGTTTTAGCTTCTTAGACCTTTTCTTTCTGGAATTCATCAAGATTAGTATTCCTTCTGGATCTGGCTTATTGAATTGCTTCTAACCAATATTGACTATCTGTTATATCAGGGGTAGTCAACCTTTTTATACCTACCACCCACTTTTGTATCTCTGTTAGTAGTAAAAATTTTTTTTTTTTTTTTTTTTTAAAGACTGAGATTTTTTTTTTTTAATTTATTTATTCATTTTAGAGCGGAGAAAGAGAGAGAGAGAGAGAGAGAGAGAGAGGAGAGACAGAGAGAGAGAAGGGGGGAGGAGCTGGAAGCATCAACTCCCATATGTGCCTTGACCAGGCAAGCCCAGGGTTTCGAACCGGCGACCTCAGCATTTCCAGGTCGACGCTTTATCCACTGCGCCACCACAGGTCAGGCCAGTAGTAAAATTTTTTAACCGCCCATCAGTTCCACAGTAATGGTGATGGAAGTAACTTTACTTTATAAAATTTATAAAGCAGAGTTATAGCAAGTTAAAGCATATAATAATAATTACCAAGTACTTTATGTCGGATTTTTGCTGTTTGGCAGAATAAATCTTTTTATTTATTTATTTACTTTTTTAGATTTTATTTATTCATTTTTATTAGAGAGAGAGAGAGAGGGAGAGATAGAGAGAGAACAGGGGGAGGAGCAGGAAGCATCAACTCCCATTTGTCCCTTGACCAGGCAAGCCCAGGGTTTTGAACCGGCGACCTCAGCATTCCAGGTTGACGCTTTATCCACTGCGCCACCACAGGCCAGGTTTGGCAGAATAAATCTTTATAAAACAACTTACTATAGTTAAATCTATCTTTTTATTTATACTTTGGTTGCTCCGCTACCACCCACCATGAAAGCTGGAATGCCCCTAGTGGGCGGTAGGGACCAGGTTGACTACCACTGTGTTATATGCTAGGCATTTTGCTTAAGCACTTAGGCATTGAGTTTGTCATGGTAGACAAACTGGCAAACTTTCTTCCTGCCCTCATAGCCACTGATTTACAAGACTTAGTGGTTCTTTTTTTTTTTTTTTTTTTTTGTGACAGAGACTGAGAGAGTCAGAGAGAGGGACAGATAGGGACAGACAGACAGGAAGGGAGATGAGAAGCATCAATTCTTTGTTACAGCACCTTAGTTGTTTATTGATTGCTTTTCATACGTACCTTGACCAGGGGGCTACAACAGACTGAGTGACCCCTTGCTCGAGCCAATGACCTTGGGCTCAAGCTGGTGAGCCTTGCTTAAACCTGATGATACTGCGCTCAAACTGGCGACCTCAGGGGTCTCGAACCTGGGTCCTCCGCATCCCAGTCTGATGCTCTATCCACTGCGTCACTGCCTGGTCAGGCGAGACTTAGTGATTCTAACTTACCATTCCAAGGCTAACCTTTGTGTCCTCTTACTCTATGCTATATGGTTCCCTGTCAGGTATGGAATGAATGATAGTGAATGAGGGCAATCTGTTGCCATCTTTTCTTATTTCCACTCTTACCTTTGCTAACAAAACAAACCAAAGAAATGAACAAAAATTATAGCTTATACATTTGCTAATTTGACGTTCTCACGTAAAGTCATTCTTGCTAGAGTTTAGATATTCTCAAAGACATTGGTAGATATTGTAGAGTAACCGAGGGATAGACTATTTCTTTACTGAGCTTGAACAGCAAGATATGATGTACTTGAGTTTAAAAGGAAGAAACAGGTGTCTGGAGAAAGTGGATATATCAGGAATTTATTTAAGTATAGTTTATTCTGGACAAACACACCTGTAGGATACTGTCTGCCTCAAGCTTTGTGAATTAAGATTCTGAGCTAGGAGGTTTGAATACATGTAACCTCCAGAGGTTTGCAGAGAACATTTAAACAGAGTCCAGAAGCCAAGCTGGGAGGAACTAATACTTAACATTTGTCAGGTCAGGCCTCTTAGAAATAACCTTCTAAGTAGAAGTAAAACTGTCCAAGGATACCACATACCTCGCGTTTTTTTGGGGGGTTTTTGTTTGTTTTACAGAGACAGAGAGAGAGTCAGAGAGAGGGATAAACAGGGACAGACAGAAGGAATGGAGAGATGAGAAGCATCAATCATTAGTTTTTCGTTGCGCATTGCAACACCTTAGTTGTTCATTGATTGCTTTCTTATTTGTGCCTTGACCATGGGTCTTCAGCAGACTGAGTAACCCCTTGCTCAAGCCAGCAACCATGGGTTGAAGCTGGTAAGCTTTTGCTCAAACCAGATGAGCCCGCGCTCAAGCTGGTGACCTCAGGGTCTCGAACCTGGATCCTCTGCATCCCAGTCTGACGCTCTATTCACTGCGCCACCACCTGGTCAGGCCATGCCTCAGTTTTTAATGTTTCAGTTGGAAGATGAGGAGGTATAGGGAAAAGAAATTTTAGTAGTCACTATCAGGGAAAAAAATGGGTAAGGGGAAGAACACCATAGAACGGTTCCAGAAGGAGAAATGCACCCCCATGTTTATAGCAGCATTGTTTACAATAGCAAAGATCTGGAAACAGCCCAAGTGTCCGTCAGAGGACGAGTGGATTAAAAAGTTTTGGTACATATATACTATGGAATACTACTCAGCCATAAGAAATTATGACATCAGATCATTTACAATAACATGGATGGACCTTGATAACATTATATGGAGTGAAATAAGTAAATCAGAAAAAACTAAGAACTATATGAACCCATGCATAGATGGGACATAAAAATGAGACTCAGAGACATGGACAAGAGTGTGATGGTAACAGTGGGTGGGGTGAAAGGGTGGGGAGGGGGCGAGGAAGGAGAGAGAGGGGGTAGGGGGAGGGTAGGGGCACAAAGAAAACCAGACAGAAGGTGACAGAAGACAGTTTGACTTTGGGTGAGGGGTATGCAGCATAATCAAAAGTCAAAAATAATCTGAAGATGTTTTCTCGGAACTAATGTACCCTGATTTATCAATGTCACTGCATTAAAATTAATAAAAATAAGATTTTAAAAATTGGGTAAGAGTACATAATTAAAAAAAAAAGTAAACATTTACTAGAGTTATCATCTCCCATACTGATTGAATGCATACTTTCATTTTTCTGTAGGGGCTTATGGTTTGGGGAGTAGTAGAGTAGACAATATATCACTACTAATCAGCGTGATAAGAAAGTTGAATGAGTCTTTAACTTTGTCCCGCTTAATATTGAGCTTGTGAATTGTTCAAGACCTGACTAAGTGGAGGCTAAAAGAACCAGGTGTAATAAAATTTGGCAGACAGATTCATGTAATGGGGTGAGTGTTGGAAGAGGCAAGGTTGGACACTCTTATATAAGTATCTATTTCCAATGCCCCTTTTGACTTTCTTGTTCTATAATAAAGAATAAGACTATATTATTGAGCAACACATTAGGATGTGACTTGAGTTTGAGTCTGACTTGGAACCTTAGAATCTTTGTAGCTTGATTGGCCTTCAGACTTGTGGGAAATTCAGCACAGTTAGAGAAATTAAAAATCTTGTGATTCTTTTTTCCTCAGGGAACATTCATATAAATAAGGTAACTCCAAGAGGCCTATATCTTGATGAGTTTACTTTGTCATTTCTTTTTACTGAGGCCTTCCCAAACTGATACGAACCCTTTTCACTTGACAATTCTAAACCAGGATCCTTCCAAATATTTATTGGTCCTTGAGGTTAGAAAATGAAGACTCTCTTTTATTTTTTCTTTTAGTGCGCAGGCGTCCACATGCACACAAGAGAGAGAGAGAAACAGGAAGGGAGAGCGATGAGAAGCATTAAATAACAGTTGTAGCACTTTAGTTGTTCATTGATTGCTTTCTCATATGTGCCTTGACCTGGGGGCTCCAGCTGAGCCAGTGACCCCTTGCTCAAGCCATCAACCATGGGGTCATGCACGCTCAAGCCGTTAATCTCAGGGTCATGCACACTCAAGCCGGCCACCTCAGGATTTCATACCTGGGTCCTCAGCATCCTATGTCATCACTCTATCCACTGCGCCTCCACCTGGTCAGGTGAAAATAAAGACTCTCTTGCAATGAAGCAGCTCGGCATAGTCTGGCTTTTTATGGGTCTACCTCTCCCTTTTTCTAATACTCAAACATTGAGAGCCATCAGAACTAGTCTGCTGGCACCTTTTCCACTATATGTATATGAAAATGGGTTGTAAAAAAAGGGGGCATTCTTAATAGCTTGGCTCTCAAAGGCAAAGGCAAAGAAACCTAATTTCTGATAGAGGTTAGGGACAGTGTGATAGTGTGGTCTGTGGTGGGTGTTAAAGTTGCTAGTATTGATGTCATTGCCATTGTTCTTTTTAGCACAGCCACCTCTTAAGAGGCCAGAAATTATTCTCTTGGTATGCACCCAACTTTCTATGACAGCAGTCAGATGAGTAAAAAGAGGAAAAGCCAGCTGCTGTTTTGTTTTTAACAAGGAGGCAAGCAGAGTCCCTTTCTTCTTTTCCACCCACTCAAACTCCAGGCAAGTGCCAAGAGGGTTTCAGAAGAGGCCAAATGTTTGAAATTCAAGTGCACTTTTGATTAGGAGAGGTAGTAAAGAGTTCTTTTTCTTAGCCTTCCCCCTTTTAATCACCTTTTTATGCTCCTAGATGCTTAATTTGGTCACCTCAGTTTCTAAAGCGATACTGAATTTGTTTATGGAAAGAGTGAGTGCGTTTGTGTTTTCTCTCCTAGCACCCCTTATAGAGCTGGCTATACAGCAACATGGAGATTATATCATTTCAGCTCAGATCACCTCATTAAAATGGGTGGTAAATGACAGAGCAATGACTACCTTAAGCTCTCCATTTTGCTTCTGGAAACTAGGTGATAAGATGTTGCTTACTAGTTTGAGGCCTTTGTTTCTTTACTTTGATCTTGAGAGATCCTGAAGGACTTAGATGGACAAGCGCTCCTGGCTGCCTGTTGGCTGACTTCTTATTGCATACCTCTTCTGTAACACCAGCTTTCTGTTACCACTGATACTACTGTAGGTTGAATGTGAAGGGCTGCCACATGTGCACACATCACAACTGACCTTTCCTTGTTCCATGCTTATTGAGCGATTACTTGCCCATTTGTGGAACTCGCTTTATTGCCTTGGATTTTTGGCCCAGTGTGAAGTGTGGGCATCCAGGAAGTGGCCTGATAGACTGTACATCAGAGGATAATAAATTGGCATTTGATTTGGTGGAAAGGCAGGGCCAGATGTGGTGTGGGGTGTGGGAGCAAGGCCTTTCCTGCAGTCAGCCATGCAGCTTGCCTCCAGGTGTCCTGGAAAGCAGCTTGGGAACTGGAGGCTAAGGGTAGTTGGGGACATTAATTGTGGAGGAAAAGGATCAAAAAAACTTCAGTGCTATATGCCCTGAATTGGGGGAAATTCTCTAAAAGTAGAGGGACAAATAAAATTTCCCTGACATTGGTAGGAATTTTTCTACTGATTATTCTTACTTTTCAAATAAAGTGAGTTACTAATTGGCAGAAAAAAATATATAAAACATGGGAGACTCTTGATGAGGGTTGCAGAAAAGAAAGCCTTATTCCACGTGAGCATTTTCACAAAGGTTTGTTTTCCATTTTGGGCAAACAGGTTTAAGAAAACTGGCTCCAAATTGATAATGTGAGAGCTAAGATACTATTATGACTGCCCTGCCCTACAGGTGGAAACTTTCAGACTGTATGTTGCATTCCCTTACTGGATTGCGATAGCATTTTAAAGGGTTGCACAGCATTTTTCCTCAAATTTTTATTATGACAAATTTTAAAGATACCTTCAAAAAAATTGAAATATATCACAGTGACTACCCACATCCTACATTAGAGTCATAATTTTTTTTAAAGATTTTATTTATTCATTATAGAGAGGAGAGAGAGAGAGAGAGAGAGAAGAGGGGGAGGAGCAGGAAGCATCAACTCCCATATGTGCCTTGACCAGGCAAGCCCAGGGTTTTGAACCGGCAACCTCAGCGTTTCCAGGTTGACACTTTATCCACTGCACCACCACAGGTCAGGCTTAGAGTCATAATTTTTAACATTTAGCCATATTTGCTTTATCTATATATGTGTGATCTTTCATAAGTCATTTGAAAATAAGTTGCAGACATGATGACGTTTCACCCTTGAAAACTTCAGCATGCATCATAAAATAAGGAAGAACATTGTCCTACATAATTATAGTACCATTATCATACCTTAGAAACTTAACAGTAATTTACCATAGTAGCTAACATGCAGTTTATATTAAAAATTTCTCATTTGTTCCCAAATTTTCCTTTGTAGCTGTACTTGGTTTTATAAACCAATATCTAAGCAAAATTCTCATTTTATTAGTAGTTATAGCTCTTTAGACTTTTAAAATATAACACAGTTTTCAAATAAAATAAAATAAAATAAAATCTTAACAGTTTTCATAATTATTTTTTTCTTGGCATTGACTTTTTAAAATTTTTTTTATTTTTCTGAAGTTAGAAGCAGGGAGGCAGTCAGATAGACGCCCGCATACGCCCAACTGGGATCCACCCAGCATGTCCACCAGGGGGCGATGCTCTGCCCATCTGGGGCATTGCTACATTGTAGCTGGAGCCATTCTAGCACCTGAGGATGGCCATGGAGCTGTCCTCAGCGCCCGGGCCAACTTTGCTCCAATGGAGCCTTGGCTGTGGGAGGGGAAGAGAGAGATAGAGGAAGGAGAAGGGGAAGTGGAGATGCAGATGGGTGCTTCTCCTGTGTGCCCTGACCGGGAATCGAACCTGGGCCCTCCACACGCCGGGCCAATGCTCTACCGCTGAGCCAGCCAGCCAGGGCTTGGCATTGACCTTTTCAAGAGACCAGGGCATTTATCTTTAGTATGTTCTACATTCTGAGTTTGTATTAGTCATTCTGGTGTCATTTTACTTGTCTCTCTGTCCCATATATACTGCTCACAGAAATTAGGGGACATTTCAAAATGAATATGAAGTGATAAAATATCCCCTAATTTTTGTGAGCAGTATATTTTATGTATTCTAGAATTTAGGATTAAAGGCCTAATTTGATTCAGTTTAAACATTTTTGGCAAGCCTGGCACAGTGGATAGAGCGCTGACCTGGAATGCTGAGATCATCTGTTCGAAATCCTGGACTTGCCCAGTCTGGGCATAGTATATGATAAATAATCAATGAACAACTAAAGTGAATCAACTATGAGTTGATATTTCTCACTTTTTCTTCCCCCTCTGTAAAATCAATAAATAAAATCTTAAAAATTTTTTTTTGGCAAGAATACTTCATTAGGTGATACTGTGTGTTTCATATTTTATCACCACAGGAGGCACATACTGTCAGGTTGTCTCCATTATTGGTGGTGTTAAGTTTGACTACTTCTGGTGGTGACTGCTGTATCTCCTCATTGTAAAATAAATTTATTTTTCTCTTAGCGATTACTAAGTAACCTGTGAAGATAATTTGGTACTTTCTGAGTATCCTGTTCTCTGATATTCTTTTACCTAATGATCATCCACTGAGGAATTTTTCCAGAATCATATATTTCAGTTGAGGTTACAGAATGATGATTTTTTTTAAAGTTGGGAGGCATGGGGGAAGACAGATGGACTCCCACATGCGACCAGGATCCACCTGGCAAGCCCCTTATGGAGCAGTGCTTTGCCCGTCTGGGGCTACTGCTCCATTGCTTGGCAACCAAGCTATTTTAGGGCCTGAGGTGAGGCCATGGAGCCATCCTCCACACCTGGGGCCAACTTGCATGAACCTTTTGAGCCATGGCTGTGGGAGGGAGGGAGAGAGAAAGAGAAAGAGAGAGAGAAAGAGAGAGAGAGAGAGAGAGAGAGAAAGAGAAGGGTGAAGCAGATGGTTGCTTCTCCTATGTGCCCTGACCAGAAATCAAACCTGGGACTTCCACACATGGGGCTGATGCTCTAACTCTGAGCCAACCAGCTAGGACTCAGAATGATGATTTTTTATTTATTTATTTACAGGGACAGAGAGAGAGAGTCAGAGAGAGGGATAGATAGGGACAGACAGGAACGGAGAGAGATAAGAAGCATCAATCATCAGTTTTTCATTGCAACACCTTAGTTGTTCATTGATTGCTTTCTCATATGTGCCTTGACCATGGGGCTACAGCAGACTGAGTAACCCCTTGCTGGAACCAGCAACCTTGGGTCCAAGCTGGTGAGCTTTTTGCTCAAGCCAGATGAGCCCACGCTCAAGCTGGCGAGCTCAGGGTCTCGAACCTGGGTCCTTCCGCATCCCAGTTCGACGCTCTATCCACTGTGCTACCACTTGGTCAGGCTGAATGATGATTTTTTAATTGACATTCTTTCTTTGTTTATTAAGTGGCAGTCTTTTTTTTTTTTTTTTTCATTTTTTCTGAAGCTGGAAATGGGGAGAGACAGTCAGACAGACTCCCGCATGCGCCCGACCGGGATCCACCCGGCACGCCCACCAGGGACGACGCTCTGCCCACCAGGGGGCGATAATCTGCCTATCCTGGGCGTCGCCATGTTGCGACCAGAGCCACTCTAGCGCCTGGGGCAGAGGCCACAGAGCCATCCCCAGCGCCCGGGCCATCTTTGCTCCAATGGAGCCTTGGCTGCGGGAGGGGAAGAGAGAGACAGAGAGGAAAGCGCGGCGGAGGGGTGGAGAAGCAAATGGGCGCTTCTCCTGTGTGCCCTGGCCGGGAATCGAACCCGGGTCCTCCGCACGCTAGGCCGACGCTCTACCGCTGAGCCAACCGGCCAGGGCCAAGTGGCAGTCTTTGTAAAGAATTCTTTCCTTCATACACTGGAGGATGAACTATAGTTTCTCCTAAAAAGACAGGGAAAATGCTTAATTCTTTCCCTTTAAATGCCAATTTTCAAGGTAAGAAGTTACTGTTAATGACCCTTGATGTTGGTAAATGAGGAGTTCCCCCCTTTTGAGGGGCTTGTAGATTTTTATTTTATTCAGTGTTTTATAATTCATTAATTACATTTGTGATTAAATTTGGAACTCAATTTTCCAATTTTGGCCAGTGAGAGCCTCTTTAAATTAGTTCCTTTGACATGACTCTCGAAACATTTCCTTGCTTTCTGGTACAAGCTATAGACATTAAGAGAGGGAAAAAAAAGAAATCGAATAGAAAGTATCAGTATAATACACGTAATAAGGATAAGTATTGTTTTGGGAATCTCCTGTTTCAGTTAGAAATGTTTATGTTCTAGGCTGCAGTGTAAATTGCATTTTTTTCTGTAGGTCATGGTCAAAAAAAAAAGTTTAGAAGTCTTGGTAGAGAGAACTTGTGATTTACTCTTGTTTTAGCAGTGGTTTGAATTTGTTCCTCTGCAATGTTATTTCTTGGGCAAGGAGTCAAAGAGGATATTGAGTCAAGGTGCTTCTTCATATTCTTGGTGTTCTGCTACTAAAGACCCTGAGAAAGGTACCTTAGCCCCCTTGGCCTTTGGGAATCAGTAAACTATTACATCTGGGTCTCATTTCTATCAACTTCGATTACAATAAAGCAGTTCTATCTATCTAATCATTTGTTTAGAGATTTACAGTTATATATTATTTCATCCCCCCAGTTCATTGTGATATAATTGAAATATAATATTGTGTTAGTTTGAGATGTACAACATGTATATACTGAGAAACGAATACCACAATAAGGTTAGTCATCACCTAACAATTACAGTTTGTGTGTGTGTCTATGTGTGGGGGGATGAGAACATTTAAGATCTACTCCTTTAAAAAAATTTTTTTTAAATTTATTTTTACAGAGAGAAGAGGGGGAGAGTGAGAAGTATCAACTCATAGTTGCTTTACTTTAGTTATTCACTGCTTGCTTGTCGTATGTGCCTTGACCAGGCAAGCCTAGGATTTCAAACTGGTGACCTCAGCATTCCAGGTCTACGCTTTATCCACAGAGCCACTCTAGGCCAGGCTTAAGATCTCTTTTAGCAACTTTCAAGTATATAATACAATATTGCTAACTATAGTCACCATGCTATATATCAGATTCCCAGAACTTATTTTTTAATTTAATTCTTTTTTGGGGGCGGGGAGATGAGAAGCTTCAACTCATAGTTGCATCACTTTTCTTTTAGTTGTTCATTGATTGCTTCTCATATGTGCTATTTGTCTTAGAACTGGAAGGTTCCTTTGATCAACATCTCCCTATTTCCCCTACTACCCAGCCCCTTAGCAACTACCATTCTATTCTCAGTTTCTATGAATTTGGCTTTTTAAAAAAGAGTCTATATATAAGTGAGATCATACATTATTTCTCTTTCTCTGTCTGACTTATTTCACTCAGTATAGTGTCCTCAAGGTCCACCCATGTTGCAAATGGCAGGATTTCCTCCTTCTTTATGGCGGAAACAGTTTTATTTACGTGGTTGTTTCTCTCTGGATGAATCAGCTTTTTCAAAGCAGAGATTAGTTTGAGATGACTTGAGTCATAATAATACTGGAGAATGTTATCCTTCCTTAAGGAAATAAGGATTGGCGATGTGATTATAACTGACAAGTCACTTTGCATCTTGCACCTTATCCCTTTTATGTGATGTTACGCTGATTGTTCAGGGAAAGAGGGAAAGCATGTCATGATAGACATGGCCTGACCATCCTTTTGAGTCCTTTTGGTGGGTTGAGGAGGGAGTCATTTGTATTGAAAAAGCTCTAAAACAGTACCTTCAGGAATTTTGCTCTGGGAAGAATTAATTTAATTCTGTCAACAAATAGCCTGACTAGGCGGTGACGCAGTGGATAGAGCATTGGACTGGGAGGACCCAGGTTTGAGACCCCAAGGTCGCCAGCTTAAGCATGGGCTCATCTGGTTTGAGTAAAAGCTCACCAGCTTGGACTCAAGGTCTTTGGCTTGAGCAAGGGGTTACTCGGTCTGCTGAAGGCCCACAGTCAAGGCACATGTGAGAAAACAATAATTGAACAACTAAAGTGCCACAATGAAGAATTGATGCTTCTTATCTCTCTCTGTTCCTGTCTGTCTGTCCCTATCTACCCCTCTCTCTGACTCTCTGTTTCTGTGGAAAAAAAAAAAAAAGCAATAATTCTGTCAACAAATATTTATTGAGTGCTTAATATGTTCCAGACACTGAACTAGGTATTAGGGACCTGCTTTTCTTTTTTTTTATTTTAAAATTTTTTATTTATTGATTGATTTTAGAGAGAGAGGAAGGGGGAGAGAGAGAGAGTAAGAAGCGTTGACTTGTTCAACTTATTTATGCATACATTAGTTGATTCTTATATGTGCTCTGACCAGGGATGGAATTCGCAACCTTGACGTATGGGGATGTCACTGTAACCAACTGAGCTACTGGGCCAGGGTGGGACCTGATTTTCTTTTCTTTTCTTTTCTTTTCTTTTTTTTTACAGAGACAGAGAGAGAGTTAGAGAGAGAAATAGATAGGGACAGACAGACAGGAACGGAGAGAGAGGAGAAGCATCAATCATCAGTTTTTCGTTGTGACACCTTAGTTGTTCATTGATTGCTTTCTCATATGTGCTTTGACCATGGGGCTACAGCAGACCGAGTAATCCTTTGCTTGAGCCAGCGACCATGGGTCCAAGCTGGTGAGCTTTTGCTCAAACCAGATGAACCTGCTCTCAAGCTGGCAACCTCGGGGTCTTGAACCTGGGTCCTCTGCATCCCAGTCCGACGCTCTATCCACTGCGCCACTGCCTGGTCAGACGGGACCTGATTTTCAAGGAGATTGACACAGTTCTGTCCTCATAAAGTTTATGGTCTAGTGGACTGGTGATTTGAGCAGCTTTGGAACTTGAGTGTACAGCTGGGCACTGATTTGAAGTTTGTTCAGCTGTCACGTTTAACCTCAGGAAATTGTTGTATGCCCTGTGTGTGAAAGAGGTTCTAGGGTGGTCTGAACAATAGCAGTAGTGTTTCTGTGCATTATGTATCCCATCCCTACCTTTTGCCTTAGCCCTGGCCACCTGGCAGTAACTGAGTGCATTAGCTGCTTAAGAGCCTTGGATGTCTTTGGGTTCAATCAGTCCATTTATATTCACCTTTAATTAATCAGTCTGTGCATCTCAGAACTGAATTGATTAAAATTGTGCCATATGTGAAGTTAATGTGAAAATTAATAAACAGAAACATCATTTAAAATGGAATGGATGGGGGGCTAGAAGAAAGAACTCTCATGCCTATGTCAATCAGTATACACTACTAATCCCAACAAGAAGAGACATACCTTGCTTTTTTTTTTTCTCTTTGACACAGACAAAGAGGGAATAAGAGAGACATATAGGGACAGTCAGACAGGAAGGGAGAAAGATGAGAAACATTAATTCTTCATTGTGGCACGTTTGTTCTTCATTGATTGTATTCTCATATGTGCCTTGACCGGGGGACAACAGCAGAGCGAGTGACCCCTTGCTTAAGCCAGTGAACTTGGGTTCAAACCAGCAACCATGGGTCATGTCTATGTTTCCTCGCTCAAGCCAGTGACCCTGCGCTCAAGCCAGATGAACCCACGCTCAAGCCAGTGACCTTGGGGTTTTTGAATCTGGGTCCTCTGGGTCCCAGTCCGATGCTCTATCCACTGTACCACCACCTGCTTAGGCTACCTTGCTTTTTAAAGAAGTGATACTACTTTATTACCTCAGCAGGAAGAAGAAAAGATTCTTCTTCCGTACTTAGTAATCATTCAACCAATGGCAGATTACCTTAACTCAGCCAGTGAAAAGTTATTGTACTTAGAACTTTTAGTTTCCTCCAGTGGACTCCCATGTCCATAAAGGAGTGGTCCTCTTCTTTGTTTCTCTGGGTTTGCATGTGGTTTGCCATTAGACTGCAACTCCTGAGTTGAAGTTCTTTATTATTGCCAAATAAACCCATTTTGCTGGAGAAATATCTTGCTATTTGTTTAAGATCAACAATATCAATGGCTGATTGCCTTTTCTAATAAAATTCAGCTTGGCCTGACCAGGCAGTGGCTCAGTGGATAGAGCCTAGGACTGGTATGCAGAGGACCCAGGTTCGAAACCCCAAGGTCGCCACCTTGAGTGTGGGTGCATCTGGTTTGAGCAAGGCTCACCAGCTTGAGCCCAAGGTCGCTGGCTTGAGCAAGGGGTCACTTGGTCTGCTGAAACCCCCCAGTCAAGGCACATAAGAGAAAGCAATCAATGAACAGCTAGAGTGCCACAACGAAGAATTGATGCTTCTCATCTCCTTTCCTGTCTGTCTGTTCCTATCTATCCCTCTTTCTGTCTCTGTTACAAAAATAAATAAATAAATAGATAAATAAAAATAAAATAAAATAAAATTCAGCTTGGCATTTGAGTCCTCTTAGGCTTGGGCTTTGGACACAATTGTTAGGATTTTGAAATCTAGGGGCACAAAACAAAGATTTTAATAGCTAGCTAAGGTGCTGCCTGACCTGTGGTGGCACAGTGGATAATGCGTCGACCTGGAAATGCTGAGGTCGCCGGTTCGAAACCCTGGGCTTGCCTGGTCAAGGCACATATGGGAGTTGATGCTTCCAGCTCCTCCCCCCCTTCTCTCTCTCTGTCTCTCACTCTCCTCTCTAAAATGAATAAATAGCTAGCTAAGGTGCTAAAAGAAGGAAGAAAATTCTTTTCTATAGCTCAGATCTGATAGTCCCAGTTCAAAATTAACATGAGCATTTTTTTTAGTAGGAAGCCATTGTCTTTAGCCCAAGGGCCTCATGCAAGGAAATAAGTATCAAAACCTATGTTACGTTGGATAAGACTTGGCTTCAAGTTAGTTGAACATCCCATCATATATCTATCTTTTGAATCTCAGAGAAAGCACCTGTATTTGGAATAGCCCTTTAACACATTGGGTCCACAGAGAAAATGCCCTTACAAAATGCCCTTTTCACTTGGTGAAAGTGTACCTAGGATTTTCAAGGGTGAAAAGAGATGGTAAGTCAGTGAAGAAATTTAATAGTAGTTAAGATGATTCTAAAAGAGAAAGTTGAAGTGGCTGTTGGAGTATAAATGTGCTCCAAAAAAAAAGACTTGTGACCTATCATTTTCTTTTTTTTTAATTGGTTTTATTTATTTTTTTTTACTTTATTCATTTTAGAGAAAGGAGAGAGAGAGAGAGAGAAGGGGAGAGGAGCAGGACATGTCAACTCCTATATGTGCCTTGACCCAGACAAGGCCAGGGTTTCAAACTAGCAACCTCAGCATTCTAGGTCAACACTTTATTCACTGCGCCACCACAGGTTAGGCTCATTTTCTTTTTTTTTTTTTTTTCATCTTTCTGAAGCTGGAAACAGGGAGAGACAGTCAGACAGACTCCCGCATGCGCCCGACCGGGATCCACCCGGCACGCCCACCATGGGGCGACGCTCTGCCCACCAAGGGGCGATGCTCTGCCCCTCCGGGGCATCGCCATGTCGCGACCAGAGCCACTCTAGCACCTGAGGAAGAGGCCACAGAGCCATCCCCAGCGCCCGGGCCATCTTTGCTCCAGTGGAGCCTTGGCTGCGGGAGGGGAAGAGAGAGACAGAGAGGAAAGCACGGCAGAGGGGTGGAGAAGCAAATGGGCGCTTCTCCTGTGTGCCCTGGCCGGGAATCGAACCCGGGTCCTCCGCACGCTAGGCCGATGCTCTACCGCTGAGCCAACCGGCCAGGGCTCCTAGGCTCATTTTCTTAATAGCTTATTTGTGTTCGGAATTTAAAGTGTGTGCCTTTCTCCTTTGCCTCTTTTTTTTTTTTTTAATTTTTTGATATCCTCTTACATAATCTATAGTAAGTACAGTTATTAAATTCAAGAAATTTAATATTGTTGTAATACTTTACTATTCATATTCCAATTTTGTCAATTGTCCCAATAATAAACTTAAAAAAAAAATTTTCCCCCTTCAGTCAAGAATCACATACTGCATTTATTTAACTTTTTATTTTTTTTTAAATTTGCAACCACTTAAAATTTTTTTTTCCCATTAATTTGAGGTAGAGAGAGAGAGAGAGAGAGAAGAAAGAAGGGGGACAGAGAAGCAGCAACTTGCTGTTTCACTTAGTTGTTCCATTTATTTGTGCACTCATTGATTGCTTCTTGTACTTGCCATATGTGCCTGACTGGGGATTGAACCCATGACCTTAGTTCATTGGGATGATGCTTTATCCACTGAGCCACTTGGACAGGGCAGTTGTTTTATGTTTTTTTAGTCTCCTTTCATCTGGAATTGTTGCTAAGCCTTTTTTTTTGTTTGAGAGAGACAGACAGAGAGAGGGACAGATAGGGACAGACAGGAAGGGAGAGCAATGAGAAGCATCAGCTCTTCATTGTGGTACCTTAGTTGTTCATTGATTGCTTTCTCATATGTTCCTTGACCGGGGTAGGGTGCTCCAGCAGAGTGAATAACCCCTTACTGAAGGCAGCGACCTTGGGCTTCAAGCTAGCCACCATGGGGTTATGTTTGTGATCCCACACTCAAGCCATTGACCCTACGTTCAAGCTGGTAAGCCGCACTCAAGCCAGGTGAGGCTGTGCGCAAGCTGGCAACCTCAGCATTTCAAACCTGGGTCCTCTGTGTCCCAGTCTGATGCTCTATCAACTGTGCTACCGCCTGGACAGGCTAAACCTTTTCTTTTTCAAATTTAAATTTTTATTTATTGATGTGAGAGAGACAGAGAGACATCAATTTGTTATTCCACTTATTTATGTATTTATTCATTTTTAAAATTTTTCCATTGATTAGAGAGAAGCTTCAATTTGCTGTTGATTTTTTTTTTAAGGTATGAATTTTATTTCATAATGTTACATCACTATTGATTAATTAATTATAACAAATGTACTATACTAATGTAAGATGTTAATAATAGGAGAAATTGGATGTTGAGTATATGGGGATTCTTTGTACAATTTGCTGTTGATTCTTTTTTTTTTTTTTTTTTTTTTTTTGCATTTTTCCGAAGCTGGAAACAGGGAGAGACAGTCAGACAGACTCCCGCATGCGCCCGACCGGGATCCACCCGGCACACCCACCAGGGGGCGATGCTCTGCCCATCCTGGGCGTCGCCATGTTGCGACCAGAGCCACTCTAGCGCCTGGGGCAGAGGCCACAGAGCCATCCCCAGCGCCCGGGCCATCTTTGCTCCAATGGAGCCTTGGCTGCGGGAGGGGAAGAGAGAGACAGAGAGGAAGGCGCGGCGGAGGGGTGGAGAAGCAAATGGGCGCTTCTCCTATGTGCCCTGGCCGGGAATCGAACCCGGGTCCTCCACACGCTAGGCCAACGCTCTACCGCTGAGCCAACCGGCCAGGGCTGCTGTTGATTCTTATATGTGCCCTGTCTAGGGATCAAACCCGCAACCTTGGTGTATTGGAATAATGTTCTAACTGACTGAGCTACCCATCTAGGGGCTTCAGCCTTTCCTTATCCGTCATTACATTGATTTTTTTAAAAATTTTTTATTTATTCATTTTAATTATTAGAGAGGGGGGGATATAGAGAGAACAGAAGAGGAGCAGGAAGCATCAACTCCCATATGTGCCTTGACCAGGCAAGTCTGGGGGTTTTGAACCGGCAACCTCAGGGTTCCAGGTGGACGCTTTATCCACTGCGCCACCATAGGTCAGGCCCATGACATTGATTTTGTGTGTGTGTGTGTGTGACAGAGACAGAGAGAGACAGAGAGAGGGACAGATAGGGAAAGACAGGAAGGGAGAGAGATGAGAAGCATCAATTCTTTGTTGCAGCACCTTAGTTGTTCATTGAGTGCTTTCTCATATATGCCTTGACCGAGAGGCTACAGCAGAGTGAGTGACCCCTTGCTCAAGCCAGCGACCTTGGGCTCAAGCCGGTGAGCCTTGCTCAAACCAGATGAGCCTGCGCTCAAGCCAGCGACCTCAGGGTTTCGAACATGGGTCCTCCACATCCCAGTCCGATGCTCTATCCACTGCGCCACCGCCTGGTCAGATGTGACATTGATATTTTTTGTGAACACGGGCAAGTTTATCTCTCTCTTTCTCTCCTTCCTTCCTTCCTTCCTTCCTTCCTTCCTTCCTTCCTTCCTTCCTTCCTTCCTTCCTTCCTTCCTTCCTTCCTTTCTTCCTTCTTCCCTCCCTTCCTCTTCTCCCTTCTCCCCTCCCCTCCCCTCCCTTCCTTTCTTCTTTCCTTTCTTTTTCTTTAGTGAGAAGCGGGGAGGAAGAGAGAGAGAGAGACTCCCAGATGTGCTCTGACCAGGATCCCCCTGGCAAGCCCCCTGTGGGGTGATGCTCTGCCCATCTGGGGTTGTTGCTCCATTGCTTGGCAACTGAGCTATTTTAGCACCTGAGGTGAGGCCATGGAGCCATCCTCAGCACCGAGAGCCAACTTGCTCCAATGGAGCCATGGCTGTGGGAGGAAAAGAGAGAGAGATAGAAGAGATACAGTCAGGGATGGAGAAGCAGATTGTTGCTTATCTTGTGTGCCTTGACTGGGAATCGAACCCGGACATCCACATGAAGGGCTGACGCTCTACCGCTGAGCCAGCTGGCCAGGGACTCTTTCTTTCTCTGTTCCTTTTTTATTTTATTTTAGAGACTATTCCTCCTTTTGGGGGTTGACTGATGTTTCCTGATGATTAGATTCAAGTTGTACATGTTTGGCATGAATCTGTATTCCACTACTGATAATAGTGTTTTCAAGATATATGTGGAGATACCCCTCCTTGGTGATATTAATTTTGATCAAGGTGTTACTTTATTTGTTCACTGGATAGATACTATTTTTTCTTTGGAACTCATAAATAATCTGTGGCGAGACACTTTAAGACAACACTTCACTGCCTGACCAGGTGGTGGTGCAGTGGATAGAGCGTCAGACTGGGACACAGAGGACCCAGGTTCAAGACCCCAAGGTTGCCAGCTTGAGCCCAAGGTCGCTGGCTCGAGCAAGGGGTCACTCGGTCTGCTGTAGCCCCCCGGGTCAAGGCACATATGAGAAATCAATCAATGAACAACTAAGGAACTGCAACGAAGAATTGATGCTTCTTATCTCTCTCCCTTCCTGTCTGTCCCTATCTGTCCCTCTCTGACTCGCTCTGTCACTGTCACACACACACAAAAAAGACAACACTTTGCTCTTCATTAAACTTTCCTCCCACAGTTTACCATACATTGATAATTCTTTTTTTAAATTATTTTTATTTATTTATTCATTTTAGTGAATAGAGACAGAGAGAGAGAGAGAGAACAGGGGGAGGAGCAGGAAGCATCAACTCCCTTATGTGCCTTGACCAGGCAAGCCCAGGGTTTTGAACCGGCGACCTCAGCATTCCAGGGCGATGCTTGATCCACTGCACCACCACAGGTCAGGCCACATTGATGATTCTTGCCTGAACTATTTTCAGGTTGCAGTGATGGTGAATTTTGAATGATTGCTTAAGTTATCTGTTTGTTTTTTTTACTTTTTCATACTGTGAATAATGCCGCAGTGGTCATGGGTGTACAAATATCTCTTCAGACCTGTTCTCAGTTCTTTGAGTAGAATTGCTGGGTCATATGGTAATTTTATATTATTATGAATATTTTGTATAGTTATTAGTAAGATTTTCTTTGCATTATATTCTGTAATTGGTTCTTGATGACATAAAGGAAAATCTATTGGATTGTATATCCTTGTGTGGTTTTTTTGTTTTGTTTTGTTTTTTAATTTTTTTTTCTGAAGTTGGAAACGGGGAGGCAGTCAGACGCCCGCATGAGCCTGACCGGGATCCACCCAGCATGCCCACCAGGGAGTGATGCTCTGCCCATCTGGGGCGTTGCTTTGTTGCAACCAGAGCCATTCTAGCGCCTGAGGCAGAGGCCATGGAGCCATCCTCAGTGCCCAGGCCAACTTTGCTCCAATGGAGCCTTGGCTGCGGGAGGGATAGAGAGAGACAGAGAGGAGAGGAGGAGGGGTGGAGAAGCAGATGGGCGCTTCTCCTGTGTGCCCTGGCTGGGAATCAAACCTGGGACTCCTGCACGCCAGGCCAACACTCTACCGCTGAGCCAACCGGCCAGGGCCTATCCTTGTGTTTTTATCAGTGGTTCTCAAGCTTGAATGCACATTATAGTTATCTATAGCTTTTTAAACATACACAGAGTTGGACCTCCACTCAAGAACAATTACATTAGAATTTCTGGAGTGAGTCACTTGTAATTTTTAGAAGCTTTCCAGGTGATTCTAAAGTGTAACAAAGGTTGAGAAACACTGGTCTAAACCAACTTACTAAAGTCTTATTAGATTTCATCATTGTTTGATTCACATGGATATTTTTTTAACATTTGTAATATTTTATTTATTTATTTTTATTTGATTTTAATTTGTGTTTACATAGATTCAAGTGTCCGAATATATTTCCCCCCACCCCCTTACTTCCCCTCCCCCCCTATGCCCCCTCCCCCCAGTGTCTTCCCCCCTTCCCTCTAGGATTTGCTGTCCTGTTCTCTATAATGCTGTGTTATGTATATATAATTTCATTAATCTCTTTCCCTTCTCTGATCCCATCTTCTCTTCTACTTTCCTTCTGACCACTTTCCTCTGGTTTCTTTGATCCTGCCTCTGCCTCTGTTCTATTGCTCAGTTCACATTGTTCATTGGATTCCTCAAATGAGTGAGGTCATATGGTATTTTTCTTTCTCTGCCTGGCTTATTTGACTTAGCATAATAGTTTACAGGTCCATCCATGTTGTCCCGAAAGGTAAGATTTCCTTCTTCCTCTCAGCCACGTAATATTCCATTGTATACATGTACCACAGCTTTATAATCCACTCGTCCACTGACAGACACTTGGGCTGTTTCCAGATCTTGGCTATTGTAAACAATGCTGCAATAAACATGAGGGTGCATTTCTTCTTTTGAATCAGTGATTTGGTATTCATAGGATATATTCCTAAAAGTGGGATAGCTGGGTCAAAGGGCAGTTCCATTTTTTTTTTTTACAGAGAGAGAGTCAGAGAGAGGGACAGATAGGGACAGACAGACAGGAACGAAGAGAGATGAGAAGCATCAATCATCAATTTTTCATTGCGACACCTTAGTTGTTCATTGATTGCTTTCTCATATGTGCCTTGACCAGGGGGCTACAGCAAACCAAGTGACCCCTTGCTTGAGCCGGTGACCTTGGGTCCAAGCTGGTGAGCCTTGCTCAAACCAGATGAGCCCGCACTCAAGCTGGCGACCTCGGGGTCTCAAACCTGGGTCCTTCCGCATCCTAGTCTGACACTCTATCCACTGCGCCATCGCCTGGCCAGGCCATTTTTAATTTTTTGAGGAATCTCCATACTGTTTCTTTTCTTTTCTTTTTTTCTGAAGCTGGAAACAGGGAGGGACAGTCAGACAGACTCCCGCATGCGCCCGACCAGGATCCACCCGGCACGTCCACCAGGGGATGACGCTCTGCCCACCAGGGGGCGATGCTCTGCCCCTCTGGGGCGTCGCTCTTTTGCGACCAGAGCCACTCTAGCGCCTGGGGCAGAGGCCAAGGAGCCATCCCCAGCGCCCGGGCCATCCTTGCTCCAATGGAGCCTCGCTGCGGGAGGGGAAGAGAGAGGCAGAGAGGAAGGAGAGGGGGAGGGGTGGAGAAGCAGATGGGCGCTTCTCCTGTGTGCCCTGGCCAGGAATCGAACCCGGGACCTCTGCACGCCAGGCCGACGCTCTACCACTGAGCCAACCGGCCAGGGCCTCCATACTGTTTCTTAAAGAACTTGTTCTTAGGTGTGGACATGAACTGTATTCCCAGCTTGCTTATATAGCATATTTTTCTTTTTAAGAAACACCACTGCATGCCCTACAGGTCTATGTTTCTTTATGCCTTTGGTGATTCTGTTTTAAAAAATAGTAACTATGCCTGACCTGTGATGGTGCAGTGGATAGAGTGTTGACCTGGGATGCTGAGTACCCAGGTTTGAAACCTTGAGGTCGCCAGCTTGAGCTCAGGGTCATCCACCTTGAATGTGGGCTCTCCAGCTAGAGTGCAGGGTCACTGGCTTGAGCACAGGATCATTAACATGATTGTGGGGTCGCTAGCATGAGCCCAAAGGTCACTGGTTTGAGCCCAAGGTCACTGGCTTGGCTGGAGCCACCCGGTCAAGGCACATGAGAAGCAATCAATGAACAACTAAAAAGTGACTCAACTACAAGTTGGTTCTTCTCATCTTTCTTCTTTCCTGCCTCTCTCTCTCTCTCTCTCTTTCTTTCTTTCTCTCAAGGAAGAAAAATAGTAACTGAAAAGAGTTTTGAAAATTGGAAAAAGTTTTGTCTTAATGGGACTTGACTGGGGGTTTGGTAGTTTTCTAGAATATGTCAGTTATCACCCAACTGAAATTTGTTACTCCACTCAACCAACAGCATAAATTCTCTAAGCCACACTGGGAACAGCTATGTAAAGGTGATTCCCTTCTCTCTTTTGTCTCCCTCCTATTAAGAAGTGGGATAGCAATAGAATTCATCATTATATTTCAACTTTTATTCTCAAATATATTCTAAAAGCCTGATTTGACTCATTAAGAACTTCTTCTTTAGCTTTTTGAAATATTTCTTTTCAAATTGTCCGGGAGTTCCTGACCTGTAGTGGCACAGTGGATAAAGCATCAACCTGGAATGCTGAGGTTGCTGGTTCAAAACCCTGGGCTTACCTGATCAAGGCACATACAGGAAGCAACTATAAGTTGATGCTTCCTGCTCCTCTCTCCCCCTCCTTTCTCTTTCTCTTGTCTCTCTCTAAAATCAATAAATAAAATCTTTTTTTAAAAATTGTCCAGAAGCTTTAAGAGAGAAATGGTTAAAAAAGCATTTCCCCATTCTTATTTATTTTCACTCTTTTCTCTCTTTCTCTCTTTTTTTCTCTACCTTTTTCCTTTTGTCTCTCCTTTCATTCTTTTGAAGGATCTGATTAATATGCATGACTGTGCCTCCTTGAGAAAAGAAAAGGCAAGAGAAGAAGGCATTGCTCTTGTGTCTCAGGTTCTTTGCTGTTACTACTATGGAGAGTAGCTTAGTGATAGGATATTACTAAAGAAGGCTTGTTAGTTATCATTATGTTTTTTGAGGGAACCTTGCCTATGATAAATATAAAAAAGAGAAGTAGAGCAAGGAGGAAAGAAAAGCAACTAGAGAGGCAGCAAGTATGGAGGAATGAACAGAAAGGAGCAGAAGAAAAGGACTTGGGACTGGGGATACAAAAATAGATGGGAAGGACCAAGAATACAGAGCTGCTAAAATAGGAAAATGGAAGTCAGCTCTAACGTTTACATTTCCCAGTCCAGTATTTGAGCTTTCCCCTTTTCAGTAGGGTGTGCTGCAGTAGTATGAGGTGGGGTGAATGAAATGGTCCCATACTTGACTCCTTGGATTCATCCACCCAGAACTGAAGAATTTACCCTGGCATTAGGTGACTTCATAGCCTGATCCTAGTAGGTTGGGGTGGAAGAGGCTATTAAGTGATATTTTTTGGTTAGCTAGCATTAACAGAGTTATTTTTAACCTTCCATTTTAATCCCTTCATTGTTCAGTCTCCTCCATTGGCTACCATGAGCAGTCAAAATTAGCAACTATATAAGATGAAGTACTTCTTGTCTCCCCAGTCACTTCCAAAATAAACAGGGAGTATTACCATCCATAGTTTGTCTCACTTTACTCTGAAGGCTACCAATAGAGGAAGCATGGATTAGTGTGTAGTGATTTCTAGGCTCTGTCCTCTGGACAGATTCCCCTCTGAGGGCTATGGCTGAGTGACAGGACCATGTGGCAGAAGTGCAGCTGGAAGTATATCATCGGCAGATTTGGGTTGGGTAAATATAGCAGGAGCAGGATGTCAGTGTGGGAGATGGATTGTTCTGGGAAAGGAAGTGTTGTCTTTCGTCTGAGAAACAATTTCCTGCACTTCTGGGCCTCTTGCTTTCTTTTTCTTCCTTTTTTTTTTTTTCTTTTCAGGACATAACAGGAGTTGGCAGGGGTTGAGTACACTTGCCCTATTCTATCTCTGGGTGTCTGTCTCAGACATTTGAAGTTGGGAGATCTAGTCCCAGATCTATTTTGGCCAATTAAGAAATGCACCCAATAAAATAGCCATACCCATGCTTTACAGTTTACTTTTTACAGTGTTAAATAAAAGCACATACCTGCAGAGAGCCTCTTTTTAAAAAGTAACCATTCTTTTAGTAATATAAACAGGTTGAGGGGCAAAAATAATTATATAAAGAAAATCAACTCTATTGAAAGTCAGACATGAGACACCAGCTGGCAGGAAACAGCTGGGATGTTTCTGGGGGCTAGATTCTTCCACACCAGAACTTAACTCTTCAAGCTGTCTGTTATCTGAGCTACTGAAAATGGCTGCCTGCTTACCAGCAATCTACATAAAAGATTAAATCTACTAAAGTATCTGGTATTTTATAATTGACTAGAACTTTACAATTTATAAAGTGATTTTGCATATTTTTTTACTTTTTAAAATAGCCTTTTTTATTTTTGAATATTTAGATTTACAGAGAAGTTAAAAAGAAATTATCATAACCCCAATACCGAAGTCCCCCTATTATTAACATTCCCTGTTATTAACATTTTATATTAATATGGTACATTTGTCAAAATTAACAAACCAATATTGATGTATTATAAAGTTCATAGTTTATTCAGATTTCCTTGGTTTTTACGTAATGACCTTTTTCTGTTTCAGGATTAGATCAGGATACCACATTACATTTAATTGTCATGTCTCCTTAGGCTTCTCTTGGCTGTGACGGTTTATATATATATTTTTTCATTTATATTTTATATCAACCTACAAAATAGACTGGACCTTTGTTAGTATCCCCCTTTCACAGATAAAACTGAAACTCTAGAAAGGTTAAATGATATGTTCAAGGTTATACAGTTAGTAAAAAGCTTCTATTAAAATGTGATTATGATATAGGGAAAAGGCAATGAAGTAGTTCTTTATTTGATTTTTATGTGGATGAGGACAGAATTTCAGATGGGCTATTTGTAGAAGAGGAACAAGAGATAGAGATGAACATAGTTTACTTGTTTCTGGACAATTCTATTTTACCTGGACACAAATTAAGATTATTATTTTTATCATAATTCCATGGGATACCCTTTCTCTTTGTGACTCTGCATTGTCTACCAAAGGAGCTGATCCCAGAGAACCCTGGACTGCCCACCCAGTTACCTTGTTCTTTAGCAGCGCAGACTTCAAGCTGCTTCACTGTCCTTTTCATTAGACACCCAAGTTCAGTTGAAGGTCCACTGAAAGCATGACATACACACTCACTCAACCAGCATGTTTTTGGCATGTGTGAACGTAACTGGGACAAAAGCATATGATTTTTTAGTTCCTCTGTTTAGCTGGGCAGGCTGTAGTTCTGGGGTGGTGTTAGGAGATTTATAAAACTGTAGTGCTGAGAAAAATAAAAAAATCTAACAAGACATGGCAATTATGGGCTCTGAGTGCTCTAGCCAGGGAGATGAATGAGGGGGAGGGTTGACAGGAAGTAAAGTGTAATATGTTACCCATGATCCTAGATACTTTTAAAAGGTCCTCTAAGGGTGATAGAAGCTATGGGAGTGCAAACAATCAGATCTTAAATTAGAAAATTGCACCTCTTGCCTATAGAAGTAGTTGTAGGATTGAATTTGTAATCCTAAAGGGCAACTTTTAAAAGTGCTTCTTTGACTTAGCATAGTGTTTATGAGGTTCATCCACTTTATAGCATGAATCAGTACTGTATTCCTTTTTATGAGTGAATAATATTCTGTTGTGTGTATATACCACAGTTTGCTTTTCCATTCACCTGCTGATGGACATTTGGACTATTTCTACTTTTTGGCTATTGTTAATGGTGCTACTAGAAATACTTGTTTTCAATTTTTTTGTGTTATATACCTAGGAGTGGGATTCCTGGATCATATGGTTACTCTATATTTAGCTCGTTGAGGAACTGCCAAACTGTTTTCCGCAGTGGCTGATCCATTTTATAGTCCTAGCAGCAATGTGTGAGGGTTCCAGTTTCTCCACATACTCACCGATACTTGTGATTTTTCTTTCTTTCTTTTTTTTAATAGCTTCAAAGTCTTTTAAAGGATAGGGCTGTGATGATAAAACTTCTTCTGGTCTTTATGGATCATCTTTATGCTTCTCATGAAGTAGCTGGATAGCTCTTCTAGACCAAATAAAGCACTGTGGTTCTAGCTTTGTGCTGAAGAATGACTTTCTTCTAAAATCGACAGCAAACATAGTGATCACAGCTGATATGGGTTGCCTAAACAGGACTAAAATCTGATTTGCCAAAAAAAGAAAAAAAGAGTGTTGGTTACACTTTGAACCTTGAGTAGATGGCGGTATTTCAGGTTTCATCTGCTGTCAGACTCCTTCCTGGACTAGGCAAGTGGTCTGGGTCTTGCTGACTATATAGGAAGCTCAGTTTGTTTGCAGATGGCCAGCTTATTTTTCTGCTTGCTGAAAAACCTTCTGGAGAAAGAATTAACTCTAAATTCCTGAGTGATGGATTCTTTTAAAGGTGCTATATGAACTGGTTTCAATAGTCATTCCATTACTACTCACCTGAGATTACGTACAGATATTAAACTCTAATGTTCCCTTTTCTTTGCTATCTGGCAGGGTAGCTTCTTATTTTGATGTCTTCTGCATCAAATTATTAAGTTTCTAAATGCTTTTTCTTCTTTTTTTAGGCCATCAATTTCTATTTCTTTTCTTTTTTTCAATTTCTACTTCTTGTGTCTACATATTGTGATTTGTCTAATAGTAGTCACTCTGGTTAATGTTTTAGTATGTCTTATCTAAATTTATTTTTCTTTTGTGAAAATTATTCTATGGAAGGAGAAAATTGATGCTGGGAGCTAGGATGCTTGAATTTCTAGTTCTTTTAGTTTTCTCTATAAATATAGTTTTTCTTTTTTTCTTAACACTGCCTTCTCTAGTTAATGTATTAGGTGGTCGATTTTTCTGACTTCCAGAAAAAAATATTTTTGCTACTGTACTGTTTACTGTGTTTTTCCCTTGTAATATGTTAAGTCAGAATATGTTTTAGTGTTTATTGCGTCTATTGGTTGATTTTTTTTAATGAGTTTGGACCAGTTTTTAAAGTAAACAGAAAATTATAGTCTCTACTGTATCTTCCCCTCACCCCTAAACACAAACTAGTGTTAGGTTTGCAAATTCATCCTAACCATTTGATCGAAGTCAGGCTTATTCATAAGGCTTTATAGTATAGTCAGGTGTGGTTGAATGACAGGTATGTCTGGATTTGGTCTTGAGAGATTTGGGGATGTACAAGTATGAGGTTTTTTCTCTCTCCTCCAATAATGCACTGTGGTCTATAATAGGTTGAGTTGTAACATTCATTAAACCACTCTTCACAATGCCTGTTTTCAAAGCTTATCAGGATGACTTTGATTTAGTTATTTGGAACCAAAAAGGCATTTTATGGAGCCTGGTCTGGAGCTGTGGAACAGTAATATATCAGAGATCAGACTTAGGTCCCAGTAGGATTATTCCTTGGGATTTATTTGCCTGGAAGTACACACAGGAGCCAAATGGTATATATGGAAAGCTTTGCTGGAATGCAAATTGGACATATTTTGTTGGGACCTGTAGGGGATTTTCACTGCTTCATAATTTTTCAAAGGTTTGTTATACATCAGACAGTCACTGCCTCTTCTTTAAATCTTTAAATCCCCTCTCTTTTTCCTGTTGTAAAGGTCAGATTTTTTTTGACAACTGTGTGCAGGAAAAAGATTTGCTAAATCCCTTCATTTTTATTCATACAAATATCAGTATTCAGTGAGCATCAGTTATCCCAGCATTTAGAGGTAAGGAAAACTCAGGGAGAGTCTTGTGAATCTCAGCTTAGTGCCAGGCATATGTCTCTAGGGATGTTTGCTGCCTCAACTTTAACCCTTGACTGCTTTGATAGGGACAATACCCTCACAGTAGCTAGCATGTGAAGCCTACCCTATACTAATCTCATGTCTATGGCTGTAGGATAGATGATATAATTAATGGAGAGAGTTATTGAATTCTTCTGATGGGGCTTCTTTCTCTGTAACAAGCCTTAGATTAGTGTTGGAGGAGAATGACAATCCATTTCCTCCAGTAGATCTGCTTTAGCCTTACATGGCTTTTAGTGGTATCTTAGGCAGCAGATCACTTTTCATTTGAAGATGATTCTTTTTTCTTCACCCAGGTGAAATCATATTGCCATATACTGTAGTTTCCCATCAAACTTGTTTGGTTTGCAGTTGTTACCATGTTATCTATTGCTATATAACAAAATTCCAAAGCTCAATCATGTAGCTATTGGGAAGACTCAGTTTCTCATAAGCTGTTGTCCAGAGTCCTCACTTATTCACAATGTGGTCCTCTATTTTTATTTTTTTAAGATTTTTTATTTATTGATTTTACAGAGAGAAGGCAGAGGAGTGAGAAGTATCAACTCATAGTTGCTTCACTTCACTTGTTCATCAATTGCTTATTGTACATGCCTTGACTGGGCAAGCCCAGGGTTTTGAACTGGTGACCTCAGTGTTCTATGTTGATACTTTACCCATTGTGCCACCACAGGCCAGGCAATGTGGGCCTCTCCATAGGACTGCTTACAGCATGGCAATTGGCTTCCCCCTAGGTAAATGATCCAAGAAAGAGCATAGAAGGCACACTGTCTTTTCTGACCTAGTCTCAGAAATAACATACCATTACTTCTGCCATATATTGGTCACTCAGACAAGTCCTGATAGAGTGTGGGAGAGGATTGCAAAAAGCTAATTATTATTGGCAGTCATCTTGGAGACTGGCTACACAGAAAGTTAATTAGAAACCTTCAGATATTCACTTAGTCACTTAGTCTTTTTTTTTTTTTTTTTTTGAGAGAGAGAGAGAGAGGGAGAGGAACAGACAGGGACAGAAAGACAGGAAGGGAGAGAGATGAGAAGCAGCAACTCATAGTTGTAGCACTTTAGTTGTTCATTAATTGCTTTCTCATATGTGCCTTGACCGGGGGCTACAGCAGACAGAGTGACCCCTTGCTCAAGCCAGCGACCTTGGGCTCAAGCCAGTGACTTCGGAGTTTCAAACTTGGGTCCTCAGCACCCCAGGCCGACATTCTATACACTGCACCACCAGCTGATCAGGTTCACTTGGTCTTAAAGATTGATTCCCCTCCCCCCCTAAAAAATAGTGTTCTTCGCACTGAGCCTACTTTTTCTACCTTTTCTTAAACTCTATGTCTCTGAAATTATTCAGGGTATGTATGGCAGATATATGTGTGAGTATTGCTTCAATGTGTAAATCCCTTTCTCTTTCATTGCCGTCTCAGCCTTAAACCCTAGTAAAAACCTCTTTTTCTAAAGTAAGCCAGTAAGCTTTCTCCCTTCCTCCATCCCTTCTCTCTTTCTCTTTCTTTAGATGAGGCATCTATAGCAGCTGGTCAAATGATCCCTCTCTTCGTGAGAACCCCTCAGTTGGATTCGAGTAATCTTTTGTTTCCTCTACCCATTTACTGTTGATCCTCTAAAATTTGTTGCAAATAGACTAGAGTGACCAGAATTGTGGAGGCACCATTGATCTTCTAGATTGAGATATATAACATGACCTTTTCTTGGATTCTATCCAGGAGCTTTGTAATGGAGATAAAGGCCTTGTACATGGGAGATCTTTTAAAACTTAGTTATTTGTTCGTTACTTTTTTTCAAATTGGATTTATAGGGTTAACATTGATTAATAAAATTATATAGGTTTCAAGTATACGGTTTTATAATACATCATCTGTACGTTGTACTGTTTGTTTACCATATTTGTCTGTTACTTGGTGGTTTGATCTGGTCATTTTTATACAAGTCAGAAAAGAGCCTGAAGAGTTATTTGCTATTCACTTTTCTAGGGCGAGTAGGTCTATAGTTACAGTGATGGAAAAAATGCAGAGGTTGATCCTGAAGCTAACCCAGGGATACTGTTCTGCCAGTTTGCTGATGATGCAAGCTATGCTTTTACACTGACATCTTTACCCCACCTTAGTATATATACCAAACTCTATACCTGATAACAGAAATCTCTGTTGTGAAATTGAACTTGTTCAGCTTTTGTGGTATTAAAATGGAAAATTAGTTTCCTTTCTCAAAAATTCTAGAGCCTGACCAGGCGGTGGTGCAGTGGACAGAGCATTGGACTGGGACGCGGAGGACCCAGGTTTGAAACCCCAAGGTTGGCAGCTTGAGCGCAGGCTCATCTGATTTGAGCAAGGCTCACCAGCTTGAGCCCAAGGTCGCTGGCTCGAGCAAGGGGTCACTCAGTCTGCTGTAGCCCCCCCCCCCACGTCAAGGCACATATGAGAAAGCAATCAATGAACAACTAAGCTGCCGCAATGAAGAGTTGATGCTTCTCATCGCTTTCCCTTCCTGTCTGTCCCTCTCTGTCTCTGTCACACACACACACACACAAAAAAAATTCCAGATAATCTTTGACTTCCTAGGAAACAGCCTAAAACTGTGAATGAACTCTGGTCTCATATTTCTATTGCCATTGACTGGTCTAGTAGCAAATTCATACCTGGGAAAATCCATTGAATACCTTCTTTGTCTTAGGCATCACAGAACCAGAGAGGGTCTGGAATTGGGTTTAAGTCTGCATAAGACTATAAACAAAAGTAAAAACAGACAAAAAAAAGTTACAAAGTAGTCAGACAAGAATAAAAAAAACTTTTCTCCATAAAATCACTATTTACGCAACTCTCTGACCTTCTCTAATCTTTATCATTACATATGCATAATTTAAATAATTTAGTCATAGTGTTTGTTCCGTTTATTCATTTAGCATAATTTAATACAGAATTTTTCATTCATATATATTTTATGAATATATATTTATCATCTTTAATAGCACTATAAAAATACATTACATTAGAATGCCATAGGTCAGTGGTTTTCAACTGCCAGTCTGCCAGAAATTGTATGCCTATCTGTGAGAGAGTTAACCACCCTGATGTTGTATGAAGAGTCTAGACCACTGCATAGGATAACTATTCTTTAAAAAATTTCAGTTTATTATATATAGTGAAGTTTAATTATCTTTGTGCTGATAACATTATTTCTCTTTCTACTTATTTTTATGAAATAATAGTCCCACTAGTAGAATGCCTGAATTTTTTTTTTAATTTTCTGGAAACTGAAATATTTATTCATATAATTGTACAGCTTCGTAAAGAATAGTAACAAAGACAAATGACTTAGATCTAGAAATTCTCACATATCTTAGAATCTGACAATTTCGACATCTGCTGAGTAGCAAGCTGAAGTAGGTAGCAAAATTGTTTCTTAGTTTCCCCTTCCTTAGTAGCTGAATCAATGGGCATCCTTATAAACAAAGTTAGGATGAATCAGTGGAGGTTAATTGTTTCATAGGACTACATATCATTAAGACAGTCATTTCAGTACTAGTCATCTCTGTCCTGGTTGTAATTATACAAAGAAGTCACTATATTTACATTTTAATCCATTAGCATCTTAGTGAACATTTTTCACAAAGAATAAAAAGCAATTCTCTATTCAAAAAGTTAAACATCTAGAAGTAAATACAAAATACAAACAAGCATTCTAATCACAAAGCAGTGTAATAATATAATGGATGCCTTTCTGGCTGGAAGTTATAACAAAATATGATAAGATGATGACCAAATGGATGAGAATGACTGAGTTTTATAGTGGTGCTATATCTGACTTTTTTTTGCTAATTTAGCTGACAAGATGATACCTTTATACTTTGTTTCACATTTCCTTAATTATTAGCATTTTCTCAAGTGTTTTACTCTTTGATATTTTCCTGTGTGAATTTTTGTTTTGTTCAAAACAAAATTTATTTATTGATTTTACAGAGAGAGGAGACGGGGTTGGGGGGAATGAGAAATATCAACTCATAGTTGCTTCACTTTAGTTGTTCATTGCTTGCTTGTCATATATGCCTTGACTCGGCAAAGCCAGGGTTTTGAACTGGCGACCTCAGCATTCTAGGTTGATGTTCTATCTACTGTGCCACCACAGGCCAGGCGTGAATGATCTGTTCTTAATTCTTGGCCAGTTATTTGACAGAAATTGGATAGTGTCCTTTCAGATTTGTATTAGCAATTTTCATAACTGGATAATGCTTTTTTTATCGTTTCATATTTATTGCCATTGTCTTTTTCCCCCCATTATTGTGGGCTATTTGAAACCTAGGTAGGTAGAGGTTATTTTAGTCTTTTCAGAGAGGTTCTTGGGCATCAGCTAGTTTACTTGCATTTGAAGTGTACAAATGAGAGGTCCTGTGAGAACCTTTGGCTCAGAGTGTGCATGGGAGCCTCCCTGTGTGGAGAGTAGGCAATCCAAGGTGTAAGGAGGGGAGCTGAGGACAAGGCTGACACCAGATCTATAAATAACCTAAGGTTTAGCTTTGTACTTTGAAATAGGAATTAGCTCACTTTTATTGTCTTCCACAAGTTATTAACTGTTTGTCCATGAAGAGGAGGCATTAGAATTTTTGGTGAAAATGTTAAATTTTCAACTCTCAGATAGTGAAAAGTGCTGATATGGGTCAGTTCTGCCTCTTGTTTCCTCATTTCTCTTAGAGTGAGATGACTGAATGAAAAGTTGGAATTTGGGGATTTGTTTAACTTGATATAGTATCCAGCTTCCTAAGTAAGAAGGTGGAATTCTAAATAGTGAAATGCTCTGTATCCCCCGGTTGGCTCAGTGGTAGAGCGTCGGCCTGGTGTGTGGAAGTGCCAGGTTCGATTCCTGGCCAGGGCACACAGGAGAGGCGCCCATCTACTTCTCCACCCCTCCCCTTTCCTTCCTTTCTGTCTCTCTCTTCTCCTTCTGCAGCCGAGGCTCCATTGGAGCAAAAGATGGCCCGGGCGCTATGCCCCAGGCGCTAGAGTGGCTCTGGTCGCAACAGAGTGACACCCCGGAGGGGCAGAGCGTCACCCCCTGGTGGGTGTGCTGGGTGGATCCCGGTGGGGCGCATGCGGGAGTCTGTCTGACTGCCTCCCCATTTCCAGCTTCAGAAAAAAAAAAAAATGCTCTGTATCCCTTCTGTATCCCTTTGCCATGACACCTTGCCTAGAACAGATTGACCACATGCAAGGTGGAGCTGTTAACTCAGCCTGTCATTTTCCTCACCACTGAGCAAAGGCTTTTTTACCTGTATTATAGACTGCCATGCCCAGTCGTTCTCATTGGTCTCTGTAGAGAATTAGAGACCCAGACTCTCGAAACTTTTTCTAAGATCCTAGTTTCTAGTATTCTCTCTGGGCTGTCAGTTTTCTTCTGTAAAATGAGAAAAGTACACCAAATGATCTCTAATATTTCTTAAGTCCTAAGATTCTTTGGGTCCTTGTTGTCTTAGTTGGGAAATACTTTAGAGGGATTCTATTTTATGTGAATGTCATTGCACTTTATTTGTAATGAAAATTTTGATGTTGGAATATTACAAAATGTAATTTAAAGAAAAATACATTATTTTATTAAACTTAATTGATTTTAGAGAGAGAAGAAGGGAGGGGGAGAGAAAGAGACAGGAACATCTATTCATGTATGTGCCCTGACCAGGAATCAAACTGGCAGCCTCTGCAGATCAGGACAGTGCTCTAACCAACCAAGCTATCCAGCCAGGGCAAAAATATACACACTCTATACTTCTATGTATTTTAAAGTAATCTAACTTTTCAGTTTTCCTTTGTCTTGCTATTATCCAATTAGGTCACATTTCAGATGAACTGGGCTTCAAACTTGTTATGTAATTTTATAATGGGAATTTAGTTCCGATTGAGCAATTTCAAGATCTTTATATCTTTTAAATTTTTGAATAATTCTTGAAAATGGATTAATATTGACTGTCAAGTGAATGTGTTGTTCTATTTTAATTTAAAAATATTTACTGATTAAACTACCTCACATTTTATATGTTAATATATATGAATATATCTTTTTTAACTAATTTTTTTGGGGGGGTTTGTATTTTTCTTTTTAAACGTTTTATTTTTTTTATTTTTTATTTTTATTTTTTGCATTTTTCTGAAGCTGGAAACAGGGAGAAACAGTCAGACAGTCTCCCGCATGCGCCCGACCGGGATCCAGCCGGCACGCCCACCAGGGGCGACGCTCTGCCCACCAGGGGGCGATGCTCTGCCCATCCTGGGCGTCGCCATGTTGCGACCAGAGCCACTCTAGCGCCTGAGGCAGAGGCCACAGAGCCATCCCCAGCGCCCGGGCCATCTTTGCTCCAATGGAGCCTTGGCTGCGGGAGGGGAAGAGAGAGACAGAGAGGAAGGCGCGGAGGAGGGGTGGAGAAGCAAATGGGCGCTTCTCCTGTGTGCCCTGGCCGGAAATCGAACCCGGATCCTCCGCACGCTAGGCCGACGCTCTACCGCTGAGCCAACCGGCCAGGGCCTAAACGTTTTATTTTTTTAAAGACTTTATTCAATTATTTTTTCAGAGAGAAAGAGAAAGAGAGAGAGAGAGAGAAAAGGGGGAGGAGCAGGAAGCATCAACTCCCATATGTACCTTTACCAGGCAAACCCAGGGTTTTAAACCAGCAACCTCAGTGTTCCAGGTCGATGCTTTATCCCTTTGTGCCACCACAGGTCAGGTTGTATTTTTCTGAAGTGAGAAGCGGGAAGGCAGAGAGACAGACTCCCGCATGTGCCCAACTGAGATCCACCAGGCATGCCCACTAGGGGGCGATGCTCTGCCCATCTGGGGCGTTGCTCCTTTGCAACCGGAGCCATTGTGGTGCCTGATGCAGAGGCCATGGAGCCATCCTTAGTGCCCAGGCCTACTTTGCTCCAATGGAACCTTGGCTGTGGAAGAGGAAGAGAGAGAGAGAGAGAGAGAGAGAGAGAGAGAGGAGAGGGGGAAGGGTAAGGAAGCAGATGGTCACTTCTCCTGTGTGCCCTGACTGGAAATCGAACCCGGGACTTCCACATGCCGGGCCAACACTCTACTGCTGAGCCAACCAGCCAGGCCCTATAAATATATCTTAGTTGCACTTCACAACAATCCTGTAAGGTAGTCATGAAGATGTAGAATAGCAGTCCTCAGTACCAACTCTTTCCATTCTGTGCTGCTCCTAAGAGGCAACCAGTTTTCATCTGTCTTTCTTTCTCTCTCTCTTCTTTTTTTTTTTTTTTTTTTTTTTTTTTAGTGAGAGAGACAGGGACAGGAAGGGAGAGAGATGAGAAGCATCAATTCTTTGTTGTGGCACCTTAGTTGTTCATTGATTGCTTTCTCATATGTGCCTTAACCATGAGCCAGTGCTTTGAGCTCAAGCCAGCAACAATGGAGTCATGAATATGATCCCACACTCAAGCTAGCAACCCTGCACTCAAGCCAGAGACCTCGGGATTTTGAACCTGGGTCCTCAGCGTCCCAGGCCAATGCTTTATCCACTGCACCACCTCCTGGTCAGGCCCTTTTTCATCTCTTTTAATGCAGACCCTTGGAATTTACTTCTACAATTCTAAGTAATAAGCTTATATTGCTACTTCTTGATTTTTTAGTTTTAAGCACGATGTTTCACTCATTTGTTTTATATCTCTGTTAATGTTTACCAGAACCAAAGTATCTTAGAACTGGAAGAGACTTCATATCCTGCAGAGACCCAAACTCAAAAGATGTCAGGGGCCTAGTAGATAACTTAAATGAGTACAATAGGGAGTAGTATAGATAGTAGCAAACTGGAAGGCTATCCCCATCTTATGTCATTCAATTCTGTTTTTAACTACATGTATCAAACAGTTGCATTTTATGGACCTTATTTGAATCCTGATTCATACAAACATAAAACAAAAATTTATGACAGTTATAGAAATTGAATAGTTGCAAATTGAGCACTAACTAAAACTTTGATGCTAAAGCAATATTACTGTTTTAGATGTGGTGATAATAAGAGTATGGTTGTGTTCAAAATGGATAAAATGATATGATGTACAGGATTAGCTACAAAATAACATGGGAGTAGAAGGAGATAATAAAAAACAAAAGTAGCCCTGAGTTGCTAATTATTCAGAATAGGTTTGGGCTATATGAAAGTTCATTATACTAGTCTATTTGCTTTTATATAATTTTGAAGTCCTTTGTAACATGTTAAACAATTATATAGTTTAGAACCTTAGCAGAGAAGTATTAGAATCTGGCAGAAATGAATCCAGAATAGGCTAGAACCAAGGCAGTTCTATTATCTATACGGTTTAAAGGTTGTCACAAGACCCTTATAGTATATTCAGTGAAATAATTGGTTTTTGGGGTTTTTTTATACATAAATTTTTATTGATTTTAATGGGGTGACATCAATAAATCAGGTTACATGTATTCAAAGAAAACATGTCCAGGTTATCTTGTCATTCAATTATGTTGCATACCCATAACCCAAAGTCAGATTGTCCTCCGTCACCTTCTATCTAGTTTTCTTTGTGCCCCTACCCCTTCCCCTTCCCCTCTCCCTCCTTCCCTCCCCCCCATAACCACCACACTCTTGTCCATGTCACTTAGTCTCGTTTTTATGTCCCACCAATGTATGTAATCATGCAGTTCTTGGTTTTTTCTGATTTACTTATTTTACTCCGTATGTTATCAAGATCCCACCATTTTGTTGTAGATGATCCGATGTCATCATTTCTTATGGCTGAGTAGTATTACCATAGTGTATATGTGCCACATCTTCTTTATCCAGTCTTTTTTTTTTTTTAATTTTTTTTTTACAGTGATTAAAGCCTTTAAGCAAACTCTTGGCCAATACAACAAGAATTCATAAAAGAGTAGTGTCCTTAACATGTTCATCAAGTCCAAGTTGGCACCAAACACCATTCTAAATCCCTGCGAATGCAACCCAACCCCAGTTCAGTCCGTTAGGCGCTATCACAAGGAGCAGGAGTCCAAAAAAAGACCACACCCAGGAAAAGTCCGCATGACACTGGAATTGTTGTCACAATTCAAATAATTGTTTATTTGTTATTATAAATATTCATTTGTCTGGTATATTCTATTAACTATTTATTTGTATTCTTAAATAGTTGATAATGACATGTCATTCCAAAATGTGGTTTCAGTATTTCATTTATTCTCAATAAATTCATTTATTGCTATAAAAAAAGAAAAACTTTATAGCATACACCAAACAAAACACATCTGTGGACAACCAGCCCAGATATTTACCTGCCTTCAGTTTGTGATTCCTGAGTCTGCTGCTGCCTTATCATTTCAGAGAATAATAAACTAAAGCACAGAGTGGTTATGGTTTGACCAAGGTCACGCAGCTTATTAGTGGGGAAAGCTAGAACTCAGGTCTCCTGATGCCATATCTTTTGCTTCTTATGAGAAAATTGCCGAACTGACTTAAATAAGAAAAAAAGTATATGGTTTTGTCTGGCAGTTTTCTTCTGTTTCTTAACCTTAGCTCTTTGTTTTTAGACACTGGCTAGAGATTTGACTTCTCTCTTTTTGTAAGGTGAGAGGGATAAGAGATTCAGCCTTAAAGTCTGGTGGAAATCCAGGCCTAGGGTTGGTTATATTTCTTAGAATGATAAAGAATTGTGGAGCTTAGGCAAGTTATAAGCATAAAACTTTAGCTGAGGCAGGACTGAAAAAATGAACCCCTTGGTTCTGTCTGATCCATAAGTGAGATTTCATTCCCACTAAAAACTATTTCTGTGTGTGGACTTCAACTTCAAAAAAATTTAAAGCTATTTTTTCCAAGTCCAAAGCACTAATCCAATAGCAGAGATGTACAGACTTGCCAACCATGGGGAATATGTTGCTAAGTAGCTATGACAAAGCTGTGATAAAATGCGTTTCTGTAGAGCTCTGACTACATTTTGCTACCAGGTCAAGTTGGGAAAAAAAGGATTTAGATAGACTTATTTAATCTACATGCTACATATGTTTTATTTACATGCTTAATTTTAAAGCCTAATACCTGAGTTGATTTTCCAAGAGTTATTGCTGTGCTGGCAAAGATGCACATAGTAAACATCAACTGAGGGAAGAACACTTATAGAAAGCACCAGTAGCCTGACCTGTGGTGGCGCAGTGGATAAAGCATCGACCTGGAAATGCTGAGGTCGCCGGTTCGAAACCCTGGGCTTGCCTGGTCAGGGCACATATGGGAGTTGATGCTTCCAGCTCCTCCCCCTTATCTCTCTGTCTCTCTCTTATCTCTCTCCCTCTCTCTCTCTCTAAAAATGAATTAAAAAAATTTTTTTTTAAATAAAAATAAAAAACAACCTTTAAAAAAGAAAAAAAAAAGCACCAGTAGAAAGTAGAATGACTCTTGTAGATAGATTTTAATAGTCTTTACCCCATTCCAGCTTATTCTTCTATTCTTTTACTTACCTACCTTGTTTGTTTATATATTTTCCCACTAAGATAAACAGAGGCAGGAGAGAAGAAAATGGTTTTACAGGATTCCTTTTGGCAGAGATTTTGTGTGTGTATTTTTCTGAAGTGAGAAACGGGGAGGCAGAGAGACAGACTCCTGCATGTGCCAGACTGGAATCCACCTGGCATGCCCACTAGGGGGCAATGCTCTGCCCATCTGGGGCGTTGATCCATTGCAACTGGAGCTATTCCTAGCACCTGAGGCAGAGGTCATAGAGCCATCCTCAGTGCTGGGCCAACTTTGCTCCAATGGAGCCTTGGCTGTGGGAGGGGAAGAGAGAGAGAGAAAGGAGAGGGGGAAGGATGGAGAAGCGGATGGGCTCTTCTCCTGTGTGCCCTGGCCAGGAATTAAACCCAGGACTTCCACATGCCAGACCAGTGCTCTACCACTGAGCTAACTAGTCAGGGCCTGGCACAGAATTTGAGTTTGGACTTTAGTTCAATAATCCTTTTGAGGATACCTTGTTTTCCTAAAGAACCAATCACTTATTAAGCCACAGAACTCAGATTTCGTGTATTTTTCTTCTTCTCTGGTGTCAAAAAGTATTAGGACAAATATCATTTTGAAATTAATTCAAATAGCTGGAATGAAAGAGTTGTAACAGGTAGTTTTTAGAATACATTGTAGATATTGACTAGTAAAGACATTGCCCTTACCTATGCCTAGGGATTGTTTTAGACTAGAAAACAGGTAGATTCCAAACTTGATTCTTCAATATTATTTTTTATTTTCTTTTATTTATTTTATTTTTTGAGAGAGGCAGGGAAAGAGAAAGGAATGGGAACATCAAGCTGTTTCTTTATGTGTCCTGACCGGGAAGTTGAACCAGCAACCTTAACGCTCCAGGATGACACTCCAACCAACCAAGATATCCAGCCAGTGCTTAATTTTTATTTATTATTAGAGAGACAGAGAGAGGAAGGGAGACTGAGGGGAAGGGAAGCATTTGTTACTCCATTCAGTCGTACATTTTTTGGTTGCTTCCCACGTGTGCCCTGACCAGTACCTTGTTTTGGCATCCTGCAACCTTGTTTCAGGATGACTTACTGACTGGGCTAACTAGCCAGGGCCCATTCTTATTTTTTTTTTAATTAAATAGCCCTGGCTGGTGGCTCAGTGGATAGAGTGTCGGCCTGACATATGGATGTTCCGAGTTTGATTCCTGGTCAGGGTACACAGGAGAAGTGACCATCTGCTTCCCTCCCCTCTTCCTTCTCTCCCTCTTCCCCTCACACAGCCAGTGGCTCATTTGCTTCGAGCATGGCCCCAGGTGCTGATGATAGCTCTATTGGAGCTCATTAACGTAAGGTGCTAAAAATGGCTCAGTATTTGAGCATTGGCCTCAGATAGGGTTGTAGGGTAGATTCTGGTTGGGGTGCATACAGTAGTCTGCCTCATTATCTCCCCTCCTCTTACCTAAAAGAAAATAAAAAATAAATAACAAAAAAAATTAAATAAAAAAATTAAAGCTATTGGCTTAAATTAAATTGCATTTATCTCTATATTTTATTTATACATCCAGCCACAAAATTTAACATATTATATGATATAATGGCATTGACTCCAAAATGTTTGTCTTTTGAGCTAGAATATATATTCCCTGTATATAGGGGCCATGCCTATATACAAAAACATCTTTTATAACTTAGTAAATACCGACTTGTGTATTTAGTAGGTATTTTGTTTGACATGGCTTTATTGACTCTGTTCAATATAGGACACAATAATATTGTGTGTCAGGAACATTACATATATCATCTCATTTAATTCTTCCAAAAATATTTCAAAATAATATGATCCTTATTTTATAGAAGAGGAAACTGAGGTTTCAAAAACTTAAAAACTTGCCTGACCAGGTGGTGGCACAGTGGATAGAGCGTCAGACTGGGATGCAGAGGACCCAGGTTTGAGATCCCGAGGTCACCAGCTTGAGCGCGGGCTCATCTGATTTGAGCAAAAACCCACCAGCTTGGACCCAAGGTTGCTGGCTCCAGCAAGGGGTTGCTCGGTCTGCTGAAGGCCCATGGTCAGGGCACATATGAGAGGGCAATCAATGAACAACTAAGGTGTTGCAACGCACAATGAAAAACTAATGATTGATGCTTCTCATCTCTCTCTGTCCCTGTCTGTCCCTCTCTCTGACTCACTCTCTGTCTCTGTAAAAATAAATAAATAAGTTAAGAACTTGTGTACGGTCACATGCTTAGTAAGTGGGAGAACTGGGATTCTAAACCTAGGCCTTATTTCACTGATGATAGCTTCTGCTCTTACCTCCATTTCATGCTGACAAGAGCTTTGGGATCATTGCTAGAAGTCTTTTTTTTTTTTGAGACAGAGAGAGTCAGAGAAAGGGACAGATAGGACAGACAGACAGGAAGGGAGAGAGATGAGAAGCATCAATTCTTTGTTGCGGCACCTTAGTTGTTCATTGATTGCTTTCTCATATGTGCCATGACCGGGGGCTATAGCAGACTGAGTGACCCCTTGCTCGAGCCAGCGACCTTGGGCTTAAGCTGGTGTGCCTTGCTTAAACCAGATGAGCCCGCACTCAAGCCGGCAACCTCAGGGTCTCAAACCTGGGTACTCCACATCCATCCCAGTCTGACACTTTATCCACTGCACCACCTCCTGGTCAGGTGCTAGAAGTCTTAAATTATTCTCAGCCTCCTTTTTGGTAAACATGAAACTCATTTATTCTGTTATTCCAAAAGAGTTCTTCATATTTAAATCAGGATTTTGGACTGATCTCCAGAGAGCCTAGGCTAATAGGGGGCAGTATAGCATAGTGATTAAGAGTACGGGTTCTAACCTGACCATAGTGGTGGCACAGTGGACAGAGTGTCAACCTGGGATGCTGAGGACCCAGATTCAAAACCCCAAGATCGCTAGTTTGAGCTCGGTCACCAGCTTGAGCACAGGTTTCCTAGCTTTAGCGTGGGATCATAGACATGACCCCTGGTCACTGGCTTGAGCCCAAAGGTCACTGACTTGAAGCCCAAAGTCTGGCTTGAGCAAGAGGTCACTGGCACTTATGAGAATTAATCAATGAACAACTGAAGTGATACAACTATGGGTTGATGCTTCTCATCTCTCTCTCTTCCTATCTCTCTCTCACACTCTTTTTTTCTCTCTCTAGCTAAAAGAAAAGAATATGGGTTCTAGAGCCACACAGACCTAGGTTTGAATACTGGCCCTACCTTGGTAACCTTCAGTAGGTTACTTAACCTTTCTGAACTTCAGGGGCCTTATCTGTGAAATGAGAATGATATTGAATACAACTAACAATAAGAAGGATTAAACTGCCTGACCTGTGGTGGCGCAGTGGATAAAGCGTCGACCTGGAAATGCTGAGGTCGCCGGTTAAAAACCCTGGGCTTGCCTGGTCAAGGCATGTATGGGAGTTGATGCTTCCAGCTCCTCCCCACCTTCTCTCTCTGTCTCCCTCTCCTTTCTCTCTCCCTTTCTGTCTCTCTCTCTCCCTTTCTCTCTCCTCTCTAAAATGAATAAATTAAAAAAAAAAAAAAAAAAAGAAGGGCCTGACCTGTGGTGGCACAGTGGATAAAGCATCGACCTGGAAATGCTGAGGTCGCCGGTTCGAAACCCTGGGCTTGCCTGGTCAAGGCACATGTGGGAGTTGATGCTTCCAGCTCCTCCCCTCTTCTCTCTCTCTGTTTCTCTCTCTCCTCTCTAAAAATGAATAAATAAATAAAAAAAATTTAAAAAAAAAATAAAAAAAATAATAAAATAAAAAAATTTTAAAAAAATAAAAAAGAAGGATTAAACTACACAAAAGAGCTTGGATGAATCTCAAAACTATTATACTGAATTAATGATTTCAATTATATGACATTCTGGAAAAAGCCAAACTATAAAGACAAGGAACAAATTATGATTGCCAGGGATTAGAGGTGGGAACAGGGTATCATTACAAAAAAAGGCAGTAGAGGGAATGTTTGAGGTGATGGAACTGTTCTGTATCCTCATTGTGGTGGTTACATGAATCTGTTAAAACTAATAAAAGGCCCTGGCCGGTTGGCTCAGCGGTAGAGCGTCGGCCTGGCGTGCGGGGGACCCGGGTTCGATTCCCGGCCAGGGCACATAGGAGAAGCGCCCATTTGCTTCTCCACCCCCCCTCCTTCCTCTCTGTCTCTCTCTTCCCCTCCCACAGCCAAGGCTCCATTGGAGCAAAGATGGCCCGGGCGCTGGGGATGGCTCCTTGGTCTCTGCCCCAGGTGCTAGAGTGGCTCTGGTCACGGCAGAGCGATGCCCTGGAGGGGCAGAGCATCGCCCCCTGGTGGGCAGAGCGTAGCCCCTGGTGGGTGTGCCGGGTGGATGGATCCTGGTCGGGCGCATGCGGGAGTCTGTCTGACTGTCTCTCCCCGTTTCCAGCTTCAAGAAAAAATAAATAAATAAAATAAAAACTAATAGAAAAGTACACATACAGGGGGAAAAAAATCGATTTACTGAATGTTCATTTTAGAAAATAAATTAAAAGTAAAAAATGGAGATAGTAATAAAGCCTTCCTCATAAGATCATTGTGAAAATTAAAAATAAGGTAATGTAACTACAGTGTTTATCACAGTACCTTGTATGTAGTAGACAATGACTAAATGGTAGTTTTATTGTTATTTTTATCATTAAGAGTATGATATTAAACTTAGTGACATTCATTGAAATGATGATGGAATAAACTGTCACACTATCTGCATGGGTACAGTTAGTAAACAGAAAAGTGAGTAACTGTGAGTCAGATGGAGTATGTGTTTTCACATGACTCAGCAAGGGACTTGAGGTCTTCTGGAAGGTAGGGGAGGATTAGGTCTAGTATTTCTGAAGTATCTCACAGCTGGTTTCTTTTCTGGCAGTGTATAAAGTTCCCTTGATATTATTCTTCAACAAAATAGCTTTGGTCCTGGAAGCCACAGCCCCTTTCACTGGCTTCAGTTTAGATCTGAAGTTTTGATTGAGCAAACTGATCAAAGAAGAAGCTGGAAGTAGTTTTCATACTTGAAAGATGGTAACTGTTCTGTAAAACAGCTGTGGCCTCCAGAGCCATTTCTTCCTGCCAGCCAGTCTCTGGATTAGACAGTGATAAGCAGGGCAAGCTGTATTCAAGAGCTAAAAAGTTAAGGTCAAAGTGGCATTGATTGTAGTTGTACTAGCAGTGACAAAGAGGCTCTAAAGTGAAATCTTGACCTTTCCATCATGTAAGTTGGTTGTCTTATACATGAGCTCAGAACCTGAATCAGAACAAGTTGAATTGATAGGAAAAAGGTTTCTGACCTTACATACTTGCTGTACTAGCTATTTATTAGTCTTACTATCACTTACTGCTCTGTAAATTATATCCATTTTAGCTAATGACACTGGAATTCGGGAAACAAACAAAGAAAAGAAATGTTTGGGGTTCTTGGTATAGGACTTTGGTTTTTCCAAAGTGACTTATTTTTTCCTAATCTCTTTATAGCATTGACACTAAATTTCAAGCAAAGCTTTATTGTTTGATTTATTTCTTTCAGAGCTTGTCTTTTTGTATATATGTGACTAAGTCATCGATTGCTATAAGGAACGATTCTTTTCTAGGTTGTGAGGAGGCTATGCCAAGGCAACTAGCCTGTTGATTTACTTTGGTTTTGGTTTTGATTTTTAGTTCTATAGGAGTTACGTTGAGTGGTTGCTTAGGACAATGTTTTAAAATATAAAAGGATCAGCCTTGGCTAGTAGGTTGGTCAATTAGAGTGTTGTCCCTAAACGCCAAGGTTTTAGGTTCAATGCCTGGTCAGGACACATATGGGGAAAAAAACAATGAATGCACAACCAAGTGGAACAACAAGTGAATGCCTGTCTCTCTCTCCCTCTCCCCCTCTCACCTCCAACCCCCTCTTTCCCTCCCCCTCTCTGTCTCTCTCAAATCAATAAGTAATAAAATTTATTTTAAAAATAAAATATAAGAGGACCGATAATTTCAAAAAACATAATACTTAGTTACAAAACTCTGAATATCCTTTTTAAGATTTTTTTTAAATTTATTGATTTTAGGGAGAGGAGAGAGAGAAGAGGGAGAGGAGCAGGATCCATCAACTTGTAGTGGTTGCTTCTCATATGTGCCTTGCTTGACTGGGCAAGCCTAGGGTTTCGAACTGGTGACAATTTTTTAAAAAGTTGAATTATATACTTTAAAGGGGTGAATTATATGGTATGTAAATTATATTTCAATAAAGCCATTACCAAAAAATGCCATACCCCCCCCCAAAAAAAAATCATTAAACTGATCTGTGACCTTTTTTTTTTAAGATTTTATTTATTGATTTTTAGATAGGAGAAAGAGGAAGGTGGTGGGAAAGGGGCAGGAAGCCTCAACTAGCCCAGGGTTTTGAACAGATGATCTCAGCGTTCCAGGTCAACACTTTATCCACTGTACCACGACAGGTCAAGTTTCTTTTTTTTTAAGTTAGAGGAGGGGAAATAGACTCCCACATGTGCCCTGACTAGGATCCACCTGGCAACCCTTGTCTGGGGGTGAATCTTGAATCAACTGAGCTCTCAGCGCCTGCGGCCGACGCTCGAACGAATCAAGCCACTGGCTGCAAGAGGAGGAGAGAGAGAAAGGGGAAAAGGAGGGGAAGAGAAGCAGATGGTCACTTTTCATGTGTGCCTTGCCCGGGGATCAAACCCAGTTGTCCACACGCTGAGCCAATGCTCTATCCACTGAGCAAACCAGCCAAGGCCATGTGACCTTTTAATGGAAGGATTTGAACTAAGAACTTTTCCAAATAGAACTTTTTTCAAAATGGGACTAAATTCTTGGTCAGAGTCCTGAGATCATCTCAAATGATGGATTATGGAGTATTAAATGACTTTTTTTTAAGCTAGAGAGAGAGGGATAGATAGGGACAGACAGACAGGAAGGGAGAGAAATGAGAAGCAGCAGTTCTTTGTTGCAGCACCTTAGTTGTTCATTGATTGCTTTCTCATATGTACCTTGACCAGGGGGCTTCAGCCAAGCCCCTTGCTCAAGCCAGTGACCTTGGGCCCAAGCCAGCAACCTTGGGCTTCAAGCCAGCGACCTTTGGGCTCAAGCCAGTGACCATGGATGGGGTCAAGTCTGTGATCACACACTCAAGCCAACAACCTCACGCTTAAGCTGGTGACCCGTCACTCAAGCTGGATGAGCCCGTGCTCAAGCCTGCAACCTTGGGGTTTTCAAACCTGGATCCTCTGCTTCCCAGGCCAATGCTTTATCCACTGCACCAGCATCTGGTAGGCTTAAATGACTTTTCTGAACAGTTCTTTGAGTTTATCTACTAGCCAATCAGGTAGGTAATCATGGCATAGACTTAGTAATTTTGCAAGGGAGGAAGATAAGCATTATTTAGTCTAAAAGAGTGATTCTTAACTGGGTGATTTTGCCTCCGAAGGGAAATCTGGCAATATCTTGAGACATTTTTGGTTGTCAACACTGGGGAGAGAGGTGTACTACTAGTATCTAGTGGGTAGAGTTCAGGAGGGATGCTGCTAAACATCCTACAATGAACAGAATATTCTTCTACAACAAAGAGTTATCTGGCTCAAACTATTATTAGTACTAAAGCTGAGAAACCCCAATGTAGAATTTACACCTATGTTTTCTTCTAAGAGTTTTATAGTTTTAGTTCTTACATTTAATTTAGGTCTTTGATCCAGTTTGAGTTGATTTTTGTATATGATGTGAGGTAGGGGTCCAACTTCATTCTTTTGCACGTGGATATCTATAGTAGTTGCCCCAACATTATTTGTTAAGAAGACCAGTCTGTATACATTGAATGGTCTTGGCACTTTTGTTAAAATCAACTGACCATAAATGGTTCTGGTATAAAATGTCTTTGATATCTATAAGATTTTTTTCTAGAAAAGCCTTACAAAGCCCTCCCAGAAGTCAAAGATAATCTTCATGTCTCTGTATTGTTTCAGCTATCTAAAGAGTAACTCAGGGTGTTTTCATATGAATGCTGCTACACCTCAGTGAGAACAGGTTAGGGGTTAGGGCATCTCTAAGCCTTCTCCTGTCATGTATTCAGGCAGCTTAGCCTCAGGGATTTTAGGCTAAGCTGTGGCATTAAAATTGTGAAGGGCTGTACTGATCATTTGAACAAATTATCTACCAAGTATTCTGAATTTTGTCTAACATTATTATTGAATATGATACGTTTTAACATACAGGGTAAGTACCTTCTTAGTCTAGCTTTTCCAAAAGTTTTCTTAGCTATTCTTCTCTGAATGCTTTATATATATTATTTTATTCTAAAGCAAACCTATGAGTTAGGCTTATTAAAATATTTTTTTAAAGATTTTATGATTTTACAAGGAGAGGAGGTAAGGGGAGCAAGAAGTATCAATTCATAGCTGTTTTCCTTTAGTTGTTCATTGGTTGTTTATCATATGTGCCTTGACCCAGGAAGCCCAGTTTCAAACTATCGATCTCAACATTCTAGGCCGATGTTTTAGCCATTGCATCACCACAGGCTAGGCAAAATGTCCATTTTACAGATGTGGAAACTGAGGCTTAGAGAAGTTTATTTGTCATAGTTGCACCAGAACTGGAATTTCAATCTAGGTCATTCTACTCCAAAGCCACTCCCTTAGAGAGTATATAATGAGGTCTCCACCTTCACATAAAATTGAGTTCTTCTAGTGGGAATAAAATTACTACAAAAATATTTGCAAACAGAAAAATGGTACATGAGGTTTAAGTTTAAGCCAATATATGCTTACGAGGAAAATCTAAACTATATTTAAGATCCATTGAGCTTTTTTATGGTCTATATTCTGATCCAGAAAGTGAATGTAGACTTTTCTCTACATACATTGGCTTCTTATTTGCTCTATTGTTAAAGAGATCCTTACAATGGTGGACCTCATACTACAGGATTTTGTAAAGAAAATTATAGCATGCCAACACCTTGAATACCAAACGTGGTTTTGGTTGTAGCATTTGGGGGGGGTATATCTGAAAAATACTCAGAAAAGGGTAAAATAAAATGAAGAAGGAACTTCCAAATCTTGGAATATTAGAATTCTGGAGCATAATCTTGAAATTGGAATTAGGTATAAGGTATAAGAAAAAGTTCTTTCTTGTGCAATTGTAAGTATATTTATAAAATTTTATAAAGGGATTGGTTTAAGAAGAATTCCTAGACCACAGATCAGAATATCTTTGCTCCAATGGAGCCTCACTGCGGGAGGGGGAGAGAGAGACAGAGAATATCTGATTCTGATCTGTGGTCTAGGAATTGGATTCAGGGGATTAATAGATATCCTGGAATATATGCGAAATTGTATATATATTACACACATAATTTTTCTGGGGAGAAGATTCATGTCTCATCAGCAACTCAGAGGGACTTATTACATTCTAAATCTCTGTGAACTTGGGCAAGTAATTTTACCTTTCTCTGCTTCATTTTCTTTCACCTGTAAAATGATGTAGTTATCCTGTGATCCCTAGTTTCTTTCCAATCCTAGTGTTGAGACTTCCTTTTCTCTTTGAAATGGCATTCTTGGTTTCATGTGCCTGAGTAAGTGTTAGCTTTAATCTTGGTCACCTCAGTGAAATTGTATTAAGCTGCACTGCACTTCTAATTATGGACAATATCTCTTTCCTAGCAGTGGAAGTTTAAGTCCTTTTAACTATGTTTTGCTTCTAAAAGTCATTTCAATAAATTTTTATTAAATGTCTTCTATATGCCAGATACTTTTGAGTGCTTCATGGAATACAAAGATAATCATATTTAATGAGTATCAGGTACTGTTCTGGTCAGATAAAGAATAAAAGGTGAGTATTCCTGCCAGAAGGGTGAAGATAGGACAGTCCAGGGTGTTGGCAAGAGCAAGGAATCCAGTGGAAGAGAAGGGTGATAGGTTGGATTCATTTTATGATGGACCTTAACTGCCAGCTGAGGGAGGCCACTAGACATAAAGAAAAGAGATCTAGCTGGAAATCTGAAGACCTGAGATATAGACTGGCCTTTGTCATAATTATGTGTGTGATCTTGGGTAAGTGACTTAACATCTTAAGTTTCAATACTTACACTCAAAATTTTTTTAAGATTTTATTTATTTATTTTTAGAGAGAGAGACAGAGAAAGAGAGAAAGAAGGAAGGAAGGAAAGAAGGAAGGAAGGAAGGAAGGAAGGAGAAAGAAAGAAAGGAAGAAAGAAGGAAAGAAGGAAGGAAGGAAAGAAAGAAAGAAAGGGAGGTAGGGAGGGAGGGAGGAGGAAGGAAGGAAGAAAGAAAAGAAAGGAAAGGAAGAAAGAAAGAGAAAGAAAAAAAGAAAGAAAAAGAAAGGAAAGAAAAGAAAAGAGAAAAGGAAAGGAAAGGAAAGAAAAGAAAAGAAAAGGTAGAGGAGCAGGAAGTATCAACTCCCATATGTGCCTTGACCAGGCAAATATGGAATTTTGAACAGGCAACCTCAGTATTCCAGGTCAATGCTATCCACTCCACCACCACAGGTCACACCGTACATTCTTAAAAATTTCTAAAAATTACAGTGCAGCCTCATGGTACTTCTCTAAAATTCTGTTCTCTTTAATTCAGTGAGAAGTGCAAAATCATTGAAGGTTTCTTTTTTTTTTTTTGTATTTTTCTGAAGCTGGAAATGGGGAGAGACAGTCAGACAGACTCCCGCATGCGCCCGACCGGGATCCACCCGGCACGCCCACCAGGGGGCGACACTCTGCCCACCAGGGGGCGATGCTCTGCCCCTCCAGGGCGTTGCTCTGTCGCAACCAGAGCCACTCTAAAGCCTGGGGCAGAGGCCAAGGAGCCATCTCCAGCGCCTGGGCCATCTTTGCTCCAGTGGAGCCTCACTGCGGGAGGGGGAGAGAGAGACAGAGAGGAAGGAGAGGAGAAGGGGTAGAGAAGCAGATGGGCGCTTCTCCTGTGTGCCCTGGCCGGAAATCGAACCCAGGACTTCTGCACGCCAGGCCGACGCTCTACCACTGAGCCAACCGGCCAGGGCCTGAAGGTTTCTGAACATGGTAATTTTCATCAGCAGAATTACTGCTGTTTTGCTGCTTGGATTCTCCTCTTTATTAATGCTGCTGCTGCTTCTACCATTATGTGATTGCTCTGGAGGTACTGTGACTTTAGATAGTTTTTGATGTGGTCAAGGAGTTGGCTATCATTATCATTATTAGTTTACATTATCAAGAATATGGGAATTACCAGGTGTTTGTTCCTGAATCAGATCTTAAGCTAGTCTTATTTCCTCATATTATCAGTCACTGACCTGAGAGCTAGACCATATGTCCAGAGCAGCAGTTTTCAACCTGTGGGTCGCGACCCCGGTGGGGGTCGAACGACCAAAACACAGTAGGCGACCCCTGTGTTTTGGTCGTTCGACCCCCACCGGGGTCGCGACCCACAGGTTGAGAACCACTGGTCCAGAGTGTGGAGAGCAGGTAGGTGCTGACATTTTGATGGCAACATCATATTTCAGGGATCTATGAGAAGGCCTGTAATGACCATGGAAAGTCAGCCAAGAATCTCCTTGCCATGGACAAATGGGAGAAGTTACTAAGTTTAGCTGACATTAAGCTGCAAATTATTTGAAAGATGGAAAAGGATTCTATTCAGAGGCTATCTAGAATTTCCATTTACTAATCAGGCCTGTGTGCTGTAAGGACTTTCATCCTAGGAAAAGTATTGCTCTCTCTCTTCTTCTTTCCCCACACTTTGTGCCTGTTATATTGGGGAGATGATTTTGCTCTTATTGAGACTCAGGATATGAGTGCCTTACCAGGCAGTGGTGCAGTGGATAGAGCATCAGACTGGGATGCAGAGGACCCAGGTTTGAAACCCCAAGGTCGCCAGCTTGAGCGCGGGCTCATCCTGCTTGACTGTGGGCTCACCAAGCTTGAGTGCGAGGTCACTGGCTTGAGCATGGGATCATAGACATGACCTCATGGCTGCTGGCTTGGGCCCAAAGGTCGCTGGCTTGAACCCAAGGTTGCTGGCATGAGCAAGGGGCCGCTTGCTATGCTGTATGTAACCCCCTGGTCAAGGCACATATGAGAAAGCAATCAACGTACAACTAAGATGCCACAACAAAGAGTTGATGCTTCTCATCTCTCTCCTTTCCTGTCTGTTTGTCCCTATTTGTCCCTCTCTCTGTCTCTGTCTCACACACACACACACACACACAAATATATACATATATACCAGAATATGAGCTTAGTTGGACTTGAGTTTTTTTGTTTGTTTGTTTTACAGAGACAGAGAGAGTCAGAGAGAGGGATAGATAGGGACAGACAGACAAGAACGGAGAGAGATGAGAAGCATCAATTATTAGTTTTTCGTTGCGACACTTAGTTGTTCATTGATTGCTTTCTCATATGTGCCTTGACCGTGGGCCTTCAGCAGACCGAGTAACCCCTTGCTTGAGCCAGCGACCTTGGGTCCAAGCTGGTGAGCTTTGCTCAAACCAGATGAGCCCACACTCAAGCTGGAGACCTCGGGGTCTTGAACTTGGATCTTCCGCATTCCAATCTGACGCTCTATCCACTGCACCACCACCTGGTCAGGTGGACTTGAGTTTTATCCAGAGAATTATAGAGACATGTATGAAGTACAGTACACTCCTGATTTTTGAGAGGAATATTTCTAGTGATATTCCAAATTTGGCAAACAAAATAATCTCTATAAGAATTTGTATAGCCTGACCTGTGGTGGTGCAGTGGATAAAGAGTCTATCAGGAACATTGAGGTTGCTGGTTCAAAACCCTGGGCTTGCCTGGTCAAGACACATATAGGAGTTGGTGCTTCCTGCTCCTCCCTCGTTCTTTTTCTTTCCTCTCTCAAATGAATAGGTAAATTTTTTTTTAAAATTTGTATAAATCAATAAGAAAAGGGTAGATTTTTCCAACAGAAAAAATGGGTAAAAGACTTTAACAGATACCTCATAAAAAAGGATATCTGAATAGACAGTAAACATAAGAAAAGGCTCTCAACTTCATTAGTCATTAGAGAAATTCAAAGCCACAATGGAATACTACTATATGTAGAGCAAAATGACTAAAATGAGCAGATATGTCCATATCTTGTAAGCTAGCAATCCCATATTTAGGGATATGCCCAATAGAAATTTATACATATGTTCACCAAAAGGTTTGTACAGGAATATTTATAGCAGTGCTGTTCATAGAAATCAAAAAAGGGGAAACTACCCAAATGTCTATCAGAAGTAAAATGCGGTGTGTAATCGCAGTGGAATACTACACAGCAAGGAGAATTTAGTGAACTACAGCATATTACAACACAAATGAATTTTTCAATGTACTATTAAGCAAAGAGAATCAAACACACAGGACTCCATACTACATGATACCATTTATATAGTAAATGCTTTTCATTGATTATACAAAGCAAATCAGTGGTATTGAAAGTCAAGATAATGGTTACCTTAGGAGGGATTGTGACTAGAAGAAGTCATGATAAAGACCCCTGTGTCCTGACAGTGTTCTGGGTACTGGTTATGTGGGTGGTTATATTTGTAAAAATTCATCAAGCTGTATGTTTAATGATATTGTATATGTTAACCTAGTTTCCCAAAATGTGGAGGATGGACTTGATTTTGCAGATGCTGAGCGATTATCCAGTCTCACTCACAGCTGAATAATTTACTGCTGCAGAATAGCCTTAGAGCAGTATTCAACCTTTGTCTCAGAAAAGTTACTAATTACACCTGACTAGGCGGCGACGCAGTGGATAGAGCATCGGACTGGGATGTGGAGGACCAGGTTCGAGACTCCGAGGTCACTAGCTTGAGCGCAGGCTCATCTGGTTTGAGCAAAGTTCACCAGCTTGGACCCAAGGCCCCTGGCTTGAGCCAGGGGTTACTTGGTCTGCTGCAGCCCCACAGTCAAGGCACATATGAGAAAAAACAATCAATGAACAACTAAAGTGCCACAACGAAAAATTGATGCTTCTCATCTTTCTCTGTTCCTGTCCATCTGTCCCTCTCTCTGACTCTTTCTGTCTCTGTCAAAAAAAAAAAGAAAAAGAAAGAAAGAAAGAAGGAAAGAAAAGTTACTAATTACAATTTGTTCTGGATCTCTAGAGTCACTCTTAAATAGTTGAAATAGTAAGTGTTAAACCTTTGGATGTGAGATATATATTATTTTGGCCATCAATACTGGTAAGATGACCTGTGGGGAAATAAGTGTAAGGTCACTAAAATGAAATAGCAAGAAGTCTACTATTTCGCCTGATAATACTGATTTTCCCCCTGTCAGAGGCAGGCTCCAGAGGTTATAAATGTGGAGCTTGCTCTTTCTCTTCAGGCAGCTCAGTTTGTGGCTTTTCTTAGCTTTGCCTCACTATCCCCATATGTAAGATATTGCTTGCTTGCCCACCTCCCATGGCTGATAAGCAAATCTTGGTGCACTATATTTATTCATATTAGGCTGCATTTTTTTTCTTTTGAAACTTTTTGATCTTTCTAGTTACAATTTTTATATGTCCTTGTTTGTGGATCTGGAACTTGACTCATTATTAGTTGTGGAATGAAAGGTAAGATATATTTTGTTCCCCTGAATTTTCTCCCTATTCTAATTAGTGGTCGTAAAGCTTTAATCAGAAGCTAATTTGGCCCTGGCCAGTAGCTCCATGGATAGAGCATTGGCCCGGCATCTGGATGTCCCGGGTTTGATTCCCAGTCAGGGCACACAAAGGAAGCAACCATTTGCTTCTCTCCCTCTCCTCCTCCCTTCTTCTCCCACTTCTTTTCCTTTCCTTCTCCCCCTTTTCTCCCTATTTCCCTCCCACAGCCAGTGGCTCGATTGGTTTAAGCATGGCCCGAGGTGCTGATTGGTCTGAGTGTTGGCCTCAGGCACTAGTTCAGTACTCAAGCATCAGCCCAAGACTGGGTTGCTGGGTGGATCCTGGTCTGGGTACATGCAGCAGTCTGCCTCATTATCTCTTCTCCTCTCACCTAAAAAAAAAAAAAAGCTAAGTTAGGCTTAGAAATTGCCTTCAATTCTAATTTAATTTATTCTGTGTTAGAAAAAAATCTTATTTTATGATTCTTGATTTACATTTGCATAGTTTAGGAAGATATGATCACCTATATTTCCAATATATATAAGCCTTATCTTTTCTGTTGGGCTTAAAGAGCTGTGTTGGATATTGTAAACCTGGAAAGAGGCCATATGGCTTGTTATGGGATTTAGGTGAATTTGTAGTTGATCAAAGTGGTGAATTGGAAAAGTGGTAGGGTACATGTGTTTCTCATTCAAGTCTAGTCTATTATTACTGTTGGATGTCAAAGTAAAATGTGTCAGTAGCTCAAAAAGGCAAAAACATCCTGAGAGGCCCTGGCCGGTTGGTTCAGTGGTAGAGCGTCAGCCTGGCGTGCAGGAGTCCTGGGTTCGATTCCTGGCCAGGGCACACAGGAGAAGCGCCCATCTGCTTCTCCACCCCTCCCCCTCTCCTTCCTCTCTGTCTCTCTCTTCCCCTCTCGCAGCCAAGGCTCCATTGGAGCAAAGTTGGCCCAGGCGCTGAGGATGGCTCCATGGCCTCTGCCTCAGGCACTAGAATGGCTCTGATTGCAACAGAGCAACACCCCAGATAGGCAGAGCATCGCCCCCTGGTGGGCATGCTGGGTGGATCCTGGTCGGGCGCATGTGGGAGTCTGTCTGACTGCCTCCCATTTCCAACTTCAGAAAAATACAAAATAAATTAAAAAATTAAAAAAATAAAACATCCTGAGAGAGTAGAAAAAGTCATGCCAGGTGTTCTGTTGACCAAGAGGAGGTTATATTTTCAAACTAGCTACCTAAGATGAAATTGAAGTCATACATCTGCCCTGCTTATTCCTCTTAGTCCTGATTTTAGTTTTCCAAATCTTCCCTATTAAATATTTATTTTATTTTATTTATTCATTTTAGAAAGGAGAGAGAGAGGGAGAGAGACAGAGAGAGAGGAGAGAGAGAGAAGGGGGAAGGAGCAGGAAGCGTCAACTCCCATATGTGCTTTTGACCAGGCAAGCCCAGGGTTTCAAACCGGCGACCTCAGCATTTCCAGGTCGACGCTTTATCCACTGCACCACCACAGGTCTTAAATATTATATTAGCATTGAATATTTCAAAGTCAGCTGTGCTTGTATTGGTTGAGATTGCTATTAATTTGTGTTACAGTTCTGGTCTCTGTTAGGTCATTTCTACTACTGGCCCCCTCTAAAATAGAAGCAGGCATATATGCTCGTATTCTGGTGAGTATAAGCACTAGCGTTTTCCCTGGGACTGTTAGAAAAACTTGCAGTAGCATTAACCCAGGAGAGAGACTGGGATTTGCCAGTAACTGTAGAGTGGGGAGATGAGTTGGTCATTTTGTGACCTCTATACCAAGACTGTTCTTTTTCAGCCCCAAGCTGCAGGGGTTGAGGAAGGGGTTGGTTTTCTATTTATTAGAGGTGACATGAGCAGTGGGGCAGTGGCAAAGAGGCCATGTTGCTCTTGCTAAATATACATCCCTGACAGTTGGATAATAGGTCCCAGGAAGTTCAGTGGAAAATTAAAACAAAGCAACATTTATAGCTGATTGAACTTGAAAAGCCATTTCGGTGTTGAATGGCAAATATGTAGACTTCAGCATTCCTGGAGCCTGATGCATCCTGCTGGATGGCCCTGTTCCTGTGTACATGATGGCCTGGGGACTCAGCAGTATACCGGGTGCTCTTTTTCAGAGTGTTTTGAGGAAAGAAAATTTGTTGTTGCTTACAGAAGCCCCCTTCCCACAGATTTGTGCAACACAGGTTCCTTATGTCTGAGGAGCATCTTTCCTCTAACAGTTTGAGGACTTAATTGTTAGAAGGACAGGAATGTCTGGCAAGAAACAGAGGAACTCTTAAGTACTATAAATACTCCTAGTCATTCTGTATTGGGGCTGAAGTTCTGAGCAGATTGCTGTAGTGTATACACATGATCTTAGCATGGTAACACTTCTGACTAATGTCCTTAGCCGTCATGAGGCCACTGGCTGGAGCCTTAAATTGGACTACTTGGCTGAAAAGAGGACTTTGGACCTATTGTGGGTGGTTAATTTTCTTGGAACCAGGATAGAGACTGGAGGGGATGGGAAGGTGAAGAAATGGGACAGGGGATGTAGGTAGAAAGAATTGAGCCTTTTGTAACTATCAAGAAAAGTTACTGCGTGTACCCATCTTTTTCTCTAGGATGGTCTCATGCTGCTATTTTAATGTATCTGTCTTGTGGAGATTGAAACATGGATGTCTGGTGGGAGCTTATGAGCTTTAGAAATAAGAAATGAGAAAGCCCCTGTCACTTAACCCCATCAGTCCCTTGGGAACTTCATGCTATCCAGCCTGGCTATCAGGAAAGCATGAATTGTGGCTGTGGGTCTAAGTTTCTTCTGTTCCCATTCAAGTGACTGTCTTTGTTGGCTGTAGAACTAACAGTTCCTGTGCTCTGTGAATTTTTCCAGGTTGAACTACTCCATTGGAACTGAGAGTTTATAGATTCCCTTGTTTATCAGGGCATTTTCCCAGCAAATGAGAGTTTTCTCCCCTTTCATTTTTTGTATTTTTCTGAAGTGGGAAGCAGGGAGGCAGACAGACAAAGACTCCTGCATGTGCCCTACTGGGATCCACCCGGCATGCCCACCAGGGCACGATGCTGTGCCCATCTGGGGCATTACTCCATTGCAACCGGAGCCACTCTAGCACCTGAGGCAGAGGCCACAGAGCCATCCTCAGTGACCAGGCCAACTTTTGCTCCAATGGAGCATTGGCTGCGGGAGAGCAGGGGATAGAGAGGAAGGAGGGGGAAAGAGTGGAGAGGCAAATGGGTGCTTCTCCTGTGTGCCCTGACTGGGAATCGAACCTGGGACTTCCACACACCGGGCTGATGCTCTTCCACTGAACCAGCCAGCCAGGGCCTCTCCCCCTTGCATCTTAATTGGAAAACAGAGATCCAACCTTAATGATACCCTCAGCTCCTCTTTTACTTAATGAAAAGCTTGAGTGGGCCCCACTTTTAGACATGGTTCCTTGTGATGATGGATTGTTTATAAACTTAGAAAATGTTAAATCTCTCTCTGCCCCTACTCTTCTGGGGGCATAATATGTGGGTCTCTTCCTTTTTCAGCTACAGCCATGGCAGCTCTATGCTTAGGTTGCTTAGCAAGCATTTATAAACTGGATAGCCTGGCACCAAGCCCTCGGCTCACTTATATTTAATGCTATTGAAGTTTAGCTTTTAGTTTATAGGGGCCTAACTATTCTAGTTAGCCATCTCATCCATTGCGAGAGAATCTAGGTGTCCAATCCACTGTTGTCTATGCAGTTTAAAGGGTTGGAGTAAAACCATTCTTTAGATATTTCTGGACTATGAATCTGTGATGCTACAAAATAGAAACAGCTGTTTCGGTTTGGTTTCTCCACCAGTAACAACTATGCTCATGGTGTTTCCCTCAAGTGCCTATAGAGTCACTGAGGAAGAAACAGGATTCCAGTGAATTGAGTTTAATAGTAGCCTGTTGTTTTCTCTGTCTACATATCACACTGGCACCATTAGTTTGCTTCCTAAGCCAGTTAAAGCAAAGGTGTGCCTTGTCCTGTGGAGATCTAGGCTCACCTTGGTGGTCTCCTAATGGTGAAATTAGGGCCAAGGCTCAAGGAAATGCTCGTTTCTGTTGTGTTTTGTGGATATAGTTCTTTCTAGTCAGTGCTCACTTTGTCAGGACCAAGAAAGTAGTTCTGAATGTGCACTCCAGAGGCCTGCACAAGAGTAGTATACTGTGGATGCTAATGAAGAGGAATTATGCCGCTGGGCAGAGGAAGGATTTCATGACTTGAAAGCAGACTCCTTATATTGTAGAGACCAGATTATTTTCCCAGTTTTATGGAAGTGACACTACACCAAGAAGCTTAATGTTCTGAGTACACACAAGTCCAAACTGCAGTTAGTACTCTTCCTGAAATAAGAAAGTGATTTATGAGGTGTGGGCCCTTACGTGAAAGAAAACAAAACCGGCTGCTGTGTGGGCCTGTAAAATTCTTGTGCCATCTCGGTGGTGTGGGTTACAGGAGGAGAAGATGGAGAGAGCTAGCTGGCCCTCCCTTGCTGGGGCTCAGCTGCCTCAAATACTTGTGATATTGTGGGTTATTTATGAGCTCATCTGGGCTGGGATTCACTACTCTAAACCCTGATAGGTGAAGATTTGCAGGCCGAATGTAGAAGCCCTCATTAATCTTCCTGGTCTTGTTGAGGATTTCTTGCAGGCTGGAGCTGCTATTGGAGAATGGACTGGCCTTTCCCACTGAACTGCAACGGCTCAGATTAATATTAATCCCTTTAATGCTGCAGTTCATGATATAGTCATTAGGTGACTTGGAACTAATCCTGTCCACCTAACTAGTGTGATTTATTAAATACACATGGAGATCGAGTCTGAATACAGCCAGGCAGAATCAGCAGCAAATAAATACCTCTGTGTATCTGTATTAATGCTGGCTGATTGGGACACAATTGCAGACTGGGCTGGGGAGAAACAAGGGCAAAAGAACGCAGAGATCTTTAATCAACAGCATTTGCCCTTTCCTAGCCTTTAAGTGGCAGAAACTATAAAAACTCTAAAGACATAGGCTCAAACTAAAGAGGAAGAAATCCTTAAACATGTCAATATTTTGGCATTTCCCCTACACTTTTTGTTCCATTAGGTTTAAATAATAACTATTGAAATAGAACTATCTCTGTGATATAACTTGCTGGGAGTTCTTAATCAGTAGACACCTGAGTCAGGAAACTGGGCACACTAGTCTCTCTCTTCTCCTGGCTTCAGGGCTTACATTTTTCTTTTTTTTTACTCTTTTCCAAGTGAGAGGAGGGGAGACAGAGAGACAGAATCCCACTTACTCCCTTGGCAGGGACCTACCTGGCAACCCCTCTGGTGCTGATGCTCTGCCCATCTAAGTCATGCTTGCAACCGAGCTATTTTTAGCACCTGAGGCAGAGGCACCACAGAGCCATCCTCTGCGCCCAGAGCCAATGTGCTCAAACTAATCTAGCCATAGCTGGGGGGGGGGGTGGAGAAGCAGATGGTCACTTCTCTTGTGTGCCCTGATCAGGAATTGAACCTGGGACATTCACATGCCATGTTGATGCTTTACCACTGAGCCAACTGGCCAAGGCCTAAATTTTTCTTTTTGAAAGGGGCAAGGAAGTGGAGCAGCCAAGCCTGCCAGACAACAGTTCTCTTCTTTGATATCCTTGCTCTATATCAGGCTAGCAGAAGCAAGATTTCTTTTGTAAATAATTGAGGTTTATCATTTTCCTTTCTCAAACGTCTTTTTCTTCTCCCTCTTTGCTCTTTTAGTAGAGATGGCATTAATATGAAAAACATCTACCTAGCTAGCTTCGTTTAATCAGGCAAGTCTGACATTTGTAAAACCTCTCATTAACATTTTCCCAAAAGAGCACAAAATGGCCTCTCCTCCATCTCCTCTCCCAATACAGCCATCTCAAAGTTTAGTGCTTTCCATCACCATTGGCAGGCTTTCTCAGAGATGTTACTTCTGTAAATTTTCACTCTTGGCCAACAGCCATTGGTCACATATGGGGGGACCTTCTGTTCAGGTGCTGCCCTATTCCTTGTAAACATTACTTTTTACCAATTATTCCTAGAAATGACAAGAAATATTTGCTAGGAAACTTAGGGTATGGATTTCTTTAGTATTTCCCTGTGATCTTTTTCAATTGATTCCAAAGCATTAATTGAGCAATACTATGTTCATGGTCCTCAGCTAGACACTGTAGTTAATACAAAAGCAAAGAAGCTTTGTCCCTCTCTTCCTTGCAGGAGCTGACAGACTACAATTAGCTATTCCACAAACTAGAATATACTGTACTAATGCAACAGCACTCTAGAAACACCAAGAAGGAAGAGATTAATTCTAGTAGAAAGAAATCAAGGATAATTAATTATCTTTGCTGAAATCAAGAAAGGGAGTAGTGAGAAAGCTAAGTCTAGATTCTTGGGAAGATCTTCGTTTTGTTACTGCCGTAATAGCAGAGGCCTTGTGTTCCCTGAAACAATGGAGAAGAACTAACCAGGAATAGGGATATTGATATGTCATGGTAGCAATAGTGCTTCCTACTTTTCTTCAGGGTGGGTAGTGGTAATCCTCTTCATTGCTTGTATTCCTCAGCTTTGTCATTCTTTTTTCCACTTTATTTCAAAGTGGCATACCAATTCAGATCCAAATGAGGACAACAGTCTCTTGTCAGTTACATTATGTTTAGATCATACACTTGAGAGGCTCTACCTCTAGTTTTCAACTGAGTGTAATTTAGGTGAGCACATGGCCTGCTTATATTTCTTGGTAACTTCAGTTGTCCCATTCCTCTTTCCCTTTCTTCATACTCTAGCTCATCCCACCCAGTATTAGCCACTATTCAATAAGCATTAGGGCCCTGGATGGATAGCGCAGTTGATTGGAGCATTGTCCTGCAATGTGGACGTGGCTGGTTCGATCCTTGGTCAGGGCACATGCAGAAACAGATTGATGTTACTGTCTCCCTCTCTCTCCTTTCTTCTCTCTAAAATCTTTTTTTTTTTTTACAGGAACAGAGAGAGTCAAAGAGAGGGATGGACAGGACAGACAGACAGGAACAGAGAGATGAGAAGCGTCAATCATCAGTTTTTCGTTGAGACAACTTAGTTGTTCATTGATTGCTTTCTTACATGTGCCTTGACTGCGGGCCTTCAGCAGACTGAGTAACCCCTTGCTTGAGCCAGCGACCTTGGGTCCAAGCTGGTGAGCCTTTTTTTTTTTTTTTTTTTTTTTTTGGCTCAAGCCAGATGAGCCCGCGCTCAAGCTGGCGACCTCGGGGTCTCGAACCTGGGTCCTTCCACATCCCAGTCTGACGCTCTATCCACTGCGCCACAGCCTGGTCAGGCCCTCTCTAAAATCAATTTTTAAAAAAGAATTAAAAAACAAGAAGACAAAAACAAAAAAGGCAACAATAAGCATTAGGAACAGAACCACCAATTAGGTCCTATGTGAGATACAGATTTAAAACTGTGTTCCAGTTAATAAGTAGGAACGCTTGACATGCTTACCAACTAAAAATCATAGTTGTTAATTTCAGAGCTGTATAGTCATTTTCAGTTTCTATTATTTTGTTTTATTTTTTTAGTTTCTATCATTTTAGACCAATGATTTTCAACCCTTTTCATCTCGTCGCACATATAAACTAATTACTAAAATTCTATGGCACACCAAAAAATATATTTCAGTGGTTTTCAACTGCCAGTTCATGGACTGGTGCTGGTCCACCAGAAATTTCATCCTGGTCCTCAAAAGAATTAACCACCCTGATGTTATATGTGGTTAACTCTTTTGAGGACTGGCATTGCAGATGGTTAACTGTTTTTTTTAAGACTTTAAATATTTATTTTAGAAAAGAGAGAGAGAGAAGGGAGGGAAGGAGGAGCAGGAAGCATCAACTCCCATATGTGCCTTGACCAGGGTGTTTTGAACTGGCGACTCAGCATTCTAGGCCAATGCTTTATTTACTATGCTACCACAGGTCAGACCAGGTGGTTAACTCTTTTGTGGACACACATGAAATTTCTGGTGGACCAGCACCAGTCTGCAGACTGGCAGTTGAAAACCACTGTATATGGTTTTTGCTGATCTGACTGACCCCCCCGAAATAGGTATATCACCTGACCAGGCAGTGGCTCAGTGGATAGAGCGTCAGCCTGGGGTGCTGAGGACCCAAGTTTGAAACCCTGAGATCACCCGCTTTAGTGTGGGCTCACCAGCTTGAGTGCAGGGTCTGCAGCTTGAGCGTGGGATCATAGACATGACCCATGGTCACTAGCTTGAGCAGGGGCTTGGCTGGAGCCCCACAATCCCCAGCCAAGGAAAGTATGAGAAAGAAATAAAGAACAACTAAGGTGCTGCAACTATAAGTTGATGCTTCTCATCTTTCTCCCTTCCTGTCTTTCTCTCTGTCTATTCTTCTATCTTAAAAAAAAAGTATAATTTTGATTCATTCATACCAGATAGCTATTATTGTGTTGACTCTTATGTTTTTATTTGACAATCTAAGGGAAAAGAGGTCTTTCACTGTTTTATGTAGCTAGATAGATGAACAGACACACAGACAGAAAAACTAATAAATTAAGACCCAGAGCCTGACCAGATGGTGGTGCAGTGGATAGAGCATCAGACTGGGATGCGAAGGACCCAGGTTCGAGACCCCGAGGTCGCCAGCTTGAGCGCGGGCTCATCTGGTTTGAGCAAAGCTCACCAGCTTGGACCCAAGGTTACTGGCTCGAGCAAGGGATTACTCAGTCTGCTGTAGCCCCATGGTCAAGGCACATATGAGAAAGCAATCAATGAACAACTAAGGTGTCGCAACAAAAAACTAACAATTGATGCTTCTCACCTCTCTCTGTTCCTGTCTGTCTGTCCCTGTCTATCCCTCTCTCTGACTCTCTCTGTCTCTGTAAAAGACCCAGAAAATCTGAAATTTGGCCATGGTCATACAGGCTACTGTAATCTGTAGTCTGTAAACAAGGACTATGGATTATTCATCTTTGTATCTTTAAAGTCGAGAATAGGGCCAGTCTTACAGGAGGAATTTGAATCCAGAAAGGCTAGTATTGTTTCAGTGATCTTATAAGAGCCAAGTTTTTATATTTTTTTGTAATAATGTTTATATTTCGATTACAGTTGAGGTATAATATTGTATTAGTTTCACATGTGCAACCCAGTGATTAGACATGTATATAATTTACAAAGTCATCACCCCAATCAACCTAGTACCTATCAGACACCATACATAGTTATTACAGTATTATTGACTGTGTTCCCTATGCTGTACTTTACATCCCCGTGACTGTTCTGTAACTACCAATTTGTATTTCTTAATTCCTTTCACTTTTTCACCCATCCCCACCTATATCCCCAAACATTTGACAATTGTCAAAATGTTTTCTGTATCTATGATTCTGTTTCTGGTCTCTTTGTTAGTTTATATTTTGTTTATTTTGGATTCTACATATTAAGTGAAATCATATGGTGTTTGTCTTTAACTTATTTCACTCAGCACAATACCCTCTATTCCTGTTGTAGATGACAAGATTTCATTCTTTCAATTTTATGGCTAAGTTATATTTCATTGTATATATGCACCACTTCTTTATCCATCCATCTATTGATGGACACTTAGGTTGCTTCTGTGTCTTGGCTATTGTAAATAATGCTGCAGTGAACCTGTGGATGCATATATTTTTTTGATTTAGTGTTTTGGGTTTTTTGGATAAATATACCCAGAAGTGGAATTACTGGGTCCTTTATTGTCTCTTGTTACATAGAGCCTTTGTTTTTTTGTGTTTGTTTGTTTTTTACAGAGACAGAGAGAGAGTCAGAGAGAGGAATAGACAGGGACAGACAGACAGGAACGGAGAGAGATGAGAAGCATTAATCATTAGTATTTCATTGTGCATTGCAACACCTTAGTTGTTCATTGATTGCTTTCTCTTATGTGCCTTGACCACAGGCCTTCAGCAGACCGAGTAACCCCTTGCTGGAGCCAGCAACCTTGGGTTCAAGCTGGTGGGCTTTTTGCTCAAACCAGATGAGCCCGCGCTCAAGTTGGCAACCTTGGGGTCTCGAACCTGGGTCCTCTGCATCCCAGTCCAACGCTCTGTCCACTGCACCACCGCCTGGTTAGGCTGAAGCCTTTGTTTTAAAGTCTATTTTGTCTGGTATAACTATTGCTACCCCAGCTTTTTATATTTGCTTGTTTCCATTTTTATGAAATATCATTTTCCATCCCTTTAATTTCAGTCTTTGTGTGTCTTTTGATCTGAAGTGAGTCTTTTATAGACAGCATGTGTAAGGGTATTGTTTTGCTGTCCATTCAGCCACTGTATGTCTTTTGATCGGAGCATTTAATTCATTTTCATTTAAAGTAATTTTTGATAATGTATATTTATTGCCATTTTCTTATTCACATTTTTTAATCTTTTTTCCCCCTTTTTATTTTTCTTAAAGAAGATCCTTTAACATTTCTTATAATACTAGCTTGGTGGTGATAAACTTCTTTACCTTTTTCTTGTCTGGGAAGCTCTTTATCTATGCTTTGATTCTAAAGGATAACTTTGCTGGGTAGAGTAGTCTTGGTTGTAGGTTCTTGTTTTTCATCACTTTGAATATTTCTTGTCACTCCCTTCTGACTTGCAAAGTTTCTGTTAAGAATCAGCTGACAGCCTGACCAGGTGGTGGTGCAGTATATAGAGCATATAGGCCTGGGACCCATATGCTCTATATACTGCATAGCTTAGCATATGTTAAGGACCCAGGTTTGAAACCCTGAAGTCACTGGCTTGAGCATGGGATCATAGACATGACCCCATGGTCGCTGGCTTGAAGCCAAAGGTTGCTAACTTGAAGCCCAAGGTTGCTGTCTTGAGCCCAAGTCACTGGCTTGAGCAAAGGATCACTGGCTCGGCTAGAGCCCCCCCAGTCAAGGCACATATACAAAAGCAATCAATGAACAACTAAGGTGCCACAACTGTGAGTTGATGCTTCTCATCTTCCTTCCTGTCTTTCTGTCCCTCTTTCTCTCTCTCTCTCTCTCTCTCTCTTTCTCTCGCTTAAAAAAAAAAAAGAATTGGCTGACAGTCTTATGGGAGCTCCCTTGTAGGTAATTAATGGCTTTTCTCTTTCTGCTTTTAAGATTCCCTCTTTGAGGCAACCATCTGCTTCTTCCCCTGCTTCTCTCTCTATCTCTCTCCCTTTCCCCCTCCCACAGCGATGGCTTGATTGGTTCAAACGCATTGGCCCTGGGCGCTGAGGATGGCTTTGTGGACCCTCCACCTCAGGTGCAAAAAATAGCTCTGTTGAGAGTGGCTCCAGATAGGCAGAGCATTGGCCCCAGATGGGGGTTGCTGGGTCGATAATGATCTGGGCGCATGCAGGAGTCTGTCTCTGTATCTTCCCTACTCTCACTTAAAAAAAAATTTTTTTTTCCCTCTTTTTCTTTAATCTTTGGCATTTTATGATGTGTCTTGGTCTGGGCCTCTTTGGCTTCATTTAGTTTGGGACTCTCTGCTTTCTTGGACTTGTATATTTATTTCCTTCACCAGGTTAGAAAATTTACTGTCATTCTTTTTAAATAGGTTTTCAGTTCCTTGCCCTCTCTTCCTTTTAGCACCCCCAAGATGCGAATGTTAGTATGCTTGAAGTTGTCCCAGAGGTTTCTTATGCTATTCTCATTTTTTGGATTCTTTTTTCTTTTTGCTCTTCTGGTTAAGTGTTTTCTGCTTTCTTCTCTTCCAAATTGCTGCATTGACCTTCTGCTTCATCTACTCTACTACTGTTGATTTCCTGTAATATATTCTTCATTTCTGACTGGCACTTTTTTATGTTTTTTGTCTCCATTTTTATGTTTCCTATCTCTTTGTTGAAGTTCTGATGTAGTTTATCTACTCTTCCCCTAAGTTCATTGAGCATCCTTATAAACTAGTGTTTTGAACTCTGCATATGGTACATTGCTTATCTCCATTTTACTTAATTCTTTTTCTAGAGCAGGGATCGGGAACCTATGGCTCACGAGCCAGATGTGGCTCTTTTGATGGCTGCCTCTGGCTCGCAGATAAATCTTTAATAAAATAATAATAACGTTAAAAATATAAAACATTCTCATGTATTACAATCCATTCATTTCCTACCACTCATGTTCATGGTTGCAGGTGGCTAGAGCCAATCACAGCTGTCCTTTGGGACAATACCAAATTTTTATTGGACAATGTGTAATGTACACGGGTCATTGTATGGCTCTCATGGAATTACATTTTAAAATATGTGGTGTTCATGGCTCTCTCAGCCAAAAAGCTTCCCGACCTCTGTTCTAGAGTGTTGTGCTGTTCTTTCAATTGGGACATGTTTCTTGGTGTCCTCATTTGGTTGCTTCCCTGTGTTTGTTTCTATGTATTAGGTAGAGCTGCTACATCTCCCAGTCTTGGTAGAGTGGCCTTATCTAGTAGGTGTTCTGTAGGGCCCAGTGGCAGAGCTTCCCAGGTCACCCCAGCTGGGCAGTTCAGATGTGCCTCCAGTGTGGCCTTTGTACACCTTCCTGTTGTAGTTAAGCCTTGATTGCTTAACTACAATTGGCATTTCAGTTGGGGGCATTTACCTTCAAGTGGATGGGTTATAGGTCTGGCTGCGACTACAGCTGAGGAGCTGCTATGCAGGGATCAACCATATAGAGCAGGACTCACTTCAAGGCTCTACTGCCTGATGAGTTCACCCTTGAGTGTGTCGTTTGTGAAGGTGGGTGGGTGGTGCTTTCGTGTGGTCTGAAGTTGACCACTGGGTACACTGGCTTTTGGGCCTCAGTGGGGGGGGGGGTGCAGGCCAATATCAGCTACTTCCTGTGCCCTGCCTGGGGCCACCTGGCATGAGCTGCAGAGCAGTCTTCAGACAGCTGCTGCTTGTGCTGGGTTTAGAGGTGCCCAGGAGAGGCCAGGCTGCAAACTGAGGTCAGGTGCTGCTAATGCCAGGCGTGGGGCCACTTAGCAAGAAATATGGGGCAAGCTAAGGCCAGATGATGCTTGTTTGGGGTTTGTGAACTTTTTGAGAGATTTTAGTTGAGTCCAAAGCATGAGCCAAGGCAGGCCATTTATATGGAAAAGCCCCTGGAAATGGCTTGGGTGGGCCTGAAAGTTGAGTAGGACAGTGTCTCAGGAAATCACCAGGGCCGGCTTGATGGAGACTCAGATACAGCACTCACCTGCCAGCTCTGGGGGTTCAGCAGAGGAACAATGGCCTCTGCCAGCACTTTTTTTTTTTTTTAATTTATTATTATTTTTTAATTTATTTATTTATTACAGAGACAGAGAGTGAGTCAGAGAGAGGGATAGACAGGGACGAAGAGAGATGAGAAGCATCAATCATTAGTTTTTCATTGCGCGTTGCAACACCTTAGTTGTTCATTGACTGCCCTCTCATATGTGCCTTGACCGTGGGCCTTCAGCAGACCGAGTAACCCTTTGCTGGAGCCAGCGACCTTGGGTTCAAGCTGGTGGGCTTTTGCTCAAACCAGATGAGCCCACGCTCAAGCTGGCGACCTCGGGGTCTCGAACCTGGGTCCTTCCGCATCCCAGTCCGACGCTCTATCCACTGCGCCACCGCCTGGTCAGGCTGCCAGCACTTTTGTCTGCGAGAAAGCTGCCCCTCCAACTCTGTCCTCAAAGCCACATAATTCCATTTCTCCCTATATGTCTCAGGTGCCTTTCAAGCTGCTGCCCCAGTGCTAGAGCTCAGAGTGAGTGAGTTCAAGTAAGTCCGTATGCAAGCCCTTTAAGGGGAATGTTTGGGACTCTAGCAGTCTCCCATCTCACTCAGCAACAATCCTTGCTGGTTTTCACAGCCAGAAGTAATGAGGACTTCTCTTCCTGCACTTGAACCCTGGGTTGGGGGGTGTGATATGGGACTGAGACTCCTTAATCCTTAGGGGAGTAACTTCTGCAGCCAAGATATCTGTCCCGATTATTTCTTTATTTATTTTCTTTCTTTCTTTCTTTCTTTCTTTCTTTCTTTCTTTCTTTCTTTCTTTCTTTCTTATTTTTATGTGAGAGGACGGGAGATAGTGAGGCAGACCTCCCGCATGCACCCTAACTTCATCCACCTAGCAACCCCATGTGGGGCCAATGCTCAAGTTCCAAGCTATCTTTAGTGCCTGAGGCTTATACACTCCAAAGGAGCTATCCTCAGCACCCCAGGCCTCACTCAACAATTCAGCCACTGGCTATGAGAGGGGAAGAGGGAGAAAAGGGGGAGGGGGGAAAGAAAAGCAGATGGTCCTTTCTCCTGTGTACCCTGACTGGGAATTGAACCAGACATCTGCATGATGGGCTGACTTAGGGCCATATTCGTCCTGATTTTTAACCACCACATGTGGTTAAAATGTCTGCCCCTCCTACTAGTCTCAAATTTCTGCCCCTCATACTAGTCTCACTGTGGCTTCTTTATATCTTTAGTTATAGGAATTCTGTTTAGCTAGATTTCGGTGGTTCTGAATGATGGTGGTTCTATAGTTTAGTTGTAATTTTCTAAAAATAGAGACTCTGGATGGATAGCTCAGATGGTTAGAGCCTCGTCCTGATATGCCAAGGGATTCAATCCCCAGTCAGGACACATACAAGAATCAACCAATGAATGCATAATAAGTAGAACAATAAATCAATATTTCTTTACCTTTCTCCCTCTATATCTAAAATCAATAAATAAAAATATTTTAATGGAGAGATTATTATAGTAAAATCAATCTTAGCTATTCATGAACAACAAAATCAGTAGTCATAATAAGTTTTGGGTGACAGTGTTACTAAAACTTAGTGATAATATTCCATCAGACTCTCTGATTTAGACTGCCTCATTCTTTTTACCAACTAGCTTTTTATAAAATATTTAAAATAATTTTCTGTAATTTTAAATAATGTTACATGTAAAAAAAACTTGGAAAATACAGAGAAGTATAAAGAGATGGAAATAAAAACCATCTATAGTTCAGTCATCTAGAAATAATATTTTTTTCTTGTCCACATACACATACAACAACCATATTCTATAAATTTTTGCCTCTTACTTTTTCTTTTATCATGTATTATGGACATTTTCCCACATCATTACATATTCTTAGAAAACAAGATCTAATGATACTCAATGTATGAATGTTTCAATATTTATTTAGGTTCCTGTCATTGGTTATTTATATTATTTCCAGAGTTTTAATACTATAAGCAATGTTGTATAAATATATTTGCACAAATTCTGTGTGTGTGTGGCAGAGACAGAAAGGGTCAGAGAGAGGAACAGACAGACAGGAAGGGAGAGAGATGAGAAACATCAGTTCTTCATTGCGGCTCCTTAGTTGTTCACTGATTGCTTTCTCATGTGTGCCTTGACCGGGGGCTACAGCAGACCGAGTGATCCCTTGCTCGAGCCAGCGACCTTGGGCTCAAGCTGGTGAGCCTTGCTCAAACCAGATGAGCCTGCACTCAAGCTGGCGACCTTGGGGTCTCGAACCTGGGTCCTCCACATCCCAGTCTGACGCTCTATCCACTGTGCCACCGTCTGGGCAGGCTGCACAAATTCTTTATCACTCTTATTTCTTTATGGTAGATTCTTTTTATTTCTGTTTAGGTAATACATAGTTTTAAAAAGTCAAATAGTTCTGGCCTAGGCCAGATGGTTCAGTGGATAGAGCATTATCCCGGTGTGCCAGGTCACAGGTTTGTTCCGTGGTCAGGGCATATAGGAGAAGCAACCGAGTGCACACTAAGTGAAACAACAAGTTGATGTTTCTCTCTCTCTCTCCCTCCCCCCTCCTTCTCTTACCCATCTTCTCTCACAAATCAATGGGAAAAAAATTTATTTAAAAAGTTAAATAGGCCTGACCAGGCGGTAGCGCAGTGGATAGAGCGTCAGACTGGGACGCGGAGGAGCCAGGTTCGAAACCCCGAGGTTGCTAACTTGAGCACAGGCTTATCTGGTTTGAACGCAGCTCACCAGCTTGAACCCAAGGTCGCTGGCTTGAGTAAGGGGTCACTCGGTCTGCTGTAGCCTCCCAGTCAAGGCATATATGAGAAAGCAATCAATGAACAACTAAGGTGCCATAACGAAGAATTAATGCTTCTTATCTTTCTCCCTTCCTGTCTATCCCTGTGTGTCCCTCTCTCTGTCTCTCTGTCATCAAAAAAATAAAAAAGGCAAATAGTGTTGTAAGACATATAACCAGTGCCTACCCTTTCATCCCACCTTTTAAAGTCCCCTTTCTAAACTATTTTAGCTATTTGTTATTTACCTTTATATATATATATATTTTTTATTATTACTGATTTTTTTTTAATTTTTTTACAGAGACAGAGAGAGAGTCAGAGAGAGGAATAGATAGGGACAGACAGACAGGAACGAAGAGAGATGAGAAGCATCAATCATCAGTTTTTCATTGCGACACTTTAGTTGTTCATTGATTGCTTTCTCATATGTGCCTTGACCACAGGCCTTCAGCAGACTGAATAACCCCTTGCTCGAGCCAGCAACTTTGGGTCCAAGCTGGTGAGCTTTTGCTCAAACCAGATGAGTCCACGCTCAAGCTGGAGACCTCAGGGTCTCGAACCTGGGTCCTCTGCATCCCAGTCCAACACTCTATCCACTGTGCCACCGCCTGGTCAGGCTATTACTGATTTGAGAGAGAGAGAGAGAGAGAGAGAGACATCAATTTGTTGTTCCGCCCATCCATGCATTCACTGATTGATTCTTGCATGTGTCCTGACCAGGATCGAACCTGCAACCTTGGTGTATCTGGACAATGCTCCAACCAACTGAACTACCTAGCCAAAGCTTTATTTCTATATATCTAAATAATATACTGGCACCACCTTTTTAAAAAATAAAATCTATATGTCCAAAGCAATGTCTGTTAGGCCCTAGCAGGATAGCTCAGTTAGCAAGCACCTCGTCCCAGTACTATCAGTATTTCTTCTCACACTCCACATACAGTGGGCTTTTTTGTTTGTTTGTTTTTATTGTTCAGAGGAGAGGGGAACACGAAGTATCAGCTCCTAGTTGCTTCACTTTAGTTGTCAGTTGCTTGCCTGTTGTTTGTTGTGTGTGCCTTGACTGGACAAGTCCACAGTTTTGAACTGGCGAACTCAGCATTCCAGATCAACACTCTGTCCACAGCACTACATATAGCTTTTTGTTTTCTTTTTTTAAGCGAGTGAAAGAGAGAGAGACAGAGACAGACAGGTGGGGAGAGAGATAAGAAGCATCAACTCGTAGTTGCCGCACTTTAGTTGTTCATTGACTGCTTTTTCACACTTGCCTTGATTGGGGGGGGGGGCTCCAGCTGAGCCAATGACCCCTTGCTCAAACCAGCAACCTTGGGCTTCAAGCCAGCAACCTTTGGGCTTAAGCCAGTAACCATGGGGTCATGTCTGTGATCCCAGCTCAAGTTGGTGACCCTGCGCTCAAGCCAGAAGAGCCCACGCTCAAGCTGGTAGCCTCGGGGTTTCCAACCTGGGTCCTCAGCATCCCAGATTGATGTTCTATCCACTGCAGAACATCTGGTCAGGATGTTCTGGCCAGGCAAGTTTTTAGAACTCTCAGAATACTGTTTTTTCACATGTTCAGACACATAGATCTTCTATACCATGTTTATCTCTCCTTAAAGACATCTTTCTCAGAGCCTTCTGTCCTCTTCTTTCATTCTGCATTGATTGCTCTCTAGGTGTCTGGTGCAACTGTCATTCCTAAACTTCACTTTTCTCTGGACTTCTTTTTCCTGGACAATATGTCCATTTCTTTCTTGGTTTCCTTTCTCAATTGGACTTAAAATAAAAATCCTCCAAAGAGTCCTAGGAAAAGACACCTGTGATAAAAAATTTTTAACTCCTACATATCTGAAACTATTTTTATTCTACACTGACTCTTTTTTTTTTTTTTTTACAGGGACAGAGAGAGAGTCAGAGAGAGGGATAAATAGGGATGGACAGCCAGGAATGGAGAGAGATGAGAAGCATCAATCATCAGTTTTTCGTTGTAATACCTTAGTTGTTCATTGATTGCTTTTTCATATGTGCCTTGACCGTGGGCCTTCAGCAGACCGAGTAACCCCTTGCTTGAGCCAGAGACCTTGGGTCCAAGCTGGTGAGATTTTTTTTTTTTTTGCTTAAGCCAGATGAGCCCATGCTCAAACTGGCAACCTTGGGGTCTCGAGCCTGGGTCTTCCGCATCTCAGTCTGATGCTCTATCCCAGGGGTCCCCAAACTACGGCCCGCAGGCCGCATGCGGCCCCTGAGGCCATTTATCCGGCCCCCGCTGCACTTCCGGAAGGGGCACCTTTTTCATTAGTGGTCAGCGAGAGGAGCACATTGACCATCTCATTAGCCAAAAGCAGGCCCATAGTTCCCATTGAAATACTGGGCAGTTTGTTGATTTAAATTTACTCGTTCTTTACTTTAAATATTGTATTTGTTCCTGTTTTGTTTTTTTTACTTTAAAATAAGATATGTGCAGTGTACATAGGAAATTGTTCATAGTTTTTTTTTTATAGTCCGGCCCTCCAACGGCCTGAGGTTACAGTGAACTGGCCCCCTGTGTAAAAAGTTTGGGGACCCCTGCTCTATCTACTGCGCCACCGCCTGGTCAGGCTACACTGACTCTTGATTGAATATTTGACAGGATTTAAAAAAAAAGATTTGAGAGGATATAGAATTATAGTTTGGAAATTATTTTCATTTGAAATGTGGTGGCTTTGTTTCTTTGTCTTCCCATTTTTGGTGTTGGATCTTGAATAGTCGGGTGCCATCTTGAATCTCAGTCCTTTGTATTTGAACTAGAATTTTTTTTTTTTTTTTTTTTTTTTTTTTTGCATTTTTCTGAAGCTGGAAACAGGGAGAGATAGTCAGACCGACTCCCGCATGCGCCCGACCGGGATCCACCCGGCACGCCCACCAGGGGGCGACGCTCTGCCCACCAGGGGGCGATGCTCTGCCCATCCTGGGCGTCGCCATGTTGCGACCAGAGCCACTCTAGCGCCTGGGGCAGAGGCCACAGAGCCATCCCCAGCGCCCGGGCCATCTTTGCTCCGATGGAGCCTTGGCTGCGGGAGGGGAAGAGAGAGACAGAGAGGAAGGCGCGGCAGAGGGGTGGAGAAGCAAATAGGCGCTTCTCCTATGTGCCCTGGCCAGGAATCGAACCCGGGTCCTCCGCACGTGAACTAGAATTTTTTTATACTCTCTTTGTTCCTAGTGTTCTAAAACACTTGTTGTGGGTCTTCTTTTATTCATTATGGTAGGTTCTTTTGATCTAGAAAATTATATCATTTAATTTTTTTTATTTTTTTTTTCAGAGACAGAGTAAATCAGAGAGAGGGGTTAGACAGGGACAGACAGACAGGAACAGAGAGCGATAAGAAGCATCAATCATCAGTTTTTCGTTGTGACACTTTAGTTGTTCATTGATTGTTTCTTATATGTGCCTTGACCGTGGGCCTTCAGCAGACCGAGTAACACCTTGCTCGAGCTAACGACCTTGGGTCCAAGCTGATGAGCTTTGCTCAAACCAGATGAGCCCGTGCTCAAGCTGGCAACCTTGGGGTCTCAAACTTGGGTCCTCTACATCCCAGTCTGACGCTCTATCCACTGCGCCACTGCCTGGTCAGGCTATATTAATTTTGAGAGATGATTGTATATTAGTTCTTCAATGATTTTCCCTTCTTCTATTCTTTTTCTTACATCTGATCTTCCTATTTTCTCACCCAACTGGTGCCACCATTTCACACTGGTGCTTCCCTCTAAAGGCAATTGGTATTCAGCCTTTTCAGCTCTGTTTCCATCTCCTTTTCTTCTGCTAAGAATATGTTGATGAATCTCATTCCCTATACTCTTTTCACCTAAAGTCATTTTATTCTACCTATTATATTTCAGTTTTTATATTTAACTCTTGAATACTCTTATCACCTTGCACTTATTCATAGTACTTGTGTGAGCCCTTGCCTAATGTCATTCTCTATCACTATACAGGAAACTCCATGAGGACAGGGATTGCATTGCATTGGTTTTTTGTTTGTTTGTTTTGTTTTTTACAGAGACAGAGAGAGAGTCAGAGAGAGGGACAGATAGGGTCAGACAAGCAGGAATGGAGAGAGATGAGAAGCATCAATCATCAGTTTTTCGTTGCGACACCTTAGTTGTTCATTGATTGCTTTCTCATACGTGCTTTGACTGTGGGTCTTCAGCAGACCGAGTAACCCCTCGTACAAGCCAGTGATCTTGGGTCCAAGCTGGCGAGCTTTGCTCAAATCAGATGAGCCCGCGCTCAAACTGGTGACCTTGGGGTCTCAAACCTGGGTCTTCTGCATCCTAGTCCAACACTCTATTCACTGCACCACTGCCTTGTCAGGCTTGCATTGTTTACCATTATATTTCTATTTAATGTAGCCCAGTGACTGGTACAAAGTTGGTGCTCATAAATATTTGTTGAATGAATGAATTAGTATCTTCCTTTAATCAAATAGAATTTATTTTGTCAAATGGACTGTGATAGGAATTTTAGTTTTTAGAGAGACAGAGTCAGAGAGAGGGATAGATGGGGACAGACAGGAATGGAGTGGTGAGAAGCATCAATCATTAGTTTTTTGTTATGCATCGCAACACCTTAGTTATTCATTGATTGCTTTCTCATATGTGCCTTGACCGCGGGCCTTCAGCAGACCGAGTAACCCCTTGCTCGAGCCAGCGACCTTGGGTCCAAGCTGGTGAGCTTTTGCTCAAACCAGATGAGCCCGCGCTCAAGCTGGCGACCTTGGAGTCTCGAACCTAGGTCCTCTGCATCCCAGTCCAATACTCTATCCACTACACCACTGCCTGGTCAGGCCTGTGATAGGAATTTACCCCTCATAATTAATCGTGTGTTACAGGACCATTAATTGAATATTCTTTTATTATATATTATCTACTCCCTTTTATCCTAGCTATTCTTTTGCTAGTAGTATACTTGTTCACTATAGATTTTTAATGCATTTTTCATTGAATTTATTGGGGTGACACTGGTTAACATAATTATACAGGTTTCTGATGCTCAGTTCTACAACACATTTCTATACACTTTATTGTGTGTTCATCCCCTTAAGTCAAGTCTCCATCCATTACCATTTATCCCCCCATACCTTTCTCCACCTCCCCCCACACTATAATACATTTTTTGTGTGTGTGACAAACAGAGAGAGGGACAGATAGGGACAGACAGGAAGAGAGAGATGAGAAGCATCAATTCTTTGTTGTGGCTCCTTAGTTGTTCACTGATTGCTTTCTCATATCTGCCTTGACTGGGGGGCTCCAGCAGAGTGAGTGACCCCTTGCTCAAGCTAGCGACCTTGGGCTCAAGCCAGCAACCTTGGGCTTCAAGCCAGCAGCCTTAGGGCTCAAGCCAGCGACCATGAGGTCATGTCTCTGCTCCCACACTCAAGCCACTTACCCTGTGCTCAAGCCAGCAACCTCAGTGTTTCAAACTTGGGTCCTCTGCATCCCAGTCCAGTGTTCTATCCACTGTGCCACCGCCTGGTTAGGCTATAATACATTTTTAAACGGTACTGCAAACTTTTTGTCATTAGTTGTTTTAAAATACTGTATATTCTGGGCCCTGGACAGTTGACTTAGTGGGTAGAGCATCAGCCTGACATATGGATGTCCCAGGTTCAATTCCTGGTTAGGACATACAAGAGAAGCGACCATCTGCTTCTCTTCCCTCCTTCTTCTTCTTCCCCTTCCTCTCCCTTTTCTCCTCTTGCAGCCAGTGAGTGGCTCACCTGGTTGGAGCAATTGCCCTGGGCACTGAGGATAGCTCAGTTGGTCCGAACATGTCAGCCTCAGATGCTGAAAATAACTCGGTTGATTTGAGCATCAGCCCCAGACAGGGGTTGCCAGGTGGATCCTCGTTGGGGCTCATGTAGAAGTCTGTCTCACTATCTCCCCTCCTCTCACTAAAGAAAAAATTCTGCTATCCTTATTTGGTTATTCTTTCACATGAAGTACAGAGTCACTCAGTTTTTCTTTGTTTTTTTTTTTTTTTCATTCCCATTGGGATTTTGATTCAAAAACATTAGTTAATATGTTGAGAATTGACATCTTTCTATAATGTATTTGGCCTCCCTATCCAGAACATGTTATGGCTTCTTCAATTATTCAGGACTTCTTTTGTAACTCTAGTAAAATTTGTTGTTTTTTATTCCTTCCATTTATATGTCAGAAATGTCTTGTTTATTTTTAGGCATTTTTAATTTTCAGTTGCTAATGAAATGGGATTTCTTTCCATTATAATTTTTTAAAATATTTATTTTATTGATTTGAGAGAGGAAGGGAGAGAGACAGAGACAGGAAAATCAATCTGTTCCTGTATGTACCCTGACCAGGTATCAAACTGGAAACCTCTGTGCTTCTGGATGATGTTCTAACCAACTGGCCATCTGGCCAGGGCATACATTTATTTTATTTTAACTAAAACTAGGTTGATTCTTCTGTATTCTTACAGTATAGTCAGTGTATGTTATATGTCCAGGACAAAAGAATTACTAGCTTCTTTTATTAAAAAAGTTGGCTGTTTCAGTTACCTATTGCTACATAACAACCCACTCCAAAACCCTGTGACTTAAAAAAACTACATTTTATTTTATTTATTTATTTTTAATTTACAGAGACAGAGAGAGAGTCAGAGAGAGACGGATAGATAGGGACAGACAGACAGGAACGGAGAGAGATGAGAAGCATCAATCATCAGTTTTTTGTTGCGGCACTTTAGTTGTTCATTGATTGCTTTCTCATATGTGCCTTGACCGTGGGGCTACAGCAGACTGAGTAACCCCTTGTTCGAGCCAGCGACCTTGGGTTCAAGCTGGTGAGCTCTGCTCAAACCAGATGATTCCGCACTCAAGCTGGCGACCACGGGGTCTTGAACCTGAGTTCTCCACATCCGAGTTTGACGCTCTATTCACTGAGCCACTGCCTGGTCAGGCTACATTTTATTATATATTGCAATTCCAGGTTGACTAGGGCTCAGCTGAGCAGTTCTTCTAATGGTCTTACTTGGGGTCTCTCCTGTGGTTGCAGTTAGCTATGTCTGGCACCATGTGGCTTCTTTTGACATGATGCCTGGGCTACAGGGCTTTTCTTTTTTACCTCTTTCCTCCACAGGTAGCTTAGACTTTGTAAATGGCAGTTCAGATGTTGAAAATGGAAGAAATAGAAGCTTCAAAGCCTTTTTAAGTGCCTGGGCCTGAAAGTCCCAGATTGTCACTTTCTCTATATTGTATCTGTCAAAGCAATCACAGCCCAGATTCAAAGGGAACAGACATAAGCTCTGCCTCTTCATTGGAGGAGGGGCATGTCAGCGGTGGCGCTGTATGGGACTATCTTTGGAGACTAATGATCATAATGGCATTTGTTCATTTGTTCTTGCCTTTTTCCTTTTCTCCCTTCTTTCATACCAAGTAGCTACCCTAGACTCTTAGGTTCCCACAGCATCTTTTATCCAATCGACTTACCAAATCACTGTTTTTGTTATAAGCAGAAATCTGGTTGAAGGGTGGGGGGGCAGGTAATAGAAGTAAAAAATAATAATTTTTAATTTCTGCCTTCCCATTTGCTCTCCTAGACAGAAATACAGAGTTCACTTGAGCATGAAATACCAGACAGGGAGCAATTGTAAACTGGCCTTGTTCTCCTGAATTCTGCCTACTCTCCAGGAAGGACAGCCTCCCCCTTTCCTCCCAAGGAGAAGTCCAACCACTTCCCTCACTATGACCTGTCGAACTATTCCCTCCTTTGTTGGTCCAAGTAGAAATGAGAAAATGTTTGTTGTTGTTTTTTTACATAGTACTTCCTACACCCTGCATTTATTAACCTCTGGCTTAAATATGCCCCAAGCAAAGTTGTGTAGTGTTCCTGCCCTCCTCCCGCTCAGCTCAGTCTGAAGGAAGGCAGCAGGTGATGGAATGCATAAAGGATGAGGGCGCTGGAGGGGAAGGAATCTTTTCTCACACACTATGGATGTTGCTCAACAGAACTGGTGTGAAATTCAGTCAGAGCTACAGCATGTGTTTCAATTTTCCAGGGACTTTCCTCTTCCTAACTGTAGATTTAACCCTTTTTTCTGTGTAGTGCCAAAGACTATCAAAATATATGAAATTAGTTACTTGCAAGAAAAAAATGTTAGAATTTCACAGGTCCCGTTTGAGATTTAGGATCTCCAACTTACTTCCTGCCAAATGCTTGTAGAGAGAGCATACTTTGTATTTGAATGAACCTGGGTTCAAATCCCGTCTCTACCATTGGGTGATCTTGGGCAGTCGCTTGGCCTATTTGAAACTCCAGTGTTTATCTGTGAATGGAGATAAAAACTTGTCTTACAGGGTATTTGTGAAGATTAAATGAGATAATGTGTGCAGGATGCCTAATACAATGCATACCTTGCACATTGTAGGCATTTCATATACATTTGTTTTCTCCAGTCTTCCCACTGGATTTAAAAAACATTTTTATTGAATTTGCTGGGGTGACAATTGGTTAATAAGATTTTACAAGTGTCAGGCGCACAACACATCGTCTGTATATTGCATTGTGTGTTGGCCATTCCAAGTCAAGTCTCCCTCCATCACCATCTTATTCCCCCCATACCCTCCTCTACCTCCTTTTATCCCCTTTCCCTCCTACCATCTCCACACTGGTTTTTTTTTTTTTTTTTTTTCATTTTTCTGAAGCTGGAAACAGGGAGAGACAGTCAGACAGACTCCCGCATGCGCCCGACCGGGATCCACCCGGCACGCCCACCAGGGACAACGCTCTGCCCACCAGGGGGCGATGCTCTGCCCATCCTGGGCGTTGCCATATTGCGACCAGAGCCACTCTAGCGCCTGAGGCAGAGGCCACAGAGCCATGCCCAGCGCCCGGGCCATCTTTGTTCCAATGCAGCCTTGGCTGCGGGAGGGGAAGAGAGAGACAGAGAGGAAAGCGCGGCGGAGGGGTGGAGAAGCAAATGGGCGCTTCTCCTATGTGCCCTGGCCGGGAATCGAACCCGGGTCCTCCGCACGCTAGGCCGATGCTCTACCGCTGAGCCAACCGGCCAGGGCCACACTGTTTTTGTCTATAAGATTTCTTTTCTTTGTCTAATCACCCACTGGATTTTGAGGATATCTACTCTTCTTTTATCCTGTGCCACCTTGGATTTGCGATGTAAGCAGCTTCTCACATCTTTGATTTATAGCTTCTCTCTCTGAATTTAACTCTGTGTGTTAGAGGGAAGAAATCATTCCACATGATATGCAGAGTCTTTCTGGGGGTCCTCATTAAGCTAAAGCATGAGTCTCCGTAACAATGCTGAGAAGGATCACAAGGCTTGTCTTCCTAACTTGATCCTGGAGGTCATATGAACCTATAAGAGTTATAAAATCATACCATGATTGAGCTAAAATGAAACATAGAGGTCATCTTGTCCGTTTTATAGAGAAAGAACTGTGACTCTTAGAGGTTATGTCTTATGCAAGGTCTCATGACAGAGTAGTGCAGTTCTGGAACTGGAGCTCTGACTCACTTGGCTATTACTACAGTTGTAATTTAGTTTTTTGGAAGACTGGGTTTTAAGTCCTGAGGGCCTAGCTTTTGTTATATATGAACTTTCTTCTTCTAAATTGGAACCCTGATGAAACATTTACTAATGGGGAAGTAAACATTGTTGAAGACATTTCAGTGACACTCCTTTAGGGAGCAACAGGGCTCCATTGAGGATATATCAGTTACCACCTACAAATCTCTTCTTTCCTCAAAGTTTGCCCAGAGGGCACTGAGGTGGCAGCTCAGCTGGCTGTTGAGTCCGTGCTCCAAGTAGTGAGTTAGGAAGCAAATTTGTTTCTTCTTTCTTGTAATTGCATTCTCCAAATAATGCTAAGTAGGGGAGGCTCACCCCAAGTCCCAAGCTCCTTTTTTTAAATTGACGTTTAATAAAATTCACAGACTAGGTGTTCAGTTGATAAAATTTGCAAATTGTAAAATCCATATAAGCACTTTAAAAAAAAGGTACTGAATATTTTTATCACCCCAGAAAGTTTCCTCATGCCCCCTTTTAGTTAACACGCACACACATACACAAAACTACTTCTGTGTTCATTTATGATAGATTAGTTTTGTTTTTGGATTTCATATAAGTGAAATCATAGAGGATGTATTCTTTCAAATATGTTTTTTTTTCCATTTAGGATGTTTTGGGAATTTATCTGCATTGCTGCATGCATCACTATTTCTTTTTATTTTGTTTTGTGTTAGGGTACTATTCAACTGTATAGGTAAACCAGAGAGAATTTACTCATTTTGTTATTGAAGGACATTTGGATTGTTTCCAGTTTTCGTTATGAATAGGCTACTATAAACCTTTCTATACAACTCTTTTTGTAAACGTATGTTTTAGTTGCTCTTGGATAAATACTTGAGTGAAATTACTGGTCATAGGGTGGATGTGTTTTACTTTAAAAGAAACAGCTTTTCAACTGGCTGTACCTCACAGTCTATCTTTTCTTCCCCTTAGAGGCTAGGCTCTTTAAGTTGAGGATTTGGCAGAGGAAGAAAACCCACATCATCAGGGTCCTTGCTGCCAGAGCACAGTGGCCTGAATCGGACACTTAAAAAGCTGAAACAGGTGTTTGAAACTCTACTCCAGCCTCCCTATTTGATGCCAGCCCCCTGAGAGGCTGGGACTTAGCCAGCAGAATTCAGACCTAATCTAATGGATGCTGGATTAGGGACTTTTGCAGGACATGGGTACATAACAGGGTATATACTGTGACTTGTAACATTTGAAGAAAGTAAATGAGCATCATCACCTAGGACAGGGGCCATTGGTGGCCTAAAGGCTTCTTGGACATCGGGCAGTTAGTTTGTGTGCCAGATGAAAGCCCCTCACCACTCTTGCTTCTTATCCCCTTTTCTCCTTGAAGCTGTATGCAATGGAAGTCAGCCCTTCCCTTAGTGATGTTAATATTGCCAAGGACTTTTATCGCCAGGTAGGATCTGGTGTCCTCTGTGTCAAATATTATGGAAGATAAATTACTCCCTGGTATATTCTTTCTCTATATCATTAATACTTCTGTTTTACTTAGGCCTTGGGGAACTAGTTCTGATGGGCTAGAAGTTAAAGCAAGAAAGTAAAGTTAGGGTGTGGACTTCCAAAGCCAAATCACTTAATGTACCAAAGCAGTAGTTTCTCTAACCATGCTCACTGGGTGTTGAAATTGACAGAAATGTGATCTCTCTTTACAAGGCTGCTTCAACTGGATTTCAAAAGACTAGGTTCCAATTCCAAATCTTTTCTAATATTGGTTAGAAGAACCCAGGGAAAGAAGAAAAGTCTTCCCATGCCAGTCTAGCCTTTCCATAAACCCACCCTTGAGGGGATAGTGCATTTCTGAACTCAAGTCTACTGTATAGGCGACCATTCACTTAAACCTAATCTGGATATTTTCGGACCTAACTTAGTCTTGGAAGGCAGAGCCTAGTATTGGACTGCATTGTGTGGATTCCATTCTTGGTATGAGTAGGCTGAAATTTGGTGATTACGATTCTTTCAATAGCCCTGGCCAGTTGCCTCAGCGGTAGAGCGTTGACCTGGCATGTGGAAGTCCTCCTGGGTTTGATTCCCGGCCAGGGCACACAGGAGAAGCTCCCATCTGCTTCTCCACCCTTCCCCTTCTCCTTTCTCTCTATCTTTTTCTTCCCTTCCTGCAGCCAAGGCTCCATTGGAGCAAAGTTGGCCCAGGCACTGAGGATGGCTCCATGGCCTGCACCTCAGGTGCTAGAATGGCTCAGATTGCAGCGGAGCAACGTCCCAGAGAGGCCGAGCTTCACCCCCTGTTGGACATGCCAGGTGGATCCTGGTCCAGCACATGTGGGAGTCTGTCTGTCTGCCTCCCTCACTTTGGAAAAATAGGGATCCTGGTCCAGCACATGTGGGAGTCTGTCTGTCTGCCTCCCCCACTTTGGAAAAATAGGGAAAAAAAGGATTCTTTCGATACTTTTTCTTTTAATTATATAAAATATACAGTTCTATGCATTTTGTTTGTTTGTTTGTTTTTTGTATTTTTCTGAAGTTGGAAACGGGGAGGCAGTCAAACAGACTCCCGCATGTGCCTGACCAGATCCACCAGCATGCCCACCAGGGAGTGATGCTCTGCCCATCTGGGGCGTTGCTCTGTTGCAAGCAGAGCCATCCCCAGCGCCCGGGCCAACTTTGCTCCAATGGAGCCTTGGCTGTGGGAGGGGAAGAGAGATACAGAGAGGAAGGAGAGGGGGAGGGGTGGAGAAGCAGATGGGTGCTTCTCCTGTGTGCCCTGGCCGGGAATCGAACCCGGGACTCCTGCACGCCAGGCCAACACTCTACCACTAAGCCAACTGGCCAGGGCCTGTTCTATGCATTTTAACACATACATAGATCCCTGTAACCACTGTGGCAATGAGGATACAGAACAGTTTCATCACCCCAGAAAACACCTTCTGTTACCTTTTTGTAGTCAGTCACAACCTCTCTGCTCCAACCGCTAACTTCTGTCAACCACTGACCTTTTCTTCATCACCATATATAGTTTTATCAAGAAGGTTATATAAATGGAATCATACAGTATGCAACATTTTGAGATTGGTTTCTTTCATTCAGCATGATGCCTTTGAGATTCATCTAAACTTACATAGATCAATAGTTTGTTCTCTTTTTATTGCTTGGTAATATTTCTTTACATGTATGCACCACAGTTTGTTTATCCATTCACAAGTAGAAGAACATTTGGCTTCTCTGGTTTGGGGCAAGTATGAATAGGGCTGCTATAAACATTTGTGTAAAGGTTTTTGTGCGAAGAACATTGGTGTCTCTATGTAGTTTAAATGTGCATTTCTCTAATGGCTACTGACATCGAACATTTCTTTTGTGTGTTTATTTGGCATACATGTATCTTTTTTGGTGATATGTCTGTTCAAGTCTTTGGCCCATTTTGTAATTGAATTGTTTGTTTCCTTACTGTTGAGTTGAGAGACTTCTTTATCTATTCTAGAATCAAGTCCTTTATTGGCAATACAATTATTTACAAATATTCCTCCTAGTCTGTAGCTTGTCTTTTAAACTTTTCTCTCTCTCTCTCTTTTTTATTGTTTTGAGAGAGGCAGGGAGAGAAAGACAGGAACATCAAATTGATCCTCTTATGTGTCCTGACCAGAGAATCAAACCAGCAACTTTCATGCTCCAGGACGAAGCTCCAGTCAACTAAGCTATCTGGCCAGGGCTTTTTCTTTTTCTTTTTTTTTTATTTAATTTAATTTTTTTTTTTTTTTTACAGGGACAGTGAGAGAGTCAGAGAGAGGGATAGATGGGGACAGACAGGAACGAAGAGAGACGAGAAGCATCAACCATCAGTTTTTTGTTGTGGCATCTCAGTTCATTGATTGCTCTCTCATATGTGCCCCGACCGTGGGGGCTACAGCAGACCGAGTAACCCCTTGCTTGAGCCAGAGCCAGGGTCCAAGCTGGTGAGCTTTGCTCAAACCGGATGAGCCCGCGCTCAAGCTGGCAACCTTGGGGTCTTGAACCTGGGTCCTCCGCATCCCAGTCCGACGCTCTATCCACTGCGCCCCTGCCTGGTCAGGCTGGCCAGGGCTTTTTTTTAAAGAGACAAAGAGTCGAAGGAAGAGAGAGGGAAGGGAAAAGGGAAGCATTCATTTGTTATTCCATTCAGTCATGCATTCATTGGTTGCTTCCCGTGTGTGCCCTGACCGGGGATTGAACCTGCAATGACTGAGCTAACTGGCCAGGGCTCAATCTCTTAATAGGCAGTATCTCTTATGGAGCAGACATTTTTGCTTTTGATGAAGTCCAGTATATCCATTTCTTTCTTTTGTGCACCTTGCATTTTGTATCTAAGTGTTCTTTGTCCAATCCCAGGTCACAGGACATTTTCTGTCTTCTTCTAAAAGGTACACGTATCTGTGTTTTTTATTTATATCTATGATCTACTTTAAGTTAATTTTTGTATACTGTGTGAAGCTTAGGTCAAGATTTTTTTTTTTTTTTTTTTTACAGAGACAGAGAGAGAGTCAGAGGGATAGACAGGGACAGACAGACAGGAATGGAGAGAGATGAGAAGCATCAATCATTAGTTTTTTGTTGCGCGTTGCGACTTCTTAGTTGTTCATTGATTGCTTTCTCATATGTGCCTTGACTGAGGACCTTCAGCAGACTGAGTAACCCCTTGCTGGAGCCAGCGACCCTGGGTCCAAGCTGGTGAGCTTTTTGCTCAAGCCAGATGAGCCCACGCTCAAGCTGGCGACCTCAGGGTCTTGAACCTGGGTCCTTCCACATCCTAGTCCAACGTTCAATCCACTGTGCCACCGCCTGGTCAGGCTCTTTTTTTTTTGCATATAGATGTGCAATTGTTCCAACACCATTTATTGAAATCATTCCTTTTCAGATACCAAATTATCCTTAGGACTGTACCATCTTTAGGAACAAAGGAGTTACAGAGGACTGTCCCTTGGGTTTCTTCTTTCTTTCTTAGAGTCACACTTGTTCCTGTTTCTTGTTTCTTTCTGGGTCTTTCTGAATTTGAGATTGTTTATATTTTGTAATTAATTATTTTTAAATTTTTATTTATTGATTTTAGAGAGAGAAGAAGAAAAAGAGAGAGAAACATCGATTTGTTGTTCCATCTATATGCATTCATTGGTTGATTCTTGTATGTGCCCTAACCGGGGATCAACCCCATAACCTTGGTGTATTGGGATGATGCTCTAACCAACAGAGCTACACAGCCAGGGCCTGGGTTTGTTTTTAATGTCATGCAATGGAGCACTCCTTATTTGTAAGTTAATTGAGTACAGAGTATTTCATTATAAACCAACCATCTCACAAGGAGGAATGTGGGCTGTAAAAAACCTTAACTGTACATCTTGGGTTGGAATGCAACTTTACCAGAATAGTAAAGCTTTTGTATTGTGTGCAGTTGGGATAAAAGGAGAGAGAGAGAGAGATATTGTTGGGGTAACAGGTGTTGGCTGAACCTGAGTTCTGTCCCATGTTTCCTGAAGTTGTTTCTCAACCATTTTAGGATTGCTCCTCCAGATTCAGCTGTCTTGAAGGTTCTCTGGGCATCTTTCAGAGCAAATAATGTGTGACTTCTCAGAGTACTGCTGCTCCCACAAACTTTATTTGTTCATTCTTTAGCTCACAAGCATGTCTTTAAAGGCAAGTGGGGAGTACTTGTCCACTTGTACCTTATGGGTTACTGTGTGTGTGTGCGTGTGCGTGTGTGTCACCGACAGAAAGAGGGACAGGAAGGGAGAGAGATGAGAAGCATCAATTCTTCGTGAGGCACCTTAGTTGTTCATTGATTGCTTTCTCATATGTGCCTTGACCAGTGGCTACAGCAGACCGAATAACCCCTTGCTCAAGCCAGCAGCCTTGAGCTGGTGAGCCTTGCTCAAACGAGATGAGCCCGTGCTCACGCTGGTGACCTTGGGGTTTCAAACCTGGGTCCTTTGCATCCCAGTCCGACGCTCTATCCACTGCGCCACCGCCTCATCAGGCTGGGTTACATTTTTGATGCCTTTGTTTTCCCATAATTAAAATGGGAAATGTCCATTATTATAGTTCTCGAGCCCATTAGTACAAGGGCTAGCTGAGGCAAAATAAGATTCCTCAGTCTTAGTATTACTAAGAATTTATGATATACTGCTGTAGAAAGAACTTGCAGCTGTTGGAGAAAGGTGAATATGTAGTATTCTGTACTCTTAAGGATCAGGAAACATTGCTTACCAGTCCCATAATTGATACTCTTTGGGGATTCTCTGATTCTTCTATAAAAGCTGTGGCTATTGGCCCTTCAGTCTTTTCCATCATCTGTAGACTTTGCTAATGTCAGTTCAGAATTTAGTTCTTTTTTATTTCCTGTTACTTTTTTTCAGGGCCCCTAAAGGATACCTGACAGAGTGGTAATTGATAATAAACCTATAATTATCTTCTCTTCTGGCTTTCGTTGAACAATGAAATTTTTTTTACTAAACTGCAAGAGAGGAATTTGGATTGAAAAAGTTGCTCCAAGTATAATGAATGCATAAAGCTGGAGTCAATTGTGCTGTTTTAAAGTATAACAACAGAAGTTTTTTATTTCTCCTGGGCTTTCAAATTGCCTACTTAAATTTGGGCTTGGTCTTATACAATGCATGCAGAAAACGGCAAGGCAGAGTAAAGAACCACAGGCTCTCTGGTTTGCCTGTATATTACAGCCTAATTGCTTTTTTTCCCCAATATGTGCCAATTGCCTCTAGAAGGAAGAGAACTAGTGTTTAGAATTGATACGCATCAAACTTGGGCTCTCAGTAAGACACATGGATCAGTGTGTCCTTGAGCCTCTGCTATATGTTTGAGGCCAGTCCCTGTGGGCCTTGTTTAGCCTTGCTGGCCTTGTTAAAGGGGCCTCACTCTTCCACTTGGATTAGGAGGAAACCTGGGCAAACCTTATGTTTAATTTGTATGGCAGTACTGAAATCAAAAGCAGTATTTAGTCATTGGTTTGGAAGAAGAAAGGTACAGAAGAAACTTCAATTCTAGGATAGTTGAGTTTTAAATTTTTATTTGCCATTCAGGTCATGCACTTAATATTTCTAGTAGTTAACCTGTAGCAACAGCATGGTATATTATTTAAGAACATAATGCAATGCTTAGGAGCATGGACTCCAGAACAGACCTGGGATTAAATTCTACCTCTTCTACTTATTGTGTAATCTTGGGCAAGTCACTCAACCTCTTAGAGCTTTGGTTTCATTATCTGTAAAATAAAAACAGTATTCTATTTCTCAGGGTTATTTGGAGGATAAAGTAAATAATCTATGTATAATAATTATGTAAATGAACTCTATAGCAAGATGAAGAGGAAAAAAATAAAAACACAAAGAGAATATTTTTTTTTCTTAGCAAGAAAGAGACAGAGACAGGAAAGGAGAGAGATGAGAAGCATCAACTCATAGTTGCATCACTTTATTTATTTTTGGGGTTGTATTTTTTTACAGGGACAGAGAGAGGTATAGACAGGGACGGACAGACAGGAACAGAGAGAGATGAGAAGCATCAATCATTAATTAGTTTTTCATTGCACGTTGCAACACCTTAGTTGTTCATTGATTGCTTTCTCATATGTGCCTTGACTGTGGGCCTTCAGCAGACCGAGTAACCCCTTGCTGGAGCCAGCGACCTTGGGTTCAAGCCGGTGGGCTTTTGCTCAAACCAGATGAGCCTGCGCTCAAGCTGGCGACCTCGGGGTCTCGAACCTGGGTCCTCTGCATCCCAGTCCGACGCTCTATCCACTGTGCCACCGCCTGGTCAGGCTAGTTGCATCACTTTAGTTGTTCATTGATTGCTTCTCATATGTGCCTTGACCAGGGGTCTCAAACTGAGCCAGTGACCCTTGCTCAAGCCAATAACCTTGAACTCAAACCAGCAACCTTGTCCCTTAACCATGGGATCATGTCTGTGATCCCACACTCAAGCTGGTGAGCCTGTGCTCAAGCCAGATGAGCCCATACTCAAGCTGGCGACCTTGGGGTTTCAAACCTGGGACCTCAGCAACCCAGGTCGACTCTCTGTCCACTGTGCCACCACCGGTCAGGCAAGAGAATATTTTTTTATACCTTACTATGTTCTTTGAAGATGAAAAATGTATAATCTATGTAGCTTTTGCTGATGTCTGAGGCAGCGTAAGGATTTTTTTTCTGGGCAATGGAATGGGATTCTTCTTGTAAGAGTGGTGGATAACAGCTCCTAGCAACAAGTTAAACTGGCTGTTTAGCAGGAATGCCAAAGGTGGGAAGTTCATTTCTCTTCCAGTCAGGATCTATGCATGATATTGGAGAAAATCATGCAACAAATGAATTTTCCCATGTGTAGGCTGCCTTTAAGTGCTTGTCTTTTATTCTGAAAGTGAAGGGTAAATCTTAACTTCAGACAGACCAGGGATGCCCTACTCAATAAGAAGGGGATGGCAAAACTGAAGGTTTAGAAGCAGAGATTTACTGAAAGCAGCCTGCTGTTGATTTTATATGCTATCAGGGATTTCAATCCTGGAAAAAAAATCTTCCTATCCTCTCCCTAAGGAGAGGTGGACCTGCCATAGGCACAGAGATGTGGCCAAGGTCCTAACAAAGTATTTGAGACAGAAAGTATATGTAAATGCCAAATACCCTTTTCTTTCTTGGCTGTCTTGAACATTTTTGGGCCAGCTATCTAGGGAGGGAAGAGCTCTTCTGTCATTTCTGGCTTAGGTTGGGACCTCATGAACATGACCTTTCTACAAAGTGCTTATCAAAAATGATTCAGGGGAAAAGATGAAATTGTGATTTCAGATCACTGGGGTATTCAGATTTTCATTTAAACCCCAAGTTGTATAAGTACAGGAATTGCTCATGTTTAATCAGAGTTAAATTATCTTTTAATTCATAAAAAGCAGGCTGGGTTAGTTTTTGGAAGAATAGATCAGTCTGAAAAATGATTACTTAAGTTTAAAGAGTTTTTAAAGGATCAAGTGTTAGAAATAATTTGTCTTTTTTAGTGTAAGGTGGCTGGTACCATTATCTTCTACTGCTGGCCCTAAGTGGACTCATGGACCTACCTTGTGCCTGGAAATGGTAGTGTTTAAGCCATTGCCATACTTTGCCTCTTAAAGGTTCATAATATCAAAGATAATCTTCCCCCTCCCTTCTCTAAAGGCACCTTTAGAAACTAAGCCTGTGTTTGAGAAAAGAAAACAGATCTGGGAAATTGTTGGGTAATCGCTGAAAAAAGAGGATCCACTGTCAAGAGCTTAGACAAACAAACTGGGTTGCTTTCTCCTCAGGCTACCTTTGTAACAGACTATCTGTATTCGTGTGCATTTACTCCCAAACTGTACTTTGCATTTAGAATAAGCTTTAGGGATCTAAAGGAGCCCTAAAGAATTCATTTAAATTACCACCACTACCGTCTTCCCCAGGAAATCCCTATGAATGAGGAAATTGGCCCAAAGAAGTGAAGTATCTTGCCTAGGGTTTCATAGTTAGTGACAGGCTAAGACTGGGCCTAGTGCATGCATTTCTTTATTTCATTTCTTTTCTTATATAAGGCAGGGTTGCAAAGGCTTGTCTGGGTTTGATCCTTTAGCCCACAAGGCAATAACATTTCTCTAAAAGCTGGCTGTGCTATGGCAGTCTTCTCTTAGGTTATGTCTTGAAATCAGTTCTAAATCCCCACCTGACCATTCAAGGTCTGGAAATAAAGATGTGGAAAGTGTGGCAGATATTCCAGAGGCGTTTGGCCTCACTAAAGTTTAGTTTTGCTCACCTTTGGACCACTACTCTTGATGTCCCCTACTGATCAGAAAATGCACAGCTCCCTCCTACTAAACTTTCAGTAACTCAGAAATTCCACTGGCAAATAGTTTTCAATTTTACTATTACTTCTATAAGAAATATTCCTGAGTATAGCACAGTCAGAAAAGTAGAACATGAGAACCTAATGTTTTCTCCTAAGATGGCATATGCAGGCATAGACAGAAGCCAAAAACCAAAAAGCTTTTTGTGCTCAAATAATTTTGTCCTGTGTCTCTGGATACAGAAATGTCAAGAAGGGTAAAGGAACTAGGCTTCTGTTTTTATCGTGCTCTGATTTATTAGTCTGTTATACATGACACCTTGTGAATGACGATATTCTGCCTCCAGGAACATGAGCCAATATTTGCAGGGTGAAGAGCTAAGATCGGAGCAGGCCGATGACCCTCTAGAAAGCAAGAATGGAGAAGTAGGCTCTGAGGGCAAAAGGGTCGAGACAGGCATTTCTGGAGCCAAATGGTGTTGAAATAATATACCACAGGCCTTTTTCCTTGTCAGCGTAATCCAATTGAGAATGCCCAACCGCCCTTGATAAGAGTCACTCAGGAGTAAAGAGCCTCACTACCAGGGAAAGCAGCTTATGTGTGCATTTTGGCTCAGGAATGTGCCAGCCCAATGCTGGTCAGATGAGAAAAGGCTGGAGAACACAAGCCTCCTGGGAGAATGGTGACTGGCCCTCTGTAGGCTAAGAAGACAGTGTTCCCTTTTGTCTATGGGTAGTGCCTGATGACACATGGTGAGGCTTTTGACAGATTGCTGGAGAGGATGACAGACATCTCTGATGTGAAAAGAGAAAACAGTGTCAGGATTCCTCCCCTTCTGGACAGGTCACCTCATCATCTGAGAAGACAGACTTAAGGGACATCTGTAGATTCTCAGACTGACATTGGGCCAAACTGAGACTTACCTGTTTTAATGTAGTAATAATATAGGGAATTTTGATAATATAAGGAGTTGCGCTCCATGCTCACTGGTATTGAGCCGAATACCAGCAAGGCATCTCTAATGGGTTTTCACTTTGCTTTGTGTCGAAGTGACCTATGAGCTTCTCCAGCAGTGGTTTAATAACTCTTGTTGTAATTGTTCTTATTTGGCACGGACTAGCCAGAAGTTGGACCTGGATTTTATTTTAGAAGCAGGTGGCCTAGTGCTAGAAGGATCCCAAGTGTTCTTTCTCCAATGCAGAGTTAATTTAACCTTCTTGTACACATTCCTTTTTTTTCTTCCCATGTTAGAATATGAACCAGTCACCTTCTGATCTGCACTCTCTGTGTACTGGACTGTTTGTGCTTTGAGGTTGACAGCCTTCCAGGGTGGGAGTTTTGGCTGCTTGGCAGGGGTGTCAGATGTCTCCTTGGTTGTGAAATTACTCAGCTTCCTTACTATGAGCAGCATCATGGCACCTTTCTCTAAAAGAACTCAGGCTGATCTCCTCCTTCTTCTGAGGATTGAGACAATTAAATCTCAGCCACAGGCAGGCTGAGCCTGGAGGTAGAAACCAGAAACTGCGGTTCTAGCTTCTCATGAAGCAGTAGAGTTGATTGGCTAGCTAGGAAACATATTTTGGAGTCAGATGAATCTGGATTTGATTCCCATTTTTATCACTTGCTAGTTATATGATCTTAGTGTGTAGATCTACGTATCCTTTCTTTTTCTCTTTTTTTTTCTTAGAGGAAGGAAGATAGACTCCCGCATGTGCCCCTCAAATCAACTGAGCCACTGGCTGCAAGAGGGGAAGAGTGAGAGGAAGGGGAGAGGGAGGAGAAGAGAAGCAGATGGTTGCTTTTCATGCCTTGACCAGGGATCAAACCTGGGGAAGTCCGCACACCAGGCGGACTCTATACACTGAGCCAACCGGCCAGATTCTACCTATCCTTTCTAAGTCTAATTTTCATCTTCAAAATGGGGATAATTATGAAGAGAGAAGGTAAAGTGCTTAGCACCTGGCACAAGGTAATAAATGGTAGCTGCTATTATTATCTCTATCTCTTCTAAAATGAGGATGAATATTTCAGTCACTCATTTTAAAAAGGAAACCTTTTCTTTTCTCTGACAATCTGCACATATACCTTGGATAAAGTTGAAACCCTCAGAAATTAAAAGAGCTATTTCAAATTGTGCCAACTATAGATAACATCCTTAACTTATATCCCTTTTAAGGTTTAGTAATCAAGGGTAGAAGGCTTACCTTTAAAGTTTTTGATAATGACGTAAATCTTAAGAAATAAACTGAATTTTACAGTAGTGTACAGTACTAAGAACATTGGACTGGGATTTTAGAGCCACAAAACTAGGCTAATAGGCCCTGGCCAGTTTGCTCAGTGGTAAGCGTCGGCCCGGCTTGTGGAAGTCCCAGGTTTGATTCCCGGTCAGGGCACACAGGAGAAGCGCCCATCTGCTTTTCCACCCTTCCCCCTCTCCCTGCTCTCTCTCTCTCTTCCCCTTCTGCAGCCAAGGCTCCATTGGAGCAAAGTTGGCCTGGCGCTGAAGACGGCTCCATGACCTCTGCCTCAGGCACTAGAATGGCTCCAGCAGCAACGGAGCAAGGCCCCAGATGGGCAGAGTACCTCCCCCCCCCGGGTGGATCCTGGTCCAGCACATGCCGAAGTCTGTTTGCCTCCCTGTTTCTAACTTTGGAAAAATACAAAAACAAAACAAAACAAAAAACAACTAGGCTAATAATATCTTAGTTATATTTATTCCACATTTAATATATTCTATGTATTGTGCCACATGTTTTACATGCATCTAATGAGATATGTATATAATTGCTAAGCACAGTGCCTGGCACATAGTATATGGTCAATAAATGTTAGTTAGCTATTGTTACTTATTTTGAAATGTAATTTATTTTAATTTTCTATTACTCATTTTACAGGTGATAAAATATAGGCTTAGAAAAGTTAAGTATCTATCACATAGCCATTATGTTGTAGAACTGAGATTTGAACCCTACTTAAAAGCCCATGTTTTTGTCTAGTGTCCTTAACTTCTAGTCCTGGTTTCAACACTAACTGGTTTTGTGGAGTTGTACAAATTACTTAACCTCTCTATATCTTAATTACCTTCTTCATAAATTATTTTTAAGGCCTATTTTAGCTATAATATCCTAGAATTTGGAGGGTGAGGATTGTCTGGAATGGCTACATAAAAATTAGGGCTTATTTTTATTAAGCAGTATTTCTCAAAGTAGAATTTGTAAAACATTTCAGTTTTAAAAACTGCTGCTGCTTGGTACACAATGGGATATATATAGAAATTGAAAGAAAGTATTTAGAAATATTTGTAATGTCTTTATATATATATTGATTCTAATAATAAAAATGTAGAGTTTGGCCTGACCAGGTGGTGGCGCAGTGGATAGAGTGTCAGACTGAGATGCAGAGGATCCAGGTTCAAGACCCCAAGGTTGCCAGCTTGAGCACGGGCTCATCTGATTTGAGCAAAGCTCACCAGCTTGGACCCAAGGTCACTGGCTTGAGCAAGTGGTTACTCGGCCTGCTGTAGCCCCACGGTCAAGGCACATATGAGAAAGCAATCAATGAACAACTAAGGTGTCGCAACGAAAAACTGATGATTGATGCTTCTCATCTCTCTCCGTTCCTATCTGTCTGTCCCTATCTATCACTCTCTCTGATTCTCTCTCTATCTCTGTAAAAATAAATAAATAAATGTAGAGTTTATATTATGTCTTTTTGTTTTTTATTTATTTAATTTTTTAGCAAGCAAGAGAGAAAGAGAAAGGGAGAGAGATGAGAAGCATCAACTCATAGTTGCATCACTTTAGTTCACTGATTGCTCCTCACATGTGCTCTGACCTGGGGGCTCCAGCTAAGCCAATGACCCCTTGCTCAAGCCAGTGACCATGGGATTATATCTATGATCCCATTCTCAGGCAGCAACTCTGTGCTCATGCTGGATGAGCCCGCGCTCAAGCCAGAGACCTTGGGGTCTCGAACTTGGGACACTGTCCACTGAGCCACCATCAGTCAAGCAATGTCTTTGTTTTTTAAATTTTATTTTCTAGTAATTTGTTTCATTGTAGTTTATAAAACTAGAGGTCTGCAATGGATGGCATAAAGAAATTCATTTAGGCCCTGGCCAGTTGGCTCAGCGGTAGAGCGTCGGCCTGGCGTGTGGGGGACCCGGGTTTGATTCCCGGCCAGGGCACATAGGAGAAGCGCCCATTTGCTTTTCCACCCCCCCCTCCTTCCTCTCTGTCTCTCTCTTCCCCTCCCGCAGCCAAGGCTCCATTGGAGCAGGGATGGCCCGGGCGCTGGGGATGGCTCCTTGGCCTCTGCCCCAGGCGCTAGAGTGGCTCTGGTCACGGCAGAGCGACGCCCCCTGGTGGGCAGAGCGTCGCCCCTGGTGGGCATGCCGGGTGAATCCTGGTCAGGCGCATGTGGGAGTCTGTCTCTCCCCGTTTCCAGCTTCAGAAAAATACAAAAAAAAAAAAAAAAAAATTTCATTTAGTGTAGTGAATGAATACTACAGATAGTTTGAGAAGCAATATTCTAGAGGGCAATCTGAACATCTTACCAGATTATGAATAGAAATTTTAGTGTGTGTTTTTTTAATTATGTGTTTACAAAGAGGTACCCCTTTAAATTAGAAATGCCCTCACTAGTGGTATACTGCTAGGAGTGCAACTTCCCCTACCATGTCCCCACCACCACTAAAAGTTGCAAGAGTTGCTTTTGTTAGAGCCTCTCTTAATGTTCTTGGCAATCAGCTGTTCAACCTAGAGAGCAAAACTCCAGTTTTGCCTAGACCAAACTCTCTTGGTAAAGTTAATTTTATATACCATGATTCTCTTTTATTGGAGGGTGGGAAGTAAGGGTGATAATGAAGGAGGTTCCTGATGGGCTCATTAAAAAGTCCAACCCTTCTAGTTTTCCATCACTAGGTTTCCATAAAGCATTGACTCATAGGATGGAAGTGTTAGAATTAGTGTATTTTAGCAATTACAAATTCCAACTATCTAATTTGACAAATGAGTTTGGGTATCATAGGCCTGGCTATTGATAGGAGTGAGATTAATGATCCCTTGTTCATAGACTGGACTGTAGACTATGTAAGGGTCACATCCAGAACCTCCAGAGTTCTCCATGGGACTTTCTCCAAGTCTCTCAATGGTATCATTCCTCCCATCAAGCTTCTCAATGCCGTATTGAACTCTTTCATCTTAAGAAGCAGATTAGTTGCCTGACCTGTGGTGACGCAGTGGATAAAGCATCGACCTGGAATGCTGAGGTCGCCGGTTCAAAACCGTGGGATTACCTGGTCAAGGCACATATGGGAGTTGATGCTTCCTGCTTCTCCCCTCTTCTCTCTCTCTTTCTCTCTCCTCCTTCTCTCCTCTCTAAAATGAATAAAGTCTTAAAAAAAAAAGAAGCAGATTAGCAAATCAAACCTAGCAATATATAGAAAGAATAATATACCAAAACCAAGAGAGGTTTATCTTAGGAATGCAAGGCTGATTTACTGTCTGAAAATCAATCTACCACATCAACAATTCCAAAGAAGAAAAACCACATGATCTTATCGGTTGAAGAAAAGACACTTAACCAAATATAACACTCATTAATGATAATGAACATCGACAAAAAATGTATGGCTCATATCATATTTTGCAATGAAACACTGAATACATTTACCCTAAAGTTGGAGACAAGGAAAGCATCCACTTTATATAGTCCCAGAAGTCCTAGCCAGTACAATAAGACAAGAAAATGAAATAATAGGTGTGTAAAGTGGAGAAGAAATAAAACTGTCACTATTTGCAAGTAACGTAACTGTCAATATAGAAAACCACAATGAATCTACAAAAAAAAAAATCCTAGAACTAGTGAGTTTAGTAAGGTCACAGGATACAAGGTCAGTACACAAAAATCAGTCACGTTTTTGTATACTAACAATGAACATATGGAAACTGAAATTAAAACATACATTTTATAAACAACACTTAGATATAAATCTAACAAAACATATAGAGAACCTTTATGCTGAAAACTATAATACACTAATCAAATAAATCAAGATCTAAATAAATGGAGACATAACAGTGCATGGATTGTTAGACACAACATAGTAAAGGTATCATTGTTCCCAAAACTGTTTATAGACTCAGTGCAATTCCTATCAAATGCCCAACAATATTTTTTGTATATATAGACAAATTTATCTTAAAATTGAAATGGAAATGCAAAGGAACTAGAATACTGAAAATGGTATTGAAAAAAGAGGAATAAAGTTGGAAGAATCATACTACCTGATTTTTTTTAATATTTATTTTATTGATTTTAGAGACTGGAAAAGATAGAAACATCAATCTGTTCCTCTCTGTGCCCTGACCGGGGATCAAACCGGCAACCTCATTGCTTCTGGACAATGCTCTAACCAACCGAACTATCCAGCCCAGGCCATGCTATCTGATTTTAAGAACTAGAATATAGCTCTAGTAATCAAGATAGTGTGATAGTGTCAGAGAGTTAGAAAAGAAGATCAATGGAACAGAGTAAAGAACCCAGAATAGACTCACACAAACACAGACAACTGATTTTTCATGAAAGTGTAAAGATAACTGAATTGAGAGAGGATCATTTTTTTCAATAAATGGTATTGAATAATTGGACATCCATATATGTACAAAAAAAAAAAAGCTTGACCTAAGCCTCACACATTATATAAATATTAACTTAAAGTGGACCATAGATATAAATGAAAAGCATAAATTTGTGTACCTTTTAGAAGAAGACAGAAAATGTCCTGTGACCTGAGATTGGGCAACGAACACTTAGATACAAAATGCACGGTGCACAAAAGAAAGAAATGGATACACTGGACTTTATCAAAAGCAAAAATGTCTGCTCCATAAGGGATACTGACTATTAAGAGATCGAGCCCTGGCCAGTTAGCTCAGTCATTGAAAGTTCAGTCCCCGGTGAGGCACACACTGGAAGCAACCAATGAATGCATGACTGAGTAGAATAACAAATGAATGCTTCCCTTTCACCTTCCCTCTTTCTCCCTTCGTCTCTCTGTTTCTTAAAATAATTAGCCTGACCAGGCGGGGGTGCAGTGGATAGAGCGTCGGACTGGGATGTGGAGGACCAGGGTTGGAGACCCCGAGGTTGCCAGCTTGAGCGTGGGCTCATCTGGTTTGAGCAAGGCTCACCAGTTTGGGCCCAAGGTTGCTGCATCGAGCAAGGGGTCACTCAGTCTGCTCTGGCCCCCCAGTTAAGGCACATATGAGAAATCAATCAATGAACAACTAAGGAGCCGCAACGAAGAATTGCTGTTTCTCATCTCTCTCCTTTCCTGTCTGTCTGTCCCTATCTGTCCCTCTCTCTGACTATCTCTGTCTCTCTGTCTCTCTCTCTCACACACACACACAAAATTGTATTGCCAATAAAGGACTTGATTCCAGAATAGATAAAGAAGTCTCTCAACTCAACAGTAAGGAAACAAACAATTCAATTACAAAATGGGCCAAAGACTTGAACAGACATATCACCAAAAAAGATACGTATATGCCAAATAAGCACACAAAAGAGATGTTTGATGTCACTAGCCATTAGAGAAATGCACATTTAAACTACATAGAGACACCAATGTTCTTCGCACAAAAACCTTTACACAAATGTTTATAGCAGCCCTATTCATACTTGCCCCAAACCATAGAATCCAAATGTCCTTCAACTAGTGAATGGATAAACAAACTGTGGTACATACATGTAAAGGAATATTACCTTACCAAGCAATAAAATGGGAACAAACTGCCTGAACAGGCTGTGGCGCAATGAATAGAGTTTCAGACTGGGACACAGAGGACCCAGGTTCAAAACATCTTGGTCACCGTCATGAGCACGGGCTCAGTCGGCTTGAGTGCACTTGCTAGCTTGAGCTCAGGTTGCCCACTTGAGTGTGGGATCATAGACATGACCCCATGGTTGCTGGCTTGAGCTCAAGGTCACTGGCTTGAGCAAGGGGTCACTCACTCTGCTGTAGCCCTCCCACCCGTCAAGGCACAAATGAGAAAGCAATCAATGAACAACTAAGGTGCCACAACAAGGAATTGATGCTTCTCATTTCTCTCCCTGTCTGTCCCTATCTTTCCCTCTCTCTGTCTCTCTGTCTCTGTTACACACAAAAAAAGGGGGGAGGGACAAACTGTTGATCTTTGTAAGTGTACCAATCTCAAAAGGTTGCATACTGTGTGATTCCATTTATATGACCTTCTTGATAAAACTATGCATATTGATGGAGAAAAGGTCAGTGGTTGACAGGTTGTGGGGGGAAGGTGTGACTGACCACAAAGGGATAACAGAAAGAGTGTTCCGGGGTGATGACCACAGTGGTTACAGGGATCTATGTATAACTTATTGAAAGCTCTATAACAAAAGAGGCAGTTTTACTAAATTTAAAATTTTTTTTATGTTTTTAAACAGTTTTTCTTGAGGGAGAGAGAAAGAAAAGCATCAACTTGTTCCACTTAATTTTGCACTCATTGCTTCTTATATGTGCCCTGAACTGCGATTGAACCTACCACCTTGGCACTCTGGAGAATGCTCTGTCTACTGAAACACCCAGCCAAGGCCTACATTTTTTGTTTTTGTTTTTGTTTTTGTATTTGTCCAAAGTTGGAAATGGGGAGGCAGTCAGACAGACTCCCGCATGTGCCCGACTGGGATCCACCCGGCATGCCCACCAGGGGGCGATGCTCTGCCCATCTTGGGGCGTAGCTCTGCTGCAACCAGAGCTATTCTAGCGCCTGAGGCAGAGGCCACAGAGCCATCCCCAGCGCCCAGGCAAACTTTGCTCCAATGGAGCCTTGGCTGAGGGAGGGGAAGAGAGAGACAGAGAGGAAGGAGAGGGGGAGGGGTGGAGAAGCAGATGAGCACTCCTCCTGTGTGCCCTGGCCAGGAATCGAACCCGGGACTCCTGCACGCTAGGCCGATGCTCTACCACGGAGCCAACCGGCCAGGGCTAATTTTTTTTTTTTTTTTTTTTTTTTTTTTCTGAAGCTGGAAACAGGATGAGACAATCAGACAGACTCCTGCATGCGCCCGACCTACCGGGATCCAACCGGCACGCCCACCAGGGGCGAAGCTCTGCCCACCAGGGAGCGATGCTCTGCCCATCCTGGGCGTCGCCATGTTGCGACCAGAGCCACTCTAGCGCCTGAGGCAGAGGCCACAGAGCCATTGCCAGCGCCCGGGCCATTTTTGCTCCAATGGAGCCTTGGCTGCGGAAGGGGAAGAGAGAGACGAGAGGAAAGCGCGGCGGAGGGGTGGAGAAGCAAATGGGCGCTTCTCCTGTGTGCCCTGGCCGGGAATCGAACCCGGGTCCTCCGCACGTTAGGCCGACGCTCTACCGCTGAGCAAACCGGCCAAGGCCTAAATTTTTTTTTTAAAGAAGCAGAATGTACATTTCCTTGAAACTATCAAATCATGGCTATAAAATTTCCCTAGTCTTTCACCATGAAAGAAGACATGAAGCAAGTATAGTAATAACAATTGTATGAAAGCTCAGAAAATCTCTACCCTGTCCCACCTCTCAAAGATTTTTTCTCATCTAGACTTTTTTTCTCTCAAATATACCAAATATGACCATTTTAAAATGACAGACCAAATCGTATGTAATACAATTGTGTTCCTAAAGCAGTAAGATTAGATGACTTTAAATGTTTTAATGTGCTTTTTAAAAGTATTTAAAATGTTGACTTGCTAAGATAAGAAAAAGGGTATTTTGCATTTTTCAGTTTTTCCAAATATTTCTATTTCTTACATCTCAACCCTCTACCACCTCACACACACAAAGGTTTTTTTCTAGGATTTTTTTCTGCAAGTTGTACAGCTCTAGGTGGGGTTAGTGGGGAATGAGAAGCAGGTTTTATACAGCTGATGTGATCACTGTACAGACAAGCTTGGAAAATGCTACTCAATCTGCCAATTAATTAAAGCATTAATCTGTGGAGCAGCCGGGCCCAGGGAATGTTTCCCCAGAGGGTGGCGGTAGGAATTGAGTGGGAAGCTCCATACATTTGCATGAAAATGAAGGTGCTTAGGAAACCTAGCTTCCTTTTGTCTCTAAAGATGAGCAACCTTGTTCTTGTCCCTAAATCTTCCTGGCCTATTTAGGAAACCTTTCAGGGAATGGTATCTGAATGATGAAAGCACAGCATACTCTTGAAAAACAAATTAAACCCTGGGCAAAGTATGGTAGGGAGCAAACCCAGTGTAGTATAATTTGTTAGACCTTCTAAATTCAGTTTGTGCTGGTAATTAGGTAGAGTAGACACAATGGTTTTACAAGTTTGGAATTATATACTTTATGGACTAGGTTCAAATCCCAGCTCTACTTTATTAGCTGTGTAGTTTAGGGACACTCATGTATTTTATCTGAGCCTTGTTTTTCTCGTCTGTAAAATAAGATCATTAATCGCCCCTTCATTTTGGGGCAGTTAGCCCTCTACTTGCTATAGGCAGAAAGGAGGCTGTAGAGTGGTAAGGACCTTCCAAAATTATAAACTGCCTTCATGGGTTTATTTTACTAGCAAGGTTCTCCAAACCTCACCTTCCGGGGATGTGCTTTCTTTCTCTCTGATAGAAGTGACCTTGATCTTAACAACAAAAGACAAAGACAGCAGCTTACCCTGGGATCTCTTTGACCACATTGGCTGTACCCAAGATGAAGTTTACCCTGTGGTGGGATTCAAATAATTTAACAACCGGTTCTCTGTCCTAATGACCATTTTAAGTATAAAAAAAGATACATCAAAAGGTATCTTATTATTTCGTGCATTTAATACTTAAATAAGAACAATAAAAGAGGTACACAAAACTAGATTATGGTATAAGGAAGAGATTTTATGTATATGTATGTGTATGTGTGTGTGTGTGTATATATATATATATGTATGTGTATATATATATGTATATATTAAGTGAGAGGCAGGGAGGCAGACACAAGACTCCTGCAGTCCTGCAGGTGCCCTGATCAGTATCTACCTGGCAAGCCCCTGGGCAATAATCTGCCCATCTGAGGCGGGTGCTCGGCAACCAAGCTGTTTTAGCACCTGAGGCAAGGCCATGGAGCCACCGTCAGTGCCCGGGGCCAACTAGCTTGAACATTCAAGCAGGGTTACAGGAGTTAAAGAGAAAGAGAAAGGTAGAAAGAGGAGGGGTAGGGGTAGAGAAGCAGATGGCCGCTTCTCCTGTGTACCCTAACCAGGAATTGAACCTGGGAATTGAACCCAGGACTTCCATACGCTCTACTGATGAGCCAACCATCCGGAGCCAGAAAGAGTTTTAAAATATTAATGAAAAAATATTAAATAATACCCCCCCAAAAAAACCAATAAGCCCTGGCCGGTTGGCTCAGCGGTAGAGCGTTGGCCTAGCGTGCGGAGGACCCGGGTTCGATTCCCGGCCAGGGCACACAGGAGAAGCGCCCATTTGCTTCTCCACCCCTCCGCCGCGCTTTCCTCTCTGTCTCTCTCTTCCCCTCCCGCAGCCGAGGCTCCATTGGAGCAAAGATGGCCCGGGCGCTGGGGATGGCTCCTTGGCCTCTGCCTCAGGCGCTAGAGTGGCTCTGGTCGCAACATGGCGACGCCCAGGATGGGCAGAGCATCGCCCCCTGGTGGGCAGAGCGTTGCCCCATGGTGGGCGTGCCGGCTGGATCCCGGTCGGGCGCATGCGGGAGTCTGTCTGACTGTCTCTCCCTGTTTCCAGCTTCAGAAAAAAAAAAACAAAAAAACAATAAAACTATTATTTAAGGTATTTCCAATGACAGCTTGTCACCCCCTGGTTGTTTGGAACTTTTTCTCTTTACGTTATATGTTTGTCTACTGACCTTAAAAACACGAGGAAATTAAAATGTAGTATTTAATCAAAGGTATAGTAAGTTTTATGAAATGAACAAGTGAATATTACAAGCATAGTTCCAATCAAATTTTTTTCACCTATGGGTGGAATGAATATTACTACACTGCTTTGAATACGCTGTTACACAGATGAACACTAAAAAAGAGTAAGGAGCCTGACCAGGCAGTGGCGCAGTGGATAGAGCGTCGGACTGGGATGCAGAGGACCCAGGTTCGAGACCCCGAGGTCGCCAGCTTGAGCGCAGGCTCATCTGGTTTGAGCAAAAGCCCACCAGCTTGAACCCAAGGTCGCTGACTCTAGCAAGGGGTTACTTGGTCTGCTGAAGGCCCACAGTCATGGCACATATGAGAAAGCAATCAATGAACAACTAAAGTGTTGCAATGCACAATGAAAAACTAATGATTGATGCTTCTCATCTCTCTCTGTTCCTGTCTGTCTGTCCTTGTCTATCCCTCTCTCTGACTTACTCTATCTCTGTAAAAAATAAAAAATTAAAAAAAAAAAGAGTAAGGAATGTAAATTTATGATTTCCACATTGGGCAGCTGCCCAGGCTCCCACCTTAGAGAGAACCCTGATGACAAGTGCCATTTTAACAACTGGTTCACCGAACTCAACAAAAAATTAGGTATTAGTTCTGCCAAATTGGTGCAAACCAGCTGAATCCCAGCACTGATTTTACCTGTGTATCACTAGGAGGATGGGCATGGAAAATAGACCCAGCAATATCTGATGATCTTAAAGAATTATTGTTATTTTTTAAATTGTGGTAAAAATATATATATATATAATCTAAACCATTTTATTGTTAATTTTTATTATTTGGTTGGGTATTTTTTTTCTTTTTCATTTTTCCGAAGCTGGAAGCAGGGAGGCAGTCAGACAGACTCCCGCATGCGCCCGACCGGGATCCACCCAGCATGCCCACCAGGGGGTGATGCTCTGCCCCTCTGGGGCGTCATTGTTGCATCCAGAGCCATTCTAGCACCTGAGGCAGAGGCCACAGAGCCATCCTCAGTGCCCGGGCCATCTTTGCTCCAATGGAGCCTTGGCTGGGGGAGGGGAAGAGAGAGACAGAGAGGAAGGAGAGGGGAAGGGGTGAAGAAGCAGATGGGTGTTTCTCCTGTGTGCCCTGGCCGGGAATCGAACCTGGGACCCCTGCACGCCAGGCCAACGCTCTACCGCTGAGCCAACCGGCCAGGGCTATTATTTGTTTTTGAACCTTTTTTTTTTTTTTTTTTTTTTTTTTTTTGTATTTTTCTGAAATGAGAAGCGGGGACGCAGAGAGACAGACTCCCACATGTGCCTGACTGGGATCCACCTGGCATGCCCACCAGGGGGCGATGCTCTGCCCCATCTGGGGCATTGCTTCATTGCAACTGGAGTCATTCTAGCACCTGAGGCAGAGGCCATGGAGCCATCCTCAGCACCCTGGCCAACTTTGTTCCAATGGAGCCTTGGCTGCAGGAGGGGAAGAGAGAGAGAGAGGAGGGAGAGGGGGAGGGGTGGAGAAGCAGATGGGCACTTCTCCTGTGTGCCCTGGCTGGGGATCGAACCCAGGACTTCCATACACTGGGCCGACGCTCTGCCACTGAGCGAACCGGCCAAGGCTTTATTATTTTTTGTTGTTGATTTTAGAGAGAGAACAGAAGAGAGGGAAAGAAACATCGATTTGTTATTCCCCTTTTTTATGCATTTATTGGTTGATTCTTGTATGTGCCCTGACCAGGGATGGAACCCACAACCTTGGTGTATGGAGATGATGCTCTAACCAACTGAGCTACCTGGCCAGGGCTTATTGTTAATTTTTAAAATATTTTCCCATTGAGGCCCTGGCCGGTTGGCTCAGTGGTAGAGCGTCGGCCTGGTGTGCAGGAGTCCCGGGTTCGATTCCTGGCCAGGGCACACAGGAGAAGCACCCATCTGCTTCTCCACCCCTCCCCCTCTCCTTCCTCTCTGTCTCTCTCTTCCCCTCCCGCAGCCAAGGCTCCATTGGAGCAAAGTTGGCCTGGGCGCTGAGGATGGCTCTATGGCCTCTGCCTCAGGCGCTAGAATGGCTCTGGTTACAACAGAGCAATGCCCCAGATGGGCAGAGCATCGCCCCCTGGTGGGCATGCCGGGTGGATCCTGGTCGGGCGCATGCGGGAGTCTGTCTGATTGCCTCCCCGTTTCCAACTTCAGAAAAATACAAAAAAAAAAAAAATATATATATATATATATATATTTTTTTTTTCCGTTGATTGAGAGAAAGAAGAAAAGAGAGAGGGGCAGGGAGAGAGAGAAGCATCAACTCGGTCTTCTACCTAGTTCCATTTACTTGTATATTCAGTGTTTCTCAGACGTGCCCTGACTGGGGATAAAACCCATGTCCTTGGTACAAAGGGAGGACACTTTATCCACTGAGCCACCTGGCCAGGGCCTTAATGTTCATTTTTAAACCGTGATAATGATACTGTGGTTTATTAAGCTTTTTAATCTTTAACAACTATATTCTAAAATTTTTACATTAAATGATATCGTGACTGGGATTTGATTCAAGGTAAAACAGGGAGGAAGATTGATCCAGCAACTAAGAACTTGAACTTTGCCTGACCAAGTAGTGGCACGTTAAATAGGGAGTTGGACTGGGACGCAGAGGACCTAGGTTCGAAACCCCAAGGTTGCTGGCTTGAGTGCAGGCTCACCAGCTTAAGCACAGGGTCATTGGCTTGAGCGTGGGATCATAGACATGACCCCATTGTTGCTGGCTTGGGCCCAAAGGTCACTGGCTTGAAGCCCAAGGTCACTGGCTTGAGCAAGGGGTCATTCGGTCTGCTGTAGCCCCTCCCCCCATCAAGGCACATGTGAGAAAGCAATCAATGAACAACTAAAATGCCGCAACGAAGAATTGATGCTTCTGATCTCTCTCTTTTCCTGTCTGTCTATCCCTATCTGTCCCTCTCTCTGTCTCTGTCACAAAAGAATAAAAATGTAAAAAGAACTCCAACCTCATGACACAGATAAGAAAGATCTTTCTCTAGGGTTTAGCTTTTTGTTAGATGGCACCTGTTCATTTCTGTTTATTTTCTTGCAGAACTCTCAGAAATTGAACCCAATGTGTTCCTTCGTCCCTTTCTGGAAGTGATTCGCTCTGAAGATACCACTGGCCCTATCACTGGACTGGCACTCACCTCTGTTAATAAGTTCTTGTCCTATGCACTCATAGGTAAGAGCTCAGGCTTTTTGGATGACCTTAGCACTTCACTTTCTGCCTTTCCTGGGCTGGACAGGTGTTAGGCAATGAGCTGGTGATACTGGAAAGTTTTTCCCAGCCATCTGTTTCCTTGTAGAAGAGAAATAGGATTATTGACTACTCATCTTTCTAATTGACTTGAGTTTTGCAGAGTGAGGAGGGAGGAGAGGTTTCTTGGAACCCTGATTTCTTTGTGCTTTGGAGGGAGTTAAAGGTATGGTGGGTGCCGTTGGAGGTTTGGTGTGGTTTATCCTTTACTTATTTATTTTTTTAAAGATTTGCCTGACCGGGCAGTGGCGCAGTGGATAGAGCGTCAGACTGGGATGCGGAAGACCCAAGTTCGAGACCCCAAGGTCGCCAGCTTGAGCGAGGGCTCATCTGATTTGAGCAAAAGCTCACCAGCTTGAGCCCAAGGTCGCTGGCTCATGCAAGGGGTTACTTGGTCTGCCGAAGGCCCGCCGTCAAGGCATGTATGAGAAAGCAATCAGTGAACAATTAAGGTGTTGCAAAGCGCAACGAAAAACTGATGGTTGATGCTTCTCATCTCTCCGTTCCTGTCTGTCTGTCCTTCTCTTTGACTCTCTCTCTGTCTCTGTGTAAAAAATATATATATATATATATTTATTTATTGGCCCTGGCCAGTTAGCTCAGTGATAGAGTGTCAGTCTGCTGTATGGAAGTCCTGGGTTCGAGTCCTGGTCAGGCCACACAGGAGAAGCAACCATTTGCTTCTTCACCCCTCCCTCCCCCCTTTTTCCCCTCCCGCAGCCATGGCTCAAATGGTTCGAGCAAAGTTGGCCCTGGGCGCTGAGGATGGCTCCATGGCCAGCCTCATGCACTAAAAATAGCTCTGTTGCTTAGCGACAGAGTAACAGCCCAAACAGGCAGAGCATGTCCTGGTAGGGGGCTTGCCAGGTGGATCCCAGTCAGAGCACATGCAGGAGTATGTCTCTGCCTCCCTCACTCTCATTTAATGGGGGAAATAAATATTTTATTTATTGATTTTACAAGGGGAGGGGAATGGGAAGTATCAACTCATAGTTGCTCACTTTAGTTGTTCATTGATTGATTGTCATATGTACCTAGACCAGGCAAGCTCAGGGTTTCAAACCAGGCAAGCTCAGGGTTTCAAACTAGCAACCTCAGCATTCAAGGCTGACATCCTAGCCACCATAGGCCAATTGGTTTGGTATGTTTTTAAAGTTTTTTGTGGTTTTTGTTTGTTTGTTCATTCTTTAGTGAGAGACAGGAAGGGAGAGAGATGAGAATCATCAACTCATAGTTGTGGCACTTTAGTTGTTCATTGATTACTCCTCAAATGTGCCTTGACCCAGAGTGGGGGGGGGGGGGTCAAGCGGAGCCAGTGACCTCCTTGCTCAAGCCAGTGACCTTGGGCTTCAGGCCAGCAACTATGGGATCTTGTTGATGATCCCATGCTCAAGCCGGCAACCCTGCACTCAAGCTGGTGAGCCTGTGCTCAAGCTGGATGAGCCCATGCTCAAGCTGGCGACTTTGGAGTTTTGAATTAGGGTCCTCAGCGTCTCAGGTCAACACTTGATCTACTATGCCACTACCGGTCAGGCAACTATTTTTAAAAGTAATGCAGCCTTATTTTAATAAGATAAACAATAAAGAGCTGTCTAAAAGAAAAGTTAATGGACTCTCCTTTACCTTAATGCTACTCCTTCCTTAGGCAAATAATGTTAACAGACTGATTTGAGTCTTTCTATACCTTTCTCTATATGTATATAACTATGTAGAGAGTACTGTCTTTTTTTTTTTTTTTTTTTTTTACAGAGACAGAGTGAGAGTCAGAGAGAGGGATAGGTAGGGACAGACAGACAGGAACACAGAGAGATGAGAAGCATCAGTCATCAGTTTTTCCTTGTGGCACTTAGTTGTTCATTGATTGCTTTCTCATATGTGCCTTGACTGTGGAGCTACAGCAGACCGAGTGACCCCTTGCTCAAGCCAGCGACCTTGGGCTCAAGCTGGTGAGCTTTGCTCAAACCAGATGAGCCCGCGCTCAAGCTGGTGACCTCGGGGTCTCGAACCTGGGTCCTCCGCATCCCAGTCCGACGCTCTATCCACTGCGCCACCGCCTGGTCAGGCGAGTACTGTCTTTTTTAAAAATAAAAATAAAATAGGATTATATGCTACATATCTTCTTTTTTACTTTATCTGATTTAGTATTAACCAAAAAATCTCTCAGATTCCCCCACCTCAGTTTTATTGAGATACAATTGACATATAACATTGTATTAAAGTACACAACACAATGATTTGCTATATGTATATGTTGTGAAATGATTGCAACAATAACTTTAGTTAACATATGGTTACAATTTTTTTTCTTGTGATGAAAACTGGTAAGATCTGTCTTAGCTACTTTCAAATACACAATACTGTATTGTTAACTATAGTAACCATGCTGACATTACACCCCAGAACCTATTTTGTAATTGAAAGTTTGTATATTCTTTTTTTATTGTTGTGTGTGTATGTATGTATAATGTAAAATTATCCATTTATTTATTTTTTTGTGGCAGAGACAGAGAGAGGGACAGATAGGGACAGAAAGACAGGAGGAAGGGAGAGAGATGAGAAACATCAGTTCTTTGTGGCGGTTCCTTAGTTGTCCATTGATTGATTTCTCATATGTGCCTTGACCGGGGGGCTACAGCAGACCAAGTGACCCCTTGCTCGAGCCAGTGACCTTGGGTCCAAGCTGGTGAGCTTTGCTCAACCCAGATGAGCCCAAACTCAAGCCAGAGACCTCGGGGTCTCGAACCTGGGTCCTCCACATCCCAGTTCGACACTCTATTCGCTGCACCACTGCCTGGTCATGCATAAAATTATCCATTTAAATCAATTATAAAGTTGCATTTAATTACATTCACAATGTTACGCAACCATCAACACCATCTATTTCCTAAACTTTTTCATCACACCAAAAAGAAACTCTTAACTAGTAAGCAGTAGTACACCATTTTCTCCTTGGCCCTGGTAAAGTTTTTTTCTTTTTAGTAGCCATATAATTTCTATAGAATAGATATAACACAATCCAATCATTATCATATTGATTAACATTTACTATTTAGGTTGTTTCCTATTTTGAACCATTATAAATGCTGAAATAAGCATCCTTGTTCAAAAATCCTATTTATTAATTTTCCTTTTGTATGTGCTTACTGCATTCTCATAGGTTGTTTTCCTAAAAGATTATAGCATTTGTACTTCCAACAGTAATGTTTGAGAGTTTCCACTTCCCCACTCTGTCACCAACATTGCATATTAGCAGTATTCTTTTTTAAAACTTTTTTATTGATTGATTTTAGAGAGAGAGAAAGAGAGAAATATCAACTTTGTTCCACTCATTTATGAATTCACTGTTTGATTCTTGTATGTGCTCTGATCAGGGATTGAACCTAAAACCTTTGCATATGGGCGATGCTCTAACCAACTGAGTTACCCAATCAGGGCTTCAGTAGTCTTCATTTGTGCTAATTTGGTGGGTGAAAACTGGTATTTTGTTGTTTTCATTTCCTTGAGGTTGTATATTTTGCTTTTTTCTCTTTTGCCTATTATTTTATTGAGTTGTTTTTGTTTTTCTTATCAATCTATAGAAGTTTTTTAAATAGTAGGAATACTAACCTATTGTCTATCAGAGTATTACAAATATTTTCTCCCAGTATAGCCCAAATATTTTATCCAGTCTATTTATCTCTGAATTTGTTTATGGTGTCTCCTTTGGATCCCTTTTTGGTTGGTCTTATCACTCAGGATCCTGAATTCCTTTTTCCCCTATTGACAATTCATGTGCAAGGGTAAGGAACATGAAAAACAGGTAACTGTCTTTGTTTCTAAGTAGAAAGATCAGAAAAGAGGCAGCTCAGACTGAAGCTAGCCAGAAAGAAAAATGGCCACAGTTAGAGTAAGAAAACCATTCATCTTTTCTAGAAAGTTGGGTTTGCTTAGCTGAAGTATTCCAAGATCCTGAGCAAGAATCTCAGGTGCCAGCTAGTTTCTGAATAGGTACACCAGCCCCTCCAGGCATCCTAGTCCTAGCTTCATACTTTTCCTAAGCAAAATTCAGGCCCAGCTACTTCCAGCCTTGTCCTGAGCACCACCTGCAGGTCATCTCTCCTCACAGCCTCCAGCAGCTGCCCTCTGTGTCTTTTCCCTCTGCTCTCCTGTTTGTGGAACTCTCTCCCCTTCCTGGACTTGGCAGACAAACTGGTCATTGGAGACCTCAAGCCAGCTGGTCACTGAGTTTCCTGTGGTGGGAAAAGAAAATGCTGGAGGTGGTGATTGCAGTGGGCATGAGAAATGGAGCAGGAAGGAGTATATGAAAGCCAGCAGGCAAAGGAGATGAGACTGGCAGATTTCCCTGCAGTCTGCTCCAGAGTGGCCAAGAAAGAAGGACAAAGGAAGGGATCTGGGTAACACGAGGTCTACTAAGTGAGCCCAAGCCAAACATTCTTTTGTTTAGGCTGCCCTTCTAGAAGAAATTACCACCACCCCTCAATCCTGCGACCCAGGACTTTTATGATTATTTCAGATCTTACTCCAAGGACCACTCTTTTATCCAGCCCCACACCGTTGCCATTTGTGACATTGGATTTATGACATTGATTGCCTGGCTTACTGATGGGCCATGCCTATGGTTCTAAAGACCTGTCACTCTTACCTGCCTTTTTAGAAAATTGACTTTGCTACTTTATTCAAGCTCAGAGGATAAGAGCTACAAAAAAGATTGGTAGAGCTTAAACTACTTCAGTAAGGGAGATTACTGAAGAGGGGAGGAAATGGGCCCCTAGGAATCTTGTGAGGTGGGAGCATGGCTGCCATTCAGTGAGCTGAAACACCATACAACACTGGGAAGGACCTGGGTTTACTATGCAAGGAAAGGTCCCTGGAGGCCTGAAAAAAAACAGGGTTGGCTGTCCTTTTTGGGCAGAGCTGAGAGAGAGGATTCAGGCAAGGGTTATTGATATGATAGTATAGGCATACCTCAGAGATATTGCGGGTTAGTTTGCTCTTGGGAGGACTTGCCTTCAATTTCTACAAAACGCAACATGTATGAAGTGCAATAAAGTGAAATAAATGCAATAAGGCAGAGTGTGCCTGTGTAGGGCTATGTGTGTTGATTGGGAGAAACAAGGAGAATTGAAGTGGTAGAAGGACCTGGTTCACCCCATATAGTACATATCATCATAAAATTGGGTTCCTTCTGCTTGATCTGAAAGTAGCCACTCCTGATGCTGAGTAAAGGCATGTTGTAAGTAGGACAAAAACAATCTGTCAGAGACTAACCAGGACAAAAAAGAAAATCAAAAAAATGAAAAAAGAAAGATGAAAACCACCCACAATTAAAGAAAGTCTTCTGGTTTATTGTTGCAAGACAAATGTTTTGACTTCTCAGTTAGCTTCTGAGCTTTAGGCTCAAGAGCTCTGTTAATTTCAGATAACAGGAAAGAGGAAATGGTAAGAATTTCTTATAATTTCCACCACTTTAAACTAGAACAGCGGAAATTTCCGATGGCTTTAGGCAACCCCTGTGTTTTGGTGTTCGACCCCCTCCGGGTCGCGACCTACAGATTGAGAACCACTGAACTAGAAGGTGCTCCTGCATTACGCCATGCTACCCCTAGGGCAACTTTCTGTCAGCAAAGCTCTGTCATGTCCCTACACCTTTTTTCTTAATTATGCTCTCCTCTCAAGGACAATCCTGATAGTTCTCAGGACCCTTGTAGGCCTTCGGGGAGGCCACTTCTTTGGCTATTCCTTGTGGATATTTAACACATGAATGGAGTAGGGCTTCCCCCCTTGGTAGCATTTGTGTTAGCTTCCAGCATGGTGCTCATTGTCTGACCTCCAGCTTCTCCACTTTTCTTAGTCACAGCTGAAATTCTTGCTCCCTCCCACACCCCAAGTAGCCAGCTCCCAGTCCAGTTTAGTTTGTCCCTTTTCTGTCCTAATGCCTGTTTAGTTACGCAGGTTACAGGATTCATGCTCCGTGTCATACTGTTTTAACAATGAAAGCAAAGCAGGAAGAGGTCTCTGATTTGCTGTAATATGACACCCACATATGAGTATTGGCAGCAGTGACTGTCTATCTCTTTCTCCTACTTCCCTACATCAGCGGCATCCGGACACAAAACTCCAAGAGCAACCAGAGAGGGATGTGTTAAAGGAGAACACATGAAAAGAGAAAGGCTGCCTGACCTGTGGTGGCGCAGTGGATAAAGCGTCGACCTGGAAATGCTAAGGTCGCCGGTTCGAAACCCTGGGCTTGCCTGGTCAAGGCACATACGGGAGTTGATGCTTCCAGCTCCTCCCCCCGTCTCTGTCTCTCTCTCCCTCTCTCTCTCCTCTCTAAAATGAATAAATAAAAATAAAAAATAAAATAAATAATAATAAAAAAAAGAGAAAGGCTGCAACCTTGGCCTTCAAAGGTCTTGCCTACTCAGCCCTTGCTCTGGGCCAAAACCTCATATTTCCAGGCCCCTTCTCTATGAACTGAGTAGCTTCAGTCCAGTGATTCTCAAAGTGAGGTTTCCTGAGGCAGTGTTAACACCACCTGGGATCTTGTTAAGAATGCAAATTCTCAGCTCTCACTCTAGACCTGCTTAACAAAACTTCTGAGAGTGGGCCCAGCAATTTATATTTTTAACAAACCATACAAGTGATTTGATATATGCTTAAGTTTTAGAACCACTGTTTTACATGGTGGAGTTTGTGCTGAGCAGCTCATTGAAGTCGTTTACTGGCAAAAATTCTCAGGTAACCCAAGGAACCATGAGTTAGGAACTTGGAGAAGAGAAAACCAAAGTCTCTCAAAGCAGTCTGTAGGCAGGATGTCTTGCCTTTTCTCTCCTCTCCACATCATGTAATCTTTCCTTTTTCATTGGAGCAGATCCCACTCATGAGGGCACAGCAGAGGGCATGGAGAACATGGCAGATGCTGTCACTCACGCCCGTTTTGTGGGCACGGATCCTGCCAGCGATGAGGTTGTCCTGATGAAAATCCTTCAGGTAAATGGAGGGGAAAGAGCAGTTAGGCTAATGGCCAGGAGCTGATGCTGCTGGCTCTACTTAACCCCAGGCTGCCAGCCTGCCAGCGGCATGAAGCTGTGTTTTGACTCCACAGGGGTAAGGGACCTACTTTGTTTCCAAACAAAGTACCTAAAGTAAAAGCTTTTTCTAAAGAAAATAATTAAAAGCTTTAAATGAATTGATATCAAATACTGGAACCCCTCAATATACTTGTACCTCTGGCAACCTGTGTCTGTGCCATTCATCTGTTGGGCTTGCAGGCAAGGGCTCAAAAGAATGCTGAACTGTGTCATGGTCATGTAGAGTAAAGACATAGTTCCCAACACAAGCTTCTGGGAGACACCCTTCCCAAACTGAAGTAAGGTCAGCGTTCTTGCTGACCTCTCTTTTAACCCGAGTGCTTTTGTAGGTATCTAGAGGAACAGGAGGCAGCTTCTCGCTCCTCAGGTACACCCCTCTTCACATTGTCTACCTCGTTTATCACAGTATTTCCTTCCTGGTAGGTGCTGCGGACTCTCTTGCTGACCCCAGTGGGTGTCCACCTAACCAATGAATCTGTATGTGAGATTATGCAGTCTTGCTTCCGAATCTGCTTTGAAATGAGGCTCAGTGGTAGGTGCTTGACTATTGGGCCCTTCACCATTCCTGGGGCCATTGTGAGTATGAATACAGGATGATGTTCCTGTACCCAGACAGATGGAAAACTCAGGGTATCTTCATCACTTATCTTGTGGAGCTATCGGGTCTAGAAGTATCTCTGTACTTGACTGTTTGTTGTGCAGCTAGAATAGAGACTTAGCTGATTGTGCCAGGACAAGAATTAGTATAGATCCCCGACTAATTCAGCCCAGGCACCAAATCTCCCTCCCTTGGGGTTTCTGAGATTGACACCAATCTACCACCCCTAGAACACGTCTCCCTTTTTCTGACTCAGTAGTGCCACCTAGTGGTCCAATGAAGTTATGGCTGCCAGGCTGAGTTGGATGGAGCTGGTTTTAATAAGTTTGGCATAATCCTTGGTAAACAAGGTTTGGAGGGGAGTCTGCTCTGAGAAGCCTCCTGATAATAGCACAGCAAGTAATGACACCTGTGTTATTTGTTTTTGCCTGTGCAGAGTTATTGAGAAAATCCGCAGAGCACACTCTCGTAGACATGGTGCAGCTGCTCTTCACAAGGTAAACCTGCTGCTGTTTGCTTCAGCCCTGCTGCCCAGGCCTCTTGAGCCTGCCTGCTTTCACATAGCCACTTCAGGGACCTGGCCAACCCCACAGCACATCAGAAGCCAATGGAATTATAGATGGGGGTACTTCTCTGGGTCCAGGGTTACCAATCAAGGGAGAAGGAGGAGGGAACCGGCTTGGCCTCAGGAGGAGGCAGAGGGTTATTTGATCTAAGCTGACAGACCTTGTTCTGCTTCCCAAACTTGTGTTTGTTTCTGTACAGGTAGCATCTGATAAAGGGAACTCAGAGAAGAAGCCAAACTCAAGGGAGCCTAGAACAGGTTGCCGAGCTCCAAGAGCTCAGCCCCTATTTCTGTGAGAAAAGACCAGGGCTAGGGTGATCAGTGATCCTGGTCTGCCCAGATTATCCTGACTTGAGCACTGAAAGTCCCACATCCTCCACAAATTCCTCACTCTCAGGCAAACAGAGATTGTTGGTTATCATAGTCAAGGCCCTCAACTTAGGGCCTGGGAGGCCTTTTTATATTATGCCTAACTATGTCTCCTGTACCTCCTTTCAGTAGACTTTTTTTTTTTTTAACAGAGACAGAGAGTGAATCAGAGAGAGGGATAGACGGGGACAGACAGACAGGAACGGAGAGAGATGAGAAGCATCAATCATTAGTTTTTCATTGCGCGTTGCAACACCTTAGTTGTTCATTGATTGCTTTCTCATATGTGCCTTGACCATGGGCCTTCAGCAGACCAAGTAACCCCTTGCTGGAGCCAGCGACCTTGGGTTCGAGCTGGTGGGCTTTTTGCTCAAACCAGATGAGCCCACGCTCAAGCTGGCAACCTCGGGGTCTCGAACCTGGGTCCTCTGCATCCCAGTCTGACGCTCTATCCACTGCGCCTCTTTTTTTTAAGCCCCCCACCCTCAAGGGAGATTAGATAATGGGCAAGGTTATGCATGTGTAGAGACAGTGGTTATATTGGAAATCAGTATAATTTCCACTTGATTTTGCTATGAACCTAAAATTAATAAATAGTCTAAAAAATAATCTGTATTTTTAAAAGCCTCTTCCTGGGCCCTGGCCGGTTGGCTCAGAGGTAGAGCGTCAGCCTAGCGTGCGGAGGACCCGGGTTCGATTCCCGGCCAGGGCACATAGGAGAAGCGCCCATTTGCTTCTCCACCCCTCCGCCACGCCTTCCTCTCTGTCTCTCTCTTCCCCTCCCGCAGCCAAGGCTTCATTGGAGCAAAGATGGCCCGGGCGCTGGGGATGGCTCTGTGGCCTCTGCCCCAGGCGCTAGAGTGGCTCTGGTCGCAACATGGCGACGCCCAGGATGGGCAGAGCATCGCCCCACGGTGGGCGTGCCAGGTGGATCCCGGTCAGGTGCATGCGGGAGTCTGTCTGACTGTCTCTCCCTGTTTCCAGCTTCAGAAAAATGCAAAAAAAAATTTAAAAAAAAAAAAAAGGCCTCTTCCTGGGATTTATTTTTGTTCTCAGATCTATAAATAATAATCCTTATTATCTGCAGACTAGATCTGCCCCTGGACCCTGCTGCGAAGAGTTTCTTAGTACTCTGGCTCAAATTTCCTGGTTTCAAAACTTCAACCTGCCTTTTACTCCTCATCCTATGCCCAGTCTCCTGGGGTTTTGATTGGCTGCCCTCTCCCCATCTCGTAGCTTTCAGCAATACTTAACAAGTGAAGCATGAATGAGTCAGTTTAAGGATGAAAAGAGCCTCCAGACTCCAAGGGCACTTAGCTACTTTGCCCTGATGACTGCCTTCTTTCTTAAAAAGAAAATGTCTATGTCATACATCCCCCAATTCCTGTGGCTCTTTGATGAAGCTCTATAAAGGATGAAATTAGCCTGCTTTTTTTCTAGCTATTCCTAAGAGACAGGCATGCCCTGGCCCAGAGCATCTTTGGGCTGTGACTGGCATGGAAGGGGAGATTTGTTATTCCTAATGACAGTACATGGGATTCTCTGTACTATAGGTTACCTCAGTTTAAAGAAGAACCCAAGAACTATGTGGGGACCAACATGAAAAAGGTATGACCTCCTGTCCTTCATCCAAACCTTCATCCCCCAATGTCTATGCTATGGGGATTTTCCCAAATACCCCTGCTTAGCAAAAACATGCTTTTGCCTATACCAGGGGTCAGGAACCTTTTTGGCTGAGAGAGCCATGAACGCCACATATTTTAAAATGTAATTCCATGAGAGCCATGCAACGACCCATGTATGTTATGCATCATCCAATAAAAATTTGGTGTTGTCCCGGAGGACAGCTGTGATTGACTCCAGCCACCCACAACCATGAACATGAGTGGTAGGAAATGAATGGATTGTAATACAAGAATTTTTATATTTTTAACATTATTTTTTTTTAATTAAAGATTTGTCTGCGAGCCAGGTGCAGCCATCAAAAGAACCACATCTGGCTCACGAGCCATAGGTTCCCAACCCCTGGCCTAGACAGATCTGCTTGGAATCCAGAAATAGCTATCACAGCTTTAGTGAGAAATTTTTTCTTTCCCAGATACTTCTCCTCCCCCAACCTTTTCTTTCCAGCCTATTTTGTTGACCTACTACATAAGCTGATGAGCCCGTCTGTCCTAAAAAACTGGATTAAGCTCACCGGGTTGGGCTAAAAATGTATGTTGATAGAGGGGAAAGACCTGCTGTCCCCTCAGGGCCCAGCCTTGTCAGCAGGTAGGGGCCTAGAGAGTCTGTGTCCCAAATCCCACCCTAATGCTGGATCAGACTGGGCTCATGCTTGGGCTAGTCTCCATTGATGAGACAAATCAAACCTGAGTCCGGATCAGAAGGTTCTCAAACTGTTAGAGGAATGGTGGTCAGAAGAATGGCCTCTTGCTCTCTTGAACGGAAGCCCTGGACTTCTCAGGCCTCCCATGAAGATTCTGCGTGCAGCCCTTAGACTCCGCAGGGGTCCCCAAACTTTTTACACAGAGGGCCAGTTCACTGTCCCTCAGACTGTTGGAGGGCCACCACATACAGTGCTCCTCTCACTGACCACCAATCAAAGAGGTGCCCCTTCCGAAAGTGTGGCGGGGGGCCAGATAAATGGCCTCAGGGGGCCGCATGTGGCCCGCGGGCCGTAGTTTGGGGATGCCTGCCTCAGAGGTTCTGCCCATGGAGATAACCCTTGGCTGTTTGGTGCATGCATGCACCTGACCTTCCCCTCTCCCCTGCCATCCATCCCCATTCCTGCTCTGTGCCTTGTTGGCATGTGTCTGAGTTTATTTCACTCTGTTTAAATCATTCGTTTGCCTGTCTTTCACAGATTTCTCCATGTCTCCTCAACAAACTGGAGCTAAGTAGTGGGGAGCAGACCAAAGCCCTGAACCAGTTAGAGAGGGTACTACTCTTTAAGAACCTCAAGGTCTCTCTCCTTCTCCCTCACCTTTTCCCCTCTTATTTATTTAAATGTTTATTTCTTATATGTAACATCTGGGTCCCATTTCCATTGTGTCGAGCACAACTTACCCCTCCCTAATAACACTGCATGGCTTTGGAAGAATTGCATGTATTTGTAGCTTTGCAGTGTTGATAATTTTCCTGGGGCATCCAGTTGCCTGGAGGCAGAAGAAATCCTTGAACTGGTACTATATTGTGAACCTAGATAGAGAGCCTGGGTCCTGCTGACATATTGTGGGGAGGCTTAATATCTACCATTTCTAGGGGAACTATGAGGCTTCTCCAAGCAAGAGCCTTCCCTCTCTACCCTTTTTCTGTCTCACAGCTGGCATAGAGAGCTTAAGCATAGTCCTTGACTCTATATTCATACCTGAACTGGGTTTAGAGGGAAAGGGTAGTCCATCTAGTTGGGGGTCTTTTGTTGTTGTTGTTGTTACCATTAAAGAGATCATTTCAATGTTTAAAACTAGATGGGTGGAAAGGAGCCACCTGCCAGGATAGCCGAGGATACTGGGAAACATGGATCTGCAAAGATGCCCTCTATCCTTTAAAGTCAAGATGTATGGGAACTTAGTGAAGAGGTCCAAGCTAAAGATGAATACCCATCTCCCTGCCTTAGAAGGAATAGGGAAAGAAGGCGGTATGGGCTGTCTAGCCTTTCTGTCACAATAGTGTGCGTGTATATACCTGGCTAGATGGTCCATAAGCCTTTGTTCCCTTTGCATGCATTGCCTCAAGTTCCATTTGTGTGCTTACCTAATAATCTCAAGTTGCAGACCTTTTCATTGGCTACCCAGCATTTTGCCGTGATTATTAATATAGGATCTGCTCTTTCTTTGTAAAACTTAATACTGTCCTTTGGAAATACAGAGTTATATGAATATGGTGGTGAGGGTTCCATGCATATCTACTGCCAAGCTTCTACCTTAGAACCTTAGGACAGGGAGCACAGCTATTCTTTTTAAAGGCTGAGACATTTGTGAGTACTGGTAGCCTCTGGCTCATACTCCAGCCAGGAGGCAGAGAATATTCATTAAATGATTATGATGGAGCTAGATTGACTGATGATAGAGAATAAAACAGCAAAGACTGATCCTAGTATGAGAAGGAATCTTAACAAGCAACTGGCATCTCTAGGCAGTAGGACTGCCTAGAGTCCCTGAAATGGAGAGAAAGGCTGTCTCATAAAAGTACATTTTTCACTCCATAAGATGCACCTAGAGTTTTAAGGAGGAAAACAAGAAAAAAAATATTCTGAACCAAATGATGTGTTAAAATATTTAATAAAATACCGTATTTTTTGCTCCATAAGACACCCGGGCATTTTCCCCTCCACTTTTGGGAGGGGAAAAAGTGTGTCTTATGGAGCAAAAAATACAGTATATCCAGATGTTAGTACTTTTTGGAGCTCAGTGACAATTGCCAATGCCAAGATGTTATTGTTTTCCCTCATTGATCTTTTGGTCATCTTACCTGTATTTATGTTTGGATGACTTTTACCTCCAGAACATTTTTTATCATGAACTTGACTCAGAGGAGCCTTAGTGGTTTCTGTAGATATTATCCTATTTCCTGCTTAGCCACAGTGCTCAGAGAGTACTTGAAGCTCCATTATAGGCATATGACTGCAGGCATTTGGAGACGGACAGACAATATGTGACTATGCAGAGGTATTGCTATGTTACTAAAAGCTAGGGACAGAGCTTAGCTTAGCTCCTGGACTTCTCTCCCTTATGGGTAGAGAGCTATGGGTAGGGAGTAAAGAATTAGGTAGTTTCTAAGTAAGGTATTAAAGATTATCCAGGTTCTAGAGGACTTGGGGGAACTTGAGGAAGGGGGCCTACTTGGGTCCTACTCCCCAAATATCAGAAAAAATTGAACAGGCCAAGGATAATAATAGGTATATTCAGCATTTAGAAAGAAGCAGGAAGGAAAAGTAGTTCTACTGTATTTAGAGTCATTCTAATGGTTCCTGGAAGAAAATTGCTATTGCCCAACCCAGGAATGACCCATCAGTCAATCTAGGAATAGTTTGGTATAACTCTGTAGAGGGACTGGTTTCAAATCCTAACTGAGAAAGCATCAGGACCAGGAGAGCAAAATAGGCCTAAACAAAGCCACTGTGAACTCAGGTTGGAGAAAATGCTTGAAAACATATCCTAGAGTAGTCAACAGATGATAGAGATTTTAGTCACTTTGTGACTAAAAGGAAGTTATAGGAAAAATAAAAATAAAAATACAGCAAGAGAGAGAGTGAAACGGAATAATAGAGCAAAGGTCTAAGAAATCAGTAGTCTCACCATCTGAAAGCATAGACTTGCATCTAGAAAGATCCCACATGAGAAGGTCCCACTGATATATAAAAATTGGGAGCAGAGCGCCTGACCTGTGGTGGCACAGTGGATAAAGCGTCAACCTGGAAACGCTGAGGTTGCCGGTTCAAAACCCTGGGCTTGCCTGGTCAAGGCACATATGGGAGTTGATGCTTCCTGCTCCTCCCCCCTCCCCTCTCTCCCCTCTCTATAATGAATTTAAAAAAAAAATGGGAGCAGAGCAACAGCATGACATGACCCTCCATCCTCAACTCTACAAACCAAATGAAATGCCACTCCTTTCTTAACTCCAAGGAATGAGGCTTTGACCACTTTGATGCAGAAATTCCAGACATTAAGGGGTATTTTTAAGATCTAGGCCGAGTTCATGAAACAATGGGAAAGCTAAAAGTCTAGCTGGGAAGCAGTAGGCTCTCATAGTTGGATAAGAACTAGGAGTAGGAGCCTTCTCTGCAGGTAATTGAGAAGGAAAGCCCAAGAGTTCAGGGCCTATAGATCTAAAGTTTCAGGCAAAGAAGTCCCTGCCCTTACCCTTTTTGCCAGGAGGGTTGGGCACCATCTACAGGTCTCAGATTGCCACCCAGGACTCAGGGAAGCAGAGTGATGTTTGAAGGCTGGCCCTGTCAATGACCAGCCTAAAAGCAGACGTAACCTTCCACATGGAGGTTGTCAGGCTGACCTGTGAAGCAGCCAGTGTAGAAGCCAGGTCAGAGGAGTAGGAATGTGCTCTGATAGTCCAGATTCTTCTGTTGGCACAGCTGCAGGGTTTAGGCCATCTCTAGGGACCAGTAGAACTAAGAGAAGGGAAATTTCTAGGGATAGAGTTTAAGTTTGATTTGAATACCAGTGCTAATGAGATGTGATATTTCCAGCTGAAAATGAGAGCAGGAGGCATGAGTGATTCATCCAAATGGAAGAAACAGAAGAGGTCCCCTCGACCCGCACGCCACATGACCAAAGTCATACCAGGTTCAGAGCTGCCCACCTCCAATGGAACCACCTTATCCTCTAACCTCACTGGTGAGTGCCCTGGGTTGCTTCCTCTGATTGGAATAAAAAGAAGAAAAGCTTCCTCCTCCTCAAGGATTTTGACATTGAAGAACAGCCAGCTGAGGGGCTTTGATTTCTTGTGATAGCAAAAAGGGAAGACTCCAAGTTAGATCAGACAGTGACCATTTAAAAATTCTGCAGTGACTTAAGGTTGTTTTACTTCCATAGGGACTCTGACTACTTTAGAGACTAGTGTATACAGAGATTAGTATGCAGTCTGGCAAACAGTTCTGGTACCATAGAGCAGTGGTCCCCAACCCCCAGGCCGCGCACTGGTACTGGTCCGTGGGCTATTTGGTACCGGTCCGCAGAAAAAGAATAAATAACTTACATTATTTCCGTTTTATTTATATTTAAGTCTGAACGATGTTTTATTTTTAAAAAATGACCAGATTCCCTGTTACATCCGTCTAAGACTCACTCTTGACGCTTGTCTCGGTCACATGATACATTTATCTGTCCCACCCTAAAGGCCGGTTGGTAAAAATATTTTCTGACATTAAACCAGTTCGTGGCCCAAAAAAGGTTGGGGACCACTGCCATAAAGGATATGTGCTTCCCAGAGTTTCTCTTCTTTAAGCCTCACTTTTTTTGACAGGTGGCATGCCCTTCATTGAAGCGCCCACCCCCATCTCCTCTGCAAGTTCAGAGGCTGCCTCAGCAGTGGTCAGCCCCTCTACAGACAGTGGCCTGGAGTTCTCCCCCCAGACCACTTCCAAGGAGGACCTCACTGACCTGGAGCAGCCTGGCTCTCCAGGGTATAACACAGCTACAGAGCCTGGCAACAGTGAGCTAGGGGTTCCTGAGCAGCCTGACCCCCAGGTATGGTTTTTATTTTGAAAGTTTCCTCTCCAGTCTTCCACTGTGGGAATTGGCTTGATCCTTTATCCAGACCTTGGCTCAAAAGAAGGTTGGAGTGGGGAGTGGAGGCTTCTTCTCCATTTCCTAGAATTGGCTGTGCTGTCTAGAAAATACACAGCATGTCTGAGAGGTAGCTCATGGGATTTATCATTATACATATAGGTAGTAAGTACTTGGCAAAGGTGAGGGAGCTTGTCATGGCTTTTTCTGGAAGGTGATGATTTAAATCCCAAGCCTGTGAGACCCTCTGTTGCCTCTAGGTTCGAGTCATTATAGGTCAATAAAGCCTCAGGAGATGTTTATGAGTCCATTGTACTCCTTCCACTGAGTCATAGCCCTACACCTGTAGTCCATTAGAGACACGGAGGACAGATTTTTCAGAGGAGTAAGTTCTAAGTTGCTCTTCCCTCATCCCTCTTCCTATATCCACCTACTACTGATCATAGCAGGAAGGGGCCCATGTGGAAAAGGCTCAGTCAGCGTCCGTGGAATCTATCCCTGAAGTGCTAGAGGAATGCACATCCCCTGTTGACCACTCTGATTCTGCCTCTGTCCATGACATGGATTACGTCAATCCCCGGGGCGTGCGCTTTACACAGTCCTCCCAGAAAGAAGGTGAGTACTCTTGGGCTCTGCCTGTTCACCTCCCCCATCCAATCCCTTGAGCTGCCTGAGCCTAGGGTTCCTGTCTTGGAACCCTAGCATTTGCTAGTTCAAGTTGTAGTCAGGAAATGGAATGAAGCCAGAGGGCTGCTGGCATGGATGGCGTTCTTCCCTAGCGTATACAGAGAGGGAGTTGGAGAGACAATAGGAAGTGAGAAGGAAGAATAGAAAGCTTGGGACTTTTAACAAAAGGTAGGATCATCAATTCAGGTTCCCTTCAACAAATGAGACTAGTCTCCTTATTTCCCCAGAAGAATTTTTTTTTTCTTGAAGAGAATCACTAATCTGAAATTACCTTGTAAAATGCAGATCAATCTAGGTCAAGCTATCAGGCCTGTTCTTAGGAGCCCCCTTCCCTCTTGGCCTTCCCCAGGTACAGCTCTGGTCCCCTATGGTCTTCCCTGCATCCGCGAGCTCTTCCGCTTCCTCATTTCCCTCACCAACCCACATGACCGCCATAACTCAGAGGTTATGATCCACATGGGACTGCATTTGCTGACAGTAGCTCTTGAGTCAGCCCCCATAGCCCAATGCCAAACCCTCTTGGGCCTCATCAAGGATGAATTATGCCGTCACTTATTCCAGGTAAGACTGGATTTCTAAAGGGATTCGGAGCCCTTGGCTAATTTTCAGGGTCTCTCAAGGGGCAAGGGAGGACAGGGAGGGTTGACTGATTCATGAGAAGAGTATAGGACCCAGGAAGGAACCTCCCTCCCCGTTTGGCCAGTAGTCATACTCAAGATGATTCCATTAATTCCTGGGACTCTGGCAGCCAAAGGGAAATACAGGAATGGCTAGATATAGAATCCCTTCAGAGCACAAGACCTTCACGGGGACTTCACACAGTTCGCTCTCCTGCTTTTTTATTTTTTTAAGATTTTATTGACTGATTTTAGAGAGAGGAGAGAGAGAGAAAAGGAGGGAGGAGTGGGAAGCATCAACATAGTAGCTGCTTCCTGTATGTGCCTTGACCTGGCAAGCCCAGGGTTTTGAACCAGTGACCTCAGTATTCCAGGTCTACGCTTTATCCACTGTGCCACCACAGGCCAGGCTCTCTCCTTTTCTCTTGATTGAAACCTAATGTCTTACCTTACTCTGATCTCCAGCTACTCAGCATAGAGCGACTGAACCTTTATGCTGCTTCCCTGCGGGTATGCTTTCTACTGTTTGAGAGCATGAGGGAACACCTCAAGTTCCAGTTGGAGGTGAGTTTCTCAACCTTGGAAGAAGAAAAAAAAAAAGATGTATGGCATCTTCAGTGGGATCAGCTCTGTCATGCTGCAGGGGTGAGATTTAGGGGCTTCTGTAGGAGAGTACTTCCAGCCTCTGTAGTTTGGTTCATTGGCTGGCCTTTAGTGGAGAAGTTAAAAGGAGCCTAGGGAAAACCGTCTGGCTATAAAGTGGGAGAACCCAAATATGAGGACTGGCAGGTAACCTCACCATGAGTTGGTCTAGCTCTTCTGCCTAGCAGCTCCTCTGCAACATAGGCAGGCATGTCAAGCTGGCTTTGCCACTAAATTGCAAAAAGAAACTCTAAATAGGACCAAGTCAGGCTCACATAGAGAATGCAAAAAGGGCAACAGGTGACTTGTTTTGGATCAGACATGAAATAGCCAAGCCTTAGCTCTCAACATGGAGGCCAAAGAGAATATAAGTCTCTTTTCTTTCTTTTTTTAAGATGAGAGGAGGGGAAATAGTGAGGCAGGCTCCTGCATGAGCTCTGACTGGGACCCACCCATCATCCCCATCCAGGGCTGATACTTGAGTACCAAGCTATTTTTAGCACTGGAGGCTGATGAATTCCAGTAGAGCTATATATCTCAGTGCCCGGGACCACACTCAAACCAGTTGAGCTGCTGGCTATGAGAGGAGAAGAGGGAGAGAAAGGGGAAAGAGGAGGAGGGGGAAGCAGATGATTGCCTTACTTGTGTGCCCTGACTGGGAATTGAACCCAGGACGTCCATATGCCATGCCAACACTCTATCTCAGGGGTCGGGAACCTATGGCTCGCGAGCCAGATGTGGCTTTTTTGATGGCTGCATCTGGCTCACAGACAAATCTTTAATTAAAAAAAATAATAACATGGCCCTGGCCGGTTGGCTCAGTGGTAGAGCGTCGGCCTGGCGTGCAGGAGTCCCGGGTTCGATTCCCGGCCAGGGCACACAGGAGAAGCACCCATCTGCTTCTCCACCCCTCTCCCTCTCCTTCCTCTATGTCTCCCCCTGCAGCCAAGGCTCCATTGAAGCAAAGTTGGCCCGGGCACTGAGGATGGCTCCGTGGCCTCTGCCTCAGGCACTAGAAAGGCTCTGGTTGCAATGGAATAGCACCCTAGATGGGCAGAGCATCACCCCCTGGTGGGCATGCCAGGTGGATCCCGGTAGGGCGCATGTGGGAGTCTGTCAGTTTCCCCAAAATAAAATAAAAAATTAAAAAATAATAATGTTAAAAATATGAAACATTCTCATGTATTACAATCCATTTCCTACCGCTCATGTTCATGGTTGCGGGTGGCTGGAGTCAATCACAGCTGTCCTCTGGGACACCACCAAATTTTTATTGGATAATGCATAACGTATACGGGTCGTTGTATGGCTCTCATGGAATTACATTTTAAAATATGTGGCGTTCATGGCACTCTCAGCCAAAAAACGTTCCCGACCCCTGCTCTATCCACTGAGCCACCAGCCAGGGCCTATAAGTTTCTTTTAATGCATGCCTCCTGACCAGGCTTCTGTTTCCTGTTTAATGTATTTTTCTGTCCAATTTTGTCTCTTCCTATTTTGAATCTTTCTTCACCCAAATGACAATGAATGTGTTATTGCCAGATGTACATCAAAAAGCTCATGGAGATCATCACTGTGGAGAACCCCAAGATGCCTTATGAGATGAAGGAGATGGCACTGGAGGCCATTGTGCAACTTTGGCACATCCCTAGCTTTGTCACCGAGCTCTATATCAACTATGATTGTGACTATTACTGTTCCAACCTCTTTGAAGACCTCACCAAGCTGCTGTCCAAGGTACTGAGCATTATTACTGACTTCTAAAAAGAAGGCAGTATTAAGGAAATCTCTCTAGTGATCGTAAAGATGCTACATACAAGGAGGAAAATACTTGAGAACTGGAGAACAGGAAGAGGAAAGGCATTTTCTCAGGGCAATTTAGAAGTTATAGGAACGTGGAGATTTTTGGAAAAGGATCAGTTAAGTGTAAAGTATTCTAACCTCAACTCCACTGGATCTGATTACTTTCCAGAATGCCTTCCCTGTGTCTGGTCAACTCTACACAACACACCTACTGTCTCTTGATGCCCTGTTGACAGTGATTGACAGCACTGAGGCCCACTGCCAGGCTAAAGTCCTCAACAACCTTATCCAGCAAGAGAATAAAGAAGCAGCCAGACCCAGCTACGAGGCAGTGGATGGTACCCGAGAAGTCAGCAATAGTAAGAGGCATTTCTTTCTTTGAGGATCCCGGGATTCTATACTTATCCCTTCTCTACTCACGCCTTTTCCTGCTCTTATATCACTTCTGGCGGTTCTCCCAGGTCTGTGTTTTTGAGGTTTAGTGGTGTGAATGACAGATCAGTCAGGCAGGCAAGTTAGCAGGACTCGTAGACTTTGTCCTTTCTCCTCCACCACATATTGGATTTTTTACAGAATTATTTATGGAGAGGGAAGAAAACACAGATTAAAGGATATAGGACTCTGTCCCCTAAAAATTCCAGGTCCTACCTTCCCCCCACCCCCAGTATGTGCCTCCACTCTAATCTTCTCAAACTTCCCCTTTAGATTGAGGTTGCAGAAGTTCAAGGAAATTACTTGGTAATCTCTTTATTAGATGATATAATCTAATGCTTGCCTGACCTGGGACAGTGACTGCTTGTTTGGGCTTGGGTTTGTCATGTTGTAGGCTGGCAACCTATGTGGGAGCATGCAGGTCTCCTTGGCCAGGGACTCAACTTCTGCAGCTCCACTTGGCTTCTTACTCCATAAGTCTTCACTTTTCTTCTTTCTTACCAGCAGAGAGAGCAGCCAGCGATGGGAAAGCTGTAGGCATGGCCCCAGACACCCCAGGCCTGCATCTTGCTGGTGGAAGCCGTCTGCCAGCAGAACATGGGAAGCCAGGATGCAGTGATTTGGAGGAAGCTGGTGACTCTAGGGGTGGGTACTGGATGTCTGTATCCTAAGCCCCTTAACTGGAGGGCCTGGTGGAGAGCAGAGATACCCTAGGGTAGTACCTGAGTGAACCTTAGCTCCTTACCATGCCTTCACATCCAGAGAGAGAAAAGCAGACATTTGGAGCCCTAGAACGTAGGACCTTTAGGGAAGTAGAAGACTGATGAGGACAAGAAAATTCTGAAGCATTCTTCTTTTTCACTGTGGAGTATATCAGCAATTTCCAAAAGTCATTTCCTGATAAAAGAGGTCTCATGGGTTTTTCCCTCTCTTCCTCCCATTCCTAGCTGACAAAAAGTTTACCCGAAAGCCGCCTCGATTTTCCTGTCTCCTGCCAGATCCACGGGAATTGATTGAAATTAAAAACAAAAAGAAGGTACGTACAGATATCCCCAGAGCCCAGCCTCTACCCACCTCTGTCTGAGTGATCTTTTTGTGTGTGTGGGTTTTTTTACAGAGACAGAGAGAGAGTCAGAGAGAGGGATAGACAGAGACAGACAGGAACGGAGAGATGAGAAGCACCAATCATTAGTTTTTCATTGCGCGTTGCGACACCTTAGTTGTTCATTGATTGCTTTCTCATATGTGCCTTGACCGCGGGCCTTCAGCAGACCGAGTAACCCCTTGCTCAAGCCAGCGACCTTGGGTCCAAGCTGGTGAGCTTTTGCTCAAACCAGATGAGCTCGCGCTCAAGCTGACGACCTTAGGGTCTTTAACCTGGGTCCTCTGCATCCCAGTCCGACACTCTATCCACTGCGCTACTGCCTGGTCAGGCTCAGCTGGGTGATCTTTGTAGGGTTTCTGTCCCAGAAGATGAACAGTCCTGCAGCACATTGTACAGCTTCCAAAGGCTAATCTTTGGGTTTGTTGGAACTTTAGCAATCCCCCAGTTTCCTCTGAAGCCCTTCCCTTACTCCAAAACCATGTAGTTAGTCATACCCTATTGTATGCTCCTGGACAACTGCTGTCTTGAAAGCCAGGTGTTACTGGTGGTCACAAGAACCCTGGGAGCTGGTATCATGTGGGTCACTGAAAGTTATTGGTCTGGTTCTCGAGCTTCAAGGTGATGATTGGCAATAAAGGGAAATTGACATTACTTCTGGTGCTTTAGTAAAGTTCAAATAACTGGAGTGTGTTTTGTTTTTGCTTGTTTGTTTTCTTAACACAAAACCTTCTGATTAACCCTTTCTTCCTCTTACTGCTAGCCTAAATGAATTTGGTTTATGTGTGCCCTTGATTAAAGGACTGTGACTAGACATACAAAAGTTAAGTTATCATTATAGTTAGTTCACCTTGTCCTTCAAACCACAGAGCCTCAAGAACTAAGAACCCAAAGAAAGACAGGGGAATCAAACTAGTTTATAAATATGCCAAGGATGGTTGTAAAACTATAGAGAAGAAAAACCTTTTGTGGTCTCTTCTACTTTTTTCCCCTACCCTGTAGTTGGAGTAAAGTAAGCTGTCCTACACATCTTGAGCACTCAGGAAAGGAGTGAATAGGATTGGCTGTTCGCAGCCAGTTCTAATGAGGCATGAAGATTAAGGAAAGCTAGGGTCAGTATGATACAGCCTTAGAACCACATTCTAGGAGTTTGTTGGGTGACAAGCTATGGACTGTGAGGAAGTCCAGCCTGGCCTTGTCTGGTTTAGGGGCAGAGCAGCTTCTGACACCTTTAGTATTTCTTCTCCAGCTTCTGATCACTGGCACAGAGCAGTTCAACCAGAAACCAAAGAAGGGCATCCAGTTTCTACAGGAGAAAGGCCTTCTCACCATTCCCATGGACAACACAGAGGTAGCGCAGTGGCTTCGAGAAAACCCTCGTTTGGACAAGAAAATGATTGGAGAGTTTGTGAGTGACCGCAAAAACATTGACCTGTTGGAGAGCTTTGTGAGGTGAGGAAGCTGCAGGAAATATGGGACATAGTAGGTGATCATCTGGGGGGAGAGCCTCCTTCCCTCAAAGCAGTCTCAGCCAGTTGCTGCTGATGACCAGGTCACACACTCTGCCTCTTCCCATCACTTTTATCTTTTGTACCTGAAAGAGTCCCCAGCAAGATAGCTTTGGGAGCTGGTGGAGCAGGGTCCCTGAGCACAGGACAGGTTCTGGGTTCCACGGGATGAGGTTTCTAAGAAAGCCAAGAGTGCACTGATGTGAAAAGTACTAAGGTTAGGAGATGTCAAATTCTGGTCTGTGTTAGGAATGGCCAGGAGATACTTCTCCTTTGCTAGAGTCTTTGGCCTAATCTGTTCCAGTAGGACAAGGTTAGAAGAACTGTGTCTAACTAATAGAGAGCCCAACATTTGCAGCTTACATATCTTCAGCATCTTTACCCTTCTTCCTCTCCCTATAGCACCTTCAGCTTTCAGGGTCTTAGGCTAGACGAAGCTCTCCGCCTCTACCTGGAAGCCTTCCGCTTGCCTGGGGAAGCACCAGTGATTCAGAGGTTGCTGGAAGCATTCACAGAGCATTGGAGGGTGAGTTTGAGTGGCAGGGGCTAAGCTCAGCCTCCCAAATTAATTTGACTGAGGGTTTTTATGGCTCCAACTGAAGGACTCAGCTACTGTCTCCTAAGAAGGCTGAGAGCATCATCATAGATAGTCCAGCTTTCCATAGATAGTCCAGCTTCTGTTAAGGAGTTGACAAGAGGTTGGCCTCATTCTGGACGGTACCTCCCCTCTGTAGCAACATTGACTGGTGGGTTGGTGAGGGTTTAATTGTCCGGAGAAGGGCATTGACACAGGTGGGTTCTTTACTTTTTCAGAATTGTAATGGCTCCCCATTTGCCAATAGCGATGCCTGCTTTGCCCTGGCCTATGCTGTCATCATGCTTAATACTGACCAGCACAACCACAATGTTCGCAAACAGAATGCACCCATGACCCTGGAGGTAATTTTGGATCCCAACCAAGGCAGAGAAGATCCAGAAAGCTTTGGAAATAGCAGAAATGACATGGATGTCCAGTGGGCATGGTCAACAGGGTTCTGTCCATGGGAATCAGGGATGGCTGGCCAATCCAAAGAGGAACTGGGGTGGGGAGCTGGGTTCTTTCACTTAACTGTTTCCTAAGTCCTGTTTACCACAGACCCAGTGGTTCCCTGGGTGGGGCTTCAGCATTGACACATGAGAGGAAAAGCTTATTGGCCTGTCTCTAGGAGTTTCGCAAAAACCTAAAAGGTGTGAATGGAGGCAAGGACTTTGAACAAGACATCCTGGAGGATATGTACCATGCCATCAAGTAAGTATGAATAGAGGATGATGTAGTATCTCTGTTAAGAGAGGCACATTGCACCTTTTTCCAGATTTCAGAGTCACATCACTCTGCAATGACTCATATGCCCTGGATTTAGCCTTGGGACTTAGCTGGGCAACCCCCTCTCTCCCAATTCATTTCTTCCTTAAAGAAGCCTGAACAGTATTGGGACTCTAGTACTTTAAGCCAGGATACAAATTGCTCCTGCTAAATGGAGTGTCATGGCCCCTTTTCCTAAACGCAGAGCAGCTGGGGTTTCCAGTCTAGCTTCCAAGTTGTGTTCTGAGGCTGGTAGAAAACTCAAGATGGGTACTGGAGGGTGAGGCTTGGATCAGAGACAGGACACTTAATTCTTTACTACAAATCGGAAAAGATAGAATTACTCATTCTCTCATACTCAGAAAGAATGTGACATCTTACTACAGAATTAAAGGCCTCACTTAGAGACAGGTCCTTGAGATTATGGGGAATTATGGGATGGCTCTTTTCTTTCTTCCTGGTGGGTGGGAAGCAGACCACTGAACTTCAGTTTTGATGACCTCTCATTGATGGAGAATGCCACAGTAAAGCCCCTTACCCTAGCTGGGAGCATCGAGGTTCACAGCAGTACACCTGCTTCTTCCCTTACCTCCTGACAGGAACGAGGAAATTGTGATGCCTGAGGAGCAGACGGGCTTGGTCCGGGAGAACTATGTGTGGAATGTACTGCTTCATCGAGGTGCCACCCCAGAGGGCATATTTCTGCGTGTGCCTGCTGGTAGCTACGATCTTGACCTCTTCACCATGACCTGGGGCCCCACTATTGCTGCTCTCTCTTATGTCTTTGACAAGAGCCTTGAGGAGACAATCATCCAGAAAGCCATCTCAGGCTTCAGGTAGCTTACTTTTGGCCTTGGTATTGACCTCTTCCCACCTCTCTGAGCTAACATGGTTGTCTCCATACTTTTCTGGATCCTACTCTTATTTTCCTTACAGTGGTTTCTTCTTGAGTTTTTGGAGGGAGGCTGAAGCTTGGGAAAGCTGTCTTAGACTTCAGAGTAAAAGGTTTCTCCCTGGAATTAACTGGGGAAGAACCCCACGCAATCCTTCTCAGAGACTTGGAAGGGCAGCCTGGCCTTCCAGTGACTCTGTTTCTGGGACGGGGGTGACATTACAGGAAGTGCGCCATGATCTCCGCCCACTATGGCCTCAGCGATGTCTTTGACAATCTCATCATCTCTCTGTGCAAATTCACAGCTCTCAGCAGTGAGGTGAGCAGGGGCAGGAACTATGTACCTGGAGTTCCAAAGGAAGACCTCTCTTTAGCCATGGATTACTCTTATCTTCTTTCAGAGCTGGTTTCCCTTAGCATATTCACCTCCCTCTTGACTACAGTAGAGTTTAGGCCATTTCTGTCTTAAACACCCAGGATGAGATTAGCATTATCTCATGTAATAGGGGTGGGAGAGGAGATGCAATAGCGGGAAAGGTCTTATCCAGGATAGCCCTTCCCCCTAGTATTATGGGGGATTGAAGCAGAGCCAGCAGAAGGACCCTCAGGGAACTATAGGTTGAGGCCTAAGAGGTTCTCTCTTTTAGACATTTGCCAGGCCCTAAGCTCCTTCACATCTTTTCCAGTCTATTGAGAACTTGCCCAGTGTGTTTGGAAGCAATCCTAAAGCCCACATTGCAGCCAAGACAGTATTCCATTTGGCCCATCGTCATGGCGACATCCTTCGAGAGGGCTGGAAGAATATCATGGAAGCCATGCTGCAGCTCTTCAGAGCCCAGCTGCTGCCCAAGGCTATGGTGGAGGTAATTCTTGGCAAGAGCTCCATGATTATATGCTGTTGGTATATAGAACTAGTTCAGAGTAGCACTGGGCCTGATACCTGCTGAATCTTACCAATAACACCTCAAATGAAAGACCACAGATCTTGAGTGGGGGGATAGCTGTCAAGGAAGACTGGTAGAAGCCATTGCCAGTCACCATATGGAGGGGCTCCAGTCAATAGTGTAGGGCAGAGAGCTATAAGAAGAAAGCCAGAGAACTCTGCCCGAGGGGGCAGAAAATGCAAAGGGCATGTAGAAAGAAATTATTTTTGACCTGCTTTTCCAGGTAGAAGATTTTGTGGATCCCAATGGCAAGATCTCTCTACTGCGGGAGGAGACACCATCAAACCGGTGAGGGCAAATCAGAGGTTGAAGTCTTTGGGGAGACAGGGTCAGGACTCTAGAGCTCACCAGGGTTTGTACCCTTTCTACAGAGGAGAGTCGACAGTGCTGAGCTTTGTGAGCTGGCTGACACTAAGTGGTACCGAGCAGTCTAGTGTGCGGGGCCCATCCACTGAGAACCAGGAGGCTAAGAGAGTGGCCTTGGACTGTATCAAGGTAACTGCCGGCCTACCCCTTGTGAACAAGCCTAGGCCCTTACCTACTGGACCGATAACCTATGAACTGAAGAATAGAATCATCGAGGGCTTGTGACCAGAAATGACTCCTGATCTCTTCCTGGGTCTTGGGAAAGTTCTCTTTTCTCCAGGCCTGTCACTGACCCTTCCTTTTCTCATGTGTCCCCTCCAGCAATGTGACCCAGAAAAGTTGATCACAGAAAGCAAGTTTCTCCAGCTGGAGTCACTGCAGGAGCTTATGAAGGTAGAGAATGAGGAGAAGAGAGGGAAGGGCTGGCTAAGTTGGCAAGGGAGAAGAGAACAGTGATGTAAACTTCAGTTTCTGTCAGGGCAGTGCAAGTGGCTCCTACTTTCATGCTGTTGTTCTCTTCTAGGCTCTCGTCTCAGTGACACCAGATGAAGAGACATATGATGAGGAGGATGCTGCTTTCTGCCTGGAGATGCTGCTGAGGATTGTGCTGGAGAACAGGTAGAAAGCCGGCTTCAGGCAGGCCTTACACTGGGCTTTGTGAAACTCATTTATTAGTTCTATGCTGGTTGTCCAAAGGGATGGAAGTCTGGAGCCATCTTGCTCAGTGGGATCTAGGGGTAAGAAGCACATGAAGCTGTAAGCAGTGGAGGAGAAGCTTGCTTGTTATACCTGTCTACTTCGGGTATAATACCAATGAACCTGAAAAGGCCCAGCCTGAACCAGAAAGGGAGGCTGACTGCCCAGTGGCCTCTCTAGCTGAGACTGTCTTTATTCCTCATGTTCTTCAGGGACCGTGTGGGCTGTGTGTGGCAGACTGTTCGAGACCATTTATATCACCTGTGTGTCCAGGCACAGGATTTCTGTTTTCTTGTGGATCGGGCAGTGGTGGGGCTACTGCGCCTAGCCATTCGGCTACTCCGGAGAGAAGAGATCAGTGGTCAGGTAAGCAGAGTACAGCTGGGAAGGCAGGAAGGTATGCAAGGGACTAAAGTAACAGTGTCAGTTGTGGATATGACCTGAGACAGGGGATATGTTTAGTGCGTGAACCCAGGGACTAACTACAAGGCTGGGGCAATCTAAGAGGTGGCATTGGGGATGCATCTGGAATGACCTCAGATATGAAACTGATACTCAGCACCTCTGCTGGCTTTATAAATCTGCTCTGAGGGCTGGATACCTCTGCTCTGTGGCTATTCCAGCCTTATACCTGGCTTCTTCTCATGCTTAGGACTCTCCTGAGATGTCTTGGCCCAACTGTAAAAGACAATCAGCATAGAACTAATAAATGAGTTTAGCAAGGTCCCAGGATGTAAAATGAACACACAAAAATTAATCACATTTCTATATACTGACAATGAACATATGAAAAATAAAACCAAAGACCTATACCATTTATAAGTAAAATACTTAGATATACATACAATAAAACATATAGTATCTGTATGCTGGAAATTAACAAAATTCTAATGAAATAAATCAAAGAATACCTAAATAAATGAAGGGGCATACCATGTTCATAGATTGGAAGACTCAATGTAGTAAAGATGTCAGTTCTCCCCAGTTGATCTATAAGTTTAATGCAACTTCTATGAAAATGCCAGCTGGGGCCCTGGCTGATTGGCTCAGCGGTAGAGCGTCGGCCTGGCGTGCAGAAGTCCCGGGTTCGATTCCCGGCCAGGGCACACAGGAGAAGTGCCCATCTGCTTCTCCACCCCTCCCCCTCTCCTTCCTCTCTGTCTCTCTCTTCCCCTCCCACAGCCGAGGCTCCATTGGAGCAAAGATGGCCCGGGTGCTGGGGATGGCTCTATGGCCTCTGCCTCAGGTGCTAGAATAGCTCTGGATGCAACAGAGCGACGCCCCAGAGGGGCAAAACATCGCCCCCTGGTGGGCATGCCGGGCGGATCCCGGTCGGGCGCATGTGGGAATCTGTCTGACTGCCTCCCGGTTTCCAGCTTCGGAAAGATGAAAAAAAAAAAAAAAAGCCAGCTGGGGTTTTTTTAGACACAGAAAAGCTTTGTCTAAAATTTATATGGAAAAGCTCAGGCCCTAAGATAGCCAAACATGTTGAGGAAGAAGGAAGTGATATTAAGGTTTACTATATTGCTGTAGTAACCAAAACTGTATATTGTTGGTAGAGGGAGAAGCATATATAGATCAATGGAACAGCAGAAAAAAACCAGAAATAGACCCACATAAAGATGCTCAAGTTTTTTAAAAAGTTTCCAAAAGAATTGTTTAAAAGAAGTAACAAAAAACAATGGGGGAAAGATAGCTTTGAAAGCCATAGTAGGGAAAATCAAATGAACCTTGACTGGAGCTTCATACCTTATGCAAAAATTAACTCAAAATAGATTATAGATGTAAATGGGAAATATAAACCTATAAAAACTTTAGGAAGAAACTTAGGCAGATACTTTAAGGAGCTAGGCAAAGAGTTCTTAGCCTTGACCTTAAAAGAATAATCCAGGTTCTGGCCAGTTGGTTCAGCAGTAGAGCATCGGCCTGGCATGTGGAAGTCCTAGGTTCAATTCCCAGTCAGGAAACACAGGAGAAGCAACTATCTGCTTCTCCATCCCTCCCCCTTCTTTCTCTATCTCTCCCTCTCTCACTGTCTCTCCCTCTCTTCCCCTCCCACACCCATGGCTCAAATGGAGCAAGTTGGCCTGGGACACTGAGTATGGCTCCATGGCCTCACCTTAGGCGCTAAAATAGCTCATTTGCTGAGCAGCACCCTAGATAGGCAGAGCATTGCCCCATAGCGGGTTTACTGGGTAGATCCTGATTGGGTGAATGCGGGAGTCTGTCTCTCTGCCTCCCACTTAATGAAAAAAAAAGGTAAAAAGAACAGCCTGACCAGGCAGTGGCACAGTGGATACAGCATCATATTGGGATGCAGAAGACCCAGGTTCGAAACCCCAAGGTTGCCGGCATGAGTGTAGGCTCATCTGGTTTGAGCAAGTCTCACCAGCTTGATCACAGGGTTGCTGGCTTGAGCATGGGATCACAGACATGACCCCATGGTTGCTGGCTTGAGCCCAAAGGTTGCTGCTTGAAGCCCAAGGTCACTGGCTTGAGCAAGGAGTCACTTGCTCTGCTGGAGCCCCTCTGTCAAGGCACATATGAGAAAGCAATGAATGAACAACTAAGGTGCCGCAATGAAGACTTGATGTTTCTTATCTCTCTTCTTTTCTGACCCTATCTGTCCTTCTCTCTGTCTCTCTCTCTGTGTCTCAAAAATAAAAACAATCTATAAAAGGAAAATATGATAAATTAGACTTCATCGGTATTAAAAACTTCTACTCTATGATAGCTCATGTGAAAAGGATGAAAAGACAAGGAACATATGTTTGTTAATAACATAGTTGAAAAAAGACTAGTATCTAAAATATAAAAGAACTCCTGGAATTCTGAGGTTGAGAGTTCGAAACCCTGGGCTTGCCCGGTCAAGGCATATACAACAAGCAAGCAATGAACAAGTAAAGTGAAGCAACTGATACTTCTTGCTCCCACCTCTCTCCTCTCTCTGTAAAATCAATTTTTAAAAAATATAAATATAGCCTGACCAGGCGGTGGCGCAGTGGATAGAGCATTGGACTGAGATGCAGAGGACCCAGGTTCGAGACCCCGAGATCACCAGCTTGAGCGTGGACTCATCTGGTTTGAGCAAAAAAAAGCTCACCAGCTTGAACCCAAGGTCACTGGCTCCAGCAAGGGGTTACGCGGTCTGCTGAAGGCCCGCGGTCAAGGCACATATGAGAAAGCAATCAATGAACAACTAAGGTGTCGCAACAAAAAACTGATAATTGATGCTTCTCATCTCTCTCCATTCCTGTCTGTCTGTTCCTATCTATCCCTCTCTCTGACTCACTCTCTGTCTCTGTAAAAAATTAATTAATTAATTAATTTTAAATATATATATATATATATATATATATATATATATATATATATATATATATATATATATATATAAAAGAACTCAAAACACAGCAGTAAAAAAATATTAGAGGGCCCTGGCCGGTTGGCTCAGTGGTAGAACATCGGCCTGGCGTGCAGAAGTCCCGGGTTCGATTCCCAGCCAGGGCACACAGGAGAAGCACCCATCTGCTTCTCCACCCCTCCCCCTCTCCTTCCTCTCTGTCTCTCTCTTCCCCTCCCGCAGCCAAGGCTCCATTGGAGCAAAGTTGGCCCGGGCACTGAGGATGGCTCTATGGCCTCTGCCTCAGGCGCTAGAATGGCTCTGGTTACAACAGAGCAACGCCCCAGATGGGCAGAGCATCGGCCCCTGGTGGGCATGCGGGTGGATCCTGGTTGGGCGCATGCAAGAGTCTGTCTGACTGCCTTCCCATTTCCAACTTGAGAAAAATACAAAAATACAAAAAAATTAGAAAATGGGCAAAAGATCTGAAAAGACATTTCACTAAAGATTATATATAGATGGTAAATGAGCATGTGAAGACATTAACTGATGCTCAACATCATTAACCAGTAGGGAAATGCAAATAAAAGCTGTGATGAGACATCACCACACACCTATCAGAATGGCTAAAGTAAAAATATCGAATGCTGGCAAGGATGTGGGTCACTCACACATCACTGGTAGGAATGCAAAATGGTGGAACTCTGTTGGCAGGTTTTTATAAAACTAAGTATATCTTGTAAAAAATAAATAAATATACGGTTACCACACAATCCAGCAGTTACATTCTTGGGTTTTTATCCCAGAAAAATGAAAACTTTCTTGTAAAAACCTATGTTGAGCCCTAGCCAGTTGGCTCAGTGGTAGAGCGTCAGCCTGGCATACAGGAGTCCTGGGTTCGATTCCCGGCCAGGGCACACAGGAGAAGCACCCATCTGCTTCTCCACCCCTCCCCCTCTCCTTCCTCTCTGTCTCTCTCTTCCCCTCCTGCAGCCAAGGCTCCATTGGAGCAAAGTTGGCCCAGGCACTGAGGATGGCTCTATGGCCTCTGCCTCAGGCGCTAGAATGGCTCTGGATGCAATGGAGTGGTGCCCCAGATGGGCAGAGCATCGGTCCCTGATGGGCATGCCGGGTGGATCCCGGTCGGGCACATGCGGGAGTCTGACTGCCTCCCCATTTCCAACTTCAGAAAAATACAAAACAAAAAAACAAAACAAAAAAATCTATGATGAACATTCATAGACATTTTCATAATAACCCAAAACTGGAATTAGCTCCCATGATTTTCAACAGGTGAATGGTTATTCTGGAGTACATACATACCATGTACTTATGATTCAGCAAGTAAACACAAACTGTTGATACATGTAACAACTTGGAGTTATGCTGAGTGAAAAATGCCAATCCCAAAAGGTTATGTACTATATAATTCCATTTATATAAAATTTTGAAATGACATAGTTTTAGAAATTGTGGACAGATTGCCAGGCATTAGGAAAGAGGCAGATGTGGCTATAAAGGGGTAACATGAGGGAGTCTGTGGTGTTAGAACTATTCAGCATCTTGACTAGTGATGAATAACAAACCTACATAGGTGATTAAATTGTGTAGAACTTAATATGCACGAGTAGAAGTAAAACTGAGGAAATCTGAATAAGATCAGTGGATTGTATCAACGTCAGTATTCTGGTTATGATATACTATAGTTTTGCATAATATTGCCATTGGTGGTAAACTGGGAAAAATCTTAAAGGGGTATTTGTGTTATTTCTTATAATACATATCAATCTATAATTATCTCAATACAATTTTTAAGACATAAAAAAAATAAAAGACCAGCAGCTGTACCCTAAGTTTGGTCAGACTGTCCTCACTGGCCTAAGAAGACTGGTGGGTAAGGACCAGACATTGTGTGCCACTTCCCACTTACCCCCACTCCAGGTATTGCTCTCCTTACGAATTTTGCTACTGATGAAGCCCAGTGTGCTGTCCCGAGTCAGTCACCAGGTAGCCTTTGGGCTCCATGAACTCCTCAAGACCAACGCAGCCAACATCCACTCAAGTGATGACTGGGCCACCCTCTTCACGCTGCTGGAGTGCATTGGCTCAGGTGTGAAGCCTCCAGCTGCCCTACAGGCCACAGCCAGGGCCGATGCGCCGGATGCGGGTAAGCCCCTTCCTTGGGGAGTTCCACACTGGCAGATAGAGCATCGTGGCCCCAGGGGTTGAGACAGGAAAACAAAACAGGTTTATTACATTCAGCGGATTAAATATCCATGGCTTCTGCTGTCTGCTTCCAGAGCTTTCTATGCCCACTGGCCTCTCCTCAGCACCTGTAACCTTTAGGTTAAACAGCATGAAGGCAAGTAGGCAGCAGAGAAAGCCGTGAAGCCAAGCTTACAACTGTCCTGAGGACTGTTCTCTCAGAAACTGAGAAACTGCCCCCTCCCTCACCTGACAGCTGCTACTAGATGCCATCAGAAACCCAAATTAGCCTGCTGCCGTATTTGGTCAAGAGAGAAGCTGTCCAGACCATCCTTCAGCCCTCTGATGACAGGGGCTGAATCTAAGCCAGACCAAGAGAGAAGAGGCCAGGCTTTAGCACCTTTGTTCTGAGAGCTGAAATTATTCCCTCTACCCAATGTCCCCATCCTCACTTCAACTCTGCCTTTCTCCCTGCTGCTCAGGGGCCCAATCAGACAGCGAACTCCCATCCTACCATCAGAATGATGTGAGCCTAGACCGAGGGTACACTTCAGACTCAGAGGTCTACACTGACCATGGAAGGCCTGGCAAGATCCACCGATCAGCCACAGATGTTGACGTGGTCAACAGCGGTTGGTTAGTGGTGAGTGAGCACTGAGCAGTGGATGATACTCTTTCCTTCTTGGCCTGTGGGAAGGATTCTTGGCCTCTGAGAGGGCATCCAGGGTAAGATCCAGTTCCAGCCTGAGTTCCCAGCTCCTCTGTGTACTTTACAGGTGGGGAAGGATGACATCGATAACTCCAAGCCAGGGCCCGGGACAGGGCCCAGCCGGCCGGGCCCTTCACCCCTGGTCAATCAGTACAGTCTAACAGTGGGGCTGGACCTCGGGCCACATGACACTAAGTCTCTGCTTAAGTGTGTGGAATCGCTGTCCTTCATTGTGCGTGACGCTGCCCACATCACACCTGACAACTTTGAACTCTGCGTCAAGACTCTCCGCATCTTTGTGGAGGCCAGTCTTAATGGCGGTGGGTCACCTGATGAAAGGGCTGTTGGGGAGTAGCCATGTGACTAAATGGGAACAGGGAGGAAAAAGCAGGCTGTGTCCATGAATGTGGAAATGTGACCTGAATCTGGCTCTTCAGGGTGCAAGTCCCAAGAGAAACGTGGCAAGATTCATAAATATGACAGCAAAGTGAACCGCTTCAGGAAGAAATCTAAGGAGAGCTTAGTGCTTCGGCGGCCTCGAACCTCCAGCCAACATGCTGCTCGGGGCGGGCATAGTGATGACGATGAGGAGGAAGGCGTGCCTGCCAGCTACCATACGGTGTCTTTACAGGTCAGTCAGGACGTAAGTATGGCACCCTTTACTTCCTCTTCTCTCCCTGCACCTGACTTGAGGAGTATAGGCGGGCTCAGGGACAGCTAGGACCTCCACAGTGTTCCCACCTGTAAGTCTTTGTTTAATTTTTAAACTAAAGTTGATTTTTTGAATAAATAATCTATGCACATGGTACAAAGTTCAAAAGGTACAAAAGAGTAAACAGATAAAAGTAAGTCCCATTCCATTCCTATCCCTAGCCACAAAGTTCTCACCAGAAGCACCACTGCCATCAGTTTCTTGTCTATCCTTCCAGACTTGTTCTGTGTCTATTCAAGGCATATAAAATGTATTTTATGAGCAGACTTTATATCACTAAATAAATGGATAACTAATTGCTTTAAATAGAATAGTCTTCATTTTATTTTTATTTTTATTTTTTTAATTTTTTTTTTTTTTTTTAATTTTTATCTGAAGCTGGAAATAGGGAGAGACAGTCAGACAGACTCCCGCATGTGCCCGACCGGGATCCACCCGGCACACCCACCAGGGGCGAAGCTCTGCCCACCAGGGGGCGATGCTCTGCCCCTCCGGGGCGTCGCTCTGCCAAGTCCAGAGCCACTCTAGCACCTGGGGCAGAAGCCAAGGAGCCATCCCCAGCACCCGGGCCATCCTTGTTCCAATGGAGCCTTGGCTGCGGGAGGGGAAGAGAGAGACAGAGAGAAAGGGAGGGGAGGGGGGTGGAGAAGCAAATGGGCACTTCTCCTATGTGCCCTGGCGGGGAATCGAACCCAGGTCCCCCGCACGCCAGACCAACGCTCTACCGCTGAGCCAACCGGCCAGGGCCTATTTATATATATATATATATATATATATATTTTTTTTTTTTTTTTTTATTCAGTGAGAGGAGGGGAGACAGACAGATTCCTGCATATGCCCTGACAAGTCCCAGCAATCGATACTCGACCCATATGGGGTGTTGCTCCGTTGCTCAGCAACCGAGCTCTTCTTTAGCACCTGAGGCAGAGGCTGTGGAACCATCCTCAGCACCCAGGGCCAACTTGCTCCAGTAGAGCTATGGCTGCAGGAGAAGAAGAGAAAGAAGTGAGAGAGACAAAGGGGTGGAAAAGCAGATGGATGCTTCTCCTGTGTGCCCTGACCGGGAATCAAACCCACAACATCTACATGCCAGACTGACACTCTACCACTGACCCAACTGGCCAGGGCCTAGAGTAGTCTTAGAAAAAATAATGAAAACAGAATATTAAATCTGACTAAACACTGTTTTCCATCAAAGCCATTTGAGCCTGGGGTATGTTTTTTGTTTTTATTATTTATTTATTTTAGAGACAGACAGGAAGGGAGAGAGATGAGAAGCATCAACTCATAGTTGTAGCACCTTAGTTGTTCCTTGATTGCTTTCTCATATGTGCCTTGACTGGGGGGCTCTAGCTGAACCAGTGACTCCTTGCTCATACCGGCGACCTTGGGCTCAAGCCAGCATCGATGGGGTCATGTCTATGATCCGATGCTCAAGCCAGCGAGCCCACACTCAACCTGGATGAGCCCCTGCTCAAGCTGGCGATCTTGAGGCTTCGAACCTGGGTCCTCAGCATCTCAGGCCAATGCTCTATCCATTGTGCCACTGCCTGGTCAAGCTATGCTTTCTGTTTTTAAAATAATGGCCTGACCAGGTGGTGGTGCAGTGGATAGAGCGTCGGACTGGGATGCAGAAGGACCCAGGTTCGAGACCCCGAGGTCGCCAGCTTGAGCGCGGGCTCATCTGGCTTGAGCAAAGAGCTCACCAGCTTGGACCCAAGGTCGCTGGATCCAGCAGGGGTTTACTCGGTCTGCTGAAGGCCCACGGTCAAGGCACATGTGAGAAAGCAATCAATGAACAACTAAGAAGTCGCAACGCGCAATGAGAAACTGATGATTGATGCTTCTCATCTCTCTCCGTTCCTGTCTGTCCCTGTCTATCTCTGCCTCTGTAAAAAAATTAATTAAAAAAAAATAAAAATAAAAAAATAATGAAATTTTATCTATAATCAGGTGTGAAAGATAATTAAAAAGAATCTTTCTCACTATACAACTCAGTGTTGTTCAGTACTTAGTCCACACCCCTCCTCAGGTCTCCTCTACTAGGAGTAGTAACATCCAGCTGTGGGAAACACTGGCCAGAACTGGGCAATGAGCTCATGGAGCCGAGAAGGGTGTGGTGAGAGGGGTGGAGCATGGTACAATTGGTATTCGGGTCTCCCTTGAGGACTCAGTCAGGGACAGTCGGGGGTGGAGGGTTTCACCAGACCTAGCCCCACTCATGTTCTGCCCCTCCTCTGACCCCAGTTGCTAGACCTGATGCACACCCTGCACACGCGGGCGGCCTCCATCTACAGCTCATGGGCAGAAGAGCAGCACCACCTGGAGTCAAGTGGCCGGAAGATTGAAGCCGATTCACGTACCCTTTGGGCCCACTGCTGGTGCCCTTTACTGCAGGGTAAACCTTGGGGGAGCACAGGGCAGGGCAGAGGTGGAGCAGGAGTTGGGCAGTACCAGGATCAGGACGGCTGAAGGATGCTGAGCCTGTTCTCACTCTCAGGAATTGCCTGCCTGTGCTGTGATGCCCGGCGCCAGGTGCGGATGCAGGCACTGACCTATCTGCAGCGTGCACTCCTGGTGCATGATCTGCAAAAGCTAGATGCCCTGGAATGGGAGTCCTGTTTTAACAAGGTAGGACTTCCCTCTGGTCACATCCTTAAGAACAGAACAGCCTGAAGAGCCCTACTATCAATCCTCAGCCTCTCTCACACCTTCCCCTCTGCTCAGTGGCTTGCCAGCCCCTGGCTTCCCTGGAGCAAGGCTGTCAACTGACCCAGTTGGAGATGTTGGCTGTTTACCCACCAGGTGCTGTTTCCTCTACTGACCAAACTCTTGGAGAACATCAGCCCAGCAGACGTGGGCGGGATGGAGGAGACCCGGATGAGGGCTTCCACACTTCTCTCTAAGGTACTGCTCACCACCTACACCCACCCACTCCCCTGCCTCTTCACAAAGAGGGAAACCAAGTCTCTGGTAGGACCTAGAGATTAGAGATGCGGTGTAGGTCCTAAGGACCCCAGCTATGGAGACTCAGTGGGACTTAGGGACCTGAGAGGATTCTGGAATTCAGAAGAATCTCTAAAGTTCCCATGCAAGATAGGGCAGGCTGCCTCCTGACCTTGGAGAAGGGTACAAAAGGCTCCTACCGTACCCTCAACTGAGGGGCTGGTGGGCCATAGGTCTTCTTGCAGCACTTGTCTCCACTGCTGTCACTCTCTACCTTTGCGGCCCTCTGGCTGACCATCTTGGACTTCATGGACAAGTACATGCATGCAGGCTCCAGTGATTTACTGGTATGTCCCGCCTCAGCCTGCCTCCTGCTGCTTGCTGGGAAGATTGACGGCTTCCCCCTTGGCGGCTACCTCCTCCTGACCATGTTCCCCATGCCCTCTTTCCTGTTCCCACGGTCCCACTGCCACCTGCAGTCAGAAGCCATCCCTGAGTCTCTGAAGAACATGCTCCTGGTGATGGACACGGCGGAGATTTTCCACAGTGCAGACGCCCGAGGAGGCGGGCCCTCGGCCCTCTGGGAGATCACGTGGGAGCGCATCGACTGTTTTCTGCCCCACCTACGAGATGAGCTTTTCAAGCAGACTGTCATCCAGGGTAGGGGCTCAGCCCAACTTCATCAGAAAGAATCTGGAGCTCACTAGTTCTTTGTGCTCCAGGTGGGTGGGAAGACTGGCGAGTGTTCAGGGCTTTGCTTGAAACAAAGTTCTGAGACCTGCATCTGGATTCTTTGCACTCCTCAGACCCCATGCCTATGGAGCCTCCTGCCCCCAAACCTCTGGCTTCAACCCACTTAACTCCTGCTGCTGGAGACACCAGAGCACCTGGCCATCCAGCTCCCCCAGAGATGCCCTCTGAACTGGGGGCCTGTGGTGAGTTCCTCTGGGCCAGCGTTCTGGACGTTGAGCAGGAAACAAGAGGCCTATGAGGAGGCCCAGGGAAGCTTGGGACTGCTGCTCAGCATGGGCTGTGAGGCGGGGGAAGGGGAAGAAAATCATTTTTGCCTGCTCTTCCTATCAGAAATGGTGGGCCAGATAAGCTCTGATTAGCTAACTGCTTGAGATTTTCAGTCTTGGGAGGAAAAGACAGGGTCTGGGATTTGGAGAATATGTAGTTTGCCCTTCAAGGACTCTAGTAAAGACCAGGCCAAAATTAATTTGACTAGAAGTACAACAGAGGTAGAGGGTAGAGATAAGGTAGCCGGGCATTGCAGTGCGTTTCAAGGGAGACTCCCAACTGTTTAGCCTGGGAGGGGTCATTTTGCTCCCAGGAATGGGGAGTCTGACCACAGCCACCTTGCTCTCCCTCTAGATGCTGAGAAGCTCGAAGGCCCCCGCCCTGGCAGCAGCAGCTCCCCTGGCTCACCCGTGGCATCTAGTCCCAGCAGGCTGAGCCCTACCCCAGATGGGCCTCCTCCCCTGGCTCAGCCCCCACTGATCCTACAGCCATTGGCCTCCCCACTGCAGGTGGGCGTGCCACCCATGACTCTGCCCATCATCCTCAACCCTGCTCTCATTGAAGCCACCTCACCAGTGCCCCTGCTGGCCACACCACGCCCCACAGACCCCATGCCCACCTCTGAGGTCAACTAAAGAAGGCCCCTCAGAGATCAAGACTTATGAGGCTGTCCCTGCCCCCACTCCTTTGAGCTGTCCCAGGGGCTACAAACTCTTCAGGCCCAGCCTGAGCTGCTGCCACTGCTACTTGTATGGGGACCTGAAAAAGAGAACTTTTATAGCCCTTCCTGGGATCCACAATCAGGTTTCAGGACCTTTTTCCTCCTCTGCTGTCCATTCTTGGGGGTCCAACCTGAGAGCACTCTCAGGTACCACCTGCAGCCTGGCAGCTGTGGGGAGGCATCACTGTGCCAGCCTGCAGTGCCTGCCCTTGTGCCCCTCCTGCACGTGGTCAGGCATTGAGAGCCAAGCCAACCACTTTGCACTTTGTTTCCCTCCCCCACCCCATTCCCATCAGTCTGGCCACTCCTCCAGTTCCTTCTTTTATTAATTAGTTGGTCAGTTTGGAGAGCTGATTGGCACCATGGAGGGTGGGCAAATGGGGCTGGACAGAAGCATGTACATATGGAAAAACAGGAAAACAGGACAACGGTAGACTTTTTATGATATGTATAATAAATGTCTTAGTACCAACATCAATGCCTTTCCCTCTGGTTTCCTTCTTGAATTTGTGGACACTGTTATTAAGATGCCCAGGGATTGGACCTTGAATGAACACAAGTGACTCTGAGCCTACTGTAGCCGTGCCCCCTGCCCAGCCAACTGCCACAACCGAGGTCAGGATTCCTTCAGCCTGCTGCTGCCCAAACACCACCTCCGCACAGCAGTGCGTCCTTGGCACCAGGGATGTGCCAGGGTTTGGGGCAGTTGTCCTCTTCCCTAACAGCTCCAAGCAAGACACCTGGGACAACAGACTGAGATCAAAGGAAAATCAGAGCAGAACTGTAGTTAATCAGAAGTCTCCCCTCTGCTGTACCTCATGGTCCAGGACAGTGGTTCTCAACTTGTGGGTCACGACCCCGAACAAACAAAACACAGGGGTCGCCTAAAGCCATCGGAAAATACATATTTTAAATATGTATGTTGCGACCCACAGGTTGAGAACCGCTGGTCCAGGAGCACAAAGGAGCCTGTAGGGCTTGGGGGGCGGGGCTGGGAGACATCTTGCCCACAGCTGTGAACGTGTGTGTCTGGGCACAAGGCATTCATTCTGGTCCAGAATTGAGGAAGGACAGTTTCTTCCACACCACAGTCTCCATCCATCCCAGTCATTGAAGCATGATTAGAGAACCCCTCCCCTTCTGTCCCTTTGCATCAGGGTAAGACAAGTGGGAGTGTGCATTGGGCAGGCTGTGTGTGGCCCCTGCAGGGCTTAAGTACTGAGTGGGATGCAGAATGCTATGTATTAAACTTGCCCAAGTGAAGCATCTACACCAGTGGTCCCCAACCCCCGGGCCGCAGACCGGTACCGATCCGTGGGTCATTTGGTACTGGTCCGCAGAGAAAGAATAAATAACTTACATTATTTCCGTTTTATTTATATATTTAAGTCTGAACGATGTTTTATTTTTAAAAAATGACCAGATTCTGGCCTGACCTGTGGTGGCGCAGTGGATAAAGTGTCGACCTGGAAATGCTGAGGTCGCCGGTTCGAAACCCTGGGCTTGCCTGGTCAAGGCACATATGGGAGTTGATGCTTCCAGCTCCTCCCCCCTTCTCTCTCTCTCTCTCTCCCTCTCTCCTCTCTAAAAATGAATAAATAAAATTAAAAAAAAATAATTGTTAAAAAAAAATGACCAGATTCCCTGTTACATTCGTCTAAGAGTCACTCTTGACGCTTGTCTCGGTCACGTGATACATTTATCCGTCCCACCCTAAAGGCCGGTCTGTGAAAATATTTTCTGACATTAAACCGGTTCGTGGCCCAAAAAAGGTTGGGGACCACTGATCTACATCATCTTGGCTTCCTCCTCCATAATGGTCCCTTACCCCTCAAGGGGCAGAGAATGATACCCTGTCGTGCTACCAGCTGACCTGGAGAGTTTAGGGCACTCACCCTCTTCATTGGGCCCAGCTGGCTATGTGATCATTAGTACAGGGGGCTTTCCTTTGCTCAGCACAGCCACATGGAAGTTGTTGGGAATCTGGACCTCTGCAAGTGCCTCACTCAGTAGAAAAGGGCACCTTGGAAATGAGAATAGCCTGATGTGGAAAAATACTGCCATGAGACCTGAAGCTCCTGCACTGGTTTCTCTGCCTCTTCCCTTCTCCAAGTAGTCCAGACCATCCTTGGTTTCCCAACCCTGTCTGTTGAGCAAACAAGTGTGTTAGGCTTGCTCACCTTGTACTTTGCCTGATTGGTGCTTGCCCTCAGGGCGGCCATCATTGGAAGGGGCCATTTGTTGCTATTGTTTGCTGGAGAAGCCCCCACCCCCACCCCGCCTGTTTTGCTTGGGAGTCCTGAGAGAGAATCAGTTTTCCCTGTCTGCTTGCTCCTCCACCATTGTGAGACTCTAATAAATGGAATAGCCCACCATCCTCCAGCTCCACAGTTCTTTTACCATCTGCCCGAATCCAATGGGAACCTGCATGGCCACGGCCACCGGCGTTACACTGCCCATGGGAAAATTGGGCGTATGACTTCACTTCTAATCTGCACTTTTCTCTGTATGAGTGCAGAAAAGCCAGGATCTGCAGTCAGGTAGACACTAAGGCCCTTGGCTTGATAACAGCAATGATGTTTTTGTTCTACCACCTGAGCCCTACCCACAAGCTGTGCCTGTAGAAGTTTGCATGTGTTTCCTGGGGGAGGTGGGGTGGAAGATAGCACTGGCTGTTGTACACAAGCCTGAAAACCATCCTGTGAACAAAGGGATGTGACAAGTCTGTTCCTCTGTTGGTCTGCAAACATTAGGAAAGCAGCTGGAATGATTGCAAACTGATCCACTCCCTGCTGGGCAGCAAAGAAAAACATTTGTCAGAAACCTCAACCGTGTTACAGAAAGATCAGCTGACATACATGACTTGTGTCATTGGCAATGTTGTCTCTGAGAACATAAAGGAAGCTACAAGAAAAACTAGTATTCAGGTCTTTATTCTAACCAACAAGAGTAGCTTGGTGATATGGAAGTGAAAAAAAACCTTTTGAGAAAATAATAAAGTAATCCAAAAGGGAATGCTGGTCTTAATGGTGTCTCTTGTCAGAACTACAGGATAGGCCCTGGCCAGTTGTCTCAGTGGTAGAGCGTCGGCCTGGCGTGCAGAAGTCCCGGGTTCGATTCCCGGCCAGGGCACACAGGAGAAGCGCCCATCTGCTTCTCCACCCCTCCCCCTCTCCTTCCTCTCTGTCTCTCTCTTCCCCTCCCGCAGCCGAGGCTCCATTGGAGCAAAGATGGCCAGGGCGCTGGGGATGGCTCCTTGGCCTCTGCCCCAGGCACTAGAGTGGCTCTGGTCGCAACAGAGCGACGCCCCAGAGGGGCAGAGCATCGTCCCCTGGTGGGCAGAGCTTCGCCCCCTGGTGGGCAGAGCTTCGCCCCCTGGTGGGCGTGCCGGGTGTATCCCAGTCGGGAGCATGCGGGAAACTGTCTGACTCTCTCTCCCCGTTTCCAGCTTCAGAAAAATACAAAAAAAAAAAAAAAAAAAGAACTACAGGATAGCAGATTTCAACAAGTTCAGAGGACAGCTAAAGAGACCTAAGACCCTACCATGGAGAAGTGACTTTATTAGAGCCACCTACATGTGTCAATATTGTTATAAAATACTGTAATCCACGAGCTACATAGAGATATCAAGGCAAGTTACAGAGGAAATCTGAGGAGCTTTTTTTTTTTTCTTTTTCTTTTTTTTTTGTATTTTTCTGAAGCTGGAAACGGGGAGAGACAGTCAGACAGACTCCCGCATGCGCCCTACCTGGATCCACCCGGCACGCCCACCAGGGGTGAAGCTCTGCCCCTCGGGGGTGTGGGGGGGGGGGGGCAGAGGCCAAGGAGCCATCCCCAGCGCCCGGGCCATCTTTACTCCAATAGAGCCTTGGCTGCGGGAGGGGACGAGAGATACAGAGAGGAAGGAGAGGGGGAAGGGTGGAGAAGCAGATGGGCGCTTCTCCTGTGTGCCCTGGCCGGGAATCAAACCCGGGACTTCTGCACGCCAGGCCGACGCTCTACCACTGAGCCAACTGGCCAGGGCCTGAGGAGCTTATTAATTAGCCGGCTAGCTACATGGGGCACGGTCCCAAATCTTGTAGGCTCTCATACAATTCTGAGCTTTCTTTTATATAAAATCAAGTACTGGTTGGAGTGGGTAAGGAGGGGATGCATGGTATAATAGTCCATTACTAACAAGCTTACATTTATCTATAGGATCTATTTAAAAGGAAAAAGCATTCCCACACATCAAGACCACAAGATAACACAGTAGTGATTAATGTTTTACATATTCGGCAAAGACATTCCTAAAACTTCTAGGGTCTACCACCTATCCCTGTTGCTACAAAATGTTTAGCTTAGGATAAGGAGAGAAGCTAAATGAAATTACCTTTGCTAAAAGTGTTGGGGCTAGCTTATTAGAAAACCTTGCTAGTCCCCGCTTGCTAGTTTACAAGTGTTATACATATAAAGAATTATAAAAGGGATGATTATTAGAAAGCATATAAAATGTTACAGAATGCAGTTTTTTCAAGCAAGGGGAATGGGCGTGATCCCTTTGTCTAAAGCAGTGGTTCTCAAACTTTTTGAAGTCGGGGCGTATTTAAAATCCTGCAAATAATTGTAGGCACACTAAATACAAATTTCTGAGAAATATGTTATAATAATTAAGTCAAATATTAAAGAAAAAATATATAAAGTCCAAGCGTGCTTTTATGGTAATTAAATGAAATAAATACAACAAAATTAAATTTATTCTGACATTAAAAAACATTTTTGTTACATTTTTTGAGTTATGCTTTTTAGAATTTGTAAAAAGGGATAAAAAATTTAAAAATGACAAAAAAGTTATCTTTTTATATATATAGATACATTCTTAGTAATATTTAGTAAATTCTGCAGGTCCTGGCAGGAATGTGTTAAGTTTTTTCATTCTTGTGGTTATGAGAAACATGAGCCTGATGTGTCCTACTGACATTTTCGATGTTTGGGCATATATTTGAAAGGCAAACTCTCATTTCCTTGTCAATACATCAAAGAATTCCTCTCTTTTTACTCTTAATTGTGTTGAGTGCAGAAAACCCCTACCATACATATAATCTTAACTTTACACCAAGCAAAGGATAGAAGAAACTTGCCTCCAGTCTTTCTGGGGAACATGAGGGGTAGTATAAACAATCCAGCACCGCTTGACTGGGCGGTGGCGCAGTGGATAGAGCGTCGGACTGGAATGCGGAAGACCCAGGTTCAAGACCCTGAGGTCGCCAGCTTGAGCGCCGGCTCATCTGGTTTGAGCAAGGCTCACCAGCTTGGACCCAAGGTCACTGGCTCGAGCAAGGGGTTACTTGGTCTGCTGAAGGCCCACAGTCAAGGCACATATGAGAAAGCAATCAATGAACAATTAAAGTATTGCAACGCGCAATGAAAAACAAATGGTTGATGCTTCTCATCTCTCCGTTCCTGTCTGTCTATCCCTCTCTCTGACTCTGTTAAAAAAAAATAATAAAATAAAATAAAAATCCAGCACCACAGCTTAATAGCCTTTTGCAACCTAATCAGGCAAGTGAGGTGGGGGGTTGGGCAGACTGTCAGCTTAACAGCCAATTCCCTACACCTCTGTCTCCCAAAAATCTAAACTCCAAAAACCCTGTTAGTTTTTTGGTCCCCAACAGGCACATATTTCTCTGGAATACCATAGGGCGCACCTGGAAATCTTTTAGGGCGCACTTTGAGAACAACTGGTGTAGAGGTATACCTCACTCTCAGGACTCCAGGAGAGGAGGATGAGTTAGAATTAGTGTAGAAACTTTTTTTTTTTTAACAGAAACAGAGAGAGAGTCAGAGAGAGGGATAGATAGGGACAGACAGACAGGAATGGAGAGAGATAAGAAGCATCAATCATCAGTTTTTCGTTGCGACACCTTAGTTGTTCATTGATTGCTTTCCCATATGTGCCTTGACTGTGGGGCTACAGCAGACTGAGTAACCCCTTGCTCGAACCAGCGACCTTGGGTCCAAGCTGGTGAGCTTTGCTCAAACCAGATGAGCCCGCACTCAAGCTGGCAACCTCAAGGTCTCGAACCTGGGTCCTCTGCATCCCAGTCCGACGCCCTCTCCACTGTGCCACCGCCTGGTCAGGCAGTGTAGGAACTTTTAATTAAGATACGTAAACATTGTCTCCTAAAGGCCCTTAACAAGGGGAAGAGGAAGTTTTCAGATGAGTTTTACTTTCTTTGCTCTGTCTAGCAAGTAGTGGCCTCAGTCCTTCCAGAGAACTATAGTTAAACTATGATTAGTTACTAACTTTTGCCCCTTTAATCTTTCTTTAGGGGTTTTTTTTCTTTTCAGAGAGGAGAGGTAAGGGGGCTTGACTCTTCCTTTTAAAATACTAATGTTAACAATTTTGCAATTCCTTGGCACCTTATCACAATATAAGTACATTGCTCTCACAACCTTATAGAGGTATGTTCTACTCTTAAGGATGAGGCAATGGATTCAGAGACACCAAGTCTCTGGGAAGTTAGGGAGTTGGGACCCAACCCCAAGTCTGTCTCACTTTAAACTTCATGATCTTTCCTATAACACTTCCTCAATTTGAAGGTAGTGGTGGTAGTATGGAAACTCTCCAAAGCTACTGATGCTCCTTGACTTTGGGCTTGTGTCCCCCTAAACCCATCTGTATGTCCAGTGGTCGCTGCTGTCGTGGCCATGCACATGCAGGTTCACATTAGATTTGGGCAGAAACAGTGAAGCCAAACAATGGTGGGCCATTCCTTTATTAAAGTCTCACACTGGCCAACAAGCAAACACACAGGGAAAACACTTCCCTCTTCATTCAGAGCTCACAAAGCCCTGACACATTACCCAGTTCCACAACCAGGAGAATCTTTTCCGGTTCCTACTAGAATCAAAGGCCCCACCAGTCTCAGCGAAGTTCACAAAAGTCCCTCAGCTCTGGTTCCCCATCTGCACACCTTCTCCCTTCTCTGCCAACATGGCTTCTTCTTCAGCACTCTGCATTCTCTCCGCTCTCCCTGCAAAACATGGCTTCTTTCCCCCTCTGCCCCTCTCTCTCCTTTTTTCAGACCTCTCTGGCTTGAAAACCTCTCCTCCAGAAAACATTAGCAAAACAATGGTCCTTCTCAAGCAGGAAGGTAATTTGCAATTTCACAGACCCACATACACCTGGCACTGCCCAGCCCCCAATGGAAACTATAAGCGAGCAAACATAAAAATCATATTTTACAAACTTATTTGACCAACACCATCATAAGTTGAAAATACCATAAATCAAAAATACATTTAGGGCCCTGGCCGGTTGGCTCAGCGGTAGAGCGTCGGCCTAGCGTGCGGAGGACCCGGGGTTCGATTCCCGGCCAGGGCACATAGGAGAAGCGCCCATTTGCTTCTCCACCCCTCCGCCGCGCTTTCCTCTCTGTCTCTCTCTTCCCCTCCCGCAGCCAAGGCTCCATTGGAGCAAAGATGGCCCGGGCACTGGGGGTGGCTCTGTGGCCTCTGCCTCAGGCACTAGAGTGGCTCTGGTCGCAACATGGCGACGCCCAGGATGGGCAGAGCATCGCCCCCTGGTGGGCAGAGCGTTGCCCCTGGTGGGCGTGCCGGGTGGATCCCAGTCAGGCGCATGCGGGAGTCTGTCTGACTGTCTCTCCGTTTCCAGCTTCAGAAAAATGCAAAATAAATAAATAAATAAATACATTTAATGTATCTACTAGACTGACCTGCGGTGGTGCAGTGGGTAAAAGTGTCAACCTGGAACGCTGAGGTTGCCGGTTCAAAACCCCGGGCTTCCCTAGTCAAGGCACATATGGGAGTTGATGCTTTCTGCTCCTCCCTCCCTTCTCTATCTGTGTGTGTGTGTGTGTGTCTCTCTCTCTGTCTCCTATCTCTAAAATGAAATAATAAAATCTATAAATAAATAACGTATCTATTAACCTTCATATCTTAGCCTACTTTAAATGTGTCCAGATCACTTATATTAGCCTACAGTTGGGCAAAATCATCTAACACAATGAATACACTAGATAGAATATTGGTTGTTTAACCTCATGACCATGTGGCTGATGGGAAGGCGAGACTTGCCGACGTTGTCCAGCATCACAAAAGAGTATCATACAGCAAACATTGCTAGCCTGGGAAAAGACTAAAATTCAAAATTCAAAGTATGATTCCTACTGAATGCATACCACATTTATACCCTTGTAAATGTGCTTGAGCAAGGGGTCACTCGGTCTGCTGTAGCTGAAAAATCTTAAGTTGAACCACTACAAGTCGGGACCATCTCAACATATATTTTCTGTATCCTTTCAGAAATAAAAGGTTAAGCATCTGAAGAAACAGGCTGTTACCTGTTAAGCTAAGAATTCATTAGAAAACTGGAAAAAGCCTGACCAAGCGGTGGCGCAGTAGACAGAGCATTGGACTGGGACACAGAGCACCCAGGTTCAAAACCCCGAGGTCACTGGTTTGGATGTGGGCTCACCAGCTTGAGTATAGAATTGATGGCTTGAGTGTGGGATCATAGTCATGACCCCATGGTCGCTGGCTTAAAGCCAAAGGTCACTAGCTTGAGCCCAAGGTCACTCGCTTGAGCAAGGGGTCACTCGGTCTGCTGTAGCCCCTCCCCCATCAAGGCACATGTGAGAAAGCAATCAATGAACAACTAAGGTGCCGCAACGAAGAATTAATTGATGTTTCTCATCTCTCTCGTTTCCTGCCTGTCTGTCCCTGTCTGTCCCTCTCTCTGTCTTTGTCTCGCTTAAAAAAAAAAAAGCTGGAAAGAAATGCACATAACCAAGAAATGTGAATTTTCTAAGTACATAAGAATGATACCAAAAAGAATGAATTACTAGTTAAATTTTAGGGGAGTCAAAAGTTACACCTGGATTTTCAACTGCAGGAGTGTCTCCCTTAACTTTCACATTGTTTAAGGTTAACTGTACAGAATTAGCTCCAATGCAATGGACACGCACCTCCCCTCACAAAATGCTAGGAACAACAAAAAAATGAGGCTAACTTAGTCCTTGGGTATTTACTTACCTTTGCTTAGGGCTACTGTTTGGGAGACAAATGGCCTTGAAGAAGCAGAACCCCTCATCCCCTAGGCTTCAGTTGAGGAGGAACTTTAGTTCAAGTAAACAATTTATCACCCCGTCCTTGAAATATTCTTCACATGGCTTCTGAGACGCTGGTTTTTCTTGGTTCTCCCCTACCTCACTGGCCATGCCTTTTTAACTTTCTTTGTTGGCTCCTCCTCATGTCCAGACTCGGAACATTAGAATGCCCCAGGGCTCAGCCCTTGTCAAGTCTTTTCTTTACACTGAGTCATGGGTAATGTTCACTGTCAAGATTAAATACCATCCATCACACTAACCTTATGTCCAGCTACCCCCCTTATTTCTACTTGCATGTCTCATAGGCTCTCAAACATAACAAACTTAAAAGGAAAAATCTTGATTACCTCCTATAAATCTGCTCCTCCCTTAGTCTGCCCCATATCAATAAAGGACAACTCCAATCTTCTATAAGTATGTTCTTATGCCAAACTGACTTCCTCTTTTCTCACATTCTACATTCCATTCTTCAGGAAATCTTTTTTTTTTTTCTTTTCAGAGACAGAGAGAGAGTCAGAGAGAGGGATAGACAGGGACAGACAGACAGGAACGAAGAGAGATGAGAAGCATCTCATTGCTCGTTGCAACACCTTAGTTGTTCATTGATTGCTTTCTCATATGTGCCTTGACCGCGGGCCTTCAGCAGACCGAGTAACCCCTTGCTCGAGCCAGTGACCTTGGGCTCAAGCTGGTGAGCTTTTGCTCAAACCAGATGAGCCCGCGCTCAAGCAGGCGAGCTTAAGGTCTCGAACCTGGGTCCTCTGCATCCCAGTCTGATGCTCTATCCACTGCGCCACCGCCTGGTCAGGCCTTCAGGAAATCTTATTCCTTCTATCTTTCAAATCTATCTAGAGTGTGACTGTCATCATTCTTGCCCACTACCACCCAAGTCTAAGCCACCATGGTCTACTGGTCACCCTTCTGCATTCTAGTCCCATCACCTCTATACTCTCCACACTGAAGCCAAATGGATCTTTTTAAAATATGTCATATCATTTTCAAAACCTGCCTATGGCTTTCCATCTCATTCAGAATAAAATCCAAAGTTCTTACTTTATCCCACCTACCTAATTTTCTTTCTGTTTTCTTGCTGAATGTTATGCCCAACACATTCGTATTAGACCTTTTTTTTTTTTTTTTTTTTACAGAGACAGAGAGAGTCAGAGAGGGATAGACAGGGACAGACAGACAGGAACGGAGAGATGAGAAGCATCAAACATTAGTTTTTCATTGCGGTTGCAACACCTTAGTTGTTCATTGATTGCTTTCTTTTTTGTGTGTGTATTTTTCTGAAGCTGGAAACAGGGAGGCAGTCAGACAGACTCCCGCATGCGCCTGACCGGGATCCACCTGGCATGCCCACCAAGAGGTGATGCTCTGCCCATCTGGGGCGTTGCTCTGTTGCAACCAGAGCCATTCTAGTGCCTGAGGCAGAAGCCATGGAGCCATCCTCAGCGACCGGGCCAACTTTGCTCCAATGGAGGGGAAGAGAGAGACAGAGAGGAAGGAGAGGGGGAAGGGTGGAGAAGCAGATGAGCGCTTCTCCTGTGTGCCCTGGCTGGGAATCAAACCTGGGTCTCCTGCATGCCAGGCCGACGCTCTACCACTGAGCCAACTGGCCAGGGCTTGATTGCTTGCTTGTTTTTTGTTTTTTTTTACAGGGACAAAGCGAGAGTCAGAGAAAAGGATAGATAGGGACAGAGAGGAATGGGGAGAGATGAGAAGCATCAATCATCAGTTTTTCATTGCCGTTGCGACACCTTAGTTGTTCATTGATTGCTATCTCATATGTGCCTTGACCGCGCGCCTTCAGCAGACTGAGTAACCCCTTGCTGGAGCCAGTGACCTTGGGTCCAAACTGGTGAGCTTTTTGCTCAAGCCAGATGAGCCCTCTCGAACCTGGGTCCTCTGCATCCCAGTCCGACGCTCTATCCACTGCACCACCGCCTGGTCAGGCTGATTGCTTTCTCATATGTGCCTTGACTGTGGGGCTACAGCAGACCGAGTAACCCTTTGCCTGAGCCAGCGAGCTTGGGTCCAAACTCGTGAGCTTTTGCTCAAACCTGATGAGCCCATGCTCAAGCTGGTGACCTCGGGGTTTCAAACCTGGGTCCTCTGCATCCCCATCCGACACTCCAATGTGCCACTACCTGGTCAGGCCTTATTAGACCTTTACACTGCTAATCCTTCCACCTAGAATGTTTTTCCCCCAGATAGCAACATAGCTCACTCCCTTTTTCCAAGTCACTTTTCAAATGTTATCAGAGAAGCCTTCCCTGCCTGCTACACATAAAACCTTTCCCTCCTTGCCTGACCCGTGGTGGCGCAGTGGATAAAGCATCAACCTGGAATGCTGAGGTTGCCGGTTCAAAACCCTGGGCTTCCCTGGTCAAGACACATATGAGAGTTGATGCTTCCTGCTCCTCCCCTTCTTCTCTCTCTACTTACTCTCTAAAAATGAGTTAATAGAAAAATTTTTTTAAAAAGCCTTTCCCGCCCTGGCCGGTTGGTTGGCTCAGCGGTAGAGCGTTGGCCTGGCGTGCGGGGGAACCAGGTTCGATTCCCGGTCAGGGCACATAGGAGAAGCGCCCATTTGCTTCTCCACCCCCCCCTCCTTCCTCTCTGTCTCTCTCTTCCCCTCCCGCAGCCAAGGCTCCATTGGAGCAAAGATGGCCCGGGCGCTGGGGATGGCTCCTTGGCCTCTGCCCCAGGCGCTAGAGTGGCTCTGGTCGCGGCAGAGCAACCACCTGGAGGGGCAGAGCATCGCCCCCTGGTGGGCAGAGCGTGGCCCCTGGTGGGCGTGCCGGGTGGATCCCGGTCGGGCGCATGCGGGAGTCTGTCTGACTGTCTCTCCCCGTTTCCAGCTTCAGAAAAAATACAAAAAAAAAAAAACTTTCCCTCTTTACCCCCTTACCTACTTTATTTTTCTCCATAGCACTTATCACCAACTGACATACCTCTGTCGGTTTATCTACAAACAAGGACATTATTTTCTAGAGTAGGCCCTCACTATTTATTAGTGAATGAATAGAATGAATTTATGGTGCCTCTCCTTTGGGCCAGGTGCTACCACTACATACAAAACAGAGATAATTCCCTGGCCAGTTGGCTCAGCAGTAGAGCATCGGCCCTGCGTGTGGAAGTCCCAGGTTCCACTCCTGGTCAGGGAACACAAGAGAAGTGATCATCTGCTTCTCTGCCCCCCCCCCATCTCTTTCTCTCTTCCTCTCCTGCAGCCATGGCTCCAAATGGTTTGAGCAAAGTTGGCCTGGGGCACTGAGGATGACTCCATGGCCTCTGTCTCAGGTGCTAAAATAGCTTTGTCGCCAAGCAACAGAGCTGTGGCCCAGCCTGGGCAGAGCATTTCTTGGTAGGGGCTTGCTGGGATCCCATGGGAGTGCATGCAGGAGTCTGTCTCTGCCTCCTGGCCTCTCTCTTAATTAAAAATAATAATAATTAATTTTAAAAAACCCAGACATAATCATTAGGCTGGAAATTAGTGGAACAAACAATGAAGAGGTTCCCCCCCTTTTTTTTTCTTTCTGAAGTTGGAAACGGGGAGGCAGTCAGACAGACTCCCGCATGCGCCGGACGGGATCCACCCGGCACGCCCACCAGGGGGCGATGCTCTGCCCATCTGGGCGTTGCTCTGTCAACCAGAGCCATTCTAATGCCTGAGGCAGAGGCCATAGAGCCATCCTCAGCACCGGGCCAACTTTGCTCCAATGGAGCCTTGGCTGCGGGAGGGGAAGAGAGAGACAGGGAGGAAGGAGGGAGGGGTGGAGAAGCAGATGGGCACTTCTTCTGTGTGCCCTGGCTGGGAATTGAACCCAGGTCTCCTGCACACCAGGCCGACGCTCTACCACTGAGCCAACTGGCCAGGGCCTGAAGAGGTTTCTTAAGCCCAGATAGATGAAGCTATAGCACCTGACAATAAACTTTGAGACAGTTAAAGTTTCCAGGCCAACATTGCAAATTGTTAGAACTGGCTGGTATATGGGGGTTCATTATACTATTCTCTCCACTCTTTATGTTTTATTCAAATTTGTGGAGAAAGAGCTTCATCCTAGAGTTAACAGACTGGCTGAATTTTCTAGCTGTGTTACTTCAACTCTTTAAGACTTAATTTCTTCGTCAGCAAAAGTAAGGTAAAAATAAAAATGGAGATAAAATAATATTTACCTCCTAGGGTTCTTGGGAGGAAGAATAAGAACTTAAACTAAAATACCTTAATATAGTACCTGGCACATTTCATCTGTGGGCAAGATGAAGAGAAAGGGGAAGTAACAGGAAACAGAGAGCCTAAATCAAGGGTCATGTTAGTCCCCTTTATGCAGAGCTAGTGAGGACCTGTAATTCCCTTACTAAGAAGGTCAGGGGAAGTTGCAGGGAAGATCTGAAACCACAGCCTATGTTTGACTGTGAGCCCAAGGTAGGATGGCTCCAGGAATGGAGGTTACTCATGGCACCTCCTAAAGAGAAACTCTATCAAGCAGAAATGTCCAGCCTCAGAGTCAGTACTTCGTGAAATCCTGCAGTGACCATGCTGCCGCTAAAAATGTACAAGCAGACGTTGCGAACTATATAAAAGGCAATTTCCTACATCGGAGGAAGTTTGAACTATTAAGATAATGAATACTTTTTAAATTCTAATATTCTAAACCTCAGTGATGGATAAACAAAACCTTTCCAGGCGCAGAGCTCCCGAGTTCAGTCAGGTCTAAAAGTCTGGCCTACTGTGAACCTGCCATTTATAGAATAAATTTTAGGTCCAAATTGTCTTCTTCAGGGGAGACTGATAGAAACTGAGAATTACGAAGTCTCCTTGCGGCTCCTTGGAGGCCGCCAGATGGCGTCATGGGCCCGGCTGCAAGATTAACTTCCTCTTCTGCTAACTCTTCCCGGCAGCCGGGCCCAGCTCTGAGGGCTGGGGCCCGTCAGCTTCCCCCTGGGGTTCCCCGGTTTCAGAGGCGGCCAGGCGTTAGGCACAGAATAAACCCAGTAGTAGCGAGGCTGCCAGCTGTTTGAGGCAGGCCTGGGTGAGTGAGGAGACTGGAGCCGGGGACCTTGGCCGGGGGATGGCGCTTCTTCAGCGGATCCCACCTCGGGCTGATCCCTGGCTGGAGCTGGTGCCTGGCTGACTGTCATCCCCACACCCCACTTTGCCCGCATATTTCCCTCCTCACCGGGCACGCCTGAGTCGCTCCTGATTGGCTCTGGGCGTCCGGAGTAAAACTTTCAACCAATGAAAAAGGGCATGGGCATGACGTATGGAAACGTCACGGGAATTCCCCCCTCCCGGGGGCGGAAAAGGGGCTTTCCCGCTGGAGCCTTGGTGACCCGTGGGGTGTCGCGACCCATCCGAGGTGGGTCGGGCCTGGAGAGAAGCCCGAACCGGAGCCGCCGCCGCGGTGAGTGGCCGGGTTCAGACCCAGGGTGGCCGAGACACGGGGAAGAGCGGGAGGAGGGCCCTAACAGAAGGAGCGCCAGGGCTAGAGAACGGCCTGTGCACACACACGCAGAGCACACACACGAACAACACACCCTGATACACATCGACATCCTTGTACAAAAACACGAGGACCCGTACGTTTGCTGGCGAGTGCACAGCATCGTCCATGTAGTCAGACTCGCACACACACACGCAAACATGCTCACCCGTTCACAGGTGCCTGGACCCATACCCTTCACGCACAAACTCAAAGATATATTCACCTGTGCCCTTACATGTCAAGACAAGCTCAGACATGTTTCCACACTGAGAACTTTGACACTCACCTGCTGCACACGCATGTTAACACCATGCACAGTCAACACGCACTCCAGCACATGGAGCGAAATACACTTGTATACCTGTGTTGGAGACACACACGTATTACACACAGCTCTATAGGACTGGGGCAGGGGCGTGGGCACCCATGGCAGGTGCGGTGTGGGAATCAATAGCTGTCGAGATGCTTCGGGGAGAGGGGTCCATCCCAGGGAGGATACACCTTTCCTTCCCCCACCCCACGGCCCCAAGAGACCGGTTCTTGGGGCAGAACCCCGGCCCCCCCCCCACTGGAAAGAGCCCCCGCCTACTAGCCTTCGGGGAGGAGGGCTTCCTACGGCAGGAATGTCCCCTCAAAAGCCCCCGGGTGAATCAGCCGTGGTCTCCCTCTGGGTAGAAAATCCCAAGGTTGCTCCTGGGTGGGGGAGGGGGAGGGGCGGGAGGCGGGCCTCGCCCGGGACTAGGAGCCTCCCCAGGCCTTGAACGCTCTACTCCCTGGCACCTTTCCTGGAAGGAGGAGTGGGGTCTAAACCCCACAGGGGCTTCCCTAGGTCTAGTTGCCCCTCTGCCCACAGAGAGGGTGCGGGCATCCTCAGGCCAGTGCTGACCTGGCGCCCCTCCCGCTATGGGGCGTGACCATACGTCATTTCCAGGCCCGCCCCCTCCGGCCCCGCCTCCCCCTGGTATTTTCGGGACTTTCCTAAGCTGTTCTAACTTTCCTGCTCCTTCCCCGGCCCAACCCAGCCCAGCTCCGGATCTCGCCCTCCACCGGATCTCTCCCGCCACACCCGGACGGGTAGCTGGAGGAGATCCGACCCTCCCCCAAATCTGGGCCCCCCTCTCTCCCGCACTCCGGTCTTGATTTGTCTCTCTCTACCTCCCCCCGCCCCCCCCGCACTTCCCCCTCCACCTAAGGCGGGAGCCTGAAACTCTGGGAAAGAGAACTCGGCCGGAGCCACCAGACAGAACCGGGCCTAGCCCAGAGACATGGAGAATTGCTACGACCCAGTGAGTCACTCTGCCTGGCCCCAAAGCCGGCCGGCTGGCCCGCTGTGTTTGTCTGATTGTCTGCGGGTCAGCCCGAGTCCCCTCTGCATCCCTACACCTGTAATGCCCTCAGAGGATCCCAGCCTGCCGGTTAGTCTATCTGTCTGCACACTGCTTCCAATGGAAGCTCTCTTATGGGAATGAAGAGGAGAGGGAATGAAAACTGAGGGCTTAGAGAGCTGGGAGGTGGAAAGCCCTGGGGTGACTCCGAATCAGCTACCATCTATCTGTCTCCAAACCAGGGTCTGGATGGCATCATTGAATATGATGATTTCAAATTCAACTCGTCCATTACAGAGCACAAGGAACCTGCCCCAGAGACAGGTTAGTAAGTCTTGTAACCTCTCCTTGTCTTAGAGGGAGGGAGAAGAAGGGAGGAGTATGTGCCTTCTGCCTTGGGGATGGGCTCAGATCCTGGATCAGCAAGGTCCTTCTGTCCTTCTGTCCCCAGTTGATGGCCCCTACCTGGTGATCGTAGAACAGCCTAAGCAGGTGAGTGAATGGAACAGATGGTGTGGGATGGCTTCAGCTTTGGGGCAAATCGGGTAGTTGTAGCTGGGTGGCCATGGGGAAGATCACTGACTACAAAAGCCACTTCTAGTTGGGATGGTTGGCTGCTACTGATCACAGTGGTGGTTCAGGACAGACACTACCAGTGGGTAAGGTCACTGCTGGCAGGGGGTGTGGCTTGCTGGGGGACGGGGGGTGGGGTGGGGGTGGGGGGGTCTCTTCTGGTCACAATGTCACTCTACCCTGGGACCTTCAGCGAGGCTTCCGATTTCGATATGGCTGTGAAGGCCCCTCCCATGGAGGACTGCCAGGTGCCTCCAGTGAGAAGGGCCGGAAGACTTACCCTACTGTCAAGGTGAGCAAGGATGGTGCTTGAGGGTGGGCTAGTGGACAGTGTATCCAGGGGTATTACTGACAGCCCTCAACTCTCCCAGATCTGTAACTACGAGGGACCAGCCAAGATCGAGGTGGACCTGGTAACACACAGTGACCCGCCTCGTGCTCACGCTCACAGCCTGGTGGGCAAGCAATGCTCAGAACTGGGGGTCTGCGCCGTGTCTGTGGGGCCCAAGGACATGACTGCCCAGTAGGTGCCCCCTACCCTTGGCCCCCACTGGCATGCCCCCTCATTGCCTGCCAGTCCTAGGCCCCAGCTCACCTCTATGAGCTTAGCATCTGACCAAAGGGAGAGACTGAGGTTGACCCCAGAACCCAAGACCCCAAGTAAAAACCAGAAAAGCATCCTAGAGGAAATAGAATTAAGATGAACCTGGCAGTGGGGCAGGTGCCTCAGCAGGAAAGAACTGCCTGCAGTAGCTCTGACTCCCTCCTCTACCCAGATTTAACAACCTGGGTGTCCTGCATGTGACCAAGAAGAACATGATGGAGATTATGATACAAAAACTTCAGAGGCAGAGACTCCGCTCCAGGCCTCAGGGTCTTACTGGTATGGTGGGAAGGGGAGTAATGGGAGGTGGTTATGGAGAAAGTAGAGAAGGAGGAAGAGTCCAGAGGTCACATTCTGCCCACTGCCCAGAGGCTGAGCGGCGGGAACTGGAGCAGGAGGCCAAGGAGCTGAAGAAAGTGATGGATCTGAGCATTGTGCGACTGCGTTTTTCCGCCTTCCTTCGAGCCAGTGATGGCTCCTTCTCCCTGCCCCTGAAGCCTGTTATCTCCCAGCCCATCCATGACAGCAGTGAGTATCTTGATTACCTGGGGTGCAAGACCTGAGTCTCAGAGAGAGTATGAGAGGCAACCTCAACTGGTGGTCAGATAGTTCTGCGTTTGAACTTGGCCCTGCCACATATAAGCTGAGTGATCTTGAGCAAGTCATTTTTCCTCTCTGGGTATGGCTTCTGTCTTGGCTAAATGAAGATACTAGTGGGTTGTTCAGATAATGATACAAAGCACCTGACTCCACAAATGGAGCCACGACTCCTACATCATCTCAAGTAATTGATATTCCACCCCCACCCCCAGAGTCTCCTGGGGCCTCAAACCTGAAGATTTCTCGAATGGACAAGACAGCTGGCTCTGTGCGGGGTGGAGATGAGGTTTACCTGCTTTGTGACAAGGTGCAGAAAGGTAAGTCTGGAACCCATGCTGGGTGTCAGGATTGGGGGCCAGGTCAACTTCAGGACAAACAGCCCTGGAGGTTCTTCTAGGAGCTGTGGCCAAGCTTCAATTTTCCCTGTAGATGACATTGAGGTTCGGTTCTATGAGGATGATGAGAATGGATGGCAGGCCTTTGGGGACTTCTCTCCCACAGATGTTCATAAACAGGTAACCTAGGGATGCCAGCAGAACTGGGGGGCCCATCTAGGCTAAGGCTTCAATGACACCTTATGTCCTTCTTCTGCCCAGTACGCCATTGTGTTCCGAACACCTCCCTATCATAAGATGAAGATTGAGCGTCCTGTAACTGTATTCCTGCAACTGAAACGCAAGCGTGGCGGGGATGTCTCTGACTCCAAGCAGTTCACCTATTACCCTCTGGTGGAAGGTGGATCTGGGCTGAAGATCCCAGGGGGGCTGGAGGGTGGTGGCTGGGCTTGAAAGTCCCAAGAACTAGATCAGGGTACCCATGAGTCAAGCCAGGAGTGGGGAAGGTCCCAGTAAGAGGTAGTCCTAAGAGACAGCCTGAGGGCTTTGGGGGAAAGGATCATTACTAAACTTGGGACAGGGTTCTTGAATGAGTTGGGTTCTAACATCGCATTTCCCTTTGCCCCCAGACAAGGAGGAGGTGCAGCGGAAGCGGAGAAAAGCCTTGCCCACCTTCTCTCAGCCCTTTGGGGGTGGCTCCCACATGGGTGGAGGCTCTGGGGGCTCGGCAGGGGGTTATGGAGGAGCTGGAGGAGGAGGTGAGGGGGTGCTGGTGGGATGAAGGGTGATGGAGGAGGGAGGGGTGAAGAGAAGTTCTGGCTGGTGCCCCCTCCCAACAGACTGTCTCCACAGGTGGAAGCCTCGGCTTTTTCCCCTCTTCCTTGGCCTACAGTCCCTACCAGTCCGGAGCAGCCCCAATGGGTTGCTACCCGGGAGGCGGGGGCGGGGCTCAGATGGCAGCCGGGGCGCCTGTCAGGGATGCTGGGGAGGAAGCAGCCCAGCAGAGTGCGTCCCCCGAGGTCCCCCAGTGCAAACCGCAAGGCCCGGAGCTGCTGCAGCAAGGTATATTCCCGGAATTCGGGCAGTCGGGATGCTGGGGTGGGGGACCTAGCCCGCGCCCACGCCTCCTGTCGCCCACAGCTCGGGTGTACAATGCACGCCTGTTCGGCTTGGCTCAGCGGAGCGCCCGAGCCCTGCTGGACTACGGCGTCACTGCAGACGCGTGCGCGCTGCTGGCGGGACAGCGCCACCTGCTGACGGCGCAGGACGAGAACGGAGACACGTAGGTGGGCGGGCGGCGGGGAGAGGGGGTCCCAGGGTGGGGGTCCGGCACTCGGCATCCATTGGAAGGTCGTAGGGTGCTCTGAAGTTGAACAGATCCGCTTTCAGGTCCCGGCTCGCTATGTACTAGTTATGTTCAAGGTACTTAATCTCTCTATACTTAAGTTTTGTCTACTGTTAAAGGGGCACAACATTAGTACTTACCTACCTACCACAAAAGGATTATGTTCAGGTGCTGCATTGCCCCTGTAGATGTCTGGGCTCAACAGGTCCCAGCGAGAGAGATTATGGAGGCTGTGGGGTTTAGAGAGTAGAGGATGCTGATTGACTGGGCGTGCTAAACCAGGGTCTCAATCCCCAATCTTCAATCCCCAGGCCGCTGCACCTGGCCATCATTCACGGGCAGACCGGTGTCATTGAGCAGATAGCCCATGTCATCTATCATGCTCGCCACCTCGGTGTAGTCAACCTCACCAACCACCTGCACCAGGTGAGGGCACCTATTGGTGAGGGGCTCGGGATTAGAAGGCAAGTGAGTCTAGGCCAGGAGTGGGCCTGGCTCACTCTGTCTGTTCCGCAGACGCCCTTGCACCTGGCGGTGATCACGGGGCAGACCAGCGTGGTAAGCTTCCTGCTGCAAGTAGGCGCAGACCCTGCACTGCTGGATCGTCATGGAGACTCAGCAGTGCACCTGGCACTGCGGGCAGGTGCCAGTGCCCCTGACCTGCTGAGTGCGCTGCTGCAGAGTGGGGTTCCTGCCATGACCCAACTGTTGCACATGCCAGACTTCGAGGGTGAGTTCTTTACTTCATCTGGATCAGGGGCAAGGGTAGAGACCAGGGAGGGTGAGTGGTGAATGCCTACAGCAGAAATAAGGTGTAGAGGTTGGCTGGTCTGGGGACCACAGCTACAGGCCGAGTATCCTGTGTCCCTAGGGCTGTACCCAGTACACCTGGCAGTCCGTGCCCGAAGCCCTGAGTGCCTGGATCTGCTAGTGGACAACGGAGCCGAAGTAGAGGCTGCAGAGCGGCAGGGGGGCCGAACAGCTCTGCATCTGGCCACAGAGATGGAGGAGCTGGGGTTGGTCACCCATCTGGTCACCAAGGTGGGAATGAGGACTGTGGAGGGACCAGGGACAGTGGAGATTTGACAGAGGGACAGCCAGTCAGTTGGTGCTGTGATCAACCACTCCCTTGTACCCCACAGCTCCATGCCAACGTGAATGCTCGAACCTTTGCGGGAAACACACCCCTACACCTGGCAGCTGGACTGGGATCCCCAACCCTCACCCGCCTTCTTCTAAAGGCTGGTCAGTCTTGCTCTCGGGACAGGACTGGGAGGAGAAAAAGGGGTGCTTCCCAGGTCCCCCTTTCCGATCCTAATGTGGGCTCCTGTCACACCCCCCCCCCAGGCGCTGACATCCATGCAGAGAACGAAGAGCCCCTGTGCCCCTTGCCTTCGCCTCCCACCTCTGGTAGTGACTCAGATTCCGAGGAGCCTGAGAGGGACACCCGAAGCGGTTTCCGGGGCCACACGCCTGTTGACCTCACTTGTAGCACCAAGGTAAGGCCAGCTTGGAACCAGAAGGACCAGGGGACAGGGCGTCTGGGCTTAGGGATGGGGTACAAAGTATCTGGTACTTGGGCATAAGGACTGGACTGGGATAGGAGTAAAGGCTGAGGCTTGTCTTTGCAGGTGAAGACCTTGCTGCTAAATGCTGCTCAGAACACCATGGCACCCCCTCTGACACCACCGAGCCCTGCAGGTGAGATCTCTGCATTCACTCCCAGCCCCCACTCCCTGCTCACAGAGGTCTTTTCTCCTTCAGGACCTCTGAAGAGGAGTGCCTTATCTGTCAGATGGCCATGGAAGAAAAGTGGCCAGTACCTGTGCCCATCTCTGGAGGTAACTGTATTTATGTCCCCCTCAGGGCCAGAGCTGCCACTCGAAGACACAGTTCTGCAGAACCTAGAGCATCTGCTTGATGGGCCAGGAGCTCAGGGTAGCTGGGCAGAGCTGGCAGAGCGGCTGGGGCTGCGCAGCCTGGTGGACACGTATCGGAAGACAGCCTCGCCCAGCGGCAGCCTCCTGCGCAGCTACAAGGTCAGTCCCCCCCCCCCCTCGCCTGCTTCCTTTCCCATCTGATTGCAGGCGCTCCCCTGTCCCCTGGGCTCCTTACGCCATATCCTGATTAACTCAGGTTCTCAACCCTCTTTCTTCCCCCCAGCTGGCTGGTGGGGATTTGGCAGGCCTGATGGAAGCTCTGTCTGAGATGGGTCTAGAGGAGGGGGTGAGGCTGCTAAGGAGTCCTGAGGCCCAAGACAAACTGCCCAACACAGGTAAGAGTGTCCAACCTAGATCATCTGGGCTTGGAGAGCGGGAGGCCCAAGGCCTAGACTCTTCTCTATCCCCTCCTTGTGTCCTCTTCCCCAGCAGAAGCGAAAGAGGACAGTGCCTACGGGAGCCAGTCAGTGGAACAGGAGGCCGAGAAGCTAGGCCCACCCCCTGAGCCACCAGGAGGGCTCTGCCATGGGCACCCCCAGCCTCAGGTGCACTGAACTGCCATCTATTCATCAGCTCCTTCCTGGGCCCTTCTGTACAGCATCCCCCCAATTCCAGTCCTTATTTAACACCCCATGCCCACCCACCCCCAATTGGGATAAATAAAGGATTCTCATGGGGAAGGGAGAGGGTCCTGCCCTCTCCCCAACTTATGGTAGGCCTTGAGTGATTTGTCCTACCCTGGCCCCAAGCTAGGCGCAGGGAAGAAAAGGAGGTCCAGCCAGCAAGTCCAGAGCAGTTTTAATGGGGGTGGAGGCTGTACAAAGGGCAGGTCCCACTGAAGGAGGGAAAGCAAGGCCATGCTGTCCCTGGCCTGTGTATAGGGGCTTGGGCATGAACACCCTTTCTCCACCTCTGGAAAGAGAGGGTTTGAGCCCTCAGAAAGGAAGGAAGGAAAACCAGCTTACCCCCAACTCCTGGTCTCTGTCTGAGCCAGGCCCCAGGATGGAGGGGGATTGCTGGTGTCAGGGGTGGGGGTGGTCTCAGCAGAAAGCAGAAATGTTGTCAAGCCTCCCCCACAAAAAAAAAAGCATCAAAAGTCCAGAAGCCCTGGCCTCTCCCGCCCTAGTCCCCAATACGAAAAAGTGCAAAACATTATCACAAAATGGGGGTCTTGGAGGGACCCTCAGCCTAGGCTCCTGAGGCCCATGCCCCAGCCCTGCACTGCCCCGGACACCGCGTCCGGCGCGGTAGGGCCCTGGGCCAAGGGCCCTCGGGTGGCCCGAGGCCAGCCTGGACTCAGGTAGGGCCATGTCATGCAGGTGCCCGGCAGGCACTGCCCCCCCACATACTCCCACCCCCAACTCAGGGCTTCCGCCGCCCACTGCCTGCCCTTGCCCGAGGCTCTGAGCCATGACACTGAGCCCGGGGCTGGCTGGAGGTATTGGGCTGCAGGGAGGGACTGGAGTGAGGTAGGGGGACTCCATCCTCCGCGCTCCCAGCCTGGGCCAGTGCTGCCTCTACTGCGTCCAGCTCTTCGCTGCCAGCCTTCAGCTTGACCCGAAGCAGCGCTGCGTATGTACCGTAGCGGGATTTCTGAGGCAGAGGGGCGGGGCTGTCAGCCAGCGCTCCACCCTCTGCCCCTCTCACCCTATCTCACCCCATTCTACCCGATCTAGACCCTGGAGGGATGCCAAAGAAAGCTAGGAGATGGCAGGTTCTTGCCCACTTCTGGAGCTCCCAAAGCCCTCAGGGACTGTGACAGGATCCCCTGGTAGGTTGGTGATGCTCTGTGGGCTCTTTCCAGAATGCCAACTGTAACAGCCAACTGTTTCTTGAGCCTTTACCAGAGTTGGGAAAATTAAGCACTGGACAGAGACATCTCACTTCATGACCCTAGTGAATACGGAATATCCTCCCTGTTCCACAGAAGAGGAAACTAACACTGAAAGTGATTAAGTAACCTGCCCAAGGCCGCCAAGCTCGTCTCCCTCTTAGGAGTCGATGCCCTTAACCATTAGTCTGAGCCTATTCTGGGACGCGGAGCCCTGCTAATGGAGAGAGGTGCCCAGGGCTGGGAGGCTCACCTCGAACTCCAGGTAGGCCTCTTTCTGCCGCTGCTCCTCCGCCTCTTTGCCCCGGGCCTTCTTGCCCAGGAGGGCAGCCCGGTGTTCCCGCAGCTCACTTGCCATGGCCTTCAGCTTGGCCTCATGGGTCCGCACCTGCTCCTCCTAAAGGCCAAAGGAGCACGATCAGTTACTCTAGCACACACAATTCCTTTGTGCAAGTTTATTTAAAAGATGTCCCTTCCTTAGAATGAACCAAGTCCTGTATCTGGACTCACAGCATGGTAAGTAGAGCGGAGGGTTTCAGCCTCCACTCACCCTGCCATGACAGTGTCCTGGTGAGTGGACAGCCACATAATCATAGCCAGCAGCCTTGAGTACAGTCGGCCTGGGCCTGCCCTACTCCACCCCACTGGCCAGGTGAACAGAGACCGCAGTACCTGAGAGAGGCGGGTGGCAGCGCTGGGCAGCAGGGGGCGGCTGAACTTCTTCTGGGAACTAACAGCAGCTGGGAAGGGGGGTGCAGAGAACATGGCGGCCACCACATTGATGCGAGTGATCCAGGACTGCATCTGCTCCAGGCTCCTGAGGAGAGAGCACAGACACTTGCGACCTGGGCCCAGGGTTCCTATCCAGGAGTGTCAGCCCTGGCTCAGTCTGTGGCTTGAGAAGGAAAGAATCAATCCAGGAACAAGGGAGGGGAGCAAGTTGGGAGTGGAGAGAAGGGTCTCAGACAGACAGGAGGAAGGCACTCACGGAGCCTGAAAGAGGAAGACCCGCCAGTCTGCTGTGCGCAGGTAGAAGACATGGGGCCTCTTGCTGTAGTCGTTGGCACGAGTGGCCAATGCGTGGTGGATGCTGATGGCATTCTTAAGCTCTGCCTCCGACAGGGCCTTCCCAGGCTGGTACTCCTCCTGAGGGGGTGCCCATCTTGTCCTGGCCACAATCCCAGCCTGGCCAGCCCAGCTCAGCTACACTCCCAGGTCAGCGCAGTCCCCACCCCTGGGCAGGCCCCAAACCTTTTGCAGGTAGAGAATCATGCCCTTGAGGATGCCGTGGAAGCTCTTCCAGCCCCGCTTGCCCCTAGGTGCTGGGAGGGAAGGAAGACAGGTCACAGCAGGACCGGGCCGGGCCCACTCCCATCTGGCTCCCAGACCCTCCCACCGGGCCACGTACTCTTCCTGCAGTCGGGGTCTGCGTGCACCTTTCGCACCAGGGCCCCGTGCTTGTAGACGGCAGCCCCGGGCTCGGGAGTCAGGTCCAGGAAAGGGCTGGAGCCGCTGCCACTGCCCCCGCTGACCCTCTTGATGACCTTGGGGTTGGGGTCAGCCAGCTCAGACAGAGAGCGTCTCAGCTCCTCCTCGTCTCTGCAGGTGTGATCACCTCAGAGGGGGCTGGCCACGAAGCCACACACCCCCCTGCCCCACCCAGGAAAGCTCCTCCATCCAGTGTTTGTAGAGATGGGGGATGCTGCTCTCAAAGGATGTGGCTTCACTCAGCCTAAGGCACCTGGAGCCACGGCCCCCAGTCAGTCAGGTCTGCCTACTCAGGCCTGGGATCCTTGAGGCAGCATGGCCCTTTCCTCAGAGTAGAGCTCCCAAGGGTAGAGCCATGTCTGTCCTTTCCTTCCCTCTTGTGTACCAGCCCCACCCTCTCTATTTCCACACACACACCCTCATCCCCTCTCCACCAGGACAGACACATGCCTGACTCAGCTGTCTTAACCTCACCCAGCACCAGCTCACAGCCTGTTGGCTAAATGGTGGCAGAAGTAGCTGCTTCCTAGTCTGCAGGCTCTGTCAGATATCATCTAAAAAGTCTGATTCTGTCTGGTCACTCCTTGCTCAAGAAACTTAAAGGTACCAGTTGCCCCCACGTAGAGCCTATTAACACTGCCGATACTCTCCTTCCACTCTCCCTTCCGACCTGGCCGCTCCTCCTGGTCTCCCCGCCCTATGCTCATTGTAGCCACCACATATTTGCCTCCCAAATATCAACTTCCCCCTCTCTCTTCCCAAGCCAAGGCTTCCGCCTCTTTCAAGGGTGCTTCCAAGTCCCAGTCCTTCAAGGAGCTTTCCCAGCACCCCAGTCCTGAGCTCTGCCTCCTCTGGGGTCTTCGCTCCCACCTACTGGGAGTTCCCAGCTAAACTGAGCAGTGGCTAGACTCTCAGCAGAAGCCAGAAAATATGAATGATCTATCGACTGTTTAGATGAGGACACTACTGTCAGACTGAGGGGTCTCAAGGCTAAAATTAGAACTTCTCTCTCAGACTGGACTCTTCTGAGTCTCTGTTTCCACTGGGGCTATAAGATAGACAATGTGGTCCCTTGTTCTGTAACATTTTGGGTTCCCTAGGACCAAGGGGGGGCTCCGGCACTATGGGCTCAGAGCCCTACCATCAGAGACTTCTGCTTTCCCAGTAGAGTCGTCAAGGGACCTCCCCTTCAGCACCCCGCCACTCTAGAGGGCTGACGGTGGCCACCCACCCCAGCCCAGCTTGTCATAACAACCCAGCTAGAGACAAGACACAGAACTCCAAGTCCAGGCAGGCATCTCCAAAGAAGGAAGTGAGGCCACTTCACTAGCTCTCATGGCCTCACCTACCTCCCCTGCCCCCCAGCCACAAGAATCACAAGGCCTACCTCAGCTCCCTCAGCCTCTCCGCCTCTCCAGGCAGACCTTTCCCCAAATCCCCAACCCTAGCCCCACCGCACAGCCCCAGGACTCACATGGCCCACTGCAATTTTTCATTCTTGATGGAGCTGTACAAGGCCTGGAGAGAGAACAAATCAGGGCAGTGTGGGTCAATCCCCGGGGAAGGTGCACCATGTGCCCCACTGCCAGAGCTCAGGGCCCTCCCTCCCAGCCTGGGAAGGAGAAAACGGGGGGAGAGGGCAGCAGTGTGTAATGACCAAGAACACAGGTCTGGAACAGAGTACTAGAGCCCAGGCCCAGCTCTGCCGCTTTAACTGCATGACTTGAAGCAAGTATCCATGGAGAAGAAGCATAGCAACATGTGTTTAATGAAGGGCAAGCAATTAGCACAGGGCATCCTGGCATATGACTGACGCACAATAAATGGCAATGGCTGTTACTATCTTTACTGTTGTTATTGTTAAGAGATCATCCTGCTCAGAACCTGGGCGGGAGAAACACAGTTCTGGAGGAAATGGAAAAGAACAGCCCTGGAAGTTCTCCTTTCCCAGATGTGCTTTGGGCCTGTTCCATAAGACAAAGCCACACAAAGCACATGGGGAAACTGAGGCTCAGGAATGGGAACTTACTCTGTCACCTCCTTCCTTGATTACGAGAACATTCTCTCATGGCTCCCAATGCCAGAACAAGCTGAGACCTTCCTCCAACCCAGACTACACCACAAAGCCAAATGCCAGGGTGATCCAGCTCCCAGCCCACTCCCATACTTCATGTTACCCGAGGAGTGAACATTAGTTTAAAAGGTAGTTTTAGCTTCCAAACCCTGCACACCCAAACTCCCAGTGAGTTCCTGAACCAGTCACATTTCAGTACAGTTAGCCTGGGGGACTTGGGGTGGTCAGAGGAGAGAAGGAGCTCTAGGAGTAGCACAGGAGACCCTTCTTCTTGGGAGTGGCCTGCAACATGGGTTCACACCAGTGCCTCCCGTTGTGGGGGTGCTTCTGACAGCCTGTCTGTGAGTGGGTGTGTCCCCAGCATGTGCAGGTTGGGCTAAGCGTGTGGTGTGTGATGCTGTCTGCATGTGAGTTGAGTGCAGTGGTGACGTCGGCACCTTCTCTGTGATGGGACACAACCCCCCAACCCCCACCCCAAGGTCTCTGATTCTCTCACTGCCCACTGCCATGCCAAACAGCCCACACCGTGTTTAGGATTGAGCACATCCTACAACCTCCATCCCACACAAGGCACCAACCCAGGCTTATGCACACACAGCTTCCCGCACACAACCAGCCCAAACGGAGCACACTTAGACTCTAAACCTTCGCTCTCCAACTCTCTGGCCAGGAGGCTGGGGTGTCCACAAACATCTAACATGAAATCCTTGTCTCTAACCTTCCAGTTCATCTCTGCCCCTTTTGGCACCCAACCACATCTTCATTCCAAACTCCTAAACCCCATCCCTGAGTTATGCTACCATCTGGAAGGCTCAAAGGCCCATTAGTTTGAGATACCCACCTTGATAAGAGGGTCTGTGCTCTACCCCCTCCAGTCCATGCCCACCCCTACCATGGGCTACCACGGGCTCGGTCCCCGCTGGGCTCCCCCCTCAGCCCCACCGATGCCACCCTCTGCTCTTGCTGCCTAAGGTCCCCCCCCCCCAGCCGCCCCCTCAGACGCGCTGCTCTCAGCAACCCCCTCGGTCGCCCCCCAGCTTGGCGTGGGCCGCAGCCCCAATGCTCTCACCGCTTTTTTCTTTTTGCGGTTCTGCAGGCGGCTGACCACTAGGTCCGTGTAGAGCACGGGCTTGAGACTGCGCGAGCGCTGCGGCCAGCCGTAGCACAGGGTCTCGGCGCCGCGGTGGGTGCGCCCGTAGCGCACAGAGCATAGCGAGCGCGAGCGCAGCCGCCCAGCGCTGCTGTGGATGCTGTTGACGCCGATCATGCTGGCCTGGCCGGCGCGCCGCGGCCCCCGGCCATGCCCCCGCCCGCCTTCGGCCTCGGACGGCCCGGACAGCTAGCGGACGGCTTCCCCGACAGCCGGCGCGAGCGGCCGGCCCGGGTCCCACCGACGCAGCAGCGCGCGCGGCGGCGGCGCTGTCGACTCTGCAGCTCCGCGAGCAGGAAGGGGGCGCCGACTGGGAGGGGAGAGGAGAGCGAAGGATGGGGCGGGGACGGCGCAAAATGGAAGCGTCCGACCCAGAGGGGAGGGCTCCCGCGGCGCACCGCCACGGAGGAGGGGCCTAGGAAGGCCAGTGAATAGCACCTGCGTGGGGGCGTACTACGCTGGGGGTGCACGGGCGTTGCGAGCCCCTGGGCGGGGGACTGGAAAGGTCTGCGGACCCTAGGGTCTAGAGCACCCTCTTTGCTCGTCAGGGATGAGGGGGGACATTGAGGAGAGGTCGGAACCCCTCCCAGCAGCCTTTTTTTTCCCTTTAATTAAGCCAGGATGGGCCAAGTGGCGCGACGGCGGGGGAGGATGTGGTCTGCCTTTGAATCGCCCTGGCCTCATCCAGCTCCCTGACGCAGATACCTCAAACGCACGTGTGTGTATCCCAACTCCTGTATACACAACCCAGTTTACAGACATACACTCCAACTAACCAGATGCACCAATTCACACTCACCCCAACTCACGGACACTACAAATTCAGGTGCATACCTCGAAATTTAGTCTTTGACCCACAAACGTACACCCTCTACTCATGGACACTTGTCATAATTCAGACAGTCAATTCATAGATGTATACCCCAACTCAGGCACATTCTAAATTGTAAGTCCTCAAACACAAACACACCCCGAATCAGACAAACTCTCTGATTCACTGATACCCTAAATCTTACATATACAACTCAATTCAAGCATACCCCCCAACTCACAATAGAGAACCCCCACTCAGATACATACCCAAACTCAGAAACTAATACAGTTCAAGACAAGCCCAAGGTCACACCTGTGCAGTCACATTTCTGTGGTGGCCCAGAGACCCCTTTGCTTAACTCTGGGGGTTTCGAATGAGTTCAGGCCTTCTTGGATAAAAGACCACTGATCAGAGAGAGGAGTGAACCCACGGAACCCAGATGCCCCTCCTCCTCCCACCCAACCAGCCTCAGGGTAATTGACTCTTCAGTGGGCCTGGGCGCAGGCCTGCCCAGCAGAGATCCAGAAGCACAGTATCTAGTCCCAGTTGGCGCTAAGTCACTGCCAGAACTTGGAAAACCCTTTGTCCCTCTCAGGCCCGTCTAACTCAACATGCCTCTTATGCAGCAGTACCAGGATGACCTTTGTGACTGTAAACCCTGGGGCAGGGGAGTGATGGGGGAGGAATGAGGAGATATACCTGTGTGCCCCTCACCCCACGCAAGGACCCTTCCCACCCTCAGTGAATACAGGAGGAGGAGCACGGATGAAGACAAATGCTAGGTCCAGAGCCGCCTGATCACGCGTTTTCCAGAGCCACCTCCCCTCCCCCACTCTGCGCAGCAGCGACTACACGCCAGTGCGCATGTGCTGGAGAGCCAGGGGGAGGGGGCGGTACCCAGACTGAGTCACGAGAGTCTAAGCTCCTTTGCAGGAACTAAGGGCCGAGAGGCGCCTCACGGCACCTTCCTCTGACTCCGTTGGCAGGTCCCCTATCCCTCCCCTCCAGCTATCTCTACCCTGCCCCGCCCCCCACCTTGAGCAGCTCCCTGGGGAAGTCGCCGCCTTCGTTGAGGCCCTCCAGGTTCCCAATGAAGTCTCCGCAGGTCATGCGCTTCCCGATGTTCTAAGGGAGGGAACAGACACCTGTGAACCTGGGTGGCCGTTGGCCTTCCAGACTTTGATGTCTCTAGACAGGGGCTGCTTTCTGGGCTCCCTCCCACCAGACCTCACTCACATGGCCATGGAGATCGGTGTTCAGTAGCATGAGAGCGCAGGTCAGTGTGTGTGCACCGTCTACGGTAGAGTTGACATTCAGCCTCTACCACGTCCCAGGGATTCTTCCCACAGCGCCCTTACCCAGACTTCCAGCTCATCCCCTGCCCCCTTTCGAGAATCCTTCCACTTTTGTAAGGCCTGAAGCCGCTCAGCAAACCTTCTCAGGAGCAAAGACCTCTCTCTTCCACCAGATCCCTCAGAAGGGACCTCGCCCTCTTCTCAGGCAACCCTCCCTAGCTCTCTCAGGTGCTGGGGGTGTGCTTGCTCCCAAACACCAACATGCCAGTGTCTCTGCACTAAACAAACAAGGGGGCCTCACACAGTAGTGCAGACCAGTGCAGCCAAAAAGTCCCCACTCAAGCCACATTTTGCACATGTAAGTGAACAACAGTATGTAATCACACCTGCCACCTGCCTCTTCACAGCACACTCTAGACCCTAAGAATGTGCCTGCCCACATGCACAGTTCCACATCCATGCGGTCATGTCAGCACTGTCTGCACACATACATGCTCACATGCCTGCAAGCTCGTGCATTCGTTCACTCCCCCCCACACACACTCATGCACCTATGCACATGCACACAATGCCCATTTGCCTCAGAGACCAGCCAGGAAAGCCCAGCCCCTGGCCTCCTCACCCTCTGAGGACAGGGCTCCAGGATTGCACTGGAAGTATCTCTGGGAGAAGTGGGCCAGCACGCGCTCCCGTTCCTGGGTCTCACCCATTAAGGCCAGCTCCTTCAGGAACACCCTGTAAAGGAAGGAAGGAGGAGAATGTCACTCCCATCTATGGTCCCTTTACCAGTTAGCTCTGCCTCTTGGTCATGCATGCGCAGCCTCAGAGGAGGCATAGCAGAGGCCCTGCACACCAGGCCTGGGAGATGGGGCTGCCCTCAAAGGGCTCAACACCCACCTGAGAGCTTGGTCCAGAGTCATACCCGTGAAGACAAAGAACTTGAGGTACTCTCCAGCCACGAGTTTGCTGAAGTCATTGCTGTGGGCAGGGTAGGGAGACAGGTGGAGTCTCAAGGGGAAGTGTCAAGGGGCCAGAAGGGGTTACCTAGAAACCTGGGGGCATTAGATGGAGGGGATGTGGAGGCACTGCCCTCAGGATGCATCCCCCGCCCGCCTTCTCAATCCCAGCTCAGTGACTTTACTTCTTGCCCAGGTGCCGGGCCACATCAGCCTTCCTGAAGCCATCTAGTCGGTATAGCCTCTTAGCTAGGCGCTGCGCAGCCTCCAGGTCTGCTTTCTGCCCATTAGACAAGGTGTCCGTGCTTCCCAAGGCTAGCCGCTCTGTGCTGTCCAGCTCTGAGTCTGAGTCAGATATTAGCTGGCTCAAGGGTGGTTCGCTGCCAGGGTAGAACACCAGCTCAGAGTTGGGGCAGGTTCGCAGGGGCTACCCAGATCCTTCCTCTGCCTCCAGACCAGATGACAGAGAAGGGGAGACTGGGACATGGGGAAGACATTTTTTTTTTCTCCAGAGAAGATTGTATAGGTTCCCTCATTATTACCACCTCTGTGGAAGTCCTGCCTCAAGTCTAACCCACATCCATCTTGCTGCTGTGGGAGTTCTGACTGCTTTCCCAAAGCTCCCTAAATTTCCTGCAAGACATAGATTCCCCATCACTATACACCACCATACTCAGAACATAATCTTCTATCTCTAAGAATATGGGCAAGGGTGACACAGGCTGTCAGGGAGGAACAGTAGACACTCAAATATTTGAGGGCAACAGGGACACCTTTCTGCTCCTATGTCTTTCTCCTCCCACCTTTTAGGGAGAGTAGCCTCCTCCTTGGTTCTTATACCCACAAAGAAGCAAGTTCTCAGATAGATAGAGGGGACTGGGGGTCAAAGTGCTCCCCCTCATCTCCTGTCTCCTCTTTTCCTTCCCTTCCCACCCCAGCTGCTCCACTTGCAAAGCCACCTGTCACCCAGAGACAGAGGCCGGAAACTCCTGGTTGCTAGGCAACACTGTCTCCCTGGCCACCCCCTCCTGTTGCCATGGCTTCCATGACTGAGAGGGTAGCTGGCAGAGGGGAGAGCAGAAAGGTTAGACTGATGAATGGACTTCCTGGAGAAGGGTGAGACTCTTGATTGGAGGGGGAGGTGGCATGGGAGGGAGGCCATGGGAGAAGCTGGTCGCTGCATCTTTGGGAGAAGCCTCCAGACTGGGTGGGGGTAAGGTCACAGGAATTCTACGCAGATTGGAGGCTCTGTCTGGGAAGGGAACGACCCTCTTGGAGAGAGAGGAAGGTGTTCTCTTTAGGGATTCTTCAATTCTGAATCATGATTTCTTAAGTCACTGGATCTGAGACCAAGGGGGTGGGCTGTAAGGGGCTCTCCAAGTGGGAAAACAGGACATCTACATCTCCTAACCACCCCTATCAGGGGTCAGAATTATAAACTACATCTTAACACTCAGTCTCTGTCTCTTGGAACAGTTATTCCGGGAGCCCTGGGGGCCTTAGGTCTGAGAAACCAAAGGAATCACTTACCTGCCCAGAGGTGCTGCCCCCAGCCCAAAGCTGTCCTCTGAGTGGCAGGGACTAGGGGGCTCCCTCCCTGGGGCCTGCTTGGCCACAACCTCTGCCTCCTCTTCCTCCCCTCTCTGTGTCCAAGGCCCATCAGCAGCAGAGCTGGTACCAGAATCCGGTTCAAGAAGGGCAAGTGGGGCAGGAGCAGGGGGATCAGGCCGGGGGGCTGGGGGTTGGGGAGGCAGCTCAAAGGTGAAGAAGGGACTCTGGGTTGGGCCAGGTGAGGCCAGAGCCTCCAGGGAGGCAAGGCTGGTGTAGGAGGTGCCCTTGGCCCGGTGTGACTCCAAGATGGCTTCGAACACACAACTGAAAGAGTCAGGCCCATCAGCCGAGGGGCTGGTCCCAGGGAGAAAGGGCACAGGGGACTTGAGAGGCCCCAGGTGAGGCATCCGGGTGCCTGGCCTGCAGGGGCAGGGAGAATCTCTGATCAGGGGCCCGGAGGACAGCAGTTAGGCAGCATTTCATTGAACTTCCATACTGACTTTGTGAAGGGGATTATCATCCCCTTTTCACAGGCCCTCAACCCCTTTTAAGAAGTCACCCAGACAGGGACTCCCCACCACAGGTTCTCCAAGCTATTTAGTGCCCCTGGGGCACACCACCCCTACCCATCCCCAGCACCCAATCGCCTTCCTCTCTCCCTCCCCGCTAATCTCCCTTTCTCCTCCTCCCTGATCCTCTCCCCTCCTGCCATCCCATTTCTATTTCTGGCAACATCTTAGAAAAAGATGAGGCTCCAAGCCGCGGTGGGGTGTGAGACGGAGAGAAAAGCCCCCACATTCCCTACTCTCCCACCAAGATCCAGGATCTGAGTAGATGCTCCCACACCCCCAGGCTTGCTTCTGGCCTCTGGCCTTCACTCAGCCCCATTCTTCACTAGAACCCCTTTCCTCCTCTATCCTGGCTGCCCCCTATCTTCCTGGGTTCTTCCTGAGGGCCCCACATCCCCAGTATTCTGCCAGTCCTCAAGGTTTTGTCCACAATCTCCTGCCACACCACCCTATCGGCACCACCAGCTTGGTCTTGACCTTCCCAGCCCTACCATCATCTCTATTTCAGTCCCTTTGACCCCAGCTCTGCCTCTGGGCCAGCAGGAAGGGGCCAGCCACTTTCCTCTCCCACTACCCCACTCACCGGGTCCCCTCCAAGGCCTCAAACACCTCGTCGTCGACATCCTCTTCCCCACCTGCCTCATCCTCATCCTCATTGCCACTGCCCAGGCTGGGCTGAGGGCCAGGACGTGGAGCAGGTGGGCGGGCAGTGCCAGGCAGGCCCTCCGAGCTGGGTTGACTTTCGATGGCTGAGTCAGCCTCTTCCCGCTCAGCCAGCACTTCATCGATGTTGGTCTCACGGTAGCACCTCAGGGGCACCGTGTCCAGGTCTGTCTCGGAGTATTGGGCTGCTCGCCCCACAGCCACCCCAGAGCCCTGCCCCAAGCCCACCCCAAGTAGAGATGGGGGGGCCTGTTCCGGGGGCTTAGCACCTGCAGTATGCACAGGCATCCCAGTCAGGAGGTTATCTGGGTCAGCTTCCTGATGCCCCCCACATCTCCTGTCCTGATTCTGTTCTAGGAACTCACCCCACTGCCTCATATTGGTGGGAAGTTCTTTCACTGTCTAACCACCATTCCTCCTGCTACAAACTCAGCTTGTTCCTGGTACCAGTGGAGCTCATTTCAAATCAAGTTCTTGTCAGACAATTTTGAGGGGCCTGACCAGAATCAGCCTCTTTTCTACTCCCAAGTTCTGATCCTTGATACCCTGCCAGCTCCGCCTTCCACTACCCAGCTTCCTGCAGGTGCCCACTCCAGCTGCCACCCCAACCCCCCTCCCATTCTAACACAGATGGAAAGATTGAGGCCTGGAGAGGCATTAGCTGACTGAGGAGTCCAGGAAAGGATGGGGGGGGGTTAAAGGAAGACTCTCTACCATGCCTCAGCTGCTGTGGAGAAGAACCTATCCTGTTCCCCTTGCCTCAACCCTAGGCCTTACCTGAGCTGGGGGGGCCCAAGGAGCCATAGAAGAATTCCCATTTGGCTCGAGCGATTCTCTGGGCATGAGAGGAGATTTCCCGGGGTGAAGACCAGGTATCCCCCTAAGCCAAGGAGTAAGAGATAGACACAGACACCCAGAGATAAAGTCAGACATACAAAGATACACGAACATGGGATAGAAACACAAAGAAAAACACACAGGGACAGAGATGGAGGTTCAGAGGCAGAGGTCAAGAAGAGACAGACTTAGGGTCGAAGGATTTGATGAATAGCCCCTGGGGCCAAAACTGCCAAGAAGCTAAGTCTTGCCCCGTCACTGGGACTCGGGTTCCAAGGAGCCTAGGGAGGTTGCATACCTGGTTCAGAAGTCCAGTGTCAGCAGGTCCTTGGAATAGTGTGGCCAGGTGCTCAGAGGGCCCCCCCAGCCCATTGGGAAGAGAGGAGTAAAGGCCATCTGCCCCAACCTGAGGTTGGGCTGGTGGCCCGTGTAAAAGGCCCTGGCTGCCAGGCAGAGCCGAGCCTCCTCTGGCTGGGAGTGGGTCTGAAGTGGATGCCTCCAGCCGCAACTTCCGGTTGCAGCCAGGCCCAAGGGCTGGAGTGGGCCTGGGAGGACAGACCCCACCCAGGTCCCAGCTCCGACTCAAGCCTCCAGGAGCAGGTAGCCCATTCAGTGGCCTCACACTGGCCTTCTCCACAAAGCGGAATATAACCACAGAGCTCTGGGCCCCTGGTGGAGGCTGCCCAGTGGGTGAAGAGGGTGCCCAGGGTGAAGGAGCAACACGGGGTGAAGGGGGGCCACGCAGGGGTGTACAGGGTGCTGTCACACGTCCCAGTTCCCGGCCTCGGGGACCTGGACCTGCTACCCGCCGTAGCAGAGAGCCTGTGCTGCCATACATGCTGGCTGGGGGACTCTGGGGCACGGGGCCTTCGGGGAGCCAGCGGCGCGGGCATCGTGGTGGGGAGATGGCACAGTCGCCTTCCGAGCAGAAGCGCATGGCACCCTGGGCCATGCTGGGGCCTGGGGTCAGGCTGGGGGGGCAGGGATGGCGAGGCCAGGCGGGGAGTGAGGGGGCAGCATGCTCTTCAGACAGGCCTGCAAGAGAGGAAGGGAAGCAGGGGGTGAACTGCCGTGGACTTGAATAGGCAGGAGAACAGAGACAGGGAGAGGAAAGCTGGCTGGGACCACTGAGCACGACAGGCCTTGCCCATTCTGGGAATATGGCATCATTGATCTCACCCCTTGGGGTAATCAGGCCTCTTGCTTGGGCTACTTCCATGGAGGCCTGAGGAGAAAAGAGTGTCCCACCCAATAGGCCCCTGGATCCTCTCCTTCTGTCTGGGGACCCTGAACATCACCCTGGGAGGAGGGAGGAAGCCATTTCAGAAGCTGAGTGAGCCCAGAGTCCCTGTGGCATTTTTGAGCTGCTTCTGGTGGAGGAAGGGTAGAGCTAGTACCCCACCGTCTGGACCGGTAGTGTCAGCCAACCATTGCTATCATACAGCCATGAGTTCCCCACTGTTTCTCTTATGGAGGCCCCAATTCAGGCCCCCTGGAAAGAGAGGAAAGAAGAATTGAGGGAGGGAATTATGTACGGACCTTTAAGGGGCTGAAAGGTACAGGGTGAAGGGGAAAAAAAGACCTGAATAGAGACCGGTGCCCCTAATACATACATGATGAATGGGAAAAGGACATTTTTGTTCATAATACAGGTACACACACTCATGCACACACACATACTTAAGGACAAATATGTCAGTATACAGTTAAACACTACACCTTCCAGCACATACAGATAGAGGCACATATACACATTGCTCAAAGACACACCCTCACACACTCTTACACTCATAACAAATATGTGTGTAATGGAAAGACACATGCTTGTCTTACACACACACTGTCATCAAACAGGAACACACAAAGAGATACCCAAATACACACACGGGACCCTCATCTTCCAATGCTCACAGATACACGGGCATATCAGATACAAAGACCTACTGGTCACAGTTACACACAAATACAGATGCACACTCACACCCATACTTAAGCAGGGACACACACCCTCTCTCCCAACCCCCACCAGTCACTGGTCTCTGGAGGGGGAGGCTGGACCAGACCCTTCTCTTCTCCTTCTCTCTCAAGGGTTATGACAGATCTTGTCCAGCCCAGGAGGGACCATAACGGGGTAAAGGAGCCTCTGGTGGCAATGCAGGGTAGGGGCAGAGGTCAGGAACAGCAACCCTGCCAGTCAGGTGCCTGAAGCTCAATCGGGGCCCAGCATATCCCCAGTGGTGCAGCCTGGACTCGAGCCGCCTCAGTACTTACCGCTGCTCGCTTGGAGCTGAGGCCGAGAGGCAGGGGAGAGGCTGGGCCCAGCTCAGCTGTGAAGGCAGCGCGGCTCCCGCTTGCTCTCGCTTGCTCCGGCTTGCTCCAGGCCCACCCGCCTCTCAGTCCCTCCTCCTCCCCCTACGCGCGGCTCGGGCAGAGATAATCCCACCTCCCCAACTCCCGCCCTCTCCCAGAGCCCTGAGCCCAGGAGGCTGTCCCCCACCCCTCGACGTTAGGTTTCTACTGGGCTCTCCCGCCAAGCTGAGACCCGCCCCTGACAAGGGGGAAGACGTATGGCATCCCTGGTTCTGTTCCCCAACCCTCACGTGCCGCACCCTTATCGTGTCCACGTCCCTCTCGCCCACCGCTCCCTGAGCCACACGCAAGACCCAGCTGCACACGCGTGTCCCTCTCCAGACCCCATGCGTGTCCCTAGGAGGTTGCCACATGACCTGTTACATGCCAAACGCGCTCCCGCCCCCACGAGCACGATGCCGCGCCAAGCACACGGTATGGGTGTAGACCGGACCCGCCCCCTAAATCCAGTAGAGCATTAATTTATGGAAGCGAGACTTAGGGTACTCCACCTCAAACCCTCCGGGGTTCTGAGTGTCGGACCCAGGAGACTCAACCCTGACCACTCGCCCAGGATGCAGCAGGAGGGACGGTAGTCAGACTTCAGAAAGAACTTCCTTGATGCCTGAGTTAGGTGCTCATCTAAGGGTAAGAGGTTAGACGGGATGACTCCGGGATTGAAGGTAGTGGGAAACAAGCAAACCTTGTGCCCTTGGCCAAGGTAAAAGGGGGCCCACCTATTTTTAAGAAAACGCCGCTAGAGTTACTATGGCAACTGCTCTCCTAGGGAAAGCCAGGACAGAAAGATGGTGACCTCGGAAGGAAGAAGGGGTCTGTTTGGGTGGTCGGGGGGCGCGAGGGCGTGCGAGGCGGGGACGCGCGGGGCTCACCGCGGGGAGGGGCGGCGCCGGCTCCGCGTGGTGCTGAAGGGGACAGCGCCAGATTTGTCGCACTGCGCAGGCGCATAGGCGATAAACCGGGGGGGGGGGGGGGGGGGGGGGAGAAGGCTCTTGGCCCGAGGTGGTGTTCGCCTACAAGGCTCTATTTTAGCAGAGGTGTATCCTTCCAGCCAGCCCCTCCCCAACAGGCTGGGGAAGAAGGAGCAAGTCCCTCACCCAAGATGACCCTCTTTGATCCTTTCCCGCTGCTAGCTTTTCTCTTCTCGCTGCATTGGGGAACGAGGGTGTGTGGAAAGAATTCTGGGAAAATCAGGATGCTCTAGTTCTTTATCCCGACTCGCTTGACCCTGGATAAGGCGCTTTCTCCCCAGAGCCCTGGTTTCATCTTTAAAGGAGAGTGACAAGACAGACCAGTCCACCTTGCAGTGGTACACGAAACCTTGGTGAGATGATGAATGGGAAGCAGTTTTCATTATAAAGAGGCAAGAGAAGCGGTTGCACCGAAAAGCATCCCTGCTTGGGGGGGGGGGGGGGCAGCTTTCAGCGACACCAATAGTTTTCCGCGTCCTTCACACCTTTACCAATGGATGATGAGGAAAGCACTGCTCCAGGGGTTCCCAGGAGCGGACCCTAGCAGAGGGAATTGGGTACGCAGTGAGAGGGCGGCCCAGAGTCTGAGCCCAGAGTTCAGGAGGGTTACTGCTCCAGGACGGTCCAAACCCAAACCCCACAACTAAACCCCGGGCCAACCAAGAGGCAGTACTCCTGGCGGGTTGAGCTGAGCATGCATTCTTAGGATTCTAGACCTCCTGGGGAAGGAATGGAACCCGGCTGAAGATACGTATAGTCGTTCATAACGCGCCCTACATCTCTTCCCCACAAGGTGAAAACCCGTTCTATTTCGTCCGGGAGTGGAAGGGGCTGGATAACTGTACTTCACAATGAAGCAAGAATGAGAGGTTTGGGCAAGTTTGCTTAGTGAAGAAAAGTTTTAGCTTCGCCCATTCAATTCATTCAACAATGATCGAACACCCACTGAGTGCCAGACAGTAAGAGCCTAGCAAGTTTCTTCCCATTTTTCGAAGTCGCTACAAGCGACGGAGGGCAGAGGGCAGGCCCAGAACCTTGGAGTTCTGGCTCCACCCCTTCTGCGTTTGGCCTTGACCGCTCCTCCCCCCTCCCATCACCACTTCATTCAGAGCGGTCTACTGGCTCAAGACGACAAAAGAAACCAGTCTCTGCTGCACCATCGCGTTCTCTGGACTCAGATCTCAAGCCCTGGAGCGGAGAAGGCAAGATTTAATGTTACACCACCGGTCTGTTTACTCCTCAGTTTCGGGATCCATCCAGAAAGCTTTCAAATATGATCCTCAGTGAGACGGCACTCGATTGAATCGGTCTGTCACTACAACTCAAGGAGGCGGGATCGCGGCAGCTGCTCCTAAGCGAAAGCGAGACCTCACTGCGCACGCGCAATAGACAGCCGAAGGCGCCACCGATGGAGCCGTCCGGAGGGGAGCAAGAGCCCAGAGCCGTCAGGTACCTAGTACCGGAGGGGCCGAGAAAGTGAAGAATGACCTAAGGGAGGGGAGTCAACCCGGGACCGGGCCTGGGAGTCACTCTTAGGAGCCAGGGCATAGAAGCATAACGGAGGCGGACTCGAAGGTAACTGCGGCCCGGGGACGCCGTCGCCAACGCCCTTTACCCACAGGCTCCTGGACCTGCCCTGGGAGGACGTGCTGCTCCCACACGTCCTGAGCCGGGTCCCGCTGTGCCAGCTGCTCCGGCTGCAGCGCGTCAGTCGTGCCTTTCGAGCCCTTGTGCAGCTACACTTGGCGGGGCTGCGCCGCTTCGACGCCGCTCAGGTGAGCTGGGGGCCAGAGCCCCGCCCGGGTCTGGGTATCGCTCCCGCCCCGCCTCCAGCCCAGCCCCCAGTCCCTCTGTGTACACTTCCGGACCCCCCTAGCCCTCCAGGAATGCCCAGGAAGCGATCCACCCAGCGGGAAAGTACTCTCAAAGGGCGAGTACTGGGTATCAACTCAGAGGGCTCGTGGGGTCTTCCCTGGGAGGGCAGGTGGCAAGCCCCCGAGGGCAGACTGCTGCTAGTAAAGAATTCGTCAGAAGCGGATAGGCATTGCCCGCCCTGTCCCCGGCACTAGCTGAAAGTCGAGGTGCCTCCCCGCCCGCAGGTGGGTCCGCAGATCCCGCGGGTCGCACTGGCCCGGCTGTTACGGGACGCCGAAAGGCTGCAGGAGCTGGCGCTGGCACCGTGTCACGAATGGCTGTCGGACGAGGATCTGGTGCCAGTGCTGGCGCGTAATCCGCAGCTGCGGAGTGTGGCGTTGGCTGGCTGCGGGCAACTGAGCCGCCGCACGCTGGGGGCGCTGGCCGAGGGCTGCCCCCGCCTGCAGCGCCTATCTCTTGCTCATTGCGACTGGGTAGACGGGCTAGCTCTGCGCGGTCTCGCCGACCGCTGTCCGGCCCTAAAGGAGCTGGACCTCACCGCCTGCCGTCAGCTCAAGGATGAGGCTATCGTGTACCTGGCGCAGAGGCGCGGCGCAGGGCTCCGCAGCCTCTCTCTAGCGGTCAACGCCAATGTGGGGGACGCAGCAGTCCAGGAGTTGGCTCGGAACTGCCCGGTACTCGAGCACCTTGACCTAACCGGCTGCCTCCGCGTTGGAAGCGACGGCGTCAGGTGCCTGGGCCTGGGGTCGGTGGAATGGGAGGGCAATCACTTAACCTCTTGGGGTAGAAGTGGACAGTAGCCAAAAGGCAGAACTAGGACCCCCATTCTGAACAGGAAAGGCCTCTAGGATTGCTAGACCAGCAAGCCCAATTTAGAAACTTTTTAAAATCAGTATTTACACATTGATAGTTTTCACAAAGATTTCTGCTTTTCTTCGACCAGGAGAACTGAGGAGCAGTAATCCATTTAAGAGACAGGAAAGCGTAGAGGCATTGAACGTATGACCCTGATCCAGATCCCTCTGTGTTGTGTATAGAAGAAAGTATCCCTGCGATAAGGGATATATAGGGCCTTTGCTGGCTCCCCCTACCATGAGTGTAGTGGTTTTGCCCCTCTAGCCTCACCTCACTCCTCCTCCAGGACATTGGCAGAATATTGCCCAGCACTGCGCTCACTGCGGGTGCGGCACTGCCACCATGTGGCTGAGCCCAGCTTGAGCCGCTTGCGGAAGCGTGGTGTGGACATCGACGTGGAACCGCCTCTGCATCAGGCCCTGGTGCTGCTGCAGGACATGGCAGGCTTTGCGCCCTTTGTCAACCTGCAGGTCTGACCACCCACTGATGGGACACAGCTGGACTGTGTGTTGGGGCCTATGAACTATAGGGAAACTGGACTGTGGGGGCCTCTGATGAGAGGCCAACGCCCTACCCCACCCTGGAGCTTCAAATAAAGAGCTTTTTACCCCCTCCTGCCTGGCGCTGCCCTGTTGGAGACAGAGGATGTAAGGTTGGGAGAGTCCCCCAGCACCCAAGCTCTGAGGCAGAAATGACCAGAATGCATTCATCTTGGGGCCACCTTTACCGTGCCCATGGGCAGCTCCAAGAGGAAGTTAACATGGTGGGGCAAAGAGGTAAGAGAAGGGGTAGAGAAGGGGTGAGGAGTTAGGACATGCCCTGTGTAGGGGTGTGGGGCTCCTGCATCCCTCTGGGATCTGAGCCTGGAAGAGTCTGACAAATGCCTCAGTGGAAGCGGTATTTTCTGGCTGGCTTGAGGTTGATGTATGTGGCCTTCATCTCCTCGGCCTCAGGGTTCCGCACATCTTTGAATCGCTCCCCCTTGGTACTCACTACCTGGTTGTCGATGTATCGGATCAGCTTCTTGGGGGCCTGTCAGGCAATCAGTCAGTGAGTAGCAGAAGCCAGGAGGTAGTTCCAACCACTCCACATCCCTACCAGCCCCTATTATCTCACCTCCCTGGGAGCCATGGGCCGGTGAATCTTCTGATCCTCTGCACTATCCACCATCATGTACCTGCCAAAAATTGGCTGGGTGATGCTCCTATCACCCTAGAAAAACCCTTCAAGAGCCCAGCCCAGCCCAGACTCACTTCTGCAGGATGAAGGACTTCAGCTCATCCTTTTGGGGGCCTCTGAGACGCCTGGGCAGGTCCTGCAAAGGGGAAACCTGGTCTAGACCCTAGGGCACTAGTAAAAGAAGCATATGGCAATAGGCCAGGACTAAAGTGGAATGTAGCTGGGGCTACATGGGTTGGGGTGGGGTATAGCAGAGGATATACCTGGTTGGGGCCATCCCAGACTGGAGGCCCCTCCTCCTTCCCTTCTACCAGCATCTGTACAGCTTCTTCCAGGTCCCCCCGAGCTTTGGCCAGTACCCACTGGGCCTGCTCCACTGAACAGCCAGGGAACACCTCCAGGAGCACATCCACTCCTGGCAGTAGCTCCTCCTCAGCACTGGCTGCCTGTGGGTATAAATGTTGACAAAAGACAGTATTTTGGCCCTGGCCAGTGGCTCAGTGGATAGGGCGTTGGCCCAGCATATGGACGTCCCAGGTTCGATTCCTCATCAGGGCACACAGGAGAAGCAACCATCTGCTTCTCCCCCTGCCACCCCTTCTCTCCCTTTTCCCCTCCCACAGCCAGTGGCTCAATTGGTTCGAGTGTGGCCCCAGGCTCTGAGGATAGCTCTGTTGGAGCGCATCAGCTTTAGGTGCTAAAAATAGCTCGATTGCTTGAGCACTGGTCCCAGATGAGGTTGCTGGGTGGATCCCAGTTGGAGTGCATGCAGGAGTCTGCCTCACTATCTCCCCTACTCTCACCTAAAAAAAAGGCAGTATTTCCTCCTTTTCTGCCCCCTAGGTCCCTCAGGGGTACCCTCCTCTACTAACCTCATCTTGATGGTCCCCAGCAGAAGAAGCCCTAGTATCTTCTTTGAGTTTTTCAGGCCGTTGCAGGGACTCGGGGGAGATGGGCACCTGACCTTGGACCTCAGAACTCTGTGGTTGCAGGTTCTCTTAAAGAGGCAGAGAGAGGTTTGCCAGAGCTTTGGGGATGGGGTTTATTCATCATCCAAGTGCCTGATCCCCAGACTCACCTTTGTTCCTGGCACCACTCAACTGCCCAGAGAGCTTCTGCATCATGTCACCTATTATACCCCTAAAAAGACAAGGAGGGTGGTAAGAGGACAACTCTGCACCCTCCATAATCAGCTAGCCCCCCTCCTCCTGGCCCAGGCAAGTCCCACCTTGGGATATGGGCAAAGCCAGGCACATAGGCCTCCATCATCTCAGTGAAAGCCTCCATATCAAAGTTCTCCTCTGAGGGGCCTGAGGGGCCCAAATCCTCCAGGACCCCAAGTACATAGGAGAAGATGACTTCATCCAAGCCGCTGCAGAAAGGGGACAGGACAGGTGGTGGTAAAACATTGGATACCTCCAGCACTCCCACCTAGCCTAAAGCTCCAGACCTCGGTTCATGAGCCAGGTCTCAAGCCTTGAGGCCAGAGAATATTCCACCCTCCTTCAGAGCTTTGGTTTCTCTCCGTCCAACAAGGGTAACAGGATAAGAAGTAAGGCCACACCAGCAAATCATAATCACCCCTCCCCCACCTCAAGAATAGGGCTGAATGTTCCCGTCCCGGTCTTTCCAGTGGCCATGGCCAAGAGCACCGCTAGGCAGCTCCAACCCTGGCCCTGGCATGACCCTGGGAGAACTGCTGCTACCTGAGGTCAGCCTCTGGGAGGTGCGTCTGGACAAAGGCAAGAAGGGCTGCACTGACAATCCTTTCCAGCTCCATGCTCTTTCCTCTTCTGAAGGGACACAAGATGTAGGTTTATCAGGCCCTCTCCTGCCTGCCCCTGCCCACCAGGCCCAGGGATAGCCAGCTCCTCCCTCCTGCCCTGCTGTGGAAACCACTTGTTGATGTTGCCCATAGCTTCCAGCTCTCCAGCTTCCCCTGCTCCCTCGAGCAGAGCCACAGCCCCTTCCTTGTCCATCTCTCCACGTCCTCCAGCTTGAGACAGGGCAGGGTACTGTCTCAGGAGAAGGCCCCCCCATCCTCTCTCTACCTCCCCACCCCATTCCCCAGCAGTGGGCCCAGACCCTCTGGCGAGAAGCCAAGGTCTCGGGGTCACATGTCTTCTGACTGAGGAATCCCATCACTGAGAAGGCCACTTGGCCCACAAGTCTAACCACAAGGGGTCCATTGTCCAGCCCCCCAAGGAGCAGGCCTCGGGACCCAGCGCAGCTCTTCTCCCACCCAGAATGGGCCACCCACCTTCTGGCACAAAGGGGCTTTTCTGACTCCACGGCCCAAATAGAAGGGGTAGTCTTCTGTGAATTCTCTTCCTGACCAATCCTTGCCTTTCTAGCAGCTTGGAACTATCTACAAAGGATTTCCACTTTCTTTCTCAAGGCCTATTAGAGGCCTGTAAGATCTGACCTTTGCTTACCTATCCGTCCTCCCCACTCGCTCCTCACTCACTCCACTCCCGCCCCGTCAGCCTCCCTGCTGTTCCTCAAACTTGCCTACCTTCTTCCTGTCTCTTTTAGACATCCACGTGGCTCACTCTCTCACTTCCTTCAGGCTCTGCACAAATGCTGGCTCCTCAGAGACCTTCCCTGACTAACCCACCAAAATAGGTATTCCTCCTACTTCCCAATCCCTACCGTGCTTTATTTTCTACACAGCATTTACCACAGCTTCAGGTTATTTTGTTTATTTGCCTATTGTCTTCCTCTCCCATAGAATGCAAGCTCCAAGACGAAGTGGGGAGGACTTTGTCTTATTCATTGGTATAACCCGAGCACCTAGAAAGATGCCTGCACTTAGTAGATGCTCAATAAATACTTACTGACATTTCATTCCCACCAACGTACGCTTGATTCCGAATCTGTATTTGTGAGTAATGAACACGTATATGGTAATGAATGGTCGACCCATAGATCCAAATGTCAGCTTACCATCCCACTCAGAAGATGCAGAGGCACCTTAAATTCTACCACTCCAAACTCACTATTTCTTCCCAATGTGTGTACATTCCCTCTCCAAATACGCACCTCCTCCTGTTTCACCAGCTGACACAACCACTCACTCAGTTGCCAAACCTGAAACTTGGGGATTACCCTTGATTTTGCCCTCTCTCAACCCCACCTGCTCCACTCAATCACTTAATCAATCAGCAAGTCCTGTCCATTCTATTCTCTTATTCATCTCCATTTCATACACTCCTCCCCAGCTGTAGTCTGGCTTCTTTTTTTTTTTTTAAGTGAGGGGAGGGAAGATAGAAAGACAGACACTCCCATGTGCCCCGACCAGGATCCACTCAGCAACCTCCACCTGGGGCCAATGTTCAAATCAATTGAGCTATTTTCAGTGCCTAAGACCAATGCTTGGACCAATCGAGCCACAGGCTTCAAGAGGGGTAAAGAGAGAAGGGGGAGAGGGAAGGGAAGAGAAGCAGATGGTCACTTCTCATGTGTCCTGACCAGGAATCGCACCCAGGACGTCCACACACCAGGCAGATGCTCTATCAACTGAGGCCACCGGCCAGGGCCTCCAGTCTGGCTTCTGCTCCAATGTCTCTACCAACATTTCTCAGTCTAAGGTCCTGAGTTACTTTTTTAGGTTTTGCTCTAATCTGGTTGAACCATAGGAGCTTACCAATATTGCCAGTTTTTGATGTACAAAAAAAGCAGAAATTGCCTGACCTGTGGTGGCGCAGTGGATAAAGCGTCAACCTGGAAACACTGAGGTTGCCGGTTCGAAACCCTGGGCTTGCCTGGTCAAGGCACATATGGGAGTTGATGCTTCCTGCTCCTCCCCCTTTCTCTCTCTCTCTCTCTCTCTCCTCTCTATAATGAATAAATAAAATCTAAAAAAAAAAAAAAGCAGAAAGAAAAACGCAATTTCTTATGGTTTCATTTACTATTTGCCCTTCCAAGCAGCATCATTGTTGGATTCTGAGGCACCACGTTCTCCTGTTTCTCTTCTACCTCTATTCTTCCCAGAGTCCCCTGGCTACTTCTTCCTAGAGTTCCTTCTCTGCTACCCTATAAATGTGGCAGCAAAGCTCAGGCTCAAAGCTGCTCCTCCTCTCTCCTCACTCCGTACCCTCTCTCTTGGGAAGATCTCATCTGGGCCCACAACTTGATGTACCAACTCCATGTCACCAATTCCCAAATGTCCAATCTTCTAATCTAGTCTCCACTTCTGCAGCACATCCAAGTCTTTTACTCCTCCAAGGCTGTCCTGAGTAAATGCATGTGCACACACCCAGTTATTCTTGTCACAGTATGGGAATTATCCTTGACGCCATCCTACTCCCTGCCTTCCCACATCCACTCAGTCACCAAGCCCTGACCATTTATCTCTCAACACACTTACTTCTCTGGATCTCTACTCCCATTCTGTCCCATCTCTTTTTTACTTCAGTGAGAGGAAAGGAGACGGAGAGACAGGCTCCCGTAGGCGCCCTGACTGGGATCCACTGGCAAGCCCACTAAGGGGTGATGCTCTGCCCATCTGGGGCACTGCTCCATTGCTCAGCAACTGAGCTCTTCTTGGTGCCTGAGGCGAGGCCATGGAGCCCTCCTCAGTGCCCGGGCCTACTCTCTCCAATTGAGCCATGGCTACAGAGAGAGATAAGCAGGGGTGGGGTGGGGTGGGGGTGCAGACAAGCAGATGGGCGCTTCTCCTGTGTGCCCTGACTGGGAATTGAACTCAGGACATCCACATGCCGGGCTGACGCTCTATCACTGAGCCAAATGGCCAGGGCCTCTGCTCTATCTCTTAACTGCAAGAGCCTCCTCAACCTTCTCCCCACTACCACCTTTCAACCAACAACCTATTCTCCACAAAAATCAGTTATATGATCTTGACAGAAAAATGTTTTTCCTGTTTAAAACCTATCATTGACTTCCCACTTCCCTTCAGATAAGCCCAGATTCTTTTTTGTAGCCTTTGATTCAGGGCCTTCCCACTGCCTACCTCTCTCTAGCCTCACCATGCAGCACCCCCGCCCCGGATCACTCCTGTCCACTCTGGCTTTCTTTCAGTTTGCCAGCACTCAAGCTCTTTCATGGCAAGGGCCTTTGCATGAACTGTTTCCTCTGCCTAGGCAACTTCCATGCCCACCCCTTGTCTAATTCCTTCAGGTCTGGTTTTTTTAATTTTTATATTATTTTTTTAAATTTATTTATTCATTTTAGAGAGGAAGGAGGGAGAGAGAGAGAGAGAGAGAAGGGGGCAGGAACAGGAAGCATCAACTCCCATATATGCCTTGACCAGACAAGTGCAGGGTTTTGAACCGGCGACCTCAGTGTTCCAGGTCGACGCTTTACCCACTGCGCCACCACAGGTCAGGCCCTTCAGGTCTGTTTTAAATTCCCTTCTTCAAGGGATGTTGTCCTGACCCTCCAGAACTGGTTTGGTCCCCTCCCTATTATACCCTCATTGCAGACTGCCTTTTCCTCATTTAGCAGCACCTTTCACAGCTGTAAGTATTTGAGCAATGTTTAATGTTTCTTCCAGGTGTTTCTTGAGGGCAGGGATAACACACATGGCTTATTCATCAATGTACACTCAGTATTTCCTGTGAAGTAGACACTCAATAAATAGTTACTGCCCACTTTACAGATAAAGAAACTGAAGCTGCCTGACCAGGCGGTGGCACAGTGGATAGAGCATCAGACTGGGATGCGAAAGGACCCAGGTTCAAGACCCCAAGGTCACCAGCTTGAGTGCAGGCTCATCTGGTTTGAGCAAGGCTCACCAGCTTGGACCCAAGGTCGCTGGCTCCAGCAAGGGGTTGCTCAGTCTGCTGAAGGCCCGCGGTCAAGGCATATGTGAGAAAGCAATCAATGAACAACTACGGTGTTGCAACGTGCAATGAAAAACTAATGTTTGATGCTTCTCATCTCTCTCCGTTCCTGTCTGTCTGTCCCTGTCTATCCCTCTCTCTGACTCTCTCTCTGTCTCTGTAAAAAAATAAATAAATAAATAATATAAAAGAAAAAAAAAAAGAAACTGAAGCTCAGTGGGTTGAGTTATTTGCTCAAAATCACCTGGCTTGACTGTGGTAGTCAAGCTTTAATTTCAGGTCACCTAGTTGAGGATATATTCTAGGGGCTACTCTGGAGATAGCAGGATATCAAGACTTTTAAGTGGGCTGAGACAGGCCTACCATCTATGATTAGCTTCCTGGTCCCCTGAGCGTAATGTAGAGTTGCTGTGGCAGCACAGGGTTCACTTTGGACACCAGGGCTGAGAAGCCCTAGCCCACCAGGGGGATGCCTACTTCTTTTTTTTTCTTTTTTTCTGAAGTGAGAAGCGGGGAGGCAGAGAGACAGACTCCCGCATGCACCCAACAGGGATCCACCCGGCATGCCCAGTAGTGGGCAATGCTCTGCCCATCTGAGGCATTGCTCCGTTGCAACTGGAGCCATTCTAGCACCTGAGATGGAGGCCATGGAGCCATTCTCAGTGCCCGAGCCAACTTTGCTCCAATGGAGCCTTGGCTGTGGGAGGGGAAGAGAGAGATAGAGAGAAAGGAGAGGGGGAGGGTGGAAAAGCAGATGGGCACTTCTCCTGTGTGCCCTAGCCAGGAATCAAACCTGGGACTTCCACATGCCAGGCTGCTCTACCACTGAGCCAACCGGCCAGGGCTGATGCCTATGTCTTGCTCCAGACCTTAGTTAGCATGGACCTTGGGGAGGAACAGAACTGCTCAGACCAGGCATACCAGATCCCCTCATTCACCTCCCCAAGAGGTCAGCCCCCTACAGAGACCATATCTATCCTGGGTTACATCATATCATGGCTATCAGTTGCCTGGCAACCTCTGCTGGGACAAAGGACCATGGTTGCTTCATGAAAGTCCAATTTCTAGAGAAGAAGCTATTGGCCCTGGCCGGTTGGCTCAGCGGTAGAGCGTCGGCCTGGCGTGCAGGGGACCCGGGTTCGATTCCCGGCCAGGGCACATAGGAGAAGCACCCATTTGCTTCTCCACCCCCCCCCTCCTTCCTCTCTGTCTCTCTCTTCCCCTCCCGCAGCCAAGGCTCCAATGGAGCAAAGATGGCCCGGGCGCTGGGGATGGCTCCTTGGCCTCTGCCCCAGGCGCTAGAGTGGCTCTGGTCGTGGCAGAGCGATGCCCCCTGGTGGGCAGAGCGTCGCCCCTGGTGGGAGTGCTGGGTGGATCCCGGTCAGGCGCATGTGGAAGTCTGTCTGACTGTCTCTCCCCATTTCCAGCTTCAGAAAAATACAAGAAAAAAAAAAAAAAAGAGAGAGAGAAGAAGCTATTAGGAATGTGTCTGATGCTTCTGGATTTCTAACCACGGTCTTTGAACCAACTAGTTGTTACTGGGAAACGCCTTACTGTGCCCAAATAAATGTCTTCCTCCCCTGAGCTTTGTTCCAGCTTGTCTCCCAAGGGAACATCCTCCCTCCTCCTGTTCTTGAGCTGCTGAAACTCTACCCAGCCTTCAAAGCTTGCCACTTTGTTCTTTTACCCTTCTCCATCCCTCAAGCTTTCCTCATTTATTTCCTGCCCAGAGGCTTCTCCCAGCATTTCTCCTCTGCAGTCACTGAGTTGGGGAAGCTTTAGCTTGGGAAGCCAGCCTTCTCCAGGGTAAGAACATGATTTCCATAAGACTTTAGTTTCCAAATTAGCCCACAGAACCCCATTACTCCTATAAGCTCTAAATTGAGACTCACTGATTAATGGCAAAAATGAAATGTGGGCCCTGGCTGGTTGGCTCAGTGGTAGAGCATTGGCCTGGCGTGAGGGAGTCCTGGGTTCAATCCCCAGCCAAGGCACACAGGAGAGGCGCCCATCTGCTTCTCCACCCCTCCCCCTCTCCTTCCTCTCTGTCTCTCTCTTCCCCTCCCTCAGCCAAGGCTCCATTGGAGCAAGGTTTGCCCGGGCGCTGAGGATGGCTCTGTGGCCTCTGCCTCAGGCACTAGAATGGCTCTGATTGCGGCAAAGCAACGCCCCAGATGGGCAGAGCATCGCCCCCTGGTGGGCGTGCCGGGTGGATCCCGGTCGGGCGCTTGCGGGAGTCTGTCTGACTGCCTCCCCGTTTCCAACCTCAGAAAAATACAAAAAAAAAAGTGGCTGTGATGCTGTCACGGATCCTATTTAAATGAGTCCTTTGATAATGGTAATAATGGTTAGCATTTACTGACTGCTTATAATGTGCCAGCGATTGTTCAATGCACCTTACATGTATTAACTTACCAAATCCTCACATAACGCTAAAATGTAGATACCAGTATTATCATATTATCCCATTTTTACCTAAAAGGAAATGGAGAACTGATAGGCAGAGTTACTTGCCCAAGGTCATACAGTGAATTGCAAATTTACACCCAGGCAGTCTTGCTCCAGAACTGTTACTGTTAACCACTACACTACACCACCTCTCATGATATAAATCCTCCTCTCCGGTTGGCCTGGTGCTCTTGCCTACCTCACAATCTTTGCTTACAGCATTCTCCTCACTTATAACTTCCTTCTCTCTACCTCTCCTGCAGGACTCATTTCCTCCCTGCAGCCAACCCTGACTGCCCCATCCTCACGGTCCCCAGCGGACCTGAGCGCATCCCTTGAACTAGGCACAGGCCTGGACTCTTCAAGATGCTCCATATAGATTCTCTGGACAAATTTAAGTGAGCCTGAGGGAAGGAGTACCATGCTGTTCCCTTGGGGTGGAGAGGTGCTCAAGGTGGAGGGAGAGCGAGAGCAGAAAGCATGGGGGAAGAAGTCCTGGGAAGCAGTGTGGAAGAAGTCCTGTGGCGCTCAGAGGGTCTAGGATGGAGGTCTTCATTGCTTCTCCCAGCCCCTATAAAGCCCAGTTTCTGGGGCCCCAGTTCCTCATGATCCAGAAGACATCATTGTCCCCTCACCCCCAAGTCAGGTCTTAAAGGCGCCAAGGACACTGACGGGTACTAGGGATTCCGATATACAAAGTCAGGCAGAGCACAAACCGGTGGAGGGGGGTAGCACAGGAAGTGAGACCACCATGATGGCCGACCCCTGAAGCAGGAGCTCCCTAAACAAGCTAGCGGGGTACCCGTAAGGGTCTAGAATAGTGGGCCCGAGGGCATGGAGATGCGGCTGCGGCCCTGGGGGAACACATGACGAGGGAAGCCAGAGCAAGCTGGGATGTGCCTTGATACAGGCCACGGCAAGAATCAGAAATGGGGGTCTGGGCGGTACCGTGGGGGAACACACATGACAGGTACCCTGGGTCAACGCTCTCAGTGACTCTCCTAGCCCTGGGAGGGGGGCTGGAGGGGAAATCACCTGCTCCGTCGGGCGCCGCCGGCGATTTGTCCCGCGCGGTGCAGCTCTCATCCCCCTAACCCCACCAACGAGATCAAAGGCGGGGCCCAGAGCGGTTCTCTTCCAGAAGCGCCGCAGTATCCATTTTTGAGAAGGGCAGGTGCCCACAAATGGGTGTGGCCTATGCTCCATTTTTATTTGTCTCAGGGCTTTGGACGGGCTCCCGTAGCGGCCAGTTTTATTGCCGGTAGGGAGGCGTTGAACAGGGAGGTTCCACCCGTGGGTGGAGTCGCAGTGTCTGACTTGATCACCGTCTCTAGATCCTTGTCATCTACCTACCAAAGACCGAAAACTTTTTGACCCCAAACCGTGTCTTCACGTGCGCCTTATTTCTTTGCCACAAAGTCTCCGCCCTCAAATCCTATAACTTTTTCCTACTCTGCTTCTTTCCCCCGTCCTTCCATAGACCCGTGGCTCCCTGGTTGGATCTGGTGGCCCCTTCCCCCCAGACCTGGTGTTCTTGCCCAAATCCCAATGTCTCCTCCCCTTCCTGTCCAGTCCAGGTTTAAGTCCTGTCACCCAATCAATTCTTAGGTGCTGACTTCCCCACCACGTAGGTCTCCTTTGCAATCTCTTAACAGAGATGTTTCCCCAAGATTAGGGTGGGTTACAGGGTCTGGGTCTTGGGACCACAGAGCCTTGTTGGGACTTGGGGGTGGGAAGAAGGTGCTCTGGGTAAGGATGGACCTGCGCTCAGATCCCGGGTAGCCTGTAGGCCAGGCTTACAACCAGTGCCTTCATGCCCATGTTGGCAGGGCTTCTCATTTATGGGAGGACATCTGAACTCCAGGACCCAGCAAGGACTCAGCATCCTCTTTCTGTTCCTGCTGCTTCAGCTTCCCGGCGCTACCCTGTGCGGAAGCCCAAGGCATCTCCTCCCACAAACCCCCACAATGGGTCATGAGAAAAAGACTTCCCTTCCAGGATGAGCTCCTTATAAGACTTGTCCCTTTGTAGGGTGCTGAGGACCCAGAAGCTGTCCCTGTCCTTAGGAGTCATAGTCCAAGGTAGAAAATCCCATCCTCTCCTCTCCCCTAAGGGCTTGAGACAGTGCCAAAATGTGGAGAAAAAGGGAATCACTACTTCCTCTTCCAACCTTGTTCCTCACTACAGCTCCCACCACACCACCAGGGGACCCTAGTCTCAAAAAGAACAAGATGTTGGCTGCTGGAAAGAAGGCACAAAAAGGGGAGGGAGGAAGAAGGAAGCACATTTGGCATTGCATCTGCCATAAAAACACTGCTGCTGCCAGCCTGGCGCTGCTGGGGTTAATGAGGGGTGTGGTAGCAGCCACTTTGAACTCTGGCCAGACAGGCCTCTGGGAAGGGGATGATGCCTGGCTCCATCAGTGCCAGGCTTCTGCCAGCTCTCTGAAGACTGACCATTTCTCCCCTTTCCCAATCTACCATCCTCCCTGCCACCCCCCACCCCCATTGCACAATACTGATGATGACTCTTCTCTCCTTACCATCCCCATTAGAGGAACTTTCAGATTTCCTCAGCAGAGCTGCCCCTAGTTCTGGCCCAAGACCCCTACAGCCATCCCTTACTTGAAACCTGTGCCTTTCCCCCTCCCTCGTTGCCTGTTTCTTAGATGGCAGTTAGATGAAACTAGATATCATAATGGGAAAGAACTTCCTGAGCTTTCAGGGAAGAATGATGGGAAAGTCCTCTTTGGGGAAGCCCCTTAACTCCCAGGTCAAACTCTGGAGAGTGCCAACTGTGCAGCAGGGCTCAGGTTCTGGTATGAGAGAACAAATGGGTGGGCTGAGGAGAGGGACCATCACAAACACAAAGACACATGCAAACTGTAAGGTAGGGGCTCCAGGGAACACCTGTCCTCAGCATTGCACAGCTGGCTTTAAGATCTTTATTTTCCGCTCCCTCAGCTGTCAGCTCTCCCTCCCTAAGCTGGGAACAGACTCCACCTGCCCTTTGGGTGCGGCTGGAAGCCACACTGGGTGAAAGGAGTTAGAGTGATGCCTCTTCTCTCCCCATTCCCTTAAATGAATTTTGCAGCTGGTGTTGGGGTGCCTAGGTCTGCTTAGCTGATTGGAAAGTCTAGAAGCCTATGTATGAGGAGTTAGGCATAAAGCGCAGATTTCCCAGACATCAAGAGCAGAGAAAGAAACTCCAGCTGGTTGGTCTCCAAGCCTGGGACGACTCAAGTCAGAGATTGAGGTGAAGGAGAAGCCTGGGGGGATGCAGGAGGGTAGGAGGGGTGTCCCCACTCTTGCTTGAGGTCAGAAGGACTCTCTGGGCAGTGTGCCCGGCCCTCCCACACCTTACTCCTTTCTCAGAAGAGCCAGGATAGGGCGGGGGTGGGAGTTGGCTGGGGCAGAGTGGAGGCTCTATTAAAGGAGCTCTCTGAGAGCATCACCGCAGATCCAGTCCCAGGCACGAGTAAGGAGGCTTCATAGGTAAGTGCTGCCCCCTTTCTCTTAACTCAAGCGGGGTGAGGGTAGAGTGGTTCCTGAGCCTGCTGGCTTGCCTTTCCCTCTCCAGAGATAGGCTGTAGCTCTGCCCTATGAGTGGGAATTGTACCCAGCCCTCAGTTTAACACACTAGAAAACAAAATTGTGTTTTGGGGAAATCTTTCTCTACCACTCTCCTACCTTTTGGGTATTTCCGATCAGATTTTCAGGGAGCTGGGACTCCTGGGCCCCTACCTTGGGGATCCACATTTTAGGGATCCCCTCTGGCTCAGGAAGCCCCTTAGTCTCTAGAGAGGTGCCCTTCTCAGTATACATGTTCTGGGTTTTCTCCCAGCTCCACATCTGGTCCTACTAGGAGCACTTCTGGGCACGAGATGATGGGACTGAGTTGGCAGTACCCACAGAATTCTTGCCATGGCCCTTAGTTCCTTCCCCTCATATCCTACATGAATTCCGTTTGAAATTTAAAGAAACGTTGCCCCTTTCCCTAGCGATGGGCCCCTATTTTCAGCTCCAAGCCAGACCCTTCCGGAGATAGGAGGAATCTTGAGATCCCACATTCCTTATCTCACCCATCTGGGAGTGGAGAAAATTCACAGAAGTGAGCATGGGAGGGCAGCATCATGAATGAGAGACCTTTGGCCCCCTGGCTCTGAGAACTGAATTCCATAGGACTGTGAGTGCTAGCAAATGCCCTAGGGACTCAGTTCTGGTGCCCGGCTGTGCTACACCACCAACAGTGAGGTCATGGTGAAGCTGCCGGCTCAGGCTCATAGTATCCCAGGCTGGTGCTCCTCTTCAACTTGGGCTACTCTTCTGCTCTAAGACTTGAATGCCCCCCCCAAACTCCTTACCTTGCCATAAAGTCTTTCAGAGTATGGCCCCCACTTAGCTTTCAATCATGATCTTCCAATGAAACTCTGCTGCTTCCTGCTGCTGCTGCCACGCTGATCCCTCCTCAGTGCTTCTTGGGACACCTTCCCATCACTATCTGTTGGAATCCTCGCCTTCACAGCCTCTGCTGTCTCTTTCAAGAAGCCTCTCTCAACTCCCCAGTGGTACATACGATCCCCTGGAAATTCTCTGCTCTTGCCTCCATCATGGCTCGATTTACAAGCTCCTTAGTGTCTAGTCCAGTGTTCTGCACGTAGTAGTTGTTTAATAAATGTCCCTTGGCTCTGGCTGGTTCGCTCAGTGGTATAGCATTAGCCTGTCATGTGCAAGTCCCAAGTTCAATTTCCAGTCAGGACACACAGGAGAAGCAACCATCTGCTTCTCTACCCCTCCCCTTCTCCTTTCTCTCTCTCTCTCTCTCTCTCTCTCTCTCTCTTCCCCTCTTCCCCTTCTGCAGCTATGGCTCGGATGGTTCAAGTGAATCGAGTCCGGGCACTGAGGATGGCTTGGTGGAGCCTCTGCCTCAGGCACTAAAAATAGTTCACTTTCAGCATGGCCCCAATAGGCAGAGCATCAGCCCCAGACAGAGTTGCCAGGTGGATCCTGGTTGGGGCGCATGTGGAAGTTTGTCTATCTCCTCTCCTCTCACTTGGAAAAGAAGGAAACAAAATTATTTTTTTAAATGTTCCTTAAATTTTGCTGAATGTGTCTCATGTATGAAGGGGAAGTTTGGCCTAGAGGTTAAGGCCACAGTCAGATTTCCTAGATGCATTTTCCATGTGTGACTTTGGGTTAGTTGTTAACCGCTTTGGGATTCATTTTCCTCATCTGTAAATGGGAATATAATTATATCCACATCAAGGTTTTGTGGAGATTAAATAGAGCTAATAGTTTCTACACAGGACTTTAGCATAGTGCCTGCACATAGTAAGTGTGAAGTTGTTATGATTCTTATTCTACTCCCTTGAGTAGTAATGGCAGCTAGCCAGTTGAGGGGTAGGATAGGGCTAAAAATTGGTCAGTTAACATTCACTGAGTGAAGAGCCCCAGACCTGATGCCAGGGCTGGGTAAGGCTGGGACAAGGCCAGGAAGAGGAGGCCGTCAGGATCCGGGCTTGGTGGCCCAAGCCTTGCTGGAGTCTAGGACCTCTGGCTTCCCACCTTCCGTGTAACCTGGGGTGAACTCCTTCTCTTTGGCCTTGGTTTCCCAGTTTAATGTATAAAAATTAAGGAGGTTAGAACAGGTTACTAGCAAGGTCCCTCACAGCCCAGATGTTTTATGATAACTGAGTGTCTAAGTGTCAAATTCAAAGAAAAAATCAGCCTCACCTGTGGCGGCGCAGTGGCTAAAGCATCGACCTGGCATGCTGAGGTTGCCGGTTCAAAACCCTGGGCTTGCCTGGTCAAGGCACATATGGGAGTTGATGCTTCCTGCTCCTCCCTCCCCCTTCTCTCTCTCTCTCTCTCTCTCTCTCTCTCTCTCTCTCTCTCTCATTCTCTCTCCTCTCTAAAAATTAATAAAACTTAAAAAAATTTAAAAAAAAAAGAAAAAAGAAAAAATCACAGGCCTGACCTGGTGGTAATGCAGTGGATAGAATGTTGACGTGGGACCGCTGAGCTACTAGGTTAGAAACCCTGAGGTTGCCGCCTTGAGTGCAGGCTCATCCGGCTTGAGCACAGGCTCATCTGGTTTGAGCACAGGGTCACCGGCTTGAGTGTGGGATCATAAACACGACCCCATGGTCGCTGGCTTGAGCCAAAAGGTCACTGGCTTGAATCCCAAGGTCGCTGGCTTGAGCAAGGGGTCACTGGCTCAGCTGGAGCCCCCCCCCAGGGGGGCCAAGGCACATATGAGAAGCAATCAATGAACAACTAAAGTGCAACAACTACGAGCTGATACTTCTCACCTCTCTCCCTTCCTGTCTGTCTGACTCTCTTTTTCAAAAAAAGAAAAGAAAAGATCAAGGAAGGAAGCATCCAGACTCCCTGAAGGGCTGGCTCCCTTACTCACCTCCATAGGGCTAGAAGCAACACTGGCATTTGGAAGTACAGGGAATGCTGAACTGAGCTGAGTGGCAGCATCCCTCTCAAAAGCCTGTAATCAGAGGATAGGGATAAACTTGTATGCAACCTATGGGCATTTCTAGAGCACAACTGGAAGCGTTGGGAGAAAGGAGTGTGAGCAATGAGGATTCCTCAGAGAGGGGGGCAGTTCAGAGACTTCAATGATCTGGACCCAAGAGGATAGAGAGGGAAGGGGAGACAGAACACACTTTACTTGGTGTGAGACCCAAGATTTACTTGAAACCTGCCTTGTTTCAAAAAAGGATTTGAAGTGGGTTACAAGCATGAAGACAATTCTCCAAGATTGAAAGAAAAGCTGTGACATAGATATGTAGTATATTTTCAATGTGCATCCTTTTGACCCAGAGATTCTATTTACTTATTACTTTTTTTTTTTTTTTTTACAGAGACAGAGATAGACAGGGACAGACAGACAGGAACGGAGAGAGATGAGAAACATCAATCATCAGTTTCTCGTTGCGCGTTGCGACTTCTTAGTTGTTCATTGATTGCTTTCTCACATGTGCCTTGACCGCGGGTCTTCAGCAGACCGAGTAACCCCCTGCTGGAGCCAGCGACCTTGGGTCTAAGCTGGTGAGCTCTTTGCTCAAGCCAGATGAGCCCGCGCTCAAGCTGGCGACCTCAGGGTCTCGAGCCTGGGTCCTTCCGCATCCCAGTCCAACGCTCTATCCACTGCGCCACCACTTGGTCAGGCTACTTATTACATTTTTATTTTTAGTTAGAAATTATTTCAAACTTACAGAAAACTTACCAGAATAGTGCAAAGAATCTTGCTTATCTTTCTACCGGATTTACCAGATGTTAACTTTTTGCTATGTTGCTTTCTCTATAGTCCTTATTTTAAGTCTTGCTACTTGTCCCAGTAATATCCTCGATAACAATTTTCATTTTGGTTTGAGATCCCAAACAGGATCATGCATCGCATTTTTTTCATGTCTCTTTAGTCTCCTTTGACCTGAAACAGTTTCTCTGCCTTTTTTTTTTTTTGTCTTTTATAACACTTTTGGACAATAAAGACCAGTGAGGTTGTGTCTCAGCTTAGGTTTATCTGATGTTTCCTCATGATTATGAATTACTGCTGAATTGATGTGGTGTTTTCCAGTTTAACATATTATAAGTCACATGATGTTGATTTGTCTCTGGTAAAAAAAAAAAATTTTTTTCACCTGACCTGGGGTGGTGCAGTAGACAAAGCATTGACCTGGAACACTGAGGTCACTGGTTCAAAACCCTGGGCTTGCCTGGTCAAGGCACATATGACAAGCCATCAATGAACAACTAAAGTGAAGCAACTGTGAGTTGGTACTTCTCACTCCATATGCCTCCTCTTTCTAAAAATTAATAAATAAGCCTGACCTGTGGTGGCGCAGTGGATAAAGCATCGACCTGGAAATGCTGAGGTCGCCGGTTCGAAACCCTGGGCTTGCCTGGTCAAGGCACATATGGGAGTTGATGCTTCCAGCTCCTCCCCCTTCTCTCTCTCTGTCTCTCCTCTCTCTCTCTCTCCTCTCTAAAATGAATAAATAAAAAAAATTAATAAATAAAATCTTTTAAAAAAAGAAAGAAAAAAATTCAAGACACTGTTGTTAATGACAGTAAGAGCTCTGGCTAGTTAATTCAGTCAGAGTGTCATCCCAAAACACCAAGGTTGCAGGTTCAATCCCCAGTCAGGGCACATACAGGAAGCAACCAGTGAGTGCACAATTAAGTAAAAGGACAAATGAATGCTTTCCCCGCCATTCCTCTTTCTGTCACTCTAAAATAAAAAAAGGAAAGAAAGAAAGACGAACATTTTATTTAAGAATGGGTACTGCAATGGGGTTAAAATGGTATACACCAGTTTCTCTACTATACTACTCAGTTACCATTTTACCATTTACTTTGTAATTAATAAGTACCTTATGGGAACATACTTTTAAAAATGTCAGTATCCTGATTCTCATCAAACTTTCACCAATTAGTTTTTTTTTGTTTGTTTGTTTTGTTTTTTAGAGAGGAGAGAGAGAGGGAGAGAGAGAAACAGAGAAAGAGAAGGGGGGAGGAGCTGGAAGCATCAACTCCCATATGTGCCTTGACCAGGCAAGCCCAGGGTTTTGAACCAGCGACCTCAGCATTTCCAGGTCAACGCTTTATCCACTGTGCCACCACAGGTCAGGCTTCACCAATTAGTTTTATTTATTTATATATTTTTTAGCGAGAGACAGGAAGGAAAAAAAATGAAAAGCATCAACTTATAGTTGTGGCACTTTAGTTGTTCATTGATCGCTTTCTCATATATGCCTTGGCTGGAGGGGGGCGCTCCAGCTGAGCCAGTGACCCGGGCTTCAAGCCAGTGACTATGGGGTCTGGTCTATGATCCCATCCTCAAGTGGGTGACCCCGTGCTAAAACTGGTGAGGTTCACCCATTAGTTTTAGTATCTATGAATGATTCTCATCTGACTCAATTACTGTGATGGTTGGGAATGGTGATTTTTAAATTTCTAATTAAGGAAGAACCTTCCTTTCATATTTATTTATTTAGATAATATTAATTTAGACTTATGTATCCTTATTATATTTGTTATAGTCTGTTCCTAATGATTACACTGGGGAACAAAATTTTTGTGGCATCCACAAAAACACTTGTTCTTACCTAAGTCGAGTGTGCTGATCTCAAATCTGACATTAGTTTTTCTCTGTAAGCTACAGTTTTTTTGCAATTCAAGATTTTAGGTTTCCATCTTATTGTAAAGTTTTCAGCATTTAGCTTAACATAATGAAGTAGAATGTCTTCTTGGGCATCATCTTTGTGAAAATACAATAATTTATATAATGCAGTAAATACATTAATACACTAAAAGATATGATTGCATCAGAATTTGTCTACAATTAAAAAATACAACATATTGAAACACTTATTTTAATCATAAAATTTGCGCAAAACTTATTTAAATTCTATTCAGGCAAAAATTTGCGTTTGTAGCTCTTTCATTTGTGTACTTGTTGAGGACAATCTTGTTTGATGCTCCAGCAGTAGTCTGCTCATCACTAACAGCTCCAAGATTTTCAGGAAACTTATCAAGGTGACTGTTCAAGAAGTGAATCTTGCCCTGGCCGGTTGGCTCAGTGGTAGAGCGTCGGCCTGGCGTGCGGGGGACCCGGGTTCGATTCCCAGCCAGGGCACATAGGAGAAGCACCCATTTGCTTCTCCACCCCCCCCTCCTTCCTCTCTGTCTCTCTCTTCCCCTCCCGCAGCCAAGGCTCCATTGGAGCAAAGATGGCCCGGGCGCTGGGGATGGCTCCTTGGCCTCTGCCCCAGGCGCTAGAGTGGCTCTGGTCGTGGCAGAGCGACGCCCCGGAGGGGCAGAGCATCGCCCCCTGGTGGGCAGAGCATCGCCCCTGGTGGGCGTGCCGGGTGGATCCCGGTTGGGCGCATGCAGGAGTCTGTCTGACTGTCTCTCCCCGTTTCCAGCTTCAGAAAAAAAGAAAAAAAAGGAAAAAAAAAAGAAGTGAATCTTAACACTCATGTTACATCCAATGTTGCAGAAAGCGAACAGCATCCTTTGAACCAGAAGTTCATAGTTTTCTGCTTTTTTCTTTTTTAAATTAATTTTATTTATTTATTCATTTTAGAGAGGGGAGAGAGAGAGAGAGAGAAAGAGGGGGGGGGAGCAGGAAGCTTCAACTCCCATATGTGCCTTGACCGGGCAAAGCCAGGATTTTGAACCGGCAACCTCAGCATTCCAGGTCGACGCTTTATCCACTGCGCCACCACAGGTCAGGCAGTTTTCTGCTTTTTTTTTTTTTTTTTTTTTTAATTTTTTTTTATTTATTTATTCATTTTTAGAGAGGAGAGAGAGACAGAGAGGGAGAGAGAGGAGAGAAAGACAGAGAGAGAGAGAAGGGGGGAGGAGCTGGAAGCATCAACTCCCATATGTGCCTTGACCGGGCAAAGCCAGGATTTTGAACCGGCAACCTCAGCATTCCAGGTCGACGCTTTATCCACTGCGCCACCACAGGTCAGGCAGTTTTCTGCTTTTTTTTTTTTTTTTTTTTAATTTTTTTTTATTTATTTATTCATTTTTAGAGAGGAGAGAGAGACAGAGAGGGAGAGAGAGGAGAGAAAGACAGAGAGAGAGAGAAGGGGGGAGGAGCTGGAAGCATCAACTCCCATATGTGCCTTGACCAGGCAAGCCCAGGGTTTCGAACCGGCGACCTCAGCATTTCCAGATCGACGCTTTATCCACTGCGCCACCACAGGTCAGGCAGTTTTCTGCTTTTTTGTTGCTAAGGAAGTTCTTTGTAACTGCCACAAAAGACTGCCATGCTGCTTTCTCCTCCTTATTCATCTTCCTGGCAAATTCTTCATCACATATGAGGGTTCAAATTTGAGGTCCATCGAATACACCTGCTTTTATCTTCTCGAAAGACAAGGCAGGAAAAGCAGAAATAATATGTTGAAAGCATTCACTTTCTCTATTGAAAGCCTGAACAAACTGCTTCATTAAGCCAAGTTTGATGTAAAGTGGGGGGAAAATGATCCTGTCTTGATTAACTACAGGTTCATTCACAATATTTTGCATCCCTACTTCATGTTTTGGCCACTCCTTCTGTGTCCAGTGTTTCTCCCAAGCTCAGCTGTCCCACAAACACAGAAAGCAAGGATACTTTGTGAAACCTCTCTGTTGTCCTAGCAGGAAATTTACCATTTTAAGATCCACACAAATGATCCAGTTATGTTCCTCATACTTCAGAAAGTCAAGGACAATCTTTTATGTCATTCTTACTAAGTCATTCAATTCAGGTTGGCTAAACTGCTGAGGGGTTAATGACTGCTTGGCATCAGAAGAAGACCCTTCAGATTTTACAACCATTTCCTCATGCTTCTTATCAAAGTATACTTGATCATCATGTTCTCTATTTTGTCCTTAGAAGAAATAAAACCATTAAAAATAAAAACTGGAACTGGGAGTGTCTCAGAGTGTGGGATAAGTCATATTGCTGAAGGAATATTAGGATATGCGATCATATGCCATTTTTTCTTGCCAATGCCCTTTGTATGGATCAGACAGAAATAACAGTCACTGCTGTGGTCCTTAGGTTCACGCCAAACCATGGGAATACCAAAAGGCATTCCTTTGCATTTTCCTTTTGTCCAGTCATCAAGCATATCATAACATAACACACAATATGAGGAGCCCAATTCTTGTCTTGATTGCCAAGGAGAACTAGAAAAGAGGCAATATATACATGTGTCACATATGATGAAATATTGTGCCTTTGACGTTGAAGTGTGTAACAGCCACATATATAACAGGTGTCAGGATTATTCTTACATTTACGCCTACTCGAAGAAGCCATGATTCAATCTTTTTTTTTTTTTTTTGTATTTTTCTGAAGCTGGAAACGGGGATAGACAGTCAGACAGACTCCCGCATGTGCCCGACCGGGATCCACCCGGCACGCCCACCAGGGGGCGATGCTCTGCCCACCAGGGGACGATGCTCTGCCCCTCCAGGGCGTGGCTCTGTTGCGACCAGAGCAACCTCAGCGCCTGGGGCAGAGGCCAAGGAGCCATCCCCAGCACCCAAGCCATCTTTGCTCCAATGGAGCCTCGGCTGCAGGAGGGGAAGAGAGAGACAGAGAGGAAGGAGAGGGGAGGGGTGGAGAAGCAGATGGGCGCTTCCCCTGTGTGCCCTGGTCGGGAATCGAACCCGGGACTTCTGCATGCCAGGCCGACACTCTACCAGAGCCAACCAGCCAGGGCCGCCATGATCAATCTTAAAACAAAATAGGAGGGTGTTTTTATCAGATAATAATTTTTACATTTAAAAACAACTACAGGCCCTGGCCGGTTGGCTCAGTGGTAGAGCATCAGCCTGGCGTGCAGGAGTCCCAGGTTCGATTCCCGGCCAGGGCACACAGGAGAAGCGCCCATCTGCTTCTCCACCCCTCCCCCTCTCCTTCCTCTCTGTCTCTCTCTTCCCCTCCCGCAGCCGAGGCTCCATTGGAGAAAAGTTGGCCCGGCTGCTGAGGATGGCTCTAGAGCCTCTCCCTCAGGCGCTAGAATGGCTCTGGTTGTAACAGAGCAATGCCCCAGATGGGTGGAGCATCACCCCCTGGTGGGCATGCCAGGTGGATCCTGGTCCGGCGCATGCAAGAGTCTGTCTGACTGCCTCCCCATTTCCAACTTCAGAAAAATACAAAAAAAAAAAAAAACAAAAAACAAAAAACAAAAAAAAAACTACAGCCTGACCAGGCGGTGGCGCAGTGGATAGAGTGTTAGACTGGGATGTGGAGGACCCAGGTTCGAGACCCTGAGGTCATCCACTTGAGCACCGGTTCATCTGGTTTGAACAAAGCTTGCCAGCTTGGACCCGAGGTCGCTGGCTCAAGCAAGGGGTTACTTGGTCTGCTGAAGGCCTGCGGTCAAGGCACACATGAGAAAGCAATCAATAAACTAAGGTGTCGCAATGAAAAACTAATGATTGAAAAAAAAAAAGAAAAAAACAAAAACAAAAACAAAACAAAACAAAACAAAAAAAACTAATGATTGGCCTGACCTGTGGTGGCACAGTGGGATAAAGCATCAACCTGGAACACTGAAGTTGCCGGTTCAAAACCCTGGGCTTGCCTGGTTAAGGCACATATGGGAGTTGATGCTTCCTGCTCCTCCCCCTTCTCTCTCTCTCTCTCTCACTCCTCTCTCTCTAAAAATCAATAAATAAAATATAAAAAAAACCCAAAAAAACCCTGATGATTGATGCTTCTCATCTCTCTCCATTCCTGTCTTTCTGTCCCTATCTATCCCTCTCTCTGACTCTCTGTCTCTGTAAATAAATAAATAAATATCTTTAAAAACAACTACAATTATGTAAAAGTGATGTTTGTAAAACATTAATTGCCTTGTGGCTTTATGTTCAATCCAAGAGTCGTTGCCCTTTAGCTCCAATTTAAAAACAAATTCTGGGCCCTGGCCGGTTGGCTCAGCGGTAGAGCGTCGGCCTGGCGTGCAGAAGTCCCGGGTTCGATTCCCAGCCAGGGCACACAGGAGAAGCGCCCATTTGCTTCTCCACCCCCCCCCTTCCTTCCTCTCTGTCTCTCTCTTCCCCTCCCGCAGCCAAGGCTCCATTGGAGCAAAGATGGCCCGGGCGCTGGGGATGGCTCCTTAGCCTCTGCCCCAGGCACTAGAGTGGCTCTGGTCGCGGCAGAGCGATGCCCCGGAGGGGCAGAGCATCGCCCCCTGGTGGGCAGAGCGTCACCCCTGGTGGGCGTGCCGGGTGGATCCCAGTCGGGGGCATGCAGGAGTCTGTCTGACTGTCTCTCCCCATTTCCAGCTTCAGAAAAATACAAAAAATAAAATAAAAAAAATAAAAACGAATTCTGCCACTAACTATAACAAAAAGAAATTAAAATTGCATAAAAACTAGAGCATGCACCAAAAAATGGATTTCAGATTTGGAATCAGTGATGCAGAAATATATATATAGAAACAGTTCTAAAACCACATGCAACAGAAAATGAAAAAAAAATTGTTCCCCAGTGTTATTTATTTATTATTAGTTTTTTTTTTGTTTTGTTTTGTTTTTTGTATTTTTCTGAAGCTGGAAACGGGGAGAGACAGTCAGACAGACTCCCGCATGTGCCCGACCGGGATCCACCCGGCACGCCCACCAGGGGGCGATGCTCTGCCCCTCCGGGGCGTCGCTCTGCCGCGACCAGAGCCACTCTAGCGCCTGGGGCAGAGGCCAAGGAGCCATCCCCAGTGCCCGGGCCATCTTTGCTCTGATGGAGCCTTGGCTGCGGGAGGGGAAGAGAGAGACAGAGAGGAAGGAGGGGGGGGGGTGGACAAGCAAATGGGCGCTTCTCCTATGTGCCCTGGCCGGGAATTGAACCCAGGTCTCCTGCACGCCAGGCCGACGCTCTACCACTGAGCCAACCGGCCAGGGCAGGGCCTATTTTTTTTTTTTTTTTCATTTTTCTGAAGCTGGAAACAGGGAGAGACAGTCAGACAGACTCCCGCATGCGCCCGACCGGGATCCACCCGGCACGCCCACCAGAGGCGGTGCTCTGCCCCCCAGGGGGCGATGCTCTGCCCATCCTGGGCGTCGCCATATTGCGACCAGAGCCACTCTAGCGCCTGAGGCAGAGGCCACAGAGCCATGCCCAGCGCCTGGGCCATCTTTGCTCCAATGGAGCCTTGGCTGCGGGAGGGGAAGAGAGAGACAGAGAGGAAAGCGCGGCGGAGGGTGGAGAAGCAAATGGGCGCTTCTCCTATGTGCCCTGGCCGGGAATCGAACCCGGGTCCTCCGCACGCTAGGCCGACGCTCTACCGCTGAGCCAACCGGCCAGGGCGGCAGGGCCTATTTATTATTAGTTTTTTAAGGTGACAGTAGGGTAGATAGTGAGGCAGACTCCCACATGCGACCTGACAAAGATCTACCTGGCAATCTCATCTGGAGCCAATGCTTGAGTACTGAGCTATTTTTAGCACCTGAGGTGGTTGTGTTTGGATAGAGCCACCCTCAGCACCTGAGGCGATGCACTGGAACCACTGGATGCAGGAGGGGAATAGAAGAGGGAGTGGGGAAAGCAGATGGTCACTTCTCCTCGGTGTCCTGACTGAGAATCCAACCCAGGACATCTGCACACAGGGCTGATGCTCTACCACTGAGTTAACTGTCCAGGGCTCTTTTTTTATACCTTAAAAAAAGAAAAGGAAAATAAGACAAAACTAGGGGTAACAATTTAGGATCTAGGCTTTGCACAAAAGATGGTAAACAAATTTGGCTCTGAGTTTCCTAGAAATCGGGGCAAAGAGAAAAATATGATCAGTTATGAGATCCTTAGTGCTCCAAAGATAAAAGAAAACCACTCATCAGGACAAATACCTTTCCCAAGTGCTGAGGTTTGAGAGAACTTTCCATAAAACTCATAAACACAGCAGTGTTCAGTCAAGTGGTTTACAACTTCAATAACATAGCTATATATATACCCAGGTAACTGTTGCATAATCATCCATGCAAACTCCCACAATACTGCAAATTCAATCTATTAAACACTATTAGCAAGAATCAGGTGGCTGACTGGTGGTGGCACAGTGGATAGAGTGTCGACCTGAACTGAGGTCCCAGGTTCGAAACTCTGAGGTCACTGGCTTGAGTGTGGGATGATCGACATGACCCCATGGTCAATGACTTGAAGCTCAAGGTCACTGGCTTGAGCAAGGGGTCACTGGCTCTGCTTGAGCCACCCCCTTACCCCAAGGAAGTATAAGAGCCTATCAATGAAAGAACTAAAGTGACGAAACTACAAGTTGGTACTTCTCATCTTTCTCCTTTTCTCTTAAAAAAAAAAAAAAGTATCAGGAACAAGAACTGACATTCATCTTAAATTTCAACCCTAGTGAATTTTCCAGGTAAGTTGGGTGGTTATATGCTTTTCTTCCTTTTGGTCCCCCCCCCCTCTTTTTTTTACAACAAAACTAAGGCTCAGAGAGCTTAGTTATATGACTAGAAAATGTCAGCACAAGCTCAGTATCTGTGTCCCCAGCCATGCCTGCCATCTATGCTTCAATAAGAGCTTACGCCCTCAGAATCTGTACGTGGTGGGTCGTGGGTCGCAGGACCTAGTAAGGTGTCATCCTGCACGGAGACGGCGCGTGAAGAGGGGACTAGGCGCAGCCAGTGAGGAGGTGCACTTTCTCCAGAGGTCCCCTCTAATCCCTCCCACCTCCTTGTGCTCTAGACAGGGAAGTAAGGCTCACGTTACACAGATGAGGAACCCCCCCCCCCCCAGCCAACATAAAAATGATCTCGCAGTATACGTTTGACTTCGCTCATTTATTTAGTTTTCATTACAAACGGGATAAGTGGGCCTCAGCTTGGAGGGGTTAGGGAAGCTTTGCTAGAGAAAGCCGCCAAGAGAAAGGAAAAGTTGGAGCTTACTGTGGGGCGGGCCTCTAACGGGAAGAAGATGGGGAGTCGGAGGGAGAGAAGAAATAAAGGGTCCAGGCCATTCGTCCACCCCACACTCAGGCTTCCCAAGCCAAAGTAGGAGAAATAGTAACAGGGCACCTATCCTAGGTCCTTTTCGCTCTTCCCTCACCATCCAGCAATAACGTGAGAGGAATCAAAGACGTGCAGGAGGTGGACGGCGGGAGTCTTGGTAAAAAAACCACAAAGACAGGAATGGTGTCCCCAGTCCCCAAGCAAAACTGAGGTCTCCCTCCTCGCCTGGGAGAGAGCCGCGCGTGTGCTTCCCCGGGCAGGCAGGCCGCTCTGTGGCGCCCTCAGCCCACGCCCTTCCTCTTCTTCCCACGGCCGCGCTCCGCCACTTCCTCCGCGGGGCTGCCGTCGCCGCTGTCGCCGCTGGCGGGTGCGCGTAGCAGGCGCCTGCGCACGCTGTACTCTGGCGCGCCGACGCGTGGCGCGGCCTGTAGCAAGAACTCCCCGCCACGGAAAGTGACGCGCACGTCGGTGCGCGGGTACGTGCCGTACACGCGCCGCAGCTGCCGGCGCACAAAGTGCGGCAGCTCTAGGCGCGGCCCCCACGCGCGCTCCACGAGGCCCCAGCGCAGCTGCACCTGCAGGCTTCCGCCCTCGGGCCACGGCGCCCAGCTCTCGGCCCCCTCGGTCCCTGCCGCTGCGGGCTCCTGCAGCGAAAGCCCCGGGTAGCCGGGCGCTGGGAACGGTGGGCGCGAGGCCGCGGCATAGGCCAGCGGGAAGGCCCACCAGGACGGCGCGGCCCCGGGGGACGCGCTGCAGCCGTGAAAACAGTGGTATTCCCTCGGGGCAGCCCAGTCGCTGGCCCTCAGGGCTGGGGGCCGGCTGCAGAAGTTGTGGGCCTGGATGGGGGGCAGCAGCAGGGGGCCGGGCAGGTAGCTGTAGGTGAGGGGCTGCAGTAGAGCCCAGACACCTTCCCCGGGCTCCAGGCAGCTGTATGAGTACATGGTCGGGAGCTCAGGCGGCAGGCTTTTTTGTTGGGGACTGGTCTTGGTCCAGACCTGTAGTGGGTGTGTGTGTGGGTATTCTTTGTTCTTATAGACACCACCCATCCCTGGGGCCTGCTAACCCAGGGCTCTGTTTCATAGCCTAAGACCGAGCTTGCCTCCTGGCTTTTGGGAACTCTTCCTAAGCTGTTCAGCTCCCACCTCACCTCTTATCCCAGGGTTGAGCCGGAACCCAGCACACAATAAGGACCCAGCCTTATTTCATGCCCTCTGCCCTGAAATGCTCTTCCACTCACTTATCTGCTTCAGCGGAAGGGAGTTGGTCTTCAGCATTTGGGGAGCCAGAGTGGTCCAGAGCAGGGCTCCTCTCCACTACTTTTTAGTTGAGCTGCCCCTCTCCATGCCCTGCCTTAGCCACACCTCCCCGTTTCCAGGCAAAGGGAAACACCTTGAGCTGGCTAGGAGCCAGCCATACTGGGTATACACTGGATGAGCCTGCTGTTCGTACTCCTAGTAACCAGGTGGTAAGCCTTTGCTCAGTGGTGTCCTCACAACTTGCTCAGACTCACACAGCCAGTTACAGTAAGAGCAAAATTCAACCAATGTCTGGCTCAAGACAGCCATTTCAATTCATGTTGTGGCTTTTTTCAGACTAGCTTACAGTGCTCCTACTCTAGAATATTACATAAGAACTTCTAGTTCTTAATAACTGTGTGCAGAACATGGTGACATCATTCCCATTTAATAGATAAGGAGCCAGACCCAGTCTGGATAGCTCAATTGGTTCAGACATGCCAAGGTTGCCGGCTCTGTGGGTTCTGCGGGTTCCATCCTGGCACATAAGAAGAATGAAATGATGAATACATAAATAAGTCGAGGCCTTGGCCGGTTGGCTCAGCGGTAGAGTGTCGGTCTGGCGCACGGGGGACCTGGGTTCGATTCCCGGCCAGGGCACATAGGAGAAGCGCCCATTTGCTTCTCCACACCCCCTCCTTCCTCTCTGTCTCTCTCTTCCCCTCCCGCAGCCAAGGCTCCATTGGAGCAAAGATGGCCCGGGCGCTGGGGATGGCTCCTTGGCCTCTGCCCCAGGCGCTAGAGTGGCTCTGGTTGCAGCAGAGCGACGCCCCGGAGGGGCAGAGCATCGCCCCCTGGTAGGCAGAGCGTAGCCCCTGGTGGGCGTGCTGGGTGGATCCCGGTCGGGCGCATGCGGGAATCTGTCTGTCTCTCCCCGTTTCCAGCTTCAGAAAGAAAAAAAAAAAAAGTCAAACACCAAAGGTATGTCTCATGCCCTGGCCAGTTAGCTCAGTGGTAGAGCATTGGCCCTGTGTGTGGATGTCCTAGGTTTGATTTTTTCAGTCAGGGCACACAGGAGAAGTGACCATCTTCTTCTCTACCCCTCCCCTTTCTCTCTCTCTCTGCCTCCCTTCTGGAGCCATGGCTCCATTGGTTTGAGCAAAGTTGGCCTTGGGCACTGAGGATGACTCCATGGCCTCTGCCTTAGGTGCTAAAAAAATGGCTCCCTTCCTGAGCAGTGGAGCAAGGGCCCCAGATGGGCAGAGCATCGTCCCCTAGTGGGCTTACTGGGCGGATCCCAGTTGGGGCGCATGTGGGAGTCTTTCTCACTCCCCTCCTCAAAAAAAAATTTTAAATATTTCTTCTCTATGAATTGTAATTAAAAGAATTATCTCAGAAAAAAAGTGTAGTGTCCCTCTCTCTTTCTCTCCCTCCCTCCCTCTATCTACCCCTCCCTCCCTGTTCCTTTCTCTCTAAAATCAATCAATAATAGTGTTTAAAATATTTTATTGATTGATTTCAGGGAGAGAGAAAGGCAGTAGTGGGGGCTCAATGGAAGAAGTGGGAAGCATCAACTCATGGTTGCTTCTCTTATGTGCCTTCACCACACAAGCCCAGTGTTTCCAGCCTGTGACCTCAGCATTCCAGGTGGACACTTTATTCACTGTGCCACTGCAGGCCAGGCTCAATAAAATGTATTAAAAAGATAGATAAGGAACCAGAAACTCAGAGAATTTAGGCCATTTCCCCCTGGTTACAGTCTGTAAGTAACACAATGGGATTTGAACCCTGATTCTAAAGCCCAGAAGCTAGTTGGGGAAAGCCAGAAAGATTGCTTCATCTCAACTGAGTGAACTGTGTTTGAGCTCCAGTCCCTTTGCTACAGGTCACTGCCCTCCACCTTTTTCTTCCCCAGCGGTGTGCATGGTAGTTGCTGGATGATTAAAACTGATGCCGTCTCCCAGCTGCTGGGCTCTCTGGCCATCATGCTTTCATTCCCCTTTTTGTTGACTCAAGTCGCATTACCAGCAACCCCCACAGATTCTCCTAGGTTCTTAGCATCCCTTAAAGCCCATCTATCCTCTGGGAGGGTCTCCTACACTCACCCTCGCTGTTCTTCCCCCACGATATCCATGGCTTAATCCGTGGGAATCTATGGATATATTACATGGCAAGGGAGGATTAAGATTGCAATTGTGCCTGATTTGTGGTAGCATAGTAGATAAAGCATCAACCTGGAATGCTGAGGTCGCTGGTTTGAATCCCCGGGCGTTCCTGGTCAAGGCACATACAGGAAGCAACTACTAAGAGTTGGTGCTTCCATTTCTCCCCAACTCTTTCTCATTCTCTCTCTCCTCTCTCTAAAAATCAATAAATCTAAGAAAAAAAATAGATTGCAATTGTATTAAGGTTATAAGTTAGCTGACCTTAAAATAAGGAGATCAGCTTGACCTGTGGTGGTGCAGTCGATAAAGCATTGACCTGGAACACTGAGGTCACTGGTTCGAAGTCCCAGGCTTGCCCTGTCAAGGCATATAAGAGAAACAAATACTACAAGTTGATGCTTCTCGCTCCCCACTTCTCTCTCTCTCCTTTCTAAAATCAATAAATAAAGTCTTCTAAAAAATTGAGACCATCCTTGATTATCTGGGTGGATCTAATGTAATCACAAGAGTACTGAAACTGGAAGAGGGAGGCAGAAGAGTAAGAGTGATGTGATACAAGAGTCGACCAGCCATTGCTGGCTTTGAAGATGAAGGGGACCATGAGCCAAAGGATGTAGGCAACCTTTAGAAGCTTGAAAATGCAAAAGAAAAGAAAGGAAGGAAGGAAAGAAAGAAAGAGGGAGGGAGGAAAAGGAAGAAAGAAAAGGAAGGAAGGAAAGAAAAAAGGATTCTTTCCATACCTGACCAGGTGGTGGCACAGTGGATAGAGCACCGGACTGGGACGCAGAGGACCCAGGTTCGAAACCCCGAGATCGCCAGCTTGAATGTGGGCTCATCTGGTTTGAGCACAGCTCACCAGCTTGAACCCAAGGTTGCTGGCTTGAGCTTGGGTCACTCGATCTGCTGTGGCCCTCCAGCCAAGGCACAGAAGAGAAAGCAATCAATGAACAACTAAGGTGTCACAACAAAGAATTGATGCTTCTCATCTCTCTTCCTTTCTGTTTGTCCCTATCTGTCTCTCTCTCTCTACACACACACACACACACACACACACACACACACACACACACACAAGGATTCTTCCCTAGAGCCTCCAGAAAGGAATGCACCTTGATTTTAGTCATTGAAACCCATTCCAGACTTCCAACCTCTAGAGCTGTAAGATGTAAATTTGTACTGTTTTAAGCCACTAAGTTTGTGGTAATTTGTTACAGCACCTATAGGAAATTAATATACCCCTCTACTATTTATAACTGTGCCCCTCCCTCCAAATCCCAGCACCTGACGAATGTCCAAGACGGCTTGTACTTGACCTCACCCCAGCATGGACTTCAGTGATGGATCCTGTGGAACTAGCCAGTTTCTCCACCTGCTCCCGTTCCCCCATGGGGATCTGGTCACAATAGGGTGGGAGGTAGGGAGATTGTGAAACTGTGCTCAAGTTGGAGCCTGAAAGGGTGAGAAGCCTACATTTTAAAAAATTATTACTGAGCCTGACCTGTGGTGGTGCAGTGGATAAAGCGTCGATCTGGAAATGCTGAGGTCGCCGGTTCAAAAACCCTGGGCTTGCCTGGTCAAGGCACATATGGGAGTTGATGCTTCCAGCTCCTCCCCCCTGTCTCTCTCTCCTCTCTCTCTCCTCTCTAAAATGAATAAATAAAAAATAAATAAATAAATAAAAATTAAAAAAAATTAAAAAAAATAAAAATTATTACTGATTTTAGAGAGGAAGGGGGAGACAGAAACACAAACTTTTTTTTTTTCTTTTTTTTTCTGGAGCTGGAAACGGGGAGAGACAGTCAGACAAACTCCTGCATGCGCCCCACCGGGATCCACCTGGCACGCCCACCAGGGGGCAACGCTCTGCCCACCAGGGGGCGACGCTCTGCCCACCAGGGGGCGATGCTCTGCCCCGCCGGGGCGTTGCTCTGTTGCGACCAGAGCCACTCCAGCGCCTGGGGCAGAGGCCAAGGAGCCATCCCCAGCGCCCGGCCCATCTTCGCTCCAATGGAGCCTTGGCTGCGGGAGGGGAAGAGAGAGACAGAGAGGAAGGAGAGGGGGAGGGGTGGAGAAGCAGATGGGCGCCTCTCCTGTGTGCCCTGGCCGGGAATTGAACCCGGGACTTCCGCACGCCAGGCCGACGCTCTACCACTGAGCCAACCAGCCAGGGCCAGAAACTTTTTTTTTAAGTGAGAGGAAGGGCGATAGACTCCCAAATGCACCCCAATCAGGATCCACTTGGCAACCCTTGTCTGGGGGCCAATGCTTGAATCAATCGAGCTGAGCTATTTTTTTTTTTTTTTACTCATTTTTAGAGAGAGGGGAGAGAAGGGGGGAGGAGCAGGAAGCACCAACTCCTGTATGTGCCTTGACCAAGCAAGCCCAGGGTTTCAAACCAGCAACCTCAGCATTCCAGGTAGAAGTTTTATCCATTGCGCCACCACAGGTCAGGTGGTGGCTCAACCAAGTTATTTTTAGTGCCTGATGGTGCTTGAACCAACCCAACCATCCTCAGCACCTGGGGCCAACGCTCAAACCTATTGAGCCACTGGCTGCAGGAGGAGAATAGGAAGAGAAGGGGGAGAGGGTGGAGGGAAGAAGCGTATGGTTGCTTCTTTGTGTGACCTGACCAGAATTGAACCTGGGACATCCACACGCTGGGCCAATGCTCTATCCACTGAGCCAACCGGCGGACCTCAATCTGTTTTTGTATGTGCCTTGACTGGTGATCAAACGGCAGCCTTTGCATATTGAGTTATCTGGCCAAGGCAGAGAAGCCTCCATTTTAATACTGGCTCCTGCCTGTTTGCTGAGGACCTCTGCTGGTCTGGGGAGGGAATTTTCAAGCAAAATGAGAAAACTAAGGAACAAGTTGTGTCTCAGTATTCATTTACCTTGATTCCAGTAGCAGCCCCCAGATTATTTGGATCCCACTTTAAATGTTTTGGGGGGAGTTGGCTCTATTCCACCCTTATATAGTATTACTGATGATGTAGTGCTAAATCAATCAGCACTGTCATCCCTCTGGCCATAGCAATTGGTTTAGACTCAATTTGGGCTAATGGGATCCAACTCCAGAACTTTGTTCTGCTGTTGGGTAGTGAGAAGGGCTTTTTTCTCCTGGACATAAATTGGAAAGAATTCAATCTCTAGATGGAGAAGTAAAGACCTATCTAAGCATAGAATCACAGAAGTGGAGCCAACAGACAGAGAAATTGGATCCTGATGACACCGTTTGAATCCTGGACTTTAAAGTTGCATGAGACAATAAGTTTCTTTTTTCTCTCTCCAGGTTTTTTTTAAAAAGATATTGACATATATTGCTGTATAAGTTTAAGGGGTACAGCATAATGACTTGACTTATGAAATTAAAGTTTGGTTAATGTCCATCTCATATAGATATAAAAAAAGGTAAGAAACTTTTTTTTCTTGTGACGAGAACTCGCACAGTGTTAATTATAGTCATCGTGTTGTCCATTATATCCTAGTAACCTATTTACCTTATAACTGGAAGTTTGTACATTTTGTACCTTTGACCACCTTCATCTAATCACCCTTTTCTCCCAAATCTCAATAATTACCTTTCTTGCTTAATCTAGTTTGAGTGGGGTCTTTTCTTTTCCACATAGCCAGTTGTGTTTGCTTCATATAAATTTAAGTACAGAAGACATAAAATGGGCTTTAATTTTTTTTTTTTTTTTTTACAGAGAGAGTCAGAGAGAGGGATAGATGGGGACAGACAGACAGGAACGGAGAGAGATAGAGAGATGAGAAGCATCAATCATCAGTTTTTTGTTGGGACACCTTAGTTGTTCATTGATTGCTTCCTCATATGTGCCTTGACCGTGGGCCTTCAGCAGACCGAGTAACCCCTTGCTTGAGCTAGCAACCTTGGGTCCAAGCTGGTGAGCTCTGCTCAAATCAGATGAGCCCGTGCTCAAGCTGGCAACCTCGGGGTCTCGAACCTGGGTCCTCCATATCCCAGTCTGACACTCCATCCACTGCGCCACTGGTTGGTCAGGCTAACAATTTTTTTTGTAAGAGTTTGCCCTGACCGGGCAGTGGCGCAGTGGATAGAGTGTTGGACTGGGATGCCGAGTACCCAGGTTCGAGACCCTGAGGTCACCAGCTTGAACACAGACTCATCTGGTTTGAGCAGAGCTCACCAGCTTGGACCCAAGGTCGCTGGCTTGAACAAGGGGTTACTTGGTCTGCTGAAGGCCCACGGTCAAGGCATATACGAGGAAGCAATCAATGAACAACTAAGGTGTCCCAACAAAAAACTGATGATTGATGCTTTTCATCTCTCTATCTCTCCGTTCCTGTCTGTCTGTCCCCATCTATCCCTCTCTCTGACTCTCTCTCTGTCTCTGAAAAAAAAAAAAGAGTTTGAGACCCTACCTGGGTATGTCAGTTGGTTAGAGCATTGCCCTGATATGCCAAGATTGTGGGTTTGATCCCTAGTCAGCGCACATACAAGAATCAACTAATCAATGCAGAAATAAGTGGAACAACAAACTGATGATTCTTTATCTCCCTTCCTTTCTCTCTAAAATCAATTTTTAAAGAAGTGTTAGTGCCAAATGGAAGATATGCCAGGAAACAATATCTCAAATGCTTCAGGAAATGATAGTTTTGCATTTTCCTGAAGTGTAGGGTCAATGATGGACATGGCCTTTCCCCTGAAGGCCATGAGATAGAAGGTAGTAGAATTGTAACTAAGTTTTAACTCAGAATAATGGAACTGAATCACCAAATATGTATCAAGGAGGGACAACACAGGATGGTGCATACCCTTTCCCCTACCCCCAGTGCTACATGCCTGCTTGCATGTAGACAACGAGTTTCGCTTGAGTAGCTGCCCAGGGCTTAGCTATTTAAACTGTGACCCCACCCTGCAGCACACAGAGCTTTCACCAATCAGTCACCATTGGTGCTGCCCCTGTATGTAAATAATAAAAGCTATGCCTGTTCCATCTGGCCCTCTTTGTGGTTTCTTTGGAGTCTCACAGCAACATCAGATCAATATTCTGGGTCTGGATCTCCTGTGTTACACTTGTATATGTTTGGAATTAAGGAAGAAACAAAGGAGATTATATGCAGGTGGCAGGAAACTAGGTACAGGATAGTTTCCAAGATTATGTGCATCCTTGAGGGTAGTTGTCCTCCAAGGGGTCTGAAAAAAGAGGATTACTCTAGCTAAACAGGCATTTAAAAAACAATTACAGAGCACCATTACCTAAATCTTTAGAAAATTAAATGTTTGGGTTATTATACTATGGAATGGAGTCCCTCTGTTGCTTGTATCAACAATATGCCCTGAGTGTTCCCCCACCTTGGGATTTTATTAAGAAAACTTTTAAAATCCAGCCACCTGAATAGTTGCTGATTGGTTAAGCTCATGATCAGAAGCTCTCTTGTCCACAAAGTAGGGCTATATTGGCAAGAGAGAGGCTGGAAGTCAGTCTTGGAGGAGTTTCTCATACTAGCCTGAGAAAACTGACAACCAAAATAGACCCAGGGGAAGGAATAGACACAAAGATAGGAGCAGGTTCATCTGGACTTAATCCTGAATAACTGTGTGACCACAGAGGGTAGGACAGAGGTGGATAAACAAGTTTTTGGGTTGGTTGCCTGGGTAGGTGGTCAGGGCAATCCTGGAGATTAAAAAGAACAAAAACAAACAAAAACCCTAGTGGGCGATTAGAGGGTGAGGGAATGGTGGGTTCATTTGGGACATTCGGGGAGTTGTCAAGCAGGCAAATTAAAACAATTTTTTATTTATTGATTTTTGGAATGAGAGGACAGGAGAGGGAAATATCTATTTGCTTTTCCACTTATTTTTTTAAATTTTTTTTATTTATTCATTTTAGAGAGGAGGGAGGGAGAGACAGAGAGTGAGAGAGAGAGAGAGAGAGAGAGAGAGAGAAGGGGGAGGAGCAGGAAGCATCAACTCCCATATGTGCCTTGACCAGGCAAGCCCAGGGTTTTGAACCGGCAACCTCAGTGTTTCCAGGTTGACACTTTATCCACTGCGCCACCATAGGTCAGGCTCCACTTATTTTTATTTTATTTTATTTATTTATTTAGTCATAGTGACAGAGAGAGTTAGAGAGGGACAGACAGGAAAGGAGAAAGATGAGAAGCATCAATTCTTTGTTGCGGCACCTTAATTGTTCATTGATTGCTTTCTCATATGTGCCTTGACCAGGGGTGGGGGGTGGGATGGCTACAGCAGACTGAGTGACCCCTTGCTCGAGCCAGCGACCTTGGGCTCAAGCTGGTGAGCTTTTGCTCAAAACAGATGAGCCCACACTCAAGCTGGCGACCTTGGGGTCTTGAACCTGGGTCTTTCGCATCCCAGTCCGCCGCTCTGTCCACTGCACCACCGCCTGGTCAGGCAACTTTTCCACTTATTTATGGACTCATCGGTTGATTCTTATATGTGCCCTGACCAGGGATTGAACCTGCAACCTTGACATAACGGGACGATGCTCTAACCAGCGGAGTCACCTGGCCAGGGCTCCTCAGGCAGTTTTATATTTGGGCTAGATGTCGGAGGTGGGATGGTCATGAAGGGAAAAGGAGTAGGTGAAGTTACCAGATCAGCTGCTACTCTGGCCTGCATCACATGGTGTCATCACAGCTGCCGATTTATTGGATTGCCCTTTTGCCTTTTCAGGGCAGCAATCTTGTTTCTGAAGTCCATTTTACCCCATATAACCAATGGCCTCACAAAGTGGAAGTGAACAAATGAAAAGAGTATTGAAAATGGAAACTGGAGGACCCTCCCTCTGCCTTTAGAAAGCCCTGGGAAAAAGTGAAGGGGCCTAAGAGAAGTGGTTAGGTAGGAGAACATGTTGGAATCTAGATCAGACAGGTCGGAAGCCAGGAAGAAGAGAATTTCAAGGAGAGTGAGAGTGCTTGTGTATCTATCTGTCCCAGGATCCAGGGACTCTGATACCACTCAAGAAGTCAGGCAGGCGATATGACCTTCAGTCACACCCATGTCCTCTCCCAGTTAGCTCTGCGCTTGGCAACCAGGAAGGGAAATCAGAGAAAATCACAAGGTCCAGCCCTGGTGACAACACAGAAGGATAACTGGTTACATTGCCTGTAAAACCAGAGGGCTGAGGAGCCTCAGAGTGTGACCACGGGGCATTAAATGTAACATAGGGACCAAAGTCTTTCCTATTGTTTCACATTTAGTTCTGGCCCTTTGGCAGTCCTCTCCATTCCTGTTCCCCAACTGGACACCCAGGGAAGGCTAAGTCAAGACTCAGGGTTTGCTTTGAAATAAAAGCACATGCTGGCCAAAGATAGAAAGGCAGGGGCACTCCTTTAGTCAATTTGCAGGGGCCGTACTGTGCCAGGCTCTGGGCTGAATGTTGGGATTATACTCTCTATTCTCATAGTGAGGAATGCATAGATGAGGGTAAGGGTAGGGCTGGGGAGAAATGGTCACTTTCCTTCTAGTCATAAGGGCTTTCTAGAGCAGGAGGCGTTGCTACGATTGCTTGAAGTCTAGGAAAGAGACGTGTGTGTGTGTGTGTGTGTGTGTGGCTTAGGAGAAACAGGAAGTAAAATGAGGGACTAAAAGGGCAAATTGGGGAGGAGGGAAATGAGACAGACTGGTGGGAGATGAATGTTGAGGGCAAGGTTCCTGGGACCCCTGGGGTCTCCCCAAGAACTGGCTGAACATACTCTATCCCCTGGACACCAGGGCTCTTGTGTTGGACCATGTTTTGTTGATAGACCCTTTACCAGGTTGTCAGTAAGGAGAAAGAAATGATATTTCTGTTGACAACAATCAACAAAGGCATAAAGGACCAAAAGTTTACAAGACTCTTATGTCCCTGTTTCTAATTTAATGCCCACAAAATCCTCATAAAGCATAATATATAGGCTCAGAAAAGGAGGGTCCCATAACAGAGAAGTGGTGGAGCTAGAGGACTAAGTCCCAAGTCTCCTAGAACAGCGGTTCTCAACCTGTGGGTCGTGACCCCGGCGGGGGTCAAACGACCAAAACACAGCGGCGGCCTAAAGCCATCGGAAAATCCGATGTCACGACCCACAGGTTGAGAACCACTGCCCTAGAAGATAAAGGTCATACTCATTGCCCTATCTCCCAGGGTAGAGAAACAGCAGGTTGTGAGTGTGTTGTTTGATTGCCTGAAAACCTAACCAGGCTTACAGGACTGTTGGGAGAAGACATGGGACATCCTCACCAGACTAGACTAAGCAAAACAAAACTTTGAGGGCCTGCAGGAGTAAGAATAGGAAAGACTCCTATTATGGGATCAGGAGAGCTTGTCTGGACCTCTTGCTTGTTGTGTGAATATAATTGAATCTCCTTGAACCTCTGTTTCTTCATCTGTATAATGGGAATAATAGCACCTATCCCCAAAGAATGATGTGAGGACTTAACAAGAGAATGCACATAGAGTTCTTGACAGTACAGGGCACAGAGTGAGAGCTAATTATTCCTTATATTGTTTTTTAAATTATTTGTTTATTTATTTATTTATTTTACAGGGACAGAGAGAGAGAGTCAGAGAGAGGGATAGATAGGGACAGACAGTCAGGAATGGAGAGAGATGAGAAGCATCAATCATCAGTTTTTCGTAGTGACACCTTAGTTGTTCTGATTGCTTTCTCATATGTGCCTTGACGGCGGGCCTTCAGCAGACCGAGTAACCCCTTGTTTGAGCCAGCGATCTTGGGGTCCAAGCTGGTGAGCTTTTTTTTTTTTTTTTTTTTTCATTTTTCTGAAGCTGGAAACAGGGAGAGACAGTCAGACAGACTCCCGCATGCGCCCGACCAGGATCCACCCGGCACGCCCACCATGGGGCGAGGCTCTGCCCACCAGGGGGCGATGCTCTGCCCATCCTGGGCGTCGCCATGTTGCGACTAGAGCCACTCTAGCGCCTGAGGCAGAGGCCACAGAGCCATCCCCAGCGCCCGGGCCATCTTTGCTCCAATGGAGCCTTGGCTGCGGGAGGGGAAGAGAGAGACAGAGAGGAAAGTGCGGCGGAGGGGTGGAGAAGCAAATGGGCGCTTCTCCTGTGTGCCCTGGCCGGGAATCGAACCCGGGTCCTCCGCACGCTAGGCCGACGCTCTACCGCTGAGCCAACCGGCCAGGGCGCTGGTGAGCTTTTTGCTCAAGCCAGATGAGCCTGCACTCAAGCTGGTGACCTCAGGATCTCCAACCTGGGTCTTCCGCATCCCAGTCCGATGCTCTATCCACTGCGCCACTGCCTGGTCAGGCAATTACTCCTTATATTTTATTATTACTATTATTAATAGGAGGTTGGGCTGCATGGTAACTTTTTTTTTTTTGATAGAGACAGAGAGAATCAGAGAGAGGGACAGATAAGGACAGATAGACAGGAAGGGAGAGAGATGAGAAGCATCAGTTCTTTATTGTGGCACCCTAGATATTCACTGATTGCTTTCTCATATGTGTCTTGACATGGGGGGCTACAGCAGAGTGACCCTTTGCTCAAGCCAGTGACTTTGGGCTCAAGCCAGCAACCTTGGGCTTCAAGCCAGTGACCTTCAGGCTCAAGCTAGCAACCATGGGGTCACATCTACAATCCCACGCTCAAGCCGGCGACCTCCGGGTTTCAAACCTGGGATCTCTGCGTTCCAGTCTGATGCTCTATCCACTGCACCACTGCCTGGTCAGGTTATAGTAACTCTCATAAGGCCTGGCACTTGTGCCCACAGCTCAAGCTGGGTCTGTCTGCCCTTGAGGGGCTCCCAGTCCAGCATCAGGGAGTCCTAGGTCACGCCACTGCTATCTCCTTATCTGTCTCAGCTGTGAATCCAGTCAGACAAGACTTGAAGGAAGGTCCTGAGTTCTCTTCATTCTCTGACTTAATACTAATGAAGGACAGGGGAGAGGAGAGTAGGTATCCGAAAAAGCTTGTTTTAAACTTGTCAGCTGAGTGCAAATGAATCAGGAGGCTTTGGCTGGAAATAAATTATAAACATTTATTTGAGGGTCTTTGGATTTGCAAATGGAACTACAACTAGGCAATACGCAGAGTGTCCTGAAGAAGAATAGAAAAGCTGAGAGTGCCTGACCTGTGGTGGTGCAGTGGGATAAAGCATCGACCTGGAACACTGAGGTTGCCGGTTCGAAACCTTGGGCTTGCCTGGTCAAGACACATATGGGAGTTGATACTTCCTGCTCCTCCCCCTTCTCTTTCTCTTTCTCTCTAAAAAATCAATAAATAAAATATTAAAATAATAATAATAAAATTACCAAAGAAGTACTCTGTATAATATTCACTCTCTATATAAATATGTTCCATAAATGATCTGGGTTTAAAAAAAAACAACGCTGAGAGTTCTTAGTGAAAAGTAAATTTTTGAGAAGAATCAGTCCTGCATTCAGTCTCTGGATTGGTCCAAGATGGTATTCTTCTAGATGTCAAGTGATCTGAACACTGAACATTCTTTCCTAAAATCTTCAGGGGATTATCTACAGATTTACACATATATGTCCAGTCATTGAGGCACAGCTGAAAAGTTCAAAAGTTTAAGTTTCCAGGCTAGTTAAAGCAAGAAGAATCATTTATTTCCTCATGCCTCAGCTTACACTGATTTCAGTAATTTAGCAGTTTGACTACAGTGTGACTCTATTTTATTTCTTCACTCTTTCCTCAAACTGAAATGACATTAAGTTTTGAGGAGGGGACGAGCAGGTCAGGAATCCAGGCAACCTGCCCCCTTCTTGCTAGTACACCCCACACCTTTTCTCTTTTGGCCCTTAAGGGCAAGCGCCCACGACAAATATGGCTGCGGCAGCCTCGGGCGCGGGAATCTACCTGCCAGGCGGCGATCCTGGAGCTGCGCAGAACCAATCGCTGGGCGGGGGCGGAGACAGAGGCTGAAGCAGCTCTGGGCGCGCAGGAACACTGGCTCGCACCTGGTTCCGGGCAGCCGGGATTAGGCTTTGGCTGCCACCATTGCGGTGAGGGGTTAACCACGGCGGGGCTCAGGGGCAGGAACTGGGACCGATCAAACACAAAGGAGAGACTGAGAGGGACTGGAATGAGGTTCACTCTGGGAGTCCCAGGGGCTGTCTGCGGGGGTCCCCGAGGTGATCGGGTTGTGGATTGGGAAAGCCATTGGGTCAGCGTGGGAAAAACTTGGGCTCAGCCGTGAGGGTGGAATCCTTATACTAGGGCTCCCTGGGGCTGGCGTCGCCGCATGCTTCGGGTTCGGATCCATTTCGTTAACACAAAGGCTCTTAACCCAGGTGAAGTAGAACCACTTGGGGAGCTCTAAAAGAAAACCATGCTGGACCCCATACCTAGAGATTCCGAGTTAATTGGTCAGAGATGAGGCCTGGGCCTGGGTGTTATCCAGCAGGTGATTTTAACTTGCAGACAAGCAGGAGAACCACCACGTGTTCAGCGCCACCTCTGAGCAGAGTTCCTGGGTTGATACCAGACCCCTCAGTGGCTTGGGTAGCCCTAGCGTGAAGTTGCTGACCTTCCAGTGCTGCTGTAGTAACCTGCGGGGGAAGGGGAGGGTGAAGGTCACTGCCCCAATAAGGTGAGATTTCATTTCCAGCCTGAGGAGGACAGCAGGCCCATCCGTGTGGGTTCCTCCAACAGCTCTGACCTGATGGATCTTGCTGTGGGGAGACTGGACAGGAAGACAAGCCTCTGGGCTGTGAAACAGGAAACACAGCAGTCAATTCCGAGTCAGCTGCTTGTTGAGAAAAGGACACACCTAATATTTGCATAGGGCGTTATATCTTTCAGTTTCATTTGATAGGGCTGAGGCAAGGCTGGAAAAGGATTTGTTTCTCCTGCTTCATAGATGTAGGAACAAAATCAGGTAGCTACATAATCATAACATTCAGAACTGATCTAGGGCTCCCAACTTCAAATTTTGCTTATTACTAGCTTTCCCCTCTGCACTAACTGCTTCTCATACAGTCTAATTCTGAAGGGTATCAGAAACACCTTCCTTCTGGTACCTCTTACTCCAGGGGCCCAGGCCGGCATCCTTGGTTTCCTCCATCAAATCCGTCAGCTCCAGTACTCACCCAACCAAGGAGATGTTACTGTTTTCATCCTTTTCTAGTTCTTTATCTCCCAGAAGCCTGATACAGTGAAGAGGGGAGAGTTTTACATTTGGCATTCCAGGGAGGAGGGTCTTTTCAAACAGATCTGATTCTGTCACTATCCCCCCCTCCTCAGTGCCCCCAGTCCCACTGTCCTCAAGATTACAATCTTGTGTGTGGTTTACTACACCCTGATCTAGTGACTTTCTGCCTCCCTGCTCTGAGCTCTCTTCACATATTATAAATATTTTTGTTTTTCTTAGCACAGTGCTGGGCACATGATAAAAGCTAATTAATACTACTTTATTATCACTAGTCCTTTGTGCACATGTTGCCTTGCTATACCTGTTTTACTCAGCAGGATACATCATAACCTTGATGGATTCCCAAGGTTGTCAATTTCTGACTCCCTACAGCCAAGCAGAAGGCAGAGCGGAGGGGCACATTGGGATCTGGGGTGACACTCCCCCTATGGGTGCTGCTTTTCCCTAGGGCTGGGGAGTGTGCATATTGGCCTTTTCAAGACAAACTGACCCAGCATGTATTAGTTGAGCACTTACTGTGTGTGGTAAAGGAGGCTGGTAGAGACAGGGAGCAAAAATCAGAGGTGAGTCTGACCTGACCCTGCCCTTAAAGAGCTTGGAGGCTGGAGGAGGATAAGGGAGGCATTTGGATCCTGATACAGGAGCTGAGGGATTTGAAAAGGGGAGAGAATCTGACTAGGTGTCCTTGGGAATGCTGGGCACTGACCTAGGCACCGTATCAGGCTTTGATAAGATGGTGTGGGAAGTGGGCGTTGTTACCCAAGTGATGCTGAGATGTGGCCCTGGCTGGGTAGCTCAGTTGATTAGAACATAGCCCTGATATGCCAAGGTTGTGGGTCCGATCCCTGGTCAGGGCACGTACAATAATCAACCAATGAGCCTGACTGGTGGTGGCGCAGTGGGCAGAGCATTAACCCGGGATGCAGAGGTCCCAGGTTCAAAATCCTGAGATCTCAGGCTTGAGTGTGGGCTCATCCAGCTTGAGTGTGGGATCATCAGCATGGTCCCACGGTTGCTGGCTTGGCTGGAGCCCCCCAGTCAAGGCATGTATGAGAGGCAATCAACAAACAACTAAAGTTGTACAAATACGAGTTGATACTTCTCATCTCTTTTCCTTCCTGTCTGTCTCTCTCTTGCAAAAAAATACAAATAAAAATATTATTTTTAAAAAGTCAATCAGCCTGACCAGGCGGTGGCACAGTGGATAGAGTGTCAGACTGGGATGTGGAGGACCCAGGTTTGAGACCCCGAGGTCACCAGCTTGAGCGCTGACTCATCTGGTATGAGCAAAGCTCACCAGCTTGGACCCAAGGTCGCTGGCTCGAGCAAGGGGTTACTCGGTCTGCTGTAGCCCCAAGGTCAAGGCACATATGAGAAAACAATCAATGAACAACTAAGGCAGGGGTCGGGAACCTTTTTGGCTGAGAAAGCCATGAATGCCACATATTTTAAAACTAGAAAGCCCAGTGGTCATACAAAATGACCGCTGTTCTAGATATTATAAATTGTAATTAAAATGATTTCTGCAAAGGGGTCTGCTAATTCAAACTGAATTACCCAGGGCAGGCAGCAAGGACGCCCCTTTGCTTACTGCCCCACGGGGTTTCCCCCTTCTATTTGCTTAATTGCTTAAAGTAGAGTGCAATGAAGGAAACCACTGGCGGTACATTTCTTGAGAGCCACCGCTAGCTCAATAAATAAAGGTGATTTAAATAATAAAATGTTAATTTACATGTCAAAGACCTCTTTGTACACAACATTTCTTGTGTAGATCTTTCCATCATTTTTAAGCTCGCCTTGCAGAGGACCATCAATTATTTTTAATTTTACGTCCGTTCTTTCACGAACTCTTGAACAGGCAACATAAAGTTGACCGTGTCCAAATGCAGGCGCAGGTAAAAAAAATGCCAACATGTGGATGCTGATTAGTCAATAATTTATTTAAGAGTGGTGGATAATTCTCAATTAGTGGAACTACAATGTTTCCGTACTTGCAACATTGAGAAAATCCTTTCTTGCCAAGGTCAAATTGATTAGTTTCTAACTTGAAGTTTAAGGACTGACAGTGTTCACATTTAATATTCATGTCACCAGAGGAATGCTCAAAAATTAAAGTTTCTCCATTTGAAACTGTTTTAATCCTTTTTGCGTTTCAGCCAGCATTACTCTGTCATTTTTTTGCATTTCTCTCCTGCCTTTGTTCAAGGGACTCATTTTGTCGAGACAGGCTTTTTTGTCTTGCATCTGAGGCAAGCCTTGTTTCTCTATGCTCATCAGTCTCATTTTGCCGAGAAAGACGCATTTGCTCTGCGACTGAAGCAAGCCTTGTCTTTCTCTGTTCAGTGGTTTCTTTTTGTCGAGAAAGCCGTTTTTGTGCAGTTTTAGCTCCCTTTCTCTCCTCTTCAGTGCTGTATTTTCTAGGAGACATTCTTAAAAGAAATTACGTTAAGACGTAGTTTTTATGTAAAACAGATGATTGCCAATGCAAACAAATGTTCACCTTCCCCCCCCTGACATGCTCAATTTGCATTCAGCCTTAAATTGTTTCAAAAGCAGATGATTGCCAATGCAAACAAATGTTCACCTTCCCCCTGACCCGCTCAATTTGCGTTCAGCCGTGGCAACTTCACCCCATTGGCTAGTACAGTTACGCAAGCAACCAATAAGCTATCGGCGACAAACAGACACTTAAGCCGTATATAATAAAGATGATGTAATTCCGTGAGAGCCATACAATGACCAATGAATGTTAGGCATTATCCAATAAAAATTTGGTGTTGTCCCGGAGGACAGCTGTGATTGGCTCCAGCCACCTGCAACCATGAACATGAGCGAGAGGAAATGAATGGATTGTAATACATGAGAATGTTTTATATATATATATTTTTAGAATGTTTTATATTTTTAACATTTTTTTTAACATTTTTTTTATTAAAGATTTGTCTAGGCCCTGGCCGGTTGGCTCAGCGGTAGAGCGTTGGCCTGGCGTGTGGGGGACCCGGGTTCGATTCCCGGCCAGGGCACATAGGAGAAGCGCCCATTTGCTTCTCCACCCCCACCCCCTCCTTCCTCTCTGTCTCTCTCTTCCCCTCCCGCAGCCAAGGCTCCATTGGAGCAAAGATGGCCCGAGCGCTGGGGATGGCTCCTTGGCCTCTGCCCCAGGCGCTGGAGTGGCTCTGGTCGTGGCAGAGCGATGCCCCGGAAGGGCAGAGCGTCGCCCCTGGTGGGTGTGCCGGGTGAATCCCGGTCGGGTGCATGCGGGAGTCTGTCTGACTGTCTCTCCCCGGTTCCAGCTTCAGAAAAGTACAAAAAAAAAAAAAAAAAAGATTTGTCTATGAGCCAGATGCAGCCATCAAAAGAGCCACATCTGGCTTGTGAACCATAGGTTCCTGATCCCCTGAACTAAGGTGTCGCAATGAAAAAGTAATGATTGATGTTTCTCATCTCTCTCCATTCTTGTCTGTGTGTCCCTATCTATCCTTCTCTCTGACTTTCTCTGTCTCTGTAGTAAAAAAAAAAAAAGTCAACCAGTGAATGCATAAATAGGTGGACACAAATTGATGTCTCTCTCTCTCTCTCGTTCTCTCTCTCTGTCTCCCTCTCCCCCCCCTTCCTCTCTAAAATCAATAAAATAAATGCTGAGATATTTTAGTAAAAAAAACCAAAACACCTGTTTTGCCCTGGCTGGAGAGTTCAGTTGGTAGAGCATCGTCCTGAAGCACAGGTGGCTAGTTCGATCCCATGTGAGGGCACATTCAGGAACAGATTGATGTTCCTGTCTCTCTCCCTTCTCTCTCTAAAATCAATAAAAGAAACGTTAAAAAATTTAAACAAACAAAAAAACTCCACCTGTTTTGAATCTTGGCTCCAGCACTCAATACCTTTGTGATTTTTGACATTTAACCTTCTGAGCCTTGATTTCTTCATCGGTAAAATAAGGATGGAGATAGTAACCAGAGTTGTAAGGATTCATGTTAATAGATACAAAAGCCAGGCAAATTCTATACACCTGAGAAATGGTATAAAGCTACAGCTCAGCCTGACCAGGCAGTGGCGCAGTGGATAGAGTGTCGGACTGGGATGCGGAAGGACCCAGGTTCAAGACCCCGGGATTGCCAGCTTGAGCGCGGGCTCATCTGGCTTGAGCAAAAAGCTCACTAGCATGGACCCAAGGTCGCTGGCTCAAGTGGGGGGTTACTCAGTCTGCTGAAGGCCCGAGGTCATGGCACATATGAGGAAGCAATCAATGAACAACTACGGTGTCGCAACAAAAAATGATGATTGATGCTTCTCATCTCTCTCCATTCCTGTCTGTCTGTCCCTATCTATCCCTCTATCTGACTCTCTCTGTGTCCCTGTAAAAAAAAAAGAATTAAAAAAAAAAGCTACAGCTCAGGTGGGGAGGTGGAAGAAACAGCATGACAAAGGGTGTCAAAGTGGCATTTAAAAAACTTTGAGGGATGGCAGTATAAACCAGGCAACAAGAAGCATCACAGTTGGGTGCTGGAAAGACAACTTCCATCATGAGTTTGGCAGAAGGGACTCTGACAAAATCATTAAAGATCAGGAAACCAAACTTAAGAAACATGAAAAAAGTAATAATAGCTACTGTTTATTGAAGGTCTTTTATGTGCCAGACACTTCTTGGTATACCTTTTGCATTTCAGCCCGTAGCTATTTAAGAGGTTGGCTTTATCATTCTCACTTTATAGATGAGTCTGAGGCCCAGTGAGAGGGAGTGTCTGGCTGAAGACCACACAAGTAGGACCAAACCAGCAAGGGATAGGGTTGGGCGAGGGGGGCTGTTAGTATTCAGGGTCTCATGAAGAGGAGCCGCAGAGGATTGAGGCAGCAACAACACTGCAAGTGGAGGACCCCAATCTCTCCGGGACTGAGGTGCCTTGGAGAGATCAGCTCTCCAATTTATTAAGCAGAAACATGATATCACGCATGAGAAACTAACAAGCAGAAAACTGTACAATTTTATTATTTAGTTTTGCAAAACTGATTAGATTGCTCTTGCCCTTTTTGAGACATAACACCACACCATCTGTTGTCTGATTCCTGACCCGCAGAAAGCTCCAACAGGGCCAAGCACTGTGTCCTTGAGCCTTCTCTGGACGCGACTGCCTTCAGTTGTGTATGCTTGGTGTCAATCTTCACTTCCTCAGGATGGGAACAAAATCATTAGGTGCTTGGGCTTTCTTCCAACAGAGGGCCTCCGGCCAGCTCTACCACAGTGTGCCAAGCGGGGGTGGGGGGGTGGAGTTGGTTGCAGGATATTTCACCCAGGTTATGCTATAGGCTGGTGTGGACTCCTGCTGTTCCTCCTGAGGGGGGGGGTGCTGTTCTCTGCTGGGGTGGACTAGGGCTAGTAGGGGAAGATATTTCCTGATGGGGAGCAGAATCTGGAAGAGAAACGCCTTTAGTCACCCTGCATACTCCCCTCTCAACTTCTGCTACTGGGTATGGGCCTACCTGGACAGGCTGCCTTTTTTTTTTTTTTTTTTTTTTTTACAGAGACTGAGAGAGTCAGAGAGAGGGATAGATAGGGACAGACAGGAACGGAGAGAGATGAGAAGCATCAATCATCAGTTTTTCGTTGGGACCTCTTAGTTGTTCATTGATTGCTTTCTCATATGTGCCTTGACCGCGGGCCTTCAGCAGACTAGGTAACCCCTTCCTCCAGCCAGTAACCTTGGGTCCAAGCTGGTGAGCTTTGCTCGAACTAGATGAGCCCGCGCTCGAGCTGGTGACCTCGGGGTCTCGAACCTGGGTCCTCCGCATCCCAGTCCGACGCTCTATCCACTGCGCCACTGTCTGGTCAGGCCTGGACAGGCTGCTTTGCCTTCAGCTCTGCCCTGTGGTGCGGGTTTGTCTCTGACATTCCCCAATATTGTATGTGTTCCTTCTCATTGCAGGCCCTCCTCTTCTGACTGTTTTAGATCTCTCCAACTCTTACCACCATTGGAAGAGGATGGATTACCAGGCTAATCCCCTGCTGCTACTGTGATCTGTTATAAGTGAGCCCAAGAGAAAGCCAGTTTCTGAGCATCTTTCATGTCACTAGGGTGGTGCTTGAAGCTTCCTGGGCATTAATTTTTTTTAATTGGTTTTAGAGAGGAAAGGAGGAAGAGAGAGGCGGGCAGGCAGGCAGGAACATCAATTTGCTCCTGTATGTGCCCAGACCAGGGATTGAACTGGCAACCCCTGTGCTTCAGGATGGAGCTCTAGCCAACCAAGCTATCTGGCCAGGGCTTCCTGGGCATTAATTTAACCTTTCCTGCATTCCTATAAAGATAGGCATTATTAACCCATTTTACAGGTGAGAAAACCAAGACTCAGACACTGGCTATGTTACTGGCCTGAGGTTATACTCTCAGTAGGAAGTGCAGTGGCCATTAAAGCCAGGCCTTTCTGATGGCACAGTCATACCCTTTCCATCTCACTCTCTTAGAGGTTTTCTTCTACTGTTACCCCAGTATGGGAGCCTAGCACTTGGGACCTTGCCTTCAAGGTTCACCTCCTTTAGCAACTGGGGCAGGTCACTGGATATTTGGGTGGAAAAGCAGAGCTTCCTTCCATTCCTTTGGAAGAAGGCTTTGGGGTCAGGTAGGGGGAGTTCCAGTTTCCATGGGAATCAGAGAAAGTGACTCGGGTTAAGGTTAGGAACAGGTGTACATTGTGCTTTATAGCCCAAAGCACCTTTAAATTAATCCCCGCCCCATCCTTGTGTGGTGGGGAGGGAAGGCTTGAGAGGTTCAATAGTAATAATCTCTCAAGTGCTCAGCACACCAAGTTAAGTGCTGTGTAGAGTCTTAGACCACTAACAATAGCCTTAGGAAGGTTGGCCCCATGTTGTGGGTCAAGAAACTGGCAAAGAGAGGTTAAGTAAATTGCTCCAGGGCACACAGGTACCAAATAGTAGAGTCAGGACTTCAGAGACCTCCAGTGTGTCTTCTTTTAGCTGTGTTACCTCAAAAGCCCTGAGGTAACTTGTAGGATGACAAATATGTCATGATCTCAGTTGTGATGGTTGCATAAGTGCATACATGTTAACACTGATCAGACTGTACACTTTGAGTATGTGTAGATTATTGTATGTCAATGATATCTCAATAAAGCTGTGGAAAAGAAAAAAGTGTTTCCCACCAACCGTTCCTTCAGGGGCTCAAGGTTCCAGGGAGAGGCCTCTGGCTGTTCTGCTCTGGAGCAAGGTAGGACAGCTGTGGCCTGGGAGAGATTCTCGGGCTTAGTGGCTGGTTTCAGGTAGTTTTGGCTGCTGCTCTCCACACTCCTCCACCACTAGGCATAGACTGGCACCAGGTTGGCACGGGGTTGGGGGTGCATACGGGTCTCTTGAGCGATTGCCACTCGGCTTCCAATGAGTGTGAGAGTGACTCCAGTGAGATTTCCTCCTGTTCTCCCATCAGAGTCTCTAACAGTCAGTCCCAGATCCAGAGTGGTGAGCCTAGCCCATTCTCCCTGAGAGGGAGATAGAGGGAGAAGACAGGCCTTGTCTTTGAAACCCCCCAGTCGGGCTGCAGTGGGGGCAGTCCTCAGTGAGGGCCTGAGGACTTGGAGAAGGTCTCCTGGACATGGTGCTGGCTCCTGAAGGATGGGGGAAGGGCAGATGGGGAGGGTGCTTCTGGTAGGAGGCTCCAGCGAGAACAAAGGCCTGGCCAGAGGAGAGGTGGTTTAAAGATTCAAGAGAGACCAAGGTGGAGAGGCTAGGAGAGGCTAGCCAGCAGAGGCCCTTGAAGGCTGGGCAGGGAGAGGGAACCATGGTAGGTAATGGCGGAAGGATAGGTCTTATGGGGTTGTTACTGTTGGACTGGGGCTGAAGTCGGCTTTCCGGGACCTGACCCTGCTGGGAAATGAGTTTTAGCTCTGTATGGGTGAGTGTGTGCGCGTCTGTGTGTGTGTGTGTGTGCATGCGCACATGTGCAAGGATATACAGACGAGGCGCATGGGTAGGCTCGGGTCATAAGGACTCACAGAGGATCAGCCCCTGAAGGGGGGGTGGAAGTCTTCTAGGGCTGCTGTAACAAGTTGCCCCAAACTGTGGCTAAAACAACCAAAACTTTTTTCTTGGTTCTGAAGGGTAGAAATTCACAATCAAGGTATCAGCAGGACCCTGTGCCTTCTGGAAGGAGGATCGGCAGTGTTTTCTAACCATCAGTCCAAGGACCAGTCTGCTAGAGATCTTGTGCTAGTCAGCAGAAGAGTTAGCCACCCTGATGTATGAAGATTATAGACTCAGTGTTCTTAGTTGAAGTTGCTTATGCTCAGAGTGCTTTCTGCTTTAGTGGTTCCTGAACTCTTCTGTTTTCACTGGTCCCCAAGTGTAAAAAGGTTGAAAGCCACTGATCTCGAGGAATCGTTTCTTGCCTCTTTCAGCTTCTGGCAGTTGCCCACAATCCTTGGCATTCCTTGACTTGTAGTTGCCGTGACTCTGTTTCTGCCTTCGTCTTCACCAAGCATCTCTCCTCTGTGTGTCCGTCTCTGTAGCCAAAGTCCCATCTCCTTTTATGGATACTGATCATGAGTGGGATTAGGGCCCACTCTAATTAAGTATGACCTCATTTTAACTTGATTACATCTGCAAAGACCCTATTTCCAAATACGGTCACACAGGTACTGGAGGTTACTCAAGTCACATAACCATATCTTTTTTGGGATGCAATTTAATGTACAACAGGGGGTTTGAGAGAAGGAAACCCCCAGAGCTTCCTGCTGGGGTCAGGCAAGCACATTGGGGATTCTTTTTCTGAAAAGAGAACAGCTGCTTTGAGCCTTAAAAAACAGACTAATGTCTCACTGTTTTAAGTGTGGTCATGGACAGTCACCTGGAAGCCTGTTAAAATGCATTCTCAGGCTTCTCTCCAGACTTACTGAATCAAAATCTATATTTTCCCTAGCGTGCAGAGGACCCGGGTTTGATTCCCGGCCAGGGCACACAGGAGAAGCGCCCATTTGCTTCTCCACCCCTCCGCCGCTCCTTCCTCTCTGTCTCTCTCTTCCCCTCCCGCAGCCAAGGCTCCATTGGAGCAAAGATGGCCCGGGCGCTGGGGATGGCTCTGTGGCCTCTGCCTCAGGCGCTAGAGTGGCTCTGGTCGCAACATGGCGACGCCCCCTGGTGGGCAGAGCGTCGCCCCCTGGTGGGCATGCCCGGTGGATCCCGGTCGGGCGCATGCGGGAGTCTGTCTGACTGTCTCTCCCTGTTTCCAGCTTCAGAAAAATGCAAAAAAAAAAAAATCTATATTTTCACAAAGTCCTCAGGTGACCTGAAAGTGCACGCCAGTTTGAGAAGCAGTGCTCTGTTAAAAACCCGACTTACTAGGCCCTGGCCGGTTGGCTCAGCGGTAGAGCGTCGGCCTAGCGTGCGGAGGACCCGGGTTCGATTCCCGGCCAGGGCACACAGGAGAAGCGCCCATTTGCTTCTCCACCCCTCCGCCGCGCTTTCCTCTCTGTCTCTCTCGTCCCCTCCCGCAGCCAAGGCTCCATAGGAGCAAAGATGGCCCGGGCGCTGGGGATGGCTCTGTGGCCTCTGCCCCAGGCGCTAGAGTGGCTCTGGTCGCAACATGGCGACGCCCAGGATGGGCAGAGCATCGCCCCCTGGTGGGCAGAGCTTCGCCCCTGGTGGGCGTGCCGGGTGGATCCCGGTCGGGCGCATGCGGGAGTCTGTCTGACTGTCTCTTCCTATTTCCAGCTTCAGAAAAATGAAAAGAAAAAACAAACAAACAAACAAAAAAAACCCGACTTACTTGCTTTCCCACCCATCATGGCCAGTCCAGCCTGCCAGTCTCTGCACAAGCCGGCCTGCTTGGAAGCCAGGCACCCCCACTGTCCCTTGTTTTCTCTTTTCATGGACCCCGTTCTTGAGTTTCTTTCTGTGTCCAATTTGCCCGTGTGCTTCCACTTCCTGGAGAGCATTGGCTTGCTGAGTGGGTCCCTTTGTTGCTTTATTGGACTGTGGCTAACTTTTTGGCTTTTTATAAATATTGCTGCAATGAACATCTCTATACACATTCCTTTGGGGCTCGTTCCTTGAGGTGGAATTTCTGAAATCAAAGTGCATGGCAGTTGTAAGCTCATATCACTCTTCTATATCTATAGAACTTGACATCACAGCGGGGTTTCTCCATTCTGTGAACAGAGCATAGGAACCTGATTTGGGAGGTCAAGAGCAGATAAGGCTTTGGAACCAAACAGGTCAGGGTTCAAATATGCTACATTTTTGTTGTGTGACATTGGGCAAATTCCTTAATGTCTCCGAGCATGGCATTGTTCTATAACATTGTAATAGTGCTATACGCTGTGTAGGGATTTTATAAAGGTAGTAATGACATCACCGACATCCATTTATTGAGCACTTTCTCTGAGTTATGTCATTTAATCTTTAAGTTTCTCTGCAGAGTGGGCATGGTCATCTCCTTTTCTCTTTTACAGAAGAGGAAACTGAGACTTGGGTTAAGCAGCTTGCAGTTGCAGTGTAGGGACACTGTGTGCCCAAGCCCAAGGCGGTAAGGTCTACCATTAAGGTCAGGTAGCGCAGGTGAAAGAAGATACTGAGCACACAGCCCAAGCATGGCTGGACCTGGCCCAGCACTAGCTGGACGCCTGCCTTTGCTTCCCACACCTTTATCAGTTTCCTCGGGTTACTCCTAGGTATGGTAGCTAGCCCAGCATTGTTTCCGCTGTATGTCATTAACGATTCCCTAGCTTTATTTTACATGCAAACTTTCTCCCAGTTGGAAATAAGTTTTTTTTGGAAATGAGTTTTTAAATGACTCACAGGTCTGGGGTTTGGAGCAGAGCTGGCTCTGATTTTTGCAGCTAACTGGCTCCTTCTTCCCCAGGGACGAGGATGGCCAGACTGCCTGTGGCTACGAGCACGTCTGGGTGCTCCTAGGTTGAGGCTGGGCTGGCAGCCATGGGGCTGGGTGGGCCCCAGGCCTGGCTGTTGGGTTTGCCCACAGCCGTGGTCTATGGCTCCCTGGCCCTCTTCATCTCCGTTCTGCACAACGTGTTCCTGCTTTACTATGTGGACACCTTTGTCTCAGTGTACAAGATCAGCAAAGCTGCCTTCTGGGTCGGAGAGGTAGGCCAGTGCTGGGGTGGGAACGGGCCGATTGCAGCGCTGTGTCCCACCCAGCTGAGAGCGTGGGGCAGGCCCGCTTGCCCACTGAGACTCAGTGAGGTGAGCTGGAGGCCTTGATGACTTCTCCGTGGGGATTACAGCATCTCTGGCCACTGTCCAATGAGCCAGGGACTGTTCTATGTATTCTCATATATAATATATTCACACAGATTAACTTATCAGCAGGGCCCTGGAGAGGTGGGGGTTTGATGGAGGCAGTGGCCTGTGGAGGGGCTTTACCAGAGGGACTGACCTGAGCGCAGGTTTGCAGGCAGGAAGGCTGGGGTCGTCTCTGAGGGATGGCGAGCAGGCTGGGCAGGGAAAGCCTGGTGGGCAGCTGCCTGGAGCACTCCCGCCCCTTGTCCCCTCTGCCTGCAGACGGTGTTTCTTCTGTGGAACAGCCTCAACGACCCCCTCTTCGGCTGGCTGAGTGACCGGCAGTTCCTCGGCTCCCGGCCCCGGTTTGTGTCTTGGGGAAGGCTTGGAACGGCCCTCTTCTCCCCCTTTCCCCGAGGACTGGAGGGCCCCTGCCTGTTTGGGGTGGGGGAGGAAAAGAACCCATTTTCAGTTGTCCAGGCTTCCTCCCTTTTCCGGTGTGAGGGCAGACTCTGTCTGGGATGGAGAAGTGGCCCTGGCTAACTGTCGGCCTTGACCTGGGGGACAGATTGACCCTGGCCTAGCCATCCAGCCTCAGAACTGGGCCCTGCTCCCAAACACTGCTGCTCCTGGCAGATTCACCTGCCCTGTCCCTGCTTCAGCCCATCACTGCCCTCAATCCTGAAAAAGTGGGTATCACAGCCCTCTTTGGCCCTCAGCCCTGGCAGGCTGGCCGGGAGCAGAGGAGAGTGCACCCACTGGTAAGTTGTGCTTCTCAAAGCAGAAGCTGAGGACTCAGAGCTCAGTGGGACCACCTGGGGGTACGTCCCACATTTTGAGCCTGTCTCTCTTCTGGGGCCTGGGCAGGGGGAACTGGGGCCCAAGGCTGCAAGGGCATCTCCCAACAGCCCTCCTCTCCCTGGCAGGTCGGGCACTGGGCTCTCCTCAAGGACCGTGGTGCTTACACGGGTGCAGGCACTTGGCTGGCATGGGCCGCTGCTGGCGCTGTCGTTCCTGGCGTTCTGGGTGCCCTGGGCCCCGGCCGGCCTGCAGTTCTTGCTGTGCCTGTGCCTCTACGACGGCTTCCTGACACTGGTGGACCTGCACCATCATGCCTTGCTGGCTGACCTGGCCCTCTCAGCCCATGACCGTACCCACCTCAACTTCTACTGCTCCCTCTTCAGTGCAGCCGGCTCCCTCTCCGTCTTTGCCTCCTACGCCTTCTGGAACAAGGAGGACTTCTCTTCCTTCCGCGCCTTCTGCGTGGCACTGGCTGCTGGCTCTGGGCTCGGCTTTGTAGGGGCCACACGGCTGCTGAGGAGGCGGGTTGAGGCGGCTGGTAGGGAGCCAGGGTGTCCAGACCTGGCTATGGATAGCGGGTGAGTGGCCAGCACTGTTCTGAGTCTGATTTCAGGGCCAGATCCCCTGTCTGATGGGTGGCTGCCCTGAGGTGGGGTGTGGCTCTGGCCCAGCCCTAGGCTGTTCTTGATTGCCCTCTGCCCAATAGCCCGTGTGGAGAGGAGCTGCTTGTGGGCAGCCAGGAGGCAGGCAGCATCACCTTGGGCCAGTACCTCCAGCAGCTGGCACATCACCGAAACTTCCTGTGGTTCGTGGCCATGGACTTGGTGCAGGTATGGGAGTATTCCCCCCACCCAGGATGACTAGGGTATGTCTCATTCAAGGGAACAAGCTTCTCAAAAGCTGGGAAATCAGTTCTGGGCCTCATGTGATGACTACAGGGTAATTCGAAGGCAGGAGCAGGTTGGGTAGTTAGAAGATCTGGGTTCTAGCACTATCTGAGCTAACTCCTTGTGTGATCTTAGGTAAGTCTCAGCCTCTCGGGCAGCAGTGTCCTGCAAAGTGAGGATATGAAAAAGAGGCACCCCTTTGGGGATTCTTTATCTTAAACCACCAAGTACCATGCTTAAAACCCATATAGTATGTAAGCTAGCCAAATTTAGAAATATTTTTGCCTGACCAGGCGGTGGTACAGTGGATAGAGTGTCAGACAGGGATGCAGAGGACACAGGTTCAAATCCCCGAGGGCACCGGCTTGAGTGTGGGCTCACCAGCTGGAGTGTGGGCTCACCAGCTTGAGCGCCGGGTCATAGAGATGACACCATGGTCGCTGGCTTGAGCCCAAGGTTGCTGGCTTGAGCAAGGGGTTACTTGCTCTGCTGTAGCCCCCACCCCCCTCAAGGCACATATGAGAAAGCAATCATTGAACAACTAAGGTGCTGCAATAAAGAATTGATGCTTCTCATCTCTCTCCCTTCCTGTCTGTCCTCTCTGACTCTCTCTGTCTTTGAAAAAAAAAGGCTTTTATGTCATTGAGCTTGTTTTCCTAAGGTGATTTTAATTAAAAAGAACTTGTAATTGTTCTGATGACAATTTTATCATTCCTTCTACTTAGCAAAATTAGATAAGCAACAGGAATTGGTTTTAGGCTTTGTTCCACGTTGAGGGACATGGGCATAAAGGCTGCACTTGCTCTCACTGTTCCGCTCCCCCCTCTGCCCTCCCCCCACCCTGCCCCTGTCTGCGCCCCTCCCTCTCATCGCCCTGTCTGTCTGCTCCCCCTCTCCCCCCTGGCCACCCCCTCTCACTGCCCCGTCTGCCCCCCCACCCCCTCACTGCCTGTCTGCTCCCCCCTCGCCACCCCCTCTCACTGCCCCGTCTGTCCCCCCACCCCCTCACTGCCTGTCTGCTCCCCCCTCGCCACCCCCTCTCACTGCCCTGTCTGCCCCCCCACCCCCTCACTGCCTGTCTGCTCCCCCCTCGCCACCCCCTCTCACTGCCCCGTCTGCCCCCCACCCCCTCTCACTGCCCTGTCTGCTCCCCCCTCGCCACCCCCTCTCACTGCCTGTCTGCTCCCCCCTCGCCACCCCCTCTCACTGCCTGTCTGCTCCCCCCTTGCCACCCCCTCTCACTGCCCCGTCTGCCCCCCCACCCCCTCACTGCCCCGTCTGCTCCCCCCCACCCCCTCACTGCCTGTCTGCTCCCCCCTCCCCACCCCCTCTCACTGCCCCGTCTGTCCCCCCACCCCCTCACTGCCTGTCTGCTCCCCCCTCGCCACCCCCTCTCACTGCCCCGTCTGCCCCCCACCCCCTCACTGCCTGTCTGCTCCCCCCTCGCCACCCCCTCTCACTGCCCCGTCTGTCCCCCCACCCCCTCACTGCCTGTCTGCTCCCCCCTCGCCACCCCCTCTCACTGCCCCGTCTGTCCCCCCACCCCCTCACTGCCTGTCTGCTCCCCCCTCGCCACCCCCTCTCACTGCCCCGTCTGCCCCCCCACCCCCTCACTGCCTGTCTGCTCCCCCCTCGCCACCCCCTCTCACTGCCCCGTCTGTCCCCCCACCCCCTCACTGCCTGTCTGCTCCCCCCTCGCCACCCCCTCTCACTGCCCCGTCTGTTCCCCCACCCCCTCACTGCCTGTCTGCTCCCCCCTCGCCACCCCCTCTCACTGCCCCGTCTGTCCCCCCACCCCCTCACTGCCTGTCTGCTCCCCCCTCGCCACCCCCTCTCACTGCCCCGTCTGCCCCCCCACCCCCTCACTGCCTGTCTGCTCCCCCCTCGCCACCCCCTCTCACTGCCCCGTCTGCCCCCCCACCCCCTCACTGCCTGTCTGCTCCCCCCTCGCCACCCCCTCTCACTGCCCCGTCTGCCCCCCCACCCCCTCACTGCCTGTCTGCTCCCCCCCTCGCCACCCCCTCTCACTGCCCCGTCTGCCCCCCACCCCCTCACTGCCTGTCTGCTCCCCCCTCGCCACCCCCTCTCACTGCCCCGTCTGCCCCCCCACCCCCTCACTGCCTGTCTGCTCCCCCCCTCGCCACCCCCTCTCACTGCCCCGTCTGTCCCCCACCCCCTCACTGCCTGTCTGCTCCCCCCCCCTCACTGCCTGTCTGCTCCCCCCTCCCTGCCCCCTCTCATTGTCCCTGTCTGTTGCAGGTCTTTCACTGCCACTTCAACAGCAACTTCTTCCCCCTCTTCCTGGAGCACCTGTTGTCAGACCACATCTCCCTCTCCACGGGCTCCTTCCTGCTGGGTGAGTGGGTGTCTCAGGCAGGCTGTGAGGACTGAGGCTTGCCCCACCCCCCCTCGCCTGGCTGCAGGCACAGCCACCTCCCCAGTGGGGGCCTGGGGGGTGGAGGGCAGAACCTGTGGGGTTGCACCACAACAGCTGTTTTCTCAAGGAAGGGCGGAAGCCTGTGGTGGGTGAGGGGTAGGCTGCTCTCTTCGTGGTCCTCTTGGTAATGGCGCCACCCAGAGGCGACGTGGCACACAGGCCGGCTGGCAGCAAGGATTACGGTGTGCCTGGCCTGGCTGTGCATCTTGACCTGCTTATTTACTCTTCGGCCTTGGATCTGTTTTATTTACTCTCTTTGAGCCTCCATTTCTCATTTGCAAAGTAGGAATAATAACAGTACTTACTCTAAAAGGCTGTGAGGATTAAAAGGATGTAAATTAGCTCTCAGCACAGAGCCTGGCAATGGTTGTTATGCAAACCCTGATTCTAACTGTTAAAATGTGGAAAATTGTGGAAACTGCCACAGTGTCCCGACAAGGCTGCACCCTTCTCCTCAGGCATCTCCTATGTCGCTCCCCATCTCAACAACCTCTACTTCCTGCCCCTGTGCCGGCGCTGGGGCGTCTACACTGTGGTGCGGGGGCTCTTCCTGCTTAAGCTGGGCCTGAGCCTGCTCCTGCTTCTGGCTGGCCCCGACCGCCCAGGCCTGCTCTGCCTCTTCATTGCCAGGTATGCCTGCCCTCCCTCGGCCCACACCTCGGCCCACCCCTTCACGCTGGCCTGCTTTCTCTCTCTGCCGGCAGCAACCGTGTCTTCACTGAGGGCACCTGTAAACTGTTGACCTTGGTGGTCACTGACCTGGTGGATGAGGACCTGGTGCTGAATCACCGCAGGCAGGCGGCCTCTGCGCTCCTTTTTGGCATGGTGGCCCTGGTGACCAAGCCAGGCCAAACCTTCGCCCCACTGCTGGGCACCTGGCTGCTGTGCTTCTATACAGGTGAGGCCCCGGGGCTGGCGAGGGGCTCTCAAGGCTCCAGGTGGCACAGCTTACCTGGTGTACCAATGGACAAGCCTGGCTCTAGGTCCGTGAGGGAGAGAAGGCAACTGGCTGACACAGGCTGAGTCTGGGTCACCCTGGGCTGCTGATCTTCTCTGCCCTCTCCCCACAAAAACTGGATCTCTGATTCTTCCGTTCTTTCAATATTTCATTCATTGACTCAACAAATATGTATAGAATACCATCTTTGCCAGGTGCTACTCAGGATACTAGATCAGGATACTAGAGAGAGAACAATAAGACATACAAGCTCTTTGCCATCATGAAGCTTATATTCTAGTCTGGGAGGAGGGGGATGTGCCACTGAGCTAGCTGGCCAGGACTGGTTTATGTTTTTAAGAGCTGGCTCTGGCTACCATATGGAGAATGGATTGGAGGGAGGCTGTGGCAAAGGCGATAGAGGCTTGGACCAGGGTAGTGCTGGGGGGCTGGAAGATGTATTTGGGTTTGGGATGTGTTCTGGAGTTAGGTTGTGCTGTTGAGGACTGCTAAAGTTAAGAATCTAGTAAGACTACAGTTTTGGGCCCCATTCATCGACTGGATGGGGAAGTGAAGAACGGGAGAAGCAAGGTTGGGGGAGGAAGCAAGAGTTGTATATGTGTAACATTTGAGATGTGGCACTGTGGACTCTGGGCTGACCTCGTTCTTTCCACACACTCTTGTCCTAGGTCATGATCTCTTCCAGCAGCCCCCACTGACCCCTGTGGGGAGCGCCCAGCCCTGGCCAGAGCCCCCAGCCCCACCCCCGGCCCAGGCCCCGACGCTCCGCCAGGGCTGCTTCTACCTGCTGGTGCTGGTGCCCATCACCTGTGCTCTGCTGCAGCTGTTCACCTGGTCCAGGTTCACGCTACATGGGAGACGCCTGCACATGGTCAAAGCCCAGCGCCAGAATCTGTCACGAGCCCAAATGCTGGACATTAAGACAGTGTGAGAAGTGCATGCAGCAAGGCCACCCTGATGACACTTCCCACAGGTCTGGGCAGGAGCCACTTTTTCCAGTCTGGTGTCCGGCGCCTGTGCCTTCTTTGGGTGCAGCCTGGAGGACAGATGGCGGAATGGGAGCTCCTGGGACTGAGCCAGGAGTGTCACTGGGTCTAAAACCCTGCTTGGCTATCCAGTCCAGCTTGGGCAACAGCTGGGCCAAATTTGCTCAGGGACCTGCTTCCCTCCTGGGGCAGGAGTAATAAAAGGACCAAGAAGGGATGGGATGCCCTGTGGTCCATGGGGTTGTCACAGGGCACAGCCTGCCCCACTACCTGGCTGGGGCTGGCATTTCATATGGGCTCAGGGACCACTTTTGATACTGTAACTGCTCCCTTCCATCCAGTCAGGGGAAGCAGAGTGTAAGTCCCACTCGCCCTCCTCCACCCTTCCAGCGGTTTCCCTGGGTTCTGCGCTTCAGCTGTGCCTGAAGTAGCATGCCCTCGCTGCTGCAGGGCTTCCCACCTCCACCTGGCCTCTAAAGAGGGTTGGCTTGTCACAGATGAATTAAAGTCATTCTCTTCCCATTCCTGAGGTCTGTGCTGTGTTGTGGGGGTGGTGGGATGGTGGGGTTGGGGAATAAGATTCCTCATTTAATATGAAAAGCACTCAGAGCATTTTACCAAAGGTGCTTTTGGGGGCCACCCACATCAGATTCACAGAGGAAGAACATGTGGGCCACTAACTGCATGGGTACTTGGGAGCAGGAGCCCTGCGGTTGTAGCCCCAGTGCACTTCCACGTACCACTGCTGGACATGGTGGTCAAGGAAGAGTGGCTACTCTTAGGCCAGAGGTCCTCACCATTGGAGACACCAGGGAGCTTTCAAAAATGGTCAATTCTGAGCTCTTACCAGGATTCTGCTTTCATGGGTTTGGGGTATGACATGGGCACTGGAGTTTTGGAAAGCTGTGATTTATCTCTGCTCTAGGCCAGTGTTTCTCAGCCTTGGCATCTCCCTGGCCTCTGCTTAGATGCCAGTAGCACCTCCCTCCCCCCAAGTTGTGACAACCATTGAAAGGCGGGTGCAGAACTGACCTTGATTGTAAACCACTGTTTTCAGCCTGTGGTTTGTTGAGGGTCTGCATAGTTTCTAAGAATGTAGGCTCTAGGGCTACATTGCCTGGGTTCAAATCCTAGTTAATAAAGGGCAGAGTCTGGGGTATTATCTGATCTCTCTGTGGCTCACTGTCTTTATCTGTAAAGTGAATGATCAAAATACATTATGGCCTGACCTGTGGTGGTGCATTGGATAAAGCATTGACCTCGAACGCTGAGGTCGCCAGTTCAAAACCCTGGGTTTACCTGGTCAAGACACATATTGGGAGTTGATGCTTCCTACTCTTCCCCCCTTCTCTCTCCTCTCTCTAAAAATGAATCTTTAAAAAAATTGTAAAAATAGTATGCTATAGAAAAATATTTCTATGTAGGCACAACATAAAAGAAAAAAGAAAATACATTATGTAGGGTCACTGGATCAAATGGGCTAACATTTGTGTTTTTTTTTACAGGGACAGAGAGAGAGTCAGAGAGAGGGATAGACAGGGACAGACAGGAACGAAGAGATGAGAAGCATCAATCATCAGTTTTTCGTTGCAACACCCTAGTTGTTCATTGATTGCTTTCTCGTATGTGCCTTGACTGCGGGCCTTCAGCAGACAGTCACCGCCTGGTCAGGTATATGGGCTAACATTTATAAAGTGCCTGGCAATTTCCCCCAAGTATATAGGTTTAAAATGGAGAAATAATCAGAATATCTGAGCGTGCCTGACCAGGCGGTGGTGCAGTGGATAGAGCGTTGGACTGGGATGCGGAAGTCCCAGGTTCGAGACCCTGAGGTCGCCAGCTTGAGCGTGGGCTCATCTGGTTTGAACAAAAATTCACCAGCTTGGACCCAAGGTCGCTGGCTCAAGCAAGGGATAACTCGGTCTGCTGAAGGCCCACGTTCAAGGCACATATGAGAAAGCAATCAATGAACAACTAAGGTGTTGCAATGCGCAACGAAAAACTAATGATTGATGCTTCTCATCTCTCCGTTCCTGTCTGTTCCTGTCTACCCCTCACTCTGACTGTCTCTGTAAAAAAATAAAATTAAAAAATAAAAAAGAGCCTGACCAGGTGGTGGCGCAGTGGATAGAGCATCGGACTGGGATGCAGAGGACCCAGGTTCGAGACCCTGAGGTCGCCAGCTTGAGCATTGGCTCATCTGGTTTGAGCAAGAGCCCACCAGCTTGAACCCAATGTCACTGGCTCCAGCAAGGGGTTGCTCGGTCTGCTGGAGGCCCACGGTCAAGGCACATATGAGAGAGCAATGAACAGCTAGGGTGTTGCAGTGCGCAATGAAAAACTAATGATTGATGCTTCTCATCTCTCTCCGTTCCTGTCTGTCTGTCCCTGTCTATCCCTCTCTCTGACTCACTCTCTGTCTCTGTAAAAATAAATAAATAAATAAATAAATAAATAAAAAATAAAAAAGAATATCTGAGCGTGAACTCCAGGAACTGCATTTTAATAAGCTCTTGAGTTTCTTATATACATGAAGTTTTGAGAGCCTAAGACTTCAGGGATGTCAAATGCTGCTCCCCTCATTTGAGTGGAGGTCTGGCTGGTCCATCAGTGCCCTCTAGAGGATGGAGGGCCCACTGAGCCTCCCTCTGCCCACCCAACACCATCTGCAGACAAGAGGTCCAGCTGACATGTCTATTGGAAGGACTTTATTTAAGTACACTGGGCCCCACCAGGCAACGTGGTTTGTGTGAGGCTGTGCAAGGGACAGGCTTGGGCTAAAAGAAGGGAGGTGAGCTGGTTAAGCACACTGCAGTCCGTGGGTCGCCACATCGCTTTCACACACACCTGCTGCTGTGGCCCACACCTAGCAGGGCCTTTGGTCGTTGGATGGCATGGGGAGAATACTGCCGGAATCTGGGACTGGGGCAGGTCTTCGTGACATAAGGGAGTGCCAGTGAACATTTGCTAGCCCCAGCTTTGTACCACCTGGGCTGAGGGGCCTTTGGACCACTGCTAGGCCAGCCCAGTCCAGGGGCAGGTGCCTGGCTGCACTAGACCAGAGCTGAGCCTGAGCCCCCAGCCCCTGGCCTCCTTACCTAAACGAACAAATCCAAGGTCAAGAATGGCACAGAATCAGCCCTGAGGAGGCCTTCTCTCCTCCACAACCTAGCCTCCCGGGCCAGCTACGTGGGAAAAGGCAACTTGGTTAACTGCAGCTTTCTCCAACCCTAAGGGGGCTGGATTCCCAACACTCCTCCTTTGCTAGGGCCTCTACCAAAGAGTGATTCTACCTCCTACTTCAGAAAACCCAACCAGCAACCAGCCAGTGAGTGAGTGGAAGAGGGAGAAAGAAGCTGGCGGGAGTCTTTGTAGCCTCAGATCCCAAATGGAGACGGTCAGTTTACCCTTAGTTCGGAGTGATGGGACCCTGGAGGCCAAGCTAAGCTTAGGTGCTGTAAACATTAGTGCGAACAGGGAGACTGGTGAGCAGGAGGCCGTGAGGTCCTTCTCTCCAGTCCCCATACTGAACAAACACTTCAATAAATAAAATTGTTTGAAGATGGCATTGCTCAAGGACGGATGAAAAGCAAGTAACAGGGCCTGGAGTCAACAAGCTCCTTAAACTCTCCCAAGACCCCCGGATGGGGGTTTGGTGTTGGAACATTAACTCGGCCGCCAATCAGAAGTAGCACTATTCTTGCTTTCCTCAAGTGCCTAGTGTGGTCCTGGCCCCCACGGAAAGTTAAGGGCATCTGGTCCTCTCCTCACCCAGGAGTCTCAGTAATAACCTTTCCAGCCTCCCAAACCCAAACTGCAAACCACACAGAACTTAATCCCAGTTCCAGTCCTCAGTCCATGATCCGGAGGCATCAAGAACAGAATGATGTGCAAGGGAGGCAGCAGCTGCCTTGGGCCTCAAGACACCCTGGGGGCGGGGTGGGGCAGGGTGGGTCTCGTCCAGCCTACGATGGGCAGCAGCAAGGTCTTCTGGGGTTTAGGTCTATCTCCCTCCCTCCGTGTCCCAATGGTAGTAAACATAGTCCCACACAGCCAGACAAAGGCCCAGCAGACGAAGGAGTGGGGCCCTCTGCCAGCATTCTTCCCTGTCAAGGGCCAATTAGTGGTCAACCCCAGGCCTCAGGCCATCACCATTGAGGGTAGTCCATCGTCCTTTCTGGGCCTTGGGATCCCTGGGCCACAGGGCACTCACATAAGTGCACATACTCACACTCACACACCCGCTCACACACACTCAAACACACAGGCAGTTCCTTGCAAACACTCCAACTCAAGAAAGCGAGTTTTAAAGTGGAGTTAACTTCAGAGAAAGGTGCAGATGATGTCCCAACGTTAGAAGGTTTTCCTGTGGATGGATCGGGTGCCATCTTCCTCGTATTCCTTTTTGGAGACCCACATCTTCTTAAAGGTGTCTAGGGAGGCGAGGATAGAGCCCCTGGGGTGGAGGGAATCCGAAGGAACATTGTGAGAAAGAGAGTGTGGTATTTGCTGCCGGTTCCACTCTTATTCCCAGAATTACTCACCCAATCCATGTGGAATACAATCTCTCCTGAGGTGCAGATATCTGCAAGGGTGGGTGGAAAGAGGAAACTGAGACACTCATCCTTTCCTCTCACTTTCCCTTCCAACTTTCCTCTTTAGGGCCAATTCTCAGCACCCGAGGCAGTGGATGCATTTCACTCAGCATACGAAGCTCTGTCCCTGCTAGACCTTGTTGCCTCTCTGGGGTATTGTGGGGCCCTCTGCCAGCCCTACACTAGTAGTGTGGCTAGCCCCACACTAATCTTGAGAAACAGCATTCTACCTGGTCAGGTAGCTCAGTTGGTTAGAGCATTGTCCCAATACACCAAGGTTGTGGGTTCAATCTCTGGTCAGGGCACATACAAGAATCAAGCAATGAACACATAAATAAGTGGAGAAACAGGCTGCCAGCAGCCCCAAGTACAACTCCCAGAAAGGCTGGGGCTATCTGGGGACAAGGTTCGGCTCTGTTGGGGGTCAGTGGGAAGCAGGCTGCATAGTAAGAACCACAACCCTTCATTGGAATGCCCTCTTCCTCAGGCAGGCCAGCTTCCCTCGGCAATTATTAAGATATTGGATTGTGTCACAGGGGAGTAGCAAAAGCCAATCTCTTATCAGTGTTACAGTTTCCCTGAAAGACCTCAGCACCCTGCCACATCTGGGCATTGGAACTGTCCCCATCTGTGGATATGGAGAGTGAGAATGGGTCCTCCGTGCTGTCAGACCACAGAGTCAGTCTGGAAGCGGGAGCCATCTGGTGGCACCTGTTTAGCCTTTGCTTCCTGAGAAGCCTGGGCAGAGCTGGAAAGGAAGCCGCCACATGTGGCACCCCAGACCCCCGGAGGCCCAGTTCTGCCCGCCCCTGCCCGCACCATGCCCCTACCCTGATCTTCACATCTTTTGGAGCCAGTTTCTTCACTTCACTCAGTAGCCTGTCACCAAAACCTGAATGGGCAGGAAAGGAGAATCTCAAATCAATCCTCTGGGCATCTAGGCCCAGCAGGGTCTGGAAGCTTCCTGGGGAAGGGCCCCGAGTGCGAAGACTAACCTTTGAACAGGGTGGAGCCTCCTGAGAGGACAATGTTAGAGAAAAGCGTGCGCCTCAGGTCCATGTCAGACTTCTGGATGGCAAACACCAGCACCTCATGGATGCCCTCACTCTCCTCGCCAATCAGGTCTGGCCTGAACAGAAGCTCAGGTGCCCGGAATCGGGAAGGACCAATCTGCAGGGTAGAGGGCAAACTTCAGAGGCTGGGATGGGGCTAAGGTCCCTTTGGGAATGGGGATGGAAGAGGCCCCTGAGCCCACCTCTTAGTAACCAGGCGGATATGAAGGCCAGGTTTAGGGAAGAACTTGGATGTGAAGGGCCTCAAGAAACAAAGGGGCTCCTTGGAACAAACTGGGGGAAAAAGGCACAAACAGGGCTCCCGGGAAACTAGAGAGAGGAAGCTCCCATGTTTAATCCTAGCTCTGCCATTTCCCAGTCAAGAGACCTTTGGCGGCCTTGGCAGGTTGGCTCAGTGGTAGAGCGTCTGCCGCATTACTCCTATAAGCTCTAAATCGAGACTCACTGATTAATGGCAAAAATGAAATGTGGGCTCAGTGGTAGAGCGTCTACCCCATTACTCCTATAAGCTCTGAATCGAGACTCACTGATTAATGGCAAAAATGAAATGTGGGCCCTGGCTGGTTGGCTCAGTGGTAGAGCATTGGCCTGGCGTGAGGGCGTCCTGGGTTCGATCCCCGGCCAAGGCACACAGGAGAGGCACCCATCTGCTTCTCCACCCCTCCCCCTCTCCTTCCTCTCTGTCTCTCTTCCCCTCCCGCAGCCAAGGCTCCATTGGAGAAAGGTTTGCCCGGGCGCTGAGGATGGCTCTGTGGCCTCTGCCTCAGGCGCTAGAGTGGCTCTGATTGCGGCAGAGCGACGCCCCAGATGGGCAGAGCATCGCCCCCTGGTGGGGTGGATCCCGGTCGGGCGCATGCGGGAGTCTGTCTGACTGCCTCCCCATTTCCAGCTTTGGAAAAATACAAAAAAAAAAAAAAAAGAGACCTTTGGCATTAATACGTGGATTCATTCATTATTCATTCATGGAAACTTCTTCTATCAGTGGAGGTCCAGGAAGAGGCAGCTCAGCCCCTGCTGTACCCAGTGGTTAAGGAGAGCATTAACCACCCCTGTTCCTAACCCTGTCCTGATCTGATCTAGGAAAATGCGTCTGGTATCTCCTCTCCTCTCCACAGGAGAAGCCAAGTCCCTGGTATGTCTTGCTGGGCAGCAGATAGCGCTGCTCAAGAGTGCCACTGTTTCAGGCAGGGGCTGAAAAAGGACAGGTACACCTGACGTGAGCCTCCCCACAGGGTGTTCTGTTGGGCCCAGAGCTTATAAGGGCCAGAGGGCATTGAGGAGCGAGGTCCAGTTGCCTACCTCAATGGTGCTGCCATCGGGCAGGTAGTACTGAGCCTTCTCCGTCTCTAGTGTCTCGTCCTTCTGGGGGTTTATGGAAAGGTAGCAGGCTCTCTGCAGAAGCAAGCATGAGTCAGGCAGACAGGAAACCTGGCACCCGCCCGGTCAAAGTCCTGGGGACTGGCATGCTGCTGCAGAAGGCTGCCTATCGCAGTGGTCGCCTAAAGGTCGTTAGAGCTGCTGCCCTACAGCAGAAGCAGGGAGACTTCTGTTGGCGTTCACTGGATGGCACTTAAGATGTGAGTTCCCACCTAGTCCACCTTCCTGGTGGCCAAGTGTGCAAACTTGGCTCTCTAGATCTTGGTCTGAGAGCACAACCTAGTTTTAGTCCAGATTCAGCCATCTTTCTTCTGCTCATATAATTCTGAGTCCCAATACCCAGCTAAGAGGTTACTCTACAGCTGCAGGTGGTGGGAGGCTTCAGTTTACTTTAAAAAAAAAATGTATTCTGGCCCTGGCCGGTTGGCTCAGCGGTAGAGCGTCGGCCTAGCGTGCGGAGGACCCGGGTTCGATTCCCAGCCAGGGCACACAGGAGAAGCGCCCATTTGCTTCTCCACCCCTCTGCCGCGCTTTCCTCTCTGTCTCTCTCTTCCCCTCCCGCAGCCAAGGCTCCATTGGAGCAAAGATGGCCCGGGCGCTGGGGATGGCTCTGTGGCCTCTGCCTCAGGCGCTAGAGTGGCTCTGGTCGCAACATGGCGACGCCCAGGATGGGCAGATTATCACCCCCTGGTGGGCAGAGCGTCGTCCCATGGTGGGCGTGCCGGGTGGATCCCGGTCGGGCGCATGCGGGAGTCTGTCTGACTGTCTCTCCCCGTTTCCAGCTTCAGAAAAAAAATAAAATAATTAAAAAAAAATGTATTCTGAATCCCTCAAGAATGTGAAAGAACGTATGTAATTTGTATATAGGTATGAAAAACATAGCAATCATCAGTGCATTCATCACCCAGTTTAAGAAATAGAAGCAGCTCCCTTTCCCCTGGAAGATGGTAGCCTCCGGGAAGGCGAGTCTCAGTGTGGGGCCTGGCTGCAGACCTCCCAGCTGTCAGGAGGCCTGGCTGGGGACAGCAGAGTCTGACCCAGACCCCTGGCTTCACCTCTTTTCACTCCAGGTCCTGGGGGTCCCGGATTCTCTGTTCCCATTCCCCATCTCATCCATGGGCCCATGGGGCAGAACTCACTTCTTTTATGGCCTTGACAATCTCAAATTCCGAGGATGAGTGGAAATCATAGCCCTCCTTACGCAGGTAGAGGCGAAGGAAGCGAGACACGTCTCGGCCAGCGATGTCAATGCGCATGATTGAGTGCGGCATGGCAAAGCCCTCATAAATGGGCACGGCATGGGTGACGCCGTCCCCAGAATCCAGCACCACGCCTGTGGTCCTGCCTGTGGCGTAACTGAAGCAAAGACGGCAAACCATCACTCACCCTGCCTCCTCACTCTGGGGAAAAAGTCACTTCTTTCAGAGTTCAGCATCAGCTAAACTTAAGCTGGGCCTGCCTTTCTCCAGGGGCCTCAGACTGGACTGAGTACTGAGCACGCCTGCGCACGGAAGCAAGCCTAGAAAGACCTGGAAGAAAGGAGCCGGGTCTCTCGAAGCTCCCTCCCCACTCCCAGAAGAGCATGCTCTCCAATGTCGAAAGGACCTGGCCTTCAACCACTTCAGGGGCCTGTTCTGAGGGGCAGTTTTTACTCACTAGACAAGAGCAAAAAACACAGATGCCTACAGGGCCTAAGTAGGAAAAGTAAATGACTAAAGGAAAATAAGAATATCTTCACTTCCACAAAAGAAAACCTGCTTTTCCCCATGGCTCTCTAGGTCTGTCCTTGGTGTTTTATCTTTCGGTAGAGACAAAGGGACAGACATGTATTTCTGTGACAGGAGGGGAAAACCTCACTGTGCCTTCATGTTGGGGGGACAAGGAATGGTGCGAACTACGGTGAAGTCAAACCAGCAAACTCTAAAATGGCAGCTGCTACTTTAGCTGGTACTTTGCCCTCTAGGAATGCCAAGGACTGCTCTCTGCTCAAGGGGACAGGCTTGCCACCCAGGCAGCTACTCACAGGCTGAGCACAGCTTGCATGGAGATGAAAAGGGCTGGCACGTTGAAGGTCTCAAAGAAAACTTCAGCAGCTCGTTCTCGGTTTTTCCGTGGGTTTAAAGGCGCCTCTGTCAGGAGCACAGGATGCTGGGAAAGATGCCCAGACAGCAATCAGGGCGAGGCCAGATTCCCACCTCTCATTAGTACTGGGGAGAAGCCGCACGGCTGGCCAGGGGACCTGGGTCAGCCTCCCTCCAAAAACGGGCAAGCTGGGCCTATCATTTACTTCTGCCCTAGTCAGTTTCCAAAATCATGTCCCCTTTAAAGTCTCATTCGGTCCTCACCTATACCTATTCTTCTTTCAAGATTCTTACGTAGCCCCCTGTAGCTACTATATATTTCTAATTATCAGGAAGATTTTGCTAATAAACTCTTGAAATTATGATAAAAATAAGTTAAAATTTTTTTTTCAAAATAGAAAGTTAAATTTCAGTATTGAATGTACTTTTAAAAACAGAACCAGCCTGACCAGGCGGTGGCGCAGTGGATGGAGCGTCAGACTGGGATGCAGAGGACCCAGGTTCAAGGCCCTGAGGTCGCCAGCTTGAGCGCGGGCTCATCTGGTTTGAGCAAAAGCCCACCAGTTTGGACCCAAGGTCGCTGGCTCAAGCAAGGGGTCACTCGGTCTGCTGAAGGCCCACGGTCAAGGCACGTAGGAGAAAGCAATCAATGAACAACTAAGGTGTTGCAACGCGCAATGAAAAACTAATGATTGATGCTTCTCATCTCTCTCTGTTCCTGTCTGTCTGTCCCTATCTATCCCTCTCTCTGACTCACTCTCTGTCTCTGTAAAAAATAAATAAATAAATAAAATTAAAACAACAACAACAACAAAAAACAACCCAGAACCACCCTGGCCCGTTGGCTCAGTGGTAGAGCGTCAACCCAGTGTGTGGAAGTCCTGGGTTCAATTCCCAGTTAGGGCACACAGGAGAAGTGACCTCTGCTTCTCCACCCTTCTCCCTTCTCTCTCTCTCTCTCTCTTCCCCTCCTGCAGCCATTGCTCATTTGAGCAAGTTGGCCCTGGGCGCTGAGGATGACACCATGGCCTCGCCTTAGGCACTAAAATAGATCGGTTGCCAAGCAATGGAGCAAAGGCCCCAGATGGGCAGAGCACTGTCCCACAGGCTTGCTGGGTGGATCCTGGTCAGGGCGCATGCGGGAGTCTGTCTCTCTGCCAACCTGCCTCTCGCTTAATAAAAAATAACCAAACAAACCAAAACTGAACCTACTCCTCCCGTGAAACTTCTGATACATCTAGCATGCCCGTTCGTAGGTGTTTCAGAGTAGAGTTACTCCTTAGAAGTTATAGAGTATAGGCTCTGAAGGGTGAAAGACATGGGTTTGAATCCCAGCTTTACTTTATTCACTGGGTGACCTTGGAAACGACTTGGCTTCTCGGAACTTGTTCCCTTGTTTGTGAACTAGAGATAATACTCCCTACATCACACAGGAATGTGAAGATTAAATACGAACATGTCTAAAAAGCATGTCTGATGCCTGGGACATAGTTAAGACTCAAATACTCTTGATACTTCTCATCATCTCCATCCTCCTCCTCATCTCTGGGTAGGGGTTCTAACCAGCTCTGCAAACCCTGCAGGGCTGCCCCCCACACAGGACACCCACCTCCTCTGAGAAAGTCTGCAGCTGGTCCTTCGAATAGACGTATTGCCAGATGCGCTCCATGTCGTTCCAATCCTTGACGATGCCATGCTCCATGGGATACCGGATGGAGAGCAGCCCTCGGTGCTCCTGGGGGCAGAGAGCAGGACGTAGAGCGGCAGCCAGTCTCTCAGCTGAGCTGGCTGGTGGACCTTGCTCTTCTAGAACTGGGAGTCGCCACTCTGCAGTCCTCACCCAGGGGCAAGAACGGGAACCCATTCATTCTCCAAGTCTCCAACTGTATGGCTGCGAACTGCTCTCATTGCCCAATCAGTGGGCAAAGCAGAGGGTTTCTGCATTTCCACTGGCCCCTGCCATTTCCACTGGCCCCTGGATACCCCTAGGGCAAGGGACAGGTGACAGGAGATACCCTCTTCATTGTCTAATCCCAGGACCTAATCTCTGGCTCCCACCTTTGGGCCTCAGCACTTGGAGCCAAAGCTGGCAACTATGATTCTGTTTTTCTGCTTCTAGAGGCTTCCTGAGGGCTCTGCCAAACTGTGCTAAATAACTCGTCACCAGGGTACCCCAGCCAGGATCTACTTGCAATCCTTTTTGTCAAAAAAACCACCAGGGCCCTGGCCGGTTGGCTCAGTGGTAGAGCGTCGGCCTGGCGTGCGGAAGTCCCGGGTTCGATTCCCGGCCAGGGCACACAGAAGAGGTGCCCATCTGCTTCTCCACCCCTCCTCCTCTCCTTCCTCTCTGTCTCTCTTCCCCTCCCGCAGCCAAGGCTCCATTGGAGCAAAGATGGCCCGGGCGCTGGGGATGGCTCCTTGGCCTCGGCCCCAGGCGCTAGAGTGGCTCTGGTCGCAACAGAGCGACGCCCCGGATGGGCAGAGCATTGCCCCCTGGTGGGCGTGCCGGGTGGATCCCGGTCAGGCGCATGCGGGAGTCTGTCTGACTGCCTCCCTGTTTCCAGCTTCAGAAAAATACAAAAAAACAAACAAACAAAAACAACACAAAAAACCACCAAGCCAGTCAGTCTATTTGATCATTGGCAAGGTAGTGACAGAATACAGAAAGAAGGAAGAAGCCCCGTTTTCTAAACTGCTCTCTGTTCCCCAGATCAGGGTGTGATATTTTCTTTGCAAAACCAGAAGCTGCTCCTGGGAGAAATAAACTGATGAGGACTAGGGTGAGGGAACCAAAGGGGAGACTTTAAGAGAGAATCACTCCTTTTACTCATGGCTATGTCCCACTGCTGGGGCACTGTCCACATGGGGAATAAAGGTCCTCTGCCTGACCTGTGGTGGCGCAGAGGATAAAGCAGCAACCTGGAATGCTGAGATCACTGGTTTGAAACCCTGGGCTTGCTCGGTCAAGGCACATCCAAGAAGCAATCAATGAACAATTAAAGTGAAGCAACTATGAGTTGATATTTCTCATCTCCCCAACCCCCATAAAATCAATAAGTAAAATCATAAAGAAAAAAAAAAGGTCTTCTGTAGGCTTGAGGACTGGGAATTACCTCAGCTTTGGGGCCAATGAAGATGTCACCTTCGAGGGCTCCTGCCATGACACGAACGTGTTTGGGTCTGCCCACACTACAAAAGAGAGTGGAAACACCATCACTTTTCATTTCACAACAGAACATATGACAGAACACAGGAAGGATGTACAGAGGCACATACTTAGGAAGGAACACACTTAATTCTACGGTGATTATCTTTAAGGAGTGAGGTTACAGTTGTTTTTTTTTGTTTGTTTGTTTTGCTCCAATGGAGCCTCGCTGCGGGAGGGGAAGAGAGAGACAGAGAGGAAGGAGAGGGGGAGGGGTGGAGAAGCAAATGGGCGCCTGTCCTGTGTGCCCTGGCTGGGAATTGAACCCGGGACTCCTGCACGCCGACCGACACTCTACCGCTGAGCCAACCGACCAGGGCCAAGGTTATAGTTTTGATTTTCTTTTTTCTGCTTTTCTGCATTTCCCACAATTTCTACAGTGAACATATATTAAGTTATTCATATATAAATATTATTATGTTATATAATTTTATGTTCTTAATAAAAATTTTAGAGGATTTCCAGTTCCTTTCCCCAATGGATATGCAGACCAAGATAGACAACTCCCGTATGTGCCTTGACCAGGCAAACCCAGGGTTTTGAACTGGTGACCTCAGTGTTCCAGGTTGACACTTTATCCACTGCGCCACCACAGATCAGGCCAAAACAACAATTTCCAAGTGAATGGTTAACTCAAAAGATTTTAGTGTTTGCCTGGCCAGGCAGAGGTGCAGTGGATAGAGCACTGGCCTGGGACGCAGAGGAACCAGGTTCGAAACCCTGAGGTCTCCGGACTGAGCACAGGCTCACCAGCTTGAGTGCAGGATTGCTGGCTTGAGCGTGGGATCATAGACATGACCCCCCATAGTTGCTGGCTTGAACCCAAAGGTCAGTGGCTTGAGGAAGGGGTCACTCTCTCTGCTGGAGGCTCCCCTCCTTCCCGGGCAAGGCACATATGAGAAAGCAATCAATCAATGAACAACTAAGGTGCTGCAACAAAGAATTGATGCTTCTTATCTCTCTCTCATCTATCTCTCTCACTAAAAACAAAAACAATTTTAGTCTTCTTAGCTCCTTGCCCAGGACTTTACTAAGCAAAACCGCTGCTGTAACTGTGACAAATGGCCTTCTTCCTTTTCTCCCACTTTAAGGCCCTTCCCCAGGTGCCTGTGCCCTTCTCCTACCTGCAGTATCTCTGCCTTTGGAGGAAAGTACTGAGAACTCATTCTCACTGAGATGGTAGGTGTGGCTTAATGGTTAAACCCCATCCTGGGTGATAGGAGAATTTTTGAAAAAGGGCTCCATGAAGAGGTACTCATTCAAAACAATGAGTCACTGATGAGAACATTTTTTGGCATCAGATAAAATCAAATTTAAAAAAAGAGGTCTTGCCAGCAACTCTCAAATTGTACCACATAGGCAGCTGCTTCCTTTGCTTATTGTTTTGAGTACCAAGGCTGACCTGAATGACAGATCCCTTCTCCTTAAAAGATGGAGGGCTGACCCCAAAGCTGCCAAGTTTCCCAAGCTTCTGACTAAGTTACAGAATGACTTACTAGTTTGGAAAGCAGTATTTGGGGATCTGATCACCAGCAAAACCAGCTTTGATCACACCGGATCCCTGAGGAAAGAGGAGAAAGGCAAGTCAGAAGTATCTCAAAAACAAGAGAAAATGTAAATCATACAATATGTATATGCTTCCATTATTATTTTAAAAAGAGAGAACTTCTAGTTGTATATGTCTGTTTATATAAGCATTGGTATAGTGAATGCATACCAAAGGGAAGGAGGTAGGACTGAGGAGGGTGAGGAGAACTTCCCTGTACATGCAAAGTATTATTTGATTTTTCTGTATTCTCTGACTTTTTTATATTGAGCATGTTTTATTTTTGGCATTAAAAATAACATTAATAGCTCCCCCCCCCCGTTCTCTCACTCTGTCTCTCCTCTCTCTCTCACTCTGTCTCTCCCTCTCCTCTCTAAAATAAATAAATAAATAAATAAATAAATAATAAAAAAAATAAAAAATAACATTAATAGGCCCTAGCTGGGTGGTTCAGTGGAACAAGCATCGACCTGGTACACCGAGGTTGCAGGTTCGACCCCTGGTCAGGGCACATATAAGAAGCAATCAATGAGTGCACAACTAAATGGAACAACTAAGTGGAACAATGAGTTGATGCTTTTCTCTCTCTCTCTCACTCTCTCTCCCTTACTTTCTCTCTCAAATCAATGGAAAAATATTAATAAAGGGAAGAAAAAGAGAAAACCTGAGGAGAGAAGAAGAAAGTAGTTAGAAACACCAAAGCAGCCAAGTTCAGGAACACAACCAAGGTGGGAAGAGTGCATGATTCTTTCTGTTATTACCAAAGGGGCTGAACTCTCCCTGCCCTCCAGGGTGTGTATGACAGACGCCACCGTGAGCACTGCCATGGAACACACATTGTCTGGTTCTCTTTCTTTTTTTTTTTTTTTTTTTTTTTACAGAGGCAGAGATAGACAGGGACAGACAGACAGGAACAGAGAGAGATGAGAAGCATCAATCATCAGTTTCTCGTTGTGCGTTGCGACTTCTTAGTTGTTCATTGATTGCTTTCTCACATGTGCCTTGACCGTGGGCCTTCAGCAGACCGAGTAACCCCTTGCTGGAGCCAGCGACCTTGGGTCCAAGCTGGCGAGCTCTTTGCTCAAGCCAGATGAGCCCGTGCGGGACCTCGGAGTCTCGAACCTGGGTACTTCCGCATCCCAGTCCGACGCTCTATCCACTGCGCCACCGCCTGGTCAGGCCACATTGTCTGGTTCTTACTGCAGGGGCACACCACTCTGCTTTGTAGAGGGTTGTGATTATTGTTTTGTTTTGTTTTTTTTTGTATTTTTCTGAAGCTGGAAACGGGGAGAGACAGTCAGACAGACTCCCGCATGCGCCCGACCGGGATCCACCCAGCACGCCCACCAGGGGCGACACTCTGCCCACCAGGGGGCGATGCTCTGCCACGACCAGAGCCACTCTAGCGCCTGGGGCAGAGGCCAAAGAGCCATCCCCAGTGCCCGGGCCATCTTTGCTCCAATGGAGCCTCGGCTGCGGGAGGGGAAGAGAGAGACAGAGAGGAAGGAGAGGGGGAGGGGTGGAGAAGCAAATGGGCGCTTCTCCTGTGTGCCCTGGCCGGGAATCGAACCCGGGTCCCCCGCACGCCAGGCCGACGCTCTACCGCTGAGCCAACCGGTCAGGGCCTTGTTTTTTTTTTACTATGCTTGGTTTTATTTGTTGGTCTATGTAGCATCCACCGGGTACAAGAACAAACGTCGGAGACTTTCAGGAGTATAGATGTAACTTTATTGGCCAGTTTTACCTGCGCAGGGGCAAATTCCTGAGGTGTCCAGAGACACTGTGCTCACAAGGAGCTGCAGATGGGAATCACACCTAGCGCTCACAGCTAAATCTTTTTATAAGCTAAGCAAGCAAGCCTAATACAGAAGCAGATGTGGCAGTAACCTATTTGCTAAGGGGGTTGCACATAGCATAGCAACAGGGGCTGGGGTCTAGCTCATTGGCGAATTCCAAACCTAAACTTCTGATAAGGGTATTTTAACCAATAGAATGCAAACGTTTGTCTCTTTTTCTTTTTTCTTTTTTCTTCTCTCTCAGCCTCCCAGAGTCCCTATCTGTCTCTGCTTCTTGAACGACCTTGGGCATGTTATTCCTAACAGAACAGGAGCAGGACCTGCCTGTAACCCTTAAGTTCCCTGTTCCATTACTGCCCTGCTTATTTTCTGATCTTCTCTTGGTCCTTACAGTCTCCTGATGATAAAAGAGCAGGGAAGCCCTAGCTCTAAGAGTAGACCTAACAATCCTGCTGCTCCAATCCGTGGTATGTTGGGTGGCATGTCCAGGAAAGAATCTGACTTCTCCCACTAGCATCTCTAATACCACCCTAGGCCCAACCTAAATAAACATTGACTCTATACGCAGATACAAACTCCATGCAGGGCAGCTGTCAGAGATTTGATATTGCTTGCGGATGGATACAATACAGTTTGCAGCTAATTGGGGCAAGCCTTTTCCTGCTGCCCCTCAACCACTTCTCCTGGGGCGGAGTGGGCTATTTCCAGAACCCACACAGCAAGTGGTAAACACATCAGGAGACACTAAAGAGCAAAGGTTATCTTGGAACCAAAGAACTCCCAGCAACACCCGCCCCCCCCAGTTTCCTCCCTCCCTTTCTCTTTTCCCTGCTCTTTTATGGGAGAAGAGGTTGAGACGGGCCATCCTAGTGCCTAACTCTGGCAACAGCAGAGGGAAGACAGAAGTGGTGGAAGGACAGGGAAAGCAGTAAGTTGAGCGGGGAAAGCCAGTTCTGTAAGACAGCAGGAGGGAGAGAAAGTAGGAGATAAGTACAAACTCATTGGCCTGGGCTGAAGCACAAGAAGCCTGGAAAAGGTGCAGCTAGACACTGAGCTGAAAGCCTAGGAAGAAGGGAGAACCCTCTGACTGCAAACCCAACAGCTCTGGGACAGCGGCATGGCTGGTGAGAAAGGCGCTGCACAAGAGAACTCCAGGAGCTTGTTAGCTCAAGCTTCCTTATTGCTCACTGCTTTCATCTGGGTGTGGTGATGCCAACAGACTCATTAGCTGTCCTGACAGAGGTTGAAAACAAGAAGAGTAACGATGAGACCTGTCCTTCAGACTCTAAATATTTTTAAGAGATGATTTTCCTGGATATTTGATTTTGAGTTTACTAGCAACAGGACTAGAGTCTGAGTGACAAGGCAGATTAAGATATTCAGTTCATTTTTTCTTCTCTGTCCTTCCTAGCAAGACTATAACAGACCCAGTTCAACTATTACTGCTTCCTCCTGAAGAACAGAACCCAGGTAGAACTAATTATCTTCCTCCTGTTATCTCACAAAATCTCCATTACCTATACCATGAAGTAGCATGCATTTCATTCTGCTTCCTATCTGACTTCATAGCTTCTTTAAAATTTTTTTAATTGATTGATTTTAGGGAGAGAGGAAGGGGGAGAGAGAGAAACATTGATTCATTGTTCTACTTTTTCATGCATTCATTGGTTGATTCTTGTATGTGCCTTAACAAGAGATTGCACCCACAACTTTGTTGATTGAGGACGACCAACTAAGCTGCCTGGCCAGGGCTTGACTTTACCCATTTTTGTCTCTTTTGAGCCCAAGTTCCTTGAGATCAGAGACTTTATATGTCAGTAGTACCTCACATTTGCAGGATACTCAAATAGATGCTGGCTGACTAAAATGAAAATCAAGCTCAAATGATTGGCAAGTGATGTCTAATATATGGAGTCTGAATGAGCAGCTGGAATGCCAGAAGCCCCAGGCAGAGGTGGTGTAGAAAAGGCCAAGGCAGCGATGGGAATGATGTACAAGACCCAGGAACCAGACTCAGCTTGTCCCTACAGCCCCAGGAGCTGGCCTGCCAGATCAGCAGTTGTGTGAAGAATGGGTGGGGACGCAGGAGGTGGTTTCCTCCCTCTGTGTTGCCAGTCAGGCACCAGGATGGCCCGTCACTCTAGTCTGCTCAAGCCATACGAGATCGTATAAAAAGGTAATGTCAATTTCTTTAACCATATTTATAACTAGGAACTGTGTACTTGGCAAATGGGCTGCCACTCTCATTGTTTTTCACTCGGGCAAAACCAGTAAACAAATGCCTTGTAGAGGTTTCGTGAAAAAGTCTCATTAAATATTTGAGGTGTTTTTTTTTTTAATTTTTATTTATTATTTTTTTACAGGGACAGAGAGAGAGACAGAGAGAGGGATAGATAGGGACAGACAGACAGGAACGGAGAGAGATGAGAAGCATCAATCATCAGTTTTTCGTTGGGACTCCTTAGTTGTTCATTGATTGCTTTCTCATATGTGCCTTGACCGCGGGCCTTCAGCAGACCGAGTAACCCCTTGCTCGAGCCAGCGACCTTGGGTCCAAGCTGGTGAGCTTTTTTTTTTAGCTCAAGCCAGATGAGCCCGCACTCAAGCTGGCAACCTCGGGGTCTCGAACCTGGGGCCTTCTGCATCCCAGTCCGACGCTCTATTCACTGCGCCACCACCTGGCCAGGCAAATATTTGAGTTTTGAGGACTCAAATCTGCTGCCAGCCACTGCTGACCATTCCTTCTCTTGCTGGTGCAGGAAAACAAATAGCAAATCCCTTCACATGGCTCTCCCAGTACCTGCTGGCTATAGGCCTTTATGGCTTGGGCGACTTTTATCTTAAGCTCTCCTGATTATCCTGGACATGCTGAGAAGGAAGCTAAACTACTTTTACATTAACTTCTGACAGTTAAAAATTTGAAAATGCATATGAAATTTAAAATTCTGATTTCTCTTGAAAAATCAGATCTGGCATCCTGGTGGATGGCTCAGCTGGGTTAGAGCATCGTCCCAATATGAAAAAGTTGCCAGTTCAATCCCAGGTCAGGGCACATACGGAAACAGATTGGTATCTCTCTCTCTCTCCCCTTTTCTCTAAAATCAATCCATAAAAAAAAAAAAAAATTAAAGAAAAAAGTTAGACCTAGCAACATTGGGCCTACATTCCTGCACGAGGGCAACTGGCTGGGATTGAGAAGCAGTTGGCCCTTTAGTCAGGCATGCTCAATACACCTTCCAGATTCCTCACCCCATCTTTCTTTCCTTTTGTTATTTTTTTTTTTTTTTGAAAGAGAGAGACATTGACTTTTCCCACTCACTCATGTCGTCATTGATTGATTCTTTTTTTGAGAAAGAGAGGCAGGGAGAGAGAAAAAGAGGCAGGAACATCGTGCTGCTCTTATGTGTCCTGACTGGGGAATCAAACCGGCAAACTCTGTGCTCCGGGATGAGGCTCCAACCAGCCAAGCTATCCCGCCAGGGCCATTGGTTGATTCTTTCTTTCTTTCTTTATTTATTTATTTATTTACTTACTTTTGCATTTTTCTGAAGCTGGAAACAGGGAGAGACAGTCAGACAGACTCCCGCATGCGCCCGACCGGGATCCACCTGGCACGCCCACCATGGGGCGACGCTCTGCCTACCAGGGGGCGATGCTCTGCCCATCCTGGGCATCGCCATGTTGTGACCAGAGCCACTTTAGCGCCTGAGGCAGAGGCCAAGGAGCCATCCCCAGCGCCCGGGCCATCTTTGCTCCAATGGAGCCTTGGCTGCGGGAGGGGAAGAGAGAGACAGAGAGGAAAGCGCGGCGGAGGGGTGGAGAAGCAAATGGGCGCTTCTCCTGTGTGCCCTGGCTGGGAATCAAACCCGGGTCCTCTGCACGCTAGGCCGACGCTCTACCGCTGAGCCAACCGGCCAGGGCAATTGGTTGATTCTTGTATGTGCCCTGACCAGGAATAGAACCCGCAACCTCACCATGTCAGGACACTGTTCTAACCAACTGAGCTACCTGTCCTCACCCCATCTTTAAGGCTACCCTCTTCTTCTCCCTTTTTTTATTTATTTATTCATTTTTAGAGAGAAGAGAGAGACAGAGAGGAGAGAGAGACAGAGAGAGAGAAGAGGGAGGAGCTGGAAGCATCAACTCCCACACGTGCCTTGACCAGGCAAGACCAGGGCCTCAAACCGGCAACCTCAGCATTCCAGGTCAACGCTTTATCCACTGCGCCACCACAGGTCAGGCCTTCTTCTCCCTTTTTAATGTTACTGCTTGGCCTCTGTAGGCATTGAGTTTAAGACCTCTATTCTAGGTATTTCCAGCAACTAATTCATGATATTTCTCTTTCTACATCATATCTTTCATACCCTCAGAGCACCTAGCTTGGTGTGAAGCCATTCCTCAGTTGTCAAAATACATATAACCCAACAGTGAAATATCTCTACAAGTCTCCTCCTTTTCACCATTTTGATCAAGCTAGAGATAGATGCTTGCTGAAGTTGTATAACTGGCAGCCTTAATGTCACACTGCAAGTGCCCATGTTAAATAAATCCACTGTCTTCATCTCCTCAGCTACTTCTAGTGTCCCTTAAACTTAAGTGAACCAGCAGATCTTAAGAGCTGACAGTGGATGTAAAAAAAAAAGAAGAGATAATAGTAAAATGAGAACATTGACTATATATTTGATGATATTAAAGAATGATTGTTAATTTATTAGGTTTGAAAATATACTGCTCACAAAAACTAGGGGATATTTCAAAATGAATATAAAGTGATTAAAAAGAAGCATTTGATTTTTTTTTATTAAACAAGAATATCAGAAAAGCAAATGACAAGTCAAAGAAAGTTCAATTATGCAAATGAGATGCAAAACCAACTTTTATTTCATTGGTGAAAATGCACTATACAAAAGGCTAAAAGTACTGGAGTATCTGCATGTTTCCTGACCCCCTAATTTTTGTGAGCAGTGTAGTATTTCACTTATTTATTTTTTATTTTTTTAAAGATTTTATTTATTCATTATAGAGAGGGGAGAGAGAGAGAGAGAGAGAGAGAGAAGGTGGGGGGAGCAGGAAGCATCAACTCCCATATGTGCCTTGACCAGGCAAGCCAGGGTTTTGAACCGGCAACCTCAGCGTTTCCAGATTGATGCTTTATCCACTGCGCCACCACAGGTCAGGCCTTTCACTTATGTTTTTTAAATATTTATTTATTTATTTATTTTAGAGAGGAGAGAGAGAGAGAGAGGAAGGGGGAGGAGCAGGAAGCATCAACTCCAACATGTGCCTCGACCAGGCAAGCCCAGGAATTCAAACCGGGGACCTCTGTGTTTCCAGGTTGACGCTCTATCCACTGCGCCACCACAGGTCAGGCCTCAATTATGTTTTTTAAAAGAGAAAATAATAGCTCAGTTGTGAGAATGGCCCCAGATGGGCAGAGCATCAGCCCCAGACAGGGTTGCTGGGTGGATCCTGTCCAGGGCTCATGTGAGAATCTGTGTCTCTATCTCCTTCCTCCCACTTGGAAAAAAAAAAAAACGAGTACAAGAGAGGGAAGTGGGTGGGAATGTAGTTCAAAAGAAAAGTCAAGAGTTGCCTGACCAGGCGGTGGCACAGTGACTAGAATGTTGGACTGGGACACTGAGGACCCAGGCTCAAAACCTTGAGGTCGCCAGCTTGAGCACAGGCTCACCAGCTTAAGTGCAGGGTCACTGGTGTGGGCATAGGATCATACACATGACCCCATGGTTGCTGGCTTGAGCAAGGGGTCACTTACTCTGGTGTAACTCCCAGGTCAAGGCACATGTGAGAGAGCAATCATTGAACAACTAAGGTGCTGCAATGAACTGATGCTTCTCATCTCTCTCCCTTCCTCTCTGTCCCTATCTGTACCCCTCTCTCTGACCCTGTCAAAAAAAATAAAAAAGAGTTGATAACTGTTACAGTTAGGTGATAAGTATGTGGATTTTAAAATATTTTCCCTTTTATTTATGTTTGAGATTTTATATAATAAAAAGAAGAGCTAGCAATTAAGATGCTAGCGCTTAAGTGAAAATTCAAAACACAAACTACACACACACACACACAATATAAAATCATGGATGGAAAGGAACACATCAATTTAATGATTATGGTTGCTTCTTCAGTTCTGGAACAGAAAGAAAGGATAGGATTGTAAAGGGGTACAAAGAGCTTTCAATTATATCTGTAGTTTAAGTCTTAAAACAAAATGTGAAGCAAATATGGCAAATGTCAATATTTATTAAATATGGGTGGTGGATACATGCTACATGGGTGCTCATTATATATTGTACTTAAATGTTGCCTGGGAGCTGCCTTCCTCTTTTATTACTACTTTACTGAATGCCTTTAGGAAGAATAACTTGTTTAGTTTTTAAAAATAGCTATCACTTATTTTTGTCATTAAAGTACAGGCTTGTGACACTCCCCCCACCCCCATTTTCCTCATTAAATTCTGATGAATTGGTTTGGTGCCAGAATAGGATGGAAAGAGTGGTTAACAACTATCTTAATACTGGGAAAGGTTGGGAACCAATAATGAGGCTCTTCCTTCTTTTCCCTGCTTTCTTTTTTCTACTTTCTTTTAATTACACTCTTTTTGGCCCAGAAAAAAAAACTGTAGCAACATGTGAAGCTACAGAGCTGTTAAATCTGCTGGAGACACATTATTCTCATGAAGTTGTCTCACATATTTCAAATGATGTTTCCTATCCATCTTTCACTGTGAAACAAAACTCTCCAAATGTTAAACGGCAGGAACTACCGAGAACCCAAATTAAAAAATGTGGGGATAGAGCACAGCCCTGGAGTGCAGAGGGTCGCTGGGGGCGGGTTCAACTCTGAGGGCGCCCAGCAGGTTCAAACCCTGGTCAGGGAACATATAAGAATCAATCAATGGCACAACTAAGTGGAACAATGAAGATGCTTCTCTTTCTCTCTCTTATAAATAAATAAATAAGTAAAACGTGGCAGATGCTCTGTAAGCCCTAATGGGGAAATTACTTAAGTTGTTTTGTTTGGGTTTTTTTTGGTATTTTTCTGAAGCTGGAAGCAGGGGGGGGGGGAGGCAGTCAGACAGAATCCCGCATGCGCCCAACCGAGATCCACCCGGTACGCCCACCAGGGGTCGATGCTCTGCCCATCCGGGGCGTCGCTCTGTCGAGACCACAGCCACTCTAGCGCCTGGGGCAGAGGCCAAGGAGCCATCCCCAGTGCCCAGGCCATCTTTGCTCCAGTGGAGCTTCGGCTGCGGGAGAGGAAGAGAGAGACAGAGAGGAAGGAGAGAGGGAGGGGTGGAGAGGCAGATGGGCGCCTCTCCTGTGTGCCCTGGCCGGGAATCGAACCCGGGACTTCCGCACGCCAGGCCAACGCTCTACCACTGAGCCAACCAGCCAGGGCCAAATTACTTAAGTTTTTATTCTACTTCACCATTTGGCATAATTATTGGTATAATAAAGGAAATGTTTTCCCAGATAAAAATAGAAGTCAATTATTTAAATCTTAAAATGGAAAGTGCACCATTGCTTTGATGCATTTCAAATATACTATCAATTAAAAGAAAAAACTAAAAAGTTTTATTAGGTTTAGTGGCATTAAAGAAAATGGCTGGCCTGACCTGTGGTGGCGCAGTGGATAAAGCGTCGACCTGGAAATGCTGAGGTTGCCGGTTCAAAACCCTGGGCCCTGGCTGGTTGGCTCAGCGGTAGAGCGTCGGCCTAGCGTGCGGAGGACCCGGGTTCGATTCCCGGCCAGGGCACACAGGAGAAGCGCCCATTTGCTTCTCCACCCCTCCGCCGCGCTTTCCTCTCTGTCTCTCTCTTCCCCTCCCGCAGCCAAGGCTCCATTGGAGCAAGGATGGCCCGGGCGCTGGGCATGGCTCTGTGGCCTCTGCCTCAGGCGCTAGAGTGGCTCTGGTCGCAATATGGCGACGCCCAGGATGGGCAGAGCACCGCCCCTGGTGGGCGTGCCGGGTGGATCCCGGTCGGGCGCATGCGGGAGTCTGACTGTCTCTCCCTGTTTCCAGCTTCAGAAAAATGAAAAAACAAACAAACAAAAAAAAAAAACAAAAAAACCCTGGGCTTGCCCGGTCAAGGCACATATGGGAGTTGATGCTTCCAGCTCCTCCCCCCTTCTCTCTCTCTGTCTCTCTCTCCTCTCTCTCCCTCTCGGTCTCTCTCTCTCCTCTCTAAAAATGAATTAAAAAAAAAATGGCTGGAGATGAAACTTCTGCCTAACAATTCAAAAAGCAAAGGATCTGGTGGGATGGACAGACTATTTTTCAGCACTGCTGGTGAAAAAAGGAAATTCTAATTTATATATTTTTTCCATTTAAAAACTATGAAGAAGGCAGATGAAGCATACACAAACCGGCTGAAGACAGGATTAGTAGTGTTTTTTCAAAATCAACATCGAGAACAAGGTGTCCTACTCAACCCTTTGAAGTAATTAACTAGGGGTCCCCTCCATCCTTTATTCAGGAATATCTTTGTTACTGTGATATTCAGTCATTCATCCACCCACTCATCAATGCAATGAAAAAAACATTTATTGAGTACTAAGTGGTATCAGGCCCTAGGTATTCTGTGCGTGGATGGAGGTGGGGAAGGGGAGAGTAATGAAAAATTAATACCATCTTTTCCCACAAGAGCTTAATAGTCTAGTGAGTGAGAACCCGACCCCCCAAATCTTCCCCAAATGGAAGTGTCTCATTGAATTCAACTTCTGCTTTCCAAGGCAGAAGCCATACTCCCAGTGAGAAGGAAAGTTAAACACCTTTCCTTGAAAAAAAAATGAAGAATTTGGAAACCGATCTCAAGTCTTGGTTCCTCAACTCACAAACCCAGTGGTCTGAATATTTGTTAAACCTCACCAGGCCTCACTTTCCTGCGTAAATTCCCATCTACCTACCAGAACTGAAGCTTCAATGAGATGATGCAAATGAAAGGACCAGTCTCAAGGGCTGGATCAACAGAACGAATCTGACAGCTTAGGACAGAGGCAATTGCCAGTTTTGCCTTAAGGGATTTAGAAGGGGCACTGAAAAAAAAAAATCAATCAACCAATTGTCCCTCTCCACTCCAAATAACAGCAGTATTTAGATTCCGTTTGTCACTATTTATGCATTTTTCGTGGGGTACTATAAAGAGAAATAACGGAGAAAGCACTGGATTTAGGGCATCTCTATTGTGCGACCTTGGGCTCACCTGACCTCTTCGCGCTTCAGTTTTCTCATTTGTAAAACGAGAATCAAATTTTGTGCCTTATCCATCCACCTAGTTTTTGTGAGGACCTAACTCGAACGTATGTGAAACCCCTCCATAGCTCTAGAGCCTGGAGAATATTGTAATTATTTTCACCAGCAACTAGGCGTCCCTGCTTGCTTTGTCACTCTGTTTTACTCTCGACCTGTATTAACGCTATAATATATAATCACAGAAATGAATGAGATCCTATCGCTAGTTCTGGAACCAGATTCTCCGGCTCCACACAGATACACAGCCAAGCCGCGGGCCAGCTCCAGACCAAAGGAAACTTAGCTCTTCTCCACCCAAGGGCGGGCCCTAGCCCATCAGGCCCCACCACTGACAGCTCCGGAAGCCAATCACCACTGCCCTCGTGCACCACTCCGCCCCTTAGCGAGGAAAAACAGTATGGCGGCCCGGAAGAATTGCAGGGACGCAAGCCAATCACCGCAGAGTTCAGCCCTCATCCGGCAGGGCTCAGAGGCGGGGTCACCGTCAAGATGGACAGCCAAAGCAGCCAATAGAGTTATCGGGAACTGAGCCGGAGCGGGTGCCGGGAGCTCACAGAGCGGTTAAGGCCCCTCGAGCCACGGGCCCAACGACCCAGCTCTGACTACAAGTCTTCCATTTATTCACCCCAAAGCTCTCCATCCCATGGTTGCCGGCTGGCAAAGCTGCTTAAAGACTACGGGTGGGAGGAGGATGGAGGCAGCGGCGGCTGAACCCGCCTGACAGGCCAGGCCAGTGACAAAGAGCCGGTGGCCCAGGCTGAAACAGGGAAGCGATCCCATCAGGAGGAGAGCATAAGTCCCTATAGAACTGGGAAAGACGCAACTCACGTTGTCGATCACAACAGGCTGGTTGGCGATCACATCGTAGGACTCCATGGCAGAGGAATCTCTCCCTCCGAGGAAAGAACTGCCTGCCCGGTTCGCGGCTAGCGCCACTGACACGCATGCGCAGACCAGCTGCCAGTGCAGGACGGTCAGGGAGTGGCACGACCTCGTCTCGTAAAAACTACAACCCCCAGCATGCCTTGTACCTGCAGTTAGACAGCCAGCCACTTTTGGAGCCCCGCCTAGTTTTAAGAGACGAGGCATAGCGTTTCAGACACACAGTACTTTTGGTTTTGTAGTCTCCATATAGAAATAGAAGGGGACGCAGATTAATGGTTGTATTGCATGCTTGGATCGGTAGTCTGTTGTAGAGATTCACAGTGCATGCTTAAGTACTTGTCTATGGTTGCTTTGGAATTTGTGGATGTTTGGATTTTACAGATCAGTCCTGCCAATCCCCACCCCTTTTGGACAAATAAGGTTACCATATTTTTATCTGGGCCATTAAGATATTAATAACTGCCTGGCCTGTGGTGGTGCAGTGGATAAACCTTCAGCCTGGAGTGCCAAGGTTGCCGGTTCGAAACCCTGGGCTGCCCTGGCCAAGGCACATACAACAAGCGAGCAATGAACAACTAACATGAAGCACCTATGAGTTGATACTTCCCAATCCATGCTCCCCTTTCTCTCCTATCTCTGTAAAATCAATAAATAAAGTTTAAAAAAAAAAAAAAAAAAGATATTAATAACTAGGCCACAGGCCTGGCCGGGCGGTGGCGCAGTGGATGGAGCGTCGGACTGGGATGTGGAGGTCCCAGGTTCGAGACCCCTGAGGTCTCCAGTTTGAACACGGGCTCATCTGGTTTGAGCAGAGCTCACCAGCTTGGACCCAAGGGGTTGCTCGGCGTGCTGTAGCCCCACGGTCAAGGCACATATGAGAGGGCAGTCAATGAACAACTAAGGTGTCACAACGAAGGATTAATGATTGATGCTTCTCATCTCTCTCCATTCCTGCCTGTCTGTCCCTCTCTCTGACTCTCTCTCTCTGTCTCTGTAAAAAAATAATAAAAAATAATAATAAATAACTAGGCCATGGCTGGGTGTGTCAGTGGATGGCACCTAGGGGAAGCAATCAGTGAGAGCACAACTAAGTGGAACGACTAAGTGAAACAACGAGTTGATGCATCTCTCTCTCCCTTCCCTCCACTTCTTCCACTCTCTCAAATCAATAGAAAAGTAAAAAACAAAGAAATGAATAAACCTATCACCGCCTGACCAGGCGGTGGCACAGTGGATAGAGCGTTGGACTGGGATGTGGAAGGACCCAGGTTCGAGACCCCGAGGTCGCCAGCTTGAGCGCAGGCTCATCTGGCTTGGGCAAAAGCTCACCGGCTTGGAGGGGTTACTCAGTCTGCTGAAGGCCCGCGGTCAAGGCACATGTCAGAAAGCAATCAATGAACAACTAAGAAGTCGCAACGCGCAACGAAAAGCTAATGATTGATGCTTCTCATCTCTCCGTTCCTGTCTGTCTGTCCCTGTCTCTCCCTCTCTCTGACTCTCTCTCTCTGTCTCTGTAAAAAAAATAAAATAAAATAAATAAACCTATCACCATCACACTTTAATAAAAAGTTTTAATACACACACGGGAAAGAAAACATTCCCGGAGCAAAGGAAAATAATTTAAATTGCATAAAATTTGCCTTTTAGGAAAATAAGGTACATCTTTGCTTTTCACATTTTTTCCTGGATAGGTGTAAACTTTATAACATTTGTCTGAAGACTGGCATTTGGAACTACTGGTATAGAATTTACATTGATAAGTGAGAGTATAGAGGTGAAGAGAGATTATGTGTCACTAATTTCAAATGAGCTCAGATTCTCTAGATCTTTCCTCCTGGCTTCAAGTTGCAGGATCCCTTTTAGTCAACGGCACTTATAGTCAGGATCCCCCTTCCATCCCTGTCTCTTGAAATTTCTTTAAGATTACTGAGTGGAAAACATTCCTTTTTGAAAAGTTATGTGAACAGGAAAATAATTCCCAACCCGGTGCCTAAGGAATTAAAAATTTTCCCATTTAAGAGGGTCAAGGCCTGACCAGGTGGTGGCGCAGTAGAATAGAGCGTCCGGCTAGGACAGAGGAGAACCCACGTTGGAAACCTGGAGGTTGCTAGCTTGAGCTTGCGATCACAGACATGACCCCATGGTCGCTGGCTTGAGCAAGGGGTCACTTGCTCTGCTGTAGACCCCCAGGTCAAAGCACATATGAGAAAGCAGTCAAGGTGAATTAAGGTGCCGCAACAAAGAATTGATGCCTCTCATCTCTCTTCCTTCCTGTCTGTACCTCTCTCTGTCTCTCTCTTTCTCTCTCTCTCTCTCTCTCTCTCTCACACACACACACACAGTCAAAGTAATCGGGATGGGCAGATCCATAGTAGATAATAAATACTGGTGTTCTTCAAGGCAATCTGCATACATCTGCCTAAAACAAAGAAGAGATTGTCATGGCTAAGAAACATTTATCAAATAATTATTAAGTTTTAAAAAGTGATCCTAGTTTACTTAATTCTTGTTACTTTCTGACAGAACTCCAAATAGTTATTTTGATACACACGCCCTGAATTTTGCAGTTAATCAGTCAATACGGTCAATAGACATTCAAAGATGAAGTAAACGTCTTTGACTCTGAAATTCAGATTTATAATCTATTAAAACTAACGCCACATGGACGAATGAATCAATCCATTGCCAGATTTATATTTAAATACCTGTTAGCAGCCTGTTAGCAAACCAATGACAAGTCCTTTGTCGGCTTTCATGGGACCCTAGCACCTCAGAAGGATGCCTCCACGTCTCTATTTAAACCTGGGTTCCTCCTAACACTAGGGGGAGGCCAAGAGCCTTGGGACGCCTTCAGCAAGTAAAGGGAGGCGGGACCTATTGCCAAGGCACGATATCTCTGTGACTGACACAAACATTAACCAATGGAATCAGGGATAGGGCGCGCCGGTGCCCCGCCCCCTTGAGCGCCCCGCGGCCGCCGAGGCACCCTCTGGCCCGCTTTGCGGCGGCGACGGCCTGGGCAAACGGTTCGTCGTGCGCAGGCGCGGAGCTTAGACCTCGCTGCAGCCCCCATCGCCTCGGGGAGTCGCACCTACGAGATCCGTCCGCTGGCGCGTCAGTGCTCTTCGGCTCGTCTGCCCTCCCGGATCTTCCCAGCGCCTTACGCGCGGGGATGGCAGAGCTGCGGCCTAGCGGCGCCCCCGGCCCCACCGCGCCCCCGGCCCCTGGCCCTGCTGCCCCGCCAGCCTTCGCTTCGCTCTTCCCTCCGGGACTGCACGCCATCTACGGAGAGTGCCGCCGCCTTTACCCAGACCAACCGAATCCGCTCCAGGTTACAGCTATCGTCAAGTATTGGTATGTCCTGGGCCGCGGGGAGACCGACGCGGCAGGCTGGGAAGGGTTTAAGCACTGGGGGCGAAGTAATTTGCGGGGGAGGAAGAGAAGGAGAATGGTTAAAACGCTTTGAAGGAGGGCTTCCTTCTGCAAGGGAAGGAGTTAAGGCTCAAATTGGGAATGGGGACAAAGGGGTTAACGGAGGCTGTGAGTAGCGAAGGGTTAACGAGGGTGGGAGGTTGAAGGGTTAACTGGGATTAGGAGAATTGAGTGAATTGGGGGTGTGTGTAGGAGCCGAGCGGGGATCGATTGGAGAGGGGGAACTGTAAACGTGGTGAATTGAAAGGAGGGGGCGCCTGTAGGGGGTCATTAGTGGGCGAGGGGAAGCTGAGGGGGCGGCTGAAGTGTGATGGGGGAGGCGAGGCGGGGCCTGGGGAGCATTTGAGAGGGCTTCGGAGGAGCGCGGCTGGAGGAGCTCCGCTCCGAGGGCACTGGACTGCACTGAGTAGGGCGGGTCTGGGGATCTGGGCTCCGCTACAGGTTAGGAGGGGAGCAAGTTGTGAGCGTTGTGCTTGTGAAGAGATGAGGAGATCACCTTTTTAATATTTTGCTAACGACCTTAGGCATCATATCTGTACAATGCTTTTGTTGAAGTTTCATGAAACAACTTTTCCAGATAAACTTTCTGCTTGCTCTGCACAGTTCTCTTCATGCAGAGTTTCCTCTAGCTCTGCAGTTGCTTTGCTTTAAGTCATTTGCAAGAACAGAGGCAGGGTCAGGGAGCTCCGTGGTTTGGCTGAGGATGGAAGGGGACCAACAGTAAATGCTGAAGACTTGGGTCTTGGACAGGCTGAGGGAAGGCAGTTAGATGTTGAGCTTCCTGGCCCTAAGCTTCAGGCTTTGGGCAGCAGTTTCTCGGGAAGCTGAATGTGGCTCTCAAGTAGCTTGTTAAGGATCAGACTTGCTTACAGATGGGTTGCTGTCGGTAAGAATGGTCTTTTTCCGTTTCTCATTCCTGTTTGCAACCTGTTTCTTCCTGTAGCCTCTGGGCAAAAGGACTGTGGAAAAGAAAGCCTATCTTCTTGGTCTTTCTGGACCAGGAGTTGACTGAGGAATTGGTTGGATCTCTCCAGAACCACATTTTTGCAGGCACTGTTTTTAATGGCTCCTGTCAGTCCTGAGAGACTGTTCAGGCAGCTGCTTGGGGGGTGGACAAAGGGGCAGGTAGACCGAACGGGAAAGTCAGTGGATGCCTTTGCTGGTTATCTCTCCCTTTAGGACTGTCTGCCAAGGCAATGTCTTACTTCCTCCAAAAGCTAGGTAGGCTTTCTCCCTAAGACTGAGAGCAGCTTCCCTGTGTGGATGTGAGTATGTGAAGAGGCTGAGGGTGTGCAGTGCCTGGGGACCAGCCGCCTACTCCTTAGCCAGGGCCCTGAAGTAGCCTGCCTCTGTCTGATAGCCAGGAGGAGGTATGGCCAGTGATACAGTTCTCTCTGGCAAGTTCTTTGAGAGGAGTTTTTGAAGAGAACTTCTGAATGAAAAGCAGCTGTTGATAACTTAATCCCCATTCTAATTGCACCTCTCCATTTAGAAATATGTGTTGTGATGAGTTCTGTTGGATTGTGTCATGAGAAAAGTGGGCCTGGCTCTGCCATGCTGTTTGTTCAAGCCTCATTTGAGTATAGGGAGAAATTCCTACACAGACTTGGGCAACTTTTTGTTACCCAGTGGCCATGAGGGATAGAGTTCTGTGTAAAAGGTATTGAAGCACATGCAAAGGATGAAGACTGGTTTGGGCAACTTTTTTTTTTCTTCCTGCTGCAAGCTTGTTAACCAGACAGGACTTACTTTCAGAGATGGACTAACATGTAATGATAGAGTTGATTGTACAGAACTCTGTGAAATTAGAAATGCTACCTAGGCCCGACCTGTGGTGGCGCAGTAGGATAAAGTGTCGACCTGGAAGTGCTGAGGTCACCGGTTCGAAACCCTGGGCTTGCCTGGTCAAGGCACATATGGGAGTTGATGCTTCCAGCTCCTCCCCCCCCCTTCTCTCTCTCTGTCTCTCCTCTTTCTCTCTCTCTGTCTCTCCCTTTCCTCTCTAAAATGAAAAAAAGAAAAAGAAAAAAAGAATAAAAAAGAAATGCTACCTAGATACAGAAAAATATAAGAGGGAACAGTTCAGTGACTAGCTCTTGAGAAGATTTGGAGGATTTTGCATAATTAAGATCTTGAAATTAGGCCTGACCTGTGGTGGCTCAGTGGATAAAGCGTCGACCAGGAACACTGAGATTGCTGGTTTGAAACCCTGGGCTTGCCCAGACAAGGCACATCTGGGAGTTGATGCTTTCTGCTCCTCCCCACTTCTCTCTCTCTCTCTCTCTCTCCTCTCTAAAAATGAATAAATAAAATCTTTTTAAAAATCTGAAATTCATTCACCAGTATCTCTCACGTGTGTGATTCTACAAGGCCTCTTCAGGTCTCATAGCAGGATGACTGACTAAGGCTGTCTGGGTCTGGCTGTGGCCCAAGGTACCTTGGGACTCTTTTTCTTGTGACGCAAGGGTAGCTCTTTGACTGCTCAAAGGGATGTCCTGGCTGAAAGCTGAAACTTCAGTGAGCAGGGAGGAGAAGCAGAGAGGCAGAGACTGTGCTCTGGGACCACCCCACTCCTGCAGCTGCCCTGCAGAGTAAGTCAGGTGTTCAGGGAATTAAGCTGAGGGATGCTCTGGGTCCTTGGATAACAACTTTTTCTAAGTGCAAGATAGGAAAATTATCTACATACTTATTTGCTTGCCATCAGGTCTCTGAGTAAGTATAACAGAACTCTCTGTGCTTGGGGATGAGGTTCATTTGGTCTGACTCTTGGTCATCCCCTGCAGTTGGAGGGCTTTTTTGTGTGTGACAGAGAGAGACAGACAGAGGGACAGATAGGGACAGACAGGGAGGGAGAGAGATGAGAAACATCAATTCTTCGTTGTGGCTCCTTAGCCTCCTTAGTTGTTTACTGAATGCTTTCTCACATGTGCCTTGACCCGGGTGGGGGGGGGGCTACAGAGCAGAGCAAGTGACCCCTTGCTCAAGCCAGTGACCTTGGGCTCAAGCCAGCGACCATGGGGTCATGTCTATGATCCCATGCTGAAGTCAGTGACCCCGCACTCAAGCTGTTGAGCCCGTGCTCAAGCTGAATGAGCCTGTACTTAAGCCAGCAACCTCGGGGTTTCGAACCTGGGTCCCTTGAGTGCCACTTTGACGCTCTATCCACTGCACCACTGCCTGGTCAGGCCCCTGTAGTTGGGAGTTTTTAAGGTAAAGTCTCCCTCTTTAATGTAGTACTTCCTGGGAGACTTGCCAGAAAGAGGGCTGCAGTGAAGTGGCAGATGTAGCTTGGAACAGTAGATGCAATTCTGTTACTTGTTGCTGGGTGGACTAAGGCTGAAAGAGAGGCAGAACTGGAAATTTGCAACAGGACACTAGAGCAGACATGGAGCCCATAGTCACCCACCTCTGTTCCTGGCTCTGTAGCTATCATGGGGTCCTTTCAGAAGTAGCTACCCTCTTCCTTCCTCCATCTCCTGACAGACTTTCCTAAATCCAAGTGGTTATAGAATTAGTCAAATGATTTGGCAAAATCAGAGTTAAGGAAAGAGATGGAGATCTGTCACTTTTCCTAATCTACTCAGTTGAGATTCTAAGCTATTTGTGGCGACTTTCTTACAAATTCTGTAATAACAGCATTTCCTAGCAGAGAATAAGGATTTTTATGAAAGCAAATAATATCCTGACACAGACAATGAAAACTGACCTACTGGTTTTAAATAGTGCTGGGATCGCAGGTAGCATGCCTTTTATTTGGTTGTTAGTGTTTCTTTAACATACCACCCCAGTTGCAAAGCACACTCCATCAGTGTCGCGGAAGCAGCAAAGTTTTTGCAGTCTGGAACATTCAGATGTCCAAGGCAGCTCATATGCAATGTATTTGTAGGCTAAATGCTTATTTCCTTCTGCGGATGGTTTCCATTTTGTCTGTTTCTCTCAAGTCTACCAGTTTCCCTATCCATTCTTTTTTTTTTTTTTTTTTTTTTTTTTTTCATTTTTCTGAAGCTGGAAACAGGGAGAGACAGTCAGACAGACTCCCGTATGCGCCCGACCGGGATCCACCCGGCATGCCCACCAGGGGGTGATGCTCTGCCCATCCTGGGCGTCGCCATGTTGCGACCCTCCTGGGTGTCGCCATATTGCGACCAGAGCCACTCTAGCGCCTGGGGCAGAGGCCACAGAGCCATCCCCAGCGCCCGGGCCATCTTTTGCTCCAATGGAGCCTTGGCTGCGGGAGGGGAAGAGAGAGACAGAGAAGAAGGCGCGGCGGAGGGGTGGAGAAGCAAATGGGCGCTTCTCCTATGTGCCCTGGCCGGGAATCGAACCCGGGTCCTCTGCACGCTAGGCCGACGCTCTACTGCTGAGCCAACCGGCCAGGGCCTCCCTATCCATTCTTGAAGTAAAGCAGGGTTTTATTTTTAAAGAGTACTAATTACTCTATTAAAGGGAACCCTTATTGAATTAAATCCTTAGTTTGAGAAAATGACTGATTCTCTTCCTCATTTCCCTCATGTTGGAAATATCAGGGAAGTTTAATGTGGTCCTTAGAGGCCCCAAATAATTTAATGTTCCAACTCTGCCTTTGAGCCAGCAGTCTCCTAGGATCATCTTCTAGATCCAGGTGCTCACAGGGCTCAGCCTGGCTTCTGCTTCAGTTATCTTTATCTGTACAGAGCTGAGCAAACCTAAGTTTAGCCTTTGTCACCTGCGTGGTAAAAGACCAGCTTTGTCTGTGGAGTTTGGGATGGGTTTAAAAGCATTTGGTTTGTTTAGAACAAACTGTAATTAACACAGGGCACAATATAGTCTTGCAAGAATTAGCTAAGAGGCAAGTGTGGAGCTGGGCCCTGCTTCCAGGAACAGTGCCCGTTGGAGTTGCTCAGAATGCTTTCATCAGAGGCCAGTTGGATTGACTGGTGCACCTCTTGCCTTGAAGCATGACGTGTTTACAGGCACCATGGAAGAGAGGTAATTCTGGCCAGTTCCATCTGGAATTGGTCATTTGAAACAGGAGGAACAAAAGGGGCAAACCTCCAGTCTGTTTTATTTCTAAAAGAGATCCTACCTGTTGGGGACAGGAGAAAGCAGTCTGTCATGCTTGTGGAACTGGGCAGCCTGAGCCACCCATCTCTTGGTCTTACCCGAGAGAGCTGTGGCCTCTGTGTAGTTACCTTACACCCCACTTTCTTGCAGTTTGGGGCCTTTTAGGTTTGTAAGGCAGAGCCCCGTAGCTCGCACTGTCTGCATCCAGGCTCATACTGACACCTGTGTTTTGTCTCTTGCAGGTTGGGCGGCCCAGACCCCTTGGACTATGTTAGCATGTACAGGAACCTGGGGAGCCCTTCTGCCAACATCCCTGAGCACTGGCACTACATCAGCTTCGGCCTGAGTGATCTCTATGGTGACAGCAGAGTTCATGAGTGAGTGTGTGCCACTGGCCCGTCCTTCACCTGCCCATTTCTTAGCCTGTGCCTTTTTTCCTGAGGTTTTTCCTGAGCAGCGGTGATGCTGTCGTACTCCTGTGGGTTGGCATTTCTCAGGTGGAAGCTCTGGGTTTCTGCCCTCTGTCTGTATCTACTTGTGCCAGTGTGGTCCAGGTCAGCACCTAGCTCTTCTTATGTGGTGCAGGAAAGTGTTGATGATGAGCAGAAGTTCTAAGACTATCAGGTTTTTCTAAGCTTGCTCTGGTGTTTGAGCTCAGAAGACAGGCAGCATAGCTATGACCTAGAACTTGTGTTGCTGATTTTAAGTCTACTTCTTTTTTTCCTGCACTTGCTTTATCATGAATGTATCCCCCCCCCCCCCCCCCCCCCGGTCCATCTTACCTACTTCCTCTTAACTTGTGGTTATCTGTGCCCAGATTAGCCACAGTACATATTTTATCCTGGTCCGTCTTCTGTTTACTGCCCTGTATACTTCTTTTTTTTTTTTTGCATTTTTCCGAAGCTGGAAACGGGGAGGCAGTCAGACAGACTCCCACATGTGCCTGACCAGGATCCACCCGGCACGCCCACCAGGGGGTGATGGTCTGCCCATCTTGGGGCGTCGCTCTGCTGCAATCAGAGCCATTCTAGCGCCTGAGGCAGAGGCCACAGAGCCATCCTCAGCGCCCGGGCAAACTGCTCCAATGGAGCCCCGGCTGCGGGAGGGGAAGAGAGAGAAAGGAAGGAGAGGGGGAGGGGTGGAGAAGCAGATGGGTGCTTCTCCTGTGTGCCCTGGCCGGGAATCGAACCCGGGACTCCTGCACGCCAGGCCGACGCCCTACCACCGAGCCAACCGGCCAAGGTACCCTGTATACTTCTAAATGTTACTTGTCTACCCTGTTTTCATCTATAATCACCATATTAACACATTTTAAGCTTTTTTCCTATTGATTTTAGAGAGAGGGAAGGAAGGGAGGAAGAGAGAGAGAGAGAGAGAGGGAGCAAAACATTGATTTGCTTTTGTGTGTGCCCTGACTGGGGATTGAACCAGCAACCTCTGCATATCAGGATGACATTCTTACCAGTTGATCTATCTGGCTAGAGCTAAACAAATTTTAATATTAAGTTAAACATAATCAACTTAGTATTAAATAAGTTAAAATAGCCTGACCAGGTGGTGGCACAGTGGATAGAGCGTCGGACTGGAATGCCGAGGACCCAGGTTCGAGACCCCGAGGTCACCAGCTTGAGTGTGGGCTCATCTGGTTTGAGCAAAAGCTCACCAGCTTGGACCCAAGGTCGCTGTAGCCCCACGGTCAAGGCACATATGAGAAAGCAATCGATGAACAACCAAGGTGTCGCAGCGAAAAACTAATGATTGATGCTTCTCATCTCTCTCCGTTCCTGTCTGTCTATCCCTATCTATCCCTCTCTCTGACTCTCTCTCTGTTAAAAAAAAAAAAAATCAGTTAAAATAACAGTAATAAAAAAGTGATTAAAAAATTGAATAATAAAAGCTAACATTTTTAAAGCATTGATACGAGCCAGGCATCCTTCTAATCACTTTATATGCGTATATATTTATATTATATTAACTAATTTTATTTTCACCACAACTGTGTAATGCTGGTATAGGTATTAATATTTCTCCCATTTTACAGATGAGGAAGCTGAGACACAAAGAGATTAAGGTCACACAGCTTGGAAGTGACAGAACCAGGATTCTAATGCAGGCAGTCTGGCTCCTGAGTCCGTACTCTTATGACTGTGTTCTATTGCCTCTTAAACAGTTATAGAGAGAGGGGAGCGAGGGTGAGAAGCATCAACTCATTGTTGCAGCACCTCAGTTCATTAATTGCTTTCTTGTATGTGCCTTGACTGCGAGGCTACAGCTGAGCCAGTGACCCCTTGCTCAAGCCAGTGACCGTGGGCTCAAGCCAGTGACCGTGGGCTCAAGCCAACAACCAGGGGGTCATGTCTAGTGATCCCACACTTAAGGTAGCAACCCTGTGCTCAAGCTTGTGAGCCCGCACTCAAGCTGGCTATCTCAGGATTTCAAACCTGGGTCTTTAGCATCTCAGGCTAATGCTCTATCCACTGCACCACTACCTGGTCAGGCTGCCTCTACATAATTATTGCACCCACTCTATAAAGCTACTGTCTGTAATTTTAAAAAAACATTTTGTTTCCATCTATATTCTTTTGAGGGAGGAGTCCTTCAATTTAAATGTTGTCTTCCCCCTTATTAGCATGGTTAATCAAGAACTGATTTTATTTCTATTATCATATCCTCTTTTGCTTTTCATAATTTTTTTTTTGTCTCTTACGCAATCTTTTTAGTGTCTTGGTGGTGACCTCTTAGTGTGTATAGGTTGAAAGAATAGCAGGGCTCTTCCTGCCCTGCCTCAGCATAAGAGGCTGATTCTGGAAATGATGATATGACTATGAAGAAGATAAGTCTTTTATTTTTTGTTACTATCTTTTATATCATTGTGTCAAATGTTTTACAGTTTTATCAGGTTTTTTTTGTTATTATCTCCATTTTATAGATGAAGAAGTCGAGTCCCTTGAGGGGTTAAATGAATTGCCTAAAGTCACAAATCTAGGCTGTAAAAGTTATGATTGAATTGAACTTTCTGAGTCCAGAGTCTGAGCTCTTAACCATTGGGCTATACCGCTTCTCTGATCACAGGCCCAATGCAGCTTCCTTTTTTCTCTTGTTAATCTCAGAGGTTCAGGCCTCATCTCCTCACTGATTACGCCACAGGAGCAGTGCCAGGGTCTGCTTTTGCAGCCTTCTAAATGGGTCCATCGCGATGTCACCAGAAGGCTTTGGGAACAGGGAATTAATCCTATCTGAACAGGGACCCTACATTCAGTATTAATAATGGAAATAGGGTAGCAAACAGACGCAGTGAGAGAGGACTATGCTGGATTTAAATTTATACTCTCTTTTTATTAAAATTTTACTGATTGATTTAAAAAATTTTTTTACTGATTTTCAAAAGATAGAGGAAGGGAGAGAGAGAGGGAAAGAGATACTGATTTGTTGGTCTACTTATTTATGCATTCATTGGTTGCTTTTCTTTAATTTTTAATTTTTTAATATTTTATTCATTTGAAAGAGGAGAGAGAGAGTGAAAGGAGACACAAGCGAGGAGAAGCAGGAAGCATCAATTCCCATATGTGCCTTGACCAGGCAGCTCAGGGATTTGAACCAGTGACCTTAGTTTTCCAGGTCAATGCTTTATCTACTGCGCCACCACAGGTCAGACATTGATTGATTTTTGATTTTGGAGAAAGAGGAAGGGAGAGAGAGGGAGAGAGAAACATTGATTTGTTGTTCCACTTATTTATGCATTCATTATTAATTTTTTTGTGTGTGTGACAGAGAGAGGGACAGACAGACAGGAATGGAGAAAGATGAGAAGCATCAGTTCTTTATTGCGGCTCCTTAGTTCATTGATTGCTTTGTCATATGTGCCTTGACTGGGGGGCTACAGCACATCAAGTGACCCCTTGCTCAAGCCAGTGACCATGGAGTCATGTCTGTGATCCTTTGCTCAAGCCAGCGACCCCATGCTCAAGCTCATGAGCCCATGCTCAAGCCGGATGAGCCCATGCTCAAGTCAGTGACCACGGGGTTTCGGACCTGGGTCCTTTGTGTGCCAGTCCGATGCTCTATCCACTGCGTCACCGCCTGGTCAGGCTGGTTGATTCTTGTATGTGTCTTGACCAGGGATCAAACCTACAACCTTGGCATGTTGGGGCAACATTCTAACCAGCTGAGTTACCTGGCCAGGGCTAAATTCATACTTTTTTTTTTTTTTTTTTTACAGAGACAGAGAGTCAGAGAGAGGGACAGACAGGGACAGACAGATGAGAACGGAGAGTTGAGAAGCATCAATTATTAGTTTTTTGCTGTGACACCTTAGTTGTTCATTGATTGCTTTCTCATATGTGCCTTGACTGCAGGCCTTCAGTAACCCCTTGCTCGAGCCAGCGACCTTGGGTCCAAGCCGGTGAGCCTTGCTCAAACCAGATGAGCCTGCGCTCAAGCTGGCAACCTCGGGATCTCGAACCTGGGCCTTCCGCATCCTAGTCCGACGCCCTATCCACTGCGCCACCGCCTGGTCGAGCCTAAATTCATACTCTTAATAAGATCCTGCAGAGGATATTTAGTGCAATTAGCTTGTACCTTTTTGTTAACAGGTTTATAATAGTTAAAAGAATACCATTTCCTATGTGGCTTAAAGATTCTTACAGTCTATGTGCTTATCAGGTAGAGATCCAAGGCCCAAAATTTCATGAAGAACATAATTGAAAAGTTCCATATTTCGGAATGGGCAACCTCAATTTGAAAGAAGTTTTCCTTGCTGTTTTTCCTCATTTAACAGTATCCTTGTACATATCTATCATTTCTGTATATGTAAAACACTTTGATATACATGTTATTTATGACAATACCGTAATGAGACCTTCATTGGGCTTTCATGTCACTACTCCAGCCTAGTGTTTTCTGGTATTATATCCTGGCAGTAGAAGGACATGGGCCAGATGTCCTTTGGATATTTACCCATTCCTGGTCTATATTTCAGAAGTTAAAAAGTACCTTTGTAATTGGCCTTGTGCTGGTGTGACTAGTCTCTTCTCAATTCTGATAAATTTCTTGAAGAAAAAACATTTCATATGACAAGACCTCTTTGAAACAGATTCATGGATTCTTATTTAATTTAGTGCTGGAAGCTGAGGTCAGAAAGGTGAGTATTCTACCTTTCAGCATAAGTGCTTAGACGTGTTAAATTAGAATTACGGGAAGTGAATTTCTGGCAACTTTCTTCTTCCACTGTCTTTTGTCCTCTCATTCAGTGAAAAAAGACAGAAGCATTGGTTTATTTATTCAGCATACGTTCATCAAGTCCTGTTTTGTACCAAACACAGAACATCCTAATAGATGTGTTGGAAGTAAAATGCCAAGACATAATTTCTGTCTCAAGCTCATGTTCTTGAGGGAAAATAAACTTCAAGAGGTGGTTATAGGACTGAGTATGAAATGCTCCAGTCCATGGATGTAGAGCAGGCTCTGGGAGCAGAGGAGGCGAGTGACTGGGAATCAGGCTCCTGGACCAGAAGCAGCTCCAGGGAGGAGGTGAAGTTTGAGAGGAATCTTAAAAAGGGGCTTGGGTGACACTTTAGGATCTAACATTCACTTTTGGGACTGAGAGAGTCCCATCCTGGTAGCCCTAAAAAGAGTGAAGAGTAAACTGATGGATGAGTCCTAGGATGACCAGTTCCATCCAAATTTTCCCCCGGTTTATATTCATGAACGGAAACAGTACAAGAGAGCACTTGTTTAGATTAAAAGGTTCTTAAGAGGCTATTTCTGAAGTTGGAGAGATGGAACAAGTTCCAGCTTGGGGAAGCCACGGAGAGAAGGGCGTGCTTTTCCAGGGGCCCTTAGGCCACCCCAGCTGACTGCAGCAGCTGAGGCTGTCCTGTGGCTCTTGCCTGGACTGGGGAAGGGTGTGACAGCTGAGCGTCAGCTGCCAAGTGCTGTCGGAAGCCTGCTGCTCGGCTCTTCCCTTTGCGGCCCAGCAGCTGGGGACTGGAATGTAGGGATCTGTGGGGCAGTGTAAGAGGTGGCTCTCTGTGAGGACTTTGGGCTGCCCCTCGTACTGCCAGCAGCCCTGACAGCCCATTCTAGGGGGAGAGCGAGTGAGGCACTAACCGTGATGTGAGCAGCTGTCTAGGTGTAAGTGTTTGTGATCTCGGGCAGACTTCCCTGATGAGATTCCACTGGGCAGGTTGTCAGCTGTACACGTCCGGCTGCTCCCAAAGACAGCCTGTGTGCGGTGTTGGCCTAAAGGCTGGCAGTTGCACAGGGTAGAGCCCACACCACCTCTACCGCCATGGTCAATGTGGGCTGTCCTGTACAAACACGGGCTTCTCGGCAGGTATGTCCGTGGAGTTTGGAGTTGTTCTTGCCCCTCTTGGAGCTGGAACTGCTGGTGACTGGTTTTCTGTGGCTGCCTCTGCTGGGTTGGTGGAGAACTTCCTTTTTCCCTTTAGGTCCCTCTCAGCTCGGCTTTGCACCAAATGAGTTATTTATTAAAACACTGGATACAGATTAACTTTTCCACTTGTTTTTTGTGGTCTTGGTCCCCTACAGTTTGGAAATGCTAAGTTTCCCTCTTGAAGTTTAGTTTGTAGGAATTTTTTTGTGCCGTTTTATCAACCCTGGGGTTTCCAGAGGAAATCCTGCTTTTACCATAGCACACCTGTCCTGGGAGCCTGGTCCCTCTGGTCCGGCGTGTTTTCCATCCCAAAGCTCTCACGAGGAGAGCAACTGGAAGACCTTGGTAAGCCACACACAGATGGCAGGTGTTTGCCCTTCCCCCAACTGGGCACAGCAGGCAGAGGAGGTGCTGTGTAGGCTCACTGGAGGGTGGGCCTCCCTGAAGCTTTGGTCCCACTGCCTTTCATTTCTGAGGTGTTTATTTTCAGGGTGACTGTTGGTGTGACATAGTGACTGCTGTCTGCTAAGGGCAGAGGATCTGGGCTGCCTAGAGGAAGGGGACACCCTTGGTTTTGGCCCAGGGTGGGAGTCGGGCCCAGCAGTGGTGCTAGAGCAGTTCCTGAAGCTGAAACCATCACTATGGGTTGGATCTCAGGCCTAAGATCTCTGAATTTTGAAATGTTGAAATTTCTTTTCTTTTGTAACCACAGGAACCCCTAAGGCATGTGGGGCTCCCAGCAGATCTATGAGGATATGTGGTTTCATTCTTTGTAAAATATTTCATTTGTAGCATGGATTAGCTCTTCCTCTATGGTTTAGGAATTTCAAATTGTCCAGTTCAGAGAGTCTCAGCAGTAAAGCGACAGTTGGGAAGAGGTTCCTTAATCTGGCCCAGCCAAACTCACTTTGAAAAAGTCCAAAAGGAGAGGATTACTGGACTTATTGTGGTGACTACTTTGTAAGGCATATAAATGTTTCAAGACTGTCTTGCTTCTGAAACTAATATAATACTATATGTCAGTTACGATTTTTAGAAAGCAGTCCAAGAGGCCTGACTATTGGGAAGTGACTGCTGTGCCAGAGAAGTGCCCTGGGCCTGGGTGGTCAGCACTGGGCGAGTTCCTTCTCTTCCTACGGACAGAGGCAGAGACTCAGGAGCCTTTCTGTGTTTGACTTGATCAGATCTCAGTCCTAGGATTCTTTCCTGCTCCGCCCATCTTCCACACCAGAGCCTTTTTTTTTCTTTTCCACAGAGACAGAGAGAGTCAGAGAGAGGGATAGATAGGGACAGACAGACAGGAACAGAGAGAGATGAGAGCAGCAATCATTAGTTTTTCGTTGCAACACCTTAGTTGTTCATTGATTGATTTCTCATATGTGCCTTGACCGTGGGCCTATAGCAGACTGAGTAGCCCCTTGCTTGAGCCAGAGACCTTGGGTCCAAGCTGGTGAGCTTTGCTCAAACTAGATGAGCATGTGCTCAAGCTGGCGACTTTGGGGTCACGAACCTGGGTCCTCCGCATCCCAGTTCGATGCTCTATCCACTGCCATTGCCTGCACACCAGGGCCTTTTTCATACTGAATGTGGTTCTCACACCTGCCATGTTCTAGGTGTGCTTTTACCAGCACTTTGCTTGCCCAGCATTCTGACTTAGAGGTCCTGACTCCGGACTTTGGCCTTTGACTCCTAAATTTATTCTTCTATCCTGTTTCTGAGGCACCCCACTCAACTATGTTTTTGTTTCAGTGCCTTAGTTCTGATGTCTGATTCTAAAACATGTGGAGTGATCTCTGACCTGCGCCCCATTAGAAGGATCTTTTCACCTCTGCCCACACCATTACAGCTCACTAACCTGCCTGCTGAGCTCTCCTACACAGAGCACTGGGCGTGCGGCATACCCCACCACCAAAGCTAGGGCGAGTTCCCAGGACAGGCAGAACATTGGAGAAGGTGAGGTGTTGAGGTTGGGAGACAGTGAGAACTCATACCTAACTCCTGCCCTTGAAAAACCCAACATCTGCTTTGTAAGAAATGGCAAAGTCCCTGGAAAAAGAAGGCAGTGAGGATTGGGGCTGGGAATAGCTTTTGGGTTTTTTGGGTTTTTTTGTTTGTTTGTTTGTTTTTTACAGAGACAGAGAGAGAGTCAGAGAGAGGGATAGACAGGGACAGACAGACAGGAACGGAGAGATGAGAAGCATCAATCATTAGTTTCTCGTTGTGCATTGCGACACCTTAGTTGTTCATTGATTGCTTTCTCATATGTGCCTTGACCGCAGGCCTTCAGCAGACCGAGTGACCCCTTGCTTAAGCCAGCAACCTTGGGTCTAAGCTGGTGAGCTTTGCTCAAACCAAATGAGCCCGTGCTCAAGCTGGCGACCTCGGGGTCTCGAACCTGGGTCCTCTGCATCCCAGTCCGACGCTCTATCCTCTGTGCCACGGTCTGGTCAGGCAGCTTTTGGTTTTATGTGAATTTTGCGGCTTTGAAGCTGTTTCCTCTCCCCTTGTGATCTTTAGTGCTTCAAGAGACTTAAAAATGTGTTATTACTTGGAAACACTTATAGCTCTTACTGTGTGCGAGCACTATTCTAAGTACTTTATATAAATTCATTTAATCCTCACATTAGCTCTATGGGATAGGGATTATTAATCTTATTTTATAGGGAAACTGAGGCATGGAGATGGTGTACCTAGCCAGTGAATGCTGGGGCTGGGCTATACACCCAGGTGGTCCTGCTCCAGCAGTCCTCACCCTTCCCTCCTCTGTGTGTGCAAAAAAGGGGGTGGAGCTGGAGATGCTATTACATTATACCCCTAAGTTCAAAGGTATCTGGGGTTAATGGAGTGTGAATAGTTAAGCAGGAAGTGCTTTGTAGGGGAAATGTTGAGCTGGATATTGAAGCAACTTTGTAGAGAAGAGTCCTGCTGGGTAATGGCAAGAGGGTAGAACTTAAGAGTAGGTGACAAAATCCTGTGTCATCTCTTCAGTCAAGGACAGGAAGATCTGCAACCTTTACAAGAACAAAGGTGGTGCTTCTTGCTTAGACATCAAGTTCACATAAGCATGCTTCTTGTGTGGTCAGTGCACTTCTTGTGAAGCCCCAAGAGGGTATCTTGACCAGGATGTGTGAAGTACCTGATCATTCTCTCTGGGCAGAGGGTGAAGAATTAAGGAATGCTTAGAAGAGAGTACCCACACCATCTAGCTGAGGTGTGTGCAGTGCCAGTCTGTGAAGGATAAAAGTTGACTTGTCACCCTGCAGAAGATATTTTTTCCCTCTGTCTTTATATCAATGCAGATTTTCTTATAATTTAAAAAAAATTTAGTTTCTATAATGGTTTTTAAAATTAGTAGACTTTATTTTCAGGATTTTTTTTTTTTTTTTTTTTTTTAGAGAGACAGGAACATTGAGCTGTTCCTGTATGTGCCCTGACTGAGGAATTGAACTGGCAACATTTGTGCTCTGGGACGACGCTCCAACCAACTGAGCTCTCCAGCCAGGGCAGTAGACTTTATTTTTAGAGCAGTTTTAGGTTTACAGAAAATTGTACAGATAGTATAAGGAGTGCCCATATACCCTTTCTCTGCTATGCTTATAATTTTATTTTTTAAAAAAAATTTATTGATTGATTTTAGAGAAAGAGTGGGAGAGAGAGGGAAAATAATCCCACATTGATTTGTTGTTCTAGTTATTCATCCATTCATTGGTTGATTCTTATATGTGTCCTGACCAGGGATGGAACCTCCAACCTTGGCATTTCAGGACAATACTCTAACCAACTGAGCTACTTGGCCAGGGCCTATAATTTCCCTTACTAATATCTTGCATTAATATGGTACATTTGTTAAAATTGATGAACCAGTACTGATACATTTTTCCTAACTAATGTCCCTATATTAGGGTCCAGTGTTTGTGATACGTAGTTCAATGGGTTTTGACAAATACTCATTTTTGTATCCACCATTACAGTGTCATACAGAATAGTTTTACTGCCCTAAAAATGTCCTGTGCTGCCTGACCAGGCGGTGGCGCGGTGGATAGAGCGTTGGACTGGGATGCGGAGGACCCAGGTTCGAGACCCCGAGGTTGCCAGCTTGAGCGTGGGCTCATCTGGTTTGAGCAAAGCTCATCAGCTTGGACCCAAGCTCGCTGGCTTGAGCAAGGGGTCACTCGGTCTGCTATAGCCCCACGGTCAAGGCACATATGAGAAAGCAATCAGTGAACAACTAAGGTGTCGCAACGAAAAACTAATGATTGATGCTTCTCATCTCTCTGTTCCTGTCTGTCCTGATTTATCCCTTTTTCTCACTCTCACTCTGTCTCTGTAAAAAAAAAAAAAAAAAAGTCCTATGCTTTGCCTGTTTTTGTCTGTTATCTCTTTTTCCCTCTTCCCAAACCCCTGGCAACCACTGAGTGTTTTACCGTCTTATTAGTTTTGCCTTTTCCAAAATATCATATAGTTGGAATCATATAGTAAGTAGCCTTTGCAGAGTGACTTCTTTCACTAGGCATGTGTGTTTAAGATTTCTTTGTGTCTTTTTGGGACTTGATAGCTCATTTCTGAATAATACTCCATTGTATGTCTGTACCATAGTTTATCCATTCACTTGTTGAGAGGTGTTTTTTGTTTTTTTTTTTTGTTTTTTTTTTTTGAGTGGAGAGGGAGAGACAGAGAGAGAGAGAGAGAGAGAGAGGAGAGACAGAGAGATAGAAATGGGGGAGGAGCTGGAAGCATCAACTCCCATATGTGCCCCGACCAGGCAAGCCCAGGGTTTCGAACTGGTGACCTCAGCATTTCCAGGTCGACGCTTTATCCACTGCGCCACCACAGGTCAGGCCCATTCACTTGTTGAGGTCATCTTGATTGGTTCCAGTTTTTGGCAATTTTTTTTTTTTTTTTTTTTTTTTTGTATTTTTCTGAAGCTGGAAACGGGGAGGCAGTCAGACAGACTACCGTATGTGCCTGACCGGGATCCACCTGGCATGCCCACCAGGGGGCGATGCTTGCCCATCTGGGGCGTCGCTCTGTCGCGACCAGAGCCACTCTAGCGCCTGAGGCAGAGGCCATGGAGCCATCCCCAGCGCCCGAGCCATCTTTGCTCCAATGGAGCCTTGGCTGCAGGAGGGGAAGAGAGAGACAGAGAGAAAGGAGAAGGGGAGGGGTGGAGAAGCAGATGGGCGCTTCTCCTGTGTGCCCTGGCCGGGAATCGAACCTGGGACTTCCGCACACCAGGCCGACACTCTACCACTGAGCCAACCTGCCAGGGCCAGCAATTTTGAATAAAGCTGTCATAAACATTCATGTATAGGTGTTTTGGTTTTTTTAAAATTATTTTTATTTATTTATTTATTTTAGAGAAGAGAAACGGTGAGAGAGAGAGAGAGAGAGAAGGGGGGGAGGAGCAGGAAGCATCAACTCCCATATATGCCTTGACCAGACAGGCCCACGGTTTTGAACCGGCGAGGCGACCTCAGCGTTCCAAGTCAATGCTTGATCCACTGTGCCACCACAGGTCAGGCCATGTATAGGTTTTTGTGTGGATGTAAGTTTTCAACTCATCAGTTTTAAATTACTGGATCATGTGATAAAACTATGTTGAGCTTTATAAGAAACTGCAAAACTGTCTCCCAAATGCTCATTTTGTATCCACCATTACATCTTTTGCATTCCTACCAGCAGTGAATGAGTTCCTCTCATTCTGTGTCCTCTCTAGCTATTGTCAGTGTTTTGGATTTTAGCCATTCTCATAGGGGTGGAGTGGTATTTTATTGTTGCACTAATTTGTAGTTCCCTAATAACATAAGTTGTTGAACATCTTTTCATATGCTTATCTGCTGCCTGTATCTATTCTTTGGTGACATGTTTTTGTTTCTCTCCTCCTCACACACCCATGCCATCCCTGAGTACATATACTTCTTTTTCTCACATCATGAGTTCAGACACTAGAGCTAATTATGTTTTCTGGCATATTTTCCTTTTGATTACTTTACAAGCCATTAAGTGAGTTACTATATTTTTTGCTCCATAAGACACACTTTTGGGGAAATGCCCTTGGGTCTTATGGAGCGAAAAATACGGTAGTTCTCCTGAGTTGGTGGTAGGTCCGTGTCTGAATTCTTCTGTCTCTGTTGGTTTTGACTAGGGCAGGTTCATGAGTTCTATACCTTCTTTTCCTTTACGATAGAATATTCCATAATGTCTATAGCTGGTACTGGGGCCTACAACCTCATTCCCAAGGTTCATTACTGATTGCATTCTCTATTATAGACTGTAGGAAAGCTAGCATGCAAATTGTCAACTGCAGACTCTAGTGAGTGCTTTCAACTGCAGTCTCTAGTGAGTGCTTAGATGAGAAATGAGTACACCAGGCTCCTTGAGGCCCAGCCAGACCTCAAATTCTCTGTCTTGGTTAAACCAGATCTAGAGGATTTTCCAAAATCCAAAATTTTCCTGGCCTGCAATGTTCCTGTTTTATCCATTATTGTTGTCACTTCTTAGTTATAAATTTGCTTTTTTCATTTATAAAAAACATTGACCCATTTTACCAAAAATGTTGGGAATTAAGAGAAGGGTGAAAAAAATAATTTCTAATCCCATCACTTTTTGTTTGTGAATCTATATATATCCTCATGATGTTTTCTGTAAGCAATTAATCATAAGTGATGCTTTCCCAGGTATGTGGGGCTTCTGTCTTATGTGAATCCCCTCAGGTTGGGATTTAACATCTTCCAAGGCTTCGCTACTACCTGGATAACACTGTTTTCTAAATACAGCTGCTAAGGTTTCCAGATATTGAAAATAGCACATTTGTTTGGGAAGATGGCTTCTGTCCATTGCCATATGGCATTAACTATATGCATTGTTCTTCTGCTTGACTTTCACAGAAGTGAAGAGCAGTTTAGGTAGCATATGTAGCGACTGTGCTGGCTGCCCGCCTCTCAGTTAGTACCTTGAGTCTTTACAATCACCATGCCTGGTGGTGATAGTCCCGAGGTATCACCTTGAGGGTGCTTGGAGCCCTGCCTCTGACACCAGTGACCTCCAGTTTCCCTCATTCTGATCTTAGGCTTTTCAACATGTTTTCTGAGTTGTTCCTATTGTTGTTCCCCTTAGGGATCAAGCCTGACTGGTGGTGGCACAGTGCATAGAGTGCACTGGGATGCTAAGAACCCAGGTTCAAAACCCTGAGGTCACCAGCCTGAGCGCAGGCTCATCTGGCTTGAGCTCAGAGTCACTGGCTTGAGCATAGGATAATAGACATGATCCTGTGGTCTCTGGCTTGGCTGGTGCCCCTGGTCAAGGCACATATGAGAAGCAATCGGTGAACAACTAAAATGTCGTAACTATGAGTTGATGCTTCTTATCTTTCTCCCTTCCTGTTTAACTCTCTCTAGGAAAAAAAGAAAGAAAGAAAGGTGATCAGTATTTAGATTTGGTAGTCACTGTCACCTGTAAGTGAACCCCATGAGCCTCCTGCTATCTCCCTTTCTTGGGTGTGTGGATACAGAAGATAAGGGTCTGGGTTTGCAGAGTGTCCCAGGCTCATGCTAGGTGTTCAGAAGGTTCGCAGGTGTAAGCACAAATGCCGAGAGATGGGTGAGAAACTTTCAGGCAACTGCCTGAAATAAATGGCTACCATTTAGGGCTTGTTAAGTGTTCTGCCATAAATAGGAATCAAATAATGTGCTAATACTGTATATTTACCGTAGGATCTGGTCAGTGGATCTAGGAAAAAGGGTGGCCCACTGTCCTCTCCTGGCACTGGGTCTTCTGGATATTGGGTGGTACACTTGGTTCCCTTCCAACATTAATCACTGGGCTCTCTCTTCGTTTGGCAGGTCAACCATTCATTTACTACAGAGATGGTCATTGGTACAGTTCTGGGTATGAGGTATATAGTAACGAACAGCATATTCCTGTCCTGGGCTTCATGGAACCTCCGTTCTTTTTGGCTGAAAAACATTGTGGAAAGGTGGTCCTAATATAGCTTCAAAGTTTTAGGTCATCATGCAGAACTCTTGTCTCCTTTTTTGCAGTTGATGTCTTGAGGCCTGGTGGAGGGCTCTTTGCGAGCAGAAGTCCTGAGGCTTAGGACCAGACGGTGGTCAGGACTATGTTTGGAGTTGGCCAGTTGCCCAAATTGTCAGTGAGAATTTGGGTTTATAGTAGCTTCTCAGAGAGTTGTGGGTCAATGGACGCTAGGCCCTTTACTAGCATGTTAGTAAAAGCTAATGGCTTTCAAAGATCCTTTACCTTGCTACTCCCTCCCTGTTATTCAGGCTTCTTGAGTCCTTGTCATAGACCAGCTTTGCCACAAGAAGGCCAAGCAAGGAGATGTTTTGTTTTTCCATTGCTGACCCTGAGGGCGTTTGGAGCCCTGCCTCTGACCACCAGTTTCCTTTACTCTGATCTCAGGCTTTTCAGCATGAGGTCAGGAACTCAGGAGCCATGCCTGTGGGGAGGAGTAAATACTAGAGAACGGGGTTGGGCCCAGGCTCCCGATCACAAGGGGTCAGGCCGGCTGCTTATGCTTTCCATCTGTGATGGATTTGACTCCTAAATGCTTCTGAAAAACTTGGTGGTTAGAGGAAAAAAATATAATGGAAATTGACAGATGACACCATTGTTTGCCCTAACACCTTCTTCTTGCTCCAGCTTTTCCAATATATCAGGGTTCGGGAACCTATGGCTTGCAAGTCAGATGTGGCTTTTTTTTTTTTTTTTTTTTTGTATTTTTCTGAAGCTGGAAACGGGGAGAGACAGACAGACTCCCGCATGCGCCTGACCGGGATCCACCCGGCACGCCCACCAGGGGGCGATGCTCTGCCCCTCCGGGGCGTCGCTCTGTTACGACCAGAGCCACTCTAGCGCCTGTGGCAGAGGCCAAGGAGCCATCCCCAGCGCCCGGGCCATCTTTGCTCCAATGGAGCCTCGCTGCTGGAGGAGAAGAGAGAGACAGAGAGGAAGGAGAGGGGGAGGGGTGGAGAAGCAGATGGGCGCTTATCCTGTGTGCTCTGGTCGGGAGTCGAACCCGGGACTTCTGCACGCCAGGCCGACGCTCTACCACTGAGCCAACTGGCCAGGGCTAGATGTGGCTCTTTTGATGGCTGCATCTGGCTTGCAGACAAATATTTAATAAAAAAATAATAATGTTAAAAATATAAAATATTCTCATGTATTACAATCCATTCATTCCCTACCGCTCATGTTCATGGTTGCAGGTGGCTGGAGCCAATCACAGCTGTCCTCCGGGACAACACCAAATTTTTATTGGATAATGCATAACGTACAAGGGTCGTTGTATGGCTCTCACAGAATTACATTTTAAAATATGTGGCGTTCATGGTTCTCTCAGCCAAAAAGGTTCCCGACCTCTGAAATATATATTGGCTCTCAGACATGCTGGATTCCTGCTGTCTTAAAACTAGTGTGACAATATCTTATTCCTTTAGCCAGAAGTTTTGCTCAGAGAAGGGGTCCAGAATGAAGGCAGTAGCTGAGAAGGGAGCCTTTGGGGTTAGAGCTTTGCAGAGGCATTGCTGACGTAGGTCCCTTAGTTCTGTGCTATGTCTGGCCAGGGGCAGTGTCCACAACATCTCATGCATGTCACCTCTCTGCTCTGAACCATCCAGTGGCTTTCTGTGCAGTTGCTGCCCCCTGAAGTTGTACAGTACTCTGGCCACTCAATCATGTGAAGATTGTAGTTAGTGAAAATAGCTAGTGCAAAGTCCCTGAGGTAGGAATAAGTCCAAGGAACAGAAAGAAGACCAGTGTGTGTGTGTATGTGTGTGGGGGCTTGATAAAAGAGACAGTGGAGCAAGATGAGGCTGGAGAGTTTGAAGGCAATGTAAAGAATGTGAGACTTTGTGTGTGTGTGTGTGAGAGAGAGAGACAGAGCAAGGGACAGATAGGGACAGACAAGGGAGAGAGATGTGAAGCATCAGTTCTTTGTTGTGGCACCTTAGTTGTTCATTGATTGCTTTTTCATATGTGCCTTGACAGTGGGGGGGGGGGCTCCAGCAGAGCAAGTGACCCCTTGCTCAAGCCAGCAACTTTAGGCTCAAGCCAGCAACCTTGAGCTCAAGCCAGCGACCTTAGGCTTCAACCTAGCGACCTGTGAGCTCAAGCCAGCTACCATGGGGTCATGCCTATGATCCCATGCTCAAGCCAGCAACCCCGCACTCAACCTGGTGAGCCCGCACTCAAGCCGGATTAGCCCATGCTGAAGCTAGTGACCTCTGGGTTTCGAACCTGGGTCCTCTGTGTCCCAGTCCGACGCTCTATCCACTGTGTCAGACAAGAATGTGAGACTTAACACGTTATCTGGTGACTGTGGAGGGAAGCAAAGGGATGATGCAGTGGGGGGCAGAAATGGGGCTTTAGAAAACTTTTGCAGGAATGTGAGACCTCAGCACTGATTCAGAGAGAGTTGGGTGATGGTTTTATTTCCTTGAAAAGGAAACAGAAGCAAAATTGGCTCAAAGGAAATGCCATTAAGATATTTGAGTCTGACTTTGATAGTGACTGAGAGCAAAGCTCATTGCCTTTTAATACAGTCTTATCTTGCTTGTTGTGAAATGTCTCAGCCTGATTATTTTTTTGAATGGCAATGAGAATGAATATTATTACTATTTAGTATTTGCTCAGCTGTGACATAATGTACCCATGTATAGAACATGCAAAAGTACAGTTTTGTGGAACAGAGATGGTGAAAAGATTTGTTTTTTCCCATTACTTTCAGTCATATGTCTTACTCTTCTGGGGTGGCTGGCTTCCAGAGTCCTGGAGGATGTGGGTGGACAAAGACCCCGGGGCAGAATGCCAGGCTCTTGAGTATGCTAAAAGCCCCCAAGCATTACACGTTTGTGCAGGTGGCACCTCATTTCCCAAATCAGACCGTGATCTTGCTGCCATTGGCTTAGCCTATCTTTTTTTTTTTTTTTTAATTAAAAAGCTCTTTGGAGAAAAAGGAACTCTCATTCACTGCTGATGGAAACGTAAACTGGTACAGCCATTATGGAAGACAGTATGGTGGTTCCTCAAAAAAATTAAGATTAGCGCTACCATATGACCCAGCAGTGCCTCTACTGGGTATATACCCAAAAACCTCGGAAACACACCCCCATGTTCAGCACAGCATTATTCACAGTGGCCAAAACATGGAAACAACCCAAGTGTCCCTTGATAGAAGGTTGGATAAAGAAGATATAGTACATATACACAATTGTATACTACTCAGCCATAAGAAATGATGACATCTTGCCATTTACGACAACATGGATGGACCTTGAGAACATTATACTGAGTTAAATAAGGGAATCAGAAAAAGCTAAGAACTATGTAATTTCACACATAGGTGAGATATGAAAATGAGACTCATGGACATAGATAAAAGTGAAGTTATCAGTGGAGGATGTTAAGGTAGAGAGGGGAGTAAAAAGGGACAAATATATGGTAACAAAATGAATTGACTTTGGATAAGCACACAAAATCAACAGTTCAAATGCTATACAAATGTTTACCTGAGACCTGTGTACTCTTACTGATCAGTGTCACCCCATTAAATTTAATTTTCTAAATAAAATTATTTAAAAAATAAAAAGATCTTTGTAGCCCTGGCCAGGTGGTTCAGTGGATAAAGTGTTGACCCAGTGCATCAGAGGTCACAGGTTTGACCTCTGATCAGAGCACACGGGAGAAACAATCAGTGAGTACTCAACTAGATAAACAACTAAGTGAAACAATGAGTTGATGCTTTCTCTCTCTCTCTCTCCCTCTCCCATTCGTTCTCCCTTTCTCTTGCAAATCAATGGAAAAATTAAAAAAAAAAATCTTTGTATAGATGTTGTTTTCAGCCAAAGCCAAAAGTGGCATCTGTCATAATGATACCAGGAAACCCAGGCACCAGACTCTTCCTTGGCCCAGAATTCCTGGAGAGCAGCAGGCTGGATTGGAATCTCCCAGGGGACTGACTGACCTTTCAGTTCTTTGGTGGTGGTTGGGAGTAGAGGGAGGAAGGTACTATGGGTCTCCACTGGGGGAGAATGAACTATGAGTTCTGACCACCTTTCAGAGAAAGGGTCTGCTGCTGTGGGCTGGTACTTTTGTTCAATTCACTGTCTCAGTCTGGGAAGCTCTTTGCTCACTGTTAGAGTTAGGAGCCAGGTAAGTTAGTTTGGCTGGATTCTCAGCTGAATCAGTCCTGGGAACTGCTATTTTTAAACTTGAGGAATGCTGTGGGAATGTGGTCCTTGGCTCCCAGCAAAGGATCTCAGGAAACATCTACTTGAGTGAGGCAAATGCCTTCTCCAAATCTGGTTGGATGGTGTGTAGTGGAAAGAGCATCTACTACAGAGTTGAAACTCAGAGGTGTTTGCCCTGCACTGTAGCCTCACCAGACTCCCAGCTCATGGGGAGGGTGCAGAGTCTCGGTGATGGGGTTTTCTTTTTCTTTCTTGTTTTTAATTAAAAAAAATTTTTTTAATTACAGTTGACATTTAATGTTAAATTAGTTTCAGGTGCACAGAATAGTGGTAAGATATTTATAAAACTTACAAAATGATCCCTTTGGTAACCTACCTGACACATACATAGTTGTTATAATATTATTGACTATATTCCCTATGCTGTACTTTATATTCCTGTGACTATTTTGTAACTGAAAAACCCAGGTTCGAAACCCCGAGGTCGCCTGCTTGAGCATGGGCTTGCTGGCTTGAGTATGGGCTTACCACGTTGAGCGCAGGGTCACTGGCTTGAGCGTGAGATCATAGCCATAACCCCATGATTGCTGGCTTAAGCCCAAAGATCACTGGCTTGAGCAAGGGGTCGCTCGCTCTGTTGTAGCTTGCTGGTCAAAGGCACATATGAGAAAACAATCAATGAACAACTAAAGTGCCACAATGAAGATTTGATGCATCTCATCTCTCGCCCTTCCTGTCTGTCTGTTCTGTTCCTATCTGTCCCTCTCTCTGTCTCTCTCTCTGTTGAAAAAAAAAAAAAAAAAAAGAATTTTACAAATTTATACACCTAGTATATAATACTTTTGTAGTTACCAAACACAATTTCAAAAGAGCTAATGAAGTAACAGTAATAGTGAATTGGTCAAAATGAAAACATCATCTTTGTAAATGTTTATTTAGTAACTGTTTATTGAATTCTGTTGTAATGACTGATACGCAAAGCGTGGTAGAAATCAGGAAGACTCTCAGGCCTGGTTTGAGGGTTCTGGGAGGGAGCCAAGGTCAGGAACTTGGGCAGAGCTGGAAGACCTGGGCAGCTCTTGAAGAAGGGGGCTGATTAAGCTCCAGAGTCCAGAAGTAGGGAAGCTAGGCATCTGCTATTGTTTTCAGGGAGAATTGATGAGCAGGGACTACTTTTATGAGCATTAACTAAACAAAGAATAGATGAATACTAACTTCCACGTATGAGTGCTTGCTAGGTGCTAGACACTGCCGTGTCATTAAAAGCCTCCCAGTTGCCCTGTGAAGTAAGTGTTCTTATCCCAGTTTAACAAGTGGGGAAGCTGGTGCACGTGGGAGTTATTAACTTGCTCAGGATCAGCTAGAGAGTGGTGGAGCTCGGATTTGTGTTAGCTCCAGTGACCTCCACTCTGTTCTTGCCAGTGTTGCTGGACACCTCTAATTTTAGGCAGTTTCTACTCTAAGTCCACCCTAGGGACCTACAAAGGATTTAAGGAGCCCAAGACTAAGAATCTCTGATGTCTACCTCCCTCAAATACTGCTTGCCTGCACTACTGGCAAGTTTACCACTCTGCCTAAGCTCTTCAGAGCATAACCTTGGGCAGCCATTTACCTCCTTACCCCTTACTACTCGTTCTAAATCTTTTTTTTTTTTTTTTTTTTACAGAGACAGAGAGAGGGATAGATAGGGACAGACAGACAGACAGAAATGGAGAGAGATGAGAAGCATCAATTATCAGTTTTTCATTGCGACACCTTAGTTCATTGATTGCTTTCTCATATGTGCCTTGACCATGGGCTTTCAGCAGACCGAGTAACCCCTTGCTCGAGCCAGCGACCTTGGGTCCAAGCTGGTGAGCTTTTTGCTCAAGCCAGATGAGCCCACACTCAAGCTGGCGACCTTGGGGTCTCGAACCTGGGTCCTTCGCATCCCAGTCCGACGCTCTATCCTCTGTGCCACCGCCTGGTCAGGCTTGTTCTAAATCTTGTAAAACTTTGCTTTTTTTTTTTTTTTTTTTTTTACAGGGACAGAGAGAGGGATAGATAGGGGCAGACAGACAGGAACGGAGAGAGATGAGAAGCATCAATCATCAGTTTTTTGTTGCGAAACCCTAGTTGTTCATTGATTGCTCTCTCATATGTGCCTTGACCGTGGGCCTTCAGCAGACCGAGTAACCCCTTGCTCAAGCCAGCGACCTTGAGTCCAAGCTGGTGAGTTTTTTGCTCAAGCCAGATGAGCCAGCGCTCAAGCTGGCGACCTTGGGGTCTCGAACGTGGGTCCTTCGCATCCCAGTCTGACGCTCTATCCACTGCACCACCGCCTGGTCAGGTTAAAACTTTGCTTTTATCCTCCGATTTAGTCTAGTTAGTAAACATTTATTTAGCCTCAGTATGTACATGTCACCAATAGCCAGTCAGTTGATTGCTATTGAGTACCTACTAAGTACTCCACATTATTCTGTGTTCAGTGTTTATCACTTTGGCGGACTACAAAGAAGAATGATCAGAGTCGACAGTATAATGTGAGAGAGCCTGCTTAAAATGTAAGGGAACCTGACTGATGGTGGCACAGTAAATAGTGCCTTGACCTGGGATGCTGAGGTCCCAAGTTCAAAACCCCAGATCGCTACCTCATCCAGCTCAAGCACAGGCTTGCCAGCTTAAGTATGGGGTTGCTAGCTTGAGCACGGGGTTGCCAGCTTGAGCACGGGATCATCAGCATGATCCAAAAGTCATTGGGTTGTAGCCCAAGGTTGCTGACTTGAGCAAGGGGTCACTGGCTCGGCTTGAGCCCCCTTGGTCAAGGCACGTATGAGAAGCAATCAATGAACAACTAAAGTCATGCAACTGTGAATTGATGCTTATCATTCGCCCCTCTGCTAAAAATAAATAAATAAAATAAAATGTAAGGGAGACCAGCTGAAGTACTGCATTTCAGAGATAAAGCAGTGCTTTGAGAGAAAATGGTTGGAAAAAGAGCATACTTTCACCTAAAGAAATGGGGATTTGAAGGGCTTTGGGAAGATAAAACTGGACTAGAAGGGTCTTTCCTCCACAAACCAGGAGCCAGTAGAAGTCATGGCATGGAGTAGGGGACATGTTTGGGGAATGGGAGTCAGTTGGGGCACAAGGCTGGTAATAGTGTGGGTGTGGGTGTGGATGTGGGGGGACCTATGAGTGGAAAGGCAGGTCAGTATCAGGTATGCTGCCTCATTTTCCAGACCTACCAGTTTGGTGATCGTACCCAAAAAGAGGGATGAAGTTAGTGACATATGATACCATCACACACATTCACACACACACAGATGCAGTTAGAGCATAGTGATAATACCTTCTTTCCTAAGTGTTCACAAACCAACTTTTAAAATTTCCTTAAAAAATGGGACTCCTGCCTGACCTGTGGTGGCGCAGTGGATAAAGCGTCGACCTGGAAATGCTGAGGTTGCCGGTTCAAAACCCTGGGCTTGCCCGGTCAAGGCACATATGGGAGTTGATGCTTCCAGCTCCTCCCCCCTTCTCTCTCTCTGTCTCTCCTCTCTCTCTCTCTCTCTCTCTCTCTCTCCCTCCCCTCTCTAAAATGAATAAATAAAAATTTGAAAAAAAAAAAAATGGGACTCCTAAGTATGGATGATTATTTAGAGGAAACAAAGAAGTAAGAAAAAGCAATATGCAGAAAGATGTTTGCCAGAGCACAAAAGAGTGTACTTTGGAAGCAACCTGATGTCCAACAAAAAAGCACGGTCAAGTAAAATGGTCAAGAAAGTCATATATAATTTTCTTATTTTTGTAATAGATGGTAGTTAGAGACTCCTGCATGTGCTTGACCATCTACCTAGCAACCCCCATTTGGGGCCTGTGCTTGAATCCAAGCTATTTTTAGCACCCAGGGCTGACACTTGGACCAACCAAACTATCCTCAGCTCCTGGGGGCTGATGCTCAGACCAGCCGAGCTATCCTCAGTGCTTGGGGCTGATGCTTGAACCTTTCGAGTCACTGGATGTGGGAGGGGAAGAGAGAGAGAAAGGGGAGAAGGAAGGAGAGGGAAGCAGATGGTCGCTTCTCCTGGGTGCCCTGCCTGGGAATTGAATGGGACATTCATACACTGGGGTGTGCTCTTTCCACTAAGCCAACTGGCCCAGGCCGTGATCAGTTTTAAAATATTTGTTTTAGAGACTTGACCTAGGTCAGGCACACCAGTAGTCAGTGTCAGACCCTCTAAACCAGCGGTTCTCAACCTGTGTGTTGCGACCCACAGGTTGAGAACCGCTGCTCTAAACCATGGCACTGGTACAGACTCATTACCTCCCCTGCTTGGCCTTCATAGTCCTAGCTGGCTTTACCAAGCAGGTCACCCATCTCATGAACTGGTGCCCGTCCCCTTGTTCAGCAAGTCCTCACTGAACGCTCCTGTGCTAGGCACTGGGGGTAGAAAAATGGGCAAATGCAGCCTTAATGGAGAACTAGAAAGGCAGTTATAATACAGCAAGGAGGGTCCTGTGGTGGAGATTTGCACAGGAGTAAGGAAGAGATGGTAGGCACATACATATACTGGTCACAGTCCCAACAAGAAAGTTTGGCGCCTTAAAAATAGAATAGAATAACTGGAGAAGGGTTTATTTCTGAAGGAACAGCACCATAATGATAGTGCAGTAACATGGGTTTGGTGGTTTGGCTTGGTGGCCACTCTCACAGCGCTAAAGGGATCGGAGGAGGGAGTGAGATTTGAGAATCTAGAAAGAAAAAGTTGTGTGCTATCCTTCTCCAGAGTGATCTTCCACAATGACCTTTCATGTAGGGGCTGTCAACCCCAGGCAGTCTCAATAGGGAGGGAGCCCCAGCCTCTCTCCTGATTTCCTGTCAGAGCTCCCGGCTGGCTGAACCCAGTTGTTAGCCAGAGGGCTCAGGAGCCCCTCACAGGTCAGTCTTACAGGGTAGTTAACAAGGTTGGTGTGTTGGTTTTCTCTGGCTGCATAACAAGTTACTAAACTTAGCAGCCTAGCGCAGGAATCCAGGCATAGCTTAGCCGGGTCCTCTGCCCAGGGTCTCACAAGGCTGTAATCACAGTGTGAGTTGGCCTGTATTCTTACCTGAGGCTCTGCTGGGGAAGGATCTGCTTCTAGACTGACTCCCAGGTTGTTGGCGGAAGTCCTGTCCTTACAACTGAGGGGTGAAGGAAGCTTTTCCAAAGCAAGCAGCAAAGATAGAGACTGCTTGCAAGATATAATGTAACATAACCATAGGAGTGACAGTCCATCACCGAGGGTGGTGTTTGAAGCAAGTCACTGGTCCTGCCCTCAGTCAAGGGGAGGAGATTCCACAAAGGCATGAACATCGGGAGGCAGAGGTCATGAGGGCCACCTCAGGATCTGTTGCCATGATGAGGATGGATCAGGAAGGGCACAGAGAGGATACTCAGCAAAGGCACCCAGTTCAGAGAGGGTAACACCTAAGCCTTCCTGAAGATTAGCAGAGGGCAAAGAAAAAGTGAATAACTTGTGCAGTCTCAAACGTGAGGAAGTCATTAGCGCTCCTGAGAACCACAATGCCATTCATTTGACCTTGTGCTTAGAGCCTGAGGCAGAGGAGGTGAGTGGGACCCAGTTTGTTGTGAGAGTTGCTGAGAGGTCTGGACTTGATCCTGAAGGGGGTGGGCTTTGGAGGTTTTTTAAGCAGGGGAGAGTGTATCATTTTTCCATTTGAGGAACATCAGAATGAAAAGCCAAATAGGGCAAGAGGCGGAAGGATCAGTGTTGGCTATCCAAGTGAAGGATGCAGAAGGCTAACCCATGGTGTGAGATTTGAGAGCTGCTGAGGGAGGAGGAAGAATTGACAACTCGGTGACTGATGCTTGGCTGCCCAGGGCATGAGGCAGGACTGGAGGCCAACTCCCAGGATTCTGGTGTGGTGGCTGTGTTCATTTTCTGTTGCCGCTGTAATAAATGACCACATACTTAGTGGCTTAAAACAACACACCTTTATTACCTATTTCCCCATGTATAAGACGCACCCTTTTCCGAAAAATTTTGGGTCTAAAAACTGGGTACATCTTATACAGTGGTTGTGGCATTTCAGATGTTATAGATGGAACTGAGGACGAGACAGTATATATGAAGACAGTGATTTGTCATCAGACACAGATGAGAACAAGCTAAATGGATGGGAGTTTTGACAGCGATGAGGAGTTGTATAAATTTTATGATGAATAAAACTTGAGTTCAATAACTTTGTGTAATATTTTTCCCCCCAAATTTCGGGCCCCAAAATTAAGGTGGGTCTTATTCATGGCAGCATTTTATACGTGGAGAAATATGGTATCTTACAGTTCTGAGATCAGAAGTCTGAAGTGAGTCTCATTGGGCTAAAGTTAGGGTGTCAGCCAGGCTGTGTTGTATTTTGAAGATTAAAGGAGAATCCATCTCCTTGCATTTTCCAGCTTCTCAGGGCTACACGCATTCCTTGGCTCATGCCTCTTCCTCCATCTTCAAAGCCAGCAAGGGTGGGCCAAGTCTTCATATTACAACCCTCTCACCTACTCTTCTACCTGTCTTCTACTCTTTTACTTTTTAAAAAATTTGCCATTGATTTGAGAAAGAGAGAGAGAAAGGGCTAGAGAGAGAAGTATCAACTCGATCCATCCAGTTGTACACTCATTGGTTGCTTCTCATATTTGCCCTGACCTGGGATCAAACCCATGAACTCGGTGCACCGGGACAACGTTCTGTTCTCTGAACCACCCGACCAGGGCCTCTCTTCCACTTTTAAGAACTCATGTAGTAATATGGAGCATGTAGTTAGGTGGTGCGGTGGATAGAGTGTCGAATGGGACGCAGAGGACCCAGGTTCGAAACCCAGAGGTTGCTGACTTGGTTGCGGGCTCACCAGCTTGAGCAGGGGGTTACTGGCTTGAGTGTGGGATCATAGACATGACCCTAAGGTCTCTGGCTTGAGCCCAAGGTTGCTGGCTTGAGCAAGGGGTCACTTCCTCTGCTGTAACTCCCTGGTCAAGGCACATACGAGAAAGCAATCAATGAACAACTAAGGTGCCACAACTATGAGTTGATGCTTCTCATCTCTTTCCCTTCCTGTCTGTCTGTCCCTGTCCGTCCCTCTCTTTCTCTCTTGCTTAAAAAAAAAAAAAAAGATGGAGAAGGATCAGGTTTGAGAAGATACTGAGTTCAGCTTTGCAAAATCTGAGTTTTGGTTTTCTTTTTAAGATTTTACTTACTGATTTTAGAGAGAGGAGAGTGAGAGAGAGAAAGGGAGGGGGGACGAGTGGGAAGCATCAACTCTTAATAGATGCTTCTGGTATGTGCCCAACCAGGCAAGCCTGGGGTTTCGGACCAGTGACCCCAGCACTCCAAGTTGATGCTTCATTCACTGTGCCACCATTGGTCAGGCCTGAGTTTTTATTTATGCCTGACCAGTGGTGGCGCTGTGGATAGAGTATTGACCTGGGATGCTGAGCACGGGCTTATCTGGCCTGAGTGTGGGCTTGCCAGCTTGAGTGTGGGGTCACTGCTTGAGTGTGAGATCATGTTGCTGGCTTGAGCCCAAAGGTTGCTGGCTGGAAGCCCAAGGTCTATGGCTTGAAGCCCAAGGTCTCTGGCTTGAGCAAAGGGTCACTGGCTTGAGCAACCAGTGACCCTTTGCTAAAAATAAGATAATTTACTTTAGCGGGGGAGAAAGAGAGAGAAACATGGATCTGTTCCTGTATGTACCCTGACTGGGGATCAAACCTGCAACCTTTGCGCTTGGGGATAATGCTCTCATTAACTGAGCGATCAGCCAGGGTTTGCATAATGAGTTTGAGGTGTCTGGTCTGGTCCTTTGTTTGGCGGTAGATTTGGGAATCCTCAGCAGAGGCACGGTGCCTAACTCCATTTTATGCGGTTACCTAGGGAGACTGTGTGTGGAAAGGAGGTAACAGGGATTGGGCCCTGAAGAAAGTGGGGCTGACTTTTGTCCCTCTTTCTTTACTTAGAAAGTTCCTTAGGGGACACGCAGAGGCCATGCACTGGGGAATGCTCATGTTCTGTTTTCCTAGTGAAATGGTTTCCAGTGGTACCCCCCCCCCCCTTTGTCAGTGAGCTCTTTATTCTCTGCATAGTGAAAGGGGCAGAGCAGTGGCTAATCTCAGGGTATCATCAGGTTTGGAGCAGCTCTGAGGGCTTTGGACATACTGATCTTCTCAAGAAACTTGGTGCAGATAGGAAAGGCAGCTGGCGCCCCAAGTTGTGCTGAAATTTGGACGAGTGGTCCTTGGACTGCTTGGCACTGGCCTGGGCTGCAGAGGTGGAGAACAGAAGGGTAGCCTCCTGGGCAGAACCCCACAGCTGCTGGAGGTTTTCAGTGTAGGTCTCTGTAATATGTGGGTCCAGTGGGGGCTAAGGCTAGACTTTGCCCTACACATATCAGAGACATGTAAGGATGTGATGTGCACTTGGAGGGAGGTCACTGAAGGACAAGAAATCTGTGACTCTGTTCCCCTGGGAAAGGACCTAGAGGCTCCATTTTCCTGGGAGAGAATATCCAACCCAGTAAGGCAGGAACTAAGCCTAATTCCCAAGGAGAAGGGCTGGTTGGAAGGGAAGACCAACCCCAGGACAAACAGCTGGTCTGCCCAGCTCTCCATTTAGCCCAGGACTCGGGAGTTGGGAAGGAAGAAGGGGAAGAAGGAACAACAGCAGTTTTTATAGAGAATGAAGTGACATCACCCCTAGTTCTGGAATTGGACTTGCCTGGCCTCCTGAGCCATATGTTTCCTGAGGCAAATGGTCCCCTCTTCCTTTTCTTTTGACACCAGCATCAAGCTTGAGACAGCCACAATCCCTAGACCTGACTTTAGAGGTACCACCTTTTCAAGGTCAGCAGCAGCCTTAGCTGGCCCAGAACTCTTTGTTTCAGATAATAATGGAAGTATTCAGACCACCCCCCAGAGAAAGGGAGCAGTGACCACGGACCTTTTTTGTCACACCCTGTGTGTCCACCCAGTAGGTACACTCAGCCAACAGATTCTGTGAGAAGCCTGGCAGCTAGACCTGCAGGCACAGTAGTGAGCAAGGCATAATCCTGCCCTGTGGGGTTTATGGTCTAGACCAGAGATTATAAACAGTTCCACTCTTCAGGCTGGCACAGCCATTCCTAAACTCACCAAATACTGGGACAAAGCCAGCCTCTCCCTGGGCACCTCCTTGAGCAGGATCAGAAGTTCTTGAGCTGGAAACAATTTTGAGAAGCCATCTCATTTATCCTTCTGCAATAAGACAGTTAGAACCCCTCATCCGCTCCCTGCCAGACTGGGAGAATCTGTAATATATTTTTTAAAATTCCTATTGGAAAAAATCCCAGTGGCCCCCTTTTCTTCCTGCCAGTATTTTAGCAGCCTCTGCATTAGAAAAATTCTTTGTTCTGACCCAGATCCCACCTTCTGCCACACATGCCAGTTTCTTCTCTTGTTTTTTTTTCTTGGAAGATGTGAGAGCCAGGTGCTCCCTGGGAGGGGCTTCATCTGCTGGTCAGACAAAACCACTTTAGCTGGAGAAGCTCTCATGTTGAAGAAGTCCAGACCAAGCCAGGCCTCTCTAGGGGACTTTAAAGACTGGATGATCCTGTCACTTGGCTATTGCCTGGGCAGTCTGCTTTTAAAAAGAGACCTGACAGGCTCCAGGTTCTGTTTACCCTGAGGCCAGGTCATTCCAAACTCATGTTTCAGAGTTTAGAGGTTGCGTCCAGCCAGCCTGGTGGGTGGTAATCAAACACAGGTGGAGACCATCTGGCTGGGCCTGTCCCTTCCAGCCAGTCCTATGAGATCTGGCCTGCCCACCACAGAGCTGGCTTAGAAAGTGCCCTGTGTGGAGGCAGATGGTATACATGTGCATGTGTGTGCATGCACACCCATACATGCGGGTGCACAGCCCTCCTTAGAGAGTATTAGGTGCTGCTTGAATGCATATGACTTCTCTCTCTGCATCCAAGGGTTCCCCCATTGCATGTCTTGAAGAATTTTCTTTTAGTCTGTTTCTCAAGATTTTGTGGTTAGAGATTATGTATTTCTCTTGGCCCAAGATGAAAAGCCCTGGCCCAAGATTACAAAAGCTTTGTAATACATTTTACAAAGCTGCCTTTACTTGGAGGCTGCTTGAAATCTTCCCTTTGACTTAGTGACCCATCTCCTTTTGTAGAGTTTTAACTCCCGTCAGTCTCGTGACCCAGGTTTTCACACTTCTGTCATCCCTGCAGCCCTGGGGAGGCAGCTCTTCTGGCCATAGTTCACTTAGCTAGTCCCTACGCCTCCCTGTATGGAACTGCCCAATGCACGGCAGTTCAGCAAGTAGAGAAAATAGCTTGCACTGTGTCCTGCCAAGCATCCTCTAGTGTGGTCTCCAAAATTCTAGGAGTGTACCCTCAAAATGGATTTTGTTTGCCACATTGTCACGTGCTCAGAGGAAATGCAAACCGTGAACACCTCCTTTGAATATAATTGGGTATGACCATGATGACTTTAAGAATGGATTTCTTTTCAGTCCCTTAAAGAATGTAGCTAGGCTTGACCTGTGGTGGCGCAGTGGATAAAGTGTCAACCTGGAAATGCTGAGGTCGCCGGTTCAAAACGCTGGGCTTGCCTGGTCAAGGCACATATGGGAGTTGATGCTTTCTGCTCCTCCCCCTTTCTTTCTCTCTCTCTCTCTCCCCTCTCTATAATGAATAAATAAAATCTTTAAAAAAAAAAAAAAAGAATGTAGCTATGAGAGGCGATGTCCCCACCACAGCAAGTGCAGGAAGCCTGCATTCACCCAGGCACACAGCAGGGCTAGGGCTGGTGTCAGAGCTTCTGAGACTGAGTAGCTCTCTGTCTAGTCTCTGGGCCTGGCCTCTTGGGGTTAGTGATGATGATGGTGGTGTTGTTGTTGTTGGTGGTGGTGGTGGTGATAATGAAGAAGATGAAGAAGAAGGAAAGATACCACATGGAATTTCATGTTGGGCATTGACTGTATCACCGTCCCTTCAGAATTAACCCCTTTGACCACCTGTTCCAGTAGCTTGTTGGCAAGGAGGTGTGGGCTGTCATCTTAGTTTATGGTTTGTATTTGTATGCTGAGGAGCTTACACGTGTATGATCATTGTGACTCATGTTTGTACAAGATATAATTACTGAAAATTATATCATGAACATATTTTAACTTTTAACCCTTCCCATGCTGGCAGGCCTCCTGAGCTATCAAGAACTCTCCCTGACACTTCCTTCACCTGGGGAGGTCTGTCAACCCCCACTCGGGCCTTGCTCTCTACTCCATATCGTTCGTTGCCCTCTGGCAGAAGTCCATTTTAGGGACTTCCCCAGAGACTTGGGGCTCCTGAGCATTTTCAAGTTCTTGTCATTCTTACCTCATCATCACTGTGATGAGTGTGGCTACAGAGGCAGTTACTCTGATCATTCTGGGCCACCTGGGGGTGGGAAGTGAGGGCAAACCTTGCTTCCTCAGGTTCCAGTGATTGAAGAGTACATACAGGATGCTAGGTTTCAGGAACCACCTGTGCTGACTGATAAATACACGGGGGTGCTGGGCTTCAGGAGAATACAGGCTCTCCCAGCATTGGGAGTCTGTGACCTGTCTCCAGTGCTGAGTTTGGAGGCCAGCCCACCAGCCCAGCCCAGCCCAAGGCTTGCACCCTTGTGGGCCACAGTGGGGGTGGGAGTAGAGAAAGGGTCTCATCCTCACAGAGCATACAGCTGGACTTGTATCTTAGCAAACTTAGTAGGTGCTTATTAACAACTTAAAGGAACATGGAGTGTAAGAAAGCGTTTCAGCCCTAGCCAGATAGTTTGGTTGGTTAGGACGTTGTCCTGAAGCACAGAGGTTACTGGTTTGATCCCTGATTAGGACACATATAGGAAGAGATGGTCCTGTCTCTCTCCTGCTCTCTCCCTTTCTCATTTTAAAATCAATTAAAAAAAAAAAAGAAAGCTTTTCAGTAGTGGACCCTCAATCACACAGAAAGGAATGTCCCAGAGCCTCCAAATGTGGAACTCATAGTTCAGAGTGCCATCAGGGGAATTTGATTGGCTGGGCAAGATCATACAGAAGTCCTGTAGCTGACTGGAGGGTGAGGCTGGAGATCTGGACCCTCACAGGCTGCTGACTGAGGTCCTGTCTCCCTGCAAGGCTCACACGCTGGGAGATTCCTCTGAGTAGGGGGTTTAGATGCTAAGGCCACCAAGAATGAGAGAGAACTTTAATTAGACTTTTAAAACATTGTTTTTCTTTTTCTTAAGGTAGTTGAACTAAAAACATTTGCTTTTTATTACTTTCAGATTTACAGGAACAGATGGACCTAGTGGTTTTGGCTTTGAGTTGACATTTCGCCTGAAGAGAGAAACAGGGGAGTCCGCTCCCCCAACATGGCCAGCAGAGCTAATGCAGGGCTTGGCCAGATACGTGTTCCAGTCAGGTAAGAGCCCCAAGAGCTGGCTGGTGTGGTGGTTTTATTATCATGAGTTTCGTTGGCTTGGGAACTTATTGTGTGTGTGTGTGTATTTTTTTTTTGTATTTTTCTGAAGCTGGAAACGGGGAGAAACAGTCAGACAGACTCCCGCATGCGCCCGACTGGGATCCACCCGGCACGCCCACCAGGGGCGAAGCTCTGCCCACCAGGGGGCGATGCTCTGCCCCTCCGGGCATCACTCTGTTGTGACCAGAGCCACTCTAGCGCCTGGGGCAGAGGCCAAGGAGCCATCCCCAGCACCCGAGCCATCTCTGCTCCAATGGAGCCTCGCTGCGGGAGGGGAAGAGAGAGACAGAGAGGAAGGAGAGGGGGAGGGGTGGAGAAGCAGATGGGCGCTTCTTCTGTGTGCCCTGGCCGGGAATCGAACCTGGGACTTCTGCACGCCAGGCCGACGCTCTACCACTGAGCCAACTGGCCAGGGCCTACAGGTATATTTTGATAACTGCAGAGTGACCTGTTCTGGGAGTACTGCACCCCATTTGTACTATGAGGGTGACTTTTTTGCCTGATGTTTTGGAGTGGAAGTTATACCTGGCCGGAAGGAAGGATATATCTCACTGTGACCTCTGGCAGCAAGTGAGATTCCATGCTGCTGGTCTGGCGCCCTGAGCCCTGTTACAGTTTGCCAGCCATGCTTCTGATTCCCAGTGAGCCCAAGGCCACCTTGGCAGGGAACTGGCTAGCTCTTCTCTGTCTGCCCCATTTTCCGTAATCAGCATAGTCCTGTTCCCTGCTGCCAGTGGTCTAAACCATCTCTGGTTTCTGGAGCCACAAGCATACACGTTTCTGGAGCCACAAGCACACATGTTAATCTTGACTAAGACTTGGGCTAACATTAGAGGGTGGGCAAAGAGAGAGAGACAATTGCCAGGAGCCTGCCCTTCCACAGTGCGAAGGGGAAGCTGGAATCAGGCAGGGCCTTAATAGTCACTGTTTTATTCAAGTGGCCTCCAGGGAATGATCCTGTGCTCCTGTTGCCCCCCTGGAGACTGCTAATGAGGAACCTGAAGTGGGGCTTTGTGCTGGGAACCTTGGTCTCCCACTCGTGGCTCAGCCTGCCTAAAGTCCTCCAGAGGGATGAAATGCTGGAGTGAAATCTAGTTCCTTTTAGGGACATTTTCATGTCATCTGAACCTTTCTGTGTGGCTAATTGCTCAGAAACATTTCCCATATGACCTCAGATTTTGCCTCTGGTTTAATAAGTAGCCCCAGTGTAGGCCAAGACATTTTATCCAACTCTTTTGCTCTTGGACTGCTTACAGATAAGGACAGAGCAGCATCGAAGCCAGGGTTGCTCAAAGTGTGGCACTCAGACCCCCTGCATCAGGAGCACCTAGAGATTGTTCCAAACACACATTCCTGGGCCCCATAGACCTCTGGCTCAGGATCTTCGGGGGTGATATTCCCAGATGCTTCTGGTTGAGACTAAATTTGGAGAACTATAGATCTGGCAGCTTCTCTTAAGTATAGTGACCTTTTTTTTTTTTCCAGCCTCTGGTAGGTTATAAATTGGTGTAGTAGAGCCTCTGGGTTGAACTCCTGTGCTCCCATTCCAGACCTGTGGGAGTCAGTTGTTGGCAGGGTGGCTAGCACATATTGGGACTGATACTGCCTACCATCTACCGTCGTGTGCTCTATAGCATAGTCCCGTCCTGGAGGCTGCAGTGAGTCTTCTCTAAGCAAGGGTTCCCAAGCCTGGCTGCTCATGAGATCCCTGGGGAGCTTGTGAACACATTTATTCCCAAAGTCGTCTGCAGAGCTCTGATTCAGTTGGTCGGAGGTAGGACTGGGCACCTGACTTATGGTGGCCCAGTGGATAAAGCGTTGACCTGGAATGCTGAGGATGCCAGTTCGAAACCCTGGGCTTGCCCGGTCAAGGCACAAGAAACAATCAATGAACAACTAAAGTAAAGCAACTATGAGTTGGTACTTCTTGCTCCTCCCCTTCTTCTCTCTTCTCTCTCTGTAAAATCATTAAATTAAATCTTTTTTTTAAAAAAAGGGGGTGAGATTAGGCATCTGTTTCTTTTATTTATTTATTTATTTTTTATTTTTTTCCGAAGTTGGAAACGGGGAGGCAGTCAGACAGACTCCCGCATGTGCCCGACCGGGATCCACCCGGCATGCCCACCAGGGGCGATGCTCTGCCCATCTTGGGGCGTCGCTCTGCCATAATCAGAGCCATTCTAGCACCTGAGGCAGAGGCCACAGAGCCATCCTCAGCGCCCAGGCAAACTTTGCTCCAGTGGAGCCTTGGCTGCGGGAGGGGAAGAGAGAGACAGAGAGGAAGGAGAGGGGGAGGGGTGGAGAAGCAGATGGGCGCTTCTCCTGCATGCCCTGGCTGGGAATTGAACCCGGGACTCCTGCACGCCAGGCCGACGCTCTACCACTGAGCCTACCGGCCAGGGCCAGGCATCTGTTTCTTAAACAGCTTCCAGGGGATTCTAATGCAGCTGGTCTGGGGATGGTGTTTGGGCTGTAGAGAACTATTGACCAAGAAGAAGTAACACAGGGTCAGGGGAAGCGGGCTGCCTGGAGCAGCTGGCACGTGTGATTTTGTACTATCCTAGTATGGTTTGAAGAATCTTTTAAAATTCTGCCAGGAGTCTACTGACTGAACACTTTGTGTCCCCTCTCTCCCTTCTTGGGATGCCTGATGCTAACTTTGCTATAGAACTGTCTTTAGAAAAATAGAATTTGATCTGCTATAGGAAAGGGGGTTCTAACGACTAGGCAACCTCTGGCTTGTGTAGACAGGTATCTTTTTACCCACTGCTTAAGCCAGTGCATTTATGTTTGTTTCTACTTACTGTACTTGCTCAGGCGGATAGATCAGAGAGATGTAAGACAGGAAGGTGTTGTGAATCACTGTCAGGTGGAGTCAAGCAGATGAACCTCTGAAATAGTTCTGATATTAGAGAAATAATAATGAAATAATAAAGTACATGAGTGAAAAAATAGATTTGATTTGCCAGAGTTCACCCACACTGTAAATGTCACTAGTGACCATTTTGCAATATTAATGTGATCATCAGTTCAGGTAGATTATCAACAGATTCTATAACCATTGGATGAAAAGATGGTTGGAGAACAAGATATTCACAAGGACTCAAAGAATAGAGATTACTTGGTTATTACAAAGAGAAAAAGAATTCCTTTGCAATGAAAAGATTTAGGTGAACATCATTTTAAACAAATGATCAAATGTAGCAACACCAATAATGGAACAAATTATTAGCCTGACCAGGTAGTAGTGCAGTAGATAGAGTGTCGGCCTGGGACACTGAGGTCCCAGCTTCCAAACCCCGAGGTCATCAGCTTGAGTGCATACTCATCTGGCTTGAGGGCAGGCTTGCTGGCTTGAGCATGGGATCCTAGACATGACCCCATGGTCACTGGCTTGGCTAGAGCTCCCCCTACCCTACCCCATCCCATCCCACCCTGGTCAAGACACATATGAGAAAAAAATCAATGAACAACTAAGCTGCCGCAACTATGAGTTGATGCTTCGTATCTCTCTCTCTCTCTCTCTCTCTCTCTCTCCCCAGTACAGACATGAGCTAAAAAAAAAAAAAAAAAAAAAAAAAAAAAAAAAAAAAAAAAATCCTATTAGGCACCTCTTTGTGTGCTGCAGTATGAAGTACAAAATCATAACTATGTAGCACTTTTCCAAAAGATTTCACCTGAATTGAATCTTGAGCAAACAAAAATCCGGCCCTGGCTCAGCGGTAGAGCGTCAGCCTGGCGTGCGGGGAACCCGGGTTCGATTCCCGGCCAGGGCACATAGGAGAAGCGCCCATTTGCTTCTCCACCCCCCCCCCTCCTTCCTCTCTGTCCCCCCCCCCCTGCAGCCAAGGCTCCATTGGAGCAAAGATGGCCTGGGCGCTGGGGATGGCTCCTTGGCCTCTGCCCCAGACGCTAGAGTGGCTCTGGTCCCGGCAGAGCGATGCCCCGGAGAGGCAGAGCATCGCCCCCTGGTGGGCAGAGCGTCGCCCCTGGTGGGCGTGCCGGGTGGATCCCGGTCAGGCGCATGCGGGAGTCTGTCTGACTGTCTCTCCCCATTTCCAGCTTCAGAAAAATACAAAAAAAAAAAAAAAAAGAGAGAGCAAACAAAAATCCAGATTGTGAGACATTTTATAAGACAACTGCATTGACTCTTCAAAAAATGTCAGTGCTATGAAAATATAAAAAGGCTAGGGGTGGGGGCTATCCTAAATTGAAGGAAATATGACAGTTTAAATGCACTTATGAACCTTGATTGGATCCTAAATTGAAAAAATAAGGTCTTTTTTAAAAAAGATTTTTATTTATTAATTTTAGTAAGAGGAGAGAGAGAAAGGCGATGGGGGAGGGGGGGGCAACAGGAAGCATGCACTCCTAGTTGCTTCTCGCATGTGCTTTGACCAGGCAAGCAAGGTTTAGAACAGACAACTTCAGCATTCCAGGTTGATGCTCTATCCACTGCGTCACCACAGGTCAGGCAAAAAAATAAGATCATTTTTAGGGCAATTGGAAAAATATGAATATAGACTATGTATTAGATAATTGTATTGTGCAATTGTGAAATTCCTTAAATATGATACATATGGTATAGTTATATAGGATAATGTCCTTGTTCTTAGGCAATAAAAGCTGAAGTATTTATGAATGCAATGACATTATGTCATCAACTTAATTTTTTCTTTTTTAAAAAGTTTTTTGATTTTTTTTTTTTTTTTACTGAGACAGAGAGAGGGATAGACAGGGACAGACAGGAACGGAGAGATGAGAAGCATCAATCATTAGTTTTTCGTTGCGCATTGCGACACCTTAGTTGTTCATTGATTGCTTTCTTATATGTGCCTTGACCGTGGGGCTACAGCAAACCCAGTAACCCCTTGCTCGAGCCAGCGACCTTGGGTCCAAGCTGGTGAGCTTTGTTCAAATCAGATGAGCCCGCGCTCAAGCTGGCGACCTTGGGGTCTCGAACCTGGGTCCTCTGCATCCCAGTCTGACGCTCTATCCAGTGCACCACTGCCTGGTCAGGCAGTGTTTTGATTTAAAATTTTTTTATTTTATTTATTCATTTTTAGAGAGGAGAGAGACAGAGAGAGAGAAGGGGGGAGGAGCTGAAAGCATCAACTCCCATATGTGCCTTGACCAGGCAAGCCCAGGGTTTCGAACCGGCGACCTCAGCATTTCTAGGTCGACGCTTTATCCACTGCGCCACCACAGGTCAGACCAGTGTTTTGATTTTGAGAGTATGTTTATTCACTTTTTTTTTCAAGAGAGTGAAAGGAAGGAAGACAGAGAGAGAGGGAGGGAGAGAGAGAGTAAAAAGCATCAACTTGTTGCTTCACTTTAGTTGTGCATTGATTACTTCTTATACATGCTTTGACATGGGATTGGGCTGGGACCTTGGATTCAAGTCAAGCCAGTGACCCCTTGCTCAAACCAGCGACCTTGGGCTCAAACCAGCAAACTTGAGCTAAAGCTGATGACCATGGGATTGTGTTGATGATCCTGCACTCAGGCTGGCAAGCTTGTGCTCAAACTGGCGACCTCAGTGTTCTGGGTCGATGCTCTGTCTATTGCACCACCACCACCGGTCAGGTTGCAACTTAATTTTCCAATGATTCAGCAAATAAAGTCAGTGTGTGGAGAGAGAGAGGAGAGAAAGCAAATGTGGTCAAGTGTTAACTGTGAATCTAGGGGAAGAGCATATTGGTATTCTCTGTACTATCCAATTTTCAAAATGAAAAGTGGTAGCCATTTTGCGAGTATCTGTTGACTGTTGTGTGTTCTATAGTCCCTTCTTCACCAGTGGTCCTTTTATAGTGGCTCTTGTGTGACAGCCATGGTTCTGGCCTGCAGATCATGTCCAACATTTCACAGCAGCAGCAGATGACTGTCCTCCCAAAAGAATACTACTTGATTTTCTGTAATATGGTTGTATGACTTAAATAATAGCTAAAACAAATCTACCTTAAATTCTTTTTGGAACATGGAAGGGAATAATAATTATCACAATAATAGGGAAATGATAAAGATAAGTATATAGTAACTGATGTGAGCTAGGAGACCATGGCTGTGGGCCTGAATGGTGAGGACAGGAGCTAATGTTTAATCGTGGTGTTCTACATGCCAGGGACCGTTGTAAGTGCTCGTTTAATATGCAGGAAAGCCCTGGGAGTTAGACACTGTGTTATACATGTCTAGCTTTGCAGTTGCAGAAAGCAAGGTAATGCTGAGAGGTGGAGCACTGTATTTAAGATCACACATCTAGAAGGTGAAAAGGCAGAGTTAGAGTTCCAGGCAGTAAAGCTCTCTTAACCATGGCCCCTGAACTTTATGATGCCTTGCTTGGATATTCTGGGACATTTGGAAAATAGAGGAGGACAAAAGGCTTTCATAATATTATCAAAATGCTCTTAAATCCATCATTCCATTTTTTAACTTTTTACTCATGAAAATTTATGTATAAAAAGTACAGCCTGACCAGGCGGTGGCGCAGTGGATAGAGCATCGGACTGGTATGCAGAGAACCCAGGTTCGAGACCCCAAGGTCACCAGCTTGAGCACGGGCTCATCTGGTTTGAGCAAAAAAAAAAAAGCCCACCAATTTGAACCCAAGGGTGCTGGCTCCAGCAAGGGGCTACTCGATCTGCTGAAGGCCCGCGGTCAAGGCACATATGAGAAAGCAATCAATGAACAACTAAGGTGTTGCAACGCGCAACGAAAAACTAATGATTGATGCTTCTCATCTCTCTCCGTACCTGTCTGTCTGTCCCTGTCTATCCCTCTCTCTGACTCACTCTCTGTCTCTGTAAAAAAAAAAAAAAAGTACAGCTTGCCTGACCTGTGGTGGCGCAGTGGATAAAGTGTCGACCTGGAACGCTGAGGTCGCCAGTTCAAAACCCTGGGCTTGCCCAGTCAAGGCACATATGGGAGTTGATGCTTCCTGCTCCTCCCCCCCTTCTCTAAAATGAATAAATAAAACCTTAGAAAAAAAAAAGTACAGCTTGATGAGTTCTCAACAAACCGAACACACTCATATGACCTGCACCCTAATCAAGAAACAGGCTAGTTTTCCCGAAACCTCCCTGTGCCAGCTTTTAATCATCATCTCTTCTCTTTCTACTTTACTGCCCAGTACAGATCCTCAGCACCATACCCCTGAACTTGTTGGCGATAGGCTAAGCAGCTTCCATTTCCACACCTCCCCCTGTGCTGTTTGCCATCCTGCACGAGCCTTCCAGATCAAGAGGGCAGCGCAGTATGGATGGTTAAGAGCTTGGCCCCTGAATCGAGATTGCTTGCATTCTTATCTCAGCTCTGCAGTTGCTGCCTTCTGACCTTGGGCAATGTAACCTTTTTACTTATCTACAAAGCAGGGATCATGAGGTTACTTAGAGGATGAAATGAGTTAATACCTGTCAAAAATTTAGAACATAGCCTGAACAGATGCAGTGGACAGAGCATCAGGCTAGTATGCTGAGGACCCAGGTTTGAAACCCCAAGGTCGCTGGCTTGAGCGCGGGCTCACCAGCTTAAGCAAAGACTCACCAGCTTGGGCGCAGGTTCGCCGGCTTGAGTGTGGGATTATAGACATGATCCTATGGTTGCTGGCTTGATCCAAAGGTCACTGGCTTGAGTCCAAGGTCGCTGGCTTGAGTTTAAGGTCACTGGCTTGAACAAGGGGTCACTTGCTCTGCTGGAGCCCTCTGGTCAAGACATGTATGAGAAAGCAATCAGTGAACAACTAAGGTGCCTCAATGAAGAATTGATTCTTTTCATCTCTCTCCTTCCTGTCTGTATCTCTCTCTTTCTGCTAAAAAAAATTACAGCATAATATTACCTACAATTATTATTATTATTCAGTCTTTTAAAATTTTACATCGATTAAGAAGGTGGGTGCTGCCTGACCTGTGGTGGTGCAGTGGATAAAGCGTTGACCTGAAAATGCTGAGGTCGCCGGTTCAAAACCCTGGGCTTGCCTGGTCAGGGCACATATGGGAGTTGATGCTTCCAGCTCCTCCCCCCTTCTCTCTCTCTCTCTGTCTCTCTCTCCCTCTCTGTCTCTCTCCCTCTCATCTCTCTAAAAATAAAAAAATTAAAAATTAAAAAAAAAATGTGGGTGCTTTGGTCTTTTTTTTTTTTCCAGTGACAATAAATACTCCATTTAACAATAAAACCCTGTTAGGAAGGAAATGCCTTGCTTGTCCCTGAATTGGATGCTTGCTTCAACTGACATAGTGACATTTGGTACTATATTTTTTATCCCACACAGAAATCAATACTAGTGATACAGATAAACTTACCTTGTTTTGTTCATCACATCATACAACAACAAAAAAAATTCCATTCAACTGTGGCTTCTTGATTCATATAGTTGACAGTACCTATAAAGCCCCATACAAACCAAGTCCTATTCTCAGTGCAGTGGAGCCCAGGCAGTTTAGTGGGACCTTGTAGTAAATCCTTTTATAGGTGAAGAATCATTTTATAGTGTGACTATTTTCCCCTTATGGTAACTGTTTTATAAGACTGGGGTTAAGCATTTCAGGTTTTCTCAGAGCAGGGCACACACCCTGATGCTGCAGAGAACCGCCCTGTGTTGTGTAGGCATTGCTCTGCCCCCAGTGGGTTACACTCTGCAAGGTTCACACCAATGTTGTTATACAGAACATGTATTTTATGTTTGATGTGTACATAGATATACCTACATGTGTAGCTAGCGGCAGAGTTCCGTTTGATGGTCTTGCCTCACTTGTGCTGCCCACCTTCAACCCAGTGGCTTTGTGGAGAGCCCTCCCACTTTCATGTGAGAACATGCTAAGCAGTGTTATCAAGTAAGTGGAATGCTTAGACGTGCTCTTGCAGATCTAAGAGGCATCCACAGCTTTCCTGCCCAGGCTTGGAAGTAGCATCAGAGCAGTGGTAGGCAAGGGAAAAAGGACGACGAGGAGATTCTGGGGGGTGTCGTGGGGGTGGCGGTGCCCTCACCGGCTGTGGTGCTGTGTGAAACTGCCCTGAGGAATGACTTGGAAGGAACGTACCCCAACCTGCCCAAGGACGGGTACTTTGTTGTTGGTTTGCTCAGAGGTGGGAAGCTGGGCTGTAGAGAAAAGGAAGCAGAGATGAGAGAGGCCAGGGAAAGAAGGGTGTCCAGAGAAGGTGATGGTTTCAAGAAGTGGGGGTGGGGAGAGTTAGTGTTGATATCAAGTGTTTATTTTAGTTGAGACACTTCTAGTTATACGAAAATGACAGAAACCTAACTCAAACTACCTTTATAACAGGCTTTATTGGCTCAGGTAACTGGGACACTCAGGGTTTCAGCCACAGGTTAGTCTGTATTTGAACATTGTCCTTAGGGTTCTAACACATGTGTTGATCATGTACCAGACTGACTCTCCCCATATGCAGGAAAGATGAACGCCCCAGTTTGAGTTTCTGGTTCTCTAGTTTGTAGTCCCAGCAGGCAGAAGGCTTTATTCTTCCAACATCTCTTTGTTAATCCTGGGGAAGGACTCAGATTAGTTCTGCCGGGCCATGTGACCACCCTGGTTGGTGGTGGTGGTCCAGATGGAACACCAGGATTTATGTTCTCCCACACTCCTCACTTCTGACCACATGGAGTAGGAGAGAAGTCCTCTCTAAAGCAAAGGGTAACCACTGGCAGGGAAAGAACAGATCTAGTTCTGGGTAGGCAAAATCAGTTGCTCTCACAGGGCCAGAGGGGAATCTATTCCCTCAGTAATCCAGCCATGCAGGTATGCTTGGAAGTCGAGTCATTAGAGGACACATAGACAGCAGGCATGTTTTGTCCTGTGTCGTTGTTTATGCTGCGATGGTTTTGGCTCTGAAGTAACATAACACCCTGACTAAAATGGCCTAACAATAAGGGCACTTGTCTTACACAGCAAGTCATCTGGAGGTGGGGCAGGTCCAGGGTTGGTTGTCATCTATTCAACAGTGTTATTAAGGTCCTGAGTTCTTTCGAACTTCTTGCTCTGACTTCCTCAGCCGTTTGGCTTGTCTTTTTAAACTGGTTCCCTCATATTCCAGAGATGGCTGCCATAATCCCTCATGTCCTGGGATCACATTTGACCAAGTGTCAGCAGTAAAAGAGACACTCTGTACTTTGTCTCTTTTAAAGACCAATCAAGACCTCCACGGAACTGCCTTCATTGATATCCCCTTGCATCTCATTGGCTAGTTTACCTGTATGTCAGGAAAGTGAGACAGTCTGGTTGGTTTACTCATCAGTATCCACTTCCTAGGGCTAGGAATGGGCCCTGGTTCCCTGAAGGTCACAGCCAACGAAAAGCAGAGGAAGGAAATTGGGTTCTGTTAATAGGGAGGGGAATGACCACCAGGTTGGCAAAACAGGATTTGCACTTCCACCCATGAAGCCCCAGCCCTACCAGGGGTCAGAGAAACCCTGCATATTGATCAGGACGCTGGGCCGGTACAAAAGTGTCATGTGGAAAGAGAGTGTTCCAGTCATGAGTACAGAGTGGCTGTCGTTTCACCTGCTACAGCAGATTTAGAACCAAATCCAGCTTCTAGTATGAATCATTTGGAAAGTTCTACAGTAAATATATCAGCAACTTCATCAGTAGGCACCTAACTTTTTTCCTTCCTACCTTACAGTCAGTTTCTCTTACTTCCCCATTCCCTTTTGATTTTATGATCAGTTTATTCTTTCTTCTCAGATTGCCAGTGACTGCTCCCCTGCCCCCCACCCTCTGGGTTTCATTAGAAAGAAACCATTTCCAACCCAGCAGGACTTGATTTCTCAGCTGTGCTCTTACAGGAGAGGTTGTCTGCTCTCGCTTCTGCCATTGGTAGGCCTTAACCACAAATTCCAAGGCAATTTCACTGGAGTTTTAAGAGAAACATGGCCCCCAACCTGTAACTGACACTGGAAATTCTAGTGCCTCTGCTTGCTGCTGTTTAATGGCAACCTCATGACATGTGCTGAGTTGGCTCAATTTGTGATTCAGGCCCAAGAAGGGAGATGAGGTGGTGCTGCGTGAGCATCCTGAGCCATCCAAGCTGGTGGCCGATTTGACTCGGTGGTACTGACAGACTAACACCAACAGAGATTTTATTTTACAGTTTCTTTCCTTTTCCCACTTATAAAAGAAATACTTGCTCAGTTTAAAAACTGAAACATGGAAATACATGACCCAGAAAGTGAAAATCCTTTACAATTCATTCCCCTTGGGAATTTCCAACTGGGAAAAGGTTGGTGTTTCTATTTCTAGATTTTCTTTTTAATGCATATATCTATATAGAATTAACGTTTTATTAAAATGGACCATACTTTTCATGCTGTTTTTCAGTTAGCTTGCTTTTTTTCTTGGTATATTTTGGATACCTTCTTATGTCAGTATGTTTTAACCATACACTTTTTTATTATCAAGATATACTGTGCTTCATTTAACTCAGTGGTGGTCAATCTGGTCCCTACTGCCCACTAGTGGGCATTCCAGCTTTCATGGTGGGTGGTAGTGGAGCAACCAAAGTATAAATAAAAAGATAGATTTAACTACAGTAAGTTGTTTTATAAAGATTTATTCTGCCAAACTTAGCGAAAATCTGACATAAAGTACTTGGTAAGTAATTATTATGATATGCTTTAACTTGCTGTAACTCTGCTTTATAAATTTTATAAAGTAAAGTTACTTCCCTACTTTATAAATCACCATTACTGTGGAACCGGTGGGCAGTTAGAAAATTTTACTACTAACAGAGATACAGAAGTGGGCGGTAGATATAAAAAGGTTGACTACCCCTGATTTAACTAGTCCTCTGTTATTGGGCATTTGGGTGATTTCGATTTTTTCTTGCCTCAGATCTGCACTGAGCATCCTTGTGTGTGTGCGTCTTTGCTCTCTCACCCAGTATTTCCGTGGGATAGAGTCCCAGAAATAGGATCTCTGGGTTAAGGGAAATGAACATTTTAGGTGTTAATAATAGCCATTGCAGATGAATGATTATGTTATTATAATAACACTATTGTAATCATTCAGTAAATACTATAATTGTTTTTAACAAACAACGGAATGATTGTGATCTAAAATTATATTTATAGCAACAAAGTCTTCTCCTGAGTCCTTGAGAATTGGGCCCCTTTCTTAGGTTACTTGGCCTGAGAGATTGTTAATTCATGTTAAACGGCATACATTTGGCATTAGGAAAGACAGGAAGCCTTTATACAATTTAGATTTAGCACAGGAACCCATCCATCAGGTTTCCTGTCTGTGAAGTTGGAAGTGGTGAGCGACACAGCCTACCACCTCAATTCAGAGACTTTTCCAGATATTGACAGCAGGTCAAGTTTTATATAAAGAATCTCAGTGAATTATGGAGTTTTCTTGAGTTTTACCTCCTCTTACCTTTCCTAAAGTGAAATTATATATGCAAATTTAATCCTTTTCTGTTGAGGCCTCTTTAAGTTGCTTTTTTTTTATAGTTAAAAGTAAGTAAATGAGCTGGACCAGGCAGTGGCACAGTGGATAGAGCATCAGACTGGAACATAGAAAACCCAGGTTCAAAACTCCAAGATCACCAGCTTGAGCATGAGGTTGCTGACTTGAGCATGGGATCATAGACATGACCCCGTGGTTGCTGATTTGAAGCCCAAGGTCTCTGGCTTGAGCCCAAGGTCGCTGGCTTGAGCAAGGGGTCACTCGCTCTGCTGTAGCTTGCTGGTCAAAGCACATATGAGAAAGCAATCAATGAACAACTAAGGAGCCACAACAAAAAATAATTGATGCTTCTCATCTTTCTCCCTTCCTGCTGTCTGTCCCTATCTGTCCCTCTCATTGTCTCTCTCTCTGTCTCTATCACTAAAAAAAAAACCCACCAAGCTGTTGTAGGCACTTACATTCTCTTATTTTAACTGTGTACTAGGTAGCCTGATGAAGAAGATACTGATATGGCCAGTTTCCAGATGAGGAAATGGACTCAGCGAGGTGGTGGCCTGCAGCTGGGGAGAGGCAGGAGTGAGCCTCCTGATGCCCTAACCAGCAATGGTTTGCATGCTATAGGCTCTGAGCCTCTAAGGGTCCATTTTATATGAAGAGAGGACTTGGGGAAAAGGAACTCTTTTCTTTTTTTTGTGACAGAGAGAGGGGGGGTGGACAGGCAGGAAGGGAGAGAGATGAGAAGCATCAATTCTTCGTTGCGGCTCCTTAGTCTCCTTAGTTGTTCATTGATTGCTTTCTCATATGTGCCTTGACCAGGGTGCTGCAGCAGAACAAGTGACCCCTTGCTCAAGCCAGCGACCTTGGACTCAAGCCAGCCACCTTGGGCTCAAGCCAGTGACCATGGGATCATGTCTATGATCTCATGTCCAAGCCAGCGACCCCACGCTCAATCTGGTGAGCCCTCACTCGAGCTGGATGAGCCCTTGCTAAAGCTGTCGACCTCAGGGTTTTGAACCTGAGTCCTCTGTGTCCCAGTCCGACACTCTATCCATTGCACCACTGCCTGGGCAGGCGGAACTCTTTTCATTAGTTGTATTTTTTTTTTTTTTTTTTTGAACAGAGACAGGGAATCAGAGAGAGTGACAGATAGGGACAGACAGACAGGAAGGGAGAGACATGAGAAGAATCTGTTCTTTGTTGCGGCACCTTAGTTCATTGATTGTTTTCACGTATGTGCCTTGATGCGGAGGGTACAGCAGAGCGAGTGACCCCTTGCTCAAACCTGCCACCTTGGTCTTCAAGGCAGCAACCATGGGGTCATGTCTGTGATCCCACACTCAAGCCAGCAACCCCATGCTTAAGCTGGTGAGCCCACGCTCAAGCCAGCAACCTCAGGGTTTCAAACCTGGGTCCTCCGCGTCCCAGTCCGATTTTCTATTCACTGCGCCAGTGCCCGGTCAGGCTCATTAGTTGTAATTCTTATTTACGTCCTGGCTACGTGCTAAGGACTGTCAGATAGGTCTGATCCCCGCTGTAGACAGTGGAGGGAGACACTGAAAACACGGACAAATAAATATTTGCTTCCATAGATCACTAAATGGGAAAGGTCAGGGTACTCCAAAATAATAAGGTGGCAGACCCATTTTTGGACTGTGCAGTCAGGCAAGGACAGGACTAAAGACAAAGACGAATTTTTTTGACAAAGGGAACAGCACATGGAGGCCCCTGAGGAGGGATGAGCTTGAGGGATCCAAGGAACTGGCTGCAGGCTCCTGTGCCTGCAGGGAGGTGAGGGAGAGGGCAGAGCCCAGGGGAAGCTGGCCGCCTAGTGGGCCTCGGAAGGTGCTGGGCCTTGCACTTAACTCCAAGTCACGATGAAGAGCCTGGGTTTCATTCTCAGGGCAGTGGGAAGCCATGAAAGCCTTTTAAAGAGGATGGTGAAATGACCAGATTGGGGAGTAAAAAACATCTTTTTTTTTTTTTTTTTGTATTTTTCTGAAGCTGGAAATGGGGAGAGAGAGTTGACAGACTCCCGCATGCGTCCGACCGGGATCCACCCGGTATCCCATCAGGGGCGATGCTGTGCCCCTCCGGGGCGTTGTTCTGCCGCAACCAAAGCCACTCTAGTGCCTGGGGCAGAGGCCAAGGAGCCATCCCCAGCGCCCGGGCCATCTTTGCTCCAATGGAGCCTCGGCTGCGGGAGGGGAAGAGAGAGACAGAGAGGAAGGAGGGGAGGGGGAGAAGCAAATGGGCGCTTCTCCTATGTGCCCTGGCCGGGAATCGAACCCGGGTCCCCCGCACACCAGGCCGACGCTCTACCGCTGAGCCAACCGGCCAGGGCCTAAAAAACATCTTTTAAGAAAAAAAAGTATATACATTTTTTTATATGCATCACATATATATAAAGACGTGCTTGGATTTGGGGTGTTGAGACTTTCTCCCTGCATTTTAAGAGTGGCTCTTCCCCAGAAGGTGCAGGAGCTATTGCAGCACTTGAAGCATAGCCATCAGAGTCATGGACTTTTCTCTTCTTGTTCTAATCCTTGGGGCCATAGCTCAGCACAGTCCTGCCCCCAGTCTGCCTCCCCTGAGGCTCTCCAGTCTGGACAGGGTCTCCTTCTCTCTTGAGGGTGTTAGCCCCCGCATACCTCCAGCAGCACACCACAGGGCTCTCTTTCTCGGTGCAGGAGGAAGAATGGGTTTTGCTTCTTCATCACTGCTCTGCAGGTGAGTGAAGGAAGTCAAGAAGATTGAGTAAGGGGCTTAGAGCATGTCCCAAGGTGTGAGTTATGGATAGTCTGCAGTTCAGCTTCTCATCAGGAGCTTACCAGGCTTTTTTTCTCTAGATGTCCCAAGTGTGTGTGATCATGATATCTTTGCCTCAAGTCAAGTTTTCTGAAGGGAGATGCTCCATCATTCCAAAGAGAGCTGTCGAGTTCTCCCATTTCCTGGTTTGGATAAGCTGCCTATTGCTCCAATCAGCTAACTGAATCCAAATGGAGCTGCCTGGTTATATTAATATCATTTTTCTTCCTCATACTCTTTTTGATTTTCTTGACATTTTCTTTCCCTTAGCCTGATTTATCTTCTTTTCTGGTTGCTGTGGATCTGTAAAATATTTTCCCTTTCATCTGTTAGTAATACTGACCACAACTATAAAGCAAAACAATTCCTGACTTCTCTGCACTCTCCCAAGATTTTAGGTTAATAGTGGAAAGATTGTGTTCTCACTCCACTGAAGAAGAACAGGTCAACCCCTCAGAAATGAGAGTATGTCCTAAAGTGGTTTGCATATAAATTAAAGTCTAGCCGATATTTAAATCTGGGAGGTTTTCTGTTTTGTTTTTTTTAAGATTTTATTTTATTGATTTTAGAGAGAAGAGAGAGCGAAATTATAGTTGCTTCACTGTTCAGATTGCCTTTTTTTTTTAATTTATTCATTTTTTTAGAGAGAAGAGGGAGAGACAGAGAGAGAGAGAGAGGAGACAGAGAGAGAGGAGGGGGCAGGAGCAGGAAGCATCAACTCCCATATGTGCCTTGACCAGGCAAGCCCAGGGTTTCGAACCGGCAACCTCAGCATTTCCAGGTTGATGCTTTATCCACTGCGCCACCACAGGTCAGGCCATTGATTGCTTCTTGTATGTGCCTTGACCGGGCAAGCTTGAGGTTTCAAGCTGGCAACCTCAGCGTTCCAGGTCAATACTCTATCTACTGCGCCACTGCGGGCCAGGCTAAATCTGGGTATTTTTAGGGGAGACTTCAACCCTAAGAGCAGAGGTTAGCAAAGTACAGCCTGCAGGCCAAATCCTAATGACTACCTGTTTTCTAGTTTTGTTTGTTTTTTTACAGAGACAGAGAGAGAGAGAGGGATAGATAGGGACAGACAGACGGGAACTGAGAGAAATGAGAAGCATCAATCATCAGTTTTTCGTTGTGACACCTTAGTTGTTCATTGATTGCTTTCTCATATGTGCCTTGACCGTGGGCCTTCAGCAGACCGAGTAACCCCTTGCTTGAGCTAGCGCCCTTGGGTCCAAGCTGGTGAGCTTTGCTCAAACCAGATGAGCCTGTGCTCAAGCTGGTGACCTCGGGGTCTCGAACCTAGGTCCTCCATATCCCGTCCAACACTCCACCCACTGCGCCACTGCCTGGTCAGGTGACTACCTGTTTTTGTAAATAAAATTTTATTGGACGTAGTCATGTCCATTACTATTATCTGTGGTTTCTTTAGTACAACAACAGTGCAGTTGAGTAGTTATGACAGATTATATAGCCCTCAAAGCCTTAAATATTTACTATCTGGTCTTTTACTGAAAAAGTCTGACTTAGAGAGTATTTTCCATTTCTGAATAAAGTAGAGAGGTGGCCATCTTTAAATCTCTGTAAGATATCCAGAGGTCTTGCAAAATGCATTGTGTTGGCAGGGTCCTGTGCCTGGCCCATGATGGAAGGATCTAAGTGTGAGAGGTTTGTTGGAGGGGCAAGCGAAGGCATCTCCTGCTGAGCTGCTGCTTGATTGGAAGCAAAATTCCTTTGCTTCCATGGGTCTGTATCTTAGACTACTGTATGAAATGCTTAGAGCTTCTTAGGAGAAAGGGGCTATTCCATAAAGGCATTAAGCTAGGATAGTTCACCCTCAGGCTGGTTTGCTCATCTCTGGTGTCCTGTGGAGTCATAATTGGTTGGCTCTTTCAGTGACTGTCTCTAACACCTGAATTTCAGGGATGCTCCCTGCAGAAGCTCATTGAAGGCCTTTGGCTGGCCTATCAGAACAGCTGGAAAGCTAGGACTGGGCAGACCTCTGCAGGAGGTAAAGCCCTTAGGCAACCTGTAATGGCTCAAGATAGGATGCACCTTGCCTGGCTGATGGTGGTGCAGTGAATAGAGCAGTGGTAGTCAACCTGATCCCTACCACCCACTAGTGGGCGTTCCAGCTTTCATGATGGGCAGTAGCGGAGCAACCAAAGTAGAAATAAAAAGATAGATTTAACTATAGTAAGTTGTTTTATAAAGATTTATTCTGCCAAACTTAGCGAAAATCTGACATAAATACTTGGTAAGTAATTATTATGATATGCTTTAACTTGCTGTAACTCTGCTTTATAAATTTTATAAAGTGAAGTTACTTCCCTACTTTATAAATCACCATTACTGTGGAACCGGTGGGCGGTTAGAAAATTTTACTACTAACAGAGATACAAAAGTGGGCGGTATGCCTGGCCTGTGGTGGCGCAGTGGATAAACCTTCGGCCTGGAATGCCAAGGTTGCCAGTTCGAAACCCTGGGCTTCCCTGGTCAAGGCACATACAACAAGCAAGCAATGAACAACTAATATGAAGCAACTATGAGTTGATACTTACCATTCCATGCTCCCCTTTCTCTCCTGTCTCTGTAAAAACCAATAAATAAAGTATTAAAAAAAAAAAAAAGTGAGCGGTAGGTATAAAAAGGTTGACTACCCCTGGGATAGAGGGTCAGCCTGGGACACTGAGGTTCCAGATTTGAAACTCCGAAGTCACCAGCTTGGGTGCAGGTTCAGAAGCTTGAGTGCGGGGTTGCCAGCTTAAGCTTTGGATCATAGGCATGATCCCATGGTTGCTGGTTTGAGCCCAAAGGTGGCTGGCTTGAAGCCCAAGGTCACAGGTATAAGCAAAGGGTCACTGGCTCAGCCAGAGCTTCCTAATCAAGACACATATGAGAAGCAATCAATGAACAACTAAAGTGATGCAACTAAGAGTTGATGCTTCTCATCTCTCTCCCTTCCTGTCTGACTGTGTCTGTCTTTATCGCTTAAAAATAAAAGAAAAAAAAAAAGTACCTTGAAGAGGGCAGGAATACAGCGTGGATGAGAGCAGGAGCCCAAGAAACAGGTTGCCTGGGTTCAAATCCCAGTTTGGCCATGGGGGGTCTGTGGAATGTAATGTAGGGTCAGAACGGAACATCTCCAAGACTTGGGTACTTTTTCTATGAAGTGGAGTAATAGTAGTATCTACTAGTAATGTATTTATTTTTCTTTATTATTTATTTTTTACAGAGCCAGAGAGAGGGATAGGTCAGGGACAGACAGACAGGAACGGAGAGAGATGAGAGGCATCAATCATTAGTTTTTCGTTGTGACACCTTAGTTGTTCACTGATTGCTTTCTCATATGTGCCTTGACCATGGGGCTATAGCAAACCGAGTAACCCCTTGCTCGAGCCAGCGACCTTGGGTCCAAGCTGGTGAACTCTGCTAAAAACCAGATGAGCCTGCGCTCAAGCTGGTGACCTCGGGGTCTCGAACCTGGGTCTTCCGCATCCTAGTCCGATGCTCTATCCACTGCGCCACCACCTGGTCAGGCTACTAGTAATATATTTAATGCTCCTAGTGTAGTACCTGGCACAATACATGGAAGCAATTGATACTATTTCTGTTATCATTTAACCCTTTGAGTAGTGAGTTTTTTTCATGTTCGCTGACCCCTGGGAGTTTTTATTCAAAAAATGAAATTAGTTCCAGTTACAGTTTTATTAACTTAAAATCATGTTTGTTTGGTAACCAATTTATGGAAACAAGAAGAACATACATTTGCCTTTTTTTTAATGTTGCCATCGTACATGTACGATCATACTCCGGATGGTCAGGAGGCACGAGGACATGCATGAACTTTTGTACTACTCAAAGTTAAGAAGCATATTGCAGAAAAAAAGGAAACAGGCTCAAAAGAAAAAAAATAGAAGCATGTTACAAGACTTTATAAAGTTGGGTCCTCATACTGTTAACAATACGTATGCCTCCACAGAGAAGACTGAAAGTGGTACATGAAGATACTCACAGAGGCCATCTTAGGGTGGGGGTTATGAGTTATTATTGATCCCCCCTCATTTTTTTAAAAGATTTTTATGTCTGACCTGTGGTGGTGCAGTAGATAAAGCATTGACTGGAATGCTGAGGCCACCGGTTCAAAACCCTCGGCTTGCCCAGTCAAGGCACATACAGGAAGCAACTGCTATGAGTTGATGCTTCCTGCTCCTACTCTCTCAAATCAATAAATCTTTCTTTTTAAAGATTTTATTTATTGATTATACAGAGTAGGGAGTGAGAAGTATTAACGCATAGTTGCTTCACTTTAGTTGTTCATTGCTTCTTTGTTGTATGTGCCTTGATGGGGCAAGTCCAGGGTTTCACACCAGCGACCTCAGCATTCCAGGTCGATGTTCTATCCACTGCACCTCCACAGGCCAGGCTGTTGTTTTCATTTTGATAGTTTACTGCCATTAAAATTTTTCCTATACAGAACACAGGTGTTATTGTAAGGAAAGAAAACCAAAGGAATAACCATGACTGAGTTTTTCAGAAAACTTCCCAGAGGACAAGATTGTGAGCACTGAGAAGCAGCCATAGGCCATTACCACAGGACAGCCCCCCCTCAAGGTGTGCTCTCTGGTGTGGTTATTAGAACAGCTGTTAATGCCATGCAGTGATGCCCCAGTACAAGGGGCCCTGCTTTCTTGCTCTCTTTCTCTGTAGCTCTCAAATGGGAAATGAATGGCTCCCCTAAGCCAGACACAGCTCCATTCGGCTCCCCCAGCAGTGGGGCTCTTCATAGAGCCCCTTCTCCAAGACAGTTGAAACTAGACCAGAAGAGGAAAGGACAGAAGGAGCTCAGGTGCTTTCCAAGAGGAATTGCAGCAGGCCCTGGCAGGGGGAGGTGGTTTTGCTGCCATGTAGCAGGGCCCCTCCGAAGCAGCAGCAGGATTGCCTTACTCGGCCTGCGTGGCCCAGTGGAAGCTGCATACCTGGGCCACTGTGTGGGACACAGAGGCATTTTTGGCTCAGGCTGCAGCCCGGTGTCCCAGCCTTCCTGAACCCTTGGCTGAACTCTGCCAGTACCTCTTTGGGGTTTGAAGATTGAGGGACAATAGAGCACTTACCAGCTCTCTGGACTGGCTGGGGATGTCCGAATCCCCACCAGCATGATGACCTCAACACAAGAAGCCTTTGTCCTGTGCCTCTCTTCACTGGGCCACTCAGATCACACATGTATTGTGTTCTACCCTGAAATACTTTTATTCATCCAAACAAAAATAAGTGTTGTTTTACCAGTTTTTTAAAAAATGAAGCTTAGGCCTGACCTGTGGTGGCGCAGTGGATAAAGCGTCGACCTGGAAATGCTGAGGTCGCCGGTTCGAAAACCTGGGCTTGCCTGGTCAAGGCACATATGGGAGTTGATGCTTCCAGCTCCTCCCCCCTTCTCTCTCTCTGTCTCTCCTCTCTCTCTGTCTGTCTCTCCCTCTCCTCTCTAAAAATAATAATAATAAAAATAAAATAAAAATAAAATAACCTTTAAAAAAAAAAAATGAAGCTTATGGCCCAAACTGTAGATTCGTGAGCAAACCATCATGAGAGGTGTTTTTGCAGAAGAGTCGACAGAATGGACTTGAATATTATGGCTGAACAGCTATAAACACTCTACATGGTCTATAAAGGTGGCCATATGGAGAGGAGTTCTACAATACAGAGAAACCGAAAGACTTGACTAAATCTGTGTCATATATTCTAAAAAATTTCTTAATTTATGACAAGTAATTTTATTTTATTAATTTTTATGACAGAGACAGAGAGAAGGACAGATAGGGACAGACAAGAAGAAAGATGAGAAGCATTAATTCTTCATTGCAGCACCTTAGTTGTTCATTGACTGCTTTCTCATATGTGCCTTGACCCAGGGGCTACAGCAGAGCGAGTGACCCCTTGCTCAAGTCAGCATCCTTGGGCTCAAGCTAACGACCATGGGGTCATGTCTATGATCCCACACTTAACCCAGTGTCCCTGCGCTCAAGCTGGTGAGCCTGCGCTCAAACTGGATAAGCTTGCAGTCAAACCAGCAACCTCAGGGTTTTGAACCTGGGTTCTCCGCATCCCAGTCCAATGCTCTATCCACTGTGCCACTGCCTAGTCAAGCCATTTTTTTTTTTTTACAGAGACAGACAGAGAGTCAGAGAGGGACAGACAGGAACAGAGAGAGAGAGATGAGAAGCATCAATCATCAGTTTTTCGTTGTGACACCTTAGTTGTTCATTGAGTGCTTTCTCATATGTGCCTTGACCACGGGCCTTTAGCAGACCGAGTAACGGTTACTCAGTAACCCCTTACTGGAGCCAGTGACCTTGGGTCCAAGCTGGTGAGTTTTGCTCAAACCAGATGAGCCCACACTCAAGCTGGCGACCTCAAGGTCTCGAACCTGGGTCTTCGGCATCCCAGTCCGACACTCTATCCACTGTGCCACCGCCTGGTCAGATTAGTCAAGCTATTTTTTTTTTATTTTAATTTTTTGGTATTTTTCCAAAGTTAGAAATGGGGAGGCAGTCAGACAGACTCCACCAGGGGGCAATGCTCTGCCCATCTGGGGCGTTTCTCCATTGTGGCTGGAACCACTGTAGTGCCTGAGGCAGAGGCCATGGAGCCATCCCCAGCGCCCGGGCCATCTTTGCTCCAGTGGAGCCTTGGCTGCAGGAGTGGAAGAGAGAGACAGAGAGGAAGGAGAGGGGTAAAGGTGGAGAAGCAGACCGGGAATCAAACCTGGGACTTCTACACACCAGGCCGACACTCTACCACTGAGTCAACTGGCCAGGGCAAGGGTATTTTTTAAATTTTAATTTATTGTATAGAGAGGGAGAGACAGACAGACAGAAACATCCATCTGTTCCTGTACGTGCCCTGACCAGCAATCTAGCCCGCTATCTTTGCTTATTGGGCTGATGTTCCAACCAACCGAGCTATCTGGCCAGGGCATGACAAGTAATTTTCAAGGGTTTACAGATTAGTCTGTAAAAGCTCTGCCTAGATACAAATAGGATCAATGGAATTGACTAATTCCTGCCACAAAAATTTATATTTCTGATAATGTAAAAGACCCTTGATTAAACTAATAGATACTGCTCACAAAAGTTAGGGGATATTTCAAAAGGAATATGAAGTGAATAGAGAAAAGAAAAATTTGATTTTTTTTTATTAAACAAGAACATCAGAAAAGCAAACGACAAGTCAAAGAAAGTTGCTTGGTTATGCAAATGAGATGCAAAATCAACTTTTATTTTATTGGTGAAAATGCACTGTACAAAAGACTGCAAGTACTGAAGTATCTGCACGTTCCCTGATCCCCTAATTTTTGTGAGCAGTATACATAAGGATAAATTATAAAATTGCTAAAACAGTATTACCTCATTAAAGGAAATTTTGAAATAAATTTAGAAAAAATGATGATGCCTGACTTGTGGTGGCGCAGTGGATAAAGCGTCGACCTGGAACGCTGAGGTCGCTGGTTCGAAACTCTGGGCTTGCCCAGTCAAGGCACATATGGGAGTTGATGCTTCCTGCTCCTCCCCCTCCTCTCTCTCCCCCCTTCTCTAAAATGAATAAATAAAATCTTTAAAAAAAGAAAAAGAGAAAATAAATTTTTTTTTTTAATGACAAAATGAGGTCTTGATAAGTATCTCTTTAGGGTCCAAAAAGAAAAAAAGAAAAAGAAAAAATGCTTAAAACAATATTCAAGATGTATTGAAAACATGAAAAAACAGAACAATGAGATGTGGGTTGCACTTTTACTTTAAAAAATGAAAAATATGAATTTGATTATATAAGCTTACAAGAAAATCTTGGAGAATGAATGTTAAACATTAATAAAGGCTATATCTGAGAAATGGGGCTGATGTGAAAAAGTTTCATTTTTTGCTTTATACGCTTGTCTATTGTCTGAATTTTAAATATCTAATTGAAAATGAAAAATAAACATGATCTAAATCCCAGCCCCTGGGACAGCCACTGGTAACATTTGTTTACCATCCTTCCAGACATGTGCATAAAATAATTAGACAATTTCACTAACTTAATATTGTACATGTTAGCGTGCTTTCTTCATCCAGCATCATGGCGTGTAAGTCTTCCTAACTAAGTAAATAGAGATCAAAAGCAATATGGTTGTAAGACTTTGATTGCATGATGGTGAAAGGAAGGCGCACTGTGTTTCTCTACTACTTTACTCCCTTGTGTGGTCAGAGGTGTGGATTTTTCCATACCTATCAGTTCTCCAATTCTTACACTCAGAAGTAAGTGTCTACTTTATGTTCCATCTCCAACCTAACAGGCAGCCCCTCTCCTGGGTACCACATTCTATGAGGGGCATAGACAACTCTGCGCATGTCCTAAGAAGAGTGGCTTTCAGGCTGGCTAAAGTTCTTAACTGTGGTCTCGAAGGAATGGCTTTAAAACTGAGGAAACTGGAAACATTTTAGTCTGAAGAAGAAAAGACTTTGGGATGAGGTGTGAGGAGTGGTGAACTATGACTCACAACAGGTGTTTTAAAAATATTTGAGATCTTTCCATATGGAAGAGGAATTTGACGTTTTCTTTGTTACCCAGAGGAGAGAACTAGAAAGCTGTTACCTATTCTTTGAAATGTGGAAACACTTCTTAACATGGATAGGCCTCAGAAGACAATACACTCACTATCTCTGAAGTTGGTCTAATAAAGTCTGGGCAGCTGCTGGCCCAGGCTTATGTAGAGAGGCTTTAAGTGCTGGGGATGGGGTTGGTGATCGAGGAGCTCAGCCCACTCAATCCAGAGGCAACCTAAAACATGTTCATTTTTCTTCTAATGCAGCATGCTTAAAACCACTTCTGCTGGGCTCATTTGGTTTCCTGCAAAAGGGGAAGTTGGCCTGCCTGCTTCCCCTTCTTGTTGCTCTCTGTCCTGGGTCTGACTCAGCTGGGTGATCTTTGAGAACATCCACAAATACTGTAACTGTGTTTCTTGATGTAAATTAAGGCAGGAAGAGGGGCTTAGTTTCCTGAGCCAAAAATTAGAATCCTGGCTCCCTGTGGAAGCTGTCTGCTCTGCCACTGTGGGTGGACTTTGTATGTCTTACCTCCCACTGTGCCATTCTGTCTTTGTTCTTCCCTGTAAAGGGTGGCTGTGCTTTCCAGTGGTAGAATCTCTCAAGTAACAGTTGCTTAATATGTATAGTACTTTCATTTCAGCACACAAGGGGATTTTTACATATTTTAATTCTAAAGCTACCCTGCAAGGTAGACAGTAGCATCCTCACATAGTAATGTTTTGATACAAACAGATGAAGAGAAGTCAAGTGATTTGTTTTGTTTTTTTAAATATATATATTTTAAATTTTATTTATTTATTTATTTTTACAGAGACAGAGAGAGAGTCAGAGAGAGGGATAGACAGGGACAGACAGACAGGAAAGGAGAGAGATGAGAAGCATCAATCATCAATTTTTCGTTGCGCGTTGCGACACCTTAGTTGTTCATTGATTGCTTTCTCATATGTGCCTTGACCGTGGGCCTTCAGGAGAGTGAGTAACCCTTTGCTGGAGCCAGTGACCTTGGGTCCAAGCTGGTGAGCTTTTGCTCAAACCAGATGAGCCCGTGCTCAAGCTGGTAACCTCGGGGTCTCGAACCTGGGTCCTTCCGCATCCCAGTCCAACGCTGTATTCACTGCGCCACCGCCTGGTCAGGCAAGTGATTTGTTTTAAAGTCACACATCCAGTTAAGCAAAAGAAAATGCATCAGAGACTAAAGCAAGGAAGGAGAAGTGCCATTACATGAAGACTCTTCATTTGAGGCTCTATTTTTGCATTGGACTTGAGGGCAGACACATTCTGTATATTTGGAGTGACTATTTGGGAAGCTGGGGTGGTGGTGATTATAGATGATTCAGGAATAGTCCATGAGTTGATGGTTATTGAAGGCAAGTGATGGTTATATGGGAGTTCATTGTATTATTTACTCTAGTTTAAAATACATCAGTAACAAGTTATTTGTTTTGTTTGTTTATTTCTGAAGCCTAAGCTTCAGACAAGGAGTGAAAATATTTTATTTTAAGAAAATGTGCTTTGGAAAAGTTTGAAGTACAGTGCAGTATGGTGGGGTGGCCAAGGTCTGTGGATTAAGTGAAAAGAGTTTCTTTGGAAACCAGGTTCTCCAGTGCTCAGGTCCCTCCACACTGTGTGCTTTCCTTCTTCCTCAGACTCATTCAGTGTGGTTGGGAAGAAAGATTGAGTTCTGTTGGTTTGGTTTGTTTGATTGATTCATCCAGTTTTCTCTGCTGCCATACTGAATCTAGTGACTCACTTAGCAGTAGCTTCTTCCAGAGAATGCTGGGGTGAAACCCTGAGTTCCACACCAGGCCTGCCATTCAGTGGTCCTAGTTCCACTCTTGGTTATGCTTGAACTTGTAGTCTGAATGGAGATAGACATGTTTTCTGTAATGAGGACAGCACTTGAGCTAAGAATTTCCTACTTTTTTTTTTAAGAAGCAGGGAAGCAGAGCAACAGACTCCCACATATGCCCCAACGAGGATACACCTGGCAAGCTCCCTACCAGGCAATGCTCTGCCCATCTGGTATATTGCTCTGTTGCTTGGCATCCGAGCTATTTGAGTACCTGAGGGGAGGTCATGGAGCCATCCTCAGCACCTGGGGCTAACTTGCTCCAGTGGAGCCATGGCTGCAGGAGGAGAAGAGAGAAAGAAATAGAGAGGAAGGAGAGGAGGAAGGGTGGAGAAGCAGATATTCGCTTCTCCTGTGTGCCCTGACCAGGAATCAAACCCAGGACATGCACACCCTAGGCTGACACTACCACTGAGCCAACCAGCCAGGGCCAAGAATTTCTTTTTTGGTCTACTTAATTCTTTAACCTAGTTCCAGAGGTTTCTCTCTTCATATTAATTGGAAACCAAATGCTTTATGTACATAGGACCAGGGGAGAACCAGGTTCTTCTCCTGAGAAGGGCCAGAGCCACATTCTGGCCTCATCATCCACTCTCCTGAAGGAAAAACAAAAATGCTTGTTTTGTCTGCACCTCCCTAGCCTGTAAGTACCAAGAATACAACTCTTTTCATTCACCCAAATAAACAGAAAATGACAACAAAGCAAAATACTAGAGTTTATTCCAAATTAGTGTCCCTCCTGATTTCCAGACTTCTGTGGGACAAGATGTTCTTCCTCTTTGGAATTTAGTCAAAATAAGGGATATGCTGAAGGCTTTCGACTTGACAGGTTCATAGATAAAAAGTGCAGCTTTGCTCAACAGCAAAAGTGCATCGGCTCTGTCCCCCATCCCCCAACAAATTGGTCCATAGATGTGTTTATCATTTTGATCTTAGATTATAGATGTTATTGTAAAGGAGTGTTAATCCTGAGCTGCAAAACAGTAAAATTACTTCAAGTGCTAGTAAGAAACAATGTGCAGTGTACAGGAATAGGACTAAGAACAAAAATTGCAAGGGGTAGGAAAGGGATTGTTTTTATGTAACTGACCATAACCACCAAGAGGAGCAGTAAAATAAAGAAAAAGGAAAAATTTAATGTCTGTGGCAAGAGGACCAGCATCATTGGTCTGGTTAATTTAGGAGAAGGTGGAGCATTTGTTCAAGAACTTAAAAGCTGCCTGGCCAGTGGCGTGCAGTGGATAGAGCATCAACCTAGGATGCTGAGGTTCCAGGTTTGAAACCCTGAGGTCGCTGACTTGAGTGCAGGCTCACCAGCTTGAGTGTGGGATAATTGACATGATCCCATGGTCACTGGCTTGAGCCCAAGGTCACTAGCTTGAGCAAGGGGTCACTCGGTTTGCTGAAGCCCCCTGGTCAAGGCACATATGAGAACGCAATCAATGAATAACTAAGGTGCCACAATGAAGAATTGATGCTTCTCATTTCTCTCTCTTCCTGTCTGTCTGTCCCTATCTGTCCCTCTCTGACTCTCTCTTTCTGTCTCTGTCACACACACACAAAAAAAAGTAAGTGAAACTGTTCTGCTCTTCCCAGTTGGATTTTTAAAATTCATTCCAGCAGCTCACCAGCCTCCTACCTCCCCTGCAGTATGTCTTAGAGGTCTTTCCATGCCAGTATATAAAGATTTATCTAATTCTTTTTGCTGCTGCTTATGCTTTTGTAGTATGGATAAGGCATTATCTAACCATATTTCTTAGTGATGCAGTTTTCACTATTGCCAACAGTGCACAGATGTTGTGAGCACCCTTGTTTATTCTGCCTTGTGAACGTGTTTTGCTGTAGAGTGGACACTAGGAAGTAGGATGATTCGGTCAAAAGGATTGAACCTTTTATGTTAATGGATTCTGCCATATTACCCTCCAAAGTGACTGCTAGTTTACGTGTGGCTGGCAACTACATGGATTTTCATTGTAGAGCTAACTAGTCTCTTCAGGAAAAAGATGAAAGGAGTAGAAGCATATGCTTGATTTTAAAGCTTCAAAGGATCTCCTGACATTTGGGGCCAGAGGCGGGGTGGTGAAATGTGTAAGGGGACTGCAAGTTTAAAACCTCAGTCACTTTGGCTTTAGAACAAAGGGGCTTGGAATCCAACCTGCGTGTAGGTGGTGGCCCTCTTTGCCGGGTAAGGAGCAAGGGCAGGTTTTGCCCAGTTACAAGCCTCTGGGTGGAAGCCTTTTCCTCCCCGTACTGACAGGTGTCTAAACGGATGGAGCGGCTTTAAAAGAAAAGGTAGAGCACCTGCCAACTTAGTACATAAGGCTCTCTTGAAATGGTGAGCAGGGACTTGTGTTCCTTACAGAAGGGCATGGTACACAGTGGGTGAAGGAATAGGATTTGACTGGTGACAGCGACAAGCTGTGATGGGCAAACCCCTGCTGAGCTCTGCTTGCAGCCCAGGCGCTCACCCTCACCTGCGGGAGAGTGAGGTTGTGCTGCCATGGCCCTGTATGTGCAGGCACAGGGCGAGTGTCTGGGACCAGTCTGCTTCTGGGGACACCATACCATTGCCCGAGAAGTGAGCCAGTCCTGAGTGCAGCCACAGAGACTCCCTTTTGGGGAAGGTCCCCATGGGCTCCAGCAGCCCACCAGCCTCCTACCTTTTCTGCTGTAACTGGATTCCAGTTTGCTGACTTTCTCTCATTACAAAAGGGATTTTCCTTCTACTTCACTGTTTGTCTTTATGATTGTGGCTTTAAGGGAGAGCAAGGAAGCTGGAGAGCCAGAGGTTTGGAGAAAATACATAGGGAAACAATTTTGAGTCTCTGACTAGCTTTCTAATCCTTGGTGATTCCTTTGATTCTGGGCAAAACCCAGAAGGAATATCTTTTATGTTTTCTTTCAGTTTTGTGAGAACAAACATGTCTCCTCTCGCTCTTTTTTATTTAACCAAGTGGTACAGCACATCCATTTTCCACACAGTGTCTTGCAACCACATTTAGCCAAATTAATATCAGACAGAATTAGTTGAAGGAAGCTCTCTAACCAAACATTTACATTAGCTTTTCAAGTCACAGAACTGCATTCAGACCTTTAAAAAGGTAGGAGGGGGATTAATTTTTGCTTCTACCACCTAACCAGGGTGGAAAAACTTGACAGCTGGCCACCATCCAGCTATGAAGAACTTCGCTTGCTAGCCACCAAAGCCCCTAACTCATGTACAGAGAATCTGTTTCTGTCCTGTTCCCATACATGGTTTTTGTTTCATTGTTATTTTCTCTTTCTTAAAGAAGGGCTTCTGTGTTGGCCTTTCTTGGGAGGAGTTCGATTTGAAACCCTGCAGCGGGGCTGTTGTGCAATTATGCTTCTCTGCGAGCCTCTTGTCTGCTGGGCATGTGTGTGGAGAAGAGCAGGGGTGCCAGATGCCATTGGCGTGTACCAGTTGAAGCCTCTGAGCCCCAGAGTATCCCACCCTCATCGTTGAAGCACTCAAACGTTAAAGGACAGTTATCCAGGACGTAATTATATTTTGCTTCCATGAGGTGTGCTTATATCTTTGCTTGCAATTGCTATCAGTTTCTCGGGCAGGCCTTGCCTCACGGCTGCAGCGAGGCACTGATCTGAGCACTTAGCTTTGGCTTGGGAGTGCGATGGGGAGTAGGGGTGGGTAGTCAGGAAAGTGCTCACTCGGCTTTATTTGGGTCCCTGGAGGGAGGAGAGTTGGTGTTACCAGGAAGAGATGAGTGTTGATCTTCTCCAGCGAGAAGAGGGTCTGTGGCCTTCCTTTGGTGGGTGCTGTCAGGTGGAGATAGAGGCTTGCAGGAGGCTCTGGGTCTTAGGGTGCTCGAACAGTGAGGGCAGTGCCCTTTGTAGTGACTGGGGTCACCTCTCCCCACCCCTTCAGAATGAGTGTAGCATCTCTTAGTTGTGTTAAGAACTTCATGAATGTAATCTGTGTCAGGGACATCAGGCCTATGACCTCTTCATTCCTGGAAACATACTAAGAAACTAATAGTTTAGGCATGCACATTCTCACTCCCTTCCCTCCAGATTGACTTAGAGCAAGAAAGCCCCTGTGTTTTAGAAATTAGAATAGGATCATGTGAGGGGTCCATGGGGGCAGTGGGCTAAGTGGCCCCGGTTAGGAGCATCTGAGCTGGGCCGAGGCCACCAGGACAGACGTCCTCCACTGCCTCAGCCAGAGCTGGTTGATTTAGCAAAACCTCTAGGTTGTCTCCTCCTCTCCCTCTGGGGCATGAGGTTGCTTTGGCCTGTGCAGACCTGTTTTTGCTCCCATGAATATACATTAGTTTATGGGCTTTAGTTGACATTAAGGGGTTCTCTTCCAATCTTAGAGGAAGCCTTCTCTGGGCCCAGCTCTGCCAAGCAACCCACAGTGGCTGCAGCAAGGAAGGTGAAGTTAGGCCTGGACCAGATTTTCCCCATGTGTGTTGGTTTTGTCCTGGAACTTTTCAGAGACAGGAGGGCAGGCTCTCTGACCTTCCCTACCAGCAGTCTGTGTTGCTGAGGGTGTATTGGGCACACCTGGCATTTTAGAGAAGCACTGCTAAGCCCTCCTAGCAACCATCTCTGTCTTCATATAGGACACTTGGGCCCTGGTTGTCAGAGTAATTGTTGAGTACCAAGAAGTCTAGAAAGATGGAGGCTATTTCTTGAGACATTGTGAAAGCTATTCCATTGTTCAGAAGTTTGGCCTCAAAGTTGACAGATTCCAGTTGCCAGCCTGCTTTTGACCACCTCTTATTTTCCTGGCCTTTCTAAAGCAGCTCTTGCAGACCAGCCGTGTATTTGATACCTGACACAATTCAGCAGGATTTCCTGCCCCTGCCCTCCGTCCGTAGAAAGCAGGTAATATCTCAGAGCACTCAAAAGGGCTTTTGACTCGTGGGCTCCCAGTTTAGGCCATGAGAGACCCACTCTTTTGGGCTCCTAAAAACATTAACTTGTTCTCCGTGAACGAAGCATATTTTGAACACTGGGATGGGGCATTGTCAGTGGGGTGGGATGCATTGCTTTTTGAATAGTTGTGTAGAACATCACTGGGACTGTAAGTTCACATGGAAAGGAGACAGTCATTCTCCAGAGTTGGGATGAATTAAGAGCTCTTTAAGAATGTATTTGTCTCTTAGTATTTCATAGGCAACACTAATTATTTTGCAAACAATAGCTGTTTTCTTCTGCAACCCATTTCCCCAGATTTTGGTAACTTATTATATCTGGCACAGTCTGACTTCATACCACCATGACTAAAGCTAGATGTTTGGGAGATGGGGGTGGGGTCAATTTGAGGGGCCAGTTAGAATGTGTACACCCATACCCTCCCTCTGCCCCCCCCCCCGAACTTTTAAGAGTTCTTGCCAGGGAGTTGTTAATGGGGAAAGAGACATATAGAGTAATGAAACCTTTCTGTCAGCTAAGCAAGAGCAGAACTGTACCTAGCAGTTTCCAGACCCTTTTTGCCACCCTGGAGTGGTATTTCCCCTTGGGCGAATTTGCCAAACAGGCCTTCACTGAGGGAGGTTTCTTGTGGTACTGGGAGGCAGAGCTCAGAGGAAGAGGGAAATGGCCTCACCTGTAATGGCCAGCCTTCAGCCCCCAAAGGGCCCCTCTGCTGTGTGATTCGGGTAGGGGTCCCAGAGATTTACATCTTAATCTCTTGGTTAGGATACTTCAGGAAGCTAGAGAAGAAGGGAGAGGGAGGAGCTCCTCTAACCACTGGACTGAACAGCTGGGCCTTCGGCTGAGGCCTCATTAGCATCTGAAAACCCTCCAAAGGGGGCTGAGAGCTTCCTGGGGTGGGCACTGGGGCCTGAGTGCGAGACTCGTGGTGGCTCTGCACAGAATGGGGCCGAGCATCCAGAAATAAAGACCAGACTGGACTCAAGAATGAGCCCTTTGTAGCTTTGTCCCAGGCTTGAGAACTGTGACCAGACCTCTTTCATTGTTAAGAAAGACTGTTTCTTGGCCACAGCAGAGCTAAGAAGTCTAGTTCTCCCTTCAGGCAGGGCTAGGGAAGAAAACCCTGCCCTGGGCCGGAAGGTAGTTTGCCTCCTGCTCTACACCTTTCTGTGGGTAGTTACGCTTTCCCTTCACCTGCCCCCTTTTAATTCAGTCGCACTTTTTGCCAGATCTTGATCACACACACTCAGGAAAGTGTGTTGGTTTCCTTCCTTAGGGTCTCCCCTCCCAGCTGCCCTAAATTGTCACTCCTTCCCAAATTAAGTGTACCTTTTGGTCATTCTTCATTTAAACAGTTTAGGTTTGTACATCCTTTATTTATTTTTCACACCCTTCATTTCAAAATAAATGTCAGTTCTGGGTAATAAAAGGTCATGGCTCCAAACTGTTTCAGTCATTCCCCTGTTTCCAGCCTAATTCCCTTCTAGGTTTGGGATGTGTTTCTACCAACCAGATGTCAGGAACCCGCCCAGCTCTTTCTTAAACCAGGAATGATGGTGCCACCTACTGGCAGTTGCTGTCAGCTACAGGCTCTGTGGCTGGTCCCGTTTCCCCGTGAAGGGATTAGGACCTGGGTGGGAGTAAGCAATGCTGTATTCCAGAACGGGAGTAGTAACGTGCAGCAGTGACAAGCACCCTTAGTAGGCACGCTGTTTCCTGCTTACAGATAAGAAACAGGCTTAGAAGTTGTGGTTGTACAGGTTTCCCAGAATCACAACGTATAAGGGGCAGAGGCAAATAGGAACAGGGCTTTCCCAACTGCAAAATTAACCCCGATTCGCCAAAACCAGCAGGAGATTTAGGTGGCAAGTGGACAAGGAATTCAATAACATGAATAGTAAGGACTCTTCCCTCTTCAGATCTCTGACTCAGTCCTGCTGATTGTGTCAGTTTGATGTGACTCACTCTTTAAACCTTTAACAGTTCTTTAACCCTTGATCATTTCAGTTTTAACAATGTAAGATAAGCAGCAGTATCTGCTAAAGATTTAAAATATTTTTTCATTCAGTTAGTCTGAAATTATCAAATTACCTTCTTTATGGTAAGCAACACTGATTTTCTCTATTTAGTGTTGTGATAGGAGACAGTTTTAGGGAGGAAAGCACAGGTAATATACAGGTGGTACACAGATATATGTTAAAAGTCCTGCTGGTGTGATGGGTGACTTAAAATTTTGGGAAATGTTACACTGGCTTGCCCCGTGACCGTGAGGCAAGGTATTTCTTTTTTTTTTCTTTTTTTTCTGAAGCTGGAAATGGGGAGGCAGTCAGACAGACTCCCTCATGCGCCAGACCGGGATCCACCCGGCACGCCCACCAGGGGGCAATGCTCTGCCCATCCGGGGCGTCGCTCTGTCGTAACCAGAGCCACTCTAGCGCCTGGGGCAGAGGCCAAGGAGCCATTCCCAGCGCCCGGGCCATCTTTTGCTCCAATGGAGCCTCAGCTGCGGGAGGGGAAGAGAGAGACAGAGAGGAAGGAGAAGGGGCGGGGTAGAGAAGCAGATGGGCGCCTCTCCTGTGTGCCCTGGCCGGGAATCGAATCCCGGACTTCCGCCCGCCAGGCCGACTCTCTACCACCGAGCCAACCGGCCAGGGCAAGGTCTTTCTTCGTTTGTAGAAAATGAAAATGTTGGACTAGGGGATCACCCAGGGCATGTAGACCTCTAATATGCTGTCTTGTCTGGGCATTATGAGTCAGGCTCCTCCCAGGCTGGGCTGCTTACACAGAGGAGGTGGACATCACACATTTTGCCTCTCTCCCAGATTCCTCCCTTTTGCCTGCTTTCTTTCTTTTTAACATCTTTATTGAGATATAATTCACCGTGTTATTCGCAGTTGTGAAACCATCACCACAGTGAATCCTATAACATTTTCATCACCCCAAAAAGCAAACTCATACCAGTTGCTTCATACTCCCCCTAACCATTTCTGCCCTAGGCAAACACTAATCTATCTGTCTCTGTAGATTTGCCTGTTACGGAAATTCCGTATAAATGGTATCATCACGTAATGGCCTTTTGTGACTGGGTTCTTTCAGTTATGTTTTTAAGGTTCATGAAGCACTGTATCAGTACTTCATTTTTATTGCCAAGTAATATTCCGTTGTATGGATGCATTATATTTTATTCATCCGTTCATTAGTTGATGGGCATTTGGGTTGTTTTCACCTTTGGGCTTTCATGAATAATGTTGCTGTGAGCATTCATGCACAAGTCTGTATGGACATGTTTTCATATCTCTGGGGTCTATCCTAGGAGTGGAATTGCTGGGTCATACAGGAATTCTTTGTTTAACATTTTGTGGAATTACCAAACTTTTTCAAAGCTGCTCTATTTTACATTCCCATCAGTAATGTATGTCAGTTCCCATTTCTCCACACGCTCACCAACACTTACCTTTTTTACTTTAGCTGTCCTCGTGGGTATGAAGTGATGGTATCTGATTGTGGTTTTGATTTGCATCTCCCTTAATGGCTAAGCATGTTGAGTATCTTTTAATGTACTTATTGGCTATTTACATATTTTCTGTGGAGAAATACTGTTTAGATCCTTTGAGCATTTAAAAATTGTATTACTTGTCTTTTTATATATTCTGGATAACTTTCAGATATATGATTTGCAAATATTTTCTCCATTCAGAGGGTTGCCTTTTTAATCACTTTGTAAAATAATTATGGTTAAATATATATAACCAAAAGTTACCATTTAAATCATTTCTAAGTGTTCATTTCTGTGGTATGAAGTACATTCACATAGTTAGTTGTATAACCAACACCATCATCCATATGCAGAGCTTTTTAATCTTCCCCAATTGCAAATCTGTACCCATTAAACACTAACTCCCCCCGACCCCGGCCCCATTACCCTCTTTCTCCAGCCCCTGGCAACTAGTATTCTACTTTCTTTTAAAAAAATAGAGGAGGGAAGATAGACAGATTCCTGCATGCACCCCAGCTGGGATCTACCCAGCAACTGCCATCTGGGGCTGTTGCTCTGCTCATCTGGGACCATGCTTGCAACTGAGCTATTTTCAGTGGCAGAGGCTCCACGGAGCCATCCTCAGTGCCCAGAGCCCATGTGCTCGAACCAGCAGAGCCATGGCAGAGGAGAGAGAGAGAGAGAGAGAGAGAGAGAGAGAAGAGAGAGGGGTAAGGGTGGAGAAGCAGATGGGCGCTTCTACTGTGTGCCCTAACCAGGAATTGAACCCGGGACTTCTACACACCAGGTAGACAATTTAGCACTGAGCCAACCATCCAGGGCTACTATTCTACTTTGTCTCTATGAATGTGACTACTCTAGGTACCACATGTAAATGGGACCACACAAAATTTATTTTCCTGTAACTAGCTTATTTGACATAGTGTGATGTCTTCAGGATTCATTGATTTTGTAGCATGTGTCAGAATGTCCTTCCTTTTTAAGGCTGAAAAATAAACACCACATTTTGTTTATCCGTTCATCCAATGAGGAACATGGGGGATTGCTTTCCTTTGTTGGCTATTTTGAATAATGCTGATGTGAACATGGCTGTATAAAATATATGTTTGAGTGTCTGTTTTCAATTCTTTTAAGTATATACTCAGAAGTAGAATTGCTAGATCATATGGTAACTGTGTTTAACTTTAAGAAACCACCATAGTGTTTTCCACAGTGGTCACACCATTTTACATTCCCTCCAGCATGGCACAAGGGTTCCAATTTTCCTACATTCTCATCAATATTTTCTGGGTGTTTGTTTGTTTGTTTTATAATAGCCATCCCAGTGGGTGTAAAAGTGGTATCTCATTGTGGTTTCGATTTGCATTTCTGTTCATTTTCTTGATGGTGATGTTTGCAGAATAAAAGGTTTTACAAATTTAATGAAGTCCAGTTTATTTATTCTTTGTTGTTTGTGCCTTTGATATCTAAGAAAATATTGACTAATCTAAAGTCAGAAAATTTATTCCTATGTTTCTTCTAAGAGTTATATAATTTTAGCTATTACAGTTATGCCTGCAATTCATTTTTAATTAATTTATGCTTATAATGCAAGGAAGGGTTCCAACTTGATTCTTTTGTATATGGATGTCCAGTTGTTTCTACACCATTTGCTGAAAAATGATTCTTTTCTAGATTGAATTGTCTTGATGCTCTTGTTGAAAATTAATTGGCCATACATGTAAGGTTTTGTTTTGGGACTCTAAATTCTGTTGCATTGATTGCATGTTTCTCCTTGTGCCGCTGCCACACTGTCTTGATAACTGTACAATTGTAACAGGTTTTGAAATAGAGAAGATTAAGTCTTTTACCTCTGTTCATCTTTTTCAAGATTATTTTCATTATTTGGGTCCCTTACATTTTCATATGAATTTTAGGATCATCTTGTGAATTTCTGGGAAAAAAAAAAGACATCTGGCATCTTTATAGGGATTGCATTGAATCTGTTGATCACTTTGGGCACTGTTGCCACTTACCAATATTAAGTCTTTTGACCCATGAACATTGGATAACTTTCCATTTATTGTAGATCTTCTCTGATAACTTTTTTTAAATTTTATTTACTCATTGATTTTAAAGGGAGAGAGAGAGAGAGATTGATTTGTTGTTCCACTTATTTATACATTCATTGGTTGATTCTTGTATGTGCCCTGACCAGGGATCAAACCTGCAACTTTCATGTATCGTACCCAACTAGGACCTCTGATTTCTTTCAGTAATGTTTTGTAGTTTTCAGGTACAAGTTTTACACTTTTTCTGTTAAATTTATTCCTAAGGATTGTATTCTTTTTTTTAAATTTTTTTATTTATTAATTTTAGAGAGGAGAAAGAGAAGGAGAGAGAGAGAGAGAAAAGGGTAGGAGCAGGAAGCATCAACTCCGTTATATGCCTTGACCAGGGAAACCCAGGGCCTCGAACTGGCGACCTCAGTGTTTCCGGGTTGATGCTTTATCCACTGCGCCACCACAGGTCAGGCTGTATTCTTTTTTATTCTACTGTAAGTGAAAGTTTTCTTAATTTTATTTTCAGATTGTTTATGCTGGTATATCGACATACAAGTGATTTTTGTACATTGCTCTTGTGCCTGGCAACCTTAATGAACTTGTTTATCCTGATAGTTTTTTAGTAGATTCCTTAGGATTTCCTATATCGAAAATCATATCTTCTGCAAATACAGATAGTTTTATTTCCTTTCCTAGTTACCTAGATTTTAATTTCTTTTTCTTGTCTAATTGTCCTGCTTAGAACCTCTAATACAGCGTTGAATAGAAGTCGTAAGCATGGGAATCTCTGTCCTGTTCCTAGTCTTAGAGGGAAGTAGTTCCATCTTTTCACCATTAAGTATGATGTTAGCTGTAAGTGTTTTTTAGAAGCCCTTTAACAGATTGAGGATGTTCTTGTCTATTCCTAGTTTGTTTTCATCATGAAAGAGTATTGGATTTTGCCAAATGCTTTTCTGTGTCTATTAAGATGATTATGTGTGTTTTAAACCTTTATGCCAGCCTGACCAGGTGGTGGCACAGTGGATAGAGTGTTGGACTGGCATGCGGAGGACCCAGGTTCGAAAATCTGAGGTCACTGGCATAAGTGTGACTCACCAGCTTGAGTGCGGGGTTGCTGGTTTGATGACCCCATGGTCGCTGGCTTGATCCCAAAGGTCTCTGGCTTGAGCGCAAGGAATCACTCGCTCTGTTGTAGCCTCCCCCCCACATATGAGAAAGCAATCAGTGAACAACTAAGGAGCAGTAACAAAGAATTGATGCTTCTCATCTCTCTCTCTTCCTGTCTGTCTGTCCCTTTCTCTGTCTCTGTCACAAAAAAGAAAAAAAAAACCTTTATTCCATTTATATGGTATATTACATTGATTTTCTTATGTTGCACCAACCTTGCATTTCTAGGTTGAATTCCATTTGGTCATTGTGTGTAACCCTTTTTGTATGTTGCTGTGTTCAGTTTGCTTGTATTTTGTTGAGTATTTTTGTATCTATGTATCAGAGATATTTATGGCTTTCTTTTCTTATAGTGCCTTTGTCTGATTTGGGTATCAGGGTAATAATGACTTCATAGAGTTAATTGTGAAGTGTTACCTCTTCTTTTATTTTTCAGAATAGTTTGTGAAGAATTGGGAGTAAGTCTTCTCTAAATGTTTTGTAGAATTTACTAGTGAAGTCATCTGGGCCTGGATCTTTTATTCTGGAGGAAGCTTTTAATTACTAACTCAGTCTTTTTACTCATTGCATTGTTTCTAACTTGTAGATAATGCAACCTACATACTTGTAGACATGCACTTCTGTAAAAGGTGAAAGAGAGAGTCTGGAAAGAATGGTACAGCAGGAATTTGGAAATTTGGGGCTTTCTAGTTGGCTCTGTCTGGAGCCATGCCCTCTCTTTCCTTTATTATTCCATGTCTCTCAAAGCAAGACACTTCTCCCTCCTGAATAAAAAGCTTTGATGTTAGGGCCAATAACCCAAGTCTGTCTCTTAGAAAAAGTGGTGCGTAACTTCACCGGACACTGGAGGGAGTTAATATTTAGACCAAGACAAGTGAGAGCAAAAGTTCTCTCAGGCCTTCAGGTGAAAGAGAGAGAGAGAGAGAGAGAGGGAGAGAATGTGTGTGTGTGTGTGTGTGTGTGTGTGTGTGTCTTCTGTCTTGCTTCAAATGTTGATTAAAAAGTGAAGGGAGCCTGACCGGGCGGTGGCGCAGTGGATGGAGCATCGGACTGGGATGCTGAGGACCCAGGTTCGAGACCCCAGGGTCGCCAGCTTGAGCGTTGGCTCATCTGGTTTGAGCAGAAGGCTCACCAGCTTGGACCCGGGGTCGCTTGCTTGAGCAAGGGGTCACTCGGTCTGCTGAAGGCCCACAGTCAAGGCACGTGTGAGAGGGCAATCAATGAATAACGAAGGTGTCGCAATGCGCAACAAAAAACTAGTGATTGATGCTTCTCATCTCTCTGTTCCTGTCTGTCCCTGTCTATTCCTCTCTCTCACTCTCTCTCTGTCTCTGTAAAAAAAAAAAAAAAAAAAGTGAGGGGACATCAGCTGTTGAGATTCCCAGATCTTATGTGATAGACCAGAGTGAATTACCGTACATTCATTTTTTTTTTTTAGGTGAACCATTTAGTTTCTGGAATTTAGGAATATATATTCAAAAAGTAGAGTTGAGCCTGACCTGTGGTGGCGCAGTGGATAAAGCATCGACCTGGAAATGCTGAGGTTGCCGGTTCGAAACCCTGGGCTTGCCTGGTCAAGGCACATATGGGAGTTGATGCTTCCAGCTCCTCCCCCCTTCTCTCTCTCTCCTCTCCCTCTCTCTTTCCTCTCTAAAAATGAATAAATAAAAGAAAATTTAAAAAAACAAAAAACAAAAAGTAGAGTTGTACCTGACCAAGTGGTGGAACAGTGGATAGAGCATCGTTCTGGGACGCATAGGACCCAGGTTCGAAACCCTGACTGAGGTCACCAGCTTCAGCGAGGGGTTGCTGGCTTGAACATGGGATCATAGAAAGGAATGATTTTTTTTTTAATTTATTCATTTTAGAAAGAGAGGGAGGGAGAGAAGAGAGAGACAGAGAGAGAGAAGGGGGAGGAGCAGGAAGCATCAACTCCCATATGTGCCTTGACCAGGCAAGCCCAGGGTTTTGAACCGGCGACCTCAGCATTTCCAGGTCGATGCTTTATCCACTGCACCACCACAGGTCTGAACGTGGGATCATAGAAATGACTCTATGGTTGCTGGCTTGAGCCTAAAATCACTGGCCTGAGCAAGCAGTCACTGGCTCAACTAGAGCCTCCTGGTCAAGGCACATATGAGAAAACAATCAATGAACAACTAAGGTGACGCAACAAAGAATTGATGCTTCTCATCTCTCTCTCTCTTCCTGTCTGTCTGTCCCTCTCTCTCTGTCTGTATCATTGTCTCTCTCTCTCTCTATCTCTATATATATATAAGTATAGCATCACCTGTGGTGACGCAGTGGATAAAATGTCGACCTGGAATGCTGAGGTTGCCAGTTCAAAACCCTGAGCTTGCCTGGTCAAGGCATATATGAGAAGAGCAACTACTATGAGTTGATGCTTCCCATTTCTCCTCTCTCTCCTTCTGTCTCTCCCTCTCTCTCCTCTCTAAAAATCAATCAATAAATTAAAAAATTTAATTAAATTATAGCTGTAATCATTAATTTTTATATCTTTACCCTTCTTTTTATTTAACTTTTGTGACAGACTGTCTATTGTCTATGCAAAAGTCAATGAATCTACTTTCTGCCCTCTTCCCATGATTGAGGCTAAAAATGCCAAATTCTTTTTTTTTTTTTCTTAGAGAGGAAGAGAGGGACAGACAGACAGGAAGGGAAAAAGATGAGAAACATCATCTCATGGTTGTGTCACTTTAGCTGTTCATTGACTGCTTTCTTGTATGTGCCTTGACTAAGGGCCTCAGATGAGTCTGTGACTCCTTGCTCAAGCCAGCAACCTTTGGGCTCAAGCCAGCAACCGTGGGGTCGTGTCTATGATCCCACACTCAAGGTGGTGAGCTCGTACTCAAGCTTGGTGAGCCTGTGCTCAAGCCAGCAACCTTGGGGTTTTGAACCTGGGTCCTCAGCATCCCAGGTCGACGCTCTATCCACTGTACCACCACCTGGTCAAGTGATACTTATTTTTCTATACTGACTTTTCTAGGCTCCTTTGCACTTTGGAGTAGCCATTTTATTTTGTTCAGGCCAGCAAGATGTAGAAGTTTGTTGGATGATTTCTGAACAATATTGTTTTTCCTAATAAAAGAATATGTGAAAAAAGTCCCTTTTCTTCACCCATTTTCTTTCATTCTTATTTGGATGCTGTTAAGTGAGAATGTGATGCTTTCAAGATATCTCCCAGTATATATAGCCTGGTATTCATACCCATTTTTTTTCCCACATCATACCAGGATTCATCTGTTGGTGTTCATATCCTTCTGTTGGGAACAGTAAAAATCCCAGGTGTTAGACCTGTGAGATCAGACGTTACACTTTGGTTCAGCAATCTTAGTACTTGAGTTCTGGCTAGGAAAGAATTAAGAGTCAAGATTCAAACTGTAAGAGAAAGTTTATTTAGAACGTCACTGAGGGCCCTCGCAGGTTGGTGCAGTGTATATAGAGCATCATCCCTGTGTATGGACGTCCCGGGTTCAATGCCCAGTCAGAGCACACAAGAGAAGCAACCATCTGCTTGTCTTCACTTCTGTCTCCCCATTCTCTACCTCTTCCCTTCACACAGCCAGTCGCTCAGTTGGTCCAAGCGTCTGCCCTGGGCACTAAGGATAGCTGGGTTGGTCTGAGTAACAGCCTCATGTGCTGAGAAAAGCTAGAATTGATTCTAGCATCAGCCCCAGATAGGGGTTGCCGGGTGGATCCCAGTCTGGGTACATGGGTACATGCAGGAGGAGTCTGTCTATCTTCTTTCCTCTCACTTAAAAAGTCACACACACACACACACACACACAAAGTCACAGATGTAGAAGAAGTGAGCTGTAGAAGAAATGGGCTCAGGAAACAGCTATAGAGGCAAAAGAAGGGCCCTTGGAACTTAGGAGAAAGAGAAGGGCAGGGAAAACACGCCTGCGGGTAAGGGAGAGGGAAAGGCGCAAGCATGCCCCTTAGAAAGCTGCTCCATGCAGCCCTGGCCAGTTAGCTCAGTTGGTTAGAGCATCTTTCCAAACACCAAGGTTGTAGGTTTGACCCCCAGGCAGGGCACATACCAGAAGCAGCCAATGAATACACAACTAAATGGAACAACAAGTGAATGCTTTCTACACCCCCACCCCCATCTCTCTCTCTGCCTTTCTCTTGTCTCTAAAAAGAAAGACATTTTTAATAGTTACAAAAAAATAATGAGGTAGTTTTTTATGTGCTGATGTGAAATGATTCCAAGATATATGAAAAGTACAAAATGGTGTGTTGCCATATATATGGAAGAAAAAAATGGAACCTACAGATGCATACAGTCTGGTAAATACAATACAGTGTTCCTTTGGAAGGGCACCCAAGGTAAGAGTCAGGTGGTGGAAGATGTCATACCATGTGGGTGGTTTTTTCCTTGTTATGTTACGTTAATTTTTTTTTTTTATGTACTATACCTGTGTGGAATTCAATGGTGAGGCTTTAAGGTGGCCATGTTTGCACATTTTTCTGTCAGGCAGCCTGGGCACAGTGTCTGTGTCCTCATGGAAACAGCCCTCCCCTCCAGGCTGAATGTCTCTGCTAAGGTGTGTGAGGCACAGGTCAGACCTCCGTTCAGTTCAGGCCTCCAGTGTTCCTCCCTGAGGAACCATTCCCTACCTCTCTACCTGGGGGAGACTGCTGACAGATCTCATGGGCCCTGCAAGGTGAGGTGTTCTCTTTTGAGCACAGTTTTAGCAGTACATAAACCCTGGTCTGTTTTTCCTAAGGTGAAAGGCTTTTACTGCCCTCCAGTTTCCCTGTGGACTTCCGTTCAGGTGGCCCCACAATAAAGCACTTTATTCTTTCTTTGTAGGCCCAATCATGGCTCCTCTCCTCCCCCAAATAAGCGAAGGTGCTGGGGAAGTGGAGCAGATGCCAGAAGGCTTTGGGCTTGCCAGGCCACACGAGCTCGCACACTAGCAGCCTGTCCTTTTCTGTTGAATGCTGGCAGAATTGGCCCCTGGAATGCATTTGGTTTGGGGGAAATATCCACACTCTTTGCTGTCATCTATGTGAATGTTGCCCTTCCTTCACAGGCTGCCTCCAGCCTGGGCTGCTCAGATTCCAGGTTGAGTTCTAGGCCTTCATGCAGGGCCTCAAATACCGAGGACCCTCCTGTCTCTCCCACAGAGAACACCTTCTGCAGTGGGGACCATGTGTCTTGGCATAGCCCTTTGGACAACAGTGAGTCAAGAATTCAACACATGCTGCTGACAGAGGACCCGCAAATGCAACCCGTGCAGACACCCTTTGGAGTAGTGACCTTCCTCCAGGTGAGGCACAGGTTGGACAGGGGCCTGAGCCTTGCCTGTGAGAAAGCCCTGGGAAGACAGGAGGGCATGATTCAGATGGTCTGATCTAACGTGCTAGGATGGGAGAAGCGGGAAAGGGAAGGGTGCGTCTGGGTAGGAGAGAGTGGTTGTAGCCGAGGGGGGTAACAGGGAGGGTATTTCTGTGACCAAGTTAAGATCCAGGCAGCCACAGGCCCAGGAACTCCCAGCAAGAACCCAGCTTTGGGGTGTGCATGCACCCCAGCTGCAGAGGGCCTCTTTGTGATCCTGATGGCGTCTGTTTGAAGATTCAGCTATATCTCTTGAGATTCACTAATGGCTCAGGCCCTGACAAGGATGGGAGCTTTTCCTTCAGTTGCTAGGGCCCTTTGGTTGTCATTTCGAGCTTAGAGTCTCAAAAGCTCCTGTTCGCATTCACCATGATCCTAGACCAGGCGGGAACATCTCCCTGGACCTCCCCTGCTTCTAGGGACATGGGTTAAGGACCCATCCTGAGTTGGCAGGACCCTGATTTTCTCTTCCACAGTCTGGGGCTAGACTTTGTGTCACCAGATACTTGACTTATCACAGCAGGGCAAGAATCAGGCCTCAATGCCACCTCTGTGGACTCGTCCATATCCCGGCCAGGTAACCATTCCCTCCTAAGGGAACCATCTCATCTTGGATGCACTAGCCCTGATCCTAGATCCTGCCTATAGTCCCATCACTTGAGGTGACACTGACAGCCTGGATAGCTGACCATCTGGATGGGTGGAAGGAATGGCCATTAATGCACAATGACATCTTGTCCCTGGCTTTCAGATCGTTGGTGTCTGCACTGAGGAGCTCCATGCAGCCCAGCAGTGGAATGGGCAGGGCATCCTAGAGCTGCTGCGGACGGTGCCCCTGTGAGTACACACCCCTCCCTACGAGGTGGGTGCCTGGCTTACAGGCCTGGGTGGGACCTCCTGCCCCCCTGTGGCCTTTCCCTTCCACTGCTGTTCAGGCACTGGTTTTTCACATCAGAGCTTCCTGACAACTCACTCCCCGATGGCCCCTGACACTAACCAATCCCTGTGTGTGGGCCTGGGGCAGCAAGCACGGCAGGCTGTAGGCCCAGCCCAGACCCTCCTGCCCCCTTTCTTTGTCCACAGCGCTGGCGGCCCCTGGCTGATAACTGACATGCGGAGGGGAGAGACCATATTTGAGATCGATCCACACCTGCAAGTATGTCTTGAGTGAGGAAAACCTTTCTAGCACACTCTGCCTAGGCCTCTTCCAAATAACACTGGCTTTCATCCTGGGAAAACAGAGGAGTTTTATTTGTGAGTAGAAATATGGCATGGTTTGGAACTTGTCCCCTGAATTCTGCAGAACACATAAGGGGGCAGAGCTTTCAGGCCTGGAAAATTGGTTTCAGACACATACATGTTTTTGCACTTAAAAAGAATAATTTCATTGTATGCAAATCATATCAATAAACTTGACTTAAAAAAATAAGATCCCCAGCAACTAAATCAATATAGTGGATATTGCTTGCCAAGTATTCAACTTCCCATATCCCCCTTCGATAAAGAACATAGACTTTCTTTTGGGAGCTATCCCACCACTGTACCAGACAAAATAGGTGATATTGACCACCAGCCCAGCTGCAGTGGGGAGCCCTAATTGGTCTAATGACCTTACTTGCTTTTTAGATACATTTCCATCTTGAGCAGTCAGACACCAAGCTCCTTCCTTGGGTTGGCTGGCATTTCTTCATGTATAAAGGAAGTCTTTCTATACACAGGCCTGCAGGTGACTACTCATGTGGCCCAGCTTATAGAGTCTCAGTGTCCTCTGGTTTTTTCAGAAGAAGGACTCTTTTTGCATGCAGGCAAATTTTGAAAGCCACATAAAGCATACCTTCCTTTCTTATGGGCTACTTATGAAGCAGGAGCAGCAGACAGCTAATAATGTGTCTGACATGTCTGCCTCTACTTTCCCCCTGCCAATTGCAGGTCATTGCCGTCTCTGAACCTTTTATGCCTCAAAATCTGGTAGGCCACAGGCAATTGCCAGGAGTTACATGTCCTCTAGGAGAGAGAAGAGGTGGCAGGGAAGACGTAGCAGGTAGACACACAACCAGCAGTCCTTGTGTTCTCTACTTAAGACCTGTGAGTTCTTGGGTAGAAACCCTACTCATTCACAGATGATGCTCCTCTATTTTCCTGCTGCCTTTAACACGGAAGTTGTTCAAAGTGCTGCCAGGATCCTTTGTTATCTCCACCTTAGACTTGGTTTCCTTGTAGCTTCTGTTTAGGCAAGAACCAGGAGCCACCAAGGGTGTGTTGCCCTAAGCCCTTGTTCTGCAGCCACACTGGGATCCAGCATGGGACACTGTGGGCTGTTGTGTTGCCCCTGACATAAGTGCCAACAATTGAGAAAGAACCTGGTCCTTTGAACTAGTAGGGTCAGCAGCCTTTTCTCTGCATGCCAAGAATAGTTCTCTTCCTAATCTCTAGGCTCCCCTGAGACCAGCCAGCAGGACCAAGAGCACCTAGTAATCTTTAAAAGCAACAGGCGGACCTTGGTGAGAAAGTCCAGCTTTCTTTCCTGGTGGCTCTGTACGCCAAGTGGGAACTCTGCTCGCATGTGCCAGCCTGGGGCCTGCTGGCAAGGGGTTCATTTCAGAGCTGGCTCCTGGCCCTTTGCTCCGAGCTCTGCCACTGACTAGTTATGTGCCTGAACTAGTCCCTTCACTTTTCTGGGTCTTCACGCTTTCTCTTTTACTTATAAAGGAAGTGGGCTCAGTTAGTTAAGCCAAGAGGTGTCCTTAGCTCTTTGCTTCAGTGGGAGCCTCAGGGTGGCCTGTAGAGAGGGAAAAGTTCAGACTCTGTCCTGAGCAAAGTAGGGCCCACAGGCTCCTTCCTGGAGCAGAGCTGCTCGCTGTCTTCAGCCTGTCCCTGTCTCTGCTCAGTCCCAACTTTGCCCAGGCTAATGGTCGCACTGGAAAGCAGAGTGTGGTGGATGAGCAGGAGGCATCCTGGGCAAGGCCTGGTCTCCGGAAGTGAGGCCCACCCACAGCTTACCGTGCTTCCCCAGCTAGGCTCCCTGGCCAGCGGCTGCCAGTTCGGGGCCCGTGGAGGCTGGGAGGGGGCGTGCAGGCTCTTTTTGAGGTGCTCACTCAAGAGCTTTATTTGGCCCACGTGGTTGTTTATGAGCAAGGATTTGGATTAAAGGTGACCTTTAATCCAAAGCCCAACATCACAACTGTGTTTTACCAGAAACATAGTTCGGGTACAGCTTTTCCTCACGGCCATTTGGAGAGTGTTTGGACTCAACAGTGCCAAGGGCGGCACGAAAGCAGGGCCTTAGGTGGGATCTGAAAATGGTTACAGCCCTCCAGGCCCCCATTTCATTCCAAGAAATGGTAAAGAAACTCCATCCAGAGTCCTTCTCCAAACAAGTTAGCAATGTAGGAAGTCCTGCCCTTCTGCTCTCTAGTGGTGCTTCTCTGTGCAACCACACCCCCTGCTGTTAGAAGAGGGAACTGCAGATGTGGAGCCTAGGAGAAGTTGGTCTGAGTCCTGGCCTCTCCCACGTGTGCCCAACTTCCACCCGGTACTCTGTAGCAGCAACTGGGGCATTCTCCCTGGATGATGGGAGGAGAGGAAGGACCGCGCTTCTCCTCAGGGAAGTAGTTCCTGGCTCTGTCACATCAGCAACTCAGGCCCAATGCAGTGAGCAGAGTTGAGGCTCCGAAACAGGTGTGAAGGTCTTTTTACTGGAAGGTTGATGATAGAGGAGAAGCTTCCCCCGGGCTTTTCCTTCTCCCTGGCTTCCCTTAGTCCCTGGTTCACCCGGAGGAGTGCGGTGGCTGGCAGACGTGCATGCGTTAGTAACCAGGGCAGAACAAGACCAGAGGTCCTGCTCTTCTAGCACTTGTCCCATGCTCAGCACCTAAAAGGGCTCAGTAAATACTGGAAAGGTAGTGTTGATGTTGGGCCACTGGTTCGCCGAGGGAACTCTGGCTCTTTCGTTCTTTCCAAGCAGGAGAGAGTTGACAAAGGCATAGAGACAGACGGCTCCAATCTAAGCGGTGTCAGTGCCAAGTGTGCCTGGGATGACCTGAGCCAGCCCCCTGAGGACGATGAAGACAGCCGGAGCATCTGCCTAAACACACAGTCCCGGCGGCTCTCCGGCAAAGGTAGGGGCCTCGCCCGGCCTTCCTCTTTCCCTTGCTCCCGACCTGGTTTTCAGGCTCTATAGGATGGGTCTCGAACAGAAACAGCCCATTCAGAGTTTCTTTCCTGGCAGGATTTAAACAGCATGTGAAGTCTTCCACAGGGTGGAATTAAGAGAGCTTTATTGACCCATTTCTCCTGTGTTTCCTGTGTGTATTTCAAATGCACCGCCAGCAGTGACCATTGTGTTTTAGATTTATCCCTTGCAATCTGAGGTCATGGAGGTGAATGGAAGCCATAGAACAGTTACAGGAAAAGGCCGCAGTCCACCCAAGTACAAGAGAACAAGCATCGGCCACCCACAGAATTGAAACCGGGCCCAGCTCTGGCCTGAAAGCCATGCCAGACCCGAGGATCACTCTGGCCTCAGGCCCTCCCAGGCCTTAGACAAGAGAGACCTGAGTGTGAGACCAGCTTGCAAACTACCCCACCCCACAGTGTGGCAGATGCAGTGTTAGGACTGTGGGCAGGGGACACTGGACCCATTGCATTCCGGGTAAGGCCTTGGAAAATAGGATATGGCTCTCTTGCTGGAAGCTCATCGTGTTGGTGTTGGCTGTAGAAACAGTTGTGGTTTTTAGCGAAGGGCATCCGTAACTAACTGTAAAGGAAAAGCAGCTACTTACAAATATGTATGTTTACAGCTTCTTTTTCTGCTTCCTTTCTCTGTTCCTCTACCTCTTCTCATTTTCTGAAGAGTAAGATACAGTCCTGAATAACATACTTATGAAAGGGTTTTTCTTTCTATAAAGGACAGCTTACACCCATAGCACAAGTATCTGACCCCTTTCTTTTTTCCTGCTTGTTCTAATGGTGTGCCAAGCCCATATGAGGTTTCAAGAGAACATATATAGTTATTAGAATCATTCAGTTGCTTTTGGCAAAAGTGGTAATTTAAGAAGGAATTCATAGTCTCATCTGAAATGTTACTATTATTGGATATTTTTTAATTACAAAAGTAAAGTATGCTACTACAACAAGTTAAACAGTTAGAAAAGCTAATAATCATCTCCGTCATCCACTCTGAGCCCATCCTTCGAGCAACCAATATTAGTTTGCTTTTTTGTGTGTGTTTGCAGAGGGAAGTCTTAGACAAAAATCTCAACGTAGGGACCGGACCAATAGGCCTTGCCCAAAGACCAGCTCCCACTATAAAGAAATGATCCCACTCAGGGACTCCACTCTCATCTCCTGGCCCTTGCTGGACCTGTGGAGAGGCAGGGTATCCTGGGCCAAGGTGGGGAGATGACTTCAGCATCTCCCTGAGCCAACCCACAGGGTGGAGTGGCAGGAGCATATACCAGCTGGCCACCCAGAACCCAGAAACTTGTGTAAGAGACAGCTGACCATTCATGGCAAGGTACTTGCAGCCCTTACAGGCATCTTGATTTCAGTGGGCAGAATCTGTGGATAGTCTTGGGCATTGACAAAGGCCTTGGCAGTCATTGTCTGGAACTATGTTAAGGTTAAAGCTGGGGTCTGTGATTCAGGAAGGGAAATGACGGTGGAGAAGAGTCCTGTCTTGGAGGGTGCCCTTCTGAAGTCCAGAGGCCAGCCTTTGCTCTCTATAAGAATGGAACTGTTGCCTGACCTCTGGGGGCGCAGTGGATAAGGTGTCGACCTGGGAACACTGAGGTTGCCGGTTCAAAACCCTGCACATGTCTGGTCAAGGAATTTATGGGAGTTGATGCTTCCTGTTCCTCCCCCTTCCTCCCTCCCTCCCTCCCTCCCTCCCTCCTTCCCTCTCTCCTTTTCCCTCAAAGAATGGAACTGTTTAAACCCTGACTAGTGGTGGCGCAGTGAATAGAGCACCGACCAGAAATGCAAAGGACCCAGGTTCAAAACCCAGAGGTCACCAGCTTGAGTGTGGGGTTGACAAGATAGTATGCTTGCTGTCTTAAGCCCAAAGGTCGCTGGCTTGAGCAAGGGGTCACTGGCTCACCTGGAGCCCCTCGATCAAGGCACACATGAAAAGTTACCCAGAAACAACTGAAGTGCCACAGCTACGAGTTGGTGCTTCGCATCCCTCTCCCTTCTTGTCTCTCTCTCTCTCTCTCTCTTTTTCACTTTTACTCTGTCTCTTTAGATCAGTCTGAGAACACAATGCCTTATCAGCTCTGTGTCCTCATGCTGCACTCACTCAGATCTCACAGCTAGAGCAGACTCAGGGGGCCTTCATGAGGGCCTTCCCCCAATGCGTCTGCAGAACAGGTTCCAAGGGCCGAGGGTGGAGGATGCTAGGGGCCCCAATGGCCACTGGGCAACTTCCTGGTGTTGTTGCAGACACGGAGCAGATCCGGGAGACCCTGAGGAGAGGACTTGAGATCAACAGCAAACCTGTCCTTCCGCCAATCAACCCTCAGCGGCAGAATGGCCTCACCCACGACCGAGCCCCGTAAGTTTCCTGCCCGCAGAAGGGGTTAGGACAGCTTCCTGACAGCCTTGTTTCAGGGCTGGGATAAGGGGACAGTTTTCGTCCTGAAGGTCCTGTTTCTGTGGCTTACATGAGAAAGAACAGTGCCAATAGCCCTTGCTGGATGGGCCCAGGGTCTGGGGACCACAGATCTGTGGATCATAGGAAAGGGCCTCAGGGACCCACCAGAGCAGGAATATAAACATTAGTAAATATTTACATGGGCCGTGTGAGCAGACGGGAGGCCAAGTTGGGGCAAAATCTGAGTTGGGGCCTCCCAGCCTCGTGGGAGCCCATTGTGCTGAGCACAGCTCCCCTCCTTATCTCGGCCTCGACCAGAGTTGCCCTTCCTTCCTTCCTGGAGCCTGGTCTCCGGCTGATAGCTGCAACCCCAGGGGCCTCGCTGTCTGGCCAGCCCCACACTGGACGCCTGCTGCTGAGGCCCTTCTTCCTGCCTCTTTCTGTGAGGCCCAGGGCAGGGCAGGGAAGTCCCTTGCAGGCCTCTGCTGCCTGTCCAAGGGCCTCCATGGTCCTTGGGAGAGACTATGGCCACCCCAGAGGTCAGATCCGTTTCCTGCTGACCTCTTTTCCTCTGATAGGGGACAAATGGCGGGCAGGGCAGGAGCTGGGCACCCCCCTCTGCTCTTAGTCCCAGAGAAACTCTAGGGAATAGCTGCTGGCAGGGGATACCCGGAGCTGGCAGGGCAGAGCAGGAACCTCGCCTGCCAGGGAGGAAGTTGCTGTGCTCTGGACTAAAAGGGAAGCAGCTCACTCCTGCAAGACCAGGGTGATTTGTCCTTCTTCTAAAACATCTTTATTACACACTTGCAGTATGGCAGGCTCAGGACCCAGGGGTCCATCTGGGGTGTAGGCTGTTTGATAGCACAAGCACAATTTAAGTACATAATTAATTGGTGTGCATCTGGCTGTAGATGCAGTTTGTTAGAAATAGCTATTTCTTTCCATTCTAGCCCCAGATGCTCATCCACAGCCTCAGAAGTGGTAGTGATTTAATACCCCACAGAGAAACCAGTCAGCATGATCAGGAGTGGTTATGGAGGGCTTCTCAGAGGAAGAAGAACATGGAGGGACCCTGAAAGTACCCTAGAACTTTACCAAGCAGGGGAAGGAGCTGACAGGGATGGAACATGGAGGCCTAACTGGTTAAAGTTCATGCAACCTGGGAGCAGATTGTGGAGACAGAAGTTATTCTGGGGAGAGGCCAACTCAAGAGGGCTCACCATGCAGAAGCCAGGAGAAGTGAGCTCTTAGGCAGGAGCCAAGAGAAGCCTCCACTGCCGCCTCAGAGCAATTTTCAGCTCCAGCCAATGGGTTTCTCCAGCCAGTTACCTTGAAGTGCTGGCTTAAGGCACCGTGATATTCCCTTGGCAGTAGCAGATGGCCAAGCTGGGTCGTGGGGCATCTGGAACCTCTCCACCTGTGAATCTGGACCCTGTCCCCAGACCATGCTCCTTCTTGTGCCCTGAGCTTGGCTTCCTCTAGGCTCTGTTGGCAATGGTGATGGGCCAGGAGGTACTTGAAGGCTTAAAGGCTCAAGTAGATTGCCTGTAACTCTTAGACAGTCCAGGTGGTCCTTCCAGCTCTGGAAAGCCCGGGATTCTAGACAGAAGGGCAGGGACTCCTACAGAGACATACTCCTTTTGCCCCTCTTGTGTATCTGATATAGATCTGAGGTCTCATTGCTTATCTTAGCCATACTGCCAGCTGCTGTGCCTTCCAGACATTGTAAGGGGTTTCTGCATGCATACATACAGCCCAAACTCGGCTCCTCCTGACTGGGTGGTAGGCACCAGATCTGGTCCGAGGGCTGTCTGTAGACGCCAGGCAGAGGCTACAGCCTCCACATTTGCCCTGAGTTGGCTAAGCTACAGAGAGATGGGTGGGAATAGACCAGAAGTGCCAGCCCTTGGGGCATCTTCCTTCCCTGTACTCAAGTAGCCAGTCAGGTCTCCCAAGTGCCTGAATCTGCAGTTTGGAGGGAATCAGAACATTTCCTCTGAGGTTCTTGGTACTGGTAACCAATTTGTTAGCAATTGGTTGAGAAATGAATGGTTCATCCTCCTTTGTGAAGAACGTTTCCCAGCATACCCCTCAAGTCTCTGAGGACTCCAGCTCCCTATTATCTCAGGAATCAATGATGATGGACTCAATTCAGATAAGCAAGCACCGCTGTAATATCTGTGCTTCCCATGCTGGGCCTTGACCCCATTTCAGATGAACCACATGAATCGTGACTGAGAAAGCCGACCCGAATGTGCTGGCTCCAGTGTTTGCTCTTCTCCTTGCGGGCGAACAATCGGCGCGGGCCTTATTGTGTCTATGTGCCTGGTTTTCCTTTTGTCAGGCTTTCTGGGCTGGGGCACTCTGACACGGGTTTCGTGAGTCTGAATGTGACCTGAAGAAGCTGCAGCTCCCAGGAGCTGATGGAGCCTGGACATTAGCAGCTGGGCTCCAGCCTACTTGGGGAATCAGATACTTGTTTTTCTTCATACTTCAATAGCACCTAACACTTAAATTGTACCTAATGTGAGCCAAGTGATGTTCCAGTTGCTTCACAGCATATGAATTTAGTTCAGCCTCATAGTCACTCTGTGAAGTAGGTAATCTTACAGATGAGAAAACGGATGTACAAAGGCTAATAAGCAACTTACCTAATGTTAGAAAAGGGTGGAGCTTATTTATGGCAGACTTATCAGCCATTAACACAATGTGATCTTCCTTACCCCTTGATCAGGGACCCCGTGAGGGACACACAAGACTGTCCCTGAGGTAGAAATAACCCTCACTGGTGGGCCTCATCTAACTATATAGTTGGAGCTTGAATAGAGAACTCACATGACATCCAGGACAAAGCTAAAGCCCAGTGTTAAGCTTACTGTACATATATAACCCTACAGAGGACATGCCATCAGCCTCGTGCTTCCAAATCCCAGTAATAATGAGCTGTGTCATAATTGGCTCATTTATATCAGAACTACTTTTTGATGCAAAGCCTTGTTTTCTTCATGTTCAGAAACAAAACCAACCCTATCTCTGGCCCCTCCCCCACCTCAGCAGTTGGGAATTAATTTCTTCCTTGAGGCTTTACTTCCTGCTTCCCAGAAAGGCAGGCCCCTCTGGGCAACCTGTTTCTCTACCACTAGCCCTTGCCAGCCCTCCGCCCACTGCCTTCCCGGAAGGAGAGTCCTTGGCCTCTTTGGGGCTTCTTCCCACATTTCACAACCCTCGCATTCCAGCTGTGAAATTTATATCTGGCTTTTCCCAAGATGATCAGTTGAGAAAAGCCTCCTTGGCCTTGGCTGGCGCCTTCTTTCCCACCGCCTGCCTGGCTGAGTTTGGGAAGCATGGGAAGCAGCTCGTCTGTGCCACTGAGGAGAGCCTGGCTTAGAGACTGTGCCTGCCAACACTTGTCGGGACCTGGGGAGAAATGTCACTAGACATCTTCTCTGTCTGAGGTTGCCTAGTGAAACAGTGCTCTGCGGAGTCTGGCCCTAGCTCACCAGTCCCCAGTGAGTCGTAGGATGTGAATGTCGGGCGCTTCATATGGGGAGGATTGCATTTCTATAAACCGTTACTCTGATGCTGGGAACCTGCAGCAGTGTCACAGGACCTCCTTCTCCCTCTGCCAGTGACTCACTGACTGAGTTGAGGGACATTATGGGAGCTCTATGGGTCGCATACCCTTCCAGAGAGGGCAGGGTTCACATTCATGTGTATACACGTGTTGGTAGGGAAGGTTCCTGACTGTGGGAGAAGCTCTTTTGTAGTTGAGGTGCCTTTAAAAAGCAAGCTAGCCTGACCAGGCAATGACGCAGTGGTTAGAGTGTTGGACTGTGATTCAGAGGACCCAGGTTTGAAACCCTGAGGTTGCTGGCTTGAGTGAGGGCTCATCCTGCTTGAGCGTGGGCTCACCAGCTTGAGCACAGGGTCGTTGGCTTGAGCATGGGATCATAGACATGACTGCATGGTCACTGACTTGAGCCCAAAGGTCACTGGCTTGAAGCCCAAGGTTGCTGGCTCGAACAAGGGGTCGCTTGGTCTGCTGTAGCCCCAGGTCAAGGCACATATGAGAAAGCAATCAGTGAACAACTAAGGTGCTGCAATGAAGACTTGATGCTTCTCATCTCTCTCCTTTCCTGTCTGTTCCTGTCTCTCTTTCTGTCTCTGTTGAAAAAAAAAAAGCAAGCTAGCATGGCCTATGGTGGCACAGTAGATAAAGCATCCACCTAGATGGTTTGAAACCCCAGGCTTGCCAGGTCAAGGCACACATGACAAGCAATCACTGAACAACTAAAGTTGAGCAACTATTAGTGGATACTTCTTGATCCATACCCCCTCCCTCTCTTTCTGTAAAATCAGTAAATAAAATCTTTTAAAAAAGAAAAAAAGAATAACCATCCTTGTTGATCCAAATTTCTCAGTCTTCTGTAATTATACCAATACCTTTTAAGGTTTTCTTTTCGTTTTAATTTCCCAGCGCACACTCCCTGGCCGGTTGGCTCAGTAGTAGAGTGTTGGCCTGGCATGCAGGAGTCCCGGGTTCGATTCCCGGCCAGGGCACACAGGAGAGGCGCCCATCTGCTTCTCCAACCCTCCCCCTCTCCTACCTCTCTATCTCTCTCTTCCCCTTCCACAGCCAAGGTTCCATTGAAGCAAAGTTGGCCCAGGTGCTGAGGATGGCTCTGTGGCCTCTGCCTCAGGCACTAGAATGGCTCTGGTTGCAACAGAGCAGTGCCTCAGATGGGCGGAGCATTGCCCCCTGGTGGGCATGCCGGGTGGATCCCGGTCTGGCGCATGCGGGAGTCAGTCTGACTGCCTCCCCGTTTCCAACTTCAGAAAAATACAAAAAAATAAATAAATAGATTTTCCAGCACACGTGCACACACACAAATTTCTCTCTACTTTTGAGTGTCTCTGCTCCCATTTGTTTGGCCTCTTGGATGGGGTGACTTTGCTGCTTGAATCATGAGTAGCTTATGGCCTGGCTAGGGAGTCATCCTGTAGTGGAAATTGTGTTTTGTTTTGCTCATTCTTGAGGCCATGAGCATTAATTAGGAGAAGAAAATGTCTAGTTTGCATCCAGTGAATTGGGTGAAGGGAAGGAGTTTCCATCTAGGAGAATAGCTGGGCTGTTGCTATCGCCACTCACACACAGGGTGATCTTCAGTAGCCCTGTTCTAGAGGTCTGTGGTATCAGCAGAGTGGCCAGCTCGGGGCCTGCATGGCACACTGACCCCCTCGCCCCTCCCACACTGAAAAGTACGGTGTCACTGGAGCGAAAACCCAGGAAGAAACAGGCCTGCTCTCAGGGCCGCAGCCAGGCTCCGTGGAGCGTGGAGGAGGGACCCAGGCCTCTGTGATCCACATGTATCGTGCTGAGTACCTTCCTTGATGTGCCTTTCTCAGAAATATACATTTGAAAGGGCAAAGCAAGGGGCTCCACAGCAAATCTCGTTCAGGGAATTTTTGTTTAAACTCCATTCTCTGCTCCTCTTCTCCAAAAAGAAGAAGCCATGGCCATTGTTAACACCCCAGTCTCAGAGTTCATGGCCAGCGTGTTGAATTCTCCATCCAAAATACATCCCTTCATCCTCAAGTTGCACAATCAGGAGTATTTTTATCACCCATCCTTGATATTCATGGTCACCCAACACTTCAGCAGTGAGACATTTCTCCAAAGAAGGGAAAAGGAAGGCTCAAAGGTGAGAGCCAAGAGAAAATAAATCAGTGTCTCAGAAAACAAAGCCGAGGGCCTCAGCTAGAGTGGGTTCATTTAGGAACGCAGGGGTCTTAGTTGACCCCTCGAGTCAAGACTGCAGGCTGAGGACAGAGGTCTCTGGTGCTGAGGAGTTGTTAGTTAAGGAATCCCTTAATTTTTTTTTTTTTTTGTATTTTTCTGAAGTGAGAAGTGGGAAGGCAAGAGACGGATTCCCGCATGCATCCGATCAAGATCCACCCTGCAAGCCCAGTAGGGAGTAATGCTCGGCCCCTCTGGGGCATTGCTCCATGGCAACCGGAGCCATTCTAGTGCTTGAGGCAGAGACCATGGAGCCATCTTCAGCACTCGGGCCTTTGCTCCGGTGGAGCCTTAGCTGTTGAAGGGGAAGAGAGAGATAGAGAGAAAGGAGAGGGGGAAGGGTGGAGAAGCAGATGGGCGCTTCTCCTGTGTGCCCTGGCCAGGAATCAAACCTGGGACTTCCACACGCTGGGCTGACACTCTACTACTGAGCCAACCTGCCATGACAGGAATCCTTTAATCTTTAATGTAAAGTTTTATTCTTTTTCATCCACACTCTGTCCCACTATCCCATCATCTCATTCCATCCTTGGGATATTCGCAATGAAAATACTGCTTTTAATCATTTGGTTATTGGTTGACCAGCACCCTGCCTTTTACTCCTGATATTGTCTTTATCAAAGAGTTTCTCAGAATGACAGGGTGACTGAGCCTTTTGCTTAACAGTAATTGTGGAGGTGAGCTGGTGTCCTCATCCCCACCCATACCCTGTTCTAGTCCCGCCCTGAAGGTGGATTTGCAAGCGATTCTTTCTCTGGAAAGTTCAGAGCTTTCGTCAGCAATCAGAAAGCAAAAGGAATAATCTCTCCAACTAGAGGCAGAAGCCAGAGGTTGGGCTGGGCTCAGCAGGCCAAACCAACTTTATTTCTGAATAGTTGCCAACCCTGATGCCCTGGTTCCTGCTCCTGGGTGTCCCCAAGGAGAAGGTCCTAAATCATGTGGCTAGTGCATACGTCACCACTGTCACGGGACTAGGATTGTGGCTAAAAGGAGTTTTGGTGGTTAGGCTTCTTTTCACGCTGCTGCCATTGATAGAATATGATCAATACCCTTGGGCTAAAATGGAGAAATTAAGACTTCAATCTAAAGAGACCAGAGTGAAGAAGAAAATGGCTAAGATTCTGTCAGGCTATGAAGTGCTGGTAGGGTAAACAGGCATGTAATATAAACCAGTGTTTTCAACTTCTTTACGCTTGAGACTGATAAAAATAGAAGTATTTTGGGGCCCACTAAGGCAGAAATCACCCTGAGCATAAGCGAATTGACTAAGATCAGTGGATGTATAATCTTTTTTTTATTATTATTATCCATTTTAGAGAGGAGAGACAGAGAGAGAGAAGGGGGGAGGAGCAGGAAGCATCAGCTACCATATGTGCCTTGACCAGACAAGTGCAGGGTTTCGGACCGGAGATCTCAGTGTTCCAGGTCGATGCTTTATCCACTGTGCCACCACAGGTCAAGCTGGGTCTATAATCTTCATTATAACATCAGCGTGGTTAACTCTTGCAGACCAGAAAGAAATTTCTGGCAGACTGGTTCACAGACTGGTGGTTGAAAAACACTGGTGTAACTATACAGTACTAGAAAATAGGAGTTCATTTTGACACCGGAAGGAGAATATTTTTGGATACATAAAACGTCACCTTATACCGTGGGAAGTATAAATATAGAATGTGTTATGTAGACAGGTGGTAAAGGAAAGATTTAGATCAATTCCTGAATTGCCAAGGTATGCCTCTAAGCTATCCCATAAACCACCCTTTGGTTCTCCCAATATAGGCAGAATCCTCTGCTAGACAGGTTTTTGTGGCCAACAGGGCAGTTTTGTTTTTTGTTTTTTTTATTATGTGAGAGGTAGGGAGGCAGAGACAGATACCCACATGCGCCCTGAACGGGATCCAGCCGTCAAGCCCACTAGGGGATGATGCTCTGCCCATCTGGGGCTGTTGCTCTGTTGCTTAGCATCTGAGCCATTTTTTTTTTTAGCGCCTGAGGCCAAGGCCATGGAGCCATCTTCAGCCCCCAGGGCCAGCTCGCTTAAGCCTCTTGAGCTGTGGCTGCAGGAGGGGGAGAGGAAGAAAGAGAAGTGGGAGGGATGGAGAAGCAGATGGTCACTTCTGTGTGCTCTGACCAGGAGTTGAACCCAGGACTTCCACACTTCAGACCAACACTCCACTGCTGAGCCAACCAGCCAGAGCCCAAGCAGGCTGTTTCTATTGACCATTGCCATGTGTCAGGCCCTGTATTGTGGGCTTCTATTGTCCCCATTTTACAAATTAGAGCAGGGAGGCTTAGGTATATTATATAACTCATCTACGGTCAATAAACTGGGAATAAGTGTCAAAGCCAAGATTTGAACCTTGGGTTGTTGGACTCCCGATCCAGGCCTCTCCACCCCTGGATACCGCCTGTAAAAGAGGATAAAAGTGGAGGAGGTGCCTGCCAATTCCCAGGAAAAAATAACTGGAAGGAAAGCCACGAAAGTCTACACACCAATGCAGAGTAAACCTGATGTTTTAAAGTAAAACCTGCCAGAATATATGCTCTATCAAAATGAGTGGAGAACACATATGGGCTACAGGAAATGGGATCCAACATGAGAAAGAGATGAGAGGAACCACCAGGGTGAAGGTGAGGAGTGATCCCATGATGACAGCTCTGCAGCAGGAACGGAAGGCAACCAACTCAGTTTAGGGTTGTGTGGAAGGATCCTCTGGAGAAATGTCTCTAAGAAGATAATATGATGTTTTTAAGATTTTATTTATTGATTTTACAGAGAGAGGAGAAAGGCGGATAGGGATGAAAAGTATCAACTCATAGTTGCTTCACTTTAGTTGTTCATTGTTTCTCATATGTGTCTTGACCTGGCAAGCTCGGGGTTTCGAACCAGCAACCTTGGCATTCCAGGTTGACACTCTATCCACTGCGCCACCACAGGCCAAGCTAATAAGATAATATTGATAAATACTCAATGTACTGTATTTCCCTATTTATAAGACGCACCTTTTTTTGAAAAATTTGGGGTCTAAAAACAGGGTGTGTCTATATAGTGGTAGTTCTTTTTTTACTTGCATTTCCCACCTTTTCACACTTATTTTTGCACTCATTGTTTTTTTTGTTTGTTTGTTTGTTTTACAGAGAGAGAGAGTCAGAGAGGAATAGATAGGGACAGACAGGAACGGAGAGAGATGAGAAGCATCAGTCATCAGTTTTTCGTTGCAACACCTTAGTTGTTCATTGATTGCTTTCTCATATGTGCCCTGACCGTGGGCCTTCAGCAGACCAACTAACTCCTTGCTCAAGCCAGCGACCTTGAGTCCAAGCTGGTGAGCTTTTGCTCAAACCAGATGAGCTGGCGCTCAAGCTGGCAACCTCGGGGTCTTGAACCTGGGTCTTCTGCATCCCAGTCCAACGCTCCATTCACTGCGCCACCACCTGGTCTGCCCTCATTGTTGAAGACAGTGATGAGGAGTTGTATGAATTTTATGATGAATAAAACTTGAGTTCAATAACTTTATATAATACTTTTTTTTCCCCCAAATTTCAGGCCCCAAAATTAAGGTGCGTCTTATACCTGGGGAAATAGGAAATTTGAATGTCTTGGGAGAATCTATACATTATTGATATTTAGACTAGGATTGCATTAGTGATAAAAACATCAGAAACCAAGAGAGTAAATCCAAGGAAACTAGAAAATTATACCAGAATGGAAGAGTAACCATAGTATACTACATGGATCAGTTGTAAATAGCATTGGTATAGTATAATAATGTAAACAATAATGATTCAAGCAAATTCATAAAACACTTATCTTGGGAAGGTGCGGGGGGAGCAGAAGGGTATTAAAAGCTTATATTCCATTGTGGGAAGTCAGTAGGTAAAGCCTGGAAGTAGAAAAATTGAAGAAAATACCAAAAGAATCACTTAACAGAGATGAAAGTGGTTTTATATCTGAGGAGGGATAGTGGGAAGGTTGCTAACTATTATAATGAGCCTTATAGAACTATTCTTTAAATATTGAAATAAGAAAAGTCGAAGAAAGGCTATTATAGCAGCTGTTACAGCTTGCCTTACCCAGGAAAAAGAGAGGATGACACTTTTCCGGTAAAAATCACAAAATTGGTTCCAAGTCAAGCCCTGATCATGTAAATGAGCTTCAGATTCCGTGGCATCGGTCTATGAGCTGAAAGTAGGTAGTATGTAACCACCCACCAGATCTCCTAAGAGTGTCTGTCTTCAAGTAAAGGAAATGATGAGGCCCACTCCTCTGTGCGCCTGATGATGATGATGATGATGATGATGATGATGATGATGATGAGTTGGAGAGAAAGAGACGGGAAAGGAGAGAGAAGCATCAACCTGTTGTTCCACTTAGCTGTGTACTCACTGATTGTTTCTCATACATGCCCTGACCAGGGCTCAAGCTGGCAGCTTCAGTACTCCAGGAAGACTCTATCCACTCTGCCACCAGCCAGGACTGTGCATGTAATTCTGATCAACAAAGAGGCTGGTGGAGAAGCGATAGGGTCTTGGGAGAGAGCATCTTGGGCAGAGCTGGATTCAGGAGGGAAAGCCCTGCGCCCTGTAGGAGCAGTGCCTGGCCAGTGGTCTCCAGAGGGAGGGTCCCCACAGCCTTTTAAGAGGTTTTGTTGGGTATTAAGTGAAAAGGGGGTTCTAGAAGGTGCTGACTTACACAAAATGAAACTAGTTTGTTTACTTTCTATAGCCCTCCTCAGAGTCTTCAAAATGCCAACATTTTATGAGTCTCTAATCTAAGATGCAGCATATTACATTCAGTCTTTGCCACATCTGCTTTTCTAGAAGCTTCTCTTAAATTAAAATTCCATCAAATACCCTTTGGGAAGTCCTGCCCTGGCTTCTAGGAAGCAGTTCCTTTAAGAGTTCAGGGAAAAAAAAAAAGATATGTCTTCATGACCTTGAAACCCCCGGAAGCAAGACCACTCAAAGGGATGAGAAGTCCTTACGGACAAACACTGTGGTTACATTTTTAGCCGGAGGCGGGAAGACCTGGGGATTTTGTCTCAGCCCTGTATTTGCTTATTGTCTGACCTTGGGCTAGTTATTTAAGCCCCTGAGTTTCAGTTCATTGTAAAATGGGAAAAATAATAGGGCTGTAATGGAAATCAAAGTAAAGGGTTTAGCATAGGACCTGCACCATAGTCTATACTAAATAAAAGCTACCTCTTAGTATTATTATTGTAAATAGTCACTTGAAAATTAAAAGGAGGTGTAATACCTCCAGGGATAAGTATAGTTGTGTAGACTCGAGAGTCTACACACTGTAGAGAATCCTTTACATAACTCAAATTTTTTGAAGAATTTGAGCAAAAGCTGGAAGGAGAAGTATGTTATACCAGCACAGACTTTATGGAACAGGGTCAAGAAAAGCTGAAGTTCAAGAACTGAGTCTTGCAAAAAAGTGCTTTGAGCTACAAAAAGGACTATAGTTTTTGTACTTCTGTGTGAAACAAGAAGAAAAACCTAGGCCCCCTAGTTTAGACAGAGGATCAGTGGCAGAGAGAAAGCAAATTTTACTTGAGTTCTAATATGCTTCCACCTCAGAGAGAATGGTTGTCATATCAGAAATGTTACCACACAGACATAAGATTGAAGCCATGATTTCATCTCTCCTGGCCCCATGTGTATTGTACCCCGGAATCCCAGGCAAATGGGCAGATGAGATTCATGAGGCTGATGTCAGAAATCTTTGAGGAAATGGAAGAAAAGTGTTGGTAGGCTGAAAGTACTTAGAACTTTCAAGATGCAAAAAACCTCTTGACTCTAGACAAGTGAGCTTGATATCAATTCTCAGGGAAGTTCTAGGTTAGATTATTCAGCAAGTAGGCTGTGAACACTCTTTAAGGGAAACAGCCCTGAAAGTCAGCATGGATTCATGAACAGTCAGACCTGCCAGGCCATCCTCACTGTCTTTTTAGAAATGTTACCTATTTCTATCTGGTAGACAAAGGATATACTATAGACCTTTCTAAGTAGAGTTTAGTAAGACATTTTGAGACTGTCTTCAGATAATCCATTGTTGGCAAGACAGAGAAATGTCCACAGAGCACCCAGGAGGGTCAGGAGCTTGATAATGGGATGGTTGATTTGATTTATAATTGGTTGGGTGAGCATACCCAAAGAGTAATGATGTCAGTCTGTCAGCCTGTTTGACTGGCCCTTTCCTGCTCACTTGTTTAGTCGGAGTCTGGGATGAGAACATCGATGGCAGTTTATCAGTTTTGTCAGTGATGTGGAGTCAGAAGGGAATGTTGATATGATGTATGCCAGAGTCAGGTTTCAGAAATATCTGGACTGCTTAAAACACTAGCCAGATAATGTAGAGGTCTGCTCTTAGCTCCAAATACTCCACAGGACCTACAAGATGGGGGCTAAGGGATTTAAGTGAAGCCCATTAGATAATACCTGAGGGGGACTTTGTCAACAGAGGGAGTACAGTTTGAATCAGTAGGGCAATAAGGTTATGAGGAAGTCCCTCTGTGATCTGCATTGGTTAGGCCACGTAGTGTATTTATTTCTATACATGCCCCTTTACTTCTGGACATGACACTCTGACTTTACAAGCTAGAGTAAATTCTTAGGGAAGTGATGTGGGTGAATGGAAGATTCCAGAACTTTGTCTTAAAAATTAGTTGAGCCTGGCTGGTGGTGGCACAGTGGATAGAGCATTGACCTGGGATGCTGAGGACCCAGGTTCGAAAGGCTGGGATCATGAGCTTGAGTGTAGGCTCACCAGCTTGAGCATGGGGGTCATCGGCTTGAGGCTTAAGTGTGAGATCATCAACATGATCCCATGGTTGCTGGCTTGAGCCCAAGGTCACTGGCTTGAGCAGAGGGTCACTGGCTCAGCTAGAGCCCCCTGCCTTTGTCAAGGCACATATGAGAAGCAATCAGTGAATAACTAAAAAGAAGGTGCTGCAACTACGAGTTGATGCTTCTCATCTCTCTCCCCTTCTCTCTCTCTCTCAAAAAAATTTAATTGAAAATTGAGGCCACAAAACAAATTCTGGAGAAGAGAAATTTTGGTGGACAGTGAGAGCAGCTTTGGGGATTTGAAAGGCTGTCATGGAGGCTGGATTAAAGTACTGGGTAACTTGAGGACCAGAAGATGAGAATTATAGGAAGACCCATTATTCTCTATGGAAGGAAGATCGCCCTTTCTGCACCTTCCTCAGCAGAGCAAAGGCCTCAACGTTTTTCACTGGCCTGTAGTTGAGCCTTCCCAGAGCACCAGCGACTGACCAGGGCTCACAGTGTCTGCCCAGACAGGAGCCCTTTCAAGCCCCATTTCAGAAGTCCCCTCTCACAAGCTCAGGGCAAGGACCTTTGCTCAGAAAGGGGACTGACTTGGCAGAGGCAGTTGGATTATGGGCTCAGGACAAAGGCAAACAAGTCTGTAGTAAACCGTCAATATTCTTGCAGAAGGTAGATAGACTTCTAGAGGCAGCTGGCTAACATCTCATTAATGCATTCCAGATATATTCTGAGCATCTAATACATCCCAGGCAGTGTTAGATGCTCATCTTGGGTCATCTCATTTAATCCTATAAGGAAAGGATATTATTTATTTCCATCAAGAGGATACGGAAGCTTAGGGAGAGGTTAAGTCATTTGCCTGAACCAATGCTATTAGCCACTCTGCCTCTTGAGGCAGTAGGTCATCCTTCGTCCCCTGGCCCTATATCCTTAGCAGTCCTAGCGGGTGTGGACGATGCCTTCCTGGGAGCCCTTCTCCCTTCCAACCCCCAGCCTCTGCCTTCCCCTCCTCTGGGAACTTGGGGAGAAAACAGCCCAGTTGAAAAATTAGGCCATGTTGGTGAGCACACTACTTATTTTTTTATGACTAAGATTAAGCTGACAACCATGCAAAACATTGCAAACCTGTGTCGGCTGCAGATTTTATACCTCACCCAGCCCACACAAATAATTCATGCTTCTGCATCAATGTCCAGAAAAAACAAATCAGCAAAAAGCTGGGCTCCTGCGTGTGGATGGAGCAGCCGCGTTTCCATTGAAGCAGCATGCCGGAAATACCCAAGCCCCGGGACTGCAGATGCAGCATTTTGCAATTTTTTTTTCTCTTAAAAGATTAAAGTGTGTTTTCAAATGATTGAAGGTTGGTGGGAGGTGTAAATGTGGGCACTTGTCACATTAATTCTTCAGATGATTAAGTTCTTTTCCATTTCTTTAAAGCTGTTTGCAGTTGGGTTTGATGTCCTGGTTCAGGGTGAGTGTGTTGTAGCAGTTACCAAGGTGACTTTAGCTGACTTTCAACAATTTATTTTTCCCTCCAGCCTGAGATGTCTCCAGCCCTGTGTGCTGTTGATTCTTCTCTCCCAGCCCCCCACCCCTACCCCCACCCCCACCCCTAGTTGGTATTCATCAGCATTTTTGCCCGTGCCAGAGAGGCGGGGATCCTCCCTCTAGCAGGCCCTGGAGGCTCAGAGGCCCTGCCTAGCAGCCAGGCCTCTGCTCCTTTCGGGAACATGATGGTATGTATGTCTGTGTGACCGCTGTCAGAGATGCCCAGGGAAGTAAGAGTCACACCCTGGCTCTCAGGCTTGTCACTTCAACTCTCTGAGCCTCAGTTCCCTCATCTGTAAAAAAAAGGATTCACCATAGACTTTACATACGGTGCTTGACATGAGGACTCCTCGAATGCCTGTGGACTCCTCACTGGAGCAGAGCAGGGCTCACCAGAGGGGAGCTGCTGTCCACCTGGGAGCTGCTCTGGCCTGGGCGCGCGGAGAGGGGTGCGCAGAGGTGCTCTCCTTTCCAGGGAAGGGAGGCAGGAGGCCTGGCGCCCAGGAATAAGGGACAGAGCTGATCAGAGCTCCTTGGCCTCCGCACTGGCCTGCCACAGACCAGCTCTGTGTTCTTAGATGCATTACTGAATCTATTTTGTGAAGGAAAGAGGTAGCTTAAACAACCTGAGTTTCCTTCTAGTGCTGAAATTCTGTGACTTTTTTTTAATTGAATTTATCAGGATGACAGTGGTTAACATAATTATACAGGTTTCAGGTGCCCAATTCTACAACACAGCTCTGTGCCCCACATTGTGTGTTCACCACCACCCCCACCCCACCCCCACCCCCGACCCTCTTGGCTGGAGCATTTGTCTCCTTCTCAGGTCTTGTGAAAGGGTTTGTCAAAGGAGAAGCTAGGGCAAAGGGCAGTTTCCGAATTGGTTTTGGGAAAACAGAGGAGGAATGCTTTGTGAAAGAGCAGCCACACATATCTGGGGGTGGCCCCACCCAGCTGGGGGGAAGGGTCCGCATTACCACAGGGGCTTTTATATATAAACCACTGCTTCAGTGGGTCCTGTACTGCCCAATGTCACCCTCCATTCTCTTGCCTCCTTACCTCACACCCTCCCTCGGGGAAGGTTCTTTGCCGCTCAGGGTGCCTCACTGGCCATAGGCCCCAGCACTCAGCCTTCCAATGTGTGAGGAGGTCAGGCCTGCCCCTCACTGGCTGTTTGCCTGCCAGGCCCAGGCATCCTGGGTGGTTTTGGCCACTTGAATTAAAAATAACAGAGCTTTCCACCCAGTATTTTGATGGACACTGGGGAATTATTCTGGGATTCACAGCCCAAATCAGGATCCAGCCTTTTGAATGTGATCAGTGGGTAACCCTCTTTTCTGGCTGAGGCAAATTTGAGAGGTATCAGTGGGGGCAGCTGAACTTGAAAGCAAATCTTAGATGGCAAATGGACCCTATGGCCTAGCTGTGGGACGGGCTCTTGGTAGGAAGCAGGACAGGAGGGAATATGAGACCACAGTGAGAAAGACTCGGGTGCAGGGCTGCGCCCCATCCAAGCCCACTGGTCTGACTCCTGAGAGCCTGGTTTCCACTCCCTCACCGGGGATTGTGTCGTTTCCTGGTTAGAAGGAGGATGTGTGTGTCGCTGCAGCTCCCAGCCACTAGCAGGAGTATGCAAGCTTAGAGCCTACTCTGATCCCACAGGCTTTTCGGGATCAGCTGGAAGGAAGGCCTTGGTGCTGTGTCTCCTGGTTTTTTAGTACCCCAGCTGTGGAGAGCTCGGAGTCTGAGGCTCCAGGGCAGGGGAGGAAGGGCCCCTAGAAGCTCCTGCTGCTCTCATAAGGAAGAACAAGTCACTGTGACATAAAAGTTGATATAGTGTGTGGGCCAAAGATACGGGCTTTAGAACCAGATCTCCCTGTGACCATGCCCCAGCTCCACACTCTGTGGCTCTGCAACCTGGACAAGTTCTTTATTTGTGAAAGGCGTATAGTAATACTGTGCACCTCATGGAGGTCTTGTGAAGTTGTTGGCAAGTTCTCAGTGATGGTAGCTGTTATCAGCCATTGTCATTGTCATTGTTCAGGAGCCCAGCCTGGGAGACTCCCATCTTGCTCCTCCCTGTGGTCAGGGCCTGTTCCTGTGCTTGCTTCCCAGGAGCCGCAAAGACAGCCTGGAAAGCGACAACTCCACGGCCATTATTCCCCATGAACTGATCCGCACACGGCAGCTTGAGAGTGTGCATCTGAAATTCAACCAAGAGTCAGGAGCCCTCATTCCTCTTTGCCTCAGGTGAGCCGCACAGCACCCAGCTTGGCCCCAGTGAGCCACCCTGCCTGTGCTTGCCATCTCCCCCACCCTGAGCTGGAGGCTGAGGCCCAGGGAGGGAGGAGAGCGAGTCAGACAGCTCCCTGGGAACCTGGGGACACGACTGTGGACTCTGAGCTGGCCGGCAGCCCCCACTGTGCTGCAGAGCTCCCCTTTGTCCCGAGAAGTGTCCCTCCTCTCTGCTCCCTTAGGGGGAGGTTGGGTGACCTGGGGAGTCTTAGAGGCCCTTGCCCTCCTCCAGACCCAGAGTCGGTGATGGCGGGGTCCCCATAGACCCTGCAGCACTGGAATTGTAGGGCAGGGGCTCTGGCGCATTGGGCTCTGCTTTCTCTTGCTTGCCATTTTTACCATGCAAAACACTCAGTTCTTCAAACCCAGTGGCCAGCCCAGCGTAGTCCTTGAGGGACCAGGAAGCCCAGCTGTGTCCCTTCTGCTACTGTCCACAGTGCCAGAAACCCAGCCCTGTGGCCAGGTTTCCATCTGCGTGGGGATGCTGCACTGAGCCGTCGGTTGCAGCTGCTCCTTCCACAGCTCTCAGGGGTTCCACCCTCACTTTATTGCAGGGGAGGCAACCAGAATAACTCAAAACTCAGACCACAGTGACAAGGAAGAAAGAGCAGGGGAAGAAGGACCCCCAGAAGCTCCTGCTGCTGTCATAGGAAAGAACAAGTCACTTGTGACATAAACGTTTATATAGTGTGTTGGCCACAGATGTGGGCTTTAGAGCCAGATCTGCACTGGTTTGGACCCTCCACACTGTCCCTGGAGCCTGGGGAAGGAGCCTGGATGGTGACCAGCCTTGGCCAGCCACCTTAGTCAGCAGGGCAAAGGTAGCTAGTGGTCAGGATGAATGGCGGCTCACAGCAGCCCCCGCCCAGACCCCAGCCATTTCCTGCCCAGCTCCCTCTCTGAGCCAGGCTCACAGCCTCCAGACCAGCGAAGCGTTCCTCTGGGGCAGCCTGCGAAAGCAAAGAGCAGCTTTGCTTCCCTTGCTGATTGGCATCTCTGTCCCACTGGTCCTTCTGCCTGCCCTTCCCCCAGGTGTATTTCCAGATTGGGGATTAACAGTAACTTTTTGTGGCTCCCTCAGAATGACCCTACTTGGCTTCAGCTGTGTTTTTTTGCTTTGTTTTGATTTTCTAACTATGTGCTCGTGGCCTTGGGGCTAGTTATTAAATCTTGTGGGAGGGTGCTAGATCAGGTGGAAGGTTCTGGGCATAGGGCTGTGAACGCACTCCACCATCATCCAGGAGCATGGGAATTAGAACCGCTTCACCCCCATCCTCTAAACAAACCACCCCCCAACCTTAGCTCTGGGCACAACCTTGGGCACATTGCTAACTGCCTTCTCTGGCCTCAGCAGGACATGAAGGAGGTGGACTTGACTACCCCTGCAGGCCCTTTGAATGCTGATCTAGTCTCTGCTAGCTTTGAGCACTTTGGAAGGATGCCAGGAGAGAACTTGTGAGAGGCTTCTCTTGGAAGGTGTTGAAATGACATGTTTAGTTACTGTCCCCTGTTAGTAGACTGGTGGGCAGGCAGGAGGACACTTGCCACACATCCTGTCCCAGGGGGCATAGCCCCCACAATCCCTGAGCCTTGACCTGGCCTGCTACTCACTGTCTCCATGTTCCCACCCCCAGGGGCAGGCTCCTACATGGACGGCACTTTACGTATAAAAGTATCACAGGTGACATGGCCATCACATTCGTCTCCACGGGAGTGGAAGGCGCCTTCGCCACTGAGGAGCACCCTTACGCAGCCCATGGACCCTGGTTACAAGTGAGAAGGCTCTTTTTCCTCTCCCCACCTCCTTTCCGTGGGCTCTTCCCACACCCATCCCTCCCTCTGTTTCCTTGGCAGCTCTTGGTGGCTCCCTTCCTGGGGGCTGGTTACAGGAAGCCATGTGGAGTGTGGCTGCTGCAGCCTATCCTATCGGCTGCAGGAGTACTTCCTGGTCTCTCCCCTATCACTTAACACACTGGTGATAACTCTCTAGGCCCTAGCCATTGGTAGTTTTTGTTAAGGAAATCCGGGTTTGAGGGATGTGTCACATTCTGCATCTTTGGGAAACTGAGATACAGGAAACCGAGGGTGAAGCAGAATAAGATGCCACGAGGAAGCCACTCTCAAGTGCCAGTAGGAAATCCCACCAGAATTCCTAGAAAGTTGCGTACGGATCTGGGACTGGGACGGGCAGGCCTGGGCAGGGAAAGCCTCCCCCTCTGCTCATCTCATGGCTCTCCCATTCCTCCTGATGGAAACCCAGCTTCTCTGCACAGAAACCTGCTGGTTTGTCCAGAACACTTTGTTCTGCTCTTCTGGCTGGAACACAGCTTCAGAGCCACTGCCAAGCAGGGTGCTGGGTCCTGAAAGCCATAGGCCTCCTTCCAGTTTCAAGGCTCATAGGTACTTGGCCTGCTCCAGCATACTCCCAGGTGTATTAGAGGACCAGCATCCTTTTCTGTTTGTTTGTTGAGGGTACGGGAGGAAGGACACTACCTTACTTTTCTCAGTATCAAGAAAGGGAATCTGACCCTAATCCAAAAGGTGACCTGCCTTGTTTATGGTGTATGGGTAGGAGACAGGAGATCACAGTAGTGGGGGAAGAGAGTTGTGTGGGTTTCGTGGGTTTAACCTGGTCTGGGTGGGTGGAGTCTGTGAAGCATATATACTGTGAATGTGGGCATGTTTTTTGTCTGCTTGAGTGTGTTGCCTTGCAGCTGAGTTTCTCCTGTAGGCTACAACCTGCCCCTACCCTCCTCGAAAATTCTAACCCTTAATTAAAACAAACAGCAAACAAAGGACACCAATCACACTCCCCAGAGTCAGCCAAGGTAGAAATGGAAGCCGGTGCTTTGAAGATATTGTGTTCCATAAATTATCTTGCCTTTTTCCACTGTTGTTATTACATTGTTTCATAACAAAATTACTTTGAACTGTAAAGTTATAAATACATTTTAAAAGTCCCTCTTGGTAACATTAGATTTCGGTCCATGTGATGTTGGTAGTTACTGTAGCATAAGCTCTGAAGTGTAACATTTGAAATTAGCCCAGCACAATTGGAAAGGGCCTCCTCACCCACCCCAGCGGTGTCCCAGGCCACAGGCTGCTTCTGTGGACAGCAGGTAGGGAGCAGGCCTCCTGGCTGGGCAGAGCTGGTACAGAGGGAAAGTGGGAACCATGCAGAAGACCCTAGCCCGTGCAAGTTCACAGGTCATCATTCCCAGCAGATGACCAAGTGCTGACAGGTGGGGCAGAAGTGTCCTCAGATAACATTTATGAGCATTGAAGGTTTAAGCACATTTTCTTGGGAAAGCAAGGACTGGGGTCTCCCAAAATTCAAGAAAAGATTCCTCCCAGTTACATTTTACATCCTCAACCTGTTTGTGGAGTCTCACCTGCCCCATGGAACATCTTTTTGCCCAGAGGAGGGAGGTGGTCAGCACTTCCACTTCTCCACAGCCTGGGGACCTTGGCCCTTAGAGGACTCAGTAGATGTCCCAGGGCCCTAGCTATTGGTAGTTTTTGCCCTTCAGAGGTCTGGACCCAACCCCATTTGCCAAGCTTCTGATCTCTGGCTGCTGGCATTTCAGTGCATCTCCACTGCTTCTTGCCTCCCCAGCTGCCCCTCAGTGAGCTTGGGCACTGGGGCATTGCTGACTCCCATGTCCGTGGTCCCCTCCCATGCACTGTTGCCTGGGGAACCGGGAGCGGTGGGAACCAGCCGCTGGCTTCAGCATGTTTCAATAAAGTTGCTGTGCTGGGAGCTACTTAATCAAAGGCCTGTGTTATGGGCTCATTAGTGTGGTCCACCACAGGGGCCAACTCACAGGGGAGCTCCCAGGAAGGCTGGCTGGGGCCCCACTCCCCAAGCACACACCCTCACTCACCAAGGGGTTTCTCAGGCCCTTTCCAAGAAGTCCTGGGAAACCCTCTGCCCTGCCCCCAGCTGGTCTTTAACTGTGGAGCCAACACCCACAGCAGCCCTCCTCCCCACCCCCAAAGCCTGCAGCATTCTCTGCATCTGCCTGCCAGCCTGCTTTCCCCTTAGGGTCTTGCCAGTATGGTCACAGGCAGCTCCCTCGCTTGTGGGAACCAGGGCCTGTAATTACTTGTGGGCCTCTAGGTCTCCTTCTGGGGCCGGCTCTCTCCCTGGGAGTCTTTAGGACCTCCTAGAGGCCTGGGAGTAGGCTTGTCACCAGTGAGGGCCAGAGACCCAGACTCTGTTTTCTTGGCTGTTACTTGAATCTCCCTGCTGGTTTTAGCTGAATGAGGAGGGGCTGGGGTGACTCTTGCATCAGCCTTCCACAGCCTTGGAAGCCCTCATTCCCAGCCTTGGCACCTCGTTCTGGCTCCTAGCCCAGACCTGTTATCTCTTGGGGAAAAGGCACAGCAAAGACACCCCACATGGGGGAGAGCGACAAGGGAGAGGCTGAGAGAAAACGGCAGGAGATGAGGGAATCTGGGCCCTTTCTGGAGCTCGTGGAGTGTCCACAGACAGGCTCCACACTCCTCTACTCCTGGGCCTGCACCTGTTCTCCTGCCTCTTTGCTACCTGTCTCTCCAGCCCCAGGAAAGGCAAGGCCCTGGCACACAGCAAGGCAGGCCTATGGGCAACCCCTGAATGAGCGCAGTGGACGCTCCCTGCTTCCTGGAGGAGCTGGAGAGGCAGGAATCCTGCTCCAATTCCATATGCTTCTCAATTTCCAGAGGTCAACACCTTGACTCCGCCCTCTGCCATACCGTCTGCTGTTTTCATCCTCACTGAGATGGTAAAGCCTATCAGCCAGTTGGAGGCAGGTCTTCAGACCCTGGGGGAGGCCTGCCGACATCCTTTCTTGCATAGCTTTCCCTACCATTCCTCCTCCCAGTGGCTTTAACAAGCCCTCTCCGTTGAGTCTATCATCACCATGCTGTTAGTGCTCCAAATGGGAGCCCAGCCCAGAGCTGAGTTGCTCATCTGTCCCCAGCCAAGATTGATCTGAAGGCAGAGAAGTCAGCCCCAGAGGCTATATAGGGGTCACATCACCACATATGAGAATATTTTTTAAGCCGTGCAGTGCTTCCTCAGCTGTGTGGTGTCTGACAGCTTACCTAGATGGTGCCCCATTTCCTACCAGCCCTGATGGGAGGCCCTGGCTTGGGAGAAGACACCCAGCAGCTTCCTGAATGGGTTGTACATTCCAGGCCAGCTCTGGGGACTCACCACTGTCCTCAGGACAAGCCCCTGCCCTCTCCACCAATTTGGACATTGTGTGAAGGACACTTGGTAATTCCTGGCCCAGACCCTGGGCAGCTCCTCTTCGGTGCCTCCACTGTTTCTCCGTCTACTGCTAAACCTGGCCAGAGCCTGCTCTCCCTGGAACCCTTTGCTTGGGCTGTCATGGTTTGATCCCGTTGTCCAGAGGTGCACCAGTTAGGGTTTAAATCCCAGCACCGGCCTGACCAGGCGGTGGCGCAGTGGATAGAGCGTCAGACTGGGATGCAGAGGACCCAGGTTCGAGACCCTGAGGCCGCCAGCTTGAGCGCGGGCTCATCTGGTTTGAGCAAGAGCCCACCAGGTTGAACCCAAGGTCGCTGGCTCCAGCAAGGGGTTGCTCAGTCTGCTGGAGGCCCACGGTCAAGGCACATATGAGAAAGCAATCAATGAACAACTAAGGTGTTGCAACACGCAATGAAAAACTAATGATTGATGCTTCTCATCTCCCTCCGTTCCTGTCTGTCCCTGTCTATCCCTCTCTCTGACTCTCTCTCTGTCTCTGTAAAAAATAAATAAATAAGAAAAATTAAATCCCAGCACTGTGCCTGGGGAAGGACATCAGCCTTCCTTTCGGGGAAGGACTGGATGGCCCGCTGTGCCCTCACCAGTCGACAGCCAGAGCAGGATTCTGAGCCTGGCCCCCAAAGCCATCTCTCACCACCCGCCGGGAACAGGAAACGAGTAAGGCTCACTGTCCTACCACCACCGCAGCCCTACCTGCCACACACACTCTGCCCTGAGCCTGGAGCATCTCCAGGCTCTTTTCTGGCTTGTGTCTGGCCTATGGGGATGAGGGGGATGCAAACTGGACAGCTTCCTCATCCCTGCCTTCTCCACTGCCATCCGGGTTGCCAGAGCAGCTCTTTGGCAGGCCCTACCCTGTAAACAACACGCTTCCTTCCCTCAGAGGAGGAAAGGGAGAGAAAAAGAAAGCCAAACTTGTTGGGAAGCAAGAACAATGTGTCAACACGAAATGCAAACAAGGCCCTGGACAAAGCATGGATTGTGTACCAAGGAGAAGGAGTGGGCATTGTCAGCAGTATTTGCAGACTCAGAAATATCATCGACCACAGACATTTGAATCGGATCTACAGCATCTGGGTTTCTGCCTGCAGCATAGCTAGGCCTGCCCAGGGCAGGAACTGAGGAAAGATCACTTTGAGTTCCTTTGGGAACTTGCTGGAGCCTGGGGAATTGAACAGTTGTTGACAATCCTCCCTCATCACCAACCAGCCAGGTTGTCCTAAGACACCTGGTGTGAGCACCTTGGACTAAGTTGCTGGCCTAGATTCCAAGCCCCCTCCCTGATTAAAGGTGGGAGTAGGACTGACCAGGCAGCGATGCAGTGGATAGAGCATCGGCCTGGGATGCTGAGGACCCAGGTTTGAAACCCAGAGGTTGCCGGCTTGAGCGCAGGTTCATCCACTTTGAGCAAGGCTCACCAGCTTGAGTGTGTTATCTCTGGTTTTTGAGCATGGGATCATAGATATGACCTCATGGTTGCTAGCTGGAGCCCAAAGGTTGCTGGCTTGAGCCCAAGGTCACACATATGAGAAAGCAATCAATGAACAACTAAGGTGCCGCAGCTATGAGTTGATGCTTCTCATTTCTCTCCCTTCCTGTCTGTTCTTGGCTGTCCCTCTCTTTATCTCTCTCAAAAAAAAGAAAAAAATGCCAGGGTGGCGGATAGCTCGGTTGGTTTTGAAAATATAAAAATATTGTGAGCCTGACCAGGCGGTGGTGCAGTGGATAGAGCATCGGACTGGGATGCGGAGGACCCAGGTTTGAGACCCCGAGGTCGCCACCTTGAGCACAGGCTCATCTGGTTTGAGCAAGGTTCACCAGCTTGGACCCAAGGTCGCTGGCTTGAGCAAGGGGTTACTCGGTCTGCTGTAGCCCCCCAGTCAAGGCACATGTGAGAAAGCGGTCAGTGAACAACTAAGGTGTCACAATGTGCAGTGAAAGGATAATGATTGATGCTTCTCATCTCTCTCTGTTCCTGTCTGTCTGTCCCTGTCTATCCCTCTCTCTGACTCTCTCTCTGTCTCTGAAAAAAAATTTTTTTTAATTAAAAAATAAAATAAAATTGCACATGCCTTACCCTGGCCAGGTGGCTCAGTTAGAACATTGTCGTGATATGCCAGTGTTGCAGGTTCAATTCCTGATCAGGGCACATACAAGAATCAACCAGTGAATGCATGGATAAGTGGAACAACAAATCAATGTCTGCCTCCATTCCCCCCTTCTGAAAATCAAAATTTTAAAAAATTTTTAATGAACATGCTTTGGCCTTGCCAAGTATATTCAGATTTAGGAGGTTTTGGATGAGACCTAGGGCCTAGTCTCCATATTTTCAAAAAACTTCCCAAAGGAGTTTGGTTGGGGAGCTTTCCCCTCTCGCTAGAGAGTCTTTTCTCTCCCAGGGCTATTTGTGCACAAATGTAAGGATTTTTTTTAAGAGAGAGAGAGGAATATTCAGGAATAGACAGACAGGAACGCAAAGATGAGAAGCATCAATCATTAGTTTTTTGTTGCACGTTGCAACACCTTAGTTGTTCATTGATTGCTTTCTCATATGTGCCTTGACCGCAGGCCTACAGCAGACTGAGTAACCCCTTGCTCGAGCCAGCAACCTTGGGTCCAAGCTGGTGAGCTTTGCTCAAACCAGATGAGCCCGCGCTCAAGCTGGTGACCTCGGGGTCTCGAACCTGGGTCCTTCCGCATCCCAGTCCAACACTCTACCCACTGCGCCACCGCCTGGTCAGGCAAATGTAAGGATTTTTTGCCCAGCTCTTGGTGAGTGCAGACATCAATGAGTGCTATTATAATTTTCATTATTATTATTACTATTATTTCTACTGCTGTTTTGTTTTGGGGCGGATTTATTTCACAGAGACAGAGCGAGAGTCAGAGAGAGGGATAGGGACAGACATAAATGGAGAGAGATGAGAAGCATCAATTATCAGTTTTTCCTTGTGACACCTTTAGTTCATTGATTGCTTTCTCATATGTGCCTTGACCGTGGGCCTTCAGTCGACCGAGTAACCTCTTGCTCAGCCAGCGACCTTGGGTCCAAGCTGATGAGCTTTGCTCAAACCAGATGAGCCCATGCTCAAGCTGGCGACCTCGGGGTCTCAAACCTGGGACCTCCGCATCCTAGTCTGATGCTCTATCCACTGCGCACCACCTGGTCAGGCTCTACTACTGTTTTCTGAACTAGAGAAACTGTTGCCTTATGTATTCATTCTCCAGCTGGCCTGGAAATTTGCCCTGCTGCCCCCACTTGGAAACCATCTTTGGGTGCAATTTGCCTTCCTTTTCAATTGCCCAACCTGGTTTTTGAGCAACCCAGATATGTATGCATGTATGTATATGACCCACAGGATTCTAGCCCTTTTGAGCAGAGCAACTGGCCAGGAGCTATGTGGCTGGTTGGGGTTGGGATTGTTGGTTTTTCAGGCCATTGGTCAAAGCCATAGTCATCTTCATCTCCCCAGTCAGAGGAGAGAAAGAAGTCTGCACTGAGTATGCAAGGCTTCTAGAATTGGGGTACCTTCCCCAGAGAGAAAAAGAGCATCCTCTACTACTGTGAGGTCATATCACTATTTTTTACAGTCCAAGGGACTTGTCTTCTCTTGACACCTGCTTGTCTACAAAATGGAGGTGATAATTTCCTTCCTTGCAGGACCACCATAAAGATTCAGTGAACGATACAGATCAAGCACTAAGCCCAGTGCCTGGCACACACAGGAGGCACTGCTCCTGCTATTGGTGGTGTTAGCATTACTGCTGTCATTGTCATAACCATTCCTGTTATTATTTGTGGCAGAGCCAGGCAGCTCCTTGGGGACCCAGTGAGCTTCAAGAACCCCAAGCCCAGAATTGCACAGGCTTTTCCCACAGTTGTATCACAACAGGGAGTCTGTTACTGGTGAGAGCGCCTAGGAGCCGCTCCATCATAGCTGTCTATCTCCAGTGTCCTGTTGATAAGATCTGTTAACATTCTCAGCTCCAGGTCTGAAATATACAAAGAACAGGGCCTGTTTATTGAATTCAAGCGTCTAAGGTTTAACTCCCAAAGGAAATTAAATTAGGTGCCTGGAGCTATGACAGTCTGTCGTGTTTCTTTGCAGGGAATGTCACCCTTAATATCATGCGTATCTCATGTATAATTTTACCCCGTTTAGTTTCTTTAAAATAATATGACGTTTCCAGCAGGAACCAGCAAATCACCAAAAGTGAAAATTGAGCAGCAATTAGGGTTTGTCCTGTTTTTTGGTCCTGTCATCCCCTCCCCCATCTGAGTACTACACACAGATGGTACCCTACACCCTTGGTATTATTTCTACTAAAAGCCATCATAACTCACCCTCTCTCCTCCACCAATTCCAGACTTTTATCAAAGGAACTAGTCTAGGACTGAATTCAGTGTTGGTGGGGCTATCTTGACTGTTGTTGAAAAACAGCTCTTAGGAGTCTCCCTGGGTGGCTACAGTCCTGTGAGCCCTCCCCCTGCTCACCTCACCCCCAGAACTAGGTACAGTCCCAAACCTATTTACCTCTTTGGCAGAAAAATCTCTCCCTCCAAGTTATTTGTGGGTTAGAAATCAGTCCAGCCTGGCCCAGACTGGAGCCATTGTAATATAATTGGATTTTAAGTATGCTTGTGTTTGTGCTAGAATTTGAAGAGATGACAACAAGTCCCAGAAATGCCAAAAATATGAATGTGACTTTTGTACTACTGAAGCAGACTAGTGATAACTGGTAGAGAATCTCGGGACTGGGGAGGCGGGGGACCCCTGGGTTAAGAGGAGCAAGGAGCAAAACCCTGTGGGAGGACCAGTGTGTGATTGGGAACTGGTCACTGTAGTCCGTGAGAGGAAGTCAGCCAGTCCCATAGTGGGGAACTTGGAGGAAGAATGGCAGGGGGTGGGGTGGGGTGGGGCAGCTTGGGTGGGCATTTCCCTGGACCAGCTTTGCTTGTCTGAACCTTGTCTCTGTCCTCACTTGAGGCCTGACCTCCTCAGACAGGAACTCTAGTGAGGAGATGTGGGCCTTTGGTCGGAGCTGTTTGGTTCCTGACCGTGGTCTTGCAGCTTGAGAAGGAGACATCCTTCGGCTCCCTGTCAACCAAGGGTGGAGGCGCGTTCAGGTGGGGAATGGAGTGTCTTCATTCCTCTGTCCCTGGGCTCCACCCAGGGCTGGGCCTAGCAGAGGCACCCAGGGAGTACTGTGGAACCGAGGAGATTGCTGGGCAGAGGAAAGGAAGAAAGGACAAACATATGCAGCCGTGGGTAAGAATTCAGGATTTGGAAGCACTACTTCAGGCACTAACTTCAGAGCCCAGGTGGGACTGGGATCTGGTCTTGTCCTAGCCACTAACAAGCTGTGTCGTGTTGGGGGCAAAGTACATAATTTATCTGTGCCTCAAGTTTCTCATCTGTAAGGAGACTGAGGAGATACCATTAGGAGCATTTAGCAGGGTGCCTGGTGTATGGTGGCTGGGTGGTCACTTGGGGTTTTCTCTCATTCATTGCTCTTACCTCCACCCCATCCACTTCCTTCCTTTGGAGCCCTCCATCCTGTGATGTCCCTAGCGACCTGCTTTTTGCCGCCATTCTACTTCATCTTTCCAGCTGACTACAGTCTAGACATTGAAGCTTCTGTTCTTATCAGAGTATAACGCTTAGGGGAAACCTGATGGATATATTCTCGAATTCTTGGTCCCCATCAAATTCTTGGGGAAGGGCTTTCCCCTTCACCTTGGTCTTCATCGATGTCAGTCTTCCTCCTGCCCCCTCTCCCCAGGGCATTCAAAATTTGCTGAAAGGGGCCCTGGCCGGTTGGCTCAGTGGTGGAGCGTCGGCCTGGCATGCGGGGGACCCGGGTTCGATTCCCGGCCAGGGCACATAAGAGAGGCGCCCATCTGCTTCTCCACACCCCCCCTCCTTCCTCTCTGTCTCTCTCTTTCCCCTCCCACAGCCGGGGCTCCATTGGAGCGGGGATGGCCCGGGCGCTGGGGATGGCTCCTTGGCCTCTGCCCCGGGCGCTGGAGTGGCTCTGGTCGCGGCAGAGCGACGCCCCGGAGGGGCAGAGCATCGCCCCCTGGTGGGCAGAGCGTCGCCCCTGGTGGGCGTGCCGAGTGGATCCCGGTCGGGCGCATGTGGGAGTCTGTCTGACTGTCTCTCCCTGTTTCCAGCTTCGGAAGAATACAAAAAAAAAAAAATCCTTAAAAAAAAAATTTGCTGAAAGGGGCAAAGCAGAGGCAGGTGGTGGGGGCATGCAGAGGGGTCTGGTGCAGAGGCCAGGAGGCCCCATGGGCCAGCACAGGGAAAAGAGGGGTGGAGAAAGGGGTCAGCGTGGGAGAGGAAAGATACCCTCAGCCTGCAGCTGGTGTGGTGCGGCCTGGGTGAGCTCGGCCTGGCTCTGCGGAGCCCGCCAGAGCAGAGGAGCTGGCTGGGAAAGTGGCCCGTTTGCTTCAGGGAGGCCTGAGTGCCCTTGGACATTCCCATAGCTTGTGGACTTTCATAAGGGGCGAGGGTGGTGGTTGTGCCACCTGAATAGTGAGGCCATGCTGTCCTAGAATATGAAGGCATGTAGTGACAAGGCGTCAGACCGGAGCAGCAAAGGGGGGCAGCTGGGAGGCGACCTGGAGAAGAGGTTTCTCAGAGGAAGTGGTGAAGAACTCAGTGGTTGAATGGGGCTGGCGGGACAAGAGTTTGGTAGCTTCCGGCCGGAGAGAATGTGGATACTGCACATGGAAATGGAAACTGAGAGGCCCTTTCCCATTTGTAAAACGAGAGATTGGTACACAGTCTCTAAATTCCCCGGCACAGACATTCTTGAATGTACCTTCCGGGGCATTTCCAGATTCCAGACAGGGCTTGTATTCCAAATCCAGACAGATTCTTTTTGTCCTACCAAGTGAGGGTGAGGGGGAACATGTGACTTGTTGGGCAAGAAGGATGTTGGCAGTCACTCTCTCTGCCCCTTGGCTTTTGTTTCCCCTCTGCCGCACTGAAACATGCAGGAGGCGCCAACTGCCAGGAACGGTGTTCTCCCACCCGTTTCCATATCCCTGCTGGGACCAGTGCTACTGTTCCTCCAGATGTGCCCACCTTGCTTCCCCATTGTCTTCTGCTGCCCGTCCTTCTCTACCCCAGTTCCTCTGATACTGCAGGCAGGTGGTGGGGGCAAGTGACAATCGGGATCACCACGGCCCGTCTCCTCCGTGGCCAGAAGAATAGCGTGGCAACTGGCAAAAAAGACCACATATTTAAAAAAAATAAAAGCCTATCTTTTGCTTTCTTCCCAGATTCTGTTGACTGAAGAGTTTGTAGAGAAAATGTTGGAGGACTTAGAAGATTTGACTTCTCCAGAGGACGTAAGCCTAGTTGATTCTTTCTGACAGAGGGCTTTGGTCTCCAGGAGCACGCATGTCTTCCTTTCTCTCTTTGTATCTCTCCCTTTCTCTCCCTCCATCCCTCCCTTCTGTCCCTCAGGTGTCAGGATAGGTTAGAAAGGAGACCCTGGAAATGTTAAATGGCTGAATTTCTCTCTGTCTTCCCCCCCCCCAGCCCCCATAAGGACACTCAGCAAACTGAATTGCCGGCTTCTGAGGACCTCATTGAAGAGGCAGCCAGAGCCTTCAGGCTAGGACGAGTTCTCCCCAGCCCCTGCTGTTCCCTGGCAGGTTCTGAACAGAATTGCTCATGCCTGCTGCCAGAGAACATTCCACTGGGGAGTTCTGGTGGGCAGCAAGGGACTCCTGCTCTCGCCTCAGGCCACCCAGGAGCCACTCTCCAACTCTCGGCTCCAGCCATGCGCTCTCCCCTCTTGGTCTACCTCTCGCAACCCTAGCCAGAGCCTGAGGAGCTGGCAGGCCAGGTGGGGGCTTGTGCTTTCCTTGGCTACTCCTCTGGGGTGCAGGACTGGCGCCCTAATCCCCTTTGTTTTTCTTCCTTGTTCCCGGCATCCTCACTTGCAGGGACTTACCTCATCCTGGAAAGTCCCTTCCCCTCCCCCGGCCTCCTACTAAGCAGCACCCCAGTGGGATCAGAGCCCTCCTGGCCTTGATAGGTTAGTAGAACATTAGCAAGCTGGCCTCTAGCCTCTGGAGAGTTCTTCTGGGCCCTACCCTGCCTGTGGCAGAGACAGGCCCTTTTCTCACCCTTTCTGCCGGGAACTATGTTTGGGGGAGAGCTCCTTCACCTCCCAAGGGCCAAGCTTTCACGCCAGAGAGAGGCCGGGCAGGAGCTAGCTCTCAGCCAGGGCTAGAACTCCTGGCTGCCAGGGCTCCCAGGACCACATCAGACTGGGCACGGTGGCCTCCAGCGTCCACAGGGTGGAGGAGAGTGGCAGGGCAGGACTGTCCTGTCCAGGTCTCCAGATGAACAGGAACTCTTCTGAGTCTGAGGACACCCCAATAGGATAGTGTCTTCTCTATCCTCTGGGACACAGCTTGATAAATTAACTCATTTATACATTCAGAAGCCACCAGGCACCCAGTCTGTGCCAGCCAATCAACCCCCACAAGCCACCGGTCCCTGAGGCCCAGCTCCCATTCAGGCAGACCAGAGCCAGCTGCCCAGAAGCGCTTCCGGAGAGGCCATAGCTCTGGGATGGCTCTGGGCCAGACTGCTGCTTTGAGCTTGGGTGTTGAGGGAGTGGGAGGGGGACAGTCAGGGCAGGAGGGACAGGAGCCAGGGGAAGCTTAGGAAAGTAGGTCACTAAAAATGACTTTTTTTTCTTTGCTGTCCACAGACTGTCCCCACACCCTGCCCCATTCTCCACTGTAGTCCTGGCTTGAACAGTCCCCCATCAGATGAAAGGAGAGGGAGCCTGCAGAAAGTATCAGGCAGGCCTGTTCATTTCCAGCCCGAGCTCTAGGCAGCTGAGGACCTGCTCTTCCCTCCTTTCCAGCCTGGCCTGACTTCTTACCTACTCCTAGGACAGTGGGAGTCTTGAAAGGTGGACCCTGTTTCCAAGTCAGACCACATCTATTGCACATTAGCTGTGTCCCAGACCACATTCAGGGTTCGAGAATACAGAAGGAATAAGATATGTCAGCCTCTTCTCCCTACCCCCACCAGAAGCTCTAGAACAAAACTGTAAGCAAATCAGGGATTCCCAGGTTGGGGCAGGAAGACCTTGGATTCTCCTTGGCCCCCCTGGGACCATTCTCAGGCTGGTAACCCTGGGAAGCAGATGAGAATGAACACGGGGAAGTAGGGTGGAGGTGCACCCTCCTGAGGATGCACCAGACCCAAGAAATCACTCCCGCCAGACTCATTCTGTACCTCTGTTCCCTCGGAGGCCAAATCAGGACCTCCTTTCCTTGGACTCTGGCAAAGGATTCAGAGGGCAGGTGTCAGAATCCGTCTGATCAGCCTTAGAAAGAAGCATGGCACAGAGAGGTCCGCAGTTTTAAACCTTAAGCTACTTCCCTGTAGCATCCGCACCCTCCCCCTGCCCTCCATTCTGTAGCCCCGGGGCCTCAGGGAACAGATTCCCTACATGCTTGTGGCCAGAGGCAGAACCAAGGGAGTGAGCTGGAGGAAGGTCAGTATAGTCCAGAAAGAGTTAGAAAGCATGCCTCTTCCAACTCCAGGTTAATTATTGTCCTGGGGTGGGGGGAATGAAGGAGTCACCAAACTTCAAGAGCTTGACTTCAGCCACCCACCTGGGTCTAGCATTTGAGATTGAAGCCAGACAACCAGTGGCCTGTCTTGCCCTGGCACCCAAGGACAGGCCTGGGTGAGGGCCCTGGCCACTCAAGGCAGTCAGGGAAGAAGGTGGTGGGTTCTGCTAATGTGTGCATCGGCTCTGTGCTTGCTCCCTCCGCAGTTCAAACTTCCCAAAGAGTACAGCTGGCCTGAAAAGAAGCTGAAAGTCTCCATCCTACCCGATGTGGTATTTGACAGTCCACTGCACTAGCCTGGGCTGGGCCCTGCAGGGGCCAGAGGAGAGCCCAGCTGCTCCCCGATGACTTCCATGTAACCACCATGTAAGAACCCTACCAATAAAAGGACAAATGTGAGGATGTCCGAGCAGCCACGCACCTACTGCAGCCTGGTGGGATGCCAGGCATGGGCAGCTGACCCCACCTCACCTGAGCATCAAGCCCACATGACCAGGCCCTGCTCCCACTGGGCCCTGAGGAGGCAAATGCAAATCTTCCCTTCCTGCTGCCGCCACAGCGTGTCGAGAAGTGACTCTGGACCTTTGATGTGCCCCTCGGTCTCAGGCTTCCTCCTTACCTACCGCTTGCCACGCAGCCCAGCAGGAAGGAGGTAGAGTGGCCCTGTGGGTTCACTGCCCAGCTCAGCTCTGGGAAGCTTGGGTAGTCAAGCTCCTCTCGCCGTGGAACAATTCCTCTGATCCTGTTTGGTTTTCTTCCTCTATTTTATTTTGTAGAAACTGATATTTTATTGCTCTTCAAAGATGTCCAGAAGCTGTGTATATAATGTTTTTTAAACAGAACTTTTATTCCCAGATGAACTTTTGCGTTCTCTCAGACAGGGGCCTGGGGACGTCACCCCTAGAGCCGCCACCAGAGAAGGTGCCGGTGTTTGCCTGCCAGCCGGGGCCCAGAGGAGCCAGCTTCAGAGAGGGGCCTTTCTTCCCAGATGGGCCTGGTGGAACCTGGGGCAGGGGAGAGCTGAGACACACTCCCCCATGCAGCCTTGAGCCCAGTGTAGCTGGGGCCAAGAAGGGCTGCTGGGATGCTGCTGGGCCCCGAGTGGACTAGGCCCCACAAAGTTCAAGGACCATCAGGGTCTCAGAGGCTTGGTGGCCTCAGCCTCATCTTCCAACTAGCCTGGGACCTCAACACATCATCCCCACCTGCCACTCAGAGCCTGGGTTTCCGGCTCTTTGACCATTCCTGCCCCATTCCTCATCCCCGTGCCTCCCAGCCTCTAGGCTGCAGGGCTCTGGCTTATTAAAAATGGAATAATTAACCTCTCAACATGTCTTTCATTTTGATTTTGCAAACACTGCACTCCACTGCTCTCCCGTCCTCCCTGCATCTATTCATTTCTCATCTTTCATTCTCCATTCCTGTCCTGCATCTGGGCCTCTTGTGGTCCTTGGTCCCTTGCCCCAATACTATAGTTCTCCTGGTCTTCCTCCCAAAAGCCAGCCTCTCTCTGCCCTGTGGTTGTGGAGTTCCTCGTGGGTTATCTCCCACTGCTGCCCTGGAATCAAGCGCCTTTCATGCATGCCCTCTTACCCCTGACTCTAGGGACTATTGCAAGATCACACTTTAGGCCTGTGCTAAGCAAAACATTTTTCTGCCAGGGCCCACACAGGACCATTCTCTGCCCCTGTCTGCACCATCACACACAAGGGCACCGCCAGGAGTGCCACAGGAGGCCCATGGGTGCCGAATCCTCTAAGGAGAAACCAAGCCAAAGAACTGCTTCCAGAGGCTATAAAGGCAGTGAGCAGGCCGTCCAGAGAACAACAGTTGGGACTTCCTGGGGGCCTGGCCCCTTCTCTGCACACTCCCTCAGGGCTACCTTGTTAACTTCGTCAGACTCAGAGCTTCAAGGCAGATCAGCCTGAAGAATTGGGTGAGACGGACTCCAGGCTCCCAGAAGCCCGGGTAGAACTCTTTGGGCCTGTTGTTGGCAACAACTGTGCCTTCTCTGAGAACTTTTTCAGAGGACATTTCCTGGCCTTCGCCCACCACGGCACTCCGCCTCTGGACCTCTTGTCTTCTGATGTTTCATGGCCAGAGAAGTGCCATCCATCAACTTTCCTCCTCTCCTTGACCCTTGACCTGCCTCCGCCAGTGCTTTATTTCTGGGGCCCTGCTCCCCCTGCCTGGTTTGGTGGGTGGGAAGGGGGTATTTTCTGAGTAAGCTTTGTCATCAGTATAGGAAGTCAGGTAGTGAGGGGAGCAAATGAGCTGAGACAGGAGTCCATGGAGCCTGTGGCCCCTTCCTGCCTCAGCATGTCAGGAACCTCCCAGGTCATTCTGGGGCAGGGGCATGACACCCGCTGTCTCTGACCAGCCTTCCTTCCCCTTGAGGGGTGGTGCTTTCCCAGAGGTTTTTCTGAGTGCGGCTCTCCGTTGAGCTGGCTGGTTGGTAAGAGGGACTCTCACTGAGGAACAAGCAAGGCTGACCATATCCTATGCCCTCTACAGCACCTGAAACATAGCAGGTGCTTACTAAATGTATCCCTTCTTTCCCTCCCTGCAACTTCCACAGGCTTCCTTGAGGTTTGTCTGGTCTTACCCCTCCCTCCAAGTCCCTGGTGCTAGGAAGGGGCTCCCCCATGCTCTTTGCCTGGTACATACGGCAGACTCCTGTGGCTCCTTAGGTCCAGTATGAGCTGCAGGAGGGCCACAGCCCAACTGCCGTTCGGAGAAGGTGAAGAGACTCCTGCCAGGTCTCAGGTCTGGCTGGGAGCTGGTCTTTTTTCCTGCCCTTCCTTCTTCTTGCAAAGGCCAGGCTCCAGGGTGGGGACTCTTGGGGAGAGTCTAAAAGGGCTGGAGCGTTTTTAAAAATAAACACGGTCTTGGGACTGGGTTTTGAGATTGGGTTGAGAGCAGGGAAAGAAATTTGAAAGTTGGTGCCCCTATGGGGCAGACCAGTAAAGAAAGCTCTTGACTATTTTTTTTATCTGATCGTCTTTGCTCCCTGGCTTCAGGTCCTCCGTGCCAGGGGAAGTACCTGGGTCCCTGTTACAAATCAGGAGCCCTGTAGAGAGCCCTCCTTTTGTACAAGTACCTGAATGCTGCCATGAGCAAACTTTTGTAAAACTGTTATTAGTTTCTAATGTCAATGGCAACTCCGTTCCTAGGGGCTGCAGCCAGCCAGGAACTTTTGTAAGAATTTGGGTGACTCACTTAGATGTCATTTCCTTCTTGCCCCCTCTTCCTCTGTGTAATCTAAGTGCATTAAACATGTTTGCAGAAGTGCTGGGTCCTGTGCTTTCTGGCTGCCTGGAGTAGGGAAGCGGGAAGCCAGGAGCCCGGGCAGAGGGGGTGGATCGGACTCGGCCATTGAGAAGAAGCTAGGGTGGGGAAAGGTCCTGAAGACTCGTCGGGAGTGCAGGGGTGCCGAGGAACAGGGTCATGCAGCTGGTGACTCCAGTCGTGCAGAAATGACTTCAGGGACAGGCTCTCTTTTACTCGTTTTGAATTCCTCTAAGGTCAAGAGGCTAGGAGCATGGGACACAGTCTGGAGAGATGAATGGGTGGTTAAAGACCCTTGATTCCTTTTCTACCTTCCTCTCACCAAAAAAACCCATTCCCTTTGGGAAGGTGGGCCTTCCTCACCTCCGGTTTGGAGTCCTTGCTCCTACTTTCAGGTGGCGCCAGAGACAGCCACTCCCCTCACCAGGCTTCTAAACGAAATTCAGCTTCCTAACCTGGAGCCTGGGTTGATGGAGGAACAACCTCAGAACCAGCACACCCACTGGGTGACACTAAGTCCAGCCCTCCTTTCCTATCAACTTTTCTTGGCCTTGTCTGGGTGGGTGAGAACATGGGTGGCTCTTCCCTGAATGGCCCAGCTCGTGTCTCTCCAGGGCATGGTATGGAAAAACAAAGTTCAATGCCCAGTGGGGAGAGAGCAGCAGCCTGGGAACTTACAGACAGGCAGGAGGGGTCTGCACTGAGACAGGCTTCCTGAAACCTGCAGGACTGCTGTGGGTCCTCACGTATTCTTTCCCTTCCTGCTAGGCCTAGTTGTCCTGAGCAGTAGTAGGGGCTTTTCTCCTGGTCGTCGGGATGGAATGGAGCGGTAGTATCCAGGAGGTTCTGCTGCGGCAGGTGGCAGAGGTCCTGGGGGCATCACAAGAGGGGAGGAAGAATGTTGCTCCTGTGAAGGGACTGTTAGGGCCCTTCCCTGTTTTCTGGGAGAACTAGCCAGATCTGGGGACCTTACCCAGGAGGAGGTCAGTACTGCTCCTGTGGCCTGTGACCTCCTCAGGAACTGTGACTGGCCCCTGGAGCAGTGGAGCAGGTCCTGTCTAGGGCCCTCCGTCCCTGTGACAATCAGAGCACAGGAACTGGGAGGATCTGGAGCCAGGCTAACAACCCCCGATGGCCCAGGCCGTACCCCTTCCCCTTTCTCCTTGGAGACTGGGAGTGGGGGTGCTTAGCTAATCCTCCTCATTTGACTAGTCTAGAAGGACCAAGGGTCAGGCTGAGATTCTTGCTCCAAAGAGTCCAGAATAACAAGATCTTGTACTTAGGTGACTCTGGGAGACAGACTAAGCTGGGGTAGGCTCTGGAAAGACAAGGGCTCCTAGGGGAGGGGAATTGGAGCCCTTGGGGGGGGCATAGGCTCTAGGGCCAGGGGAGCTTGAGAGATTTGCCTAACTGGCCTGACCAGAAGGAGAATGCATGCTGGAAGTGACTCAGCCCAGCCTGACACACTGAGGCAGCTGCAGGCTGCGGAGGGGGAGCAGAGGGGAGGCCAGGGAGGGGTGCAGGGGTGATTTGCTGGGTATGAGATGTGCCCCAAGATGGCAGGGGTAGGTCATGATGTGGTCTGGGAAAAGCAACCATCTCCAGGCCCCTTCTATAGATCAGTGGTCCCCAACCTTTTTTGGGCCACGGACTGGTTTAATGTCAGAAAATATTTTCAAGGACCAGCCTTTAGAGTGGGATGGATAAATGTATCACGTGACCGAGACAAGCGTCAAGAGTGAGTCTTAGACGGATGTAATAGAGGGAATCTGGTCATTTTTTAAAAATAAAACATCTTTCAGACTTAAATATAAATAAAATGGAAATAATGTAAGTTATTTATTCTTCCTCTGCGGACCGGTACCAAATGGCCAACGGACCAGTACCGGTCCGCGGCCCGGGGGTTGGGGACCACTGCTATAGAGGGAAGCCTTTGGGAGAAAGTTAAGGGCAGGATGGAGGAAGGAGCAAATGAGGCTGGTGGGTGTCCATGCCTTGTGTGACATAGCTCTCTGAGTAACTTGAGGGGCAAGGGAGACTTTGAGAGGGTCGTGATGCGAGAAGTGGGCTTACTGGGACCAGAGAACTGAGGGACGCACCCCTGTTCCTTTGTTTTTTTAATCTCACCACTGCCAGTTCATACCCTATCAGGATTGCGAGCCTTGAAAGGAAGAAGAATGAGCCTGCTAGGTCACAGCCCTTTTAAGACAGAGGAAGGCCACCTGTCCATTGTTGACAGTGTTGACAATACCATTGTGGGAAGGGTAAGAATTGGAAAATATGTTCATTCACCTGTTCTTTCAACACACCTGTAACAGGCAGTCTGCTATATGCTGGGAGGCTGGACACAGATCTGGCCTTAAGGAGCTCATAGTGCATGAGGGAAAACAGACAAGGAACAGTTATAAGGAAGAAGAATAAAAGAGGAAGAAGTGCCCTGGCTGGGTGACTCAGTGGATAGACCGTTGTCCTGGCATACCGGAGTCGCAAGTTCGATCCCTGGTTAGGCATGTAGGAGAGATAATCAATGAGTGCAAAGCTAAGTGGAACAGGGAGTTGATGCTTCTCTCTCTCTCTCTAGTTCTCTTTTCTTCTCTCAAATTAATGGAAAAGTAAAAAAGAATTTTTTAAAAAAAGAGGAAGGATGCCTGACCTGTGGTGGCGCAGTGGATAAAGCGTCGACCTGGAAATGCTGAGGTCACCGGTTCGAAACCCTGGGCTTGCCTGGTCAAGGCACATATGGGAGTTGATGCTTCCTGCTCCTCCCCCCGTCTCTCTCTCAAAAAAAATATGTTAAAAAAAAAAGAGGAAGGAGTAGGGTGCTTTTTGCCCTACCCCAGCCTCACCAATTATTATTAGTGTGACTAAGTCAGGCTAACTAACTTGTACTTCAGTTTCTTCATCTGCAAATGGATACTTGGTTTAGAGTTTTTGTAAGGATTATATGAATACATACAAAATGCCTGGCACATAGTAATTGCTCAATTAGTGTTAACCCTTTATTAAAGGGCTATGCTAGGGTGTATGCACAGAAAAGGTGCCCCCACCCAATCTAGGAGATTTTTTAAAGGTTTCTAGAAAGAAATGACATTTATGTCAAAACCTGAAGGATTGCCTGACCTGTGGTGGCGCAGGGGGATAAAGCATCGACCTGGAACGCTGAGGTCGCCTGTTCAATACCCTGGGCTTGCCTGGTCAAGGCACATATGGGAGTTGATGCTTCCTGCTCCTCCCCTTTCTCTCTCTCTCTCTCTCTCTCTCTCTCTCTCTCTCTCTCTCTCCTCTCTGAAAATTGAATAAATAAAATCTTTAAAAAAAAACAAAAAAACCTGAAGGATGCTTAAGGATGAACTGAGTAAAAGAAAAAGGGCTTTACTTTCAAAATCCAGGCAGGCTGCGTCGGCCTAGCGTGCGGAGGACCCAGGTTCGATTCCCGGCCAGGGCACACAGGAGAAGCGCCCATTTGCTTCTCCACCCCTCCGCCGCGCTTTCCTCTCTGTCTCTCTCTTCCCCTCCCGCAGCCAAGGCTCCATTGGAGCAAAGATGACCCGGGCGCTGGGGATGGCTCTGTGGCCTCTGCCTCAGGCGCTAGAGTGGCTCTGGTCGCAACATGGCGACGCCCAGGATGGGCAGAGCATCGCCCCCTGGTGGGCAGAGCGTCGCCCCTGGTGGGCGTGCCGGGTGGATCCCGGTCGGGCGCATGCGGGAGTCTGTCTGACTGTCTCTCCCTGTTTCCAGCTTCAGAAAAATGAAAGAAAGAAAGAAAAAAAAAAATCCAGGCAGGCTGAACAACAAGGGCAAAAGCCCCAAAGCTCTTCTTGGGAACTGTAGAATCCAAAATGCCTAGAGTATATGGTGTAAGCCTGTGAGGCATCAAGCTTCATTTTATTGCCCCCTCCCCAGTTGCTGTGGTTAGGAAAAGTCGCAAGGATGATCAAACTTTCATTTTAGAACCATCCTCCTTCCTGCTAGTTGGAGAACGTTTTGAAAGAGAGTGAGATCGGAGGCAAGGTGACCAGTCAAGCCTGGATTAAGGTAGCAGTAGTATGGGTGGAGAAAATAAGATTCATTCATTGAGTCAACAAATATTTATTGAGTACTTACTATGTGCTAACTTCCATTCTAGACAGTGGCAATGCCGCATAAAGAACATCTCTCCTTTCACAGGTCTTCTATTTTAGTGATGGGAGATGGATAATATTTTTTAAAGTAGAATACAGAGTACAGGGGGATATGTGCTATGGAGGGGGGAAAAAAGCAGAGAAGGAGAGATAGGGAGGGATTGAAAGAGGGATGCATTTTTAAATGCAGAGGTTAAGGAAGGCCTTAGTGCATAGGTGACTTTTGAATGAAGACTCTCAATGACAAAGAAGTGTGCAGTAGGAATACCTGGGGAAGGAATGGCCCAAGCAAAGCTAAGAGCAACTACAAAGACCCTGTGGGGTAGGGGAGACACACCAGGAATATCTGAGGAACAACAGGGAAGCCAATGTGGCTGGGACGGAATGAGAGAAGGGGGATGATAGGAGATTACTTATACAGAAGCTGGATTGTGTAAGACCTTGCCCGTGATTATAAACCTTTGGTTTTTATTCTGGTTGAAGTGGGAAGCCATTGGAAGATTTTGAGCAGAGAGTTTTACATAATCTGATTTATATTTTAAAAGAATGACTCTAGCCTTTCTGTTGAGAATTGACTTCAGGAGGTAAGGGCAGAAGCAGAAAAACTAGTTAGGACCTACTGAAATAATCTAGGCTAGAGATTATACTAAAGTAAGAAATGTTAAGTAGTGAAGATTTGCTGAAAGGTTGGCTATGAGTGTTCACTGAGAAGAAGAAGATGGCTGCAGGAACAGATTTGGGGGAGCAGAAATTAGTATAATTCTGGATATGTTGAGTTTGGGATATTTGTTGTACCTTCAAGTGAAGATGGTAAGTAAGCAACCAGTACACAAATAAATGATCAGAAATATATTCAAGAGTAAGATCTACAGGGTCTGCAGACTGAATGATAAGAGAGGTGAGAAGGAGATGTCAAGGTGGCCTCCCTAATCCTTAGTTTAGTAACTAAGTGGCTGACATGTCCACTGAGATGGGGATCAAGTGGAGAAGGAACAGGCTGGAATGTGAAAAGGATGAAGAGTTTAGTTTCCAATACGTTGAATTCAAGGTGCCTGTCAGACACCTGAGTGGAAAGCGTAGTTGGCTACATGGACATTGAGGATCTGGGCTGGAGATACTCCCTGAGAGTCATCAGTATATAGACAATAATAAAGCCTAGGAGTAAATGAGATATCCCAGAGAGCACCAAATATTAGTGAAAGGAGAAAATGGAGGGTAGGATTCTGAGGATCACTGGCATTTTTGAGATGGAAATTAGAGAAGTCTTTTTTGTTTTTTTGTTTTTGTTTTTGTTTTTGTATTTTTCTGAAGCTGGAAACGGGGAGAGACAGACAGACAGACTCCCGCATGCACCCGACCGGGATCCACCCGGCACGCCCACCAGGGGGTGATGCTCTGCCCCTCCGGGGCGTCGCTCTGTTGCGACCAGAGCCACTCTAGCGCCTAGGGCAGAGGCCAAGGAGCCATCCCCAGCGCCCGGGCCATCTTTGCTTCAATGGAGCCTCGCTGCGGGAGGGGAAGAGAGAGAGAGAGGAAGGAGAGGGGGAGGGGTGGAGAAGCAGATGGGTGCTTCTCCTGTGTGCCCTGGCCGGGAATTGAACCTGGGACCTCTGCACGCCAGGCTGACCGCTCTACCACTGAGCCAACTGGCCAGGGCTGAGAAGTCTGTTTTACAAATCAAGGGGAGCAGTCTAGAAAGGTGAGAAATGAGAGGAATCCTTTAGATTTATTATCCTGGAGGTCATTGGTGAGAAGCCCACAAAAGGACCCTATGCTCCAAGCTAGCTCTTGTTGTTTCTCTGCACCATCTTTAGGGCTTGAAAACCATCTTCCCCTTTTGTTCATTCAGACATGCATGCATTCACTTGTCATTTGTTCAGCATGTGAGGAGATGCAAAGTGCTAAAGACAGCTCTGTCCTTGAAGGACCCACATTAGCTCCCACATCGCAGAAAGAAGGAGATGGAGGTTTAAGAGCAGAGATTCCTTCTGGTTTTATGGTGGGGTCAGCAACCCACAGGTCATACTGAACTGGATTTGAATTTGTTCGACCATTTAGAATGTAATTGCTGGTGACTTTGAAACCTATAATCTGAAAGAAGAAAGAAAGAAAGAAAGAAAGAAAGAAAGAAAGAAAGAAAGAAAGAAAGAAAGAAAGAAAGAAAGAAAGAAAGAGAAAAGAAAGAAAGAAAGAAAAAAAGAAAGAAAGAAATCCAGAATCTCCAGCACAAACCTTCCACCTGAGTTTGTATGTACCCTTGCCTTCTCCGCATTTCCACTGGGAGACCTGAGCCAATTTCAATTTCACTTTGACCACACTACTAAAAATCTTCCCACCCAAACCTACCTAACCCTCTTTAATTCTTTCCTTCTTGATAAATGGCACCACTATTCAGCCTCTTGTTGAAACCAAATCCTAGGAATTATTTTAAACATTTTTTGGGGAATACACACACGTACACACTTATATATCTCACATATGCTTTTAATATATGTATACCAAGAATTTTTTTAAATTATTTTTTTTATTTATTCATTTTCATTTTAGAAGAGAGAGAGAGAGAGAGAAGGGGGAGGAGCAGGAAGCTTCAACTCCCATATGTGCCTTGACCAGGCAAGCCCAGGGTCTTGAACCAGCAACCTCAGCATTCCAGGTCGATGCTTTATCCACTGCGCCACCACAGGTCAGGCCTACCAAGAATGTTTTTAAAGTTCAGAAGGATATACTATATACAGTGATAAGCACATCTTGATCCCATTCCTACCCCATTATTGTGTGTTCATTTTGCTTTGTTTAGTTTTTATTATTATTATGTGTTGATTTCTCTCTACCCCATATCTAATCCTTAACTAGGCTCTACTTCCAAAATATATCCCAAATCTGACAGTTTCTCACAACCAGTTTCAAGTTAAAACTCCTTACCATGCATGACCTAGGAGGAAGGCCCTGTGTGTTCTAGCCCCTGCCTGTCTTCTCCCTCACCACAGGATTCCTTCTGCCTTGGAATATGCCTAATCTATTGCTTTTGCATTTGTTTTTCCTTTGACTAAAGCACTCTTCCCCCAGGTTATCACTTGCCTAACTCCTGAATATGTAGGTTTCAGTTCAAATGTCATTTTTTTGGAGAGCCCTTTATGAGCCCCTATCACAGAAATTATCTTACATATTTGATTTAAAAAGAATTTTTTGTACATGTTCTCTGAGGAATCTCGAGGGCCTAGAAAAATGCCTGGCAGTTAAAGGCTTTTGTTAAATATTTGTTGACTGACTGATCAACCTCCAGTAGATTACTTCAGTTCTTTAAGCCTCCATTTTTAAATTACTATTAGAGAGATAATAATTTCTATCTTGCTTGGTAGTTTTAAGCATCAGAAATGGGGGGGGGTGTAAAGTAATGAGGATATAGTAAAATTTTTTGCTCCATAGTGAACCTTTGCAATTCCCTGTTCAGTTCCATCAGACAGCTGAGCTGATTAAAAGCTCTCCTTTCCCTCTCAGGTAAAATGAGCTACGGGTGAAGAAGCCCAGGAAGATGTGGTCCCACTATACAGAGGCACCGTCGCCCTTTTAAGGAGCGCGGAACGCTCCTCCCATGCCAATGTTTAATGCAACCCCCAAAAATATGTTTAATGTACCCAAGTTAGTACAAGTCACGTGAGGATATCTGTTTTGCCCCGCCTTAAAGAGGCGGGGCCTAAGCTTGGGGCCCAATAGCAGGAGCAACCTCCAAAATAGCCCCAACTCCAGACAGGGAAAAGGGGAGGAGCCGGGCGCCTTTGCAGCTGTACAGCACTTCCGGACAAAACGCCCCGCCTCCGCCTCCCCTCCCCTGTCCATTTATGTCTCCAGTGCCGGGTGGGCCGAACCAGCCGGTGCTGATTAAAGGCGCCGCGGTTGCGCTGCCGCTTTCTCCTCACCTTCCCTCGCTGTCTCCCCGCCCCCTTCCCGAGTAGCGGGACCGGCGGTGATGTAGAAACACCACCCTCCGCCTCTCTCCGCCCTAGCTCAGTAGTCCGGCTCACCGCAGCCCCCTGCCCGCCTGCGTCCCCACCCTGCCGGCCGCACTTTGCTCTGGGGAGCCCATTGTATCCGCCCCCCAGCCCCTATCCAGCAAACTCCGAGGCCGGGCCGTGGTGGGAAGATCCGGGACCCCTGGGCGCCCCTCCAGCGGGTCCCGCGAGCCAGGGCCCCTCCCTCTCCCGCCCTCCTCGCAACAGCGCGGTAGCAGCCTGGGCGCCCTTCCTTCCCAACGGAGAAGGAGGCCAACTGGCGGGCAACAAGGACGCACCCCTTCCCGAGCCCCAGCGGCGAATCCCCTCACCGCGCCCCCTTCCTGGGGGAAGGAGAGCCGGAGCCCGAGCGAGCCGAGGCAGGAAAAAGCTGCCGTGGACTGCCCGGCCCCCAGATCATTTTTATTATCGAGATTATTATTAAGAGGGGGTGGGGAGCCCAGAATGCGGGGGAGGGGGCTAGAGACTCAGCTATTTTTATTAAACAAATTATTTCTAAAATAATAATACGCGCAAGATGGCTGAAGGTGGCTGTGATGAGAGTGTTGGGTTCTTTTTTTTTCTTCCTTTTTTTTTTTTTTTTTTTTTGATCTGAGGATAAAGCTCTGAAGCGACAGCCGCTGCGAAGACCCTGCCCGGACTGCCCTCCCCTCAGTTGAGAAGCTGCGGGCGGACAAACGAACCCACGGACGGAGCGACTGGCGCGGGCCCGCCCCGGACGCGTCGCCTGGGCAGCAACCGTGGGCCGACGGCGCTCGCCTTTCTGCCGACTTCTTCCAATTCTAATCTTTTTTTATTTTTTGGAAAGGACCGGGGTGGGTGGAGCAGAGGTGGAGAGAAATCGGGACTTGGCATTTTCTCCCTTCTCTCTCCTAATTTGAAGGAGGCCGCCAGCTCTCCCCTTAAAAGAAAGAGAAAGATAAAAAGAACGCTACAGGACCCTCGAGCGAGCGCGCCCGGACCCCCGGCCGCCGCCACCACCGCGGCCTCAGGAGCCCAAGATGGCTGGGCGCTGAGGGAGGCATCCCGGCCCGGCTGGCTCAGCCCGGCCCCGCCGCCGCGGGCTGGCTCCGACCGCAGCCCGGAGCCTTCCAGGCCAGAGCAGAGGCCGAGAAGAAAAGAAAAGTGGGGGTGGGGGGAGCTGGGGTGGCGAAGGGGGAGGGCCGGGCCGGGGGGAGGGGAGGGACGGGAGCCTAGCCTCCTGTTCATTAGCAGTTGAGAAAAATTCCTTTCTAGTTTGATCAATCCTTGTTTTCCTAGGCAGAGCCGAGGCGCCCGCCCAGCGCGGAGACGTAGAGCGGGGTCTTTCCGCGGCGGGGGCGCCCGGCACCGGGCCTCGGGGGAGCGCTGAAGTAGCGACTTAGGAGGTCAGGCCGGAGCACCGCCGGGGCTTCTCCTCCCTCCCTTTCTGGTTGGCTTTTTTTCCCCCCACTTCTCTCCCTCCCCCTTCCGTTTCTATTTGTGAAGGGAGGAGGAAGGCAGAGGCGGGCTGGTGTCTCTGGCCGGGGACTGGAATTTCATCTGAATGACTGCCCCTGCGCGCACGCAGCGCCCCGGAGTCGGCCCGCCTGCGCCCTGCAGCCCGCACCCGCAGACGGCTGGCAAGCCGGGGGGCGCCCGCGCCACCGTCCGGGGACCGCCGGCTCGCCTCGCCTGCCCAGTCCGGATCTAGCAGCCTTCGGCGCGGCCGCACTTGTTTCCCCGTCCCTCGGACCCTGGACGAGCTAAGGGAGGCGCAGCGCCAGCGAGCCGGGCGGGAGCCACCATTGCCGCCGCCGTCGTCGCTAGAGGAAGTGTGCGGTTCCTGGTCTCTGTCCGCCGTGGGGCGCGCCCCAATGTCAGCCGCGGGGCCAAACGCAGGCCGCGGGCCGTTGCTGCCCTAGCCGTGCCGACGGGGAGGCGGCCTTTTATATGGAATTTGGACTCCGGCGCTCCCCTCCAGGGCTGGTGCCCCGGCTGCGGCCCTGGCGCAGTCCGCCACCTCCCGCTAGGCGCTCGGGAGGAGGAGGAGACGCAACTGGCTGCGCGCGCGGCGTGAGGACCGAGGCTCCCTCTGGGGGGCGGGCGCGCGGAAGACGCTGGTGACTGAGCGACTGTCCGGGCCTCCTGGGGCCGGAGCTTGGGGCTTGGTGTGCCTACAGCTGTACCCGCCAGACCCCCAGGGCTGGGGAGTTGGGAAGGCCTGCCCGAGCCCCCTGCCCACTGCCGCCATGGCGGAGAATTGGAAGAACTGTTTCGAGGAGGAACTCATCTGCCCCATCTGCCTGCACGTCTTCGTAGAGCCGGTGCAATTGCCATGCAAACACAACTTCTGCCGGGGATGCATCGGCGAGGCGTGGGCCAAGGACAGTGGCCTGGTGCGCTGTCCGGAGTGCAACCAGGCCTACAACCAGAAGCCGGGCCTGGAGAAGAATCTGAAGCTCACCAACATCGTGGAGAAGTTCAACGCTCTGCACGTGGAGAAGCCGCCCACGGCGCTGCACTGCGTGTTCTGCCGCCGCGGCCCCCCGCTGCCGGCACAGAAGGTCTGCCTGCGCTGCGAGGCGCCCTGCTGCCAGTCCCACGTGCAGACGCACCTGCAGCAGCCCTCCACCGCCCGCGGGCACCTCCTGGTGGAGGCGGACGACGTGCGGGCCTGGAGCTGCCCGCAGCACAACGCCTACCGTCTCTACCACTGCGAGGCCGAGCAGGTGGCCGTGTGCCAGTACTGCTGCTACTACAGCGGTGCGCATCAGGGACACTCGGTGTGCGACGTAGAGATCCGGAGGAATGAGATCCGGGCAAGTACCGTATACACACATAGACACACACTCGCTTATACACTCCCTACCGCCTGGGGACCACCCATTCGGACAGGCTGAATCTTGTGACATCAGGCCAGAGGCTCCCTTCCAAACTCTAATACTCTGAAAGTTTAGAGGCAGGGTTCTGGGAAGAAGGGCCCTGCATGGCTACTTAATACATTCTTGCACCTGTGCTCAGAGAGCCCATCTTGTGAGTCATTTATAGAACTGAGGTGTGGGGCTGTCAGGGCTAGAGTTTGGGTGTTGCTTTTCCGTTTTTCGCACAGCTCCCTCCCCCAGCCTTGTTTCTGTAGGCCCTACGGGAAGTCACCAAGGCAGTGACCCAGGTTCTGCTTCTCCAGCTGCTGTTTATGTAATGAGTGTCCTGGTGCCGCTGCTGTGGCTGACATGATCCATGATGTTGGCATACCAATGAGGAAGTAAACAAAAGCAGCCATGTTAGTTTCAAGCCCTACTGGAACCACATTGGGAGGTGATGGGAGCTTCCGGAGGGAGAGCAGATCTCCGGGTATCTGTGTGGACAAGGAAGGCCTGGACAGCCAGCAGTATCACCGGACAGTGTTTCAACTGTTTGGGTTATTCCAGATAGTCTACTCTTCATGTGTGAGAATCACTGCTCTGTGTGTTTGTTGAACGCGCCTACATGAACAAACCTTAAAGTATGTGTCTTCATCACCCTGAGCCCTTTGCTCCCAGCCCAGCCCTCTATCACAGCCCTCCCACACTTGGGGAGGGGAAGTGGAAGACGGAAAAAGAATCCTGTGGGTTTAAGGTTGAGCTGCCTTACAATCTGGTTTCAGGCAGCTGGCTCCCCTGGGCTGCCGGCTGAGTGATTACGGAACCACATCCCCTCCCATTGTATACACCCTGTAGCAGCGCCAATGTCAAAACCGCCTTCCCCCTCAGGCCTCTGGGCCTGGCTTTGGAGCTGGACTGAGGCAATACTTCCGTCCCCTTCTGTGGAGGGGGGCTCCTCTTAGGTCCCTCCCTGGTCCCCTGGCTTTCAGGGTTGAGTCATACGAGAAGGAAGAGGTTTGGCCTGAGACTGTCTGAGCCATTTCAGAAGCTCCAGCTTGGGGCCTGGGGGTGAGGTTGGGCATTGGTAGGAGTGGGAGTGTTTCTGGGTGGGGGCCCCTGGAGGCTAGTGAAGGACAGTGGGGAGTTTGGGTATGAGGAAGCAGTGAGCAGGGATGGGGGGCTGTTTCCTTTGGAGGGACAGTCAGAATGAGTCACTGTTTAGCAATTAAAAAATGTACACAGACAACTAACAAAAGGCAGGAGGGCTGCCACAGGCCGAGGGCAGGGACAGCAAATAAAATTTGCTGTATAATTAGTTTCCAATCCAATGGGCTAGGTCTGGGGTTTTGTGCCAGGACAGGGCCTCTGGTTTCTTAAAGGAAGTGTTGGAGGTAGAGACAGGAGCCATTTCCCCCTCCTTCTCCACTAGGGTTAGAAAAGGCAGAAGCCTAAGGGAAGCAGATGAGCCCCAGGGCAGACAGAGCCCAGACTTTCCCCTGTATTGGGAAGCTGCTGCTATTAATAAAGCTGGAAGGGCTTGGGGGAGGAGGCTGGGAAAGGGCAGAGGCAGGAGAAAAGGGCCGTCCAGTTCTCAGTCCTGGGATTGGCAGTGGAAAGTGAGAGGAAGGGAAAGACGGAGATGTGGCTGGAAGGAAGAGAGAGGGGGCAGCACCCAGGGTGATGAGTGTATGTGTACTCGCACTCACTGTTTTGCTCAGCTGCATCTGAGTGCTAGGGCTGTCTTTCATTTGGGTGGAGGAGAAAACATAATTGTACTTAACCTGGTAGTAGGAGGGTATCTTTAGATGTGTGTCTGTGTTTGCGAGCGTCTTTGAGACTCTGCCTTGCCCTCAAATGCACTTGTCTCCAGGTTGTGTGGTTGGGGTGTGGAAGGGGTACATGCTGGGGTTCCCACCAGCAGGTCCCTCGTCCTTGGCTCATGGGAGGATCTAGGTGGGAGCAGGCCCTGAACTTTGTCAGCAGCTGCATGCCTGTGTGTGTGTATGTGTGTGTGTGTGTGTGTGTGTTTACACGTTTCTCCTGTTCCTGGCGTGGGCAGGCTCACAAGTAGTGAGTTGCATCAGGGCCAGATGTGTAATTCTGTTAGCTCAGCATCTGTGCCCTCTAGCCTGAGTCTCATCCCCTCCAGCTCCCTCATTGCAGGCCCTCAGGATTCTCTCTGGTGCCCCAGGCTATAGGGTTGAGACCCTTCTTTGGCCCAGCACCACTCAGTGAGGAGGAGGTGAGCTTCAGGGACCCGAAATGGAAGGACCCATTTTGCTGTCCATGCTCTCTGGGCTAGCCAATGGGAGGGGCCTTTTCCTGGGCTTCTTTTCCCTTGGGAATCTGTCCTAAAGGTAGTATAGTTGAGGGCAACAGAATTCTCCGATACAGGAGACCTGGCATAGGCCTTAAAATGAAGCTCTGTGTCCTGTGCTTCCTCTTCTGTCCTTCAGGGAGAGGAGAGGGGGCTGCTGAAATGCCCTTTTGGCCAGAAATAGAAAACCCTGATCCACCTCTCCCTGGTGGCCCCTACTTACTTACTCAAAAGCATTCACATTTGCATGGGGCCAGTGGCCTGGAGCAGGGACCCAGCAGAAAGGCAAGCAGGACCTCCATTCATTGTGGGGGAGACTTGCTGGGGGGGTCTCGCTGTCAGGCCTGTGAAGTCTATGGCCCCAATCTGCCCTTGGGAAGCCAGTGCAAAGATGACATTGCCCTGAGGCCCACTGAATGGGCCCGATAGACCATTCTCTGGGACATGTCTAGACCCTAAATATGTTTTCTGTTGGGGCTACAGAGACTAAGGACCTAAGATTAGGACATTTAGGTGGGTTCAGACCTGGCAGCCCTAGGTGTTCAAACTCTCTTCTATCCCCTGGATTTAGGGGTTCATCTAAGCAGCAGGGGACTGGTGTGAGCTGGTAGGGCCCCTATGTTATTACCCCCTCACCATGGAAAAGCAACTCAAGAGACAGCCTCGTTATGTGTGTGAAGCAGCTATGCAGGGTGTGTGTGTGTGTGTTTTCAAGTCAAAGTGTGCCTCTGTTATTCCTGGGATCCCAGATCAAGGCTGGAAATGTTCCTTGCATTCTCAGAGATTTAGAGTTGAGATGTTCTTTTAGGAGGGCATCCACTGGTTGGGCCATTTGGAGGTTTGCAGCTGCAGGGGGTGAGGTTACCCCGCTGCTCACACTGTCCCCGGCTGGAGGAGTTGGGTGGGGCCCTGGAGGGGGATCCTGGGTTTCCACTCCCTGTGTCTGTGTCAGGTGGGCTGGAGGAGCGAGGGCTGCCCTACGTGAGCGCCCTCAGGCAGTGCGGAGCCGTATCCTGTGGCAGGGTGGGAGTTGGCGTGGTGAGGCTGTGTGTATTCAGGGTGTGGGGCTATTTTAGCTGCCCCTTCCTTGACCGTCCTGAGTTTGCACAGAAGGGAGCCTAGTTTGGCCTTCCTCCATGGGCCCCAGGCTGCGGCCTCAGGCAGAGGCCCCCTGCACACCTCCAACCCAGATAGTGCTGACGCAGCCCAGCTGGGCGCCTGTCATGCATGCCCTATTGATTCCTGTGCCTACCGCAGCTCTGGATGGCTGTGCGTGCACGTCGGACTGCAGGTGTGTGTGTAGCTGACACGTCTGGTTGTGTAGCTCTCATGTGGTGAATTTTTTGTGTCTCATGTTTGTATCTCTGAGAGGATATAATGTGAGTTACTGAGTTACGTAGTTGTCTAATTATGTACATGTGGTGTTTGGTCAGAAAGATGTGCATCTGTGTTGGTGAGAGAGCAAGCGTGCTGCACACCTGCGAGGTGAAGTTCAGTGTGCGTGCGTGGCTGTGGGCATGACGGTGCTGTGCCTGCCTGCTCGGGCTGTGGTTGGCGGTTGGGAGTCCTGTGCGACTTTGTCACCTAGAGGGGTGGGAATTGGGGCGGGCTGGGAAGATGGGATTCACCTTGGGTGAGCTTGCGGCCTATGGCAGTATCGGAGGTGGCAGCCTGCATGGACCCTGCGAGGCTGAGGCTGTGTTGGGGGCAGGCCAGTGGGCACAGGAAGCGGGTGAGCCCAGCTGAGGCCCTGCCCTGGACTGAGCGGGCAGGCCTGCTCGGCCACATCCTAGCTCTGGGAAGCCTTCTTCCCCAACTAGCCTGGCATTCACACCCAGACAAAGGGGGGCTTTCTCTCCCGCCTCTTTGTTCTGCTGCCCCAGAGCGCTGCTCTCTGCAAGGCAAAAGCTAATTTGATGCTGCAGCTGGGAAACCCTCTCTGGGGTCTGCAGGACTTGCCTCTCTCCTTGCCCTGGCTCCTGCCTGGAACCTCTTCTTTCTGGGTTTGAGGTTGCCTCAGCCTGGGGTTCACAGGGTAGCCCGGGGCAGGAGCTGAGGCCCAGAGGGGCATGTAGGGCAGGCCCACGCTGCTCTGAGACAGCGCAGGAGTGTGGTAGCCCGGGGAGGGGAGGCTGACTGTTCTTGGGATGAGGTTTTCAGTGGGAGAGTGGGGGGTGGGTTTGGCAGCTGAGGAGAAGGTTAGGATAGGGTAGCTCTGGAGCAGGGATGCAGCCAGAGCTGGAGCTGGCGTGAGAGTCCTCTGGGCAGGGGTCTGAGCAGCTTGGAGCCCTCTTCCTGCCCCCTGACCCTCCCACCATGGGCACTGCTGGATCCCGCCCTGGCCTTGTCTGAGAACCTGGGGCCTGCCTCTGGCCCAGCTCCTGAGGCCCTGTTTCCTCTTAACCTTGCTTCTTTTCAAGGTTGACTTGTGGGTTTTATTATTATTTATTAACTTTTATACAGCCTTGAGTCCCCATGGCCTCACCTGTCTGCCCAGTCCAGTCTGGTGTCAGAAATGCCAGCTGGGCCTGGCCAGTCAGGCTCTAGGGACGTGAACTTTCCCAGGGCAGGAATGCAAGGGGCTTAGAATTTCCTCCTCTCTGCTTGGGAGGGGCGTCACAGTCTAGAATACTGGGTGACAGGTGTGAGGAGAAGCATGTTCTGGGACCTTGGAAAAAGGGGAATGAAGCGCCCTCAAGCCTTCTTCCTCCACCTCCTCCTCAGGCCTTCTTGATGCTTTTGCCCTCCCAGCCCCAGGAGCAGACCATGGAAGGCCTTAGGTTCTAAGGGACAGGGACAGGAGTGAGCAGGTCTCATCTGGGCCTAACATTGCCCCTCCCTCTGCTGGAGGCCTGGCCCCTCAGTGCTCCCCATCTAGACCGTTTAGACCGTGGTTCCCCGCTTGGCTCGGCTCCTGTGCATTTGAAGTGTGCTCCAGTCCAGGCGATTTACTGTGGGCTCGAGCAGCTTCTAAAGAGCCCCCCCACCCAACATTGAGAGCTCTAGCTCTGAATCAAGGTGGGAAGTAGGGCCTCAGCTCTCAGCAGTTCCCTGGGGGCTGGGATGGAAAGGAGGCTGCTGGGAGTGGAGAGGGGTCCAGGCCTTGCCACCTCTGCTCCCGTCTTCCAGCTTCTCAGCGGCCTGATTGGGTCACTTGGTGTAGCGGAGGTGAGGGGTAATGAAGGAGCAGCGAGTGGATATTTTTCTTCATCCCCCCAATTTCTCAGTACCTGAGGCAGCAGTGGGCCCCTCAACCCCTGCTTCCTCCAGGTGTTGTCTGGCAGGATTAAGATCAGCTGGCCTCAGGGAGGGCAATCCCTGCAAGGGTTAGCTGGCCAGCGTGGGCCCCCGCCCCTTCCCTCAGCAGAGGCAGGAGCCCAAGCGCCTCTGAGCTGGGGGAGGAGAAGTGAAAACCCCCGCCACCTACTACAGAGTGTAGCACTGTTGGCTAGGCCTGGGCTGGGCTCCCACCTCAGTGCTGTGGGCAGGCAGGAACCCGCACCTGGGTTTGGTGAAGTTGAGGAAGGACATCGCAGGGTCCCAGAGTAGAAGTGCCACCAGGAGGGGCTCTGGGAGAAGGCCAGAAGAGGAAGGAACGGGCTGGACAGGAGGTGCGTCCCTTAGCTTTGCCTTGAGGGGGGTCAGCAATGAATTCTCTAAGTGGTTTGAGGGGAGCCGGAGAGGGGCCTCCCTCTGGTCTGGAGGGTCAGAGTGGAGAGCCCCACTTTCCCTTTCCTACCCTCTGAGGGAAACTGGGCTGGGAACCTACCTGGAGCTGCCCTCTTTTGCCCTCCGGTTGAGACTCAGCCTCAGGTGCACCCCTAATTGGATACTGTGGGTTTGAGCAGGGAGTCCATGGTGCATAGGTGTAGGGAGATGATGGGACCTGGACTTTCAGATATGTGGGGCATTGGAAAGCCTGGAGTCCGAGATGCGTGGGCGGGGGGCTGTCCTCCTGAGTGTGCCAGTTGTTACAGGGGAGGTAAAAAGGCATAATTTTCCTGAAAGGGTGTCCTGGCTGCCTTGCCTTTATGGCAGGCCTCCCTCAATTGTCTGGGGCCCTCAGGAGGTTCAGCCTTCACCCTGCAGGGAGTTGGATGCAAGTGTCTGTGCAGCTGTGTATGGCCCCGTGCGGGAGGTATCCCTAAGGCCCCGGTGGCAGCCTGTGCTTGCGTCTGTGCGGTTGTATGCATGTATCTAGGCAACGTGCGAGGTGCTGCCCTCTCCACACAACTGTGGGCCGCTCCACAGCAGGGAGGAACCAGGACTACCTCCCTCTGTTCCTGCCCCCGACCCAGCAATGTTTCTAAACAGGTGCTGACTCTCAGATTGGCAACAGATCCCTGTGCATGTTGGGCTGGGGTGGGCGCCTGCTGGGGGCAGGGCAAGGTTTCCTGGGAACTGGTTCTTAGAGGTTCTGTCCTGGGTCTTGAAAGGTCAAGTTATTAAGTAGACTGCCCCAGGTTCCCCCAGTTTAGCTGAGAGCATCACCCCCATGTCCTATTCTCCTCAGGGTCCTGTGTTAGTTAGTTAGTTTGTTTGTTTCTTTAGCCACCAACACAAAAAGGGGTCACTGAACCCCTCACTGGCCTTGTTTTTCTCATGTAAAATGGGCTGGAGGAGTGAGAAAGAGATTGGTGGGGGCTTGGAAAGCTAGCTGGGTGGGGGTGGGGTGGGAGTCCTGGGGTCAGGCTTGTGGTCACACCTTGGCCCACACAGAGAAGGAAAAAGAATCATTCCTTGTTGAGTGGACACTGTGAGCTAGTCTCTGTGCGTTTTGCTGTGCAAACCTTATTTTATGTGTACAATCCATAGGTTTATTCAGTGAACGTGTTATGCATCCATAGGGTGCTGGGGCCTCTGTGTGGCCTGGCTCAGAAGGGAGGTGGGAAAAGATAGTAGCAAAGACCTATTTTCAAGAGGTCTTGAGTTTTGTAGGGAGAGCAAACCATGGTTTGTGAGACTAAATACAGAATAATGCGTCCTGTAGCTCTCGGGTGATGGTATGTTTTTATCTTTAACGTTGGATACACTAGGCATTAGCTACATGTGGCTACTGTGCATTTATTTATTTATTTATTTTCATTTTAGAGACGGGAGAGAGAAAGAGAGAAGGGGGGGAGGAGCAGGAAGCATCAACTTTCATATGTACCTTAATCACACAAGCCTGGGGTTTCAAACTGGTGACCTCAGTGTTCCAGGTTGATGCTTTATCCACTGTGCCACTGCAGGCCAGGCCAGCTATTGAGCTTTTTTTTTTTAATTTTTTTTCAAAGATTTTATTTATTCATTATAGAGAGGGGAGAGAGAGAGAGAAGGGAGGGAGGAGCTGGAAGCATCAACTCCCATATGTGCCTTGACCAGGCAAGCCCAGGGTTTTGAACCGGCGACCTCAGCATTTCCAGATTGACGCTTTATCCACTGCGCCACCACAGGTCAGGCTATTGAGCATTTAAACTGAGCCTGGTGCAACTGAAGAACAGATGTTTAATTTTAACTTTTTTTTTTTTTCTTTTTAGAGAGAGATAGAGATAGGAAGGGAGAAAGATGAGAAGCATCAACTTGTAGTTGAGGCACCCTAGCTGTTCATTGATTGTTCTCTCATATGTGCCTTGACGGGAGGTGCTCCAGCCAAGCCAGTGACCCCTTACTCAAGCCAACGACCTCAAGGTTTCAAACCTGAGACCCCAGTATCCCAGGTTGAGCTCCGTCCACTGCTCCACCACTGGTCAGGCCTAATTTAACTTCTTTTTTTTTTTTTTTAATTTTTTTTTTTTTTTTCAGAGAGAGAGAGAGGGATAGACAGGGACAGACAGACAGGAACGGAGAGAGATGAGAAGCAACAATCATTAGTTTTTCATTGTGCGTTGCAACACCTTAGTTGTTCATTGATTGCTTTCTCATATGTGCCTTGACCGCGGACCTTCAGCAGACCGAGTAACCCCTTGCTGGAGCCAGCAACCTTGGGTTCAAGCTGGTGAGCTTTTTTTTTTTTTGCTCAAACCAGACGAGCCCGTGCTCAATCTGGCGACCTCAGGGTCCTGAACCTGGGTCCTCTGCATCCCAGTCCAATGCTCTATCCACTGCGCCACCGCCTGGTCAGGCTAATTTAACTTCTTTTAAATTAAATTTAAATAGTTATGACTAGCAGTTACTGTATTGGACAGTGCAGCTCTAATGGGGGGGCAGAACAGGAGAGCCCCACCGCCTGGCCAGGACAGGGAGGGACCCACACAGAGTCTGAGCAGCGGCCGTGATAAGTTTCCTAGAGGAGTGGGACCTTGAATTGAGGATAGACAGGGAGCAGGAAGAGGCACTGTGGCCTGCAGAAAACCATCAGCGAGGTGCAGGGCATTCAGATATGCACAGCGTTGGGGACAGGATACGCTCAGGCCTTAGGACAGCTTTGTTGCCATGCTAAAATATTTGGAAGGAGGGTTCTTGAGCAGAGGTAAGACCCTGCTTGAAGAGGTGTGTCTGGGGAGGGGGCTGATGGACTGAGCAGCCGGGACCGCAGGACTGGGAGCAGATAGGTTATGGAGACGGGAGACTAACGACTCAGATGGGCAGCTTGGTTCAGCACCTTCCACTTGACTGGCCTCAAGTCTTAGAACCAGAGTTTCCTTTTCACCTGTGTCCATGTGAGAGGCTGAGGGAGCTAGCAAGATCTTCAGAGGCATAGCTGTCAGCATCAGGAACAGGGGTGGGGGGCTGGCTCCTCAGTATATGGTTATATGACCCTCTGCATCCTAGGGTACTCATCTCTAAGATAGGGATCCCAGAGAGAGCCAGCATGACTTGGATAAGAACAGACCCTATTGCCAGATCACCTAGGTCTATACCATAGCTCTGCCACTTACTAGCAGTACACTTTGGATACATTACTTAACCTCTCCGGTTTCCTCTTCCCTGAAATGAGAATAATAATAGTGTTTATCTAAAATAATAATAATAATAATAATAGTATTTATCTCATAGCAGTGTTGGGATGATTAGATTGATCTGAGGTTGGAGTGTGGGGGGCAGGGGTGCTTAGAACAGAGGCTGGCCTGACCCCGCCCTCAGAAAGCTCATGGTTTAGATATGTGTGAGAAGCTATTCTAGGCTTTCTGTTCCTGGGAACAGGTTGGCCAGACGGCTGTCACTAACCAGGCCTCTGGGCTTGCATGAGGGCCAGAGAGGCTGGATGGCAGAAATTTCGGTCATCTGGGTCAAAGGCTCTATAGGATGAGTCTATTCTATAGAGGGAAGGTTGGAGCTCACCCGTCCTGGGTAAGGGGTAGAGCTGCAGCCCCCTCTGATGCCCCTGCCTCAACTGTCCCTGCAGAAGATGCTGATGAAGCAGCAGGACCGGCTGGAGGAGCGAGAGCAGGACATTGAGGACCAGCTGTACAAACTCGAGTCAGACAAGCGCCTGGTGGAGGTAGTTAAGCCCAAGGTCATGGTACGGGGTGGAAGCGGCTTGGGTGTAGGGCCTTGGGCTAGTTCCTTACTTGGGCTAGGACCTACTGCGTGGTCAGCTTTGTGCCAGAACCCCTTGGTCATTCACTGAACTGTTAGTGGGTGAGCCCTGCTGGTGCCAGGGGGAGCTGGCACAGAAACCCTGTGCTACCAGCAGGTCAGGTTCCTCTTGCCCAGAGGAACCCTGGGCAGCCTGGGAGTTTGGGGTTTCAGACTCCACCGTCCAGGGTTTGAGACAGGCAGAAGTGGCAGCCAGAGGTCCCAGTGCTCACCTGCCTGCCCGTTCTTCCCTCTGTGCCTGTAGGAGAAGGTGAGCCAACTGAAGGAAGAAGTGCGGCTGCAGTACGAGAAGCTGCACCAGCTACTGGATGAGGACCTGGGGCAGACGGTGGAGGTTCTGGACAAGGCCCAGGCCAAGTTCTGCAGCGAGAACGCAGCGCAGGCGCTGCACCTCGGGGAGCGTATGCAGGAGGCCAAGAAGCTGCTGGGCTCCCTGCAGCTGCTCTTTGACAAGACAGAGGATGTCAGCTTCATGAAGGTGGGCTGGGCTCAGGACCGGCTGGTGGGACCCAGGGGCATTCCTTAACTGGAGCCCGCGTTTCTTTACTCTCCAACCAGTTCCCCCAATAGGGTGCTGACAGGCCTCTGGAGCGCTCCTGTTCTTTCTAGCTTTGTGACCTCGGGCAAGTCATACGTGTTCCCTCTGCCTCAGTTCCCTCACTTATAAAATGGGGTTGATAATACAGATCTACAACTATTTATCCTCAATTCCAAATTTTAAAAACCTCTGCTAACTCAAAGAAAAAAAATTGGGCCTGGGCGATGGCTCAGTGGATAGAGCATCAGCCCAGCATATGGACATCCTGGATTCAATTCCTGGTCAGGGCACACAGGAGAAGTGACCATCTGCTTCTCTCCCCCTCTCCCCCTTCTCTCTCTCTTCTCCCACAACCAGTGGCTTCATTAGTTCAAGCATCAGCCCTGGGCGCTGAGGATAGCTTGGTTGGTCCAAGCAGCAGCCTCAGGCACTAAAAATAACTTCGTTGATTCAAGCAATGGCCCTATATGGGGTTGCTGGGTGGATCCCAGTCAGGGCACATGTGGGAATCTATCTCACTATCTCCCGTCCTCTCACTTGGAAAAGAAAAAATTCTGGCAACTCATTTAACAGCAAAAATTGACCTGAACTGATGTTGGCAATTTATAGTCTTTATTTATCTTATTGGTACAAATGCTCACACATTTTGCTACAGAAACATTGATGTACCTGACCTGTGGTAATGCAGTGGATAGAGCTTCGACCTGGAACACTGAGGTTGCTGGTTCAAAACCCTAGGCTTGCCTGGTCAAGGCGCATACAAGAAGCAACTACTATGAGTTGGTGCTTCTTTCTCTCTCCTCTCCTGCACTTTCTAAAATCAATTTTAAAAAAAGAAAGAAACATTGATGTATGGGATTATGATGCCTACTGGCATGATATGTAATAAATACTACAGGCACCGTATTTCTCTTCTGAAATCCAAATCCACATTCCAAAACACATCTGGCCTCAAAGATATCAGTAGAGGATTGAGCACCTACAGAATCTTCTAGGGTAGTTGTGTGTATAAAATGATAGATGTATAGAGGCCCTGGCCGGTTGGCTGAGTGAATAGTGTCAGCCCGGCATGAGGATGTCCTGGGTTTGTCCCCAGTCAGGACACAGATGAGAAGTGACCATCTGCTTCTCTCCCCCTCCCTCTCCCACTTCTCTCTTCCTCTCCCACAGTCAGTGGCTTGATTGGTTTGAGGGTCAGCCTCGGGCTCAGAGTAGCTTGATTGGTCCAAGCACCAGAGTCAGGTGCTGGGGATAACTCGATTGATTCAAGCATTGGCCCCAGACGGGGGTTTCCATGCACCGGTCAGGGTGCATGTGGAAGTCTGTCTATCTCTCCTCCTCTCACTTAAAAAAAATAGGTGTATAAAAAGCACTTACATTGTTGTCTGTCACATAGTAAGTGCTGGATAAATATTAGTGCCTTTTTTTTTTTTTTTTCTGAAGCTAGAAATGGGGAGAGACAGACAGACTCCTACATGCGCCCGACCGGGATCCACCTGGCACGCCCACCAGGGGGCGATGCTCTGCCCACCAGGGGGCGACGCTCTGCCCACCAGGGGGCGATGCTCTGCCCCTCCGGGGCGTCGCTCTGTCACGACCAGAGCCACTCTAGCGCCTGGGGCAGAGGCCACAGAGCCATCCCCAGCACCTGGCCATCTTTGCTCCAATGGAGCCTCGGCTGCGGGAGGGGAAGAGAGAGACAGAGGAAGGAGAGGGGGGTGGAGAAGCAGATGGGCACTTCCCCTGTGTGCCCTGGCTGGGAATCGAACCTGGGACCTCTGCACGTCAGGCCAACGCTCTACCACTGAGCCAACCGGCCAGGGCCAGTGCTTTTTTTTTTTTAATTTATTGTGTTGACATGATTTTAAGTGTCCCAATCAATATGCCATCCTCTCCACACTGCATTGTGCTCCCCATGCCAAGTCTCTTTCTACCCCCATTTCCCCCTCTTTGCCCCCTCCCCCAGATGTTAGCTATTCTTCTAAAAATGGAGACACCACTATCATCCCTCTATTACCCAGCCATACTCCAGCCAGAATCAGAAGGTCAACCCTCCTGGGGGGGGGGGGCATCTTTTCCCCTTTCCCGTGTTGCCTTGTCCACTAATAAGACCTTTTTCTTCTCCCTAGAATACCAAGTCGGTGAAAATCCTAATGGACAGGTGAGCAGATGGTCACTGGCCCTCAGAGGAGGGCAGGGAGGGCCAGGCCCCCAGTGGGGGGGGTGGTAGGGCGGGCTCACCGGTAATACCTCCTCACAGCAGATACCCCGTCCGCTGCCCCCAGGACCCAGACCTGCACGGGCAGCAGCCTTTCTCCCCCTAAGATTGGCCACCTGAACTCCAAGCTCTTCCTGAACGAGGTGGCCAAGAAGGAGAAGCAGCTACGGAAGATGCTAGAAGGTGAGGGTAGGGTCCTCAATGGAAGGGAGAGAACCCTTTGAGAGGGGGATGTGCCAGAACCTTCCCTCGGAGAAGCAGCATGGCCTAGTCAGGTAGACCTACCTTCATGTCCTGGCTTTGCCACTTCTAGCTGTGGGACTTTGGGCAAGCCGTATTAACTCCCTTAGCCTCAGTTTCTTCAGCTGTGAAATGGGAATAATAATAGTATCTCCCTGCTAATGGAGCAAGGTGATGCATGATGTAGAGTGCTTGGTCCTACAGATGAGAAGGGTCCCCAGGGGAGAGGAGGCCTGGGTTGTTTGGGATGTGAACTTCAGTGTCTTTTGTCCCAAACTCTTCACAGGCCCCTTCAGCACACCGGTGCCCTTCTTGCAAAGCGTCCCCCTGTACCCTTGTGGCGTGAACAGCTCTGGGGCGGAAAAACGAAAGCACTCAATGGCCTTCCCTGAGGCCAGTTTCCTAGAGACGTCATCGGGCCCTGTGGGCAGCCAATATGGGGCAGCAGGCGCGGCCAGCGGCGAGGGCCAGTCAGGGCAGCCCCTGGGGCCCTGCAGCTCCACGCAGCACTTGGTGGCCCTGCCAGGCGGCGCCCAACCAGTGCACTCAAGTCCTGTGTTCCCCCCATCGCAGTATCCCAATGGCTCCGCCGCCCAGCAGCCCATGCTCCCCCAGTATGGCGGCCGCAAGATTCTCGTCTGTTCTGTGGACAACTGTTACTGTTCTTCCATGGCCAACCATGGCGGCCACCAGCCCTACCCCCGCTCCGGCCATTTCCCCTGGACAGTGCCCTCGCAAGAGTACTCACACCCACTCCCACCCACACCCTCCGTCCCCCAGTCCCTTCCTGGCCTGGCAGTCAGAGACTGGCTCGACGCCTCCCAGCAGCCTGGCCACCAGGATTTCTACAGGGTGTATGGGCAGCCGTCCACCAAACACTACGTGACGAGCTAACGCCACGAGGGCGGCGGGCGCTGGGGAATCTTCCCCCCCAGCCCCCAGTGGCTCGGGAATTATGCATCCAGAGACCTGCCCTTCTACCTTTCTGTCCTCCCTCCCTTCCTCCTTCATTCCCCTGAGTCTTGTCCTTTTGGATTTTGTTTTGTTTGGGACTTTGTTTTTGATTTTTTTTTTTTATTATGAATCTCCTGGACGCAGAGGTGATAGTGGGAGCTGGCCTAGGCTGGGACCACGGGTGGCCCAGGGGTTGGGAAAGCGTCTACCTCAAGGCGCTGAGCTCTCTCTCTGTCTCCTTTTTTTCTTCTATTCCTTCTTCCTATCCCCATGGCTGGAAGGAGCCTCAGCCTTCCCTAGAGCCTTGAGGGGTGGGGGGCAGCCCTCCTCACCCAGCCTTTGGAGGAAGGTCCGGTGCCCACTGGCCTGCTTCTCTTGTTTTTCTTTTGGGCAGTTTGATCACTGACTGAGTAAGGAATGACCTATAGATTGTGGGGTTTTTGTTTTTTAATTTTTTTTAAGACCAAGAATGATTTCTCCTGCTTCCTTCTTACCATCCTCCCAGATGGAGTTCAAAGGCCACTTCTCAAGCAGCTTTTGGCACCTTCAGCCTCAGAGTGGAATCTTACAGACAGGAATCCCACGTCCAGGAAAGGGAAAAAGGAACTTTGCCAATGATAGTGACCACAGCAAAAGCAAATAATAATATTAATAATAATAAAGAAATAATTAAATAAAAGACTATAGCACAGCCCTTGTTGAGGTCAGTGGGGGGAGGAGGGGATGCCCTGAGTTGGGTCCTTGCCTGGATTTTGACACAGCAACTTCCTGTAGTGAGCACTTTGTATGAATCGTGGACTTCCTGTTCTCAAGGCACAGGTATTTATTCTGTAATCTGTCTAGAGCACACACCGAAATCCGACCTTCTAATAAACATAATGGCGCAGTCCCGCTCCCTGCCTCGCCTCTTACCCCCAACTCCCTCAGGCCTGAGGTCTTCAGGCATTGGTGTGGGGAGGGGCCCTCTAGGAATGGAAGACCCTGCCCTCCTTGCCTTGGTTCTCTTGGTCTAGCCTCTTCCAGGCCTGTGAATGTCAACCCTCAAGGCACTAACTACAAATACTCTTGGCCTTGGGTTCATTTGGGAAATACTTGCTGTGGGTCTCCCAGGCCCAGCCCCTTGCTGCATGAGCCCTGGCATCTCTTTGAGGTTCTGCTAACATGCTCTTAGCCTAGGACAAAGGAAGAAATACCTTCCTATGAATCCTGCAACGTTTACCTCCTTCAGTCCACAAATATTTATTGAGTACATGCCCAGTGCTAGGCACTGCGTAGAAGCCTAGCAGGACTGTCTCGGAATTTATTTTAACTGGCCTTACCACCCTCATTGGGAGGGTGGGGCCACTCAGCTCCATGCTTCCTTTAGTGGCTTGGGCCCTTGAGCATGGAAGGAGAGCAGGCAGGAAAATCTCTGGCTCTGAGAGGCATGGAAGTAGGGTAGTAAAGTGAGAAATACTACCTATCCCCTTTGGCAGAGCTTCTCAAAGTCTCTAGCATGTCTTGAGAGCTTATTAAAAGGGCTGATACCTGGATCCCCACTTGGAAATCTTCGAGATCCCAGGAATCTGTGCCTTTAACTCCCCAGTAATTCTGACATCCTGGGGTTTCAGAAGTGCATCCATGAGGGACTGTCCAGGGTCCTGTTTGTGACAGGGACCCCCTAGGTGGAAGGAGGAAATAGGGCACACCAAAGGCCTTCATCCTTTGCAGGGGAGCTGACCTCTTCAAAAAGCATCGCTGGTTTGTTGCCTAATACTGTGTAGACATGCTTATGTTGTAAAGCAGTCTGTACCTTTCCATACAGTACCTTTCAGGGCGGAATGAAGGCCTGAGTGTGCTCCCTCACCCCCAGCCAGGAACCCTAGAACAAGCTGTGTGTAATCCGGTGCCAAGGATCTAAGCCTCACCAACCCCTAGTCACCCCTCTTCTCAGGAAAATAGGACCCAAATTGGAGGACATGGTCAGACTAATTGGGTTGGCCAGACCAAACCAGAGTCTTGGTCCTGCTAAGTACCTCTGCTCTGTCCTGTGCAAGTGGAGATTCAGTGAGGTGGGTGGGCCCTTGTTTCATTGCCCCCCCCCCTTCCTACTTTGGCAGAGAGCCAGAATCAGGAGCAGGATGAGGACAGCTGGCCTGCCCCCTTCTCTAACCCTGCACCTGTTTAGGGCTAAAGAGAGGGGGCAGATGGCTGGAACACAGTACCCCTCCAGCCCAGGGTGGAAGGATGCCTGGGGCAGGTGGTGGTCAACAGATAAAGATTTAACTCCACTCACATCTGTTCCTGTCTCCCTTTCTCTAGTTGCCAGGATCCCTGGGACATCTTCTGTGCCAAGAGTTGAGAGCCAAGGCAGAAAGCTGCCCAATTTTTTTCCCACTTGGCCTAGTTTTGTGTTAGCTGATGGGAGGGGTCCTTTCTCGAGGTACATCAATCAGATTAGGATATGGAAGAAGACTCAGGTGGTGGTGGGATGGCTTGCGCCCCCACCCAGATCTCCGCTCTGACAGCCTACCCTGGTCAATTACACACTCAGACAGTAGGCAGAACAGCCAGCTGCCTGGAGCTTGGCCTGGGGGTGCCTGGGCAGCCAGGGAAGCAGGGAGACACTAACCCCATCCAGCTGTCCCCAGCTACCCAGCTGTCCCTGGCTTTGTAGGAGCAGCTGTCAACCACTTCCCAAAAGGGTCAAGGGTAGAGGAGGCCTAGAAAGAACTGGAGCTGCCCCAGGACACGGCCTGCTGGAGGTGTGTGTGTGGGAGAGGGGCCTTCCACACCCTGCACTGGTGTGCGCGCTCAGGCACCTCTGCACCCACGGGACTCACTCCCCTAACGACTCAGATACCGGCTTTCACACCCCCGGCGGTGCCCTCCCGCCTTTCCGGGAAGAGCTGGGTGTTCGGGGCGTGCCTGCCCAACCCCATCGACGGGGGTGGGGGTGGGGGGATGGCGGTGGCTCCTGTGGCCCAGATGTGCGGGGGGGGGGGCCGCGGGGAAGCCACCACCGAGGGGTTTCCTGAGCCCGCCACCCCACCGGCCCCAGCTCTTTCATGTCGCTGCCCTCCCCCGTCCCAGCCCAGAGCCGAGCAGCTGCGCCCCGCTCCCCGCCCCCAGCCTCTTTCCCAGCTGTCTTTGGGGTGGGGCTGGGCAGCTGGGGAACAGCTGCAAGGCGGTGGGCGGGGGGCACTCGGGTGTCCCTTGCAACAGCCGGAAACAGTCTCCGTGCCCACGATGGGGTACAGGGAGCCAGTGGAAGGCAAGGCCTGAGGCTGGTAGGCTCCTCCACCCTTCCCCCAGCGCATCTGGCGGGGCCAGCTGAGAACCCGGCAGACCCCAGATCAAAGCACCCTCCTGGCTTCAAAAGGCACCGGGGGTGGAGGAGTCGGGTAGGGCAGTCGGGAACACCCTGAGCAGTCAAGCCGCTGAGTCAGTGCTCCAGGCCCCTCTCTAAGTGAGACCCTAGTTCTAGCCTCACTTCTGGGTTCTTCCAGACCCTGTTCACACCCACCCACTCAGCTCCTATCATTATCACCATGCCCTTTCTTCAGACACCTTCATTTTCTCCCATCTGAGGGTGGTGAAGAACCCACGAACACTTTCAGGACCAGACCTGACTCCCTGGGGGATTCCCTACCCCACCTCTTCAGCTTGTAAATTCCCAGTGGTTGTGTGGAGGGGTCTAGGTCAAGTCTTTCATCAACCTAGCTCTAGGTCTACAAAACAGAAGGGACATTACTCTTACTGGGGCTGTGGGATAAAGGGAAGAGGACAGTGATGCCAGGGTAGCCGTGGACAGACCCAGCACCTTTTAGCCCCTCCTCTGAAGTGAGTCTCCCTGTATGATTTTGGAAAACTCTTAAAGGTGCTTAGGAACAGTGACCACTAGAACCTGGGGTCCTGATACTGGTTCTAGAGGCAGATGATGCTTGTTTCTATGAGTTAAAGGGACAAGGAATGAAATTGAGGCCACTCTCGGATAGCCCCTTCCCTACTCTGTGTAGAAGTGCTGAGGCAAGGACCTGGGATTCAGGCTAAAATCCCAGCCACTCCCCTGGAGGCTGAGAGAATGGGAGGAATCAGAGTGGGGCAGAGGCAGTTAGGGTTGGGAGGCTCACGGAGAGAGGTTAGAGACCTGCACAGGCAGGGGGCTGGCCTTCGAAACAACAGCCTCTTCCTTCAGCTTCTCTCTTCTCCCAACACTCCACTTTTTCCACCCGCACCCCAAAGTCTTTCCTCCCTTCCAGGGGAGGATGCATTCACCCTTGGCTTTATTCCTCTGGTGATAGAGAATTTACAACTTCAAGATGCTCTCTCTACAGTGAAAGTTTTTACAAATAACAGAAATCAATGGATAGAGCTTTTGCCTCTACATTAATTCTCTGTGATGGATGGGAATCATACCCCTGAGTGAGGGAAGCCTTCAAGAGCCCAGAGCTTCTTCCTTAAAATTCCCTGTCCCTGGCATTTATGGTGCAGGGACTTGGCAATGGACTAATGGACTTAACCCAGAGTCTGAATGTTTCTTTCAGGGGTGACTAATTTTTTTAAAATTTCTCTGTGGTTAATTCTTCTTAACTGCAGCAAACTGGGATATTTATTTCTCTTTGCGCTAGAACTTTAATAATTGGATAGTTCTTGTGAGAGAACCCAGTGCCTTAAGTTATTTTTTTATTATTTGTATTCAGGCAAGAAGTGGTGAGTGGTATAGTTTTCAACAGCTTGTAGGATAGCGGGTTAAAGGTGGCACAGGCAACATCTCAGAACCACAGGTCAGAAGTGGAATAGCCTGACCAGGCAGTGGCGCAGTGGATAGGGCGTCGGACTGGGATGTGGAGGACCCAGGTTCGAGACCCCAAGGCTGCCAGCTTGAGTGCAGGCTCATCTGGTTTGAGCAAAGCTCACCAACTTGGACCCAAGGTCGCTGGCTTGAGCAATGGCTTACTCAGTCTGCTGTAGCCCCACGGTCAAGGCATATGAGAAAGCAATTAATGAACAACTAAAGTGCCACAACGAAAAACTGATGATTGATGCTTCTCATCTCTCTCCGTTCCTATCTGTCTGTCCCTATCTATCCCTCTCTCTGACTCTCTTTCTGTCTCTGTAAAAAAAAAAAAAAAAGTGGAATAAAGGAGCAGGCTTCCAAGAATTGTGTTTTAAGGGTGGTGTAGATTTCTGGTCTACCTGGAAAAAATGGCAGTGAGTCCTTTGACACATGGATGCCTGGTTGTGAATTGGGTGTTGACATCAGACACTCTCCATGTTACAGGACACTGAGGATGGAGGGTGGCATGGGTGCAAATGGGCAGCTCAAGGCCTAACAGGGACTCTCCAGCCACACCAAATGCCATCCCTACCAGCTGCAGCTCATGAGCTCCACCCATCAAAATCTTATGCTTAGAGTCAGTCCTTCAGCAGCCCATGTGGTTCCAGGCACCAGTGGCTCTTCTGATTCCCCTGCCTAATTGTCTACCTGCACTCAGAGTCTCACCTCCTCTGTGCACCCCTCTCCACCCTCTCCAGAAGGAAGAGTAGTGAAATGATGCATGTAATGCTGTGGTGACAACAAACTACTCAGAGACTAGATGACACGCTTTGAAAGGCCAAGGGGAGGCAACAGCCCCGGTCAGCAGACTGAAGGACTGAAGCCCCGTCCCCAGCCTTACTCAGATATTTATTAGTCAATACAAATAACTCAAGGAAGCAGACAGCAGTAGTTTTCATGGGATGAAGTAAAGGACAAGGAACATGCTGACTCCTAGTCTCTGTTCTGAGAGCCTAAACATATTCTGTGTTGCTGAATCTTATCCTGCTGTTTTGCTGTTTCCAGCACGCACTGTTTTCCAGTATGGGTCAGAGAGGCCCCTGGACTCTCGTCAGCCCAGGGCTTTTACCCTAGGACGCCTCTCTGTCTCTAATTCTTCACAGCACATTCCTACAATGTAACATGACAGGTCTGGTGCTGGCATGGTCCACTTTCAGATGATGGTAGTGATCACAATGTTTATGTTCTTTTGAGCCTACCACACTCCCTTGCACTTAACACTGTTACTTGATTTTTTTTTTTTTTGTATTTTTCTGAAGCTGGAAACGAGGAGAGACAGTCAGACAGACTCCCGCATGCGCCCGACTGGGATCCACCCGGCACGCCCACCAGGGGCGATGCTCTGCCCACCAGGGGGCGATGCTCTGCCCCTCCGGGGCGTCGCTCTGCTGTGACCAGAGCCACTCTAGCGCCTGGGGCAGAGGCCAAGGAGCCATCCCCAGCGCCCGGGCCATCTTTGCTCCAATGGAGCCTTGGCTGCGGGAGGGGAAGAGAGAGACAGAGAGGAAGGAGGGGGTGGGGGTGGAGAAGCAAACGGGCGCTTCTCCTATGTACCCTGGCCGGGAATCGAACCCGGGTCCCCCGCACGCCAGGCCGACGCTCTACCGCTGAGCCAACCGGCCAGGGCCGATCTTTTTTTTTTTTTTTTGTATTTTTCTGAAGTTGGAAACGGGGAGGCAGTCAGACAGACTCCCGCATGTGCCCGACCGGGATCCACCTGGCACGTCCACCAGGGGGCGATGCTCTGCCCATCTAGGGCGTCGCTCTGCTTCAATCAGAGCCATTCTAGCGCCTGAGGCAGAAGCCATAGAGCCATCCTCAGTGCCCGGGGCCAAGTTTGCTCCAATGGAGCCTTGGCTGCGGGAAGGGAAGAGAGAGACAGAGAGGAAGGAGAGAGGGAGGGGTGGAGAAGCAGATGGGCGCTTCTCCTGTGTGCCCTGGCCGGGAATCGAATCCGGGACTCCTGCACGCCAGGCTGATGCTTTACCACTGAGCCAACTGGCCAGGGTCGTTACTTGATATTTTAACTAACTGATTATAAGCTGCATAGCTTACATGTCCAACTAGGCTGTGTGTTTTTGGAGGACATGAAATATTAGTCACCTTTGATTTTTCAGAGCCCAGCATAGTGCCTGTTTCATTCATTCACTCAGTTATTCATTCAACAAATCATTATTGAGGTCCTTTTAATGTTGGTCACTGTTCCAAAGTTGGGGATACTTTGGTGAACAAAACATACAAACTCTCTGCCTTCTTGGAGCTAATAATTTAATGAGAAAGAGACAGGTGACAAATAAATCAATAAACGTGAGTTGGTGAGAAGTATTATGAATGAAAGGAAAGCAAGGTGAGGGGATAGGTCATGTCAGTAGGAGAGAGGCGGCATGGCAGTTTTTTTGTTGATTGCTTGATCGAGAGAGTGAAAGAGAAAAACATTCATTTATTGTTTCACTTAGTTGTGCATTCATTGGTTGCTTCTTGTATGTGCCCTGACAGGGGCTCAAAACTGCAACCTTGGTGTCTCAGGACAATGCTCTAACTGCCTGAGATAACATGAGCATGCCTGGCCGGGGCCCAGGGCAGAGCAGTTTTTATATAGGGAGGTGGTCAAGGAAGTTGACATTGAGCAGAGACTCCAGAATGTGAGGAAGCAAGGGTTGGGGCTCTCTGGAGCAAGAGTGTTTCAGGAAGAGGGAACAAGTGTGGCCTGAGGCAGATGATGCTTGTTTCAAGAACAGCAAGAGGGTGAGTGTGGTTGGAAAGGGTGAGTGAGAGGCAGAGCAGTGACTAATGATGTCAAAAAGGCATGAGGGAACAGGGCCAGGACATGAGGCATTGTAAGTGCTGTGCCTCCGCTCAAGAGATATTTGCTGAATGAATGAGTGAATGAATGAATGAACAATCAATGAAAGCCACCTGCTTAGGCTGTCAGGGCTCTGGGAGTTTCACAGGGAGCCCTGTGAGCCAGAAGGTACCAAGCTGTCTTCCTAGGGAGACAGGACGTGGAATCATGGCCTGAGAAAGGGTAAGAATAGCACAAAAGAGGAGTTAGATGCCCCAGGGAAGAGGTGGCTATGAGCACAGGTGAGTATATAAAATTGTAGAGTGAGGTTGGGGGACAGTGAGGAGAGTTCATCTGAAGATCAAGGCATGTGTGAGAATCCAGGATTGACAGGTCTATAAAAAAGATTTGGGGTCAGATCAGAGGAGCCATGAATGACAGGATAAACAGTTTGGTCTTGAGTGTCCAGAGAACTGCATTTCAGAACAAAGGGGATGAGTGGCCAGGCAGGACGCGGGACAAGGTGGCCAGCTAGGAGGCAGCAGCATGTCCAAGTGAAGGAGGAGGTCGGGGTGCAGGGGGCAGCCTGGTCCTAGCCCAAGGACCAGGAAGGACCGTGGCAAGTCCTGTTGCTCAGGCCAAGGTATGGAAGCCCAGATCAGGCCTTCTCCATCGCTGCCAGCCAGCCGTGGGCCCTGGAGTCAGCAGAAAACTCCAGCCCTGGGGAGGAGGCGGCTCCGAACCAGAAGCTGCTGAGGGAGCACTGGCAGCGAGATGCCATTGTATGTCCGCAATCAAGATACTTCAGAGGAAATCAAAAGCACCAACTGGGGAAATGAAGTGTGCACTCTCTCTTTCTGTCTCAAACACACATACAAACTTCTGCCTCCAAAGTGGGTCAAGTGAAGGCTGTGGGCGTGGGCTGGGGAGGGAGGGCTGGCAGGAGAGGAGGCCCAGGGCTGGGAGCAGCCTGGGTGCTCATGCCCACTCACCCTCCTGGCAGAGGGGATGGCAGCAGCTGCAGGGTGGGGTGGGACGTGAGGATAAATATACACCTCGCCATGCATATGGATAATGCACACAGCTGCCCTGCCTGCTTTGCGTTCATTAGGACCAACTGTTTCAGGAGCCGTGGCAGGCGGGTGGGAGGGGGCGATGCGCCCATTCATAGACTGGGGTAGGGGCCTCCCTGCAGCTGTGCAGCCAGCTCCCCCTGCCTGGATCAGCATCTCAGCCCCTCAGCGTCCTTCTTCCTTCTTTTTATTCCTCCCAGCTCACTACTCTGGCACATCTGGGGGTCTCAGAGTGGGAAAGGGGCCCAGGAATTTGGCTGAATCCCCACAAGAGCTGAGGGAGTTGAAGAGAGAGTTGGGCCAGATTGCACCCTTTGGCCCCAGGATGGGTCTGTAGCTTACAAACCAACGCTCCTTATCCCCTTCTCTCCAAAAGCCATCTGTAGCGTCCAGGCAGGAAAAACGCTGTGTTCTCCTCATCTGAAGGCTCCAGGGAGGCCCCATTCATGTTTAAAAGCCTTAGATCAGATCTGTGCCCCCAAGAGATTCCAAGGGCATGAGTTTCAGCGCCAGCATGATTTCATGTGATTCTGACCTCTTGGCAATGATTGCTGGGCTCCAACCCCCAGAACAGGCCATCCAGGTGGGAGTGAGGACTAGCTTGGGAAGGGTGAGTGTTCAGAACCGGCCCAGGATGGGGTCTGGTTGGTATAATAGGCAGAGCCACCAAGTATGGCTGTGCAGCTTTGGTCCTACACAAGGACGCTGCTGAGGGGTCCTCAGCTAGTGCCAAACCCCGCATCCTGGTGGGGCATTCTCTCCCATATGGGGCAGCGGTGTCCCTGGTGACAGGCCTGTCTAGTCTCAAGAACATGAATTCCATTAACAAGGCAAAGAAAGACTGCGGGTGGGCAGTGGCCTCATGCATCTGTCTGTAGTGGGCCCTTTCTCCTTCCCCTCTAGGAGTCTCAGTGGGTCTGTGAGCTGGATGGGGGCTGCTGAGCCCTGGGTGAGAATGGAGGCAGCTACTGCCAGGTCAGGGCCCAAAGAGAAGCAGCCATCCAGCCTCTTTCCTTTGTTGTCAGGGTGGGGCCCAGGCCCCCTGCCCCCTCTGCTGGTGGCCTCCAGAGCAGCAGTCACCTCTGGGACTCTGCGGGAAGGTCTTGAGGGTCCTGCCGAGAGACGTGGTACAGATAGAGGTGGGCCTCTCGCCCACCCGCCTCCCTCTTTCCTGGAGCCCCTCTCCCAGCTCAGTCAGGACGGCATTCTGAAGAACACCCATCCAGGCTCTCAAGTCGGCAGCAATCCCAGCCAAGGCATTTTCTGTGTGATTCTAGGCAAGTGACTTAACCTCGGAGAGCCTTGGTTTCCTCAGCTGGGCAATGGCAATAGGAATGGTTATTTGTAAGGCCAATCAGGGATCAAACCAGCGAATGGCTAAGAGGAGTAGCGGCTTGCTAGCTAAGTGGCAGTCCTGCCCCCGAACCTTCTAGCTTTCAGCTTCAGGTATCCAAGCAAGTTTTCCTATGAACCCCGCTCCTCCTTGACTCAGCTTGCTCACTGCAATTCTGCTATTAAGAATTCACTTTTTTAGCCCTGGCCGGTTTGCTCAGTGGTAGAGCGTCGGCCTGGCGTGCGGAAGTCCCAGGTTCAATTCCTGTCCAGGGAACACAGGAGAGGCGCCCATCTGCTTCTCCATTCCTCCCCCTCTCCTTCCTCACTGTCTCTCTCTTCCCCTCCCGCAGCCCAGGCTCCATTGGAGCAAAAGATGGCCGGGGCGCTGGGGATGGCTCCTTGGCCTCTGCCCCAGGCACTAGAGTGGCTCTGGTCGTGGCAGAGTGACGCCCTGGAGGGGCAGAGCATCGCCCCCTGGTGGGCAGAGCATCGCCCCCTGGTGGGCGTGCCGGGTGGATCCCGGTCGGGCGCGTGTGGGTGTCTGTCTATCTCCTGTTTCCAGCATCAGAAAAATACAAAAAAAAAAAAAAAGAATTCACTTTTTTAGCAAAGGCTTTTTGTCTGTGGGACACTGCTATTCACTCTGGGAACAGAAACCTCCCTATGTTTCTTTGTGCAAGAGGATTCCTTAGATCCTTGTCTGGGCTTCGAAGCCTAAAGGGAAAAAATGTATCATAATGTGAACTTAGGGCCCAGCATTCAAATGGGCCTGGGTTCAAATTTGGTCTCTGCTTTGTCCTTCCTGTGTGATCTTGAGCAAGTGAGTCAAATTTCTGAGAGCCCTGTCTCTAAACTGTGTGATTGATAACACCTGCAGTTATCAGGGTTGCAAGGATTAAATGATAATTGTGAAGTACCTGCCATAAGTGGGTGCCCCGTTAACAATTTGCCCTGGTCTGACTGACCCCGAGGGGTTGGCCATAGCTCCACATTCCACATGCCTGTGTGTGGCTGGTGCTGGACACACACACACACACACACACACACACACACACACACACGTGCGTGCACGCATGTGCGTTCTGATACAGTGCTGGACCAGCAGACACAGCAGGGAGCAGGAGCTCTCTTTCCCTCCTCCCTGCCCAGCTCCTGGTGCTGAAGCTTCTCTGTGCTCTGCAGTGTTGGAAGAGGAAATTACTGAACAGATTGCAATTAAGGGGGAAAAAGGGGGAAAGAGAAAGAGAGAGAGGCCCTAAAATGCAGTTTGAGCGCTAAACTGTGTTTTTGCCCAGAACCAATCAGAAGCCTCTGACAAGAGTGTGTTCCCACTTACAGCTCTAATTGCAGGAGGAGTGGCTGGGGTGGCCTTGGGAGCCGGCAGGGGAGGAGGCTGCCAGCACCTCCAGGAAGGCTGCTGGCCCTAGTTTGTTGCCTGGCAAGCTAGCCAAGTGGGAGGAGAGGTGGCAGGGTAGAAGTCGTGGGGGTCTGGGAAGGCCTGAACTCCAGAATTTCTTCCAGTTATAATAGCTACCAATGATTCAGCACCTACTATGCACGGACACCCACACTTCATCTAATCCTCTGGGGAATGCCAGGAGGTAGGTGACTAGGACCCTATTTTACAGGTAAGAAACGGAGGCACAGTGTGTTCCTGCTACACACTAGCTATTTCCTTTGGTCAAGGTATTTTATTTGCATTATATCTCTTTTCAATCTCCCTACCACTTTAGTCCCATTCCACAGATGACAAAGCAAGACTCTAAGAGAGTAACCAACTTGCCCAAGATCACAGAGATGATTTATATCAATAGGTGAGCGAGGGCTGAGTCCCGAGTCTCTCCGACTTCAAGAAGCACAGTTTTATTTATTTATTTATTTATTTATTATTTTTATTTATGTAAAGATAAGCATTTCCTTTTTTAAAAATTTATTTATTGATTTTTAGAAAGAGAGGTAGGGAGAGAGACAGACAGACAGAAACATCAATCTGTTTCTGTATGTGCCCTGACCAGGGATTGAACCCGCAACCTTTGCTTATTGGAATGACGTGCTAACCAACTGAGCTATCCAGCCCTGGCAAGCACACACTTTTACTTCTTTTTTTTTTTTTTTTTACTTTTTTTCTTTTCTGAAGCTGGAAACGGGGAGAGACAATCAGACAGACTCTCGCATGCGCCCGACCGACCGGGATCCACCCGGCACGCCCACCAGGGGCGACGCTCTACCCACCAGGGGGTGATGCTCTGCCCCTCCGGGGCGTCGCTCTGTCCCAACCAGAGCCACTCTAGCGCCTTGGGCAGAGGCCAAGGAGCCATCCCCAGCGCCCGGGCCATCTTTGCTCCAATGGAGCCTTGGCTGCGGGAGGGGAAGAGAGAGACAGAGAGGAAGGAGGGGTGGGGGTGGAGAAGCAAATGGGCGCTTCTCCTATGTGCCCTGGCCGGGAATCGAACCCGGGTCCCCCGCACGCCAGGCCAACACTCTACCGCTGAGCCAACCAGCCAGGGCCAAGCACATACTTTTAAATTGTACCAGAGCCGGGCATTCTGATAGTTACCAGATTTAGCAAAACAATAAAAACAAAACAAACTGAATGGCTAATTAAATTTGAATTTCAGATAAATAATGACTTTTTTTTAGTATTATAAGTATGTCCCAAATATTGCATGGGATATATTTATATTAAAAATGATTCCTTGTTTATTTGAAATTTAAGTTTGACTGAATGCCCTGCCATTTATCTGGCAATACTATAAGGTCTACCAGAAAGTTCTGTCCATTTTTGGAATAAAACAATATACAAATTTTTCTTACTGTCAATAAACTTTATTAAATAATATATTTTATTTTTATTTTTATTTTTTTATTTATTGATTTTTTTTAATTCATTTTTTTAGAGAGGAGAGGGAGAGACAGAGAGAGAGAGAGAGAGAGAGAGGAGAGACAGAGAGAGAGAGAGAAGGGGGGAGGAGCTGGAAGCATCAACTCCCATATGTGCCTTGACCAGGCAAGCCCAGGGTTTCGAACCGGCGACCTCAGCATTTCCAGGTCGACGCTTTATCCACTGCGCCACCACAGGTCAGGCTTTATTAAATAATATAATTGCCATTATTATTAATGATTTCTTGCCAGCGTGAGGGCAATTTGTATATCCCATTTTTGAAAAATGTTTTATCTTTTGATGCGAAAAATTGAACCAGTACTTGTTAGATATCTTCTTCATTTTTGAATTTTTTGCCCTTCAAAAAATTTTATAAGGACAAAAACAAGTGATAGTCGGAGGGTGCTAAGTCCGGGGAATATGGTGGATGCGACAGACATGCTTCTGTAGCATTTCTTCCTTGTTGAAATTCGTAAAAATTACAGTGGCATAAATGAACTTTATCAGTAGCCATGGGTACACTATCACTTCACACATAAGACTAATGTGAATCAACTTTGTTTTAGTTAATTTGCTACGTCAGTATGTATACATTAAGTGATAAAAATAGAGAGACACACATGCGCCAAATAAACATGTGCTTACGTGTCGAAACTTGTTGTGATAGAAACGGACAGAACTTTCCGGTAGACCTTATATATCTTCTTCCTTCTTCCTCCTCCTGCTTCAAGCTCCCTGAATTTTGCCAGCAGCTTGCTTTTTTTTTTTGTATTTTTCTGAAGCTGGAAACAGGGAGGCAGTCAGACTACTGCATGCGCCTGACCGGGATCCACCCGGCACGCCCACCAGGGGGCGATGGTCTGCCCATCTGGGCGTAGCTCTGTTGCAACGAGAGCCATTCTAGCGCCTGAGGCAGAGGCCATGGAGCCATCCCCAGCACCCGGGCCATCTTTGCTCCAATGCAGCCTTGGCTGCGGGAGGGGAAGAGAGAGACAGAGAGGAAGGAGAGGGGGAGAGGTGGAGAAGCAGATGGGCGCTTCTCCTGTGTGCCCTGGCCGGGAATCGAATCCTGGATTTCCGCACGCCAGGCCGACGCTCTACCACTGAACCAACTGGCCAGGGCCGCCAGCAGCTTGCTTTTAATGGTGGCCCTTGTGCCAGTCATGTGTTGTGTCTCCAGACCAAGGAGGTGAGGCTGCCAAAGGGGAAGATAAGGTTTACTGCACCAGAGAGCAGAACCCTGGACCAGTGCCCCCTCTGCCACCTACTGTGTGACTTTGAGTAAGTCTATTCCCCTCTCTGAATTGTCTCTAAAAAGAAGGCCCAGTACCAGGCACTAAGTAATTGCAAATATCCTCATCAGATCTAACTCTCCTAATGCCCCCCCCCCCCATCTGTGCAAAGGATACAGTTGGACTGCCGTGAAGACAAAGGGGACCAACACCTAGGACAGAAAACCCCAGGGGAACAGTGCTGGTGGAGGAGACCCATGGTGTGGACTTGGAAGTTTAGGGGCTCAGACTACGGGGAAATGGGCTATTATTGTCTTCTCCCCGGCGCTGGCAGCTTGCTGTGGCATTCTGATCCAGGTTCCAGGCCACTCCTGCACTACTGGCTCTGTGATCTTGGGCAAAATCCTTAACCCAGGCAAGGGCTTCAGTTTCCTCAACTGTAAATAAAGTAAGACTAATGCTGCCCCATGATGTATGGAGAGTGCCTGGTGGATGGGAGGAGCTTACTAAAGAGTTATTTTTATTTTTGTTATCGGTGGTGTTAATAGTATATCCTTCCATAAAGACAAGTACCTTGAGGAATGCTAACCTCTGAAATAAGCAGATTGCAGGCCCTCTGTGAGCTACAGCAGAGAACACAGCACATTCCAGGCTGCTTTCATTGCAGCTAAATTTTATTTGTCGGATTTTTGACAGACGTCTAAATTATACATTGAATTTTCCACATGACCAAATACCATGTCCCTTTCTTTGATTATCATTTTCAAAAGGGACTATAAAAAAAAAGAGAGAAACTTTCGATGAATCAGATTGAACCCTGAAACCACATGGAGTGCAGAGCTAAAAAAAGGAAGTCCGAACTGGCCTCTGAGAAGGAAAGAGAAATCAAAGCAAACTCTGATGGGAATCAAGGGACGAGTCTTGGCGAGGGTGACATGGTGTCACCCTCCAGGCCAGGCCCGGATAAGGAGCGGCTGACAGTGGGGGTGGGGCACAGAGTGGCACAAAAATAGCCACCGCTTTAGCCCAGAGGGGAATAAAGAAATTTGTCAAAAGCCAGGAGAGGGAGAAGTGGAGCGGGAGGAAGGGAGGGGCAGGGCTGTGTCCTTCCAGCAGTTTCAGTAGCTGCGGACTTCTTTCACCTCGGCACATTTCTACCCACTGGCATAATCGCTGACTTTCAGCTGTGCGCCGACATGTTCCCCAGCTCAGCCCACATCAATGACACCCTTGTTTCCATAGTAACCAAGGGAGAGCGAAGGGGAAAGGGTGTGCTGCACTGGGCGCGGGATCCAGCCAGCAGGAGCCGCACGGGGAAGGTCGGGAGGAGGGGAGGGAAGTTTTTCTCACAACTGGTTAGAGCGCACATCCTGGGGCCCCTGTCCTGGGCCCTGCCCGCCCTGGACCCCCAGCCTCTCCCCATCATATTCAGATGCCGCCGTGCACGGAGCAAGTCCGACCCGGACTCACAGGGGTGGGAGGATGGGAAACCGGGTATCCCCTTTCCAGCTTCATATTCTGTCTTCTGGTCCTGGCCACAGGGGGTGGAGGTGGGGCTGGGAGAGGAAAGGGGGTTTTAGAAGAATTTTGTTTTTACAAATGGGAGCTTTCAAAGTTTGCATTTTTCAGGCTTCTTGCATCTACCCCATAAGCCACCCCCAACCCCCAAGGGGGTTCAGCAGGGCTCAAACGGAAGATGAAAGCTTGTGACATCCACCATGTCACTGTGTATTTAGTGGAAGAGCAAATCTGAACATTCACAGAGGCTGTTATCAGAGGAGGCCTGAGGAGGGCTCTTCCAAACAGTTCCCTAAGTTGGTGGGGAAAGAATAAAAGTATTTTACAGACCGTCCCCGGCCAGAGTCAAAGTTGCATAGCACTTTGTTCCAGAACGTCAGACCTCAGTGCACGCACTTAGCCCCTCAACCCGCATCCCGGGTGCACTCTTTGGAGGGAAACCCCATCTCAAGCGCTAGAGCCACCCACTTTCCTGGCCTGACAGAGGGGGTTTTGGTTCCTTGTAATACTGTGTGCCTCTGTTCGAAGTGAGAGAGGCCGTTGGGTAAGACAGAGGGAGCAGGGAGCAGCTAGCTCAGTGGTTTTTGAAAACCTCACCTTCCTTTGTTTTACAAGTTCTTACAGGTCTGTAAACAGCAACCCTGGGGCACTCGTCTGCATTAATGGCTCTCACCCTGGGACGCCTTCGCGGCTGTGTGTGCTTCAGCCTCACCTGCACAACTTAGTCCGGAACAGCCGGGCACAGTGTCAGGGGCTGGAGTGGCCCCTCGGGTCTGCTCACATGCCTTGGTGGGTTTGGGAAGGGCCACCGCCTGGGATGAGAGGGCAGCTGGTCTCCTGAGGCCCACCAAGCCGGCCACTGGACAGTCTCTTATTCATCCTCTGAAAACCCCTCGGCTCAGGCACCAGAACAGAGTTCTAATTCAGAAGCCAGTGATGCTCTCTGGCTGGCTTTCCCATGTTTGAAGCTCTGGATTTCTTAAGACTCAGGCAAACAAGCTCGTTTTGCAACACGGGGCAGGAGAAGTCTCCTGCCAGTCCTCTCTAATCAATCAACAGAGGACACATTTTGCCGGAGAGAGGCAGGTTAGACCAGCCATGGGGGCACTCTGGCTTCCCTGGGAATGGCCCCCCGCAATCACCCCGCCCCCCTCTTCTCCCCGCAGCACGCCCTCTCCGCTGTGAGCATCCCACACCAAGTTGCCAGCACTGTAAAAATTGATCTCTAAAAATCGATCTGCCTGCCTTTTCTCAGTGGAGCAGGTTCATGGTAAAGTTGCATTTATTTAAAAAATCTGATAGCAGCGGTCTATTGTGATCATTTAAACACAGAATTCTTTGAGCTTTAGAAATCCCTTCTATAGGACTGCCATGGAGAAGCCAGCTAATCTCAGAGTCGGCCGCTCCCTGCTCCACTGAACTGGAGAAAGCCTGTTTACGCTAGCCTGAGCCCTCGATGTGAGAGCTTTCTAAGGACCTTGTAATTTTTCTGGAATTAAACCTCCCACCTCTCCTTACATTCCAGATGTCATTACAGTCAAAAAGTCATAAGAATTTGCTTCCCTGTGTGGTTGGCTGGGGGTGGGGATGGGTTATGTTTATGTGGTGACTTGTTTGCAAGAAAGGATTTTTTTTCCCTCTCTAAAGGGTGAGGATTACATACACAGTCTCCTACCTGCATGACAAGATGGTTTAATCATCTGCTGTTCCTCCCCCACCCCCCAGCAGCTTCCCTCCAGAGGACAGAATGCAGCCCTGGCTCAGTTGGTGATGGCAAAAAACACTGACCAGCACCAGCAAACACTGTCTGTGTTTTCAAAACCATGGGGAGAATGCAAGGGACAGGTCAGTAAATAAATGAACGCAGCATAAGCTGCTTCTTCCTCTTTTCCTTTCTCTTTTTGAAAGGAAAAAAGCCCACTGGAATTGTCTGAACTGCAATGCAATCTCTTGCTCATTTAAAAGATCTCATTTTCTAATCATGTGCTTTGAGACATTTAATACTATTTCAATTATGCAGAGGAAATAATATAATTCCTTTATTTGAAAAATGATACTGAACCTAAGAGATCAGTTAAATCTACTGCTGGAATGGGGATTCTTTTTAAACTGTGTTGTTCCCCCGCTTCAAACAGCTGTAGCTGTACACAGATGGAAAAACATTTGGTCAGAAAGCAGCAAATTAGTGTTTTTCAGGACCGAATTCAGCTCCCGAAGCTTGCGTCTCCATTCGTCCAGATTTTATTTCTTCTTCACAATGACATTTTTGCATACCCAGTTCATGCCGTCCTTTGAGGGAAAGGGGCAGAGAAAGGCAGTGTTAGTAATGACAGGCACTACCCACTCCAGTCCGGGAGCGGGGTGTGGGTACCTGGGCTCTTCCTTCTCTAACCAGCAGCTCCAGGGAGTTTCCTTGTCCTAGGAAACTGCAACAGGAACCCAGGGGCCCACCTGAATGACCAGGGACAGTGACCTCTGGGGAGGAGGAGCGAGGCCCTAGAGAGCAGAGGAGGGAGGCGGGAGGGGAGTGCCCAGTGTCTGAACTTGAGATGGGTCCTCAGGAACTCCCTCTGGAAAAATAAACACATCTGCCTGGATCCAAGGTCTGATTGAGGAGCTATCAGGAAAGATTCCAGCCATTTTTGGCTTTTTCTAAAAGCTGACCTTTGCTAGGGCATTAAATTCAATAAGTCACCCTCTGGTGCCCCGGTGTGTTTACAGTGTGGCAGTGTACACTTGGGTTAAATTAAATTTCTTTTTGGAAAAACAAACCAACTGCAGTGTGTGTTACTAGACACAAACTAAGGCAATGCACATTTATTTTTCTTCGTGCAGCACTACAGATAGATTTAAAAAGGGCCTGGCCTGATTCTTGAAGCTTTAAGCACTATCAAGCAGAGGGACTGGGGAGAAGCTTCCCTTAAAGGCACAGTGACCTTGAAAGTGTCCTCTCTTAGGAGGCTGGAGAAGGACAGACATAAAAACCATACAATGCCTACAGACACTTACTTGGCAGGTGGCATGATTTCTCCTGGATGCCAGGCCTGCCAGAGATGACCTCTTTTTCAACCCCCTTTGGAGCCACCCCGAACACTCTCCCTTTCCCTGGAGTCTCTCAGACCTTCAGGGGTGCGCAGAGTTCCCTTGGAAGCCCAGAACAAAATCAAAGAAGGATCCTGCAACAAATCCCTTTTCCTTGCACCTGTAACACATGCTTGCTGAGGTCCCAGGCACATTTGCACATCTCAGGGCATAAAAAGACATGAAGAACCCTGCATTTCCTGTGACCATGGAGCTAGTGGTTGAACCTGAACAGCTGAGCCAGCTTAAAGTAATAAATATCAGCTGACACTCTTGGCCATTCGGAGCATTAATCCCATAAACAATACATCACTGCGAAACAACCAGCAGGCATCCTATCTCCTGGCTAATCTGACCATAACCTGAATTTACAGTGATTAAAACTCCACCAGTTGCCATCAGAACACTTGGGCAGGAGAACCAGGTAATCTGACGGCTGTTCCAGAGTGGACCTCAGGGCATTTGCCAAGACAAGGCTGGCCGTGGCCGAAAGCCCAAAGGTGGACAGCATCTGGTGGCAGTGGGGACGAAGGGGGAGGAACGCCGAGGTGGGAGAACGGTGGCCTCCAAATACATCTCCAGTTTCAACTGGGTCAGCGACTGACTTGAGAAGCCGAGACCAATTTTAAGACCCTTTTATGAAAAGGATTATTTTAAAGAGAAGCATGTTTAATTTTAGTAGCTACTTGGTTTCCAGGAAAAAAAATGATCACCTGCCAGGAGACAAAAAAAGATTTTACAAATAAAAGAGGGATGAATAAGATAACGATCTCCTCTTTGCCTTCAAAGCCGAATAGCTCGGCACTTCTGTGGCACGTCCGTTTTCAGGAACCCGCACACGCACAATCAGAGGTGCGCACCTCAGTATTTTCTCCTCTGTAGACACTTGCAATATTTTATCAAGTCATCTCAGAAAAATCAAGAACAGTGTTCCCACACTATAGGAATACCACTTTTCCTCCTTGTTTTATGGCTGATTATGGCAGGGGGGTGGTTCTTTTATTATATGTAACTCACTGAACATGAACGCACTCAAAGAGATAGGAAAAATATTTACTCAGCTGCAGGAACCCGAAGCAGAACGTGGAGGGTGAGGGGTAGCTTTCTCCTGGGTATCTGTTATGGAGGCAGAAGAGATTTAAACGGGAGCCCTGCTGAGGAGCCATGTTCTCCAGATGTCTGTGAGGGCCTGGGGAGGCAAAGCCCTTCCAGCCACAGTCCTGCCAACAGAGGGCGCTGGGAGGTCGGCACCCACCTGCCGGGCCCTGCGCCTCTGCAGCTGCCTCCGGCAGCCCGAGGGAGGGAGTGTGGGAAGCACAGGGAGATTTAATAGGGGCCAAGCCCTGCGGCTGCTGTGCCCTGATCTGAAGTTGTACCTTTCCTGCTTTTACCTACCTGAGCTGGAGGTGAGGGGCAATCGGAGGGGCGGTAGTCAATGGGGACAATACCTCTCCAGTCGAAGCAGGGACAAGCTGCGCCAAGCTGCCCATGGGAAAGGAAAGATAATAGTGCTGTCCAAGATTCCTGAGGGGAGGGTCCATGTCAGACTGGCCTGAGGTTGTGTTTACGGAACCCAGCATGGTGTCTGGCCTACAGCAGGCACTTAATTTATACCTTTTAAATTAATCCTTGTAACAACTCTAGGAAGCAGGTACTATAAGTTCCACACTGCACGTGAAATGGGAGCACAGAATAGTGTGGCGGAGGCAGGCTGTGCCGCCAGGCAGTTTAGCCCGCACCCAGGCTCTTTAACCTGTGCCATTTCTCAATGGATGGGCAAGTGCTGGAGGGACGGCAGCAAGCCAGGAGAGATGCTGGGAATTGCCCTGAAGGTGGGGAAGAGAGCCATGCTGGTTGTCTCTATCAACTTAGGACTCCCAACTGACTGCAGGGGCACGAGACTGGGAGAGCCCATGATGCAGCTCTGAAAGGTCCAGAGGCTGTTTTTGGCCACTGAGACCTCAAGGTTCATGGGCTGCCAGCTACCTCTACACATGGAAGCTGAGCAATTACCTCACTATAGGTCCTACCTAGCGTATTAACTCTCCACCAAGACTGCCACCTCCAGCGGAAACCCAACATCAGAGACATCATCATAGCAAGAGTCGGACCTTCTGCTTCTCAGGGTGAAATTAGTGCTCCACATCACTCTTGCCTTAACTTGGCAAGGCTTTGTTTCTTAAAACAGATGACTGAGAGATGGTGAGCAGCTACTTGAAGGAGGTCACTGCTCTGCCTCTAAAGAAGGAAATCAACTCCTAGGTTTGTTTAATGGTTGGACCTTTGTTAAAAACTGGTTTGACCAAATGTCTGCACATTTCATCTTTGTCACGGGGACAACATTATGGCAGAGCCCTCCCCTTTCTCCCTCTGCCGCAGCCCCTGCCCAACCTTGCTGAAACAAGATCTAAATTGATTAGCTTTAATGCAATAATAAAGACTAAAGAGAGATGCTGAACCTCAAAAACTGAGCTTTGTTTGGCCTTGTGGGGAGGAAATACATTTTACCATGTCATATTATCCCCGAATATGACCACTGGGAAAAATATGAGGCTGCCCTTAATCACAGGGGTGGAGACCTACTCACCACAGATCTCAGTGGTCCAGGATTAAAGGCACAATGCCCCTTTCTATGAAAAGAGTGGTCTCTGATGGCCCCGCTCCTTTTTAGTATATGTGCTGCCGAAGCGAGCATAGCCCCGCTCCTTTTAATTTGATCACTCTGCAACGCATCCATCACTGCTCGATGGCTGGAAGGAAGCAGTGGCAGCCATGGCTGGGTGGGCCTGCCCTTTAACGCCACGAGGACTGTACGTCACAGCAATAATCGCTTTAAGACAGGAGGAGCTCAGGCCCTCGCTGAGTGATGCAGCCTATCCCATTGTGCCCCCAGGCCCCCAGGGTCAAGGAGCAGCTGGATGCAGCATACATAAAATATTGCTTGCTATTAATATTTTTTTCTGGTGACAAAGGGCATGCACCAGAGAGGTAGCAAAATTGCATGTCCCAAGCTTGCTTTCTTAGTTGATAGAAAGGTTTGAAAATTTAAAATAAACCTGAGGTCTGACTTGCAGATAAGCAGTTCCAGGTACACCTGGAGTCAACAATAACTGATGCCGGGGCCTAGAAAGAAGTGGTAAATGTCATTTTTAAAAATACTGAAATTCTGTTGGTATTTTAGGGGAAAATCCCCCTTAGACCAAGGAAAAAGGAACAGAAACAAAAAGCAGGGCTAGCAAATGTTTAGTGTCCATGTGCAAGGCACACTCTGACATGCAGCTCATAACCCTGGGCCCCGGAGGCTAGGGGTCCTTCCTCTGTTGGAAGACAGGGAATGCGGGAGATGTGAAAAGGAAAGAGGAGCATGAGGTGGGGGCACGGAGAGGAACACCCAGGAGAACTTTCTGCTAGTTCGGAGCTATTGGCGTAGGCAGGTCTTTACTATGAGTAAGGCTAGAGACCAGGTTCAAACGGACATTCTCTGCACTGAAAAGAAACTGTGTTCCAGCACAATTTTAATTAAACACACACATGTGTGCGCACACCCACTAGCATGCATGTGTGATGTTTTAGAGAGAAAAATGTCTTCAAACACCTGATACTATAACAGCAAAGGACAGCTGGTCTGGGGCTCAAATTCAGGTCTATCGGTAGAAGAGAGATTGATTTCTCGCTACCTTTCTCTGGCTTTAAGCCAGATCTGTTGTTCGCTATTTTCCAGACACCCAGGGAAAAAAAAGAGAGTCCCATGGCTAGATGTTATACACTGGCAGAGGCCCTAGCAACCCTGGCCAAGCCCCAAGGGCACAGAGGAAGGCTGCCTCCAGTCTGTAAGGCAGTCTGGCTAAGAGGCTGGTTCTCCCTCCCAGACATTTTTCAGTTTCTCCTCCTGCCTTCATCTGCTTGACATAACTGGGTCTCTCCTGATCGCTCCTCTGGACTCTGGGCTTCTCAGCAGGCCAGGGTTACCAAGATTGATGTTCTCCTTCAGCTCCCAGTGCCCTTTACCCATGCTCTGCTCTTGACAGTTTCCCATGAAAACCTGCTTTCATTACATGATGGGCTGGCCTCCTGGTCACCATCAATCAGGGGGAAAAAAACACTTGTCCTGAACTCTCTTGAAGCCCTCCAATGTCAATTTCCACACCCAGAACAGGGCTGTTGAACAACATATGGGACGGCCTGTCCTTGTAAAGACTGCACGTATTTGTCTTCAGGACATCAGGTAGATCAAGAACGTGAAATCCATCCCAGGAATCACTAACTTCCATCACCTTAAATCATGTGCTTAAGCTGCTCAGCTAAGGAGATGTGATACACCTGCCCAATGAGTCCCGAGAGAGAAGCTCAGCATGTAGCGGCTCTGTGGCTACTCCCCAGGCTCGCTCACTCCAGGGTGTTATTCATCTGTGTAAGGCCGGTCCCGCAAACACTCTAATTAAATACGTGCACACAAACACTGTATAAACAGAGACACTGTCTTCAAACACCTGAAACTAATGGAAATCCTAAGTCTTTTTTTTTTTTTTTACAGAGACAGAGAGTCAGAGAGAGGGATAGACAGGGACAGACAGATAGGAACGGAGAGAGATGAAAAGCAACAATCATTAGTTTTTCGTTGTGGCACCTTAGTTGTTCATTGGTTGCTTTCTCATACGTGCCTTAACCATGGGGCTACAGCAGACCAAGTAACCCCTTGCTCGAGCCAGCGACCTTGGGTTCAAGCTGGTGAGCTTTGCTCAAACTAGATGAGCCTGTGCTCAAGCTGGCGACCTCAGGGTCTTGAACCTGGGTCCTCCGCATCCCAGTCCAACGCTCTATCCACTGCACCACTGCCTGGTCAGGCCTAAGTCTTTTTTTTTTTTTTTTTAACCTTTGTATGTTTTTCTTTCAGAATCATTAAGAGCTGTGGTGCCAGATGCTATTTGACCAATTTAATGTCCAGTCACTTTAGTAGCTCTGCCCATATTGACCAGCTCTCATGGGGCAGTGCGTGGGGAGGGTAGAAAAGAAGCAGAAAAAAAAGATAATTTAGGGAATTTCAGAAATTATTACATAGTATCCACACCTGAAAGTGACCTTATGGACATTTTTCTAGTGAAGTCTTTCATTTTAGGAATACTTAAAACCTGAATTAATAAGCATCATTAAAGGCCTGCACTTGAACTAGGCAATGCAGGAAAAATAATTTCTCCTAAGTGACTCTTTTTAGAGTAAAAACCAAGACACCGGCTGAGTGGACAGGCATTTCAATCAGAGGCATCACCTGAAGAAGGGACATGATCACTCAGTCAGTGCCTCACAATGAAGTGTTTCCACAGAAAACGACACGACCTTTCTCCAGTCCCCAAAGGTTACCATTAAAGGACAATAGACAGCAGATTCCCTTCCTAATTAACATTTTTATTAAATAACACATTTCCAATAATGGTTAAATTCTCTAAATTTATATCATTCTATTAACCATAATCTAATCTCATTAACCTTGAAATCCCAGTCTTAACTACCCAATTCTATACACCATGGTACTATCTGCTAAACTAATTAAGTGACCTTCAAACTATTTCTCCTCCATATAAAATCTTTTTTTTTTTGCCCTGGCCGGTTGGCTCAGTGGTAGAGCATCGGCCTGGCGTGCAGGGGTCCCGGGTTCGATTCCCGGTCAGGGCACACAGGAGAAGTGCCCATCTGCTTCTCCCCCCCTCCCCCCCTCCTTCCTCTCTGTCTCTCTCTTCCCCTCCCGCAGCCAAGGCTCCATTGGAGCAAAGATGGCCCGGGTGCTGGGGATGGCTCCTTGGCCTCTGCCCCAGGCACTAGAGTGGCTCTGGTAGCAACAGAGCGACGCCCCGGAGGGGCAGAGCATCACCCCCTGGTGGGCAGAGCGTCGCCCCCTGGTGGGCGTGCCGGGTGGATCCCGGTCGGGTGCATGTGAGAGTCTGTCTGACTGTCTCTCTCTGTTTCTAGCTTTCAGAAAAATGATTTTTTTTTTTATCACGGTCTTTGTTAGCTCTCTCTTGATATAATTTCCTGTGAATCTGGTTGCTGAAGGTCCCCGATCTAAGAAGAACTTGAACAAAAATCAAACTATACATGGTTGTCTCACTTGATTTAAACTGATTGATTTTTAAGCTCTCCCCCACTCTGTAACTGTCTGATAGCTTACTGCCTCTTTTTTGGTCTAAAGATCCTGTGACTTAAAGGGAACTCCACTTCTACGGTGGTTACACAGCCAGGAACAAAGAACTCTATCCCTGTAACCTCCCCCTGACAAGACAGGGCGGGCTGGGGGCTGGGAAGACAATGACTAGAGCTCCCTCCCAGCCTCCAGGCTCCGATGAAGAAGTACCCTTGACTTGAATGCCACTACTCAAAATACTGATTTTAGATAACCCTAGTCCCTGCTTTTTACATCCATAAGGCTAGCTGAAGAAACAAGGACCTCTCTGTTAATTCCAGCTTTGCTTTTTCTCCCTTTCAACACTCTGGCCAAGCGAAAAAGATTACGGAGCTGCTGACTCCCACTTTCTTAGACATAGGCACACAAAATGTGTTTATTTTCTTTAGCCCGCCTTTCGAGTCCCCAACTTCAAGATCTTCTCTACTCTTTATATTTGTATTCTAAGCCATTTAGACAGTTTGCTTGCTGAAGTGGTTTGTACAAATACAAGGCTTCATCCACACCAAAATAACCTTAGGCTTCATAAAGGCCATCTCATGCACAATCGAGGGAAATACCTTAGGCAAAACTTGATTTAAAAAAAAAAAGTGAGGCCCTGGCCGGTTGGCTCAGAGGTAGAGCGTCGGCCCGGCGTGCGGGGGACCCGGGTTCGATTCCCGGCCAGGGCACATAGGAGAAGCGCCCATTTGCTTCTCTACCCCCCCCCCACCTCCTTCCTCTCTGTCTCTCTCTTCCCCTCCCGCAGCCAAGGCTCCATTGGAGCAAAGATGGCCCAGGCGCTGGGGATGGCTCCTTGGCCTCTGCCCCAGGTGCTAGAGTGGCTCTGGTTGCGGCAGAGCGATACCCCAGAGGGGCAGAGCATCGCCCCCTGATGGGCAGAGCGTAGCCCCTGGTGGGTGTGCCGGGTGGATCCCGGTCGGGCGCATGCGGGAGTCTGTCTGACTGTCTCTCCCCGTTTCCAGCTTCAGAAAAAAAAAAAAAAAAAGTGAGAAGCTAAATAAAATGATTGGAGTTTACCTACCAAAGACATTCTGGGTTGTGGTATATTTATTGAAGTCGCTTAAATTAAGCTGAAAACATGCAGTTAATTGGAACCTAATAGATCTATAATCACATTTGTGACTATAATTTTATAGAGGAGACTTAAGAAGAATAAAACTATTAATGATAGTCCCTTCGTCAAGTGGGATTTGGGGAAAGAACTTTATAGTTTTAAATTTTATATGCTTTTAGATGATTAACAATGAAACTATGTTACTTTTATAACCAGAGTCTAGGAAGGAAGGAAATAAATAAGATTTAATACCTGCCCCCTCCCTACACAGAAACCTCACAGAGGGACCCACACAGCGCTGGCATCCATGTTGGGGAGGGAGCTGAGGTCACATCTAGCGATTTGGCAGCCACTGCTACACACACACACACGCACGCACACACACGCACGCACGCACGCGCGCACGCACACACGCACGCACACACACACGCACACGCACGCACACACACACAGGCACAGAGAGCTTCACATGCGCAGAGAGCTTCGAAGAGAGTGGTACTGAGGACCGTCAAGAGGGGGTGCTTGTCTTGCGCTGACTGGTCTGCTCTCAGATCCAAAGGCCAAGCTCAGAAACAGGTTCTGGCTGTTTGTATGGCAAAAAGAAAAAAAACTAGGCAGCAAACAGATGGAACGAGTGAGATAATTCTAGGACGTGACTATTTTCTTGAAATAAAAGCAGTCAGGCAGTTTTAAGACAAATCAATGTCAAATGTCTGCGCAGCGAGGAGAGGAGAGTATTAGGAAGGAAATGGAAAGAGGCTTCAGGACGATTGAGAACTGAATCGCAGGCTTGGACTCAAACACACCAAGTTCAAAGAAAAGCCAACTGGTCATGCCACTCGAGACACATGCCGCATGGCAACGAGGGAAGACACCAGTTCCTTAGATGCGGTTAATCCCCCATGGCATCCCAGAGCAACACTGTCCGATCCTCACAGCTGGCATCACTTCCCTGGCAGGCCCACCAGATGTTTGAAATGAGGCATGTGCAGCATGCTGGGGCTTCTTCAAGTAGTCCTAGTGGGCTGGCTCCAAGTGTCACCTGCTTTGCGTCTGCTTGGTAGGCAGCCTCAAAGCTGAACCTGTTCATCATTCTTTGAGGATATAGCCTCTCAGTTGTCTCAGATATAATCATTTTCTGCCCTAAATTAATGTCAAATGAGGGGAAACCTGCTCTTCCAGTATACAGTTTCTCAGTATGAAACAGACACCAACTCTGAAAGCGATGGAGATAGTCAAGAGAAAAAACAAAACACTTGACAATAGGATAACTAGTGTATAAGTGTTGATGGCTCAGGTATCTTGGGAGTACATGCATTTAGTTTCCACAATATGAGACACCCACAAAGCCCCCAACCCAATCATCAACAACTCCTAAAACATCGTTGGAGTCTTCTGTTCCGACCTCCTACCTAATGGGGTAGTTTTTGCTTGTGTGGGTGGCTCGTCTTTCCTAGAACAGTTGATGGTGTCACACTGGTTGCTAAGTAGAAAAGAACTAAACTCTCCATGCCCTTAACATCCTGGATTGTTCACCTGCCAATCAAAGGCTACTTGTCTCATACTTTTTCTATGTAGATTGGCCTGACCAATGAGACAGACTACCTTGGTTAGCTGTCATATTGCCAGGTGACCAAGGCTTCCAGTAATCTCACCTGAATGCCCTCCCCTGTGAGAGCTGAGCAGGACTGGATCTGCCAGACTCGGTCGCGGATGGTGTGCAGGTTCAGTCCTTCCGCAATTTCCGAGGCAGGGGCTGCCGTGAGCAAATCCTGCTTATTAGCAAAGATGAGCACTGGAACACAATTTAGCTTTTCCTCCTCCAGTAATTCCGCTAGTTCCTGGGTCATTTGGAGAACGGATGGGAAGGGAATAATGAGAATTGAATATTTAACCACTCACTTCGAATTAGAAAGAACATACAAACAAACAATTAAGCTTATCAACTAGCCACTTTCCAGGGCAGCGGTTCTCAAACTTGAGCCAGTGGAAGAGCGCCTGGCAGGTCACGGGGCCTGCCCAGGAGACGCTGACTTTGGAAAGTCTGAGTAAGGGCCCACGAATTTGCATTTTTAACTAGCCACCCCCACAGTAGTCCTGCTATAGAGGGACTGACTCATAGATCATACTCTGAGGAACACTGTTCAAGGGAGGACACAAGTTGTGGTTAGAAACTTAGAACTTAGCCAAGGTTGTTATCGCAAATAACTTGCAATGCAATACACACACACACATATTTTCAAATATAAACTGAAAATGACAATTGCTTTAAAGACTTTGCATCAATCTTTTTTTTAAATTTTTATTTATTTATTTATTTTATAAATTTTTATTAATGTTGATGGGATGACATTAATAATTCAGGGTACATATATTCAAAGAAAACATGTCTAGGTTATCTTGTCATTAAATTATGTTGCATACCCCTGCATCAATCTTTATCACCAAAACATGTACGTGTGTTACACTTCATCAAACCCATATCCTGAAATAACTGTATGTGTCTGGCAAGGTCTCTGATTTTTAGGCTATTGTTTGGGGTCTAAACTGTATATTGATTTTGTCTACTCTAAGTATAGGAGAGGGTGTATATTTACCTAGGTACAAGGACCCACCTCTCTATTAAACCCACATTTTAACTCTACTTAAGACAGCTGGGCTATCAAAGAGAACTTGATGGTTCAAGAGGCAGATCATTCTATGATGCCCTTCACCTTCAAGGTCATGTTTGGCATTAGTTCACATGAGTGATGATTCAGAAATCATCAAGGTATTGAAGGGTTATCTTCAAAAGTCTGTAGAGTTCTCAAACTAAGTTCCAGGGAAAAGGAATATAAACATAGGGCTGCTACCTTTGGAATGCCACCTGTGGTAGTTTTAGGACACAAGCCAAGGACTCTGCAATCAAATGTAATCATGCTTCTCCAAAGAGGTCCACTCTACTCCTTGCTTCCTATCAGCGTACTCAGTAAAATGGTCTATGCCCACTGCTTCTCTGTTTGAAACTGTGTACACAGTCTGACCTGTGGTGTACAGTGGACAGAGTGTCGACCTGGAATGCTGAGGTGTCCGGTTCAAAACCCTGGGTTTGCCTGGTCAAGGCACATATGGGAGTTGATGCTTCCTGTTCCTCCCCTCTTCTCTCTCCCTTCACTAAGATAAATACATTTTTAAAAAATAAAAAAGTAAAAAAAATAACAACTGTGTACATAAACTCATAAACTGCACTGTGTAATCATGTTGACATGTACTCTGCATTTGAGGCCATATTTGGGTTCAAAGTACACCTATCTCTTGGCTTAGAAACAAGAGCAGCTTAGTCTTGGGTTGCACATTTCTTCCCATCCCTTCGAATTTGTTAAAGTTACTCTCAGATCAATTAAGTTGATATTGAAAAACATACATAGAAGAGCAGCGGCCTGGTGTGCGGAAGTCCAGGGTTCGATTCCCAGCCAGGGCACACAGGAGAAGCGCCCATCTGCTTCTCCACCCCTCCCCCTCTCCTTCTTCTCTTTCTCTCTCTTCCCCTCCCGCAGCTGAGGCTCCATTGGAGCAAAAGATGGCCCGGGCGCTGGGGATGGCTCCTTGGCCTCTGCCCCAGGCGCTAGAGTGGCTCTGGTCGCGACAGAGCAACGCCCCAGATGGGCAGAGCATCGCCCCCTGGTGGGCGTGCCAGGTGGATCCCGGTCGGGCGCATGCAGGAGTCTGTCTGACTGCCTCCCCGTTTCCAGCTTCAGAAAAATACAAAAAGATAAAATAAAATAAAAGAAAAGAAAAAGAAAAACATACATAGAAATAAGAAGTGAATTATCCCTCTGGGTTCATTTCTATGTGACTGGGAAGGAACCTGAAGAGCTTTGGGGCATGGCGGTAAGTCCATTTGCTTACAACTTGTTTATTCGATTTAGCTAAAACTGAAAGGCATTAATAAAAAAACAAAAACAGTTTAAAGGATTCTGAACTAATTTCTTTTTCTTCTTTTTTTTTCTTTCTTTTTTTTTTTTGTATTTTTCTGAAGCCAGAAATGGGGAGGCAGTCAGACAGACTCCCGCATGCGCCCAACCAGGATCCACCCGGCACACCCACCAGGGGGCGATGCTCTGCCCATCTGGGGCGTGGCTCTGTTGCAACCAGAGCTATTCTAGCACCTGAGGCAGAGGCCACAGAGCCATCCCCAGCGCAGGGGCCAACTTTGCTCCAATGGAGCCTCGGCTGCGGGAGGGGAAGAGAGAGACAGAGAGGAAGGAGAGGGGGAGGGGTGGAGAAGCAGATGGGCGCTTCTCCTGTGTACCCTGGCCGGGAATCGAACCCGGGACTCCTGCACGCCAGGCTGACGCTCTACCACTGAGCCAACCGGCCAGGGCGAACTAATTTCTTTTTAAGCAACTGGTATTTTTGCCTGTTTGCCAGAATGAGTCTTGTTTAAACTGCAAAGGTTAAACTAAACAAAAAACCTCTCTCACTCTCATACCTGTACAAGGCAGATTAATGAATACCCAGTTATTTGGGAAATAGCTCAACAGAAGAATTATTTACCTGACCCGTCTCTTCAAATCTTCTTCTGTCTGCACTGTCAATTACATATATCTGTAGAGTAAAAGGAGAATGTTATTTCAATAAGCAGATAGTGAAAAGCCAGGGTACCTGCTTCGGAAGGAGCAGATGATCCCATCAGCCATTTTCACATTAGCAAAGCACATAGAAATTGAGCTGGTAACTCTTACGTCATCTATGAATGCAAAATAAATAAATTAATTAGCCTGACCAGGCAGTGGTGTAGTGGATAGAGCATTGGATTGGGATGCAGAGGACCCAGGTTTGAAACCCTGAGGTCTCCAGCTTGAGTGTGGGCTCATCTGGCTTGAGCACAGACTTACTAGCTTGAGCGTGGGGTTGCTGGCTCAACCATAGACATGACCCCATAGACATGACCCCATGGTTGCTGGCTTGGGCCCAAAGGTCACTGGCTTGAAGCCCAAGGTCACTGGCTTGAGCCCAAGGTCACTGGCTTGAGTCCAAGGTTGCTGGTGTGAGCCCAAGGTCAATGGCTTGAGCAAGGGGTCACTGGCTCAGCTGGAGCCTCCCCTCTACCACCAGCAAGGCACATATGAGAGAGCAATCAATGAATAACTAAGGTGCTGCAGCTATGAGTTAATACTTCTCATCTTTCTCCCTTTCTGTCTGTCCTTCTGTCTCTGTCTCTCTCTTTCTCTCTCCTTGCAAAGAAATAAAAACTCTATGACATAATCTTCATTATCTTCCCATTTTAAAAAATTTAAAAAATATATGTACTTATTGATTTTAGTGAGGGAGGAAGGAGGAGAGAGAAAGAGAGAAACAGGCACATCAATCTGTTAGCTGCATGTGCCCTGACCAGGGATTGAACCAGTAACCTCTGCGCTTCAGGATGACACTCTAACCAACCAAGCTATTTGGCCAGAATTATTTTCCCAATTTATACATAAATAAACATAAACTCAAGTTACATCAGGTACTTGACAAAATTGAGATTCAAACTCAAGAATACCTGACAGTAAAGCCCAGAGTTGCTCTTAAACATTGCTATTACTGCATTTCAAATTGTCTGGAAGGGATGGTGTTTTGAGATGTCTACAAATTCTAGTCTTCGAACAACATCACTCTGAAAGTATCATTTACAGTAGTAACTATGCGCTGACTTCATATTGAGGCAGGAGACCCAGTGATCTCCATCCCATTCCTATTTTCATGAATGCTCGAAGGTTATAAGGAAACACTGGAAACATCAAGGGACATATTTTGCCAGAGTAAGAAAAGTCTTGAGATTCACTGTAAATTACAAATCTCAAGCTTTCTCTTCCATCAGTGCATTTTATTTATTTTTTATTATTTTTAAAGGTTTTATTGATTTTTAGAATGAGGAGAAAGAGAGAGAAACAGGGGGAATGAATGAGAAGCATTATCTCATAGTTGCTTCTCATATGTGCCTTGACCGGGCAAGCCCAGGGTTTCAAACCGGCAACCTCAGCATTCCAGGTTAACGCTTTGTCCACTGCACCACCACAGGTCAGGCATCCCATCACTGAATTTTATTTATTGCATAAATAACATCCTGTAACAATAAAGAAACTAAAGAAAGACCAAAAAAGAAAATCACCTACAGTTATAGAACCCAAACATATTATTTTAATTTCTTTTTTTTTTTTAAGCAAGATGAGGGAAGATAGAGAGACATGTGCCTCGACTGGGATCCACCTGGCAATCCTCGTCTAGGGCCAATGTTTGAATCAACCAAACTATCCTCAGCACCTGGGGCTGATGTTTGAACCAACTGAGCCACTGGCTGCAGGAGGGGAAGAGGGAGAGAAGGGGGAGAGAAGCAGATGGTCACTTCTTTTGTGTGCCCAGAGCAGGGATTGAACCTGGGATGTCTTCATGCTGGGCTGGCACTTTATGCACTCTATCCACTGAGCCAACCGGCTAGGGCCTATTCTCTTTTAATTCTTCATGTGAAAATTTAAAGAGGAAATTAGATATAATTTTGCAGAACTTATTTTATTTTTTTAGAGAGGCAGGAAGAGAGAGAGATGAGAAGCATTAAATCATAGTTGCGTCACTTCAGTTGTTTATTGATTGCTTCTCAGATGTGCCTTGACCAGGGGCTCCAGCAGAGCCAGTGACCCTTTGACCAAGCCAGAGACCTTGGGCTCAAGCCAGTGACCTTGGGCTCAAGCCAGTGACCTTGGGCTTCAATCCAGCGACCTTTGGGCTTAAGCCAGTGACCTTGGGACCATGTTGATGATCCTACACTCAAGCCGGGGACTTAAGGTTTGAACGAGGGACCACAGCATCTCAATGTCTTAATGAATCACTGTTGAACAAAATGACATTATTCGAGGACCTGCTGTATTCATTTAAAAACAATAAAAAGCAACCAACTTTTACATGCCTTAAATTAGATAAACTGATATAACGCACACAGACATCTCTGTATGCAGCTTAAATTCTGAGCTACTGGACTTGCTCTCTTTTGAAAGAAAAAAGCTAAAATCCTTTTGTTTAATGCACTCTCATTTAGAATCACTGGTGCTAAATACACCAGGGACCCAGTTCAGCCTTTCCTGTGAGGAATACCCTATGTTTCTACCTGTGTTTCTTTTGTGGAGAACTGTAATGGAACAAGAATGGATGTATTTGGTATAGGTATTTTTTTTTTTGCAGCCTTATTATTATTGTTGTCATTAATGTTACTCTTGACTCAATGTCAGCACACACATTAATGGGTTCTGCACGCCACAGATACCCAAATTCCATACTGTTTTCCACCAGTGAGGCTCACATTTTTAAAGTAGCAGATACAGTGTAAACATAGATGTAGAAAGAAGGAAAGTAAAGGGAGAGTGGACCTCAATATAAAAGACCTAATTAGAATTATTTGGGAGTCTACAGTGGATTAGGATTATCTTCACTTAGGCAATAGTCCAAACTGTGTGGGAGGGAAGAGGGTCAGGTGATCACTGGGAGGGTGGTTTGGGCTTGGAGGGCTTCCTGAGGCTGTGTGCAGGTCACTGGGCAAGGAAGGAATTACAAAGCAGGAAAAAATGTGCTTGGGAGCAAGGGCTATGAGTAACGAGTTAAGGGGGGGGAAAGAGGAGGCTGATACAAAGCTGAAAACACAAACATACAGTTAAGAAATCTATGTTTGGCCTGAGCAGGCGGTGGCGCAGTGGATAGAGTGTCGGACTGGGACGCGGAAGACCCAGGTTCGAGACCCTGAGGTTGCCAGCTTGAGCAAGGGGTTACTCAGTCTGCTGAAGGCCCACGGTCAAGGCACATATAGGAAAGCAATCAATGAACAACGAAGGTGTCGCAATGAAACTGATGATTGATGATTCTCATCTCTCTCCGTTCCTGTCTGTCTGTCTCTATCTATCCCTCTCTCTGACTCTCTCTCTCTCTGTCCCTGTAAAAAATAAATAAATAAAAATTAAAAAAAAAAAGAAATCTTTGTTTGATATGATGAAAAATAGACAGTCAGGAAAGCATAATAAGAGTAGAAAGATTTTTAAAGACAAAAGAGATGATACCAGAGAACCCAGAGACTGAAGACCAATGAGAAAGTCTCACCTTTTACTTATAATTACTTGCTACTTACTGCTTGGACCTAAAATTTCACAGGAAATACTTCCATTAAAAGACTCAAAAAAAGGGTTTTCCCTAACCTCTACATATATTCTTCCTATCATTTAGCACCATTTTTATAAAATTTGACAATTACTACACAATGTTCCAGGAAGAAGTCTATAAAACAACTGCCCCATTTATATTATGAGCCAAATGAAAGTCATAAGCACAAGCTAGTCTGGTGACACACTGGTTTGTTTTCCTGCAGTGGTATATGCTTCTCTTGGTTGCTCCCCCTGCAGTGGTGCTCAGTATCTGTTTTCTTCTGGTCAACAGACAAAGGTAAGGATAACCTCTTGTCTTTTTTTTTTTTTAATAATATAGCTGTTAAGCTAGTCATAAAAATTTTTTTAATCCAAAATTAATTAAAAATCAATAAAAATACTCAGAAAGTATCAGATTAAGTTAAACATTTACAGTGCTTCTGACTGATCTTTGAACATAATGAGGCCCTGGCCAGTGACTCAGTGGATAGAGCGTCGGCCTGGAGTATGGATGTCCCATGTTCAATTCCTGGTCAGGGCACACAGGAGAAGTGACCATCTGCTTCTCCCCCCTCCCTCTTCCCCTTTTCTCCCTCTTCCCTTCCTGCAGCCAGTGGTTTGATTGGTTCAAGTGTCAGCCCCAGGCACTTAGGGCAGCTCCATTGGAGCGCATCAGCCTCAGGTGCTAAAAATAGCTTGGTACTCAAGCATCGGCCCCAGACAGGGTTACAGGGTGGATCCTGGTGGGGTTCATGTGGGAGTCTACTTCACTATCTCCCCTCCTCTCACCTAACCCCCCCCAAATCAAGTTTCATAAACCTATTTTAAAATAAAGTTATCCATGGCACTCAGAATCATGCTTTTTTTTTTTTTTTTTTTCCATTTTTCTGAAGCTGGAAACAGGGAGAGACAGTCAGACAGACTCCCGCATGCGCCTGACCGGGATCCACCCGGCACGCCCACCAGGGGCGACGCTCTGCCCACCAGGGGGCGATGCTCTGCCCATCCTGGGCGTCGCCATGTTGCGACCAGAGCCACTCTAGCGCCTGAGGCAGAGGCCACAGAGCCATCCCCAGCGCCCGGGCCATCTTTGCTCCAATGGAGCCTTGGCTGTGGGAGGGGAAGAGAGAGACAGAGAGGAAAGTGCGGCGGAGGGGTGGAGAAGCAAATGGGCGCTTCTCCTGTGTGCCCTGGCCAGGAATCGAACCCGGGTCCTCCGCACGCTAGGCCGACGCTCTACCGCTGAGCCAACCGGCCAGGGCAGAATCATGCTTTAAGCACAGCTAATTCACATCTTCCTTGGAAAACGCTTTGAAATTGGAAGACCTAGAGGAGGAGGGTTCTGGGGTTTTTTTTGGATGGAAGTTCAGCCCATCTGGATTCTCAGGAGACTGAGTATCCAGGGTGTGAATGGAGGGCTCTTTGTTTCTCCCCTGGCTTCTGGTCGTCCTGCTGCCACCTTTTGGCCATTTTATTGCTCCTAAGTGTCTCTCTCCCAGAGGGGTAGGCAGAGACAAGAAGAAATGACACTTAAATGCGCGGCTTTTTATTGATAGTTTGAGCAAAAGTCTAAAAGGAGGTTGAAATTCATTAAATCCGGTTTCTGGATAACTTGTGGTTTTCAATTATGTGTGCTCTAGTAGTATCGATATTCAAGTGTGAGTGACATTACAGAAATAATACTCTGGACAATTGCTTGAGATCTTACTTGATGTCCTACACTTTGGATATGGAAATGATGACAAAGTTACTTTGTTTAAATTATGTTGCATTTAAACACAAAACTGATAATAATGTAAAGTGGAGTTTAGTAATAATATGAATATACTTTGAAGAAAATGATGTATTTTTATCTATCAAAAGGTTGTTACTGTATTTCCTGGCCTAAAAGAAAGGGAAGACACTTTATCCCCTCCTTTCTATCATACCTCAGATTTTTATTTCTTAGCCACCTCTGCAAAATCCAGTTGTAATACAAAAAAATACAATAATTAATAAACAATAACATAAGAATAAACTGTGCTTCACATACTCAGCACTGTGAACCTACTTTTGCCCACCTTTGTACATAAACAAGTGGATATGTCTGTGTTACAAAAGAACACTACTTATGGAAACTGAAATGTGAATTTCACTTCATTTTCATGTGATGAAATTTTATTCTTTTGATTTTCCCCAACCATTTAAAAAATATATAAACTAGCCCTGGCCAGTGGTGCAGTGGATAGAGCATCATCCTGGAGCACCGAGGTCGCCGGGTTGCCAGCTTGTTCCTAAGGTTGCTGGTTCGAGCCCCAATCAGGGCTCCATTCCAAGGTTACTGGCTTGATCCCAAGGGTGCTGGGTTGGCCCTGAGATCACTGGTTTAAGCCCCAATCGGGGCACATATGAAAGGCAATCAGTGGTGCACAACTATGTGGAACAACAAGTTGATGTTTCTTTCTCTCTGTCTCTCTCTCCCTTCTCCTCCCCCCCCCAAATATATAAACCACTCTTAGCTCACAGGTTATAGAAGAACAGGAGGCAGGCTGGATCGGTTTGCTGACACCTGCTCTAAAGCAAAAATTTATTACAGCACTCTAGAGATAATTAAAAAGAGTTAACTGGGCAATTGTGTTAGCCTCAGTACTGCTGTGGAGTCTCCTGTAATAGGTCTTTTCAACCAACAATGGAAAACTATGAAATACAAACTAATGTAACCCATCAACCACTGCCACTCCAAGCTGCTACAAAACTGGCAGAGAGGACTAAGAGTCATAAAGCCTTAAAATCTAACTCTGGGAACTCAGCTGCTCCCCAAGCCTTGTTTAATCTCAAATGGCACAGGAAAATAATGGAATGTGGACACCAAATCCAAAATATTGTCTGGTACTGGTAGCATAATGTAGCTGGTAAAGGTTACTGTAGGATTGCTCCAAACTGATTTATTTATTTATTTATTTATTTATTTTGGTGACAGAGAGAGTCAGACAGGGACAGACAGACAGGAAGGGAGAGAGATGAGAAACATCAATTCTTCATTGTGGCTTTAGTTGTTCATTGATTGATTTCTCATATGTGCCTTGACTAGGGGGCTATAGCAGACCGAGTGTCCCCTTGCTCGAGCCAGCGACCTTGGGCTCAAGCTGGTGAGCTTTTGCTCAAACCAGATGAGCCCGCGCTCAAGCTGGCGACCTCGGGGTCTTCAACCTGGGTCCTCCACCTCCCAGTCTGATGCTCTATCCACTGCGCAACCGCCTGGTCAGGCTCCAAACTGATTTTTGCTGGACTACTCGATAATTCCTGGGCACTCCAAGCAAATGAGAAGTGTGAAATCCAGGGTCAGATTATAACTACCTTGCAGTCTACCCTCAAGGTGCTAGAGTTTATGATTTAAAACTATCCTGACCTGTAAACCAGAAAGTTTCCAAGACCTCCTTATAAAGCCCGAGAGTCATTTATGTCCTTATAAACTGCTCTTATTTGAGTATTTCTTTCCAAATACCTTAATCCAGGGGATGAACAGATAGAATTATTTCTCTGAACCACCTGCTTTTTCCCCTCCTCTTGACTCAAAAAGCAAAAGAGAATTGAAAGCCCTCCCAAATTTTATTGAGATATAACTGGCAATAGCACTGTGTAAGGTATAACCATATGATTTAACTTGAATTTGTAGCTTTTTAAAAATTAATTTACTCTAATTTTTTAGCAGTTTTTAAATTTAATTTTATTTTTTTAATTAATTTTAGAGAGGAGAGAGAGAGGGAGAGAGAGAGAGAGAGAGAAACAGAGAGAGAGGAGAGAGAGAGACAGGGGAGAGGAGCAGGAAGCATCAACTCCCATATGTGCCTTGACCAGGCAAGCCCAGGGTTTCCAACCGGCGACCTCAGCATTTCCAGGTCGACGCTTTATCCACTGCACCACCACGGGTCAGGCAGCAGTTTTTGATTTATAGAATTGTTGGAGAGATATCACAGGGAGTTCCATATACCCACCTTCACTCCTACCCCCAGTTTCCCCTAGTAATATTTTACATTAGTGTGGTACATTTGTTACAATTAACGAACCCATATTGACACAGTAGGTTCATTCTGTTATGTTTTAAAGTTCTATAGTAGCGATTTTCAACCTTTTTCATATATATTTATATATATTTTTATTTATATATATTTATATGTATATTTTTATATATTTATATGTATGTATATATTTTAGCATGAGAGAGAGAGAGAGAGGAAGGGAGAGAGATGAGAAACATCAACTTGTAGTTACGTCACTTGAGTTGTTCATTGATTACTTCTCATATGTGCCAAATTTGGGGTAGGGGCGCCTCTAGTCAAACCAGTGACTTCTAGCTCAAGCCAGCAACCTTGGTCTTCAAGCCAGTGATCTTTGGGCTCAAGCCAGTGACCATGTGATCATGTCTAGGATCCCATGCTCAAGCTGGCGACCCTGTACTCAAGCTGGTAATCCTGTGCTCAAGCCGATGAGCCCGTGCTCAAGCTGGTGACCTTGGGGTTTCAAACCTGGGACCTCAACATCCCAGGTCAACACTCTAGCTACTGTGCCACCACTAGTCGGGAAGGATTTGAAAGACTTTTCTTTTTTTTTTTTTTACAGGGACAGAGAGTCAGAGAGAGGCATAGACAAGGACAGACAGACAGGAATGGAGAGATGAGAAGCATCAATCATTAGTTTCTCGTTGCGCGTTGTGACACCCCTGGGTTGTTGTTCATTGATTGCTTTCTCATATGTGCCTTGACCGTGGGCCTTCAGCAAACCGAGTAACCCCTTGCTCAAGCTAGTGACCTTGGGCCCAAGCTGGTGAGCTTTTTGCTCAAACCAGATGAGCCCGCACTCAAGCTGGCGACCTCGGGGTCTCAAACCTGGGTCGTCGACATCCCAGTCTGACGCTCTATCCACTGCGCCACAGCCTGGTCAGGCAATAAATAAAATTTTTTTTTTTTCTTTTCATTTTTCTGAAGCTGGAAATAGGGAGAGACAGTCAGACAGACTCCCGCATGCGCCCGACCGGGATCCACCCGGCACGCCCACCAGGGGCGAAGCTCTGCCCACCAGGGTGCGATGCTCTGCCCATCCTGGGCGTCGCCATGTTGCGACCAGAGCCACTCTAGCGCCTGGGGCAGAGGCCACAGAGCCATCCCCAGCGCCCGGGCCATCTTTGCTCCTATGGAGCCTTGGCTGCGGGAGGAGAAGAGAGAGACAGAGAGGAAAGCGCGGCGGAGGGGTGGAGAAGCAAATGGGCGCTTCTCCTGTGTGCCCTGGCCGGGAATCGAACCCGGGTCCTCCGCACGCTAGGCCGACGCTCTACCGCTGAGCCAACCGGCCAGGGCTGGCAATAAATAAAATCTTTAAAAACAAAAAGCAAAGCTCTCTCTTCATGGAGCTTACAGTCTAGTGGGGGAGAAAGTAGTAAATACAAATATGTCTGAGGTGATAGGTACTAATAAGTCTGATGGAGAAAGAAAAAGAGCAAAGTCATAGTGACAGAGAGGGAGATGGAGTCATAATTTTTTTTATTTAGAAATTAAATTTAATGGGGTGATATCAATAAGAGTACATAGGTTTCAGGTGAACATCTCTATTGTATCTGAACTATTGACTGTGTTGTGTGGCCATCACCCAAAGTCAAATCATTTTCTGTCACTGTATATTTCTCCCTCTTTACTCCCCTCCCCCTCACCTCCCAATTTATTTATTTATTTATTTATTTTTTTTCATTTTTCCAAAGCTGGAAACGGGGAGGCAGTCAGACAGACTCCTGCATGCGCCCAACCGGGATCCACGCGGCATGCCCACCAGGGGGCGATGCTTTGCCCCTCTGGGGCGTCGCTCTGTTGCATCCAGAGCCATTCTAGCGCCTGAGGCAGAGGCCACAGAGCCATCCCCAGCGCCCGGGCCATCTTTGCTCCAATGGAGTCTCGCTGCGGGAGGGGAAGAGAGAGACAGAGAGGAAGGAGAGGGGGAGGGGTGGAGAAGCAGATGGGCGCTTCTCCTGTGTGCCCTGGCCGGGAATCGAACCCGGGACTCCTGCACGCCGGGCCGATGCTCTACCGCTGAGCCAACCGGCCAGGGCCTCATCTCCCAATTTTAAATATAGTAATCAGAGAAGGAAGGTCTCATGGTAAGGTGACACGTGAGCAAAGACATGAAGGAGGTGAGGGAATAACCACGAGGTTATCTAAGGAAAAAGAATTCTAACACTGGAAGTGGCTATGACAAAGATCCCACTGTGGGAGCAGGCCAGTGTTCCAGGAACAGCAAGGAGGCCAGTGTGGCTGGCCTCGAGTTAGACTGGGGAAAGCTGAGTCAGACAGGTAGGAAAAGCCAGAAGGTAGGAGGCCTTGTAGGCCTCTCTGAGGACCTTGGCTTTATTCTGAGGTAGGAAGCATATGTCCTAACAGGGTCACCATAGCTACTATGTTGAGAAGCGTTTAGGGTGGCAGGGCGGAAGTAAGGAGACTGGATAGGATGCTGCTGCAATAATCAGGGCACGGTAACAGTGGAGGTGGGAAGAAGTCAGATGCTGGAAATACTGTGAAGGTAGAGTTGATAGGATTGACTGATGGGTCAGAGGAGGGGAATGAGAGGAAAAGGAGCCAAGAATGACTCTCATGCTCTTGGATGAATAGCTCTATCATTAACTGAGAAGACTGGAGGAGTCATTTTGGGCAGGGTGGAAGAAGACAGGAATTTGGTTTTGGACATGTTGAGGTTGAAGGGACTTATTGGCCACTGAAATGGCGATGTCAAACAGGTAGCTGGCTATATGAGACTGAGTTCCAGGTTGGAGCTAACGTTTTGGGATTCACCAGCGTGTAGGTGGTGATTAACACCTTGAAACTGGATGCAGTCACCTAAACAGTGACTTAGAGAAGAAAAGCACAGGCCTGAACTCTGGGGCACTCCAACATACAGAGGTTAGAAGACAAGAAAAAATATAGCAATGGAAACCAAGGGGAGTAACCAGTGAGATGGAGAAAAACCAACAGAGAATGGTATTGTTGAAGCCAGGGAAAGACAGTGCTTCAGAGACAGCATGACCAATTTTGTTAAATGTGCTGACAGGTCAAGTAAGATGAGCACTGAGCACTGAAAACTGAACACGGGACTTAACAACGTGGAATTCCTCGCAAGTCAGAATAGAAGGTTCCACGTGACTGGGAGGAGAGGAAGTGAAGACAGAGTAAAAAAGATTCTTGTAGGAAGTTTTGTTGTAAAGAGAGACTGAGGAATAGGACAGTATCTAGAGGGGAATAAAGAGTTGAGACAAGAGTGTTTATTTTTGGCCCTGGCCCGTTGGCTCAGCGGTAGAGCGTCGGCCTGGCGTGCAGGAGTCTCGGGTTCAACTCCTGGCCAGGGCACACAGGAGAAGCGCCCATCTGCTTCTCCACCCCTCCCCCTCTCCTTCCTCTCTGTCTCTCTCTTCCCCTCCCGCAGCCAAGGCTCCATTGGAGCAAAGATGGCCCGGGCGCTGGGGATGGCTCTGTGGCCTCTGCCTCAGGCGCTAGAATGGCTCTGGATGCAACAGTGACGCCCCAGAGGGGCAGAACATCGCCCCCTGGTGGGCATGCCGGGTGCATGCAGGAGTCTGTCTGACTGACTCCCAGTTCCAGCTTCGAAAAAATGAAAAAAAAAAAAAAAGAGTGTTTATTTTTGTGGTTTGTGTTGTTGTTGTTGTTTTTTTTACAGAGAGAGAAAGTCAGAGAGGGATAGACAGGGACGGACAGACAGGAATGGAGAGATGAGGAGCATCAATCATTAGTTTTTCGTTGCACGTTGCAACACCTTAATTGTTCATTGATTGCTTTCTCATACGTGCCTTGACCGCAGGCCTTCAGCAGATCGAGTAACCCCTTGCTCAAGCCAGTGAGCTTGGGCTCAAGCTGGTGAGCTTTTTGCTCAAACCAGATGAGCCTTTGCTCAAGCTGAGGCCTCGGAGTCTCGAACCTGGGTTTTCCGCATCCCAGTCTGATGCTCTATCCAGTGCGCCACTGCCCAGTCAAGCTGTTTTTTGTTTTTAAACAAGAGAAACTACAGAATGTGTGTATGCTGACAGGAATGATCCAGTAGCAAGAGACGCATAGGAAGCAGCAGCAGACTGAAGCTATTTGAGATGCAAGGTGAGTCCTGCCGGTAATGACACTGACATCAACATGGCTGATATTATTGCAGTTTATTGTCTAAGGTCATAACTGAAGTTAACGCAAAGTTTCAGTTAGAGGTTAATAAAAATAATATGCAATTTTTTTCTATCCAAGTTCATGAGATCCCCTGTGTTAGAGTATGATCAAGAGTGAGTAGTTAAAATAGGATGAATGACAAGATCATTGGAGGAGAGGAGCAGGAACTGAAAGGGGAGGAGCAGGAACTGGAGAAATCGTATTTGTGGCTAGTGAAATCTCTCTAAGAATTCTGAAACAGCAGTCCTAGAGAATGTGACAGTGAGATGGGGGCTCACCCCAGCCTCTGCCTAAACAAAGGCCACCTGAACCAGGAAATCCCCAGTGCATGAGGCAGCTTCTTCTAATTCTGGACAGTTACAATTATAGGAAACTTCTTCGTTATTCTGAGTTAAACTCTACCACTTAATACTCGCCAAACTGCTCCTTGTCCTTTAGAAATAGTCACAATGAGGCTAATCTCCCTGACCTAAGGTAGTTCTTAAAGCAACTGAAGGCAGTTCCAAGTGTTTTCTTTTCCAGGAAGGGCATCATCAGGTTTTTCAATCACTCCTTATACATCATTGTTTCCAGGACTCTGGCTGTCTTGATTGCTCAGTTTGGGATACACTTGATTTGTTGATATCCTTGAGATAACAGATTAGTGGCACAATCTTCTTACTTCCCTTTTGCTGTTCAAATCACTAGGGTTAATTAATAGATACTTTTTGACAAGGTGGGTCTAAGTACAACATTGTTACTGAGCGATAGCAAAACATCTTATACAAGCTACATAAAGGCTCTATACCTCACAATCTAGAGCCTTCTGCTAACCCTAAATCCACAATGATTAATGTTATGGCAATAGAATTATTGACAAGAAAGAACATTACAGTGTTCTTCCTAATATAGCAGAAGAGACTATGAATTAATGCATCAGAAGGAGTACTTACAAGAATATCAGTGTTTTCAAAATAATTCCTCCAATATGGTCTGATTTTTCTCTGTCCACCAATGTCCCATACATTCAGTTTAAAACCTTGTGACTGTACACTTTTGATGTTAAAACCCTGTAATAGAGGAAGGTAAACACATCAAGTTTTATTAAGCTTTGAGATCACGATTCTGACAAAGTTACATTTGACTAACTCTGAGGTGTTCTGCAAATCTGACACTAGTAACACTGAAAACGGTTTGCTGTGATAGGGAAGAAAGAGATATATTTATACAGGCTTACTTCATTCAGGTTGTGGAGTCTGTGATTAATGTCATGGATAACATGATGTGCTTCCTGTAATGAGTACACACACACACACAACTGCAGAGGACAACTTGGTATGGGAATAGTTTTGAAAACACAGACCACACCCTTGATGAGCCCTCAGGATGGAAAAATTTAACAGGACATTACATGTAAGACATTACATGTAACTAACAAAACACTGAGGCTGAATTTTTTTTTTTTTTTCATTTTTTCATTTTTCTGAAGCTGGAAACAGGGAGAGACAGTCAGACAGACTCCCGCATGCGCCCGACCGGGATCCACCCGGCACGCCCACCAGGGGCGACGCTCTGCCCACCAGGGGGCGATGCTCTGCCCATCCTGGGCGTCGCCATGTTGCGACCAGAGCCACTCTAGCGCCTGAGGCAGAGGCCACAGAGCCATCCCCAGCGCCCAGGCCATCTTTGCTCCAATGGAGCCTTGGCTGCGGGAGGGGAAGAGAGAGACAGAGAGGAAAGTGCGGCGGAGGGGTGGAGAAGCAAATGGGCGCTTCTCCTGTGTGCCCTGGCCGGGAATCGAACCTGGGTCTTCCGCACGCTAGGCCGACGCTCTACCGCTGAGCCAACCGGCCAGGGCCTGAGGCTGAATTTGAAGACTCAATAGAACAGAACAAATGCTACATTTTTAAAAAGTTTTTTCTTTTTTTAAAAACTGATTTTAGAGAGAGGGGAGAGAGAGCAAGAAGGAGGGAGGAGTGGGAAGCATCAAATATTAGTAATTGCTTCTCATATATTCCTTGACCAGACAAGTCTGGGTTTTTTTTGTTTGTTCTAAAGATTTTATTTAGGCCTGACCTGTGGTGGCACAGTGGACAAAGCATCGACCTGGAAATGCTGAGGTCGCCGGTTCGAAACCCTGGGCTTGCCTGGTCAAGGCACATATGGGAGTTGATGCTTCCAGCTCCTCTCCCCTGTCTCTCTCTCTCCTCTCTCTCTGTTTCTCTCTCTCTCTCTCTCCTCTCTAAAATGAATAAATTAAAAAAAAAATTAAAAAAGAAAAAAAACCATTTTATTTATTTTAGAGAGGAGAGAGAAAGAGCGAGAGAAAGAAGGGAGGGGGAGGAGCAGGAAGCATCAACTCCCATATGTGCCTTGACCAGGCAAGCCCAGGGTTCGAACTGACAACCTCAGCATTCCAAGTTGGTGCTTTATCCACTGCGCCACCGCAGGCCAGGCCAAGTCTGGAATTTTGAACTGGCAACCTCAGCATTCAAGGTCAACACTTTATCCACTGCACCATCATTGGCCAGGAAAAACGCTACATTTAAAGAGGCAAAAGCGTGCTCACTTCGGCAGCACATATACTAAAATTGGAACGATACAGAGAAGATTAGCATGGCCCCTGCGCAAGGATGACACGCAAATTCGTGAAGCGTTCCATATTTTAAAAAAAAAAAATAAAATTAAAAAATAAAAAATAGCCTGACCTGTGGTGGTGCAGTGGATAAAGCGTTGACCTGGAAATGCTGAGGTCGCCGGTTCGAAACCCTGGGCTTGCCTGGTCAAGGCACATATGGGAGTTGATGCTTCCAGCTCCTCCCCCTTCTCTCTCTCTGTCTCTCCTCTCTCTCTCTCTCTCTCTCTCTCCCTCTCCTCTCTAAAAAATAAATAAATAAAAAATAAATAAAAAATAAAGAGGCAAAAGCTGCAATCTGGAATTCTTTAGGAGCAGCTGAAAAGGAGCTGAACTCAGGACACTACGAGGGAGGTTGGTTAGTAACTGGACATGTGCTCAGTGAGGAAGGTAGGGTGTGCTGGAAAAGCATGTTCAAACTCTGGAGTGGAGCCTTCAATTACAGGCAGATGAAAACAAACAAACAAACAAACCAATAAGCAGGCATTTGAAACTGTTCCTTAATGGGTATCTCTGATGAACTTGAAAAGCAAGCATTTGTTTTCAGGACAGTTACTCAAGGTGGAACCGTGAGGAAGGTGAGCAAATCAGAAGTAGATAGACTTGGGAGCCTGACCAGGCAGTGGTGCAGTGCATAGAGAGTCGAACTGGGACGCGGAGGACCCAGGTTTGAAACCCCAAGGTCGCCGGCTTGAGTGCGGGCTCATCTCGTTTGAGCATAGCTCACCAGCTTGACCACAAGGTCGCTGGCTTGGGGCCAACGTCGTTGGCTTGAGCAAGGGGTCACTCGCTCTGCTGTAGCCCCTCAGTCAAGGCACATATGAGAAAACAATCAATGTACAACTAATTACCGCAGTGAAGAACTGATGCTTCTCATCTCTCTCCCTTCCTGTCTGTCCCTATCTGTCCCTCTCTCTGACTCTCTCTGTCTCTGTCACAAAAAAAAAAAAAAAAAAAAAAAAGAATTGTGAGCTGGGTATTAGTATTCAGAGAAACAAATCAACAGGAACTTTGGGGTTTGGCGAAAAGGCATTTCATGAGCAAGAATTAAAAAAAAAAGAAACTTGCCCTGGCCAAGTAGCTCAGTTGGTTAGAATATTGTCCCTATTAGCCAAGGTTGCAGGTTTAATCCCTGGTCAGGGCACATACAAGAATCAACCAATGAATGCCTAAATAAGTAGAATAAAATATTGGTATTTCTTGTGGGGTTTTTTTGTGTGTGTGACAGAGACAGAGAGAGGGACAGATAGGGACAGACAGACTGGAAGGGAGAGAGATGAGAAGCATCAATTCCTTGTTGCGGCACCTTAGTTGTTCACTGATTGCTTTCTCGTAAGTGCCTTGACCGGGATGCTACAGCACACCAAGTGACCCCTTGCTCGAGCCAGTGACCTTGGGCTCAAGCTGGTGAGCCTTGCTCAAATCAGATGAGCCCGCGCTCAAGCTGGTGACCTCGGGGTTTTGAACCTGGGTCCTCAGCGACCCAGTCCGACGCTCTATCCACTATGCCACCACCTGGTCAGGCAAAAAAAAAAAAAAAAAAAAAAAAAAAAAAATCGATGTTTCTATCTCTCCCTTCCTCTCGCTCTAAAATCAACTGTAAATATTTTTTAAAATCTTCTTGCAAAAATGATATAGTGCCTGACTAGGTGGTGGCGCAGTGGATAGAGTGTTGAACTGGGATGCAGAGGACCCAGGTTCGAGACCCCGAGGTCGCCAGCTTGAGCGCGAGCTCATCTGGCTTGAGCAAAAAGCTCACCAGCTGGGATCCAAGGTCACTGGATCCAGCAAGGGGTTGCTTGGTCTGCTGAAGGCCCGCAGTCAAGGCACAAGGCACATATGAGAAAGCAATCAATGAACAACTAAGGTGTTGCAACGAAAAACTAATGATTGATGCTTCTTGTCTCTCTCCGTTCCTGTCTGTCTGTCCCTGTCTATCCCTCTCTCTGACTCTCTCTCTGTCCCTGTAAAAAAAAAAAAAATGATATAGTGAAATCGGGATTTGAAAAACCCAATCTACAGTATGCTACTACTGAAGTGTGATTTCATCCAGAATACCTGGAATTAAGTGTGTCTGGGGAAGCCTCTATAAACATCTCCTGCATCTGGCAGCTTGCCAACACTACTGCTTAGCGCAGAAGGAGGAGGCACAATGCGAGGGTACATGAACACTGCCACCCAGTTTCCCCTGAGGATAAACAGTCGCTAGCGAATAACTGGGACGGTGCTGATTGCAGCTTCTTTAAAACGCCGACCACTGAATAAATTAGAAGTTTAAGAACTCTAAAGGGAAGTGGCTTAAGCCTATTATAAAAGGCTGCTTCATTCTGACTCATTGACAAAACCATTTTTGTGAGCTTAAAAATTCTATACATAACTACAATATTAAATGTCAAGTCCAATAACAGCAAATCCTTCTAAAATGAAGCAGAGAATAAATAAAGAGTAAATCCTGGAAATTCAACTATATGTATCAACTGCCTTAAAATTCTATTAAGCCATCAGATCCAATAAATCTACTAAGAAATTATTCTAAGGAAATAATGAGTGGGTATAAACATTTAGAGATGTATATTGCATTAGTACTTACAACATAGAAAGATGTTCAACATACATATTAAGTAAATAAGATGATACAAAATAGCATATTCTCTATAAGCCTTTTTATTTTAAATATACCCATCATATATATGCATAGAAATAAAACTGAATGACTATATCACTAAATGTTTTTTTTTAATAAATAAATTTTTATTTTAATGGGGTGACATCAATAAATCAGCGTACATATATTCAAAGAAAACATTTCCAGGTTATCTTGTCATTTAGTTCTGTTGCATACCCATCACCCAAAGAGAGATCGTCCTCCATCACCCTCTATCCAGTTTTCTTTGTACCCCTCCCCCTCTCCCTCACTCCCTCCCCCCACCCCCCGTAACCACCACACTCCTGTCCATGTCTCTTAGTCTCGCTTTTATGTCCCACCAATGTATGGAATCCTGCAGTTCTTGTTTTTTTCTGAATATCACTAAATGTTAAGAGTGGTTATGTGTGAATGAACATTATAGGTGATTTCTAGTTTCTCAATTTTACTTATTTATGCTTTCTAAATTTACCATAATGAGTATCTATTACTTTTTATAATATAAAAACACAATCAAATTTTGCTTTAAAAGAATAAATATGACCTGACCTGTGGTGGTGCAGTGGCTAAAGCATCACCCTGGAATGCTGAAGTCGCTGATTTAAAACGCTGGGCTTGGCCCTGGCCAGTTGGCTCAGCGGTAGAGCGTCGGCCTGGCGTGCGGGGGACCTGGGTTCAATTCCCAGCCAGGGCACATAGGAGAAGCGCTGATTTGCTTCTCCACCCCCCCCTTCCTCTCTGTCTCTCTCTTCCCCTCCATTGGAGCAAAGATGGCCCGGGCGCTGGGGATGGCTCCTTGGCCTCAGCCCCAGGCGCTAGAGTGGCTCTGGTCTCGGTAGAGCGACGCCCCGGAGGGGCAGAGCATCGCCCCCTGGTGGGCAGAGCTTCGCCCCTGGTGGGCGTGCCGGGTGGATCCCAGTCGGGCGCATGCGGGAGTCTGTCTGACTGTCTCTCCCCGTTTCCAGCTTCAGAAAAATACAAAACAAAACAAAACAAAAAAAAACGCTGGGCTTGCCCAGTCAAGGCACATATGAGAGTGGATGCTTCCTGTTCTTCTTCCCTCTCCCTCTCCTCCCTCTCTCTTCTCTCTCTTTTAAAGATTTTATTCATTTTAGAGAGAGGAGAGAGAGAGAGAGAAAGAGAGAGACAGAGACAGAGAAAAGAGAGGGAGAGAGAGAGAGAAGGGGAGGAGCAGGAAGCATCCACTCCCATACATGCCTTGACCAGCAAGCCCGGGCTTTGGACCCGCGACTTCAGTGTTCTAAGTTGACATTTTATCCATTGTGCCACCACAGGTCAGGCTCAATAAATAAAATCTTAAAATAAAAAAAAGGAATAAATATGAAACCTTGACATAATTCAGGGTGGGGCAAAAATAGGTTTACTGTGGTGAATATGTGAAACAATTTATCCTTGTATTATTATGTACTAATTATTGTATTATTTTCCATATGAACAACTGTAAACTTCCTTTTGCCCCCCTGTAAAATAAGTTATCTACAACACATCAAACAAAGCCAGAAAGTTAGAATTGGAACTTTGGGTCCATAACTTTGAATTCATTTCTATGTTTGCAGCATGGAAATTCTATTTTAGTAGTGCTCTGAAGAGATACAGCCTATTAAGAATCAAAAACAAGCCTGACCAGGCGGTGGCGCAATGGATGGAGCATCGGACTAAGATGTGGAAGACACAAGTTCCCCGCGGTCACTAGCTTGAGCGCAGGCTCATCTGGTTTTAGCAAGGCTCACCAGCTTGAGCCCAAGGTTGCTGGCCCGAGCAAGGGGTCACTTGGTCTGCTGTAGCCCCACCCCCACCCCCTACCCCCGTCAAGGCACAGATGAGAAAGCAATCAATGAACAACTAGGGGGCCGCAACAAAGAATTGATGTTTCTCATCTCTCTCCCTTCCTGTATGTCTGTCTCTATCTGTCCCTCTCTCTGAAAAGAAAAAAAAAAAAAGGAGTCAAAACCAAGCCCTGGCCTTGAATGGCCCTGGCCTTGACTGGACAGAAATTGTCTAAAAGTGCAGAGGTTGCCAGGTTCAAGCCCTGCTCAGGGCACATACAGGAACAGATCCATGTTTCTCTCTCTCTCTCTCCCTTCTTTTTTTGCTAAAATAAATCAACAAAAAATTAAAAAAAAAAAAAACCCAAACAAACAAAAATAAAGCAAGCTCTGGCTGGATAGCTTGGTTGGTTAGTGCACTGTCCTGGAGCGCAGAGGTTGCTGGTTTGATCCCTGGCTGGGGCGCATACAGGAGCAGATGAATGTTCCTGTCTCTCTCGCTCTCTTCTCCTCTTGCTAAAATCAATAAATAAACGTTAAAAAAAAAGGAATAAAAAACAAAATTACCCCAAAACATTTAGCCCTTCTTTTTCTGGCAGAAATTCTCATACACTAATATATGTTTTCAGCCCTTCTAGGCTAGACTACTGTAATTTGCTCCTCCTTAGGCTGTATGTTATATTTGTTCAGAAGCTATAAAACTGCTCATTTGGTAACAGTCGAAATTACTTTTCTGCTTAGTATTTTGAATTGGTAAGACCACAGGTCCTGAAGTCCACACACCAGCACAGCCATTCAAACCTGACACCAAGCTCTCTCACAGTACGGTGACACAATGTGCTCCATAACCCTGGTTTCCTAACTCCTCTACTGCTCAAACACTTTAAAGTGACTAGGATCAACACGGCTGTCCCTAGTTAGAAAACGTGAAGGCTTGGCCAAAGGTCAAGCTTTCTCAGAATTTCCTACAGAAAAGGAGGTTTAAAGAAGCTGACTCAGTTCTTCTAATCAGGGCTTGTCTTTCAACTTCAGTTCAGCAAGCACCACCGGTGCCTTATCCTTTGTGTTTTGCTGGCTTAGCCTTAGGAAGGAGGAGGGTTGATGAGCCTGGATTAAAAAGATAGGTAATTAGGCCCTGGGCGGTTGGCTCAGCGGTAGAGCATCGGCCTGGCGTGCGGGGGACCCGGGTTCGATTCCCGGCCAGGGTACATAGGAGAAGCGCCCATTTGCTTCTCTACCCACCCCCTCCTTCCTCTCTGTCTCTCTCTTCCCCTCCCGCAGCCAAGGCTCCATTGGAGCAAAGATGGCCCTGGAGCTGGGGATGGCTCCTTGGCCTCTGCCCTAGGCGCTAGAGTGGCTCTGGTTGAGGCAGAGTGACGCCCCCCCACCCAGGGGCAGAGCCTCGCCCCCTGGTGGGCGTGCCAGGTGGATCCCGGTCAGGCGCATGCGGGAGCCTGACTGTCTCTCCCCGTTTCCAGCTTCAGAAAAAATACAAAAAAAAAAAAAAAAGATAGGTAATTATAGTTGTTTTAAAAATTGATACATATTTGTATTTATTAAGTCTGAAAAATACACACTAAGATATATACATATATTTTAGATTTATTGATTTTTGGAGAGAGGTGAGAGAAAGAGAAGGAGAGTGAGAAAGAGGGGGGGAGAAGCGGGAAACATCTATTCATAGTAGTTGCTTCCTGTATGTGCCTTGACTGGGCAAGCTCAGGGATTCGAACTGGCGACCTCAGCTCAGCGTTCCAAGGTCGACACTTTATCCATTGCGCCACCACAGGTCAGGCCTTCACATTAAAATATATATTAACAGTGGCTTTTTTCACAGTACTCTTTGGTTTTCTCCTTTATACTTTCTCTGTATCTTCTACATTAATTAATTTCATAATCAGAAGGTAAAGCTATTTTTAAAAAGGAATCACAGTTTTGAGGGGATTGTGTCTTGACATAGGTATACATATATATTTGAATTATTTATTTAAAAATTATTAGGTATATATAAAATAAAAGTGACCATTTTAACCTTTTTAAAGTGTACAGTACAGTGGCATTAAGTACCTATACACTGTTGTGCAACCATCTCCATCATCCGTCTACAGAATGTATTTCATCTTACAACACTCTCTGTGCTCATTAAACAACTCCTAATTCCCCCCTCTCTCTTCAGCCTCTGGTAACCATTATTCTACTTTCTGTCTCTATGTATTTGAATACTTTAAGTATCTCATATGAATGGAATCTCTTTTTTTTTTCAGAGACAGAGAGAGAGTCAGAGAGAGGGACAGACAGGGACAGACAGACAGGAACGGAGAGATGAGAAGCATCAATCATTAGGTTTTCGTTGCGTGTTGCGACTCTTAGTTGTTCATTAATTGCTTTCTCACATGTGCCTTGACCGCGGGCCTTCAGCAGGCCGAGTAACCCCTTGCTCAAGCCAGCAACCTTGGGTCCAAGCTGGTGAGCTTTTGCTCAAACCAGATGAGCCCACACTCAAGCTGGCGACCTCGGGGTCTCGAACCTGGGTCTTCCGCATCCCAGTCCAATGCTCCATCCACTGCGCCACCGCCTGGTCAGGCAAATGGAATCTCTTGATATATATTTTTGAAATCTTAAGATTATTTTTAAACAGTATAGACTTTTATCAGTAACAAGACTTTTAGAAGAAGACAAAACTTTATTTCCCATTTTGTCTTTCATATTGCTATTATCACCTTCCATGTGTCCCACAGCATCTGGGGCCAAGGCAATGCTCACCTGTGTAGGTGTGATGTGGCTGATGTCTTCAGACGCAAGCTGCTTCAGAAGAGTAGTCTTGCCAGCATTATCCAAGCCCAGGAGAAGGAGTCTCACCTCCTGGTCTGGTGCACTTTTCAATTTACGCAAAATTGAGAGTAAGCCCTTAAACAACCATAAGAAAGATTACTTTTGATATTATTGAACATCAGAATATCTTCTTCTCCTTAGCCTTACCTGTGGTGGTACAGTGGTTAAAGTGCTGAGGTAGCTGGTTCAAAACCCCAGGCTTGCCTGATCAAGGAACATATGAAAAGCAACTAATACAAGTTGAGCTTCCCACTCCTCCTCTCTCTCCCCAGCTCTCTAAAATCAATAAATAAGATCTTAAAAATATATTTAAAAAGCCTGACCAGTAGTGGTGCTGTGGCTAGAGTGTCCACCTGGGACAACTGAGGTCCGGGTTTGAAATCCCACGGTCACTGGCTTGAGCGCAGGCTCATCAGCTTGAGTGTGAGGTCACTGGCTTGAGCGTGGGATCATTGACATAATGCCATGGTTGCTGGCTTGAGCCCGAAGGTCACTGGATTGAAGTCCAAGGTCGCTGGCTTGGCCCAGAGGTCACTGGCTTGAAGCCCAAGGTCGCTGGCTTGAGCAAGGGGTCACTGGCTCGGCTGGAGCCCCCCCAAGTCAAGGTTGATGCTTCTCATCTCCCTTCCTTTCTTTCTCTCTCTCTTTCTCTGTTCCTCTCTCTCTCACTAAAACAAAAACAAAAAGACTATCTTCTCCTCCTTGAAAAAAGTTATTGGTAATGGAGCGCTTAATTATTATTTTCCACTTTAATGTCATTTATTTCATTTGCTTCCCCCTTCTAAGTTTTGGCAGAAGTAGGTTAGTAAATTCAGCAACTTAATAAAGAGCATGGCTATTCCTGCTCCTATTAATCCAGCTTAGCAGTCACACCAAACTCCCAGAAGTATGAACTACTATCCAGCTGGTGTTCCTAAAGCCCTTTATAGAAACTTAGAGTATTGCATTCATCATATCAGGCTATAGGTAACTGACTTTTGTATTTTTCTTGACTAGAGTGAAATTTCTTGTGGGTAAGGACTATATAACTTGTTTTACACATGCCTGGCACTTGTTAGATAGATACTAGATAATAGTTGTTAAACTAAATAGAATTATCCACCCAAGTTAACACAAGATTTAAAGTTGCTATGCAGCCTGACAGGTGGTGGAGCAGTGGATAGAGCATCAGACTGGGATGCGAAGGACCCAGTTTGAAACCCCGAGGTCGTCAGCTTGAGGACTCATCTGGTTTGAGCAAGGCTCACCAGCTTGAGCCCAAGGTCGCTGGCTTGAGCAAGGGGTTACTCAGTCTGCTGTAGCCCCATGGTCAAGGTGCCTCAACAAAGAATTGATGCTTCTCATCTCTCTCCCTTCCTGTCGCCTGTCCCTATCTGTCCTTCTCTCTGTCTCTGTCACAAAACAAACAAACAAAAACTTGCAAAGGTGCTATACAAAAAAAATACAGCCCAGGCCGGGTATAGCTCAGTTGGTTAGTGTTGCCCCAATATACCAAGGTTGTGGGTTCAATCGCCAGTCACGACACATACAAGAATCAACCAATGAATGAATGAATAAGTGGAACAACAAATTTATGTTTTTCTCTCTCTCCTTCCTCTCTTTCTAAAATTAATCAATCAATAATTTTTTTTAAAAAAATGCAAAAATGTTGTATAAAATTGTATCTGGGCTCTCTGTTTAAGATTTTATTTCAGGCCTGACCAGGTGGTGGCACAGTGGATAGAGCATCGGACTCAGACACAGAGGCTCAGGTTCGAGACCTCGAGGGTGCTGGCTTGAGCGTGGGCTCATCAGGCTTCAGTGTGAGCTCCCTAGCTTGAGTGCAGGTCGCTGGCTTGAGCATGGAATTATAGACATGACCCCATGGTCACTGGCTTGAGCCCAAAGGTCACTGGCTTAAAGGCAGCAAGGGGTCACTCACTGGTGGTCAAAGCACATATGAGAAAGCAATTAATGAACAATTAAGGTACCACAACTATAAGTTGATACTTCTCATCTCTCTCCCTTCCTGCCTCTGTCCTGGTCTAACTCTCTTTCTCTCTTTAAAAAAAAAAAAGCCATTTATGAAAAAAACAAACAAAAAAAAACAAAATTTAACCACAGTATTTTTGACTAGTTACCTACCTAGTATTTGTTTCTTCTTTTTAGTATTATTAATTTTTTTTTTGACAGAGTCAGAGAGAAGGACAGATAGGGACAGATAGACAGGAAGGGAGAGATGAGAAGCATCAATCCTTCATTGTAGCACCTTAGTTGTTCATTGACTGCTTTTTCATATAGGCCTTGACTGGGGGGCTACAGCAGACCGAGTGACCCCTTGCTCAAGCCAGCAACCTTGGGCTTCAAGGCAGCAACCTTTGGGCTCAAGCCAGCCAACCATGGGGTCATGTCTATGATCTCATGCTCAAGCCAGCAACCCTGACTCAAGCTGGTGAGCTCGGGGTTTTGAACCTGGGTCCTCTGTATGCCAGTCCGATGCTCTATCCACTGCGCTACCGCCTGGTCAGGCTATTATTATTCATTTTTATGGGTGAAAATAAACCATGTTGCTTTTTATCTAAGAACATTAAGAAAAGTCTTAGAAGATAGTCACTTGTTTTGTCCTGCAACTGATAATCTTGTTCCAATGAGGCATGGTTACAACAAGAATCAAAGAATCCCAGAGTTTAAAGGGCATATAATCCCCCAGCTCAAGCAGAAATTCCTTCAAACTGAGTCTTAGAATTATATAAAATGGTTGTATTTTTTATCTGCATTGCGCCAGGCAATAATTCCAACCAGTCTGTTCACTAAGATCAACTAATTCTGTAAAATAATTCTCAACAACCGAGTCTTTGGATAATGATATGCAAATATGTATAATTATTAAGAATGCCTTTCTCTCCAGAAACTCTGTTTCCCACTTCTAGTACCGTATTTGCAGTATGTTGCTAAGGATCACTTTAACCTCTCTATGCCTCAAATGTTTCCGGCAATAAAATGTAAAATGGAAGGTTTGATTAAAGACAAAAAGACAAATTCCATACCAAAAGATTTGAGAAAGAGGCCCTGGCCAGTTGGCTTAGTGGTAGAGCATCGGCCTGGCGTGCAGGAGTCCCGGGTTCGATTCTCGGCCAGGGCACACAGAGAAGCGCCCATCTGCTTCTCCACCCCTCCCCTTCTCCTTCCTCTCTGTCTCTCTCTTCCTCTCTTGCAGCCAAGGCTCCATTGGAGCAAAGTTGGCCCGGGCGCTGAGGATGGCTCTGTAGCCTCTGCCTCAGGCACTAGAATGGCTCTGGTTGCAACAGAGCGACACCCCAGACCCCAGATGGGCAGAGCATCGCCACCTGGTGGGCATGCCGGGTGGATCCCAGTTGGGCGCATGCGGGAGTCTGTCTGACTGCCTCCCGGTTTCCAACTTCAGAAAAATACAAAAAAAGAAAAAAAAAAGAAGGAAAAAAATGATTTGAGAAAGGCTGAATAGATCTGAAACCAATAAACACCGAGAAAGATAGGCAGGTCTTTTTTATTTTGAAAGGCATGACATTTCTTTCATTTTCATCTTTTCTGGCTTGAATACTTTAACACCATTCCCTTTTGAAACTGTATTTATGAGAAGTCTCCCTGGCTTCTCTTAGCTACATTGCAATCACTCATTTATAATACCACCTTTCAGAACAGTTAAAATTAGAATTCTGAGATCCCCAGGGGACTGGTGATATAAAAAGGCTAAGAACAGGGAAAACACCTTGTACTACTTCTGAGTTCCTGATTAGATATCCCCATTACCTTTTCAATAAAATTCTAAAACTACTGGAGTTTATCCCCTTAGTACATTAAACAACAGTACAGGTACAGGTCTTCCTATGCATTATCTACTAGTGTAGAAATTGTGAAAGGAGATGTTTTCTCTCAAATATTTTCAAGGTTCAAAATGAATGTTTTAGGTTTTTCCTCATGTGTCTCTTTAAAAAAGATTTTTTTTTTAGATTTTATTTATTGATTTTAGGGGGGGGGAGAGGGAGAGAGAGAAGCCAGGGAGGAACAGGAAGCATCACCTCATAGTAGTTGCTTTTTATATGTGCCTTGACTGGGCAAGCCCAGGACTTCAAACCAGCAACCTCAGCATTTCAGGTTGATGTTTTACCCACTATGCCACCATAGGTCAGGCGTTTGTCTCTTTTTTTTGAAAAATGTAAAAAAATACTGCATTGTGCAGGCTGAGACCTTTTACACACACTTATTCTATAGTATTTGTAATTGAATAATTAAAAGAAAACTCATTTCTATTCATTTTCAAAGGAGAGAAGCAAAGTACACATGACAAACCATTCTAACTAAGACTAAACTTCATTAACCTAATGGTATGAAAAAAACAAGACTTCTACATTTCTAATGGCTAATTTTCCTCATCAAGGAACAATGACTTCACATGCTTTACCTTTAAGCAAAATTACAGAGACATGTAAAGTTCAGCTAATATTTTCTTCTAGCAAAATGATACATGATATCTCAAGCATGGTCTAGATGAGACAAATGCAAATACAATACAGCATCATGTTAACCCAACTACTGAAGACAGGGGATCACAGGATTACCAGGGTTGCTAAGTAGGGAAGAAGATATTTATAGGTATCAGGGTTCTGCCTGAAAGGTACAAAGTAAGCCGATTTAAGAGGCTGGAGGAGCCTGACCAGTCGGTGGAGTGAGGGCTCATCTGGTTTGAGCAAAAGCTCACCAGCTTGAGCTCAAGGTCGCTGGCTCGAGCAAGGGGTTACTTGGTCTGCTGAAAGCCTGCGGTCAAGGCACATATGAGAAGGCAATCAATGAACAATTAAGGTGTTGCAATGCACAACGAAAAACTGATGGTTGATGCTTCTCATCTCTCTGTTCCTCTCTGTCTGTCCCTGACTGTCCCTCTCTCTCTCTCTGTCTCTGTAAAAAAAAAAAAAAAAAAAAGAAAGAGGCTGGAGGAAAGAGAGCAGAATAACTCTATTCCATGCTTCTGTCCAGATATGCCCATCCTTTAGTTTATTTATTTATTTATTTATTTATTTATTTATTGGCAGAGACAGGGAGAGTAGAAGAGAGGGACAGACAGACAGGAAGGGAGAGAGATGAGAAACATCAATTCTTTGTTGCGGTTCCTTAGTTGTTCACTGCTACAGCAGACCGAGTGACCCCTTGATGGAGCCAGTGACCTTGGGCTCAAGCTGGTGAGCCTTGCTCAAACCAGATGAGCTGTGCTCAAGCTGGCGACCTTGGGGTTTCAACCCTGGGTCCTCCACATTCCAGTCTGATGTTCTATCCACTGCGCCACTGCCTGGTCAGGCCATCCTTTAGTTTAAATGTCAAATGAAGGGAGGCTGCCATTAGAAGTTAATTTTATTATGGAGCTAAGTTTTGCAGTATAAATACATGGGAGTAGATTTTCAAGGTGTATTTTTGGTCAAAATATTCATTTATTCATTCATTCATCATTAAATACCCACAATGTGCCCCAAGTACAATAGTGAGCAAAACAGATATGATCTCTATGTAGGATTTGTACTCCCATGACATTGAATAAAGGCAATTTGAGAAACAAGAACTTTAGTTAACTGTAGATTGTGTTACTACCATGCATGTATACAAGTTCTATGCACCCTGGTGGACAAAAGCAGTCTGACTTGGCCACAAAATATTTAAACAAACTTTTCTACAGGCAAATCATGAATGGATGTGCTACTCACTATAGACATTTCTCCTGCCTCAAAATTGGCTTCAACTCAACTACTGGCAGAGGTATGGCGCACTGACCTAAAATGATACAAACTAGGTCATTCAAAGAAACTAGTGTGGTGGAGGGGGAAAGAGGAATCTGCTGGTATATGAAAAATATATGTGGCTATGAGGTCAGCTAAAAATTTAAATATTCAAATTAGTAAGCCAACTGTCAAGTACACGAACTCCCCATAACTAGCTTAAATGGAACTGACTTCAATTTATTCTCACCTCTTTTTGAAACTAACAAAAAAAACTGGTGCTGCCCAGTAAGACCTTATTAATTCCCAGGAATTCCTATAGCCTTGATAGGGAGAACCTCACTCAAATTTTGTCTTCTCTACTAAATAAATACCATGTTTCTTGAGGAACAAAATATGGCCACTTCCTCAGAAAGGCTGTGGGTTCCCACTTCACCAGAGTCCTCATGAAAAGAACGTTATAGGCTTTAGAGTTTCATTAATTGGCGTTCAACTTCTTTATTATATGCGGCTTAAGTGTCTGTTTGTCGCCGATAGCTTATTGGTTGCTTGCGTAACTGTACTAGCCAATGGGGTGAAGTTGCCACGGCATTCAAATAGTCCCACCTTCTGGCATGCCACCTCACAAATTGAGGTTAAAGATTGGAGCAATTATTATGCTGTTAAGAAATCTTAACACCAGAAGGGGTCTTTGCAATGGTACAAGACTAGAGGTTCTCCAATTGAAAAATAATGTCATAATAGCTAAGTCTTTGACTGGCTCCTCTAAAGGTGAAATACATGTCATTCCAAGAATTGATTTGGCTCCATCTCAAACAGGGTTGCAGTTTCAATTGAGACATAGACAATTTCCTGTAAAACTTGCCTTTGCTATGACCATCAATAAGTCTCAGGGCCAAACGCTTAAGCGTGTTGGCATTTTTTTACCTGAGCCTGCATTTAGACACGGTCAACTTTAGGTTGCCTGTTCAAGAGTTCGTGAAAGAACGGATGTAAAATTAAAAATAATTGATGGTCCTCTGCAAGGCGAGCTTAAAAATGATGGAAAGATCTACACAAGAAATGTTGTGTACAAAGAGATCTTTGACATGTGAATTAACATTTTTTATTTAAATCACCTTTATTTATTGAGCTAGCAGTGGCTCTTAAGAAATGTACTGCCAGTGGTTTCCTTCATTGCACTCTACTTTAAGCAATTAAGCAAGTAGAAGGGGGAAATCCCGTGGGGCAGTAAGCAAAGGGGCGTCCTTGCGCCTGCCCTGGGTAATTCAGTTTGAATTAGCAGACACCTTTGCACAAATCATTTTAATTACAATTTATAATATCTAGAACAGCGGTCATTTCGTATGACCGCCGGGCTTTCTAGTCTCTATATGTGCAACTCCAGGCACAGTTAGATCTAGAAAACGAGAACAATATTTCTATCACAAGAAAAATGTTAGGAAAATTAAATAAGGTAATGTGTGTAAAGCATGACACATAGTAGACACTCAAAACAATTGTTGTGTTGTTTATTATTATTATTATTATTTATTTTTACTGTTCACTGACCATTTCTGACCAGAAAACATAATTTTGGGAACCATCTTCATATATATAGAAAGTAGCCCCTAAGTAATTCCTGAATGAAGGAGTCATCTATTAAATAACAATAGTTATGCCCTAAAGTTATTGCTAACTTACTATTTCACCAAAAACTTATAATCATAAGGCAGGGTTAAAAGAGCTGACCTTAAATGTTCAGAGAAACCCCAATAGGTTTTTGTGGCAGTATTCTCCAAATTAAAAAAAAAAGAAAAAGAGAAAGAGTACGTATGTATTAGTCATAGCTGAAGGTTAAAAAAACCCCCAACAACCTGGGACTTAGTGTTCAGTTGTACAGTTACACGGGGGCCCATGGGATAAATGTGACACACTTAATCACACCACTGACCGCTTAAATTCCATGTTCCACTTTCAGTTCTAAGAATAGCTCACAGTTTTGGAGATAGAAAAAAATGTATTTTGGAAAATAGATAAAGAATCCAGAATAATTTGTTCTAATTTCTTATTGTTCATTTTAGGAAAAAAGAAAGAATAATGAAATCTGTCTTGATCACTGAATAGAACCATTATGTATATATATACCAGTGCTGTATACCCTGTAAATTTGTTGTATACAGTGTCAATTTGCACCTGGAAACATGAGCTGTGGTTATCTGTTGTGGCCTGTAATTATAAATTAAATGATCATTAAATGACATAATCCACTTAATTGATAAAGTGGGAAAAGTTAGGCTCCTCTCATGTATGTCTCATTTATGATGACATCTCATTCTCTATTGGTTTGGCTTGCTTTTTTCATTTCAATTCTATTGTTATTTTCTGTGTATTTATGTTTATATTCATTTGTTGAGAAAAACTTAGCCTTTGAATGGACAGTTCATACATAAACAATAAAAAGAAAACATGTAAAAATCTGTTTAGCCCGAGATTAATAAAACAGCAATGCAGCAAGTGTGAAATGTGACTGGCAACTTCAGATCAAACAATTCTACTTTAACAACCTGACAATGTAAAATCAATTGAGATTTTTTTCTATCAAAATTGACTCTCATTGGATAATCTTACCAAAGGTACATATTTTTTCCGTGTGGACATCTAGCTTTTCCCTCTAAATTAACAGAAGTGGTTCAATACTTCTAAAAGTCAAAAAGGGACTGGGGTTGGGGTAGGGAAGTAACTCTAAGTTTGAGTGCTCGTTCTTTTACAGTTGTAAGCCAACCTGTTCTAAACACTTCAAAATCAATTTTTCTTTGCTCGCTCTAAAACGACTCAATTTCATTTTATTAGTCTCCCATTAACTTCACAGAAATCAATGTCAATGGAAAGGAAAAGAATGTCAACGATCAAATCTGTCACACATAATTTACAGTTCTGGAAAGATTTAATTAGGTCTGACAGAGAAAAAGCACTGTCTGAAATGGATGCCCACTTTCTAGTTTTAATTTCCCATTATTTTTAGTTTGGAGCCTCTAAACTGAGATTAAGACTTTTTGGTTCTGTTGTAGTCATACGCAAAAGAAGGCTGCAACAGGTTCTGAAGAAAACACCAGGAACCGGGCAGCAAGTTTGCCTCCATTAACATGGATTAAGTAATGAATGGAAGATCGGTCATCACCTACAACCACACCTTGCATAAAACTCTGCAAATAAAGAACCCAGGACTGCAGAAGCATGCTCTCCACGCACACATTCAGGATGCGTAAAATTCACTAGGCATATATTTCAAGCGGCATCTCTTTTGTATCCTGGGATTTACATCCCCCCCCCCCCCCAGACGCCCGTACACAACTCTAAGAAGAGGAGCGCTACCATCTCCTGCCGTACCGCTAGGGCGACCTCAAACTCAGTAACGCTGGCCCTGCTACCCGATTCCGCCCCGACCAAGACGGACCCCACTTTCTTGCGGCGTGGGGAGGCCGATTTCCTGGGGAGATCTAAACCTTCATGCGGAGACTATTACTCGCAGCGCCTCGGGTCCGCCCTCATCCCTGTCCCCAGAGTAATGGAGCCCCGGCACCCACCGGAGACATCCACGCACCCTTCCAGCCCCTTCCCCTTGCTCGGGACCCAATGCGAGCTCCGCCTTCCTCCTAAGGCCCAGGTCTCCCTCCAGGGCCCACACCCTCGGGGCTCCTCGACGCCCCCCGAAACCAATCCAGGATCCAGACAGCAAGTTGAGCACCATCCCATTCCCTCTTTGGCTTTAAGCGCAGTGCCCCGCCCTAGGTTTGGGACAAGCCGAGGGGTAACCGACCGGCTCAGAAGGGGCTCAAGGTCCCCACACTCACCATCCTCCCAACGAGTCCCTCCTCCTCCTCTTACTCCTCCTCCTTCTGTCACCCCCCGTTACCAGGGGCAACTTCTGCGGCACCGCCCCTGACGTTCCTGGCACGCACCGCGGAGGAGCTAAGCCGCAGAACGGGGCGGGGACCAGCTCCGCTTTCCCCCAAATGCGCAAGCGCGCCAAGGTATCCGCCCACTGCGCAGGCAGCAGGCTAGAGCCGCTGGGGGCAGCTGCTGGCAGGTTGAGAATCAAGAATGAAGACTCGCCCACGTGGCTGCCGGGCCACTGAGCCTGTGATTGGCCATAAAGGAGGGCGTCGAGGCGGGGCGAGGGGAGGTTCCGGGCGGAGTCCTGCTGTGCTAGCGGGCCAGGCTTTCAGCGTGGGCTGCATCTCCTGGCTTTTTTCTCTGTGCACTCTTCCCAGGACCAGGTAAGTGGTCTTAGGAGGAAGCCGCCCGGCACATCTACCTCCAATTCTAACGCTCTGGGATCGAGCTTGTATTTCTTTCTTTTCTTTTTTTTTATATTGAGAGGCAAGGAGGCAGAGAGACAGACTCCCGCATGCGCCCCGACTGGGATCCACCTGGCAAGCCCCCTGTGGGGCGATGCTCTGCCCCTCTGGGGCCGTTGGAGCTTGTATGTCTGTGCTGACTCTGCCCAAGGCTGCGCCGCGGACTGGGCTTCCACCTGTTGAAGCCAAGTTGCGAGAGGAGTGGCCAGGGTCTGCCTCTGGACCTCTCCTCTGTAAGTCTGAGGGATGGGGGCTCGCCCAGGATGGAAACCCTGGCGGGTGGTTCAGTTGGTAGAGCATCGGTCTGATTTGCCAATGTTGCGGGTTTGATCCCGGGTCAGGCAGGGCACATACAAGAGTCAAACAATGGAGGCATAAATGAGACAACAAATTTATCTCTCCCTCTTTCTCACGCTCCCCCTCCCTCTTTCCCTTCCTCTCTCTCTCTCTCTCTCTCTCTCTCTCTTAAATCAGTCAACAAATAAAATAAAGTAAAATAAAATCTGGGATGTAGGAGTCCAAGTGGAGGGAGGCTGCCTGTCCCAGTTAAGAAGCAGCCCAGGCGCTTGCTCTGAGCCCTGAGTCCTGAACAGCGCTGGTGAAAGGCATTCTGGGATGGCAGGGTTTTGGTAAATTACGTTGGACTGGGAGGTACGGCTTCTGACCAAGGAGGCAAAAAACGGCCCTGCACTTACAGGCAAGTAAGAGCGAGAGGGATTCTGGGTGAGTTGGAACATGTTACCTCCCACCCCCTCCACCTGCAGAGGACAGAAAGAATAGTTATTACTACAAGGAGCCAGGTCCTATTCTAGACTCTGGAGACACAGCAGTGCACAAAATATGCCCTCTTGGAATTCATATTTTTCCTAATGAAATGCTTTTTGTACAAGACTTCATTTCATTCTCATAACCCTAGAAATTTATTTTAGGCAATATAGAGTGGGGACTTGAACCAAGTTCTGTCTGATTCTTTAGTAAGTGCTTTTAAACATTACTGTTTTGTCCAGGTAGGGAGAACAGCGTGGTCTTTATTTGCAATATAAACCCAGAACTTTTAAAGAGCTGATAGGTGTGGGCAGAGCTGGTACCCCTGGATTGCACATGCGTGTGTGCCTCTTACCAACCTCACTGGTTAGATAAGGATTATATGACTTATAATGTGAGTATTATATGAATTATTATATGTCAGGTTTATAGAACATAGCCTGTCACCTAGGAAGTGCTATATAGGGCTCAGTTATTGTAGTCATGTTAAGTATCACTCAACATATACATGATAATGATCCCATAAAAACATAATGAAGTTGGCCCTGGCTGGTTAGCTCAATCAATTCGAGTGTTGTTCCTCAAAACACCAAGGTTGCAGGTTTGATTCCTGGTCAGGGCACATATGGGAAGCGACTAATGACTACATAACTAAGTGGAACAGCAAATGAATGCTTCTCTCTCCCGTCCTCTCTCTCTCTCCAAAAAATATATATATATAATGAAGCTGAAAAATGTCTACTGCCTAGTGACCTTGTAGCTGTCCTAACATAGAATATTACTCTCATGTTTGTGGTGATGCTGGTGTAAACAAATCTACTGTGCTGCCAGTCATGTAAAAGTATAGCATGTAGCCTGACTAGGCGGTGGCGCAGTGGATAGAGCGTAGTACTGGAACGCGGAGGACCCAGGTTCTAAACCTTGAGGTTGCCAGCTTGAGTGTGGGCTCATCTGGTTTGAGCAAGGCTCATCGGCTTGGACCCAAGGTCTCTGGCTTGAGCAAGGGGTCACTCGGTCTGCTGTAGCCCCCCAGTGAAGGCACATACGAGAAATCAATCAGTGAACAACTAAGGTGCTGCAACAAAGAACTGATGCTTCTCATTTCTTTCCCTTCCAGTCTGTCTGTATCTCTCTCTGTCACACACACACACACACACACACACACACACACACACACACACAGTATAGCATGTACATGCCTGACCTGTGGTGGCACAGTGGACAAAGCGTCCATCTGGAATGCTGAGGTCGCTGGTTTGAAGCCCTGGGCTTGCCCAGTCAAGGTACATACGAGAAGCAACTACTATAAATTGATACTTCCCGCTCCTCCTTCACTTCTCTCTCTCTAAAATAAATAAAATCTTTAAAAAACGTATAGCCCATACAATTATGTACAGTACATAATACTTGATAATAGGTGACTATGGTGTTGGTTTATATATTTATTATACTATAGGAGTATGGAACAGAAGGGCTGAGTTTGCCTTGAAGTAGTCACAGAACTGTGCCCATTGTGGGGGCATTGATGTGAGGGAGATGTTCTGGACATAGACTTTGGGGGGCGGTAGCTTTATTTTTTACAAAAGACAAGGACCGGCCAGTTACTATCCTGACTTCAGTAATGAAGGCAAAACTCCTTGCATAATTTAGCAAATGATTACCCCTTCATGGTAGAAGAGCTTCTGTTGTGACAGGCAGAGGACTTTCCAATGTTTTTCTATATTCTCTGTCTCAGCACATTATTGCTTGAATTAGAAACTCTAGATGTCACTCTAGATCAGGGATCCCCAAACTTTTTACACAGGGGGCCAGTTCACTGTCCCTCAAACCGTTGGAGGGCCGGACTATAAAAAAAACTATGAACAAATCCCTATGCACACTGCACATCTTATTTTAAAGTAAAAAAACAAAACAGGAACAAAAACAATATTTAAAATAAAGAACAAGTAAATTTAAATCAACAAACTGGCCTGTATTTCAATGGGAACTCTGCTCCTCTCACTGACCACCAGTGAAAGAGGTGCCCCTTCTGGAAGTGTGGCGGGGGCCGGATATATGGCCTCAGTGGGCCTCATGCAGCCCTGTGGGCCGTAGTTTGGGAACCCCTGCTCTAGATATTTGTGATGAGGCACCTTGACTCAGCCAAAGAAAACTCCCCAGGACCCGCACTCTCTCTGGCATGTTTGCAGTGGGCCATGAGGGAGAAGCAGCCTTTTTGTAGCAGCCACACACCTCCCAGTTATTCCAGGGACACTAATTTAGGGACTGTGGTGAAGGGATTTTGCAAATGTAATTAAAGCCCCTAATGGCTTTGAGTTAATCAAAAGGGAGATTATCCTGGGTGGCCTGACTTAATCAGATGGAATCCCTTTTAAAAAGGGTGAGGGTCTGACTGGTTGTGGTACAGTGGATAGAGCATTGACCTGGAGTGATGGGGTTGCTGGCTCCAGTCCAGGGTTGCAGGTTCAATCCCTGGTCAAGGCATGGATGAGAAGTAATCAGTGGATGCACAACTACATGGAACAACGAATTGATGCTTCTGTCTTCCCCTTTCTTTAAAATACATACATACATACATACATAGGTTTTCAAAAGGGGGCTAGGCACAGCTGGGCCTGCATTATTCCCCTTTTCCTCTTCCTGTCTGCCTCCTCTGTTGGCCTCATGCTTACTTGGTCAACGCCCACAATTACATAAACCAATTAGTTAATTCCTTGTACTAAGTCAAAAATTTTTTTTTTTTTTCTGAAGCTGGAAACGGGGAGGCAGTCAGACAGACTTCTGCATGCACCCGACCGGGATCCACCTGGCACGCCCACCAGGGGGCGATGCGCTGCCCATCCGGGGCATCGCTCTGTCGCGACCAGAGCCACTCTAGCGCCTGAGGCAGAGGCCAAGGAGCCATCCCCAGCGCCCGGGCCATCTTTTTGCTCCAATAGAGCCTCGGCTGCGGGAGGGGAAGAGAAAGACAGAGAGGAAGGAGAGGGGGAGGGATGGAGAAGCAGATGGGCGCTTCTCCTGTGTGCCCTGGCCGGCAATCGAACCCAGGACTCCTGCACACCAGGCCGACGCTCTACCACTGAGCCAACCAGCCAGGACCTAAGTCAATTTTTTATCAATGCCATGTTATATATATGTCTTGCTGATTCTGCTTCTCTGGTTTACCCCCAACTCACAGTATTTCTGCTTTACCCAATCACTTAGCAAATCCTTGGATTCTGCTGCTTTAAAAGGTTCTCTCCTGTTGGGCCCTCCTGCCTGTTCAGTGTATCTGGATTCATTTGAGCCCCACTTCTTGCCTGGGTTATTCAGGTTCCCTTGCAGTTAGTTGGTTTCTTTGCCCCCCATGAGGCCCTCCTACACCATATTGATCTCACATAATTGCCCAGAGCAATCTTTATAAACTACACATCTGATCTTGTCACTCACCTATAAATCTTTTTTTTTTTTTTTTTTTTGAAGCTGGAAACGGGGAGAGACAGTCAGACAGACTCCCGCATGCGCCCGACCGGGATCTACCCGACACGCCCACCAGGGGCTACGCTCTGCCCACCAGGGGGTGATGCTCTGCCCCTCCTGGGCCTCGCTCTGCCGTGACTAGAGCCACTCTAGCGCCCCGGCCATCCTTGCTCCAATGGAGCCTTGGCTGCGGGAGGGGAAGAGAAAGACAGAGAGGAAGGAGGGGAGGGGAGTGGAGAAGCAAATGGGCGCCTCTCCTATGTGCCCTGGCTGGGAATCGAACCCGGGTCCCCAGTACGCCAGGCCAACGCTCTACCGCTGAGCCAACCGGCCAGGGCCACCTATAAATCTTTTAATGGCTTCCTGAAATTTTTAGGCAAAAGTTCCAAAGCCTTAGTTTTTTGTATGATTCCAATCTCTTTCCTTTCTTAGGGTATTGATTATACTTCTTTTGAAGTGCTTGCCCTAGAATATGCAATATGCATTTACAACTAATCCAAGTCTATTTTCAAATAGCTTTATACCACTGCACTGGTAGTGCAAGTGCCTTACAACAGAGCATTTCCAGATCCTCCATTCCATCCATTTTATCACTGCTATCATTCATTTCAGGTATCCACAGCTGTAGTCATGGAATATATTGTTGCTATTATTATTTTGAATAAACTGTTATCTGTTAACTGTTAAGAATGAGAATAAGAAAAAAAAAAAAGAATGAGAATAAGCCTGACTAGGCAGTGGTGCAGTAAATAGAGCATTGGACTGGGACGCGGAGGACCCAGGTTCGAAATCCAGAGGTCGCTGGCTTGAGCACAGGCTTATCTGGTTTGAATAAGGCTCACCAACTTGAGCAAGGGGTCACTTGGTCTGCTGAAGGCCTCTGATCAAAGCACATATGAGGAAGCAATCAATGAATAACTGAGGTGCCACAATAAAGAACTGATTCTTCTCATCTCCCTTCCTGTCTGTCTGTCCCTATCTGTCCCCCTCTCTCTGTCTCTGTCACAAAAAAAATGAGAATAAGAAAAATAAAGATTTTATTTATTCTTTCTCTGACACTCTTTATGTAAGTCAGAGTTTATTTCCTATATCATTTTCTTTCTCTCTGAACTACTAACATCTTGCAACTCAGGTGTGTTGGTGACAAATTCTTTCAATTTTGTCTTAAAAAGTGTTTATTTCTGACTGACCAGGCGGTGGCCCAGTGGATGGAGCATCAGACTGGGACGCAGAGGACCTAGATTTGAAACCCCAAGGTCGCTGGCTTGAGCATGGGCTCATCTGGTTTGAGCACAGCTCACCAGCTTGAACCCGAGGTCGCTGGCTTTAGCAAGGTACTCGGTCTGCTATAGCCCCCGGTCAAGGCACATATGAGAAAGCAATCAATGAACTGAGGTGACGCACAGAGAATTGATGCTTCCCATCTCTCTCCCTTCCTGTCTGTCTGTCCCTATCTATCTCTCTCTCTCTCTCTCACACACACACAAAAGTCTTTATTTCTCTCTCTCTCCCTTTTTTAAGAAGTTTTAAGGGCTTAGAAATGCATTTGCTTTTATTTATTTAGCGAGTGGGGACAGATACGGATAGACACAGACAGGAAGGGAGAGAGATGAGAAGCATCAGTTCTTCAGCACCTTAGTTGTTCACTGATTGCTTTCTTATATATGCCTTGACCTGGAGCTCCAACCGAGCCAGAGACCCCTTGCTCAAGCCAGCGACCATGGGGTCATGTATCCCATGCTCAAGCCAGTGACACTGTGCTCAAGCTAGTGAGCCTGTGCTCAAGCCAGCAACCTTGGGGTTTTGAACGTGGGTCCTCAGCATCCCAGGCCGACGTTCTATCCACTGCGCCACTGCCTGGTCAGGCTATTCTATTCTTTTTAAAAATTTCTCTTTAGTTTTCAGTTTGGGAATTTTCTACTGACACTTTTTTTTTTTTTTTTTTTACAGAGACAGAGAGAGTCAGAGTGAGGGATAGACAGGGACAGACAGACAGGAACGGAGAGACGAGAAGCATCAATCATTAGTTTTTCGTCGTGCATTGCAACACCTTAGTTGTTCATTGATTGCTCTCTCATATGTGCCTTGACCATGGGCCTTCAGCAGACCGAGCAACCCCTTGCTTGGGCTAGCGACCTTGGGCTCAAGCTGGTAATTTTTGCTCAAACCAGATGAGCCCACGCTCAAGCTGGCGACCTTGGGGTCTCGAACCCAGGTCTTCTGCGTCCCAGTCCGACGCTCCATCCACTGCACCACCGCCTGGTCAGGCTACTGACACTTTTTCAAGTTCACTGATTCTTTTCTCAGCCATGTCCAGTCTACATCAAAGGCATTCTTAATTTCTGTTACAGTATTTTTGATTTTTAACATTTCCTTTTGATTCTTTCTTAGTTTCCATGCTTCTGCTTACATTATCCATCTGTTTCTGCATGTAGTCCACTTCCCTATTAGAATCCTTAGCGTATGAATTGTAGTTATTTGAAGTTCCCAGTCTAATAATTCCCCAAACTTTTGTCATCTGCTTCTGATGCTTGTTCTGTTTTTTACAGACTATGTTTTTATTTGGGGGGAGGGGTGTCTTTTAATATGCTTTGTAGTTTTTTTTGCTGAAAGCCATTATGAGGTTTATGAGGTTTTGTGTTTATCCGGCAAGCAGTTATGTTGTGTTTCCTATCTCCTGAAGCTGGAGGTGTCAAAGGCTACAATTTCCTCTGGAGTCCTTGGTTTAGTCTCCCCTGTTGTTTTTGGGTTTCTAGAAGGTCTTCTTTAACAAGGTCTGAGACTTGCAGTTCTGTAGACCTAAGCTTGGGTCTCCGTCTGAGTGTGCCTGCAGCCCTGGGCCTTCACAAGTGCTTCTTAGTCTCCCCTCACTCCCTTAAGTTGAGCTAGGAAGGCCAGAAGGGGCCGGGGTTGGATATTTTCCTTCTCCCAAGTCACTTAGGTTCTGGTAGAACAGTTTCCTTTGAGGGCAAACTTTGTTAAGAAAAACAGAGCACTCTGGCCAGGTGGTTCAGTTGTTTGGAGCATCGACCTGATGTCCCTAGGTTATGGGTTCAATCTCTGGTCAGGGCACATACAGGCAGCAGCCGATGAATACATAGATAAATGGAACAACAAATCAGTGTTTCTCTGTCCTTTCCTCTCTCTCTCTAAAAATCAATCAATAGAAATAAATAAAGAAGGCTTGACCAGGTGGTGGTGTAGTAGGATAGGGCATCGTCTTGGGATGCTGAGGACTCTGGTTTGAAACTACTCTGAGGTAGCCGGCTTGAGTTGCGGGCTCATCCGGCTTGAGCGTGGTTCACCAGCTTGAGCGCATTGTCTCCGGCTTGAGTATGGGATCATAGACATGAACCCATGATCACTGGCTTAAGCCCAAAGGTTGCTGGCTTGAAGCCCAAAGTTGCTGGCTTGAACCCAAGGTCCCTGGCTTGAGCAAGGGGTCACTGGCTCAGCTGTAGCACCCTCCAAACCCCCAGTCAAGACACGTATAAGAAAGCAATCAATGAAGAACTAAGGTGCCACAACTATGAGTTGATGCTTCTCATCTCTTGCCCTTCCTGTCTGTCTGTCCCTGTCTGTCCCCTCCTTCTCTAAAATATAAAGAAAGATGGTAAAAGAGAAAGAGAGAGAGAAAGGAAGGAAGGAAGAAACGAGGGAGGGAAGGAGGGAGGGAGGGAGGGAGGGAGGGAGGGAGGAAGGGAGAAAGGAAGGAAGGAAGGAAGGAGGGAAGGAGGGAAGGGAAGGGAAGGAAGGGAAGGAAGGAAGGAGAGGGAAACAGAGGGGCTCTGGATGTGCTTTAAAATGGCTATTTTTGCCCTGGTTGGTTGGCTCAGCGGACAAAACTTCCAGTGCACTGACGTTGAGAGTTCAATCCCCAGTCAGGGCATGTACAAGAGGCAATCAATGAGTACACAACTAGATGGAACAATTGGGTGGAACAATGAGTTGATATTACTCTCTTTCTTTTCTTTCCCAGCTCTCAAATCAATGGGAAAAAATTAAAAATAAAATAAATAAAAGTGGCTATTTTCCCCTGTCCCTGCCAGAAGGACTAGAGGATATTTTTGATGTTCACCTTTAGAACCTAGTGGGCTCTTGGAGGTAAAACTCACAAAAGTGTACCCCGCACCTCCCAAGAGTGAGTCCACACTTGTCCACACTGAGCTTCTAGCTGTTTGTCAATTATAGTTTAGGTTTTCCAATGGCAGTTGCCCCAGCAGTAGGCTTCTGCTCCCAATGAATGGTGTTTCTCTGTTTCTGCTTGTCTCTTCAGGTGTGTGTGGGGGGTGGTTTGCCCTGTGACCTCAATTCTTTGATGGGTCTAAGGAGAGTTGTTGATTTTTAGTTTGTTCAGCTTTTTTCCTTGTTGTGAGCACAGGAGCGACAATGTCCAAGCTCCTTACATCTCAAACCTGCCTGAGCATTTCAAGGCATGGATTACAGAACCTTATAGACGAGAGTTCTGGAGTAAATCAAACTGAATTAAAATCCTGACTCTGCTACTGTCTAATGCTTATGTGACTTGGTAAAGTTACTTATCTATGCCTTGGCTTTCTCATCCATAAAATGGGGATCTATCTTACAAGGTTATGGTGAAGATGAATTCAGAAAATGCATGTCAGGCACTAAGCGAAGAGTCTAGCCTAGAGTAGGATCTCAGTAAGTATGAGCTGTTAGCATCACCACACACACACACACACACACACCGTGTGCTCTGAATACTGGCTCTTCTTTTTTTTTTTTTTTTTTTATAAGATTTTATTTATTCATTATAGAGAGGGGAGAGAGAGAGAGAGAGAAGGGGGGAGGAGCAGAAAGCATCAACTCCCACATGTGCCTTGACCAGGCAAGCCCAGGGTTTTGAACCGGCAACCTCAGCATTTCCAGGTTGACACTTTATCCACTACGCCACCATAGGTCAGGCTGGCTCTTCTTTTTGCCTGGAATACTGCTCTCCCATCTATCTTAACTTCTACACATCCTTCAAAACATTGTGTATTTCTCATACTAACAAAGTGTGTTCAGAATCCCTCATCTGTTTTAGATAAGATGACTATAATTTGTCACCCAAATTGGGATATTTGGGATTAAAGGGGCTGCTATTAATAATGACCTCAGGCCAGCAGCCGCAGGCAAACTGGGAAATATGGTCATCTCAGTCTTCGGGGCCTCTTCTCTGGCTTTCCACTGCGCCCAGGTCTGTCAACCGCATTGTTCACTCTGCTGTCCTTGCTGATTTACTTGTCTGTTTCCTCCTATTCTGAAATTCCTTGAGGGCAGGCATGGCGCCTCACTCACAGCTGCAGCCCAGAATCTCACCGGGCCGACGTGCACACACACAGAGACTCTGAAATGATGGAAGTGGTCGGGACACCTTCATGTCCACTTCTATCTGTAATAGTTTCTGCCTTTAATGTGATCCCGTGCCTACACAGAGACTCTGAAATGATGGAAGTGGTCGGGACACCTTCATGTCCACTTCTATCTGTAATAGTTTCTGCCTTTAATGTGATCCCGTGCCTTCTGCCTCCTTCAGATAAACCTATCGACTCACTCACCTTCCACCCGTTCTGGGGAGCCCCTTTGATCAGCTCCTGTGTTACTGTTGTCGTGCATGTTATATATACCCTTCCAGCGGTGGGCTCTTGTGCCCCAGTGAGACTCAGTTTCCCAGGAACAGCCACTGTGTTGTCCCTTTTCCCAGTCTCCCCGCAGCATGATCAAGAACTGGGCTGGCCATGGGGCAACACTAGAATCTATGTAAACATAATAAATTAAAATCAATAAATAAAAAGAAAAGAAAAAGAACGGGGCTGGCCAACATGTGTTGGTGCCCAGCTGCTCAGTCTAGTGACTATTCTCTGAGGCCTTCCCGAGTTAGATGATGGTGGTGGCTGGTGAAGGCAGGCATTCTACCACAGTGGGAGGTGCTCAGGACCTCGGGGCAAGCTTTGATTTGGGGGAGAGTCCTCATTTTTCCTGTATTCCTTAAGTCCACAGTTTTGTGTGTGAGCAAGATGGAGGCTGGCCAGTCTGGCTTTGACATAGATGCCCCTCGTTGGGACCAGAGTACTTTCCTGGGGCGGGTGAAGCACTTCTTTAATATCACGGACCCCCGCACCATCCTGGTATCGGAGCAGGAGCTGGACTGGGCCAAAGTGATGGTGGAGAAGAGCAGGTGAGGGGCTAGGGGAAGTGGCTGGAGGCCCTGGGGCAACAGCGACGAGTCCCCTAGGGAGGAGGTGGACACTGAAGATGAGGGGATAGGCAGAGATCTCAGGAAGGAGGGAGAAATTAGAGCAGGATGACTTGGGGTGGGGCGCCAGGGAGGTAACTCTGCCTGTTGTCTGGGTGACAGGATGGGGGTCGTGCCCCCAGGCACCCATGTGGAGCAGCTGCTGTATGCTAAGAAGCTGTATGATTCAGCCTTCCACCCTGACACTGGAGAGAAGATGAATGTCATTGGACGGATGTCCTTCCAGGTTCCTGGCGGCATGATCATCACAGGCTTCATGCTCCAGTTCTACAGGTGGGACCCGGGAACTAGGCAATGGGAGGGGTAGCCATTCGGGTCTGTTAAGCAGGGACCCATGTTGTAATAATAATAACCATCTTTATTGAAACTAGGCAATGTGCTAAATTCTTTCTATATGTTATCTCATTTAATTTTCTCAGCAGACCTACTGAGAGGCACTATTACCATCTCCATTTTATACATGAACTGAGGTTCTAGAGAGGTTATATAACTTGTCCAAGTTCATACAGCCAGGAAGTATTGGTACCTGGATTTTAACTGAGGCAGTCTCTCTAGAGCTCTCAATGATAAATATCCTGATGTCCTCTTTAAAAAGTGCATCTAGCCCTGGCCGGATGGCTTGCTTCATTGGTTGGAGCATCATCCTGATATGCAAGGGTTACAGGTTCGATCCCCGGTCAGGGTACATACAGAAACAGATCAATGTTTCTGTCTCTTTCTCCCTTCTACTCTCTCTAAAATTAACTAATTAATTAAAAGTAAATAAATATATAAGTAAAAAGTGCTTATAGCCTGGCTGAGTAGCTCAGTTGGTTAGAGCATTGGCCCAGTGCACCAGTGTTGCAGTTTGATCATGGTCAGGGCACATACAAGAATTAACCAATGAGGCCCTGGCTGGTTGGCTCAGTGATAGAGCGTTGGCCTGGCGTGCAGGAGTCCCGGGTTCAATTCCCGGCCAGGGCACACAGGAGAAGCGCCCATCTGCTTCTCCACCCCTCCCCCTCTCCTTCCTCTCTGTCTCTCTCTTCCCCTCCCGCAGCCAAGGCTCCATTGGAGCAAAGTTGGCCCCGGGCACTGAGGATGGCTCTGTGGCCTCTGCCTCAGGTGCTAGAATGACTCTGGTTGCAACAGAGCAACAGCCCAGATGGGCAGAGCATCGCCCCCTGGTGGGCGTGCCGGGTGGATCCCAGTCAGGCGCATGCGGAAGTCTGTCTGACTGTCTCTCCCCGTTTCCAACTTCAGAAAAATACCAAAAAAACAACAAAAAAAACCCCAATGAGTGCATAAATAAGTGGAATAACAAATCAGTGTTTTTTTTCTCTCTCAAATCAATGAATAAAAAAAAAATTTTAAGTGCTTATGTTCAATAATAATTTAATGCATTTTTATAATGTAATGTCCTAGGAAAAACAAATAGGAAGACCGTTTCAGCTCGGTTGAGGAGAGAATAAACTTGGTAGCCGCTGGGTGTATGGCTCCTCCTCTCTTTCCTCTTCCCTCTCCCCACACCCCCCATGCATTCTTCGTCCAGTTATTGAGCTGCGCCTTGGGCCCCAGCTGTTAGAAATATAAAGACTTTAGTCCCTCCCCTCAAAGAGCTCCCAGTTTTGTTGAAGAGACCAAGAAAAAAACATTGGCAGTCCAGCTTGCTAAGTGTTGGTTGAGGAGAGAATGCGGGGTTGTAGGAGCTGGGAGCGTGGAATGACTATCTCAGGAAGGCAAAGGAAGGGTCAAAAAGGTTCCGAGGAGGAAGTGACTTTTCAACAGGGCAGGATTTAGCCATACAGGGAACAGAGTGTGAGTGTGAGTGTGTGTGTGTGTGTGTATGTGTTCGTATTTCAGGAGGAGGGGTGATACTGCAAAAGCCAGGATGCATAAAACATGGGAAAGGGGGGGTCGGCTGGGAATGTGGTTTGACCTGTGTGTACCGAACCCTAGCATCCACTCTGCTCTCCTCTCCGGGCCTTGTTTACTGGTAGGACCATGCGAGCGGTCGTCTTCTGGCAGTGGGTGAACCAGTCCTTCAATGCCTTAGTCAACTACACCAACAGGAATGCGGCTTCCCCCATGTCGGTCAGGTAGGAGACCCGAACCCCGGGCTGTCCACGCGGGTCTGGAGGAGCGAGCTGTCCTTTTGCCTCCAGGGTTTTACCTTTGAAAGGGTTCTCATACTGTCATTCCTCCCTGGGCAGGGCTCACACTGGACAGGTGACCAACGCTCCCTTTTCAGGGTTGGGAAGTGTTTTCTTAGGCTGATTAGTAGAGTGTCTTCTTCCTCGACCAGCTGAAAATTTGTTCATTTTAGAGATATTTCTTCTGCCCTAGCTGGGTAGCTCAGTAGGTTCCAGTGTCATCCTTAAAGGCCAAGGCTGTCGGTTCAATCTCTGGTCAGGGCACATACAAGAGTCAACCAATGAATGCAAAAATAAGTGGAACAACAAATCAGTGTTTCTCTCACTCTTTCTCTCAAATCAATAAATAAAAAATTTTAAAATAAAAATAAAGAGCCCTGGCCGGGTAGCCCAGTTGGTTGAAGCATTGTCCTGATATGCCAAGGTTGTGGGTTCGATCCCCGGTCAGGGCACATACAAGGGTTAGCCAGTGAATGCATGGATGGTAGAACAATGGGTCGATGTTTTTCTTTCTTTCTCTCTCCCCTCCCCCTTCATCTTTCTCCCCCTTGCCCATTAAATGCTGTCAAGAACTGGCCTGAGAATAATAGTCTTGCTTAGTTTCTCTCTCTAAAATCAATCAATAAAAATAATTAAAATAGTAGAGCGTTGGCCTGGCGTGCGGGAGTCCCGGGTTCGATTCCTGGCCAGGGCACACAGGAGAGGCGCCCATCTGCTTCTGCACCCCTTCCCCTCTCCTTCCTCTCTTGTCTCTCTCTTCCCCTCCTGCAGCCAGGGCTCCATTGGAGCAAAGATGGCCCAGGCGCTGGGGATGGCTCTGTGTCCTCTGCCTCAGGCACTAGAATGGCTCTGGTTGCCGCAGAGCGATTCCCCGATGGGCGGAGCGTCGCCCTCTGGTGGGCGTGCCGGGTGGATCCCGGTGGGGCGCATGCGGGAGTCTGTCTGACTGCCTCCCGGTTTCCAGCTTCAGAAAAATACAAAAAAATAATAATAATAATAATTAAAATAAATATATTTCTTCTACATTCATTCTAAAAATCGTTCTTGGGTGTGTATTGTATGCCTGGCATGGTTCTAGGTGCTGGGGATATATGTTTAAGTAAGACGGGTAGTCCCTCTTCTTGTGGAACTTAAGGTCCTCTAAGAAAACAGTCTCAGCCTGACCAGGTGGTGGCGCAGTGGATAGAGTGTCAGACTGGGATGCGGAAGGACCCAGGTTCGAGACCCCGAGGTCGCCAGCTTGAGCGCGGGCTCATCTGGCTTGAGCAAAGAGCTCACCAGCTTGGACCCAAGGTCGCTGGCTCCAGCAGGGGGTTACTCGGTCTGCTGAAGGCCCACGGTCAAGGCACATGTGAGAAAGCAATCAATGGACAACTAAGAAGTCACAACGCGCACAACGAGAAACTGATGATTGATGCTTCTCATCTCTCTCCGTTCCTGTCTGTCTGTCCCTGTCTATCTCTGCCTCTGTAAAAAAAAAAAAAAAAAAAGAAAACAGTCTCAGATTGTGACTGTTGCCGGTAAGGAAATACACAGGTGACAAGATAGAGAACAACAGAGAGGTGTCTGTAGATACACTGGTCAGGAGAGTCCTGTAGAGCTGACAGTTCAGCTGAGCTCTGAGGATAAGGATTTAGCTATGAAACCCCAGGGAAGAAGACCCTGAGAGGGACAGCAGTGTGCAGAGGTCCTGAAGTAGGAAAAAACTTGCCATATTTAAAGTACAGAAAGGAAGTACCTACCTGGAACAATATCTAGCACATAATAGGCACTCAATAAATATTTGTTGAATTAAAAAAAAAGTACAGAAAGGAGGTCCAGGGGGCTGGAGCATGGTGAATTGGGGAGCAATCTCAAGATGACACTGGGGACAGATCCCATGAGCTTCTCAGGCATGAAATCTCATTTCCAGACTTTCTCACTCAAGCCATGGTCTGGCCCTCAGCCCAAAGGACTCCCCCACTCCCAAGCATCTCTCTCCTCCACTAGGCAGATGGCCCTTTCCTACATCTCAGCCACAACCACTGCCGTGGCTACTGCTGTGAGCATGAACATGTTGACAAAGGTACTGTCTGGGGCTGCTGTGGGCATGGTGGCCACTAGGGGGCAGCAGAGTCCTAGGGAGAAGTAGGCATTTCCCCAGTCTGGGTGAATTCAGATATAACCAGAGCCCAGCCAAGTAGTGGGAAATTTAGCATGGCTGTTCCCAGGTTGGTCTTTCTTTGGCCTTTGAAGGAGTTTGGGTTCCCAGATGGATGTCTGGATGTGTGGCAATAGCGAGATCTGATTTCTTGTTTTATAGTTCTTCAAATTCCATTGCCATCTTGTAGTGAACCTGAACAGCTCCGATTGTTCCTTCTCCCAACAGAAAGCTCCACCCTTGGTGAGCCGCTGGGTGCCCTTTGCTGCTGTGGCTGCTGCTAACTGTGTCAACATCCCAATGATGCGACAGCAGTGAGTACAGGGGTCCCTCCCCCCCCTTACAAGCCATGAGGTCAGCAGGGGACCCAAGGCAAGAAACCAAGGCGATGGGTGGCTTCTTGGGGCCGGGGTGGGTGTGGCGGGGCTGCTGGGCTGTGCCTCTGAGGGCCCCTGAGGATTGACTGCTCCGACAGTGATGGCCACAGGAGTGGTGGGTGACTTAGGCTTAGTCTGTGATGAGTGTGTAGCAGTCAGGTTTTGGACGGTGTGGGATGAGGGAATGGGGTGAGCCTGTGGGGTTTTATACTCAATCATGTCCTTTCAACTGCAACTGTATTTAAGCTGTGAACTCTGCTTACTTCCAAAGCCCGGGGGATGGCTTACAGAATGAAATGTAGCAGAGCGAGGTGTCCAAAGATAGAACAGAGCCAAGAAGCTTTGAAGGAAGCCAGAGGAGTAGATAGATGTTTTCCAGGCACCCGGCTCTAAGCTTTGCAGCCAGAAAGGTAAAAGGAGAAACCTGTGTGTCTCATAGTTCTTACTTTTTGACTAGAGAAAGCATAGATGTTCCTCTGTTATAAAATTGAGTGATGTAATGTACATCAAGCCCTCAAAAATAGCACCTAGAGTGTAACAAATGCTAAATAAGTGTTAGCTGTTACTGCTACTCTTGTCATCACCTTCATCATCATCACCAATTTCTGCAAGCCACATTCTCTTGGAACCACTAGTAAATGGAAATGTATCACATTCCCCTTGCTGAAAGAGCGTACTGCCTGAGTAGTTGTGCACACACATTATTTCTCTCCTCTTTCCCTTGCCCATTGAATGCTGTCAAGAACTGGCCTGAGAATAAGAGTCAGAGCAGCTACTGTTTGTGGTGTGGTCACTCTGTCAGGCACTGGACTAAGCACTTTGCAGGCATTGTCCTGTTTTAGTCTCACCTCACTTTGCAGATGAGGATAACTGAGTTTAGAAGGATTAGAGAAGTTGCTCATGATCAGACACTTACTCTGTGGTTTCAGGATTCAACCTAGGCAGTCTAGGCTCAGGACTAGCTCTCTTAGTCACTGCCCTAGATCACTTCAGAGATACCACTCACTGGAGTACAGAAGGAAGGTCACAGGGCCAGGCTGCAGGGGGGCTTCTTAGAGCTAGAGTGCCCTAGCCTTGGTCCCTGGTGTGTCACATTGCTGGCAGACTTCCAGCACCCCTTTCCCGAGACCAGCAACTTCTGTCTGTGTTTAGGGAACTCATCGAGGGCATCTGTGTGAAGGACGAGAATCACAATGAGATTGGACATTCCCGGGTGAGCAGAGACCTCCCTTTGCATGGGAGGAGGGGACCCCTTTCATATCCTGTCCTGTCCTTAGTGCTCACAGTGGGCCTGGGCTCCATATAAGGTCTCCCTGACCCCACTCTCATTCCCCTCAGTTTTCCCTCTATTTCTCTTTAGTATATTTCTCATGTTCTTTCTCCATCGTTTTTGGTCTTGAAGCCATAAAAGTCTGGCTGAGTGGGTGAGAATTGGGTGAAGTCACTTAGCCCCTGGAGGGTCCATCCCTACCCCTTTACTAGTTCAGACTTGCTTATGACCTTGGCCCTGACCCTGACCCAGCCGTGAATACTGGATAAAGTCATTCCTGACTACTTGCTCTTTTCTGCCCTCAGAGAGCTGCAGCGATAGGCATCACCCAAGTGGTTATTTCTCGGATCACCATGGCAGCCCCTGGCATGCGTAAGATGGGAAAGCCTTCCCTTCCTGGGGGTCCCTGGAACACATGATGGGGGCCTCGGCGCCACTCAGCTTTTGGGCGGGAGGCGGGAGCTTCTCCTACTGGTTTGTTTGAGTGCTGAAAGCCATGGGAGAACCACACTGTACTACCTGGAACATCAATGAAACAGACATTTCAAGTTCTTTTCATTCAGCACACATTCCTTAAGTACCTTCCAGGTGTGGATACAGTGCGGGTGCCGGGGACGGTGGGAAGGAAACAACCCTGCCTGGTTACTTCCAGCAGGGAACCAGGACATGCTGCACAATCGCATGAAAACCTGTTGCCCTCGGTCTTCAAAGATTCCCACAGTCTTCCATTCTTCTCCCAAGTGAAAAGTGTTTTCTGGAACTTCTGGAGAAGGAGGGGAAACCACTCAGTGCCTGGTCCGACTTCGGGAAGGGGTCTTAGGGGGAGCCTCGCAGGTCCCCAGCTTCTCCCTGGTTTCTTTCAGTCTTCCTGCCGGTCATCATGGAACAGCTGGAGAAACTGCGTTTCATGCAGGTGAGTGGGGTTCCCTCTGTCTCTTCCCTGCCCACAGTCCTCCGACCGCATCTGCGCCTGGGAGCTCCTGATTCTCTCATCCTTCCCGCCAGCTACCAAGCTTCATCTCTCTCAAGTAGAGCCATACCTGTCCCCACTGGCCGCCGCTTTTGACACTGTGCCCGGCGGCTTGGCCTTGTCCACAGGGACAGAGAGAGCCCCTCCTCTCCCCAGGGCCAGCAGGTCGTGCCCGTGGGTCTCTAGCCGGCGGAGTGGTGGCGGAGGCGTGGGGTTCACTTTAAGGTATGTGAGCCCCATGTGAGTCTTTCTTTTGTGTGTTTTTGTGCAGAAAGTCAAGGTCCTGCATGCGCCATTGCAGGTTATGCTGTGTGGGTGCTTGTGAGTAATGTGTTTTCTTGGTTTGGGTTTTGGGGTGGCTGAGGCACCCAAGGTCTGCCTTCCCGTGTCACCTGTGTTGGAGAACATAAAGTCCTTCACCTGACTTCCAAAGTGCCAGCGACCCATCTGGAGAACTCTCTCCTCATCTTTTTGAAGGGACAGGCTACCTAGGCTCTGTGCACATGTCCATATGGGAAGCAGAGTGCTTGTGTCCCAGGGTCTTCCCTCAACCTTAAGTCTGGAGAAGAGGCAAAAATCATGAGACAGTCCCACCATGAAAAAGAAATGATAATGATAACTATGTGACACAAACTTGTACATTGTTATATGTCAGTATATCTCAATAAAAATAAATAAATAGACCAGATGGTGGCGCAGTGGATAGAGCATCGGACTGGGATGCAGAGGACCCAGGTTCGAGACCCTGAGGTTGCCAGCTTGAGCGCGGGCTCATCTGGCTTGATCAAAAAGCTCACCAGGTTGGACCCAAGGTCACTGGCTCAAGCAGTGGGTTACTCAGTCTGCTGAAGGCCCGCGGTCAAGGCACATATGAGAAAGCAATCAATGAAAAATAAATAAATAGATAAAATAAACAAAGAGACAAAAATGACAAGATAGCCTTGGGCTGTCAGGTGTCCCAGCCATGCACAGGAGGAAACCACCACATGTCATGGCAGCGTTGTTTGGTGCCTGCCACTGACTGGACATGTCCTGCCATTAATCATGCTTCTCAGGGCTCCAGGGCTAATGACAGCAACAATAACTGACATGAATTGCGTGTGTGCCCTCTGTGCTGATGCTTCACAGCTATAATTCACTTACCGTATTTCCCCATGTATAAGGCGCACCTTAATTTGGGGCCGATATTTGAAAAATAACGTATTACATAAAGTTATTGAACTCAAGTTTTATTCATCATAAAATTCATATAACCCCTCAGCACTGTCAAAACTCTCATCCATTAGCTTGTCCTCATCTGTGTCTGATGACGCATCACTGTCTTCATACATTGCCTTGTCCTCAGCTCCATCTATGGCATTTAAAATGCCGCAACCGCTGTATAAGATGCATCCAGTTTTCCTGACCAGGCAGTGGCGCAGTGTATAGAGTGTCGGACTGGGATGCGGAGGACCCAGGTTCAAAACCCCAAGGTCGCCAGCTTGAACGCGGGCTCATCTGGTTTGAGCAAGGCTCACCAGCTTGGACCCAAGGTTGCTGGCTCGAGCAAGGGGTTACTCGGTCTGCTGTAACCTCATGGTTAAGGCACATATGAGAAAGCAATCAATGAACAACTAAAGTGCTGCAACAAAGAACTGATGCTTCTCTGTCTGTTCCTGTCTGTCTGTTCCTATCTGACCCTCTCTCTGTCCCTGTCACACACAAAAAAAGATGCACCCAGTTTTAGACCACAAATTTTGGGGGGAAAGGTGCGTCTTATACATGGGAAATACGGTAATTCCCCCTGCCCTGGAAGTATAGATACTGTCGGTCATCTTTTACAAAAGAAACTGAGGCTTGGATGATGGCAGTCCACTGAGAGTGTCTAGCTGATCATGTTGGAGCTGAGATTGGTCCCAGGCAGATGTGCTATACTTCTGCTATTGAGTTATTCCTGAGTGGGCAGTTCCCACAGGCTGGCTGCCAGGTTCCCGCACTGAATGCTCACAGCAACCCTGCGAGGTAGGCACTCTTGTCCCTTCTGTGGGCTCAGGAGTAACATGCCCCCGATTGCACAACTTTTACGTGTCAAAGCTGTGATATGAACCCAGGTCTGTTAGACTCTCAGATCCTGTAAGACATGGTCCTGGACCTGCACCATCCGAAACCTTGTCAGAAATAGACTCGCAAGTCCTTCCCCAGACCCACTGAGTCACCATTGCGTTTCTGTAAGCCCCTGGAGTTATTTGTATGTGCGTTGAAGTTTGAGAAACCCTGCCCTTTCCTGTTCTTCAGCAGTCCAGATGTTCAGAATAAAGGATTAGGCCTTTGGCTTCACGCCCTCACTGCTTTCCCTACACATCCGCAGTGCATGTGGGCTTTAGGGTTGCTGCTTGCACTCCAGTGACTTCATGTGCTTGAACAACGGGGGTCATAGGGGGAAGGGGTTGGGAGTGGAGGAGGGCTTATTTTATTCCGTGCCAGAATGACTGTCCTGGCATCAGGAGACCACGAGAGGGATAGGAGGGAGAGGAGCTGGGGTCCAGCCGGGAAGGTAGGCCAGGTAAAGGGACATCTCTCCCCATCTTGGGGGCTCAGAAATGGCCTGTGGGAGGTCCTGTGGGGAAATGTCTCTAACACCATCATTTCTTCTTTTCTCCAGCCTCATCTTCATGGTGCCGGTGGCGTGTGCGCTCTTCCCACAGACATGGTATCAGCTATTCATTCTTTATTTTACCACCTGTCCTGTCCCTGCTCTCTCTGACCTGCTTTCTGTCCCAAAGGAGAGAGGGAGGGGCAGGCAGGGCAGCATTTGTCCAGGGATGAGTGCCTACCAGCCTAAATCTGGGCCTCTTTACCCCACATGAATGGTAAACCAGAACACAGCTCCAAGGGGATGAATTGCTCCCTCCCCGTGGAGCAAGGGCTGCCTTGGTGGGAAGAGGGGGAACGAGAGACTGTCCTGCTGATGTGATTGTTAGATAACTCCCCCCTGCTGGATCTGGTCTTTGAAACTGAACAAGGGAACAGATACTTAGTCTGGCTCGTGTTTGCCAGAGGGTAGATGACCGGAAGCTCTTCACTGTCCTTGCCTGTCAGGGAAGGGGAGCATCAGGTGCTGTGAAGGACTAGTTCTAGGAGACCAGGTGCAGCTGGAATATATACTGAGAAGTTGCCGATCTCCCCTTGGTACTCTTAGCTCAGTAGTCATCTGTTAGACATCTGTGTTCCCAGTACTGTGTTGTAATCTTGTGGAGAAGATGGAAGTTGAGCACCAGGGAGAAAGAAGTCAGGCCTGAGTAGAGGTAAAAACAACATAGTGTGGTATACAGGGGCTATTACTAATTCTGAAGGAGAAATCAGGAAGGGCTTCGTAGAGAGGTGGCATGGGAGTTGGACTTCATCTGAAGGTCATTTGCTGCTGTCCAGGTGGCAACTCCTAACCCCCTTCTCTGTTCTCAGTGAACTGCCAGTTTCCTGTCTGGAACCAGAGCTCCAGGACACCATCAAGGCCAAGTATGGAGAACTTGTGCCTTACGTCTGTTTCAATAAAGGTCTCTAACTGCCCTCCCCCCAGCGAGGACAAGCTGATACCCGTAATCACCAGCTCCTCCTTAGCTGCCTGTGCCCTCATTCCTCTTTGCCAACAGGGCCTGAGGCCAGGGTGGATTTGGGGGGTGGGGACGCAAGGAGGTCTTATGCTTCTACCAGACACTTGGTTTATTGGGCTCCAGGGAATGAAACTGAATAAGGAGAAAAAGACCAAATCTTCTATCTGCTCCCCCTAACTCCCATTCTCTGAAGACTAGGAAGTGAGTCCCCCTCAGGGAGCAGTTGCTGGGACCTGTGGGAAGCACTCAGCAAACCAATTGGAAAAATTAGGAAAACTTTGGGATTCTGGATCTGGCCAGGAGTGAGGAAGAGCCCCTGGGACAAAGAGAAACGCCTTTTCCTCTTTCCTCTTCCCTCCGCGCTGGCTCTCAAGCTAGGGAACCTTTACCCACAGGAAGCAGGGGACTTATCTGCTGCTGACCTGGAGTTTATCAGGCACCTGGGAGTTCTAGGTGCTAGGAAAACCCATTGTATGAGCCAGCAGAGTTCCGTGGTGCTGCAAGTCCTGTCTGTTGACACTCTGTTCTCCTCGAAAATCATGTCTGAGTTTACTTCTGTGTTTAAAAGATAATTCCACTAACTGGGAGTAAAAACACGTATGTAAGCATTAACCACACATTATGAGGGGTATAATTTCCTGGCTGCCTCCCTGCCTCGGCCATTTGGTTAAACAGCAAAGAAAGACTGGTGTGTATTGGCTAGGAAAGGGAAGTTTTATTTGGACGCCTGTAAGAGAAAATCAGCCAGCACCAAAGATCCTTAAAGGACACACAGCGAAGCACAGCCACTTGCCCTTCCCAGCCTGGCTGCTGCAGGTGACTTCTCACCACCCTGGAGGACGGTTGTGGCACACCTGGGGTCAGTGTCTGTATGAGTTTTGTCTAGTAGAATTTTCTGACCATTTCAAGGGTACCACTGTGAATTGAATAAATTTCTTAAAAGAGCACAATGAACTGTCTGCAGGCTGAGTTAATAACCCTTGGATGGAAATTAGGATCTGGACTTACTTTGGCCTTGGCACGGAGGAGGGTATTCTAATTTTAAGGGGAACCTATCTGTCTGAAGCCCAGAGCCCACTGTTCATTTCCCTTATTACAAAGGAAGTATCCACCTGTCTGTGCCAGAGGTCTCCCAGAATGGGAGCTGTGTTGCCCCCAGCAGGAGTTGGCAAACTGTGGCTCAAGGGCCCAAGTCTGCTGTTTTTATGTGCCTGGAAACTAAGAATAGTTTTTACACTTTTAAAGGGTTATAAAAAGGGGAAAAAAACAGTATGTGACATAGACCCAGTGTTTGTAGTATGCAAAACATAAAATATTTACTCTGGCCCTTTACACAAGAAATTTCCTCTACTCTGGAGTAATAGCTCTAATAAAGCACCCATCAGGATCATCCGGAGGGCTAGTTAAAACATCTGGCTGGATAGCTCAGAGTGTCACCCCAGTACCCAAAGGTTGCGGTTTGATCCCCGGTCAGGACATATTCAGGAATAAATCGATGTTTCTGTCTCTCTCTACCATCCTCTCTAAAATCAATTCAAACACATACACACACACAGACATTATAGGGCCCCCTCCCGCAGAATTTCTAATTCTGTGGGTCTGGGACAGAACCTGAGAATGGACATTTCTGGTAATTTTCCAGTGATGATGATTCTACATTACCACACATGAAGGACCACTGCTCTGATGAGAAAGGGCCTCCTTCCTGCAGTAAAAGTACTGGCTGCAACTTCATGTTCCCCTATTACTAGAAATTAAAATTTAATTCAAATAACAAATTCATCCATTTATTATTTATTTTATTTTTCTAAAGTGTACAATTTAGTGGTTTTAGTATACTCAACAAAGTTGTGCACTCATCACTATCTAATCCCAGAAAATGAAAAAAAAATTTATGTAATGATTGGAGAGAGAGAGAGAGAGAGAGGAACACATCTCTTTCTGCACACACCCTGACTAGGGATCATACCTGTAACCTCTGTTTTGGGTCAATGCTCTATCTAGCCAGGGCTAATCCAAGAATGATCTCATTACCCCCCGCCCCAAATTGCTCAATAGCAGTCATTCCTCTCATTCCTCAGTTCCAGCCCCTCACAATCCTTAATCTATGTACTTTTTGTCTCTATAATTTTGCCTATTCTGGACATACCATATAAATGGAATCACATAGTATGTAGCCTTTTGTGTGTGGCTTTATTTGCTTATCATAATGTTTTCATTTTTTGTTTCTTGTTTTTTTTATTTTGTATTTTTCTGAAGTTGGAAACGGGGAGGCAGTCAGACAGACTCCCGCATGCGCCCGACCGGGATCCACCCGGCATGCCCACCAGGGGGCGATGCTCTGCCCATCTGGGGCGTCGCTCTGTTGCAACCAGAGCCATTCTAGCGCCTGAGGCAGAGGCCATGGAGCCATCCTCAGCGCCTGGGCCCACTTTGCTCCAATGGAGCCTTGGCTGTGAGAGGGGAAGAGAGAGACAGAGAGGAAGGAGAGGGGGAGGGGTGGAGAAGCAGATGGGCACTTCTCCTGTGTGCCCTGGCCGGGAATTGAACCTGGGACTCCTGCATGCCAGGCCGACGCTCTACCACTGAGCCAACCGGCCAGGGTTCTTTGGGTTTTTTTTTATTTTATTTTATTTTTTATTTATTTTTAGAGAGGATAGAGAGACAGAGAGAAGGGGGAGGAGCTGGAAGCATCAACTCCCATATGTGCCTTGACCAGGCAAGCCCAGAGCTTTGAACCGGCAACCTCAGCGTTTCCAGGTTGACGCTTTACCCACTGTGCCACCAGAGGTCAGGCCATTCTTTGGGTTTTTTTAAGTGAGAGGATGGGAGGTAGTGAGACAGACTCCCTGAATGGGATCCACCCGGCAACCCCTGTTTGGGGTTGATGTTTGAATCAGTCGAGCTATTTTTAGCACCTGAGGCTGACACCCAGGCCAATCAAGCCACTGGCTAGGTGGGAAAGAGGGAGAGAAGGGGGAGAAGGAAGGAGAGAGAAGCAGATGGTTTCTTCTCTTGTGTGCCCTGACTGGGAGTCAAACCCGGGTCATTCATCCGCTGGCGGATACTCTATCCACTGAGCAAAATGGCCAGGGCCTAGCATAATGTTTTCAAACTTCATTCATGTTATAACTTGTACAATTTGATTTTAGTTGATGTCTGAACAGAAAGGTCTTGTCTTTGAGTTAGTTTTCTTTGGAGATTTGGCTTCAGCTTTGCCCATTTCCAAATGCAAATCAGAAAAACCTTACCGGACCTCAGCACTGGTTTGACACTGATGTTTCAAAAACCAACCTTTTCCTTCCCTTCCCAGTTCCTTAAGCCTCCTGGCTTCCATCCTCTCTTCATAAACAATTACTCTTTGGAAAAGTCTGAAGTATGTAGTGGCTACAGTTCAGAGGAATTTTTAAAAATTCTCTCAAACTGCTCTCAGCTCCATTTTCTAACATTAAGGCCTCTTCTTTCTTTCACTTGGCTCCGGGGGATGTGGAACAAAGTTGGTTAGTGACTAAAATGCCTTGGTGTGCGAAGTGCTAATCCAGGCTGTGCAAGGTTATGTGTTTGTCCTGTCTGGGTAAAGTGAGAAAGGGAAGTTGGGACAAAATCCTCTGTGTTTGCTAAATTGAAACCACTGGGGTTTCCTAATGATGAGGATGATACCTGGCCTTTGTATGGCCTTTATAACTCTGATGCCAGGATTAAGACCCTATGTATGAAAATAATTAGGCTCTTAGACTCAGTTTTATCCCCTAGGAAGTTTGATTGTGGGGTGGATGAGTTTCCAAGGAACTGAGATTGCAATAGACCTTGTCACCTTTTGCAGTACTTAGGAAAGCAGAATCAAGATAGAGGCAGAACTGTGGATTTTTTTTTTCCTGACTGACAGGAAGGGAGAGAGATGAGAAGCATCAATTCTTTGTTGTTGCTCCTTAGTTGTTCAGTGATTGCTTTCTCATCTGTGCCGTGACTGGGGAGGCTACAGCAGAGTGAGTGATCCCTTACTCAAGCCAGCGACCTTAGGCTCAAGTGAGTGACCTTGGGCTTCAAGCCAGTGACCTTTGAGCTCAAGCCAGAGACCATGGGGTCATGTCTGATCCCACGCTCAGCCAGCGACCCCTTGCTCAAGCTGGTGAGCCTGCACTCAAGCTGGTGAGTCTGTGCTCAAGCCGGACAAGCCTACACTCAAGCCAGTGACCTCAGGGTTTTGAATCTGGGTCCTCCATGTCCCAGTCCAACGCTCTATCCACTGCGCCACTGCCTGGTCAGGTTGTGGACATTTTTATGTTGGGGCAAAACTTATTTCTTTACTCTTACCTGTTTCCCACTTTGCCATCATTGAAGTCAAGAACAAACTCCCTGTGGGCTCAGCTTTGGGCCAGATTGGGCCAGGCTGTCTAATGCTTTGGCAGGCTTTTTGAGAGGAAACTGACAGTTACAGGCTGCTGACATCTCTGTCATGGGTCTTCATTTGATTTTACTATCATTGATTAAGTTCATAGTTGGGTCCACAAGATATTGTAGGGATTTCTTAAAAAATGAGTAAGGCCTGACCAGGTGATGGTGCAGTGGTAGCTGGAAGCAGGCCCTGGGTCAAGGCAGGTACGAGAAGCAATCAATGAACAACTAAAGTGACGTAATTATGAGTTGATGCTTCTCATCTCTCTCCCTTCCTGTCAGTCAATCTATCTGCTGTCTCTCGCTTTTGTGTCATACAAAAAGCTGCAAATTTAGTAGGAGGGGTCATCCAGGCAGGTATAGATTAAATACACTGTGGAGGTAGTGTTACATGAATCCATAAGAAGAAACAAGGAGATGGGAAATAGGAGTTTGTAAACAAGGAACGGTCTATGTAAGGTGAAAATGAAGTTAAGTGTAGTATATAGCACAGCACATTGTGGATCTCTTAATTGTTCAGTGTGAGCCCAATGTGTGGGTGGCAAGTGAGATAAGGAGAAGTATGTAGGAACCAGGACACAGGACCATATTAAGAAGTTTGGACTGCCTGACCAGGTGGTAGCGCAGTGGATAGAGCGTCGGACTGGGATGCGGAGGACCCAGGTTCAAGACCTTGAGGTTGCCAGCTTGAATGCAGATTCATCTGGTTTGAGCAAGGCTTACCAACTTGAGCCCAAGGTCGCTGGCTCGAGCAAGGGTCACTCGGTCTGCTGTAGCCCCATGGTCAAGGCACATATAAGAAAGCAATCAATGAACAACTAAGGTGTCGCAAGGAAAAAAACTAATGATTGATGCTTCTCATCTCTCTCCATTCCTGTCTGTCCCTATCTATCTCTCTCTCTGTCTCTGTAAAAAAAAAAAAAAAAAAGTTTGGACTATATATCCTGTAGGTAATAGAAGTATTTTAAGAAGGAAAGCCATGAGGCAATAATGTTTGTTTTTTTGTGTGGTAGAGCTGTGGTGTGTGAAAAGAAACCATTTTTATTTAAGCAGAAGATAAGAAAATTGATTGAAGCAATTGGGGTGGATCTCAGAGCTAGAGTCAATAGAATTTTGTATCTGGAACTTGAAAGAAGTGACAAAGCTCTGGTAACGATTCTGTCTCCTAGGGAATTCAAGTGGACCCACACTACTGCTTGGGCAGTTTGAGGCCAGGAAAGGGACCCAAGTACTGGGGCTGTGTTTCAAGACAAAAGATACAAAAAAATTTTTTTTATTGAAACTTAAAAAAATTGATTCGAGAGAGAAACATTGGTTTGTTGTTTCCCTTATTTATGCATTTATTTGATTCTTGTTTGTGCACTGACCCGGGATGGAACCTGCAACCGTAGAGTTGGAAAGACCCTCTAACAAACTTAGCTACCCGGCCAGGGCCTCAAAAGATTTTTTTTTTTTTGTATTTTTCTGAAGCTGGAAACGGGGAGGCAGTCAGACTCCTGCGTGCGTCCGCCCGCCCGGGATCCACCCGGCACGCCCACCAGGGGGCGATGCTCTGTCCATGTGGGGCGTCGCCCGTTGCAACCAGAGCCATTCTAGCGCCTGAGGCAGAGGCCATGGAGCCATCCTCAGCGATGGGGCCAACTTTGCTCCAATGGAGCCTTGGCTGTGGGAGGGAAAGAGAGACACAGAGAGGAAGGAGAGGGGGAAGGGTGGAGAAGCCTGTGGGCGCTTCTCCTGTGTGCCCTGGCCGGGAATCGAATCCAGGACTCTCGCACGCCAGGCCACGCTCAACCACTGAGCCAACCAGCCATGACCAAAAGATTTTTTATATTGTAGTTTCATTCCTTAGCAGCGCCCAGTAACCTTCTAAAAAAAATTATTATTTTTGCCAACACCATTTAGAATTACCAAAGCTTTCCCCTTTGCTCAACTCTGGAAATCTAATACTTCCGCCACACTCAAGATGGCTATATCCGAATTGAACTTTTAAATACTACACGTTCCAGGTGGCCCCGCCCTCTCAATGGAGCCACTTCTACCACTCTACTTTTACTCCGCCTTGCAGCATTCAAGATGTCCCAGCTTCCTCCTACTTTTCATTGGCTGAAACCCTCCGGTTTTCCGTCTTCACGGGGCGGGACCTCAAAGTAGGGCGGAACTTTAATTTGATCGACAGCTATTTTGATCAATGGACGAAGGGCATAGGCCAATGAAGCGCTGGAACTGGAGAACCTCCCTAGTATCTGGGAGGGTGTTTTGGCTGGGGTGGAGCAGGGCCGGAAGCGGGAGGGGAGAGCGAAACAAGAAAAGAAGGGAAGAAGGAAGAAGAGGAAAGAGGAGGAGAGGGAGGAGGAGGAGGGTGGTGGCGGCGCCGTGGCGGAGGAGCAGGAGCAGGAGGGGGATGGAGAGGAGAAGGATTCTGGGTGGCATGGCGCTCCTGCTCCTCCAGGCGCTGCCCAGCCCCCTGTCAGCCAGGGCTGAACCCCCGCAGGTAAGGGGGAGGGGGTGTCCGGGCCAGGCTCGGGGCCTGGGGGTCGTCGAGGCCTGGCTGGAGGGGGCTGGAAACGGCCTTGCTGCTAGCTGAAGGGGGCTGAAGGAGTATCTTTGCCAAGAGTTGAGGGGTCCCGAGAGGGACACCCATGCGTGGAGTGGACAGTATCTAAGGGGGCGTCGGTGTTTAGCTGAGGGACACCTGTTTTGGTGTCACGGAGGTGGCAGAGACATGGTATCAAACGACTGCGGGGCCTTTCAGACGCAGGGCAGTTAGGTCAGGTGGGCTGGAATGACTTACTGGATAGGGGTGCCAAGCTGGGGCGTGTGGGGTGCATTCGTGTCCTACCGCGGAGCAAGCCTCCAAGGCAGCGATGCCGCGCGGACATCTGTGCGGGTCGGGCTACGTGCGCTGCTGAGCTAGTCTGAGAGGGTGGAGTGGCGGAGACGATATTTATTTCAGGGTCAAGTTCTCAGGGCACCATTTTTAATCGTGTTGGAGTTAAGTGGTTGGAGTCAGGACTCTTGGAAGGCAGGTGGGATGAAGTAGATGGGACCCCTCAGGAGGAGGACACACGTGAGCTGTAATAAGCTCTTACTGTTATGTTGGCTGGCTTGGGAGAGACCGTAGCTGACGCTGATCTGGGCCAGCCTACGGCTTTTGAGCAAACGATGGTGCTGATGCCAATATGGGCAGCAATTGGAGCACCCCAGCTTTTCTTGCTGGGTGGCTTGCTTTTTATTCAAGCAGAGAAGCTGGCTTGTGTTGATTCCAGCTCCGGGTGGCATTTCGAAACCTAATGGGAGCGATAACTCCTGGTGTCAAGTTGGGTGGGGTGCACTAGGGGTAATCACGCCTCCTTCCCTTGTGTTTAGCAAGGCTTTACCATTCTATTTTCTTCACTTTCTCTCCCCTTCCCTGTCTTTTAGAAGAACACACACACAATGGCAGAGCCCATACAGCTTAGCACTTGAACTTTGCATTGTGATCAAGAGTAGAAGCACAACCCCAGCAAAAATACTTATATTTTCTCTAGGAGTTCATTGGCTGCCTATTCACATACTTTGTTTTGCCCATTAGTATCCTTTATTTAAAAATTTTAAATAGGATGAAATTCACATACAAACTATTTAAAACTTAACTACTTTAAAGTGAAAAGTTCAGTGGCATTTAGTATATTCACAATGTTGTGCAACCATCACCTCTATCTAATTTCAAAACATTTTCATCACCTGAAAAGGAAACCCCCCTAAGGGTTAAGCAACTCCTCCCTGTGCCCTCCTTCCCGCAGCCCCTGACGACCACCAATCTGCTGTCTATGGATTTGCCTATTCAGAATATTTCATATAAATGCAACCCTACAATGTCACCTTTTGTGCCTGGCTTCTTTTCCTTAGCATAATATTTTTGAGGTTCATCCTTGTTGTAGCATTAAACAGGACTTTATTTATTACTTATTTAATGGCTGAATAATACTCCATTGTATAGCTGTAGCACAATTTGTTTATTCATTTATCTGTTGAAATGTCCTATATTTTTCCCTTCAGAATATACATATTTATGTATATTAGAAATAACACATAAAAGGAATAGAGCTCATTTTCTGGGCCAGCATATTCCTTTTTGTAAGACTGAATCTGAACCCCTTCTGTTTTAGGTTTTGTTGGGGTTAAAATCAAACTAGCGGGAGAAATAAATTTTTTAGTCTGTTAGAAAAGTTATAACCCTTTGGACTGGTAAAATTAAGTACAAATACTGACAGAACAACAGAGAACAAACTTGTTTTTCCTTTGCACTTATCTGTTTTTGTATCTCTGTAGGCTGTTATCTATAACTAATAAATAACACTGCTAGAGGGTTGATTTAGGAACATTGGAGTCTTTGGAGGTGGGTGCCCAGGGCCTGTGGACTGCTTCACCAGGATGGAGAGCAGTGGTGGACCTCCCAGTCAACAGTGGGAAACGTCCATGTCTTTAGCAGGAGGAAGGATGGCAAGTGGAGGCTCCTGACCATGTCACGCAAGCCTGGAAAGTGGCTGGAAGATGTGGGAGGGGATCTTCAATGTCGTGTCCTAACTGCAGTTTGTTGAGCACAGGCCATTTTCTTATCATTTCTCTGGCACTTCCAATACTTATTTTGGGGACAGGGTGGCTTTTGTACTTTGTTCCATTTGGATGGATGCTGGCACTGACTGGCAGCTATTATGTGGTTACAGTTCCTGCAGAGAAGGGAAGGCTTTTGTAATGCTCCTCTCCCTCTTCCTGACCCCTCCCCTGTACACTCCCACCTCCACCTAATACCCCTGTTTCTCTGTCAGAGAATACTAGATAGCTATAGTGAGGTTTGTGTTTTGAATTTTAACCTTTGGAATAGAAGCTATTATATAATTATTAACTCTAAAATCTGCCACAATTTAGCCAATTTGGTCTTTGGCTTGGTTTTTGTTGATTTTTTTAGCTTGTAGAAATCAGTAAAAAAAAAAAAAATCAGACCATTTTGGCATAGGACCTAGTTCAGGTACTCACTGTCCTTATTTCAACAAGTTACTTTCAGCTAACTCTGAATTGAGAACACACTCTGAACTCATTCCATGTTGAAATAGGGGTACCTCATTGCATTCCCCCCACACCCCCGAAATGGCTCTGTCAAGTACAACCTTTTTTTATATGTATTTAAAAAAATTATTTTATTAATTGATTTTTAGAGAAAGGGAGAAAGACGGAGAGAAAGAGACAGAGAGAGGGATACCAGTTCACTGCTCCACTTACTCATGCAGTCATTAGTTGATTCTTTTTGTTGTTGTTGTTTTTTCATTTTTCCGAAGCTGGAAACGGGGAGGCAGTCAGACAGACTCCTGCATGCGCCCGACTGGGATCCACCTGGCATGTCCACCAGGGGGCAATGCTCTGCCCCTCTGGGGCTTCGCTCCATTACATCCAGAGCCATTCTAGCGCCTGAGGCAGAGGCCACAGAGCCATCCTTAAGCACCCGGGCCATCTTTGCTCCAATGGAGCCTTGGCTGCGGGAGGAGAAGAGAGAGACAGAGAGGAAGGAGAGGGGGAGGGGTGGAGAAGCAGATGGGCGCTTCTACTGTGTGTCCTGGCCGGGAATCGAACCCGGTACTCCTGCACGCCAGGCCAACGCTCTACCACTGAGCCAACTGGCCAGGGCTTTGGTTGATTCTTATATGTGCCCTGACCAGGTATTGAACCCCAGTGTTGGTATGTCGGGACAGTGCTCTAACCAACTGAGCTACCTGGCTAGGGCCTTTTTTATATGCATTTAATATTAAAAATACATGATATTAGGTGGCTTGCTTTCTCTCTTAATAGATCTGCACTGGAACAGCCATTTCTTTGCCAGCCTGGCCCAGGAAAGTTCATTAGCATAGCTCACTTCTGTGATTAGGAACTTAGACTTAACTGTCCTATAGGTCACTGCAACTCAAGATATGAGTCCTTGAATCCATAAAGAGTAAAAATGCAGTAAGATCTCCAAATAGTAAGGCCTTGGCATTTGTGTTTTCCAGTTAAATTATGATTGAGATACACAGAGTTACTTTTTTTTCTATTTTTGGTTAGGCTTAACCAGAAAAACTTGAGTATATAATTTAAAATATAGATTTAGTAAAAAAGTCTTTTTCCATAAAGTGACTCAGCCAATGGCCTGGGCACAAATCTCTACAGATGCAGTCATTGTTTTTCCTCTGCCATGCTTAAAACTTTGAGTTGGATGGGGGCTCTAGCTCCTATTTTTTCCCCATCCCTCAATAGTATACCCATTAGCCCCCATCCCCACCATTACTTACCTTCATTGCCTCAGTTTTCAGTCCAGAAGCCTCCCCCTCTTCTTTGTATTTTTCTGAAGTGAGAAGCATGGAGGCAGAGAGACAGACTCCCACATGCACTTGACCAGGATCCACCCGGCATGCTCACTAGGGGGCGATGCTCTGCCCATCTGGGGCATTGCTCTGTTGCAACCAGAGCCATTCTAGCACCTGAGGTGGAGGCCATCCTCAGAACCTGGGCCAACTTTGCTCCAATGTAGCCTTGGCTGCAGGAAGAGAGAGATAGAGAGAAAAGAGAGGGGGAAGGGTAGAGAAGCAGATGGGCACTTCTCCTATGTGCCCTGACTGGGAATTGAACCCAGAACTTCCACACGCTGGGTCGATGCTCTACTGCTGAGCAACGGCCAGGGCTGGAAGCCCTTTTAAAAAAAATTATTGAGCCCTGGCCGGTTGGCTCAGCGGTAGAGCGTCGGCCTAGCGTGCAGAGGACCCGGGTTCGATTCCCGGCCAGGGCACACAGGAGAAGCGCCCATTTGCTTCTCCACCCCTCTGCCGCGCTTTCCTCTCTGTCTCTCTCTTCCCCTCCCGCAGCCAGGGCTCCATTGGAGCAAGGATGGCCTGGGCGCTGGGGATGGCTCTGTGGCCTCTGCCTCAGGCGTTAGAGTGGCTCTGGTCGCAACATGGCGATGCCCAAGATGGGCAGAGCATCGCCCCCTGGTGGGCAGAGCGTCGCCCCTGGTGGGCGTGCCGGGTGGATCCCGGTCGGGCGCATGAGGGAGTCTGTCTGACTGTCTCTCCCTGTTTCCAGCTTCAGAAAAATGAAAAGAAAAAAAAAATTATTGATATTATAGAGAGAAAGGAAGAGGAGAGAAAGAGAGAAACATCAATTTGTTGATTCGTTGGTTGACTCTTGTATGTGCCCTGACCAGATGGGTGCTTCTCCTGTGTATCCTGACTGGGAATTGAACCTGGGACATTCACACGCTGGGCCAACGCTCTACCACTGAGCAAACTGGCCAGGGCCCATTAATTTTTGTATCAACTTTCTTGAGATATAATTAACATGCCAAAAGATTCACCCTTTTAAAGTGTACATAAAATGTCTTTTTAGTAAGTCACAGAGTGGTGTGGCCATCAGTACTATCTAATTTTAGAACATGTTCAATCACCACATAAAGAAACCCTGTAGCAATTAGCAGTCCTTCCCCATTTCACCCCTTCTTCCCCAAGTCCCTGACCACCACTAATCTTTCTCTCTCTATGAATTTGCCTCGTCTGGACTTTCTATATAAATGGAGTCATGTAATATGTGGTCCTGTATGACTGGCTTCTTTCACTTAGCATAATGTATTTAAGTTTTATCAATGTTGGCCAGTATATCATTGCATGTATCAATATTTTGCTCCTTTTTATGGCTGATTAATAGTCAGTTGTATAAATATACCACATTTTATTTGTCCATCAATTGACAGCCATTTGGGTTGTTTCCACCTCTGGGTTATTATGAATAAAGTTGCTATGAACAATCATGTACATGTTTTTGTGTAGACATGTATTTTCATTTCTCTTAGGTATGTATGTACCTAACAGTGGAATTGCTGGGTCATACAGTAACTCTATATGCTATATGTAATCTTTTGAGAAACTGCCAGACTGTTTCCAAGGTGGCATGATATTTAATTTTAATCAACTTAAATGAAATAGCTACAGGTGGTACTAACTATATATGAGACAATGTAGGTCAAGCAGCTTTCCAGTGGGGGGATGGAGTATAGTCTAACATAGTGGTGAGGTCATGAGCTCTGGGGGCAGACCCCCGGAGTTCCAAACCTGATTCTTACTATTTTTTTTTTTTTACAGAGACAGTCAGAGTGAGGGATATACAGGGACAGACAGACAGGAATGGACAAATGAGAAGCATCAATCATTAGATTTTCGTTGCGCATTGCGACACCTTAGTTGTTCATTGATTGCTTTCTCATATGTGCCTTGACCGTGGACCTTCAGCAGACCGAGTAACCCCTTGCTTGAGCCAGCGACCTTGGGTCCAAGCTGGTGAATTTTTGCTCAAATCAGATGAGCCCACACTCAAGCTGGCGACCTCAGGGTCTCGAACCTGGGTCTTCCACATCCAAGTCTGACGCTCTATCTACTGCGCCACCGCCTGGTAAGGCAATTTTTACTATTCTTGAGCAAATTACTTAACCTCTGTGCTTTAGTTTCTCTAACTATAAAATGGGAATAATAAATAAATAAAAGTAATAAACCTAATTGGTTTGTTGTGAAGAAAAAAGATATATGTAAGGCTCTTGGAATATATTTAATGGTTATTAAATAGAATAATTGTCACTACTATTATTGGTGGTCCTCAGAGTACCTTGTGGTTGATAAGTGTTACCTTCCAAACTAAGTTTGGGAACCGCAGTTTGAAAGTGATTTACTTTATTCCGTTCTACCACTGAGTGTAGGTTTGTCGCTGTGAGCTTTAGCTATATGTAGGTAAATTTTCATGGAGAACTTAGGTGTTTAGAGTAGTGGTTCTCAGGTGGGGTCAGTTTTGCACCTTCCAGAGGACACTTGTCAGTGTCTGGAGACATATTTGTTTTCTGGTTTGTTACAACTTGGGAGTGTCCCTGGCATCTAGTGAGTGAATACCAAGGATGCTATTAAACATCCTACAATGTGCAGGGTAGACTACCCCCAACAAAGAATTGTCTGGCCTCAAATGTGAGCAGTGTGAAGGAGAAACCCTGGTTTCTTATCAGATCCTGCTCCTTATCCCAGGGTTTCAAGTCAGCCTTCCTATGAAGAGAGAGCATAGCATTTGAAGTGTACGAAATATCCTCTCACAGCAAGATTTGGGTGGGACAGTTTAAAGCAGGGTTCGGGAACCTTTTTGACCGAGAGGCCATGAACGCCACATATTTTAAAATGTAATTCCGTGAAAGCCATACAACAACCCATGTACATTACACATTATCCAATAAAAATTTAGTGTTGTTCCAAGGACAGCTGTGATTGGCTCCAGCCACCCGCAACCATGAACATGAGCGGTAGGAAATGAATGGATTGTAATACATGAGAATGTTTTATATTTTTAACATTTTTTTTTATTAAAGATTTGCGAGCCAGATGCAGCCATCAAAAGAACCACATCTGGCTGGCGAGCCATAGGTTCCTGACCCCTGGTTTAAAGCTTTAACATCCTGAATCTTGCTTACTCTCAGAATTGTTGACATGTTACCAGTCAGCCTGCTTTGTCGGCCAAAACAGAGGCGAATTTAACGGCGGGCACTCTGGGCGTGCGCCCTGGGCCCCAACTTCTGAAGGGCCTCGCAGAACCCCAACTTTATACTTTTTTTCTAATGACACCAGTTTGATTTCATATGTGCAATTTTCACATTAAAAGTACATAATATTTTTTATTTATTTAAAAATATGGTTAACATATATTTTGATCTTCCCTGTCTTTCTTTTTTTTTAAGGGGCCCAATATTTTCTTCTGCGCCTGGGGCCTCAACTGACAGTAATCTGCCTCAGGGCCAACATCAAAAACAATTTGAAAACAAGCACATTTTTTTAGTATGTGGTTTAGTAAGCAGGTGAGCCCTTAGTCACCCAGTCTTGAACTTTCTTTTCCCTTGCCTTGGTCTGCCTTTGTGGTTTTATTTGAAGAACATGTTTGTTTTCGCCCCAGTGAAGCTGATGGCCAGTTTCTTTCTCAGTGTCCTTCATGGTCCCATAACCAATCTGAACTGAGTCATGTTCTTAGAACTTTTTCCTCTCTCCATTCCAAGTCTTGGCTTCACTCTTATTTTTTGACCTCACGGATGTTCGTTTGTTCTCACACATGCTCAGCCTGAAGAAACTATTAGGTGTTCTCAGCCTCACCATATGCCCAAGGAGGGCCTCTTTTCTCTTCTGCCTTAAACTGTTAGGACTAATGCTTGAGGGGCCATTAGGACCCACCCAAGTGGTACATGATATGGGTTTATTTATTATCCTACAACCTGTGTTGTGCACATTACCAATGTCACCAATCCCACTATAACTTAAGAAACAGTAAGAGAAGCCACTGAGTGACGGAGTAGTGACAGTACACTGGTTGTGGTGACTTGTCTACTCAGTGGCATACAACAGACAGGCCGATGTCTGGCTGTGGGCACCTCCGTTTTGGATCATCCTTTGTATTTCCACTAGGTGGAGCAAAGTCTGGCTGAAAACTGTGGAAACTACAAACAAAGAAATACAAATAAATCCAGAACATTGCAATCTGGGAAATAAGGAGAGAGGAAACATATCTCATCCTATTGAATTCTGTGGCTTGTTGATACAATTCTGGGCTTTCCCAGTGTGGGAATTAAAGTAGGTCATTCTCCCAGACTTGTAGATCGCCAGTCTTGCATGGACTGGGTTTCTGCAGTGCTCTCACTCAGCTACATTCCCAGAGCCTTGATTTATTTACTTTTGGTTTTCTTTTTTCCATACTTGCTTCTGTGGGAAAACAGATGAGCTGGGTATGAATCTACTGTTCCTGGTGCCATCATCACCCTCAGAGGGCCACAGCTAACTTTTTTTTTTTTTAATTTTTTTTCTTAGTTTTTTGTTTTTTGGGTTTTTTTATTCATTTTAGAGAGGAGAGGGAGAGACAGAGAGAGAGAGAGACAGAGAGACAGAGAGGAGAGACAGAGAAAGAGAAGGGGGAAGGAGCTGGAAGCATCAATTCCCATATGTGCCTTGACCAGGCAAGCCCAGGGTTTCGAACCGGCGACCTCAGCATTTCCAGGTTGACGCTTTATCCACTGCGCCACCACAGGTCAGGCCACAGCTAACTTTTGATTCACAATCTTAGGTGTTTTAAAGAATTTAATTTAAATTTGTTTTGGAAGAGGTAAAAGTGAACATAAGAGGTTGCAAGAATATTTGTGGCTGGGAAGGGTGGGACCTAGAGTGAAGTTATAAAAACATGTCTGTTTTCATTTTTAAATATCAAGCAAGACATCTTATGTTGTAACAGTTTTATTACACATTCCTGCAGATCAGAGGCATCCATTCTTGGAGAAAATATTCATATTTTTAAAAATTCTACATGCTGGCCCTGGCCGGTTGGCTCAGCGGTAGAGCGTTGGCCTAGCGTGCAGAGGACCCGGGTTCGATTCCCGGCCAGGGCACACAGGAGAAGCGCCCATTTGCTTCTCCACCCCTCCGCCGCGCCTTCCTCCCTGTCTCTCTTCCCCTCCCGCAGCCAAGGCTCCATTGGAGCAAAGATGGCCCGGGTGCTGGGGATGGCTCTATGGCCTCTGCCTCAGGCACTAGAGTGGCTCTGGTCGCAACATGGCGACGCCCAGGATGGGCAGAGCATCGCCCCTGGTGGGTGTGCCGGGTGGATCCCGGTCAGGCGCATGTGGGATTCTGTCTGACTGTCTCTCCCTGTTTCCAGCTTCGGAAAAATGCAAAAAAAAAAATCCAAAAAAAAAAAAATTCTACATGCTTTTGTGTTTGCTATTTCCTAAGTTACCTTCCTCACCTAACCTTAGCAGTTTCACTCCAGTTGTATTAAAGACCAACCTAACATAGAAACAACAAAAGAAACCACAGCTCTGGGTCCTGGCTGGTTGGCTGACTGGATAGAGCGTTGGCCTGGCATATGGATGTCCCAGGTTCAATTCCTGGTCAGGGCACATAAGAGAAGTGACCATCTGCTTTTTTCCCCACCCTCTCCCCCTCCTCTCCCTCTTCTCCTCCTGTAGCCAGTGGCTCCACTGGTTCGAGCGTTGGCCCCGGACTCTGAGGATAGCTCCATTGGTGTGAGTGCATCAGTCTCAGGTGTTAAAAATAGCTCAGTTGATTTGAGCATCAGCCCAAGATGGGGGTTGCTTGGTGGATCCTGGTTCGGTCACATGCTGGATTCTTTTTTTTATTTTTATTTTTTGTATTTTTCCGAAGCTGGAAACGGGGAGAGACAGCCAGACTCCTGCATGCGCCCGACCAGGATCCACCCGGCACGCCCACCAGGGGGCAACGCTCTGCCCACCAGGGGGCGATGCTCTGCCCCTCCGGGGCGTCGCTCTGTTGCGACCAGAGCCACTCCAGTGCCTGGGGCAGAGGCTGAGGAGCCATCCCCAGCGCCCGGGCCATCTTTGTTCCAATGGAGCCTCGCTGTGGGAGGGGAAGAGAGAGACAGAGAGGAAGGAGGGGGGAGGGGTGGAGAAGCAGATGGGCGCTTCTCCTGTGTGCCCTGGCTGGGAGTTGAACCTGGGACTCCTGCACGCCAGGCCGACGCTCTACCACTGAGCCAACTGGCCAGGGCCCATGCTGGATTCTTTCTCACTATCTCCCCTTCTCTCACTTAAAAAAACAAAAAACACTATAGCTCTGCTTATCAATCAGATCACATTATCCCTCCTAGTGGTTTATTTAGGTGAGAAAGTTAATATTTGGCTTTTTATACTGGGATGTTGGAGCACTGTAGCTCTTTAGGACTGGAATAGTATGAGAAGTTCATCCTGTGTACTTTTTTTTTTTTGAGACTTTTGTTTTTATTTTTTATTTTTATTTTTTTATTCATTTTAAAGAGTGGGGAGAGAGAGAGAGAGAAGGGGGAGGAGCAGGAAGCATCAACTCCCATATGTGCCTTGACCAGGCAAGCCAGGGTTTTGAACCGGCAACCTCAGTGTTTCCAGGTTGACGCTTTATCCACTGCGCCACCACAGGTCAGGCGAGACTTTTGTTTTTAAATATGCAGATCCTCTTGCTATACTTGCAGGGGCTGGGGAAGGAAGAAAACTGGCACCAATCTGACTTGGCACAAGGTCCACCAAGGTTCACTATGTTTCCATTGCTGCTGCTCCTTTTATTTTTTTTAACTTTTCATTTATTTATTGATTTTAGCAGAGCAGAGGGAGAGAGAGAGAAATTGATTTTTTATTCCACTTATTTATACATTCATTGGTTGATTCTTGTATGTGCTCTGATTAGGGAGTAAACCCATAACCTTGGCATATTAGGATGATGCTCTAACCAGCTGATCTACCTGGCCAGGGCACTGCTGCTCTTATTTGAGCTTTAAGGTATCTTTTACCTGTTCAAATCAGTTTTTTTATTTTATTTATTTTTATTTTTTTTACAGAGACAGAGTCAGAGAGAGGGATAGATAGGGACAGACAGGAACAGAGAGAGATGAGAAGCATCAGTCATTAGTTTTTCGTTGCAACACCTTAGTTGTTCATTGATTGCTTTCTCATATGTGCCTTGACCATGGGCCTTCAGCAGACCGAGTAACCCCTTGGTCAAGCCAGCGACCTTGGGTCCAAGCTGATGAGCTTTGCTCAAACCAGATGAGCCCGCGCTCAAGCTGGCGACCTCGGGGTCTCGAACCTGGGTCCTCCGCATCCCAGTCCAACGCTCTATCCACTGCGCCACCGCCTGGTCAGACCGCATCAGTTTTTAATTAGACAAAATGACGCATGCTTGTAACAATGGTAAATAACACAGAAATACAGCAATGCTTAGAGTAAAAAGTGAAAGTCTGTGGTCTGGAGTGTATTTTTTGGTGGTTTTTCTGCTTATGCTGCCTATTTATAGATATACAGAGTAGAGCAAAAAGTAGGTTTACAGTTATGAGTACACGAAGCACAGTTTATTCTTGTCTTATTTATTAATTATATTAATTTTTTGAGAGAGAAAGAAAAGCACCAACTCATTGTTCCACATAGTTGTGCCATTGATTGCTTCTCATATGTGCCCTGACTGGGGCTCTAATCAGTGCCTTTGGGATTAAGCCGGTGACCCTGGGCTCAAGCCTGCAACATCAGTGCTCCAGGACAACACTCTATTCATTGTGACACTGACCAGGGCTGTATTATTTATTCGTATTGCAGCTGTAAACCTAATTATGCCCTATCCTGCAATAATAAAATTCATATATACATTTATTGATATGTACATGTATATACATGTACATATGTGTATATATATAAGGTCTACTGGAAAGTTCTGTCCGTTTTTGGAATAAAACAAAATACAAATTCTTCTGACTTAATTCATATGGCACCCATCTTGAATATTTCCACACCAATCCTATCTTCCGAATATGGTCCGAAATGGTTTGCTGAGCTGAATTAAGCCTTTCTGCGATCTCCGATGTTGTCAGAAAAGGATCTTGCTCCAACATGGTCTTAACAACATCGTCATCGATCAAAGATGGTCGCCCAGAACGTGGCTTATCAGAAAGGTCGAAATCACCTGTTTCGAACCATCTTCTGCATGTCCTATCAGAAACTGGACCTTCACCAAACACTTTCAATAAATTTCTACATGCTTCTGTAGCATTTCTTCCTTGTTGAAATTCGTAAAAATTACAGTGGCGTAAATGAACTTTATCAGTAGCCATGGGTACACTATTGCTTCACACATAAGACTAACGTGAATCAACTTTGTTTTAGTTAATTTGCTACGTCAGTATGTATACATTAAGTGATAAAAATAGAGAGGCACATATGCGCCAAATAAACATGTGCTTACATGTCAAAACTTGTTGTGATAGAAACGGACAGAACTTTCTGGTAGACTTTATATATACATATGTATACAGTGGTACCTTGAGATACGAATTTAATTTGTTCTGTAACCAAGCTCGTAAGTCAGTCAACTCATATATCAAACTGTCGATATTGGACCCATGCGCCAACGCATCAACTAGTGGCAACTTCCTGAATCACGACTCATATTTTGGAATTTCACTCAGATCTCGAACAAAAATACAGACCGAGTCGCAGCTTGTATCTTAAAAAATTTGTATGTTGGTCTGTTCGTATCTCAAGGTGCCATTGTATATACATACATATATATAACTACTATATATAAATGTAAAATTGGTGGTATGTGTAGGGTTCTTTATTTTCTTTCATTTAAAAAAATGGAATAATTTATATGCAGTACTTTTTTTAATGTTCTCTGTTGCCTTTTTTTGTCTTTATCTTTTTCTATTTTTAATCTTTTATTTTTATTGAATCCAGAGAGAGGAAAGGGGGTAAGGGGAAGACAGAAGCATCAATCTGTTTCTGTATGTGCCTTGGCCAAGGACTGAACCAGCCACCTCTGCATTGCAGGACAATGCTCCAACCAAGTGAGCCATTCAGCCAGGGCTATATGCAGTATTTTACAACATTCACTTTTTTTTTTTTTTTTTTTTTTATAGTGACAGAGAGTCAGAGAGAGGGATAGATAGGGACAGACAGGAACGGAGAGAGATGAGAAGCATCAATCATTAGTTTTTCGTTGTGACACCTTAGTTGTTCATTGATTGCTTTCTCATATGTGCCTTGACCGTGGGCCTTGGGTCAGCGACCTTGGGTCCAAGCTAGTGAGCTTTTTTGCTTAATCCAGATGAGCCCTCGCTCAAGCTGGCGACCTCGGGGTTTCGAACCTGGGTCCTTCGCATCCCAATCGGATGCTCTATCCACTGCACCACCGCCTGGTCAGGCACAACATTCACTTTTTTAAACCTTAATATGTTGTAGACTTCCATGCTGCATTATATCTCTGATGGTTTTTAAATGCCTATATGTTACTGCTTTAGACTATGATTTATTTTACCATTCCTTTATAGATGAACATACATTGTGTCCAAGTTTTTGTCTGGTAAATGTTGTATTTGTTTCTTTCTGAAGTTGAGCTAGATTATAATAATAATAATAATAGGAATTTAAAAAATATTTATATATTTGGTTAACTCCTAGTCCAGAAGGCATACACATCACTTTCCATATCATCAGACTTGGCAATCAGATGAGAAGTGTTTTTCCAGTAACTGTTTTCCAATTATAAAGTACAGAATTATTCTTAGGGCAGGTAAATTAGAACATATACTGTTAATCTGATTTGCACATCATTGTGCTCTCTTGAGTAGAGAAAAGACTGAGGGGTTACCACCAGCAAGGAAGTGTGCTGTTGTCTTGAGTGTGGGAGTTGTGGTTGCCATCGTTCCCGACCACAGTGCTAGACCACATGCAGATCTGTCTTTTCTCAGAACACCATGTACTGTACTGAGGTGAGGTATTCTTTGGGGCCTCTTGACACCTGACCCCAGCCTCCATTTGGTACTTCCTATTCTGAGGTGAAGATGGTTTCTGAGGCTGATTTTTAGGTTTTTGTTTTTGTAATAACAGCTTAATTCAGATACCATAAAAATCATCCTTTTAGAGCGAACAATTCAGTGGTCTTAATATATTGACGAGGTTGGATCACTACCACCACTATCTGGTTTCAGAACATTTTTATCACCCTAAAGAGAAATGCTGTATTGATCCTGGCTGGGTGACTCAGTGGGTTAAAGCGTCGTCACGACATGCTGAGGTTGCGGGTTCAAGGGCACATACAAGAATTGACCAGTGCCTGACCTGTGGTGGCGCAGTGGATAAAGTGTCAACCTGGAAATGCTGAGGTTGCCTGGTCAAGGCACATATGGGAGTTGATGCTTCCAGCTCCTCCCCCCTTCTCTCTCTCCTCTCTAAAATGAATAAATAAATAAATAAATAAATAAAGAATTGACCAGTGATGGCATGAATAAGTGGAACAGTAAAATTGATGTTTCATTTTTTCTGTCTCTCCCTTCCTCTCTCTCTAAAAATCAGTAAATAAAAAATTTTTTAAGTGAGAAGGAGATAGAGAAACAGATTCCCATATGCACCACAACCAGGATCCACCCAGCAATCCCCATCTAGGGCCGATGCTTGAATCAACCGAGCTATCCTCAGTGCTTGAGGCCACTGCTTAGACCAGGGGTCCCCAAACTATGGCCCTTGGGTTGCATGCAGCCCCCTGAGGCCATCTATCCGCACCCACAGCACTTCCGGAGGGAGCACCTCTTTCATTGGTGGTCAGTGAGAGGAGCTCTATATGTGGCAGCGCCACAAAGCGCAGCGTCGCTCACGTACAGTATTACTTCCGGTGACGCGGGACACACGCGTCACGGCTCAGGAAGCGCATCATATCACTTGTTACGGCTAGCAGTGACAAATATGGAACTGGACATTGACCATCTCATTAGCCAAAAGCAGGCCCATAGTTCCCGTTGAAATACTGGTCAGTTTGTTGATTTAAATTTACTTGTTCTTTATTTTAGATTTTGTATTTGTTCCCGTTTTGTTTTTTTACTTTAAAATAAGATATGTGCAGTGTGCATAGGGATTTCTTCATAGGTTTTTTTATAGTCCGGCCCTCCAACGGTCTGAGGGACAGTGAACTGGCCCCCTGTGTAAAAAGTTTGGGTACCCCTGGCTTAGACCAACTGAGCTATCCTCAGCGTCCAGGGCCAGCACTTGAACCAGTGAGTCACTGGCTGCAAGAGGGGGAGAAAGAGAAGGGGAAGGAGGAAGGGAAGAGAAGCAGATGGTAGCTTCTCACCTGTGTCCTGATCAGGGATCAAACCCGGACATCCACATGCCAGGCTGATGCTCTATCCACTAAGCCAACCAGTCAGGGCCTTCATTTCTTTTTATGGCTGATTAATATTCCATTGTATGGGTATAACCCATGTTATTTATCTATTCATCAGTTGATGGATATTTGGACTGTTTTCATTTTGGGGCTATTATGAATAATGCTTCTAAGGAAAATTGGTATACAAGTTTTTATGTGGACATAGTTTTCATTCTCTTGGGTATATACTTAGAAGTAGATTGCTAGGTATATCACTATTGTATGATCACTCTATGTTTAACTTTTTTTTCCTTTTTCTTTTTTGACAGAGGAGTCAGAGAGAGGGACAGACAGGCAGAAAGGGAGAGATGAGAAGCATCAATTCTTTGTTGTGCCTCCTTAGTTTTTCATTGATTGCTTTCTCATATGTGCCTTGACCAGGGAGCTACAGCATAGCGAGTGACCCCTTGCTCAAGCCAGCAGCCTTGGGCTCAAGCCAGCAGCCTTGGGCTCAAGGCAGTGACCTTGGGCTTCAAGTCAGTGACCTTTGGGCTCAAGCCAGCGACCGTGGGGTCATGTCTATGATCCCATGCTCAAGCCAGTGACCTCTGCGTCCCAGTCCTACGCTCTATCCACTGCACCACTGCCTGGTCAGGCTCTATGTTTAACTTTTGAGGAACTGTGGCACTATTTTCTATAGCAACTGTATCATTTTACATCCCCACTAACAATGTATGAGGGTTTCAATTCCTCCACATCCTCTCCAACCCTTGTTGTCTGTCTTTTATATCATAACCAGCCTCGTGGGTCTGCATCAGTATTTCCCTTTGGTTTTAATTTATATTTTCCTAATAACTAGTGGTTGAACATCTTTTCATATTCTTATTGGCCATTTGTATATCTTCTTTGGAGAAATACCTCTTTTGATTTTTGGCCTGTTTTGAAGTCCTTCATCTGACTGAAGGGAAGGGCATCATCCCAGGGAACCCCAGTGACTGCCTACCTGTGGGGAGATTTTCTTTTCAACTAGTTTCAGGGCTCTGGCTACCTCCTATTTGCATGACCCTAGGCCAGTTGCTTTACCTTTCTGAGTATTCATTCATTCTATCAGCATTGCCCAGGGCAGCCATTTCTACAATAAGAAGTCCCTGTGGTTAAAGAAGTCTGCCATCTCTTTTGGAGATTCAAGATTGATGTACTCTGTAGTTAAGCCTCTGAAGAATCCTATAGTTAAGCCTAATGAGTCCCTGTCAGAGAAATGATTAGCAAATATTTCCTCCCATTCTATGCTGCTTTATCACTTTTTGGATGGAATCTTTTGAAGTATATAGCTTTAATTTCGACAAAATCCAATATATCTGTTTTTTTCTTTTGTCACTTGAGCTTTTGGTGCTCCCTTAGCTCTTTTAATAAAGACAAAGAGAATTAACTTATGTACCCATCTCATTACCAACTCTAGCAATTTATTGTAATGGCCACTTTTTTTTTTTAATTTATTCATTTTAGAGAGGAGAGGGAGAGACAGAGAGGAGAGACAGAGACAGAGAAGGGGGAGGAGCTGGAAGCATCAACTCCCATATGTGCCTTGACCAGGCAAGCCCAGGGTTTTGAACCGGCGACCTCAGCATTTCCAGGTCGACGCTTTATCCACTGCGCCACCACAGGTCAGGCCTTTTTTTTTTTTTTTCTTTTTTTACTTTTTTTTTTTGTGTGTGTGTGTGTGGCAGAGACAGAGAGAGTCAGAGAGAGGGACAGATAGGGACAGGCAGGAAGGGAGAGAGATGAGAAACATCAATTCTATGTTGTGGTTCCTTAGTTCATTGATTGATTTCTCATATGTGCCTTGGCCAGGGGGGGGGCTATAGCAGACCAAGTGACCCCTCGGAGTGACCCCTTGCTCAAGCTAGCGAGCTTGGGCTCAAGCTGGTGAACCTTGCTCAAACGAGGTGAGCCCGTGCTCAAGCTGGCGACCTTGAGGTCTCGAACCTGAGTCCTCCGCATCCCAGTCTGACGCTCTATCCACTGTGTCACCGCCTGGTCAGGCTTTTAAAAAAAGTTTAGCCCTGGCCGGTTGGCTCAGCGGTAGAGCGTCGGCCTAGCGTGCGGAGGACCCGGGTTCGATTCCCGGCCAGGGCACACAGGAGAAGCGCCCATTTGCTTCTCCACCCCTCCACCGCGCTTTCCTCTCTGTCTCTCTCTTCCCCTCCCGCAGCCAAGGCTCCATTGGAGCAAAGATGGCCCGGGGGCTGGGGATGGCTTTGTGGCCTCTGCCTCACGCGCTAGAGTGGCTCTGGTCGCAATATGGCGACACCCAGGATGGGCAGAGCATCGCCCCCTGGTGGGCAGAGCGTCGCCCCTGGTAGGCGTGCTGGGTGGATCCCAGTCGGGCGCATGCAGGAGTCTGTCTGACTGTCTCTCCCCGTTTCCAGCTTCAGAAAAAAATGAAAAAAAAAAAAAAAGTTTAAAAAAAAATTCATTTTAGAGAAGAGATAGAGAGAGAAGGGGGAGGAGCAGGGAGCATCAACCACCATATGCGCCTTCACCAGGCAAGCCCAGGGGTTTGAACCAGCAACCTCAGTGTACCAGGTTGACACTTTATCCACTGTACCACCTCAGGTCAGGCCACATGGCCAGTCCTGTTTTATCTCTATCCACTTTCATTTCCATTCATCCTTAGTGAAATTATTTGAATCATAAATAGTTCCATTTCAATTTCTAAGAAATAAATGGATTCTTTTCCTTAAAATAACCATCCTACCATATCAGACCCTAAACAATGGACAATAATTCCTTAATGTTATAGGATCTTGCATGGGAGATTTAAAGTTAGATCCTGGGGTAAAAAGGTAAAAATACTATTAGGAAATTCAACTAGCTATGACGATTCTCCAGTTTTCATAAGTAATTAACGCTGACTATTCCACTACTTAAGTGTCACTCCCAACAATACCCTTCAAAAGTGCTCCCCCCCAAAAAAAAAGTGCTTCTCCAATGACAGACTTCTCTCTCTCTCTCTCTCTCTCTTTTAACTTAAACAGGTCTAGTGGTGGGGTTTTAATCATGGCAGACCTTTTTCACTCCCTCAAAACTTTGTCATTATGTTGGACACACCCATTTCCAACTTCTGCCCCGTATATAAAGTGAAAGATTAATTTATCGCTTGTGCCCTCAATTTCAAGTGTAGGGAGAATTTGTGAGGAAAATCATCCCTTTATCTGAGATTGCACAGATGTTCAGAGAAACTTGGGAAAAGGAGACTCCAGGGGCTAGGCTGTGTGCCTCTGTCCCGTGCCTGGCTGACTGGGCCCACCCTCTCTAGAAGATGGAGTATTGGTGGTTTCATAGCAGATTAACAATGCTGGTGAGGGAGAAATGGAAGGCAGAATATGGAGGCTCAAAGCCAATGTAGAGATGATGCTCTGAAAGCAAGAGAGTTCAGTAACAAAGAGTCTGTGCTATTCAAAATGTAGCAGATTCAGGGTCGAACAGGCTTCTTAACTCTGGGACTCTTCAGAGGCTTAACGGGAGAGCGAGAGGGCCTGCATCCTGAATGTCCAAAAGGGACAGTAGCAGTCTTTGACTACAGGGGCCTGTTATTGCAGAAATGACTGCCTCGGGGGGCCTCTGGGCAATGCTGATAGAAGTAATGAATGCTTAGAGTAGTAAAGTAATTGGCCCAGGGTCATGAGATAGGTGGTTGCACGGCTGGTCGAGAAAATTGAAAGGTAAATCTCCCCCTGGGCTGTTCCGGGGGTTCCCTGGGAAGATCTCTGTCCCTTCAGTAGAAACCCTGGATTTTACTCCTCTAACATTTTCAGACCTTTAGTCTTGCAGGTGGAGATGGTAAATAACTCTGTCACCAGCAGATGTAAGGAACAACTAAAATGGATGTGAAAATGGTATATATGAACCTTGAGGTCTCTGCAAGGATGATGATTCATTGTATTTCTCACTTGTTAGCATGGCCTTGTCTGCATATTGAGCATACCTTGCCCAGTATATGCATCTTGAGCAAAGTGAAAGACTAAAACAATGGATTAAGTGCAAACATAATAGCACCTGCTAATTTTCTTCAGGGAGGAATGGTGGCCTGAACTGACTTTCCTTATTTCTGTGACAGGGATATTTTCCCAAAGTCACTTCCAGATTTTTCCTCCTAAACCTTACACCTATATAGTAGCACCTTTCTGCGCACTTCTTTGCCCTAGTGATTTCATGATTTAGACCCCAGGTCATGGTGTTTTTAAAGTAGGTTTACTTACTGCTGTTATCCTGTGTTGCCTCACACACTATATCCTGGGAGGGAGTGAGTACAGGGTTCAGGTGTGGCCTGTGGTTGAACATTAAATGACGAAAGGGCCAGTATTCCCTTCATCTTGTATGATACCCCTCTCCAGTTTCACCCTGTTAGTCATCATTTTACTTGGGGGTGTGTTCCAGGAATTTCCCCACTTGCTACAATTTACGGGAAGGATCAACGGAATGTTTTCTTCTGGTGTTTTTGAACATGAAATCTCAGAGCTGGATTAGATTTGTTTACCACATAGCCTAAGGAGGGAGGAGGTAATGTTTGATTTACATAAGATCCAGGAAATGAGGGAAGGCATGGTGCTGGGAGCTTTGCTTTTAACTAAATCTTACTAAGTTTCACAATCCTTTATACAGAACAGGCAGCTTCCATGTGTTGCTAATGGAGTTACCTGGGGAATGGAAGACAAAACCAGGAGCAGCTTCATTGCCTTCGCCATAATCGAAAAACAAATGTTGGCGATTTAGATCACGTTCCAGCTCTACCTTGAGGAAGGGCTTTTAGCTTTGGAGGTGGCTTAAGTACCTTAAATCCCTCAGCTGAGAAATTAGAGACATGTAGATAATGAGATCCCCAGAGGGTTTTCCAGTTCCTGCGTCAAACCTATGAGCTTGGAGGCATATTCAGGTGCTGTCCTTATCTCTTTCTGTTTATCAGGTTGCTCTGGCCAGGAAAATGTCGCCACGCTGATGTTTGGGGATTCAGCCATATTAGCTTCATTTTTATAACCTTCTATTTACTCATGAAGTCTGCTCATCCATGTAACAACCTTTTCTTGAGGGATTATTTTGTGCAGGGCATTGCTTAAGTATTGTGAGAGACACAAGTGAAAGTTACGCATCTTGCCCTTAAATTGCTTGAACTGTAGGAGGTACGCCTAGGAATAAATAACTTTGCTGAGTTTATGAGCACAGAAAAGAGTGAGTGGATTTTTCTATAAAAGCACACCAAGATCACCTCTCTCTGGAAAATGTGAGATTGCTCTTACAACCTTAAACCGAGAGGGCTGGGAGCGGCTTCCAGGGACTCAGAGTGGACGTGCCCTTAATAAAATGACTTTCAGTGTTAGTCCTTTCTGTGTGCCTACTACTGTCGCATTCCCATTCCCACCTAATGTGGACCACGTCTCTCTGTTTCGCCTAAAGTGTAAATAAAAGTGAAAGTGAAAGTAAAATCAGATTTAGTGGAGACGCAGAAGACTAATTTTCCTAATGGACTTCTCTTTCCAAGTTATATCTGAGTATCATGTAGTTTGTGTGACCTACATCCCTCCTTTTCTTTTTATTCTGATCTTTAGTTTAAAGAACAGTTCATCAGGGGGCACAAAATGTGTCTGGGGATAGCCCTGAACTGTGGCTAATTTTTATGTAATTCTTGGTTACTTGCACAGTTTGGTTGAGGTTGAACTGCTTCTAGGGCAGGAAAAAGGAACCTTGCATTTTGGTTTGAAAGCGAACAAGGCTGCTGTTATACTTGATAAAACTAAATTTGCAGATCCAGCAACAGCCCATTAACCATCAGTGACAGCCCACTGTCATTGGGGAGTTTCGGAGACTCTTCTGGAGAGAGCAGCAAATATCTGTCCATGAAGGTAATAAATATTGTGGAGTGATTGGTTGTTAGCACAGAAGGATTTTCTTGTTCGTGGGCAGAAAAGCCTGAGGCAGAAACCTTAGGAAGCTGTGTAAACTGGTTTCAGCTTCTGCTACTTTCATTTCTCTATTTAAGTCTGAAACTGTATCCTTGACATGGGTGTCCCTCTGCCTGTCCCACCCCCTAGAATGGAACAAAATCAGCTCCAAGATGTATCATATTTTAGTAGTAAATATAATTAAACAAGCAAAAAGAGAGCCTAAGATACTTAGTAAACTAGAAATTCCTGTCCTTGATATTTGTGGCACTACTATCATCATTAGAAAGAAAAAATGTGGTCAAAGGTATTCAGTAAAGACACACGTGTTTAGGGCCTCTGTAGTCTACCTCTGGCCGACCTTTGCTTCATCTTCTGCCTCTTTCGGATGCCCAGTGTGCCCTTGTTTCCATGGTTTTGGCCATGCCTAGTGTGCTTGCCTTTCCACCCAAACCCTCCACGTTATTTTAATACACATTGGCCATTCTCTCAAAAGCCTCCCTTGTTCAAGCTCTTCTCGGACTTACTGTCTTTACTCCTTCCCAATATTTATTACGAAGTGCCTGTGTTTGTTTCTGTGTCTGCTGTCTGTTCTCGTTAATAGGTAATTAAATAAATAAATCCTCCAGGGCAAGACTAATTCGTCCCTCCTTCTCATTCCCATGGTGTATTGTGAATGGCTGTGACTATCAGGTCTCAAAAGAGGAGGAAATGACAATCATAATATCAAAATATTTTCTCTATATGTGTTCAAGACATTTTGGAGCCAGACAGACCTAGCTGGAATGCTGGTTCCACTGCCTACTAGGTGTGTGTCCTTGAATGAGTTACCTAACTTCACTGAAGCTCATGTTTTCCATCTGTTAAATGTCAGATATAAACATACGTTAGGGTCCTCCCTCTCTGAAATAGATCATCTGATGATTACACTGCAGGTGAGAGCTGTATGCTCAGCCTTCTTTCTGGAAAGACTCAATAGTAGGAAAGCATCTACAGGTTTTTATGGAGACTGTGTAGAAGAAATTAGCCCTGTGACTTGTCCTGCTCAGAAACCAGGAACAGTTGTTTTCTTGCCTCAGCAGGCTTGCTACATGCCTGCCTTTGTCCAGCCCCAGGACATAGATAAGCTAGTGTTCTTGGCTTCTGGCAAGAATTTCTACGTGGCAAAGTACTGAGAATCTTTGTTCTGAGTTTGGAATTCTTCCCATGGCCTTCCCCAACATAATTACTTCAGGATTTTTTTTACTGATGCCCAGCCCTTACATTCATGACGTGAAGATACTCGGTTTGACGTTTACTGCAGTGCTCACCTTGCTTTGGGGTTTGAATTAGCATTCACATCTAGTTTTTTTGTCAGAGCTCTCAGGCATTTAAGTGTGCCTGTGCCCAACCAGAGAAAAATAAAAAGGTCTCTTAGATATCCTGTGTCTGCCTAGGAGTCTCTATTCACTGCTACTGGAAATACAGTGGCCTTAGGTCTGGAGAGGAATGATCTTTAACCCCAGAAGAACTGGCCAGGTGACCAGTGTGTGGGAACAGGTCACCAGGTTACTGAGATCCAGGCAGGGGAAGATTTTCCACTCCAGCTTGCTCCTTGTATGGGGACCAACTGTGTACTGGGAACAGATGGGAACTTTTGGGCTTTCCCAGCCGTTCACCTCACAGAACTCTGGCTACAAAGTGGCTCAGAATGGGGAGTCCTGGAACCCTGACTCCACACTGCAGGACATCACTGTCAGATCCTGTCTAAGTGGCAGTCCCGTAAACAGGGTTCTAGTGCACTAACCAGAGACAAAGTTTAACTGACCCTCAATTCTGATTTTTGTCTTATAAATGACTTCTGATCTAATATCCTGACTCTTGTATTATTGTAAAGAAAAGAGTCTTGAGAGCAAGAGACTTCACTAAAATCCTTGCTCTCTTAGCTCTGTGACCTTGGTCAAGGTCTCCACATGCCTCAGTTTCTGCAACTGAACAATAGGGGCAGTAGTACCTGCCTCGTGGGGGAGCAGTGGAGGGGAGTTGTGGCATTGTGAGATGTTAAATGGAGTTCCGAGCACAGAGTCTGGCTGACTGTCAGTGCTGAACAAATAATTATCTTTTCCCATCTCCATCCCAGAATTAAAAAGTTATAAATATATAAACTGCATAGAAAAATGTTGCCAAAAGATTCGTAAATCTACTGCAGTGAAAGAATGAATGCCAATGGCTGTGGATGTATTTACTGTTGCAGTATATCTTCTTAAATAATAAATTAATTAGAATACAGAGCATTGCCTGACCTGTGGTGGCGCAGTAGATAAAGCGTTGACCTGGAATGCTGAGGTCGCCAGTTCAAAACCCTGGGCTTGCCTGGTGAAGGCACAGAGAGTTGATGCTTCCTGCTCCGCCCCCTTCTCTCTCTCTCTCTCTCTCTCTCTCTCTCTCTCCCTTCTCTAAAATAAATAAATAAAATCTTTAAAAAAAAGACTACAGAGCATTACTGTCTTTGGGGATTTTCTCAACTGAGATGAAAGGGGCTGATCAGTAGAAAGATGTCTCAGACACTCTTGGGGCCATAAACAGTTGTTAAACTGCAGCATTTGACAACATAATCCTGCGCAGTCCTGGTTTAGTGTGGCGCTTTTTTTTTTTTTTTTTTTTTTCATTTTTCTGAAGCTGGAAACAGGGAGAGACAGTCAGACAGACTCCCGCATGCGCCCGACCGGGATCCACCCGGCACGCCCACCATGGGGCGACGCTCTGCCCATCCTGGGCGTCGCCATGTTGGCGACCAGAGCCACTCTAGCGCCTGAGGCAGAGGCCACAGAGCCATCCCCAGCGCCCGGGCCATCTTTGCTCCAATGGAGCCTTGGCTGCGGGAGGGGAAGAGAGAGACAGAGAGGAAAGTGCGGCGGAGGGGTGGAGAAGCAAATGGGCGCTTCTCCTGTGTGCCCTGGCCGGGAATCGAACCTGGGTCCTCCGCACGCTTTTTTTTTTTTAAATTGATGAATTCGTCATTGAATTTAATTTTGCAGCCCTGGCCAGGTAGCTCAGTTTGTTAGAATATTAGGGGGATAGCCAGGTTTGCAAATTCGATTCCCATCCCTGCCGCCCTCCGCGGGGGCCCAGACACATACAAGAATCAACCAATCGAAGTAAGTAGAACAACAAATCGATGTTTCTCTTTCCCTTCCTCTCTCTTTCAAATCAATAAATAAAAATTTTTAGAAAAGGTAATTGCTTAAGAAAAGGCGGAGATATAGGGATGAAGAGTAGGAGAGTGAGTGAGCACTTAGGGCAACAGGGAGAGCCGACTGGCGACCGCCCGCTTCCGCATGCGATCCAGGCTGTGCAGGATGCCCCTTGCCCCGCCCGCGCACTGGGCAGGCGCCAAGGCTCCACACCACGCCTGCCCTACAGTTCTCACCCACCCTTTCTCACCTATGGTGCTTCCAAGTTTCTCCATGGTCAATCCTGTCTGAGGACAGAGGCAACAGGAGTGAGCCTCCAGGGTGACGACGGCAGTATCCGGTGAACTCACGAGCTTGAGCCGGCGGTCAAGCCGCATACCCTTGTAACGCGGCCAAGCGCCAGTGCCGCGCTGCCGATTGGAATGCCGGCGGCCGTTCGAATTCTCGCGCCAACACTGGCGCGCTGGCAGTCCTGCCTTGTCCCCCAATGGGCATCCTGGGAACTTGGTGACGTTGGCCGCCTTCCTCTCTAGAAGACCAATCAGGGATTCGAGAAAATGGCGTAACTCTCAAATTCCGTCTTTAAAAAAAAATCTCTCATTTTTTTCAGACTAGCAGAAATTGTTACTGATCATCTTGCCTCTTAGATTCTAAAGCGCAGTGGTGGGATTCAGCCCATTTGCACCGGTCTGGCAGAACTGATACCTAATTTTTTGTTGAGTTCGGTGAACGGGTTGTTAAAACGGCACTGGTCATCAGGGTTCTCTCTAAGGTGGGCGCCTGGGCAGCGGCCCAACGTGTAAATCACAAATTTACGTTCCTTACTTTTTCTTTTTTACGTTCCTTACTTTTTTAACGTTCATTTGTGCAACAGTGTATTCTAAGCACCGGTAATAACGTCATTCCGTCGTCCATAGGTGAAAAAAATTACAAGTGAGGACGCCAACCAAGAAGCAATATGGAAATATCTTAACAGTTTTGTTTTATGTCAGGTATTATTTAATATTTTAAAACTCTTATAACAGTCTAGTTTTGTGTACCTCTTTAATTCGTGTGTGTGTGTGTGACAGAGACAGAGAGTCAGAGAGAGGGACAGATAGTGACAGACAGGAAGAGAGAGAGAGATGAGAAGCAACAATTCTTTGTTGCGGCACCTTAGTTGTTCCTTGATTACTTTCTCATATGTGCCTTGACCCGGGTGCTACAGCAGACGGAGTGATCCCTTGCTCAAGCCCGGGACCTTGGGCTCAAGCTGGCAACCTCCGGGTCTCCAACCTGGGTCCTTGCATCCCAATCCGACACTGCGCCACCACCTGGTCAGGCTCTTTAATTCTTATTTAAGTATTAAATGCATGAAATAATAAACTGCTTTTCGGTATAGAGTTTTTTTATACTTAAAACTGTCTTTAGGACAGAGAACTGGTTGTTAAATTATTTGAATCCCACCACTGCTAAAGCTTACTACTTTGTCATTGGGTTATGGTAACATTTGCAGGTGTGGCAAAAATGAAGTTGCTTTCTGGGAATGCCTTCATTTGTTAATTTGGCCTCTTCCCCCCATCCCCAAACATACAGCCCCAGCCCAAATCTCAGTTCTCAATCAGGATTGGTTAGCAAGGGGCTAGGGCAAGGAGACTTAGATTAGTGAAAAGTAGCCATTGTCTGTAATCACTCTGTTACGGTATTGTGCTAGGTGTAATGCTTTGGGTTTAATGTTGCCCTGCACACAGGAATGTATAATCTTGTAAGAAGAAAAAGTAGAAAAATGCTGATTAGAAACACTGTCTTGAGTGGCATCCATAAAAGGATGATTCATTACGGGGAAATAAGGAAATCTGTGATGCAATTTTGATCATTTAGATTGAACTTTTACAAAATTATTTTTGGATTTATAGTAATTTTGTTGCAATTCCACATATTCAGAGATCACTGCTGATGACTATTGTTTAGAAATGAGGAATGTTTCCATAGCCCATCAGAGCAAGAGTTCTTGAGTATTTTGCTCATGGTGGTATCCCCAGTGCCTAGAACGTGCCTGGCACACTGCAGGTGTTCCACAGGTGTGGGACAAATGAATAAGTATGCTTATGCCATGGTACTCTTTCTGTAGAACTGCAAGTGCCCTGTCTTGTTAGGTGTGTTCAGATCAGAGTTGTTCTTGAAGGGCAGAGGGTGACCTTTCCTTTAGTTTTGGCTGTCAAGCTGAATAATGGTGCATGTGTTTTGTGGTGGTCAGCTGTTGCCAGGGAACTGAGAGAATGAAAGGAAGGTGTTGAAAACAGCTTCTTTGCTCTTTCCTGTGTGGCTGTGCTTTGATGTCCAAGCCTGCCTTTCTGGCACTTTGGCCTATAGGCGAGGACTGTACCAAGGCAGGGGATAGACTGTCTAAATGTGCCTTGAGAATACATGTATGTTGAGGAATGGCTTCCTAGGCCTCAGACACCTTCAGCAGCAGAAGCCACTTCTTTCTGCACATTTCCCCTCTTCTCCATAGCAGTGAGGCTGCAATTCATTCTTTTTCATGAGCCTCGAGGAGATGGCTCAGCTGGCTTGGCTCATTCATTTCCTTGTCAGAAAGTCGGTGTGACCTTGACTGTCAGTGGGAGATGTGCAGCAAGCACATTGTGTTTGGCTGGATTCACTAAAGATCGAAAAGTACTTTTGGCAAACACACTGTGCTGTAAGTGTTGTGTACTGTTAATTTATTGTCCTAGGTGGGGGTGATAGATTCTAATTTGCAAGAATCATTTCTGATGCCCAGTATAGTGCCACTCCCATGGAGGCCTTTGATAAATATCACTGAAAAGAAAATTGTTGCGGAAAATAAGGTGAGATATACTTGCTTTGAGTCATGGGAAATATATTTAATTTGCATCTTAAGGAATTAATAGAAAGTAACTTTGGATTTATAAAGTTCTTCTGAATAGTGTTCTCCTTAAGGAGAGTCATCTCAGCAAGTCCAAATCCAAACATAGACCTTTTGTCCTTTGCTAGTGTTTTCTTTGGTAGAGGATTCCAGGTGCGACAGAGCTACTGTGTCCTGCTGTTCAGGGCACCTGGGCCAGATGACAGCTGGCTTACACCACTGAATAGGAAACGATTTTGTGCAAAGCTTGATGTTAGAGAGTCATTTTCTCCATAAACTGAGCTTAGAGAGGAAGGCACGATAAACCTAAGGTGGTGAACTTTTAAGAAGAGTTGGTTTAAATATAGATGATCTGCTTTCCTGGCAACTTGGAGGCTGTAGTGGGACTTGTTGTACCTTTTGTAAGACAAGTGAGGAAAGATGTTGGCACCTGTACGTGCGCAGTTTGTTTATGAAATAGAAACTGTCTTGTTGAAGTGAGGGCTCGAGAGGTCAGCGTTCAAGGTAGCCTGTCCTACCTGAGCTGGGGAAGAGGTGCCTCTCCACCCACTCTGCAGATTGCCTCAATCCGTAGAGAAAGTTGGGACAGCAAGACAGAAAGCACTGTTATTTATTGCACACAGACTCTGGTGGGGGTGGGGGTGGAAAGGTTCTGTAAAACTGAGTCACTCAGCTTGATTTTCTTTCCCCAGGAGAAGCAACAGTACCTCAGGGGTTGTAGTGTCCACTCCTCATTCAGAGAAACAAGCTCTTTTCAGCTTTAGACTCTTGATTTATGTACACCGGAGCCTGCTCAGAGCCCATGGGAGCTGGTGGGGGGGAGGGGTTTGCCTCTGTCCACTGTTGCAGGCTCCAGCTCTAGTGGGTCCAGCACTGGCCATCGTGGGTTTGCAGCACATCCTCCTTAGTATTCCACAGCAGCTGTCTGGAGCTTGTTCTGCTGTGCCTGAACTGATGTCATTTCCCCCTTGGCAGACAGCTCGGGCTCTGCTGCGTCTGAGATATGTCACGAGAAGGTGGGGGTGGGTCAGAGAGCCAGGCAGGGGGGAGTAGTGAGGAGAGAAGGAGGGAGAGTGCCTGCTTGGTCCCAGGACTCTGTTTACTTTCTCTGCTCAGCTCGGGAAGGCTGCTCAACGGGAACTGCGGAGCTCGTAGGCCCGCCAGGGGAAATGCTCATTCCAAGACCTTAACTTGTAAAAGCCTTTTGTTGCAAAACGTTAGTGTGGACGATGCTCTTACAGGATGCCTTTCCTTTTGGGTCTTAGACAGGTAATGAACTGGTGGGGGGTGGGAAGGGAAGAAGGGTGGGAGCTTGTTTATGGTACTACTGCTTGGGGTGGAGGGAACCTTTCTAGAAAATGTCTTGCAGTTATAACAGGCCAGCTCCCATACAGAAATTTCCAGTCTTCCCTTCTTGTTTGCCAGTGGCTCCTTACATCTAGAGCCACTGTATTCTTAACCCTCAACATCCCTGAGTCTCGCTGGGGCTGTCCATTCTGATTTTCCTCTAGACTCCACAAGACCATTTTCAGAGCTTCATGGAGGAAACAGTTTGAGAGGTTGATGTGGGGGGAGGGGGAGAGACAGAGTGGGCTTCTTGATCAAAAACCTTTTTATTCCTTCTCTATTTTAATTTGGCTATTTAGCAGAGATTTCTTCACAGTTCAATGGTTCTAAAGGGATTTCTGAGTGGGGAGAGGGCACCTTCTTTTAAAGGGAAGGTTTCTCCCTTTAAGCCTGTGCTCAGGACTGTGTGGCTGAGGGACATCCTGCAGACGGGTGTGGGTGGGGTCGACCTCCTTTTGGCCTTCCAGACTGGTTTTTCAAAACCAATAGACCCCTATGGCCGAGACTTGATTGCTTTGGAAGCGGCTATTTGAAGTAGGGGCTCTACATTATAGCCAGTAATCTAGTGTGGGATGAGAAAACAGTAGCAAGTGACCAACTGCTGTCTGCTGCGAACACAGCTGTTGCCAACTATTTGTTCCAGGGCTTCTGAGAGTTGGCCACCCCCACCCCCTCCTTGGTCTGAAAGGCATGTCTGTATCGGAATGTGTAACTGTAACCAGTAGAGGCTGTGAGAGGGGGTGGGGAGGGACACACACCCTCTGCTGCCTGTTTCTGGGTGAGGAAAAGCCATAGAAAAGATCTGACCAGAAATCTTAGAGTCCCTGCTAAGGACTGCTGGTCTGATCTCACTCAGAAAAGTGCTAGGTGAGCAAAATCTCCCTTGGGTTGCCTGAAATTCTTTTAAGAGTAAGCTTCTCTGAAAAACTCCACTGTTGCTGATCTTCAGCGTTCGTTCCTTTGATGCAGCTGATAGGCAGGGAGAGGGGTTCCACTTAAGCACCTCTTCTGTCCCCCAAGACGGTGTTTTTAACCTATGAACAGAGTGAGCACTGGAGGCTTTTGAGCTGCATTTGAAATGGGATGGATGAAGCATCCCGTGCTACGTCCCCTGGCAGGAAGAGTGCCTGGGACGGAGGAAAGAGCAGGACTGGGGGTCAGAAAGACCTGTGTCTATCTCCTGGCTCTCTCGGGATCTCGGCAGGGCTGGCTTGCTTAACTGCTCTGGACCTCATCTTTGAAACGGAAGTAATAAAACCTTTTACTCAAAGAGTTATTATTGGGAGGATTTCACGAAAGAATGTATTTAAAACAGTAGCACCTTGGATGGCTGAGAGAAGGCATTTAGTTAAAAGCATAACTATTATTTTTATCTACTCATTCCTAAAGGATGCAAGAGTCCCAGAAAGTAGAAGCTGTGGTGGACAGATTCCTTTACAGAGGTGGAGGTGTGGTGGGCAGGAACTCTTGCTCTGGTCATTTAGTGACTACCATTGTGTGTTGACTGACAGTTGGGAGGCTGTGGCTTATTGAACCGATATACTGTTGATCTTTTTTTAAAAACATTTTACGACCTGGAAATGCTGAGGTTGCCGGTTCGAAACACTGGGCTTGCCTGGTCAAGGCACATATGGGAGTTGATGCTTCCTGCTCCTCCCACCTTCTCTCTCTGTCTCTCTCCTCTCTCCCTCTCTCCTTTCTAAAATGAATAAATTAAAAAAAAATTTTTTTTTTAAATTTTTAATTTTTTTCCCTTGATTTGAGAGAGGGGGTTAAGGGAGAGAGGTGGGGGAGAAGGGAGAGAGAGAGAAGCAACAACTTGTTGTTCTACCTAGGTGTTTCATGTGTTGAGTGTTTCTCCTGTGTTCCCTGAGCGTGTGGCGGGATGGGGCATGAGTCAAGCCTGTGACCTCGGTATGCTAGCATGATGCTCTGTCCACTGAGCAACCAGGCCAGGGCCTGTTAATCTTATGTATTGGAGGGCAAGAAGGGGAGATTCAGTGCCTTCTCCTCAGTTAAATGAGAGGATGCAGTAATGGGTAAAGGGCTGGTTTGATTGTCATGGGAGCATCTCAGTGGACCAACAGCAGGTGATTCTTTAGCTCTTGTTTCTGAACAGGTTCCTAGTAGAAGGCTGAGTTACTGGACCTCTTGAAGGCCCTTTCTGCCCTAGGCTTTTGTGATTCAAGCCTGGCCTATAAAAACCTTGGAGTATTTTGGCTATAAAATTCTGCATATTTCTAGGATTTCTGGGTCTGACTGTAACTGTGTTCTTTGTTGGACCTATGTAAAAGCCAGCCTTCTAAAGATTACTCGGTGATAATTCTATCTTTAAAAAATAACATAGATTGGCCGTGGCCGGTTGGCTCAGCGGTAGAGCATCGGCCTGGCGTGCGGGGGACCCAGGTTCGATTCCTGGCCAGGGCACATAGGAGAAGCGCCCATTTGCTTCAGGTCGGGGGAGGGGAGGTGGTTTGGAAGGCTTTCCTCAGGAGGTGATACCTGATCTGAATCTTGAAGGATGAGTAGGAGTTTACCAGTCATATGAGCTGGGGTAAGAGCATTCTAGACAGATCAGGTTGGGAGTGTTGTTTTTGTTTTCTCCTGTGGATGAGAAGGGAAACTGTCATGTGTGAGCCTTGGTGTTAAAGAACTTGGCTCACCGGTTATTGGTGTCCTTTATGTCACAGAGAAGGAGGAAACCATTAGGGTCCTTCAGTCTAATAATGCGTGTGACATGAATTCAGTGTCTGTAAGCCTGTAGCTTCCTTCCAGTGAGCTGTCTTAACTGTTTTTGCAAGGAACAACTAACACAGAGTTGACTAAAGAATAAATAGCTTTTGTGCTTAGAGGAGCTAAAATTCAGAAGAGAGTCACCTGCTGAACTTTTTGGGAATGGCACCATGTACCAAATTTTGGATAAAACACACAATTGAGCATGCTATTCTTTCATTTTCTGGCAAGATTAGAAAATGAGTTTTGTGGTTAAGAGAGACTCTATCATGTATACCTAACATATGAATTACTGATTTCTAGGCAACAAGATTGCAATAGAATGTTCTTAACCTGCTGATTTGCATGAATTTGATTTCCTGTTTGATTCAGAAGGCATTGATTTTTGTAATGCTGGAGGATTCTCTTATGACTAGCATTCTGTATCTGAAAAGTGTTGTGCATCTTTTCTATTCAAAGAAGGTTGTGCACACAAAGAGTATAAACTCTGTCCTTGCCCTCAAGCGGTTTACAGTCGGGTAGAGGAAATAGAACAAGTATGCGGGTAACTGGAACATTTGGCAGGTGGTGCTGGGTGACATTACAGAGGACCAGAGTGCTTCAGGAGTGAAAGAGTGAAGAGAGGGCTTTCTGCAGGTGGCTCTTCTCGCAGTCTGGTCATCTCAGTTGTTGACTGTAGGTGTATGGAAGGAGCAGCTGATACGTTCTAGTCTATGGAATGCAGGCTAGGTCCATCAAGGCAATAATTTATATCCTGTACCTTGGAATGTTGCCTTTCTCTGTGGGAGGGGCCCACTGTGCCCCAAATGGTCCTCACTGTTAAAGGGAGATGATCCCTGATAGTGGAAATGAGTCGTCGCCAGTAAAACTGGGGTGAGTCTGGAACCCTCTTGGGAAGAGTGCCCCGCCATGTTAGAATTTGTAATGGCTGGGGACATCTAAGAGGGACCAACTCCTGGCCCAGGGGGCATTTGCATGCTTGAAAAGGGGAGCTGGTACCTGCAGGCCCTTGATTGACTTGATGCTGATTGTCAGGACAACCAGAATGTTGAACCCCAGTTACTCCCTGGGCATGGTAAGAGATTGTAGGGTCTTATAGGACAACACTAAAAATGCTGTGGTGTTAGCCAGCCTAAAGCTCAACAGAGGACTCAGTGTTGACTTCCAGCCACCATTACCTTCCAGTGTGTGCTTAGCCTCTCTCTACCACGTTCAGGACACATTAAGCAAGATCCTGCTTGGATGAGAAGGAACTGGCTATATAGAGTGCAGCACATGCCAAGGTGACACTTGGTGTTTGAACAACCTGAGTTGGAGCCAGAATCCTTATTGGAACTGATTTGTAAAAGTCTTGTAAGTGACAGCACCACAGAACACCCCAGTTCCCTATTGTCCCCTAAAGGTGAGTAAGGGTGGCTGTTATCTAAGTCTTTTCAGGTGAATTTTTAAACCATAACCATCTCTGTTGCAAGAGGTGCTTTTTTCTTTTAGAGGAATGTAGCTTGTTTTTCATCACATTCCTGTTATCAAAGCAAAGAGAAACCAGTGGACTGGACAGTGATTTAGTGGAGAAGAAACCTATTTGCTGATTTTGAAACTTTTATCCAGGATGAAGCCAAAGAAAACATTCACTTCCTCCAGTGACAGCCCATGAGTGTGATCCGCCCCTCCCACCCCTTTCCCTCGAAGAGGGAAATTTTAGTCCAGAAAAAAATAATTTGGGGCAACTTAAAAAACTAGGCTATAAAATGTCTCCTGCCCTAATTCCCTACCAGCCAGACACTCGTTTCTTACCCTCCCCACCCTTAGCACTTCTTGACTGTGCTAATTTGAAACAGCCCTGCAGGTTGACCTGCTTTGGCCATTTCTGTGCCCCTCTGGAGCCATTGCTTCTCTGGGCAGGGCTCAACTGGGCTTGAACCCTGGCCCTCACAAAAGGCCTCTGTTGCTGGTTGCTGGAAATGGTGATTCAATTAGGCGACTGGCTTGACCTGTCTTGTTCTTTTAACCGAAAGGGAGAGGAGAGGCAGTGGCGGAAAACTATGTGCATTTCAGGAAAAGGGGAGACATACTTTGAGAATGGCTGGAGTGTGACAGAGCTTCTGTCCCTGGAAGTGGCTCAGGGTTTGCTGGGACTGTGATGCATTAAGTGACACTGGTTCCCTTGGGCGCTGTGTGAAGGAGGTCTCTATTATTGTTTGGGTCTCTTGCTTAACACACCTCTCAGGAGCTACTGCAGAACTGTGACACGTGGTCCCATTCTTGTTTTCAAATGCTTCCCAACTTATGTGGTTTTCATCAAAGGGTTTGGAAATCCCTGGTTACCCACCAAGCCGGGAGGTGACTACCTGTGCCCTCCCATTCCTCTGGGTGTGGCTCTGGAGCATGGTGAGGAGGCCCAGGACAGGCTGGGGCAGGCTGCCAACAGAAATAGAATGTGTATTCACACTCAGGCTTGGGTGAGGCTCCGGATTTGTGGGCCAGGCTCAGATTGTGCTGGGTTACTGTAAACCTGTCATGACCAGAGAGCCATGAGTAGGTAGGTCTCTTCTGCGGTCCTGTGAAATCACATCACCACAGCTTTGTAGCCAAAAGGCATAGGGAGTGTGGGGCAGGACTAGCCCCTGAAGTTACGTTACCATCAGTCACCAGGATCAGTACTTTCTGAAGGTTTTGTATGTCTGACCCTTTACTAGGGTGGGTGCCCTTGAAAGGTAAACATCAGTCTTGTACAGCTCAAGGAATTTATAGAGTGGTCGAGGAGACCATGAAGCCATCTGGCAACAAGGCTGGATTGGACATGATTCTGCCCTAAACTGTGTGGGAAAATTTGTCTGGAACAGTGGTTCTAAATTAGGGGTAATTTTGCCACCTTATCCAGGGGCATCTAGCAACGTTTGGACATTATTGGTTATTACAACAAGGGGGGGGTGTTGCTACCTGCATCTAGTGAGTAAAAGGGACACTGCTAATAGACATACTACAATGTGCAGGGCAATTTTCACAGTGAAGAATGATCTGACTCCAAGTGTCAATATTGGTAGAAACCCTGGGCTAGAAAATACTGATGAGTGATGTTGGTATGGTCCACTCTGCTTAGGAAATAGTCACGAAAGTCACAGGCCTCAGGAAAGGTGGAATGTTTTAATAAAGGGAAAACAAGCACCTTTTATTTTTTTGCTGCGTTCTAAGCAATACATGTTAGTTACATGCTCAGAGATTTAGAATCGTGACATCTTGGTTGCCCCTAATCAGCAAGATCTGGTCACGAGGGTAGGTACAGAGTTAACATTTTATGGCCAATAGATAAAATCCAGCCCTTCTGGAACTGATAGTCTCTTAATCTGAATAATCTGGATGAGCAACCCTGAAGGTTAGGACCTCAGTGGTGCCCAAGCTACAGTTACTTTAATAACAGGCCATATTTCAAGCCAGGTGCCTACTGCTGTGGCTTGGGTTTACTGTATCTCTGATAACATGCTAACTTCTCCCTTTTCTAAATCACCTTTTAATCTTTAAGTATAAGGTCTTAGAGTTCAGAAAGTTATTTAAAGTTATTCAGAGTATTTTGGAGATGGAGCCTCTGGATTCTGAAGAATTTTTATGTTTTAATTTTGTGTCTCTTTGCAGGGAGACCGTTTTTAATGTGACCCCTTGACCGAGGTAGAAGTAAACTGTTTCCTTGAACAGCGTCATACTTTTTACTGGAATTAGATCTCTGGTATTAGTCTACAGACAAATGGTCACACAGGCACGTCCAGTTATTTGTTCTTTTTTTTTTTTTTTTTTTTGTATTTTTCTGAAGCTGGAAACGGGGAGAGACAGTCAGACAGACTCCTGCATGCGCCGGACAGGGATCCACCCGGCACGCCCACCAGGGGCGAGGCTCTGCCCACCAGGGGGCGAGGCTCTGCCCCTCAGGGGCGTCGACCAGAGCCACTCTAGCGCCTGGGGCAGAGGCCGAGGAGCCATCCCCAGCGCCCGGGCCATCCTTGCTCCAATGGAGCCTTGGCTGCGGGAGGGGAAGAGAGAGACAGAGAGGAAGGAGGAGGTGTGGGGGGTGGAGAAGCAAATGGGCGCTTCTCCTGTGTGCCCTGGCCAGGAATCGAACCCGGGTCCCCCGCACGCCAGGTCGACGCTCTACCGCTGAGCCAACCACCCAGGGCCTCAGTTATTTGTTCTTTATGTCCCAACAAAAGCCAGTGCAGCAGGATAGAACTGCTGACCAAAGACAGAGTTAAATTTAGAATTTTGCTTAAAATGAGGACTGTGTCCCTGAGACCCCACATGTGCTCTTCACAGTCAAATGACTATGGTGAATCTGTTTTTAGAGCACGCCAGCAACAAGTTAACTTGTACCTTCAATAGTTCATATTCCTTTCAGAGAAGTATTTTATTTGATCAAAAGCCATTTCAAGATACAACAAGGGCTTTGATGAGCTAGAAGCAGGCATAGAAAGAATGCTGAACCAGAAGCCAGAAGACCAGTGTTTTGAGGATCCCAGTTTTGTCATCTGCAGCCTTAGGCTAAGTGTTAGTTCCTTATCTATAAGATAAGGGTGAACTTTTTCTCTTTGAAGCTCCTCAGAGGCAGAGTTCACATCTTATCTGTTGTTCTTAGTGCTTGTCAGTCTTTAGCATGAAACTTGACGATAACCCCTAAGCATGAAATTCTTTCCACTAAAATTTGAGTTTTGGGTCCAGAAAACTTTTTCTAGCTGTGTGACCACTCTAAACCTCAGGTTTCTAGTTTCCTATAAAAGGGGCAATTTATAACACAGATTAAAAACACCCAGGCCCTGGCCGGTTGGCTGAGCGGTAGAGCGTCGGCCTGGTGTGCGGGGGACCCCGTTCGATTCCTGGCCAGGGCACATAGGAGAAGCGCCCATTTGCTTCTCCACCCCTCCCCTCCTTCCTCTCTGTCTCTCTCTTCCCCTCCCGCAGCCGAGGCTCCATTGGAGCAGAGATGGCCCGGGCACTGGGGATGGCTCCTCGGCCTCTGCCCCAGGCGCTAGAGTGGCTCTGGTTTCGGCAGAGCGACACCTGGAGGGGCAGAGCATCGCCTCCTGGTGGGCAGAGCTTCGCCCCTGGTGGGCGTGCCGGGTGGATCCCAGTCGGGCGCATGCGGGAGTCTGTCTGACTGTCTTTCCCCGTTTCCAGCTTCAGAAAAAACAAACAAACAAACAAAAACACCCAGCCAAATGCTTGATAAACAGTCACTGGGCAGAACTTGGTTCTCTGTCTCATCACTTGAGTATTGTGGCAGGAGCTTTTCCTCGTTCTGCAGAGGTATTTCCTGCATGCAGGAAAGAGGGTCCCTTCTCTTTGTCCTGGTACCTGGTTTACATGTTGTGTGTACAGTGTTTCTTGAGCTTCGGTGGGAAGAATTCAGATGTCTTTATATTTGGGCCTCTGCGGCATGTCTTAACCTCAAGGTGTGGGGATGAACAAACTGTTACTGAACTTGAGAGCAAGAGAAACTGATCAGATACCCATAGGGGCCAGGCAGGAGCATGCTTGAGTCAAGCAGATGGGGTACTAGACAGTAGGAATTGTGGGGGAGGCCCCAAAGGCCCTTAATGTATTTGTAAAGCCAGCAGCCAAGGTCAGGGCCGCTATCACAGCAGCCTGGTACATGCAGGTTCGCATTGGATTCGGACAGTCGGTAAAGAAACAACGGAGCCACAAACTGGTGGGCCATAGTCTTTAATTCTAGCTTCTAGCTTGCACCCGGCGGGCAAGTAAAAACACACACTGGGCTCCAAAACCCAGTCACATTCAGTGCTCACAAAGCTACTGACTTATCCGAGTTTCCTAGAATCAAAGGTTTCTAGCTCACCAGACTTATTCTCCTCTGTTCCCCATCTCCTTCCTTATCCCAGATACAAACTCTACACAAACTGGCATCTCACTCAGCACTCCGCCATCTTAGCTGCTTCTCCTGGCCTCCTCCACGTGGCCTCCTTCTGCTGCTGGCTCTACTCTCTCATGCTAATCATCCCAGGAACCAAGAGCGCAAACTCCCATTCCACCCCCATTTTATATTGTAGCTTCACAACCTCTAATCCAATATACAGAATAGGGAAGTCTCCAATACAAAGTCACTTTCTGAGGCATGATTGGATTGTACCACCCCACATCAAGATGGGTGGGAAAGGCTTAATCCCAAAACCAAGCCCCAGGCTACAAGGATTCTGCCTGCCTTTAGCCCACCCCAACACACATTAATATCACCTGGGCGAGGGCGACGGCCTCCTCGTGTTATCTTTAACAAAGTGAGCATAATACATTTTATCTGCCCAACAGTATTGGTCCTGGATTTTCAAGAGAAGCTGGAAATCTGAATTTCTGTATTGTAAAGCCAGTAGCCATGGCCACCATCACAGCTGCCTGGCCCAAGCAGGTTCGCATTTGATTCAGACAGATGGTAATGAAACAATGGAGCCAAGAACTGGTGGGCCATTACCTTTAATCCTAGGTTGCATCCAATGGGCAAGTAAAAACACACTCTGGGCTCCAAAACCCACTCATTCAGTGCTCACAAAGCTACTGACTTATCCGAGTTTCCTAGAATCAAAGGTTCTACCTCACCAGCCTTATTCACCTATGTTCTCCATCTCCTTCTCTCTGCACAAACTCTGCACTAACTGGCTTCTCCTTCAGCACTCCGCCATCTTGGCTGCCTCTCCTCTCCTCCACGTGGCCTTTATCTGCTCTCCTACAGCATGGGCTTCTCCTAGAACATAATCACTCTTCTCCCAGAACAACGTGATCTCTCTTCCTTTTAAAACCTTTTGGCGAGAAAGCCCTCCCCCAACACACATTAATATAATCACACTCATCCCAAGCAAGAAGGGCAACTAATATCATCACCTGGGTGATGGGCTTCCACGTGGGCAGCGCCATCTTTAACAAAGTGAGTATAATATATTTTATCTGCCCAACATATATGAATTGTTCTCATTTTAAAATGTTGAGTAGGGGGCCCATTGTGTGCTGAGGGCCACCAGTTTGCAATCCCTATGTTCAAGCTGGAGAGGCTGTGATACCACATGGGAAGAACCTACCCCCACAGGACCAACTATGGACATAGACCATCAGCTGAATTGTCCTCCTGCTCAAAGTGCCACTTGCCCTGTGGCATGCTTCCTACTGTTTTGTTTCTCAGCTCTGTGCCAGTTCTTCCTGAAATGCAGCATTTCTAGGGCCTTTATTCTATGGCAGAGAAACCAGTGATAAGGGATTGCAGGGGCGGGGGTGACCTTGAGGCAGGACTGCTTTTCCTTCTCTAAGTGTCCAGCAGGGAAAGAACGGCACATTAACCCACTGCCCTGTACTGCTGCAGCCCGCCAGCTCCCGCAGACCTGCTTGCGCTACGACATTAACTAGTAGCCCTTAATAAAACCATGGGGTATGTTGCAACTTCCAATCGTTGCTCTGGGATTTTCCTACTGGGTCAAGTGGCTTTATCTGAATTTGTTATTCAGGTTCCTAATAGCAACACAGGAAATGGATTTTAATTTCTTTCCTGGCTGCTCTGTTTGAGGACTCTTTAATGAGGACCCAGTTGCATTGTAGCTTTGACTGCAGCAGTGCTGATAGGGACAGGAGTGTACCTAACTGACACAGTACTTGTTTTAAAAATTATATTTATATTTGTGGTATACTGTATATATATTTTTAGGGACTGAGGCAGAGAAATTATAATTTAATGTCTTGATTCTAAGTGGCTACTCTTGGGTTAACTGTTGGGATGTGTTTGGGATTCTAGGAAACGAATATTAAGACTCCTCCACTTTAAGGGGGCAAAAATTGCATGTGCCCTGACCAAGGGTCAAACCGCAACCTTGGTGTATCAGGACACCGCTCTAACCAACTTAGCTACCTGGCCAGGACCAGAGTGTCATTCTTTATCAAATAGCATTTTTAAAATTTATTCATTTTTAGAGAGGAGAGAGAGAGAGAGAGACAGAGAGAGAGAGAAGAGGGAGGAGCTGGAAGCATCAACTCCCATATGTGCCTTGACCAGGCAAGCCCGGGGTTTCGAACCGGCGACCTCAGCATTTCCAGGTCGACGCTTTATCCACTGCGCTACCGCAGGTCAGGCCGAGTGTCATTCTTTAAAAGAAGACTGTGGCCCTGGCTGGTTTGTTCAGTGGTAGAGTGTCACGCAGCGTGTGGATGTCCCGGGTTTGATTCCTGATCAGGGCACACAGGAGAAGTGCCCATTTGCTACTACTCTACCTTTCTCCTTTCTCTCTATCTCTCTCTTCCCCTCCTAAAGCCCTGGCTCGATTGGAGCAAGTTGGATCCGGGCGCTTAGGATGGCTCCACGGCCTCCACTTCAGGAGCTAACAAATGGCTCCGGTTGCAATGGAGCAGCAGCCCCAGATTGGCAGAGCATCGCCCCCTAGTGGGCTTGTCGGTGGATCCCAGTCTGGGCACATGCAGGAGTCTGTCACTGCCTCTCCTCCTCTCACTAAATTAAAAAAAAAAAAAAGAAGACTGATAGAATTGTCCTGGGAGGCCCTCACAGGTTGAAGAAAATGCACCCCCATTGCTGCTACATTGGGGGTCCCTCGTACTCCCCTTCGGCCGCACACACTTTAGCCAAATCTTGAAGCAGCCACTGCCCCCATTGTTTCTAGGCTCTTCTCCAGTCTGTCAGTAGCTCCAGTCTTTGTACTTAAAGGCACTTTTATAACTATATAGAAAATGGGAGACTGTGTTACTGAGCTGAGAAAGCTGGAGTCTAGAGGCCTTAAGGGCACACTGTCAAATTTTGAGGGATGAGGCTGAACCTTTTCAGACGAGATTTACTGGCTTGGTTAGAAGAGCCTGCCCCCAGCTATTTGTCCTTTTGGAAAATTACTGAACTCAACCATACAGCAGAAAAATGTTCATTCCTAACATCCAGTCCATACATAGCAGACTCTTGCTAAACTTCTTAGTAATGACTTGCCCTTTATCAGAAAGGATGAAATTAAGATCCTTTATCTTAAAGGCATAATTATCATATCTGATGTATATTATGATGGAGACAAAAGTAGCATATAACAATTCCTACTATCAGAGAGGGTGATTAGACTAACAGGCGAGAGATTCTTGCTGAATCATTCCTCTGCCTAGCTAAGCCTACTTTCCTTTACCCCCAGCCCCTCTGAAACTTCTTTCCACCCAATTCAAAATGTGTGCCCTTAAACAGTTCTACTTTTTTTTCTCAGCTCCTCAAACAGTCTTAAAACCAATAATAGTATTAGGGGAAAAGTGAACTTAACGTTCTTTCTTTTTTTTTTTTTTTCTTTTCATTTTTCTGAAGCTGGAAACAGGGAGAGACAGTCAGACAGACTCCCGCATGCGCCCGACCGGGATCCACCCGGCAAGCCCACCAGGGGCGACGCTCTGCCCACCAGGGGGCGATGCTCTGCCCATCCTGGGCGTCGCCATGTTGCGACCAGAGCCACTCTAGCGCCTGAGGCAGAGGCCACAGAGCCATCCCCAGCTCCCGGGCCATCTTTGCTCCAATGGAGCCTTGGCTGCGGGAGGGGAAGAGAGAGACAGGGAGGAAAGCGCGGCAGAGGGGTGGAGAAGCAAATGGGCGCTTCTCCTGTGTGCCCTGGCCGGAAATCGAACCCGGGTCCTCCGCACGCTAGGCCGACGCTCTACCGCTGAGCCAACCGGCCAGGGCTCTTTTTTTTTTGTAGTGAGAGAGAGAGAGGGACAGACAGGGATAGACAGGAAGGGAGAGAGATGAGAAGCATCAATTCGTAATTGCAGCACTTTAGTTGTTCATTGATTGCTTTTCATATGTGCCTTGACTTGGGGGTGCTCCAGCCGAGCCAGTGACCTTGGGCTCAAGACAGTGACCATGGGATCAGGTCTATGATCCCACACTCAAGCCAGCGACCGCAGCTCAAGATGGTGAGACCGTGCTCAAGCTGATGACTTCGGGGTTTCAAACCTGGGTCCTCAGAGTCCTAGGCTGATGCTCTATCCACTGCACTACCGCCTGGTCAGGCTTAACTTTTTTTTTTTTTTTTTTTCTGAAGCTGGAAACGGGGAGAGACAGACAGACTCCCGCATGCGCCTGACTGGGATCCACCCGGCCCGCCCACCAGGGGGCGATGCTCTGCCCACCAGGGGGCGATGCTCTGCCGCGACCAGAGCCACTCTAGCGCCTGGGGCAGAGGCCAAGGAGCCATCCCCAGCGCCCGGGCCATCTTTGCTCTAATGGAGCCTCGGCTGCGGGAGGGGAAGAGAGAGACAGAGAGGAAGGGGGTGTGGAGAAGCAAATGGGCGCTTCTCCTATGTGCCCTGGCCAGGAATTGAACCCGGGTCCCCCACATGCCAGGCCGACGCTCTACCGCTGAGCCAACCAGCCAGGGCCAGGCTTAACTTTCTTATTGTAAAATATAGGTAAACCCTACATTTTAAACAAAACTTCTGGAATATTTTTTATGACCACCTGCAAGTCTTTTTCTAAAGACCTGGATGTGCTGCATTTTCAGAAATTGAAGATTCTATCTAGGATAGAACACTAATTGCTGCTTCTAAGTTAACATTGCTTGCTATCTTTTCTACTTTGGCCATTTCAAATCTGTCTTATGTATGAACCTTTGGTCCCAGAGCATTACCGAAATCAGATAGAACTCTGAGTAGTGGTGCAATGCTAGAATTTGGTCTACCTTCTGAAAAGTCACTCCTGATTCAAAAATGGAAGGAAAGTTGATTTTGTTGCTGACTCTGCAGTAGCAGTCACAAATTGGGTAGCGGGGTAAAGAAAAAGGAAGGGGCCCAAGTTGAAAAGTAAATATGAGAGTTACAAAAATATATATATATATATTTTTTCATTTTTCTGAAGCTGGAAACAGGGAGAGACAGTCAGACAGACTCCCGCATGCGCCCGACCGGGATCCACCCGGCACGCCCACCAGGGGCGGTGCTCTGCCCCCCAGGGGGCGATGCTCTGCCCATCCTGGGCGTCGCCATATTGCGACCAGAGCCACTCTAGCGCCTGAGGCAGAGGCCACAGAGCCATGCCCAGCGCCCGGGCCATCTTTGCTCCAATGGAGCCTTGGCTGCGGGAGGGGAAGAGAGAGACAGAGAGGAAAGCGCGGCGGAGGGGTGGAGAAGCAAATGGGCGCTTCTCCTATGTGCCCTGGCCGGGAATCGATCCCAGGTCCTCCGCACGCTAGGCCGACGCTCTACCGCTGAGCCAACCGGCCAGGGCTACAAAAATATTTTGATTTATTCAAATCTCCACTAGCTAGGGAGAAACTAGCTATTTTAGCCAACAATGAATTTTCAAACTGTGGTACTTCGGATATTATTTTATCTGTTGTAGAAAGCAGTTGAGGTCTGGCTTCTGTTGAATTCTCACCCCTGTCTCCCCTTTCACTCTGCTCTCCCTGAGATTACTGTATACTTAGGCACACTAGCATTCTTTCTTTTCCTTGAGGACACCAAGTTCAGCCCTGCATTGGTGTTTTTTCATGCACTTGATAATCCTTCTGCCTGGAACACTGGGCTTGTAAGTTAGCTTACGCTGGCTTTTTCTCATGATTCAGGGCTTCACTCAAATACCACCTTCTCAGGGAAGCCTTTCCTAATTACTCCATCTAAAGCGCTGTGTCCTATTATTTTGTTTTATTATCCTTATAAGGCTTATTACCATTTTAAATTCTAATTTCACTTGTTAATTTTCAGTCTTCTCCACTAGAATGTATTTTATTTAAGATCTTTTAGGACTTGTGTTGTTCTTTAGTTTTAAACAGTGTGCCCAGGTGTGAGTTTATTATTGTGTGAAAATTCTATGTCTTTAATTAGTTCTGGAAAATTTTCAATTATTTCTTTTATTTTATTTTATTTTTCTGAAGTTCGAAACGGAGAGGCAGTCAGACTCCTGCATGTGCCCGACTGGGATCCACCCGGCATGCCCACCAGGGGGCAATGCTCTGCCCATCTGGGGCGTTGCTCTGTTGCAACCAGGGCCATTCTAGCGCCTGAGGCAGAGGCCATAGAGCCATCCTCAGCGCCTGGGCCAGCTTTGCTCCAATGGAGCCTTAGCTGCGGGAAGGGAAGAGAGAGACAGAGAGTAAGGAGAAGGGGAGGGTTGGAGAAGCAGATGAGCGCCTCTCCTGTGTGCCCTGGCCGGGAATTGAACCTGGGATTCCTGCACGCCAGGCCGACGCTCTACCGCTGAGCCAACCGGCCAGGGCCTCAATTATTTCTTTAAATCTTACCTTTCCCCTGTTTTGTCCTTTCCTTCTCAAACTTTTTATTTCCTATTTGTCATTTCCATATTCTCTCTTTTTTCAAAGAGGAAGGGGGAGAGAGAGAGACAGGAATATTGTTCTGTTACTGTATGTGCCCTGACCAGGGATCAAACCGGCAACCTCTGTACTTTGGGATAACACTCTAACCAACCGAGCTATCTGGCCAGGGCTCCATTTTTCCTCTTAATTGGTAGAAGCCCTTTGCTAGGTAATTTTCTCAAATCTATTTTCCAGTTTACTAACTCTTTCTTTAACTTAGTCTAATCCCTGTAACTCATCTCCCCCCTGCAAAATTTCTTGTCTTTTTTGTGATATATTATTTCTGCATTTTTATTTTTATTTTTTAGTGAAAGAGAGAGACAGATTATACATACAGGAACAAAACAGATAGGAAGAGAGATGAGAAGTATTAACTCACAGTTGTGGCACTTTAGTTGTTCATTGATTGCTTCTCATATGTGCCTTGACCTGGGGGCTCCAGGTGAGCCAGTGACCCATTGCTCAAGCCAGTGTGACCTTGGGCTTCAAGCCAGTGACCATGAGGTCCTGTCTGTGATCCCACGCTCAAGCTGGTGACCCTGTGCTCAAGCTGGTGACCTTGGGGCTTCAAACCTAAATCCTCAGCATCCTGGGTCAACGCTCCATCACCACCGCCTGGTCAGGATGTATTTTGTGTTGTTGAGTTTATCTTCAACAGAGCTTTATTGTGGGAATACTTTATGCCCTGATTGAGGGTAAGTCTTATCAGAGTTTTACATTCTTCTCTCAGATGTCACAGAGTTATTGCCAGCCTAGGGCCACTTTTTTTGTTAAATTTTTGTGTTGGGGATTCTCAGACCATGTAGTAGTACAATTCAAGTCTAAAATTAGCTTGTGGAAAGGCTTATGGTTACAGATTATAAGAGGAGGTACTTTTTTGCTCTCAATTCAGAGCCTTCTTATTGTCACTTTGTGCCAGTGGGCTAGTATTTCCTAGTCTGCACTCTCCCTCTTTGAGGATCCTCACTTTATATCGGTGCTCAGTTCCCAGTCTCTGTTTCAGAAAGGCCCAACAGCAATAAACAGCCACTTTCCAGGGCAACTGGAAAGGCTTGACCTCATTTACCAGTGTAGTTTCTAGTTCCCCACAATATTTTTGGTCCCTGGGGATCCTCCTTGCTTTTTTGCAAGCTCAGCTTGTAATTAAAAGGATATTGTCAGCCTGATCAGGCAGTGGCGCAGTGGATAGAGCGTCGGACTGGGATGTGGAGGATCCAGGTTCGAGACCCCAAGGTTGCCAGCTTAAGCGCGGGCTCATCTGGTTTGGGTAAAGCTCACCAGCTTGGACCCAAGGTCGCTGGCTCGAGCAAAGGGTTACTCGGTCTGCTGAAGGCCCACGGTCAAGGCACATAAGAGAAAGCAATCAATGAACAACTAAGGTGTCACAACGAAAAATGATGATTGATGCTTCTCATCTCTCTCCATTCCTGTCTGTCCCTATCTATTCCTCTCTCTGACTCTCTCTGTATCTCTAAAAAAAAAAGGGATATTGTCATATAGCCAATGTTTTCAGGTGTCTTGACAGAGAATGTTTAAGGTACCTACCCAGCTGATTGCCAGCAGCAGGATCTCTTCCTCAAGATCTCTTGCTCGAGCCTGACCAGGTGGTGGCGCAGTGAATAGAGCGTTGGACTGGGATGCAGAGGACCCAGGTTTGAGATCCCGAGGTCGCCAATTTGAGCGTGGGCTTATCTGGTTTGAGCCCAAGGTCACTGGCTCGAGCAAGGGGTTACTGGGTCTGCTGAAGGCCTACGGTCAAGGCACATATGAGAAAGCAATCAATGAACAACTAAGGTGTCGCAATGAAAAGCTGATGATTGATGCTTCTCATCTCTCTCCCTCCCTGTCTTGTCTGTCTGTCCCTATCTATCCCTCTGACTCTCTCTCTGTCTCTGTGTAAAAAAAAAAAAAATTAACAGAAGATCTCTTGCTCGTTGCAGTAGCTGTAGCATCCAGCATAGTGCCTGGCACGTGGGGAGGGAGTAGCAATACATATTTGTTATTGGACTTGTGGAACTGGATGTTTCTGTTAGAAACCGTTTCTTTTCTCTATAAGGAAAGCCAGAGGTGGTACTCCAAAATCATCCATGCCCAGGAGCCAAGATGTTTATTAGCATCCTGTGCTTTAGCATCCTGTGAAGTATTTCAGTTTTCCTATTTTCTTTCTTTCTTTTTTTTTTTTTTTACCTCAAAACTTGAAAACCTCAGTGCTTTCCTGAGCACAGGAAGATGCTGCTGCCGATTTGCTAGCGACCTTCCCAGCCCCATAGATTGACAAATTAAACCGCCCCGGCAACGATTGCTGCCCAGTGGCTCTTTTTATGCTGGCACTTTGAAAGTTGTTGTGCTGATTAAATTGACCTTTACAGGGGCTCAGCTAAGAATAGCAACTATAAGACCTGGAAACTCTTAAGGAAAATGTTGTTGGTCCCACAGTTTATGCTGCCACCAGAGAGATGAGATAATTTCTTGCATGTGTGCAAAAGGCACGCTGTTCATCCTTTTCCATTGTAAAAAATGTTCTTTCCAGTTCAGTGTTGGTCATCCTTGCTTCTTTGTGCCTGTGCTTTTATTTGGTGACCGTATGTGCCCCATATCTTGGAGCTGGTCACTGTGGTACCAGGGCTTGAAGGCATATGCCAATAACACATAAGGACCCTAATGGTCTTCGCCACAGTCCTGCCTGAGGTAAAGGACTGTGGCATAAAAGCACATTATTTGCACAAAGTTTATTTATGTGAAGTTTTACCTTTCTAGCATGGAGTTTTGTGCAAATGAAAACTGCCAGGAAGAAAGTATCTTTAAAGTGGAAATCTGAAAGAAAACAAACAAAAAAATAAATAAAAAGCAAATCTGACCTTGTCACCTGCCTGCATGGTCTGGTCCTACCTACTTCCTCAACCATCCTAGCTAAAGGACTTTGCTTTCTTGTTTCCTCTGCCTGGAATGTATTTCCTGTCCCTTTCCCTAGTTACTGACTTTCTAACCATCCTGACGATCTCAGTTCCGACTTAAACCTTTCTCCCGGAAGCCATTCTGAACCTTGAGGAATAGCTTCTAGATTTTATAACCTCTCATTAAATCAGATATCTTTCCTTTTCAGTTGCAGTTTTATCTGTATGATTGTATTATCTTTTCTTCTTTCTTTCTTTCTTTCTTTTTTTTTTTTTTTTTACAGAGACAGAGAGGGACAGATATGGACAGACAGACAGAAAGGGAGAGAGATGAGAAGCATCAGTTCTTCGTTAAGGCACCTTCATTGTTCATTGATTGCTTTCTCATATGTTCTTGACCAGGGGGCTATAGCAGAACAAGTGACACCTTGCTCAAGCCAGTGACTTTGGGCTCCAGCCAGCAACCTTGGGCTTCAAGCCAGCGACCTTTGGGCTCAAACCAGTGACCATGGGGTCTTATCTATGATCCCACTCTCAAGCCAGTGACCCCATGCTCAAGCCGGATGAGCCTATGCTCAAGGGGGTGACCTCAGGATTTCAAACATGAGTTCTCCTCCTCTCAGTCTGATGCTCTATCCACTGCGCCACCGCCTGGTCAGGCTGCATTATCTTTTTTCCTAAGCCCGCAAGCTTGTCAAGGACAGGGATCGTGACTGTTTTCAGCCATTTCCCCATTGGGTTCCTCACCCCTAGTACAGTGCTGGTGCGGGGCTCAATAGATGTTGAAGGAGGGAATGTCACTGTTGCACACTGGGATGGGAAACCATTCTGCTCTTCAGAAACTCAGTATGTGCAAAAGGCTTTTGAGCAGAGAGTGGAGGAGCCCCAGGTATGTTGCCCCTCCTCACTGCCAAATAGAAAAGGGAAGATCTTGTTCTCAGTATCAGAGAGCTCCACAGGGTGTGGTCCTTATCTTTTCTGTCAAAGACAAAAATGTTGAATTTATTTTATTTGGGGCTTTTATTGGATTTATTTAAATAACTGAAATGGAAAAAAAAAACAACTGCAGAAGTATAACTTCAACCAAGGAGGCTGTAGCTTAATAATAGTTTAAAGCTCGGGCTTGAAGTCTTGACAAACTACATTGCACTACTTCCTAGCTGTGTGACCTTAGGCAAATTACTAACCCTCTCTTGGCCTCAATTCCCTGTTACTACCCATTTCATAGGCTTGCTTTCAAATTAAGATAGAGGAATACATGTAAAGTATTTCAGACAGTGCCTGGCACATAGCAGGTGTTCTGCACACATTAGCTATATTCACCCCAGCTTGCTCTGCCTTCAGAGAGGCTGCCTTGCCATTGTTTCATGAAGCAAACCTTTATCTGCCAGGCACTGTGCTCATCCTGGGGGTGGAGGAGGAGAATAAGGAGACAGAATTCCTGCCCACAGGGTTGGGAGGGATATGTACCGGTCAGACTTGGCCTGAACAACATATGTGTAAAGGGCTTGAGATGCTTGGAAGAAAAGCAAAAGATAATTATCAAGGGAGCTGAGAAGATTCCATATTTGAACTTCCCATTACGTTCTCTTCACTTCCTTCTGTTCTTTGTGTGTCTGGAACAGATGACATTGCCAATGAACTTTGCTATTCTGAAAGAGTTCTAAATGAGTGCAGAGTGCTGTTTGGATGGTCCTTCATGCTGGCAATAATGGCTCACAAAATAATATTGCTATTAAGAGCTCAGAGATGTTAAGTAACTTACCCAAGCTCACAGTTAATAAGCATAATCGACTTAATAAGTTAATAAGCTGGGTTTTGAACCCAGATCTGACTGACTCTTAATCCTCCTTATGGTGGGTCCTGAGCCACATGGAGGTCTGCGGGAGGCCTTTGGGGAGCCTGCTATTTAGCTCTTTTTAGGGCAGGGTGGAGAGCACCAGCAACATTGCACACCACTGCTCTTGTCATTTTGAATGAGAGTAGACATAGCTGGCTCAGGAATGTTGTGTCAGAGGGGATGAGTAGTGGGTAGGGGACATTAGAGAGCATCTTAACCAGTCTTAGGGCTACTGACTAACTTACCCAAAGTTCTGTGCCTCCACTGTGGCAGAGCTGGGACCAGACCCATGTGCCTAAATCTTTTTCTCACACCAGCAGGTCTCTCTCTGGAGGAGTTCACTTTGACATGTGCATCTCACCACTGCTCATCTTCATTTTTTTTTTCTTTGCTAACAGTTCATGGGCCAGCTTACACACTTACATTCTTTAATTCTTTGTTTCCTCCTGCAGCAGAAAATGACAATTCTCATAATCAAGACCATCCCAGGCTCTTATCTGTGGCAGAGGGAGAACAGGGGATGAGATAAACTGGTTCAAAAGTGTTTGAAGAACTCAGGATTAAAGAATACTACTACAGTTCTGCTTTTCCTGTGAAAAGGAGTGGGGCCCTGTGGATGTCAGGCCTTCTGCCTTGGGGGATGGAAGAGCCAGGAGAAGAGCTGACACCAGTGGGTCATGAGGATGCCACTTGTTTAGATTTCAAACACATTCCATTCCATGCCTCACTTAGGACCAGTTGGCCCTATGTGCTCAGAGCCTGGACCTCCTCTGATGAATTTTCTTGAGGCAGAAGTATCACTGGATTCTTCATTGTGTTGGGGTGTGGGCAGCATGGCCTCTTTTAGAAACTGTGTGAAATGTGCTCTTCTGAGCCAGCGCCAGAAGAGTGGTGTTTCAAGACTACGTAGACTTGGGAGAAACTTTCTAATGTTCTTATGAAAGCAATATTTTACTCTGAAGTTGGAGAGCATGCATTTTATCAAAAGTGAGCACAGATCAGCTTTCCCCACGTCCACCAGGCCTAACAGGAGACATCTCACTGGACAGCCACCCACCAATGGGTGGTTGCCTTCTGCATGTGGTATACACAGGAAGGCAAAGATAAGGAAGGATTGTTTGCAATATGATGAAACACTCATTGTCAGAGTTTACAAATGACTTTCTCATGTTTCCTTCTTCCTAGACCCCTTTACACTGGGGTGGAAGAATCTCTCAAGACCAGGAAACACCTGAGGATGTGGGGTGGAAACCTGCATGAAGCCAGGGATCTGGGTTTTAGCCATTCTTGTCCTCTCACTGTGGCTTCAGGTGCCTGGACTGTGTCTCCCAAGCCTCTAGCCCTGTGGACAGTCAGTGGTGTGCTTTGTTTGTACCGCTGGCCAAGTAGACAGCCTAGTAAAGCCAGACCGAGAGAGAAGGAACTAAGCATGTGACTTAAGTTTCCACCGCAGACACCGCCCCAATGTGTGCTGTGGGCGGGGTCAGCCTGACAAGCAGCAAATACAATACTGTGGTTTTGGTTTCTGTGCTGAGCACAGTATTTTCCCTTCTTAACTCTGAGCTTCTTGAGGATAGGAACAATATCTTACTTATCTTTGTATATCCCTCGTACCCAACCCGGTGCTTGGCACAAAACAGTGTATAGAAATGCATGTGTTACTTTTTTTAGGATAAAGAAATGTTGAAAGCCAAATAGAGCAGGTGACTTATAAGTCTTATCATATACACTGTGGTCCAGAGTACATTTTGGGCTGAAGATCATGGCTGGTGGGGTTTTTAAATGTGAAATGTAAAAAAACTTTTTCCACCTCCAGTCCCATTCCCCAGTGCTGCGAATAGAATTTGGCAGACGACTAGGTGCTTACTCAGCATTGCCCTTTCTGTAGCTGTCCCTGACAAGGGACAGTATGAATCCTAGATCCAGTCAGGGTTAGTAAGAGAGCCCTGCCTGGGTAGCACAGTTGGTTAGAGAGTCATCCTGATAAGCCAGCATTGCAGGTATGATCCCCAGTTAGGGCATATACAATGAGTGCATAAATATGTGGAACAACAAATCAATCTCTCTCTCTCCCTTCCTTTCTCTCTAAAATTAATCAGTCAATTATTTTAATAAGCTTCTGCCCCCCATTGACTTGAGAAGGGAGAGAGAGAGAAGCATCAACTTGGTGTTCTACCTAGTTCCATTTAGTTATGTACTCATCAATTGCTTCTCATTTGTGCCCTGATGGGGGATCATACTCATGACGTTGGCACATGTGAATGAAGCTCTATCCACTGAGCCACTTGGCCTGGGCAATAAATAATTAAAAAAAAAAAGATTATTAGTGCCTGACTGGTAGTGGCACAGTGGATAGAAAATTGACCTAGAATTCTGAGGTCCCAGGTTTGATACTCCAAAGTTGTCAGCTTGAGTGTGGGGTCACCCAAGGTTACTGGCTTGAACCCGGGGTCACTGGCTCAGCTTGAGCCCCCCTCCCCTAATCATGGCACATATAAGAAGCAATCAATGAACAATTAAAGTGAAGCAAATGCAAAAAAATAAATAAAAAATAAAGTGAAGCAAATGCTTCCCTCTCTGTTTCTCTCCCCCTCTCTAAAAAGTCAACAACAACAACAAATTATCGAGAGATCATTTGATAAGTAAAAAATGATCTAGCAAATTGAAATTGGACTAGATTATTTGAGCAGGTCTCCCTTTTTCTTAAAAGTGAAGAATTTGAGCCTGACCTGTTGTGGCACAGTGGGTAACATGTTGACCTGGAGTGCTGAGGTTGCTGGTTCGAGACCCAGGGTCTTGAGTGGTCAAGACACATAACTAGAAGCAACTGCGAGTTGGTACTCCCTGCTTCTCCCTCTCCCCTGCCTTTCTTTCTCCTCTTTCTAAAAATCAAGAAATACATTTTTTTTAAAGTGAAGAATTCAGGCCCTGGCCGGTTGACTCAGTGGTAGAACGTCAGCCTGGCGTGCAGGAATCCCAGGTTCGATTCCCGGCCAGGGCACACAGGAGAAGCGCCCATCTGCTTCTCCACCCCTCCCCCTCTCCTTCCTCTCTGTCTCTCTCTTCCCCTCCCGCAGCCAAGGCTCCATTGGAGCAAAGTTGGCCCGGGCGCTGGGGATGGCTCTGTGGCCTCTACCTCAGGCGCTAGAGTGGCTCTGGTCACAACAGAGCGATGCCCCAGAGGGGCAGAGCATCGCCTCCTGGTGGGCATGCCGGGTGGATCCCGGCCCGGCGCATGCGGGAGTCTGTCTGACTGCCTCCCCGTTTCTGGCTTTGGAAAAATACAAAAAAAAAAAAAAAAAGTGAAGAATTTGGTAGCAGGTTGTTTAGCCCTCTTTTGAGTCACACTGTAATTAACCTTGGAGATCATGTGGGGTTTTTTTGTTTGTTTGTTTTTTTGCATTTTTCTGAAGCTGGAAATGGGGAGGCAGTTAGACAGACTCCCACATGTGCCCGACCGGGATCCACCCGGCACGCCCACCAGGGGGCGATGCTCTGCCCATCCGGGGAGGTCGCTCTGTTGCGACCAGAGCCAGTCTAGCGCCTGAGGCAGAGGCCACAAAGCCATCCCCAGCGCCCGGGCCATCTTTGCTCCAATGGAGCCTTGGCTGCGGGAGGAGAAGAGAGAGACAGAGAGGAAGGAGAGGGGGAAGGGGTGGAGAAGCAGATGGGCGCTTCTCCTGTGTGCCTTGGCTGGGAATCGAACCCGGGACCTCTGCACGTCAGGCCGACGCTCTACCACTGAGCCAACCGGCCAGGGCCAGATCATGTGTTTTTTTTTTTTTTTGTTTTTTTTTCATTTTTTTTTCTGAAGCTGGAAACAGGGAGAGACAGTCAGACAGACTCCCGCATGCGCCCGACCGGGATCCACCCGGCACGCCCCCCAGGGGCGGTGCTCTGCCCCCCAGGGGGCGATGCTCTGCCCATCCTGGGCGTCGCCATATTGCGACCAGAGCCACTCTAGCGCCTGAGGCAGAGGCCACAGAGCCATGCCCAGCGCCCGGGCCATCTCTGCTCCAATGGAACCTTGGCTGCGGGAGGGGAAGAGAGAGACAGAGAGGAAAGCGCGGCGGAGGGGTGGAGAAGCAAATGGGCGCTTCTCCTGTGTGCCCTGGCCGGGAATCGAACCCGGGTCCTCCGCACGCTAGGCCGACGCTCTACCGCTGAGCCAACCGGCCAGGGCCCAGATCATGTGTTTTTAAGGGAGGATGGAATGATTGACTAGATAGATGCTAATCTTGATCTTAGAATACATACTGCATTAAATTATTCCAGGAACTTTCACAGAAAAAGTTTTTTTTGTTTTTTTTTTAAAGTACTGCTATTTATAGGAGAGTCAACACCTTGTTACCAGATGAGTCTAAATAACACTGCAACATTAAGTATTTCTGCTTGGATATGAAGAAAGTGACATAACCCTTTCCTGTCTGAGGGGCACTCTGCTCTTTACTACTCAGCCGTGTGTGTTGAATCCTCTTCTCCCTTTAATAAACCATCTTCCCCCTTTAAACCTACTGTTCTTCCCAGTATTTTTTTCTTATGGGAATAAATATTGGTACAAACCATTTTGGTGGAGTGTGAGCAGATGACCAGAAAGAGGAGGATGAGAGAGTGAAGTGGTGTTTAAAATCTATAATTTAATATGCTAAAATGTTTATTTTTATTTTTTTTAGGATAAGGAAACCTGTGTGGGTACCAACAATCAGAGCTACATCTGTGACACAGGACACTGCTGTGGACAGTCTCAGTGCTGCAACTACTACTATGAACTCTGGTGTAAGTCCCTGCCTGCGGGTTTCTTGGTGGCCCAGGGTCCCGGTTACTGCCTCTGCCTGTTGTGAAACCTTGGACTAGTCAACCTTTGTATCGTTCTCTTCCGGGCAGTGTTGGGAGGTGGAATCAGCTCCAGGCTCCTCTGTAGAGGAGGAGTGCTCTGATGCTCTGTGGACATTGTGGAAGGAAGACTGGAGAAGGGTCTGCGGCTTCTTTTTTTTTTTTTTAAGCGAGAAAGAGAGATAGAGAGAGAGAGAGGGACAGACAGAGATAGACAGGAAGGGAGAGATGTGAGAAACATCAACTCGTTGTTGTAGCACTTTAATTGTTCATTGATTGCTTTCTTGTATGCTCCTTGACTGGGGGGCTCCAGCTGAGCTAGTGACCCCTTGCTCAAGCCAGCGACCATGGGGTCATGTCTGTGATTCCAAGCTCAAGCCCGCGATACTGTGCTTAAAGCTGGATGAGCCGGTGCTCAAGCTGGCGACCTCAGGGTTTCAAACCTGGGTCTTTGGTGTCCCAGGTCGACACTCTATCCATTGTGCCACCACCTGGTCAGGTGGTCTGAGCCTTCTTAAGCGGCCATGGTCACCAGGCCTGCTGCGGAAACTCCTGCCTGGGTCTTCTTTAATGCTTTCTTCAGTGTGTGCCGAGCAGGGACAACCACTTAGCTCTTCACATGGGCCATCCCAGCATCCTAGGCTTGCTGTCTTTGTGAAGAGAGGTGGCAGCAGCCCAGCTGCTGTGAGTGCCAGGCTGGGCCCTGTGAATGGCTGTAAATCCGTTTTTTAAATAAGAACTATAAGGGTCTAGAACTTCCCATGGAGCATCAAGTGTTGCCTCTGTTTCTGAGGGTCCCTCTCAAATGGGTAATGTTTCCGTAGCTCTTTGCCTGCGGAGCCCTCCTGAAGAGAGGGGGGCCCTGGTGCTTTTGCCCCAGCTCTCGACCTGAAGTGTCTAGAGGCTTTTCCAGTGCACCTCCCCTGTACTGTGAGCGAAGTGCCCTGCCGAAACACTCCTTGTCTTGTCTGGTTGTGGCCGGGACCAGTAGCACCTTCCAGAGTAGCACAAGGGTGGTGACACCACTATGGTCTTCCGGGAGTGACCTGGCTTAAAGACTTCACTAACACACTTTGTAGTCTCATCTTGGTACTCAGACAAGACACTGTAAGGTGCTAGATGAAGAATGGGAGGACGGGAGAGCCCTTAGGGCAGAGAGTCCCCAGGTGGCCAGCACTGCATTAGTTCTCATGACCAGTGAGGAAATTATAGACTTTTTTCCCAGATAATTCTAAGCATCCCTTCACTTCCTGCATTTGGAAACAAGCTTTGGGCTTGATTGTAAAACCATGCTCTTACTGCCACCATCACGCCTGCCTCTTTTTTCCCCTCTCCTTTCTGACTTCCCTGTTGCCCCCACATCAGTGATATGGTCAGAAAGCAGCTAGAAGGGCTATTATCTGGTATGGAAAGGAAATAAACTCTTGTCTGGGAAGACTCCCTCTATTTTATTTTATTTTTTTTATTTTTTTATTTTTTCATTTTTCTGAAGCTGGAAACAGGGAGAGACAGCCAGACAGACTCCCGCATGCGCCCGACCGGGATCCACCCGGCACGCCCACCAGGGGCAACGCTCTGCCCACCAGGGGGCGATGCTCTGCCCATCCTGGACGTCGCCATGTTGCGACCAGAGCCACTCTAGCGCCTGGGGCAGAGGCCACAGAGCCATCCCCAGCGCCTGGGCCATCTTTGCTCCAACGGAGCCTCGGCTGCGGGAGGGGAAGAGAGAGACAGAGAGGGAAAGCGCGGCGGAGGGGTGGAGAAGCAAATGGGCGCTTCTCCTGTGTGCCCTGGCCGGAATCGAACCCGGGTCCTCCGCACGCTAGGCCGACGCTCTACCGCTGAGCCAACCGGCCAGGGCCGGGAAGACTCCCTCTAAATGCAAATGGATCTTATAGGCAGGAGGACCTCTTTTCACCCTGGTCCTTCCCCTCTGAGGACTGAGGGACCTATTCACCTTCACCTGTCCTTCTGAGAATGCCCAGGGCAGTCAAGTGCAGACCCCTCCCCCGAGGAGAGGACGGGACTCAGGACACATCCTCCCCCCACTGCACCTGAGTCTTTTTTTTTTTTTAAGATTTTATTTATTGATTTTAGAGAGAGGATAGAGAGAGAGAAAAGGGGAGAGAAGCAGGAAGCATCAACACTTAGTAGTTACTTCTCCCATATGTGCCTTGATCAGGGAAGCCCAGGGTTTTGAACCGGTGACCTCAGCATTCCGGGTCGATGCTTTATCCACTGCGCCACCACAGGTCAGGCCCCCCACCTTAGTCTTCATGTATATAGGCAACCACTAAGGAGGCCCAGAATTGTTGCTATTTTAGAAGGGGTGGGGCTTAGGGACTTAATAGCGAACACAAGTGCCAAGCAGGTGGACAGACTCTGTTTAAATGTTTTAAAATGCAGATAACCACAGGGTTCAAATTCTCCCTCCCACCCCTTGTTAAAACAAAAGTCCAAGCTGGGTTGCCAAAAAGCCACAGAGCTGACAGTTTGTTTTTCTGGGGCCTGGCCCAGGCGCATCAGTTGTGGAAAGGGACAGAGCTGATGGCCCCATCTCAGATTGACAGAGCCTCCTGGGCTGTTGGCAGAGCAGACTCAGTAGCCACCAGAATTGGGTCACCGAAGCCAGGGCAGGGTGGTGGGATGGCGGGGACAGGGTGACCCAGATGGCAGGGAGGCATTCTGGGAACCAGGCACTTCACCACAAGGGCTCAGAAAAAGCCAGAGGAAGAGCTGCACGAGTGGCTAATTATCTCTCCAGTTATGGTCAGTGGGGGAAGCGGGAGGCCAGACAGAAACCAGAGTCTGGAGGAGGAGAAAAGGCTACCATTATACCAGTTGGCGCATACTTTCCAAGTTCTGCAGGGACGGAGATTGTAGAAGCAAAACTTTCCTCTCATCTGTGCCCAGAAATGACTTCTTGGTCAGGAGAAGCCCAGCGAGTGTCCCACCCCTCTGCAAATTCTTTGGTTTTCCTCCTTTTTAGGGTCTTGGCCTGTGCCTGATGTGGACAGAGAGAGGTTGAATTTTGGAATGAGCCCTTTCAGTTCTCATCAGAACCTCACTTTTTGTAGCCTTGAAGCCTCATCCTCCTGATTACCTCTAAACTTTAACTAAAATGTGAAAGTAATGGGTTTGGGTTATTCCTTTTTTTTTTCTTATTGAAGCTGGAAACGGAGAGAGACAATCAGACAGACTCCCGCATGCGCCCGACCGGGATCCACCCGGCATGCCCACCAGGGGCGACGCTCTGCCCCTCCGGGGTGTCGCTCTGCCGCAACCAGAGCCACTCTAGCACCTGGGGTAGAGGCCAAGGAGCCATCCCCAGCGCCCGGGCCATCTTTGCTCCAATGGAGCCTTGCTGCGGGAGGGGAAGAGAGAGAGAGAGAGGAAGGAGGGGGTGGGGGTGGAGAAGCAAATGGGTGCCTCTCCTGTGTGCCCTGACCGGGAATCAAACCCGGGTCCCCCGCACGCCAGGCCGACGCTCTACCGCTGAGCCAACCGACCAGGGCCGGGTTATTCCTTTTTGTCTCTTAACTTTGGAAGGAAAAAATCTCAGCCAGGAAATCCTTGGCAGAGGACCTTAAGGGGGGAAAAATGCCATCTCCACCACCCCTTTACTTCCACTAAGCTGAGTTTTCCTGTGTGCTGAGGGCACACACGCACACACACACCTTTACACAGACACAAGCACAGACAGACCTTGAGCTTCAGCCAGCACCCTTTCTTCCATGTCTTTTCAGTCTGTTGTGACCCAAGCCAGCAGTCATTACTGGGCCTGCATCAGACAGCAGGCAAAGGGTCTGTTTTCCCAGTGCACTGGTTGAGGCTAGAAGGACGTGGTCTTTACGATTATTATCAGCCGGCACATTTTTATGTCACTTGTACTTTAACTCATCATCGATTCATCTATTCATTCAGCAAACCCTTATTCCAGTGGTTCTTGAACTTTGGCAAGTGTCTGAATTTCCTGGAGGGCTCATTAAAACACAGTTTTCTGGGCCCTACTCCCAGAGTTTTTGATTCAATAGGTCTGAGGTGGACCCGAGAATTTGCAATTCTAACAAGTTTCTACTGGATATTCTGGCCTCTTCTGTGTTAGAAACTGTGGGCAAATATAAGTCTTGCCATCAAGAAGGGCATCTCCTAGCAGAGAGAGGAAATAAGACAAGATGCCCCAGATTTATAATGCAAAGTAGAGAATGGGATGTGTTTGCCAGAACTGCTGTGAATGCTCCGGAGAGTTTGCTTTGGCTGGACAGCAGTGAGGCAGTTTTCGTGGAAGAGGTAGCATTTGAAGTGGGCCTGAAAAGATAGCTAGGCCTGACCAGGCGGTGGCGCAGTGGATGGAGCATTGGATTGGGATGCGGAAGACCCAGGTTCGAGACCCCGAGGTCGCCAGCTTGAGCGCGGGCTCATGTGGTTTGAGCAAAAGCTCACCAGCTTGCGGCCCTGGCCGGTTGGCTCAGTGGTAGAGCGTCGGCCTGGCGTGCAGGAGTCCCAGGTTCGATTCCCGGCCAGGGCACACAGGAGAAGCGCCCATCTGCTTCTCCACCCCCCCTCCTTCCTCTCTGTCTCTCTCTTCCCCTCCCACAGCCGAGGCTCCATTGGAGCAAAAAGATGGCCCGGGCACTGGGGATGGCTCCTTGGCCTCTTCCCCAGGCGCTAGAGTGGCTCTGGTCATGACAGAGCGATGCCCGGATGGGCAGAGCATCGCCCCCTGGTAGGCGTGTCGGGTGGATCCTGGTTGGGTGCATGCGGGAGTCTGTCTGACTGCCTCCCCATTTCCAGCTTCAGAAAAAATAAAAGGAAAGAAAAAAAAACAAGAAAAAAAAAACTCACCAGCTTGGACCCAAGGTTGCTGGCTCGAGCAAGGGGTTACTCGGTCTGCTGAAGGCCTGCGGTCAAGGCACATATGAGAAAGCAATCAATGAATAACTAAGGTGTCGCAACGAAAAACTGATGATTGATGCTTTTCATCTCTGTTCCTGTCTGTCTGTCCCTATCTATCCTCTCTCTGACTCTCTGTCTCTGTAAAAAAACAAAATTAAAATTAAAATAAAAACTAATTAAAAAAAAAGATAGATAGGATTTAAACACAGGGAGAAGGGTAGCATGATTTTCTGGGCAGAGGAACACCATAGACCAGGGGTCCCCAAACTACGGCCCACTGCCACATGCGGCCCCCTGAGGCCATTTATCCGCATCTGCCGCACTTCTGGAAGGGGCACCTCTTTCATTGGTAGTCAGTGAGAGGAGCACAAGATGCAGATGCTGGAGCACTGTATGTGGTGGTCCTCAAAGCACGGCATTGCTCACGTACAGTACTACTTCCGGTGACGCGGGATGTACGCGTCACGGCTCTGGAAGCGCGTCATATCACTTGTTACGGCTAGCAGTGACAAATATGGAACCGGACATTGACCATCTCATTAGCCAAAAGCAGGCCCATAGTTCCCATTGAAATAGTGGTCAGTTTGTTGATTTAAATTTACTTGTTCTTTATTTTAAATATTGTATTTGTTCCCGTTTTGTTTTTTTACTTTAAAATAAGATATGTGCAGTGTGCATAGGGATTTGTTCATAGTTTTTTTTATAGTCCGGCCCTCCAACAGTCTGAGGGACAGTGAACTAGCCCCCTGTGTAAAAAGTTTGGGGACCCCTGCCATAGAGCAAGGACCCATGAGAAAGAACAGAATGGATCACAATGGTAACCTTTCCCCTGGGGCTTGATTGGGAAGAAATGGGTAATAATAAGGTGGTAATGTGCACAGAAGTGTCCTGGTGCCAGGCACAAAGTAAGTAAGGTCTTCACCTTAAGGAAACCCTGCTAGGTATGCATATCCCCCCGTGTCTCTGGAGCAGGGGTATGTAGCTGAGCAGTAGGGTTCGTGCTCCTCACTCCAAAGCCTTCCAGAACGCCAAGTACCAGGCTAGAAGGGTGGTGGGCCCAGGTCACAGAGGGTCTCAAATATGCATATTTACTTTCCACCTGGGAATGCCCTTCTTGGAGCAGAGAGAGCAAAGAAAAACCAAGACCGGGGGAGGCCAGGAGCATACTCAAGGCCAAGGAATGAACTTGGACCTCCCAGTTCTCATCCCAGGGCTCTTTCCACTCACCTGGCTCCATTCTGCAGGGAGAGGTCAGAGTTGGGAATTTCTGCTCCTGAAATAATTTGGGGGAACTTCAATCAGGTATTAGTTTCCCCTGGTTTGGGCTTGAATGAGAAACTGGGGAATGTTTCTAGACAGTAGAATTTCCCTGAGATGACATGAAACAGATTATTAGCAAATCCAGTTAACACTGCCCAGATTTTCACATACTGTATTAATGTTCTTGTAAGTTTTAGTTTGTCTTAAGATAACCATTGTTGAGCTGCTCTTAAAGAAGGCCTACAGCTCTTGCCACTGAGCAAAGGGAAGAGTGTGGAGCTGGGGCCTCCTTCTAAGACCCAACTGGACCCCCATTCCCTAGTGGTCTGGGCTTCAGGACAAAGACAGGTTGATCAGTAGCAGATAGGCTGGTTTTCCAGTGAATTTAGCCAAGGATAGAACCTAGAAGCAGACCTTGTACTTGCTTCTTTTTTTTTTTTCTGAAGTGAGAAGCAGGGAGGCAGAGAGACAGACTCCTGCATGCACCTGACTGGGATCCACCTGGCATGCCCACCAGGGGGCGATGCTCTGCCCCTCTGGGGCATTGCTCCATTGCAACCAGAGCCATTCTAGCAGCTGAGGTGGAGGCCATGGTGCCATCCTCAGCGCCTGGGCCAACTTTGCTCCAGTGGAGCCTTGGCTGCGGGAAGGGAAGAGAGAGATAGAGAGAAAGGAGAGGGGGAAGGGTAGAGAAGCAGAAAGACACTTCTGTGTGCCTTGGTTGGGAATTGAACCTGGAACTTTCACATGCCAGGCTGATGCTTTACCACTGAGCCAACTGGCCAGGGCCTGTACTTGCCTTTTTATTTATTTTTTTTACTTCCTCACTCTTGCTTTTTTATGGCCATGCCTGTAACAATAGTAATAATAAGCTAGAGAACTTACTCTATACCAGGCATGGTTCTGAATACTCTGCATGTATTAGCTAATTTTCCTCACAATGACCAATTAGGTAGGAGGGCATTATTATCCCCATTTTACAGATGAGGGAATTAAAAAAATGACTGAGGTCACCAAGCTAGGAGATGTGTGAGCTGGGATTGGAAACAGGTTGTCAGCCCTTCTCTTCTCTTCTCTTCTCTTCTCTTCTCTTCTCTTCTCTTCTCTTCTCTTCTCTTCTCTTCTCTTCTCTTCTTTTGCAGTCGTGCTTCTAGGAAACTTATCTAGTCTTTCAGGTGATGTGGCAATTCCTCTGAAGTCCTCATTTCCCAAATCCAGGCCTTTCCCACAGTGGCAGTGGCAGGATCTCCTACTGAGAGTTCAAAAGGGGTCACCCACCGGTGTGTAAAAGGAGAGCTATTTTACAGTGTGCTTTGGCTTCCTAATGAGGAATTTCCTGCCAGTTGGGGAGTGGTGTTTTCCCAAGTTTATTGTGAACTCTGGGGCACATGACTCAGTACCTACATTCGACTGTGATTGTTTTTATAAACATATTTCCATTTTGCTTAATATGACAAATGCTCCCCACTGTGAGATCACAAATTTATTTATTTATTTATTTTAAAATTCTTGCCCTGGCCGGTTGGCTCAGCGGTAGAGCGTCGGCCTAGCGTGCGGAGGACCCGGGTTCGATTCCCGGCCAGGGCACACAGGAGAAGCGCCCATTTGCTTCTCCACCCCTCCGCCGCGCTTTCCTCTCTGTCTCTCTCTTCCCCTCCCGCAGCCAAGGCTCCATTGGAGCAGAGATGGCCCGGGCGCTGGGCATGGCTCTGTGGCCTCTGCCTCAGGCGCTAGAGTGGCTCTGGTCGCAATATGGCGACCCCCAGGATGGGCAGAGCATCGCCCCCTGGGGGGCAGAGCACCGCCCCTGGTGGGCGGGCCGGGTGGATCCCGGTCGGGCGCATGCGGGAGTCTGTCTGACTGTCTCTCCCTGTTTCCAGCTTCAGAAAAATGAAAAAAAAAAAAAAAAAAAAAAATTCTTGTTACTTATTTATTTATTATTTTTACAGGGACAGAGAGAGAGTCAGAGAGAGGGATAGATAAGGACAGACAGAGAGAGATGAGAAGCATCAATCATCAGTTTTTCATTGCAACACCTTAGTTGTTCATTGATTACTTTCTCATATGTGCCTTCACTGCGGGCCTTCAACAGACTGAGTAACCCCTTGCTCGAGCCAGCAACCTTGGGTCCAAGCTGGTGAGCTTTTTTTTTTGTTTGTTCAAGCCAGATGAGCCCGCGCTCAAGCTGGCAACCTTGGGGTCCTTCCACATCCTAGTTCGAAGCTCTATTCACTGCGCCACCGCCTGGTCAGGCGAGATCACAAATTTAAAAGTCATCGGGGACTGTAATCTATGGGTAGGTGTGTGTTTGGGAAGGAGAGCCTGCTTGTCTTCCCTGTGTGTTTCTCTCATTAAGTTTTTTTTTTAAGCTCTTCCTTATTTGTGAAATCTAGCAAAAAGATTTAAAAAGTTGGTACAATTCCATAGGGACCAGTCTCGATAGTCTCCCTTTTAAGGTTGTTGGACACTGCTTTGACTAGAATGGCTCCCAGGATGGTTAGTTTTGTGAGGGTCAGACAACAATGCCTTCTACTTTCCATTAAGTGGGATCTCATTAGGAGCCCCCTCTCCTTTCTATCTCTCTCTTCCCTTCCCGCAGCCAAGGCTCCACTGGAGCAAAGTTGGCCCAGGCGCTGAGGATGGCACCATGGCCTCCACCTCAGCTGCTAGAATGGCTCTGGTTGCAACGGAGCAATGCCCCAGAGGGGCAGAGCATCGCCCCCTGGTGGGCATGCCAGGTGGATCCCAGTCAGGTGCATGCAGGAGTCTGTCTCTCTGCCTCCCTGCTTCTCACTTCAGAAAAAAAAAAAAGAAGCAAGTACAAGGTCTGCTTCTAGGTTCTATCCTTGGCTAAATTCACTGGAAAACCAGCCTATCTGCTACTGATCAACCTGTCTTTGTCCTGAAGCCCAGACCACTAGGGAACGGGGGTCCAGTTGGGACTTAGAAGGAGGCCCCAGCTCCACACTCTTCCCTTTGCTCAGTGGCAAGAGATGTAGGCCTTCTTTAAGAGCAGCTCAACAATGGTTATCTTAGGACAAACTAAAACTTACAAGAACATTAATACAGTATGTGAAAATCTGGGCAGTGTTAACTGGATTTGCTAATAATCTGTTTCATGTCATCTCAGGGAAATTCTACTGTCTAGAAACATTCCCCAGTTTCTCATTCAAGCCCAAACCAGGGGAAACTAATACCTGATTGAAGTTCCCCCAAATTATTTCAGGAGCAGAAATTCCCAACTCTGACCTCTCCCTGCAGAATGGAGCCAGGTGAGTGGAAAGAGCCCTGGGATGAGAACTGGGAGGTCCAAGTTCATTCCTTGGCCTTGAGTATGCTCCTGGCCTCCCCCGGTCTTGGTTTTTCTTTGCTCTCTCTGCTCCATGAAGGGCATTCTCAGGTGGAAAGTAAATACGCATATTTGAGACCCTCTGTGACCTGGACCCATCTCATTAGGGGTCTTTTCTGAACCTTTACTAATCCTGCATTATTACCACTAGACCCATTCTGCTCCCAAGTTAGTTTTCTCCCACTTCTGATCCACACAAATACCTTCTGACCTGCCTAATTTTTTCTTTTTTTCTTTTAGAAAAAAAGCCTTTTTTTTCTATTATACTTCTAGTTCAGTGGATCTCAGCCTTTTTCTGAATCTAGGATCCACCGAAGAATCTGATGAACCCTTTAAATCCTCTTGATTAAAAAAGCCTTTAAACATACTGCATCCGTCAGGAAGTCTAGGTCATGCTGCAGTAACAAACAAGTCCAACATCCTAGTAGACTAAAACAATAGGTTTACTTCTCACTCACCCTACAGTATATTCATTGCAGGTTGCTTGGGAGTTTTGTTCCTACTTCATCATTCTCCGGGGCCAGATTGACCCTGAAGTCACAGTCTGGAATGTTGCCAGTTGCCATGGCAAATGGAAGACTCATGGATGATCTCACATCAGAAAGAAATGTTCTGGTCTCTAAGAGACACAGGTTATTTTCAATCCCAACTCATTAGTTTTGAACCAGTCTGAAAGCTTCATCCAATCCAAAGGGGGCCAGAGAGTTCAACTTATTCACAGGCCCAGAGCAGGGTAAATCCAGTAATATTTGGCCAGTTTGAAAACCAATGCATGAGATTTCTTTCTCCATTTTAAAAGCATGGGTCTTTGCCTGACCAGGCGGTGGCGCAGTGGATAGAGCATTAGACTGGGACCTGGAAGACCCAGGTTCAAGACCCCAGGGTTGCCAGGTTGAGCGCAGGCTCATCTGGTTTGAGCAGGGCTCACCAACTTGAGCCTAAGGTCGCTGGCTTGAGCAAGGAGTCACTTGGTCTGCTGTAGCCCCCCGGTCAAGGCACATATGAGAAAACAATCAATGAACAACTAAGGTGCCGCAATGAAGAATTTATGCTTCTCATCTCTCTCCCTTCCTGTCTGTCCCTATCTGTCCCTCTGTCTGACTCTGGCTGTCACCAAAAAAACCCCAAAAAACCCCAAAACAACAAAAAATAATAAATAAATAAAAATAAAAGCATGGGTCTTTGCCTGAATGGTGGTAGCACAGTGGATAGAGCATTGACATGCAATGCTGAGATCCCAGGTTTGAAACCCCAATGTTTTTGGCTTGAGCACAGGATCATCAACATAATCCCAAGATCATTGGCTTGAGCCTTAAAGCCCAAGATCACTGGCGTAAGCAGGGGGTCACTGGTTCAGCTGGAGCCCCCAGGTCAAGGCGTGTATGAGAAGCAATCAGTGAACAACCAAAGTGACACAGCTATGAGTTGATGCTTCTCATCTCTTTCCTTTCCTGTCTCTCTCTCTCTCTCTCTCTCTCCCCCCCCCCCAACAAAAAATAAAATTTAGCCTGACCAGATAGAATTTAGTTCTATCTGGCGCAGTAGATAGAACGTCGGACTGGGATGCGGAGGACCCAGGTTCGAGACCCCAAGGTCGCCAGCTTGAGTGTGGGCTCATCTGGCTTGAGCAAAAGCTCACCAGCTTGGACCCAAGGTTGCTGGCTTGAGCAAGGGGTTACTCAGTCTGCTGAAGGCCCGCTGTCAAGGCACATACGAGAAAGCAATCATTGAACAACTAAGGTGTCGCAACGAAAAACTGATAATTGATGCTTCTCATCTCTCTCTGTTCCTGTCTGTCTTTATCCATCCCTCTCTCTGACTCTCTTTCTGTCCCTGTTTAAAAAAAAAAATTAAAAAGCATGGTTGTTTTTTTTAAAGCATGTTATAAAAGCTGAGAAATATTACCTTGCATTATAAAAGTTAAAAGTTGGTTTACCTTTTGTTAAGAAACTACCGAAAAAATAACTCGGTAAGTAAAATATCCTAGAGTTAAATGCTGATTATCTAATGGGAGAGTGTACTTTGTAAATTATCAAGTAACAGAAATATGAAGGATTGTGAGATTATGCTGGGAAAAGTAAGAAAAATATAGGTAATATAAAAAGAGTGTTCAACCCAGAATCTTTTCAGCTTTGAAATACATTTGGAGCCTGACAAGGTGGTGATGCAGTGGATAAAGCATTAGCCTGCGATGCTGAAACCCAGGTCTAAAACTCTGAGATCCCCAGCTTGAGCGTGGGCTCATCTGGCTTGAGCACGGGCTCACCAGCTTGATCAGGGGTCACTAGCTCGAGCATGGAATCATAGACATGACCCCATGGTCTCTGGCTTAAGCCCAAGGTTGCTGGCTTGAGCAAGGGGTCACTCAGTCTGCTGTAGCCCCCCAGTCAAGGTACATATGAGAAAGCAATCAATGAACAACTAAGGTGCTGCAACGAAGAATTGATGTTTCTTATCTCTCTCCCTTCCTGTCTATCTGTCCCTGTCTGTCCCTCTCTCTGTCTCTAGCTTAAAAAATAAAAGGAATGCATTTGGAGTCAGGCTCTTCAGCAGAAGGCACTGGGCTGGCTGTGCTGCCTCGCTGCCCGTAGCGCCACCCTAGGAGGCTGAGAGCTGAGCACACTGAGTGCAGGGGCTCGAGGAGATGGCATAGGATGGCAGTAGGTAGCCAGTTCACTCCCGGAGCTACTTTCTGGCCTTAGCACCGTTCTCTGAGGGCTCCTCTAACAGTGTCTGTCGCGTCTTCAGTCAGCCAGCAGCAGGAGAGGAGTGTAAGTTCAATTAAGCAAATGTCAATAGTGAATCTGGGAAAGGGGACCACAAGGGAGACTCCTAACTTCAACTTGCGTTTATGTTCTCTGGTTAGGGGTTAGATTTTTCTTTCTGCTGATGGGGAAAGGGGAGAGTCCTCTGCCCACTGCCCTCCACCTGTTGTCCTGCTGCCAGGCCTCCACAGAAATTCCCTTTGAACAGGTACATGGCCCGCAAGCAGTTAGGTGTCACCCAGCTTGCCGGAGCCTGTAAAGGTAGTTTTGGGAGAGCTGTTGCTAGGGGCTACACCCTCAGTGTCAGAGGGATCTTTCAGAATATTGTATTTTGATACAAACAGAAAAAAAGTCAGGATTCTATTCATTTATAAGTTTGTATGTAAGGAGAAGGGAGTTAAAAAACAACACAACAATGTTAACTCAGTCCGGCAAGAGATACATATGGAAATACTTAACAGATTCTTAACACAGATTTATAACTAGAAAGCAGATGATAAAAAATAGATGTAGTGTTTGTAATGGAAAAATATTGAAGTTATTCAGGAATGAGAACAAATGAACAAGAATATAATCTATTCTCACTTAACTCACCTTTAAAATTATTTTTCAGATAAATTTTTTAATTTCAAAGAAGTACATGTTTATCTTAGAAAAATTAGGAAATGAATACAAGCAAAAAAACACAAAACTTAACAAAAGAAAAAACCAAGGGAGCTGAAACCAGAAAATCTATTGCCCTGTTATCCTGGAATAACCTCATGATTACCTTCTAGAGCATTCCTCTGGATGTTTATATATTTAAAGTAAAAATTAGGACCATACTTTACTGTCTTGTAATATGCTTTTTAGTATATGAATAAATTTTTAATTACTCATGTTATTTTATTGTATGACTATATTTCCAGAGGAATTTAAAAACCCATCCAGAAATTTATTAAGTTTTAAAGTAAAAGCCAGCAGAAATCAAATTAATCAGAGATATTTTATTTTACTTTGTTTCCAGTTTTTATATATATAATATATTTATTTTTTATTTTTTATTTTTTTAAATCCAGGGACAGAGATAGAGTCAGAGAGAGGGATAGATAGGGACAGACAGACAGGAACGGAGAGAGATGAGAAGCATCAATCATCCGTTTTTTTGCTGCGACACCTTAGTTGTTCATTGATTGCTTTCTCATATGTCCCTTGACCGCGGATCTTCAGCAGACCGAGTAACCCCTTGCTGGAGCCAGCGACCTTGGGTCCACGCTGGTGAGCTTTTGCTCAAGCCAGATGAGCCCGTGCTCAAGCTGGCGACCTCAGGGTCTTGAAGCTGGGTCCTCCGCATCCCAGTCCAATGCTCTATTCACTGCGCCACCGCCTGGTCAGGCTCTGGTTTATAATTTGAAAGAAGAAAATAACTGGGAAAATTAAAGTTTATCTTAATCTCACTACTTAAAGTCACTATCTTTATGTTTTGCAATTGTTCATTAATTAAAGAAAAATTTTAGGCCCTGACTGGATACTTTAGTTGGTTAGAGCATCGTCCTGTATTGCCTGGGTTGCAGGTTCAATCCCTGGTGAAGGCACATACAGGAACAGATTGATGTTTCTGTGTCTTTCTCTCTCTTTTCCTCTCTCTCTAAAATCAATAAATAAAATTTTAAATGGTACTTTTCTGCATACATTTGAAATTTGGAGAAGGGTCTTATATTGGGTTTTGCCAAGATATTCTGAGTAACTATCCAAGCGAACCAGTGGGAAATGAGAAGAAATAATGCAGCTGGGGCAAAGAGGGCCGTGGGCCTTCTCCCCTGTTCCTCTCGCCCTCTCTGGAGCAGGGAAGAAGAAGGGGAGGCCGCTCATTGCCCTGAGTCTAAGGCCACAGCAGGGCAGAAGGAGGTGGGAGTGGATTCTTTGTGTGACCTTAGGAGATGGAATTGTACCAGATTATATCAAGAGCTGAGGAAGTCATTTGCACTCCCTAGGGAAGACATGGACTTGAGGCAATTAGAATTTTCCACCTCTACTGTAACAGAAGGGGCTCTTCTGTTATAGAGACATACACGGGAGAGAAAAGCCCAGATCTTTTTGGTGGTATCAGGAGAAACCTGAGAATGTATTTATGAGGCAGCCCTTCCGAGGTCCCCTTGCAGCAGCTAATCAGCTGAGTTGGGGTTTTGAGAGGCGCTTTGCTTTTGGCGAGCAGCCTGGAGTCAGCTGCAGGAAGTCAGCCTGAGAGCAGTTTCTATGGGAGAAGATGGGCACTAAGAAGGTGAAGCATTTTCTCAGAGATCTCTTCAGATAGGAAGACCTTAGCAGCCAATGTAGACAAAGCAAAGCCTGAGCCTGCGAACACCTCAAGGTGAGGAAATCAGTACCTACCGAGTACAACCAACCAGCCTTTTCCAAATAATGCAAATGCTTAAGCTACAGCCAATCAGATATGTCCTTCCTTTTCTCTATGAAAGTCTTTTCCCCAACTTCTTCCAGTGGGTTGTTCCCAACCACTTCTGGTTTATCGCTGCCAAATTTGAGTCAACTTTTATTCAAATAAACTCTTAAATTTTTTTTTTTTTTTTTTTTAAAGAGAGAAGCCCTGGTCGGATAGCTTAGTTGGTTAGAACATCATTTTGAAGTGCAGAGGTTGCCAGTTCAGTCCCTGGTCAGAGTACACACAGGAGCAGGTCAATGTTCCTGTCCCTCTCTTCCTCTCTCTCTCAAGTCAGTACAATAAACATTACATTTATTTATTTGTTTAAAGCGAGAGTGAGGAAGGGCATGCTGTCCTAAAAAGGGCACATATTTGCCCTGGCCAGATAGCTTGGTTGGTTGGAGCACCATCCTGATATGTAGGAATTGCCAGTTTGATCCCTGGTCAGGGCACATATAGAAACAGATAGATGTTTCTGCCTTTCTTTCTCTCTCCCTTCCTCTCTCTAAAATCAATTGATTGATCAATAAACATAAATGAATAAATGGGGAGCATATATAATGCCCACCAAACCTAAAATATGGGAGGACCAATGGTGCTGGAGAGTTGCGTTCCCTTCCCCTGTTGTCACTGGAGGCTCCCAGAGTGAGTGACCTCCTTCACTGTCACTTATAGTCCTGCCCTCTTCCCTGCCACGTGTCTTTCCCTCTGGCACAGACATTTATGAAAACTGAATGCAGGTTCTAAGTGTGAATTCACTGAGTGAGGCCTGACAGTGTGGGCTCCTACCAGGTGGCACTGCCAGGGATCTCCCTGTTCCAAACTCTGCCCCCTGACTGGTGTTCACTGCCCCTGCCTTTCTGTCTTCCTTCCCCTCCTCCAGGGTTCTGGCTGGTGTGGACCATCATCATCATCCTGAGCTGCTGCTGCGTCTGCCACCACCGCCGAGCCAAGCACCGCCTTCAGGCCCAGCAGCGGCAACATGAAATCAACCTGATTGCCTACCGGGAAGCCCACAATTACTCAGCGCTGCCATTTTATTTCAGTACGTACACCCAAAGCACCCAGCCCCGCCCTGGGGAGCGCAGGACACACAAACCGAGCGTGTCATTGGCTAGGGCTCCGAGGCATGGGCACTGGGGGTTTGCCTCCTTGCCCAGTGCAGAGCAGAGTTTTCAAAGAACAGGACTTGGGAGCGGTCCCATTTAGCGTAGAGGAGCCAGTGCTGTGGCTGCAGCTCCTTGAAGCCCAGGGCCATTCCAAATCTCTCCTGGCTGGTTCTGACCAGGACTCTGCTTCTTTGGCAGATTTTTTTCCCTTTGTATTGAATTTATTGAGGTGACATTGTTTAACATAATTATACAGGTTTCAGGTGCCCAGTTCTACAACAGATCATCTGTACACCGAATTGTGTGCTCACCACCCCAAGTCAAGTCTCCTTCCGTCACCATTTATCCCCCTGTTCCCTACTCCACCTCCTCTTCCCCTCACTCCCCGGCAATCTGTGTCTATGAGTATTTTTTGTTTTTGCTCAATCCCTCTACCCCCTCCCCCCACCCCATTTAGCAGATTTTTTTAGGCAGGGGGTTGGATTGTGTATGATGTGAGTGAATTAAGATTTAGAGTTCAGCCTTGGCCAGTTGGCTCAGTGGTAGAGCGTTGGCCTGGCGTGCAGGAGTCCCGGGTTCGATTCCCAGCCAGGGCACACAGAAGCGCCCATCTGCTTCTCCACCCCTCACCCCCTCCTTCCTCTCTGTCTCTCTCTTCCCCTCCTGCAGCCAAGGCTCCATTGGAGCAAAGATGGCCCGGGTGCTGAGGATGGCTCTGTGGCCTCTGCCCCAGGCTCTGGAGTGGCTCTGGTTGTGGCAGAGCAACGCCCCAAGATGGGTGGAGCATCGCCCCCTGGTGGGCATGCCGGGTGGATCCTGGTCAGGCACATGCGGGAGTCTGTCTGACTGCCTCCCTGTTTCCAACTTCGGAAAAATACAAAAAAAAAAATTAGAGTTCAGTGGTCACAAATCCTCCCATTTTGTTTACTGCCTGTTATATGCTGAGCAGAGGCTGCCATGAAAGGGGAGGTGTTGGTGACATTTGGACTTGCTGAGTGACTCAATGAAGGGCACTCCCCTGACTTCCCTGGGCCTCCATACCTATGACTTCTCAAAGAGTCGGTGGAGGCCTAGCTGTGCAGCTTGTCCAAAGCCATTCTGCAGTGTGTTCTATAGAAAAAAGTGATCACAATGTGGGATTTCACCTGTAGAAGGATTAAGTATTTAGCACAGTACCTGGCATATAGTAATTGCTCAATAACTGCTAACAATTGTTCTTATATTATAGTTAAATTATCAGTGCCTGAAGGCATTCAACACAAATGATAACTCTCCTGGCATGTTCTTAATACACCTTGGATGACAGGCCCTTTATCCTATGCTTTGCTGGTAAACCACCTGCTCTTTTTTATTTTTTTTTATTTTTTTTATTTTTAGAGAAGAGAGAGAGAGGGAGAGAGACAGAGAGGGAAAGAGAAGAGAGAGAGACAGAGAGAGAGAAGGGGGGAGGAGCTGGATGCATCAACTCCCATATGTGCCTTGACCAGGCAAGCCCAGGGTTTCGAACCGGCGACCTCAGCATTTCCAGGTCGACGCTTTATTCACTGCGCCACCACAGGTCAGGCCTAAACCACCTGCTCTTGATCTGAGTCAGGATGAGGTTTGCCTTGTCTTTCCAGACCACCTCCAGCCACGCTAGAGTGAAAGACAACATAGAGTTCTAATCTTCCAGGAAAAGGCTTTCTGCTTGGCAAATATCAGTAAGGGCGGGGGAAGAAAGAAGTGATCAGAGAATCTTAAATTCTGGTCCCTGACCCTGAGGCCCATGGGACGTGGATGGAGGACAGTGACTGAGACGTGAGACGTGTGTGCATTTGGAAATGGGTCCATTCCAGGAAGAAATGACCTTCTGGCCACCCACCACATTGGCATGACCCTCTGCTTCACTCCAGACCAGACAGACAGAAGTCTGCCTGTGAGGCAGCTTTAGGGGATCTCGGGTGTCAAGAAGCTAGATTGGGTTTCTCCCACAGCCCTCTGCCCTGCCCAAGACCAAGAGCTGTAGCTCTCACTCGGTGGTTATGCTGGGGGTGGGAAGAGACTTATATTTAGTGTCTCTGTCCTAACAATTGCCAGTGCAGTAATTTCTCCTCCCTACCTCCCCATTTCAGGGTTTTTGCCAAACTACTTACTACCTCCTTATGAGGAAGTGGTGAACCGACCTCCAACTCCTCCCCCACCATACAGTGCCTTCCAGCTACAGCAGCAGCAGCTGTCTGCACAGTGTGTTCCTGCAGGCGGCAGCCCCCCAGGCGCCGATCCCACCAGGGGCTCCCAGGGGGCGCAGAGCAGCCCCTTGTCTGGGCCCAGCAGAAGCAGCACAAGACCGCCAAGCATCATTGCTGACCCTGAACCCTCCAGCTCCGAAGTGCCAGCCAACCTGGCAGCCACCAAAGCCACTGGAATGGAGCCCAGCAGCTCGGTGGCTGGCCTGGGGGAGCTGGCCCCTGGGGGTTTCCTGGACAAGGATTCCGAGTGTAAGGAGGAGCTGCTGAAAGATTACAGCTGCCACCAGGGCAGCGCCCTCCCTGACAGCAAGGAAAAGACGCCTGGCAGACATCGCCGCTTCACGGGTGACTCGGGCATTGAGGTGTGTGTGTGCAACCGGGGCCACCATGACGACGACCTCAAAGAGTTCAACACACTCATCGATGATGCTCTGGATGGACCCTTGGACTTCTGCGACAGCTGCCACGTGCGGCCCCCCGGTGATGAGGAGGAAGGCCTCTGCCAGCCCTCCGAGGAGCAGGTCCGAGATCCCGGGCACCCCCACCTGCCACGGCCACCCGCGTGCCTGCTGCTGAACACCATCAATGAGCAGGACTCCCCAAACTCCCAGAGCAGCAGCTCCCCCAGCTAGAGCAGGCCCTGCCTGCACCTGAGGACTTGGCACAGCAACCAGTGTGGGGAGAACCACGGAACAAGCATTAAGTGACTTTCGGAGAAAGTGGTACAGCCACTTGAGTCTTTTTTTCTTTCTTTCTTTTTCCCCCTTTGTTCCTGCATTTTCCTACGTCTCCAGGTACCGTTTGGGGTGTGGGCGCCTCTCCCCACAGGAGCACAGTGTTGTGGAGGGCCGAGAAGGTCGTTCTGTGACTCATTCCTCATTCCCTGCCCCACTCTCCTTCTCCTTTTCAAGTCACATCTCACCACCTGCCTGGGGCAGAGATGTGTGTTTAGGAAGTCCCCAAGGAAGGGGACTGAAACTGTGCCCTGAGGTGACTCTTGGTGATGGTGTGCATTTTTGCTCTGGTGTTAGTGTAAGAGATCCTTGCTCTGTCGTCCGGGAGAGGCAGTGGGTCTCAGCCGTGGGTGAAGGAAGCCCACGGAGACCCAGGTGATGTCCCCCCTCGCTGCCAGTGTCTGCAGAACTGGACGTGGGCTAATCCTGTGTGGGGGGGTGAGAGCTGACAGGCAGCTGTGTGGGAGGTGGGTAAGGGCTTGCTGCGTTCCCAAACTCCAGGTGATGAGGTCGGAGCATCACAGCACCCTTGAGGGGCCCTGCCGCACACTCGGGCTGGCTGCAGATGGGTTCAGGTGTGGACGAGTGTACTGCCTTCTCTAGGTTTTCTTAAAAAAAAAAAAAAAAAGTAAAAAGAACAAAAGCGAGTTGAAAACAACAACTTCACCAGTGGGCAGGAAGAATTCTGTTAGGAAAAGGGGAGCCTGCAGTGCTTCCCCAGGTGGGCTGGCAGAGAGCCGGCGCGGACAGCCAGAGGAGATGGTTTGCGTGTGGGTCGGGTGGAGGCAGCTCTGGGACTTCCGGGGCGCGGAGGCTCCCGCCGCGGCTGCCCTGTGTTCTGTGACCAGGCCCGCCCCCCACCCAAGCACGGGCAGCGGGCCTTCATGTCTCGCTGTTAAATGAACAAATAAGGCTGTGGGTCCTAAGGAAGGGCAGCCCCATAGCCTGGCTCTCACAGTATTTTCTCTTGATTCTGAATAAGTTTTTTTCGTTTTTTTGTTTGTTTGTTTTTAACTGACCACTTGGAAAACGATACCTTGGTTATCTGTGGTTTTCATGCCTTTTCCCTCCTCCCTACTCCTTGTGAGTGGGGTAACAAGTCATTGTTGTCTCCTATGTAAAGAGTCTGGTGGCCCAGGGAGGGGGGTGAAGGGTTACTGGATCCTTATTACCGTAGTTTGGCTTCAGATAACCAGTTGAGCTTTGGTAGGAGTAATCTGAAGGGAGAAAGCAAACAGCCGAAACGAACATTCCCTGCCCAGCCCTGTTCATATGAAGAGTTTGGTCCTTCCCCCTCTTGAACAATGACATTTAGACTAGGCATTGACGTTGTGAAGAGAGGAAACAAATATATATGTATACAAAAATAGACAAATCCAAGGCTGTGAGGTGAACAAATGTCTGCGTTTGGAGCCCACAAAACCAAAATCCATGTTGAACAAAGTGAAGTCCGTATACAATGTTTTGGATAACCTGTGTGTGTCTGTTCGTTGTGTATGAGCCCCCAGCCCTGTTTTCCTGTGAATATACTTTGAATGGCAGCCATCTGCTCACATTAACCACACGTTTGGAGCAAACATGGCCCTCTCAAGGTAATTTATTTTATGCATTTACTGTTTACTGAACAAATGTCTGACTGTGTACTCGGGTGTATTCAGCAGCATTGTCGACGGCAGTCCCCAGTGTTTGCCAGAGACACTGTCCTCGAAGTAGAGGTTGTACTCTACCCATCACTGCAATTTGCACATTGCTCCGTGGACACTCGGAGGCCTGTGTTCTGTTCCCTGTAAGTGGAAACGTGCTCTGAACCTGCCTGCCTCCCTCCGCTGCTCCTCGCCCTCGGTATCAGCCCCCTCGGGGGTTTTCACAACCACTCGAGACATAAGGTGAAGGTGGAACTTTAGACAGAAGCTTAATTGGATCTTCAGGGACAAGCTTGGACTAGCTGTGGCCCAGATGTCAGCCCTGCCCAGAATTGCTAGGAGGGTTTGGCAGACACAGGGCTCACCTCCCTCTGCTGCGGTCCAGTGCATGCAAGCCAGCCGGCGTGTGGCGTGAGTGGGCAGGAGCATCAGCAGCCCTCGGTGGCCTTTCCTTCCACCATTAAAAATAAAAAATCCCAAACAACTCACTGAAGTGTCTCCAGGGAGAACCAGTTTTACCAAAATGAATCCTCCTTCAGTTAACTGATCAAATGGATGAGCTCTGGCCCTTCGTTTCCTTCCCCCGTTAGAGTGGGGAACTGAGTATTCAGGTTTATTGCAGCACCCTACCCTTAAGGCTGAAGAAAATAATGGAACTGGCGGAGCTGGGCTTGATTACAGCAGTCACAGGCTGTCCCCACTCCAGGAGGCTTCCCTGTGTGCAGAGAGAGGTGGAAATGGGGAGTTGAGGGTCTAGTTAAGAGGCCAGGGAGATTTGATTGTTTGGTTTTCCAGATGAATGAGAGGGAGTGGATTGGTCGAGGGTTTGGTGCTACAGTCAGATTTGCAAATGCTAACACATTCCTATGTGAGGCACATCACCATTTGTCAGTTATTGTGAATATGTGTATTTTAAGCAATAAGATTCAGCTGGTCAGACCTTTCTGGGCAGTCTCGGTGACGCATTTCCTGTGCTGTGATTGTTCTGAAAACAGTGTGGCTCTAACCACTGTGAGAAGCCCAAATAAAATCAATCCCAAAAGCTCGGCTGTGCCTTTTTCTTAAAGCATTTTTTTTTTTCATTTTTCTGAAGCTGGAAACGGGGAGAGACAGTCAGACAGACTCCCGCATGCGCCCGACCGGGATCCACCCAGCATGCCCACCATGGGGCGATGCTCTGCCCACCAGGGGGCGATGCTCTGCCCCTCCGGGGCGTCGCCATGTTGCAACCAGAGCCACTCTAGCGCCTGAGGCAGAGGCCACAGAGCCATCCCCAGCGCCCGGGCCATGTTTGCTCCAATGGAGCCTTGGCTGCGGGAGGGGAAGAGAGAGACAGAGAGGAAGGAGAGGGGGAGGGGTGGAGAAGCAGATGGGCGCTTCTCCTGTGTGCCCTGGCCGGGAATCGAACCCGGGTCCTCCGCACGCCAGGTTCTTAAAGCATTTTGTACCTTTTTCCTCTACCTCAGACTTCAGGGAGTCACACCCCCAGATTTCCTAACTGCATGTGCTTTTCCCTTCCCCACACGGGCTGAGAGGAGTCACACAGCGGATAAGGACAGGCTCTCAGACCAGGAGCAAGCCCGTACTGCTGCTGCTGTGGCCAGGCTTTCTGCTGAGGGTATGCGTCTACTGTTTCAATACTCTGAAGTCCCACAAACAGGTTAAAATCAGATGTAAAAAAGCAGAAACAAGTTTTGTCAGATACTTCAGAGCTAAAACCTGACATTCAAAAGGAAGCAAGCACTCTGAAATCTCTCTTAATATGATAAAAACATGGATGGGTGCATGGCTTTGGAATATATATATTTTTAAGAGCAAGAGAAATGAGAAGCATCAACTCAGTTGCATCACTTTAGTTCTTCATTGATTGCTTCTCAGTCAAGGGGTCAAGTGGAGCCAATGACCCCTTGCTCATGCCAGTGACCTCAGGCTCAAGCCAGTGACCTTTGGGCTCAAGCTGGTGACCCTGCACTCTCAAGCTAGTGAGCCTGCACTCAAGCTGGACAAGCCTGTGCTGAAGCCAGTGACCTTGGGTTTTCGAACCTGGAACCTCAGCATCCCACATCAATGCTCTATCCACTGTGCCACCAGCAGTCAGGCATTGGCCTTGGAATTTAATATGCAAGATAGGTATTGGCGAGTCCCCCATGGTGTGCAGCCCTGTGCTGGATGCTAAGGAGAATGCAAAAGAAATATTGAAGACAAGGCTCCGTGCCTTCTAGAAGTCAATTAGAGTTAGGAAGACAAAAACATACCCATGTGACATAGCTAATAGGATGAGGTAGAGTCGTAATGAGCAGTACAAATTCAGAGACTGGAGAGCCACAGGAGGTAGTTTGAGGTCTTGAATACCAGACAGGGAACTCAGAACTGATTGAGGGGGGGGCACTGGTATGCCAACATCTGCCATCATGGGGCAATGATTGTTTCCTAAGACTCACTGTCATTTTACTCTCGATTTAAGACTGTTCTGTTAGAACATGGAGTCAGGTTTCAGTCCCTGCTCAAAGGGAAGAAATAGCCAAACCTAGGGAGTCTGGGGCAGCCTGCAGGTGGGCAAAACAAGAGGACAACGTGAGACCCTCCCGGAAGGGCTCCCTGCCTCCCCGGGTGGAGTGTCACACGAGGGGTGCCGGCAGAGGCCAGAGCACGTTCTCCCATAGCTTGAGTTTACTCTGCCGTCAGCACTTGTTTCTAAGAGTCCAGTGTAAGCCAGACATGTCCCTTCTGCCATCTTTGACCCTGGGCCAGAGGACACTGCCCTGGCCCTTCAGTGACTCTAAGGGGAATGGTTGCTTCCTTGGTCTGTCTAAGCTGTTGGGCTCCTCCAAGTAACCCCAAGGGAGTCCAAAAGCATCTGGAGTCAGTTTTGTTTTAAAAGCACAGGGAAGAACTGCAGGAATACATCATCCCTGCCTTTTAAAATCAAATATACCTGAGTGGCAGAAAAACGTACATTTACAGATTGCATGTAGAGACTGTGCGTGTGCCCTTGATGCTTCTGGTCGCTGAGTTCATCTCCCAGGTGATTTTCAGTGGAGACAGTGCCAGTGCTTCTGAAGCACAAACCAGAGTATCTTTGACGAACAAGAATTTCAAGAAAGTCCCCATTCTCCAGTTTCCTCTGTTTTAGGGGAAGGGAAAAATAAGTTTCACTTCGGAGAAGGAGCAGGAAGGAGCTGACTGTTGGGCTAAACTGCTGGCAACTTGCTTGTGGCTGGACCTACCTGCAAAGGCAGTGGGTCCTGGGAGGTGTTGGGAAATACGGGTTTCTACCCTGCTGAGGAGTGACTGGCCTTAAGAGCTGAGCATTTACCGGGCACCTGCTATGGGCTAGGCATTGTTAATGTAAATATGCCTTAAGCCTTCCTCCTCTTTAGAAGAGCAATGGTCTAGAGAGCAAGAAAGGTGCATAAACAGTACCATTATGCTTTTGGTGCAGAGGACACTGGAAGAGAATGTGCCCACCTGGAGTTCAGGGCAGCCTTCTTGGAACAGAGACTCCTGCACTAAGCCTGTCCAAGTGAAGAAAGGTGTGAAGGGAATTCTAGGCCAATGTTCAGTCTGTAGATTATTGAGTACCCACTGTGTGCCAGGTACTGAAAAGCACAAAAAGCATGACAGGTCTCAAACAGGAGGGTGTGTGTGGCTGTCATGTCGAAAGCTGTGAGCAATTTAATCGTTCTAGATAATTGCATTCTGGGAAGTGACAGGAGATAAAGCTGAAGGGGTAAGCTGGTAATAAAAATAACGTCTTTATTGTTTCATTTGTTGACTATTTACACAATGCCGGGACTTGTGTCAGCATCTTACCTACATTTAAATTTTTATTTTCCATTGATTTGAGAGAGAAAGAGAGAAAGGGGAGAGAGGGGGAGGGAGGGAGAGAGAAACATCAATTTGTTGTTCCACTTAGTTGTGCATTCATTGATTGCTTCTCTTATGTGCCCTGACCAGAGATAGAGCCCACGACCTTGGCGTGCCAGGACAATGCTCTATCCACTGAATCACCTGTCCAGGGCCTTTACCCACAATTTTAAGTTTTAGCCTCAAAACAGCCCTTTGACATGTGAACTGTCTTTATTCCTGCTTGATTGATGAGATTGAGGCATTCAGAGGTGTTAATTAACTTGTCCAAGATCACACAGCTGATAAAGGTAGAGCCAGAGTTTGAACCCAAATCAGTTGACTCCAAAGCCCAGGCAGTCCACCAGTTGGTGGGACAGTTGTAATGTCACTTGAAGAAATTTCAAGTATGAGAAAGAACCAGAGAAAGGTATACTGAATAGGAGAGGAGCCTGGTGAAAGGTGAGCCAGACATCCTTTCCTCAGAAGCTACGTCATCCCCTGGCCCCTCCCCCTTGCACTGCGGTAGCCCTCAAAGGCCCCACTCAAAACCAGGCTTCTCCCAACTGGCCCCTCTGTGCTGGAATGGCCTCCTGCTCGGGACAGGTGGTGCCCGCTGCAGATCAGCTCAGCTTCCACGGGGAGGTGTGATCTCTTGAAAAGATTGTAAAATTTTTCAGAGTTAAAGCTCTGGGTCTCCTTTGTGTCTGTTTCTTTTTTCTTTCTTTCTTTCTTTTTTACAGAGACAGAGAGAGAGTCAGAGAGAAGGATAGATAGGGACAGACAGACAGGAACGGAGAGAGATGAGAAGCATCAATCATCAGTTTCTCGTTGCGACACCTTAGTTGTTCATTGATTGCTTTCTCATATGTGCCTTGACCGTGGGCCTTCAGCAGACCGAGTAACCCCTTGCTCGAGCCAGCGACCTTGGGTCCAAGCTGGTGAGCTTTGCTCAAACCAGGTGAGCCCACGCTCAAGCTGGCAACCTCGGGGTCTCAAACCTGGGTCTTCTGCATCCCAGTCCGATGCTCTATCCACTGCGCCACCACCTGGTTAGGCTGTGTCTGTTTCTTGCAAGAGGGTTTTGCTCTCTCTCTGAGGCGATAAAGAGAGCTTTGGGTGGCCGGTGAGGGCAACGGGGATTCATCTGATCTGAAGTCGCCCCTCACTTGGTGTAAGCCCACTCCTCAGCAGTTTGACCTTTCATTGCACATCTCACCAAGAAGTCCTAAGAGACCCAATCCCGGAAAGGTTACAAAACACCCTCAGTGTGGGAACCAGGAAAAGTTGTCTCAGGGCCCTCCCCTGACTCCTGGCTGCCAGCCTGCCCTGGCCCTGGAGGGGAGGAGGGAGCAGCGGCAGGGCCCTCTGGGGCTGCCCGAGCAGGCTTTTGGGCTTTTGGACGTCCTGTCCTTCGGAGGGACTGTCTGGACACACATGCTCCTCCTCCTGACCAAGCCAGCTGCCTTTGGGAGGTTTGTATAAACCCTTAAAGAAGGACTTATTTTGTGGCTCTGGATACAGGCAGTGACAAAACGCTAGTATTTATGGGGAGGCACTAAACACCTTATGTATTTGGTCCTCAGCAACACTCTGAGGTTGCTGGTGCTATTTCTACGCACACCTCAGCCACCCATATTACAGATGGAAAGCTGGGGTTTAAGAGGGCCAGGTAAGTTGCCCACGGTTATTCCATCTGTAACTGACAATGCCAAACTCGCCTTCACAGCCTGACTTCTTACCTCTACCTGTGGTCAGTGTGGAACTCCCGCTCACAGGACCTCTGCTGCTTTACCCTCACTGGAACCTTAGGTAATGGACAGCACAGGAGGTAAGCAACCCCACTGTACAGGTGAGGAAGGTGGGGTTCAAGAAGCTAGCAATAGGCCTAAGATCCAGGGCAGGAAGCCTGGAGTCTGGGAGCGGGAACTGGGTCCTCTCCACCTCGCTCTGTGATTGGTTCCTGTCCTACAGAGAGGACTCTTCATTTGCTTCAGGTTTTGTGGCCATCAGAGGCCGACCAACGCCCCCTCACCCACCCATGCTCCACACCAGGGTTACCAGAGCGGGGTTCCCTCCCCTCAGAATGAGGACTGCTCTGCTGAAGAACTAGCCAGCTCACTTCTCCTAGGAGGCCAGCTCTTAGCTCCAAGAGCTGATTATGAAATTGTCAGGAATTTTATGAGCTGTAGTAGATGGTATTTACTATATAATATAATGGTAAATAACACATAATACAACTGTGCATCTCTTCCCAACTCTGTGGTCAGTGACATCACATTGGTGGCTTGCCTCAGTCACGGTGGAAGTGTTTACATCATGGTACTCACACACTACACATCAGGGCTATTCCCCACCACCAGTGCCAGAGCACGGTGAGTCAGTGTTTATTCACCGTCACCTCACTGGTTAACGGCGGTCTGAGGCTTGAAAGGTGACTGGGATCTTGGCAAAGACCTTCCAGCTTGTCTAAAGATCTGAGCTTCCTTCCAAATAAGGAGATGGAGTCCAGTTATCACTGGACCAATTAGCCAAGTGACGTAGAGCATTTGCTTCAGTCCTCTTGCGTGACTAACCTACTTGTCAGGTGAGGTGTGCAGGATAAAGAACACAAGAGGACTTAGACTTTTTTTTTTTTTTTTACAGAGACAGAGAGAGATGAGAAGCATCGATCATCAGTTTTTTGTTCCAACACCTTAGTCGTTCATGGATTGCTTTCTCATATGTGCCTTGACCGTAAGCCTTCAGCAGACCGAGCAACCCCTTGCTCGAGCCAGCTACCTTGGGTCCAAGCTGGTGAGCTTTGCTCAAACCAGATGAGCCTGCACTCAAGTTGGCGACCTCGGGGTCTCGAACCTGGGTCCTCCGCATCCCAGTCTGATGCTCTATCCGCTGCCACCACCGCCTGGTCAGGCAAGAGGGCTTAGACTTTTAAATTTTTATTTATTAATTTTAGAGATAGAGGAAGGGGGAGAGAGAGAAACATTGATTTGTTCTACTTATTTATGTCTTCATTGTTGATTCCTGTATGGGCCCTGACAGGACTGAACCTGCAACCTTAGCATATCAGGACGACGCTGTGACCAACTGAGCTAGCTGGCCAGGGTTGAGAGGGCTCAGTCTTGAACTCCAGAGATATAGGGGTACACAGTGTCCTTTGGAGACACCACACCCATTTTGAGAACAGGCAGGTGCTCAGAGGCACGTGGGATTTAGTACCATGAAACAGACACTGAGGGCTAACGCGGGACAATCATGGTGGGCTGGGGGTCTTGAAATATGTCCTGAGGCTTCACTCTGAGACTCTGGTGGGGAGGATTTAGGTCAGTGGGCAAAGGCCTTCCAGGCAGGGGAAGGGCAGTTTGGGCAGGAGTCAGAGTTCATGAGGTCATCTCCTGAAAGGACACTCAGCCCTGTCTTCTTCCTGGCCAGACCCCTGAGAGCCCTTCTGCATGGACACGGGCCAGGTAGGAGAGCATATCTGGCTCTTCATCCTGTATCATTGACGTATTGGGTTCTGGTCCCAGCCCTGCTGCTTAGTAGCTGTGGGACTTAGGGCGAGTCACCTCCCTGCCCCATCCCCTGCTCACCCCACTGGCCCTCAGTTTTGTCATCTTCAAAATGAAAGGCTAGTCTCATTCTCCTGCCAGTCAGTGATCTGATTCACTAGTGGGAGAGTAAATGTTTCCATCCCAGTTACTCTCGCCTGGTGCTTGAACTAGACCCTTTGCTAGTTATTTGTCTGTTCATCATTAGTCTGCAAAATACTTTTCAAATTTTGAGCAAATTTGGAATACTTAATTCTTCCCCAGCCAATCCGCTTTCCCCTGCTTTGAGCTGTGGGTAGCTTGGCACTAGGCCAGTAGCCAGCTGATGGGAGCAGAGGAAGGGGCAGTGGGAGGGGGGTCTCCAGTTTAACCCATTCCCATCAGTTCACTGTGGTGTCTGTATCTCTCCAGCCTGCTTGTGATGGGGGCTGGGGTCAGCTACAGCTGTCTACAAACTATCCTATGGGCTTTCAGCAAGGTGCTGGGGTCACTGGCCAGTGAAGGGAATGGTGCACTAGTTCTCTGAAGGGAGAAGGTGCTGCTGTGATGGAAAACCTCTTCCCTCCCTCCTTTCAGGGGATGCCCTGGTTTCTTCTCTGAAAGCTTGGCCAGGTGGGGTCTCAGCCTTGCCCGGCTGGTTCTTCCAGAGCTTCGTCCAGTCATAAGGGAAGGACAGGAGCGTTGATGATCTGACCCTGGTCTGCCTGGCACCAGAAAGCTGGCTAAAGATCAGGGGCATCTCAGGACATCCTTTACTCACAGAGTGGCCAGTGACCAGGTTTAAAGACGCTGGTTTCAAAGTTTGAAGAAGTCTGGGTTCCATTTTCTAGCAAGACTTTTGTAGACTCCCTGGGTTGTGGAGTGGGGAGCAGGGCAGAAGCCGGGCACTTTAGCAAAAGGCCCCTGCAGAATTCCTGCCCTGGCAGTGTCTACCCCAGGACAGGACAAGGGAAAGGAGATCTGCTCGTCATTAGGGATCAAGACAGGAGGGATGGGTAGGGTAGGGGTGGGTTGAGTTTGTGGATTACACACACTCCTCCAAAGCCAAAACACTGCGGTACATGCAGTCAATGCCCACCAAAGCAAACAAGTACATGCAGTCGATGCCCACCAAAGCAAAGATCATTGCTCTGCTATCAAAATATAAACTCAATCCCACCACTTCTCGCCATCTCAGCTGCTGTCGCCAGCACAGCCTCCTCTTCTTCCCTCCCTGCCCCCCACCTTCATCCCTCTGTAGCCCAGTCTCCACTTAGCAACTAGGGTGATCTTTTAAAAATATAAACCAGACCTTTCCACTTACGTGTTTAAACCCTTCAGTGACTACCTCGCTCAGTTGGGATAGAAACCTATATTCCTTCCTGCTAATTTCAAAGTTTCCGTGAGACCTGGCCCCTGTCTCCAGTCTGACCTCATCAGGGACCACTCCCCCCTTCCTTTGCTTTGCTCTGCTCTGCTCTGCTCAGTCACACTGACCTCTCCCACCTCGAGAACGTCTCGCCTCCTGTTCCCTCCGCCAGGGGGCGCTATCGCCAGGTTTTCCACACCTCCCTGACCACTTGTTTACAGGGGCCCCGCCCCGCCTCCGCTCGACTCTTTTCAGATGAGATCGGGCGCTTCAGGGTGGTATGGCTGAAGACGCCTTCGACTCTTTTCAAATCACCATCCCCTGGTATCATGGACTTCAAAGTACTGACATGTCTCTGAAATGCTTACTTATTTGTCAGCCTTACTAGAAATGTGAGCTTCAGGAGACCAGGGAGCTGGGGTGACCAGGGACAGCAAGCAGCACATAGGAAGTGCTTAATAAAATGTTTATTGAACCTGACCAGGCAGTGGTGCAGTGGATAGAGTGTCGGACTGGGATGTGGAACATGCAGGTTCGAGACCCCGAGCTCGAGCACGGGCTCATCTGGTTTGAGCAAAGCTCACCAGCTTGGACCCAAGGTCGCTGGCTCAAGCAAGGGGTTACTCCGTTTGCTGAAGGCCCGCGGTCAAGGCACATATGAGAAAACAATCAATGAACAACTAAGGTGTTGCAACTAAAAACTGATAATTGATGCTTCTCATCTCTCTCCATTCCTGTCTGTCTGTCCCTATCTATACCTCTCTCTGACTCTCTCTCTGTCTCTGTTAAAAAAAAAAAGTTTATTGAGTGAGTGGGTGAACAAATTAAATGGATGAGCTGCTCACAACCTTTTTTGTTTTCCCAGAGAAGGATAATTTAATGATATTAAGGAATATATATATAATAAGTTCAGGGACGTTCTTAAGAAAACCGTTCGTATATGCACGTCACTGTCGGGGCTGCAGGGTGGAGAAGAACGAAGAGCAGGCCGGGAGGAGGGGGGTGGCCGGCAGGGTGGAGGAGCACCTCTAATTCTGTGTTATGGGGACACACACGGTGGATCGTCAGGTACAGCTTCTAGGCGCTGCCCTCACCCTGGGCTTCCTTCCAGGCTTGGCGCACCTTAATCTTCACTTTGTACGAGTCAATCAGAAAGACTACATTGGGAATGCCCTCCAGGGCGGGCAGCTGCCCGTCATCCGGGACCTCCAGGTCGAACCTCTGCAGCATCCAGGACATGAAGAGGAAGAGGGCCTGGCGGGCCATGTTCTCCCCTACGCAGGAGCGGGGTCCTGCTCCGAAGGGCATGTAGCTTAAGGATGGTGAGATGAGCTGGCTCCTTGTGGGGTCCAGGAAGCGCTCTGCGGACATGGGGACATGGGGACTGCGTCAGGCAGGGGCCAGGACGGGAGTCCGCAGAGGAGAGCCTCTGCCCTGACTGAGGAGTCCCAGGCTGAGGGGCAGGGACAGCCTCACTGGGGGAGCCCCGGCCTGAGGAGAGGTACAGCTCTGCTCTCAGATGGCCCTTAATCACACAGAGGAAATGAAATCTTCAGGAAAGACAGAAAGGGGGCAGCATCAGCAGGTGGAAATGTCACACCCAAGAGGAGAGGGGGCCAACCTCATGAAGGCTTCTTAGAGGAGGAGATTTGCAGTTGGTGGGAGGAAAACATAAGAAACCCAGCTGTGAAGAGTTTGGGTCAGTGGAGGGTAGAATGGGGGTGTAGTTGGAGGCGGGAGATTTCTAGTTGCCAACCTGGCAGAGGGGAAGTGGTGCTGGCATGGTGGAGCACAGATACCGGCTGGCAGTACCGCCTGGGACAGAACACGGACTCACCGGGTATGAACTGGTCGGGCCGGTGCCATTCCTTCTCATTGTGATGCAGTGCCCACAGATTGACGACGACATGTGTGCCCTTGTCAATGGTAAACTCTCCGATGCTGTCCCAGAGGTGAGAGGAAAAGGAGAGGAAGAGAGGGTCTGGAGTGTTGTCCTCCCCCCGCCTGCTCGGCCCTGAGACTCCACAGTCCCCCCACCGGAAGTAAAGGGTCCTCTTCTCCCTCAGGCCCACGCCGTCATCCCATCCTCAGCCATGCCGGATCCCGTGTGAACCCAGCTCGTCCCCAGCCCTCCCCTCCTACAAGCACGCATGCGCCAACACTTCTGTGTGTGCACACTGGTGTCTTTCAGGGACGTGGGCATGCACTCGGAGCTGGTGCAGTGAGTTTGTGCTGTGGCTGTCGGACTGAGAAGGGGCCCAGAGCAGCAGTCTTTCTTCCCCGACCACAGGTCTCTGGGGCGGCAGGCAGTTTCTGAGGGAGGTCGGGTAGATTTGTGGACTAGTCATTGGGCGCTAGTGGGTGGTGGGTACATTGATCAGTAGGGTCATGGTAAGATGATTGATAGTCCAAGGTGGACCAGCAAGGTGGGGGACTGGGGAAGTGGTGGAGGGCCACGGGGCTGGCAAGCCATGGTGAATGCATCTTAGGGCTGGGTGTTATTGGGAGAGAAGGCGTACCTGGAATCAACGATAGCCTGGTGGGGGATGAGCGTGGGGGCCACAGGGCGGATGCGAAGCACTTCTCGGATGGTGGCCTCCAGCAGGACAAGGTGGTTCCGGTCACTGATAGTTGGTGTGCGGCTGAAACCTACATTCTGGTCAATCTCCTCCTGGATCTTCTTTTGCAACTGGCGGCCAGAGAAGGGTGGATGTGACCAAAGTTCTTTTAAGCCCAGGAGAAGCATGGGCTTAGAGGAATCTTATTGTCAAATCTAGAAGAACTGGCCAGACCCTTCCCAGTGGTGGCTCGGCAGCTTAGGCTTTGCTTCCAGAAGATGGGCAGGAACTGCTTAGTAGGGATGGAGCAATCTAGTCATCCTGCATGAAAAGCCTGGGGGCCTTGAATCTCCCTCTCTCTGGGGTGAGTTGCATCTGGCTGGGGTCAAGAGTGGTTGGGAAGACTGGAGGAAGGAGAAGCCCACCTGAGGATTGTGCAGCAGGAAGGCCACAGTCCACTTCACCACAGAGGTGGTGGTCTCCAAACCGGCCCCGAAGATGTCTCCTATGGTAGCAAGAATGTGTCGGTCTGAAAGCAACTTCGAATCCTGATCTGAGCCAGTGTTGTTATTGCTTGTGTTCATCTTGGCTTGAAGTAGTATGTCCATCAAGTTAGTGACAGAGTCGCTGCTGAAGTTCTTCTATTTGAATAAGGTTGGGAAACAGTGATAAGGAAGGAGTCCAATCTGCCATACTTCCATCCTAGACTGGAGATACAAAGGCTTCTACCGCTTGGAGATGAGAAAATGGAGTGAGTCTAGTCAGGACCTATGAGCTTGTAGAGGTGAGGCAGTTCTAGGTCCTGTTAAAATTTGGGGTGGTGGTGGATGGGTTTCTTCTAGGATCCTCTTCAATTCCTCACTTCCCCACCCCTATTCATTAGTTAAGTCAGTTTTTATTGAGCACCTACTATGTGTCAGGCTCTCTGCTAGCAGCTGGAGATCCAATGATGTTCAAAATGGACCCCAACCCTGCTCTCGTGACACCTTCAACCTAACTCATAATCTCTTCTGCTCCATCACCTACCTTATATTTTTCATAGATTTCATTCAGCATATCATTTCGGATTTTAACAGCATTCCTCATTGTTTCCAGGGTTTTGTTGGGGAAAATCTGAAAAGTAGGAGGAAATGTCAAATCTATCCCTCTTGCATTTTGTTTCTATAGCTAACAATCCCTTCTGGAAATAGAGCCTAGCCTTTTGTCATTGGAGAGTTCCCACTCCAACCCCAGCCTAGAGCCAACATGGCAGGCAAGAGGAGAACATAGAAAGGGACCATCAATGACAACTAGGACAATTCCAAACAAGGGAGAAGGGAATGATTTCAACTTTCCCGTTCCTGTTCAATCAAACAACAAATACTGATGTTTACTTAGTAGGCTCTGTTGTGTGCCTAGCCTTTAGACCTGAGTCTGAAGCCTTGGACAAGTTTCTTTTTTTTTTTTTAATTTATTTTTTACAGAGACAGAGAATGAGTCAGAGAGAGGGATAGACAGGGACAGACAGACAGGAATGGAGAGAGATGAGAAGTATCAATCATTAGTTTTTCGTTGCGACACCTTAGTTGTTCATTGATTGCTTTCTCATACGTGCCTTGACCGCGGGCCTTCAGCAGACCAAGTAACCCTTTGCTGGAGCCAGCAACCTTGGGTTCAAGCTGGTGGGCTTTTTTGCTCAAACCAGATGAGCCCGCGCTCAAGCTGGCGACCTCGGGGTCTCGAACCTGGGTCCTCTGCATCCCAGTCCGATGCTCTATCCACTGCGCCACCGCCTGGTCAGTCTGGACAAGTTTCTTAACTTCTCAAAGCCTGTATTTCATCTGTGTGGGAATAATAAAACCTACTTCCAAGGAGCATGCCATGATTAACGTATGTGGAGTGCTCAATACAGCCCTGGCACATGGCAATTAGTAAATAATCGAGAGCCATTATTACATGTGCAACATGCATGATTAAAAAGCTAAACCTGCCTGACCAGGCGGTGGCGCAGTGGATAGAGCGTTGGACTGGGATGTGGAGGACCCAAGTTCGAGACCCGAGGTCGCCAGCTTGAGTGCGGGCTCATCTGGTTTGAGCAAGGCTCGCCAGCTTGAGCACAAGTCACTGGCTTGAGCAAGGGGTCACTCACTCTGCTGTAGCCCCCCAGTCAAGGAACATATGAGAAAGCAATCAATGAACAACTGAGGTGCCGCAACGAAGAATTGATGCTTCTCATCTCTCTCCCTTCCTGTCTCTCTGTCCCTATCTGTCCCTCTCTCTGTCTCTATCACAAAAAAATAAAAATAAAAAGCTAAACCTGGCCCTGGCCAGTTGTCTCAGCGGTAGAGCATCGGTCTGGTGTGTGGAAGTCCTGGGTTCGATTACCGGTCAGGGCACACAGGAGAAGTGAGCATCCTCCTCTTCTCTTTCCGCAGTCATGGTTCAAAGGGTTTGAGCAAGTTGGCCCCGGGCGCTGAGGGTGGCTCCATGGCCTCACCTCAAGCACTAAAATAGCTCCGTTGCCAAGCAACAGCAAAGCATCACCCAGTAGGGGGCTTGCCAGGTGGATCCCAGTTGGGGCGCATGTGGGAGTCTGTCTCTGCCTCCCCGCCTTTTACTTCATTAAAAAAAAAAAGCTAAACCTATTTATGTACAGAAGTGGCAACATTTTAAGAGTCAGAGAAGGTAGAGGTCACTGGCTGAGAGGGCCAGAAAAAAGGTACGCAATAAGAAAAGAGAATTGGGGATGCTGTCAGGGTCTCCTGGGATCTGAAGATGGGGCCTGTTTCATCCTTACCTTCAATATAGGGAATACGTCTACCATGCTGCTCTTTCCCAGAGAGTTCATGATGCCTTCATTGTATCTCCGTATGGTGTTCAGGATAGGATGTTCATTCTTGTAGGAGGTATTGAAGCAAATGAAGCAGATTATGTTGGTCACCGCCAGGAAGAGAGGCAAGGACAAATCTATGGATTGTCCATTCTGGGTGGCCAGGAAGTCACAAAATGAACTGATTTCCTGACATACTGAGGGGAGAGAGGGACATGAGGCTGAGGAATTAAGTAGCACCCTCACCCCATCTCTACCAAGTCCATCTTAGTCAGGGATAGATAACAGATGGCCACTAGATGGCAGCAGTAGCTAAGAAAAGGCTAGGTTGAGCCATCCATATCCCTCCTCGCAGCCCCTTCCTCCCTCCAGAAGCCCAGGGCCAGTAGGGCACTTACGGATATTCTCTAGCTTCTGGTTGCCATCCTTGAACAAGGTAAAGGTGGCCAACACCAGCTTCCGATGCAGCTGCCAGGCAGCACCATAGTCGGCGAAGGCAACACCCTTTTGCTTGTCGGACAGGATGTCTAGAGACATCTTTGGAGAAGAGGAAAGGCTGTAGGAATTAGATACCACCCTCCTGCCTTTGCCCTGGGTCTCCTACACCCAATTCCATGCTCTAAGGAGAAGACAGCTACCCACGATGCTGCAGGGCACCCCTGCTTCTCTGCACCACGATGGAGGTCAGGGCCGAAGCCCATCTAACTCCCGATTCCATCGGAGGGACAGAGGAGAACACTCAGAATGCAAGGGTTCTGGGGTTCAGTTAAATGACAGGGTGACCTCTGGGTCTCTCTTTTCTCATCAGTTTCTGACTCAGGAGGGCAGCTGTGGACAGGTTAAGCTCTCTGAATTGGGCCTGTCCCGGAGGCAAGAGTGTGTGTGTAGGGGTACTTGTAGAGATTGGGAGCTGCCCAGACCTGTGTCTTTCCCTGGTCCCTCTGTGGGCGCCAGGTCACGGCAGCTCGTCTCATTCCTGTTCACCCTTCCACTGCACAGCTCTGTGCCCACCGCAGGACCACGTCTGAAGAGTGCCAGATGTCTTGTCCACCCAGTTTGAACTTGGGTCAAGCCGCCTCTTTTCACAAGCATCCCAAAAAGCATACTAGCCCAAGCCTCCTCCTTCCTCCTTGCACTGGATAAAAGAGTTTAGCAGAGTTGAGAGGGAGGTAAGTGGCCAGCAAACCTAGCAGGCTGGTTCAAGGAAAAACCAGTCAGCCCTTGGCTTGAGGGATGAGTGGCTGGAGAGCCCTGCCTGGGGTGTCCAGGGCAGTGCTCAGTGACAGGGCAGTGGGGTGGCATGTTGGCAGTGTTCCTGGATGGCTAGCTCCCCACGCCCCCAGGAACACCACCAAAAGCTCTGTAGGATGGATCGTGGAAACGCTACCGTGGGTCAGCCCCTGGGAGCCGAAGCAGCTGGGACGGCTCCGGAGAAACAGTGGCCGAGCCTCCCAGAGCAGGCTCTGCCCCTGCACCTTCCCACTGAGGTCGCCGGTTAGAAACCCTGGGCTTGCCTGGTCAAGGCACATATGGGAGTTGATGCTTCCTGCTCCTCCCCCTTCTCTCTCTCTCTCTCTCTCTCTCTCTCTCTCTCTCTCTCTCTTTCTCTCTCTCCCCTCTCTCTAAAAATCAATAAATAAAATATTAAAAAATAAAATAAAATTAAAAAGCACGCTATGACTCTGGCCAGTTGGCTCAGCGGTTCTCTGCCTCCCTGCTTCTTAACTTTAGAAAAATATGCCTGACCTGTCCACAGAGGACAGTATCACTACCCTCATTTCTCACGTGAACAGTAGCATCCATAAAGCTATTGATTGAGCCCTTCCTGTGCTGGGCACTGGGCTAAGGCCTTTGCGTGCACTGTCTCAGTTAATTAGGGAAGCCTTAGGCTCAGACAGACCATCATCCAGTTCAATGGGGAGATGACAGGAGTAGGCTCCCTGACTCCACAGGCTACTTGCTCCCACCCTAATCCACCTTCTGGGCAGCCCAGAAAATGAGGTCTTCCTTTAATTTTTTCTGCCTAGTTTAGAGGCTGGGTAGACCTTGAGGGGTTGCTCCCCAGCCATAGCCCTGCTGGACTGTTTTAGGGAAGAATTATAGGTTGTTGGAGCTGGAAGGGTTGTTCCAGGCATGGCCTTGGCCCAAGAACTGAACAACCTGCCCAGGAGGTGGTGAGAGAGGAGAGACAATAGGCATTGCTTACCACTTGGGGCCGCCCGGAGAAGTCTTTGCCTTTCTTGATAAGTGCCTCCTTTGCCAGCTGGTGGTGGCCAATCATCACTGTAGTCTTGCTACCCATACGCATGGAATAGATGGGGCCGTATTTTTCCTGCAGCTTGAAGAAGTTCACGTGCGGATGGCCATTTCTGGGGAGGAACGGCAGGCTGCCCACCACAGGCAGGGATGGGAGGCTCTTGGGGTACTTGGCACCAGGGCTCTTTACCGTGGGCCAAAAAAAATAGGCTAGAATGAGCAGCAAAAGAGCCAAGAGCTCCCACATGGTGGCTAGGTGCTTACAGGCAGGATGGACAGCCCTGGAGCGGAAGAGCTGCAGCCACTCTAGGGTGCAAGGAGGCCTTTTTAAGGACCGCTGTAATCTTCACCTTCACTTGGTGTTATCTCTTGCCTTGTGGAAGTTTATCCTGGAATACATCCAGGACCTGAGTCCTCTCCAAGAATGGGGAAAGGAAGGGGGAGCGGAGGCTTCCTCAAGGGCTGGCTTAACTCCAGGGAAAAACCTCTAAGGGAGGGGCAAACAAGGGGAGGACAGCCAGCCCCCTCCTAATCCCAAGGTTCACCAGAAGCAAATGGTATCTGGGTCAGGAATCAGGTCTGGGGCATCTCATGTTGTAGAATCAAAGTCACCAGAAAGACAACTGTCAGGAGTTGTCAAAGACATTTTATCTAGTCTTATTATGTTACAGTTAAGAAAAGCGAGGCTCTAAAAGGTCCAGCGATAAGAAGTCACACAAAACAGTTATGACAAGGAACAAGATGTCCTGATTCATATTTTGCTTCCCTTTCCAGAGTCAGTGAAGCCCTGAGGTTGAGGGCATGGGCCCTAGAGTCAGATAGGTTGGGTTCAAATCCTAGCTTCTCCACTTTCTGGCTATATGATGATTTTTTAAAAATTGGTTTTATTGCCTGACCTGTGGTGGCGCAGTGGATAAAGCGTCGACCTGGAAATGCTGAGGTCACCGGTTCGAAACCCTGGGCTTGCCTGGTCAAGGCACATATGGGAGTTGATGCTTCCAGCTCCTCCCCCCTTCTCTCTCTCTCTCTCTCTCTCTCTCTCTCTTCCTCTCCTCTCTAAAATGAATAAATAAAAAAAATTTTAAAAATTGGTTTTATTACATTAAAATATACATGATAAAATTTACCATTTTAACCATTTTAAGTGTACAACTAAGTAGTGTTAAATATAATCACAAGTTGTACAACCGTTACCCATATCTACTTTCAAAACTTTTTTATCATCCCAACCGAAAATGTACCCACTAAGCCGTAACTCTTACTTCCCCCTCTTCCAGGCTCCTGGTAACCTCTAATCCACTTTGTCTCTATGAATATTTCTCTTCCACATAAGTAGAATCATAATAATTGTGTGTGTGTATGTGTGTCTGGCTTATTTCACCTAGCATAGTATTTTCAAGGTTCATTCATGTTGTAGCAGGAATCAGAACATTCCTTTTCTTTATTTAATTTTTTTTCCCATTGATTTGAGAGAGAGGAAGGAAGAGAAAGAGAAAGAAAGCAAAAGAGAGAGAGAGCGAGAGAGAGAGAGACAAACAGAAGCATCAACTCGTTGTTTCCTTTAGTTGTTCCATTTAGTTGTGCACTCATTGGTTGCTTCTTGTATGTTTAACCTGCAACCTCTGGTGTACCAGAATGATGCTTATGTATTGAATCACCTGGCCAGGTGATTCCTTTTTTTGACTTGAATAATATTCCACTGTATGGATGTACCGCATCTTGTTTATCCATTCATCAGCTAATGAACACTTAGGTTGTTTTAAACTTTTGGCTATTGAAAATAATGTGAACATGGGTGTACAAGTATCTGCTTGAGTACTTGTTTTCAATTCTTTTGGGTGTATACCTAGGAATGGAATTGCTAGATCATATGGTAATGTTATGTTAACTTAACTTTTTTTTTAAGTGCGCACACGTGTGCTAGAGAGACAGACAGACAGAGACAGAGAGACAGTAAGGAAGAGAGATGAGAAAAATCAGCTCATAGTTGCAGCACTTCAATTATTCATTTATTGCTTCTCATATGTGCCTTGACTGGAGGGCTTTAGCCGAACCAATGACACCTTGCTCAAGCCAGTGATCTTGGGGTCAAGCCAGCAACCTTGGGTTCAAGCCAGTGTCCTTGGGTTCAAGCCTTTGGGCTCAACCCAGCAATTATGTCTATGATCCCACACTCAAGCCAGTGACCCCACACTCAAACTGAATGAGCCTGTGCTCAAGCTGGCAACCTTGGGGCTTGAACCTGGGACATCAGCATCCCAAGTCAAAACTTTATCCACTGCACCAACACCAATCAGGCTTAACTTAACCTTTTTAAGTTTCAGTTTCCTCCTCCATTAATGGAAATAATAATGGAATCTACTTCTCAGGTTGTGATTCAATGAGATTGTGCATATAAAAGTGCTGCCTGGCATGAAGTAAGTGCTCATTCAATATATATTGCTATGATTACTACACCAAAATGAGCCTGTTGGTTTTTCTGAGCTCTTACTAGTAGATCTTTTTTTTTTTTTTTTAGCGAGAGACACAGAGAGAAAGACAGATAGGGACAGACAGACAGGAAGAGAGAGATGAGAAACATCAATTCTTCTTGCGGCACCTTAGTTGTTCATTGATTGCTTTTTCATACGTGCCTTGACTGGAGGGTCCAGCCGAGCCAGTAGCCCCTTGCTTTAGCCACTGACCTTGGGCTCAAGCCACTAACCTTGGGCTTCAAACCAGCGACCATGGTGTCCTGTCTATGATCCCACACTCATGCCAGCAACCCCATGCTCAAGCTGGTGAGCCCATGCTCAAGCCGGCAATTTCAAGGTTTCGAACCTGGGTCCTCAGCATCCCAGACTGATGCTCTATTCACTGTGCCACCGCCTGGTCAAGCTAGTAGATCTTCTTGATAGACAAAAGCCTTCAGACACTCATCAGTATTTATCATTGATTTGATATTACCAGCTAAGTCATACCCCAGGGAGGTGAACAGTCCTGATGTTCGTCACCACAGAAAAGGTGGAACCTCAAACAGGTAACTAAGACTCAGAGAGTAACACTCACGAAAGTGGGAGATGGACGTCTGCCTCTCTCTGAGGATGACCTGCCAATATCTGTACTTTGAGGAATACAGGCTGGTGTGACAGTTGCTGGGATTAGGCAGGAAGACAGCAGGAAGAGACCTCAGGATGAGTAAACAGGAACTGTCAAGGAATTGTGAGTCAGACCGTCTGGTTGCCCACTACTTCAAATGGTCAAGTATGGTTCAGACTTTTAGGACAACTTATGATCAGAGAAACCTTCATGAGAGAGGAATTTGTGGTGGCCTTGACCAAGAGTGAAGACTATTAGGTAGAGGCATACATAGAAAGTGGGGGAGAGCCTGGGCTGGTTACTCAGCAGTAAAGCATAGGCCTGGCATGTGGAAGTCCCAGGTTTGATTCCAGCCAGAGCACACAGGAGAGGCGCCCATCTGCTTCTCCACCCCTCCCTCTCCTCTCTTCTTTTTCTCTATCTCTCTCTTCCCCTCCCACAGCCAAGGCTCCACTGGAGCAAAGTTGGCCCGGGCGCTGAAGATGGCTCCATGGCCTCCACCTCAGGCTCTAGAATGGCTCCAGTTGCAACAGAGCAACGCCCCCTAGTGGGCTTGCCGGGTGGATCCCGGTTGGGCGCATGCGGGAGTCTGTCTATCTGCTTCCCTGCTTCTCACTTAAGAAAAATACAAAAAAAAAAAAAGTCAGGGAGGAAGGCACTGCCCACAGACTCCAGCAGTCAGCTATGTGGAGGCAGGAAGGGACGTGTTGTGCGTGGCATGGTGATGCCTAACTGCAGACCTACGGAGGTGGAAGTGTGCGTGGAGATTCTGACAGGCGTATAAGCGAGGGAGGGCGAGGAGCTACTGAAATTTCTGCAGCAGTGGAGGGACGGGGGACAGTGGTATCTGGGGTAGGGGGTAAATCCGGCATCAGTGCTGGGGTAGATGGGATGAAGAGATCCTGTAAAGGGGGACAGCTCAGTGAGAAGCAGGGAGTCCTGGTCCTGTGATCCAGGCAGGGTCCTAAGTGGGGTCAGCCAGCTGGTAGAATAACATAAATGGATACTTTCTATTTCTAGAGTGAATGTCAATGTTATTCTCTGATTTTCACCCCTCATCACAAACAAAAAAATGGAAATTAAAAAAAATTGTTGCTTTACATTTTATCACCATATTAGAAAAGTTATAGGTGATAAAATCTCGAAAATGTGGATAACTAAAAATAAATAAAAAATTTTGAAGTGTATTTTTTTAACTTCAGTGAGGCCATATTGCATTTTGGGAGCATGGGGATTTTCCTATTTTATTTAAGACTTTTTTACAACATTATTTTTTGGCTGCATATGATTTCATTATATGTATTTCATATGTGTAGCATAGCATATTCAACTGAACCTCTATTGTTTTATTGGACATTTAGGTTATTTCTATTATTTATTTATTTATTCATTTTAGAGGAGAGAGAGAGAAAGAAGGGGGGAGGAGCAGGAAGCTTCAACTCCCATATGTGCCTTGACCGGGCAAGCCCAGGGTTTTGAACCGGTGACCTCAGCATTTCCAGGTCAACGCTTTATCCACTGCGCCACCACAGGTCAGGCAGGTTATTTCTATTTTTGTTATTATCATTGATATCAACAACACTAAGGAATAGCCTTGTTCTGAAACTTTGTGTTTAACTTATTTTATTAGGATAGAACCCTAAAAATGGGATTGTTGGTCAAAGGCTATGTATACCTTTTTAAAAGATTTGTGATAAATACTAATGTATTTATGAGATGCATTATATTAATAGATATCTTGGTATTCAAACATTTCTCAAAAAATAGTAACTTACCTAAAGAGTCTTCTTTTAATAATTTTTAAAAATTAATTAATTTATTTTTACAGTGACAGAGAGAGACACAGATAGGGACAGACGGACAGGAACAGAGAGAGATGAGAAGCATCAATCATCAGTTTTTTGTTGCGACACCTTAGTTATTCATTGATTGCTCTCTCATATGTGCTTTGATCGTGGGCCTTCAGCAGAAGGGGTAACCCCTTGCTTGAGGTGAGCCTTGCTCAAACCAGAAGATGAGTCTGCGCTCAAGCTGGCGACCTCGGGGTCTCGAACCTGGGTCCACCGCATCCCAGTCCGACACTCTATCCACTGCGCCACCGCCTGGTCAGGCAAAAGAGTCTTCTTTTAATAAAGAATTAGATTCTCGGCCCTGGCCGGTTGGCTCAGCGGTAGAGCGTTGGCCTGGCGTGCAGGGTACCCGGCTTCGATTCCCGGCCAGGGCACATAGGAGAAGCGCCCATTTGCTTCTCCACCCCCGCTCCTTCCTCTCTGTCTCTCTCTTCCCCTCCCGCAGCCGAGGCTCCATTGGAGCAAAGATGGCCCGAGCGCTGGGGATGGCTCCTTGGCCTCTGCCCCAGGCGCTAGAGTGGCTCTGGTCGCGGCAGAGCGGCGCCCTGGAGGGGCAGAGCGGCGCGCTGGAGGGGCAGAGCGTCGCCCCTGGTGGGTGTGCCGGTGGATCCCTGTCCGGCGCATGCAGGAGTCTGTCTGACTGTCTCTCCCTGTTTCCAGCTTCAGAAAAGAAGAAAGAAAAAAAAAGAAAAAGAAAAAGAAAAAAAAGAATTAGATTCTCTTTGTAATTTACTTAGAGTGTTTTGGTTTTTTTTCACATCTGTAGTCATATGAAATGTTTCCCTGTAGGTTTTTTTTGTTGTTGTTGTTGTTTATGCATTGTCAAGTTTTGTATTACAATTTTGCTAGTTTTATAAAATTACTACATAAACTTTCTATCTTTTTCTCTGTCTTAAAGCACATTAAACAATGCAGGAATTGTCTGTTCTTTGAAGCTCTAAAGAAAGGTGACCATGAGAAGTACCAGGTACTAGTGCCTATTTTGGAGCCTGTTTTGGAGAGATAATTAATTCTCTCACATTTCTGTAGGCTGGAAGTCCAGGATCACGGTGCTGGCCTTGTCATTTTCTGGTGTGAGCTCTCTTCTTGGCTTGCACGCCAGATGGCCACCTTCTTACTGTGTCCTCACAAAGGCAGCCAGAGAGAGAATTCTCTAACAATTCCAGTTTCTTCAATAGCTATTGGCCTTCTTAACTCTCCTGAGTCTTCTTGGGTAATTTTGGTAACTATTATTTCTTTAAATTTTTCTTTTTCTTTTTCTTTTTTTTTTTTTTTACGGAGTCAGAGAGAGGGATAGACAGGGTCAGACAGACAGGAACAGAGAGAGATAAGAAGCATCAATCATCAGTTTTTCGTTGCGAGACCTTAGTTGTTCATTGATTGCTTTCTCATATGTGCCTTGACTGCGGGACTTCAGCAGACTGAGTAACCCCTTGCTCAAGCCAGTGACCTTGGTTGGGCTCAAGCTGGTGAGCTTTTTGCTCAAACCAGATGAGCCCTCGCTCAAGCTGGCGACCTCAGGGTCTCAAACCTGGGTCCTCCGCATCCCAGTCCGATGCTCTATCCACTGCGCCACTGCCTGGTCAGGCACCATCATCTTTTTTTTTTTCTTGACTTGCCAGAAGTTTCATCAATGTTTTCAAAGAATCTCCTTTTGGATTTATTCACCAAGTCTTTGATTATTGTGGTTTTATTTTGTTCTCAATGTTAATAAGTGATCAAGGCAAAACATGCAATGTAACTTTATACCAGAATTCAGAAGGAAAGTTAGTATCAATTCCATTTCCCTTGCATCCCCCTTTTTCTTGTTCCTTGTCTAAAACATAGGCTCATTCTCTCCGAGAGCTGGAACATATGACCCTGGAACACCATTCTTAGGTATTTAACCAACCGAAAGTGAACATATGTTCAGCAAAAGGCATATTCAAGAGTGTTCAGAGCAACACTGTTTGTAAAAATCCCAAACTAGGAAATAACCATTTGTTGGTCACTAGCTTGAAGCCTAAGGTTGCTAACTTGAGCCCAAGGTGGCTTGAGCAAAGGGTCACTGGCTTGGCTGGAGTCCCCTAGTCAAGGCACATATGAGAAGCAATCAATGAACAATTAAGGTGCTGCAAAGAAGAATTAATACGTCTTATCTCTCTCCCTTCCTGTTTGTCTCTCCCTATCTGTTCCTTTCTCCATCCCCCTCTCGCTAAAAAAAATAAAAATAAAAACAACTGGCCTGGACCAGGTGGTGGTGCAGTGGATAGAGCGTCGGACTGGGATACCGAGGACCCAAGTTCAAGACCCCGAGGTCGCCAGCTTAAGCACAGGCTCATATGGTTTGAGCAAAAGCTCACCAGCTTGGACCCAAGGTCGCTGGCTCCAGCAAGGGATTACTCGGTCTGCTGAAGGCACACGGTCAAGGCACATATGAGAAAGCAATCAATGAACAACTAAGGTGTCGCAATGCGCAACGAAAAACTGATGATTGATGCTTCTCATCTTTCTCCGTTCCAGTCTGTCCCTATCTATCCCTCTCTCTGACTCTCTCTCTGTTGCTGTAAAAAAAAAACAAAGCAAAACAAAAAAAACCCCCCAAAAACCCTGGGCTTGCCTGGTCAATGCACATATGGTGCTTCCTGCTCCTCCACCCTCCTTCTTTCTCTCCTCTCTAAAATGAATAAATAAAATCTTTAAAAATAAATAAATAAATAAAAACAACTGAAAGAAGACTCATGGGGTGGCTTTGGGGGAGCAGATGATGTTTTGCTTCTTTTTAAATTTTTATTTAGCCCTGGCTGGTTGGCTCAGCGGTAGAGCGTCGGCCTAGCGTGTGGAGGACCCGGGTTCGATTCCCGGCCAGGGTACACAGGAGAAGCGCCTATTTGCTTCTCCACCCCTCCGCCACGCCTTCCTCTCTGTCTCTCTCTTCCCCTCCCACAGCCAAGGCTCCATTGGAGCAAAGATGGCCCGGGCGCTGGGGATGGCTCTGTGGCCTCTGCCTCAGGTGCTAGAGTGGCTCTGGTCGCAACAGGGCGACGCCCAGGATGGGCAGAGCACTGCCCCCTGGTGGGCAGAGCATCGCCCCTGGTGGGCGTGCCGGGTGGATCCTGGCAGGCGCATGCGGGAGTCTGTCTGACTGTCTCTCCCTGTTTCCAGCTTCAGAAAAAATGCAAAAAAAGAAAAAAAAAATTTTATTTATTGATTTTAATGAGAGAGGAAGGGAGGAAAAGAGAGATAGAGAGAGACAGGAGCATCTGTTCCTGTATCTGCCCTCACTGGAGATTGAACCAGTAACCTCTGTGCTTTGGGACAATGCTCTAACCAATTGAGCATCTGGCCAGAGCAATGTTCTGCTTCTTGATATGGTTGCTGGTAACACAGGTATATATATCTTTTAATTTTTTAAATTGATTTTAGAGAGAGAGGAAGGGGGTGAGACAGAGAGGGAGAGAAACATCAATTTGTTGTTCTACTTATTTATGCACTCATAAAAAAGTTGGTGCCAATGGAGTCTGAGACTTTTCTAAGATTGTGTGCAAAATTTGCATGTATGTGTTAATATACCCGTAGCTTTCATCAGCTTTTCAAAACAATGATTTCACCATGGGCTCAAGGTTCCCTGTATCCTCACTTGTTCCCATCCCCATCTTGCTTTACGATTCTTCCACTCCACCCACCCTCAAGCTGCTTCTCTCCCTCTCTCCAAAACCTTTCTCTGAGCTGTCTAGTGTTTTCTCTGTCTAGGAAAGGCATAATTCCTTACTTCCTTATCTCTACCTCCTGCCTTACCTGAGCTGGACTCTCCTCTGAAGTCAGCTCTTTCCCTGCTGTCCTTTTTTTTTTTTTTTTAGAGAGACAGAGAGAGAGTCAGAGAGAGGGATAGACAGGGACAGACAGACAGGAACAGAGAGATGAGAAGCATCAATCATTAGTTTTTCATTGCTCATTGTGACACCTTAGTTGTTCATTGATTGCTTTCTCATATGTGCCTTGACTGCAGGTCTTCAGCAGACCGAGTAACCCCTTGCTCGAGCCAGTGACCTTGGGTTCAAGCTGGTGAGCTTCTGCTCAAACCATATGAGCCCGCGCTCAAGCTGGCAACCTCGGGGTCTCGAACCTGGGTCCTCTGCGTCCCAGTCCGATGCTCTATCCACTGTGCCACCGCCTGGTCAGGCCCCTGCTGTCCTTTTGAATGAAGACACCTAATGTCCAGGTTACCTTTGTTACTGTGATTACTTACTGACTTCCTGTTGTTCATTTAAATTTAAGATTCTTTTTAAGATTTAAGATGTAAACATTAGGCTCACACCCTTCCTCTCCATACTGCTGTCATTCTGCCTGGCTTCAGAGTCCCTGGGGGACAATCAGCTGACATCCACCATCATGGTTCCTTTATCTCCTCAGATCCGAAGATTCTCACTCTTACTCTGGTTCAATTACTCCTCCAAAATTCAAGCCTCATTCTCAACCCCATTCTTTCATTCTCAGCAGAGACTTTGGCTTTTACTGAAGGAAACCATTAAATTTAATCTCCCTTAATTTCTATTTCATCCCTTTCTCTTCTTTAATCTTAAAGGTAAAGCATTGCTCTTCCTGTTTCCAAAACTCTATAAGCTGGGTGCTGTTATTACCACCATCTCCACTTTTTCAGATGAGGAAAGAGAGGCCTCGCCTAAGGCCACAGTACTAGTCAATGCTGGTATTTAAGCAGTCTAAAGCTCTAGTTCTTTTTATTTTTTATTTTTGACTAATTTAAAATATATATTTAGAATACAATGTATAGGTTGTGCCTGACCAGTGGTGCTGCAGTCAGTAGGTCAGTAGAGTGTTGACCCTGAATACTGAGGTAGCAGATTGGAAAGTCTGAGGTAGCCAGCTTGAGCGTGGGCTCACCAGCTTGAGCGCAGGGTCACTGGCTAGAGTGCGAGATTCTCCATGTGATCCCATCGTCGCTGGTTGAAACCCAAGGTTCCTGGCTTGAGCCAAAGGTTGCTGGCTTGGCTTGAGCCCGAGGTCCTATCCCCAGTCAAGACACATATGAGAAGCAATCATTGCACAACTAAAGCAATGAAGCAATGATGAGGTGATGCTCTTACTCTGTCTCCCTCCCTATTTCTTCCTGTCTCTCTCTTTCTGAAAATAAAATAAAATACAATAAACAAATAAAATACAATTTATAAAATGTTTAATCAGCTGACTCAAGAGCCTGTGGTGTGGTGTCGGCTGGGCAGTTGCCTGTTAGACCAGCAGAGCAGTACTACAAATGTGTGGCCCTCCATCCCATGCCCTTTTGTTTTGACACCCAAGGGACATATGTGCACCCTTAGGATCACATGGCCAGAAAACAGGACCCCAGAGGTTTCCGGAGTCTCTGCTTATCAAGGAAGCTGGGGAAGCACTACTGGTCCACCCTGGAGCGGAGCAGCCGACGTCGGGCAGAGCAGGGTATGGCTGGGCTGGGCAGGGCAGAGCGGGGCGGTAGAGTCTGGAAGGGGCTGATTGTAGCAGATTCGGTGTTGTCTCCTGCCTGCATGTGGGGAGCCCCTTGACTGAGTGGGCCGAGAAGGGTTGGTCACCAGGCCTAGACCCCCAGCTCCTTTGATTAGAAACTGACAACAGAGTATGGGACTCATGGGAAGCAGCTAGCTGGAAGGTCTGAGGGCTGGCTCCTGGGGTCAGAAAGAAGCTGGGGGAAGGGGACAGTTCCATGAAGGCAGATAAAGGGACAGCAGACTCAGGTTTCTGTTCCCCACCCCCTGGGGTTTCCTAAGCCAAAGCCTGCAGCTTAAAAGTTAAAGAGAGAAAGAAGGAGAGAGAGAGAGAGAGAGAGAGAGAGAGAGAGAGAGAGAGAGAGAGAAAGACCTTTCAGGAAAGTTACAGATAGCTACCAACACACACACACACACACACACACACACACACACACACACCCAAACTGTTTTCCCATCTCCCCTGTCACCTCCTCAACACAATAGTTTTCTGATTTTGTTTGTTTCTTTTTTTTTTTTAAAGTTTTGCCTGCTACCTCTCCATCTGGGAAGCCAAGGATATGACTGGATGCTGACAGGCACACAGCGGGCAGAGCCCCATCTTTTGCCGGGTGGGGGAGCACCAGCCCCTGCTATATCCTCAGTCTACAGACACCCCTCCGCCAGTCTTCCCTCCGGCTCCGTTAGGGGAGGGGGCTAGCAAGAACAGGCTGTCCCAATGGCTGGGCAGTCAGCCCTTCGGGCTTTTCCACCTGGCCTACCTTGGTACCCTTCAACTGAAAAGACAATCTCACCTTGGGCCAGAAACCACTGTCGCATGAGGGGTGGACACTATCCATTTAGAATGAGGAAACTCGGTCAGGTCAGTGGAACTAGAACGACAGTAGCCCACCTTCTCCCTTGCCCACTCCTAGTGGTTGTGCCCCATCAGAACAGTCAGTCTGAGGGGCACAACCCAACACCCTGTCAGTTCTAAGTGCAGCATTGCTCTTAGCTCTTAACTGCAGTGCTAGTCTGCTTCTTGTAATATAGACTGAAAATTTCTTTTCTTTATTTTTTTAAGTGAGAGGAGGGGAGATAGACAGACTCCCACATGCGTCCTGACTAGGATCCACCCGGCAACCAGTTTGGGGCTAATGCTTGAATCAACCGAGCTATCCTAAGTCCCTGGGACTGACGCTCAAACCAATCAAGCCACTGGCTACAGGAGGAGAAGAGAGAGAGAAGGCAGAGAGGGAGGGAGAGAGAAGCAGATAGTTGCTTCTCTTGTGGGCCCTGACCAGGAATTGAACCCAGGACATCCATATGCTGGGACAACGCTCTATCCACTGAGCAAACTAGCCAGGGCTGAAAATTTCTTTATACATACCTTTGAATAAATTATTCCAATTCTAGGACTTTAACCTGCAGATGTCTTACAGTTTGATATACAAAACACATTTTAGCAATGTCTATGATTGCCAGTAATATATGCTGCATCAATAAGAGACAGGAATACAGTCAGAAAAGGGAAGAAACACTTTTTTTATTATTACAGAGAGAGTCTGAGAGAGGGATGGATAAGGACAGACAGATAGGAACGGAGAGAGATGAGAGGCATCAATCATCAGTTTTTCGTTTGCGACACCTTAGTTGTTCATTGATTGCTTTCTCATATGTGCCTTGATGGGGAGGGGGGGCTACAGTAGACTGAGTGACCCCTTGCTCGAGCCAGTGACCTTGGGTCTAAGCTGATGAGCTTTGCTCAAACCAGATGAGCCGTGCTCAAGCTGGCAATCCCAGATAGATGCTCTATCGCCACCGCCTGGTCAGGCAGGAAACACTTCTTTATGTACTTATGGACAGATTTCCAAAACTACATTGTTAAGTAACAAAAGCAGAAGCAAAGATGGTGTGTAGTGAATGTCTTCATTTGTGTAAAAAAAAAAAAAAGAGGGGGAAGGAGAATATATGTACCTTTTTACTTGTAAAATGGAAGGATACACAAGAAGCTTGCCAATTTGGTTGTTTTTAGAAAAAGGAATTAGAAAGCTGGGGTGGTGGTGGGGTGTGGGGGGGTGAAGACTGTATAGTTGCTGATGTAAACAAAACCAATTTCTTATCTGGAGTGCTCTGACCTTTGATCAACATGAATGTCTTTTGCAAAGCATACCAAAGCCTGTCAGTTGATGGTTATTGGTCCTTAAAATAAATGTTTTTGTTAGTAATAGTTGAAATGGTATAGCAACAGAGATAAATACCAAACTGGTAAAGTATTTTTTAAAAATTTACTTGTTGATTTTAGAGAGAGAGAGAGAGACAGAGACAGAAACACTGATCTGTTCCTGTATGTGACCTGACGGGACCAAACTGGCCATCTCTACACACTGGGAAGATGCTCCAACCAACAGAGCTATCCAGCCAGGGCAGTAAAGTGTAGATTATAAACAATCATCTTTCACATGACCACCAAAAGATATAGCTCCTGGCCTGTACTGCATTGTTTGTCTTATCAATCATTAGTACCCTAGTTATACTTAAAAAAAAAAAAGTACTGGAACAGGGGTCTGTTAGTGAAGAACATTTACACAGAACTGCTGGGTCATCTGTCTGCTCCGATCCTACATTCCTGTATGCACATTATCCTCTAATAATTTTTTTTTATGTGCCTTGACTGCAGGCCTTCAGCAGACCAAGTAACTCCTTGTTTGAGCCAGCGATGTTGGGCTCAAGCTGGTGAGCTTTTGCTCAAACCAGATGAGCCCTCATTCAAGCTGGCAACCTCGGGGTCTCGAACCTGGTCTTCTGCATCCCAGTCCGATGCTCTATCCACTGCGCCACCGCCTGGTCAGGCTAATAATTTTTTTTGTGTGTATTTTTCTGAAGTTAGAAGTGGCGGGGATGGGAGGCAGTCAGACAGACTCCCGCATGCACCCAACCAGGATCCACCTGGCATGCTCACCAGGGGGTGATGCTCTGCCCATCTGGGGCGTTGCTCTGCTGCAATTGGAGCCATTCTAGTGCCTGAGGTGGAGGCCATGGAGCCATCCTCAGCACCCTGGCCAACTTTGCTCTGATGGAGCCTTGGCTGCAGGAGGGGAAGAGAGAGATAGAGAGGAAGGAGAGGGGGAGGTGTGGAGAAGCAGATGGGTGCTTCTCCTGTGTGCCCTGGCCGGGAATCAAACCCAGGACTTCCACAGGTCTGGCCGACGCTCTACCGCTGAGCCAACCGGCCAGGACCTCTAATAAATATTTTATATTCTATGGAGTTGCCTACTTTGTTTGTTAGTCTTAATGTACTTTCTCATAGTGGCCATTACACCTTCGCTCCATCATTGGACAAGACTTTCCAGTGTATTTCCTTTTGCAACTTTAAACATTATTTAATTATATGAACACATTACCTATTTCAAAATTGAGGGTTTTTTTGTTTGTTTGTTTGTTTTTTTGAAAGAAGCAGGGAGAGAGAAAGAGAGAGAGAGAGAGAGACAGGAATATTGAGCTGCTCCTGTATGTGCCCTGATGGGGGAATCAAACTGGCCACCTTAGTGCTCTGGGACAACACTCCAACCAACCGTGCTATCCGGCCAGGGCTTAATGTTTATTTATTTATTTACGTATTTATTTTAGAGATAGAGAGAGGGAGGGAGAGAGAGGAGAGGAGGAAGGGAAGCATTCATTTGTTGTTTCACCGAGTTATGCGTTCATTGCCCATGTGTGACCTGACGGGGAACGAACCCGCAACCTCGTCATTTTGGGATGAAGCTCTTAACCGACTGAACTAACCGGCCAGGGCCGAGTTAAACTTTTTTTTTTTAATTTAATTTAATTTTTTTAAGTTTTACTTTTTCATTTCAGAGAGGAGAGACAGAGATGGGGTTGGGGGGGTGGGGGGGGGGAGGGGCAGGAAACATCAACTCCCTTATGTGCTTTTGACCAGGCAAGCCTGGGGTTTCAAACCGGCAACCTCAGTGTTCCAGGGCGATGCCTTATCCACTGTGCAACCACAGGTCAGGCTGAGTTAAACTTTTTAAAAAGAAGAAAGGAATCCCTGGCTGGATAGCTTAGTTGGTTAGAGCATTATCCAGATACACAAAGGTTGCGGGTTTGATCCCTGGTCAGGGCCCATACAGGGACAGTTTGATGTATCTGTCTCTTTCTCTCTCTTTCTCCCTTCTATTCTCTCTAAAACCAATAAAGAAAATTTTAAAAAGAGAGAGAGAAAAGGAAGAGAAGAACAGAGATATAAAGTGTATTAACTGACTGTATTAAATAATATATATTTTTAAAAACATACCCCTCCAGCCTGACCAGGCAGTGGCGCAGTGGATAGAGCATCGGACTGAGATGCGGAAGGACCCAGGTTCGAGACCCCGAGGTCGCCAGCTTGAGCGCGGGCTCATCTGGCTTGAGCAAAGAGCTCACCAGCTTGGACCCAAGGTCACTGGCTCCAGCAGGGGGTTACTCGGTCTGCTGAAGGCCCACGGTCAAGGCACATATGAGAAAGCAATCAATGAACAACTAAGAAGTCGCAACGCGCAACGAGAAACTGATGATTGATGCTTCTCATCTCTCTCCATTCCTGTCTGTCTGTCCCTGTCTATCTCTCTGCCTCTGTAAAAAACCAAAAAAACAAAAAACAAAAAAAAACAAAAAAAACCATACCCCTCCACTTAGACCCTTAACCCTGCCCCATCATACCTCCCACAGATTTTGTGTCTTTTGTCATTTTCCTCCTACATCTTCAGCTCAACCTCTCTTGGCTTCTCCTCCTTCAGCTGGCAGATACACTCAAGACTTTTATCCCATATGAAATTTAAAAATTCTCCACTGATGCCACATTCCCCTATAATTTTCCTTTAATTCCTCTACCTCTCTTTTCAATCAGACTTTTTGGTAAAATAATGTAGTGGATACTTGTGTCTCTATCTTATTGTAACTCATTGCAGTTCATTGCAGTTTGGCCTCTGGCCCTACCACACTATTGGTACTTCCGTTAAAAACGTCAGCAATGGGCTTTATATTGCCAAATCCATTGGAGGCCTTTCAGATCTTCTCTTGTAAAAACTCTCATTAGCGTTATTGATTACTTTTATCTTCTTAAGCCCTCTAACATGAAAAATCATGTAGCTCTGGATTCTTTGTAATTCTTTTGTTTCTCCTATCGTTTCTACTGTCATCTTGTGCGTGTCAAGTCTGTCCTTGGCCCTTCTCCAACTACATTTTTCCTGGCTGATCTCACCCCTCTCAAGGTTTTAACTATCATCGATATTTAACCTTTAACAAATAGGTACTGCTCTTGACCGTCATAAGTTTAGAAATGGATAACTCGTACTAGAGGCGTCAATCCTTGCCCCCTACGCTCAACTGACTTTACCTACAGTTTGTGTATTTGTGTCTTGTGACCCTGATTGGACTAGGATAACATGACCAAAGGGGAATAAATTCTCAGATTGAGTTAAACTGATCAAACGCTTTTCTTTGACTTGACCCTGCACCACCATGAACAATGGGGACAGTGACCTCAGATACTGACTGAAGAGAGCTTGTCACAATGCAGTATCACATTTTATTTTCCTCCTTGGATATCAGGGAAAACATCTATCATCTGATTACTAAAAAGTGTTAGTTTATGAAATAAATGCGTATTTTTCCCTGGCCAGATAACTCAGTTGGAGCATTATCTTGATATGCCAAGGTTCCAGTTCCCCAGTCAGGGCACATACAGGTGTCAACCAGTAAGTGTATGAATGGGTGTAACAACGAATCAATGTTTCTCTCTCTCTTTCTCTCTCAAATCAATAAATAAAAAATTTTAAATGTTTGTATTTTAATTAACTTGTAAAAAGTAAAGCTACCACTTCAAAATAAAAACAGAAATTCCCAAATATGTATGACTGCATTTTATCACCTTTGTTGGTTTGATCCTTTGGGTCTTACCTTTTCTTTTTTTTAATTGGTTGGTTTTAGATAGACAGTGAGAGGAAGGGAGAAAGACAGAGAAACATTCATTTGTCGTTCTACTTAGTAGTGGGTTCATTGGCCACTTCTACGTGTCCTGACCGGGGATTGAACCCGCAATGTTGGTGTCTTGGGAGGATGCTCAGTCTGGGCAACTCGCCAGGGCTTTTTGGATCTTCTTTTTTACTTGAGTGAGTGCTCTACGCAATGCCCAAAGAATTATTAGATTTTTCACTCAGGCGGATGGGAACAGGAACTATTTGTCAGCCCTGTGGGAAGGAACAACAAACATGGTTTCCTCTAAGCCTTTCAGGTGGTTCTCTCAATGGCCCCAGTCGTTTTCTCACATGAATGCCCTGATTGGGACTCAGTTAAATCACTATAGAGATATCTAGAGTTTCTCTCTGTAAAGCTCTCTCCACTGTCCTGCGACCTCTAGCCTCCTTGGCCTCCCCAGATTCCCACCCTTGTCTCTTCCTCTCCCAGGTTTGTCTCTCCCAGGCTCTGCGTAACTTTTCCTTCCCCATGAAACTTAGTTCAGGAAGTAAGCTGGAGAAATCATTGTGGTTCAACTCATTTCTTCCCATCCATCTGAGAGCACTGGCCTTTATTGTCTGATGCCCAGGGTCTTAAAAACTGTTATTTCATATATTTCATATTTACTTTTTATTTATATAGTTGCTTCAGGTGTGAGTGTAAAACCAATTTTTTTACTCCATCTTAGTCAAAAGCAGAAGTCTTATCAGAACATGAAGATATTGTTAGTAATTACATTTATCCAAGGAAGTTTCATATCTGTTTTCTCTGAACTTCCAGCCAAAATTAGGCAGCAATGCAGTTGCCCTGACCCATTGATTAGTGTTCATTAGCTATAAAATAACTGGATTTAACTAACATTTATAGACTGCTTTACTCCATAAAAGCAGAAAACTCATTTTTCTCAAGTTCATGTGAAACATTCAAGACAGACTATATTCTGAGCCAGATAACACATCTCAACAAAAATCATACAAAGTGCCTGACTAGGCAGTGGCGCAGTGAATAGAGCGTCGGACTGGGATGCAGAAGACCCAGGTTCGAGACCCTGAGATCGCCAGCTTGAGCGCGGGCTCATCGGGTTTGAGCAAAAGCTCACTAGCTTGGACCCAAGGTCACTAGCTCGAGCAAGGAGTTACTCGGTCTGCTGAAGGCCCACGGTCAAGGCACATATGAGAAAGCAATCAATGAACAACTAAGGTCTCGCAACAAAAAACTGATGATTGATGCTTCTCATCTCTCTCCGTTCCTGTCTGTCTGTCCCTATCTATCCCTCTCTCTGACTCTCTCTCTGTCTCTGTAAAGATAAAATAAAATAAAATATAATATATTAAATTAAATTTAAAAATTATACAAAGTATGCCTTCAGATCACATGATAACAGAAAGATAGCTGGGAAAATCCCAAAATATTTGAAAATTAAATGCCATACTTATAAATAATGCATAAGTCAAAAAAGAAATCTTAAGAGAAATTTTAACAATATTTTGAACAAAATAAAAATGAAAATACAACATCAAAATTTGTAGAATGCCATGAAAGCAGTACTTAGAGAGAATTTATAGCATTGAATACATGTGTTAGAAAATAAAAAAAAGGCCCTGGCTGGTTCTTTAAAAGAGCAATAAAACTGATAAACCTCAAACCAGGCTAACCTGGCATTTTTTTTTTCTAAAAGAAAAGACACAAATCGCTAATATCAGAAATGAAATAGGAGCAATCACTACTGATGGCATGGGCATTTAAGAGCATATAAACAACTCTATGCCAACAAGTTTGATAACCTAAATGAAATCAACCAATTCCTTGAAAACACCAATGAACAAAAGTCACAGAAGAAATACATAGATAATCTGAATAGGTCTATATCTCTTAAAGGCCTGACCTGTGGTGGTGCAGTGGATAAAGCGTCGACCTGGAATTCTGAGATTGCTGGTTCAAAATCCCAGGCTTACCTGGTCAAGGCACATACAAGAAGCAACTACTATGAGTTGATGCTTCCCGCTCCTCCCCCCTCTCTCCTTTCTCTGAAATCAATAAATTAAATCCTTAAAAAAAAAAACCAAAAAATAATATATCTCAAAGTAGTTGAACGAATAATTAATTTCCCTTCAAAACAGAAAGCATTAGGCTCAGATGGTTTTATCAGTGAATTCTACTATATATGTAAGGACAAAAATGATAGTCTCTAAAATCTCTGTTTCACATACTTAGCCAATCCCCTGACCCCTGGCAATTACTGATCTTGTTACTGTCCCTGTAGTTTTTTTTAAATAATTTTTTAAAAAGATTTTATTTATTGACTTTAGAGAGAGGATAGAGAGGGAGAACGGAAGGGGGAGGAGCGTGAAACATCAACTCGCAGATGCTTCTTGTATGTGCTTTCACTGGCCACTTCCAGGGTGTCGAACCTGGGACCTCAGCATTCCAGGTTGCCACCTCATCCACTGTGCCACCACAGGTCAGGCTTGTCTCTATAGTTTTGCTTTTTCTGAAATGTCTTATAGTTGGAATCACACCTTTATAAAATTTTGTAAATTAATTTAATTATAGATGAGGCATGAACTGGCCACATCCTCTGTTCACTTAGAAAAAATTCCCAATTTTTTTTTTATTGTGGCCAAGTTTTACTTCCTGGAATGAAGTGTTGCTTGAAGAACTTTATCTAGTGTCCATTTGAAGTTTAACCTGGTACAATTCTGGTTTTGAAAGATTTTTTTTTTTTTTTTTACAGAGACAGAGAGAGAATCAGAGAGAGGGATAGACAGGGACAGACAGACAGGAATGGAGAGATGAGAAGCATCAGTCATTAGTTGTTTGTTTTATTTTTGTTTGTTTTTTTGTATTTTTCTGAAGCTGGAAACGGGGAGAGACAGTCAGACAGACTCCCGCATGCGCCCGACCGGGATCCACCCGGCACGCCCACCAGGGGGCGACGCTCTGCCCACCAGGGGGCGTCGCTCTGTTGCGACCAGAGCCACTCTAGCGCCTGGGGCAGAGGCCAAGGAGCCATCCCCAGCGCCCGGGCCATCTTTGCTCCAGTGGAGCCTCGGCTGCGGGAGGGGAAGAAAGAGACAGAGAGGAAGGAGAGGGGGAGGGATGGAGAAGCAGATGGGCGCTTCTCCTGTGTGCTCTGGCCGGGAATCAAACCCGGGTAGAGCGGTAGGCCGACGCTCTACCACTGAGCCAACTGGCCAGGGCCCCATTAGTTGTTTATTGATTGCTTTCTCGTATGTGCCTTGACCGCAGGCCTTCAGCAGACTGAGTAACCCCTTGCTCGAGCCAGCAACCTTGGGTCCAAGCTGGTGAGCTTTTGCTCAAACCAGGAAAGATTTTTTTTTTAATTTCTTTTTTTAGCTAGAGAGAAAGAGAGAAAGAGACAGACACACAGGGACAGACAGACAGGAAGGGAGAGAGATGAGAAGCATCAATTCTTCGTTGCGGCTCCTTAGTTGTTCATTGATTGCTTTCTCATATGTGCCTTGACTGGGGGGAGGGTGTCCCAGCAGACCGAGTGACCCCTTGCTCAAGCCAGCAACCTTGGGCTCAATCCTATGACCATGAAGTCCTGTTCATGATCCCACATTCAAACTGGTGATTCCGCGCTGAAGCTGGTGACCTCGGGGTTTCAAACCTGGGTCTCAGCATCCTAGGCCAATGCTCTATCCACTGTGCCACTGCCTGTACCACGGCCTGGTCAGACATCTTTATAGGTCTTAAACTCAATTGTTCCTTGTGTTTCTTTCCAAATTTAGATGGCAAAATTTTGTGTATTTATGATTGAATCCTTTAACTTCCCAATAATTGTATTATTTTTGTTGTTTTATATTAGGTCCTTGTTTATAAACCTTCAATCACAGCAGCCCGTTTTACATGACTATCTTTAATATATGTTTATAGTGTTGTATTAGCTTCTATAGTATAATATTGTTACTCTCCACCTTTAGGATCAACAATTATATTAGGTGGTATCAAGTAATTCACATTTGTTATTTATTTATTTATTTATTTTTTTTTTTTTAATTTTATTTATTCATTTTTTAGAGATGAGAGAGAGACAGAGAGAGAGAGAGAGAGAGAGAGAGAGAGAGAAGGGGGGAGGAGCTGGAAGCATCAACTCCCATATATGCCTTGACCAAGCAAGCCCAGGGTTTCAAACCGGCGACCTCAGCATTTCCAGGTCGACACTTTATCCACTGCGCCACCACAGGTCAGGCCTTGTTATTTATTTTTAAAGAGTTTTTGAGGCCCTGGACAGATTATTTGGTTGGTTAGAACATCAGCCCAATATGTAAATATGCAAAGGTTGTGGGTTTGATCCCTGGTCTTGGCACATATGGGAACAGACTGATATTTCTCTCTCTATTGCCTGTCTTTAATCTCTAAAATCAATCAATCAATCAGAGAGTTTCTGAGGAAGTTATAAACCTGTTAAAATGGCATTTAAAAAAAGTTAATTAGCCCTGGCCGGTTGGCTCAGCGGTAGAGCGTCGGCCTAGCGTGCGGAGGACCCAGGTTCGATTCCCGGCCAGGGCACATAGGAGAAGCGCCCATTTGCTTCTCCACCCCTCCGCTGCGCTTTCCTCTCTGTCTCTCTCTTCCCCTCCCGCAGCCGAGGCTCCATTGGAGCAAAGATGGCCCGGGCGCTGGGGATGGCTCTGTGGCCTCTGCCTCAGGTGCTAGAGTGGCTCTGGTCGCAATATGGCGACGCCCAGGATGGGCAGAGCATCGCCCCCTGGTGGGCAGAGCGTCGCCCCTGGTGGGCGTGCCGGGTGGATCCCGGTCGGGCGCATGCGGGAGTCTGTCTGACTGTCTCTCCCTGTTTCTAGCTTCAGAAAAATGAAAAAAAAAAAAAAAAAGTTAATTAATAAAAACGTACCAGTACCTGACCAGGTGGTGACGCAGTGGATAGAGCGTCGGACTGGAATGGACTGGAATGCGGAAGGACCCAGGTTCAAGACCCCGAGGTCGCCAGCTTGAGCGCGGGCTCATCTGGCTTGAGCAAAAAGCTCACCAGCTTGGACCCAAGGTCGCTGGCTCCAGCAAGGGGTTACTCGGTCTGCTGAAGGCCTGCGGTCAAGGCACATATGAGAAAGCAATCAATGAACAGCTAAGAAGTCGCAACGCGCAACGAAAAACTAATGATTGATGCTTCTCATCTCTTTCCGTTCCTGTCTGTCTGTCCCTGTCTATTTCTGCCTCTGTAAAAAACAAACAAACAAACAAAAAAAAACAAAAAAAAACGTACCAGTTATTAGATTTCATATCTACTCTTTTATTTGCGTAATTTGATATGTCCTAGGAAGGGCCACAGTTCAATCATTTGAACAGTTTGACCTCTGATGAGAAGATGGATTTTACAAGAGTGTTTGGACTACCTATTTCAAGCCTGGCACTGCCACTTTTTATATTTACTAAGAGGTCAATCAACAAACAATACTGCATCGAGATTTAGTATTGGCATGTTCAAAAGTTCTGTTCTGGTCATGAACACCTTTTAAATTTCAGAAACACAATCTCAAGATTCTCCTTCATTGGGTCAAAATTATAGAGTTTATGGTTTGAAAAAGTTATACCTGACCCTGGCCAGTTGGCTCAGTGGTAGAACATCAGTCCGGTGTGTGAATGTCCCGGGTTCAATTCTTAGGGCACACAGGAGAAACTCCCATCTGCTTCTCCAACCCTCTTCCTCTTCCTTCTCTCTCTCTGTCTCTTCTTCTCTCTCTCTTCCCTTTTTGCAGCCATGGCTCCACTGGAGCGAGTTGGCTTCAGAATCATCTGAGGATGGCTGTAAGGCTTCTGCCCAGGCACTAAGAAGAGCTGGGTTGAGAGCATGGCCCCAGCTGGGCAGAGCATTGCCCCCTATTGGGCTTGCTGGGTGGATCCTGGTCAGGACACATGTGGGAGTCTTTTTCTCTGCCTCCCCCCCTCACTGAATTAAAAATAAATAAATAAATAAATAAAATAAAGTTACACCAGCTTGGCCTGTGGTGGCACAGTGGATGGAGCATCGACCTGGAATGCTGGGGTCACTGGTTCAAAACCCTGGGTTTGCCCCATCAAGGTACATATGACAAGCAATCAATGAACAACTAAAGTGAAACAACTATGAGTTGATACTTCTCACTTTCCTTCTCCCCATCCTTTTTCTGTAAAATCAATTTTTAAGAACTTTAAAAAAAAGTTACACCAGTAGATGATAATATGAGAGGGAGAAAGTAACAATAATTCATAATTAATTAGCTAGCAGAAAAATTTGGGTGGTCTCAGTTAGCAAAAGAGATTTACTACATGTGGTAACATTAGTCAGTCTCCACTCTAATAGACCTCAGTCATTAACCCTCAAGGGCCAACTTGGAATGGGTTGTAGACTGTTGTGCCTATGACTGCATCCATTCCCTATGGAATACATCTGAAAAAAAACTGGAAAAAGCAAAAACCCTTGAAACTGAACTTTACAGAGACAAACAACAGCAAAAGCAAGGTTAACTGTAGGAGAATAATCATGTTAATAGCAGAAATATTTATCAAACAATATACCACCAAATGAAAGGTCTAATAACCTTATATAAAGACCTAAAATGAACAATTAAATGGTGCATCTCCAAGCCCAACGGTCTAAAAGCTTAATACAAAATCCAGGCCTAATTATCTTATACAAAGCTTGATTTGGTTATATGTCATTGGATAGCAAAATAAAATTAGCAACAAGAGCTCATTGGAACTAGTTAGAATTCAAATTCTTGTTGAGACTGACTCATGTGGCATGTGACCTGAAGGACAAGTGTGGGCACAAGGGATTCAGGGAGTCATCTCTTGACCTGAGGTCCCTGGGATGCTGCCAGGTGAGGGTCTTCACAATGATCTTGGTCAAACCTTTAGAATTTTCAAAAGGTACTAAGAATAAAACTCAATATATAAAATAAAAAATGCAAAACTGAATCTACCATTTATTATAATAAAGAAGAGCAGGCAGTCTCTCTAAGCAAAGTAGGAGAGATCTCCAAGTTGATCATAATAATGTTATTGGGAAGCACTGGCTTCAGGGATCAATGGATGTGAGCAGGTTGATAACATTTGTATAAGTTCCATTTCTTTAGGGAGATGAGTGTTGATTGGTCAGGACTCTAAAGGTGATTATTGGCACGAATCTGTCTCTGAATGACTGACTTTCAGAAGTGTCTGATGGTGAGGCAAAGGTGTAACTGCCACTGTAACAAGAATGTATCTATCATAAGACCACAAATGAAAAAGGCAACTCCTTCAACAGGGTAATTTACTTAAAGGAATGTAGGGTTGGAGCAGACAGATGACCCAGCAGTTCTAAGAAAATTATTCTCTGCTAACAGACTCTTGTTACAGTACTTTATTTTTTTTAAAGTGTGACTCAGGTCCTAATGATTGGTAAGACAAAGAATGCAATATAGTTCCAGGGGCCGTATCTCCTGGTAGTCTTGTGAAAGAAGATTGTTTACAATGGATAACAAGACCAGTCTAATATTTATCTCAGTTGTCATGTCACTTCAGCCATCATTAACAAAACTATTTACGGCTACATTTTAAGGAACATATAATCAGCTAGAAAGCTTTGGTATGCTTTGCTAAGGACATTATAGTTGGTCAAAAGTCATAGCAGGGAAACTGGGGGATACAAAGAAGGGTTTTTTTTAATTTTTACATCGGCATCTATACAAGAAGTGAGGGGCAGCCTGACCAGGCTTTGGCGCAGTGGATAGAGCGTCGGACTGGGATGTGGAGGACCCAGGTTCGAGACCCCGAGGTCACCAACTTGAGCAAGGGCTCATCTGGTTTGAGCAAAGCTCACCAGCTTGGACCCAAGGTCGCTGGCTCGAGCAAGGGGTTACTCGGTCTGCTGAAGGCCCGCAGTCAAAGCACATATGAGAAAGCAATTAATGAACAACTAAGGAGTCTCAACGAAGGGCTGATAATCGATGCTTCTCATCTCTCTCTGTTTCTGTCTGTCCCTATCTATCCCTCTCTCTGTAAAAAAAAACAAGTGAGGGGCAGACCCTGATCTCTTGGTTTGTGAAAGGGATTCACTGAGGTGAGTCGTCATCAGCTGTCTGAACAGATTTTAAACAACTTCTGGTGGTATATTAGTTTCCTATTGCTCTAAAACCCCAAACATAGTGAATTAAAACAAAACACATTTATTATCTTATACTTTCTGTGGGTCAGGAATTCAAGTACAGCTTTTCTGGGTCATGTTTCTAGGGTCTCATAAGGGCTGGATTCTCATATAGGAGCTTGACAGGAGAAAGATCTGCTTCTCCACTTGCCTTCTTGTTGGTAGCGTTCATTTCCTTTCGGTTATTTGAATGAGAGCTTTATTTTTTTTGCTAGCGGTCAGCTGGAGCCTCAGCCCTCAGTGACTATAATGCTTGCAGTTCCTTGCCATGTGCAGTCTCCATCATGGCCATTTGCTTCCTCAGCAAAGGAGAGACTCCAGCAAGATGAGTCTTCCAATCTTATCTAATGCAATCATAGAATCATGTGACTCCCATCACCTGTCGTAGGGTTGATGCTGCATATGGTCCTTTCTCCTTCCCAGTTGCATGGTGCCGGGCTCATGGGTTCTGACTGTGGTCCATGGGATAAAGGGTAATAAAACGATAACTAAGGTTTACTAAGAACAATGGAAGTGAGTCATCAGATATGTATCAAGGAGGAACAACACAGAATAACAGATAACCTTCCCTTTTTCCCTGCTCTCCTGCTTGCTTGCGTGTGGACAGAGTTGTGCTTGGGTAAATGCCCAGGGATTAGCTATTTAAACTGCGACTCCACCCAGTGGGGTGTGGAGCTTTCACCAACCTGCAGCCATTGGTGCTGCCCCTGTATGTAAGTAATAAAGGCTATTCCATTTCATTTGGCCCTCCTTTTGGCTTCTTTGGGATGTTTCAACAACATCAGCTCAATTTTCCAGACCTGGACCTCCTGCATTACAATTGATGTAGCTGGCAGGATTGCACAATCCCAAGGAATCTCCACATTGAGTCAACCCTGAGCAACGTGATGAATGGGGGAATGCTGAGGGGAATCCCAGGTTCACCAGTTAGCTGCATGTGGCATGATGTAGCCATGTTGGTGGGCTCTTGGGGTCCACTGAGGGACAAATGGGACATTACTGGAAGTCTCATTAGTATCTTAGCTTCCCTTAAGCGAGTGGGAGACCATTCGGGATTGAGTAAGAAGAAAGACGTGACCCTGGATGGTTGGCTAAGTGGTAGTGCATCACAGCCTGGCATGTGGAAGTCCCAGGTTCAATTCCTGGTTAGGGCACACAAGAGAAGCGACCATCTGCTTCTCCCCCTTACCCTCCATCTCTCTCTCTCTTCCCCTCCTGCAGCCATGGCTGAGTAGAGCAAAGTTGGCTGCGGTGCTGAGGATAGCTACATGGCCTTGTCTCAGGCACTAAAATAGCTCAGTTGCTGAGCAACAGAGCAGTGGCCCAGATCAGCAGAGCATCTCCTGATTGCCTGGTAGGGGGCTTGCTGGGTGAATCTTGGTCGGGCCATGCAGGAGTCTGTCTCTGCCTCTCAATAAAAAAGGAGAAGAAGGAGAAGAAGAAGAGGAGGAAGGGGAAGAAGGAGAAGAAGAAGGGGAAGGAGAAGATGAAGAAGGAGAAGAAAGACTTAAGGGGTGTTTGTGTGGTCCCTTTGGTTGCCTTGCACACCATCACACAGAAACAGTTAACCACCGAATTGCAAGTACAGAGTTTGGAGGAGGAACTTAAGCTAGAAAGGGGTATATGACTTACGCAAACCGATAATAAAGAGACTTTGAGAAAACAGCTGGAACAGACAAGCGAATTAGCCTGTCATTTTGCTTGCAGTTGGGGCTTCCCTTTGCTCTGGCCCAGATCAGAGCAGTGGTCTCTCAAAGAGAGTGGGAATTATGGAAGTGGTACCCGACCCCTGAGAGTGACTCGGACTCTGATGGCAACAGTGAAATAATGATTATTGATGAGGGGGAGGCAGAGGCACCCCTGGCAGCCTGCTCAGTGTTAGTACAAAAGATTAAGTCTCAGCAACCAAGGGTGCCAGGAAGGGTGCAGCCTCCTCCCACCCAGCAGGTCATCCCCACCACGGCAAGCTGTCTTATCAGGCCGAGCTGGTTGAACTGGTGGCTAAATTCCGCCAGAACAGCACTGAGAGCATAGCTGCTTGGCTTTTATACCTGTGGGACATGGCTGCAGATGGTATTTCTCTAATGGGGGAGGAGCTATCCCAAATGTCTTCTCTCACGACTCATCTCTCACAACGCCATTGGATTCACAGAGCAGGCCTCCAGGCCACTCAGACTCCATCCCTGGGGATTTGATTGATGATACCGTACGGCAGGGCAGGACCTGATGAAGGGGATCTCTCTTCCTTTTCACGGCAGTGCTCCACCCTCACAGATCTGCAGCACTTCATCCGTGAGTTAGGCATGTGGCACTCTATTTACACCCTAATACACATGGACACTCACAGAGACCTTTAGGCTGTCAGGGCCCCTCCCACGTATTTCAGCACTCGCGTTCCCATTCTGTCCTTCCTTGTGGGGCAGCCAATTCAGGTTGTAGCCCAAACAGTTGCTGATTTGGGGAAAGAGACCATGAGGTGGAAAAAGGGAGTGAGTCAGGTAAAGGGAGGAAAGCAGAACAGGACAAGGAAAAGGAAGATGCTTCCACTGGTAAGAGCGGGCTGGCCAAGGTTTCCCACAAGCAGCCACGGATACACCCTGGGAAAGTGGGAGTAGTCGCTGCCAAGACTGACGGGGAGCCTAGTCAGGCCCTCCTTTGGCAGCAGTTAATGGGCGAGCAGAAGTGGCAGCCCTTGCCAAAGACAAGTGTGTGTTTATTGGAGTGGGCTCCATTCACAGCTGCTACTGCACCAGCCCCACCACTGCTGGACATCAAGGACCTCTTGGTCCAGTTGCCCTCTGCACACCTCGAGGATGACCCTTGGGGGGGGTGACCTTCTATTCCTCTAGGAAGCAGGTTGAGGGACCTGAGCACTGGGGACCATGGGAGACCAAAGGGCACATGTAGAACTAGCCATTTTGTGGTATTGGCTCTCATGGACACTACGGCTGAGTGTACACTCATATATGACAACCCTGAACACTTCAGGGGCCTTTTATCCATCATTGATGGCTATGGGGGATCCACCATCTGTGTGCGAGCCGTTACCCTCACCCTTGGGGTGGGATGGCTCCTTTTCCCATCTTTTCCTAGTGTTCATCTCTCCCATTCCTGAATATATTCTTGAAAATGATGAACTGGCAGGCATGCGCCTGCAAACTGCCACTGGGGAATTTTGCTTAAGAGTGAGGGTAGTGAAGGCTGTCCTATGGGGCCATGCCCAGTGTGCCCCCGTGCAGCTACCAACCCCTCAACAGGTGGTGAATGATGAGGTGGGCACACTCAGGTAACAGCAACCATATGGGAATTTGCCCAAGTAGACATAATTTGTTCAGCTCATATTCCTTACAATCCATAAGCCAGATGGCACGTGGAGCGTAACCACGAACTATGGAGAGTTAAACAAGGTAGTGCCTCCCTTGTATACAGTGGTTCCCAGTATCACAGACTTGCTAGACCAGGGGTTGGGAACCTGTGGCTCGCGAGGCAGATGTGGCTCTTTTGATGGCTTCTGGCTCGCAGACAAATCTTTAATAAAAAAATAATAACATTAAAAATAGAAATCATTCTCATGTATTACATTCCATTCATTTCCTACTACTCATGTTCATGGTTGCAGGTGGCTGGAGCCAATCACAGCTGTCCTCCGGGACAACACCAAATTTTTATTGGATAATGCGTAACGTATACAGGTCATTGTATGGCTCTCACAGAATTACATTTTAAAATATGTGGCATTCATGGCTCTCTCAGCCAAAAAGGTTCCCGACCCCTGGGTTAGATGCTTTGAGTCACCAGCTTGGGACATACCACTACATTCTTGACCTAGCTAATGCCTTCTTTTCTATAGCTATTACTGAAAGAAGTCAATCCCAATTTGCTTTTACTTGGGAGGTACAACAATGGACCTTCATTCACTGTGTTGCCTATGGGATATCTGCACAGCCCTACTATCTGCCACAGGCTAGTGGCAACTGATTTATAGGCCTTGTCCAGGCCAGCAGAAATGCTACTGTATCATTACATTGATGATGTCATGTTAACCTCTGACTCTCTTCCCGCCCTAGAGAAAGCAGCTCCCTCTTTACTAACTCAGTTCTGACAGCGAGGATGGGAAATCAATAACCACAAAGTGCAAGGCCTTGGCTTTTGTGTCAAGTTCTTGAAGGTTTTTTTGGTCAGGTAAGACAAAGGTGATGTGGCCATTGTCATAGAAAAAGTACAGGCCGCCTGACCTGTGGTGGCGTAGTGGGTGCGGTGTAGCCGGGGAATGCTGAGGTCACCGGTTTGAAGCCTCGGGCTTGTCTGGTCAAGGCACATACAAGAAGCAACTACTATAAGCTTTTTTTTTTAATCTTTTTTTTTGGTTTGCAATAGCCTTTAATATTGTTATTAATCCACTTTCCATGGTCACATGACCATTTTGATAGAAGAGGGGAAAAAGCTTTCATCCGTCCTCGTTTACATTTTAGCCTACAGTATACCATTTAGACCCAAAAGCCTCCTTTCTATGTTGAGGGGTGGACATATTTACCCAAGCTGGCTCGTTATTTAAACTGCCCACATTAATAAAGACAAGTGTTTATTGTTTCAATCCCAAAATTCAAACCCAAACTGAGTTCTTTCTCATAGTGGCAAAAACAGAACACAATTTTTGACATCTCCCAATACACGTAATGGATGGTGTGTCTGGCTTCCAGGAGATGGATAACTGCTTACTGAACACCAAAGAAAATATTTTTTAAAAAAGGACAATCTTGCTTGACCTGTGGTGGCGCAGTGGGATAAAAGCGTCGACCTGGAACACTGAGGTCGCCGGTTCGAAACCTTGGGCTTGCCTGGTCAAGGCACATATGGGAGTTGATGCTTCCTGCTCCTCCCCCTTCTCTCTCTCGCTGTCTCTCTCTCTCTCACTCCTCTCTCTCTAAAAAATCAATAAATAAAATATTTTTTTTTTAAAAAAAGGACAATCTTGCCCAATAGTTTCGTCTCCATACAAATCTGGATAGGTACAAATCACCCCTACTTTAGTCTCCACAACTGGCAATCGACATTTGTTCTGAAACAAAGGACACAGTTTCTGTTCTTTTTCCTCCTTGTCCTTAATCAGATTCCATACAAGTGGGAGAAAATGCCTTAAAGGACGTTATTGGTTCAACTGACAAATGTGGAATACAGATGGTAAAGTATTACACTGACACTTTGTAAAGGTACCAGCTGACTGAAACGGGAAAACAAATGTTATTTTCAACACATCAATAACAACTCCCGACCCTAGTAAATTACACAAATCCCTCTCAACGAATATCATCGCATTCTCACAAGATCTTTAGGAGAAAAGCATTTCTACTCTCCACCCAACAGAAGCGAAGGCACACGAAGGTTAAACAGGCTGGCTAGGACACTCGGGAGAGTCAGGAGCACCCGTGACAGGTAGGCCGAGAAGTCATACCCTCCATACGCCCCGATTTCACTCCAGAATGTCAGGCACAGTGCACCGCAGATCTGAGCACCAGGGCTTTTCTCGCGAGATTGTTTCCTTCTATTTCCAACTGAGAATTACTGGGCACCTTCTCCACATTACACCTGTCTTTGTAGTTGATCACAGTATCGATGATAGCGTTCATCTGCTTTGTCAGTTTGGGGGGATTTGGTGCTAGTTTCTCAGCAGGAAGGCAGCCTCTTCTCTTCTTAGCTTTTTCCACATCTTCTTTTGCAGGATCTTTATCTACATTTCTTCGTCTTTCTTGCTTCTTAAGCTGCACTTCCTCTTCCATTTCTTCCAAATTGCCGTCTTCAATGGCCTGACCCCCTAGAGTCCTGCTGCTCAGCAGAGGGATTCCACAGAGGCGCTCCTGCAAGGAGCGGCGGGCTCGCAGCCTTCAAGAGTGCATCTTATTAACTATTATAAGTTGATGCTTCCCACTCTCTCCTTTCTCTCTTTCTTTTCTTCCTAAAATCCATAAATAAAATCATTAAAAAAAAAAAAAAGTGCCTGACCAGGCGGTGTCGCAGTGGATAGAGCATTGGCCTGGGATATGGAGGACCCAGGTTCGAGACCCCGAGGTCACTAGCTTGAGCGTGGGCTCATCTGGTTTAAGCAAAAGCTCACCAGCTTGACCCAAGGTCGCTGGCTCGAGCAAGGGGTTACTCAGTCTGCTGAAAGCCCACAGACAGGCATATATGAGAAAGCAATCAATGAACAACTAAGGTGTCACAATGAAAAACTGATGATTGATGCTTCTCATCTCTCTCTGTCCCTATCTGTCCCTCTCTCTGACTCTGTAAAAAATAAATAAATAGGCCCTGGCCAGTTGGCTCAGCGGTAGAACATCGGCCTGGTGTGCAGGAGTCCGGGTTCGATTCCTAGCCAGGGCACACAGGAGAAGCGCCCATCTGCTTCTCCACTCCACCTCCTCTTCTTTTTCTCTATCTCTCTCTTCCCCTCCCGCAGCCAAGGCTCCATTGGAGCAAAGTTGGCACCGGTGCTGAGGATGGCTCTATGGCCTCTGCCTCAGGCACTAGAATGGCTCTGGTTGCAACAGAGCAATGCCCCAGATGGGCAGAGCATTGCCCCCTGGTGGGCCTGCCGAGTGGATCTGGTCAGGCGCATGTGGGAGTCTGTCTGACTGCCTCCCCGTTTCCAACCTCAGAAAAATATAAATAAATAAATAAATAAATTTTTTAAAAGTAAGAAAAAAAATACAGGGCTATGTGGAACCACAGTGGGCCAAACAATTAAAGGAGTTTTTATCTTTGTTACGTGACTGGAGGGGTCTTCGTCTTCAATTTGGCCCAATTACTGTGCATAAAGGGGCTGCCTGGGATTGGACGGAGCACCACGAGGCAGCTTTTAGGCTGCTAAGCGAGCTGTAGCCACTGTCCAGGCTCTGGGCATAGTCATCCAGAGCCAACCATGTGAGCTAGATGTGCACGTAACACTTGAGGGGTATAGTTGGGGATTATGGCAATGTCAAGGCAGGATGAGGACACCAACTGTGGTGTGGGGCCAACGACCAAATAATCCCGTTGAACAACAAGTTAATGCAGCATACAAGCCCTATTAGCAACAGAAGTCATAACAGGACCGGCCCCATTCAACGTCTTCACCACCTACACCAGGGGTCCCCAAACTACGGCCCGTGGGCTGCATGCGGCCCCCTGAGGCCATTTATCCGGCCCCTGCCGCACTTCCGGAAGGGGCACCTCTTTCATTGGTGGTCAGTGAGAGGAGCACATTGACCATCTCATTAGCCAAAAGCAGGCCCATAGTTCCCATTGAAATACTGGTCAGTTTGTTGATTTAAATTTACTTGTTCTTTATTTTAAATATTGTATTTGTTCCTGTTTTGTTTTTTTACTTTAAAATAAGATATGTGCAGTGTGCATAGGGATTTGTTCATAGTTTTTTTTATAGTTCAGCCCTCCAATGGTCTGAGGGACAGTGAACTGGCCCCCTGTGTAAAAAGTTTGGGGACCCCTGACCTATACCATTGCTGGCTAGGTGCACTTGGCCATGCAATGGCCCAAGAGTATGGTCCACTCTGATCAAGTGGAGTGCATTTCTCCATCAGAAAAACCACTTTCTACTAGTCAGTTAATCAAAGAACTTCATTCAGGCTGTAACGTGTTAGAATGCTGAACAATCAGTTTGAGCCAGAGATGCTGCTGCCATCACCTGTCCACTAGGGGGAGCCACCTATTGCTGAAGAAGCATGGTATATGGATGGCTCCTGTTGGAGTACCCCACCCTGGTGGTGTGCGGTTGGGTACCAACCTGCAACTAGGAACATCTGGCTAGAGGACAGGGAAGGACAAAGCAGCCAATGGGCTTAATTCTGAGCTGTGTGGACCATCATCAAGTGGGAGTCTAGACCACTGACCACCTGCACTGACAGTTCAGCAGTTTACTGAAGACTGCCACTCTGGCTCCCCGCCTGGGAACATGCAGAGTGGACAGTGACATCAGAATCCCCTTTGGGGAAGGCTCTTTGGACTGACCTGTGGTGTATGTGCCATGAGATGACTGTGACTGTATTCCACGTCAGAGGTCACCAAGCCTTGGAGAGACTGGGCAACAATGAAGCAGATACCTTGGTGCCAGTTCGCTGGCTGAGAGACACTCCAGTGGCAGACACAGCCAAGTGGCTGCACAAGAAGCTACACCAGGGGTCGGGAACCTTCTTGGCTGAGAGAGCCATGAACGCCACATATTTTAAAATGTAATTCCGTGAGAGCCATACAACGACCCGTGTATATTACGCATTATCCAATAAAAATTTGGTGTCATCCACCATGAACATGAGCGGTAGGAAATGAATGGATTGTAATACATGAGAATGTTTTCTATTTTTAATGTTATTATTATTTTTTATTAAAGATTTGTCTGCGAGCCAGATGCAGCCATCAAAAGAACCACATCTGGCTTGCAAGCCATAGGTTCCCGACCCCTGAGCTACACTATGCAGGTCCTGGTTTAGATGCTGGAACGCCACTGACCCAGCATTCAACATGACCCAGAGGCAAGTCTTCCAGCTGGCATATGAAGAGGTACAACAAGCAAGCAACAAAACCATTTCTAAGCCATGCCCCCAACCTCCTGGTGGATATCCCTAGGAGGCAATCTTGAATATGCTTTAGCTGGTTTAGTAGATTTCCTTCTCCTTTTGCTTTTTTGTGTTTATGGCTTATACTGTATTTGTGGTATCTGAGTGCAATGTGCTACTAATGCTCTACCCACACAGGGATGCTTGGATAAGAATTGCTTATACAGTAGATTGTGAGGTGGAAGAGTAATGTCGATGTGGATTGTAGAGTTGATTTGGACGTGGCCCTTCTCCTTCCCCAACCATGTGGCACCATGGTCGAGGGTCCTGGCTGTGAGCCATGGGAATGGGATAAATGATAATAAAACTGTATCTAAGGTTTTACTAAGAACAATGGAACTGAGTCACCAGATATATATCAAGGAGGGAAAACACAGAATGGCTTGTACCCTTTCCCCTACCCTCTGTTCACCGGCTTGCTTGCATGTAGACAAAAAGTTTCATGTGTGTAACTGCCCAGGGCTTAGGTAAACTGTGACTCTACCCAGCAAGATGAGGAGCTTTCACCTACCTGCCACCATTGGAGCTGCCCCTGTAGGTAAGAAATAAAGGCTGTGTCTGCTCTATCTATTCCTCCTTGTGGGTTCTTTGGGATCCCACACTTACATTAGATATATTTTCCAAGTCTGGACCTCCTGCATTACATCTATGCATATACTATCGGTTAGAAACAAGTCGCATGTTTTTCCCACAAGTAAGAGAAGGGGACCATACAAGGGCTTGAAAACCAGAAACCAGGAGATAGGGATCATGAAAGCCAGCTGTCAGTGATCAGTCTATTTACTAGTTTTCTACTTGTTACCATGACTGTAGAACATTTAAGCTTTTGTAAGTTTATGAGTGTGCAGTAACTGGAGTCTGCTAAACCACTGTTAGAAATGTAAAATGGTAAACAACTTTGGGAAATACTTTAGCAGTTTCTTGAAAAGTTAAATACCTACCATATGACCCAGCCATTTCATTCCTAGATATTTCCCAAAATAAATGAAAACAACTCACATAAAAACTTGTATATAGTTGACCTGTGGTGGCGCAGTGGATAAAGCGTCAACCTGGAATGCTGAGGTTGCCAGTTCAAAACTATGCACTTGTCTGGTCAAGGAACATATGGGAGTTGATGCTTCCTGCTCCTCCCCCCTTTCTCTCTCTCTCTCTCTCTCTCTCTCTCTCTCTGTCACTCTCTCTCCTCTCTAAAAAGTGAATTAATTAATTAATTAAAAAATAAAAAACAAACTTGTATATAAATGGTCATAACAGCTTTATTCATAATAGCCCCTAAATGGAAACAACCCAAATATCTATCAAGTGAGTGGATAAAGAAAATGAGGTATATCTAAACAATGGAATGTTTCTCATCGATAAAAAGGAACAGACTAGTGATACACACTACCATGTGGATGACTCTCAAAATCATTATGCTGATGCCCTGGCCGGGAATCAAACCTGGGACCCCTGCACGCCAGGCCAACGCTCTACCACTGAGCCAACAGGCCAGGGCCTAGGAATGCCCTTGTTGATCAAGCTACCCAAAAGAAAATTATGTGGAGCAACCATGACAGATCGAGCAATTCAGTCTCATACTATTCATCACCAGAACGCTGCAGCCCGGTGTAAACAGTTTCAACTTTCTCGGGAAGCAGCATGGCAAATTGGGAAATCCTGTCCAAGGGGTCCTATACTACAATCTCTCCCTTCATTTGGAGTTAATCCTCAAGGACCCCTACCAGGACAACTTTGGCAAATGGATGTTACTCATATACCTTCATTTGGCAAACAGTCCTATGTCCACGTTACAGTGGATACATATTCTGGATCTATAGTAACCTCTGTCAGAACAGGAGAGGCTGCTAAGCATGTGATAGCTCATTGTCTGTATGCATTTTTCTATTATTAGATTTCCTAAACTGTTAAACTGACAATGCTCCTGCATATGGAGCAAAAGTATTTACTGTATTTTGTCAAACCTTTTGAATTATGTGTATTTCTTACAATCTTTAAAGTCAAGGTTTTTTTTTTTTTTTTTTTTTTTACAGAGGCAGAGATAGACAGGTGCAGACAGGAACGGAGAGAGATGAGAAGCATCAATCATCAGTTTCTCGTTGCGCATTGCGACTTCTTAGTTGTTCATTGATTGCTTTCTCACATGTGCCTTGACCGCGGGCCTTCAGCAGACCGAGTAACCCCCTGCTAGAGCCAGCAACCTTGGGGTCTAAGCTGGTGAGCTCTTTGCTCAAGCCAGATGAGCCCGAGCTCAAGCTGGCGACCTCAGGGTCTCGAACCTGGGTCCTTCCGCATCCCAGTCCGACGCTCTATCCACTGTGCCACCACCTGGTCAGGCTAAGTCAAGGTATTATTAAGTGACCTTAAAATATTAAGGTCAATTAAAAAAAATTTAAAAGGGGGGAGTCATATCCTGGAACTCCTACGGGTCTACCATATCATGCTTTTTACTTAAAAAAATTTTTTTAATTTCTTTTGAATGCTGCTGAACAAATCTTTTTCTCCTGCAAACTACTACCTCCTTTATTTGATACAGCTAATAACACTGTTTTGTATTTTTCCAAAAAGCTCCAGATATATGGAAAAGACTTATATAGGCGGATGGGGATCCTCAAACCCCTCAGCGAGATCTTCTGAGCATGGCTTTTAAGATACCAAGAGGCAGAAAAAGCCCAATAGGGATCAGGGAAACTACCAGCTTTTAGGATACGCCCTTAAAGGCTCCAATGCCCCAAAGGGGTCTCATAGGATGCCATCCAGGTCCTGCTTCAATAGTGGAAAGGAAGGTCATTGAGCTAAAGCCTGCCAGACTTACACGCCTCTGCTGTGAGGAAACAGGAACACTGGAAGGTAGGCTTCCCCCTCACTCCTTTAAGGGAGGGTTCAGTCTCTTCCAGCCCTGCTCCAGCCACCTATGACCTAACCTTGCCCAGAATGCTGGGGTTTGCCACTGAAGGCTGAAGGTGCCCGGGGCTGTCGGCCCCATCTATGACACTGTGGATGAGCCTAAGGTATTTCTTTCAAGAAGCAGGTAAACTGATCTCATTTGCACAAGGGCCACTTAACTATGTCTTGCCTGAATAGTCAGGTTTTTTATTCTTCCCTCGAAGAGATCTGTTGTGGGTGTTGATAGTCCTATTTTCTGCTGCTTTGTTTAATATATAGTGTTTCCTTTATTCCTCCTACCTCAATGCCCCACTCATATTTCAGGTGGGACCTACTCCTAATTTAGAGCTCTCTTTCCCCCTTTTGCCAACTTCTATTATGAATCTACCTTTGCCACCCAGCTTAGTGTATCCCAAGGTTCTCTTTACCAAGCCACAGTTGCAGAACTCCAGGGAAAAGCAACCTGGTCTCATCTCTCCAGGCAGAGGAGAACAGAAGCTCCATCTCCACACATGCTGCAGATGGCTTTTCCAGTCTACCTGAATCATTACCAGCTAGAAGCAGCGGTCATTGGGACTTAGATGTGAGCTGCAAAGTATAGATTTGTGACAACAATCCCAGTGCCATGCGGACTTTTCCTGGATGTGGACTTTTCCTGGACTCCTGCTCCCTGTGACAGCTCCTAACAGACTGAACTGGGGTTGGGTTGCATTTTTCAGGGATTTGGCATGGTGTTGGGGCCAACTTGGACTTGGTGAACATGTTAAGGACACTACTCTTTTATGGATTCTTGCTGTATTGTCCAAGAGTTTGCTTAAAGGCTTTAATCACTGTAAAAAAAAATAGAAGACTGGATAAAGAAGATGTGGCACAGATACACCATAGTATACTATTCAGCCATAAGAAATGATGACATCAGATCACTTACAACAAAATGGTGGGATCCTGATAACATTATACGGAGTGAAATAAGTAAATCAGAGAAAAACAAGAACTGCAGGATTCCATACATTGGTGGGACATAAAAATGAGACTAAGAGACATGGACAAGAGAGTGGTGGTTATGGCGGGCGGGGGGAGGGAAGGAGGGAGAGGGGAAGGGGGAGGAGGAGGGGCACAAAAAATCATTATGCTGAGAGGAAGAAGTCATACACAAAAAAGTATTTTCTGTATGATTTTATTTATATAACATTCTAGAAATGCAAATTAATCTATAGTGCAATAAAGCAGATCAGTTACTGCCTGGAGAGAGGGGCAGGTGGACTACAAAGGGCACTTGGAAACTTCTGAGGGTGATGAAAATGTTCTTTATCTTTTTTATTGATTTATTTTTAGAAAAACAGAGAGAGAGAGAGAGAGAGAGAGAGAGAGAAGAGCATTCATTTGTTGTTCCATTTAGTTGTGCATTCATTGATCGCTTCCCTATGTGCCCTGACCCGGGATCAAACCTGCAACCTTGGTGTTTCAGGATGATGCTCTAACCAACTGAACTGACCAGGGACGAAAATCTTATGGATCTTATCTTAATAGTCGTGGTGGTTCACTAGTGTTACATATCTGTAACACTCATCAAATTGTATACTTTAGCCTGGCCTGTGGTGACGCAGTGGATAAAGCATCGACCTGGGACACTGAGGTCGCCGGTTCGAAACCCTGTGCTTGCCTGGTCAAGGCACATATGGGAGTTGATGCTTCCTGCTCCTCCCTCCTTTCTCTCTCTCTCTCTCACTCTCTCTTTCTCTCTCTCTCACTCTCTCCCTTCTCTAAAATGAATAAATTAAAACATAAATAAAAAAATTGTATACTTTCAAAGAATGTAGCCATTGCACATCAATTAATTATACCATAATAAAGTTGATTAAGAATAAGAATTAGGCCTGACCAGGAGGTGGCGCAGTGGATAGAGTGTTGGACTGGGATGCGGCGGACCCAGGTTCGAGACTCCTGGTTCGCCAGCTTGAGTGCAGGCTCATCTGGTTTGAGCAAAGATCACCAAGGTCGCTGGCTTGAGCAAGGGGTTACTTGGTCTGCTGAAGGCCCATGGTCAAGGCACTTATGAGAAAGCAATCAATGAACAACTAAGGTGTCGCAATGAAAAACTGATGATTGATGTTTCTCATCTCTCTCCGTTCCTGTCTGTCTGTCCCTATCTATCCCTCTTTCTGACTCTCCCTCTGTCTCTGTAAAAAAAAAAAAGAAAAAAAAAGAAAGAATAAAAATTAAATTAGGTCGTGGCTCAGTTTGTTAGAGCATCCTCCCTACATGCCAAGGTTGTGGGTTCGATTGTGGGTTCAATCCTTGGTCAGGGCACATACAAGACTAAACCAACAAATACATTAAAAAACAAAACAAAAGCAATTAAAAATACAAGCCTGACTAGGTGGTGGTACAATGGATAGAGCATCGGCCTGGGATATTGAGAACCCAGGTTCATAACCCTGAGGTCTCCAGTTTGAGTGCTGGGTCACTGGCTTGAGTGTGGGATCATAGACATGACCCTATGGTTGCTGGCTTGAGCCCAAGGTCACTGGCTTGAGCAAGGGGTCACTGGTTCTGCTTAAGTCCCCTATCCCCAATCAAGGAACATATGAAAAAGCAATCAATGAACAACTAAAGTGCTGCAAATATGAGTTGATGCTTCTCATCTCTCTCCCTTTCTGTCTGTCTCTCTCTCTTGCTAACAAACAAACAAAAGAAACCCCAAGAATTAAATGAAAGAATCAACAGAGACATGAATCTAGGCATTTGAAAGTAAAAGTAATGTTGATAATGATTACAGATGATTTTATTTATTAAAAAAATTTTTTTTGTAAACTTATTTTATTGACTGATTTTAGAGGAAGAGAGAAACATCTTGGAGAAACAGGAAGAAAGAGAGAGACATTGACTTCTTGTTCTATTTAGTTATGTATTCATTGGTTGATTCTCCCATGTGCCCTGATTCTGGGATGGAACCCATAACTTTGGTGTGTTGGGACAATGCTTTTTTATTTTTAAAAAGATTTTATTTATTAATTTGAGAGAAAGAGACAGAAAAGTGGGAAGCATCAACTTGTAGTAATAGTTGCTTCTCATATGTGCCTTGATCAAGTAAGCCCAGAGTTTCAAACTGGAGACCTCAGCATTCCAGGTCAATGTTTTATCCACTGTGCCACCACAGGTCAGGCACGACAGTGCTCTTAATCAACTGAGCTACCTAGCCAAGGCTGATTACAGGTGATTTAAAACAAAATTTGGCCTGACTGGGCAGTGGTGCAGTGGATAGAGCGTCAGATTGGGGTGTGGAAGACCCAGGTTCAAGACCCTGAGGTCGCCAGCTTGAGCACGGGTTCATCTGGTTTGAGCAAAAGCTCACCAGCTTGAGCCCAAGGTCGCTGGCTCCAGCAAGGGGTTACTCAGTTTGCTGAAGGCCTGCGGTCAAGACACGTATGAGAAAGCAATCAATGAACAATTAAGGTGTTGTAATGCGCAACGAAAAACTAATGATTAATGCTTCTCATCTCTCTGTTCCTGTCTGTCTGTCCCTGTCTATCCCTCTCTCTGACTCTCTGTCTCTGTAAAAAACAAACAAACAAAAAAACAACAAAATTTGTAATATGTCATTCTTACCTCTCTTATATAAATACATTAGGTAAAAAGAAATAAAGCTACATGAAACATTTCAGATACAATTTTCCAAGGTACTAATAAGTTAGAACAAAGAGGTCATTTATCACTGAAAAATTACCTAATGGTGTTGAACATTTTTTACATTAATTGGCCATTTAAATTTTTTAAAATTGCCTGTTTGTAAATTTTACCAATTTTTCTTTTGGGTTGTTCTTTCTAGTTTCTCTGGTTATAGGCCTCATCAGCCTGGGAGATTCTTGTAGACAACGACTGGATTTCAGTTCTTTCTCTATCCTCAGCCCAGCTCAGTGTTTGGTATTTCATTCATGAAATGTTTGCTAAAATAGATCTGAATGATCTTAATTTATTCTCCTGACCTTTTGGAGACTTTAACATTATTATTTCTATTTCACAGATGAGGAACATAAGATGCAGAGGTTGAGTAATTTGCAGGCACACAAATGGCACAATTGGGATTGTAATTTGGCCTTCTGATTTTAAACCATGGATTTACTAAAATTGTCCTTCATTCCCATCAGAGCCGTTTGCCTGGGACCTGTCACCTTTAGGGTGTCAACTGAGTATTTTATTTATTTATTTTTAAAATTTTAAATTATTGATTGACTGATTTTAGAGAGGCAAGAAGAGATAAAATGAGAGGGAGAAACATCCATCTGCTGATCCACCCATCCATCCATCCATCCACGTATTGGATGATCTTTCTATGTGCCCTACCTGGGATTGATCCTCCAACCTTGGGTATCAGGATAATGCTCTAACCAACTAAGCTACCTGGCCAGAGCTCAACTGAGTATTTTAAATGAATTTAAAGTTAAATACAAGGCGCTAGGCAAAATGTGTTCCTTCCTTTTCCCACGGTAGGAAAGAAAAAGACGCCTCCTTTTTACCTTCCGCTTTGCCGCTTTTTTGGCCCCGGTGACTCGCCATCGCTTGTACGGAGGCGTTCACTAGCTAAGGCGATGGCGACTGGGACGCCAGAATCGCAGGCGCGATTCGGCCAGTCCGTGAAGGGGCTTCTCACGGAGAAGGTGAACACCTGCGGTACTGACGTGATCGCCCTCACTAAACAGGTGCTGAAGGGCTCCCGGAGCTCGGAGGTGAGCTGGGAATTCACTCTCTGGGACACATACTCGGAGGGACTCCTATCTTTCAGAACTGTGCGAAAGGAGGTCGCGTTGCATCTTGGGAATTGTAGGTCGTGAATTGTGGCGGAGACTAGAGCTCTTTCGCCAGGGGCAAGTGTTGCATTCTGGGATGCGTAGTCTCTTTTGGAGGACTAGCGGTATAAGAGGGGAAAGAAAGGGAGATGATGGGAAATCTGTGCTTTATTATTTTAAAAAATTGAATGTATTGGAATTACATCAGTTAATAAAGTTGTATAGATTTCAGGTGTATAATTCTATAATACATCATCTGTAGATTGTATTGTGTGTTCACCCCAAGTCAAGTCTCCTTCCATCAACATTTCTTCCCCATTTAGCTTTTTCTACCTACTCCCACTTCCCTTTCCCACTTATAATTACCATACTGTTGTCTGTGTCTTTTGAGTGAGTTTTTTTTTTTTCCCCTTTGCTTAATATCTTCACTTTTTTCACCCAGTCCCCAATTCCCTTTCTCTCCGGAATCTGTGCTTTAAAGCGGCAATTGTCGCAGGACGTGATGAGGTAGTGGTCCTAACCAGTTCCGGATTTGTTTCTCGGGGTTGTCTCTGTCCCTTGTGGCCCCCAAATTCTGCATGGTTTTGCCTTCAACATCCAGTATTTCTCTCATACTTTTGTACATGATCTGTCTATGCATTTATTCCTTTGTGATTTGTTTTTGAGGTCATATTCTTGATTTTGTTCCTTTTAGATTAAGTTTCTTCTCTGTCGTAAGTTCCCCTTAATTAGGTTGGTTCCATGTATGGAATTATTGATGTCTTTTCACACCAGAAAGCTTTACATACTACTCTCTGCCATTCTAAAAAAATAAAAAATAAAAAAAAAATAAATTTGTTGTATTCCTCGATATTCATCCAAGCAAAATAAAAATATATAACCACCGGAAGACTCGTACATATTCATTGCACCTTTTGCCATAATAGCACCAAACTGGAACCAACCCAACTGCCCACTGACAGGTGAATGGACTAACAAAATGGGTCTAAGATCAAGCCATTCCATGTGTCATTTTTTACCCAGGAGAAATGGAAAATATGCCCATCATTTTGTTATGTAAACCAGCCTTACACACATTAAATATCATCTATGATTTCCAACTTTGGTTTCTTTAAAGTGGAACATCTGGGCCTGACTGTGGTGGCACAGTGGGATAAAGCATTGACCTGGAACACTGAGGTCGCAGGTTTGAAACCTTGGGCTTGCCTGGTCAAGGCACATACAGGAGATAAGGCTTCCTGCTTCTGTTTCCTTCTCTCTCTCTCCTCTCTAAAATGAATTTTAAAAAATCTTAAAGTAGAACATCTTTTTTTTTTTTTTAATTTTTAAAGATTTTATTTATTCATTTTAGAGAGGAGAGAGAGAGAAGGAGGAGAAACTGGAAACATCAACTCCCATAAGGGCTTTGACCGGGCAAGCTTAGGGTTTTTTGTTTTTTTTTTTTAATTTTATTTATTCATTTTAGAGAGAGGAGACAGAGACAGATAGAGAAGGGAGGGAGGAGCAGAAATAATCAACTCCCATATGTGCCTTGACTAAGGAAGCCTGGGGTTTCAAACCAGCGACCTCAGCATTCCAGGTCGATGCTGTATCCACCGCGCCACCACAGAACAGGCCAAAGTAGAACATCTTGAATACACTTGTTGAACAATTTGAGTGCAGGGCCTTTTTTTTTTTTTTTAGTCTTTTAGATTTCTATGACTTTCTCCTATATACTCTTGTCTTTCTCATAATTAACTCAGTAGTATATTTTAATTTTTTAAATTTATTGACGTTAGTGATAGAAGAAGGGAGAAAGAGGGAAACAGGAACATCGATTCGTTCCTGTATGTGCTGGCTGCCTCTGCACTCCAGGACGACGCTCCAGCCAACTGAGCTATCTGGGCCAGTAGTGTATCTTCACTACTCGTCTTCAAGAAGTATTTTTGATTTTCAACTTAATTTTCATAGAAATAGCATGAATTCTTTCCCTTTTTAAATTCATCTTACATCAGTTTCTATATTCATTAAATTTATAGTTGCAGTAGCAAGCATAACATGTATACAAGTCTTTAGACTTATATTTGAATGTTAATTTCAGCTTTATTCATATTAGTTTAGGGTCCAATAGAACTGTCTTTACAGAATTAGCTTTCATGTTTTGTCTTTAGCTTTTATTGATAGTGGCTATAAGAAACAACTGTATGAGGTATTTGCTTTACCATAACACTGTTGTTGAAGTCACTGATCTGGTGTCCTAAATATACTTTTTGTGAGGTCCCACATGATGTACTCATTTTATGATTCATTATCAGAAAAGTTATCTTTTTCAAAGAATTGTAATACTGCCTTTTACCAAATAAGAATTATGCAACTTGTGTTTCATGTTTTGCATTGCTTGCACAGAAGTTCCTATGTCAGTTTTAGTGATAGATACATTTATTGCCTTCTTCTTTTCATGCCTTCTTTTTTAGATTCCTTTTTTTTTTTTTTTTTTTTTTTTTTGGACAGGGACAGAGAAAGAGAGGAACAGATAGGGACAGACAGAAATGAAGGGAGAGAGATGAGAAGTATCAATTCTTCGTTGCGGCTTCTTAGTTGTTCATTGACTGCTTTCTTATATGTGCCTTGAATGGGAGGCAGAGCGAGTGACCCCTTGCTCAAGCCAGAGACCTTTGGGCTCAAGCCAGCGACCATGGGGTCATGTCTATGATCCTATGTTCAAGCCAGCAACCCCACGCTCAAGCTGGTGAACTTGAGCTCAAGCCGGCAACTTCCAGGTTTCGAACTTGGGTCTTCCACATCCCAGTCCAATGCTCTATCCACTGTGTCACCACCTAGTCAGGCATGACTTTTAGATTCTATTTCTGCTTTTAAAATGTATGTATGTATGTATGTGTACATACACATATAGTTTGGTATAAATTGCCTTGAATCTTTTCTGGAGAGAAACATGATATAATAATATAAAATTAAAAAAATAGATGGTGTTCATAATTAACCACTAGTGTATATTGAACATCCATATTTATCATAATAAACTTACATTTGTTGAGCATCTACTATGTGCTGGACACTGCTGTTTTATATAGCTTAATTCATTAAGTCTTTATAATCACTAATAAAGGAGGTAGTTTTCTTATATAGAGGATTCAGAGAGGAATTTAACTTGTCCAAGGTCACACAATAGCTAGGAAGGGGTAGAGCTAAGATTTAATCCTAGGCAGGTTGGTTTTAGGCCCACTTTTTTTTTTTATTCAGTGAGAGGAAGGGAGGCAGAGAGAGACAGACTCCTGCACGTGCCCTGACCAGGATCCACCCGGCAAGCCCCCTATAAGGCTATACTTTGCCCATCTGGGGTGTTGCTTGGCAACTGAGCAATTTTTAGTGTCTGAGGTGGAGGCCACTGAGCCATCCTTTGCACCAGGGGCCAGCTCACTCCAACCAATTGAGCTGTGGCTATGGGAGGAGGAGGGAGGAGAAAGGCAGAGGGGGAGGGTTAGAAAAGCAGATGGTTGCTTTTCCTGTGTGCCCTGACTGGGAGTGGAGCCCAAGACATCCATATGCTGGGCTGACAGTTTACCACTGAGCCAACTAACCAGGCCCAGGCCCACGTTTTTGGATACCACCTCCCATGTGGTACTAGTTGGATTAAGTAGCCAAAAACCCACTGTGCCACCATTGACTGTCCTTATGTGGTTTCCTCCTTTTTGTTCCTCCTCCTTGTGTACTTCTCTTTTCTTTTTTGTGTGTGACAGAGACAGAGAGAGAGATAGAGGAACAAATAGGGACAGACCGGCCGGAAGGGAGAGAATGAGAAGCATCAATTCTTTGTTGTGACTCCTTAGTTGTTCATTGATTGCTTTCTCATATGTGCCTTGACGGGGGGGGGGGCTACAGCAGAGTGAGTTGACCCCTTACTCATGCCAGCGACCTTGGGCTTCAAGCCAGCAACCATGGGGTCATGTCTATGATCCCACGCTCAAGCCAGTGACCCCGCACTCACGCTGGTGAACCTGTGCTCAAACTGGTGATTTCAGAGTTTCGAGCCTGGGTCCTCCGTATCCCAATCCAGTGTTCTATCCACTGTGCCACCGCCTAGTCAGGCTTTTTTTTTTTTTTTAAATAGTAGATTAAAATTATTTTTTTTACTTACTAATTTTAGAGAGGAAGAAGGGGGAGAGAGAGAAACGTTGACTTGCTGTACTGCCAATCCATGCATTCACTGGCTGGCTGACTGTTACATGTGCCCTGAGTGGAATCCAGCCTACAGTCTTGGCGTCCGGAGATGAAGCTCTAAATAACTGAGCTATCTGGCCAGGGCCTCCTTGTATGTTATACATGGGCTGATTCTGTAGTAGATTTCAATAGGGTACTCAATAAGTGGTATGGCTTGAGTTAAATTGAAACCATTGCAGCTTTCTGGGTCAGGATTGACATATCATTTCTTACATTTCTGAACTTTACTGGATCTCTCTATTTTTTTAATTTTTAAAATTTGTTGATTTTAGCCTGACCGGGCGGTGGCGCAGTGGATGGAGCGTCGGACTGGGTTGCGAAGGGTCCAGGTTCAAGACCCTGAGGTCGCCAGCTTGAGCGTGGGTTCATCTGGTTTGAACAAAGCTCACCAGCTTGGACCCAAGGTCGCTGGCTCGAGTAAGGGGTTACTCGGTCTGCTGAAGGCTCACGGTCAAGGCACATATGAGAAAGCAATCAATGAACAACTAAGGTGTCACAACGAAAAACTGATGATTGATACTTCTCATCTCTCTCCGTTCCTGTCTGTCTGTCCCTATCTATCTGACTCTGACTCTCTATCTCTGTTAAAAAAAAAAAAATTGTTCATTTTAGAAAAAGATGGAGAGAGAAAAAATCATCGATTTGTTGTTTCACTTATTTATGTACTCAGTATGTGCCTGACCAGGATTGAACTGAACCCACACCTTGGTGTATTGGGGCTATGCTCTAACCAACTGAGCTACCTGGTCAGGGGCTTTTTCTGGATCTCTTACATGATACTTATCACATACTGTATTTCCTTTTTCTATAATTGCTTACATATTTTTAGCATTTCCTTTAGTAGATTCGGAGGTTATCGGAGTGTCTTACTGATTTTCAGTCCTTCTCAGCCCGTAGAGCATTGCTTCTCTCTTCAGCAGACTCCACAAAGCTATTTTGTTTGATTAACTGACAATTTTCATATGTAAAATGTTTATTCCACAGCATTCTTTTTTTTTATTAATTTTACTAGGATGACATCAATAAATCAGGGTACATATGTTCAAAGAAAACATGTCCAGGTTATCTTGTCATTCAGTTATGTTGCATACCCATAACCCAAAGTCAGATTGTCCTCCGTCACCTTCTATCTAGTTTTCTTTGTGCCCCTCCCCCTCCCTCTTTTCCTTCCACACCCCCCCACACAACCACCACACTCTTATCAATGTCTCTTAGTCTCGTTTTTATGTCCCACCTACGTATGGAATAATGCAGTTCTTGGTTTTTCTGATTTACTTATTTCACTCTGTATAATGTTATCAAGATCCCACTATTTTGTTGTAAATAATCCGATGTCATCATTTCTTATGGCTGAGTAGTATTCCATAGTGTATATGTGCCACATCTTCTTTATCCAGTCTTCTATTGAAGGGCTTTTTGGTTGTTTCCATGTCTTGGCCACTGTGAACAATGCTGCAATGAACATGGGGCTGCATGTGTCTTTACGTATCAATGTTTCAGAGTTTTTGGGGTATATAGCCAGTAGAGGGATTGCTGGGTCATAAGGTAGTTCTATTTTCAGTTTTTTGAGGAGCCACCATACTTTCTTTCATAATGGTTGTACTACTTTACATTCCCAACAGTGAATGAGGGTTCCTTTTTCTCCACAGCCTCTCCAACATTTGCTATTACCTGTCTTGTTAATAATAGCTAATCTAACAGGTGTGAGGTGGTATCTCATTGCAGTTTTGATTTGCATTTCTCTAATAACTAATGAAGATGAGCATCTTTTCATATATCTGTTGGCCACTTGTATTTCTTCCTGAGAGAAGTGGCTGTTCATGTCCTCTTCCCATTTTTTTATTGGATTGTTTGTTTGTTGTTGAGTTTTATGAGTTCTTTGTATATTTTGGATATTAGGCCCTTATCTGAGCTGTTGTTTGAAAATATCATTTCCCATTTAGTTGGCTATCTGTTTATTTTGTTGTCAGTTTCTCTTGCTGAGCAAAAACTTCTTAGTCTGATGTAGTCCCCACAGCATTCATTTAATAAATATTTATTGGCCCTGGCCAGTGGCTCAGTGGATAGAGTGTTGGCCCAGCATATGGATGTCCCAGGTTTGTTTCCTGGTTAGAGCACATAGGAAAAGTGACCATCTGCTTCTCTCCCTTTCCCTCTCCTGCAGCCAGTGGCTCCATTGATTTGAGCACATTGGCCCTGGGCGCTGAGGATGGCTCTGGTAGCCTCTGCCTCAGGCGCTAAAAATCTCAATTACTGGCCCTGGCTGGTTGGCTCAGCGGTAGAGCGTCGGCCTGGCGTGTGGGGGACCCGGGTTCGATTCCCGGCCAGGGCACATAGGAGAAGCGACCCCGAGGTCGCCAGCTTGAGTGCGGGTACATCTGTTTGAGCAAAAAGCTCACCAGCTTGGACCCAAGGTCGCTGGCTCGAGCAAGGGGTTACTCGGTCTGCTGAAGGCCCATGGTCAAGGCACATTTGAGAAAGCAATCAATTAACAACTAAGGTGTCACAACAAAAAACTGATGATTGATGCTTCTCATCTCTCTCCCTTCCTGTCTGTCTGTCCCTGTCTATCCCTCTCTCTGACTCTCTCTCTGTCTCTGTAAAAATAAATAAAATAAGTAAATAAATATTTTTTTCATTAAGTGAAAGCAGGTAAGGCAGAGAGACACACCAGGATCCACCTGGCAAGCCCCCATGGGACAATGCTCTGCCCATCTGGGGCACTGCTCCGTTGCTCAGTAATTGAGCTTTTTTTTTTTTTTTTTTTTGTATTTTTCTGAAGCTGGAAACGGGGAGAGACAGTCAGACAGACTCCCGCATGCGCCCGACCGGGATCCACCCGGCACGCCCACCAGGAGCGATGCTGTGCCCCTCCGGGGCGTCGCTCTGCCACGACCAGAGCCACTCTAGCGCCTGGGGCAGAGGCCAAGGAGCCATCCCCAGCGCCCGGGCCATCTTTGCTCCAATGGAGCCTCCTTGGCTGCGGGAGGGGAAGAGAGAGATAGAGAAAAAAGAAAGGGGGAAGGGTGGAGAAGCAGATGAGTGCTTCTCCTGTGTGCCCTGGCCAGAAGTCGAACCCGGGGCTTCCACATGCTGGGCCGATGCTCTACCGCTGAGCCAACCGTCCAGGGCCATGGTGGACTTAATGTCTGCCAGGATCAGGGGGCAACAGTAGCCAGAAACCTCTGTTGATCTCTTCTTGTCTCTTGGTGCTGAGTCACATATCTGACCACAGGCCACCCAGCTGAATTAGAGCTCAGGGCCCAGCGGTCAGTGAACTCATTAAATCTGCCTCCACATGTCTCCTTTCTTTCCTCTTCCCTAGCCCTCTCTTGCCGTCCTTCATGTGGGGGTTCCCCACTTCAAATCCCAAGCTTCTTCCCAGGCCCTTTTTCTCCTTCTCTGAGGTTCTCATTCCACTTCTAAACAGCTGCATTTTTTCTCTCCTTTTCAGTCCTACTGGAAGCCCTGCCCCACACTCCTCTCAAACCACCCTAGATCCCAAATTTGTCTTTTTTATTCTTTTTATTTTTTTAAAGATTTTTATTTTTTGATTTTAGAGAGAGAGAGAGAGAAAAATAAAAGGAGGGTGGGTTGTGTGGGAATCATCAACTTGTAGTAGTTGCTTCTCATATGTGTCTTGACCAGGTAAGCCCAGGGTTTCGAACCGGCGACCTCAGCATTCCAGTGCCCGTATAGGTCAGTTTCAGATTTGTCTTTAAAGAATCAGAAGTTAGGTTCTCACTGGGCTTGCGTAGCCAAAGGTGTTTTTGGCAGACTTCTCTTCGCAGCACTTGACTAAGAAGCTGGCAGAGAGCTCAGCAGTTACGGAGCACTGATTTCTCAGGCAGTGGCCCTTGGAACAGATGTTGAGCCCGTGCCAGAACTGTCACTGTGACAGTGAAATGGATTCTCAACGTGAACAAATGGGACATTATCCTCCATTATATTTGGAGTGTTTGTTGTGCGGGAGAGTTGGGGGAAGGGAGAGGGCAGGGGTATAACAGCTGCAGAGAGGGGTAACAGGAAGTTTGGAAGTTTTGAATATTACCATTGTCTTCCAGCTGCTAGGTCAGGCGGCTCGAAACATGGTACTACAGGAAGATGCCATCTTGCACTCGGAAGATGTAAGAATCATTTATTTTATGATTTGCGTTTTATATATATGAATAGTTTGAGTGGCTACAGGGAAGTGGAATGTTCTATTTCTGGTTTTGTTTTGTTTTTAATGCAGAGTTTAAGGAAAATGGCAATAATAACAACACATCTTCAATACCAGTGAGTATGCCCTCTCTGCTGACTACTTGCTACAAAATCGTTACCCTTGGGCTGCTTCTTGTTGCCCTCGTGCTCAGCTCATTTTCCTGCGGAGGCAGGAATTAGGAGTACAGGTGAGGTTGGTCGAGGATGAGTTCTCTGTGGAAAAGACTCCTGAGATTGCAGTAGAAGTTGGAGTGAGATCAGGAGCAAGGATTGTCTTTTGTGAACTTTATGTGTTAATTTGAGGGCTTCTCAGAGGAAGAGACTGTAAACCCAACAGGGCAGGGCCCATGCCAGGACTATGCCAGTGCTTGGCACCCAGTAGGCACTTTATCAGTCGTGTGTGTGTGTGTGTGTGTGTGTGTGTGTGTGTTTTCCTGAAGTGAAAAGCAGAGACAGACTCCTGCATGTGCCCAACCGAAATCCACCCTGCAAGCCCACCAGTGGGTGATGCACTGCCCATCTGGGCTGTTGCTCCATTGTAACCGGAGCCACTCTAGCACCTAAGGCTGAGGCCATGGAGCCATCCTCAGTGCTCGGGCCAACTTTGCTCCTACGGAGCCTTAGCTGTGGGAGGGGAAGAGAGAGAGAAAGAAGAAGGAGAGGGGGAAGGGTGGAGAAGCAGATGGGCACTTCTCCTGTGTGCCTTAGCCAGGAATCAACTTCCACACACCAGGCGGACGCTCTACCAATGAGCCAGTCGGCCAGGGCTTTATCAGTCTTTGTTGATTGTCTGTGATTAAGCTTCCCTCTGGAGAGTCTGCTCCTTCCCTGGGGAGTCAAGAGTTAACTGTGACGTACATCCTACATTCCAACATGTGGCCTAGTCCTAGCTACATGTATATCATCCAGGAGATTTTGAAATGTAAAGATACCTTCTCCATTATATATTTTTTTCCCATTATAATTTTGGATAAAATTATAATTTTATTAGCTTTTCATCTTATTTTGTTTTATATTTTAGATAGTCGATATTATATTTATGTACCTGTTAGAAATATATGGTTGGGAATTCAACTCTTGATGTTTAAATAACTAGATGTTCATTCTTTGGGTGTGAAAAATATCAGGTATGTGACCATTTGACTCCACATACTCTGCAAACTGAATCTGAGTTCTGTGTGTGGTTTGTTGGACCCCATCCCACACTCTGATGGAATATTATTACCTCTTTAGCAGCTCTGCACTCAGCGAACAGGTTCATAGCACAAACTTAGGACAGGATGGGCAGAAATACAGAATGTGACATAAACTGGAAATTCGTTCAGCCTATATGTATCTGACCATAACTAACTTCTAGTTCACTGAGTTTTCTTATGTTTATTTTCTTCTTTCCTTTTCTGATTTAGGCAAGAAGCTATTCAGAAGAAGTAAGTAACTGCATAGGTAGGAGAGTGGATGGCCAACTGAAGCAGTCGGAAGGGAATTATACTGTTGGGCCTACTATCAGTGCAGAGCTCTGGTTGACAGAAGCCCTGAAATTGACACACACTCTGGGATAGCTCAGCTGGGATATAAAGAATACAATGTACATATTTTAAAGGCAGGCAGTAAGTCAAAGGTATGCACTGCTAGTAAAGGCTTTCTAAAAGTTACAGGGTGTAGAGACCAACCTTAAGAAAACTTTTTACAGTGGTGATAATCATTAAGTAGAGTAAATGTGTTAAAGTCATTAAACTGCCTGGGTTTTTTCAAGAGGATTATATCTGTCCCTTTTTATATTGTTTACAATACTAATCAGCTTTACAGCCCTGTTCTTTGTAGTTTAAAAACTTTGGGGACTCTAGTAGCCCATAATATACATTTTGACTTCACTTCAACAGTACTTATACACTAAAGTACAAATAATTTGCACAGAGATGTCTTTATTGCTCATTCCAGATAAACTGTTCCTCTAATCTCTAGTGTTGAGCAGTCATCAGATCTCCAGGACCAGTTGAATCATCTATTGAAATAGAACAGCTTAAAGAAGGCTTTGCCTAATGCTGAGCTGAAGATAATCTACCACCACCGTTGTACTCTGGGTTTGATTTTCCATTTTCTTCTCTAAAAGTCAAGTTAGAAAAGGCTTGTGGTGATGTACAGTTTCTCCTACTCTGGGTTTGATTTTCCATTTTCTTCTCTAAAAGTCAAGTTAGAAAAGGCTTGTGGTGATGTACAGTTTCTCCTGAAAAGAAGCTTAGGTGTTTGAATTTTGGAAGCATTTCTTAAATCAGACTAACCCATGCTCTTGTTGAATTTTTAAGTTGCTCCATATTTTTCAGTTGCTCTATTAGTTTGATGTTAAAGCAAAATTAAAAGCTGTCATAGTTTTCAGAGGAAAAGAGGACAGAGGGAAAGGGGATGATAGGATGGGATAAACCTGAAGGGAAGTGGGGAGGGTGCAATGGGGAGGGGAGCTAAGGAGATGTTGAGGGGAATACAGGGGAGGGGGGATGCATTCGGGGCAACACTAGAATCTATGTAAACACAATAAATTAATATCAATAAAAAAATAAATAAAATAAAATAAAAGCTGTCATAGTTTTTCCCCTAGAACTTTAATGTCAAAAGCCATATTGTCAAAATGTGATTCTTAAACTAATACCGAGTAGTGTTTTAAATTCAGAAATAAAGCTTCTATTGTGAACATAAAAGAATGATTAATATTCTTTTTTAAAGAATTTTTTCGGCCTGACCTGTGATGGCGCAGTGGGATAAAGCATCGACCTGGAACACTGAGGTCGCCGGTTCGAAACCTTGGGTTTGCCTGGTCAAGGCACATATGGGAGTTGATGCTTCCTGCTCCTCCCCCTTCTCTCTCTCTCTGTCTCTCTGTCTCTCTCTCTCATTCCTCTCTCTCTAAAAAAAAAAAAAAAAAAATCAATAAAGAATTTTTTCTTTTAATTATAAATTTAGGAAATATTTTAATTTCCTGGTCACAGAATGGTGATAGGCAATACCTGTTTTCTTTTTTTCTAGTAACTCAGGGGAGATACTTACTTTATTTATTATAGCAAATACCTAAATGAAAATGAGGCAAATTGTATCATATCTGGCCAGCTGCAAACTCCTGCCTTGACCTGCATTCCTAGAATTTCTTTGTTGTTGTGACTCTGGATTATGTGGCCTTGGGTTCATTTTGTAACATTGCTTGTAATCAGCAAATTCACTTGTATGACATCGCCAAATGCGAAGGCAGTTGAGTTACTGTGAGTGATCGTAGTGCAGGGTTATGCTGTGGGGAAAACTCTATGCTTGCAGACATGTACCTGTGTTCATAAAATTCACCTGTTAAATGCCATTACCATTGTCTATAGTTAAGTCTGAATGTCCTTGCTTTGTTTGAATTTAAAATGGGGCTTTCTTCTATTCCAGTTCAGTCCTTAATTTACCGGGATCGGGAGAAAGCAGACATAAGAAAATGTTTTCACTAATCCCTTCACCTTCTCTGATCCCATCCCTTCATCCTCCTTTCCTCTCACAGCTGTCCATATAGATACAGAGACATAACAGGACAGCAAATCCCAGAGGGAAGGGAGGGAGGGAGTTAGGGGAGGGGGCAACGAGGGGGGGGAAATGGGGGACATGGGGTTGGGGGTGAGGCTGTTATATTGAGTGGGACACTTGGATCCATGTTAACACAATAAATTAAAATTAGTAAAAATTAAGAGAAAAAAGAAAATGATGTTTTCACTGGAAGAAAAAACAAATAAGAGTCTAATTTAATTCATGTTATATATCATCAAATTGACTAATCATATCAGATTGTGTTTAACCCTTATTGTACTGTGCATATACATGTTTACCTAAAGTTAAAAATAAAAAGCAAACAGGCTGTGAAGGAATTCACTTATGCATTTATTCAATAAACATTTATTACAACTATTAAATGTAAACAGGCTCAATTTACCTTAAAAAGAAGGGTTGCAAACTTACAGCAAATGTCATATTAAAACATTTGGCCCTGGCTGGGTGGTTAAGTGGATGAAACGTCATCCCGGAGTGCCAAGGTCACGGGTTCCATTCCTGGTCAGGGTATGTACGAGAAGCAATCAATGAGTGCACAACTAAGTGGAACAAAGAATTAATGCCTCTCCCTTTCTCTTTCTCTCAAATCAATGGAAAAAAGTTTAAAAAATAATTAAAAAGTAAAACATTTGAAGTATTAGTCAAAGATATTACTATCATTGTTTCTAGTTAACATTTTGCTGATGCCCATGCCTAGGGCAGAAATTAAAAATAACTATTAGCAACGAAGAGACAAGATTATTATTATATGGTAGGATTATCTAGTTAGAAAATCTAAGGATTGATTTTAAAAAAGGATCACCAATTGAGAAAGCAAAAGTCCAACCATCTAAGTATCTAAGTAGCAAAGAAATACTTAAGATGAAAAACAAATGAAAATAAAGGCTTGGTCTGTCATGCTGGGACGAATATGAAGAAGCAGTGGTTGTGTATATTATATCTGATAAAATAAATTTCACAGTCAAAATGTTAATGGCAAGTAAAAGTATTTAATGGAAAGATAATACTTACATTAAATAATAAACACCTAGAAGTAGATGAGAAAAGATAGCCAGGGAGTTAAAATGACTTACTCAAGGTCACCTTGAGTTGGTCTTTTGACTAGTCATCTAGGTCTCTATTATCAGTTACCTTCCTTATAAATAGAACTAAGGGTGCTGCCTGTCATTTCTGGTACTTAACATTAATACAAAAGAAAAGGATCTGGGAAGTAACTGAATCCAGTCTCTGTCCCAGCTCTGCATCTCTGGCAAGTAGACCTCTAGCTCCTGCTCGAATGCTTCCAGTGTTTGGGGGGTCCTTTACGTAGGGATGCTGGCCATTTTGGAAAGCTCTACGTCTTGAAAGATGGTTTTGTGTACTGAACCAAAATCTGACTTTCTGAACCACCTTGTAATTGCCAGACCAGTAGCTTCCAAGGAGGGGTGTGTGAGGTACATACAAGGCCACTTTTAGAGGTTAAGGAAGAAAATATGAAAATTTCTTTGTGTGTTTATTTTGTATCTTAAAAAAAGAAAATTGGCTTTTGTTATTATTTAAAATATGGCTTGTTATGAGAGTTTTATTTTGGTCTATGGAGCATACTGGTCTACATAGCATACCTGTTATTTGGTGGGGATGATACATGTTTTTGAAAGATTTTATTTATTGATTTTAGAAAGAGAAGAGACAGAGTGATGGAAGTGGGGATGGGAGGAGTGGGAAGCATCAACTCGTAGTTGCTTTTTTTATGTGCCTTTATGGGGCAAGCCCGGGTTTCCAACTGCCGACCTCAGCGTTCCAGGCCGATACTTTATCCACTGTGCTACCACAAGTCAGGCAGTGGAGATGACATTAAAAAAACAAAAGAAGCACTGGCCGGTTGGCTCAGCGGTAGAGCATCGGCCTGGTGTGCGGGGGACTCGGGTTCGATTCCTGGCCAGGGCACATAGGAGAAGCGCCCATTTGCTTCTCCACACCCCCCCCCTCCTTCCTCTCTGTCTCTCTCTTCCCCTCCCGCAGCCAAGGCTCCATTGGAGCAAAGATGGCCCGGGCGCTGGGGATGGCTTCTTGGCCTCTGCCCCAGGCGCTAGAGTGGCTCTGGTTGCAACAGAGCGACGCCCCAGAGGGGCAGAGCATCGCCCCCTGGTGGGCAGAGCGTTGTCCCTGGTGGGCATGCCGGGTGGATCCTGGTCAGGCGCATGCGGGAGTCTGTCTGACTGTCTCTCCCCATTTCCAGCTTCAGAAAAGAAAAAAAAAAAAATATATATATATATATATAATAAAAAAATAAAAAAAGGACACACACAAAAAACAGTGGCCGAGATACTGACCAATCAGAATGGATGATGATCACAAGCAGTGGTGTCCAGAATCCTCCCTGCACACTAGATAGTTGAGGGAGACTGGGAATAACTCAATTTGACTTGATGGTGGTTTGCTTTATTGCAGCTTATCTGTGTGTGGTTAAATGGATTTAAGGTTTATCCAATGATTCTTGTGAAGAACCACGTATTGGAGATAAGGTAATAAAGCAAACAAAAGTGAAAAGTGGAAATGATTGAGCTCTTTCCTTAATCTCTCACTAATCTGTCGCTTCTTGATAGTAAAGATACCATTTTAACAATGAGTGCAAAAGTGACTGCTTTTCTAAAGGAACTAATTTTATAGGGAGAGTATTTTGTAAACTAATATTTAAGAGAGTTTTTATCATTATGTCATTGCCAAAAAACTGGTACTTAAAAAGCACTCATATTTTTACGTACTTCATAGTTGGAAATATTCTAATTTATAAAAATATCCCAACAAGAATTTTTTCCCATGGGTTTAATTAATTAAAAAAATAAAAATACAATACCTTCCCATTAATATTTAACAACTAACTGACATCAGGATGATTGTTATCAGCAGATAAGATAGAAAAAAAGAGTATAATTTAGCCTGACCAGGTGGTGGCAAAGTGGATAGAGTGTCGGACGGGGGCACAGAAGTCCCAGGTTCGAAACCCTGAGGTCGCTGGCTTGAGCACGGGGTTGCTGTCTTGAGCGTGGTATCATAGACATGACCCTATAGTCGCTGGCTTGAGGTCAAAGGTCACTGGCTTGAAGCCCAAGGTCACTGGCTTGAGCAGGGGGTCACTAACTCTGCTGTGGCCCCCCAGTCAAGGATCATATGAGAACGCAATCAATGAACAACTAAGGAGCCACAACGAAGAATTGATGCTTCTCATCTCTCTTCCTTTCTGTCTGTCCCTATCTGTCTCTTTCTCTGTCTCTGTCACACACACACACACACACACACACAAAGAAAAATGAGTATAATTTAGTAAATTCCATTTAGTTATTTCACTGGAACCCTCTATCTCCTTACTATTCTGTTGAACAGATATGCTGTCACAACCACCAAAGGAAATAAGATATGCAAATATAACGGTGAAAGAAAGTATGTAATACAACTTTCTATAAGAAGAAATGATAATACCCAAGAGACACAAGTAAATTGACCAAAAATACTAGAGGTTAAGAATGAACTGAGCAGAAGTTGCTTTCCTAAATAAAACTCAAACTTGATTGAGGACTGCTACATATTGTATTGATTCTATCTCTATGACATTCCAGAAACAGAAGGAGAACAGATCTATGGTTGTTTTGGGGGTTAGGGTAGGAGTGAATGAAAAAGGGTTATGTACTAAACCTGACAAGCTGGGGGTGGAGGTAGGGACACAGGGCAGGCCTGACAAGCTCAATGACTGAAAGAAACCACACAGGATGTTTTGATAAAAAATTCCTAACTGATGCCCTGGCCGGATAGCTCTGGAGCATCATCCCGGAGTGTGGAGGTTGCTGGTTTGATTCCCTGGTCAGGGTGCATAACAGAGCAACTCGATGTTCCTGTCTCTCTCTCACTGCTTCTCTCAAAAACAAAACAAAAAAACAAAATTCCTAACTGGGATGTTCATAGGAGGTAGTCACATCCCAGGCCTATAGCTTCCGTAGCAAAGATCAATCTTTGCCTTCAGTGAGCCCTGTCCATTATTCGTATGTATCTAGGTTAACATACCTTTGAAATGTCAGAGTAATCCCATTTCCCAGACCTCCCATCTCAGGACACAGCTTCCCACCAGAACCCCTGACCACAGAACCCTCACTGATGTGCCATGTTCCCTGCCTACCATCTCTGTGTGCTGTAAATATTATTACCTAACCTGTACCCACCAATGTAAAAAACGTGTTTCTCCAGCCTGCTTTTTATCCAATTCTAGAGATTTCCCCACTTTGCTTTCTTCTGCCCCTTACTCTACCAGCAGTGGATTTTGGGTACCTTCTTCTATTCTCTCCTCTGATTCTAAATCAGGGGTCTCAAACTCAACTCAGCATGTGGGCCGCAGAGCAAGATCACAGCCGTTTGGCGGGCCGCACTAGGTCTACAAAAGGCAACTGTTATGCAACACTTTTCTCACTGCAGTTGAAAACAGTCTGCGGGCCGCACAAAATTGTTCAGCGGGCCGCGAGTTTGAGACCCCTGTTCTAAATTCATGACAGGAACTCAGAACTGCCATTCTCAAGAGCATTTTCCCAATTCATTGAGATCTGGACACAGATCTTCTATAGGTTTGGACATTCTTTCCTCAACAGAGAGGCTTTTAGTACCATGGGGCAGGAAGAAACATTTTGGGGCAAGAGAACAGCTCTAAGAATTCACAGAAATGTACACCAATGAAGGGTGAATTTTACCAAATGTAAATTATGCCTCAATAAACCTGACTTTAAAACATAGATTGAGAAAAGGCTATTTCATTCCCCAAATGGGCAAAGATCATTTTATATGTGGGTGTTCGTTGAAATCAGAATACAGATTTATAAAATGGAAGTCCAAGTGAGCAATAAAGGAAGATAGCAATCAATAGTAATAGCCTCTTTCCAATTGGAAAGACTAGAGACAGCCAAGATGAGGTTGGGCCCAGCAGGGCCAGAGTGCAGGGTGGGACCACTGGGTGTGGGGCTGGAAGCAGTGCGGGGCGGGGGTCAGCAGAGGCTGGACGCTGCCTTGGAAGCCCACCAGGCTGAGCCCTGCTTCCCGTGCGACGTGGCCTCTGGGCTCCGGTGCTCTCAGTCTCCGGAGTTGGCTGCGGGGTTCTCAGTCTGGAGACTGGGGAGACAGTGAGTGTGCCGCCCCTTGCCTCCTGGCCCAGCCCCCAGTCCTTTCCCTGACCTTTCGTCCACTACCCCCACTTACACTTGGGCCTGCTGCCTGCCTCTTAACCCACCGCTCTATCCTGGTGAACCCCTTCCCACAGGCCCGTGCTTGGCACCCTTTCCTTTCAGCCATCGCCCCTCCCCCACTCCATCCCTGTCTGGAAGGACTTGGAGGTGAGAGCAGAAGGGAATGGCCAAAGGTGGCACCTAGGCTGGGTGGGAGCCCCCAGCCTAAGAAGGTCTGGCCCATGCCCCTGCCTTTCAGGATTGGGCCGGGGGCACGGTCTGGGTTTAGAGCTTTGCAGGGAGCAGAGGCCTGTGAGGTTCTGATGGCTGGGGGTAGGCATGGGGAATGCAGACACCAGCTGCAGTATTTCTTCTCTCTTCCCACCTCACTCTGTCCTTGGCCTTTGGCTCAGACCTACTACAGGCAGGTGCTGAAGGGATCACACCTCCAGACTAATGCCTGTGTCACTGTACTAGGCAGGTCCCCAAGCACATGTGGAAAGCCCTGCAGAATGTACATGAGGAAGTAGCCTTGAGGTGGAATAGAATGCCCTGTGCTGCCCCCATGAAGACCCCAGACAAGAGCTTTCTCAAAAGATAATGATGCTGGTCACTAGGGAATTAACCCATCTCCTCCAGTCCATTCTGCCGGCCTTATCTGTCCTAGAACTGATCATCACGGCACTGATCGTCTGAGGGCTCTGTTTAAGAATTCCAGTGAGGCCCTTCCCACCGTGTACTCACAGGGTGCATTCACACTCCTCGGACCTGACAATCAAGACTGTCCAGGAGTTTGGCTCTCTCTCCCTACCCAAACTTTATTCCCTCTGATACACTATACACTCTAGCCAGACCTTTCCCTTCCTCCTGCTGTCAGAACTGCCAAGATGACTTCTGCCTGCCAGTGGGCAATGAGCAATTTAGAGTGCATTCATTCCCTCTCCTTTCTACTTTCCAAACCCTGCCCGCCCAGTGCCTCACTGCTGTCCTGCCTACTTTGTGATCCTTGAGCACCTCCTTCCCCAAACCATTGCTAGACTTACTGCTTGTGCCACTTAGTTTGTCAGCAAACCATGGGAAACGTTTTCTATGCCCATGCTTTGTCTCCCCAGTTAAATACACCTAGGGGGACAGAAATGTCCCACATTTTTTTCTTCGGTAACTAGCATAGTTCTGGACCTGCACTAGGTGCTCAGCGAATGCCTTAATGTATTTATTCAACAAATATTTTAGATGACTTGACTAAGTACCTGGCACAGTGCCCAGCCGCGCAAGGTAAACAAAACGAAGAGTCCCCCGCCCTCAGGGAGCTTCCAGTTTAGTGGGGGAGGGGAAATACTGAAATCAAAATTGAATAATAGAAGGAAGGAAAGATTTATAAGATTGAGTGGTTCCACATTGTTTAGCCTCTAGAGTGAAAAAAAAAAATGTGTATATGTTATTTTTCTCTTTCTCAGAGAGTGTGACTGTGTTCTGGTCATCCATCAAAATTTAGATTTTGGACCTGGGTAGTAAAAGTGGCAGAGGTTGCTATGCACTTAGTGCCTGAGAAGGGCCATGTTACTGGAACTGACATGGCAGTTCAGGTAAGACAAGGATTTGGAGGAAGAAATTCTCAAAAGCATTCTTTTAGAGCAAGGTTGTTTCCTGTGTGACTCTTCAGGAAGAGTTTAAGAAGACTGGTGGCGCCTGACCAGGTCGTGGCAGAGTGGATAGAGTGTCTGCCTGGGATGCAGAAGACCCTGGAGTCGCCAGCTTGAGCACGGACTCATCTGGTTTGAACAAAGCTCACCAGCTTGGACCCAAGGTCGCTGGCTTGAGCAAGGGGTTACTCGGTCTGCTGAAGGCCCACGGTCAAGGCACATATGAGAAAGCAATCAATGAACAACTAAGGTGTTGGAATGAAAAACTGATGATGATGCTTCTCATCTCTGTCCCTATCTCTTACTCTCTCTCTGTCTCTGTAAAAAAAAAAAAAAAAAAGACGGCTGGTGGCATGCAAGCTTTCTGCCCTGGACCTGAGCACTTTGGCAGTGGGGGTTCTTCTGGGAGAGCAGATAGAGGTTCTAGTTTAGTATGTGAATATCACAGTGACCCAGTGGAGTTTGATCTTCTTTCCTGATGCCATTTACCCTGCAAGATTTGGTTAACAAATGAAGAGCTTTTCAAGCAAAAACCGTGTTTCAAGCAGGGGCTGTCCCATTGAGTTGTCTCAGGCTGTATATATCCTACATGCCCAGAGGACCGTTGTATACTTATCCAAAATATCTGGGAGATGTATATTCCATTAGTAATAGGAAAGTTATAGGGAAAAAAAGTAGTGTATTTTAAAAGATGTTAATAATCGAATCTGTATTTTTCTGTCCTTAAGTAGAAGTGGCTAAAAATTATATTGACTAAAACCTGGAAAAATAAGGCTTCCAGACACCCCAGGTGCATTTATTCATGGCTACACAGAGAAGTTGGGAGAGGCTGGAATAAAAAATCAGAGTTATGATATTGTTATGTAGGTCTCTATTCTTACTGTTATAAATATGGCCTGTTTCCAATTGAACACACAAATGTCACCACTGTTTGCTCAATTAACTCTCATCTAGGGTGATAAACTAAACTTAGCATGACCTAACATGGCCACAGAACACACTAGTCCAAGAGAGAACTTATTTTAAACTTAACCATAAACCATTAAGCCCAAAAGACCAGTAAGGCCACTGAGTCTGCTCATACAATGTAATCATCTGTTATCTTTAACATCATCTTCTTAGCAAATTACAGGATTCTGTGCCTCTCTTTTTTCTTTGGGTTGTTGTTAAATCATGCCCAAGTGGCTGTCTTAATAAACTGCCTTGAGGAATCCAGCCTGTTTACTCGTGGGGTAAGCAATGCCTGCAGAGGAGGCATCTGGTCCCAGGTTGTTCTGCTGCGTGGTGAACACCAAGGGCAGAAACAAATAAGATGCATGCTTGACATTTTTTCCTGCACTCAAATTTGCTGACAGTGGTTGAAATTTTAAACACTCTGTCCATCTCCCTTATTTGGGAAAAAGCTGAGAGTGAGATGAAGAGGAGGGAGGCAGGTAGAGATGTTAATTAAGATCTAGATCTTTATACTCTTGAAATTAACTAAATAAAATCTTAAAAATTCCTACTCAGATACCTGAGTTTTTAAGGACAATATTGAAAAAGCATGCTATTATAAAAGTATATAAGAACATTACAAGAAACTATATAATTTTTTTTTTAAGGAGAAGAGTTTATGAATGCTATTTACTTCTTCTGTTAGTTATACAACAATCTGGGACTGCATTTGGTTCAGATTGGCTCAAAATTTAGGTGACCTAAGTATCCTTATTTAGGAGAAAGACACTCTTGCAAAGCTATTTTGTTACCTGTCAGCTAGGGCGCTGAAAAGGAAATCTTGGAATCTGGCTATTGATTGTAACTAGGAAGGCAGCTGTTACTTGTTCTAGTAGGGGCTAAAAAAATATTAATACCTTTTCTCCCACCTCCCAAGTTCTTCTAGGCTGGGCTAATAATAATCAAACTAACAGAGACAGATCAACTTTTTTTTTTTTTTTTTTTTTACAGAGACAGAGCGAGAGTCAGAGAGATGGATAGATAGGGACAGACAGAAACGGAGAGAGATGAGAAGCATCAATCATCAGTTTCTCGTTGTGGCACTTTAGTTCATTGATTGCTTTCTCGTATGTGCCTTTACCGTGGGGCTACAGCAGACCGAGTAACCCCTTGCTCAAACCAGTGACCTTGGGTCAAAGCTGGTGAGTTTTGCTCAAACCAGATGAGACCTCAGGGTCTCAAACCTGGGTCCTCCACATCCAAGTTCAACGCTGTATCCACTGTGCCACTGCCTAGTCAGGCAAGACAGATTAACAGATCAACTTTTTTTTTTTGTATTTTTCTGAAGTTGGAAACAGCGAGGCAAACAGACTCCCGCATGCGTCCGACTGGGATCCACCCGGCATGCCTACCAGGGGGCGATGCTCTGCCCATCTGGGGCACCACTCCGCTGCAACCAGAGCCATTCTAGTGCCTGAGGCAGAGGCCATGGAGCCATCCTCAGTGGCCGGGCCAACCTTGCTCCAATGGAGCCTTGGCTGCAGGAGGGGAAGAGAGACAGAGAGGAAGGAGAGGGGGAGGGTTGGAGAAGCAGATGAGCGCTTCTCCTGTGTGCCCTGGACAGGAATCGAACCCAGGACTCCTGCACGCCAGGCTGACGCTCTACCTCTGAGCCAACTGGCCAGGGCCAGATCAACTTTTAATACACGCACATGGAGAATTCACAAAGGCATGTGAAAGGAACGAAAGTTTTGCCATCCAGAAGCTGCTTTTGGGGATACTGATTTTTAAGGTGTTTACTAAGAAACAAGACTCAGGCCTGACCTGTGGTGGCGCAGTGGATAAAAGCATCGACCTGGAAATGCTGAGGTCGCTGGTTCAAAACCCTAGGCTTGCCTGGTCAAGGCACATATGGGAGTTGATGCTTCCAGCTCCTCCCCCCTTCTCTCTCTCTGTCTCTTCTCTCTCTCTCTCTCTGTCTCTCCCTCTCCTCTCTAAAATGAATGAATGAATAAATAAATAAATAAATAAATTTTAAAAAGAAGACTCAGAAAGAACCTTTGACCTTCCTCCCTTTCCTGAGATTCAGACAGAGAAAAAAACTGCTTCAGGAGGGAGAATTTAGGATGCCACTTAGCCTAATTTGAATTAGGTGTGGTAAACAAGAGGGCTTTAGGGGCAGGTGCCTGTTAGCTAGACACCCTGGGTGCTATTGTTTCTGAGTTGCCTAGCAAGAATTTCCCTGCCATGTTTGTTCCTGGTAGGTTTCTCTGTCTGAATCTCTTGGGCAGGAAAAGGGGGCAGGTCAAAAAGATTCCTTCTGAGTCTTGTTTCTTTTTTTCTTTTTCTTTTTCTTTTTTTTTTACAGAGACAGAGAGAGAGTCAGAGAGAGGGATAGACAGGAATGAAGAGATGAGCAGCATCAATTATTAGTTTTTTGTTGTGCATTGCAACACCTTAGTTGTTCATTGATTGCTTTCTCATATGTGCCTTGACCGCGGGTCTTCAGCAGATGGAGTAACCCCTTGCTCGAGCCAGCGACCTTGGGTCCAAGCTGGTGAGCTTTTTGCTCAAACCAGATGAGCCTGCGCTCAAGCTGGTGACCTCAGGGTCTTGAACCTGGGTCCTCTGCATCCCAGTCCAATGCTCTATTCACTGCGCCACCGCCTGGTCAGGCAAGTCTTGTTTCTTAACACACAGTTTAAAATTAATATTTCCACTGGATGGCTTCAGGATGGCAAAACTTGGATCCCTTTGCTCCCAAAGGGTCAGCTCAAGCACTTCCATGAATTTTTCTTCATCCCAACGCCATTGCCTTTTTTGTTTTCACTTGTTAAAATTTATTTTATTTCTTTATTGTTTTAAAATAGAATTTATCAGGGTGACATTAGTTAACATACAGGTTTCAGGTGCCCAATTCTACAACACATCTGTACACCGTATTGTGTATTCAGTCCTCTAAGTCTTCATCCATCACCCTTTATGGCCCTGTATCCTCCTCCACACACCCCTACATTCACCACACTGTTGTCCGTGTCCATGACCCCCGCCCCCTTTGGCTTTTAAATTTTATTTTATCCCTTCATTCCTTTCTTTGCTATCTGGGACTAATGTAATCTGTAACCTTGTTTGGACTAATTCTGCTGTTTCAGCATGGTTGGGAGCTATATTTCAATGACGTCTTTGCTAGCCTTGAATTGGCAGGAGAAACCAGGACACGCAGTTTTCTGGGGTAGGTATCTTTTTGTTTTGTTGTAAGGCAGATATCTGTTCATCTATAGAGCTCCTTTCTGCTTACATCCAGGAGGAGGCTTTATGATGTGGGAACATATGGATTGGGCCAGGAGGCGTAGGTTTCGTTCCTCCTCTGTCCCTCAAAAGCAGTATGACCTTGGGTAGTTTAATGACTCTCGAGTCATTGTGTTCCAAATTGTAAAATATAGACAATACCGAGATCAGCTTGTAGGGCTCTGATGAAAATTCAACGAGATAACGAATGTGAAAAATACTTTCAAAACAGTACTGTGGAAATGAGGGCTGCTGTTCCAGAACTGATAGCATTTAATCCTCTTATCGGGTTGTTTATCACTTTATTGTTATTATACTAGAGTCTCTGGGAACTGAGGAGATAAATGCCTGTGTGGTCCATCTGACTAGGAAATCAAAAGTTCTCACTTTTAAAATAATGTTCATTTTTTAATTATAAAATAATGGGTATTGTTAAAAAGTTAGAAAATATAAAAAGTAAAAGACAAAATTACTTCTAGTCATATAGCCTAGCAATACCCTCTTTAACATTTTAATATACATCCTTTTAGTTTTTTTTGTGTGTGTGTATAAAAAACCCCCAAAACCGGGAGTATGCTATTAGATACATAGAGAATTTAGTATTCTAATTTTTTTAAAATGTTTGTTTTTGTTGTATTTATTTGAGAGGGAGAGGAAGGAAGGGAGAGTGATAGAGACAGGAACATCAAGCTGTTCCTGTATGTGCCCTGACCAGGAATTGAACTGGCAACCTCTGTGCTTCGGGATGATGCTCCAACCAACCGAGCTATCTGGCCAGGGCTAGTATTCTAATTTTATTTAACATGTTTCCTAAGCCTAAAATTTTTACATGTTTGTTATACAACTGTGTTGCATAGCTGTACCATACTTTATTTGAGCACTTTTCTATTGCCAGTCGCTTTGGTTGTTTCTAATTCAATGAAGTAAGTTATAAAACTGCAACCTGCCTTACTAACATTTGTAGTAGTTATTGTTCTAGTAGCAGATCATTGTGAAACTAATGTGGAGCTATCAGGTTATTTTGTCATTTCTCTTTTATGCCTTTTTACTTACATAGTGTAGTACTTTTTAGAATATGATCTAATACAACAAACAGGAATATTATGATTGTAGCTGACTGGGAACACTACATTAGCGACTGTCCTGAAAGGTGGTCCCCAGAGACCGTTAGCCAGCATACTCCGTTTCAACCAGGACTTTTTAGACCTTCAGGTGGGGGACACTCAGGTCCTCTTTCTAGGACCTATGTTTTAACTCATACCATAGCTTAATCAATTATGTAGAAGAGCCTTTAATACCTAATTGTATTGGTTGGTCTGTGGGTTTTCTTTTTTTAGGTAAGTGCCGGGTGCTGCTTTGTATTGGAAGAACTTTGTATCCTTGGCCAAAAAATTGTGTTCTACCCTCCATGTAACGAGATTGGTCACTGCCAATCATGTAACGATTCACAAGAAACTAGAGTGATTGATAAGGAACAGCAGGGAATATTATAACTATACTCTGAATGGTTCAAATTTGGTGATGAGCAAATGTCTACTGAGTGAACCTCATTGAAGGAAACTTTGTGTCTTCTGAAAACCTCTACTTTTTTTTTCTGTTTAATGGCAACCTCCCGAAGTTTGGTATTTAATAAAGCACTTTAAAGTTAGTAAATGGAATGAAGTGCCCAGAGAGATTATTGATGGCATGCAAAGAAGAAAATCATCCTTATAATGTGTATGCTCTTCATCTGCTGAGCAACCCAATAACTGTTGGGTATTATTTTAAAAAGTCTTTGCTGGCCCAGGCTGGTTGGCTCAGTGGTAGAGCATTGGCCCAGTATGTGGAAGTCCCAGGTTCAATTCTCAGCCAGGGCACATAACAGAAGCGCACATCTGCTTCTCCACCCTTTCCCCTCTCTTTCCTCTCTTTCTCTCTCTTCCCCTCCCACAGCCAAGGCTCCATTGGAGCAAAGTTGGCCTGGGTGCTGAGGATGGCTCCATGGCCTCCACCTTAGGTGCTAAAATGGCTCCAGTCGCAACAGAGCAAAGGCCCAGATGGGCAGAGTATCGCTCCCTGGTGGGCATGCCAGGTGGATCCCCGTCGGGTGCATGCGGGAGTCTGACTGCCTCCTCGCTTCTAATTTCGGGGCAGAAAAGAAAAAGTCTTTGCTTGTCTGATAGACAGCAAATAATTTATTTTATTTTGCATTTACTAAACTCTTCAGTATATTTATTAACTATACAGGGTGAGGCAAAGGTAGGTTTGCAGTTGTTCATATGGAAAATAATGCAATAATGAATAAATAATAATACAAGGATAAACTGTTCAACGTACTCACAACTGTAAACCTACATTTGTCCCACCATGTATTTCATCCATTATAAACTTCCTGTATAATTCCTTTAAGCATTTTCTACTAAAGTGGCCTTTACCTTCTTTATTGCTCTATAAGAAATTGTCTATTGGCCCTGGTTGGCTCAGTGGTACAGCGCCGGACTTCCAGTGTGTGGAAGTCCCGGGTTCAATTCCTGGCCAGGGCACACAGGAGAAATGCCCATCTGCTTCTCCACCCCTCCCCCTCTCCTTTCTCTCTGTCTCTCTCTTCCCCTCACGCAGCCAAGGCTCCACTGGAGCAAAGTTGGCCCGGGCGCTGAGGATGGCTCTGTGGCCTCCACCTCTGGCACTAGAATGACTCCAGTTGCAACAGAGCAATGCCGCAGATAGGCAGAGCATCGCCCCCTAGTGGGCTTGCTGGGTGGATCCTGGTTAGGCGCATGCAGGAGTCTCACTTCAGAAAAATACAAAAAATAAAAATAAAAAAAAGAAAGAAAAATTGTCTATTATATGTTGCAAATGTTTTTTTCTCAGCATGTCATTTATATTTTGATTTGTTTTTTCCCCTGAACAGTTTCCATTTTTATGTAGCCATTTCCTTTATAGTTTCTGCCTTTGATATTATGATTAGAAAGACCTGCTCCCTGTGAAGATTATAAAGTTACTTATACAACCTGACCAGGCGGTAGCACAGTGGATAGATTGTCGGACTGGGACGCAGAGGACCCAGGTTCGAAACCTTGAGGTCACTGGCTTGAGCACAAGCTTGTCTGAATTGAGCGCAGGGCTGCCCGCTTGAGCCCAAGGTCACTGGATTGAACAAGGGGTCACTCACTCTGCTGTAGCCCCCCAGTCAAGGCACATATGAGAAAGCAATCAATGAACAACTAAGATGCTGCAATGAAGAATTGATGCTTCTCATCTCTCTCCCTTCCTGTCTGTCTCTCTCTCTGACTCTCTGTCTCTATCAGAAAAATAAAAAAAATAAAAAAAATAAATTTACTTATACAGTAGTTTTCCCTTATTTAAGAGGTATATGTTCCAAGACCCCCAGTGGATTCCTGAAACTGTTAGTATTGAACCCTATGTATACTATGTTTTTCTATATAGAAGTACATACGATAACATTTAATGTATAAGTTAGGCACAATAAGTAACTAATAGTAAAGTAGAACAATTATAACAACATACTATAATAAATGTTATGTGAATTTGGTTTCTCTCTCTCTCTCTCTCTCTGATAATTGGCCAAATAATTGAAAAGGCTAGATTGCTTCATATTTCTTTGGTCCAATCATTCAGTCCTGAGAATAAGTCAGTCCAGTTAAATTTCTGAGCCTCATTTCAGGAGGTCGTGATGCAGACGGGCTCCCAAAGTGAAGCCCATATTGTGTAAGCAAGCAATCCGGTATTTAATAAGAGGTGTGTCTATGAAAACAAAAGAAAAAACACAAAAGTTAACGATCAGAGCAAATCAGAAACCAGTTTCTGAGTCTGTAAGGACGTCAGTCGGGAAGATTTCTAGATGTGAGGTGCACTGCTGCTTTTGCTGGAAGGAAGGCAGACAGTGCCAGTCTGATTAGAATCCCCTGGTCTGCAGTTTGGCTGTCTCTGATGATGTCATCAGCTGCCCAGGTGAATGCTCTCTGTGGCTTACTGGACAGCATCAGTAACCAAGATTGTTAAAGCATGAGCTGTTGTGGCAATTTTTCTGAAATTTAAATCATGTTGTCTAGCTGCTGTTTTTGATTGCAAGTCTCAGAAAAAATGTTTAGTTCTCAATAATTCTAAGTCAAATTAATGTTTCTCTCTCTCTTGGTAAATAGGAAGGGGTCAGAGAGGACTTTGATTTTTGTTCTAATATCTGTTCTTCCATTTTATTAAAGGTGTCTTAATGGCTAGTTGTACCTCTATGAAAGCTCTCTAAAATTTTTAATTTAAAAGTTTTTTAATTATCCCTGGCTGGATAGCTTGGTTGGTTAGAGCATCGTCCAGAAGCACAGAGGTTGCTGGTTCGATCCCCAGTCAGGGCACATACAGGGACAGATTGATGTTTCTGTCTCTTTTTCTCTCCTTTTCTCTTTCTAAAATCATTAAAATAAACATTTAAACATTTTAAAGGTTTTTCAATTAAAATATTCACTGTCGCCCTGGCCAGTTGGCTCAATGGTAGAGCGTCGGCTTGGCGTGCAGAAGTTCCGGGTTCGATTCCCGGCCAGGGCACACAGGAGAAGCGCCCATCTGCTTCTCCACCCCTCCCTCTCTCCTTCCTCTCTGTCTCTCTCTTCCCCTCCCGCAGCCAGGGCTCCATTGGAGCAGGGTTGGCCCGGGTGCTGAGGATGGCTCTGTGGCCTCTGCCTCAGGCACTGGAATGGCTCTGGTTGCAGCAGAGTGCTGCTCCAGATGGGCAGAGCAGTGCCCCCTGGTGGGCATGCCGGGTGGATCCCAGTCGGGCGCATGCGGGAGTCTGTCTGACTGACTCCCTGTTTCCAACTTCAGAAAAGTACGAAAAATAAAAATTAAAAAAACAAACAAACAAAAAAAACATTCACTGTCTGGTCAGTGACAGTAGGATTTTAATAGCGACTCCAACAATAAGCCTTTTACAGCTTAACCAAGGAAGCAAGCCCTCGTAGATATGTAGATATGTATGTTCACTCCCAAAGAAAGCTTTTGTTACACAGGTGGTCAGGATGGTGGGGGCATACAGTGTCTCCTCTGGTCTCCCACAACATGTGAGATGCCTCTAGCCACAAACCCACTAATTTGTGGCACCAGGCAGAGGCGACTGGAATGAGATTTTCCCAGCATTAACAAGTAACAAAGATTTAGATGACAAACATGACAAACTCCCATGAGCATGAGCTGGCACAGCTGGATGAAGAGACCTTGGAACCCCAGGCTATCTGACTAGCCATCAGGTGCACTCTGGTAAGTTTACCTTCCAGATGGTGGAGACCAAATGAAATATTTTCATTGGTCACAAGCCAAGCTCTTAGGACAGAAAACAAGACAAAAGGAAAAACCTCATTCGGTTTTCATACAAAACATGTGGGGGTTAAAAATATATCAATAGTAATACTTTCCCTCTCAATTCCTAAGTTCTTCTAGGTTGGGCTAATAACCAAATTAACAGAGACAGATTAGCTCTGTCAAAGTTTTATACTTGTGCATGGGGAATTCACATAGGCATGATAATTCCATGAAAATTCCATAAACACTGAGGCAATATTGGGTATGTATGACACTTCTGGACAAAAGAGAAAGGGGGAGAATGGGGTATTACATTTCAGAAGTGAGAACGGGTGACTTACAGATAGTTGAGGAAGACAGAACACACATGACAGGAAAATCCTTGCTACATGACCCAGAGACAATGGGACACGGGGTGTCTAGCTAACAGGCTCGTGTCTTGTTTACCATACTTAATCCAAATTAGGGTAAATCTGCATCTTTTTAAAAAAAATTATTGATTTTAGAGAGAGAGGCAGGAAGGGGAAGAGAGAGAGAGATAGACAGAAACATGTTTCTTTCTGTACGTGCCCTGACTGGGGATTGAACTGGCAACCTTTGTGTATCGGGATGATGCTCTAACCCAGATCTGGCCCGTGTAATGAGTTTATGCGGCCCACGATTGAATTTTTAATATTCTCTGCTATTTTAAAATCTCAGCTACTCAGAAGTGGAAGCATCTTTAATTATTGGAAATCAAGATATTTAAGAAGATAGTGATACGCGGAAAAGGATTCCGTGTGTGACTAATCTAGGGTTAACTTCCAATAATTTGGTTGAATAGATTCACAATACTTCTTTATTTTTTAAAAATATTCCATTATAAAGATTTACAACTTTTGTACTCATCTGTACTTGATATGAACTGTTTGACGTTTAGCGGCGATGTGAAACCCACATTCTTTTAGGTGGAGTTTGCCAGTGCGCACCCAAGGTCAAACAATTCGTTATTTTTGTGGTCAAGTGTGCTGAATCAAGTGGCATTGTAGCATAGACAATAGCTGCAGTTGATAACTGAAAACATGCCCAGGCTGTTTGTAAAATGAAATAATTGTTTTATTTGCGATATAACCCCTTCAAGCTCATTCTATTAATTAAATAGTTTCGATTGATTGCGATACAGTTTGGATATTTATACGGTATATAATTATATTCTTATTAAAATAATATTGTATATTAAAATTTTTCACTCACTTATGTTTATTCATAAACAAATTACATAATAAAATTTTGTTTACTTAAATTGTTTTTGCATTTAACATTTTTTAATTTTTATATTTCGTCTGGCCTGTGAAAAAAGTTTCTTTCTAATCTGGCCCAGGGCCACGCCTGCTCTAACCAGCCAAGCTGTCTGCAGGGCTAAGTCTGCATCTTAACATGTTTCTGAAGTACGTTTCTCTGTCTGAACCTCTTGGACAGGAAAAGAGAAGAGGGTCAAAACTTCTTTCTGACCTTATTTTTTAATAAACAGCTTAAAATCAATATCCCAAAAAAGCAGCTTCAGGATGGCAAAACTTTGATCCTTTCACTTGATAGGGTCCTTTGAGGCACAAAAAATTTTAATTTTGATGAAATCCAGTTTATTTGTTTTCCCTTTGGCTGCTTATGCTTTTGGTGTCATAGCTGAGAATCCATTGCTTAATTCAATGATCATAAAGATTCTCCTAGTACATTCATGGCTGTGTTTTTCATGTTTAAAATTTTAATCCATCTGGAATTTACTTCAGCATAAATATTGAGCTAAGAGTGTGACTGTTTTTCTAAGTATTAACTGTTTCAAGTTGTCCGATTTTATTTATTTAAAAATATCATTTCTGGGCCTGACCTGTGGTGGCGCAGTGGATAAAGCGTCGACCTGGAAATGCTGAGGTTGCCGGTTCGAAACCCTGGGCTTGCCTGGTCAAGGCACATATGGGAGTTGATGCTTCCAGCTCCAACCCCCTTCTCTCTCTCTGTCTCTCCTCTCTCTCTCTCTCTCTCTCTCTCCCCGCTCTAAAATGAATAAATAAATAAAATAAATAAAATCTCAGTCTTTAAAAAAAAAATCTTTAAAAAAAAATCATTTCTCCACTGTTTTGAAATGGTAATTTGTATCATACCTTAAATTTCTTTTTCTTTTTTTTTTCTGAAGTTGGAAACCGGGAGGCAGTCAGACTCCCGCATGCGCCTGACCGGGATCCACCCTGCACGCCCACCAGGGGGCGATGCTCTGCCCATCTGGGGCATCGCTCTGTTGCGACCAGAGCCATTCTAGCGCCTGAGGCAGAGCCATGGAGCCATTCTCAGCGCCTGGGCCATCTTTGCTCCAATGGAGCCTTGGCTGCAGAAGGGGAAGAGAGAGACAGAGAGGAAGGAGAGGGGGAGGGGTGGAGAAGCAGATGGGCGCTTCTCCTGTGTGCCCTGGCTGGGAATCGAACCCGGGACTCCCGCACCCCAGGCCGACGCTCTACCACTGAGCCAACCAGCCAGGGCCCTTAAATTTCTTAACTGTTTATTTGAGCCAGTATTCCACTCTATTCTTAAATAATTTAAAATATATTTTTGATTCATATTTAGAATTATTCTAGTGACTGAGATATTGGCATAGCATTTCTTTTCATAGATTTTATCACAATTTATCTCATGTCATCTTGCAACTAGCCAGTAAAGTAGACAGGTAGATATAACAGATATTAGCATCCCTCTTTGCCTTTCTCTCTAATGCCTTTTTTCCATTCATGCTATCATAATTATTTTATTAGTCCATTCATTGATTTATAAAGTAGTATTGTTTAGAACAGGCTTAGTGATGGATGTCGCCTCCTTTGGCTGCCAGAACTGCTAACCTTCACCAAAGTCATGCCAGTGACTCACCTCTGGGCTCTGAAAGTTGGAAGCCCAGGGAAATAAGATGCTGATATTGCTGTGGCAAGATGGTGACGCCATGTGGGAGTAAGTGCGTGGCATTGGAATCAGACTAGGTTCAGACCTGGGCTCTGTCACTTATGTATGATCTTGGGTGCATTACCTTATGTCCCTAAAACCTTTAGCTTCCTCATATGGAATGGGGAGGTAATAATCACTTTTTCTTCCTCAGAGTGCAAAGACCAAATGATAAGAAAGTGTAAAATGTGGCCTGACCTGTGGTGGCGCAGTGGGATGGGGCGTTAACCTGGAACGCTCAGGTCGCCTGTTCGATACCCTGGGCTTGCCTGGTCAAGGCACGTATGGGAGTTGATGCTTCCTGCTCCTCCCCTTTCTCTCTCTTTTTCTCTCCTCTCTGAAAATTGAATAAATAAAATCTTTAAAAAAAAAAAAAGAAAGTGTAAAATGTTAGCCCAATGCCTAACGCGTAATACATAAGAGAGAGAAGCGGTTATAAGTATGGATTTGTACTTTTTAAGTTTCTTGGTTGCTTGGGACTCTGTTCTAAGTATTTGAATTCTGACCATCTTTACAGGATTCTTTTATCATTTTTCCCACACACCTTTCCTCTTGGGCTCAAAAATTGTATAATCTCCATGAATATTTTTGCTTTCTGTTGCTTGTATTTTGTAATAAGTTGGATCATTGAGCATACATTGATGTCCAAGTAACTGATATCTTTTTCTCCATCTTGTTACCTCATAAGCAACCTTGAAGAGTAAAGCTTATTTATTTTTAATTTTTTTATATATTTATTGATTTGAGAGAGAGAGATATTTGCTGTCCCACCTTTTTATGCACTTACTGGTTAATTCTTGTATGTACCCAGACCCGGAATTGAACCCACAACCTTGGTTCATCCAGATGACGCTCTAACCAACTGCGCTATCTGGCCAGGGAGTAAAGTTTGCTTAGAGATCACTCTAAAAAATGGTAAATTTGTAGTTCAGAAAGTTTAATCAAACATAAGAGACAAGAATCCCAGAGCCAAAAAACCCTAATTATGTTCTTGTTTGGCTACTGTTACCAGCGTGACTCAAGCCCAAACTAAGCATAGAAGACACCTGTAGAGCTGAAGAATGGTTTGATTTCTGCTTTATTAAAATCTTGAGCACTCTGCTATTGTTACTCTTCTGTTTTTCTAAGACGATGATTTTTTAGAGGGTAGAGAAATTTGACTTCTGACTTTTCAGTCCATCAAATGTTTCCTGAGTACCAGCTATCAAAGCTGTCAGGTGACTACAGTGACAGGTAAAGAGAGTCTCTCCTCCGACCACAACACTCCAGTATACTCTGGCTGTAAAAAAATGTAGTTAAATGTGGTTGCTTCTACAGAAAACTGTTTTTCTTTCAGCATAGCTGCTTTGTTCTCCTTAGTGTGTACGCAGGGCCACGCAGAGGAGAGCTCTTGACCTCAGATACGGATTGCAACATTCTTCATATTTGAACTTGTTTATCCCAACAATCTCTTGTTATTCTGCCTTTTTCTTTTCAGCCTGCACATGTGCCAATGTTAGAGCAGTTTCAAGTTTTTGAAATGGGAATAACTGACACTGAGGGAAGATTTGAAGAACGAAACATCTGGTGTGTCCTAGAAATATAACCTTGTGCTCATGGGAGAGGACAGTCCTATCTTTTTTACGGCAGGCCTTAGGATAAAGCCTCAAGTGCAGCGCAGGCAGGTGGGCGGGCTGCGCCCAGGGTCCTGCTCCTGCTTCGATCTTCCCGGCCAGCAGCTGCAGTCATGAGAGGAGCGCAAGGTGCCGCCGCTTTCGAGGTCGGCCTCCTCGATGACTATTTTTGAGAATCTTTCTTTTTCTTTCTTTCTCTCTCTCCTCCTCCTCCTTAATCACGACAAAGTGTATTTTGCTATTAAAAGAACGACATTATTCAAACACTGCAGCATCTGAAATGACACAAATAGGACTAATGCTAACGTATGGTCTTGGTTCAATTAATAGTAGTGGTAGGAATCCACGAACATGAGCAATAGTAGGAATAATATGGAGGACCTAGCCTTTATCGAATAGTTAATATATTCAAGGCACCATGCCATTTAATTCTCACAATAACTCTTTATTATCCTCATTTTATAGGCCCAGAGAGATTAATTTTCTAATCCAAGGCCACCCAGCTAGAAAGTGGTGATTTTGAACCCATGTCTAGAGCTGACAGTCGTGCCATCTGCTGCATTACCTCTCCGTATTTAGACTCTCATAGAATCACAGGATGTTGGTGCTTGAAAGGTCCGCTTCTTTTTTTATTTTTTTATTTTTTTATTTTTCTGAAGCTGGAAACAGGGAGAGACAGTCAGACAGACTCCCGCATGCGCCCGACTGGGATCTACCCGGCACGCCCACCATGGGGCGAAGCTCTGCCCACCAGGGGGCGATGCTCTGCTCATCCTGGGCATCGCCATGTTGCCACCAGAGCCACTCCAGCGCCTGAGGCAGAGGCCACAGAGCCATCCCCAGCGCCCGGGCCATCTTTGCTCCAATGGAGCCTTGGCTGCGGGAGGGGAAGAGAGAGACAGAGAGGAAGGTGCGGGGGGGGGGGGTGGAGAAGCAGATGGGCGCTTCTCCTGTGTGCCCTGGCTGGGAATGGAACCCGGTCCTCCGCACGCTAGGCCGAGAAAGGTCCGCTTCTTAAGATGTCCCATCTTTATTTCCTTTGGGTCTTGAGAGCAGTTTTGGGGGCTGGGAGCAAACGTTTGGGAGTGATATTAGTATCACTATCTCCTATTGGTAGAAAGGGCACGGAGTGGGAAGAAGAGTAAGGAAAATCATTTTCCTGGGTGAAAAAAGAGGAGAGGCTAACTCTTCCAACCAGAAACTCCAATGCACTAGAGGAGGAAAGACAATGGGTCTGAGGCCTGGCAGCAGCACCCAGGTAACCAGCCCTCTTCCAGGCTTGGAGAGTCCCTGCTGGGTGCTAGCATGAATGTAAGGTCTGGGCCTATCTTGTGCACCCTTCTGTTTGCAGTGACCAGCATTAAATAGTAAGAGTGTAAATGCTAACCAGTTGGCTCAGTGGTAGAGCGTCGGCCAGGCGTGCAGGAGTCCCGAGTTCGAATCCCGGCCGGGCACACAGGAGAAGTGCCCATCTGCTTCTCCACCCCTCCCCCTCTCCTTCCTCTCTGTCTCTCTCTTCCCCTCCTGCAGCCAAGGCTCCATTGGAGCAAAGTTGGCCCGGGTGCTGAGGATGGCTCCATGGCCTCTGCCTCAGGCGCTAGAATGGCTCTGGTTGCAACAGAGCCACACCCCAGATGGGCAGAGCATCTCCCCCTGGTATGCCAGGTGGATCCCGGTTGGGTGCATGCGGGAGTCTAACTGCCTCCCCGTTTCCAGCTTCAGAAAAATACCAAAAAAAAAAAATGTAAATGTATGTTTCATGAACTCATTTTTATTATTTAAGGTGGCTTGTACATGCTCCTGATTTCCTACCTTTGTGCCTGGCTTTTCTCTGGCCCCACTGGCACTGCTATTCGGAGTGAAAGGAGGAAAAATAGAAAAATAAAGAGCCATTTTATCTTTTCAAAAACTCTACTTACTCTGCCCTGAGATCCTGCTGGCCCCTGTTGGCAAGCTCAGCATCTGAGAATCAGCAATTGCTAACTATGGCCCTGGTATGTAGGACTTAACCTTCTTATCTTGCACATGTTTCTGGAGAGTAGAGAAGGGAAATGAAGAAATTTCAGCATTTAAGTATCTCAGTTCCTAAAGACTAAAAAAGGCACATAAAAGTGGGAATCCAACAAAATAAAACAAGTAAAAAAAACACCCCCAAAAACTAAAAAAACCCAAAACTCCCCTGGCCCAGCAAGGACTGCCTTTAAAAAGCTTTAGATGAAGTTTACCTTGGAAGTGGTAATAACTTGGTTAAAATCTTCAGAAAAAGCCTGACCAGGTGGTGGTGCAGTGGATAGAGCATCGGACTGGGATGCAGAGGACCCAGGTTCAAGACCCTGAGGTCACCAGCTTGAGCGCGGGCTCATCTGGTTTGAGCAAAGCTCACCAGCTTGGACTCAAGGTTGCTGACTTGAGCAAAAGCAATCAACGAACAACTGAAGTGCCACAACGAAAAACTGATAATTGATGCTTCTCATCTCTCTGCGTTCCTGTCTGTCCCTATCTCTCTCTCTCTCTGACTCTCACTCTGTCTCTGTAAAAAAAAAAAAAAAAAAAAAAAAAAACTTCAGAAAAACCACCTTTAAAAACTTGAATGGCTGATACCACTTCCCCAGACCCCAAGGGATTCTAAAATTTTCCCTCCCTTCTAGGCAAGTCAAACTGAAATATTAGCGTTTGGATCCATCCAAACACTTTTAATTGTCCCTTCATTTTGGTTTGCCTTTTGACAGGGTCAAATCACAGATCCATTCAAGCTGGCAGAAAAGTCTGACTATATGAAGTCCAGCTGTTCCCTCCTGTTGCCAGGGGCTGCTGATACCCAGAGAGAAGCCGCTGTAGCAGACATCGCGCAGGAGGCTAAGGAATGAATTACACATGTGTTCTAACCCGCTCTTCCACACAGTGCAGACCATAAGAAAGAATGAATGGCAAAATGTCACCATATTCTAGATCACTGATAAAAAGAAACAAATTCTTTTTAGAGGGTATTAATGAATGTTCATAGCAATCACCCAAAGACTTGAACAGTTTTTTTCCATCTCAAGTGCGTAATTCAAAGTTCTGGTGCCACTTAGTGGTCAGAAGTGGAACTGAGAAGCAGCTGTCTTAAGGCTTGGCCAACCGGCAAGCAAGGCTTCAGAAATAACAACTTTCCGAGAGTCTCAGGAAAACATCTTTCTTCTGGCCTGCATAGCACCTTTTAGACTTTTCAACTTGTTTGCTCATTAAACAAAGCTCCTACTGAAATCGTGCTAATCATGCCAAAAGATTGCCAAATCAAATTTGGTAGGAGTGCTCTTGAGTTAACTGGTCTTTTAAATGAAACACTTTTTAAAAATTTTCAGTTGAATGAAAGAAAAAAAAAAGAATGATAAATTTATTTTATCTCAGTTCTCCCTAATATATAACAATGTAATGGCTATCAATAGTAAATCCTAACTATGAGTTTGATAATTTTTAAAAGAAGAGCTAGGAGATTGGTAGGTTTCTTTTTCTTTACAAGGCACCTTAGGAAAATATTAGGTTTAGTTCTAGTTTCCATAGTTAAAGAAGAAGATTGAGGGATATTTCAAAGCTGATGACATTATTTGAAATTAAGAACATTAAGGAAAGCTTCAAGAATGATTAAATAATTTGAAGTCCAGTTGTATTTCAAGACTTTGTCAGAGGACACAGAAGAACGACAAGGATCATATAAGCAACAATCCTTGTCACCAGGAGCTGATAGTTAATTTTTTTTTTAATAACAGCTTCAAGCATTGAAGAGTTTTAATAAGAACATTTCAACCAGTAGCTCTCAGCTCAGTGCTCAAACACAAGGGGGAGCTGGCAGGGCCCGAGATTTTTTATTAGGGGTATGAGAATGTTTAGACCTTGCAAAACACTGGAATGGATTCGGTAGAATCCAAAAAGGGACAGACTCCTTTTTTCATACAGCTGTTAAAAATGGAGAAATTCTCAGATGTTAACAGACTTAGTGTGTTCAGTTTTAGACTTTAACTTAATACTACTGACCAAGGGAAGTAATGGATGACATCGTTAAGCCCTATTTGTCCCTGTGACCTTGAGTCTAAACAGTGCTTTCTTGGTTTGCGAGTCCAGTGTTTACCCAGTCATAACCTACTTTGGTGACAGTATTACTTAGAATGGCACAGCTAGAATTATGCATACTTCACTATCCATGAGTACAAGGTGGTCCGCCAGAAGGGGAAGTGATGAAAAGAAAGAGTATCCTGGTTATTTGGTTTATTAGATTCTTCCAAATCTAGGGGAAGGTGGTATTGCCTTTCACTTTAATTCTGAACTCTCAGTTCCCCCAAAAGATGTTGAGTGATAAGATTGGGTTAGAATATAGAGATTCACATTGTCCTTTTACTAAGAATAAAATTTTTAAAGATTTTATTAAATTATTATTGATTTAAAATTTTTTTACTGATTTTAGAGAGAGAGGAAGGGAGATAGAGAGACAGGAACAGACAGAAACATTAATCTGTTCCTGTATTTGCCCGGACTAGGGATCGAACCCGTTACCTTTGCATTTCGGGACAATGCTCTAGCCAACCAAGCTATCCGGCCAGGGCTAAGAATAACACATTATATATTATTTTCCAATAAAAATATACATTTTAAGAATTGTATTTGACTTATAATCTAGAAAAGATATGTAGTAGATAATATAAAATTAAAATAAATGTTTTTCCAGAAAACATTTTATTTTAAATATCTAAATAGGCAGTGGCGCAGTGGATAGAGCATCGGACTGGGATGCGGAGGACCCAGGTTCAAGACCCCGAGGTTGCCAGCTTGAGTGCGGGCTCATCTGGTTTGAGCAAAAAGCTCACCAGCTTGGACCCAAGGTCGCTGGCTCGAGCAAGGGGTTACTCAGTCTGCTGAAGGCTCGTGGTCAAGGCACATATGAGAAAGCAATCAATGAACAACTAAGGTGTTGCAATAAAAAACTAATGATTGATGCTTCTCATCTCTCTTCGTTCCTGTCTGTCCCTATCTATCCCTCTCTCTGACTCTCTCTCTGTTCCTGTAAAAAAAAAAAAATGTTGAAAGCCGAAAATAAAATGGTTTATTAAATAGTAATTTAATAGTTATTTAAATATTTAAAATAGGTGAAAGACACAACTAGGAATATACAACCCTTATGAGAGAGGATACCTCTCCTTCAAGAATGACAGGCAGCATGAAATGATTAAGAGCAAGAACCTGATGCCAATTTTAGAGTTCTTTTTTCCTTTCAACTCTGCCACTTAGCATTTTGGCCTTGAGGAAATTATTTAACATCTCTGTACCTTTATTTCCTCATTTGCATGAAGTTCTTTGCACAAGTGCATGGCACATGGTTTAGATTATTGCTAGTTTAGATCTAGATAGCTGCTACCAGCATGTGAAGTCTTTTATTGCCAGAGCATGGTTTGGGGAGCTGTCTGTAGCTCTTTTGATAGCAGTCAGCTTTCCCCCCAACATTTTATTAGGACAATTTTCAAATATACAGAAAAGATGAAAGAATTGTAACAAGTATTCATTTACCAACCACTTAGATCAGGGGTCCCCAAACTATGGCCCGCGGGCCACATGCGGCCCCCTGAGGCCATTTATCCTGCCTCACCGCACTTCCGGAAGGGGCACCTCTTTCATTGGTGGTCAGTGAGAGGAGCATAGTTCCCATTGAAATACTGGTCAGTTTGTTGATTTAAATTTACTTGTTCTTTATTTTAAATGTTATATTTGTTCCCGTTTTGTGTTTTTACTTTAAAATAAGATATGTGCAGTGTGCATAGGGATTTGTTCATAGTTTTTTTTTATAGTCCGGCCCTCCAATGGTCTGAGGGACAGTGAACTGGCCCCCTGTGTAAAAAGTTTGGGGACCCCTGACTTAGATTATACACTCCCCCTCCCTTGATTTGAGAGAAAGAGAGAAGAGAATAGAGAGAAGTGTCAACTTGTACCACTTAATTGTTCCATTTAGCTGTGCACTCATTGGTTGCTTTTCATATGTGCCCTGACCTGGGATTGAACCTGTGACTGTACGGGGGGAAAATGCTCTATCACTGAGCAACCCAGCCAGGGCCAGATTATATACTTCTTAACCTTTTGCAATCCATTTATACATTTTAACATATTTACTAACATTAGAGCTGCAGAATTCTTTCCTAGCCACAAGCTCTTTTCAAAAGTTATTGGACTTAAAGAGCTTAAGGAGCAGATTTTCTTTTAATTGATTATTGTATCAAATACAGTATTTTCAGTGCTTCATTATCACTGGGGGTGGGTGGGGTGAGGGCAGTGGCATTATTTAAAATCCTGAAAGCAGCCTGACCTGTGGTGGCGCAGTGGATAAAGTGTCGACCTGGAACGTTGAGGTCGCTGGTTCAAAACCCTGGGCTTCCTGGTCACGGCACATATGGGAGTTGATGCTTCCTGCTCCTTCCCCCCTCTCTCTCTCTAAAAATGAATAAATTTAAAAAAAAATCCTGAAAGCCTGCAGAAGCTTTTCAGTTTACTTACTGGAGTAGGCCCAGCAGTAGTCAGGACAGACCTGTTCTCACCGTCAGCACCTCCAGCCACGCAGAGCTTAAAAGGGTGTGGCTCTGTGCCGAGACAGGAGCAGCACTTGCTCTTCTGATAGATTCTTGGCCTTTCCTTGAATGGCTCCAAAGAAGCAGCCAAAATAGTCAGTCATTCTGCCTCATTAGCTTGGGAGGTGGACTAAATTCATCTGACAAGGATTGTGAACTTATCCGTCCATTATTTCATTTTTTCACTGAATATTAATTAAATACCTATTTGAGTGTATCAGGCAGGCACTGTCCTAGGTGAGGATCCCCCCAGTGGAATGTTATGAACCCCGTGGAGCAATGGGATGAAAAGAGCTAAGCATATTTTCTAAACTTTGTTGGCATCTGTCCTAACTTCTGTGATTTGCCAAGTTTTTTCAACCCCACAACCACAATTTGGGTCTTAACAAGGGCACTTTTGTAGGGCCTGCCCCAAGAGTCTGTAGAGGGAGATCTCGCTATATTATAAAAATAAAGTCATTTGCAAATATTAAGCTGGAATTAAACAGTCCTAATAGTGACCTGTGAGTTGAGTTATACTGCTTTGTTCCAGCCTCTGTTCAACTGCTGACCCTGCAGTTCCTGTAAGCACCACTCCCACTGGGGTTAATGGGAGTATTATGTGAATGTAAGTTTTGTACTTAATTTTCTCCTGCTGAGTGAGTCTTGCTTGTCTTGGACTGTCTGCCGCGCCAGTCCCCTTCCCCAGTGGGAACACGCCAGCCTCTCCTTTCATGCAGCACAGCCAATGGGCAGTGATATGCTCCAGGTGAGGGGAAAATCAATTTGGAACAAAAATGTTCCGCCCTAATGCTTCTCTGCTGCCTCATATATCAATACATTGTCCAGAAACAGAAAGAATAAAAGTGGTAAATCAATAATGTTCTGGGTACACTGTAAGCCAAACTTGGGTCTACTAACTTTTAAAACTAGGCCTAAAGCCATTAACCTTCTTCTCATTCATGGAATGAAAAGGGACGCAGGAGACAGAAGGCCCGTATTCTTTCCAGACCTGGCTCTGCTGCTGGACCCGTTACTTGCCCATGGGAAAATCATTTGTCTACTTTAGGGTTCACTTTCCCCAACTTTAAAATGAGGGTGGTGAACTCAGTATATTCAAAGTTCCCTTCCAGACTTAGAAACAGATTTATGGGTCAAGATTTTGGAGAGGTCCCAGAATTATTTATTTTTATTTTTTATTATTAAGTGGAAGGTGGGGAAGCAGAGAGACAGACTCCCGCATGCACCCGCAACTGGGATCTACCCAGCAAGCCCTCTGTGGAGAGATACTCTGCCCATCTGGAGGGGTGCTCTGTTGCTTGGCAACCGAACTACTTTAGCACCTGAGGCAAGGCCAACTTTGTCCGAACCATTTGAGCCATGGCTGCAGGAGGGGAAGAGAAAGAGAGTGGGGGGTGGGGTGTAGAGAAGCAGATGGCTGTTTCTCTTGTCTGCCCTGACTGGGAATGGAACTTAGGACTTCTACACTCCAGACCAACACTCTACCACTGAGCCAACCGGCCAGGGCCCAGAATTTTAAAAATTGTTTGAATTAGATGTCCACATTTACAAATCAGAAGGTTTTACATAAAATATGAATTGCCAGCTTTTCTTGAAAAACTGGAAATGCTGACATCGTTGACCTTGCACTTTTGCCACAAACGGCTGTGGCCAGAGTGAGCAAGCAGGGCATGTCCCTTCAGACAGTTCCTCACCATCCCAGTCAACCTGACTGATCTTCTGAGTCTGTCGCCCTGTTTTAGGTCTAGAATGAGCACCGTTTAATCAAAGTTACAAGTGAATTTTCTTTTTCTCCCTCATTATAGTTCAAATGACGGCAGGTCGATGGCTTAATCTATGACTCTGACTTATATATTTAATTCATTACAAGCAAAAGCCAAGAAAGACAGTGGAGCTTTGCAGGGAACGCGCACAGGAGGGAACCAGAGTGCTGGAGCTGCTTATGGTAATTTGACATATAACTCAGAGCCTAATTGTGGCAGGGGAGGTGACCTGGACAGTTCATTCTCTGTTCCCATAGTTAACAAGCTTCCACCACATGGTTTTCTTTGTGAATATTAAATGAAGATTCTCTAGAAAGCAAATCCTCAAAAGGTCGAGTTGCTAAAGAGGAAAGGTTTGTACAGTGAGGACAGGAAGCCTTGTGTGGCCTCTCAGCTTAGTAGTTAATTTTTTATTAACTGTCCTTATTCTTTTTCTTATGAACCTTGTTATTACTTTCAATTGGACTTAACTAGAGAAATGTGAAAGAGGTATTTTTATTTTTGCTTTTAAATAATGTAACAGAAACCCATGAAGCTGATGTAATCTTTTTTTTTGAGATTTTTTTAAAAAAATTAATTTATTTTTTACAGAGACAGAGAGTGAGTCAGAGAGAGGGATAGACAGGGACAGACAGACAGGAACGGAGAGAGATGAGAAGCATCAATCATTAGTTTTTCATTGCACGTTGCAACACCTTAGTTGTTCATTGATTGCTTTCTCATATGTGCCTTGACTGTGGGCCTTCAGCAGACCTTGCTGGAGCAAGCAACCTTGGGTGACCTCGGGGTCTTGAACCTGGGTCCTCCACATCCCTGTCTGACGCTCTATCCACTGCGCCACCACCTGGTCAGGGCTGATGTAATCTTTTAAAAATGGTGATTTCTCATGCTAATGAGGAAGATTCATTGTGAATACAAACCAAGCCAAATATTTCAAGTTCCTTTACTGAAAATATTTTTCTCACACTTCCTTCACAATGCTGATTTTCCTTTTTCTTTCTTTCTTTTTTTAGTGAGCAAGAGAGAGAGAGACAGACAGACAGGAACAGACAGGAAGGGAGAGATGAGAAGCATCAACTCATAGCTGCAGCACCTTAGTTGTTCATTGATTGCTTCTCATAGGTGCCTTGATGGGGGGGGGGCTCCAGCCAAGCCAGTGACCCCTTGCTCAAGCCAGCAACCTTGTGTTTCAAGCCACTGACCTTTGGGCTCAAGCCAGCAACCATGGGGTCATGTCTATGAGCCCACGCTCAAGCTGGTGAGACCTCGCTCAAGCCAGTGATCTCGAGGTTTTGAACCTGGGTCCTCTGCATCCAAGGCCCACACTCCATCCACTGTGCCACCACCTGGTCTGGCACAATGCTTATTTTTCTAACTTTATAGAATAGAAAACCAAGACTGAGGATAATTAAGTGTCTTGCACAGTGGGAGTACAGTCTAAGTGTTAGAATCAAGATGAGAACTAGGTCTTCTGACTCCTCGTGCATCATGTTACAGGATTTGTCCTTGCTCTTCTTCAGGGAGTTCCTAAATTTAAAAAGATAGAAATGAAAAGGGAAATGATTACTGTAACAGTAAGGATAGTGGTTACATCTAGGGTGGAGGAGAGAGGTGTGATCTGAAAGGGATATATAGGGGTTGGCTGGACCACGGGGTGGTTCTTTTACCATTATAAATTATTATAAAGTGAACATAATCTTTGCCTGAGACTGTCCCAATTTAAGCCTTAAACTAGGTTAATTATTAATAGTACCCTCTTGTTATTCTCAAATGGGTTCTGTTTTAGATGATAAATTAAATGGTGAGTTATTTATTGTACACATGTTTTATGTACTTTTATATATGTTTACTGTAATCTCAAGAAACATTTTTAAGTTTAAAAATATATATCTGGAAGTCTAACCTATGGTTGAGATTCTGGGTCATTCTGAGAAACCTTATGTTTTCTCTAAGATTCATGCTTACTGTAAAGACCATGGTGTTAGCAGCTGTCAGTCAGGTGTGGACTTCCTGGACAGAGGGTGTGGTGTCCCCTCTTGGCTTTCTAGGGCGCCTGTGGCATGAGATAGTTATCCCTCTTTCTGTGTTTGACATGTGGCTTGAGAACTGGTGTATCCCTTTGTCCTAATTGTACAGGTAAGTCTGAGATAATATATGAGAACGTACTTTGTAAACTAGGAAGGTGTTTTTCTACTTGGTGTGGCAGGAGTTTTCTAAATCCCTAAATGGCAGTGCCTCAGCCTCTCTGAACTGGCTTTTTTTCAGTTAATCTTCCTGTAATAGAGCTCTTCTACTTAGAACTTTTATAGCTCCTTAGTGCCTACAGAATGAAATCTAAACTCCTAAGCTTGGCATTCAACCCACCACAAACCAACCCCAACTAACTTTCCAACACTATTCTTGCCATTCCTCTTCAAGGAATATATAGAACCAATTTCAACCACCCGGTGTTCCAAAAATGCTGCTCATTTTCCAACCTCACCTCACACTTTTCTTTCCATCAGAAAGCCTTTTCCTCTTTTTTTCTCTCTCAATCCTTTTGTCATGGACTGAATATATGTGCCCCCCCCACAACAATTCATATATTGAAGCCCTAAACTACAGTGTAACTGTATTTGGAGATGAGGTCTCTAAGGAAGTAATTAAGATGAAATGAGTTCATAAGGGTAGGCCCCCTGCTCCAATGAGATTAGTGTCCATTTATACAGAGACAGCTGAGAGCTATGCTCTCCCTCCACGCACACGTTCGGGGGAAAGGCCACATCTGCAAGCCAGGAAGAGAGCCCTCTCCAGAAACCAGCCCTGTGGGATCTTGAGCTGGGACTTCTAGCCTCTAGAACTGAGAAAATAAATTTGTTGTTTAGGCCACCCAGCCTGTGATATTTTGTGATAGCGGCTCAATCACACTAACACAACCTTCTTGGAATAGCTCTTACATTTGCATATTTGTCAAGAACCAACTCAAAGACCATAAAACTTTCTTCAATTTCTTTGTACTACTTTTTGAGACATTTGATGTTCTATCCATATTATGTAATTATTTAGTACATTTCCTAACCTCATTACTGGTAAGTTTGGGGGCTAACTTCTGATTAAAAACTACAGCTCCACAATGCCTAGTACAGTGCTTGAAACATATATATATATATGTGTGTGTGTGTGTGTGTGTGTGTGTGTATAAAGATTGAATGAATGAATGAATAAAAGAGAAAAAAAGACACAAACTTTATTTATTTATTTATTTATTTGTATTTTTCCGGAGCTGGAAACGGGGAGAGACAGTCAGACAGACTCCCACATGCGCCCGACCGGGATCCACCCAGCACGCCCACCAGGGGGTGATGCTCTGCCCACCAGGGGGCGATGCTCTGCCCCTCCAGGGCGTGGCTCTGTTGTGACCAGAGCCACTCTAGCGCCTGGGGCAGAGGCCAAGGAGCCATCCCCAGCGCCCAGGCCATCTTTGCTCCAATGGAGCCTCGCTGCAGGAGGGGAAGAGAGAGACAGAGAGGAAGGAGAGGGGGGAGGGGTGGAGAAGCAGATGGGCGCTTCTCCGGTGTGCCCTGGCCGGGAATCGAACCCAGGACCCCTTGCACGCCAGGACGACGCTCTACCACTGAGCCAACTGGCCAGGGCTACAAACTTTATTTTAAATTTAAAGAGGAAGTTCAGAATTGAGATGTGTATTAATAAATAGGGAAAAGTAAGTTAAATCTTCAGTTTAGTGATGTTTAAAAGAAAACAAGCAAATAGATGTCTCAGAGGAACTAAAAACAGAATTTTCTCCACTGAGGTCTGGCATAGTTTGTCTATACATGGGGAGTTTGACTTATTATTTGAGGAGACTTTTTGCTCCAGCTTCAGAGGATGTAGAAAAAAGACCTTGGGAACGAAAGCAGCTGGAAGGGGAAATTGGCGTTTTATGACTCGAGTCCTAATCATAATTAAAGCTCTGGCCTCAGGCCTGTGCCAGTCTGAATCTTCTGGGAGGGCTCAGAATTGGACATTCAGGATCTGTTCTTTCCCCTGTGGTCCCATTTCTAGTCACCATCCTCTTGTGTCCCTTACCTCCAACCAGTTCCTCACTACCCATATGTGTTTTTTGTTTATCTATCTTAAATTTTTATTGATTGATTGATTTTAAAGAGAAGGAAGGGTGGGGGGTGAGAGACATTGACTTGCTGCTTCACCCATCAATGCACTCATTGGTTGATTCCTGCACGCGCTGGTTGGGAATGGAACTTGCAACCTTGGCGCATGCAGATGAAGCTCCAAACAGCTGAGCCACCTGGCTTGGGCTGCCCATATATGGTTTTAAAATTTGGGTTTTTTGAATGGGCAGTATTCACATAGGTCAACATTATAGACTATGTGAATGAAAAGTTGCCCCTAAAATCACATCCTGGGTTTAGCGCTTTATCATGATGATAAGGACAATTGAGCTCAGGTCTGTTCTCACATGTTTATTTGTCCAAGGCAGAGCTGGAGGCTGGAACTGGGATGGAAATGCAGTCAGAAAGCACATCCTAAAAGATTTAGAAAATCCCGCAGTTGCAGGGCACTGCAGTCAGGCGGATAGGTGTCCTAGAGCTGGGCAAACAGTGCTCTTGTAGCAGCAGAAATTTTTCTCTGAGTATCCCTGAAGGTCAGGGGGGCAGTGAGGGAGGAACTGGGTGACAGTACACAGCACAGGGTACAGCAACGTGGCTGCCTCACACCCACCTGCGACTCTAGACTCCAATTCTTCTTTCTTTTTTTGTATTTTTCTGAAGAGAGAAGCGGGGAGGCAGAGAGACAGACTCGCGCATGTGCCCAACCAGGATCCACCCGGCAAGCCCGCCAGGGGGTGATACTCTGCCCACCTGGGGGCTGCTCCATTGCAACTGGAGCCATTCTAGTGCCTGAGGCAGAGGCCATGAAGACATCCTCAGCACCCTGGCCCGCTTTGCTCCAATGGAGCTTTGGCTGCGGGAGGGGAAGAGAGATAGAGAGGAAGGAGAGGGGGAGGGGCGGCGAAGTCGATGGGTGCTCTTCCTGTGTGCCTTGGCTGGGAATAGAACCTGGGACTTACACGCACTGGGCCGACGCTCTACCACTGAGCCAACCGGCCAGTGCCCAGACTCCAATTCTTGCTCCAGCCCTTTTCTCATAACTGTCAAAAGCCATGTTTTTTCTTTCTCTTCCTACACCAGCATGTCTAGCAAATATCTAGAAAAGAAGAGAAATAGGAAAGCCCAAAACAAACCTGAAAAGTCCTCTAAAAAAGGTAAATGGCATTGCTGATTTTATTTGGTTTTTGAAACTGTTGCGAAAAGTTCTCATTTGAGCCAGAAGAGCTCTATGTGGGTAAACAAGCTGGCAGTGTGGCTTTGGGGGAAGTGGATTGGAGAGGGAGAGTGCAGGTGACTCCTGCATTCACCCACTTCCCTTTTTCCTCAGCAGATTTTGTGCTTCGGAGCAATTAGTGTCACTGTTGAAGCAATAACTTTGCATAGTCTTCTAGAACTAGGTGGTTTTCTGGGGGGAGGGGTAAAGCTTCTTTATAATATTAGAGCTTTATGTTGAGAAACAAGATCTGTAGAGAGCCATTTGGTGTTTTATTTGCAATCAGACTCTAAAAGACTTTTAGGTCCAGATGCAGTGCCTTCCCATCCCCTTAACCTGTGGACGTGCAGCTTTTCCCTTCTAGGTGAGGACGTGAACAGTCAGTCACTCTTCCCTTGAGCATCCAGCACAGGATTCTGGCAAGAGAGGGTTAGGGACTAGGGAATTAGAATGTTAGGGAAGGTGTTTGCTAGGAGGTTCTGGCTTTACCTACATGATTTACTTAAGGTCAAAGTCAGAACCTACCTAGGATTATACATCTGTAGCAAGATTGGGCCTCTTGCAAATCTTTTGGAGGTGTAATATAGTCAGAATTCAGGTTTTTGTTGTATTTTTTTTTTCTTCTAGATTTAAAAAGTGATTCCCAAAGCCCTGGCCGGTTGGCTCAGCGGTGGAGCGTCGGCCTAGCGTGCGGAGGACCCGGGTTCGATTCCCGGCCAGGGCACACAGGAGAAGCGCCCATTTGCTTCTCCACCCCTCTGCCACACTTTCCTCTCTGTCTCTCTCTTCCCCTCCCGCAGCCAAGGCTCCATTGGAGCAAAGATGGCCCGGGCGCTGGGGATGGCTCTGTGGCCTGTGCCTCAGGCGCTAGAGTGGCTCTGGTCACAACATGGCGGCGCCCAGGATGGGCAGAGCATCGCCCCCTGGTGGGCAGAGCCTTGCCCCTGGTGGGCGTGCCGGGTGGATCCCGGTCCGGCTCATGCGGGAGTCTGTCTGACTATCTCTCCCTGTTTCCAGCTTCAGAAAAATGAAAAAATAATAATAATAAAAAAAAATAAAATAAAATAAAAAGTGATTCCCGGAAGCAAATGTTGTCCTCCTCTCCATGCACCCAGATGAACAGATTGGAAGCCCCTGGAAGTCATGATGAGTCTATATCAGCAGCCCCTCACTAAAGAGAGGGTAACTTCATCTACAAAGCCTCCAAACTTGAAGGAAGATCCCTTTTGCTAAGGAAAAATTACTTATCCTAGATGAATCTGGGTCTCTGGTGTACATGAGAAATATGACTCTCCTACCCAGGATAAATACCATTCAGCAATTCCCTGTATGAGTTTGAGCTTGCTTTATTGTACATTGTAAATTATATTGTAAAATATCTTTTCTGACATTTTTGTTATGAAGTCCTGAATTTCTAACTTGTTGAATGCCACACTTTCTTGACTATTGTAGGATTCTCTGAAATGCACAGAAAATGGCTGTAGGTTTGACAAGCTCTCCCCCACCCCATTCTCCACACTCTTATTCCAAAAGTGTACATTCAGCATTTGGGTTTTTTTAAAATAAATTTTTATTAATGTTAATGGGATGACATTAATAAATCAGGATACATATATTCAAAGAAAACATGTCTAGGTTATCTTGTCATTAAATTATGTTGCATACCCCTCGCCCAGATTCAGATTGTCCTCCGTCACCCTCTATCTAGTTTTCTCTGTGCCCCTCCCCCTCCTCCTAACTCTCTCCCTCCCTCCCTCCTGCATCCTCCCTCCCCCCACCCCTGGTAACCACCACACTCTTGTCCATGTCTCTTAGTCTCGTTTTTATGTTCCACCAATGTATGGAATCATGTAGTTCTTGTTTTTTTCTGATTTACTGATTTCACTCCGTATAATGTTATCAAGATCCCACCATTTTGCTGTAAATGATCTGATGTCATCATTTCTTATGGCTGAGTAGTATTCCATAGTGTATATGTGCCACATCTTCTTTATCCAGTCTTCTATTGAAGGGCTTTTTGGTTGTTTCCATGTCCTGGCCACTGTGAACAGTGCTGCAATAAACATTGGGCTACATGTGTCTTTACGTATCAATGTTTCTGAGTTTTGGGGTTATATACCCAGTAGAGGGATTGCTGGGTCATAAGGTAGTTCTATTTGCAGTTTTTTGAGGAACCACCATACTTTCCTCCACAATGGTTGTACTACTTTACAGTCCCACCAACAGTGGATGAGAGTTCCCTTTTCTCCGCAGCCTTGAGAGCTTTTAATCATCTTCCCTGTTTGCTCCTTAAACACACTTGTACTCATTATTTATTCAGTTAAAATAATTTCATTTTCAATCAGCTGACTTAGAAGGACCATATCTATCCTTAACCTTTGTCAGATATTCTTAAAAAGCTCAACTTTTTTCTTCTAACCTTTAATAATGCTATTTTTATAAATGCATGCCAAGTCTGTGAATCCATTTTTTTCAATCTGATCTCATTTTTCAATGTAGCAGTATAAGAATTTGGGGTGGGGAAGCAGCACCAGAAACGAAAGGCCTGGAAGCTAGACTTGGGGACATTACTTAAAATAATCAGAATAAAAATTCTTTCATTTCTTTAACATTCTACAAATGTTGTTTTGCACGTCTACTATTATCTTAGGCCCCGATAACACAGCAGTGAACAAAATAGACACAGTCCTTGCCCTCAGGAAGCTCGAGTTCTTGTGGAAGGAGACAGACAACAAACTAAATTAAGGGAAATAAAGCAGAGATGGAGTCCAGGGAGTGTTTATTTACAAATTAAGGAAAGGAGATCTCTGAGCCTGACCTGTGGTGGTGCAGTGAGTAAAGCATTCAATCTGGAATGCTGAGGTCGTGGTTCAAAACCCCAGGCTTACCTGATCCGGGCACAGATGGGTAACATCTACTACAGGTTGATACTTCCCGCCCCTCTCCACCCCCTTTCTCTCTCTCTAAAAATCAATAAAATCATTTTTTAAAAAATCTTTAAAAAGAAAGGAAAGATAAGGTGACCTTTGAGTAGTCTTGAAGGAGGTGAATTAAGTAAGGGACTATGCTGACATCTGGGTGGAGGAGAGTCCCAGGTACAGGAAACAGCAAGTGCACAGGCTCCCAGGGGAGCCTCTGGAGAGGGTGAGAAACAGGGAAGAGGATCTGGCTAGAGCAGCAGGTAAGGAGGTCAGAAAAGTCAGAGGCAGGAGCAGACCCTTTAGAGCAGGGGTCTCAAACTCAACTCAGCATGTGGGCCGCAGAGCAAGATCACAGCCGTTCGGCGGGCCGCACTAGGTCTACAAAAGGCAACTGTTACGCAACACTTTTCTCACTGCAGTTGAAAACAAAAAAAAAATCAGTACAACAAGCACAATCCTACATGCAGGTTACTCAGTGTCACAAAACGACCAGAAACTGTAGTTCGCATCACAACTGCTGTTAACTAAGCTAATATCTAGCTAGGATGCTAGAGAAATGAAAAATACAAGTAGGCCCCTAGGCTTACTTAATTTTATCCAAAATATATATATATATATTTTTCATTTTTCTGAAGCTGGAAACAGGGAGAGACAGCCAGACAGACTCCTGCATGCGCCCGACCGGGATCCACCCGGCACGCCCACCAGGGGCGATGCTCTGCCCACCAGGGGGCGATGCTCTGCCCATCCTGGGCGTCGCCATGTTGCGACCAGAGCCACTCTAGCGCCTGGGGCAGAGGCCACAGAGCCATCCCCAGCGCCCGGGCCATCTTTGCTCCAATGGAGCCTTGGCTGCGGGAGGGGAAGAGAGAGACAGAGAGGGAAAGGGTGGCGGAATGGTGGAGAAGCAAATGGGCGCTTCTCCTGTGTGCCCTGGCCGGAATCGAATCCGGGTCCTCCGCACGCTAGGCCGACGCTCTACCGCTGAGCCAACTGGCCAGGGCCTTATCCAAAATATTTTGAACTTCATGGATTAGTCTGCGGGCCGCACAAAATTGCCGGCGGGCCTCGAGTTTGAGACCCTTGCTTTAGAGCTTTGTCAAAGAATGTAGGTACTGTGGCTTTTACTCTGATGAGATGGGAAGGCCAGAGTAGAATTTCAAAGGAGGGAGCGAAAGCTTGTAGGTTTCACAAGCTCTCCCCTACCCCTTGATTTAACAAGACCACTGGCTGCTGGGTTGAGAAGGAAGGTGTACAAGAGGACAGACCAGTTAGGAGGCCACTACAACCATCTCCAGCAGAAATTAATTGGAAACGTTTGACTGTGCTGGCAGAATAAAAAAAAAATTAAAAGAAAAGAAAAGAAAGATTAATTTGTCAGTTTCTCTGTTAGTAGTTACTCCACCACAGGCAGTGGGCTTGGGAATCCTGGGGAGCTAGGTCTTCAGGATTTTCTTCTTCTGAGCAATGGCTGAACCTAGTAGGGTTTGGTCAGTGTGATTAATAATGAGCCTTCATGTCCTGGTGGGGTAGCTGGTTACAGCACGGTCCTGATACGCAAAAGTTGCAAGTTCAATCCTCGGTCAGGGTACATACAGGAACAGATTGATGTTTATGTCTTGCTCTCTCTCTCTCAAATCAATCAATAAACTGAAAAAGAAAAGAAGGAGCCTTTATGTGTCTGCTTACTACCACCCCCTCCCATTTCCCAAACTTGCCTGATGCCTGTTAGAAAAAGACACCTGGGCCCTGGCCGGTTGGCTCAGCGGTAGAGCGTCGGCCTAGCGTGCGGAGGACCCGGGTTCGATTCCCGGCCAGGGCACACAGGAGAAGCGCCCATTTGCTTCTCCACCCCTCCGCCGCGCTTTCCTCTCTGTCTCTCTCTTCCCCTCCCGCAGCCAAGGCTCCATTGGAGCAAAGATGGCCCGGGTGCTGGGCATGGCTCTGTGGCCTCTGCCCCAGGCGCTAGAGTGGCTCTGGTCGCAATATGGCGACGCCCAGGATGGGCAGAGCATCGCCCCCTGGTGGGCAGAGCGTCGCCCCTGGTGGGCGTGCCGGGTGGATCCCGGTCGGGCGCATGCGGGAGTCTGTCTGACTGTCTCTCCCTGTTTCCAGCTTCAGAAAAAAGAAAAAAGAAAAAAAAAAAGAAAAAGACACCTGGGTCCTACCATTTCAGTAAGCATGAAATGGGGCCCATGGAATATATACTTTCAGCAAGAATATGAGTAGATTTTTATTATTTGGAAGATGGGGAAATTGCTGAACTCTAACCCAATGTCTCACACACTCTTTGAGGTTTGGGAAACAGCTGGGTTGGAAAGTGTTGCAGAGCACCCAGGCGGCCGGCAGATGGCAGCACGTGACCGCGAGCTGCAGAGCGCGCGCGTCCCTTAGGGACAAGGGAGATGCTCCAGAAGACCAGGTCGGTGCGATGCTAGGGCCACCGAGCCGCCACCAGTCTCAGGCGGAGTGGGGCGCACGACTAGAGGAGGAGGGCACGGCCGGGCGCCTCGGCTTCATTTTGGGATAATGTGCATATTAAACCGTACCTAGTGGGCTTCTGGGGCTTCTGGGGCAGGAAGAAACAGCCCTCTCTTCACCGGCAGGGAGCACTGGGGAGCTGCCAATGCAGTGCGGCGAGAAACCGGCCGCCTCGCGCCACAGGACGTTCGTCCAACCTGGCCAAATCGACTGCTGGTTTCTACTACGGAGGATCCTCAGGGAACGGCGAACCTGCGGTTGCCCTTTTCATTGGCAGACGGACGGAAGGCCCCGCCCCCTTTTGTACAGCCCTCACCTGTGACTGGCTCTCGGGCCCCAGCTGGCCACACCTCCTCCCTCACACATACACAAGAGTCACGCGCCTTTCAGTTGGAAACTTGGCGTGCTGAGGAGGATCGTGGCCCTCATCTCCCCACCCACTTACCTTGCCATTGGCCCGCGGCTCGGCTCATGACCACACCCCCATTCCAGCCCCCTGGCTGGGAGGGCGGGCGCGCTCTCATGACTGGCTGGTCCGCCTGCCTCTCGCGGTAGCGGCTGGCGCTTGCCCCTCCCTCTCCCACCACCCGCGAGCCTCCAGGTTCCTTAGCTGGCGGAGTCAGTGTCTGTCAGGGAGGCCGACTGCTGAGCACTCGGTACAGACGCTCCGTTGCAATCTCGCTCAGGGGCCGGTGCTTGCACTTGCGCCGCGGGTTGGGAAGGATGAAGCTGCAGCTGGAGCAGCCACCCTATGATTGGCTGTGGCGCTTGTGAACCCGAAGTAAAGATGGCGGGCGGGCAGGCATCCGCCGCACTGCCCACTTGGAAGATGGCGGCGCGCCGCAGCCTCAGCGCCCGCGGCCGGGGGTTCCTGCAGGCAGCGGCGGAACGGCTGCTGCCGCTGCTACTGCTGAGCTGCTGGTGCGGCGCAGGAGGCTGCGCCGCGGCGGGCGAGAACGAGGAGACAGTGATCATCGGGTTGCGGCTAGAGGACACGAACGACGTGTCGTTCATGGAAGGGGGGGCGCTGCGGGTGAGCGAGCGGACTCGGGTCAAACTGCGGGTGTACGGGCAGAACATCAACAACGAGACGTGGTCCCGCATCGCCTTTACCGAGCACGAGCGGCGGCGCCACAGCCCCGGCGAACGCGGGCTGGGGGGCCCCGCGCCGCCAGAGCCGGACAGCGGCCCCCAGCGCTGCGGCATCCGCACTTCAGATATCATCATCTTGCCCCATATCATTCTCAACCGCCGTACATCAGGCATCATTGAGATCGAGATCAAACCGCTGCGCAAGATGGAGAAGAGCAAGTCGTATTACCTGTGCACATCACTGTCCACGCCAGCCCTGGGCGCCGGCGGCCCGGGGTCCGCGGGTGGTACCGTCGGGGGCAAGGGCGGCTCGGGGGTGGCCGGGCTCCCGCCGCCCCCGTGGGCTGAGACCACCTGGATTTACCACGACGGCGAGGACACCAAAATGATCGTGGGCGAGGAGAAGAAGTTCCTGCTGCCCTTCTGGCTGCAGGTGATCTTTATTTCGCTGCTCCTGTGCCTGTCGGGCATGTTTAGCGGCCTCAACCTGGGGCTTATGGCCCTGGACCCGATGGAGCTGCGCATCGTGCAGAACTGCGGCACGGAGAAGGAGAAGAATTACGCCAAGCGCATTGAGCCCGTGCGCAGGCAGGGCAACTACCTGCTGTGCTCGCTGCTGCTGGGCAACGTGTTGGTCAACACCACGCTCACTATCCTGCTCGACGACATCGCCGGCTCAGGCCTCGTGGCCGTGGTGGTCTCCACTATCGGCATCGTCATCTTCGGGGAGATCGTGCCCCAGGCCATTTGCTCCCGGCACGGCCTGGCTGTAGGGGCCAACACCATCTTCCTCACTAAGTTTTTCATGATGATGACCTTCCCCGCTTCTTACCCAGTCAGCAAGCTGCTGGACTGCGTCCTGGGCCAGGAGATAGGCACAGTTTATAACCGGGAAAAACTGCTGGAGATGCTCCGGGTCACAGACCCCTACAACGACCTCGTTAAAGAAGAGCTGAACATCATCCAAGGGGCGCTGGAGCTCCGCACCAAGACGGTGGAGGACGTGATGACTCCTCTCCGGGACTGCTTCATGATCACTGGTGAAGCCATTCTGGACTTCAACACCATGTCGGAGATCATGGAGAGCGGCTACACTCGCATTCCAGTGTTCGAGGGGGAGCGCTCCAACATCGTGGACCTCCTCTTTGTCAAAGACTTGGCCTTCGTGGATCCAGATGACTGTACTCCCCTGAAAACCATCACTAAATTTTATAACCACCCCTTGCACTTTGTTTTCAATGACACCAAGTTGGACGCTATGCTGGAAGAATTTAAGAAAGGTGGGAAATTTTGGTATCTTTCATTGGCTTGCTCTTTCTCTCTCTCCAGCCTCCTCCTCCCTGCTTGAGTCCTCTACCCTCAGACCAACCCCCCAAGGCGAGTTGACCGGAATTTCTCCTTTCTTTTAATTGCAAAGTTGAAAGGGTGGCTTGGATTTGGGGATGGGCTGAACTAGTAAGCGCTTCTAGGTTCTTTAAAAGCACAAGACTGCCATCACTTGCTTTTTCTCCCCTATATCAAAAATGCAGGCTTCCTATTTTCTGTGCATGATACTCTCCCTGGCTCTCTGGTCTTGAATGCTCTGCTGCATTCATTGCCTGGGTTCTGAGTGGGTAGAAAGGAGGGGGCGGCTAATGCCATGCTCTGCCATTTGGTTGACATGTACTAATTGCAGGCAGTTAGAAAACATTTAAATAGCTTTTCTAAGCCCAGTACAATCCTTTTCTCCTCCTTAAACATTCACTGACGTTTCAGAGATTGGAAGTGCATTTTCAATAGCGTGTTTCTGGTTGTGCTGTGACGTGGGGGGAATATGGAGGTCTGCCTTTGATGATAAGGAATGGGATAAACCAAGTGTCTCACACACACACACACACACACACACACACACTCATTCGGCTGTGACTTGCCTTAGCTAGGAAAGAGGGTTTTTTAAACACTAAAGTTCTTTATTAATATACAACTTGGAAAGACTAGAGGTAAGTTAACCTTTTATGAGGCTCTATCTTGTCTAGTGTTCTTCCCTGTTAAAGTGACAACAAATAAAAATTTCCCAACCATTATATTGGCAGAAAACTTGAACCTTTAACAATGAGATAAATCCCTCTGTTATGGTATATTTATTCCTTGAATTTTTCTGGTGTAAAAGTGTTCTTTTTAACCTTGATCACCCAGTACATTAAATTTCAGTCAACATTCACTGTTCTGAGGAATTTTAACAGGGAAGAGAAGTGCAGAGTCTGAGGTGCTCACCTTTCTTGAATTCTGGTTTTTTTATTTGTTTTGCCATGTAACATATAACTAAATAGCAACTCATACTACTGTTGCTGAAGTTCTGCCTTTAAAACGTTTCCAGTAAGTTCTTGTGCCATTGTTTGAGTACCAAGGGATGCTGAGTTTTTAAATCACTGTGATGCTAGTGCATATGCGGATAGTAAAATGTCTATATAAACTTTAAAGACCTGAATGTCCTCAAAACTAAGTTTTCCTTTTTCAAATAGAATTTTGATGACAGATAATGGTCTGTCCACTGAAAAAGACTATGTGTAAGGGTGACAGCTCACTGGATGTGATGATCTCGACATACTTATAGAGTGTGTGGTTGTCCTGATTCCATTTTCCTGCCTGAATGGTGTCCTCTCTGGAACAGGATCACACTGCAGTAATTTTCAGATAAAGGAATAGAGCAGAATGGGCTTCTGAGATTGGTAATTTGCATTTAAAAGCGGAAGGAGATTCTTCTGGGTTATTAAACAGTAAAAAGAAAATGTCTATTATCGCTAGGTGACAGAGCTTCTTTTGGCCTTGTCCTTATTCTTTCACTGCTGAGTTGTTAATTGGACCATCTAATCAGTCTCTTCTTTCATTTGGCAGTAATATTTGTAATACAGAAAGATATCTTTAAAAAGCTTGAAAATGTTTATGAAATACTTTATTTTCTTTCTGTTGCTAAATTTCCCAATATTGATACAGATCATTTATTCTGGTTTTTAAAAAATTATTATTATTCAGAATTTTTTCACATCCACTGATGGATTGATGGCAGTGTGTACTCCCTGTGGAAGCCTTAGGTTCACTTATGTGTCTTTTTTCTTTGAGAATTGAGTTCCGGACTTCCCAACTCATTCATCCTGCTCCTAACTCAAAATTTCAAGATTTGCTTTCATTTTTGATACTTGTTTTTGGTTGTCCTTGAACAATTTTCCTATGATTGATTTCTTTTCAAACTTCCCCACCCACAAATTACCTCCCAGAATATTTTGGAAATGTGTCCCTTAAATAATTAGGAATCTTTTCTCATGAATTCCAGAAAAATACTCACAAGGTTTTATTTTTGTCCTTAACAAGAGCAGTGTATATTCAGGCTAGTGGAATGTCTGGAAGAGTGGGCAAGGACAGTTGCAAATGGGAAATTTAAGCCCTGATCTGAAAAGCATAGAGTGAGTGGGTGTTACTTAACTATGGGAATAATTGATTTTTCACCTCTCTTTTCTTGATGTTTTTTGGATGAGTTTGATCACTTTAATCTTACTGTGTTAGTTCTTTCTTCTGTGTGAGTTAACATTTCTTTCGCCTGATTTTTTTTCTTCATTTTCTAATTCAATTATGAAACAATGTGAACAGTCTACTGTTGTTTTTCTCTATTGAACGCTGGAGTGTGGGTTGGTTTGAAGGCTTTTTATTCCTCTCTTTCCCTCATTCTCCTTACAATACCAACTATTAACTCCCCAAAACTGGTTAGGTCATTAATCCAGATCTCACTGAAAATAACCCTTCCTAATTAACAATGTCTACATTGAAGCCTTGCCTGTATAGAGTTGTATGTCGTTAGTCTGAGTTATTCTTTGCTAAGGAGGGGGGAAATTCCTGTAATGTGTAAAGCAATGAAAAGCTACCTTTGTATAAGTCCATGTGAATATCTCTTTTTCTAATGATTAGAACTTTTGTCTGGCTACCAGGAAACTCTTAGCTTTAGTTGAGTTTGGAAGACAGAGATCATGTTTATTTTATAGTTTGCTTATTATTATTACTGACTTATTATTTACTCTGTGCCAAGTACAGGGATGAATGCCTTACACGAAATTATCTTGTTTAAATTTCATAATAGCTGAGTGAAGCAGTGTCTCCATTTTACAAATGATGAAATTGAGGCTTAGGTTAAATGATTTGTTCAAGGTCACACAGTAATTTGTTGATTTGGGGTTTTCACTCAGGTCTGTGTGACAGCCAAACCTTGTGCTCTTAACCACACTATTATGCTGGCCCCCGGATCCTGATTTTACATTTCTATTTCAATTGATTGTGAGGTTTGGTCGAAACATTGCTTCAGAGCTTGTTGGGCAACAGTCTCAGAAATGTATTTAAACATCTATCTGGCTTTAAACTCAGTGCTTCTGTGATGTACGTAACCGTTGCTGTTTCCACTTCTGCCATTAAAGCAAATCACTTTTTGGCCTGTGTGATCCTGAATTTACCGAGTTATATTTCCAGTATTTCCACGTCAAGCATCAAGATTCATTCTGAACATGTTTTATAGTAACCTAGCATACTAGTGTGTGCTGCATTAGTCGGCCACTCCACACTCTTTTCCTAAGAGCTTTTAAAGTATGTAGTAATGTTTTACTCTTAGTTTCTTATCTGTTTGTGTTGCGGAGGTGACTCAAATTCAGTGTAAGGTTTTAATGATTCTTTTTTTTTTTTGTAGCCACCTGAGTGATAATTGGTTGCTAATGAGCATCCTTTGGGGCTCTGCCCTTCTGTGCCTGTGCAATCAGGCGTTCTCCTTTTCCTTTGTTAGCTTTGTTTATTTATTTATTTATTTATTTTTTTATTCATTTTAGAAAGGAGAGAGAGGGAGAGAGAGAGAGAAGGGGGGAGGAGCAGGAAGCATCAACTCCCATATGTGCCTTGACCAGGCAAGCCCAGGGTTTCGAACCAGCGACCTCAGCATTTCCAGGTCGACGTTTTATCCACTGAGCCACCACAGGTCAGGCCTCCTTTGTTAGCTTTGTTACTTATAAATCTCAGTAAGAGGAAGTAAGTCCCACTAGAAGCTTATGATAATTTTAGAAAAACAGTCTACAGCAAAATAGTATAGCGAAAGGAAAAACTAAATTAAAGGTTGCTACCTTTGTGTGTAGAAAGCATTCTAGAGGCTTTCATTTACCTGATGAAACCTTCCTAAGAAAAGATTAGGTGGGATGCAAAGCCACCTAGTTGTCAACATGGTTGAACTTAAAGCATTAGGAACCAGTTATTGTTCCTTTGTTTTGTGTTGTTTACTTTTAGCTTTGTAACAGTTGCATTCCAGTGTTACAGAGCATGCTGTTTTATAGCTGCTAGGGACTTAGTCAGATTGTTTCCTAGCTTTTTTTTAGTTAGGAATCACCAGATAATGTTCTTTAAGGGAAAAATGCGATGTATAATTTTCACTTAAAACATTAGGCTTACAATTCTCTCTTCCTATAGCACAAGTCTTTCCATATTAATGTGCTGAGTTTAATATTAAACAACTTTCTTTTCTTCCACCAAATAAAGTATTCCACTTGCTCAGTATCTAGGAGGATGCTTTTATTGTTGTTTAAAGGAATAAGGAATGAATGGTGTTGGGGGTTGGGATTAGGCATATTTGTTTCTATGATCTTATATGTTTATTAGTTTTGTCTGATAACTCATGTTAACTTTTATAAATGTTCATGTTTTTAAAACACCTTATGAAGTACCTTATGAAATATCCACATAGTATAGAATCAGAGCTGGAAGGACAGACAGCTGAAGGATCACCTAGTCTAGTGTTTGCAAAATTTACCAGATGATAAGTATTAGTACTTGGATCATTTTTTTTCTTATTGTAATTTGTTTATTGTAAGATCATTTACAAATACCTTGCTGTCATTAGTAATTCAAACAATGGATCAATAATTTCTTCTGACTATGACAGAAGTAAGTTAAACATAAAATCAGCTGGCTGAATTTTCCTCTTTTACCTCTTGTTTGAGGATGAAACTTGATTTTTATTAATCTAAAGCTTCGGCTTCAGAGATGTTTCAATCAACTTCTTTGTGATGATGGCAGCTTGGTGGGTGCAGCTGAAAGTCAAAGTCAATTTGCTGATCACATCAGACACATTCTTGCTCACATTGTCCATGGCCGTCATCCTGGCACTTTGCTCACTTGTAGCGGGTTCCTTCACAGAGGAGGAGAAGATGTTGGTTGAATTGTATTCCCACTAATTCTGCAGCATGTCAGTACCAGTGTTGTCCTAGATAGATACTATACTGATGCTCTCAGCACTTGTAGCGAATGGTATTAAGGGAAAAGAACGGCTTTTCTTCTGTCTTGCAGGAGATGACAGACCTGAATCGGTTAAAGATGATAGATCCTTCATCAAATTCATGTCCAGAATTTAATAATTGCAGGGCAACGACTGATGCATCTCCAAAAGTAGGAGGTTTTCTCCCCACTTCTTTGTCACCAGAAACTGACCAGGATGAGTTCTGTGAAGCATACCCTTAATTTTATCACCAATTCCAGCAATTTTAGCTTCTTTCCTGGCTGCTGTGAGTGCAGCCACCTCCACATGTCATCTGTTTAGCAGCTGAGGAATGGAGCACCGCAAAGCCCTCTGTCTGAGGACACGTGAATAAGGAAGTGTTTATTCTTGTCTTCAGGCACCTTAACATCAGCCTTTTCATACAGAACGGAAGATCCCGTTCCATACCCTTGAACTGGTTTCAGTTTCCTCTTAGCTCAGGGATATTTTGCTGCTCTGAACACTTTAATAGACTTGGTAATTTTCTGGGTTTTAAAATTTTTTTTTGTAACAGAGACAGAGAGAGAGAGACTGTGAGAGGGACAGACAGGGACAGGCAGACAGGAAGGGAGAGAGATGAGAAGCATCAGTTCTTCATTGTGGCACCTTAGTTCATTAATTACTTTCTCATATGTGCCTTGACCCTGGGGCTCCAGCAGAGCAAGTGACCCCTTGCTCAAGCCAGCGACCTTGAACTCAAGCCAGCGACCTTGAGCTTCAAGCCAGTGACCTTTGGGCTCAAGCTAGTGACCCTGCACTCAAGTCTGTGAGCCCTTGCTCAAGCTGGATGAGCTCGTGCTCAAGCCGGCAACCTCAGGGTTTTGAACCTGGGTCCTCTGCATCCCAATCTGATGCTCTATCCACTGCACCGCTGCCTGGTCAGGCTCTGGATGTTTTTGACTAATTCTATAGTTTTTTTGGTAATATCTTTCAAAGTTGCCATTTTTTGAACTTGGATCCATTGCGGCTGCACAACCCAGGCAGAGACTCCAGCGATGCCCACCGAGAAAACGTGGTGGTACTGGTCCCTCACTTGGATCTCTTACTAAGTATAAGTTCCTAGGCATCACTTAGGGAACTCGTGAACATTCCAGAATCTCTAGGGAAGGAGGCTTGGAATTCAGGCTGTTAATGGTTACCCCCAAGTAATTCTAGTAATTCTTATGATTAGGTGAGTTTAGGAAACATTAGTCTATTCAACCTTAGGAAAGTCAGCCATGTGGAGACTTGTTAAGTGACTTGTTTAGGGCTACCCACCTAGTTAGTACCATCAGCAGGACTGGAGCCCAGGTCTCTGGACTCTACACTGGAATTCTTGCCACTCTAGGACTTCTGGTCCCAAGTTGAAGGTACCTGCATCACTGAAATGATCTGCGTCCCTGGAGAAGTGACTATTCAGGTTTGCCATTGATTTTCTTGTCAATGTTTCTGATATCCTGAATTCAAGACATCTTTGACAGGCATTTTATTACTTAGAAAATAAGTCTCAGTGTGTGAGCTCATTTTATTTTAGCTTACTTCAGTTGAGTTTTTTCCTCTGCTAAGATCAGACTAGGTGGGCATTTTAGGAAATATCTAGATTTCTTGAAACCTCAGGTAGTTAAATGTCAGATATTTCTTTTGTGTTAACTTGTTTTGGATATTCCTGAATTGTGCTTTATTTTTGGTTGTTTCTTCAATGAGAGTAATGAAGATTGGGTTTGGAATGATGGCTGCAACTTTTTTGGCTCTTTTAATTTTTGTTCACATACAAGTCTATAAAATTTCCATGGAAATACTCATCAGAGCACTTGAAGCATGTGTCTCATTTGTGCCTCTATCTGCTCTTTTTTCCAGGGTTTTCCTAATGTAACCTAAATTCTTTCAGAGAATCATGTCTGATTTTTGGAGGTTGTTTCTGTTAATAGCATCCCAGAAGCCTGAGCGTAGCCTTCTAGGTCTGGAGACACCATAGGTAGGCTCTGACTTAGTGTGATCTCGACAAAACGGGAAAATACTTTGTTCTGCTTTTTATCTTGATTTTTGGTGGGGGGAGGTGATTACATACCACCTTCCCCCTCCCACAAAGGGCCTTCAGAATTATTTAAATTCTGACTGTGGTCGGATAACATGGTTAAAGTGTCGTTCCAATGTGCAGAGGTTGCCGATTTGATCCCTGGTCAGGGTACATACAGGAACAGATTGATGTCTCTGTCTCTCTCTGTCTGTCTCTCTCTCTCAGATCAATCAATAAAAAAGTTTTTAAGAATTAAATTCTGAATAATTCCAAACAATGGGGGAGCAATTAATTTTACTAGCAAATCTAAACACAATTTAAAATATCATTAACCAGGAAAGCCTTACAAAATAGGCCGAGCCAACATAATATTTTATGGTTTTATTTGCTCTTGAACTACTTAAACTTTTATGAACAAACCCCTGGACTCTAATTAGATGTTTAGTTACATATAAAGTAGCATATTTCTAAAGGATCTTTTTCTCTAAATATATATATTTTATTGGTAACAAACTTCAATTTCTATAAGATTTGTTGGCATATGAGGAATATTTGTTAAACTAAATACCTGGAAGTGGATTGAATACAATTTAATTTAATATTGTCTTTTCATCTTCTTTTTCTCAAAATGCGCAAGCAAGAACCCCCAATCTTACCAGCACAGAAAGGGAGAGACGACAGAGCACTCACTCATCATCACATACACTGGCAACTCCAGAATGTCTGCTTGGAGGGCTGAGGGGTGGCAGGCTTTGGAAGGCAGAGCTAAGGGGCTAATCACAAGCCCTATGGAGATGATATGTTTATTAGGCTGGCTCAGGGATTGGTTGATGGAGATAATGGGGGAGCTAATCCTCCCTCTATTTTACGTTAGCGCTACCATTGATCATAAATGCTGCTGTAATAATGGTGAGATCCTCACTTCATACTTTATATCCCCCTTGCTGTGAGACCTAGGTGGGATGTCTCTCTCTTTTTTAAAAGATTATTTTATTGATTTTTGAGGAGTGAGAGAGAGAGAAATAGTTGCTTCTCACATATACCTTGCCCAGGCAAGCCCCAGGTTTTGAACTGGCAACTTCAGCAATCCAGGTCAATGCTTTATCCACTGTGCCACCACAGGTCAGGTGGGAATGTTTCTCTCTTTGCTTTCACGTCCTGTGGGGAGGATACCACCTGCTAATGGAAAGATTAAGAAAAATATGCCCTTCCTGGTTCTATTGTACTTTGGACAAGTAATTTATCCTCTTTAAACCTCAGGTTTTTTCTTTTTTTTTAAACTATATTTTTATTTTTATTGATTATGGAGAGAGAGAAACATCAATTTATTGTTCCACTTATTAAGCATTCATTGGTTGATTCCTATATGTGCCCTGACCAGGGATTGAACTTGCTACCTTGGCACATCTGGACGATGCTCATGGGATATTTTCTAATTTATAGGATACTTCATTTGAATCGATGTGATAATGAATGTAAAAATGCTTCAAATAGTACCTGGCACTCAGTGCTCAGTTAAGCATTATTATTATTATTATTATTATTATTATTATTATTTTGTATTTTTCTGAAGTTGGAAATGGAGAGGCAGTCAGACTCCTGCATGCGCCCGACCAGGATTCACCCAGCACGCCCACCAGGGGGCGATGCTCTGCCCATCCGGGCGTCGCTCTGTCGCGACCAGAGCCACTCTAGCGCCTGAGGCAGAGGCCATAGAGCCATCCTCAGTGCCGGGGCCAACTATGCTCCAATGGATCCTTGACTGCAGGAGGGGAAGAGAGAGACAGAGAGGAAGGAGAGGGGGAGGGGTGGATAAGCAGATGGGCACTTTTCTTGTGTGCCCTGGCCAGGAATCGAACCCAGGACTCCTGCACGCCAAACCAATGCTCTACCATTGAGCCAACTGGCCAGGGCCAAGCATTATTTTTATCATGATAATTCTAGAGGCTCTTCATTGTTCTTAGTCTTTCTCTAGAGGTTGCTAGCTAAGAGCGAAAGCTTGGGCCACATGTGCTCATAGTTCTTATGGAAGTTGAAATTTTGAAGTGGCTAATGTAGGTTTATTCATGTATTATGATTGAAATCTAGGCTCTATTTACTTTTCCAGAAGTTGCTGTTACTTGACAAGATGGCCACAAGCATATATATTTTTAAGGAAAACAGAACAATCAGTTACATGTTCTACCTGCCTTAGAGTGGGAAGATTGAGTTTAAAAAATTCTTCAGGCCTGACCTGTGGCGGCGCAGTGGATAAAGCGTTGACCTGGACTGCTGAGGTTGCTGGTACGAAACCCTGGGCTTGCCCGGTCAAGGCACATATGGGAGTTGATGCTTCCTGCTCCTCCCCCCCTTCTCTCTCTCTCTCTCTCTCTCTCTATCTCCCCTCTAAAATGAATAAATAAATAAAAATAATTAAAAAAATTCTTCATTTTCCTTAACTAAAAGTGACTGAAAACGACAACAGAGTTAAGAGAAATAGAGCAAGCTCATGCCCTTGAATAACCAAAGTTTGAAGACTAAAAGGAAGATCTCAAATTACCCTGATAAAATCTTTTAGCACTGATTACATCAAAAGCAGAAAATGTGGTAACGTCTGATATAGCAAGTACAGTGTGTCCGTAAAGTCATGGTGCACTTTTGACTGGTCACAGGAAAGCAACAAAAGACGATAGAAATGTGAAATCTGCACCAAATAAAAGGAAAACCCTCCCAGTTTCTGTAGGATAATGTGGCAGCATGTGCACATGCGCAAATGATGAAGTAACATCGTGTATACAGCGGAGCAGTTCCCGGCCATGTTAGTCGAGATGTGGACGGTACAGAGGAAAGTTCAGTGTGTTCTGTGGCTCGCTAAATTAGAATCCATGACCAAAGTGCAACGTGAATATCGGCGTGTTTATAACGAAGCGCCACCACATAGGAATAACATTACTCGGTGGGATAAGCAGTTGAAGGAAACCGGCAGTTTGGTGGAGAAACCCCGTTCTGGTAGGCCATCAGTCAGTGACGAGTCTGTAGAGGCTATACGGGATAGCTACCTAAGGAGCCCTAAAAAGTCTGTGTGTGAGTCCACATTGAACTGCACTGAATAGTTATGAAACTGGGAGAGTTTTCCTTTTTTTAAAAAAATTTTTATTTATTCATTTTTTTAGAGAGAGGAGACACAGAGAGAGAAAAAGAGACAGAGGAAAGAGATAGAAAGAACAGAGGGAGTAGCAGGAAGCATCAACTCCCATATGTGCCTTGACCAGGCAAACCTGGGGTTTTGAGCTGCGACCTCAGCATTCCAGGTCGATGCTTTTACCCACTGCGCCACCACAGGTCAGGCTGAGAGTTTTCCTTTTATTTGGTGCAGATTTCACATTTCTGTCGTCTTTTGTTGCTTTCCTGTGACTGGTTAAAAGTACACCATGACTTTACGGACACACTGTATTTTGTTGCTTATAGCAATGTAAAGTTGTAATATTTTTTGAAGGCAACTAGGAGTCATAAAGATATCCTTAGGTTTAGTAATTTTTTCCCCCCTGAAAGTCTTAATTCAGGGATATAATTTGAGGGAAGAAAAGAGCTGTGTTACAGGCTTTTCATGTGGCATGTATATTGCAGCATTATATGTAGTGAAAAATTGGGAAGAAATATCTAACACATCCAGGCAGGGCATAGATTGGGAAGAGTTAAGGAAATTCTAGAGGTCAACTAGATACAACCATTTAATGATAATTTTGAAGGCCATCTAGCAATATGGGAAAATTTATGTAGATTATTTTGTATGGATTATAGATAGGTATAAATATGCACGTGTATGGACTGAAAGGGAACTTGGAAAAAGGAGTAATAGTTAAGGTGTTAGGATAGGGTGAACATAGCCAGTTTTTGCAAAAATCACTTTGTTAACTTTGTACAGTAACATATCTGGAAAAAATGCAAAGCTGCTGAGAACATGCGTCCTGATCTTGGGAAAACTAACCTTTGCTGATATTTAGGGAATGCTTATTATTCCATTTCTCCTTAGGAACATTTTATTGCTGAAACAAATGGTTCTTCTTAAATATTTAGGAATTGAGATATATAACTCACGTATCGTAAAATCTACCCCTTTAAAGTGTACAACTTGGTGGTTTTTAGTGTATTCACAAGACTATAACCAAGACTGTGCCTACTTCCAGAACATTTTTATTGCTCCATAAAGAAACCCTATATCCATTAGCAGCCACTCTCCATTCCCTACTCCGCACATTCCCTAGAAAACATTTATCTGTTTTCTGTCTCTATGGATTTCCCTGTTCTGGACATTCTATGTAAGTGAAATCATACGCACTGTGGCCTTTCACATCTGGCTTCAACTAAGCGTGATGCTTCTAGGTTCATTCATGATGTAGCATTACATTAGTATTTTATTCTTTTTTGTGGTCAAATCGCATTCTGTTTTATGGTATACCACATTTTGTTTATCCATTCATCAGTTGTTGGACATTTAGGCTGTGTCTACCTTTTGGCTATTATAAATAATGCTGTTATGCCTGACCAGGCGTTGGCGCAGTGGATAGAGCGTCGGACTGGGATGCGGAAGACCCAGGTTCGAGATCCCGAGGTCGCCAGCTTGAGTGTGGGCTCATCTGGTTTGAGCAAAAATTCACCAGCTTGGACCCAAGGTTGCTGGCTCAAGCAAGGGGTTACTCGGCCTGCTGAAGGCCCACGGTTAAGGCACATATGAGAAAGCAATCAATGAACAACGTCTTAATGCGCAACGAAAAACTAATGATTGATGCTTCTCATCTCTCCGTTCCTGTCTCTATCCCTCACTCTGACTCTCTCTCTGTCTCTGTAAAAAAATAAAATAAAATAAAAAAAAATTCTTATTAAATAAGTGAAATAATCCATTCAAATCAATAAACACTTGAAAAAAAATAGGCCCTGGCTGGTTGGCTCAGTGGTAGGAGCGTCGGCCTGGCGTGCAGGAGTCCCGGGTTTGATTTCCGGCCAGGGCACACAGGAGAAGTGCCCATCTGCTTCTCCACCCATCCCTCTCTCCTTCCTCTCTGTCTCTCTCTTCCCCTCCCGCAGCCAAGGCTCCATTGGAGCAAAGTTGGCCCGGGCGCTGAGGATGGCTCCATGGCTTCCGCCTCAGGCGCTAGAATGGCTCTGGTCGCAACAGAGCAACGCCCCAGATGGGCAGAGCCTCGCCCCTGGTGGGCATGCCAGGTGGATCCAGGTCGGGCGCATGCGGGGAGTCTGACTGCCTCCCGTTTCCAACTTCAGAAAAATAAAAAATAAAATAAAATAGCGCTGGCCGGTTAGCCCAGTGGTAGAGCGTCGGTCTGGCATGCAGAAGTCCCGGGTTCAATTCCTGGCCAGGGCACACAGGAGAAGTGCCCATCTGCTTCTCCACCCCTCCCCCTCTCCTTCTTCTCTGTCTCTCTCTTCCCCTCCCGCAGCTGAGGCTCCATTGGAGCGGGGATGGCCCGGGCGCTGGGGATGGCTCCTTGGCCTCTGCCCCAGGCGCTGGAATGGCTCTGGTCGCGACAGAGTGACACCCCGGAGGGGCAGAACATCCCCCCCATGGTGGGCAGAGCTTTGCCCCTGGTGGGCGTGCCGGGTGGATCCCAGTCGGGCACATGCGGGAGTCTGTCTGACTGTCTCTCCCCATTTCCAGCTTCAGAAAAATACAAATAAATAAATAAATAAAAATAAAAATAAAAATAAATAAAATAAAATAAATAATGCTGCTATGAATACTGGTATACATGTTTTTGTGTGGACACGTGTTTTCAGTTCTCTTGGGTATATACCTAGCAGAGAAATGCTGGGTCATATGGTAACAATTTTTAACTGCCAAACTCTTTTCCAAGGTGGTTGTACCATTTTACATTCCCACCACCAACTGAATTTGAGAGTTTCAGTTTCTCCATATCCTTACTAATCTTGTTATTATTCTTTTTTTCTTTTTAATTATAGCTACCCTAGTAGATATGAAGTGTTATTTCATTGTGGATTGTTTTTTTTTTTTTTGTTTTTTTTTTAGTGAGAGGCAGGGAGGCAGAGATAGACTCCCACATGCACCCTGACCTGAGATCCACCGGACAAGCTCCCTACAGTGCAATGCTGTGCCCATCTGGGCTGCTGCTCCATTGCTTGGCAATCGAGCTATTTTTAGCACCTGAGGTGAGGCCATGGAGTCATCCTTAGTGCCTGGGGCCAAGTTTGCTTGAACCATTTGAGCCCTGGCTGTGAGAGGGGAAGAGAGAGAGAGATAGAGATAGAGGAAATGGGGTGGAGAAGCAGATGGTCGCTTTTCCTGTGTGCCTTGACTGGGAATCGGACCCAGGACTTCTACATGCTGGGCTAACATTCTATCACTGAGCCAACCACCACGGCCTCTCATTGTGGTTCTGATTTGCATTTCCCTAGTGACTAATGAAGTTGAGTGTCCCTTCAATGTGCTTATTGACCATTTGTATATCTCTTGAGAAAAGTCTATTTAGATCCATTGCCCATTTTTAATTGGCTACTTGTCTTTTTCTTATAGAATTGTAAGAGTGCTTTATGCATTTAGGATACTAGTCCCTTATCAGCTACATGAATTGCAGTATTTTCTTCCATTCTGTGAGTTATCTTTTTACTTTCTTGGCAGTAACCTTTGAAGCAGAAATGTTTTAATTTTGACGGTTTATTTAATCTCTTTTTTTGTTTTGTTGCTTTGTTTTTATTGTCATATCTAAGAAACCATTTTCTTCTAAGAATTTAATAGTTTAAGCTCTTCCATCCAGGCATTTAATCCATTTTGAACTAATTTTTGTATATAGTATGAGGTAGGGGTCCTACTTCATTCTTTTGCATGTGGCTTTCTTTTTTTTTTTTTTTTACAGGGACCAAGAGAGAGTCAGAGAGAGGGATAGACAGGGACAGACAGACAGGAACGGAGAGAGATGAGAAGCATCAGTCATCAGTTTTTCGCTGCGACACCTTAGTTGTTCATTGATTGCTCTCTCACATGTGCCTTGACCATGGGCTTTCAGCAGACCAAGCAACCCCTGCTCGAGCCTGTGACTTGGGGTCCAAGCTGATGAGCTTTTTGCTCAAACCAGATGAGTCCGCGCTCAAGCTGGCAACCTCGGGGTCTCGAACCTGGGTCCTCCGCATCCCAGTCTGATGCTCTATCCACAGCACCACCGCCTGGTCAGGCTGCATGTGGCTTTCAAATTGTTCAGCACCATTTGTTGAAAAGACTATTCTTTCCCCATTGAATTGTCTTAGCATCCTTTTCACAAGTCGATTGGCCATAAATGTAATGGTTTATTTCTGGTCTCTAAATTTTATTCTACTGATCTATATGTCTTTCTTATACCAGTACCGTAGTGGTTTGGTTCTTGTAGCTTTGTAGGAAGTTTTGAATTGAGAAGTGTGAATTCTCCTACTGTTCTTTTTTATGATAGTTTTGATGGTCAGGATCTCTGGCACTTCCATATGAATGTTTCTGCAAGAAAGATATTTGGAATTTTGATAGAGATAACATTGAATCTACATCAATCTGGGGAGTTGCAATGTAACAATATAAAATCTTTCATCCATGAATATGGAATGCCTTTCTATTTATTTAGACACTCTCTAATTTATTTCAACAGAGTTTTGTAGTTAGCAACGTATTTTCAATCTTTTTGTTAAACAAAATACTTAGGAATAATTTATTTATTTATTTTTAAAAATAAATTTTATTTATTTTTTATTTATTTTTTACAGAGACAGAGAGTGAGTCAGAGAGAGGGATAGACAGGGACAGACAGACAGGAGCGAAGAGAGATGAGAAGCATCAATCATTAGTTTTTCATTGCGCGTTGCAACACCTTAGTTGTTCATTGATTGCTTTCTCATATGTGCCTTGACCGCGGGCCTTCAGCAGACCGAGTAACCTTGCTGGAGCCAGTGACTTTGGGTTCAAGCTGGTGGGCTTTTTCCTCAAACCAGATGAGCCCGCGCTCAAGCTGTTGACCTCGGGGTCTCAAACCTGGGTCCTCTGCATCCCAATCTGACGCTCTATCCACTGCGCCACTGCCTGGTCAGGCCGTAATAATTTATTTTTAATGCTATTAAATGAAACTATTAATTGCATTTTTAGATTGTTCATTGCTAGTACGGGGGTCCTTGGGTTATGACACAGTTCCATTCCTATGACACAGTTCCATTCCTATGACAGTGATGTAACCCAAATTTTGGTGTAAGTCAAAACACGCCTAACACAAATGGAACACTTGATCTTTTAACAGTCAGAAATGGAGTAGGTAAGCATGCTGGGGGAGCCAACTCCCTCACTTCTATGTCATGTGACTGTGTGTTCTTCCGCCACGCACAACCAAACTTTAGTTTGCCCATGCAGTCTGTAAATAAGACGCTAAAGGTATAAGCTGAAACACTCAGGTTCAATTTTTTAAAGTTTTTATGAGAGTGAGTGTTGTAAACTCGAAATGTGTGTGTTGAGACTGTTGAAACCCAAGGATCCCCAGTATATAGAAATAACATTGATTTTTGTATATTGATATTATATCCTGTTGAACTCAATTATTAGGTAAGAAGTGGTTCTTAAAATAGGAAAGTGTTTTTCAAAAATGTGAGTATTTTGGGGGGGATGTTTTATGTTTGTTTCATTGATTGTAGTGGGTTTTATTAAAAATAATCAATTTCTATCTAATATTTAGAGTGACTTTGCACCAGATTTAGGATTGGGGCCAGGAGATGAGCACAGAAGAGACTGTGCTCAGTATCGGAATGGATTTGTAGTGCCTTTCTTTTCCAGGTCATTTTATCAGGGAGTTTCTTTGGGTCATTTTATAGAGGTAGGCAAAAACCTTGACCTTTTAGTCACTGCATTTCATCAGTATACTCTTTGAGGTTTTTGGGTACCAGGTAACCAGAAGAGATAAAATAAACTGTGTGTGTGTGTGAGAGAGAGTGTGTGTGTGAGTGTGTGTGTGTGTGTGCAGGAGGGTGTGGAGGGCTGGTAATCTGAGAGGGAGAACGTTTCCCCACGCTCACAAAGACAAACTGAGGGCATCATCTGATCTTTATGGGATTGTGCAAAGCCTCAGTGTTTCCAGTTACCCATCTGCAATCAGAAATGTGCTGACTCAACTGGGAGCCTCTGCAAACAGCATTTGGGGCTTAGGGAGTCCTGAGAATCTTGCAAGAGATGGAAATATTTGAGCAGGTTTTAAGAAGTAATGTTAAAAACAGCTAAAACAAAACAACATGCTCTTTCATCTTCAAGATTTGTTCCCTTCAGTTACTAGTGTACCTCCTTGATTTAAGGTGTGTCGGGGAACATATGGTCTCTATAGAGTTGATTAGTGAGCAGAGATCCTTTCTTGCTTTCAGTGGTTATCCTTTGGGGAATGGGATTTGTTGGGGTTGGGGGTGAGATTCTGCTGGAATCTCACAATATTATTATAACAGTAATAATACTATTGTAACAGTTTTATGTTATAATAGTATTATATTATAACAGTAAAATACTGTTATAATAATATTGTGTGGGCCTTCTGCTTTGGTGTTTTTCTTTAAAATTTTTATTTTTTTGTTCCTGGATATATACATTTACCTGTAAAAACTAGAACATTTACTGAAATGTAAACGAGTAATTATCACCTCATGTTGTTGAGTTTTAAGGGAGGAAATATGTTTTTCTACATTGTTCGAGTTTTGTTTTGTTTTTTTGTATTTTTCTGAAGCTGGAAAAGGGGAGAGACAGACAGACTCCCACATGCGCCCAACCGGGATCCACCCGGCACGCCCACCAGGGGGCAATGCTCTGCCCACCAGGGGGCGATGCTCTGCCCCTCCGGGGCGTCGCTCTGTTGTGACCAGAGCCACTCTAGCACCTGGGGCAGAGGCCAAGGAGCCATCCCCAGCGCCCGGGCCATCTTTGCTCCAATGGAGCCTCGCTGCGGGAGGGGAAGAGAGAGACAGAGAGGAAGGAGAGGGGGAGGGGTGGAGAAGCAGATGGACACTTCTCCTGTGTGCCCTGGCCAGGAATCGAACCCGGGACTTCTGCACGCCAGGCCGATGCTCTACCACTGAGCCAACCGGCCAGGGCTTCGAGTTTTTTTTTAAAACCATGTACTTTCTAATGTTTGGGGGGTGATTAAAATGTTATTAAAAGTATAAATTTTATAATTTGAACCACTGAATTAGATATTTAAGCAAAATGCATTATATTTAGGTGAAATTCATTATTTTTTCATAGACGATATGGAATATTTTGTCATAATGCAGCTATGTTGTCATTTGTGTCCCCCTCATCAGAGAGTCCTTAGTGTTTGGGAAGAGATATGAATGGCATTTTAAAGCCCATAAAATGTGTGTGCATACATGTGTGTATGTACAACAGCTTAGTAAAATTAATTTTGTATGTGAAAAAAGGAATTTAGGTTTTTGAGTTTTATTTCTTTTCAAAACATGTTATTAGGTGACACATCGAGTTTGTTTAGATTTGCGTCGGGACTGCCTGGAATGAAGCTGCTTAATACTTACTTGATTGTCCCTTATGAAAGAAAAGATTGGTGAAGTAGTTGAATTTCAACTAGATTTGTACTTTTCAGCATAAAGCTGTAATTCCAGGGTACTTCTCACTGAGATTCTGGAAACTGGTGCTTCCTTTTATCTGTAGAATCCATCACTGTAAACTCAGTGGTGATTATTAAAAGAAGACAAAAGAATGTTCTGGAACCACCCATGCTTGAAGCTCAGTAGTTTCCAGACTGTCTGATATGTTTTGCTAAACGAAACAGAACAAAACAACAACAACAAAAACCATTTAGGCCCTGGCCTGGTAGCTCAGTTGGTTAGAGCGTTATCCTGATATTCGAAGCAACGCAAAAATGCATAAATGAATGGAACAACAAATTGATGTTTCTCTCTCGTTCTCTTTCTCTCTCTCTTCCTCTCCCTCCCCTTCTTCCTTTTCCTTCCTTTCTCCCTCTAAAATCAATATAAATAAATGTTTTTTAAAAAGCCGTTTAACTTTAATGAGGATCAGGTACTTGTTCTGATTATATTCCTATAAAATTATACATCTATTATACATAATTTATCTCAGATAAAAAGATATGATTTTCTTTTTTTCCTGAATGTATACAGAAACTTTATATTTATTTATGGATAAGTTAGCTGTCATTTAGGCATCTTTCCTAAAGTCTGTTTTTAAAAGACATAAGATAATAACACTGAATTTTGCCTCTACTCCTTTATCTAACTTCCCAAGAAAACTACGCATTTCAGGAAGAGAAATTGATGTTTGCTTTAATTACAAACTGTATTGCTCTTAAACTGTCTCATGCATATCAATCAAATGAATTTGTTATATACTCAATTCCTTGACAGTTAAAGCAGTATAAAAATTTTGGTATGGTTACGCTCCAGTGAAGTTCATCAGTTGGATGCAGAACTTCCAGCCAGCATTTAAGCATAAGCCTCTTAAGTATGAATGGATAGCCAAGCATCTCCAGATGTTTTTTTAAAAATTATTATTGTTATTTTTAGAGAGAGACGGGACAGGAGAGAGATGAGAAGCATCAGCTAATAGTTGTGGCACTTTAGCTGTTCACTGCTTCTCATACGTGTCTTAACTAGGGGCTCAAGTCGAGCTAATGATCCCTTGCTCAAGCCAGTGACTTTGGGCTCAAGCCAGCGACCATGGGATCATGTCGATGATCCTGTGCTCAAGCCAGCAACCCCGTGCTCAAGCTGGTGAGCCTGAGCTCAAGCTGGCAACCTTGGGGGTTCGAACCTGAGACCTCAACAGCCCAGGTTGTCTCCATCCACCGCGCCACCACTGGTTGGGCTAATTATTATTTTCTGGGTGTTTGAAGAGAGACTCCAATAGTCTCACAGTGAGACTAAAACAGAAAAAAGAACTTTAATTGACTGAAGCTGGTTTAGCTCACATTAGCTCAAATCTAGCCATTACTACAACAGTTACTTTCTCTGTGACCTCTTAAGGCCACTTACCAAACCAGCTATTAGTAGCAAATGTGGAAATTTGCTGGCTCTTCTTGACTTACATGATATAGATGGAATCTTTTCTGTATTCACTGAACGCACTTAGTTGAGGTTTTCAACTATATAGGTTGAATGTTGTAAATACTTCCTAAGGCTTAGCCTCACTGCATGGTCAGGCGCTAATGTAGGCATTTCTAGTACAGTTCTGTGTCTTAAAGAATCTCTATTTTTCCTTTCTCCTTTTACTGCAAGATTTCTTAAGGAATAGTTACATACTTCCTATTTCTTGCCCCTGGCTTCATCTGTAATCCTATCCTCCAGGACCTGGCTTCAGACTTGTTGCCAAATACATATCTGGGTTGTTGTCCTTCCTATCTGACTCTTGCTGCCTTTGTCACTAAGGTGAGAACCTCTCTTCTTTCTAGCTTGCTCCTGTTGCATGGTACAGCACAATCTTGATTCTCCTCCTGTTTCTCTGACTCCTTCCTTTTCAATTTTAGGTTCCTGATTTCATCTTTCCATTTCTAATTAAGCATTCTCCATTTTTTTTTTTTTTTTTTTTTTTTTTTTTGAGAGTCAGGGAAGAGAGAGAGAGAGGAACATTGAGCTGATGACTGGGGAATTGAACTGGCAACCTTTGTGCTCTGTGACGACGCTCCAACCAACTGAGCTGTCTGGCCAGGGCTCAACTTTTATTGATTTTTAGAAAGACAGAGAGAGGGGAGAAGAAAGGGAAGCATTTGTTGTTTCACTCAGTTGTGCATTTTTTGGTTGCTTCCTGTGTGTGCCTTAACTGGGGATTGAACCTGCAACATTGTTGTTTTGGGATGATGCTTGTAACCAACTAGGTTAACTGGCCAGGGACCAACATTTTATTTTTATCTCTCCCTTTCATGGTCTTCATTCATTTTTAGAAAACTTTCCTTTACTCATATTTAATCCATGAACATTTATTAAGCATCATAATGAACTGTGTGAGATGCAAAGATGAATTAGATTTGTTTCCTACTCTCAAGTAACTTGCAGTACATATGAATTTTTTCTTTTTTATCCTGTATTTTATTATTAAATTTAATTGCTATGTTTTGAAAATGCCTCTTACACTTTTTTGTTTTCTCTCTATTCCCACTGCTACTAATCCAGCTATTACCCCCTTTTATTTGTGCCTTGTTCAGTGCATTTAAGTTCCGTAGTGCATTTTGAATGAATGAATGAATCAGTCTATCTGTCTTGATTATGAAACTTCCAAGATGGTTTCTGTTATTTTGTCTGTTTCATCAAGTATACCACTGCCAAGTTGATCTTGCCTTTTTTTTTTTTTTTTTGCCTTTTTTTTGGTATTTTTCCGAAGTTAGAAACGGGGAGGCAGTCAGACTCCCTCATGTGCCTGACTGGGATCTACCCAGCATGCCCACCAGGGGGCGATGCTTTGCCCATCTGGGGCGTAGCTCTGTTGTAGCCAGAGCCATTCTAGCACCTGAGGCAGAGGCCTTGGAGCCATCCTCAGCACCTGGGCCAACTTTGCTCCAGTGGAGCCTTGGCTATGGGAGGGGAAGAGAAAGATAGAGAGGAAGGAGAGGGGGAAGGGTGGAGAAGCAGATGGGTGCTTCTCCTTTGTGCCCTGACCGAGAATTGAACCTGGGACTTCCACATGCTGGGCCTACGCTCTACCACTAAGCCAACCGGCCAGGGCCAAGTTGATCTTTCTTAAAAATAACTTTCCTCTTAACAGTTTGTCAAAAGCCTTCTATAATTAAAATAAGATATTATCTGACATGGTCAGGACACTGAACTGTGTCTCCCACCAAATTCATATCCTCCAATGTGATGGTATTAGATGGGGCTTTTGGGAGGCAAGTAGGGTCAGATGTGGTCGTGTGGGTGGGACCCTCATATTGAGGATTAGTAGTGGCGTTATCAGAAGAGGAAGAGAGAGAGAGAGAGAGACCATCCTCTCTGCTATGTGATGAAACAGTAAGAAAGCAGCCACCTTCAAGCCAGGAAGAGGATTCTCACCACGAACTCAATTGGCTAGCACCCTTTTCTCTTTTAGTATATGCGCTACCAAAGCCAGCACATGGCTAGTACCTTGATCTTGGACTTCCTAGCTTCCAGAACTGGGAGAAATAAATGTCTGTTGTTTATACCATCCATCTATGATATTTTGTATAGTAGCCCAAGCCCACTAATATATTGTCTTTTTCAACCTATCAAAATAGCCAGGAGGGCCTGGCCAGTTAGCTTAGTCAGTTAGAGCATGAAATGCCAAGGCTGCTGGCTCCATCCCTGGTCAGGGCACATATGGGAAGCGACCAATGAATGCACAACTAAGTAAGTGGAACAGTGAGTGAATGCTTCTCTCTCCCTCCCTCCCTTTCCTCCTCCTTCCTCTCTCACATCAATCAGTCATTAATAGTAATAATAAAAATATCCAGGACGCCTTGGCAGGGTAGCTCTGTAATGTTGCTCCAACATGCCAATGTGGCAGGTTTGATCCCCAGTCAGGGCACATACAAGAATCCACCGATGGAAAAAAAAATCAACCAACAAATACATAAATAAGTGAAACAACAAGTTGCTGTTTCTCTCTCTCTCTCTCTCTTGTTCTCTCTCTCCCCCTTCCTCTCTCTCTAAAATCAATTATTATGCCAGGATAGAAAAAAATGATAAAAGCAATATGAATAACTTCTAGGTGTCTGCAGTACAACATTGTACACTTAACAATTTAAGAAGGTAGATCTTGGCCATTGCTTGTTGGCTCAGTGGTAGAGTATCCACCTGGTGTGTGGGTGTCGTGGGTTCGATTCCCAGTTGGGCACACAGGAGAAGCGACCATCTGCTTCTCTACCCTTCCCCTTTCTCTCTCTCTCTCTTCCCCTCTTGTAGCCATGGCTTGATTGATTCCAACACATCGCTCTGGGCACTGAGGATGGCTCTGTGGAGCCTCTGCCTCAGGTGCTTAAAATAGCTTGGTTGCAAGCATGGTCCCAGATGGGCAGAGTATCGCCCCAGATGGAGGTCGCTGGGTGGATCCCTGTCTGGGCACATGTGGGAGTCTATCTCCCTTCCTCTTGCTTGGAAAAGAAGGGAGAAAAAAAAGAAAATAAAAAAGAGGGTAGATCCTATGCTGTTCTTTTTTCCCCCCATTGATTTGAGGGAAAGAGAAAGGGAGAGGGAGGGAAGGAGAGAGAGAGAGACATCAACTCATTGTTCTGCTTAGTTCCATTTAGTTGTGTACTCATTGATTTCTTCTCCTACGTGCATTGAACGAGGATTGAACCTGTGATCTTGGCGTGTGGTACAATTCTCTATCCACTGAGCCACACAGCCAGTGCCTCCTGTTATTTTTACCATCATAAAATTAAATAAAAAAGAAAAGAGACCCTGGCTGAAGAAAGCATCTAAGTGGTGTGGAAAGAGGGTTTATGGAGTGAAATAACCATTCTGTTTCTAGATTTTCCAGCCTGCCCCTGGCCCTGAACAGGAGCTGCAGCCGCCAGCCAGGTTTCTAGCCTCCGGTCAGCCCTGTGACCCACTGTCCTCTTGCTTCTGATAAAGGCTGTATGTAGTCAAGGAGTGGTTACTGATAGCAATGTGTTCAGTCCCTAGTTCAGTTGTAGATAAATAGTAATTGCTTTTAATACAGAACCTCACTCATTTTCTTATAGTTCCTACAGTGAAAACTTTGGATATAGCCTGACCTGTGGTGGCGCAGTGGATAAAGCCTTGACCTGGAAATGCTGAGGTCGCCGGTTCAAAACCCTGGGCTTGCCTGGTCAAGGCACATATGGAGTTGATGCTTCTTGCTCCTCCCCCTTCTCTCTCTGTCTCTCCCTCTCCTCTCTAAAATGAATAAATAAAATTTAAAAAAAAAAAAAAAAAAAAAACTTTGGATATAAAGAGGCCAGCATTATTTAATGATGACTTCAGAGTATAGTAAATATAATTTAAATCTGGCATTGCAAAAAAGAAAAGAAAAAATGGGCCCTGGCTGGGTGGCTTAGTGGATAAAGCGTCCTCCCTGCATTCCAGAGGTCTAGGTTCAACCCTGTTGACGAGAAGCAATCAATGAGTGCACAACTAAATGGAACAGCTGAGCCTGACCAGGTGGTGGCGCAGTGGATAGAGCGTCAGACTGGGATGTGGAGAACCCAGGTTTGAGACCCTGAGGTCGCCAGCTTGAGCCTGGGCTCACCAGCTTGGACCCAAGGTTGCTGGCTCGAGCAAGGGGTTGCTCGGTCTGCTGAAGGCCCACGGTCAAGGCACATATGAGGAAGCAATCAATGAACAACTAAGGTGTTGCAACAACAACAAAAAAACCCTGATGATTGATGCTTCTCGTCTCTCTCTGTGCCTGTCTGTCTGTCCCTATCTGACTCTCTCTCTGTCTCTGTAAAAAAAAAAATAAAAAAATAAAAAAATAAATGGAACAACTGAGTTAAACAATGAGTTGATGCTTCTCTCTTTTTCCCTCTCTCCCCTGGCCCCTTCCTCTCTTCCCCCTCTTCTCCTTCCCTACTCCCTCCCCTCCCTCTCTGAAATCAATGAATAAAAAGAAAGGAAAAAACGATAATGTTCAATTATCAAGGTCCGGTAAGATGTGGACGCCTTCTCAGATGGTCTCTTCTACTACTTTCCCCTGACTCTCCTTCAGTCATGCTGGCTGTTTTCTTCTTTGCTTCTTTTTAAAAATGTTTATTTTATTGATTTTAGAGATAGAGGGAGGGAGAGACAGAGAGAGAGAGAGACAGAGAGAGAGGTGGGGGGACATCAGTCTGTTCCTGTGTGTGCCCTGACCGGGGATCGAACCAGCAACCTCTGGACTTCAGGATAATATGCCAGCCAATTGAGCTATTCGGGCAGAGCCTGGCTATTTTTTGAATACTGCAGGCACTCTACGCATGTTCTTGCTTTAGGGCATTTGTAGTTGCTGTTTCCTCTCCCTGGAATGTCCTTTGCCCAGATTTCACCAGGTCAGTGAGGCTGTCTGTGGCCTTCCTATCTAATAATTCAGCCCCTCTCCTATAACACTTATTTACTTTCCCTTCTACTTTTCCCCTCCTTCATTGTATACTAGATTATGTCTCTTTCTCTCTCTTTTTTTTAGACAGGAAGGGAGAGAAATGAGAAGCATCAACTTGAGTTGTAACCAGGGGACTCAAGCTGAGCCAGTGACCCTGTTGCTCAAGCCAGTGACCTCTGGGCTCACGCCAGTGACCTTGGGCTTAAGCCAGAGACCTTTGGGCTTCAAGCCAGCAACCTTGGGATCATATCAGTATTCCCGTGCTCAGGCCAGTGACCCCACACTCATGTTGGCATGCCCGCATTCAAGCTGATGAGCCGCTGCTTTAGCCAGTGACCTTGAGGTTTTGAACCAGGGCCCTCGGTGCTCTGGGCCCACTCTCAATCCCCTGCTCCACCATCAGTCAGGCTTACTCTATTATATCTTTTGCTTATTTAAATAAAAAACCACACTTTTTTATAGCCTGCTTCTCCCACCAGAACAGATGTTCCGTGAAGGCAGGGACTTTTGTCTGTCTTGTTCCCTTCTGTGTTCCCAGCGCCACAAAAAGGCCTGGCACATAGGTGCTCAATAAGTGTCGTTGGATGATTGAAAGCAAGGTGTGAGACCAGTACTCTTTTATAGATGGTTTCTTAAATTGGTATATTCTTCCTAGAAAGTAATTTGGCAGTATGCTTAGGAACCTCAGGCATTTTGCATATCCTTTCACTTCTTAGCTCCACTTCCAGAAACCTGATATGAGGAATTAATCAGAAATGTAGGTAAAGTTTAAAACAGAGATGCTCATCCTAATATATTTTAAAAATTAACTTTAATTTTTAAAAGTTGTGATAAATACATATAATGTAAAATTTAAGTGTGCAGTTCAGCAGTGTTAATTAAGTACATTCACACTTGTACAAACTGATTCCCAGAACTCTTTTCATCTTGCAAAACTGAAACTTTTGGCCCTGGCTGGTGTTTCAGTGGATAGCATGTCAATTTGGCATATGGATGTTCTGGGTTTGATTTCTGGCCATGGCACACTGGAGAAGCGACCATTGGCTCTACCCACCCTTCTCTCCCTCTTCCCCTCCTGTAGCGAATAGCTTGATTGGTTCAAGCATGACCCCAGGCTCTGAGGATAGCTTAATTAGTCTGAGAATCGACTTCTTGAACTAAAAATAGCTTGGTTGATTTGAGCATCAGCCCCAGATGAGGGAGTCTGTCTCACTATCTCCCCTCTTCTCACCTAAACAAAACAAAACAAAAGAAAACCCCCCAAATACTGAAATTCTACCAATTTAAACAAGTCCCCATTCCCTTCTCCCCCAGGCCCTGGAACCATGTTCTACTTTGTCTCTGAATTTGACAACACTAGGTACCTCATATGAATGGAATCATATAGTATTTGTCTATTATGGCTGGCATATTGCACTTTTGATGTCCTCAAGGTTCATCCATTTGTATCATGTGTTAGAATTTTCTTCCTTTTTAAGGCTGAATAATATATATTTTATTGCGTATGTCTATATAGTACCTTTTTTTTTTTTAGCGAGAGAGATAGAGAGAGGGACAGATAGGGACAGACGGACAGGATGAGAGAGATGAGAAGCAGCAATTCTTCATTGCAGCACCTTAGTTGTTCATTGATTGCCTTTCTTATATGTCCCTTGACTGGGGGTCTCCAGCTGAGCCAATGACCCCTTTTTCAAGCCAGTGACTTTGGGCTCAAACCAGTGACCAAGGGGTCATGTCTATGATCCCACAGTCACACCAGCAACCCCGCGCTCAAGCTGGCGACCTCAAGGTTTCAAACCTGGCTCCTCTGCATCCCAGGTTGATGCTCTGTCCACTGTGCCCCTGCCTGGTCAAGCACTCTTTTTTAACTTTTGAGGAACTAAATATTTTTTAAAATAGCAAAAGGTTATGAGCAATCTAAAAATGCAATATTAAGCTTGACCTGTGGTGACGCAGTGGATAAAGCATCGACCTGGAATGTTGAGGTCGCTGGTTAGAAACCCTGGGCTTGCCCTGTCAAGGCACATATGAGAAGCATCTATGAGTTGGTGCTTCCTGCTCCTTCCCACCCCAACCTTTCTCTCTCTTTCTCTCTCTAAAATCAATAAATAAAATTCTAAAAATCCAGTATTGATGAATAGTTTAGTAAACCTGGGTATGTACATATAATACAGCCATTTAGAGTAACATTTATAAACTTTTTAATAACACGGCGAAATGATTATGTTAAGTGAAAAGAGCAACATGGTCTCAACTATGTTTTTAAAATTATATAAAAGATTGATAGGAAATATATCAAAATTTTATTAGTAAAGATGGGATGAATTTTAAAATTTATCTTATACTTTTCTGTATTTTCTAAATTAAGCAAACATTATTTAATTTAATCACGGTTGAATCTTTTTTTTAAAAGGAAATCAAGACTATTACATTGTAAAGTACCTTTCTCCCTTAATAATTAATGAGTTATCAACCAACCAAGCTATCTGGCCAGGGCGTGAGGTAATATTTTGAGATCGTATTGTATATATATCCTGGACCTCCACAAACTTTTATCCAAAGGTTTTGACATCTCCTTTTAAAAAATATCATTCTGCAAGGTCTCCTTTGTCCATCTGTTTATGGTAATTAATCTGTTCCTTCTTCCATTCTAGTGTGAAAATAGATGTTTGAGGAAGGAAGAGATGGTAGTGAAAATAATTCAAACATATTTATTTATTTATTTTTATTTATTCAGCTTTTTTAGAGAGGGGAAGAGGAGTAGAAAGAGAGACAGAGATGGGGGAGGAGAGAGAGAGAGAAGTGGAGGAGGAGCAGGAAGCATCAACTTCCATATGTGCCTTGACCAGGCAAGCCCAGGGTTTCGAACTGGCGACCTCAGCATTCCAGCTCGATGCTTTATTCACTGTGCCACCACAGGTCAGGCATTTAAAACATTTTTTTTTCAAACATCTTATTTTCTAGATGAGCATTAAATGTCTTACCTAAGAACAATGTGTGGTTAGTGATACAGTCTAGAACCTGGGTTTCCTGGCTCTTAATCCAGTGCTTTTTCCAGCGGCCTCTTACTGACCCTGAACCAGTATTACAAAACACAAAACAAATATGTGTTACCTGAAATAGAGGATAAGTATTTTGCCAGTAGAAAGAACGTGTATATTAGTTTTTCTTTTGCATGCATTCCTTCATTCATTTGTCCAGAAGAAGCAGCCTCTTCTCCCAGCCTGCCCCTCTGGCTCCCTCAGGCTCCGGTCATGCTAACGTGACGCTCTGTGCTCTCTCACCTCTCTGTCTTCCTAGGTTCTTTAGCTTATTACAATCTTTCTTCCCTGTTCTTTTCTTTTAATTTCAAAATTTTAAATTTTATTTATTATTTTGATAAAAATTGTATGTTTAAGGGATATAAGTAATGATCTGATAGACAATGTGAAATGATTACGACAGTCGGATTAATTAGCATACCCATCACCTCCTTTAGTTACCTTTTTTGTGTATGTGCATGGTGAAAACACTTGAGGTTTACTCTCAGCAAATTTCAGTGTGCAATACATTGTTATTAACTAAACCACAGTCACAATGCTGTACATTAGGTCTTAAGAACTTACATACACTTAGATTAATATCCCCTTTTCTCCCATCTGGTAACCACCATTTTACTTTCTGTTACTATGAGTTTCACTTTTTTTTTTTTTGAGATTCCACAAATAATTGAGATCATGCAGTCTTTGTCTTTCTGTGTCTGGCTTATTTCATTTACATGAACTTCTGGGTTCATCCGTGTTGTTTTCAAATGGCAGGAGTTCCTTGTTTTTTAAGGCTGAATAATAATATTCCACTGTGCGTGTGTGTGTCTAATTTAAAAAATATTATTTATTATTTTTAGAGAGAGAGGAAAGGAGAGGGAGACAGACAGAAACGTCAATCTGTTTCTGTATGTGCCCGACCAGGATTGAACCCACAACCATTGCTTATTAGGACGACAGCTCTAAGCAGCTGAGCTTCTGGCTAGGACAATATTTTCTTTATTTATCTATTGATGGACAGTTATGTTGTTTTCATATTTTGGCTACTGTGATAAATGCTGCAATGAACATGGAAGTGTAGATATCTCTTCAAGATAGTGATTTTATTTCCTTTGGATATATACCCAGGAATGAGATAGCTGGATCATATAGTACGTAGTTCTATTTTTAATTTTTTGAGGAATTTCCATATGTTTTCCATAATGTAAGTACCAATTTACATTGTCACTAGCAGTGCAGAAAGGTTGTTTTCTCTATATCCTCACCAACACTTGCTATCTTTTGACTCTTTGATAATAGCCATGCTAACAGGTGTGAGGTGATACCTTGTATGGTTTAAACTTGTGTTTCTATGATGATTAATGATATGGAGTCTTTTCATATACCTGTTGGTGATTTGTATGTCTTCGAAAAAATGTCTATTTAGGCCAGGGGTCCCCAAACTTTTTACACAGGGGGCCAGTTCACTGTCCCTCAGACCGTTGGAGGGCCGGATTATAAAAAAAACTATGACCAAATCCCTACGTACACTGTACATATCTTATTTTAAAGTAAAAAAACAAAACTGGAACAAATACAATATTTCAAATGAAGAACAAGTAAATTTAAATCAACAAACTGACGAGTATTTCAGTTTGGAGTATTCATAGTTTGGGAACTATGCTCCTCTCATTGACCACCAATGAAAGAGGTGCCCCTTCCAGAAGTGCGGTGGGGGCCGGATAAATGGCCTCGGGGGGCTGCATGCGGCGCCGTAGTTTGGGGACCCCTGATTTAGGCCCTTTGTCCATTTTAAAAATCAAGTTTATTTTTTTGTTTTTTTTTGCTATGGGGTTGTGAGTTCTTTATATATTTTGGATAGTAACCCCTTATCAGATGTATGGTTCGCAAGTATTTTTTCCCATTCTGTAGGTTGCCTGTTCAGTGTGTTGATTGTTTGCTGTGCAGAAACTTTTTTGTTTGATGTAGTTCTATTTATTTTTGCTTTAGTTGACTGTGGTTTTAGTGTGAATTCCAAAATATAATTTCCAAGACCAATGTCACGGAGCCTCTCCCCTGCTTCCCTTCTCTTCTCGACTGTGTGATTGGTTGCGCTCTGTGGAGGAGCTCCACCCCTCCCTTCAGGCTGAGACAGGTGTCCTCTTATTATCGTTGTGTCCTGTTCGCACATCATATCATGTCAGATCACGTGGAGATCCTTTCTCCTTGTGGTAATTGTCTTTTGTTTGTGTGTGTGTGTTTTTTTTTTACAGAGACAGACAGACAGACAGGGACAGACAGGAAGGGAGCGAGATGAGAAGCATCAATTCTTCATTGCGGCACCTTAGTTGTTCATCAATTGCTTCTCATGTATGCCTTGATGGGGGAAAGAGGCTACAGCAGAGCGAGTGACCACTTGCTCAAGCCAGCGACCTTGAGCTTCAAGCCAGTGGCCATGAGTCATGTCTTGATCCCATGCTCAAGCCAGTGACCCCGCATTCTAGCTTGTGAGTTCGCACTCAGCCGGTGACCTTGGGTTTCAAACAGGGGTCCTCTACGTCCCAGTTTGATACTCTATCCACTGCGCCATGGCCTGGTCAGGCTCCTTTTGGTAATTGTTGTTTACAATTATATTCTCCTGTACTGAACTGTGAGCTCATTGAGGTCAGGAATTGTGTTTAGTTCGTCTCTGGGCTTGCCACTTAGAGTACTCAATCAACGTTTGCTTTACCAGTGAAGCCATTTCAACACCGTGGTTAATGATTGCTTTACCAAAAAGACATGGTTGCGACTGAGACCACCAAGTCCCTCTAGTTCTGAGAGTTTCCACAGATATTTGATGTATAATGTGTAAGGCAGTGTGAAAATAGAACGCTACTTAATATGTTATGCGGATCTGTTAGCAGCATAGGGGGAAAGTCTGACTGTGGTTATAAAAAAAGAATGAGTTAATGGGTGCAGTAGGGAATATTATGAAGTGCAATAGCAGTGAGAGGTTGGATTTGTTCTAAGGGCAGTCTCAAAGGAGGCCAAAGGCTGAGAAGGCTGAGTGGTTCAGTGGGAGGGAAGGATCTTGGGAAAGGCATGGAATAGGAAAACTTGAGCTCTTGATTGGATTAGATTTTAGGATTCTTTGCCGTCTTTATAATGTACATGCAGGCTGTTCTTTGTACATATTGATTGCTATCCGGAGTCTTTTCCATTTTGCCTTCCCAGGGACTCCTATGGTGCATTTATTGATACTAATTGAACATCGGTATTATCAGAAAAGTCTATTGTTGGGCAGATAAAATGTATTATGCTCACTTTGTAAAAGATAACGTTGCCCATGTGGAGGCCGTTACCCAGGTGATATTAATGTGTGTTGGGGGTGGGCTAAAGGCAGGCAGGATCGTTGTAGCCTGGGGCTTGGTTTTGGGATTAAGCCTTTCCTACCCTTTTTGATGTGGGGTGGTACAATCCAATCATGCCTCAGAGAAGTGACTTTGTATTAGAGACTTCCCTATTTTGTATATTGGATTAGAGGTTGTGAAGCTACAATATAAAATGGGGGCAGAACAGGAGTTTACGCTCTTGGTTCCTGAGGTTAGCATGAGAGAGCAGAGAGAGTAGAGCCAGCAGTGGAAGGAGGCCACGTGGAGGAGGCCAGGAAAAGCAGCCAAGCTGGTGGAGTGCTGAGTGAGATGCCAGTTTGTACAGAGTTTGTATTTGGGATAAGGAAGGAGATGGGGAACTGAGGAGAATAAGGCTGGTGAGCTAGAAACCTTTGATTCTAGGAAACTCGGATAAGTCAGTGGCTTTGTGAGCACTGAATGTGAGTGGATTTTGGAGCCCAGTGTGTGTTTTTACTTGCCTGCTGGGTGCAAGCTAGGATTAAAGACTATGGCCCACCAGTTTGTGGCTCCGTTGTTTCTTTACCGACTGTCCGAATCCAATGCGAACCTGCATAGGCCAGAAGGCTGCTGTGATGGTGGCCCTGGCCTTGCCTGCTGGCTTTACATCTATTATTGGGGAAATTTATTCCAGGTAGGACTTTTCAAAGCACCTGTGGTAGCTGTTGTTTCAACCAATGTAAGTTTTTTGAAGGTCTATTTTCCACTGCTTGTGCAACCCCTCTGAGCCCAAACCCTTCACTTTTAGATTAGATATGTTAAGCCTCAGGGGAAGTACATTAATCATTGAAAACCCCGTGATGCATTGTTGCTTCAATTCTGAACTTTTAGTGTTTTCTGTAGCCTGAAAGAGCTACTTAACTACTTTGATTTACATTCGTTGAGAAAGGTGTGGGGAATTCAGCATGGTACTTACTTTCCAGCTATTTACTTTCCAAGTGAGAAAATTCTGCAGCACACTGACATACCTACTAACTTGTAGAAAACAAATTGTGTTCTGAGAAAGAACTAAAAACATGCATTTTAAATAAATTAGTGTCCATTTTTTTCCCTTTAAAATATACCAGTACTTCTGCTTATATTTGGGGTAGCTATTCACCAAGTGCCAGAACTTTTTGCTCACAGTAATTGTTGGTAAGATAGGAAGTGCGAAACATTAAAGAACTAATTACTTTCCTTATAAATACTGACTTGCTCTGAACAAGTTTATAGTTACTAACCTCGTTGCCATAAATTCCCCAGTCATATGTTTTGTAATCCCCTCTCTAGCATACATTTTAATCGTTTTCTTACTGCTTCATAGGTGCTATAACCCTTTTACGGTTTCTGGGGTTTTAAACTAAACCTATAAAAGGTTCAGCATTGGCCTGACCTGTGGTGGCGCAGTGGATAAAGCGTCGACCTGGAAATGCTGAGGTCGCCGGTTCGAAACCCTGGGCTTTCCTGGTCAAGGCACATATGGGAGTTGATGCTTCCTGCTCCTCCCCCCTTCTCTCTCTCTGTCTCTCTCTCCTCTCCCTCTCTCTCTCCTTTCTAAAAAATGAATAAATTTAAAAAAATAATAAAATAAATTTAAAAAAAAAAAGGTTCAGCGTTATATTTAATAGCCATGTTTCACAGTGTTCAAAAGCTGTGAGTCCGGGCAGGCAAGCGCTTTTGATGTGGAATGCCTTTGTTTCTAGGTTTCAGACAAACGTATTCGCCTTCCAGTTTTTCACATTGTGATGATTTATTTCAGTTACTGGTTAGGATTTTTGAAATATTTGGAAATATAAAAAAGAAATGTAGGAAAAGCACTGAAAAAATACAGGTAAAAATACTTGTCTCTTATAATTTTTTTTTTACCACATTTCAGAAGATTGTTACTTTCTCGAGACATGTACTGTTATTTCTTTTCTGAATAAGACTGTCACCATCCTCTTGGAGCTGACAGTTGGGTGGCGTCTGAGACAGACATGAATCAGATAATCGCAGAGGTAATCTCGCCCTCAAGGGCCATGTTCTGGAGCAAACAGGCCTAGTGCTATGAGAGGCTGTTGACAGGTGGCAGGTGAGGGAAGGAAGTGACTTTTGAGGGACTTGAGATCTGACAGATATGTAGATGTCAACTAAGGGAAATTTGGGTGTGGATAAGAGAATAATACTACGGGGAGTCACAGTAAGGTGGGAGATAACATTGTACACTCAAGGAACTGGAAGATTAGTGCAGCTGGGACACAGAATTTGTGTTGTATTGGCGGGTAGGGCGTGGCACAAAATGCAACTGGAGAAGTAAGCAGGGATGGTACCAGTCGACCTGTTGCAGGCCATACTAAGGATTCTACCATTGCTTCTAACGGCAGTCTTGTTTATTTGAAGTATTGGGATGGTCTGAGTCAGATGTGATTAGAGATGATTTTGAAAATCATTACTGTCTTCTGTATGGAAACTTTACTGGAGAGAAGTGAGAAATGAAGAGGAGAGGCTGGCATTTGGGGACTGTTGCAGAAGTCTGGTGAGAGGTGACTGCTGGGCTTAAAGAGTTGGTGGTTGGGGTGAAGAGAGGTGGACTGATTCTGACAATGCTGAAAATGACAAAGCTTTACCGAACTCCTTCTCACTGATTCTCAGAGAAGGGCAAGTTATGGGGTATTTGAAATTGAGGCCCAAAGAAGTAAAAAATCATGTGATTAGTAAGCAGCAGTAGACCTTGGACTTGAAGTTAGGTGTTTGACCTCAAATCTGTTTTCTCTTTTATGGTACTCCCATCTTTTTAGGAGCAGAACCTCCAGTTTGGAGAACTGAGTTTAACCTCTGACTCCACACCAATTAAAACATTCAGCTCCTGTGCATTAATTTAAATTTAGGCAACAAACTCATATCTGACAATGACCATTGCTTTGTCAGCCTAACTAGATGTCATTTTAATCACTACTACCTTCTGATGAGGGAACACACTCAATCCCAATTACTTGATTGAGAACAAGCCTGTTATGTAAAATTTTTTGGAACCAAGAGACCACAAGAAGAGGCTGACAACTCTATTACTATATCGAGTTTATCAAGGGCACTTGGGTGGTAGTGAGATGCCATGAATGCCCTCTGTGCCACGTGGCAGGTGCTAAGGGGTTATGCAGGACGGGGCAGGATGGATAGGGTACTGGTACCTGACCCACCCCAGGTGAGAGGGAAGTGCCTGACATGCTTGTCCGGGGCAGGACAATGGCCTATTCCTGGAGTCCCCACAAAGCAGCACGCTGTGGGAGGAAGGGGCAGGGTCGATCGTATGGTCTAGGAGGGAATTTTCAGGAAACAGTCTCTGTTCCGGCCAGGATCTAGCTGGCAGGTCTGGCAGCGGTCAGGCAGGGGTCGTGTTATGGAAGAGTCTTCTCTCCACCCCCCATGACCGGCTCTTACATCTCATGCACTCCCCTCTTCTGCGAGGTGTTCTGAGTGGCCAGCAAGGGTCTTCATTAGCAGGGAGGTAGTTCGTCTGGTGGCCAGACACAGTCCACAGCAAAAATATAGACACATGCAAGAAAAAAAAAGACAAATTAAAAGAAGCAATCCAAGTACTAGTAACATTTTTTTTCTACCATGCTCTCCAGGACGCGAACCAATATGTGAATAGGTAGGCTAGACTTGGGGTGGATCACTTAGGGTGTTCACTTGAGCTTTCATCTGTGCTAACAAAGAGTAAATACTAGGAGATTCATCTGGCATAAAAACCCCACAATTCTCGGTTTGGATGATGGCACAGGTACCTCCTGTGGCTGGATACCACAGGATCAAGACATCTAAGGTCAGAAAGATAAATATTTAGCAAGGACTTGAATTGGGAGGTACTTCTCCTTCTATGAGTATGATGCTCATAGCCTGATCTTTAGATTAATGTAGCCGTGGCTGTGGGAATCTGGTCAGATTGTGTAAACCATACATGTTGGCCAGCAGATGTGGTGCTTTCTGGCATGAGGAGGTGAATGAGGAGAGGAATAGGGCTTGCTACCCTCATTATCATAGCTCGATGGTCCATGGCAAGGACCTGGACTATTGCTATTGCTGTGTCCTTTGTTTTCTTTCTTTCTCCTTTCCTCCTCTCCTCCTCTTCTTCCTTCTCCTCCTCCTCCTCCTTTCTTCTTCCTTCTGCTCCTTCTCCTTCTTCTTCTTCTTCTTCTTCTTCTTCTCTTTCTCCTTCTCCTCCTTCTCCTTCCTTCCTTCTTCCTTCTGCTTCTCCTCCTCCTCCTTCCCCTTCTCCTTCTCCTTCTCCTTCTCTTTCTCCTCCTTCTCCTCCTTTTTCCTCCTCCTCTTCCTTCTGCTCCTCCTCCTGCTCCTCCTCCTGCTTCCCCTCAAACCGTCATCCATGCATCGGGACAGTGCTCTAACCCAGTGGTCCCCAACCCCCAGGCTGCGGACCGGTACCAGTCCATGGGCCATTTGGTACCGATCCGTAGAGAAAGAATAAATAACTTACATTATTTCCGTTTTATTTATATTTAAGTCTGAACGATGTTTTATTTTTAAAAAAATGACCAGATTTCCTCTGTTACATCTGTTTAAGACTCACTCTTGACGCTTGTCTTGGTCACATGATACATTTATCCGTCCCACCCTAAAGGCCGGTCCGTGAAAATATTTTCTGACATTTAACTGGTCCATGGCCCAAAAAAGGTTGGGAACCACTGCTCTAACCGACTGAGCTATCCCACCAGGGCTCTGTGTCCTTTATTTTCCACATCTTTAGCACACTGGGTGCCTCAGTCTGAGTTCCTACTCTGGTATATGGGGCAATAGGCCCCACTGGTGTGTCACTTAAATGTATTAACCCTTGGGAAAGCACCTTTGTCTGCCTAGCCAAGGTAGGTTTTCCAGTTAACAAATTCCTTTTGTTTTTGCTGTGCCACCCAGCCCATGCCTTCCGGGGTTACCAAAACCTCATTCAAACGACAGCCTTGGCTGTGAGATTCTAAGAGCTTTAATCGGTTTGACCAGTAGTTTGGCTTTCTTGGAGGCAGCCTGTTTTGGCTCCTCAGGCCCGCATATGTCTCTTCTTCGCTAGGTAACATAATGGGCGAAGGTATTTTGTTAAATTGGGCATAAAAGTTTACCATATTCCTGACTTCCCACGAAAGCCTGTACCACTTTTACATTTCTTGGTATGGGGTAAGCTTGTATTACTCTGTATGTAAAATTGTTTCTTAAGTGTGTTTTTGTGAGTTCATAAATCAATTAACAAGTATTTATAAGACAGTGAGGGACCTGATATAGATAAAATTTTAATGTCTCATTACATCTATTATTAAAAAGTATCTATTGAGCTGACTGTATGCAATGCACAAAGCTGTCAGGCTTACGCTGACATTGCAAAGATGAGGAAGTCTTGACCCCCGTTTGGACCAGGGTTTTGCAGCAGAGTAGAAAGACAGCACCAATGGTTATGGGATAAGCTGGTGCTTTGAGATCTATACCAGAGTGCTAGAAGAAACCTCTTGGAGAGGGCACCTTCAGGGAGAAGTCAGCTTTTGAGGAGGACCCGGAAAGATGAGTAGGATTTCCCTGGTAGAGAGAGCGGTAAGAGAGGCCATCTCCTTTTGAAGGATGAGTGTAAAAGAAAGGCAAGGAAGAGAGTAGTTGGAGATGGGGCTGAAGGGTAAACTGGCCAAAGAGTGAAAGTTTTTGAGTCTAGGATGAGTGATTTGAACTTTATGCCCTAGATAATTATATTGTCATTAACATTTATCATGCCTCTGTGATTCTCAGCCACTGTTTGTATAGTAGGAAATTAACAAACTATTAATTTTAGGGTTGTATGGCTTTTCCTCTCACTAAAGACAGCTCTTTTTTTTTTAGGTCAGGATTTCTTACAGGTCTAAGGTTCTGATTTTTGTCCTTGAAATTAAACACCAATAGAAGGAAACCATCTTTTAGAGACATGACTAATTTCTGTTCAATGTTCATACAGTTTTAAGTTCCATATAGTAATTAATCTGGCATTTTGAACTGTGTGAGACTGGCAGGCTGCTCACTTTGGCATTACTTTTTGCTTCTCTGCCATCAGTCCCCCTACACCTACCACAATCTAGAATGCAACACCGAAGAGCAGTTGCTCTGGTAGAGAAAGTTGGACGTTCGGAATTGTATGATGTTCTCAAAGGGCTGCTTTTCATTTTTAATTCCTGTGTTGAGTAATTTGGGACTCTTCTGTACAGTTAGTTTCAAAAAGCAATATTGTATGGAAAGCAAAGGAATGAAAATAAATGTAATTTGAAGTTTGATGATTTTGGTATGGCCTCATCTTAAAACTATTCTCTTTTTCTAGGTAGACCATTGAGTCTGAATTGACTTGTTCTGAATTCCAGCAACTTGTGTTTGGGTTTTACATCTTGGACTTTGTGCTTTCTGGCTTGTGCTAGCTATTTCAGATTGGTGCTTTTAAAAACCCTTTTTTGTGCATTCAGAGGCAGAGTTGGTTATCCTGGTTTTGGAAGTTTTGAGCGAGATCATTTTATTGTATAACAATGAACTGCCACACCTACCAATGTAACTACACGTGAAACATGAACCAAATACATTACTTCTGTCCAGGAGGGATTCTCAAGCTTTTTGTAGAAGAGTGAAAGGTGGTCCATCTGTAACTGAGGATGTGACAGTCTGTATCTGAAATCCATGTCTGGAATATTTGATGTAGCTACACTCTCAGTCTGGTTGTCAGCGAAAAAGTACCCGTGTCTCATTCTCCAAAAAAGCGTGAGTGTTGGTGTCAGACATCTGACTTGCAACCCTGGCTCCCACGCTTCATAGCTGTATGACACACGGCAAATTGCTTTAGCTTATCTGGAAGCCTCAATGTCCTCATCTTTAGAATGAGAATAGTAATAATAGCTTCTAGGGTTGTGAGAGGGTTAAATGAACTAATCCATGTGAAGAGCTCAGCACAGAAGTGCTCAGTAAAGGTAGTTTTCAAAATACACCGTGATCTTTTACTTGCATTTCATTTACTTGGTAGATGCTTTGTATATTGGGAATTTCATTACCACCTTCCAGTTTTAATATGCAAATTTGGCCCTGATTGGTTGGCTCATTGCTTGGAGTATCAGCCTGGATCCCTGCTCAGGGCACACATGAGAAGCCACCATCTGCTTCTCTTCCCCTTTCTCACCCCTTTCTCTATCTCTTCCCCTCCCGCAGCCAGTGGCTTGATTGGTTTCGGGCATTGGCCCTGGGCACTGAGGATAGCTTGGTTGATTTGAGCATTGGCCCTAGATGGGGGTTGCCAGATGAATCCCAGGTGGGGTGCATGTGCAATCTGTCTCTGTGTCTCCCCTTCTCTCACTTAAAAAAATATGCATACTATTATTGGGTACTGGAGCATACTGTGCAGATTATGACTGAAAGCTTTTTGGTGGGAGGGACACTGAAGTATTGTGTAATATTATTTTGTTGTTGTTACTTTAATGAATGCATAGTGTTACTACAATAAAACAACCAATATTTAAGTATTAAAATTAATGCCATTTGTTTTTCTTCATCTGTGTTTTCACCACAAAGAGATAAAACTACGGTCATGTGCTGTATAATATACTTTTTGGTCAATGTCAAATGGCATATATACAGGTGGTCCCATAGATTATAATAGAGCTGAAATTCCCTATTGCCTAAGGACATCATCATAGCTGTCTTAACATCATAGTGCAATGTGTTACTCACTTGTTTGTGGTGATGCTGGTGTAAATAAATCTACTGTGCTATCATTTGTACAAAAATATAGCATATATAATTATGTACATATATAAGACTTGATAATAAGTGACTGTGTTACTAGTTTATGAATTTACTACGCTATATTTTTTATCATTATTTTAGAGCAGACTCTTTCTATTTATAAAATATTGGAAATAATTTAAATGTCCAATAAGACATATGCAAATGATGAAATACTGTATAGCTATTAAAATTATATGCTTCAGCCTGACCACGTGGTGGCGTAGTAGATAGAGTGTCGGACTGGGACGAAGAGGGCCCATGTTTGAAACCCGGAGATTGCCAGCTTGAGCATGGACTCATCTGGCTTGAGTGTGGGGTCGCTGGGTTGAGCATGAGATCATAGACATGACCCCATGGTCGCTGGCTTGAGCCCAAGGTCGCTGGCTTGAGCAAGGGGTCACTGGCTTGGCTGTAGCCGCCCAGTCAGGGCACATATGGGAAAGCAATCAATGAACAGCCAAGGTGCCACAACGAATTGATGCTTCTTGTCTCTCTCCCTATAAAAGATGTGCTTGAGAGCACAATTAATAATGTGGGAACTTTTTCACAATATGTTGTATATTATATATTACAAGTACTACACCAATTTTGTAAAAATCATTTGCGTAGAGATTTTTAAAAATTACTGATTCATTTTTGAGAGAGAGAGGAACATTGACTTGTTATTCCACTTATTTATGCATTCACTGGTTGAGTTTTGTATGTGCCCTGACCTGGGATTGAACCCGCAACCCTGTTATGTTGAGATGATGCTCTAACCAACTGAGCTACCCGGCCAGGGCCCCCAATTTTTATGAGCTTTTATTCTATAATCAGAAAGAAGTAAATAAACATTAATACAAAATAATGATTTTGAACAAATGGATATAAATGGTTCACTTCAGATGGCCAGGGTTTTTACTATATAGATCACAACACATTTTACTTAATGGAGATATTATTTGATAGCATTTAACAATTAACATTTACCTTCATCTTGGAGGCATTAAAAATATATATATATTTCATGTAGGTAAATGTCCACATTTAGATGGCGAGATAGCGTTCTGGGAGCTTGCATCACGAGTCAAGTGGCAAGTCAGGTTAAGTGAACTCTAAATTTCTTTTATGAAAACTTTGGCACAATTTCATCATTCCTATGAAAATACTTCTAGATTGCTTAGTAAATGATATGAGCAAGTAAAATGGGAAGAGGACTAAGTGAGTTCCAAAAGGGAAAACCTCTTTAAAAGAGCAAAAACCACGTCCCTGTCTTTGCTCTGTCTCCCGTTACCATTATCCGCTCTCCTTGGCCTAGCAGGAAGGCACAGTAACATGAAGTGATCCCTCCCCCTTGACTATAAACTCTCTTGGTTAAAGTTCAGATAGCCATCTAGTGGAAAGAAGACTCTTTAAGAATGACTTTCCTTTAGACATCCAATATCATGTTTGTTCAGTTGGCTTGTCCAAACAATTTTTCTGTGTTTTCACCAGAGTAGGATCAACTTAGCATGAAGATTAAAGCTGTTCTCCATCTGCTTTATCTGCCGTTCTTAATTAGAACCTGATGACAGAAATCAACTTTGATTCAGGGCTGATTGTTCCCGGAGAATCTCATTATTATTGCAGAATTTTCTTCTTTTTTATTAAACACATTGATTCTGAGCATCTATAGGACAGAATTATAGAAAAAAAAGGAGAAATAATATATATTTTTTCATTTAAACATTCACCATCTGCTATGCTAAGTGCTGTGGGCATATTAAAGTTGTTTTAAGTCTGGTAGAAATGATAAAGTATCCCTAGAAATAATATTAATACACATATAAGATGCTAAGTGCTCAGAGACTGATGCAAAGTAAGTGGAAATTCAAAGAAGTCAATGATCATTTCTGGTCATAGAATCATATTTTTTGAATTCTCTATAGAAATGGAACACATGGACCGTTGTTTATATGCTTTATCTTACTTTAGGATAAGAGGCAGCTGTTTGGATACCAGTACTTTAGGCAAGTAATGAACTTCCCAGAGGCTTTTCTACAAGTATTTACTGAGCCTATATCCTCAAAGGGTTTGCAGTCTACCAACTGTAATGAAATGTAATTGTATGCATAGAATAAAGTAATATTAAAAGCTACTTATAGAAACACTTAATCGGGCTAATTCAGTGTTCTTAGTGCAGAAATTGAGAGTAGTATTGGTGTCAGTTGTCTTGTAATTAATTAACTGGCAGTTAGACTAGTTAACTGGATAAACTGCGTAGCCTGGGGAGGTGGTGTGATACAGTAAGAACAATGTAAACGTTGGCTCTGCTCTCTGTTAGCTCTGGGCCTGGTTAAGTTTGCTTTGCCTTTCTGTTCCCTGGCCTTCTGATCTTTAAAACACCTCAGAGGATCCTAGTGAGGATTAAATGATGTATTATTATGAGTAATAAAGTACCTCAGACATAGCTCTCAATAAATGAGGTTCCTCTCCGCCCTGTCTGGGCTTGTTTGGAGGATCAGCCATTAAAGGGTAAAAAGTTAAAAATGTTTTTAGTATTCTTGTTGTTGTTTTTTTTAAAGAAATACTTTGAAGTTTTTTAAAATGATTTTAGAGAGGGGGGTGAGAAATATCAATTTTGTTGTTCCATTTATTTATGTACTCGCTGATTGATTCTTCTGTGTGCCCTGACTGGGGATCGAGCCCGCAACCTAGCATATTGGGATGACCCTTTAACCAGCTGAGCTATCCGGCCAGTGTCTCAATATTCTTTTTTTTCTCCACTTGAAGATGAACCTCTTAGTCTCAAATTGGGATGGTTTCTATTATTTAATCAAGTCACAGATGTTTCATGTGGACGTCTAGTTATTTGTAGGCCTGAGTCAAAAGACAAGTGGCAAATTGTATGCCTCCATCCTGGAGATGTCACTTCAGACTTAATAATTAATACTTGCTGTTTCACTCAAAATTGAACTTGTTAACATCTCAGTGATTTCTTCGCTGACGATTACCAGTACCTGGATTTTAATCCCCCGTAGTGTCTGCTTCACTGTTCAAAAGCTTGTTTATTCTAAAGTTTTGAGTCAGCGTTTTTATCCTTATCAGTGTTTGGCCTTTATGTTCTCTATCTCAGTGAGTCATTTTGGGGAGAGTTAAATTCCATCTGACGCAAATTGTGATTTCAAAAAGAAATTGCATTCCTACCTTTCATGAAAATAAGAGCAAAATGTTTTTAGACGTCTCTTACAAAATAAAAACATGAAGTCTAGGTATATGAAATAAAAACCTGAAGTCTAGAATTTGAGAAATTGTAGAGTTGCTAGAATGTTTCTAAGCTTCAAGGTCTCTCTGTGGCCAGTGTTCCATTTCAGGCAAGAGTGATGACTTCTAAGACTTAATAAGATAAAAGGTAGTGTAAAGCCAGTATCCACGACCACCATCACAGCCGTCGGACCCATGCAGGTTCCCGTTGGATTCAGACAGATGGTAAAGAAACAACAGAGCCAAGAACTGGTGGGCCATCATCTTTAATCCTAGCTTGCACCCAGCGGGCAAGTAAAAACGCACACTGGGCTCCAAAACCCACTCATTCAGTTCTCACAAAGCTACTGACTTATCTGAGTTTCCTAGTGTTGGGCAGATAAAATGTATTATGCTCACTTTGTTAAAGATAACACGAGGAGGCCATCGCCCAGGTGATATTAATGTGTGTTGGGGTGGGCTAAAGGCAGGCAGGATCGTTGTAGCCTGGGGCTTGGTTTTGGGATTAAGCCTTTCCTACCCTTTTTGATGTGGGGTGGTACAATCCAATCATGCCTCAGAGAAGTGACTCTACTAGAGACTTCCCTATTTTGTATATTGGATTAGAGGTTGTGAAGCTACAATATAAAATAGGGGCAGAACAGAGTTTGGCTCTTGGTTCCTGAGGTTATCATTAGAAGAGAGAGCAGAGGAGAGCAGAGAAAGGCCACGTGGAGGAGGCCAGGAGAAGCAGCCAAGATGGTGGAGTGCTGAGTGAGATGCCAGTTTGTGTAGAGTTTGTATTTGGGATAAGGAAGGAGACGGGGAACTGAGGAGAATAAGTCTGGTGAGCTAGAAACCTTTGATTCTAGGAAACTCGGATAAGTCAGTGGCTTTGTGAGCACTGAATATGACGGGGTTTTGGAGCCCAGTGTGTGTTTTTACTTGCCCGCCGGGTGCAAGCTAGAATTAAAGACTATGGCCCACCAGTTTGTGGCTCCGTCGTTTCTTTACCGACTGTCCGAATCCAATGCGAACCTGCATAGGCCGGGCTGCTGTGATAGTGGCCCTGGCCGTGGCTTCTGGCTTTACACCTAGAATCAAAGGTTTCTAGCTCACCAGACTTATTCACCTCTGTTCTCCATCTCCTTCCTTCTCCTTGCACAAACTCTGCACAAACTGGCCTCTCACTCAGCACTCCACCATCTTGGCTGCTTCTCCTGGTCTCCTCCACATGGCCTTTCTCTGCTCTGCTCTCTAATGCTAATCTCAGGAAGGAAGAGAGAGCAAGCTCCCGGTCTGCCCCACTTTATAGTGCAGAAATCAAAATCTTTAATCCAATATACAAAATAGGGAAGTCTCTAATACAAAGTCACTTATTTGAGGCATGATGAGATTGTACCACACCACATCAAAAAGGGTGGAAAAGCTTAGTCCTAAAACCAAGCCCCAGGCTACAAGGATCCTGCCTGCCCACAGCCTGCCCCCAACACACATTAATATCACCTGGGCGATGAGCTTACATGTGGGCAGCACTATCTTGCTGAGAGTTTTTTTTTTTTAATTAAATTTAATGCAGTGACATTGATAAATCAGGGTACATATGTTGAGAGAAAACATCTCTAGATTATTTTGACATTTGATTGTGCTGTATACCCCTCCCCCGAAGTCAAATTGTCTTCTGTCACCTTCTATCTGGTTTTCTTTGTGCCCCTCCCCTCCCCCACCCCCTTTCTCCTTCCTCGCCCCCTCCCCCCTCCCCCCACCCCCACCCCCATTGCCACCACATTCTTGTTCATGTCTCTGAGTCTCATTTTTATGTCCCATCTATGTATGGATTCATATAGTTCTTAGTTTTGTCTGATTTACTTATTTCACTCCGTATAATGTTATCAAGGTCCATCCATGTTATTGTAAATGATCCGATGTCATCATTTCTTATGGCTGAGTAGTATTCCGTAGTATATATGTACCAAAGCTTTTTAATCCACTCATCCTCTGACGGACACTTGGGCTGTTTCCAGATCTTCGCTATTGTGAACAGTGCAGCCACAAACATGGGGGTGCATTTCTCCTTTAGGAGCCGTTCTATGGTGTTCTTGGGGTATATTCCTAAAAGTGGGATAGCTGGGTCAAAGGGCAGTTCGATTTTCAGTTTTTTGAGGAATCTCCATACTGTTTTCCACAGTGGCTGCACCAGTCTGCATTCCCACCAGCAGTGCAGGAGGGTTCCCTTTTCTCCACATCCTCGCCAGCACTTATTCTGGGCAGCACCATCTTTAACAAAGTCAGCATAATATGTATATTTTATCTGCCCAACAGGTAGCCTTCATCACAGCCGATGTTCTCCATCTTAACCTGAACTTTATGAGGAAGACTTTTATAGATAATATTCTTTCTAGTTCGGGAATTTTATGCCAGCTGAAATTTGGCTTTAGTTGAGGTCTATGAAAAGCCATGTTTTCTTGGTTCTTATTAAGTTCCATTGTCTTTTCAACTGGCAGATTTCATACGCAGTTGTCAAGTTTGCTTGTGCTCAGCATTGAAATGTGGTTTGTGGCCCTGGCCGGTTGGCTCAGTGGTAGAGCGTCGGCCTGGCGTGCGGGGGACCCGGGTTCGATTCCCGGCCAGGGCACATAGGAGAGGCGCCCATTTGCTTCTCCATCCCCCCCCCTTCCTCTCTGTCTCTCTCTTCCCCTCCTGCAGCCAAGGCTCCATTGGAGCAAAGATGGCCCGGGCGCTGGGGATGGCTCCTTGGCCTCTGCCCCAGGCGCTAGAGTGGCTCTGGTCGCGGCAGAGCGACGCCCCGGAGGGGCAGAGCATCGCCCCTGGTGGGCAGAGCTTCGCCCCTGGTGGGCGTGCCGGGTGGATCCCGGTCGGGCGCATGCGGGAGTCTGTCTGTCTCTCTCTGTTTCCAGCTTCAGAAATGTGGTTTGTGATTTATTATCTGTATTTGCTTGTAAATTGGAAAAACCTCGGATGAATAAATTACAAATATTTTCTGAAAAATTGGAAGGGATTTAAATAATGGTTTGTTCAAGGAAGTATGAGTATTACATTTTAGATTTTTGCCACTCATCATGCTAATATAGAATAGGTTTTTGTTTAGACAGTGGTTGGAGATTTTGTAACTCAATATTATAAATATTCATTGAGTGGCTGGTGTACGTAGGCTCTATGAAGGATAAATAGATGAATGACACAGTCCTTTCCTCAAGGGACTTGTCACAGAATTGAGAGGTTAGGAGTAAAGGAGACTAAGATATATGTAAAAAGTGCTAAGCAGAAAGCAGTGAGAATGTTCAAAGGAAGACGCCATCTTGGCATGAGGTGGATGGAGGAATTTCTGGGAGGAGGAACTCAATTAAGGAGTCTTTTAGGAGGTCTCAGAGCAAGGGCACAGAGTCAGGGAGGTGCCTGGGGCTTGCTGAGAGCTGTGAGATGTCTTGTAGGTCCACTGGGCTATCTGCGGTCTCCCTCCCCCTTTTAAAACAGTGTTTTGAGGTGTAATTTACATACCATAAATTTCACCCATTGTTAGTTTACAAGTCATTGATTTTTTTATTTTATTTTATTCATTTTAGAGAGGAGAGAGAGAGGGAGAGAGAGAGACAGAGAGAGGAGAGAGAGACAGGGGGGGAGGAGCTGGAAGCATCAACTCCCATATGTGCCTTGACCAGGCAAGCCCAGGGTTTCGAACCGGCGACCTCAGCATTCCAGGTCGACGCTTTATCCACTGCGCCACCACAGGTCAAGCAAGTCATTGATTTTTAAAGTGAATTAATCGAGTTGTGCAACTGCCACCCTAATGTAGTTTTAGAACATTTCTTCCCCCAAAATTCGCTCTAATTTATAGGCAGTCCCTGCTTTTGCCTCCAGCCCTAGGCAATCACTGATCTGATTTGTCTCTGTAGATTTGCCTTCTAGAAACTTCATATATATGGAATCATATAATGTGATATATAATAAGTATGTATTTGGTCTTCATTCCTATCTCTGGCACTGAACTTCTAAAACCTTTTGCATTTCCTAAGAAGAGTGAAAAAGGTGTCTTGATATTTATAACAAACTCTTTCAACCACACCTGAGTTGATGTTAATACGTGACTTCCAGGTAGCACTTAAGGGTGGGAGGGAGAGGGGTTGGGGGATGAAGCTCAGTCACCAGCTGCCAGTGATCTAATCAATTGTGCTCCGGTGATGAAGCCTCCTAAAACCCAAAGAGTGGGTTTCAGAGAGTGTCTATGTTGGTGACAGAATGGATCTGTGTGTCATTGTGCTGGCCCTGAACTCTGCAGGGACAGAAGTTCCTTTGTTTGGGACCTCACACTGTAAGTCTTAATCTGACTATTGATTCGTATCTTTTAATGTCCTTTGTAATAACCCGGTAATCGAGTAGTAAACTGCTTTGCTGAGTTCTGTGAGCCGCGAAGGAAAATCAGTGTGAATCCTAAGTGGGAGTGCTGGGAACCTCCGACTGATGGTCAGTTGATCCAAAGCACAGGTAACTGGTTTTGTTAGAACAGTTACAACCCAGACTTGGCTGTTGGCATCCGAAGTGGGAAGCAGTCTTGTGGGACTGAGCTCTTACCATGTTGAAGAGGATGCTGTTTTTGGAGAGAGAATGTCAGAATTGAGTTGAAGTGTATGAAGACAACTGGAGTCAGAGAATTGCTTGGTGTGTGTGTGGGGGGACCCACACACTGGATTTGGGTGCAGCATATTATATAGTCTTTTATGTTTGGCTTCCTTCACTTAATGTGGTTTTGAGGCTTCGGCCCTGTTGTTGTATGTGTCTGTAGTTCCTTTTACTGATTAATTGCATTCTGTTTATGGATAAACTACATTATTTATTGCTAGATGATGGACATTTGTATTGTTTCAAGTTTGGGTCTTTTATGAGTAACAGTCCTGTGGCTGTTTGCATAAATGTCTTTGTGTATGTTTTCATTTCTCTTGGATAGATACTTTAGGAGTGAAGTATATGTTTAAGGTTTTTGTGTGTATGACAGAGAGAAGGACAGATCGGGACAGACAGACAGGAAGGGAGAAAGATGAGAAGCATCAATTCTTTGTTGCAGCACCTTAGTTGTTCAGTATATGTTTAACTTTTTGAGAAACTACCAAGCTGTTCTACCATTTTAAAAACTAGCAATGTTGGAGGGTCTGGTTTTTTCACATCTTCAACACTTGGTATTGCCAGTCTGTGCATTATAATGCGCTGTAGTGGGATATTTTATTGTGGTTTTAATTTTCATTTCTATAATGACAAGGGGTCCCTTTTAATATCCTGAATTCTGTCAGCTGTTTTGGAGAGATCTCCTCTTATAATAGTGAAAATTGGTACTGTGGTTCACTAAATATGTTTTAAATCTTTAGAAAGAATTTCTGCATGCAAAGAATCCATACTGTATTCTACTAGAGACTCCTTGTTTGTTTGCTTTGTTTGTATTCTCTTGGAGATCTATAAATTATCCTCTAATGCACACTGCCTGTGGCTTCCTACCTGCATTTGTATACCTGCAAAGACTTTTTTAATTTTTACATGGTTGAAAAGCAAAATACTATTTTGTGACATGTAAAATTATATGAAATTCAAATTTCAGTTTCAAATTTTGATTGGAATGCAGCCAAGTTTGTTTTATTATGTTGTAAAGCCAAGAGCCGGGGCCAGGGCCACCACTATCAAAGCAGCCCGGCCCATGCAGGTTCGCATTGGATTCAGACAGTCGGTCAAGAAACAATGGAGCCAAAAACTGATAGGCCATTTTCTTTAATCCTAGCTTGCACCCGGCGGGCAAGTAAAAACATACACTGGGCTCCAAAACCCACTCACATTCAGTGCTCACAAAGCCACTGACTTATCCGAGTTTCCTAGAATCAAAGGTTTCTAGCTCACCAGCCTTATTCTCCTCAGTTCCCCATTTCCTTCCTTATCCCAGATACAAACTCTGTACAAACTGGCTTCTCACTCAACACTCCGCCATCTTGGCTGCTTCTCCTGGCCACATGGCCTCTTTCTGCTCTCTGCTCTGCTCCCTCTGCTCTCTCATGCTAATCATCCCAGGAACCAAGAGAGCAAACTCTCGTTCTGCCCCCATTTTATATTGCAGCTTCACAACCTCTAATCCAATATACAAAATAGGGAAGTCTCTAATACAAAGTCACTTCTCTGAGGCATGATTGGATTTTACCACCCCACATCAAAAAGGGTGGGAAAGGCTTAATCCCAAAACCAAGCCCCAGGCTACAAGGATTCTCAACACACATTAATATCACCTGGGCAACTGCCTCACGTGGGCAGCGCCATTTTTAACAAAGTGAGCATAATACATTTTATCTGCCCAACATATGTATTACCAGTGGTTGCTTTGGTTGCTATAATGGCGGGAGTTAGATAGTGTTGGCAGCTTGTGTGGCATGTGAAGCCTAAAATATTTACTGTTGGATCGTTACAGAAAATGCTGACTTCTGTTCTGATTTCTCTCACCTGTTGCATAATTTCCTAGTCTCAGAACAGATTTGACTACTGACCTGGCTTTTTGGTTCAGGTCTAGTGTGGGTTCTCCAGTTTGTTACTGAAAAACCCAAAGCCATTTGCAGACTGTCACCCTGAAAAGGAAGAGACTGAAATAGTATTGAAAGACTCGTTTGCTAATGAGCTGTTTCCTGGCTGGTGGCTCTAGTTAGAAGGAAAGGCTCCTAGAAAACAAGGGGGGAAGGGAATGGAACTTTTGTACTAAGTTTGGAAAGTGATGATGTACAGCAATTTTGTGGGTTTTTTTTTGTATTTTTCTGAAGTGGGAAGCAGGGAGGCAAACAGACAGAATCCCACATGTGCCCAACTGGGACCCACCTGGCATGCCCACTAGGGGGCGATGCTCTGTCCATCTGGGCCATTGCTCTGTTGCAACCAGAGCCATTCTAGCGCCTGAGGCGGAGGCCATGGAGCCATCCTCAGTGCCTGGGCCAACTTTGCTCCAATGGAGCCTTGGCTGCAGGAGGGGAAGAGAGAGAGGAAGGAGAGGGGGAGGGGTGGAGAAGCAGATAGGCGCTTTTCCTGTGTGCCCTGACCAGGAATCGAACCCAGGACTTCCACACGCTGGGGCGACGCCCTACCACTCTACCGCTGAGCCAACCGGCCAGGACTGCAAATATTATTTAATTAATTTGAGAAGAAAAAATGCTCATTGTAAAAATGGAAACAGTAGGGAAGTATATAAAGTAAGAGTTGTCTTGCCTGACCAGGCAGTGGTACAGTGGATAGAGCATCGGACTGAGATGCAGAGGACCCAGGTTCAAGACCCTGAGGTCGCCAGCTTGAGTGTGGGCTCATCTGATTTGAGCAAAAGCCCACCAGCTTGAACCCAAGGTCACTGGCTCCAGCAAGGGGTTACTCGGTCTGCTGAAGGCCCGCGGTCAAGGCACATATGAGAAAGCAATCAATGAACAACTAAGGTGTTGCAACGCGCAATGGAAAACTAATGATTGATGCTTCTCATCTCTCTCCGTTCCTGTCTGTCCTTGTCTATCCCTCTCTCTGACTCACTCTCTGTCTCTGTAAAAAATAAATAAATAATTAAAAAATTAAAAAAAAAAGAGTTGTCTCTGCATCGCTCACTCCCTTCACCTTACTTTTATTGGTCATTGCTGTTAAGAATTTGGTTTATTTACTCTTAGAACTTTTTTCTGTATAGATACAAACATAACCAGTTGGGTTTCATAGATTTTTATAAAAATGAAATTCCAGTGTATGTATTATTCTAAAATTAAAGTGTTATGTATTTTAACTTGGCACTGTATATGGTGGATATTTTCCCCGTGCATATATAGGTTTACCCTAAATTATTTAGCACCTGCAGAGCATTCATTGGTATGATTCTACTGTAATTTACTTAACTATTGATGAATTTTTAGGGTCTTGCTTGTATAAATATGCTTCAGTTAGCCTTACAAACACAGGTTATTATTCATCTTTAACATTTTTGCTTATTTGATAAGTGAAAAATAGCTCATTGTTATCATTTGCATTTCTTTAGTGAAACTGAACCTTTTAATATTTTTGTAGCCATTTGTTCTTTTCTGAATTACTTTTTGCTTTGCTTGTTTTTTGTTTGGGTTGTTTGAATCTTCTAATTGATAGGAGGTCTTTATGTTTTATAGACATTAACTCATAATCTGCAGGTATTTTCTTAAAATAATTTTTCTTGCAATAGTATTTATGGTGGCATTTCTTTTTCTTTTTTTTTTTTTTTTTTGAACAGAGACAGGGAGAGTCAGAGAGAGGGACAGATAGGGACAGACAGGAAGGGAGAGAGATGAGAAGCATCAATTCTTCATTATGGCACCTTAATTGTTCATTGATTGCTTCCTTATATGTGCTTTGATGGGGGGGGCACAGCAAGAGTGAGTGACCCCTTGCTCAAGCCAGCAACCTTTGGGCTCAAGCTGGTGAGCCCGTGCTCAAGCTGGTGGCCTGGGCATTTCAAACCTGGGCCCTCTGCGTCCCAGTCCAATGCTCCATCCACTGCACCACTGCCTGGTCACACTATAATGGAATTTTTTTTTTTTTTTTACAGAAGTTTTATATTTTTCTGTTGTCAACTCTACCAAGCATTTATTTATAGCTTTTGGGTTTGGCGTTAGATTTGTAAAGGGTTTCTAAACTTTAATATTTTTAGCTTAACTATGTCTTAATTTAGTGATTCCTAATTAGAGGCATATCAAAATAATTTAAGGGAATTTTTCAGTATATATGATGTGGTTTCTACCTAAGATATAGATGTTTTTTTATTTTAATTTTAAACTTCTGTAGCTGTTTACTTCAAGTAACAAAACCTACGAAGTTCCATGTTTTAATGGACAGTGATATAATACTTTACAATATAAAATACAGTTTACAGAAAATTCTATCAAATAAAAACGACTTTTACATTTCTATATTTAAATTAGAAAAATATATTTTATATGTTAAAAAAACAAACCTGCACACCACATTAATGTAATTTAACCTACTGACCCTGGTTTATTACCCAGTTTTCCCAGACTACTGCGTTCTCTAGCAGTAGTTTTTTTTGGGCCACGGACCGGTTTAATGTCAGAAAATATTTTCATGGACCGGCCTTTAGGGTGGGACGGATAAATGTATCACATGACCAAGACGAGCGTAAGTCTTAGATGGATGTAACAGAGGGAATCTGGTCATTTTTAAAAAATAAAACATCGTTCAGACTTAAATATAAATAAAACGGAAATAATGTAAGTTATTTATTCTTTCTCTGCGGTCCGGTACCAAATAGCCCACGGACCAGTACCGGTCCGCAGCCCGGGGGTTGGGGACCGCTGCTCTAAAGGTCTGAATGTCTGTGCGGGAAAGGGAAACTCATTCCAATTCACAAAGGAGTAACAGACTCCAAAGAACAAAGTAAACCCTCTCATTTTACATTTGGAAAAGTAAGTTTATGAAAATATAAAAAAATTATCGAAGTGTCTTTGTGCAGTGAAATTAGCAAGGTTTTCTCTTAGTGTCACAGCGAAAGCTTTCTGATTTGTAGTTCTTGAACTAATTAAAACACACTGTTTTCCATCTCAGACTTTACACGTATATTGTTCCATTTTCAAAGGCAAACTTTAAAGTTTACCCCCTGACAAATATAACAGTTGAGAGCTAGTGCACTTTTCCTGGGATGTAGGAGGCATTGTGTAAAAGATGAAGTTCAGCAAACAAAATATTCCAGGTTATTGAAATCAAAGACCCCCTCCTTTGAAGTATACTTAATTGGTTTCCTTGCTAAATCAGGTGTGGGCTTCACTTCTGTGTTTTGTTTTGAAGGGAGGGGAGGAAGCCCCCTATGATTCTGTTGTGAAACCCTGGTTGAAAATCACAGTATGTAAAGCAGACTTCCTTTTTTTCTTTGAGAGAATGAAGGGAGTGGGTGCTAGTTGGTCACTTTCACCTACATTCATTGAATTCCTGACTGGTCTGAAGAATTAGCAGGAATTTCATGTACATGATAAGAAGACAAACTACTATATAGTGTATCCTGAAAATAAGCAAGTTTTTTGTTCTTGAGCTAATTACCTACCCCCAAACTATAGGATATATTTCATTAAAATTTCTTTTTTTTTTCACATTTTAACATCCATGAATTGGGATGATACCTATCATAAATGTTTTGGCAACATTTTTTTTAGTTATACATAAGGTAATGATGCATTTTAAAATCATCATAGAGTTTATGAAATATGGATGATTTTCTATTTTTACTTCTGTATCTATAGTGCATCAGTACAATTGTTTTCTATATTGGCTTTCTTGTTCCTGAGTAGTCTCTTCCCCTCTAATTAGTTTTATACACTGATCTCAGGTTAATTTTCTCAATCTATAATTCTGATTAAATCACTATTTCATGCTCTGTTTTAATAGCAAACACCTGTAAAAGAAAGTCCAGCCTTTTTAGCATGGCTTTTTAGACCTTTTGAATAAAATATAGTTTACCACCCTAAGGTTCTTTTTACTCTTCTTCACATTCCCCGGTTTTTAGTCACCAGACTAAACAGTATCTTTAATTTATACCATTTGTTTCCTCCTTTGTATTTGCTTGTTGAATTCTTACCTGGAATGACTGTCTGCCACCTTTCCAAAGCTCCGCCTGCTTCCTCCTGCTTGACAGCTCAGCTCCATCACCCATGTCCTTCATGTGGCTGCTGCTGACTATTTCTTGAGGTGAAAAGATAGCTATTGAAAAACAGGGAAATTTTTTAGGACCCTGGAATTTTTAACGACATTGAAGGAACCCAGATAATATTGTCTCCTTGCCTTTTCCTATTGCTGATTGTGGTTTGGGGGAGACGCACTGACTTCCACATGAAGTTGTTTGCAGTGATATTTTTGGCACGAGACGGAGAGGTTGGATTGGATCTGTGGGTGGGTTAGTATGTGTGACCCTGTGGCTATGTAACCTGATCAGGCTTTTACTTTGATGGAGAAGGAGAGAGAAAAGCACAAAATATACAATAGATCTAAAAAATAGGCGTATGCATGTCCAAATTGGAGTTCAGTCATGTTTTTGTCAAACTAAGATGATGGAGTGGTTATAAGAAGTTTATTCTGGTTTATAAAACCAATTGCATAAGTAAGCATTTGTGGTAAGGATATGTGGCTTAGAGTAGCACTTTCGGGCATTGATGGACAACTGAGTGTAAGTCGGTAGCGAGATGTGGCAACAAAAAAGTCAAATCTCAGGTGTATTATTTTTTTTTTAAATCTAGACTTGGATGAGATGAGAGTTCAATTTCATTCTCTTCTAGGGTGGATACAACCATAAAATGCAGGTTAGTTCTGGGGCAGGTTCTGAAACATGTTCAGAGGTATAGTTAAATAGGTTGGTGAAGGAACTTGAAGTCATATGTGGAAGAATGATTGAAAGAATATTTGGTTTTGAGATCGAAGAACTTGTAGCATGGGATAGGTCACAGTTAACCCTTTGAGTAGTATGAATGTATGTCTTCACTCAAAGGGTTAACAAAAAACTCATTACTCAAAGAGTTAAATATCTGCAAAGGTAGAGGATTTATACCTGTGGTTCCAGGGATAGAAGAACTAAGGCCAATGGATAGAAGCCACAGGAAAAAAGACATAACTCAATTTAAGGATTAATTTACAGTGAAAGCTCACTATAAATTAGTGCAGGGGTCCCCAAACTGCAGCCCCCTGAGGCCATTTATCCGGCCCCGCCGCACTTCCGGAAGGGGCACCTCTTTCATTGGTGGTCGGTGAGAGGAACATAGTTCCCATTGAAATACTGGTCAGTTTGTTTATTTAAATTTACTTGTTCTTTATTTTAAATATTGTATTTGTTCCCGTTTTGTTTTTTTACTTTAAAATAAGATATGTGCAGTGTGCATAGGGATTTGTTCATAGTTTTTTTTATAGTCCAGCCCTCCAACGGTCTGAGGGACAGTGAACTGGCCCCCTGTGTAAAAAGTTTGGGGACCCCTGAATCAGTGAATGCAGGGATTGGTTGAGCAATCCTTTGGCAGCCTTTTTTTTTTTTTTTTTTTTTTTTTTACAGAGACAGAGTCAGAGAGAGGGATAGACAGGGACAGACAGACAGGAACGGAGAGATGAGAAGCATCAATTATTAGTTTTTCGTTGTGACACCTTAGTTGTTCATTGATTGCTTTCTCATATGTGCCTTGACTGTGGGCCTTCAGCAGACTGAGTAACTCCTTGCTCCAGCCAGCGACCTTGGGTCCAAGCTGGTGAGCCAGATGAGCCCGTGCTCAAGCTGGCGACCTTGGGGTCTTGAACCTGGGTCCTCCACATCCCAGTCCGACGCTCTATCTACTGCGCCACCACCTGGTTAGGCTCTTTTTTTTTTTTTTTTTTTTAATTTATTTATTGATTTTTTACAGAGAGAGGAGAGAGAGAGGGGAGCGAGAAGTATTGACTCATACTTGTTTCACTTTAGTTGTTCATTGATTGTTTGTTGTATGTGCCTGGACCAGGCAAGCCCAGGGTTTCGAACCGGTGACCTGCATTTTATAGGATAGGTTGGTGCTCTATCCACTGCGCCACCAGAGGCCAGGCTGGCAGCCATGTTTGAGGGGATTTAAGTTGAATCGTGTACAACTGTTTACTTTTCCCCATTATAAATTGAAAAGGCAATAAACATCCAAAGTTTAAATTGGCACTCAAATTTTAATGATCATGACATAATGTTATCAAGTTTAATATTTTTGCAACTAGGCATAAGCTCGTTGGTGTGCTTCCTTGACATTGAGCTGAGCAGGTTGGTGACAGCAAACCTACTTAAGCAGATTTACCTGAGAGAACTGTGTGGGCTGAGATTAAATAAATAAAAGCCATTCATAATTTATGACTTTTTCTCATCATTGACACGGTTTTAAAAAAAAACTGATTTGAGTGTGTGTGGGGGAGGAAGGGGTGGAGGGAGAGAGAGAGAGAGAGTGAAAGAGAGAGGAACATCACTCTGTTCCTGTCTGTGCCCTGACCAGGGATTGAACCGCTGTGCTTGGGGACTGTGCTCTATCTAACCCAGCTATCTGGCCCGGGCATCACTGATACGGTTATAAGAACCTACAGATATACATGTACTGAGAAGTGGGAGGAGCTTTATGCCAAGGTCTTCATAAAGTGAATTAATAAATTCTTTAGTATGTGAACATTCAAGCATCTCTGTTGGGAGGGCCTGGGAAGCACTTCTCTGGAAAAGTCTGCAGACCATGACACTAAATGATTGATCCTAAAGGACTCCTGGTTTGTAAAATTCTTTGGCATATGGTCTCATAATAAATGTTAGGAAGTAGTTTAAGGCTATGGTGTAACAGAAGCGGAGCCAAATAAAATTATGAGAAAACTTAGGAGGATTATAATTGGCCCCTCTGGAATTTGGCTGTTGCTTTGGGATAGTAATTACAATGAAGCCGGCAGTTTGAAATATGTTCTCACCACAGGGGAGAAGAGAAGCTGCTTGTTGTAAACCCCTCTCGTGGCAATGTGGGCTACTTTTAGCCTGAAATGAAATTCTTCTCCATTCTCCTGTAACAATCTTACTGGGTCCTTTTAATTGAGAAACCTCCACATTCTTAACCCGTTTATGCCTCATGTTCCATTATTGGGACAGTAGTGATGGGAGTTGTTATACTTATATCCTACTGCTCAAGGTCATCGCGGAGGTCTGATTTTTCACACATTTCTGCTTCCTAAGGGCACATGTTATCAAGTGGTGCCCACAGTTAGTCACTATTGCAGATGTTGGCATGCTGGGAGCATGTCAAAAAGTGAGATTTTGGAAAATTTTTGAACGAATTTCAAAAATTTCAACCTCTGGCATAAATGAGTTAAGAAGAGAGGAAAAAAATTGGGAAGAGAATGATTACTGAATGTAGTTGGGCCATTGAGTAGATTGAAGGGTTTAGAAGCTGAGAGAAAGATCTTGAAGCAATCTGAGTCCGAAGTAGATTAAAATGTGCATGCTCGTGCTGGTTCTATTTCATGTTTGCAAAACCTTTGGAGGAATAATGTATTTAAAAATAGAAAAGCACAGTAGATAAAATCTTGAGTAGTGAAAGGAGAAGGTAGTGAGGAGTAATGCAGAATTGCAGCCTTTGGCAAATTCCTTCTCCTCCTCCATGTTTCAGTCTTCCCCCAGCCTTCAAGTCTGGCTTAAGTACTTACCTGGCACTTTACTTTGCCTGTGATAACATGTATTGCATTGCTTTGTAACTGGCTGGTTGTATTCTTTTTACTTGTTTTTTTTTTAAGTGAGAGGAGGGGAGATAGTGAGACAGACTCCTGCTAAGTCCAGACCAGCAACCCGTCTGGGGTCAATGCTTGAATCAACTGAGCCATCCTCAGTGCCTGAGGCTGATGCTTAGGCAAACCCCCCCTTCTCAGCGTCCCAGGGCAGACATAGAGCCACTGGCAGAGAGGGGGGAGAGAGAGTAGGAGAGAAGCTGATGCCGCTTCTTATGTGTGCCCTGACCAGGGATCAAACCCTGGTTATGCCAGGGATGTCCTTATGCTAGGCTGATGCTCTCTGTCCACTGAGTCAGCCAGCCAGGGCCTGGTTGGTTGTTTTCACCCACCCCCCAGCTGTAAACTTCAGAAGGCAGAGACCTTGTATGTGTACTTGAACCCTTGTTGTTGGTTGGGTGTATGGTAAGGGTTAACACTTGTTGACTGAATAGATAGGAGCCTTTTTTCCTTTCACTGTACTACTTCCGTGTCTTGGCACTTCTGAGATGTCGCTGGTAACCTTATTCTATGACTTGTCTTGGTTATTAAAACTTAACCTTTTCAGGCTGATAATTGGTCAGGTTGGGTATTGGGTACAGGAAGGCTTATATTATTTCTGCCTTAATAAAAAGAATTTTTTTAAGACGACATTAACCTCTGAAAATAATTTTATGAAGAGCTATTCCCATCTGGCTGTGGGGCGGAAAGCATTTGATAGCTAATTTTGACAAGCTCTTACTAGTTATTCTCTCGTGGATGTTTGTAGTTCAACTGGGAATAGTTTGTTTCTCAAACTGAGTTCTCTGTTGGTTTGGGAACTTATGAATTCTCTGCGAAAATATTTATTTTAATAATCTTTTAAATTTTATGTAAGTATACCCTGGATCTTTGGGATGATTGCAATATCACTAAGTGCTGGGTTCATCTTTGGGTCAGTACCAGATTATATTGCCTAATTGTTCTGTGCTAAAGAGAAAAGGACCTAATGGCTGTAAAGGTACACAGTACAGTTAAATTTTATACTGTTTGAATAGAGGAAAGTGGCAGGAAGAGGTGCTCTGTGAATTGGTAACCTATTCACGTTGTAAGTAGCAGTTTTAGTGGATGGCATTCCCTTCCTCACTAAATTGGTATCATTAATTTGAATATTTGCATGTTTTACATTTAATTCGTAACAATTTTAACATCTGGTTTTATAATTAACACCGAGAATTTTTCTTGTAAAGAAAATTCACATTTGAGAAACGCTTTTTAAAAATTCACAGGAATCTGTTAATTGCCTTTGAGGCCTAAGTTACAGGCAGATTAGTGAGGGAGATCTTTTGGACCAGGAGGCTCTGTCCTTTTCCAGTGAGGCTATGTACATAGAAAAATAGGACCCAAGACAAAGTGAAATTTGGCTTCAGACATTGTTTAAAGATGTTCTAGAGTCAAGTTCTAGAGCCAAGATAATCAGATGTGGAGAGTTAGAAGTGTTATGACTTGTAAAGGGTCAGGGAAAGAAAGGATGAAATAAGAGAGCCTAACTCTAGAGGTGGACTGTCCAAACAGTAACCAGTCACAATAGATGCCTAGTAGCCACTGTGTGAGCCCAGACATAGACCATTTCTTCCCATCATCACATGAAGTTGGACAGCACTGCTCTAGAGGGAGCCACAGTGGAACAGTGGAAGGCAGTGTAAGAATGAGGAAGTAAGGACGCCTGACCTGTGGTGGCACAAGTGGATAAAGTGTTGACCTGGAATGCTGAGGTCGCCGGTTCAAAACCTTGGGCTTGCCTGGTCAAGGCACATATGGGAGTTGATGCTTCCTGCTCCTCCCCTCCTTCTTTCTCTCTCTCTCTCAAAATGAATAAATAAAATCTAAAAAATAATTATAAAAAAGTAAAGAAAATAAAATCTAAGACTGAGGAAGTGAAGAAAGTAGGTGAACAGGAGTGATGCTAACAGAATCTCCAGTTCTGTGTCTCAGACCTCCTTGTTTTTGATGTCCTTGACATTCTTAAGGAGCACCCATCAGATATTTGGTAGAATGATTTGTCAGGGGTGAAGGGGTTTGGAAAACCACAAAGTAAAATGCCATTCTCCTCATCACACCAGGGGACATACTCTCAATAAGTTTTAATCACTGTTGCCTGACCGGGCGGTGGCGCAGTGGATAGAGCGTCGGACTGGGATGTGGAGGACTCAGGTTCGAGACCCCGAGGTCACCAGCTTGAGCGCAGGCTCATCTGGTTTGAGCAAAAGCTCAACAGCTTGGACCCAAGGTCGCTGGCTTGAGCAAGGGGTCACTCGGTCTGCTGTAGCCCCACGGTCAAGGCACATATGATAAAGCAATCAATGATCAATCAAGGTGCCACAATGAAGAATTGATGCCTCTCATCTCTCTCCCTTCTTGTCTGTCTTTCCCTGTCTTGTTTCTCTCTCTTGCTTAAAAATAAAAAAATAAAACTTTTATGGCCCTGGCCGGTTGGCTCAGTGGTAGAGCGTCGGCCTGGCGTGCAGAAGTCCCGGGTTCGATTCCCAGCCAGGGCACACAGAAGAAGCGCCCATCTGCTTCTCCACCCCTCCCCCTCTCCTTTCTCTCTGTCTCTCTCTTCCCCTCCCGCAGCCAAGGCTCCATTGGAGCAAAGATGGCCCGGGCGCTGGGGATGGCTCCTTGGCCTCTGCCCCAGGCGCTAGAGTGGCTCTGGTCTCGGCAGAGCGACGCCCCCTGGTGGGCGTGCCGGGTGGATCCCGGTCGGGCGCATGCAGGAGTCTGTCTGACTGTCTCTCCCTGTTTCTAGCTTCAGAAAAAAAAAAAAAAAATCTTTTAATAATGGAATTAAATAATGTATTAGGATCATGTCTTTTCTTATACAACCATTTTTTTCCTGAAATTTTCCATAAGTAATTTTTTTGTTTGCTTACTCTTCACATCACTAGCTCATTATCCCCATACTCTTTGCCATGTTTTGAAAACAAATACATCAGGTTATGTATCACTTCTTTAGGTTGTTTGGGAGGCATTTCCCCTAGAATTGCCAAGCAGACTCTAGAGTTATACTGGCCTGTTATCCTGACTCTTACAAATGAACCCAAGAATTCTCTTTGTATTTTCTCCCATGTTAAATCCTTCACTTCTGGATTTTCTCCCATGTTAAATCCTTCACTTCTGGATCCCAAATCAGAGTCAGTCTTGGTTTACTCACTTATCTTGGGAGAGCATTTATTCAGTAGTTCCAGAGAAAAGATGCAAGAATGGTAAATTTTTTTCTTAGATCTTGTGTATCAGTTATTGCCATAATAATGCTGTGTAGCAGATAACTGAGAAACACTAGTTGTACACAGTAAGTGTTTATTGGCCATATATCTGAGGTGGTTGACTAAGGATGTGCTGACCTTGGCTGGGAGGACTGGGGTGACTTAGTTCTGCTTCAGGTGTCCCCTCTGGGGACTGGTGGTCTAGCCAGGGTGTCATCTTCACATGGTGATGGCAGAGGACAAACAGAAATGCATAAGTGCTTTTCTTACGTTTTAAATGTAACAGCTGCATATTAAAAACATCCTATTTTGGAAGTGTAGCCAACTTATTTAGTGACCAACAAAAATCATCTGGGAATGTGCAGAAAAAGTGTGTTATTTAATGTCCTTCAGATGTCTCTTTAGATGTCTTTCTCAGGCAGGTGTTCTTTGGCTTCTTAGGTTAGGTTCTCCTCTAAGTCTCTCTATTAGCGGCACTCTTACTATTCTTTCACAGTATCACCTTGGTTGTAATTTATTTTATATTGGTCTATCCGACTCAACCTTGACCTTCATTAAGACAGGGACTGCCTCTGTCAGAGTGTCCCTGGTTGGCAAACCGTGGCTCGCGAGCCACATGCCGCTCTTTGGCCCCTTGTGTGTGGCTCTTTCACAAAATACCACATGCAGGCGCTACCTCGATAAGGAATGTACCTACCTATATAGTTTAAGTTTAAAAAATTTGGCTCTCAAAAGAAATTTTATTCATTGTACTGTTGATACTTGGTTCTGCTGACTAATGAGTTTGCCAACTACTGGAAATGTCAGATAAATGAATATGATTTTTTGTGTTTGTGAAAAAGACAGAGAGAGGGACAGATAGGGATGGACAGGAAGGGAGAGAGATGAGAAGCATCAATTCTTTGTTGCGGCACCTCGGTTGTTCATTGATTGCTTTCTCATATGTGCCTTGACCCGGGGGGCTACAGTAGACCAAGTGACCCTTGCTCAAGCCAGTGACCTTGGGCTTCAAGCCAGTGACCATGGGGTCATGTCTATGATCCTACACTCAAACCAGCAACCCCATGCTCAACTGGTGAGCCCATACCCAAGCTTGCAACCTCAGGATTTTGAACCTGGGTTCTCAGTGTCCTAGGTCAACTATCCTAGGTCAGAGTCTCTATCCACTGTGCCACCACCTGGTTAGGCATATATGTACAAGGTGTTTGCAGGATACAAATTTTGGTATTACTAGTGGTTTTTAAAAAGTATATGTAAAAGGCAACTAACTGTAACAACAAATGAATGTTTCTTCCTCTCTCTCTGTTTCTCTAAAATCAATCAAATAATAAATAAAAAAAATTTTTAAAGTATGTGTAAAAGGTTTAGGAACATACTCTGTCTAGAACAAGATACTTCCAATCCAACCCAAATACAATAAGATTATCACACAATTATATTTATCATTATTCTTTTTTGAATCACAGTCCATGTTAAGAACAGAGAAAGACTAAATTTTGCTAATATTTGCTAACATGAAAAGAAAATATGAAAGGGAACATCATCTCTTTATGTGCAGTTAGACAAAATTCCTGTTTTGTGTAGGAAACCTCAGCAGACCTTGAGAATTCTTTTTTTTTTTAATGTTTTCTCTTCTTTAATCACTAATCATTTATTTATGTTTCTAGAGGAGAGAGATTGTTATACATATTTTTTTATTTTAATTTTTTTTTACAGAGTCAGAGAGAGGGATAGACAGAGACAGATAGACAGGAACGGAGAGATGAGAAGCATCAATCATTAGTTTTTTGTTGCGCATTGCGACCCTTAGTTGTTCATTGATTGCTTTCTCATACGTGCTTTGACCGTGGGCCTTCAGCAGACTGAGTAACCCCTTGCTTGAGCCAGCGACCTTGGGTCCAAGCTGGTGAGCTTTTGCTCAAACCAGATGAGCCCTCACTCAAGCTTGAGACCTTGGGTCTCGAACCTGGGTCCTCCGTATCCCAGTCTGACGCTCTATCCACTGCACCACCACCTGGTCAGGCGACCTTGAGAATTCTAGATTGTTTTGTCTGTGTACTTTTTAGATTCAAATAATTGATCATTTTAAGGTCTGAGACATGTCTTTCCTTGCCTCACTCTCATATTTAACTTAATTAGTAATTCTCTTTTGTGTCTTAATATTTTTTCTGATGCAGCCAGAAGTCTTAAAACACCACTGAGAACTCTTGGAGCTTCTTTACCTACGGTTTTTCATTGAGGCTAGGTATAGGAAGTCTCAGTGGTTCCTTGCTTTCAAGTGAATGGCCCTAAATAAGTCAGAAGACCAGTTCATTTATGTTCTCTGGTATTCTCTGGGCGTATTCGTGGCTGACAGATCATCCTGCATTACTTCAGATTCTTTCTTGGGCTCTTCCTGGCTGCTCTTAGTCATATCCCTTCTAGCCATCAGCTCCAGCATAATGACCAGAAGCTCCTAGAGTTTAGGTAAGCATTTTATGACTTATTTCACAATAGAATATGTTTTCATTTTGTGTTTATATCAGTGAAGAACAACTCATCAAGTCCTGGTGGCTGAGTTATTTAGAGCCTCGTCCCAATACACCGAGGTTTGTAGGTTCAATCCCAGGTTAGGGCACACATGCGAATCAACCAGTAAGTGCATGGATAAGTGGAACAACAGATCTATGTTTTTCTCTTTCTCTCTCTTTCTGAAATCAATTAAAAAAATTATGGAAAAAAAAGACAGCTAATCAAGAGACAGTAATAAAAGTAAGATTGGGAGCATGGAGGGATTTCCTAGGTCTCTCAACAGAGAGCGAACATGTCCAGCCAATAGAAAAGGGACCTCCCCAGTGATGATGGTTGGCATGCTCAGACTTTGGGGGATTATCCATTAGCTTGGGGACCTGTATTTTTAAATATCTGTGGTGCCATCTCTTTATCTACACTGTGCCTTATCCTGGATGTTCAGTGCCAGCCCTGATTCACCTGTAGTGTTCAGTGCCTGTTTGGTTTGTAGGCACGAACTATCACTAATGTTCACCTTCCCTTTTTAGTTGGGGAGAGTCATTGTGCCTTGCCACTGAATCGCAATGGTTACAAAAAGTACATTTGATTTAGATTTGAGTGTGGGTGGTAATGGGGTATTCTGAGACCTCAGAAGCCAAAAGTAGAAATTACAGGAAGTCAATTCCAGCTCAGTGTAAGTAGAATTTCCAGTAAATAGAGCTTTTTTTTAAATGTTCTATATTGTTCCTGAATGTGTAGAATTATTATCATTAGGGATGATTCAGCAGAAACTAGGCAAGCAATTGAAGAGGTTTTGTATAGGCACTGAAGTATGGCTAGAGTGGGCTAGATGACTTACTGGGGAGATTTTTATTCATATGTAAATGTTCAGTGGTTGTAGACTAATGCACCAAAAGAGAACAAACTGAGAAGACTTCCAGTGATGGTTAGTCAGTGAGCAAGATGAAATTGCCAAGTGAGGATGCATCCGCAAGAACAGAAGGTCAAATATGGAAGCCCATATTTAAAAGATGGAAGCAGGAAATGGAATTGCTGAAGGAAAACATTCAGAGGAAGAAAATCAGAATAATTTAGGTAGAAAGGCCAAAGGGCGAGAGTTTGAAGGAGAAAGTAGAGAATGACATAAAAAAACTGCAGTAGTCCCAAAGATAAGTTGCAGGCACAGTCAGATCACTGGGATGCAATAGGACTTACATGTATATTCAAATATAAATGTATATTTATATAAATATTTATACTTATATATTCCTTTTTTTTTAATTCAGTGAGAGGAAAGGAGGCAGAGACAGACTCCCACATGCACCCCGATTGTGATCCACCTGGCAAGCCCACTAGGGAGCAATGCTCTGCCCATTTGGGGCATTGCTCCATTGCTCAGCAACTGAACTCTTCTTAGCACCTGAGGCAGAGGTCATGGAACCATCCTCAGTGCCCAGGGCCAACTTGCTTCAATTGAGCCATGGCTGCAGGAGAGAAAGAGAGAGAGGGGTGGAGAAGCAGTTCGACCCTGAACAGGAGTTGAACCGAGGACATCCACAAGCCAGGCTCATGCTCTACCACTGAGCCAACTGGCCAGGGCCTACTTATATATTCTTAAATTTATTTTCTGCCCTGACCAGATAGCTTGGTTGGTTAGAACATTGTCCTGAAGCCAAAGGTTGCTGGTTTGATCCCCAGTCAGGGCACATATGGGAAGAGATTGATGTTCCTGTCTCTCCCTCTCTCTCTTCCTCTCTCTAAAATCAATTAAATACACATTTTTTTTTTGTTTTGTTTTTTTTTAATTTATTTATTCATTTTTAGAGAGGAGAAAGACAGAGAGGGAGAAGGGGGGAGGAGCTGGAAGCATCAACTCCCATATGTGCCTTGACCAGGCAAGCCCAGGGTTTCGAACCAGCGACCTCAGCATTTCCAGGTCGAGGCTTTATCCACTGCGCCACCACAGGTCAGGCCAATTAAATACACATTTAAAAAAATTATTTTTGTAGGCATTTCAAGATATATACAATATATTAATTTAGTCATATTTGTATATAAATACAGGAGGTGTGCTTGACATTTAACTGATAGAGTATACACAGTCAAAAATGGTTTGAGGCCTCTGCTCTAAAAGACAGAATACTCCTCTGAAACCTGTATAACAGCGGTTCTCATCCTGTAGGTCGCGAGGGTCGAATGACCAAAACACAAGGGTTGCCTAAAGCCATCAGAAAATACATATTTCTGATGGCTTTAGCCTCTGAGAAGCCGCGCTACCATCTGCAGCAGCGCTATGCTATTCAGCTTGAACGCACGCCGTTGTGGACATGCGTTCCAAACTGAATGCCTGTGGTCATGCCCAGACGTGATTGCATCATCTGTTCAGGGCCTAAGGGGTGGGGGAAGCGGGGGGGGGGGGGGTGGCGGGGACGCTCCCCAGTCCATAGCAGTGCATTACGTGTGTCCGGCGCTTGCTGACGTCATCAGTGGGTGGGTGCAGCAAACGCCGGAGGACAGAAGCCTAGGAGGCGGAGAGGCAAGAGGCGGAGAGCCAAGAGAGCCTGTGAGACAGCCTGCTGGTGTAAAAAAGGTTAATAATGTAAAAACAGTACACACACCATACACACAATACTGTGTAAGTGTAAGGTGCTTTGTGTGTAATCATTACACAGTACACAAAGCAGCTTACACTTACACAAAGCACCATACATTTACACAGTGTGAACTACATCGGTCTTATACTATAAGAGACCACTTATAGTAGTTCACACTGTTTCCCAATGTATAATTATCTCCCATATCTCCCACTATTTTCCCATATTCTGAATGAGGAAACTGCTGAAATCAGTTTCCCCAATAGACTGAAAGAGGCCTCACACTGAGGAATCTGCTGTGTGGATTCTGCAGTGTAAAAGATCTGCCTCCTATAGAAGTCTATTGGGGGTGGCAGATTCCACCTTTGGAATTTTTCTGCTGTAGGAAAAGTTCTAGCATGGAAAAAATTAAGCAGCATGCTCTATATTTGAGCGGAATCTGCTGCGGCCTCCCATTGACTTGAATAGGAGAGGAAGAAATGTGTTGGAAACTGTCATTTCTGCCGTACAGGGGATCTCTCTTCTGCGGAATCCATGGGTCTCGCATTGAAGTAAATAAGATGTGGATTCCACTGCAGAAACCGCTGCTTTATAGTGTGAAAGAGCCCTGAAAGATACCATGCTGTGCAGAAACTGCAGTGTATCTAGTTCACACTGTTCTATATAGAAAACTTACCACTAATCTGGAAAAAACAGATCCATTAGTTAAGCAGCTATTTATGGAATGGTAGCCCCAATATACTAGGTAAGGAGGTCCATTAGTAATAAATATTTCTCAATATATAATTAAATAGTTTTTGTGATTAATCACTATGTTTAAATTATGTTTGATTTGTAACAATGAGAATACATAATGCATATCAGGTATTTACATTCTGAATCATAACTGTAGCAAAATTACAGTTATGAAGTAGCCACCAAAATTATTTTTTGGGCCCTGGCCAGTTGGCTCAGTGGTAGAGCGTTGGCCTGGTGTGCGAAAGTCCTGGGTTGGATTCCCGGCCAGGGCACACAGGAGAGGCGCCCATCTGCTTCTCCACCCCTCCCCCTCTCCTTCCTCTCTGTCTCTCTCTTCCCCTCCCGCAACTGAGGCTCCATTGGAGCAAAAGATGGCCCGGGCGCTGGGGATGGCTCCTTGGCCTCTGCCCCAGGCGCTAGAGTGGCTCTGGTTGCGACAGAGCGACAACCCAGATGGGCAGAGCATCGCCTCCTGGTGGGCGTGCCGGGTCGATCCCGGTCGGGCATATGCGGGAGTCTGTCTGACTGCCTCCCGGTTTCCAGCTTCAGAAAAATACAAAAAAAAAAAAATAATAATAATAAATAAATTATTTTTTGGTTTGGGGTCACCACAACATGAGGAACTGTATCGTGAGGTCACGGCATTAGAAAGGTTGAGAACCATTGCTGTATAATTTTGTTAATCAGTGTCTCCCCATTAAATTTATTTTAAAAAATAAAGAATAGAATACTCTAGGTCTTCTATGCTTACTACTTTTCTGTTTAGGTTTTTTGTTGAAAAAATTTTGTGTCAAAATACATATAACATAAAATTACCATCTTAAGCATTTTTAAGTACACAGTTCAGTGGTATTAAATAGTATACCTACATTGTTGTGCAACCATGACCCCCATTTATCTCTGTAACCCTTTTCCTTTTGTAAAACTGAAACTTTATACTCATTAAAGAACAATTCCCCATACCTCCCCCCATCCTGACAACTTCATCTACTTTGTCTAAATGATCTTTTACTACTTTCAGTACCTCACAAGTAGAATAATACAGTAGTTTTATTTTGGTGACTGAGTTATTTAACTTACCATAATGTCCTCAAGATTCATCTATGACCTGAACAGGTGCAGTGGGTACAGCATCGATCTGGGACCCAGGTTTGAAACCCCAAAGCCACTGGCTTGAGCACAAGCTCACTAGCTTGAGTGCAGGGTCACCAGCTTGAGCGTGGGATCATAGACAGGACCCCATGTTGCTTGTTTGAACCCAAAGGTCGCTGGCTTGAGCAAGGGGTCACTGGCTTGTCTGGAGCTCCCCCCACCCCCCATCAAGGCACATATGAGGAGCAATCAGTGAATAACTAAAGTGACACAACTACAAGTTGATGCTTCTCATCTCTCTCCCTTCCTGTCTCTCCCCCTTAAAAAAAAAAGAAAAAGAAAGGTATACCTCTCTAAAACTCTGCTTTCAGTTCTTTTGGGCATATTCCCAGAAATGGAATTGCTGAATCATGTGGTGATTCTATTTTTAATTTTTGGAGGTACTACTGTCCTGTTTTCCACAGTGACTATCATTTTTCATCCTCACCAGCAGTGTCCAAAGTTTCCAATTTCTCCACATACTGTTCTGTTTTATTGATGGTGGCTATTGTAATGGGTGTGAGGTGGTATCTCATTGTAGTTTTGATTTGCAATTCCCTAATGATTAGTGAGATTGAACAGCTTTTCATGTGCTAATTGGCCATCTGGATATCTCTGAAGAAATGTCTATTCAACTCCTTTGCCATTTTTAGATTATGTTGTTTTATTATTTGAGTTTTAAAATATATTCTGGATATTAATTTATAAGATATAGTTTGCAAATATTTTCTTCTGTTATGTGGGTTGCTTTTTCACTCTGTTGATTGTATCTTTTGATGTACAAAATCTTTAATTTTCATGAAGTCCTATTTATTTGTTTTCTTTTGTTTCTTGTATTTTTGGTGTTATATCCAAGAAATAGTTACCAGATCCAATGATTTGAAGCTTTTGTTTGTTGTTTTTAAATAAGAATTTATTTTTATTTTTATTTTTTTTGAGAGAGAGAGAGAGAAAGGGGAGAAAGAAGGAGTGCGAAGCATCATTCATGGTAGTTGCTTCCTATTGGGCAGATAAGATATATTATGCTCACTTTGTCGCCTAGGTGATAATAATGCCCTTCTTGCTTGGGAAGGGGCGTGGCTATGCTAATATGTGTTGGGGGAGGGCTTTTGCACCAAAAGATTTTAAAAGGTGGAGCTAGGAGGGCATTTGGGGAGAGATCATGTTGTTCCGGGAGAGTTGATTATGTTCTAGGAAGAGCTCATGGAGGCAGGGCAGGGAGGCCACATGGAGGAGGCAGCCAAAATGGTGGAATGGGGAAGGAGAGGCCAGTTCATGAACAGAGGTGAATAAGACTGGTGAGGTGGAAGCCCTTGATCCTAGGAAAACTCGGATGAGACAGTAGCTTTGTTAGCGCTGAATGAGTGGTTTTGGAGCCCAATGAGATTGTATTTACTTGCTTGCTGGGTTTGAGCTAGAATAAAGGACAATGGACCACCAGTTTTTGGCTCTGTTGATTCCTTACCGCCTGCCCAAATCAAACCTGAACCTGTGTTGGCCAGGTGGCTTTGATGGCAGTCGTAGTTACTGGCTTTACACTTCCCATATGTACCTTGACCAGGCCAGCCTGGGGTTTCAAACTGGTGACCTTAGCATTCCAGGTCAATGTTCTGTCCACTGCACGATCACTGGTCAGGCTGTCTATATTTTTTTCTAAAAGTTTTATTCTTTTAAGGCTTATTTAGGTCCTTGTTCTATTTTGAGTTAATTTTTGTTTATGGTGTTGGGTAAGGGTTCAATTTCATTCATTTCCCAGTACCATTTGTTGAAAAGATTGTCCTTTTCCCCATTGAATGGTCTTGGCACCCTTGTCAAAAATCATTTGGCTGCCTGACTAGTGACGGCACAGAGGGTAGAGACGAGCTGGAATGCTCAGGTCACTGGTTTGAAGTCCTGAGATCACTGGCTTTGAATGCGGGCTCATCAGCATGGGATTACTGGCTTGCGCAGGGGATCATCCACATGATCCCAAAGCTCACCAGTTTGAGCCCAGAGGTCGCTGGCATGAGAAGCCCAAGGTTGCTGGCTAGAGCAAGGGGACACTGGCTCAGCCCAGGTCAAGGCACATATGAGAAGCAATCAATGAACAACTAAAGTGAAGCAACTATGAGTTGATGCTTCTCCCTTCCTGTCTCTCTCATTGTCCCTCCCCCCCGAAAAAAACAATTTGGCTATTTATGCAAGGGTCTATTTCTAGGCCTTCTAGTATAATCTATTGGTCTATATGTCTACCTGTGTGCCAGTACCACACTGTTTTGATTACTGTAGCTTTTGGAGCCCTTTGAGATTCCATATGAATTTTAGGAAGTATTTTTCTATTTCTATAAAAATCATTATTGGGTTTGCATTGAATCTGTAGATCACTTTGGGTGTATGGACATTTTAATAATATTAAGTATTCTAATTAATGAATATGAATATGTTTATATATGTCTTTAAATTTCAGCAGTGTTTTATGGTTTTCACAAGTCTTTCCTCTGGGTATGTTAATTTTTAAGTATTTTATTCTTTTACTTTATTGTGAATGTAATTCACAAAACAATTTGTAATTGTTTTTGTAATTTTTTCAGATTGTTTGTGGGTTGAAACACAGCTGATTTTGTGTGTTGGCTTTGTATTCTGCTACTTTATTGAATACTTTATTCTAACAATATTTTTGTGGAATTTTAAGGGTTTTCTAAATATAAAATCATGTCATCTGCAAACAGATTATTCTACTTCTTTCTTTTGGTAGAACTTCTGATACTGTATTGAATAAAAGGATTATAAAAATGCAGTGACTTTGGTAAAGGTCATAGTCTTGTTAAGGTAGAAAGCATCGCCTTACCAGGCAGTGGTGAAGTGGATAGAACGTTGACTGGGATGCAGAGGACCCAGGTTTGAGACCCCGAGGTTGCTAGCTTGAGCGTGGACTCATCTGGCTTGAGCAAAAAGCTCACCAGCTTGGACCCAAGGTTGCTGGCTGGAGCAAGGGGTTTCTCAGTCTGCTGACGGCCCGCTGTCAAGGCACATATGAGAAGGCAATCAATGAACAACTAAGGTGTCGCAACAAAAAACTGATGATTGATGCTTCTCATCTCTCTCTGTTCCTGTCTGTCTGTCCCTATCTATCCCGCTCTCTGACTCTCTTTCTGTCCCTGTAAAAAAAAAAAAAAAAGGTAATAAGCATCTCAGTTATCTATTGCTGCCTAACAAATCACCCAAAATGTTATTGGTCATGATATTGCATGCAGTTGAGGAATTCATCCAGGATGGCTGTCTCTGCCCCAGAGGGTGTTTGTTGGTCTCCCTCATGTGGCTGTGTTCATCTCTTGGCTGGACAGGACTGGAAGGTCTGAGATGGCCTCGCTCACATGGCTGAGGTCTTCCTGGTGGCTGCCAGAGAGAGTGCCATCATTCTCTGTGTCCTCTCTTGTCACATGATCACTCATTTCTCTCCACATGGCCTTCTCTTTAGCAAGGTAGCCTGGACTTCTTTACATGGGTCTGGCTCCCAGGAAGGAGAGGCTCTTGGGCTTCTGAAGGCCCCGGCCCAGAGCTGGCATAGTAGTCATTTCTCAGATTCTATGGATCAAACACAAGGCCAACTCAGGTTCAGGCAGAGAGGAAATAGGCCAGGGGTTCCCAAACTTTTTACACAGGGGGCCAGTTCACTGTCCCTCAGACCATTGGAGGGCTGGACTATAAAAAAAACTATGAACAAATCCCTATGCACTGCACATATCTTATTTTAAAGTAAAAAAACAAAACAGGAACAAATACAATATTTAAAATAAAGAACATGTAAATTTAAACCAACAAACTGAGCAGTATTTCAGTGGGAACTATGCTCCTCTCACTGACCACCAATGAAAGAGGTGCCCCTTCCAGAAGTGCGGTGGGGGCTGGATAAATGGCCTCAGGGGGCCGTAGTTTGGGGACCCCTGAAATAGACTCTACCGCTTGATGGGAGGAACAGTCCTATGCCTGCAGGGGTAGCAGGAATTTTTGATAGCTGTATTTGCAGATAATCTACCATATAAGAGTCTAGACCAGTGGTTCTCAAAGTGTGCACTCTAGAAGATTTCCAGGTGTGCCCTATGGTATTCCAGAGAAATATGTGCCTGTTGAGGACCAAAAAACCAACAAGGTTTTTGGAGTTTAGATTTTGAGGGGATTAGAGGTGTGGGAAATTGGCTGTAAACTGACAGTCTGCCCAACCCCCCACCTCACTTGCCTGATTAGGTTGCAAAAGGCAACCAATCCAGCTGTGGTGCTGGATTGTTTACACTACCCCCCATGTTCCCAGGAAAGACTGGAGGCAAGTTTCTTCTATCCTTTGTTTGGTGTAAAGTTAAGATGATATGTATGGTGGGGGTTTTCTGCACTCAACACAATTAAGAGTAAAAAGAGAGGAATTCTTCAATGTATTAACGAGGAAATGAGAGTATGCCTTTCAAATATATGCCCAAACATTGAAGAAATCGCTAGGACACATCAGGCTCATGTTTCTCATAAACACAAGAATGAAAAAACTTAACACATTCGTGCTGGGACCTGCCGAATTTACTAAATCTTACTAAGAATGTATCTTATATATATAAAAAGATAACTTTTTTTTCATTTTTTAATTTTTTAACCCGTTTTTTATGAATTCTAAAAAGCATAACTCAGAAAATGTAACATAAAAATGTTTTTTAACGTCAGAATAAATTTAATTTTGTCGCATTTATTTTGTTTAATAAAAGCACACTTGGACTTTATAATTTTTCTTTAATATTTGACTTAATTATTATAACATATTTCTCAGAAATTTGTATATAGTGCGCCTACAATTATTTGTAGGATTTTAAATGTGCCCCGACTTCAAAAAGTTTGAGAACCACTGGTCTAGACAATCACCTGAATCGATATAGAATCAAAACAAGTGAATTATAATGAAATTGAATTGGGATGTCCAGTGCCCGCCACTTTTCCTCTATTAGAACGTATGCTCCATGAGAGCAGGGATTCTTTTACCTGTTTAGTTCATTGCTTTATTTTAAGGTTCAGGAGCAGTGCCGGGCTTGTGATAGAGGCTCCGTGAGTATCAGTTGAAGGAAGGAGTGTGGAGGTGGTGACTGTAGTGACAGAGGGAGTGAATAGACCAGGTTAATCAGAGAAGGCTTCAGAACAACATGAATCTGGGTCCAGGGCTTGGAGAAGAGTGAATATATATAAATCAGTGTCTCAGAGTGGGTAAACCACATTGATTCACTATTCAGCCATCACTGAGTGCCGGCCTTTGCTAGTTGCTAGAGATTCAAAGTTAGGTAAGAGAGCTTCCCTTGAGGAAGGCAAGCAATCCCAACATCTCAGTGTATGACACAGGCTGCAATATAGGAAAGGGACTCTTCTTGGGATGATAGTAGAAGGCTTCAGCACACACAGATGGGTCTGAGTGAGGCAACTGTGACCCAAGGGGAAAGGCTGAGCCGAAGATACCACTAGGAATAGATGAGTTTGTGTGTATATTTGAAAGTTGGAGAGCATTTTTTTTTATTATTGATTTTTACAGAGAGGAAGGGAGGGGAGGAGGAAGAAAGAACGAGAGAAAGAGAAACATTTGATTTTTTCTACTAATTTATAGGTTCTTAGGTTGATTCTTTTTTTGGAGGTGGGGAAGGAGACAGTGTAACGGGGGAGAGAAGCATCAGCTTTTTGCTCCACCTGTTGTGCATTGATTGCTTCTATGTGCCTAGATCGGGGATTGAACTGGCGACCTTGGGTTTCCAACCCATGACTTCAGCATTCTGGGTTGATGGTCTATCCACTGCGCTTCCATAGGTCAGGTTGGAGTCTTGAAAATAGTGAACTGCAGGATTTATTACCAGACAAATGATAAGGATTTCCTTTTCTAAGTCCTTAAACATTTTGAGTAATGTGATGAAAACTGTATTTGAGAGTTTATTTGGTGCAAATTTTTGTATCAGTGATATGGAGAATTTCAATGGAAGGTCATTCATTATTAGGATTATTCACCTTACTATAGTTATAAGATTTAGAAGTTTACAAAGATCATTGCCATATATATATATACATGTGACAGGGTGAAAAGCAAAATATAAGAAAATAATTAGTGTATAGTAGCATCTTCCTTTACTCTCTCCTTCTACCCAGCGAAGTGGTATCAGCCCCAGTTTGTGGTGAATGACCAGAGAGGAGGGTGGATAAAGTAGTGGGATGACTTTTTATTCTAGGAGAAAACGTTGACAGAAGGGACGAGGCAGTTCCTTGGGGAAGAAATCCATGGCTGTTCCCTTGAGAGGTGGGACTTCACAGCATGTGCTGTTTGAAGAGCCTTTCCAGGCGTGAGGGCTCTGAGTTGTGTTATGCATCCATAACAGGACTCCTATAAAGAGATGCGAGGTTGTTTTTAGTTCTTTTAATGGTTTTTGTTTTGTGGGACAAGGTGTTGCCATCTCACTGTGCTAAAACTAGCAGCAAGAGTACCCAGTACATATGTTGTGAACATTAGCTTATTTGTCACTCCCAACAACTGGATGAAATGTTTGGGGCCAGAATTATCATTATTTTCCTTAAATTACAGGACATTGAGGTTCCCGAGAGAGTAAGAGAAGCCGGAGGTCAGAGTCCACTGTTCCCTATGAGGCCTCAATGTGAAGGCCTGAACTATGGCAGTAATTAGGAACCCATTGTGTACATCAGATTACGTTATTGATTTAGAAAACTGAACAGCTGTTAGATAAAGGCAGGACCCTAAACTCCTTATGATATAAATGATAGTAATTCTTTATTTATTTTAGCGAGAGAGTGAGATTACAGAGACAGGAAGAGAGAGAGATGAGAAGCATCAACTCGTAGTTGTATCACTTTAGATGTTGTTCATTGATTGCTTCTCATATGTGCCTTGACCGGGATGTGTGTGTGGGGGCCCAGCTGAGCCAGTGATCCCTTGCTCTAGCCAGTGATCTAGGGCTTCAAACCAGTGACCTCTGGGCTCATGCTGGCAACCTCAGGGTTTCAAACTTGGGTCCTCAGTGTCCCAGGTCGATGCTCTGTCCACTGCACCACCACCTGGTCAGCTGATTTTAATGCTTTTGGACAAACCTGTGAATATTCACAGGTCCAACTGCAAGTTAAGGGCATACATACTATGAAATTGTTTTTATTTGACTACAGAGGAATCCTCTAGGTTTGCAATTCTTTAAAAAATTTTATTTACATATTCTTCTGAGAATTCTACAAAAAGTATGGACCTGTTCTTCCCCAGAAGAATACACACAATTTGCATACAATCATGGAGAATATTTAGTTTCTGCAGCCTACCTGGAACACCCATATATATTCAGTTCATTATTTGCTAACTACCAAGGTTGCTTGAATGGGTTGAAATTTTCTTCCATTGTAAAGTTCTCCCCATATTTTTCAGCAATTGTTATCTATACTGAAAAATAACATTAAGAAAAGAAATCATGCCATCCATAGGTAAGAGACAGAATTCTTGAATCCGGCATTTGATCAATGAGCTTGTTCTCCAGGAAGCAAGGCGTTAATGACTTTTTTTGTGTGTGTGTGTATTTTTCTGAAGCTGGATACGGGGAGAGACAGTCAGACAGACTCCCGCATGCGCCCTACCGGGATCCACCGGGCACACCCACCAGGGGCGAGGCTCTGCCCATCCTGGGCGTCGCTATGTTGCAACCAGAGCCACTCTAGCGCCTGAGGCAGAGGCCACAGAGCCATCCCCAGCGCCCGGACCATCCTTGCTCCAATGGAGCCTTAGCTGCGGGAGGGGAAGAGAGAGACAGAGAGGAAGTAGAGGGGGAGGGGCGGAGAAGCAGACGGGCGCCCCCCCTGTGTGCCCTGGCCGGGAATCGAACCCGGGACTTCCGCACGCCAGGCCAACGCTCTACCACTGAGCCAACCAGCCAGGGCTGGCGTTAATGACTTGTGATCAACTTTCTTTCTTTAGTTTCTCTAGGAATTACTTGTTAATGAGTCCTATCAAAGGGGATGATTTTGAGTCCTAAAAATATAAGCAGATCCTAGGATTTAAAATAAGACATACCCTGCCGGAGCCTTGGTTGTCAAATTACATTGGGTTTTATAACAAAGATACTGTTCATTTTGTGTAGTTCAAGTGTTTTCCTGTTCTCTTGGCTTTTTTATATATGTATTAGACACATATAACTTTAATTCTGAATATTGAATTTTATTAGGTTAACTAATTTTAACAGGCCCCCAGGATCCCCCTTCACTGACTAACATCTGTCTATAAGATAAGCAAACAATTGCTGCTGAAGGCCTGGCAGAAAGTCAGGATGGGTAGGGGAACCTCCATTATCTTTTCAGCCATCTTGAGCAGTTCCTAAAGAAAATTACTTGTCATTTAGCATATAACTTTTTCTTTTCTAAAAACCTAGCTATGGTCTCCTTTCCTCTCTCCCTCCCTTTCCTCCTTCCTATTTTTTTTGCGACAGAGACAGAGAGAGGGACAGACAGACAGGAAGGGAGAGAGATGAGAAGCATCAACTCTTCATTGTGACATCTTAGTTCATTGATTGCTTTCTCATATGTGCCTTGACCAGGGAGCTACAGCAGAGCGAGTGACCCCTGGCTCAAGCCAGTGACCTTTGGGCTCAAACCAGTGACCATAGGGTCATGTCTGTGATACTACGCTCAAGCTGGCAATTTTGGGGTTTTAAACTTGTGTCCTCCGTGTCCCAGTTCAATGTTCTATCCACTGTGCCGCTGCTTGGTCAGGCTTCTTTATTTTTTATTTAAAAATTTTTTTTTAAATTTATTTGTTTTAGAGAGGTGGCAGGGGTGGGGAGAGAAGCAGGGAGGAGCAGGAGACATCAACTCCTGTATGTGCCTTGACTACACAGCCCAAGGTTTCAAACCAGCAACCTCAGCATTCCAGACTGACACTTTATCCACTGCGCCACCACAGATCAGGCTGTGAGCTTCTTTCTTTTTATCCTTTTTCTTTTTTTTTTCTTTGAGGCTACTTCAGCAAATAAATTTTATTTTACTTAGGTTTGCTATGAATGTTAGGGAAGAAAAAAATACTTGCTTTACGTGGGCTCTTAACTGAAGTGAGTCATGACTAACTGCACTAAGAAATGAAACACTTAGGTACTTCCGTTTTTTGTTTTTTTTAATTTTTTTTTTTTTGTGGTTTTTTTTTTCATTTTTCCGAAGCTGGAAACAGGGAGGCAGTCAGACAGACTCCTGCATGCGCCTGACCAGGATCCACCCGGCATGCCCACCAGGGGGCGATGTTCTGCCCCTCTGGGGCGTCGCTCTGTTGCATCCAGAGCCACTCTAGCGCCTGAGGCAGAGGCCACAGAGCCATCCTCAGCGCCGGGGCCATCGTTGCTCCAATGGAGCCTTGGCTGTGGGAGGAGAAGAGAGAGACAGAGGGGAAGGAGAGGGGGAGGGGTGGAGAAGGAGATGGGCACTTCTGCGTGCCCTGGCTGGGAATCAAACCTGGGACTCCTGCACGGGTTTTTTTTTTTAAATGTCTTTTTTCCTCATTTGTGAAACTGCAGGGCTCCTGGTTCATTAAAGATAACTAGTGATTGAATGAACAGTATCACTTAGTAACAGTTGTGCAGCACCTTACATTTCATGCCCGTTAAACTTTCAAGGAGACAGGGCACAGTGCCAGTGAAGGAGGTGAGGATAGAACAAGCCCAATTCCTGATCCAGCAAGCACATCACTGACCTATACCAGTGTTTTGTTTGTTTGTTTTTGTGTGTGTTTTTTTTTTACAGAGACAGAGAGAGAGAGTCAGAGCGAGGGATAGACAGGGACAGACAGACAGACAGGAACGGAGAGAGATGAGAAGCATCAATCATTAGTTTTTTGTTGCAACACCTTAGTTGTTCATTGATTGCTTTCTCCTATGTGCCTTGACCGCGAGCCTTCAGCAGATCAAGTAACCCCTTGCTCGAGCCAGCGACCTTGGGTTCAAGCTGGTGAGCTTTGCTCAAACCAGATGAGCCCCCGTGCTCAAGCTGGCAACCTTGGGGTCTCAAACCTGGGTCCTCCGCATCCCAGTCCGACGCTCTATCCACTGCGCCACTGCCTGGTCAGGCTGACCTATACCAGTTTTTGTAATGCAGTCTCCATTTTTGATTTGTGGGGTATGAGGGGAAAAGTGTTTATTCCCTCCTTAATATGTGACGCCTTGAATGGTTATTTGAGGATGTGGAAGGTTAAAGAATTTTGGGAAATTTACCCCAGCTAAACAGAGGACTTTTATTATTGTTGGAGAGTAAGGAGATATCTCCAAGACCGAGGGCCAGTCTTTGTATTTTCCACTATGGTTCTAGGAAGCTTTTCATTTTGTGTGAGTGTGTCCTTTGTCCCTCTCATGATGTCTTTCCTAACTAAAATGGGATGGGAATAATTAATGGAGAAAATAAGACATTTATTAAAATGGATACTTATTTTCTTTATTTCTTTTGGATTATTTCCTCACTTTCTCTTTAAATTGTGTTATATGATCTCAGGATTTGATCCATGACATCTAATTTTCTCTATTATGCTCTTTTCCTACTTTTCCACATTTGGTTTGTTTAACTCCCAGAATTTTGATTATTTCTTAAATTCCCTCATGTGTAATAAAACCATACTAACTTAAAATATTTGAGCCCTGGCTGAATAGCTCGGTTGGTTGGAGCATCATCCTGAAGCACAGAGGTTGTTGGTTCGATCACCAATCAGGGCACATACAGGAGCAGATTGATGTTTCTGTCTCTCCCTTCCTCTCACTAAAATTAAAAAAAGAAATTTGAGAGAGCAGAGGGAATGGCAGTCTAACTTAGAATCTTAAATACACAGTATTTTTCAAGGAATGTTATATTTCCATTTGCATATATATATATATATATATACACACACACACACACACACACATTAATAATTTGAACTACAGCATATTACTTATGATGGTCCTTAAGGAATTTGTAATTACCTAAGCCCTAGTTTTGCATGAGAATGAATACTTCTAAGTGCTTGAGACTACTTTTGAAAGAGTTCTTAGTAATTTAACTAGTAACCCTCTAAGTCTTGGCTGTACTTATTCAGCACACCTTTTTTTTTTTAATATGACAATTTTTCTTTTATTTTTTTTTATAAATAAATTTTTATTAATTTTGATGGGGTGACATCAGTAAATCAGGGTACTTATATTCAAAGAAAACATGTCCAGGTTATCTTGTCATTTAATTATGTTGCATACCCATCACCCAAAGTCAGATTGTCCTCTGTCACCTTCTATCTAGTTTTCTTTGTGCCCCTCCCCCTCTCCCTCCTTCCCTCCCCCCCCAGCACACTTTTTATTTTTTTCTTCAGACAGGTTAAAGGTCCATTTAGCTTACCTACATGAACTATTCCATTATTAAGTAGAGTGTAGCTATTAGGTTTTTAAAAAATTCATTGTTTTAGCTTTCACTGCCTGTGTCGTACATTTACACAACTATTATATCTACCACACACACATTGATGTGTATGTGCCTGGCGAAGATTCCAGTCCCTGAGCACACCACATATTTGTGGACAATGTGATCAAATAATCTTTGGGTTAAACTAGACTAAACTTTCTGAGGACAGGAATCAGATAGATAACTTGGCATTCTTCTTGCTGCCTAGGTAAAGATATTTGCCAGACTTTGCTCAAGTAAGTACCCACCTTAGTGGGGGGCAGCCTTGAGTGAGGAGCAGGCTCCAATTCCTTTCTCTTTGGAATGCTAATGGGTGGGGGGCTGTGGGGGGAGCTGGGCGCTTGAGCTGTGCTTTACCTACTTATGATGGGCCTGTGATTCCCTGCCACATCTTCACTGTAGGAGTTAAAAGCTAGTGCTTTGGTGTCAGCCTTGGTTTTGAACCTCAGCACTGTCACTTTTCTGCTGTGTCATCTGTCTTGAGAAAATGAAGTTAATTTCTCCAAGCTTCCATTTTCTAATCTAGAAAATGGGGGTAATAATCACAGCCCTACCAGGTACATGTGCTCCAGGAGGGATTGTTCTGTATTCCTGCCTGTATCAAAAAGTAGTTTATCATCCACCTCACACAGTCTTTTCTGAAAAAGGTCTTTTTAACTGACAGTATATCGTGTATATCTGTATCTTCTCTCTAGCTGGTAGGTTCTTCTAGGTCTAGGATATGGTCCTTGTCTTACTGGTTTTTGTAAATGGCTTATAGAATTTGATATTCAGGAAATGTTAGTTGAATGAATAGACAGTGCATAGTCCCCTTTGAGCCTATGGTAGAATTGGATTTCTGTTAATTATGTTTACTATTTGTGTACATTGAGAAACTCATGTAGTATAAAGTTAGCTATGAGGATGGTGTATCTGACACATTTTCAGTGGCCAGAATGGATTACTGATCAGGTTTGGTGGGATATTTGTTAATTTTTTTTTATTTGTTAATATTTTGTTGAGGAATTTTGTATATGGGTTTTTATTAATGTTTGCTATTAAAAATATTTTTTTTGCATATAGGTTTATAAGGAACACTGGTCTGTAGTTTTCTTAGTGTGTTTTGTGTGTGTGTGTGACAGAGACAGAGAGAGACAGAGAGAGGGACAGGTAGGGACAGAAAGACAGGAAGGAAGAGAGATGAGAAGCATCAATTCTTCGTTGCAGCACCTTAGTTGTTCATTGATTGCTTTCTCATATGTGCCTTGACCTGGGAGGGGGGGCTACAGCAGACCGAGTGAACCCTTGCTCAAGCCAGCAACCTTGGGCTCAAGCTGGTGAGCCTTGCTCAAACCAGATGAACCTGCTCTCAGGCTGGCAACCTTGGGGTTTTGAACCTGGGTCCTCCGCGTCCCAGTCTGATACTCTATCCACTGTGGTTCTATCTACTGTGCCACTGCCTGGTCAGGCAATGTGGTGATATGTCTTGACATAGATCTTTTAAAATTTGTCATGGGCCATTGATAGGTCATTTTAATTTGAAGACACATGTTCTTTCCAAATATTACTTTGATAATTTACTCTTTTCTGTTTTCTCAATTTTCATTTTCTGGAACTGACAGTTAACTATGGGAACTCTGTTATAATTATTGATTGCTGTGTAACAAGCTATCCCAAAAGTTAGTGATATAAAAACATCCATTTTAACCCCTGGCCGGATGGCTCAGTTAGTTAGAGCATCATCCTGAAGCACAGAGGCTGCTGGTTTGACCCTCTGTCACGGCACATACAGGGGCAGATTGATGTTCCTGTCTCTCTCTCTCCCTCTCTCCCTTCTTCTCTCTCTCTCTGTAAAAGCAATACAATAAACATTTTGTAAAAATCCATTTTATCACACCTACAGATTCTGTGGGTTTCTAACAGGGCAAAGCAGGGTGGCTTGCTCTGTGCTCTGAAGTCTAAGGTTTCAGTAGAGAAGACCCAAAGGGCTGGCGATGGCTCAAGGATCAGGGTTGGGGTGGGGCCTGGATTCACCTGGAGACCTCCTTACTGAGTGTCTGGTGACTGGGCTGATGATTTGAAGGCTTGCCTCAGCCCAGACTGTTGACTGGAGCACCTACAGGTGGCCTGTGGTGTAACCTGAATCCTCACAGCATAGTGGTTGTATTCTGGTAAGGGAGCCTGGACAGGGGGCCTTTGGAGATGGAGTGTCCAGAGATATTCCCGGCATTCCAAGAGGGCAAGAGGAAATTGCCTGGTTCTTCCCACCTAGTCTCAGAAATTGCATTCTTTCAACACCATTTTTTTTTGTTACTAGTGAGTCAGAGCTAGCTCAGACCCAAGGTGAAGGGATGTAGACTCCATATCACTTATTACAAGAGAGATAAATACCAACAAACTGGATTTCTAGTGTAACTATGTGAAAAATAACACTTTTGTCATAGTATTGAAGCATTTAAATTTTGATGATACCTCCCGGTGAGTCTTTGTTCCTGAGGAGTGTTTTTTTAGTTCTAGAACCCACTCATGAGAACAATAGGTGGTAAAGTGTAAACAGAAAGATCAAATGATCTGTTTAGGACTACAGTACTGTAAATAGATTTGAGAGGTACAGGGAACAGAGGTCAAAACGAAGGTGGCGGGGGAGGCCACTGGGGGCTGCAGTCACAGCAGAGTGTGCCAGCAGGTTTGGTAGGAACTGCATGTTCCTGACCTGGAGGGCTGATGTTTTCTCGCTAAGTAGCCCCTTATTGCCAGGGCAAATCAAAGTTTCTTTTTTTTTTTTTTTTTTTCATTTTTCTGAAGCTGGAAACAGGGAGAGACAGTCAGACAGACTCCCGCATGCGCCCGACCGGGATCCACCGGGCACGCCCACCAGGGGCGGTGCTCTGCCCCCCAGGGGGCGATGCTCTGCCCATCCTGGGCGTTGCCATATTGCGACCAGAGCCACTCTAGCGCCTGAGGCAGAGGCCACAGAGCCATGCCCAGCGCCCGGGCCATCTCTGCTCCAATGGAACCTTGGCTGCGGGAGGGGAAGAGAGAGACAGAGAGGAAAGCGCGGCGGAGGGGTGGAGAAGCAAATGGGCGCTTCTCCTATGTGCCCTGGCCGGGAATCGAACCCGGGTCCTCCGCACGCTAGGCCGACGCTCTACCGCTGAGCCAACCGGCCAGGGCTTGTTTGTTTTTCTTTTTGAAACAATATTTCAAGAACAAAATGAATAAAAGTCTTTTGTCGCCTTAGTGAAAAGACCTCATTGAACATTTGGAGATGTTGATTATTAGGTAAATAATTGTCTTTTTCTAATAAAGAGAATAACTATATTCACGGTATTGAATATACTTAGTTTATCTGACCATATACAATAAGTTAAGTGGTATATTGTATATCCCCAAAGAGAAGATAAAATTGAGATTTTGAAAAATGTTTAAATTTGAAATACTATTTAGAAAAACATAATGTGGCCACTCCAAAATTCAAAAAGTACATGGCTCATGAATATCTTGCATGAACATTGCCACAGTGTGTTTTAGGGCATTCTTTCTCCAAAAAAAATTTTTATTGAATTTATTGGGGTGGCATTAGTTAATAAAATTATAAGGGTTTCAGGTGCACAATCCTATCATACATCATCTGTATATTGGACTCTGTGTTCACCACCCCAAGTCAAGTCTCCCTCCGTCACCATCTGTCCCCCTCTCTCACCCCTACTTCAGTTTTGTGGTCATAGTCATAGCTGGAGGGGCCAAGAAGAAAAGTCGTGTTCTAAAAATTTTAACTTTCTTTGCTTTTTCCATAGTTAATGTTTTATATTATTGCAATTAATGCTTAGGTTACTAGGATAACCCACAAAAGTTTGACTCTATATTATTGCTGAATCAATACTATATCTTAAATATATTTTAGCAATTTTAATAAACATTTTATGAAAAAGCTTTTCACATCTTATAACATTATTCCTGTGGGAAATTATTTTTCTGATTTAATGCAACCCACTTATAACCTAGATATTGAGTGTATGTGAAAGTTTATTTCAAACTGATGTATAAATTAAATATAATGGGAAAATACATTTGAAGCCTAGCTTTCTTTTTTTTTTTTTTGATTAATTTTAATGGGGTTACACTGATTAATCAGGGTACATATGTTCAGAGAAAACAGCTCTAGGTTATTTTGACATTTGCTTATGCTGCATTCCCATCACCCAAAGTCCAATTGTCTTCTGTCACCTTCTAACTGTTTTTTTTTGTGCCCCTCCCCTCCCCCAACCCCCTTCTTCTCCTCCCCCCCACTCCGTAACCCCCACACTCTTGTCCATGTCCCCCCCCACTCCGTAACCCCCACACTCTTGTCCATGTCTCTGAGTCTCATTTTTATGTCCCACCTATGTATGGAATCATATACTTAGTTTTTTCTGATTTACTTATTTCGCTCAGTATAATGTTATCAAGGTTCATCCATGTTGTAAATGATCCAATGTCATCATTTCTTATGGCTGAGTAGTATTCCATAGTATATATGTACCAAAGCTTTTTAATCCACTCGTCCTCTGACGGACACTTGGGCTGTTTCCAGATCTTCGCTATTGTGAACAATGCTGCTATAAACATGGCGGTGCATTTCTTCTTTTCAAACAGTGCTATGGTGTTCTTGGGGTATATTCCTAACAGTGGGATCGCTGGGTCAAAAGGCAGTTCGATTTTTAATTTTTTGAGGAATCTCCATACTGTTTTCCACAGTAAGCCTAGCTTTCTTGAGTTTAAATTTATATTAATATTTAATATAAAAACCATCAATGTGATTATACTGGAATGAATAATATGTAATCCTTTAAGAAAGGGGTAAGGTAGGCATGCAGATTGGAGAAAAGTAAAACTATCTCTTATTTCCAGAAGACAAATGATCTTGCATATAGAAAATCCTAAATAATCCACTAAATCTAAATGTAAATTTCACATGCTATAGGCCACCTAAACTTAAATTAAGTCTGTTAAATATTTGTAAAATATAATTTATATGAGAAGGCAGTTCAGGACAAAGACCCAAATAATGTAAATTAAAGGTGTCATTGTGTATGACGTTTCTCTGCAGTTAGAAACAGAATTAAATCAATGTAATATATTTCATCCAGTGAGAAAGAAAGCTACAATATTAAACATGAATGATACATTTACTTTTATTTTCTTAGCAGACCTATTAGGTTTCTAACATGCTTTTATAGATCATTTCCTCCTTCTTTATAAATGACTTTGAATGTATCATAATGTGTAGCAACTAAAAGAATAAAATACTAAAAGAAAGTGAGATCATCACCTCATGAAGGTTTAGAACAAAGTACCTCCTTGAGAATAACGAAACCATGTTGTTGTTGTTGTTGTTTTTTGTTGTTGTTGTTTGTATTTTTCTGAAATTGGAAACGTGGAGGCAGTCAGACTCCCGCATGCACCCTACCGGGATCCACCTGGCATGCCCACCAGGGGGCGATGCTCTGCCCATCTGGGGCGATGCTCTGTTGCAACCAGAGCCATTTTAGCGCCTGAGGCAGAAGCCAAGGAGCCATCCTCAGCGCCCGGGCCAACTTTGCTCCAATGGAGCCTCGGCTGCGGGAGGGGAAGAGAGAGACAGAGAGGAAGGAGAGGGGGAGGGGTGGAGAAGCAGATGGGCGCTTCTCCTTTGTGCCCTGGCCAGGAATCAAACCCGGGACTCCTGCACGCCAGGCCGACGCTCTACCACTGAGCCAACTGGCCAAGGCTAAAATGTTTAAAATGGCTTGCAGTGGATAAGACATCTACCATATTTATGGCTTTATGTCAGCATTCAAGGTTTTTTTTTCCTGTTTCTGCATATATATGATTAAATTAGTGAAAGTTTGTAAAATCTATTTTGATGCCACATTAAATTGTACCTATGTAGGTGGCTCTTATTAAAACATTTTCACAGGTACTTGTGCCCTGCTTTTTAAAAGCAAAAATTGTCCCTTATTTATACTGAAGCCACACTTGTGGCTTTCTTACTTATGGTGCAGGTGTGATTTCAAGCAGTGGGGTGGGTGCATACTTCTTATATTTGCAGTGCAGTTTGACCTGCTTCTGGAGCAAGGAAGCCCTCTAGGGTTTTCTTTAGTGCCTTAGAAAAGGAAATTAGAATGACCTGGCTAACCACATCAATATGCATAATTGACAAGCTACTCAATACTTTCAAAGATAAGTACTTTCCACTCTTTTCTTTGGCTATCAAATGTAAGTTTATGTAAATATGAACTATAATGTATTGTTTTCAGGCTACTCTTTTGTTACAGAAAAATAACGTGTGTTGTTATGCAGAAAAAAGGTATAACCCTCCTGTACCTATGCTAATTCAGAGTGCACAAATTCAAGGAAATAGAAAAATACTGCATTGCCTTTAGGCAGGATAACCTTTAAAACATCAATATGATTATAATGGGATAAATAATGTGTAGTGCTTTAGAAAAGGGATAAAGTAGGCATCCAGACTGGAAAAGAAGTGAAACTATCTCTATTTGCAGATGACATGCTCTTGTATACAGAAAATCCTAAGTAATCCACTATAAAACATTATAATTAATAAATGAGTTCATCAGATGGCATGGAGGTACAAGGGAGTCACTTGCATTTTATACTTGTGCAGTGAACAATCTGACAATCAAATTAAGAAAAGTTTCATTTACAATAGAACAAAATCCTCAGGAATAGGTTTAACAAAAGAAGTAAACTTGTACAATACTCTGCAAACTATAAAAAAAATTGTTGGATGTCCAGAACAGGCAAATCTACAGAGACAGAAAGTAAATTAGTGTTTGCCTAATGGTAGGGGTACTGGGTTGGGAGAAATGGGGGTGACTGCTGATTGGTATAGGTTTCTTTTTGGGGTGATAAAGTAGTTCTGGAATTAGTGGTGATAGTTGTGCAACTATGAATTATTAAAAACTATTGACATCTAGCCTGACCTGTGGTGGCGCAGTGGGATAAAGCGTCGACCTGGAACACTGAGGTTGCCGGTTCGAAACCTTGGGCTTGCCCAGTCAAGGCACATATAGGAGTTGATGCTTCCTGCTCCTCCCTCCCCTTCTCTCTCTCTCTCTCCTCTCTCTCTAAAAATTAATAAATAAAATATAAAAAAAAACTTAAAAAAAAAAAAACTATTGACATCTATACTTTGAATGGGTGAAATACATGGTATGTGAATTATATCTCATAACTGTTTTTTGAAAGGAGGGATAAGGTAGAGATAAAAATAGTGATATGAAAAGATAGCTATATCTTTTTATTCCTCTCTTTCTCTCTCACCTTCCTCCCCCCTCCCTCTCTTTCAGAGGCAGAGAGACAGGCTCCTGCATGCGTCCTGATGAGGATCCACCCAGTAACCTCTGTCTGGGGCTGATGCTCTGCCCATCTGGGGCTGCTTGGCAACTGAGCTATTTTAGTGCCTGAAGCAGGCCATGGAGCCATTCTCAGTGCCTGGGGCCAACTTGCTCATTCAAGCCATGGCTGTGGAAAGGGATGAGAGAGAGAGAGAGAGAGAGAGAGAGAGGGTGGTAGAGGGGAAAAGCATATGGTTGCTCTCCTGTATGCCCCGAATGAGAATTGAACTCAGAACTTGCACACGCCAGGCTCATGCTCTACAGCTGAGCCAATGGCCAGGGCTGATAGTTATATCTTAACAATGAAAGAGTGATAAACGTTCCTGGTTAAATTTTTTTCCTTTAAACTTATTCATTGATTTTAGAGAAGAAGGAAGGTGGGGGAGAGAAACTTTGATTTGTTGTTCCATTTGTTTATGCATTCATTGGTTGATTTTCGTATGTTCTCTGACTGGGGATCAAACTTGCAACCTTGGTGTATCAGGACCAACTGAGCTCTGCCTGGCCAGGGTTAACTTTTTTTCCCCCAAACACTACAGAGTGCAACTTGAGGCATTGAAATTTTGTTTGCATTTTCTCTGTCTGAGCTAGGTGAGTTCATATTCTCTTTAGGAACTTTGAGAACTGGAAGATATGGTAATTCATAGAATAAATTTTTTGCATTTGTAGAGTGTTCCTTCTCATTGCTTAGTAATTCGCTCCATTTTGTGGTTATATACCACAATTTATTCTATGCAGCATTCGGGTAGTTTTCTGGTTTTGGCTCTTATTAAGTGTTAGTATTCATATTCTTGAACATATTCTTTGGCGGACAGCAGTATGCATTTCTCATGGGTGTATACCAGTGAGTGAAATTGCTGGATCATAGGGCAATGCTTCTCATACTAGAATGTGCGTATCGGTATCCTGGGGGTCTTGTTAAAATACAGATTCTGCTTCAGTAGATCTGGGATATGCCTGAGAGTCTGCATTTCTAACAAACTCAAGGGGATGTTATTGGTTGTGACCACAGGCTGAGTAGCAAGGTCATAGGATATACTTCTGTTCAGTTTTAGTGTAATGCCCAACAATTTTCAAAGTAAATGTGTCAGTTTACGTTGCTTCCAACAGTGTATGAGATCCCTTTATTACGTATGTGTAAGTCTGTTTCTGGACTTTTATTTTGTTGCATTGGTCAATTTTTCTCTCTGTGCCAGAACCATGTTCTTAATTACTTTAGTTTTATATGAGACTTGATATCTGCTAACATAGTCCACAAACTTTATATTTTTTCAAGATTATCTGTTATTTTTACACCTTTGTATTTTCATCTAAATTTTATCAGTATCAGTTTCCACATACAAAAACTCGCTGTAATTTTGATGGGGATAACATTTAAGCTATAGATCAATTTGAGGAAGAATTGATATCTTTACAATAAATTTCTGAATGTGATATATTATCCTCCATTATTAATGTGGTCTTTAATTTCTTTCAGTCACACTTGTAGTTTTCTGTGTAGAGGTTTTGTTTTGCTAGTTTATTTTTTTTTCTAATTTATTATTATTATTTTCTTAACTGAGAGGAGGGGATAGACAGACTCTGCATGTGCCCAGACCAAGATCCACCCCACAACCCCTGTCTGGGGTTGATGCTCGGATCAACTGAGCTATCCTCAGTGTCCAGAGTGACCCTCCAACCGAGCCACTGGCTGAGGAAGGGGGAGAGAGAGAAGGGGATTAGGAGAGGAAGAGAAGCAGATGGTCACTTCTCCTGTGTGACCTGACCAGGGATCAAACCCAAGATGTCCACACGCCAGGCCAATGCTTTATCCACTGAACCAGCTCAGCTGGCCATGGCCTCTAGTTTATTTTTAATTTTATTGAGTGATTTTAGAGAGACAGAAAGAGGTGGTGGGGAAGCATTCATTTATTGTTCACTTAGTTGCGCATTCATTGGTTGCTTTCTGTGTGTGTTCTGACTGGAAATTGAACTTGCAACCTTGGTGTTTTGGTATGGTGCTCCAACTGACTGGGCTACTGATCAAGGCCTGCTGGTTTATTTTTAAGTAAATATATCATTTGTTAATGGTTTTATTTTTAGATTTTTTTATTGAGTAATTTTTGCTGGCTTATATATAGAAGTATAATTGATTTTTATATATTATCAAGCATATGAGTAAATTCACTCAGTGATTTTCTTTGTTTATATATATAAATTCTTTTGGATTTTTTTTTTTGTGTGTGTGTATATGAACACAGTAATGTTATATGCAAATAATAAGTTCTTTCTTTCTTTTCCAAACCTTATACTCATTTCTTTTTCTTGCCTGAATGTACTCCTTAGAAACGTCAGTATAATGTTAAATAAAAGTGACAGTGGATATCCTTGTCTTATTTCCCATTTCTGGGCTAAAGTGTTCACTGTTTTATCATTAAGTATGATGTTTGCTTTAGATTTTGTATATATACCCTTCATCAGGTTAAGAGAGATTCCTTCTAATTCTAAATTTACCAAGGGATATATTCTCTCTCTCTTAAATCATAGCTAGTTGTTGAATTTTGTCAGATATGATCATGATCTCTTTTATTGATGTGATTCTATGGACTTTTCTCTTTATTTGGTTAGTATGATGAATTACATAAATTAATTTTTTTATTTCTTTTTTTTAAAATTTATTTTATTTTATTTATTTATTTTTACAGAGACAGAGAGAGATGTCAGAGAGAGGGACAGATAGGGACAGGCAGGAACAGAGAGAGATGAGAAGCATCAATTATCAGTTTTTCATTGTGGCACTTCAGTTGTTCATTGATTGCTTTTGCTCAAGCCAGCAACCTTGAGTCCAAGCTGGTGAACTTTGCTCAAACCAGATGAGCCCGCACTCAAGCTGGTGACCTCGGGGTCTCGAACCTGGGTCCTCTGCATCCCAGTCCGATGCTCTATCCACTGCGCCACCGCCTGGTCAGGCTAATTGATTTTTTAATATTAAACCAACCTTGGAGTTTTAGATTTATTATCCCTTTTACATATATCATTGGATTGGTTGGCTAATATATATATATGTGTGTGTGTGTGTGTGTGTATATATATATATATATATTTTTTTTTTTTGTATCTTTCTGAAGCTGGAAACGGGGAGGCAGACAGACTGACTCCGGCATGCGCCCCACCAGGATCCACCCGGCACGCCCACCAGGGGGCGATGCTCTGCCCATCCGGGGCGTCGCTCTGTGTGACCAGAGCCACTCTAGCACCTGAGGCAAAGGCCATGGAGCCATCCCCAGTGCCTGGGCCATCGTTGCTCCAATGGAGCCTCTCGGCTGCGGGAGGGGAAGAGAGAGACGGAGAGGAAGGAGAGGGGGAGGGGTGGAGAAGCAGATGGGTGCTGCGCTTCTCCTGTGTGCCCTGGCCGGGAATCGAACTTGGGACTTCTGCACGCCCGGCCGATGCTCTACCACTGAGCCAACCGGCCAGGGCCAATATATATTTTTTAATTATTACGTTTGTGTTGAGGGAGATTGGTGTATCATATTCCTTGTTATATCTTTCTCAGATTTTATACTGTCCTCATAAAATGAATTGGGAAGTATTCTATTTTTTCTGTCTGCAGGGAGTTTATGTAAGATAGTTATTGTTTGTTTTCTAAATGTTTGGAAGAATTCACTAATCTAGGTCTAGAGTTGTCTTTGAGGAAAAGTTTTTAGTTACGAATTTAATGTATTTTATAGATAGAAGACTATACTGTTTATCAGTTTGGGTGTTTACTTGGTACTTACCTGTTTCACTTAAATTTTCAAATGTATTTTTGAAAATATTTTGAAATATATACTTGAAAATTATTCAAAACATGTGCTTAAGTATCTTTTAATATCTGCAAGACCTCTAGTTATGGCCCCTTTTCTTTCCTAATACTATTGGTAATTGGTAATTTGTTTTTTTCTTGATTTGTCTTGCTAAGTGCTTATCAATTACATTGTCTCTACAAAGAACCAACTTAGGTGTTATTGAATCTTTTTAGTGGATGTTTTCTATTGCATTATTTTTTCCCTCTAATCAATTTTCTTCTAGTTTTTTGTGTGTTTATTTTTCTTTATCTAATTTCTTTTTTGTTTCTTTTTGTATTTTTCTAAAGTGAGAAGGTGGGGGGGGACAGCAGACAGATTCCTGCATGTGCCCGACTGGGATCCACCCAGCATGCTCACTAGGGGGCGATGGTTTGCCCATCTGGGCCATTGCTCCACTGCAACTGGAGCCATTCTAGTGCCTGAGGTGGAGGCCATGGAGTCATCCTCAGCGCTGGGGCCAACTTTGCTCCCATGGAACCTTGGCTGCGGGAGGGGAAGAGAGAAATACAGAGAAAGGAGAGGAGGAAGGGTGAAGCAGATGGGTGCTTCTCTTGTGTGCCTTGGCCAGGAATCGAACCCAGGACTTCCATATGCCGGGCCGACACCCTACCGCTGAGCCAACTGACCAGGACCTGTTTATCTAATTTATTGAGATGGATACTTCAACTATTGATTTTTGATATTGGCCTTTTTTAGGGCTGTACATTTTCCTATAAGGCACAGCTTTAGTTGCATACTACAAGTTTTTGTGTTATTTCACTTAAAAGATTTTATTTATTGATTTTTTTTTTTATAGAGAGGAGTGAGAGAGAGAAAGTGGGGAGGAGGAATGGGAAGCATCAACACATAGTAATTCCTTCTCACATGTACCTTGACTGGGCAAGCCTGGGGTTTTCGAACTGGCAACCTCAGCATTCCAGGTCGATGCTTCATCCACTGCGCCACCACAGGTCAGGGAGTTTTTGTCTTATTTTTAATATAACCTTAAAATATTTCCTAATTTTGTTCTGGCCAGACAGCTTGGATGGTTAGAGCATCATCAGGAAGTATAGAGGTTGCCGGTTCAATCCCCAGTCAGGGCACATACAGGAGCAGCTTGATGTTCCTCTCTCTCTCTCTCTCTCTCCCTTCCTCTCCTGCTGAAATCAATAAATAAAAATGAAAAAAAAATATTTTCTAATTTTCTTGTGATTTCTTATTTTACTAATTGTTAATTCAGAACTGTATTTGGGTTTTTTCCTAGTTGTGATGCAAGAAAATACTCTTTTTTTCTACTGATTTTAATTTATTGTGTTTACATAGATTCTAGTATCGCCCCGAATGTATCCTCCCCTCTCCCATATTCCCCTGCAAGAAAATACTCTTAAGATTTTCATTCTTTTGAAATTTATTGAAACTTGTTTTATGGCTTACCTGGATTTTTTTATTTAAATAGGTATTTATAGTTATGTGCCACATAATGATGTTTTGGTTAACAACAGATTGCATATATACATTGGTGGTCCCATAAGATTTTAATGGAGCTGAAAAATTCCTGTTGCCCAGTGACGTGGTAGACGCATAACATTGCTCACATGTTATGGTGAAACTGGTTGTAAACAGACCTACTGCGCTGCCATTCGTATGAAAGTGTAGCATGTCAGTATGTGCAGTACATAATACTTGATGATAAGTGACTGTGGTACTGGTTTATGTGTTTGCTAGGCTATACTTTTTGTCATTATATTAGAGTGGGCTCTTTCTACTTATAAAAAGAAAAGTTTGCTGTAACACAGTACACCATGTCAAGCAGGCAGCAAACTCATACATCTCATGTTTACCTCGTCTCTTGAGTTGCATCATTTTCTCTTGTGTTTGATTTAATCCCATGTTTTCTATACAGTAACATGCAGCACAGGCTTGTAGCCTAGGAGCAATAGGCCGTCCAAATAGCCTGGGTATGTAGTGTAATAGGCTACACTATCTAGTTTTGTGTAAGTGTGTTCTATGTTTTTGACCAAGGACAAAAGTGCCTAATGATGCATTCTCTCAGAATGTATTCCTGTTGTTAAGTGGTTCATGCCTGTAATTGATTTTGATTCTTGAGGTCTTGAGCTCTGATAACCCAGTAAATCCTTAATGATAGGGATACATGAGTGCTGCGGGCATTCTTGCTCATGAACAATTCATGGCTGGATATGCATAACTTAACCTTTTTGCTTTTTCTCTTGTTTCTCTGGAAGAGATAGCCCTGCCAGCTATGTTCATAAAGCTGGATCCAATATAATTAAATTCTCTTCACCAAAATAATAATCAAATTATTGCTCCACTTCTCTGAGATTGCTCCTAAATCCCACTGAGTTTTGTGTGTTCCAGATCTTTTCAGTTACATATTTATAATTTCTTGTGCTAAGGAAATAACTAGTTTTCATGTTTAATTCTAGAGAGAAACCTTATTTATTTTAGCTTCAAATTATTGGGAGGTCTTACTGTCAACCAGAGACAGCTGTATAATTTATAAGGCCCAGGGCAGAATAAAACTTTGAGGTACCGTGCTCAAAAATTAATGATTTTCAACACAACAGAAGAGCATTAAACCAAGAATGAGAGCCTTCTGAGCATGGGGCCCAGTGTAACTGCCGCGTGCTCATGAAGCCAGCACTGCTGTCACCACTGTGTATAGGTTAGCTTTTTTTTTTTTTAATTGAGAAGTGAAAAGGCAGAGAGGCAGACTCCCGCATGCACCCTGACTGGGATCCACGGGCAAGCCCCCTATGAGGCAATGCTTTGCCCATCTAGGGCCCTTGCTCTTACTTGGCAGTTGAGCTATTTTAGCACTAGAGATGCCATGGAGCCATCCTATGCACCTGGGGCCAACTTGCTCCAATGAGCCATGGCTGTGGGAGGAGGAGGAGAGAGAGAGAGAGAGAGAGAGAGGAAGGGAGGGGTGGAGAAGCAGATGGTCACTTCTCCTGTGTGCCCTGACCTGGGATTGAACCAGGGTTTGAAGGGGAGACATGCATATGCCAGACTGACGCTCTGCCACTGAGCCAACTGGACAGGGCCTAGATTAGCTTTTAATTAGAAATATGAAATCAGAAATTAAAATTGAAAAATTTTTTAAAGAATTTATTTTTTTTTTAGTGAGAGAGAGAGACATATAGGAACTGACAGGCAGGAAAGGAGAGAGATAAGAAGCATCAATTCTTTGTTGCGGCACCTTGGTTGTTCATTGACTGCTTTCTCATATATGCCTTGCGGGGGGTGGGGGGCAACAGCAGAGCAAGTTACCCCTTGCTCAAGCTAGAGACCTTGGGCTTCAAGCCAGCGACCATGGGGCCATGTCTGTGATCCCACGCTCAAGCCAGAAACCGTGAGCTCAAGCTGGTAAGCCTGCACTCAAGCTGGATGATCCTGCGCTCAAGCCGGTGACCTTGGGTTTCAAACCCAGGTCCTCTATATCCCAGTCTGACAGTCTATCCACTGCGCCATTGCCTGATCAGGCAAGAATTTATTTTTAATTCTCGCATTATACTTTCATGAATGTGGACTCAAATGCCTATTTCCAAGCATTTGAAAAATCAGATTTTCACATTTCCATATACAATTATAGTACAGTTATAATATTAGCTAAATGCCTGTTCATTTAGACAACCTGATATACTCAACTGTGGGAACATTTTGCAAGTTCTTAAAAATATGATCACTTATAAAAATAATAAGAGAAGGTTCATGTTGATTTATGACATTTGAGCAGGCTTTAAAAAATTGGGATTGATGCCTGACCAGGCAGTGGCACAGTGGATAGATCGTCAGACTGGGATGCGGAAGGACCCAGGTTCGAGACCCCAGGATACCCAGCTTGAGCGTGGGCTCATCTGGTTTGAGCAAAAAAGCTCACTAGCATGGACCCAAGGTCACTGGCTCGAGCGGGGGGGTTACTCAGTCTGCTGAAGGCCCGCGGTCATGGCACATATGAGAAAGCAATCAATGAACAACTAAGGTCTCGCAACGAAAAACTGATGATTGATGCTTCTCATCTCTCTCCGTTCCTGTCTGTCCCTGTCTATCCCTTGCTCTGACTCACTCTCTGTCCCTGTAAAAAAAATAAAAAAATAAATTAAAAAAAAAATGGGATTGAACCAGAGAGGTATTGCTCAGTAATTAGATTTTAGAGACAATATTTAAAGAAAAAATAACCTTAGGAGAAAGTATGTGTTTTTAAGCTCAAAAAGGGTGCATGGTTTTATTAGGGTTGTGTGTGTGTGTTATAATTACTTGACTCATAAATTTTGAAATTTAGGAAAGTATGTGATTGATTTAGAACCAGGGTCTCCAAACATTTTACACAGGGGGCCAGTTCACTGTCCGTCAGACCGTTGGAGGGCCGGACTATAAAAAAACTGTGAACAAATCCCTATGCATACTGCACATATCTTATTTTAAAGTAAAAAAACAAGTGTGACCTGTGGTGGCGCAGTGGATAAAGCGTCGACCTGGAAATACTGAGGTCACTGGTTCAAAACCCTGGGCTTGCCTGGTCAAGGCACATATGGGAGTTGATGCTTCCAGCTCCTCCCCCTTTCTCTCTCTCTGTCTCTCCTCTCTAAAATGAATAATAATAAAAAAAAACAGGAACAAATACAATATTTAAAATAAAGAACAGGTAAATTTAAATCAACAAACTGAGCAGTATTACAATGGGAACTATGCTCCTCTCACTGACCACCAATGAAAGAGGTGCCCCTTCTGGAAGTACAGCAGGGGCTGGATAGATGGCCTCAGGGGGCCGTAGTTTGGGGACCCCTGATTTAGAAGTTTTCTACAGGGGCTGATTTTAGAGATTGATAATCATGTTCTACCTTAGATCAGAAATATAATTGTGATTTATGTGTTTTTAAAAAGGAAAACTTGACTTTTCTGTATAAACTCAAAAGCACCACTTTATGATTATGTACATACATGCAAATATTCTAATTTCTGTGGTTTTCAGAATGTAATAGAATAGAGGAATTTTTCAAATGCATACATATATAAATAACATTTTGCTGTGTGAATCCTAATGAGAACCAGGCTTTTCAATAAAATTCAATTTGAGAAAAAGAAATTTAAAAGAAAACATGAAAGTTCAGGGATGCGTATTCTAATCAAATTTCATTTTTTTTTAATTTATTGCTTTTAGAGGGAGGGAGAGAGAGAAACATCAGTCTATTCTTGTATGTGCCCTGACTAGTGATTGAATCCACAACCTTTGTGTTCTAATTAAAATTTTTTTTAGTGCACACATGAGAGATAGAGAGAGAGAGAGAGAAAAGGAGAGAGAGGAACAACAGAGACAGGAAGGGAGAGAGAAGAGAAGCTTCAGTTCATAGTTGTGATTCTTAGTTGTTCATTGATTGCTTCTCAGGCTTGCCTTGATGCGATGGGAGGTGGTCTCCAACCAAGCCAGTGACCTGCACTCATGCTAGTGAGCCTGCACTCAAGCTGGCAACCTCGGGGTTTCTAATCTGGGTCCTCTGCATCCCAGGTTGATGCTCTATCCACTGCACCACTGCCTGGTCAGGCTTTAATCAAATTCTTAAAAAAATTTTCCGTAGATTTGGGGAGGGGAAGAGAAAGAAGCATCAATAATTTCACTCAGTTATATACTTATTCATTGCTTGTACATGCCCCCTGACCAGTGGTGGGATTCAGCTGGTTCGGCAGAACCAATACCTAATTTTTTGTTGAGTTCAGCGAACCGGTTGTTAAAATGGCACTTGTCATCAGGGTTCTCTCTAAGGTGGGGGCCTGGGCAGCTGCCCAATGTGGAAATCACAATTTTACATTTCTTCCTCTTTTTTAATGTTCATCTGTGCAACAGTGTATTCTAAGTGCCCATAGTCATGTTCATTTTGTCCATAGGTGAAAAAGTTGCAAGTGAGGACGCCAATCAAGAAGCAATATGGAAATATCTTAAATAAGTTTTGTGGTTTTTTGTCAGGTATTAATATTTTTTCATTAATATTTTAAAACTCTTGTAACATCTCATTCTGTGTACCTCTTTTATTGTTCTTATTTAAGTATTAAATGAGTGAAATAATAAACTATCTGTTAGTATGTCTTTTTTTATACTTAAAACGGTCATTAGGGCAGAGAACCAGCTGTTAAATTATTTGAATTCCACCACTGCCCCTGACTACCAGTACTCTCTCCCTGGAGGCAAACAGGACTTTTTTTTTGCACCCCCATGTTATTAATTATTATATATCTGTCCAGAAATACAAAAATATGTGTATATATTTTCCCCTTTTTACATATGATAGCATGTTATATATGTTGTATGCATATTTTTATGTTTTGCTTTTCTCAATGTAAGAGAGTTTTATATTGGAATATAAAAGAACATTCTCATTCTTTTTCTTTGGCTTCATTGTATTTATAGTATAGATATATCATAATTGATTCAACAAATCTCCTAGTAATGGATTTATTTTATTTATTTATTTATTTATTTATTTTTAAAGCTTTTAATTTTATTTTTATTTTATTCATTTTAGAAAGGAGAGAGAGAGGGAGAGAGAGAGAGATAGAGAGAGAAGAGGGGGAGGAGCAGGAAGCATCAACTCCTATATGTGCCTTGACCAGGCAAGCCCAGGGTTTCGAACCGGCGACCTCAGCATTTCCAGGTCGATGCTTTATCCACTGCGCCACCACAAGTCAGGCCTTATTTTTTATTTTTTAATGAGAGGAAGGGAGGCAGAGAGACAGACTCCACATGCGCCCTGATGGGGATCCACCTGGAGGGCCCACTAGGGGGCAGTGTTCTGCCCATCTGGGGCTGTTGCTCCGTTGCTCAGCAACAGAGCCATTTTTTTTTTTTTTTTTTTTTTTTTTTAGCACCAGAGGTGGAGGCCACAGAACCATCCTCAGCACCCGAAGCCTACTTGCTCAAACCAATCGAGCCATGGCTGTGGAATGGGAAGAGAGAGAGAGAGAAGAGGAGGGGAGGTGTGAGAAGCAAATGGTGGCTTCTCCTGTGTGCCCTGACCAGAATCGAACCTGAGACATCCACATGCCAGGTGGACACTTTACCACTGAGCAAACCAGCCAGGACTTAGTAATGGATATTTAAGTTGTTTCCAAACTTTTTTTTTTTTTTTACACAGACAGAGAGAGTCAGAGAGAGGGATAGATAGGGACAGACAGACAGGAACAGAGAGAGATGAGAAGCATCAATCATCAGATTTTTGTTGTAACACCTTAGTTGTTAATTGATTGCTTTCTCATATGTGCCTTGGCCGTGGGGCTACAGCAGACCGGGTAACCCCTTGCTCAAGCCTGCAACCTTGGTTCCAAGCTGGTGAGCTTTGCTCAAACCAGATGAGCCTGTGCTCAAACTGGCGACCTCAGGGTCTCGAACCTGGGTCCTCGTTATCCCAGTCCGACACTCTATCCACTGCACCACTGCCTGGTCAGGCTCCAAACTTTTTATTACTGTTAGTATAACAAGGAATTTTCTTTATATATATATTTTTTACACTTGTATACATTTACCTGTAGGGTAAATTGACTTGCTGAATCAAAGCATATTTGGGTTTGCAGGTTTGGTAGATTTGGCCAAATTGCCCTCCAATGAAATTAAAGTAGTTAATACTTCCACCAGCAATATATGGTAATTTCTTAGGTATCATTGATAATGTTTAAGAATGTTTTATGTGCTTGCATAAGTGATCAAACTCTTGACAAAAATATAAAGCACAGGCTTTTTGTCAGAAGACAAAAAGTTAAGATTTATTATAAACCATGTTCTAAAAATAATATTCAGTGTATTTTGGTGGGTAAAATAGTGGGCATTATTAAGAAGGAATCTGAAACCTAACAGAAGTACCACCCTAGTCATGTGTTTATATCTTATTGTTATATTCAAAATATTGGTCTAAGTTATGGATGTAATAATACAAGAAAAATGGACTGAGTTGGAAAGAATAACAAACAGTTGAAGATGACATGGGTTAAAATATAACAAGTCCCATTTGAAAAACAAGTGACAATGAATGAAGGTAGAATATGAAAACTAACTTTTATGAAATCATGAAATATGACTGTGGCATACTTTTTTTGATAAACATGTGATGGCATTTTAGAATTTATGGGTATATGGGATATTGACAAGATCCTATATTGTCAATGGTCACTTGTTGTGCTAGCACAAATTCAAGATGATTCACCTGTAGAGTACATTATTTTTATACTCTCAGTGGGGAAAGGTCATTCAAAGATTACACAAAATCCAGAATTTATGAAGAAAAAGATTGACAACCCATGAACTATGTTAAAAGGCAACCACAGACTGGAATAAATGCAAAATAAATTAGCACAGAGTATTTAATTTACAAAGAAATTTTAAATAAAAAATAAATGATAAGCATTCCAGTAGAAAAAATGAAGAATATGAACAAAAGAAATGTTGAATTTTCTTAGTAATCAAAACAAGACATCATATTTTATACATTTCATCAAATACAAAGATTGACAGAAACCCACTGTTGAGGGTATAGAAAAATGGGCTTGGCTTTGGAAAGCAGTTTGGTGTAATATTTATTAAATTCTAAACCTCTTACATATTTTAAATGTCCTCTAATAGACTTGTAGTAAATTTATACTATAAATATGTAATATCTAAGTGAGCTTTTTTGCTTAGTAAAGTAAATTTTATCTTAGTTCTTTCTTGAATAAGGGAGATGCTCATTTATAAAACTAGGATATTATTTGGGCTCAATTTTATCAATACTTTTAGCTTATAAACTTGATGATACTTTTGTACTTTTTATATAAGATTAGATTACAATGTATAGATAGCACTATTTAATACAATTTTCTAGTTGTTGGGAGATGCTAAATTCTAGAATTCAGTGAAAGGTTATATTTTCTAAATGCATGAATGCCCCTTGAAGTTCCTTCCCATTTTCAACTTGATGCTCATTAAAACGAACCTCTAAACAAAACAAACAGCAGAACTTTGCTACAGATACCATAATTAAGAAATCTCGTATAGTGGAATTTACTTAAAATAAGTTAAACTGAGCAATGAATACTAATTTGAATTCTGAAAATATTTTCTACCTATAAGAGTTACAGAATGAGAGACTTAAAATAAGTGAGTGCAAGTTTGTTGATCAAAACTGAGCTGAGGCCCTGGCCGGTTGGCTCAGTGGTAGAGCGTCGGCCCGGCATGTGGAAGTCCCAGGTTCAATTCCCAGCCAGGGCACACAGGAGAAGCGCCCATCTGCTTCTCCACCCTTCCCCCTCTCCTTCCTCGCTTTCTTCCTCTTCTGCAGCCAAGGCTCCATTGGAACAAAGTTGGCCTGGGTGCTGAGGACGTCTCCATGGCCTCTGCCTCAGGCACTAGAATTGCTCTAGCCTAAATGGAGCAATGCCCCAGATGGGCAGAGCATTGCCCCCTGTTCGGCATGCCAGGTGGATCCCGGTGGGGCACATGCAGGAATCTGTCTGACTGCCTCCCCACTTCTAACTTTGAAAAAATTAAAAAAAAAAAAAACTGAGTTGAAAAGGAGGCAGTCTCTGAGACATCAGGTAGTGGTATGAAAAAGCCGCTGCTTCTGGGAAGGAAGAGGCTTAAAAGAAGGGACTTGGCTTCTTTGGGAGAATAAGTGGTGATGGGGAAAAAGAAGCAAGGGGGAAATGCAAGATCCTACAAGGCAAAAGAGAACCCCAAAATAGAATAATGCGCAATTCATCCCCACCCTCACCAAAAAACAATAAAAACATTCTTTAAAGAAAAAAAACTGGGCTGAGAAGAGCACTGTATGATACATGTTATAGAGTAACCTGTTGTAATTGGGTTTTGAGAGAAAAGACCGATGATTGACACATCTATATTTTTTAAAAGTCTTCAGTTGAATTGCAGAAAATGGATGAATTTATTTACGTGCAAGCCAAGCAGTTTACTGAGGTTCTGAAAACACTGGAGAGGATCCTAGAAAGGGTTCAGTACTCTGTGATATTTCACCGTGACTCTCGCCAGTTTGGTGTAGTCTGTTGTAGATAACAGCTGCAGAATCTCTGAAGAGTCACCATAGTCTTTCCTTCCGTTTCCTTCTTCAAATGTTAGAAGTACAATACAAAATAAGTAGTCTATTCAGGCAGATTTTTCATTCCTTAGCTGAGAGTGGAAGGAAATCCTATGTAGATAGCATAGCAAAATAATCAAGCAATATAGATTTTTGGATCAGACCTGAATTCTAGTTCTGTATACTTTCTTTAAAAATTTTTCTATTGAATTTATTGGGATGATATTGGTTAATAAAATTATACAGGTTTCAGGTACATGATTCGATTCTACAATACATCATCTCTGTATACTTCTTAGCTACATAATTTCTGATCTTCAATTCCGTAATTTATAAAATAAAGACTTAATTCATAGGGCCCTGTATTGTATAAGAAAAAGTTTTTTCTTTAAGAGACGGGGGAGGATATGAGAAGCATCAACTCAGTTGCTTCATTTTAGTTTTTTTATTTTTATTTTTATTGATTGCTTTTCATTTGTGCCTTGAGAGGGGCAGGGGCCTCAAGCTGAGCCAGTGACCCTTTGCTCAAGCCAGCAACCTTGGGCTTCAAGCCAGTGACCTTGGGATCATGTTGATATTCCTACACTCAAGCTGGCACGCCTGTGTTCAAGCCAGTGACCCCACAGTCAAGCTGCCAAGCCTGTGCTCGAGCCAACAAGCCCATGCTCTAGCCAATGACCTTGACGTTTCAAATCTGGAACCTCAGCGTCCCAGGTGGATACTCTATCCACTGCGCCACCACTAGTCAGGGTAGAAGAGAAAACTTTTGAGTAAGCTACTAGAGTCCTTTGAAGGGAGGACAGGACAGAAACCCAGGGAATATTTGTTAGCCTTTTTAGGTCTCAGTTTCACGATTTATCCAATTGAATTAATAATAATATTTTCTTGGATAATTAAATGAGATATACAAATACAGTGCCTGGCACATACTGGCCCACAAACTTGTGAATTATTCTAACTGTTATCGCAGCCATGTGATGCCTGTTGATGGAATGATAGGCTGTGTGGACTAAAGCTGCACTTGAAGAGAAGGTAAATCTGCCAGCCTGGTGAGTTAGATAAAGCATTTTTCTCTGAAAGGTCATTAGTAGAAGGCAAGCACAGGGTGCACTCGGTGAAGTGTGACGGTGGGATGCCAAAAAAAATTGGGGTTTAAAGTAACAGCCCCCTTTATCTAAGCAGAAAACAGAGTCTGACGCAAGCAGTGCTTTCTAAATGACTCTGAATGGAACAACCTACCAGAAAAATTTTCCATCTAGAGTGCTGGTAATTAACCCAAATGAGACCATACTGCTGGAAAATACAGGAGCAGTGGAAAATACAAAGGGCGTCCTTGTATTGAATGGGTTAAGACTGTATTATACTTTAATTCAGAAACAAGTTTTGGTGGTTGGAAAAAGTTAAAGTAATTAATTCTACAGTAAACTGTGTTAGATTAAATTTATTGAGGTGAAATTCAAATTCTGTATCGAATCTCTGTAATTCTAGATCTAGGGTCTAGATTTTGATCAAGTATTATTATCCAGACCCAACAGAAATTTCCTTAGTACAGTTTGGACCTTGAAAAACTCACAGAGTAAGTAAAAACCATTCCAAAAAATGATATTTTTGCCTGTACAAAATTTGAGGGTCTTGTTTTTATTGTCCCTACTATTTTTGTTCCTGCCATTTGTCATGTTGGTTTCCTTTATGTATTGCAGCTTGCAACCCATGACTAATAGCTAGAATTTTAGGCTACTCAGTGAAATTGAGGCAATATTTACTGAGTACCTGTTGGATGCCAGGCAGTGTGCTCCATGAGAGGACTATAAAGACAGGTAAGACGGCGTTCATGCCCTCAAGGCATTCATAGTCTTGTCAGGTGCTGTCAGTTAATGATCATGATAGCTGTAGCTAACATTTATAGAGCACTTTACAATTTGCTTGCTCTGTGACTGTTTAAAAATTTAAATACTTTAGGGTATATGAACTCAATCCTCACAAGGGCTCTGATGCAGATACTACTGTAGATGAAGACCTTGAAGCACAAAAACTCAAGTAATTTGCCTACAGTGGGATGGCAGTTCTAAAATTGGAATGTTGGCTCCACTCTGAGTTACTTATGCTTTGGTCAGAGTTTAACTTATTAAAATTATTACTTTTTAGAGCATATTTTTCTTTAAAACTTAAAATATAATAAGCCCACTAAAATTTACTTATTTGCTTATTCTTTTATTGATGCTCAAATGCTTTTAAATTTGACAGATGAAAGTCCCATATTAATACTAGTTATAAACTTGATTAGAGTTCCTTAAACATTTCAAACCATAGTTACAGATTTAATATCTGATTTCTTAAGTACTTCAAACTTCTCTTAATAAATAAGTCAAATAAGCTTTAAGGTAAGACTAATAAGTTGGATAGTTTCTTAAGAATTTTAAACATTTTTGAAAAGTATACACTAATAAGTATAATAGTTATTAAAAATATCACTACTGGCCCTTGCCGGTTGGCTCAGCAGTAGAGCGTCGGCCTGGAGTGCGGGGGACCCGGGTTCGATTTCCGGCCAGGGCACATAGGAGAAGCGCCCATTTGCTTCTCCACTCCCACCCCCTCCTTCCTCTCTGTCTCTCTCTTCCCCTCCCGCAGCCAAGGCTCCATTGGAGCAAAGATGGCCCAGGCACTGGGGATGGCTCCTTGGCCTCTGCCCCAGGCGCTAGAGTGGCTCTGGTCACGGCAGAGCGACGCCCCAGAGGGGCAGAGCATCGCCCCCTGGTGGGCAGAGCGTTGCCCCTGGTGGGCGTGCCAGGTAGATCCCGGTCGGGCGCATGCGGGAGTCTGTCTTGACTGTCTCTCCCGGTTTCCAGCTTCAGAAAAATACAAAATAAATAAAATAAATAAAATAAATAAATAAAAATATCACTACTGTCCTGGCCAGTTGGCTCAGCAGTAGAGTGTCAGCCCAGCATGTGGAAGTCCTGGGTTCAATTCCTAGCCAGGGCACACAGGAGAAGCACCCATCTGCTTCTCCGCCCCTCCTCCTCTCCTTTCTCTCTTATCTCTCTCTTCCCCTCTCGCAGCCAGGGCTCCATTGGAGCAAAGTTGGCCCAGGTGCTGAGAATGGCTCCATGGCTTCTGCCTCAGGTGCTAGAATGGCTCCAGTTATAATGGAGCAATGCCTCAGATGGACAGAGCATCACCTCCTAGTGGGCATGTTGGGTGGATCCCAGTCGGGCACATGTGGGAGTCTGTCTCTCTGCCTCCCCTCTTCTCACTTCAGAAAAATATTAAAAAAAAATTATATATATATCTCACTACTATTTCTTCATTTAGGACTTAGAAGTTTATTTTTCCAAAAAAAGATGGGCAGAATTACCATTTCAAACCTACTATATGGTTACGGCTTAGAGATAAAGGACTTGTTGTATTGGCCCAAACCCCTGTTAAGTAGGCCCACAACCATGCTTTTTTTTTTTTGTATGCTGTACTTAGCCAATTTCTGACTACCTCATACCTACTTTAGAGGGGACAGGATTCTGCTGACCCTGTCCAGACTGCATCTTTGCTATCTGATTTGCACTGATTGAACTTTGTTCAGTAGTCATATGAATGAATTTGGATTGATACGTAATATTTTAAATAAATACTATTGAAAATTCACGTCCACCATAATTCTATACCCAGCACTTTTTTTTTAAAGATTTTATTTATTCATTATAGAGAGGAGAGAGAGAGAGAAGGGGGGAGGAGCAGGAAGCATCAACTCCCATATGTGCCTTGACCAGGCAAGCCCAGGGTTTTGAACCGGCAACCTCAATGTTTCCAGGTTGACACTTTATTCAATGCGCCACCACAGGTCAGGCTATACCCAGCACTTTTGTGTGAATTAAGAGAAAGCTGCCGTTCTAGGTAGATGAATTACAAAAAGGCCTAGGTCCAGACCCAAGGTTCATAAACCTGGCTGGATTTTAACTTTTGTCCTCTTTACCACGGGTTCCCTACAGCTTATAAGATTTTTTCCCCTTAAATACCATTAAGACTCACGGATTTTTACAGAATTAATGGCCAGAATGCTATTTGACCATTTAAACTGCTTCTTTCTAGACTGCAGCAAAAATAAGATATTCTACCCCCTTCTTGATTCTTTCCCTGGACTGCCCTAGAATCGGCTATTCTGCATGGAGTCAGTAGCTTTGGTAGCAGAATAGTATTAGATTCTATTAGATTTATTTTATTTTTTTTTGTATTTTTCTGAAGTTGGAAACGGGGAGGCAATCAGAAAGACTCCTGCATGCGCCCTATCGGGATCCACCCAGCATGCCCACCAGGGGGCAATGCTCTGCCCCTCTGGGGTGTTGCTTGGCTTTGGCAGAGGAAGAAAGATAGAAAGGAGAGGGGGAGGGTGGAGAAGCAAATGGGCGCTTCTCCTGTGTGCCCTGACCCGGAATCAAACCCGGGACTTGCACATGCCAGGCCAATGCTCTACCACTGAGCCTATCGGCCAGGGCCTAAAAGATCTATTTTTAATGGGTGATGGTGTTTCCAGTTTAACTTACAACTTTATTAAATCCTTAAAGTAATCTGACCAGGTGGTGGTGCAGTGGATAGAGCATCAGACTAGGTCGTGGAGGACCCAGGTGCAAAACCCCGAGGTCGCCAGCTTGAGCGCGGGCTCATCTGGTTTGAGCAAGGCTTACTAGCTAGAGCCCAAGGTCACTGGCTTGAGCAAGGGGTCACTCGGTCTGCTGAAGGCCCACGGTCAAGGCACATATGAGAAAGTAAACAATGAACAACTAAAAGTGCGGCAATGAAGAATTGATGCTTCTCATCTCTCTCCTTTCCTGTCTGTCCCTATCTGTCCCTCTCTGTCTTTCTCTCTGTTACACACAAAAAAATCTTTAAAATAGTATTTTAACTGAAAAGATTTCCCATCTGTTATGTTTTGAGCCCCCAGCTTGTTTCCTGTTTGTCTACATGTACGTACCAACTTTGATAGTGCTGCCATGCCAAGCTGTGGGGCTTGCATTCGTGTGAGCCAGACTTTCTGTGGTGTAACTGGAGGTGTTCCTGTTAGACCCTGATCCCTCAGCCAGGCTACACATGTGATCATTCTGTCATCACATGTTCAGTAGGGAAGACAGGATCAGCCCCCATTCCTAGTGTGCCCTTTCTCTTCCCTGCAGTCTCTTCCTCTTGGTGTCATTGGAAACACTCCACCAGGTCTCTGCTTCTTCTGTTCTTTGCAGAACAGCCCAAGTTATCTTTTTAAGAAGAATGCTTCGTCCCCACTTCCCTGCATCTGCTTCTGCCATTCTTTTGTTTTCTTCATCTAAGACCCCATCTCACTGTAACGTGGTACTTTTCTTTCAGTGCTTTTAGTACTTTGTCCCATACTTTTATTTCCTATTAAAAAGAAAGACAAGTGAATCAAACACTGTTCTCTCCATTAGGTTTTCTTTAAACCTGATATTAAGTTGCCTCAGTAGAGTGGGTATCCGTGGGCCTCAACTATATTGATAATGTTTTATTCCTTAAACTGGATGGGAGGGTACATAGATGTTTGTTTTGTTTTATGCTGTTTATCTGAATATTGTGTAATCAAGTTTTACATTGTTCTTCTCTCATGACTCTTGACTTTGGAGGGGAAGGAAGAAATGGATTATTAGCCCTTACTAGACTAATGGAGAAGGATGTCTGATGAAAGATGTTCAGTCAGTATTACTCAGAAAAGATTTATTAGGGGCCTACTATGTTCTTTCCATACGGTGTTCAGATATGAAAGAAACAGAGTCACTACGGTAACGTCCTTACCTTCATGCATTCTGGGTCAAAGTGGGGAGCAGACTGAGCAAATGAATATGAAGTATATCAGGTACTGATATGTGCTCCATACAGCACAGGAAGAAGGCGTATGGGCCGGGGCAGGAGGGGCTATTTTAGATAGGATGGTCAGGAAGGCCTCATGAGTTTGTGACATTTGAGCACAGACGTGAATGAAGTGCAGTAGGGGGTGTAAGTAACATGAAGATCTAGGAAAGAGTGGTCCACACATGGAAACAGGGAGAGCAAAGCCTCTTAGCCAGGAACATGTTGTGCATATTTAAAGGAACAGCAAAGCCCTGGCCGGTTGGCTCAGTGGTAGAGCGTCAGCCTGGTGTGCGGGGGACCCGGGTTCGATTCCCGGCCAGGGCACATAGGAGAAGCGCCCATTTGCTTCTCCACCCCCCCCTCCTTCCTCTCTGTCTCTCTCTTCCCCTCCCGCAGCCAAGGCTCCATTGGAGCAAAGATGGCCCGGGCGCTGGGGATGGCTTCTTGGCCACTGCCCCAGGCGCTAGAGTGGCTCTGGTCGGGGCAGAGCATCACCCCCTGGTAGGCAGAGCGTCGCCCCCTGGTGGGCTTGCCGGGTGGATCCCGGTCGGGCGCATGCAGGAGTCTGTCTGACTGTCTCTCCCCGTTTCCAGCTTCAGAAAAATACAAAAAAAAAAAAAAAAAAAAGGAACAGCGAGAAGTGTGTAGGGCAGAGTGAGCCAGGCCAGGAGTGGTGGGAGATGAAGTGACAGAGATTGGCGCGGACCACTAGGCCTGGCAGAGCACAGTAAGGAGTTTGCTCTTACTCTAGGTGTGTTGGGGAGTTTGGGAAGGTTTTGACCAGGGGAATGACAGAATTTTAGTGGTCTTTCTAAAAAGATAACTTTGGCTGTTCTGCAAAGGATTTATTGTGGAGAACAAGAGTTAGACATAGACCAGTTAGTAAGCTATTGTAATTCAGGTGAGAAACAATGGTGGTTTGGACGAGGGTGTAGAGATGGGGTGGTGAGAAAAGATGAAATTCTGGACGTTTTGCAGAGGGTTAGAAGTGAGAGAAAAATGAAGGGTGATGCCTCAGTTTTTGGCTGGAAGAAATGGGTGAATGTTGATACATGCTTCCCCCACTAAAGGAGGAACAGATTTAGAGAAAGAAATAAAGTCTGGTACACATAGTAGACTGCCTGGTGGGGGGTGTTAAGCAGGCAATGAGATACATAAATCTGGAATTCAGAGAGACAATCTGGATGGAGCTACAGATAGAGTCCATCAGCATCTAGAATTATTAAAACATTGAGACTAAATGAAATCTTGACTCAAATGAGCAAGTGTACATAGGAAGAGACCCAACAATGAAGATCAAGAAGAGGACTTTGACTTTCAGACATCAGGGGAACGAGTGGAGCCAGCAATGGAGACAGATAGAGGGACATTTAAGGAAAAAAACCAGGAAGGGGGTGGAAGCAAACTAAACAGGTTGTTTCAAGAAAGGAGTAATCAAAAACTGAGGAGGATGAGAGCTAAGAATCTTTGGCTGTAGTCAAATGAGACGTCTTTGGAGATTTTCACAAGAGTTTCATTGGACGAGACTAATTAGGAGCATGTTGAGAAGATGAAAGATGGAGAAATGGAGACAGTGACCAGAGAGAGTTATTTCAAGGGTTTTGCTATAAAGAGAAGTGGAGAAATGAAATGAGAGCAGGAAGGAGAGATGGAGTTTTGAGAAGTTTTTTGGTTCTCGGGATGGAAAATATTTTAGGCATTCAATGCAGAGGAGAACCCAGGGATGGGGGGTGGCAGTCTTACAGTGGGGAACTCTGGCCCCTCTGAATCCTATGGGGTGGGGCTGGCAATTGGATGTTCCTTAAAAAATTGAAACCTTGAAAACAACTGAAATATCTATCCATTGTTGCATACCATCATTAGATATCTGTAGATGAACTACTATTTAGCCATTAAAAAAAATTATAAGGTTCTGTCTGACCAGGCGGTGGTGCAGTGGATAGAGCATCGGACTGGGATGTGGAGGACCCAGGTTCAAAACCCGGAGGTCGCCAGCTTGAGCGCAGGCTCATCTGGTTTAAGCAAAGCTCACCAGCTTGGACCCAAGGTCATTGGCTTGAGCAAGGGGTTACTCTGTCTGCTGTAGCCCCCTGGTCAAGGCACATATGAGAGAGCAATCAATGAACAACGAAGGTGCCACAACAAAAAACTAATGATTGATGCTTCTCATCTCTCCGTTCCTGTCTGTCCCTATCTATCCCTCTCTCTGACTGTCTCTCTGTCTCTGTAAAAAAAAAAAAAAATTATAAGGTTCTATATGAATTGATATGAGAAGATTTTTCAAAACATAAGTGCACAAATGGGATATTTTTCTAGAAAAAAATATGTAATACACATACGTTAGCAGATAAAAATGTCCAAAAGGTAGAATTATGCATGATTTTTCGTTTCTTCATTAGACTTTAGTGCTCCAGTCTTCAGTTTTTCTCTATAGTGAGCATTTCATTTATATTATTTATGTCTTTTTGAAAAAGTCATTCTCAATATGTTAGTGTGCTCATTTATATTAATCATAAAATATTTTAATATTTTGACCTTTTTTTAGCCATTTTATGTCAGGTTTTCTGTTTATTTTTTGCTTTCCTCTTTTCCTACCACCTCGCCTGTCGGAGAGCAAATAGTCCCCTCGTTTGAAGTTATACATTCTATTTTTATTCTTTTGGTAGTGGTCACTAACCCTTGACCTGTAACATGCATATGTACTTATGTTTGTTTTTCCTATTGATTTTTATTTTTTATCATTATTATTTTTAGCACACGCACGAGAGAGAGACAGACGGGAAGGGAGAGAGATGAGAAGCATCAGCTTGTAGTTGTGACACCTTAATTGTTCATTGATTTTTTTTTTTTTTACAGAGACAGAGAGTCAGAGAGAGGGATAGACAGGGACAGACAGACAGGAATGTAGAGATGAGAAGCATCAATCATTAGTTTTTCGTTGCACATTGCAACACCTTAATTGTTCATTGATTGCTTTCTCATATATGCCTTGACCGTGGGCCTTCAGCAGACCGAGTGACCCCTTGCTTGAGCCAGCGACCTTGGGTCCAAGCTGGTGAGCTTTTGCTCAAGCCAGATGAGCCTGCACTCAAGCTGGCGACCTCGGGATCTCGAACCTGGGTCCTCGTCATCCCAGTCCGACGCTCTATCCACTGCACCACCGCCTGGTCAGGTCATTGATTATTTTTTATACGTGCCTTGACCAGGGGCCTCCAGCCAAGCCATCAACCCCTTGATCAAGCCAGTGACCTTTGAGCTCAAACCAGTGACCATGGGGTCATGTCTGTGATACCGTGCTCAAGCCAGCAACCCCACACTCAAGCTGGTGAGCCTGTGCTCAAGCTGGCAACCTTGGGGTTTTGGACCTGGGTCCTTCGTGTCCCAGTCCAATACTCGGTCCACTGCCAATACTCTATCCACTCCTGGTCAGGCTTCCTATTGATTTTTTAAAAGCCTTAGATGTATGTGTGTGTGTGTATATATATATATATATATATATATATACCACAGTTCAAAAAAGATGACTCTCTTAATGCTATCACCTCTTCCTACATGTGCCCACCACCAAAAAAGTGCTTTGATATTTTTTTAAAGAATTTTTGGCCCTGATCAGATAGCTCGGTTGGTAAGATCATCCTCCAGGAGGAGTGCAGAGGTTGCTGGTTCGATCCCCAGTCAGGGCACTTATAGGAACAGATGTTTCTGTCTATCCCTATCTCCCTTCCTCTCTCTCTAAAATCAATTACAAAAAAAAATTTCTGGAATTGCTGTGGATTTACTTTTTTGTTTGTTTTATACCTCGTTTAGACTACAAGTTATTTAGTTACCCTTACTTCCCATTTTTATAGTATGTATATATTCTAGAATACATACTACTTCTACTGGCATACTTCTATAAAGACCTTTGTGAATTAAGATTTCTGAGGCCTTGTATGCCTGAAATATATTTATTTTGCCCTTTTATTTAAATAATAATTTAGGGATATATTTTAAGTTTGAAGTTTTTCCCTTTGTACTTCTGAAAATATCACTTCATTGACTTCATAGAACCATTGTTGCTTTTAAGACTCTGGAGTCAACTGATTCTTTTGTTTTGGGGTGTTTTTTTTTTCTTTAAATATTATTTATTCATTTTAGAGAGAGAGAAGAGGGAGAGGATCAGGAAGCATCAACTCCCATATTTGCGTTGACCAGGTGAGCCTTGGGTTTCCAACTGGTGACCTCAATGTTCCAGATACTTTTTTCTTTGTAAATGATTTACTTTTTTCTGTAAACTTCTGGAATTTTTTTTTGTGTGTGTGTGTGTGTGTGTGTGTGACAGAGTCAGACAGAGGGACAGACAGACAGGAAGGGAGAGAGACGAGAAGCATCAATTCTTCATTGTGACACCTTAGTTGTTCATTGATTGCTTTCTCATATGTGCCTTGACGGTGGGGGGGGGGGCTATAGCAGACCGAGTGACCCCTTACTCGAGCCAGCGACCTTGGGCTCAAGCTGGTGAGCCTAGCCCGAACCAGATAAGCCCGCACTCAGACTGTCAACCTCAGAGTCTCGAACCTGGGTCCTCTGTGTCCCAGTTCAACGACACTCCATCTTACTGCGCCACTGCCTGGTCAGCCAACTTCTGGAATTTTTCTTTTTGTTATTCTTTCATGTACTGTGATATATTGTCATCACCCCCCCCATTTCCATTCCCCCCCTTTTTTTTGTATTTTTCTGAAGCTGGAAACGGGGAAGCAGTCAGACAGACTCCCGCATGCGCCCGACCGGGATCCAACCGGCACGCCCACCAGGGGGCGTTGCTCTGCCCATCTGGGGCATTGCTCTGTTGCAACCAGAGCCATTCTAGTGCTTGAGGCAGAGGCCATGGAGCCATCCTCAGCACCCAGGCCAACTTTGCTCCTATGGAGCCTTGGCTGCGGGAGGGGAAGAGAGAGACAGAGAGGAGAGGAGGAGGGGTGGAGAAGCAGATGGGCGCTTCTCCTGTGTTCCCTGGCCGGGAATCAAACCTGGGACTCCTGCACGCCAGGCCGACCGGCCAGGGCCTCTATTCCCTTTTTATGAGTCCTTTCAATCTGAGATCTTATACCCTGCTCTCTCCCCTGGTCTCCTATCACATAGCTCTGTTGATACTTCCACTTAAGTTCTGTCTCTTAAGATTTCTGCATATTTTCCATCTTTTTATCCCTTCCTAATGTCTTCTAGGAGAGTTTTCAACCTGATCTTTGTCTGCTTAGCCCAACTATTGGGTTATTTCAGCTGTCATACTGCGAACTCGAGTTATTTGAAAACTTCTTGTTCTTGCTTCATGTTTCCAGTTATGGTCCCTTATCTCTGAATATATTTACTGCTTTATTCTTTTTCATACTGATCAATTAACTTGGTTTGGCTGATGTAAATGGTTTGATTTCTTTTTTTCTATAGCAACTATGAACTTAAGATAAATTTATTTCTCTAAATTCACTTTCTCTGGACCATTAGCCATCTCATCTGCTGATGGCTCCCTGGACAACTGAGTAAAACATAGGTGCTAGCTTGTGCTTCTAAGAATTTTCTTTGACAATTGTCATCACCTTACTTTGGCTGTGGAGGTGAACAGGAGAGGAAGGTACACTTAGTGCTTTTCAGTGGTTTGCACCTAAATTGAGCTGCTCCCCAGCCCAGCCCACTTGAATGTACCACCCTAATACTGCTGTTAATGCCAGCTGTGCAGGAGAGAGCTTAGAGCACTTGGGGCGAAGAAAGCATGAGCAATATGGAGAAAAGACACCCCTAGAGAAACCTCTCCCCTACCCAGTCTCCTCCGTGGCACCTGCTGGGGGCCAGCATCGGCCTCTCCCATCTGAAACCTGCTGTCTTCTGTTGCCTGAGGCTTTTCTGACAGCTGTTATATTAGTGTGAAAGTTTCCTCAAACTGTCTCTGGAATCTCCAAGACTGTGCTGGAGCCTACTCTGGTTTGCCATCTTGACAGAGCCATCTATAACATTTTTTTTAAATTAGTAAAAGTGAGGTTAAAATTAGTAAAAGTGCCTGACCAGGCGGTGGCACAGTGGGTAGAGCGTTGGACTGGGATGCGAAAGACCCAGGTTCAACACCCCGAGGTCGCCGGCTTGAGTGAGGGCTCATCTGGTTTGAGCAAGAGCTCACCAGCTTCGACCCAAGGTCTCTGGCTCAAGCAAGGGGTCACTCAGTCTGCTGAAGGCCTGCGGTCAAGGCATGTATGAGAAAGCAATCAATGAACAATTAAGGTGTTGCAACACGCAAAGAAAAACTAATGATTGATGCTTCTCATCTCTCCATTTCCTGTCTGTCCCTGTCTATCCCTCTCTTTGACTCTGTCTCTGTAAAAAAAAAAAAAAAAAAAAAAAAAGCCTGACCAGGCGATAGCTCAGTGGATAGAGCATTGAACTGGGATGCAGAGGACCCAGGTTCGAGACCCTGAGGTCACTAGCTTGAGCGTGGGCTCATCTGGTTTGAGCAAAAGCTCACCAGTTTGGACCCAAGGTCGCTGGCTTGAGCAAGGGGTCACTCGGTCTACTGAAGGCCCGTGGTCAAGGCACATATGAGAAAGCAATCAATGAACAACTATGGTGCCGCAACGAAAAACTAATGATTGATGCTTCTCATTTCTCTCCGTTCCTGTCTGTCTATCCCTCTCTCAGATTCTCTGTCTCTGTAAAAAAAAAAAAAAAATTAGTAAAAGTGAGGGATGGACATGTATATACACATTCCCTCTTCTATTTTTTTTTCTTTTTCAAGTGAAAGAAGAGAGACTAGAGAGACAGATTTCTGTATGCGCCCCAACTGGGCTACTTGGCTATCCCCATCTGGGGCCAATGCTCTTCTCAGCTATTTTTAGTGCCTGAGGCAGAGACTCCAGGAAGCCATCCTCAGTGCCTGAGCTGATGCACTCGAACCAATTGAGCCTTGGCTTCAGGAGGTGAAGAAAGAGAGAGGAGGGGGAGGGGTAGATAACCAGATGGTCACTTCTGTGTGCCCTAACTGGGAATTGAACTTGGGACATCCACACACTGGGCCAATGCTCTACCACTGAGCCAACCAGCTAGGGCCCCCTGTCTCTCTCTCTTTTTTTTTTGGATTTTAATTTATTCATTTTTAGAGGAGAGAGAGGGAGGGAGGAAGAGAGGGAGAGGTGAGTTAGAGGAGTAGGAAGCATCAACTCATAGTTGCTTCCTGTATGTATGTGCCTTGACCAGGCAAGCCCAGGGTTTCGAACCGGCGACCTCAGCATTCCAGGTCGATGATTTATCCACTGCGCCACCACAGGTCAGGCCTGTCTCTTTTTTTAAATGATGACAGCAAGAAACAGTTTGATGTACTAGATATGATACATTTCATTTTTAGTATTTTCATTTGAATACTAATTTTTGAGCTTGGATTTTATTATTTAAACCAATCAACAAATATTTAATGAGTCTCTTCCATGTGTTTTAAGCTTTGGGAATACAACAGTAAACAAAGCCAATGAGAATTCCTGCCTTCATGGGTTTGCTTTCTAGTGGGATTGAAGACAATAAGCAAGATAAAAATATAAAACATATCCTTTCATGTACTTTTTCTCGGTGAGCTGGATTTAACCCAGGATGTGGTTTAGGCAGTCACATAAGATGAGGCAAGAGGGGCTTGATAGTTGAGGGCCTAGTTTAAATAATTGACAGTGGAATGAATCAGAGCTGGATTGGGAGGGAAAGAGGATGGGAGGGCATAGGAACAATGGATTGAAAGTGGAGTAAAGGATCATTGGAATTGGAGGACTAGCAGGACTGAGCTAAAAAGGCAGGAGGTGGTGGTTTTATGTTTGGAATTGAGGTAACGCAAGGGGTTGCAGTTATTGTGAATGACAAGGTCAAGGGAGTGGCCATGGAAGAAAGTGACTAAGTTAGTGTGGAAAATAACAACATTAGAAATACTTCCATTTGAGCCCCTGATGGAGTAACAGGGAACAGATTTACCCTTCTTTAACCAAGTAGAAAGCTGTACATAGTACAGTAAGTCCTCACTGAGTGTTGTGGATAGGTTCTGCAATTTGAATTGAAGTGACATATACTGAAACCAGTTTTACCACAGGCTAATTGTTGTAAACAAGAGTTGTGTTCGCTTGACTAGGCAGTAGCACAGTGGATAGAGCGTCGGACTGGGAAGCAGAGGACCCAGGTTCAAGACCCCGAGGTCACCAGCTTGAGCGCGGGCTCATCTGGTTTGAGCAAAGCTCACCAGCTTGAGCCCAAGGTCGCTGGCTCAAGCAAGGGGTTACTCAGTCTGCTGTAGCCCCCAGGTTAAGGCACATATGAGAAAGCAATCAATGAACAATTCAGGTGCTGCAACAAAGAATTGATACTTTTCATCTCTCTCCCTTCCTGTCTGTCTGTCTGTCCTTATCTGTCTCTCTGTCTGACTCTCTCTGTCTCTGTCACACACACACACAAAGTTGAGTTTCTTGTGGCATATCATCAACTTTATAACAAAATGAATTTGCATCAGATGATGTTACTCGAAGACCTGCTGTATGTTTAAACAACAGTTTTCAGACAATGAACAGCAGGAAAATGGTCCTTAAGAGGTAATCCCAGTGATGGCCCCAGTTTATTACTTACGAGAGGCCATATTACAAGGAGGGCATCCAAACAGAGCCTGGAAATAAGAGCTCTGCAGAGGGTTCTTCTGAGTCTGCAGCCGAGTGAATACTATTGAAAAGGCGAAAGATTTATACGATCTGAAGAGAAACCAGAGCACGTGAATACTATTGAATGCACGTGAGTGAGGAAACCACTGAGGCTGGCGGGCAGTAAGGGATGGTTTTGGAGTCCTGGGCATCTTGTGGTGACTGACGTAAAGGGCATGATGAAATTAGTCCCGATGGTTCCAAGGCAGGCGGTGTTGGAGAGGCTGTGGGCCTTGAAGGGGAAGAAAGGGGATTGGTCTTGCCAGAAACACAAAGAGTTCTGGGGCTTCCACTTGACCTTGAAGATGGAGGACTGTAGGAGGATTATCTTACTCCAAGTCTTGCAATTCCCTCTTGACTTCTGCTGCTTTACCTGATCCTGTCAGCAATGGCATGGAGTCCTGAGGAGAGCTGGACTCATCACTGCTAATCATCCTAGAATCGTGTTAATCTTTCCATTTTGCTATGGACTCCCCCCCAGAAGAATATACCTCTAATTTATAGTTTCAGACTTGATTCATTTAACAATATGTGTTTTCCAGCAAATTTATGAGAAAATACTAGTTTCTTTAAGTAAGAATTTCTTCTACTGTATATGTTGCATGTATATAGATAGTATGTATGTATATATAGTACATATGTAGTAATTTTAGTCTACACATAGTTGCCTAAGATTCCTAGTAAAGAAATTACTAAATTTCTAGTAAAGGAGACTTTTAAGGCCAAGTTAGGACTCCATAAGTTTAGAGTGTTCAACTCATCTCAGTGTTCCTAGGCCCAAACACATAGAAGGTGCTCAGCAATGACTTGTTGAATAGATGTATTTTTTAATGAACTGGGGCATTCCGAGTGATTGAAGACTTCATGTGAATTTCTTTGTGGGTGCTAAGGCAGCCAAGACTCTGACTTCTCTGTGCATAAATAGACTGTGAAACTGCAGCTTTACCCTGTCAGCTGGGCATGCTGACCTGGAGCTTCTCTTGCTGGTTTGCAGTGAGTTTAAATTCTTACATTCAGAATGATGGGGAGGATGCATGAGTGCATACATGTCAGGCTAGTGACTTATGGTGTGAGAGGAGCAGAGCTCTTTCCAGAGACTCATGACCTAAGATTTATAGGTTTTAATTTCATCTATATTTTGAATAAGTAACAGATTCATATTCACATTTTCCATAATTTAAAAGGCTCAGCACTATGAAGTTATTTCTCCCCCAGCCTTGTCTGCAAGTTGTCTAGCCACTCAGTTCCCCTCCTAGAGGCAACCACCGTAGGACTTTTTTAAAAGATGAGTTGACCTTTAGATTATAGATCAGGTTAGGAAGTAACAATAACAGGATGTGCTTAATAATTGTTAGTTATAATTGTATTGTAAACATTGTGCTGAGTATTTTACATATAACTTATTTAATCTTCACAACAGTCCTTTGGGGAAGATTCTGTGATACTTTGTCTTCTGTGCTCAAACCTCCTCTTCCATCCCCTACTTGTCAGCTGATGACTTTGCTTTCTGCAAACCGTCTCTTTCTCTCCTGTAAAGCTGAACTATCTCTGTGTTAAGATCTGGATACAGGGGTGTGCTGGAACTGGCTCCTACAGGCTTGAAGGACCAGCTGCACTTATCTCTTCCCAACTCCATGTTCAGTGGCACACGTTACTTGGTATCAGTCATGGTGGGTGTATTTACACCATGGACATTGGCAAATGCTACAAACCAGGGCTGTTTTTCTCAGAACCAGCTGGTTGTTAAACATATATCAACACCTCACTGTTAAGATCCTCTTCTCTCTTCCCCTCCTACCTTGAGTTGGTTCATTAAACATGAAGTTAAATGAAATATGGAATTTTAAAAATTACATATACATATCTTAAGTATATTATTTTGAAAAATATTTGCAGTCATTTGATAAACTGTTTAAAACTTTTGTTTATGAAAGAGTTAAAAAATGCATAAGAATTGAAAGATAAAATAATATAAATAATGAATATTTGTATACCTGTCTCCTAATTTGATTATTCTGGTTTTTTTCCTGAGCGTTTCAAAGTAAATTGCAGACATCATGCCACTTCACCCTGAAATACTCAGCGTCCTTCTCCTACTTGTAATCTAATTTCCATTGTCACGAAGAATGTGTAGTTTTCCCCAGATCATTTACTATTTACTGCCCAGTTCATATTCAGATTTTCCTAATTGTCCATTTCCTAAAATGTCATTTATACTTGTTTTATTACAACTAGGATTCTGGTCAAGATTTGTGCATTACATTTGGTTGTCTCTTTTAAGATAGAATAACCCCCTCAGTTTTTTCATGACAGTGAATGTTTTTATTTTTTTTGTTTCAACCATATACAAAAGTGGAGAAAACAGGCAACGAACCACAGCATAGCTATCACCAATTCAATAATTATCAATATTTTGCCATTTTCTAGAATATTTTAAAACAAATTCAAGATACCATGTTATTTCACCACCTTTGTAACTCAAAAGAAAAGGCATTTTCTTATTTAACCAAAGCAGTGTTGTAATAACACCAAACAAAATTAATAGTGACATTAACTTTTTGAAGAAATGAGGCCATTTCTTTGGGCGAGTGTCCTACTTTTGGGTTTCTATGATTGTTTTCTCATCATATCATTTAAATAATTTATCTCCTATATTGCCTGTACACTGAAAGTTAGATTCAAATTCTTTTTTTTTTTCTTTTTAAGTGAGAGGCAAGGAGGCAGAGACAGACTCCTGCATGCACCCTGACCAGGATCCACCCAGTATGCCCACTAGGGGGCAATGCTCTGCCCATTTGGGGTGTTGCTCAACTGAGCAACCAAAGCCATTCTAGCGCCTGAGGCGAGGCTTTGGAGCCATCCTCAGTGCCGGGGCTAACTTGCTTGAACCATTTGAGCTACAGCTGTGGAGGGGAAGGAGGGTAGAGAAGCAGATGGTCGCTTCTCCTGTGTGCCCTGACCAGGAATCGAACCCAGGACTTCCACACACCAGGCTGACACTCTACCACTGAGCCAACTGGCCAGGGTCTCAAATTCTTGATTAAATATTTTTGGCAAGAATACTTTATAGAGGATGAAATGTACTTCAAAGTGCGCCACTCAGGTTGCTGGTTGAATGATGTTAAATTTGATCACTTGATTAAGGTGGTGACTGTCAGTTGTCCCTATTGTACAGATACGTTTTCTACTTTCCATGTATTATGGCAGTAATTCATGGAGTAATACTTTGGCACCTTGTGAATAACCTTTTCTCCATCAAACTTGCCCCTCATGGTTTTAGCAGCTATTAATGGTCTTTGCCTGAATCAATTTATTTCAACAGGCATTGAAAAATAGTATTGGCATTCTTCTGATGTAGAACCAAGGTATTTTCTTTGAGTATATTTTCACTGGTTGGTGTTGCCTGTAATGGAGTGTGAACCACACCCATAGTTTATTTTCTCTACATTTTCTAAATCTCTGAATTTGAGTTTTCGTTATAAATGAAATAAGTAATGCAAAGCATTTCAAAACAATACTGTTGCAGACTCTAGATTTTTCCTTCATAATTTTTTTTCCCCCACTGCTAATTCAGTATCATGTTTTAGGTTTATTTTTTTAAGCAACTTTCTTTTTTTTTTCTTTTTTTTTTTATTTAATGCAGTGACATTGATAAATCAGGGTACATATATTGAGAGAAAACATCTCTAGATTATTTTGACATTTGATTGCGCTGTATACCCCTCCCCCTAAGTTAAATTGTCTTCTGTCACCTTCTATCTGGTTTTCTTTGTGCCCCTCCCCTCCCCCAACCCCTCACTCCTTCCTCGCCCCCTCCCCCCTCCCCTCACCTCCCACCTCTGTTGCCATCACATTCTTGTTCATGTCTCTGAGTCTCATTTTTATGTCCCATCTATGTATGGATTCATATAGTTCTTAGTTTTTTTTCTGATTTACTTATTTCACTCCGTATAATGTTATCAAGGTCCATTCATGTTATTGTAAATGATCCGATGTCATCATTTCTTATGGCTGAGTAGTATTCCATAGTATATATGTACCAAAGCCTTTTTTGTTGTTGTTGTTGTTTTTTGTATTTTTCTGAAGCTGGAAATGGGGAGGCAGTCAGACAGACTCCCGCATGCGCCTGACCGGGATTCACCCGGTATGCCCACCAGGGGGCGATGCTCTGCCCATCTGGGGGTGTCACTCTGTTGCAATCAGAGCCATTCTAGCGCCTGAGGCAGAGGCCACAGAGCCATCCTCAGCACCCGGGCAAACTTTGCTCCAGTGGAGCCTTGGCTGCCAGAGGGGAAGAGAGAGACAGAGAGGAAGGAGAGGGGGAGGGGTGGAGAAGTAGATGGGCGCTTCTCCTGTGTGCCCTGGCCGGGAATCGAACCCGGGACTCCTGCACGCCAGGCCGACGCTCTACCACTGACCCAACCGGCCAGGGCTGTACCAAAGCTTTTTAATCCACTCGTCCTCTGACGGACACTTGGGCTGTTTCCAGATCTTCACTATTGTGAACAATGCTGCCACAAACATGGGGGTGCATTTCTCCTTTTGGAGCCGTTCTATGGTGTCCTTGGGGTATATTCCTAAAAGTGGGATAGCTGGGTCAAAAGACAGTTCGATTTTCAGTTTTTTGAGGAATCTCCATACTGTTTTCCACAGTGGCTGCACCAGTCTGCATTCCCACCAGCAGTGCAGGGGGGTTCCCTTTTCTCCACATCCTCGCCAGCACTTATTCTGTGTTGTTTTGTTGATGAGTGCCATTCTGGCTGGTGTGAGGTGATATCTCATTGTGGTTTTTAATTTGCATTTCTCTAATGATTAGTGATGTTGAGCATTTTTTCATATGCCTATTGGCCATCTGTATGTCCTCTTTGGAGAAGTGTCTATTCATCTCTTTTGCCCATTTTTGGATTGGATTGTTTGTCTTCCTGGTGTTGAGATTTACAAGTTCTTTATAAATTTTGGTTATTAACCCCTTATCAGACGTATTGTCAAATATGTTCTCCCATTGTGTAGTTTGTCTTTTTATTCTGTTCTTGTTGTCTTTAGCTGTGCAAAAGCCTTTTAGTTTGATATAGTCCCATTTGTTTATCCTGTCTTTTATTTCACTTCCCTGTGGAGATAAATCAGCAAATATATTGCTCCGAGAGATGTCCGAGAGCTTACTGCCTATGTTTTCTTCTAAGATGCTTATGGTTTCACGGCCTACATTTAAGTCTTTTATCCATTTTGAGTTTATTTTTGTGTGTGGTGTAAGCTGGTGATCTAGTTTCATTTTTTTGCAGGTAGCTGTCCAATTTTCCCAACACCATTTGTTAAAGAGGCTGTCTTTACTCCATTGTATTTCCTTACCTCCTTTGTCAAATATCAGTTGTCCATAGAACTGTGGGTTTATTTCTGGGTTCTCTGTTCTGTTCCATTGATCTATATGCCTGTTCTTATGCCAGTACCAGGCTGTTTTGAGTACAATGGCCTTGTAGTATAACTTGATATCAGGAAGTGTGATACCTCCACTTTATTCTTCTTTTTTAAGATTGCTGAGGCTATTCGTGTTCTTTTTTCGTTCCATATAAATTTTTGGAATATGTGGTCTATATCTTTGAAGTATGTCATTGGTATTTTAATTGGTATTGCATTGAATTTATAGATTGCTTTGGGTAATATAGACATTTTAATGATGTTTATTCTTCCTAACCATGAGCACGGTATATGCTTCCACTTGTTTGTATCTTCCTTGATTTTTTTTATCAATGCTTTGTAATTTTCCGAGTACAAGTCTTTAGTCTCCTTGGTTAAATTTACTCCTAGGTACTTTATTTTTTTGGTTGTAATTGTGAAGGGGATTGTTTCCTTAATTTCTCTTTCTGACTATTCATTGTTGGTGTATAAAAATGCCTCTGATTTCTGAGTATTGATTTTATATCCTGCCACTTTGCTGAATTCATTTATCAGGTCCAGTAGCTTTTTGACTGAGACTTTAGGGTTTTCTATATACAATATCATATCATCTGCAAATAATGATAGTTTTACTTCTTCTTTTCCAACTTGAATGCCTTTTATTTCTTTTTCTTGTCTGATTGCTGTGGCGAGGACTTCCAGAACTATGTTGAATAGGAGTGGTGAAAGGGGGCACCCCTGTCTTGGTCCTGATCTTAAGGGTATTGCTTTTAATTTTTTCCCATTGAGTATGATGTTGGCTGTGGGTTTCTCATAGATGGCTTTTATCATGTTGAGGTATGTTCCCTGTATTCCCACTTTGCTGAGAGTTTTGATCATGAATGGGTACTGGATTTTATCAAATGCTTTTTCTGCATCTATTGAAATTATCATATGGTTTTTCTCCTTCTTTTTGTTTATGTGATGAATCACATTGATTGATTTACGAATAAGCAACTTTCTTTTACTGATTGCAGAGAATTCTTCAGAGTTTCCATAGAAACAACTCTGTTTTTATCCTCATCAGTTTCTATAATATTTAAATTATGTAGTTGCAGCATCAAGTGGAGATTTCATAAATAGGTTTGGGAACAAAAACAACCAACTCTTAGCATTCTACTTAATCTAGGGGAGTATGCAGAGGACGAGATAGTAGCCCACTGCCTAAGGCATCTAGTGTGCTGGGGCCCCTCGTCAGGTGTGTTTCACAGGAAGAATGGAGTGTGTCAGCGAATCAGCACATTGCTAATGGAGATCACTTCAAACATAGTCTGTCATAATTTTGCCTGCCTTGTCTTCCTTAGGACTCCCAGTTCCTTGACAGTAAAGACTAGTCTTATTTGTATGTGTTTTTGTTGTGATCCTTAGTGTTTTGTACAGTGTCTAGCATTTAGTGAGTGCTCAGCAAAGGTATTTGTGAATGAATCCATGAGCAGCACCAGAGGAGACCATATTGACCTCAAGTAAATTGTGATCTTGCAATAATCTTCACAAATCTTTGCAAACGTCAGGGTTTGTATGATCATTTCATATACTTTTTTCTTTCATTGGTTTTTCCTTCTTCTTTCTCTCCCAGTCTTTGAGTCTTTGTCTGCTCTGTGCCAACTTCCTTCAATATATTGTGCATCGCAAGCTACCTGTGTCTATTATTCCATTTTCCCCGGCAAAGATGCAAAGAATGTGTAACGGTTTTGCTGCATTGATGCTGTGCACAAAGAGAGCTGCAGGTCGTAGGAAAATACAAAGTAGTTCCTTAGCTCTCTATTCTCGAGCTTAATCAATCCCAGGAACTGAAGTCTTCTGTTTCTTCACAGAGGAAATATGACAAAGGCAGTGGCTGTACAAGCTTCCTTCAAGGGCCGCCCTCCCCACTGCCTCATCCAGTAAGCGGGAGCAACTACTTCTAGAGGTGAGAGGGGAGGGACCACAATCCATAACCCATTTGATCCACCTGGCTGCAAAAGTTTGGTTTTAAGAAAGAGAGTGAACAGTTTATAGAGTTGCTATACTAAAGAACTTTAAAACAAGCCTACATAGGGTTGAATGCTCAGGTGATAAAACTCATGCTCTTTGAGAGAAACCTATAACCTGTATTTTAAAAGAAGCCACTTATAGCTGAATAAATAATCCTAATGGTCCCAAGATCCTGTTTCTATAGATATAAAAGGTGTTATACATGTACATTGGAGATGATTTTTAACTTCCAGAACCAGGACAGAATTTATCAGTAGTATACTCATTATCATTTATTGATTACTTACTGTGTGCTAGGCACTGTGTTAAATTCCACATTTTCTCATTCATTTTTTTTTCCATAGTAAACTTACGATTTATCTCTTTTACAGATGATTAAAATGAGAGTCCAAAGAAGCTTAATGACTTGTCCTTGGTCACACAGTTAGTATATATATAGGAGAACCAAAAGACCCAAACCCAGATCTGTCAAATTTTAGTTTAAGCCCTTAAGCACTAACAATGGGCTCTAGGGTCCCATTTCACATATTTGAACTCTAAAAACTGCAACTTTTGGTGAGGAATCAAGGATGACTTAGATCGTCTGAATGTTATGTCAGGAACCAAGATCTTCTATTAGACAGTTGAAAGTATCTTCTCCCAGAAAGCTTAAAACATATTGGCATTTTTACCAAGGGGTAGATACCTCAAAAGAATGGTATATTTCTAAAGATCTTTACATAATAAGCAAATGAATGTTAAGCTTTTGGGCATTCATTCATTCGGTACACTAAATTCATATCTTTTTTTTTTTTTTTTTTTACTTGACAAGCTATCGTATCTGAGTATCTGAGTTTGTTTTTAGGCTGAATTCATGTTGTATATTTAAGAAGACAATGAAAATTGTTTGAAGATATTCTCAAGCTCAGCAGGAAGGAGCCCAGGGTTTGATTTCTACTTGTTTTTCAAGCTGGCTTCATCTAGGGACAGACTGACTCTATTGTAATTTTTCTAGAATTTGGTGCCAATAAGAGTTAAAATAATAAAATCAGTACAACTAAGTTAAATAGGAAATGAGAGTCTTATGTACAAGGCCTTAGCTTAGATAACAAATGGACACTCTTCTGGGAAACAGTTGCTAAAATTACAGACAACCGGCAGTCACTGATTGGCCTCATTCATTGCATTGTGTCCCAGGAAGAAAAACAATCTCTTATGATAAAAGCTTACAAAGATAATATCATTTTCTTATCTTCATCCCCTTTGTTATTTTCTTATGATTAATTTGAGCTGTTTATTCAACATTTATGGAGTATCATCATATACCAGGCACTGAGACTTTAGGTAGGAGAGAGAATTCTTGTCTTCGAGGATTTCACGTATAGTAGAGGAGAGAAAACATCCTACAGAATAAGAAGTGCTCTGATGGAGCCAGTGGAGACTTTGTGCGCACAGACAGGGCAACCAAACCCAGCCAGCATGGGTGAGGTCAGGAGGATGTCCAGCGTGAAGGGTGCTTGAACTGCATCTTTGAGGAGGACTAAGAGTAAAGGAGCCAAGGAGAGGAAGGTGTTCTTGGCAGAGGGAGCCATGAAATAGTATGTCTAGGTGAAAGAATGGCAAAAGTGTGGCATGGCACGGAATGAGTGAAGATGTGGGAGGCGTGGCTAGAGTAGGAGCTATGGGTCGTGTCACGACGGGCACTGTCGGCCATACTGAAGCATCTGGCTTACACATCATGGAAAGCCAAAGCCATTAAAGAATTTTAAGGAGGAGAATAATACACTGTTCAAGTTTGCGTTTTAGAGAGATGACCGTGGCATCAGTGAGATGGCTTTGAAGAGATTATGTTGAAGTTAGAAAGATGAAGGCTGTTGCAGTTCAGGAAAACGTGAGTGCCTGTTACTAAGGCAGACTGGCCATGGGGGTGGAGCAGAGGGGAGAGTCAAAATAAGCATGTCTCATTAGGGTTACATACAGTAATGCAGTGTATGGTTACAAAGCAACACCTCCCCTTTTTTTATGAGAATCAAACAAAATAGACTTGACCAGAATTACTTTGTAAAACACAAACTTGTAATGGTACTGTAAATTTTAGTCAACATGCTACTGTTAATTATTTCCAGAATTTTTCTATGTGTATTCACTTATACAAATGGGATCATATTATGTTTACTATTCCAGTTTTTAAATGTATTTGGGTAGCTTTTCATAAAAATTTTAAAAACGTTTTCTTTTTCTGTGAGAGGAGGGGAGATAGACTACCGCATGCACCCCAACAAGGACCCACCCAGCAAGCCTATTTGAGTCTGGTGCTTGAATCAGCCAAGCTATTGTTAGTGCCTGAGGTGGATGCTCAGACCAACCGAGCTATCCTCAGTGCCCATGGCCACAATCGAACCAGTCGAGCCACTGACTGTGGGAGAGGAAGAAAGAGAGAGAAGGAGAGAGGGAAGGGGGGAGATGTAGACGGTCGCTTCTCCTGTGTGCCCTGACTGGGAATCGAACCCGGGATGTCCATATGCTGGCCCTACACTCTATCCACTGAGCCACCAGCCAGGGCCTGAAAAACTTTTCAAATATAGATTTTTAGAAGTTTTTTTGGCTGTACTTGAATTATTTAACCAGGCTTCTATTGGTGGACATTTAGGTGGTGAATTTTTTTCTCATAGAAATAGAAAAGCTTCTGTCTTTTATTTCCTACACCTTTTTAAGAGATACTAGGGCCTGACCAGGTGGTGGCGCAGTGGATAGAGCATCAGACTGGGATGCGGAGGATCCAGTTTCAAGACCCCCAGATCGCCAGCTTGAGCACTTGGTTTGAGCAAAAAGCTCACCAGCTTGGATTTAAGAGCACTGGCTTGAGCAAGGGGTTACTTGGTCTGCTGTAGCCCCTGGTCAAGGCACATATGAGAAAGCAATCAATGAACAACTAAGGTGTCACAATGAAAAACTTATGATTGATGCTTCTCATCTCTCTCTATTCCTGTCTGTCTGTCCCTATCTATCCCTCTCTCTGTCTCTGTAAATAAAAAAATTTTTTTTTAAATAAAGAGATACTAGGGGTGGAAGGAGGAGGAGAATAGGAAGGTGAGAAGAAATTGTGAAGGAATTTGTGGTAGAGAATGTTTGGTTTTTAAAGTTACCCGATTGCATCTTTTCTGCTCTGTACCGATAATGAAGTGTTTAAGGTTTCTAGGGACAGGAAACAAGTAAAGTGCTAGGACTTTTATTTCAGGACAATGAGAAAACCTCAAAATATTTATGCGCCCTTTATTTTCTTTCTCAAGTTTAGTGTTTGCAGAAAAATTATAGGTGGGATTAATACATTGGATAAGAATTTAAACTAGATGACTCTTTTTTTCTTTGGCACGCACGCACGTGCGAGAGAGAGACAGAGACAGACAGACAGGAAGGGAGAGAGCTGAGAAGCATTGACTCATAGTGGTGGCCTTTGTTGTTCATTGATTGCTTTCTCATGTGTGCCTTGACGGGGGGGGGGGGGGGGCTCCTGCCGAGCCAGTGACCCCTTGCGCAAGCTGGTGATCTCGAGGTTTTGAATCTGGGTCCTCGGTGCCCTAGGCTGACGCTTTATCCACTGCGCCACTACCTGGTCAGGCTAAATCAAATGACTTGTAATTTTCCTCCAACTCGAAAGTTTTTTTGATAATTCTGATAGAACCTTTTCCCACATAGCATGTGGTTATTATAGAATATATAATTATTATTAACTTATATTAAACTGTATATTCATATGTAATAGTGATTTCACATGTTCATTCCAACTTGGGGTCATCAGGAAGGATTTCGTGAAAAGAGGAGATTTGAGTGATAAAGACAAGGTCTTTCTTCTTTTAACAAAACCAGCCCTTAGTTTCCTCTTTAAGCAAGTTTAAAAGAAACTGATGACCTCACCCTTCTCTATAAAATGCCTGCTCCTAGAGCAAATGTCTGGTGTGGTTTGATCACATTGTCTAGACTTAGGTAATGCTTATTCACTGTGAATATCACAGAGGACCATGTTTTCATGTTTGACTTTGTGTAAATACCAGTCTTATCTACTTGTGTTGTAGAAATCATCCAAGAAATTGCACAAAAAAAAAAAAAAAGAGCTGTAGATGATTATTGGTCCAAAAACTAAGACACAAGGAAAGAACAGAAAAGCAAATTATAAAATTAAAACATTGATCATTAGCCTTAGCAGTAGAAGTATATTTGCCTAAAATCTCTTATTATTGGATAATGGTGGACTGTTACTAATTTGTCATGCTATTTCTTCACTAATTTAGTCAGTCTTTCATCCTTACAAAGGCTACAAGTCTAAAGGAAAGACAGAAATAGACTCATTGGTTCTAAAATAAACCCCGCAGTTCTATAGAAGAACTACCTGTCTCTTGGGAAAGAGGAGAAGTTTCCCATCATCTCAGCCTGAAAGCCATCTTTTGTCTTAGCCATGTTTTCCATTGCTGATCATTTACTAGGAAAACATTCCAGGGAGTGTACAGTGAGTGTTACAGACCACCAAAAAAGATGAAGTGGAGATGCCCAGCATGCCTCACTATTTATGAGAAAATATTTCCCCAAAAGATGGGAAAATTCAAGTCTTTAAATACTCTGGGAGAGAGGAATAATGGAAAAAACTCTTCAGTTTCTATTCTGTTGATTCACAAGGTTTTCTCACAAATCACTTGGATGGGACATTAAGCAAGTCACATAATGACTGGAATCTTCTATTACTTGACTCACTTGGGTTTCTGGTCATGGTATCTGACAGCAAGACTGAAGAAACAAGACAGAGAACAAGCTGGTGATAGTGTGGGAACGTGAGTCCGGCACTGTTTGTTGGTCTAGAATCTTGACCTTGGTGGGAGGACCAAGGGGCAGACTCTAACAGGATAGAACACTTGGATGCGTTGCAGTAAATAATTTGGCTTCTTGTCTTTTAAATCCAGACACAGTTTAGTCTAGGTCAATTTTTTGTTGTTGTTGTTCAAAGAATCCCTTGCTCCTTCTACGAGGAAGTTCATTAAGCAGGGTCTCTGGCACAGCTTACATATATTAGTTTGTCTTCACAAACAGTCATTCATTGTCTTGGGTTTGGGAAATGAAAACGCAATGTAATCCTAATTTTCTTTTAGTATTTGCTTTCTAAATCTCTTTATGTTGTGGGTTCTGAGTCTGCCAGTTAGGGTTTAAAAGCAAAAGCAGTAGAAGACAAGACACACAACATTCATTAAGGGATTTATCATAAGGAACATGTACGTCATCATAACTTAAGAAAGGGTTATGTACGTCATCATAACTTAAGAAAGTCCAAAGTCAGTGGGGCAGACCTCAGGAGTGAAAGATCATAAACGGGCCGGAATCCCCCAGGCGTGGTCTGCAGTGGTCAGGTAGAACTTCACTTCCTCAGAGATGGAAGGAGACTTGACTTGGGGTGGTGATCACACAGTACAGTGTACAGATGATGTACCATAGCCGTGTACACCTGAAACTCATATAATTTTATTAACTAATGTCACACTAATAGAAGTTTTTAAAAACCTGCACCTTGCTTCTAAGGCCTGACCAATTCAATCAGTCCCACCCAGGATGCTCTTACTTAAAGTTAACCCATTAGGGATACATTATTTTCGAATTCATCTTTTTTAAACACACAAACAAACATGTTTTCTTAAGGAGGTGGACATCTCTCTAAGTACATACTCCGTATGTATTTGATGACTGGGAGAAAGCATGCCTGGTGAGGAAGTTACAGGTGACAGGGGAGTGTAGTGTTTCATCTAAAAATGTTTTGTAAAAATCAAGGTTAAATTCTTAGGTGAACTGTTGGGCATATTGTAAAAAGACAGCATCTTCTCTCTGCTAACTGAGAGATGTGGTTTTAACCTCAAGAATAATGCCAGACAAGATATAAAATAGAAATCCAGACAGAACCTCTAAAAATGTAGAGGAGATAGTTTTAGGACAAATGAAATATCATTTTAGCCCAGAAAATTTCATCTTTTGAAAATAAAAACATGTTCAGGGGATTTAGGAAAATTTGTGGATTCACTCACTTAGTGAATATTTGTGAGCCACACAGGAATCTGTCATTTTAATCTTTTCAGGAACTTGCTAAGGTGTGATGCTGATGCCCTTGAAGGCAGCATACCTTCCCCAGATCTGCACTAACACAGCTGTCAGTCTGTGAGCCACGGCGGTTGGCTTTCCTCAGTGCATGATACATAGTTCCGATCTTACTGCATGAGATTTTTATGGACAAGTGAAATCCAACCAGTCAACAATAATAAAATAACATTTTGAAGATATCTACAAACATAATTCTTTTAAATATTAATTGTGTGAAAAGATATTTTTTCTCTTTTTAAGGTATTTCCATTTTAGGGTTACAGAATAAGAAACTTTAGTTAATGGCAGGTTTGCTCAGTGGTAGAGCATCGCCCAGTGTGTAGATATCCTGGGTTCAACCCGGTCAGGGCACACAGGAAAAGGGACCATCTGCTTCTCTACTTCTCCCCCTTCTCTCTCTCTATATTTCTGTCTCTCCTTCTCCCTCTCCCTCTCTCTTTCCCTCTCTCTCTCCCTCCTCTCTCTCCTCCCCTCCTGCAGCCATGGCTCAATTGGCTGGAGCAAGTTGGACCCAGGTGCTGAGGATGGCTCCATAGCCTGCCTCAGGCGCAAAAAAAAGGCTCTGGTTGCAACGAAGCAACAGCCCCAGGTGGGCAGAGCATCGCCCTCTAGTGGGCTTGCTGCGTGGATCCTGGTTGGACGCATGTGGGAGTCAGTCTCTGCCTCCCCTCCTCTCACAAAGAAAAAGAAATGTAAAGGTGGAAACAAAATCAGTTTAAATGTTAAGAAAGAGGTATTTATAGCAAATAGAAGCTAGCCTGGGACCGTAGGAGATGTGGGGCCAGGACACAGCACTGGGGCTGGGCCCTGGTGGACCTTGCCTGTGGGAGTAGGCTCCTGGGCGCTCAAGGTGCTACTGTGCCTAGAACATGGCAGTCATCTTGCGGGAGGCATCTGCTTTGCTTCTCCTGTAAAAAAAAAAATAAGGTTCTATCTCGGAAATGGTCCTATTAAGAAATATTATCTGTCCTGACCAGGCAGTGGTGCAGTGGATAGAATGTCAGACTGGGACAGGGAAAACCCAGGTTCAAAACCCTGAGGTCGCCGGCTTGAGCATGGGGTTGCTGCTTGAGTGTGGGATCATGGACATGACCCCATGGTCGCTGGCTTGAGCAAGGGGTCACTTGGTCTGCTGGAGCCCCTCCCCCTTCCCAGCAAGGTACGTATGAGAAAGCAATTATTGAACAACTAAGGTGCTGCAATGAAGAACTGATGCTTCTCCCCTCTCTCCCTTCCTGTCTTTCTGTCCCTGTCTGTCCCTCTCTCTGACTCTCTGTCTCTGTCAAAAAAAAAAAATATATATATATATATATATTATCTGTATCATTATAACTCCTGCTCTCACCAAAAACAAATTTTTTTTAGGAAACCATGATTTCATATTCCACCCCAGTAAACCTCCTGATGGACATGACCCAACTGGAAGTGAGGTTGTTGATGGCCGAATGGTTCCCACGTGCCTGGAGTGGACAAGCTGTCCTGTTCAGGGGATTTCAGGCAACCACTACTGGTTGGCCATTGGAATTTTTGGAAGTAATAAACCTTTTGGTAAAAGGGGTCTTTTGTCTCCCAGAATAGCAATTGTTATCATCACTTAGAACTAGTAATTTCTATATACAGCAAGTGCTTCTATATATATACTCATGTATTGTTTATATAGGACTATTTTAAGATCTGTGTCACATTTTTCTGGTCTATTTTATGGTGGGAAAATTCGATTGGAAAAAATGCACTTAGCCCTGGTGGGTCGGTAAGGTAAAATAAGTACTAAAAAAAATAGCTTTAAACAGCACAGAAATAGTAAGATGATAGCTCCCTAAATGACATTGTATTGTTCTCCTTAAGCAAATGTAGCCATTGTACTCGTGTTATAATACTAGATCTATCACCATATTAGCCAGTAGAACCTGCAGGTATGTGTAAGAACTCAGCCATGTATTCATTACCAAAATTTGTGAGAAAATGGCTTTATATACTTGTCTAATGTGGTTATAATTCAGAGTTTATTTCTCTTTTGATTTTGCAGCTGTTGAATTGAGAGGGAAATGGGACCTGTCTCCTATAAGAGTAATGTGGGCATAGAGACCTGTGGCAGGCTGGCCCAGTGGGTTGGGTTGGGCTGGGCAGTGAGTGACTGTGCTTCCTGACCTTGCCCCTGAGGAGAGGCTCCTTCCTGCCTGTTCTGTGGGTAAGGAAAACCATGGAGGTTATGATTGGGGAAATCGAGTCATCTGAGTGGCTGGGCAGTGGACACATCAGCAGCACATCGAGACTGAAGGAGGGGAGGAGGATCATGTGCATGGGCACCAGGTCTTGATGAAATTTAAGAAGTTTTCCCTTAATTCAGTTGATAGGAAATGAGCGCTTTAAAATAAAAAGATTTTATTTATTGATTTTAGGAAGGGGAGGAAGGAACAGGAAGCAATAACTCATAGTTTCTTCTCGTATGTGCCTTGAGCAGGCAAGCCCGGGGTTTCAGACCAGTGGTGACCTCAGCGTTCCAGGTCGATGCTTTATCCACTGCACCACCACAGGTCAGGTGGAAATGAGCACTTTTAAGTGATTATGAGTATATTGTGGTTCACTGATTTTTCACTACTGTATATAAGAATAAGACAGAGACTAGAGTGTTAGGTATTGTGCTAGGCTTGGTGGGGGCCCAGGACGTGGAGTGGTCATCAGGGAGTTTATGATATAATCAGGAAGGTTGTTAATCTGTGGTAAATTGAGGTCTAGGCATGTAGGTAATAAGCTGTTGGATGAGGAGGTGTAAGAACCAAATTATTGCTTTTCATCTCAGAGACTTGGAAGCTACTGTTATGTCTCGTCCCTTTCTCTCCCAACAAAATGTCTGTGTCCTCTCTATTTGTACCTATGTGACAGTTTACACATCCTAAAGGGTCTTGGTAGTTCTCTCCTCATTTTGCCTCTATTCATGGCTAGATATAGTAAGAGAACTGCTTCTCTTGTTCCGAGGATGTACTGCCACTGAGTCATCATGAGATATGTTGCTGGCCCACCCTGTGCGTGTGTGTGTGTGTGTGTGGGGAGCACTCCCTATGCTGTAGGGACCTGCTCTCAGCCAATAGGAGGGCTTAGGGAGAGGAGAGCCTACTGCAGAGGCCACTTGGAGCCTGAAGTCTGCTTAACCTCTTCAGCCACTTCTCTTACCACTCTCTGTTCCTTACCCCTGCTCCTGGCTCCCTCTCCAACCTCCTGCTCATTCACCCTATAGCTCGTTGTCATGTCATCTTCCTAGGTGTGGTTCCCCTGGTGTACTTGACTATGTGTGTATATACAATATATTCATTCATCATTAAAAAGGAAGAAAAAAAACAGTGTGGGGAGAAATGAGGGAGAGAAGAAACAAAGATTGCAATTTTAAGCATGGGTGATTGAAAATCTGATGGGTGACTGGAAATCACATAAATCCTTTCCAGAAGTGGGTGTGCAAAGGTGGTGTTTTAGAGAGGACAAGCCACACTGTCCTAAGGACCTAAGCCCTTCTCGGGTTAAGGCTGCCTGGCAGAGGCAGGCCAATTTGTATCTCCCTGTTCGAAGCAGAGGGCTCAGGAATCACACTGGACAGGGACTTGGGCGTGGGACTTGGGCATGGCGATTAAATGATAATCCTCAATTCTTCATCTCCAACCTTTCTTGAGTATCTTTTGTCATCAGAATCATCTTTCATGACCTTTTGACTACTTTTGATACTTTTGACTTCTCCTTCTTTGAAATAGTTCGATTTTTTGATATGTTTGTGGTGGTTTTTTGTTTGTTTTTTTGTTTTGTTTTGTTTGTTTTGGGCTTAGCTTTGCTTCCAAAACAGCATCTCCTTTATTCCCTCCTTTTCCCACTGGCCATTCCTTCTCCATCTCCTTTCTGGTTATATCTCAGCTTCCTAAGCTGGGAGACAGTGGCGCGTCCTGGTCTCAGCGCTTAGATCCCTTCTCTGTCCCACCCACTCCCGTGGTGACCTCGTGGGTCCCTGGCAGTTGTCATCTGTATTTCTCGTATTTTCTTGAGTTCTGGATTTAGGTGTGTAACTGCCTTTTTGACATTTCTACTAGCATGTGTATTCGGCGTCTCACACTTAACCTGTCGAAAACTGAGCTGATGTTTTCCTTCTAAACAGGTAGGTGCCTTCCACATCCTCCTCAGTAAACAGCAACTCTGTTCTTCCTGGTGCTCAGGCCTTAGAGTCAGCCTGGACTCTTTCTCTTCTGCCTCACATTCAATCCATCTTTAAAACCGGTTGATTCTATCTAAACATATATCTAGAATCTCAGGACTCCTCATCCCCATTGTCACCAGGAGTCTAAGCCAGTGTCACCTCTCCCATGGGTTCCTGGAATAACAGCTGGCCTGCCTTCTCCTGCTTCAGCCCTTCCCTGCTCCTGCCAGCCAGTGAGCCTTGTGAAAGGCACTACCGAGCAGGTCACTGTTCTGCTCAGACCTTCTCTCTGTGACTTCCGCCTCAGAGTAAAAGCTGGAAATGGTTATGTGATCTGCACTCCTCCTAGCCCCCCATACTCTGCATCTTGACCCTTCCCTCTCGCTCTCTCTGTTCCAGCTGCACTGGCCTGCTGGCTTTCCTGGCTGTCCCTGCACTGAGACCTCCTGCCCGGTCCCGATCTGCTTCGCTGTGCTCCTCACTGTCCTTCCTCTTTGCTCAGACGTCACTTTATTAAAGAGCATCTGCCCTCCTTTTCCATTCTCCAGGGCTCATTTTATACAGTCTGACATGCCCCCCCTTTTTTTTTACTGTCCCTTTTCCTCAGTGTGGTCTCCCCAGCCAGAATGTTCCCTGTGAGCCAGGGCTTTGTCCTGTTCCCTGAGGTATGAGCAGTTACAAGTTAGGCACTCAGTAAGTATTTGAGTGAATGAGCGAATTTGTGTGTCTAGAGTTCATTGATATTTACTGTCAATGAAAGAATGTCCAGCTGATAGAAAAGTTTTATAAGAGTTGGAGCCAAATTGAGGATGTGCCCAGAGGCAGAGTCTCAGCGGATTAAGGAAATGCTCTCTAGAGACTGGCGCTTTTGCAGCTTATTTTATACACTAGAATCAAAGGAGAAGACTTAAGGAGGGTACTGGGAATCCACTGGTGGTAGAGTAAGGGGCCAGGAGAGAGCAAAGGGGGAGGTCTCTGGAATCAGTTAAAAAGCGGAATGGAGAAAGACCTCTTTCACATTGGTGGGTACCGGTTCGGTAACAACACAGCACAGAGGTGGTATGCGGGGGACAAGGTGACACTGGGGTTCTGTGGTCTTGTGCTCGGGTGCCTGCAGTTGTGCATTGAAGAAAAGAAACTTGCTCTGACATTTCAAAGGTGTTTATCCTCGATGCATAAGAACAATGGGCAGGGCTCACTTTCAGGTGCAGACTGACCTTTGCTAGTGGTGCTGTGTGCCTGGGACAGGACTCTCCACCAGGCCTGCCCGCATAGGAATCTGTGACCAGAACGTCCTGTGTGGTTACTTTTGGTCACTAGCTTGTCAGGCTTGTCATATGCCCCCGCCCCCCTAGCTTGTCAGGTTTGGTATGTGGCCCCTTTTTCTTTCCCATTACATGCATAGCATTGTATTTTATGGGTTACAAATTACGTTCATATACATGATCTCATTTGATCAGTTTGTTTATATTTTGTAAATCAGACTGAAAACTAATTTAAAGTGCTTGACTACTAATATGCAAACTGGTTTCCTTGGAAGACCTTAAGTATGGCCATCAAGATATGTCCTATATCCAGTTTTGTTTTAGTTATGTGGGACCTGAATTCTGACTTATAGAGCATTTCCTTTTCTTATCACGATTTCCACAGAACTCCCTCTTAGGAACTTAATTGATTCTTATTTATTGAATTACTATAATTTTTGTTAGATAAACTGGGAATCCTTTAGAAACAGAGGCATATCAAGTGCTTCGTTTGCCCTACCCTTGGTTAGTGAGCGGCCACAGCACTGCCCGACTTCAAGGGGCCCGTTAGGCCTTGACTCGATGCTGACAGCACCCCTCAGTTGTGCAGCACAGCAGAGATGGTGACTATAAAATGTTTTGCTTGAGTTCCTCATTATTGAATCTTCTGTTTGTTTTCTTCCTGCTGTTTGAGTGGCATTTTAAGACCCCATGGACTGTTTGCCTTGTGCTCACATTCTTAGGTCTTTCTGACTACTGCATGTCACTTTCTATTAGCACAGCTGTGTCAAGCTGTTCCTAGTTCCATTCTACTTCATCTGCCCTCTTGGCTTTCTTCCTTGCCTCTTTCAATTAGTTCGCTTACTGTTCCATTTCACTTCATTGACATCAAACTTGTGTGATATAAATGTGTCCATACTTTCCACAGGCAGTTACAAGTACTCTTTGTCAGCCTCATCACTATCCAGTTGATTAATCCACCAACGTACAAATGGTATCTGTCATTCAGAATTGGAGCCTCGTATTGTGATAAGGTTAGAAGATGCAAATGTTGCGACCTGCTACCATTTGGGGCTGCTTTACCAATCCAGAGACAATATGCAAATACGTACTGGTAAACTTTGATTCGGGGTGCAATGGAAGCAGGCAGAGGCTTCCGTTTGACCCCAGTTTTACTGTGTCTAGGTAATTTAAGTTACTTAGTTCATCTCACGTAAGACATGCCCTTCTGTTCATCTGTGTAAGTGCCCTGCCTTGCGCACATAGCAGTTACAGAAAAATGGTCAGTAAGGTTACCATTTCATATTAACTTGTTTATGATTCTGAGTTTGGCGATATATCCATAGAGCCCTGTACGTACTCTGAAAACAGGCCTGCTTGGATTCCCTTACTGCTCCCCTTTTCCTCCATTCCTGGGACAGTTCAAAGTGACTGGGACTCCGGGGACTCTAACAGCTAGCCAGCAAGTGCTCTCCCCAAGCCCTGAGCCTGATGGTAGTGTCGGCCTTAGTTGTTCTCTGTACAGTCTGTCAAGTTTCTTTAATTTACATATATTTCAAAGTTTGTATTATTTAATGCCTATCATTGCATATTATACTGATTGCTGTATTTCCATTCTTTGGAAATTAAGGATCCATCAGTTCATAATCTTTTCTTAGTTTTTGGCATAGCCTTTTGTTAGTTTCTCCAGAATTGCTTTTCTGCCTCAGTCCTTACTTAATCCCTCCAGTGCTCAGGTTAAGAAGGATGCTATTTGAGCTCAGTTTAAGTTTCTGAATTGACAACTTATTTACACTTTCCTTTGGATTGTTCCGCAGAGGAGTAGAGGAGGCAGAGGACTGAGCTCCCTGCAGGGAATGATTCAGTGAGAGAAAGGTGCTAGTCTCCAAAAGCGTTATTAGAGAAGAAGGTTGTCTTTTTTTCTTTTTCTTTTATTTTGTACTGCTTACCAATAAGAAGGTTCAGAAAACAGGGCTTCTCACCGGGAATTCAAAAGCTGAAGGAATGTGGTTCTGGGGCAGACATAGAGTTTCAGCTTTGGAGGGGGGGTTGTGAAAGGGAGCCTGAAGGAAATGTAATGTTCAATTTAAGAAGCCCAGCTCACATGAACAGTCTCTCCTGGAGTAAGGCCCTTTCCAGTTGGATCCGTTGGTGCTATTGAGCTGGCATTTCAAGTATGTCATCTGCATTTAAACGAATTGCTCCAAGACAATCTGATTATGCGGTAGTTACTTTGGTGAGAATAGCGCCTCAGTGGAATGGAAACTTCATTTTGAGTCTAATATTAGACCTTGCTTTGGAAAATTCCTTTTAAATGATCACAAGCTGGGAATAGCAAAAGAATTTAACTTTCTACAGACAGCATTGACCAAGAATTTTTAACTGCTTATGTTTGGGTTCTTGGGAAAGCAGATGTGAGAAACGGACCAGACAGAATTGACCAAATTAGAATTGACTTGACCCGATGTGGTGTTTATATCTATTGCTGATAAGTTTTTCTCCTAGTCTCATTTGTTGAAAATATTTTCATTCTTTGAGCGTGAGCATGCTAAAGATGAAAATTGTTAGGATGCCTAATTGTCTAACAATCTAACCTTCTAGGTTTCCAGACGTTGTTGCCTCAAAGGGATCAGAGCCAAAGCAGGAAAGGGCCAGCAAACCTACAGAACCAAAGGCAGTTTCTGAGTGAGAGCTGGGAACTTGATCAGGCCTGGCCTTCAGGGATTACTTTCATTTGTCTGGTTTAGTAAACCTTATTTAAAAGACTGCCCCTCAATCATACTCCCCAAAAATGCATCCTATGATTTAAAAAATATATATATATACATATGAACTAATCATGAAATTTCTATACTATGTTTGGCTTTCTTTGAGGCTGTATTTCAGATGCCTCATGTACCTTGAGCTAGGAACACCAATGTTGGTGTGAGAGGTGCATTTAATGTTTTAAAAGAACCTTTCTGAAATTGAAGTGCATCTTTTAATCACAGTGTACATTTAATGTAGTGGGTTTTTCCTCTAAGCTGGTAATAAGTTGATGGTACTTATAATTGAGGAAGAATATTAATAAATTAATAGGAGTTACCATTTATTGGTAACCCTATGATCCCAGGCACTGTCTTTACTCTAGATAACCAACATCGTCTCTGATATTCACCACAATCCTGTGGGCAGTAATTATTATGAGCCTGGTTTGGAGGTGAGGAGACAGGCTCAGAAAAGTTACATAGTTTGCTCATGATCACACAGCAGTAATGACGAATTAGCTGGTGGTGCTGGGATTCAAATCCAGAGCTTTCGGACTTAGAGCACGTGTTCTTCTCCGCGGGTTCTACCTTTTGTTATTTGCAGCGTTTGAAATTAAACCTGAGAAATTTAAAACATTTACTTATTCTTTTTTTTTTAAGATTTTATTTATTCATTTTAGAGAAGGGGGGAGAGAGGGAGGGGAGGAGCAGGAAGCATCAACTCCCATATGTGCCTTGACTGGGCAAGCCCAGGGTTTCGAACCAGCGACCTCAGTGTTCCAGGTCGACGCTTTATCCACTGCGCCACCACAGGTCAGGCTACTTATTCATTTTGAGAGGACAATAATAAATCTATTTCGCGTTATCATAAATAACATTGAACTTAAAATCACTATTTTCCAAAACAAAAATATTAAGCATTGTTTTATCTTTTTTTGTATCTCTATTGTCTAGCTAAGCGGAAGGCAGCTGGGTTCTCGTCTGCCTTCAGTCTGTGCAATAGACTGGTTTAGTTCAGGTGTCTGAAGAAAATCTGGCCTCACACAGATATGTATTTGGAAAAGGGAGTCTATTTTAGTAGACTTTTTTGATAATTGTGGCTATTTTAATACTACACCAAAAGTCTATAAGAGATAGTTCCTTAAAGGTTTGTTGCTTTTTGTTTGTTTGCTTTTTTCCTTGAAAAGTTCGTTGTAATGTGGAATCTGAAACTATACCAGTAGACTTTGGGTACAGTTATATTAAAGTCCTTTGGTCTGAAATCTTCCTTACAGAAGAATTCTGAATAATTTATTTAGATCCTCACATATTCCAGGAAGTAGAGTTTAATTCCTACCCCTCACCCATCCCTGAGGGTGGGCCAGACCTAGTGACTTGGCTTCCAAACAATAGAATTAGGGAAAGGGAAAAATAAGTAACCTTATGGTGGAGAAAGCTGGGAATGCTACCTTAATAACCAGGTGGCAAAGGTGACCATCGCCTGTGATGTCATGTGGCCGCAGACGCTGCTATTTTCTGTAATGTTAATGGAATAGGCTCATTTTGTCCGTTTTTAGGAAAATGTCTGCCAAATAAGCCTAGATATTGTGCTTTGTCTGGTACTCATCCTTTCAAGAAAATTGATGTTCAGGGAAAAAAGTGGCCAGAAACAATTGCACAGGTGGTTTTCAAGACACCACTGGACTTCAGAATGCCGCAGAAGCGTTTTGTGGCTGTTCTCATGGTGTCACATAGAATGTTCAAAGACAGGTACTTGGTGGGCAAGATTTAATGAAATGAAAAACTTTTACTGCTTCTTTCGATATTTTTAAGAGAAATGGATTTTCCTTCCTTTTACTAGACATGGTGGAGAATCCAGTGAGTGACCACTAGTGCATTTTGCCACTACTGCCTTGATTCTTGCTCAGGCACCTGTGCACCGTTGGTTCAAATACCAACAGTTTGACTTTGCACCCCTTTTATGAAAGGGTCTTCTTGGACATCCTTATGGGTCCCTGGACCACACTTTGAGAACTGCTCTCAGTGCTGGCGGGTGGCTCAGTGGATAGAGCGTCTGCCCCAGTGTATGGAGGTCCTGGTTGATTCCTGGTCAGGGCACACAGGAGAAGCAACCATCTGCTCCCCTGCCTTCTCTCTTCCCCTCCTGCAGCCAGTGGCTCAGGTGGTTCGAGTGTGGCCCTGGGTGCTGAGGATAGCTCGATTGGACTGAGCTCATCAGCCTCAGGCACTAAAAATGCTCTGTACTCAAGCATAGTCCCAGATGGTAATTACTGGGTGGATCCCTGCTGGGCACAAGGAGTTTGTCTCACTATCTCCTCTCCTCTCTCTGGCTGAATGAGAACTGCTCTCCTAAAGTGGCAAGTGCTAAAAGGTCACACAGGAAGAGCTGACATTAGGGAAGACCAATTTCATTAGGAAACAGCAGTTCTGTGGGAGCATGGGGGCAGTGCAGGGTGTGGAGAAGGTCATTTTCTTCTGGAGTAACTGGTCTTGCTTTCTGGCTCATGAAACTTCTGTTTGTAGTATTTTCATACCATTTTTAGATGCTGAAAGGCAGACTTTGATAATCTGGTACCTGTGTTTGTAGCTACCCTCACCCCCCAAGCATGCCTAAGACTTCATTCAGGAAATTCAGAAAATTACTTCCAAACCTTTGTTTTCTTCTCTTTAAAGGTAAATCTCACCTGGCTATTGTGCAGCGAGTAAACAATGAGGGAGAAGGCGATCCATTTTATGAAGTTCTGGGAATTGTCACCTTAGAAGATGTGATTGAAGAAATCATCAAATCTGAGATTCTAGATGAAACAGATTTATACAGTGAGTAGCATTGCCTGAATGTAATTTCCCCAAATCTTTGCTTGTTGGTCATGCTGTTTGGGAGTCATCTGAAATCTCTCCAGTTATCGCCCGCCCCTATTTCTAATTATGCACTCTGTGTGTAGGCTGTGTACAGCCTGTCAGTGTATTACTGTCCCTTCACTGGTGGGAGGAGGAGAGCAGGGGCAGGTCCTGTAATGTCAACTGGCTTTTTTTTTTAAAGCCAGCTACTTCTAATCATTGGTCTGTGCATTACTTGCCCTGACAGGAAAATTCCATTTTGCATAATTAGGTAAATTGTTTTTAGATAAATTTCTGTTTCTATTTGAGGTCATAATTCAGGTACTTAGAAAGTGAGGAGGATTTGTTAAATGGATGGATAGCAACTGTTTCAATTTTCTTGCCCCCATGGACCAGGGTAGAGGGGAGGGTTGCAGGAATGTTTTTCGCTGGGGTGGTGGTGATGAGGCAGGGCTGTAGCAGGCAGGACAGGGTGCAGTACACAATCATATGTGTTTTCCGTTTCTCTGTTTCTCTGCCTTCTTTGGGCTGGGGAGGGAATGGCCTGGCTCAAGAGATGGGAAGGGGAGTATCCACACCTGTTTGCCCAGGAGTAGGCTAGATCCTGGGCTGATTGTTGAACCTGAATCTTGTCCTTTCTACATTCACAACTGGATCATTGGACTGTGGAAATTAAACCTTCTTCAGCCTCACTCTTAGCAAAGTAAGACTCTTTCAAGAGTTTCATAATCCCAAAGGAAGATGGCCCGAGACCTGGGAGAGATGTTTGGGGTCTCAAAAGCTGGATAGAGAAAGCATTTGGGCTCTGTTTGCCCTGTCTGGCTTTTGAAACATGATGTGGAGGTGGGAATGGGTCATTCAGATGGCCTGAGGCACCCAAGACAAAGCTCACCTTGCTCAAAGCAGAGTGATTTTATTCAGTTCCACTAGAAGGGTATGTTTCTTATTTTAAAATTGAGATAAAGTCTTCCATGTACCCTTGAAAGAATAAACTATATTTAGCCAGTGACCTGCTTCTGAAATGTATCTTATTTACTCCTCACATCTGTATATAGTATTCTTACAAAACACCAGCTTATCCTTTTGATACTTGGAGAGTAGTCAGAGGTCTCATAATAGAGAGTATTGTCTTAGGTGTCTACATTATTTTCATTGTTCCTCACAGTGACTGTTTAATACCAAGTGTGTCTGTGAATATTTGTGTTTTCCCAAGGCTAGTACTCATAAGAAACATAATTCAGACATTTATGAGATCTTATGTTTGTTAACTTCTGTCAAAACTTGGCTAGACTGATTTCAGACAGAAGTGTTGCCTGAAGTACCTTATTGATAAGAAATGCCGAACTTGTGGTTTCGTGTATGTTCTTGATTTAGATAGGTGATCAGTGATGATGACTTTTGTCATTAGAATATTATTTTAGGCCCTGGCCGGTTGGCTCAGCGGTAGAGCGTCGGCCTAGCGTGCGGAGGACCCGGGTTCGATTCCCGGCCAGGGCACATAGGAGAAGCGCCCATTTGCTTCTCCACCCCTCCGCCGCGCTTTCCTCTCTGTCTCTCTCGTCCCCTCCTGCAGCCAAGGCTCCATTGGAGCAAAGATGGCCCGGGCGCTGGGGATGGCTCTGTGGCCTCTGCCCCAGGCGCTAGAGTGGCTCTGGTCGCAACATGGCGACGCCCAGGATGGGCAAAGCATCGCCCCCTGGTGGGCAGAGCGTCGCCCCTAGTGGGCGTGCCGGGTGGATCCCGGTCGGGCGCATGCGGGAGTCTGTCTGACTGTCTCTCCCTGTTTCCAGCTTCAGAAAAATGAAAGAAAGAAAAAAAAAAGAATATTATTTTAAAATTTTGTGTTGATTTATAGGGTCTGATACTCAAAAAAATTTGAAATAGAAGAGAATTATAAGTTATCATTTTCCCCTCAAGACAAACCGAGTAAGCAATCTGTTTCTCGCTCAGCGTGAAATGGTAATGCAAAGACTTTTGATTCTTGGGAAAGGAGCAAGCTTTTGGGACTCTGTCTTCACCCTAGTTTTTTTTCTTGATGATTATTTTGTCCAGAAAAATACCTGAGAAAAGGGTTGCATTGGATGCCTTCTAAATCAGGAGCCCACAAGCGCTGGCTCCCTGGTTTTGTATGGCCCACAAGCTAAGAATTTTTAAATTTTTGGGAAAAAAATGAAAAGAATAATTATTTTGTGACATGTGAAAATGATGTGAAATTCCATGTCTGTGATAAAGTTTTATTAGAACACAGCCATTCTGATCCGTTCACATATGGCTGCTTTTGCTAACCAGCAGAGTTGAGGAGTTGCAACAGAGACTACGTGGTCTTCAGAGCCTGAAGTGTGTATTTCCCATCCAGCCCCTTACAGAGGAGGTCTGCTGACCTCTGTTCTCGGCCACTTTCTTCATATTTGCTTGACCTTGAACTCGTGGTCTGGGGTAGAAATTAAGGTAGCAGATGTTACTGTTAAAGTGCTGTTCTTGTGAAAGTGTTTTTGTTTCTTAGAAGATTGTGCTTGTGTATTGTTTTCTCTCTCAGCACAGGCTGCCAGCCTCTTAAAGGCAGGGATGCATTTCCCTTGTGTCTTGTGTAGCACAGTGATCATTCACTGCCATGTGGTGACTGACACCGAATAGCAGGAGGTTGTGTGCCCAGTGCAGGCTGCATCCTCTGTCGCCGTGTGGTTGTGTAGGTTCTGTGAGGGAAGGGATTTTGTCCCAGGCTGCCCAGTGATGCACTTGTAAGGGCTCTGAAGAGCCTCATGAATTATGTTTTTAGTTGCTACTAATCTGAGCGCCTGTTATTTACCTTGGATAGTGTCTCCACTGTGCAGCACTGATCTGATGAGGGTCCTCTCTCCCTTCCTCTTTCCACGTGGTGTTTGTACGTGGAATGCCTATAATCTTGAGACAGAGTCTAGCCGTGCCAGTATATTTTGTTATTTTTATTCAAAAAGAGCCCTGATCTAATGAAATGCATTTCCTTACTTTTTTCTTATTCTTTCCTCTTTTCTTATTCTTTCCTCAGCGGATAACAGAACGAAAAAGAAAGTGGCCCATCGTGAAAGAAAGCAAGATTTTTCTGCCTTTAAGCAGACAGACAGCGAGATGAAGGTTAAAATATCCCCACAGCTTCTCTTGGCCATGCACCGTTTCCTAGCAACAGGCAAGTGCAGCTTATCACAGTTTGAAATCTCTACCAACCCTGGAGCGTGTTTCTCACCCACCACTGACTGGGGTGGGCTGGGGGTGGAGACCGGGAAATGGGGTGAAAAGTAATGCCACTTTTGTGTTTTGTTTTCTGTTTGTTTTTTGTTTTGTTTTAGTTTTGTTTTTTTCTTTTTAAATTCTCTCCTCTCCTATGTTCAGTGTCGGCATGAACTCTCTGAGACATTTACCAGGGGTGGACCAGTAACTTAAAATTGGTCTGAAAGGTAAGGATGAATGTTAGTGCCACGCTGCATGTGAACAGTAGGCCAGGTCATCGCTCCCAGCTCAGCCCCTGGGAGAGCCAGCTGGCGGAGTAGGCTGACAGTGTGAACCAGGCACGGCCGCACCGGGTGCCGGACAGTTGAGTAATCCTCTCTGCAGCTTGCCTTGGAAGAACAGTTGGATATGAGTGATAACACAGGTGCTGTGATTTGCAAAGAAGAAAAATAGATTTTCAAAATTAAATCTTTATCTTGTATGGTTTTAATCAAATCAAATTCTAAGAACTTGGACATGAATTTCTTGATGGCCTCTTCAAATCATATTGTTAACTTGGGCCCATGCCAGGAGGCAAGTGTGTGCATTATTAAAACCACCAACCCAGCCGGCACTGACTGCTCCAGAGAGGTCAAGGTTGAATGGACTTAAGAGACTGACTAACCCTTCTCACATCCCCAGTGGCTCTCTAGGTGAAGGGTGAGCTCTGTTGGCCAGGGGAAGTGTGAGAAACTCTCAAAGCACCCAGTGACCTGTAGAAGACATCTGTGTTCAAGATGGGCAGCCATGCCTTTCAGCTGCGTGCAGTGCACTTAAAATATTTTGAAAAGAAGGCTGACGGCCGCCACGTGATGGGATGTGATACCCTCTTTAAGATCGTGTGTTCAGATCATGGAAATGCTCACAATATAATATTTATGACACGGGACAATACTCATAATTTAAAGTGAGACAAAACAGGGTACACAGCTGTGCATACAGGAAGACGATAGTGTGATTTTGTGTGTACACACACAGACACAGCACACGTGCCAGGGCAAGGACTTAGAAGGAAATGCCATCACCAATGGCTTGGAATGGTGATGAGTGATTGGTTTATAGGTCATTTTTTATTGTCCTCTTTATCTTTTTCTGTATTTTCCAAAATTTCTACAATATACAATCTTATTTTGTCATTACAACAAAGCACAGAAGCTAATACAGAATTTATATTTTTCATAGATAACATAATTTAAAAAAATTTTAAACCGATAAACAGTATCTTTAACTTTCTTATTCTTTCTCTAATTCTGATACTGTTCTTCATTTAACCACAGTTTAAAACTAAATGTTATCCTACTCTGCCTCTGAGATACTATAAAGTCCAGTTTCGGTATAGTAACCTTAAATCAGCACTTTTTGCTTTTATTTTAAATAAAATTGATGTCTTTGAAATATAGATCAACCTAACTTTTTTTTTAATTGGCAAGTTGGAGTGCATGTTGATGTGAGCACGTGCCTTGCTTTTATCCTGAATCTCTCCGTGTCCCTTGTTCCCTGACTCTCTCAGGGCAGTTGAGTGGGAGAATGAGACTTGGGGCACTGCGTGTGCACCTGGTACTAACCCACACCTACGTGCTTCCTGACCTTTGCTTCTTCCTTGGGCTGTTGTTGAACAGTCAGACCATTGTGGCTGTTGAGGGGCATCCTGACAGTCAAGGAGCCTGCTTCTGGTTGATTTCATTTGTATCAGTCAGGAAATTAGGGCGTTTTTATGAGACCTGAAACCAATGGCAGGTTGAAAAGGAAGAATTTTAAAGAGGCAAATGTGAAAATTCAACATTTTCTAATTTCTCCCAGGTTATCTGCCCCCAGTGGTTCACCAAGTGGAAGCCTTGTTAATCCATATTGTATCACGTCGATTCCAAGTATCCTTATTATTTAGACACCTTAATTACTAGTATGATTGTTTCCATCCATTTGAAGTGTAATATCAAGTTGTGTTTATATCTATAGAAGTAGAAGCGTTTAGTCCATCCCAGATGTCAGAGAAGATTCTTCTAAGGCTGCTAAAGCACCCCAATGTCATCCAGGAACTGAAGTATGATGAGAAGAACAAGAAAGCCCCAGAATACTACCTCTACCAGCGCAACAAACCTGTAGACTACTTCGTTCTCATTTTGCAGGTCAGAAGAATTATTCAGTATGCAGTTGTTTGATCTCATTGAGTGCCCATCCTTCAGGTTCTGAGGAGAGCCGGTGTAGGTGAATGGGTGTCAGGTTTTGCATATTTCTGGGGTAGCTGTCTAAGTGGAAGAATTCCATCTCCCTGTTTTCGTATCTATAAAATAATTCCAATATAAAGTAATGTCATTGGTTAATTTGATTTCCAATACTGAAGGGAAGTTAGTGATTACTGTGGACCTGAGTCAAATGAAGAATGGTGAATCCCATTGTTCGTGTTTTTTAGAGACTTTGGGGGAATTACTTATAGGGTCTAAATCTTGGCTGGACATTTGAAATTTAAGTGTTTTGAGTTCCTTGGGTCCTCTTTTTATCTTTTTTCCCTGCCCCCTCATCAGGATTTGGTCTTAGGGCTTCCTCGAGATATTTAGTATCTCTTCCCTTAACACCCATCAAAAAATCCATTTATTATTGTTTTTATTCCTGGTTATTAACCAGACTCTGTTTTACAGAGGAACCAATGTCACAGCCTCTCTGTGGTGACTTGATTCTTTATCACTGTAAAATAATTCACTGCATAACGTGGGAAGGTTGATCAGGTCTGAACCCTCCCTGGGGCTTTGGTGCTTGAGGTATAGGAAGCCCTTGTAATATCAGTTTGACTTAATAGAGCGCCATCCTTGGCATGGAGACCAAGCTGAACGTTTTTCTATGAGCAACATGCTGGTTTTATTCACTTCTTGTACTTCTTTATTGAAGAATTACTTTATAGGAAATCTGAGTTTATTTCAGTACAAGAATACTAGCCCCTTGAGCATTCTCATATTTCTTGGTTACTTCCAAGATATGAATTGGAGGTATCACGATAAAAGTGGGTTAGTACTTGGTAGGACCCTAAAATTTACACAAGTCCAGCAGGGTCCCGATTATCTAAATGAATTAAGAAGTTTCTTTTTATTTGAAAGGAGCTCTTATCAGATATCTAGGTGTCAGAAACTCTAGAAGGTGCTGTGTTCATGTCTGTGCCTCCATGCTTGAATAATATTGTGGCATTTGGAAGCAGAAATGAGGAACTAGAGAAATGGGTTAACTAGTTACCTGCTGCTTTCATACTGTTCTTTCTTTAAACTTCTGTTGGCAAGGTTTTCTAATTCAGTACTCAATTCCTCTAATCTTACTTTCATTCAAGCCTGAATTGTGTTTTTCTTTTATGGGAGATAGATAAGCTAAAAGCTCTGCTGGGGCTGGGGAATTTATGTACTGCAGTGAGGGAATAAAACGTTCATGTTTCTCCTAACAGCTGCAAGTATTCCTTAAACCTTGAGAAAGTTTGAGTTACATTACAGTTTCCAGGATTGACATTGTGAATTTTAGTAATAACACTAGAAACTGTGAGGCTTTCAGTTGTCGATTTTTATATAGTCAGCACTTACGAAGTTGTGATTCAGTAATGCTCTGTTGGTGTATAAGAAAGGCATCCCCTGGCTAATGGATCTAAAAATAGATTTTATGGAAGACGGACTTCATAATTCCTGTCTATTCACAAGTAAATCTCTTAATATATAAGATCTTTTTGACAAGGCGTTTATGTATATGTACCTGTGTTGGAGTACCTTTGTCATGTGTATATATAAATATGACAAGTTTTCTGAACAGTTGAACTGATCCTGTCATGTAGGTTTTATAAATAGCTAAATACTGGATTAAAAGGATTTGTGGAGGAGTTTAAATGATAGTTTGGTGAAAATCATGTTCTTGCAGACCAGACAATTATCCGAGGTACACCGAATATAATAACAAAATGATATATACCACAGTACCCTGTCAGTCTAGCGAAGCTATCAGGACTTACAGAGTACACCCCTAATTATATCAGTTATAAATAGAAATACAGGTTGTGGGGTGTTTCCATTGCATCTTCAGGGCGTTAACTCAGAAGCCTTCGGCAGACTCGGCCTTCCCTTCCTGCCCCAGCCGATGAGCTGCCCTCCTCTGCACACACTAGGAAAAAACTCTGAGTTGTTGATGTTTGGATTATAATTAAAATAGAAACACATGGCTTTGAGTTCAAACCCTAGATGAAATAAAGCCTGGTTTATTCAGTGGAAATAATTTAAGTAAGTTTAATTAAAAGAATATGTTACCAGGTATATGTCTCCTATGTCATATGTATTAAAGGCTACAACTTAAATTTTACCTGAAACAATATATTTTTAAACTAAATGTATTGGGGGATCCACTAGGGCAGCGATAGGACAGTATATAGTGCAAGGAAGTTACTGGTTCTGCATGTCTTAAAGAAAGTAACAAAATACATATATGTAAAAGCAGAAGTGAGAGGGAATATAATTTTGGTGAAAATTTTTTCTACCTCCATAAAAGAGCAAATATACCAAGTAAAAATGTTAGTTTTGAATTGCAGAATTAAAAAATAAAATTAACAGAAGTTTGGAGAATATTAATTGTAAAACCAGAAAAATATACTTCTTAAAAAGGTTTATGTGACTCATAAAAGTTGATCATTTACTCTTATACCACATGGATGTTCTAGTATTTTGAGAAAGATAGAAATGTTATCAAAGCACATGCATAGATCATAATGAAGTAAGTTTAGACATAAAAACGCATAATTGGGCCCTGGCCGGTTGGCTCAGCAGTAGAGTGTCAGCCTGGCGTGTGGGGGAACCAGGTTCGATTCCCCCACATAGGAGAAGCACCCATTTGCTTCTCCACCCCCCCTCCTTCCTCTCTGTCTCTCTCTTCCCCTCCCGCAGCCAAGGCTGCATTGGAGCAAAGATGGCCCGGGCGCTGGGGATGGCTCCTTGGCCGCTGCCCCAGGCGCTAGAGTGGCTCTGGTCGTGGCAGAGCAACACCCTGGAGGGGCAGAGCATCGCCCCCTGGTGGGCAGAGCGTCGCCCCTGGTGGGCGGCCGGGTGGATCCCGGTCGGGCGCATGCGGGAGTCTGTCTGACTGTCTCTCCCCCGTTTCCAGCTTCAGAAAAAAAAAAACAAAAAAAAAAAACCCCAAAAAACACAGAATTGAAATGTACTATTTTATTTCTTTTATTTTATTTATTTTTATTTTTTTCTGAAGTTGGATACGGAGAGGCAGTCAGACAGACTCCTCCATGCGCCCGACCAGGATCCACCCGGCATGCCCACCAGGGGGCGATGCTCTGCCCATCTGGGGCACTGCTCTGTTGCAACCAGGGCCATTCTAGCGCCTGAGGCAGAGGCCATGGAGCCATCCTCAGCACCCAGGCCAACTTTGCTCCAATGGAGCCTTGGCTGCGGGAGGGGAAGAGAGAGACAGAGAGGAAGGAGAGGGGGAGGGGTGGAGAAGCAGATGGGCGCTTCTCCTGTGTGCCCTGGCCAGGAATCGAATCCAGGACTCCTGCACGCCAGGCCGACGCTCTACCACTGAGCCAACCAGCCAGGGCCGAAATGTACTATTTTAAAGTTGTGATTAATTCACTTACAAATTTTTTTATTAAGATGTTATTTATTGATTATACAGAGAGGAGAGAGAGAGAGAAAGAGTGGGGGGAAGAGGAAGCATCAATTTGTAGCAGGTGCCTCTCATATGTGCCTTGACTGGACAAGCTAGGGGTTTTGAACTGGTGACCTCAGCATTTCAGCTTTTATCTACTGTGCTACCACAGGCCAGACACAAAGGTTTTATGTGTAAAGCACAGAAGAATGTATAATATGCTCTCATCTGTGTAAAAGAGGAAGCTGTACTTTTCCTTTTATCTGCGCATACATAAGCAATGTTTCTAGAAGGTTCCTCAAGACACTGGTAACAGTGGTTGACTTTGAGGACTGGGAATAGGGTGGAGAGGAGACTTATTTCTTCCTTTGAATTTCTTGCCAGGTGCGTTTACTACCTATTTAAATAAAACTCATTAAAATTAGCATTAGTGGCAAAAATCCTATATAGCACCTTCAGATTGTCATAAAATAGTTATGATATGGTAAGAAACTATTAATGTCTACACCATATCTTTTATTTGTCAAAGTTTCGAGATTGTATTCCTTTAAGTACTTAAATAAGGAAAAAAGTAGATATCTAATTATCTAGGAAAAGAGCAAAGCAACAAACCAAAAAAACCCAACAAATGATATAATAAAGGTTATCATGAAAATTTTAAAATGGAAAAACCTTACAACCCTTAAAAATATGAAGATTTTGGCCTGACCAGGTAGTGGCACAGTGGATAGAGCATCGGACTGGGATGCTGAGGACCCAGGTTCGAGACCCCAAGGTCTCCAGCTTGAGCGCGGGCTCATCTGGTTTGAGCAAAAAGCTCACCAGCTTGGACCCAAGGTTGCTGGCTCAAGCAAGGGGTTACTCGCTCTGCTGAAGACCCGTGGTCAAGGCACATATGAGAAAGCAATCAATGAACAACTAAGGTGTTGCAACACGCAACGAAAAACTAATGATTGATGCTTCTCATCTCTCCATTCCTGTCTATCCCTCTCTCTGACTCTCTCTCTGTCTCTGTAAAAACAAAACAAAACTATGAAGATTTTGGTTCTTTTAAAACATTAACAATCATTATTCTATTGACATAATTAATGTGATAAAAGAGGGAAAAAATTAGTTTGCCCCTCCCCCTCAAAAAACAGCTAGAATCAAAGGAATCACTTGAAAAAATATTGAAACTTTAATTGAAACTCAATTTCTATATTATACAAATAGAACAAGATGGTATAATAATCAAATGCATTCTTTAGGACTAACATGGGCTTAATCTAAAGTCTGGTGATATGGGCTGATCTCATTTGTCAACATTTATGGAGAATTTTTAAATTAAAAGGGAGCAGTCAGAGAACAGTGTTCCCAGAGAGATATTCACCGTGACTGACTGAATTATGTTTATTTTAGGGATGCAGGGTTAGTTTAATATAAGGACACCAGAACCCAAATGTGCTGTGTTAATTAGGAAAGTAGTAAAGAAAAATATGCTTATGTTCCTATCAGTAGATATCAGAAAGGCAGCTGACAAAATCAAGTATCCATTCTTGCTTTTAGAAAACAAACAAAATCTGTAAAAGTCCATGATGAATATAATAAACAGAAAGGAAAAAGTGCTATAAAACTGGTTATGTCCTTAAACTGTTGTAGCCTCCTTTTGGGAATGCATACATACAATCCCTCATACATATGCATCTAAAGAAATCATTGTTTTATAAAGCTATCTGAGCAAACCTATTTATAGCAAATCTATTTATTATAAAATTATGAAAATAGACCATATGTCTAAGCTAATCAAATTGAGGTAGCATGAGGGATCATTATATAATAATGAAAGAAGAGGAAAACATACAAAATATATCAATTTAAAAAGATAGTGTGTGCATAGTAACTCTTACTATTACCCACCATTTTTCTAATAAAAATAGTCAAAGTTGTAGATCACTGTATAATATATACAGTTGGTGGTTTCCAGTGTGTGATTTGTCGGCCCTTGGGGGGGTAAAATGTCTAAATAAGCACATAAAACCTGAGTGCTCTTCCATTGCTCACGACCAGGTAATGACTTCAGTAAATACAGAGAGAGATGGGAAAACAAAAGGAGTGGCTGTTTTTCTTTGCCAATTATATAATCAATAGAAAACTTTTTTTTTTCTGGTGATAATTTTCTTGTCCATTTCATGCCTCAGATTTTTTGTTGTTATTCAGCTGCCTCATCTATACTCTTTTTTTTTTTTTTAACTTTTGATATGGACTTGAAAGGGTTTTTTCTCTCTGGAGTGAAATCTGGTGCCCCCCCCACCCCCACCCTCAGAGAGATAGGAGGGGAGATGAGAAGCATCAACTCATAGTGTGTCACTTTAGTTGTCCATTGGTTGCTTCTCGTATGTGCCTTGATGGGGGGGGGGGCAAGCCAAGCCAGTGACCCCTTGCTTAAGCTAGCAACCTTGGGCTCAAGCCAGCAACCGGGGGATCATGTTGTTGATCCCACACTCAAGCTGGCGACCTCACGCCCAAGCTGGTGAGTCTGTGCTCAAGCTGGCAACCATGGGATCATGTTGTTGATCCCATGCTCAAGCTGGTGACCTTGAGGTTTCAAACCTGAGACCTCAGCATCTCAGGTTGACACTCTCTCTACTGCGCCACCACTGGCCAGGCAAAATCTGTTCTTTTGTGGAGGTGATAGGTCGCATCTTAGAACTTACACAGCCCTTGACAATACCGAATACCATTTCACTTGCTATAGGGAGAGGATTTTTTTTTCCTTTGGACAGAGACGGAGTCAGAGAGAGAGAGAGAGAGAGAGAAATAGGGACAAACAGACAAGAAGAGAGAGAGATGAGAAATATCAGTTCTTTGTTCAGGCACCTTAATTGTTCATTGATTGCTTTCTCATATGTGCCTTGACCAGGGGGCTACAGTAGAGTGACCCCTTACTCAAGCCAGCAACCTTTGGCTCAAGCCAGCAACCTTTGGCTCAAGCCAGCAATCTTGGGCTTCAAGCCAACAACCTTTGGGCTCAAGCCAGTGACCATGGGGTCATGTTTATGATCCCACACTCAAGCCAGTGACCCTGTGCTCAAACTGGTAAGCCCGCACTCAAGCCGAGGACCTTGAGGTTTCAAACCTGGGTCTTCTGCATCCCTGTCCAACGCTCTTATCCACTGCACCACCACCTGGTCAGGCTGGGAGAGGAATTGAAGCCTTTGGTTCCAAATTTTCTCATAGACTTTTAAGTTTTGCAAGGCCTTGTACCCAGTGAATAATGGGTTTTTAATCTTGAGTCAAGAACAAATAACACACCCATTTTAAAGAAAAAAGTTACTTGGATGCTATTTGTTAACCCAGTTTTTAAAATTCTGTTTAAATATGTGTAAATATAAAATTTGGCATAAGCTTGTTTTGCTTAGGACTCCTGTATACAACTATAAACCAAAACAAATTTGAGTTAATATTATATTCTAAATATGTGGACAACATTTTGGCTGATAGGACAGCCCAGTGGCCCCAGCACTGAGGCCGGGGCTGTCGTGCAGGCACTTTTGCATTCGGTACACCTGGGTCCCCTTGTGCCCAGTAGTGACTGACCCCTCTAGCCCTTTGCCTTTGCTCAATGGGAGCTGTTCTGAGTGTTTGTACAGTATGTTGGGCTATTATTTGGCCTCCACTGGATATGACTGAATAATTTATGTTTTATTTTCCTTTGTTCTCTTCAGCTCGGTGCTTCTCACACTTTAGTGTGTGTAGGAATCACTTGGGGATCTTGCTAAATGCAGGCTATGATTCAGCAGTGTCTGGGGTGGAGTCTGCGCTGGGCAAGTCTAGCAGGCGCCCAGCTGAGTGAGTAGCGAGGCTTAGTTAGCTGCGGTGATTCAGGTAGCGGCTCCTGGCATGGCATTGTGATCATGGACACTAAGGCAAATGCTGGCACTGACATTGGTAGGAGCACTTGGTTAGAAGATGGTCAACCAGATAATCCAAAATATGTGTAAGTTAGTTTTTGACCATTAAATACTTTTTTTTAAATTTGAACATTTATAAAGCAGACTGCAGAGTCCTGGGACATCTGCACGCTCCAGACTGAAAAATATTGCTAAAGAATGTGAGTGCCAGTCACCTGAGGCCATGAACACAGGCATCTTTGGGTTGTGCCTCCCCTTTTACTAGGACTGATAGGCAGTGTTAGTGAACATAACCTGGCATTTATGCCCCTGGCATTTACCGTAATTACCTACTTTCAGGTGTCAAGCCCCAATGAATACTAAGTGGTGGTGATTAAAAAATAAACAAAACTCAAGAAAAAGCAGGAGGCCAAGTATTTATTTATTTATTTATTTATTTCAGAGACAGAGAGCGAGTCAGAGAGAGGGATAGACAGGGACAGACAGACAGGAATGGAGAGAGATGAAAAGCATCAATCATTAGTTTTTCATTGCGCGTTGCAACACCTTAGTTGTTCATTGATTGCTTTCTTATATGTGCCTTGACCGCGGGCCTTCAGCAGACTGAGTAACCCTTTACTGGAGCCAGTGACCTTGGGTTCAAGCTGGTGGGCTTTTTGCTCAAACCAGATGAGCCTGTGCTCAAGCTGGCGACCTTGAGGTCTCGAACCTGGGTCCTCTGCATCCCAGTCTAACACTCTATCCACTGCGCCACCGCCTGGTCAGGCGGGAGGCCAAGTAGATGCTTAGCAGCTGATATCCGAGGGCATCTTCAGTGAGCCCATGGCATCTGCCAACCACTCGATCTGGTCTGTACTGACCAGAATAGGTGGCATAGGCTTGCACCCCGAGTCCAGATACATCCGAGACTCTTAAGTACCTTGTGGAGGCTAGAAACTTTGAGAAGAGTTATCTGACACCTTCCCCCAAAGAGAGGTAGGATTCTGTGACGGTAACTCCACTCAGGAAGCCAGCTTTACTTGGGACACGGAGGCCTCTTTGTCTTCTGTCAGTTTACCAATGTGGCACCCCGGCTCCCTTTGGGAATCCATCTGTCTGTCCTTCCTGATTTTGTTGGTGATATGCTAGAGTGAACCTGTGGACAGTTCAAAAGTAAAATCGATATGTAGAGCCTTCCTCACATGGAGGAATCTGTTACCTAAGATGACACTGATTAATAATATGGGGCCAGGTGAGCGATTTCCTCCTGGGGGGCCCTAATTTGTGTGCTGCTAGGTTTATTTGAAAATGACCACTTTTGAGCCACTGACACACATATATGAACAAAAGATATGGTTGCTGGATGTTTCTAAAACTTGCCTGCCGGAAATCTTCACCCCTGTAGAGAGGGATGTGGGGCTGGGCAGCTTGGGAATTGTAGTCATAGAATGTTAGAACCAGAAGGAACCTCAGGAATCCTTTTACCCTATTGCAATGGTATAAATGAAGTAGAATTAGCCTAGTGTGGGGGTTCCTAAACGCTGATACTGGACAAACTTTTCACTTGTTTGAGGCAAAATGAAGACAGTTGTAGTGAGTTCTTCATGAAGCTATATGTATTCAGGTTAAAAACCTATCTAAAATGATATATTTTGGAGTTAACATGTCTAATCTTTTGTGAAGTGATTGGTAACAATAGATGTGTTTTTTAAAATATGTCTTAGAACTGAAATTTGGCAACCCTCTCTCTGTGCCCAGTATTGAGGAGGGACGTGCACTCCACTAGTGTTCGGAATGCAGAGATCTAGGAGCCGCTGACCTGGTTTGTCTTGTCTGGCAGCTTGATGGCTCAGACTCCAGAGGGAAGTAGCTGATCTTACCGCTTGGGTGCTGGTGGAGGAGAGATCAGTTGAAATGGTGACAGCCTGGAGCTTTGGCTCTTGGTGCAGCCGCCTTGTTTAATTAGCACTCACAGGTGCTGTGACTTGGGAGCATTTCTTGCGAGGCCAGGGTGCACGGCAGTTCCTGAGCAGGGCCCTTGTGCACAGATAGCCTGGGAGCGCTGACTACGAGCTCTGCAGCCGCTGGTCACCCAGAGAGCTCTATTAAGGCCCGCTGCCCGGGTCACACCCCAGACTAGTTAAACCAGCATGCCTGGGAGAGGGAGCCAGACATCGGTTTTGTTTTTTGCTTTTTTTCTTTTAATTTTTATTTTTATTGATTGGGGTCAGGGAGACAGGAACATCAGTCTGTTCCTGTATGTGTCCTGACCGGGGACTGAACTCGCAACCTCTGTACTTGGTGACGAAGCTCGACTAAACTGAGCTATCCCATCAGGGCTGTTGTTTGCTCTTTAAATCCCCAGGTGTCTTCTGTGCACAGCCAGAGAATCTGTTTTGAGTTTGCTAGGCAGAGGCTCCAAGCCTGGGAGTCTCGGGTACTTTCCCAGGAACTGTCCTTCCCAAGAGGTAGACCAGGTGGTGGTGTTTCAGCCTTTTTTAGGAGTTATTGTTGGTAACTTGCTGGTTCTGACAATTATTTGGTCACAAAAGAATTGTGAACTGAAACTCACTTGCAGGGACACAGAACACAGAGGGCCCTGTAACTTGTGAAACAAATGATTGCGGCCGCGGTCAGCCGGCGCTCCGTCCAGGTGGAAGTCATCAGGGCTCCACTGCATGCCGTCTCCCTCCCGCGCTCCCGCGGAGCGGCCATGAGCTGGTTCTGCAGCGCACCCTCCTCTCCCCAGGCTTGGAGGCCTCCCCTGACCCGGCACTTGCCCTTCACGCCATCCTTCCTCCGGCCTTTGGCTTTTTTCCCCTCAGTTACCGCCTCTGCTCCCTCCACACCTTCTTCCCTGGCGGCCTTCATCGGAGCCCCGGGCTGTCCTCGCAGACCTGTCTCTCCTGGTGGCTCTGCCGCCCGCGTGGCCTCCCACCTACCCTCCCCGTCCTCCCACTGTCCCATTCCCGCAGGACTGTGCTCCTGCAGCCACCAGTGCCTCCCTCCTCCGCAACGGCTCCGCTGACCCTGTCTGTGTGGGAGGGTCCCTCTCCTGGTTTCTATGGTGACCCAGCTGTCTACTTCTGCTCTTGTCTGTTTCCTCCTCTGGTCCCAGGTGGTCTCCCGCTCCTGTGGGCGGGTTGCATGCACTGGTCCTTTTCTCTTTCCACTGCCCCTCGCCCTCTCTCGGGTCTGACCTTCCTCCTGACCTTCATTCTTCATTTCAGCCTTTTTGATGGACTCTTCCAAACGCCTTTTTTTAAAGGGACTTCATCCTCTGTTCCTGGCCGGCCACCACCGCCCATGCCAGCCCTTCTCAGTCCTTCCGTCTCCACTCGGTGTCCAGGGCTCCCATTCACCCAGAGCAGGGTTCTCTTGTGGTTATCGAACACCCTTCCCGCCCTCACCCTCCTCTCTCCCTGATGGTTTCACCACAGTAGGGTTCCTTATCCACCCTGGGCTTTCTCCAGTCCTGTTAACCCTCTAGTGTGAGTCTAGACTTCATTTTTCTGAACCCCTACTCTTCTGTTCAAGATCCTGCCCTCAGCCCGTCACTCAGGGGGGGCCCCACAGTGCCCCTGCTTTCCCGGCCAGACCCCCGGCTCCTCACAGGCTCCTCACACTGCTCCCTTCTCCTGGCTCAGTCAAGCCCACTCCTCCTTAGATTTTTTCCTCCCTGTATAAAGTGGTCTTTATATAAGGACAGGAAGTATTTTTTTCCTCTAAATTCTTTATATTCTTTTTGTTAATTGATTTTAATTTATTGTGTTTACATAGATTCAGGTGTCCCACTGAATACATCCCTCACCCCCGTGTTCCTTCAACCTCCCCCTCGCCCCCCTCCCCCAGCAGCCTCCCCTGTCCCTCCAGGATGTGCTGTTCTGCCCTCTGTAACACTGTTATGTATATATCATTTCACCAATCCTTTTCCTCATGTAGAGCTTTACTGCTTTGTAGCATTGATTTTTTTTTTTTTAAGATTTTATTGATTTTACGGAGAGAGGAGGCGGGGGAGTGAGAAGTATCAACTCAGTATAGTTGCTTCATTTTAGTTGTTCATTGGTTGTTTGCTGTATGTACTTTGACCAGTCAAGCCCAGGGTCTCAAACCAGGGACCTCAGCGTTCCAGGTCGATACTTTATCCACTGCGCCACCACAGGCCTGGCATTGACCATTGGTTTTCATGTGCTCTCCCCTGCCTGCTGGCCCATACGCTCTTCCAGCAAGGGCTATCTTCCCACAGCACCCACTTGAGGACCCTGTATGCCTGGGTTTTCAGCATCTGTTTGCAGGTTGATTTTAATTATGGGTGAATTTTTCAGTTCCTTTCTTACAGCAAGAGAATTGGTTGGGGATTGGTAGAACTAATTATCCATTGAGTAAAAGAGGACCTAAAAGAGAGACAACAGAGTTTTGGGAAGTGACTTGAGGAAGGTTTTCCATAATTGGGAATTTAGTATAGAATGATAGGACGTGTCAAAATAATAGAGTTTGCTATAGTGGTGGCATAGGATAGCACGTCGGTTAGAGCGTGTTCTTCGGTTCCTTCATCTTCCTGAGCCCTGCCCCGGTTTACAGAGGGGATAATTGTGTCTGCCTCCTAGAGTTGTGAGCATTAAATGCTTTAATTCATTGTGAATTGTTAGCACAGTTCCTCTTCAGTAAATGGAAGCTTAATTTTTATTTGGCCTTCATAAAAGATACACCGTCGAGGCACCCTCTCACTAAGAGGCAGTTGGAGCCGTTCTGACCCTTGGCCTGGAAACCTAGATGCGCAGCTCACTTATTAGGGTGTTGCAATAGCCCGGAAACCACTCTTGAGCGTCTCCCACAGGGAGGATGGTGGACCCTAAAGCTAGTAGGGATGAGTAAGGGAGGCAGAGTCAGTCTGTCCCAGGGGAACTGGTTAGAGGGAAGGAGTTGTTGTAGACAAGTTAGAGGAAAGGGAGGGAAGGGAAAACCGGAGGGGAGGTTTTGTCCTGATGAAAGGAGACTTTCTAAAGGTGCTTTTCCAGGACAGTGAGGAGAAAGGACCATGTTGCTACAGTGCCTCTGGGGCGTCTGGGCGACAGGGGACTGGCCTGCAAGACACCTGCTCAGTTGGTCAGGGGACCATGCTAGTGAGACGAGTTGTGGCCCTGGGAACCAGTGTAATCCTCTCTGTTCCATGGCCACAACTCATGTTGACCCTTGACCCTGACTGCTCCAACTCGGTTCCTACAAGACAGCTTGGGTGACAGGCACAGAGCATCTGTCTTCTCAGTGTTTGTCCCATGGATGGAGCAAGAGCTCATCTTAGTCCTGGGAAGGCTCCTACCCACAAACTGAGGATGCTGGGAAAATACTGAGTGGACTGGAGAGATTAAACATCAACTTTCACTGTCCTCTCTGCATCCCCCACCGAGTCTAGTTTTCATATCTAAGATAAGTGGAGCCTCCCCTCTAAGTGGGAAAGATGATCAGAGGCTTACTTCCTTGGCATTGTTGGAAAAGGAGTCTAGACAAAATCTAAGGAAGGACCAAATCTTGCTGAGGCTTTGCAGACAGTCACGGACTTGGACTGAAAATGCTGCCGTTTCCTTTCGCAGGGGAAGGTGGAAGTAGAGGCTGGGAAGGAAGGTATGAAGTTTGAAGCCAGTGCTTTCTCCTACTATGGCGTCATGGCCCTGACCTCCTCTCCAGGTGAGTTGCCCTCGGCTCGGGGGCAGGGATGTTTTAGGAAATGGTGCCCTTCTCCGGCCACTTTCTCTCCCTGCCAGTTGACCCTATTTATTTACTTCTTGAACTTTTTATTGAACTATATCATGTATACAAAAAACTCCCTGCACAAAGCATAAGCATATACTCAGTGTGTGAGTTTTCACAGACTGAACACGCCAGTGTAAACCAGCACCCAACTCAGAGACAGGACACCCGCCACCCCACAGGACTCCTGTCCCCACAACACTCCCTCTCAGCCACTCTCTTCCAGGGTTAGCCGCTGCCTTGACTGCTGAGAATAGACTCGTTTCGCCAGTTCTTGAACTTTATATAACTGGGATTAGACAGGTGTATTATATTGAGTGTGACTTCTTCCACCCAGTGTTGTCCCTGTCACACTCCTCTGTTGTCAGGGACACTTATACTTTATTTCTCCTCCTCTCTGTAGTGTTCCATCGTCCAGCTGTACAGCAATGCATGTCTTTTCATTGCTCAGGGACACTGGGGCAGTTTCCTGTGTGGGGCCACCATGGCTGGTGTGGCTAAGAGCACTCCTGTGCCTGTCTTTTGGTGCACGTACGTGTGTTTCTGTATTGGGGAGCGGAGCTGCGGGCCACAGGGTGTGAGGGCATCTTCAGCTCGAGTGGCTGCCGCCCAGCAGTTTCCCGTGCGGCTGTGGTAGTTCACACTCATCCTGCAGGGGAGGGTCCTTTGCTCTGTACCCACCACTTGTATTGTTGAGCCATCTAAACGTTAATTATTCTGGAGGTTTTTAAATTTGCACTTTCCTAAGGATAAATGAGGTTGTTAATTTAATATTTATTTATTGCCTATATTCAGATCTTAATTGGAGAGCGGAGCTGGCCAATTAAGTCAGCCAGCTAGGGGTGCTCTGAGCACAAGATGCCAGCAAACAGTATCTGTCCTCGTAGGAACATGGACACAGATACCGGGCCTCCCCTCTGGGATGGGATTTGAATGGTCCCTGTTGGCTTTGCTTACTTGGTGTATGTGCTTCCTACCTTATGCAGGCTAGAAGAGGGCAGGCAGGTAAACAGAGGTGCTGTAGTGCCACCTTGTGGTCAGAATGCCAAATTACATGCTGTGCAGGGAAACAACTTTTGCAAACCTCAAACTTAAAAATAACCCATCCTAAAAAAAAAAATAAAAAAATACTGTCGGCCCTGGCCGGTTGGCTCAGTGGTAGAGTGTCGGCCTGGCGTGCAGAAGTCCCAGGTTCGATTCCCGGCCAGGGCACACAGGAGAAGCGCCCATCTGCTTCTCCACCCCTCCCCTCTCCTTCCTCTCTGTCTCTCTCTTCCTCTCCCGCAGCCCAGGCTCCATTGGAGCAAAGATGGCCCGGGCGCTGGGGATGGCTCCTTGGCCTCTGCCCCAGGCGCTAGAGTGGCTCTGGTCGCGGCAGAGTGACGCCCCGGAGGGGCAGAGCATCGCCCCCTGGTGGGCGTGCTGGGTGGATCCCGGTCGGGCGCATGCGGGAGTCTGTCTGACTGTCTCTCCCCGTTTCTAGCTTCAGAAAAATACAAAAAAAAAAAAAAAATACTGTCACTTCTGAAAACCAGCCTGAAAAAGGGAGCAATACCTCCAGACAAGTCTGTTTTTGTGACATTGGTCCTCGTCTACTGTGCCACATGATATCTCAGGCACCAAGATGTTACAATTAGAGAGCCAGAAGCGTCAAGGATGCCCTCACATTTCTAAACCTCCCCTGCCCCTACTGCGTCTTCTCACTGTCCCTGGGCAGGTTTTTGAGTCACATGGACCAGTGTCCCCATTGTCCACTGCTGACTGCATCCAGAGTGACCATAACCCCCTCTGACCCATTAGCTGGTGTCTGCTGTAAACCTGAAGGTGATCTTCTGTTCTTACTGCTTGTGAGGAGACAGGGAGATTCTTAACAGGGCCGAGAAGATCTGAGCTACAGCCTCTATCCCAGCACACACAGTGCCTGACCTGGCTTCCTCGTTATTGAGAGGATATGGTGAGATGACCTCGTGTGCTTGTTAAGACCAGAGCGCAATGATACTCACACGAGTGCTCTGTAACCGCTAGAACACAAGAGGAACGTCGGTAGAAGAGGTGTTGAGATTGTGACTATTTTTGGCCACCAAACTCAAATTAGCCCAGGTGAGCAGAACCAGATTTATAAAGCGGTTTTGAAAAAAAAAAAGCTGGAAGAGTAACTTGCACATTTTTATTGATTACTGGTTCTTGCAGCTCATACTGGCCCAGTTTACACAGAACTGTGGATTTATGTAAGGGTGGGTCCCATTCAGAAAAGGAATTGCTGAGTGGCCTTCTATATGAAAAGTGGTGGGGTGCCTTACCAAGCTGGAAATGCCAGAAAGGAAGGGAATTTCATTAATAGCATCTTGTTACAAAGCCAGTATTTTACTTGACTTTACAGTTCACATTTGGGATTTTGTATGTTCACTGAGAGATGCAATTAATACAGTAATTTCAAGATAATATTTCTAGTCATTTGATTGCTTAGAAAAATCCTACAGGAATCGGTTATCAGGATCTGCCCAGCTATATGTCAAGTACACCTCAATTTAAAAAGGAAAGAAAGAAACCTGCCCAGAAGATCTGGCTTCTGCCCAGTGGGGCAGTTGACTGGACCCTTCAGATGGAGCTACAGCTCCTCCCTGGCTAATAGTGAGGAGGTCACTTTGTTCTGCTGTCCCCTGGAAATCTGCGTGTGACATTCTCTATTTACTTGGCTAATTTAGCTCCACTTTTGTGCGGATAGTTCTAAATCCGTTAGGAGAGCACGTTTTGAGCTATAACCCAATTGGGTATTAATGGCTTAAGAGATTTGTAGGTTAGTAAAAAGCATGTGACTAGGATTTCGGCCTCCCCACATTCCTCTTCCTGGAAAGCAGTGTGTGCTCTTGGTTTATTTACATAACATATAGGCTTTTTCATCTGAAATTGACGGCTTACACTGGTAGGACTGGTATCTACTCCTGTCCCGAGTGCAGAGATCTCCTTTCTTGCCTTTTGACATGGTCTCACCCTGTTTTTCTCCATTTTTCAGTTCCTCTGTCCCTGTCTCGTACCTTTGTTGTCAGCAGAACAGAGTTGTTAGCAGCAGGTTCTCCAGGTAATTCTGCATGTTTCCTTTTCATAATTCTTCTGATTGCCTCCCTGGACCCCCATACAAGCCATCGGCAGTTTTTCCGTAAGCTCTAGAACTCCACATTTCTGTGCCTTAAGACTGAGCTATCCAGGAAAGTATTGGCCTACAATAGAGGCAGAAAGGGTTTGGGCCACTGGGAGGGCCTGTTGACACAGGAACAGATGAAACAGGGAAAGGGAGCCAATTGGCCCTGGAGTGCTGGCGTCCCCTGCCTGCCCTCACCACACCGCGGACCTTGGGTTTTCAGGGCAGCAAGGCACTGCATCTGGTTTCTTCTCTGTGAGGAGGCAGAGGCCCCCAGGACCTCCACACTTCCGCAGGACATGTAGAGTGACAGCCTGAAGCAGTAAGACCTGTTCTTGGAGAACTCTCAGCATTCCTGTCTCCTTGGTCCTTCCAGCATCTGTGGGTACGGGGCGCGTGTATTTCCCCCTCCGTCAGGCAGGTGGCCCCGCTCTCCTGTTTGTTTTGAATCCAGTGCTGGGCACATTCCTAGCTAGCTGCTGCTTACTGCCCTGCAGGAACAGCGGTGGCGGCTGGCTAACATGTCCAGCTGCTAAAAACAAAGGCTAAGGTTTAATCTTTCTTTAATTAAAATTGCTGGTCTTACTATTTGATAGTACAATTGTTCTGTATTTATTTTGTTTCATACAGCTTAGATTTTTAAAATCTGGTGAAATTTGTGTTTCAAAAACACAAAACTCTAAAATACTGATATTTGGTAAAGGAGGCAATACTTGTCTTGAAACTGATATTCCCTCAAATCTTGGCTCTGGAAGGTTTGAGGTGTTTGGGGTAAGATATACATAAGGCTATTTGAATCAGCCCTGTTGGCAGACTATACATACACACGCATGTGCACACACATGTGTATATATGGTTCTTCCTCCCCCGTTTTCTTTGCTGGCATCTGCCACCTATTTAAAATGTCACAGAAGCTGAAGTAGAGTGACTTTTGGATGGAACTCATGGAAATGTCATTTGTTTTTTACGTTTCCTGTAAAACTTAAGAGATTTTTTAGCTCTATCCACTCTGTCTGACCCAGTAACAGAAAAATACGTTTTCGGGTCCAGGCCTAAGGGATGCTGGCATTACTAAAATATGATACACAGCTGGGGCCTGAACTAAAGCAGTGATTTTCAGCCCGTTCTATTAAGTGCCTTGTGGTTCCGAGGGAGAGGCTGGGAGTGTTTCTTCACTGTGTCTTTCTAGCTTGCTACCAAAAAAAGAGGATTCCTAGGTAGGATGAATCAAAACAGCCAGGACGAAAAGCAGGAAGACAATAATACCTCTGAGAAGGCATAAAGAAGAATGAAGCTTGAAAGTTGTTTTCATAATTGCCTAAAATTTTGGCATATAAACTTGGCAACAAAACATGACCTGAACCGGGGGGAGGCCGCTTAAAGTCTTCTAGCGACGAGGAAATAGACACACGCCCTGTTGCGCACTGATGCAGGGCCGACCGGGCTGGCGCCTGCAGTGCTGCAGACGGGGTCCTGGGAGCAGGGGCTGCTTCTCCAGACAGGCTGCAGGACCAGCGCTGGGTCCTGGCAGAGCAGAGGATTCGTCTCCCACAAGCTGAGACGGTGGGGAGGGAGGAAGCTGCCTGGGAGTCTAGATACGTTGGAAGACCAGAGGAAATGTAATCCCCTCAGGAGAAAAGAACAGGAGACTCAGGAGCACTGCACCAGGGCCCAGACATCTACCTGCCAACACAGTCTGGGCAGCAAGCAGAGTGCCTTTTAAATGGGTCATGTTTCTAACCTTTCAATTGTAAACGACAGAAGGAAACGCCATCCTGAAAGTAGCTGTAAAAATGGTGATGTGATTTGGGGCTGAAGTTCAGAGATACAGGGATCTCTTGTTTCAAAACACTGCTGGGCATGTCAGCCTGGGGAAAGTTAGGACCAACAGGGAAAGGCGCCATCAGGAGGGTAGCAGGAGGTGGAGAGGTGTGGGAGGAAGCTCGCAGGAAAGAATGGAGTCATGCTAACCAGGCTCAGTGGCCGGGTACTTAGGGGTGTCAGGTACTGTGCTAAGTGTTCTATACATGATCTCATTTTGAATCTTCATCAGACCACGTGAGGTGAGGTGAGGTGGGTGCTATTATTATCTGCCTTTTACAGGTAAGAAATCTGAGGCTTTGCGACGTTGGGACATCTGATCAAAGTCCCATTTTGCTAAACAGAAGAACATCTGATAAATTTATTAATTTGCTTTGTTCTCTTAGAACAGGGGTCAGGAACCTATGGCTTGCGAGCCAGATGTGGCTCTTTTGATGGCTGCATCTGGCTCGCAGACAAATCTTTAATAAAAAAAAAATAATGTTAAAAATATAAAACATTCTCATGTATTACAATCCATTCATTTCTTACCGCTCACGTTCATGGTTGTGGGTGGCTGGAGCCAATCACAGCTGTCCTCCGGGACAACACCAAATTTTTATTGGATAATGCCTAACATACATGGGTCATTGTATGGCTCTCACGGAATTACATTTTAAAATATGTGGCGTCCATGGCTCTCTCAGCCAAAAAGGTTCCCAACCCCTGTCTTAGAAGATAGGTGGAAGCAACAAGAGGAACTACTACACTGAGTTTAATTTTGACCTAACAATGAAAAATTGGTTCATGACATGAAAATTGTGGGGAAAGTTGTGACATAAAAATTTCAGCAGAAAGGGAACTCTTCATTGGACATCCCTTAAGTGTTTGCCACCTTTTGTTGTGGAGGTCATATTTTGAGAGGAACATTTATGAATGAAATCAGATGGTGGTTAGCACAGAGGGAAAGGTGGTAGGTAAGACGTGAGGTGAAGAACAGTTGACGTATTCAGCTTGGGGAAGAAGAGACTTAAGGCGAACATAGGGCCTTTGAACTTCCCAGGGCTATTTCAAGTAGCAGAGGAATGGAAGTTACTCAACTCCATGGAGTGGAGGGGAGGCTGTCATTTGAAGCTGGGGAGGCAGATTTCGATGGGCATGCTGATGGATTTCCCAGTAGTTGCCTCTGCGAGAGCATCTGTCAGGGACACATTGCAGAGAGGAGCCAACCATCAGGTGGGAGCATTGGTCTCCTCTAGCCCTGGCACGATGCAAGGCAAGGCCTGTCCATGTGGGCACCCACTTAAAATTTGTGGAATATACTTGATTGGAAAAGCAACAATGGAAGCAGCCTTGGCAAGGCGGTGGGTCTTATTTTAAAGGAAATTTATTAGAAGCTGTAGTAAACTTGCCTTTCAGAGCAATGTCACCTAGACTCACCTGCATTTCCTTTTACTGTCAGTCTGAAGAATCACGTAGCACCTAAGGTAGCTCAAACCTTATAAGGGTTTGATGTCTCCTAGCAGTGAGCATCCTCAGGCCACCTGATGTGGGCTTTATTGCAGTCAGAGACAAAGATAATAGGTTTGGCCAGGAGATGGGGTATGAGCAGACAGAACTATTTAAACATGTTCTGATTTATAAACATCCTCAAGAGTCCTTTGCTTTTGCTCTGGCTTGGGCCTCACTCCCCCTGGTTTGTTGTGTTTCATAGCATGAGGCATTGCCCTGTTCAGCACAGGGTCTGTACTGTCGGCCCAGGGAGGGCTGTATCAGTTCACATGGACAGGGCTGAGCAGCTGATCCCAATGGAACCTGTCACCATGGGAAGCCAGCCAGTGCTCTGGAGGAGGCCTGTGTGGTGAGCTGTGTGGCTGAGGGTCTGGCATAAGTTGATTGAGCTTGTCTATTAATTGCTACATTTTTATAATTTGGAAAATAGACAGCTGCCTTTATTGGTTACATCTATCTCATGTAAAATGTGGTTGGGTTTTTCCCCCCTCCATTTCCAGGTGAAAACAAGTCACCTCCTCGCCCATGTGGCTTGAATCACTCAGACTCTCTCAGTCGAAGTGACCGGATTGACGCAATCACACCAACTTTGGGGAGCAGCAATAATCAGCTCAATTCTTCATTCCTTCAAGTCTACATCCCGGACTACTCTGTGCGCGCCCTTTCCGATCTCCAGTTCGTTAAGGTAAGAGCAGAGAGCCGCTGGCTGGGCCTGACTGGTCGCGGTCCAGCCCACAACCAGCATCTGCACCCCGGCCCCTCCGCTGAGCTTCCCCATCACTCTGTGGGTGCCCGGCCTCCAGCTGCTGTGCCCAAAACTCAGGTGGGGAGAACCACATATCTCCTTGGCTCTACCAAATGAGCTGGCAAACCAGGCGTGGCTTTGTCAGAGAATAAAAGCCGGAGAGCGTAAGAAAAAAATCCGCCTTTTTAAACAAGTCTTCATGAATTCGGGACTCCGGGGACTCTGGTTGGCCCTGAAAGGGCTGAGGTCGGAGACTTGGAAGACTGGCCAGGATGGAGTGGGAAGAGCCCTCCACTTACCTGCTGCCCTGGAGACAGGGTGTTTTCCTTAGTATGAAGTAAAGACGTCTTCTGGAGAGCAAGCCAGTTTTCGCTGATGGAAGCCTAGCTCCATTTTCTAGTCTCTGAAATTTTGAGACAAAATTTGGAAGTGGCTTGTATCAGTAAAAACTGCCTTGTTTACTGGAGTCAACTTGAACTTTAAAAGTGGCTCAGTTTGTACTCAAGGATGACTTTCTTCTAGAGAAGCAACTAGGGGCCTTTCAGGGGACTTAACATGTAATACGATATCCAGACAAGGGAACCTAAAACTAAGCATTATCTTGGTTTGTTTTCTGTACCATCTTCTGGCCCCAGATCTCAAGACAGCAATACCAAAATGCCTTGATGGCATCCCGGATGGACAAAACTCCTCAGTCTTCAGACAGTGAAAACACTAAAATTGAATTGACTCTTACGGAGCTGCATGATGGGTTGCCAGACGAGACGGCCAACCTGCTCAATGAACAGAACTGTGTGACGCACAACAAGGCCAATCACAGCCTACACAACGAAGGCACCATCTAGGGCGCCCGCCCGCCCTCACCACTCCCGCTCCCGAGGCCCGGCCAGGCCACTGGGCCTCGCCTCGTCTGGCAGTGAATCCTGTTAGTGTGAGCTTGTGTGCCATGTGCATCCTGCAGCATCCCGAGACCAAAGACTTTGTCCCGTTCCTGGGAGGTTGGTGAGGGCAGGAACGGAAGCTGGAGCCGGAACTTGACGTAGGGGGCGTGGCGCCGGAGACGTTCGGAATGAACTTCCGCCCAAATAGAATCGTGTTTATTTTTTCAGCTGTACCTTTTCTTATTCACTCTCCTCCTTCCTTGATTTGCATGAAGTTGAAAATTGTTGGGATTTATTTTTTTTCCAAGAGATGTTTTTAAAAAGTATCTTTTGCAGAGTTTTAAGTTGTCCTGCCTGAACTCTGCTGCGACCCCATGATGTGACCCTCACAGGATGAACTTGCCCCTCCAGTGGCCTTCGGGGCCCTCCCAGCGAGGGGCACCCTTCCTCTGTGCCCCAGTGGGTGTCGCTGTCAAGCCTGAAGGATGAGGGAAGAAAACTGTGCTGACGTGGATCTGCCAAGTCTGTGACGTTGCGGGGGAGCCTGCACTGGGTGGGACCTGCAGTCGCCTCTCTGAGCTCAGTGTTGTTTTAAGTTAATGTTTAACTGTGTCCCTTTTCCTCAGAAAGGTTTAACATTTGCTTGGAATGTGATTTTGCTCCCACTCCTAAGGAATTTTTATCACCAAAATGAATGTTAATGAATTTTAAACCCATGGTTTATCATTGGCAAGAGGCAAGGCGACTGCATCCGACGTCCTGCAGCCTGGATCTCCGGGGCACCAGGCCTCCCCACCCAGTTCAGCGCCGTCGCCCCGCCCTGCTCCCACCCTTGTTACCCCAAGATGCTGCTACACAGATGCCAAATGGAAATCTTCCACGGGGCTCTTGAGTAAACTATGTGTTGTGGCGTTCCAGCCCCTCCCTTTCCCACGGGTGTGTCTAATGGTCAGAAACCGAGTCGGACCTTCCCACCGGTCTGTGTGCTCCCGGCAGAGGCGGCATGTAAGCCCATATGTTGAAAGGAGGGAACGTTGGGGACTGCCAGCCCCTGCCCCTCTTTCCAGAGAGCCGATGGTCCCTCTTCCCGTGCCCCTGGGCCTGTGGGGCCCAGCCTTGGCCGTGACCCCCGCCCGAGGACCTCAGTGCCTCCCGCCTCAGATGCAGCCCGTGCCAGAGAGGCTGGCTGCCTGTACGGCCAGCGTCAGTGTGGCCCCAAACAGGGATTCAGAAACCAAATGTGTTGTGGCCATTTCGTGTGTGTGTCTGTCTTATTTTAATACCAAATTCATCACGCATAGTGAAATTAATGTCAGGAGGTATTACTTGAGTGACTGAATTCTTAACTATCTTATTTGTGTTTTAAGTGTTAGCCCAAGGGATATGTGCATTTTGTTGACATTTGTCCATGCATTCACACTGACCAGTTTTCATATAGCAATACTAGTCCATGCCGTAGCGGAGAAGAGAGCAGAGAGCGTTGTCCCCACTGGGGCCCACCCCACTGAGCAAAGGGAGCCCGGGGCAGAGAGCAGTGCTACTCCCTCCTCAGGTAGGAATGCCCCCCCCCACCCCGCCCCCAGGCTGGCTCTGCAGGGTAGGGTTGTGCTTTGGAATCACAGCAACGTGCTGGCTTGCCTTTTGGCAAGCGATTTGGTGGCTCCAGTGTCATATGCACACTTGGCGAGTATCTTCTCTGGGCTGGTAGTCCTTGAGGGTCCTCTGCAGAAGGCGCCATGCCCCTAGTGAGGGAAGTACTGGCCGCACCTTGTCACAGGTGTGGCACCCAACCTGCCATCAGGGGAGGGAGCCCCACCATGTAGCTTGATGGTAGTGGAACTCTGCACCACGGGGAAAAGGGTGTCCTTTTATAACAGATCTGAGTTTAAATCTCAGTTTCTTAAGATGCATCTAGCTGAGCACAACCTCAGTAAGACAGGAACTGGAACTCTGTAGGGTGGGCAGAAATGAGTGTTCCCTGAAGTGGAGCCTGGATCTTGCAGGGGGAGGGGGCTTCTCCCCCAACAACCATCCCACTGTCTGGGCTGGGTCAGCACTTGCCCGCCTGGGGGTCTGGAGGAGTTGGCCACAGCATGTGCTCCTCCTCACCTTTTGTCTCAGGGAGCCTTGCTTCTGGAAGGAGCCTCTGGAATCGGGAGCTAATGCGTTGGGCCTTTTTCAGAGCCTCACTGTTCCTTGTGTGAATCCTAAAGTTCAGTGAGAGACCAGGTGTGGAGGAAGGATTGATTCCAGCTGCTGCCTCCTTGACTTGAGGGAGAAACGACTTCTCAGTCCTGTCTTACCTGCTCAGTGTGGTGGCTTTTTGTCCTCTCTGTAAAGGAGCAGGCAGGGGCAGCTTTGCAGTGGGGGCTTCCAGAGGATGAAAATTTAATCTCCCAAGTTTGTATTTTTCTATAAACCATTCTTTACCTTTGATTATTTATACTGTTTTCTAACAACAGGGAATACAAATCATTCCTGTGTGGTCTCTATAGGAATGGAGGCTAACATTCTGCTATAGTTCCATCTGCTTTGGGGAACACTCAAGACCCTTCTATAACAATGTCTGAGCGACCAGGTTTCTTTTCCAGGCCCCACTTTCCCTCTGGAAACAAACCTCAGGCCGCTGAAGGAGGATCGCTGGCTCACTGCTTCTCTGGGCAGCAGGAGGATGGTTTTGGCTTAGAAGGTCTGTGCAATTCCACCTATAAAATAAACGGGAGTCAGGCAGTCTTTTGGATCTTGATGTGTCATGGCCAGTCCTTAGCATCTTTGTTGATCATCCTCTCCTGGGGCTGCTGGCTCTGTAAGTATGGAGGAGAGAGGGCTGTGGAGCAGGTGCAGGTCCTGGGGTCCTGAATTCTGTGGGAGCCCTTGTGGTAAGACCTAGGGCCTCTCTGTCTCCACGGCCACCGTGGCCCCTGCTGTGGAACTCTTCCTGTTCCTAAGCAACCGTGCTGGTATCTCGGAGGTTCCTCCTGGAACTGGATTCCTAGTATCCAGATGTTCCCAGGACTGTCTGCTTTCTCTTTATAAATGAAAGTGGCTTTTTTTCCTACTGCCTTAGAGGTTCTCTCCCTTTATTCCTTTGTTTTATATTCATCAGGCAAGTCCAAAATCACGTGTTGAAACTCTTAGGAAAACAACTCCTTAAGATTTGTTCCTGGATATTGGGTGCTAACCAGCTAGCTTAAGCCTTGATTCTTAGTTTGAATTTGAAAGGGCACCCCCGGGAACTATTAGTCCTCCCTCCCTCCCTTCCCAGAGATAGCTCAGTGCCATGGCAACACAGCTGGCTTCCCCAAGGGGGAGGGAGTAGGACATCTTACCATTTTCTACTGTTTTTCAAGGAACTTCTGTGCAAATGTTGAATGCAGAACTCTACACTATTCATGTGAAACACTTACTGTGAATATATTTACCTGTGCTATTCCAGGACCATGTGACTAAAGGATCAGCCTTCTCAAGTCTAGGAAAATAGTAGTAGGTACAAGTACAATTAGTAGAATTGCATTTTCCCTAGAAAATGAAGCAACAGGTATTTGATCTAAGCAGGGACCATGAATGTCTGTCTGCCCTCAAACTCTCTCAGGTCAAGAAGTCAACCTAAGTAGGCTCTGACTGATTGAACCTGTGTCCTGGCTAGTCAGTGATATGAACAAAACTCAACCCTGTCATCTTCCGAAAACGGGCCACTGCTCTGTGGTGTCTTTGCCTTTCCTGGGTCAGGGGACCAAGGCTCCTCCAGTGTCTGCAGGGGTGATCCCAGGAGAGGACTCACCTGGGCTGGCACAGCAAAGCACTTACCTTGGTCTCAGGACTTTCAAGTAAGAGGCCACTGGGGGGAGGGGATGGGCTTGGTGTACATCGCATGGCCCATGCTCACTGGTGGCGTGGGCAGAGGGAGCAGCTCCCTTAGCTTTGATCTCAGACAGGTTTGTCTTGCAGGGGTGAGAACGCCAAGGCTGAGCTGGCGGTGCAGTGTGGAGGCGTCTGTGCTCACTTTCCTGATGAGGACACAGACTCTTGTCTTGAGTCAGGTGCTTTTGTCTGACAAGGGTATCTGGGTGAGTTGTAGGTTAACCCAGAATTAGGAGGGACTTCAGTGATTTGAGGATCAGAAACTTTTCTGATGCAAATTTATCAATGAGCAACCTACTCAGTGAATTTTTATACCTCAGGGCCATTTGCAAATCTTTCTTCTTTTCCTATTTCTTTTGTATTCAAGTGGGCTGACAGGAGAGAAAGGATAGTTCAGAGAATTCTAAGCTGAGGTTCATTTGTGTCTGTCTGAGGGTGAGTGGTGCACCCAGGCCCAGCTAGCTGGTGTTATCCCTCAGGCTGTGACAGCCATTGTCCTCTGGGACAGACAGGCATTCCTTCTGCGATGAATGCTTGCTTACTGGTTCTCCTTCTGCCCAGTCGGGCAGCCTCAGGACCAAAGCGGGGAGGCGGGAGCTGACAGCAACTGCAGAGCTGGGAGCAGCTTTCCCTCCTCTGTAGTCTGCTGGGAGCGTCTTTGCTTCTTAGATCTGTGGTTGGCTCAGGTCAGGTAAGCCTTCAATGTGTGCTAGAGCCACTGACATCATCTCGCTGGAATCTTATCTTTTGACAGGAAATACCAGGTTATCCTTGAAGCAACGTGGAAATGAAGGTTCTAGTGCAAGAGTCGAGGTCTAGGAGTTTGTATGCCAAGGTTTCTATGTACACAGAGCTGACCCATAGTGTAAGGCTCGAGTGAATACATGTTTTCCAGTTTTAATAGCCAGGGGCCTGTTAAACATGAATAAATTAGAAGAATGACTAGGAGTAATGTCTTGCCTCACTTGGTAGGGTATCTTCTGGCCTTTGCTTACCCACATCTGACCAACATAGATTCACTCAGAAAGTGATTCTTTGGGGCCAGACTCCTGATTCACGCTGAAGAGAACTACCAAATGGATCTGGTGGGGACTTGGGTGCCCTTTGTGCTGGAGGCCCAGGCCCCTTCACTCTAAACAGCTGGTCTCAGACTTCTAGAGCAGAAAGGAGTGGGGAGATAGGGCCTTGGGACTCGCACTCCCCAGGGAGCGCCAGCCTAGCTTCTGATTCATTGCCCCATGTCTGAAGTCTACTGTGATGGTCGACCACTGACCTCCCTTATGTCTGGAAGCCCATTAAATCTACAAATGTATATGCTTTCTTTTATATTATTATTTATTATGTACATACGCCTCTACTGTTAGTACGTCTGTCGCTAAGATGAGATCTGTCCTGGAGCCCCTCATCCATGGAGCCTAGGTTCTGTTGTCCCTTAAAGTGGATGAGAAGGTAGCGATTTTGTTTGTCTTAAACAGATTCTTTTGGTCCTAGCGTCCCTGGCCCCTTTTATTGGGACCACCTCTTATTTCTGATGACTTGTGTTTCCTATGAGGATGGAGCAGGTCTCTTACCTGTGGCAGGGCCTCTCGAGTACCTCCATGAGATGCTTTAGAGGTGGTGTTCTGGTGATGGGGTCTATTCTCTGTATAGTGGTACAGCATGACCATGAGACCAGAGCCTCCTCCCTCACTCCCACCCTCCAAGCCAGGTCAGTAGCCTGGCCCAACAGTAATAACCTCTTAATTCCCACCCTTGGATTACAGAATCCATCTCTCTGGACCATGGAAGCTGCCTGCCCATCTGGGCTTCTACTATGCCTTTTCTTGGTTTTGAGGTCCAATGCCAACATTGCCTTGGCCCTCAAATAAGACCTTGCTTTGTGTCTGATTTTGATCCTCCTTAGCCTTTACTCACTGTATCATAGCGTACATTTCATGCTTTTCAGCAGTGAAGTGTTCTGAACAGTATTCAGAGCGCTGTGTACGTAAACCTAAAGCACAAGTGACATGTATAGGTTTAATGAGCTGATTGTCATAACGAATGCATTTTATAACTCAAACAATGTTGTAGATTTACAATCTATTTATTTTGTACCAATTTATTTGTAAATTTTGTGATTGTTTTAAAAGGATTTTGTTCATTTCTATTATTCTATTTAGATAAATGGTTTTCTGTTCACCCTTCTAGATGTGTGTTCCCTCTTTCCCCCTCATCTGTGCAACACCAGTTTGGGTCCCCTACCCAATTGCTTGGCTTTACTGGTGGGAAAGTTGGAAATCGATGGTCAGCGTGGTAACAGCAGGGCAGCTCCTCTGGACAGAGATCACAGTCAGTGTTAAAAGAGAAGTGGATGCTTCCGACTTAAAGCCTGGTGTAGCCAACACCAGGCTGGCAGGGGAGCGTTCCTTTGTAAGGACTGTAACTATCCCCCGTCAGCTTGTTTTAGATAAGAACACTGAGGGTATCCACATTTGTTCCAGAAATTTCCTGCTCAATCACTACACACAGTTCAGCAGGGCAGATATCTAAGCTGTTTTCTCCTAGGCAACGCCGAAGGCCTCATCCAAACCTCTCAATTGGCTCTCAAAGATCGAACAGCTCTGTGGGGCCTCTTCTGCTACATAAAGACTAGGGAGGAGAAAGGATGCAGCAGGCGTAGAGGGTTCATCGAGTTAAAAACACCAGGCATGCATGTGGTGAGTCATGTTCTAAATGCTCTTCCAGATTCAGTGGCTATCACACATTCCCAAATAGCTGGTGTGGTCCAACCCTCTTCTGTCACCACTTCTGTTCAAGGTTTCTGTTCCTTCCTCCCTCCCCTCCTCATTCACGTCACCAGATGGTGAAGTTCTTCTGGTCAAGATTCACAGCCCCTCTGTGATCCATTCCTAGTCCGCATCTGTTTGGAATCCTTTTTCTGTTCACTTAGTCTGTATTTTACTTTCCAAAGAAGACTGCTCTGAGAATTGAGCCTCTTGCTTATTGGTCCCTTATTTTCTGTTAATTATGATATTTGTGGTCTATTTTACTTCATTTATATCCTGGGGATGAAGACATTTCAATGAACTGCTGACAAGATTGGCTTGAGACACTGCCTGACCTAACCACCATTCCACATCCTGTCATTATCCGTAGACAGCAGAGCTAGACATCAGTGAAGGGCTTATCTTCTCGGGAGTCTGCCTCACTTAAAGCTGAGCAGAAAGCAAGGCCAGGGAAGGAATGATCTCTCCAGCACGTCCACACCCATTGGCTGCTTTGCTTAGTTTTTCCTGCTTTTTTCTGTCCAGATGAGTCCTGAGCTCAAATCACAAAATTCTCTAAGGAAAATAGAGGTGAGTTTTCCTACCATGATGAGATTTGCCTAAGCTTTCTGTCTGCATCCATGACCTGTGTGCTAGTTCGTTTCTAAGCTTTACTGAAAAAAGCTCTGGGCTTCCTACTTCATATAACAAGTTGTTCTATCTGGGGCATCTCAGCTCACTTCTGAGGACACAGTTATCAGAGGTTTTTGTAGAGAAAACGAGTGATACAAACGGAAGGACCTTTTTGTAGCTCAGAGTTGATTTCTGAAAACTTCTGTGGTACTTTCTGAAGGTAATTCAATTTAGTAAGGATGGTTCCTTATGAAAGCCAAAAAGTTGAATTCTATCAGATGGCTACTAAACTTTTGCTTTCTTTGTATAACTTTCATCATTTCCCCTCCAAGATTCTCACATCTGTGCTCTTATTTTCAAGAACCTTCAAGACAAAGGAATGGTTATAGGACCCTTTCTCTCTGACATACTGGGGCATGCCTTCTCCCCTAGTGCATGACTGTAAGGCCTAAGGAGACAAGGGGGACTAATTTGCCAGAATTCTTTGTCCAAATGCTTTCCTGCCAGGGCTTAGTGACTGTGAGGCACTCAAAGGGCAGCACTAGATAAATCTGTAGATTGAGCAGCTCTCTTACCACAAGTCTGCTACATCAATGACTTGAGGGCAGATGGGTCCAAAAATGAAGTCACTTCAGATAACTCAAAACAAGTCAAAGATTACCTCTGGTGAGAATCTTCTTTCAAAAACAGACTGGACATTTAATAAACATTTTCTTTGTTGGGAAGGTTTGCTTAGCAAATCCTCTTTCCCAATATCTCAGGAACTTGTGTGGCTTGAGGACTGTTCTTTTATGTCATGGGAAGAACATGCACTTGGCTTCCTGGGCCCCAGTGTGTATGTGTGGGGGCGTTTATCTTGGCCCAAACGCATCAGGCCTCATCGATAGCCCTGGCTAGACAGGACTTTAGGGAGAGTTCAAAAGGAGAGCAAGCATTTGGGGACATACTTGTACCTAAATCTGGTTCATGAAGCAATCTGTGTAATACACATTTTTTCTAGTAATAAAATGGAGCAAAAGTATCTTATTTTGTGATAAGAAACCTGAAGGGACCAGATCGAAAAATGGTCATTTTGTTTTAAATTGGAAAAAGTAGATTACATAGATTTGCAGGACCAGAGTCAGCAAGCTTGAGAAGAAATGTTTAAATAGGAGTACTTTTTGTGTGAAAGCTCTTCAGAGGGACTTAAACTACTGTGTATACTTTATTTTTGAAATGACCTACCTTTGTTGGAACAAGTCAGATGGTTTTGCCTTGGAATGAAGAGACCGTGTCTGAGGACAGGGAATGGCTGCGATTACCAGTAAAGGAGAAAATTTGATTGTTCATTATGCGAGTAGGTGCATTCTTTTTTTATGACTTGCTTTCTGCTATTTCTACATCCTCTGCAGTGAGGACAGTGTGGAATGCAGCTCCTCTGTCTGGAGGTGGAGTGCCGTGGGTGACTTTGTCACCTTGATCTGCTTCCTGGTGGCTGTATATACGTGTGTGCGCGCGCGTGTCCGCCCACTTGGTGGTGGTAGTGCACCATTGCTCCACGGTAAACATTTCATTCTCAGGCCCTCCTGAAGTTGTGTTATCATTTGAAATTGTTCCATTTGAGGAAAAATTTTAAAAGTTCTGCTCCAGTCACCAAGAAAGAATGTCATGAGAAACCTAAGTATTGAGACATAAATTACTAAACCAAGGGCCATTAGCTATATGGCAATAGCTAGATCATAGTTACCATTTTTCCCACCATCAAGGAAAAATGAACTAGTTTCCCTAACATGGAATGCGGACAAGACCTCTACCCTGATGCAGACTCAGGTCTGCAGTTGCTCATCTCAGGCTATTTGCGGTAAATAAGCAAAGTATTTTTAGACGAAGGGTGGTATGGCCGTAGACGCAAAGTATTTTTAAATGCTCTTGGCAGCCCTAGAAAAGTTGCAGGGCTTTACACTTGTTGACAAAGTATTTCTTAAATAAATAAATCTGATTTAGAAATATCTAAACATGGACAAAGGACTTTTAGATCTGACATGTCACTGAAAGTGGCTTTAAAGCGATTACTTAAAAACAATACTAACATGGCTACAGGCTTTGTGGCTCTAAGTTATTCTAGTTCTATTAAGAGCCACTTCTAAAAGCATTGCAGTGCAGCTTGAAGGGCTTGCTTTCTTATTTTAGGTCTCAGCAGTGCTATGCATTTATTTGGTAGGAGAAAATCTAAGATCTAAACAGAATATGAAACTTTCTTGACTTTAACTGACTTCTGAAATACACCATCTGAGCTTTAAGTGACCACCTTGGAAGAGATGAGTGTATGGGGCAAGTCTTTGTGCAGAGAGCCCAGCAGGCACCTCAGACCCGCTGCTGGGTGCCGGTGTCCCTGTCAGCTGTGCATCCCTCAGGCTGGGAGTTCAGGCCAGCGCCAGAAAAGCGGCAGCTGGTACTTTTTACAAAGCCTGAAAATAAGTGGTGTTTTTCAAATACCCAGGAAAGAAATTCTGAAGAGAGTTGGAAGATCTGTCTTCTCAGTCTAAAATACCTCCGGTTTAAACAAAAAGGGGTGGTGGAGGGAGGATTATATATTTTGAGTTCAGCTTCCTTATACTGACAACAGAGACACTCACATTAATGTCCAACAAGCCCAACTGCAGCTGCCCTGAGTGCTTGCCGTTGGGCCACTTCCTCCCAGCACTCTCAGAGGAGCAGCCCTGTGCGCCCGGGCTCAGCCGCGTATGGAATCCGAGCTCTTGAAACTATTTTGGTGGCCCTTAGGAGAGCGATGATAAGTAGTGGAATTCTTACTCCAATTGTTTTTTTTTTCCCACTTCTCAGTCTTTGGACCCACTGTCAGAGAGACATCTGACCAAAAAGGGATTACTACATAGCTAAGATCTTATGGAGACAGCAATATAAAAAATGTGGTAAATTAAAGCGAAGTGCTCATGCTGGTCCTTGCTGTAAAAGAGAAGGTATGTAAATTTACCTTCTGTTATTAGCTGTGTAGTTAAGTCACTTAGAAATTTCTCGGCTTTGAGAAAATTTAAGACCATGTCAAATTGGGCAACATCTTTATCTTGAATAATTAATAGCTGGGGTGACCATGACCACATTCTCTACAATTTAAAGCAAGACAGTATCTATTAATTGCTATTTGCATAGCATTTCTAACGTGAGATTCCTAATAGATACCGTTACAATGCATGGGTCTTGACGTGACTTAGTATAAAGCTGTAATATTGAAAGTGGTGAGGTAATATAGCTTTGGCTAAACAACTGTATCCTATACCAGAAAACATCCGTGAAAAATTTGAGGCCTCTTTAAGTGCTATATATATTTAATCACTAATTAGTCATGCTACACTATATTTCTTTTGAGAATGTCAAATGGTTGTCACTGAGCTAAACCTAAACCCAACAGTTACTACAGCAAGGGTCAAAGTCAGTATGAGAAATAGTATATTTTATTGAATTCTAGAGCAGCTAATCTACCCTCCCATGTTGACCAATGACAATAAGAATGAAAGAAATATATGAAGGTTAGAGTCTACACCACTGTTAAAAATACTGTTAACAACTTTCACTGTACTGGGAGGCAATTTTAACACCCCCTGAAGTATACAGTAATGATCCGTTCTTGTTCAAAACAACAAGAAGTGACTTCACTTGGCATTTTGAAGTGAATTTATTTACACTGATTGTGCCCTCTGCTTTAGGAAGGTTCTGGCTCAGAGCCCCTTTCCATCTTCTGCTGCCTGACACGGAAATGCAGTATTCACTCGAGGCCAGAGAGGGCTGGAATGGGCAGCATGAGCACATGATGTAGCCCCACTAGTGACTCTTACTCAGCTGTGCTGTAATACTTTTGAGGGGCTTGCTCCTTTGTCCTCTTTCAGCTAATTTCTTCCTATAGATTTATCCTGGATGATAAAAAGATTAAAACAAAAAGGCATTTTTGGTATCAATCACAGAACTGGAGAAAAAGATGAAGACTTTTGACTCAAAATGAAATCACCGAAGTCCATTCCAGATCAGCCCTATGGCAAGTAGAGAACACTTTTGCGAAGCCACTGACGGACAACAGCCTGACCAGAGACACTGAGGACACTTAAAAGCTTGTAAAAGAAATCTTGACCTTAACAGAAGACTACATTTGATAATGGAAACAATGTATTTCTCCAGTGATACACAATACTATATAATGCACTGGAAAAGATGGATTTTGGATAAGCACAGTTTGTAACCTAACAGCATTTTTGGATCACCTCTTTCCACCATCTTCCTGCTCCACTCTGAGACCCTTCAACACACTGATGATGAAACAAGACAAGGACACAGTGTCACAGCCACGACGGAGCCATCGGCATGCAGTTCAGCCCAGCGTCACCCTTACTTTTTTCCAATACAGACCCCATTACAATTTTGAACTATCTGTAAAGAGTGCGGACACACAAAACTAAAACAAGTATCTCCCTAGGATAAGAATGTCTTAAGGTCTTCAGACACTTTACAGATATACCTGTGATGGAGTGCCCCCTCCCGCTAGGACCCAAACAGGGACATGGTCTGCTCCTGCGAGTCCTGCCAGAACTTATTTAATGGGTGCTCAGAGTTTTTGTTTTCTTCCTTATTCCTCTTCCTCTTCTTCCTCCTCATCATCATCTTCATCATGGCAGTGTGTAATTTCCTGGGGGGCCAGTGGGAAGAGGTTGGGGGGTTTAATCTCACTAATCGATCTTGTCAGCTGGTGCCGCTTGTAGTCAGTATCTTTGAAATCCACTGAAGTACGGTTCCGGGTGGCGAGGGGGGACTCCATCTCATTGATATCGACGTGTGTGTGCTCCACTGTTGATTCGTGAGGCATCTAGAACAAAGAAGTTCAGAAAGCATGTGGAGCAAAATAGCTACTTCCTACATCCTACCCTTCTCCCTCTTTTTTTTAATAGTTCAAAGATGCTTTAATGCAGTGGTTTTCGACCTTTTTATACTTGGAGGCCAGTGAAAACAATTATTTTGGGGACCGCTAAGGCAGAAATCACCCTGAGCATAAGCAAATTTGGCTAAGATCATTGGGTCTAACCTCCATACTACATCAGGGTGGTTAACTCTTTCGTGGACCTGCACGTAATTTCTGGCTGACTAGTCTGATTCTATCCCAGAATTCCAGTAAATCCACTGCATCATTAAGAACATTATGAACCTGCATGGTCCTTCTTTTGATTGTTACTTGAAATTTTTTCCAGTCCCAACACTGCTCCACCAAAAAGAGCATGTCCGTAGGCTCCAGCAGTCTGAGTGCCATCGATTAACCAGGCAACACTACATATGCTGCCCGGGGCAGGCCTTTGTCCAGCATGTGGCCACCCAGTTTTATCACACAAGCATAAAGTATGAAATAACCCAACAGCAAATAATTCTCCATCTGGAGCCCAGACAACTGAGGTAACACAATTATCATGAGGTTGTGAATTGTGCAGAGGGTGGCCATTTTTAACTATCCCATACCTTATATTTATAGTCTTCACCAGTAGATAAAATTAAATCATTGACTGAGTTCCAAACTCCTTTTAAAATAATGTCATCATGAGCTTTCCATTGTAAAATAAACATTTAGTTGGAGAGGTTTAATGATCAGCTGCTTGCCTGCTGTGCAAAGAACTTTTCAATATGGGCCCCACACTACTGCATACACTTGTGTTCCTTGCTGAGCTCAACTTGATCTTAGCATTCCAGTCTTTGACAATATTTGTCCATCTTCTCCAACTGTAACTAATGCTGTTCTTTCATAATTCCATCTTCCTTTAAGTACTGCTCCACAGTAAGCTGCTATACTTTCCCCCACTCTTCCTAACTTAAAAATCACATGAAATTTACCATCAGAACTCATGAGGACACAGCTTTCTGCTTGAGTGTGTTTCTTTGTGCCTAAACTTTTTAGAAACCAGTGAAGATCTACTGGGTAAATACGAACAGGAATCTTTACTATTTGACATCTTTCACTGGTTAGAAACAAGTTCCACTTCACTGGTGACCATCACTACATGAATACAATTCCCAGCAGGAATCCAGCCCACACAACTGACTAATTCTTGATGCTTTTGTTCTTTTAAAAGATCTTCAGTGTCGTGTTCCCACTTTCCAGCAAATTGTGAAATGCTATTTACTATATTCACTTAAGTTCCAAGAAAGCAGCAGTGGCTGCTCTCAGAGCTGGGAAACCTCCTGACCTCTCTTATCACCAGTGACTTCTAAGAACTATCCACCTCTCCCTCTTTAGATGGCCATGCAGAGATGTCTATGGATCTGAGGCCAGGGCAGTTTAGATACTGAAGTATCTTCCTGGAACTCCCTTGCACTATCTTTCCTCAAACCTTAGAACTGTGCCCAGATTGTGTACGATAGTGGAAAGTGGGTAAGATAGGAGAGGAGAGACCCTTACTTCCTATTTCACAGCAGAAAGTCCTGACACGTAGATCAGTATCAGAACATAGGAATATAAACACCACATTTCTCTCATTTAGGACTAACAAAAGAGGGAAGCCTGCACCATTCAAACAACCTGTAAATAGAGTAGATTTCAGAGTAAAGTTATACCCTGTAACATTCTATCTTGATCATACTTTCTTAAACTCTTGTTGTGCAACCCACCCTTGGGCTTTGCACATTATAAAGGAGTAATCCAAACAATGCTGTGCCGTCCCACAGAGCTGGTTGAAAATCTCAACCTGAAGAGTATGCTGACTGTAAGTAGTAGCTTAAAGCTTTTAACTCACCAAAACATGGGCAGCTCTGAAGAGGTAGCTGAATGGATAATACAGCAAATTGATGAAAGATGCTGCGTAGAGATCAGCATAGCGCATCACCTGACTGGCAAAGAGGGTCTGCCGGGAGCCGCTGCGGAACAGGCTTCCCATCATCCCGTAGCACATGTCCATGTCATGAGTTACTTTCTAAAACAAACAAGACTGTCAGCTCATTCAAAAAAATATTTGAGCATTGGCTATGTGCCAGTCCCTGTATAAATCAGAAATATGAAAATCACAAGTTTTCTCCCAAATCCCATTCAGATACCTTAATACGTCTCTGGATGGAGCTAATGTCCGGGCGTTCATTGCTGCTGCTGTCAAGGTGCCTGGAGACAAAAGACAACCCAGTTAAATCTCCAGAAAGGACATCTCTCCAGATGACTCCCAAAAAGGTAGATGGGTTTTAGAGAAAAAAAATTTAGACTTAGGAAAATCACTTACTTATAGAGTTCAGCCAAGAAAATATCCAAGCTCTGAAGCTCTTCAAAAAGTGCTAGTTAAGGTTTGGAAGGAAAAAGGAAATCTTTAAATCAAAATAAAAATATCCAGTTTTTTAACTACTGAAGCTGTATTAAAATGTTACAGATATGACTGAAAAGTAAAGTCATAGGTAAATATGTAAAATAACTTCCTCCCCACCCTTCAGAAAAACCCAGATACCCTGCCTGCAGCCAGCCTGGCAGTGTTTGAACATGCAATTTCCCTTTAATTACCTTTCTTCCTGCTGAAACACCACTGCCTACAACTCTCATTCCCAATGGATGCTGAGTCTAAGCTTACGAAGTGCCAGTTCACACCCTATTTCAAGTGTGTCAGCAAAGCAAATTATCAACAGAGAATGAGGTGACTTGTCCAGAGTTACAAGTCTAGGAAATAGTCAAATCGAGAAGAAACTTCATAGGTAAAAAGTTCAAAATGTGGATAAAAGGCTAGCTAGAATATTCCACTGATGAGTACAGAGTACCACTGCCGGCATCTGCTGCGTGCTTTTCTGTTTCAGCTCTTCTCCATTTAGGTTCCCCAAAGAGAAGCCTTAATGTAACCATACATATAACACATCTTTTCTTTATGTGCTGTCTCTGGGAGAACAGTCATTTTCTGTGTTCTGTGGTTCAGATGAGGAACCCTGGTTGAGAAGGGCCGTTACCTATACCTCCTTTATACACACAGTACCTCAGTTAGGTCTCATCAGCTTTATGAGGTAGAATAGCTACTATCCTCATTCTCACATTTGAGGAAACTAAGGCAGAGGGTGTCTCAGTAACTTGCATACGGGCCTGTAGGCATTACCTGGCACCACACTCTGGGATGCTAGCTAGGACTGGCTGAAGAGCCTGAGTGTCACATCTTTACACAGCTAAATCCACAGCGCACGTTTCTGTCTGCAGCATAGCTCAGTTCAGAGTAGGGAATTTGGCCCCATTCTCGACTTCTCAAAAGAGCAAATAAAATGTATCAGGAGGCAAGTAACACTTAAGAGTCATCAATGCCCCAGAATCACAGATCTGAGCTGGCAGCAGAAAGACAACTAGCAGCACAGTTGGACAAATCGGGGAAGACAGAGGAGAGTGGAGTTCACAGGTTAGCTAATACTGTAACAACTCAGGGAGTAACATTAACATGTTAGACTTGAAGGGATTCAAAAAGAAAGCTGGGTAAGATAGCCTCATATTTCTTCAAATTCTAGACATCTGTGAACTAGCTGGCTAACTGGGAAGGAGGCATGCAAATCACTATTGGGGCCCAACTTTTGACTACCTCTGACCCCCCCCTGCACAAAAAGGAATGGTTCATCAAAGGACTGATTCACAGCTGGCCATTTATATAAACAAACTCATGTGCCAAAGATGTATAATATCAGTAATGGCTCCTTACCACTCTTATCAGTCCAGACATGAAGTTCCTGTGCAAGTTCAGGAATCACCAAGAAAGTCCGCCACCCTTGCCGTTTCTTTGATTTTAAAATGTCCCCAAAAATGTGATCTCCAATATACAAAATGTCCTTGCCCTTGGCTCCCAACAGATCACAGATTGTATCAGATGAACCTAAAATGGTAGAATAAATAAGAAAACAAAAATTTTCCCATATTAAAAAACCAGCATTCTCATAACCATTATATGCTATGTTAATTTTATTCTTATAATTATGTGAGGAATACACTAGAAAAAGGGCTCACCTTTCTTAAATACAAAGAACCACAATTGTCTTTTTCTCATCATTCTTTTTATTGCCTCGAAGACAAGGCCCTCAGCTCCAATGTGCTGACCAAATCAAAGAGCAACAAAACTACATGTCTCAGCTTCAGTGATGACTGTAACCCTCAAAAGAACCACCACTTTTTCTTACACTGACTTGCCATTAAGTTGGCTTTGTTCAACTGTTTCTCCAACAAAATATGCATTGGTGTCCACCCCTTGCGAACAATCCCAAATGATTCCAGGACACTAAGAAAAAGTCTCAAATAGGGTCAAGAAAGACAGGGGGCGGGGGAAGGTCGTTTTAGTGAAAATCAAAGATTCGTTAGGACATTCTAAACTCAAACCCATTTCCCCTGCCTCCTGTTGCATTAGCAAGGGAATGAAGTGTTTGCCTTCAGTAGATAACATCTTTAGAATACTAAGGGATAGGCACGCCACCGTGCTAGGAGGACACTGATGCTCTCATGGTGAGGTCTGAGCAAAGATGGACACTAAATGAAGAGAAGTCTACGACTCACCTCCTGAGTAAACAATACCATGCTGTAAGGGGCCTGTGTAGGTACCAATTTTCAGCTTGCCAGTCTTCTGTGAGAAGAGAATATGGACTTTGTAATACTTTATCATCCCATCACAATCTCTACACAAAACGCTACTTGGCTAGGCAACCAAATAAAAGGCACTATTGAATTATATTCTTTTGAATTTTTCAGCTCTTTTTATTAAGACTAAAAGTCTTAGAACAATTTCAAAAGAGAGACACAGCTAAGTAGTTAAAAATGCCTGTTTCCTTAGACAAGAGTAGGAGTGGGAGGAGAAACATGAAGGATAGTGTGCAAGCAGACAGACATCAGCTTCTCAACTTACAGTATCCACCTGACGCAGTACTGTGCCTTCTCCAAAAAAGAGTGGTTTCCGTGCGTCCACCAAGATCAGGTCAAAGTAGGACTGCCATGGTCGATGGGAACTCCCAGGCTGATAAAGGAAAATAGCAGAAGCTGAAATATCATTCCTGTCCTTAAGGCATATTACTCTCACTCAGATGCAAGGAATGTAGAAACACTAAGTAACATCAGAAAACCCCACTACTTTATTATGTAAAAAACATACTGTGTTGTATTATAAGCCACATTCTTTTGGAAGCAGGCAAGGTGGAAATATAAATTAATGACTAATCTCTACATTTTATATAATTTCATCTACTAATTTATTTCAGAGAAATTTAATATATGAAAGAAAGTGGGCTCACACTCTGAAATGGGCTAAAAGAGCCGCAAGGGGGCTAAGGAAAGATGTAGATCAATATCCAAGCGACAAGAGAGAGGCAGATAGGCGTCAGAACTGAAATAGTATACAAAATAACATGGAACCATTAGGAAACTTGACTGGTTATGACCTCAGAATGATGGCTCTAGGTATACAAGGGCTTTTGCTCATACTAAAGGTTAACTACAGCAGTAATGTAAAAGTTATGCCCATTAACATTATTTCCATCCTGAAATTGAACCATGAAATTAATCCTTTAGGGTCATGCTGTGCTTTTGGGTGATCTCAAAATAGGAATTTACCAATATTTACTTGAAAAAGCCTAAAATTAATATGATTAAATTGCAATGAATAGTCCTTAAATCTAAGTGAACCACATTGCAGGAATAAAGACCTCTCTGCTAATTTTCAAGGTTAACTGTCCCCTTGGCACAAAACTCATCAATAACTAATAGCAGAACCTAGAAGTTGCCAAGAATATACCCATTTTCTTCTTTTCATCAAGTTATCTTCTTTAACCTGAAAATTCCAAACTTAACTCTGCGTAGAAATTCTTGGGCATAAAATTATTTTGATCCCATCCTACTAACTGCCACATGGACATCTCTTTTATTTGTCTATTAATTTTTCAAATTGCTAGTGACTTTAAATTATACCTGCATCTGCATTAACTCAAATGTTAATGAAGATTTCTGAATGGGTCCTAATTCCTTAATGTCAATATTCCAGGGTGATTAAATATATTCATTACTAAAAGCAATGGTCTATTAACTTACATACAGTACCTTGGGGCCATGTGGGAAATCAAACAGGTAAGTCATAATTTTCTGGGGGAAAAAAATCCAACATAAGATCCATATACTACTTCTACAAAAGATATAAACCACTATAATCACACACAAACTTTTCATAAGACATATCTTTTATATAGGATTCATTACATTCTCATTTTCACTAAAGTTTATGAAAGCTATAAATTAATGCTTCATTATAACAAAGATACAAAAGCTTCTGACATTCTCAGTAGAACATGGATTTCTTCTAGGAGACAATCTTGTACATATTCATCCATATCCCCCTAATTCTCCTAGTGGACTGGAACACATTTTTGGAAGTAAGGGTCTTCTGAGGTAAGAACAGAGAAAATGACTCACATGGAAATAACATACCTTGGCCTTCTTACTACTGTTCCTCGACATTACTAATCAAGACAGTAAACCACTGGCTTTGTAAGACTGCTTATTCCAAATCACCAGATTTCTAAGTCAAGATTTTACATAAAGAGGCTTGAGAAGCAGCTTGAGCTGCTTGCTGGTACTATGAACTTATAACTGTCTTAGCAAAAGTAAGATGAACTTAAGGAGTTAAATTGGCTTTCCTACATGCTTTAATCATGGCAAAAATGAACAAAACAACGTGTAAGTTAAGCAGTAGTAAAACTTGATGGCTAAGAATCAAAACATCTTTGCACTATCTATTGCTGCCTGGCTCCCAACAGCAGGAAGGGAGGACAATAAAGGGAATGACTTAAATTTATATAAATGACGTACCAAAGAGACACAGAAGCCTTTTGATTAGCACCAATGTTTAAACCCCAAATTAAAATGTTCAAGTAGCCAATTTTAATCAGGGAAAATAGTCAAAAGAAATACTTAAAGAGGCCCTGACCAGTTGGCTCAGTGGTAGAGTGTCTGCCTGGCATGTGATGTCCCGGGTTTGATTACCGGTCAGGGCACATAGGAGAAGCGCCCATCGGCTTCTCCATCCCTTCCCCTCTCACTGCTCTCTCTATTCCCCTCCTGCAGCCTGACTGGAGCTGGAGCAAGGTCGCTACTGATGCTGAGGATGGCTCCATGGCCTTACCCTCAGGCACTAAGAAGAGCTCGGCTGCTGAGCAACAGAGCAACGCCCCCATGTGGGCTTGCCGGGTAGATCCTGGTTAGGGCACATGCAGGAGTCTGTCTCTCTGCCTCCTCTCCACACTGAATTTAAAAAAAAAAAAAATGCTTAGAAAAACTTGAAAATCACTTTGATGTAGATCTGGTGCTACATACATAATTTTGCTCTTTTCACTGCTTTAAAAAAGAAATGGCAAAAACTACCCTTAATAAACTACTATCCACCTCATTATCTTCACAGTTCTTTAGGCCAAAAAAATTCCTCTGTATAAATAAATATGAATATTAAACACTTACATCTGTATATTTATAGTCACTATTGGTGGCAAGAAATACTTTCCCTACTTCCTTCATCCGGCTCAGAAGCAAAGGCAGTTTTCCCTGAAATGTAATATAATAATGAGTGAAACACAAATACATATGTGTTTTAGTCATATACTGGACTTTCATCCACTGAAATAAGAACAGGACATGCTCTTCAAAAGTTGGCTGATTTCTGATTTTTGCATTTAGAAACCACATTATCATTGTGCATAAATTAAGTATAACATGGTATATATAATATATAGATTTTATATATAAAATGATGCATAATAATTATGTGCTTATTAAAAATATATCTCATTCCTCATGTCTGCCTCAGGAAAGAATTTAGATTACCTTGTAATCTTAGTATGTCAATTAGATGTGTAAGAGATCAGGAGAAACTGATTTTAAACATTACCAACAAAATCCTCTACATGGAAACTACTAGATACCACTTCACTTTATGTACTTTCATTTTTTTCAAAAATACCTTGCAGAGTTTAAATGACTTGTGCAGGATACAATCTAGAAAGCCCAGACCCACCTATAGGTACATAAGGAAATTCTAATTCCTCATATAACCAGAAAGAAAAACACATTTTCCTTCTCTCACGGTAAATAGGCTCCTTTATAGAAACTCTCCTGGACCTCTCCTGAACTCCTCAGTGTTCTTTTTGAAACAAGGATTGAGGTGGGAATGGAGGGGAAACAGGAGGTATACAGACTGAAAACAGTAAGAAATCTTTACCAAAGTACTTTGAGAAAATACAGCATTATGCTACTTTTAAAAGGAACTGTCTGTTTACATTTTATTTTGAAATAATTTCAGACTTAAAGTTGTAAAAATATACTGCTCACAAAAATTAGAGGATATTTTATTGCTTCATATTCATTTTGAAATATCCCCTCATTTCTGTAAGCAGTATAGTAGAGAGGGTTTCCATATAATCTTCATCCAGCTTCCCTTAATATTAACATCTTACATAACCACAGCAGAATTACCAAAACTAAGAAATTAACATTGACACAATACTAATAATAACTACAGATTTTTCTGAATTTTATTAGGTTTTCCACTAATGTATATATTTTAAGATATTTTAAAGCTTTTGTTATTACTTGTTGGTAGGTAAAAAGAAAATTTAAATAAGATATATATGTACATTTTTTTAGATGATCTAGTATGGTGGTTATGATTTGGTTTACTACTAACAGTATGACCTTGGTCAAGTTATTTAATCCCTTTATTCCTCAGTTTTTTCATCAATAAAGCAAAGATAACAATTGCTAAGTCAAGGTTGCATGAAGATTAAAGGAGAGAATTCATGCAGTCACTCAGTACACAGTCACCCCTGCAGCTGCTATTATAATTAGAGCTACATGGACATATGGAATACTGAGCCTTCTTGACTATCAACAAGCAGGAAAAGCTGTACCTAGCCCTATGCTATGGCTGAAAACTCCTGGTAATTATACTTGGCATATATGCCAAGATAAAAATACCTTCTCTTATATATTTCATAAGTAGGCTTGTTATTAATTTCCCTAATAGGTAAAATAAGCTATCATGTAGACTTCCCTTTATTACTTACATCTTTGACTACATACTTCTCAAGATTTTCAACTGTCTTTTCCTTAAGGGAGCCCTAGGGGAAGAAAAAAAGAAATAAGAACAAAAGCAGGCTTTAACGGTTTATAAGACTGTCAACCCATTTAAGTATTTACCAAAATAGAAAGCAGACAGACACACTAGAGAAGGCCAGGATAAATGAACAGATGTGGTTAGCTCCAAATCTGCCTCCAAAATGTTTTAAAATTTAAAACTATTATTTTAAACTAGAAATCAAAAGGCATTTCATATTTTACTCATTAAAATTTATAGTAAATTCAACTATAGTATTTATTAATGCTATTAGTTAAGTGGAAGGTATTTGAAATAAAATGGATCATAGTTATCCCCACAGGATACAGCAAGTATAATATTAATACTTAAATCTCTTCTAAGTATGTTTGGGGAATACAAACTGTAATAAGACCTAGAAACCAAGCACCACCATTAAGGAAAGATCAGTTTTACCTCTGAAAGCAGGACAATCAAAAACAAGAACAAAAGTATTTTAGAGAGCTATCACTAGGGGGCAAATCCATTTTGTTTGTTTTTAAGAGGGAAAACTCTGCTTTATTTTCACTTGGAAAGTGAAGGCCAGACTATATCAAACACATGCCAGTGGATAAGTAGGTAAAGCAGCAGCTCCTAGGTACCTTGTAATGAACCCAGTCAACAGCATCCCTGACATCCTGGAACATGCTCCGGTAAGACATGAAGAGGTCCCCATCTTTAAACCCTGTTTCACAGCTATAGAAAAATGAAAAGAACATGACAGGGAATTCAAAGGAGGTTAAATAAAATAGCACACACTGCCTAGGGACCCAAAGATTCCATTATCACATGGATCAAGGTGCTGGCTAATTAGGAAAATTAATTACTCCCTAATGGAAATCCATTTTGCCTACCAGAGATGACTCTAGTGTTCAATGGAATACAATAACGGTGAACAAATATAAAGTGATAGAATATATTGAATGGAAGCTAAAAGGCCCATTAAAAAATATCAAGTTCTTTTTTAGATCACTTTTAAAAAAACAGGTTCCCATGAAAGAAAGAAACATTTCTAACTTAAAATTGGTAATTAGGTTCTCTCCACCCTGACTTTTCTGCTGTCTGTAGATACAAAGGTACTGCCTATTTTCTATTTAGCTAGTGACTTAGCAGTCTACCAACTAGTGCCATGAAGTGGGTAAGGCATAAAGAGGATAGGAAGTTAGCTAACTCGGGCACATATGGCAGAACTTTCAGCAGTGGTTATGCAATTCCCTAAAAGGGCGAGGATAGATAACTTATTCAAGACTTAAGCAAAATTTCACTTTAGGAAGGCTAAACAATATTTATTCCTCAATCTAAATCTTGCTGGACCTGGGAATTAAACTACGTTACCATCCCTCAATGGCTCCTGGGTAGCTGCTGTGAAATGAGTAGGGGGGTTTTAGTGTAATTCTGCTTGGACAGATAATCATCACACAAACCTCCCACTCAGTTGTCACAATTAGCACCTCTGCTGGCCGTCTTCATTCCCAGGAGAAGCCAATCAGAAGTGGTCCCTTCCAAACATGGCTGCAGCACACTGGCAAGGAGAGGGGCCGAGTGGGAGGTGAGAGCCTGCATGGAGCTGCTGGTGCTGTTCCATCTCTCAGGCTGGCAATGAGGCATCTCTCACTAGCACTAAATTCACTTCAGAAAAGCAGAAAAGACCTACAATGGCCAGTTCTCTAAAACCCTGTACATTAATTTTTCTTTAAATCAACGGAAAAAAATTACAGCATATACATACCTGGTATATCTGGGACAATTAGTAAAAAAATCTACTAGGCAGGCCAACAGGTAGGTTTCTGAAAATGAAGAATAGATATTCAGAAGCTATAAGTGAGATGATTCAAACTTAGTTTACTTCACCTGAGCAAAGGCAAATAATCATAGAAAATAAAGTATCAGTATAGAAGCATAGAATGAGTCTACCTGGTAGGTTGAATAGTGTATTCAGAATATAAAATCTTTCAGTGTCATCTCGTTGGATAAATTTATTTGGATACTGTTCTCTAGTTTCTGGTCTGAAAGAAAAAAATTTTAATTAATTGATACTCAAAAAACTAATATTATAATAACTGTGAGAAATATTCATCATTCAAATATTCTGATGGCTACATTCAAGGTAGATAAATATTACCATGAAGATGAACAAACTTAGGTTCCAGCCCTTAAAAAAATTTTAGTCTGGTAAGGGACAATTATAACAAGGTAAAAAAATTATAACTACCACAAGAAAGATGCAAAGAGCTATCAGAAAACTGAGGAAGGAGAGACCATTTCAACTTAAAGGGTTGAGGAGAGAATAATTTAGGAAGGATTCATAAAAGTGGTGTCATATGAGCTGGTCTTAAAGGCCAAGCAGACCAATTCAGAAGCTAGTCCAATTTGACTAAAGAAAGGGGAGAAGAGAAAAATAAAACTAGAAAAATAAATTGAGGCAGATCATGGTATTCTTCGTTCAAGGGCAAGAGAGTACCACTGGCACTGTTCAAATGGAGGGATCAAGTCAGCAGAGCTGAATTGTAAAAATATTAAATCAGTTGCAGTTTTAGGATAAAATGGAAAAATAAATGTGATATGTTGCAAAAATGGCACAAATTCTTCCTAATCTCTTTGTTATGACTTTGTAGTTCCTCCAGTTATGAGACTCCATCCTTGAATATAGGCTTGAATAGCAATAAATGGGATCCAAAGAGAGACTTAGAAAACTGTGCACTGGGGTTTCCCTACTCTTGCTGCACTGGGAACTCTGAGACTACTGTGTAAATGAGAGAGAACCTGCTGGAGAAGAAAAGGCTACATGCAAAAATGAGGCACCCCAGCTGACAGGCTGCCAACAGCCGCATGTGAGACGCCATTCCAGATCAGTTGAGGAACCCCAGTAGAATTGTCCAGATGAGTCTCAGAATTTTGAGCTTAAATAAAATGGTCACTGTTTAAGCTACTAAATCCTGAAGTATTTATTATGACACAAAAGCTAACTGAGTTAAAGGACTATGAAATCAGTTAAGTGGTTACTGCAGTGGTCTAGATGAGAGCAGTAGGGGCCTATCCTAGAGTAAATGTCAAAAGAAATTAAAGGGAAGAATGTATTCCAGAGGGTCTGTCAAAGTAAAATGAGCAAGACTAGGCATCTGACTGGATGTGGCAGATAAGGGACATAAAAAATCAAAGATAATGATGTTCAAAAAAGAAAATTAAAAACCAAAGATAATGATGTTCACGATGTTCACATTAAGGTGTCTCTCAGAGGGTAATTGTTCCATCAGCAGAAATATGAAAACTGGATAATAGGTAGATGTAAAAGGAGTTTTATTATGGATACATTAAGCTCAAAGTAAACAGATTTTTATAGGCAATTAGAAACAAGCGTCAAACACTTAAACAGAGATTCAGGTTTGAGAGAGAACATCTATGCCAGGGGTCCCCAAACTTTTTACACAGGGGGCCAGTTCACTGTCCCTCAGACCGTTGGAGGGCCGGACTATAAAAAAAACTATGATCAAATCCCTATGCACACTGCACATATCTTATTTTAAAGTAAAAAAAACAAAATGGGAACAAATACAATATTGAAAATAAAGAATAAGTAAATTTAAATCAACAATCTGACCAGTATTTCAATGGGAACTATGCTCCTCTCACTGACCACCAATGAAAGAGGTGCCTCTTCTGGAAGTGCGGCGGGGACCGGATAAATGGCCTCAGGGGGCCACATGCGGCCCGCGGGCCGTAGTTTGGGGACCCCTGATCTATGCACAGATAGAATGTGAAGCCATGAAAACTGTTAGAGGAACTCATTTAACGAGTCCAGAGAGCCTGACCAGACAGTGGTGCAGTGGATAGAGTGCCGTACTGGGATGCAGAGGACCCAGGTTCAAAACCCTGAGGTCACCAGCTTGAGTGTGGACTCATCTAGTTTGGTTTGCACAAGGCTCACCAGCTTGAGTCCAAGGCTGCTGCTTGAGCAAGGGGTTACTCGGTCTGCTGGAGTCCCCCCCCCCCCCCCAGTCAAGGCACACATGAGAAAGCAATCAATCAGCAACTAAGATGCTGCAACAAAGAACTGATGCTGCTCATCTCTCTCTCCCTTCCTGTCTGTCCCTATCTGTCCCTGTCTCTCTCTGTCTCTCTGACACAGTCCAGAGAAAGGGAAGACAGAGAATGTATTCATGGAGAACACTTAGGGTTTAAAAGAAAAAAGCCAGCGAAACTGAAGTTGTTAGATATGCCTGAGAACCTCGGAAAAAATGAAGCACTACAAGAAGAGGAAGGGGATAGTATTAAGGAAAATATTACAGAGAAACTGAAAGGGAGAAAAACTAAAATATAAAAACACACAATTCTAGCCCTGGCCATGGAGCTCAGTCAGAGCACTGTCCTCATAGGCCAAGGTTGCAGGTTCTACCCTCGGTCAGGACACATATCATACAAGAATCAACAAATGAATGCATTAATAAATGGAACAACAAATTGATGTTTCTCTTACCTCTCTCTAAAAATTGATTAAAAAAAATTTTTTTTTGAACTGCACAATTATAGTGAACTTATGGAGATAGCAAATCTAAATAACACCAAATTAAGTTCATACTCAGAGTACTCTGGGTAAAAGTCCTGCTTGGGTTTGTTAAATACAAATGGCATAAACTTTAGTTAGAACTATAAAGCCACATTATTTCCTGTCTTTGTCACTCATGTGAAATAACAGTTTCAATAAAGAATAACTTTGTAGACTATATCTTCTAGCCTTCTAAGATTTTCTGTAATGAAAATTAAGGTGAAAGGGAATAGTAATGATGTGCTTTCCTTAGGTTGAGTAAGATGATACACTTTCCTGTTTCTTCCCTCATTAAAGAGTAATTCCTTTACATAAGGATAGTTAACAGTTATTAAGCAATTAGAACCCAAACTGACTTTAAAATGTAGCTAACAATTACATTTTGTTTAAATTAAGTGTCAAATCACACTAATATAGCTTTTAAATAAAAATTAATTCGGAGGAGGTAATGTATTATAAAGGAAGGAATGTTAGACTTGGATGAAAAAGTTATACATAGTACAGACTTTCTGCTACCCTAGGATAACATTATTTTATTCTAAAATTTTAAAAGCCTTTGCCATTGTTCAAGAGTCCCCAAATCAGCAAGGCATGTAAGGTGCTTGCCTGATAAGAGCCCTAATACCCCTTCCAGCCCTGTCTACCACCTACTTCAATACCTCTCTCTCCCTCATCTTCTGTTCTGTCTCTCTCTTCTTCTCCATGGACTTTTCCTTTTGACTCTTAAGACTATATAGTGCTGCCTGACCAGGCAGTGGCGCAGTGAATACAGCTTCGGACTGGGACCCAGGGGACCCAGGTTTGAAACCTCAAGGTTGCCAGCTTGAGCACGGGCTCACCAGATTGAGTGTGGGGTCACTGGCTTGAGCATGGGATCATGGACATGACCCCATGGTCGCTGACTTGAGCAAGTGGTCACTTGCTCTGCTGTAGCCCCCCTCCCCATCAAGGCACATATGAGAAAGCAATCAATGAACAACAATTAAGGAGACTAAGGAGCTGCAATGAAGAATTGATGCTTCTCATCTCTCTCCCTTCCTGTCTGTCTATCCCTATCTGTTCCTCTCTCTGTCACTGTCACCCCCCCCAAAAAAAAAGAAAAAGAAAAAAGGCTATACAGTGCTAAGTGCTAGTTGAATGATCTGCATTTATCCATAAGTAACTTATTTTTGCAACACTATTAAATATACTTCCAAAGGAGCTATTTGGAAACTTTACTAGCTTAGTTAGGGAAAGAAAGAAGGTGTGTGAATATTGAGTTAGTAACTCTAACTGTAGTACTATTTATAGAACTGCTTCTCTTCTTTTTCTTCCTTGACTACTCTTCCCCCATAACACAAAAATCCCTTTTCAGCCATTAATAAATAGAATGTTCCTTCATCTTCACTGGAATTCTGAATTATTATGACAATAACCATATGTAAAATAGCTTAGGTTGCTAGTACTATTTGCAGTCACTTCATGTTCTAAATCCTGCATCCTGATATTCATGGATCTTGAATGAACCCTCATTAGAGAAGTGAAGGGGCAGATATGACAGTGAAAGAGGCCTGTCCAGATGTTTCAAGGTGGGGTGGTTTACGTCACACTTTTCTCACATATATACTTGGAAATCTTTGAGCCTGTGTAATATAAGCTGAAGATTCTTTTATAAAATGCTTCAGTTCTAAGTAGGGTGACCCCAGATTTAAAGGAAACTCTAGCCTGACTGGTGGTGGCACAGCGGATAGAGTGTCAACCTGGGACCCAGCAGTACCAGGTTCGAAACCCAGAGTACTAGGTTCAAACCCCCGAGGTTGCTGACTTGAGCATAGACTCATCCAGCTTGAGCACAGGATTGCCAGCTTGAGTGTGGGATCATCAACATGATTCCATGATCACTGGGTTGAGCAAGGGGTCACTGGCTCGACTGAAGCCCCCACACCCTTGCCCCCCGAACTCCCTACCCCCATCAAGGCAAGCATGAGAAGCAGTCAATGAACAACTAAACTGCCGCGACTACAACATGATGCTTCTCATCTCTCTCCCTCCCCCACCCCTGGCTAAAAAAAATTTAAAAATAAAGGAAACTGTAGTACAGTTTCAGTTTGTGCCTCACAAAAATGGTTTTTACCAAAAAGACATCTCTTTATCAATTTCAATGTAGACTGTGCAGTTTTTAGAATCTTTGTCATTGAGAATCAATAATACATGGCAAGGTTACACAAGCGACTGACACGTAACCTATTTTGGTCTTAAGAGTTGCTCTGACCCTAATACAGTGTCAGTGATAAATTAGTTAAGTATAGTAGAGAAAAATGTATAACTCTAAAGCCACAACTATAGAAGTTGTCAAATGGCAGCACTGTGATTTTTAAAGAGAAAATTGAGATGTTTTCACCAAAAAATTGACACAAAATTTTATCTGCTGTTTACTAGGGTAGAGAGTCCAAATTAGTAAAACTAATGAAAATATTCTGATTATGAAAATAAAGTTTCTCCTTATTTGTTTTAAATATCACCCTGTATTCATTTATAATCCATTTTAAATTTTAACATAAATATCTGAAGCTATTCATTAGAATATAAAAAATAATGGACTGTTAAAAAAATCTTAGTAATTTACATTGTAGTTTTAAATTTTTCAAAGCACTTTTATGTACATACCTCTTCTGAGCAGCTACCTGAGAACTGTATTAAAAAGGAGAAAATAAAAATCTTAGAATTCAAATAAGTCAAAGCCACTTACAGTTCTTTTTGGACAAGTTTCGAGATTAGCTTTGTTGGATGTTGTATAATTAGAAAGCAGTTATTTTAAACAAAAGATAACTGCTAGCCACATATATAAGTCAGTTTGGGTCTTAACTGTCTAATAAATAATTGTTAAGTATCCTTATGTAAAAGAATTGCTCTTTAATAACAAAAAAATAGTAAAGTATATTAAATCAGGTAAACACTGTCATCTTCATATTGTTTGACTATAAAAACATTAGTAAGAGGTTAAAAGGTTTCTTTGTACTCACCCCCTTATGAAGTTAAATCCATGTGCACAGACCAAGAGGTTTCCATAAGCATCAACTTTCAAAAGATTTCCATATAGTGTATCAAAGACAAGTCCCCTATGTGAAAATGAAAGCATTATCAATAATGCAAATACAGGCAATAATCTTACATTGCTCAGTCACCATGAACCAAACTCAACTCATTCAAGCTTTATGGCAACTCTATCTAGTATGTCCCAAAACAACATAACCCTGGAGGCGTAAGTGAGTGAATGAAATCTTAAAAACTCATTTCAGAGCAACTAAAAAATATTTACTGCCTAGAAATATAATCACAACTGTTTACTGGAAGGAATTAGGTGTAAACTATAATTCTTCTTACTACAGCTGGTTCCATTCTAAAACAGTCTTTTAATTTCCTTGGAGAACTGAGCTGGATTACATGTCCTTCTATCAGATGGTATATAAGGGACATATATATATGATGGTGACATCTCAAATTAATGTCTTTCTTAATCTTAAATCTTTCCTATCAAATCCATTAATGCAAACTGTCAAGAGGCTCCTGATTACCAAGCCAAGAGTATTAGCAGAACGTGTAACTGCTCTTTGTGACTGATTACTGCCCATCAGTTTTTAATCCCTTTTCTTTTCCATAAATGGATCTTCTTCATTAACAATAAACTAAGTTCAATTCAAAAACACCACAAAGAATCTTTTTATTTATTTTTTTGGCCAGGAATGCACTTGGAATTATTAATTTGGGGATAAAAGGACCTTAATCCAAAAAATCTTTTTAAATTACCTGGTAGGGAATGTAGAATCATAAGCAAAGCTGAGCAGCTCTTGAGGATAGCCAATAGAAACTAATCTCTCCACAGTAAGCTCAAAACCAAGGGACTCATACTCCGGGGACTTGTACACTGCACAAAGAAGAGGTTCTCATTAAAACACCGCAAATTAAAACTGAAGGCAAATGAGTGAATTTCTCCTCTTTCCCAGTTCCTCCTCCCTTTTCCTAAATCTGCCACTTTTCTTCTTTTCATCTAAAACCCGTGTTTTGTATTGCCCCAAGTAATCACAAAACTCAACTGTCAGTCTGTGGAAACAGGTCATATTATAGTAGGAGCAGCAACAACAGGTAAATTATCAAGCACTTTGGAATAGGACCTACAGTTTTCAGAAATCTAATCCAAACATTTTTTCCCTCCATTCTTTCATGCCCACAATCTAATGGAAGGGGAAAAATAAGCACAGCTGTGGTATCAACCATGAGAATGTAAGTAAAACAGAAAAGTAGGTAGAGAATTTTATATATATATATATATGTATATGTATATGTATATGTATATGTATATGTATATGTATATGTATATGTATGTATGTTGAAGGTTCAATGGTGTGCATAACTGGTGTAGGAATCTTCCAAAATGAGCTTCTTCTAGGTAGTGGCTTTATATTCCTTCTTTAATCAGCGTGATTCTATTTGTCAGGATTTAACTTGCTTTCTCATCAGCCCTAACAATATTATAGTCATCAAAACTGTATTCTACAAGTTATTACTGCAAAGTCAACCATAAAAGACATGTCTGAGATAATTAGGAAAATCGAGATGTGAACTAGGAGTTAGACATTAAAGAACTATGATTCATTTTATTAGATGTGATTATGGAAGGACTAGAATGTGCAAGTATATGTATAATATACCGTATTTTTCGCTCCATACGATACACTTTTCCCAAAAAAAAGTGGAGGAGAAAATGCTGATGCATCTTATGGAGCAAATGTTCATTTTTTTTTAGCTGCTGCGGGGCACTGCGCTGGTAAACATATGTAGAATGAGTGCCAGTGGGAGTGTAATCATACCCACCACAGCGGTGTGTGGAACCCTGGCATCTGCTGAGTGATTTCCTGGGGTCTTACCAACCAGTTGCAACCTCTCAACATTTCCGTCAACAAACCATTTAAAGGCTTTATGCGAGAAGAGTGGAACAAATGGATGGCTGCTGGTAATCATGATCTGACACCAGCTGGATGAATGAAGAGATCCGCTACCACTCAAGTTTGTGAATGGGTGAAAACATCATGGCAGTCAGTGAAGAGTGAAACCGTGGTATGGTCATTCAAAAAATGTGGCATTAGCAATGCCTTAGATGGCACTGAAGATGGTATCATCATATATGAAAATTGCAAAGTAAGCGATACCAGTGATTGTGAGCAACTGAGCTTCTTAAATTCTGACACCAGCGATGATGAGTTCCTGGGGTTCCTGGACAACTAGAAGAGTATTTGAACACTAAAGTCTCTTCTCATTTGTTAATAATAGTGCTAATGGTCGTTAATACTGCTGTAGAGTTTACACTGCTGAAATATTATTGTGGTATATTTTATTAAATATTTTAACACACCATTTGGTTCAGAATATTTTTTTTTCTTATTTTCCTCCTTAAAACCCTAGGTGCGTCTTATGGTCAGGTGCGTCTTACGGAGTGAAAAATATGGTATATATCCTAATCTGCCAAACAAGCATACTGTTTTCTATAGGTGAGATAAAATGGATTTTGAAATATGGGCTTTCTCTCTTATATTGTATTTGTATATGTCTGAAATTTTCTATAATGAAAACAACTTTAGAATCATCACTGCAGTTCAGCATAAAGAAAATGTTGCTCCTTGAATTTCTTCCAAATGAAAAATTTAGGTGAGCACCCTTCCATCAGTCTCAAAGAGTGGGTAAGCCATATTTAAAAAAAAAGAGAGAGAGAGAGAAAGAAAGATGCTATCTTGCAAATAACAAATGAGGCCAAAAACAAATCCATTCTAGCCCTGGCCAGACAGTTCGGTTGATTAGAGCATCGTCCCGATACACAGAGGTGGTGGGTCTGCTCTCCAGTCAGGGCACAGAAAACAGATCAATGTTTCTGTCTCTTCCTCCTACCCCCCAAAAAAATCAATAATAAAAATGTTTTAAATGCAACTATTATCATTACATTACTATAGTTCTCCTATCTAGGATTAACATATAGCCCATGGCCCCAACTGATTTTTTTCATTGCATCTGGTCTGCCTGTACAAGTTAATGCTAGTATTTTAATGAGTACAATTCAACTTTCCCTTTCCAAATGCAATCCTTCAGAATATTTCTGAAAATACATAAAAGAAACCATAATTTGGTTGCCTCCCCAAAAGGCAGACGAATGGCTGAGAGGCAGGAAGGAAGAAGGGAAGACCTTGTGAACTTCTTTTGCATTTTTTTAAAACTTGTAACACATTAATGTATTTATCTATTTTTAAAATTAAATTTTAAAAATTTTAAAGCAATGCAAGCACTCAAAGTCCTTTAACATTTGTCATATTTAAAAAGCCTAGACTTTTTAAGGTCCTTAAGAAGATGCCGAGTCTCATCAGAACAGGGCTCCAGAAAGCTATCATTTCTTTTGTTGTCTCAGGGGTATTAATAATTTGATTCTAATGCTAACTCCAGCAAATATTTTCAAACCTGGCTATAGTCCCCCCCCAATTTCAGCCCTATCCTTACCCCTTCACCCCCTCCCCAAAACTTTTTGAAGCCTCAAGTGTGGAATTCTTAAATCTAGATCAGCGGTTCTCAACCTGTGGGTCGCAACCCCTGTGTTTTGGTCGTTCGACCCCCGCCGGGGTTGCGACCCACAGGTTGAGAACCGCTGATCTAGATGATATACACTGTGGTAAAGGAAATGTTAAATATTCATACACATTAACAGGGTAAGAGCAGGTATATTATCATAAAAGCAGGAAAGCATGGTATTAACTGATGTCAATTTGAATTAGTTTGAGAATATAAAATAAACATCTCTCACACTCCAACCAGTGCTTCCACCCAATGGAAAGTAACATTTTAACAAAATTCCCTAAAACAAAAAATTACTTCTAAATCTACAAAAGCCTCACTTATTTCAAACAATATTTAATAATACAAAATTCCAGTATAGCTAACCAATTTGGATAATCCACTGATTCTTTTATGATTTGGCCCATATAAAATGTTTCCAATTATTATTTTTTCAAAAGAATAATTTGCTGGATATGCCTTAAGAATGGAGACAAAAACAAACATTAAACACACCTACACAGGCTCACCCCTAAATAAGTAATTTTCCCTAGTTACTGAATCAGGTAATTACAGAGAGATGGAGTAATGGTGATTAAACCTATGTCTATGAGACAGTTTGCACTGAAACCCAAATCAAATTATTCAGAATGTTTAATGAAAAAAAAAAATACGGGGGGGGGGTCTCAAATCCCTATTTTGCCAGGACAAACCCTAGAAAAGCAGAAAATAAAACCCTACAAACTTGCCACGTTGTGTTTATTCCAGGACAGAAGTCAGTATTCAACTCAGATGACTTGCTAAAGATTCCACCTATAGATATATTCAATATTTTGAATTTCCTTTCCCTAAATGAGTTTAGGGAACTTCCCACAAATATGATGTACATTCCCCATTTGTTGACCTGAAGTTACATAGCAAGTACAAACATAGATGAAGCCAGACTTTAGGTCCCCCTAGGTCTCAACCAAAGCTCTCTGTGGCAGGGCATACTATACTACCCTGCTAAAAATGAATTTCTAAATTGCATAGCCCATCAAAACACGAGCTTAGGTGTTGAAATCCACTCTATCCCTCAAGTTTCTTTTATCTAGCCCTATATCAATTGCTCTAGTCACAGATAGGAATGGATTTAGCAGAGTCCAAGTTCCATTTTGACATCCCTGTCTATTTCACTAAGCTCTATATTAATCAGTAAGAACTACGAGCTATTGACATTTTCTCATAAGCTTCTGGGATAATCATTTCAGTAACACGAACACCCAGGTCATTAAATCATCTGCCAGGGAATAAGTACAACCAGGGCTGGAGAAGCAGACTGCAGCTTGCACAGAGCATGAATTTAGATGTTTTGTTCTAAGTGTCCCTTGGGAATAATCACAATTTGTTCTAGCCTAATAGAAAAAATGACTTTCCTGAAGCCTACAAAGTACCACTGTTCCTTGAAAAATAAGTAAATAAATACATAGATAAAAAGTATAAATTCCTTTTTTTTAAAAACGAGGTCAGCACTGACATGTGGGGAACCACACACATGACCTCTGACTATAGAGCACTAGGCCTCTCCACAGCTACAAAGGTTATTTCAATTTCTGTCACAAAACTGGCCAATAAATGATACATAGTTTCAAGCTCACCTCTTACAACTGATTTTCCAAAACACAACTAGTAGCTTCTAAGTAAACATAATCTCACACATGTACTGCTTATTTCTTCCTCCAGAAAGTCCTCAGCCTATCCTAATGTACACAGTACACAAAGACAAAAGAAAAAGTTATTTTAAGGGCCAAAGTCCAAAAAGAGGACTGCTTTAGCCACTAGGGCAGCACACAGTGTTCTCAGGTTACGTAACCAGCCTATAAAGAGAACAACCAAAGCTTTGAAAGCTAAGCTAGTGAGAGCATTTCAAGATATTCTTTACCCCATCTTCTGCAAGGAAAAAAACAGTTCTTTAAAAGAAATCAACTGCATGTTGTGGGGATGAACGTTGTGAGCTCTGAGTAGATGCTGTTCATACCAGACAGAACTAAGGTTAGAGGAGAGAGTTCCTTTGGAATAAGCCAAAACTTCCTGCAGGAAAGTCTGGAATTCTCATGCACTTTTTACCTTTGCCACCAAGACACACTATGGTAGTATTTTACAGATTTTAGAAAAAAAGGGATGGGGGCAAACCTCTACAGAGGTTCCAGCCTAGCGGAGTGCTGCTGCCAAAATGAGAACTCACATGAGGCAGATGTAGATGCAGAGTGTGTCACTCCAGTCTTGAAGGAGTTACACTGGCTCTCCTGTTAAAAAAAACAAAATAAAGCAACAAAACAAAAACAAAAACAGGTTTTAAAACTGTTGTGATGGGCTGGAACGGAGAGACACTATTTGGAAATTAGTATTTATAAGAATTATTGCCCCCTCCTATTTAGAAGCCATCACTAAAATTCATCTAATTGGCCAAAACAAACAAGGGTATTGAAAATAAGCCTAAGTATTGTGCATTATTTACTTTTCTGGCACCCTGAGCCTAGAATACAAGCCAAGTCTGATCTTGAAATGTTAAGTCAAAAGAAAAAACAGAAAAATTAACTTATTTTGTCTTAGTTTATTTTCTCTAGTATATTTCAGGTTAATATGGTAGAAACTTAATACAGCTCATAAACAGTGATAAAATTGAAACGAACTAAATAAAATTATAAGAATAAACCAGAGCAGTCTGATCTTGCTTTTAAACATTCATTTATACTAAGTCTACCTATACCTAACTTCCTACTTTTTTACCATTTCACTACCTATATTTGTCATCATGATATAGATAAGAACCAACTTCATGCTGCTAAAACCCTTACCAGATGGTCCAAAAGTGAAATAAAAGGAAAATTTTTATAAGGTCTACTGGAAAGTTCTGTCCGTTTTTGGAATAAAACAAAATACAAATTTTTCTTACTGTCAATAAACTTTATTAAATAATTGCCATTATTATTAATGATTTCTTGCCAGCGTGAGGGCAATTTGTATATCCCATTTTTGAAAAACGTTTTATCTTTTGATGCGAAAAATTGAACCAGTGCTTGTTTGATATCTTTTTCATTTTTGAATTTTTTGCCCTTCAAAAAATTTTGGCCTGGCCTGTGGTGGCGCAGTGGTTAAACCTTCGGCCTGGAATGCCAAGGTTGCCAGTTCGAAACCCTGGGCTTCCCTGGTCAAGGCACATACAACAAGCAAGCAATGAACAACTAACATGAAGCAACTATGAGTTGATACTTCCCATTCCATGCTCCCCTTTCTCTCCTGTCTCTATAAAAACCAATAAATAAAGTATTTAAAAAAAAAAAATTTTGTAAGGACAAAAACAAGTGATAGTCGGAGGGTGCTAAGTCCGGGGAATATGGTGGATGCGACAGACATGCTTCTGTAGCATTTCTTCCTTGTTGAAATTCGTAAAAATTACAGTGGCGTAAATGAACTTTATCAGTAGCCATGGGTACACACACTATCACTTCACACATAAGACTAACGTGAATCAACTTTGTTCTAGTTAATTTGCTACGTCAGTATGTATACATTAAGTGATAAAAATAGAGAGGCACACATGTGCCAAATAAACATGCTTTACATGTCGAAACTTGTGATAGAAATGGACAGAACTTTCCGGTAGACCTTATATTTTGGTTCTGTCAGTAGATATTTGTCCTTAGTAAGCAGTCATATTATTCTACTTGAATAATGTTAAAGGCACTACTCAGTTTAGTAAAATAACTGATTCAAAGACACATGAAGAACCCTTAACGATTACTGATACTTTAAAGCAGCAGTTCTCAACCTGTGGGTCGCGACCCAACAGGTTGAGAACCGCTGCTTTAAAGATATGTATTATTTTAACTTTATAGGGAGTCATTTCCCGAGAGACATTTAGGCTAAACATATGGTTAAGACTCCTCCAACTCCTGGACTTTTTGTGAAAGGGAGATGGTACTACACAGAAGAGCAATAATGACTAAATATAATGTCTAAAAGTCCTAAAAACGCCTGACCTGTGGTGGCACAGTGGATAAAGCGTCGACCTGGAAATGCTGAGGTCACCGGTTCGAAACCCTGGGCTTGCCTGGTCAAGGCACATATGGGAGTTGATGCTTCCTGCTCCTCCCCCCCTTCTCTCTCTCTCTCTGCCTCTCCTTCTCCTTTCTAAAATGAATAAAAAAATAAATAAAAAATAAAGTGAAGCAACTATGACTTGATACTTCTTGTTCTCTCCCCTCCTCTCTGTAAAATCAATAAAAATTAAAAATAAAAAAAAATAAAAAAATAAAAAATAAAAGTCCTAAAAACATTACAACTAGTAGAAACCACCACCACCAATCACTATGAAAAACAATCCAATCCAACCACCCAAGAATAGTTATTTGTGCTTATGCTATAAATGTGATCAACATTAACATTGTCTAGTTACTTAGGCTATGCAATATTGGTTCTCTGAGACTATAATTTAAAAATTTTAATTGAGGAAATTTTAAATAAAATCTTTTCAGTTCTCATATAAACAGACCCTAGAGAACTTTTTCTATTTCTACTTTTGAAAATTATTTGAAGACCCTAACACAATAACAGACATAATAAAAAATTTTATAACCAAACTGAAATCACAAATGACCTAAAAAAGATGTTGAAAATTTCTAAAAACAATCTCCATTTTAATTTACTTAAAATACAAAAGCTAGATACCATTCAATACTTTTATAGTAATATAAAATAAAAACAACTCCCAGATGGCTAGATATATAAATAAGTGAAAGACTGCTAATTACAATTCACTGCAATGCAAAATTAAATAGTAATTAAAATATTTATTTGTTTGAAAATTAATGAGTATTAGAAGAATGTTTATTTATTTAGTGAGAGGAGGGGAAATAGTGAGACTCCTACATGTGCCCTGACCAGGATCCTCCTGGCAGTCCCTGTCTGGGGCCGAGCCACTGGCTTCAAGAGGGGAAGAGAAAAAGAAGGGGAGAAGAAAGGGAAGAGAAGCGGATATGTGTGCCTTGACCAGGAATCAAACCTGGGCCATGGGCATGCTGGGCAGATGCTCTATCCACGGAGACACCAGTCAGGGCCAGTACATTTTATGTAAAGTACATTTTATCACTTTTTAAAAGGAGAAAAAAAGGGTGCTCTACCTTGTTTGAAATGTCTTCAATGACAGTATACAACAATGTATAATATTTCTTACTTTAGACTGATTTTTCACCCCTTTAAATGACTCTTATGCCAGTAAGTTTGGAAAGGATATATAATAGCTGACAGAAACACGATCTGAGTGCCCTGGACTATGGTCCAAAAAAAACACACCATGCAAAATGTTCATTTAAACGTTAAGTAAGTACATCAATTCCAATAACAATAAAACAAGATCAGAGTCATCTATGTTTCTCCTCATCCATGTATAGGAAAAAAAATGTTAATTATATTAAACTTTATTAAAATAAAGTTAAAACTATATTAAACGTTATTAAAATAAAGTTAAAACTATATTAAACGTTATCGTAGCTATGTCTAGTTTTTTCCTATACATAGCTACAATAATGTTTAATATATAAATTAGACACTTAAGAGATTAACAACAATAAACTAGAACAATTATAATATACTGCAATAAAAGTTATGTAAACGTGGGCTCTCTCCAAATATCTTACTGTACTATACTCATCCTTCTTCTTGTGATGATGTGAGATGATAAAATGCCAAATCTATTCCTGAGTCTGTGTGACCATCCCTTACTGGCAGTAAAGGGCTTGGTATCACTCGTTTCAGGGATCCCTTGCTGAAGACTTCAATGCTTTCTAGCGCAACACATTACTGTCAATCAGAACACCTTTTCTGTTCATGTCTTCCACCCACAAATTTAATACCTTTCCCATTTTAACTAAGCATTTATCACACAGTGACCGAAACTCCTGCAGCTTGAGGTGCAACAGAAAAACAAGCACTAATTCTTTTTCCTTTTTCACAATTATATGGACAGAAGATTCCTTCTTACTGTAGAGCTTAGTAACCTCAGCATATGATTTTTTTCTTAGCAAGTCAAAAACTTTTACCTCTTTAGTTAACGGAAGCACTTATAAAGTGCTTCTCTTTAGCATATCCAAATTGTGTTTTGGGCTATTATTAAGTAAAATAAGACTTACTTGAACACAACCACTGCACTACCACAACAGTAGATTTAATAATTGAGATGGCTACTAAGTGACTAACAGGCAAGTAGCATATACAGCATGGAAAAGTAGGAAAAGGGATGGATGACTCACATCTCAGGCAGGACAACACAAAATTTCATCATGCTACTCAGAATGGCATGCAATTTAAAACTTATAAACTGTTTCTGGAATTTTCCATTTAACTTTTTCAGGCCATGGCTGACCACAGGTAACTAAACTGTGGTAGAAAGCAAAACTGGGCATGAGGGGGAATGCTGTACTCTGCATGAGTAGGAGGAGAGATCAAAGTTCCTGAGATGTTTCTGCTAGCAGTCGGATAATCCTCTGATTTACCAGCACCAAGAACTACATAATGGCCCTGGCCAGCTGGCTCAGTGGTAGTGTGTCAGCCCGGCGTGTGGAAGTCCTGGGTTCGATTTCCGGCCAGGGCACAGGAAAAGTGCCCATCTGCTTCTCCACCCTTACCCCTCTCCTTCCTCTCTATCTCTCTCTTCCCCTCCTGCAGCCAGGGCTCCATTGGAGCAAAGGTGAACCGGGCGCTGAGGATGGCTCCATCGCCTCCACCTCAGGTGCTAGAATGGCTCCGGTTGCAACAGAGCAATACCCCAGATGGGTCAAGCATCACGCCTTGGTGGGCATGCCAGGTGGATCCTGATAAGGCACATGAGGGAGTCTGTCTCTTTGCTTCCCTGCTTCTCACTTTAGGAGGGAAGAAAAAAAAGAACTACATAGTTTCTTTTAGTTCTTCCCTGGTATTCTTAATAGTTTTATTCTATGTTCTCTCCCCACTTTAGGCTTGTAATACAAAGTGCTTAGGTTTGAGATAATTGGATTTCATCCCTAGTGGCTAATGATGTGGCCTAGAAAAGGAGAGGAAAGCAGAAAAATTCAAAAGGGAGCAATCTAAAATGTATTTTCAGCCCCTCTTAAGATTTTTTTAATTGAAAAAACAAACAAATAAACCAGAATCCTAACAATATTTGGCTTCATTCCCTTAAGGTTATTTCTAAAAATTAAAGAAAAATTCTGTAAAAATAAATTGTATAAAACTATTCATATTTGAGGATTATATTCAAATTAAAGAGAAAGGTGCATTTTGCCCTCAGGAAGATTTCCATTTTGTGAAAAACAAAAATATATTTTTTAAAATGAGCTTTTTCTCATCTTGATAGAGGTCAGTTGATAATTTATGTTCCCCTGAGAGCTGGGAGCAGCACAAAAAATGGAAACTGACCTATGTTTAAATTCTAGCAATGAGTCTTAAATCCATTGCTAGCTATATATAAATCATTTTACCTCTTGACTTGGTGGCCTTACTTGTAAAATGGAGCTAGTAATCCATATCTCAATGGGCTGTTGGGAGGATTAAAAGGTACACTGTATATAAAGTATATTTTCTAAACATAATAGTGCATGCTTAATAAATGTTTGCTCTCTTCCTCTTGACAATTTCTCAGAAAAAAAATGGGAGAAACTAGACACTGGCCATGGCCTCCATTAGTTCTGAAATGGTGACAGAAATAAGAAACTCATTGTTAAACAAATCAAAATGGTTCAGAACCTGAAGGTGTTGGAGCTGGCAAAAAAAATGGAATGTGTCTCTTCTTGGATCTTTGAGCCCAAGAGGAAAAAAAACAAACAAAAAGCAGACTTCTTAATTAAAAAAGAAAAATCAACCCTGGCCAGTTGGCTCAGTGGTAGAATGTCACCCAGCATGTGGATATCCCGGGTTCAATTCCCAGTCAGGGCACACAGAAGTGCACATCTGCTTCTCTATCCCACCCCCCTTCTCTCTTCCCCTCCACCCTCCTGCAGCCATAGCTGGACTGGTTCGAGCACAGAGTACATCAGCAGGGTGCTGAGGATGGCTCCAAGGAGCCTCCACCTCAGGCTATAAAAATAGCTTGGTTGTGAGCATGGCCCCATACGCGCAGAGCATCAGCCACAGAGGAGGGATGCCAAGTGGATCTCGTTGGGGTGCATGTGGGAGTCTATCTCCTCTCATCTCACTTGGAAAAGAAGAAAAAAAATAATACATAAATAAGAAAAATCAAGATGGTATCCTCAATAAGCCACATTAGAAATAATAATACATTTTCATAATCCTAAACCAAGAGTAACTCTAAATTTGTGAAGGGCATTAAGTATATGTTAACAAACATTTCCCCACCCCACCATCTAAAACTGTTGCTCTATTTATTTTCTCTTGAGGTAAAGACTTCTGAAAATTTTACTATTCTACATATATAATTTTGATGTTAATGCCATGGAACTTATTGTTTTAAGTCTTCCACAGAACCACACAGGTCAACTACTTCTTTCCACTGAAGAGTTCTTATTGTTTAAAAAACAAACAGCCTGACCAGGCAGTGGCGCAGTGGATAGAGCATCAGACTGGGATGCGAAGGGCCCAGGTTCGAGACCCTGAGGTCACCAGCTTGAGCGCGGGTTCATCTGGTTTGAGCAAAAGCTCATCAACTTGGACCCAAAGTCACTGGCTCAAGCAAGGGGTTACTCAGTCTGCTGAAGGCCCATGGTCAAGGCACATATGAGAAATCAATCAATGAACAACTAAGGTGTCGCAACAAGAAACTGATGATTGATGCTTTTCATCTCTCCCCCTTCCTGTCCGTCCCAATCTGTCTCTCTCTGTCTCTGTCACAAATAAATAAAATGTCAACGTGGCATAGAAATCTTATAAATAAACTAATAAAAACATAAAATATGCGTAGCTCACTTTACAAGGGTAACTGATGATCATCTCTGAAAAACTGTTTTAAGGTACTAGGTGGCATTCAGATGAAATAAAGATAACAATCTTCCCAATGTTAATACTGTAACTAAAAATCATAAAAATTAAAAAAATACAAGGCAATCAATTTCTCTTGTAACAGACTAAAACAACCCCCCATATGGCCAGTAGTAATGGCCCTTGCCATTCACATGCAGGTTCCCATAGAATTTAGGCAGATGATAAAACAGTGGAGCCAAAAAATGGTGGGCCATTACTTTATTCAAGACTCGCACTGGCTGACGAGCAAACACACAGGGAAAAAACACTGCCCTTTCACTTAGGGCTCCCAAAGCCACTGACACCTTCTCTGGTTCCAGAACCAGGAGAATATTCTCTGGTTTCTCCTAGAATCAAAGGCCCCACCAATCTCAGCAGAGCTCGCTAAAGTCCCTCACCTCTGTTCCCCATCTCCTTCTTCAAACTTCAGCACCCTGCATTCTCTATGCCAGGGGTCAGGAACCTATGGCTCGCGAGCCAGATGTGGCTCTTTTGATGGCTGCATCTGGCTCGCAGACAAATCTTTAATTAAAAAAAAAATAATAACGTTAAAAATATAAAGCATTCTCATGCATTAAAATCCATTCATTTCCTACCGCTCATGTTCATCGTTTCAGGTGGCTGGAGCCAATCACAGCTGTCCTCCGGGACAACACCAAATTTTTATTGGATAATGTATAATGTACACGGGTCGTTGTATGGCTCTCACAGAATTACATTTTAAAATATGTGGCATTCATGGCTCTCTCAGTTTAAAAAGTTCCTGGTCCCTGCTCTATGCTCTCACTCCGCAAATATCGTTTCTCTCTCCTCCAGCACACATTAGCAAGACAAAGTACACACCAAGCAGGAAGCACACACCAGCACACACCAAGCAGAAAGGTAATTTGCAATTTCACAGATCACATACCTGGCACTGCCCAGCACTATTTTTTAACGTTAAAGTGAGCAAGCTCAAAAAATACAAATTTTACAAACTTATTTGCCCAATACCTCCCCCCAAAAAACCCTCCCCAACTTCATTCTACCGAAGATCTATATAGTTTACTTTTGAAAAGTTCTAAGTTCAGAATAAAATTCTTGAGTCCATATATGTATGTATGCCTCGCCCTCTTATGAGTGACAAATCAAACCTTCAAATGATTATTCACCACTAATTTTTTGGGGGGAGGGTATTTTTCTGAAGCTGGAAACGGGGAGAGACAGACAGACTCCTGCATGCGCCCGACCGGGATCCACCCGGCACGCCCACCAGGGGGGCGACGCTCTGCCCACCAGGGAGCGATGCTCTGCCCCTCCGGGGCGTTGCTCTGTTGCGACCAGAGCCACTCTAGCGCCTGGGGCAGAGGCCAAGGAGCCATCCCCAGCGCCCGGGCCATCTTTGCTCCAATGGAGCCTCGCTGCGGGAGGGGAAGAGAGAGACAGAAAGGAAGGAGAGGGGGAGGAGTGGAGAGGCAGATGGGCGCCTCTCCTGTGTGCCCTGGCCAGGAATTGAACCCGGGGGACTTCTGCACACCAGGCCGACGCTCTACCACTGAGCCAACCGGCCAGGGCCTTATTCACCACTAATTTTATCAGCCTCAATATCTGAAATGAAGAACAATATTCTCAAAATATTGGGATCATTCAAAGCAAATTTTCTTACTGGTATGAAGTATAAAAAAAGTGAGAAATCAAATCATAACACTCCCTCGTCAAGGAGGTCTTCTATGGCCATTTTCTAAAACAGCAAAAACAGCTGTTTCTTATGAAAATAGCTTACATCTCCAAATTAGATCTCACCCCTCTATACTTTCCATGAAAGTCCAATAATTTCACACAGTTGAAAACAAGAAAACTCTGAGAAACCCTATGTTGATGTTTTTTCAGAACAAAATTAGGCAGTTTACTGTGGGAGACTATGAGTTGACCAAAGTCCTTGCAGTTTAATAAGCCAAAAGGATAAGCTCTTCCCCACAAATCTGATTGTTTGATTAAGTGGCTAAAGGCTACACCTTTCTCCACACCTCCTTGTTAGCTGTGTTTCCACTGTCCTATCCCCCTTTCCCTTGAAGAGACTGGAGGCAGTTTTCTTTTTACCCTTTGTTTTGTGAAGTTAAGATGTTATATGCATGGTGGGGGTTTTCTGCACTTGAGAAAATTCTTGGTTTCCCGGAAATGTGACTTTGTATCAGAGATCTCTTTGACTTGCTAAGGACTTTGTTTTGCACTATAAAAATAAAGCTTTTGGGAGTGCAGAGGCTTTGGTAGGCCATCAGCCACCATAAGACCTCCTGATCCCATCCTTTTTCTTTCTGTTATTTATTTTCTAATCCTCCACCTTTCCCACCTGAGACATGCAAAATTATGAGTCACACTGGTTCACAACAGTTTACAGTAAAAGCCCTAAGCCAATAACCGCCTTCTTTCAATAAATGTACCATTCAAAACATGACTGCCAGTTGAAATGTCCTATCCACACACTTCAGAAGCATCAATACTAGGCTCATTATCAATTTCACTACATCGTAACTCTAAACACTATTGTAATCCATCTGTGCTGTAAAGAGTAGCGCCATTACATGCAAAATATTGTTTGCCAGAATAGCCAATTCACAGATTATTCTGGATAGCAGTTTCACAGCATGTCTACTCATTTCATTTCAGATAAAATAAACACTTACTGGGTTATTTCTTCCCCTAATAAAAAAAAAAGTCAAGTGCTTATTGAATGTCTTCTCTGTGTTAGGAATAATTCTATGCAAAGAAAGTACCTATTTGTTGTAACAACTACTATTTATGAAGCACATAATATATAATAAGGTAACATAAAAAATAAGACACTATTTCTTCCCTCAATTACCAAACTCTAAAGTCAAAATAGACAGGAAAAAAATTTTTAAAAATGCATTATGCCACATTTCATTCTGCACAGAAAATTGGCATTTTCCAAAAACACTTGAAGAAAAGACAGTGTATGGCCAGCAGTCACTGCTGTCGTTGACATTCACATGCAGGTTTCTCATTGAATTTGGGAAGACGGTAAAAAAAAATAGTGGGGTCAAAAAATAGCCATTCCTTTATTCAAGACTCACACCAGCCGATAAGCAAACACACAGGGAAAAAACTTCCCTCTTCATTCAGAGCTCACAAAGCTACTGACACATTATCCAGTTCCTCCTAGAATCAAAGGCCTCACCAGTCCCAAAGTCCCTCACCTCTGGTTCTCCATCTGCCAACATGGCTTCTTATTCTGCAAAATTGGCTACTCTCTCTTTCCCTGCCATCTTGGCTTCTCTTTCTCCTCCTTCCTCTTCTTTCTTTTTAAAATTTTTCTGGCACAAAAACCTCTCCTTCAGCAAAAATTAGCATAACAATGGTCCTTCCCAAGCAGGAAGGTAATTAGCAATTTCACAGATTACATACCTGGCGCTGCCCAGCACCATTTTTAACAATAAAAGTGAGCAAACTAAAAAAGTCATATTTTATAAACTCATTTGCCCAACAGTCAGTTAACAACCTAAGAAATAATGTTAATGGTGCTGAGAGTTAGAATACAGAAGGAAAACAATCATAAATTTAAAAATTATAATTAAACAAAAATGTTACTGCCTAAACCTAATAAAAAATAAACCAAATAAAAGAAAATGGTGTCTAAAGTATATATTTGGATATTACCTTATTATATTCATTTTGTTAAGTAATTACTTTTTTGTAGTTATCAATTTTCATAAAAGCAGGCTGTAACTTCATACTTATAATTACTTTAAAATTAGCTATAAATTTAAAACTCCCACATTCTCTTGCATTCACTACAGCAAAAGGTTCTTTGGTAGGGGGGATTAATAAAATTGAAAAAACTTCTACCTAGATAGATGAAATAAATACAAATTATCAAAACAAATACAAGAAGAAATAGAAACAGGCTAGCCTTATATAATTTTTTAATTTTATTTATTGGTTTTAGAGAGGGAAAGAGAGAAAAAGAAAGAGAAAAAGAGAGAGGAGTGGGAGAAGAGCAGTAAGAATCAACTCATAGTTGCTCCTCATACCTGCCTTGACCAGGCAAGCCTGGGGTTTTGAACTGGCGACCTCAGCATTCCAGGTCGATGCTTTATCCACTGCACCACCACAAGTCAGGTTAGCCCTATATTTATGTTTAAAAGTTGCATGTATAATTTTAAATCTTCCCACAAAAATAACTCCTGGTTCAGGTGGCTTCAATAGTTAATTCTATTAAATATGCAATTCACCCTTTTAACAAACAACAAAAAAACCCACTAAACTAAACAAAAAAACATGACCATCAATAGAGGGATAGAAAGTATTTGATGAAATTAAGCACCCAGGCTCTGGCCAGGTAGCTCAGTTGCTTACGGCACTGTCCCAACATGTCAAGGTTGCAGGTTTGAACCTATTAGGACACAGAAGAATCAACCAATGAGCACATAAATAAGTGAAACAACAAATTGATGTTTCTTTTTCCCTTTCCTCTTTCTCTAAAATCAATACATTTAAAAAACTGAAATTCAGCACCCGTTCATGTTAAAAATTAAACTCCTAGAAAACTAAAATGGAACTTTCTCAACGGAACAAAAACCTACAACAGCATACTTTATAGTGAAAAACTGAACATTCTTTAAGATTAAGAACATGACAAAGAGGTCATTCTCAGCATCTCTATTCAATATGGTTTTACTTAGAGCAATAAGTCAAAAAAATTTTTTTAATTTATATTTTTTCATTGATTTTAGAGAGAGAAGTAGGGAGACAAAGGGAAGGAGAGAAGGAGGGAGGAGAAAAGGGAGAGGAGAGAGGGGGGAGGAGAGAGGGGAAAGGAGAGAGCGAAGTGGGAGATGGAGGGTAAAGGGGAAGAGAAGAAGGGGAGTGGGAGAGATGGAGGGAGTGGGAGAGAGAGAAGATGGAAGAGAAAGGGGGAATGTTGGTCAAATAAGTTTATAAAATATGATTTTTATGTTTGCTCCCTTATAATTTGCATTGGGGGCTGGGCAGTGCCAGGTGTATGTAGGTCTATGAAATTGCAAATTACCTTCCTGCTTGGGAAGGGCCATTGTTTTGCTGATGTTTGTTGGATGAGAGGTTTTTGTGCCAGAAGGTTTTTTGGGGGGTTTTTTTTTTTTGTATTTTTCTGAAGCTGGAAACGGGAAGGCAGTCAGACAGACTCCCGCATGCGCCTGACCGGGATGCCCACCAAGGGGCGATGCTTCACCCATCCGGGGCGTTGCTCCTCCTTGACCAGAGCCATTCTAGCGCCCAAGGCAGAGGCCATGCAGCCCTCCCCAGCACTTTGCTCCAATGTAGCCTCGGTTGCGGGAGAGGAAGAGAGAGACAGAGAGGAAGGAGAGAGGGAGGGGTGGAGAAGCAGATGGGCGCTTCTCCTGTGTGCCCTGGACTCCTGCACGCCAGGCTGACGCTCTACCACTGAGCAAACCGGTCAGGGCCCAGAAGGTTTTGAAAAAGAGAGAGAGAAGCCATGTTTGCAGAGTGAGAGAGCGGAAAGAATGCAGAGTGCTGAAGAAGAAGCCAGTTTGTGCAGAGAGAGAGAAGGTGTGCAGATGGGGAACCAGAGCTGAGGGGCTTTCACGAGCTCCGCTGAGACTGGTGGGGCCTTTGATTTTAAGAGGAACTGGAGAAGATTCTCCTGGTTGTGGAACCAGAGAATGTGTCAGTGGCTTTGGGAGTCCTGAGTGAAAGGGAAATGTTCTCCCTGTGTAGTGCTCGTTAGCCGGTGAGAGACTTTAATAAAGGAATAGCCCACCATTTTTTTGGCTCCACCGTTTCCTTACCATCTGTCCGAATCCAATGGGAACCTGCATGTGCATAGCCACAACAGCTGCAACCACTGGCCATACAGTGAAAAGGGGGAAAGAGAAGAAAGGGGAAGAGGAGAAAGAGAAGAAAAGGGGAGAGGGGGAGAGGGAGGAGAGAAAGGGAGAGAGAGACATTGATTTGTTGTTCCACTTATTTATGCATTCATTGGTTAATTCGTATATGTGCCCTAACCAGGGATAGAACCAACAATCTTGGTGTATCAGGTGATGTTCTAATCAACTGAGCCACTGGGCCAGGGCAAAAAAATTTTTTTTTCATTTCAAAAAAATGTTTTAAATAAAATAAGATATAAAGATATATAGATTGGAGCAAAGTTGGGCTGGGCTCTGGGGATGGCTCCATGGCCTCTGCCTCAGGTGCTTGAATGGCTCCGTTGCAACACCCCAGATGGGCAGAGCATTGCCCCTAGTGAGCATCCAGGGTGTATCCCGGTCAGGTGCATGCCGGAGTCTGTCTCTCTGCTTCCCCGCTTCTCACTTCAGAAAAATACACACACACAAAAAGACAACCCAATTTAAAAATGGGCATTTGAATAGGCATTTAAAAATATATATATATATAAATAGCTAATAAGTACGTGGAGATTATAAATATCACTAGTTATCAAGAAAATACAAAGTAAAATCACAAGACAACACTACATACCCACTAGAATGGATAAACTCAAAGACCTGATAATATCAAGTATTGGTAAGGAGTAGAGTAACTAGAATTTTCATGCTTGCTGGTGAGAATTTAAAATGGTTTTACTACTTTGAAAAAGCATTAGTTTCCTATAAGGAAGACCTACAATCTAGCAATTTTACTCTTAGGTATTTACCCAGAAGAAATAATAATAAACATCCACAGAAAGACCTGTACACCAATGTTCATAGTAGTTTTATTCATAACAGCCCGAAACTGAAAACAACCCAAATGTCCATCAACAGATAAACATATTGTGGTATACCCAAACAATTTGGGTACCCCTCCAAAAAAGGGAAAGTTTAAAAAGAAAGAAGGTAATTTTATAATGTTGAATGGTTAATATTACTAATAATAAATACAATCTATTGTTCCACTTAGTTACTTTTATTTGTTGATTCCTGTATGTGCCCTGACCAGAGATTGAGCCCACAACTTTGGCATTATCAGAATGACGCTCCAACCAAATGATCCACCCACCAGAGCTAAACTTTAAATATCTTAAAATTTTGTTAATTATACCTTAATAAAAATAAATAAACAAACAAACAAATAAATAAATACAACCCTGGTCCTGACCAAGTAGCTCAGTTGGTTAGAGTGTCGTCCTGATATGCCAAGGTTGTGGGTTCAATCCCCAATAAAGACACATACAAGGCCTGACCAGGCGGTGGCACAGTGGATAGAGCATCAAATTGAGATGTGGAGGACCCAGGTTCAAGACCCTGAGATTGCCAGCTTGAGCGCGGGCTTATCTGGTTTGAGCAAGGCTCACCAGCTTGAGCCCAAGGTCACTGGCTCAAGCAAGGAGTCACTGAGTCTGCTGTAACCCTCTCCCCACCCCCCACCCCCCATCAAGGCACATATGAGAAATCAATCAATAAACAACTAAGGAACCACAACAAAGAATTAATGTTTCTCATCTCTCTCCCTTCCTGTTTGTCCTTATCTATCCCTCCTCTCTGACTCTCTCTGTCTGCCACAAAAAAAAGACATACGAGAATCAACCAATGAATGCATAATTGAAAGAAAAAGCAAACTGATGTCTCTCTCCCTTCCCCTCTCTCTCTCTCTAAAAATCAGTAATTTAAAAAAGAAAAAATTATGCATACTAGTATCATGCTCATGAGAAGGGCACATCATTTCAGTGGTATTCTTCCCCAACATATATAATACTTCAACCTATTTCTTACCTTTTACAATTGTACTATGGTCAACTATGGTCAAATAAGATGTTACCATTAGGAAGGAGAAAGGTAAACTCTATTATTTTTGCAACTCTTCTGTAGATCTAAAAATTATTTCAAAATAAAAAGTTTTCAAGTGTTAGGAGTAAAAAAAAAACTATTTATTAATAGACACAACATGAATGAATCACAAAAACATTATGCTGAGCAAAGGAAGCCAGACACAGAGAACATACTGTGAGATTCCATTTATATGACATTCTAGAAAAGGTAAAATTAATAGTAAAAAAGAAAAAGCCCTGAAATAAAGGGGATTAGAAGAGAGAACTGACTTCCAGGAGGCCATAAGGGCACTTTTGTGAAAGATGGAAACATCCTTTATTGAGGTGGTGATTACATAAGTGTATCCACTCTGTTGAATTCTAAATGCATGTGGCTTCATTGTAACTTATTCCTCAAAAATGTTTATTAAAATGTAAAAAGTTCGTATTTAAAAGTGTTTCACTTGAATAATTAGTGTATACTACATAAAGTATCATGATTGAGTCTTTTGTGTGTGTGTGTGGGGGGGAAGATAGTGAGACAGACCTTTTGCATGCACTCAAACAGGATCTACTTGCAACCCCTGTCTGGGGCTAATGCTTGAAATCAGGTGAGCTATTTTTAGCACCAGAGGCTGACACACTGAGCTATCCTCAGCACCAGGGGCCAACAATGGAACCAATCGAGCCACTGGCTGTGGGAGGGAAAGAGAGAAAGAAGGGGGAGAGGGACGGGAAGAGAAGAAGATGGTCGCTTGTCTTGTATGCCCTCAATGGGAATCAAACCCAAGACATCCATACACTGGGCCAAAGCTCTATCCACTGACCTGCTGGCCAGGACCCCATGATTGATTCTTAAACTGAGATATTAAAACTTAGGCACCCAAACTGTTCATTCAATAAATATTTACTGGGCACCTACTATATGCCAGGCTTCAGAGAGTACATAAAATAGATATAAATGTGAAAAAGAAAGGCATTGCCCTTGAGAAACTCATAGGCCGATGGGGAGATAGGCAAGTAAACAAAAGTTGCCAGTGACACAAATTGCTCTGAAGGAAGGAATGATGTACCAAGGATTATACAGAGAAAACAAATGTCTCAGAGAATGCTTCAAAAAAATATAGACCCTTTCTAAGAATTTATCCTGTGAGTCTATTACATTTACTCCACAAATATTTATCCCAAATACTCAGTGTTTAAAAAACACAAAAACAGTTCTTTTAGTCTTGTCTGTGTACTTCATGGCAGTTTTCTGAGGAACAAGCCTTAGCAGTAAGAGTACAGTTTGCTTTTTAAATAACCAATTTATTCACAGATAAATTTAATGAATATCATTCTGGAAAAGAGGTGAGGGTATTAAGTCAATAAACTTGTTTTCCTGTATGCTTTATGAAGTGGAGGCGATACCACAAGAGTAACAACGTTTTTCACCCAACATGAAATTGTTGGAATAATGTAGAGTCTCTCAAAAGGACTATTTTAAAGTGCTTTGCCCATTTGAGTAGTTAAGTCCTGGTTTGTTTAAGAGGAGGAGCTTATTACTTTGAAATTATCTCACTATAAACTGTCATTATTCAAATGATAGTTTAAACTTATTATATACATGTATGCTTAGATTTGAATCTTACTTCAACTAATATCATAACTAAATGTCCTTGACAAAGTCCTTAATGTCTTAAGTGTCATCTGCAAAATGGATATAATAATAGCATCGTCCTTATAGGGTTTTTGTAAATATTAAATTAGTGACATAAATGAGGTGATCCATGTATTAAATAATCTATGTAAAACACTTAAAACAGTGTGGCCTATAATAAGCACTTAATAAATAGTAATAATCACTACTACTATAAATACCTATAAGCAAAGTACATTAAAGTATGGACTAAAAGTAATTATTAAAATATGAAGTGGACAAGAGAAAAAAATATGAAAGGGGGCACAAAAAAAAGCAAATAAAAAGAAACCATGAGCTATTTTTAAACTTTAGAGGTTACGATTCAGTGACTTTTTCACTAAATAAGAGAATTCATTTTTTCATTATACTGTGAGAATATATAATTATTTCAATGCTCAGTAACAAAATATGTTGGGCACATTACAAGTTTTCAATAAATTTTTATTAAACTATTTCAATAAGAATGTCTTAATAACCAGTGGGGGGGAAAGTTTGTCCCATTTTGACCCAATTAATTTCTATTTCTGCTTAGATAATATCTCTTTCAGTTACCTTGCCATTCATTTCCCCAGAAAGCTAAAATCCTAGAAAGAAGAGAAATTGTAGGCTTTTTCTCCCAATTAGGACAGAAAGACCTACACTGAGAAAGTACAGTGCTTCTACCTGCTTTCTCACAAGTGTCCCCAAAAGTGCCTGTGTTCAATCAGGAAAATCAAAATGTTGCAAAAACAACTTTAAGGGAACAAAAAGCCAAAAAAACAGTATGGATGGAACAAAAAAAAAATTCAATTCAGTGTATATCTACTGCTCACAGAAATCAGGGGATATTTCAAAATGAATATGAAGAGATTTTAAAAAAGCATTTGATTTTTTTTTTTTAAATACTTTATTGATTTTACAGAGACAGGAGAAAAAGGGCAGCATGGAATGGGAAGTAACAACTCATAGTTATTTCAGGCTAGTTGTTCATTGCTTGCCTGCGGTATGTGCCTTGACCAGGGAAGCCCAGGGTTTCGAACCGGCAACCTTGGCATTCCAGGCCAAAGGTTTATCCACTGTGCCACCACAGGCCAGGCGCATTTGATTTTTTTTACTAAACAAGAACATCAGAAAAGCAAACGACAAGTTAAAAAAAGTTGTTCAACTATGTAAATGAGATGTAAAACCAACTTTTATTTCATTGGTGAAAATGTACGATACGAAAGGCTGAAAGTACTGAAGTATCTGCATGGTCCCTGATACCCTGATTTTTGTGAGCAGTTTTATATATATATTTTGTTGTTGTTGTTGTATTTTTCTGAAGTGAGAAGTGGGGAGGCAGAGAGACAGACTCTTGCATGTGCCTGACAGGGATCCACCCAGCAAGCCCACTAGGGGGTGATGCTCTGCCCATCTGGGGCTGTTGCTCTGTTGCAACTGGAGCCATTTTAGCGCTTGAGGTGAGGTCATGGTGCCATCCTCAGTGACCAGGCCAAATTGCTCCAGTGGAGCCTTGGCTGTGGGAGGGGAAGAGAGAGAGAGAGAGAGAGAGAGAGAGAGAGAGAAGGGAGAGAAAAAGGGTGGAGAAGCACAGGGTCGCTTTTCCCGTGTGCCCTGACCGGGAATCAAACCTGGGACATCCATATACCGGGCCAACACTCTACCAATGAGCCAACCAGCTAGGGCCCAGTGTATATATTTAATACATAATTTGTTTGGTACATATCAAGGGTAGTTAACCTTTTTATACCTACCTCCCACTTTTGTATCTCTGTTAGTAGTAAAATTTTCTAATAGTAATGGTGATTTATAAAGTAGGGAAGTAACTTTGCTTTATAAAATTTTAAAGCAGAGTTATAGCAAGTTAAGGCATATAATAATAATTACTTACCAAGTACTTTATGTCGGATTTTCGCTAAGTTTGGCAGAATTAATCTTTATAGAACTTACTATAGTTAAATCTATCTTTTTATTTATACTTTGGTTGCTCGGCTACAGCCCACCATGAAAGCTGGAAGGCCCACTAGTGGGCAGTAGGGACCAGGTTGACTACCACTGGTATATATCATGGCCACATCTATGTGGCAAGTAGTACCTATAAACTGTATCTATTCATTTTTGCACATTATTATTATTTATATTTGTAGTCTAAATTGAACATCAAATTGAGATTTGAAACACAAATCAGTTTTCTAATACTATTATATAAGTTTCCTGAAAATAAGTAACTTTATACAATTTAAAGATTTTTGTGTATTTAAAAACAATGTTTTAGAGAAAATGCCAATTCTTTTGAGTGTCACAGCTATGCACATGTACATGGCACATCCATTAAATGCACACACGCTCAACTCTCTCATCCCTACTACTTCTTAAATGACATTTTCATTACTATTTGTACCAGATTGCAAATATTTTAATAAAAACTTTTTAAGTTCTGAATAGATGTTGCAACTATTGACTAATGAATTGAAACAGCATTGTTAGTGTTTAAGATGTATCTAAGACTGAACAAAGCTAATAGCTCTAGTTTTTAAAAAGTCTTTCTTTCCATAGTATGTGCACAATCATGTTAATGAAAACTGAACACATTTTCCATTTGTCTTAAAGATAACATTAAAATTTTTTACTGATAAAACGTTTACCTTGCTGACTATGGTGGCGCAGTGGATAGGGCATTGACCTGGAATGCTGAAGTCCCTGGTTCAAAGCCCTGTGCTTGCCTGGTCAAGGCACATATGAGAAGCATCTGTGAGCTATTGCTGCCCACTCCTCCCCCTTCCTTTTCCCTCTCTATCCTCTCAAAAAAATCAGTAAATAAAATCTAAAAAAAACCAAAATAGTTTACTTATGGTAGAGTAAGAGATACAAAATCACATCCTTAAAGAACAGCTTAATAAAATAAAAGCTACAGTATACACAAATATATTATTTCACCATTATTTCTTACCAAGGTCTCTAAAATAATTTAGTACTTGTTCTACTTATCTATACAAACTAAATGTCAAGGATACCTAGTTACTCTCAATACTCACAAATCTCAACAAAAGCAGCTTGATAATTAGACCCTCTGACACCTAATCAACTTACTGAATTGCACTACTGTGGACCACTATAATATATCTAAAGCAATTTTAAGCAATCAAAAAGTGCTACTTACCAGCAAGTGTATAATCCATATCAAAACCAAAACACTTTATTTTCTCCATGGCTAAACTTCGATTCACAAACACCCTAAAAAAGGAGTAAAAAATGATATCTCGATTAACACTGAAACAAAAAAATTAACAGAATTTTTAGCTACATTTTTAATTCTTATTTAAATACCAATATAAAAAGTCATAATAAAATGATTCAAACCTTCCTTATACCTTAAATCAGACATTATATGAAAATATGTGAATTTTCTTAATTTTTTTTTAAATTTTATTTATTTTATTTATTTATTCATTTTAGAAAGGAGAGAGAGAGGGAGAGAAGAGAGAGACAGAGAGAGAGAAGGGGGAGGAGCAGGAAGCATCAACTCCCATATGTGCCTTGACCAGGCAAGCCCAGGGTTTTGAACCGGCGACCTCAGCATTTCCAGGTCGACGCTTTATCCACTGCGCCACCACAGGTCAGGCTCTTAATTTGTTTTATTATTAACCATAATGCCATGTAGTCAAAACTTCAGAGAACTGCTTTTCTTTTTCAAAATATCTCATAAAAATAAGTTTATTTCAGAGATTTTAATAATTCATTCACTCATTCATTTATAGTTTATTTAATAAACAAAGGTTCTTAAGCCTACCAGATTGCCAGATATTAAAGACATAAATAAAGCTTCATTCAACAAATACTTAATGAATGCCTACTACATGCTAGGAACTAGGATGTGGCAGTGAACAAGAATACTTGCTCTCATGGAACTTCTATTTTGTGTTTTGTCTTGTTTTGGTTTGGTTTTTCTTTGTTTTTTAATTCTTCTTAATTGAGAAGTGGGAATGCCCTGACCAGGATCCACCCAGCAAGCCCCCTAGGAGGCAATGCTCTGCCCATATGAGAATGTTGCTCCATTGCTTGGCAACCAAGCTACAATATTTTAGCACCTAAGGCGAGGCCATGGAGCCATCCTCAGTTCCCAGGGCCAACTTGCTCCAACCAAGCCAACTGGCTATGGAAGGGGAAGAGAGAGATAGAGAGGAGAGGAGGATGAGTAGAGAAGCAGATGGTCACTTCTGTGTACCCTGACCAGGCACTGAACCCAGGATATCCATACACCAGAACCACTGAGCCAACCAGCCAGGGCCTCTTTGTTTGTTTTCTGAGAGAGAGACGCATCAACTTGTTGTTCCACTTAGTTGTGCACCAACTGATCGCTTCTTGGGGCTCAAACCAGTAACCTCAGGGTTGAGCTGGCACCCTCTGGATCAAGCCGGCAGCCTCAGGATCCAGGCAGCAAACCGGGATTGAACTGGCAACCTAGGCACTCTGGGACAACACTCTATCCACTGCAGTACCAGCCAGAGCCAAAACTTCTGTTTTAGCTTAAAATTTCTACCCTTGAGAAATTCTGCCTAGCAGAAGAGGGACTTATAAGCAAATAATTATAATGATTCAATAAATGCTATAAAATATTATGTAAGAGAGGGCACCAGTTGTTTAGAGCCCAGAAGAGATGTGTGAGCTGAATCTTAAACTATGAGTAGAAGTTTTCCATTAGAATAAAGCAAGAAAGGCAAGCCAGGCAGAATAACTAAGCAAGGACAAGGTTTATAATGAACTACAAAACATTTATTGTGGTTGGAGCTGAGGAGTTTTTCTTAAGTTTTGCTTTTGTTTTTGCAAAAGAAGTTTTTATAAAGGAACAGGTGTGGAGGGAAGGGGCAATAAAATCTATGAAGCCAAAAAAGTTAACAGGGATCAAAATCAAGAATATTCTGCATGCTATGGGAGCATGGATTTTATCTGACAGGTAAGAACAAATTATCAGATTTTGAAGAAATGAAATTCAAATTTCAGAAAGATCATGATGAAGACAGGAAAAACTAAAAATATAATAGTATGGTTGATCATTACATCATGATGGCGTTTTGGGGTAAGTTTTAATCATTTCTAAAAATAAGTATATTCTTTTCATCTGAACCCAGGCTTCGTGACCAAAATTACTGAAAGCTTTATTATTTAATGCTTTATTATGACCAACCTTTTTATTTCATAAGTAACTGTGAGAAATGAGAATGCTTTAAATCACCTAAAAAACCTGTTAAAAATACAGATGCCTGGGTTGGCCTCCCCCATTAATGATGTAGGTAGGTCAATAGTGTTCAATGAGGAGTAACTGCACCAGCAGATGCAGAACACTCTACTGGAGTGCAAAAAGAAAATATTAGATCTTATATTTATTTCATCACTTAAAAATGTCTAATTTGGTCTGACCAGGCGGTGGTGCAGTGGATCAAGAGTCAGCCTGGGACACTAAGGACCCAGGGTCCAACCCTGAGGTCACTGGCTTGAGTCTGGGATCATAGATATAACCCCATGGTCACTGGGTTTTTTTTGTTTTGTTTTGTTTTGTTTCTTAATTTTTTTCTTCTTTTGCATTTTTTTTTCTGAAGCTAGAAACAGGGAGAGACAGTCAGACAGACTCCCGCATGCACCCGACCGGGATCCACCCGGCATGCCCACCAGGGGGCGACGCTCTGCCCACCAGGGGGCGATGCTCTGCCCATCCTGGGCGTCGCCATGTTGCGACCAGAGCCACTCTAGCACCTGAGGCAGAGGCCACAGAGCCATCCCCAGCGCCCGGGCCATCTTTGCTCCAATGGAGCCTTGGCTGCGGGAGGGGAAGAGAGAGACAGAGAGGAAGGCGTGGCGGAGGGGTGGAGAAGCAAATGGGCACTTCTCCTGTGTGCCCTGGCTGGGAATCGAACCCGGGTCCTCCGCACGCTAGGCCGACGCTCTACCGCTGAGCCAACCGGCCAGGGCTGTCACTGGTTTGAGACCAAAGGTCACTGGCTTCAGCAAGGGGTCATTGGCTCGGCTGGAAGCCCCCACTTAGGACACATATGAGAAAGTAATCAGTGAACAACTAATGTGGTGCAACTATGAGTTGATGTTTCTCATCTCTCTCCCTGTCTGTCTATCCCTGTCTCTCACTCACTAAAAAAATTAATAAACAAAAATGTCTAATTTGTATATGTTTTCTACTATATATAAATAAGGACAGTAGTATAATTTATAAATAAGTATATACAGGAATGAATGTTACATATTTTAACTAGAGTTTGGAAACCACTGATCTAGGTATTGACTTTTTAAAAAAAATCTCTTGGGGCCCTGGCCGGTTGGCTCAGTGGTAGAGCGACAGCCTGGCATGCAGAAGTCCCGGGTTCGATTCCTGGCCAGGGCACACAGGAGAAGCGCCCATCTGCTTCTCCACCCCTCCCCCTCTCCTTCCTCTCTGTCTCTCTCTTCCCCTCCCGCAGCGAGGCTCCATTGGAGCAAAGATGGCCCGGGGGCTGGGGATGGCTCCTTGGCCTCTGCCCCAGGCGCTAGAGTGGCTCTGGTCGTGGCAGAGCGACGCCCCAGAGGGGCAGAGCATCGCTCCCTGGTGGGCGTGCGAGGTGGATCCCGGTCGGGCGCATGCAGGAGTCTGTCTGACTGTCTCCCCCCGTTTCCAGCTTCAGAAAAATACAAAAAAAAAAATCTCTTGGCCCTGGCCAGCTGGCTCAGTGGAAGAGCGTTGGCCTGGCATGTGGAAGTCCCAGGTTCAATTTCCGGTCAGGGCATACAGGAAAAGTGCCCATCTGCTTCTCCACCCTTCACCCTCTCCTTTCTCTCTCTCTCTTCCCCTCCCACAGCCAAAGCTCTACTGGAGCAAAGTTGGCCCAAGCAATGAGGATGGCTCCATGGTCTCTGCCTCAGGCACTAGAATGGCTCCGGTTGTAACGAAGCAATGCCTCAGATGTGCAGAGCATTGCCCCCTAGTGGGTTTGCTGGGTGGATCTCAGTCAGGCGCATGCGGGAGTCTTTCTGCCTCCCCACTTCTCACTTCAGAAAAAAAAATATCTCTTCACCAACACATATATTACTGCTTTATTTACTTATTTATTTTCAGAGAAAGAGAGAGAGACAGAAAGAGAGAAACATCAAACTGCCCTGACTAGGGAATCAAACTGGCAATCTCCATGTTCCAAGATGATGCTCCAATCAACTGAGTTCTCTGGCCAGGGCACTGCTTTAAATTTTAATAGAAAATGTTTCCTCTCATCTCAGAATTTAGGTGCCAATGTTAAATGCAGACAAATAATCAAATATTAGCTTAAAAATACTTTGTTAGTCGGTTAGAGCATTCTCCCAAACCACCAAGGCCGTGGGTTCAATCCACAGTCAGGACACATATGGAAAGCAATGAATGAATGCACAAATAAGTGGAACAACAAACTGAATGCTTCTCTCTCTCTTTCTCTCCCCTCCCCCACCGACCTGTCTCTCTAAAATCAATAAAAATACTTTAACCAAGAACTTAAAATCAGATGGCCCTTGAACACAGATGTTTTCTGAAAACATAAAAATCATTACTTATCTCACAGTGTGCTATGTATGTACACTAGATTAGCTCTATAAAACCCCTAGTTCCTGCCTGACCTGTGGTGGCGCAGTGGATAAAGCGTCGACCTGGAAATGCTGAGGTTGCCGGTTCGAAACCCTGGGCTTGCCTGGTCAAGGCACATATGGGAGTTGATGCTTCCTGCTCCTCCCCCACTTCTCTCTCTCTGTCTCTCCTCTCTCTCTCTCTCTCTCTCCCTCTCCACTCTAAAATGAATAAATAAAAAATAAATAAAAATTTATAAAACTGTGAGCTCCTTGAGGACACACATTCTTTAAAAAAAACAAAAAAAAAAACCCTAGTTCCTGAGAAATGTTATATAAAATATTTATAGTTTCTTTCCCTAAAAATACCTAGTCTTCCTGAAAATCAACATTTACCTTGTCTTGGTTCAACAATGGAGAAATAGTAAGAAAAGAGTAGTACAGTGATTTTCAACCTTTTTCATCTCATGGCATACATGAAGTACTAAAATTCTGTGGTACACCAAAAAAAATTTTTTTTTTGCCAATCTGACGAAAAAAAGGTGTAATTCTGACACACTCACACTGGACAGCTACTGCCACTTTTTTTTTTCCCCCTAAGAGGCAGGAAGCCTGACCAGGCAGTGAAGCAGTGGATAGAGCATCGGACTGGGATGTGGAAGACCCAGGTTTGAAACTCCTGGGTCTCCGGATGAGCATAGGGTCACTGGTTTATGGTCACTGGCATGAGCAAGGGGTTACCTGTGCTGCAATCTCTGCATTTCAGGAGTACACTCCAACCAACTGAGCTATCTGGCCAGGGTTTTTTGTTTGTTTGTTTAATTTGACTAAGGAAAAAGACATCAGTGCCCCTGACTAAACAGTCAGGTATAGTATGTTTTAAAAATTCTTGTGGCACACCAGTTGAAAATTGCTGGAGTGGTGGATAGCTGAAAGATACAGGAATTGAAGATTAAATGACACGCACCCAAAACTTCTTTTAAACATACCACTATCCCAAATACATCACCATAACCCTTCTAGCACTTCACCAAACCTCCCCCTGCATTTTAAGAGTATCTACTTTGTTATCATTTTTTTCCCAGTTACATAAATCCTTCTGAAGTCACAACAGGGGTAAAAGACACAAAGTAATGTTTCTAACTCTGGAAACAATGTTACCACTGAAGCTTAGGCTTTTGAAACACACTTTCAGTTCAGGCTAGGGGGCCAACTGGATCAACTCCTTGCTCAGAGCCCAAACAGCTGACATGCCAAAAATATTCTGTGGGAATTCAGGCAGGAAGGACTGGAAAGATTTTTCTTTCTTGTGATACAATCCAGGAGAGATGTGTAGGGCCAAATAAAAGAAACAGCTTTGATTCTGATAGAAGAATGAGTCTACGGGCATACCACCCTGAAAGCTCCCGATTTTGTCTGATCTTGGAAGTTTATTCTGTTGACATGGTTTCAAATATCCCACAATATTATCCTTTATCTTTTCATTTTCACTCAAAATAAGTACCCTCTCCCACAGAAGCAATTCCTGAACTTAAAACAGAAACAAACATTCCTATCTCCCCTTCTAATTCACATTCCTATTATGAAACCAAAATAAAAGCCTCACATATATTCTCAACTTTCCTGGGAGGGAGGGGGCAATTCATATGCAAATATCTAAAGTGGATGAGAAAAGCTATAATGACAAAATGGAACAGCTGCATTATATATAACTACAATAATATATATGCTAAAATTTACGGTAATAAACATCCAAATGTAGCAAGTATGCACTGACTTCAGCAGAGAACTGCCTTGAGCCAGAAATAGCATGTCTCCAGGATACAATCTTCAAGAAAAACTAAACTCTTGGCCTCAAACTAATGATTATTCTTTACTATTATAACAAAAGAAAGTATTAGGTACTATATCAATTAGAAGGCTGGCTCACTATTCCACCACACATTTAAAACAAAACGATACCTGCCTTGGGGAATCCAAAAATGTCTATTGGCTCCAGGACCTTGACTGTATCTTTGTAGATGCCAGTTTACTTGTCATTTCTTTAAATTATTAACTAGTGAAACATACTCTGTCTCTATCTTTGAGTGTGAATAATTTGTGAAGTTAACTTTCCAAAGCTTGTTTTATATAAAATACAAAGTCATCACCCTAAGAAGCATGACTGAACTATAGCATCCAACCTTAAAACACAATTACCAGCCAGAAATTCCTACATACACATTAAGTCATTTGCAAGATACAGATCTGAGCATTTAAAAAGAGAAACAATTTTAGCAGACAGACACAGGAACACTATAACACTAGGCACAAACTTCAACACAAAAGACAAATGTAACAGCTTTTACTATCACACCCCACTGTAGTAAGGCATGAAATCTGAAGAAATTCTATGCAAATAAACAAATTAACCATAAAAAAATGAGACTATTAATATAATGTGAATTAAGAAAAGGGACTTAATATTCTCATACTTAAGGACCATAAACATGCAATTTACTAAATTTGAAATTTTGTAAATAGCAAACTGAATGGTTTTGAGATTTAACTCATAATTCAAAGCAGCATTACCTCATCTGTCACTGGTTGCCGTTTTGCAAAATATGAAACTATCTGAGTCAACTAGTTCTTGAAGTCACATAACAAAATTCTTCTTCAAGTCTCTGGTATAACTGTTTTTATGATTTTAACCTAACTGCAAAAAAGCCTTTTTAGTCTAAACCAAGCCCTCAACAGCATGTATCTTCTGGGACTGTGTTGGAGAAAAAAACTTCTGTGTCTAATTTAACTTGTCATTGGATATCACTGTTGCTCCACACAAATCCATTTGGAATAGAATTTCTTTGGCAATGGTGAACTTTATCCCTAACCCCTCCTACTGCCTAGGAGTCACAATTTCCTGGCCAAGCGCCCAACAGCAGTTACTGCAACACCAAATGAGACTAAGGATACAAGTATAAAATCTTCTTGGGTATGTTTCGGTTATCAGTTTGAGTAAGTATATACTCAAAGTTTGTTACAATCAAAGAAAAGAAATAATTACAAGTGCTTTTTTTGAGAGTGCAAATTGAGATTATGTACCAAATGATGTATCTCTCTGTGTATGTGTGTGTAACTTAATAGAAAAATGTTATAATGTAAATTTTTGTTGAAAATCTAACCCCAAACTGGTTCCTATTATTGCTACTGGCACTCTATTTTTCCACTGAGACCAAAAAACCTAGTTAATATCTTTTTTACTCTTTCCTCCCCCTTAAATCCACCTCATCTCAATCATTCATGTGCCTTGATTTAAATTTCCAAACATCTCTGGATTCAGATCTCTCATTCAGTCTACACTGCTAACAACCTGTCCAGGTCCGCATTAACTCATCAACTTCAGCAATAATCTCCCAATTGCTCTGCCTACACTCCAATGACAAATTAATTGCTTTGAAGTAGTGCAACTCCAAGTGTGGCCCACAGGCCAATGCTGGTCTGTGAACAGCTGTTAACTAATCCATGACATACATGGTATATACAGAAACTGCAAGTATAAAAACTTTTATAACAACTTGACAGAAAAATTTTGTTTAATAAAAAAGTAGACATTTCATTTTCTAGTATTTCATTTTTACTACATTTAACAAGTATACTGATCTCAAATTGGACATTAGGAAAGAAAAAAAACAACCCTGGTTCTTCACCGTAGCCTGAGAAGCACTGTCCGAAAGCACAGTTCCATCCATGTTGCACTCCTACGTAGTAACATTTAGACATTCCTCGTTACCTTACCAACTAATAAATTACAATTTTTTGTGATTTGTGAAAGACTTCAAGGCCTTTCCTCATCTTTCTAAAACCAGTTTTATCTTATTCTCCACATCATGCACCTTTTGCTCTAATAGTCAAAATGAACTACCTATTTCCTAAATGGACGTTGAGGCTTTGTTTATGCTCTCCCCTATTCTTGAAATGTCTTCCTCAGTTATCGCTATCTTATTTTTCAAGACCCAGCAATCTCAAGTGATTTCTTCAAGAAACTATCTGGCCTGACCAGGTGGTGGTACAGTGAATAAAGTGGTGGCTTGAGACACAGGGAACCCAGGTTCAAAACCCCAAGGTCACTGTCTTGAGCATGGGCTCACCAGCTTGAGCACAGTGTCACTGGCTTGAACTGGGATCATAGATATGAGCCCATGGTCACTGCTTGAGCCCAAAGGTCACTGGCTCGAAGCCCAAGGTCACTGGCTTCAAGCCCAAGCTCACTGTCTTGAGCAAGGGGTCACTAGCTCCACTGGAGCTTCCCAGTCAAGACACATATGAGGTAGCAATCAACGAACAACTAAGGTATTGCAACGGAGATTTGATGCTTCTCATCTCTCTCCCTTCCTGTCTGTCCCCATCAGTCCCTCTCTCTGTCTCTCTCTCTCACTAAAAACAAAAACAAAAACAAACAAATCTATTCTGGCTGTGCCACAGAACTATATAAAAGCAATGCTTCTGGTTTCAGATTACTTTTCTATCTAATTAAAGAGATATCAACAATTAAATTCTATAAAGTTGTAATCTGTGTTAGAGGTCTGAATATGTAAAATCCTTTATTTTGGCACTTCCTAGATTTTGTCATATACATAAATATGTACGTAATTCTCGTATTCTTTTTTTTTTTTTTTTTTTTTTTTGCATTTTTCTGAAGCTGGAAACAGGGAGAGACAGTCAGACAGACTCCCGCATGCGCCCGACCGGGATCCACCCAGCACGCCCACCAGGGGGCGACGCTCTGCCCACCAGGGGGCGATGCTCTGCCCATCCTGGGTGTCGCCATGTTGCGACCAGAGCCACTCTAGCGCCTGGGGCAGAGGCCACAGAGCCATCCCCAGCGCCCGGGGCCATCTTTGCTCCAATGGAGCCTTGGCTGCGGGAGGGGAAGAGAGAGACAGAGAGGAAGGCGCGGCGGAGGGGTGGAGAAGCAAATGGGCGCTTCTCCTATGTGCCCTGGCCGGGAATCGAACCCGGGTCCTCCGCACGCTAGGCCGATGCTCTACCGCTGAGCCAACCGGCCAGGGCCATTCGTATTCTTTTTTTAAATGATTTTTTTAAGACTTTATTCATTTTGAAGAGGAGGGGGGAGGAGCAGGAAGCGTCAATTCCCATACCTGCCTTGACGAGGTAAGCCCAGGGTTTTGAACTGGTAACCTCAGTGTTCCAAGTTGACACTTTATCCACTGCACCACCACAGGTAGTTCTCATATTCTTTACTGGATCATAAAATGTGAAGCCAGGCACTGCATAAAACTGGCTAATGCTATATAACTATAATATTTAATACTTCTCTTTTCTACGCATCAGAACAAAATATTTGTGATAATAAAGCTATCTTGAAAGAAAGAATTCAAGTTATTGTTAAAGTATACAAAATAATAAGAAATACAGATCAGCCTAGAGCAGTTTTCAACTGGTATGCTGTAAGAGACACAGTGGTGGGATGCAAGAAATTTTAACACATCCTATACCTGAGTACGTAGGGGCACTGACCTCTTCTCCCTTAGATTGTCAAATAAAGAAATGGCAACAGCCAACACAACTACGTATATAGTCATCCAGTGTGAATGAATCAAAATTATACCTATTTTTTTTGTCAGATTGGCAAAAATATAGAATATTTTTTGTGTCCCAGAATTTTAGTAATTAGTTTATGTGTACCATGAGATGAAAAATGGTGAAAATGGCTGGCCTAGGGAATAAATTAGAGATTCTCTTGAAAGGAAATAGAAAAATAATGAGAAATGAAAATTAGAAAACTAATTTAGGAAAAAATGCTAAGTATAGGACAGATATAAATATCTGTGCCTGCAGTAACTTTCATTTAGAATATCCAAATATTCAAAGAACTCCAACACCTAGCATAGGGCCTTGTAAAAAGCAAACGATATTTAACTGAATTAAAAATTAAACTAAAAAGATAATAGTGGTTAGTGCTTGCCAGAGGCTATGGGGAATTTTTGTTAATGAGTACAGAGTATCTTTTCGGGGTAATAAAAATACTCTAAAGTTAACAGTGTTGTTGCACAACTCTGAATATACTAAAAGCACTAAATATACACTTTAAAAAGGGGAATTTAAAAAAAATAAAAAATAAAAAGGGGAATTAAATAGTATATGAACTGTTATTTCAATTAAGTGGTTATTTTTAAAACTTAATGGCAGGGCCTTAGTCTGCCTCTGTGTCTCCAACCTTCAGTAAAAAAAATATGCTTAGTAATCTAAAAAATATAGATAAAGACTTCATAATTTATGAGTGAATTCCTAAAAATTTTAATTTCAAATGCTATGAATAGCCTGACCGGGCGGTGGCGCAGTGGATAGAGCGTTGGACTGGGATGCAGACGACCCAGGTTTGAGACTCCAAGGTCGCTAGCTTGAGCACGGGCTCATCTGGTTTGAGCAAAAGCTCACCAGCTTGTACCCAAGGTTGCTGGCTTGAGCAAGGGGTTACTTGGTTTGCTGAAGGCCCGCGGTCAAGGCACATGAGAGAAAGCAATCAATGAACAACTAAGGTGTCGCAATAAGCAATGAAAAACTAATGATTGATGTTTCTCATCTCTCTGTTCCTGTCTATCCCTTTCTCTGTCTTGGGGAAAAAAAAAAAAAGGTATGAAAAAAAAAATGCCATGAATATATAGATATAACAAGAAATTTTGAACTAGATTATAAATCAAATATTTTAGCATTAGTTTTGTTTTCATAAATTCTAGCCAGTAACTGCTTGCTAATTTGTCTTAATATTTCCTCTAAGGAAAATCCTCAGGAAGAATATATTTTTTGTTTACCAGATTGTGCCAGGAGAAACAGCAGTCTGTGCTTTAAAAGTCTGAACAACAAGCATATTATCATTTCTCAAATAAAACATAAATTAATCATAATGTTCATTTTTCTCCTTAAATATTCTACATAAAGAAGTACCAGTGAAAATCTTTATTATATGCGGCTTAAGTGTCTGTCGCCGATAGCTTATTGGTTGCTTGTGTAACTGTACTAGCCAATGGGGTGAAGTTGCCACAGCATTCAAATAGTCCCGCCTTCTGGCATGCCACCTCACAAATTGAGGTTAAAGATTGGAGCAATTATTATGCTGTTAAGAAATCTTAACACCAGAAGGGGGTCTTTGCAATGGTACAAGACTAGAGGTTCTCCAATTGAAAAATAATGTCATAATAGCTAAGTCTTTGGCTCCTCTAAAGGTGAAATACATGTCATTCCAAGAATTGATTTGGCTCCATCTCAAACAGAGTTGCCGTTTCAATTGAGACGTAGACAATTTCCTGTAAAACTTGCCTTTGCTATGACCATCAATAAGTCTCAGGGCCAAACGCTTAAGCGTGCTGGCATTTTTTTTACCTGAGCCTGCATTTGGACACGGTCAACTTTATGTTGCCTGTTCAAGAGTTTGTGAAAGAACGGACGTAAAATTAAAAATAATTGATGGTCCTCTGCAAGGCGAGCTTAAAAATGATGGAAAGATCTACACAAGAAATGTTGTGTACAAAGAGATCTTTGACATGTGAATTAACATTTTATTATTTAAATCACCTTTATTTATTGAGCTAGCGGTGACTCTTAAGAAATGTACCGCCAGTGGTTTCCTTCATTGCACTCTACTTTAAGCAATTAAGCAAGTAGAAGGGGGAAACCCCGTGGGGCAGTAAGCAAAGGGGCGTCCTTGCCGCCTGCCCTGGGTAATTCAGTTTGAATTAGCAGACAGCTTTGCACAAATCATTTTAATTACAATTTATAATATCTAGAACAGCGGTCATTTCGTATGACCGCCGGGCTTTCTAGTACGTAAATATGGAGCCACGGACGTTACAAAGTTAAAGATTAAAATTTAGGATGCCATCAATTATAAAATTCACCCACACTATATGCTATTAAGAAGTAGGGAAGGGGAAGGATGCCCAAGAAAATTCAGACTCAAAGCTAGGATATCAAAGGGCTATATCCATAATAAGAGGATAAATCTATAACATGTAAGAAGTATCAAAGGAAATCTGTACATCTCAGCCTTGGTACTGAGTCCAAGGAGGGGAAAAAATTCCCCCTGAGAATCTGAACAGGAAGTTATGTAGGTTTGTGGTCTGAATTTACATGACCAGTTTGGTTATTACTGCCCCTCTAAATGACTGAAAGAAATTAAATCCTCTGTGCAAGAACTCAACTTAATTCTCAGTGTTATACTGGTAGATGCAGCCTAATTTCAGATATGTTTAAATGTGAAAATATGTGTATCTTAAAAGTGACAAAGTATTAAGAGTAGTGAACACGCATCTTCTCATCAAAGATTTCAAAGCAAACTTTAAGGAAATTCATTTTAAAAATGTTTAAGAGACATTAAAATTCCCTTCACCTTCTTTCTCAAATGAAGAAACTGTAGTAATAAGAGCAGGATGGTGGGAAATAAAAGAGGACTTAACAAACTAAGAAAATTACACAATTAAGAGAGAAACCAGAAATATCAATAATTCTGAAAATAAATATATTATTCTAAAACTTCAGTCTAATTAAACACAGATCTTTTTCGAATCCCTTTTTTCCTCTTTTTCTATAAATTCTTTTTTACTTTTCAACCCCATTTTTTAAAGTAAAGACCAGTGTAGAGAGGATAACTTGAAAAGGCAGCAAAATATCAAAGTTGAACTCTGTGGGATAAAAATAGAGAAGAGCCTTAACAAGTGGTGGTGCAGTGGATAGACCGTCAGCCTGGGATGCAGAGGACCCAGGTTCGAAATCCAGAAGTCGCTGGCTTGAGCGCAGGCTCATCAGCTTCAGCATGGGATCACAGGCATGACCCCATGGTTGCTGGCTTGAACCCAAAGGTCGCTGGCTTAGAGCCCAAGGTCTCTGGCTCGAGTATGGGGTCACTTACTCTGCTGTAGCCCCGGGGTCAAGGCACATATGAGAAAGCAATCAATGAGCAACTAAGGTGCCACAAGGAAACATTGATGCTTCTCATCTCTCTCCCTTCCTGTCTGTCTGTCCCTATCTGTCCCTCTCACTGACTCTGTCTGTCAAAAATAAAAAATAAAAATAAGAGAAGAAAATACAATTATCCATGCTATCATTAGGACTAATTAACAAGTTACTGATTATGCCTATTGTGAAAAAGGGAGGTTAAAATTTAGAATTTAAAATAAAAGCATTTGGCCTCTTATCTAAGACAGCAGCTCAGTAATAAAAGGCATTCTAACAACAATGAAAGGGCATTCTAACAACGACAATAAAAGGGCATTCTAACAACTGTAGGGGACAAGGGTTCAATCATGACACTGAAAGGAAGGTTCATTTTTTTCTGCATTACTCATACTATACTACTTATATTTCCCCAAATATAATCTCTTGACTATGAATAAACAATAACCTTTCTTTAACAAAAAGTTAAATAAGTTAAAGAGATTTCAAGTTTTATTTCCCACCAAATTTATTAAAATATGATTTACTTAAAATTCATTCATTTTAAGTGTAAACTTCTGTGAGTTTGGCAATTGTATATACTGATGTAACAATTTCCACAATCAATCCAAAACATTTCTTAATGTCCTTTTGCAATACTCAACCCCTGCCCCAGGCTATCGCTGATCCATGGTTTGTCATTACAGGTTTCTCATAAATGGAATCAAACATCATGTAGCCGATGTTTGTGCCTCTTTCTCTTAGCACATTTCTGAGATTCATTCATATTCTATATGTACCATAATTAATTCTTTTACTCCTGAGTCATATTTCACTGTGTAAATAAAACACAAATTGTTTACCCATTCAGTTACTGGATATCGTGGGTTGTTCCCAGCACTGGCTATTATAAATAATATTGCTATGAACAGTCACATACAAATCTGTGTAAACACATGCTTTCATTTCTCTTGGGTAAATACCTACAAATGGAATTACTAGGCCATATGGTAAGTTCATAATTAACTTTAAATGAGATTGCTAAAACTGTTTTCTGTTTTGCATTCTCATCAGCAATGCATGAGAGTTCCAGTTGCTCCACATGGTCGGTGTTTTTCTTTTGGTCATTCTAGTTCAGCAATTTTCAAATGGTACATTGCAAGAATTTTTAAAACATGCTATACCTAACTATTTAGTCAAAGGCACTGACCGCTTTTCCCTTAGATAGTCAAATGAAAAAATGACAACAGCCAACACAACAGCCATCTGTTATAAATGAAAATTATACCTATGTTGTTGTGGGGGTTGTGTGTGTGTGTGTGTGTGTGTGTGTGTATGTGTGTGTGTGTGTGTGATTGACAAGAAATATATGGGTTTTGCCAGACCAGGTGGTGGAGCACTGGACAGAGCATCGGACTGGGATGCGGAGGAGGACCCAGGTTCAAAACCCCAAGGTTGCTGGCTTGACCAAGGGCTTACCAGCTTGAGTGCAAGGTTGCTGGCTTGAGCCCAGACGTTGCTGGCTTGAGCAAGGGGTCACTCACTCTGTTGTAGCCCCCCCCACCCCTGCTGTCAAGGCACATATGAGAAAGCAAACAATGAACAATTAAGGTGCTGCAATGAAGAATTGATGCTTCTCATCTCTCTCCCTTCCGGTCTGTCTGTCCCTCTGTCTTTTGTCACCTTCCCCCCCAAAATTACTTTGGCCTAATTGCTGAAAATCAATTGAGTGTGTGTGTGTGTGTGTGTGTGTGTGTGTGTGTGTGTGTGTGTGTGTAGGTCTACAAACTCCCTATTAAGTTGCATGATCGATAAGTCTATCCTTATACTAATACCACAGTCTGGGTTATTGTATGTTTACATAAGGCGGAAGTGTAATTTTTGGTGACTTAACTCTTATAATTATCTTTTCCTATTACTATTAGGTAAATAGTTCATGGATATCAAATGACAGACTGACTGTATTATGTGTCAAAATATCACATACACAAAAATTGTAAATGTAAGGATTATTTTCATCCCAAGATACAAAATTTACCCATTTATTTCTAAAGATAGCAAAGGAGAATAAACGCTAACTGATTTCATTTACATGATCCATGCATTTAAAATGCACTTGGTTCATTACCTATTAAGACAGTACAGTAAGCCTGACCTGTGGTGGCGCAGTGGATAAAGTGTCGACCTGGAAACGCTGAGGTCGCCGGTTCGAAACCCTGGGCTTGCCTGGTCAAGGCACATATGGGAGTTGATGCTTCCAGCTCCTCCCCCCTTCTCTCTGTCTCTCCTCTCTCTCTCTCTCTGTCTGTCTCTCCCTCTCCTCTCTAAAATGAATAAATAAAAATAATAATAATAATAAAAATTAAAAAAAAAAAAAAGACAGTACAGTAATTGCCCTACAGATCCCTAGAAATAAACCTAAGAGAATATCTCAGCCCCTATAATGTATACAGATCTCTAACTAACCAATTCTAACATAGGCTTTAGCATAAGGAAAAAATAAGTACTAATTACTTCCCAAGAATTTTGACAGCACCTAGAAATACATTCCTTCTTAAATCTATAAACCAGCTTTATAAACCATGTGTACAAGACTAACAACCTTATCAGTGTCCGTGATAATTTTTATCATAAAAATTGTTTAACAAGTGCAGATTTGTAGCCAGTGTTGAAGTTAAGAAAACATACAAACCTGAAGAGGTAATCCTTTCATAATTTTCACATTTAAAGAAAGCTCAAAATTCTAGTGATATGATGAGTGGTTGAAAAATAACAATTATTTTTACCATAATTTATTTCCTTTATCCAATAATGAGTTTTAAAAATAGCAGTAAAATAGACAAATTTAATTTTGCTCATAATCAATACATTATTAGATTAAAATAAATTATAAGCATGGTGCTCTGAAACTACTTCAAATTTTCTAATAAAAGAAAAAACAAAAAAATTAAGAGCTTCCACAAAATCAAAATTTTGTATTTTTGAAGATTTTTTTTTTTGAGAAATCTATGTCCTATTTAACCAAAGGGAATGTCTCTCTAGTCATGCTTGAAGGCTAGAAATGAGATAGTCAACAGTATGCAGATATTAACTTACATGTCACCTACTATAGTGGTCACAAAAAGAAAATCAGTAACAATTCAGACTCTGAAGCATAAGAGAAATGTTAAAACAATCTTAAAGTAACACCAAACTATTTTACATTATAAAGAGTAGGGCATTCAAAAAAATTATTTTTTGCGTATAATGCCCAGAAGGAAACAAAATCACAGGCTGTTTTTACTCAATCTTTCACATTATTTTCTGAAGGTACAATTTATTTTAAAAATTCCCTCATTTCTTTGTAAAACTCTTAGATAAGATACCACCGACTGCTTTCAATCTTCACAAATACTTTCTACCAAAAAACAAAATGAGTTTATCACAAAGTAAACAAGGTGTTTAAACTCACTAAATTCCTATTAAGATTATCCATCATCAATACTATTTTTCAAAATAGCAATAGTAACTTTACAGTATATTACATGTGAACCACTAACAATGTAAGCTTTCAGCTGAATTTATTTCAATCTCTCCTTCTTTCTCCACTCTGACTGGTAGCACTGCTTATTAATCTTCCAATTCACTCAGATGACTATAACATCTCTGCTGAGAAAAATGAGGGAGAAAGAATAAACTCACTTACCCTTCCTTAGACATTCTCAAAGAACTACTTCCTCTGGATGAGAATACAGGATCAACAAACAAGCTTCACTGATCTCCTGAGAACTGTAGCTCATTTGTTAAAGCATAGAGAACTCAGGCCCTGAGAGGCCCAACAAATTTGGGCACAATGCCGAACCCTAACCAGGCAGTATCTCAGTCACCAATATCCCCAGCTTTAAATACTTAAAAAAAACCTAAGGATAATAGAAAAAAAGTGAAGAGCAGGAAAAATAACTAATGGTCTGAACGGTTTAAGACTGGCCAGTTTAGGAAGGAGACAATCCAAACGGCAAGTTCCGGTAAGAGACAGAAATCGTTACTGGCAACCACACAGAAAAAGCAAATTTACCCCCTAATGAGGCCCGCCAACAGTACCACAAACAATGTGAGTTTCACAGAATGGACCCGCGCTAGTCGGTCCAAATCATTTTCAGTTTACTCTGGGGGCAAAAAAAATCAACAAGATACAAAGTTGTTTTAATTATCAGGTTAGTTATTTCCTCTCTTCGAAAATGAACAATTGAACTACAAGAGAAGAAAGTATGTGCAGATCGTATTACAGGAGGAACCTAAAGTATTTCCACACTGAAGTCTTTTTTTCTGATCATTAACTGCTTTTAAGGAAAACATCTGTTACTCAATCGCCTGAAAACTCAGCTAATGTGAAAAAAAATTTACAGATCTCTAGTATATGGGGGAATAAATCAAGAACATTCTAAAGGTTAATTCCAAATCTAAGAGCAAACTGAGGTTTGAAAGAAAAACATCAGCAACATTCCTGCCTCCTGACCAATATAATGCATAGGGATTATGCAATAGGAGAAACAAAGTCTAAAAATACTGAGATGACAAATAAATTCTCCCAGTGGTAATGCAAATTAAAAATAAAATATACATGCCTTAAAGAAATACTACTTGAATTAAAACTTGAAATTAAAAAAATTATCTTTATTTTTTTAACTTATTTTAGCGAGAGAGAGACAGACAGGAAGGGAGAGAGATGAGAAGCATCACTCATAGTTGCAGCATCTTGATTGTTCATCAATTGCTTTCTCATGTGTGCCTTGAAGGGGTAGGGGGGGTTCCAGCTGAGCCAATGACCCCTTGCTCAAGCCAACAACCTTTAGACTCAAGCCAGTGACCATGAAGTCATGTCTATGATCTCACGCTCAAGCCAGCAACCTCATGCTCAAGCCAGCGACCACGCACACAAGTTAGCAACCTTGAGGTTTCAAACCTGGGACCACAGCATCACAGGCCAATGCTCTTACCCACTGCGTCACCACCTGGTCAGGCAACTTGCTCTCTTTAAATATTACCTAAATATCTTCCCATCAAGATTTCTATTAGTTATTAAAATGTTTAGTCACCAAGTAACTAAAAGCACTATTAAAAACTAAAAACTTGCCTGACCAGGAGGTGGCGCAGTGGATAGAGCATCGGACGGGGATGCAGAGGACGGACCCAGGTTTGAAACCCCGAGGTTGCTGGCTTGAGTAGAGGCTCATCTGGTTTGACCAAGGCTCACCACCTTGAGGCTAAAGTCTCTCGCTTGACAACGGGTTACTAGGTCTGCTATAGCCCCCTGGTCAAGGCACATATGAGAAAGCAATCAATGAACTAAAGTTCTGCAACGAGAAAAAAATGGATGTTTCTCATCTCTCTCCCTCCTGTCTGTCTGTCCCTATCTGTCCCTCTCTCTGAATATCTGTAAAAAAAAAAAGATATGAGCTAATGACTGAAATTTTAAAAACTGACTGAAGATAAGCACAGAAGCAAGAACTCCAATGAATCCTCAGCAAGATAGCTACAAAAAATCCAAAGTTTATTACCTACCCATTTTTGGAGAAATATCAGTGGGAGTCACACATCTCATACACCCTTTGTATGGTTATCACTTTTGAAAGCCCATTACTATTATATATTATATAATAATAACTATCAAAATCATGTATTATTGTGCAATGTTATATATCATGTTAAATAACAATACAAATAAATCAATAAAAATGGAAAGAAAAAAAAACACCTGAAAGCAAACTAATGAACCTAATTACACTGCATATGAATAATCTAATCATACTGTATAAAAAAAATAAGAATTAACTAACCCAAGCAACTATAAACAACAGTATTTGACTATATACCTTTAGTCATTGGCAGGGTAGAACAGAAGTACTGTAAACAAATCATGAATGTTTTTTAGGTTTGTTTGTCATGGTATGGGTGAATCAATTCTGAAAATATTTTAGATGTATTATTAGATTTACCAGGCGGTAGCACAGTGAATTGGACATTGGTTTGGGATGCTGAGGACCCAGGTTTGAAATCCCAAGGTCACCAGCTTGAATGTAGGCTCATCCAGCTTGAGTACAGGATCATAGACATGACCTCATGGTCGCTGGCATGAGCCCAAAGGTCGCTGGCTTGAGCCCAAGGGGTCACTGGCTCAGTTGGTGCCCCCGGTCAAGGCACATATGAGAAAGCAATGAACAGCTAAGGTGCCGCAATTACTAGTTGATGCTTCTCATCTCTCTTCCTTCCTGTCTGTCTGTCCCTATCTGTCCGTCTCTCTCTCTCTCTTGCTAAAAACAAATCAAAACAAAACAATGAAATGAGGTACAAATCAACAGCACAAGGTAATGTGAGTCATTCACAAATATGTATAAAGTCAACAATACAATCCCCAATAAACCATGGGTCAAAAAGAAATCATGAAGGAAATTAGAAAATACTTAGATAATTTATAAAACAAACAAAAAGAAACATAGTGCTTGCCCAGTGACAGCGCAGTGGATAGAGCACTGACCTGGGATGCTAAAGTCCCCCGTTCAAAATCCTCAGGTCACCAGCTTGATCATGAATCATTCAGCTTGAGCAAAGGCTCACCAGCTTGAGCCTGGAGTCACTAGCCTGAGAATGGGATCATCAACATGACCCCATGGTTGTTGGCGTGAGCCCAAAGGTTGCTGGCTTATAGCCCAAAGTCACTGTCTTGAGCAAGCGGTCACTGGTTTGGCTTGAGACCCCCCTGGGTCAAGGTACATATGAGAAGCAATCAATGAACAAATAAAGTGGTGCAACTATGAGTTGTTGCTTCTCCTCTCTCTCACTCTCTCAAAAGAAAAAACAAAACACATAGTGAAAGCTATATTCAGAGAAAATTTTATAGCTTTTAATGTATATATTTAAAAAGTAGGCCCTGGCCGGTTGGCTCAACGGTAGAGCGTCGGCTTGGCGTGCGGGGGACCCGGGTTCGATTCCCGGCCAGGGCACATAGGAGAAGTGCCCATTTGCTTCTCCACCTCCCCCCCTCCTTCCTCTCTGTCTCTCTCTTCCCCTCCCGCAGCCAAGGCTCCATTGGAGCAGCGATGGCCCGGGCGCTGGGGATGGCTCCTTGGCCTCTGCCCCAGGCGCTAGAGTGGCTCTGGTCGCGGCAGAGCGACACCCCAGAGGGGCAGAGCGTCGCCCCTGGTGGGCATGCCGAGTGGATCCCGGTCGGGCGCATGCGGGAGTCTGTCTGACTGTCTCTCCCCGTTTCCAACTTCGGAAAAATAAAAAAAATAAAAAAAAAACATAAAAAGTAGAAAGATCTCAAATCCATGGCCTAACTTTCCTTCTTAAGAAATTAGAAAAGGCCCTGGCCAGTTGGCTCAGCGGTAGAGCGTCGGCCTGGCGTGCGGGGGACCCGGGTTCGATTCCCGGCCAGGGCACATAGGAGAAGCGCCCATTTGCTTCTCCACCCCCTCCTTCCTCTCTGTCTCTCTCTTCCCCTCCCGTAGCCGAGGCTCCATTGGAGCAAAGATGGCCCAGGCGCTGGGGATGGCTCCTTGGCCTCTGCCCCAGGCGCTAGAGTGGCTCTGGTTGCGGCAGAGTGACGCCCCAGAGGGGCAGAGCATCGCCCCCTGGTGGGCAGAGCTTCGCCCCTGGTGGGCGTGCCGGGTGGATCCCGGTCGGGCGCATGCGGGAGTCTGTCTGACTGTCTCTCCCCGTTTCCGGCTTCAGAAAAGTACAAAAAAAAAAAAAAAGAAATTAGAAAAGAACAAATTAAACTCAAAGCAAACACAAGGAAAAAAACTAATAAATATTAAAGCAGAGATAAATAAAACTGAAAAACCCTGAAGAAAAATCAATAAAACCTTTAAAAGTTTCAACAAAATAGACAAACATTTAGCTAGACTGTTAAAAAAACAAAAATAGAAGACTACTCAAATCAAGAATGAAAACAAAAACATTACTATTAACCCTACAGTAATAAAAATAAATATAAGGGAATACAATAAACAATTTTATGCCAATATATTAAGTAACTGACATGAAATGGGCAAATACCTAGAAACACACAAACTACCAACACTGAGTGGGGAAAATTAGAAGATTTGAACAGATCTACAATAATAAAAAGATTAAATTAGTAATCAAAAAACTTTAAACAAAAGGAATGCTGAGAACTGATAGTTTTATTGGTAAATTCTAACAAATGTTTAAAGAAGAATGAATACTATCCTTTTAAAACGCTTCCAAAAAGAGGGAACACTTCTCAGATCATTCTATGAAGCCAGAATATTATCTCGATACCAAAGCCAGAGAAGACATCACAAGAAAAATATAGAACAGCATCTCTTATGAATACAGATACAAAAATCCTTAACAAAATACGAGCAAACCAAATCTAATGGCCCAGTAAAAGAATGTACACTATGACCAAGTGGGATTTGTCTCAGGAATACCAGGCTGGTTCAACATATAAAATGATATTTAAAAAAACAAAAACCACACAATCATTTCAATAGACATAGAAAAAGCATTCTGATACTTACACACTAGCTGTTACAACACAGCTGACCCCTGAAAACAGGGACTGGGAACCTATGGCTCGCAATCCAGACGTGGCTCTTTGATGGCTGCATCTGGCTCGCAGACATATTTTTTTAAATTATTTTTATTTATTTATTCATTTTAGAGAAGGGGGGGAGCAGAAAGCATCAACTCCCGTTATGTGCCTTGACCAGGAAGCCAGGGTTTCGAACTGGCGACCTCAGAGTTCCAGGTCGACACTTGATCCACTGCACCACCACAGGTCAGGCCTCAGACATATTTTTAATAAAAAAAATAACGTTAAAAATATAAAACATTCTCATGTATTACCATCCATTCATTTCCTACTGCTCATGTTCATGGTTGCAGGTGGCTGGAGCCAATCACAGCTGTCCTCCGGGACAATACCAAATTTTTATTGGATTATGTGTAACGTACATGGGTCATTGTATGGCTCTCACAGAATTACATTGTAAAATATGTGGCGTTCATGGCTCTGTCAAACTGGCTCTCCCATGGTTCCCGACCCCTAGGCTAAGTGGATGAAGCCAGACACAAAAGACCACATATTATATGATTCCATTTATATGAAATGTCCAGAACAGACAATTCTAAAAAGGCAAAGAGTAAATTAGTGGTTGCCAGGTGCTGGGGAGAGAGGAGAATGAAGAATGAATACTAATTTGTATGTGGTTTCTTTTTGGGATGATGAAAACATTCTGGACTTATATAATTCTATCAATATACTGAAAACTACTTTATGTTAATTGTAAATTATATCTCAATAAAGCTGTTTTAAAAAAATAAAAGAGCATATGTAAAGACAAATCAATAAACAAAAGACAACCCAATTAGCAATCACTTGAATAGCAAATCACAAGAGGATATCTAAATAGTTAGATAATATATAAAGAGATATTCAACCTAATTATTCATCAGAAAAATACAAATTAAAAAATGAGAAGCCACAACATATTCACATCAGAATAACTTCTAAATTAAACATACAATTCCAAAGATATTAATATTAAAGTGCTGGTGACACTGCTCTCATACATTGTTGGTAGAACTGTAAATCAGAGCAACCATATGGAAAAATAATTTTACAGTATCTATTAAAGCCAAACATATGCTTTATGACCCAACAATTCTATTCGTAGGTAGAAACCAAAAGAAATTAGTGCATATATCTACCAAAAGAAATGTTCAAGAATGTTTTACCAGCTTTTATTTTTTTACAATAAATGTGACATAATTATTTCCTTTTAATAAAATACTTCATTTGATTATCAGTTGGATACTATAATAGGTTGAATTGTGTTCCTCTAAAAAATATGTTAAAGCTCTAACCTTGGGCACTTGTGAATGTGACCTTATTTAGGATAGGATTTTGTTTTTTTATTGAGTAATATCATGATTTTTTTAAATTTATTGTGTTTATATAGATTCTAGTGTCCTCCCCGAATTCATCCTCCCTCCCCCGTGTTCCCCAGTACATTCCCCCCCCCCGTCCCCCTCCCCGCAATCCCCTCCCCCTTTTCCTTCAGGATTTGCTTTTCTGTTCTCATCCCATTCAATCAGCCTATCATCCCCTTTCCCTCTGTCCGCTTTCCTTCTGGACCCTTTGATCCCATCTCTGTCTCTATTCTGCTCCTCAGTTCATACTGTTTGTCTGATTCCTCAGATGAGTGAGGTCATATGATATTTTTTTTTCTCTGACTGGCTTCTTTCACTTAACATAATAGTTTCCAGGTCCATCCATGTTGTTGCAAAAAATAATTATTTCCATCTTTTTCATGGCCCCATAGTATTCCATTGTGTATATATGTACTGCCTTTTTTTTTTTTTTTACAGTGGCAGAGATAGACAGGGACAGACAGACAGGAACGGAGAGATGAGAAGCATCAATCATTAGTTTTTCGTTGCGTGTTGCAACTTCTTAGTTGTTCATTGATTGCTTTCTCATATGTGCCTTGACTGTGGGCCTTCAGCAGACTGAGTAACCCATTGCTCGAGCCAGCGACCTTAGGTCCAAGCTGGTGAGCTTTTTGCTCAAACCGGATGAGCCTGCGCTCAAGCTGGCGACCTCAGGGTCTCGAACCTGGGTCCTTCCGCATCCGTCCGATGCTCTATCCACTGTGCCACCGCCTGGTCAGGCTGTACCACTGCTTTTTAATCCACTCGTCCACTGACGGGCACTTGGGCTGTTTCCAGATTTTGGCTATTGTAAACAATACTGCCATAAACATGGGGGTGAGTTTCTTCTTTTGACTCGTTGATGTGGTGTTCTTGGGATATCTTCCCCAAAAGTGGGATGGCTGGGTCAAAAGGCAGTTTGATTTTTAATTTTTTGAGGAATCTCCATACTGTTTTCCACAGTGGCATTATTCTTATCTTTAAGTAAAGTACAGTAAATTTGAACTTTTGTGGTATACATGACTATGAATTTTAACACATATATGGATTCATTAATCACCACTACAATTCAGAAATAAAAAACAGTTCTATCAGCCTGACCAGGGGGTGGCGCAGTAGATAAAGGCGCCTGGGATACTGAGGACCCAGGTTCGAAACCTCAAGGTTGTAAGCTTGAGCACAGGGTCACTGGCTTTAGTGTGAGATCATAGACATGACCCCATGGTCACTGGCTTGAAGCCCAAGGTCGCTGGCTTGAGCAAGGGGTCACTGGCTTGGCTGTAGCCCCCCAGTCAAGGCACATATGAGAAAGCAATCAATGAACAACTAAGGTGCTGCAACTATGAGTTGATGCTTCCCATCTCTCCCCCTTCCTGTCTCTCACTATAAGGGGAAAAAAAACCACAAAAAAACAGTTCCATCACCCCGAAAAATTTTCTCCTTACCCTCCCCCCCCTTTTTTTTTTCTTACAGAGACAGGGACAGACAGACAGGAATGAAGAGAGATGAGAAGCATCAACCATTAGTTTTTTTTCGTTGCGACACCTTAGTTGTTCATTGGTTGATTTCTCATATGTGCCTTGACCGTGGAGCTACAGCAGACCGAGTAACCCCTTGCTTGAGCCAGCGACCTTGGATCCAAGCTGGTGAACTTTTTGCTCAAACCAGATGAGCCCGCGTTCAAGCTGGTGACCTCGGGGTCTTGAACCTGGGTCCTCCAACATCCCAGTCCAATGCTCTATCCACTGTGCCACCGCCTAGTCAGGCCTTACCTTCCCTTTTGTAGTCACACATCCCCCTCCTCTGATAACTCCTAGGACCCACTGATTTGTCTCCATCACTATAGTTTTGTCTTTGTGAATGTCATATAAATAGAATCATATAGCATGCAACCTTTTGAGACTGGCTTCTCTAACTCAGTACTTTTATTTTGAGAGTCATCCAAGTTGCTGTGTGTATCAATAATTCCTTTTGCCTGTGTTATATTTCATTATATAGATATATACTGTATCTTGTTTATGTATTCACCCTTGAAGGATATTTCAGCTGTTTCTATTTTGAGGCAATTTTAAATAGAAATACTATAAACATTATTCATGTACTTTTTTTGTGCGTGTGCTAACATCAGTTTTTATTTCTCTAGAGTAAATATCTAAGAGTAAGATTTCTGAGTCACATGATTAAGTGTCTCTAACATTATAAGAAACTACCAAAATGTTTTGGCAGAGTGGCTATATCATTTTACCTTTCTCCAGCAAAGCACAAGAGTTCTAGTTGCTCCACATCCTTGGTAACATTAGGTATTGCTAGTATTTTTTATTATGGCCATTGTATTAGGTATATACACCATAGTTTTAATTTGCATTTCCTAATGGCTATCGACGTTAAACGTGTTTATGCTATACCAACAAAAATTTTAATACAATTCTGATACTCTACCTCATATTCTTCTTATTCTGACAAGATATACATCATCTGTATATTATTTAACAAATTATTAAATAATTGCATTACTATTAATGCTCCTTGGCATTCCTAAGAACCTGTATTATTCATGTGATTTTCAATTTATAAAATGGCTATTGAAATTTTAACAATTTATATCTGAGTATCTGAACCCATACTGAAATGACAGTTTAATTCAGCTTGATCAATAACACAACTGAAAAACTGAATGACATTCCTTTGATATCTATGTGTATGAGAGAAATAAAACTGATCAAACTGGCAGTCCCTGTATGTATAAATCTAATATCTGCTTTTAATTTGAGGTTTAAAAAAATATATTTTTAATTTTAGATTTTATGTACTGATTTTCGAGAGAGGGAAGAGGGAAGGGGAGAGAGAGAGAGAGGGAGGGAGGGAGGGGGGGAGGGAGGGGGAGAGAGAGAGAGAGAGAAAGAGAGAGATAGGAGTGGGAAGCATCAACTCATAGTTGCTTCTGGTATGTGCCCTGACTGGGCAAGCCCAGGGTTTTAAACTAGCGACCCTGAGCATTCCAGGTCGATGCTCCATCCACTGCACCACCACAGGTCAGGCCATCACCATCATTTATCATTCTACTAGTGTGTTAAACTACAGGTTCTACAAAATAATTTTTATGTAAGTACACAAATTCCTTAAACATGTACAATGCATTTATTTTTATTGGAGAAGAAACTATTGTCCAAAGATTTAAATTAAGACTGGTATGGCTTTTGAGGCCTCAATTTCAATTAAAAAATGATTTCAGATAAATCATATATAAATATTCTTTAAATATAAAATAATTGCAATTTCTTTTAAAATAAGGCAAAAAAACCTAGTAAATCAAAAATTCACAAGCCCAATTACTATCATATTTCAGTTCAATATGATAAAAACCACTGCTGAATTCATAAGCTGATTTCATAAAAGCCAACTCCCTTATAAAAATTCTTCTGTACTATAATCATTAAAACTTTAAAAGGGTAAAATCAAGTACCTGACTTCAGCATCCTGGGCATAGTCAACATGGAAAGCAGATGAAAAACGTGACTGTTCCATTCTTGAATCTGGTAGATATAAATTCTGATCTGTACTGATCACTATTAGAATCTAAGTGTTAAACCAGGAACTGTTTAAGAGGTAACTGCCCAACCTGCCCTCTTCAAGCACTATATATAACATTTGAGCAGCTCAGACTATCTTCTGACCATATAGCAAAACATATTTCAATGAAGGGTTTGGTCTGATGATAAATTACATCAGCCTAGAAGACTCAACAGCCACAATAAGGAAATGGCAGAACAACAGTCATACTTTGAAGGCTAGTTTCTTCATAATGACACATAAGCATCATTTCCATACTGAAATTTAGAAAACTAATATTAAGTAAAAAAAAAAAGCTGGAAGTTAGGTGTTTCTTTACTTAATTAAAAATATTTAGCTTGTCCTAAAAGTGAATTCTAAGGCATCACATACAATGTAGTTTATGATAAATGATCACAATAACCTGCTTAAATTAGGCAATGATAAATTAATACCTCCAATAAGTATCTTTAATAAAAAGCCCTGGAAACAGAATACTCTACAAATTAACTTAACTATAAAATTAAAATAAATGTCTTCTAAATGATCTTTTTTCTTTTTTTAAATGAGAGGAGGGGAGATAGAAAGACAGACTCCCACATGCACTCCAACCGGGATCCACCCAGTAACTCCCATCTGGGCTGATGCTCAAAATAACTGAGCTATCCTCAGAACCCCCGGGGCCACACTCAAACCAATGGAGTCGCTGGCTTCGAGAGAGGAAGAGAGAGAGAAGGGTTAGAGCAGCGGTCGTGACCCACAGGTTGAGAACCACTGGGTTAGAGGTAGAACAGAAGCAGATGGTTGCTTCTCATGTGTGCCCTAACCAAGATTAAACCGGGGACATCGCATGCTGGGCCAACACTCTATCAACTGAGCCAACTGGCCAGTTCTTTTTCTTTTTAATAATTACTTTTGTTTTCTAGTGTCATTCCTCTTTCTTTTTTTAAAGATTTTGTTTATTGATTTTACAGAGAGAAGGGGGGGGAGGAACCAAAAGTATCAACTCATAGTTGCTTCACTTTAGTTGTTCACCGATTGCTTGTTGTATGTGCCTTGACTGGGCAAGTCCAGGGGGGTTTTTTTGTATTTTTCTGAAGCTGGAAACGGGGAGGCAGTCAGACAGACTCCCACATGCGCCCAACCGGGATCCACCCAGCACGCCCACCAGGGGGCGATGCTCTGCTCATCCGGGGCGTCGCTCTGTCACGACCAGAGCCACTCTAGCGCCTGGGGCAGAGGCCAAGGAGCCATCCCCAGCACCCAGGCCATCTTTTGCTCCAGTGGAGCCTCGGCTGCGGGAAGGGAAGAGAGAGACAGAGATGAAGGAAAGGGGGAGGGGTGGAGAAGCAGATGGGCGCCTCTCCTGTGTGCCCTGGCAGGGAATCGAACCCGGGACTTCCGCACGCCAGGCCGACACTCTACCACTGAGCCAACCGGCCAGGGCCCAGGGTTTTGAACCAATGACTTCAGCATTCCAGGCTGACCCTCTATCCTGTACCACTACAGGCCAGCTAAGTGATAAATGATTTCTATATAATTTTTTTAAATTGATTGATGATTTTAGGGGCGAGAGGAAGGGAGGGACAAAGGAAGAGAGGGACAAAGAAAGGGAGGAAGGAAGGGAAGGAGAGGGAGGGAGAGGGAGGGAGATGAAGGGAGATGGAGGGAGAGAGAGAGAGGGAGAGATAGATAAGGGAAGCATTCATTTGTTGTTCCACTTAGTAGTGCATTCATTGGCTGCTTCCCGTATGTGCTCTGACTGGGGATCAAACACGCAACCTTGGCATTTCCAGATGATACTCTTAACTGACTGAGCTAAGCAGCCAGGGCTAAAAATTTTAATTAACAAAAGCAAATACCTACAAGAATTCAAAAACCAAAATTTTTTATATTAAAAGGAAATTTTTTCAGTATTTCACAATGAATGAAACTTGAGAACAGTATGCTCAGTGAAATTAGTCACAGGAAGACAAAAACCTTATAATTCCACTTATATGAGGTACTCAGAAGAGTTAAAATCATAAAAACAAAGTGTAATGGTGGTTGTTTACCAGAAGCTGGAGGGAGAAGAAAATGGGATTATTGTTTATTAGGTACAGAGTTCTAAATTTACAATATGAAAAAAGTTAGAGATGGATGGTGGTGATTGTTGCACAATGTGAATGGATTTAATACAACTGAACCCTTAAAAAATGATGCAGATGGTAAATTTTTATTGTGTATACTTTACTACAATAAAAAAAAGAAAAGTTTTAAATGATCTAAAAATTCAAAGCCATGAAGATGCTTTTCCTACTTCTATTATTTCAGATTGTACTAACTATGTGAAGAATGTTACCTGTTGAGCCTATCTAAAATCTTCCAGGAAATATCATTCCAAATGAGTCAGAAGTATACTCAGGCTATGACATATTAAATACAATTAGGACACAATGTTTACCAGATGACCTCTCTTCATGGCATAATTCTAACCCTTGTTTCCACTAATATATGTTACATCATAACCAAGTATATACTTTATAACAAAAAGACAAGCAAATAATTGAACAGAGTATTAAACACCTCTCTTCAAATAAACCTCTCCCAAATACATGTTATGTGTTTTATTTATGTAGATACACAGAAACATTCTGTTTTACACTTTAATTCCCATGAATATCTAGCAATATGTCTCTCACACATTGCATTCGTTTGTATCACTGATTGAGTCTTCATACCTTGATGAGAATCTGAAATGTTTTTACTTTTTCAGGGTATAAGGAATAACAGCAGCCTAAACCTCTAGAAATGCTATATAGTCAGCAGATGTTCCTGCATGAAAGAATCAGATCAATTTGTTATGAAATACCTGTTTCCTTTGAACAGACACACACCCAAAAATTGTCATGAGGCCTGAAATCATGATATGCTGGGCCAATGACTGGAAGTTTAGTTTGTTCAGTAAAAGCAGCCTATTTCCATTTGAACATAGATCAGTTGATTAAAGATCCTAACATGCAGTTAGTTGTCAATCATAAGCTCTCAAGTAAACAATTATTAATTTCCAATTATTAAGTTCCAAGCAACATTTTTTTTTAGTAAAGTAATTCTGATTTTTAATTTTATTTTATTTATTCATTAGAGAGAGAGAGAGAGAGAGAGAGAGAGAGAAGAGGAAGGAGCAGGAAGCATCAACTCCCCATATGTGCCTTGACCAGGCAAGCCCAGGGTTTTGAACCAGCAACCTCAGCGTTTCCAGGTTGACGCTTTATCCACTTACACCACCACAGGTCAGGCAACATTTTTTTTTTAAATACAGTTTATTACTAATTTCAAATACATCGGTTTTTTGTGTTTTTTTTAATTTTCTTTTGTGTGTGTGTGTGTGACAGAGAGAGACAAAAGAGAGGGACGGACAGACAGACAGGAAGGGAGAGAGATGAGAAGCATCAACCCTTCCTTGCGGCACCTTAGTTTCTCATCAATTGCTTTCTCATATGTGCCTTGACCAGGGGACTACAGTAGACTGAGTGACCCCTTGCTCCAGCCAGCGAACCTGGGCTCAAGCTGGTGAGCCCTGCTCAAAACAGTTAAGCCACTGGCAGCCTCAGGGTTTCAAACTTGGGTCCTCTGTGTCCTAGCCCAACACTCCATCCACTGCGCCACTGCCTGGACAGGCGCAACGAACATTTATTGAACACTGATTTTAAAGTTGGAAGAAGCCTGAGAGATTTTCCTATTTAAGTGCATCTGTTTACAGAGAAAGAAACCATCACCCAGAGAAGCAAACTGGCCTCCCCAGGATCACAATAGCACAAAACCTAAACCCAGCTCTCCTGATTCCAACTGTCTACTTCTTATTCACTGCTTAGAATTAATTTCAGAGACAGCATTATAATCTTGTATTTTGTCATCTTCACTAATGTGCCTATGTCCACTATATCATAAATATACTCTATCTGACTCTTAAAGATTTATATTTTCTAAGTAGATAAAACCAGTCATGTGCAGCCTGACTGGTGGTGGCACAGAGGATAGAGCATTGACCTAGTACGTGGAGGTCTCAGTTCAAAACTCTAAGGCTGCTGGCAAAAGCTTGGGCTCATCGGCTTGAGTGTGGGCTCACTAACTTAAGTGCAGGGTCACTGGCTTGAGCATGGGCTTGTGAGCTTGAGCAGGGGATCACTGGCTTGAGTCCAAAGGTCACTGGCACATATGAGAAGCAATCAATAAACAACTTAAGGAAAAATGCAACTACAAGTTGATACTTCTGATCTCTCTCCTCTCCCCTTCTAGCTCTCTCTAAAAAACAAAAAACTATTTTCAGTTGTGTGCACTTCCTGAAGATCTTAATTATTAAAATTTTGCATAAAAACTAAATCTAAATTAAACTTTTTGGTTCCTTAAAGCACCACTAGTATAAATATGGCTTATTTTTCTTTCTCTGGTAGATTTGCATCAAGTGATCAAAACAGAAAACTTAAGGCCATAAAACAAGGTAAGTGGGTATACTGCCTACAGTGGGATAGACGGAAAAACATAAAACCCCTCTGATCAAACCTGTCACAATAGAGATTTGTTGTCAGCCTACATGTCACATTCTTGAGCTCCAGGAGTATGTGAAATGTAAATATCCTTTGGATGAAGCTGATGAAAAAGGATGGCTTCCACTGCACGAAGTTGTTGTTCAACCCATCCAGCAAATACTTGAAATTGTTTTTAATGGTGAGAAAACATAAAACCCCTTTGACCAAATCAAATCAAGAATGTAGGAATTATAAGCGTTCCAAATGAACATAGCAAGCAAAAAGAAAAAGCGTAAGATTTGGAATTTGGAAAAGGCAGTACACGTTTTAAACTCAGAGTATAAAATTAGCACATTTTGGGAGGTTCAGAGTTCACTTTTTGCATCCTTCCATGAATGTGACACGGGTTGGCAATTGGCAAAAAGGTTATCAAGAAAAGTGATAAAGGTCCTGGCCAGTTGGCTCAGTGGTAGAGCATCAGCCAGGAGTATGGAAGTCCCAAGTTCAATTCCTGGTCAGGGCACAGAGGAGAAGCACCCATTTGCTTCTCCACCCTTCCCCCTCTCCTTTCTCTCTATCTCTCTTTCCCTCCCACAGCCAGGGTTCTAATGAGGCAAAGTTGGCCCAGGAGCTGAGGATGGCTCCATGGCCTCCCTCCGCCTCAGGCGCTAGAATGGCTCTGGCTGCAACAAGCGCAACATCCCAGATGGGCCGGGCATCACCCCTTCGTGGGCTTGCCGGGTGGATCCCAGTTGGGCACATGTGGGAATCTGTCTCTATGCCTCCCGCTTCTCACTTCAGAAAAATAAGAAAAGTGATAAAAGTTTATACATATGAATTAATTTAAATATAAAAGCTTTTTGCTTTTGAAAGTTGGCTTTTAATTTTTCATCTTGAACTGTCTCTTGATATAACAGTTTTCAAAAGATTATTATATAGTATAAGTAGTACAATATTTGTTCTTACATTATTTTTATAATGTAAACATTAATATTATAGTAAATAAAATTTTTAAAAAGCTGCATAGTAAGTGACCTACGATCAGGCAAATGTCATCAGCCTACTTTAAAAACCAACTGCTGATACAGTAATTAACTTTCAAATTATTCAATATCAAATAACTATTCTCTTCAAAATGTTAATTCTTCTGAAATACTACGTTACCTAATTCTGACCAGCTTTATACAAAGAGAATTAGATTTTTTTGTCATAATTCATTTTCTTTATTCATTTTTAAATTTTATTCAGAAAATTAACTTTAGCATGGTGACACTGATTAATAAGAGTACACAGGTTTCAGGTAAACATTTCTACAGCATTTGAACTGTTGATTATGTTGTATACCTATCTCCCAAAGTCAAATCATTTTCCTTCACTTTATATTTTTACCCTCTTTACACCCTTCCCCTCACTTCCACCCCATATCCCCTTGCCCTGTCAGAATTAGTTTAAGTTATTTCTATACACTACTTCAGACATCTTTCCAACAAGACTTTAAAAGCAGTACTTCCTCTCTCCTCTGGCCCCAAAAGAGAGAAGTAATTATGAGTTGTTGTAGACTTCCTAGAGATCCCATGCAACTTTTTTGGCACTACCAATACACCAGGTATTTCTACTTATTTCTGGTTTTTCTTAAAATGGGAAGTAGAGATAGTTGTAATGGTCCCAGATCTTTGTATCCTATAAATTCACAAAAAGTATAAACTTCAATTTCTATATAAAATGCTTCCTAAATGCAGTACCTACTTCCAAGTATCTTAGCTACTTACTTAAGATTTAGGTAGAAGTAATCTTTAATTGAATCTATTAAAAGTGGTAAATAAATAAAAAATACATTTAAAACATTTAAAGGGAAAAAAATTTGGAGAAAATTTTAAAGTCTTAAATCAATATAACAGAATGTTGCTAACACCCAGAGTTACCTACATTCAATTTAATACACAGTAGCCAGAAGATACAATTTAAAAAATCTATTTAAAAATTATAGTCAGTTTGTGGTAAATGTCAAAAATTTCATTTTTATTAAGGTGCAATTTTCTAGAAGCTGAAAACTTTCTCCTATTAAGGACTTTTTTTTTAAATTTTTTTAAAATTCTTTTTCCTGCATCCTTCCGAAGCTGGAAACAGGGAGGCAGCCAGACAGACTCCTGCATGTGCCCGACCAGGATCCACCCGGCACGCTCACCAGGGGGCGACACTCTGCCCACCTGGGGCGTCGCTCCACCTCCACCAGAGCCACTCCAGCGCCCGAGGCAGTGGCCATGGAGCCATCCCCAGCGCCAGGGCCATCCTTGCTCCAATGGAGCCTCGGCTGCGGGAGGGGAAGAGAGAGACAGAGAGGAAGGAGAGAGGAAGGAGAGGGGGAGGCGTGGAGAAGCAGATGGGCGCTATTCCTGTGTGCCCTGGCTGGGAAGCGAACCCAGACCCCTGCACGCCAGGCCGACGCTCCACCACTGAGCCAACTGGCCAGGGCCTCCTATTAAGGACTTTTATTAATAAGCAGTAGTGAGAAACTTTAAAGGAAAGACAGCAGCAGTATGGTGCACTAGTGATTTAAAGTCTAGACTTGGGGCTAGATTTGAACCATTAACCCTCTATATAATCTAAGATAAATTACCTGACTTACCTGTACATTAATTTCATCATCTATAAAATGAAGATAACATGTGCCCACTTTATAGTTGTTTTAAGCATTAAATACACAAAATACTCACCGATGATAGGCTTCTCGCCGATACTTTTTCAGGGCATGTTTATCCATGTTAGCAGGCAGATCTGCTGCATTCTGTAACCGATCACTCCAGGAGGTTGTCATTTTAACTGTATGCAGAATTCTAGAAAAGAAAATCAGTATTGTAATTTAGGGGCTTAATATCGGTATTTGTAGGCTGATATTAATTTTTCCACTAATTTGAAAGAGGAAGGAAAGGTGATTGGGGAGAGGGAGGGAGAATCATTAACTCCTTGTTTTACTTAGTGGTGCACTAGATGATTGCTTCTTGTATGTGTCCTGACCAGGGATTAAACCTGCAACTTTGGCTTGCCAGGACACTTCATCCATTGAGCAACCTGGCCAGGGCAATACCTGACTTTTTTAAAAATTAGAAAAACTTGGCCCTGGCCGGTTGGCTCAGCAGTAGAGCATCAGCCCAGAGTGGGTTTGATTCCCAGTCAGGGCACACAGGAGAAGCGCCCATCTGCTTCTCCACCCCGCCCATCTGCTTCTCCACCCCTCCCCCTCTTGCTTCTCTCTTCTCTTCCTCTCCTGCAGCCATGGCTCAATTGGAGTGAGCTGGCCCCAGGCACTCAGGATGGCTCCATGACCTGGCACTCAGGATGGCTCCATGACCTCGCTTTAAGTGCTAAGAGCTTGATTGCTGAGCAACAGAGCCACACCCTAGATCAGTGATTTTCAACCTTTTTTTTTCCATGGCACAAACACACACTAATTACTAAGGTCAGTGCCCCTGACTAAATATAACCATTTTCATCTCATGGCACAAATAAATTAGTTACTAAGGGAGAAGAGGTCAGGGTCCCTTTTTCTTTAGTAATTAGTTTATGAGGTTGAAAATCACTGCTCTAGATGACCAGAGTATCACCCCCTAACGGGCTTGCCAAGTGGATCCTAGTCAGGGCTCATGCAATCGTCTGTCTCAGCCTCCCCTCCTCTCACTGAATTAAAAAAAAAAAAAATTAGAAAAACTCTAACTTGCAATTGCCTGGTACAATTACCGTATTTCCCCACGTAAAAGACGCACCCTTTTTTGAAAAATCTGAGCCTAAAAATTGGGTGTGTCTTATACAGTGTCGTGGCATTTCAAATGCCATAAATCAGTGGTAGTCAACCTGGTCCCTACTGCCCACTAGTGGGCCTTCCAGCTTTCATGGTGGGCAGTAGCAGAGCAACCAAGTATAAATAAAAAGATAGATTTAACTATAGCAAGTTGTTGTATATAGGATTTATTCTGCCAAACTTAGCGAAAATCTGACATAAAGTACTTGGTAATTATTATTATATGCTTTAACTTGCTATAACTCTGCTTTATAAATTTTATAAAGTAAGGTTACTTCCCTACTTTATAAGTCACCATTACTATGGAAACGGTGGGCAGTTAGAAAATTTTACTACTAACAGAGATACAAAAGTGGGCAGTAGGTATAAAAAGGTTGACTACCCCTGCCATAGATGGAACTGAGAACAAGGCAATATATAAAGACAGTGATTGATCATCAGACACAGATAAGAACAAACTAATGGATGGGAATTTTTGTTTGTTTGTTTTTGTTTATTTTCTGAAGTAAGAAGAGGGGAGGCAGAGAGAAAGACTGCCACATGAGCCCAACTGACCAGGATCCACCTGGCATGCCCACCAGGAGGCAATGCTCTGCCCATCTGTGGCATTGCTCTGTTGCAACTAGAGCCATCTTAGCACCTGAGGTGGAGGTCATGAAGCCATCCTCAGCGCCCAGGTCAACTTTGCTCCAATGGAGCCTTGGCTGTGGGAGGATTAGAGAGAGATAGAGAGAAAGGAGAGGGGGAAGGGTGGAGAAGCAGTGGGCTCTTCTTCTGTGTGCTCTGGCTGGGAATTGAACCCAGGACTTCCACACACCAGGCTGACACTCTACTGCTCAGCTAGCCAGCCAGGGCTTGGATGGGAGCTTTGACAGTGATAAGGAGTTGTATGAATTTTATGATGAATAAAACTTGAGTTCAATAACTTTATGTAATAAATTTTTTTCAAATTTCAGGCCCCAAAATTAAGGTGCATCTTATACTTGGGAGCATCTTGTACATAGGAGCATCTTATACATGGTGAAATATGGTATCTATTTAAATATACTGAATATAGTAAACATACTAAAAACTATATTGATACTTCTAAACTATGGAAATTTTGAAAAATATTTCATATAATAAATAATTTATATCCAGAAAGATCATACACACACACACACACACACACACACAATTTTTTTTGTATCTCAAGTGATATTTTGCCAAAAAAGACATAAACACTTTTTTAAAGTGAAATGAGGGGAGCTGGTGAAACAGACACTTGCATTGGCCCCAGCGGGGAACATCCTAGCAACCCATCTTGGGTAGATGATCAAATCAACCAAACTATTTTTAGTACCTGAGACTGACACTCAAATCAATGAGCTATCCTCAGCGCACAGGCCTATGCTCCAGGCAATCAAGCCACTGGCTGTGAAGAGAGAGGGGAAGAGAGAGGAGGAGAGAGAAGCAGATGGTCACTTCTCTTGTATGCCTTGATCAGGAATCAAACCCAGGATGTCCATATGGCGGGTGGACACTCTATCCACTGAGCCAACAGGCCAGGGCAGAGATATACATTTTTTAAAATTATTTTTAATTTTATTCATTTTTTAGAGAGGAGAGAGAGATGGGGGTAAAGGGGGGAGGAGCAGGAAGCATCAACTCCCATATATGCCTTGACCGGGCAGGCCCAGGGTTTTGAACCTGCAACCTCAGCATTCCAGGTCAACGCTTTATCCACTGTGCCACCACAGGTCAGGCAATATATACATTTATAATAAACACATATAAGATGTGTAACATCATTAGCCACTAGTCATTTACAAATCAAAATCAGAATGAAATACCATTTCAAATGATATTTTTATTGAATAATTACAATAACAATGACAAAAACAAGTACTGATAAAGATTTGAATAAATTGGAACCATCATCTTGTGCTGGTGGGAATGTAAAATGAACAGCTGGTTTGGAAGTTTGGCAGTTCCTCAAAATGTTAAGCATAGAGTTACCATATGCCTCAATAATTCTACATATAGGTATGTGCCCATGTGAAATGAAAACGTATGTCCAAACAAAAGCATCAAAGTAAATGTTCATACCATTATTATTCATCCATAGTCCACAAACTGAAACAACACAAATGTCTATTACATGGAAAATGAATTTTTAAAATGCATCATATTCCTATAATGGAATGCTATTCAATAATTTTTTAAAATGATGTATTGAAAATATAAAGCAACATATCTAAAATCTGGAAACATTATGCTAAGTGAAAGAAACTAGTCACAAAAAGACCTTATATTATATGATTCCACTTACATGAAATGTCAAGAATGTACAAATCTCTAAAGATAGAAAGTAGATAAGTATTTTCTTATTGCTGGGTGTTGGAATAAACGGGGAGAAACTGCTAATGGGTATGGGCTTTCTTTAGGAGATGATAAAAATATCCTAAAGTTAGATTGTGATGACTCTGCAATGCTGTACATACATATAAACTCACTGAACTGTGTATTTTTAATGGTGTATTCTATGTAAGTATGTAAGTTATATATTTAAATAATGCTGTTAACAGGAAGATCATATATATCACTTTAACATAATAAAGCATAAATAACTTTAAACCTAACCTTAAATTCTAGAGAAGAGATTGAGACCATGGGTTTACGGAAACATAATTTTCAGTTAATGTTTCAAAATGTGTAAACAATTTTTAAATTCTGATCAACAGCCTGACCAGGCGGTGGCGCAGTGGATAGAGCGTCGGACTGGGATGCGGAAGGACCCAGGTTCGAGACCCCGAGGTCGCCAGCTTGAGTGCGGGCTCATCTGGCTTGAGCAAAGAGCTCACCAGCTTAGACCCAAGGTCCCTGGCTCCAGCAGGGGGTTACTCGGTCTGCTGAAGGCCCGCGGTCAAGGCACATGTGAGAAAGCAATCAATGAACAACTAAGAAGTCGCAATGCGCAACGAGAAACTGATGATTGATGCTTCTCATCTCTCTCCATTCCTGTCTGTCTGTCCCTGTCTATCTCTGCCTCTGTAAAAAAAAAAAAAAAAAAAATTCTGATCAACATACTATGACACTAAGATCAAGCAATGGTGGTACAAAAGTAATGAATGTTTGATTTCTAACTTTATCACATTTATATTTATATTTTTATATAAAAGTTATTTTTCAGTTAGTATAAAAGACTATGTACTAAAACAGCAGTTCTCAACCTGTGGGTCGCGACCACAGGTTGAGAACTGCTGTACTAGAAGAAATAAACTAAAACATTTCATCTCAGAGTCAACATCTAAAATGAGGTGAGTAGCTAAGTATCTACCTTAATATTTTAACATTATTGTAGATTTTATTTGTTTTTAAGGGTTTCATCTGTAAATAGTTGTAGGGTTTTTTTGCTTTGTTTTCTTTGTTACAGAGACAGAGAGAGGGACAGATAGAAAGAGACAAACAGGAAGGGAGAGAGATAAGAAGCATCAATTCTTTGTTGCAGCTCCTTAGTTGTTCATTGATTGCTTTTCAATATGTACCTTGACTGGGGGCTACAGCAGAGCAAGTGAACCCTTGTTCAAGCCAGTGACCTTATGCTCAAGCCAGCAACCTTTGGGCTCCAGCCAGCAACCATGGGGTCATGTCGATGATCCCACGCTCAAGCCAGTGACCCTGTGCTCAAGCTGGTGAGCCCATGCTCAAGCCAGATGAGCCCACACTCAAGTTGGTGACCTCGGGGTTTCCAACCTGGGTCCTCCACATCCCAGTCCAATGTTCTATCCACTGAACCACAATGCCTGGTCAGGCTATAAATAGTTTTAAATAAGTAGGAAATTTAATAACATTTTATTAAAATACCAGTTTGTCAAATACTGCTGATATCTCCATCAATATAAAGTAAAAACGTTTACCCATTAAGAAGTTTCTCCCTTTACCTCTTAATTCCCATCTCCTGGCAACCGCAGATCTAGATTCTGCCTCTATGGATTTATCCAGTCTGGAAATTTCATATAAATAGAATCATATAACATGTAACCTTTTGCATCCTGCCACTTTCTCTTAGCATAGTATTTTCAAGTTTCATCCATGTTGTACTATTCTCAGACACTTATTCCTTTTTATGGCAGACTAATACATATTCCTCTATATGTATATACTTCAATTTGTTTATCTATACTTCTGCTAATGAACATTTAGACCAGGGGTCAGGAACTTATGGATCACGAGCCAGATGTGGCTCACAGACAAATCTTTAATAAAAAAAAGAATGTTAAAAATATAAAACATTCTCATGTATTACAATCCATTTGTTTCCTACTGCTCATGTTCATGGTTGCAGGTGGCTGGAGCCAATCACAGCTGCCCTCCGGGACACCACGAAATTTTTATTGGATTATGCATAACGTACATGGGTCGTTGTGAGGTCAGGAAGTAAACTTCTCTCCTTTATTTTTATTTTTTATTTTTTTGTATTTTTCTGAAGTTGGAAACAGGGAGGCAGTCAAACAGACTCCTGCATGCGCCCAACCAGGATCCACCCGGCATGCCCACCAGGGGGCGATGCTCTGCCCATCTGGGGTGTTGCTCGGGTTGCAACCAGAGCCATTCTAGCGCCTGAGGCAGAAGCCACAGAGCCATCCTCAGTATCCGGGCCAACTTTGCTCCAATGGAGCCTTGGCTGCGGGAGGGGAAGAGAGAGACAGAGAGGAAGGAGAAGGGGAGGGGTGGAGAAGCAGATGGGAGCTTCTCCTGTGTGCCCTGGCCGGGAATCGAACCCGGGACTCCTGCACACCAGGCCGACGCTCTACCACTGAGCCAACCAGCCACGGCCCTCCTTTTAATCAAGTAGTCAGCTAGCTAACTGCAGAAACCTTTTGATGAAGAAGATGGCTAAAAGAAAATAAGATGAAGAATATCATACTTTTCAGCAGGAATGGACAGAGGAATTCACCTTTGTGGGAAGAACAGGTTCTGCCGTGTCTAATATGCAATGATAAAATTGCATTGATGAAAGGGTCAAATATAAAGCGGCACTTTGACACACGCCATGCTACATTTGCATCGAAATATCCTGCTGCAGGGGACAGCAGGAAGAAAGCATGTCAAGAGCTACTGTGCAGAGTGCAAGCTAGTCAGCAGCAACTCCGTGTTTGGACCCAACAAGGTGACTGGAATTCAGCTAGCTTTGCTGGTGCTTTAGCTATTGTGAGAAACAGAAAGCCATTCACAGATGGGGAGTATGCCAAAACATTCATGCCTGATGTTGCCAATGAACTTTTTGACAACTTTTCAGATAAAGACAAGATAACCAAATGAATAAAAGACATGCTTCTGATGCCAAGAACTGTTCACAATCGTACCATCATGATGGCAAATCAAATTGAGACAACACAAGTGAAGGACATAAATGCAGCACCATTCTTTTCTCTCGCTTTGGATGAGTCAACAGATGTAAGCAATTTATCCCAGTTCAGCGTGATTGCAAGGTATGCTGTCGGTGACACACTACATGAGGAAAGTCTTGCTGTTTTGCCTATGAAAGAGACAACAAGGCGGAGGATTTATTCAAGTCTTTCACTGAGTTCGCAGAAGAAAAAATCTACTGATGGATAAACTTATTTCAGCGTGTGTACTGATGGTGCTCCGTGCATGGTGGGGAAAAACAGGATTCATAGCGCTTCTTTGTGAAAATGAAGAGAGCCATCCTAAGTTTTCACTGCATCCTACATCAGGAGGTGCTTTGTGCTCAGATGTGTGGCGAGCAGCTTGGTGAAGTGATGTCGCTGGTCATTTGGGTGGTCAACTTTATTGTTGCTCGAGCTTGAAATGATCGCCAGTTTAAAACACTGCTGGATGAAGTTGGGAATAATTATCCTGGTCTGCTTCTGCACAGCAATGTGCATTGGCTGTCAAGAGAGAAGGTGCTCAGCCGTTTCGCAGCTTATCTGAGTGAAATCTGGACTTTTCTTGAAATGAAAAATGTCAAGCATCCTGAGTTAGCTAACACTGAGTGGCTCCTTAAGTTCTACTATCTTGTGGACATGACTGAACATCTGAACCAGCTCAATGTGAAAATGCAAGGCGTTGGAAATACAGTCTTATCCCTTCAACAAGCAGTGTTTGCATTTGAAAACAAATGGAACTCTTCATTGCCAACATTGAAACAGGTCGTTTACTACACTTTGAAAAAGTAGGAGAGTTTAAAGATGCATGCACAGCAAGTGACCCTGCTCAACATCTTGATCTCCAACAGCTACTGGGCTTCACATCTAATCTCCTGCAGTCATTCAAAGCGCGCTTTGGGGAATTTTGTGAGCGCACTCATCTTTTTAAGTTCATCACCCAGCCACACAAGTGTGCAGTGGACAGCGCCGACCTGAGTTACATCCCCGGTGTCTCTGTCAGAGATTTTCAGCTACAAGCTGCTGACCTGAAGGCCTCAGACATGTGAGTGAATAAGTTCAAGTCACTAAATGAAGATTTGGAAAGACTTGCACGACAGCAAGCAGAGTTAGCGAGCAAACACAAGTGGGGAGAAATGAAAAAACTTCAACCTGTGGACCAGTTGATTGTCAAAACTTGGAACGCGCTTCCCGTCACATACCACACACTGCAGCATCTGAGTATTGCTGTACTGACAATGTTTGGCTCTACGTATGCATGTGAGCAGTCTTTCTCACATCTAAAGAATGTTAAGACCAACCTACGATCACGTTTAACGGATGGAAGTCTCAACGCCTGCATCAAGTATATATCAACCAGACTACAAAGCCATCAGCAAAACCATGCAGCACCAGAAGTCACATTAATGGTAAGAAGTACTTTATTCATCACTGGTTAGCAACAGTATAACAACGTTATTAAAAAGAATTCAGAGACTTAATGTACTTTAAAAGTGTTGGTCTTACATAAAATGCACACATTTACTTGTATTTAGTGTTAAACATATTGTATGGCTCTCACGAAATTACATTTTAAAATAACCATGTGGCATTCATGGTTCTCTCAACCAAAAAGGTTCCTGATCCCTGATTTAGACTATTTCTACCTTTCTGGCTATCATAAATAGTGCTGCTATAGGCATGCACATACAATGTACTTGCTTAAGTACTAGTTTTCAATTCTTTTGGAAATATATGATACTTTGTAGTATTTTTTTTTTTGTATTAAGTGAGAGGTGGGGAGGCAGAGACAGTCTCCAGCATGGCCCCAACGAGAATCCACCCAGCCAATCTCCTACCAGGAAATGCTATGCCCATCTGGGGCCACTGCTCTGTTGCTTAGCAACTGAGCTATTTTTAGAACCTGAGTGAGGCCACAAAGCCACCCTCAGTGCCCAGGGCCAACTTGCTTAAACCAATTGAGCCATAGCTGCAGGAGAGGGAGGGAGAGAGGAAGGGAGAGAGAAAAAGAAAAGGGAGGGGAAAGAGGAAGAGGAAGGGTGGAGAAGCAGATTGTCGCTTCTCCTGTGTCCCCAACCAGAAATTGAACCAGGACTTCCACACACAGGGCCAGCGCTCTACCACTGAGCCAACCGCCCAGGGCTGGTCTGTAGTATTTTTTAAGAATCATGATTTCCAAACACTGCTTATAGAATAAAAGTACTAGTACTTATGAAAGAATCTAGATAAAATCTTACTCAAATATAAAATTAACTTGAGAAGTTATTGCTAGGCTATAATTTAATCTAAATATACAGAGGGTATTTTAATTTAAAAAATAAAATTCATGTAGCAAATCCAGACTATTTTGTTGAAAAAATATATATATTAAAAGCAGCGTTACACTGAAACTTCAATAATTTTTTTCAGTGGTGCTGTGAGAACAGACTAGGACTGTATCTTACATAAGTTTAAATAAACTTAGAAATGAAATTTGTATTTACGATGAATTAAGAGATCTAAGAACAGTAATGCCATTAAAGAAAGACTAACTCAAGTTCTACTGCAATGATAGTATGTAAAATAAAGCACAGAGCCTGACCAGGAGGTGGCGCAGTGGATAGAGCAGTGGTAGTCAACCTGGTCCCTACCGCCCACTAGTGGGCCTTCCAGCTTTCATGGTGGGCAGTAGCAGAGCAACCAAAGTATAAATAAAAAGATAGATTTAACTATAGTGAGTTGTATAAAGATTTATTCTGCCAAATTTAGTGAAAATCCGACATAAAGTACTTGGTAATTATTATTATATGCTTTAACTTGCTATAACTCTGCTTTATAAATTTTATAAAGTAGCCTGACCAGGTGGTGGCGCAGTGAATAGAGCGTCGGACTGGGATGCTGAGGACCCAGGTTCGAGACCCGGAGGTCACCAGCTTGAGCGCGGGCTCATCTGGCTTGAGCAAAAATGCTTACCAGCTTGGACCTGAGGTCGCTGGCTCGAGCAAGGGGTTGCTCAGTCTGCTGAAGTCCGGCAGTCAAGGCATATACGAGAAAGCAATCAATGAACAACTAAGGTGTCGCCAAGAAAAACTGATGATTGATGCTTCTCATCTCTCTCTGTGTCTGTCTGTCCCTATCTATCCCTTTCTCTGACTCTCTCAGTGTCCCTGTAAAAAAAAAAAAAAGAAATTTTATAAAGTAAAGTTACTTCCCTACTTTATAAATCATCATTACTGTGGAACCGGTGGGTGATTAGAAAATTTTACTACTAACAGAGATACAAAAGTGGGCAGTAGGTATAAAAAGGTTGACTATCCCTGGGATAGAGCATTGGACTGGGACGCAGAAGACTCAGGTTCAAAACCCCAAGATCGCCAGTTTGAGTGCCGACTCATCTGGTTTGAGCAAGGCTCACCAGCTTGAGCCCAAGGTCACTGGCAATAATAAATAAATAAATAAATAAATAAATAAAGCACAGAAAATGAAAATTTTTTCTTTATTGTTAAGGCCTTGCACATTCAAATTTTCAAAAACCTCAAACAGTACTCACAAATGTCTACCTCTTTTTGTTTTTTTAAAAAAATAGAAGATCTGCACAGGGTGAACCCTCTAATCTTTTTTTTTTTCTTTTTAAAGATTTTATTTTTCAGTTTAGAGAGAAGAGTAAAGAGGAAGTAGGAAGAGGAAGCATCAACTCCCATATGTGCCTTCACCAGGCAAGCCCAGGACTTTGAAATGGCGACCTCAGCTTTCCAGGTCAACGCTTTATCCACTGTGCCCCCACAGGTCAGGCTAAACCCTCTAATTTTATTTGCATATTGATTACCACACATGTGATGAGGAAAGCACATGAGGCCTGAGAGAACCAGCCAAAAGTTGCAAAGGGAACAATCTCTGAAGCTCACACAGGGTACAAATACTTTCTGCCCCAATCACCCAGAAACTATTTACACAGTCCTAAGTAAAGTAGTTGGGCGGGTTTCAAGCCTGTAGTAGGGCAAAATTATCTAACACTGTTCTGGTCCTACCTACCAAAGGTTAGAAGACCTAAAAGGATCACACTGCTTCCAAGTAACTTAGCCATGTCAAAATAACAGCTCAAGATTCACAGAAATATAAAAATATCCATCACCCAAAAAGGTGAAATTTATAATGTCTAGCATTCAATCAAAAATTCACCTGCAGGTGTTGTAAGGTACCAAAAACTACAGAATTAACATTAATATTTTAAGAGGCTTGAAGAACATTTTATTAATTTGGGTTAAGGTGTGCAGAGAAATTGTGAGAAATAGTCTCTGTACTGTGTGACTGGCATAACCAGGATGGCCCTTGGCATTGTATTGTAAATGCAAAGGGGAGGAAAACATGGATTCCCAGACATTCCACCACACCTGTGGGGAAAGGGGTGAATGGCTAGCCAAGTGCAGGGAGAGAAAAGCCAAAATAAACTTTTTCTTATAGCAATGAGCCATTTGTGGCATTTGTCCCCACGGAAACTACCTCTCCTATGTAAATGTGTGTGGTTAACACGTGTGACTCTGGACAGAAAGATGGCAGATAAACACTAGAAAATATAAGAATGCCTTTTAATATGTAAAGAGACATCTTTCTACCATTGTGTTGGCTTGTAAATTTTGTTTTCTCCAAAATGATGTATGGCTTGCAAATTGAACATGGTCCTATCATGTTAAAGGACATATGACTATAACCAATAGTGGTAAAGGGCTCCTAATTACAATTTTTGCTTCTGTACTTCACACTTACTATAAAATACTATAAAAACTAGGTAGAACAAAGGGCCAGCGCACTCTCCCTCAGATTTCTGTTGGAGTTGCTGCCGCTTGGCCAAGCTAGACAATAAAGCTTTGATGTGTAATCGAAGGACTTTGTTCGTGTCTTCCATGTTTTGGGTCCCTCCAGATTAGGCTTAACAAATATGAATTTCAAATAGCATGTCATTTACTATATAATTTATAACTGATTATATTTCATATGTTCAAAAAACTTTAGAAGACTGAAAATGTCAAGTTCAAGCATGAAGCCTGACCAGGTAGTGGCGCACTGGATAGAGCATTGACTGGGATGCCAAGGACCCAGGTTCGAGACCCCGAGGTCGCCAGCTTGAGCGCAGGCTCATCTGATTTGAACAAAAGCTCACCAGCTTGGACCCAAGGTCACTGGCTCAAGCAAGGGGTTACTCGGTCTGCTGAAGGCCCACGGTCAAGGCACATATGAGAAAGCAGTCAATGAACAACTAAGGTGTCGCAATGTGCAATGAAAAACTAATGATTGATGCTTCTCATCTCTCTGTTCCTGTCTGTCTGTCCCTGACTATCCCTCTCTCTGACTCCACTCATGACATCAAAATTAGAATTAAATGATAGCCCTGGCCAGTTGGCTCAGCGGTAGAGCGTCGGCCTGGCGTGCGGGGGACCCGGGTTCGATTCCCGGCCAGGGCACATAGGAGAAGCGCCCATTTGCTTCTCCACCCCCCACCCCCTCCTTCCTCTCTGTCTCTCTCTTCCCCTCCCACAGCCAAGGCTCCATTGGAGCAAAGATGGCCCGGGTGCTTGGGATGGCTCCTTGGCCTCTGCCCCAGGCGCTAGAGTGGCTCTGGTCCCAGCAGAGCGATGCCCCAGAGGGGCAGAGCATCGCCCCCTGGTGGGCGTGCCGGGTGGATCCCGGTCGGGCAACTGCGGGAGTCTGTCTGTCTCTCCCCGTTTCCAGCTTCAGAAAAATACAAAAAAAAAAAAAAAAAAAAAGAATTAAATGATAGAACCACCAACTTTGAGAACTACCAGACTAGCTGAACAGAACTCCCATAACTAAGGATATAAAGAAGAAGCCACCTTGAGACTGGTTAGGAGGGCTTGAGACGCAAAGCAAGCTGGTTCCACACTTACCTGTGGGGTACAGGGGATTAACTGGAAGGGATAACTTGACACTGAAGGTCCTAGCCCCATTCCGGGAGAAGAGTCCCCACAATAGCTGTCATAAAAATCAGCAGGGACTCAGTCTAGGTGAGATGGAGGTCTGATGTAAACCGAGGCATCGTCTTAAAGGGTAAGAGCACAGACTCACAAACACTTGCTAAGCTCCAAGTAGGAACAGCAGCTCAAAAATTGCCAGAGACATACAGAGAGGAACTGAACTGTCTGGTTTCAGGGCAAGGGCGCTAACTGGATGGTTCTCTATGTGGTCTGAAGTTGGCCACCAGGTGGCCAACTCTCCCAGACTGAAGTGCCAGCAGGCACCATTGTTCCTTTTCTGAGCCCAGCCCATACATAGCCTGAAGGCCCAGGATAGCACCAAATCTGGGTTTCCATTAACCTGGCTAACAAGGCCTTCTCTGCACCCTGGTGATTCTCTAAGACATGGTTCACCCAATTCACATGCCCAGTCTGAACCTTTCAGAAGCTAATCTACGTAAGCAACGAGCCTGGGACTACGCTGCACACTTTCTTAGAATGAATCCTATGTCCACAAACCCAAACATGAAGCAGCTGGTCTCTACATGCCTGTTGTTAAGTGGCCCCAAGCCCCGCACTAGTGGCATCCAGTCTCAGTTCAAAACATAACCACTCTAAGGAGCTTCCAAGCCCTGCACAGGAATCTACCAACCACACATCACTTTGTTGCTCCAACCAGGTGGCCCTAGGCTGTACACAAGCAGTGGCTGACCTTGACCTTCACCAGGGTCCCTCCCAAGAGGCCCCAGAACCAACACACACCTAGTGGCCAACTTCAGATCACATCACACAGAGTACCATCCATTGTTTGCATTAGCATTGCAAACAAACCCAAAGGGTGGACTTCATAGGCACCAGACTTGCCAAAGCAAATCCCACTCCATGAGGTCAGCCTCTGCACAATAGTTTCTCTGCTGTAATCAAGGCCAGTCCTCACAGTCAGTCAGCCTGAGGGTCAATCCTATCCACTGATATGCCAAGAGAAATCAAGACTCGCTCTGGCACGTTGGCTCAGTGTGGGCCCCGGGCACTAAGGATGGCTCCATGGCCTCCACCTCAGGTGCTAAGAAAAGCTCAGTTAATAAGAAATGAAGCATGGACAGAGCATCGACCCTAGTGGCCTTGTCAGGTGGCTCCCAGTCAGGGAGCATGCGAGAATCTGTCTCTGCCCTGCTGCCCCTCACTAAATTTTTTTTAAAAAATCAAGGCTCAACTACAGCAAGAGGGCACAGACAACTAACACAAGGAACACCTCTGGAGCACCCAGGTTAGATCAACAAGGAGATTTCACCACTGGGCCCCACAAGACACCTACTACATATGGTCACTCTGCCAAGATTGAGAAATATAGCAAATTACTTAATATACAGAAACAAATACAAGGACACAGCCAAAACAAGGAGACAAAGAAACACGTTCTAAATGAAAGAGAAGGACAAAACTCCAGAAAAATAACTAAACATAATGAGACAATCTCCAGATGCATAGTTCAAAACCCAGGTTATAAGGATGCTCAATTAAATAAAGGGAAGAATAGATCATCTTAGTGAGAACCTCAACAAAGATATAAGAAACATAAAAAACGATAAAAAACAAAAAGAATTAGTCAGAAATGAAAAATACAGTAAGTGAAATGAAGAATACATAGAATAAGTAGAAGATCTCATTGGTGATTTGGAAGACAAGGTTGTAAAAAACACCCAATCAAAACAACAAAAAGAAAAAAAAATCCAAAAGTTAAAGATAGTTTAAGGGACCTCTGGGACAACACCAAGCATAACAACATTTGCATTGTAAGGGTAGAAGAGAGAAAAGCACAAAATTAAAAACTTATTTGAAGAAACAATGACTGAAAACTTCCCTAACTTAGTGAAAAGACATACAAATCCAGGAAGTGCAGAGAATTCCAAACAAGATGAACCCAAAAAGGCCCACACCAAAACCCATCATAATTAAAATGCCAAAGGTTAAAGACCGCCTGACCAGGCGGTGGCGCAGTGGATAGAGCATCAGACTGGGATGCGGAAGGACCCAGGTTCGAGACCCCGAGGTTGCCAGCTTGAGTGTGGGCTCATCTGGTTTGAGCAAGGCTCACCAGTTTGGCTCCAGCAAGGGGTTGCTCGGTCTGCTGAAGGCCCGCGGTCAAGGCACATATGAGAAAGCAATCAATGAAAAACTAAGGTGTTGCAATGCGCAATGAACAATGAAAACTAATGATTGATGCTTCTCATCTCTCTCCGTTCCTGTCTATCCCTCTCTCTGACTCACTCTCTGTCTCTGTAAAATATAAATAAGTAAATAAAACTTAAAAAAAAAAAAAAAAAAAAAAAAGGTTAAAGACCAAGAGAGAATCTTAAAAGCAGCAAGATTGTTATCTTTGAATATATGTATCCTGATTTATTGATGTCGCCCCATTAAAAATAAAATTATTAAAAAAATAAAATAAAATAAACATTACAGATAGTTTACCACCCCCCACACCCCTTTCCAGAGTACCCAATATCCTGAATTTGGTGTTTATCACTCCCATGAATAATATACTATTACTGTATATTATGAATCCATAGAAGTTGTTAGTGTTTTGTATGTTTTCAAATTTTATATAAATGGGCCTGACCTGTGGTGGCGCAGTGGATAAAGCGTTAACCTGGAAACTCTGAGGTTGCCGGTTCAAAACCCTGGGCTTGCCTGGTCAAGGCACATATGGGAGTTGATGCTTCCTGCTCCTCCCCCTTCTCTCTCTCTCTCTCTCTCTCTTCCCTCTCTATAATGAATAAATAAAATCTAAAAAAAAAAAAAAAAGTTAAAAAAAAATTTATATAAATGAAAACATATTGCCCATATTCTGCAGATTTGATTTTCTACACTTATTTGCATATACTTGTATTTTTTTGGTGGAGGACAACATGGTAAAGTAAGGCAAACAGTACTGTGGGAAAGCTAGAAGGGCACTGTGACTTTTTCAGCTAGGCCTTCAAGCAAGCTACTGAACCTTCCAGAGTTCCAGCTTCTTGCTTTGTAAAAGGGGGATAAAGAGTTGCCTTGCAAGGCTATGGGGAGGTATAAGATAATAACTATCTTTAGGCCTGGCACCAAGCAAATATTCAATAAATGTTAACCATTATTTATCACAATAAAATAGTACACACTCAAAAAAAAAAAAGGCAGCAAGAGAAAAGCAGTTACCAACAAGGAAGCTCCCATAAGATTGTTAGCTGATTTCTCATCAGAAACATTGGAGGCCTGAAGATTCTGGCACAAAATATTCAAAGTGATGAAAAGCAAGGACCTAAAATCAAGATTACTCTACCAGCCCTGGCCGGTGGCTCAGTAAATAGAGCATCATCACTGGTTCAATTCCCAGTCAGGGCATACAAGAGAAGCAACCATCTGGCCCTTGCCGGTTGGCTCAGTGGTAGAGCGCCAGCCTGGCGTGCAGTAGTCCCAGGTTCAATTCCCGGCCAGGGCACACAGGAGAAGCGCCCATCTGCTTCTCCACCCCTCCCCCTCTCTTTCCTCTCTGTCTCTCTCTTCCCCTCCCACAGCAAGGCTCCAATGGAGCAAAGATGGCCCGGGCGCTGGGGATGGCTCCTTGGCCTCTGCCCCAGGCGCTAGAGTGGCTCTGGTCGCAGCAGAGCTGCGACGCCCCGGAGGGGCAGAGCATCGCCCCCTGGTGGACGTGCTGGGTGGATCCCGGTCGGGCGCATGCGGGAGTCTGTCTGACTGTCTCTCCCCGTTTCCAGCTTCAGAAAAATACAAAAAAAAAAAAGAAGAAGAAGAAGAAGCGACCATCTGCTTCTCCCCTCTCTCTTTCCCCCTTTTCTTCCTCTTCCCCTCCCACAGCCAGTGGCTCAACTGGTTTCAGCATGGCCTTGGGCGCTGAGAATAGCTTGGTTGGTGTGAGCACATCAGCCTCAGGTGCTAAAAATAACTCGGTACTCCAAGTATGGGCCCCAGGTTGGGCTGCCAGGTGGATTCTGGTTGGGGCACATGCAGGAGTCTTACTAGCTCCCCTCCTCTCACCTAAAAATAAATAAATAAAATAAAAATAAGATTACCCAGCCTGACCGGGTGGTGGCGCAATGGATAGAGTGTTGAACTGGGTGGGATGTGGAGGACTCAGGTCCGAGACCCCGAGGTCACTAGTTTGAGCGCAGGCTCATCTGATTTGAGCAAAGCTCACCAGCTTGGGACCCAAGGTCGCTGGCTTAAGCAAGGGGTTACTTGGTCTACTGAAGGCCCACAGTCAAGGCACATATGAGAAAGAAATCAATGAACAACTAAGGTGTCACAACGAAAAACTGATGATTGATGCTTCTCATCTTTGTTCCTGCCTGTCTGTCCCTATCTGTCCCTCTCTCTGACTCTCTGTCAGAGAGGAAAAAAAGATTACCCAGGAAGGCTATCATTTAGAGACAAGTTCCCAGACAAGAAAAAGCTGAAGGAGTTCATTACCATCAAACCAGTATTATAAGAAGGGACTTCTTTAAGAAGAAAACAATCAATAATATGAATAAGAAAATAGCAAAAAATTTCTAGTAGATATAGGAAAAACTTAATAAAAGCAGTGGGTCATCAAAAGCAGTAGAACTAGCTTCGTACTAAAGCTACTATATGTTAAAAGGCAAGCTGACCCATACAAAAATCTTCTACCACAATGGAATGAAGCTAGAAATCAACAGCATAAGGAAAACTAGAAGTTTCACAAATACGTGGAAAATAAACAACACTCTCAAACAACCAATGGGTCAAAGAAGAATCACACGGAAAACTAGAATTATAGCTGAATGTAAACAAAACTACAACATATCAAAACTTATAGGATAGAGTGAAGGCAGTGCCCACAGGAAAATTTATAGCTATAAATATGCCTTGATTGAAAAAGAAAGATTTCAAATCAATAACCTAACCTTTATACCTTGAAGAACTAGAACAGCATATGAGCAAACTAAACCCAAATCCAGCAGAAGAGGTAGCAATAAAGATCAGAACAGAAATAGAGAATAAAAAACAGAATCAATAAAAGCAAGTCTGTTATTTGAATTGACCAATCTTTAGACAGAACAACTAGGAAATAAACAGATTTATACAGCTCAAAAAAATGAATATGAAGAGATTAAAAAAGCATTTGACTTTTTTTTATTTAACAAGAACATCAGAAAAGCAAACGACAAGTCAAAGAAAGTTGTTTGGGCCCTGGCCGGTTGGCTCAGCGGTGGAGCATCGGCCTGGCGCGCGGGGGACCTGGGTTCGATTCCCGGCCAGGGCACATAGGAGAAGCGCCCATTTGCTTCTCCACCCCCACCTCTTTCCTCTCTGTCTCTCTTCCCCTCCCGCAGCCGAGGCTCCACTGGAGCAAAGATGGCCCGGGCGCTGGGGATGGCTCCTTGGCCTCTGCCCCAGGCGCTAGAGTGGCTATGGTCGCAACAAAGCGATGCCCCGGAGGGGCAGAGCATCGCCCCCTGGTGGGCAGAGCGTCGCCCCTGGTGGGCGTGCCGGGTGGATCCCGGTCGGGCAGGTCGGGCACATGCAGGAGTCTGACTGTCTCTCCCTGTTTCCAGCTTCAGAAAAATACAGGAAAAAAAAAAAGAAAGAAAAGAAGTTGTTTGATTATGCAAATGAGATGCAAAATCAACTTTTATTTCATTGGTGAAAATGCACTGTACAAAAGGCTGAAAGTGCCTGACCAGGTGGTGGCGCAGTGAGAGCGTCAGACTGGGATGAGGAGAACCCAGGTTCGAGACCCTGAGGTTGCCAGCTGAAGCACGGGTTCATCTGGTTTGAGCAAAGCTCACCAGCTTGGACCCAAGGTTGCTGGCTCGAGCAAGGGGTTACTCGGTCTGTTGAAGGCCCATGGTCAAGGAACATATGAGAAAGCAATCAATGAACTAAGGTATAGCAACGAAAAACTGATGATTGATGCTTCTCATCTCTCTCCGTTTCTATCTGTCTGTCCCTATCTATCCCTCTCTCTGACTCTCTCTGTGTCTCTGTAAAAAAAAAAAAAAGAAAAAGAAAAAAGGCTGAAAGTACTGGAGTAGCTGCACTTTCCCTGATCCCCTAATTATTATGAGTAGTGTATATACAAATACACAGATAAATATACAAATAACTAGAATCAGATGAAAGCAGGGACATTATTACTGACCACACAGAAATAAAAATCAAATCCAACAAGCTTTTCTGGCTGGAACCATGGAGGGTGCAGAAGAAAAGAATGCTAATGTCAAAGAGAAGAATGCTAATATCAGAGAGAAGAAGAATACTAATGCCAGTGAGGAGAAGAAGGTTCCTGCCATGCCAGAAACCCTGAAAAAAAGCAAAGGAATTTCATGAGCTGAAGATCAAGCGCCTGAGAAAGAAGTTTGCCTAAAAGGCTAAGAGGAAGCTCATCTAAGAAAAAGCTAAGCACTATCACAAGGAGTACAGGCAGATGTACAGAACTGAGATTCGAATGCCTAGGTTAGCGAGAAAGTCTGGCAACTTCTATGTACTTGCAGAACTCAAATTGGCATTTATCATCAGGATCAGAGGTATCAATGGTGTGAGCCCAAAGATCCGCAAGGTGATGCAGCTTCTGCGCTTGCGCCAGATATTCAACAGCACCTTTGTGAAACTCAACAAACTTCAAAAAGGATTGTGGAACTATATATAGCGTGAGGGTACCCAAACCTGAAGTCAGTAAATGAACTGATCTACAAAGTGTGTTTATGGCAAAATAAACAAAAAACGAATCGCTCTGACAGATAACACATTGATTGCTCAATCTCTTGGTAAATATGGCATCATCTGCACGGAGGATCTAATTCCTGAGCTCTATACCATTGGAAAACGCTTCAAAAAAGCAAACAACTTCCTGTGGCCCTTCAAATTATCTTCTCCATGTGCTGGAATGAACAAAAAGACCACCCACTTTGTAGAAGGTGGGTATGCTGGTAACAGGGAAGACCAGATCAACAGGCTTATCAGAAGAAGGATGAACTAAGGCAGTGGTAGTCAACCTGGTCCCTAACGCCCACTAGTGGGCGTTCCAGCTTTCATGGTGGGCGGTAGCGGAGCAACCAAAGTATAAATCAAAAGATAGATTTAACTATAGTAAGTTGTTTTATAAAGATTTATTCTGCCAAACTTAGCAAAAATCTGACATAAAGTACTTGGTAAGTAATTATTATTATATGCTTTACCTGCTATAACTCTGCTTTATAAATTTTATAAAGTTACTTCCCTACTTTATAAATCACCATTATTGTGGAACCGGTGGGCGATTAGAAAATTTTACTACTAACAGAGATACAAAAGTGGGCAGTAGGTATAAAAAGGTTGACTACCCCTGAACTAAGGTATCTACCATGGTTATTTTTGTAATCTGGTAGTTAATAAACGGCGAAGTGACAGCTTTAAAGTTGAAAAAAAATCAAATCCAACAATATGTACATATTTTTTTGACAGAGACATAGAGTCAGAGAGAAGAACACATAGGGAGAGAAAGACAGGAAGGGAAAGAGATGAGAAACTTCAGTTCGTTGCACCACCTTAGTCAGTTGTTCATTGATTGCTTTCTCATATGTGCCTTGACTGGGGGGCTACAGCAGACCAAGTGACCCCCTGCTCAAGCCAGCGACCTTGGGCTCAAGCTAGCGATCATGAGGTCCTATCTATGATCCCACACTCAAGCCAGCAACCCCACACTCAAGTTGGTGAGCCTATGCTCACGTCAAATGAACCTGTGCTCAAGCCAACAACCTCGGGGTTTTGAACCTGGGTCCTCCGCATCCCGGTCGGATGCTCTATCCACTGCGTCACCGCCTGTTCAGGCAAATCCAACAATATATTAAAAGAATACATCATGACCAAGTGGAGTCGATCCCAAGAACACAGAGATGATTTAACCTTCTAAAATCAGTGTAATATACTATAGTAATAGACTAAAAGAAAAACTGTATGATCAATTCAATTGATATAGAAAAATCATGAAACAAAATACAGCATGCTTTCCTGATAAGAGCTCTCAGCAAATGAGGAAAAAGGGAACTTCCTTAACATGATAAAGCACATCTACCAAAAACCTACAGCTAATATCATACTAAAGATGAAAGATTGAATGTTTTCTCCCCTAAGGTCAGAAAAAAGAGATGTATGCTCTTACCGCTCCTAGTCAATAATATACTGGAGAGTCTTTTCTAGCCAGGACAATCAGACACCTCTCAGCATATACAAAAGTTAACTCAACATGGATCATAGACCTAAATGTGAAATCTAAAATTATAAAACTTCCAGAAAAAACACAGGAGAAAAATCCTTGAACTTTGAGTTAGTCAAAATTCCTAGTGCTAACACTAAAAACACAGTTGATAAAAATAAGTTGATAGCCTGACCAGGCAGTGACCTAGTGGATAGAGCGTCAGACTGGGATGAGAAGGACCCAGGTTCAAAAACGCCAAGGTCACCAGCTTGAGCGCGGGCTCATCCAGCTTGAGTACGGGGTCGCTAGCATGAGCATCGGATCATAGACATGACCCCATCCATGGTCACTGGCTTGAGCCCAAAGGCTCAAGCTGGCTTGAGTAAAGGGTCACTCACTCTATTGAACCCCCCCCATCAAGGCACATATGAGAAAGCAATCAATGAACAACTAAGGTGCTACAACGAAGACTTGATGCTTCTCATCTCTCTCCCTTCCTGTCTGTCTGTCCCTCCAACTCTGTCTCTGTCAAAAAAAAAAAAAGTTGATAAATTCAGTTCATCAAAATCTAAAACTTCTCTTCAAAAGACACTTAAGAGAAAGAAAAGACAAGTTACAACCAAGGACACAAGTTCTCAGCCTCATGGAGCTTACATTTTAGTGGAGAGAGTAACTAAATATATAATATTGTGTCAGGTAGTGGTAAGTGGTATGTGGTATAAGTCAAATAAATAAGGTGAGAAAACAGAAAATGACAATGGTCATATTGTAAATAGGAAAACCTTGGAAAGCCTCTATGAGGAGGTAATATTTGTTTAGAGGCCTAAGTCAAGTTAGGGAGTAATAAACAAACAATAAATCAATTTACCAATTTACTACAAAGATGGCGTTACAAGTCATGTTAATCTATTTTGTATATTCCCATTAATATGAATATGCATGCTGTAAAATATTTAAAATGTTTTATTCCCTTAGAAAGTAAACAAAAGAAAATTGTGTTTTCTTATTTTTTATTTTCACTTACTGATTTTAGAGAGGGGAAAGGAAAGAGGAACGCTGACTTGTTTAGCTATCTATACATTCACTGGTTGATTCTTGTATGTTCCCTGATCAGATCAAACCTGCAACCTTGTGTATCAGGATGACATTCTAATCAACTGAGCTACCCAGCCAGGGCCAGAATTGTGTTTTTATATTGTGTTTCCATTAAAATGTTTTCTATCTCTCCTGACAGGGAGGAGATAAGCTGAAGAAAAGTATTTACAAATCATACATCTTATAAAAAGACTTGTATCCAGCCTGACCAGTGGCCCAGTGGCGACACAGTGGACAGAGCATCACTCTGGGACACTGGGGTCCCAGGTTCAACCCCGAGGTCACTAACTTGAGTGCAGGCTCATCTAGCTTGAGTGCAGGCTGCTGGCTTGAGCCAGAAGACACTAACTCAACTAGAGACCCGAGTCAAGGCATGTACGAGAAGCAATCAATGAATAACAAAAAAAAGTGCTGCAACTACAAGTTGATGCGTTTTTTTTTTCTCTTCCTCTATCAAAAAAATAAGAAAAAAAAGACTTGTACCCAGAATATATAAAGAATTCTCAAAATGCAATAAGACCAAATATCCGATTTTAAAATATAGGCAAAATAGTTCAACAGCTGCTTTATCAAAAAAGATATTTAATGGCAGATAAGCACATGGAATGATGCTCAACATCATTATCATTAGGGCAATGCAAGTTACAAACATGAGATTCTACCACATGCCTGTTAGAAGGTTTAAAATTAAAAGGACTGACCATGCCAAATTTGGTGAAGATACAGAGCAACTACAACTCTAATACATTGCTGACGAGTATATAAAAATAGTACAGCACTTTGGAAAACAATCTGCCATTTCCTTAAAAGTTAACTTATATCTATGTCCCAACCTTTCACCTAAGTCATTATTCAAAAGAAATGAAAGCATGTATTTTTAGAAATATTATATACAAATATTCAATAGCAGCTTTGTATCAGCCAGAATTGAAAACAACCCAAATGGATAAAATGTGGTACTTCATACAATAGACTACTACTATGTGATAAAAAGGAATAAACTACAAGTATACAACCTACATAAATATCAAAATTATGCTAAGTGGGCCCTGGCTGGTTGCCTCAGTGGTAGAGCATTAGCCTGGTGTATAGATGTCCCAGGTTGATTCCCAGTCAGGGGCCCACAAGAGAAGCAACCATCTGCTTCTCTCCCCCTCTCTGTCCCTCTTCTCCTCCCACTGCCAGTGGCTCAGTTCAAGCATTGGCCCTGGGCACTGAGGATACTCAGCTGGTCCAAGTGTGTCAGCCTCAGGCATTAAAAATAGCTCGACAAGGTGGTTGCACAGTGGATAAAGCGTCAGACTGGGATGCAGAGGACCCAGGTTCGAGACCCCGAGGTTGCCAGCTTGAGCACAGGCTCATCTGGTTTGAGCAACGCTCACTGGCTTAGACCCAAGGTCGCTGGCTCCAGCAAGGGGTTACTCAGTCTGCTGAAGGCCCATGGTCCAGGCACATATGAGAGGGCAATCGATGAACAACTAAGGTGTCGCAAAGAAAAACTGATGATTGATGCTTCTCGTCTCTCTCCATTCCTGTCTGTCTGTCCCTATCTATCCCTCTCTCTGACTCTGTCTCTGTAAAAAAAAAAAAAAAAAAATAGCTCGACTGTTTAGTGCATCGGCCCCAGACAAGGATGGATCCGGTCCTGGAGCATGCAGGAGTCTGCCTTACTATCTCCCCTCCTCTTAAAAAAAAAAAAAAAAATTGTGCTAAGTGAAAGCAGACAGACAAAAAGAATGAGCACATACTATATGTAAATGCATAAAATTCTACAAAAAGCAAACTAATCTACAGTGACAAAAAATAGATCAATGATTGCCTGGGGTAAAAGAGTGAGGTTGGGAAAGGGCCCAAGGAAACTTTAGGGAGATAATACATTCATTATCTTGATTATAGTGATTGTTTTACAGGTGTGTACATATGTCAAAACTTCTTGCACACTCTACATATGTACAGATTGTTGCATGTATTTATATACCAATAAAACTACTTTTTAAAAGTCAGGCTTTTTTTACTTCTTTCCTAAAATTAGAGGCAGTAATTAAACTAAGAAAAGATATCCCCTATGGTGGGAATATATATATATATATATATATATATATATATATATATATATAATTTTTTTTTAATTACCTTCTTCAAATTATTTGCAGGAAAAATTCAAAGCACTTACCTGGGTCATGAATGGATTAAACAAAATACATTTATTTTAAAATGCATTTTATTTTAAAAACTCAACTTAGAGTCTCAGCAAAGGTCATTCAAAACTTTATTCAATTAAAAAATGCAAACTTGCCTGACCAGGCGGTAGCGCAGTGGATAGAGCGTCGGACTGGGATGCAGAGGACCCAGGTTCGAGACCCCGAGGTCGCCAGCTTGAGCATGGGCTCATCTGGTTAGACCAAAAGCCCACCAGCTTGAACCCAGGGTCGCTGGCTCCAGCAAGGGGTTACTCGGTCTGCTGAAGGCCCGCGGACAAGGCACATATGAGAAGGCAATCAATGAACAACTAAGATGTCGCAATGTGCAACGAAAAACTAATGATTGATGCTTCTCATCTCTCTCTGTTCCTGTCTGTCTGTCCCTGTCTATCCCTCTCTCTGACTCACTCTGTCACTGTAAAAAAATAAACAAATAAATAAAATTTAAAAAAAAAATGCAAACTGGCCCTGGCCGGTTGGCTCAGCGGTAGAGCGTCGGCCTAGCGTGCGGAGGACCCGGGTTCGATTCCCGGCCAGGGCACATAGGAGAAGCGCCCGTTTGCTTCTCCACCCCTCCGCCGCGCTTTCCTCTCTGTCTCTCTCTTCCCCTCCCGCAGCCAAGGCTCCATTGGAGCAAAGATGGCCCGGGCGCTGGGCATGGCTCTGTGGCCTCTGCCTCAGGCGCTAGAGTGGCTCTGGTCGCAATATGGCGACGCCCAGGATGGGCAGAGCATCGCCCCCTGGGGGCCAGAGCACCGCCCCTGGTGGGCGTGCCGGGTGGATCCCGGTCGGGCGCATGCGGGAGTCTGTCTGACTGTCTCTCCCTGTTTCCAGCTTCAGAAAAAAGAAAAAAGAAAAAAAAAAAAAAAAAAAAAATGCAAACTTAATAACCATATTATCACTAATATGGGATAAAGTCTGCCATGAAATCTATAGTTATGTGAAGGTAAAGGGGTGAGATTTTCTTAAATCATTATCTTCAAATAATTCATCAAATGACAGTTTTCTATGATTTTACCCAACACATCTTAGTGTTACTCTGACATTTCTGAACTCTATCCAGAGACAGTCTATCTAATGCTTAACAATATTTCATAATGATAATAAAATTGACGATGATTCTTTTTTCTTTTTTTTTTTTTGGAGATGAGAAGCATCATCGTTGCAGCACTTTAGTTGTTCATTGATTGCTTCTCATATGTGCCTTGACAGGGAAGGGGGCAGGAACCTCCAGCCAAGCCAGCAACCTTTGCGCTCAAGCCAGCAACCATGATGATGATCCCATTCAAGCCAGTGACCCCACGCTCAAGCGAGCAACCAGTCAGGCTCAAGATGATTTTTTTTTCTTATGATTTACCTTTTTAATTTATTGTGTTGACATGGTGTCAAGTGACCCACTCAATATAACACCATCTATATACACTGCATTGTCCCCCATGCCCCATGCAAAGTCTATTTCCACACGTTTCACCACCTTTGCCCCCACCCCTTACTTCATCCCTTCCTTTCCCTCTGGCAATTGCTAACCTGTTGTCTGTATGTATGTATTATGTATATATAATAAGCAGGTAAACATTTCATGTCATGTTTCCAGTGTCAGGCTTAAGAGTAGTTTTTTCAATAAGGTAAGGCAGCAGCTGATACTAAATAAAAAGCTCTTAATTTTAATTCTTTTCAAACAATAGTGATAGTGAGATAATTCTGTTTCAATATAAAATAGCCAGCCTCCAAAGTAGTTGTACCTGAAAAGTAACAACTGAAATGAACTCTTAAGCATTTAAAATACTGTAGTCTCCCCCTTGAAAAATACTTCATAGGCAAAACGTACAGTTCCCTTCACCACTAACATACCGTCCCACAAAGGAAAAGAAACCAGCTGCCCCAACAGCTCCAGGGAACTGCTGAAAACAGGAAGAAATGAGTAACTGAAACTTAAGGTAAGTCTGGTTAGCAAAACCAATTTAAATGTCTGTTTCAGGACCAGTCAGTAATTCACTCGGAAAGACCTGAGTAGCACATTAGCACAGTATGTAGCAAAGATCTATCAAAGTGTTTTTAATACACATGGGAGTTCGATGCAAATATTCATTTTTCTTTTTTGTTTTAATGACCTAAATATACTTAATTAATATTGTGAAACATCCCCTGCTCCACAGCTTGGAGCCCTGACAGAATATATTTTGATATTATCATAACACTGTTGTTTAGACAAATTTTTTTCAGTACTATCCTGTTGGGAAAACTTTTAGCCATGTACCTCCAACATAGTACTGTATGTAATTAAACAAACACAGAAAAATTTTAAAGGACAAGCTAAAAATAAAAAAGTCATGTTTTCTTTACCCTGGAGGACCACTGAGCTGATTTTCTCAATTCCTTTGGTGATGGGAGGCCTTACCAAATATTCATTTTTCAATAAATAAGTGTGCCAATATACATAATAATGATAACATTAAGCAAATATTAACATTCAGTGTTTTACTAAACTTCACTGGAATTTATTTTGTGTTTCAAATATAAAGCTTGACATTTACAAGTTTTATAATCTAAAGCTTGGAATTTACAAGTTTTATAATCAAACAGTCTCATTCTAAGAACAATGAACACTGCTCTGAAACTTAAGTGGAAAGGACAATTTTGAATGATTTCTTCAAAAGTTCTCACCAACCTGAAATTATTTCACTCTTAATAAATACAACTTTAATTAAATATTACACATATTAAAAAAGCTTACAGAAGAAGTTAAAACTATATCCTCCACCTCTATGCCTGGTATCATACTAAATAAGCACATTTTATACATAGCCCTTGATAACCTTGGTCCTTGACACATGAGTGAGTAAACAGTTTTTTGGGGTTTTTTTAAATTTTTTTCTGAAGTGAGAAGTGGGGAGGCAGAGAGACAGTCTCCCAACCGGGATCCACCCAGCATGCCCACTAGGGGGCGATGCTCTGCCCATCTGGGCTGTTGCTCTGTTGCAGCTGGAGCCATTCTGGCACCTGACAGGAGGCCATGGAGCCATCCTCAGCGCCCGGGCCAAGTTTGCTCCAATGGAGCCTTGGCTGCGGGAGGGGAAGAGATAGATAAAGAGAAAGGAGAGAAGGGAGGGGAAGAGAGAGATAAAGAGAAAGGAGAGAAGGAAACGTAGAGAAGCAGATGGGTGTTTCTGTGTGCCCTGGCCAGAATTCAAACCTGGGACTTCCACACACCAGGCTGACGCTCTACCACTGAGCTAGCAGGCCAGAGAGGTTAAACAGTTTTAAATAGTTCATGACAAAGAGGTTTTGTTCATTTTTCATTTCACTATTCTCATTCAGAGTTCTTCACATCATTTGCCCCAAGTTGTACTACACATTCCTATCAAAGGGCAACCTCAGGTTGCACACCAAGTGATGCAGACCGCTAACAAATTCAAACTAAATAAAATCATACTTACCTATCCCACACATATCATTTGCTATCCTCTTACCCTGCTTTATATATATATATTAATATATATATCTTTTTTTAGATTTTATTTATTCACTTTTAGAGAGGACAGAGGAGAGAGAGAGAGAGATGGAGAGAGATATGGAGAGAGAGAGAGAGAGAGAGAGAGAGAGAGAGAGAGAGAGAAAGGGTGGGGAGCAGGAAGCATCAACTCCCATATGTGCCTTGACCAGGCAAGCCCAAAGTTTCAAAAACCAGCAACTTCAGCGTTCCAGGGTGATGCTTTATCCACTGCGCCACCACAGGTCAGGCTATATTTCTTTTTTGTACATTAACAATTCCAGACATAATATATTTGACAATTTTACATACTATCAGTCCCTTTCTCTAAAATGTAAGCTCCAAGAGGGTGAGACTTACTGTGTTTGCTACTATATTTCCAGTTCCTTGAACAAGTCTAATACACACTGGCAAAAATAAATGAACACTTAAATCTCTAGGCTTGAGCTCTTTGCCTGTCACAAGCTAATTTTGTGTAAGCCTGAAAATGCAAGAATATTGTACAAGTTCCTTTTAATGCCTAAATGAATCTTTGTGAAATCTTACTTGTGGTTCAGAAATGCGTAAGATTCTTGGTTTGATTAATGTAATATGTTCCTAACGTTTCCACATCAGGCCTTAGAACAAAAGGTTCCTTGTTCACTAATGGAAAATAAAACTGAGAAGAGATCTTGTCAAGTAAAAAATGCAGTACCTGCTGCCTTAACAATTTGTTTTTCTTCTTCAAGCAACAACATGCTCCAATCTCTAATCTGGAACTGTAACTAAAAAATATAAACTTATTTCAAAATTATACAAAAAAGATATAAACTTGTATGTTCTTTAACATTCTATTGCTATTACTCCTAAAATTCCATTGCATCTGCCATATCAAACAGAATGCTACCTATTAGTTCTACATCAGCATATTAAAGTTACTTCTAACTGAATGTTCTGAGTAATACCAGACTGACACAAAAGAATAAGCAAGCATGTAAAGAAAACATTTTTAAAAATTGGACTTGTGGATTTACATTCAGCTAATACATACTTTTTGCCTTTAGTAATGATTCTTGAATAGTTTTTTTAAAAGCAAGTAGCCTGACCAGGCGGTGGCGCAATGAATAGAACATCAGATTGGGATGCAAAGGACCCAGGCTCAAAACCCTAAGGTCACCTGACCAGGCGGTGGAGTAGTGGATAGAGCATCGGACTAGGAAGCGGAAGACCCAGGTTGAGACCCCACTGTTGCCAGCCTGAGCGCGGGCTCATCTGGCTTGAGCAAAAAGCTCACCAGCTTGGACCCAAGGTCGCTGACTCAAGCAAGGGGTTACTAGGTTGACTGAAAGCCCGCGGTCAGGGCACATATGAGAAAACAATCAATGAACAACTAAGGTGTCGCAAAGAAAAACTGATGATTGATGCTTCTTCTCATCTCTCTCCATTCCTGTCTGTCCCTATCTATCCCTCTCTCTGACTCTGTCTCTGGGAAAAAAACAAAAACAAAATTTAAAAAAAAAAAACCCACTCTGAGGTCACCTGTTTGAACGCAGGCTCACCAGCTTGAGCAAGGGGTCACTGTCTTGAGCGTGGAATCATAGACATGATCCCATGGTTGCTGGCTGGAGCCCAACGGTCGCTGGCTTAAGTCCAAGGTCACTGCCTTGAGCAAGGGGTCCCTGGCTCAGCTGTAGCCCCACCTCCGCCCCGTCAAGGCACATAAGAGAAAGCAATCAATGAACAACTAAGGAGGCTAAAGAGCCTCAACAAAGAATTGATGCTTCTCGTCTCTCTTCTTTGCTGTCTGTCTGTCCTTCTCTCTGTCACTGTCACAAAAAAATTGTAATAAATAAATAAGGCAGGTAAAGCCCTGGCCTGAGAGTTCAGCTGGTTAGAGCATCATCAGGAAGCGCAGCGGTTGCCAGTTCAAGCCCCAGGGCACATATAGGAGCAGATTGATGTTTCAGTCTCTTTCATTCTTTCCATTCCTCCCTCTAAAATCAATAAAATAAACATTAAAAAAAATTTTTTTAAAGGTAAAAAATTCTGCTTTATTTATAAAAGAACTCATTTTTTAATCAAATAAGCTCTTATTCACCACTCAGTTTTGCTTTAGCTGTTATCTTTCCTCTTACGAAATAAAGAGAAAAATCAGAAAGGCAAAAATAATCACCACAGTATTTCTATCTTTTTGTATGTAAACTCACATTTATGGCTTAGTCCATTTATCTGATAAAAATGCAGATATATGCACGCATTTAATACCTTAATAATGCTAACATAATAATAGCTAACATTTATTAAACTATCACTTTTTTCATTAATTATTCTAAACACTATACATATTTTATCTAATTGACTTCTCACAACAATAGTATAAATCAATACTATTATCTTTATTATACAAAGGAGAATATGGCACATAAATCATAGAATTATTCCTGTGATAAAGTATGCAGATTCTGGAAACACATGTGGTTTTCAAATCTGGCTCCAGCACTGATGAGCTCTATGACTGAACAATTTACACAATCACTTTCGTTTCTTCCATTCAAAATGGTCAGATTCAGTGCATTAATAAGTGCAAGGTGCTAAGAATAGTGGCTGACACAAAATCCTTAATAAATTATTTATAATGCTAGAACCCATGGTATTTAATACCTGCAGACTCTGCACAATGCAGGACTTTATGTTTGGAGGAATGTTATAATAGCTTTCAACTTTCAGAGCCAAAACCTCAGGAGTACCCATTAGGTGCCAATGGCTATACAATTTCACAATTTTTATCATGTCAATCTAAGTACTGTATCCTAAATCTAATCTATGTGTGTGGGGTTTTTTTGGTTTTTTTTTCCTGAAAGCTCTTAGTTCCACATAAAATTATCTCATCAAACCTACTACAGAGCCTGACCAGGCGGTGGCGCAGTGGATAGAGTGTTGGACTGAGATGCAGAAGACGCGGGTTCAAGACCCCGAGGTTACCAGCTTGAGTGCGGGCTCATCTGGTTTGAGGAAAAACTCACCAGCTTGAACCCAAGGTCGCTGGCTCCAGCAAGGGGTTACTCGGTCTGCTGAAGGCCCGTGGTCAAGGCACATATGAGAAAGCAATCAATGAACAACTAAGGTGTTGCAATGCGCAATGAAAAACTAATGATTGATGCTTCTCATTTCTCTTCGTTCCTGTCTGTCTGTACCCGTCTATCCCTCTCTCTGACTCACTGTCTCTGTAAAAATAATAATAATAATAATAAATAAATAAATAAAAATTTATTTATACCCAGTTATAGTAAGGTAAGAGAGATAAGTCCCTGTTCTTACAATAAATGCTACATTGGATGTTTAAAAAAAATTTTTTTTAAATTAAAAAAAAAAACAAAAAAAAAAACCTACTACAGAAGTAAATCATTCCAGGCTAAAATACAGCATTTACTGACTTCAAATTTGTGACAGACTCTAATGTTTAATCTCCAAACAGTTTGGTCTTTTTTTGTTGTTGTTGTTGCAAAACACTTTAAATTTTACTCACAGTACACAAGTATTTAATAAGCGCCACATCAGTACAGAAAACACATAGCCTACAGCTAATCCGTTAAAAGCACAACAGCCAAGTGAAAAGTCAGTACAGAGTCTTATTTTTACTTTAAAAAAATCTAAGATACACATGGGGACCTGAACTATTTTCTCTTTCTAGAGATGTGACACCCATGCTTTCCGGTCAGTCATGTTCTATTGAACCTGTGCTAAGCCAACGCACTTCGTCAAAGCACACAGATAAGCAGGCAAGCCGTTCGCTGCTCCTACTCATGCTGAGCTGGACCAGTGGAGGAACACTGTCTTGGTAGGAAGATTCTGAGGCCCATCTACCCCAACAGAAAACCTAATGAACTGGTTCACATAGAAAAAGTTCAAGCAAACCTGCACAAACACCTAACATTCTATAAGGAAAGGAGAAAAAGATACACTTAGTCTACTTCCAGCATAAGCACACACTCACCTGTGCCCAGTTAAAGGGACACTGACACAGGAAGCATTTCTGCTCTCCTGGCACAAACAGCTAAAAAGCACACAGCATATAATACTTTGATCTTGAAGTGGTTAATCGTGGAAGTTCCAGATTACATCCACTAGGTTAGCTTGAGTATTCATCTATAAAAATAGTTTTTCAAAAATACTTAAAAGAGGCCCTGGCCAGTTGGCTCAGTGGTAGAGCGTCGGCCTGGCGTGCAGAAGTCCCGGGTTCGATTACCGACCTGGGCACACAGGAGAAGCGCCCATCTGCTTCTCCACCCCTCCCCCTCTCCTTCCTCTCTGTCTCTCTCTTCCCCTCCTGCAGCGAGGCTCCATTGGAGCAAAGATGCCCCAGGCGCTAGAGTGGCTCTGGTCGCAACAGAGCGACGCCCCGGAGGGGCAGAGCATCACCCCCTGGTAGGCAGAGCGTCGCCCCTTGGTGGGCGTGCCGGGTGGATGCAGGTCGGGCGCATGCGAGTCTGACTGTCTCTCCCCGTTTCCAGCTTCAGAAAAATACAAAAAAAAAAAAAAATACTTAAAAAAGCCTGACCAGGCAGTGGCGCAGTGGATAGAGCGTCAAACTGGGATGCAGAGGACCCAGGTTCGAGACCCCGAGGTCGCTAGCTTGAGCACGAGCTCATCTGGGTTGAGCAAAAAAAAAAAGCTCACCAGCTCGCACCTAGGGTCGCTGAGCAAGGGGACACTCAGTCTGCTTAAGGCCCACGGTCAAGGCACATACGAGAAAGCAATCAATGAACAACTAAAGTGTCGCAACAAGAAACTGATGATTGATGCTTCTCATCTCTCTCCGTTCCTGTCTGTCTGTCCCTGTCTATCCCTTTCTCTGACTCTCTCTCTCTGTCCCTGTAAAATAAAATAAAATACTTAAAAAAGAGGCCCTGGCCTGTTGGCTCAGTGGTAGAACGTCGGCCTGGCATGCAAGAGTCCTGGGTTCGATTCCCGGCCAGGGTACAAAGGAGAAGCGCCCATCTGCTTCTCCACCGCTCCCCCTCTCCTTCCTCTCTGTCTCTCTCTTCCCCTCCAGTAGCCAAGGCTCCATTGGAGCACAGTTGGCCCGGGCACTGAGGATGGCTCTATGGCCTCTGCCTCAGGCGTTAGAATGGCTCTGGTTGCAACAGAGCAATGCCCCAAATGGGCAGAGCATCGCCCCCTGGTGGGCATGCCAGGTGGATCCTGGTCGGGCGCATGCAGGAGTCTGTCTAACTGCCTCCCCATTTCCAACTTCAGAAAAATACAAAAAAAGGGGGGGGGGCTTAAAAGAGAGTTCTAGAAACAGTGGGATTACATCAGGGCCAGAAAACATAGTAACACAGGGACTACAAATGTAAGACTAGGAAAACTGACTTTAACATGTAGCTTTTAAGTCCAAGGACATCTCTCTCAGTTGAATCCTGCAGCCAAGACACACCATGACAACAGGAGTTCCGGAAATTTCAAGATAGGGAGCTGGCTTGAGTAAAGCCCTAGACCCACACTCCCAAACAGGAAAAGCTATGGAGGATGAAACTTGTGCTGCCATACCAACACGTGTTGGAGAGGGCCCCCTGTGAGGTGCTGGGTGTGGGCTTGTTCTCAAGGGGCCGGACTTGAGCCCCTGAGAATGTCCACTGAGGGAGGGGTACTAGGCTAACTGAACACAAGGTGTTTCCAAAGCAACAGGTCCCAGGAGGGTCACATGATTGTTTTTGACCCATCAATACTTGATGTTGATGAAGAGTTGCAGAACAGAACCGCTCTCCAAGATCTCTTCTGTCATCAGCTGACGCCTCTCCCAGCACACTGGGCTGCTGCAGTCTGGACTCTCATTGCCGGGGCTGGGCCTAGTGCCGCAGGTTGTTCTGGGAAGCTGGCAAAGAGGGTGACCTGCACAATGAAGTCACCACTAAACCACTGCTTAAGTCAGGTCCCCAGCCTTCTTTTTCTGCTCTTTTTCTACTCTGTAATCCAGAAACATTACCTTTAAAGCCAGAAAGTCGGTGAATGTGAGCAGCATGTCGAATATGTCACCAGCCACCTCGTCTTTACGGTGCTGTAAAGTTGTCGTGAAGGAAAAAAAAAAAAGTTGTCGTGAAGGCTGCCATGCTAAACCCGGGATCCGCTCCAGCAGTTCTTCAATGTACTTTTCTACCAAAGAGATATATTCATTAAAAATAGGCATGTAGGTGAGTTTAATTCTCTTCCGTGTCTTCAAACTCCTGGTAGTACTTGTCCACGAAATTTCTCTGTAATAACTGGAACTCGTCATCCATGATAATGTCTTCTAAATATCCCAACCACGCATCAAATTCTGCATCAGAGGCGGAAGAGGAAGACAGTGTGAAGCTCTCTTCTACAGCATTCATGGCCGCTGTCGCCACCGCATCCACCCTGCGTGGGCAAGCCCAACCGTTGGCCTCCTACCAGGTCCGTGGCCAGACCCAATCTCCGTTCAGCTCCGTAGCTAGAGATACCCACCTAACTAGAATCTAACATGACTATTTAAAATAAAGTTTGCCAAATGTTCTCCAAGGATAACTAGTAAAATACATACAATACTCATCTTTACTGGCAAATTACTTTAGACAAAATACTGTAGTGTAATAGAAACCTGTAGTGTAGCCCTGGCCGGTTGGCTCAGTGGTAGAGCGTCAGCCTGGCTGCGGAAGTCCCGGATTCGATTCCTGGCCAGGGCACACAAGAGAGGCGCCCATCTGCTTCTCCACCCCTCCCCCTCTCCTTCCTCTCCGTCTCTCTCTTCCCGTCCCGGAGCCGAGGCTCCATTGGAGCAAAAGATGGCCCGGGCGCTGGGGATGGCTCCATGGCCTCTGCCCCAGGTGCTAGAGTGGCTCTGGTCTCGACAGAGTGACGCCCCGGATGGGCAGAGCATCGCCCCCTGGTGGGCATGCCGGGTGGATCCGGGTCGGGCGCATGCGGGAGTCTGTCTGACTGCCTCCCCGTTTCCAGCTTCGGAAAAATACCAAAAAAAAAAGAAAGAAACCTGTAGTGCAATAATACATTTAGACCAGGGGTCTCAAACTCAACTCAGCATGTGGGCCGCAGAGCAAGATCACAGCCGTTCAGCGGGCCGCACTAGGTCTACAAAAGGCAACGGTTACGCAACACTTTTCTCACTGCAGTTGAAAACAAAAAAAAATCAGTACAACAAGCACAATCGTACATGCGGTTTACTCAGTGTCACAAAACGACCAGAAACTGTAATTCGCATCACAACTGCTGTTAACTAAGCTAATATCTAGCTAGGATGCTAGAGAAATGAAAAATACAAGTAGGCCCCTAGGCTTACTTAATTTTATCCAAAATATTTTGAACTTCGTGGATTAGTCTGCGGGCTGCACAAAATTGTTCGGCGGGCCGCAAGTTTGAGACCCCTGATTTAGACTGTATTAGGTAAATTTACTACACTGTTCTGGCCCAAATTTAGAACCTAAGATACTTTTCCTGACCTTATAAATTTACAGAAGTAAAATTTATGACAGAAACAGAATGTGTAACAAATGCTAAATGAACACTATACTAAAAGTAAGCTAAGAAATAACAACAACATATACAAGCCTAAATATAAAAAGCAAAAACAGCCCTGGCCAAACGGCTAGGTAGGTTGGAGCATCATTCTGATAAAGGCTGCTGGTTTGGTCCCCAGTCAGGGAACATATAAAAACACTAATGTTTCTGTCTTTCTCTTTAAAATCAATCAATAGGGCTGGCTTTAGCTCAGTGGTTCCTTTGAGTCAAAGCTCACTTGCTAAAATCAATCAATAAATTTAAAAAAAAAAAAAAAAAGCAAAATTATTTTAGAAATAAACAGAGGTGAACAAACAGCCTTATGATATCAAGTTAAGGAAGGCTTTCTTGGATAAAAGACAACATAAACCATAAAGAAAAAGAAGGACAAATTTGACTATATTAAAATTTAAAGCTTATTCCTATCAAAACAGTCTATTTGTATCAAAACATAAGGAAATTATCAGACAAATCCAAACTGAGGGACATTTTACAAAACAACTGGCCTGAACTCTTCAAATATATCAACATTTTGCAAACAAAAAGCTGTGAACTTTTTGTGGATTAAAAGTAACTAAAGGGCGCCTAAACTGTGGTGGCGCAGTGGATAAAGCATCGACCTGGAATGCTGAGGTCGCCAGTTCAAAACCCTGGGCTTGCCTGGTCAAGGCACATATGGGAGTTGATGCTTCCTGCTCCTCCCTTCTTTCTCTTTCTTTCTCTCTCTCTCTTCCCCCGCTAAAATGAATAAAGTCTTTAAAAAAAATTTTTTTAAGTAACTAAAGGGCCGTAGCCAGGTAGCTCAGTTGGTTCAAGTGTCGTCCCAAAAGGCCAACATTGCAGGTTCAATCCCCAATTAGGGTACATACAGGGGTCAACGAACAAATGCATGGATAAGTGGAGCAGCAGACCAATGTTTTTAATTCTTTTCCTTCCTCTCTAAAATCAATAAATGAAATAAGTAAGTAAAGGAACATGGCCACTAAATGCAGTTCATAATCTATGACTAGATCCTGGACAAGAGGTAGAGTTGGAGAATAGATATAAAGGTCATTATTGGGACCACTGAGAAATTTTCAGTGTGCACTGGATATTAGATAATAATACTGCATCCATATTAAATGTGATAATTGTATTGTGGTTCTGTAGAATAACCTTGTTCTTAGAATATTATTTTTTTGAGGGGTGAAGTGTCATGATGTATACAACTTTTTTTTTTTTTTTACAGAGACAGAGAGAGAGTCACAGAGAGGGATAGATAGGGACAGACAGACAGGAACAGAGAGAGATGAGAAGCATCAATCATTATTTTTTTGTTGTAGCACCTTAGTTGTTCATTGATTGCTTTCTCATATGTGCCTTGACCGTGGGGCCACAGCAGGCCAAGTAACCCCTTGCTCAAGCCAGCGACCTTGGGTCCAAGCTGGTGAGTTTTTTGCTCAAATCAGATGAGCCTACGCTCAAGCTGGTGACCTCGGGGTCTCAAACCTGGGTCCTTCGCATCCCAATCCGACGCTCTATCCACTGCACCACCACCTGGTCAGGCACAACTTACTTTTAAATGTTAAGAAAAAAATGTATATAAAAGATAACCCTGGCCACACAGCTCAGTTGCTTAGAGCATCATCCCAATACACCAAGGGTGAGGGTTCAATCCCCAGTCAGGGCACATACAAGAATTAACCAATAAATGCAAAATTACGTGGAATAATCAATTGCTGTTTCTCTCTCTCTCCCTTTCCTCTCTCTAAAATCAATAAATTAATATTTTTAAAGATTAAAATAGTTCTTTTTAAAAAAATTAAATGGGCAAAATGTTAATAACTGGTGAGTCTAGGTGAAAGATATAAATATACAGGGTGGGGCAAAAGTAGGATTACAGTTGTATGTGAAAGCTTATTCTTGTATTATTATTTATTAATTATTATATTATTTTCCACATGAACTGTAAATCTATTTTTGCTCCACCCTGTATTCTTGAACTATTATTGTAGTTTTCTTTAGGACTAAAATTTTTCAAATAAGAAGTTGAAATAAAAATGTAAAACCTCTGCACAACAAAAAGAGAAACCATACAGTGAGAAGATACTTGCAACACCATAACTGAGACAGGATCAGTATAAAGAGAGCTACAAACCAATGACAGAAAAGCAAACAAGGCAACAGGAAAAAAAATGAAGGATATAAATAGCAATTTGCAGAAAAAGAAATCTTACAATAAATGGGCGTAAAGAAGTTCAACCTCACTTATAATTAGGGAAAAACATATTAAATTGAATTTTAATTTTGTTTTAAAAATTAAAAGTCTGACAATATCAATGTTTGCAAGGATATGGTGAAGTAGAAACTCACAACCTGCTAATAGGAATTTGTACTTAGTATTTTGGAAAGTAATGGCATTATGTAATAAAGTTGAAGATCCTTTTACTTTACACATAAGAATTCCTTAGGCTTAGAATTCTCTCTAATACATGTAAACAAGATGACACATCCAAGAATGTTTATTATACTACTGTTAGTAATAGCAAAAAATCAGAAATACCTAAATATCCATAAACAAACATATATTCATATAGAGCAATCAAAATGAATAAACCAAAGATACATCTATTAGCCCTGGCCGGCTGGCTCAGTGGTAGAACAACAGCCTGGCCTGTGGATGTCCTAGGTTTGATTCTTGGTCAGGGCACACAGGAAAAGTGACCATCTGCTTCTCCACGCATCCTGCTTCTCTTTCTCTCCCCGCCTCGTACGGCTATGGCTCAACTGATTCAAATAAGTTGGCCCCTGGCACTGAGTATGGCTCCCTGGCCTCAGCCTCAGGCGCAAAAAATAGCTCAGTTGCCAAGCAATGTAACAACGCCCCAGATTGGCAGAGCATCACCTCATAGGGTGCTAACCAGTGGACCCCGTCCCACTCCGACACATGCAGTTAGTTGTCTGTCTCTCTGCCTCCTCAGCTCTCACTTAATTAAAAATAATAATAAAATACATCTATCAACATTGACATGTATCAAAAACAATGAACAAAAAAGTAAGTTGCAGAATCATATGTAGAATATACATATTAAACAAGAGTATATTTACTTTTATGGATATATACATATTATGGGAATAATAATTACTGAATTCATGCCACTGTTTACCACTAGAAGAGGGAAAAAAGGGGGGATGGAGTAGCAAAGATACATAAAGGCCTCAAATGTATCTATAATTTTATCCCTTTAAAAAATACATAATGAAAAGAGAGCACAATTAGAAAATGGCAGGAAAAACCCCCTGCACTAACTAAATATGATGGCCTATAACTAGATGATCATTACATTATTTTCTGTATGTTTGAAATATTTCATATTTTAAAACAAATTTAGCTTCTCGGCCTGGGGAGCTGGGGAGTTCTCATTGTCCTCCCAGCCCTCCTACCCTCACCTGAATGCCCTCAATAAAATGGTTTAATTCCTCCCCCACAAAAAATAATAAATTTAAATTAAAACATTAAAGAAACCTATAAATTGAACCAAAAAGTTTTCAAAAACATATATCCCACTGGACATTTGAAGAGGAAACATACTAATACCCAACCAACTAGAATTTATTGATATAGATTTTCTTTAAGCCATTAAATACTTCAGGTACCAGATTTCAGTCTTCTCTTTCCAAGCAGACCATAACATAGCAGACTTTTTCATCTTACTCTTGACAATGCTTCCCAACCAAGAGACAAACAAAAGGTAGAAACAAAATACAGTAGTTCAACACTCTCCAAGTTAATGCAATCCTTTTGATTCTATATTCTACCTTAAAATGGGATAGCTTTGCTGCTCTGTTGGTAATTTTGCTATTTTTATTGGTCTGCTTCTAAAGTTGTTTTCCATTGGGGGGGGGAGCCACTGCAAACTTTGGTAACCAATTCAAGATCATAATCAAATTTCAAATGGTTAAACAAGATTTACTGTGCCAAATAACAAGGACCTTAGCACCCTGTCATACTTTGTTATCAACTTCCTTAAAGCAAATAATTTTTTCATATATGAACCAAAAAAAACAAAACACCTACTACTCATAAAAGTATCTTAGTTCATTAATTCTGCTCTATCTGCAAGAAACCCATGTAACATATCTTGTAAACAACTTTCCAAAATTTCTCCAGCTATTACCTCAGACTATTGCTATACCAAATCCTTTGCCCCTCAATATATCCACTTTTTTATCTTCTCCTTACTCTCAAGTGCCACGTTCTATATATTCTCCCTGATCCTACAAACCTACAATAATCTCTCCACTCTGAACCAAAAATAATAATGGCTATCATGTATAGAGAATCCAATGTATGTTAGTATTGTTTCAATGAAATTATCCCATTTAATTCATGTAACCCTGTGAAATTTGTTTTACTTTTCCCTTTTTCATGGTGAGAGAAACTGAGAAAGGTCTCTTAGGTTAAGTTCTCCAAGGTTGCATGGATGTTAAGCAGCAAGCCAGGTCTCAAACCCACACTCCAAAATCCAGGCCCTTAAACATAGTGATGCTGTTTCCTGACTCCAAGTATTGACTGTCTTTACTACTCACATGCCACTTAACATATTCTCTTTGATAGTTAACATGTATTCATAAATGATGTCTAAACAGCTCAAAATATTACATTCAACAAAAATTTACTGAGAACCTGTATGCCAGGCATTATTGATTTCTAGGCATAAAGTTGTATTACAAAGCCTCTATAAATAAAGAGTAGATAAATTTTCGAGATATATGGACATCTCAGAAATATGGGTAAGTGCAAAATTAATAACAATATGTACATAGCAACTACATAAAAACTGTTTAGATAAGAACTGGAAAAGAACATATTAAAAATAGTATCATAGGCCCTGGCCGGTTGGCTCAGCGGTGGACCATCGGCCTGGCGTGCGGGGGACCCGGGTTCGATTCCCGGCCAGGGCACACGGGAGAGGCACCCATTTGCTTCTCCACCCCCACCCTTCCTCTCTGTCTCTCTCTTCCCCTCCCGCAGCCAGGGCTCCATTGGAGCGGGGATGGCCAGGGCGCTGGGGATGGCTCCTTGGCCTCTGCCTCAGGCGCTGGAGTGGCTCTGGTCAAGGCGGGGTGACCCCCCCGGAGGGGCAGAGAGTCACCCCTGGTGGGCGTGCCGGGTGGATACCGGTCGGGCGCATGTGGGAGTCTGTCTGGCTGTCTCTCCCTGTTTCCAGCTTCAGAAAAATACCAAAAAATAAATAAATAAAATAAAATAATTAAAAATTAAAAAAAATAGTATCATAAAATTGGGGTTTTGTAACTATTTCATTGACTTAGTTGAATTCATTTTTGGTAAGAGAGTTAAGCAAAAAAAAAAAAAAAAAAGACGCATTTAAAAAAACAAACACGTTTTGTGTGCTTTCTTTCCCTATAAAAGTTTAAATAACCTAGAAACAGAGGAATGATTATCCCTCCTCTGAACAGTCCACTGTAATTTGGCTTTCTTTAGCATATGCCTGATATCATCACTACACTAGGTAAGGCTTGCAGATACCAGAAGTAACCAGTATCTATATAAACCGCCCTACAAGTATAAACTTTGAGGAACTTGCCCTGGCCAGATAGCTCAGATGGTTAGAGCTTCATTGGGAAGTGAGGTTGCCAGTTCCATTCCTGGTCAGGGCACATACAGAAACAGATCAATGTTCCTGTCCCTTTCTCCCTCTCCCTTCCACTCTGTCTAAAATCTAATTAATTAGCCTGGCCAGGCAGTAGCACAATGGATAGAGCATGGAACTGGGACACGGAAGACCCAGGTTCAAAGCCTCGAGGTGGCCAGCTTGAGCTTGGGCTCACCAGCTTGAGTACAGGACTGTTGGTTTGAGCAAGGGATCAGACATGACCCCATGGTCGCTGGCTTGACCCCAAAGGTCGCTGGTTTGAAGCCCAAGGTCACTGGCTTGAGCAAGGGGTCACTTGCTCTGCTGTAGCTCCACAGTCAAGGCACATATGAAAATACAATCAATGGGGCCTGACCTGTGGCGGCACAGTGGATAAAGCGTCAACCTGGTAAACGCTGAGGTTGCCGGTTCAAAACCCTGGCCTTGCCTGGTCAAGGCACATGTGGGAGTTGATGCTTCTTGCTCCTCCCCCTTCTCCCCTCTCTATAATGAATAAATAAAATCTTAAAAAAAAAGAAAAAAAGAAAATACAATCAATGAACTAAGATGCTGTAAGGAAGAATTGATACGCCTCATCTCTCTCCCACCCTGTCTGTCTGTCCCTATATGCCCCCTCTGACTCACTCTGTCAGAAAAAAAAATTAACTAGTTAATTAAAATTAAAAAAAACTTTGGGGGACTTGCAGCTGATTGTAAATTTTCACATAATGGAATAAAATCTTAGAACTGAATGAAATCTTGCAGCCCTCTTACTTTACAGATTAGTTGATTACTAACATCTGGATTAATGAGGGTAATAAAGCAACAAATACTGCTGAAATGTAGTGGCTTATATTGCAAGAGAAATGCATTTCAGAAATAAAGTCTGTGTGTGCTACCATTAGCCCAGCATGTGGAGCTGATTTTAATCACTAACTAGCCAAGTCTTCTTGAACGTAACCTCTTCAGGCCTGAATGTCTTCATCAGGCTTCATCTACTGTTGAAGCGTCTTGTTAAATATTTAAAAGACCTCAACATTAAGTTGCCACGGTTCTGTTTCAATATTCTCTCACTACAGCTAGCAGCGTTTGCATCCGTTGCTTTAGAACCCGAAGTGAACAGTGTAAATACATCAGGAAGAGCCCGTTCGCACCAGGGCGCGCGCGCGCACACACACACAAACCCTAAGGGTGACTAGTCCTTGCAGAGCACTGTACTTTACAACTCTCCAACACCACGGCTCCAAAGACGAAGGCATGGGAAAAAGAAAGCTGACAACAGGTCAACCCACTGCTTTTCAAAGCTGGGGGCCTGCTGGAGTCAAACCCCCAAAACGTGCTTACAATCAACGGTTCGGGCCTCAGATCTGCATCTCACTCTCGGCTCTTCCGCTTCAGGGGTCCCCGGGAAAGTAAGAGACCGCCACCGAACTGACTCCTGACTCGGAAACCATTTGGAAACAAGCACGTTTTCATAGGGGCTTGCCATTCGATGTGAGCTTTCCAGGAAGTGCCGCAAACGACATAACTGGCGTGCGGGCTAACAACTTGGGGTTCTTGCTAACACGCCGTCAGCCTCGCATCCGACCACAGCGGCTGCTTGGCCTGCGTCTCGGGCCCATCGGGGGCACGCAGAGGGTGGGGAGCCTGGTGACGGGCGGCGGAAAGGCCGGCCTCGGGCAGACCTGAGTAAACGGGTGTCCCCCCGCGGCGGCATGGGGGCCGCCACCACCGTGAGAGAAAAGCGGGAGGGGGGGAGGACAGAATGCAGCGAGGCAGGCTCTGAGGCGGCGGAGGGCTGCGCTCGGACTATCAGGCGGGTCCGCGCCTGCTGATCACCGAGAAACAATGGCGCGGGCATGACGTGAGGTTGGGGGCGTCGCCGCGGCGCAGAGCAAGGGCTGTGCTGAGACCGAGGCTGAGGCTGAGGCGCCCGGGAACGGCAGGGCGTTCGGAGGCGCGGGCCCTTGGGCGGAAGAGAGGGGAGTTCTGGACGGCGTAGAAGACCCGGGCGGGCGCCGACGGCGGCCCCAGTCCCCGGCGCGCGCTCAGCCGCGAACCCTCTTTCTTCCTTTCCTTGTTCGCTCGACTGCCCCCTCCCCACCCGCCCGCGGGTCGGGCCGCACTCACCGTCCCGGCCGAACCGTAGCAATCCTAGCGCGCAACTGCCGCAACCGCCTCCGCGCGCTCCCTCCTCACCCGCGCCGCCTCGGCCCCGCCCCCAGCTCGCGCGTGACCAGGGACCTGCGCGCTGTTCCGACCCCTGGCTCCGCCGCAGAACCAGGCTGCCGCTACGCTCCCAGGCCGCCTGGCCCGAGGGAAGCAACGGTGCGGGCTTGCGCCTGAGTCCCTCACACGGATCTGGGTATCTTCAAACAGAACAGTGGTTGTTGCGGAGCTGTGGGCTGACGCACGTTGTCAACCCTTCCTTGTCCTTTAGGGCTACATCCTTTGGCCTTCTGCTTGGCCCCTCAGCAGTGTCCCCGCGCACCTCACCAGCTTCTGCTACCTCTCCACCTACACTCTGAGCCTTTCCCTTAGCAGGATGGGTACCCTTTTTCTCAGTTATAGAATCTTCAAGGCCCCACAGGTTCAGATTTCCATATCAGACCTGAATTCCACTGATGACCAAAAGTACCTGCTTTGGAGTGTATCAGAACTGGTTGTAAACCAAGTTCCACCACCATTTACAAATTGTTTGATATTGGAAGGATTACCAGACTTCACCCTACCTAGGTCCTATAATACAGGGATGGATAACAATGGTACCTACATCACAGGAAATTGGCAGGGTGAAATAAGATAACATAGGGAAGTTGAGCATCTTTTTATATGTCTATTGGCCATCTATATGTCTGCTTTGGAGAAATGTTTGTTCAGGCCTACAGCTCATTTTCTAAATCAAATTGTTTGGTTCTTTTGGTGTAGAAGTTGTAGGAGCTCCTTATTGGATGTATCATTGGCAAATATATTTTTTCATTCAATATCTTTTCATTTTGTTGATGGTTTCCCTTCCTGTGCAAAAATTCTTTAGTTTGATGTAGTCCCATTGTTTTTCTTTTGTTTCCCTTGCCCAAGGAAACATACCCAAAAAATTATTATTAAGAGCAATATCAAAAAGTTTATTGCCTATGTTTTCTTCTAGGAGTTTTATGGTTTGGGGGGTTAACTTTTAAATCATTAATCCAATCTGAGTTTATTCTTGTATATGGTATAAAAAAAAAAGTCCAGTTTCATTCTTTTGCATATGTCTGTCCGGTTTTCCCAACACCACGTATGACAGGACTGTCTTTACCCTTTTGTATATTCTTGCCTCCTTTGTCATAGATTAATTAACCATATAGGTGAACATCACTAATCATCAGGGAAATGCAAATTTAAAATCTTAATGAGATGCCACCTCACACCTGTCAGGATGGCTATCATCAATAAAACACCAAACAACAAATGTTGGCAAGGATGTGGAAAAAAGAAAACCCTCATACACTGTTGGTAGGATTGTAAATTGGTGCAACCACTCTGGAAAACAGTATGGAGGGTCCTCAAAAAATTTAAAATAAAATTACTATATGACCCAGAAATTCCACTGCTAGGTACTCATCTGAAAAAACCATACAGTGGTAGAGCGTCGGCCTGGCATGCAGGAGTCCCGGGTTCAATTCCCAGCCAGGGCACACAGGAGAAGCACCCATCTGCTTCTCCACCGCTCCCCCTCTCCTTCCTCTCTGTCTGTCTCTTCCCCTTCCACAGCCAGGGCTCCATTGGAGCAAAGTTTGCCCAGGTGCTGAGGATGGCTCTGTGGCCTCTGCCTCAGGCGCTAGAATGGCTCTGGTTGCAACAGAGGGATGCGGTGGATGGGCAGAGCATCGCCCCCTGGTGGGCGTGCCAGGTGGATCCCGGTCGGGCGCATGCGGGAGTCTGTCTGACTGCCTCCCCATTTCTGGCTTTGGAAAAATACAAAAAAAACCCATAATACTAACTTGAAAAGACATGCACCCCTGTGTTCACTGCAACATTATTTATAATAGCCAAGATATGGAAGCAACCTAAGTGCCTATCAATAGATGGTTGGATAAAGAAGATTATATATACAATGGAATATTACTCGGCCATAAAAGGAATGAAATCTTGCCATTTGCAACAGTATAGATGGACCTAGAAAGTATTATGCTAAGTGAAGTAAGTCAGACAGAGAAAGACAAATGCCATATGATTTCACTTATATTTGCAATCTAAAAAAAAACAAAAAAAAAGAAAAGAAACTCATATAGATACAGAGAAGATTTTAATGGTTAACAAATGGGTAAAATGTTGCAGGGAATGGATAAAAAATAAGAAAGGATTAAGAAATACAAATTGCGCCTGACCAGGCGCTGGCGCAGTGGATAGAGCATCAGACTGGGATGCAGAGGACCCAGGTTCAGACCCCGAGGTCCCCAGCTTGAGTGCAGACTCATCTGGTTTGAGCAAAGCTCACCAGCTTGGATCCAAGGTTGCTGGCTCGAGCAAGGGGTTACTCGGTCTGCTGAGGCCCATGATCAAGGCACATATGAGAAAGCAATCAATGAACAACTAAGGTGTCACAACAAAAAACTAATGATTGATGCATTTCATCTCTCTCTGTTCCTATCTGTCTGTCCCTATCTATCCCTCTCTCTGACTCTCTCTCTGTCTCTGTTAAAAAAATGCAAATTGCCAGTTATAAAAACAGCATAGAAATATAAAGTATAGCATAGGCCCTGACCAGTTGGCTCAGTGGATAAAGCATTGTCCCAGTGCACCGAGTTCATGGGTTCGACCACCAGTTGGCATGTATGACAAGCAATCGATGAATACACTACTAAATGGAACAACAAGTTGATGCTTCTCTCTCTCGCTCTCTGTAAAATTAATGAAAACAATTTTTAATAAAAATAAAAAATAAATTTTTAAAATTACAGCATAGGAAATATAATACTATAATACTATAATAACTATGTATGGTGTCAGATGGGTAGTAGACATAACAGGGTGATCATAAGTTTTATAAATGTCTAATCACTATGTTGTACACCTGAAACATGTAATATTATATGTCAACTAATTTAAAAAAATTTAATTATTAACAAAAAGATAATGGAAGGTCCTTGGCACAGTCCTGGGCACATAGCATTCAATAAATGTTTATTGACATCCCCACCACCAACCCACAAACAATTTGCATTTGCTAGAAGACTCCTTAATGACAAAAAGCTCACTATTTTCAGAGCAATGCATTCCTTGGTCTCAACAACAGTTCTTACCAGATTTCAGCAGTTCTGACCAATTCGAAAGTGTTTCTGAAACTTCCACTCTCTGACCCAAGTCCTATTTTTTGTAGCCTCAGAGAACAAACAAATCTAATCTCTCTTGACCTTCTACTTTTCAAACACTTGAAGATTTTTGCCCAAGGTCTTATTCCAGACAAGTTTTTCCCACTCCTTTTATTATTCCCGCTTTGCCCTGTATTGTTTTGTTTTGTTTTGTGACAGAGACAGAGAGAGAGAGATAAATAGGGACAGACAGACAGGAAGGAAGAGAGATGGGAACCATCAGTTCTTTGTTGCAGCACCTTGGTTGTTCATTGATTGCCTTCTCATATGTGTCTTGAAGGGGGTGGTGGCTACAGTAGAGCAAGTGACCCCTTGCTCAAGCCAGTGACCATGGGGTCATGTCTGTGATCCCACGCTCAAGCCAGCGACCCTGCGCTCAAGTGGGATAAGCCCTCACTCAAGCCAGCAACCTATGGGTTTCAAGCCTGGGTCTCCTGCGTCCCAGTCTGATGCTCTATTCACTGCATAACCTCCTGGTCAGGCCCCTTCGCCCTGGTTTTAAAGGTCTTTATCCTCACACTCCTCACTCACCTATATTACTTTTATAATCAAGGATTTTGTTTCAAAATATCAGAAAAAATAAAATAGCAAAGAAATGGAATAAGTCAAAAAAATAAGAAACAGGCCTGACTTGTGGTGGCGCAGTGGCTAAAGCGTCGACCTGGAAATGCTGAGGTTGCCGGTTCGAAACCCTGGGCTTGCCTGGTCAAGGCACATATGGGAGTTGATGCTTCCAGCTCCTCCCCCCTTCTCTCTCTCTGTCTCTTCTCTCTCTCTCTCTCTGTCTCTCCCTCTCCTCTCTAAAATGAATAAATAAAAAATAAAAATTTATAATAAAAAATAAGAAACAAAGTTAAGAGATAACAGAATAAGAAAAAAACATTTGTAATATAGAAAACGAAGGATTTATATCTGGAACATAGAAAGGACTTTTAACAAATAAGAAAAGACGCCACTACAAAAATGTTCAAAGAATATAAATAGGCAGTTCGCAGAAAAGGAAATACAGATTGCCAAATAAACATATAAAAAGATTCCCAACATCGATAGTAATCTGCAAAGTGAAAATTAAAACAGATTGGCAACAATTTTCAAGCTTCGTAATATCAAAAGAATGTAAGTTGGCATAGCCACTTTACAGGGTAACTGGACAGCTATTAAATCCATGTCTCAGCAATGCCACTTCTACTTATCTACCATAACACCATGTGTATATGGAGGTATGTACTACATATTGCTAATAAAAAAAAGTTAGAGCCTTGGCCAGGTATCTCAGTTGGTTGGAACATGGTCCAGCTGCATCAGCGTTGTGGGTTCGATCCCTGATCAGGGCATATGCAGGAATCAACGGGTGAATGCGTGCATGGGCAGAACAACAGATCAATGCTTCTCTCTCTCTCTTCCTCATTCTCTCTAAAAATCAATTGAAAAACAAAACAAAACAAAAATTTGGAATCTATCTAAATGCCCACCAGTACGGAAATGGCTAAATAGAATGCAGAGTACTCATATAAAGGAATTGTGTAGAGAATTTAAAAGAAGTAACCTGATCTATATGTTAATATAGAATTGTCTCAAAATCATATGATTGAATGAGGAGAGCAAGTTGCAGCATGAGATGTATATAAATTATTGATGTTTTAAAAATTCTCCAAAATGAACAACTTCAGTCTCATCATGAAAACTCATCAGACAAACCCAGATTGAGGGATATTCTATAAAATACCTGACCTGGACTGTTCAAAAAGTGTCAAGGTCATGAAGGCATAGGAAAGACAGAACTGTCACAGATTGAAAGGGACTAAGGAAACAAGACAACTAAAAGCAATGTGGGATCCTGGATGACATCCTAGAACAGAAAAAGTATATTAGTAGAAAAATTGGTAAAGTTCTAATAAAATCTACAGTTTAGTTAATAGTATTGTATCGATGTACAATACTAGTTTTAATCATTGGACCGGGGTTATATATATAAGCTTTTAATATTAGGAGTGTCTGAGTGAAGCATATACTGAAACTTTTTATATTATCTTTACAACTCTCCTGTAAATCTAGAATTATTTCAAAGCTAAATGTTAAAACAAAACACAGACATGAATACCATTATTCCTTGGCATTACTGCTATAGACAAAGTCTGTGTCACCTCTAAATTGATATCTTTTTTAAAAATTTTTTTTTATTTATTCATTTTAGAGAGGAGAGGGAGAGACAAAGAGAGAGAGAGGAGAGACAGACAGAGAGAAGGGGGGAGGAACTGGAAGCATCAACTCCCATATGTGCCTTGACCAGGCAAGCCCAGGGTTTCGAACCAGCGACCTCAGCATTTCCAGGTCGACGCTTTATCCACTGTGCCACCACAGGTCAGGCTAAATTCATATCTTGAAACCCAAACCCCAATGTATTTGTAGGTGGGCTTTTGGGAGATAATTAGGTCATGAGGGCAGAGTACTCGTAAATGGAATTAATACCCTTATAAGAGAGTCTCCAGAAAGTTCCCAAGCCCCTCCCATCCTGTGAGAGTACAAGAAGAGGACTACTTCTGAACCAGGAAGTGGGCCTTCACGGGACACCAAATCTACTGGTGCCTTGCTCTTGGACTTCCCAGCCTCCAGAACTGTGAGAAATTAATTTCAGTTGTTTATAAGCCACTCAGTCTATAGTATTCTGTTATGGCAGCTTGATCTAAGACAATCACACATTAAGTTTACAAAATATTTTTTGAGCCTGACCAGGCGGTGGCACAGTGGATGGAGTGTTGGACTGGGACTCGAAGGACCCAGGTTGGAAACCTCAAAGTTGCCGGCTTGAGTGCGGGCTCATCTGATTTGAGCAGGCTCACCAGCTTGAGCCCAGGGTTGCTGGCTTGAGCAAGGGGTCACTTGGCCTGCTGAAGAACCCTTCGACCCCCTGGTCAAGGCACATTTGAGAAAGCAATCACAAACAACTAACGTGCCGGAAAGAAGAGTTGATGCTTCTCATCTCTTTCCCTGTCTCTGTAACAAAAAAAAAAAAAAGGAAGAGTCTCTCTTTCTACCAAAGACTAACATATCCTCCCTTCCCATCTGGCTCTGGGTACCATTTAAAAATATTTTTTTTGAACAGATTATAGAGCTATAGGGGTAAAGGACCAAGATTGGCAATAATGTTCAAAGAGAGTATAATCTTTAGTTTCAATGTGTTTTTGTAATAAGAAAAAGACAACACTTTATTGTCACCACTGTCCCTCACCTCACCCCATCTGATTTAACTAATTAGAATAGTTAATTTATAGTCATATATCAAGTCATTTTCGAATTTGTGTCCCTATCATCAGCCACAGTTCTATTCCCAGGCCCAATATATTTCTTGAAAGTCAGAGCTGTGGAAAGCTGCATAATAGCTACACTATCCAATGTTAGGGGTTGCAAAGATAGAATATATAGGGAGACTGGCAAGTTGAAGAAAATCATAGGCAAAGTCCAATAAATAGTCAGTAAAGGGCAAGAAATGCCCCATATGACAATAATCACATGGAAAAGGAAATCCTAAGGAGAATGAAGGATGGGGGAGGCCTGGGCTGAGAGGCAGTCTCTGTCCAGCATGAGGTTGGCCTGAGTCAGGAACCCTGAAGACTATGAAGTAAAACTTCAATGATCAGAGGACTCAGACAGAAATGAGTCAGACAAACTGGTACCACATAGAGAAGGTGGCAGCACCCCCCAAGATCTGTAGCAGCAGCAGGAGCAAAGTGAGGTTTCTTTCATGCATGACCCCAGAGACTTTAAGTAGCAAATTGCTGAGGGCCACTAGTGAAGACACTGACCTCATTCTCACTCTGGCAGACTGGCACTAGCTGGAGGCTCTTTGATACCTTTAGAACAGGGGTCCCCAAACTACGGCCCGCAGGCCACATGCAGCCCCCTGAGGCCATTTATCTGACCCCGCCGCACTTCCAGAAGGGGCACCTCTTTCATTGGTGGTCAGTGAGAGGAGCACATTGACCATCTCATTAGCCAAAAGCAGGCCCATAGTTCCTATTGAAATACTGGTCAGTTTGTTGATTTAAATTTACTTGTTCTTTATTTTAAATATAGTTTGTTCCTGTTTTGTTTTTTTACTTTAAAATAAGATATATGCAGTGTGCATAGGGATTTGTTCATAGTTTTTTTTATAGTCCGGCCCTCCAATGGTCTAGGGACAGTGAACTGGCCCCCTGTGTAAAAAGTTTGAGGACCCCTGCTTTAGAATAAAGGTGCCCAAAAAGAAGAGGCTCTTGGTCTTAAACTATTCCTCATGAAACCCTCTCTAATGCAAGCTAAGCCACACTGCTTTTGTGGCTTAGCTTCATTATGAAGAACAGTGTCTTCATAATAACATGTCACATAATTGGACAGGCTCTATTTGAATAATTAAGTCATTCATTAGTCTTTCCTTCAAGCTTAACCACAATTGTGCTAACCTCACAAGTTATTCTGAGGTATATTAAATATTTCTTTTAGAGAAACAAAAGAAAAACTGAACTTTTAAAATGACCCAATAGGCCTGACCTGTGGTGGCGCAGTGGATAAAGCGTCGACCTGGAAATGCTGAGGTCGCCGGTTCGAAACCCTGGGTTTGCCTGGTCAAGGCACATATGGGAGTTGATGCTTCCTGCTCCTCCCCCTGTCTCTCTCTCTCCCTCTCTCCTTTCTAAAATGAATAAATAAAATTTTAAAAAAAAGATGAGCATCTTTAAAAAAAAAAAAAATGACCCAATATATAAATGGGTGTACACTATACATGTTAACATAAAAATGTTGATTAATAAACTGTTTCAGAACATTTTGCAAAAAAAAAATCTCATCTCCAGTTTGCCTGTGTTTGTAGTGAGTTTGGGAACACAGTGGCAAGGGAAGGGGATGATATACAGGAGTTGAAGCAGTGAGTGGAGGAAGTTGAACACCTGGGGCATGAAGACAAATATCATGGTCTTGCTGAAGCGCCCGTGATGCCCACCACAGCAAGGTCATGCCAGCAAAGTAACAGAAGGTATCGCCTCCAAACATCCATGAAGAGTAGTACCGCCTATGAGGAAGCAGCAGCAGAAGAAGAGAAAAACAGCACAGGGAACCACCCTCTACAACTCTGGGCTATGGCCCAGCAGCAAGGGATGTGGAGGAGTAGTTTTAATATTTTAAATGGTCAATGTATTAACATATTGCTTTTGTAACCAAAAATTATTATTTTTTTTTTTTTTTTGTATTTTTCTGAAGCTGGAAACGGGGAGAGACAGTCAGACAGACTCCCGCATGCCCCCGACCGGGATCCACCCGGCACGCCCACCAGGGGCGACGCTCTGCCCCTCCGGGGCGTCGCTCTGCCGTGACCAGAGCCACTCTAGCGCCTGGGGCAGAGGCCAAAGAGCCATCCCCAGCACCCGGGCCATCTTTGCTCCAATGGAGCCTTGGCTGCGGGAGGGGAAGAGAGAGACAGAGAGGAAGGGGGGGGGGGGTGGAGAAGCAAATGGGCGCTTCTCCTATGTGCCCTGGCCGGGACTCAAACCCAGGTCCCCCACACGCCAGGCCGACGCTCTACCGCTGAGCCAACCAGCCAGGGCCCCAAAAATTAATTTTTAATAATTCAAAAGAAAGCTAAAGGACAGGACATTTGAATTTTATTTATTGCTTGATTTCACTTTAGAGTAAAGGGAGAGAGAGTGCATGAGAAACATTGATTTGTTGTTCCACCCACCTATCCACTCATTAGTTGATTCTTATATGTGCCCTGACTAGAGATCAAACCTACAACCTTGACGTATCCTGGCAACACTCTAACCAACTGAGCTAACCAGCCACAGCAAAGGACAGGATATTCAGCTTCATGACTTTTCTTTTTTTTCTTCTTTTCCAAGTGAGAGGAGGGGAGATAGAGAGACAGGCTCCTACATGTGCCCCTACTGGGATCCACCCGGCAACCAGAAGCCGATTTATCCGGGCACATGCCCTGGGCCCCAACCTCTGAATGGCCCCGAAAAACCCCAACTTTACATTTTTTTCTAATATAAGGGCCCAATATTTTCTTTTTCACCCGGGGCCTCCACCAGCCTTAATCCACCTCTGCCCGCAACCCCCATCTGGAGTTGATGCTCTGCCAATCTTGGGCCATGCTTGCAACCTAGTTATTTTGTTGTTGTTGTTGTTGTTGTTGTTGTTGTATTCTTCTGAAGCTGGAAATGGGGAGGCAGTCAGACAGACCCCCCGCATGTGCCCAACCGGGATCCACCCAGCACGCCCACCAGGGGGCAATGCTCTGCCCATCCAAGGCGTCGCTCTGTCTCGACAAGAGCCAGTCCAGTGCCTGAGGCAGAGGCCATGGAGCCATCCCCAGCGCCCGGCCATCTTTGCTCCAATGGAGCCTCGGCTGCGGGAGGGGAAGAGAGAGACAGAGAGGAAGGAGAGGGGGAGGGGTGGAGAAGCAGATGGGCGCCTCTCCTGTGTGCCCTGGCCAGGAATCGAACCCGGGACTTCTGCACGCCAGGCCAATGCTCTACCACTGAGCCAACCAGCCAGGGCCAACCTAGCTATTTTTAGCACCTGAGGTGGAGGCTCTGTGGAGCTATCCTCAGAGCCCAGGGCTGATGCACCTGAATCAATCAAGCCATGGCTGCGTGAGGGGAAGAGAGAGAGAGAGAGAAGGAGAGAGAGAGAGAGAAAGAGAGGGGGAGGGGAGGAGAAGCAGATGGTAGCTTCTCCTATGTGCCCTGACCAGGAATCAAACCCAGGACATCCACACGCCTGGCCAGGGCCAGGACTTTCAAGAGTAAAACAAGTCATGCCAACTATGAAACAACTTTCTAAAAGAGGGTTGGGGAGCCTAAGGAGCCAAGCTTGCTTGGGGTCTCTAACTTAACATTGTCTAAATGGCCTGGGCAGTGCTTGGCAAGAGAAGCCATCTCACTGTGGCTTTGGATGGCCTCTCCCCAAACATCCTGTTCAAGTGTCCACATGGCTGTCCTTCTCCTCTAATCAACACTACTTTCCTCATAACACCATAAACTCTGAGTCACCCAGAATGTGAGCAGCATTTACAGGTCACTCATCAGTTTTCTGCTTCTTGGCAGAAGCTCTCAAAGAAATGCAAGCATTGCTCAACACCCTGGCCTGGGGCCTAGAAACAGCCTCCTGCTGCCCAAAAATCTTTCTGCCAGAAAGTGTTTGGTCTCAGTTCCTTCCAATCAGCTTAGAGTTCTCTTTTTTATCCTTTTTTTTCTAATAGCATAGTATCATCACTTACTGTGATAAGTGCCAGTATAGGTACTGTGTGAGGAGATAATCAGAAGACACTTAGTCTAGATAAAAATATCTAATCCAGCATGAATGACAAGATAGACATAAAAGATTTAGGGGCACCTATATCTCTTCAAAAATATGCATTGAGCTCCTACCATGTGCCTAACACTGATCAACAGAGATATGAATTTCTGCCCTCTTGGAGGTTTCTGACTGCTTGAGAAGATTGACTTTAAATATATTTTTTATTACAATTTGGTAAGTGCTATTCAGGAAAAATAAAAGCTGCTATGAGGGAGCATGAAACAGGAGCTAGGTTTGAGGGTAGGGAGAGGGTCAGGAGACATTTCTCTGAAGAAGTAATATCTCAGTTGGAACCAGAAGAATGAGTAGGACTTAAACAAAAAGGAGAGAGGTAGTTGTTTGGAGGAGAGGGGAATTCTTGAAATAGAAACCAGTAAGTAAAAAGGCCTTAAAGCAGGGATGAGCCTTGTGTACCTGTGGAGTGTTCAGAAGCCTAGAGAGCAAGGGAGAAAATGGCGAAAAATGGTCCTGGAAGGAGGCAGGAAGACCTTGCAGGGCATTGTAGACCATACAAACGATCTGGAGCGTTACCTTAAGTGCCATGGAGGGTAAGTGAGGGCATAAAGTGGGGAGGAGCAGGGATCTGATCTGCAGTTTAAATGAATGGAATGTAACCAACCAATCAACTGTCTCATACATTCATGAAAATGAATTTATTTTAATCAAGCAAAATTTTCTTTTTACGAAGTGAGAAAGACAAGATCTGCAACCTTTATCACAATTGTTTTATTTCTGAAATACCAACCAGGTGGTAGACACTGGAGATCCATATAGACCTCCCAGCTACACTTTACTACAGAGTGGCTGAACATCTATGTATTTCAGAAACTAGACACAGGTAAAACATGGTGATATGCCAGAGAGATGGATTCCTGAAGGGACATAGAGTCAGAATCAGATAAAGATACTAGTTCATGCCTGCTAGGATAGCTATAATTATAACAACAAAAAAAGTGGGGAGAGATAAGTGTTGGCAAGAATGTAGAGAAATTGGAACCATACTGCATTGCTGGTGGGAATGTAAAATGGTGTACACTCTATAGAAAATAGTTTGGCAGTTCATTGAGCCACCATATGATCTAGCAATTCCACTTCTGCATATATACCCAAAAGACTTGAAAACAGGAACTCATACAGATCCTTTGTATGCCATTATGGTAGCATTATTCACAGTAGCCAAAAGGTGGAAGCCACCCAAGTGTCCATCAACACATGAATGAATAAACAAAATATTATCCATTCATATGCTGGATGGATAAGATACACACACACATACACAGAAGAATACTATTCAGTCATAATGAATGAAGTTCTGGTACCTACTAAAACTTGAATGAACCTCAAAAACATTACATTAAGTCAAATAAACCAGATATAAAAGGACAAATATATGATTCCACTTATGTGAAATATCTAGAACAGGCAAATTCATAGAGATAGAAAGTAGATTAGAGGTTGCCAGAGGCTGGGGAGAGAGAAGAATTAGGAGTTATAGTATTGCTTAATGGGTTCAGATTTTCTGCTAAGGATGAAGAAAAAGCTTTGAATTGTATGCTTGAAAAATGGTTAATGTGGCAAATTTTATGTTAGATATATTTCTCCACGATAAAAAAAATTTCAGAAAACTTTTTATAAAGGGAATCAAATACCATTTGCTCCATGTTCATTGGGCTTTTTCCAAATTGCCACTTTTCAGTTAGTGGTCCCCATGTCTCTATATGTACCATTTCTGCCTGAAAAGCTTTTTTCACCTTTTGAACTCTATTCTTCCTTTAGGCCTAGCTCCAATGTTATATTCATAGAGGCCTTACCTAATCCCTCTACCCAGTATTTACTTTCATGCTGCCCTGTGACTTCCCTTCCCTTCCCTCTACTTACACAGCTGCAATTAAATAAGATCTGCATGATCATGTCTTTAATATTTGCCTCCTCATTAGGTTGTAAGCACCAGCAGGCGAGGGACAGTGACTGCCTCGTCCACTGAAAGGGGATACAGCAACTAGCCCAGGGTCTGGTACATTGGGAACTCGGTATATATTTTTAATAAATGAATGTGTGCTGGGATTGTGAGTGGATTTTATTTTAATGCCTTTTACAGTACTGTGAGTTTGAATAAATTATTAAAAAATATAAAGAAATAACACCAGGGCTCTCGTTTTTATATCCTTGTGCTCTATCTTGTGATGTCAACAGCAGTCTCTTGGAGCAGGAACCGAAGACACTAGTACAATTTGTTTCCAGGTATATCTAATATATCACCAACTGTTCCAACTTTGGTCTCTAAATGTTCCTCTAAACAACTGATGTTATTGGACTTAAAATGGAACACCTCCTCACTGTGGCACCAGAACTGACAGCCCCCCCTCAAAGAGAACAGTATAGTCCACTTTTCGCACATCTGGGTTAAGCAGCGCCCATACGAAAGACTAAGCCATACTAGTGTCAAAATGAGAAAGAGCATTGGCCCTGGCCGGTTGGTTCAGTGGTAGAACGTCAGCCTGGCGTGCAGGAGTCCCAGGATCGATTCCCAGCCAGGGAACACAGGAGAAGCACCCATCTGCTTCTCCACCCCTTCCTCCTCCTTCCTCTCTGTCTCTCTCTTCCCCTCCTGCAGCTGAGGCTCCACTGAAGCAAAGATGGCCCGGACGCTGAGGATGGCTCTGTGGCCTCTGCCTCAGGCGCTAGAGTGGCTCTGGATGCAATGGAGCGACGCCCCAGAGGGGTAGAGCATCGCCCCCTGGTGGGCATGCCAGGTGGATCCCAGTCAGGCCCATGCAGGAGTCTGTCTGACTGTCTCCCTGTTTCCAGCTTTGGAAAAATGCAAAAAAAAAAAGAGAGAGAGAGAGAGAGAAAGAGCATTTACTGTCTGTTCAGAAAGCCAATTCTTTAACAAGTACAGTTAAGTTTACAGCCCACAATCTAGTCTTCTGTCTTTTTTACATTTTACATGTAAAATACATAAATCAGAGAATGCCAAGCAAACCAATGACTTTAGACATTAGGAAACTTACAACCAAATAACAGGAAAAGCAGTTAAAACAGGCTTAAACAAAAAGAAAACCCAGGGGTATGGTAGACTCCAGGGTACTTGATTCAGTAATCAGCCCTGCCATAAGGAACACATTTCATCTCTCTGCCCTGCTGCCTTCAGGTTGCCTTCATCCTAAAACAGTTTCCCTTCATGCTTGTAGAATGACTACAAGTTTCCCTGCTCATGCCAACAAAAGACAGAGATGCCTTTCCTCCGCCACGGACTCGAATTCCTTCAATGTAACTGGGATGACTCATGCAGCATTAGGAGCCATGCAGAAATCCTGGGCCAATAAACATTGCCAAAAAAGGATCATACACTGATTAATTATATTTTATCCCTGAGGTTGGGGATAGAGGATATCTGAGCAAAACTGGGATTTTTGACAGGGTGAAGGGGATGCTAGGTAGGCAAGCCGAGTTTCTACTACCACTAGCAAACTAGAATCTGCCCAGAATCTGAGTCACAAGTAGTATTAAAGAAATACAAAAACCACCTGACCGCAGGTGGCGCAGAGGATAGAGCATTAACCTGGGACACAGAGGACCCAGGTTTGAAACCCCAAGGTTGCTGGCTTGAGCACTGGCTCACCGACTTGAGCGCACGGTTGCCGACTTGAGCCCAAACATTGAAGCCCAAGGGCACTGGCTTGAGCAAGGGGTCACTGGCTCAGCTGGAACCCCCAAGTCAAGACATGCATGAGAAAGCAATGAATGAACAATTAAAGTGGTGCAACTTGATGCTTCTCATCTCTCTCCCTTCCTGTCTGTCTGTCTGTCTCTCTCTCACTTAAAATAAAGAAAGAAAGAAATATAAAAACAACATTTTGAATTTCACACATCCAGTAAAGCACTTGTTTTTAACCCATGTAAGGGATAAGAAAGCACTCTCAACAGCAATAGTGGCTCATGATGGCCATAATCTTCAGAAACATAAGGAGGCCTGAATTCTTGGTGGTGTTCTTTGTGCAGCGCGCCTTCCTAGAGAGAGAACTGTGTTTCTCAGTAGCATCAGAAACAGTCCCGCATCTTAGCCATCCTCTCCAGTCTTGGTTCATGCTGACCCCTGTTTGGGCCTCACCCTAGTCCTTCCTAATGATACCAAACATACACTTTAACTTTTAAGATTAGTAAGTAAGAAAGTGGCTCTGGTTCTCAGACCACAGAGGAAAAGACCTCATCCAAAAATATACAACAGGGGGCATGACCTGTGGTGGCACAGTGGATAAAACATCAACTGGACCGCTGAGGTCGCTGGTTCGAAGCCCTGGGCTGGCCCAGTCAAGGCACATATGGGAGCTGATGCTTTCTGCTCATCCTTCCTTCTCTCTCTCTCTCCCCTCTCCCTAAAAATGAATAAATAGGATCTAAAAAAAAAAAAAAAAAAAAAGGGAGACCTGACCTGCGGTTGTGCAGTGGGTAAAAGCGTCGACCTGGAACGCTGAGGTCGCCAGTTCAAAACCCCGGGCTTGCCTGGTCAAGGCACATATGGGAGCTGATGTTTTCTGCTCCTCCCCCCCTTCTCTCTCTCTCTCTCTCTCTCTCTATCTATCTCCTCTCTCTAAAAAAATGAATAAATAAAATCTAAAAAAAAAGTTAAAAAATATATATATACATCATATATATATATTGGCTTTTTATAGAGATTTGTAACAGTAATGTACTATTTTCTTTAATTGGAGGTTCTCAAAATTTACCAGAAATAAGGGTTGCCTGGGGAGCTTTCTAAAAGGCATATTCCAGAGCCTACCGTAGTCTCTGGCCATATGGCTATTGTAAATTTAAACAAAATCCCCAGCTAATTCTAATGCAGGAGGTCCACGGGCTCTTCAACAATGCTAACTACATACCTCCTGCCTGTTTGTGACAGTAATCAATGTTGCCATGGCAGTAGCCAATCTGAACCACCTTCTCCTGCCTGCTGCCCAGGCAACAACTGACTTTTTGGGTCTCTTCCTTGTTTGCTAGCCCAAGGAGCTACTGTGAACAACAGCCTTCTCATGCTGCAGAAAATACAATTGACCCAAACAAAGAAACTGATTCATGGCTGCAGAATCAGGGATTATAAATTCCTACGTTACTTCACCTTCAGAACACCAGTCTCTTAATCCCCTTTCCTGGCTCCACTTCAGATGTCAGATACTAGGCCTCAATGATTGCATTTCTTTGGCATGAATAGGGTGCAGTCTCCAAGAACCAGTATCCAAGCCTGCCACTGGGGTCCTCCCTGACCTCATACCTATAGAACTCTTGTAGTAATTCTTCCTCTGGAGTTAAAAGTAAATAAATCTTCTCTCATTTGAGTGATAGATCATTAAGTTTATTGCTCTTACTTGCAGCAAACACAACTTGGCCCTGGCTGGCTGGCTCAGTGGTAGAGCGTCGGCCTGGTGTGCAGAGGTCCGGGGTTCGATTCCTGGCCAGGGCACATAGGAGAAGCGCCCATCTGCTTCTCCACCCCTCCCCCTCTCCTTCCTCTCTGTGTCTCTCTTCCCCTCCTGCAGCCGAGGCTCCATTGGAGCAAAGATGGCCCAGGCGCTGGGGATGGCTCCTTGGCCTCTGCCCCAGGCGCTAGAGTGGCTCTGGTCGCAACAGAGCGACGCCCCAGAGGGGCAGAGCATCGCCCCTTGGTGGGCAGAGCGTAGCCCCTGGTGGGCGTGCCGGGTGGATTCCGGTCGGGCGCATGCGGGAGTCTGTCTGACTGTCTCTCCCCGTTTCCAGCTTCAGAAAAATACAAAAAAAAACAAACAAAAAAAAAACACACACACACAACTAATTTTTTGGTCAGATACTAACAATCTGAAACAAACCCCATAATAATAGGAGCAAGACAAGCAAGTACTAGGATCTGCATCTAATTCTTTGGCAGCTGTAGTAAGCAGAACGATGGCAGAGCCCCTGGAACCTGTGACTGTGTTAAAGTTACATGGCAGAGGAGAATTAAGGTAGCAGATGGAATTAAGTTTGTTAACCAGTTGACCTTATACAGTATATGGAGAATATCCTGAATTTTCCAAGTGGATTTAATATAATCACTAGGATCCTTAAATGTAAAAGAGAAAAGAACAAGAGTCAGTGGCAGGATGATGAGATGTGAGAAAGACTTGATAGTCATTGCTAGCTATTAAGATGAAAGGGGTGCCTGACCTGTGGTGGCGCAGTGGATAAGGCATCAACCTAGAAATGCTGAGGTCGCCGGTTCGAAACCCTGGGCTTGCCTGGTCAAGGCACATATGGGAGTTGATGCTTCCAGCTCCTCCCCACCTTCTCTCTCTGTCTCTCTCTCCTCTCTGTCTCCCTCTCTGTCTCTCTCTCTCTCCCTTTCTCTCTCCTCTCTAAAATGAATAAATAAATAAATTTAAAAAATAAAAAAAAAATAAAAAAATAAAAAAAAAGAAGATGAAAGGGGTGAACCTGACCAGGTGGTGACGTAGTGGATAGAGCATCAGACTGGGATGCGGAGGACGCAGGTTCGAAACCCCAAGATCGCCAGCTTGAGCACGGGCTCACTTGGTTTGAGCAAGGCTCACCAGCTTGAGCCCAAGGTCGTTGGCTTGAGCAAGGGGTCACTCGGTCTGCTGTAGCCCCTCCCCCCACTCAAGGCACATATGAGAAAGCAATCAATGAACAACTAAGGAGCCGCAACAAAAAATTAATGCTTCTCATCTTTCCCTTCCTGTCTATCTGTCCCTATCTGTCCCTCTCTCTGACTCTCTCTGTCTCTGTCACACACACACACACACACACACACACACACACACAAAAGGGGTGAGCCTGACCAGGTGGTGGCGCAGTGGATAGAGCACTGAACTGGGACACGGACGACCTAGATTCAAAATCCCGAGGTCGCGGGCTTGAGTGCAGGCTCACCAGCCTGAGTGCTGGCTCACCAGCTTGAGCTCAAGGTCACTGGCTTGAGCTCAAGGTCATTGGTTTGAGCAAGGTGTCACTTGCTCTGTTATAACCCCCCCCTCCTCGATCAAGGCACATATGAGAAAGCAATCAATAAACAACTAAGGAGCATGATTCAATTTTATTAACAATAAATGTTATATTTTTGCTCCATTGATTTGAATGCTGACTCCGGTGTAAAGCATATTTCTTAGAGCAACAAGAAATGTAGTAGATAATAAACTCAGCCGCGCGGCTCAGCCCCGGTACATAAAAAATAAATAAATAAATAAATAAAAATAAACAACTAAGGAGACTAAGGAAACTCAATGAAGAATTGATGCTTCTCATTCCTCTCCCTTCCTGTCTGTCTGTCCCTGTCTCTCTTTCTCCGTCCCTATCTGTCCTTCACTCTGTCCCTCTCAATCTCTCTCTATTCCCCCCCAAAAAAGAAGAAGGAAGTGGTGACCTGTGGTGGTGCAGTGGATAAAGCGTCAACCTGGAATACTGAGGTTGCCAGTTCGAAACCTTAGGCTTGCCTGATCAAGGCAAATATGTTACAATAAGCAACTATGAGTTAATGCATCCTGCTACCCCCCACTCCACCTATTGCTCTCTTTTTCTCTCACCTCTCTCTAAAAACCAATAAATAAAATCTTGAAAATACATACATAATATATATGTTCTGCTCACAAAAGTTAGGGAATATTTCAAAATAAATATGAAGCTATAAAATATCCCCTAATTTTTGTGAGCAGTATATATAGTCCATTTGCCTGGTCTGTGGTGGCACAGTGGATAAAGTGTTGCCCTGGAATGCTGAGGACACCAGTTCAAAACTTGGGGCTTGCCTCGTCAAGGCACATACGTAAAGCAACTACTATGAGTTGATGCTTCTTGCTCCCACCCCCTCTCTAAAATCAGTAAATAAACGCTTTTAAAAAAAAAGATGGAAGGGAGCCACTCACCAAGTAATACCTGCAGATGTTAGATACTGGAAAAGTCAAGAAAACTGATTCTTTCTTAGAGCTTCCAGAAAAAACACAAGAACACAACCCTCTGACACCTTGATTTTAACCCACTGAAACCCATTTCAGACTTCTGACCTCTAGATTTCTAGAAGCCTTGTCTTTGAACCAGGTAAACTGGTTCATAAAACCTGCTGAATTTAAAAATAAAATTTATTTTAAAGACAAGAAGGAAGAGAGATGAGAAGTATCAACTCTTTGTTGCAGCACCTTAGTTGTTTTCATATGTTCCTTGATGGGGGGGGGGCCTCCAGCTGAGCCAGTGACCCCTTCCTCAAGCCAGCAACCTTGAGTTCAGGCAGCAACCTTGGGTTTCAAACCAGTAACCTTTGGGATCAAGACAGCAACCACAGGGTCATGTCTATGATCCCATGCTCAAGCTAGCAACCCTGTGCTCAAGCCAGTGAGCTAGTGCTCAAGCTGGTGAGCTAGCGCTCAAGCTGGTGAGCCAGTGCTCAAGCCTATGACCTCAAGTTTCGAACCTGGGTCCTCAGCATCCCAGTCCGATGCTCCATCCACTGCACCACTGCCTGGTCAGGTGGGAAATTATGGATTAAGAGTGGTTTTACCGGCCTGACCTGTGGTGGCGCAGTGGATAAAGCGTCGATCTGGAAATGCTGAGGTCGCTGGTTCGAAACCCTGGGCTTGCCTGGTCAAGGCACATATGGGAGTTGATGCTTCCAGCTCCTCCCCCCTTCTCTCTGTCTGTCTCTCCTCTCTCTCTCTCTTTGTCTCTCCCTCTCCTCTCTAAAATGAATCAATAAAAAATTTAAAAAAAATAAAAAAAGAGTGGTTTTACCCCCTTCCAGGACTTCTGACTCCTTATCTGCTAAAAGTAACTATAAATCTCAAAACAAAGATAGAACCTCCAGAGTTGGCCAAATGTATTTGACCATGAAATCTTTTTTCTACAAAGTGTCTTATAACACTAACATTTTGTAGGGCATGCTTCAGGAAACCCTGGTCTGGGACAATGATTTTCAAATTGTGTTCCTCAATACTGTATAAGGAATGACATAGTAAGGTCAACTGGATCCCACTCCTGGTTCAATACACCTTCACTTTTATCTGTTTTAAGAAGGGATTCCACATGTCTATGTTTGAAAAAAGAGTTTGGTTGCTTTTTTAAAAAAGTGTTTGAAAACTACCAATCTAGGCTCTAAAGGATTTCTCAGAAGGCCTTTACTCAGACTCAGGTTCCACACTATAAGGCTTGCTGACCTTATCCAAAGTTCATTGCTTTTGCCACTCTTGTCTTGCCAGCCTCTGTCCAAGAGCCAGATGCCTACTCTGATTCTCCCAGCAGTGTTGTGGAAAGAGATCATTGACAGCTTATAGGCTGCTTCTGGCTATGGAATCAGAGGCTGAAAATAGATCATTACATGCAACAAAAGTCTTAAATTGCTTTTAACCAGACAGCATGGTGTCGGAATTAAGAGCATGGACTCCAGAGCTGCACTCCCTGGCCTCAATTTCAGGTTCTGCTGTTAATTGGTTGTGACCTTGGGTAAGTTTCTTAAATACTCTCATGTCTCAATCTCCTCATTTTTAAAATGGAGGTGAAAATAATAACATCTACCTCATAGGCTTAATGAAGATTAAATAAGATCATAATTTGCACAGCATTTTGAGACAGGGCTGGGCATCTAGTAAGCACTATATAAATGTTTATTAAATAAAACCAAAGTGGCAATGGCCTTTTCTTTCTATATGAACTCATGGGTGGCAAAGCCCAACCACAGGCATTTCAATTCTTTTACTGTTTGATATTTTACCACCACCTCTCTCAATATGAGGCTCCTCCCCTGAGGAGTTGAGGGTCATATGGTCCTCCAAAATGTTGAGTGCTTACTGGACTTGGGATTTCTTAGATCAGTAACATTTCAAAAGCAATTTTGGGGATTCACATAGAGCGGGCATCTTTAACCATGCCACTAAGGATATTAAAACAAACTACCATCTACTATCATTACTAGTTTATGAAAGACAATTCTAACACCAGAAAAGTAAGAAGGACATAATCTCAAAATAAAAGACGGCTCTAAATTAAATTGAGCTTAGTTAAAAAAATAAAATCATTACTCCTTTTTTTTGTTTTTTCCATTTATTTTTATTTCACTCCTTTCTTTTTTTCTTTTTTATTTTTTTTTAATTTATTCATTTTAGAGAGGAGAGGGAGAGACAGAGAGGGAGAGAGAGAGGAAAGACAGAGAGCGAGAGAAGAGGGGGAGGAGCTAGAAGCATCAACTCCCATATGTGCCTTGACCAGGCAAGCCCAGGGTTTCGAACTGGCGACCTCAGCATTTCCAGGTTGACATTTTATCCACTGCGCTGCCACAGGTCAGGCTCTTTTTTTCTTTTTTCTTTTTTCTCTTTTTTAAGAGGAGAGGAGACAGACTTCCGCATGTGCCCCAACCGGGATCCACCTGGCAAGCCCCCTACAGGGCAGTGATGCTCTGCCCATCTGGGGCTGTTGCTCGGCAACTGAGCCACCTTTAGTGCCTCAGGCAGAGGCTCCATAGAGCCATCCTGAACACCTGGGACCAACGCACTCAAATCAATTGAGCCATGGCTGCAAGAAGGGAAGACAGAAGGGGGAGGGGTGAAGAAACAGATGGTCGCTTTTCCTATGTGCCCTGACCAGGAATCAAACCCAGGACACCCACACTCCAGGCCAACACATTACCACTGAGCCAACCGGCCAGAGCCAAATTGTTTATTTATTGATTGATTTTAGCAAGAAAGGAAGAGAGAGAAAGAAAGAGAGAGAGGAACATCGATATTTTCCTCTATGTGCCCTGACTGGGGATTGAATCAGCAACCTCTGTGCTTCCCAACGGTACTCTAACCAACCAAACTATCTGCCAGGGCTGTTTTTTTCATTTAATCTATGACCCAGCATTTGGGTAACATTGCTCTGTTTGACCCTTTGAGTGTTCCTGAACATGTTAGACACAATAACTAAACACTTCCCTGAATGTCCAAGTCTCAAAGCTAGTACTGAACACCCCAAACTTTGCAAAACTGAAGGCATTTGTTAATGACCCCAGAGAGCACTGCTATGTTCAGAGGTAGAGTGACAACAGAAGAATTGGAAAGACTTATTTTAGTTGCTCCCTCATGGGGCCATTTAGAACCTTGGCTCCAATAAAAAATACATATATATATATATTTTTTTTTAATTTATTGATTGATTTTAGAGAGAAGGGAAGAGAGAAACAACAATCTGTTGTTCCACCCATTGATGCATTAATTTGTTGAGTGTGTGTGTGTGTGTGTCAGAGACAGAGAGAGGGACAGATAGGGACAGACAGACAGGAAGGGAGAGAGATGAGAAGCATCGATTCTTTGTTGAGGCACTGTAGTTGTTCACTGATTGCTTTCTCATCTGTGCCTTGACCGGGGGCTACAGCAGACCGAGTGACTCCTTGCTCAAGCAAGACCTTGGGCTCAAGCTGGTAAGCCTTGCTCAAACCAGATAAGCCTGCACTCAAGCCGGCGATCTTGGGGTTTCCAACCTGGGTCCTCCGCATCCTAGTCCGACACTCTATCCACTGCGCTACCACGTGGTCAGGCCATTCATTGATTCTTGTATGTGCTCTAACCCAAGATTGAACCTGCAACCTTGGCATATGAGGACACACTCTAACAAACTGAGCTACCTGGCCAGGGTGAACGTTGACTCCAATTTTTAGGAGACAAGGACTATGAGCTACCTGGATGTTTTAGAAAAATTTCCCAGTCCTCCTCCTATTTATTTCTTTACTCTCACACTACTTCCATACTCACAACACTTCTGACAACTTACGTGTTGAGGGTCTACCCACGTCAAGCAATTCTTTATGAAACCAGTGAGATGTCTCACAATTTAACTCAATTCGTCTACTATCTACCTGGGGATAGTGTCAGATCTCACTTGTTAAGGGCTCAGTCCTACAAGGATGCCAATAACAAGAAGTAGGCCCTCAGGTTACCCAAAACTTGTCCAATCTGGCTAAAAATTGGAGGTTTCCAAGACTTCCAACTCCTTGGATTTGATTATTTGCTAGCACAGCTCACAGAATCCAGGGAAACATGTTTACCAGTTTGTTAGAGGAAACAAATGAACAGTCAGATGAAGAGTAACCACTGGGTTGGGTTGTATAGGGTAAGGTCTGGGACAATCTTGAGCACAGCAGCTTCTGTCCCCCTGGAGTTGGGGTGTATTTCCCTTCCAATATGTGGATGTGTTCAACAATCTAGAAGCTCCCTGAACCCCATGCTTTTTGAACTTGGTAGGAAGCTTTATCACATAGGTAGGATCATTAACTCTATTTCCAGCCCTTCTCCCTTCTCCTTTTTTTTAATCGAGAGACAGACAGACAGACCAAAAGAGATGAGAAGCATCAATTCTTCATTGTGGCACCTTAGTTGTTCACTGATTGCTTTCTCATAAGTGCCTTGACGGGGGAGCAGGGGCTCCAACCAAGCCAGTGATCCCTTGCCCAAGCCAGTAATTTTGGGCTCAAGCCAGCGACCTTGGGCTTCCAACCATGGGGTCATGTCTATGATCCACTATGCCACTGCCTGGTCAGACAGCCCCTCTCCCTTCTTAAGAGAATGAGGAGCAAGGCTGAAAATTTCAAACTTCTAATCATGTCTTGGTCTTTCCTGCAACAGCTCTCATCCAGGAGCCCACCCACAGTCGCCTCATTTGATCAAAAGATATTCCTATTACTCAGGAGTTACTGGGTTCAAGGAGCTCTGTATCAGGAACCAGGGAGGGAGACCAATAGATAGATATATTTTCTATTATCTCATGCTGAGTGTGCAGTGTTTCTTCCCAGACACAGTGAGAGAGGCCAGGAGGAGAAGTCAGGACACAGGGGCTATCATGCTGACCCTACAGCTAACTAACCCACTGTGTAATTTTTGGTGAGGCCCTTAACTATTCAGTGGCTTGTTTTTCTCTTCTACAAAATGGAGGCAGCACCTGCTCAAGGTTGCTCTGGGAAGCAAATAAATAATGGCTGTGAATACGGTGTCAAAGTACTGTAAATATATGATTATTTGTAACTCTCAGTCACTACCTCCTCCTAGTCCCAAGGTTCCCTAACATCCTTCTCTCCACCCTCTCCTGCAGCCTGACTAGGACCCCATAGCACAACACTTCAGGATATACTCCTAGGCCTTGGGTTAGAGCAGTGGGGTAAAGAAGAGATCATTTTTCCTATTCCTCAGGCCCCACAGGTCTCTCCAGGATGGAGGGTGCTGTTAAGTATAAAGTATTCAGGAATCCACAAATAATCTTGAAATTCTAGTTTAGTGAACCTGTTTGATAATGCTTCCTGCTAACCTAACAAAGGATGACAACAGAAGAATGCTGAGAGACGTTCCATTCCCCAGCCTCCGGGGAATCCTGGCAGCTCAACTTGCCAGTGTGTTATATCTGGAAGAAACTCTAGATCAGTGGTTCTCAATTCTGGCAGAACATTAGAATTACCAGGGGAGCTTTTAAAAAATACCCATGCCCAACTGTACCTCACGCCCAATCTTGGGGAACGGACCTAGAGAGCAGTATTTTCTTTAATTTTTCAATTACAGTTGACACACAATATTGTATTAATTTCATGTGTACAACATAGTGATTAGACATTTATATAATTTATGAAGTGATCACAAAAATAAGTCTAGCAGTACCCATCTAACACCATATCATAGTTATTACAATATCATTGACTATATTTTCTGTGCTGTACTTTACATCCCCATGACTGTTTTTATAACTGGCAATTTGTACTTCTTAATACCTTCCCCCTCTTCACCATCTCCCTGACCCCTACTCCCATCTGGCAACCGGCAACCATTAAATTGTTTTCTGTTAGATAATAGGTTTTTTCTGTTGTTGTTTTTAATTAATTTTTACAGAGAGAGACAGAGAGACAGGAACATCAAGCTGTTCCTGTAAGTGCCCTGACTGGGGATCAAACTGGCAACCTCTGTGCTTTGAGATGATGCTAGGTATCAGCATTTTTAAAGCTCCTCAGATGATGGCAATCTGCATTCTAGTTTGAGAACTTTTGCTATAGATCAGTGGTAGTCAACCTGGTCCCTACCACCCACTAGTGGGCGTTCCAGCTTTCATGGTGGGTGGCAGCGGAGCAACCAAAGTATAAATCAAAAGATAGATTTAACTATAGTAAGTTGTTTTATAAAGATTTATTCTGCCAAACTTAGCAAAAATTCGACATAAAGTACTTGGTAAGTAATTATTATTATATGCTTTGACTTGCTGTAACTCTGCTTTATAAATTTTATAAAGTAAGTTACTTCCCTACTTTATAAATCACCATTACTGTGGAACCGGTGGGCAGTTAGAAAATTGACTACTAACAGAGATACAAAAGTGAGCAGTAGATATAAAAAGGTTGACTACCCCTGCTATAGATGATCCAAGATAAATGCCTCATTTTACAAAAGGAAAAGCTGAGGCCCTCAGAGTTTAAGGATTTTGTCCAAATTCATACAACTTTTTAGAATTTGAGATACCAACTCAACAAATTATCGATAACAACAGCTAATTTAATAAACATTTTCTCTGGGCCAGAGTAAGCACCAAGAACTTTTTAACATTTTTTACTTATTGGTTTTAGAGAGAGGAACATTAATTTGTTGTTCCACATATTTATGCATTCATTGGTTGATTCTCATATGTGCCCTGACCAGGGATAGAACCTGCAACCTCAGCATGTCGGGATCATGCTCTAACCAATGAACTACCCATCCAGGAAACACCAAGCACTTTAAAAAACATAATCTCAATTAATCCTCACAATAATCCTATATTCAACCAAATCTGAGCAGCATACAGATGACAAGATAGGGATAGAGTCCCCACCTTTAAGGAATTTGTAGTCTACCTGGAGGGACAGAAAACAGGAAACAATTAAAACACAGTCTAATAAGCAGTATAGTAAAATTGCTGCCAGAGAAAATGGAGTCCTTCCACAGAATCACAAGAAAAGCATTTCTGGGGACCTATGCATGGGAGAATGAGGTGTAGTGGTAAGATTTATTGGGATAGAAATAAAAGACTGCCCTCTCCCCAGTTCCTGGTGTGTCATCTTCATCTTTCTCACTGTGGAAGAAGTCCAGTCTTGTCTATCAAGAGCAGAAGTACAGCCTGGGTCCAGAAATTCTGTGCCATTGGCCCAGTCCATGCCAAAGTTTAGTCCAGTTCAATCTCTGTTTCCTGCTGCACTCAGGCTGGGGCTTTCCTGCTATACTCAGACTTACGCTTGTAGCCCAGGGCTAGGCCTGCATGGCTGCTACAAAAAGAGAATGTGCCAGGAAACAGGCAAATTTACCAGAGGCCTTTTTTTTTTTCTTTTTTTTTTTTAATTTTTTTTTTTTTGTACTTTTCTGAAGTTGGAAACAGGGAGGCAGTCAGACAGACTCCCACATGCATCCCACCGGGATCCGCCCGGCATGCCCACCAGGGGGCAATGCTCTGCCCACCTGGGGCTTCACTCTGCTGCAACCAAAGCCATTCCAGTGCCTGAGGCAGAGGTCACAGAGCCATCCTCAGCACCCAGGCCAACCCTGCTCCAATAGAGCCCTGGCTGCGGGAGGGAAAGAGAGAGACAGAGAGGAAGGAGAGGGGGAGGGGTGAAGAAGCAGATGGGTGCTTCTCCTGTGTGCCCTGGCCAGGAATCGAACCCAGGACTTCTGCACGCCAGGCCAACGCTCTACCACTGAGCCAACCGGCCAGGGCTAAAAGAGGCCTTTGCTAAGCTTTGACTATATTACCTTGGGCTTTCAAACTGACCAATCTCTATCCCAATCCTTCTTGGGCTTTTGCTGGCCCCCCACAACCAATTTACTTCTTAAATCTTTGGGGGGAGGGGTTCTGTGTCCCTTATCCAATCCAATCCCTTTCCCAGATTAGACACCTCCTCTTTATGGTTACCATCTTGTCTCCTACTGCACATGCCTTGAAGTAGAAGGACCTCCTGCAGCAGTATAGTAAAAAAGTGCCATCTTGGCTTCTACCGGGCTTCTACATCCAGCAGAGCAATTCTTCCCCATCTCATCCTCCTTCCCCCATTCCTTTATCTCTGTAGCTTGAGGGCTTGCTCTTCCCCAAGGAAACCCTTCCTCCCTATAGGAGAAATGGGGAGGTATTAATCCCCTTGGTGGGGCAATGCTGCTATCCCCTGGAGTGTGTATAGTGCAGTGGCTTCTGATCTAATTAAGCTTAGCCAGTTTTTCTGCCTTTTTTTTTATTTATTAATAACTATCTACCTATTCTAACAAACCTAAACAATGGAAGACCAAGCAAGGCACCTAACTCTAAGAAAGGTCAAAGAAATCTTCCCAGAGGAGAAGGTACTTACTGTACTTGAATCCTTGAGAGATAAATGAGAGGTAGTTTAGTGAAAAGCAAGGAAGGAGAAAGAAGCAGGACTAGCAAGTGTAAAGACACGGTGATGTCAGAGATATGTAGTAATTCAGATTGACTTGATAAGTTCATTTGGGTGGAGCCATTAGCAAGAAGTGAGACTGAAAAAGGACAGAGACCAGATCATTAAGGAGTTTGAAAAAGGAACAATCGAAAGATTAAAAACTGGAAGGTGAGGGGTCTACTTGATTAATTCAGTCAGTTTGAGCATCATCCTGAAACACCAAGGTTGTGGGTTTGATTCCTGGTCAGGGCACATACGGGAAGTGACCAATGAATGCAGAATGCACAACTAAGTGGAATAACAGATAAATGCTTTCCTCTCTTTGTCTTTCTCGCTCCCTAAAAAAAAGAAAAAAAAAGTAGATAAGCTTATTGGAGGATATGAAACCAAAAGCACAGGCAATAGAAAAGATAGAATGGACTATATAAAAATTTAAAAACTTTTGTGCATGAAAATGCACTATTAATAGAGTAAAAGGGAAACCCATGGAATGGGAGAAAATATTACAAATCATTATATCTGACAAGGAGTTACTATCCAGAATATATAAAGAACTCTTACAACCTGAAAACAAAAAAACCAAACAACCTGATTCAAAAATGGGCAAAGGCCTTGACTAGACATTTCTCCAAAGAGAATATACAAATGGCCAATAAGCACATGAAAAAAATGCTGAAAATGACTAATTATTAGGGAAATGCACATCAAAACTATAATGAGATTCTACCCCATACCTAGTAAAATGGATATAAAAAACCCCAGAAAATAACAAGTGTTGGCAAGAGTGTGGAAAAATCGGAAACCTTGTGTAATGCTGGTGGGAATGTAAACTGGAGCAGCTGCTGTGGAAAACAGCAGGATAGTTTCTTAGAAAATTAAAAATAGAATTACCATATGGTCCAGCAAATCTACTTCTGGTATGTACCTAAAAGAATTAAAAGCATGGTCTTGAGAAGATATTTATACACTCATGTTTATAGTATCAGAGCCCAAGACAAGCTGCTCTAAAATCCTACAGGGCATACTGATTACTTTGAATTAAAGCTACTTGATCTCAGACAAAAATAAACTAAAGGAGTTAATCATTACCAAACCAGTATTACAAGAAATGTTAAAGGGACTTCTGTAAGAAGTGAGGGAATATTTAAAAGATTTTAAAATATGGATAATAAATGGCAATAACTAAATATCTATCAATAATTATTATTTTAAAAATGCATTGATTGATTGATTTTAGAGAGAAAGGAAGAGAGAAAAAGAAAGAAACAATGAGCCCTATTGGGATAGTTCTGTTGGTTAGAGTGTCCTCTCAATAAGCAGAGGTTGCTGACTTTATCTCTGGTCAGGACACATACAGGAACAGACTGATGTTTCTGTCTATCTGTCTGTCTGTCTCTCTCTCTCTCTCTCTCCCTTTCTCTAAAATTAATAATTAATAAAAAACATCAATTTGTTGTTCTACCCACTTTTATGTACCCTGACCAAGGACTAAACCCACAACCTTGGCATATTGAGACAACACTCTAACCAACTGAGCTACCTGGCCAGGGCTTCAATAATCACTTTAATATAAATGGGTTAAATTCCCTAATCAAAAGACATAGGGGGAAAAAAAAAAGACATAGGGCGGCTGAATGGATAAGAAAATGAAACCCATATATATGTTGCCTACAAGAGACTCACTTCAGATCAAAAGACACAGGCAGACTGAAAGTAAGAAGATGGAAAAAGGTAATTTCATGCAAATGGAAACGAACAAAAAAGCTAAGGTAGCAATATTTACATCAAACAAAATAGACTTTAAAACAAAGGCTATAATAAAAGACATAGAAAGATCCAGCAATTCTACTTCTGGTATTTACTCTAAGAAACCCAAAACACTGTCCAGGGCTGATTAACTCTGTTGGTTAGAGCAGTGGTCCCCAACCCCCAGGCCGCAGACTGGTACCGGTCCGTGGGCCATTTGGTACCAGTCCGCAGAGAAAGAATAAATAACTTACATTATTTCTGTTTTATTTGTATTTAAGTCTGAACGATGTTTTATTTTTAAAAAATGACCAGATTCCCTCTGTAACATTTGTCTAAGACTCACTCTTTTTTTATATATATTTTTAACGTTATTATTTTTAAAATTTTTATTAATTTTAATGGGGTGACATCAATAAATCAGGGTACATATGTTCAAAGAAAACATGTCCAGGTTATCTTGTCATTCAATTAGGTTGTATACACATTACCCAAAGTCAGATTGTCCTCTGTCACCTTCTATCTAGTTTTCTTTGTGCCCCTTTCCCCCCTTCCCCATAACCACGACACTATTGTCCATGTCTCTTAGTCTTGTTTTTATGTTCCACCTGTGTATGGAATCATACAGTTCTAGTTTTTTTCTGATTTACTTATTTGACTCCGTATAATGTTATCAAGACCCCACCATGTTGTTGTAAATGATCTGATGTCATCATTTCTTATGGCTGAGTAGTATTCCATAGTGTATATGTACCACATCTTCTTTATCTAACCTTCTATTGAAGGTTGTTTCCATGTCTTGGTCACTGTGAACAATGCTGCAATGAACATGGGGCTACATGTATCTTTATGTATCAATGTTTCTGAGTTTTGGGGGTATATACCCAGTAGAGGGATTGCTGGGTCATAAGGTAGTTCTATTTTCAGTTTTTTTTTTAATTTATTTTATTTTATTTATTCATTTTTAGAGAGGAGAGAGAGAGAGAGAGAGAGAGAGAGGAGAGAGAGACAGAGAGAAGGGGGGAGGAGCTGGAAGCATCAACTCCCATATGTGCCTTGACCAGGCAAGCCCAGGGTTTCAAACCGGCGACCTCAGCATTTCCAGGTCAACGCTTTATCCACTGCGCCACCACAGGTCAGGCCTATTTTCAGTTTTTTGAGGAACCACCATACTTTCTTCCATAATGGTTGTACTACTTAACATTCCCACCAACAGTGAATGAGGATTCCTTTTTTTCCACAGCCTCTCCAACATTTGCTATTACCTGTCTTGTTAATAATAGCTAATCTAACAGGTGTGAGGTGGTATCTCATTGCAGTTTTGATTTGCATTTCTCTAATAACTAGTGAAGATGAGCATCTTTTCATATATCTGTTGGCCATTTGTATTTCTTCCTGGGAGAAGTGTCTGTTCATGTCCTCTTCCCATTTTTTTTATTGAATTGTTTGTTTGTTGTTGAGTTTTATGAGTTCTTTGTATATTTTGGATATTAGGCCCTTATCTGAGCTGTTATTTGAAAATATCCTTTCCCATTTAGTGGGCTGTTTATTTTGTTGTCAGTTTCTCTTGCTGAGCAAAAACTTCTTAGTCTGATGTAGTCCCATTCATTTATTTTTGCCTTCACTTCCCTTGCCTTTGGAGTCAAATTCATAAAATGTTCTTTAAAACCAAGGTCCATGAGTTTAGTACCTATGTCTTCTTCTATGTACTTTATTGTCTCAGGTCTTATATTTAGGTAAGACTCACTCTTGACGCTTGTCTCGGTCACATGATACATTTATCTGTCCCACCCTAAAGGCCAGTTCATGAAAATATTTCTGACATTTAACCGGTCCGTGGCCCAAAAAAGGTTGGGGACCACTGGGTTAGAGTACTGGTTTTCAACTGCCAGGGGGCCAGCAGTTGAAAAACCACTGGGTTAGAGCATCATCCTAATACACTAAGGTTGTGGGTTCCATCCCCAGTCACAGCACATACAAGAACCAACCAGCAATGCATAAATAAATGGAACAGCAAATATGTTTCTCTATCTCTTCCTCTCTCCCTTCCTCTCCCTCTCTCTCTGAAATCAATAAATAAATGTTTTAAAAATATCAGCATATTAAAAACTATGAACACAATAATAAAGATTTAAGGCCATAGGGTAGAAATAAGAACATTACTATTAACAATAATAATACAAACTACTACCATTTAGGGAACTTCTCCTTTGCTGGGCCCTTTATGTGCATAAGTTGTATTTTTCATGGCAACTCTCATTTCACTAAGGCTCAGAGATGTTAGATGTGTGGGAGCTAAAAAAGTTATTTTTTATTTATTGATTTGAGAGAGAGAGAGAGAGAGAGAAAAGTGTTGGGAAGGAGCAGGAAGCAACTCGTAGTAGTTGCTTCTCATAAGTGCCTTGACTGGGCAAGTGTAGGGCCAGCAGCCACCGCCGTCATGGCCATGTAGGTTCATATTGGATTCTGGCAGACAGTAAGGGAACAGCGGAGCCAAAGGATGGTGGGCCATTCCGTTTATTAGAGTCTCATAATGGCAAATGAGCAAACAGGCAGGGTTCCCATGCCCCTCAGCACTCCGGACTCAGCCAGACTCATAGCTCCCCCCCCCCCCAGTCTCAGCACTCCCCAGCCAAACAGGACAGGCGGAAATCAGGGCTCCCAAACTCTGACTCAGTCTCTGGTTCCACAACCCAACTCATTTTCCGACTCACCCTCCCGACTCCAAGGCCCCGACAAACCTCAGTAAAGCGCTCTCCTCCAGCAAACAATAGCAACAATGGCCCCTCCCAAGCAGGAAGGCAATCTGCAATTTGCATCTGCTGCCCTGAGGGCAAGCACCCTCAGAAAAAAACATTTGTTTACCTAACAGCAAGCCTGGGGTTTCGAACCAGTGACCTCAGCATTCCAGGTTGATGCTTTATCTACTGTGTAACCACAGGCCAGGCATAAAAAATTAATATCTTTCCTCCCATTTTCTAAATTCTTCTAGCTGGGCTAATAATCAAATTAACAGAAACAAATTAACAGGAGAAAATAAAATTTTTAATACATGTGCATGGGGAATTCACATAAGCATGAAAATTCCAAAGACAGTGAGGCAACATTGGGTATATATGGCATTTTGGACCAAGGAGGAAAGAAGGGAATGGGGTCTTAGATTTCAGAAGTGAGAATGGGTGGTTTACAGGTAGTTGAGGAAGATAGAATGCACAGGGCAGGCAAATCTTGCTGGGCAACTCAGGAACAATGAGACATGGTGTATTTAGCTAACAGGCCTCTCCCGGAAGCCCTCTTCTTGAAGTCCTCTTGTTAACCATATTTAATTCAAACTAGGCTAAAGTGAACACCCTAAGGTTCTCTTTCTAAAGTAGGCCTGCATCTCTAAGGCAGGGAGAGGATCAAAAGTTCTTTCTGAGCCTAACCTGTGGTGGTGCAGTGGATTAAAGCATCAACCTGGAATGCTGAGGTTGCTGGTTTGAAACCCTGGGCTGCCTGGTCAAGGCACATAAGGGAGTTGATGCTTACTGCTCCTTCCTCCTTCTCTCTCTCTCTCTTCTCTCTAAAATGAATTTAAAAAATCTAAAAAAAAAAAAAGTTCTTTCTGAGTCCTATTTTTTAATAAACAGCTTAAAATCAATATCCCAAAAAGCAGTTTCCGAGTGGCAAAACTCTGGTTCCCTTCAGATGTCTTGCATTACAAGTGGTAAGCATTAGATTATATGAGCTATTATTAGAGTGAGCAAATTAAAAAAGATAAGGTTAAACAAGGAAAAGGTCAAATAGTTGGACCATTGACATCTAAGATTAGGAAGAAGACCCTATAAAGAAGATAGTAGGAGCCTGATAAAGGCGCAGTGGATAAAGGCGTTGATCTGGAATGCTGAGGTCCCCGGTTTGAAATACTGGGCTTGCCTGGTCAAGGCACATATGGGAGTTGATGCTTCCTGCTCCTCCTCTCCCCTTCTCTCTCATTCTCTCTCTTTGTCTCTGTCTCTCCCCTCTGAAATGAATAAAATAAAAATGTTAAAAATTAAAAAATAAATAAATAAAAAATAAGATAGTAGGTGTAAGGTATTTCCCTGCTGAGGAAGAAAGAAGGTCATAGGCACCAAGTGTGGAATAGCAAAAGCTTTATTTAGTAGAGTGCTTCCCGGACAAGGTTCTCTGGTCCATGAGACGTGGGCCAGGGAAGTCACAATGCCTCCCCTGTTTGGGGGTAATTTATAGCATTGGTAGGGTGGTCGGGTTGATATTGATAGATACGTGAATTCCAAACTGCCCTCTTGATGTTCCGCTTATCTGTCAGACCTCACCCTTACTGGACTATTGACCCTGAGACAGAGGAATTCCAAAAAGCTGACAAGCCGCCCCAAGGAGGGGCTCCGGACACACCAGGACTATTAATTCAACACCCACATGCTCGAAGCCCCCCAAGGAGAAGCATTCCGAACATACCAGGACTTTTGCCTCAGTATCCCCTCAGGCTCTCCCAAACACTATATAAACTCGCCCCTAGTCTGTAACCGGTGCTCTTCTCCCCCAGGAGGAGTGCCCGGCAGGGTTCCTTTCTTCCTTTCAATAAAGCCTGTTACTCTGGTCTTTCGGACTCCCATGGATTCCAACAGATATGATGTGGTGAAATTTCATTGGCTGACAGACGGTAGTTCTTTTTCAAAGGGCTCCAGGCCGTGTCTTTTTTTTTTATTTTTTTTACAGAGACAAAGAGAGAGTCAGAGAGAGGGATAGATAGGGACAGACAGACAGGAACAGAAAGAGATGAGAAGCATCAATCATTAGTTTTTCGTTCCGACACCTTAGTTGTTCATTGATTGCTTTCTCATATGTGCCTTGACAGCGGGGTTACAGCAGACCAAGTGACCCCTTGCTCAAGCCAGCGACCTTGGGTCCAAGCTGGTGAGCTTTTGCTCAAAACAGATGAGCCCGCGCTCAAGCTGGTGACCTTGGGGTCTCGACTCTATGTCTTCCGCATCCCAATCTGACGCTCTATCCACTGCGCCACCGCCTGGTCAGGCCAGGCCATTTATTTTGGCGGGCATGGGTGTGGGCTGTTCCAGCCAAAGTTGCTGGGCCTGGTTCCTCACATGGCCTTCCCCCATTGCCAGCTGATCTCACAGTAAGTAAAGTGCTTTGCAAACCAAGAAAGAACAGAGGTTCCAGAAGAAGGGAGTGGCTCATACTGCGAAATGCCAAATGCCAGCAAAACAGCAACTGAAAATTGCTTAATGGTTTTTGCAATTAGGAAGTTGCTATGGCTTTGCAAAAAACCACTGGAGTGGTGGGGACAGAAATGGGGTTGAAAGTGAGTGGGTAATAAATGTGGCCTACTCTTTCGATAAGCTATTCTGTGAAGGAACTTGAAAAATTGGTGTAATATTGTGATTTATAATAACAAATGTATACTTGGTCTTTATCCCTTCCTGGCTAAGAGCTCTAAAACCCTTGAGATCTCTCAAGACTAAGTTATGAGAACATTAAGGTGTCTTTGTTATGTTAATGAGGTAACTTTGGAAAGCTCTTAAGGATGGGGCTGGTTGCCTGGAGAGCCAAAAAGGTGATTAGAAGGTTGGAACTTCTGGTCCCACACCCCTGCCCCTCCAGGGAGGAGAGGGGCTGGTGGTTGGATCAATTGCCAATGGCCAATGATTTAATTCATTATGCCTATGTAATGAAAATTCCATAAAAACCCAAAAGGATGGGGTTCATAGAACTTCCAGGTTGGTGAACACATGGAGATTTGGGGAGAGTGGTATGCTCAGAAAGGACACGGAAACTCCCTGCCCTTTCCCCTGAACCTTGTCCCACGAATCTCTTCCATTGTGGCTATCCTGAGTCATATCTTTTATAATAAACTGGTAATCTAGTAAGTAAACTCTTTCTCTGAGTTCTGTGAGCCGCTTTAGCAAATTAATTGAACCCATGGAAGAAGGAGGTCACAAGTACCTCTGCTTTATAGCCAGTAAATCAGAAGGGCAGGTAACAACCTGGGCATCTTATTGGCATCTAAAGTGGGATGCAGTCTTGTGGGACCGAGTTCTTAACTGGTGGAATCTGATGCTGTATCTAGGTAAATAGTGTCTGAATTGAATTGAATTGTTGACACTCAGCTGGTGTCCAAGAATTTTTATTTATTTTCTTGTATTTTTCTGAAGTTGGAAACCGGGAGGCAGTCAGACAGACTCCCGCATGCGCCTGACTGGGATCCACCGGCATGCCCACCAGGGGGCGATGCTCTGCCCATCTGGGGCATTGTTCTGTTGCGACCAGAGCCACTCTAGCACCTGAGGCAGAGGCCATGGAGCCATCCTCAGCGCCTGGGCCAACTTTGCTCCAATGGAGCCCCGGTTGCGGGAGGGGAAGAGAGAGACAGAGAGGAAGGAGAGGGGGAGGGGTAGAGAAGCAGATGGGCACTTCTCCTGTGTGCCCTGGCTGGGAATCGAACCCGGGACTCCTGTACGCCAGGCCAATGCTCTACCACTGAGCCAGCCAGCCAGGGCCAGTGTCCAAGAATTGATTGATGGTGTGGGGAAACCCCCGCATATCAGAATTGACCCTAGAACCTTAATTGGCTAATAGCTAGAGGAAGGTAGCCACAAAGGTGAGAGAAACCTGCCAGTGTTTATGTGTGGTAGGAGAAGAGCCAGAGGAGAAACTAAAGATGTAGGAAAAGGAGGTGATGACGATGGTGCAGAGTGCCCAGGGCTTAAAGGAAATGGATTCCAGTGCCCAGGTGAGGTATTACCTCAGATAGGAGGAGGCGCACCTCCCTGTGGAAGGGGAAGAACAAAGGGCTGGGGCTTAGACAAGAGATCCAGGGAGCTATGATCTCAGCAGGTGAACTGGGAGTGGAAGAAGTGAGCAGGCTGAAGGCAAGCAAATTCGAGCCAGAGACTGGTATGCTGGCATTTCTGAGCTGCATCAGTTGTGACAAGGTCCAGGGTGTGTCTGGCTGAGGTGGCAGTTATATCACTAGGGTTAAAAGGTCAAGAATTATAAGATGGATGATCCTCGAGAACAAATCTGAGGTGGACAAAAAGTATGGTAGGTTCTACGCTCAAAGATATCAAGAGAAAGCAGTTTCTTGTCCTAATACAGAATCACATTTTGGGATTTTTTAAAATTGTATTTTATTAATTTTACAGATCAAGGAGAGAAAGGGGTGGGAGGGAGCAAGGAGCATCAACTCATAGTAGCTTCACTTCAGTTGTTCATTGCTTACTTCTTGTTGTGCCTTGACCAGGAAAGCCCAGGGTTTCAAAGTGGCAGCCTCAGTGTTCCAGGCTGACACTCTATCCACTGTACTGCCACAGGCCAGGCACATTTGTGGATTAAAAAAAATAATTCTAAGTCTGAACTCATGGCTAATCTAAATACTTCTTGCCAAAATATAAATCCATAACTTGCCCAAGCACAGACCAAACATTTAGCCAGGGGTCTCAAACTCGCGGCCCGCCCACCAATTTTGTGCGGCCACAGACTGGCCCGCAGACTAATCCACGAAGTTTGATTAGTCTGCGGGCCGCGAGTTTGAGACCCCTGATTTAGACCAAGTTAACATACTGAAACTGAAGCAAGAACCTGCACCATAAATCCTGAGTCTGTCAGCTACAAAATGGATTAAATCTACCTTTCTGAGTTAGACTCAGGTCTGGTCTTCATTCATGAATTCATTCATTCATTAATTCATTCAGCAAACATACCTTCTTTCTGTCCTTTACTAGGCCCTGGAGATTCAAAAATGAATTATTGGCCCTGGCTGGTTGGCTCAGCGGTAGAGCGTTGGCCTGGTATGCGGGGGACCCGGGTTCGATTCCCGGCCAGGGCACATGGGAGAGGTGCCCATTTGCTTCTCCACCCCCACCCCCCTCCTTCCTCTCTGTCTCTCTCTTCCCCTCCCGCAGCCGAGGCTCCATTGGAGCAAGAGATGGCCCAGGCGCTGGGGATGGCTCCTTGGCCTCTGCCCCAGGCGCTAGAGTGGCCCCGGAGGGGCAGAGCATCACCCCCTGGTGGGCAGAGCGTCGCCCCTGGTGGGCGTGCCGGGTGGATCCCGGTCGGGCACATGCGGGAGTCTGTCTGACTGTCTCTCTCCGTTTCCAGCTTCAGAAAAATACAAAAAAAAAAAAAATTAAAAAATTAAAAAAAAAATTATTTATGACCTTTGTGGAAGCTTGCAAACAAGTACAGGAGCCAACCCTTACACACTATGAAAATTCTAGAGCAAAGGTAGGTAGAAAGTGCAGTGAGAGTGTGTGCACACACACAAAAAGAAACCTAGACTTGAGGGAAGAAGCAGAGAGGAGCTGACATGTGAGATGAACCTTAGAGTACACAGAGTATACCAGGTTGGGAAGTGTAGGAAGTGTAAGGTTGGTGGATAATGGGGGATAGTCATGTGGGAAACCCAGACCCTCGAACTTTGGCTAGGACCGCCCACAACCAAGCGCGCCAAAAGAAACTTCCCAGGAACCCTTTGGAAAAAAGCGACCGTCTGCCGGCCAGTGAGATTTCATCACGTCATATTAGCTCGACCACCCTAGAGGAACCCTTTAAATATTCCTCACATGGGTCACTCCTTGTGACTTCCCTGGCCTCCATCTTTCCTTGGGGCCAGGGAACCTCGCCGGGCGGGATGCGTGCTCTATACTCAATAAAGCCTTTTACTATTCCACACTTCGTGGCTCCGGCCCTTTCCTTCCTTCTCGGCGGGGAAAAATACCTTACAGGAAGGGCATTCTAGAAAGAGGAAGAGCATGAGAAAGGGCACTGAGGCCCGGAGACAGTTGGGAAACTTAATACTCCAGTTTGGCAGAGCAGTAGTTCTTAGATAGCAGTCTGCACAAGAATCAGCCTCAGCATCATTACAATGCAGATTCTCATGCCCAAAGACCAACTGATTCAGTAGGCTCAAGAATCTACATTTTAAAACAAGTGTCTTCAGTGATTCTGAAGAAGATGGTCCACAGACCATACTGAGAAGCTCTGAGCTAGAGTAAAGGGTGCGTGGCGGGAAAAAGGAGAAGGGGTTAGGATGTGGCAGAAATTCTGGTTAGGACCACATAGTGCTAAGGAGTCTGAAGCTCAATGTATAAGGAGTGACATGCTGGCCTGATGGCATCTGTTTTAGAAAGCCTAGTCTGAAAGTAGTACTGACAAGAGTTTAGAGAGAAGGGAGGCTGCTGCATCTAGGCAGGACATGAGGGTTCTCTTCAAGGGGGAGTGCATTATTGGGAGATGAAACCGCAAGAACCCTGGTGCTAATACACACTCATTAGCCAGAGACTGCCAGGATAGCCTCAGGCTCCTAGGAGACAGAATCTCCTCTGAGCAGAACAGTAGCAGCCAGAGCTGCCCACCTAGTGGCACCAGCCTATGCAGAATCCAGGCTGAGGGACACTCCCCGCGCTACTTAGGCCTATGCTGAGTCATCCCTCATAGGAACTAGCTTCTCTGGATCCCTGGGATCTTGCCTCACAAGCTGCTGCTTCACTTCCCCTTGGTTTCCAGGCTAAGGAAGGAGAAAGAATAAACATTAACGAAGGTGTGCTAGGGCTGGGTGCTCAGAGCTCCTCCCCTTGCCACTCCTGACTTCCTGCCCTGGAAACTAGGATAAACTGTTGATTCCCCGTTTCATACTCCTGGTGGCTGCTCTTGCGAAAAAAGGGAAGAGGTGAGAACAGATCTGAGGCCACCTAAGAGTGACTTGCAACCCCTACCCTAGAGGGGTTTTCACCACACCAGACTGCTTCTCAGGGTGACTTCTTGGTTGACTGGCAGGCAGGGGTGACCTACTACTCCCTTTCTTGGGCTTCAGCTTCTCTGTCAAATGAGAGCTGAACTGAAAGAAGTTTATTCAGTCCTACTATTCCACGAACTAAGCTAATTGGGCCAAATACCTTCTGTTGTGTGACTCCTCACCCCAACGCCCCCAGGAGGGCCAGGAGCTATTTCAGGTACTCTCAGGACACATCTATTGTAGAGCCAGTAGCCAGGGCCATTATCACAGCGGCCTGGCCCATGCAGGTTCGCATTGGATTCGGACAGTCGGTAAAGAAACAACAGAGCCAAAAACTGGTGGGCCACCATCTTTAATCCTAGCTTGCACCCGGCGGGCAAGTAAAAACACACACTGGGCTCCAAAACCCACTCACATTCAATGCTCACAAAGCTACTGACTTATCCGAGTTTCCTAGAATCAAAGGTTCCTAGCTCACCAGCCTTATTCACCTCTGTTCCTCATCTCCTTCCTTCTCCCTGCACAAAATCTGCACTAACTGGCTTCTCACTCAACACTCCGCCATCTTGGCTGCTTCTCCTGGCCTCCTCCACGTGGCCTTTCTTTGCTCTCTTCTCTGCTCTCTGCTCTAATGCTAATCTCAGGAACTAAGAGAGCAAGCTCCTGTTCTGCCCCCATTTTATAGTGTAGATTCATAACCTTTAATCCCATATACAAAATAGGGAAGTCTCTAATACAAATTCACTTATCAGAGACATGATGGGATTGCACCACCCCACATCAAAAAGGGTGGGAAAGGCTTAATCCCAAAACCAAGTCACAGGCTACAAGGATCCTGCCTGCCCACAGCCCGCCCCCAACACACATTAATATCACCTGGGCGACAGCTTCCATGTGGGCAGCGCCATCTTTAACAAAGTGAGCATAATATATTTTATCTGCCCAACACCTATCCATTTTTAAAATGACTTCTGAGCCTTCTACTCTGTGCAAATAATAATAGCCATGATTTTCAAGTGCTTACTATGTTACAGCACTATGCTAAGCATTTTACATTTACTCATCACAACATCCCTAGGAAGTAGGTGCTGTACTAATTATCTTTATTTTATAAATACAAAAAATTGAGGCACAAAGAGATTAAGTAACTTGCCCAAAAACATTCAGCTGGTAAAGCAACAGGGCTTGTTCCAACTCCAGGTCAATCAGCTCCAAAGACATGGTCTTTCCATAACATCACACTTCACATACTGGTCAACCAGCGTCAGATAGGTGCATATCAGATCCTATACTAAAGTTGTTGGGAGGAAGGGGGTAGTAAGGACAGACCAGGTGATAAAATCGTTTGTTAAATGTGAATAATTGTACTTATTTGGTGGTTATGAGAATCAAATTAAATGATCAATAACTTCATAAGTGCTTTTAAAAGATAGCTACTAATATGTAACATTAACGATTATTAATGAATATTATATAGTAGTTGTCATTTTTATTTTGGGTTTTTTTTTTTCATTTTAAGAAAATTGTTTTTGGCCCTGGCTGGGTGACTCGGTGGACAGAGTGTTGTCCTGGTGCACTGAGGTTAAGAGTTCAATCCCTGGTCAGGACACACACAAGAAGCAACATATGAGTGCACAAGTGAATGAGACAACTAAGTAGAACAATGAGTTGATGCCTTTCTCACTCATTCTTTCTCTCTCCTTCCCAGAAGTGGATTTAACGGTGAGCACACTGGGTGTACACCCTGGGCCCCAACTTCTGAAGGGCCCTGAAAAACACCAACTTTATACTTTTTTCTAATGACACCAAATTTGGTTTCATATGTGCAATTTTAATATTAATAGTACAGACTTTTTATTTATTTAAATATATGGTTAACATGTATTATTATTTTCCCTGTCTCTCTCTCTTTTTTAAGGGGCCCAATATTATCTTCTGTGCCTGGGGCCTCAACCCACCTTAATCCGCCTCTGCTCCTTCCCCTTTCTTCCTTCCTCTCTCTCTCTCTCTCTCTTTTTTTTTTTTTTTTTTTGTATTTGTCTGAAGTTGGAAACAGGGAGGCAGTCAGACAGACTCCAGCATGCGCCCGACCGGGATCCATCCAGCACGCCCACCAGGGGGCGATGCTCTGCCCATCTGGGGCATTGCTCTGTTGCAACCAGAGCCATTCTAGCGCCTGAGGCAGAGGCCACAGAGCCATCCTCAGCGCCCAGGCCAACTTTGCTCCAATGGAGCCTTGGCTGCGAGAGGGGAAGAGAGAGACAGAGAGGAAGGAGAGAGGGAGGGGTGGAGAAGCAGATGGGCGCCTCTCCTGTGTGCCCTGGCTGGGAATCAAACCTGGGACTCCTGCATGCCAGGCTGACACTCTATCACTGAGCCAACCAGCCAGGGTCTCTCTCTCTTTCTTTCTTGCTCGCTTGCCCTTTCTCAAATCAATGGGGGAAAAAACATTTTTTAGAAAAATTTATTATTATTATTTTTTAAGACTTTATTCATTTTAAAGAAGAGAGAGAGAAAAGGGGGAAGGAGCAGGAAGCCTCAACTGCCATATGTGCCTTGACCAGGCAAGCCCAGGGTTTTGAACCGGTGACCTTAGCACTCCAGGTCAATACTTTATCCACTGCACCACCACAGGTCAAGCCTTTTCTTTTTCTTTCTTTTTTTTTTTTTAGAGATACAGAAACATTGAGCTGTTCCTGTATGTGCCCTAACCAAGGATTGGACCAGCAACCTCTACACTTTGGGACAATGCTCCAACCTACACAGCTATCTGGCCAGGGCAAGAAAATTTTTTTTTTTAATTTATTCATTTTTTTTAGAAAGGAGAGAGAGAGAGAGAAGAAAGAGAGAAGGGGGGGAAGAGCAGGAAGCATCAACTCCCATATGTGCCTTGACCAGACAAGCCCAGGTTTTCGAACCGGCGACCTCAGCATTTCCAGGTCGACGCTTTATCCACTGCGCCAAAAAATTTTTTAAAGATTATTTTTAATTTTCCTATATATTTTTTAAAAAGTGAACATTCTTGCTAACACCTTTTTTTTTTTTTTTTTTTTTTGTATTTTTCTGAAGTTGGAAACGGGGGAGGCAGTCAGACAGACTCCCGCATGCACCCGACCAGGATCCACCCGGCATGCCCACCAGGCATGCCCACCAGGGGGTGATGCTCTGCCCATCTGGGGCATTGCTCTGTTGCAACCAGAGCCATTCCAGTGCTTGAAGCAGAAGCCATAGAGCCATCCTCAGCGCCCGGGCCAACTTTGCTCCAATGGAGCCTTGGCTGCAGGAGGGGAAGAGAGAGACAGAGAGGAAGGAGAGAGGGAGGGGTGGAGAAGCAGATGGGTGCCTCTCCTGTGTGCCCTGGCCAGGAAGGAGAGAGGGAGGGGTGGAGAAGCAGATGGGTGCCTCTCCTGTGTGCCCTGGCCAGGAATCGAACCTGGGACTCCTGCACGCCAGGCCAACGCTCTACCACTGAGCCAACCGGCCAGGGCCTCTTGCTAACACCTTTAAAAGTGTTTTCTGATGTCTATAATCTGGCTCTTATTTATAAAATATTCAAATATACCAGTTTTTATGGCATTTCACTTAAATAGACATTCTTTATCATTGTCATTAAACTAAATAAAACTATTAGCTATCCATGACTATTTATTAATTATAGAAGATGCATTTTAGACTACTCTTTGAAAACCGATACAGAAATATTCAACTTTGATTCTGCCTTTTGTCCTTCAAATAGTAGTACCATTTTAAAATTGTAGTCATGCCTGACCTGTGGTGGCGCAGTGGATAAAGCGTTGACCTGGAAATGCTGAGGTCACCGGTTCGAAACCCTGGGCTTGCCTGGTCAAGGCACATATGGGAGTTGATGCTTCCAGCTCCTCCCCCCTTCTCTCTCTCTGTCTCTCACTCCTCTCTCTCCTTCTCTGTCTCTCTCCTCTCTAAAAATAAATAAAAAATAAAATTGTAGTCACACATACATAATTTACCATTTTTACATGTACGTTTCAGTGGCATTAAGCACATTCACACTGTCATGCAGCCACCACCACCATCCATCTCCAGACCTTTTTCACCTTCTCGAACTGAAATTCTGCCATTGGTTTTTAATAATTATTCATATAACTCTTCATTGTGCTAGTATTCTGTGGAGGACACAGGATGGAAATTATAGCCCTAGCTTCAATTCAGATTCCCTCACAGTCCATTTGAACTTCAGTAATTCACTTAAAACCCTCAACATCAGTTCCTCCACAGTGATGAGACCAATACAGGGAGACCACAGGGATTGTGGTTAGTATTAGAGGAGACCGCGGAGGGAAAGGTGCATTGCAACCTTTATGCAAAGCCCTCCACAAACGTTAGATCCTTAAGTGGGTGGATAGACTCTTTTGGTTTTCTAGCTCAGCTTCTGGAACAAAATAGGAACTAAAAAAAAAGTTCTAAATGAACCGAGAAGCTCCAAGCTGTTGGGTCACACTGCCCCCTGGCGGTAGCCCAGAAACATGCTGCGTCTCTCCCGGGTGCTTCGGGGGCTGATTGGGGAAGATCTGGCACTGCCTGGGTATGAGAGGGAAACCCAAGGTCCCACCCTGGGGGCTTTTCCTTTTCACTCGAAAACATTCATTATCCCCAGACAGTCCCCAAGCTCGACTTTCCAACTTTTGGTTCCAGGGGGTCGGTCTTCTTTCTGTAAATTTCTCTTACCACTTTTGCTCATCCTGTTCTGTGGCTCATCCAAACCCCTACAATCTCCTTCAGACCTCCTCAAATCCATCTCCTCCAGGACACCCTGGGCACAACAAACAGCTTTCTCTCACTCTTTTTTTTATTTTTATTTTTTTAGATTTTATTTATTGATTTTTTTGGGGGGGGGAGTTGAGAGAGAGAGCAAGAGTGAGAAAGAGGGGAGGAGAAGCAGGAAGCATCTACTCCCGGTAATTGCTTCCTGTATGTGTCTTGACCAGGCAAGCCCAGGGATTTGAACCAACAACCTCAGCATTCCAGGTCCATGCTTTATTCCCTGCACCACCACAGGTCAGGCTCACTCGCTTTTTTAACCTCTACAGAACTCACAGCCTGTACTTGATTATATGCCATGTGTAGTTCTCTCCAAACTTTGGTTCCTTGATATGATTTTCTAGTTTTCTTAATGTTTCCCCTGGTCTTCAAAGAATGAACTGAAATGATCAACGGGCCTCCTGAAAAGCTATGTATTTTTGAGTCCCTAATATGGACCAGGTACAGTGCTGGGAATTTTTACAAACATTCCTTCAATCCCCATGATAATTCTAATGCAACTTTACTGCAAATTAAATATTATCTCAATTTATGGATGACAAAATTGAGCCTCCGAAAGATTAAATGACTTGCCCAAAGTCATATAGCTAGTAAGTGGTAGAGAATGGGTTTGAACCCATGTGTGCCCGATTACAAATCCACAGAATAAATTTCATCTCCATGCCAACTCCTCTCAACTGTTAGTACCTACCAGGAACAATGGCTTGGAAAAGAATTCAAAACGTTGGGCCTTAGAGGGTTAAGTGGTGGATTTCATTAGTAATGTCTGCCAAGAGTGAAGAACGGTTAGCGATGATGTACAATCTTGTATTTTCCCTTCTTCCATTACCTCATGCTGGATGGCTTTATGGGAGGAAACTGTACCTTATTCTGAACATGATTTTAAGAAGGCATGATATGTTGAATAAGCATGAACTTTAAAGTAAGACTGACCTGTATTAAAAAACTCAGCTCCATCTGTTTCTGGCCATTTGACCTGTTACTTGGCCTCTCTGAGCCTTACATTCTATATATGTAAAATGTAGATAACAACCGCTGTGTTGTTATGAGGGTTTAATAAGACTAATTCTGTAAACAACCTTGGCATGGTGCCTAAAATAAACTAATTGCTCAACTGGGGATTCTTTCCCCTACCTTCCCTTTAGAAACAGAGAAACTGATTCCCCTCAGGCAGTAGTTTGGAGGCTACTGTCCAATTGTTGTATGTCAAAACTATCACAAAACTAAAGCTTTAATATGATGAGACTGGCCTGACCTGTGGTGGTGCAGTGGATAAAGCGTTGGCCTGACCTGTGGTGGTGCAGTGGATAAAGCGTCGACCTGGAAATGCTGAGGTTGCCGGTTCAAAACCCTGGGCTTGCCTGGTCAAGGCACATATGGGAGTTGATGCTTCTAGCTCCTCCCCCCTTCTCTCTCTCTGTCTTTCCTCTCTCTCTCTCTCTCTCTCTCTCTCTCTCTTTCTCCCTCTCCTCTCTAAAATGAATAAATAAAACAAACAAAAAAAATATGATGAGACCATCTAATAGCACTAGTGTTCCAGATTGATGCACTAGGAAGAACATAATATTGTCTATGTAATATTCCTGCCACAAATGTCTAACTTGAATTGTGTGTGTGTGTGTGTGTGTGTGTGTGTCTGACTGAGACAGAGAGAGAGACAGAATGAGGGACAGATAGGAACAGACAGGAAGGGAGAGAGATGAGAAGCATCAATTCTTTATTGAGGCTCCTTAGTTTCCTTAGTTGTTCACTGATTGCTTTCTCATATGTGCCTTGACTGGGGGGCTCCAGCTGAGCCAGTAACCCCTTGCTCAAGCCAGATGAACCTGCACTCAAGCCAGCAACCTCAGAGTTTTGAACCTGGGTCCTCTGCGTCCCAGTCCGAAGCTCTATCCTTTGAGCCTGGTCAGGCTTGAATTTTTTATTTTTTAAGATTTTATTTATTGACCTTATAGAGAGAATAGGGTGTGGAGCAGAGAACGAAAAGCATTAACACTTAGTTGCTTCACTTCAGTTGTTCATTGATTACTTTCATACGTGCCTTGACCAGGCAAGCCCAGTGTTCCAAACTGGCGACCTCAGCATTTCAGGTCAACGCTTTATCCACTGTGCCACCACAGGTCAGGCACTAACTTAAATTTAAACATGAGGAAAGATTCAAAGACATAACAACTGGCCTGGATGCTTCAAAAACATCAATATAAAAAATAACAAAAATCCCTGGCTGGATAGCTCAGTTAGTTAGAACATCATCCCAATATGCAAAGATTGCAGGTTCGATCCTGGGCCAGGGAACATATAGGAACAGGTCAATGCTTCTGTTTGTTTGTCTCTCTCTCTAAAAAATCAATAAAGAAAAAAATTTTAGTACTGGAAACTGTTTTAGATTAAAAGGGATAGAAGTGCCTGACCAGGCAGTGGTGCAGTATATAGAGCATCAGCCTAGGATGCTGAGGATTCAGATTCGAAACCCTGAGGTCACTGGCTTGAGTGTGGGCTCAACAGCTTGAGCATGGGGTTGCCAGCTTGAGCATGGGATCATAAACATGACCCCATGGTCGCTAGCTTGATCCCAAGGTCACTGGCTTGAGCAATGGGTCACTGGCTCAGCTGGAGCCCCAGGTCAAGTCACATATGAGAAAGTGATCAATAAACAACTAAGGTGCCACAACTATGAGTGGATGCTTGTCATCTCTCCCTTCTTGTCTGTCTGTCCCTGTCTGTCTCTTAAAAAAAATTATATAAAAAAGAAAAAAAGGATGGAAGAAATATATCAACCAAATTTAATGTATAATCCAAAATCAAAAAGCATAAACAACTATAAGGAAAATTAGGGGACTTTGAATACAGATACATATTAGAGATAGAATTGTGTAAATGTTCAATTTCCTAAGGATGATAATTATGTTGTGGCTGCATAGGAGCACATCAGCCAACTCTTAGGAGATACCTGCTAAAGTATTTAGGAGTTCACAGGCCTACAACTAACTCAAATGATTTAGGAAAAGATGTGTGTATGTAGATATGTCCGGAGAGTTAAATCAAATATGGCAAAATGTTAACAATTTCACCTAAGGAAAGGGCATGCAGTCTTCACTGTATTACTCTTCATTTTTGTGAAGATTTGGAGTATTTCAAAATAAAGAGTCAGTAATAAAAAATACATACATTATAGTTAGCAAATTTTAAAATCATAATAAAATGAATACACTAATAAATTCCATGTGATTAATTGGCATAACCATTTTTGGAAACTGTTTTTGCAACATATATATGTGTACTTTAACACAGTGACCCCGCTTCTGGGAATTTGTGTTAAATAGATAATGAAAAGAAGAAAAAAATTGGAAAGAAATATTCACTGCAATGTTTTTATAATGGTAAATATTGGAGAACAATAAACCCCAAATGTCTAGCTATTAAGGAATAACTAAGTAAGTTATATCAACTTGATGGGCTACAATGCAGCTATGAAAAGTAAACACTGTGAATAATAATTTTAAAAATATTTGAAAACCATAGCAATGTGAAAACTATGAAATAAAAGTTACATTTTTAAAAAGAAAAATACAGAATTATAACAAAAATTTGGAAGGAAAAAATTAGTCTCAGAAATAAGTCTGAGACTTATTTCTCTAATTATCACAAAGCCTGAATTCCGAGAGAATCTCTGAATACAGTAGCTATAATCTACCTATTACTTTAAACCTTTTTTAGTCTGTGTGTGTGTGTGTGTGTGTGTGAGAGAGAGAGAGAGAGAGAGAGAGAGAGAGAGAATGAGAGAGAGAGAATGCACTGTTCTAAATGAAGCAGAGGGGAAAACGTCTTTGAATAAATTCTGACTGCCTGCATGACCAGGAAATATTTAAAAAAAATTTTTTGTATTTTTCCAAAGCTGGAAACGGGGAGGTAGTCAGACAGACTCCCGCATGCGCCCGACCGGGATGCCCACCAGGGGGCAATGCTCTGCCCATCTTGGGGCATCGCTCTGTCGCAATCAGAGCCATTCTAGGGCCTGAGGCAGAGGCCACAGAGCCATCCTCAGCACCAGGCAAACTTTGCTCCAATGGAGCCTTGGCTGCGGGAGGGGAAGAGAGAGACAGAGATGAAGGAGAGGGGGAGGGGTGGAGAAGCAAATGGGCGCTTCTCCTGTGTGCCCTGGCCGGGAATCGAACTCGAGACTCCTGCACACCAGGCCGATGCTCTACCACTGAGCCAACGGGCCAGGGCCCAGGAAATATTTTAAATGCACCAACTCATTAATCATGAGCTCCTATGGCAGGAATAATTCATCCTAATTAATTCCTTGAAAATAAATTTATTTGAGCAATAGAAGTGATGGATCCCTAAACATTCATTACAGCACACTCAGCATGCATCCAATTTGGGGACTGAGAAGAAGCAATGAGGACGAAAAGGCTGGGAAGCCAATTGTCTCAAATGATGAGAAAATCACTATCTGTGGTAGCAGGAAGGGGGCTGTCTCTGTAAAATGGGTACATTTTACAACGGGACTGCAGAGAGACAATCCTGTCTAAAGGATAAGGTCCTTCTATTCACTTCAGGATTCCTGTTTTCCACTATCCTAGCCCTGCTCTCTGAAGAAACAGGGGAAGAAATAATGACAAAAAATATGAAGCAACTGTTTCTCAGAAATCCAGTGTTAATTTGTGCAACCAGCATGACCTGAAACAATTATATAGAATCAGCAGCTGAGGGACAAATGAGGTCACATTTTTTCTATTTTTCAAAAGAAAACCAACTTGATCCATCACATACCAGATTAGCAGAAAGTCCAATATCCTTTTCTCCCCTTGAGTTGTTTAACAGTCCCAATTTTATTCAAATCAAAGGACTCATTCCTGCCCCTCCCTACTGCAGGAAACTTGCTGCTCCAGTTCTCTGTGATGCTCCACAGTGGACTCCCAAGGTCACCCTAAGTGCTGGCATGTGTGCCCCCAAAATTCATATGTTGATGCCTGAATCCCCAGTACAACTCAGAATGTGACTATTTGGAAGTAGAGTCTCTAAAGAGGTAATTTAGGTTAAATGAAGACATTGCTGTAGGCTGTAATCCAGTATGACTGGTCACTTTTTTTTTTTTTTTTATATTAATTTTTAGAGAGGAGAGAGAGTGAGTGAGAGAGAGAGAGAAGGGGGAGGGAGGAGCAGGAAGCATCAACTCCCATATGTGCCTTGACCAGGCAAGCCCAGGGTTTTGAACCGGCGACCTCAGTGTTCCAGGTCAACGTTTTATCCACTGCGCCACCACAGGTCAGGCTGACTGGTCACTTTTTAAGAAGAGGAGTTATGAACCAGCAATCCCACTTCTGGGAATATATCCCAAGAAACTCAAGTCACTAATTTGAATGAATATATGCACTCCTATGTTCACTGCAGCATTATTTACAACAGCCAAGATATGGAAGCAGCTCAAGTGCCCAGTAGTAAAGGAGTGGATAAAAAAGCAGAATACTATTCAATACTTAGCTATAAAAAAGAAGGAACTCTTACCTTTTGTAACAGCATGCATGGATGTGGAGATTAATATGCTAAGTAAAATAAGCCAATAATAGAAAGACAAGTACCATATAAATTTTACTTAGATGTAGAATCTAATGAACAAAATTAACAAACAAAACAGAAACAGACTCACAGATACAAAGAACAGACTGGCAGCTGTCAGAGGGGATAAGGGTTGGGGGAGCTATATGACAAAGGTGAAGGGATTAAGCAAAGAAAAAAATTTATAGACACAAACAACTATGTGGGGATTGCAGGAAGGAAAAGAGGTGAGGGGAGGTAGAGGAGGGTAGAAGGGGATAGGTGGTGATGGGAGACTTGACCTGAGGTGGTGAACACACAATGCAATTTACAGATGATGTATTGTAGAATTGTGCTCCTGAAACCTGTATAACTTTATTAACCAATGTCATCCCAATAAATTCAATTAAATTTAAAAAAATAAATTTAAAAAGAGGAAGAGGAGATAATGACACAGGCATGCACAGAAGAAAGGCCTTGTGAAACAGAGGGGGAAAACGTCCACCTACAAGCCAAAGAGAGAAGCCTCAGAAGAAATCAACTCTGCAGGTACCTTGATCTTATGCATCTAGCCTCTAGAACTGTGAGACAATAAATTTCTGCTGTATAACCCATCCAGTATTTGTTATGGCAACCCTGGCAAATGAATACAGGGTCAACTTCATTCTTTAATATATATATTCATTTCCCTCTGAGAACTGCTTTCACTATATCTCATAAGTTTCTGATGTCTTGTATGTTCTTCTTCATTCACCTCAAATTTTTTTCTAATTTCACTTGCAATTTATTTTTGATTACTTAGAAGTGTGTTTAATTTCCATATACTTCTGAAATTTCCAAATTTCCTTCAGCTACTGTTCTCTAACTTAATTCCATTGTCATTGGGGAAGATATTTTGTATAATTTCAATTTCTAAAAATGTATTGTGGGTTGTTTTGTGGCCTAACATTTGACCTATCTTGGTGAATACTCCATGTGCACTGGTTCTATTCATTACTGAAAGTGAGTTATTAAGGTTGCCAACTATTATTGTTGAACTATTTTTCTTTCCAAGATCGTTAATATTTGCTTCATTTATTTGGGAGCTCTGTTGTTAAATGTACATATTTTTATAACCATTATATCTTCTTGAGGAACTTTTTTTTAATTTTAATTTTTATTTATTTATTCATTTTAGAGGAGAGAGAGAGAGAGAGAGAAAGGGGGGAAGAGCAGGAAGCATCAACTCCCATATGTGCCTTGACCAGGCAAGCCCAGGGTTTTGAACCGGCGACCTCAGCATTCCAGGTCGATGCTTTATCCGCTGCGCCACCACAGGTCAGGCTGAGGAACTTTTTTTTAAGCAAGAGAGAGACAGACAGAAATGGATAGAGATGAGAAGCATCAATTTTTCATGTGGCACCTTAGTTGTTCATTGATTGCTTTCTCAGCCAGGGGGCTCCAGATGAGCCAGTGACCCATTGCTCAAGCCAGAGACCCTAAGCTTCAAGTGAGAAACATTTCGGTTCAAGCCAGCGACCGTGCGGTTATGTCTATGATCTTACGCTCAAGCCAGTGACCCCGCGCTCAAGCTGGTGAGCCTACATTCAAGCCAATGACCTTGGGGTTTCGAACCTGAGTCCTCTGCATCCCAGGCTGATGCTTTATCCACTACGCCACCGCTTGGTCAGGCTTGGTCCCATATGTTCTTCTTTAAACATGCTCCACATTTTTATTTCTTTATTTATTTTTATTTTATTGATTTTTAGAGGGAGAGGAAAGGAGACAGAGAGAGAGAGAGAGAGACATCAATCCTATTGTTACACTTTTTCATGCCATCATTGGTTGACTCTTTTTTTTTTGTATTTTTCTGAAGCTGGAAACGGGGAGAGACAGTCAGACAGACTCCCACATGCGCCCGACCGGGATCCACCCGGCACGCCCACCAGGGGGCGATGCTCTGCCCCTCCGGGGCGTCACTCTGCCGCAACCAGAGCCACTCTAGCGCCTGGGGCAGAGGCCAAGGAGCCATCCCCAGCGCCCGGGCCATCTTTGCTCCAATGGAGCCTTGGCTGCAGGAGGGGAAGAGAGAGACAGAGAGGAAGGAGGGGGGGGGTAGAGAAGCAAATGGGTGCTTCTCCTATGTGCCCTGGCCGGGAATCGAACCCGGGTCCCCCACACGCCAGGTTGACGCTCTACCGCTGAGCCAACCGTCCAGGGCCTGGTTGACTCTTTCTTGATCGAGGATCAAACCAACAACCTCGGTATGTCAGGATGACAGTCTAACCAACTGAGTGCCTGGCCAGGGCCTAAACATGTCATATCTTTCCCTCCCTCCCTCCCTCCCTCCCTCCCTCCCTCCCTCCCTCCCTCCCTCCCTTCCTTCCTTCCTTCCTTCCTTCCTTCCTTCCTTCCTTCCTTCCTTCCTTCCATGAGACAGAGAAAGAAAGAATGTGAGAGAGAGGAAGAGAGAGAGATGAGAAGCATCAACTCGTAGTTGCAGCACTTTAGTTCTTCATTGATTGCTTGTCATACATGCCTTGACCTGGGGGCTCCAACATACCAGTGACCCCTTGCTCAAGCTGGTAACCTTGGGCTCAGGCCAGCAACCTTGAGCTTCAAGCTAGTGACATTTGGGCTCAAGCCAGTGACCACAGAATCATATCAATGATCCAACACTCAAGCTGGCGACCCCACACTTAAGTTGGTGAGCCCGTGCTCAAGCCAGTGACCTTGGGGCTTTGAACCTGGGATCTCAGTGTCCCAGGTTGATACTCTATCCACTGTGTCACCACCAAAAAGGCAAACATGTCCCCCTTTATTTTTCTGTGACAGAGACAGAGAGAGAGACAGAGAGACAGAAAGAGGGACAGATAGGGATAGACAGACAGGAAGGGAGAGATGAGAAGCATCAATTCTTCATTGCAACACCTTTGTTGTTCATTGATTGCTTTCTCATATGTGCCTTGACTGGGAAGCTACAGCCGAGTGATTGACCCCTTGCTTAAGCTGGAGGACCTTAGGCTCATGCCAGCAACCTTCGGCTGCAAGCCAGCGACTTTTGGGCTCAAGCCAGTTATCTGGGGATCATGTCTATGATCCCACACTCAAGCTAGTGACCCCGTGCTCAAGCTGGTGAGCCCGCGCTCAAGCTGGATAAGCCCACACTCAAGCTGGTGACCTCACGGTTTTGAATCTGGGTCCTCTGGATCCCAGCCCAACACTCTACCCACTGCACCACTGCCTGATCAGGTAAACATGTCCCATTAAAAAAATTTTTTTATTTATTTGTGTTTGCTTTTGCTCACTTCCTTTCTTTCTGAAACTACTAGATGCTCCATACATACACATCTGGTATTATCCTGTTCTCAGCCTTTTAGCTTTATGGTTTTTTTGTTTTTGTTTTTGTTTTTTTGTTTTTTTTTACAGAGACAGAGTGAGTCAGAGAGAGGGATAGACAGGGACAGACAGACAGGAACAGAGAGAGATGAGAAGCATCAATCATTAGTTTTTCATTGCTCGTTGCAACACCTTAGTTGTTCATTGATTGCTTTCTCACATGTGCCTTGACCGCGGGCCTTCAGCAGACCGAGCAACCCCTTGCTGGAGCCAGTGACCTTGGGTCTAAGCTGGTGAGCCTCGCTCAAACCAGATGAGCCCGCACTCAAGCTGGCGACCTCGGGGTCTCGAACCTGGGTCCTTCCGCATCCCAGTTGGATGTTCTATCCACTGCGCCACCACCAGGTCAGGCTAAAGAGGATTTTAAACAGTATTCCAAACTGGGAGAAGGAGCTACGGTATTGGGGTACTTTCTCTTGTTGGAGAGATGAATGGTGCAATGAACACAACACAGCTGTTGAGTTAGAAGCCTGGATTTTTAACCTTGGGCAAATCCCCAACGTCTCAATATTATTTTTATCAACAAAATGAAAATACTAATAGCCACCTCACAGGATTCTTGTGAAAATGTTGTTTGAACGAGGAAGTAAGATTGAAATGTTAGTTTCCTTTTGCTGCTGTTCCTAGGAAGCCACTTCAAGGACATTCTTGCAGTTCTAAGCAGACTGCTTCCTGCACCCCCTTCCCCCAACACACATATTCCTTTATCCCCTGGAGGGCAGGGACCTTGCCTCACATCTTTGTAACTCCCTTACCTCCCTTATTGCATAAGGACCTTTCACATAATCTTCAATCAACCTTGGATGTGGATGTTACACACACATGTTCTGCATTTTAATACACATATTCTGCAGTTCAATACAAAGTGGATTTTATAAAGTTATTAAAGCTCCATTCCTAGTTTGGTGACTTAAAGTTTTTGATTTCTTGATTTTTTTTTATTTCTTGATTTTTTTTTAGAGAGAAAAAGGAGAGAGAGAGAAATATCAATTTTTTTTTTTTTGCACTTTTCTGAAGCTGGAAACGGGGAGAGACAGTCAGACAGACTCCCGCTTGCGCCCAACCGCGATCCACCCGGCACGCCCACCAGGGGCGACGCTCTGCCCACCAGGGGGCGATGTTCTGCCCCTCCGGGGTGACCAGAGCCACTCTAGCGCCTGGGGCAGAGGCCAAGGAGCCATCCCCAGCGCCCGGGCCATCTTTGCTCCAATGGAGCCTTGGCTGCGGGAGGGGAAGAGAGAGACAGAGAGGAAGGGGGGGGGTGGAGAAGCAAATGGGCGCCTCTCCTATGTGCCCCGGTCAGGAATCGAACCCGGGTCCCCCGCACGCCAGGCCGATGCTCTACCGCTGAGCCAACCGGCCAGGGCCGAGAAATATCAATTTGTTGTTCCACTTTTTTATGCATTCATTGGTTGGTTCTTGTAAGTGTCCTGACCAGGGATCAAACATGCAATCTTGGCACATCTGGAGGAATGCTATAGCCAACTGAGATACCCATCCAGGGCTAGTTTGGTGATATTTGACTTGCTACTTCAATAGCATTAGCTGTGTAGGAGGATAAACTGAACCAGACATGGTATTGGACTTCAAGAAGCCCACAGTATAGTCAGGAGGAGAAAGCTGTGTACAAATAACCAACCACAGATTATCAAGGACCTCAAGTGTCACATACCACATGGACTTTGTATAGCAGGCAGGGGGATAGCCAGTGAATGTTTCTGAGGAAGAGGGTGTCATAACCTGTACTGAGCAAGTGGGAAGGCTGACAAATATGAGCCTGGAGACATGGAGGGGGGATGCAATTAGAAGGTTTGGAATGGCTCAAGAGAGAAATAATATAACTCAGTGACCATAAGAATGGAAGGAAGTAGACAAAACTTTGCCCCAAAAAAGTGGACAGGACTAGTCAATTAGGAGTCAGAGAATCTTAGAAGATGACCTTTGAGATTCTTTGAGCAACTCTCTATTGGGGGGTGGGGACAACTCCTATGTTTCAGAAGAAGATGAGAACTGAAGACATTGTTACTTGCCCAACCTCACACACTGTTGGCTAGTGACTGTACTAATCAGGCTGACTCTAGGCTATGCTGCAGTAACAGTCAAACCAAACCCCAGTCTTGAAGGCCTAACACATAAAGGTTTATTTCCTACTCACGAAGATTCCTCTGCAGGCCAGGAGACTCCCTAGGGCAGCACCCTTCTTACTGATGACTCAGGGATCCAGTCTGCTTCTATGCTGTGGGTTCTGCCAACTCAACTCATCCCTTCCAGGAAGATAAACTGTGGAGAACATGTATTACTTCCTCTCACAACCTATTGACCAGAATTAGTCACATGTCCCAACCTAACTAAGAGGGAGGCGGGGAAATATAGCAGGAAGAGAGTGGGCATGAGATAGTTATGTACTATTTGGTAAGCACTATATTCTCTGTCACAGTCACAGAACTGAAAATAGCCTGATTCCCAGAATCCAGTCCATTTTCTTATGCTTGCAAGAAATAAAACCCACTTTGTAGATTTGTTAACACCTCAGTGTACCCTGTGTTCTGAATATCTTCTGTTACTGCAGACTTGGCAAGAGGACTGAAAACAGATTTTCAGTCTTAAGAGAAACAAACTCATTCAGAAACTGTAAGTAGGTGGCTTGATATAAGCTGGGAATATTTCAAGCAACTCCAAACTACATATCACCATATGGCAATTATTTGTATAATCTATAAATAAATGCAGAAATACCTGCATAGTACACATCAATTCAGACATATACACACCTCTGCTCTGTGACTTATGAATCACAGAAGTAGATGTAGGCCATAGGGTTGAAGTGCAATAAACAGTCTCATAGCATAGTGTGGTACAGGTGGTGTAGAGGATTAAAGGCGATGACTCTCTGGATGCCTGCCTGCCATGCTCCCAACCTCTTCCTATAATAGGCAGATCTTTACCATTAAGAGGTATATTCAATAGCATGTAACTTGTCACTCTGGCCACAACTGATTGGAGCAGAGGAAGATGCTTAAATATTAGCTGATTTCTAAAAATGCAGGTAGCTTATGAGGTGGTATGATATGAGATGACTGGCAACTAACCAGGCCAATCAGAAAATAGAATCAGAATTTTGGAGGGAGGTTGTCAGCTAACAGTGGGCACAGGAGATGAAGAGCACAGAGGAAGAAAAGATAGCATATCACTGAAATTATAGAAATCTGGAGTCAGCAAAAGCCTGAGAGTTGCTTTTGATAGAGTAAGTAGTAGGTGGTTGGTAGTGCCAGACCATACAGGAGTTGTGAAAACAAAATATCACCAAGTTGGCAAAATGACTGAGTATCAGAAAACAGCAAATTCCTGCCCCAAAGGGGACAATGAGATATTTTAGTCCCAGCGGTTCTCAACCTGTGGGTCGCAACCCTGGCGGGGGTCGAATGACCAAAACACAGGGGTCGCCTAAAGCCATCGGAAATAGGCGACCCCTGTGTTTTGGTCGTTTGACCCCCGCCGGGGTCATGACCCACAGGTTGAGAACCGCTGCCCTAGAGCTATGCTGATGGGATTCCGAACTCTATTTAAGTTCTAATAAGTCCAGCCATATAGCTATGTCTGAACATCTAGCCATGTGGTTGAGATTTGTGTCTTCCTTAATTTTATAAAATTGCTCATAATAACCCATCATTATTTCTGGTGGCCTGAGTGAATCTCTGTGCTTTGCAACCACAAGACCCTAACAGGCCATAAAAAGAAATTAAGTTGTAATGAAGGATACAACATGGATGGCCCTGAAACCATTACACTAAATAAAATAAGCCAGACATAAAAGAACAAATATTGTGTGATTTCATTTACATGAAGTACCTAGAATTGTCAAACTCAAACAGACAGAATATAGAATAGGGAGGAGGTTGGGAGCATAGCAGGCAGGCAGGCACCCAGAGAGGCACTGCCTTTAATCATCTACATCACAGAGTATAGAAATTACCAGGGGTTAGGGGGCTGGGGAGTTATTAATGTATAAAGAGTTTCTGTGTGGGGTGACAAAATGTTTTAGAAATAGTGGTAGTGAGTACAGTACACAACATTGTGAATGTATTTAATGCAACAGAATTGCATGTTTTAAAATGGTTAAAATAGCCTGACCAGGCAGTAGCTCAGTGGATAAAACATCAATCAGACTAGGATGCAGAGGACCCAGGTTCGAAATCCTGAGGTCTCCGGTTTGAGCACAGGCTCATCTGGCTTGAGCATGGGCTCACCCGGCTTGAGCATGGGCTCATCCAGCTTGAGCACAGGCTCATCAGCTTTAGCACAGGGTCACTGGCTTGAGCCCAAAGGTTGCTGGCTTGAGCCCAAGGCCACTTGCTTGAGCAAAGGGTCACTCACTCTGCTGTAGCCCCCCAGTCAAGGCACATATGAGAAATCAATCAATGAACAACTAAGGTGCCACAACGAAGAATTGATGCTTCTCATCTCTCTCCTTTCCTGTCTGTCTGTCCCTATCTGTCCCTCTCTGACTCTCTTGCTGTCTCTGTCAAAAACAAAAACAAGGCCCTGGCTGGTTTGCTCAGTGATAGAGCGTTGGTCTGGTGTGCAGGAGTCCCGGGTTCGATTCCTGGCCAGGGTACACAGGAGAAGCACTCATTGGCTTCTCCACCCCTCCCCCTCTCCTTCCTCTCTGTCTCTCTCTTCCCCTCCCGAAGCCAAGGCTCCATTGGAGCAAAGTTTGCCCGGGCGCTGAGGATGGCTCTGTGTCCTCTGCCTCAGGCGCTAGAATGGCTCTGATTGCAGCAGAGCGATGCCCCAAGATGGACAGAGCATCGCCCCCTGGTGGGCATGCTGGGTGGATCCCAGTCGGGCGCATGAGAGAGTCTGTCTGACTGCTTCCCCATTTCCAACTTCAGAAAAAAAAAATACAAAAAGATAAAAAAAAAAACCAAAAAACAAAAATGGTCAAAATAGTAAAAACCATGGTATCTATATTTTACCATGCACATAAAGACTCTATTAGGGATACAGTATGATGGAAAGAATACTAGGCTGGAGGCAGAGAAAGTGGGTTCAAAACCCACCTCTGCCATTTTGTAGCTGTGTCACTTTAGGCAACTTACCCAACGTCTCAGTGTCTTCGTTTAGTCATTTGGAAAATAGAGACAATAAAACCCTAAGTTTGTTGTAAGAAATTAAAAAGACAAAGTATTGTATATTGAATAATTGCATAAATATCTTATGAAAATGAGTCTAGTGATTCTTGCTATGTGTATGTGGAGGAGGAGACGTTAGGCCTCTGTAATCTCATCTTATGAAAATATAAGGTTTCTTCTTTGCCTGTGCGCTCAGATGACGCCAGTGTGAAAAGTGCAAAGCTCACCATGTCTGCCTCAGAGACCTCAGGCTTCTCTGGATTCTCCTCTTCTTCACTTCATCCTGTCATTCCCTCTCCTGCCCCTTTTGAGCCCCCAATGCTCTGGTGCTCTCCTCTTCTAGTTCTCATGGAGACCACCCTTAGAAAAAATTATTTTCTCACTCAAACTGGAGTCCCTTTGTTCTCCTCCTCAGAGCATCTATGTATTTGGGCAGTTCTCTTTCTAGAGAGGAAATAGCTTGATACACATAAGTTTGCTGAGTTGACTGGATAACTTTTTAAATTTTTTTATTTATTTTTATTTGTGCGCGAGTGAGAGAGAGAGACAGGAAAGGAAAGAGATGAGAAGCATCAACTCGTAGTTGCATCACTTTAGTTGTTCATTGTTTTTTGTTTGTTTGTTTGTTTTTTACAGGGACAGAGAGAGAGTCAGAGAGAGGGATAGATAGGGACAGACAGACAGGAATGGAGAGAGACAAGAAGCATCAATCATCATTTTTTCATTGTGATACCTTAGTTGTTCATTAATTGCTTTCTCATATGTGCCTTGACCGTGGGCCTTCAGCTGACCAAGTAACCCCTTGCTCGAGCCAGCAACCTTGGGTCCAAGCTGGTGAGCTTTTGCTCAAACCAGATGAGCCTGCGCTCAAGTTGGCGACCTTGGGGTCTCGAACCTGGGTCCTCCGCATCTCAGTCCAATGCTCTATCCACTGCGCCACCACCTGGTCAGGCTAGTTGTTCATTGTTTATTACACTTGCCTTGACGGGGAGGGGGGGCTCCAGCAGAGCCAGTGACCCCTTGCTCAAGCCAGTGACCTTGAGTTTCAAGCCAGCAACCTTTGGGCTCAAGCCCAAATCATTGTATAAATGTTAATGATCCCACACTCAAGTCGGAAACCCCACGTTCAAGCTGGCAAGCCCGCGCTCAAGACAGCAACCTCGGGTTTTCGAACCTAGGACCTCAGAGTCTCAAGCTGACACTCTATCCAGTGCACTACCACCGGTCAGGTCTGAAGGATTTTTTTTTAGGCTTTGGCAAACATGTAGTTCCAGGATATGTTGGCGGAAAGGGAGCTCTCCAAGCTCTTTATATCTCCCACAAGCCCGCCGTTAATAATCCTGAAATATTTGCTGACCTGGATCCTTTCTTTGGGCCTCAGCAAAAGGCAGTGGGTGTACTAAATGCTTTGTCAAATTAAATATCATTCTGACATTTAGCGAAGTCTAAAAAACAGGCACCACTCTAGGAAGGCTGGGGAGCTGTCCGAGGTACTGAAACATAACAACAGGAGAGTCTTCCTGTTTCTCCTAGTCCTGGAGCCCTGACAACTCCAGTTCAGTCTAAATCTGGATTTAAGAGAGGTAAGTGAAAAGATAATTCTGGGAAGGCTAAAAGCATGGGAGAGAAAGAGTGAGTATCACACAGATACACAGAGTCTTCTAGATAGACTTAATCACAGATGGAATACTAAGGCCAGAACATAGAGAAACTTTGGTTTTGATTTCATTTTTAAATTCAAATGGTCACCAAGAAACCCTGAATGTCCTAAGAAAAAAATATGAAACAAGTGAAAGGGGGAAGGGATCATGTATTAGACAATACAATGCAAAACTGTGTAAAAACAAACTTGTGAGGGAAATCACAACCACATAGATTGATGTGTTACCATCAACTGAGCCATACCAAAGGACTCATAGCTCTTTATTTTTATCTTCTGTATTTAACCTTTGTGGATGAAGGAAAAATAGGAGTATGAATTAACTTGATGTCATGTTCTTTCTTTCTTTCTTTCTTTTTTTTTTTTTGAATTTTTCTGAAGCTGGAAACGGGGAGAGACAGTCAGACAGACTCCCGCATGCCCCCGACCGGGATCCACCCGGCACGCCCACCAGGGGCGATGCTCTGCCCACCAGGGGGCAATGCTCTGCCCCTCTGGGGCATAGCTCTGCCGTGACCAGAGCCACTCTAGCGCCTGGGGCAGAGGCCAAGGAGCCATCCCCAGCGCCTGGGCCATCTTTGCTCCAATGGAGCCTTGGCTGCAGGAGGGGAAGAGAGAGACAGAGAGGAAGGAGGTGGGGGTGGAGAAGCAAATGGGCGCTTCTCCTATGTGCTCTGGCCAGGAATCGAACCCGGATCCCCCGCACGCCAGGCCAACGCTCTACCGCTGAGCCAACCGGCCAGGACCGATGTCATGTTCTTTCATGTGTTTTTTTTTTAAAATCCCCCTTTCTATGGAAAGTTTGGGGCATTATCCTGCCTTAATAATATGCTCATGCAAGCATCTTTTAGTGAAGGAGAAAGAAAATTGGCTGAGAATAAGTAATCTAAAACCTGTCACATGACAGAGGCAGGCTTCCCTCTGAGTATTTAGCATATACAGTGTATAATCAAATACATACTGCCTTATGTGGTCTTTAAATTAGGACCTCAAGTTAGCTATCACTGTTCAATTAATCGTAAGCTCCTATGTGGGAAGTGACCATGTCTCATGTTTTCTCTCACACAAACTGACACAAACAACATGAAACACACAATAGGTGTTCAATTAATGTTGGTTGGCTAATTAAGGCAAAGTAGAGATAAAGTCTGAATTTCACTCAAGAAATGTATTTTCCCCTGGTTGGATAGCTAAGTTGGTTAAGTGTTGTCTCAATATGCCAAGATTGCAGGTTTGATTCCTGGTCAGGGCACATAAAAGAATCAATTAATGAATGTATAAATAAGAGGAAAAACAAATCAATGTCTCTCTCTTTCCCTTCCTCTCTCTCTCTCTCTCTAAAATCAATCAATAAAAAATAAAAAAGAAATGTATTTTATTTTTCTAAAAATAGTGTATTTTTTAATAGGGAAAAACTAGAAATAACACGAAGCCCAACAAAAGATTGGTTGAAAAAAATTATGGCACATTCATACAACTGAACATTGCACTAAATTATAAAAATATGTAAATAGATCTATCTGTATTACTGTTGTGGGGAAATGGCTACAATTAATGAAATGAAAAAAGAAAGTTAAAAAGTAGTATATAAAATGCGTATGATTCTACATTTATAAAAAATTAAATTCATTTGAGAGAGGGACACTTTTTGTCACTTCTCACCATATTATTACCGTAATCTCAGCAGCTGGCATGTAGCCAGGGTTCAGTAAATGTTCCTTAGATGACTATAGTAACATCGAGGACTTGGATGGAGTAGCACTGAAAATACTCCCAACAGAGTGTGAATTCTTTTTTTTTTTTTTTTTTTTTTTTGTATTTTTCTGAAGCTGGAAACGGGGAGAGACAGTCAGACAGACTCCGGCATGCGCCCGACCGGGATCCACCCAGCACGCCCACCAGGGGCGACGCTCTGCCCACCAGGGGGCGATGCTCTGCCCCTCCGGGGCGTCGCTCTGCCACGACCAGAGCCACTCTAGCGCCTGGGGCAGAGGCCAAGGAGCCATCCCCAGCGCCCGGGCCATCTTTGCTCCAATGGAGCCTTGGCTGCGGGAGGGGAAGAGAGAGACAGAGAGGAAGGAGGGGGGGTGGAGAAGCAAATGGGCACTTCTCCTATGTGCCCTGGCCAGGAATCGAACCCGGGTCGCCCGCACGCCAGGCCGACGCTCTACCGCTGAGCCAACCGGCCAGGGCCAGAGTGTGAATTCTAACCTTATTCTATTACTCCAGAAAAAGCAGAATTCTCCTATTGTTGGGCAAGAGGGAGGGGAGAAAGGACTTCACAATTAGCTGAAGTTGGAAGAGTGTTAGGTTGAAAGTCATTGATTCAATCCCAGGTTTGGGTGATACTTTATTTTTTACTTACTTTACCTATTTACCTACTTACCTATATATTAATAAATTTTCCTAATTTTTTTTTCTGAAGTTGGAAACGGGGAGGCAGTCAGACAGACTCCCGCATGCGCCTGACAGGGATCCACCTGGCATGCCCACCAGGGGGCGACGCTCTGCCGCAATCAGAGCCATTCTAGCACCTGAGGCAGAGGCCATAGAGCCATCCTCAGCTCCTGGGCAAACTTTGCTCCAGTGGAGCCTTGGCTGCAGGAGGGGAAGAGAGAGACAGAAAGAAAGGAGTGGGGGAGGGGTGGAGAAGCAGATGGGCACTTCTCCTGTGTGCCCTGGCCGGGAATCGAACCTGGGACTCCTGCACACCAGGCCGATGCTCTACCACTGAGCCAACCGGCCAGGGCCTAAATTTTCCTAAATTTTTATTTTGAAATTTTTAAAGCTAGAGAAAAGTTGCAAAACAAAGATAATAAACATCTGTATTCACTTTTAACTTTTTTTTTTTTTTTTACCACATTTGTTTTATCTCACCCTCTCTATGTGTATATACTGGGTTTTGGTTTTTGTGTTTGTCTGTTTTTGACAAAGACAGAGAGTCAGAGAGAGGGACAGATAGGGACAGACAGACAGGAAGGGAGAGAGATGAGAAGCATCAATTCTTCATTGTGGAGCCTTAGTTGTTCACTGATTGTTATTCCATATGTGCCTTGACTGGAAGGCTCTAGCAGAGTTAATGACCCCTTGCTTAAGCCAGTGACCTTGGGCTTCAAACCAGCAACCATGAGGTCACGTCTATGATCCCACACTCAAGCCAGCGACCCCTCGCTCCAGCTGGGGAGCCCGTGCTCAAGCCAGAAGAGTCCACATTCAAGCCGGAAACATCAGGGATTCAAACCTGAGTCCTCCGTGTCCCAGTCCGACACTCTATCCACTGCGCGTAGTCAGGCATGTGTATACTGGTTTTGCTAAAACATCTGAGAGTAAGACCCTGGCCGGTTGGCTCAGCGGTAGAGCGTCGGCCTGGCGTGCGGACGACCCGGGTTCGATTCCCGGCCAGGGCACATAGAAGAAGCGCCCATTTGCTTCTCCAACCCCACCTCCTTCCTCTCTGTCTCTCTCTTCCCCTCCCGCAGCCAAGGCTCCATTGGAGCAAAGATGGCCCGGGCGCTGGGGATGGCTCCTTGGCCTCTGCCCCAGGCGCTAGAGTGGCTCTGGTCGCGGCAGAGCGACGCCCCGGAGGGGCAGAGCATCGCCCCCTGGTGGGCAGAGCGTCGCCCCTGGTGGGCGTGCCGGGTGGATCCCGGTTGGGCGCATGCGGGAGTCTGTCTGACTGTCTCTCCCCGTTTCCAGCTTCAGAAAAATACAAAAAAATAATAATAATAAGTAAAAAAAAAAAAAAAAAAATCTAAGAGTAAGTTATATCAATCATGATGTTGCAACTCTAAATATTTCAGCATGTAACTCTGAAGAACATTTGCCTATTTATATACATATATATATAAATTTTAAAAATACATATACTTTTCAAATAACTATTTCGTACTTTGAAACAGTTTAAGACTCACAAGGAGTTGCAAATAGAGTACAGAAAGTTCCCAGATACTATTCACCCAGTTCACTCCCCATGATAACATCTTATATAACCATAGTACATTATCAAAACCCAGAAAATGACACTGATATAACACATGAATTCAACTACAGACCTTATTTAAATTTGCACTGCATTGTTTCTTAGTTTCTCTCTTTCTCATTCTGTTAATTTTTATTACATGTGTAGATTTCAGTAACAGAACTGCTCATCACCACACACAATAAAACTTCTAATATTACCCCTCTCCACAACCCTAATCCATCAACTATTGATATGTCTTCTATCACTATAATTTTGTCACTTCTAGAATGTTACACATATGGAGTCACATATACATAACATTTGTGTGTGTGTGTGTGTATGTGTGTGTGTGTGACAGAGACAGAGAAAGGGACAGACAGAAACAAATAGGAAGGAAGAGAGATGAGAAGCATCAACCCACAGTCATGGCACCTTAGTTGTTCTTTGATTGCTTTCTTTTTTTTTTTTTTACAGAGACAGAGAGAGTCAGAGAGAGAGATAGACAGGGACAGACAGGAATGGAGAGATAAGAAGCATCGATCATTAGTTTTTCACTGCGCATTGCGACACCTTAATTGTTCATTGATTGCTTTCTCATATGTGCCTTGACTGCAGGCCTCCAGCAGACTGAGTAATCCCTTGCTCGAGCCAGCGACCTTGGGTCCAAGCTGGTGAGCTTTGCTCAAACCAAATGAGCCCTCGCTCAAGCTGGCGACCTCGAGGTGTCGAATCTGGGTCTTCTGCATCCCAGTCCGACGCTCTATCCACTGTGCCACCGCCCAGTCAGGCTGATTGCTTTCTCATACATGCTTTGACCAGGGTGCTCCAGCTGAACCAGTGACCCCTTGCTCATGCCAGCAACCTTGGACTCAAGCCTATGACCATAGGGTCATGTCTATGATCCCACACTCATGCTGGCGACCCTGCTCTCAGGCTACTGATGAGCCCACGCTCAAGCCGATGACCTCAGGATTTTGAACCTGGGTCCTCAGCATCCCAAGTTGATGCTCTATTCATTGCACCACTGCCTAGTCAGGCCATAATATTTTGAGATTAATTTTTTTTACTCAGTATAATACCCTTGCAATCTATCCAAGTTGTTGCAAATTATTCATCTGGTCGGGCGCATGCGGGAGTCTGTCTGACTGCCTCCCTGCTTCCAACTTCGGAAAAATACAAAAAAAAAAAAACAAACCCAAAAAACAAACAAAAAAAAACTTTGTTTATTGCCTGACCAGGTGGTGGCTCAGTGGATAGAGCATTGGACTGGGATGCGGAGGACCCAGGTTCGGGACCCCAAGGTCGCCAGCTTGAGCGTGGGCTCATCTGGTTTGAGCAAAGCTCACCAACTTGGACCCAAGGTCGCTGGCTTGAGCAAGGGGTTACTCAGTCTGCTGAAGGCCCACAGTCAAGGCACATACGAGAAAGCAATCAATGAACAACTAAGGTGTCGCAACAAAAAACTAATGATTGATGCTTCTCATCTCTCTCCATTCCTGTCTGTCTGTCCCTCTCTCTGACTCTCTCTTTCTGTCTCTGTAAAATAAATAAATAAATAAATAATCTTTGTTTATTGATTTTAGAGAGAGAGGAAGGGAGAGAGAGAGAGAGAAACATTGATTTCCAGTCATTTATTTATTCACTGGTTGCTCCTTCAACGTGCCCTGATTTTGAGGATTGAACCTGCAACCTTGTCATGTCGGGATGACACTCTAACCAACTGAGCTATCTGGGCAGGGCCAAAATCTTGAGAGGTATGTCAAGGGTTCATTTTTTTTTTTAAGATTTTATTTATTGCCTGACCAGGTGGTGGCGCAGTGGATAGAGCGTCGGACTGGGATGCGGAAGGACCCAGGTTCGAGACCACGAGGTCGCCAGCTTGAGCAAAGAGCTCACCAGCTTGGACCCAAGGTCGCTGGCTCCAGCCTGGGGTTACTCGGTCTGCTGAAGGCCCACAGTCAAGGCACATGTGAGAAAGCAATCAATGAACAACTAAGAAGTCGCAACGCGCAACGAGAAACTGATGATTGATGCTTCTCTTCTCTCTCCGTTCCTGTCTGTCTGTCCCTGTCTATCCTGTCTATCTCTGCCTCTGTAAAAAATAAAATAAAAAAATAAAAATAAAAAGATTTTATTTATTGATTTTAGAGAAAGAGAGAAAGTGGGGGGAGCAGGATGTATCAACTTGTAGTAGTTGCTTCTTGTATGTGCCTTGACCAGACAAGCCCAGGGTTTTGAACCAGTGACCTCAGCTTTTCAGATCAATGCTTTACCCACTGCTCCATCATGAGCCAGGCAAGGGTTCTTGAACCTAGGTTCAATGGGTTTGGAACAAGGCCTGAGAATCTGAATTTAAATTCCTGGGTACTTCTAATGAGCAGTCAAGATAGAAACCACTCAGATGGATATTTTTATTAAAATTTTACAAGTGAAGAAATTAAGGTTCAGAAAATAACAGTGATTTATTCAAAGTTCCATCGCCAGGAAGAACCATAATGCAAAGCCAGAGCTCTTAGGAAGAGGACTTTATCACAAAGCCTCCTTGACTCTGAAAGACCTAATAACTAAAAAAAGAGTTTCTGAGGGAAGGCAGAAAGCTGAAAACTGAGTCATTGAAACAAAGAGAGTGGTGAGCACTGCCAAATGCCACACAGAGGCCACAGAAGATGTGGTATGAGAAAGAACCAGGGAATGACACACCCACCAACGTGTCCACAGTGCCAGAGTCTGACGTCAGAGGAAGATGAAGACAAGGCAATCCCTCAGGAAATCTGGCCAGCTGGAAGAACTTGTGGTTTGAGGATTTGCCAAGATCACTCTTTTGTAATATAGCTTTGTGCTAAAATTATTAAAGCCAAACATCTTTGGCCTATGGGGTGGGTTGCCAAGAAAGGGGAGGTATAAGTCCCATGAGGGAATCTTAGTTGGGAATGTCAGGTAAGCTGTTTAGAAAATGTAAACAGCCTGACCAGGTGGTGGTGCAGTGGATAGAGCGTCGGACTGGGATGCAGAGGACCCAGGTTCGAGACTCCAAGGTTGTCAGCTTGAGCGCGGGCTCATCTGGTTTGAGCAAAAAAAGCCCACCAGCTTGAACCCAAGGTTGCTGGCTTCAGCAAGGGGCTACTCGGTCTGCTGAAGGCCCGCCCAAGGTCAAGGCACATATGAGAAAGCAATCAATGAACAACTAAGGTGTTGCAACGGGCAATGAAAAACTAATGATTGATGCTTCTCATCTCTCTCCGTCCCTGTCTGTCCCTGTCTATCCCTCTCTCTGACTCACTCTCTGTCTCTGTAAAAAATAAATTTTTTTTTAAAAAGTCTTAAAAAAAAGAAAATGTAAACAGCCCTAGCCAGATAGCTCGGCTGGTTGGAGCCTCCTCCAAGGTGTGGAGGTTGCCGGTTTGGCGCATGTGCAGGAGCAGATAGATTGATGTTCCTGTCTCTCTCTCTCCTTCCTCAATCTCTAAAATCAATAAAATAAAAATTTTTTTAAAAAAATGCATACTGCAGCTCATTCTAGATTGTACAGGGCCACTACTGCCTTGTTGAATCATTTGGTCTTTCATATACTTTCTTCTGTTCTATGTATGTTTTGCCTTTGGAGTACTGCTGCTATTGGTGGATGGAAAGAGAAATAAAGGCGAAACTCCAACCATGGACTTTTGCTGATTATTAGCAGTCCTGAATAACACTGTTGAAATGAAATTGGAATTATAGCCCAGAAGTAAGATCTTCTAATTATCTGTGGTTGTTTCCACGTAGCAATGGGAAAACAACTGCAAGCCACACTAACACTGGCCCCCAGACCACAAGCAATCAAGGTTGGCTGTATTCTTTCTCTCAAAGGCAGCCTTTACAAGGATGTGGTGGATAGTTTTCTGCAATCCCATCGCTAAACCCAGTTCTTATCCTGTTGATGGTATATGCGAAGCAGTGTCCCTTTAGTTGAAAGAAGACAGTGATGAAAATAGTCCCTCATAACTTTACATCTTACAAAGCACTTTTACATGCATCAACTAAATCTTTCATGACCTTGGGGACATAGGTGTTGTTATCTCCACATGCTTACTACGTGACAGAAGCCACCATTCAAACCCATCACCTCTGACTCTGGGTCCAATGCTCTTTCCATTATAAACCAATCTGCTGCTTTGTTAGTGGCCAAAACTCTTCTGAAAGCCACTAAGCCTTATTTTGGCTACATGGAAATTAATGAGACTTCAAGAATTTTTCATTGCTCGAAGAAGCAAAATGATGTGGTGAAGAAAGGATATATTTGGTGCTAGTGACCTTTATACAGAGTGCTACAGCTGAGCCTCAGTTTCTTATTTATAAGAAGGTGGTAAGGGCCACCCTGAGAAGTGGCTGGAAGTAGATAAACCTATGCAAAAAGTCCTGGCACAGTGACTAGCAGGAAGTATTATTTAGCCAGGTGAGCACTCTTCTATCCTTCACCTCACCAGGTCTTTCTGAACCCAAAGCACTCAGAACTGAGTCCTCCAGCTAAGGTCTTGATCTGTAATACAAAGCCAGAGCTGTGAAAAGGCCTGACCTCTCCCATGATCAAGCACAAAGCCAGGAGATATGCTCTAGTCTAAAGCCTCATAGGACTCTCTTTCCCCTTCCTCTAGTGGTCTGTCTCACGTAATATTCTTCTCCCCATACCTCACCCCCATGAAGTTAAAACATACCCTAGAACTACTTTCTTGAGATTCTAAGATCAAGAAATGTCTTCAGTCTGAAATTCTAGAATCTATTAAACAGTTCTTCCTACTCTCTCTCCAAAGTCATAGCTACATCCTGAGAGATATAAGCTTGAAGGTGAGTACTGCATACATTTCTTCCCAGCCTTGATTTTTTCAGATCCTTTTCTTTGGGTTCTGCCCCCTCCCCCATGCATGGTAATGGAGGCCGGTTCAGTTGCCATCACTCTTTCCCACTCCTGAGGATCTATTTGTAGAGACCTCTTTTGTCTATAAAGAGAGATTTCCATGGGAAAGGACTCCTGCAAACTAGATGAGGGTTTACACAGACTAAAATCTCAAATGCCTACCGGGCCAGGCAGGTAAGGTAAAGAAATTAAGAAGGTGGTAGTAATTTAATGGAGAGTGGTGAGGACTGTGGTGAATGTGGAAAGCACACTTATACAAATGGCAGGGGCACCACCACTGTGCCCACTGCCGCCATCCCAGTTCTTTTCTCCGCTTCTTTCCACTCTGCAACTCAGGCCCGCGCGTACTTGACCTACCTCCCTTCACCCCCCCCCCCCCCCGAGTGTCGCAGGCTTTCCGCGCGGCCTCCCGCCCCTGGCCGTCCCGGGACCTACAGAGGAACAGCTGATGAGATGCTCTCTGACGTAGACCCACTTTCCCCCTGGGAATCCGGAATGGGCTGAGGGAGGGGACAAAGCCTCGCCCTGCGGGTCCCCACGCTAACTGGAAAAACAGGGCTTCACCCTCGGAAGCCCCGGGGTGGACATGGGCGCACGGGACACCTTCCAGGAAACCCTAGGACAGGTTCAAGGGATGCGACAGAACCTTGTCGTTTCCGGATGGCAAACCCCAGTTATGTAGGCACCTCTGCGCTCGTCATTTCCAAACCAGATGATTCCTGGGGCGGGACACTAAGGACAGGAGGCGGTTCCTACGCAAATGGCTCTGTCCTGGCGCCGCAGGTCCGTGGAGCGCGCAGCTACCGTAGTCACTGCGCTTCCCCGCCGCAGATCCCGGTGCCCCCTTCCCTCTCCCCGTCAAGCCCGGGAAGGAGCTCCGCCCCCGACGCGCCGCGCCAGCCCCCGCGCCTTAAAACCCGCAGCACACCGCCCCGCCGCGCCCCGCCTGGCGCACCTCTCCTCTCCTTTGTATCTGCAGCTGCAGTCGCTGTCCCAGCCCGGGTTTTGGCACCATGAGCTTCAGCTCCGACCACTACCTGTGCGGCCCCTCCTCCTACCGCAAGGTGTTCGGGGACGGCTCTCGCCTGTCGTCGCGCTTCTCCGGGACTGGCGGCGCGGGCAGCTACCGCTCGCAGTCGCTGTCCCGCTGCAATGTGGCCTCCTCGGCCGCCTGCTCCTCGACCTCGTCGCTCGGCCTGGGCCTGGCCTACCGCCGGCCTCCGGTGTCCGACGGGCTAGACCTGAGCCAGGCGGCGGCGCGCACCAACGAGTACAAGATCATCCGCACCAACGAGAAGGAGCAGCTGCAGGGCCTCAACGACCGCTTCGCCGTGTTCATCGAGAAGGTGCATCAGCTGGAGACGCAGAACCGCGCGCTCGAGGCCGAGCTGGCGGCGCTGAGGCAGCGCCAAGCCGAGCCATCGCGCGTCGGCGAGCTCTTCCAGCGCGAGCTGCGCGAGCTGCGCGCGCAGCTGGAGGAGGCGAGCTCGGCCCGCGCCCAGGCGCTGCTGGAGCGCGACGGGCTGGCGGAGGAGGTGCAGCGGCTGCGGGCGCGCTGCGAGGAGGAGAGCCGCGGGCGCGAAGGCGCCGAGCGCGCCCTGAAGGCGCAGCAGCGCGACGTGGACGGCGCCACGCTGGCCCGCCTGGACCTGGAGAAGAAGGTGGAGTCGCTGCTGGACGAGCTGGCCTTCGTGCGCCAGGTGCACGACGAGGAGGTGGCCGAGCTGCTGGCCACGCTGCAGGCGTCGTCGCAGGCTGCGGCCGAGGTGGACGTGGCTGTGGCTAAGCCGGACCTGAGTTCGGCGCTAAGGGAGATCCGCGCCCAGTATGAGTCCCTGGCCGCCAAGAACCTGCAGTCAGCCGAGGAGTGGTACAAGTCCAAGTTTGCCAACCTGAACGAGCAGGCGGCGCGCAGCACCGAGGCCATCCGGGCCAGCCGCGAGGAGATCCACGAGTACCGGCGCCAGCTGCAGGCGCGCACCATCGAGATCGAGGGCCTTCGTGGAGCCAATGAGTCGTTGGAGAGGCAGATCCTGGAGCTGGAGGAGCGACACAGCGCTGAAGTGGCTAGCTACCAGGTGAGGCTGGAGCGCTGGGCAGGGAGGGGCTCCCTGCCCCCTCCCACACAGACCAGCGCGTTCCCGCACAGCTGAGGCCCCAGGGACTGAGGGGAGGGCGGGGGAGGAGAGAAAGATCCTGGACTAGACGCTGTGGCAAACAAAAAGCTCTGGACTCTCCACTGATAGATCATTTTAGGGGTCTGGACTCCCTCTCTTCCTGCCCCTCACTTACATCCCTTTCCGAGCCCTTCTCACAAAAAAGCTCTTAGCCTCCCTTCTTCAGATTCCGAAAATCTAATTCATGCTTCCCTGTCATCAAGTGAGAATAAAGACACTTAAAACTTAAAGAACAGTTTCCAGCCAAAGTAGGAGGGAGCCGAACAGGGTGGGTTACACCCTCTCCATGGTTGACGGTGCTGTCTCGGCTCTTTGGCGTCTTTTGTTGATTTTGAAACGTATTCTGTACCCCCTGAGATAGATATTTACAGAGTATTGTCTGCCCTAGGGTCGGGAGAATTAGGCCGGATTGAACTGGGAAGAGTTCTACCCCATTTTATTGACTTTTTCTCCTCAAACAAGTAGAGACTGGGAACCAACGAGATGGGTGGTTGGGCTAGCGTAACCGCCCTGCTCTTTCTCTACCCGTTTCCCAATACACACTCGCACATGCACACCGTTCCCTTGTCAATCGATTGATATATATATATATATATATATATATATATTTTTTTTTTTTTTTTTTTTTTTTTTTTTTTTTTTTTTCCTCAAAGAAAGCTTTACACCGTTGGCAAAGGAGAATGGTCGGGGCGCTGTCCTGGGTGCTGATCTCGAGTTCTTTCCATTTCAGACAATGTGTCTCCTGTCGCATGTCCCAGTTACGACTCTCTAGGCAATTAACTGCTATGGTATTTTTTTCTTTTGCAACACCAACACATCAATCTTGGCTACCTGCAATCAAAAGTCACCTCGTGAGCAGCATCAATTTTCACTTTCATGGATGGTTTAGCACTTAATAAAAACCACTTAATCTGCTCAGTAGCAGTGAGATTCCACTTGAAAATACCCTCTTTTTTTTTAAATACCCATTTTTAAAAGCCATTTTTCCAACCTAAGTGCATGTGACAAATCAGAGATGGGTTCTATCTTTGGGATAAACCACTTATTTTTCATTTTTGCCTGTCCTCTAAGCTCCTGTAATTGTCTCTTTTCTCCTTTTTTTTTTTTTTTTTTTCTCCAAACAAAGACCACTGCATCTTTGGTTTTGCAAGATAAAACATTCTGGGCTTATGACCACAAGGGCGTAGCAGCTGGAGAAAAATATAGAAAATAATCTAAATAGGGTAGTTCAGATTCAAGGTACAGAGAAGCTTCTTTGAGGAGAAGCTAATAATTCAGAAACTTGCAATAATTCATTCTAGCTAAGATCAAAGTTTGCATTTGATTAAATTAATAGGGTTTAATATCATTAATAAAATACATACAAAAAAACTATGATTTTAGTCAGGAGATAAAGAATAATTATTGGTGTGCAGGTTGTTCATTATAAATTACTTTCTTTGATAAAGAAAGACAGCTTGCCTGGACCATTGGTTTTGGCTAGTTTGCAATTACAGAATTATTTAAATAAAGACTTCTATTCTGCTTCAAGATCTGTAACTTGAACTTTTCACTATGTGGCCTAACCCTTGGAAGGTCTGGATTAATCACATTTAGTTAATTGAAGACTTGAAGCTTTGCGTTTTCTTCCAGAAGCCTCAAAGGGTTAGCCCAATATTTCTACAAAAAGGATAATTTACCCTCAATTGCCATCTGAATTGGGCTTTGCCATGTCCTCTGTTTAGCTGTTATAGCTCCTGCATTCTAAAAGTTAGTGCCAATTTTGTCTGGCTTGTTGTTTGCATGACAAGGCTTTCAGCCCCCATCAGTTTTAGCTTTCAGTGCCTCAGTGGACCTGCTGATGGAGTGGAAGAGATCAAAAGACAGAGAGCTATTTCCTACTCCTTAGGACCTAAGGCTGAGGAGGGGCTCACGTCCTCACCTGCAGATCTTGAAGGCCTAAAGCTACAACGGTGTCTGTAACAAACTCAGTAGTGCTAATGAAGATGAAAAGCTTCCTTCTCCACACTGAGATTCAGCCATTGTTTTCTTGCCCTCTCACCCCCGTTCCTGTCCCCTTTCACTGCAGTAATGGGAGGCTGTTCTCTTTCTTCTGCTTCAGTGATTAGTAGTAGACCCATTTTCCTTTGCAAGCTTGCCACTCTCCAAGAGGCAGAGGAGGGCTCCATTGAAGTTGTGTTTTCCTTGCCTCAGAGAGCTGACAGCCTATTTAAGGAGAGAAAGCTTATTTCACTTTGAAAAAGGATAAAGAATGATTCAAGGTGACAGAGTATGTACACAATGGTGCACTAGAGGTCCAAATCAGGCAACAGGAGAAATGATGAAGAGGTAGAGCTTTTGTCTTCAAAATCCAAATGCAGCCACTCTCTTTAGCTGAAATCTTTTCCACTTCTAAAAAGGGTGAGTGATTTGGGTTCTGCATAGCTGCTTGACCACCATGAGAACCCCAATTCTCCCCAAAATATCTAAGGACATTTTTGAAGGTGACTGCGGACCTTGGCCCTGTACTATGATCAGTCTTGGAAAGCTAAAGCTTTCCTTGAAAGAGTTTGCTGAACAATGAAGATCACCAGTATTTAATGTTCCCTAGGGAGAGGAGCCAAGTCTGCCCTCTTCTCTCCAATATGAGATTGGAATACAGCCTAATTAAGTAGCAGGAGGGGCTGGTCCCTTGGAGATTGGGAATGGCAGTACTGCATATAAATCTATAGCTTGATAGATCCATTTCTGAAGTTAGAATTCAAGAAAAAAGCTACATTTAGTCTTTAACTCATTTTGTTGTTGTTGTTGTTTGTGTTGTTCTTGCTCCTCTCTACCTCACTGCATTACTATCACTTGGTCCACTAGCTCCTTTACAAAAATAAATGGAAACCAGTGGTTCCTATACTCATTGACATACCAAGGTCATTTCAAGGTTTAAAAAAAAAGACTCAAGCCCACTCCTGAGAATATGGATTCAGTGGTTTGAGTAGGTGTGGCCCATGGATAAACGTTTTCAATAAAAATGCTGCATCCTGTTGTTCTTCAGATTGATTTTGGGGTGCACAGACCTAAACCACAGTTCACTGTGCAAACCAGCTCAAATAATGCAAGATTTTTAAAGTATGGTAGGGACAAAAAGGAAGACCTATGTGGGGATAAAACAAAGACAGGAGGGACAATAAGCCATGTGGGTGGCTCACATGTAAAAATCCCCTCTCCCCTCTGAAGTTTATTATGCAGAGTAGTAATTTCGGATGGCTGGGCTCACTACTGTTGCCTAGCTGAGGGCCCCTAAAAGCGAGGAAATCGACAGCCATTGCTTGTTGTTCCTCTTTACTGCAGATGCTCGTGCTGCCAATTCTCGCACTCCCAGCCTACCTCCTTCCAGCCCTGAGATAGATGTTTCAGCACCTGTTTTATCTACTCCAGGAAAGACCCCAGCTGGAGCTGGGAATGCCTCCTTCCCATTCCCTCAGGCTAAGCCAGCAGCAGCTGTGTAGTTGGGGGAGGGGACAGACTGCAGCGCTCTGCTCAGATTTCGCAAGCCGGAAGCCATCTTTGGCAGAGCTTTTGAAGGGCGAGGCAAGACAGCCTAGTATAGGGAAACAAAGAGCTCAAACAAAGAAACCAGACGTTGGAGAGCAATGATCAGCAGTCAGCACAATTCCTTCTGAAAGGAAGCCAAGTCATGCTTTTTGTCTACTCATGACCTGATAGGTGAAATGTGCAACAGAAAAGTTCAAGGAAATCTCATCTATCTAGAACTCAACTCTCCAATAACCTCTCTTTCAGAAAACAGCTGTTAAACAAATATTTTTTTTAAAAAAAGGATATAATTAACCTGCTGAGATAAAAATACCTGTCTCTAAAGCACATATTAGGAAGTCGACCACTCTGATGCCCCCAGTCTATTCATTCTTACCTTACATGATTCTAAAGCACTTCATTTGGATTTTAAGCCTGCCGCATGTTAGAGGAGAAGGGACCACTGGAGTCAGGCATTTCATGGAGAAGTAGCAGCAGATCAGTTCATTCAGGACAAAGGAAACCAATAAGTAGCCAACATTATTTCAAACACAGCTCTTTGGGGTCTTTAGGGTAGAAATAAACAGACTGGTATACTACTTCAGTTGCCCTAAAAGATAAGACATCACAGAATTATAGAAAAATAATTGGTCATAATCATAACCTGCAGTCACTGAGAAAGGTTGCATTATGCTTAATTTCCTAATTAAGAGTGGTACAACCCACTTTGGTAAGGTTTTTATTCAAAATTATTATTTTTAAAAACTAGTGCTTTAAGTATTAATGCCTCCAACTTTTCAAGCCTAAAGTTGTTTTATACATTGCTTTCCTTAGTTATTTAAGGGGTTGTAGGGAGGGCTCATAATTAATTTGTCTATATGACTAAAAAAAGATAGAGAGTCACATGGTATATTAACAATAATAAAAGCCACTAACAACCCTGGCCAGTTGGCTCAGCGGTAGAGCGTCGGCCTGGCGTGCAGGGGACCCCAGTTCGATTCCCGGCCAGGGCACATAGGAGAAGCACCCATTTGCTTCTCCACCCCCTTTACCCCACCCCACCCCCCGCCCTCCTTCCTCTCTGTCTCTCTCTTCCCCTCCCGCAGCCAAGGCTCCATTGGAGCAAAGATGGCCCGGGCACTGGGGATGGCTCCTTGGCCTCTGCCCCAGGCGCTAGGGTGGCTCTGGTCGCGGCAGAACACGCCCCTGGTGGGCTTGTTGGGTGGATCCTGGTCGGGCACATGCGGGAGTCTGTCTGACTGTCTCTCCCCATTTCCAGCTTCAGAAAAATATAAAAAAAAAAAAAAGCCACTAACATTTATTGAGCAGTTCCTTTGTGACAAGTGGACAAGTGCTGTTTTAATTTTTTTTAATTTTATTATTTTTTTACAGAGACAGAGAGAGAGTCAGAGTGAGGGACAGACAGGGACAGACAGACAGGAACAGAGAGATGAGAAGCATCAATCACCAGTTTCTCCAGTCGAGATCAGGTTATTGAAGAATCTGCCTTTCATCTGAATGCTTCTCCACCATAATCACCAGTTTCTCGTTGCGCACTGCAACACCTTAGTTCTTCATTGATTGCCTTCTCACATGTGCCTTGACTGCGGGCCTTCAGCAGACCGAGTAACCCCTTGCTCGAGCCAGCGACCTTGGGTCCAAGCTGGTGAATTTTTGCTCAAACCAGATGAGCCCATGCTCAAGCTGGCGACCTCAGGGTCTCGAACCTGGGTCCTCCGCATCCCAGTCCAACGCTCCATCTACTGCGCCACCACCTGGCCAGGCACAAGTGCTGTTTTAATGTCTATTATCTTACTTAATAAGTAATAGAAACATGTAATAATGGAGGTGCATTAAACTGGAATCCCAACTTGAGAAATCTCAGAACACCTCAATAAAGAATGAAGATTGTAAATTTCTATATGCAAAAAAATGGAAGTTTTGAATAAACTAATATATAGAAAACTGACTGAGGCATGTTAGATATTTGTGGCAGGGAAAGGAAATACAACCCAAAGGTCCTGAGGAAATCCTCTTTTCCTCACGTATTTCTCCTGCTCCTTTGCTTAATGAGAATACTTCCTCCATTTTCCTTTTTCCCCCTGCACCTTAGACTCTTTTCCCTTATACCATAGTTCGTGTTGATTCTCTTACCCTTGATGCATCACTAGTAAATTTGCTTGTAGGTTAATTTAGCCTCAAATAGCAACCACCAAGTAACATTTCTTGGTAAAAATCCCTTTAAATCCTCATGAACCCTTAACACAATTTTTGGAATAATACTATTGCTGTCCAGTATAATATGTATTTTCCCCACCACTGATCATTCCTTGCTCTGTAGCCATCAGTTAATCGAGTCTCTTCTTTGTGGTATTCCTGTCAATATTTATAGAGCAGGTAAGTGGTATGAATTTTAATTCTTTCTGAAGATTCTTCTGTTTTTCACCATAGCTTTATCATCCCCACACAAGGGGAGTTACCAGGGCCCCTCAGCACTTACTTTCTTGAGATTTCTGATACATTTATCTGCATCACTATTTCATAAGGTGACTCTCAATCGCTATGCTCTTCATGTCGACAAAGTTGCAACTGAATTATATGGGTTATTCGCTCACACCTTTATAGGTCATAAGAAGTGGTTATGGAGCATCATTCAACAGTTTTTCATTGAGCATCTACAGTGTGTGCTGTGCTAGGCTCTGGCTTCCAAGAGTGTACTAGACAGAAAGGGTCCCTGCTTCCTGGGTCCCTTACATTCTAGGGTAGTAGTTCTCTACCAGGTGCAATTTGTCCCCAGGGGCATTTAGCAATGTCTGCAGACATTTTTGGTTGTCACAGCCAGGAGAGAGAGTGCTACTGGCACTTAGTAGGTAGAGGCCAGGGATGCTGCTAAACATATTGTTGCAAGTCACAGTGCAGCCACCATGATGAAGCATTTTTCAGCCCACAATGTCAAGAGGGCCAAGGCTGAAAAAGCCTATTGTAGAGAAGTTGACAAATGAGCTTATTTTGCCCTGCCTGACCAGATGGCTCGATTGGTTTAGACCAGGGATCCCCAAACTTTTTACACAGGGGGCCAGTTCACTGTCCCTCAGACCATTGGAGGGCCGGACTATAAAAAAAAACTATGAACAAATCCCTATGCACACTGCACATATCTTTTTTTTTCCCCCTCAGGGACAGAGAGTCAGATAGAGGGATAGATAGGAACAGACAGACAGGAACGGAGAGAGATAAGAAGCATCAATCATCAGTTTTTCGTTGCGACAGCGTAGTTGTTCATTGACTGCTTTCTCATTATGTGCCTTGACCATGGGGCTACAGCAGACTGAGTAACCCCGCTCGAGTCAGTGACCTTGGGTCCATGCCAGTGAGCCCGCGCTCAAGCTGGCAACCCCGGGGTCTCGAACCTGGGTCCTTCCGCATTCCAGTCTGATGTTCTATCCACTGTGCCACCACCTGGTCAGGCTGCACATATCTTATTTTAAAGTAAAAAAACAAAACGGGAACAAATACAATATTTAAAATAAAGAACAAGTAAATTTAAATCAACAAACTGACTAGTATTTCAATGGGAACTATGGGCCTGCTTTTAGCTAATGAGATGGTCAATGTACTCCTCTCACTGACCACCAATGAAAGAGGTGCCCCTTCTGGAAGTGCAGTGGGGGCCGGATAAATGGCCTCAGGAGGCCGTGTGCGGCCCACGGGCCGTAGTTTGGGGACCCCTGGTTTAGACTATCGTCCCGAAGCATAGAGTTTGCCTGTTCAATCCCTGGTCGGGGCACATACAGGAACAGCTCAGTGTTCCATCTTTCTCTCTCTCCCTTACTCTCTCACTAAAATCAATAAATTAAAAAAGAAAAATTTTAAGTGAGTGTGTTTTTAAAATTTGTCCTTTCTCTGGAGGTACCTTTTTCTAACTTGCACAATGTTCCTTCATAGACTAGCAGCTGCTCTGGCTTAATGTAAAATAATGTGCGAGATTGGTGTGGAGAGAGTGCTTACATTGGATGCCAGGAAGACCTGTCTGAGCAGAGGACATTTGAACTGAACCTTGTCTAACAAGGAGCGGGCTAGGTAAAGACCCACTCCAGAGCATTCCAAACAGAGGAAGTAGCCTAAAAGGCCTGGAACAGCAACTTGGTAGGACTAAGGAGCAAAAGAGAGAGCCAGGGTACCCGGAACACGTTGAGCAAGGGGGAGAAATAGGCCATGCTGAGGAATTTGAATTTTACTCCATGGGTGCTGGAGGATTTTAAGGAGGTAAACAATAAGCTCTGCTGTATTGTTAGATGATCTTCTGACTGCTCCAGAATCACAAATGTAAAGCTGTTTTTCTCGAGGCCTGGATTTGCACCTGAAAGAATTTGGAGCAAAGCTATTACATAAAACAGCTTTCTTTTTTTTTTTTTCTTTTTTTTTTTTCTGAAGCTGGAAACAGGGAGAGACAGTCAGACAGACTCCCGCATGCGCCCAACCGGGATCCACCCGGCACGCCCACCAGGGGCGACGCTCTGCCCACCAGGGGGCGATGCTCTGCCCATCCTGGGCGTCGCCATGTTGCAACCAGAGCCACTCTAGCGCCTGAGGCAGAGGCCACAGAGCCATCCCCAGCGCCCGGGCCATCTTTGCTCCAATGGAGCCTTGGCTGCGGGAGGGGAAGAGAGAGACAGAGAAGAAAGCGCAGCGGAGGGGTGGAGAAGCAAATGGGCGCTTCTCCTGTGTGCCCTGGCCGGGAATCGAACCAAAACAGCTTTCTTTTTTATATTTAGTGGGAGAGAGAAGGGCTGACAGGGACAGACAGATTGTAAGGGAGAGAGATGAGATGCATCAACTCATAGTTGCAGCACTTTAGTTGTTCATTGATTGCTTTCTCATATGTACCTTGACTGGGGGGCTCCAGCTGAGTCAGTGACCCCTTGCTCAAGCCAGCGACCATGGGGTCATGTCTATGACCCCACAATCAAGCCAGATGAGCCCGCACTCAAGCCAGGTTGAGTTCTCAGTGTCTCAGGTTCTCAGCGTCTCAGGTTGATGCTCTATCCACTGCGCCACCGCCTGGTCAGGCTAAAGCTGCTTTCTTTTTTAAAAAATATCATAATTTCAATCCACTTTGTGGATAAAAAAAATTTTTCATAGAGTATTTCTGCTTCCTCTTTATATGTCACATAAAATGCTTTCAGTAAAGTGATTGAGTAGCAGACTTCCAGGCAATCATCAAAATGAGTGGAAGCAAAGAAGACTTGCTGTCCTGTCTGTGTTTTCCACTGTGGGGATCTTCTGTTCAAGCCACTGACCTTGGGCTTCAAGCCAGTGACCATGGGATCGTATCAATGATCCCACGTGCAAGTCAGGGACCTCCCACTCAAGCTCATGAGCCTGTGCTCAAACAGGATGAGCTTGCACACAAGGCAGTGACCTCGGGCTTTGAAACTGGGTCCTCAGAGTCCCAGGTCGACACTCTGTCCACTGCGCCACCACTGTTCAGGCAGGGAGTTTCTGAATCTAACCTGAGGCTTTGGGCTATGGAAAGGACATGCAGCAAATGAGTTAATTAGCAGCAAATACAACAAACAAGCAAGAGTAAGCAAAAAAAAAAAAATATATATATATATAGATAGATAGATAGATAGATAGATAGATAGATATAGATATAGGTATAGGTATAAGTATAGGTATAGGTATATAGATATATACCACCCTAGGATGGTATATATCTTGGTAGGACTAAGGTATATATATATATATATATATACCACCCTAGGATTCAGTTGAGAATCATGTGCTACGTGATAGACAATCCCAACCCACACCATGTATCCAGATGTCCTAGAGACCTTTATGAAAAAATGCAGATGCTGGGACTTCATCCCAGAACAGAGAATCAGAATCTGGCTGGGCAGTGAGGGAAGGTTTGGATATTTTAATGCATAGTCAGGGTTGAGAGTCCTTGCCTTGTGGAAATCTCAGTGAATTTCAGCTAGTTTGGCCTAACTGTGTTGGCTATGTCACTTTTCAGGACAGCATCGGGCAACTGGAGAATGATCTGAGGAACACCAAGAGTGAGATGGCTCGCCACCTTCGGGAATACCAGGATTTGCTCAATGTCAAGATGGCTCTTGATATTGAGATAGCAGCTTACAGGTACTTCAAAGGGCATGCAGTGATTACCCAAATAAATGGTTCTAGTCTTTTCTATTTCTTATGGGTGAGGGAGGATGAGGAAAGACATCACTGGCCCCTTCCAGATGAGCCGACTGACTCCTCTGTCCCTTGACTTGGTTATATCTCAACTCCACCTTACTAGTCCTGGTTTTTCTACTTATCCTTGCTAAGATTTAAGGGGATAGTGTGAGTACATAGAAGTTGACATAAACTCACTAGACTCTAACTTTAAAAATAAGGTTTATACAACATAAAAAGTCCTAATAGGCCTGACCTGTGGTGGCGCAGTGGATAAAGCGTCGACCTGAAAATGCTGAGGTCGCTGGTTCGAAACCCTGGGCTTGCCTGGTCAAGGCACATATGGGAGTTGATGCTTCCTGCTCCTCCCCCTTCTCTCTCTCTGTTTCTCTCTCTCTCTCCTCTCTAAAAATGAATAAAAAGTCCTAATAGGTGAGTTACCCCCCTGATTCCTACTCAGGACAGTATTCCAGTGAACATTTACCTTAGAAAATGTAATAATGGCCTGACCAGGCGGTGGCGCAGTGGATAGAACGTCGGACTGGGACTCGGAGGACCCAGGTTCGAAACCCCAAGGTTGCCAGTTTGAGCGTGGGCTTATCTGGTTTGAGCAAGGCTCACCAGCTTAAACCCAAGGTCGCTGGCTAGAGCAAGAAGTCACTTAGTCTGCTATAGCCCCCCCCCCCCCCCGTCAAGGCACATATGAGAAAGCAATCGTTGAAAAACTAAGGTGCCGCAACAAGAATTGATGCTTCTCATCTCTCTCTCTTCCAGTCTGTCTGTTCCTCTGTCTCTTTCTGTCTCTGTCACACACACACACACAAAAGTAATAATGACAGCTAATAAAAGTTTCTGACTGACTACCATGAGCCAGGCACTCTATTAGATACTGCATTATAAATTATCTAGGTATAGGTCTTATTATTCCCATTGTGCAGACGAGGAAGCTTGAACTATGGACTGTGCAAGTTGCTCATTCAATCCTAGATCTGTCTGAGCATTTCTTCTTCTTTTCTTTACACTATATATACCCTTCAAAACAAAGCTCCAAGAGGATTTGATAGGGTCTTGAGTTTCTGATTTTAAAGAAAGGATGATACAGGCCTGACCTGTGGTGGCACAGTGGATAAAGTGTCGACCTGGGAACACTGAGGTTGCCAGTTCAAAACCCTGGGCTTGCCTGGCCAAGGCACATATGAGAGTTGATGCTTTCTGCTCCTCTCCCTTCTCTCTCTTTCTCTCTCTCTCTCTGTGTGTGTCTCTCTAAAAAAAAAAAAACTGAATAAAGTTAAAAATAAAAAAATTTTAAAAAATTAAAAAAAAAAGAAAGGATGATACAATTAGTTATGAAAAACAAGGTATTGGGGCCATTCTTTTGTGATGCCCTTTAGGCCAGCCTGAGAGAAAGTCTGGGATCTGAAAAACATTCATTCGCTGGTCTTTGATATTGCTGGTTCCACTCCATTTGTACTCCTGTACACTGAAGAAGTACAGAGCTCAAGTTCAGGCTGGATCAGACAGTTCTCTCCTCCTCTGTGGACTTACCATCTCCTTATTTCTATGTCACATATGATGTTAATTAGCAAAATTACCTTTCCCTAGAGCTGTGTAGACTCTTTAAGTGATAAAAATGGGTGTGATGAGGCCAAAAGGAATTGTAGGTTTTTCCTTTGTTAATATATTAGTGAATAGAATAAGTTTCCCTTTGACTGTGCTTTAAATATAGCTAGTATGGAAGATGTGTGTGAGTGTGTGTGTGTGTGTGTTGTGTATGAGTGAGCATGCATGTATATGCTGGATAACTCCAAGTCTTTTTTTTTTTTTTTCTGAAGCTGGAAACGGGGAGAGACAGACAGACTCCCGCATGCTCCCGACCGGGATCCACCTGGCACGCCCACCAGGGGCGATGCTCTGCCCACCAGGGGGCGATGCTCTGCCCCTCCGGGGCGTCGCTCTGCTGCGACCAGAGTCACTCTAGCGCCTGGGGCAGAGGCCAAGGAGCCATCCCCAGCGCCCGGGCCATCTTTGCTCCAATGGAGCCTCGGCTGCGGGAGGGGAAGAGAGAGACAGAGAGGAAGGAGGGGGGGGGTGGAGAAGCAAATGGAAGCTTCTCCTATGTGCCCTGGCTGGGAATCAAACCCCGGTCCCCCACACGCCAGGCCGACGCTCTACCGCTGAGCCAACCGGCCAGGGCCAACTCCAAGTCTTTTTTTTTTTTTTTTTTTTTTTTAAATTCTTTTTATTTATTTTATTTTATTTTTCATTTTTCTGAAGCTGGAAACAGGGAGAGACAGTGAGACAGACTCCCGCATGCGCCCGACCGGGATCCACCCGGCACGCCCACCAGGGGGCGACGCTCTGCCCACCAGGGGGCGATGCTCTGCCCATCCTGGGCGTCGCCATGTTGCGACCCTCCTGGGTGTCGCCATATTGCGACCAGAGCCACTCTAGCACCTGGGGCAGAGGCCACAGAGCCATCCCCAGCGCCCGGGCCATCTTTTGCTCCAATGGAGCCTTGGCTGCGGGAGGGGAAGAGAGAGACAGAGAGGAAGGCGCGGCGGAGGGGTGGAGATGCAAATGGGCGCTTCTCCTATGTGCCCTGGCCGGGAATCGAACCCGGGTCCTCCGCACGCTAGGCCGACGCTCTACCGCTGAGCCAACCGGCCAGGGCCAACTCCAAGTCTTTAAGCTTCGGATTTCAGTATTTATTGGTCTCAACGTCATGAATAAACTGTGAAGTCTCCTAGAATCTTTCTAAAATGAATAGGAGATTCAGGGTTAAGTTCATTTTCAAAAGTTGCAGGTTGGCCTCCTGGGACATTTTTCTCTGTTTGGTTTACAGGAAACTGCTGGAAGGCGAAGAGACGCGTTTTAGCACCAGTGGGTCAAGCATTTCAGGGCTGAATCCACTTTCCAACCCAGGATATCTGCTTCCACCTAGAATCCTCAGTTCTACTATCTCCAAGGTCTCATCCACCGGGCTGTCTCTTAAGAAAGACGAGGAGGAAGAGGAAGAGGAGGCTTCTAAGGTAGCCTCTAAGAAAACCTCCCAGATAGGGGAAAGTTTTGAAGAAATATTGGAGGAGACAGTAATATCTACTAAGAAAACCGAGAAAGCAAATATAGAAGAAAGCACCATTTCAAGCCAAAAAATATAATTCTGTTGCTTAAAAAGAGTTACTACTTAAGAGGGGATAATATGCATTTGACTTGTTAAACAGCCTATTCCTGAACCAAAACACCTGTCACCACTATAAAATGTCTTCAAGGCTTCAGTCTCATATTTAGCATCAAATACCGCCATTCTCTAATAAGAAAACCACCCTTTAGATTGGAGCAAACTGCAGCCCTAGAGCCATCAGAGAAGAGCTTTCCCACCTAAAGCTCAGGCTTTACAGTGATAGATGATACGGGTACAGAGGAGGTACAAACTAAGGTGCTAAATCTGTGATCATCATCATTTGCTGTGAATTGAAATTAAAACCTATTTTACTCACAATAATCAGCCATTACCCAGCTATATAATCTCACTCTAGATATCTAAAATATAAGATCACTGCCAAAGGTAAACTAATGGTCCACACCCAACACCACTCTAATAAAACCATTTCACAAATGATAGGTGTTTTGTTTAATGGACATTTTCTCTCCCACCCCCCCCACCCCCCCGCAATTCCATGTATCTACCATTTTGAAGAAAAAAAAAAGGGTAGTATAGTATTTTCCCCTTTGAAACATATTTACATTCTTCTCAAAAGAACTTAACCCCTTTAACTCTCTTTGCTGAATGGGTAAAATTAGATGCATGTTGACCATTTCTGTGATTCATGTAATGACTTCATGCTGCCCATTTCATATCCTTCCAATTCTGTAGGTTAAAAAAAAAATGGCAGTGGTAAGTTTTAAGGGTTGCCCTCAACAAATAAAATAAGGAAGACTCCCTAGATTTTAGGCTTTTCAGCTAATCAAATCCATTTAATTAGGAAAAAAAAAAAACCTACTCAATTAAGAATGTAGCTTTTCACCTTAATGTTAGAAACACAGTAATAGTTATCCCAAGCTGTGATTAAGCTGACCTTAGATTTAGTCATGTAAGCTAGAAGAGGTGAGTATTTGTATGAATGGAAAAAGTAAAGGTCTCATTTATCTGTGTCGGTTTTTTTGTGGTGATATAGAGTTAGCTGTTTCATGTCCTTATCCTTAGAATCCACATATTCCCTTCTTCCCACTAGTCTAAGTCCTAAAGAGGCTTTGTTTTCACTCTAATATGCCTTTTAAGAGTGCTAAATGTAGATTATGTTATCACCAGGACACAATGCTACTGCCCCAAAGCAAAAGAAGTCACTTCTGGTCAGTCAACACCACCAGCAAATAGAAAAAAGAAATCTCTCTTTTCTAGTAGAGTCTTGCCCAACAGTTTTCCCACTGCTGCATGGTTGGGGGCTCCCCCCTGCTGGAGAGGATGAGACTCAGACCAGAGAGGGGCTCCTGCTCACATGCTGGGAAAAAGATTCTAGAGCGTCAACTTTTCATCTGCCCACCTGTGTAGCAGCTGCATTGCCCCATATTCCACGTGTGCCAAGTTTGATGCAGGAGTAATACTCTGCCCACAGTCACTTCACCAGAGCTAAAGAGTTGCAATGTCCCTGTCACACTTCTCCATTACGAGCTCTGTAATGATAAAGACATGATGCTTTTACTGAACTTTCTTATCCTAGCACATGCTTCCACAGTTCAAGGCACTTGAAAGATACTTTTCTTCCTTTCCATTACATCATCCTTGTCTCTTTATTCCCTACACTCACTGTAAATCATTAGTAAAATAAGAATTAAAAGTCACATGAATCATTATCACTTGTGTCTTGTGTTCTGTGGTTTCTGCTGCTTCAACCTAGGAAAGCACTGCTTTGGTTCAGTGGGACAGCTGCCCCCCCCCCCAGATAATTCAGAAATCATATGTTCTCTGTTCCGTGCAGCCACATTTATGTAGTTTTTTTTCCTGCCAAAGCCTTGGGGTCATTGTCTGCATTTTGTTTTCAGACTGTCTGGTCTGAAACACATAATGCAGTAAGTGAACAAACAGTTCATGCAGGGATGGGGAAATCAAATCCAGTGATGAAAGACCACATTCTGTGCCTAGATAATGATCTAACTAACTTAACTTAGTGGACATTTCTGAGAATATACTGGCAGAACACACATGATGAAACGTCCTTCAAAACAATGGTACTCTTCCTTCTTTGAAAGTGAGGCTATACTTCTACAGGACCCAGATATTAGGTAGAAACATGGGCAGCAGTAATAGAATTTTCCTCCACTGTAATGATTCTTAACCTAGACTGCTCACAAAATTTAGGGGATATTTCAGAATGAATATGAAGTAATAAAATATCCTCTAATTTTCGTGAGCAGTGTATTTGGGATTGTAGACCCCTTGGAAATAATTATAAACCCTTTTTCCAGAAAAATACACAAACATAACTTGGTACAAATCAAGGGGTTTGCGACTTCTAGGACTATCTAAAAGCCTGTGGACACCAAGTTGAGATTTCCTAATGCCATGCCAGTTTCCAGGATAGAGACTGCAAAGGAGGAGACATATGAATGCAACTCACAGCCAATACTAGTGATTGAGACAGAAGCTTGCTGAATCCTGAACAATACTATTATTCTCAGTCCATCTGGCTGAGACACTTGTACGCCACTCAAAGATGCATTAATGGGTACTACTAGCGAAAAGAAATCTGTTAGTTGTGCACTAATAGAGTTTTACAGTAATCAAAACATCTTTTAGGGCCACTTTAGGAGCAATCGTTTCATCAATACATGGGCTTGCAATTTAGACATTGGTTGCTGCTTTTTAGAATACTATTTAGTTAATGAATGCTTCTCTATGCCAAACCAGAGTCCTTTTATCACATTTATATAATCTATGGCTTTAATTTGTATCTCTTATTTTCATTGAGTCACCACTAATTGTCATGAGCTCATTTATAAAAGAAAGACATTAAAAGCATCTTATGGAATTGATAAATTATTACACCAGAATGATTACAATTACAGGGAAACATGAGGCAGGGAGGAGAAAGGAAAGCAAGCAAGCAATATCAACTGTTGTGACAGAATAGGATCCTAAAGTGAGCCTATGAGATTGTGAGGAAGCTGTCTGCAAAGCACATTAATAATATTCACACATGACTTAGATTCATCAGATAATGAGGTCCTCTGAATCCTATGATTTTTTTTTTTTTCCAGAGACAGAGAGAGAGAGTCAGAGAGAGGGATAGACGGACAGACAGACAGGAATGGAGAGATAAGAAGCATCAATCATTAGTTTTTTGTTGCGCATTGCGACACCTTAGTTGTTCATTGATTGCTTTCTCATATGTGCCTTGACCACGAGCCTTCAGCAGACCAAGTAACCCCTTGCTTGAGCCAGCGACCTTGGGTCCAAGCTGGTGAGTTTTGCTCAAACCAGATGAGCCCACGCTCAAGCTGGCGACCTGGGGGTCTCGAACCTGGGTCCTCAGCATACCAGTCTGACGTTCTATCCACTGCGCCACCACCTGGTCAGGCTTCTATGACTTTTTAACTTATAAGCTATAATTACAACTATAATTTATTCAGTAACTACTTACTGTTATCAGACACTGTAGTAGGTGGTGAATATAGAATTATCTCATTAAACCTCACAACCATTCTTTTCTTTTTTTTTTTTCATTTTTCTGAAGCTGGAAACAGGGAGAGACAGTCAGACAGACTCCCGCATGCGCCCGACCGGGATCCACCCGGCACGCCCACCAGGGGGCGACGCTCTGCCCACCAGGGGGCGATGCTCTGCCCATCCTGGGCGTCGCCATGTTGCGACCCTCCTGGGTGTCGCCATATTGCGACCAGAGCCACTCTAGCGCCTGGGGCAGAGGCCACAGAGCCATCCCCAGCGCCCGGGCCATCTTTTGCTCCAATGGAGCCTTGGCTGCGGGAGGGGAAGAGAGAGACAGAGAGGAAGGCGCGGCGGAGGGGTGGAGAAGCAAATGGGCGCTTCTCCTATGTGCCCTGGCCGGGAATCGAACCCGGGTCCTCCGCACGCTAGGCCGACGCTCTACCGCTGAGCCAACCGGCCAGGGCTTCTTTTTTTTTTTTTTGAGAGAGAGAAATAGACAAACAGACAGGAAGGACAAGAGATGAGAAGCATCAACTCATACTTGCAGCATTTCATTGATTATTTTCTCATATGTGCCTTGACCGGGGGCTCCAGCTGAGCCAGTGACCCCTTGCTCAAGCCAGCGACCTTGGGCTCAAGCCAGCAACAATGGGTTGTGTCTATGAGCCCACACTCAAGCTGGCAACTTTGCGCTCAAGCTGGTGAGTTCACACTCAAGATGCATAAGCCCATGTTCAAGCCAGTGATCTTGGAGTCTCAAACCTGGGTCAAGCGTCCCAGGTCGAAGCTCTGTCCACTGTGCCACCGCCTGGTCAGGCTCACAACCATGCTTTGAAGTGCAGTATTTGTATACCCACTTTACAAATGAAGTAACAGAGCCTTGGCATGACCAGGGTAAGACCCTTGTCTGACTCCGCACAGTAGGCACAAAGCTGGGATTTGAGTCTTGGTCTTCTGACTCTGCAGTGCTCGCTTTTCTTTCCTATGTGAAAGGAAGTCCCCTCACTTGAGGGAATAGAAATATTTTTATCTTCTTTTTCACCTTTCCTCACCAGATTTCACTTAAGGTTTCTCAGCCTCAGAACTCCTTGGCAACACCAGGTCCCACAGGCAAACTGCTGCACTTGGCAGACTTCCTTTGCCTGCTGCCTTTCCGCATTGCAGCAAGGTGGTGGCGGCTCAGAACCGGACTCTGGGCCCATCCAGCCGTGAATCATCTCTGATCCTGCTAACAGTTAAATACAATTGGGTGTTATTTACCAATTTCTTTTTTAAAAAGTAAAAAAAAAAAATTTGCAAGAAATTCTGTCGCTTATTATCAAAGGGCCTACTAGCATGGACAATTCCTTAAGAGGTAATAAATCCAGAACACTTGAAATTCATTTTACTGTACTGGTTAAAGAGGGGCAAAATTTGAGCAATTGTCTGGAAACTAGCTTCCAAATTTTAGATCCAGAGACAATGCAAATCACATCCAGTCCTGGAATAAGCTTCTAGAACTTACCTGTGAAGACAAACAGGGAGCCCAGAACCACGGCTCCAAAGGCAAACATAAAACAGTTTTAAAATATATTTAAAAATCCATAGGAACAGCAAGCAAATGGGCTGTTGCCAAGGCTGAAAGAGCAGGTGTGGGGAGTTACTAGTCAGTGGGTGTGAACTGATGGAAATATTTTGAAACTTGTAGATAGATAGAGGCGGTAGCTGTATGACACTGTGAATGTACTAAATGCCACTGAATTGTTCACTTTCAAATGATAATATTATGTCATGGAAATTTTACCTCAATCCTTAAAAATCCGTTGATAGAGAATTTATGAAATTATCAGAAAAATAGAATTACACAGTCTATGATAACTTCTCCTCCAGCTGAGACCATTATGCATGGCCACCCTGGGTCAATCCCAGTCAGAAGGAATTCCATTAGGACAAGAGAAGCCAGATCTAATAAGAGTATTGATTTCAGAACAGAGCCTGGAGAAAAGTCCCATCTCTCCTGAGTGTCAATGAAAGAAAGAAAAACTAGAAATGTTGCTGGCTTATGAGTATTCATCAGTGATTTCCAATCAATATTATTTTTATTACTATAACATTAGAAATCTCTAAGTTCCTGAGAAACATCTAAAGGATAAGAATACATTTTTTTTTCTTAGAACCAAATAAATTGGTGTGCCTGAAAGTGTAGCAATTTAAAATGGAAATAACTGAGGGGTCTTTATAGGACCTAACAATAGAGCTTATATGTGAAGTTGTATTTTCTTTATAGAATATACATTATTGGCCTTGCTGCATGTTCAAATTTAATGTATAGGTTAGATTGATGTTATTATGCCTTTTGCTATTTTCAAATATCTCACAGTGATTTGCCATTTGCCAATGGGTGAGTGCTCCGAATCCCATCAAACAAAGGACTGTGTTTACTATATTACCATGTTTCCCTTAAAGGATGAAAAGAATGATTACTATGTAGATCAAAGGACTTCTATCGATCTTCTTTCTAGATGATTAGATTGCCCGCATGTTTTATGCTGATATAGCGCAATCTAACTAGGAGGGGATGGGGACTCGCTAAAATTGATAAATTCTTTCTTACAATCTCTTGAAACGTACAAACCCACACACTAGGATTATAATAAAACAGAGTGAATCATACTGCAGACATTTAAAGATTTATGTTTTTAAAGTGCTTCAGTAATTCCGAATTTAAAAAAACAACAACAGAGAAAGGCTCAGGCTACAAAGAAAAAGGAAGATTGATCGTGAAGGGGTCTCCAGGCTCGCTCACTGATTAATTACTGTGTATCACCACATGGCTCCTCATCTGCCCCGATGAAGCCAGCAATCTCTGTTCTGTGTGAGTCTGGGACATTTCATTCTAGTTCCATCATGTGCTCTTAGGGCAGCGATTTTCAACCGGTGTGCTGCAAGAATTTTTAAAACATGCAATACCTGACCATTTAGACAGGGGCACTGACCTCTTTTCCCTTAGACTGTCAAATAAAAAATGACAACAGCCAACACAACAATAGCTGTCTTGTGTGAATGGATCAAAATTATACCTATGTTTTTTTTTGTCAGATTGGCAGCAAATATACTGTTTGGTGTGCTGTAGAATTTTAGTAATTAGTTTATGTGTGGTATGAAATGAAAAAGGTTGAAAATTGCCATTTTAGAGGTTAGAGAATGCTCAGCAGACTGTAACCAAAATCATTAGTTTAAGCTCTGGTGTTTGGGAATATAATCAGTAGCAGATTCTAGTCAATTTGCCGATTATTACACAGGGCAAAAAAACACTTTTCCTTAGAAGTGCTTGTTAAAATTTTTTTAACTCACTAAGGTTCATCTGTTATGCCATAAATATGAATGAATAAGTGAGAAGTGTAACTTCTGCCTCCCATAATTTTCTGGCATAAGGATTCAAACATGCCATACACTGCCCTGGCCGGTTGGCTCAGCGGTAGAGCATCGGCCTGGCGTGCAGGGGACCCGGGTTCGATTCCCGGCCAGGGCACATAGAAGAAGCGCCCATTTGCTTCTCCACCCTCCTCCTCCTTCCTCTCTGTCTCTCTCTTCCCCTCCCGCAGCCAAGGCTCCATTGGAGCAAGGATGGCCCGGGCGCTGGTGATGGCTCCTTGGCATCTGCCCCAGGAGCTAGAGTGGCTCTGGTCGCGGCAGAGCGACCCCCCCCCAGAGGGGCAGAGCATCGCCCCCTGGTGGGCAGAGCGTTGGCCCTGGTGGACGTGCCGGGTGGATCCCGGTCGGGCGCATGCGGGAGTCTGTCTGACTGTCTCTCCCCGTTTCCAGCTTCAGAAAAATACAAAAACAAACAAACAAAAAAAACAAAAACATGCCATACAGAATTCCTGAAGTGATTTAGGGCTAGGTAATCTTTTATCTCAAGCCAGACTCGAGCTCAATGGATGGAACTCCTTCCTGGCAACTGAAAATGTCTGCCCATGTGCTAACCCAGTCTGCAAGCTAGAAGCAGCAGAGTCAAGATTAGCATTAGAGTGAAAACAGGATCTAGGTCCAATTTCAGAGCCTGTATCCCCACCCTTCTCCTGTTTATCCATAGGAGGAGGTGAAGAAAGAAAACATGTAAGAAAGAAAGGGAAAAAATTAGCTAGTTCAATGTCAATCTTTTAATATTAATGGACCCTCTTTATTCATTAAAAAGGAATTAACTCAGCAGTCATCAAAGACTTGATTACACAGGGATCATATTTGAGCTTCATAATAGAATATATGCCAGCCACTATTTTAAGTGTTTACATAATAATTAATTCTTTTAACAAGCCTTTGAGCCTGACCAGGTAGTGGCACAGTGGATAGAGAGTCGGACTGGGATGTGGAAGACCCAGGTTTGAGACCCCGAGGTCGCCAGCTTGAGCGCGAGCTCATCTGGCTTGAGCAAAAAAAAAAAAAAAAAAAAAAAAGGGTCACCAGCTTGGACCCAAGGTCGCTGGCCTGAGCAAGAGATCACTCGGTCTGCTGAAGGCCCACGGTCAAGGCACATATGAGAAAGCAATCAATGAACAACTAAGGTGTCGCAATGAGAAACTGATGATTGATGCTTCTCATCTCTCTCCATTCCTGTCTGTCTGTTCCTATCTATCCCTCTCTCTGACTCTCTCTCTGTCCCTGTAAAAAAACCCAAAAAACAAAAACAAGCCTTTGAGTTAGGTACCCTTGTCTCCATTTACAGGTAAGAAAAACTAAAGCTCAGGGAAATTACATAACGTTTCCAAGATCACATGGCTTACAAGTAGCAGAGCTGGGAGTCCAAGCTATGCAGTCTGGCTTCACAATTCATGCTTAATCACTATGAAATATTGCCTCTATTTCTTTTTGGGGGGGGAAATTCTGTTCGTGGCAACCTTTGTCTTCTTTTTTTTTTTTTTTTTTACAGGGACAGTGAGAGTCAGAGAGAGGGATAGATAGGGACAGACAGACAGGAACTGAGAGAGATGAGAAGCATCAATCATCAGTTTTTCGTTGCAACACCTCAGTTGTTCACTGATTGCTTTCTCATATGTGCCTTGACTGTGGGGCTACAGCAGACCGAGTAACCCCTTGCTCAAGCCAGCGACCTTGGGTGCAAGCTGAGCTTTTGCTCAAACCAGATGAGCCCGCGCTCAAGCTGGCGACCTCTGGGTAAGGAACCCGGGTCCTCCACATCCCAGTCCAACGCTCTGCCCACTGCGCCACCACCTGGTCAGGCTGTTTTCTCCTTCTTATTCAACCAGCTTTTCTCTTGGAAAAATGTTATCTTAGAAACATTAGGGAAAATATCTTTTCTTACTTATGTGGAAATAGTATCACACTAAGAACCCTTGTAAAAACTACACAACATCAGAACAAACTCAAAATGCAGCCAAGATCAAACCATAAAATCCACTTTGTGAAAGTAAATCCTTGGCAAGCTTTCAAAAAATCAATATGGCATTTCATTTGTGAGTGGACTATTAATCTCTAAAAGGTAATAAAATTTAGATTTTTATCAGTCCAATTTTGAAGACAGGCCAATAATAAAATTCATGTACACAACAACATATGGAAAAAGGATAAAAATGAGAACCTACTCTTTCATCATGGTCTACTGAAGAAAACAAAGATGAACATTCAGCCTTGGCTGGTTGGCTCAGTGATAGAGTATTGGCCCAGCATGTGGATGTCCTGGGTTTGATTCCTAGTCAGGGCACATAGGAGAAGCAACCATCTGCTTCTCTACCCCTCTTACTCCCCACTCTACCTCCCCTCCTACAGCCATGGCTCAATTGGTTTTAGTGCATTGCCCTGGAAGCTGAGGATGGCTCTGGGGAGCCTCCACCTCAGGTGCTAAAATTAGCTCAGTTGCAAGCATGGCCCCAGATGGGCAGAGCATCAGCCCCAGACTGGGGATGCTGAGTGGATCCTGGTCAGGGCGCATGCTGCAGTCTGTCTATCTCCCTTCCTCTCACTTGGGGTAAGAATGAGAATAAGGAGGAGGAGGAAGAGGAGGAGGTAGAGGAGGAAAAAAGATGAACATTCAAGGCATGGGAAAGAAACAAAAATATATGTCATCCTAAAGGCCATCCAAAAATACTCGATTTATACAGACATTAATATGTACTTTTCCTGCACTGTTTGGAATCTTATTCTAATTTTTAAAAATGTTAGAGAAAAGTCATACCCATATTATAAATAATGTGCAAACACTAAGATGAGTAAGTAGAAAAGTAATGACACAGAAAGTTAGTTACAATATATTAAGTGAAAGGGAATTACAAAATACTATGTATTTTACAGTTTCGTATTTATATATTAGATTAAAAAGTTTAAGCACAAAAATACATGAAATCTTAACAGTTTTCTCTTGGCTATTTTTTTTCTTAATTTAAGCTCCTTTATATTTTATTTATATATAAATAGCTTTGTAATAAGAAATAACAGTTATATTGACCACATGCTTATGCAAAAATTTAGAAATATAATAAGTATAGAAAAAAATTCTTAAAGTTTCATCACTTGGAAGTAATAAAACTTCAAAATTTTGGTGCAAAAAAAAAAAAAAGAACATTCAGAATCAGCATCCACTTGAAACTTCTGTTTCTAAGACGAGAAAATACAGCATAGAAGTTGCAACTATTAAAGGCCAAAAAGCAACTAAAACAATTAGTCACACATCTGATGTTATGATCCTACAAAAATATTCATTTAGATTGAATCACAGAGTATGTATACTTTGGGCAAACTGAATAGGACAGATAAATGGGTCAGAGGTGTTATTTCTAAGAATTCAAAGACAAAGTTACTGTAAGAGAGTCGCTGTGTGAGCATGTGTAAGGCTTGTCAGCTTCGAATCCAGAAGAGGAATGATCAGAGACTAGGTTAGAACACATCTGACTCAATCAAGAAGAAAGAGCAATGTAGTGGAAACGGAGGGGAAGCTCAATGAAGCCCAAGGTCAGAGGAAATGACTTGGGCCTATACCAGAGAGAAGAGGATGGGATAGTGGTTAAGGGAGAAACTGAAAAATCTGCCACACCTGCATTTCGCCTAACTACAACTGTCGCAAAATATCCCTCTGGGCATCTTTGCTTAGTATCGCCTCAGAGAGGGCTTCTGCAAAACCTGAGGCCTGCAAGCTGTGCCTGTCAGATCTCTCTTTAGCCACTGAAGTCAGTCTCTGGAATCTGTACCTCATATGCTCTTATTTGGACTTGGGAATTTAGTTTTGTTTCTGCTGATGCTCCTAGTAAAAAATTCCTTTTGAAAAAACTTTGGGCCCTAGCTGAGAAGCAACCATCTGCTTCTCCACCTCTCCCCCTCTCGCTTCTCTCTCCCTCTCTCTTTTCTCCTCCCCTCCCACAGCCAGGGTTCTCATTGGAACAAGTTGGCCCCGGGCTCTGAGGATGGCTCCCTGGCCTCGCCTCAGGTGCTAAAAAAATGGCTCTGGTTGCTATGGAACAAGGGCCCCAGATGGGCAGAGTATCATCCCCTAGTGGGCTTGCTGGGTAGATCCTGGGGGGGGGGGTATGCAGTAGTCTGTCTCTGCCTCCTTTCCTATCACTAAAAAACAAAAAAAAAGAAAAAACTTTGATTGGCTTTGATCTGTTTTGCTCAGTAGACAGAGCATCAGCCTGGTGTGCAGACATCCCAGGTTCGATCCCTAGTCAGGGCACACAGGAGAAATGACCATCTGCTTCTCTCCCCCTTCTCTCCCTCTTCCCCACCTACAGCCAGTGGCTCAAATGGTTTGAGTGTTGGCCCTGGGCACTGAGGATAGCTCAGTTGGTCCCAGCATCAACCTCAGGTGCTAAAAATAGCCTGGAGGATTTGAGTAGCAGCCCCAGATAGGGGGTTACTGGATGGATTCCTGTCAGGGTACGTGCAGAAATCTGTCTCACTATCTCCCATTCTCTCACTTGGAAAGAAAAAAAAATGAGATTTAAAAGAAGGAAAGAAAAAACTGATCTTATCTCAACTAAATATATGCTGCTGGTGGCAGCAGTAAGGCTAACTCAAGCAAAGTCAGGGCATTTGTTTGCTTGTACTTGTGCTTTTCCCTCATCCAAGTCTTTGACCCTCTGGTTATTTAAAGACAACTACCAAGTATTGCCTCCAAACCCCTAAGTTTTCACTTCTCCATGTTAACCAGAAACCGTTGTTCAACACTTGCTCTTGTCTTTTGTGTCTGTGGATCTCTCCCTTAGACTGTTATCCCATTGCTCTCCCATCTGTGAGCCCCTTTGAAGTATGTTTCTCAGTACTAGACACATGAGGCTTTGGAGATTAGAAGCATTCAAGTCCCTTGATCTGAAACTCTATTTCTGTTGTTGTAGCCCAAGAGCACATTGATTTGGGGGTCCAGATTTGTAAACCAATCGATCAACATTCTTACTTAGTTCACTGCCTAGTAGTAATAACAGGCAACATACAACCAGCTATAGCTTAGTTGAGTTGCTTGGAGATCAAGTCCAGGACAGAGGGGGGGAAAAAGGGTAGAATTTTTGTGATTCTTATTTACCAGTATCTGCCTTTTATTGATTCTGAGAGCCTGACCAAGCGTTGGTGCAGCAAATAGTGTTGGCCTTGGATGCTGAGGACCCAGGTTCAAAACTCCAAGGTCACCCGCTTGAGCACAGGTTAATCCAGCTTGAGTGTGGGCTCACCAGCTTGAGCGCAGGGTCACAGACATGACCTCATGGTTGCTGACTTGAGCACAAAAATCACTGACTTGAAGCTCAACATTGGTGGCTTAAGCCCAAGGTTGCTGACTTGAGCAAGGGGTCACTGGCTTGGCTGGAGCCCCCCAGTCAAGGTACGTATGAGAAAGCAATCAATAAACAACTAAGGTGCTGCAACTATGAGTTGATGCTTCTCATCTCTCTCCCTTCCTGTCTGTTCCTGTCCCTCTCTCTTAAAAAAAAAAATTCTGAGAGATGTGTGTAACCCAAGGGCTGTGAGTTCCTTGAAGGAACTATCCTTTAATTTTAATCTTTTAATCTTGTTCACACAATGTCTAACAAGTGATAAAACTTTTTTGACTTGTTCATTGCAGAAACTTATCAAATAATTACATTTAATATTCTTCTTAAAAGTATTTTCCCATGTTACTATAATTCATAAGTTCTGAGTTCTTGGAATATTCTATCTTTGTATGCCTGAGATGTTGGACCACACCAGAAAGTTTATGCTAACAATGTCATTTATGGGTGAATGCCTGTCTTCTTTTACCTGGAGCCCCAGGACGCTGGAGTTTAAACACTGGGTAAATGCTGAGTCTCAATGGCTGAGTAAATTATATGAGTGCTACATGCCCAAGTGACTGAAAACCCTGGACACTAAGGCTCAGGTGAACTGCATTGGTTGGCCACACTTTGTACGTCACATACCACTGCTGGGAAAATTAAACACTGCTCCTGTGTCTCACTGGGAAAGAACAACTGGAAGTTTGTGCCTAATTTCTCCTAGAGTCTGCCCTATACATCTTTTCCATTTGCTGATTTTGATCTGCATTTATAGTAACAGGTTATAAGTATGAGTATAATAGCTTTTCTGGGCCCCATGAATCCTTCTAGTGAAACACTGAACTGGAGGGTGATCTTGGGGATCCTTGACACACATGGTAACATGGGACAAGAAAAAAATATTAAGTGATTTGTTCAAAAAACACTTAAGAGGCAATGAATTCCAGAGCTGCTATTCTATTATCAAATAACAGCATCTAGTATAATTAATGAAGGTAAAGATGTTTATAAAATATCTGAGACTGAGTGGTGGTGGCGCAGTGGATAGAGTATCGATCTGGGACACTGAGGGCCCAGGTTCAAATCCAAGGTTGTGGCTTAAGCACAGCTCACCTGGCTTGAGCGCAGGATAACTAACTTGAGCGTGGAGTCACCAGCTTGAGTGTGAGATCATCGATGATCCCATGGTCACTGGCTTGAGCCCCCCAGTGAAGGCATGTATGAGAAGCAATCAATGAACTAAAGTGACTCAACTACAGGTTGATGCTTCTCCTTTCTCACTCTAAGAAAAAATAACCTATTTGACAGCAAGGTTTAACTTTGATGTAATACCTCATCTCCTAAACAGGGTTTTTTTTTTTTTTAATCTACAATAAGCAAAAACATTTCAAATTTGATGTAATACCTTATCTCCTAAACAGGGTTTTGTTTTTTTTTAATCCACAATAAGCACAAACATTTCAAAATAGGTTAAAATAAATTTTTATTTTAAAAAATTTATTAAATGTTAAAAGAGATTTAACACAATAACAAATCCTTTATAAAATAATTGCCAATCTTTACCCAATTGTAATTGTTTCTAGGCAACTTGGAAACTTCGTAATGAAACAGGGTCTACAAAATATTTCTTTTAGAAAGTTATCAAAATGCTAATCTTAGGCAAAATGTTAAAACTGAAATCTCTGTATGCAAGCGAGTGAGGTCTCATACACCCGTATTCTTTTTTTATTTAATTTTTTTAAAAATTCATTTTAGAGAGGAGAGAGAGACAGAGAGAGAAGGTGGGGAGGAGCTGGAAGCATCAACTCCCATATGTGCCTTGACCAGGCAAGCCCAGGGTTTCGAACCGGCGACCTCAGCATTTCCAGGTCGACGCTTTATCCACTGCGCCACCACGGGTCAGGCTTCACCCATATTCTTTATCCCAGTGGCAAAGTAATGGAAAAACAAACATTAAACTGACTTACTGAGGAAACAATGACTAAGATTTCTGTAAACTTCTCGAATTTTTTATTACTTTCAGAAGCAGTGTCATTACAAGGTATTAATAACCATATTACGTACTCAAATAAAATGAATGCTATTCAAATTAACATTCTAGGAATAGAAATATTATTGCAAAGAGGCACCCCCTTGTTGTAAGATATGTTAAAGAAGTCTTTATGACACTGAAGGCTTATGGTACGGGCCATAAACCGTAAGGGAGACAGTCTCTTCACACAGGATAATGGTAACTTATCCCTTTTAGAAGTGAGTAACACCTCTTTAGTAGTGATGTTGGTTAAAAAAAAATGGTCGAGTTCAAAATATGCCAACACACATAAGTGGCTGACAATTTCGGTCTTTGTCTGAGGGGTACAGCCTATGTACATAGTTCAACAAAGACTGGCTTTGAATCTTCATTTCAAGAGCATATTTATTTCCTGCCCAATTGACACCATTGCAGAAAGCAGAATCCAAACCACCAACTTAAAAGGGATATGGCTCAATGAAAAGAAACAGTAATAAATTTACAACAAAGATTTGGAAGCAAAATCAATATAGGATTTGAAATCACAAGGAATTTAAAAACTCAGTACTTAAAAATTTTCCCCCTGAGCTATGGATGCTTTTTATATATAGTCATTAGTAAAACAGATGCATTCCGTCATTCCAAGTTATACTTATACATATTATAATGCTTGGTGCTGAAAACAGATGTCTGTCTTAGCACAAAATGGTAACAATTACGTGTGAAAATCTTTGGTGAGATGTAATCCTACAGAAGCCACCTGATTTTGTTTCCCTCCTCTCTCCTCCACTCCTAGAATCTTCAAGTAATTTTCAGAGGAGAAACCACGAGACCATAATGAAGGACCAGAAGGCCATCCTAAAAGGAAAAAAAAAAAGTGTTTTGCAGTTATTTGAAAACTATATAAATAAGTCAATGACAGTTTGTTTTTCATACCCCAACACTAATGTGAAGTTCTTTTTTTTTTAAACTTTTATTCATTTGAGAGAGAGAGAGAGAGAGAGAGAGAGAGAGAGAAGGAGCAGGAAGCATTAACTCCCATGTGTGCCTTGACCAGGCAAGCCCGGGGTTTCAAACCGGCAACCTCAGCATTCCAGGTCAATGCTTTATCCACTGCGCCACCAGAATGTAAGGCCATAATGTAAAATTCTTTATTGTTTGGGTTTTTTTGTTTGTTTTTTTTTAGAGGCAGAGATAGACAGGGACAGACAGACAGGAACGGAGAGAGATGAGAACCATCAATCATTAGTTTTTCGTTGCGCGTTGCGACTTCTTAGTTGTTCATTGATTGCTTTCTCATATGTGCCTTGACCGCGGGCCTTCAGCAGACCGAGTAACCCCTTGCTTGAGCCAGCGACCTTGGGTCCAAGCTGGTGAGCTTTTTGCTCAAGCCAGATGAGCCCGTGCTCAAGCTGGCGACCTCGGGGTCTTGAACCTGGGTCCTTCCGCATCCCAGTCCGAGGCTCTATCCACCGCGCCACCACCTGGTCAGGCTGTAAAATTCTTTAAAGAGAATAAAGGATCCAAGAAAAGGGTCTAAGATAAATAAACTTGCTTATACACTCACCTCATCACCAAATACTCTCTGTTAGTGTGCCTTTTTAATAACTCCCAGGAGACAATTCTGAAACTACCAGGTATCCACAGTTAGCCAGGGGTTGTTTATGGCTAAATAGTTATCCAAAAAGAACTAAAAGAGATTCACCTTTCTTTCTGTACAGACTACTAAACAGACAGTCCAGGCATTGGACTTCTCTAAAAAAAGACTTAATTATTATAAAGCATCATGGATCTGCTAAGATATGAAATATTTACTTACACATAAATGCAGCTCACTACTATTATAAGTGAGAAAACTTTGGAACTCTTTTTTTTAAAAAATGCATTGTTTAAAATACTTTTTTATTTGTTCATTTTTAGAGAGAGAGAGAGAGAGTGAAAGAGGAGGAAGGAGCAGGAAGCACCAGCTCCTATATGCGCCTTGACTAGGCAAGCCCAGGGTTTCAAACTGTTGACCACAGCATTCAAGGTTGATGCTTTACCCATTGTATCACCATAGGTCAGGCAAAACTCTGGAACATTTTTTTTTTGGTGACAGAGACAGAGGGAGATAGAGAGAGCGACAGGTAAGGACAGAGAGGAAGGGAGAGAGATGAGAAGCATCAATTCTTTGTTGCAGCACCTTAGTCGTTCATTGATTGATTTCTCATACGTGCCTGGGGGGAGGGCAGCTACAGCAGACCGAGTAACCCCTTGCTCGAGCCAGCGACCTTGGGCTCAAGCTGGTGAGCTTTGCTCGAACCAGATAAATCCATGCTCATGCTGGTGACTTTGGGTTTTTTTAAATTTTTTATTTTTTTCTATTTTTCTGAAGTTGGAAACAGGGAGGCAGTCAAACAGACTCCCGCATGCGCTCAACCGGGATCTACCTGGCATGCCTACCAGGGGGCGATGCTCTGCCCATCTGGGGCATTGCTCTATTGCAACCAGAGCCATTCTAGTGCCTGATTAGAGCCATCCTCAGTGCCCGGGCCAACTTTGCTCCAATGGAGCCTTGGCTGCGAGAGGGGAAGAGAGAGACAGAGAGGAAGGAGAGGGGGAGGGGTGGAGAAGCAGATGGGCGCTTCTCCTGTGTGCCCTGACCGGGAATTGAACCTGGGATTCCTGCACGCCAGGCCAACACTCTACCACTGAGCCAACCAGCCAGGGCAACCTTGGGGTTTTGAACCTAGGTCCTCCGCGTCCCAGTCCAATGCTCTATCCACTGTGCCACTGCTTGGTCAGGCAAAACTTTGGAACTCTTACCTATTTAATACATCATATATTTTACTTCCTCCTTTGAGACAATTCAGTAAAACTTAACTCTTGATATCTGGAGTCATCACTATGAAACAGTACTATATTGTGTTGTAACTGAGTAATGTCCTCAGTCAGCGGTTGACTTAACCCTACACTAAATGACTAAATACTGTGCTTCTGAGTTGTTTTCTCTGTTTTGGTCTATTTCCTGTATTGATATCAGTTCTTAATTCATTGTGCTCTCACCAAGGCTGTATCCAGCAAGCAATCCACCTTCTTTAAGGTACTATTTGCTAATCTATTATAAAACTAGCTTTAAGAAAAGACTCATTAGGGAAGTGTGCCACGAGCAACTGGCCTACTTTGAGTGACAAAGAGGAGCGATGGCACGTACGCCTTACATTCCCGATCCTGCTCTAGCTATCCCTTGTCCCTTCTTTGCTCAGCTTTCCCAGGGCTCTACTTCCTCATTCCTCATTCACTGCTCAGCTCATTGTAGTCTGGTTTCTGCTCCTGGCAGCTCTGAGGAAAGCTCACCAGAATTCTACAAAAATGTTCACAAATTCAAATGTTCACGAGGGCTAGAAAAGTAACAAAAATAAACATGTGAGTTAGGTATGTAAGTCAAAAAAGAATGTTGAGACCAGCAGTAAACCAGAGAAAACATGCCTACTTAAAAAAATTTAAACTAAAGCCTGACCAGGCAGTGGCGCAGTGGCTAGAGCATCGGACTGCGATGCAGAGGACCCAGGTTCGAAACCCCAAAGTTGCCAGTTTGAGCATTAGCTCATCTCATTTAAGCAAGGCTCACCAGCTTGAGCCCACGCTGGCTTGAGCAAGGGGTTACTCGGTCTGCTGAAGGCCCGCGGTCAAGGCCTACATATGAGAAAGTAATCAATGAACAATTAAGGAGCCGCAACAAAGAACTGATGCTTCTCATTTCTCTCCCTTCCTGTCTCTCTGTCCCTCTATCTCTCTCTGCATCTGTAAAAAAAAAAATTAAACTCTAATAATTTAAAACACAGAATAACCCAATAAAGCATAGTTTCACACCATATTTATAACACAAATAGAAAAATTTTATAAACATTTTTACATGAATATACATATTTTAGATATTTTTTTGCATGTAGTTATATTTCAGAAAGGAAAATATCATTTGCAAACTATTCATATATAGATATAAAACTGAAGGTACAGCTTACAAGCTGTTTCAAATCTACAAAACTTTAATACATTTATAAAATCACTTTATTAGATAATTACTTATAATTCAAATTTATATCTATATATCTATATTTATATTCCATATAAATGTATGTAAATATAAATATTATTTACATTTTATATTTAGATGTCTCCACTCATGGTCTTCTGAAACTATAAAACCACAGTGAGTGACCTGACCAGGTGGTGGCACAGTGGACAGAGCATTAACCAGGGATGCTGAGGACCCAGATTCGAAACCCCAAGATCGCTGGTTTGAGCGTGGGCTCATCCAACTTGAGAGCAGGTTCGCCAACTTGAGTATAGGGTCGCTGGCTTGGGTGTAAGATCGTAGACATGACCCCAGGGTCACTGGCTTAAGCAAGGGGTCACTGACTCAGTTGGAGCCCTCTGGTCAGGGCACGTATGAGAAGCAATCAATGAACAACTAAAGTGCAGCAACTGTAAGTTGATGCTTTTCATCTCCCTTTTTGTCTCTGTATCTCTTGCTAAAATAAATAAATAAATAAATAAAATAAAAAAGAACTCTTGGGGAGTAACAATAGTGTTCCAAATCTCAGGAAGGGGTTTGAGTTAAAACAGGTATATGTCTTGCCTGACCAGGCAGTGGCGCAGTGGATAGAGCATCGGACTGGATGCAGAAGGACCCAGGTTCGAGACCCAGAGGTCGCCAGCTTGAGCGCAGGCTCATCTAGTTTGAGCAAAAAAAAAAAAGCTTACCAGCTTGGACCCAAGATCTCTGCCTACAGCAAGGGGTTACTCAGTCTGCCGAAGGCCCGCAGTCAAGGCACATATGAAAAAGCAATCAATGAACAACTAAGGTGTTGCAACAAAAAACTGACGATTGATGCTTCTCATCTCTCTCATTCCTGTCTGTCTGTCCCTATCTGTCCCTCTTTCTGACTCTCTAATAAAAGAGCTAATTCATATAAACCATTTAGAAAAGTGCCTGACACACAGTTAGTGTTCAAAAAATATTAGCTTTATTACTTATAGTCTTGGTAATTTTAACTCTTTGAGTAGTATGAACATTCATGTACGTCCTCGTGCCTCCTGACCATCCAGAGTATAATTGATTTATTTTAAAAATGTGTAAGGCAACATTAAAAAAAGGCAAATGTATGTTTTTCTTGTTTCTATAAATTGGTTATCAAACAAACATGATTTTAAGTTAATAAAACTGGGGCCTGACCTGTGGTGGCACAGTGGATAAAGCATCGACCTAGAAATGCTGAGGTCGCCGGTTCAAAACCCTGGGCTTGCCTGGTCAAGGCACATATGGGAGTTGATGCTTCCAGCTCCTCCCCCCCTTCTCTCTCTCTGTCTCTCCTTTCTCTCTCTCTGTCTCTCCCTCTCCTCTCTAAAATGAATAAATAAAAAAAAAACAAACTAAGCTTTAAGTTAATAAAACTGGAACTGGAACTAATTTCATTTTTTGAAAAGAAAACTCACAGCCCTGGCCGGTTGGCTCAGCGGTAGAGCGTCGGCCTAGCGTGCGGAGGACCCGGGTTCGATTCCCGGCCAGGGCACAAAGGAGAAGCGCCCATTTGCTTCTCCACCCCTCCGCCGCGCTTTCCTCTCTGTCTCTCTCTTCCCCTCCCGCAGCCAAGGCTCCATTGGAGCAAAGATGGCCTGGGCGCTGGGGATGGCTCTGTGGCCTCTTCCTCAGGCGCTAGAGTGGCTCTGGTCGCAACATGGCGACGCCCAGGATGGGCAGAGCATCGCCCCCTGGTGGGCAGAGCGTAGCCCCTGGTGGGCGTGCCAGGTGGATCCCGGTCGGGCGCATGCGGGAGTCTGTCTGACTGTCTCTCCCTATTTCCAGCTTCAGAAAAGTCAAAAAAAAAAAAAAAAAAAAAAAAAAAAAAAAAGAAAAGAAAACTCACTCCTGGGGTCAGCGAGCGCGAAAAAAACTCACTACTCAAAGGGTTAAGAAAATTGTATAATATTTATTAAAACTTTATTGATAACATGAAACTTTTTTCTTTCATCATATACCTTGCCAGAGCCCTGGTCGGTTGGCTCAGTGGTAGAGCTTCGGCCTGGCGTGCAGAAGTCCCGGGTTCGATTCCCAGCCAGGGCACACAGGAGAAGCGCCCATCTGCTTCTCCACCCTTCCCCCTCTCCTTCCTCTCTGTCTCTCTCTTCCCCTCCCGCAGCCGAGGCTCCACTGGAGCAAAGATGGCCCGGGCGCTGGGGATGGCTCCTCGGCCTCTGCCCCAGGTGCTGGAGTGGTTCTGGTCGCAATAGAGCGACGCCCCGGAAGGGCAGAGCATCACCCCCTGGTGGGCGTGCCGGGTGGATCCCGGTCGGGGGCATGCGGGAGTCTATCTGTCTCTCCCCGTTTCCGGCTTCAGAAAAATACAGGAAAAACAACAACAACAACAACAAAAACCTTGCCAGTTAGGCACGAAGGCTGGCAAAGTCTTAGACATACCTGCATTGCTGCATCACCTATTGCACGTCGGATTTCCCTTAGAGTTTGGTACCGCTCCAACAAGTGGTCGCCACAGATGATATCTACCTACAGGCAAATATAGTACCAGATGTTTTACTGCTTCAAAAATCCACATGAAAAATTAAGAAAAGTAAACATCATTATTTCCAGACTAACTACACTTTGCTATTTTAGACTGATTAAATACTCAAGAAAGATTTTAGAAACTTTTTACAAGAGTAAATAAACAAAGTAAAATGGAAAAAGCATTAGGACATAGCAGAACATCAGCACAGCACAGTCAATATTCAAAATGAATCACTGAGAACAAATTAAATCATGTTTGATATATTTAGATAAGGTGACACAGAATAATTTGTATTTTTAAAAGTTCAAAAATAAAATGATTAAAGGGGTATATAATGCTTAAAAAGGCAATCCTTATTTATTTGAATAATTCTCTAAAAAGACATATCTCATTTTCCAACAGTGGAAAGTCTAACACACACTAAGGGAACTGTTTTATAGATGGAATAATCTTACAAAGGTCTTTTCAGACCTTTAATAATGTCAAAACTCTAAGATAAAGCTACTTTTATATAGAATGTTCTAGAAAGAATGATATTGTTATATAGTTATATACTATAACACAATAAGATTTCAGTACACTTACTTGTTAAGATAGAAAAGCAAATTTTTAATCTCTCTCTGCCTGTCACTGAGTGCTCTTTTCCCATTGTCTTAAATAGAATCAGGTCCTCAATAATATTATTACTATATCTCCCTTAATTTGCTCCATCTCCTAATGTCCTTGTTTAGTTTATGGAATGAAATTTCTCCTTGTCCTCTAAACCTCTAACTGATTTTTCCTTTTCTTAGCTTGTCACATGCAATCAGCTGCCATGCCCTGTTGCTTCTTAGTTTATAACTCCTCTTAAGTTCATATCCTTTCAAATGCAGCCCCTAGGTTTAAACCACCTCCTAATCAGATTTCCTACCTTCAAATTCTATTTACTCTAAAAGTCTGTCAACATGTTAATCCCCCTAAAACCTTAAGCATGGCTAGGAAGAAGAGTAAAAACAGCTCCGTTTAACTGAGCAGCCACTATGTACATCATATGTTATACTATGTACTTGACATGTCATCTCATCTAATCCTCATATTCCTCTGACCTAGGTATTATAACTCACATTTTACAGATAGGAATACTAAGAGGTGAAGGCATTAAACTGTCCTAAAGACACAAAGCTAGTAAGTAGCAAAATATAGATCTAAACTCAGGTCTGCCCCCATGTTATCTTTCCCTTTCTCCTTTGGGTATCTTTCTCCAAAGCCTTAAGTGCATATCTGGGGTCAGCAAACTTTCTGTAAATGGTTAGATAATAAATATTTTAGATGCTGTAGGGCATAGGATTTGTTATATCTATTCAATTCTGCCATTGTAGCATGAAAAGCTACAGTATGGCTGTATTCCAATAAAACTTTATGTGTAAAAACAGGCTACATTTGGCCCAGGGGTCATAATATGTCAACTCCTATGCGATCTCATAATGCATAATTTCCAATCAATAACAACTTTTGTGTTTTCTGCTTACCAGTTTTAAAATAGGCAGAGCAATACTTGTTTGTAAAATGACTTGAAAGCAATGATATGGCCCTAGCCAGCTGGCTCAGTGGTAGAGTGTTGGCCCAGCATGTGGATGTCCCGGGTTTGATTACTAGTCAGGACACACAGGAGAGGTGCCCATCTGCTTCTCCACCCGTCCTCCCTCTTGTTTCTCTCTCTTCCCCTCTTGCAACTGTGGCTGGATTGGAGCAAGTTGGTGCAGGGTGCTGAGGAGGGCTCCATGGCCTCTGCCTCAGGCATCAAGAAGAGCTCAGTTGCTGAGCAACGAAGCAGTGCCCAGATGGGTGGAACATCGCCCCCTAGTGGGCTTACTGGGTGGATCCTGATTGGGGCCCATGAAGGGGTTTGTCTCTGCCTCCCCTCCTCTCACTGAATAAAAAAAAAAAAGAAAGAAATGATAGGCCCTGGCCATTTGGCTCAGTGGTAGAGCGTCAGCCCAGCGTGTGGAAGTCCCGGGTTTGATTCCCAGCCAGGGCACAAAGGAGAGACGCCCATCTCCTTCTCCACTCTTCCTCCTCTTCTTCTTCCTCTCTGTCTCTCTCTTCCCCTTCCACAGCCAAGGCAGGTGCCAAGGATGGCTCCATGGCCTTTACCTCAGGCACTAAAAAAATGGCTCTGGTTGCAATGGAACAATGGCCTAGATAGGCAGAGCATCACCCTCTGGTGGGCTTGCCGGGTGGATCCCGATCAGGCACATGCGGGAGTCTGTCTCTCTGCCTCCCTGCTTCTCACTTCAGAAAAAGACAAAAAAAAAAAAAAAAAAAAAAAAGAAAAGAGGGAAGCAATGATAGATCTTAACACAGATCCATGAAAAATCAAAGAATTTGGAAACTATCATGATATTAATATTTATTAAGTAGTCAACAACGCAGAGACCATTGCTCTTAGGGGGCTTCACCACATGGTATACATTTATGGTTTGTTTACTATATTTTTCTTTTCCACTTAATCTTAACCCCCACCAAAGGTTGGCCAATTACTAACAGTTAGATATGCACGGTCCTAGATGCTATGTGTGCATGTGGGTTTGTTTTTATAAAAATGGTATAATACCACATATTATTGCTCTACAAATATTCTTTATTTAAAAATAAAAAAAAAACCTTAATATACTATGAACATCTTTTGGAGTACATAGTTAGCTTTCTTTCTCTTTAATAGCTGCATAGTGTTCCACTGTATGAATCCATCATAATTTACATATCCATTTTCCTGATAAACATTTAAATTGCTTCCAATTTAAATGCTGATTTAAAAAAAGATACTTGACTATAAATATTTCATAAACAGACTTCATTCAAACAGATTCTCATCTCTGAGGGTTCCACAAACATGACTCACATATTTGGTAATTCGCTAGGACTGAGAGAACTCGGCATGATCAGTTTTAATTTATCATAGCGACACAGCAAAGATACACAACCAGATGAACAGTGGGGAAATGTAGGCAGCATCTGGAGAAATTCACACACTCTTCCCTCCTGGTCCAGGAGAAGATATACCCTATGCTCTCCTTTCCCAGTTCAGAGGAGACATACCCTGACTACTCCTTTCTCTATAGGGGAAATGCAGCCAATTTATGCAATGTTATTGCCCAGGAAAGCCAATTTGAGGCTCAGAGGTTAGGGTTTTTACTGAGGTCTGGTCATGTTGGCATTCTCTGCCTAGCAACTACCAAATTCCAAACTCCCAAAAGAAAAGCAGGTATCATCACAGAGCCATTGTTTATACAGTCAGGCACAATGAAACACCCTTATCAGTTAGGGAACTTTTCATATTAGTGTAGAGAACTTTTTGCAAATCAAGTTCCTAGATGCTAGACAAGGGCTAACCTTGTAAGCAGGCCCTTCTAAAGACAGCAGCCTCAGGTTTGCTTTGCTAACTCTTTTCTGTACAACTTGCCTATCCTCCAGAGTATCAAGTCTTAGGTAGAAAGATTAACTATAATATTTCTGAATATAACCTGAAGGTAGCCTTCTTTTTAAAATTTCTTTTAAACATTAGGCATTTAAAAATATTAATTTAGGCCCTGGCTGGTTGGCTCAGTGGTAGAGCATCAGCCCAGTGTGTGGATGTCCTGGGTTTGATTCCTGGTCAGGGCATACTGGAGAAGCGCCCATCTGCTTCTATACCCCTCCCCCTCACTTCTCTCTCTCTCTGTTCCCCTCCCACAGGCATGGCTCAGTTGGAGCAAGATGGCCGTGGGCACCAAGAATGGCTTCGTGGACTGCCTCAGGAGCTAAATAAAATAACTCGGTTGCCAAGCAATGGAGCAAGAGCCCCAGATGGCCAGAGCATTGCCCAGTAGGGGGCTTGCTGATCAGATCTCAGTTGGAGCACATGTGGATTCTGTCTCTCTGCCTCCCCGCTTCTCACTTAAGAAAAAAAAAAAAATTTTGCCTGACCAGGTGGTGGCGCAGTGGATAGAGCGTCGGACTGGGATGCGGAAGGACCCAGGTTCGAGACCCCGAGGTCGCCAGCTTGAGCGCGGGCTCATCTGGCTTGAGCAAAGAGCTCACCAGCTTGGACCCAAGGTCGCTGGCTCCAGCAGGGGGTTACTGAGTCTGCTGAAGGCCCACGGTCAAGGCACATGTGAGAAAGCAATCAATGAACAACTAAGAAGTCGCAACGCGCAACGAGAAACTGATGATTGATGCTTCTCATCTCTCTCCATTCCTGTCTGTCTGTCCCTGTCTATCTCTGCCTCTAAAAAAAAAAAATTTTAGATAAAGATGAAAGAGAAAAAAATCATTTTAGGCAAAAAGAGGGAAAGAGAGAACATCAATTTTTTGTTCCACTGATTTATGCATTCATTGATTGATTCTTATATGCCTTGACCCTGGATCAAACCCACACCTTGGCATATCAGGACAATGTTTTAACCAACTGAGCTACCCAGACAGGGCTGAAAGCAACCTTTGAGTGTGTGTGTGTGTCTGTGTGTGTGACAGAGACAGAGAGAGACGGAGAGGGGGACAGATAGGAAGGGAGAGAGATGAGAGCATCAATTCTTTGTTGTGGCACTTTAGTTGTTCATTGATTGCTTTCTCATATGTGCCTTGACCAAGGGGCTCCAGCAGACTGAGTGACCCCTTGCTCAAGCCAGCAACCTTGGACTCAAGCTGGCGAGCCCTTCTTCAAACCAGAAAAACCCGCACTCAAGCTGGTAATCTCAGGGTTTCGAAACTGGGTCCTCCATGTCCTAGTCCGATGCTCAATCCACTGCACCACCGCCTGGTCAGGCTGCAGGTAGTCTTAAGGAGGAAAGAAACCCCCTCTCCCTTTTTTTTAAAAGCAAGATCACATTAGAACTTCCAAGACAAGATTTTAACCAAATGAGCCAGTTGCTCATTCTTCTTTGTTCATATATACTCTTTTGTTTCTTCTGTCAGGGAAATTCCTAACTATTTTTCAAATCCATTCTTTCATCCCTTCAGAGTTAAATCATATATTCTGTGCTGTTGTTGCACTTATCATATCCTATTGTCATCCAGTTGTTCATTTGCATATCTTTACCACACAACTCTCAGTCTCCTGATGGGTTAATTTTCTGTCTCATTTTTGTACTCCTTAAGACCAAGTACATAGATGCTCAATTTAGTATCAATAGAAAATAAGATGAATGGTAGGAATATAGTATTTGATATATTAAAGTCTCTTTAAAAAATGACTTGGAAACAACTTAATAGTGTTATGGTCTGACTAAATAAGAAAAAAAGAAACTATCTTTTTAAAATTTAATTTTATTCAGACAATTTTAACAGGGTGACATTGATCAATTAGAGTACAGATTCAGAGAAAACATCTCCAGATTATTTTGACATTTGATTATGTTGTATACCTATCACCCAAAGTCAAATTGTCCTCCGTCACCTTTTATTTGGTTTTCATTATGCCCCTCCCCTCCCCCCACTCCTCACTCTTCTCCTTCCCCCTCCCCGTGGTAACCACTGCACTCTTATCTATGTCCATGGTCTCAATTTTGTTTCCCACCTATGTATGAAACCATACAGTTCCTAGTTTTTTTCTGATTTACTTATTTCACTCAGTATAATGTTATCAAGATCCATCCATGTTGTTGTAAAATGATACTGTCATAATTTCTTATGGCTGAGTAGTATTCCATAGTATATATGTACATCTTCTTTATCTAATCTTCTATTGAAGGGCTTTTTGGTTGTTTCCATGTCTTGGCCACTGTGAACAATGCTGCAATGAACATGGGATGCATGTATCTTTACGTACCAATGTTTTTGAGTTTGGGGGTATATACCCAGTAGAGGGATTGCTGGGTCATATGGTAGTTCTCTTCTTAATTTTTTGAGGAACCACCATACTTTCTTCCATAATGGTTGTACTACTTTACATTCCCACCAACAGTGAATGACGGTTCCTTTTTCTCCTTAGCCTCTCCAACACTTGTTATTACCTGTCTTGTTGATAATAGCTAATCTAACAGGTGTGAGGTGGTATCTCATTGTAGTTTTGATTTGCATTTCTCTAGTAGCTAGAGAAGATGAGCATCTTTTCATATATCGGCCATTTGTATTTCTTCTTGGAGAAGTGTCTGTTCATGTCCTCTTCCCATTTTTTTATTGAATTATTTCCTTGTTTGTTGTTGAGTTTTGTGAGTTCTTTGTACATTTTGGATATTAGGCCCTTATCTGAGCTGTTGTTTGAAAGTATCATCTCCCATTTAGTTGGCTGTTTTGTTGCCAGTTTCTTTTGCTGTGTGAAAGCTTCTTAATCTGATGTAGTCCCATTCATTTATCTTTGCCTTCATTTCCCTTGCCTTTGGAGTCAAATTCATAAAATGTTCTTTATGGCCAAGGTCCATGAGTTTAGTACCTATGTTTCCTTCTATGTAATTTGGTTCATATCTTATATTTAGGTCTTTGATCCATTTTGAATTAATTTTGGTACAAGGAGACAAACTGTAATCGAGTTTCATTCTTTTGCACGTGACTCTCGTTTTCCCAGCACCATTTATTGAAGAGGCTTTCTTTTCTCCATTGTGTTTTTTTTACTCCTTTATCAAAGATGATTTGACCATATATATGTGGTTTTATTTCTGGGCTCTCTATTCTGTTCCATTTTCTGCCAATACCATGCTGTTTTGATTATTGTGGCTCTGTAATATTTGAAGCCAGGTATTGTAATGCCTCCAACTTAACTCTTTCTCCTTAGGATTACTTTGGCTATTCAAGGTTTTTTATAGTTCCATATAAACCTGATTTTTTGTTCCATTTTTTAAAAAAATGACATGAAATTTTTTTTTTGTATTTTTCTGAAGCTGGAAACGGGGAGAGACAGTCAGACAGACTCCCGCATGTGCCCGACCAGGATCCAACCAGCATGCCCACCAGGGGCGACGCTCTGCCCACCAGGGGGCGATGCTCTGCCCCTCCGGGCGTCGCTCTATTGCGACCAGAGCCACTCTAGCACCTGAGGCAGAGGCCGAGGAGCCATCCCCAGCGCCCGGGCCATCTTTGCTCCAATGGAGTCTTGGCTATGGGAGGGGAAGAGAGAGACAGAGAGGAAGGGGGGGTGGAGAAGCAAATGGGCGCCTCTCCTATATGCCCTGGCCGGGAATCGAACCTGGGTCCCCCGCACGCCAGGCCGACATTCTACCGCTGAGCCAACCGGCCAGGGCCATGACATGAAATTTTGATGGGAATTGCATTAAATTTGTATATTGCTTTGGGTAATATGGTCATTTTAACTATATTTATTTTTCCTATCCAAGAACAAGGAATATTTCTCCATTTCATTGTATTTTTTTCAATTTTCTTTAACAATGCTTTGTAGTTTTCATTATATAGGTCTTTTACCTTTTTTGTTATGTGTATTCCTAGGTATTTTTTTGTTGTTGTTGCAACCATAAAAGGGATTTTTTTTTTTGTATTTTTCTGAAGTTGGAAACGGGGAGGCAGTCAGACAGACTCCTGCATGTGTCTGACCGGGATCCACCCGGCATGCCCACCAGGAGGTGATGCTCTGCCCATCTGGGGCATTGCTCTGTTGCAACCAGAGCCATTCTAGCGCCTGAGGCAAAGGCCATAGAGCCATCCTCAGTCCCTGGGCCAACCTTGCTCCAATGGAGCCTTGGCTGCGGGAGGGGAAGAGACAGAGAGGAAGGAGAAGGGGAGGGGTGGAGAAACAGATGGGTGCTTCTCCTGTGTGCCCTGGCCGGGAATCAAACCCGGGACTCCTGCACACCAGGCCGACGCTCTACCACTGAGCCAACCAGCCAGGGTGGGATTATTTTTTTTAGTTCATTTTCTGAAGTTTCATTGTTGGCATATAAAAAGGCAATAGATTTCTGTATAATATTGTATCCTGTGATCTTACTGTATTGGTTAATTGTTTCTAATAGTCTTTTTGTGGAGTCCTAGGGGATTTCTATGTACAGGATCATATCATCTGCAAAAAGTGAAACCTTTACTTTTTCTTTCCCAATATGAATGCCTTTTATTTCTTTCTCTTGTCTGATTGCTCTGGCTAGAACTTCCAGCACTACGTTGAATAAGAGTGGATAGAGTGGGCAGCCTTGTCTTATTCCTGATTTTAGAGAAAATGTTTTGTTTTTTGCCATTTAATACAATGTTAGCTGATGGTTTGTCATAAATGGCCTATATTATGTTGAGATATTTTCCTTCTATACCCATTTTGTTGAGTGTTTTAAACATAAAATGATGTTGTATTTTATCGAATGCCTTTTCTGCATGTATTGATAGTATCGTATGGTTTTTTTGTTGTTGATATGGTGTATTATGTTAATTGTTTTACATATGTTGAATCAGCCCCCTGTAATTCAGGGATGAATCCCACTTGATCATGATGAATTATTTTCTTAATGTGTTGTTGTAATTGATTTGCTAGTATTTTGTTTAGGATTTTAGCATCTGTATTCATTAGAGATATTGGTCTGTAGTTTTCTTTTTTTGTATTGTCCTTGCCAGGTTTTGGTATGAGGGTTATGTTGGCCTCATAAAATGTGTTTGGAAGTATTGCTTCTTCAATTTTTTGGAAGACTTTGAGTAGAACAGGAACCAAACCTTCTTTGAATGTTTGATAGAATTCACTAGTATAGCCATCTGGCCCTGGACTTTTATTTTTTGGGAGGTTTTTGATAGTTGTTTCTATTTCCTCCCTGCTAATGGGTCTGGTTAGGATATCTACTTCTTTGTGACTCAGTCTAGGAAGATTATATTGTTTTAGGAATTTATCTATTTCTCCTATATTGTTAAATTTGGTGGCATATAGTTTTTCATAGTATTCTACGATAATTCTTTGTATATCTATAATATCTGTGGTGATTTCTCCTCTTTCATTTTGGATTTTGTTTATATGAATCCTTTCTCTTTTTTCCTTAGTGAGTCTTGACAAGGTTTTGTCAATTTTGTTGATCTTCTCAAAGAACCAGCTCCTTGTTTTATTGATTTTTTCTATAGTTTTTCTGTTCTCTATTTCATTTATTTATGCTCTGATTTTTATTATTTCCTTTCTTCTGCTGGTTTTGGGTTGCCTTTATTCTTCTTTATCTAGTTTCTTAAGATGTGATGTTAAGTAGAAGAAACTATCTTTTACGATGAAATTAACTATGGTAGAGTTAACAACAAAATCTAATATCACATCTTTTTTTTTAAAGATTATTTTATTGATTGATTTTAGATAGAAGACAGAGAGAGAGAAAGGATGGAGGGGGGCAAGTCATTAACTTGCTTCTCATATGTGCCTTGACCAGGTAATCCCAGGGGTTTGAACTGGTGACCTTAGCATTCCAGGTCGATGCTTTTTCCACAGCACCACCACAGGTCAGGCTAATATCATATCTTTTATATAAAGAATTTTTAGTAGTTAATTTGATATATATTTTCTAAATCTTATTTCATAAAAACAAATAAAATCTGAAGATCAATGTATCTACAAAAGAATACAATACAGGAGTAACAAAAAAACAAAATATATTAAGATATCAATGAGGCTGACTGGTGGCGATGCAGTGGATAGAGCATCAACCTGGGATGCTGACGTCCCTGGTTTGAAACCCCAAGGTCGCTGGCTTGAGCCTGGCATTGCAGGCTTGAGTATGGGCTTATTAACATGATCCCATTGTCACTGGCTTGAGCCCAAAGTTAGTGGCTTAAGCAAGGGGTCAATGGCTTGGTTGGAGCCCCCCAGTCAAGGCACATATGAGAAGCAATCAATGAACAACTAAAGTGATGCAAATATGAATTGATGCTTCTCATCTGTCTCCCTTCCTGCATGTTTGTCTGTCTTTATCACCAAAAAAAAAAAAGGACACCAATGAGTTCAAAACACCACAAAATCAACCAGGGTAATTCACAGACACTGGGATTTCTATGTGAAAAAAATTAATTCAGGTAATTATATTGATTTCTGATTTCGAATTAACTTAAATCTTTTTTAAGAACAAACAATCTGTATTTTTATGTTTCAACACTGTCTTTTTTACTTTCATCTGCTATAAATAACTTTAAAAGGTATTTTATCACTTAACAGTCTTCTAGTAGTCAGTCATTCCTGATAGTATTATAAATAACCGTATATGAATGTCACAGTCCTGTAAACAAAGCACACATTTCCTATCTGGTACCAACTAGTTTAAAGAAGGTCAGAATAGCAGACTCAAGTGCCAAGAATTTTATTTTGATTAACGGTTAACTAACTCAATGTTTTGCTCAAAACAGAAGTAACTCTTTTTACTTTCTCTTGTATTTAGAAGGTGAATCATTTTAAAATTTATTTTTATTTTAAAATTATTTGTATTGCCTGACCGGGCGGTGGCACAGTGGATAGAGCGTCGGACTGGGTGCAGAAGACCCAGGTTCGAGACGCCAAGGTCACCAGCTTAAGCAAGGGCTCATCTGGTTTGAGCAAAAGCTCACCAGCTTGAGCCCAAGGTCGCTGGCGCAAGCAAGGGGTTACTCGGTCTGCTGAAGGCCCGCGGTCAAGGCACATATGAGAAAGCAATCAACGAACAATTAAGGTATTGCAATGTGCAACGAAAAAACTAATGATTGATGCTTCTCATCTCTCTTCGTTCCTGTCTGTCTGTCCCTGTCTATCTATCTTTCTGACTCTGTCTCTGTAAAAAAAAAAAAAAAAAATTATTTTTATTTATTATATTTATTTTAGAGAAGAGAAACAGAGAGAGAAAGAGACAGAGAGAGAGAGATAAAAGGTAGGGAGGAGCAGGAAGTATCAACTGCCATATGTGCCTTGACTGGGCAAGCCCAGGGTTTTGAACCAGCGACCTTAGCGTTCCAGGTCGATCCTTGATCCACTGCACCACCACAGGTCAGACAAGGTGAATCATTTTAGACACAAATTAACAGGTCAGCAGATTTGATAATTCTCTTTTCTATTTTTTTTTTTTTTCTGAAGCTGGAAACAGGGAGAGACAGTCAGACAGACTCCCGCATGCGCCCGACCGGGATCCACCCGGCATGCCCACCATGGGGCGACGCTCTGCCCACCAGGGGGCGATGCTCTGCCCATCCCGGGCGTCGCCATGTTGCGACCAGAGCCACTCCAGTGCCTGGGACAGAGGCCACAGAGCCATCCCCAGCGCCCGGGCCATCCTCGCTCCAATGGAGCCCCGGCTGCAGGAGGGGAAGAGAGAGACAGAGAGGAAAGCGAGGTGGAGGGGTGGAGAAGCAAATGGGTGCTTCTCCTATGTGCCCTGGCCGGGAATCGAACCCGGGTCCTCCGCACGCCAGGCCGACGCTCTATCGCTGAGCCAACCAGCCAGGGCCTCTATTTTTTATTTATTTATTTATTTATTTATATATTTTTTTATTTTGTATTTTTCTGAAGTTGGAAACGGGGAGGCAGTCAGACAGACTCCTGCATGCGCCCGGCTGGGATCCACCCTGCATGCCCACCAGGGGGTGATACTCTGCCCATCTGGGGCATTGCTCTGTTGCATCCAGAGCCATTCTAGCACCTGAGGCAGAGGCCACAGAGCCATCCTCAGCGCCCGGGCCAACTTTGCTCCAATGGAGCCTCGGCTGCAGGAGGGGAAGAGAGAGACAGAGAGGAAGGAGAGGGAAAGGGGTAGAGAAGCAGATGGGTGCTTCTCCTGTGTGCCCTGGCCGGGAATCGAACCTGGGACTCCTGCATGCCAGGCCGATGCTCTACCACTGAGCCAACCGGCCAGGACCTGTTCTATTATTTTAACATTTTGGTGGAATAGTAATTTATCAATGTTATTAGCTATACAGTATCCAAATAGGCCAAAAATATTTACCTAGAGAGCCAGGTGTTGACCAAGAAAATTAAAAGTTGAAACAAATATTTTTAATCATTTTATTTCAAAATGCTAAAAGCCTTAAATTCTATGATAAGAGGAAAAAATAAACCCACACTTTTATACACAATAAAACCAATTTACAGCTCTGGCTACCAAATTTCTTAAAACATCAAATGTGAAACTTAAAATAGTAATTGTGCTCTGATTAATATCCAGCCAGAGGACATAATCTATATCCTAGAAAACGCCCTTTTGGATGCTACTTTAGTTATTCTACACACTAGATTTAATTCTTGCAACTTCAGCTTTTAGAAATAATAAACTGTTAATGGGATTACTCACAGTTCTTTGTCCAGGAGTCTCTAAACAGCTATTTCTAATCAAATAACAAGAATAACCTGACATATGTTATAGCTACAAGGTGATAGTCATTTCTACTTTTCAGATGCCATGAGACACAGCCAGCATTATGTTAAGCTCAGTAAGAGAAGTCACATTTCATTGGTTTTAATAGATATTTACTATATATTTAATACCAGTAAATACTGGCATTAAAAACATCAGCAAAATTTCAGCCAGCTTTAAAATATTAACTTACTATACAGCAAATAGGTATTTTAAATAAAAATTGTTTTATAAAATTTTACAAATGAAGAACAAAAACCCCTTTTAAATTGGACTAATTTAAAAGCAAAAATAGTCCTGGCTGGATAGCTCAGTTAGCTAGAGCATCATTCAGAAATGCAGATGTTGCCAGTTCTATTACCAGTCAGGGCACATATAGGAACAGATCAATGTTTCTGTCTCTCTCTCCATTCCTCTCACTAAAATCAATAAAAACTTTTTTTTTTCCTGTATTTTTCTGAAGCCGGAAACGGGGAGAGACAGTCAGACAGACTCCCGCATGCGCCCGACCGGGATCCACCCGGCACGCCCACCAGGGGGCGACGCTCTGCCCACCAGGGGGCGATACTCTGCCCCTCCGGGGCGTCACTCTGTTGCGACCAGAGCCATTCTAGCGCCTGGGGCAGAGGCCAAGGAGCCATCCCCAGCGCCCGGGGCCATCTTTGCTCCAATGGAGCCTCGTTGCGGGGAGGAGAAGAGAGAGACAGAGAGGAGGGAGAGGGGGAGGGGTGGAGAATCAGATGGGCGCTTCTCCTGTGTGCCCTGGCCGGGAATCAAACCTGGGACCCCTTGCACGCCAGGCCGACGCTCTACTACTGAGCCAACCAGCCAGGGCCAATAAAAACTTTTTTAAAAAAGCAAAAATATATAAATGTGCATTTTTACTGGCTCACATCACTAGACCTATGAGTATATTTATACTTTATGTTAAAAAATACATGGGTATAGCGGTTTTCATCTTAAAACAATGACAAAATTATATAGCTAGAATTAGAGTTTTTTTTTTTCCAGTCTTTAAAACTAATAGGTACTAGGGCCCTAGCCGGTTGGCTCAGTGGTAGAGCGTCGGCCTGGCGTGCAGGGGTCCTGGGTTCGATTCCCGGCCAGGGCACACAGGAGAAGCGTCCATCTGCTTCTCCACCCCTCTCCCTCTCCCTCCTCGCTGTCTCTCTCTTCCCCTCCCGCAGCGAGGCTCCATTGGAGCAAAGATGGCCCGGGCGCTGGGGATGGCTCCTTGGCCTCTGCCCCAGGCGCTAGAGTGGCTCTGGTCGCGACAGAGCGACGCCCCCTGGTGGGCAGAGCGTTGCCCCTGGTGGGCGTGCCGGGTGGATCCCCGGGCGCATGCGGGAGTCTGTCTGACTGTCTCTCCCGTTTCCAGCTTCGGAAAAATACAAAAAAACCCACAAAAAACTAATAGGTTCTATATTAGTTATTTTACTCTTCTAGGTGTCTTGGTAGATAGATGGTCATCAATGGTATGAGAAACAGTAAGTCAAATATGATTGAAGTTGGGGTAGAAATCACTGTGTACTAATTCTAATTAGCATATACAACATTTACAATACTGTAAGACAAAAGCCACTGCATGAAATCCTAGACACAATTCTTTCTTAAATATGCCAAAGGTAACCTCACTACTTTACCTGTCCTTTTACACATATGTACTCTACCTGACAAGCTGGATCAAGATCCATTTTTCTTCTGAGAAATTTTTCTACATGTCCAATAGTTGCTTCTCCTGAGACTCGGACAAACTTCTTTTCCAATGGCTGCAAATGAATATTTTCAGATTAAATATACAAAAAATGTATAAACTCTAAAGAAAAAGTTAGAGCAAAGACTCAACAGATTTATCAAGAAGTTACTATAAAATATTAGTTTAGCTATCAAAGAAAAAAATTTTCTGCTTAGCATCCCCTCTCTAAAAAGCATGTTAATAATTTTTAATAAAATAAGGCTTATTGGTTCATTTTACAACCTCATCAAAAATAATAACTAAGTAAAATTTATTGAAAGAGAGAGAATACCCAAAATTAAATGTCTAAATCCTGTTTTTTTCAACAAAAAAACTCTAAGGAAAAATAGATGGAGGAACTGCTATACTAAAAAAAGAGAAAAGAAAAAAAAAGGGCTATAAATAAGATATATCAACCAATACAAAATGTATAGATCTTATCTGGATCCTGATCTAAACTAATGTATAAAACAGTTTTCAAGAGACAATGTATGGAATTTAAATGGCATGTGGATATTTGATTAAGGTATCACTGCTAATTTTTAAAAATTTTGTATCATTACAATGTCCATAAGAAGTCCTTATCTTTTAGAAACAAATTGAATTATTTACTGAGATATAGTTTGAGATTTGCCTCAAAAATATATGGGAAGAACAGCAATGAAGGCATAGATGAATTGAGATTGGTTATGAGTTTATAATTATTTGAGTAATATGTACATGGGCATTAATTTTACTACTCTGTCTTCTTGTGTATAAGTTTAAAATTTTTTATAATAGAGGGTTTTATTTTTTAAGTAGAAAAAGATTAACATCTAGACATATGTGGCTGGAATCTGACCCAATGATCTGAAGTAACAGGTGGAGAGACCACAGGTTTTCAAGTAGAAATTAATGCATACCCAGCCACTCTCTCTACATAAATTTTAAGGATATTATCTAATGCAAACGAAAAGCTGAAGTAACCAGAACTAAATGGGTATCTTTTTAGGAAAATCTGAGCAGTGTTTTTTTAGCACTAGCAGAGAGGGAGTCATTCTAGAATGGTTACCAAGAAGATCTAGACAGGTGAGGCACATGTGTTTTCCGTATAACAGTACTCAGGTTTCTGACCTGTGGTTTGGTTTCTTAAGACCTTTCCTGACAATAGATCCATCGCTTATTACCACAGTGTAGCAGACAGTATAGACGGTAACTGCGGGTAATTCCAGAGACAGACTGACTGCCTGGGTTTAAACCCTGGTTCTTTCATTTCCTAGTTGCAAGTCTTTGGGCAAGCTGGTGAACCTTTCTACGTCTCCATGCTCCCATTTGTAAAGTAGGAATAATGGTATCTACCTCACAGAATTAGCATGAGGTAAGTGATAGATATAGGTAAACAACAATTAATTCCTGGCACATAGTAAGCACTTAAGAGTTATTGTTAATGAAGGATCATACATTGCAACTGTCAAGTTTCTGTCATCTCCTTTAATCTAGAATAGTTCTGACACTTTATTTTTATGTTTCATGATACTGACATTTTTGTAACTTTTTCTGGTATAATATGTGGTCATTAAAAGAAGGCATTTTAAGCCCTGGCCGGTTGGCTCAGTGGTAGAGCGTCGGCCTGGAGTGCAGGAGTCCCGGGTTTGATTCCGGCCAGGGCACACAGGAGAAGCGCCCATCTGCTTCTCCACCCCTCCCCCTCTCCTTCTGCTCTGTCTCTCTCTTCCCCTCCCGCAGCCAGGGCTCCATTGGAGCAAAGTTGGCCCGGGCGCTGAGGATGGCTCTGTGGCCTCTGCCTCAGGCGCTAGAATGGCTCTGGTTGCAACAGAGCAACGCCCCAGATGGGCAGAGCAACGCCCCAGATGGGCAGAGCATCGCCCTCTGGTGGGCGTGCAGGGTGGATCCCGGTCTCGGGCGCATGCAGGAGTTTGTCTGACTGCCTCCCCATTTCCAACTTCAGAAAAATACAAAAACAAAACAAAACAACAAAAAAAAGGCATTTTAAAAGAATACTAAAATATTTACAGATTGGGTAGCAAAATGATGATAATTTGTTTCAGAATATTAGAAGGTGAGTAGATGGAGGTATAAGACAAATCCTATTAGCCATCAGTTTATTGGTAAAGCTAGATGATGGATAAATGAAGGTTCTATTTTGTCTACTTTCCAGTATGTTTAAAAATTTCCATAATTAAAAGTTTAAAAAAAAAGTTTAAAAAAATGATTCCTAAAAATTTTTGAACTTAAAACAAAAAAACCCAAAACCCCACAAAAACCACAAATTCTCAAACCATACTTGCTAAAAATTCTGGTAAGTATGTGCTTTTCTGTGGGGGTGGGATTTGGAGGGGGGTTGGATGGACTGGATATCTTTGTAGATGTGGACCACTAAGGGGTTGTTGAAAACTAATTGTATTAAATGTCTTTTGATAAGAAAAAAAAATATTTTTTTTGAACTTAGTACTTTGTGAAATGCTTTTAAATTGAATAGGGTTTATGATTTTCATGCTATTGATCTACATGGTAAAAGTTTAATAACCAGGAACCATTCTAGTCAGACATACTTATTTGAACTCAAAGATAAGATATAAACACAGTTTTTTAAGTAGTAGAGAATACTGAGCTATAATATCAAAACCTTTAACTAGAACTCCATTATAAATACAGAATTAAAAGAAAAATAAGCTTGCCAAGTAACAAGTTGGGGCAGGTTAACCTGAGCTAAAAATGGTACATGCAAATAAAATTTTAAGCTCATATTTAACTCTAAATGCCAACTATGCAAAAAATTGCTTTAAAACATTTTTTTATCACCAAATAAACATAGCATTTAGCTTTCAACTTTTAAAAATGAGTCACTTATTCTTCCTTAGACTATTGATCTGAAGAACAAACAAAGTAGTTTTCTCATAAAACTACTGTAAGAGGGCATATTTCATACAACTGTTATTTATAAAGCACCCTTCATTATAAGAAAATCTCTCTACGACTGCTAACCTGACTCTTTAATTTGTGTTACAAGGTCCTCTCATAAAGTAAATAAAAAATAAAATACCTTAAAATGTCCTGTGCCTTCATTAGCACTGAAAAATAAGCAAAATTAATCAATATAAAATATTAGAAATTATTTTTCCATTGATTTAAGAGAGAGAGAGAACGGGGGTGAGGTGGGAGGAAGAGAGAAAAGCATCAAATTGTTGTTCCATTTAATGGTGCACTCACTGGTTGCTTCTGACCGGAAATGGAACTCATATGTGCCCTGACCCGGAATGGAACCCGTGACCTTGGCATAGTAGGACAACTGTCTATTCATTGAGCCACCTAGCCAAGGCCTCAGTAAAATATTTTAAACTACTGTATATGTTTACTTACAGAAAAATAACATGAATATAAATATTTAAAGAACATCAATTTAATTTTAAAACATGGTCAACTAACCCTTTAGAAAATAAATGTAGTTGTCATTTCTGCCATCTAGTGGTAAGGAAAAGGCAGTAGTATTTTATAATACTTTGTATACTTCCAGGAATTAAAATGATATTTTTTTTTGTTGCCCTTTACTGTAAAAAAATCACTCCATGATTGGTGTGTTCCTTCTCTGGCAAAACTTTTGGAACATGCAATAGTTTTTTTGGTGTAGGAGTTCCCAACTTCAGAAGTACTGAAGTTACAAGGTTTGGGCATATCAAAACTGTCCTATTATTTTATGTTCTTGCACTGGATTTGGCTGGTAATAAAGTTTTGTGTGGTGCACCAGCAGCTTTGGGGAAGTCAATGTCATTTATTATAATCTTAACTTTTCAGAATATTCTTTTTTGTGTGTGACAGAGACAGAGAGAGGGATAGACAGGCAAGATGAGAAAGAGATGAAAATAACCAATTCTTTGTTGTGGCTCCTTAGTTGTTCATTGATTGCTTTCTCATATGTGCCTTGACCCAGGAGCAACAGTGGAGAGTAACCCCTTGCTCAAGCCAGTGACCTTGGACTCGAGCCAGTGACGTATGGGCTCAAGTCAGTGACCATGGGGTCATATCTATGATCCCACACTCAAGTCGGATGAGCCCACGCTCAAGCCGGTGACCTCAGGGTTTCGAACCTGAGTCCTCTGTGTCCCAGTCCAATGCTCTATCCACTGAGCTATGACCTGGGCAGGCCAGAATATTCTTTTTTTTTTTTTTTTTTTTTTTTTTGAGAGGAGAGGGAGAGACAGAGAGAGAAAGAGAGAGAGAGAGGAGAGACAGAGAGAAGTGGGGGAGGAGCTGGAAGCATCAACTCCCATATGTGCCTTGACCAGGTAAGCCCAGGGTTTCGAACTGGCGACCTCAGCATTTCCAGGTCGACGCTTTATCCACTGCGCCACCACAGGTCCTTTTTTTTTTTTTTTTTTTTTTTTTTTTAAATTATTCCTATTTATTCATTTTAGAGAAGAGAGACAGAGAGAAAGAAGTGGGGGAGGAGCAGGAAGCATCAACTCCCATATGTGCCTTGACCAGGCAAGCCCAAGGTTTCGAACCGGCAACCTCAGTGTTCCAGGTCGACGCTTTATCACACTGCGCCACCACAGGTCAGGCCAGAATATTCTTAATATTTAGATTTCCCCACAGGTAGTATTCTAACATTTTCAAACTTCTTTTTGCTTTTTATTCTATCATAATTGTTTATTTTTTCTATAATAACCTTTACTAGATTTTTTTTAAAACAAAAGGCAAGTTCATTTGTTAATTTCTCGCACTGAAAGTACTCCTCAATGGTATCCTTCACCTGAGACTTTGCCATAGTTCTTAATCACCATACAACTGCAACCAACTACTTTACTGGGCTTTCCCTCTCTGTTCATTTTACTGAGACCTACCCATTCTCCTAGTTTTTTGCCGTTAATCTTAATTAGGATGACTTGGTGTTCAGAATAAAGGGCTTCCACCAACTTGACATACACAGAGTCATCACAGTTGGATGCAAGTGCATAAAGGTGGGCTTGGAGCTCGTCTAAGGCTTTGGCAGCTTCGCAAACTCTGCATGCTAGGCCATCTTGGAAGGGGTGGTCTTCAGCACCTCTTATAAAGCAGAATTGATGTCCATCACACTTCCAGCAGCAATGCCTTCCTTGGCCAACGTGGTGGGTTATAGGTGGAGCCAAATCTTGAACACACCATACCTCTGCCTCCATGCAAACTCCACGGTGGCAGGGAAAGAGTATTAGATAGATTTCTTACAATATTCATATATTGATAATGTATAGTTTAGATATGTTAAGACTATCATATATTGATTCATACAACAATCCTATGAGGTGCTATTATAATCCCCAATTTAGAAATATGGAAACTGATGACTAGAGAAGTTAAGCTACATCCCAAGGGTTACACACCTTGAGTTGGACTCTTCAAAGTCTATGCTCTTGCTATACACACTACATTCTTTTTATAATCTTCTACTTTAAACACAGAAACTGAAGAACAGAAAGGAGTATGAGACTATTTCTTTTTTTAAAAAATTTTTTTTATTAGTATGAGACTATCTTAAGATCACAAAACATGCATACCCAATTTAAGGGATAAATCTAATTTCACATTCCAGTTGTCGAAAAGTCACTGTCCAGAGGCTGAACCTACCTCAGCTTCTTTGCTCTTCTAATTCCAGCAGGTTCACCCGCTAGGTGAAATCTGCCCTATACTTACATTCGGTTAAAACACATCTCCCCTGACCTGAAAAAGCTTCCTATGAATTACCCTCAGTAGTCTAACTTTTGTGGAAACACAAAAGCTTTTCCCCTATAGTGAAAACGTGGGGATTTAATTATGGGGATTAAGGACTACAAAAGGACTCTCTGCCAACAGAATCTCTTTCAAATGGACACCCTGCCGCAGTGAAGCTTTCTTTTCCCTAATCATTTGATAACAGATAAAGGAGTATACTAAAAGGCAGACAGTGTACCCACCATAATCCTCAAGTTCAATTCTCTTGTTTTACAGATAGGGAAGCTGAAGCTCTGAGAAGTTACCAGTTCCTTGAGGGCAAGGGTCATGGCTGATTTATTCAAACAATACTCTCAGCAGCTAGCAGAGTGCTGTGCTGGTACATGAGAGGACCTTAATAAACATCTTGTGAATAAACAAAAAGCAATTTGTCTAAGTTTACAAAACCAGATAGCAGAGGAGCTAGAACATAAATCTAGATCTCCTTATTCCAAGTGAGGATCTTTTTTCTATAACAGGGAATGTGTTAATAATGTAACACTTTGGCAAGAGGTAATGACTGCCTTGAACACAGAGGTCAAGTCTCCCTCATTAGGAAAGCCTGCCACATGTAATTATTGATTAGTACTGTGAGCAAAGAAAGAGATGATGGCACACCGTCACCCATCTGCCATCTTCACATTACTGTCACTTTTCTTAAAAAAACCCAGCCTAGGGGCTGTTAGGGATAAAAACAGAAGCCAAGCCCCTGCCCCCCCTGCCTGCAGGTTTGCTGGCTAGCTTTCACTAGTGACAGCACGCCCTTCTGCAGAAGTTATTCAAGTTGCCTTGCTGAAGTATTTTGTCTCCAGGAGTAGTGCTTAATTGCAACTCTAACAGGAGAGAGAGGGAGGTAGAGAAGGAGAGGGAAGGAGAGAAGGAGATGGAGGGAGCGGAGAAGGAGGGAGAGAGAGACACTGACTTCTTGTTCTACTTGTTTATGCACTTACAGGTTGATTCTTATATGTGCCCTGACCAGGGATGGAACCCAAGACCTTGGCATATTGGGACAATGCTCTAACCAGCTGAGCTACCCAGCCAGGATGTGCATTACTGCCACTTTTCAAAAGTGCATCCCTGCTACTTTTCACTCTCTCTCTCCCTTTTTCTTTCAAGTGTGAGGAGGGAAACAGAGAGACTCCCACACACACTCCTGCATGCACCCCTACAGGGATCCACCTGGCAAGCTCCCTACCAAATGCAATGCTCTGCCCATCTGGGGACATTGCTGGGCAACTGAGTTATTTTCAGGCTGTGACTCCACAAGCCATCCTCATTGCTGGGGGCTATCTTGCTGGAACCAATTGTGCCATGGCTGCGGGAGGCGGGGAGAGAGGAGGGGGAGGCTGAGAAGGTGGAGGTGTAGGGATGGAGAAGCAGATGGTTGCTTCTTCTGTGTGCCCTGACCAGGAATTGAACCCAGGACTTCCACAAGCTGCCGATGGTCTACCACTGTGCAAACTAGCCAGGGCTGCTACTTTTTAAAAAGGTATAAAAATATTGATTGTGCATTAGTGGAAAAGATTAAATCATTTTCCAAAAGGAATTTTTTAAAAATAGAAAACCCAGCCCTGGCCAGTTGGCTCAGTGGTGAGCGTCAGCCCAGCGTGTGGAAGTACCGGGTTCGATTCCCGACCAGGGCATACAGAAGTGCCCATCTGCTTCTCCACCCTTCCCCCTCTCCTCTTGCAGCCAAGGCTCCACTGGAGCAAAGTTGGCCCGGGTGCTGAGGATGGCTCCATGGCCTCCACCTCAAGCGCTAGAATGGCTCCAGCTGCAACGGAGCAACGCCTCAGATAAGCAGACCATCACCCCCTAGTGGGCATGCCGGGTGGATCCCAGTCGGGTGCATGCAGAAGTCTGTCTGCCTCTCGCCTGCTTTGGAAAAATACCAAAAAATAAAAATAAAAATAGAAAACCCTTTCAATTTTCTCATTTTAATTAGACTTATTAAAAATCAAGTTACATGGTAAAAACGCAAATAAATGAAAAGTAAAACCTTTTCCTTTTTTTTAAGGACAAATTTCACTATTGATAGGTGAGCTTAATTACTTTAACCAATACATAGCTCTTTTAAAAAATTTTTGTTGATTGATTTTAGAGAGAGGAAGGAAGAGAAAGAGACAAACACACTGATCTATTCCTGCATGTGTCCCGACCAGGGACTGAACACACAACCTTTGTGTATAGGAACAATGAATGCTCTAACCAACTGAACTACCCAGCCAGGGTGAAAGTAAAAACCTTTTCCTATCCTAGACTCAGATTCCATTGCCCTTTTCTAAAAGCAACTGCCATTAACGTTTTCTAACTGTCCTTTCAGGAATATTCTGTGCATGTAAAAGACACGTATAAATGCATACTTCCCACCACTCTTTGTATAAAAGCATAAATAGGCACATGCAACACATTCTCTTCTGAATCTTGCTTTTTTATCACTTAAGACATTTTGCAGATTGTCCTATATTAGCACATATGTTACTATATTAGCACATGTTCATGTGCTATATATCATATTTAACCAGTTTTCTTTTGGACATTTAGGTTGAAACATTCTTTAATAACTGAAATTGTTGGTTTAAAGTTTGGTATTACATAGTTTCTTCTCATTCCTTCAAAGAGATCATTGTTTCATCATACCAACCCCTAGTATGTGGGCTTTGCAAAAGCATAAGAAAGGTTTCTCACCTCTCAGGGGTCCTTGATTTCAGTTGAGAAAACAGGATAACTACATAAATAGATAAGTACAGCATAGCACAAACCACTAAACAAATAAAACAGGCAACCAAGATTTATAAACAGGCAGAAGTGACTGAGAGATAAAAGTCATCAGTGACATAAAATGAAAAATCCAGATTTTTCCAAGAATGGCATTTTAGTTTATTCTGTAAACTATGTAAGTATTTTGAAAACAGTTTGATATGTGCCAACTCTGAGATCACGACAGTCTATTTAACACTGCTGCAGTATAATGGAGTATACCATATGCTCCAGTGTATGAATCTACCAATTTATATGGGTTAGAAAGATGTCCAACTACTTTGGAAATCAATTTGGCAAAAACAAGTAAATTTGAAGACAAACATATCCTAAGACTCAGCAAATCTACATATACTCTTAGAGAACTAACTATTTCACATATATGCAAGAATATATGTACAAAAATATTTAAAGTAACATTGTTTAAAATAGCAAAAAACCCCGACAAAAACCTGGAAACAACTTAAAAATTCAATAGTACAAGAAAAGATAAATTACGGTATATTTAAGAGAATACCAGGCAATGATGCAATGAACTACATACTCAATATGAGTAAATCACACAATGCTAAGTGAAAAAAACAAATGGGAAAACACAGTATGATACCATTTTGAGTTTTTAAACGGGCAAAAACAATTCTACATATTATTTAGGAAGATATACTGGTGGTAAATATATTTTTAAAAATGCAGGGGAGGCCCTGGCCGGTTGGCTCAGTGGTAGAGCGTCGGCCTGGCGTGCGGAAGTCCCGGGTTCAATTCCCGGCCAGGGCACACAGGAGAAGCGCCCATCTGCTTCTCCACCCCTCCCCCTCTCCTTCCTCTCTGTCTCTCTCTTCTCCTCCCACAGCCAAGGCTCCACTGGAGCAAAGATGGCCCGGGCGCTGGGGACGGCTCCATGGCCTCTGCCTCAGGCGCTAGAGTGGCTCTGGTCACAACAGAGCGAGGCCCCGGATGGGCAGAGCATCGCCCCCTGGTGGGCATGCCGGGTGGATCCCAGTGGGGCATATGCGGGAGACTGTCTGACTGCCTCCCTGTTTCCAGCTTCAGGGAAAAAAAAAAAAAATGCAGGGGAACCTGACCAGGCGGTGGCACAGTGGATAGAGCGTCGGACTGGGGTGCAGAGGACCCAGGTTTGAAACCCCAAGGTCGCCCCCCTGAGTATGGGCACATTTGGCTTGGGCGCAGGCTCACCAGCTTAAGTGCGGGGTCGCTGGCTTGAGCATGGGATCATGGACATGACCCCATGATCGCTGGTTTGAGCCCAAAGGTCACCGGCTTGAAGCCCAAGGTCACTGGCTTAAGCCCAAGGTCGCTGGCTTGAGCAAGGGATCATTCTGCTTTGCTGTAGCTCACGGGTCACGGCACATATGAGAAAGCAATCAATGAACAACTAACGTATTGCAACAAAAAAGTGATGCTTCCTATCTCTCTCCCTTCCTGTCTGTCCCTCTCTCTGTCTCTGTCAAAAAAAAAAAAAAAAAAGTAGGGGAATGACAATCATTACATTTAGGAGTGTGATTATTAAACTCTAAGCAAAGAAAGAGTGAACAGGAAGATATTAGCCAACAGGCTTCTGCCATATTAGGATGGTTTATTTCTTAAGTGAAATGATGGAAATACAAGGGTTATCAGACCTTTTTCTAAGTCAAGTATTTCATAAAAAATTGTGAAAAGGAAATCAGAAAATTTTAATTTTACTTTAGTTCAGGATGATTTTGTAACAGTTGGGACTTTACATATTCTCTGTTTTAAAGTTAAGAGAGAGATTTAGGGTACTCACCCAATGAACTCTAGTAACAAAGACATATCAAGTTCAGGTGGAATCCGAAACACTGATTCTAAGACTTTCTTAGATCTTCCTTTGCTTGAAGGGACTGGCTGTGGAACAGCTATTTGATAGCCAAACAAAAAAGCTGAGTTAGAATAAAAATTCCATAAATTGATATCTGAAAAATAATTACACAGCTATTGTAACTATATCGACTACTTAAAAGACCATAAAGCACTCAATCTCATTTTAATAACATCAGCTAATCTGTGACAGGCAAGCCTGGGGACCACACCACAAAGGAAGGCAGACATGTGGCTGGTTTCTCAGGGCTGCAGAGAGAGCTCATCATAACAGCAACAACAGTTGTAGGAAACTCTTAAGCAGCACTATGTGCCAGGGGCTCAGGGCTCATGCTCAGCATTTCACGTGCATCATCTCATTTAATTCTTGTTGTAATCCCATGACATAGGTACTGCTACTTTTTTTTTTTAATGTAAAAAAAAAACTGAGATTACACTTTAGCAAGATTAGCCAATTTGCCAAAAGTCACCCACAGAGTAAGTGGAAGAACCAGGATTTAAACCCAAATCTATTTAACTTCCATACTGTGACATTACCATCATCATAAAAACTAATGTTTGAGCAGTTACTATGTTCCAGGCACAGTTTTTAAGTGCTTTGTATTGAGGAAGCTGAGACAGTGAAGTAATTTGCCAGTCATAGAGCTAAAGTGGTAGAGCTGGGGTCAAGCTCAGACAATCCTGCTCCAGAACCTATACTCTTTAATTCTTATAAATAATTAAATTGGATTATACTACCTCATCACCTTCAAATCTCTCTCTCTTTGATCATAAAATAACCAGCTATTACCAAAAAGAAGCTCAAAAGTAAATGTTATTGTTAGTGTTCTTTAATCTATAAATACATTATAGTATACACCCAAACTTACCAGGTTTAGGTACTTCTAGACCTCTTTCTTTATAGAAATCATGCATTTGCTTTTTTTCTCCTAAAAAATGATAAAACACAGACTAAATTACACTTAAAATGTAACTAGTAGAGTCAGCAGAGATTCTGGGATTTACAACTATGTAATAAAATAAACTTACTTTCCTCTAGATTGATCACTAATTTGTACACTATGTCTTGTAATTGTCGGTCCAACCTAATAAAAGGAAAGGATGGAGAATACCTCAGAATTCAGAAACACACATTTTGGCACAGAGTGACTAATGCTCTTTGTGAGTACTGTTTTCTCCTGGGAGTAGACATCTCCTTTCTCAGAGGTGAGTTACTTTTAGGTAGCATTCATGGTTCTCATCTAAGAGAACCTCAAGTAATTATATGTAATCATAATTATAAGTGAATTGTTCCATGTGTGCTGTTTTTATTCCCTCGATAAGAATGTGAGCTTACAAGGCTCCATTGGAGCAAAGATGGCCCGGGCACTGGGGATGGCTCCTTGGCCTCTGCCCCAGGCGCTAGAGTGGCTCTGGTCGCGGCAGAGTGAGGCCCCGGAGGGGCAGAGCATTGCCCCCTGGTGGGCAGAGCGTAGCCCCTGGGCGTGCCGGGTGGATCCCAGTCGGGCGCATGCGGGAGTCTGTCTGACTCTCTCCCCGTTTCCAGCTTCAGAAAAATACAAAAAAAAAAAGAATGTGAGCTTAAGGGCAGATACTATATTTTGAACTTCTGTGCAAAGCACTCATTTATGAAGGTAGTAAAAACATATAGTATTTGCCGAACAAATGAAAGCAATCCACGTTTAGGATTTTTCTTTCCTTAGGAAACCGAACATGAATTGAAAATCTGATTAATAAGCCACAATGACATATGACAGAACGGCGATTCTAAAGAGGCCAGCTGTTTCAGGTATTACTTTTAGAAAATAGAATTCTAAATATACTGAAAATGACAAGCTTAACCTGGCCTCATTAACTTGAGTGATGGAATTAAAATCCTCAGAAAAATAGACTTGTGCCTTTTTTTTTTTTTTTTTTAATTAAGTCCCCAGCAGATATCACAGTGCCTGGTACACAGTAAGTACTCTATATGTATTTCTTTAAAAAATAGGTAGTTCCCTTTCTTCAAATTTTGAGATAGGTCAAGAATGTATTACCCAAAATAAAACTTCAGATTTTTGGAAAAAGTATAATTAAAATATAAATTGTACAGTACTTATATATTCCTCTTACCTTATGTTATAAAGAGGTTGTGTCTGATGTACTACCATGTTGCATTTTGGACATCTGTTGCTATAGTAAAAATGTCTTACAATACAGCTTTTACAAACTGTTGAAAAAGAAAACGTTTGAATTAGGATGCTTTTGAGACGTTTTCAGATTTAAATATATTATTCAGAAATGTGAACTATATACTTACATGTATGAAGACATTCTGTAATGGTAGTTGCATCTATTAAGTAACCTTTGCAAATGGAACACAAGATGTATGGGGTCAGCTCAGAGAGATTTATCAGGCGCTGCAAATGCAATGGAAATAGTTTTATTAAAATACAAGTCCTTGCCCTGGCCGGTTGGCTCAGCGGTAGAGCGTCGGCCTAGCGTGCGGAGGACCCGGGTTCGATTCCCGGCCAGGGCACATAGGAGAAGCGCCCATTTGCTTCTCCACCCCTCCGCCGCGCCTTCCTCTCTGTCTCTCTCTTCCCCTCCCGCAGCCAAGGCTCCATTGGAGCAAAGATGGCCCGGGCGCTGGGGATGGCTCTGTGGCCTCTGCCCCAGGCGCTAGAGTGGCTCTGGTCGCAACATGGCGACACCCAGGAGGGTCGCAACATGGCGACGCCCAGGATGGGCAGAGCGTCGCCCCCTGGTGGGCGTGCCGGGTGGATCCCGGTAGGGCGCATGCGGGGGTCTGTCTGACTGTCTCTCCCTGTTTCCAGCTTCAGAAAAATGCAAAAAAAAAAAAAAAAAAAAAAAAAAAAAAAAATACAAGTCCTTGCCTTCTTGAGTAGTAAAGCCATAATCCCAAAGTTTCATTATAACCAATACGCAACTTACTTTGCAACAAGAAAACATCACAGTAACTCCAACCCTTCAAAATACTGCTGGTTGTGACAATAACACAGTATAAACCAATGTTTCAAATTGATCCCATTCTTTTGGATATACTGTATACTGCCAGATGAGAGGCATCTTACTTTATGAATTACATTTTTTTTTAAATGGGCACTTTCCAGATATTGGTGTTTACGTTTACTATATTAATTTTGACTGGTCAGGTGTAATATCACCCAGGTTGATGAAGTGTGCGCTACCGCATTAAAAAATAATAATAATAATCTTCTTCGCCTGACCAGGCGGTGGCGCAGCGGATGGAGCGACGGACTGGGTCGCCGGCTTGAGCGCGGGCTCATCTGGTTAGAGCAAAAAGCCTACCAGCTTGAACTCAAGGTCGCTGGGTCCAACAAGGGGTTACTCGGTCTGCTGAAGGCCCGCGGTCAAGGCACATATGAGAAAGCAATCAATGAACAACTAAGGTGTTGCAACGTGCAATGAAAAACTAATGATTGATGCTTCTCGTCTCTCTCCATTCCTGTCTGTCTGTCCCTGTCTGTCCCTCTCTCTGACTCTCTCTGTCTCTGTAAAAAATAAAAAAATAAAATTTAAAATAAATAAATAAATAAAAAATAATCTTCCCCCAAAGAGACTGACTATGTGGGGAGGGGTTTACCATCCTTTCACCGCCGGGACCATAAGCTCCTGGGGAGCAGGAGCGCGGTGCCCGTGGCGCCTACCAGCCTGGCACGCAGCAGCTTAAATAATTCTCTACAGGACGAGGAAGACTGGCCGGGAGAGGCTGAGTGATCTGCAGGAACCTCACAAAATGACTCCGCAAGGAATAGGGGCGGGCCAGGGGCCAGTCCTCCCCACATGCTCGGCAGGCACGGGAGGGAGGGCCGAGGTCGACGCAAGTGCGGGCGGCTGCGGCGGCCAGCGGGGCCCGGCCCGCGTGGTCAGCGGGGCTACAAATACCTCTTCCTCGTCCTCGGATTCCGGCCGGCACCCCTCCAGCCTCAGCGAGAAGTGGCTCATCTCCTCCTCCTCCTCCTCCTCTTCTTCCTCCTGCTCCTCATCCTCCTCCAACTCCTCGTCCTCGTCCTCGAAGCGGCTCCTCAAGCGGCCCAGGCTGCGCTCCGGCTCCAACTCAGGGGGCCGGGAGCCCGAGCAGCCGGGAGCCCCCGCCTCGGGCAAAGGCGGCGGACCCTCCTCACCCGCTGCGGGCGCCGGGGTGAGGGCAGGAGGGGACATGGGCGGCGGGGGCGGCATGGCTGCGGCTCCCTCCGCTTTGGCAGCGGCCGGGTTACCCCTCGTCAGCACCGGTACCCCCTCCATGCCGAGGGTCGGAGACCAGGCGTGGAGCGAGCAGGCGGCGGGATAGCGCGGGAGTTCCTCCGACCGCCGCCGTTGCCATGCGCAGGCGCGGAGCCGTGCGCGGCCCGCCGGGAAATGTGGTTCCCGCCGCCTCACCTGAACCGCGACGGCCGCAGAGCGCTCAGGTGTATAGGGCGGGGCTTGCAGGCCGCATCTGACAAGAACTGTAACCCAGTTTTTCTTTTCAAAATCTGGCTCTCTCACCATTGCCTTTTAAAAACGACGAAATCGGTACCATTTCAGACAGCAATACTCTGTCTATATTCAGAGCGTTGAAATAGGTGCTATTATGATGTGTTAGGAATGATAAGGATTTACATTTGAGTAACAATTATGCATTTCTTTCATCCAATTAGGAATTATGAAGATTCTGTTTTGAAATAGGTAAGTTTATTTTTTTGGAGGAATTAATTCTTGTATTGCCGCAGGTCGCAAATTTAATTGCTGTTCAAAGATCACCCATGATTCCCCATAAAAAAAAGAAAAAAGAAAAAAGTCAAATACCTGTATATTTAATTCAACAAACATTCTTCAAGTCCTGGACAGTTGACTCAGTGGCAGAGTGTCAGCCTGCGTGTGGATGTCCTGGGTTCAATTCACAGGGCACACAGGAGAAGCAGTCATCTGCTTCCTCACGTATAAGGCCAGTGGCCCTGGCCATTGCCATGCAGGATCCCATTGGATTAGGGCAGATGGTAAAAGAACCGTGGAGCCAGAAAATGGTGGGCCATTCCATTTATTAAAGTTGCATAACATGCCCTGGCCGGTTGGCTCAGCGGTAGAGCGTCAGCCTGGCGTGCGGGGGACCCGGGTTCGATTCCCAGCCAGGGCACATAGGAGAAGCGCCCATTTGCTTCTCCACCCCCACCCCCTCCTTCCTCTCTGTCTCTCTCTTCCCCTCCCGCAGCCAAGGCTCCATTGGAGCAAAGATGGCCCGGGTGCTGGGGATGGCTCGGGTGCTGGGGATGGCTCCTTGGCCTCTGCCCCAGGCGCTAGAGTGGCTCTGGTCGCGGCAGAGCGACGCCCCGGAGGGGCAGAGGATCGCCCCTGGTGGGCAGAGTGTCACCCCTGGTGGGCGTGCCGGGTGGATCCCGGTCGGGTGCATGCGGGAGTCTGTCTGACTGTCTCTTCCCATTTCCAGCTTCAGAAAAATACAAAAAAAAAAAAAAAAAAGCATAACAGTGGATGAGCAAACTGGAAGGGAAAACCGCTTCCCTCTCTCTCTCTCCCTCTCTCAAGGCTCCCAGACCACCTCTCTGGTTCCACAACCTGGGTCACAGGCCCCCACAAGCTTCAGCAGGGCCCCCAAACCCCTCAGCACTCTCCTGCAAAACAGGCAGGCAGAAATACCCCTTCTAAGGCTAACAATAACATAATCACCCCTCCCCACCCCAGCAAGCAGTCTGCAATTTGCAATCTGCCACCCTGAGGGCAAGCACAGCAGCCTTCCATAGACTATACACACATGGCACTGCCCCAATTCAAGGGAGCAAACCAGAAAAACACATGTTTACCTGATACCACCGCTCCCCCTTCTCTCTCTCTCTCTCTCTCTCTCTCTCTCTCTCTTTTTCTCTATCTTCCCCTCCTGCAGCCATGGCTTGATTGGTTCCAGTGAGGTGGCCTCAGGCGCTAAGACTCTGTTGCTGAGCAATGAAGCATCACCGCCTTTTGGTTTTGTTTTTTGTTTTTTGTTTTTTTTGTATTTTTCTGAAGCTGGAAATGGGGAGAGACAGTCAGACAGACTCCCGCATGCGCCCGACCGGGATCCACCCGGCACGCCCACCAGGGGCGATGCTCTGCCCCTCCGGGGCGTCGCTCTGCCGCGACCAGAGCCACTCTAGCGCCTGGGGCAGAGGCCAAGGAGCCATCCCCAGCGCCCGGGCCATCTTTGCTCCAATGGAGCCTTGGCTACGGGAGGGGAAGAGAGAGACAGAGAGAGGAAGGAGGGGGGCTTGGAGAAGCAAATGGGCGCTTCTCCTATGTGCCCTGGCCGGGAATCGAACCCGGGTCCCCCGCACGCCAGGCCGACGCTCTACCGCTGAGCAAACCGGCCAGGGCCGCATCACCGCCTTTTGCTGGGTGGGTCCCAATTGGGGCACATACGGGAGTCTGTCTCTCTACCTCCCATCCTCTCAGTAAAAAACAAACAAATAAACAAGAAACATTAATCAAGGGTCTGCTGTACCAAGAACTGAGAACTACTCACACAGCCCCCAATTTTATTGGAAGAGAGATTTGGAGTTGGTGTACTTGATCCTTGCTGATTGAGGTAGTGCCAGTTCATATCATGCTTGCAAGCCAGATTCAGGAAGGAGTCATAATGCTCCTTAATGAAATACTGCCAAGGGGGAAGATCACATATAAGAGAGAATGTGTTGTCACTGAGTAAAATTGATGTTAATTTGGTATTGGTGCACATGCTTCTTAGGAAACTGATGAGAAAATCAAATGACTGTGCTGGTGAGGAGCCACTGAGCCATTTCACCTGCAGATGTTGTAAAGTACCAAAAGGCTACAGAATTAATATTAATATTTTAGGAGGCTTGGAGAACATTTTATTAATTTGGGTTAAGGTGTGCAGAGAAATTGTGAGAATAGTCTCTGTACTGTGTGATTGACATAATTAGGATGGCTCTTGCCATTGTATTGTAAATGAAAAGAGAAGGAAAGCATAGATTCCCTGACATTCCACCACACCTGTGGGGAAAGGAGTGAATGGCTAGCCAGGTGCAGGAAGGGAAAAGCCAAAATAAACCTTTTCTTATAACTATGAGCCATTTGCGGGCATTTGTCCCCAGGGAAACTACCTGCATGTGGTCAATAAGTCTGACTCTGGACAGAGAGATGTCGAATGAACCCTAGAAAATATAGGAAGGCCTTTTAATATGTAAAGAGATACCTTTCTACCATTGTGTTGACTTGTAAATTTTGTTTTCTCCAAAATGATGTATGGTTTGCAAATTGAACGTGGTCCTATCATGTTAAAGGACATATGACTATAACCAATAGCGGTAAGGGACTCCTAATTGCAATTTTTGCTTCTGTACTTCCCACTTACAAAACTATAAAAACTAAGTAGAACAGTGCCTGACCTGTGGTGGCGCAGTGGATAAAGCATGGACCTGGAAATGCTGAGGTCACCGGTTCGAAACCCTGGGCTTGCCTGGTCAAGGCACATATAGGAGTTGATGCTTCCAGCACCTCCCCCACTTCTCTCTCTCTGTCTCTCCTCTCTGTCTCTCCTCTCTGTCTCTCCCTCTCCTCTCTAAAATGAATAGAAAAAAAAAACAAACAAAAACTAAGTAGAACAAAGGACCGGTGCGCTCTCCCTCAGATTTCTGTCGGAGTTCCCGCGGCTTGGCCAAGCTACACAATAAAGCTTTAATGTGTAGACGATGGACCTTGTTCCTGTCTTCCATATTTCGGGTCCCTCCGAATTTGGATTAACACTGGTATGAGGAAAACAATGAGATCTGGTGCACCCCCATTGCCTCACCTCTCCTTCTGCAGTCCCCAAAATCTGCTCAAGGCTAAGAAGCTAAAGTTTTCAAGATCCAAAAAGGAACGGACAGAAAGAAATGACTCCTCCTACTAAGAGAAGAATAGATTTGCAGGTGAGGAGAATGGATATGAGGCTAGGATATTGAATAAATGGTTGCCCTAGCTATGACAGCTAATTGGTTGCGGTGGTTCTCAAATAGGCTGACCAGGCGGTGGCACAGTGGATAGAGCATCCGACTGGGATGCGGATGACCCAGGTTCGAGACCCCAAGGTCGTCAGCTTGAGTGCGGGCTCATCTAGTTTGAGCAAAAAAAAAAAAAAAAAGCTCACCAGCTTGGACCCAAGGTCGCTAGCTTGAGCAAGGGGTTACTCGGTCTGCTGAAAGCCCACAATCAAGGCACATATGAGAAAGCAGTCAATGAACAACTAAGGATTCACAACAAAAAACTGATGACTGATGCTTCTCATCTCTCTCTGTTCCTGTCTGTCCCTATCTCTCTCTCTCTCTAACTCTCTCTGTGTCTCTGTAAAAATAAATAAATTAAAATAAATTAAAATCCTACAAATAATTGTAGGCGCACTATATACAAATTTCTGAGAAATATGTTATAATAATTAAGTCAAATATTAAAGAAAAAAAAGTCCAAGCATGCTTTTATGGTAATTCAATGAAATAAATACGACAAAATTAAATTTATTCTGACATTAAAAAACATTTTTGTTACATTTTTTTTAGTTTTGCTTCTTAGAATTCATAAAAAAAGAAAGGTTAAAAATAAAAAACAACAAAAAGTTATCTTTTTATATATATAGATACATTCTTAGTAAGATTTAGTAAATTCGACAGGTCCTGGCATGAATGTGTTGAGTTTTTTCATTCTTGTGTTTATGAGAAATATGAGCCTGATGTGTCCTAGCGATTTCTTCAATGTTTGGGCATATATTTGAAAGGCAGACTCTAACTTCCTCATGAATACATTGAAGAACTCCTCTCTTTTTACCCTTAATTGTGTTGTGTGCAGAAAACTCCCACCATACATATCATCTTAACTTTACACCAAACAAAGGATAGAAGAAACTTGCCTCCAGTCTTTCCTGGGAACATGGGGGTTAGTATAAACAATCCAGCACCACAGCTTAACAGCCTTTTGCAACCTAATCAGGCAAGTGAGGTGGGCGGTTGGGCAGACTGTCAGCTTACATCCAATTCCTCACACCTCTGTTCCCCCAAAATCTAAACTCCAAAAACCCTGTTGGTTTTTTGGTTCCCAACAGGTACATATTTCTCTGGAATACCATAGGGCGCACCTGGAAATGTTCTAGGGCACACCAGGGTGCCCTGGCGCACAATTTGAGAACCACTGGGTTGGAGCATCATGGGGAAGTGCAGAGGTTGCTGGTTTGATACCCAATCAGGGCACATACAGGGATGTTCTTTCTCTCCCCCCCCCCTTTTCTCTCTTGCTGAAATCAATGATAATAATAATAATAAAAATAAAAAGTATGGTTGAAGAGCGAGAAATTGAGACAGACCTAGACACCTGAGATGCTCTTCTAGAAAAGCCTAAAACTGTAAGAGCTTCCACATAAATACATTAAAGTCATAGCTTCTACTCTCTCAACATTGTAAGAGCTACCTAATAAAAGAATTGCTTTTGCCTGACCTGTGGTGGCATAGTGGATAAAGCGTCAACCTGGAAACACTGAGGTTGCCGGTTCAAAACCCTGGTTTGCCTGGTCAAGGCACATATGGGAGTTGATGCTTCCAGCTCCTCCCCCTTCTCTCTCTCTCTCTCTCTCTCTCTCTCCGCCCCTCCTCTCTAAAAAGAATTAAAAAAAAGAAAAAAAGAATTGCTTTTACTATGTATTGCAATTATATAATTATGAAGTAGTATGATATAGACATATTAATAATATAGTACAGTAGTTTTTATATATTTTATGTACAGGATATAAAATATTGAAAATCTCCCAATTTTTAAAAAAGCATATCTTCAAAGCTGGCAAGCTAAGTGAATTATGAACTTTCATTACTGCTACCAGATGGTAGCAATTTAGTTGGTAAACAGAAAGATCCGCAGGATTATCAATCCTATGGTGTGATGGTTAGTTTTTTTGTTTGTTTGTTTTCGTGTGTGTGATGGTTAGTTTTAAGTGTCAACTTGGCTATGCTATAGTACCTAGTTATTTAAGCAAACATTTACTAGGTGTTGCTGTGAAGGCATTTTGTAGATGTGATTAACATGTAAAATCAGTTGAGTTTAAGTAACAGATATTATGCTCTATAAGCTGAGCAGACCTTACCCAATCAGTTGAAAGACCTTAGAAGCAAAACTGAGATTTTAGTTAGAAAAAGTAAATTCTCCCTGTGGACTGCAGCATCAGCTCTTGCCCAGGAGATTCCAGCCTGTTGGAATTCCTGCCCTAAAGATTTTAGACCTGCCTAGTAAGCCCCCCAAATTGTGTAAGACAATTCCTTGTAATAAACCTCTAAATTTGCAAGTAAGTAGTAAATCCTACTGATTATTCTCTCTGGTAGAACCCTGACTAATACATATAGTAAATGGTTAATTGTGGGATATTTACAATATGTAAGACCTTCCAGAATGTATCTCTTTCATAAAATTAGTATTTCAATTGAGATCCATGTGTTTTACAATATTCAGTTATATTTTCAGGCACTTATCAGGGATTTTTACATTTTGATGAGGCACCAGAATTGAGTCATGCCCTAGATTGAACCAGACCTTCCTTCTCACCCTGGATGCTAACTTATTAGAATGGTGTTTATGTAAAACAGCAAAAGTGGGTCTAGTTCAACCAGTAATTGTACTCTATATATCATGATTAGACTGCGAGAGATGCTGTAAAAAGGATGAAACATCAGTACTAAATTTATTTGGGTTGGGGGATTGTTTTGATGTTTCAAACAGAAAGTCTTGTCTAAAATTGTTATATAAGGTTCACACACAAACTCACTATCTCTTTATAAGTGAATATGAAATAAGAAGAGATAGCAGAGCCTGACCAGGCGGTGGCGCAGTGGATAGAGTGTCAGACTGGGATGTGGAGGACCCAAGTTCGAGACCCCAAGATTGCCAGCTTGAGTGTGGGCTCATCTGGTTTGAGCAAAGGCTCACCAGCTTGAGCCCAAGGTCACTGGTTAGAGCAAGGGGTTACTCGGTCTGCTGAAGGCCCACCATCAAGGCACATATGAGAAAGCAATCAATGAACAACTAAGGAGCCACAACAAAGAATTGATGCTTTTCATCTCTCTCCCTTCCTGTCTGTCTGTCCCTTTCTGACCCTCTTTCTGACTCTCTCTGTCTCTGCCACAAAAAAAAAAAAAAAAAAAAAAAAAGAAGAAGAAGAAGAGATAGCAGAGGCTGGTGGACTGAAAAATAATGGGTCTCTGGGCACTTTTTTTTTTTTTTTACAGAGGCAGAGATAGACAGGGACAGACAGGAACGGAGAGAGATGAGAAGCATCAATCATCAGTTACTCGTTGTGCGTTGCGACTTCTTAGTTGTTCATTGATTGCTTTCTCACATGTGCCTTGACCTCGGGCCTTCAGCAGACCGAGTAACCCCCTGCTGGAGCCAGCGACCTTGGGTCTAAGCTGGTGAGCTCTTTGCTCAAGCCAGATGAGCCCGCGCTCAAGCTGGCGACCTCGGGGTCTCGAACCTGAGTCCTTCCGCATCCCAGTCCGACGCTCTATCCACTGCGCCACCACCTGGTCAGTCCACATTTTTTTTTTAATTCATTTTAGAGAGGAGAGGGAGAGACAGAGGAGAGACAGAAGGGGGGGAGGAGCTGGAAGCATCAACTCCCATATGTGCCTTGACCAGGCAAGCCCAGGGTTTCGAACCGGCGACCTCAGCATTTCCAGGTCAACGCTTTATCCACTGCGCCACCACAAGTCAGGCTGGGCACATTTTTTAAAGCAAATCCATGACTAATATGGTGGGACCAGTTGAGGGATCAAGAATTCCATAAATGCTCTATGATACTTGGTAATTTCCTAGTGCTCTATGATTATAAATAAATAATTCACCAAATACTTTAATATTTATTTATTTATTTATTTCTTCATTTTTCCGAAGCTGAAAACGGGGAGGCAGTCAGACAGACTCCCGCATGCGCCCAACCGGGATCCACCCGGCATGCCCACCAGGGGGCGATGTTCTGCCCATCTGGGGTGTTGCTCTGTTGCATCCAGAGCCATTCTAGTGCCTGAGGCAGAGGCCACAGAGCCATCCCCAGCACCGCAGCCAAGGCTGCGACAAAGCATTTATGCTTCTCATCTCTCTCCCTTCCTGCCTGTCTATCCCTCTCTCTGTCTCTGTCACAAAACAAAATAAAACTATACTAAATCTGATTAAAGGATGTTGAATACACTCATTTCTTTTTTGTTAAAAAAAGAAAAATGTGAGCCAGGGTATCCAAAACAATCTTTAAAGATAAGAACAGCCTGACCTGTGGTGGCGCAGTGGATAAAGCGTCTACCTGGAAATGCTGAGGTCGCCGGTTCAAAACCCTGGGCTTGCCTGGTCAAGGCACATATGGGAGTTGATGCTTCCAGCTCCTCCCCCTTCTCTCTCTCTGTCTCTCTCTCCTCTCTCTCCCTCTCTGTTTCTCCTCTCTAATAATGAATAAATAAATTAATTAATAAAAAAAAAAAACAAAGAAAAAAGCATGAGTTTCTTTAAAGATAAGAACAAAGCTGGAGGACAGGTCCCAACTTTAAAACTTATCAAAAGCTACAGTAATCAAAACAGTATGGTACTAGCATAATGGTACAGTATAACAGATCAAATGGGATAGAACTGAGAGTTCAAAATAAACAGATATATTTATAGTTAATTGGTTTTTGAAAAGGTGGTGAGACTTGAACGTCTGGCACTCTCTTCACTGCCATTTCTTCCTTCCTTCCTTCCTTCCTTCCTTCCTTCCTTCCTTCCTTCCTTCCTTCCTTCCTTCCTTCCTTCCTTCCTTCCTTCCTTCCTTCCTTCCTTTTTTTCCAAGTGAGATCAGGGGAGATAGAGAGACAGACTCCTGCATGCACCTCAACCAGGATCCACCAGGCAAACCCTGTCTGTGGCTGATCCTCTGCCCGTCTGGAGTCATGCTCACACTGAGCTATTTTTAGTGCCTGAGGCTGAGGCTCCTTGACGCCATCCTCGGCACCCAAGGCTGATGCACTTGAACAATTAAGCCATGGCTGTGAGAGAGAGAGAGAGACAGAAGAGGGAGGTGGAGGGTTGAAGCATATGGTCGCTTCTCCTGTGTGTCCTGATCCAGAATCAAACCCAGGACATCCACACACAAGGCTGATGCTCTACAACTGAGCCAACCAGCCAGAACCTCTCTTCACTGCCTTTTATTTATTTTTATTTTTATTTTTTTGTATTTTTCTGAAGTTGGAAACGGGGAGGCAGTCAGACTCCCGCATGTGCCCGACCGGGATCCACCCAGCATGCCCACCAGGGGGCGATGCTCTGCCCATCTGGGGCAATGCTCTGTCGCAACCAGAGCCATTCTAGCGCCTGAAGCAGAGGCCACAGAGCCATCCTCAGTGCCCGGGCCAACTTTGCTCCAATGGAGACTTGTCTGCGGGAGGGGAAGAGAGAGACAGAGAGGAAGGAGAGGGGGAGGGGTGGAGAAGCAGATGGGTGCTTCTCCTGTGTGCCCTGGCTGGGAATCGAACCTCGGACTCCCACACGCCAGGCCGACACTCTACCACTGAGCCAATCGGCCAGGGCCTCTTCACTGCCTTTTAAAAACAACAAAATTGGTTACCATTTCAGACAGCAATATTCTCTCTGCATTTATTAATGTGTGGAGCACTGAAATAGGTCGTATAATGATGTTGCATTATGAATAATGATTACTTCAATTTGAGTACCAATTATGTGTTTCTTCCATCCCCTTAGGAAATATGTCCATTTTTGAAATATGTTGTTTATTTATTTGGAGGAATTAAGTCTTATATTGCCATAAGATGGAAATCTAATCACTGTTTGAAGACCATCCATGATTCTCCATTAGGTAAAGGGGAAAGAATAGTCTTTCAACAAATGATGCTGGGATAACTGGATATCCACATGCAAAAGAATGAAGTTGGACCCTTACTACTCCACATATACAATAATTAACTTAAAAGGGATAATAGACTTGTGTGTAAGAGCTAAAAGTATAACTTCTTAGAAGAAGACATAGGCGTACATCTTCATGACTTTGGATCAAGCAATGGTTTTTTAGATAGGACACCAAAGCATGAGCAACAAAAGAAAAAAAAAGATAACCAGGACATCATCAAAATTTAAAACTTGCCCTGGCCAAATAGCTCAGTTGGTTAAAGTGTTGTCTCAGAGTGTGGAGGTTGCTAGTTTGATTCCCTGGTCAGGACACATACATACAAGAGAAACTTGATGTTCCTGTCTCTCACCCTCCCTGTCTCTCTCTCTCTCAAAAAAGAAAAAAAATTAAAACTTGCCCCACACGTATATGGTCAATTAATTTACAACAAAAGATTCAAGAATATACAATGTGAAAAGAACAGTCCCTTCAATGATGTTGGGAAAACTGGACAGCTACATTCAAAGGAATGAAATTGGATCACTATCTTATACCACACACAAAAATGTATTAGAAAATGGATTAAAGACTTCAGTATAAGACCTGAAACCATAAAACTCCTAGAAGAAAGCATGGGTGGTAAGCTCCTTGACATAGTCATAATTTTTTTATTCTGACACCAAAAGCATAAGCAACAAAAGCAAAAATAAACCAATGGGACTACATCAAACTAAAAAGTTTCTTCATAGCAAAGGAAACCATCAACAAAATGCAGGACATCCACTCACTCCTCTTGAAAATGGTTTGCCATGGCTGTTCTCACTCTAACTTGGAGGTTCCTGTCTGGCCTCCATTCCAGCTGCTTAAACATTTACCTTATAGCAAGTTCATTCTGGTGTTTCTATCTCAAGGAAAGAAATAAACAAATAAGCAATAATTTATAAAAGCCAAAATATAGGCATAACTTAAACATTTTTCAGTAAGGAAATGATTAGATAAGTCATGAAAAAAATCATGACCAACTCCCTATTGGAATATTACACAGTCATTAAAAATGATGGTTATAAAGCCTGACCTGTGTTGGTGCAGTGAATAAAGAATCAACCTGGCCTGACCAGGTGGTGGCACAGTGAATAGAGTGTTGGACTGGGATGCAGAGGACCCGGGTTAGAGACCCCGAGGTCGCTAGCTTGAGTGCGGGCTCATCTGGTTTGAGGAAAAGCTCACCAGCTTGATCCCAAGGTCGCTGGCTCCAGCAAGGGGTTACTCGGTCTGCTGAAGGCCTGCGGTCAAGGCACATATGAGAAAGCAATCAATGAACAACTAAGGTGTTGCAATGTGCAATGAAAAACTAATGATTGATGCTTCTCATCTCTCTCCGTTCCTGTCTGTCAGTCCCTGTCTATCTCTCTCTCTGACTCACTCTCTGTCTCTGTAAAAAAATAAATAAATAAATAAAAATTAAAAAAAAAAAAAAAGAATCAACCTGGAATGCTGAGGTCACCGGTTCAAAGCCTGGGGTTTGCCTAGTCAAGGCACATATGGGAGTTGATGCTTCCTGGTCCATCCCCTTTCTTTCTCTCTCTCTCTTGCTTTCTCTCTCTCTTTCTCTCTCTCTCTCTCTCAAATGAATCAGTAAAGTCTTAAAAATATTTTTAAAATGATGGTTATTAAGACTGCAATGATACAAAGGAATTATATATATATTTACAATTGTGTAAAAGAAGTATTAAACAAAATGATATTAATGATTATGGTAAACTATTGAGATTATTGTGTTTTTTCTTTGTCATCCTTTCTGTAATGTGGTTTATTTATATATATTTTTTTAGAATTTATTTTTTTTAGATTTTATTTTTTCATTTTTAGAGAGAGAGGAGTGGGGGGGGGCAGGAAGCGTCAACTCCCATATATGCTTTGACCAGGCAAGCCTGGGGTTTTGAAACAACTGGTGACCTCAGCGTTCCAAGTAGATGCTTTATCCACCGCGCCAGCACAGGTCAGGCATGATTTATTTTTATAGAAAAGAAATAACATTTGCCTGACCTGTGGTGGCGCAGTGGATAAAGCGTCGACCGGGAAATGCTGAGGTCGCCGGTTCGAAACCCTGGGCTTGCCTAGTCAAGGCACATATGGGAGTTGATGCTTCCAGCTCCTCCCCCCTTCTCTCTCTCTGTCTCTCTCTCCTCTCTCTCCCTCTCTGTCTCTCTCTCTCTCCCCCTCTCTCTCCTCTCTAAAAATGAATAAATAAAAATAAAATAAAAGATTAAAAAAAGAAATAACATTTGTTTAAATAATGGAAAATACACAGAGACTTATTTATTTCCTTTATTGAATCAAAGGAGGAGAATAACAGATAGAAACAAACTTCTTCCTGGAAATAAACATATTGATGCTAAACTTCCTATTGAAAAATAAACATTCAAGAATAACCAGAAAAACACTAGAAAAAAAAATCTACAGGAATGGACAGGCTCTACAAACATTGAATATACTATAAAGCCTTTTAAATAAAACACTGTGTGTACTATTGCATGACTAAACAGAAAAACAAAAATAGAATGGAAAATAACTGGCACTGGCCAGTTAGCTCAGTCAGTTAGAGTATCATCTGGAAGCACCAAAGTTGAAGGTTCAATTCCCAGTCAGGCACATTCAGGAAGCACCAGATGAGTGCCCACCTAAGTGGGACAACAAAGAAATGCTTTCCTTTCTTTTTTCTCTCTCTCCCTTCCTCTCCATTTCTCTAAAATCAATTGATCAAATAATTGAACAGAGCCCTGGCTGAATAGCTTAGTTGGTTAGAGCATCGTTCCGAAGCGCAGAGGTTGACAGTTTGATTCCCAGGCAGGGCACATACAGGAACAGATTGATGTTTTTGTCTCTCTCTCTTTCTCGCTTCCTCTCTCACTAAAATCAATAAATGAAAAAAAAAATTTTTTTTTGAACAGAAAATCCAGACATAGATATAGCACACATAGAACTTCAGTATATGACAAAAGTGGCATCGCAAATCACTGAGGCAAAGGTAGACTTTTTCATAAAGGTTCTTAGGAAAGTTAGTCACTTTGTGAGAAAAGAGTTGAAATAGCAGGTCTGGTTGCCTTTTCCTTCCTGTCTTCAAGGGAACTAAGAACTATGATTGACCTTTGGTCAACCCCTGGGAATATGGCCCTCAGAATGTTTTTTATGTCGGTGATTAATGATTTTGCTGTGTACACCTGGAGTAATGAACCATATTGTCCCAGCTTGTCAGATTGCTTTGCACAAACATTAAAACTAATGATTTGCATGACCAGATTTCATTGTTGGGACCTGAGCTTAGGTTGCCATGGCTGGCTATGTAGCAAAATATACCTCTGATATGATCAGCATCTTCCTCCGACCAGAGACTCAAGTCCCAAAATTCAAACAAGATTCTTTGGGCAGAGACATACCACATATGTCTCTGTAGTTTGACACTTGAGACAAAGCACGTCCTAGATAGATAAGGTACAGAGCCTTTTGCCTGTCTGGACTCTGCCAATGTCATCTTTTTCCTGCTGCTTTTGATCTGTATCCTTTGCTGTAATAAACTTTACCCCTGGGTACAACCTGCAGCTGAGTCTTGTGAATACTTTCAGTGAGTTGCCAAACTTGAGGTTGTGAGACTTCTAAGGCACGTTTGAAGAAGATAAAGTTAGATCCATGTCTCAGATCACTGTCAACGAAAAGAATGTCTAGTCTTAAAAAAATCTTATAGAAGAGTTTGAGCCAAACTGATGACAATTGCTGGGAAGCAAAATCTCAATGGATTGAAAAAGTGCTCCAGAAAATAGCAGTTTCTCAGTTTATTTTATACATTAGAATCAAAGGGGGAGATGAAAGTTTATATGAAATTAGTTAGTGGTAGATTAGGGAGGTGGGAGAAAGCAAACAGGGAAATTTCTCAAATTAGATAGAAAGTAAAACAAAGAGACACATACTTCTTATACATTGGTGGATACAGGATAGTTAACATTTACAGTCTAGATGGTATGTGGGCAACAAAATAACAATGTGGTCTCCTGGTCTGGTGCCAGCGGTTGTGCCTTCGGGAGATCTGAGAAAGATTAATCTGACATTTCAAAGTTATGTTATTTTAGATTCACAAAGACAAGAGACAATTTCAAAGTTAAGGATTGACTTTGTCAAGGTATCTACAGGTCTAGGATGTGACTACCCACCATGACCTGCTTTTAGTTAGGAATTCTCTTTTTCTTTTTAATTTTTAAAATTTTTTTTAATTTTTCTGAAGTTGGAAACGGGGAGGCAGTCAGACTCCTGCATGCGCCCGACCAGGATCCACCAGGGGGTGATGGTCTGCCCATCTGGGGCGTCACTCAACCAGAGCCATTCTAGCGCCTGAGGCAGAGTCCACGGAGCCATCCTCAGCGCCCGGGGCCAACTTTGCTCCAATGGAGCCTTGGCTGCGGGAAGGGAAGAGAGAGACAGAGAGGAAGGAGAGGGTGAGGGGTGGAGAAGCAGATGGGTGCTTTTCCTGTGTGCCCTGGCCGGGAATCGAACCTGGGACTCCTGCACGCCAGGCCGATGCTCTACCACTGAGTCAACCGGCCAGGGCCTAGGAATTCTCTTGTCAGGTTTAATACATGTCCCCTTTTCATCCATACTATATACAGGATTAGAGAGCTAGTTGTAAACTGTACAGGCTTTAGAGGCAAACATGAGTGAATTCTTCTTTAACTTGGTGAAAGGAATGGCTTTCTATATATGATCCAAAATCCAGATGCAATAAAGATTGATAAATTAGACTTCATAAAAATAAAAGAACTTCTGTGTGGGACCCAAATTATAAACAATATGAAAAGAAAATGTCATATTGGTTCTGGGAGGCCTGGACTTGGATTGGCATTTGAAATTGCAGAGGACAGTTGTGGGACTGAGCTTTTAACCTGTAGGATCTGATGATAACTACAGATAGATAGTGTCATAATTGAATTGTAGTATACCCAGCTAGTGTCAGACAATTGGTTGGTGTGGCAAAAACCCCCACATATCTGCTGTCAGAAGTGCTGAGAATAGAGAAGAAACAATGGGTTCATTTTTTTTTTTTTTTTTTTTTTTTGTATTTTTCTGAAGCTGGAAACAGGGAGAGACAGTCAGACAGACTCCCGCATGCGCCCGACCGGGATCCACCCGGCACGCCCACCAGGGGCTACGCTCTGCCCACCAGGGGGCGATGCTCTGCCCATCCTGGGCGTCGCCATGTTGCGACCAGAGCCACTCTAGCGCCTGGGGCAGAGGCCACAGAGCCATCCCCAGCGCCCGGGCCATCTTTGCTCCAATGGAGCCTTGGCTGCGGGAGGGGAAGAGAGAGACAGAGAGGAAAGCGCGGCGGAGGGGTGGAGAAGCAAATGGGCGCTTCTCCTGTGTGCCCTGGCCGGGAATCGAACCCGGGTCCTCCGCACGCTAGGCCGACGCTCTACCGCTGAGCCAACCGGCCAGGGCTGGGGTTCATTTTTCGTAGACAACATAATTGTCACTAAAGAATACACATAAAGCCCTGGCCGGTTGGCTCAGTGGTAGAGTGTCAGCCTGGCGTGCAGAAGTCCCAGGTTCGATTCCTGGCCAGGGCACATAGGAGAAGCGCCCATCTGCTTCTCCACCCCTCCCCTCTCCTTCCTCTCTGTCTCTCTCTTCCCCTCCCGCAGCCGAGGCTCCATTGGAGCAGAGATGGCCCTGGCGCTGGTGATGGCTCCTTGGCCTCTGCCCCAGGCGCTGGAGTGGCTCTGGTCGCAACAGAGCGACGCCTGGGAGGGGCAGAGCATCGCCTCCTGGTGGGCAGAGCGTCGCCCCCTGGTGCGCGTGCCGGGTGGATCCCGGTCAGGCACATGCGGGAGTCTGTCTGACTGTCTCTCCCCGTTTCCAGCTTCAGAAAAATACAAAAAAAAAAAAAAAAAGAATACACATAAAAAAATTTAGGGCTAATTAAGTGATTTGGACAAGGGCACAGAATACCAGGTCAATCTGTAAAAATCATTATTATTCTTATATACTAGCAGTATATACATTGCTATATACTAGCACAGTGGTTGGGAAACTGTGGCTTGCAAGCCACATGTGGCTCTTTGGCCCCTTGAGTGTGGCTCTTCCACACTCAAGGTACGCGCGGGGGTGTCGGTGGGTCAGGTGACGGCAGACATGGAGCAGGCAGGCCCCGGGACACGCAGTGCGGGGGAGGTGCGCTATTCATGCACGGTTTGAGTGAGCCAGGCAGTCAGCAGTCTTGTTGTGCAGTGGTTAGTGCTAGTTGCGTCCACAAATTGTGCACATGTGACAAAAGTACTTACTTGAAGCATAAAGTTACCTGTATTTTCCCAACCAGCTGCAAATCCTACAGGTATTTTTGTCATCAATTTAAGAATTGTAATTATTTTGTGTTGTTGGCTTTATTATTATAAAATGAAACATTTTTTTAGGTGCCCTGTCTGACATGGCTACAAAGAAGAAGCAAAGAAAAATGGAAGACGAAAACGTGAATTTAAAGTTGAATGGACCGAGACATTTCGCGTTTATTCAAAACTTAAATGGCCTTTCGACCTTGTCAGGAAAATTGGCGCATTAACAAGAAATCAAATTTGAAGAGACACTTTACAACTATACACGTGTCATTTAGTACTAAATATTCTGTCAGTGATGCAAGGAAAAAAGCAGTTGAGGAACTTGAGAAGAGTCAAGAAAAATTAAGTTCTGTATTTAATTACTGGATGCAATCTTCCAACAATGTTAATATTGCAAGTTTGTGGTTAATCAAGAGATTGCTAAGAGAGGAAAACCATGTACATATGGCGAATACATAAAAAGTTGTTTTATAAATGCATGTGAAGAGCTATTTCCGGGATTTTAAGAACAAAGAATATATCCTTAAAAAAATTAAAGAATGCCTGACCTGTGGTGGCGCAGTGGATAAAGCATCGACCTGGAAATGCTGAGGTCGCCGGTTCGAAACCCTGGGCTTGCCTGGTCAAGGCACATATGGGAGTTGATGCTTCCAGCTCCTCCCCCCCCTTCTCTCTCTCTGTCTCTCCTCTCTCTCTCCCTCTCCTCTCTAAAATGAATAAATTAAAAAAAAATTAAAAAAAATTAAAGAGTTATCATTGTCTGCTAAAACAGTGACAGATAGCCTGACCAGGTGGTGGTGCAGTGGATAGAGCGTCAGACTGGGGTGCAGAGGACCCAGGTTCGAAATCCCGAAGTTGCCAGCTTGAGCGCGGGCTCATCTGGTTTGAGCAAAAAGTCCACCAGCTTAAACCCAAGGTCGCTGGCTCCAGCAAGGGGTTAATTGGTCTGCTGAAGGCCCGCAATCAAGGCACATATGAGAAAGCAATCAATGAACAACTAAAGTGTTGCAACACGCAATGAAAAATTAATGATTGATGCTTCTCATCTCTCTCTGTTCCTGTCTGCCTATCCCTCTCTCTGATGCACTCTCAGTCTGTGGAAAAAAAAAAGAAAAAAAAGAATGGATGTATAGACAAATTCATTTAAAAAAAAAATAGTGACAAATAGAACAGTCAGAATGTCTTCAAATATAACCAACCAGCAAGTCGAAGATCTTAAATTGGTTTCAGCTTTATCAATAGCAGTTGATGAGTCTTGTGACATAAATGATACAATGCAAGTTTCACTTTTTGTAAGATTTATTTCATCTACATGTCCTAAGGAAAAACTTTTAGGATTATTGCTACTCAAAGGTCAAACACGTGGAGAAGATATAGCAAATGCTGTAATTGAGTGCATTGAAAAACATCATATTCCGCTTGATAAAATTGTCTCAATTTCAACAGGGGGTGAAAAGTATGACCAGAGTAAGAAACGGATTTGTTGCTCTTTTGAAAGAAAAAATAAATCACGAGATACTTACTTACCATTGCATCATTCATCAAGAAGCTTTTCGTGCGCAGACATTTCCAGAAGAAATTTGCAAAGTTATGGAATTGGTGATTAAGATTATCAACTCCATTATAGCTAAAGCTCTTAATTATCGCCAGTTTAAAGAATTTTTAGTTGAAATGGAGAATGAGTACACAGATCGTCTGCTGTATAACAAGGTATGTTGGTTATCAAGAGGAAACATTTTGAAACATTTTACTTCCTTATTAACAGAAATTAAAGCATTTCTCCTTGAGAAGGATGTTCACTATCCAGAACTAACAAACGATAACAAATTATCTCTTTTTGCTGAAGGTTTTGAAAGAGAAACTTTGATTCACTTTCCAAGCCTGTTGAAACATCTCCAAGAAAATAATTCTGATATTGACATTTGCTATTTCAAAACAAGACTTTTAAATATGAGGGAAGCTTTTCCCAACAGGTTTCAGGAATTTAGAAACAGCAAAGTGACTAGCCTTTGTTAAAAAAACTCTTAATGCTACTGTAACAGAATTAAAATTTTCTCCCTTTAATATTGACATTGGCAACTTTGAAATGCAATTGCTGGATTTAAAAAACAAAGAATTGTGGAGCTTGAAATTTGAACCTCTTTGTGCTGATATAGAAACATTGGAGAAAAATAAATGTGAACTTAGTTCACAGCACAAGTGGTCTGCTTTGAAAGACCTGAAAAAGGACGATACATACTGAAAAGTATGTTGTAGTGTTGATATTTGGCTCTGTTGACTAATGAGTTTGCCAACCACTGTACTAGCACATGAACAATTTGGTACCACCTCTGGGAAACCAATACACAATCCATATATTCTTCACCAGGTGAAAACATAAACTGTGGTACATCCATACAATGGAATACTATTTAGCAATAAACAAAAATAAAACTTTGAAACATTAAGCAGTATAAATGAATCTCAAAGGCATTCTGCTGAGTGAAACAAGCTGGTATCAAGAGGTTACATAGTGCATAATTTCATTTATATCACATTCTAGAAAGGGTACACTTTAGGGACAGAAGAGATAAATAAGGTTAGAGGTGGGGGAAGGATTTGACTCCAAAGAGCTAGTATGAGGGAGTTTTTAGAGTGATGGGATTGAATTGTATCCTGAGGGTAGAGGTGGTTACACAAGTCTATGTTGAAATTCACAGAACTTCATGCCAAAAAAAACCCTTTACTTTTACTATATGTAAATTAAATAATAATGAATATGGTGATAAGCCACACTGAGATACCACTTCTCACCTATGAGAATGGCAGAAATTAAAAAATAGCAATACATTCTGTCCTGGCTTGGTTGGCCAGAGCATCATCCTGATATGCAGAAGTTGCTGCTCAATCTCTGGTGAGAGCACATACAGGAACAGATCATCGTTTCTGTCTCTCACTCTCTCTCTCTCCCTTCCTCTCTTGCTAAAATCAATAACTAATTTTTTTTTTTGTATTTTTCTGAAGCTGGAAATGGGGAGAGACAGTCAGACAGACTCCCGCATGCGCCTGACCGGGATCCACCTGGCACGCCCACCAGGGGCGACGCTCTGCCCACCAGGGGGCGATGCTCTGCCCCTCAGGGGCGTCACTCTGTTGTGACCAGAACCACTCTAGCGCCTGGGGCAGAGGCCAAGGAGCCATCCCCAGCGCCCGGGCCACCTTTGCTCCAGTGGAGCCTTAGCTGCAGGAGGGGAAGAGAGAGACAGAGAGGAAGGAGAGGGAGAGGGGTGGAGAAGCAGATGGGCACTTCTCCTGTGTGCCCTGGCCGGGAATCGAACCCGGGACCTCTGCACACCAGGCCGATGCTCTACCACTGAGCCAACCGGCCAGGGCCTCAATAACTAAATTAAAAAAAAAATAACAACACATTCTGGTCATGAGATTGTGAGGAAACAGTCACCTTTGTACATTGCTGATAGTATACTTCTGGGAAAACAACATGTGCACTTATCTTTTGACCTACTAATCACTCATCTAGGAATTTTTTTTAATTTTTTAAAAAATTTTTATTTATTCATTTTAGAGAGGAGAGGGAGAGACAGAGAGGAGAGACAGAGAGAGAGAAGGGGGAGGAGCTGGAAGCATCAACTCCCATATGTGCCTTGACCAGGCAAGCCCTGGGTTTCGAACCGGCAACCTCAGCATTTCCAGGTTGACGCTTTATCCACTGCGCCACCACAGGTCAGGCCTCATCTAGGAATTTATTCTGAGGATATAATACAACAGCCTGACCAGGTGGTGAGCGGTGGATAGAGTGTTGAACTGGGACATGGAGGACCCAGGTTTGAAACCCTGAGGTTGCCAGCTTGAGTGCAGGATCATAGACATGACCCCATGGTTGCTGGCTTGAGCAAGGGGTCACTCAATCACTCTGCTGGAGCCCCACCCCCCATCAAAGCACATATAAGAAAGCAATCAACGAACAACTAAGGCGCTGCAATGAAGAATTGATGCTTCTCATCTCTCTCCCTTCCTGCCTGTCTGTCCTTATCCGTCCCTCTCTCTGTTTCTGTCACACAAAAAAAGATATAATACAACAATAAAAAATACATATACAAAAGGTTATGCACTGCAACATTGAAATTGCACAATATCGGAAACCAGCTAAATGCCCATACACAGGAGAGTAAATGAATAAACAACCGAATATCCACAAAATGGAGTACTATGCAATGCTAAAAAAAAAAAAAAAAAAAAAGGAAATGAAGAAGTTATCTAAAAACTGTTGTGAAGTGATTTCTAGGATACACTGTTAAGTGAAAAAGAGCAAAATACAAAAGATTATCATGCCACCTTTTGTTTAAGAAAAACCCCCAGCCCTGGCCAATTTTCTCAGTGATAGAGCATTGTCCAGTGTATGGAAGTTCCTGGTTAGATTCCAGGTCAGGGCACACAGGAGAAACAATCATCTGCTTCTCCATCCCTTCCCTGCCTCTCTCTATCTCTCTCTTTGTCTTCTCCTCCTGCAGTCATGGCTTGAATGGTTGGAGCAAAGTTGGCCCCGGGCACTGAGGATGGCTCTCTGAAATAGTTCAGTTGCTGAGCAGCAGCCTAGACAGCAGAACATGCAGGAGTCTGTCTCTGCCTCCCCGCCTCTCACTTAATAAAAAAAAAAAGAACATATATGTGTATTTGCATATTTAAGCAATAATTAACACAAAAACCTGACTGGTGGTGACACAGTGGTAGAGCATTGACTTGGGATGCTGAGGACTCAGGCTGAAACCCTGAAGTCGCAGGCTTGAGCGCAGTTTCACTAGCTTGAGCACAGGGCCACTGTCTTGAGTGTAGGATCATTAACATGATCCCATGATTGCTAGCTTGAGCCCAGAGGTTGCTGGCTTGAAGCCTAATGTCTTTGACTAGAGCCCAAGGTCATCGGCTTGAGCAAGGGGTCACTGACTCAGCTGGAGCCTCCTGGTCAAGGCACGTACGAGAAGCAATCAATGAACAACTAAAGTGCTGCAACAATGAGTTGATGCTTCTCATCTCTCTCTCTTCCTTTCTCTTCTCTCTCTCAAATAAATAAACAAATAAAACAAAAGGGATAAATCAGACACTAATAAAATGTGGGTGATCACCAGCACACTCTGAGTGTGATTGGAACCTCTGGGTGTGGTTGGAACGGGGTGGAAAAGATAGAGGGAATGGATATGATACTTCCCTGGATATACCTCTTTTTGCATGGTCTTGACTTAACACATAAAAAAAAGAAAAGAACAAGGATGGGGAAGCTTCTAAAACTGAATACAAAGAAATAAATGAACCAAACCATGGTTACAGCGAATAAGATAACCACTGTGAAGGATGTGGAAGGGGAAGAGCTAACCCAAATCACTTCTGAGCACAGGATTTGGACTATATGTCATCAGGGTACAGACTTAAAGTACAGAAAGTCCTCCACTGCTCAGTTCTGTGTGCATGGGTATCAATGACCACAGTTTAGTCAAATAACATCAGTCCCTTTATAAGGTTAGTCAAGTAACACCAGTTCCCTAGTAAGGTTAAAATTTTCATTACCATAGCGTATTAATCATGAGTAACTGCATAAAGTATAAATATTGCTACCAGCTCCCCAGTTCACAGACCTCTAAATAAAAACAGGGGCACATCAGGATTAGTGACCATCACCTCACTACTTTCAAGTTGGCTGGTGATTGATCACTGCACTTACATTATCAATGGTAGTCATCTTGTCTCTTTGTCTGCCGGTGATAAATTCACATGACAGTTTACAAAAATGGATGATTGAAAGAAGGAATTGGCCAACTAAGAGGAAAGTCTAGCAAGAAAGGAAAAGTTAGAATGCTGGAAGTGAAATCCCAATTGACAATTAATGGAGTTAGCAAGGCAAATTCATCAACATAAAGGAAGAAAAACAATTGTGATGGAAAGAATAATGTCCTAGAGAAAGTGACACCAGCATAAAACTTTACAATAAAAAAATTTCAGGCCCTGGCTGGTTGGCTCAGTGGTAGAGCATCAGCCCGGCATGTGGATGTCCTGGGTTCAATTTCCAGTCAGGGTACACAGGAGAAGTGGCTATCTGCTTCTCCACCCCTCCCCCTTTCCTCCCCCTTTTGCTTCTCTCTCTCTCTCTCTCTCTCTCTCTCTCTCTCTCTCCCCCTCCTGCAGCCATGGCTTTGATTGGCTTGAGCGAGTTGGCCTTGGGCACTGAGGATGGCTCCATGGCCTCTGCCTCAGGCGCTAAATACCGGCTTTGGTTGCTCTGTTGCAATCACCCCAGATGGGCAGAGCATGGCCTCCTAGTAGGCATGCCGGATGGATCCCGTCAGAGAGCAGGAGGGACTCTGTCTTTGTCTTTCTGCCTCCCCTCTTCTCACTAAAAAAAAGTGTTTTACAACATTGAAAGCACAAAAGATAAAATGTTGGCAATGGATACAAACTTAGAAAGATCACAATTTGCCAAGACAGAGAAAAAATGCTCTGTATTGTAAGTTATCTGAGGAGAACACAAACACTATTCAGACTATTCTTGATAAGTTTCTTTTTTTACAAAGATATAAAGACTTTAATCTTGAATTTTTCTAAAGTTTTAAGTTACAGTGTACCAAATCACTATTAGTTTTACTAAGCTTTTAATTTCTCTACATTTATAGCCAAAAATAAAGTGTTTAATATTTTGACAAAACATTTTAAAGGTTATGAAACAATTGTAATATTTCCCATTGATAATTAAGATCACTGTGCATGGTTTCAATTTCTACAATTATTTTTATGGTCCCACATTACTGTGAAAGTGGGAATTGCCAATATTCTAAAACTTACTGAATTCTAATTAGTTAGACTTTGTTTTCTCAGAGACATAGGTTATCAAGTCTGCAGCCACTTTCTGTACATTCTAGGATTGAGTAAGTAAGTAAATATATTGTGAGTGCTAAATGCCAGATTTCTAACTATTGTAAGAGTGCTAAAATATGGAAAAGAGAAAGGATAGAATAAACTCTGCTTTGTTGAATTGGCATTGGAGATATTAGAGGTGAACTCAAAGATAAATGGCTTCAAGGCAGCGACCTTTGGGCTCAAGCCAGCAACCATGGGATCACGTCTATGATCCCACCCTCAAGCCAGGGACGTCGAGGTTTCAAACTTGGGTCCTCTGCGTCCCAGTCTGACACTCTATCCACTGGGCCACTGCCTGGTCAGGCACAGACAATACCTTGTTGTGGAGGAGCTGGGAATGTCCTGTGTATTATGGGGAGTTTAGCAGCACTTGTCTTCTATGCGCTATAGAGGCCAGTAGTACCACCCCAAGTTGTGACAATTCAAAGCGTCTCTAGACATTGTCAAATATCCCCCTGGGGAGGGGTGAGGGAGTGTGTAATAAGATTACCCAACTGAATTACTTGAAACAGGAACAATAAGTCATGAAGAATTAATTTAAAGTGCTATGAAAAGTATAATGGTTGAAGTATATAACTCAATAATATGAATCTAGGTCAAGAATGAATTATGGGCCCTGGCCGGTTGGCTCAGCGGTAGAGCGTCGGCCTAGCGTGCGGAGGACCCGGGTTCGATTCCCGGCCAGGGCACACAGGAGAAGCGCCCATTTGCTTCTCCACCCCTCCGCCGCGCTTTCCTCTCTGCCTCTCTCTTCCCCTCCCACAGCTAAGGCTCCATTGGAGCAAAGATGGCCCGGGCGCTGGGGATGGCTCTGTGGCCTCTGCCCCAGGCGCTAGAGTGGCTCTGGTCGCAACATGGCGACGCCCCGGAGGGGCAGAGCATTGCCCCCTGGTGGGCAGAGCGTCGCCCCTGGTGGGCGTGCCGGGTGGATCCCGGTTGGGCGCATGCGGGAGTCTGTCTGACTGTCTCTCCCTGTTTCCAGCTTCAGAAAAATGAAAAAAAAAAAAAAAAATGAATTACTGCCCTGAAGAATCAAGTTGAGGATCTCTGCTAGGTGGTTCTTCTAGGAGGTTCAGGGAAAGGTAAACATGAAAATATTAAAGTTAACAGACCTAGAAGATGGAAGTGTAAGTATATATAATATCTACCTCCTAAGAATCCAAGAAGGGAAATAATAGAGGGGAGGATATATTTGTAGATATATTGCTTGCTAAATGCCCAAACTTAAAAAAGGAACAACAAAAAAACAACCTCAGATTGAATAGGTACATAAAGGGAAAATCAGGATAGACAGAAAAAGTTCTAATTCTAGATACATTAGAGTGGAATGGAAGAACATCAAAGAGAAAGAGAAACATCCAGACAGAAAGAGCAGCTCTTCTATGAAAGAAGAAGATACAGATTGACACTAGACCTCTTAAAGCATCCCAGGAGGAGAGTAGGAAGAGAATGGGTATAGGGTCAGAAAAGAAGGAGAAAAGAATAAAAATTAATAGTGGGCCCTGCCCTGGCCGGTTGGCTCAGCGGTAGAGCCTCGGCCTGGCGTGCGGGGGACCCGGTTAGATTCCTGGCCAGGGCACATAGGAGAAGCGCCCATTTGCTTCTCCACCCCCCCCTCCTTCCTCTCTGTCTCTCTCTTCCCCTCCCGCAGCCAAGGCTCCATTGGAGCAAAGATGGCCCGGGCGCTGGGGATGGCTCCTTGGCCTCTGCCCCAGGCGCTAGATTGGCTCTGGTCGTGGCAGAGCGACGCCCCGGAGGGGCAGAGCATCGCCCCCTGGTGGGCAGAGCGTCGCCCCTGGTGGGCGTGCCGGGTGTATCCCGGTCGGGCGCATGCGGGAGTCTGTCTGTCTCTCCCCGTTTCCAGCTTCAGAAAAAATACAAAAAAAATAAAAAAATAAAAAAATAGTGGGCCCTGCAGGCATTCAATAAACTTATCTCTGTTGTGGTGTAACAGAAAAACCACTCTACTTGGAGAAAGTAACCTCAACGGAAGTCTTTGGACAGAAGCAAATGGTAAAAGTGGGAAAGCCGGTAGCCATATTTTTGCGACTCCAGCATTTAGGCTTCAGTTTCTATAGCCGGATCCAGTTTCCAGGACCTGATTCAAGAGAATAATACAGAACAACGTTGACTTACTATTTATAATGGGGTAAAACACATTTCCAGGGAATAGTAAACACATTTGGGCATCTCTCATCTAAGTACTCAATTAATTACCAATTAATTATCAGCTACTGAATACTGAATCAGAAAAGTTAGTTGAATGATCCTGAGGAAAAAGGATGAATTCTCCCCATCTCATAACCAGGCACAATCAGATTCAGGTTCTCTCTCGGTCAATGCTAAGTAAATGCTAATTCTTGCTCATTTTCCTCCATCCTTTCCTCCCCATGTTTCTTAACCTTTGCATATCCAATTAGATTAGTTTTATATTTCAGTCTTGAGATCAACATCAGCATCATGATTGGATTGCCTTAACATTTACAGAACACCTTTTAAGATGAAGTAAAAATAACCATAGTTATTTATGTTCGGTATCATATTTATATTATTTAATTTAATCGTCACACAACTTTATGAGGTAGGTACTTTTATTATCCTTATTTTGGAAATTGGGCAACTGGGGTAGAGTGAGTCTAGGTCACACAACTAGTAATCAGGGTCAAAAAAGCTAGTAAGACCTCAAAACGAACAACTTGAATAACTGTGGTAGATCTTCCCAATGTCTCATGTTCTTTTGTCTGCACCTATTCCACTGAGTTGTGAGAGTTAAGTGAGATAAAATATGCTGCAGGGTTAAAAAAATATATGCTGCAGGATTTTATAACCTAAGATGCATACTGCAAAATGGCATGTACTATTATTGGTTTTTTGTTTGTTTGTTTTTGAGAGGTAGTGAGAGAGACAGAAACACGGAGCTGTTCCAGTATGTGCCCTGACCAGGGATTGGCATATACTATTTTAGAACATATAAAAATTTTACAATTGGCTATTTATTTATTTATTTATTTAATTTATTTATTTTTTCATTTTTCTGAAGCTGGAAACAGGGAGAGACAGTCAGACAGACTCCCGCATGCACCCGACCGGGATCCACCCGGCACGCCCACCAGGGGCGATGCTGTGCCCACCAGGGGGCGATGCTCTGCCCATCCTGGGCGTCGCCATGTTGCGACCAGAGCCACTCTAGCGCCTGGGGCAGAGGCCACAGAGCCATCCCCAGCGCCCGGGCCATCTTTGCTCCAATGGAGCCTTGGCTGCGGGAGGGGAAGAGAGAGACAGAGAGGAAAGCGTGGCGGAGGGGTGGAGAAGCAAATGGGCGCTTCTCCTGTGTGCCCTGGCCAGGAATCGAACCCGGGTCCTCCGCACGCTAGGCCGACGCTCTACCGCTGAGCCAACCGGCCAGGGCTATTTATTTTTTAAGAGAGAGACAGGGAGAGAAATGAGAAGCAGCAACTTAAGAGTTGAGGCACGTTAGTTGTTCATTGATTGCTCCTCATTTGTGCCTTGAGTGGGGTGTGGGGGTTGCTATAGAGCCAGTGACCTGAGTGACCTTGATCTCAAGCCCAGGGACTTTGGGATCATACTGATGATTCCATGCTCAAACCAGATGATCCCCCAACCTTAGGGTTTTGAACTTGGGACTTCAGTGTTTCATGTTGAGGGTCTACCCACTATGCCACCATCATTCAGGCTACAATTGGTTTTTTAAAAAAGTTTTGATTGATTTTAGAGGAAGGAAGAATAAAGAGAGAGAGAGAGAGAGAGAGAGAGATCAATTTGTTGTTCCACTTGGTTATGTACTCATTGGCTGATTCTTCTATGTGCCCTGACTAGGAATCAAACCCACAACCTTGGCTCATCTGGACTATGCTCTAATTAAAGGAACTACCCGGCCAGGGCCAGAAATTTTACAATTTGTAATAATGAATAACTTAGCACCAATACACAATGTACACACTTCAAAATCACAAAATACAGGCTTTTAAAAAACTTTTTATTGACATGGACGTGCTGTAAAGTTCACAGAGCTTAGGCATGAAGCTTGATTAATTTCCACTGAAGTAAAAACTGCACACACACACAAAAAAAGTAACGACCACTCAGATCAAAATATAAAACATTACCAGTATCTCAGAAGCCTCCTCTAGCAAATGGTATATGCTTTTGAGTTAAAGACTTGGCTTCAAACCTTCACACTTTCACTTCCATCTTGCCTGACAAGTTATTTAACCTCTTTGGGTCTCAGCTAAGTCATCTGTAAAGTGAGGATAACAGTACCTTATAAAATTGTTGAGTTTAAGGTCAAATAATGTAAACCGTCTATCACTGTGCCTGAACATAGCTAGTTTGCAATAAATGGTAATTAATTCAGGCAAATGCAACAGGCGGCCGCCAACTCCAACTTCCTGTCTTTCAGTCATTCACTTTTGAAAGTTACTCTGGCTTGCATTCCTTTTCTCCTTCTTTCTTGCTCCTCCTCATGCCGTAAATTGCCTCCCAAAGATGTCGTAAAATGCTTTTGCCCGCCCTCCATGTGGCGAAAACTCAATCACACTTGACGGCACAAGGTGGCTCAGCCGCAAGATGGCGGCGCTGGCGGAGGAGCAGACGGAGGTGGCGGTCAAGTTAGAGGCTGAGGGACCGCCGACGCTGCTACCTCCGCAAGCGGGGGACGGCACTGGCGAGAGCGGCGGCGGCACTACCAACAACGGCCCCAATGGCGGTGGCGGGAACGCTGCGGCGTCGTCGTCGGCCGGCGGGGATGGTGGGACCCCCAAACCTTCGGTGGCTGCCTCTGCCGTTGCCCCGGCGGGGGCGGCCCCGGTGCCCGCCGCTGCTCCGGAGGCCGGCACTCCCCACGATCGACAGACTCTGCTGGCAGTGCTGCAGTTTCTACGGCAGAGCAACCTCCGCGAGGCCGAAGAGGCACTGCGCCGTGAGGCCCGACTACTGGAGGAGGCAGTGGCGGGCTCCGGAGCCCCGGGAGAGGTGGACGGCGCCGGCGCCGAGGCGGCTAGCGCGCTTCTCAGCCAGGTTACAGCCTCGGCTCCCGGCCCTGCGGCCCCGGACCCTCCGAGCACCGGCGCTTCGGGTGCTGCCGCCGTCTCGGGCTCAGCAGCAGGTCCTGCGGCTCCGGGGAAAGGTGAGCCGCCGGGTGCCGGGGAGGCAGCGCCGGCACGGAGGGGAGCGAGCCGGGAATGCAGAGGCAGGCAGGCCTGCACCTCTGCGGGCTTGTTTTGAATTTCCTGGGCCCGCCTCTAGGGCCACATGCCCGCCCCTTTCTCCAGTTCGCCGGCTGCGCAGTCAAACCCTCTTGGCGGAGCTGTCAGTTCCAGCGGGAGGCTGAGGAGAGCTGTTGAGCAGAGGGCTGTACCGGGAAGCAGGCGCGGAGAGCCGGGGACCTTGGGTTTTTGGTCCCGTTCCTCCTTTTTTTGGCTCTTGAGCCTGGGACAAGGCTGCATGAACACTGACAATATGTGTACAGTCCTGTACTATCATACGTTAAGTACCATAAACGCTTTAGGTCTTCTATCCTAGTTCTAACAGCTCCACGGTAAGGTACACGTTACCTCTGTGTTAGAGACGAGTGAACAGACTGAGAAAAGCCGAGGGACTTGTTTCAGACTATATAGCCAGGGAGTGATGTAGCCAGTGTTAAAATACAGGATAACTACCCTGAGTGTTAAATCTTTTGGGAATGCAGATTCCTGGGCATCACTTCAAACTTAGTGACTCGGACTCCGTAGAAGCAGATCTTGGAATCTGCATTTTTGAATAAATGCTTCCCAGGGGTGTGGAGGTATGGCAAAGTTTGAGAACCAGGCTTGTTGGACCTACCTGGTCCAACAGGAGTCCAGATTGTGCCCCTGTTGCTTTACTGCTGTGATGCTGATTAAGTTATTCTTCCTAAGGTTGAGGCCCCCCTCCCCCTATTTAAATAGATTATTGTGAGGATCAGATGTATGTAAAATGACTGCCAATGAAAAGTTTATGTCTAGGTATTTTTTTGTGACCCTGAGGGCCCCTTCTTTTCCCAGCAACTGCTGTCACAGAGTCCATGCAGTAAAATCTTACACAATATGAGTTCTCAAAGGTGATCTGAGCCAATAATGTTTGCTGAATTAAATTATTTAGTGCAGAGCCTCTAGCCAAATTAATCTGTATTTATGAGACCTAATCTTTGCAGCATTGCCAGAAGTGAAGTATAAGTACATAGCATTGTAATTCATAAATGGAAATGTGTAAAAATGTGATTGAGAGGAAGTTTTTCTGAATGCTGAATTTTATGAATGAACTATAAGATGGATGAATCCTGTTGCTGGTGATTTTGTAATAATCTTTCATCCCTTCAGAAACTTGACCTATATTTTAGATCATAACTCAGAAACCAGTAAGGAGGAAAAGAAAAGGCCATCAGAGGAACCAAAAGAATTTATAGAATTTGTGCAGTAAACAGCATAACAGTACTCTAACTGTAAAATTTCCAACAATAAAACTCTGAGTCACTTGACACATGTATCATTATTTGCTATTGCTACATTACAAATAAATACTCATGTTTTCTGCCTTGATGGTGGTTCTGGAAATTGTTTTAAGTATATCTTTTGGAAATATAAATCAGGAATGTCTTTCCTACCCTTAGAATGCTTATAAGAGTGAGAGATGTACATATATGAAGCTAACAGGATGTTATAGGAAAGTTACAAAGTACTTTAGCTTAGAGAACTGGGAATGTTGGGCATAGGTTGGTGGTGGGTGCCCTGTGCAGAACCTTGAGAGAAGATTAATACAATTGTTTTATTGGCACATATTATGTTAATATAATACTAGTCTTTAAAATAATTAATAATAATAATAATAGTCTTTAAAATAAGGTAGCTCCAGGAAAAATATTGAATCTTTTGTTATTGGATGGGTGACTGAAAAAGTAAAAATTCCATTAAAAGATTATGTGATTGTGTTGGGGAAGAGAGTTTGAGAGGAGATATCAATCACCTCTGTACTTTGGCAAAGCAGCCCTAGTCGTTTGGTGCATATTAGGTCATTTTCTTGAAAGCTGTTTTTCGCTTTTTTAAACAGTTGGAAGTGTAGCTGTGGAAGACCAGCCGGATGTCAGTGCCGTGCTGTCAGCTTACAACCAACAAGGAGACCCCACAATGTATGAAGAATACTATAGTGGACTGAAACACTTCATTGAATGTTCCTTGGATTGCCACCGGGCAGAGTTATCCCAACTCTTTTATCCTCTGTTTGTACACATGTACTTGGAACTAGTCTACAATCAACATGAGAGTGAAGCAAAGTCATTCTTTGAGAAGTATGTGAATTTATATATATATTATATATATAGCATATATATGTGTGTGTGTGTGTGTGTATATATATATATATAATGTATATATGCATCTGTGACCACACAAATGTAAGATTGCAACTCAAAGAGTACCCGGTGAAGGAGTGGTGCCCGGTGCCATGAGAGCTTAGAATGGGGGAGTTTGATCTAGCTGGAGAACTCAGGAAGGCTCCTGGAGGGAGTGATGCCTGAGGTAAGATCTGAAGGTTGGCTAGGAGTTACCCAGATGAAGAGAAGAGGGAAAGGCACTGTGAAAGCTAAGCTCTGTGGCTGTAGCAGTCACGGTAGGTACACAGATGGAAGAAGGGCGTGTGGCTGGAGCAGGCATGGGGGTGTAGTGTGGTACAACATGACTCTGGACAATTGGTTAGGGACTGGAATAGGCAGATTTTGGGGACACGTTGAAGGTCTTTGTTTATTCTAAGTAGTAAGGGGTTGTAGGGGGTTGTAGTATACAGGATTAGATTTGTTTGAGATTCAGTGAAAACTCAAACATAGTGGTATAAATAAAATATCCCAAGAGCAACAGGAAGCTGTGTTAGGATTAGATTAGATTAAAGGTGACTGAAAACCCAACAATACAGGCTTAAGTCTGATAAAGGTTTCTTTCTTTCTCTCGTGAAGTTAGGCAGTCCAGGACTGGTATGTGGTCCTTGATTAGCAGGAACCCAGGTGCTCTTGATCTCGTTGCTCTGCCATCTCTGTCACACCGCTTCCACCTGTGACCCAAGATGGCTCTAAGCAATCACACTTTTTCCTTTTTTTTTACAGGAACAGAGAGAGAGAGAGAGGGATAGATAGGAACAGACAGACAGGCACGGAGAGAGATGAGAAGCATCAATCATCAGTTTTTCCTTGTAACACCTTAGTTGTTCATTGATGGCTTTCTCATATGTGCCTTGACTGTGGGCCTTCAGCAGACCGAGTAACCCCTTGCTGGAGCCAGTGACGTTGGGTCTAAGCTGGTGAGCTTTTTGCTCAAGCTGGCCGACCTAGGGGTCTCGAACCTGGGTCCTTCCGCATCCCAGTCCGACACTTTATCCACTGCGCCACCACCTGGTCAGGTACTTTTTCCTTTTTTATGTCATTAGAGGTCACACTTATCTATCTACAAGGGAGGTAGGAAATGTGCTGTTTACTGAGTGTCATTGTGCTCAGTCAATGTGTTCTATTTAGGTGTTCTGTGTGGAGGAAGAAAGAAAAAAATGGATATTTGGAGACAGTGAGGCATCTTTGCTATAGAAGTCATTGAATGCTATTATTAGATTTGCATTTTGAAAGGACCTTCATGCAGTGGGGAAAACACGTGGTAGTGGACAGGGTGACTATAGATGGATCAGTTTTGGAGGTGATTGTAGTGGATTCCAACCAAGGGTGATATTATTTCTCTCCCCTGAAAATGGTGGAGATGTTTTTGGTTGTCCTAATGACTAAGGGGTGGGGTAGGTGACTTAGGGATACCAAATGTTCTAATATGTGCAGATAGTCCCACTTAGCAGAGAATTTGTTCTGCCCCAAGTGCCAATAGCACCCTTGTTGAGAAACCCTGAACTAGGGTGTGGTACTGTTGGTGAAAGGGAGTGGACATATTGGTGAAGCACTTGGTGATGGACTGGAGAAGGAGGTAAGGGTACAGTATTATTGATAACTCCTAGGTTTCTGGCTCCCCCAGCCGGATAGGGGTGCCCTTCACTGAGATAGAAAACCCTGGAAGAGGACCTGGTTTGTCAGGTTGTGGAAGAATCTGGAGTTCAGATTTGAGTTTGCCTTCAACTTGTTAAGTTGATAGGTGGATGATACATATGGCTCGGGAGCTCAGAGGAGATGTAGGGACTGGAGCCGTAAATTGGAACTGTGTGTAATATTGATGGATATGGATGATATTGTCTGGGCAGGGTATGAAATATGTCAGTGAGAGGGCTAGGCCCAGGTCTTGAGAATCTCTGACATTTGGAGAAGAGATAATAAAGGAGAGGCCAAGAAGAAGAAACCAGAAGAGTTGAGTTATAGAAGCCAAAGAAAAGTGCTTAAGAAGGGAGGCAGTGATATGAGAAGCCTGCAGCCTGACTGAAATCTTCTAAAGGTTTTCATGCAGAAAAATAATGGAGATATGCTTAAAAGTTTGAATGAGAGCTCTTTAGTATAAGCAATAGATCTGGAAGCCAGGACTTACTGGATAACTCAGGTAGTGGTAAAGGAGGAATAATAAAACTCGGGGCTCTTGGCTTCTGTACCATCATATTCATTAATTATTCCATGATGCCTAATAGAAAACATGTAGAACAAATGTTCTATAGTTCAGTGTTTGGGCGGGGTGGGGGAAGGTAAGGCTGATGATGACAGAACTTCTACCCTAAGCTAACTTTTCATACTGTATTGTCATTGTCATCAGTAAACCTCTTCCTTTCTCATGGTATAGCCATCTGACATAGGAAACTGGAATATCATAGGGGACTCCCTGTCTCCTTGTCATGACAGTCTCAGCCCTTGCCTGGACCCAAAGCTCAGGTGAGGTTATGGGCAGTGACTGATACAAAAACTAAGAAGCTGAGATTTCTAATTTCATTCAAATCTTAGAAACCCTTAGTTCACTTCTCAACAAGTCATAATAGGGTAAGGTAACACAGGTAATAGTTTAGGAATCTATTGGCTATGTGTCTATCAGAGCTAGGGCCATAATATTTGATGTTTAATCATTGTTTTCTAAATGTTTTTGCATTGTTTGCTGCTCTTAGTGAATGCTAAATATATGTTCTTTATAAAATTAAGATTTGTAAACAAAAGTACATTTAAATTTACTAATTGTTACCAAGGCTGAAAGCTTTATTTAATAGCCTTTGGTAATGGTGAGTAAATGGAAGTGCTTGTTCTTTGGTATCAATATTTGTTTGCTCTTTAGTCATATTTTTAAATACTGATGTTTAACAAATATGCCTGGTATTAAGAATATAGGAAAATTGCCTGACCTGTGGTGGCGCAGTGGATCAAGCATTGACCTGGAACCCTGAGGTCACGGGTTCAAAACCCTGGGCTTGCCTGGTCAAGGCACATATGGGAGTTGATGCTTTCTGCTCCTCCCCCGCCTCCTCTCTCTCTCTCTCTCTCTCTCTCTCTCCTCTAAAATGAATAAATAAATAAAAATAATTAAAAAAAAATATAGGAAATCATTAAAAATGGTGAGTTTTATGAGGAAAGTTATGTATTATTTATTGTTGAAAGGCTAGATGATAGGTACGTTAAATTATATTATTTTCGCCCTGGTCGGTTGGCTCAGCGGTAGAGCGTCGGCCTGGCGTGCGGGGGACCCGGGTTCGATTCTCGGCCAGGGCACATAGGAGAAGTGCCCATTTGCTTCTCCACCCCCACCCCCCTCCTTCCTGTCTGTCTCTCTCTTCCCCTCCCGCAGCAAAGGCTCCATTGGAGCAAAGATGGCCCGGGCGCTGGGGATGGCTCCTTGGCCTCTGCCCCAGGCGCTGGAGTGGCTCTGGTCGCAGCAGAGCGACACCCCGGAGGGGCAGAGCATCGCCCCTGGTGGGCGTGCCGGGTGGATCTCGGTCGAGTGCATGCGGGAGTCTGTCTGACTGTCTCTCCCCGTTTCCAGCTTCAGAAAAATACAAAAAAAAAAAAAAAAAAAAAAAAAAAAAAAAATTATATTATTTTCTATTTTTGTATATGTTTGAAGTTTTCCATAAAAGTTTTTAAAAGTGGGTTTTGAGAGGACATAAAATTTAGTAAAGTGGGATTCTAACATTTTCAAATGTCTACCCATGGTGGCATTCAAAAGAGACTATCTGCCATTGGTGGACATTTTATATCTTTCATTCACTTGTTATTTATTTCAAATTCTCTTAAAAGGTTTATGCTACATTTCATTAGAGAGTTAAATTGGTCATTTTTTGGATAAATTCAAAAACTGAATTGTAATCATTTTGAAATAAGTAAGTCGCTTCTGATCCTACAGCTTAGTCCAGGATTATTCAGACACGTTGAATCTATTCTGGTATGTTTATAAATATATGGGGGAGAGGCAGATCCCTTATTGATTACATTGAAAAATGACTTTTTAAAATCACTGAAACAGGTTCCATGGAGATCAGGAATGTTATTACCAAGATGACCTACGAGTATTATCTAGTCTTACCAAAAAGGAACACATGAAAGGGAATGAGACCATGTTGGATTTTCGAACAAGTAAATTTGTTCTGCGTATTTCCCGTGACTCGTACCAACTCTTGAAGAGGCATCTTCAGGAGAAACAGAACAATCAGATATGGAACATAGTTCAGGAGCACCTCTACATTGACATCTTTGATGGGATGCCGCGTAGTAAGCAGCAGATAGATGCGATGGTGGGAAGTTTGGCAGGAGAGGCTAAACGAGAGGCAAACAAATCAAAGGTATGGGAATAAACCTAAGAACTATATAATGCAGATTATGAAAAATTGTAGCATTTCCATCTACACATTTTTCTTACAGCTAGTTTGGGAATAATAATTTTACATTGTATCCTAAGTCTCCTAAGGATGGTGTAAATACCATTGAGAATTGGGGAATGGTTGCATTTAACAGAACCCTGATTACGGTGCTGAAACAAGTAAGGGCTTTTCTCTCACAAAATGAATGACAGAGGAAGGCCCTCCTGGGCCGGCATGAGGGCTCCACAATGCTGTCAAGGACCCTGGCTCCTAGCTTCTGCTCCACCAGCTTTAGAATGTGGCTGTCTTTGTGCTCACAGCTGGCTGTGGCAGCTTCAGCCATTAACTACATTCCAGAAGGCAGAGGGGGAGGACAGAAGGCATATGTCCCTGCTGAATCTCTTCCTTTCTATCAGAAAAACAGATTTTTTCCCTAAAGCCCTACCTTGTATTTGTGTGTACATCAGTTGGCCAGAATGACGTTATATGGCCATTCCTAACTGTATGAGAGCCCAGGAACAGAAATTACTTAACTGATCATATTGTTGCTCCAATAAAATCAGGGTTCTGTTAGTAAGGAAGAAGGGGAGACTGGCTATTGGGTAGATAAGTACAGTATCTGCTTCAGGGTATAAATCACTATATTGTAATTGTGGTTCATCCTGTCAAGATATGAAAAGGATATATTAATGAACAAAAATTAATTTAAAAATTTGGCTCCTTTGACTTGTAGGTATTTTTTGGTTTATTAAAAGAGCCAGAAATTGAAGTGCCTTTGGATGATGAGGATGAAGAAGGAGAAAATGAAGAAGGAAAACCTAGAAAGAAGAAGCCTAGAAAAGACAGTATTGGATCCAAAAGCAAAAAACAAGATCCCAATGCTCCGCCTCAAAACAGGTGAGGGAAATGCCACAGGAACATGTGTGGAGGTATAAGCTTTACAGGGTTGTAGTTTCTTAATAAAGTAATTTCCAGTCTGGTTTTCTTTCACAGAATCCCTCTTCCTGAGTTGAAAGATTCAGATAAGTTGGATAAGATAATGAATATGAAAGAAACCACCAAACGAGTACGCCTTGGGCCAGACTGTTTACCCTCCATTTGTTTTTATACATTCCTCAATGCATACCAGGTTGGTAAAATAATTGGGCAATTTCTGCCTGGAAAATCATCCAAAAATGGCGATTTACTATTAAGAGAAATGTTCATTAATGGAGTTTTCTTAAACTCTTGTTATAAATATAGATTAAAGCCAGCTGTTAAGAAAGGAGAATTGGACCCTGCTATGAATAGATAGAAGGCAGTGTTTACAAGAACTTGAGCAACTTGTAGATTCCAGAATCCTATGTACATGTGCCCCTGGTTTCACTGATCAGAATTCTGCTAACTTTTTTTATTTTTTATTTTTTATTTTTCTGAAGCTGGAAACAGGGAGGCAGTCAGACTCCCGCATGTGCCCGACCGGGATCCACCCGGCATGCCCACCAGGGGGCGATGCTCTGCCCATCCGGGGCGGCACTCTGTTGTGACCAGAGCCATTCTAGTGCCTGGGGCAAAGGCCAAGGAGTCATCCCCAGTGCCGGGGCCAACTTTGCTCCAATGGAACCTCGGCGGGAGGGGAAAAGAGAGACAGAGAGGAAGGAGAGGGGGAGGGGCGGAGAAGCAGATGGGTGCCTCTCCTGTGTGCCCTGGCCAGGAATCGAACCCGGGACTTCCGCATGCCAGGCCTACGCTCTACCGCTGAGCCAACCGGCCAGGGCCGAATTCTGCTAACTTTTGAGGATGAGGAAACTAGTTCATCTCTAGAACTTGGTTTAAGTATTTTTTATTAAGAATTCCACATGTCTTTATAGATTCTTTATAATAGGCTGCTGAGGATATATTTAGTAAATGTGAAGAAATGCTAACATTTGCTTTATGTCATGCACTCCAGACTTGGGAGGGCAAAAAGGGGTAAATGATGATGTGTTCTCAAAGTAAGGGATTTCAGTGCCATAGAAGAATAAAATCTCAAATGATCTTTTATATGAGAAAGATAGCTATCATTATTTATTCTCTAAGATGTGATCGATTGTGATTTTCTCCCCTAAAACAGTATTTTTTAGTATAAAGCTTGTTTTTTTCTTTTTCTTGGCAGGGCCTTACTGCAGTAGATGTCACTGATGATTCTAGTTTGATTGCTGGAGGTTTTGCAGATTCAACTGTCAGAGTTTGGTCTGTGACTCCCAAAAAACTTCGTAGTGTCAAACAAGCAGCAGGTAACTGAGATGACCTCTCAGGATGTAAACTCCTCCATAGTTTATACCAATCTTGAATCCCATGGAATATGCTTAAGAAATTGTGATCTTAGCTGACTTCCATTTGATTTTACTTTAACTCAAAATGCTAATACTTCCAATAGTGAAAAGTGCATTGGAGGGGCAGTAGGAGACTGGGGTGCTAGATTGGTTTAATTTCTCTGGGCTTCAGTTTTTTCTGAAGAGGGAAGGGGATTAGGCTAGAAAACTGCTTAATGCTAAAACTCTTTTAACATTTTATGGTTGATTCCTTGTGAATTAAGAAGAAAAAACCTTTAATGTAAATAGTGGGAGAATACTTTGTTTTAGCCATAAAAATGGCTAAAAAATAGTAAGATCAGGATTTCATTTTAAAGAAGTTTCTTGCTTGCTGTATCTATTTATTTAGAAAATTTTCCCATTGATTTGAAAGAGGAAGGGAGGAGTGGGAGAGAGAGAGACAGAGAGAAGCATCAACTCGCTTTTCCATTTAGTTGTTCCATTTAGTTGTTTACTCATTGATTGCTTCTTGTACTTGCCATATGTGCCCTGACTGGGGATTGAATCCACGACCTTGAGACAGTACTTTATCCACTGAGTCACCCAGCCAGGGCTGCTTGCTGTATTTTTAAACAAGATAATACATTTTCAGTAATTTTGTATTTCCATATTTGTTATTTTTGTGGAACATTGTGACACAGTGGATAACTTGAATTTTAGTCCTAGTTCTAGTGCTTGAATAGCTGTGTGCATTCTGGCAAATTAGGTCCTTAACCTCAGTTTCCTCTGCTATACATTTAGATGGTATCACCTAATTTAGAGGCATTAGCACAGTGGGTGGTATGTTGTTGGAATTGTTCAAATGTTAGTTCTTCTGAACCATGATGTGATTGTGTTAAAATGTTTTGATAAATGTACTTTTAAAATTAAATCAGTATTTCTGGACCATTTTAGATCTTAGCCTCATAGATAAAGAATCAGATGATGTTTTAGAAAGAATCATGGATGAGAAAACAGCGAGTGAGTTGAAGATTTTGTATGGTCACAGTGGGCCTGTCTATGGAGCCAGCTTCAGTCCAGATAGGTAAAGTACAAATAATAAAAATTAAGTACTGCTGTATTATATTGAGATTATTTATAAAAGTTAACTACTGGAAACATTAAGCAAATGTTGGGAAATTTTCTGTTAAAAAAATCTCATGGTTGCCTGTCAATCGTTTTCTTTTAGAATCTTGCCATTTGCTAATTTATCTTGGTGTACAAGATAGCAGTTAATGTATACCCAATTTATTTTTTTTTTTTATTTTTTTATTTTTTTCATTTTTCTGAAGCTGGAAACAGGGAGAGACAGTCAGACAGACTCCCGCATGCGCCCGACCGGGATCCACCTGGTACGCCCACCAGGGGCGACGCTCTGCCCACCAGGGGGCGATGCTCTGCCCATCCTGGGCGTCGCCATATTGCCACCAGAGCCACTCTAGCGCCTGGGGCAGAGGCCAAGGAGCCATCCCCAGCGCCCGGGCCATCTTTGCTCCAATGGAGCCTCGGCTGCGGGAGGGGAAGAGAGAGACAGAGAGGAAAGTGTGGCGGAGGGGTGGAGAAGCAAATGGGCGCTTCTCCTGTGTGCCCTGGCCGGGAATCGAACCCGGGTCCTCCGCATGTATACCCAATTTAGACTCAAGATGCATAGCTATTGGGTTAGCTCGTTTTAAAAATTAGTTTTAGTTTTGTATAAGCCTTGATTTGAATTGCTTCTTTGGGTTTGTGGCTACTGCTGTCTTATCATCTCCAAATTTGTGACAAATTCTTGATAGTAAAGGCTTATTAGCTATTGAAGATTTATCTTTGTCCAGTCACAAGAACCAAGAGGACACTGAAAAAGGACTTTGAAACCCATAAACAGCTATTTGCCTATTTTTCATAATCTGTAATATTCTATAGAAATGGGGGGAAGGGTATTTTGTATTCATCATACCATCAGTATCTTAGATATAAGCTTTTAATACATCAAGATTTTCATCTTTATGAGCCTTTGAGAGTGAGGTTTTTGTTAGTTTGATAGGGTTTAGCCATATATACATTTTTACCTGAGGAAAACTTTAACAAAAAAATTTTTTGACTGATTTGAGAGAGGAAAGGGGAAAGAGAAACATTGATTTGTTCCATTTATTTATGTATTCATTGGTTGATTCTTCTATGTGCTCTGACCGAGGATCGACCTACATGAACCTTGGTGTGTTGGGATGCTAACTGACCCAACTCAGCTAGCTACCCAGACAGGGTACTTGAGAAAAACTTTTGATTTCATGAAAACCATAATAATTTGAATAGTTGAGCTTTTGTGTTTATCCCTGAAAAAGGTAGAGTATTATTCATGTGTCGATAATGTTGTTTGCTTTTGATTTTGTGTGTCAAAAAGACATTTCCTTTTAAATTCTTACATCATGCTTACAAGATAGGAAAATGGCATCTTCTTTTTTAAAGAAAAATTGAGTTTTAAGTGATATATTGTTTCATAGAAGCCGTTAAAAATATTTCACTGTACTTTATCCCTTTGTATTACTTTAAAAAAAACTGATTTTTCCCTCTAATAGATTCTTTAGAAAAAAATTAATTGAACCTCATTCTGTAGGTGTTCAGTACATGTAGAATGTCACGGCTAATGTGAATTCCATGTATAAATTAAGAGAGATGTAGCAGGTCAACTAAATTTAATATACTTAAATGTATAGAAACTTGACAGGTAACTAAGTTATTCTGGGAATCAAATATATTCTTTTCTCTTCTTTCAGGAACTACTTGCTTTCCTCTTCAGAGGATGGAACTGTTAGATTGTGGAGTCTTCAAACATTTACTTGCTTGGTGGGATATAAAGGACACAACTATCCAGTTTGGGACACACAGTTTTCTCCATATGGATATTATTTTGTGTCAGGGGGCCACGACCGAGTAGCTCGGTAAGTATATTGTGGTCTTATAATGAGGCCTATTCAAGAAACAGGATGGTTTCTTGTTGGGAATTACAAACTCCAGCCAAACTCTTTTTCACTTCTATTATTCAGGACCAACTTTTTGAGAATATCAGCATTTATAGCTCCTTATTTGAAAACGAATTTGGGAAGAGTGTTAACTGTCAGTAATTATGTCTATATCAAGAGTCCTGAGTCATTTTTCTTTCTCAAGTTAGATTAACATACCTTCCCTGCCTCCCATCACTGTTTAACATTTTATTTTTTAAAATATATTTTCTTTCAGTTTTCTCCTTTTCAAAAATTAGCTGTTTGACCTTTTCTTTCACTACCACTGTAGTACCTTTGTTTTCCTCTCATCTTAAAAATTCAGGATGAGGTAGCTTAGGTTAGAAAATATCCGGTGGCCTAAACTTTTCTGTGGGTTAGACTAGGGTTTGGGTGGGATAGGGGAGAGGGGTGGTAGGGAGAGAACTCAAGAATTATAAAATTAAAAAAATACTGTACCAGGTAAGCTTCATATTTTAAAGAATGTTAGTCTCTGTCATTCCTTTTTCTTGCCCTTGGGTAACTAGTGAGGAGGACCCACTTAGAGCTACCATTTCACATGGATATTTATTTTGGATAAAATTTTGGCACTTCATAGTTAACTGTTATCATCTTTTGCTCTTAATACATTTTTTAAAAAGGCTTTGGGCTACAGACCACTATCAGCCTTTAAGGATATTTGCTGGCCATCTTGCTGATGTGAATTGTACCAGATTCCATCCCAATTCTAATTACGTCGCTACGGGCTCTGCAGACAGAACTGTGCGGCTCTGGGATGTCCTGAATGGCAACTGTGTAAGGATCTTCACTGGACACAAGGTATTTTTAAACCTTTATTTCCCAGCACACAAGGTTGCTTTTGAGATAAAAATACTGAAAAATGAACCAGTAACATACACATTTTAAAGATACTGTTCATACCACTACACTTAAAAATTCTTTCCATGGACTTCTTTTCTAGGGACCAATTCATTCCTTGACATTTTCTCCCAATGGGAGATTCCTGGCTACAGGAGCAACAGATGGCAGAGTACTCCTTTGGGATATTGGACATGGTTTGATGGTTGGAGAATTAAAAGGCCACACCGATACAGTCTGCTCACTTAGGTTTAGTAGAGATGGTGAAATTTTGGCATCAGGTAAATGACTAGAAGTGGCTTTGTGGTAAATGGTAAAATGGTATGTTAAAAGGAAACAATGAGTAATGACAATTGCAAAATTAAGTCCTGCTGTTTTAGGCTTTGCTTCTCCTTAGTGATGATTCCAGAGTATCATCATCCTATGTGTATATTGACCTCTCATGTTAAACTACTGCTTGAAATGGTCCTTTGGAAGGAATAGAATTGTTGTTAATCAGCTTTCGAGTTTTCACCAGAAATACATAGTAAACATACAAAGCGTACTTGGTAAAATGTCAGAAGCTAAATATGGTGGATGCTACTAAATGGTTTCTTTTGATTTTCCCTTAGGTTCAATGGATAATACAGTCCGGATATGGGATGCCGTTAAAGCATTTGAAGATTTAGAGACTGATGACTTTACTACAGCCACTGGGCATATAAACTTACCTGAGAATTCACAGGAGTTATTGTTGGGAACATATATGACCAAATCAACACCAGTTGCACATCTCCATTTTACTAGAAGAAACTTGGTTCTAGCCGCAGGAGCTTATAGTCCGCAATAAACCATTGGTATTAAAGACCTTTGGAAGCTACTGTTTGAAAAAGGGAGACTAAAAGCAAATACCTCAGTGACTAATATTTAAGCTACAAAGAATGTTTTGTCTATATGGATCTGGAAGTATGCTGCTGGAAAATCTGAACAGGACAGTTCCACGTTTCTATAGCAACCACATTTAACTAATTTCCGTTAGTTGAATAAGAGGTATTATGTTCATGGAGGGGACATTCATGGTGCTTTGGAATGTGTGGAAACTTTGCATTTTCTGTTCAAATGCTATTTTAATTTATTATGTTTAGAAAAAAAAATTGATTTCAGTAATTCATCCTGCTTCAAGATTCAAATTGAGTAATATAATACCATCTTAAATTTTAGCTGAAGAATTCAATGAGCATGTTATGTTTCTGCTATAAAAATGTAGTTACTGTATGGCACTCAAGTACTGTGTTAAATGACCCACTAACATTTCTGCTTGGCCCATGACTAGTGGAATATATGTAACTGGGTACAGTGAACTACAATTCCTTTCTAAGATTTAGATGAAATACAACCATCCACTGACATCTGAATTTATAACTTAGAATTTGAGTGCATCCAAATACTCTATAAACCAGGTGAAGATATTTAGCTTCCATGTTCTACTTTGGCTAAAATACACAACCTTGTACACTTGAAGTCAGACAGACATTTCAGTTGCTTACCTCCAATACTGAGCCTTGCTTTGGGAAACTAGTATTCAGACCAAGTCACTGCCAGTTTTTTGCCTTTGTTGCATTTTGTACAGTTTTTATATTTTTGATATCTTGTAAATAAAGACAACCAGCTTTTCCAGGTTCATAATTTATTGTACAAATTGAGTATCACATGATGAGTTGACATTAGCTTCTCCAGGCATGGGAAATTAACAGATGAAGTACAGTTAGAATCCTATAAACGAAGCAAAAATAGTTCAGACACAAATGTGTTCAACTCTACTTTTAATACAGCAAATTACCAATATATGACTTATCCACAACCCCCCTGAAATTGAATGCAAATTCATCAAATTCCCAAAGGAGTCAGTAAACCCCATAAATTAAGGTGTATCTCACCTTAATACAATTTAACCTAACACCATTTTTTAAAATAAATTTTTATTAATGGTAATGGGATGACATTAATAAATCAGGGTACATATATTCAAAGAAAACATGTCTAGGTTATTTTGTCATTAAATTATGTTGCATACCCCTCGCCCAAAGTCAGATTGTCCTCCGCCACCCTCTATCTAGTTCTCTGTGCCCCTCCCCCTCCCCCTAATTCTCTCCCTCCCTCCCTCCTGCATCCTCCCTCCCCCCACTCCTGGTAACCACCACACTCTTCTCCATGTCTCTTAGTCTCGTTTTTATGTTCCACCAATGTATGGAATCATGTAGTTCTTGTTTTTTTCTGATTTACTTATTTCACTCTGTATAATGTTATCAAGATCCCACCATTTTGCTGTGAATGATCTGATGTCATCATTTCTTATGGCTGAGTAGTATTCCATAGTGTATATGTGCCACATCTTCTTTATCCAGTCTTCTATTGAAGGGCTTTTTGGTTGTTTCCATGTCTTGGCCACTGTGAACAGTGCTGCAATGAACATGGGGCTACATGTGTCTTTACGTATCAATGTTTTTGAGGTTTTGGGGTATATATATACCCAGTAGAGGGATTGCTGGGTCATAAGGTAGTTCTATTTGCAGTTTTTTGAGGAACCACCATACTTTCCTCCATAATGGTTGTACTACTTTACAGTCCCACCAACAGTGGATGAGAGTTCCCTTTTCTCTGCAGCCTCTCCAACATTTGCTATTACCCGTCTTGTTGATAATAGCTAATCTAACAGGGGTGAGGTGGTATCTCATTGTAGTTTTGATTTGCATTTCTCTAATAACTAATGAAGCTGAGCATCTTTTCATATATCTGTTGGCCATTTGTATCTCTTCCTGGGAGAAGTGTCTGTTCATGTCCTCTTCCCATTTTTTTATTGGTTTGTTTGTTGTTGAGTTTTATGAGTTCTTTGTAAATTTTGGATATTAGGCCCTTATCTGAGCTGTTGTTTGAAAATATCATTTCCCATTTAGTTGGCTGTCTGTTTATTTTGATATCAGTTTCTCTTGCTGAGCAAAAACTTTTTATTCTGATGTAGTCCCATTCATTGATCTTTGCCTTCACTTCTCTTGCCATTGGAGTCAAGTTCATAAAATGTTCTTTAAAACCCAGGTCCATGATTTTAGTACCTATGTCTTCTTCTATGTACTTTATTGTTTCAGGTCTTATATTTAGGTCTTTGATCCATTTTGAATTAATTTTAGTACACGGGGACAGGCTGTAGTCGAGTTTCATTCTTTTGCATGTGGCTTTCCAGTTTTCCCAACACCATTTGTTGAAGAGGCTTTCTTTTCTCCATTGTGTGTTGTTGGCCCCTTTATCAAAGATTATTTGACCATATATATGTGGTTTTATTTCTGGGCTTTCTATTCTGTTCCATTGGTCTGAGTGTCTATTTTTCTGCCAATACCATGCTGTTTTGATTATCGTGGCCCTATAATATAGTTTAAAGTCAGGTATTGTAATGCCCCCAGCTTCATTCTTTTTCCTTAGGATTGTTTTGGCTATTCGGGGTTTTTTATAGTTCCATATAAATCTGATGATTTTTTGTTTCATTTCTTTAAAAAATCTCATAGGAATTTTGATGGGAATTGCATTAAATTTATATATTGCTTTGGGTAATATGGCCATTTTAATTATATTTATTCTTCCTATCCAAGAACAAGGAATATTTTTCCATCTCATTGTGTCTTTTTCTATTTCTCTTAATAATGCCTTGTAGTTTTCGTTATATAGGTCCTTTACATTCTTTGTTATGTTTATTCCTAAGTATTTTATTTTTTTTGTTGCAATCGTGAAGGGGATTATTTTTTTGAGTTCGTTTTCTAATATTTCATTGTTGGCATATAGAAAGGCTATGGACTTTTGTATGTTAATTTTGTATCCTGCGACCTTACTGTATTGGTTTATTGTTTCTAATAATTTTTTTGTGGAGTCCTTCGGGTTTTCGATGTATAGGATCATATCATCAGCAAAAAGTGATACCTTTACTTCTTCTTTTCCGATATGGATGCCTTTTATTTCTTTGTCTTGTCTGATTGCTCTGGCCAGAACTTCTAGCACCACCTAACACCATTTTTAACCAGAGAGCTGCCAACAATTCAGTATGATCCTAAATGTATGCAACTGGAAAAGGCAAGTATATAAAGTAACATTTTAAACAGTAGAAAACAGATATGTTATCTAGGATCTACCTATTAATATCTGAGACACTATTTCTCCATTTGTATAAAGGGGCTACAACTAAATTCCCAAAGTTAGGAGGCACCTAATATAGGAAATTGAGCTAAGTACTAGCTTTGCCAGGAATGAGCCATGGACCACTGCATTCTGGGATATGTAGTCCCCTAAGGATTGGAACAGCTGTTAAGAACAGAGGGAAAATTTTCTGTCTGTGGAGAGCTACATTAGATAAAGATCTAGATTTAGGGTTCTCTACATATCATTTACTGCAAATAAGTATTTATTCAAGCATAGGCAAATCGGGGTTAGGGGCACTATGGGAATTTAATGAAAAAACAGTACTACTGTACTTACATAAAAACTTGAAACCAATCACATCAAAATTCTAACTGAACTACAGAGCAACAGTCATCAGAATCGCCTGAAACTTAGCTGAATGGAAGTCCTACAACTAGGGAATTAAGCAGTTCTTAAAGGGCCTGCACAGGGACTTACTCTGACTCCCTCAGAACTCCAGTGCTTGGACAGCAGCTGGAAAGGCACCAGAGATGTATGGGAAGGAAATGAAGTGTCAGGCATCAAAGTGAGCTGGGGGTTGGGGGGAGCTTTCTGCTAGACAAAGTTTCTTTTCTGAGCCCTCCCCCAACAAAACCAGCATCAGAGTTTACAGCAACCTAGCCCACACTGTTTGCCCTGGCCTGGTGATTCCCTGAGAACCCACCCACCCAACTTGCCGGCCCATCCAAGCGATTTTCAGTTGGTTTTCCATACAACATAGCCTGTCATGGCTCATGCTTCAGACTTTCCTAAAATCATAGACAAGCAGCATTTGCCTTCAGCATGCTCTGTACTTCTAATTAGTCCTAGGCCTGGCACTATCAGCAGTCAATCTTGGTTCTTAGCTTGGCTTTGCCTGGGCACCTCCAAGCACCCAGCACAAGAGGCAACCATCTGTAAATCACATTATAGATCATACAGGGTGGTCCCAGGCAGAACACAAGCAGTGGTGGACCTTGGCCAGTACTTCTTGGGAGGCCCTAGCACACCCAGTGGACAGCTTCAGACCACGTCAAAGTACCAACCAATCTTCACAAGTGATGCACTCAAGGGACAGACTCAGTGGGCGCCTGAACTCCACTGGGTCCCTGTACAACTGATCCTCCACAGTAGTTGGTTGTCATCGCAGGCCTTTGTAGCCGATTGACCTGGGGGCAATTCCCTCCCATGGACATGCCAAGAACAATCAAGGCTCAACTACAAGAGGAGGGTGTACACAGCCCATATGGGAGGTGCACCTGGAGTACCTAGCTTGGGTAATCAGGGAGCCTGTGACACTGGACCCTACAAAACACCTACTACACAAAGACTCTACCAAGGCCAATCTAAGATATAGCAGCTAAACCTAATTTACAGAAACAAACATAGGGAGATTGCCAAAATAAGATGATTAAAAAACAACAAACAAAAATCCATTCCAAATGAAAGATCAGAACTCCAGAAAAAGAAAACAAAATGGAGATAAGCAATCTACTAGATTCAGAGTTCAAAACACTGGTTATAAGTATGCTCAATAAACTTGGTGAGAATGTCAACAGCATAAAAAAAGGCCATGGAAATCATAGAAAAGAACCAATCAGAAAAATTGAAATAAATAATTTAAAGGGAATCAACCATAGAGATGAAGTGGAGAATCAAGTTAGTGATTTGGAATATAAGGAAGTAACTAACCCCTCACCCCATGAAGATAGTGTAAGGAGCCTCTGGGACAACTCTATACCTACATTTACATCATGGGGTTGCTGGAAGTAGGAGAGAGAGAGACCAAGAAACTGAAAACCTATTTGAAAATATAACGACAGAAAACTTCCCTCACCTGGTAAAGGAAATAGACATACAAGTCCAGGAAGCACAGAGAATCCCAAACAAGATGAATCCAAAGAGGCCCGCACCAAGACACACATTAAACGCAAAAGGGTCAAGACAAGGACAGAATCTTAAAAGTAGCAAAAGCAGCCTGATCAGGAGGTGGCGCAGTGGATAGAGCGTCAAACTGGGATGAATCTGGTTTGAAACCCCAAGGTCACCGGCTTGAGCACAGGATCACAGACATGACCCCATGGTCCTTGGCTTAAGCAAGGGGTCACTGCTCACTGGAGCCCCTGGGGCCAAGGCACATATGAGAAGCAATCAATGAACAACTAAAGTGCTGTAACTACGAGTTGATGCTTATCTTTTTCTCTCTCTCTTGCAAAAAATAAGTAAATAAATAAGGGTAAAATATGAATACAAATTGGCTGTTACAGAACAGTCATGGGGATTTAGAGTAGAACAGGGCATATAGTCAATAATATTCTAGTAACTATGTATGGTGTCAGATGGGTACAAGATTTATTGGAATGATCAATTAGTAAATTATATAATGTCTAACCACTGGAGTGTATACCTGAAACTAATAAAGTATTGTATGTCAACTGTAACTGAAAAATAAAAAATGATTAAAAAAAACCCCTTGAAACTAGCACAACAGCAAAAAATGAGATACAGCTGCAACTGATTTTAAAAAGGTTGAATAAAGAGATTATATGAGAGAAATAAGGTCTTCATAAAAAGTCCCAATTGTCTCTGTCTCTCCCCATTTCCAGCTTCAGAAAAATACAAAAAAAGTCCCAATTGTTAAATGAGGAAAAAGCACATGAAAGAACGTTAAGAAAAATACAAATGGTAAACAAATGCAAAAAAGTGTACAATTTCATTAAAAAGACATTAGTTTTACTTATCAAATTAACAAAAACCAAACTGGTATTATTCAAGAGCGACAACCTCCTGGGTAAGAATTCAACCTAAGGAACAATCACAGATATAAACTTCATGTCATGCTGAAAAGCATTAGTTGTAATTTTATTTATATTAAAATCTAATAGACCTATTTACTCTGTAAAATAAATTAAATATACACAAGCACTCATGCATTCAAATTATAGAAAATGAGCCCTGGCCGGTTGGCTCAGTGGTAGAGCATCGGCCTGGCGTGTGGGGGACCCGGGTTCGATTCCGGCCAGGGCACATAGGAGAAGCGCCCATTTGCTTCTCCACCCCCGCCCCCCCCCTCCTTCCTCTCTGTCTCTCTTCCCCTCCCGCAGCCAAGGCTCCATTGGAGCAAAGATGGCCCGGGTGCTGGGGATGGCTCCTTGGCCTCTGCCCCAGGCGCTAGAGTGGCTCTGGTCGCGGCAGAGCATCGCCCCCTGGTGGGCAGAGCGTCGCCCCTAGTGGGCGTGCCGGGTGGATCCCGGTCGGGCGCATGCGGGAGTCTGTCTGACTGTCTCTCCCCGTTTCCAGCTTCAGAAAAAAAAAAAAAATACAAATTATAGAAAATGTTCTGTTATAAGACAAAACACAGTCATGAATCATAGCCAACAGAAACCAAATGAAATAAAAAAGAGCTTAACCAAAATGGTAATTAAAGTTGTCAGGGTAATGGGATATGGGTAATTTTTTTCTCTTTATAGTCAGAAAAAAAACCGCAACATCAAAAAAACTAAGTTATAAACTTTTTTTTTTTTATATTTTTCTGAAGTTGGAAACAGGGAGGCAGTCAGACAGACTCCAGCATGCGCCCGATGGAGATCCACCCGGCACGCCCACCAGGGGGCGATGCTCTGCCCATCTAGGGCGTCGAACTGTGAACCAGAGCCATTCTAGCGCCTGAGGCAGAGGCCACAGAGCCATCCTCAGCGCCCAGGCCAACTTTACTCCAATGGAGCCTCGGCTGAGGGAGGGGAAGAGAGAGACAGAGAGGAAGGAGAGGGAGAGGGGTGGAGAAACAGATGGGTGCTTCTCCAGTGTTCCCTGGCCAGGAATCGAACCTGGGACTCCTGCTCGCCAGGCCGATGCTCTACCACTGAGCCAACCGGCCAGGGCCAGTTATAAACTTTTAAATGTCAACTCCTTACTTTTTTATGTCGCTTTCACAGCTGGGGTTTTTTTTTTTTTTTTTTTTCCCTAAAGCTGTAAACGGGGAGGCAGTCAGACAGACTCCCACATGTGCTGGACCGGGATCCACCCGGCATGCCCACCAGGGGGCGATGCTCTGCCCATCTGGGGTGTCACGCTGTTGCAACCAGAGCCACGATAGACCTGGGGCAGAGGCCATGGAGCCATCCCCAGCCCCCGGGCCATGTTTTGCTCCAATGGAGCCTCAGCTGTGGGAGGGGAAGAGAGAGAGAGAGGAAGGAGAGGGGGAGGGGTGGAGAAGCAGATGGGTACTTCTCCTGTGTGCCCTGGCTGGGAATCGAACCCGGGACTTTTGCACGCCAGGCCGACGCTCTACCACTGAGCAACCGGCCAGGGCCACAGCTGGGTTTTTTTTGTGTTTTTTTTTTCATTTTTCCGAAGCTGGAAACGGGGAGGCTGTCAGACAGACTCCCGCATGTGTCCGACCGGGATCCACCCAGCATGCCCACCAGGAGGCGATGCTTTGCCCCTCTGGGGCGTCACTCTGTTGTGTCCAGAGCCATTCTAGCGCCTGAAGCAGAGGCCACAGAACCATCCCCAGCGCCTGGGCCATCTTTGCTCCAATGGAGCCTCACTGCGGCAGGGGAAGAGAGAGACAGAGAGGAAGGAAAGGGGGAGGGGTGGAGAAGCAAATGGGCGCCTCTCCTGTGTGCCCTGGCCGGGAATCGAACCAGGGACTCCTACAAGCCAGGCCGACGCTCTTCCGCTGAGCCAACCGGCCAGGGCCTCGAAGGGTTTTTTTAGACCTTAACTTGAAGTATAAAACCAGCAAAGCAAAGCCTCCATATGTGGCCAGTACACACTGAAAAAGAAAGGGAAATGTCAAGAGTTGCTCTCACACTTTTATTTTTCTAAAATACAACGGCTTAAAGGTATCATTAATACTTACATTCATTCTACCTGTGAAAGTGTAAGAGTTGAAATATTTTTTGATACCAGTGAATTGGAATTGAGCATCAGCTCCTGGACCTGCCATGGCTTCAATCTTTTAAGAAAAGAAAGAAGGGCCCTGGCCGGTTGCAACAGTGGTAGAGCGTCGGCCTGGCGTGCGGGGGACCCGGGTTCGATTCCCGGCCAGGGCACATAGGAGAAGCGCCCATTTGCTTCTCCACCCCCCCCCCCCCCTTCTTCTCTGTCTCTCTCTTCTCCTCCTGCAGCCAAGGCTCCATTGGAGCAAAGATGGCCCGGGCGCTGGGGATGACTCCTTGGCCTCTGCCTCAGGCGCTAGAGTGGCTCTGGTTGGAACAGAGCATCGCCCCCTGGTGGGCGTGCCGGGTGGATCCCGGTTGGGCGCATGCGGGAGTCTGTCTGTCTCTCCCCGTTTCCAGCTTTAGAAAAATACAAACAAAAAAAGAAAAGAAAAGAAAAGAAAGAAGGTAACAATAAATTGGTTTGTGTACAATTTAAGACTTTTTTTTTTAGAGTTTAAAAACCTGTCAAGTCTTGTAAGTCTTGCCCAACACAGCAACAGCAAATATGGTGAAAAAAGCCTTGCTGATAAGGGAACTTTGGGAAGGACTTTACCTTAGTTGCTTTTACACAACACTCCAGAATTTATGTCAAATCATTCCGCATAGGAAGAGAACACAGTAGTCCACCCTCTGACCCAATATTGCTTGATATTTTCATTCCTGATTCTATATTATGGTCTAATGTATATGACATTAATCAGTTTTAAGATTAGTTGAAAGGCAGAATTTGAAACATTTCAGTTTTGCAGAGGGGTAACTACCAATTAAAGAACTCAACTTGCAACCCCGCCTTTTACAAGTTTTTAAAATAAGACCTCCATGGAAGGCAGAAAAGGGATCATTTAGAAAATGGAGTTGACATTTGCTTCTCCACCCCCCGCCCCCCCCTCCTTCCTCTCTCTCTCTTCCCCTCCCGCAGCCAAGGCTCCATTGGAGCAAAGATGGCCGGGGCACTGGGGATGGCTCTTTAGCCTCTGCCCCAGGCGCTAGAGTGGCTCTGGTCGCGGCAGGGCGACACCCCGGAGGGGCAGAGCATCGCCCCCTGGTGGGCGTGCCGGGTGGATCCTGGTCGGGTGCATGTGGGAGTCTGTCTGACTGTCTCTCCCCGTTTCTAGCTTCAGAAAAATACAAAAAATAAATAAATAAAATAAAAAAAAATTAAAAAAAAGAAAAGAAAATGGAGTTGATACATAGTAGCTGTTGGTGGTGGGGAAGCTGGAATTCTTATTCCTTATGCCAAAATAGATAAATGTAAAAAAATAGATAAAAGATTTAAATGTAAATTGTGAAAACCAAAAATTCTGTTAGGAAACGGGCAAATATTGTAATCATCTTAGAGAAGGGAAAATAAAAGAACCAAAAGGCAAAACATAAAAAGATAATCAACCTCATGATCAAAGAAATGTAAAAAATGAGACCAATATCTAGCAGACTAGCAAAGAGAAAATTATGATAAGCAGTAGTAGTCAAGTTGTGGAATTAAGTACTCCCTCTGTTGCCTACAGTGTAAACTGATACACTTCCTAAAGTGCAATTTTGCAGTATCTATCAAATTATAAAATTAGTACACCCTTTTATGTAACTGGATCATTTGTCCTCCAGAAATGTACCCTTATAGATAGATATACTGCAAAGTGAAAACATGTTACATGTTTCAAGGATGGTGACTGTAGTACTGTTTACTAAAGTGAACTGGCAGAAGTAAAAGTCCACCTACAAGAGACTGATGATGGTTCTCATTAGGAGGAAATGTGTGCAGATCTTTATTTATGTATAGACATGAAAAGATGTCCCTATATAATGTTAAATTTTTTTTTAAATTTTATTTATTCATTTTAGAGAGGAGAGAGAGAGACAGAGAGAGAGAGAGAAGGGGGGAGGAGCTGGAAGCATCAACTCCCATATGTGCCTTGGCCAGGCAAGCCCAGGGTTTCAAACTGGCAACCTCAGCATTTCCAGGTCAATGCTTTATCAACTGCGCCACCACAGGTCAGGCTATGTAATGTTAAATTTTAAAAAAAATCCTACTTCTGGACACTGTATTACAGACATTATCAACGGCTCTCAAAGTCCAGTCCTAAGGCCAAACTGGAAAACTTCTTAGAAATGCAAGTTGTCGGGCTCTATACCTTAAGCCTATTGAAGCAAAAATTCTGGGGCCCAGTAATCCATTTTAATAAGTCCTCTAGGTGTTTCTGATATATGTTAAAGTTTGAAAATCACTGCAGTAACAGAAAACAGTGGAAGAATGCACCATATTTCCCCATGTATAATAAGATGCACCTTAAATTTGGGGCCTGAAACAACAAAAACAATATATTACATAAAGTTATAGAACTCAAGTTTTATTCATCTACAATGAGAGAAAAAACAAGGGTGAAAAGTGGGAAATGCAAGTAAAAAAAAAAATTTACAACCACTGTTTAAGACGCATCCAGTTTTTAGACCTCAAATATTTTGGGAAAAGGTGCATCTTATACATACGGTATAAAGCTAACTTTCCAGAGGAGTTATATCTATGGTAGCTATATATTTTACAATGACATGTAATTCTCTTATAATAAAAACTGCAAAGCGTATTCAAGGGTCACCAGAACAATGCTTGAAAAGTTGTATGACCACCTATCTACTACGACCGACACCACGCTGAGTGGATTGGCAACACAGACGAGCCAGTCGAGGTCCGGTCGGGACTGGTAGGCAGTGGCAGAACTGGCTCTTGATGTAATGGAAGAGGGAGAGATCTGTGAGGAAGTCGTTGCTTCCGAAACTAGCACTCTTCTATTTACTATTCAAAGGTTTTCAGGGGCATTCACGTGCACAGATTGGCAATCAAAATTTTGGACAGTCTGACCTGTGGTGGAGCAGTGGATAAAGCGTCGACCTGGAAATGCTGAGGTAACGCGTTTGAAACCCTGGGCTTGTCTGGTCAAGGCACATATGGGAGTTGATGCTTCCAGCTCCTCCCCCCTTCTCTCTCTCTGTCTCCCCTCTCTCTCTCCTCTCTAAAATGAATAAATAAAAAAAATTTTTTTGGACAAATGACCCTTAATTGTGAACTGTTTCAAGAACGTTCTTGGGTCCCCTCAATAGCCTTAGCTTGTCCAGTGCAAGTAGGAACATCTCCATTAAAAGAAACCTTTATGATGGAGCTTTTACACTGTTTCATTTTACTAAACTTACTAAAGGCAGACTTTCCCCCCATTTCCCTTCATGATATACAATATTTTGGATTCTTCTAGTTATCAAGCAGGTTTCCAGGAGAAACCTTACAGAAAACAAGGACCTAACTTTGTCACATTAACAACTGATAACCCTCACTACCTGTCCCTCACAAAACATTTTAGGATGATGTGGTGTGCAACTGAAACAATTTAAGGTGCTTTAAAGTTACTTCAACGTGAAATGGGATGAAGTCTGGTGTCTGTGAGAGTTCACATAGGGCTGACTCGGCCTTAAAGCGTGGTATAGGAACTGCAGTTTAGTTTGGGTCTTAAAAAATGATTCCTGAGAGGCTGAGATGGAGAAGGGAGTGGAAAGAGGGCTGTTGCTGGTGAGATAAGCAATGAGAGCAAAGCCTGGAAACACTTGGGTCTGCACTCCAGCAAACTGTTGGTTACTTCTGAGCAAGGATCAGAAACCGCTGTGCTAAAGTGCCCTTTGTGGAATAACTGAACGGATACTTGCTTTCCTTTCGAGTAATACTTAAGTTTAGAAAGACATATTAGTGAAGGAAAAAATGATCTAAGTCGTCTTTGTTAAACGGCAGCCTGTGGGGAAGTCTAAGCAACAGAGTCTCGGCTTTTGTTAATAACTGACTGGAAAGTAGCTATCAAATATAATTAATCCTTCCATGCCTCTCTTCACCTGTAAAAAGCATTTCATTCAAGGCCCATGTGATCAACTGCCCTAGCCCTAGTTACTCTGTTTCTCGATACAGCTGTTTTGCTGTCGGACTGGTCACTTTCTCGGAATGGTGAGATCACGAGGTAAAGGAGGCACAGATTGAGCGAGAGCCGCTCAGGTACCAGAACCAGACTCTTGCACTTCAAGTTTACAATTCTCTGTTCTGATTACCTCCTAGGAAAGGCCTACGGGCTGATCGAACACATTAAAATCTAAATATAACCCGCTTTCCGCGAGCCCGATAGCGCAGGGGCCGGGCCACCCTCTCTCCTGCCTTGACAACGGCTGCCACGCAGCTAAAGGAGGTCTGGCTGGCGAGCTCCCTAAGCACAGCTCAGTGGAAACAAGTTGTTATGGGCATACAGAGGAAAAGAAATTAATTCACCAGAGATGAGGTCAGAAGTTCAAGTTTTCATCCAAAGTTACGTCACGGGTAACCTTGGGGGATTACCTCCGCTGCAGGCCTCATTTTTCCCCACTGAAAAATGCAATCTAAGGGCCTTTGGGAGCGATGGAATCCCCTGGCAGCGCCGATTCGCCTCTCCCCAAGGCTGCCAGGCCAACGTCCGACCTCTCGCACCGCGGCCTCCCGATCTCAAATTCCTTTTCCATTCCCCACCGTCTTACCCCTCCCCCCAAAGCGAAGACCTCACGGCCTTCCTGGACTAGGAACGGTCGGTCGGACCCTAGCCGGCCTCGCAAACTAAAGGCGCGAGGTCCGACTCTGGGCCCTCCTCCACACCCACCTTGCAAAATGCACGAATTCCACCAGCTGTGCCCTGCAGCGCACAGAGATACCCTTCTGCCCGCCGGAAGAAGCCGCCACCCCCGCACGCGATCACTCGGTCTCAGAGATTCAGCCTCCGGCGTCGATTGGCTATGGCTCGAACCTGCATTTCTGCTTCCGGTCTCCAAATCTCCTCCCCCTACACAGCTCCAGGACCCAGCATATAACGGAAGTAGGGTGTTGAGCCCGCCCACACTTCCGGGAAAGCTGCGTTGTGCGTTGGCTCTACAGGTGTCCGCGTGCGTGACTACCGTGGCGCGCCCTCCGAAGTTGAATCTGGCAGGACTTGTAAGGTTGGTGGCTGAGGGCAAAGGATATATGGGAGGAAACCTTGTGGCTTCCAGGTTTGTCCTAGGACTAGGTCTCCCGAGTCCTGCCATGGACCCTGCAGTGCCGGGTGAATGATTCTACCACCCCAGACGGGCTCAGAAGCCTGTAATATCAATCAGGCTCTGTCCCCAAGGAAGCAGCTTAAGTCTCATCTTTGCCACTGGATTTACTGTCTCTTTGAAGCTCTAGTTTTTCTTGATTAGGGATCAAATTCTGGGCAAACTAAGCTCTGCACTTTCCTATTTCTGTGAAACATACATACTTAAAAAATGTTTATTGTATTGACGTTAGATAGAGAGGAAGGGAGAAAGGGAGAGACAGGCGGGAGCATCGATCTGCTCCTGTATGTGCCCTGACCCGGGATTGAACCGGCAGCCTCTGCTTTGGAGCGACGCTCTAACCAACTGAGCTATCCGGCAGGGCCTGCAGTGTATTTTTCTTGATTGCTGTTCTCTTCTAACTTGAGCAGTCATTTTAATTCTAACTATTTAAGGGTGTCTGATCACCAAAGTAAACATTAAACTACCCATATATAACTCAAGATCTTTTACGAAAAGCCTAATCCTTAAAATTTAATTCCAATTATTATGCTTTATTTGCCCTGTGGTCTAGTTGAACGATCCTTAACAGAAAGGGAACAGCAGGCTGTTTGACAGTAATTATTTGACAGAAAGATTGCCGGTGCTCATTGGAAATATTTGGCTTTTCCTGTTTCCATGCTTTTTCTCATTCCTTTTGCTTTTCCCTTTCCATCTATCAAAATCCTATTCATCTTTTAACATTTTGCTCAAAAGCATCTTCTTTAGGACACTTAATCATTTACTGAAGCCTCATCAGTTCCTCTTTGTTGATAGTTTGTATAATTGGCCTGACCAGGTGATGGTGCAGTGGATAGAGCATTGGACTGGGACATGGAGGACCCAGGTTTGAAACCTTGAGGTCGCTGGCTTGAGTACGGGCTCATCCGGTTTGAGCGTGTAAACATGACTCCATGGTTGCTGCCTTGAGCCCAAAGGTTGCTGGCTTGAGCGTGGGATTGTAAACATGACTCCATGGTTGCTGCCTTGAACTCAAAGGTTGCTGGCTTGAAGCCCGAAGTCACTGGCTTGAGCCCAAGGTTGCTGGCTTGAGCAAGGGGTCACTTGCTCTGCTATAGCCCCCTGGTCAAGGCACATGTGAGAAAGCAGTCGATGAACAACTGAGGTGCTGCTTCTCATCTCTCTCCCTTCCTGTCTGTCTGTCCCTCCCTCTCTCTGACCCTGTCTCGGTCACACACAAAAATATTTGTATATAGTAATTGTTTTATATTCTTGAAAGTGTTCATGTTCTTTAAAGGCAGGGGGTTATATATTCATTTGTGTATTCCTGACTTAACTATAGCTTCTTTTTTTTTTTTTTTCTCCCAGCTCCAAAAATTCATAATCTATTCACTTTTATGGCCTCATATTATTTAATATGCTGTTTTAAAGATTTAGAAATGCCTTTGTCTAAGCAATCGCTTACTAGTGTTCTTTTTCTTTTTTTAAAATTTTTATTGATTTCATTGGAGTGACATTGGCTGATAAAATTATATTAGCTTTTAAGTGTACGATTCTTTTTTTTTTAAATAAATTTTTATTAATGTTAATGGGATGACATTAATAAATCAGGGTACATATATTCAAAGAAAACATGTCTAGGTTATCTTGTCATTAAATTATGTTGCATACCCCTCGCCCAGAGTCAGATTGTCCTCCATCACCCTCTATCTAGTTTTCTCTGTGCCCCTCCCCCTCCCCCTAACTCTCTCCCTCCCTCCCTCCTGCATCCTCCCTCCCCCCACCCCTGGTAACCACCACACTCTTGTCCATGTCTCTTAGTCTCGTTTTTATGTTCCACCAATGTATGGAATCATGTAGTTCTTGTTTTTTTCTGAACTGTAGCTTCTTGATACTCGCTGCATTGAATTATTCCTGGAAGAAAATGTGTGGATTTGTGATTATGAAGGAGAGACCTTTGGATGGATGAATTGTGGATCATCTGGGGTCTGGCATCAAACCTTGGTCCTGAATGCTATCTAGCACATTGGTGCTAGAAGGCTCTATCTTTTGTCCATAGATCACAGCCTATAAGAAATCTTACACCAGCATTACATCTCCTGTAACTCTGCATTGTTTTTAGGAGACCCAAGCATGTCAACTATGGAAGAAAGTTTCCCTCGTGGGGGTACAAGGAAGACCCACAAATCAGAGAAACCTTTGCAGCAGTCAGTTGAGCAAGACAACTTATTTGATGTAAGTGGTATGTTTGGTAAGAGTCACTGAATACTTTCTCTGTAGTGTCCTTGTGAAGAATAAGCCCTGTTTGAGAATTGTGTTTTCCAGATTTGGTTTTTTTTGAAGTCCAGTTTGTAAATTGAACATATTAGAAAGTCCATACCTCCACAAGATTGTATCTTTTGAAGCTTGGCTGTTAGTATTTGAGTTTGCAGTGTTTTTGTTCTTTGTTCTTAGGAATTTTGTGCCATGTTGATATAGGATGGAGAAAAAGCATTTGATTACTATTTTTGAATGGGGTCCTTGCTGCCATGTATAATGGTCAGAATTTGCATTAGAATTCATAATCTTTACCTACAGTAGGCTGTGCTCTAAATGCTGGAGGGAAGGGGACTACCATTTGATTGTATGGCTTTATGTCTATTTCATGTAATCTTCCTAACTGTACTATGAAGCCATTCTATGATGTGGAGCTGAGGCTAAGAGAGGTTATATAATTTAGCTGAAATCACACAGCTTGTTATGGTGGAATTGAGAATTTAATTTGGTGTTCATGACTCCACTTTCCAAATTGCTTCTTATTTTGGGGAACCCCTGTGTCTGTCCTACAACATGGGAGGGAGAACACTGGAGAGAATGGGCTTTTGAGAACATGAAGGTCAGACTTTATGCAACAAGAGTATTGGGGACAGAATGGGAGAGTTGGGACTGAAGTAGGAATTAAAGGAACATTTGGGAGTGGGGTGGAGTGGAGGAGTAACAGAGCAAGGTGGCAGATGACCTGAAATTGGAAGGAAAGGCCAGGATGGCTTCTTTTCAATCTCTGGGATCTTTTCCCTCCTTTAGATTTCTACTGAAGAGGACTCCACGAAAAGGAAAAAGAAGCAGAAGGGGCCAACAATAACAAAAAAGCTGAAAATCGAAAAAAGAGAAAGCAGCAAGTCTGTAAAAGAGAAATTTGAAATTCTTAGTATTGAGGTTTGTTAAAGTTTGGTTTTATTTTAAACAAAATACCTGGGTTGCTTAAATTTGTATATGTCTTTCTTGCTTCCCTTTTTCCTTCATTTCTTTCATTTGTTTATGTATGTGTGTGTGTGCCCCCCCACACACACACGTGTGTGTATATATATGGCTTGTTTCTGTAAAGGTTTTTGCAGTTTGTGCCCAGAATTGAGCATCACTTCCTCTATTATTAACTAATGCCTGGGATCATGAATTGTGTGGGTTTTTTTGTTTTTCTTTCTAGCTCATCCCACTGATACCCTCATGGGACTTGGGTTTTAGTAGTTGTTTTTTTTTTTTTTTGTATTTTTCTGAAGCTGGAAACAGGGAGAGACAGTCAGACAGACTCCCGCATGCGCCCGACCGGGATCCACCCGGCACGCCCACCGTGGGGCGACGCTCTGCCCACCAGGGGGCGATGCTCTGCCCATTTTGGGCGTCGCCATGTTGCGACCAGAGCCACTCTAGCGCCTGAGGCAGAGGCCACAGAGCCATCCCCAGTGCCCGGGCCATGTTTGCTCCAATGGAGCCTCGGCTGCAGGAGGGGAAGAGAGAGACAGAGAGGAAAGCACGGCGGAGGGGTGGAGAAGCAAATGGGCGCTTCTCCTGTGTGCCCTGGCCGGGAATCGAACCCGGGTCCTCCGCACGCTAGGCCGACGCTCTACCGCTGAGCCAACCGGCCAGGGCCGGGTTTTAGTAGTTTCATAGGTTACAACTGGCAGTGACTTTAGAAATTGTTCTGATTCTATTCTTTCATTTCGTGGATGTGGAAACTATCTCAAAGAAGTGAAGTATCCTTATGTTTCTTAAAGTTTAGGTAACTAATATATGTTAGTTGTAAAAAAAAGAAGAAAAGAAAACTCCAAATGATTCTGAAGGGAAAGATTCAGATTCAACCTGCGGGAGTACAGTGTGTCCATAACGTCATGGTGCACTTTGACCGGTCACAGGAAAGCAACAAAAGACAGTAGAAATGTGAAATCTGCACCAAATAAAAGGAAAACTCTCCCAGTTTCATACCTATTCAGTGCAGTTCGATGTGGGCTCACGCACAGATTTTTTTAGGGCTCCTTAGGTAGCTATCCCGTATAGCCTCTACAGACTCATCACTGACTGATGGCCTACCAGAACGGGGTTTCTCCACCAAACTGCTGGTTTCCTTCAACTGCTTATCCCACCAAGTAATGTTATTCCTATGTGGTGGCGCTTCGTTATAAACGCGCCGATATTCACATTGCACTTTGGTCACGGATTTGAATTTAGCGAGCCACAGAACACACTGAACTTTCCTCTGTACCATCCACATCTCGACTGGCATGGCTGTGGGCTGCTCCGCTGTATACACGGTGTTTCGTCATCATCTGCGCATGCGCACATGCTGCCACATCATCCTACAGAAACTGGGAGGGTTTTCCTTTTATTTGGTGCAGATTTCACATTTTGTCGTCTTTTGTTGCTTTCCTGTGACCGGTCAAAAGTGCACCATGACTTTCCAGACACACTGTATTTTGTATTTTGTTTGTTCAGTTAAAAAAAATAATTTTTTAACTTGGTGCCAGCATTAGGAAAGTCAAACGGTTCACATAAAAATGTGATTTCTCGCTTCTCGCAACAGTTTGAAGATGCTGACAACACAAGTTCACATTCCCTCGTGTTCGTGGTCACGTGGAGCTGAGTGGTGGGTGCACTTTCAGGCCTGGCCCACACACTCTGGACTGCCATTGCCTCCACGGGCCTGCTTCCGTCATTTTGTTGCTTGTCAGGCATTTGAGGTTGGGGTTGCTTGGAACAAAGTAAAAGCTGAAAGTGCCCTCCAGCACCCCAGTACGGTTAGCACTGTTGTATAATTTAGACCAGGGGTCTCAAACTCAACTCAGCATGTGGGCCACAGAGCAAGATCACAGCCGTTCAGCGGGCCGCACTAGGTCTACAAAAGGCAACTGTTACGCAACACTTTTCTCACTGCAGTTGAAAACAAAAAAAAAATCAGTACAACAAGCACAATCGTACATGCAGTTTACTCAGTGTCACAAAACGACCAGAAACTGTAGTTCGCATCACAACTGCTGTTAACTAAGCTAATATCTAGCTAGGATGCTAGAGAAATGAAAAATACAAGTAGGCCCCTAGGCTTACTTAATTTTATCCAAAATATTCTGAACTTCGTGGATTAGTCTGCGGGCCGCACAAAATTGTTTGGCGAGCCGCGAGTTTGAGGCCCCTGATTTAGACCTTTTATGGTGCTCAGTCAAATGTTTGGTTTGGTGCACTGACATATATACCTATGTACTTTTTGGAGCTTTTGTATGTCAGAGTTGATACGGGAAGCCAGAAGTAACCCCCACCCCCTGTCAACATCCCCCGTCATTGTTCTTTTCCCTATTGTTCTGATTTCACTTTTTCTCTTCTAGTCCCTGTGTGAGGGGATGCGGATTTTGGGTTGTGTGAAGGAGGTGAATGAACTGGAACTGGTGATTAGTCTCCCCAATGGCCTCCAGGGGTTTGTGCAAGTAACTGAAATCTGCGATGCTTACAGTAAAAAGCTGAATGAGCAGATGTCGCAAGAAGAACCTCTGAAGGTAAGAGAAATAAGTAGTACACAAAGAAATGCAAGATTAAGGGTTTTTTTTTCTTTTAATGGGGTGACATTGATAAATCAGGGTACATATGTTCAGAGAAAACATCTCTAGGTTATTCTGACATTCGATTATGCTGCATTCCCATCACTCAAAGTCCAATTGTCTTTTGTCACCTTCTAATTGGTTTTCTTTGTGCCCCTCCCCTCCCCCAACCCCCCTCTCTCCTCCCCCCCCAACCACCAAGATTAAGTTGTGTTTTTTTGTGTGTGTTTTTTTTAATTTTTCTGAAGCTGGAAACGGGGAGGCAGTCAGACAGACTCCCACATGCGCCCGACCGGGATCCACCCGGCATGCCCACTAGGGAGTGATGGTCTGCCCCTCCGGGGCGTCGCTCTGTCGCGACCAGAGCTACTCTAGAGCCTGGGGCAGAGGCCAAGGAGCCATCCCCAGCACCCGGGCCATCTTTTGCTCCAATGGTGCCTTGGCTGCGGGAGGGGAAGAGAGAGACAGAGAGGAAGGAGAGGGGAAGGGGTGGAGAAGTAGATGGGCGCCTCTCCTGTGTGCCCTGGCCGGGAATTGAACCTGGGACTTCCGCTCGCCAGGCTGACGCTCTACCACCGAGCCAACTGGCCAGGGCTAAGATTAAGTTTTTTGAATGCTAAGAAGAGAAGGTACAAGGTGCCATGAGAATTTATAATAGGAAATTTTATTTTTTTAAATAAGGGGATTTTGACTTAGCCCAGGTAGCCTGGAAGACTTCTTGGAGAAAGGGTTGCTTGAGCTGAGATCTGAAGGATGATGGGTACTAGATAAAGAATAAAGGGAATTCAGGCTGAAAGAGTATGGTGTATAACATGGAGAAGTGGCTGGAGCAGAGACAGCCAGGTAGAGTGGTATAGGTGGGGCCGGAGAGCTGGGTGGAGGCCAGACCACCTTCAGGATTTTTTGTTGTTTTTTTTCTGAAGTTGGAAACGGGGAGGCAGTCAGACAGACTCCCGCATATGCCCAACCAGGATCCACCCGGCACACCCACCAGGGGGCGATGCTCTACCCATCTGGGGCGTCACTCTATAGCAGGGGTCCCCAAACTACGGCCCGCGGGCTGCATGCTGCCCCCCGAGGCCATTTATCCAGCCCCCGCTGCACTTCTGGAAGGGGCACCTCTTTCATTGGTGGTCAGTGAGAGGAGCATAGTTCCCATTGAAATACTGGTCAGTTTGTTGATTTAAATTTACTTGTTCTTTATTTTAAATATTGTATTTGTTCCCGTTTTGTTTTTTTACTTTAAAATAAGATATGTGCAGTGTATGTAGGGATTTTTTTTTTTTTTTTTTTTTTTTTTTTTTCATTTTTCTGAAGCTGGAAACAGGGAGAGACAGTCAGACAGACTCCCGCATGCGCCCGACCGGGATCCACCCGGCACGCCCACCAGGGGCGACGCTCTGCCCACCAGGGGGCGATGCTCTGCCCATCCTGGGCGTCGCCATGTTGCGACCAGAGCCACTCTAGCGCCTGAGGCAGAGGCCACAGAGCCATCCCCAGCGCCCGGGCCATCTTTGCTCCAATGGAGCCTTGGCTGCGGGAGGGGAGGAGAGAGACAGAGAGGAAAGCGCGGCGGAGGGGTGGAGAAGCAAATGGGCGCTTCTCCTGTGTGCCCTGGCCGGAATCGAACCCGGGTCCTCCGCACGCTAGGCCGACGCTCTACCGCTGAGCCAACCGGCCAGGGCGTATGTAGGGATTTGTTCATAGTTTTTTTTATAGTCCGGCCCTCCAACGGTCTGAGGGACAGTGAACTGGCCCCCTGTGTAAAAAGTTTGGGGACCCCTGCCCTATAGTAACCAGAGCCATTCCAGCGCCTGAGGCAGAGGCCACAGTGCCATCCTCAGCGCCTGGGCCAACTTTGCTCCAATGGAACTTTGGCTGCGGGAGGGGAAGAGAGAGACAGAGAGGAAGGAGAGGGGGAGGGGCGGAGAAGCAGATGGGCGCTTCCCCTGTGTGCCCTGGCCAGGAATCGAACCCGGGACTCCTGTACGCCAGGCTGACACTCTACCACTGAACCAACTGGCCAGGGCCTTCAGGATTGGTTTTTAATTTTAGAATCAGTGGCAAGCTTGAGAAGTTCTCATTGGGGTGGGCGGCATGTAGACAGCATAGAGAATAAATTGAAGAGGCATGATAGTTGCCTAGAGACCATTTAAGGGACTGTTATATTATAGTCCAGGCTCTGAGATTGATGGCAGCGTGGGTTCAGGACTTACTGAGGACTGGAGAGGTAAAGTCAATACTTGGTGCTGTATTAGCAGAAGTGTCAGTGATGAGTCCCAGGCTTCTCTTGTTCATGATCTGACAAATGGCCATGGCATTCTGTGATAAGAAATTCTGAAGGGGGACCTGGATTATGAGAGATGATTATAGTTTGCTTTTTGCTATGTTGAGTCTGAGATGCAGAAAGAAAGATGCATGAGACTTCTTTGTATAGGTGTTAATGGAAGCTGTGAAGGGCAAGTTGCTTAGAGGGAGCCAACACAGTGGAAAGGGACTACAGACCGAGCCAGGAGTGGACACTATTTTAGTTGCTAAATGAAAGGAGAGTTGCTGTCAGAAGAAGAAGGAGGGCCAGGCAGATAGAGAAAACCAGTGACTAAAGGGTCTTGGAAGGCGAGGAGGAAATGTTTTTAATGAAGGAAGGAACAGTCACTCCAGTGTTAAGTTCATTTTGAAAGTCACATAAGAGAAGGGCTGCAAAATGGACTGTTGGATTTAGCGACATGGAAGTCCCTGGTGATTTTACTGGGATCTAAAGTAGTGGATTGAGGGTTGGGGTGCAGGTTGACGTGAGGTGTAGAGCAAGTTGGGGATGAAGAAGTAGAGACAGTGAATATAGACAACTCTCTTTAATTAAAAAAAGAATTTTATTTTTGAGAACTTTTTTATTAGGTATGGTTGGTATAGGCTATGATAATTATATTGGTTTCAGGTATACGATATAGTACTTCAACATTTTTATACCTTACACTGTGATCACCCACTAAATCTAGTAATCATTTGTCACTGTGTAAACTTATAATAGTATTGACCGTATTCCCCCTCACCTTTTTTACCCACCCCTCACCACCAGCCCCTCTGGCAGCCATCCCCTTGGTCTTTGTAGGCAATGCTAACCAGTCATTTTCACAACATTTTGACAAGATATTTGGGGGCTTTGTGCTGAAATTCAAGTCTGACTTGGCCACAGACCCATCTTCCTTTGTGAGCACGCAGTTACTGTCTTCATTGCCTTTTGGGTTCTTTGGGATCGGAGGGGGACAATCACTGATTCCAGGATGGGCAGCGGGTTCCTGGTTCAGGGGAAGGCTATGTCTCAGGGCTTTCTCATTTGTACTACGCAGGACCTGGTCAGTTTGCCTGAACTGTTCTCTCCTGGGCTGCTGGTGAGATGTGTGGTGATCAGTGTGGGCATCACAGAGAGAGGCAAAAAGAGTGTCAAGCTATCTCTGAACCCCAAAAATGTCAACAAAGTGCTGAGCGCAGAGGCCCTGAAGCCTGGCATGGTACGTATCCAGGTCGGGAAAGAGGAGCTGGCCGCGTGCCTTCTCCCTGCCCTGCCTTGTCTCCTGGGGAGCGTTCACACCACCTTTTACTTTCAGTTTAACTGTTCGTCACAGGAATGGGTCTTTCCTGAGAAAGGTCTCCAGGGTTCTTTGGATACTTAGTCACCTTGCCTGGGCGGGGAGACAGGGAAAGCAAGTCAGAGACTTGCTGGTAGCAAAGAAACAAAAAACAAACAAACCTCCTTGCTGATGGTGAGAAGGAGTTCCTCGAGGTGCCTTACTTACCCAGACTTCTCCCAGGTTAGGTTTTTTAAAGACCATCTGGCAATTATGGGGAATGCTTGGGGGCTGCCCTCTAAGAGCAACCTGTCTGTCATCTGTACTGATAACTGATAGCCCACCACCGACTCTCTCGGTCCTGTGGAGATCCAAGAGAAATTAGTCCTTGCTCAGAGCCTCCACGTCCAGTAGGTAGAAAACACTTATATAAACTACAGTAATCTAAGTACTCTTGTAATTAAGAGGAATGTGACTGTAATATTTGGATAGAAGCAATGGAGTTTGGGGCCGGCCCTGAAAGGTAGGGAGTAAGGGGGATAAAAGTAAGACAAGTTACAGAAAATTGACAAATGTGCGGATTTAGACACTGTCTGAAGAAGGTCTCACAGGAACACTGTGGGGCAGGTAGGTATCGCTCTTGCACATTTGAACAAATGGAATCAGAAAGGTTTAAGTAACTTGCCAAAGACCAAATAATAAGTGTTGGAGCCAGATTTGAATGCCACACTCCCCATGAAATGAAAAGGAGGTTGGCAAGGTTTTGTTTTATTTTATTTTTGGTGCCTTGGAGGTGGTTAGAAAAGATATGGTGATGGCTAGAAGGGTAGTTCTGGGAACTCATTAGTCATAGTGCTGGGAGTGACCTTACAGGGCTGTGTTTCTTATCCTTTAAGAATTCTCCAGGGGAGAGACCTGTCTCTGTTTTTATTATTCAGCTGTGTATAGCACTCCTCACTGGATACTAAAATCCTTGCAGCCCTGGAGAATTAAAGTTGATATCTTTTCCTCTTATCCTCCAGTAGAATTGAGGTTTAATGTTAAAAGGGGCTGGCAATATGGGATAAAGTATTAAAATTGATGGTGGGAACACACATTTGTAGTGGCTGTTTGTTATTTGTCCCACCACCGTTGGCTTTTGAACTTTTGGGAATGCTTTCTCTTCCTGCAGCTACTCACAGGCACTGTGTCCAGTCTGGAAGACCATGGCTACCTGGTGGACATTGGTGTTGGTGGGGCCAGAGCTTTTCTGCCACTGCAAAAAGCCCAGGAGTATATAAAACAGAAGAACAAAGGTGAGGGGAAGAAGAGGGGTCTGTGCATTGTGGTGAGGTGGGTTGTGTGGGGGGGATTATACCATTTAAATGCCACTTTGTTGAGTAAATTATAGAGTGGTGACCATGAAGGCTTTGCTAAGATTAGTGGTTAATCCTAGCCAATAGCAAAGGGAATGTGTGTAAAGGGTCAGGGAGTGGCAAGGTCTCACTAAGATCAGCGGGCTATTTCTCACCTGGAAATTCCCACTGAAATTTGGGCCTCCAAGGCCTCTGAACCAGTACTCTGCTGCCATTTTGAAATTTTTATAGTTTTGTGATCAACTTCCAGATCAGTTAGGGTCACTTCACTTTCTTCTTGTAGTTGGTCCCTAAGAGACTGAGAATGTGGGCAGTAGTAGATTGTAATGGGGCAAGTAGACCATGGGTTATCTCGGGTATTGCTGGAACCCTGAGTTAAAGGTCCTTCTCATAGAGGTATTTTTCCTTTTGGTGGCTGGGTCTGGGTTTGCAGGTGCTAAACTGAAGGTGGGTCAGTACCTGAACTGCGTCGTTGAAGAGGTGAAAGGCAGTGGAGGAGTTGTTAGTCTGTCTATTGCTCATTCAGAAGTTTCTACTGCCATTGCTAGCGAGGAGCAAAACTGGACCCTGAATAACTTGCTGCCGGGACTGGTGGTCAAAGCCGAGGTACAGAAGGTAAGCCATTCATTGTGACTGCTACTTTCCAAACTAAAAATAAAGTAGTACAGGCACACAATCTAAAATTGTGTTGTTCAGAAGGGTAGCCACTGATCACATACGGCTATTACACACTTGAAATCTAGCCAGTGCTACATGTTGAGATAATATTTTGGATATATTGGATTCAATAAACTTTTTAAAATTAACTTGTTAATAGATTTATTTAAAAAATTTATTGATTTTTAGCGAGAGAGGAGGAGTGGAAGAGAGAGAGAGAGACAGGAACATCAATGTATTCCTGTCTGTGCTCTGACCGGGGATCGAACCAGCAACCTCTGCATAGCATGGATTGGCTTGCTCTTGGTCACTGCCTTTCTTTTGCAAGCATTTGAGTTTTACCTTCTTACTCTGGGCAGATCACCAACTTAGCAATAAGTTGTCTTATTTGTCAAGCTGGCAGTACCCTGTGGGTCCTTGAACAAAGTGTCCTTCATCCCATTGGAATATCCTCTCATTCCAGAAAAGAGGTGAGCTGAGTGGAGAGACAGCCAGTGCCAGGAGATGTCCCGCCAGTTAGTGCCATAGGAAGAAAGATTGATAAGGGATAGCTGGAGGGAGAGAGACACACAGTTCTGGAAAATGTGTCGTTGAATTTTTAGTGTGAATAGTAGCTCTCTCATTCTCTGTTCCTTGAGAGAGAGATTTTTAATAACATGTTCTGTTTATTCCTAGGTGACTCCACTTGGCCTTACGCTGAACTTCCTCTCTTTCTTCACTGGCCTGGTTGATTTTATGCACTTTGATCCCAAGAAAGCTGGGACTTATTTCTCAAGTCAAGCAGTAAGTAATGTTGCATCTGTCTTTTCTTGATTCCAGCTGTAGTCCAGTCAGCTGTCCAGTGTCACAGCCTCGAGGCACGTCCTCGGACTGCGTGTACACAGTGTGCAGAGAAGAGGTGAGGGGAATAAAAAGTGTTTGGAGGGATCACAAGAAACTACCAGTGGTTATCTCTGGGGATGGAGATTAGAGAAGATGCCTATGGAGGAGAAGGCAATTTTCAATTTTTATTTCATATTCTTCCATGTAGTTTGATTTTTTTTATTTTGGTAGTGAATCTTTTGCTTTTATAATTTAAAGTGTTTCCAAGGAGTGTTTAACAGGGGATAGCAAGATAGATGTTTAAATAGAAAAATGTGATTTAAAAACCACTTAAGAGTGTAGTAGACCCAAATGTGAAAAAATTTTAGGAGTACATATGGTTAAAATACTGAAAGATTATGCGATCTGGTCTTTTTTTATATATTTTTTTTCTTCTTTTTCCAAGTGAGAGGAGGGGAGGCAGAGAGACAGACTCCATCCAGCGTGCGCCCTGATCAGGATCCACCAGGCAACCCCTGTTTGGGGCCAATTCTCGGCCCATCTGTGGCCATGCTAGCAACCAAGCTATTTTTAGTGCCTGAGGCTGAGGCTCCATGTAGCTATCCTCAGCGCCCAGGCTGATGCACTCGAACCAATCTAGCCATGGCTGTGGGGGTAAGAGAGAGAGAGAGAGAGGGAGGAGAGGGAGTGGTGGAGAAGCAGATGGTCGCTTCTCCTGTGTGCCCTGACTGGGAATCGAACCTGGGACATCCACACACCGAGCCGATGCTCTACCACTGAGCCAACTACTAGCACCACAATTGGGTCTTAATAGTGATTAACTCTGTGAGATTTTTCTACCCTTCTCTAAAGATTTAAATTTTCTACAATGAACATGGATATTTGAGAAGAAAATTCCAAATGAACCTCTTTCTAGTAATGTATTTCTCCCTGCAGTCTTAGTTGTGTACAGAGTTGAGACATTTTGCATGCTAAAGCGTCGTGGTCAGTGCAGGCTGCTTCAGGTGTTTTAGATGAGCCTCTGATGTAGTGGCACCTGCCATGGTTTCTGTTGCATGTGCATTATTTGCCCCACGGTGTTCTTCCTGGCCTTGAGGAAGTCTAGATGTAGTCAGACATGGTTCCTCTGGGACATCTTGTTTGAAGTTTCTTCATGCTGCTTGATGCACAAGTCAGTGTTAGTACTGTACTTATACCCATGACCTGGTCAGCACATGGAGAGTCTTGACCTCTGAAAGTCTGCCTCAGCGACCTTGTCTCCTGTATCCCTTCTCCTGTTCCTTATGTCCTTGCTTTTATCTAGGTGAGGGCCTGCGTCCTCTGTGTGCATCCTCAGACCAGAGCGGTGCGGCTGAGCCTGCGCCCCGTCTTCCTGCAGCCTGGGCGTGCACTCACCCGACTGTCTTGTCCACACCTGGGAGCTGTCCTGGATGACGTTCCTGTCCAGGGCTTTTTCAGCAAGGTTGGGGCCACTTTCAGACTGAAGGACGGGTCTCTGGCCTATGCTCGGGTATGGAGTCTCTTTGTTTCATCAGAATCTTATCTCTGCAAGGACTGTTGGGACACATAGGTCCTTTACTGCTTCCTACATCCCTTAGTGTTAGTTTCCTATTTTGGAATATCCCCAAGCGTGTCAGACTGTTTGCTCATAGAGACCAAACATCGCCTGTTTGTTATATTAGAATGCCTTAGAATTAGTTTGACATATTTGATAGCTAGTGGATGGTAAGTATAAGAATGAATTAGGATCTGCACCATGGCTTGGCAGAGTATTTCTCAAAGGTCCAGATAGTAACTGTTTTAGGTTGTGGGCCATGTGGTCTCTCACCTCTGCTGTTACGTCCTGGAAGCAGCCATATATGTTATGTAAATGAATGAGCATGGCTGTGTTCCAATAGAACTTTAGATTACAAAATAGACACTAGCTTGTGAGCTATAATTTATTGACTCATGATCTAGACCAGGGGTAGTCAACCGTTTTATACCTACCACCCACTTTTGTATCTCTGTCAGTAGTAAAATTTTCTAACTGCCCACCGGTTCCACAGTAATGGTCATTTATAAAGTAGGGAAGTAACTTTACTTTATAAAATTTGTAAAGCAGAGTTACAACAAGTTAAAGCATATAATAATAATTACTTACCAAGTACTTTATTCGGATTTTTGCTAAGTTTGGCAGAATAAATTTTTATAGAACAACTCACTATAGTTAAATCTATCTTTATTTATACTTTAGTTGCTCTGCTAACGCCCACCATGAAAGGTGGAATACCTACTAGTGGGCAGTAGGGACCAGGTTGACTATCACTGATCTAGACTATTTTCTAACATAGAGATTCTGCAATGGTAAAGAGCAGTTTTTCACTTAGAGGAATTACTTTAATGGGTTATCAGAGTACTGTTTTTATGGTAGGTGATAAATGTGTTATCTTGGAATGTTTGAATGTTTGATTGCCTCAGCTCTGTTGTTTCTGGCTCGTCTTTAAACCTTTGGTACTTTGTAGCTCAGCCATCTTGCTGATTCTAAGAACAACTTCAATCCCGAGGCCTTCAAGCCAGGAAACACCCACAAATGTAGAATCATCAACTACAGCCAAATGGACGAGCTGGCTTTGGTGTCTCTGCGGACGTAAGTGTCGCCAGCACGTGGGGCGTGGAACAGCGTGCTCCAGGGCGGGTGCACGTTCACATTTTCTCCTGGCCTGGCTTAAAGAAGCTTTCCCTTCTTGCCAACATGGTTTTAAGTAGCCCTGGATTTTAGGTAGCCTCTGCTGTAATTTATTTAATCTTGTATTTTCTTTTTGTTCTAGGTCTATTATTGAAGCTCAGTACCTTAGCTATCATGACATCAAACCTGGGGCATTGGTAAAGGTAAGACCTCAAGCATACAGATACTCCTACAGCTTCCGATATTTGTTATTTCACAGGTTAACTGTCAGCACATTTGTCCTCATATGAACACAATTTCAAGTCACATTCTTTGTCTCTGCCTGCTCACTGGAATTCTTTTTCTTTCCTTGGGTTACTTGTAATTGATTTCAAAGTAGGGTCTGACCAGTGCCTTACTAGCCCGACTACAGAGGCAGTAGGTCGTAAACCCTGGGATTTGAGAGGGTTTATTAGACCAGGTCAAAAGTTGGTCCTATGATTATTGAGCTACCTGGGATATTAGAAAGAAGCCTTCTAGTTGTGTTTCCTGTTCAACCATTTTGTCCCAGCTGAGCTGCTCCCCTTTACGTTTTAGAAGACATGGTCCCCTCCTTTAGAGAATGTCCTTGTAAGGCAGACAGAACATACTCACACAGAGAGATGCAGAGGTTCCCATAAATCCGACTGCATCCAGAACAGTGTGGGGTGTATGCTTTGCTCCTGCGAGATTTGGAATAACAGGCACAGTTAGCCAGGAACCTGGGCTTCAAAAGAGGTGTGACATGCTTCATATGGAGGAAAGAGCATTCTTGAGGCATCATGGCATCTTTTCTTGGGACTCCCTAGGGCACAGTGCTGACCATAAAGTCATATGGGATGTTGGTGAAGGTGGGCGAGCAAATCAGGGGCCTGGTACATCCCATGCACCTGGCCGACATCCTGTTGAAGAACCCAGAGAAGAAGTACCGCATTGGGGATGAAGTCGCAGCCCGGGTGAGCCTCCTGAAGGGTCTGCTGGGGTTTTGGCCAGCTAGGAAGAGAGTAATACTTTTCCGATGAAGTTTCTTTTCCACAAAATGACCCACACAACATCTGCAGTGTTGTTCCTGGCATTGGGAAGAGAAAACTGGCTTCCTGCCCTGAGAATTATGTAGTATAATTGAGAGTTAAAATATCTATAAGAGAACAGACCAGTGTGTGACCTTTTACCGCATGATTTGGTGCAGAATATATTCTATAATAATATCTTGGGGGGGGGAGGTAGGGTGGGTTGAGGCAGCAAGAATCACTGATGACAGCAACAGCATCTGCCATTGAGCATGTATTGTCAGTTGCTGTGGTAGGCACATGAAGGTCATTATTTCATTTAATCCTTAACATGACTCTGTAAAATAAGTACTGACATCCTTATTTTGCAGGTGTGGAAATTAAAGCTCAGCAAAGCCAAGTGTGTTGCCCAAAGTCACAGAGCTAATAAATGCCAGAACATTTTTTTGTTGTTTTTTTTTGCATTTTTCTGAAGCTGGAAACAGGGAGAGACAGTCAGACTCCCGCATGCGCCCGACCGGGATCCACCCGGCACGCCCACCAGGGGCGACGCTCTGCCCACCAGGGGGCGATGCTCTGCCCATCCTGGGCGTCGCCATGTTGCGACCCTCCTGGGTGTCGCCATGTTGCGACCAGAGCCACTCTAGCGCCTGGGGCAGAGGCCACAGAGCCATCCCCAGCGCCCGGGCCATCTTTGCTCCAATGGAGCCTTGGCTGTGGGAGGGGAAGAGAGAGATAGAGAGGAAGGCGCAGCGGAGGGGTGGAGAAGCAAATGGGCGCTTCTCCTATGTGCCCTGGCCGGGAATCGAACCCGGGTCCTCCGCACGCTAGGCCGACGCTCTACCGCTGAGCCAACCGGCCAGGGCCGGCAGAACAGTTTTTAAGTTTAGCTCTATGTAACAGTAATGTCTTCTCCGTTTCTGGCAGAGGTGGGACTTGAGCTAGAAGGATGGGTAGGATTTGAAAGGTGGAGGAGGAGCAAGGGGTGTGTCAGGCACAGAAATAGCCCAGACAAGGCTGCCAAAGCTGAGTAGGTTTATTACAGAGGCTTGAGTCTGAAGAAGAGCTTCACCAAGTTGTGAGATTAAATGTGATAGTATATAGTACTTTTTACTTCATTTTATCATTGATTTTTATTATATCTTATTTTAAATTTTTATTTGGTTTTCTTGTTTTCATTTAATTTTATTACAGTTGAGTCAACAAAGATATTGCTTATCGATTGCCATAGTATTTTATACTTGTGGGGGCAGGGGGCTTAGAAGTAGAGGAATTTCTTTGCCCTCAAGGAGATGACTTTCTGAGGGATGAGAGATGGTTAGATCTCTCAGTCCTGGTCTCAAACTAATACCCAGTAATATGAGATGGTATATTAGTTCAGTCGTTCATTCTATTAGATGAGATGCTCATGGTCTAGGAGAGCCTAAGGCAGATAGAAGTAACTGACATAGGACTCTGAAGGTGCAGGGAGATGGTGAGTGAGCTACAGACCCAGGAGGGAGCTTATGGGAGGGAGGATATTAGAAATAGTGATGGTTACTCCCTAGAGCAGTGTTAGTCAACCTGGTCCCTACCTCCCCCTAGAGGGCGTTCCAGCTTTCATGGTGGGCAGTAGTAGCAGAGCAACCAAAGTATAAGTAAAAAGATAGATTTAACTATAGTAAGTTGTTTTATAAAGATTTATTCTGCCAAACTTAGTGAAAATCTGACATAAAGTACTTGGTAAGTAATTATTATTATGTGCTTTAACTTGCTGTAACTCTGCTTTATAAATTTTATAAAGTAAAGTTACTTCCCTACTTTATAAATGACCGTTACTGTGGAACCAGTGGGCGGTTAGAAAATTTTACTGCTGACAGAGATACAACAGTGGGCGGTAGGTATAAAAAGGTTGACTACCCCGCCCTAGATTGTCATCCAGCAGGAAGGAGGAAGGGTCTGCAGCGGAGATTATTCTCGGAGGGAAAGAGATAACTGACTGTGGCCTTTGGGTTCAAGGGGTTGCAGAGACCAGCTCTCTTGACGACAGGTATTTTTTCCCTAGGTTTTGCTTTGTGACCCTGAAGCCAAGAGGCTGATGTTGACCCTGAAGAAAACCCTGATTGAGTCCAAACTACCTGCCATTACCTGCTATGCTGATGCCAAACCTGGTCTGCAGACACATGGCTTTATCCTCAGGGTCAAGGACTATGGCTGCATCGTGAAGTTCTACAATGACGTGCAGGGCCTGGTGCCCAAGCATGAGCTCAGTGCCGAGTATGTCCCTGACCCAGAGAGGGTCTTTTACCCTGGCCAGGTAATCCTCTCCCCAGACAGGCCCCTACCCTTGGTGACCCAGTGAACACAGCTTTGAAGTAGAACTATGGAGAGCCAGCTAAGTGGAGGCGATGGGAATAGAACTCCCTCCAGGGAGTTCAGTGGAAGCCAGCAAACTAACGGACCTCAGGCCCATGATTGGGAGAAAGTAGTCTTTTTTTTTTTAATTATTTTTATTTATTCATTTTTTTAGAGATAGAGAGAGACAAGAGGGGGAGGAGCAGGAAGCATCAACTCCCGTATGTGCCTTGACCAGGCAAGCCCAGGGTTTTGAACCAGCGACCTCAGCGTTCCAGGTCGATGCTTGATCCACTGTACCACCACCAGTCAGGCAAAGAAAGTAGTCTTTAACTATAATAAATACACTGTGTGCCTCACATCAGAACTTATTCTGAGGCCACTGCTACCACCAGAGGGCAGAGCTATAAAACCTAGTGCATCTGGGTCTGTCTAGGAAAAAGAATTTTTTTTTTTTCTTTTTTTTTTTCTTTTTCTGAAGCTGGAAACGGGGAGAGACAGTCAGACAGACTCCCGCATGCGCCCGACCGGGATCCACCTGGCACGCCCACCAGGGGCGACGCTCCGCCCCTCTGGGGCGTGCTCTGCCTCGACCAGAGCCACTCTAGCGCCTAGGGCAGAGGCCAAGGAGCCATCCCCAGCGCCCGGGCCATCCTCGCTCCAATGGAGCCCCGGCTGCGGGAGGGGAAGAGAGAGACAGAGAAGAAGGAGGGGGGGTGGGGGTGGAGAAGCAAATGGGCGCTTCTCCTATGTGCCCTGGCCGGGAATCGAACCCGGGTCCCCCGCACACCAGGCCGATGCTCTACCGCTGAGCCAACCGGCCAGGGCGGAAAAAGAATTTTTTAAAACTTGGGGTTATACCAAAAAAGTTTTTGTTTTCCTTTCCCTCAAAGACTGACTTGGGGGGATTCTGTGTAGCTGTCCGTCTGTTCCTTTTACTGCATCTTGTCTGATCAGGGCCTGGGTGAATCTCCCAAGGCCTCCATTGCGCTGGTGGAGGGCACCTCTCTCCAGAGCCTGGCAGGCCTGCTGGGAGCAGGCAGCCAAGCAGATGTGGTTTCTCACCAGGTTGTGAAGGTTGCAGTGCTGAACTGTGAGCCGTCCAAAGAAAGGATGCTCTTGTCCTTCAAGCTGTTGAGTGACCCCAAGAAAGAGCATGCAGGACAGAGTCAGAAGAAAAGAAAAGCTGTTAGCATTGGGCAGGTACCGGACTCCTCCAGACAAGCTGTTTTAGTTCACAGTTGCTGAGAGCAGAGTGCCACTGACTCGTGGGGTACTGGATGCGTGGACGGAAGGTCGAAGTAGCTAGCTGAGATGCCGGGGCCAGAGGGGGATGAGGCTTTGAGGGAGGACCTCATACACATATGTTCTTTCCTGTGTGTCAGAGCAGATGGAACCTGTCCAGGAAGGGAGAGTTCTGTCGTGCATGTGGCTTTTCAGCAGTGTACTCCTGCTACTCTTTCCTATCTGGTCCCTAGAGCCATCCTGAAAGGCCATTTTTCCTCTGGGACCCGGTGGAGGGACTTGGGAGAGGAACGATGTGAATGCACAGATGGGCCCTGGTGTGTGCATGTGTGGAGGTGGGGGGTGTAAGAAAGCTTCTCTTATCTCAACCTTTCCACCATTCCTCGTGCTGAAATTTGACGACCCGATCTCTGCCAGACCCAGATGAGGTTGCTCTCTACCCAAGACAAGTGCTGTTTTTATTGTCCTTCTCTTTCCTTCATAGTTGGTGGACGTGAAGGTTTTAGGGAAGACCAAAGATGGGCTGGAGGTGGCTGTCCTGCCCCACAACATCCCTGCTTTCCTCCCCACATCTCATCTGTCGGACCACGTCGCCAATGGCCCACTCTTGTATCACTGGCTCCAGGCTGGTGACATTCTTCACAAAGTCCTGTGTCTGAGCCAGAGTGAGGGACATGTTGTATCCTTTACTGTTATCTGGGAGCCACAGAAGGCGGGGGAGCCAGGGAAACTGTGTTGGGCTGTGCTCTTAGTTGGGAACTCCATGGAAAAAAAATGGCCATTTTACTACAGAAATACTTTCATAACACCAAACCAGTGAGCAAGCCTGCACTTTCCCTGTGTCCCCCTGGTGGAGAGGAAGAGCGGGTTCGGAATCCTGCCAGCAGACGCTGGTGGTCAGGGCAAAGTGGAGTCCAGGGGACTGGGGAGGGGTGTGGTCTGGCCTGCAGGGCCCAGCGTGGTATTGCCGGTAGCGCACCTGGCCTTCTAATTAATAAGGGAGGTACTGTCCTTTTCTCCTTTCCCTCCTCCCCTTCAAAGGGATCTGGGGCTCAGTATTCCCTTTGATCAGGTGTGGATGTTTTGAAGGAGAGCATTGCCTCTTTTCTCAGAATATAACATCTCCTAAGAGTGAAGGTAGGGCCTGACCAGGCGGTGATGCAATGGATCGAGCATTGGACTGGGACGCAGAGGAGCCAGGTTCGAGACCCCAAGGTCGCCGGCTTGAGCACAGGCTCATCTGGTTTGAGCACAGTTCACCAGCTTGAGCTTAAGGTTGCTGGCTTGAGCCTAAGGTCACTGGCTTGAGCAGGGGGTCACTCGGTCTGCTGTAGCCCCCCGGTCATGGCACATATGAGAAAACAATCAATGAACAACTAGGTTGCCACAATGAAGAATTGATGCTGCTCATCTCTCTCCCTTCCGGTCTGTTCGTAACTGTTTCTCTCTCTGTCTCTCTCTCTGACTCTGTGACACACACAAAAAAAAGAAAGTGAAGGTAGGCAGAGGAGGTGAAGTAGGAGGGTTAGTGTGAAGATTGGAGGATGTGTCATGGCCAGTCTAGCTACCAAGCCACAGGAAGAGCCATTCCTATTTTGGCCCCACCAGTAATCAGGAGACAAGTTAAGAAAAGGAGGAAAACAGTGATTCTCAAACTTGACTGTGCATCAGAATCTCCTGTAGAGTCTGATCAGACAGCTGACCAGGCCAGGCCCCAGCTCAGTGTCTCATTCACAGGGCTTGGGGGAGGGGGGGTGCTTGAGAATTTGCATTTTGCCTGACCTGTGGTGGCACAGTGGATAAAGTGTTGACCTGAAATGCTGAGGTCACAAGTTCAAAACCTTGGGCTTGCCTGGTCAGGGCACATACGAGAAGCAACTACTATGAGTTGATGCTTCCCTCTCCTCCCCTTCTCTCTCTCTCTCTCTTTTTCTCTATCTCCTCTTTCTAAAATCAATAAATAAAAAAATCTGCATTTCTAACAAGTTCCAGCTGCTGCTGTTAGTCTGCACAGAGAATCATGGCAGTAGTGGAGAATTGTGGCAGACGGGAGTGCTGGGCATTTCATCTGCCCTTTCTGGCATATTCCTTGACGAAGTGCCACTAGCTCCTTTGCAGGAAGCCGTCTTTGGTCTCCACAGTAGAGGGTGGCCAGGATCCCAAGACCTTCTCAGAAATCCATCCTGGAATGCTGCTCGTTGGTTTTGTGAAGAGCATCAAGGACTACGGTGTGTTCGTCCAGTTCCCCTCAGGTCTTAGTGGACTGGCCCCCAAAGCTGTAAGTTCAGCTCTGTGCACAAGGGCCCCGGGTCATAGAACCTGAGGGTCAGTGGGAAGAAACAAGCTATGTTAATCCCTTGAAAGGTTTTCAGGGTTGTGACATACAGACTCCTGGCTGAAGGAGCGGAGCAGAGAGCGTCTTCGCTCCTGTGCCCGGCTGTGTCTCCTAGAGGCGGGCTACCTTTCCACCTCACACTGTAGTGTTGGGTAGACAGGCAGTGGCCCTGAGATGTTAGTCTCCAGTGTAAGGATACGGGACTCTTTTATACTCTCAGCATGTTAGACATGGAATTGATTTTCCTGAGCAGCTGAGTATAAGTGTTACAACCTCGTGGGGTGTGGGGGATGTTATGATACCAGAATACTCTTGAAATCACCCCCTACCCCACCCCTGTCAATCACCATGTCTTTGAATTCTAAACTTTTCAAACTAGAAAACAATCCTAGCGATACTGTGGTTGAACCTCCCATGCCTGCAGAAGGAACTGAGACCTGAGCTGGGAGGAGCTTACGGGACTCACAGTGTAACACAGTGGGGAGCAAATGGCTCGGAGCTCATTCCTGCCACTGACAATTCATGAGTGGTTCTTCCCTTCCATAGATTGTCTCCCCGGTATTTTTTCTGGGTACATCTCATTTGCATCCCCTGCCAGAACAATATAAAAAATGGGACCGGAGGGGAGGACCCCAGAAACATGCGTAGCGTGGGGCAATGGGTTACCACTTGGTGTTAGAGACATGGACAGCTTGGTGTCCCCTGACTTGCCAGTGGTGTGCCTTGACTGGATGCCCTCTGCAAGGCTGGGGTGGGCAGCCAGGGCCTCCCCGCCTTTTTGTGGAGGTGAACTAGAGCTGTACTGAGGACTGGGGGGGACTTCCAAGTCCTCTCCCCCCTCCCCACCTCTCAAATCCCTTTCTGGGCACATTAAGTGGGTTATCTTAATAGAGACCTTTTCCTTTTTTTACTATTTCTGCCATTCTTTTTAGATCATGAGTGACAAATTTGTGACCTCCACAAGTGACCACTTTGTCGAGGGGCAGACGGTAGCTGCAAAGGTGACCAACGTGGACGAGGAGAAGCAGCGGATGCTGCTGTCTCTGCGGCTGTCGGACTGCAGTCTGGGGGACCTGCCCACCACCAGCCTCCTCCTCCTGAGCCAGTGCCTGGAGGAGCGGCAGGGCGTGCGCAGCCTCATGAGCACCAGAGGTGAGTGCAGGAGGGCAGACAGTGAGGGTCCAGTGGGGAGCGTGCATTGTAAGTTACATCTATCTCTTTCCCTGAGTAGTTGGGTTGCCCAGATACTGCAAAAATGGGAGTATGACTTACCTAAAGTGCCCAAATTTAGGGTAAAAAGTATACAAATCAATTAGGGTACAGCTGAGAAAATGTTTATAAGATGGACACACTTCCACCCACCTTCAGATAAAGATCGTCACCAGCCTCCCAGAAGTCTTCTGTGGTCCTGCCTAATCCAGAGTCAGAATTTCCCTTAGTTCTGTGACCTCAGGTTTGCATTTGTTGTAAATCCATTCACCTCTTCACTGTTTGAAAAGGTATAGTAGATGATAAAATGGAACAGGGACCGGCCCTGGCCAGTTGGCTCAGCGGTAGAGCGTCAGACTGGCGTGCGGGGGACCCGGGTTCTATTCCCGGCCAGGGCACGTAGGAGAAGCGCCCATCTGCTTCTCCACCCCTCCCCCTCTCCTTCCTCTCTGTCTCTCTCTTCCCCTCCCGCAGCTGAAGCTCCATTGGAGCAAAGATGGCCCGGGCACTGGGGATGGCTCCTTGGCCTCTGCCCCAGGCGCTGGAGTGGCTCTGGTCGCAGCAGAGCGACGCCCCGGAGGGGCAGAGCATCGCCCCTGGTGGGCGTGCCGGGTAGATCCCGGTCCTGCGCATGCGGGAGTCTGTCTGACTGTCTCTCCCCGTTTCCAGCTTCAGAAAAATACAAAACAAAACCAAAACAAAACAAAAAACAGAACAGGGACCTGCTAGAAGGCTTCATGAGAGGTTCATATTCTGACCCTCCTAAGCTTTGTACCATAATGTAGGGTTGTTGGAGCCCTAATGGGATTTGAGAATAAGAAGCTTGAGAGGATAGATTCCAAACGGAAAGAATAAAAATTCAGAAAACAAAGGAAAGCTTGTGTTTCTGGTATTTGTTGTCTATATTCGTGCATTATCAGGTAGGGTTAGTAAGAGGCATAGGTATCTCTCTGTGGTAGGACTTCTCATGAGTATGGATATTTTCCCAAAAGTGATTTTACCTTCACAGTGGTTCCAACGCTCCACTGTCCTCTGCATGGTAGCACATTTCCAGAGGAAAAAACATGGTAAAAAGGTGGTTTCTTCTTGCTAATTCCTATTTCCTTTGGGTCTCTGGTAGACTCTGTGTTGTTCCAGACACTGGCTGAGATGATTCCAGGGATGATCCTTGACCTAGAGGTGCAGGAGGTATTGGAAGATGGCTCTGTGGTGTTCAGTGAGGGCCCGGTGCCTGGCCTGGTCCTGAGAGCCAGCAAATATCATCGGGCAGGTGAGTGCTTTCGTCTTGCTCACCACGGTTGGTGAGGGAAACCTTTTGCCCATTGCTTTCTCTCCTGGATGCAGAATTTTCAAATATATAGAGTAGATGAGCTGATTCAGTAGAAACCTTTAGTATGCCTATCTTGTGTGAATGCAATCTGGACAACTGATAGTTTTCTAAGGAAGGTTTAGATATGAACCCTTCTACTGTTATAATTGGGTAAATCTAGGTTTTTATATATCAGGTTGCATAAATTAAGCTATACCTGAGCTTCAGTCCTGGGAGCCTGACTCTTGGTTTCCTTAGCCCATACGGACCCAGGACATGTATCCTCTTTTTGTGCCTTAGGGCCTTCAGGGCTCCGGGAGAGATGCTCTCTCTCTTCCCCTGCTCCAGGGAGGGAGGTGACCAGGTCGTGTTTGGTTCTGCACTGCAGGGCAGGAGGTGGCATCTGGGCAGAAAAAGAAGGTTGTGATCTTAAACGTTGACATGCTGAAGTTGGAAGTGCATGTCTCCCTTTGCCGCAGTCTGGTGAATCGGAAAGATAAAAAGGTAAGCTTACTGATGACTTTCCTTTTCACGGTGGTAAGGCCGTTATTCAGTGATATCCCACATACTCTGCTCAGGGGTTCTCGTATAAATGCTTGGTGATAGGGTGACCTGATGCCTGGGTTTACCTGCATCAGTCCCAGCTTTTACCTCTCATCCTGGGGTAGTTAATGGCACTGACTTTCACTCTGGTTCGGATGATAAATGTTGCGGTCACCCTGTGTTAAGGGCCAAACAGGTTGTGTGAGTGAGGGCCAGGCAGGTTATAGGGTGTGGTGGCAGTGAGGTTCTGCCCGCCTGCAGAGTGCACATCTCGCCCGCCAAGGGACAGAGGCCGTTCGTTTCTGTCTCACTGTTGTGTGTGTGTGTGGGGGGGGGACAGCACATCTGGATTGCTAAGTCTTTGCTTTTTAAGAAAAGGTAGAATTTGGATTTTTCTTTTAAAGAAAAATGGGAAAGTTGAAAACCTTTTTTTTAAAATATTTTATTGATTTTTAGAGAGAGAGGAGTGAGAGAGAGAGAGAAAGAGAAAGAGAAAGAGAAAGGGGGAGGAGCAGGAAGCATCAACTCCCATATGTGCCTTGACCAGGCAAGTGCAAGGTTTCAAACCGGCAACCTCAGTGTTCCAGGTTGACGCTTTGTCCCACTGCACCACCACAGGTCAGGCTGAAAACGATTTTTATTTTTATTTTTTTACAGAGGCAGAGATAGACAGGGACAGACAGACAGGAACAGAGAGAGATGAGAAGCATCAATCATCAGTTTCTCGTTGCGCATTGCGACTTCTTAGTTGTTCATTGATTGCTTTCTTACATGTGCCTTGACCGCGGGCCTTCAGCAGACGGAGTAACCCCCTGCTGGAGCCAGCGACCTTGGGTCCAAGCTGGTGAGCTGTTTGCTCAAGCCAGATGAGCCCACGCTCAAACTAGCGACCTCGGGGTCTCGAACCTGGGTCCTTCTGCATCCCAGTCCGACGCTCTATCCACTGCGCCACCACCTGGTCAGGCTGAAAACCATTTTTAAAAAGCATCATATGACCCAAACAAAACATGTCTGTGGGTGGTTCTGACCTCCAGGCTGCTCATTGACACCCTTTCCTGAACACTGTTGTGTGAGAGAAGAATGGGCTCAAAGGAAATCTCTAAATTAGTAGTATTTTTCTTTGGATGACATGTATATTGGTCATTGTCTAAAGTACTTATTAAGCACCCAGTTGCATGGGAGTATGGTACAGAGAATTACATATGCATAATCCTTAACGTCTAGTTGCTTATAATTTTAAGACAAAGAGAAATAGAAAACAATGCTAACCCCTCACGAAGTGTTCGAGCAGGTTTTTATTTCATTATCAAGTGAAGCTGGTGCATATCAGGGCGTGAGCACAGTTTGGATTTGGGGAAAGGGAGACTAAGTGACTTGCACATGTAGTAGTCAGCTCTCAGTACTGGCCCTGTTGAGTGGAAATAAATCAGTTGTGGGGGGAGCTGGAGGACTAAGGCAGGAGCCAGAGTGTCCTAAAGCTGGAGAACCGTTAGAGGTCCCCTGGCTGATGTTACTAGTTCTAGGGTAGGACCTAGGACTCTGAGTTCAAAACAAAACAAAAGCTAACGCCAGGTGCTTCAGATGTGGTACCCTGAGTTTAGTCAAGTCACTCACTGAACAGGAGGGCAAGCAAGGTTGAGAAAGTGAGAGCTAGTCTGTTACAACCCAGACTAGCCTCGGGTCCCCTGGGCTCCACAGGGTTTCCCCAGCTCCACCCGCTGTCTAGAGCCCCGTGGGTGATGAGTGAGCCCCTGTGCCCTGTAGGAAGCGAGCATGGTGTTTCCTCTGTTTTCCAGTTGAAGAAAGGCAGCGAACACCAGGCAATTGTGCAGCACTTGGAGGAGTCCTTTGCTGTCGCCTCCTTGGTAGAGACTGGCCAGCTGGCAGCTTTCTCCCTGAACTCGCATCTCAATGACACCTTCCGCTTTGACTCGGAGAAGTTGCAGGTGGGACAGGGTGTCTCCTTAACCCTCAAGACCACGGAGCCAGGAGTGACTGGTCTTCTTTTGGCTGTTGAGGGGCCAGTTGCTAAGAGGACCCTGAGACAGACCCGGAAGGACTCTGAGACAGTTGACGAGGATGATGAAGGGAGTCCGGCACTGGCAGTAGGGACTTCAAAGAAGCACACCTTCTCCATTGGGGACATGGTCACAGGGACTGTCAAGTCTGTTAAGCCCACCCATGTGGTTGTGACCCTGGAAAATGGCATCATTGGCTGTATCCATGCCTCCCACATTCTAGATGATGTTCCAGTGGGCACATCTCCTACTGCCACACTGAAAGTCGGGAAGACAGTCACTGCCCGAGTGATTGGTGGGCGAGACATGAAGACATTCAAGTATGGAGGCTTTGGGGGACGGGCGGCTTTGAGGGGGGATTGTTGTAATTGTAGGAGAAAGAATGGGAACTGAGAAAGGTTTCAAAAAGTTGCAGATAAGTCAGATTTCTTTTTTTAGTTAAAAACATTCATAAAGAATCCTATATGTTTTTATTTTAATGGTATAGTGCAGTGGTAGTCAACCTGGTCCCTACCGCCCACTAGTGGGCGTTCCAGCTTTCATGGTGGGTGGTAGCGGAGCAACCAAAGTATAAATAGAAAGATAGATTTAACTATAGTAAGTTTTATAAAGATCGATTCTGCTAAACTTAGCGAAAATCCGACATAAAGTACTTGGTAAGTAATTATTATTATATGCTTGAACTTGTTGTAACTCTGCTTTATAATTTTTTTTTTCTTTATAAATTTTATAAAGCAAAGTTACTTCCCTACTTTATAAATGACCATTACTGTGGAACTGGTGGGCGGTTAGAAAATTTTACTACTAACAGATACAAAAGTGGGCAGTAGGTATAAAAAGGTTGACTACCTCTGGTCTAGTGTATAGTAGTTAAGAGCATCGGTTTAGAGGCAGACCTAGTTCCAGATTTGCCATTTAAGGTTATGTGACCATGAAGTAAATAGTTACTTAACTCTCTGAGTTTTATTTTCCTAATTTGTAAAGTGGAGTAATGGTAGTGACTACCTTGTGGGGACGTTGTGCAGACTGAGAGGACTAGTGTGTAATGTGCGACAGGCTGCCTGTCATGTAGCTGTTGCTCAGTTTATACATCAGTAGTTACCATATAATTCATCCTGCTCTGCACAGCTTACTTATATCTTATTCTCATTTACTGTAATTCCTGTTAAAATATGCTATTTTAACAGAAATCCTTGCTTTAATAAAAAGAAAGAAAAAGACTTCAAAGTCTAGCCAATAATTTACATATTAATAGTAACTTAACTGTGGGATCTTTAATAAGTCATTTATTCTCTATAGACCTCAATTTTTGAATTTTTAGAATGAAGGGGTTAGAGTATGTAGTATATAAGGAAAATTTTCAGGGTTTCATATGACAGTCCTGTCAGATCAGCTGAATCAGCTCCTGAACGTGTACCGCAGAGGCAGAGTGGGAACCCCAGGCCTGACGTCACCAGGGGCGGTGTGGCAGTGCAGCAGGGGGTTTTAAACTCGATTTGGTGGGGAAAGAACCTGATTTCTAGACTGTGGTGTTCCAGAGAAAAAGAGAAATGATTTGACCTCGTTTGTATCCCCAGGTTTCTCCCAATAAGTCATCCCAGGTTTGTTCGAACCATCCCGGAGCTGAGTGTGCGGCCAAGGTGAGGGGCGCTCCAGTCATGTGGTCTCGTGGCAAGAGCTCTGGACTTCGGAGGCCAGAACTGAGTTCTAGTCGCGATTTTACCAGTGTTGTGACTTACTTTGCTTGTCTGTCCAGGCTGACTTATTTCTCTAGTAGGGATATTTGGCTCTCAGCTGGCTAGTTTGCAGGAGTATATGAAAATTAATGTAGCCCTGGCCAGATAGCTCAGTTGGTTAGAGCATTGTCCTCATGTGCAGAGGTTGTCGATTTGATTTCTGGTCGTTAGGGCACATACAGGAACAGATTGATGTTTCTGTCCGTCTGTCTCTCCCTTCTTCTGTCTCTAAAATTAATAAATAAATAAAAAAGAAAATTAATTAAAAGCTGTGTTCAGGGCCTAAGTATCGTTTTAAGGCTTGATCGCAGTTCTGTTTGTTGGCATGCAACAAAAAGAAATAATTTTGCTCTCAACCCAGTTCCCTAAATAAGAGCACGTAGCCAAGAGTACGTGTTCTTAGAGTGTAGGCTACGGCTCGGTGACTGGCATTTTAGGTCATGACCTAGTGGATTCTACAGAGGAATGTTCTAGGAGGAATTCTGGGTGGTAGAAAAGTAAGTAACAGTTTCATGTAGTGGTGGGTCCAGTTTGTCTGGGATCATTTTTTCAGAGGATCTTAAGCATTTTGATCCACGGGCCTACCTTTTTCTGCTTCCTCCATTAAAACAAACAAAACACACAGAAAAACACTTGCTGGGCCATCAGTGAGTGAAGGTCGGTGCGTGACTGAGAGTGTCTCTGCAGAGTCAGCCCAGGCTCCATCCACATTTAGGTTTTCTGTGCCTAGAGTTATTATGGAAGGACCTCGTAAGGTACTTTCAAGGGGGTAAGGTTTGGTCCGTGTCCTGAAGGTACCAGAATGGAAGTGGAATGTTTCTGAGAAGGCTCATTTCTGAGATTAGGAAATATTCCTGGAATGTTAAGTTCCAAATGCTAACAACACTCTTGCAGCCTCAAAGTAAGCCCTTTAGTTCTGAAACAATGAGATGTGGTGGACCACACATTCATGTTTAATTTCTGGTTTCTTTAGTTTTGTAGTGTTTGATTGTGTCCCCCTCCAGTCTTGTTGTGGGGGGGGGGGAGACCTCATCGTATTAATCATTTTATAATGCAGCATCTTTATACCCCTGAGTCATGATGTCTTGTTTAATTAAGGGTTTCAGTCAGGTTTATTCAAGCTAAGGATAGATGCCTTAAATTAATGAAGACTGTAAGGGAAAACCTACTGCGATCCTGAGTGTCTCTTAACCGTCTCACTAGCTAACACTGCTGCTGTTGGTCTACTCCAGTCTCGGGAGACTGGTATGAACCGCAGGGGTGGTACTTGGCTGTCGCAGCGTGGGCAAGTCAGGAAATCAGTGCACCTGTGGAGTAGGTGAGAGATGGTAGTTAGAATAACAGAAAGATGGACAGATGTACTCGAGCACATCTTCCACCTCCTCCTGCACCTATTTTTTATAGTTACTTATTTTAATCAAGGCCCCCAAGAAACATAGTATAAATGTAATAGTAGAATTATGGCCATATTTCTCTAATCCTTGTGTTTTAAGTACAAATTTTGAAGTCAGGAGGAGAACATTTATTTAATTGAAAGTGTTGACTTATTGAGGCATACAGTCATATTTTCAGTCCACAGTTCTAATGGAGAACTCATGCACAAAAAGAATGCTGTCTGTGGTAGAGCAGGCTGGGTTCAGGGTTATTGGGGTCACTCAAGGTAAGGCGCTTCCTCCCAGTTACTCTTTGTAGGGGCAGGAAGTAATTGGGTCTTCTAATGTATCTCTGGGATTCCTGCTGGTCAGGGAGCTTTCTCCTAGCATTAATTCAATTAGGCCAACCCTTCTCTTTTTTTGCAGTTATTATTGAGAGAGGCAGTTGTAAATCATTTTGGAAAAAGGAAAAGGGTAACACATGCCTATTGTGTATGTGTGTGTTTTGGGCTTAACAGATACCTATTTCCTCACTATTCTGATGGCTCAAACTCTTAGATTAAGGTGTCAGCAGGGTTTGTTGGTCTGAGGCCTCTCGCTTCAAATTGTGGAAGGCAGTCTCCTTCCTTTGTGTTCACATGGTCTTTCCTTATATCTGTGTCTGTCTTCATCTCCTTTTCTGTTTTATTGTGATAAAAATACGTTTTACAAATTTAGCAGTTTTTAAGTGTGTATTAACAGAATTGTCAACTATATTCATTGTTGTATAACAGATCTTTCGAACTTTGTCATCTTGCATGGCCAAGACTCTGTACCTATTGATCAACTGTTTCTCCCTCCCCATCTGCCTCTGGCAGCCATCATTCTCCTTACTGTTTCTTTGACTAGTGTAGATGCCTGGTGTAAGTGGGGTCATGCACAGCCCTTCTGTGACCAGTGGGGCCAGTTTCACTTAGCATAACCTTCTCCAGGTGCAATCATGTTGTAGCATAAGGATTTCCTTCTCTTTAAGGCTGGATAATATTCCATGTTATGTCTATACCACGTTTATCCATTCATCCATTGATGGGCATTCAGGTTGCTTCCATATCTTGGCTGCTTGCTGTGAATAGTGCTGTGAATATGAGTGCACAGATACCTCTTTGAGATCCTATTGTCCTCTTTTTAATATACATTTTTACTGACTTATAGTTGACCAACATCATTATATTAGTTTCTGGTGTACAGCATAGTGATTTGATATTTTTACACATACGACACGATCACAATATAAGTCCAGTTACCATCTGTAGTCATACCAAGGTGTTATAATACTATTGACTACATTCCCGATGCTGTACATTACATTGAAATCCTCTTTTCAGTACTTCTGGATGTCTGCCTGAAGCAGGAGTGCTGGGTCGTATGCTGGTTATATTTGTAATTTTTTGAGGAACCTCCATACTGTTTTCTATAGCAGTGGCACTGTTTTACAGGCCTGTTAGCAGTATCCAAGGGAAGGTTCCCTTTTTACCATATCCTCACCAACACTCTTCTTTTTTTTTTCAAATTTTCTGTGTTTGATAATGGCCATCCTTACAAATGTGAGGTGATACTTCACTGTGGTTCTGATTTGCATTTCCCTGAGGATTAGTGGTGTTGAGGACCTATTCATATGCTTATTGGCCACTTCTGTATCTTCTTTGAGGAAATGTCTATTCAAGTCCTGTTTTTTAACCAGGTTATTTGTATTGTTACTGAATGTAGCCTAAGCTCTGATAAAGGCACTAGGCATGTTGGATTAAGGCCTACTTTAATGACCTCACTTTAACTTAGTTCCCTCATTAAATTCCCTGTCTCCGTATATAGTCACATTCTGAGTTACTGGGTGTTAGTACTTCAACATATGAAGTTGGAAGGGTGGGAGGGAGACACAGTTCAGCCCATAACACGCATTCCAATGTCAGCTGTTGAGTGAATGCATTTTTTTTTTCATCCTAACTACGGAGACATTAGCTGGGCTGGGTTAGAGGGTTGGGAGTTCTGTGACTCTTTAAAGTAATTTGTGACTGATAACTTTCAGACTACATCCTTCTGTTGCTTTTCTAAGAAATAGAGTCAAGGAAGTGATAATGGCAAGGTAGCATAGGGGGCAGAGCCCTAGAGTTTTGAGTCAGAGCCCTGGCTCAATAGTGTAGAATGAGTTTAATAATATCTACCCTGCCTAATTCATACATAAGAGTGTTGTCACATTCTGTGAAAGATTATTTGTGAAAGCAGTTCTAACTGTAAAGCAATAGCTACAGTATTATGAAGGAATTAACATAATTTTGTTTCTTGAAATTATAAAGGTTATTGTAGCTACCTACCTTATAGCTTGTTCATACCTAGGTAAGTGAATGGAAAAGAGCTGTCATGCCGGAGTTGTGAACCTTCCCCTTTAGGGAGAGGAATGGGGGTGTGTAGGGTATGTATGAGTTGGGGAGTCCTATATAATCTGTCCATGGCCCTTGGGACAGAGGGGGGTTTTAAGCCAGAGGCTTATCCAGAGTTTGGTTTACTCTCACCATTGCCTTCCTGCAAACAGTGAGCTGGAGAAGGATGGCCACACTGCTCTCGACACTCACTCTGTTAGCCCTTTGGAGAAGATTAAACATTACCAGGCTGGTCAGACCGTGACTTGCTTCTTTAAGAAGGTGAGTGATACATGTCTTGCAATGAGATGCCATCCTTTCCTCAGAAGGAAAGGAGAAGCTGGAGACAAGGGCCCTTAGCACTGGGCTTTGATTCTGTGTTTGCTGCCATGATGGTTTGGGGAGACAATATAAGGCCTCACTCCTAGAAAGCTTTCTGGTCTGATCAAAGAGCTAGATTTATAGTTTACGAAACAGCTAGCAAGCAATTCACAATTCAACATGTTTATAGATTAATTATACAGCATGGGGAGAAAAAGACATGATAGAACAAAATTTAAAATAAATGCCGTACTGGATTTTAGATTCTTGCCTTTCGTAGAGTTCAGATGCAGTGCAAAACCATATTGGGTGCCAGACTGTGTCTTCTAACTCCAAGTGGAACGGGAGTTCAGAAAAGGGAAGAGATCAGTGAGAATTATGCTAGTTGGCCTGGGCTTGATCTTGAAGAATAACTCCTTCATTGCTGTCAGATTTTTCTTCCATAAGCATCTGTCTGACCATGTCACTGCTGCTTGGTTCCTTTAATTTCCTGCTGTCTATAGGTGTGTAGAAACCCAGATGCCTTAGAGAGGTATTTAATGTTCTTTATAATCTAATCACAAGTCTGGTGTACCAGTCATACTGAAAACCTCCTCTGTTATCTTCTTTTGATCTGTGCCTGGAGTGTCCTCTCTTCCTATTGCCTACAAACATTCAGGGTTCAGCACAGATAATCCCCCCTTATTACTAATTCTTCTATATTTTCCCATAGCATATTGTATTTCCTCCATATTGCTGCTGCTCTAGCTATTTGCATATTCACTTGACTTATTCGATGTAGACTGTCATCTCCTTGAAGGCAGGGCCTGGCTTTTATTTATCACTATCGTGCCATGAGCATAATGGCTGCTTGATAGATAGATTTTCTGTTAAATTTACTTAAAAATTAGGATGTGTGTTTAGGGTAGGAGGCTGTGTAAACAGTGAAAGGTCAACATCTAAATTGACAGAGATAAGATGTTGGTCCCTGCAGCCGATTAACAGTCACTGGGCACAGCTGAGCTTGGTGGAGGCTGCATGGGTCAGGGGATTGGCCCGACTGGCCCTGCCACTTGAGAGCCTCTCTAAGGTCTATTTTGCCTCCTAAATAGTTAAGCACCAAAAGAAATGCACTTCCGGCTGGGCTAGCAAAGGCTCTGAGCTAGACCCTGAGTGAAGCCTGTGAGAAGTGGAAGTTGGGCAAGAGCATTAGGATGTAGAGGTGGATTCCTGTCCCTTGGAAAAATATAGGATTAGGGTCCTTTTTCTCCTGTGAATTTAGAAGAGGCTGTGTTTTTTTTGTTGTTGTTGTTTTTTGTTTTTTGTTTTTTTTTACAGAAACAGAGAGAGAGTCAGAGAGAGGGATAGACAGGGACAGACAGACAGGAACAGAGAGATGAGAAGCATCAATCATTAGTTTTTTGTTGTGCATTGGGACACATTAGTTGTTCATTGATTGCTTTCTCATATGTGCCTTGACCGCGGTGCCTTCAGCAGACCGAGTAACCCCTTGCTCGAGCCAGTGACCTTGGGTCCAAGCTGGTGAGCTTATCTCAAACCAGATGAGCCCACACTCAAGCTGGCATCCTTGGGGTCTCGAACCTGGGTCCTCTGCATCCCAGTCCGCGCTCTATCCACTGCGCCACCTCCTGGTCAGGCAAGAGGCTGTGTTTTAATGAAGAGAAAAGAAGAAATGCTCGTCTCTCATTCTATTTCTCCTGGTTTTTTGTTTTTTTTCCCTCAGTACAATGTGATTAAGAAATGGCTTGAGGTGGAGATGGCTCCAGACATCCGGGGAAGAATTCCCCTGTTGCTCACTTCTCTTAGCTTCAAGGTCAGTGTGCTCGAGGTCCCTGGAGAGGAGAGCCAGGCTCCCTGAGCACGGCTCCACGTCTGCTGTGTGTCAGGGCTGGTTGGGAGATACTTGCTATAGAGATTTAAATGCTACGCGGTTTGGATAAATGATAGACCTTTCTTTAAACATCAGAGGAGTTTTCTTGTCCTTCCAGGTTCTGAAACATCCAGATAAGAAGTTCCAGATTGGCCAGGCCCTGAAGGCCACTGTGGTTGGCCCAACTTCCTCCAAGGCCTTCTTGTGTCTGTCACTCATAGGTGTGATGAATTGGTCCCCGGTCTGGAAGGGAGAGGGTGGAAAGGAGTTGGAAGTGGTCTTCGGCTATTGCCCAGATCAAAGGGTGCCTTCAGTATTTTTGTGTGTGTGTGTGTGTGTGTGTGTGTGTATTTTTCTGAAGCTGGAAACGGGGAGAGACAGTCAGACAGACTCCTGCATGCGCCCGACCGGGATCCACCCGGCACGCCCACCAGGGGCGAGGCTCTGCCCACCAGGGGGCAACGCTCTGCCCCTTGGGGCGTCACTCTGCCACGACCAGAGCCACTCTAGCGCCTGGGGCAGAGGCCAAGGAGCCATCTCCAGCGCCTGGGCCATCTTTGCTCCAATGGAGCCTTGGCTGCGGGAGGGGAAGAGAGAGACAGAGAGGAAGGAGGGGGTGGGGGTGGAGAAGCAAATGGGCGCTTCTCCTGTGTGCCCTGGCCGGGAATCGAACCCGGGTCCCCCACACGCCAGGCCGACGCTCTACCGCTGAGCCAACCGGCCAGGGCCTGCCTTCAGTATTTGAGTCGTCAGAAAGACTTGTGTGCTTGGTGCTTTCTTGGAACCCTTTTCCTCTTGGAGCTTTATTCCTTGGCCTGCGTCACCTTTACCTACACACTTGATTTTTGTACGTCTCAGAAAGGGTTGTCCACCACATGGCCCTGGATACTTGACTGCATGGCATGATACTCTGGGTCTTCATGATTATTCTGGTCCATTCAGTGTAGATACCCCAAGTCTGGGCAGCTCCCACCCTCCGCAGCCTGTGTCGGTCAGCATTCCAGCTTCTTTCTCGGCTCACTTACTCTTCCCTGAATCAGGTTCTTCTCCTACCAGGTCCTCACAGGCTTGAAAAGGGGGAAGTGGCCATGGGCCGAGTGGTGAAGGTGACTCCCAGGAAGGGGCTGACGGTTTCCTTCCCCTCTGGGAGGATTGGAACAGTCAGTGTATTTCATGTGAGTGACTCCTACTCAGAGACGCCCCTGGAAGACTTCACTCCCCAGCAGATTGTCAGGTAGGTACTGTTTTCTTTATCTTTTCAGCTACTTGTGGGATTATGGGGTTTTTTTTCCCTTTTAATTTTAGAGGTAATACAGGATTATGTATCAGAAAGAAAAGTAGTATAGAAGATGAAAACATCTATGATTTCTCATTTTCTCTACAACTTTTGGCCATTATACACTTTGTTTTCTATCTTTCAAGACTTTAATACATCCCTGGCAGGGTAGCTCAGTTGGTTAGAGTGTTGTCCCAATATACCAAGGTTATGGCTGCAGGCCTGGTCAGGACACATACAAGAGTCAGCCAATGAATACATAAGTAAGTGAGACATGCAACAACAAATCAGTGGTTCTCTCTTTCCCTCCCCCCTTCCGTTCTCTCAAATCAACAAATATAAACTTTTTTAAAAGGGCTTTAACACATATGGGTATAATTTACCTTTCTAGAATAGAATTTTGTTTTATGTTCTGCAACTTCTTTTTTCTCATAGCAGTTTATCATGGATCTTTTTCTTTTCCCATGCTAATATATCTAAATCAACCTTGTTCTTTCACCTTACTTTTAGCATTTTTTTAGTATTGTTATGTGCCTTTTTAAATGACAATTTATTCAAAAAGTTTCCTGCTGGTGGACAATGATGTTGGAGTGTGTATCTTTGCGCATGTGTTCCGATGCTGGTATAAGTATATCTGTGAAATACATCCCTAGAAGTAAAATGGCCAAATGATGTTATACTTACTGCCAAATTGCGCTTTAAAGAGACTGTGTTAATTGGTATCCCTATTGATACTAAATATGATTGTTCATTTCTCACACCTCTATCAACATTTAATATTTGTTTTATTTTTAGGGAGAGAGAGAGGGACAGACTGACAGGAAGGGAGAGAGATGAGAGGCATCAACATATAGTTGCATCACTTTAGTTGTTCATGGATTGCTTTCTCATATGTTCCTTGACTGGAGGGGCCACAGCTGAGCCAGTGACCCCTTGCTTGAGCCAGTAACCTTGGGCTTCAAGCCAGCGTCCCTGCACTCAAGCTGGTGAGCCCGCGCTCAAGCTGGCGACCTCTGGGTTTTGAACCTGGGTCCTCAGCATCCCAGGTTGACGCTTTATCCATTATACCATCCGCTGGTCAGGCTCAACACTTAATTTTTAATCTTAGACATTGAATAGAAAAAAATTGATCTCCCATTTAATTTACACTTCTTATGTTTGCGTGGTGATTTTTCATATTTATTGGCTGTCTGTATTTGTTCTGTGCTTCTCTTGTCCATGTCGTGTGCTTGTTTTCATACTGAAACATTCATCCTTTTAATAAAAAAAAAAAAAACCAGAAAACACCGATGTGTAGGTGCTCTCTGTAAAAGAATAGTAACTCTTTGCTGTTAAGGGTTGATTTATTTATGAACCTCTTACATGCACAAGAAATAACCCCCGAGTCTTAAAACCATTTTATAGCCTGAGTAAACTAGCATTGCAGAGGCAGATTTCAGCTTGAGACAGTGAAGACTTTCCTGAGGACAGAGTAAGCTAACAGCAGGGTGGACGCCTTCAAGAGGCAGAGACTGAAGTGGTAACTTACTGTTTCCCATCTCAAGCGTCCCTGCCACCAGCACCTGCCTGGATGCCCAGCCACCAATCAGAGCTAAACAGCACAAAACACACAGGGCCTGGGCGGAGGAGCAAAGCAGTCGGAGAGAAATCCAGGGTCATCTCTGCTTTTTGTCTTTTGAGCCTTACAAAATGCAGGTGTGAGTTTTGATAAAATATTTATTTTAAATAGATCTATTTATAGCCCAACCTAAACAGGTTCATTTAGTAATGTTTCGTTATAATTCCTTTCTCCATCAGAGGTGGGTAATAAATTAGGCGACCCCTGCAGGACTTTTCCTGCCTTGGGGGTTATGATGCCGTGTTGTAGAAGGCTGATGCCTGTTGTGAGGAAGATTTGGGCTGGGCTGTTTCTGAGACCCTTGCTAGTGCTAAGAGTCTACACTTTGTGACTTTGGGCTACTAATTGCCATTTTAGATGAAATAAGTTTGGAAACCCAACCAGAGAGCAAACCCTGCTTACCTCCTGGAAGTCTCCTGAGCTCGGACCTCACTGCTCAGCTGCCTTGAGTCCGCAGTAGTACCTAGTCGTCCCCTGGTCACTGTGTCTCGTGGTTACTGTCTCACTGAGATCACAGGCTCCCAGGACCTGTTGCGGGCTGGTCTTATTTCCTAAAGACTGCGTGACTCTACGTCTGCCAGAGGGCTTTTGTTTTCCCATTTTCTTCTCCCAGCACCTATTGAGTAAAGGAGCAGGTAGCGTTAATTTTTACCTAACAGACTAGTAAACTGAGGCTCAGAGAAGTGATGGGACTTGTCCCGAGTCCCTCAGCAGGTTTGCAACAGAATGAAGGGCAGAGAGAGCCCAGGTCTCACGTCTCTTTCTCTTGCCTGTTGGTCAGCCATGCGGAGAGGAAACTGAGGCCCTTGGCTGTCTCCTGAGAGGCTGAAATGTCAGTATTTCCTTTTTTGCTCCCATGCAGGTGTTATGTCCTTTCTGCTGCAAGTGATGTGTTGACTTTGTCACTCCGATCATCCAGGTAGGTGTCTGTGTCCCCGGGACAAGAGTGGGAGAACCCACGTAGGTCTGAGGAAAGGCTCCGTGGGTCTGACACAGCCTTTGGCCTTTCCACCTTTCTTCTCTGCTTGTCACCTTATACATGACCCCGTTTATATCCAGAAAAGCTGAGGACATTTGGATTTCTGGAAGAACCTGTCTGCTAGGCTCTTGTTCCCCAGGGAAAGGTTCAGGCATCCAAATGTGGGCAGATGGTAGCCCTATTCCACATTCCACAGCAGGGGTGAGAGTGTCGTGAAGTGGATTGGCTCAAGGTCTGCTTGGTCCATGGTTAGAAATGGATGTTGATAGGGTCAGGGCTTTAGGTTTGAGGCTTGGTCAGCCTCTCCCTGTTTTTGCATAGACAACTCAAAGACAGTGTCCCCGGTGACACGGCTTCAGGACAGCGTAGGGCTGCGCTCTGTACCAGCAATTTTCAACTGCTGTGCCACAGGAATTTTTAAAACATGTGATAACGGACTATTAAGTCAGGCACTGACCTCTTTTTCCCTTAAATTGTCAAATAAAAAAATGATAACTGCCAATACAACAATAGCCGTCCAGTGTGAATGAAGCAAAATTATACGTTTTTTTTGCCAGATCAGCAAATAATATATTTTGGTGTGCTGCAGAATTTTGGTAATTGGTTTATGTGTGCCATGAGATGAAAAAAGTTGCAAATCACTGCTCTGTATCTTACTGGCAAGTCCAGAGTCATGTTCTTGCATATAAAGTTTGTATCCCAGTGGGTGGGGGAAGGGTGTAAAGAGGGATGGGTATAAGGTGACGGAAAATGATTTGATTTTGGGTGATGGATATACAATATAAATGCTATAGTAATGTTTACCTGAGACCTATATACTCTTATTGATCAATGTCACCCTGTTAAAGTTAATTTTCTAAATAAGAAAAAAAAAGTTTGTATCCCAAGTGGACTGGAGGGGAAGTGGGGGGAGGGGGATCAGAGTTGTTTACATGTAAGCCTTTTATTCCTTTAGGACAAACCCAGAGACGAAAAGCAAAATCCCAGATCCTGAGATTAACTCCATCCAGGACGTTCAGGAAGGGCAGCTCCTGAGGGGCTATGTGGAGTCTGTCCAGTCACAGGGTGTGCTCCTAGGGTGAGTGGGGGGAGCCTGGGGACGTGGGCCAGCCTGGGTCCCTGCGGGCCTGCCCGAGGCCGCTGTCCTCAGTCACCTTCTCTGAAGGGACTGTGAAGGAAGGAGGGTGTCAGTTTCCACCAGTTTTTTCACTTCCAACTTGTTTTTGCTTTAAAAAAAAGTTTTGAATTACCCTTATTTGGTGTTTTGGACAAAGAATATGGCCTGTCCATTTTCAGTTTTAAATATGTTTGGATTTTGACTTAGCTTGTGATTGTGGTTTGTAAGTGTTATGTGAAGTCCTGGAATATTCACAACCATCGGATGTTATAGCCTCCCTGCTATTCTGTTTCTTCACCTTTGTCTTTCTAGCAGCTTGTGAGTTACACGTTGTGATGCTCTGGGGTGGGGTGAAATTGTCCTGCAGTCACATTTCCATTGTGCTTGACAATTTCTCCAGTTTACAAAGCAAGCCCTCTTTATACTTTTGAATGCCAGGAGCTTATGTCTGTTGTAAATCCTGCTCACAACTTGGATCCCCGGGAAGGTGGAAACAATGGGCTTGACTGGGACTCTGTTGTTGTACTTGTGACCAAAGGCGGCCCCCCTCTGTCTTCTGTCAGCCTTGGCCCCTCAGTTGTGGGTTTGGCCCGGCACCCACATGTCTCCCAGTACAAGACGTCCAAGAAAGCCCTTTATAACAGCCACCTCCCCGAAGGGAAGCTGCTCACAGCCAAGGTCCTAAGGTGGGTGCCTTCTTCCCTCTTCGCCCCCTCCGCCCCTTTCTCCGGGAGCCCAGGGAGGGGATTTAGAGGTAAACTTGAATAGAACGGCCTGAGTAGTGGCGAGTGTGAGTGTTCTGATGAATGAAGCCCCTTTGTTTGGAATCTTCAACCTCAGATCTTAAAAGCAGGTGTGGAGACACTTGTTGTTGGGGACAAAGTAGAGGAACATCACAGCTTCCCCCTGTGTTTCACTACTAAGCCTGGGGAATGTGCAGTCATTTCTAAGCACACTGAAGGATTCCAGGGTGGGTGGGGCGGGGCCCAGGAAACGGTGGGTCCACGAGAGGAAGGCCTGGCCTGCCTGCTGTGTCCCTTTGCTGTACTCCTTGCTGTCTTTGCCCACCCTCTCTCCTGTCGCAGGGTGAAGCACCAGAAGAAACTGGTAGAGTTGTCGTTCCTTCCGGGCAGCACAGGGAAGCCGGACGTGTTTCCTGCCTCCCTAGGCCTGCCACTTCTAGAGCAAGAGGAGAGGCGGATAGAAGCAGAGGGGAGAGCCAGCAAAAGACAAGAGAAGGAGAAGAGGAACCGGAAGGGTCTGGAGGAGGCGCAGCTGCCTAGCCAAGGGAAGAAAGAGCCCCAGAAGCCACCAGGGAAGAAGCGGGGCAAGCGGCCACGCCCAGAGTCCGGTAGCGAGCAGGTATGTCCCCAGGGGGTGCCTCCCCTCTGGTGGGAAGGAGAGCTTTTCAGAGCCAGCCTGGCAGCTGTCTTGCCTTCTCTGGGACACAACAGTGTGAGTTTGGAGGGGTGGAGGGAGGGCAGCTTAGGGTGCTCCTGGGCAAGAAGGGTGGCCCAGCACCTCCCCACGTGTCTTCCCAGGATCGGGGAAACAAAAAGCAGAAGGAAGCCGCTCCGGTGGAGGAGAACGATAGCGGAGTTGAAGTGTATTACCGGGAAGGAGAGGAGGAGGTGGAGGAGAAGAGTGTGCTGGCCAAGGTGAGGACAGCACTGAACACTGCGGGGGGGGTGCTCTGGGGAGGGGAGTCCCTGACCCCTGCCAGGAGCTGGCTCCTTTTGGCACCGCCCTCTTTCCCGTTCCTGTAAGGCAGGGGACCGCGGGGCTGTACTTTCCCCAGTTGGGTGTCAGCTCCTAAGGAGAGGGACCCTGTCTCACCCAGAGAGTGGGCTGCGTAAGATAAATTGTAGGCAGGTTAAATTCTAATTATATTGAGTGAAACTGAATAAATTAGTGGGATGGGCAGGTAAAAAGGAGGCTTAGCGTTCCTGAGCCTGAACTCCCCTCTGAAAAATCAGAACGATGCTACCTGAACCGAGGGCTGGGTGTGGGAGGCCTTCCCAGACTAGGCACCGCGTCCCTACCATCCTCAAAACGATTGTCATCTCTGTCCTAGCTTAACTGTTATTTAATACATGTGTTATTTTGTGTGTGTGTGTGTGTATAACTTATATATATATAAAACTTGTTATCTAAGTGAAATGATTTACAAAGAAAGTTTTTTGTTTTTTAAAAAATTTTTTAAAATATTTTTCTGAGGTTGGAAACAGGGAGGCAGTCAGACAGACTCCCGCATGCGCCCGACTGGGATCCACCCAGCATGTCCACCAGGGGGTAATGCTCTGCCCATCTGGGGCGTCGCTCTGTAGCAACCAGAGCCATTCTAGCGCCTGAGGCAGAGGCCACACAGCCATCCTCAGCGCCCCAGCAAACTTCGCTCCAATGGAGCCTCCGAGGAAGAGAGAGACAGAGAGGAAGGAGAGGGGGAAGGGTGGAGAAACAGATGGGTGCTTCTTCTGTGTGCCCTGGCTGGGAATCAAACCCGGGACTTCTGCACACCAGGCCGACTTTCTACCACTGAGCCAACTGGCCAGGGCCACAAAGAAAGTTTTTGTCTCTAAGCTTTCCCTGGTAGACTGGGGCGTGTCTGGCCCTGTGAGGAGGGGAGAGTTCGCTGAGCGTGGAGGGAACCCCTGTCCTCCAGGCGGGAGGGGCTGGGGTGGAGCAGTGGAGGAGTGCTTTCCTCACCCCCGCGGTCTTCCAGGAGAAGCAGACCAGGCCAGCAGAAGTGCCCCGGCTGCAGCTGTCTTCCAGCTTCGTTTGGGACGTGGGGCTGGACTCCCTGACCCCAGCCTTGCCACCTCGAGAAGAGAGCTCCGATAGCGAGGACGAGAAGCCACAGCAAGCCACGGTGTCGTATCTTGCAGCACTTTGTCCTCTTTGTAGGGATGCCTTGGTGCCAGTCTCCTGGGCCCTGTCCTGGCTGTGGGTATCTCCCGGAAGGCTGGGGTGGTCTCAGGCCCAGGAGTATTTATAGAGCCATGGGCAGCCCTGCCAACTCTTGGCTTCTATCACAGACGTGCCCAGGGTCTGAGGAGCTGGTTACTCACTTTATTTTTGCCTGTCATAGCAGAAGAGGAAAAGCAGGAAGGAGAGGGAGTTGGAGAAGCAGAGGGCAGAGAGAGAGCTGTGCCGCACTGAGGAGGCGCTGATGGACCCTGCACGACAGCCAGAGTCAGCGGATGACTTTGACCGGCTGGTGCTGAGTTCTCCCAACAGCTCCATTCTCTGGCTGCAGTACATGGCCTTCCACCTGCAGGCCACGGAGATCGAGAAGGCCCGGGCCGTGGCCGAGAGGGCTCTCAAGACCATCTCCTTCAGGTCTGGGCTTTGTCCCCCCTGTATCAGAGAGAGGCCTTCTGATAGGAAGAGCCACATCTCCGCAGATTGCGGAAATAGCCATCCGTGGATCATTTCTTCCTCGGCAGACCGATGGCAGTTGGAGTGGCTGCCACCAGGGGTTCCCAGAAGTTCCCAGGCGCTCTCATAGGTGTGCCCTCTGTGAAATAGATCTGTCCATTTATATTTTATTCTCCACTTCACTGACACCGCTAAGGGTAACATTTACAGGAGTCCCTGACTTAAATAAGGGCCCAACTTGAAACAGAAGTAGAACAGGGAACACAGCTTTCACGGACCTGGGGGCTAGCCCTGTAGGGGTTATTTGCAGGCAGAGAGAAGTTAGTTTCCTGAGGGCTAATGAAAGGAATGGCAGTCCTTCATTGTCTTAGTTTGGGGAGAGAATCAGACTAGAGGTTCTGCTCCTTCCAAGTCAAACCTCAGGCTAGTTTGCGATTTGGTAGGTTTCCTTCCTGGACTTGGAGGTACAGCCAGGTAGAGCCTCTGTCTGGGAGCCCCGGACCCAGCAGTTTGGGTTGGGGTTCCTGTGCCACGTGAGCTGCGCTGGGCCAGGGCCTCTCTGCCTGCACCTGTCGCAGGAATCGAGGGCGCAGAGGGAGCCTAGGAGGAGGAGGCTGCTCCCCTCGACGTCCCCGGAGGGGGGCTCTTTGGGCTGGGACAGGGGAGCTCATGTGCCCACTGCTCTCCCTCCAGAGAGGAGCAGGAGAAGCTGAACGTGTGGGTGGCTCTGCTGAACCTGGAGAACATGTACGGCTCTCAGGAGTCACTGACCAAGGTCTTCGAGCAGGCCGTGCAGTACAATGATCCGCTCAAGGTCTTTCTCCAGCTGGCCGACGTCTACACCAAGTCAGGGAAGTTCCAGGTAGGAGTCTGGCCTGCCGCAGCGTCCCCAGCCACTCAGAAACAGACTCCCTGGGGGTCACAGAGGCAGCAGGGAAGTCTCAGGGCAGAATCCCCGTGTTCTGGGTCCAGTTCTGGTCTTTGGCTGCATGGGGGCACAGGGTTGGTAGGGGGACTCCCCATCATGTGGGCCTCATCTCTGTGACCCCCCCCCACTCTGTGACCCCCCCCCCCACTAGGGCCTGTGCATGATCAGTCAGTGAGCCCGGGTGGTTTCTCCCAGCGGAGCTGCCTGTCTGTTGTCCCCTCTGTTGCACTTTCCTGAGCTTGCCTTGTCTCATAGGAAGCCAGTGAACTCTACAGTCGGATGCTGAAGCGTTTCCGTCAGGAGAAGGCTGTCTGGATCAAATATGGCGCCTTTCTTCTGAGGAGGGGCCAGGCTGGGGCCAGTCACCGTGTGATGCAGCGAGCCCTGGAGTGCCTGCCTAAACGGGAGCGTGAGTGCTTAGTCCTACCGTCGGCCCAGTTCCTGAACATGAGACTCATATCTGGGCATGGGGTCTTGGTCTCCTCATCTGAGGCTGGTGGTAGGAGCCTTGTGGAGGTTACATAGCTACCTGCTCATGAACATAATGCATATTTCACTTCAGGTCCTTATCTCTGAGGATGGAGGAACAAAAAGCAGTTAGCACTAATTCTGTTGCCCCTGCCCCCCAGAGAGTAGGGTGTCTGCTGTGGGAGTCATAGATCAGTGCCCATCTGTATATTTGGCCCTAAATCTACCCCACCGTCCCTCTTGTCATCATCACCTGTGTCTTGGGACCACGAGCAGGGAGTCAGGAGTCAGACTCAGACCTGGAGCACATTGTGGTGAGCAGTCTTCTGCTCTGTGTGTCTGAGCTGTCCTCTCCCTGCAGATGTGGATGTGATCTCCAAGTTTGCTCAGCTCGAGTTCCAGCTGGGGGACGCAGAGCGGGCCAAAGCCATGTTCGAGAATACACTGAGCACCTACCCAAAGCGCACAGATGTCTGGTCAGTCTACATCGACATGACCATCAAGCATGGCAGCCAGAAGGAAGTCCGGTGAGAGGGGAAGACGGACCAGGCCGAATTCTCGGTGGGGGTGCGGGGACCTGGGCCAAGCGATGGCTTCCAGCAACCACAGCAGCTCCAGTATCCCTGTTGTCTTACTCCATCTGGGAAAACAGCTTTGACATGACACTCGGGTCCTGCGGCGTTCCCATTTCCTGTCTCGGGCCAGACTCAGGTCAGGGTTGGGGACCTTGGCTGGGAGATAGGCTGGCCGCTGGCCTGGCGGTGAGGAGACTCGGGTTTTCCTCATAATCAACGCTGCCTGACTCTGACGTAGAGTGTGTTCTTGGCATAATCTTGCCGTTGTCCACCAGCATCCCCAGGAAGGTAGGGTTAGAGCTGGGTAGACTGAGGCCCAGAAAGAGTAGTGCCTTGCCTGATCCCATCAGTGAGTTTAAGCAGAGCTTTGCTCACAGGTGCATGCCTCATGTGTGTCCCATCCCAGTAGCTTTGTTCTGATGCCCTGTGTGACTTCAGGCCAGTAAGCCCTTGGACATCTCTGGGTGTCCATCCACTCACCTGGGAAGTAAGGGTGGTGTTATCTCCCCCAGTGGTCATGCTGGGAGTTTCTAATGGCAGTAAAAACAAAGGAGTGGCTTGCTGGAGAGCAGAGGGCCTGCTGCAGAGCCTGAGAGCAAGTAGGGGCTGGGGACCAAGACGCAAATGCTCCCTGTTCTCCCTCACAGGGACATCTTCGAGCGGGTCATTCACCTGAGTCTGGCCCCCAAGCGGATGAAATTCTTTTTCAAGCGCTACCTGGACTTTGAGAAGCAGCACGGCACTGAGAAGGAGGTGCAGGCAGTGAAGGCCAAGGCCCTGGACTACGTGGAGGCCAGGAGCTCCGTGCAGGAGGACTAGGGGTGGGCTGACTCGACCGCCACGGCGGCTGTGGGCCCGCCTGACCGGACCTCGCGCCCAGCAGTGAAAACTTGCTGGAGGACTCTATTTAAGCGCTGCTTTTCTGCAGCACCCTCTGAGTAATCCTGTTAGGATAAAAGGAATTTGAGATTTTTTATCAATTCCTTTATGTTATTTTGTCTCAAGTACCGTTTTTATCCTTTCCCTTCACTGAGACTGTTCAGTTGTTGCAGGCTCAGGAAAAGCTGAGGGCATCTCCTTCACGAGAGTCCCCGGGGGAGCAGGAGTGGGAGGGCTGACTCCTGGCAGTCGGTGGTCAGCATCCCACACTGGCCCTAGCAGGCTCCTGGCCCAGCCAGAGGGGGTCAGCAGGGTCTGGGGAGCAGGCCGCCACCTTTAGATCTCGGGGGTCTCTGGGCACTCCGTTAGCTTCAGCTCAGCCCTGTACCCTATTGTGGAGGCCACACGTTGAGACAGAACAGAGGCAGGCCCTAGACAGGACAGTTGGGGAACATGGGCACCTGAGAGGAAAGCCATCTGGTGACATCACCCCTTAGCCCACTGGGGCCAGATGATCCAGCCTCTCCGAATCAGTGCCTCTTGTGTGAAATGGCGTTAAAAAGCCTTACCTAGGCCCTGGCCGGTTGGCTCAGCGGTAGAGCGTCGGCCTGGCGTGCGGGAAACCCGGGTTCGATTCCCGGCCAGGGCACATAGGAGAAGCGCCCATTTGCTTCTCCACACCCCCCCTCCTTCCTCTCTGTCTCTCTCTTCCCCTCCCTCAGCGAGGCTCCATTGGAGCAAAGATGGCCCGGGCGCTGGGGATGGCTCCTTGGCCTCTGCCCCAGGCGCTAGAGTGGCTCTGGTCGCGATAGAGCGACGCCCCCTGATGGGCGTGCCGGGTGGATGCAGCAGGATTCTGTCTGACTTGTTTCTCTCTGTTTCCAGCTTCAGAAAAATACAAAAATAAATAAATAAATAAAAATAAATGAAGGGACATAATTTGTAAAAGCCAGCATCTAACCCAGTATGGTCTCACTCTGCAGTCATGAACCAGAGATAAGGTCTGGGAGGTGTTGGCAAAGTGGGAGCTTGTCCCCACCAAGCCAGTTTTGAACCTTTTGACTAATATTACTCATGTCTCCTCTGTTCACTTCCCTGGGGCAGCTTCACCCAGACAGTGTGACAGTTGGAGGAGCGAGGTCCCATCCAGCTCCAAGTCGCCAGCCTCAAATGGGCAGGCAAGGTGGCTCCAGGGCCCTACTGCCCACCACCTGTGGCCTTCATTTCTCCACTTGGTTTGGAAGTCTGAGGAGCTGTAGGCTGAAACCGCCATTCCCACCTCTTCCCCTGGCCACGGCTCACACTTTGCTGAAGTAGGTGGCCACCTCCTTGCGTGGAGGCCGGGGCCGGCCTCCAGCCCAGCCATTGCCCGTCAGTGGCTCCTCCTGGCCCAGCTGCAGAGGAGGCTTGCATTTGTGCCAGCTCATGAGCAACTTGTTCATGGTGCGTTGATTGGTGATGCCTCGAAGCTTCTCCCTCTCCTCCTTGGCACTGTCTGTGGTAGCCAGGGCAGTTGAGCTAGCAGGGGCCTTGGCCAGTGCCCGTGGGTGTGACCCAGCTCCAGGTCATGGTTCATGACCTCAAAGAACTGCTGGATACAGACTTTGGTGAAGGCCTTGGCATGATCCGTGCATGTCTCATCAAAGAGCTTGCGCTCGATGTCGATATAGTGGGACCAGTACTTGCTTTTGAGGAAGGCGGCCTGCGTGAAGCAGGGCCGCACAGAGCGCACCACAAACGCCAGCAGTGTGGTCAGCAGCACGAAGGACCAGCCCAGGGCCTGCAGGGGAGAGAATAGTCAGCCGGGCACTGCCCTCCGGCCTCCCAAGCCTGCCCACACCCCCTGTAGCGCTCTCTGTTAGAGCATTTAGTGAAAAGATCTCTGACTGGGCAAGTGACTTCCCCAGACTCCCTCCTTTACAAACTTTTTGGTTATCTCTGATATACTGTGGCCTAGCCTAGTGTATAAAATATATAGTACAGTGTGCATCATATTTCCTGTTACTCCCATGTAATAGCACCCCGAAAACTGCCACCCTTTGGAATCAGAATTTCTACATCATTTAAAAATTTTACTGGTGGCAAGGGAAGTTTGGGATTATGGAAGATCAAAACTATGTGGCCTGCCTGATCTGTGGTGGCGCAGTGGATAAAGCGTCGACCTGGAATGATGAGGTCGCCGGTTCAAAACCCTGGCCTTGCCTGGTCAAGGCACATATGGGAGTTGAAGCTACCTGCTCCTTCCTCCCCCTTCTCTCTCTCTCTCTCTCTCTCTCTCTCTCTCTCTCTCCCCCCCCTAAAATGAATAAATAAAAATGATTTAGAAAAAAAACAACAACTATGTGGCCTGATTGTCACTAATAACTGAAAAAGTCACAGATGAGTTAAAACAGCTGACAAAAAGCATTTAGTGGATTTTGGCTTTCCAATATGAGGAGTTAAATTTAGTAACTGGTAGAATTTCTACATATCCATATTCTCAGATATAAATAATTAAAAAAGAAAACTTGTAAACATTTAGTGCATATAAATAACCTCGGATTTTGCTAAAATGCAGATTCTCATTCTGTAAGTCTGGGATACTACAACACTCCCTTTGCTAGAGATTAAGGAACCGTACTTGGAGTAGCCTGGGACTTAGATGCAGCCAGGAGTGAAGGTGTGAGATGTGGGCCTTTTTTCTGTGGTAACTGCCAAGGAACCACAGAGGAGTCTCTGGGGACTGAAATTATGGGGTGGGGGTTTGTTGACCAGTTCTTTTTTTTTTTGTATTTTTCTGAAGCTGGAAACGGGGAGGCAGTCAGACAAACTCCTGCATGCGCCCGACTGGGATCCATCCGGCACTCCCACCAGAGGGCGATGCTCTGCCCATCCAGGCATCACTCTGTCGCAACCAGAGCCACTCTAGCGCCTGGGGCAGAGGTCAAGGAGCCATCCCCAGCACCCGGGCCATGTTTTGCTCCAATGGAGCCTTGGCTGCGGGAGGGGAAGAGAGAGACAGAGAGGAAGGAGAGGGGGAGGGGTGGAGAAGCAGATGGTGCCCCTCCTCTGTGCCCTGGCCGGGAATCAAACCCGGGACCTCTGCACACCAGGCCGACACTCTACCACTGAGCCAACCGGCCAGGGCCTTGACCAGTTCTTTTAACAGGAAAAAGAAAAAGATTTTTGTGAAACTGAGACTAGAGGTTTCTATTCGCCTCACCAAATATGCAGGCACTGAAAAAAATGCTGTAGTATCTCAGACTGCAGCAAACACCAAGCAGCGGAAAGTAAATTTGAGGAGATAATGAAAAAGTGATAGAAAATCAAAATATAATGGTTTGACATGACTTCAGGGTGAACATTCCCCCCCCCCTTTTTTGAGAAAGAGAAAGGGACAAACAGGCTGGGAGAGATGAGAAGCATCAATTCTTCATAACCCTAACCCTAACCCTATCCCTAAACCTAACCCTACCCTAACCCTAACCATAAAACTAACCCTCACCCTCACCCTAACCCTCCTAAGCCTCCCACTCACCCTCACCATAACCCTTCTAACCCTCACCTTCACCCTAACCTTCAACCTCACACTCACCCTATCACCCTAACCCTAAACCTAACCCCCACCAAACCCCACCTCCCAAGACTCCGCACCCAGTGATCTTTTTCACCCTGCCCTATCAGGCTGGCTGCCACGACCCCGCCCCTCATCTGCCAGACCCCACCTCCTCCAGAGGTTCCGTCTTCAGCGATGGCACTCTGCCTGCTCTACCTGTCCTGCTCCTTCTCCGCGGCCCCGCCCTTGCCCTTCCCCTCATGGCCTAAGAAGGCTCACCTGGCCTTTGGCCTGAGTGGCCTTCAGGAGGCTTCAAGTGGCTCCAATCACCCTCCGCAGTTGAGAATGTTTTAAATCAGGACGCCACAGGCTGCCTCCCCTTAGCGGCCGTTCTGGAACAGCGGAGGACCACCCTCTCTCTCCCTCCCTCTCCCGGCACTTGCGGGGAAGCCCTGTGTCTCCTGCACAGGCCATTGGCTCCTCTGGGGAAAGGGCATTGCCTGGCTCGAGTTCTTCACCCTCAAGCCAGCTCCTGCCCCCAGACCAGCGCGCAGCGGGCTGAAGGGCAGGGTGGGCGGGACCAGCTCCCCTGCTCCATCAGCTGAGCATTCTGCAAGGAGCTACCTCGTGGACTGATTTCCTTCTGAGAAGACAGGGCAATACCTAACTCCTTTTAATCCCTGAGTTTTACAGTAGGAAACTGGCTATGGTCTTTGGTTTACAATTAGTTCTCCCCGCTGTCTTTGTTGTTGTTTTTGAGAGAGAGGCAGAGAGAAACAAAAATTTCAAGATGATCTTTTATGTGCCCTAACCAAGGAATCAAACCAACAACCTCCGTGGTCCAGGACAATGCTCTAACCAACGAAGCTATCTGGCCAGGGTTTAATTTTTATTGATTTATAGAGAGACAGAGAGAAGAAAGAAGAGAGAAGGGAGTGGGAAGGGAAACATTCATTTTTGTTCCACTCAGCCGTGGACTCATTGGTTATGCCCCGACTGGGGATCAAATCCACAACCTTGGTGTTTCAGGTGGATGTTCCTAACCACCTGAGCTAACTGGCAAAGGCTCTCTGCTGTTTCTTTTATTTAGTGAGAGGAAGGGAGGCAGAGACCAACTCCCGTATGCGGGATCCACCCATCTGGGGCGTTGCTCCATTGCTTAGCAACCAAGCTCTTCTTAGAACCTGAGGTGTACACCATGGAGCCACCCTCAGCACCCTGGGATAAACTCGCTCCAATTGAGCCATGGCTGCAGGAGAACCATGGAGATAGCACTGCACTGCAAATACATCAACAGCAAACTTTCAAAGAGTCACTATGCGGATATGGCCACGAGCAGCAAACTGAGGATTGTGTCTTGACACACATACTAGAGAAACCAGCTTAGAACAGCTTTCCCCTGGGCCACCTCATTTCAATATTCTATGAGACTCCGCCCTAGGAGCCTCCCCATGACCCAAACCCTTCATAACCTTCCTCACTGCGACACACCACACCTCCCCTCCCGGGAACATTCCCGGACTTTGCGGATGCCTCTCCTTTCCTCCCTCCCCACCTTCCCTCCGCACCCTCTCCCTTCCCACAGGACCTGCACCCAGGGCAGCAGCGGGCACCACACTCCGGGCTCTCTTCTGCACCGCTCTCCCAGCTCCCTTCCCTGAGACCCCCCCCCCCCCACTCAGCCACGGTGGCCCCCACAGACTACCCCGGGAACTCCACCGACCGACACACTTCCTCGCTTCTCTCCCTCCACAGGAACGCCCTGGACACCGCCCAGACTCACCGCGAAGTTTCCGCGACGTGTATACGACGCCAGCGGGAAACGCGGGCCCCACTCAGACCAGTGGGAACGCATCCCCCGTAGGCCTACCACTGAAGACTCCCCGAAAGGGCGCCATTCCCCCCAAAGGAAAGTGAATGACCTACCTGAGGACTCCATTGCTCCATAACGGAAGACCCCATTTACATGTAAGGTTTTTTCAGAGTCTAGTACACTCTCATCCTCGTTCCCACAGAGCTATGTCACGCAACTCAGACTAAGAACCGGTTCTAAGAACACCAACGGGCACCTCCTGCGACATGACAAATTTATGTCTTCATGTGCACACTGTCCGCCCTCACAGACAGGGTGCCGGCAGACACTTCGCATCCAAATCCATGACACGTACTTTTTTGTTTTTTTATTTTTGTTATTTGGTTTTTGTTTTGTTTTTTCTTCATTTTAGAGAGGAGGGAGGAAGAGAGAGAGAGAGAGAGAGAAGAGGAGCAGGAAGCATCAACTCCCATATATGCCTTGACCAGACAAGTACAGGTCTCTGAACCAGCGACCTCAGTGTTCCCAGGACGACGCGTTATCTACTGCGCAACCACAGGTCAGGCCTTTTTTGTGTTTTTTTTTTTTTTAATAATATCTCTTTCCTAATCAAGGATTCCTTCTTCCTAAACTCAAATTTCACCGAGGTGCCAAATGCTGTTTCTTCCATCACAACGACCATGACACATGAACAAAATTTCCTTTCACAGAAAGGGCACGAGCAGGCTCTTTTCTGAACACTTCTTTCTAACTTGCGGAGCGGACCCACTCCGCCATGCGCTGCCCCCCCTCCCCCCGCCCTCCAGACCCATCGCTGTCCTTGCCCCTTACCCCCCCCGCCCCCCCCCCCCGCCCCCCTGCACATCGCAGAAAGTCTGCGGTAATGAAACCCTCGGCTCCCTCTCCAATCGCTATTTCCTCTCCTTCTTGTGTCCGCGGGTCTCGCCCCACACCATCCCCGCTCCTCCCCGCGCCTCACTATCCCTCCCCACGCTATAATCACCCCTCGCTCTCTGCCCCATCCCGTACCGTCCTCCCGAGGTTTCGCCCCGCTCCTTCCGCTCCGCCACGCCCCGCGTCATTCGCTCCGCCCGCCCCTTGTCTCCTTGTGTCCCCGCCCTGTGCTCGGCCCGCACCGTCCCCGCTCGGTAGTCGTCATGGGGGCTGCGGAAGCCGCCTCCTGGGCTCTGCGGGTGCTCCTCGGCCCTCCAGAGGCGCCTCTGAGGCCGCACCGGCGGAATCTGGGTTCTCGCATTCGTTTCCCGAACCTTGGAGAAAACTCAGCCTCCACTCCCTACTTTCCCAGCCAAGTTGGTGCAGGTTCCAGGGGCGCTAGTTGCAAAGAACGATAGGCTCAGCTCCGGTTCTGCACAACCGAGGAGACCTGTTTGTTCCTGAGCTCCTCAGGCCATCTGGAGGAGGCTTGCTTTTTGTCAGCAAAAATCTGGTCCCCATTTACACATCTGTAAAACAGACCCAAATATTCCCATTTAATGAAAATGAGATTAAGTGAGTGAAATGTCCTGTGTGGGCCTGGCACTCAACACACAGGAATTAACTAGGCAGAGCCTGGAGTTAGACTGTCAGGGTTTGGGTCTTGTGCTACTATTTACTAGTTGAGCAGGAACAAGGTGACGTCTCTGTGCCTCAGTTTCCTCACCTATAAAGTACTCTGGTGATAGTACCTATCTCATAAGATTGTTGTGAGGACTAAATGTGATATTAAACTCAGCACAGTGTCTAGTACATAGTTGCTCAGTAACTGTTAGCCACTATAGTTATGCCAATAGGCCCTTGCCAACCAGGCCTCTTCCTTCAGGAAGCCTTCCTTGACCTCCCCAGGCCATACTGACCCTTCCTTGTCTGAATTCTTCATCTCTCTGTTGGTTCCTGGTATGGGCTGTCATTCAGTCACCAGCACTGAGGGCCTCCTCTCTGTGGGCTCTGAGCTGGGCACTCAGAGTCACAGAGACAAGTTGAATAATCACTCAAGCCCTGAGCTGAGGAGCCCTGGATGTTTAGGTGTTGGTTCTGCTCTGGTCTGCTCTACTCTACTCTGCTCTGCGGGGCACGGGTCAAGTGCTCCCCAGCCTGTGCTTCAAGGGTCAGTCCCCAGCTGCACAGAGAAGCGTTTAGTTAGGTCAGAGGGGGAGAGGCAAAACAGACCCAAATTTCCATAATGGGTCTGGCAGAGCAGACATCAAGTGCAGACCTACAGAGTATGTGCACAGGGGGGTGAGGGGGGCACCCCCATGCTGCTCCATGAGGAAATGTGAGTCCTGTGGGGATGGATTTCCCAAAGTTTCAAATAAAGCTGGAAATCTGCTTTTTATGTTAAATTTTCTGTTTCTTAGATGATGCCAAGTAATTCTAAAACTGAACTTTTAATTCAGCCACTGAAGGCCAGACAAAATATGTCCATAAGGTTAGGCAGTCTGTCTTCTGGGAGCCCTTTTAGCTTATGATGTGATGTTAGGATGAGGAGGAGGGACAGCTGGCTGCTCCAGACCCTGAGGCCTGGGAGGATGGAACAAGTGCTCACAGGACGGGAGGCACAGGTTTGGGAGAGAGGTGGAGTTTGAATTGGACACTCACAGTGTGAGAATAACATGGGGTGTCTGGCGGTGATGCTGCCTCTAGGACAGGGGTCCCCAAACTTTTTACACAGGGGTCCTTAGACAATTGGAGGGCTGGACTATAAAAAAAACTATGAACAAACCCCTATGTACGCTGCACATATTTTAAAGTAAAAAAACAAAATGGGAACAAAGACAATATTTAAAATAAAGAACAAGTAAATTTAAATCAACAGGCCTGACCTGTGGTGGCGCAGTGGATAAAGCGTCAACCTGGAAATGCTGAGGTCGCCAGTTCAAAACCCTGGGCTTCCCTGGTCAAGGCACATATGGGAGTTGATGCTTCCAGCTCCTCCCCCCTTCTCTCTCTCTGTCTCTCCTCTCTCCTTCTCCTCTCTCTATAAATAAATAAATAAATAAATCAACAAACTGACCAGTATTTCAATGGGAATTATGGACCTGCTTTTGGCTAATGAGATGGTCAATGTGCTCCTCTCACTGACCACCAATGAAAGAAGTGCCCCTTCTGGAAGTACAGCGGGCCGGGTAAATGGCCTCAGGGGGCCACATGCGGCCCGCAGGCCATAGTTTGGGGACCCCTGCTCTAGGAGAGAGTCCTGGGCTGGAGAGGGGGAGCAGGCTGTCTGGAGTTGCCCGGACAGAACATACACATTTCTCTCTCCCTTGCAGGGCAGGCCCGGTCCCAACCCCTCACTTGACAGCCCCTGGTCCACCGGCTTCCAGGGCATGCTGCCCGGTTGTCCCCACACTGCAATGACTGACGGCTTCCAGGGCATGCTGCCATGCCGGGGTCCAGCCCCGGGGGGGATTCAGGGGTCCCACAGGAGGAGATGGCGTTAGCGAAATCGAGTGAGAGAGCCGAATCCTTTATTCTCTGGTTAGCATTTACTGCCAGGCATCTCTCTCAATGCTGGTCTAACATTACTTTTTATGCATACACACTGAGTTACAGTCACATGGTATTTTGTTTCACTATGGTTACATGTTTCCAGATAACAGTTAATTCATATCTATAAGCTACAAGTCAGGTGGTAAGTTATTCAAAGTACAGTTATACAATAGTAATAATAATATTGGTACAAACTTCTAAAAGATTAGTACTAATTAATAACTCTATTTTACTCTTGTTGTGAGTCAAGGGCACAGAAAGAGATAGCAGACGAAATCATCAAGGACTAGCAGAGGACCACCGCTTGCTCAGGCAAATAGCCTTGAGTTCATGTAGTGTCCTAATTCTTTTTTCACAAGACTACAAAAGGCTTGCTATTAAGAAACTGACATAGTGTAAAGAGTAATTTTTACTTAGAGATACATAGAGTGCACCTGCAAGATAGCTAGTAGCAACATAATATTAGAAGGCATTAATTGCTATTGCTGCTATGAATCCCACCACATACCTCTCCTATTCTTGGAAAATACAAAAATCTCATGAGAATGTTTTACTGAGAAAAGCCCAGCAACTGCCTTCAGTGACAAAACAAGTCTTTTAATAAAACATTCTTTACTAGCCAGCTGCACTCCTATCCAAGGCCACGTAACAGGCCACTCCACTACACTTTACCTAAGATTCTAATGTCTAGTTAAACTTTATTTATTTACTATATTCATATACTAGCTAAGTTCTAACTATATTCTTTCTAACATGATTAATAAGAAATTCTCCTACAAACTTAACCCTTTATGAGGGATATCATGGCCAGCCTCTTATGTTTATGAGCCCAGTTCAAGGGGCTTACAGGCTTTTCTGTGGAACTTACACCTTCTGTCTCATTTCCAATGAAATTACTACGAATCTACAGGGAAAGCACGGTACTATTATCCCTGTGCCATAAATAATATCACACACCCAGAAAAGGGGGGAATATAAGGCCAGATTAATTCAAAAAATTAAAGGGGGAAGTGTCGTTGTGCCTTTCCTTGCGGTGACTTTGTCAACCCGCAGCTGTTGGTCTTACTGCAGTGACTCTATCTTCTTTTGCTGTGACTTTGTCAACCAGCAGTTGTGAATCTTCTTCTGCTATGACCTAGTTAGCCAGCATTAGTGAATCGGCTCCCGACACTGCCAGGTTGTCCTCCCCACACTGCAATGACTGACGGCTTCCAGGGCATGCTGCCAGGTTGTCCTCCCACACTGCAATGACTGACGCGCTCAGATGGGTGAATGCCCAGAGGGGCAGAGGACCGGAGTGAGGCTGGAGAGGACCCGAACTCTGAATTCCCCGTCAGTGTAACCCTGCCTTTAAGGCACATCCCAACAGCACATCTCCTTTACCCAAGCCCTTCCTTCCAGGGGCACCTGAACCCTCAGCTCTACTCCCCAAACTGGGAGGCATAGCTGGGGACATTTGCTAGGGAAATGTACTCAAATGGCCCAGCCACCCAGTGGCCTCATTGCTGCCCTGTCCTGGAAGGGGAAAAGGATGCAAATTCCCCAGGCTTCCAAACCGCGGAGCTCGGGGTGGAGGCAATGGAGCTGGCTGAGCCGCTGGGTCTGCTCTGGGAACCCCATGACAGGGCGTGGGCCTCAGGACAGGGTCAGCATAGCACTTTCCCCCATTGGCTCGATCTGAATAAAGACACATGGGCCTCAGAAGCCCCTGCCTCGGTTGGAAAATATGCCCCTGCCCCACTGAGCCCCATCTGAGGGGGAACCCCTGTCTGGGAAACATGACTATTCCTGAGGAACCCTGTTTTGAGAGGTGGGGGAATTGGGCCCAGGGCCACCTGTTCCCCTCACCTGGGAGATGCAGCGCAGGTAGCGCACGGCCACCTCACGGGCCAGCAGCCAGTCGCTATCGTAGATCTCTGGGCAGGGCACCCGGGCCAGCAGGCGGGCAAGCTCGGACGGGGGCAGGCCGGGCACCAGGCTGCCATTACCCAGTACAGCCACGGGCACGGCAGTGCAGAAAGCACAGAGGAAGCACTTGCCATCGAGCAGCGTGACAGCCACCCAGACGACGGGCGCAATGAGGGCACGCTGGGCCATGGAGCAGAACATGTAGCGCAGCACGGCGGGGTCCTTGGCCCGGCGGCCGCTTCCACTCCTCAGCCAGCATGGACACGTTGTTGTTCAGGACCAGGCCGAGCAGAAAGAGCACCAGGGGCCGCACCAGCAGGATGCCAGCACTGTAAGCTGCGTTGTAGCCGGGCAGACAGGGACAGTTGAAATCGAAGGCCGAGTATATCTGGGCGCTGGCCAGGGCCATGAGGCCACAGATGCCGTTCATGAAGGACTCCTGGTTAGACTGCAGGAACTGGAAGACCATCCGAAACTTGTCCATTGCGCCCCCCACGGGACCTGGCGGCCTCCTCCCACCTCACCGCTGCCTTGAGGATGGGCCCTGCAGCCCACTGTGCCCACTGGGTGCCCACGTCATGGCTGAGACGGGCAGAGCTCAGGGTAGTGGCTGAGGTCACTGTCTCTTTGAGGAACCTTCTAGTCAGGTGCTGGCCGAGAGGCGCAGGGTGGCCAATCCTATGGGTGTAGCCAGGGTCTGCCCCTCCCCTCCTGAGCCTCTCTCTCTGTAACCACCTCCGGCTCAGGGAAACCACCAGGGCCACACCTGATGGGCAGAGTTCTCTCTGGGTATGGGAGGAGGCCGAGGCAGTTCAGATACAGGCTGGGAAGATGCTGTTTCCAGCAGGGGTTGAATTTGGGACAATCCAGGGCTGCTGCATAGGCTTAAGTTTCTGAACCTTGTCCCCTGGGCTCCTAAGAAGCATATCACCCTCCAGCCCTCCCCATTGGGTCTTTCCTCCATGCTGTATCAGGTTCCATGGCACCTCCTCCATCAGTTCAGATAATAATGGTATGATGATGTAGTCACAGCAATGACAGTGGTGGCTGTAACGGCAGTGATGATGGTGGTGACGGAGAGGGCAGTGTTGGTATTAAGGATGGTGCTGATCATGCTGATGGAGGTAAAGGTGGTGATGGTGCTGATGGTGGCAGTGATGGTGCTGATGGTAGTTATAGCAGTAATGATAGTGATGGTGGTGATGATATTGGTCCCAGAGTTTTTTGTTAGTTTGATAGGGTTTAGCCATATATACATTTTTACCTGAGGAAAACTAACAAAAATTTTTTTGATTGACTGATTTGAGAGAGGAAAGGGTTTGGGTGGGATAGGGGAGAGGGGCGGTGGGGAGAGAACTCAATTATAAAATTAAAAAAATACTGTACCAGATCAGCTTTGTATTTTAAAGAATGTTAGTCTCTGTCACTCCTTTTTCTTTCCCTTCAGTAACTAGTGAGGAGGACCCATTTAGAGCTACCATTTCACATGGATATTTATTTTGGATAAAATTTTGGCACTTCATAGTTAACTATTATCATCTTTTGCTCTTAATACATTTTTTAAAAAGGCTTTGGGCTACAGACCACTATCAGCCTTTAAGGATATTTGCTGGCCATCTTGCTGATGTGAATTGTACCAGATTCCATCCCAATTCTAATTACGTTGCTACGGGCTCTGTGGCTCTGGGATGTCCTGAATGGCAACTGTGTAAGGATCTTCACTGGACACAAGGTATTTTTAAACCTTTATTTCCCAGCACACAAGGTTGCTTTTGAGATAAAAATACTGAAAAATGAACCAGTAACATACACATTTTAAAGATACTGTTCATACCACTACACTTAAAAATTCTTTCCATGGACTTCTTTTCTAGGGACCAATTCATTCCTTGACATTTTCTCCCAATGGGAGATTCCTGGCTACAGGAGCAACAGATGGCAGAGTACTCCTTTGGGATATTGGACATGGTTTGACGGTTGGAGAATTAAAGGCCACACCGATACAGTCTGTTCACTTAGGTTTAGTAGAGATGGTGAAATTTTGGCATCAGGTAAATGACTAGAAATGGCTTTGTGGTAAATGGTAAAATGGTATGTTAAAAGGAAACAATGAGTAATGACAATTGCAAAATTAAGTCCTGCTGTTTTAGGCTTTGCTTCTCCTTAGTGATGATTCCAGAGTATCATCATCCTATGTGTATATTGACCTCTCATGTTAAACTACTGCTTGAAATGGTCCTTTGGAAGAAATAGAATTGTTGTTAATCAGCTTTAGAGTTTTCACCAGAAATACATAGTAAACATACAAAGCGTACTTGGTAAAATGTCAGAAGCTAAATATGGTGGATGCTACTAAATGGTTTCTTTTGATTTTCCCTTAGGTTCAATGGATAATACAGTCCGGATATGGGATGCCGTTAAAGCATTTGAAGATTTAGAGACTGATGACTTTACTAAAGCCACTGGGCATATAAACTTACCTGAGAATTCACAGGAGTTATTGTTGGGAACATATATGACCAAATCAACACCAGTTGCACATCTCCATTTTACTAGAAGAAACTTGGTTCTAGCCGCAGGAGCTTATAGTCCGCAATAAACCATTGGTATTAAAGACCTTTGGAAGCTACTGTTTGAAAAAGGGAGACTAAAAGCAAATACCTCAGTGACTAATATTTAAGCTACAAAGAATGTTTTGTCTATATGGATCTGGAAGTATGCTGCTGGAAAATCTGAACAGGACAGTTCCACGTTTCTATAGCAACCACATTTAACTAATTTCCGTTAGTTGAATAAGAGGTATTATGTTCATGGAGGGGACATTCATGGTGCTTTGGAATGTGTGGAAACTTTGCATTTTCTGTTCAAATGCTATTTTAATTTATTATGTTTAGAAAAAAAAATTGATTTCAGTAATTCATCCTGCTTCAAGATTCAAATTGAGTAATATAATACCATCTTAAATTTTAGCTGAAGAATTCAATGAGCATGTTATGTTTCTGCTATAAAAATGTAGTTACTGTATGGCACTCAAGTACTGTGTTAAATGACCCACTAACATTTCTGCTTGGCCCATGACTAGTGGAATATATGTAACTGGGTACAGTGAACTACAATTCCTTTCTAAGATTTAGATGAAATACAACCATCCACTGACATCTGAATTTATAACTTAGAATTTGAGTGCATCCAAATACTCTATAAACCAGGTGAAGATATTTAGCTTCCATGTTCTACTTTAGCTAAAATACACAACCTTGTACACTTGAAGTCAGACAGACATTTCAGTTGCTTACCTCCAATACTGAGCCTTGCTTTGGGAAACTAGTATTCAGACCAAGTCACTGCCAGTTTTTTGCCTTTGTTGCATTTTGTACAGTTTTTATATTTTTGATATCTTGTAAATAAAGACAACCAGCTTTTCCAGGTTCATAATTTATTGTACAAATTGAGTATCACATGATGAGTTGACATTAGCTTCTCCAGGCATGGGAAATTAACAGATGAAGTACAGTTAGAATCCTATAAACGAAGCAAAAATAGTTCAGACACAAATGTGTTCAACTTCACTTTTAATACAGCAAATTACCAATATATGACTTATCCACAACCCCCCTGAAATTGAATGCAAATTCATCAAATTCCCAAAGGAGTCAGTAAACCCCATAAATTAAGGTGTATTTCACCTTAATACAATTTAACCTAACACGTTTTTTTTTGTGTTTTTTTGGGGGTATTTTTCTGAGGCTGAAAACGGGGAGAGACAGTCAGACAGACTCCCGCATGCACCCGACTGGGATCCACCCGGCACGCCCACCAGGGGCGACACTCTGCCCACCAGGGGGCGATGCTCTGCCCCTCCGGGGCGTTTCTCCGCGGAGACCAGAGCCACTCCAGCGCCTGGGGCAGAGGCCAAGGAGCCATTCCCAGCGCCCAGGCCATCTTTGCTCCAATGGAGCCTTGGCTGCGGGAAGGGAAGAGAGAGACAGAGAGGAAAGGGGGGGGGTGGAGAAGCAAATGGGCACCTCTCCTATGTGCCCTGGCCGGGAATCGAACCCGGGTCCCCCGCACGCCAGGCCGACGCTCTACCGCTGAGCCAACAGGCCAGGGCTAACCTAACACCATTTTTAACCAGAGAGCTGCCAACAATTCAGTATGATCCTAAATGTATGCAACTGGAAAAAGCAAGTATATAAAGTAACATTTTAAACAGTAGAAAACAGATATGTTATCTAGGATCTATCTATTAATATCTGAGACACTATTTCTCCATTTGTATAAAGGGGCTACAACTAAATTCCCAAAGTTAGGAGGCACCTAATGTAAGAAATTGAGCTAAGTACTAACTTTGCCAGGAATGAGCCATGGACCACTGCATTCTGGGATATGTAGTCCCCTAAGGATTGGAACAGCTCTTAATAGCAGAGGCAAAATTTTCTTTTTTATTTTATTTTATTTTTTATTTTATTTATTCATTTTAGAGAGGAGAGAGAGAGGGAGAGAGAGACAGAGAGAGACAGGGGGGAGGAGCTGGAATCATCAACTCCCGTATGTGCCTTAACCAGGTAAGCCCAGGGTTTTGAAACGGTGACCTCAGCATTTCCAGGTCGACGCTTTATCCACTGCGCCACCACAGGTCAGGCGAGGAAAAATTTTCTGTCTGTGGAGAGCTATATTAGATTAAGATCTAGATTTAGGGTTCTCTACATATCATTTACTGCAAACAAGTATTTATTCAAGCATAGGCAAATCGGGGTTAGGGGCACTATGGGGATTTAATGAAAAGACAGTACTACTTACATAAAAACTTGAAACTAACCACATCAAAATTCTAACTGAACTACAGAGCAACAGTCATCAGAATCACCTGAAACTTAGCTGAATGGAAGTCCTACAACTAGGGAATTAAGCAGTTCTTAAAGGGCCTGCACAGGGACTTACTCTGACTCCCTCAGAACTCCAGTGCTTGGACAGCAGCTGGAAAGGCACCAGAGATGTATGGGAAGGAAATGAAATGTCAGGCATCAAAGTGAGCTGGGGGTTGGGGGGAGCTTTCTGCTAGACAAAGTTCATTTTCTGAGCCCTCCCCCAACAAAACCAGCATCAGAGCTTACAGCAACCTAGCCCACACTGTTTACTCTGGCCTGGTGATTCCCTGAGAACCCAACCACCCAACTTGCCGGCCCACCCAAGCGATTTTCAGTTGGTTTTCCATACAACATGGCCTGTCTTGGCTCATGCTTGACTTTCCTAAAATCATAGACAAGCAGCATTTGCCTTCAGCATGCTTTGTTCTTCTAATTAGTCCCAGGCCTGGCACTATCAGCAGTCAATCTTGGTTCTTAGCTTGGCTTTGCCTGGGCACCTCCAAGCACCCAGCACAATAGGCAACCATCTGTAAATCACATTATAGATCATACAGGGTGGTCCCAGGCAGAACACAAGCAGTAGTGGACCTTGGCCTGTACTTCTTGGAGGCCCTAGCACACCCAGTGGACAGCTTCAGACCACGTCAAAGCACCAACCAATCTTCACGAGTAATGCACTCAAGGGACAGACTCAGTGGGCACCAGAACTCCACTGGGTCCCTGTACAACTGATCCTCCACAGTAGTTGGTTGTCATCGCAGGCCTTTGTAGCCGATTGACCTGGGGGCAAATCCCTCCCATTGACAGGCCAACAGCAATCAAGGCTCAACTACAAGAGGAGGGTGTACACAGCCCATATGGGAGGTGCACCTGGAGTACACAGCTTGGGTAATCAGGGAGCCTGTGACACTGGACCCTACAAAACACCTACTACACAAAGACTCTACCAAGGCCAATCTAAGATATAGCAGCTCTACCTAATTCACAGAAACAAACATAGGGAGATTGCCAAAATAAGATGATTAAAACACAACAAACAAAAATCTATTCCAAATGAAAGAACAGAACTCCAGAAAAAGAAAACAAAATGGAGATAAGCAATCTACTAGATTCAGAGTTCAAAACACTGGTTATAAGTATGCTCAATGAACTTGGTGAGAATGTCAACAGCATAAAAAAAAGGACATGGAAACCATAAAAAAGAACCAATCAGAAATGAAGGATACATTAATTGAAATAAATAATTTAAAGGGAATCAACCGTAGAGATGAAGCGGAAAATCAAGTTAGTGATTTGGAATATAAGGAAGTAACTAACCCCTCACCCCATGAAGATAGTGTAAGGAGCCTCTGGGATAACTCTATACCAACATTTACATCATGGGGTTGCTAAGTAGGAGAGAGGGAGACCAAGAAACTGAAAACCTATTTGAAAAGAAAATGACAGAAAACTTCCCTCACCTGGTAAAGGAAATAGACATATAAGTCCAGGAAGCACAGAGAATCCCAAACAAGATGAATCCAAAGAGGCCCGCACCAAGACACACAATAAAACGCAAAAGGGTCAAGACAAGGACAGAATCTTAAAAGTAGCAAAAGCAGCCTGATCAGGAGGTGGCGCAGTGGACAGAGCGTCAAACTGGGATGAATCAGGTTCGAAACCCCAAGGTCACCGGCTTGAGCACAGGATCACAGACATGACCCCATGGTCCTTGGCTTAAGCAAGGGGTCACTGCTCACTGGAGCCCCTGGGGCCAAGGCATATATGAGAAGCAATCAATGAACAACTAAAGTGCTGTAACTACGAGTTGATGCTTATCTCTTTCTCTCTCTCTGGCAAAAAATAATAAGGGTAAAATATGAAAAAGAAATACCCACAAAAGTAAAAAAATTTATGAACAATAAAATGGCAATAAATACATTTCTATCAACTATTGACAAAAACAAACAAGCAGAACAGAAACAAACTCATAAATACAAAGAACATTTTGATGGTTGTCAGATGGAAGGGGGGTGAAAAAGTTTAATGGATTAAGTACAAATTGGCTGTTACAGAACAGTCATGGGGATGTAGAGTAGAACATAGGGAATATAGTCAATAATATTCTAGTAACTATGTATGGTGTCAGATGGGTACAAGATTTATTGGGATGATCAATTAGTAAATTATATAATGTCTAACCACTGGAGTGTACACCTGAAACTAATAAAGTATTGTATGTCAACTGTAACTGAAAAATAAAAAATGATGAAAAAAAACCCCTTGAAACTAGCACAACAGCAAAAAATGAGATACAGCTGCAACTGATTTTAAAAAGGTTGACTAATAAAGAACTTATTATATGAGAGAAATAAGGTCTTCATAAAAAGTCCCAATTGTTAAATGAGGAAAAAGCACATGAAAGAACGTTAAGAAAAATACAAATGGTAAACAAATGCAAAAAAGTGTACAATTTCATTAAAAAGACATTATCTTTACTCATCAAATTAACAAAAACCAAAACTGGTATTATTCAAGAGCGACAACCTCCTGGGTAAGAATTCAACCTAAGGAACAATCACAGATATAGACTTCATGTCATGCTGAAAAGCATTCATTGTAATGTTATTTATGTTAAAATCTAATAGACCTATTTACTCTGTAAAATAAATTAAATATCCACAAGCACTCACGCATTCAAATTATAGAAAACATTATCTGTTATAAGACAAAACACAGCCATGAATCATAGCCAACAGAAACCAAATGAAATAAAAAAGAGCTTAACCGGCCCTGGCTGGTTGGCTCAGCGGTAGAGCGTCAGCCTGGTGTGTGGGGGACCCGGGTTCGATTCCGGCCAGGGCACATAGGAGAAGCACCCATTTGCTCTTCCCCCCCTCCTCTCTGTCTCTCTCTTCCCCTCCCGCAGCCAAGGCTCCATTGGAGCAAAGATGGCCCAGGCGCTGGGGATGGCTCCTTGGCCTTTGCCCCAGGCGCTAGAGTGGCTCTGGTCACAGCAGAGTGAGGCCCCGAGGGGCAGAGCGTGGCCCCTGGTGGGCGTGCGGGTGGATCCTGGTCAGGCGCATGCTGGAGTCCGTCTGACTGTCTCTCCCCGTTTCCAGCTTCAGAAAAAAAAAAAAAAAAAAAAAAAAAAAAAAAAAAAAGCTTAACCAAAATGGTAATTAAAGTTGTCAGGGTAATGGGATATGGGTAATATTTTTCTCTTTATAGTCAGAAAAAAAACCGCAACATCAAAACAACTAAGTTATAAACTTTTAAATGTCAACTCCTTACTTTTTTATGTCGCTTTCACAGCTGGGGTTTTTTTAGACCTTAACTTGAAGTATAAAACCAGCAAAGCAATGCCTCCATATGTGGCCAGTACACACTGAAAAAGAAAGGGAAATGTAAAGAGTTGCTCTCACACTTTTATTATTCTAAAATACAACTGCTTAAAGGTATCATTAATACTTACATTCATTCTACCTGTGAGAGTGTAAGAGTTGAAATATTTTTTGATACCAGTGAATTGGAATTGAGCATCAGCTTCTGGACCTGCCATGGCTTCAATCTTTTAAGAAAAGAAAGAAGGCAATAATAAATTGGTTTGGATACAATTTAAGACTTTTTTTTTTAGAGTTTAAAAACCTGTCAAGTCTTGTAAGTCTTGCCCAACACAGCTGCAGCAAATAGGGTGAAAAAAGCCTTGCTGATAAGGAAACTTTGGGAAGGACTTTACCTTAGTTGCTTTTACACAACACTCCAGAATATATGTCAAATCACTTGGCATAGGAAGAGAACACAGTAGTCCACCCTCTGACCCAATATTGCTTGATATTTTCATTATTCTGTATTATGGTCTAATGTATATGACATTAATCAGTTTTAAGATTAGTTGAAAGGCAGAATTTGACACTTTTCAGTTTTGCAGAGGGGTAACTACCAATTAAAGAGCTCAACTTGCAACCCTGCCTTTTAAAGTTTTTAAAATAAATAAAACCTCCATGGAAGGCAGAAAAGGGATCATTTAGAAAATAGAGTTGATACATAGTAGCTGTTGGTGGTGGGGAAGCTGGAATTCTTATTCCTTATGCCAAAATAGATAAATGAAAAAAAAATAGATAAAAAATTTAAATGTAAATTGTGAAAACCAAAAATTCTGTTAGGAAACGGGCAAATATTGTAATCATCTTAGAGAAGGGAAAATAAAAGAACAAAAAGGCAAAACATAAAAAGATAATCAACCTCATGATCAAAGAAATGTAAAAAATGAGACCAATATGTAGCAGACTAGCAAAGAGAAAATTATGATAAGCAGTAGTAGTCAAGTTGTGGAAATAAGCACTCCCTATGTTGCCCACAGTGTAAACTGATACGACTTCCTAAAGTGTAATTTTGCAATATCTATCAAATTATAAAATCAGTACACCCTTTTATCTAGCTGTGTCATTTGTCCTCCAGAAATGTACCCTTATAGATAGATATACTGCAAAGTGAAAACATGTTACATGTTTCAAGGATCGTGATTGTAGTACTGTTTACTAAAGTGAACTGGAAGTAAAAGTCCACCTACAAGAGACTGATGATGGTTCTCATTAGGAGGAAATGTGTGCAGATCTTTATTTATGTATAGACATGAAAAGATGTCCCTATGTAATGTTAAATTAAAAAAAAAATCCTACTTCTGGACACTGTATTACAGACATTATCAAGGGCTCTCAAAGTCCAGTCCTGAGGCCAAACTGGAAAACTTGTTAGAAATGCAAGTTGTCGGGCTCTATACCTTAAACCTATTGAAGCAAAAACTCTGGGGCCCAGTAATCCATTTTAATAAGTCCTCTAGGTGTTTCTGATACACATTAAAGTTTGAAAATCACTGCAGTAACAGAAAACAGTGGAAGAATGCACCATATTTCCCCATGTATAATAAGATGCACCTTAAATTTGGGGCCCGAAACAACAAAAACAATATATTACATAAAGTTATTGAACTCAAGTTTTATTCATCTACAACAATGAGAGCAAAAACAAGGGTGAAAAGTGGGAAATGCAAGTAAAAAAAATCTACAACCGCTGTTTAAGACGCATCCAGTTTTTAGACCTCAAATATTTTATAAAAAGGTGCATCTTATACATACAGTATAAAGCTAACTTTCCAGAGGAGTTATATCTATGGTAGCTATATATTTTACAATGACATGTATTTCTCTTATAATAAAAACTGCAAAGTGTATTCAAAGGTCACCAGAACAATGCTTGAAAAGTTGTATGACCACCTATCTACTACGACCGACGCCACGCCGAGTGGATTGGCAACACAGACGAGCCAGTCGAGGTCCCATCGAGATTGGTAGGCAGTGGCAGTGGCAGAGCTGGCTCTTGATGAAATGGAAGAGGGAGAGATCTGTGAGGAAGTCGTTGCTTCTGAAACTAGCACTCTTCTGTTTTCTATTCAAAGGTTTTCAGGAGCATTCACGTGCACAGAATTGGCAATAAAAATTTTGTACAAATGACCCTTAATTGTGAACTGTTTCAAAAACGTTCTTGGGTCCCCTAATAGCCTTGGCTTGTCCAGTGCAAGTAGGAACATCTCCATTAAAAGAAACCTTTATGATGGAGCTTTTACACTGTTTCATTTTACTAAATTTACTAAAGACAGACTCCCCTCCCCCCCATTTCCCTTCATGATATACAATATTTTTGGATTCTTCTAGTTATCAAGCAGGTTTCCAGGAGAAACCTTACAGAAAACAAGGACTTAATTTTGTCACATTAACAACTGATAACCCTCACTACCTGTCCCTCACAAAACATTTTAGGATGATGTGGTGTGCAACTGAAACAATTTAAGGTGCTTTAAAGTTACTTCAACGTGAAATGGGATGAAGTCTGGTGTCTGTGAGAGTTCACATAGGGCTGACTCGGCCTTAAAGCGTGGTATAGGAACTGCAGTTTAGTTTGGGTCTTAAAAAATGATTCCTGAGAGGCTGAGATGGAGAAGGGAGTGGAAAGCGGGCTGTTGCTGGTGAGATAAGCAATGAGAGCAAAGCCTGGAAACACTTGGGTCTGCACTCCAGCAAACTGTTGGTTACTTCTGAGCAAGGATCAGAAACCGCTGTGCTAAAGTGCCCTTTGTGGAATAACTGAACGGATACTTGCTTTCCTTTGGAGTAATACTTAAGTTTAGAAAGACATATTAGTGAAGGAAAAAATTATCTAAGTCATATTTGTTAAACGGCAGCCTGTGGAGAAGTCTAAGCAACAGAGTCTCGGCTTTTGTTAATAACTGACTGGAAAGTAGCTATCAAATATAATTAATCTTTCCATGCCTCTCTTCAACTGTAAAAAGGCATTTCATTCAAGGCCCAAAGTGATCAACTGCCCTAGCCCTAGTTACTCTGTTTCTCGATACAGCTGTTTTGCTGTCGGACTGGTCACTTTCTCGGATTGGTGAGATCACAAAGTAAAGGAGGCAAAGATTGAGCGAGAGCCGCTCAGGTACCAGAACCAGACTCTTGCACTTCAAGTTTACAATTCTCTGTTCTGGTTACCTCCTAGGAAAGGCCTACGGGCTGATCGAACACATTAAAATCTAAATATAACCCGCTTTCCGCGAGCCCGATAGCGCAGGGGCCGGGCCACACTCCCTCTTGCTCTGACAACGACTACCACGCAGCTAAAGGAGGTCTGGCTGGCGAGCTCCCTAACCACAGCTCAGTGGAAACAAGTTGTTATGGGCATACAGAGGAAAAGAAATTAATTCACCAGAGATGAGGTCAGAAGTTCAAGTTTTCTTTTTCTTTTTTAATTTTTTTTAAATTCACTTTAGAAAGGAGAGAGAGAGAGAGAGAGAGAGAGAGAGAGAGACAGAGAAGGTGGGGAGGAGCAGGAAGCATAAACTCCCATATGTGCCTTGACCAGGCAAGCCCAGGGTTTCGAAAGGGCGACCTCAGCATTTCCAGGTCGACACTTTATCCACTGCACCACCACAGGTCAGAAGTTCAAGTTTTGTTGTTTTTTTTAAAAATTTTTTTTAGATTTTATTTATTCATTTTAGAGAGAGGAGAGAGAGAGAGACAGAGACAGAGACAGAGAGAGAAGAGAGGGAGGAGCAGAAAGCATCAACTCCCATATGTGCCTTGACCAGGGAAGCCCGGGGTTTAAAACCCACGACCTCAGTGTTCCAGGTCCATGCCTTTACCCACTGCGCCACCTCAGGTCAGGCCAGAAGTTCAAGTTTTAATCCAAAATTACGTCACGGGTAACCTTGGGGGATTACCTCCGCTGCAGGCCGCATTTTTCTTCACTGAAAAATGCAATCTAAGGGCCTTTGGGAGCGATGGAATTCCCTGGCAGCGCCGGTTCGCCTCTCCCCAAGGCTGCCCGGCCAACGTCCGACCTCTCGCACCGCGGCCTCCCGATCTCAAATTCCTTTTCCATTCCCCACCGTTATACTCCTCCCCCCCAAAGCGAAGACCTCACGGCCTTCCTGGACTAGGAACGGTCGGTCGGACCCTAGCCGGCCTCGCAAACTAAAGGCGCGAGGTCCGACTCTGGGCCTTCCTCCACACCCACCTTGCAAAATGCACGAATTCCAGCAGCTGTGCCCTTCAGCGTACGGAGACACCCTTCTGCCCGCCGGAAGAAGCCGCCACCTCCGCACGCGATCACTCGGTCTCAGAGATTCAGCCTCCGGCGTCGATTGGCTATGGCTCGGACCTGCATTTCTGCTTCCGGTCTCCAAATCTCCTCCCCCTACACAGCTCCAGGACGCAGCATATAACGGAAGTAGGGTGTTGAGCCCGCCCACACTTCCGGGAAAGCTGCGTTGTGCGTTGGCTCTACAGGTGTCCGCGTGCGTGACTACCGTGGCGCTCCCTCCGAAGTTGAATCTGGCAGGACTTGTGAGGTTGGTGACTGAGGGCAAAGGGTATATGGGAGGAAACCTTGTGGCTTCCAGGTTTATCCTAGGTCCTAGGACAGGGGTCCCCAAACTTTTTACACAAGAAGCCAGTTCACTGTCCCTCAGACCGTTGGAGGGCCCAACTATAAAAAAACTATGAACAAATCCTTATGCACACTGCACATATTGTAAAGTAAAAAAATAAAACGGGAACAAATGCAATATTTAAAATAAAGAACAAGTAATTTTAAATCAACAAACTGACCAGTATTTCAATGGGAACTATGCTCCTCTCACTGACCACCAATGAAAGAGGTGCCCCTTCCAGAAGTGCGGTGGGCCGGATAAATGGCCTCAGGGGGCCGCATGCGGCCTGCGGGCCGTAGTTTGGGGACCCCTGTCCTAGGACTAGGTCTCCCGAGTCCTGCCATGGACCCTGCAGTGCCGGGTGAATGATTCTACCACCCCAGACGGGCTCAGAAGCCTGTAATATCAATCAGGCTCTGTCCCCAGGAAGCAGCTTAAGTCCCATCTTTGCCACTGGATTTACTGTCTCTTTGAAGCTCTAGTTTTTCTTGATTAGGGATCAAATTCTGGGCAAACTAAGCTCTGCACTTTCCTATTTCTGTGAAACATACATACTTAAAAAATGTTTATTGTATTGACCTTAGATAGAGAGGAAGGGAGAAAGGGAGAGACAGGCGGGAGCATCGATCTGCTCCTGTATGTGCCCTGACCCGGAATTGAACCGGCAGCCTCTGTGCTTTGGAGCGACGCTCTAACCAACTGAGCTATCCGGCAGGGCCTGCAGTGTATTTTTCTTGATTGCTGTTCTCTTCTAACTTGAGCAGTCATTTTATTTCTAACTATTTAAGGGTGTCTGATCACCAAAGTAAACATTAAACTACCCATGTATAATTGAAAATCTTTTACGAAAAGCCTAATCCTTAAAATTTAATTCCAATTATTATGCTTTATTTGCCCTGTGGTCTAGTTGAATGATCCTTAACAGAAAGGGAATAGCAGGCTGTTTGACAGTAATTATTTGATAGACAGATTGCCGGTGCTCATTGGAAATATTTGGCTTTTCCTGTTTCCATACTTTTTCTCATTCCTTTTGCTTTTCCCTTTCCATCTATCAAAATCCTATTCATCTTTTAACATTTTGCTCAAAAGCATCTTCTTTAGGACACTTAATCATTTACTGAAGCCTCATCAGTTCCTCTTTGTTGATAGTTTGTATAATTGGCCTGACCAGGTGATGGCACAGTGAATAGAGCATTGGACTGGGACACGGAGGACCCAGGTTTGAAATCCTCAGGTCGCTGGCTTGAATACGAGCTCATCCGGCTTGAGTGTGGGCTCATCCAACTTGAGCGCGGACTCACTGGCTTGAGCGTGGGATTGTAAACATGACTCCATGGTTGCTGGCTTAAGCCCAAAGGTTGCTGGCTTGAAGCCCGAAGTCACTGGCTTAAGCCCAAGGTTGCTGGCTTGAGCAAGGGGTCACTTGCTCTGCTATAGCCCCCTGGTCAAGGCACATGTGAGAAAGCAGTCGATGAACCACTTAGGTGCTACTTCTCATCTCTCTCCCTTCCTGTCTGTCTGTCCCTCCCTCTCTCTGACCCTCTCTTGGTCACACACAAAAATATTTGTATATAGTAATTGTTTTATATTCTTGAAAGTGTTCATGTTCTTTAAAGGCAGGGGGTTATATATTCATTTGTGTATTCCTGACTTAACTGTAGCTTCTTGATACTCACTGCATTGAGTTATTCCTGGAAGAAAATGGGTGGATTTGTGATTATGAAGAAGAGACCTTTGGAAGGATGAATTGTGGATTATCTGGGGTCTGGCCTCAAACCTTGGTCCTGAATGCTATCTAGCACATTGGTGCTAGAAGGCTGTATCTCTTGTCCATAGATCACAGCCTATAAGAAATCTTACACCAGCATTACATGTCCTGTAACTCTGCATTGTTTTTAGGAGACCCAAACATGTCAACTATGGAAGAAAGCTTCCCTCGTGGGGGTACAAGGAAGACCCACAAATCAGAGAAACCTTTGCAGTAGTCAGTTGAGCAAGACAACTTATTTGATGTAAGTGGTATGTTTGGTAAGAATCACTGAATACTTTCTGTCTGTAGTGTCCTTGTGAAGAATAAGCCCTGTTTGAGAATTGTGTTTTCCAGATTTGGTTTTTTTTGAAGTCTGAGTTTGTAAATTGAACATATTAGAAAGTCCATACCTCCACAAGATTGTATCTTTTGAAGCTTGGCTTTTGGTATTTGAGTTTGCAGTGTTCTTCTTCTTTGTTCTTAGGAATTTTGTGCCATGTTGATATAGGATGGAGAAAAAGCATTTGATTACTATTTTTGAATGGGGTCCTTGCTGCCATGTATAATGGTCAGAATTTGCATTAGAATTCATAATCTTGCCTGACCTGTGGTGGCGCAGTGGATAAAGTGTCAACCTGGGAATGCTGAGGTCACCGGTTCAAAACCCTGGGCTTGCCTGGTCAAGGCACATATGGGAGTTGATGCTTCCAGCTCCTCCCCCCTTCTCTCTCTATTTCTTTCTCCTCTAAAAAAATGAATAAATAAATTTTTAAAAAAATTAAAAAAAAAAAACAATAAACTTAAAAAAAAAGAATTTATAATCTTTACCTACAGTAGGCTGTGCTCTAAATGCTGGAGGGAAGGGGACTGCCATTTGATTGTATGGCTTTATGTCTATTAGAGATCGCCATTCTATGATGAGGAGCTGAGGCTAAGAGAGGTTATATAATTTAGCTGAAATCACACAGCTTGTTATGGTGGAATTTAACTTGGTGTTCATGACTCCACTTCCAAATTGCTTCTTTTTTTTTTTTTTTTTCTGAAGCTGGAAACAGGGAGAGACAGTCAGACAGACTCCCGCATGCGCCCGACCGGGATCCACCTGGCACACCCACCATGGGGCGACGCTCTGCCCACCAGGGGGTGGTGCTCTGCCCATCCTGGGCATCGCCATGTTGCGACCAGAGCCACTCTAGCGCCTGGGGCAGAGGCCACAGAGCCATCCCCAGTGCCGGGGCCATCTTTGCTCCAATGGAGCCTTGGCTGCGGGAGGGGAAGAGAGAGACAGAGAGGAAGGCGTGGCGGAGGGGTGGAGAAGCAAATGGGTGCTTCTCCTATGTGCCCTGGCCGGGAATCGAACCCGGGTCCTCCGCACTCTAGGCTGACGCTCTACCGCTGAGCCAACCTCCAGGGCCCCAAATTGCTTCTTATTTTGGGGAACCCCTGTGTCTGTCCTACATTATGGGAGGGAGAACACTGGAGAGAATGGGCTTTTGAGAACATGAAGGTCAGACTTTATGCAACAAGAGTATTGGGGACAGAATGGGAGAGTTGGGACTGAAGTAGGAATTAAAGGAACATTTGGGAGTGGGGTGGAGTGGAGGAGTAACAGAGCAAGGTGGCAGATGACCTGAAATTGGAAGGAAAGGCCAGGATGGCTTCTTTTCAATCTCTGGGATCTTTTCCCTCCTTTAGATTTCTACTGAAGAGGACTCCATGGAAAGGAAAAAGAAGCAGAAGATGCCAACAATAACAAAAAAGCTGAAAATCGAAAAGAGAGAAAGCAGCAAGTCTGTAAAAGAGAAATTTGAAATTCTTAGTATTGAGGTTTGTTAAAGTTCGGTTTTATTTTAAACAAAATACCTGGGTTGCTTAAATTTGTATATGTTCTTTCTTGCTTCCCTTTTTCCTTCATTTCTTTCATTTGTTTATGTATATGTGTGTGTACCCCCCTACACACACGTATATATGGCTTGTGTCTGTTACTTCCTACTTTATAAATGACCATTACTGTGGAACTGGTAGGCGGTTAGAAAATTTTACTACTAACAGATACAAAAGTGGGCGGTAGGTATAAAAAGTTTGACTACCCCTGGTCTAGCGTATAGTAGTTAAGAGCATCGGTTTACAGATTATTATTTATTTATTTATTTATTTATTTATTTATTTACAGAGACAGAGTCAGTGAGAGGGATAGACAGGGACAGACAGACAGGAACGAAGAGATGAGAAGCATCAATCATTAGTTTTTTGTTGTGCATTGTGACACTTTAGTTGTTCATTGAATGCTTTCTCATATGTGCCTTGACCGTGGGGCTACAGCAGACTGAGTAACCCCTTGCTCGAGCCAGCGACCTTGGGTCCAAGGTGGTGAGTTTTTGCTCTAACCAGATGAGCCTGCGCTCAAGTTGGCAACCTCGGGTCTCGAACCCGGGTCCTCTGCATCTCAGTTCGACGCTCTATCCACTGCGCCACCGCCTGGTCAGGCAAGAGCATCAGTTTAGAGGCAGACCTAGTTCCAGATTTGCCATTTAAGGTTATGTGACCATGAAGTAAATAGTTACTTAACTCTCTGAGTTTTATTTTCCTAATTTGTAAAGTGGAGTAATGGTAGTGACTACCTTGTGGGGTCATTGTGCAGACTGAGAGGACTAGTGTGTAATGTGCAACAGGCTGCCTGTCATGTAGCTGTTGCTCAGTTTATACATCAGTAGTTACCATATAATTCATCCTGCTCTGCACAGCTTACTTATACCTTATACTCATTTACTGTAATTCCTGTTAAAATATGCTATTTTAACAGAAATCCTTGCTTTAATAAAAAGAAAAAAAAAGACTTCAAAGTCTAGTCAATAACTTACATATTAATATTAGTAACTTAACTGTGGGATCTTTAATAAGTTATTTATTCTATCTAGACCTCAAATTTTTAATTTTCAGAATGAAGGGGTTAGAGTATGTAGTCTATAAGGAAAATTTTCAGGGTTTCATATGACAGTCCTGTCAGATCAGCTGAATCAGCTCCTGAACATGTACTGCAGAGGCACAGGGGAACCCCAGGCCTGACGTCACCAGGGGCGGTGTGGCAGTGCAGCAGGGGGTTTTAAACTCGATTTGGTGGGGAAAGAACCTGATTTCTAGACTGTGGTGTTCCAGAGAAAAAGAGAAATGATTTGACCTTGTTTGTATCCCCAGGTTTCTCCCAATAAGCCATCCCAGGTTTGTTCGAACCATCCCGGAGCTGAGTGTGTGGCCAAGGTGAGGGGCGCTCCAGTCATGTGGTCTCGTGGCAAGAGCTCTGGACTTCGGAGGCCAGAACTGAGTTCTAGTCGCGATTTTACCAGTGTTGTGACTTACTTTGCTTGTCTGTCCAGGCTGACTTATTTCTCTAGTAGGGATATTTGGCTCTCAGATGGCTAGTTTGCAGGAGTATATGAAAATTAATGTAGCCCTGGCCAGATAGCTCAGTTGGTTAGAGCATTGTCCTCATGTGCAGAGGTTGTCGATTTGATTTCTGGTCGTTAGGGCACATACAGGAACAGATTGATGTTTCTGTCCGTCTGTCTCTCCCTTCTTCTGTCTCTAAAATTAATAAATAAATAAAAAAGAAAATTAATGTAAAAGCTGTGTTCAGGGCCTTAGTATCGTTTTAAGGCTTGATCGCAGTTCTGTTTGTTGGCATGCAACAAAAAGAAATAATTTTGCTGTCAACCCAGTTCCCTAAATAAGAGCACATAGCCAAGAGTACGTGTTCTTAGAGTGTAGGCTACGGCTCGGTGACTGGCATTTTAGGTCATGACCTAGTGGATTCTACAGAGGAATGTTCTAGGAGGAATTCTGGGTGGTAGAAAAGTAAGTAACAGTTTCATGTAGTGGTGGGTCCAGTTTGTCTGGGATCATTTTTTCAGAGGATCTTAAGCCTACCTTTTTCTGCTTCCTCTATTAAAACAAACAAAACACACAGAAAAACACTTGCTGGGCCATCAGTGAGTGAAGGTCGGTGCGTGACTGAGAGTGTCTCTGCAGAGTCAGCCCAGGCTCCATCCACATTTAGGTTTTCTTTTTTTTTTTTTCCTTTCTGAAGCTGGAAACAGGGAGAGACAGTTAGACAGACTCCCGCATGCGCCCGACCGGGATCCACCGGGCACACCCACCAGGGCGACACTCTGCCCACCAGAGGGCGATGCTCTGCCTATAGGGGCGTCGCTATGTTGCCACCAGAGCCACTCTAGCACCTGAGGCAGAGGCCACAGAGCCATCCCCAGCTCCCGGGCCATCTTTGCTCCAATGGAGCCTCAGCTGCTGGAGGGGCTGTGGGAGGGGAAGAGAGAGGGAGGAAGGAGAGGGGGAGGGGTGGAGAAGCAGATGGGCGCTTCTCCTGTGTGCCCTGGCCGGGAATCGAACCCGGGACTTCTGCACTCCAGGCCAACACTCTACCACAGAGCCAAGCGGCCAGGGCCCATTTAGGTTTTCTGTGCCTAGAGTTATTATGGAAGGACCTCATAAGGTACTTTCAAGGAGGTAAGGTTTGGTCCGTGTCCTGAAAGTACCAGAATGGAAGTGGAATGTTTCTGAGAAGGCTCATGTCCGAGATAAGGAAATATTCCTGGAATGTTAAGTTCCAAATGCTAACAACACTCTTGCAGCCTCAAAGTAAGCCCTTTAGTTCTTAAACAATGAGATGTGGTGGAGCACACATTCATGTTTTTAATTTCTGGTTTCTTTAGTTTTGTAGTGTTTGATTGTGTCCCCTTCCAGTCTTGTTGTGGGGGGGGGGGGAGACCTCATCGTATTAATCATTTTATAATGCAGCATCTTTTTTTTTTTTTTTTTTTTCATTTTTCTGAAGCTGGAAACGGGGAGAGACAGTCAGACAGACTCCCGCATGCGCCCGACCGGGATCCACCCGGCACGCCCACCAGGGGCGATGCTCTCCCCACCAGGGGGCGATGCTCTGCCCATCCTGGGCGTCGCCATGTTGCGACCAGAGCCACTCTAGCGCCTGAGGTAGAGGCCACAGAGCCATCCCCAGCGCCCGGGCCATCTTTGCTCCAATGGAGCCTTGGCTGCGGGAGGGGAAGAGAGAGACAGAGAGGAAAGCGCGGCGGAGGGGTGGAGAAGCAAATGGGCGCTTCTCCTGTGTGCCCTGGCCGGGAATCGAACCCGGGTCCTCCGCACGCTAGGCCGACGCTCTACCGCTGAGCCAACCGGCCAGGGCCTAATGCAGCATCTTTATACCCCTGAGTCATGATGTCTTGTTTAATTAAGGGTTGCGGTCAGGTTTATTCAAGGTAAGGATAGATGAAGACTGTAAGGGAAAACCCGCTGCGACCCTCAGTGTCTCTTAACCGTCTCACTAGCTAACACTGCTGCTGTTGGTCTACTCCTGTCTCGGGAGACTGGTATGAACCGGAGGGGTGGTACTTGGCTGTCGCAGCGTGGGCAAGTCAGGAAATCAGTGCACCTGTGGAGTAGGTGAGAGATGGTAGTTAGAATAACAGAAAGATGGACAGATGAACTCGAGCACATCTTCCACCTCCTCCTGCACCTATTTTTTATAGTTACTTATTTTAATCAAGGCCCCCAAGAAACATAGTATAAATGTAATAGTAGAATTATGGCCATATTTCTCTAATCCTTGTGTTTTAAGTACAAATTTTGAAGTCAGGAGGAAGAACATTTATTTAATTGAAAGTGTTGATTTATTGAGGCATACAGTCATATTTTCATTCCACACCTCTATATGGAGAACTCATGCACAAAAAGAATGCTGTCTGTGGTAGAGCAGGCTGGGTTCAGGGTTATTGGTGGTCACTCAAGGTAAGACGCTTCCTCCCAGTTACTCTTTGTAGGGGCAGGAAGTAATTGGGTCTTCTAATGTATCTCTGGGATTCCTGCTGGTCAGGGAGCTTTCTCCTAGCATTAATTCAATTAGGCCAACCCTTCTCTTTTTTTGCAGTTATTATTGAGAGAGGCAGTTGTAAATCATTTTGGAAAAAGGAAAAGGGTAACACATGCCTATTGTGTATGTGTGTGTTTTGGGCTTAACAGATACCTATTTTCTCACTATTCTGATGGCTCAAACTCTTAGATTAAGGTGTCAGCAGGGTTTGTTGGTCTGAGGCCTCTTGCTTTGAATTGTGGAAGGCAGTCTCCTTCCTTTGTGTTCACATGGTCTTTCCTTATATCTGTGTCTGTCTTCATCTCCTCCTTTTCTGTTTTATTGTGATAAAAATACGTTAAACAAATTTAGCAGTTTTTAAGTGTATATTAACAGAATTGTCAACTATATTCATTGTTGTATAACAGATCTTTCGAACTTTGTCATCTTGCATGGCCAAGAGTCTGTACCTATTGATCAACTGTTTCTCCCTCCCCGTCTGCCTCTGGCGGCCATCATTCTCCTTACTGTTTCTTTGACTCTGTAGATGCCTGGTGTAAGTGGGGTCATGCACAGCCCTTCTGTGACCAGTGGGGCCAGTTTCACTTAGCATAACCTTCTCAAGGTTCAGTCATATTGTAGCATAAGGATTTCTTTCTCTTTAAGGCTGGATAATATTCCATGTATGTCTATACCACGTTTATCCATTCATCCATTGATGGACATTCAGGTTGCTTCCACATCTTGGCTGCTTGCTGTGAATGTGAGTGCACAGATGCCTCTTTGAGATCTTATTGTCCTTTTTTTTTTTTTTTTCTTAAGCTGGAAACGGGAAGAGACAGTCAGACAGACTCCCGCATGCGCCCGACTGGGATCCACCCGGCACGCCCCCCCACCAGGGGTGACGCTCTGCCCACCAGGGGGCGATGCTCTGCCCCTCTGGGGCATTGCTCTGCCGCGACCAGAGCCACACTAGCGTCTGGGACAGAGGCCAAGGAGCCATCTCCAGCAACCGGGCCATCTTTGCTTCAATGGAGCCTTGGCTGCGGGAGGGGAAGAGAGAGACAGAGAGGAAGGAGGGGAGGGGGGGTGGAGAAGCAAATGGGTGCTTCTCCTATGTGCCCCGGCCGGGAATCGAACCCGGGTCCCCCGAACGCCAGGCCGACGTTCTACCGCTGAGCCAACCGGCCAGGGCCCTATTGTCCTTTTTTTAATATACATTTTTGCTGACTTATAGTTGACCAACATCATTATATTAGTTTCAGGTGTACAACAGTGATTTGATATTTTTACACATACGACACGATCACAATATAAGTCCAGTTACCATCTGTTGTCATACCAAGGTGTTATAATACTATTGACTACATTCCCGATGCTGTACATTACATTGAAATCCTCTTTTCAGTACTTCTGGATGTCTGCCTGAAGCAGGAGTGCTGGGTCGTATGCTGGTTATATTTGTAATTTTTTGAGGAACCTCCATACTGTTTTCTATAGCAGTGGCACTGTTTTACAGGCCTGTTAGCAGTATCCAAGGGAAGGTTCCCTTTTTACCATATCCTCACCAACACTCTTCTTTTTTTTCAAATTTTCTGTGTTTGATAATGGCCATCCTTACAAATGTGAGGTGATACTTCACTGTGGTTCTGATTTGCATTTCCCTGAGGATTAGTGGTGTTGAGGACCTATTCATATGCTTATTGGCCACTTCTGTATCTTCTTTGAGGAAATGTCTATTCAAGTCCTGTTTTTTTTTCTTTTCTTTTCTTTTCTTTTCTGAAGCTGGAAACGGGGAGAGACAGTCAGGCAGACTCCCGCATGTGCCCAACCGGGATCCACCTGGCACGCCCACCATGGGCGAGGCTCCGCCCACCAGGGGGCAATGCCCTGCCCCTCTGGGGCGTCGCTCAGCAGCGACCAGAGCCACTCTAGCGCCTGGGGCAGAGGCCAAGGAGCCATCCCCAGCGCCTGGGCCATCTCTGCTGCAATGGAGCCTCGGCTGCGGGAGGGGAAGAGAGAGACAGAGAGGAAGGGGGGGGTGGAGAAGCAAATGGGCGCTTCTCCTATGTGCCCTGGCCGGGAATCGAACCCGGGTCCCCGGCACGCCAGGCCGACGCTCTAGTGCTGAGCCAACCGGCCAGGGCTCAAGTCCTGTTTTTTAACCAGGTTATTTTGTTACTGAGTGTAGCCTAAGCTCTGATAAAGGCACTAGGCATGTTGGATTAAGGCCTACTTTAATGACCTCACTTTAACTTAGTTCCCTCATTAAATTCCCTGTCTCCGTATATAGTCACATTCTCAGTTACTGGGTGTCAGTATTTCAACATATGAAGTTGGAAGGGTGGGAGGGAAACAACACAGTTCAGCCCATAACAGGCATTCCAATGTCACCTGTTGAGTGAATGCATTTTTTTTCTCATCCTAACTATGGAAACATTAGCTGGGCTGTGTTAGAGGGTTGGGAGTTCTGTGACTCTTTAAAGTAATTTGTGACTGATAACTTTCAGACTACATCCTTCTGTTGCTTTTCTAAGAAATAGAGTCAAGGAAGTGATAATGGCAAGGTAGTATAGGGGGCAGAGCCCTAGAGTTTTGAGTCAGAGCCCTGGCTCAATAGTGTAGAATGAGTTTAATAATATCTACCCTGCCTAATTCACACATGAGAGTGTTGTCACATTCTGTGAAAGATTATTTGTGAAAGCAGTTCTGCTAACTGTAAAGCAATAGCTACAGTAGTATGAAGGAAGTAACATAAATTTGTTTCTTGAAATTATAAAGGTTATTGTAGGCTACCTACCTTATAGCTTGTTCATACCTAGGTAAGTGAATGGAAAAGAGCTGTCATGCAGGAGTTGTGAACCTTCCCCTTTAGGAAGAGGAATGGAGGTGTGGAGGGTGTGTATGAGTTGGGGAGTCCTATATAATCTGTCCATGGCCACTTGAAACAGAGGGGGGTTTTAAGCAAGAGGCTTATCCAGAGTTTGGTTACTCTCACCATTGCCTTCCTGCAAACAGTGAGCTGGAGAAGGATGGCCACACTGCTCTCGACACTCACTCTGTTAGCCCTTTGGAGAAGATTAAACATTACCAGGCTGGTCAGACCGTGACTTGCTTCTTTAAGAAGGTGAGTGATACATGTCTCGCAATGAGATGCCATCCTTTCCTCAGAAGGAAAGGAGAAGCTGGAGACAAGGGCCCTTAGCACTGGGCTTTGATTCTGTGTTTGCTGCCATGATGGTTTGGGGAGACAATATAAGGCCTCACTCCTAGAAAGCTTTCTGGTCTGATCAAAGAGCTAGATTTGTTTTGTTTTTTTTTTGTTTGTTTTTTTTTTGTATTTTTCTGAAGCTGGAAACGGGGAGAGACAGTCAGACAGACTCCCGCATGCGCCCAACTGGGATCCACCCGGCACGCCCCCCAGGGGCGACGCTCTGGCCACCAGGGGGCGATGCTCTGCCCCTCCGGGGCGTCGCTCTGCCATGACCAGACCCACTCTAGCGCCTGGGGCAGAGGCCAAGGGGCCACCCCCAGCACCCGGGCCATCTTTGCTCCAATGGAGCCTTGGCTGCGGGAGGGGAAGAGAGAGACAGAGAAGAAGCAGGGGAGGGGGGTGGAGAAGCAAATGGGCGCTTCTCCTATGTGCCCTGGCCGGGAATCAAACCCGGGTCCCCCGCATGCCAGGCCGATGCTCTACCGCTGAACCAACCAGCCAGGGCCCAAAGAGCTAGATTTATAGTTTACGAAACAGCTAGCAAGCAATTCACAATTCAACATGTTTATAGATTAATTATACAGCATGGGGAGAAAAAGACATGATAGAGCAAAATTTAAAATAAATGCCGTATTGGATTTTAGATTCTTGCCTTTCGTAGAGTTCAGATGCAGTGCAAAACCATATTGGGTGTCAGACTGTGTCTTCTAAATCCAAGTGGGACGGGAGTTCAGAAAAGGGAAGAGATCAGTGAAAATTATGCTAGTTGGCCTGGGCTTGATCTTGAAGAATAACTCCTTCATTGCTGTCAGATTCTTCTTCCATAGCATCTGTCTGACCATGTCACTGCGGCCTGGTTCCTTTAATTTCTTGCTGTCAATAGATGTGTAGAAACCCAGATGCCTTAGAGAGGTATTTAATGCTCTTTATAATCTAATCACAAGTCTGGTGTACCAGTCATACTGAAAACCTCCTCTGTTATCTTCTTTTGATCTGTGCCTGGAGTGTCCTCTCTTCCTATTGCCTACAAACATTCAGGGTCCAGCACAGATAATCCCCCCTTATTACTAATTCTTCTATATTTTCCCATAGCATATTGTATTTCCTCCATGTTGCTGCTGCTCTAGCTATTTGCATACTCACTTGACTTATTCGATGTAGACTGTCATCTCCTTGAAGGCAGGGCCTGGCTTTTATTTATCACTATCGTGCCATGAGCATAATGGCTGATTGATAGATAGATTTTCTGTTAAATTTACTTAAAAATTAGGATGTGTGTTTAGGGTAGGAGGCTGTGTAAACAGTGAAAGGTCAACATCTAAATTGACAGAGATAAGATGTTGGTCCCTGCAGCTGATTAACAGTCACTGGGCACAGCTGAGCTTGGTGGAGGCTGCATGGGTCAGGGGATTGGCCCGACTGGCCCTGCCGCTTGAGAGCCTCTCTAAGGTCTTTTTTGCCTCCTAAATAGTTGAGCACCAAAAGAAATGCACTTCCGGCTGGGCTAGCAAAGGCTCTGAGCTAGACCCTGAGTGAAGCCTGTGAGAAGTGGAAGTTGGGCAAGAGCATTAGGATGTAGGGGTGGATTCCTGTCCCTTGGAAAAATATAGGATTAGGGACCCTTATATCCTGTGAATTTAGAAGAGGCTGTGTTTTTTTGTTTTTTGGTGTTTTTTTTTTTTTTTTACAGAAACAGAGTCAGAGAGAGGGATAGACAGGCACAGACAGACAGGAAAGGAGAGATGAAATGCATCAATCATTAGTTTTTTGTTGTGCGTTGGGACACATTAGTTGTTTATTGATTGCTTTCTCATATGTGCCTTGACCGCGGTGCCTTCAGCAGACCAAGTAACCCCTCGCTCAAGCCAGCGACCTTGGGTCCAAGCTGGTGAGCTTTGCTCAAACCAGATGAGCCCACGCTAAAACTGGCGACCTTGGGGTCTCGAACCTGGGTCCTCTGCATCCCAGTCCGACGCTCTATCCACTGCGCCACCTCCTGGTCAGGCAAGAGGCTGTGTTTTAATGAAGAGAAAAGAAGAAATGCTTATCTCTCATTCTATTTCTCCTGATTTTTTTTTTCCCTCAGTACAATGTGATTAAGAAATGGCTTGAGGTGGATATGGCTCCAGACATCCGGGGAAGAATTCCCCTGTTGCTCACTTCTCTTAGCTTCAAGGTCAGTATGCTCGAGGTCCCTGGAGGGGAGAGCCAGGCTCCCTGAGCATGGCTCCACGTCTGCTGTGTGTCAGGGCTGGTTGGGAGATACTTGCTATGGAGATTTAAATGCTACGCGGTTTGGATAAATGATAGACCTTTCCTTAAACATCAGAGGAGTTTTCTTGTCCTTCCAGGTTCTGAAACATCCAGATAAGAAGTTCCAGATTGGCCAGGCCCTGAAGGCCACCGTGGTTGGCCCAACTTCCTCCAAGGCCTTCTTGTGTCTGTCACTCATAGGTGAGATGAAGTGGTCCCCGATCGGGTAGGGAGAGGGTGGAAAGGAGTGGGAAGCGGTCTTCGGCTATTGCCCAGATCGAAGGGTGCCTTCGGTATTTGAGTCGTCAGAAAGACTTGTGTGCTTGGTGCTTTCTTGGAACCATTTTCCTCTTGGAGCTTTATTCCCTGGCCTGCGTCACCTTTACCTACACACTTGATTTTTGTACGTCTCAGAAAGGGTTGTCCACCACATGGCCCTGGATACTTGACTGCATGGCATGATACTCTGGGTCTTCATTATTGTTCTGGTCCATTCAGTGTAGATACCCCAAGTCTGGGCAGCTCCCACCCTCCGCAGCCTGTGTCGGTCAGCATTCCAGCTTCTTTCTCGGCTCACTTACTCTTCCCTGAATCAGGTTCCTTCTCCTACCAGGTCCTCACAGGCTTGAAAAGGGGGAAGTGGCCATGGGCCGAGTGGTGAAGGTGACTCCCAGGAAGGGGCTGACGGTTTCCTTCCCCTCTGGGAGGATTGGAACAGTCAGTGTATTTCATGTGAGTGACTCCTACTCAGAGACGCCCCTGGAAGACTTCACCCCCCAGCAGATTGTCAGGTAGGCACTGTTTTCTTTCTCTTTTCAGCTACTTGTGGGATTATGGGTTTTTTTTCCTTTTAATTTTAGAGGTAATACGGGATTATGTATCAGAAAAAAAAGTAATATAGAAAATGAAAACATCTATGATTTCTCATTTTCTCTACAACTTTTGGCCATTATACACTTTGTTTTCTATCTTTCAAGACTTTAATACATCCCTGGCAGGGTAGCTCAGTTGGTTAGAGTGTTGTCCCAATATACCAAGGTTATGGCTGCAGGCCTGGTCAGGACACATACAAGAGTCAGCCAATGAATACATAAGTAAGTGAGACATGCAACAACAAATCAGTGGTTCTCTCTTTCCCTCCCCCTTTCCGTTCTCTCAAATCAACAAATATAAACTTTTTTAAAAGGGCTTTAACACATATGGGTATAATTTCCCTTTATATAATAGAATTTTGTTTTATGTTCTGCAACTTCTTTTTTCTCATAGCAGTTTATTATGGATCTTTTTCTTTTCCCATGCTAATATATCTAAATCAACCTTGTTCTTTCACCTTACTTTTAACATTTTTTTAGTATTGTTATGTGCCTTTTTAAATGACAATTTATTCAAAAAGTTTCCAGCTGGTGGACAATGATGTTGGAGTGTGTATCTTTGCGCATGTGTTCCGATGCTGGTATAAGTATATCTGTGAAATACATCCCTAGAAGTAAAATGGCCAAATGATGTTATACTTACTGCCAAATTGTGCTTTAAAGGGACTGTGTTAATTGGTATCCCTATTGATACTAAATATGATTGTTCATTTCTCACACCTCTATCAACATTTAATATTTTTTTTATTTTTAGGGAGAGAGGGACAGACCGACAGGGAGAGAGATGAGAGGCATCAACATATAGTTGCATCACTTTAGTTCATGGATTGCTTTCTCATATGTTCCTTGATGGAGGGGCCACAGCTGAGCCAGTGACCCCTTGCTTGAGCCAGTGACCTTGGGCTTCAAGCTGGCGATCTCTGAGTTTTGAACCTGGGTCCTCAGCATCCCAGGTTGACGCTCTATCCATTATACCATCCGCTGGTCAGGCTCAACACTTAATTTTTTTTTTTTTTTTTTTTCTGACGCTGGAAACGGGGAGAGACAGTCAGACAGACTCCCGCATGCGCCCGACCGGGATCCACCCGGCACTGGGCGACGCTCTGCCCACCAGGGGGCGATGCTCTGCCCCTCTGGGGGTCGCTCTGCCACGACCAGAGCCACTCTAGCACCTGGGGCAGAGGCCAAGGAGCCATCCCCAGCGCCCGGGCCATCTTTGCTCTAATGGAGCCTTGGCTGTGGGAGGGGAAGAGAGAGACAGAGAGGAAGGGGGGGGGGGTGGAGAAGCAAATGGGTGCTTCTCCTATGTGCCCTGGCCGGGAATCGAACCCGGGTCCCCCGCATGCCAGGCGACGCTCTACCGCTGAGCCAACCGGCCAGGGCCTCAACACTTAATTTTTAATCTTAGCCATTGAATAGAAAAAAATTGATCTCCCATTTAATTTACACTTATGTTTACGTGGTGATTTTTCATATTTATTGGCTGTCTGCATTTGTTCTGTGCTTCTCTTGTCCATGTCATGTGCTTGTTTTCATACTGAAACATTCACCCTTTTAATTAAAAAAAAAAACCTCACAAAACACCTGATCTGTAGGTGCTCTCTGTAAAAGGATAGTAACTCTTTGCTGTTAAGGGTTGATTTATTTATGAACCTCTTACATGCACAAGAAATAACCCCCGAGTCTTAAAACCATTTTATAGCCTGAGTAAACTAGCATTGCAGAGGCAGATTTCAGCTTGAGACAGTGAAGACTTTCCTGAGGACAGAGTAAGCTAACAACAGGGTGGGCACCTTCAGGAGGCAGAGACTGTGAAGTGGTAACTTACTGTTTCCCATCTCAAGCGTCCCTGCCACCAGCACCTGCCTGGATGCCCAGCCACCAATCAGAGCTAAACAGCACAAAACACACAGGGCCTGGGCGGAGGAGCAAAGCAGTCGGAGAGAAATCCAGGGTCATCTCTGCTTTTTGTCTTTTGAGCCTTACAAAATGCAGGTGTGAGTTTTGATAAAATATTTATTTTAAATAGATCTATTTATAGCCCAACCTAAACAGGTTCATTTAGTAATGTTTCGTTATAATTCCTTTCTCCATCAGAGGTGGGTAATAAATTAGGCGACCCCTGCAGGACTTTTCCTGCCTTGGGGGTTATGATGCCGTGTTGTAGAAGGCTGATGCCTGTTGTGAGGAAGATTTGGGCTGTGCTGTTTCTGAGACCCTTGCTAGTGCTAAGAGTCTACACTTTGTGACTTTGGGCTACTAATTGCCATTTTAGATGAAATAAGTTTGGAAACCCAACCAGAGAGCAAACCCTGCTTACCTCCTGGAAGTCTCCTGAGCTCGGACCTCACTGCTCGGCTGCCTTGAGTCCGCAGTAGTACCTAGTCGTCCCCTGGTCACTGTGTCTCGTGGTTACTGTCTCACTGAGATCACAGGCTCCCAGGACCTGTTGCGGGCTGGTCTTATTTCCTAAAGACTGCGTGACTCTACGTCTGCCAGAGGGCTTTTGTTTTCCCATTTTCTTCTCCCAGCACCTATTGAGTAAAGGAGCAGGTAGCGTTAATTTTTACCTAACAGACTAGTAAACTGAGGCTCAGAGAAGTGATGGGACTTGTCCTGAGTCCCTCAGCAGGTTTGCAACAGAATGAAGGGCAGAGAGAGCCCAGGTCTCACGTCTCTTTCTCTTGCCTGTTGGTCAGCCATGCGGAGAGGAAACTGAGGCCCTTGGCTGTCTCCTGAGAGGCTGAAATGTCAGTATTTCCTTTTTTGCTCTCACGCAGGTGTTATGTCCTTTCTGCTGCAAGTGATGTGTTGACTTTGTCACTCTGATCATCCAGGTAGGTGTCTGTGTCCCCGGGACAAGAGCGGGAGAACCCACGTAGGTCTGAGGAGAGGCTCCGTGGGTCTGACACAGCCTTTGGCCTTTCCACCTTTCTTCTCTGCTTGTCACTTTATACCTGACCCCGTTTGTATCCAGAAAAGCTGAGGACATTTGGATTTCTGGAAGAACCTGTCTGCTAGGCTCTTGTTCCCCAGGGAAAGGTTCAGGCATCCAAATGTGGGCATTCAAAGTGGCCAGATGGCCCTGGCCAGTTGGCTCAGTGGTAGAGCGTCGGCCTGGCGTGCAGAAGTCCCGGGTTCGATTCCCGGCCAGGGCACACAGGAGAAGCGCCCATCTGCTTTTCTACCCCTCCCCCTCTCCTTCCTCTCTGTCTCTTTCTTCCCCTCCCGCAGCGAGGCTCCATTGGAGCAAAGATGGCCCGGGTGCTGGGGATGGCTCCTTGGCCTCTGCCCCAGGCGCTAGAGCAACGCCCCGGAGGGGCAGAGCATCGCCCCCTGGTGGGCAGAGCGTTGCCTCCTGGTGGGTGTGCCGGGTGGATCCCATTCTCTCCCCATTTCCAGCTTCAGAAAAATACAAAAAAACAAACAAAAAACAAAAACAAAGTGGCCAGATGGTAGCCCTGTTCCACAGCAGGGGTGAGAGTGTCGTGAAGTGGATTGGCTCAAGGTCTGCTTGGTCCATGGTTAGAAATGGATGTTGATAGGGTCAGGGCTTTAGGTTTGAGGCTTGGTCAGCCTCTCCCTGTTTTTGCATAGACAACTCAAAGACAGTGTGCCCGGTGACAGGGCTTCAGGACAGCGTAGGGCTGCGCTCTGTACCAGCAATTTTCAACTGCTGTGCCACAGGAATTTTTAAAACATGTGATACCTGACTATTTAAGTCAGGCACTGACCTCTTTTTCCCTTAAATTGTCAAATAAAAAAATGATAACTGCCAATACAACAATAGCCGTCCAGTGTGAATGAAGCAAAATTATACGTGTTTTTTTGCCAGATCAGCAAATAATATATTTTGGTGTGCTGCAGAATTTTGGTAATTGGTTTATGTGTGCCATGAGATGAAAAAAGTTGCAAATCACTGCTCTGTATCTTATTGGCAAGTCCAGAGTCATGTTCTTGCATATAAAGTTTGTATCCCAGTGGGTGGGGAAGGGTGTAAAGAGGGATGGCTATAAGGTGACGGAAAATGATTTGATTTTGGATGATGGATATACAATATAAATGCTATAGTAATGTTTACCTGAGACCTATGTACTCTTATTGATCAATGTCACCCTGTTAATTTTCTAAATTAAAAAAAAAAATGTTTGTATCTCAAGTGGACTGGAGGGGAAGTGGGGGGAGGGGGATCAGAGATGTTTACATGTAAGCCTTTTATTCCTTTAGGATAAACCCAGAAACGAAAAACAAAATCCCAGATCCTGAGGTTAACTCCATCCAGGACGTTCAGGAAGGGCAGCTCCTGAGGGGCTATGTGGAGTCTGTCCAGTCACAGGGTGTGCTCCTAGGGTGAGTGGGGGGAGCCTGGGGACTGGGCCAGCCTGGGTCCCTGCGGGCCTGCCCGAGGCCGCTGTCCTCAGTCACCTTCTCTGAAGGGACTGTGAAGGAAGGAGGGTGTCAGTTTCCACCTGTTTTTTCACTTCCAAGTTGTTTTTGCTTTAAAAAAAAAAGTTTCGAATTACCCTTATTTGGTGTTTTGGAGAAAGAATATGGCCTGTCCATTTTCAGTTTTAAATATGTTTGGATTTTGACTTAGCTTGTGATCGTGATTTGTAAGTGTTGTGTGAAGTCCTGGAATATTCACAACCTTTGGATGTTATAGCCTCCCTGCTATTCTGTTTCTTCACCTTTGTCTTTCTAGCAGCTTGTGACTTACACATTGTGATGCTCTGGGGTGGGGTGAAATTGTCCTGCAGTCACATTTCCATTGTGCTTGACAATTTCTCCAGTTTACAAAGCAAGCCCTCTTTATACTTTTGAATGCCAGGAGCTTATGTCTGTTGTAAATCCTGGTCACAACTTGGATCCCCGGGAAGGTGGAAACAATGAGCTTGACTGGAACTCTGTTGTTGTACTTGTGACCAAAGGCCCTCGTCTGTCTTCTGTTAGCCTTGGCCCCTTAGTTGTGGGTTTGGCCCGGCACCCGCATGTCTCCCAGTACAAGACGGCCAAGAAAGCCCTTTATAACAGCCACCTCCCTGAAGGGAAGCTGCTCACAGCCAAGGTCCTAAGGTGGGTGCCTTCTTCCCTCCTCATCCCCTCCGCCCCTTTCTCCGGGAGCCCAGGGAGGAGATTTAGAGGTAAACTTGAATAGAATGGCCTGAGTAGTGGCGAGTGTGAGTGTTCTGATGAATGAAACCCCTCTGTTTGGAATCTTCAACCTCAGATTCTAAAAGCAGGTGTGGAGACACTTCTCTGCATAGGCACCTGTTGTTGGGGACAAAGGAGAGGATCATCACAGCTTCCCCCTGTGTTTCACTACTAAGCCTGGGGAAGGTGCAGTCATTCCTAAGCACACTGCAGGATTCCAGGGCAGGTGGGGCGGGGCCCAGGAAACTGTGGGTCCACGAGAGGAAGGCCTGTCCTGCCTGCTATGTCCCTTTGCTGTATTCTTTGCTGTCTTCATTGCCCGCCCTCTCCCCCTTCGCAGGGTGAAGCACCGGAAGAAACTGGTAGAGTTGTCGTTCCTTCCGGGTGACACGGGGAAGCTGGACGTGTTTCCTGCCTCCCTAGGCCTGCCACTTCTAGAGCAAGAGGAGAGGCGGATAGAAGCAGAGGGGAGAGCCAGCAAAAGACAAGAGAAGGAGAAGAGGAACCGGAAGGGTCCGGAGGAGGCGCAGCTGCCTAGCCAAGGGAAGAAAGAGCCCCAGAAGCCACCAGGGAAGAAGCGGGGCAAGCGGCCACGCCCAGAGTCCGGGAGCTAGCAGGTATGTCCCCAGGGGATGCCTCCTCTCTGGGAAGGAGAGCGTTTCAGAGCCAGCCTGGCAGCTGTCTTGCCTTCTCTGGGACACAACAGTGTGAGTTTGGAGGGGTGGAGGGAGGGCAGCTTAGGGTGCTCCTGGGCAAGAAGGGTGGCCCAGCACCTCCCCACGTGTCTTCCCAGGATCGGGGAAACAAACAGAAGGAAGCCGCTCCGGCGGAGGAGGACGATAGTGAAGTTGAAGTGTATTACCGGGAAGGAGAGGAGGAGGTGGAGGAGAAGAGTGTGCTGGCCAAGGTGAGGACAGCACTGAACTCTGCGGGGGGGTGCTCTGGTGAGGGGAGTCCCTGACCCCTGCCAGGAGCTGGCTCCTTTTGGCACCGCCCTCTTTCCCGTTCCTGTAAGGCAGGGGACCGCGGGGCTGTACTTTCCCCAGTTGGGTGTCAGCTCCTAAGGAGAGGGACCCTGTCTCACCCAGAGAGTGGGCTGCGTAAGATAAATTGCAAGCAGGTTAAATTCTAATTATATTGAGTGAAACTGAATAAATTAGTGGGATGGGCAGGTAAAAAGGAGGCTTAGCATTCCTGAGCCTGAACTCCCCTCTGAAAAATCAGAACAATGCTACCTGAACCGAGGGCTGGGTGTGGGAGGCCTTCCCAGACTAGGCACCGCGTCCCTACCATCCTCAAAACGATTGTCATCTCTGTCCTAGCTTAACTGTTATTTAATACATGTGTTATTTTTGTGTGTGTGTGTGTATAACTTATATATATATAAAATTTGTTACCTAAGTGAAATGATTTACAAAGAAAGTTTTTGTTTTTTTCATTTTTCTGAAGCTGGAAATGGGGAGACAGTCAGACAGACTCCCGCATGCGCCCGACTGGGATCCACCCGGCATGCCCACCTTGGGGCGATGTTCTGCCCCTCTGGGGCATCGCTCTGTTTCATCCAGAGCCATTCCAGCGCCTGAGGCAGAGACCACAGAGCCATCCCCAGCGCCCGGGCCATCTTTGCTCCATTGGAGCCTCAGCTGCGGGAAGGGAAGAGAGAGACAGAGAGGAAGGAGAGGGGGAGGGGTGGAGAAGCAGATGGGCGCTTCTTCTGTGTGCCCTGGCCAGGAATCGAACCCGGGACTCCTGCACGCCAGGCCGATGCTCTACCGCTGAGCCAACCGGCTATGACCTGTTTTTTTTTAAATTTTTAAAAATATTTTTCTTAGGTTGGAAACGGGGAGGCAGTCAGACAGACTCCCGCATGCGCCCGACTGGGATCCACCCAGCATGCCCACCAGGGGGCGATGCTCTGCCCATCTGGGGTGTCGCTCTACCACAATCAGAGCCATTCTAGTGCCTGAGGCAGAGGCCACAGATCTGTCCTCAGTGCCCAGGCAAACTTCGCTCCAATGGAGCCTTGGCTGCGGGAGGGGAAGAGAGAAAGAGAGGAAGGAGAGGGGGAAGGGTGGAGAAGCAGATGGGCGCTTCTCCTGTGTGCCCTGGCCGGGAATCAAACCCGGGACTCCTGCACGCCAGGCCAACACTCTACCACTGAGCCAACCGGCCAGGGCCACAAAGAAAATTTTTGTCTCTAAGCTTTCCCTGGTAGACTGCGTGTCTGGTCCTGGGAGGAGGAGAGAGTTCGCTGAGCGTGGAGGGAACTCCTGTCCTCCAGGTGGGAGGAGCTGGGGTGGAGCAGTGGAGGAGTGCTTTCCTCATCCCCCGGTCTTCCAGGAGAAGCAGAAGGCCCGGGCCGTGGCCGAGAGGGCTCTCAAGACCATCTCCTTCAGGTCTGGGCTTTGTCCCCCCTGTATCAGAGAGAGACCTTCTGATAGGAAGAGCCACATCTCCGCAGATTGCGGGAATAGCCATCCGTGGATCATTTCTTCCTCGGCAGACCGATGGCAGTTGGAGTGGCTGCCACCAGAGGCTCCCAGAAGTTCCCAGGCGCTCTCATAGGTGTGCCCTCTGTGAAATAGATCTGTCCATTTATATTTTATTCTCCACTTCACTGACACCGCTAAGGGTAACATTTACAGGAGTCGCTGACTTAAATAAGGGCCCGACTTGAAGCAGAAGTAGAACAGGGAACACAGCTTTCACGGACCTGGGGGCTAGCCCTGTAGGGGTCATTTGCAGGCAGAGAGAAGTTAGTTTCCTGAGGGCTAATGAAAGGAATGGCAGTCCTTCATTGTCTTAGTTTGGGGAGAGAATCAGACTAGAGGTTCTGCTCCTTCCAACTCAGACTTCAGGCTAGTTTGCGATTTGGTAGGTTTCCTTCCTGGACTTGGAGGTACAGCCAGGTAGAGCCTCTGTCTGGGAGCCCCGGACCCAGCAGTTTGGGTTGGGGTCCTGTGCCACGTGAGCTGCGCTGGGCCAGGGCCTCTCTGCCTGCACCTGACGGCGGGAACCGAGGGCACAGAGGGAGCCGAGGAGGAGGAGGCTGCTCCCCTCGACGTCCCCGGAGGGGGGCTCTTTGGGCTGGGACAGGGGAGCTCATGTGCCCACTGCTCTCCCTCCAGAGAGGAGCAGGAGAAGCTGAACGTGTGGGTGGCTCTTCTGAACCTGGAGAACATGTACGGCTCTCAGGAGTCACTGACCAAGGTCTTCGAGCAGGCCGTGCAGTACAATGATCCGCTCAAGGTCTTTCTCCAGCTGGCCGACGTCTACACCAAGTCAGGGAAGTTCCAGGTAGGAGTCTGGCCTGCCGCAGCGTCCCCAGCCACTCAGAAACAGACTCCCTGGGGGTCACAGAGGCAGCAGGGAAGTCTCAGGGCAGAATCCCCGTGTTCTGGGTCCAGTTCTGGTCTTTGGCTGCATGGGGGCACAGGGACTCCCCATCATGTGGGCCTCATCTCTGTGACCCCCCCCCCACTAGAACTGGGCCTGTGCATGATCAGTCAGTGAGCCCGGGTGGTTTCTCCCAGCGGAGCTGCCTGTCTGTTGTCCCCTCTGTTGCACTTTCCTGAGCTTGCCTTGTCTCTATAGGAAGCCAGTGAACTCTACAATCGGATGCTGAAGCGTTTCCGTCAGGAGAAGGCTGTCTGGATCAAATATGGCGCCTTTCTTTTGAGGAGGGGCCAGGCTGGGGCCAGTCACCATGTGATGCAGCGAGCCCTGGAGTGCCTGCCTAAACGGGAGCGTGAGTGCTTAGTCCCACTGTCGGCCCAGTTCCTGAACATGAGACTCATATCTGGGCATGGGGTCTGGGTCTCCTCATCTGAGGCTGGTGGTAGGAGCCTTGTGGAGGTTACATAGCTACCTGCTCATGAACATAATGCATATTTCACTTCAGGTCCTTATCTCTGAGGATGGAGGAACAAAAAGCAGTTAGCACTAATTCTGTTGCCCCTGCCCCCCAGAGAGTAGGGTGTCTGCTGTGGGAGTCATAGATCAGTGCCCATCTGTATATTTGGCCCTAAATCTACCCCACCGTCCCTCTTGTCATCATCACCTGTGTCTTGGGACCACGAGCAGGGAGTCAGGAGTCAGACTCAGACCTGGAGCACATTGTGGTGAGCAGTCTTCTGCTCTGTGTGTCTGAGCTGTCCTCTCCGTGCAGATGTGGATGTGATCTCAAAGTTTGCTCAGCTCGAGTTCCAGCTGGGGGACGCAGAGCGGGCCAAAGCCATGTTCGAGAATACACTGAGCACCTACCCAAAGCTCACAGATGTCTGGTCAGTCTACATCGACATGACCATCAAGCATGGCAGCCAGAAGGAAGTCCGGTGAGAGGGGAAGACGGACCAGGCCGAATTCTCGGTGGGGATGCAGGGACCTGGGCCAAGCGATGGCTTCCAGCAACCACAGCAGCTCCCAGTATCCCCGCTGTCTTACTCCATCTGGGCAAACAGCTTTGACATGACACTCGGGTGCTGCGGCGTTCCCATTTCCTGCCTCGGGCCAGACTCGGGTTAGGGTCGGGGACCTTGGCTGGGAGATAGGCTGGCCGCTGGCCTGGCGGTGAGGAGACTCAAGTTTCCCTCATAATGAACGCTGCCTGACTCTGATGTAGAGTGTGTTCTCGGCATAATCTTGCCGTTGTCCACCAGCATCCCCAGGCAGGTAGGGTTAGAGCTGGGTAGACTGAGGCCCAGAAAGAGTAGTGCCTCGCCTGATCCCATCAGTGAGTTTAAGCAGAGCTTTGCTCACAGGTGCATGCCTCATGTGTGTCCCATCCCAGTAGCTTTGTTCTGATGCCCTGTGTGACTTCAGGCCAGTAAGCCCTTGGACATCTCTGGGTGTCCATCCGCTCACCTGGGAAGTAAGGGTGGTGTTATCTCCCCCAGTGGTCATGCTGGGAGTTTCTAATGGCAGTAAAAACAAAGGAGTGGCTTGCTGGAGAGCAGAGGGCCTGCTGCAGAGCCTGAGAGCAAGTAGGGGCTGGGGACCAAGACGCAAATGCTCCCTGTTCTCCCTCACAGGGACATCTTCAAGCGGGTCATTCACCTGAGTCTGGCCCCCAAGCGGATGAAATTTCTTTTTCAAGCGCTACCTGGACTTTGAGAAGCAGCACGGCACTGAGAAGGAGGTGCAGGCGGTGAAGGCCAAGGCCCTGAACTACGTGGAGGCCAGGAGCTCCGTGCAGGAGGACTAGGGGTGGGCTGACTCTAGACCGCCACGGCGGCTGTGGGCCCGCCTGACCGGACCTCGCGCCCAGCAGTGAAAACTTGCTGGAGGACTCTATTTAAGCGCTGCTTTTCTGCAGCACCCTCTGAGTAATCCTGTTAGGATAAAAGGAATTTGAGGTTTTTTATCAATTCCTTTATGTTATTTTGTCTCAAGTACCATTTTTATCCTTTCCCTTCACTGAGACTGTTCAGTTGTGCTCCTCTCACTGACCACCAATGAAAGAGGTGCCCCTTCTGGAAGTGGGGTGGGGGGCCGGATAAATGGCCTCAGGGGGCCGCATGGAGCCCGCGGGCCGTAGTTTGGGGAAGCCTGCTCATTGATTGCTTTCTCATATGTGCCCCGACCGCGGGCCTTCTGCAGACCGAGTGACCCCTTGCTCGAACCAGCGACCTTGGGTCCAAGCTGGTGAGCTTTTGCTCAAACCAGATGAGCCCACGCTCAAGCTGGCGACCTTGGGGTCTCAAACCTGGGTCGTCCACATCCCAGTCCAACGCTCTATCCACTGCGCCACCGCCTGGTCAGGCCTGATTCAAGAAATTTAAGCTGAGCTTCCTCTGAGAGAGGCCAGGCTCCCTCTGTTCCCTCAGATCAAACAGATAACTGAATTCAATTGCTAACAGATCATCAGCCTCAGAGCTTTCCCATATGTGGGAATGCCTGGCTGTCCTTCTCCCTGCACTTTCTTCTGTCTGTTTTAATACTGCCCAGGGTCTCTCTGTCCCCTTCCCTCCCACAGGGGGTGGGGTTTAGGCCTGTCCCCATGACCACCAATCTGCTGTGGGATGGCCCATCCAATCATGCAGATACCAGGCTAGTTCCTTATACTAAGAAAAGCTTTATCAAAAATGTAAATATATAAAATTTAGACAATAGCATACACCGAAGGCATCATCCCAGCTAAGCACCACCGACGTGGGTAACCGTGTGTAGTTAGACAGAAATTAACTGCACGATCTCCTATACACTGAGCCTACTGGTGAGTTTCATTGTCCCCTGGCTCTGCTGGCCAGGACTTGTCAGCCTAGGAGTCCCACCAGTAAAGGGTCATCCACGTCATAGTTCGTTAAGGACCAGTTCTGAGAAAGTGTCTTTCCTTCAAAGCTGTGGACCAAGTGGCTGGTGGCAACAGGACGGGATTTCTTCAGGCCTGAGAGCCTTCCTGTCAGAGCTGGCCATACTGTACCAGTTCTCTCCTCTGTACCCAGATGACTCTGTTTCTTTCTCTTGGCCTGTTTTCTCAAAAAGCTATGGTTAAAAAGAAAATCTGATGCTGATGTGAGCAGGCATTGGGGGTTCAGTGTTGGACCAAGGACCATCATCTGCAGAGAGTGCGGGACCAGGAACCTTAGGAGACAAGCAGGGCCATCTCCATGTTGTCCGGGGCTGTGCCGTTGCCCGGCAGGCCCTGGGCCCACTTGTGCAGGCGGCTATAGAGCGGGAGGCCCTGGTTCTCGCGGTACAAATAGACACCGGTGATGGCGTTCCACTGCGGCCGCGGCTGTGTGCCTTCCACGGGGAACTTGGCCACCAGCTCCTCATCGTCCTTGCTGAGCGCCACAAAGCCAAAGAAGCGGCGCACGTTGTTGGCGGCCAGCACCCGTGAGTGCACCTCTGCGGTGCGCTGGAAGAGCTGGTCCTCGTTGTTGCGGTACTGGGTCCAGTAGGCCTCCTGGCGGTAGCTGAGTGGTGAGCAGTAGTGCTTAAAGCACTTGGTCAGGAACACCAGGATGGCCACCACACCGATGAGCAGCCATCCAAAGAGCTGGCCAGAGAAGGGGCAGGGTTAAGAAGGGGCAAGGAGCTGCCTAGACACCCCCCCCTACCCCAGGATGAAATAGGGAGTGAGCTGGCTCCATTGCTTCTGTAAGGGGAACAGGCCCTTCTGGCTCTAATTTCACCACTTTTCTCACTCTAGTGAACTCTCACTTCCCTTGTTTCTAGACTTGGCCTTCCGCATTTTTTGCTGCCATTTCTTTAGTCCCAAGATGCCGCCCTCCTTCACATTGTCTCAACTCATCAAAATCCAGCTTAAATTGCCAGGTTGGCCCAGATGGCACCTCCAAGAAGTTGCCTTTCCTAAGTTCCCCATGGCCTGATTTTTTTTGTGTGTGTATTTTTCCTAAGTGAGAAAGGGGGCAGACAGACAGACTCCTGCATGTGCCTGATCAGGATTCACCTGGCATGCCCACTGGGGTTGATGCTTGGCCCATCTGGGGCATTACTCCCCTGTAACCGGAACCATTCTAGCACCTGAGCCGGAGGCCATGGAGCCATCCTCAGCACCCAGACCAACTTTGCTCCAATGAAGCCTTGGCTGTGGGAGGGGAAGAGACAGAGGAAAGGGGAAAAGGTGGAGAAGCAGATGGGCGCTTCTCCTGTATGCCCTGGCCAGGAATCGAACCTGGGACTCCCACATGCTGGTCTGATGCTCTATCGCTGAGTTAACTGGCCAGGGCTGGTCATCAAATTTTATTTCTAGGACCTGGTTGGTTGGCTCAGTGGTAGAATGTCAGCCTGGTGTGTGGATATCCCAGGTTCAATTCCCAGTCAGGGCACACAGAAGAAGTGACCATCTGCTTTTCCATCCCTCCCCTCCCCCCTTCTCTGTCTCTCTCTCTCTCTCTCTCTCTCTTTTTTCCTCCTACAGCCATAGCTCTATTGATTTGAGCACATTGGCCCTGGGCGCTGAGAATGGCTCCGTGGAGCCTCATGCCTTAGATGCTAAAAACAGGTTGGTTGTGAGCATGGCCTCGATTGGCAGAGCATTGGCCCCAGATAGGTTGTTGGGTGGATCCTGGTTGGGGTGTATGCGGGAATCTGTCTATCTCCCCTTCTCTCACTTGGAAAAGAAGAAAAAAAAATTTTTTTAATTTTATTTCTATGTCTTCCATCTTCCATCTCCTTTGGTGCTGTTTCCAATCCTGTCTCTTGCACCCCCTGCTTCTCTAATTTCATGCTTCCAAGTCAGTTTCCCTGTTTCTGCCCAGGTCTCTGCCCTTGCCTTCTCTTCCCTGACTGACCGCTACTCTTTCGGAACTAAGCCAAGGCTGGGGCTGCCACATCCTGACTTGAGAACCCTTCCTGGCTCGAGGGACTCCCCTTGCAACAGCAGTGCCTGAGGGCTGACTCATTGCTGGCCTGGCCCTTCCTGGAAACATGCTCATCCCTGGAGCCAGACACACCCCACGTCAATTGGCCCATAACAAGTGTTTCCTAGGCTTGCAGGGGTTCGTGCTCAATCTGGCTGGAATCTGGGAGCAAAGCTCAGACTGAGACAGAAGAACACTATCTTTAACATTTAAAAACTTATTTGGGACTGGAATTGACCCTCATCTCATTCCTGATGCTGATAATCGAATGCTTTTCTGGAGACCTTGGCCTCTGGGGACTAACTCCAACTTGAACAGGGAGCCATCCCAACACCCCTACCAGCCACCACCTAAGGAAGAAAGAAGAGGAGCTTCCCTTTGCACAGCCTTACCTGGGACTCGTACTTGAGCCTGCGACTGACCTCCTCCCGGAAGTCCGACAGGTTGGCAGGGCCCTCTCCACAAGGGAACCTGGCCAGGATTTCTGTGGCATGGGCTGGTGGAAAGCCCTTGAGCGAGGAGGGGTCCACAAACTCACTGAGAGCACAGACATAGGCCTCACCCCGCAGCAGGGAGATGACAGACCAGGTGATGGGGGCTACAGCCGCGCGGCCCAGGATGGAGCTCAGAAGAAGGAAGTTGGGGGCAGCTGAGCAGTTCTTGGTTCTCCGGTACTGGCACTCAGTAACGAGGTTCCAGGTGTGGTTGTTGAGGATGACGCCTATGAGGAAGAGTGCTAGAGCAGGCACACCGATGGCTGTCAGCCCGTACAGGTAGTTCCTGGCTGGTGAGCAAGGGCAGTGGAAAGCCACCACAGAGAACAGCTCCTGGCTGCCTACCGTGCCCAGTGCCACCAGCCCATTGAAAATCATCACATCCTTGCTCTTGAAGAAGAGTGAGAGAAAGCGGAAGTTCTCGGTGATCAGGGCTGCCATGGTGATAGATCAGCTGGAGGGCCGACTGCAGGATGGAGACAGGAGATGGCGAGAGATGGTACCTTGTGACACTAGGGAGGTGTGCAGGCAGGTGGGCATCCGAAGGCAGGACACAGTCCTGTCATTTTATCACCTTGAGTGGCCAGTGTGGTGGTCCCTGCAGGACAGTAGATAACATAAATGTTTGCCTCTGAACACAGGGATAGAAGGGCTCTTGTGTGGCCAGGCTGGTGGGAAGCAAGGAGAGGGAGCTTCAGGAGCCAGATTCCACTGAGCTCCTACTATGTGGCAGGTGCTTCACAGCCCTGGTTGCCCAGCCTCATGGTCCACGATGAGCTGTCATATCCCTTGTGTACTGAGGAGGTGGAGGCCCCTGAGGTAAGTGGCTTAGAAGGGTCACCTAAGTGGCTGAGATTCAAGCTCAGGTATGTCTGTCTCAGAAACAGGTTCTTGTTATGGCAGGATTCTTGCAAGGTAGGGGTGAGAAATGGTCCTGTGGCGTTGGGGAATGTGGGATGTTGAGTGGCTTTCCCTTTGGGATTCCAACCAGTGCTAATGTGCTGAAGGACCTAGGACTGCTTGGAAGGTGTGTCCTTCAAGTTTCTAGCCCCGGGGCTATACAAGCTGGAGGGGGAGTCCTGGTGGGTAAGGGACTTGGATTTGACCCTGTGATGTGGGGTGGGGCAGGAGAAAGTGGTGAGCCCGGTTCAGCATCCCTGCAGTTCATAAGAATCTTTTCATTTTGGAGACCTCAGGCTCTGGATTGGGTTAGGAGATCCTGACTCAACATACTTCATGGCTTTTTTTCTGGGCCTCAGCATCCTCATCTTTGAAAAGAGCATAAATCATTTTGGTCCTTGCTTGCTTCTTAGGAATGCTGGAGGGAAAGGATAGGGAATGCACAATGCCTGCTGATTGTCCTATATGTGACATAGCACACTTTGTCCCTCCATCTCTCTCACTCTGTTGAGTCCTCAGGGTGGCTCCCAGAGGTGAGGCAGGGTGGGATGACTTCCCTGCCTGCAAAGATCAGGCCACTAAGGCCTAAAGGGGCCGTTCAGAGGTGGAGGTGCTCAGGTAGGACTTTTAGACCATGACAAGGAGGCCTGGAAAATGGGCCAGGGTGAGTCAAGCTAAGCGAGTCCTCCATTGCTCTGTGCCTATCCATGAGAGCCCTGGTGAGCCTCCCCTTCCTCAGCCATTACCCTTTCCCTACCCAGCAGCCTCCCAGCAGCCCTGTTCTTCCCACATCCCTGGGCCCAGGGACTGCCCAGCCTGCCAGGGACAGGAAGCCCTGGTGAAGGGTAGGCTTGGCTGAGCCCACTGGCCGGCTGTGTCTTGATCTGGGCTGCAGCAGCGCTCGCGGCCTGCCAGGAAGTACTGGTGGCGTGGGCTCCAGCCATGTTCTGCCCCAGCTCCCTCCCCAGGCTCCACCCACACAAGCCAGAGACAGGCCAGGGTGTGGCCCTGTGTGTCCTCCCCATCCCTGGGATGAAAAACAGAAATCACATGCTAGAGGAAGCCAGGGAGTAGGGGGCTGCGGTGGGCTGCTAACAAAGGTGAGACTTGTCTGTATTTCCTACCGCGCCCCCTCTTCTACACACCACCCCCTCACTCGGTCCAGGCTGCCAGCCGGGCCAGGGCAGAGCGGGCTGACCACGTGGGGTACCAGGAGATGGAGGCAGAGGAAGACTGACTCCCCAACTCACCGTCTGACTCTCTGGGAAAGGGAGTTTGTAATGCTGCCGGGGACGAATAGGTTAAAAGCAGCCCCTTCTCCCTCTTCCGCTTCTTCTCCTGGCCTCAAGTTTCTATGTGCGCTCTCTGGGGCACCCTGGGTTTATAAACTGCACAGAGTGGGGTGCAAAATGCCTGAACACCAGTGGGCAGAGGAGGGACCAGACCAGCTTCTGAGACTACTGCCCTTGCACCCCAGGCTAGGAGTGGGACCTCCAACAACAGTCGGGACAGGAGACAGGTGGCTGGGAGAGGCAAGACTGGCCTCTGACCAGACTGGGGTGTGGGGGGCTCAGCTAGGGGCCTCTCTCCCAGGACAATCCCTCTGGGCAGCCTCCGACTGGCCCACCATGCTCCCCTGTCACCTGGCATCCCCCAGGGAGGGCCTCTTCCTTACCTGGGGCCAGCCGCAGGCACCAGTGGCCGTGGCCTCCTTGGGGCTGGGCTCTCTGAGTGGTGCTCAGACATCAGCGTGCAGCCTGCTGGGGTGGGGCAGCTGCTCTGCCCGCCTGCCCAAAGTGCGCTGTTGACTGTGCCCTCTATGGCAAGTCTCCCTGCCGCTTTTCTTCTGCACGGGAGCAGGGCCGGGGGCTGGTGTTGTCGTCAGAAAAGTTTAACTCCAGGAAAGAGGAGAGAACAGCGGGATGGAACTTGCTCATCAGGCCAGAGAGTGGAAAACATCCCCCGCGCCAGGCAGAGGGCGGGCCGGCGGGCAGCAGAGGGCGGTGCGAGAGGAGAGAGAGGAAATTGGGGCCCCTGCTCAGCCGCCCTGGGCCTGCGCCTGGCTCTGCCTGCTGCCCGGGCAGAGCTGCGAGAGCCCACCTGACGGTGCTCCACACCAGCGGGACTCGTTCAGGGGCCAGGCAGGGGCCTTCCGAGAGCTGGCCTGGGCCTGCCCTCCCGGCCAACTTCAAGAGCAGCCCCCATGCGTGATGCTGCCCTCCACACCCCCACCCCTCTTCTGGCCCTTCTCCTTCAGCCTCTGCCTGGACAAGCCCTTGCCCCGTTGGGATCATCTTCTATCCAGACTTTAGCTATCTCCTCAGGTACTGTTTCAAATTTCAGAGGACTGATGATTGAATTCCGGAGTCCAGGGGTTCTCTGAGACCTGTGGGCAGAGCTCTGACTGGTAGGGGGAAATAATAAGGAGGCAGATTTTTGAAGGAAGCCCTCATGATGATCAGAGCTGTTCAGACTGTCCCCAAAAATGGTTATGAGCCCCCCGCCCCCATCTTGGGAGTGTGCAAGCCAAGGCTCAAAAGTCACGGATCAGGAATTCTGAATAGCAGGGCCTTGTCCAAGGCCAGGCTGGATAACTCATAGGATCAAGAGGAAGACCCCCTCCACAGACCCCTGTCGGCTCTGTTATGCTTGTGGTGCTGTACCAATGGAATTGCTGAGTGACATGCTGGCCTCTCTGAGCTGAGCTTGTCCATGTGCAGGAGTGAAGGGAAAGGGACCCTTTCCCTTCAGAACACTTTTCAGATCCTACCATGTGCCAAGCACCATTCTAGAATCTTCCTCAAAAGTTATCTCCCTTTATCTTCATCATATCCGGAAAAGCAGATCTTTTAATATCCATTTTACAAATAGGTACACTGAAGCTCAGAGGGATTCAGTAACTTACCATAGGTCCTACAGCTCCAGAATATGAACCCACTTCTGCCTGATCCAAAGCTTTAATCTTCACATTTTTACTTCCCAATGCCTCCTGACTGGCTTTTCCCATTGGAAGCCCCCCCCCACACACACACACACACATACACCTGATCTTGACTCATCTGATTCCTCCCCCTCATTCAGGGTCAAGATGATCAAGTCCAACATCCTGCAGGGACCCTCCAGCCCAGCTTGGCCTACAGGGATGAGACTGGGAGGTAGACTGGTTTCAGACATACAAATAGACTGAAGGATACATAAAGAAGAATGGAAATCATTACAACAGTGTCGTGGGCATCAAGATCAAAATAAATTCTTAGAAGAGTAGGATTTGCACCTTAAAGATATGTGAGGAGGGCCTGGCCAGGCGGTGGCACAGTGGACAAGTGTCGGACTGGGACACAGAAGACCCAGTTTAGAAACCCCAAGGTCGCCAGCTTGAGCACAGGCTCATCCGGTTTGAGCAAGGCTCACCAGCTTGAGTGCGGGTCACTGGCTTGAGCAAAGGGTTACTCATTCTGCGGTAGCCCCCCAGTCAAGGCACATGTGAGAAAGCAATCAATGAACAACTAAGGTGCCTCAACTGAGTTGATGCTTCTCATCTCTCTCCCTGCCTGTCCATCTGTCCCTATCTGTCCCTCTCTCTGTCTCTCTCTGTGTCTGTCAAAAAAAAAGAAAAAGAAAAAAAGATATGTGAGGGTGGCAAGAAGCACATCTTCTTGACTCTGTTTCCTCGTCTTTAACAAAGATGGCTCCAGTTTCTGCTGTCCCCTCCTCTTATGGCCAGGGGGACCAGGAGGTTAAGCCCACAAGTTCAGAAATCAACAAACTCGTCAGCTATACATAATGAGTACTTACCATGTACCATGTCCTTTATACAATTATTTAATGCTCACAACAACCCTATGAGGTAGAGATGTCCTCATCTCTGTGGTATGGATGAGGAAACTGAGGCACAGAAATGAAGGGACATAATTCCTAAAAGCAAGCATCTAACCCAGTTTGGTCTCACTCTGCAGTCATGAACCAGAGATAAAGTGGTCTGGGAGGGGGTGGCAAAGTGGGAGCTTGTCCCCACCAAGCCAGTTTTGAACCTTTTGACTAATATTGCTCATGTCTCCACTGTTCACTTCCCTGGGGCAGCTTCACCCAGACAGTGTGACAGTTGGAGGAGCGAGGTCCCATCCAGCTCCAAGTCACCAGCCTCAAATGGGCAGGCAAGGTGGCTCCAGGGCCCTACTGCCCACCACCTGTGGTCTTCATTTCTCCACTTGGTTTGGAAGTCTGAGGAGCTGTAGGCTCAGACTACCATTCCTACTTCTTCCCCTGGCCACGGCTCACACTTTGCTGAAGTAGGTGGCTACCTCCTTGCGTGGAGGCCGGGGCCGGCCTCCAGCCCAGCCATTGCCCGTCAGTGGCTCCTCCTGGCCCAGCTGCAGAGGAGGCTTGCATTTGTGCCAGCTCATGAGCAACTTGTTCATGGTGCGTTGATTGGTGATGCCTCGAAGCTTCTCCCTCTCCTCCTTGGCACTGTCTGTGGTAGCCAGGGCAGTTGAGCTAGCAGGGGCCTTGGGCAGTGCCCCGTGGGTGTGACCCAGCTCCAGGTCATGGTTCATGGCCTCAAAGAACTGCTGGATACAGACTTTGGCGAAGGCCTTGGCGTGATCCGTGCATGTCTCATCGAAGAGCTTGCGCTCGATGTCGATATAGTGGGACCAGTACTTGCTTTTGAGGAAGGCGGCCTGCGTGAAGCAGGGCCGCACAGAGCGCACCACAAACGCCAGCAGTGTGGTCAGCAGCACGAAGGACCAGCCCAGGGCCTGCAGGGGAGAGAAGAGTCAGCCGGGCACTGCCCTCTGGCCTCCTAAGCCTGCCCACACCCCCTGTAGCGCTCTCTGTTAGCGCATTTAGTGAAAAGATCTCTGACTGGGCAAGTGACTTCACCTCTTGATCCCCATTTACACATCTGTAAAACAGGCCCAGATATTCCCATTTCATGAAAATGAGATCAAGTGAGTAAAATGTCCTGTGTGGGCCTCGCACTCAACACACAGAAATTAACTAAGCAGAGCCTGGAGTTAGACTGCCAGGGTTTGGGTCTTGTGCTACTATTTACTGGTTGACCAGGAACAAGGTGACGTCTCTGTGCCTCAGTTTCCTCACCTATAAAGTACGCTGGTGATAGTACCTATCTCATAAGATTGTTGTGAGGACTAAATGTGATATTAAACTCAGCACAGTGTCTAGTACATAGTTGCTCAGTAACTGTTAGCCACTATATTTATGCCAATAGGCCCTTGCCAACCAGGCCTCTTCCTTCAGGAAGCCTTCCTTGACCTCCCCAGGCCATACTGACCCTTCCTTGTCTGAATTCTTCATCTCTCTGTTGGTTCCTGATATGGGCTGTCATTCAGTCACCAGCACTGAGGGCCTCCTCTCTGTGGGCTCTGAGCTGGGCACTCAGAGTCACAGAGACAAGTTGAACAATCACTCAAGCCCTGAGCTGAGGAGCCCTGGATGTTTAGGTGTTGGTTCTGCTCCGCTCCGCTCTGCTCTGCTCTGCGGGGCACGGGTCAAGTGCTCCCCAGCCTGTGCTTCAAGGGTCAGTCTCCAGCTGCACAGAGAAGCGTTTAGCTAGGTCAGAGGGGGAGAGGCAGAACAGACCCAAATTTCCATAATGGGTCTGGCAGAGCAGACATCAAGTGCAGACCTACAGAGTATGTGCACAGGGGGGTGAGGGGGGCACCCCCCTGCTGCTCCGTGAGGAAATGTGAGTCCTGTGGGGATGGATTTCCCGAAGTTTCAAATAAAGCTGGAAATCTGCTTTTTATGTTAAATTTTCTGTTTCTTAGGTGATGCCAACTAATTCTAAAATTGAAATTTTAATTCAGCCACTGAAGGCCAGACAAAATATGTCCGTAGGCTAGGCAGCCTGTCTTCTGGGAGCCCTTTTAGCTTCTGATGTGATGTTAGGATGAGGAGGAGGGACAGCTGGCCGCCCCAGGCCCTGAGGCCTAGTATGATGAGACAAATGCCCACAGGACGGGAGGCACAGGTTTGGGAGAGAGGTGGAGTTTGGATTGGACACTTACAGTGTGAGAATAACATGGGGTGTCTGGCGGTGATGCTGCCTCTAGGTCAGGGGTCCCCAAACTTTTTACACAGGGGCCAGTTCACTGTCCCTCAGACCGTTGGAGGGCCGGACTATAAAAAAAAAACTATGAACAAATCCCTGTGCACACTGCACATATCTTATTTTAAAGCAAAAAAAAAAAAACGGGAACAAAGACAATATTTAAAATAAAGTACAAGTAAATTTAAATCAACAAACTGACCAGTATTTCAATGGGAATTATGGACCTGCTTTTGGCTAATGAGATGGTCAATGTGCTCCTCTCACTGACCACCAATGAAAGAGGTGCCCCTTCCGGAAGTGCAGAGGGCCGGGTAAATGGCCTCAGGGGGCCGCATGCGGGCCCGCAGGCCGTAGTTTGGGGACCCCTGCTCTAGGAGAGAGTCCTGGGCTGGAGAGGGGAGCAGGCTGTCTGGAGTTGCCCGGACAGAACATACACATTTCTCTCTCCCTTGCAGGGCAGGCCCGGTCCCAACCCCTCACTTGACAGCCCCTGGTCCACCGGCTTCCAGAGCATGCTGCCCGGTTGTCCTCCCCACACTGCAATGACTGACGCGCTCAGATGGGTGAATGCCCAGAGGGGCAGAGGACCGGAGTGAGGCTGGAGAGGACCCGAACTCTGAATTCCCCGTCAGTGGGCCCTGCAACCCTGCCTTTAAGGCGCATCCCAAAAGCACATCTCCTTTACCCAAGCCCTTCCTTCCAGGGGCACCTGAACCCTCAGCTCTTACTCCCCAAACTGGGAGGCATAGCTGGGGACATTTGCTAGGGAAATGTACTCAAATGGCCCAGCCACCCAGTGGCCTCATTGCTGCCCCGTCCTGGAAGGGGAAAAGGATGCAAATTCCCCAGGCTTCCAAACCGGAGCTCGGGGTGGAGGCAATGGAGCTGGCTGAGCCGCTGGGTCTGTTCTGGGAACCCTACGACAGGGCGTGGGCCTCAGGACAGGGTCGGCATAGCACTTTCCCCCATTGGCTCGATCTGAATAAAGACACATGAGCCTCAGAAGCCCCTGCCTCGGTTGGAAAAAATGCCCCTGCTCCACTGAGCTCCATCTGAGGGGGAACCCCTGTCTGTTTGGGAAACATGACTATTCCTGAGGAACCCTGTTTTGAGAGGTGGGGGAATTGGGCCCAGGGCCGCCTGTTCCCCTCACCTGGGAGATGCAGCGCAGGTAGCGCACGGCCACCTCACGGGCCAGCAGCCAGTCGCCATCGTAGATCTCTGGGCAGGGCACCCGGGCCAGCAGGCGGGCAAGCTCGGACGGGGGCAGGCCAGGCACCAGGCTGCCATTACCCAGTACAGCCACGGGCACGGCAGTGCAGAAAGCACAGAGGAAGCACTTGCCATCGAGCAGCGTGACAGCCACCCAGACGACGGGCGCAATGAGGGCACGCTGGGCCATGGAGCAGAACATGTAGCGCAGCACGGCGGGGTCCTTGGCCCGGCGGCCCGGCGGCCGCTTCCACTCCTCAGCCAGCATGGACACGTTGTTGTTCAGGACCAGGCCGAGCAGAAAGAGCACCAGGGGCGGCACCAGCAGGATGCCAGCACTGTAAGCTGCGTTGTAGCCGGGCAGACAGGGACAGTTGAAATCGAAGGCCGAGTATATCTGGGCGCTGGCCAGGGCCATGAGGCCACAGATGCCATTCATGAAGGACTCCTGGTTAGACTGCAGGAACTGGAAGACCATCCGAAACTTGTCCATTGCGCCCTCCACGGGACCTGGCGGCCTCCTCCCACCTCACCGCTGCCTTGAGGATGGGCCCTGCAGCCCACTGTGCCCACTGGGTGCCCACGTCATGGCTGAGACAGGCAGAGCTCAGGGTAGTGGCTGAGGTCACTGTCTCTTTGAGGAACCTTCTAGTCAGGTGCTGGCCGAGAGGCGCAGGGTGGCCAATCCTATGGGTGTAGCCAGGGTCTGCCCCTCCCCTCCTGAGCCTCTCTCTCCGTAACCACCTCCGGCTCAGGGGAACCACCAGGGCCACACCTGATGGGCAGAGTTCTCTCTGGGTATGGGAGGAGGCCGAGGCAGTTCAGACACAGGCTGGAAAGATGCTGTTTCCAGCAGGGGTTGAATTTGGGACAATCCAGGGCTGCTGCATAGGCTTAAGTTTCTGAACCTTGTCCCCTGGGCTCCTAAGAAGCATATCACCCTCCAGCCCTCCCCATTGGGTCTTTCCTCCATGCTGTATCAGGTTCCATGGCACCTCCTCCATCAGTTCAGATAATAATGGTATGATGATGTAGTCACAGCAATGACAGTGGTGGCTGTAACGGCAGTGATGATGGTGGTGGTGGAGAGGGCAGTGTTGGTATTAGGGATGGTGCTGATCGTGCTGATGGAGGTAAAGGTGGTGATGGTGGTGATTGATGGTGCTGATGGTGGTTATAGCAGTAATGATAGTGATGGTGGTGATGATATTGGTCCCAACGGAGATGGCAGTGGTGGTGGTGAAGATAGTGCTAATATGGCATGGCTTCCTGAATTTGAAGCCAGAGGATTTAAACCTAAGAGGTTGCTGGGTCCCCTCCCTACTGAGGAGGAAGCTATGGCTTGTAAGCCTAATGCAGGTGCTTTTGTGTTCGGTTTGCTTATGTCTCTGTGGGTCCCTGTATGTTCAGAGATTGTGGATTAAAAATCCTTCCCCAGCTCCACCTCCTGCTTCTACTCCCCCAGATTAAAGGACAAAGGGGTGGGGTGGCGGGGTTTCATGCCTGGAGCTCAGGCCTCCAGAGCGTCTGTGGGAACCAGTCCAGGCCCCTCCCATCTAAGTGGGTAGGAACTTAAAGGGCTCCCTTTGATGCCCACCAGTTCTCCCAGAAGAGCAGGTCAGACCTAGCTCCAACTAGATGGCTCTTGTCTGGGTTGAGAGGGCAGGGCTGGAGGCTGACGCTGAGCAAAAGCCTGGACAGGGTGGCTCTGGGGGGCCCTCAGATCTGTGTGTCCCAGTATGTGCTGTGTGTGCGCGCGCTGTGGCTTTGGGCCTCGGTATCTGCGTATCTGCACATGTGCATGTAACCATAACCGCATCAGTGGTCTGTGTGTCTCCGTGTCTCCGTGTCAGATGCAAGAACCTGCATTGACTGGACCGGCCCTGTGTCAAGCACTTTGTATGCATCACCTCGTGTAGTCCTCATACAAGCCTGTGGACTGGATGCTCTAGTCCCCATTTTACTGAGGTGGGGACTGAGGCTTAGAGAGGTGACGTTACCAGCTAAAGTTTACACACGCAGCCTGCAGGTCTGGGATTTGAACCTAGCTAGGGAGTGGGAGTGAAAGAGGGAGTACAGAAGCGTTCTTCCATCTTTCTGTTCCCGCTGAATCAGCTTCTCTTGCCAGTCAGGGTGGAAATGTTTGTCACAAGTCGGTGGAGAAGAACGTTGCTCTTTTCAGCCCTCAGGCTGGGCCTGGGGCAAGAGGAGGAGCCCTTAGGCTGGTGGTTCTGGAGAACCCTGGTGGGGACTCCCAAGGGGCACTCACAGGGAAGAGCAGGGTGAGGGAGTTCCAGCCAAGGACATACTGCAGAGTTGACCTGCGTGGCTACGGGGGCTGAGCTGCAGCAGCGCCCGGCAGCCCCAGGTGGGGAGTGGAGGGCTGGTGCAGGAGCCCAGGAGCCCAGGAGCCCAGGGGCCCAGGGGCCCAGGAGGGGTGTGGCTCTAGGGAGCCACCTGGATTGCTGTCTTCAGTAGTGGACACTCTTTGTAGCCGATGTGCCCATGAAGTGGTGCCATGCTGGCTGCATGGTGCCTGCTCTAACCACATATATACTCTCCACAAATTCTGACTTCAGTGTTATTTTAAAATACTTGAAATAAAACAATTTGATTGGATTCTAAATCTATTATAGCGGTCTTCGGGTTACAACAGCCTCGACATAAGATGTTTCAAGTTTATGACACTCACTCCCATAAACACTTAAAAAAGTTGAAATGTGAATGTTTCGGCTTACGCCATTAGCATCGTACTTACAGACTACACGGGCGAACCAGTTTGGGTGCGTGTGGTAGAAGAATATGCAGTACATTATACAGTACAGTTTATTTATGTCCTTTTCTTTTTTCTGTGGCTTAATTGTGTTTTTATGTTCCAGATGATTATTTTACAACTGTGTTAGGATAGGTAAGTGACTTATGCTAGGGTATGTTTCAACTTACACCAAAATTCGAGTTATGTCACTGTTGTAGGAAAAGAACTGTGTTGTAACCTGAGGACCCCCTGTATTCTCATCATTACAAGAATATTGGTTACAGTTATTGAAAGAAAAGGATGAGTGTTGAAGTGTGGTTTTTTTTTAATTTTTTCATTTATTTGGGAGAGAGAGAGAGAAAGAAAGAGAGAGAGAGACAGAGGAAGGGAGAGGACAGGAGAGAGGAAGAGAAAGAACCATCGACTTGTTCTTCCATTTAGTTGTGCACTCATTTTTGTTTTATTGTTGTTTGTTTTTATTTAATAATTTTATTTTTAATGGGGCGACATCAATAAATCACGATACATATATTCAAAGATAACAACTCCAGGTTATCTCGTCATTCACTTATGTTGCATACCCATCACCCAAAGTCAGATTGTCCTCTGTCACCTTCTATCTAGTTTTCTTTGTGCCCCTTCCCCTCCCCCTTTCCATCTCCCTCTCCCCCCTCCCCCCGTAACCACCACACTCTTATTAATGTCTCTTAGTTTCACTTTTATGTCCCACCTACGTATGGAATAATGCAGTTCCTGTTTTTTTCTGATTTACTTATTTCACTTCGTATAATGTTATCAAGATCCCACCATTTTGCTGTGAATGATTCGATGTCATCATTTCTTATGGCTGAGTAGTATTCCATAGTGTATATGTGTGCACTCATTTTTGAATGTGCCCTGCCTGGGGTTCAAACCAGCGACCTCGGCATGCCGCGATGACGCTTTATCCACTGAGCACCTTTGCATACCATTCTGACTTGTAAAATTTTGAATGGTTGTAAAAATTAGTTTTAAATTTATCATCCATTTGGGCCAAGTCTTCCATGGGTGGTATTTATCAAACATTTAAAGAGATCATTATTAAAGAGCATCGAGGGGCTGGGTGGTGGGTAAAGAGGGTCAAAAGGTATAAACTTCAGTTATAAAATAAGTAAGTTTTAGGCTGTATGTACAGCATGGTGACTATAATTAATATACTGAATTGTATATTTGAAAGTAGCAAGAGAATAAACCTTACAAGTTCTCATCATAAGGAAAAAAATGTGTAACCAGGTGAGCTGAAGGATGTTGACTTATTGTGGTGATCATTTTGCAATATAAACTTACCAAATCATTATGTTGTATACCTGAAACATAATATTATGTGTCAAGTAAAAAAAGAGCCTTGAGTAGGATCTGCCCATGGTCATTTCATTTTTTAAATTTTTTTGTGAGTGTTTGACAGAGATAGAGATGGACAGACAGACAGGAAGGGAGAGATGAGAAGCATCAATTCTTCGTTGTGGCACCTTAGTTGTTCATTGATTGCTTTCTCATATGTGCCTTAACTGGGGGGGGGGGGCCTACAGCAGAGCGAGTGATCCCTTGCTCAAGCCAGCAACCTTGGGCTCAAGCTGGTGAACGTGGCTCAAACCAGATGAGCCCATGTTTAAGTGGCAACCTCAGGGTTTTGAACCTGGGTCCTCCATGTCCCAGTCCAATGCTCTATCCACTGCGCCACTGCCTGGTCAGGCTGCCTGTGATCATTTAAAAATCTGATGTTAAGAAGTTGTGCTTGGCCCTGGCCAATTGGCTCAGCAGTAGAGTGTCAGCCTGATGTGTGGAAGTCCTGGGTTCGAATCCTGGTCAGGGCACACAGGAGAAGCACCCATCTGCTTCTCCACCCTTCCCCCTCTCCTTCCTCTCTCTGTCTCTCTTCCTCTCTCACACAGCCAGGGCTCCATTGGAGCAAAGTTGGCCCGGGAGCTGAGGATGGCTCCATGGCCTCTGCCTCAGGTGCTAGAATGGCTCCAGCCGCAATGGAGCAACTGCCCAGATGGGCAGGACATCGCCCCCTGGTGGGCATGCCAGATGGATCCTGGTCGGGTGCATGTGGGAGTCTGTTTGACTGCCTCCCCCACTTCTAACTTTGGAAAAATACCAAAAAAAAAAAAAAAGTTGTACTCACTGAAGTAAGCTCAAGTTTCTCATTTTAGGAAGACTGGGAGATTTTATTTGGATGTTTTATAATTCAGTATTTAATACCTTTCCTAATACTTCACACCACATCTTCCTTATAATTCTATAAGATAAAGAAGATATAATCATTTTCCCATGGGGATCTATATAGATGTCTCCAAATCCAACCCTCTGCTCTCCGCCCCCCCCCCGCCCTTTGTGTGTCAATTAATGTCTCCAAGCTCTGGAATGTGGAAGTGAGGAACCTCTGCCCCTGAGGGATGCAGGCCCTGTGAGGGAGACGGTGGGGGTGGCTCCTTGAGCAGCGGCTGAGGCTGGAGTTGTATCAGTGCCCACAACAGGGACACAAGGCTGCACAGGGGAAACTCCTTAGCCATCACCTCTTTACTTGTGCTGTCCCCGTCCTGGAATATCCTCCGTCCTCACTCTGCCCACCCAAATCCACTTTATGTCCCTGCCCATGGGCTCAGTGTTTATTTCTCTGAAGAGTTTGCTTTTTTTCTTAGCAAGAAACCATGTTACAGGACTGACCTGTGGTGGCGCAGTGGATAAAGCGTCGACCTGGAAATGCTGAGGTCACCGGTTTAAAACCCTGGGCTTGCCTGGTCAAGGCACATATGGGAGTTGATGCTTCCAGCTCCTCCCCCTTCTCTCTTTCTGTCTCTCTCTCCTTGCTCTCTCTCTCTCTCTCCCTCTCCTCTCTAAAAAAAAAAAAAAAAAAAAAAAGAAACCATGTTACAGAGTGGATAAGAGAAACCTACTGGCGGACCTGGGTTCCCGTTTCAACCCTGCCACAGACTAGCCAGGGACCTCGGGCACGTAATTTAACCCCTGGGTGCCAGTCTTTGCATCTGTGACATGGGGAAAATAAAAGAGCTTCCTTCTCAGGTTGTCTTGAGGATTCAGTGAGTTTAGCTCAGTGCCAGGTCCACAGCGAGCTCTCAGTAAATACTTACGACAACCTTGTGATAGTAAGAATTATCATCTCTGCACCTGAGCTTTACTTTGAAAATGTGTGTTAGTTTCTTATTGCTGCTGTAAAAAATCACCACAACTTAGCGGTTTGAAACAACCAAAATTTATCCTCATTCATTTCTGGGGGTCAGGAGTCTGCCATGGGTCTCAATGGGTTAAGAATCAAGGAATTGACTGCTGTGCTTTTTCTGGACGCTCCAGGGGAGAATCCACTTCCTGGCCTTCTCCAGCTTCTAGAAGACACTCACATTTCCTGGCTTGTGGTCCCACATCACTCCAAGCTCTGCTTCTGTCGTCATATCTCCTCTGACTCTGACCATACTGCCTCTCTCTTGTAAGGACACCGGTGATTACATGGGGCCCACCAGCTCATCTAGGATAGTCTCTCTGTCCCCAGGTTCTCAGCATGATTACATCTGCAAAGTCACTTCTGGAGGTAACACATTCACAGGTCCTGGAGGTTAGGAGGTGGGCCTTGGGCCCATTATTCTATCTACTAGATGAGAGGTTGCTGGTGGTGCATTTAGGAGTGCTTTGTGTCATCTCCACCTCTCTCTAGAGCATGGCTGCATGTAGATGAAAAGCAGGATGTCACAACCCTGCTCAAATTTTGTTTTTATTTATTGATTGATTTTAGAGAGAGAGAAACATTGATCTCTTCCTGTATGTGCCCTGACTGGGGCACAACCTCTGTATATCAGGATGATGCTCTAACCCAGGGGTCCCCAAACTTTTTACACAGGGGGCCAGTTCACTGTCCCTCAGACCATTGGAGGGCCAGACTATAAAAAAAAAACTATGAACAAATCCCTATGCACACTGCACAGATCTTATTTTAAAGTAAAAAAAACAAAACGGGAACAAATACAATATTTAAAATAAAGAACAAGTAAATTTAAATCAACCAACTGACCAGTATTTCAATGGGAACTATGCTCCTCTCACTGACCACCAATGAAAGAGGTGCCCCTTCCGGAAGTGTAGCGGGGGCCGGATAAATGGCCTCAGGGGGCCGCATGTGGCCCGCGGGCCGTAGTTTGGGGACCCCTGCTCTAACCAATGGAGCTATCCTGCCAGGGCTCAAAATTCTTGATGCATTGGCCACATTCTCACCCACAGCCACCACTGTGGGGTGTGCACCAGGCCCTTTGCCTCTAGCCCTCAGGAGTGCGGTCCTGGCACCCACCCCAGTGCTGCAGGAGTTAAGTATCAGGAAGTGCAGCATGCAAAGGGGGCCTCTGGGGAGCGGGTGCTGATCTTTAGGGAAATGTCCAATTTGCGTAGGAGAACACGAGTGGGTGGTGCTCAGGTGGGCTCTGCTGTCAACCAGCAGCTGCAGGAGCACCCAGAGAACAGCAGTGGAGGAGGTGGCAGCCATCATCAGTGAGATGTGGCTGCTGAGGCAGTTTGAGTACTGTCAGGCTGTGTTACCAGAGGTATTAGGTCTTCACCTAAGAAGGATACAGTGTTATTCTCTTCTGCATCAGCCAGACTATATTGGAGGTTGCATATTGTGGCAAAAAACAACAGTGCTCACCGAATAGTCCATGTGCCTCCTTATAATTCCCAGCTCTTTTTCCAGGTATGTTGGGGCCATGGGGCTGAGTTCTGGCATAGACAACCCCCCTGCCACCACACACACCTCTTACCATTTCCACTGCTTTTTCTCTCCCTTGCCATCTGGACCCTGGATGCCAGCATAACTGATGCCTCTGTGCCCCACTCATTCCCATCAACACTCATCCTGACCTTCCAGCAACCGCTCATGGTACAAAGGAGACACTTGGCCAATGCCAGCTGGAGGTGCTGCACTTAATGCCCCAACCAGGGGTGGTCAGGATTGATAACAAACTCTCCACCTTTCTCCCTTTTGGGTTGGGAGGCCTCAGGGGCGTGAGCTCCCAGAGTTGCCCACAGCCATGACTGGCTGGCTCTGTACCCTATACTGCCTGTCTTCTCTTTCCGGTATGACTTCCCCCGTTCCTGCCTGGTGCTTCCTGGGAGCATTTCCACTCTTACTCACTTCCTGGTCTCAGAATCTGGGGAATGCCATGTGTCCTGATGGTGGCATTTCAAGATGGGGAGCCCCCACCAGCTGGGTCCCCAAGTGACCAAAAGAGCCCTCCTCCCCCACCTTCCTGCCCTGTTTACCTGCCTCAGACTTTGCCTGAATGATAGAGCTTTGTTAGGACACCAACATTTTGGTTGTGTTTTTACATCTGGGTCTAACCTGACTAATACAGAATGGACTGCTGTCTGTGTGTTACAAACGAGAGCACCCTGAGTCCATTCTGCCTCCTAAATACCTCTAATCTGCTGCTTCTCTTCACCTCCACCCTAATCCAAGCTCAATCAGCTCTTGTCTGCCTTGTGCTGTTCACACTGGCCCCTTAACAGGCCACTCCAGGCTGTGGCCTGTGTGATCTTTTCAAAGTGGACATTTGAGTAAATCACTACATACATAAATTACTTTGATGGCTGAAATTTAAAAGCCTTCTCCTGGCCTGACCAGGCGGTGGCGCAATGGATAGAGCATCAGATTGGGATGTGGAAGACCCAGGTAGGGGACCCTGAGGTCGCCAGCTTGAGCACGGGCTTATCTGGTTTGAGCAAAAGCTCACCAGCTTGGATCCAAGGTCGCTGGCTCGAGCAAGGGGTTACTCGGTCTGCTGAAGGCCCGCGGTCAAGGCACATATGAGAAAGCAATCAATGCACAACTAAGATGTCGTAATGAAAAACTGATGATTGATGCTTCTCATCTCTCTTTGTTCTTGTCTGTCTGTCTCTATCTATCCCTCTCTCTGACTCTCTCTCTGTCCCTGTAAAAAAAAAAAAAAAAGCCTTCTCCGGGCCTGTATGGACAGGTGAAGGCTGGCCCTGGGGCCACACTCCTGTCAGTGTCTGCTTTCCAGCTCACTTGCCTGCTTCCACTTCTTCAGGCAGGATAAACCCCTTCCCACCTCAGGACCTTTGCACATGCTTAACACATTCTTAGCCTTCTTCTTCTCTTATTCTTCACCTGAGACATTTTTTGCTCATCCTTAGCTCTCAGCTTAATGGTCCCTTATTTAGAGAAGTTCTTGAACCTTCAGCTTAAAGGAGTCCTGCTGATATGGCTTTCATGGGCCCCTGGATAGCCTTTCTCTTCACAGCACTGATGACAAATGTAATTACTTGTCTTGGAGAGGTATGTTTGTTTAATATTAGGGGCTCCCATTAGACTGTAAAGACTGAAGGTTCGCATCTGTTTTGTTCACTGCTGTGTTCCCAATGCTCAGCACAGTGTGCCTGGGACATAAAGTGCTGAATAGGCCCTGGCCGGTTGGCTCAGTGGTAGAGCATCGGTCTGGCGTGCAGAAGTCCTGGGTTCGATTCCTGGCCAGGGCACACAGGAGAAGTGCCCATCTGCTTCTCCACCCCTCCCCTTCTCCTTCCTCTCTCTCTTCCCCTCCCGCAGCCGAGGCTCAAATGGAGCAAAGATGATCCGGGCGCTGGGGATGGCTCCGTGGCCTCTGCCTCAGGCACTAGAATGGCTCTGGTCGCAACAGAGCAACGCCCCGGATGGGCAGAGCATCGCCCCCTGGTGGGCGTGCCGGGTGGATCCCGGTCGGGCGCATGCGGGAGTCTGTCTGACTGCCTCCCCGTTTCCAGCTTCAGAAAAAAAAAAAAAAAAAAAAGTGGTGAAAAAATGAATACGTGAATAAGGGAATAAAGGAAAGAAGTGAACCTTCTGTCTAGGTAGATTGGCGAGGAGGCAGGAATTCAGACACGACTATGAAACAGTCCTCAGTAGTCTGGCTCTCGGCTTATCTCCAGGGTTCGGGTCTGTGAGCAGAGTGGGGAGGGCGTAAGAGCAGCTCCTCCTTCACAGAAGGGCGGTGACAGCCGTGGGCAGGAGGGCTGGCACGCGAGCTTGAAGCTCCCTGCTACCAAACAGCCACCAGCAGACCCGTCTTACCTCTGCTCTGCAACATCGGCCTTCTCAGACCATCTCCCATCATTCTTTCCTAGACCCTCAGGGACAGTCTCCCCATCCCACAGCCCCCTCTGTCCTCCCCGTTACAGCCGGACAAGCAGAGGTAAGAGAGTTCATTTCATCTGGCCTCAAAGGGCTGGGCAGAGCTGAGCCCTCAGCCGAGAACTCCATCATCTATGACAGGGGTCCCCAAACTTTTTACACAGGGGGCCAGTTCACTGTCCCTCAGACTGTTGGAGGGCCGGACTATAAAAAAACTATGAACAAATCCCTATGCACACTGCACATATCTTATTTAAAAGTAAAAAAACAAAACGGGAACAAATACAATATTTAAAATAAAGAACAAGTAAATTTAAATCAACAAACTGACCAGTATTTCAATGGGAACTATGCTCCTCTCACTGACCACCAATGAAAGAGGTATCCCTTCCAGAAGTGCAGCAGGGGCCGGATAAATGGCGTCAGGGGGCCGCATATGGCCCGTGGGCCGTAGTTTGGGGACCCCTGATCTATGAGGTCCTCGAAGTGACGCATGTTAGTGTGGACGCAATTCTTCCACTTTTATCATAGCCTTTAGGTCAGGGGTCCCCAAACTATGGCCCGCGGGCCACATGCGGCCCCCTGAGTCCTTTTATCCGGCCCCTGCCACACTTCCGGAAGGGGCACCTCTTTCATTGGTGGTCAGTGAGAGGAGCATAGTTCCCATTGAAATACTGGTCAGTTTGTTGATTTAAATTTACTTGTTCTTTATTTTAAATATTGTATTTGCTCCCATTTTGTTTTTTTACTTTAAAATAAGGTTTGTGCAGTGTGCATAGGGATTTGTTCATAGTATTTTTTATAGTCCAGCCCTCCAACGGTCTGAGGGACAGTGAACTGGCCCCCTGTGTAAAAAGTTTGGGGACCACTGCTTTAGGTCTTGGTGCCCTCACCCATAAAGGGATGCTGAAGGTCCCTCTCATATCCATATCCTAAATTGGGGCAGGCACCAAACCTCCCACCTTTCTTTTATAACCCTGGGTAGAGCCCAGGGACTTACACGAACAGTACAGAAATCTACCTATCTGCTCAGCCTGGACCGCTCTCTGTGTGAGCAGTACCCTGCCTTGGGCAGCTACCAACAACTATGATTTTCCCTCAGCCTTCCCTCTCCTGGCTCTCTCTGAAGCACTGGATTTATTGCTTATCCTTCCCCCATCTTGAAATTCACTCCTCCCTGGCATTCTTCAGGGCTCTTTGCCTCTGCGATGGCTCCTCTTTCTCCTTTGCTGCCTCTACAACTCGAAAGGTCTCGGTCCTTTCTCTCCTCACTCAAGCACCTCTCCCTCGCTGGCCCTACCCTTTCCTGCAGCTCAGGCCTCACTGCCACATGGGTGAACTGCAAGTATCAGCCCTTGTCCCTAACTTCCTGCAGAGTCAAGTCCAGGTCCTGAGCTAAACCTTCAAGGCTCCTGCCACACAAACTGCAGCTTCCCAGGTTTTCCGAGCGATATGGGGATCTACAGAGACAGAGCTCATATTGCCAGCACGTTTCTGCTTGCCCAGCTGGCCACATGTCTCCTAGAAGAGAGGCTGTCTGTCCACAGTGGGGTTAAGGGGGGCCATCACCCGGAGTTTGCTGAGGCTTGGGGAATGAACTTGGGCACTCACAGTGGCTACTCTCCTGGGAGGGACAGTCTTCAGGTGCAGGTGGAAGCCTCCCATCTGTGTCCCTCTCTCCTGGGTGGGGGGTAGTGGCATATGCTGCTTCAGACAGCTCTCTCTCATAAGAGATGAAAAAATTGTGGTGTGGATGGACAATGGCAAAGAGGATGTGGGGTTTAAAACCTCATTTGGGGGCCAGAGAGGGTGAGATTGCATTTGAGGGCCATCAAGGGCAGAGGATCCCAAGAATGTGTCCTGGAGGTGGGGCTCTGGGGGTATTTCTTGGTGGAACTCATTTGGAGTGGGCGCTTCGGCTCTTTGGCTAAGGTCTGTTACTTTAGCCAGGCTGGCTGCACAGCTCTCTATCTGGTTGCTGGTTCACTAGCTCATGACCTGTCTCCCCTCTCAGACGGGAAGCTCCATTAAGATAGGCCCATGCCTGTCTCGCTCTCTGGCATTCCATCAATACATGTTGAATGAGCCCTGGCCGGTTGGCTCAGAGGTAGAACGTCAGCCTGGTGTGTAAATGTCCCAGGTTTGATTACCGGTCAGGGCACACAGGAGAAGCACCTATCTGCTTCTCCACCCTTCCCCCTTCTCTCTCTATCCCTTGCTCTTTCTCTTCCCCTCTCGCAACCATGGCTCAATTGGTTTGAGTGAGCTGGCCTCTGGCTCTGAGAATGTCTCCGTGGCCTCTGCCTTAGGCACTAAAAAATGGCTCCAGTTGCTAAGCAACAGGGCAATGGCCCCAGATGGGCAGAGCCTCACCTTCTAGTGGGCTTGCCGGGTGGATCTCGGTTGGGGTGTATGTAGGAATCAGTTTCTCTGCCTTCCCTACCCCCACTAATAAATAAATAAATACATACATACACAAATAAATAAATTTGTTGAATGAATAAATGACACATATGCTGCCCCTTTTCAAACTCTTTGCCTTTGTTCTTGCTGTTTCCTCCTTTGAGGTGCTCTGCCCTACCCCCATGTCTTTATCTTTATTATATGCGGCTTAAGTGTCTGTTTGTCACTGATAGCTTATTGGTTGCTTGTGTAACTGTACTAGCCAATGGGGTGAAGTTGCCACGGCATTCAAATAGTCCCGCCTTCTGGCATGCCACCTCACAAATTGAGGTTAAAGATTGGAGCAATTGCCCTGGCCGGTTGGCTCAGCGGTAGAGCGTTGGCCTGGCGTGCAGGAGTCCCGGGTTCAATTCTCGGCCAGGGCACACAGGAGAAGCGCCCATCTGCTTCTCCACCCCTCCCCCTCTCCTTCTTCTCTGTCTCTCTTTTCCCCTCCTGCAGCCGAGGCTCCATTGGAGCAAAGTTGGCCCAGGTGCTGAGGATGGCTTTGTGGCCTCTGCCTCAGGCGCTAGGGTGGCTCTGGTCGCAACAGAGCGACGCCCCAGGTGGGTGGAGCATCGCCCCCTGGTGGGCATGCTGGGTGGATCCCGGTTGGGCGCATGCGGGAGTCTGTCTGGCTGCCTCCCAGTTTTCAACTTCAGAAAAATACAAAAAAAAAAAAAAAAGATTGAAGCAATTATTATGCTGTTAAGAAATCTTAACACCAGAAGGGGTCTTTGCAAATGGTACAAGACTAGAGGTTCTCCAATTGAAAAATAATGTCATAATAGCTAAGTCTTTGACTGGCTCCTCTAAAGGTGAAATACATGTCATTCCAAGAATTGATTTGGCTCCATCTCAAACAGAGTTGCCATTTCAATTGAGACGTAGACAATTTCCTGTAAAACTTGCCTTTGCTATGACCATCATAAGTCTCAGGGCCAAACGCTTAAGCGTGTTGGCATTTTTTTACCTGAGCCTGCATTTGGACATGGTCAACTTTATGTGGCCTGTTCAAGAGTTCGTGAAAGAATGGACGTAAAATTAAAAATAATTGATGGTCCTCTGCAAGGCGAGCTTAAAAATGATGGAAAGATCTACACAAGAAATGTTGTGTACAAAGAGATCTTTGACATGTGAATTAACATTTTATTATTTAAATCACCTTTATTTATTGAGCTAGCGGTGGCTCTTAAGAAATGTACCGCCAGTGGTTTCCTTCATTGCACTCTACTTTAAGCAATTAATCAAGTAGAAGGGGGAAACCCTGTGGGGCACTAAGCAAAGGGGCGTCTTTGCTGCCTGCCCTGGGTAATTCAGTTTGAATTAGCAGACACCTTTGCACAAATCATTTTAATTACAATTTATAATATCTAGAACAGTGGTCATTTCGTATGACCGCCGGGCTTTCTAGTTTGTCATAACCTGCCCTCCATTCGTCAAGACCCATTCAAATAAAGCCTTCTCTGATCCCCCACTTGGAGCCGTTATTCTCCATGCTAACTCCCCATGGCACATGGCTTGCCTCTATTATATCGCTTACAGTGTTTACTTTGGATTATAATGATTTCTGAACCTATCACTATCTCTTAGACAGCAAGCTCCTTGATGGCAGGCTTCATCATCTGCATATTCTCTCTTCCCTACTCCTGGGTGCAGGGCTGGCTGTGCAGTAGGTGCTCTAGAAGTTCTCAGTACGAGAAGGCGAGAGTATTGATGAGTCAGTGGAGAAGGCGAGAGTATTGATGAGTCAGTGGCTTTTTACGGTCCAGATGCTGCATCCTTGCAGCCCAAAGTGAGGGCCTTGAGCCTCCTTTCCCTAGGCTGGGATCTCACCAGTGCTAACTGGGCTATCTCCAAGCTCCCCCCTCTCCCTCCCCACCCAATCCCTGCTAACACTTTGCCTAAATCTTGCTCCACCCCAACGCTATTGCTGATATTTGCATGGCCTGACCACAGCAGGGTAGGTGGGGGGGAGGCTGAGCTGCAGGGATTGTCTGTCCTACAACATCCCTATGGCAAGAGCTCAGGACAGCAGATATGACTAGCCAGATAGGGAGGGGGCTGGGCTCTTGGGGGACATCTCAGGGTCCCTGGACTGCCCCTAGGCCCTGAGGACCAGAAAAGCATGGGTCTACACTATTTGTGTTGATGAAGGCAACAGTGGGATGTGAATGTGTGTGCGTGTGCGTGTGTGCGTGTGTGTGTGTGTGTGTGTGTGTGTGTGTGTGTGGTGAGTGAGTCACTAGGGAGGAGCAGTGGCCCAGAGAAGCTCACAGGTTAGATCTGCCCCAACCCTTCCTGTCAGGGCCGCCAGATACTGAGTGACAGTTTTTTTGTTTTGTTTTGTTTTGAGTAAGATTTAACCCTGGTGTTTCAAGGGTTTTCATCCCAGAGCAGATTTCACATCCACACTTAGCCCAGAGTTTCTTAAACATTGCAACTTACCGAATCATCTTGCTCAGCCTGGAGATACCTAGGTCTGCCCCCATATTTGCAGATATGGTCCTTACCTTATACACCAGGGGAAAGCCTCACCAGGGTGCCAGCTTCTTGCTGAGGGCAGTGGGTAGATACCCCGGGAAATACCTGGAGAAGGAGGCAGCCTTACAAAGAGACGCTGAACTCAGGCGTCAGGCCACAGATGGTATGGAAGGGGAGGTGAGCAGAGAAGTGAGGGAGGAAGTGTCTGCTCACTAAAGTTGGGCAAAAAAGCTGGGCAGAGAAAGGGGCTGCATCAGGCAGGGCTGCTCAGCCTGTATGCTAGAAACAGAATTGGTGGGACTTTGGAAGTTGGGAGCTGGAATGGTCAGCCCTCTGGACATTTAAAAACAGAAAAAAAATCCCCTGAACAGGAAAATATAAAGCTATTCATGTGCAGTAGCCAGCAAGAGGCACTAACCATCACTTTCAAGAGGAACTCAACAAGCAGAGCTTGGTAGAGCTTCCTCAGAGAACCCTGGTGGAAGCGGCAGGAAAACCCAACCAGAGAATTGAAAACAAATACACAAACAAAACTATCTGGAGGGCTAACTAGGGTAGCAGGTCCTAGCAGGTTCTGGAGCCAGACCTCCTGCGATCAGATTTCAGCTCTTACATGGGTGCTCTGGGGCAACTAAACCTCTTAAAGCCTCAATTTTCCCTTCTAAAAAATGGGGTGAATAATCATCACACTGCATTAGGTTATTATGGGGAGAAAATGAGTTAATATATCTAAAGAAGTCAGAACAATGCCTGGCACATAGTAAGCACCATATAAACATTTTGCTGTTGTTATTATTATTATTTAGAATCTGGACATAGGGGATCCAGAACCCACAGCAGATCTATTTAGACTCTTGCTACTAAAAGTTTGGTCCATGGACCAGGATCAGCAGCGTCACTTGGGAGCCTGTTAGAAGTTCAGTCTTGGCTCCAGTCCTGGATACACAGAATCAGAATTTGCATTTCACCAAAGCCCAGCTGAATGATGAGTGCATTCAGGTTTGCACAGCACTGCTTCAGAGCACAGGGGTGGCCACCCCCAGAAACTAGGCCAGAGATGGGGCTATTTTGGGGAAGGAGGTCAACAAGGATTAGGCTGTCTTGCCTTGGGGTTCCCACAGCCTGCACAGCCCTCTACCCAATGTCAGCACTGCCACTTCATGCGGGGACACTGTAGGGGGCCCTACACCTCGATGTTCTGGGACAGCCTGGTACTGGGAGCCACTGTGGGGGCACGGTGACTGAGGCCACCCCCCCAGAGCTCCGGGGATGCAACGAGGTCGAGTGGTGGTTTGCTGGAGTACCAGGTGCTCAGGAGATGGTCCACTTGCTCCCGGCTGGAGATTGAGCGCAGGTGGGTCTTCCCATTTCTGTCCAGGCCCTCGGGGGGCTCAGGCATCTCTGGGGGCTCGGCGCTGCTGTCCGCCGTGTCCCGTTGCAGTCCCCGCGCCCGCAGCTCGTTCTGCATGCTGGCGAAGAAGTGCAGCACGCAGCGGTGCGCGAAGTCCCGCGCGTGCTCACTGCACGTCTCGTCGAAGAGCTTCTGCTCCAGGTCCACGTAGTTACTCCAGTATCTGCGCTGCAGGAAGACGGTCTGGTCGAAGCAGGGCCTTAGGCAGCGGGCCAGGAAGGCCAGGACGATCAGCAGCAGGGTGATACTCCAGCCGATAGCCTGGGGGCGGCAGGACAAGGTTGGGTGTGGGCGGGGCACAGCGCTGTGAGCCTGGCAAGGGCGTTCCAGATTCTCTCCCTTTATGAATCCCTCCCATCCTTCGCATTTAATCATCCCTCCTACCAACCACCTTCATCCAGCCTCCCTTTCATGCCTCCTCTCATCTTTGCATCCATTCATCTAACCAGCTATCTCTCCACCCATCCATTCAGTTATCCATCCTCTCATCTGACTATATATCTATCATCTTCCTATCCAGAGATCCTCCCAACAGTTTTTCCATCTGTCCATATCCAGTCTCCTATACAGCCATCTATCCCCATCCATTTATGTTCTGATACTCTCATACTTCCTTCAGACTATTTATCTAACCATTCATGCACCCACTATTCATCCTTTCAACTTTCTTTCTGGAAACCAGAATATATCTTCCCAAAGTATGCCTCTTTGACAAAAAATTATTTTGAGCTGAAGACAATTAAGAAGCATCAAACTTTGGAAAAATTCTCTATCCTTTTTGCCTTAAACGCAATATATACTGCTCACAAAAATTAAAGGATATTTCAAATGAATATGAAGCGATAAAAAAAAGCATTTAATTTTTTTATTAAACAAGAACATCAGTAAAGCAAACAAGTCAAAGAAAGTTGTTCAATTATGCAAATGAGATGTAAAACCAACTTTTATTTCGTTGGTGAAAATGCACTGTACAAAAGGCTGAAAGTACTGGAGTATCTGCACATTCACATTCATTTTGAAATATCCCCTAATTTTTGTGAGTAGTATATACATTCTCCTTTTACTGGAGACAGACTCTTATCCTGCCAAGACATCACCAGGGGAATGTGCGAACCTTACTCTATCAGTCAAGAGGAGTGAGAAGTTCCAGGTTTCCTCTCACGGGTTGACCTGACCACAGTTTCTGCTGCTGAAAGCCTAAAACTACTTTCCTTTGTCCTGTCATTTTTCTACAAAGGTACTGCTCTTTGCTGAAGATGCTATATAAACCGGAATTCTAAGCCACCACTTCGAGTTACTCTTTGATTTAGGTTTCTCCCACGTGATGTGCGCTGCATGCACTAACAAGCTGTTCTCCTTTTGTTAATTATTTTGTTGTTAGCATCTCAGCTGAAAACCTAAGATGGGAAGAGGTAAAGTTTTTTCTTCCTACACTCCCATGCATCACCTATCCATCCATCCATCCATCCATCCATCCATCATCCTTTCATTGTTTATTCAGTCCTCCATCCATCCTCGCATATATTTATCCACCTCATCCATCTATCCCGTATTTTGGGGGAGGCACTGGGGACCCTGTCTTTTCTCTCATAGAGTTCACACCTAAGTGGAGAAAACAATAGGCCATGACTGGCTATGTGCCAGATTGAAGGGAGTCATGGGGATTTACCTAACCTGAGCTTGAGGGCTCAGGGAACAGTAAGGTTTATTAGACTGAGACCTGAAGGATGAGTAACAGTTGTATAGGCTATGAACAGGGAACAGTGTTCCAGGCCAAGAGTGGGAAACAACTGGAAGTAGCTCTCTAGGGCTGGAGCGCACACCTGGCTGCTCCTTTCTCCCTCCTCTCTGCCCATCCACAGCTAGAGTGTCTTCAAGGTCTCGCTGAAGACTGGAGCACTGTGTGGACCTGGAACAGAGAAGTCACCCTTCCAACACAGAGACATATTTGAATCCTTATCATTTGTAGAAGTGATTTACAGTCTCTCATTTGGCCTCTCACAGAATCCTCCCCGCTTATCAATTTAAAAATACTTGTATGAGTATTTTACACTTGGGGAGCATTTAAAGTGTTTGATAAAGTTACAGCTGGGTCAGGACTCAAACACTGGTCTGATGGAAAATTCCGCACTCTTTCCAATGAGAAATTTAGTGTTTAAGGTGCGGGGACCATCAGGGTAAAGGAGACCAAACTCCCCTTCGTTTTGCAGGAGAAACTGAGGCCCAGAGGGAGAGTGACATAGCCACGGTCACAGTCTGAACTAGAATCAAGTGTGTCCCGAGCTCTGGTTCTCTCTACACTGCACCACGGGCCTGCATTTGCCACCAGCCTGTCTTAGGTCCTCAAAAGGCTGGGGACATGTGTTTTTTTTTTTTTTTTTTTTTTTTTTGTTTTTTTTTTTAATTTATTCATTTTAGAAAGGAGAGAGATAGAGAGAGAAGGGGGGAGGAGCAGGAAGCATCAACTCCCATATGTGCCTTGATCAGGCAAGCCCAGGGTTTCGAACCAGCGACCTCAGTATTTCCAGGTCGACACTTTATCCACTGCGCCACCACAGGTCAGGCTGGGGACATGTTTTTATTCTCTGTAGCCCTAGTGGTACTCTGCATGCCTGGGTTCATATGAATACCTTTTGGAGGACACAGCTCAACCTGGGGCTCTGGAAGTGGTAGTGTTGGAATCTAGGGCCTGGGCTGGGAATGGGGCTGCGGTTTGCTCCCAGGATAATGATCTCCTACGGGAAGCCAGGCATCTGGGGAGAACTTGCATTGTAGGGAGGTGGTCAACATGGTCAGAAGTTATAACATGTGTATTCAGATCCCTGCCCTGCCTCTTCCAAACTGTGTGACTTTGGCTTAGAGAATGAAACTCTGAACCTCCGTTTCCTCATCTGTGAAATGGGATGATAATGATTGTGTCCATTTTATAGGGCTGTTCTGAGAATTAAATGAAATAATACATATGAAATATGAAATGCTTAACCCAGTACCCAACACATAAGTCCTCAACAAAAGGTAATTAGCATTATTTCTGGGGGATGGGGAAAATGTATGTATGGGGTGGACAGAGCCGTCTATCTGCAATGCTTTCTCGCTATCCAGTCTCCTGAGGGTGGACCTAACTGACTCCCAGAGGATATGGGTACCTGGTCTCTGTCCGGGTGAATCAGCATTAGTGACCAAGTGCCTGCTCCCCAAGGCCCAACACTGTCCTGCACATGAGCCATGTTCCTGATCCTCCTGCGACCACTTGCTCCTTGGCTGTGTCTCCAGAAGTAGGGAGGGGACACAGGAAGTCATTTGTACCTTCTCACCCTCCAGAACCCATGCAGGATATATGGGAGGGTTGGCAGAGGACCTTACAAATTACCTGTGACAGGCACCGCAGGTAGCGAGACACTGCCTTTCGAGCAGGGCTGTTTCTGACCAGCTCATCCTCCCTGCAGGGCACCTTGGCCAGGAAGAGCTGAACCTGGCTGGGGGTCATGTTGGCAAAGTCCAGAAACTTCTCAGGGTCCACGGAGCTGCTGAAGGCACAGACGAAGCACTTCCCATCAAGGAGGGCCAGCAGGACCCAGACGAGGGGGGCAGCCAGCGCTCTCTGCAGCACAGAGGAGAACATATACCTGGGAGCAGAGGAAAGGGAGGTCACAAAGGGAGGCTGGAATTCAGCTGAAGCAGGAAGGCTACAGGAGAGATGCAAAGATGGACTTCCCAGGCAGGCTGGGACATAGTAATTGTAGTTACATCAAAGGAACGGCTGCAGCTTCCACTGTCGGGCTCCCAGCAGCACAGGGCAAGGAGGAAGGAGGGCTGGGGACTCTGGGAGTCCCTGGACTACAACACAGGGGAGCTGGTGTTCTTCCAGCTCTAGGCCTTGTGGTAGACTCTGCAGATGCCCTGCCCACTCAGAGGCATCTACAGCATTGGCAGATCATCCTTATTCACGTGGAGGCCTGAGCGCCTGGGACCCCAACCACCTCAATGGCTTGTGTGGCTCTGCCTGAGGGCTAGGCTGCAAGTGATAGAAAGTTAACCCCAAGTCAACCTTCAAGCCAAGAGGATGGGCCTGGTGGATAAATGCCCATCTTCCTAGACCCTCAATGGACCATTTCTGAGGTGTGCCCTACCCCCCCTATCAGAGGGTCCTCAGAAAGACTGTACTGCAGTTACCTGCTCATTGTCACATTCTTCCCAGGGCCTGCTTTGGAGGGGAACCCAACTAAGACAGCCCAGCCAAATAACCCTCGAGACGTAGTGCCTCAAACAGCTCTCCCAGCATCCAGGGAGCCCAGCCCTTACTGTCCCCGGGGGCCTCTTCTGACCTCTCCACCCCTCTCACGGCCTACACTGGGTGTTGGTCACAGGACAGGAGCCCCGTGGAGCTGCAACCACTGGCTCCCAAAGAAAAAAGCCAAGGGCACACCTAGTGCATGTGACCTTCCCTGTGTGGCTGGGTGACAGGGAGCACAGAGCCCCCAAAGAACACAAAACAGAGGCTACTTGTGCACAGGATGCAGATGTTTCTAACTTGTACTGTATTTAAACATAAAATGATGCATGCTGTGTGTGTGTGTGTGTGTGTGCGTGCGCGCGCACACTGAACTATAGGCAGGGGCGGCTCCAGCTTTTCCTATGGGGACAATGTGGTTAGAAGGTAGAACTGAGGACTTGTCATGAAGTTGACTTACATACCCTTGAGGACACCTCTGTTATGCATGTCAAATCACAGGATGGAAGAGGAGATCGGGAGAGGGCAAACCCAGCGAGCCCCTCCTGGCACTGCCCACAGGTCTAGAGCACTTAGACATTTTGTTCAAAAAGCTAAGGGCAGCATAAGTTACCTAACTTCTCTGTGCCTCAGATCCCTCATCCTTAAAAATGAGTCTCATACAGGAGCAGACCCAAGGCTGTGATGGCGATTCAGAGGCTGGGCACACACAGCACTGGGCACAGAGCTTGGCACCGAGTCGGTGTGCAGTGTTGGCCAGGGAGCAATTCAAATTGCTAAACTCCATCAACTGCTTTTGGTACAGGGCAGCCACCAGGTGGGAGGACACAGCAGTGCGAGCTGCCCCAGGGGGCTTATGGGAGAGCCATGCAGCCCTTAACACCACTCATGCCTCCCACTACATGCAAAACCCTCTGTGCATGTCATGGGATGGCCCTTCATGAGTGTGCTGGGGTATAATCCGTGGTTAGCATGACAGATGTGACCTGGGTAGTTCTGGGAAATCCTGTATCATTCATGTGTCTCTAGCACTGGCCACAGAAAGGTGACAGATGACAGGAACAGAAATATCTGTTTCCAGAGTGGAAACAGCAAATGGGTTTCCTGAGCTGATTGACGATGCCTTAGTTGGGGAAAGGAGAGGGCACACCCAAGCATGCCTGTGGGGGTGGGTGAGGAGCCTGACAACACCCATGGGGTCATGGGGGCTGGGGTCATCTGGCAGTGTTTGTGTGGGTAGGTGGGGCCGACAATGCCCATGGGGGAGGGTCAGGGTTTGGGGGTGCCCCTGGCAATGCCTGTGCAGGTGTGGGGGACCTGACGATGCTCTCAGGGGAGGGTCAGGGTTTGGGGGTGCCCCTGGCAGTGGCTGTGCAGGTGTGGGGGGCCTGACGATGCTCTCAGGGGAGGGTCAGGGTTTGGGGGTGCCCCTGGCAGAGGCTGTGCAGGTGTGGGGGGCCTGACAATGCTCTCAGGGGAGGGTCAGGGTTTGGGGGTGCCCCTGGCAGAGGCTGTGCAGGTGTGGGGGGCCTGACAATGCTCTCAGGGGAGGGTCAGGGTTTGGGGGTGCCCCTGGCAGTGGCTGTGCAGGTGTGGGGGGGCCTGACGATGCTCTCAGGGGAGGGTCAGGGTTTGGGGGTGCCCCTGGCAGTGGCTGTGCAGGTGTGGGGGGCCTGACGATGCTCTCAGGGGAGGGTCAGGGTTTGGGGGTGCCCCTGGCAGAGGCTGTGCAGGTGTGGGGGGCCTGACAATGCTCTCAGGGGAGGGTCAGGGTTTGGGGGTGCCCCTGGCAGTGGCTGTGCAGGTGTGGGGGACCTGACAATGCCCACAGACCTCTGGGTGATATGGGACCACACCTGATGATGCCCGGGTCCTTCCTCCGGTGCCCTGCGGGCCGGCGCCACTCCTCCACCATCACCACGGACTGCCGGTTGGCGAGGAGGCCACAGAGGAAGAGGGCAAGTGGGGGTGTGAGCAGCAGGCCCAGGCCGTAGAGGGCGTTGTAGTGTGCCAGGCAGGGGCAGCTGAAGTCGAAGGAGGAGTACAGCTTGACAGTGGCCACGGCCAGGAGCAGGCAGACGCCATTCATGACCGAGTCGGGGCTGGACTGGAAGTGCTGGAAGAGCGTGCGGAACTTCTCCATGGCTCTGCCTCGTGGGAGGGCGGCGTGGCAGCGGGGTGGTGAGGCTTCAGCCGCCTTCCTGGGCAGTGCTGGCAGAGTCCAGGCCCCAAGAGGTTCTTCTCTTCCAAGGGTCTGGAGGACAAGGAGGAGGTGGGTCTAGACCCCAGCAGGACTCCTGGGATCCAGCTCACCACAAAGGCTCCGATGCCCAACCGGATTGTCTGTTGTCACCAGTGCCCCTCCGCTCCTCTCTAGAGTGAGTCACTGCTCTGTGACCAGCCAGCCCAAAGCACCTCTAGGCAAATGTGCCCTGCCCTGTCCCTTCGTCCCCGTCATTCCCCCCTACCCCCCCGCTCTTCAGGGGGTGGATACTGAGGCCGGACAGCTGGGAGGGTGTCCCGTGAGGGACAGGCAAATTCTGGGTGTGGTAAAGCTAAGATGCTGATGGAGCCAATTATATTTTCTGGCTTTGATCAAAAACATGACTTGATTCAGCTGAGCCCAGGGAGAACTCATGTTGGCTTTCATGCTGGGAGGAGCCAGGAGGGGCACCTTACCTCCCCTGGAGGGTTCTTAGAAGAGAAAACCCTTAAGAAGAGTTTAAACCAGGTTTTTAGCATTTGGTAATGAAAGACGTTGGAAAGGGAAGGCTTTCCAGACAGAAGTTCTTGTATGGGTAAAGGCGTGGAGGTGAGAAACAGTCTGGTGTGGCCAGCAGTTTGGGGTCGCTGGGACGTCGTGCCAGACGGTGGGTACCAGGAGACAGGGCTGGAGGCTCAGTGGTGGCAGGCGTCTGCTCCATTTTATTCCACTGCTCTCTAGGTCTGGCCACTGGCTGGTGTAAGCTCCCTAACACACAGCTTCCACTAACTCACTCCTTGGCTCAAGTGAGACCGGGCTCCCTCAGCCTCCTTAGCTCAGCATTCAAGTCTCTCCTAACTGTCTGTACCAGAAGTGTCTTCCCACCTCCACTAAAAACCATGTCTCTTCTTCCCACTTGCCCGTCAAGGGACAACTTAAATGCAGCCCTGTCACCAAGTCACCCCTGGTGACCTCAGCTCCGTGGGGGCTTTGATCAACCATTTGGCCCTGGGAAAGGCCACCTCAGCCTGGTAGCAATCTTTCCTAGCACAGGGACTTGGACCTGCACCCTTTTGTTCTCTGCAGCATCCAGTGGGTGCTAAACGCAGAGCTAGTTGCAGCAAATGTTTGTTCTTTGTGACGTTGGTGCTTAGACCCTCTATCTCTCTCCAGCTCTCGCTCGACTTGTGCCTGCCCCCTGCCTGCTCCTAGGAAGCAAATGTGTTGAATGTAGGTTCTGCCCTTAATTTCTCTCTGTCTCCATTTCTCTCCCTCATTTTGTACCTCTCTCTCTGTCTCTCTAATGGCCTTTCTCTGTGTATGTACATCTAACTCTCTTCCCTGTCCCTCAGTGTGTGTCTAAGTCTTTCTGTGTGTCTCCCTGTCTTTGTCTTTCTCTCTGTGTTGCTGCCTCTTCCTGTCTTTCTCTTTCCCTTCTCACCCGTTTCCCACCCCATAGCACCCTTGTCCATTGGCCCCCAGGCCTGACATTGGCTGCCTGGGCTGGGGAGAGGAGAGGAGGCATCCACAGGAGCCCATGAGTCTGTTCCTGGGGTCACAGAATGGTGGGCCTCGGGCCTGGAGCATGGATGTGGGAGAGGCATCCAGGTCCAAACCACGCAGGTTCTTCCTAATCTTTATCCCCCTGGCTCCCTCACTGCCAGCCCAGGGCCACCCTGAGAGGAGGAAAACCTCAGGGACTGGAATGGCCTTGATCCCACTGACCCCTCCTCCACCTGGCCTGGACTGGCTGGCATCCTGGACTCCCAAGTGGTGGTTTTAGTGTATCAGCACTGTGATTCTCTCCCCAGACCATGGGTCCTCATGGTCATGAATGCAGACTCTTGCCAGTCCTCTAGAACAGCAAGGACAATCTTCTCCTGAGTCCTCCCCTACCCCAGAGGCCCAGCTCTAACCTGTTAGCTCCGTGCAGTTTTGCTGGGACCCCTGCATCTGCACAGACCACCTTTATTTCCTTATTCCCAAACAAATTTTAAAAAATAGAAATATCCCCATTTTTCCTGATTAAATACACCATTATGAGGAAGTTAAAAATAGAGAACATGGAAGTGTCCCTATCAGAGCACTCCCCAGAGAGTCTTCTTGTTACTGCCAGGGTGTGTGTCCTCCCAGATTTTTCCAGGCTCACAAGGACACGTGCTGGCTGGCCTGCCTGGCATTTCTTGGGAGAAGTGTTAACTACTGTTAATTACCCACTGGGTGCCCAGGGGAGAGGCAGCTCAGGCTGCCTGTGTGACTTGTCAATGGAGGCATGTCAGTTCCTTCTCTTTACGCTCATGACACAGGTCTCTCACTGTGTCTTAGTTTCAGCATCTCTGAAGGATGACAGCCTAGGTGTTTCAGGGACCCCTAAGACGTGCAAAATAAATTTTAATTAGGTTGTGTAACTTGTATTATAAGTTAGACAATTCCAAATACACTATGTCCTGCAAACTTCATAATTATCTGTGCAGTTTACACTCAGAGTATCTGATGTGTGAGTGGGAGTGTGTGTGGTGTATATGTATTTGTGGGTGCATGTGTGTACACGTGTGGTGTGTATGTGTGTGTATGTGTACAAGTGTGTGGCCTGACCAGGTGGTGGCGCAGTAGATGGAGCGTTGGACTGGGACGCAGAGGACCCAGGTTCGAGACCCCGAGGTCACCAGCTTGAGCATGGGCTCATCCAGTTTGAGCAAGGCTCACCAGCTTGAGCCCAAGGTCGCTGGCTTGAGCAAGGGGTCACTCAGTCTGCTGTAGCCCCCCTGGTCAAGGCACATATGAGAAAGCAATCAATGAACAACTAAGGTGCCACAACAAAGAATTGATGCTTCTCATCTCTCTCCCTTCCTGTCTGTCTGTCTCTATCTGTCCCTCTCTCTAACTCTGTCTTCATCACACACACACACACAAAAGAAATACAGGTGTGATGTGTCTCTTCTTCTTAGACGGTGAGTACACTCTTCCCTGAGGTTTTTTTTTCTTCTTCTTTCAAAAGGAAGACATTGGATGCATGTCCCACTTCTCTCTCAGAACTGGGAGGCCATTGTCATCTCATGTCTAGCAGAGCAGTGGTGCCTTCCCTGTCTCTGAGAGATCTCTCTTTTGTCCTGATGACAGAAGCCTGTGAGGGATCCGTGTGACAGCACGCTGGTCTGTCTCTGGCAGACCTGGGGAAAAGCCATGTGGCACCTATGTGGACTTCACTCTGGCAACTTTTTTAGAGCTGTGTGGTCCCTAAGGGACAGGGAAAAGGATGAAAATTAAATGGAGGTTACCTAACAGATGGCATGGGAACCGCTGGCTAACCCTCTGGGGAAATCTTAAATGGAACCTCTACCTCATTCTACCAAAATAAATTCCAAATGATTCAAAGACTTTAACATAAAAGTTAAAATTATAGAAATCCTACAAGAAAATATAGGTAGATTTATTCATAACCAGAAGCTAGGGAAGCTTCTGTGAATAGCGCGCACCATTCAGTAGCTGTGAAAGAGAGAGAAGATAGAGCAGGCCTCAACTTCCGTGGGCAAATGCCAATAACCAAAGTAAAAACAACACACTAGACCAGCGGTTCTCAAACTTTTTGAAGTTGGGGCGCAGTTAAAATCCTACAAATAATTGTAGGTGCACTATATACACATTTCTGAGAAATATGTTATAATAATTAAGTCAAATATTAAAGAAGAAAAATATAAAGTCCAAGCGTGCTTTTATGGTAATTAAACAAAATAAATATGACAAAATTAAATTTATTCTGACATTAAAAAACATTTTTATGTTACATTTTTGAGTTATGCTTTTTAGAATTCATAAAAAAGAGGAGTTAAAAAATAAAAAAATGACAAAAAGTTATCTTTTTATATATATAGATACATTTTTATTTTTTTTCTTTATTTTTTTTATTATTATTATTTTTTTCTGAAGCTGGAAACGGGGAGAGATAGTCAGACTCCCGCATGCGCCCGACCGGGATCCACCCGGCACGCCCACCAGGGGCGATGCTCTGCCCACCAGGGGGCGATGCTCTGCCCCTCCGGGGCATCGCTCTGCCGCGACCAGAGCCACTCTAGCGCCTGGGGCAGAGGCCAAGGAGCCACCCCCAGCACCCGGGCCATCTTTGCTCCAATGGTGCCTTGGCTGCGGGAGGGGAAGAGAGAGACAGAGAGGAAGGAGAGGGGGAGGGGTGGAGAAGCAGATGGGTGCTTCTCCTATGTGCCCTGGCCGGGAATCGAACCCGGGTCCCCCGCACGCCAGGCCGACGCTCTACTGCTGAGCCAACCGGCCAGGGCCTAGATACATTTTTAGTAAGATTTAGTAAATTCGGCATGTCCCAGCACAAATATGTTAAGTTTTTTCATTCTTGTGTTTATGAGAAATGTGAGCCTGATGTGTCCTAGCGATTTCTTCAATGTTTGGGCATATATTTGAAAGGCAAACTCTCATTTCCTCATCAATACATTGAAGAATTCCTCTCTTTTTACTCTTGTGTTGAGGGTAGAAAATCTTAATTCACATAAATAGGATGTTGAAAATTGTAGTAAAATGTTCAAAGCGTTTTTAGATATTGCCACATATTCTTCTTTTATAGAAATCCGAAAGGCTTCAAGAGACAATTCCCTATGTTTAATCATCAATCCACAATCAGTGGATATAGCTACCAGTTCTTCTTCTTCTATTAATGTTAAACCAAAATCACTTGAAGCTTCCATGAATGGGTTTCTAATCCAATCGTATCGTTCAGTGTTAAGTGATGGAAAGTGCTATAAATTAAATTACACTTAACTTTTTGCTCTCTTCCAGAATCAGATTCTTCAATATCATACTTCTTTTTGAAAAATCTGTCCAAGGCAACCCAAGAATTTTACCAAGTGCAGAAAATCCTCACCATACATATCATCTTAACTTTACACCAAACAAAGGCTAGAATAAACTTGCCTCCAGTCTTTCCGGGAAACATGGAGGGTAGTGTAAACAATCCAGCACCACAGCTTAACAGCCTTTTGCAACCTAATCAGGCAAGTGAGATAGGGGGTTGGGCAGATTGTCAGCTTACAGCCAATTCCCCACACCTCTGTCTCCCAAAAATCTAAACTCCAAAAACCCTGTTGGTTTTTTGGTCCCCAACAGGCACATATTTCTCTGGAATACCATAGGGCACACCTGGAAATCTTCTAGGGCGCATCAGTGCACCCTGGTGCATACTTTGAGAACAACTGCGCTAGACAAAGGTATGGCCATGCACACGCCACACAAAGGCCTATTTTCCTTAATTTGTAGAGGGAGCATAGAAATCAATAAAAGAAGATGAACAATTCTAGAGAAAAATGATTAAAGGATGTGAACAGGCTATTCACAGAAAAAGAAAGACAAGTGGTCCCAAATCCTGCAAAGATTCTAATTCACATTCATAATTAAATACAAACTAAACCAAAGGCCTTTTAAAACTTACCACACTGTTAGAAACTAAAAGATTGGTAATATCTAGTGTCAATGAGGGCTTAGGGGAATGCCAATGATAAGAGTACAAATTTGTAGGGCTTTTCTAGGACAATTTGGCAATATAACTAAAGCAAAAATTTAAATACACATGTCCTTTGACATAACAGTTACGTAGCTCTGAATTGACCTATGGATAGATATGCAGAAGTAGCCAAGATAAATGAACAAAGATGTTCATTATAGCTTTTTTTAAATGGCAAAAAAACTTAAAATAACCTACATTTCATCAACAGGGAACAGCTTATATAAATTATGGCACTGCCGTAATATGAGATCTAGACAGCCACTAGAAGAATGAGCAAATCTATGTGTGTTCATAGGAAAAGAACCCTAGACTCTGATAAATTGAGAAAGCACAGTTTAGTACACAAAAATTTTAAAATTTTTAGTATTATGCATATTCTTTTTGCTTGTAGGACACACAAGAAATGTGGACAGTTACTACCTTTGGGTGGTTGGGGAGGGGACTTATTTTCTTTCCATTTTTTACTTTCCTGTGCTGTTTGACTTTTCAAACAATGTGTACATATGGATTTTACTTTTAAAAGATCAACAAAGATTATCTGGGCAGTGGGCTTATGAATTTAAGTAATACATTTCTATACATATATAAATGGATAGATAAGATTAAAATATTAAAATAAGACTAAAATATTATGACTCACACAAAATAAAATGACCAAATTCAACCCTGAACACTCTTCTACACTTAAATTTTTGGTCTTCACCCCATAGGTTATAGAATGTGGGTCAATTTCTTGGTTTGCAATACATTTCTAACTCCTTTCTCAGAAGAAGAAACAGATAAAGCTGCCTGATCTATGGTGGTGCAGTGGATAAAGAGTCGACCTGGAAAGCTGAGGTCGCCATTTCAAAACCCTGGGCTTGCCCGGTCAAGGCACATATAGGAGTTGATACTTCCTGCTCTCCCCCTTTCTCTCCCATCTCTAAGAAAATGAATAAATAAAATCTTAAAAAAAAAGAAAAAGAAAAACAGATGAACCTGGTTTTATAATACTATTTTCACTTTTTAAAAAAAAACATAACTAACAAATTATAAACATGAATTTTCTGACTAAACTGAAATGGAAGTTGTTTCTAGACCCTGCTGAGGGGGGCTGACTTTTTGACATGGAGATCCCACCAGGGGTGGCTTTAGACCAGAGGTCAGAACGGCTCTTTTGATGGCTGCATCTGGCTCGCAGACAAATCTTTAATAAAAAAATAATAACGTTAAAAATATAAAATATTCTCATGTATTACAATCCATTCATTTCCTACCGCTCATGTTCATGGTTGTGGGTGGCTGGAGCCAATCACAACTGTCCTCCGGGACAACACCAAATTTTTATTGGATAATGTGTAAAGTACACGGATCGGATCGTTGTATGGCTCTCACAGAATTACATTTTAAAATATGTGGCGTTCATGGCTTTCTCAGCCAAAAAGGTTCTGGACCCCTGCTTTAGACACTGGACGTTGGGCCAAATGCAGAGAGTTTTAGGGCAAAAACAGGTGGGTTGCCCTGGGAGGAGGAGCACCCGTCCAGCTGGATCTTCTGAATTCCACTTCTATTCCGTAAATACCAGTCAGGATGACTTCCCCTTTCCCCGGTTGCCTACGTGCACCGACTGGGGAGAGTTCTGAGACCGCGCACCACCCACCCATCGCGGTGGAGTAGATGCGGAGGTGGTCATGGGAGAGGGCTGGGCTGGGTGTGGCAAGCCCCAGTTCTGAGGTTAACTGTTTGTTCAGAGAGCCAGGCCAGGAAGCACCTCTGTTATTGGCCACACGTACTCAAGCTCTGTCCGCAGAGCTGCAGATGTTCTGGGCATCTGGGCACATACGAGTGCCCACCTCAAGTACAGACGATACAGCGGGGCATCTCGTGTAAACTGCAGGGCTCTGAAGAGGACCTCAGCTTGGCTTAAATTTGGGGAGATCCTCCCTCAATCCTGGGAGGATCTCTGTGGGTGTGTTTGACCTTCTTGGCTCTAGCCACTGGGGTGCAGAAGACTCCTCTGGAGACGCAATCTCAGGATGAAACAGGAGAAGGATAAGCAGATACCTCTGGAGGGTGATTGATATCTGGGAGGTTAAAGAGCGGGGCTAATTTCCTGATTGGCATATTTTCTTTACAACGAAGTAGCTAATCGAGGCTAGAATGATATATTTTCCCAAAACGCTCTTTCCATTTTGAAGGAGGAAAAGATCAACCTATAAACATTTTTAAAATGTGTTTTGATTGACTCAAGGGCTCCTCAAAAAAGTTCGCCAGAGACAATGGGGATTCTAGTGGAGTTCTAGCGCTACCTAGTGGTGGCTGATGAGAGAAATTGAGAGGGAGGGGCGGGACCCGGTGGAGAGGGATGGTGGGACACACCATCTGCCCAGAGAAAATTTTCTACAAGCCCCTCACTGGGAAGACTGGCCTCATGAGGCCCCTTGGGGTGAAGATCAGACCACGATAGTGCCTCTGGGACCTCTCTTGGAAAAGGCAGATAGAAGTGAGGTGTTACATTGCCAACAGTAACAGGGAAATGTCTGTTTCCTTCCTGTTCTGGGTCTATAGATGGACATTTGAAATGACTGACAGGCTAGTGGCTCATCGGAGATGTGCCTTCTGATTCCTATTTGTCTTTCAATGTTTGCCATGAAGGAGTTTTAAATGTTTATGTAGTCATATTTATCACACTTTTCCTTTATGATTCTCTGGTCTTAGAAAGGCTTTCTTGCCAAGTAGAGGTCATTTAAAACATTAATGAGAGAACAGGGATACTGGTGTATTACCACCAGGTTGAGCATTCTTCTTTGGTTTCGGTTTTATTATTTGAAATCTATTTCACGTTCATTATTTCCTAAGGTCTCTCAGGTAGGAGGAGCTGGTTCAGGAACTCAGGGAGGACATCTTGTCTGCAGCAGGTATCTTTCTCAACTCAGGCACTTGAAGCACTCTTATTCTGGGGCAGGTACAATATTGCAGGGATTTGGATTTAGACCATCCTGGGACTATACCTCAGGGCTCTGCCTATCAGCTCCCAAGCAAGTGTCTTAGCTTCCCTAAGCCAAAGGATTTTCACTGGTAAAATGGAAATGATGATGATAACAATAAATAATAGCCTGATCAGGTGGTGGCTCAATGGATGGAGCATTGGACTGGGACATGGAGACCCAGGTTTGAAACCCCGGGCCACCAATTGAGCTTATCTGGCTTGAGTGTGTGCTCACCAGCTTGAGCGCAGGGTTGCTGGCTTGAGCGTGGGATCATAGACATGACCCCATGGTCACTGGCTTGAACCCAAAGGTCACTGGCTTAAGCCCAAGGTCACTGGCTTGAGCAAGGGGTCACTTGCTCTGCTGTAGCTACCTGGTAAAGGCACATAATAGAAAGCAATCAATGACAACTAAGGTGCCATAACCAAAAATTGATGCTTTTCATCTCTCTTTCTGTCTGTCCCTATCTGTCCCTTTCTCTGACTCTCTGTCTCTGTCCAAAAAAAAAAAAAAAAAGAATAAAATAGTAACAACAACAATAATAGTACCTACTTCACAGGGTTCTTATCAGGCTTAAGTGAATGAATACAGGTGAAATGCCTAGACCAAGGCTGGTACATATAATTAAGTGCTCCATAAACAATACTTGTCACAGTGGTTGCCAGAAGGGAGGGAGAGGAAAGGAGGCAGAGCCTGACCTGTGGTGGCGCAGTGGCTAAAGTGTTGACCTGGAAATGCTGAGGTTGCCGGTTCAAAACCCTGGGCTTACCTGGTCAAGGCACATATGGGAGTTGATGCTTCCTGCTCCTCCCCCTTCTCTTTCTCTTTCTCTTTCTCTCTCTCTCTCTCTTCTCTCTAAAGTGAATAAATTAGAAAAAAGAAAAAAGAAAGGAGGCAGAGCACAGAGGACTTTCAGGGCCATGAAACTACTCCAAGATACCATCATAGTGTATACCTGACATCATACATGTGTACAAACCTATAGAATGTACAGCAAGTGTGACCCCTAATGAAAACTATGGACTCTGGGTGATAACGATGTATCAATGTAGGTTCATCAGTTGTAACAAAAGTACCACCCTGCTGAGGGCTGTTGATAATGGGGAAGACGACACATGTGTGGGCACAGGGAGTGCGTAGAAAAATATCTATATCTTCCATTTAATTTTGGTGTGAACCTAAAACTGCTCTAAAAATAAAGTTTATTTTGAAAAATAATAAAATATAAAAAAGGGTCATCTTGGCCTCCCCTAGGGTGCACACGCGCTCTATAGACTAATGATTCTCAAATTGGTGTGTATCAGAATCGTCTACAGGGGAAGGTGCAGGGGGAGAGGGGGAGCTGGTAAAATGCAGATCTCCAGGCCCCGCCCCAAGAGATTCTGGTTCGGTAGAACTGGTGAAGAAAATTAATTGATCACACTTTAAGAAACTGCTCCCTGCCTGACCTGTGGTGGCGCAGTGGATAAAGCGTCAACCTGGAAATGCTGAGGTCGCCGGTTCGAAACCCTGGGCTTGCCTGGTCAAGGCACATGGGAGTTGATGCTTCCAGCTCCTCCCCCTGTCTCTCTCTCCTCTCTCTCTCTCTCTCTCCTCTCTAAAATGAATAATAAAAAAAAAAAAAAAAGAAAAGAAACTGCTCCCTGTAGACATGTGTTCTATTTAGTTAGAGGATGATATTTGAAGAATCCTGCAAGCTTTTCGGGGAAAGGTGGCTATCACCTGGGGCAGGCCAGTGCAGGCTGCCACCTAGGCAGGGACAGTCACATCGGAAGGAGGGCAGGAGGTGGCTGTGCAGGGAGGGGTAATCCCAGCTCCCTCCTCTGCTCCACAGACAGACTTACCCTCTGGGTGGCAGCTCCTAGGTCCAAGATCAATGGTAAGACCCCCCAAACTCCTATGTTTGGAGCCCAACCCTATCAGGTCAAACATATGAAAATATGCTTTATCTCACATTAAACAATTTTTCTGCCTCAAATATTTTGAAAGATTTTTATAAACTTGGCTTTTCAAATCATTAGACTACAAGGAACTCATTAAATTTATGACTAGCAATCATGCGTGTGTTGGATTTCTTGCCAAGTGAAGAAAACATATGCTTGTCTTTAAATATAATGAAATCTTTATGAGTGCTCATGTAATGATTAATGACATTGACACATTATGTTTTGCAGGTAAGGAGGCAACACTTATGGGTTTTGATTTTTAATTTTTCCTATCATAATTTGGAATCAGTATTCTTTTTTCAGTCCTAAACAGGTCTAAGTCCTGGGCCTATAGTGCCCATCGATAAAACCTAGGCCTACCGCCACGCATTCCTCAGGTTGCCTCTAAAAGGGCAGATGGAGGTCCCTGTGAGAACAGAAAGGAAAATGCCCAACACCAGAGAAAGGACCACGAGTATCCCCGTCTGGGAAACGTGTAGTGACTTCAAAGGAGTCCGGCATCCTGTGACCCGTCCCAGGGCCACTTGCTCAATGATCTTTTTACTGTCTTCATTGTTTTGCCTTTTCCCAAATGTCAGATAGTTGGAATCATAAAGTCAGTAGTAGTCTTTTCATATTGGTTTCTTTTACTTAACAATATGCATTTAAGGTTCTTCCATGTCTTTTCATGACTTGATAGCTCATTTCTTTTTCTTTTTTTTTTTTTTTTTTCATTTTTCTGAAGCTGGAAACAGGGAGAGACAGTCAGACAGACTCCCGCATGCGCCCGACCGGGATCCACCCAGCACGCCCACCAGGGGCGACGCTCTGCCCATCCTGGGCGTCGCCATGTTGCGACCAGAGCCACTCTAGCGCCTGAGGCAGAGGCCACAGAGCCATCCCCAGCGCCCGGGCCATCTTTGCTCCAATGGAGCCTTGGCTGCGGGTGGGGAAGAGAGAGACAGAGAGGAAAGCGCGGCGGAGGGGTGGAGAAGCAAATGGGCGCTTCTCCTGTGTGCCCTGGCCGGGAATCGAACCCGGGTCCTCTGCACACTAGGCCGACGCTCTACCGCTGAGCCAACCGGCCAGGGCGATAGCTCATTTCTTTTTAGCACCAGATACTATCCCATTGCCTGGATGTACCTGTGTAAGAACATCTCGGTTGCTTCCAAGTCTGGCCATTATGAGCAAAGCTGCCACAAACATTCACGTGCAGGTTTTTGTGGGGACATAAGTTTTCATCTCTTTTGGGAAAATACCAAGGATCACAATCGCTGGATTGGTTAGTAAGAGAATGTTTAGTTTTTTATTATTATTATTTTTTCTTTCTTTTTTCTTTTCTTTTTTACAGAGAAAGAGAGAGAGGGATAGATAGGGACAGACAGACAAGAACAAAGAGAGATGAGAAGCATCAATCATCAATTTTTCCTTGTGGCACTTCAGTTGTTCATTGATTGCTTTCTCATATGTGCCTTGATGGTGGGCCTTCAGCAGACCGAGTAACCCCTTGCTCAAGCCAGTGACCTTGGGTCTAAGCTGGTGAGCTTTGCTCAAACCAGATGAGCCCGCGCTCAAGCTGGAGACCTAGGTGTCTTGAACCTGGGTCCTCCGCATCCCAGTCGGACGCTCTATCCACTGCACCACCACCTGGTCAGGCTAGTTTTTTTTTAATAAGCCACAAAACTGTCTTCCAAAGTGGCTGTACCGTTTTACACTCCTGCCAGCAATGAATGAGACTTCTTTTTTTTTTTTTGTATTTTTCTGAAGTTGGAAACTGGGAGGCAGTCAGACAGACTCCCACATGCACCTGACCAGGATCCACCCGGCATGCCCACCAGGGGGCGATGCTCTGCCCATCTGGGGCATTGCTCTGTTGTGACCAGAGCCATTCTAGAGGCCATGGAGCCATCCTCAGCGCCCAGGCCAACTTTGCTCCAATGGAGCCTCGGCTGAGGGAGGGGAAGAGAGAGACAGAGAGGAAGGAGAGGGGGAGGGGTGGAGAAGCAGATGGGTGCTTCTCCTGTGTGCCCTGGCCGGGAATCGAACTCTGGTCCCCCGCACGCCAGGCCGACGCTCTACCGCTGAGCCAACCAGCCAGGGCCAAATGAGACTTCTTGTTGTTCAACATCCTCACTAGCATTTGGTGTTGTCAGGTTCTGGATTTTGGCCATTCTAATAAGCATGTATGGTATCTCGCTGTTGTTTTGATTTGCAATTCAGTGATGACATAAGATATGGAGCATCTGTTTATATGCTTATTGACCATCTGCCTTTCTTCTTTGGTGAGGAGTTTATTAAAATGTTTGGCTCATTTTTTAAATCAGGTTGTTTCTTGTTATTGAGCCTTAAAGGTTCTTTGTATATTCAGTCTTTTATCAGATATGTCTTTTGCAAATATTTTCTCCCAGTCTGTGGTTTTTTTTTTATTCCTTCAATAGGGTTTTTTTGCAGAGCAAAAAAATGTAATTTTAATAAAGTCCAGCTTATCAATTCTATCTTTTATGGTTCATACCATTGGTGTTGTATTTAAAAAGTTCCCACCAAACTCAAGGCCATCTAGATTTTCTCCTGTTTGTGATCCATTTTGAGTTAATTTTTGTGAAAGGTATAAGGTTCATGTACAGATTAATTTTTTGTATGTGGATGTCCAGTTGGTCATGTAATACTTGTTGAAGAGACTATTTTTGCTGTCTAGTATTGTCTTTGCTCCTTTTTCAAATACCAGTTGACTTCTTTTATGTGGGTTTATTGCTAGGCTCTCTGTTCTCCCATCCAAGTACTAACCAGGCCCGACCCTGCTTAAGCTTTCGAGATCAGACGAGATTGGGCGCGTTCAGGGTGGTATGGCCGTAGACGCCTTCTGTTCTGTTCCATTGACCTATATTTGTCTATTCTTTCACCAGTCCCACACAGTCTTGGTTACTGTAGCTTTCTTTTCTTTATTTCTTTTTTTTTTTTTTAAGAGAGAGACAGAGACAGACAGACAGGGACAGACAGACAGAAAGGGAGAGAGATGAGAAGCATCAACTCATAGTTGTGACACTTTACTTGTTCATTGATTGCTTCTCATATGTAGGGCTCTCATACCAGGGGGCTCCAGGTGAGCCAGTGACCCCTTGCTCAAGCTAGCAACCTTGGGCTCAAGCCAGCGACCTTGAGCTTCAAGCCAATGACATTTAGGCTCAAGCCCAGTGTCCATGGGGTCATGTCTCTGATCCCATGCTCAAGCTAGATGATCCCACGCTCAAGCTGGCAACCTTGGGGTTTCAAATGTGGGTTCTCAGTGTCATTGGTCGGTGCTCTATCCACTGCATCATCACCTGACCAGGCTCTTTTCTTTTCTTTCTTTCTCTTTTTTAACCCTTTGAGTAGTGAGTTTTTTCATGCTCACTGACCCCTGAGAGTGAGTTTTTTATCAAAAAATGAAATTAGTTCCAGGTACAGTTTTATTAACTTAAAATCATGCTTGTTTGATAACCAATTTATGAAAACAAGAAGAACATACATTTGCCTTTTTTGTTTTTGTATTTTTCTGAAATTAGAAGTGGGGAGGGAGCCAGACTCCTGCATGCACCAGACTGGGATCCACCTGGGTGATGCTCTGCCCATTTGAGGCGTTGCTCCGTTGGGGCTGGAGCCAATCTAGCACCGAGGAAGGGGCCATGGAGTCATCCTCAGCACCCAGACCAGCTTTGCTCTAATGGAGCTTTGGCTGCAGGAGGGGAAGAGAAAGATAGAGAAGAAGGAGAGGAGGAAGGGTGGAGAAGCAGACAGGCACTTCTCCTGTGTGCCCTGACCCGGAATCAAACCCGGGACTTCCATAGGCCGGGCCGATGCTCTACCGCTGAGCCAACCGGCCAGGGCTCTACATTTGTCTTTTTTAAATGTTGTTTTACACATGTATGATCGTACTCTGGATGGTCAGGAGGCATGAGGACATACATGAATGTTTGTACTATTCAAAGGGTTAACTGATTTTGAGAGAGAGAAAGTGATAAGCATCAACTTATAGTTGCTTCTCTTTAGTTGTTCATTGATTGTTTCTCATACAGGCCTTGACCAGGGTGGGGGATGCTCAAGCCAGCAACCTTGGGGTCATGTTGATGATCCCATGCTCAAGCCAGTGACCCTGTGTTCAAGCTGGTGACTTTGGGGTTTTGAACTTGGGACCTCATGTTCCAGATGCTCTATCCACTGCACTACTGCCAGCCAGGCTACATTTTGTTGTTGTTGTTGTTGTGACACCTTAGTTGTTCATTAATTGCTTTCTCATATGTGCCTTGACCTTGGGCCTTCAGCAGACCGAGTAACCTCTTGCTTGAGCCAGTGACCTTGGGTCCAAGCTGGTGAACTTTTGCTCAAACCAGATGAGCCCGTGCTCAAGCTGGTGACCTCGGGGTCTCGGACCTGGGTCCTCTGCATCCCAGTCTGATGCTCTATCCACTGTGCCACCATCTGGTCAGGCAAGGCTACATTTTTGAAGTTGGGTAATGTCACCCATCCAATTTTGTTCTCCAAAATTATATTGGTTATTCTGGGTTGTTCTTCCTCTCTATACACACTTTAGAATTAGTTTGTTGGTATTCATGAAATAACTTGCTGGGATTTTAATTGGTATGTGTTGACTCTCTAGATCATGGTAGGAAGACCTGACATCTTGATGGTACTGGGACCTGGTGTGTGTTCGGCCCTCACATTGCCATGGGAGGTGGGAACCCGGACTAGAGCACACAAAAGCATAGGATGGGCTCCCTCACGCTGTGACTAGATGACTGCATCTCACACAGTGCAGGTAGTGCACAACACATGGTCATTGGGGACAACGAGCAATGTCAAATTCCAAAGCACCGGGAACAAGGCAGTGTGGTGCCCGTTCCATGCTAAGAAGGGTAACACAGACTCCCACCTTTCAGTAGGAAGTCCTGGCCTCAGGGACAACTTTGTGGGAAAGGTACTGTTGAGAAGAAAATTGGCCAGGTGCGCTGGATTGAGCAAGACTCTCTGGCTGACTGGGTGGCTGTATTGATAGGTTAATCCACTAATTTATTTATTCATTGATTCATTGAATAAATATTTGTTGAGTACCAGGCATCCCTCCTCCAATGTGTCCAGAGACCCTTTGCAGTTTAGTCAGGACAGCCCTGTATAGGTTTCCTGATGCCCTGATAACCGTGGGCTGGGCTTTGCCTATGGCAGGAGGCCCCTACATTCTGGCTGGTGATGGTTGTGGCTGTTTCCTTTTTTAAGGTTTCTTGACATGGAAGGAGGTGTTATGCTATTGAATAGGCTGGTCTCAAGTTTAGGGGAAGCCCAGCTTGGCCTAGGATCTAGGCCCTAGATGAACCCCACTCTTGCCTGCCTGGTGTGTGTGTGTGTGGGGTCATCCTTGTGGCTGGTTCCTGGAGCTCAGGGAAGGAAGAGTAGAGACTGTCAGTCAAATATTTTATTATTTTATCAATGTGAAGACTTCCCAAGACTTGAACTGGCCTGGGAGCTGTGGCGAGTGAGAACAAATGGCAAGAGGGAGGTGAACCTGCAGAGGAGAAGGGGCAAGGAACAAAAGGAGAAGAGAGACAGCCAGGAAACAGAGACAAGGGTGGAGGGAAGCAGAAGAGGGCGAGGAGAAAGGCAGGAAAACAAAAGGAGAGAGGGAAAGAGGGAGAAGTTAGAGGGAGAGAGAGAGAGAGGGAGAGAATGGAGCCAGGCAGGAGGGAGAAGAGTGAGGAAGAGAGATGGAAGAGTGGAGGCCAGAGATGCTGCTGAAAGAGCCCCTGCTAGTTCTCGGCTGGGTCCTCGCTGGGTCCTCTCTCCCCTGCGCGTCGCTGTGAGCACTCATACATACACACACCAGGACACACGTGCACACACACACAAACACGTCTGCTGCACTCACAACCAACCCCTTCCTTGGGCACCGCCTTCAGAATCCACACTACTGGGGAGGTGGGGTTGCCACGGCAACAGGTGCTGGAGCACCACCTTATGGGTATTAATAGCTTCCATTGCAGTCAACAAAGGGGTGACTTCATCCAGCCCGTTTCCCTGGCAGGTTCCTTTTCCCTCCTCCTTTCCAGGATGGAGCTCGGAAGGGCCCTCATGGCCACGAAAGCCACTTCTTTGCCTGCTGGCAGCCACCTTGGTGAATGATGGCTTGAAGGTCCTTGGGATTCTGCCGTGTGTGTGTGTGTGTGTGTGTGTGTGTGTGTGTGTGTGTTTGGGGGGAGGGAGAAAAGGGTGCTGGGCTTCTTTGCTCCTCTGAGTTGGGTCTAACCATAGTCCCTGCCAGGAAAGGGTTTCTGAGGCCCAGGACCCCTCAGAGAGGACACTCTCAGCTTCTCTGGGGTCCATGCAGCCACGACACCTTCTCCAGGTCCTGGCCAAGCCAAAGACTTGCACCCAGTTGACACTTGACAGTGATGTCTCCTCCCATAGTACCTAGCTCCTTGGAAGGGTCAGAGCCAGGCGAGGGAGGTGAGCCAGGGTGCAGAATTTCAGAGGCACTCATTCTCAGGCTCGGGCCAGCACAGGGCTGGCCCAGCACAACCCCGAGAACTGTCCTCCTCATGTTCCGCACCAGTGAAGCCTCGCTTGCCTCATCCTAATCCTGACCCTGCTGATGCTCCCAGGATATCCTCAACCCTCCTGGGTCAGAGGAAGTTTTTGTCCTGTTTTAAGGTCCCTGTCTTAGTCTCTAATGCCTCTCACCTTCTGGTGGGCCCCTGGGATCAGGTTCCCCTGAGCTGCAGAGCCTGGTGCTGCCTCTGAAATCCTCAGGCAACACCTGTCTTGGCCCGCATTTCTTTTTGGCCTTTTCCATCTCTCCCTTGCTTTGCCCACAGCCCCAGGTTTAGACCCTGTGGGGCCTGTGACATTTCTGCTGTCCTCACCCTGGGGGCCTCAGCCCCTCCCTTCCCCTGGCCATGTTCCAGTGCCTCCATACTGAAGGGAGGGTGGGGCTCTAGGAAGAGCCTGAGCCTCCCCTCAGCCACTGTCTTCAAATCCTACCAAGGGCTTCACAGTTCACACACACACACACACACACACACACACACCGAAGGAATTAGTCTCGTCTCTAAAGAGCTTTTAGATTTATTCTGATACCAGCCGCAGCTCCCAGTGACCTCATTCCAGCAGAATTCAGGGGGCATACAAGGGCATGTTGAGTGTGTATTCACTTGTGTAGAGTGTGCAAGACTCTATAGAGGTACGTGTGTGCAAATGTGTGAGTGTGCTGCCATTCAGAGCCCATGGATTTCTGACACATGAGTCATCGGTTGGGAGTGAGCCTTGGGAAGATATGCCCGTAAATAAGACAGCACCCCTGACCTGCCATGTCCATTCTGCTGCTGGCTGGGCACATGATCCTAGGCATCTGCGAGGCTGGAGGTGGGGGAGGGGGCTGTCTTGCCCTCTAGACCCCAGAGAGCAGCTGTCACGGATATTTCTAGCTCGCCTGCAGTCCCAGACATTTAAGGATGTGATGCCTGTAAGGCGGTAGGGTGGAGGGGAGGGAGGGAAATAAAAGGTAGTTCGAAGGCTTTACTCCCAGGGATCTCAGTGGAGTTTTGCTGGCCAGCAGGGGATGCATCCACTCCACACATATTTTTGATAGTCTGTCATGTGCCAGGCACTCTCTGAGGGGATGGGGATGTCATGGTGAATGGAGCTGACCCACTCTCTCCCCTCACAGAGCTTATGTTATAGTGGGGGAGGCAGAACACAGACAAGGGGGAAAGGCTACTTCCAAACTAATTCTAGAAAATAAAACAGAATAATGTAATGGTATGGAAATGACTGAGAGTGCTGGGGCTCTTTAGTGGGGGAAGGCCAGGAGGCGACACAAGGACTGTGCCTGAATAATGAGGAGCCATCATATGAAGACTTGAAGGAAGAAACTTCTATAGCAGGATGGATACGATGCTTGTTGCCAGCTCACATCCTCACTGATTCCAGATCAGAGTTGTTGAAGCCAGAGGGCTGGAGGTGACCTAGAGGAGCACAAAGACAGATTCTCTCTCTGGGGAGTTAGGGGGAGTTTTGGTTCCTCTACTCCTGATAGAACAGGAGAGGGAATGCTCCATGTGCAGGTAGAAGACTTGACTCCCTTCTCCTTTCCTGCAGGCTTCCTGGTAGCAGTGTTGAGCTATAGGATGGAAGTGTCAAGTGGACAGGCAGTTTGCTGGAACCCCTGTCCTCCAGGAAACCTTCTTTGGCTGCTACAGGCCACAAAGGTCCCCGACTTCGGCTGAGAGAACCACTGGTTTTCTGATGATGATTAGTCCCTAACATGTTTCTCCAGCTTGGCCTAGGTCTGGTTTGAATTCATCCAAAGGTCCCCAACACTACATGTCCAGTAACATAATAGCCTGGGGTTCTTATTCTGAGCCTTGTCCCTTTGGATCTGAGAGTGGAGGGGTTCCTTACCTCACTTCATTTATTCAATCATCCATTCATTCATTTAAAAAGTTTTTTTGAGCTTTTGCTATGTGCCAGGCCCTGTACCAGGTGCTAGAGAAATTGTACATCAGAGCCACCTCAGCCCACTCCTGGTACCCAGAAAGCTCAATGTTCTTGCTGTACCAGTTTCTTGTTTTCAAGACCATGGTCCACTATCCGTTAGAGGAATAAACCCAACCTCTGGAGCCAAACTCTGTCGTATATCTTACACACACACCACCCCCCACCTCCCCGGCGCCGCGCCGAGCTTCTGGCAGCCGAGAACGCGGCGCGCCTCGGAACCACATCTGCTTGAGCGGGCGCGCGCGTGTCACTAAGACGCTCATTCACTAGCGCAGCTGTCACCATAACAACTACAGCGAGGGAATCCTGGCAACCGCTGGGGGCGAGGGGCGGGGACGGCGGGGGCTGGAGCGCGGCGGCCGGAGAAGACCTACCGCAGGAGCGCCCAGCACGCTCCGTGCTCCACGGAGCCCCGCTCTATGAAGACCCGCCGGCGGGGCGCCACGCACGTCACTGCAGCGGCCATCCCCGCGGGCGGGGACCAAGCCTGCCGCCAAGCCGCCGAGCCGCCGGGCAGGCCGAGCCTCTGAGCGCTCGCTCCGGTAGCCCTAACTCTATGGCCCCGGGGGAGCGCGCCGGAGCCACCGCGCCGCCTACCACCAGCCGGAACCCGAACACCAGCCAGAGGAAGGGGGGAGTCCTGGGCGCCGCCGGCCCCGACCCAGGGGCCAGCCCGCGGCCTCCGCCCCCGGCAATGGCAGGCAGGTAGCGGGCTCTCGCGAGGACCCCCGCGGCGGGCAGGACCCGCTGAGGACCGCGGAACCCAGAGAGAGGGAGGAGAGGAGCAGCCCGCCCGCCCCCGGCTGCAGCCTCACCAGGGCCCTCCCCCGGCGGCGCGCGCCCGGGCGCGCGCGCGCCCACTTGCACTGTACCTCGGCTACTGCCCATCCTCGCCTGGCCCCCGAGAGTGCCGAACCCCCTGGGGCTGGATGCCATGGGTAACAACTTCTCCAGTATCCCCTCTCTGCCCCGAGGAAACTCGAGCCGGCCGCCGCGGGGCCACCCCCAAAACCTCAAAGGTAAGGCTCCGCCGGGGGTGGGCGCAGCTGAAGGACTGGGGCGCAGGTGGAGGGGCAGGGAGAGGTGGAGAGGTGTGGTTGGGGAGGACGGGCAGGTGCCACCTGTTGTGCGTATTTGGAGACAGATGATGTACCTCTGTATGGCCATGGAGGTTGGCTAGGCGTGGGGGGCGGCCTGTGGTGATGGTGGAGACCGGGAGGATGGCGTTCCACGGGGTCTGCGCAGTTCTCCCTGCCAGCACTGGAAACGTCACTAGAGTCCCCTCAGGCCATGATGCTTGAAGAGCATGCAGGCGTGAGGAAGGGCATTTGTTGGATGGATAGGGCAATGTGGCAGGATGCTCAGGCGGGCCAGCTGTGCTTCTCAAGAGAAGCATCATAGTCTCTGTTTTCATCTGCCGACGGCTGGAGAGGTCACACTGGAAGCACTAGTTGCATTTTCAATTGGAGGGTTTTTAAAGATCCAGGACTGATCTTCCAGCAACCTGGAAGAAGGGGTCAGAGCTGATGGCCTCTGGGGTCCTCTGCAGCTGCTGACATTTTGCATCCACTGAATCAGCTTGTTTTCTGGTTCCCTCAAAAGCCAGATGTTCAGGTGGAACCCTAGAAAAGAGGCTGGCAAGCTTGAAACAGAGGACCGTTTAACAGGAAAGTCTTTGCCTCTGAGTGTCCGACCCACCCAGCACCCTCAGGGAAACCCTCGGCCCAGTTCTCGGTCCTGCAGCTTCCAGTGCTGTCTCTGTCCCTTAGGTCCTCCCAGGCCCTTAGATCCCACCGATTCCCTTCAGGAAGCTGCTTTCCCACCACCCTCAGCACTACCCAGCACTTATTCTAGGCATTCAGATGACTAAGAATCAAGAAGAGAAACCTGAGGGCTTTCACAAAAATAACCCACTACTTCAGCCTCCCCCACACCAAACCCAGGTTATGAGAAGGATAATAGTAATGCCCTTTGATTAAAAAAAAACAACACAAAAAAAACTACGAAAAACAACCACATTGACTTTTGTAGAGAACTTTCATGAGAGCAAGGAAATGGCTTTAGGGAGTCAGCAGCACTGATCAGACCCATTTTACAGCTAAGGAGAACCAATGCTTAGTTCGGGTTCCCAAAGGCAGGGAGAGGCAGAGAAGGCTGCAGACCTGTATCTTCTGACTTGGAATTCTGTCCTCTGTTTTGCTGGACAGTTAACCTTCAAGACTGGGGGAGAGGAGGAGAGGCGGGACCACCGTCCTACATTCTAACTCCAACCCTTTCAGAACTTCAGCTCTCACTCGGCTCAGGAAAATCAAAGGGTTTGTTTTATCTTTCTGGAAATTCACATGGTGGTACATGTCAAGACCTTTCAAAATATTATATTCATTGGCCTTGCGATTCCATCTAGAAGAACTGTTCCTAAGAACATGGAGGTGCAGGCAGATACTTATGCACTGGGCTAAGATGTTCATGACAGTGTTATTTATACTAGGAAAACAAACTAATAGCCCTGTGATCATGGTATATCCTCTTGGTGGAGTATTATGCAATTGTTAAAGTTGTATTTTTTTTTAAATTTTATTTATTTATTTTTTACAGAGACAGAGAGTGAGTCAGAGAGAGGGATAGATAGGGACAGACAGACAGGAACGGAGAGAGATGAGAAGCATCAATCATTAGTTTTTCATTGCGCGTTGCAACACCTTAGTTGTTCACTGATTGCTCTCTCACACGTGCCCTGACCGTGGGCCTTCAGCAGACTGAGTAACCCCTTGCTGGAGCCAGCGACCTTGGGTTCAAGCCAGTGGGCTTTTTGCTCAAACCAGATGAGCCTGAGCCCAAGCTAGAGACCTCGGGGTCTTGAACCTGGGTCCTCTGCATCCCAGTCCAACGCTCTATCCACTGCGCCACCGCCTGGTCAGGCTAAAGTTGTATTTTTGAAGAATATTTGATAACTTGGGAAAATTTGCACAGCAACATGTTGAACAAGTAGGATACAAAGTTGTATAGACTGTAAGATTCCCCAATTTTGTTATAAAACAAACAAATAAACAAATACAATACAAATGCCAAAAACATCAACTATGGAGAAAGTTAACAATGGTTTCCTCTAGGTAATGGGATCACATAACATTTTCTTTTTTATAGTTTGTTCATTTCTGAAATAAGCAAGACTTTTGTAGAATCAGATATAAGCTGTAAGCATTAGCATGTATAAAGATTGTTTCTGAGCATTGGAAACAGATTCCTGATGATGGAAGAAGCTATGGATATGGACATCATCCAGTTTAGTGACAAGTGAGAAGAATGAGGGAAAAGGATAGTGATTGGCCCAGTTACTCAATGGGTCAGTCAAGAGAAGGTAGCAAAGCTAGGCTAAGTCCTCCAAGGGCAGGTGTTAGCTGGGGGCCAATGAGCTGACTTGGTGCTTTAATGCTTGCAAAATGCCCCCAAAGGTCCTGCTCTATCCTTGACCATAAAGAAGCCCAGACAAGTCCTTGATAATTGCACCTCTTTTTACCTAAACTTTGGGATTGTGGAGATGTGAGGTCTGTGTGGCTGGGGTCTTCGGCAAGGGAGGGAGTGGACGGGAGAGAGTCTGAGGCCTCTCACCTTCCAGATCCCATCCTAGCTTACTCCTCTTCCTGACTATCCACTTATCTGGATTGGGAAACCCCCCTTCTGCTGCCTCCCTGGTTTGCAGGGATCAGTTTTTCGTCCATGGGAGTAAATGGTGGAGAATTTCTCTCCCAGCAGTCTCCCTCCCTCCGTTCACCTCCCTTCAGGCTTGATTTACCAGAATGTAGCTCTCACACACCTACTGGAGGTGGCCGTGAGAATTTTGATTCTGCTTCTTCTAAGCCTGAGATGAAGGATTAGAGCATGCCCTCCATCCTTCATCCAGATCTACTGATCCTCCTTCTCAGCCTGACTCCTCCCCACCCTAATAACAGCCATCAGCTTTGTGCTGTGATTGATTGTTTAAGTGTTCACTCCTAATGCCCTTCTAATTTTATCAGCATTGACCTGGTGTCTTCTGTGTTATTTCAGTGGTTATCCAGAATTCCATTCCACTTTTATTGGTGTTGACCTTAATACTGGTTGGATTCTAAGACTGTCCACCCAGAGTTCTGCTGGGATTCTTTTTGTACTCACCCAGAATTTAACCCTCATTCTTAGCAATACCTGTCCAGAAATTTGCTTGGGGCAGGGAACTCTTGATTTTTTTCGGTCCTATAATTGCAATCTCTATTGATTTCTCACCATTTTGATGAAAACGTCTGGAAGGGGCCCGATGTAATAGGGACCCTGGGACCCATTGGAGACCTGAGAGTGGTCTGGCTGTCAGGCTGACATGAAACAAGGTGCGTCCATTACCTGTTGGTTCATAGATGTTGGTCTTCCCCCTGGAGACAACACTGACCTCACTGCACTGCTAGTGAATCCCACTGGGGACTGAACGGTGTTGGTCCAGGGGTGTCCAGGGGAGAGAGGTCCAAGGCATAGCTCTGGGCTGAGGACCAACAGATAGTTACGAGGAGCTGCTCTTTTTCTGGCTCCGAGGTGAGGACTCCTGACATCTCTGTGCATTCATAGGCTGGAGATCTGGGTGGAAGGCAAGGCTGAGGGAGGAAATGCTATCAGGTGCTGGGTTGGACTGTTGAAATCCCGGATTTGTGTGGGCAGAGGTCAGACACGGGGGATCAAGGAAGAATTTGAGCTGGAGATGGAGGGAACTGCAGAAATTGTGTAGATGGCAAGGGGTGTATCAGGAGTCCGAAGGTGTAGGAAGAGGGACATAGAGCAAAGGTGGGAATGAGTAAGTGCATGTATGTATTCTCAGTGACGGGTGTAGGGTGACCGGGCAGGGGGTTCATGCTTCCTGGAGACAAATATAGAGGATAAAGCTCTTTCTTCTTCCCCAGCTCTTTCTGAGTGCCTGCCTGCTCAGTGTTAGGGGAATGGTAACTAGAAAACCTTTGGGAAAGACTCCTCGCCCTGGCCGGTTGGCTCAGCGGTTGAGCGTCGGCCTAGCGTGCGGAGGACCCGGGTTCGATTCCCGGCCAGGGCACACAGGAGAAGCGCACATTTGCTTCTCCACCCCTCCGCCGCGCCTTCCTCTCTGTCTCTCTCTTCTCCTCCCGCAGCCAAGGCTCCATTGGAGCAAAGATGGCCCGGGCGCTGGGGATGGCTCTGTGGCCTCTGCCCCAGGCGCTAGAGTGGCTCTGGTCGCAACATGGCGACGCCCAGGATGGGCAGAGCATCGCCCCCTGGTGGGCAGAGCCTCGCCCCTGGTGGGCGTGCCGGGTGAATCCCGGTCGGGCGCATGCGGGAGTCTGTCTGACTGTCTCTCCCTGTTTCCAGCTTCAGAAAAATGAAAAGAAAAACAAACAAACAAACAAACAAACAAACAAAAAAAACAAAAAAAAAAAAAAAGAAAGACTCCTCGGGCCCCAGAGGTCACCCATACATGGGGACTGGATGAGCCACCTCCCATCTGTGTGTGTGTGTGGGGGGGGGGGGGGTAAAATTCACTGAACATAAAATGCACCATTTTAACATTTTGAAATGTACAATTCAGTTGCATTTGGTACATTGACAGTGTTGAGCCACCACACCTCTGTCCGGTTCCAGACATCTTTATCACCCCGAGGGAAAGCCTGTATCCATTAAGCAGTCACTCCCCGTTAACCCTTCCCCTGTATCCCTGGCAACCCCTTTCTGTCTCTCTGGATTTGCCAGTTCTGGACATTTCATGTAAGTGCAACCATATTGTATTTGTCCTTTTGTGTCTGGCTTCTCTCACTTAGCATAATGTTTTCAAGGTTTATCTATGTTTTAACATGTGGCTTTCCTTTCTGTGGCTGAGTGAGGTTCTATTGTACATAGGCCACATTTTGTTTATCAACTTACTTGTCAGTTGATAGGTATTGGAATAGTTTCCACCTTTTAGTTATGGTGAATTTTGCTGCTGTGGAGATGTATGTATATGTTTTTGTTGGAACACCTGTTTTCAGTTTTTTATGGTATTTACCTAGGAGTGAACTGTCTATCTCTTCAAAGCTGATGTTTCTTGAATTGGACATTTCACAAAGCTACTGGTTGTAATAGCTGGAGGGAGATTGTCCCCCTGTAGCTTTGGCTGGGTGTGACACCAGTAAGACACCTGTTGTTTCCAGAGTCTCTTTGCCATGCTGGCTGAAGCTTGGGGACAGGCAGAGGGAGGGGCCTCTAAGGTCTGTTGGCTGAGGAGCCTTGACTCTTGGAGGAGGGCCAGAGTGAGCCACACGAACTTTTCTGCAGCCCCTGAACCTCCTCGCTGCTCTGAGGATGGGGGTTGGGGCGCATTCTCTCAGGGCAAGGTCCTACCCGTTTTCCCAGCCTTCCCGTTCTTACTGCTCCTTCCCTGATCTGTGTCCTCATGCCAGATAATTGCAGTCTGCCTTCAGTTCCTCCTTTGATGCTGCCAGAGTGATCTGCCTAAACAGTCCTTTCATCACGCCTCTCCCCTATCCTCAGCCTTCAAGGTTATGACCGAGATTGCTATAATCAGATATTCAAGGCCTCTGCTCTTTGGCCGACCCACAGATATTCCATAGCCCTTGTCTCGGCTCCTTCCTTGGTTGTCACGATGCTTACAGGTAGGCGAGCTTGTCCAGCTTTCCACCATTAGGGGTGCAGCAGACAGACCTGGGGGAGGGGCTGGAGGTCTCCTCCACCACCCCAGACTTCAGAGAGGCTGGCTGAGACAGCTCCCATGTTGAACCCTCAACATCTATTCCACATGGCTTGGTTTTTAGTTCCATCTGACCTTTGAATCCTGTATTGTTAATCATAACAGTAATATTTATAGCTACTGTGTGTTGGGCAGTTACTGTGTGCAGATGTACTTAAATTTAGATTGTTTGCATTAATATCGCTCTGACAACCTATTGGGGGAGGTGTCATTGTCAGCATTTTATAGATGGGAAAGAGAGGCTCAGAGAGGTTAAGTAACTTATCCTGGACCTAGACTACACAGTTAGTAACTGATGGAGCTAGGATTGAAACCCAGGTCTCTCTGAGTTGAGGGTTCACTATTGCGACCAATACATGTACTATCCTTCCCCGTAGAATCCAGGCATAGTGAGTTCTGTCTTCCATTGTGGGAAGGAAACAGGGGATCAATCTCCTGGTCTCTGGACAGAACCGCAGAAGAGCGAGAGGGAGTACCATGGAGTTTTTTTTGTTTTGTTTTGTTTTTGTATTTTTCCGAAGTTAGAAGCGGGGAGGCAGTCAGACAGACTCCCACAGGCACCTGACCAGGATCCACCCGGCATGCCCACCAGGGGGCGATGCTCTGCCCATCTGGAGCGTCCCTCTCTTGTGGCCAGAGCCATTCCAGCACCTGAGGGGGAGGCCATGGAGCCATCCTCAGCACCCGGGCCAACTTTGCTCCAATGGAGCCTTGGCTGCAGGAGGGGAAGAGAGAGATAGAGAGAAAGGAGAGGGGAAAGGTGGAGAAGCAGACGGGTGCTTCTCCTGTATGCCCTGGCCAGGAATCGAACCCGGGACTTCCACACACTGGGCTGACACTCTACCGCCGAGCCACCGGCCAGCGCTGAGTACCATGGAGTTTTTGATGCTCCTTCCCAGCCCCTGCTCCCTACCCCTCCCTGGTTCAGGGAACATTCTGTTTCTTTGGCCCAGTGCTTCTCAAAGTGAGATTATTTTACTGCCTGTATCAACATCAGCATCAGCTGGAAGTGCATCTTAAATGCAGGTCCCCAGACCCCAGGCCAGGCCCACTGTCTCAGAATATTTTGGGGACAGGTCCTCTAAACCTGCTTGTTTAACAAAATCCCTAGGTGACTCTGATATACCCCAAGGTCCGAGAACTATCAAGGCTATGGGGCCTCAGAACAGACCCACTCGGTCACTCTTAGAATGGGTGAGGTCAGGCATCTCAGAGGCGGGGAGCCTGGCGTTGGATGTGGAAGATTTGGAATGGAGCTGCAAGGACATCTCACCAAGGGCATGACAGCAAAGGCACAGAGGCAGGACAGTGCAAGGTGTGTGCGGGAGCAGTTCCTCCCGCCTGGAGTGTGGTCCCCACTGGGGAGATGAACAGGTCAGTCTCTGAAGGCAGGCCGGGGCCTGATCTTGGAGGGCCTCAGATGTCAGGATGAATAGTTTAGACTTCATCGTGTAGGCAGTGGGAGCCACAGACGGCTTTTGAGCAGAAGAGTATAGTGATTTCATTTAAACAGCAGCAGCAGCAGCAGCAGCAGCAGCAGCAGCAGCAGCAGGCAGGCTGAGGGGAGGAGGGAATGAAGCATCTTGAGCCCTGGGAGGTTAATGGAGGCTGTAGGGCTTCTGTCTTAGGCCAAGCTAAGAGGACTGGGAGGGCAGCCAAGCTGACACCCTCGCCTAGGGTGCCCATGGACAGATCTAGAAGCACTCTGACCTCTGGCTGTAGTCAGCAGGGCCATTGCTCATCAGAATAAAAAAGCATTTTGGGCCTGACCAGGCGGTGGCTCAGTGGATAGAGAGTAGGACTGGGATGCGGAAGGCCCAGATTCGAGACCCCGAGGTCGCCAGCTTGAGCGTGGGCTCATCTGGTTTGAGCAAAAGCTCACCAGCTTGAGCCCAAGGTCACTGGCTCGAGCAAGGGATTACTCAGTCTGCTGGGAGCCCACGGTCAAGGCACATATGAGAAAGCAATCAATGAACAACTAACGTGTTGCAATGCGCAACGAAAAACTAATGATTGATGCTTCTCATCTCTCCATTCCTGTCTGTCTGTCCCTGTCTATCCCTCTTTCTGACTCTCTCTCTCTCTGTCTCTGTAAAAAAAAAAAAAAAAAGCATTTGGGGGGAGCCCAAATCCTGATCTTCGCATTATGCTAAGTACATTTGTGTAGGATAATTCATCTAATCTCCAAATGAATGCAAGGTGGGTATAATTATTCCCATTTTATAGGTGAAAAAATTGAGATTAATGGGTGTTAAGAATTTTATCCAGAAACACTGAACTAAGAAATGGCAGAGCTGGGGTTCCCACTGAGGGCAACAAAGCCCACAAAGGAGGAAATTGATCTTGTGGGAAATTTCTGCATATGAGGCCTCTCTTTTCCCTGACCTTCTGGGATGATGTGTGCCCACTTCCTAGATGTGCACATTGAGACCCAGGCATTGGTTTAAATCACAGAACTCAAGATGGAGGTAGAACGAGCCAGAAAGGTAAGAGAGGAGGAGTGGGGAGGAAGGAAGGCAGGAGCTGGTCACTGCCCGGGATGCCTTCACCCAGCTGTGCCAGTTGCCTGGGCCTATGTCCTGTTGGTCTGTGACACTCATTCCTGGTCCTGCACACTCAGGAGCCAGAGGATGAGGGGCTGCTTCTCACTGAAATCGGTTGCTTTGGCAACCCTGGGCAGGATGCAAGTGGTCTCCTTGGTAACACCTGGGAAAGCTGCCTGCAGGGATGGAGAGAAGTGCACTGGTCAGCAGTCAGGCTGGGTGGTGCCGGCAGGCCCAGACCAGGCCGCTGAGAACTCAGGCTTGTGAAGAGGGTCAGGCTGTGGGGTAGCCTAGGCTGCCGATTGGCCATTTTCCAGTAAGCCAGAGTCCAGAGGCCCTGGGGGCCTGCCTGGTGAGACCCGAAGCACTAATGAAGTGGGAGGAGATGAGGCTGGGGGTGGTAACAGGATGTGAGGGGGAGACTAGAGCCCCTGGATGGCAGCCCTAGCCCCAGGGTTTATTAAAAGATGCTTATCAGAGGTCATTACCAGGATCCTGCTGCTTAGGGAAATGAGCAGGTGCTGAGGCCTGTGGGCGCTGCCGCTGAGGGAAGAGAAGGGCTGGGACAGCAGGAGCAGGGAATAGATGGAGTCACCGGGAGGCAGGTGGGAGGCCTTGGCTCTCTGCTGTAGCTGCAGTCTGGGGGTAGGCGGAGCTCGCGCCGGGCTCTGGAACTGGGCTCCGGACTGACGTTCTCCCTGAGTGAGGTGGGGGTTCCAGCGATGCCGTGATGGAGGGGCTCATTCTTTGTCTAACAGACGCATGCTAAACAGCGGCACTGGGCCAGGTGCTCTCCTACATGTGAGGATGCAGTGGTACCGGAACAGATGAGGGTTCGCTACCACAAAGCTTCCCCTCCACTGGGGGAGGCAGATGGGAATGACAATGACATGAACAAAAACGAATCAGGCCGTGGTAATAATTACTAACATGCTCTGTACCAGAGCTTTTGCTAAGCTTTTTACACTTATTATCTCATTTAATCTGTAAAACAACCACCTGATGTATGATTATTAACCCTGTTTGTGCCTAGATAAACTGAGGATCACATGGCTGGTATGAGGTAGAGCTGGGATTCTAGTCACTCTGATTTTGGAGCTTTCTCTCTCTCTCTCTTAAAATAATCTTTTTTTAAAATTTTAGAACTGTTTCAGATTTATAGAGTTTTCGCAAAATAGCATAGAGAGTTTCCACATACTCCATATCCAGTTTCCCTTATTATTAACATCTGACATCCTCACTATGGAACATTTGTGACAATGAATGAATATCGATACATTGTTGTTAACTAACGTCCACACTTCATTTAGATTTCTTCAGTTTCCCCTAATTTTCTTTTTCTGTACCAAGATCCCACCCAGAATACTGTATTCTATTGTTAGTCACCACAGTATATATTACAGGGGTCCCCAAACTACGGCCCGCGGGCCACATACGGCCCCCTGAGGCCATTTACCCGGCCTCCGCTGCACTTCCGGAAGAGGCACCTCTTTCATTGGTGGTCAGTGACAGGAGCATAGTTCCCATTGAAATACTGGTCAGCTTGTTGATTTAAATTTACTTGTTCTTTATTTTAAATATTGTATTTGTTCCCATTTTGTTTTCTTACTTTAAAATAAGATATGTACAGTGTGCATAAGGATTTGTTCATAGTTTTTTTATAGTCTGGCCCTCCAATGGTCTGAGGGACAGTGAACTGGCCCTCTGTGTAAAAAGTTTGGGGACCCCTGATATATTAGGTTGTCATGTTTTTTTGTAGGTTCCTCTTGGTTGTGCCAATTTCTCACACTTTTCTTGGTTTTGATGAGCTTGACAGTTCCAAGGACTACCGGTCAGGTATTTTGTAAACTGTCTCTCTGTCCCTCTGTTGGGATTTGTCTGTTGTTCTTCCCGTGATTAGACGTGGTTATAGGTTTCAGAGAGAAAGACCGTAGAGGTGAAGGGCCATTGCCATCTCACCACATTAACGGTGTGTGCTGTCAACATGATGTTGTTGACCTTGATCGTGCAGCTGAGGTGATGCTTGTTAGGTCTCCGCTGTAAAGTCAGTTACACTTTTCTCCCCTTTTCTGCATTGCGCTCTTGGAAAGAGAGTCCATCTGCGCCACCCACACTTAGGGGTGGAGAGTGACGCTTACCTTGTGGATGGAGTTGCCCACTGCTTTAACCGCCCCACTCGACTATTTCTTTCGTTACTCGCCCAAGCAGGCACATTTGGATAGGGGGTGTGAAAGAGAAGACTAGGGAGCTAATGGGGGAACTTGTCCTGGTCTGGAGGGTCTGGGAAAGTTTCCTTAGGAAAGTGATCTGAAAATGAGTAAGGGTCACCTTCATGTGCCTAGAGGAGGTGCTTCTGGCATGTTGGGCATGGAGCTATTTATTTAGCATCCCTACCCCTGCCTGTGAAATGCCACTGGCCCCCTTCAGTGTCATTGTGACATTAAAAAAATAGCTCTCCCATGTTTTTAAAAGCACCGCAGAGGGAGCAGTTACCACCTCTGAGAGCACTGCGCTGGGCGTGGAGGGCATTGGTGGAGGTTGTTCCTGGCAGGGGCCTAGCACAGCCCCTGCGCCTAGGGACAAAGCTGAGGGCTGGCTCAGCACCGAGGGGCTGAGTCCAGGCCATTGTCACCCAGCCCTTCAAGCCAAGGACCTTTCAGCAGAAAATCATTAAGCGGCTGCTCCCTTGCCTCTCTGTCCACGGAGGAAGTTGCTGGTCACAAAGGCTCTGTGTGGGGCTGGGGCGGGAGGAAGAGAGTGGAGCCTTCGTGGGATGAAGGGAGAGGAAAGGGAAATATGTCTGCTGGCTTTCCCTGGATGACCTCTTTGCTTCTGTTGCCCCCAGAATGCCATCCTGGCTGCTTCAAGGTTGAGATGGGGACAGAAAAGGAAGAGCATTGCCCAGGGAAGGTGCTGTCATATGATTCAGGTGGTGGCAGTTCCACATGCTGCTGGCTTTCACCTTCCTCTTGTCCCCTTGGCTGCCCCAGCCTCTGCCTGGCACCTGCCGGAGGGCTGGTCGTCTCCAGGGATGGGCCAGTCCAGAGTGTGTGTGTCCAGGCGGGGCTGTCCAGGTGCCCCTGAGAGTGGGGTGACAAGGCACTCTCTGCCCTGCTCAGAGTAGAATGGAACTGCTAAGATGTTCCTAGCAGATTCATTTTATGTGTCATGTGTCAGTGCCCACTGTTGGGCAGATAAAGTATTTTATGCTCACTTTGTTAAAGATGGCGCTGCCCACGTGGAGGCTGTTGCCCAGGTGATATTAATGTGTGTCTCTCTGTGGGCTGTGGGCAGGCAGAATCCTTGTAGCCTGGGGCTTGGTTTTGGGATTAAGCCTTTCCCACCCTTTTTGATGTGGGGTGGTACAATCCTATCATGCCTCAGAAAGTGACTTTGTATTAGAGACTTCCCTATTTTGTATATTGGATTAAAGGTTATGAATCTACACTATAAAGGGGCAGAAAGGGAGCGTGTTCTCTTGGTTCCTGAGATTATCATTAGAGCAGAGAACAGAGAAAGGCCACATGGAGGAGGCCAGGAGAAGCAGCCAAGATGGCGGAGTGTTGAGTGAGAAGCCAGTTTGTGCAGTTTATGCAGGGAGAAGGAAGGAGATGGGGAACAGAGGTGAATAAGTCTGGTGAGCTAGAAACCTTTGATTCTAGGAAACTCGGATAAGTCAGTAGCTTTGTGAGCACTGAATGTGAGTGGGTTTTGGAGCCCAGTGTGTGTTTTTACTTGCCCGCCGGGTGCAAGCTAGGATTAAAGACTATGGCCCACCAGTTTTTGGCTCCGTTGTTTCTTTACCGACTGTCCGAATCCAGTGCGAACCTGCATGTGAATGGCCACGATGGTGGCTACTGGCTTTACACCCACTCTGTGCTGGGTGTGGTGCTGGGTATGGAGAACTGAGAGGTGAGTACCGGGCATCATTCTGCCCTTCAGTGCTCATAGCTCAGCCTCATCCACTTCAGACCTCAGCCTGTATTGGCAGCAGTGTCCTTCTCCGCCTCTGAGTCTGCTTTCTTTCCCTTTTCCTCCGCTGACCTTCCTAGAAATTGCTTTGAACACATTCTTCCTGAGGGGAGAGGACTGGCAGGTGGTCAGTTGCATGCATGGGGCTGGTGGAATGGCCCCAGATATGTCATAGAGATTGTTTTGTCTTCCCTTCTTTCTCAGCCCAGGTCTGGGGTTTTTAGCCCCAAAGAGGGTATGTGACTTACCCAAGATCTTACAGCTGGATTGGACCAGGAGGTAGGAAGGTCTCAAGGCTCAGACCTTGCAAGATGATGCTGCTCTCAGGAGCTGGCAAAAGTTAATTCTGGGACACTCCTAGGACGAATGCTGGCCTCCACTGTGATGTGTGCTGTCCCGAGGGGCCCTATTGAGGAGCTTTAAACAGAAGAGTGACAAGATTACTTACACGTCTTAGAATGCTCTGGGGCAAGAGAAGGGCAGGGAGGGACCAGGCAGGAGGCTGTGGCAGTCCTAGAGAGGAGAGATGTGTGACTTCTACCAGTGCGGAGCGGCGAGCGGGGAGGCATGTAGATTGGTTTGGGAGAGCCTTGAGAAGATTCTGACTCTGGGGCAGGTCAGTGAGGCACCCAGGCAGCTTAGCATGGAAAAGCTTGGATACACGGGGAGGGTCAGCCTCGTGGCAGGTCAGTGGTGTGTGTGTTCCCATGAGAGCTGTGTCCCACCCAAGGCCGTGAGGTCTTAGAGCCAGGAAGAAAGACAGGTGAGCAGGTCAGGGCTGGCCCAGAGCTCCTCGCTCCATCTCTACCCCTTGGGACACAATCGATAATTAATATCCCCTCTGCTGCCTGACCAGGCGGTGGCGCAGTGGATAGAGCATCAGACTGGGATGCGGAAGGACCCAGGTTCGAGACCCCGAGGTCGCCAGCTTGAGCGCGGGCTCATCTGGCTTGAGCAAAGAGCTCACCAGTTTAGACCCAAGGTCGCTGGCTCCAGCAGGGGGTTACTCGGTCTGCTGAAGGCCTGTGGTCAAGGCACATGTGAGAAAGCAATCAATGAACAACTAAGAAGTCGCAACGTGCAATGAGAAACTGATGATTGATGCTTCTCATCTCTCTCTGTTCCTGTCTGTCTGTCCCTGTCTATCTCTGCCTCTGTAAAAAAAAAAAAAAAAAAAAAAAAATACCCTCTGCTTTTCACCGGTGGCTCCTGTGTGAGCAGGGGCAGGGCCCTGGCACCTGTGGTTTGATGTGCATCTGACATCTGCTGGGCCCCAAGCCAGGGGCCTTCAGTCCCGCCCTACCCAGGCTTTCTCAGGTGGCTTCTGGCTCCCTGTGGGGGCCAGGTCCCCACATACACACATGAACCGTAAAAGGTGGCCATAAATTAGCGAGTCAGGCTAAGGCTGCTCTGGTTTTCCCAGAGTTGAGATCAAAGCCCCAGACCCTCACCTTGGGGCTCAGTACTTGTAAAATGATTAAACTGTCAAGGGAGAGAGAGGCAGGAGGGACTGGGTGGGTAGCCATTTAGTAAAACAGAATGCGGAAAATTGGGCTGAGAAATGAGGCAGCAGGTGGGAAAGGGGAAGAGGGGAGAGATAAAAAGCTGTTTGTTCCCTGGGCTTTGACAAAGTTGTAATATATTTAAAGTGTACAATGTGATGGGTCGATATATGTATACATTGTGAAATGATTCCCACAATCAAACTAACACGTTCGTCAGCTCACACAGTTACTTTTTATTAGCAGATTTCAGGTATACTGTAATCACCATGCTGTACGTGAGATCTTCAGAATTCATTCATCTTATAACTGAGAGTTTGTACACTGTGATCAGCCTCTGCCCATTTCTTTTACCCTCCAGCCCTTGGCACCGCGATTCTACTCTCTTTCTGAGTTCAACCATTCTTTCCCTCCCTCCCTCCCTCCTTTCTTTCTCTCTCTCTTTCTTTCTTTCTCTCTCTTTCTTTCTCTTTCTTTCTTTCTTTCTTTCTTTCTTTCTTTCTTTCTTTCTTTCTTTCTTTCTTCTTTCTCTTTCTTTCTCTCTCTCTCTCCTTCCCTCCTTCCCTCCTTCCTTCCTTCCTTCCTTCCTTCCTTCCTTCCTTCCTTCCTTCCTTCCTTCCTTCCTTCCTTCCTTCCTTCCTTCCTTCCTTTCTTTTTTAGATTTCACATATAAGTGATACTAGATAGCAGTAGTTTTCAACTTTTTTACACTTGGCGATCTAGCCAGCCAGAAATGGGAACACACAGCGAATAAGGTTTTACCGCATATAACAGTGCAACATGGTACATGCTGGTGCTTGATTTCCGAACTCCACATGTACGAGGCGTTGATACTACATAAGTTTGTCCGAATGCTTTTTGTCTATTGCACATGATTTGTAAATGCTCTGCATGGTGCAAAAGCTTGTTTGAATGAGTATACAGGTTCCAAAGATATCTAGGACAACCTCAATAGTATTTTCATCAATGATACAGGCTGATATGTGGCAATCATCCTGAGCATAAATGAATTTGACTAAGATCATTGGGTCTATAATCATCATACAACATCAGGGTGGTTAACTCTTTCGCGGACTGGCATGAAATTTCTGGTCGGCTGGTGGTTGAAAAACACTGCTGTACAGTGTTTATCTTTCTTTGTCTTTTCTGTTTCTTACTTCACTTAGCATAGTACCCTTTAGATTTACCCATGTTATTGCAAATGACAAGGTTTCCTTTTTATGGCTGAATAATATTCCATTGTAGATATGTCACATGTTCTTTATTCATCTGTAAACAAACAATCTGTTTCCACATCTTGGCTCTTGTGACTAATGCTACAGTAGACATAGATATGCAGATAAGTTTTCAAGGTAATAATTTCATTTCCTTCAGATATCTATCCAGAAGTGGGATTGCTAGATAATGTGTTAGTTACATTTTTAATTTTTTGAAGAACCTTCATACTGTTTTCTAAAATGTTTGTACCAATTTACATCCTCCCCAACAGTGTATAAGGGTTCCCTTTTCTGCACATCCTCATCAGTATTTATCGCTTATCTTTTTGATAATAGACTTCCTAAAAGCCATGAGATGATATCTCATAATGGCCTAGATTGAATTTCCCTGATGATTGGTGACAGTAAGCACCTTTTCATGTACCTGTTGACCATTTGTACCACTCATTTGGAAAAATGTTCAAGTCCTTTGCCCATTTTTAATTGTTATTTTTTTTTGCTGTTGAATTGTGAGAGTTCCTTATATATTTTGCATAGTATCCCCTTATTAGATGTACAGTTTGCAAATATTTTCTCCCATTCTATAGATTGCCTTTTTTTTGGTGACAGAGACAGAGAGAGTCAGAGAGAGGGACAGAAACAGGTAGCAGGAAGGGAGAGAGATGAGAAGCATCAATTCTTTCTAGCGGCAACTTAGTTGTTCATTGATTGCTTTCTCATATGTGCCTTGACCGGGGGGCTACAGCAGACCAAGTGACCCCTTGCTTGAGCCAGTGACCTTGGGCTCAAGCTGGTGAGCTTTGCTCAAATCAGATGAGCCCGCGCTCAAGCTGGCAACCTTGGGGTCTCAAACCTGGGTCTTCTGCATCCCAGTCTGATGCTCTATCCGCTGCACCACCACCTGGTCAGGCCTCTTTGGTTTTCATAAACGTTTTAGTTTGATGTAGTCTTGCTTCTTTATTTTTTCTTTTGTTGCCTTTCCTTTGGGTGTCAAGTCCAAAAAAAATCATTGCCCAAGATCAATGTCAAGGAGCTTTCCCCTGTTTTATTGTAGGATTTTTATGGTTTCAGTCTTATGTTCGGGTCTTTAATTAATTATGAGTTGCTTTTTATATATGGTATAAGATAAGGGTCCAGTTTAATTACTTTGCATGTGAATATCCAGTTTTCCCAATACTATTTATTTAAGAAACCACCTTTTCCCCATTGTGTATACTTAACACCAGGGGTCCCCAAACTACAGCCTGCGGGCCACATGCGGCCCCCTGAGGCCATTTATCCGGCCCCCACTGCACTTCCAAAAGGGGCACCTCTTTCATTGGTAGTCATGAAAGGAGCACATTGACCATCTCATTAGCCAAAAGCAGGCCCATAGTTCCCATTGAAATACTGGTCAGTTTCTTGATTTAAATTTACTTGTTCTTTATTTTAAATATTGTATTTGTTCCCGTTTTGTTTTTTTACTTTAAAATAAGATATGTGCAGTGTGCATAGGGATTTGTTCATAGTTTTATTTATTTATTTATTTTTTTGACTTTTCTGAAGCTGGAAACAGGGAGAGACAGTCAGACAGACTCCCGCATGCGCCCGACCGGGATCCACCCGGCACGCCCATCAGGGGCCACGCTCTGCCCACCAGGGGGCGATGCTCTGCCCATCCTGGGCATCGCCATGTTGCGACCAGAGCCACTCTAGCGCCTGAGGAAGAGGCCACAGAGCCATCCCCAGCGCCCGGGCCATCTTTGCTCCAATGGAGCCTTGGCTGCGGGAGGGGAAGAGAGAGACAGAGAGGAAAGCGCGGCGGAGGGGTGGAGAAGCAAATGGGCGCTTCTCCTCTGTGCCCTGGCCGGGAATCGAACCCGGGTCCTCCGCAGGCTAGGCCGACGCTCTACCGCTGAGCCAACCGGCCAGGGCAGTCAGACAGACTCCCGCATGCGCCCGACCGGGATCCACCCGGCACGCCCACCAGGGGCGACGCTCTGCCCACCAGGGGGGATGCTCTGCCCCTCCGGGGCGTCGCCATGTTGCGACCAGAGCCACTCTAGCGCCTGAGGCAGAGGCCACAGAGCCATCCCCAGCGCCCGGGCCATCTTTGCTCCAATGGAGCCTTGGCTGCGGGAGGGGAAGAGAGAGACAGAGAGGAAAGCGCGGCGGAGGGGTGGAGAAGCAAATGGGCGCTTCTCCTGTGTGCCCTGGCCGGGAATCGAACCCGGGTCCTCCGCACGCTAGGCCGACGCTCTACCGCTGAGCCAACCGGCCAGGGCTGTTCATAGTTTTTTTTATAGTCCGGCCCTCCAACGGTCTGAGGGACAATGAACTGGCCCCCTGTGTAAAAAGTTTGGGGACCCCTGCTTAATACCTTTGTTGAAAATTAGTTGAGCATACTGACCTGTGGTGGCACAGTGGATAAAGCGTCGACCTGGAAATGCTGAGGTCGCCGGTTTGAAACCCTGGGCTTGCCTGGTCAAGGCACATATGGGAGTTGATGCTTCCAGCTCCTCCCCCCTTCTCTCTCTCTGTCTCTCCTCTCTCTCTCTCTCTCTGTCTCTCCCTCTCCTCTCTAAAATGAATAAATAAGATAAATTTTAAAAAAAGAAAAGAAAATTAGTTGAGCATATGTACACGGGTCTATTTCTGCACTGTCTGTTCTGTTCTGTTGATGTGTATTTCTGTTTTTATGTCAATATTATACTGTTTTGATTACTTATACCTTTGAAATATAGTTTGAAATCAAGACATATGATGTGATGCATCCAAGCTTTGCTTTTCTTGCTGAAGATTGCTTTAGCTATGCAGGATCTTTTGTGGTCTTTTACAAATCTTTAGATTGTTTTTTCCATTTTTGTGAAAACTGCTTTTGGAATTTTGATAAGTATTGCATTGAATCTTTAGATTGCTTTGGGCATTAGGTACATTTTAACAATATCAATTTTTTTTTTAAGTGAGAGGAGCGTAGATAGTGAGACAGACTCTCCCGCATGTGCCCCGACTGGAATCCACCCGGCAACCCTTGTCTGGGGCCGATGCTCGAACCAGTTGAGCCACTGGCTGTGAGAGGAAAAGAGAGAGAGAAGGGGGAGAGGGAGAGGAAGAGAAGCAGATGGTTGCTTCTCATGTGTGCCCTGATCATGTTTCAAACCCAGGATGTCCCTTCAGATATATATCCAGAAGTGGGATTGCTGGATAATGTGGCCATACACTGGGCCAACACTATCCACTGAACCAATGGGCCAGGGCCAATATTAATTCTTTTGATCTATGATTACAGAATAGCTCTCCATTTATTTGTGTTTTCTTCATTGTCTTTCATCAATATTTTATAGTTTTCAGTGTACAGATCTTTTGCCACCATGGCTAAATTTATCCCTAAATATATACATTTTTTTGATGCTGTTGTAAATGGATTTATTTTTTTGTATTATTTTTTGGCTAGTTTGTTGTTAGTGACTTTTGTATGTTGATTTTCTATACTGCAACTTTACAGAATTCATTTATCAATTCCATGGATTGTTTTTGGTGGAGTCTTTAGAGTTTTCTACATAAAAGATCATGTCATCTGCAAACAGAAATTTTTACTTCTTTCCTGATTCAATTGCCTTTTATTTTTTCTTGCCGGAGTGGCTAGGACTGCCAATATTATGTCAAATAGAAGTGGCAAGAGTGGGCACCTTGTCCTGGGCTGGGGCTGGCAGACCTCTGGGCCTGAGGAGACCAGCCAGACACAAGACCCCAGTGTGGAGCCAAGAGGATGAAGGAAGTTGTGGGGCAAGGCTGTGAGTGACCAGCATTGCGGTGCGCATGGGAGTTTCTGCATTGAACTGGAGCTCTCCCAGACTTGGGCGCTCTGCTCGCATGACATTCCTCTGGCTCTGTTATTGAACACAAAGAGTCCATCCATCCGGCGCTGGCAGAGCTGAACACTAAACACTGAGGATTGTACTGGACAGATATGGGCTGTTTTATTGATGAATGGCGTCATCCAGGAGAATGGGAAGCTAATGCTCAAAGGCCTGGGCTTCCTGATGGTGTGTAGGTTACGGATTATATAGGGTGATATCAAAAGATGCTGTGGGGGTGACAGAAGACAATTTGACTTTGGGTGAGGGGTATGCAACATAATCAAATGTCAAAATAATCTGGAGATGTTTTCTTTGAACATGTACCCTGATTTATCAATATCACTGCATTAAAATTAATAATAATTTTAAAAAATTAAAAAAAAAGATGCTGTGGGGTAGGGGTTTGAGGTCATGCTGGGAGCTGATTGGTTGGAGGTGAGGTAAGGGTAATGAATCATTTCTTTAGGTCTTGAGGATAGCTCTGATTGAGGATAGTTCTGAGGTCTTTTCCAGCATTCCTCTGTCTGGTCTCATGGGAAAGTAGCCGGGGGTGGGGGGGTGTCTTTCTACCTTATGGCTCAGGAGCTGAAATATAGGTCAGGTTGTTATCTTATGCTAGAGGTCCGAACCATGAGACCGTTACTCATGGTCCGGACTACTGTATACTGCTGCCTAGGGGGTTGCTGATTATCTGAGCAAAAGGCCAAGTCTCTGGGGGGAGGGGAGAGCTCGATAAAGAGAGAGAAGATTTTTAGCTAGTATTTAAAACTAAATTTGGCCTGACCAGGCGATGGTGCAGTGGATAGAGCGTCGGACTGGGATGCGAAAGGACCCAGGTTCAAGACCCTGAGTTGCCAGCTTGAGCGTGGGCTCATCTGGTTTGAGCAAAAAGCTCACTAGCATGGACCCAAGGTCACTGGCTCGAGCGGGGGGGGGGGGCTTACTCAGTCTGCTGAAGGCCCGCGGTCATGGCACATATGAGAAAGCAATCAATGAACAACTGTGGTGTCGCAACGAAAAACTGATGATTGATGCTTCTCATCTCTCTCCGTTCCTGCCTGTCTGTCCCTGTCTATCTCTCTATCTGATTCTCTCTCTGTCCCTATAAAACTAAATTTGATCAAAGCCACTGCAAAATGTGAAGGAAACTGTTTAGGGAACTTGGGTTGCCTCGTCTGGTCGCCAAGTTGTTGTGTTAAAGAAACAAAATCTAAGAAGAGTCTAGACAGCTGTTGAGAAGTTTCTCCAAGATTCAGGGCTTGGTCTGAAAGTGGGGATTTACTGTCTGGTGTGCAGGTTCCATTCCCAGGGCACAAGCTTCTATTTCTGTAGACAAGAGTCCGGCCGGGTATGGAGGTGCCTGTTTTGGGGGTCTGAGTTCCATGCTGGGGTGAAGGGTCCATTCCTGGAGAGGAGTTTTCACTTCAGGGACCGGAATTCATAATTGCGGTTGAGTTTTGAGTCTTGGGGCCAAGAGTCCATTTTGGGGCTCCCTGGTCTAGGATTGGGTTGAGGTTTTCTTCTTGGACGTGAGTTTGATTATCAAACTGGAGATCTTCTACCTCAGGGGGAAGGGATGAGCTAGAGCAGGGGTCCCCAAACTACGGCCCGCGGGCTACGTGCGGCCCCCTGAGGCCATTTATCTGGCCCCTGCCGCACTTCTGGAAGGGGCACCTCTTTCATTGGTGGTCAGTGAGAGGAGCCTAGTTCCCATGGAAATACTGGTCAGTTTGTTGATTTAAATTTACTTGTTCTTTATTTTAAATATTGTATTTGTTCCTGTTTTTTTTTTTTTTCATTTTTCTGAAGCTGGAAACAGGGAGAGACAGTCAGACAGACTCCCGCATGCGCCCGACCGGGATCCACCCGGCACGCCCACCAGGGGCGATGCTCTGCCCACCAGGGGGCGATGCTCTGCCCATCCTGGGCGTCGCCATGTTGCGACCAGAGCCACTCTAGCGCCTGGGGCAGAGGCCACAGAGCCATCCCCAGCGCCCAGGCCATCCTTGCTCCAATGGAGCCTTGGCTGCGGGAGGGGAAGAGAGAGACAGAGAGGGAAAGCGCGGCGGAGGGGTGGAGAAGCAAATGGGCGCTTCTCCTATGTGCCCTGGCCGGGAATCGAACCCGGGTCCTCCGCACGCTAGGCCGACGCTCTACCGCTGAGCCAACCGGCCAGGGCCCCGTTTTGTTTTTTTACTTTAAAATAAGATATGTGCAGTGTGCATAGGGATTTGTTCATAGTTTTTTTTTTTTTTTTTAATTTTTTATTTTATTTATTCATTTTAGAGAGGAGACAGAGAGGGACAGAGAGAGACAGAGAGAGAGGAGCTGGAAGCATCAACTCCCATATGTGCCTTGACCAGGCAAGCCCAGAGTTTCAAACCAGCGACCTCAGCATTTCCAGGTCGATGCTTTATCCACTGTGCTACCACAGGTCAGGCCATAGTTTTTTTTTTATAGTCTGGCCCTCCAACAGTCTGAGGGACAGTGAACTGGCCCCCTGTGTAAAAAGTTTGGGGACCCTTGAGCTAGAGGGTGCTCTGGAAATGTCTATGCAACTGGACCCCTTTTGCTTGCAGAGAAGATTTTCTGGGACCAGCAACAGAGGAATGGACCTATAGCCTCCATGGTGCATGGAGGCCTGTGTGTCAGCCCAGCCTGGGTGTGAGGCTGGTAGTATCACTTGTAAGCTCTAGGTCTCTGGCTGAAGGCTTGGCCAGGCAGGGGTATTGACTCACAAAGCACCATCCCAGTTTACTTGATTCTCCCAAAGTGACGCTAATGATGGGCTCCATAGGCACTGACAGCCATTGCTTGCTGAGTCAAATCCCCAGCGACAGTCCTCAAGCTCCCCTGGGCACTGCTGGCTTGGTCCTGTTAGTGCCAATCAGATCTTAACTTGTGCTGAGGGGCTCCTGGGGGGAGGGAACACACATTGAGTGGGTCCCTGAGGCTTGGCGTGTAGCTCGGGCGGGCAGGAGCTGGGCCAGGCCAGGCCATCAGCTTCTTCCCCTGTGGACCAGCGCTCACATGGCCCCGGCAGTGGGTGTGGCCATGCTGTGATGGTGGTCTGTGGGGCCCTGGCTCTCTGTGCCCCGCAGAGTGGCTGGCATGCAGGGGGGTGGTTGTGTCCTCTGACCTCAGCCCGTTTGGTACCCAGCTAAGAAACATCTGCCTCTATAAAGGGCCATGCGCTACTCCCCTCTTTCACTTCTTTCCCCTGTTACCTCACTGTGGACCTCCCTCTTAGAGAACCAGAACTATCAGAAAGAAAAAATTCCATTACTTTTGTTCCAGACTTTCCGCCTGGCGAAGCCCTGGTGCCTCGTCCCCCAGGTCTCGCTCCAGATCTCCTAGAGGTTGCTGAGATGGCACTGTTGGCCCTATTTCCCGGAGGAGCACCCTGAGGAACAGCTGGGTGGACATTTCCAGGGCAACCTCGATGTTACCTGTACCCACTGGCCCAGGGTCACATACTGGCTGCTGGCCTTGAACGGGGAGTTCCTGCCTTGTGGCCTCCTGACTCCTAACCTACGCCTATTGCAGGTGGCTGCTCTTCCTTTCTACCTGTTTGGGACCCAGCAGTGAAAGGCTCGGGGCTGCCGGAGTGAGGCCATGCAGGGAGTGGCCAGCTCGGGCAATTTCCTAACATTCCAGAAGAGCCTGTTCTTTTGGATGGACCCCCTTCCCTGTGACCCAGGACACTCAGGCACTAAAGCAGATGGGGAAGTTTTCTATCCCAGGGAGTTAGGGTGGCTCTGTATGGATCTTCATGGACCCCCCAAGCCCCACACTCTGTGTCTGGCCAAGGTACATGGGAGACTGAGAGGCCTGGGTCCTATCCTACTGGGCTTTGCAAACCCAACCCAAATGTTGAACTCTGGTGTGGCCCAACAGGCCTCTGGAGTTCCCAAGGGCGTCTGGGGAGGACGTGGCCAGTCAGCTGTGCCTTGGGTGTGAGGAGGGAGAAGGAGAGGCAGGCAGGGTGGAAGGCTCTTGGTGGAGGCATGAGTTCTGGAGTCAGATGTCTTTGCTCCCTGTGCGCCCGGAGCCAGAGGCTCACCTTCTCTGTACCTTAATTCCTTCTTGAAGATAGTGCTCGGCTAGAAATAAACACTAGTTATTATTGTCACCATTAGGTTCAACCTTCATCTTAGACAATGGTAGTCAACCTGGTCCCTACCGGTAGCCCACTAGCGAGCGTTCCATCTTTCATGGTGGGTGGTAGTGGAGCAACCACAGTATAAATAAAAAGATAGATTTAACTATAGTAAGTTGTTTTATAAAGATTTATTCTGCCAAACTTAGTGAAAATCTGACATAAAGTATTTGGTAAGTAGTTATTATTATATGCTTTAACTTGCTGTAACTCTGCTTTATAAATTTTATAAAGTAAAGTTACTTCCCTACTTTATAATTCACCATTACTGTGGAACTGGTGGGCGGTTAGAAAATTTTACTACTAACAGAGATACAAAAGTGGGCAGTAGGTATAAAAAGGTTGACTACCCCTGGTCTTAGACATCACTTCCACCAGGAAGTCTTCCTTGACCACCCCGGCTGGGTTAGATGACCTGTGTTCCCTCTCCCACAGCCTCCCTGTGCTCTCTGCATAGCACTTATCATAGCAGTTGTCAGGACCTTTAATTGTCGTTATCTTTTACCTACCTGGCTTGCTCACCGTTGTATCTCCACCATCAGTACTCAGCGCACACAGCAGTCACTTGACAAATATTTTGAAATGAATGCAAGAATGGGTTGATTTCGGGGAAGTCAAACATTTTTTCCACGGGCTGCAGCCCCTGCTGTGTTTTTTGTTGAAATGGCATTTCTTGAATACCAGACTCTGGAGCCAAGACAAAAGGAAGTGAGAGCAGGAGGGAGCTGCTGGTTCACTCATTCAACTCACTCATTCCCTGATGGCACAGATGTTCTTTGGGTGCCTTCAAGGTGCCAGGCCTGTGCTGGCCTCTGGGGACAGACATGCCCCTGTCCTCAGAGCACTTGTGGTGCTGGTGGCGGGGGCTGAGTGATCCCGGAGGGGAGGAGGGCGGTCGTTAGGCTGAGTGGAGTCAGGGACGGCTCCCAGGAGGAGGGGTTGGTTTAGAGACTGGAGGAGAAGTGTGGGTAGATAGGGATGGGCTTTCTCATGGGGTGGGCAGGGAAGATGGAGAAGATGGAGCTGCTTGTATATGCCCTAAGACAAGGCTGGCTGGCGACAGTGCAGCCCAAGGGTCTGAGGGCCTTGACTGTCAGGCTGAACATGGATTCAGAAGCTGTAGGTGCCACTGATTCTAGCCATCCACACACAAGTGACACTGAGCAGATCATGTCACTTCTCTAAGATGGGAACTGTGGTGCCTGCCACTCAGTGTTGTCAGACCACATTGGCAAAGAACTTTGTAAGAGGAGAAGGCCCTGGTGGTGGAGGGTTGGAGAGGCAGGGCCTGCTGGGTTAGGCCAGAGGCAGGTGTGTCTGGAGGGGCCGCCGTGGGGAAACAGGAAGACAGTCCTGCTTTAGGCTGCTCTGTTTTGTAAATAATTAAATTCTTATCTCAGGTTTGTGGTGTCCATACTGCAGGAGGCAGGTGGGGCAGCTGGGAACAAGGAGCTGTATTGTCCGGGCAGTGGTGGCGTCCCTTCCCTCCCCTGACCCCTCCCTCCTGGCCTCCTGGTCCTGGCAGGTGGGGTGAGGGTAAGAAAGACCTTCCAGGGTCTTCTTGTCGCTGCTGCCTCACCACGTCCCTGCACCTCGCGGTTCCGTTGGCCGGCGCACTTCACACTGCCACCCCTGCACACACGAAGGACCACTTGCCCTCTACCCCCAGGCCCGAGCCCCTTGGTGCAGTTACCCCGTTCCTGCCCCATGTAGCTTGTTGAACGCCTCTCCCTCCCCGTGCCCTTCTCAAACTCCCCCCCACACACAGGTGTGCAAGCTCTGGAGGGGCCTTGGCAGCCCTGGCCTCTCCCTCGCCCTTGACCCAGAGACAGTAGTTTTTCCACGTTTAGTGCTCAATACTGAGAATGTGAAGGTCTGTTTAATCTTATCCGTTAACATAAACCAGCCGGAACTGGGCCGTGGCGCGGACTGTGCTGTAAGTTCCCTTATTTGGAATGAAATTCACTGTTTTTCACTGAGAGACAGGAGGTGCTTTGGGGAGACCCTGCTGGACCCCCTGCCCAGGGTATGGCCTGAGTGGTCCCTCCAAAGGTTGCCAAGGTGTCTGTGACATCGAGGTTGGTCCTAGCACAGCAACCACACCGGTGCCTCAGGGATGGAGAGGGCCTGAGGTCATGTTGTCCAACCCTGTCCTCTTACAGGGGAGAAACTGGGGCTCAGAGGGAAGGGGCCTGCCCAGAGTCACGGGGCGAGTTGAAGTGGATGGAGGCTCCTGGCTCCCTGGCTCTCAGGTCTCTGCTGGGCCAGGGCGCCTCTGGCCTAGGACCTGGTGGGGGTGGGCTGCAGGGTGGGGCACTGGTGAATCTAGGCAGAAGCGACCTGCAGGCTGGGAATCCTGCATGGCTTCCGGGGCTAAGTACAGAGGCTTGGAGTTGTGAACCGAGGGCAGGGGGGAGGGGGAAGCGGCAGGGGAAGAAGGGAAGGGGAAACTGAGATCAGGGAACATGTCTGACCTATGATGGGCCGTGTGATCCAGATCGCTGAGCAGGTGACCGAAACCTGGGGCTATAGAGGGCACAGTGAGGGTCTTTGCAAGGATGACTTCAACTCATGCATCCGAAGCGTCTGAACCTGAGCGCCCAGTATGTAGAGTGGGGAGTGGGGGCAGGAAGCAGACAAGCACAGCGGCCACCGACCTCGGAGCCGCCCAGACACAGCTTCCCTGGGCCCGCCTTGGGCTCTCTGCGACCCTCTTTCCTTTGCTCTAACCTTGACCCCTATCCTTAGCTCCATCCCGGGCCCCTACTCAAATTGCAGCAAGTACATGTTTAGATCATTTCTCTAGAGAAAGCTCCTATTTAACATTAAAAAAATAATTTCTCATTTGTTCTCTCTTTTCACAGAGAACACCCAGCCAGGATATAGGAATTTCTGAGACTGGAAAAGGGAAGAGATATTAGAAAGTGCAGGCCTGAGAAATCCTGACCGGGAGGCCCTGGTGCTGGGGAAATCAGGGCAGGAGACATTGCATTGTGCACTGTGAATATTCCGGTCACTGCTCTGTCAGTAGCAGTGCTGGAACTAGCAGTATCCAGGGCTGTTTGTAAAGGTGCATTAGTCGTGTCTGCCTCCGCACGCTTCGGGAGGTATTTGTTTACAAACGATCACCTCGTTGTCAAGAGAAAGCCACCACCAAGTGAACATTAAATGCAGTATTAAAAGTGAAAGGAGATGATATATGGACCAGCATCCACACCGATCCTGAACATCTCAGGATAGTGGAAGCCATGGAAGGTTTTATTATTATTATTTTTTACAGAGACAGAGAGAGGGATAGACAGGGACAGACAGGAAAGGAGAGAGATGAGAAGCATCAATCATCAGTTTTTCGTTGTGCGTTGCGACACCTTAGTTGTTCATTGATTGCTTTCTCATATGTGCCTTGACCGTGGGCCTTCAGGAGAGCGAGTAACCCTTTGCTGGAGCCAGTGACCTTGGGTCCAAGCTGGTGAGCTTTTGCTCAAACCAGATGAGCCCGTGCTCAAGCTGGTAACCTGGGGGTCTTGAACCTGGGTCCTTCCACATCCCAGTCCGACGCTCTATCCACTGCGCCACCGCCTGGTCAGGCGCCATGGAAGGTTTTAGATTTGCTTTATGGGTGGATCAGTCTAGCTGCCCTGTGGAGAATGGGTTTAAGAGGGACAAGGTGGCATCAGGGAGAGCAGTTATGATGGGAATGTGGCTGTCCGGGGGAAGGATGCCAAAGCTTGAACTCTAATTTTGGGGAGAGGGAGTAAGGGACACATTGGGGACATGGCGGAAGTGCGCTTGGAACCACTAGTAAACAAAGGGTGGAGTGGTGAGGGAGAGGGGCGGGACCAAGATGGTGCTCAGATTGTCAGATGGCTGGGAGGATGCTGATTCCTGGCCCCAGGCAGGGGAGGCAGTTGGAGGAGGAGCTGGGGGGTGGGATTTTGGGTTGTGGTAGAGGAGCTCGGAGACATTCTTAGGGAGATGATGCGTTGTCAATGCCTGGTGTGAGCTCAAAGCTGAGGGGAGAGGTCATGGCTGCCGCTGGTCAGCTGTGGGTGCCACTTAGACCTTGAGAGTGAATGAAGGGTCCCAGGGTGGACAGAACAAAACCATGAAGGAGTCATTGGAAGAGTACAAGGAGAACCAAGAACAGTCAGGGGCCAGAGAGGCCAAGGGAGGCCATTGGAGTTGAGTTTAGAGGTTGTGAGATGGCATAGTGCAGTGGTTCTCAGAACTTACGGGGCCTATGGATCGACTTGGAGCTGGTAAAAATGCAGGTTCCTGGGGCCCACTTCCAGATAACCTGGGTTAGTGAATTTGGGGTTGGGTTCTTAGGGTCTGCTTTAAAAAAGATCTTAGGCAATACTGGTGGGAGGGATCCATGGACCACCCATTGTGAAACGCTCACCTGGGAGTCAGATCTGTGTTCAAATCTTGACTCTTGATCTTCCAAACCTCAGTGTCTTTATCAGTAAGGAGGCGTACCAGTTCCCGCTGACAGGGCCATCATGTGGATTGAGGTCACTGCAGGTCCTGTGGCTCAGAACCTGGTCCATAGTAAGAGCTCAGCAAACAGTATGCGCTTCTTGTTTATTACTAAATGTTATGCTGACCACACAGATGGTTCAGCCCAGTGGAGGTGCCATGCCCACTGTCTGGCCCTTGGCAGAGCTGGTCCCAAATTTCCATCTCCAATGTGTCTCATCTGAAATGATAGAACTAGGGGCTTGTCTAATCAAGTCCACAGACTCAGGAATCAGATCAGGAGTCAATTTACTTCTTGGTGAGAGATTTACTGTGAGATGGACTGGACAGAGCATTAGCTTCTCCCCATGCAAGAGGCTACTCCAGTGCTGGGAGAACCTGGTGGCTGGCAAGGGAGTTGGAGACACAACCTGAAGATTTAATGCCTCTGAGCCCTGCCCTGGCCACTTTACCAAGAGGGAAATGTCTGCCAGGTGGACCCAGCGTGGGCCAGCCTAGCAGGGCACCTCTCCCTGGCTGTGCTTCCATGGTCCCTGCCACAGTTTGCCTCAGTGTAACCCCCTTTTCTCTGATTCCTTGGCATCCGCTCCACACATCTTTAGGTTTGTTACTGTACCAGTCAGGTCTTCTTTAAGTTCCACCAGGTCTCAGGCTGTTTTGTCTCCTGAGAGTAACTTAACTGCTCGATCCACGACCAGTCTCATAGATTAAATTAGAAGAAGGCTTATTGCCAAGTGCCAGGGGGGACACTTCAATGTGGCCCCCTCCCCACTTAGTGCCAACACAGGCTTTCATAAAGGAGGGGGTGATATTAGTTAGTGATGGTTCCTCCATACACAGAAATACTTTGTAACTTTTTTTTTTTTTTTGTATTTTTCTGAAGCTGGAAACGGGGAGAGACAGTCAGACAGACTCCCGCATGCGCCCAACCGGGATCCACCCGGCATGCCCACCAGGGACGATGCTCTGCCCCTCCGGGGCGTCGCTCTGCCGCGACCAGAGCCACTCTAGCGCCTGGGGCAGAGGCCAAGGAGCCATCCCCAGCGCCCGGGCCATCTTTTGCTCCAATGGAGCCTTGGCTGCAGGAGGGGAAGAGAGAGACAGAGAGGAAGGAGGGGGTGGGGGGTGGAGAAGCAAATGGGCGCTTCTCCTATGTGCCCTGACCGGGAATCGAACCCGGGTCCCCTGCACGCCAGGCCGACCCTCTACCACTGAGCCAACCGGCCAGGGCCACTTTGTAACTTTTAATATTATGAGGTACTGTGATTTTAAAAAATGTCCACCATATTTTAAGAGAAAAAAACAAATTGCATGATATGCATAATGTGCATGGTATGATCCTATTTACATTTAGAATATTATATTTCACCTTTCTTCCCCATCCCCTCCCCTCCTTTTCCCTCCTCTCCCCTCCCCTTCTCCCCTCTCCCCTTCTCTCCTCTCCCCTTCTCTCCTCTCCCCTTCTCTCTCCTCCCCTTCTCTCTCCTCCCCTTCTCTCTCCTCCCCTTCTCTCTCTTCCCTTTCTTCCTTCCGACTAATATTGATTCAGTGTCAGACTCTTTCCTGGACACTAGGATAAAAGAGGGAACAAATTCCCTGTCTCATGAAGTAACAATTCTTATGAGGAGAGAGACTTTATTATTTTTTTAAAATGTATTGATATTAGAGAGAGAGAAAGAGAGAGACAGAGAGAGAGAGAAACATCAATTTGTTTTTCCACTTCTTTATGCATTCATTGGTTGATTCTTATATGTGCCCTGACCAGGAATCAAATCCACAACCTTCATGTATCAAGACAATGCTCTAACCAACTGATCTACCTAGCTAGGGCCAGGAGAGACAGACTTAAAAAAAAAAAAAAGGTGCCATCTGGGATGTCAGATGGTGATAAGTGCTATGAAGAGAAATAAGCGACAGGGTGTGGCAGGGCTAGGGATTAGAGGCGGGTGGGGATCTGTGCTTACATTTTTAAATAGATTGGCCAGAGAAGGCCTTTGAAAATGACTGGAAGGAGGTGAGGGAATGAGTGATGCAGATATTTTGGAAACAACTCTCTATTCTGGGGTGTGATACCTTAATATCCATCTGTGCATCTGCTCATCACTCATCCTCTTCCCTTTGTCTGTACAAATACAGACCGTGGCAGAGCGGATGCCAGCCAGCTGTTCCCAGGGGCCACCTGCGGGAGGTAGGCCAGGGATGGAGTGGTGTGGGGGAATGGGATGCTTGTATTTTTTACTCCCTACTACTTGGCACTATTTTTAAAGATTTTTAAAAAAAGTAATAAGCATGTATTGCTTTTATACTTTGAACTTTAAAAAAAAAAAAGAACGTTCATATCCTTGTTCCTCCCAGAAGAGGGTAGTCTACAGAGCCAAGTCCCTGGTTTGACAAGTAGTATTGAAGAAGGAATGTGGTCCTTGGTATGTAATAGCCCGTGGTTGTGCCTACTGCTTAGTTAAGTTTCAATTCCCTTTTTCCCCTCTTGATTCTTCCCCTCCGTGCCCAGGGAAGGGTTAGGTATCCAAAGTGCGTAATAAAAATGGGTGGAATTCAAACAAACTCTGATTCACTTGCCTTACTGGGAGTCCCTGGGAGTCAATTCCGGTGCGCCATCTCTTATTCCTGGGGGCTGTTTGGAAAAGGGCCCCCACTATAGAGATTAAGGAACCCCTTAAGTTCTTATTCAGAAGACCCCCAAATCCTCCTTAAGCCTGTGTGTGGTTTTTCTTTTCTTTTTTGGGGTATTTTTATGAAGTAAGAAGCGGGGAGGCAGAGAGACAAACTCCCACATGTGCCCAACCAGAATCCACATGGCAAACCCGCTAGGGGGCGATGCTCTGCCCATCCAGGGTGCTGCTCTGGTTGCAACCAGAGCCATTCAAGTGCCTGAGGCGGAGGTCATGGAGCCATCCTCAGCGCCCGGGCCAACTTTGCTCCAGTGGAGCCCTGGCTGTGGGAGGGGAAGAGAGAGACAGAGAAGGAGAGGAGGAAGGGTGGAGAAGCAGATGGGCGCTTCTCCTATGTGCCCTGACTGGAAATCGAACCCGAGACTTCCACACGCCAGGCTGACGCTCTACCACTGAGCCAACTGGCTAGGGCTGCCTGTGTGTCTCCTGTCTCAGAAATCACACTGCATCCTCCTCATTCCTTTCATTATCATTTTAAACTACTATTGCCACCAGTAACAGATGCTGTAATAACAGTTTATTGCTTAAATATTGTAGGAGTAGTATACCCTTTGACCGACATCTCCCTATTTTTCACACCCCTCGGCCCTAGACACCACCATTCTACTCTGTGCTTTTATGAGTTTGATTTTTTTTTACATTTCACATATAAGTGACATCATGCAGGATTTGTCTTTCTCGGGCTTGTTTTACTTAGCATAATGTCCTCTAGGTTCATCCATGTTGTCCCTAATGGCAAGATCCCCCCCTTTTTTTAAGACTGAATGATATCATTACTTATATATACATTTTCTTTATCCATTTATCCATAGATGGACACTTAGGTTGTTTCCATATCTTGGCTATTGTGAATATTGCTACAGTGAACATGGGGGTGCAGATACCTCTTCAAGATAGTGATTTCAGTTCCTTTGTCTACATACTCCAAAGTGGGATTGCCGGATCATATAGTAGTTCTATTGATATTTTTAATTGTTTGAGGAACCTCCATACTGTTTTCCATAGTGGCTGTACGAATTTATATTTCTACCAACAGTGTGTACAAGCATTCCCTTTCCTCCATATTTTCACCAGCAGTTATCTCTTGTCTTTTTTTTTTTTTTTTTTTTGTATTTTTCTGAAGCTGGAAACAGGGAGAGACAGTCAGACAGACTCCCGCATGTGCCCGACCGGGATCCACCCGGCACACCCACCAGGGGCGAAGCTCTGCCCACCATGGGGTGATGCTCTGCCCCTCCGGGGCGTCGCTCTGCCGTGACCAGAGCCACTCTAGCGCCTGGGGCAGAGGCCAAGGAGCCATCCCCAGCGCCCGGGCCATCTTTGCTCCAATGGAGCCTTGGCTGCGGGAGGGGAAGAGAGAGACAGAGAGGAAAGAGGGGGGAGGAGGTGGAGAAGCAAATGGGCGCTTCTCCTATGTGCCCTGGCCGGGAATCAAACCCGGGTCCCCCGCACGCCAGGCTGACGCTCTACCGCTGAGCCAACCAGCCAGGGCATCTCTTGTCTTTTTGATGATAGCCACTGACACGTGTGAACTGATATCTCATTGTGGTTTTGATTTACATTTTCCTGATGATTAATGATGTTGAACACCTTTTCATCGTCTTATTAGCCATTTGTATGTCTTCCTTGGGAAAATGTCTATTCAATGCCTGCCCATTTAGAAAATTGGGTTATTATTATTTGCTATTGAGTTGTTTGAGTTTCTTATATATTTTGGATATTAACCCCTTATCAGGTGTATGGTTTGCAGATCTTTTCTCCCATTCCACAGGCTGTCTTTTAACTCTGTTGCTTGCTTCCTTTGCTGTGCGGAAGCTATTTGGTGTGATGCAATCTCATTTGTCTATTTTTGCTCTTGTTGCCTGTGCTTTTTGGGTTCATATCCAAAAAAATCATTGACTACCAGGCGTCCTCAAACTACGGCCCGAGGGCCGCATGCGGCCTCCTGAGGCCATTTATCCGGCCCCCCACCGCACTTCCGGAAGGGCCACCTCTTTCATTGGTGGTCAGTGAGAGGAGCACTGTATGTGGCGGCCCTCCAACGGTCTGAGGGACAGTGAACTGGCCCTCTGTGTAAAAAGTTTGGGGACCCCTGGTAGACCAATGTCAAGCTTTTTCCTTTTGTTTTTGTCTAGTAGCTTTACAGTGTCAGGTCTTATGTTTAAGTGTTTAGCCCATTTTGAGTTGATTTTTGTATATGGTATGACCTAGGGGTCCAATTTCATAATTTCCCATGTGGATATTTTCCCAGGACCATTTATTGAAGAAACCACCCTTTCTCCCTTGTGTGTTCTTGGCACCCTTGTTGAGAGCAGTTGATCGTGAAAGCTTGGACTGATTTATGGACTCTGTATTCTGTTCCATTGGGCTATATGTCTGCTTTTATGCTAGTACCGTACTAATTAACGTAGCTTTGTTATCATTTGAAATCAGGCAGTTTGTGATGCCTCTAGCTTTCTTCCTCAGGACTGCTTTGGCTTTTCAGGATCTTTTATAGACCATGTCAATTTTAGGGTGGTTTTTCTATTTCTGTGAAAAATGCTACTGGAAATCTGATAGGGATTGCATTGACTCTGTAGATTGCTTTGGGCAGCATGAACATTTAACAATGTTCTTCTAGTACACAAATGCAGGCTATCTTTCCATTTCTTTGTGTCTAATTCCTTTCGCTGGCCTTTTATAGTTTTCAATGTACAGTTCTTTCACCTCCTTGGTTCATTGTATCCTTAAGTATTTTATTCTTTCTGATGACATTGTAAATGAGATTGTTTTCTTAATCTTTCATTTTAATTTTTGATAGCACTTTGCTGTTGTTTTGCCTACGTATGGTTTGCCAGCCTTCAGTGACCCCTCCAAAGCATTCAACTTAGTTTGTTTATTAAATAATTGTGGTAAAATACACATCGTGTAGTATTTACCATACTAACCATTTTTAGGTGCACAGTGGAATGGCATTAAGTGCAGTACATTCACATTGTTCTGCAACCATCAACCACCCTCCATCTCCAAAACTTTTCTCATTTTCCCTAACTGAAACTGCACCCATTAAGCAATAACTCTTATTCCCCCTGCTTCCAGCCTTGTCAGCCACCATTCTACTCTCTGTCTCTGTGAACTCAAGTACTCTAGGGTTCTCACATAAGTGTGTACAGTGTTCATCCTTTTGTGATTGGTTTATTTCACTTAGCATAATGCCTACAAGGTTCATCTATGTTGTAGCATATATCAGAACGTTCTTCCTTTTTAGAGCTGAATAATATTCCATTGCATGAATACACCACATTTTGTTTATCCATTTATCTGTTGATGGACACTTGTGTTGTTTCTATCTTTTGGTTTTGTAATATTGCTATGAACATAGATGTACAAATATCTGTTTGAGACCTTGCCTTCCATTCTTTTGGATATATACCCAAAAGTAGAATTGTTGGATCATATGGTAATTCTGTTTTTCATTTTTCAAAGAACAGATTTAATTAGTTTTTATAGAAACAATTTCCTTTCTCTATTCCCTCCTCTCACAACCATATTAATGGTTTTTAAAAACAGCTCTATCAAAGTATAATCGACATACAATATACTGAATAATTCATAATGTACATTTGATGTGTTTTGACCTATGTATACATCCATGAAACCATCAGCACCATCAAATTAGAGAACATCTATATCATCCTCAAAAACTTCCTTTTGCCTTTATTAATCCCTCTCTTCTGCTCTTCCCTCCACTACCTTCCATGCTCAAGTAACCACAGATCTGCTTTCTGTCACTATAGATTAGCTTGCATTTTTTTAGAGTTCTATATAAATGAAATCATGCAGAATATACTGTCTCTTTTCCTTTGGCTTCTTCCACTCACTATAGTTACTTTGAGATTCATTCATGGTGTAGTGTGTGTTAATAGTGCAATCCTTTTTCTTCTTAAGGTTACTTAAAAAAATTTTATTTATTGATTTTAGAGAGAGAAAAAGGGAGAGAGGGAAACATCAATTTATTGTTCCACCTATTGATGCATTCATTTGTTGATTCTTGTATGTGCCCTGACTGGGGATTGAACTTTCACGTATTGGGAAGACATTCTAACCAACTAAGCTACCCAGCCAGGGCTAACGCATTTGTTTTTATGGGTTAGTAGTACACCATGGTATAGATGCACAGTTTGTTTATCTGTTCACTTGTTAATGGACATTTGGGTTGTTTTCAGTTTTGTGCTATTACAAATAAAGTTGCTAAGAATATTTGTATCCAAGTCTATGGATAGACATGGATCTCCTTCTCTCTTGGGTAAATAGTTAGACATGCAATGACTAGGTCATATGGTAGGTGCGTGTTTGATTTTTAAAGAAACTACCAAACTATTTTGTAAAATAGTTGTACCACTTTACATTTTCACCGCAGTAAATGAGAGTTCTAATTTCTCCACATTCTCACCAACACTTGACATGGTCAGTCATTTAAATTTTGTCCATTTTAATAGGTGTGTAGTGGTATCTCTTTGTGGTTTTAATTTGCATTTCTGTAATGAATAATGATATTGAGCATTTTTATGTGCTTACTTTTTATCTGTTTATCTACTTAGGTGAAATGTCTGTTAAAATTTTCCCCAATTAATTTTTCCAGCTTTATTGAGATATATAATTGACACACACTATTGTGTAAGTTTTCATTTTAGGCTGTGCCTATTTGATACATTTATGTATTGTAAAATGATAAGCACCATTAATAACTATCACTTCCACCCTGTCACACAATTATCTTTTTTTTTTTTTTGTAGTGAGAACATTTAGGAGCTATTCTCTTAACAACATTGAAGTATATGTTGCAGTATTGTTAACTGTACTCACTATGCTGTACATTAGACCCCCAAGCGTTTTAATCATATAACTGGAAGTTTGTACCCTTTGATCAATATATTCCCATTTCCCTCCAACCCCTGGTAACAACCACTCTACTCTGTTTCACGGAGTTTGACTATTTTAGATTTCACATATGAGTGATACCATATGGTATTTGCCTTTCTCTGCCTGACTATATTTTACTCAGCATAATGCCATCAAGGTTCATCCAAATTGTCACAAATGGCAGGATTTCCTTCTTTCTCAGTGGCTCATTTTTATTGGGTTATCATTATTATTTTTTGAATTTTGAGAGTTTTTAATATATCCTTGATTCTGTACTAGATACGCACTTTGCAATGACTTTCTCCGAGTCTATGGCTTGTCTTTCATTCTCTTAAAAGAGACTTTTGATACTTTATATGTAATATAGTAGTCAAATAAGTTATATTGTTTCCTGGAATACCAACCAATCATAAACAAGTTAAGGGACAACTTCTGATATGGACCACACAGTTCAGGTGGAGGGAACAGAAGGGTATGTGGGGACAAAAGAGAAGACCCCTCCAGTTTTGAAGATTCTAAGTGCTGTGGGCATCAGGCATAATGTTTCTCAGGGGGAATGGAGCTTATCATTATGGCTGAGGACCCTGTTTTTATTCAGAGTGGCAATGTGTCCAATGAAGCACTACATATTCCAGCTTCCCTTGCAGCTTGGTATAGACATGTGACTACATTCTGGCTGGTGAAATGTAAATTAGAATTGTTGGGTGGACTGCATAAGGGTCCTTTAAAGAGGGACACCTAGCTAGAGTAAGTCCTTTGATTTTGGTTTTCCATGCTCCTCTTGCTTCCTGCCTGGAATGTGAACGAGGTGGCTGGAGCTTCAGCAGCTATCTTGGATCATGAAGCAGGAATGGTGCAACAGAAAGATAAAAGAAGCCCAGGTCCTTGATGACTGCAGAGCTGCCACAGATTTCTTTCTATGTGAGAGAAAACACCTTATGTATTTACAAATCCATGATATTTCTGGTATTTGTTACTAGCGACCAAATGCAATCCCTGATGGAATTTGGTTAATACAGCAATAGGTCAAGGAGAAGTCTATTCTGCACATATATTTATATCATTGAGGTTATAGTGTTAGAATTTTCTCATTCCTGTTTTTCATACTTACTTTTTAAATTTTTATTTATTTATTTATTCATTTTAGAAAGGAAAGGGAGAGACAGAGGGAGAGAGAGAGGAGAGCTAGAGAGAGAGAAGGGGGGGAGGAGCTGGAAGCATCAACTCCCATATGTGCCTTGACCAGGCAAGCCCAGGGTTTCGAACCAGCGACCTCAGCATTTCCAGGTCGACGCTTTTATCCACTGCGCCACCACAGGTCAGGCCCATACTTACTTTTATCATTACTACTGTTTTCTCCATCATCACAACCATTTTCACCTTTATTAACCTCCTCTTCACAAATAATAACTAAATAGATAGATAATGAAATCACTTGAGGAAATGCCTGGATGAGGAAAAGGAGAGAAGAAGCAGGGAGAGGCTGGTGAACCCTCAGACCTGAAAGCCAGTGTGACCCCTAGTGAAGGAGACAAGGAAGGAAGGAAGTTGGTGGAAACATTTTAGACTGCAGTGCAATTCGAAGGAAAGTTTGGTTAGGCCTTTGGGGAGTCCCCAAGGCCAAGCCACAGGCTCTGGTCTGAGGATTCTCACATCCCCCAGGAGCCGGTGTGCCTCAATATCCCTGCCCCACTCGGTCGTTGGCTGAGAGCAGCTGTGGGAAGCGTGGCGTTGGAGTGAACACTGGGATGGATTTGAGAGCTCCAGAGCTGGGGCCCCTAGTCAGTGGTGCTCCCCGGGGTGGGAGATCGAAGGGGGGGCACGTGGGGTGGGGCTATGAGGACGGTGACTGCTGCCATCTCAAGACTCATTGCAAGTAACACATGCTGACTGGATCGGCTCAAACAATGAGGAGCTGAACGAACTCAGATCACAGGAAGTCCACGGTTGGGTGGATTTCAGGGCTGGTTGAATCAGGGCTCTATGGTAAGGTCAAGGGTGGGGTTCTTTCCACCTCCCTCCTCTGCTCTCCATGGGTTGCCTTTCTTCTGGACTGGTAGTGACATGGAATCACAGACGGACACAAAAATACCTACAGGAAGAACGGCCTCTCTCTTGTGCTTCTTTCTCAGGAGCAGGGAAAGCTTCCTCAGAGGGGTCTCTGCAGATTCCCCTCTATGCTTCATTGGCCAGAAGGGGGTCCTGTGGCCACTGTTGAACAATCACTGGCCAGGGGAATGGAACCTTTGTGATGGGCTTCTGTCAGAGGACGGCAGCCCATGCCTGGGCCTTGCCTCGGAGTTTCTGCATTGATTGGTCCGGAATGGGAACTGGGCATTTGTAGTTTTATAACCTCCTTAGGTGACACTAATGTGCGGCCAACGTAAAGAACCACTACCATCTTGGAGTAGAACACATTCTGGGGAGTCGGCCACATGTCTCTTACCATCATTTACTAGTTTTGTGTGGCATTGGCAAGTCACTTAATCTCTTTGAGCCTCGGTTTTCTCATCTGTAAATGGGGGCTGGTGAGCGCTCCCTCCTGCAGTTACTGGGAAGACTAATGAGCTGGGATGCTTGTGGACTAATGAGCAATGAAGGTGACGTAAGAGTTTTTGAGTGACCAGTGTTGGGGGAGGGCATTCCAGGTAAAGGAACTGTGTTCAAAGAGCTGTAAGTCACTGACCCCTGAGGGATAGTTGCTCGCCATCCTTCTTCAGTGTGGAGGGAAATTTTACTTCTGTGCTGCCAGGAGCAGCCTGGATAGAGAGATTCCTCCTGATCACAGCTTCCTGCCATTAAAATAAAAGATAAGAGAGAAGGAAAAATGACAGATGAGGAAACCACAGGCAGTATAGTGGGCTTTCTGCTTGGAAGGTGTGGGTTTGTAGGTGCTGCTATAGAAATGGTTTATGGGCCCTGGCCGGTTGGTTCAGCGGTAGAGCGTCGGCCTGGCGTGCGGGGGACCCGGGTTTGATTCCCGGCCAGGGCACATAGGAGAAGCGCCCATTTGCTTCTCCACCGCCCCTCTCCTTCCTCTCTGTCTCTCTCTTCCCCTCCCGCAGCCAAGGCTCCATTGGAGCAAAGATGGCCCGGGTGCTGGGGATGGCTCCTTGGCCTCTGCCCCAGGCGCTAGAGTGGTTCTGGTCTCAGCAGAGCGATGCCCCGGAGGGGCAGAGCATCGCCCCCTGGTGGGCAGAGCATCGCCCCCTGGTGGGCAGAGCATCGCTCCCTGGTGGGCGTGCCGGGTGGATCCCGGTTGGGCGCATGCGGGAGTCTGTCTGACTGTCTCTCCCCGTTTCCAGCTTCAGAAAAAGAAAAAAAAAATGGTTTATGCAGACGAGTTGGAGGGGCTCTTCCTCCTACTGCCTTTATCCAGCAGAGGCTGGGAAGGAGCCTGGCATGTGTTTTGAGCATCTCCTCCTTGTGGTCCTGCAGCGGGCTGTTGGGGGCTGGTGGATGCTCCCGCCCACTCCAGGGAAGATGGTCAGATAAGGCTGCAGCTCCTCAGTGTTCCAGGACACACCTGGCTGCTTGGCTTCTTAGCCATTTCTACCTGAGTGAGCATTGGCTGGTGACGCCAGTGGTACTGAGGGGGCAAGGAAGGCCAGCCGGGGGCTGTGAAGTCATGGTTGAGGGCAGTCTGTTGCCTTTGGGTACCACTGGGTCCACAGGGACCAGGGGAATCATGGCTGGGAGGGTGCCCTCAGGTCTGAGGACTGGAGCCTGGAGAAAGGGCAGATGGGAGCCAAGTAGAGACCACCCACCATCAACCCAGCCTCTGTTCCTTCTGCCCCCTCTCTCCTTTTCTTGCTTTTTTCATAAAATATGCTTTGAGCACTTCCCAGTGCCCGCCATGTTAGGCGCTGGTGACTCGGAGCTGAAAGGTCTCGGGTCACTCCCAGTGTGGGAAGGGGACCCTTATCGTTACTGCAGGGCGGGGGCTGTGCGCGCCTTGGAGAAGGAAGGTCTAGTCTGCCCTGGGCATTGGGATAACCTCAGAAAGATGACTGAGCTGAGCAATGAAGGTGACGTAAGAGTTTTTGAGTGACCAGTGTTGGGGGAGGGCATTCCAGGTAAAGGAACTGTGTTCAGAGAGCCCTGGGCATGTGCGATGCGGGCATGTCCTGGGTCATACATGATTCCTGGGCATGGAGTGTCAGTACTTGGGGTGGTTGGTGAGGCCAGACACATGGACCAAAGCCAGTTCACAGAGACCTGAGTGTTCCCCAAAGGAACCGGAGGGGCGGGGTTTATCCACTGAGCTGGGCAGTGACCCAGCCCGATCTGTCCGGCAGACAGGTCAGCCTGGCAGCCATGAGGAAGGGGACAGGCGGCCAAAGACTGGGAAAAACTGTCCAAATAGATGATGCTGGTGGTCTGAACTGTGGGAGTAGCCAGGGGTTGGGTTTGAGAAGGACACTGACTGCTCAGGTGGGGGAGTCCAGGCTGACACCAGACTTCTGGCCTGGTTAATGGCACTCAAGGCATAAACCAGGTCATGGCACCTGGGGCGATGCCCATGTTCGGTGGAGTCAGGAAGAGGACCGAGAAGTAGTGACCTCGGCTAAGAGCGTGCTTGCTCAGCCTTGGTTTCCCACCTGATCTTGTGGAAGGGGTGTGAGAAGAGGGGTCTGCCGCTTAAGACAGGGCGAGAATTCTCGATCTCCTCTCCCCAGATGACTCCCCTCCACACCCCAGATTCAGGGAGCTCTGGGACAGAGCTAAAGGTGCGGAAGTCCAAGGCCTCCATTTCACAGCCGTGGAACCTGAGGCCCACAGAGGAAAATGACTTGCCCAAGGTCACACAGCAAGATTATAGAGGTGGCATCCTGACCAATAACAACAGATGCCCACACAAAGGCTGAGGCAGCCCACCTCCCTTAATCGGTGCTGAGAACAAAGCCCTCCTCTGGGCAGAAGTTTGTTTGATGCGGGGGGGGGGGGGGGGCTGAGATGGTAAGGGGTGGGGCATTTGTTTTAGACAGGGAGGGGTAACCTGGGGAGAAATTCCTACTTCTATTTGCCTATCCCTGCTCCAGCCCAGGAGCGGCACCAACCCACTTTCTGGAGTCCTGACCGACTCCCCGACCCCAGCTCCACGACAGAGGAGCCTGTGCAGACATGAAAAGAAACTGCCCTTCTGAGTCCTGCCAAACCCAAACAGGCTCCCATAGGCTTTCCCGCGCCTTGGCTGAATTTGACCATGAGCCACAGAACCCGCCTGGAGCCCAGGAGTCCGGACTCCAGGGAAGGTTTTGGCCTCCGAGCTTCGATGTTGGGGAGCCCTCCTTGTGCATTGCTGGGGTCTCTGGTAGTGTGTCTGACCCGGGGCCCCACAGCTGGAGCGAGGAGAGAAGGGAGAAAGTGACCCCGAAGGGTGTGGCATTGTTGGGGAGCGGTCTGAGATGTTACTGGAAAGTCAGGAAAGGAAGGTGGGAGCAAATGGCTGAACCTGTAAATTGGGAGATGGGCCCGTTGTGGGGAGGGAAATGGGCTTTCAGTCACTGCCGTCACCCTGTGGAGGCGGCTAAGAGCGTGCTAACAGCCCTTCTTGGGCTGTTCCTTGGGCAGGAGAACCACAGTCTCAACAGCCACCTGAGTTCTGGCTCCAAGGGGAGAGGAAGCCACCACTGATCCAGCCACCTGCTCATGGTCCCCAGGCCTTTAGGGACTGAAAGCCCCTATCTGTGTGCTTCTTGGTGATGGGATGTGTGATTGTCTGTGGTTGGGGTCAGGGCCTCAGTCTGGGCCCGGGGCTGGAGATGTGGTGACAGGGGACAGCGCTCCTCCGTCAGCTCAGTGGTCATGCAAGCTGCCAGCCTCTTCTGAGAGACCCTGCGTGTGGACCCCAGGACTCACAGGTGCCTCTGTGTCTGGGGGTCCTACCCTCGACTCGGCAGCCCCATGGCCAGCGTTCGCTGTGCTGCAGGCTGTGGCCCCTGGTGGTGGACACAGAGCTGGCATGGCTCAGTGGCGGGACCTCAGGGCAGCCGCTCTTGCTCTGTGAGAAGAGAAGCTCTTTCAGAGCCCAGCGAGCCTCCCACTCCTAAAAAGACCTGCCATGCTCTTTCTCTTGCCAGAGCTTTTCCAGATTTGTGTCTCAGGGCCTGGGTAGCTGGCACCCCACTGCACTAAGCCGCCTTGCCCTTTGGACACGTGTGTGGCCCAAGGCTCTGGCTTCTGGAGCCAGGGCCTCTGTGTGGAGTCAAGGTTGTGTACCATCGACAGTGCTCGCATGGAGGTGGGACGTCCCACGCGGCCTGCACTGTCTGAACACACCTGGTCTGAACCCGTTCCATCCCCCTGCAGCCCCATGAGTTGGGCACTGTTATCATCAACCCCATTTTTCAGAAGAGGACATAAACACTGACGAGGTGTTAGAACTGGGATTTGAACCCAGGCACGTGACTCCAGAGCCTGCTCTTAACCACCACCTAGGCAGCACCTTGTGTACATCCACTCTGAAGGCGGCAAGGACGCAATGCATCGTAGGGGGTACTCTCGGATCACTGGCTGTGGCTGTCAGCGGCTCTACTGGGAGTGTCCCAGCCCTAGGGACTGGCCCTATGGAGAACTGCACCCTCACTCTCTTGTGTCCCCTAATGCTCCGTGTCTGAGCCCTAGTGTTGATGGGAGAGGCCCCAGCAGTGGGCAGAAGGCAGGGTCTGGGAGCAGAGGTGGGAGCCATGTCAGCTGGCCCTGGGCTCTGCCATCTCTGTAAGCCAGACCTGGGGTGGGGGTGGGGGGAGGCAGCAGGAGAACCGAAGGACAAGCTGGGAGGGTGGGCTGCAAGGGGCCTCCCAGCCTGGGGGGTTTCTGCTGGCTGGGGTCTGGGTGAGTGCTTGGAGTCCTGCTGAACCATGGAGCCTGAAGTTGTGTGTGTGTGTGTGTGTGTGTGTGTGTGAGAGAGAGAGAGAGAGAGAGAGAGAGAGAGAGAGACAGAGCAGAGAGAGCAGTCCTGCCTGAAGAGGAGGGATTTAACCTGCTCTCAGCTGCCAGCTTTTCTATAATCCGGGCAGGCCCAGCAGGATCAGTCGAGCGGGTTTACTCATCTCTGATGGACAATGGATGAGGCTCAGGTCTTGCCCCAGTACATGTGTCCTGTCCCCTGCATCACCTGGGTCTCCTCATCTCTCTACCTCACCTCCCCCATCAATGTCTCATTGTCCACTGACACTCATCAGCCAGGTTATAATTTAGGTCATTTCTCACTTGTGACTGCTGAAATGAGGGTTGGCTTCAAGTTTAAAATTCAGTTTACCTACAAACAAAACCTGGGCACTAACCAGGTGACAGGGGCGATGTTTCATCTGCTGACTTAGAAGAACCTGCTGTTACCCAGCACCCTGGAATGGCATGCATATAAGGCACACATGCGGCGATGCATGCAGAGTCTAGAACAGTGAGTGGTGCAGGGTAGGCGGTGTGAGGAAATGGTGCTCGCAGGAAGTGGCCACTATCCCGTAAAGCTGGTCCTCCCTTTCTTCTCCTTGCTGCAGCATTTATGCTCAGCGCAATGCTCTTGTCCTGGGCCCTAAGTCACTCCCTTCTGAGGCGGGCAGAGATCTTCGCCCCTCTAGGTTCTACCTGGATTGCTGAGTTCTCTGGGTCTCTGGGCAACAATATCGACATCAGAAGTTACTATTATTTGTTGAGCCAAGCACTGGGCCTCAGAGAAGCTTAGAGCTTGCCTGTCTAACCTCAAGACCAGAGCTTCCAACCTCTCCGAGGGTGGGGTGGGCACATCCATCCACCCTCCCTGGTCAGATACATAGATCTTATCACAGGCAAATGTTTGCTGTCCGCCTGGGGCTCTGTGGGTGCGGGCTCCATCTGGCCCTCTGTCCTGGGAATCGAAATCCGTTTCCTTCCTTGTTCTGTCCTTCCTGCCTGGCATGGATGGTGACCCCTGTGCCATCCCGGCTGGCCAGGGTGGCCCCGAGGCCCAGACCGGGGGAGACAGGAGGAGGTGTGTTTGTGTCCAGGAGGGTTGAGAAAGGGCTGCTTGGAATTGGGCCCACAGCCTGGGAGGGGCGCCCAAGCCCAGACTGTTTTCTCAGATTCCCCTTCGGTCTCCGCCCCCGCCTCTGCACCTGTTGTGTTCCGATCATCCTGGGCGGCTGTCAGCTGTCACTGCTGGGGCACCTGTCCCAGCCCCAGAGGACGCCCTGTGGGCTCGCTGGCTCCGGTTTCCCTGCAGCTGCAGCACACTCTGTGTCTGGGAGTCTCTGTCCTCATCTCCACGCACACACCTCTCCTCCGGACTCCAGGCGGCAGCCTCCACCTCATCCTGGTTCTGGGCAGGAGAGAAGGCTTTGGAGGGGCAGGCTTTCTGTCTCCCATTCTCCAGTGCCAGGCCCAGTCTAACGGGGCAGGGAGGATGGCACTGACCCATCAGCTCAATTGTATTAGCCCTTGTCCTTCATGAAAAAGACATGACAGCAAACAGGAGCTCCCTGCCAGGTCCTCCCCAGCAGGGCCGCCTCCCCTCCCAACTGCCCTGTTTGGACAGCTCCAGATAGCAGTCCTCTCTGCCTATGAAGAGAATTATCTCCTCCCTTGGTCCAGTCTTGTCTCCCATGCCTTCCGCCTTCCGGTGCCCATACCTGTATGTTAGGCTAAGCACCAGAAGACGTTACACTGAGTTCAGGTCCTCCTGTTCTCTACCCACTGTGTGACCGTGGGAAAGTCTAACACTTACTAGGCCTCCTTTGCTACACCTGTAAAGTGGGAACATGGCTTTTTGGCCTGCCTGAAGGCAGTGGTGGACCCAGGGCTCTCCTGAGGCTGCTTTCCTTCAGAGATCTTGGAGTCTCTGATTCCAGCAGGTTTTGGGTTTTTTTTTGTCCAGTGAACTTGTTTCATGTTCTGTTCTGCGGTTGCTGGGTCTGCCCTAGACTAAGTTCTAAGAGAGGAGGCTCAGCCTGGAGATGCAGGTGCTGGGCTGGGGAACATGAATGAGATCATCCTGGGCGGCTGTCAGCTGTCGCTGCTGACACAGGACTCGTTGAGGAGAGAGGTGAGCTGGGTAGCCCACATAGAGAGCAAGATGGCCTCCAAGAGGGCAAGGGGTCGGGAGACCGGAGGTGACAGAGAGAGGAGGGCCTTGGTGGGAGGGTCGCAGAGCTGAGTGGATTCAGAGAGTCAAGGTGACAGTGGTTCCCTGGATAGGGTCAGAGAGCAGACACTGCTGGGGGAGAGCCAGAGAGAGGGCTTTGTTTCCTGGAGCCTGGCGGGGTTCTGTCAGACCACGTGCTCCCCAGGGACTTACCCAGTCCTGCTTTCTACCTCAGGCTTTGAGGTATTCAAGTCCCTGCCCAGCTCACGGACAGACGGACGGATACCTTCTGCAAGATTTCCAGGATGGGCCACCTATTAGTGGACAGGAAGTGCATTCTTATGCCAGTCTGCACTCTCCCTGCCTTCATTTAAGCTCCATCCCTGGGTTGTCACCCTTTGTCCCCTGGAAACCCCCTAGGCTCTCTGACCTTACATAGAACCCTTATGCTTCCTCAAAAAGAAGGTCTGTGATCCCTTGTCCTGTCTTCCCCAAGCAGGAAGTCCCCACTCTCGAACCTTTCCTGTCTAGAGTGTGGGTTCGAATGTCAGACAGGTCTGGGATGGAACCCTGGCTTGTCTTACATTCACTGTCACCCCTCGGAGCCCCAGTTTTGTAGCCTGCGGGGTGGGGGTGATTCTAATCCTGCAGGGATGTTGTGGGGCTGGGTGAGATTATGCGTGTGAAACAGCACTGTGCTGACACACGGCTGTGTTCGGTTAGTGGCAGCCTTGCTCAGAGATTCTCCATTCCCTTTACACAGGCTTTCCCTCTGGTCACGTCCCCTTTCGTTCCCTTTCCTCCTCCTCCTTTTCCACAGAACAGAACACTGAAATCATTCAACCTAATTCCTTGATCTCATCAGCATGGCTCCTGCTTGGGTCTCACTCACCAGTGGGTCCTAGTTGGCACTTGGTGAATGCTTTTTTTGTTTGTTTGTTTGTTTGTTTTTTTTGTGTGTGTGTGTGTGTGTGTTTTGTATTTTTCTGAAGCTAGAAACGGGGAGAGACAGTCAGACAGACTCCCGCATGCGTCCGACTGGGATCCACCCGGCACGCCCAGCAGGGGGCGACGCTCTGCCCCTCCGGGGCGTCGCTCTGCTGCGACCAGAGCCACTCTAGCGCCTGGGGCAGAGGCCAAGGAGCCATCCCCAGTGCCTGGGCCATCTTTGCTCCAATGGAGCCTCGGCTGCAGGAGGGGAAGAGAGAGACAGAGAGGAAGGAGAGGGGGAGGGGTGGAGAAGCAAATGGGCGCTTCTCCTGTGTGCCCTGGCCGGGAATTGAACCTGGGACTTCTACACGCCAGGCCGACGCTCTACCACTGAGCCAACTGGCCAGGGCCTCGGTGAATGCTTAATGAATGAATGAGTGAAGGAATGAATGAATGATGTGGGTTGGCGGTGTTCTTAGCTTTTCTCGTAACTGAATTCTTTAGCCAAATGGAGCCTAATGGGATGTCTCAGTCGATGAGAGAGGGAGTGCAGTGCTGCTGACACATCATCTGTGGAGGCCTGACCACTGCCTCGGGAGGTGACGGGGAGGAGACCCGTCAGACATGAGACCTTGCCACTTCCTATTTAAATTGGGGAAGTGGCTAGTGGAAAACAGGACCTAAGGAAGTCTGCTGGTAACCGCCTGCAGACGGAGGTTGTGTGAAGCCCGGGGGCTGTCTAGGCTGTGTCCTGTCCTCTGCTTCATTCTCATTCAGGTGACCAGAGGGAGGTGCCGCCCTCCTGAAAGGTTCCCGGTTGCTGAGCCCTCACCCTGCCCCCATCCTTGCTTAGTTACTTCCCCAAGTCCTGTTTCTGGAAAAGTATGTGCTATCAGTTTTATCTGAGATATTTTCTGAGCACTGGCCCTGGGCAGGCATGACGCTAGGCCCGAGGAGAGTGTGGGCAAGTCAGGGACAGGCCCGACCCTGCCGGATGCCCCTGCGTTCTCCTCTGGTGCCTGCTGCCTCCTCCCATGCATTCTCCACACCAGATGGCATGGTGACCTTTCAGAAATGCAGTCTGGTCTTGTTGCCTCCCTGCTGAAACCCGTCAGGAAAAGGACCAGGTTCTTCACTCTGCTCTTTGGGGTCCACCTGGTATGGCTGTCAGCGGCTCTACTGGGAGTGTCCCAGCCCTAGGGACTGGCCCTGTGGAGAACTGCACCCTCTCTCTCTTGTGTCCCCTAATGCTCCGTGTCTGAGCCCTAGTGTTGATGGGAGAGGCCTCAGCAGTGGGCAGAAGGCAGGGTCTGGGAGCAGAGGTGGGAGCCATGTCAGCTGGCCCTGGGCTCTGCCATCTCTGTAAGCCAGACCTGGGGTGGGGGTGGGAGGAGGCAGCAGGAGAACCGAAGGACAAGCTGGGAGGGTGGGCTGCAAGGGGCTTCCCAGCCTGGGGGGTTTCTGCTGGCTGGGGTCTTCAACCCACCTTGGCTTGCGCTAGAAATTTTCCCAGGATCCTCCTGCTGTCTCGGAGTTGTGGGTCTCACTCCAGTCACAGGGCCTTTGCACGTGTTGTGCTCACGCTCTGGAGCATTCTGTCCCCAACTGACCTGCGGGACACACAGACAGGCCTGCTTTACCATTGCTTGCAGGAAGCCTACCCTGAGTCCCCCAGAACCTTGCTTCTGTGTGTCCGGATACTATCCTAGGATTGTGATGATATTCCTTAGTGAGACTTTTTTTTTTTTTTGTATTTTTCTGAAGCTGGAAATGGGGAGAGACAGTCAGACAGACTCCCGCATGCGCCCGACTGGGATCCACCCTGCACGCCCACCAGGGGCGACGCTCTGCCCACCAGGGGGTGATGCTCTGCCCCTCCGGGGCGTTGCTCTGCCGCGACCAGAGCCACTCTAGCACCTGGGGCAGAGGCCAAGGAGCTATCCCCAGCGCCCGGGCCATCTTTTGCTCCAATGGAGCCTTGGCTGCGGGAGGGGAAGAGAGAGACAGAGAGGAAGGAGGGGGGGGGGTGGAGAAGCAAATGGGCGCTTCTAGTGAGACTTCTTGATCAATGTCTATTTCCCTCTGGACTCTTAAGTCCACAAGAGCCAGGGTCTGTCTGTTGTCGATCATCATTGCATTCCTAGTATGTAGCTTACTTAGTGTTTGGTACATGATAGGTGCTCAGTAAATGTTGGTTAACTTGTATTGTTGAGATGTGCCCAGGAGAAGCCAATGCCACAGCGAGGGCAGACTAGGACAGGGCTTGGGAGAGGCCTGGCTTGGGCTCAGAGGAGAGGTGAGCTCCAAGAAAAGGGGACTTCCTCTCTATCTAGGGCCCTGGGGAGGATCCCTAGAAGAGGTGCTGGACATGGGAAGGGGTGCTGAGGAAGGGCAGCCAGGTGTGTCAAAAGGCAGGCGGGATGAGAGGGACTGCCTCTGCCTCTGCCTCTGCAGGAACTGCCTTCAGAGCGGCCTCATTGTGCCTGCTTCCTCATCTATATAGACTGGGGATAAAAATGTGGCCTGCCTCTTAGGATTGTCATGAGGACTGAACAAGTTAATATGTGTAATGTGCTTAAAATTTCCAGGCACATAGTCGGGCCTCGTGTTTGCGGTTCTTGTGATTGTTTACCCCACAGAAAGACTTTGGGTTGTTTCCTCTTGGTCAGACTTTGACTTAACCTCCTTCCCCCAGAGGAACAGGGTGTGTGTGTCAGGGAGCGTGTGTGTACATGTACACGTGGTTGTTCCCAGTCGTGAGCCAGCTTGTGCCTGTGGAAAGGGGCAGCCTTGTGTGTCCCTGCTTTCCCCGGGGAGAAGATGGGGCGTGCCTCTGGTCTGGGAGGTGGATTAGCGTGCTGGGCTTGCGGCCACTCTTAAGTAGGGCCTGCACAGTCCTGGGGCTGATGACCCTAGATGCCCTTCCCCTTCTCCCCTTCTCCCCCCCTCCCCCAGACTGGGCTCAGGGCCCAACATAGCCCCTCACAGTGCCCAGGCCTCTGAGCTCCATCTGATAGGAAGCAGCCCCCATCGTTCCCACAGCTCCTTCCCTAGGCCTCCATTCTCTGCCTGCTGACCTTCCTTCCCCACCCAGTTCTTTCTCTAGGAACCCTGATCCTTAACCCTGAGGACAGAAGCTGGGGATGGCCAGGGCCTAGGAAGAGGAGCTGTCCTGTTTTCCTGGGAGAGGCCCCTGTCCTGCAGAGAGTCTGAAACTGTGGTATTGTCCCACAGACCTGGGCTTGAGTCCTGCCTCTGCCTCAGACCTGCTGAGTGGGCCTCAGGCAAGTTCCTGAGTCTCTCAGGCTCCCCCCCCCACCGTTTCTTTTCTGTAAAGTGAACAGAACGGTAAGTCCCTGCTGCTGGAGTGTGAAGCAGATCGTGCATGCAGTGCCGGTGGGCAGGGAGCACTGGGGCACCGTGGCTGCTCTCATCTGCCCCAGAATGCCTGCCTAGAGCTGGGGGCCCTGCCCTCCCACTGCCCTCTGCCCTCTCTGTACCCTTCCCTCTTCCCCAAGTGGGGGCGGCTGCACTCCACAGCTCTGGATTTCTCCAGAGACTGCGTGATCTGTGGGGATGTGCGTGTGTTGAGTGTGTACATTGAGAGGTGTGTCTGTGTCGGGGTGAGCGTGTGTCTGATGGGCATTCAGTGGCTAAGTGTGCACAACAGCGAGTGCTTGCGAGCGTCTGTGAGCCTGTTTGTGTCTGTACATGTGACATGATGTAGATGGCTATTGCGGTCTGTGTATATCGGTGTGTGTCTGTGTATGTTTATGATCAAAGGGACAGTTTGGTGTGGTGGTAAAAGTGTGGGTTCGGGTGCCAGACTGCCTGGGTTTGCATCCCAGCCTTGCCACCTCCAAGATGGGCCACCGCTTTATCTCAGTGTTTTCATCTGTAAGATAATAATCATGATGATGGCACCTGTCAGTACGACTGACCTCATCACTCGGCGCATGCTGACCGCAGGGGTTAATGCTCCTAAAGCGCTTGCAGCAGCGCCTGGGAAAGGCTTTTTGTTATTAAGCTCCACTAGCCAGATTGCAAGGGCCTCGAGGGCAGGGGCAATGACGGTTTTTGCTGCCGTGGTATCGTGGTATCCTTGCCTCAATTCATGTCTTCATGTAGTAGGTGCATAACAACACATGAATGGCTGGAGGCCTTGGTAAATGGTGAGGTTGTGTGTGTGTGTGTATTTAAAAGGTGTGTAATGGGAATGTGCATGTGTGTGTGCGTGTGTGTGTGTGTGTGTATGTGTGTGAGTGCTCAGGCTGGGGCATCTCTATCGCTGTCTTGAGCTGGTTATTTCAGGAAGCCTCTAGTCTCCTCCTCTTTATGTAAATAAACATGACAGATCCCATTGCCTGTACCAGCGCTGGGAGGTGGGGGAGGCTGGGGTGGGGGGAGCTGGGAGGCAGCGGTGAGCCGGTGAGCAGGCGAGCAGGCGGCTGCTGTGTGCGCGAGGGAGCGCCTGGGGGCGCGGGAGGGGCAGGCTCAGCCCTGCCATGCCAGCCGCCAACCACAGGGGAGGAGAGGGGGCAGGAGGAGGGGAACTGGCAGCCAGGGTGGTTTGGTGACGAGGCTGGCTAGCCACACGGAGGTGGCTGAGCTGCCTGCTGCCCGTGATGGGGGGACAGATCACCCGGAGCACTCTCCATGGTAAGGCCCCAGCTGATGCCTGGGGGTCCGCCCACCCCCAGCCCGGGGACCACCTGGGGAGGCCGGGGCTGAGAGGCCCTAGTGCTTGAAGGCACAGTCATCCCCCTGCTCCTCACTCTTTGGGGGACTCCTTTTGGCTAGCAGGAGCTGGGGTGGAGGAGAGCGAGGGGCTTGGCAGAGCAGGAAGAGGGGGCTTTCCCTAGAAACCAGTGAGAAGTCAAGCGGTCAAGTCTCCCCACAAAGTCTCCCTGTCCTCTTATCTCCCCAGGGGGCTGACAAGCCCCCAAGTGGGATGTGAAGTCCTGGGTGTCCCCCTTTCCCCAGGACTGAAGGAAAGCACATTTTGGCAGCTGGGGGGACTTGTTTGTGGGCCCTGAGATGTGGGCCCTCGAGGTTAGCACCGAGTTTCATGATGGAGCTATGGAGAGATGTGTGGGCACACGCCAGTGTGCATGAGTGTGTGTGCGTGCCTGTGCTCATAAGTGTGCATTAGGGGTGTCTGTGGGTCTGCACCTGTGCCGGCTGCTGCCTAAGCACATGGGTGTGCAAGTGACAGCTCCTGCATTGTCTGACCTCGGTTCTCAAAGCGCAGGGAGGTCAATGAACTTCTGACCCCTGGGGTTCATGTCCACGGTCAGACAGAAAAAACCGGCAAGCAGGTGAAGGGGCGGGAGAGAGAAGTGCCAGTTGTGTCCTGCACTGGCATAGGGCTCCTGCTTGCCCCACTCCTGTCCCCTCAGCCACCGGGCTCGAGTGTTGTGATCTGGGAGTAACATGGCTGATGTGGCACCAGACCCAGGAGGGGGAAGCCTTTCCGGGGACTTGGTTTGTCATTGCTGGGACCCAGGAACCGGGCTTCCTATGAGACTGGCTGGTGGCGGAACAGTGAGGGCAGGCCATGGCCAGCCCCGCCCCACGCCCTCTGTGCCCCTTCCTCCTCGGGGTGGCCTCCACCTGGAGCCCAGTGGGCACTGAGGAACCAGGAAGGGCACCGGAAGGAAGAAGGGGTGGCAAGCTGTGGCTAGGACTGCTGAACGGGTGGCTTCCCCCTTCTGGGCTCTGGACTTTGAGAGAGTAATTTCTAATTAAAAAATAAAGAGTCAAGGGAGAAGACATGGGAAGAGCAAATCATTGGCTCTCCTTAAAGGAAATGAATTTTGTCCTGGGCCTAGAGGGCGAGGTGGCAGATGGAAGGCTCTGCGGGACACGTAATCTGGAGACAGCCAGAGCCAGTGCCAGTGGCCTGAGCCCTGGCCCGAGACTCGGATTGGGCTGACACGCACCTGGCCCTGCCTACCTGCGGGGTGGGGGCTTCTCTCAGGGCCCATTGGCCCCTAGTGGGGCGGGTTGGCAGAAGGGCTGAGGCGGACTGACATTTTCCACTGGAGTCAGACTTGGGCAAGGCCGTGGCCTGGGAGGGACAGAAAGGCCCACAGACAGCTCAGGATGCAGCATACTGTCCTCCAGCTGCCTTGGAGCACAGGCTTCAGAGGGTGTGAGGACCCCCCAACCACCCCGTGGGGCATAGCCATCAAGAGCTCATGCACTGGAGTAGATAGACATGTTGTAGGGACGGCGAGTGTCTCCCTGAGCCTCGTGTCTAATTTGTCCGTGAGATTAACCCTAGCACCCTCTTCCAGGAGTGCTGGGAGGACTGCATGAGGCGATGGAAAGACATCCGTCCGTGGGGAATACCCAAAGGCATTCTGAGGCAGGGCCCTTACGTTCCCTCCCTCTCCCCCCGGGGACAGGGGGCTAGCTTGGGCGTGCTGAGAACTTTAGGAGTTGGGCATCTAGGCTGGGTGGCCCTTGGTGAGTGCTAGTCACATGTCCCATCCGCTGTGGCCCCCACCCCCTTGCCGTGGCAGTTGGGGGTTGTGGAGAGGGGTGTTTGCCTGTATCCACACAACCCCTTAACAGAACCCCTGCGAGAATGTCCTCACCTGTTCCCACCCACATCTGCATGTGCCCATACCTGTGCACGGCCATCCCCGTGGCTCCGGTTTTGCTTCCTTCCTTCTGGGAGGTGAGTTGGGGAAAGTGAGGGGTGCAGGGGCCTTGTTTCTTCCAGGGCTGCTCAGCCCGCAGCCCGACTGCTGAAGGCATGGTTATATAGTTTCTGATTGTCGTTTCACTGGCGCATTGGGGTTCGGATTGCTTCAAGCTGAGGATTTTGGGTTGCTGGGTTATAGTGAGCCCTGAGGGGGAGGTGACCGAGAGTGACACCGCACTGTTTGGGGGGGGGTTAGGGGGCTTGTGGAGGTGTCTTGTCTGTCTGTGTTTCTGGCAGATTGGGTATCTGTGTTTTAGGCTTCTCTGTGTGTACTCACGTGACGTGTATTTATCTGTATAATATTTAGGGATTGAATGTGGTCATGCCTGTGTTTCTATCAGTGAGCAGCCACATTTGTGGAACTCTGTGACATGTTCTTGTTATTCTATAGACGTCAGTGTTTCTGCATGAGTTGAGTGAGTGTGTGTGTGTGTGTGTACATGTGTGTGTGTGGCTGATAGTGAGGAGTCGAGCTCCTCTGGGACCAGCCTGGCAGGGGACCCATGGGAGAAATTAATTGCCACTTGGAAAATGGTTTTGGCACTTACATGCTTGATCTCTTTCATTGGGCAGATTTCCAGAGCCGCTCCCCCATCCAGAGAGCTGGATGGAGGGATAGGAGGAGCACAGAGGGAGGCGGCTAAATACTGGGAGCTCTCCCCTCCTCTCCTCTCCCCTCCTTTCCTCTCCCTCTCCTCTTTTATGTCCCTCAGTGTTCCCCCAAGGGCAAGAAAGTGACCCGATGTTGAAGGGTTGATGTGATGAGTGGATGACATGCCCATAGGCACCCAGACATACATGTCACCCCCAGGTTGGTCTCTGGACTAACAGACCCTAGATCCTGGGGTATAAGGACCTGAGAGATCGGTTCCCACTCTGTCCTGTCACAGACGGGGCTGCTGTGACCTAGAAGGAAATGGCTGGTGGCTCAGAGCGGAAGCCAGGCCTTGTTTCTTCTGCAGCTGACTCCCTACTTCTCCTCCAGTTCCTTCATTCTCAAACAGGCAGCGGGAGGGGGCATCAGATGGGCCGTGAGCTCTGGGATTAGCGCAGAAGGAGCCGCCTGTCTCCTGGTGGCAGCTCTGGAGGCTTAGGTCGAGGTGAGCCTGGCAGATGTGTCTGAGAACATATGTATACACATGTATCATACCCACTGTGGTTATGGGCTCCTGGAAGGCAGGGGTCAGGTTCACCCATCTCTGTATTCTCTTAACCCAGCCAGTGCCTGGCACACATGGGCAGCAGCGGCTGCCTAAGAGGGAAGAGTATGGGGTACAGGTCCCGGGCCTCTGGACCTCATCGTAGTTGGAGCTGCAGGTGGCCTGAGGAGGCAGATGAGTTGGAGCTTTCAGGGCCATTTCAGAAGATGTGAGACCTGAAAACTAGAAAGGCTGGAGAGGAAGGGTGAAGTGGGCTGGTGTCCACGCTGAGAGTCGGAATCCCATTTCTCTCTTAGTGACCATGTGACTTTGGGTCAGTTTCGTTATCTGAGTCTCAGTGTCCACTTCCATAACTTGGGCACATAAAATGTACCCTGAAGGGTTGTAGAAAGGATTGAGTGAGCTGAGGGGCCCAGGGTCAGCGTACCTATTGCATAATAAGTGCTCGGTAAATGGATGTGCTTTTGTGAGTTTCCACGGAAGCTTCTCCAGGTCTGCGTGTGCTTGCGAGTGTGTACACCACGTGCACCTGGCTGCCTCCAAGGACCAAGATTGCATCTTCTGCCTCTCCAGCCTTGGGGGGTCCCAGGACAGAATGCTTCCTAGGTGCTTCTGTCTGCCGTTAGACACACACTGGCTGTGTGTGTACACACATGTACACACGAGTGTGGATTTGTGTAAGGGGGACTAAGGGTGATGTCTGCGTGGTGTGTGGAGCTATGTGACTGAAACGTGCTCCCTCTCTTTCTCTCAGGCCTGGACCGGGGGCTTTGGGGCAGTGCTGGGAGGACAGGGAGAGGGACTTGAACCCCGGGTAGCTCCCATCTGGAATCCCCTTCTGGAATCTTGGGCTGGGAAAGGGGGAGGAGGAAGTCTGGTTCCCTCCCAGCAGCGAGGATACAGGGAGGCACAACTGTACACACATCTGGCTGCTGGAAATATCAGAGATTGGGATGTCACAGAGTGAGTGAGAGCAGGAGGCTCAGTGTGGAGGTTAACTTGGCATGGAGGGTGCCGATCCTGCTTGCTCCCTGCCACTGTCCTTTGCCCGCCTTGTCATCATGAATTTGTTCAGTTTTCCAGGGAGCAGCAGGACTTGCCATACGCGTGGGCATTCTGGGGGAGGCCATGGGGTGCTTAGATGGCCCCTATCCCTAAATGGCAAAGGTGTATGCTTGGGGGCTGCAGAGGTCCTGGGAAACTGAGCAAGGTGTGGTGGTCATGGAGGGGAGAGGGCGCCTAACGTGCTGGCCAGCTAGCGGCGGCCCAGTTAGGACACCTGCCCAGTGAGACAGACATGAGTCCAGCATCATCCCACCACTGACTAGCTGTGTGGACTCTGGGCAGGTTATTATCGCTCAGAGCCTGTTTCCTTATCAATATAAAATGGGACTAATTGATACTGTATTGTTGCATAACATATCTATTGCTGCATAACAAATTACCCCAAAAGTTAGTGGCTTAAAACAACATTTAATTATCTTATAGCTTCTATGGTCAAGAATCTCGACACAGTTTAGATAGGTCCCTCTAGCTTCCTGCCTTGTGAGGTTGCAGCCAAATTGTTGGCCTAGGGCCTACGCTGTGGTCTCACCTGAAAACTTGACTGGAGGGAGTCCATACCCAAGCTTACTCACATGGCTATTGGTAGTCCTCGGTCCCGCCTATGTGGGCTTCTCCTTAGGGCCATCTGATGACATGACATCTGGCTTCCCCAGAGGGAGCAGCCCCAGAGAGGCAAGAGAGAGTAACCATTACAGAGACCGAAGGCATTTTAAAAGGCAGTCTCAGGAGTGATGCCATTACTTCAGCTGGGTTCAGTTTGTTAGGAGCTAGTTACTAGGTCAGTTTCACACTCAAGGGAAGGGCTTGATTGCCAGGGCGTGAGTGGGGGGCTCACTGGGGCCATCTTTGAGGTTGCTTCCCATGATTCCTGCCTTTCAGGGGTTGGGAAGGTGAGGCACAGCTGTACATGGAGGCATCTGGTGCGGCGTCTGGTGCACAAGGAAAAAAATCACCCCTTGCGGCCTTCCTTTTCTCCTTTCTCCCACAGACAAGTGGGAGCTATTGAAGGTTCTTGAGCAGTCAGGCTGTCGTCAGGCTGGGAGTGTGGCATCTTGGTGTCAGGCAGTGAAGGAACTGTCCCTTTAGTCCTCTCTTTAATTTCTCCACTGGACACCAGAAAGGAAAAGGTACAAAGTGAGCACTCCTTGGACACTTGCCGAGTGATCAGTAGATTGAAGAATTGAACAATGACAAGTCATTCAGTAGCTTTTAGTGAGCACCTGCTATGTGCTCTGAGCTGGCACAGGGTAACAGCAGGAGAAAAGGCCATGTTCTCTGTCCTTGGGAGGCTCACAGTCCACCAGGGAGACACACAAGTAACCCTGAAGGCTTTTCTAGCCAGAGAGCAGCACTGAAGAACACAGAAAATGATCTGAGTGACTCTTCCCGAGCTGTCCCATGGGTGGCATGTCGCCTGAACCACTCTGAGTATGGAGAAGGCACGTCAATGCATTGCATGCAGGGGATACCTCGGGACATTTGGGCTTAGTTCCGTGGAGGACTCGGAGTTGAGAAAGGCTGCTTGGGTGCTTGATGCTTTGTAAAGGGGGTGTGGGGGTCGCTGGAGGTCCATAGCAGGGTCCCTAACCGAGCCTGGAAGAGAGACTTCTGGGAGGAAGAGGGGTCTACCATCGAGGCCTGAAGAATGTGTGAGAGAAGGGCGGATATGGGTGAGAAGGAGGAAGGTAGAGTTCCCAGCAGACAGGTGGGCTTGGGCCAAGCCTACGGGCAAGAAGCCAGGAAATGGGCCCCTTGACGGAATCCAGAGATGTTCAGATCTGCCCAGTTTTATAGTCCCTCCTCCACGCCCTCTCCCCACCTGCTCTCCCACCTTCAACTGGCTCCCGAAGCCTTTCCACCCTAGAGACCCTTGTTCAGGGCATGCATGTAAGCTAGTCTGAGTCAGAACCACCCTGGCAATCTGGGATCAAGGCACTGGGGATAAGATAAGACAGAAGTGTCTGGGCTGAAGTGAGCTTTCCTTTGGTGTGATTGTTACTTTTATATGGAAAAATAAGACATTATATTGGGGCCGGGTGTTCAAGTTTGTAAAATTCTTTCATATCTGTGAACCCAGGGGGTCCTCACAACAACTCAGAGAGGTGGGTAGGACAGCTATGATGACCCCGTTTTACAGAGAAAGACATCAGGGTCCTGAGAGGTAAAGTGACTTGCCCAAAGTCACACAGCAAGTTTGTGGCATGGTAAGGGTTTGAACCCAGGGCTGCCTGCCTCCCATGTTCAAACTCTTTGCTTTGCCTCACTATCCAGAGAGTGAGACAAGCCTCTGTCAGAAGGGATGCAGATGGTCATGCTAGCTCTGGCATCATGACGGGTTCAGAACAAGGTGATCCTGAACACAGCGAGAGCCAGCTGGGCTTGAAAGATGGCTGAGATTTGGAGAGATGGGGCAGGGAAGATAGGGGGCTAGCGGAATGGTGAGCAAAGGTGTGGAGGGTGGGACAGCACAGATTAATGTCAATAGCAATACTATTATATAATAACATTAGTTAGTAATTAGTAATTCTTAATAACTATAATTATATATAGCTATCATTATTGTTATAGCAACCACTTAATGGGTTAGTTTTACATATATTATTTCATGAAGAAAGTCTGTCATACCCCCATTTTACAGATGAGAAAAGTGAAGCTCCCAAAGGTCGCACAGTGACAGAGCTGCTGGGTTTGGAGGCAGCAGGTCTAGGCTCCAATCTGGGCTCTTTACTTCGGCTGGGTGACCTCGTCAAGTAACTTTTCATCTGAGGACCTGTGTCAGAGCGGCCCTGAGGGTGTATGAAGACACTGCTTGTTAAGCCACATAGAGTTTGGTCATTGTCATTAGTATTGCTCTGTCCCTGTCCCTTGGCAGCCCAGCTCAGCCCAGCCTGAGCCTCCGGGGCTCTGCCAGGATGGTTCTGGGGCAGAGCTTGGCAGGGGCAGTGAGAGGTCACTCTGGGGGCTACGTTGTGTCTGGGTGTCTCCCCTGGGACCCCCCTGGGAAGCAGGAATGTGGGCTGGAGCTAGTTGAGGGTCACCTGGAGGGCTGGCCAGGCTTGTGTCTGTCTGGCAGCTCATAAATGCTCGGGAGGAATGGGCTGGGGGTGGGCAGTTTCCATTGTGTCAGCATCAGCCTCGCCTGTGGGGGGTGTCCCCACTGTGGCTCTTGAGAAGCTTGTAAAGCTGTCGCTAAGTAGGAGGGCTCGCTGGGAGCTGTGCTGGGAGCCAGATGGCAAGCTTGGGGTTCTGCCCAGGACCATGGCCACTGGGGAGCAGTTGCACAGCACACAGGTCCAATATCTTGAGGCCACGTGCTGAGGCTGCTCCCCTTCTGGGACTGGCCAGCACCTCCTCCGCTAGCCTTTCCCCACTATGCCTGTCATCTTGGACTCGGGTGGGGGGAGGGGAATGAGCGCTAGTATTAGATGCTGAGTCAGGTAAAGGACCCTGGGCATGGGAAGACCAGGGTTCAAGTCCCAGCTCGTCCACTTAGTTCCTATGTGACCTTACACAACTTGGTCAACTTATCCATAGAATGGGGACCTTAAGGGCTCATAGTGTGTGTCAGAGTGCAGGGAGGGAGTCCTTTCGGAGGTATAGGAAGGAAGCCCTGCCCCCAGCTGCCGGCCCTTGGTATCTGAGCTGTTCTCAGGGTTAATCTCATTTTGCTTTCCTGCCTTCCTCCCCCCAGATCATAAGCCATCTGAGACAGAGGGGGGAGATAGCAGAAGAAGGGACAGCAGAGCTTGGGGAGGTGGTAATCCCCGGGCAGGGCTGCCATGTTGGACACCTCTGAGGACACCATTCCTACTGAAATCCGTGAGAATGGTGCCCCCTGGAGGCGTGCAGGGCAGAGCCTACATGGTGGCCTCACTCTTGTCCAAAGAGAAAGAATAGGCCTGGGCTGAGGCCACACAGCAGGGGGGACATAGGGGGTGGGGGGGTGGGGGCTGAGCCCAGGGTTGTTTACTTCTGGGCAGGAACTGCCAGCTTGGGGGCTGTATACTCAGAGATTCCATGGGGCCCAGAGCGTGGTGTACTGGAGGGAGGGTTAGGGTCAGTTCAGCTGGGGCTTGCCAAGTGACAAGTAACCATGGTCCATGGGCAGGAGATACCCAGTAGGACAGAGAGGGTTTTCACGTTGTCCCCACAGAAGTGGCTTGGTGAGAGTCGATCACCCAGAGATTTTGAGTAAAGAGAGAGGGGTCTGAGGACAGCTCCTGGATCAGTCCCTGTACCCAGGGCTGTCCTGACAGCCTCGGAGACCATGCTGTGGGTAGGCGGAGGCTGGCGCGGGACTTGGCAGGTCCAGGAACCAGCGAAGGTGCTTCACAGCTGCCAAAGCACTCTCCTCACACCCAGGGAGGTCAGGGAACAGCACGCTACTTCACAGATGTGGAGGGAGCTGCGGGATGGGAGTGACAGGCTGGACCAAGCTTTGGGGTCTCCTGTTCGGTGTCCAGATCCCAGCACTGCCTGCAGTGGGGTGATGAGGGCTGGCTTAGTCAGAGATTTCTGCCTCCCTTTCCTCCGTCTTAATGCAGACCTGGATTGTTAGTGTCGTGGTTCCTTTTGAGGTATCATTTACAGACAATAAAATTCACCGTTTTAAGTGAACAGTTTGGCGAGATCTGGTAAATGTGTAAGTTGTATAACCACTACCACAATAAAAGATCGAGCTTTTCTGTCACCATAGAAACTTCATTTTGCTGCTGTGTCTCTCTTCTTCTTCCCCAGACTCTGATCCTCACCGATCTATCGTCCTACCTCAGTAGTTTTGCCTTTTTTTGGACCGATGTAGCCTTTTGAGTCTGGCTTCTCTCACTTCGCATGCTTTCGAAGTTCCTCCTTTTTTTTTTTTTTTTTTTTCATTTTTTTTCATTTTTCTGAAGCTGGAAACAGGGAGAGACAGTCAGACAGACTCCTGCATGCGCCCGTCCGGGATCCACTCGGCACGCCCACCATGGGGCGACGCTCTGCCCACCAGGGGGCGACGCTCTGCCCCTCCGGGGCGTCGCCATGTTGCGACCAGAGCCACTCTAGCGCCTGAGGCAGAGGCCACAGAGCCATCCCCAGCGCCAGGGCCATATTTGCTCCCATGGAGCCTTGGCTGCGGGAGGGGAAGAGAGAGACAGAGAGGAAAGCGCGGCGGAGGGGTGGAGAAGCAAATGGGCGCTTCTCCTCTGTGCCCTGGCCGAGAATTGAACCCGGGTCCTCCGCACGCTAGGCCGACGCTCTACCGCTGAGCCAACCGGCCAGGGCGAAGTTCCTCCTTTTTGTATTGTGGTTCCTTCCACTTGACTGCAGAGCAGTCTTCATGGTGCAGACGCGCCAGATGTCCTCTGTCCGTTCGCCAGTGGAAGGACGTGGGAGTTGTTTCCAGTGTTTGGTTATTATCGATGCAGCTGCTGTACATGTAGGAGCTGGTCTTTGTGCACATGTGTTTTCATGGGTTAGTGCCCATGAGTGTGACTGCTGGGCTGTGTTGTGAGTGTTTAGCATCCTAAGGAAATGCCAAGCCATTTTCCACGATGGCTGCACTATCTCGTGTCCTAGCAGCTATGTGCGAGGGCAGTGTATGAAAACCTGGTTTGCGTGTCTGTGTGTTGGTGGTAATCCACATATCATGAAGGCAATATAATAGAATGCTGACGTGCTACTTGTGATGTTTATAGGTGGTTCATGGATGAACATCTTTTCCTGTATTTTAGCAGCTATGACCATATTTTAATGCACATTTTAAAAATGTGCCCAGCACACCAAACCCATGTTTTCTTGGCTATTACTACTGAATGGCCAAAGCACGGGCGCTGCAGTCAGATTAACTGGCTTTGGCTCCTAGAGCCTCTGCCTTCTGGCTGTGTGACCTTGGGCAAGCCACTCTGTCTCTCCGAGGTTCGGATTTCGGTAAAATGGTCTGGTAATGTCCCTCCCTATTCCCTAAGTTTGCTAAGAGGGTAAAACCAGTTAAGTGTATGTAGAGCTCCCAGTTCAGAACTGGCACATGTCAGCACTTGATAAATTGCTGCCATTATTATTAGATACGTGTAGCCCACGTGTGACAGGTATGTGTACATCCACGTGTATGAGAATCCAGGTGTGTGTGCACATGCACATGGAAATGCGCGATTCCTGGTCTCTGGGATAAGGGAAAGGATAAGTCTCTCTCCTCTGTCTTCTAGGGTCTGGGTTACACTCGCCTGTGCTCACAGGTGTATGTGTGCATTCATGAGCGTGCATTTTGAGGCCACAGGTCTGGGTGCACATCGTGCCTCCAAGGGACCAGGTTTCCCTTGTCCCCCGTCTCCATCCATTCTGCTGTCAGCCAGGGTGACTGGGCTCTTGCTGCCCTTGCCCATCCCACATTCTCCCCGTGGAAGGGGGGCTCTGGGGACGATACTTCTGGGGCTTGGGTCTCTGGCCCCTGGGGGTAGCCACCATAGTTGCTCAGAGCCATTGATTTCTGTACCTTTATCTAGGGCCCCAGGACCTCGGGTGGAATGAGTGGAAATAAGAGGAAGCGTTCTGAAAATCTGAGGTCCTGCAGTTGGTCCATGGATTGGAATCTGAGTGGAGGCAGGGGCGGGGTGGGGCATAGGAGAGGCTCTGCTCAGCTGCTGGGCTCAGAAGGTGTTTAAAAATTGCTTTATTGAGGTATTTTTGCCACACACTAAATCACACGTGTTTAAAGTGTACAAGTGAATGTTTTTTTTTTTTAAAAAAAAAGGCTTTGTTTATTTTACAGAGAGAGAAGAGGGGGTAGAATGAGAAGTATCAACTCATAGTTGCTTCACTTTAGTTGTTCATTGATTGCTTGTTGTATGTGCCTTGACTGGTTTCGAACTGGTGACCTCAGCATTCTAGGTTGACGCTCTATCCACTGTGCCACCACAGGCCAGGCTGTATGGGTTTTGACATATGTATTCTCTCATGAAGCCACCACCACGTTCTAAATAGTGAACACATCCGTACCTTAAACGCCCGCTTGGGGCCATGGTCATCCCTCCCTCTCCCCTGCACCTCCCTCGGCAACCAGTCTGCTTGTTACCACTGGAGCTTAGTGTGCGTTTCCTGGACTTGATGCAAACAGGACAAGGTGGAGGGAGAGGAAGGGTTTGGAAAGGAATAGAGGCGCCATGGAGTGTGTACCCATCATTTTTTTAAACTGGCTTATTTCACTCAGCATAATTATTTTGAAATTTGTCCATGTTGCTGCCTGTATCAGTGATTGATTTCCTTTTAGCGTTGGGTTGGATTCCACTGTATAGATGTACCACATGTTGTGTTTTCCTTTAAGCTTTCCTTTCTACATATGTATACATCCTTGAATAATATGTAACATTAGCTTTTACCAGAGGTGGTTTTTGAAATCAGGAGTCAAGCTGTGTCTGCCCCGTGGATACCTCTTCCAGGCAGGGCACCTGTAGCCAGTGCCACCCTTTGCCCTTCACCCCAACTGTCCCTTTCCCTGGAATGACCTCCCCTGCTCTGCACTGTCCAGGGGCCACTCAGCCTCTTCCAGGTGGCCTTCCCAGACTGTCTGGCAATTCCCAGACACTGAGCATTTCCAGCCCTCACTGCCTGATGGCTTTCAAAGCCCTTGGGTACTGCTTGGTGATTCCAGTCTTGTCCCCTTGATAAGAGCAAGGTGGCAACGTGTGCTGCCCCCACCAACCACACAGGCCTGGCCTGCAGGCAGCTGCTCCAGAGAGGCCTGAGGGCTGACTCACAGGCATCCAGTCAGCCCTGGGCCGGGGACACTGCTGTCTGTGGCCCTCTGGGAAGGAGGAAACAAAACATGCAAAGTGATGCAGACTCGGCCTGGACCAAGTCAGGGAATCCTCCCTCCTCCTGTCTTCCCTCCTTGTCTCCCTCTCCTTCCTGGAAACACTCCTCCCCTTGAGAGAGTGGCAGGCTTCTGGGTGGGCCTGACATTGACCGGGTTTTCTGCATTATTAAATTCTTGCCTCGAAGGGACCAAAATTTGAAACATCCCAGGCCTCTGTCATATTTTGTGGCTTTCTATTTCCTCACCCCGTCTTCCTCCTCCATGTTTCTCCTTGAGGTGATGGGTAGGAGGGGGCTCCTTTTCCTGATGGATAGTGCTCAGATCTTGGGGAGGCAGTGAACAGCCCCCCACCCCCACCTGACCAGACTGTGCATTAATGCTGCCCAGTGCTGCTGATACAGGACTCAGAGCCATTGCCTAGAGGCCCCATTGGGCCAGAGAGGGGCAGTGACTTGCCCATGGTCACGGCCAGTGGCGACAGACACCAGCCATCTGACACCTTGTCCTGTGTTCTTTCCTCTCTCTGCCTTGTATCCTGGACACCAGCCTCATGTGATTGTAAAGCGCCTTTCCCTGGACCAAGCCCTGACCCCTCCTCTATCCACTTCAGGGTGTGGTAAGCTGTCTGTAGAAGAGCTGTACTTCTCTGGCCAGAGGGTCTTGAGGCAGATCTGAGTTCTGTTAGGAAGCCTGGGTGAAGAGGCCACCGTGTCCAAGATGCAGACACACCTAGATCAAGTAGGAAGGCAGCCTGGGGTGGAAGGAAGTGGCTCTGAGGGAGGGGAGAGATGGGCGTGGTCCTAGGGCTGTGAAGCCTGCCCTGCCCACCTTCCTGGTCTCCAATGGCAGCCCCTTGGTCACCTGTTCACTGCAGCCCTGTCTGGTTGGTACAGTTCCAATGCCTTCTCTCTCCTCCTCCTCCCCGCCTCTAGGAGGCCTTCAGAGAAGTGACCTGCCTGCATGGCCTTTTAGCACTTCTCACTGCCTGCTCTGCCGACCGTTTGTATTGTGGTTTCTGTCCTTGTCTCATCTCCCTCCCTGGCCCGTTGGCTTCCTGAGGACTGGATGTCTAGGACAGGGCTTGGTATTCAGCAGATACATAAGAATATGTATTGCCTGACCAGGCGGTGGCGCAGTGGATAGAGCGTCAGACTGGGATGCAGAGGACCCAGGTTCGGGATCCGGAGGTCACCAGCTTGAGCTCAGGCTCATCTGGTTTGAGCAAAAGCTCACCAGCTTGGACCCAAGGTCACTGGCTCGAGCAAGGGGTTACTCGGTCTGCTGTACCCCCACGATCAAGGCACATGTAAGAAAGCAATCAATGAACAACTAAGGTGTCGCAATGAAAAACTAATGATTGATGCTTCTCATCTCTCTGTTCCTGTCTGTCCCGGTCTATCCCTCTCTCTGACTCTCTGTCTCTGTAAAAAAAAAAAAAAAAAAAAAAGAATGTGTTGAATAAAATAAATGATGGTGGTAGTGAGTGACAGTGTATGGTGGTGGCTGTTGGTAATTAATGCTAATTTGTCACAAAGTTTCGATGGTAGAAGGTCGATGGTGGTAAATACCAGTGAGAAACAATAAATGGTAGTATTTGTTGGTTGTGATGGTGGTGGCGGGAGGGGACAGGTGAAGGACAGCTGTAGGTGGTGGTGGCAGGAGGGGACGGGTGAAGGACGGCAGTAGGTGGTGGTGGCGGGAGGGGACGGGTGAAGGACGGCTGTAGGTGGTGGTGGCGGGAGGGGACGGGTGAAGGACAGCTGAAGGATGGCTGTAGGTGGTGGTGGCGGGAGGGGACGGGTGAAGGACAGCTGAAGGATGGCTGTAGGTGGTGGTGGCGGGAGGGGACGGGTGAAGGACGGCTGTAGGTGGTGGTGGCGGGAGGGGACGGGTGAAGGACGGCTGTAGGTGGTGGTGGCGGGAGGGGACGGGTGAAGGACAGCTGAAGGATGGCAGTAGGTGGTGGTGGCGGGAGGGGACGGGTGAAGGACAGCTGAAGGATGGCTGTAGGTGGTGGTGGCGGGAGGGGACGGGTGAAGGACAGCTGAAGGATGGCTGTAGGTGGTGGTGGCGGGAGGGGACGGGTGAAGGACGGCTGTAGGTGGTGGTGATGGGAGGGGACAGGTGAAGGACGGCTGTAGGTGGTGGTGGCGGGAGGGGACGGGTGAAGGACGGCTGTAGGTGGTGGTGGTTGGTGGTGGCAGGAGGGGACGGGTGAAGGACGGCTGTAGGTGGTGGTGCTGGGAGGGGACGGGTGAAGGACGGCTGTAGGTGGTGGTGATGGGAGGGGACGGGTGAAGGACGGCTGTAGGTGGTGGCGGCGGGAGGGGACGGGTGAAGGACGGCTGTAGGTGGTGGCGGCGGGAGGGGACGGGTGAAGGACGGCTGTAGGTGGTGGTGGCGGGAGGGGACGGGTGAAGGACGGCTGTAGGTGGTGGAGGCGGGAGGGGACGGGTGAAGGACGGCTGTAGGTGGTGGTGCTGGGAGGGGACGGGTGAAGGACGGCTGTAGGTGGTGGTGCTGGGAGGGGACGGGTGAAGGACGGCTGTAGGTGGTGGCGGCGGGAGGGGACGGGTGAAGGACGGCTGTAGGTGGTGGCGGCGGGAGGGGACGGGTGAAGGACGGCTGTAGGTGGTGGTGGCGGGAGGGGACGGGTGAAGGACGGCTGTAGGTGGTGGTGCTGGGAGGGGACGGGTGAAGGACGGCTGTAGGTGGTGGTGCTGGGAGGGGACGGGTGAAGGACGGCTGTAGGTGGTGGTGGCGGGAGGGGACGGGTGAAGGACGGCTGTAGGTGGTGGTGATGGGAGGGGACGGGTGAAGGACGGCTGTAGGTGGTGGTGGCGGGAGGGGACGGGTGAAGGACGGCTGTAGGTGGTGGCGGGAGGGGACGGGTGAAGGACGGCTGTAGGTGGTGGTGCTGGGAGGGGACGGGTGAAGGACGGCTGTAGGTGGTGGTGGCGGGAGGGGACGGGTGAAGGACGGCTGTAGGTGGTGGTGCTGGGAGGGGACGGGTGAAGGACGGCTGTAGGTGGTGGTGGCGGGAGGGGACGGGTGAAGGACGGCTGTAGGTGGTGGCGGGAGGGAACGGGTGAAGGACGGCTGTAGGTGGTGCTGGGAGGGGACGGGTGAAGGATGGCTGTAGGTGGTGGTGCTGGGAGGGGACGGGTGAAGGACGGCTGTAGGTGGTGGAGGTGGGAGGGGACGGGTGAAGGACGGCTGTAGGTGGTGGTGGCGGGAGGGGACGGGTGAAGGTCGGCTGTAGGTGGTGGTGCTGGGAGGGGACGGGTGAAGGACGGCTGTAGGTGGTGGTGATGGGAGGGGACGGGTGAAGGACGGCTGTAGGTGGTGGCGGCGGGAGGGGACGGGTGAAGGACGGCTGTAGGTGGTGGAGGCGGGAGGGGACGGGTGAAGGACGGCTGTAGGTGGTGGCGGCGGAAGGGGACGGGTGAAGGACGGCTGTAGGTGGTGGCGGCGGGAGGGGACGGGTGAAGGACGGCTGTAGGTGGTGGAGGCGGGAGGGGACGGGTGAAGGACGGCTGTAGGTGGTGGTGCTGGGAGGGGACGGGTGAAGGACGGCTGTAGGTGGTGGTGGCGGGAGGGGACGGGTGAAGGACGGCTGTAGGTGGTGGAGGCGGGAGGGGACGGGTGAAGGACGGCTGTAGGTGGTGGTGGCGGGAGGGGACGGGTGAAGGACGGCTGTAGGTGGTGGTGATGGGAGGGGACGGGTGAAGGACGGCTGTAGGTGGTGGTGGCAGGAGGGGACGGGTGAAGGGTGAGGATAGTGATGGTGGATAATAAATGGTGATAGATGGTGAAGTGCAAAGTTGCATAGATGGTAGCAGGAGAAGGATGTTGGCAAAAGGTGGCAGTGGTGGGGGGTTGCCATGATGGCGAGTCAGTGGGTGACTTTTGCTTGTGTCCCATCCATCTGCCCTTCCTTGGGAGGTCCTAGTCCAGCTCTTGGACTGCCAAGTTCTTTGACACTGTGGCTTTTTTTTTTGCAGACTCCATCGGGGGTCCCTTCCCTGTCACCTCTCACCGATGCCACCACAAGCAGAAGCACTGCCTGCCGGTGCTGCCCGGTGGGGTGCTCCTGGCCACACCGCTGCTTTTCCACCCACACACCAAGGGCTCCCAGATCCTCATGGACCTCAGCCACAAGGCTGTCAAGAGGCAGGCCAGCTTCTGCAACGCCATCACATTCAGCAACCGCCCAGTCCTCATCTATGAGCAAGTCAGGCTGAAGGTGGGGCTTCCCTCCCTGCTCTCTGTCACTGCTTCCTCCTGGGCCTCTGACCTTTGCCCCCCACCCCCACCCACTGGCCACTGCCTTCTGTTTTGGCCATTACTACACCCTGCACCTTCTCTTTCCTCTCTGCGGCTGCTTCTGCTCTTCCTCGTCCTTCCTCTTTCTGTTCCCTCTTCCTTGTTCCTTTCCCAGCTTTCCCTGCATGGCAAAGAAGGAAGGGGGTGGGGTGGCCATGGGGACCACTAGCTCTTGCAAGGCTGGTGGGAAGGCTCCTGGGGAGGGAAAGGAGCTCAAATGGTGAGCAAGCTGGGCAGCGTGACCCTCGTGGCTGTCTGCCTGGCCCTGGGCTGCAGAAAAGGCACACTCCCTTTGCCTTGGGCTCACTGATGTGGGGGCGGGTGGGCGGGCTGGGCTGGGCTGCGGCTCTCTGAGGCCACCCCCCTGCATCCAGATCACCAAGAAGCAGTGCTGCTGGAGCGGGGCGCTGCGCCTGGGCTTCACGAGCAAGGACCCCTCTCGCATCCACCCTGACTCCCTGCCCAAGTACGCCTGCCCCGACCTGGTCTCCCAGAGCGGCTTCTGGGCCAAAGCGCTGCCCGAGGAGTTTGCCAACGAGGGCAACATCATTGCCTTCTGGGTGGACAAGAAGGGCCGTGTGTTCTACCGCATCAACGACTCGGCCGCCATGCTGTTCTTCAATGGGGTCCGCACGGCTGACCCACTCTGGGCCCTGGTGGACGTCTATGGCCTCACGAGGGGTGTCCAGCTGCTTGGTGAGTGCACGCTCTTTCGGCCCCTTATGTGCAGGGCACACCTCCGGGTGCTGTGATTTGAAGGGGAGCCATATTCTTCTGGCTGCTCCTGGGCCCCCAGATCCCTCTCGCCTCGCTACACTTGTGCATATAGACTCTGGGCACAAATCAGCCCACTGGCAGACTGGCTTCGTGTCCAGAAGGAGCCTGCATTAGCTTTGGCTTTCTCATCTGTAAAATGGGTTGGTGGGAAGGTGAAGTTCAGTTCAAGAGGCTGTGAGTAAAGTGCCCATCACAGTCCTGGGCACCACGTGAACGCTCAGCCAGCATCCATTCTCCCATCGCCAAATGCCGCGGAGGTGGTTGCTTTCTGACTTCAGAGCCTCGAAGCAGTGAAGCTTTTCTTTTCAAAACACCTTTGAGTAGAAACTTGGGGTAGAAAGGCTGTGAATGTAAAAACAAAGAAACAAGTCGTCATCAGAAGCCTGCTTGTTGAGTTCCAAAACCAAGGAGGCTGTTTTTATTAATAGTTTGGGAACTTTCTGGTTTTCAGCTGAATAAAAGTGTTTCTACATTTACATGGACGTAGTAAGGCTCCTCTGGGTCTCAGCGAGTGCAGCAGAAGCCCAGGCTGCCCAAGCCCAGTGTGCCCTCCGTCCCTCCTGTGTAGTGGTGCACCTGCACATGCCAGGGGCAGGAAGGGCAGTGGTCATGCTCCTGGGCTCCAGAGTCAGACACACCCAGGTTAGACTCTGGCCTCACCCTATTCGTATAGCTAGTGCTATGAGACCTCAGTTTTCTCATCTCTAAAATGGGTATAATAATAATTTGTTTTCAGGGTTCTTTTGAAGGCTCAAAGAGCTGAGTTCTGTGGCACTCAGTAGGCATTCAGTGACTGTCAGTCATTTCGCCCCATCTTGGAGTGGGCAGTGCTTCACCTGAAGTTCAAGTGAACTCCTTCCTGCTGCTCTGGTATTCTCAGGGCCCCACACTTCCAGGCACTGGGGTCATTTAGCCTGAGTTTGTGCTCCAGCCCAAACACCTGTCCGAGCCTCAGTCTTCTCATTTGTGAAGTGGTTGGGAATACTGTGATGGCCCAAGGCTTGGCAGGAGACAGGAGAATGTCTCAGGGTTTTTGTTCTGTTTCAGCTTTTGAGAAAGTAACAGTCTTGTTCCGGGGAGGGGGTTAAAGAATGAGGGAGCAACATTCTTGTTTTTCTCTAAGTGAAGAATGCTTTTCCTCATAGTCTCCAAAGATCAAAATCCCACTCAGGCTTCAAGGCCCAGCTCATAAGCCACCTCCTCCCTGAAGCCTTCCGGATGGGATTCTCTTCACTGTTCCTAGTGTCCCACATCATGGCACCTGCACTTCTCTGCTGAGGCATTGACTGAGCCTTGGTCCCTCCGTATGCCTGTTCCCACGCAAGAACAGGGAGGGCTCTGAGCGAGGAACCCATCTCAACCAGCCAGTTCTTCTCTAGAGTGGAATCTTGTGTGGGGCCTGTGGAGGATGCTGAGTATTTGCAGGGTGGAGAGGGGAGAGAGCTGGGGTGGATGGTGACTTGTGAGCTGAAGGTAAAGGTGTGGGGAGCTGAGGTAGGCCCAGCCCTGCTCACAGACAGTCCCGGGCTCGCTGGAAACTAGGGAAGGCAAAGCAAGCACTCCAGACGGACCAGGGCATAACCTGAGAGAAGACAGTAAGTCACTAACTAAATGGTGTGGTCATAGGATCCCTCCCATTTGCCAAGATGGTTTCCCTCCAGTTATCTCATTTAACCTCACAGTAGCCAGGCTGGAGGGGGTATTTTTTAATCCTCATTTGGGAGTGAATTGAGCTCCAAGGAAGACCTGACTAGCCTGTGTAGGGATGTGGCAGAACTGTGACTTGAGCTTGGTGTTCTGATGCCAGGAACAGTGCCTTTCCCATTACCCTCCAGTGGGTTTAAGCATGAAGGGAGGCAGGAAGTCAGTGGAGGCTGAGGTCAGTAAGGGATGATGGAGTCCAGGAAGGCTTCTTGGAAGAGGAGGCTTTGGCTGGATCTTCAAATTCCAGGAAGCAAGGTGGGGGTGGGGTGGAGAATAGGTAGAGAGGAGATGAAGGGGACATGCCTGGTAAGACTGGGCTTCCAAACCTCAGGGGCTGAGGAGGGGCCTGGAAAGTAGAGTGAAGACCCCCCCGGGGGGGGGGCAGAGCCCAGATATCCGACCTGGGCCAGCCCCATTCCCTCTCTTTGACTATAAATGGGTTTTCATGCAGCATTTTCCGTTTCATTTGGCTTTCCTGGCAGGCTCCTCTCTATACACCTGATAAGGCTGAGGCCCCAGCTGATTCCTGTCCCAGCTGTAAACCACCATAATCCCGGGGCATTTTCAAACACTGATTATGGCTCCTAAATTCAATTAGCAAATTAAAATATCTCTTCATTTTGTTCTCTTAAGTGGATTTTTAAGAACGCGGTCCGTCTAGGGTCTCTTCCCCGGTGGGCATGCTGCTCCGAGTCCTCAGGCGGTGCCCTGCCCGGTGGGTACGCCCACCACCCTATAGCGTCTTAGGGTCCGTTTTCCTGCCTCTCTTCTTCCCTCTCCTCCCCACTTCCCATGTCCCCCACTCTCCTTGCCTGCCATTCACTGCCCCTGTGTCCTCCCGGGCCCCCCTCCACCAACCCAGGTCCCTCTGGCTCCTCCGTGTTTCCCTGTTCTCCCTCTTTTGAAGACATCGCTCTATTTTTCCTGGGGTGATTGTCCCCTAAACCAGTACCTCACTTTAGAGATTTCCTGCCAAGCCTGCTCCCTTCCTGCCTTTTTCTGGAACCTGTGGCCAAAGCCCTCCAAACCCCACCTGGCTCGTGTCTGCTCCTCAGACCAGAAACACCCCGGGGTACCTGGCACATAGTAGGGCTGAAAGTTAGGCCATGGACGGATTGGCCATCTCCCCTGACAGAGTGGAGGCCAGGCTGGTGTCTCTCCCTGACGGACACCTCCAGATGGGTGCCCCATCCTGCCTCCGCCGCCCTAACTATAACCCAGGTCCGCTGGTGCCCACGCCATGGCCTGCTTCCCATTATGCAGATTACCCTCTTCCCTCGGGGTGTCCTGGCCCTAGCCTGGCTGGTATCTCCAAGAATAACAGCTTCCTACCTCCAGGAAAAAGGACCCGCCAGCAACTAAATAAATACAAGTTTTATGAGGTGATTAATACTTGGAGAGATAAGATCCTATCCCAGTTTTCAGACTCTCCCTGCTCCTCTCAGAAATGTTGACCCAGGAAGAGCAGCCATGGGTCCTGGCAGAAAGCTTACAGGGTGCTCCTGGGCACCCCTCTGTGACCACCACAGCCTAGACCAGGGGTCCCCAAACTTTTTACACAGGGGGCCAGTTCACTGTCCCTCAGACCGTTGGAGGGCCGGACCATAAAAAAAAAACTATGAGCAAATCCCTATGCACACTGCACATATCTTATTTTTAAGTAAAAAAACAAAACGGGAACAAATACAATATTTAAAATAAAGAACAAGTAAATTTAAATCAACAAACTGACCAGTATTTCCATGGGAACTATGCTCCTCTCACTGACCACCAATGAAAGAGGTGCCCCTTCCGGAAGTGCGGCGAGGGCCGGATAAATGGCCTCAGGGGGCCGCATGCGACCCGCGGGGCGTAGTTTGGGGACCCCTGGCCTAGACGCTGTGCAGGGGTTGGGGGAGACACAGGAATTAGAAACCTGTCTCCTTGAAGAGTGTTTACATTGAGGGGAGGGTCACACCAATAACTGTTCTGTGACCTAAATCCAATTCTGCAGTTAAGTGTGGCTACAGAGAAAAATTGGGGTGTGTGTGTGGGTGCAGCTAGGGAGCAACCCAGGAGGACTTCCTGTAGGAGATGAGTTTCAAGTTAGGAACCGTAGGAGGTGGAAAGAATGGACTGGTTGAGGAGGAACAGTTTAGGCCAGACAGCAGGTTATGCATAGGCATGGGGTGGGGGGATTAGCAGTCGTTCAGGGAGCAGATCCTTCAGAGGAGGGGTGAGGTGGAAACATAATGGGTGACATGTGGAGAAGGGGTGTGCAAAGGTGGGAGATACTCGAAAATAGAAAGTTTTCAGCAGCTCTGTGCTGTCAGGTTTTTCAGGAAGAGGAAATGTGGCCCAGAGATGGGGAGGGACCTGCCCGAATGCTCCCAGCCAATCAGAAGACAGGCTGGGCTTGGAACCCAGATCTCCCAGGCTGATCTGGGCATCAGGTCAATGTGAGAAGATTTACTGTCACATCAAAATGGTAGTGGCTGAGCCCAGGAGGTGGGGGCTCCCAAGGTATGTGGCAGTCTGCATCTTTCCAACGTCCGCCCAGGTTCCCAGGTCTTGGTAAAAGATCCCACCTGCCTACTGAGGAGAGAGATGTATGGAAACTCTCTGAGCAAGCTTTCTGAGGGCCAGGCTGCTGTGAAACCAGTCCCCGGGGAGGCGGGCCAGCCTGGCCGCCCTGCAGGGACAGGCCGGGGCCTCTCTCAGATAGGCCCTGGGTCAGGACCCCCTCCAGGGTATGCCCAGGCTTTGTGGCACAAAGTGTGTGAGCCATCCCTGGCTGGCTGAGGACCACACTGCCATCTGGGGCTTCCGCTTCCCAGGCTAAACCAATATTTACCTTTGGCTGTGGCTGCCAGGGGCTGAGAAGCAAATATTAGTTTAAGGAGCCCGAGCCAAGCTCTTGGGATGGAGAAAAGAGCTGAGGATGCTGATTGTGATTTCTTCCTCTTTGACAGTTTTTGCTTCTTCTTGATTCGTAGTTATCTTGCTGTCCCTCTGCTTCAGAGACTCTTCCAGGCACTTTCTTTCTGCTCACCCTAAATTCTGCCAGTTATGTCTAGGTCCACCCCCAAACCCTCCCTTCCACCAGGAAGGCTTCTCTGACCTCCTCTCTTCTCAATGACTCTTCCTCCTCCAGACCATTTGAAGCTCATGTAGGTCAAAGTGGTACCAGCATTCTGCATCGTGTATTGTCCTGTTCTTTAAGAAGACAGCCTAAATCCTCTTTGTATATATTATAAAGAAAGTTATTATTGTACCCATTTTGCAGATAGGAAAACAGGCCCAGAGAGGTCTGGTGAGTTGCCCAAGGTCACACAGCGTGGTGTAGCTAGAGTGTGTGGGCTGTGTTACTTCCCACCTTCTCTACATGAGTTCACTTGCTCTCTCTATGAAGTCTGGGTTCCCTCCAAGTGTGGGGACTGTGGCCCTCCTTTGTCTTCTAGAATAGAGTTTACAAGAGTGCAAACCATCAAGGATCAGCTGTATATGTTGGGTATGGATAGGCCACCAGGTCCCAGCATGGTTGAAGGGGGGGCAGTGGGGTGCCCAGCAGCCTGATTCAGCGGTGAGGGTGGGGCTGCCCGCCTTGGAGTTAGTTCCCTGAAAGCTCCTGAGGGCTTCATCCGTTCTGCTGTTTGTGGTGTGTCCTAGTTTTCCACCATAACGAGTGTATACAAAGTGCAACCATATATACTTGCCAACATTGGATTGTTTCTAACGTCCAAAAATGGCAGTTCCAGATGTTTCCACCTAGTATGTCTGTGGCCCATAATGTAGTTTCAGGGACTTTGAAGAGACCTGGGGCACCCAGGGTGGGCTGTGTATGTAGGTAAGGAGCCAGGGCTTGGCAGTCTTAGGGACGAAGCCCTCCTTTCAGAAGCAGCCGCCCTGAATGAATCAAGACTTGACTCAGCCACTCACTAGCTTTGGGTGAGTCTTTCAGCTCCTGTGTGTCTCAACCACCTCATCTATTATTTGGACATAATTATACTCCCACCGTTAACCTCATAGGTAGTCTGTGAGGCTCATGGATATGTACAAACGTTTACCCAAATGGGAAGGGCCATTGTTTTTAGATTAAACAGGAATACCTAATTTAGAAACATCACCAAAATAGACAAATCCTCAAGCCAGTTCTCTCATTGGAAGAGGGAGCCTAAAACCAAGTCCCTGTATCTGGATGAAGTCAAACAGGGACATCTACGTTGTTTCTTGGAATAAGACCCGTGGTTCTCCAGCAGGGTCTTTGGAACCAGAGGCACATCTCTTTGGTGGCTGGGCAGCAGGGATCTGTGGCCACCGCTTAGACTTCAACCAGAACTTCTGGTTCCATTGGACAAAAGGGTTCTACTGCTTTAAAGAAGCTTGAGAACCACCAGACCAGATGGTTCTGGAACTATATGTCTAAGATTCTGTGGCTTGAAGGTTCTATAACTCTTTTTTTTTTTTTTTTTTTTTGTATTTTTCTGAAGTTGGAAACGGGGAGGCAGTCAGACAGACTCCCGTATGCGTCCAACCAGGATCCACCTGGCACGCCTACCAGGGGGCGATGCACTGCCCATCTGGGGCGTCGCTCTGTTGCAATTAGAGCCATTCTAGCGCCTGAGGCAGAGGCTACAGAGCCATCCTCAGCGCCTGGGCCAACCTTGCTCCAATGGAGCCTTGGCTGCGGGAGGGGAGGAGAGAGACAGAGGGGAAGGAGAGGGGTGGGGTGGAGAAGCTGATGGGCGCTTCTCCTGTGTGCCCTGGCCGGGAATCGAACCCAGGACTCCTGCACACCAGGCCGACGCTCTACCGCTGAGCCAACTGGCTAGGGCCGGTCCTATAACTCTTAAGAGTGTGTGACTCTGGGACATTCTGCCTTCTGTCCGTGAGCCTTGGGAAGTGTTTGTGTTTTTTCTCCAGGCTTCCTGTGGTTGGGTTTATATGGAGAGGGTGGAGGTGGGTATCAGTTTCGGGGTACTGCCCAGAGGGGTGGAGAACCCTTCGCCCATCCAAGTCAGGCACTCTCCCTCCTGGCTCCTTCCCCTGCCCCGCGCCAGATGGAGACTGGCAGGAGGATGTTTATGGAGACAGTAAATGGGCTGGCAGCACCCTCCAAATGGCCCGCAGGTTTGGAGGCTGCTGGCTGACCTGTGGTTAAAGATTATCCAGAGCTCCGGATGTGAGAATCTAAACAAACAAGACTTGGGCTGATGGCAGGCCCTGCTTCAAAGGAGCCCCCTACCTGTCCCCGAGGCTCCCTGTGCCAGGGCCCAGCCCTGCCTTGGTTCCCTTGCAGCCCCTGGCTGCAGGGGGGAGGGCCCGCTGGGTCTCCAGCCGTTCTCTCTCTTCTCACTGGCCTCACTCACACTGTTCTCCAGGCGTTTGCTTCCGCGCTTTTCCTACCCAAGTGCCTATCACTTCTCTCTGTCAATCTAAACCCTCTTGTCCTTCAGGGCCCAGGTCAAATCATGTTTTTTCCAAGATGCTGTCTCTGACTCACTCTGAACCAGGAAGGGGAGCCTCAGCATAAGTTGGAGAGCATTACTCTAAAAGGGTTATTTATCCTAAAGAAGAGAAGGCTCTTCTTCTTCTACAGGGGGCCCCAAGGAGTAGATATAGTACACACATATGGATCCATGCAAAGAGAGGTTTTCCTTTTTTTTTAAATTTTCATTTTTTTTAGACAGGAAGGTAGAAAGAGAGAGAGGCAAAGATCAAACTGTATCTATATGTGCTCTGACCTGGGATCAAACCAGCAACCTTTGTGTATCAGCACGATGCTCCAACCAACTGAGCTATCTGGCCAGAGCAAGAAAGATGTTCTAATAGTCATAGTTGTTCAGAGATAGGGAGGTGGTGAGCTTCTTGTCCCTAGGGGCAATCTAGCCAAAGCTGGATGAGAACTTGGCAGAGATAAATAGATTTTCTTCTTTACCTTTAAGGTCCTGTCTCACTCAAGACACTAGGAATTTTGTAATGAAATCATATTCAGATATTTTCATGCCTCTGAGCTTCGAACTATCTAAGGGTTACTGGCTCTCCAGGGCCCAGGTCCTGGCTTCTCCCTCTCTCCTTAACCCCTGCCCAGAGTTGGGCACACAGTGGGCCAATGAGTCGGGCTCCAAGTACCACCCTGAGGGGAAGAAACCCTTGGCCCAGCCTCCCTGCCTCTGCAGAGCCACCGCCGAGACCAGATTAGTTAGAAGCTGAAGACTAGCAAACACCTTCCTGAAAAAGGGGACAGGAGAGGGGGGCCAGCTTAGCAGCTTCTCCCGGGGCCTTGTGCCGCCATCTCCCATCATAACATCTCCAGAGTGGGCAGCCGTGTGTCCCAGGCACAGATTACATAACTTGTTGCTTCCAAATGTGGGGCCATCCCACTGCTTGGGGTTATAGGTTGCCTGTCTGGTTTTTCCAAACTGTCTCCCTGGATGCAGTACAAGGCTACGATTGCTCTTGTGGTGTTCTGCTCGAGTTTCAGGAGCGAGGAGCCTTCCCTCACCTCTGACTTGATGTCAGCTCGTCCCACTATGACCCTTGCTACTCTTTCAGAGGGAGCTCTGACCAGCTCTTCAATCTCAAGTTTCATCTATTTCAGGGTCCTGGCGCAGCCTGGCACACCAGTGAGATTGTTATTTTGGAGCTTGCTGGTGGCCTGCAGCTGCTCCTGACCCCAAGGGTGGAGGGGGTGGGAGAGGAGACATAGTTGGGCTGGGCACTGGCCCCAGGGACTCCGTTTTTAGCTGTTTCCCAGCATCTTACAACTCCTGCAGTATTTCCAGCGAGGCCCAGGGGGTCATTTCCCTGCCTTTTCTCCTCTCTATCCCCCACTGTTTCTCCTTCCTTCTCTTCTTACTCCTCTAATCTCCAGTTGTAGCTTCTCCTTTCTAATCTTTAGTAAGTGATGTCATTCAGTGCTTATGTCTTGGGTGTCCCTCATGACTGCTATAAAGTTAATTGCCTGAGTGCAGGTGGACCAAATTGGCAAATCAACCTGAGCAAATACTAGTATCTGAATCTATCAGGTACCCAGGTGCCAGGGGCTTCTTACTCTATCTCTTACCCCTGTAACAGCATCGAAAAGCAGGTATTATTACTCCTGTTCTCTACGTGAGTGATCTGAGGCTGGAGGAAGGTTGCTTACCCACGGGCCACCAGCCAAGTGCTGGATCAAGACATTTAAACTCATACCTGCATCACCCCAAAGCCTATGTACTTTCTTCTGAGCCACGTTGCATGTACAAGGTAGTAACAGTGGCTCATTTTAACTTAGTGATTATATATTCGCCAGGTATCTACTAGGTATCCTATTTACCTTATTCCACTTCCTCTTCACAGCACCCCTGCCGAGGGGAGTAGTAGAGCACAGATTTTGTACTATTCAGTAAATGCCGACTTCACTGCTGAAGAGGAGGGGCCTCGAGAGGTTAAGCTATTTGTCCAGCTAGGAAATAGCAGAGCCGGGATTTGAACCCAAGCTGATGCCTTCAAAGTTCTTGTTCATGTTTTGCTTACCAGTATTTGGAGACTGGTTACTAAAAATCCTAAACTACTTTTAGGTTGCATTATTAGAAATATAGTGTATATGTGAAGGGAGGTGATGGTCACACTGTGCCTTGAGCTGTTCAGGACACATCTGGTATACTGAGTCTGGTTCTGTTCACTGTCGTGACAGATGGGAAGGTATGTGGGGAGTCTGAATATTCCCTGGGGAGAGTTGTCTTCAGCATGGGGCTGAGGTAGTGGGTATAAATACAAAGAGGTATATTTCCGTTTAAGAGAAGGAAATACTTTCTTAAAGTCCGACTAAACTCAACAACAGCACAGGTTGCCTGGGAGGTAGTGAGTGCCCAGTAATGGGTATATTCAAGTAGAAGAGGACTCTATATGCAAGTAGAAGGGGCAAAGGCCAGGAGAATGCACAGCTCGTCCTATCTAGAAATCTGTTTTGAGGGTCTGCCCAGCTCCATGGGCTCCAACTGATTGTCCAGAGTGTATATGGAGTGGGAAGAGGAGTTATGCCTCCACGTGCATCTATGTGTGGGGTGCGTACGCTGTGGGCGCCTGTGACAGCCTCGTTCCTGTAGCCCTGTCTGGGTAGCTCTGAGCCACTGTTTCCTCCTCGCCCTGCTGTCCCTGTTCTTTCTCCTCTATCTCCAACCCTCTGGAGTCCTCAAGGCCACTCTTGGAATCCCTGAGGCTGGGGAGAAGGGACTGTTCTCTGGGGTCCAGGTCAACTCACAGCCATCCCCAGGTCCCCACTTTGTCCCTGTCCTCCCCTCCTCTCGGGCCCACCTTGCTGCTGCCCGCCCACAGCCCCCCAGCGTCTCTGCACCATTGCTGTCACGGAGTCAATTCCCTGGAATAATCGCATTTTCCGGTCGGCTCCCTTCTCCTTGCCAAGCACGATTCTGGGAAATCCCAACCAGCCAGGCCCCAAGAGGCTTCTCCAGAGAGAAGGGATTTGGGGGAGGGCCTAGCACCCTCTTCTTGCCTGAGCCCAAACAACGCTCTTCCTGGCAGGGGCAGGTGGCTGTGTGGGAGAGAACGAAAACGGAGGCTTGAAGGACCCTCTCTAGATTCAGCTAGAGCAGGGGTCCTCAAACTTTTTACACAGGGGGCCAGTTCACTGTCCCTCAGACCGTTGGAGGGCCGGACTATTAAAAAAAACTATGAACAAATTCCTATGCACACTGCACATATCTTATTTTAAAGTAAAAAAACAAAACAGGAACAAATACAATATTTAAAATAAAGAACAAGTAAATTTAAATCAACAAACTGACCAGTATTTCCATGGGAACTATGCTCCTCTCACTGACCACCAATGAAAGAGGTGCCCCTTCCGGAAGCGTGGCGGGGGCCGGATAAATGGCCTCAGGGGGCCGCATGCGGCCCGCGGGCCGTAGTTTGGGGACCCCTGAGCTAGAGCCAGATTCTGGCCTCTGCTGGCCATACCAGTGCAGTCCCCCAAGCCCAGGTCTCACACCAAGCACCCCAGCCATCCTCACCCAGTTCCCGAGAGAAAGCACAGTTTCTTCCGTGGGGTGCTCAGAGTACAGGCTCCCTGGGAGGGATAGGCCCGTGATGTGGCCTGTGTTGGCACTAGCCAAATTTGGGGACTCCCAAAGAAGGAGTTCAATGAAAGGAGGGCCTGAAGCGAAGACTGTGGCGTCAGGAGTTGAACAGACTTTGCTTCAATCCTGTATCTGCCACTTGGGCTTCTCTGCACACCGGGAAACACCCCTGAGCTTTCTCTGCACACCGGGAACACCGCCATGGGGAGCTTTCGGGATGAAATGCAGGGTAATCCATCGTGCACAGACTTTTATTAGAAATTACAGGACTCCATAAAGCTGGACATGACACAGCCATTGAAAAAATAGGTGTTAGAGCCTGACCTGTGGTGGCGCAGTGGATAAAGCGTTGACCTGGAAATGCTGAGGTCGCCGGTTCGAAACCCTGGGCTTGCCTGGTCAAGGCACATATGGGAGTTGATGCTTCCAGCTCCTCCCCCTACTCTCTCTCTCTGTCTCTCCCTCTCCTCTCTAAAATGAATAAATAAATAAATTAATTAAAAAAAAAATAAAAGGCTTTTCTAAAAAAAAAAGAAAAGAAAAGAAAAAAAAAAAAAGGTATTAGAAACATAGTCGTTGGCCTGGAAAGATGTTGAGGACATGGTAAGTGGAAAAGCTAGTTTTGAAAAGGAAATCTGGTTTGTGGGCTTCTTAGTCTGGAGTCCATGGAGTCCGTGCTTTACGCGATTCATGGATCCCCTAAAATTACCCACAGAATTTAGGGAGAATGTGCATTTTTCTGAAGAGGGGATAAGGTCAAAGTCATTATATTTTCAAAGGGATTTGTTACCCACACAAGGTTAAAAACTATTGCTGTTTATATAACATGATTCCATTTTTGTATTAAAAAGACAATAACCAGGCCTGGCCAGAGAGCTCGGTTGGTTCAGAGCATCGTCCCAAAGCTCAGAGGCTGCCCGTTTGATCCTCGATCAAGGCATATACAGGAACAGATAGATGTTCCTGTTTCTCTCTCTCTCCTTCTCAGTCTAAAATCAATAAAGTAAACATTAAAAATATAGTAAGCAAAAATTATATTGAAAAAAGATTACAAGGTCATACATCCAAATATTAATAGTATTTTTCTTTGGATAGTGGGCTGACAGACAATTATTTTTTCCTTTTGCTGAACTGTCTATTCTACATAATACAGCCTGTGCGACTTGTATGATTAAAAAGAGAGGTTTTGATTTCTTGTTGTCATTTTCAAAAAGGATAGCTTGGATAAATTTGTTCGATTTCTCTCAGCCTGCAGTTTCCTACTGTGGCAACAACTTTAAAAGGTAATTGTTAGGGTAAGATGAGGCAATTTATGCAGAGTTCTGGGGATGTCAGCAGTGCATTCAACATTTCTTTACTGTTTGTCTGCTAAGCGATCGGGCTGTTCGAGCTGCCGAGGATAAAGAGAGAAGGCCTCAGGAGTTAATTTTTTAAAAAATGTCTTTTATAAACCTACCATTTAGATGCAATCATGTTTTTAATTTTGTTAACGAGACCCCAATAGTTGAGTCCCTCTGCACACACTGGCCCAAAAGAAATGCATGAGCAGGAATTTGCAGTATATAGAGAAAATGTTTAATAGTGGCCAATACTCTAACGACCCAAGTTCCCAATGGCGTCTAAGTTACAGATTCTATACAGCAAAAATCACAGGACATGTTAAGGGGTGCCAGGTTGTTCTGGAAACTGATTGGTTGGAAGTGAGGTAAGGGTAATAAATCATTTCTTCAGGCCTTGTGGACAGCGCTGAGGTCTGTTGTGGTGAGCCTCTATCTGGTTTCATGGAAAAGTGTAATAGTAGCCAGTGGGTATTTCCACCTTAGGGCTCAGGAGCTGAAAACATCATTTAGGTCAAAATGTTGTCTTTAGCCTGTCAGTGCTCGACCTTGTGACCATTAGGTCCTGGCTGTTGTCTTCTGCTGGGGTTGAGGGAGTTGAGGGAAGAGGCGAGGTCTATGAGCGGTGTAGAGTGAGAGAGGAAGATGATTTCTAGAGCTAGGATTCAAAGCTAAATTTAATCAAAGTCATAAGGATGCTTGGTTTCAATTTCCTTCCAGCCTTAATCCTTTGCTTATGCAAATAGATGTTCTACACAACTTTGGTTGCTGATTTGCTCGTCAGTTTATGTCCTAAGCAATTTCTATGCCGTTCTGATGTTCTGATGGTGCGTACTTTAAAGGCCAGTCGGGGACGGGCGCAGACAGAGGGGCACCGGCCCCGTCGCGGCCCGCCTGACGGCTGCGGGTCTCTCCCCTCCCCGGCCACAGACAGCGAGCTGGTGCTGCCAGACTGCCTGCGGCCGCGCTCCTTCACCGCCCTGCGGAGGCCGTCGCTGCGGCGCGAGGCCGACGACGTGCGCCTCTCCGTGAGCTTGTGCGACCTCAACGTGCCGGCGGGGGAAGGCGACGAGGCCCCGCCGGCCGCCGGCTGCCCCATCCCGCAGAACTCGCTCAACTCGCAGCACAGCCGCGCACTCCCTGCACAGCTCGACGGTGACCTGCGCTTCCACGCGCTGCGCGCTGGCGCGCACGTCCGGATTCTGGACGAGCAGACGGTGGCGCGCCTGGAGCACGGGCGCGACGAGCGCGCGCTCGTCTTCACCAGCCGGCCCGTGCGCGTGGCCGAGACCATCTTCGTTAAGGTCACGCGCGCGAGCGGCGCGCGGCCGGGCGCGCTCTCCTTCGGCGTCACCACGTGCGACCCCGGTACGCTGCGGCCTGCCGACCTGCCTTTCAGCCCCGAGGCCCTGATGGACCGCAAGGAGTTCTGGGCCGTGTGCCGCGTGCCCGCGCCCCTGCACAGCGGCGACATCCTGGGCGTGGTGGTCAACGCCGACGGTGAGCTGCACCTTAGCCACAACGGCGTGGCCGCGGGCATGCAGCTGTGCGTGGACGCCTCGCAGCCGCTGTGGATGTTCTTCGGCCTGCATGGGGCCATCACACAGATCCGCCTCCTCGGTGAGTGTCCCCGGCCACGTGCGCGCCTCCTTCAGCCCTCCGAGGGCACCGAGCCTTTCCTGGAAGAGGAGGCCGCTCTCTGAGTCTGATCAACCCGCATTCCCATGGTAATACGATAAACAGCCCAGGTACACACACTCAGAGGCCACTTAGAATGAGAAAATATTGTTTCTACCAGCAATTAACTTTTGGGGGCTGTTTCCATTTCTCCCAAATGCCTCTGCCTAAATTTAAGTATGGTTGTGTGTCCAAATAAGAAAAAGGTTGCTGTGTGGGTACCAGATGTCCGCAGGTTGGCACCTGGGTTGGAGGCCTGAGGGGAATCCTTGAGCCGAGGGCCCTGGAGGAAATGGGGTTGCAGAAATCTGAGCTTTGCTTTCCTGGGTTTAAATGGACAGACTTGGCTGTGGGCTTGGGTCAGCCATGTTTCCCAGAGTGTTCTGTGGGTTAGGTGTCCATTGAAAAAGTGTCCTTGGGTTGAAAAACTTGGGAAATACTGAATTTTTAAAGAGGTCAGGATTATTGCCTGACCTGTGGTGGCGCAGTGGATAAATCATCGACCTGGAAATGCTGAGGTCGCCGGTTCGAAACCCTGGGCTTGCCTGGTCAAGGCACATATGGGAGTTGATGCTACCAGCTCCTCCCCCCTTCTCTCTCTTTGTCTCTCCTCTCTCTCTCTCTCTGTCCCTCTCCTCTCTAAAATGAATAAATTAAAAAAAAAAAACAGGATTAAAAAAAAAAAAAAGAGGTCAGGATTATTTACTGCAGAACCTCTCAGAACTTTTAATATGCAGAGTTAATCTTTAAGGAGGAAGTGGTGGTGGTTATGGTGTGCACCTTTTCCAAACAAATTTGACCAGAAATCTTTTTTTCCCAAAGCATCTCCTAGGACCTCTGTTACCTCAGAGTAAACAGGTATTCATGCTTTCCAAGTACTGGTCTGCTAGCCACCTGCAGTAGACTGGGCTAGTTTCATTAGACTCATTTGGAGAATCCACTAAAGTGCAGATTTTTGAGACTTCCAGAGATTTTGATCCTGTAGATCTTGGATAGGTCCTGGGCATCTTTTTTTTAGCAAGTTTGCTTAGACAAGTTTAGAAACCCCTGGGCCTTAAAGCCCCTAGTCCAGGGGTCCCCAAACTTTTTACACAGAAGGCCAGTTCACTGTCCCTCAGACCGTTGGAGGGCTGGACTATAAAAAAAACTCTGAACAAATTCTTATGCACAATGCACATATCTTATTTTAAAGTAAAAAACCAAAATGGGAACAAATAAATAGTTAAAATAAAGAACAAGTAAATTTAAATCAACAAACTGACCAGTATTTCAATGGGAACTATGGGCCTGCTTTTGGCTAATGAGATGGTCAATGTCCGGTTCCATATTTGTCACTGCTAGCCATAACAAGTGATATGACGTGTTTCCGGAGCCGTGATGCCTGTGTGCTGCATCACCGGAAGTAGTACTGTACGTGAGCGACACTGCGCTTTGCGGCGCTGCCACACACAGTACCCCAGGAGCACAGGGGTACTGTGCGGATGCATCCTGCGCTCCTCTCACTGACCACCAGTGAAAGAGGTGCCCCTTCTGGAAGTGCGGCGGTGGCCCGATAAATGGCCTCGGGGCCGCATGCGGCCAGCAGGCCGTAGGTTGGGGACTCCTGAGTTAAATGGTAAGATTGGCATACTACGTGTAAGGAGGCACGTGTGAGTAGATGCATACTTGTATTTGTGGATGTGTGCTCTTGGTGATTGTGGGAATGTGTGAGAAACCAGATAAAATCTGTGGGAACTTCCTACTCTGTTCCAGAGACCAAATGAAGAGATGGAGTTAAAAATGCATTTTAAACAGAATGAAAAGAAATGAGGCTGGGATGCTAAGAAGTTAGGATAGAGAGGGAAGATAAATCAGGAAGGAATGAAAAGAAATCAAGCTAGTTGAAAAGACAGCTAGAAATCAAGCTAGTTAAAAAGAAATTAGACTTGGGTGCAGAAAAAATCAGGCTGAGGTAAAAAAGATACTTGGCTACATTCACCAGGAGACGCTGCTCCTCAGGTGAAGTAAATTACATAAGGGCAAGATACTGTCTTGCTTCAGCATCATCTAATAATAGTTCAGTAGCTTTCCAGTGAGGCCTCTGTTGCCCAAAGAGGCTTACTAGACTGAGCAAAGAAGAAGCTTAAAAAAAAAAATCAGGACTTAAATGTCTTAGGAGGTAAGTGGGCCAAGATGGGTGTTGAAGAATAATCTTTCAGAATTCAATGTATACTAAATGGGGTGCTCCTATTTGGAGAATTGAATGTCTCAACCAGCAAATTGGTGTTAGGGGATTCTGACTGACTCCAAAAGAAAAATAAATCAATGACAATGTATGAAGGTTAACTATTTACCTTATAGAGGAATGCTTTGCTTTTATGGAAGGCCCTAGTGAACTAAGACTGGAAGGCTGTTTCCTTCTCTCCAAAACTATAGCCAGTTTCCTACTTAATGGTGAAACACTGAAAATGTTCTCATTAAAGTCAGAAATATGATAGGGGTGCCTTTCAGTATTGTTCTGGAAATGCTAGCCAGTGCAAGAAGGCAAGAAAAGCCAATAGGAGGTATGAATTTTTGAAGGAGATAATAACTTGAAAACTGTTAACACCAATAAGAGAAACCCTGTGAATATCTAATGAATACTCCTAGAGACAGTGACTATTAAATGGATTAGAACAGGGGTCGGGAACCTATGGCTCGTGAGCCAGATGTGGCTCTTTTGATGGCTGCATCTGGCTCGCAGACAAATCTTTAATAAAAATAATAATAACGTTAAAAGTATAAAACATTCTCATGTATTACAATCCATTCATTTCCTACCACTCATGTTCATGGTTGCGAGTGGCTGGAGCCAATCACAGCTGTCCTCCGGGACAATACCAAATGTTATTGGATAATGCGTAAAGTACACGGGTCGTTGTATGGCTCTCATGGAATTACATTTTAAAATATGTGGCGTTCATTTCTCTCTCAGCCAAAAAGCTTCCTGACCCCTGGATTAGAACAAATAACTAATAATATAAAAAGATCTCTTTGAGTACTTACTTGTATGTAGGCGTTATGTTAGAGCCTGTGGGAGAGTCACAGGTGAGTAAGATTTCCTGCTCTTGGGAAGCTCAGGGTTTAACTGGGGCAACAAAGCTGCATGCCTGGACAAAGGACAAATAATTCCCCAGAATCTGTGGTGGTTTAGGCCTTTGCATGTGGTGTGTGTGGCTGGTCAGTGCCAAAGGATGCAGGGGAAGAGCAAGGCGGGCTTGTGGGCGGGGGGCTTGTTTGGAGACTGCTGATGTAGTGACACCAGAGCACAAATGGCCCTCCAACTTGTAGGTGAGAACAGAGAGCTGGAGAAGGATGCCGAGCTGGCCTGGGGCATCTTGCCCTGAGCCCAGTGGCTGGGCTGGGTGGTCAGACTGTGGTACCCACTCTCTCTCCTGGGAACCTGCCGGAGGGGTGGAGGCTCAAGCTTTCTCCCAGTGGGCCTTTAGGTTGCTAGTGTATCCCCCCCCCCCCTTTCTGCAGGCTCTACCATCCTTGCAGAGCGGGGCATCCCATCACTTCCCTGTTCTCCTGCCTCTACGCCAACCTCGCCCAGTGCTGTGGGCAGCCGCCTCTCTGACCCCTTGCTCAGCACCTGCAGCTTGGGACCTCTGGGGAGCTCTGCTGGCGGTAAGTGGGCCCCTCCAGGTCGATGGTGTCTGTGCCGTAGCGTCTGCCTGGCTAAGGAAGGCATGTAGCCTCTGTGTCTGGGCCGGGGCTCTGGAGGAGCTGGGGCTCTGGAGGAGCTGGGGCTCTGGAGGAGCTGGAGCTGGCCCAGGTGAACCCTGGTTGGGTGGTCCTTTGTGGGGTATACTTCATCCTGTCCTCTGGCTGGGTACCTTTCTCCAAAGAACTTTTTTTTTTTAAGCACACAGGGAACACCGAAGGATAGCTCAGGCTGGGCCTGCCTTAAAAGTTTTTGGGTCTCCTTTTTTCCTCCATTGCTCCTCCTCTGTCACTGCTTCATGGACACCCTGGCCCCTGGGCTGGGAGCTGAGGGGCCAGCAGTGGGGCTGCCCAGAATGCATCCTCTCCCATCTTGTGTCTATAAAGTTGGGTTGTCAGAGTAAACGGGCAGATCTGATCAATGCTGGGGGGACAGAAGGCCAAGGGGCTCTCTTCCCGTGAATCTGGGACGGGGCCTGACCAAGTCTCTTTTTGACTGGTGTCCCCTCTCTCCCAGGGACGGCCCCCAACTCGCCAGTGAGTCTGCCAGAGTCACCAGTGACCCCAGGCACGGGCCAGTGGAGCGATGATTGCACCATTTGCTATGAGCACACAGTGGACACAGTCATTTACACATGTGGACACATGTGCCTCTGCTACGCCTGCGGTCTCCGCCTCAAGAAGGCTCTGCACGCCTGCTGCCCCATCTGCCGCCGCCCCATCAAGGACATCATCAAGACCTACCGAAGCTCCTAGCCCGACGTGACGCCCCACCTCACTCGCCCACGCCTCAGACTTCGGCCCAGCTCCGGCCAAGGGTCAGGCCGATGGAGCCCCTTCTCCTTTTCCTCATTTTGGAAACTCTTTTCCCTTCTCCATTAAACACGGGAAGCCGAGGCCCCTGAAGGTTTGAGGGGGAAAGGGGATATGGTGCGGGGCGGTGCCAGGCAGAAACGCATCGCCCGGCAGAGCAGAGGGGAGGGGAGGCGTCTCCTTTGTCCCCTTCCTTTCTCTGCACCCAGCTCTGCCCTTCATGCCGAGGCACTAAATTGGGTCCCCATCTAGGACTCGCTTCTAGGAGCTCCTTCTAGCCCATGTGGCACCTTCCTCTGGGCAGATGTGGCCCTGAGCCAGGGCACGTGGGTGGCTAGTGGAGTAGGGACTGGACACCAGCCTCCATCTGCTCCCTCGGCCCCCTGCCCTCGGGCAGTGCACGGCTTGCTCAACAGCGGCCCCGGGCAGTGGCCCCTGCCCTGCGGGGCGGTGTCTCTGCCTGCCCGGCCTGCTTCCTCCTTCCCGTCCCTGGGCCCAGCAGCCAGTGGACACCTTTCCCCCAGGCTGGCTGTGGCCTCCATGCTGAGCCCCTCTCGCCCTCACCCATTGTGGGTGGGCCGCAGGCCACGGAAGGCCCCTGGTTCTGAGTCCTGGCCCTGTGCCCTGGCAGAGATGCGGAAGACCACTTCCTGGCCATAGCTTTCTGCCCCAGCGTCTCGCCCCTTGGTGTGGGCTGGAGAGCGGGGTCCGTCTCCTGTCAGGCTTCTAAGAACAGGTCTCCATCTACTCTTGTGACCTGTCCTCCGACATCTCAGTGCTGTCCTGGGCCTGGCCGATGCTCAGAGATGCCGGAGCACCCGGGCCCTGGGTTCGGGGCAGGGACGTGTCCTGGAGTAAGACCAGACTATTCCTTTATTCTTATTTATTTATTTATTTGTTTTTTGGAGGTGGTGGTGGTGAGTTCCTATTTCTCAGCCCCCTAGGAATACTGCCTGGTGTGCAGATGTCTGGTGAGGGGGGCAGCACTTCTTAGACTCCAGCCACAAGTCCAGAGTTAGCTCTGCTTACCGTGAGTTAGAACTCCTTAAAAGGGGGCTTGAGACACCTCCTGGCAAATGATCCATTTTACACAGAGGCAGATTGAGGCCCCTTAGTTCCCTGGGGCTGGTGGATCCCCCAGAGCTACCAAGTGCCCTTGCTCTGTGGCTGGAGCCCTGGGATCAGTTGGCTCAAATACATCAGGAGGCCCAGGAGTGCCCCCGCCCCAGGACAGGAGTTCTGGGGAGGCTGAAGGAGGGGAGCCGGGTGTGAAGGGTGGAGACGGGGTTGGGGCAGGAGCCTGGGGAGAGTAGAGTGAGGGAGCCTGCTCCCAGGAAGGGCGTCCATCCCCAGGACAGATGAGTGGGGTCCTAGTGCTCTGGGTTCTTTCTCCTGTTGGGGTGAAGGATGGCCCTTGCCCTTCCCTCCCGCTCCTAAGCTAGGTCATCTCTGCCCTGCCTGGTCATCTCGGTCATCCCTGCCCTGCCGCGCTGTCCTGATAGGCCGTGGCTTAGCCGGCTCTCAAGTCCAGCCCGCTGCCCCCTCAGATGGTTTTTCATGTCCACTCGAGACTGCTTCTCCCTGTGACTGGCAGAGCAGCGGACTCTGGACTTGAGACTCCCCAGTAGTGTGGTCTGGCCAGGTCATAGCCCCTCTGTGGCTCTGCTGCCACCACTGTGAAATGACTACTTGGGGAGGGGAAGACTGTATGTGACTCTTAGGCGGCCTGTGATGAGGGGCTGCTATGGGTGGTGTGGTGTGGCGGAACAGCACTGGGGTCCAGGAGGCCACGATAGGCCTTTGTCCCTGCCTTGCAGCGAACCTTTGAGGAATCAGGTCTGCTCTGGGTCTCTCCAGCCTCTGACCCTGATGACCCCTTCTGTGAGGGTGAGGTGGGGGAGGTGGTGGCCCCATGGCTCCATCCAGTCAAGGGTCCCATTACAAAGGGAAGGCTAGATCTTAAGTGCAGGGGTGCCTGGCCTGAAGGTGGGGGAAAGCCAACTGTCCCATTGTCTTTGTTGTGGGGGGTAGTTGCTGCCTCTTTTGTGAACTTGGGTCGCTGTCATCGTGAATAAAGGTGATTTGTACCAACCTGAGGGCTGCGCTGTGCAGTGTGGAGGCGTGGGGTCAGTGTGTGTGTGTGTGTGTGTGTGTGTGTGTGTGTGTGTGTGTGCGTGCATGCAGTGGGTGGGGGGGCTGGGGGAGTCGGTGCTGGAGGGCCAGGTGTCCTGGGTATGGAGGGAGTCAATATAATGAGGGTTGAGTCCCTGGAGTAGGGGGCTACAGCATGACCTGGGGCTGGACAGCAGGAGCCAGAATGCCAGGTGAGCCTTGTAAGTTGAAAGGAAGAAGCCACTGCCCTTTGGTAACCTCAGGCCCGTGGGTTGCTGAGGAATGGTGTTTGTTGGGGCAGAAGCAGTGTGAGCAGGAGGCCTGTTCAGCTTTTGGCTGAGCTGAGCCCAAACCTGGCCTGCAACCCTTGTGGAATAGCAGTGCCACCTAGGGGCTAACGGAAGGATGACAGGTCCTCAGATCAGCAGGGACTGCGCTCAGGAACAGGGCCTCCCCATCCCTCCCTCTGCCCCTCAGCTGAGCTCCCATTGGTTGCTAAAGCCAATACCATACGCAGCTGGGCAGCAAAGGGAGCCCCTCTGGCCAGAGATCTTTAGAGAAGCTTTCTAGATGTGCACATATAGCTGGCTGCAGAGGCTGGGCCTGCTGGATGTGGGCCTTCGGCCCCTAATCTCTTCCAAAGCCATGGCCACTGCCCAGAAAGCTTCCCCAAGGTGAAGGCAGTAGAGGGGAGGGGCATGAGCAGTTTTCTCACCAACAATGGAGGGAACTCACCTGCCCCCACACACACACCACGTGTCCTCTGAGGACCCCAGATCCTATAGTTCACTCTGCAAGGGGGATAATTTTGTTATTCAGCTGGGTGGGTTTTCTGGCATCAGGGAGAGTTAACGAGTGATTCTGTTCAGTTAAAAAGGCCAAAAACTTTATTTAATTTTCAGGGAAATACAAGAAGATGCATGTAAACATAAACAAAATACAAAACAACCCAAATCTTACAGTCTAGAAGCATGCCAAGACAGAGTATTTCTGCAGACCAAAGAGTCCCATCAAAATGATAAAGGACACCTGGAAAGTTGCCAGCCAAGGGGCTGGGTCCCTTCCCCAAGGACACTGCATTTTTTGTGATGAGAATAAAAAAAACCCCACTGTTAAAACTATTAGAAACATGGAGATAGTTTAGCACCATCATTGATCCTGGAAAGTTTTTAGCACTCAAATTGACTGCACTGAATTCAGTGTCCTTTTCTTCGGTTTCTCAGCTGAGGGGGCATAGAGGGAACAGCCTCCTCCTGGCCCCCACAGAGCCCACTGGGAGCTGGGAGGGGTGTGGATATCATGAGGAACTCCCCAAAGTTCGGGAGCCCAGACATCCAGCAGTTCACACGCAACCACGCAGTCTACAAGCCCACGCTTCAGGGACCTCCATTCATGTCCGCATCACGCACAAGTCACCTTCCTGTGGACCTCTCAGTAACTAGCAGTGACACCCTGTCCCATCCTATGTCCTGCAGTTAAAGAAACGATGCAGATTCAAGAATGTTGGCTCTGCTTACCCTTTCTTCTCTGCAATCAACACAAGAGCAGTGCGCCTTGATCACAGGCCACTGAAAACAAAAGGGCATATCCACGGGTGAGCGTGCATTGTACCCTGTCTTCAAAGTCACACCAGCGGGCAGGCTCGGCAAACTGAACCACCACAGGTATCATCAGATACTCGTAAAATAACGGGTCGACAGAAGAACAAACGAGGCTGCCCTCCTCCCAGATAAGCCTGATGGTATCTGGACCCTGAGGTTCCAGTTTGGGCACGGTGGGTCCTAACTGCTTGACCTATTTGGTCACGAGTCTCTAATTCAAGCAGCTTGTGAGGCTAGCTCTGTGTTGGACAAAGGGCGGTAGCAAAACCAGCCAGGAACCTGGGAGATGGGTGAACATCCCGGAGCCAGGGCCTCCAAACTCAAATAAAATTTGTTGCTGGTGACTTCCACTCTTCACTAAATCAATCAATAACTCTTCATTAAAAACCTGCTGGGACCCAGCTTGTGGCACAGCAAGTAGCCGTTTCCTCTGGCCAGCTGCTTTTATGGCTTAATCTTGGGGCTTTTCCAACCTGCTCTGGCTGGACCCTTGGATGTTGAACCACTAAATTCCCTCCTTACCTGCTCTCTTCTTTCTGAAAACTCTCAAAATCGACTTCTTCCTTCTTTTTAATAAAGACAAAATTCTGGACTTCAAACTCTCTCTCTCAGCCTTCTCACACTTCTCCCTTTCTTCCTAGAAGACATCCTCTTCTGAAAGCCACCTTCCCAGGGAAGGGACAGGAAGTCTCTGACACCCAGACACACACATGCACATACTCATTTTGCCAACATGCCTCTAGCTCGCCTCCAACATGCTTGATCCATCCTTTTGCTCCCTTGCTCTCTCTCTTGCCTCTTGAAGTCCAGCCCCATTAGCCAGGAGGTAACTACGGGGCAAAGGAGGGACCTTTAGCACAGGGACCCACTCTCTAAGACCACTAAGTTCTAGGACTGGGATGGGAGAGGGGGCGGATTGTCAAGGTCAAGTGCAAACTCAAGAGTAATAAGATAGGATTGGAACAGGAAGATCACATGGTAATTTCAACCTTATAGGCAGGGCGGGATCAGGCCTTGGAAGGTAGAGCCCTCTACCCAGTCTTTAAGCACCAATGTGCCCAACTTCTTGTCTAGGAACCCAGGTGCAAAGGACAAAACAGGATGGAAGCTAAATTCAGTGGGGCTGTTTTTTCTGAAATGAGGCAATAGGTCACTGGCCCCATCCTTCTCTGATCATGGAGCATGAGAACCACATGGGCTGTCCCCAACAGGGTTCATAATTTAGGCAAAAATCTCAGGAAGGTCCAGAGGGAACCCTCCACACCATTCCTAGGAAGTGTCAGACAGGCCCGAAGTCTAGACTGATGGACATGCACGAGCAGGTCTGCTGACCAGCCTGACCGCCCTCAGAAACACAAGAACTGAGGTCCGGCAGCTCCTTTATCATAGGGGATTCCCACGGTGATGACATGCGTGGCAGGGGGGGAGAGCCGGCCTGCTGCAGAGCTCACCCGCAGGTGGGGCCTGCTGGGCCGCTTCACCCCTTCCACACCTGCGGCATCTCCGCACCTTCACTTGGGAGCCCGGGACGATGGCCTAGGCTGCTTCTGCTAGATCTGTTAATGCCAGTGTGGTTTCCAACTAAATACTTAATAAAATAATTACAAAAAATATAAAAAAGACACATTGCACTCTCCAGCCAGAATTACACGTGTGAATAACACACACACTTGCTGCCAGAAGCAAGCTGTGAGTCCCGTGGGGCCTGCCCAAAGCCAAGGACTGTACAATGGAGACAGTGTGCCCGGGATTTCTTCTCTAACCCCATTGTATTTAGTTCAAGTGGGAAATCATCAACACTCACACCAGCACCTGCACACACACACACACAAACACACACACACTTAGCACACAGCCCTCAAAAAAGTGAGGGAATCTTAATTTTTAGTTATGTGGATGGTTCTCTTTCCAGAGAACTCGGTGTCAAAATGGTCAAAGACTGGAGATAGATGTATACACTCCAAGGAGAGACACCCACACATGGGGACACAGTCCCACTTGGCACGTAGATACAAATTCACCAAGCAGAGGGGCTGGAGCAGCAAGTGTACAGTACTGGAGGTGGAGGGGACAAGCCAGCAAGCATGTCCCTGGGGCCAAGGAGCAGAGCTCTGAGGGCGTGGACCCAGAGCCTTCCCATCCTGCTGCTTTATCTACCTGTGCCAAGTTAGGAGGAGGCCGTCTCAGTACCTGTTGTGGGCAGTTCTGTCCACACAGACCTGAGGAGGCCCCCCGGATGCTTCTCCGAGACCCCCTGGGGACTGTTGGGGAGTTCCGCAAAGGCGGGCTCACTCCTTGGCTGAAGTCATTGAGATGAACGGGCGGCTTGGGCAGAGTACACTGCAGGCTTGTGGAAATGGGTATCTCACGGGATGTACATAAGGCTGGGCACCCACATACCCCCCAAAGGATTTGGTTACATTTAGGGTTCCTGCCCATAAACTGAACTGAGGTTACATAGTTTTAGGAAGACTCAAACATCAAACATGGTCATACATCAAAAGGATCATGGCCCAAACATCAGGAGACTGGGGTGAGTGAGCTGCTGAGAGTGATTTTTAGGACAGGTCTTTCTGAGCAGCTGGCTGAAAAACAACGGAAATGAAAACAAGGAACAGTTTCCTGGATGTCCTTGCTCTGCTCTGAGGGCTGGGGGCCCAGGAGGTCAAGAGCCCCCTGCTACTTCCCTGAATCCCTTTCTTCTGGGCGGATGACACCCAACAGAAAAACGGGCCGCCCTCTGGCGGGGACCCCTGCCACCTTGCCAGGGAAGGGGGAGAGGCGAGGAGGGGGAGAGATCAACACCCACGAGGCCACCTGTCTGTTCCATGGCTCCGACTTCTGCCAACAGCCCCGCCTCTATCGACGGACTGGGCCCTGGGTCCCCGCCACTGTCCAAACAAGCCCTGGCATCCTTCTTGATAATATTGCACGTTTCCTGTCTCTCAGGCTGTTTTCATTTTCGATTGAGAATGCAAAGTATTTGGAGGGAATAGGGGAAGTGAGTAACCTTAAAGAAATAATATATTAGTTAAATACAAAAACAGAAAAAGTAGGGATTACCTTATCTTTTTTTTTTCCCTTAAAAACAAAACAAACTACCAAACCAAGGTCTAAACTTAAATAGTTCTACACCTAATCTGCAAATACTAGTAATATGAAAATAATGCTTGACCAAAATTCCCTTGTCTTTTCTCCTTAGATGATAAGAGTAGTAACATGCCTTGCTGAGGAAAGCGACGGATAAATGCCAGTAAAATACGCTGCTCTAACATCTGACAGTGATTAAAATGGTTCTATATAATGCCTTCGTCAAGATGGAGAGTGGGAGAGGAACAAAGAGAGGCTGTGGGGCTGGGCTGGGGGTGGAGGGGGCCGAGGGCTGGCAAGGCAGCGCCCTGCCACCTAGGAGCAGATGGCACACCTGCTGTGCAGGGCTACCCCTCCCGGCTCCCTCCTGCCCCGCAGTCTCTTGGCCCCATGGAAAAAGCATGGTGGGGCCAGGAAGCCCAGCCAGGGCTGCTGGGATAAAGTGGGAAAGAGATGAAGACATTTTCCCCCCTTTGTAATAAAAGAAAGTCTTTGAACGGAAAGAAAAAGCACCAATGCTGCATCTTCGGGCATTATATAAAGCTCAATAATGACCTCAGAAGGGCTCATTACGATTAAAGTTGCAGTATACAGCCATACAATGTCATTTCACATTTTCAATCACAAGTAATGGAAAACTAGGTTTGGATGCTGCTGAGATTTCTTTTTTTTTTTTTTTTTTCCTTTTTTCAGTCCGATCTGGTTTTCCTCCAGACGGGTCAGAGCCACAGGCCCCTCCCCCCTCCACGTGCTGCCAGCAGTACCCTCCACCATCACAAAGCAGCTCAGTAGCTCTAGGGAAAGGCCCTCTCGCCCTGGGTAGGGCTAGGAGTCCAGGGACACAAGGCCTGGCATCCCCTGGCCGTGTCTAAGAGGGACTGGCATGCACCCTTTTTGCTTCAAGTATTAACATTCTCTTTCGGTTTGCAGGGTTTGTGCTGTGCTGTGAGTTAGGGGGTGATGGAGAGGGGCACGGTGAGAAGATGGGGCACGGTGATCCCTGTTCACTGCCCGAATCTACATGCTGTCACCAGGGGGCAGCGCTCCTCACTTTTCCCGGATGCCTGAGCAACTCCCAGCCATCCTTGGGGCTGGATGTCCCAATGTAAACATGACCGCACCAGAAACTCTGGGTAGGAGTGCAAGGATTGCTGCAGTGGGGAGGTCCGCCACTGAACTGAGCTCTGTGATTTGGGGAAAGTCATTTCCGGTCCTGGGGCTGCAATAGCAGGAGGGGGCGGGCTGGAGTGACCTTGGACATCACTTTAAATGACCATCACTGTGAGCACCAGGATCAAGGAGAGAGGGTCCTTGGGGCGGTCTGGGGGAAGGTGGGCCCTGGTGGTGGTAGAGGACCCCACAGGGCAGTGCGGACAGTGAGGAAGGGCGGGGCAAGGCAGGCTCTGGGGAGCACTGGGGTCCAGTCCAACTGAGATGCTGTGCTTGGCAGATGTGTCCTGCACTCCTTCCTGGCCTGGCTGTCATGTTACTGATTGAACTGGCTCAGTGCAGACATTTGAGGAGTGAGGCCGCTGGGGCCCGCCCCCTGGAAGATAGCTACGTGGAAGGTCCTTTAACCCGACAGTCACTCTACTTTTAAATTTTATTTTAAATAATCATAAATTACTTTTTTTTCTTTTAATAAATATGTGCTGCTTAAAAATGAGAAAAGTATATACTGCATCTTTAAGTAATGCACTTTGCTCTCTGGGTTTCTTTCCATTCCACCTTATTAAAGTGCATTAATTAAAAAATAATGAACCACTTCTTTATCATTATTGTTCAAATAAGTCCAAATAATATTAATATGAAGAACTAAACCACTACCATTAGTACTGCAATCTAGCAGATTAACTCAACATCCTGCTCTATTTTTAATACTGTCCAGCAGAAGAAAATAACTAATTTCAATTTTAAACTCACAAACAAAACAAAAGGAAACAAAATCTCACCACGGCCCTTTAACAAAGAACAGGAGCAGTTTGCTATAGCTGCCGGGCGTCAGTGCACGGCAGGGAGGAGTGCGGGAGACCCCAAGGCAGGGCCTCGGGGGCCGGGGCACAGGGTAGTGAAGGCACAAGACACTGGTCCCATGCTGATCGTCAGGCAACATGTACTTCCTGGGTGGGAAGCAGGGGTGGAGAGAGGGCCTGTCCTCCTCTGTGGAAAACACCAACCCTTAGTCCAGGGTTCTGGCAGCTGAATCGGTGGCCGTGAAGCCCGATCTGTCCGAAATCAAAGGCACGTGTGGAAATCCACTCCCAAAAAAGGGTGAGTCCTTGGGAAGCCACTTTGGCTTCTGGAGGGTCCCTTCTGAAACATCAACGATTCAAAGACCCAAAATGGGCAGGGACTTTGTTCTCTCGCTTTTCTCTTCATGGGGCACTGCCCCCTCGAAAACCGGCGTCCTTCATCTTCTTGGATACCTATGGAATCGCTTACCCGCTGGGGGGGGGGGGTGTTTGCTCCAGTCTGGTCTGGGCTCCCCTCCACCCAGGGTGGGGGCGATAGCCACATCTCCATAGTTCACATGTAAGGCTTTCGGTCCTGCCCAGGATGGCGGACGTACGCCGAATGGTAGTCACCTTCTCTTCTGAACAAGCCCCGCCTCCCTCCTGGGCCTGGGCATAAACCAGGAGAGCAGTGTCCCTGCTTCTCTGGGGCCGGACTTCTCCAGCCCCCACCCTCCAGCGAGCACCATGCTCCGGTCCTGTCCACACAGTGGAAACCAAACGCAATGACTGGCTCGTGGGGGGAAGCAGGTGAAACACAAACAACACAAAACACGACCTCCCCACAAGAGTGCGACAGACATGCCCACCCACAACCCGTCCCGTTCCCGTGAGGCTGACCGTCCTTAGGCCCCCAAACAACCCCTAAAATAAGACCAAAACCCAAGGCCCAACATAGAAGAGACCCAAATCAATAAACTTCTCCCAAAACATGCAAAGGAACTGCCCACCCAGAAACATCCAAAATAAAGTCTGTGCAGACGCTGAAGAAACCACTGGCATTGCCCATCCTCCCTGTAAATCGGGCTGCTGGTCCTCCAGGGGCGCCCCGGGCAGCGCAGGCTCTCTTTTCAAGGTTGGTGATGACTAAGACAGGTGGTCCTTGCTGGCACCTGGGGAACTGCTTTTTCTTAAACTAATAGACACTGGCCGTGGCCTGGCCAAGGACAGGTTGAGCGTGTAGGAGATGCCTCCAAGCCCCAAAGCCTGAGGCGTCTTCTGCACACTGCCCATGGTGGGTGGTGGCAATCCTGGGAAACCCCGCACAACTCACAATTACAGATGGGGACGATACAGGGGACACTTCTGCTGGCAAGATGCCGGCAGCCGACCAGGGCTAGGCTGGGGCAGGGCACGGGAGGCCCCCATAACCACACCTTTTCAAGATTGACAGCCAAGGCACAACTGGGGTTTCCCACGTGGCCCGTCCCAAATGGCACTGAGTCCATCAGCAAAGTCACGAAGACGCACCCATGGGCTCTGGTGTCTCGCCTCTGGTCCCAGGCCTCCTGCTCAGTGTAAGCCCCCCCCAGACCCCCCCTTGCAGCTGGGGGAACAGCCTGGAGGGGAGAATCTGTGGAATCATTCATTCTGCAGGGTTTAGTGTTGTCCTCCCCTACCCCCTCCCATTTCCCCTCTCCCCATTGTCTTCCTCTCACCACTCACCCACACTCAGACTGAAGGACCCGTGCCCCCCGTCAGTTCTTTTTCTCCAGGTAGTTGGAGGGCACCCAGCCTTTGAAGGGCTTCACCCCGTCCAGGATCTGGCAGTACCACCAGCCATTGGGGTTCCTCTCCAGGACCTCCATGGATACACCCTCCTGGAAGCCAGCCGTCTCCTCGTCCCCCTCGTAGTCCGCGATTGAGACGTACACATCTTTCAGGTTGTTGTGGATGAACTGTGACTTCTCGATGGGCTTGGGGCGCACAGGGGACACGGGGATACCATTGCGCTGGGTGGGCAGCAGAGGTGCGTCTGAGCCCTGGCTGGCAGCCCGTTCAGCAAGGCGGCCCTTGGCCTCTGCAGCTGCGGAGCGGGCGGTACTGAAGGAGGAGTTCCGGCGGACGCCTCGGAGGCCATCGGTGGCTGTGAGTGACTCGTTCCTCCGAAGGGCACAGGACAGGTTGTTGTCCTTGGGTGGTGGAGACACGAATACCGACTGGGGCCTCACTGCCACCTGCCGAACACCATTCCTCATCTTCACCACTCCGGCACCTGAAGTCTTGGTGAAGCCCCCGGGGGGCTTGGAGGGAATGGGGGGCGTGGCCCTCTTGCTCTGGTTGACGGTGTTCAGCGCCTGGACCCGCTTCTCGATCTTCTCTAGGCTGTCTGACTTGCCTTCCTTTTGCTTGCTCTTGGCATTTCCCACATCCAGCTCTTTGCTGGAGGGGTCGGGTGGCTCGTTCTCACCCAGCACCAAATAGTGGGAAGGGGCCCAGCCCTCCAGCTCCCCAAACCTCACATACCACCAGCCACTTTCCAACTTCTCGAGCACCTGCACCTCCACACCTGCAGGGAAACTGATCTCCGAGTCCTGGACCTTTTGGTAGGCACTACATGTTGTGTAGAAGGCGGCCTGCCCTTCCCGGCCCTTCTTTGTGGGACACGGGAGCGTGGTGGCTGGGAGGGTGATAAGGTCAGCTGAGCCTCTCCTGGACCCCTCACTGGGACCCTCAGAGGCCGTCTGAGGGGGAAGCTCTGAATCCTCACTCTTGGAGCCCTTCAGGCCTCCCCGGAGCTGGCCGGTGGGTCTCAGCTGGCGCCGTAAAGTGCTGATGTCCATCTTCTCCTGACTCTGCGACTCGGCTCTGTTCAGGAATGGCTTGGGCCGGACCGACGGCTTGGCCCGAGCACAGGATGTGAGCCCGGCCTTCAGGTCGGCATCCTTCTTCACCCCAGCCTTGGGAGTGCCACGGATGCCTGCGTCCGAGGCGGAGCGGGGCTTCAGCTCGCTGCTGTGCTTGGACAGGGAGGAAGAGGAGGAGGAGGAGGAGCAGGTGTTGATGGTGACGGATGAGAAGGAGGCTGAGGAGTGGTTCTTCCCCAGTTCCGCCTGGGCGTTTTTCTCTGCCTTGAGCTTCAGGAGTGAGGATGACTTGGGGAAGCCTGATTTGGGGGAGTTCTTCCTGGCGAGGGACAGTGGGGAGCCTCCCGGGGAGTCGCTGTCCCGGGAGGAGCATCTGGCCGACAGGGCGTCTTCTGCACACGGCCGGAAGCCCTCGTTCTCATAGATGGTCTCCTCTTCCAGGGCCACGTCCTCTGAGGAGCCACCCACCTTGAAGCGGGCCCGCTGCAGGGAGGAGGCAGGCGAGGGTCTGTGGGGCTGGGCGGGGCGCTTGTCCCCCGAGCCTCTGTCCTCCGCCGGCTCCTCGCTCAGCTCTGGCTCCGAGTCAAAGCCAAAGGCAGGGATGTCATACTCGGGCTCCTCGTACCTGGGCTTCAGCGGGGAGTCCTGGCTCTCACCGGGGCCGGCGGGACCTTCTTCGGCCTCCTTGGGCTTGCTGGGGGGCGCCGGTGGGGGTACCTTGGGCCGGGTCAGTGTGCTTGTGCGGCGGCTCAGGTTGGGCTTCTTGCGCTTATCAATGTAGGATGCGGGGGCCCAGCCCTCCTTCTCCCCGATCTGCACGTACCACCAGCCGCCCGAGTTCTTATCAATAACCTAGAGAAAAGGGGGACAGGCCAGTGAGCTGGGAGGGTCCCAGGGACCCTGTGACGTGCCAGGCTAGGAGCTGTGCTCTGGCTCTGGGAGACACTATCTCCATTTACAGATAAGCACACTGTAGCCGAGTAAGTGGCCCAGGTTCCAGTGTAGTATCTGATAGGCCAGCATGCAAACCCAGGTCTCTATCATCTCCTAGTCGGGGGGCAGGAGGGTGTCCCACTATTCAAGTCCCTCTCCCCTGCCCCTCCAACCTCTTTCAACACCCCGGTTGGGCTGGCCTCCTCTGCAGACCCCTGCTTCTTTCCTCCTAAGCTACTGCATCAGAAGAGGCACTGTTCCCAGTCCCCACAAAAACCTCACTCACCAAGGTCTTGTGTATATAAAAAAACCATTCCATCAGTCCCGCCCTCCACTATCACTAGTTCCTCCCTTGGTGGCCGGGAAGGCTCTCCAGTCAGAAGAGAATGGAAAGATGTAGGTGGGTTGAACTGGGAGATACGGCCTGAGGCCAGAGCCTTGTTTCGCAGCACCCCCCTGTCCTCCCCACTGCCAGGGGCATTTCACTGCCTGGAGGAATCCTGCCAGCTGACAAGATTTCCCCTGGGTTGAATGGTTTCCTGTGGGAAGGATTTCAGTCATTTCCATGTAACTGCCAACTATATAGTTCAAGGAGCTTCATTCTTCACTGCTATCTGAGATTGCTGAAGGCCAGCGGTGTGGTCACGGGTTGTGCTGGGCTTCATTTGGACCGGGGCACACAAAGGGAAGAGCATTGGAGGTTGTAGAGCATTCCTAGAGGAAGAGGTCCTGGGGACGGGTGGGGGGAGGAAGCATGAAAACCGGCGGGGAAGAGGGGCCAGGAAGGGAGGACACTGGCTGCCAAAGGTGGGCTCTGCCTGAGACCAGGCCCTGCGATCGATGGCGCCAGAAAGCTGCTTCTCCTTCCTCCGCCCCTGCCCACCACAACACCCACAGGCCGAGCTTAGGCAGACCCCAAGTATGACAGTTCTGTTACATGGGAAGCTCTTTAGGTTCTTCTGGAAACCTGAGCACCACTGACAGACTTTTCTTGGAAATTTAAAAACATTCACCCTGGGGATATCACCTCTTCAATAGGCAGAGCCTGCCCAGCTTCTCTCCTGACAGTTTTATAAGAATGAATTGGATTTAATTCCTTTACTACACAAAGCCACTCAAGAGAAACAAGAGTCAGGGATCTTCTCTGTCCCTTGGAATGCCATGTTCAGCACTAGCTACAAAGCAGTTTCATAAATGCTAGGAGACAGGCCAGGAGGGAGCACCCCAGGGTGCACTGGCCCCAGTCTGCAGAGAGAAATGATCAAGGCCGGGGTGGGGCGGGCAGAGGCGAATACCAGAGGTGTCTGTGGTGTGGACTCGGCCAGAACCTGGCTCCCGGTTTCTGACTGTAGCAGCCTGGACCACACTCTCCCAACAACCGCACTCCCTACTGTGCTGGCCCCCCAGGTGCTCCTGGGAGAGAAAGTGTGCTGGGCCGAACGGGCCTGGGCAATGCTGCCTAACTCATCCCCCTTAGAGACACACCATGACATCTCCATGTCACAGGCTCTGAGAAGTTCTGCAATTAAAACAACAAAACTGGTTGGATTTTGTTGAGCCCACTGTCCTCCAAACTCATCCAACCACAGAAGCCCTTTGTCTCAAGGCAGACCCATTAGAGGCTCCTGCAAAGCACCGTGGGAACTGCTGCCATGAGGGACACATCGGGAGCACTGGGCAGACACGAATCCTGGGTTCTAGTCCTCACAATGACACTTACTAGCTTTGTGGGTCTTGTTTCTGCACCATTCCTGTTGCCCCTCAGGAACAGTGCCAGCCAGACGTAAAAGGGAGACTCAGCGGGTCTTTGGTCTGAGTTAAAACCCTCAGCCTCATAGCCCAAGGCTCACCTCTGCCTTCTGTCCACCTCGGAAGCTGATACCATCAGAAATGCATGACTGGAATTCGGCAATGGTGTAGTACTCCACCTCAACAGAAGGGGGCTCCGGTGGCTTCGGCAGCTGGAACCCCTAAGGTAGAGAAGCACTCAGTGAGCAAAACCCACCTGATCAGAATAGTCATGGTAGCTGAGTGTGGCACTTCCACCAGCCGGACCGCAGCTGACCTGAGGACAGATCTATCACCTGAGTCACCCTCCTGACAAGGATTTCTAATACCTAGGATTCACTTGAGGCTTGTCTGAGCCTTCAGAATGACTGGTTTAGTAACAGTAATTTACACCCTTCCATTTCTGGAGCTCCAGTTTTCTGATGCCTCATCAGCGAGGTCCCAAAATAAAAAATAAAAAACAGAAATCATTGTAACAAAGTCTGTGCACACTGCCTTGTGGGAGAGGACTGTCACTGTCCTGAAGTCTCAGGGAGATGGCTGCCAGAGTGACACCTGGCTGCAGGGGCAGAGCTAGGGGGGACAGCCGTCTCTGGGGTGGGGTCTACGTGGGAGGGGCATGGGGCTGGCTGAGAAGAGCCCTTGGTTGGACATCACAACGCTGCCAAATGCCAGCTGAGCACTGACTAGAACCCAGGGCCTCTGCTCTGTGGGCAATGGAACACAATGGGCGACCTAATGGTTTTAAGATGCTGGCACATCAAGACCGAAGCACAACATTCAAGGACACTTAGAATTTGGCCACGGCCTGTGCCTTGTGAGCGTCGTTCATTTATTTTACAAATGTTTGCTGTGTGCTTATTGGGTGTCAGACGCTGGTCTAAGGCACTGGGCATCCAACAGTGAACCAGAAGGATGACCAGAAGGATGAGTGCACCTCTCCCTCCAACGGTCTGGAACCCAGGTGGCCCCACCCACAGGAGCCCGGCACCCTGAGTGCACCTCTGCCTCCAACCCAGTGGCCCCACCCACAGGAGCCCGGCACCCTGAGTGCACCTCTGCCTCCAACCCAGTGGCCCCACCCACAGGAGCCCGGCACGCTGAGTGCACCTCTGCCTCCAACGGTCTGGAACCCAGGTGGCCCCACCCACAGGAGCCCGGCAGCCCAGCGGCGCTGAGCAGCATGAAGCTGCAGCACAGCCAGTCTTGGCCACCGACCCACCCCTGGAGGATGCTCTCAGGCCTGCCCTCTGCCCTCCTGGCTCGGGCATCCACCATGTCCACCGGGCATTCCCCAGGCAAGGAAGACAGAGCTGAAAGGTGTCCAGGCTCACATGGACTCCCTTAAGGAGTGGCCAAAAGGAACTTCGTGCCTCCCTATTACACCCAGTATGTCCTGGGATCATACAAAGCGGGGGAGACTAGGGAGGGGAAGCAGCTGTGATGTAACAAGACCTTGAAAGAGAGACCTCTCTGCCTTGCAGCTGGGCTCATATGGGCTCCACACCCAGCTCGACAATTCACCAGTTGCACGGCCTTGGGCTTGACCTCTCTGGAGCCTCAGTTTCCTCATCTATACAATGGAATTAAAGCAGGGCCACAAGAGGATTACTGAGATAATATATTCTGGACCAGCCAGGGCCACAGAAGAGCTCCATGAATAAAAGCCAAAGCTGAACACTCCTCCTGAGACAACATCTCAGCCTCTGTACCTTCCACATCCTTACCCTCTCGGCTCAGCTGTCTGGGGTCACACAGTGCATGAAGGGTGGGAGGAAGCTGGGTTGAGGGACCGGGTATGATTCAGTCAGCATTCCCTACCCTGGTGGCTGGCCCTGCAGCCGTGCATGTGAGCAAATGTGGCCCAGGCCTCAGCCCAGCCAGACCCCTGGCCAAGTGAGATTCAGCCGGGCCTAGCTGGAAACAGCCCTGCCTCAGCAAGCCCTGTGTTCGGTAAGTGTGGAAGGAATTACCCCAGTCTCGCCAAAATCAAGTCTGCCTGAAAATAATTAGCTGGGGCTGAGAGGAATGGCAGGAAAGAACTTGCTATTTAGTCATGCAGAACACAAGGGGAAAAGGAGATAGAAACCCCATTGGGGCTGGTGGCCATGGCAAGGATGGTCTCATTCCCAGGAGCCAAACCTTCAAGAAGCCTGAATACTAAAGGCCCGTGTTTCCAGGAGCTGCTATCCCCCTCTGGGCAGACATCACTAATCACAGTAACCCTTGCTGTTAGCCCAGATGTGACTTCAGAAATCCGTTTCCACACGGTGTTGCAGGTAGTCCCTCCAACAGTCCCAGCTGACACAGGAAATGGAAACCTGATGGCCCGCCTGCAACATACATCATCTCATTTCATCCTTACAACAGCCCTAGGGACGGCTAGTACTGTCCCCATCTCACAGATGAGGAAACTGAGCTCGTGGAGGGTACGCAGGTTGCCTGGGGGAAGTGATACGAAGTGTCAGGGTGAAGTATGAACCCATGCCTGGCAGACTCAGAGCCCCATTCTCTCCAGGGGATCCACTGCCCCTGGTAACAGCTCTCTGCTTTGGGGCTCCGGGACTGCCACCAGATCACTGCTGGCCCAAGCCCAGCACCCTGAGTGCACCTCTGCCTCCAACGGTCTGGAACCCAGGTGGCCCCACCCACAGGAGCCCGGCAGCCCAGCGGCGCTGAGCAGCATGAAGCTGCAGCACAGCCAGTCTTGGCCACCGACCCACCCCTGGAGGATGCTCTCAGGGCTGCCCTCTGCCCTCCTGGCTCGGGCATGCACCATGTCCACCGGGCATTCCCCAGGCAAGGAAGACAGAGCTGAAAGGTGTCCAGGCTCACATGGACAGCAGCTGCGTTTCCAGCCTGTGGCGATGCCCTGGCTGGACACTTCTTGCCGGCCAGTCTAAATGTTTATGTCTGCCAGTGCAGTGGCTGGGATGGGTTTATTTAGCTTTGGGTTGCACAGTGTTTTTGATTATAAACTGTCTAGCTATCCCCCTGACCCCCAAAAGGTTGGGATCTGCAGACTTCCCTCTCTGCCTCCAGCCCCACAGAGCTGGGAGCCCCAGCAGGGCCCTGGGAAACCTCTGGACCAACAGGCTCTGCAGTGAGACAGCCAGCTTTAAGTGGGGCATCCCCAGAAAAGGAACAAAACAGGGAGAAGAGATATGCACACATACCAGGCTGGATTCTCTGCGAGGCGGAGGCCTTGTCCTCAGGTTCGGGGAGCCTAGAAGAAGAAACATGGCTTTAAAATGCCAGCCAGACACTGGAGAACATGGCCTGCACCTGCCTTCCGTGGGTGTGCCTGCCTCCGGATCCTGGGAAGTTCCTGCTTTTGTCCCAAACCCATGAAGGACCCCTGCTCTCCATCAAACAGGCACTGCTGTCGGTAAACCACAGACCTTTAAGCTTCTATGGCTGTGCTTTGGCGGCGGCGTGTGTGTGTGTGTGTGTGTGTGTGTGTGTGTGTGTGTGTGTGTGTGTCTATGGACACTCTGAAGTGATGTGCACATTGCAAAATGTATAGACAGAGAGGAGCCATTTTTTAGGAGAATGGGTATATAGTTTTATCAAATTATAAGGTCTACCAGAAAGTTCTGTCCGTTTTTGGAATAAAACAAAATACAAATTTTTCTTACCGTCAATAAACTTTATTAAATAATATAATTGCCATTATTATTAATGATTTCTTGCCAACGTGAGGGCAATTTGTATATCCTATTTTTGAAAAATGTTTTATCTTTTGATGCGAATAATTGAACCAGTGCTTGATATCTTCTTCATTTTTGAATTTTTTGCCCTTCAAAAAGTTTTGTAAGGACAAAAACAAGTGATAGTCGGAGGGTGCTAAGTCCGGGGAATATGGTAGATGTGACAGACATGCTTCTGTAGCATTTCTTCCTTGTTGAAATTTGTAAAAATTACAGTGGCGTAAATGAACTTTATCATTAGCCATGGGTACACTAGCGCTTCACACGTAAGACTAACGTGAATCAACTTTGTTTTAGTTAATTTGCTACGTCAGTATGTATACATTAAGTGATAAAAATAGAGAGGCACAGGTCTGACCTGTGGTGGCGCAGTGGATAAAGCGTCGACCTGGAAATGCTGAGGTCGCCGGTTCGAAACCCTGGGCTTGCCTGGTCAAGGCACATATGGGAGTTGATGCTTCCAGCTCCTCCCCACCTTCTCTGTCTCTCTCTCCTCTCTCTCTCCCTGTCTCTCTCTCCTCTCTAAAATGAATAAAATAAAAAAAAATAGAGAGGCACACATGCACCAAATAAACATGTGCTTACGTGTTGAAACTTGTGATAGAAACGGACAGAACTTTCCGGTAGACCTTATATATAGATTTTCAGGCACAGAGCTCACTTAACCAAGGTCAGAATAAAAAAACAGCTTTCCTCTTGATGTTAAGGCTGGCTGGACACAAACAAAGCTTGCCTCTCCTAACAGAGCACAGTGGAACCCCCAGCCAAAGGTGCTGTGAGCCAGGGATGCAGAGAGGTTCGGTGGATGCCCGAGAGCCGGGCTTCTCCTGTAAGAATGAAGGAGAGTCCTGAAGAACTCCCCTTCAGCCTAGGCTTGTTCAGGGAGGTAAAGCCACCCCAGCCGTGTCTCAGGATTCTAGTCACTGGTGGAAGGCCATCAGGAAGCAAGGGGAAAGGCCCAGAAAGATGTTCCTCTGTTCCTCTATTGGCAAAGTGGCCTTGCGCCTATCCCAGCCTGGGGGACAACAGCTGTCTACAAAGTGAGCGATCCTGGCTCTCCACTAGAGGGAGTGCTAGCGGCTTACACACTCCTGCCATGTATCTTCAGTGGAGGAGTTGGGAGGAACTGCCTCGTCTACTCCTGCAATTAGCACAAGACAAGTTGACAGAGTGAGGCTGGGGTCAGGGGCCGGTCTACATCCCAGGAAGAAAATGAGATGCACCCCATGCCTACTCTATAATAGCTTCGCAGCAAGGACCGGGGGCTCGGCGTGGCTCTTACTGATCTGGGCCCTCTGAGGGGCAATCCTGGCCACGGCCGGGGAGCCCTGGGCCAGCTTGGAGACGGTCCTCTCGGGGACCCCCAGGGCGCTGCCATTGGAGGCGTTGCAGAGGATGGGCAGGCTGATCTCCTTCTTGGCAACGGGGGCCTCTGGGCCCTCGCCTTCGGCTGGTGGAGTCTCTTTGTCCCCCGACGCCTTCTTGTTCAGCAGGTTGCTGATCTCCATGATGTTCCCGATGATCTCCACTGGGCCCGCCAGGTTCTTCTTCCGGGCCGGCAGGTCATCCTTGGCTTTTTTCAGGTAGGATGCTGGCGCCCAGCCTTCCTTGCCCAGGTATCTGTGGGGGAGGAATGGCACACGGGTCATTAGAGCACGGAGTCCTGACCTCAGGCCCCACTGCCTGGCCCAGGCTCCGTCTGGCTCTGCCCAGCTGAGACTTTCCTACCGCGTTCAGCAGACACGACAACCCTACTCTCTGAAGAGGGACTGAGGGCAGGTGGAAAAGACACCTAAAACACCCTTTCTCTCTCTCTCCTCTCTTCGCCCAATGCCTCCGTGAGCTCTCGTACTCTGCAAAGTCAGACAAATGAGGGACCTTCCGGTTGAAAGAGTCCTTACATTTTGGGTTGCCCCAAAGGCAGACTTTATAACAGCCTGCCACCTTGCAGAAAGTAGTGGGTAATTCTAGAGATAAGAAATGAGGGGGTGTCTCGAGTCGAATGTCCTATTGGAAAGGGAAGTAGCATCAGAGAGGTGGAGAGTAGCCCAGGTGAGTTAGAATAGCTGGGTCCCGGTCTACAGTACCTTGGACAAGTCTCTACACTGGAGCTCAATTTTTTTTTCTCTTTGGCGAAATACAGGGATAGAGTAACTGCAAACATTTACCCAGCAGTAGGAACACATTGAGACCAACAGGAAGATGGCGCTCAAGAAGAGTGACTGAGTGGGGAAAAGTATCGGTCCTGTGCAGACACAGCAGACGGATCAAGTTCACAGAACAAGTTCACAAACGGCCCAGTGCTAAAGAGGACATTTCAAATTAGTGGGGTAAGGATGGATTATTCAGTGAGTGATTTGGAGACGAGTGATTACCCAGTTAGGAAAAAACAAATGAGACCCTGGCCTCACACTGTATAACAAAATAAAAAATGCAACTTGTGAATACTTGCCTAACCTCGAGGGGTTGAAGAAACCTTTCTAAATGGGATCCCAAGAGCTGAAACCATAAATGAAAATACCAAAGCACATGACTGGATACAATTAAAATCTTTGGTATGGCAAAACAAAAACAAAAGGAAACAAAACCAAAAATCCATAAACAAGAGAAAAGGCAAATGACAGGGCTGACTTAATTTTAGGGGATTTGATGGCTTCTGAAAACAAGTTTTTCCCTTTTTCCCCCCACGGTGCTGAGCTTCTGCCCAAACCCACTGAGGGCTTACTTCCTGGTCCAGTTGCTGTCAATGTCCCCAAATCTGGGTTGTAATATCCTTGTGTACTTCCTGGGACCCATCTGGCTCTTTGGAATGGCTCCTCCATGCCAGATGTCAGACAATCCCCCCTGCCCTGCCTCCCCATCTGACCTTATTCTTGGGCATTCATTAGGTGGGAAAAAAGAATGTGAAAGTTTAAGCTTCTATCAATGTGTCTTGAGCTTTACTGGAAAGCTCACGTAGGGGTGGCTTCTCGTGTGCACGTCACAGGAGCCAGGCTGACCCAAGCTCGCCCATCTGGCCCGTTTAGGGCCTGGAAGGCAGACATCGGTGAACAAATGGACGGAACTCAGGTTGCTGACAGACAGAAGCACAGAATTTCAGGGGTGGATGGAAGCAACTAGTTGAGATGCCTAATCTCACATATGAGACAACAACCGAGGCTCAGAAAAGCGGAGCAAGTAGCGGAGGGTCACCCAGCTAGCTGGTGGCAGCCTGTGGTCCAGAAGCTGGTGCTCCTGGATCTCAAGAGAAAAGATGGAAAGGAAACAGCTGACTGCTACAGGGGCTTTTCTATGAAAACGCGGTGGAGAGATGGGGAGCAGGGTCTCGCGGGAGGGATGGTCCAGCCAGCTTGCTTCCCATTTTGAACCCCGTGTGCTCCTCCGGCATTACATGGATAAAATTAGATTCCAGGCGAAAGAGGCAAGGGAACCAGGAGCAGCTGTGTATGGGTCTGGGTCCAACTCCGCTCACATCTGCTTTCCAGCTCTGGAGCATGGAATGACTCCAGAGGGAAGCAAACTGGAAAAGGAGAGATGGAGAGAGAGGGAGGTGGGGGGGGGGGGGGGCTGGGGGTGGAGAAGAAAGACAGGAAATGAGGATCAACACAGAGCCTGGAATGTTGGGAAATGGCATATTTAAGGGGGTGTCTGGCAATCTTCTTAAGGTGGAACCTTTTCAGCAGGGTTTTCTCAGTTGAAGCTCCCTCTGGCTAAAGGGCCAGACCATGGGGACAAGAGTTGACTGGAAGCAGCAGCACAAAGTGGCTTTATTGGTTATTTTATAAAACTTAAAAAACCAAACGAAAAGCCAGCAGCTTTGTAAATAACCTCCAGGCAAGGGGTTAGGTATCTAGCCTGCAAGAATGCTTGCTGGCCTTCCTGTGCCAGACACGTGGTGGCTGGATCCGGGGCTGGCTCTAGTTTCCACGACACAGAGAACACGCCAGTCCAGGGGCAGTGGCTTTGGCGACACATGTCCAGGCACACGGTCCCGGCCCACCTAACAGGGCAGGAAGGGACACCTTAGCCCTCCTGACTGGCATACACAAGGTCAGGGCAGCTGTGTTAGGTCCTGCCAGGCCACGCTAAGTGTCAATCCCGTGAGGCCAGTGACCTTCATCCCACCCATCAGCACAGACCAGTTTCAACAGCATCGGCATTGGCTGGTCGGCCGTGGTCTGAGCAACCACCCTCTGTGTGCTTTCATCACCTTGGCCAATCTTGTCCCCACTGGGGGAGACAGCCTGGAACACGCATCCTGCCCACAGAGGACCTAGGGTTCCCAGGTGTGGTGGGCTGGCGCGGTGGTCCCCAGAACTCACAGGTGTGGGACTACCTCAGCCAGCCTAGCTCTGGACAGGGACAAGAGAAACTGGGCAAAATCATCACAGCTGAGTGGGTCCCAAAGGAACCAACCAATACATTTCCTGAGAGCAAGCGTCCCCGAGGCCGACACTGGCCATGCAGCACCCAGGCAGAAGGGACTGGAGAGGCAGGGCCTGGTGGGGGAAGAGCGTGTGTTCATTCCCAGGACCATCAGGAAAGCTCTCCACTCTGCCCCCCACACTCCCCAGTTTTCTCAGCTGGGAAGCCCATGGGACAGACCCGGGAAGAGGGAGGGGCAGAAGGAAGAGGCCTCCCTGCTGCCTCAGCTCTCACAGCCCCGGGAGCCAGCCCTGCAGTGGGGCAGCCCGGCCAGAGCCAGAGCACTGGGGCGTGGGCAGCGGGGGCGGCCTGCCGAGACCTCAGCAAGGCCCGTGGACGCCCGTGCTCCAGGCGGCCTGAGCTGCTGAGCACACCAGGCAGCCAAGGCCGGACACAGAAAACCCAATTTAGATGTGCTGGACCCTCCTGGCAGCCGCAGGGGGAGGGACTGCATCACTGCCCGTAAGCTGAGCTGGGGCCCCTGCGCCCTGCTGCTGGTGACAGCTCCAGCTCCTTCGCTTTACGTGTCCCAGGAGAGACTCTGCAGGATGAGCTCTCTCTGTTCGAGCCCTTCAGCTGTGCAGACAGCGCAGCCAGGCCCGGGCTGTGGGCGCAAAGCTGCCGTCAGTATCTGCTTGCCATCTGCGGTCCTGGCCACTCTGCAGCGTCTACCTGCTCTGCTGCCCAGGGCATCTCGCTCCTCTGCTGGGGCTCCTACCTGATGTACCACCAGCCCTCCAAATTCTTCCTGATCACCTCCACGGTGACGCCCTTCTCAAAGCCAATCTCGTCCTTGCTTTGGCTGGTGTAAGGCTGCACAGTGACATACTTCTCCTCTGTGGGTGTCAGGCAGAGCAAGAAAGCACAATTACTTGAGGTTGAGAAGGGGCTCCTCCTTCCTGTCTCCCCCCTCCCAGCCCCCTGCCTGGCCTTGCTTAGCTGGTTGCCGAGGTGCAGTGGGTTGGCCTCTGGCTTTTCCAGGGAAGGAAAGAGAAGGAACCAGGCTTCACTGTGGCTCCTGGTATGTGTCAAAGCCAGCCAGGGCCTCAGTGGTCTGGCAAAACCCTGGGCAACACAGAGACTCTCCCAGGCTCCCAGCCCAGTAAGAGGAGCCAGGCTGCCGGGGCCAAGGGTCCTTAGAGCCCCAGAAGCTCCCTGCCCCTCACAGGGCCTGTGTCAGGAAATGTGGAGCTGACCCTGGGCGTCCCCTGAATGCTTTGAGGCCCCATGACATGCCTCCCCTTACCCTAAACATGCCACACTTCCATCTCTGTCCTGGACTGCTCTCCCAGCCCTCTCCACCCCAACCCCTCAGATCCTTCCTGTCTGATCTTCGGAATGCTCCACGGGCCTGTGCTTGGCGAAGCCTTATCTGACTACCAGTCTGATCATCTGATCGTGTAATTTCCCCAAGAGGATTCTGGGGAGCATGCATTCAATGGGAGAGGTCATGTGTGTCTTGTTAAGACAAGGGTCCCATGGCCAGACGAGAAGAGGCGATGCCGAGTGCAGCACAATCAGGCAGGGCCTCCAGGTGTCCTGAGCGAGCCTGCGTGCCTACACATCACCTGGGGGACAGCATGGCATTGACCACGTGGCACAGCCGAGCCCCTCGGGGGGCTGCCGGCTGGGGTCTCACTGCCTGTGGGCCTTGCTCGAGGTTCCCCAGGCTCTGGGAAAGAGGGACCTTGTGGGAGTTCAGGAAAAGCTCAGGGGGGGGGGCAGGCCTCGGGGCCTGGGCCACATGCATCTTCCCTGGCTCCTGCAGCCTCTCTCCTGGCAGGGGGCCCTGCAGCCTCCATGCGGTTCCTTGCTCAGGCTTCCAGGGAGCTGATTCTTCTGTGCCGACTAGGTCAGCTCTGCCTGTCTCCAGGAAGCCCTTGACAATTCGACCACAGCTGGCCGGCCCCAGAAACCCTGCCTCCTACACGGAGAGCCTCCCAGGACTGTTTAGGTCTCAGGAGGAAGTACATATCCCCATCCTCACCCTCTGGGAGAAGGTGCAGAGTATAGGAGGGAAGAAGTGGCCATCTGACCACGCCCACCGAAGGAGACCCCCTGAACCCATGTGTTTCCTACCTTGTGGGTGCCCCCTGGGGCTGGGACAATGCCCGGGGCACAGCAGGAACTCCACATGGACTGTGGAGTGCGCGGAGGAAGGGGCAGGCAGGGCCGAGCAGGGGCGTTGGGTTGGGAGGCCTTCAGCGAGCTCAGAATAGCAGGACGCTGGCACAGGACCCTGGTCCCTAAGACGCCTGCCCCCACCTCCCGGACTCCTCAGCTGGACCTTGGTAGGCAGCCTGCCAGAGCCTCTGGCAGCAGTGGGGGAGGAGGGGACAGCTGCCACCCCACCCCCCTGGGATGGGAGGGCCATCTGTTCATTCTTCCCAGGATTATCGGGTCCTGTCTGCGGCCCTGTCCTGGGTGGAGATAGCAGCTCCCTTTGGGATGGAGGCAGCTGCCCTGCCAGGCTGTGAGGGCAGAGCTGACCGCCAGCCAACTCCGACAGGCTGCCGAAAGGAAAAGGTGGGTGACGACCAAGGAGAGTCTCCTGCACTGCAAGCCTCTCTCAGCATCCACTAGCTCCTGGAAGCTTCCAGATTCCAAAGCAGCCACGCAGGAAAGAACCGCCAAGACCGCCTGAGAACCTCCCTCGGCCAGATTCTGACTCGGCTTGGGCCTTGAGTGTTCAGTGTTCCTCAGGCCAACCCTCCACTCTCCTGCTGCTCCTGGTCCAGCTCCACGTTCCAGTGGGGCACGGTATAACCTGGCCCGGGCGGTGGCCAGAGGGACAGCGCCAGGCCCCGCGAATCTGCAGTTCTGAGGCTAGGGTGAGGCAAGGCCTGGACTCCACATTTTGCCTTTGCTCAGCTAGGCTATTTTTAAAAGCCTGTGGTTCGAGCAGGAAGCCATCATTAAAGTTTTCCTAGGCAAAGTTGGTTTTGCAGAGAAAAATGACAGCCCTTCTCTGGGGAAGATCAGAGGAGCCCCGCCCGGCTGCGGCAGAGAGCAAGGCCTAATCGTGTCATGTGGGCTCAGGCTCTGAGCTGCCAGGCCCACGTGCCAGCCTCCACAGCCCCCTCCGAGGTGAATGCCAAGGACAGAGCCCCACGGGTCATGGCACCACCTCCCTTTCCCCTGACCCGGGCGGAATCAAGGATGTCAGCTCACAGAGCTGCTCCTGCTGCTAAAGGCCCTTTTCTTGGTGGCCCTGGGTGTGATGGGAACACAGATGTCTGGGAGATTATGGACTCCTAGGAAGACCTCTGGCTGGCTCAGAGCTTGTCCTGCCCTGTCGCTGTGCAGGTTCCAGGTGATGAAAATGCAGAGCCCTGACAGGATCCAGGCAGCACAACTCTTCCCCTTGGTCTGTCGGGAGCCTTGCTGTTCTGCCATGGCCAGCTCGGTCTGCGGAGGCGTGAATTCCCTCCACGTGAGCATGTGCTATGTGGGACTCAGGCCCCCAACTCACAGGTTTCCCCTAGGGAGAAGCTCAGCTAGCTCCTTCTGCAGGACCAGGGCCACAAACCTCACCTGGGGACCAGATGGGAGGAGGCCCAGTCAGATGGAAACGGCCTCAGGGGGTGACTGAGTGATTCTGGTTGGGTGGGGTTTCTAGAAGAGATACCCCTTTGGAGTTGAGGGAATGAGGACTATGAGTTCTGGCGGGAGGGTGGGGGGTACCTTCAGGGCTTGAGGCCCTGAGGCCATGGTCACTCTGACACACCATCCAAGCCCTGAGGCCATGGTCACTCTGACACACCATCCAAGGACGGTGGCAACCCTGCCCCAGGAAGGGCTGGCCAGGCCTCCCACCGGGTGAGTGGGTGGGTGGCAGCAGGGAGGTGGACAGGCCTATTTTGGTTTTGGAGGCAGGGGATGGAGAACCCTGTAAGTTTCCAAACCACAGATGCCTCCTCTTTCCAAACACTTTCCCCTCTGTCAGCAGTCTCCCTGGCTCCCCTCCCGGCCCCCACAACGTACCCAACCCCACTGCAAGGGGCTTTTTGGTTCCGAAGGCCTGGCTGGCCCGGGGAGTGGGGCGTGGAGGCCCTGGGGAGGCGCTGCTTTCACTTGTCTGGCTGAGCCCGACCCCCAGCCCCCCCCCCCCCCCCCCCCGTCAGCTCGGCTCCTCGCAGCACAGTGTCTCCTAGCCAACTCCCCACAGTTCTTCTTGGCTGCCTGACTTAACTTAGGGCTAATGCTGGGAAATAGTGTTTAGATCTTATTTAAAAGAGAGAGAGAGAAAGAAGTTGTGGGCTTGTATTTGCATCCTATGGGTGACCGCAGAATTATGTGTCTGGCTGGGCATTTGTGTCTACATATATGTAATACATGTTTGGAATCGTGACTACACTGCCCGTGTTTATGCGGCACAGGGGTAACGTAGATGAGTGTCTACGAAGCTATATGGGTACACGTGGTGCTGCTGCAGAGCTGTCTGTCCAGGTGTGGCCACGAGCAGTTTGTGTGGATGTTACTTGTGACTGTATGAACCATTTATACACGGAACAGTCTACATGTGGCTGCACAGGTGGAATTATGCACATGTACCCAGGAGTGGGGACTGTGCACTGGTGGGGGCTTTGCCGGCTGCATGTGTCCATGTGGCTGTGGAGACAGAGTTGTCTTAGGGGCTCAGTGTGTGATGGTGCTTGGAGCAGATGCCCGAGGAGATGGGGAGGTCCAAGCCTTCCTCTCTGCTGCTTTTTCCAGGCCAGTGTCCCGCTATCCTCTGCTGCCAAGGCTCCCCCCAAAATGCTGTCCCACCTCTCCTAGCTCTAGGGTGTTGCTGCTTTACATTCCACCTGTTCTTGCCGTTTCCACGCCTCGGCCCTCTGTCCTGTGCCAACCTAGGGTCCACTCCACACTCCATCCTCAGGGCCAGCTGGCTCCTCACGGCCACAGGCCACAGTGGCCACCCCACAGGCCAGGCTTCCTGCTGCTTCGGGCTTGGGGGCAGACACCAAGCACAGTATTATAATTGTTCAAAAACAAGCTTCGGGGTTGGGGGTGCAAGTCACAGGGCACCCCTGCCATTCTAGATAGGTCGGTGTTTGTCACACACCCTCTCAGCTGTACCGTCACTGCCTGGAGCATACGGGGTGTGTTCTCCTTGACAGGGGAAACTGGCCGCTCACAACCTGAGGGCTCTGGAAATGTCTAGGGTTCCGTTCACAGACCCCTACACCCTAGGTCCCAAGCTCCTGGATGTGGGAAAGGCCCTGAATCTGCAAATGCCTTGGTTCTCCACCAGCCTTTGCCGCAGACCACGGGCCTCCCTGGCACCCTCCTGAAAAGCAACCTCCCCGGCCCCAATAGCTAGTGTGGAGATGTGGGAGGCTCCTGGTGGGCCGACACCACCATCAGAGGAAGCAGGCTGGGTCTGGCTCTGGCTTCCTTTCTAGTTTCCTGGGCACTGGCTGAAGGAGGCGGGTTGTGGGCGGGTCCTTTTTCCCACTCTGTCCCTAAGCAGTGCTGGGACAGCGCTTTGGCCCAGGGAGCACCTTCTCGGAGGAGGAAGGCAATGAAGCAGAGAGAGAGGTGTGAGTGCATGAGAGTGTGTGAGTGTGTGTGTGTGTGTGAGAGAGAGTGTGTGTGTGTGTGCGAGTGTGTGTGTAACGGCCCATGAAGAGATTCAGAAACACTCATTTTTCTTAATCTGCAGTTCCCAGGGCAAATGTGGCCTTTTGTTGAGTCCAACTTCCCTAACAACTGTGCCTTAGGTCCCATGACCCCCACCCCAGGACACTGACAGAAGCCAGAGCCACCTGCAAGTGTCATCCCAGCTCCCAAAGCTGTCCCCACACCCTCCCCCCGAAGCGGCAGGAGGCGAGAGAAGTCTGGCCAGTGGGTCTGGGTGGGGCCACAGGGCAGAGCCCGGAGAAGAGCGGGGTTAGTGAGAGAGAGAGGAGGCGGCAGCTGTGAGTGAGGAGAAGCGGCTCCCGGTCACCTCGGCTGTGCTGCCTGTTGACCATCCCGCCCAGGGTCCACCGGCGATCCAGGCGCCGCAGGTGGGCCTTGCGTCTCTTGGACACTGGTGTGGGAGATGACGATGGGACACGCGGCCAACAGGAACCGGCGGAGAGAATGGAGATGAGGTGAGATGGGATGGGCAGGAGAGGGGTGAAGAGAGGGAAGGTTCACGCTCCCGGCTCTGCGGCGTACACCTGCTGGGTGGGGGCAGACCTGAGGAGTGACGTCATTGGCATGTGGGAAGAAATTCAGTCAAAACCAGAGGTTATGCCCTTGAGCCAAGGACGGGCTGAGCATTTAGAAGTCCGGTTCCTGGGAGGTGAAGAGGGTCCTTGGCTCTGGCAAGTGCAAGGATGCCCTTCTGCTGCAGCCCCAGAGAGGCCACTGCTCTCGCCATTGCCGGGCAGTGCCGTCTCCCGGGGTGGTCTGGGGTCCCATCACACTGGGGCTTATAGCCCCACCGCTAACTCACCAAGTCCTGCTTGTGACCCTGCGACCACGAGCCAGGCTGTGTGTGTGAGAATACACACACGTTCAAGAGAGACCTGGGGTCCCTGCCTCGCGGGGCTCATAGCTCTTACTGCTCTGCGTTCGTCTCTGCTTTCACTGTCATCGCCACCGGACCACGTCTGCTCACAGCACAGACTGAGCCTGGCATGCCCAGGGCCCCGCACAAGGCCGAGCTCGTGGCTGACCCTAAGAAACGGTGCCGAGTGAAGTGCACACACGGGGGGAGGCCACAGGCTGTGGCTCTGCTGCTTCTCTGCATGTTATCCATTTGAATCCCTGATGACAAAAGCTGCCTCCCCGGCTCCTCACTGCTCCAGACCCCTTTGGGGCAGACCACCCTCCCTAGGGCAGCGTCCTACACTGGTCGTCCGGCTGCTCTGCCCAGCTCCAGATGCCCCTGCCTTCCCACGGGACACCAGGTGGTAAAGACGCCAGACCGGGACTCCAGGGTGCCGAGGAGCCCCCACCTCTCCTCTGCGGGAGGACAGGGCTAGGCTGCCCGGGTCTTGGGACGGGAGGCTTGCAATCTGGGTCACAGCAAATCTGTCTGGACATACCTGAGCCAAATACCATCAAAGCTTCTTGGGAAGTGTTTGCTCTCCTGGAAGGAGGACAGCGGCCTGTTGGACCTGCTTCTCGTAAGCAGGAGGCCTGAACAAAAGGTTAGGAGGTGCGGATCCAGTCCAGGCCCCCCGGCCAGGTCTTGGTGTCACCCTGCGCGGGCTGCTGTCCCTCTCTAAGCCTCTGTTTCCTCATCTGTCACTGGGGCTGACGCCACCTGCCCTGATGTGAAACAAGGCAAGGGCCTGAATGGCTCTGTAGCTGCCCACAGGTCGCTGCGTGTTGCACATGCGCACCCCCCCCCCCCCCGAATGCAGAACCTGCAATTGGCTTCCCGATTCTTCATTAAGGTCAAAACCTACAACCTGCTACTGCTTTTTCTGTGCCAAGCACTGCTCTCTCATCCAACCAGGCTGGCATCTGTGCCCACGCCTCTCGGGCTCTTCCCTCACTGGACTTCTCTGCCCGCCCTGTGTCCTGCTCCTCCATCATCTGCCACATCTCCGCTCTGGCATTCTCAGCACAGCCTTTCCAGGAGGGGCTCTGAGCCCCTTACAAGCAAAATGCTCCATGGAGATGCGTGTGGCCCAGTGGTGAGGACCACGGGGCAAAGGAGGGCAGCCAGGGCTGAAGCCTCAGGGCGACAAGCACGTAGCTGACCACCTCGAAGCCTCGGCTCCGGAATCGGGAAACTGGGGATACCCACAGCGGGTGCCCAGGGTGGTGGGGAAGGCGTGGGAAGCCTCAGCTGAACACCAGGAGTGAGCCAACGCCTCAGTACACTCGAGGCGCCATTATTTCCGAGAGGCCTGGGACGCCCCCTCCCCTCCGAATGGGGGCCTAGGTCAGAGTTGAGGCCTGGTGGTTGCCAACAACCTGGACCAGACCCAGACCAGGGGCCACGACCCTCCGTCGCTGCTGCAGTGTCATGGAAGCAGGGGGGAAAGGGGCGCAGGTTCAGTCCCTGGGCTTAGGAGACAGCCAGGAGAAACCGAGCCCCTGGCCTGGACACGGGAGCCCGTCCTGGCGGGGCCTAGTCCCTGCAAACCTGCCCCAGGGGCTCACACATTGCTGGGACTACACTTCTGGTCAAGGGACTGCAGAAAGTCTTACAGGAGGAGGGTGGGGTTCCAACTGCCTGTCGAGTAATGCGCACTCAAGGGAAGGATGAGTAAGGAGCTGGCGCTTGGCGGGCTGCTTATTTTGGCCCGAGCGAAGGGGCGGGGGCCGCAGGGAGGTAGCCCTGGAGGTGGCCCGAGCCCCAGGTGGCAGGCCTCCATCCCCCTGGCTCTCAGACATGCCCATTTGGACGGTCCCCACTGACTGTCAGAGCAAGCGTTCCTGGTGCCAGGACACGGGAGGTTTGGAAGTCATTAGGAGCAGGCAGCGGGAACTAGGGGCTCCTCGTACTCACTGGGCTCTGGCAGCCTGCTCTGGGGAATACCTGAGTCCACAGACAGGCTCTCCAGTCCAGGGCTGGCCTGGGGGCAGGCTCTGTGAAACTCAACGAGGAAGACCCAGAAACACCACCCACTGCACCGGAGTTAATCGGAGAGGCTGCCGGTGCACGGGCCGGAGCTACCCCTGGGTGCCTGCCAACACTGAGAAATGACTCTCAGACCTTCCCTCTGCGCCTGCGCCCTCAGCGAGACGAACAGACACTGGGGCAGAGGCCTCTGAGCAGAACACACTGTGTGCACAAAGCCCCTGGGGACGCCCCCGCACAGGGAGCACAGTGTGGGGCAGGGACAGGCAGAGGCAGGTCTCTGCGGGGTCTCCAGAGGAGCGCAGGGCTTGGGGAAGACGGAGCTTCAGGGATCTAGCCCCAAGGCTACTCTTCCCAGTCTCTGCCCCAAAGGTGCCAAACCCTGCGATCCACACCGCAAAGGAATTTCCCCTCTAACTTTATCCCCACATGGGCCCGGCACAGCCAGGCCTGGGATGGGAGGTGAGCTAGTCGGATTGAGAGAAGAGCGGGAAAGCTGCCTCTAGGAGGAGCTGGACTCAGTCCTGGGCCAGGGATGGGGTAGGCACCAGTCTCCAGGGACCCCAGAGGCAGCCATCCCCCCACAACCTGTAGGTCCTTACCTTCCCCGGTCTTGTAGGTGTTGATTTCTGAGTCGTCCCGAGTACCATTCTGGGCCTCCAGGTAGGTGGCAGGGACCCAGCCCTGCTCCTCAGAGGTGCTTACGAACCACCAGCCTGTAGAGGGGACAAGAGAGAGAAGGGCCATGAGAACCCACAGGGGTGGCAGAAGTGGGGTGGGGTGGGGGCCTGGATGAGAAGGGGAAGGCCCAGAGCCACCAGGGAGCCTGGCAAATGCCTGGCCCACGTCCTACCTCGAGGAGCCCGCACCTGGCTAAGGAAGGGCACCAGCAGGCTCCCTGAGAACAGGGCCCGATGGGCTGCAATGCACCCTTTCACAAATGTTTGATGAAACTGATTTAAAAGTTGAAACCCTAATATGCCCGATGTGTGACTGACCTTGCAGGAAAGGCCATGCACAGAGACTGTCTAGTCTGTAGATCAGGACCACCAGTGTGGCTGCTTTCTCTGCTTCAAAGGTATTCAGGGATCACTGCCTCATGGATACTGTCTAACGGTCACCATTCCCCTTTCCCTATCACGGGTCAGTGGTATGTCCACATCTGTGCTACTACAGCTGCCCTTAACTGTGTTGACACTTCACAGTTATGGGGGCACAGCACCCTTGAGTGACCCTTGACGGCCGTGGCCAAATGCGAAGGGTTCATTCATTTTCTTGCTTTGTCTGTTGGTTCATTCACTCATCATTCAAACAAACACTGACTAAGCAAAGTACACTGAGTACCCAGGTCTTGGAAGTCTGCTAAATGTCTTCGTCCCCTCCTAGAAGGTACTCTTCGCAGGATCCGGTCTTCTGATCCTCCTCTGTCTTCAAAGCAGTCACCAGTTCTGCCCACGACGGAGTTCACCAACTTAAATTGGCACTATTCCCTGTCCAGAGACCCAGAGCTTCACCTGGGCAGTACTGAGGCCCGGTCACTGCCCACCGCAGCGAGCGGCCGCCCAAGGAGGGGGCACACTGGACTTCCCAGGTGTTCCCTGCTGGGCTTAGCACTGGGAGATGGAGGAGCTGCCCGAGTATACGGTGACAACGCAGAGGGACAGAGGCAAGTACTCCCACCACTGCACGGGACTGAGAACCCAGTGTCGTTTCCCGGGTCTTCAACTAGGTCCTCACCGTCCTGAGCGACAGGCCTGGGCTAGCAAATAGCCTATGACCTAGTCCTAAATGCCCCCTGCGCCCACCCTTTCTGGGGAGTTCCACAACTCAGCAGCTCTGCCCAGCCCAAGAAACGTGGTAACACCTATATGACACCGTAATGATGGACACATGTCATTATGTGTCCGTTCATAACCACAGAATGTATCGCACCAAGCGAACCCTCAGGTAAACCTACCCTGGGTGATTAGGCTGTGCCAACATATGCTCATCAATAGTGACGATGGGCCCTGGCCAGTTGGCTCAGTGGTAGAGCGTTGGCCTGGCGTGCAGAAGTCCCGGGTTCGATTTCCGGCCAGGGCACACAGGAGAAGCGCCCATCTGCTTCTCTACCCTTCCCCCTCTCCTTCCTCTCTATCTCTCTCTTCCCCTCCCGCAGCCGAGGCTCCATTGGAGCAAAGATGGCCCGGGCGCTGGGGATGGCTCCTTGGCCTCTGCCCCAGGCGCTGGAGTGGCTCTGGTTGTGACAGAGCGACGCCCCAGAGGGGCAGAGTATCGCCCCCTGGTGGGCAGAGCGTTGCCCCTGGTGGGCGTGCCGGGTGGATCCCGGTCGGGCGCATGCAGGAGTCTGTCTGACTGTCTCTCCCCGTTTCCAGCTTCAGAAAAATACAAAAAAAAAAAAAAAATAGTGACGATGTGGCACCCTGATGGGGCTATGGACACTGGGGAGTCATGCATGTGTGAGGACGTGCGCCTCTGCACCTTACGCCCTACAAAAACAAAGTCTTAAAAAGAAAAGAAAAAGAAATCCCTCAATAAAGAGTTTGGACTCTGGAGCCCAGGCCTATTTGGCACAGGGGCCTTAGCTAGGTGCCTACTCCTCTGGAACCAGGGGGAGGGAGATGCCTTCCTCCCCCCCTCTGCCAGCTTCAGGTCAATTTCCTTGCCTCTCCTCCAGGCGGGATGGGTGGGGGGCACCTTCACTGTACAAACTGCCACTTGCACATTCTGGGCGTACCACTGAAGGGGCCACAGACCGGCTGCCTGATTAGCATTGCCACACTCCCTGAGCCCAGGCTGTGGCTCATACAATCTCTGAAGACGCCGGAAAGCATGGGCTTGGAGGGCTCTTTGCCTGGTACTTTCTCCGCCCTTCTCTCAGCCTCTGGGGGAGTACTTTCAGGAACCCCAACAGGTTCTGTCAAGAAGCACCAGCCCCGGGTGTTCTTCTACAGAGGCAAGTGGAAGCCACAGAACAGGGACCGCCACCTCATAGGGCTTCCCCCGGTGGCTCTGTCTCCTTGACTACAGGATAGAGCACACCTGGCCTGTCATCTCCCTGAATATTGTAATGGTTCAGGGGCTTTTCCAGGAACTGATAGGTCCCACATTAACCAGGAATCGCAGGGGTGTGTGGGAAGAGATGGCCCAAGAGTTAAGTCAAACAGAAGCAGCAAATTCAGAGGTGGAGAAAGTCAGTTCTGATTAATATCATTTGAGCTCTGGGTTCCAGGTAGCCATCAACTAGAATACCCTGTTGGACTTCCTAATTACAATGAGCCAAAGATCTTCCTGTGCTGTTTAACTTAGCCAAGGCAGGTTTTAATCATTGGAACTAAGATGGTCCTAATAATGCCATCCCTACCCAGCAATCACCAAGGTTCACGACTGAAGGTCCGCCGTTGTGAGTCAAGTCCACTAGGCAACCGCTACCACAGACCTCAGCGGATGAGGATGGAGCCCCCCAGGGTAAGCAGTCCTTGCTCAAATTCCCACTCCCAGGGCCATCTGGGGAACTGCCTCCTGACTCCAAAGGTCTCACAATCCCAGGATCAGGCCCCTTCCCTGCTGGTGGCATTATCCACTCTCCCCCTTACTTCACTCTTTCATGTACATTCTGTTCCCTGCCATCCCCCAGGAGCCAGGAATCTGGGGTGGAGGGTCGGATCTGAACTTGTCGGCAGGACCTGACGGGCCCTCATCCACCTCTGCCGCACACGCCTGGCTTGCAGGAGGTGCCAGGTAGGGACTTGCTAAGGGGCCAAATGGGCAGCTGAGGTGCCTAACGGATCGGGCAGCACGATGCTCTGCGCCTCCCACTGCCTGTGTGCCCCGTGCATGGCCAGGGCTCTCCGAGTCCTCTCCACCTCAAAATCTTTGCTGCACCAGGCGCTTCTGGGGAGCGTGGGCCACATTATCAGCGGACCGTGAGCATCTCCCCGCCCCAGGGCAGCAACCTGGGATCCTATTCTCCTGCTGACCCCCATCATCCTCAAGGCCTGATGGTCCCTGCCAACCTTGCTGAGAACACTGGCCTGGGCTTCTTCCACTCCAGCCCTAAAATGTTCTAAGCTAGGCTGTGTGGCTTTAAGTCTCAGGTCACTCCTGTATCAGGCCCTGCAGAGAAGAACTTGCTGGCTTGGCTCTGGGCACCTTCACTGAGCAAAAATGGACAGGCGCAAACACTGCCCAGGTGGGCATGAGTGAACATGGGCAGAGGCGCCCACCCAACTCCATGCATACTTCCCGGAAGCCCTGGCATGAGTCACAGAGTTGGGCTTCTGTGGGAGGCTCCCTGGGGCTGAGCCCACCCACAGCTGCTGACAGGCCTGTCCTAGACGCCAGCAGCTCAGAGGTCAATTGCTGCAACCAGGGCTTCCGAGTAAAGTCACTGCTGCTCCAGCAGCAAGGAGCAAAAGAGCCTGAACCCCTGGGCGTGGCCCAGCTGGCTGAGAGCACTCAGGTGTCAGCCAACCCTGGGGGCTCCTGGCTCCCTCTCTCCCGTGGAGACTAAGAGTGTATGGGTGAGTGGGGGGTAGGCAAGGCTATGTATTTCTGAGGACACGGGAGGTGGACATCCATGCACATATCTATGTACACCTGGAACAAAGGTGTGTCTGTGCGTTTATCACACATAATGGTGACTGTGGTCAGACCTAGGAAGAGCACTTGGTACCAGGCACAAATTTTACATACATGACTGTATTTCATCTTCAAGAACATTATGAAATAAGTGTGACTGTCATCATCATCCCCACTTTACAGATGAGGAAACTGAGGCAGAACTAGATGACAACTGGGAAGAGACAGAGCTGGACTTCAACGCCAGGCACTCAGACTCCAGGACCCACGTTCCCAACCATCACAGAAATGAACATGGTCCTATCTGCTGCGTGCAGGAGGGCGGAGGTGGCTCCCTGACAGCACGTGTCCTTGAAGATTGGTGCTTTATGTACGGACCTGTCTGTGAGTGGGCGTGTCCACACTGCTGGGCAAGTCTGTACACTGTGTCTGTACACTGTGCGCAGTCATGCGGGGCCGGGCAACCTGAGTGTCCGTGTGTATGGGCGAGGGTCCTCTGGGGTGGAGGGTAATAGTTAAAGGTCTGAGGGGTGAACACTTCAAATTCAGGTCCTGGCTTGCTACTTCCTAGTTGTGTGACCATGGATAAAGCACTAAGCCTCTCTGAGCCTCCATGTCCCCTCTCAGATAGGGAGTTCTAATGAAGCCTACCTCCCAAGGTTGTTGAAGTGACTAAGTGAGATATAAGCAGCTCAGCACAGAGGACGAGCTCAAAAGCCTTGCAGGTGGTGGTGGTGGTGGTGGTTTGGTATTCTCCTAGAAGAGTCAGCATCCAAGGGTGGCCAGGAGGCATCTGTGCCTGAGGACTGTATCAGGAGTCCTAGCAAGGCTTGGTGAACTGACCTGGGTGTTTGTGTGTGTGTGTGTGTGTGTGTGCGCGCGCGCACGCGCACACACCCATGCATTCACTCTAACCTGTGGAGTATGGGGGCTGCCTTCAAGGGCTCCAGAAGAATAGAAAGCACTATCTTTGCCACTTGGCCTGCTCTTTCCTCCGTTGACATGATAGCAAAGCATGGTGGGTGCCAAAAGGAAGTTGTCTCTGGGATTTTCCTCCTTGCCTAACATGTCTCAGAGCCATCCTCAAGCTAGCTCCTGTTCTTCTGCTCACATACGGTAGTTACATCGGTCCTGCAGCCTCCTCTCTCCTGTCCTAACCTCTTCTAGGAAGCCCTTCCGAACTGACCTCCAAATCCCAAAAGTGCCTGGACCGTCAACCCCAGGGCTCACAGCAGCTCATGCACTCTACAAATCCGTCCCCGTCTGCTTTGTCTCTGGGCAGAAGCGAGCTTGCAGAAAGCAGCCCAGCAGGTGAGGAGCCTGAGGCGCAGAGCCCAGGTTCTGGAGACAAAGACCTGAATCTGAATCTCGACCCTGCCACTTCCATGCTGTGCCCTCTGGAAAGTGACTTGACCTTTTTGGTCTGTAAGATGGGAAGACCACCTTCTACCTGGCAGGCTGGCGTGAGGATCGGACGGGATAAAGAACACAGCAGGCACCCACTGAAGGAAAGCCGTGCGCTTTGCTGCATGAAGGACTCAAGTCATAGGATGTGGGAGGGTGGGTGGCTAGGCGGCCATCACTCATGGATGCCCAGGGACCAGTCCGAGCCAAGCTTGCACTTTTCATGTCCCCAGGAAGATGGGTCCAAACTCCAACCTGGCCTCTGCCAGCCTTCCTCCTCCGTCCTGTCAACCTCCCTTCTTGGGAAAGGAGACTTCACGAGGTTTTGCTGAAGGAGTTGAGCTTAGAGCTGCGGAGTGGCCCTGCCTGTGCCCAGACAGGCGGCTGCTCCCCGACTGGCCACCAGACTGGCCTCCTCCTGAGCCGTCACCTGGTTTCCAGGTGGAAGGGAAGCATGTTCTTTTTTGGGGTTGGGGGGACATGGTAGAGCAGAATGGTGAGGAACCCTCAAGGGGCTGAAGCGGCTGGGGGACCCCTCAGCACAAGCCCGCACCTGGTAGCCATGCCCAAACAGGTCTTCCTACCTGGACTGCCTTTACGCTGAAATGCCCCCTTCAGACAGGGCAGGAGAGGGGCTACCATGTTCACCCGTTTGAAGGGGAACTACTGTAAGGAAACCCTGAGAGAGGAGCCACACATGCTAGACGAGCAGGAGAAACCTTCACTGTGGGGGCTAGGCCTGGTATTTGGGGCTAGGCCCCCCAGACTGGGGGAATCATCTGGGAGAATCCCAAACTGGCCAACCCACTGAAAGCTGCCTCGCTCTGGCTTCCTCTCCTGTGTCTCCACGGAGCCAGAGAAGAAGGTCATCCTGCCAGGCTGGCTGACAGGCCAGGGCCGGCCCTTTCCAAAAGGCAGAGGCCCAGAAAGAACAGCAACGTCACCTGTCACAGCAGCCAGCCCTGCTCGCTAGGCCTCAGTAAGAACCCACTTCACAATGGCCCAGGGGCCCAGGGAAGGAGGCGGCAACACTGAGGTGGCCTGCCCAGCACCCCCAGCTCCGGGCAGGGAAGGGGGCCTCCGTCCCAGGTGGGGAGGAGAGACCCCCAAGCCCCAAGAGAGGAAAGCTCAGGCCCAGGAGCCAGACCTCTGTTTCTTTCTTTTTTTTTTGTTTTTTTGTATTTTTCTGAAGCTGGAAACGGGGAGGCAGTCAGACAGACTCCCGCATGCGCCTGACTGGGATCCACCTGGCATGCCCACCAGGGGGCGATGCTCTGCCCATCCGGGGCATCGCTCTCTGGCGACCAGAGCCATTCTAGCGCCTGGGGCAGAGGCCAAGGAGCCATCCCCAGCGCCCAGGGCCATCTTTTGCTCCAATGGAGCCTCGGCTGCGGGAGGGGAAGTGAGAGACAGAGAGGAAGGAGAGGGGGAGGGGTGGAAAAGCAGATGGGCGCCTCTCCTGTGTGCCCTGGCTGGAAATTGAACCCAGGACTTCCGCATGCCAGGCTGACGCTCTACCACTGAGCCAACCGGCCAGGGTCCAGACCTCTCTTTCTAGGCTGAGCATAACCTTCGGTTTTCTGGCCAATGTCAAAGCCCTCCCAAACTGACTCTAGTTTGGACTTCCCAAAGCTGGCACTGGAGGAGGTGTGGGAAGGGTAGAAACAGAGAGAGAGAGAGAGAGAGAGGGAAGGAGGGAGAAAGAGAGAGAGAGAGAGAGAAGGAAAGAGGGAGAGAGAAAGGGAGGGAGGGAGAGAGAGAGAAAAGAAGGGAGGGAGAAAGGGAGAGAGGGACAGAGAGAGAGAGAGAGAGAGAGAATGAATGAGCTGTGAGAGGGGTTGAAAGAGGGAGGGGCTGGTGGCCTTGGTCTCTCTAGGAGGGGCCCGAGTCTGGCCGAGAGTGGCAGGAAATGATAGGCACTCAAAGGCCATTGCTGTCCCTAGGGTGACCAGGCCACAATGGCCTCCTTAATGAGAGAGGATAATGAGCTCATTAGGGCCAGAGGAGACCAGCTGCACACAATTAGGATGTCAATAAAGTCTTCTGAGGTCACAACTCAGCCTTGGATAAAAAAGCTGATAGGGGAGGGGGACTTTGCCCCTCTTCTCCCTCCAAAGCCCCCCACTTCATCCTCTGAGGTGCTGTCCTTCATGAAGCCTTCCCTGACTCCCTCCACCCTCTGGTCCTGCTCCCCCCAGGATTCAGCCCACGGGGACCTCTTAGCCCCTCCTCCAAGACAGACCTCGGTTCTGATCCTGGCTTCACCACATTCTAGCCGGGTGACCTGCAGCAGGTCACCGGCCCCCCTCGAGCCTCCCCATCCCAGGACAGTATGATCTGCCTACAGAGCTGCCCAGCATCAGGGACATGAGGTGTTCTCAATAACCGAGGACTTCCTGAGCACCTGGTATATGCCAGGCACTGTGCCAGGCAAGGGGACACTGCAGAGAATGCCGCAGCAGGGCTCGGGCACTTCTTCCTGCCCCCCTGCAGGGCACACAGGAAGGGTGTAATCACGACCTGTGCACTGGCACTGAGGTCAGCGGGAGCGAGCGCTGCCGCCACAGCCCTCGGTGCCGATCCAGAGGGCCTCGGGCAGGAGGGGAGTCAGAGTCTAGAGTTTGGGAGAACCCAGCAGCCACCAGGCGACTTCCCAGACTCGCCCTTTCTTTCCCTCCAGGTCCTCCTGCATGTGGCGTAACCCCAGTTAACAGAGAGCGGGGCTCTGAGGGGTGCTATGACACGCCCCGGCCTCTGAGGAGGGAGTGGTGCCCGGGCGGGCAGGGCGAGGGACGGAGCTGGGACAGTGGCGGCCCAGCCCCGGGCCTTAAACACCTGCCTCCACTCATGAGGTACAAGCTGCCGTGGCTCGGGCTGGGCCCCTTTGGGAGGCGCTTGTCCAGGCATTCCCACGTTCTTCCCTGGAGCAGTTTTCTGGAGAGGATGGGGTGAGGAATTGTGAGCACCAAAGGGCAGAGGTGGGGAGATGCTGAGAGGGAGAAGGGGCTGACAGGGGCCTGGCCAGGGCATGCCACCAGTGCTGCTCACCTGGCCACACCACCCACCTGGCACGGGGCGGGGCCTGAGGAACTGCTTCTGCCCTGGCCCCAGCCAGACCTCCTTCCCATGACCTTAGGACAGATCTAAGGCTTCTGCCCGAGAGGGCCCAGAGGCCTGGAAATACACGCTGCCCGTGGCATGCTGTGCCTTTAAGAACAACGAAAGGCGGCCCACCCGCGGCCAGGCCTCCCCTGGTCAGAAGGCTGTCACCGAACCTCTTGCCAAGACATACTCCAGCTCACAGCACGCGGCCTCCACAGTCCAAAGCAAACAGTGGGTGAGAGGGCCCCCAGCCTCTCCTGAACACACCCGCAGTCCCTGCCATCCTGCCTGACCCCTTCTTCCGCTCCCCCCATCCCTCTCTGTTGCTCACAGCCTCCCCACCTCCCAGACGGGGCTCTCAGGCCACCAGGGCCCCAGAACCTTCCCTGGGCGCCTGAGGCCTGGATTCCAAGACCATTAGCACAGGCTGCTACGTCACAGTTTGGAAGGCTCCGTGGAGTCCATGGCAAGATGACAGCAAGAACTGGGCCGTTGCCACCCTTCCCCCAACCCCGTCTCAGCCCGTCCACCTCACTGGACAGGCCTAGTGCTGGGTCTGGGCATGCTGAGGCCATGCGTGAAGCACCCAGGAGAAGGCCAGGCCAATGAGCATTTGCAGGCAGAGAGGGGGCATGTGCTAGAGCAGCAGCCTGAAGGGAATCGTGGTTTTCAGCGAGGGCTATAGAGCTGGATTGCCTGGGTTTAAATTGCAGCTATGCTACTTACTAGATGCACGAATTTGGGCAACTGCCTTGATTTCCTCACCTGTAAAACGGACCTGCAGTAGTAACTATATCTCATAGCATTATAAGGAGTAGAAAGTTAATCTAGGAACAGCACTCTGCACAGTGCCTGGTTCCTCTCAAGGCACGGCAAAGAGCTACTATTATTAAAGTCTAAGTGCTCACCGTGGTTCTTTTAAAGATGGGGCTAAGACTTCAGTGCCCCTCAGTGACTGGTGCCGGGGCTGGGCAAGGGGTTCTGAGGTGCCCGCAGTCTCAGGGAGACAGCACCTCTTGGTGTCACTGTCATCTGGCCTTGGCCTTGGAAAGTCTCCACTGAAAACAGTGGGTCTCGTTCTGTGCCTGCCACGGGTGGGGAGCAGGGGCAGGATGGAGTCGACAATACAAGGCGGCACGAGGCCTGCCCAGGAACGGCAGGTAGGGTGACCCAGACAGCCCCGGGCCACAGACACAGAGATGGAAATGAGTCGTCAGGGAAGGGTTTTTAGAGGAGAGGAGACCTGAGTTGAACCTTAGGTCAAATCCAAAGAAGAAGGGAGGGGAGAGGGCAATCGGGGGGAGGAACAGGACAGGCAGGATGGGGGGAGTACTGTGGCCCAGCCCAGGGATGCTCACAATGCCGCGTGGTGGGGGGGCACCCCCCTTCCAGGTCACTGTCCTCCACCTACCCCCTCCTACAGCAGAGCCACAGATCCCTTCACAGAAGGTGGCTCAGGAGGGAGAGAAGACACAAAATGGTCTTCTCAAGCAGGGCCGTAAAGGCTCCAGATGGTGAGCCGTGGCGACAGGTTCAGGCACAGGAACACAGACGGGGGTGACGGGACGCAGGTGATCAGTCCTTGTGAAGGAAGCGCAGAGATCAGGAGGTGTGACCCTCTAAGAATCACATCAGGAAGCGTCAAGTCTTGTAAGCGGACCTCTGAAGAAATGCTCAGGGTAACAGGCATGTCTCCTGATGTACTGGGCAAGAGGAAGAGTGAGAAAGAGGAAGGTCGGAAGACACAGAGGGAGCTGTGCTGGGAGGCCGGCTCCCGGGTGGGGGTCTGCCGGACTCCTGTCCGTGGCGGGGAGCTTTCACTCAGAAGAGGGCTGGGCAGACTGGAAGGCGATGCCTGGCAGGGTGGCAGCAAACAGACCCAGGGCAGAGATGGAGGGAGCGTTGATGGGACCCCTCCACAAGCTCCCATCAGCTGGCCGTGAGAAAAGGTCTGGGGAGCAGCTGACAAGAGCCTGCCAGGCTACCATGAGAAGTCCTGGGAGACACAGATATGGAGCAAGGCCAGAGGACACAGAACGGGCAACGGTCCTGACTTTCAGAGAAAGAGGAAGGTGAATTCCAGAGTAGAGACCAGCCTCCTCAAGCTTGGTTCTGATCAAGGGACATGCGGGCTCCCCGAGGGATGGTTAGAGAGCCGGGAAAGCAGCTGGCTACCGAGGCAGTACTGGACGGGAAGTCTCCCAGGAAGGAAGGGGCCAGGCCGCGCTGGGTGCTGATAAGGAGTGAGCTGCTGCTGGCAGGTCTGGAATGTGTGTCATGGCTGAGCTGTCCAGGCCTTGGGCTCTCACGATCCCCCTGGGGCCGCTCTGACAGCGTCACAGCCGATGGCTGGCCACCTCCAAACAGGGTGTGACCATTCACTGGTTACAACCTAGAGCAGGCGTTCTACGGGGGGCTCAGCCTGTTGGATGTTTTCATCGGTCCCAGGATAGGGACCGAGGTGCCGTGGGGTGGTGCCATCTCATTTAGCGAAAACGGTGCCAGGATCAGGAGCCAAAAAAGAAGGTCTGAACAGATGGTAATGACAGGTCAAATCTAACAATGAGAAGTTGTAAATAGAGACGAAAGGACGTGGCTTAGTACAGTGACCTTTTATAATTTGCTGTCCGAGCTTTTTGGAATAAATGGGGAGGGTTGCCAAAATACCAGGCGCCGACTGGGCATGTCCTGGGCAATCAGGTTGGCTGGATCACCGTATTTGGCAGCACGGGTGAGAAGGTTCCTGGCGTTTGGGGGACTGTGAGTCCAGTAAGTTGTCCCCACGTCTATGAAGTCTTAGGCTGCTTCAGGACACACCGGGATTGGGAGACTTACCCAAGGTGCCAGGCTAAGAAGGGGCAGCACCAGGATTAGTGCCTCAGTCTGAGTCCCTTAAAAATTACTCCGGCTGTTCGGACTTTTGCTAAAAGAGGCCGGGAACGCATGCTCTCTCTTAGGTCCTCCCAATTTCAATCTGACAGATGAGCCGGGGAACCAGTCCTTTACCTGCTTCTCCTCTGTCCATCAGGGTCTCCAAAGCAGCCCCGATTCTCAGGAGAGTCACAGGAGTACCACTCCCCCAAAGCAGAAAGCTGACAGGTGATTTCAGGTGCCCTCTCCCACACCCTCTCGGAGCCCACGTGGCGGGGAGAGGCAGCGGCACCCCATCTGACAGTTTTCTGGCACAATATATTACCCAAGAACTTTGCCAGGAGAGAGTGACTGGTTCAGCATTTCTCAAACCTCAGATATTCCATACCATGCAGGACTTCTGCCGTATCCTTGAACTACGTACACTGTGGTCGGAGTAGTAAATACATATTTAAAACAATCCATCTTTTTTTTTTTTAACGTCAAGAAAATAATTTGTTTAGGAAACTCCAGATTGCCACCATGAATAAACAGCTAGGACTATGGGCCCCAACCCTAAAATTATAGTGAACCAAAAAAGCAATGTAGTCAGCTTGAGCTGTGCAGCAGAAGAGGCAACCCTGTAGGCTGCGCCCTCTTGGCTAGGAAGGGAGATTTATTAGAGCTAGCCAAACGTCACGCTGAGATAAATCAGAAGGCTTGGAAGGGAACTGAAATGGGACAAACTTTTCTCGCTGTGTGTGGCAGAAGTATTTAACACGGCTTCTCTGTACCATCTAAAACTACCCCGTGCACCGTGGTGTTGCATGGATGACATTTTTAGGAAACCGACTCTGGATGAGAATGATACTTGGCCATTCAAAATGGTTAAATAAAGAGGCGGAAGTGTCCTAATTCGTGAGACGACAATATTAAACAGCACGTACTAACCACATTGTGACGAGAAATTGGAGACAAGAATAGAGAGTGCCCTTTAAAAAAAAGAAAAGTTAAAAAAAAAAAAAGAATAGAGAATGCCCAGCAAGGTGTCTGGGGCCTTCAATGTCCAGTCTACACAAAAGAGCTGAGGGGACCCTCTGTAGCCGTGACCAGTCATTTGAAATAATTCAGGATTTTAGTCTTTCTCTTTTAATTAGCTTAGTCTAGTGCTTAAGAAGTACACCTCTCAGCAGTAGAGCATCGGCCTAGCGTGCGGAGGATCGGGTTCGATTCCCGGCCAGGGCACACAGGAGAAGCGCCCATTTGCTTTTCCACCCCTCCGCCGCGCTTTCCTCTCTGTCTCTCTCTTCCCGTCCCGCAGCCAAGGCTCCATTGGAGCAAAGATGGCCCGCTGGGGATGGCTCTGTGGCCTCTGCCTCAGGCGCTAGAGTGGCTCTGGTCGCAACATGGCGACGCCCCGGAGGGGCAGAGCATCGCCCCCTGGTGGGCAGAGCTTCGCCCCTGGTGGGTGTGCCGGGTGGATCCCGGTCGGGCGCATGCGGGAGTCTGTCTGACTGTCTCTCCCTGTTTCCAGTTTCAGAAAAATGGAAAAAAAAAAAAAAAAAAAGAAGTACACCTATATGAGTATGGTATCTTTTTTCCTGTTCCTTTCTTTGCTAAAAACAGAGTTCTTGGCCCCAGAATTAAGTTGCTTCCAATGGAAAGCCTTAGGCCGATAACCATCCCCTCCCTTCCAGCTGAGTTCAGCCCCTCTTCAATTGGGGCAGAAATAAAACGGGGGCAATTTCAACTTTAAAGACCATCTCCATAAACAAAATGAACCCACCCCACAATTTGTCCAGGGCATTCCTCCCCCTAAACCCTCCTTATTTAATTTCTGGGGAATTTTAAATAGAGGCCTTGCAAAATCCTGCACCGCCTGACGTCAACAGCCCTGTGACAGCGTGGATTCTTCCAGGCGGTGTGGGGAGCGGCCGCCACGACTGCTGGTGCTTTTCCAGGCTCCTTACCCAGCTGGAATTTGGGAGCCACTGGTGTGTCACCCTAGGAGTCTGTGGGAGAAGGAAGGCCACCCGGAATGTCCTGCTTGGGGTCCTGTAGCTGCAGTTCCCAAACTTCAGGCATTATAGGGTACCAGAGAGCCAATGAAGCTAGCCAAGTAGCACCTGTACTAGTGCTCTTATTTAAAAAACAAAACAAAAACAAAAAACCTTAAATACTTAAGTATTTAAAAAAGTTTTCTTACGCTATCCTAGATGGAAACCCAGTATCGCTCGGCATAAACAGAAGATAACTAGAAAAATACATACGGTGAAGCCACAACACTATGGACCTCTGACATGGTATTACGGCAAATTCTAGCAAGAAACTAAGGCTGGAGCCAGATTTTCTCTGGGTCAAACTAACAAGCAACATCAGCAAGTGTTAACAACACAAAAGCCCCAGATGGAGGCCTTTCCTTGACTCAGCCTAGAGAGAAAGAGAACAGAGAGGAAATAACCTTCTCACAATGGGAGTCAAGGCCATTTAATGCTGTGCCCAACACACGTTTGTATGGCCCCCTCTCTAGGAAATGCTGATCTTGCAGAAGGAGCTTTGGGTTAATGCGCAGCCCTGGGGTTCAAGTTCAAGCTTCCAGGTCCTGCGCACACCACTTACCCTTCTGAAACTCAGTTTCTTCTGAACAATGGAAACAAAGCACCTGCCCTACTGACCCCTGCAGTTACTCTGAGAGGGTCGATAGGGGAAATGCTTTGAAAAGTCTCCAGGTTAGCCTGACCAGGTGGTGGCGCAGTGGATAGAGCGTCGGACTGGGATGCAGAGGACCCGAGTTCGGGACCCCGAGGTCGACAGCTTGAGTGCGGGCTCATATGGTTTGAGGAAAAGCCCACCAGCTTGAACCCAAGGTTGCTGGCTCCAGCAGGGGGTTACTCTGTCTGCTGCGTTCCTGTCTGTCTGTCCCTGTCTATCCCTCTCTCTGACTCACTCTCTGTCTCTGTAAAATAAATAAATAAATTAAAAAAAAAAAAAAAGTCTCCAGGTTGGAGGTAGATGAAGCAGGCGGGGTTATGATTCTGAGCAATTTCAGGAACCTGCTGGACTCAGCTACCCTCCTGCATACAACTCACTGCCCAGACTGGATGGTAGCTCGTCCCTGGGCCTTAGAGAAAAGAGAATGAATATGCCATGTGACAACTTTCAGTTAACCTTCCCAACATGTTGCCACATGGGATTCAAAATATCATCCCCATTTTATAGATATGGAAACTGAGGAACAAAACGGCCACTAACTGGCTATTCTGTGGGAAAGTAGGATTTGAACCAGCTTTTCACAGGGTCTGGGGGAAATGCCATCTACCCTGTTTTTGTGCACACCCAGCAGGGCTCAGAAGCCCCCAGGGGGGACTTACTCTCAGATCCATCACTGCACCAGGCCTCATCCTTCAAAGCCACCCCCACAGCTGGGGTTCTGCCCTCCTGCCCTGCGCTGACCTGGCATCTTGGCCTTAGGTTTGGGTTAGCTGCTGCCCCCAGCTTGACCAGGACCTCTTTGAGGACAACAGCCAAGTCTTGCTCATCTTGGCATCCCGTCGAGCCCCCTGCCTGGCTCGGTGTTTCAGACAAAGAGGCTCAGTGAGCAGCCCTTGCGAGTGAAACGCACTGAGGATGAGCATAGATAGGCTTCCTCCTCCTTCCCTGGCCGTCTCCGCCCACCCCACTCCCTCCTGCCTTGGTACTGCAGAGGCCAGCTGCAGAGGTCAGTGTGAAGTCAGCACTGGGCATTCTCCTGACTCACCCTATGGCCCCAGGGACCGGCCCTGCTAAGAATCCGGGGCAGCTAGTCAGCCTCTGCAGTATTCCCTCCTCCCTGCACCGGAAGGCAAGAGGTACCTCTGACTCACAGCTCACCTAGGGATCTGCACACAGGGACCTGAGGCCAGGACTGCTTTGTTGCTTATCCTGTAACCTGCTGGAAATCACCCAGTAAGCTAATACTCCCAGCAGCCAGCTCTCAGTCTGCTCGTATACCTGCTTGGGCCATTTTCATTTGGGCCTCTCCCCTCACAGGGATGGAAAGGCCAAGCTCAGGGAGGTCCCACAGGCCAAGCAGCAGGGACAAGCCCACACCCTGGGTGAGGTTCTTGGAGGAATGCAGAGGGACTAGCGGCCCCTCCCCAAACTCACTCAAAGCAGCCCTACTGGCCACAGGCCTCCACAGGGACTCCTGCTGGCCAGCTCCAGGAGCACAAAGCCCTCCTGTCTGGTCAGTGCAACTTGGAGCTCTGGACCCAGCAGCCCGAGACATGCTGCCCCCAACCCCCAAAAGGTGGGTGGGGAGAGAGCTACCCACCAAGGTGCCCCACTCAGGGCCTAGGGAACCGCGGAGGTTAAACCACAAGGCAGCGGAGTGTGTGAGGAAGAACTCTCTGGGCCTCAGCTTTCTCATCTGTAAAATGGAAGTCACACTGACTGGGCTTTCTCGGGCAGTGGTGGGGTTACAGGATAGATGGTGTTGGGCTTGCTGTCTGGTACACAGGCCCCTCAGTAACCCCTTTCTAGCCTTTCCCATACAGAAAACAGCAAACGGTCTTAACTTGAGCCCTGAATACCCAGGTCCTGAAATAACCGTCCTGAAGCCCCCACTGGCTTGTGAGTTAAGCAGAAGATCTCTCTGAGCTTTTCCTGCGCCATTTCTGTTTGTGTGTCTCTAGCCTCTGGACACCATCTTGTCTTCCTAGTTCCTGAGAGCTACTTTACACAGATCCTGTCCCAATCCAAGGAGAATAGGATACACTCAAACCAGATACACCCCAAGTCCACATGCCTCATTCTAGACTTGCCACAGTTACAATAATTGGTCAGGCAGTGTGACTGACACCCATGAACACCAATCAGTGATGGAGCTCTAACTTGACAGTCAATCTCTGGTACTTAGAACTCCCAACAACCAGTGTGGAGGGGTCTTCAGAGAGTCACCACCCTGCCTCAAAACAAACCATCAACCGCAGTCCCCTCTGCCAGGTCAGAGGGTAACTGTCTACTTCCCCCATGAGACTGTCAGCTCCACAACATGGAGAGCAAGACTTCCTTTAATAGCTCTGCGCCTCGGTGCCACGCACACAGCAGGAGATATAGGGTGGGGACTGAAAGAATGCCTAGTCTCCAGCTCCTGACTACACACTCGCTTGTTTGCTTGGTTTGCTTTTCTACGCTCTGAATGAGGCCCAACCTTTGATCAAACCCCACTATGATCAGCAGGAAGATCCTCATACCTGATGGCAGAGAGATGGGGTAGGAAGCTGGGAAGTCACTGATCTTGTCTGCCCTTCATATACCCACCTCCCAGCCTCCATGAAGTCATCCCACCATGGCTTAACCTTTGGGAGGAGACTCTCACACCATTCTTTTTTTCTTTTTTTTGTATTTTTCTGAAGTGAGAAGCAAGGAGGGAGACAGACAGGCTCCCGCATGCACCCGACTGGGATCCTCCCAGCAAGCCCACTAGGGGGCGATGCTCTGCCCATCTGGGGCATTGCTCCATTGCAACTGGAGCCATTCTAGTGCTTGAGGTAGAGGCCATGGAGCCATCCTTAGCGCCCGGGCCAACTTTGTTTCAATGGAGCCTTGGCTGTGGGAAGGGAAGAGAGATAGAAAAAAGAGGGGAAGGGTGGAGAAAGAGATGGTCACTTCTCCTGTGTGCCCTGGCTGGGAATCGAACCTGGGACTTCCACATGCTGGGCCGACACTCTAACACTGAGCCAACCAGCCAGGGCTCCAGAGACACTCCATTCTAAAATTGGTTGTAAGGTGGGAGGCCTGGATAGACAACAGATGTCTGGGGGTTGATGTGGGCCATGAAGATTCCCCTCCTTTAACTATGCCTCAGCAGTGACAGGCCTAAGACCCCCTAGCTGAGTTGCAGCCCTTGGCCATGACAGGCCATAACTTCATTCCCCAGGAAGTGAGTAATATGGTCATTGGCTCCAACTCCCTACAGCTCTGGCCTGTCCACTAGACTGCAATGTGATGTCTTCATCCCCACTCTGTTCTGGTCTCTGGATCAGAGCTCCCACTCAACCTGTGACTATCCAGGACCCCCAACCCTTAGACCATCTCAAGAATGAATTTTCTCTCCCATGGGTTCTGAGGTGGTGAGTTTGTGGTGAGTTAGCCCAGTGGAGGCTGAGACAAGAGGGTATGGAGGGCAGGTAAGCCCTTGGGGTTCAGAATCCTTCTCCTGCCCCATCAGCATTGATAAGTCGCTCTGGCCCCATCAAAAGTGGAAGCCTTTTGGCCCTGGCTGGTTGGTTCAGTGGTAGAGCATCGGCCTGGCGTGCAGGAGTCCCGGTTTTGATATCTGGCCAGGGCACACAGGAGAAGCACCCATCTGCTTCTCCACCCCTCCCCCTCTCCTTCCTCTCTGTCTCTCTCTTCCCCTCCCGCAGCCGAGGCTCCATTGGAGCAAAGTTGATCCGGGCGCTGAGGATGGCTCCATGGCCTCTGCCCCAGGCACTAGAATGGCTCTGGTCACAACAGAGCGATGCCCCAGATGGGCAGAGCATCGCCCCCTGGTGGGCGTGCCGGGTGGATCCCGGTCGGGCGCATGCGGGAGTCTGTCTGACTGCCTCCCCGTTTCCAACTTCAGAAAAATACAAAAAAAAAAAAAAAAAAAAAAGGTGGAAACCTTTTAAGTCCAAGAAGGCCACTTTGTGTCTGGCTCTTAGTGAAGCTGGGACACAGGGCTGGGCTCAGAAGCAGAAGAATGAGGCTAACTACTCATATGGGAGGCATTGAGGCAGGAGCTCTGGATGCTCTCCTTCCCTGTGCAAAGCCCTGATGATGAGATCAACTTCCTTCCTCTCCTCCAAAGAATAAAATCCTTGCTTTGTTGGCAAAGAGGCCTAGGCATTCGCCAGCCCTGGTCCGGCTCTCGTTACCAATGCCAGGGTGCGCACACCCTCACAGGACTCTGGGGAGCAGCGTTCCTTACACCAAAGCAGGAGCGGATCTGAGGCTCGTAGGAGGTGCTTGAGGACGCGGAGGAACGGAATCGGAAGGAGGCCTCCCAGGGCGGTTTTGGGGCTAAGAGGGGTGAGAGCCCATTATTTTTTCATTTTCTTTTCTTTTTAAAAAATATTATTGATGGATTGATTTTAGAGAGGGAGAGAGAAAGAGAGAGAGAAACATCGATTTCTTGTTCCACTTATTTATGCGTTCATTGGTTGATTCTTGTATGTGCCCTGACCGGGGACTGAACCTGCAACCCTGGTGATGCTCTAACCAGCTGAGCTACCTGGCCAGGGCTATTTTTTCATTTTCAAGGGCGGGTCATTCTGCTCCAATGTGCTGAGCCAGTTTCATTATATCCCCACGCGACCTCCTCCTCCCCCTCCTCAGATTGCTAGGCACACAGCACACATGAAAACGTGTGCTGTGCCAGTTCAAACATGTAGAGGATCAGGACACTTGGCTAATGGGCAAGATGGGGGCACGGACACCCTAGGCAGACAGGAGAGACTGGGAAAATGGGCTTCTCCAGTTTACCTCAAGGAGAAACGGGGACAGCAAATAGCCCCCCCCAACTCCTGTAGAGGCTGGTGGAGCCCCCCCATGCTGGGCTTTGAGACCCCTCGCTGGCTTGAATTTTGGCCTCTTTTTAAGCCCCAGAGCTATTGCTTTCACATCTCTTATTGAACTTGAGAAGGATGGAGGAGGAGGGGCAAGGGAAACTGCATTCTTCCCCATCAAAGCCAAGAGTCTAAAAGTAATACTTCTGGTTGTAACTGATCCCAGCCTGTTTGTGATTACAGCCCCTTGCTTGTTTTCTGGCAGGATTTCCCTAGAACCCCGCAGTACCACTAACGGGGAGAGACACCCTCAGAGCTCACTTGGATAATCTTGTCCTCGTCTGACATGACCAACAACGTCCGTCAGCCTCTCTGCTCTCAGCAGTTTTCCAGGGCAACTCTTCAAAACATTACTTTATTTTTAAAAAAGGGGGGAATAAGTCACCCCCAACCCCTACCACGAAATTCCACAGCACTAATCATTTCTTCTGTTACCAGCACCATCCTGGAAAACATGCAGCACCAGCAGTCCCATTGGCTGATGCAAATTGAAGGAGAGAAGAAGGCTGGGGATTGGACTATCTTCCTCTTTTGCCTACACCCCTCCTTTCTATTAGGGGAGACACACACACACACAGACACACAGACACACACACACACAGACACACACACACACACACACACACACACACACAGCTTTTGCTGCCATAGCCCAGCAATGGCTTAGCAAAGCTCAAGACTATTTCTCAGCTGCTCATTCTCCGGAAATTTAATCTGCAAAGCATTTGGCCTCACAAAATCCATGCCAAAGGTGTCCAGGAGCCCACGAGTCCCCTGTGATCATCATTACAAACCCAGGAATGTTTGCAGCCAGTGACCCATTTGGCTGCTAGGGAGAGCCGGCTGAGGTTTGCCAACATGGTCAAATTCCCCTTGCCTGCTCCCTCTAAGCTGACACTGGCTTTTTCTCAGAGCCCCAGAGGTTAGAGGGGATCTAAGGAGCTCCAGAGCCATGATGATGAAAAGACTGCTTCTCACCTGGCCAACAGCACGACCAGGGGAGTGCAGAGCTTGGTCCTGGCAAGCAGCCGAGGCCACCGTCTGCACTGCCAAGCACACCTGTTTTACAGGTGGGGAAGGCTGATGCTCAGAGAGAGAGAGAGTAGCTTTCCGGGGTCACCTGGTTTGTGTGTGGCTGGGCCTAGAACTTAGATTGACCAAGATTCTCTTAAAATGCTGGCATTCCTTCCACGAGGGCACACTGTCGCTCTGCCCATTGAGATGACACCCTGAGCCCTGCTTAAGTGGCAGTCCCTTGACCCAAAGCATCTGGCAAAAAGTGGGTGGCTAAAAGTGGCAGAAAGCCTCCCAGAGCACAGGGAGGTCACTTGGCCAGGCCTGGGAGAAGTCTGAAGCCAACAGTGCAGGCCCTGGTGCAGGGCTGGAGACCCAGGCTGAGCAGTGGGAGCCCCTGGACGGCAGTACTCGATCCCGAAAATGGAGGGCATGATGAGTGCAGAGAAGGTGAGAGCCTCGTGGGGGCATCCACAGAAGTATAGACAATAAATGAGAAAAACAGTGTCCAGGAACACAGGACCGGACATCGAGCCAACCTCGACAGCGACCTCATCACCTTCCTGGGGGAAGGGAGGAACAAACGAGTCCGGAGCGAGCCTCCGGTCGGGGGGTAGGCCCACAGCCGGCCAGTGGGAATGCCCCACCTTGGCTCCGAGAAGTGGCTTTGTTAGACAGGGGAGTCTGCTTCCTCAAGTTGGGGCCTCTGATGGTGATCTTAAAGGGGGAAGCTGCTGTGTATGAAAAAAGGAGTCTGTTTGAACGATATGCAGGAAGCGCCTCCAAGTCTGGGGCCTGCCTCTGCCCCCATCTGTCTCCAGGCTTCGCTTCAGCACCAGGCCTCGGGGCCTCGGTCGGGAGCTGGAGTCAGCTCGCCTCCTTACCGCACCTGAATGGGGCCGGGCCTCGGCCAGTCAGGGCTGAGCTGGGGCACACCCACCCTCAGCGGGCAGTGAGGCTTTGGTGGTGCTGGGAGAGACAACAGCCCTAGGAGACGGTCCCCTCTGTACCACCAGCCCGCAGCTGGGTGACAACCCTGCTATGAACTTGCTGTGTGACACTGGGCAAGTGCCTTCCCTTTTCCAGGCTCCCTTCTTCCTCTGAGGAAGGAGCAGTACAGCAGACGATCAGAAATGTCGCCCTCAACTTGGTAAGGAAGGAAGAACCACCCAGCCCAGCAATACTGTGCTATCTGCCTTGCAGATGGTAGGCACACTGTGAGAACAACTGACCCACTGCGTCTGGGCCTGGATCCTGCAGGTGAGCGAGGGCTGGAATGCCGTCACCTCCAGATATGCAGACTGCATCCTATGGGAGCAGTCACTCAAGCAGGGCTGAGACTGCTGAAGGACGCGGTGGAGGGGACGGAGGTCGGATGGCAGCTCCTCCCTGCATCCCGTGGGTTTGGGAAGGGGGCTGCCCAGCGCTGCCCAGGCACAGCCCAGGCTCTGCCCTCACACCCTCAGCCCCGCCTGCCAGGGCCCTGATGAGCAGGTCTATGGGGACACCACGAGTGCCCCTGACCACCCACCCACCCGCCCACCCACCAGGTCTGGCCCATGGACCTGGCTGCCCCAAGGCTGGAACACTCATGCAACTCCTCTGCAGGAAACTGAGTCAGCAGGCTCCCATCCCCTTTCGTGTTCCCTCCGATCCTCCCCTTGGCCTTTCTCCTACCTCAGCCAGGGCTGCAGCTTGCCTGACCTCTACTCTCCTGTTCTCTGTAGCCTGAGCAACCCACGCAGCACAACGCTCTTGGCTTTGGCTTTCCAAAGAAATCCACAAGGAAGAGATTTCCAAACATCCCCATTTCCAAACACTGGATAAATAAGTAGCATGTGTTGGGAGGCCATGCCTCACCTCCCAGCTGTGCAACCTTGAGACAAGTCACTTAACAACTCTGGGCTTCAGTTTCTGCCTCAGAAAGATGGAACGCTAACATCCGCCCTTCCTCTTACCAACACACTTTATAAACTACCGCTTCATGTCTTATCATCAAAATATTCTGATTCAGAAAGAGGTCATCTTGGAAAAGGTCTCAAAGCCCTTACTATCTGGCATGAGCGGGCACTCCCCAGGTGGCCTTGATCTCCGATGACCCGCCAGCAGGAGTCTTGAGAAAACATGCCGTGCGTGTTCAGGCCACTGTGCTTAGAACGTTCCTTAAAACACACGGTTCTGGGACACGGCGATGCAAGGGCGGACTGTGGCCATGCCGACGGGCCAGACGGAACAGGAGAGATACTGTCGCAGCACAGCATCTCACACCCACTTGTGGCTCGCTCACTTTACGGCCCCTCCTTGGCAGACTCTCTCTCCCCAAGCTTGGCTCTCTCACCTCCCGTGGTGCCTGGCCACTTCCCTATAATCCAGTCCAATAAAAGCTTAGGGGAGGCAAAGACATGTTTGCATGAGCCCGAGAGGTGCCTAAGCAGGGAAATGTAGAAGCTGGGCCGAGGCAACTAAACAAAAAACCAAAAAACCCCGATAATTTCATATAGCGTGTGTCAAATGTACACAGAGATAAACTTGAGGGTGACGAGAGCCGGAAGCTTCCCTTCACTTACGGGGATTTGCCAGCTCAGCGCCCAGGATGGGGAGCCCCAGTGAACACGGGCTCCCACAAGGCTTCTGGGGGCAGTTGGGTTAACTGGGTCAGCCTGACCGTTCTCCTGCAGGGAATACAAGTCAGCGCTGGGCACGCAGAAGATGAGGTTATGGAATCTGAAAAGCTGCTGATAGAGGGGAGTGATTACCCTGGGTAACCCTGCTACCCCCACGGCGGGATAATCTGGGGACAGAGCGAGGGGCAACTTCTCAACCCGCATTCCCTGATCCTGACAAATCATACACACCCAGAAAGTGCCCACTCCAGGGTGGAAATCTGTTATGGAAAAGTGGAGGAAACGCCGAGCGGGGAGACCTTTTCCCTGAGTTTCAGCCTCGTGGTGGGACCTGTCACTTCTACTGGTGACAAGGGCCCTGTATGTGTGCTGGGGGCGGGCAGGTCTCCAGTGCTGCCTGCTCCCTGGGCACCTGGGCTGAGCTGTGTCTGGGGAGGCGAGTGAGGTCACCTGCTGGCTCCCACTGGTGTGTGGTGGCTGTCATACCTAGAACAACATGCCTTGGCCTGGTGCCGCTAGGCCTGTCCCTCTTCTCCGTTCTCCCCACCACTCTCCCCGGCCCAGCTGGCCTCTGGTTCTCGCTCCGTTCCCCACACTCCATGCCTGCTCAGCCCGACTGGCCCCTTTTCAGAGAGGCCTTCCCTAGCCACACTGTCCCTCCTCCCCTGCTGTCCGCGCCGTTCACCTCCGGCCTTGCACTTCTCAAACTCTGCGAGTCCTCTCCTGCTTCCCTTGTGACTGTCTCTCCTACATGTGAGCCCCGAGGGGGTGGGCTTTGTTCAAAGGATACCGTCATCTCTGGGCCCCAGCCTGGCACTTGGTCAACTACGCAATATGATTTCGGGACGACCAATCACTGGAGACAGGCCATACTGGGGTCTGAGTAGTGTGTGCTCCCCTGGTCCCCTAGTGTTCGAACCCGGAAAAGTGGCATTTGTGTGGTGCTTATGAACAGACCCAGAGCAGACTGGTTTGCTCCTCCAAAGGGGAAGGCAGGCATGATTCTCTGGCAATTCAGTGGGATTTCCAAAGTCACCACTGTACCATATTTTTTTGCTCAGAAATAATTGTCTAAGGAAAATGATCTCTGGAGGAGTTTGGGACAGGATAGACCCACAAAGGCAATGTGCGGTCAGAGTGACCGGCCCAACCTGAGCAGGTGGAGATGAGGCAGAGGAGTGCCCAGAGCACACTGCCTGACCTAGCCACCTGGCAGCCAGCCCCAGGGACTGGCAGCCGGCAGCTCTCGGTGCTGACAGCCCTTGGAAACCTCCTTAACAACAGCCCACAAAGATCTGGCTAAAGGAAAGAGCAATTCCAGCTCCTGGACACATCTTCCCCGCCACACTGCTCCCGCAGCCAGGGTCACTGCTTCCGAGTACCACTACTCTCAGGTCCTGCTCCCGCCCACCAAATTCTGATAGCTCCACCCACTGCTGCCAAACTTCCACCTTCTCCATCAGCTCTCACCTGAAGCAGCCATATACCTGCCTTGCTGTCTCAGCCCCAACGAGCCCAGATCTCTACCTAGCACCCCACTCACCTGGAACTGGAGTTCCCTCCCTCTCTGCCTCTCTGCCCCTCCTCTCCCTCCAGGCCCCAGCTCAACGCATCCAACTCCTGCACGTACCTTCCCTAGCAGCACGAGGCTCTCCACCCTGCACCTGCCCCTGGAATACCGGCACTGCGCCAGGCAACAGAGCCACTGGGGCGGCCCAGGTGGGCGACTCCTCTCCCAGCCTTGCATGAAGCCCCCTGCCTCATAAGGGCACTGTCCCTGGGTCACCAACAGAAACTGGATTTCTGTCTCCATCTCTTTTTCCTCTCCTAGCCTGGGGCAAGGACAGCTGCCTGAGCAAGGGCTGCAGGGGTGCGACTCTGGTCCTCAGCACTCCCTCCTGCCTCCACCCCCCTGCAGGAAGCTCCCTGCTCATCTTACTCCCCTCAGAGACCCTCTAGCACTGCCGAGTGGAATCCACTTTCTGTCAGGCGGGAAAACCAAGGCCCCGCGAGGGAGACTGGCCTGTGGGGGGCCTCAAGGTCAAACTGTGGCAGCGCTGCCCCAGTCCAGCCGTCCTACCCGACTCCCGGGTACTGAGTCCTCAGAGTGTGCCAGGCCCAGAGCTAAGCACAGAATTCCTTTTGAATCAGCGTATACCTACAGCTGTGGGGACAATTATCCCCATTTTGCAGATAAAGAAACTGATGTTCAGAGGACCCAGGGTCACCAGGAAGTACAAAGTCGATATTAAAACCAGGCTTACCTCGCCTGACTGGGCGGTGGCGCAGTGGATAGAGCGTCGGACTGGGATGAGGAAGGACCCAGGTTCGAGACTCCAAGGTCGCCAGCTTAAGCGTGGGCTCATCTGGTTTGAGCAAAGCTCACCAGCTTAGACCCAAGGTCGCTGGCTTGAGCAAGGGGTTACTCGGTCTGCTGAAGGCCCACAGTCAAGGCACATATGAGAAAGCAATCAATGAACAACTAAGGTGTCGCAATGCATAACGAAAAAAACTAATGATTGATGCTTCTCATCTCTCCATTCCTGTCTGTCCCTGTCTATCCCTCTCTCTGTCTCTGTAAAAAAAAACCAAAAAAACCCCCAGGCTTACCTCAGTTGGAGCCCATGTTTTTCATTGCAATCTCCTTCTCAAAACAATCTGTGGCCTGGGGTGGATAAAGCTGGTGAAGGGCCCACGGCTGGATCAAGTGCTCACTCTGCCCCTGGGTTTATGCTCTATGGACCTTTCCCTGCCCGCTGGCTCCGTGAAGTGGATAACAAGTGCACACCAAAGACAGTCTTGGACCAGAATTGACTTTGGAATTGCTGGTTAGGCTGCTGTAGCAGGAACATACATGTGCTGCACGTGAAGAAATGTTGTCAGAGACCCAGGCCTTCTGATGGCTGAAGAGGACCTCATGGAGGCCAGTCACCTCATCCAAACGGGGCTGGCTCACTGGAACCAAACTCTTAAAAGGCTGTTGCAGAGCTAAGAGTGTTAGTTCACTGATCTGCAATGCAGATTGCAATAAGCCTGCCTTTATTGGAATGCCTAGCCTGTCTTTATTGGAATGTCTCTTTTCTGGGGTAACTTGGCAGTCTGAATTAGCAAGCAGATGGTTCCTTAAGCACATAAACTAAGCAAAAAGACATAGGAGATATTCATAATCTACTTAAAACAACAGAAAGTGTGCAAAACTACCTCAGCCTCATGTTACAGTCTATGCCTTCAGTACTCAGAATGCTCACATCCATTCGAGTCTAAGCCCCATCAAAGTAGGACCCTTACGGGCATATACCCAATCTGCACAGGGCCTTGGACAAAGGAGGTATTTGAGAATTATGTGGAAACAGAAATTAAGTGACCCCAACTTACAGCACACAAACCAAGTGTTCAGACTCCTGATTCTTGGTTTTCTCCACTACACACACAGAGCAAATACAAGCAAAACAGTTTTAGTCAGTGTTTTGGGCTACCTTACCCCTCTAGAGCTCCTTTCTTTAAAACCTGCCTTCCAACAGCCACCACTGAAGAAGCTGGCTAGGGCCCTAGCTGGGTAGCTGTTAGAATGTCGTCCCGATACACCAGATTGTGGGTTTGATTCCCAGACAGGGCACATACAAGAATCAACCAATGAGTGCCCGACCTGTGGTGGTGCAGTGGATAAGGCATCGACCTGGAACACTGAAGTCGCCTGTTTGAAACCCTGGGTTTGCCCGGTCAAGACACATATGGGAGTTGGTGCTTTCTGCTCCTTCCCCCTTCTCCCTCTCTCTTTCTTCTCTAAAATGAAGAAATAAAGTCTTTAAAAAATTTTTTAAGCCTGACCAGGCGGTGGCGCAGTGGACAGAGCGACGGACTGGGATGCGGAAGACCCAGGTTCGAGACCCCGAGGTCACCAGCTTGAGCGCGGGCTCATCTGGTTTAGGCAAAAGCTCACCAGCTTGAGCCCAACGTCGCTGGCTCAAGCAAGGGGTTACTTGGTCTGCTGAAGGCCCACGGTCAAGGCACATTAAAAAAAAATTGTTTTTTTTTAAATCAACCAAAGAATGCATAAATAAGTGGAACAACAAATCAATGTTAATGTTTCTCCCTCTCTCTAAAAATCAATAAATAAAAAATCTTACAAAAACGTTGGCTAGTAAGCCATATTTATACCCCGTGACACTTCTCCTGGACACAGCTGATTGGCCCAGGGCTGAATACCTGATGTAAGGTCTGTCAATCTATTGGTTGGCCAGGAACCAATCAGAGTCAAACATCAAATTTTGAACTCAGAGAACCAGAGATCATTGTCAATTGGTGGTGGTTATCTCCACTGAAAGTCAGAGTCTAGTCCTGACAAACCAACAGCAGGAGAACAGGCTGCTGTTATGAGTGAACAGGAAGAGAAGGATGACTGATGTGTAGATAGAAGAAGTTCGAAGCTGGGCTTTAAATCCACATGGTGCCCGAGAGGGGCAGACAGGAGTAGCTGCTCTTGTGTTGACTACTTTCTGGTTCCCAGTCCCATGAGGCTGTGATATACTTCCCACCCTTGGGTTTGATGAGATTTTCCTGCATTCTTTCAATAATCTTCATTAATCCTTTCAATAATGAGCAAGTCAAAGTAGATGTCTGTCCAAGGCTTAGTTTTTTCACCTGTCTAATTTCTTACCTGGGTGAACCAGTGGAGCTCGAAATTCCTTGCTAGCACAAGGCTTTGATCATAGATTCCATAGTTATGTGCCTCCAAGGAAGTATAAGAACTATCAGTGTTATCACTCCAGAACCAGGAAAGAAGCAAAGACTCAGAAGGAAAGCTGAGGCAGGAAAAGAATGAGCCTCTGTTGACTCATCTCCCCACACCCGCCCTTGGCTCCTGGTCCTGAGGAGGAAACAATCTTCGAAGGTTGCATACAGCTATGCTCAACTCAGAACCAAGAGCAACTGGGACGCTGCCGTCGTCACTGCTCTGCCAGAACTTAGACCAGATTATGACTGCTGGGAGGTGAAGCCAATGTAGTCTTTGAGGCCTAAGAATGTCTCCCTCAGGAAGCATTTCAGGCACCACTTTTTGTGTCAAGACAAGACAACAATGGCAGGTGCATGCTCTGCTGGTTGGTAAAGCCAATAGAGCTGTTGCATCTTTCTGCTGGATTTGTTCGTCAATGGAGAAAAAGAGTCATCTCCAGGCTGGGCTCCAGGCCCATTGCTTGATCAAAAATGCTTCCCCTGAAGCCACTCAGGTTTCACGTTGGCTGTCTTTGACTTTTGTCCACCCCTGTTCCCTAGAATAGGCTTGTCCTCAGAGCTGAGCGCACATCCTCCTCTGCTAATTCTCTCAGCTGTCGCTTATCCTCGAGTTCAAAGAAACAATGAACAGGAAGTCCCACTGCCTATGAGCACCAGGTTGGAAGGAGGGACACAGAGGCATCCTTCTCCAGCAACACGCCAGGGAAGCCCTGCAGTCATCCCAACCGGCCCTCGCTTCCCTGACCCACAGTATCAGCAGTTCGGGGACAGTCCTACCCAGGATCAGCCCCTCTCACTCTCCCCCTGCATGCTCTGTAGAGGGACAGAGTTCAGCTACTGGACTCTAGGGGAATGACTTAACCTGTTACTTTAGCCGCAAAGTGGTTCAAGTACCTTCTACTTCGTGGGGTCTTTCCATGACTGCAGTAAAATGACACATGTGAAGTACATGGCCTAAAACTGGATTTGATTGTTGACTGACTCCCAGTTGCCTTCCAGACACATCTCTCTCTCTTTAGACCAGTAAGATAATAGAGCACTGGTGGCTATGGTCCCAGGCAGAGGGCTCGGAAGAGCAGGGGAAGCCAGAGGTGGCCGGATCCCTCTATGGACACTCTACTCAAGGGACTTCCAGTCCAGTGAGAACGGGAACACAGGCAGGGTCCTGGCTCCCAGTGGGCAAGGCCAGGCCCTGGGGGGTGGGACTGGTGCTAACTGGGACTACTGAGTGAAAATGCCTCAACATACCCACCAAGCCCCAAGGTCAAAGGCATCACAACTGGGTCTTTGTTTTAGAGTTCAAAAGCCTTACACATCACTCCTTACAAAGCTAGTTTACAGGATGTACAACATACCCCCCTACCACCACCACCACCAGACATCTAGTTTCCTAGAACTGGGAAACTGCCCACCCAAGGATCTGAAGTTCAGCCCTCTTCCTTTCTCCCCTCCATCCACTTAGTTTCTCTGGTTAAGCTGGCTGCCCAGTCCAGACCTCCTGGTTTTCAATGGCAGTGGGTCTGCACAGTGAACACAGCCCTCACTGCAAACGTCTGCCGCCGGGGAGCCATTTCCCTCAAGGGTAAAGGTACGAAACTCCCAGAGAAGTGGGGAAGCCACTTCCGGAAGGCTCTCCCCACCTGACTCCCAGGGCTCTATGGAGTCTCTCGGCCACGGAGCTGAGACGAGGGAGAGGGCTCAGCGAGGTCATCCTCTTCAGGCCCTGCTTCCCAGCTGCCACCAGTTACCTCCAATTTCCAGAAGGAACAACTGAGGGGCCCGAAGCCACCCAGCCAGTAGCTGGGGGGAGGAATCCTGCTTGCAGGGACAGCAGCTCCCGCAGAGGGCTGCCAGGCGAGGTTCTGGGGACTCAGGCTGCCCGTGCCCGCTCGGCCATCGAGCTCCTCAGAAGAGGAGGTGCCTCTATGCCTTTTCCGGGCCTAACACGGAACCCCCAACTTGTCAAGAATCTTCCTCCTGCACTGGAGGCCGGACTCCACATGGTCCCAGGGGCCTGGATGCGGGATGGGAAGGTAGAGGACACACCCGTCCCTGGGAATCAGGGAGTCTTTATATAGCAGGCTTTCTTTTGTTTGGGATCTTGTCTTGAGCCATCCTGGCCAGTGGCTGGTACCCACTCCTCCTGCTGCTCCAAGGCAGGGAGGTGGCAGAAGGGTCCCTACGCTAGAACTCTGCTTCTGAGCAGACTTGACCTTATACGGAGGAGTGGGCCCGCCTTCCTTCGGAACAAGTTCCAAAACAAACATCTCTCTCTGTCCTCAGCTGGTGTCTCCAATCCACCAGTACAGATCCCCTCCGCTGGGTACTATGGGTTTCCAGAGCTAGGTCCTGTGACAACACAGCTTCCCTGGGGGGGCTGGGAGCTGGGGCTGATACTGGGAAAAAGGCTAAAGGTAAAGCTGTGCAGGAAGGAGACCCATGTAGGCTCCTGGGGTGAAGGACCCAGGCCTTATGCTGGGGACGTGGCTCTGCCAAGGGGACTGCTGCTGTCGACCTTGGCAGTGACTCCAGGCACACAGGCAGAGCCTGACTGCTCTGAGAAGGGAACAGACTCTGAAGACCCCAAACCCAGGGGGGCCATGAGTCAGACCTACATTGGCAGCGCAGCCTAAGCTCCCTTCCCCAGGAGGCCTGCTGGGATTTTCTTAGCATCTCTGTAGCTAGTTGCGGCCCACAAGCCTAGGAATCAGGGGTGCAGGAACATTCCTGTTCTGTTCTGCTTTTAACCTCAGATGACTCACTTCCCCTCAAATCTTCTGAGTGTCAGTTAATCTATAAAATGGGCACAGTCATCCTTTGGCCTGCCGTCCTTTCAGCGCTCAAAGTATTGGAAGGGAAATGAGTGGGACAGGAAAAGGCGAACCGCCCCTCCCCTCCAGAGTATCCTCTCAGCACAGCCCGCAGAGGTTCCTGGCCAGGGGCCTTCCCTTGCGACAAACCCAAATCGAAACAGAACACCCCAGGAACCAACTCAAGCCCAGCAGACCCTGGACAAGCTGCCGATGAATGTCCTGGGCCAGAGTCAACCCCGGCCCTGCTGGCGGCCACAGGGGCCTGCACCTCCAACTGGCCCTCTCTCTCCACCTACAGAGACTCCTGCTGCCAAGGGCACCAAGGCTCTCAGGTGTACCCGGCAAGAACCTGGGAACCAGCAGTGCCCTGGACAGCCCCGGACAAGACAAAGCTCAGCTCCCAATGACAGGATGACTGCTGCAGGACCCTCCCTGGCCCCAGGACCTGGCTCCATCCTCCTGTCTGGGCCCTCTTCCCAGGTCCTGGCAGCCTCCAGCTCGGCAGGGGGCAGTCAGCTCACTGCCCAGACACCAGCCAACCCCCACAGGCCTGGCCTTTTCTCAGACAGCATGCCAGGGACCCAAGGGCCCTAGACCCCACAGGGATGTCGTGGCCTGCCTTCCCCTACCCCTGCCTGGACCTTGGCTTCTACTCTGGCCCCGTAGGGGAAAGCTGCTGCAGGGTGCGCCTGAGCTGGAGCCACCTTCCCAAGGGGCCCAAGAGGGCACAGGGCTCCTAAACGTGGGCTGGACAGTCACACCCACACTGCCACCCCAGCCCTGCATTAACACAAGCCGGTTAATCACTCCGAGCGGTAGAGACATTCTTCTACCACCAGGCAAACTGCTGGCCTGCAGCCCAAACCAACAGGGGAAACTTCAGCCTCCTCAGCCCTCTCCCTGCCAGATGCAAATAACGTATAGTTGCAGAGGTGGGGGAGGAGGAAGGGAACAAAAACCAGCCGTCCATCCAAGGAGCCGGGCTTGGAACCCCGAGGGGGAAGGCCAGGGCACTCACCGCTTTCGTTCTTCTCGATGACATCCACCACCTCCCCGGCCTGGAGACTCAGCTCCGAGTTCTCCTGCTTCTTATAGTTGGACACCACCACGTACTGTTCCAGGATCATGGGCTCGGCGCTGGTGTCGGCACCTGGTGAGGGCAGAAAGCACGCGGTGAGCCAGCGGCCAGCCATGGCCCCGCGGCCAGGGCGCCCCCTGTCCATCGGCCTCGGCGGAGGCTGCTCGGTCGCCAGCGCCGCTCCAAGGGGCCGCCTGCAGCCAGGGTTCGCAGCTCGCTGGGCCCCAAGGCCAGGCCATATAGCAAGGCCCCGCACGGCCCGCTGCACCGCGGGGGCCAGGGGACATGGGGAGCCAGGGGCAGAGGGGGGGTGGGGGCAGGAGAGAGGCAGACGGAGACCGAGGTCAAGGAAACTCGGAGGAAGAGCCTGCTGCTGCGACGCGTTAGTCACAGCCCGGCCTGAGAGAGGCAGAGGAGAGGCCCGGGGCAGACAGGGTCTCTCCGGACCCCTCGGCGACAGGGGCGTGAGGAGAGGGCTGCGGGTGGGCGGCCCATGAGGGCTGGGGCCCAGGCTGAGCGGAGCGCAGCGGAGAGAAAGGCAAGGCGGGAGGAGGTTCCTGCCTGTCCCCGGGCCCCTGGAAACCCAGAGAAAGAGAATCGGTAGTCCTCCCCTCAGGAGGGAGAGGGAGAGAGCGGGAGAGACCGGTCCACAGCCCAGGCCCAGGCGAGAAGTCAAGAGGGTTTGAGGCCGCCAATCACTGGGGTTTACTCGCAACCCTTAAATAGAAACACATGAGACCCATCGAATGAGGAGCCGGGGGTGGAGGCAGGGGAGGGGGAGGAGGGCCGAGACTGTTTACTTGAAACCCAAGAAGAAAGCCCAAGGCAGGCCAGCCCAGCCCACCGCCCCCCCCCCGCCCCCCTCCCCGCCAGCTTTTCCTGAAGTTCGGCTCCTTGCCTGCCTCTGCGGCTCACCAGGGTGCTGCCATTCGAGCCCTGGGCCTGGCACCCAGAGCAGCCTCGGGTCGGCTCTCCCAGACCGGCTTCCAGAGAGGGCACTGGTCCGGCCTGGCTGCCGCCCACTGGCCACGCGGAGACTGCCTCAGTCTCCCTCTGCCTCTACTGGTCGAGGTGTGTGCTCAGGCGCCCAGAAGCCCTTTTCTGGCAGTTTCGTGGAGCTCGAGGGGTCAGAAGGTGGGTAGGTGGGGTCAGAGGTGCAAGAGGGCAGGCTCCCAAAGAGCAAGCACCCTCTCTGGCCTCAGCCACAGGACCAGAGCAACAACATTCACTTAGCTAGCGCCGAACTAGAAGGTGGACAGATTGGGTGCCCCTCTCTGCTTACTGGCTGTGTAGCACTGACCATGCTGCTTAAACCTCTCTGTGCTCCACTAGTACCATCACCATCACCAAGATGAAGGTGGGGACGAAACACCTAAGACGTGACATGCCCTGCAAGGAGCACAGAGGATCCACAAGCCGGAGACCCACTGGTCACCTCCCACAGGAGGCCCTCCCAGACCAAAACGAATTCCCAGTACCCTTCTTGAACTACGCTGTACACCAGGGGTCCCCAAACTTTTTACACAGGGGGCCAGTTCACTGTCCCTCAGACCGTTGGAGGGCCGGACTATAAAAAAAACTATGAACAAATTCCTATGCACACTGCACATATCTTATTTTAAAGTAAAAAAACAAAACGGGAACAAATACAATATTTAAAATAAAGAACAAGTAAATTTAAATCAACAGACTGACCAGTATTTCCATGGGAACTAGGCTCCTCTCACTGACCACCAATGAAAGAGGTGCCCCTTCCAGAAGTGCGGCGGGGGCCGGATAAACGGCCTCAGGGGGCAGCATGTGGCCTGCGGGCCGTAGTTTGGGGACCCCTGCTGTACACTCTATACTGTACATCTGCCAATCTCCTGAAGGCTGCAGGCTCCATCCCACCAATCTGCCTATAGGAACAGTTGAGGGTTCCCAGGCTCCACACAGCCCCCTGGTGCTTCAGCCTATAGCCACGTTCCCTATATCCTCAAGTTTGATTTGGCTGATGCTCTGTGTCAGGCACATACGCTGTCCCACGTTACCCTAACAACAACCCTCATCCCTTCCCATCTCCCCAAAGACCACTCAGAAAAGCCCAGGGGCTTGTTCCCATCCACAGAGCTGCTGAGGAGGGAACCAAATTCACTGTGTTTTAGGTTCAAACCCATTGCTCCTTCAATTACAGAACTGCCTCTGGTTTCTGTTTCTAGACATCCCGTTCTTCTAGCACCATGATCCTCAACTTGGTCCCCCCAAATCACTCGGGGAGCTTTTAAAGAATGTAGGTGCCTGGGTCCCACCTCCAGAGAGCCAGAGTTAATTGGTCTGGGGTGTTTTTTAAACACCTCATCTTCCCCCGTGGTCATGTACAGGCAGGGGTGAGAAGCGCTGCTTAGATCTTTGGGTCTTTTCAGTCGAGGATCTATCTAAGTGAGGGCAGGGAGCCATGGAGGGGAAAGAAACTCACTGGCCCTGACAGTGCTCTCCCCTGAGGCGTGGACCCTGCAACCCCAGCTCAGCGCTTTGGAGACCCAGGAGAGACCCTACCCCAGCTGAGCCCACCACATGCATACGCACAGGCCAGGGAGCCCCTCCAAAGCAGGATTGTATTTCAGGCAGGAAAGAAACCAACAGCTGGGCAGCAGGGCCAGCCTGGCTCTGCACCCAGACGCGGTCGGCTTCTGCACCTGCCCCTGCCAGCAGGATGGAGGCAGAGCTGGGCACGGTGCTCACGGAGACTACCTCCCCTGTGGCCCCCGGAGGGACATCAGTGCCTCTGTGGCGAAGAGCACTTCTTAAGTGCACCCAGCACCAAAAGGGGTTCCCTTTCCAGTTTGTGGGGAAAATATAAACAGAAGAGGAGTTCCCCAGCAACAGATTAGAGAGCTTCCAAATCCTGAGAGCACTGGAGTGGACAGAGTGAACCGTGAGCCTTGTTAGCGCTCACTCGTGGGCCGTACTATGCCAAGTGCTGACCGCGTCATCTTGCTGTCTGGTTTTGATCTCACAACAACCCTATGCGGTAGGTCTTATTACAGCCCCATTTTACACACAGGCAAACTGAGGCTCAGGAGAGTGAGTGATTTTCCTAAGGTCATCTGGCTGAGGCTGAACCCAAGCCCACCTGACACCGGCGTTAGTGTTCTGAACTTCTGCTCTGTGCCCGGCCGACAGAGAGTCTGATTGCTGGTTCCCAGGAAAGGACCCTGCTTCATTCTACCCCCAGGCACCTGGCACGTGGTTGGAGCTGAATAAGGACTGGAGTGTGGGTTCCTTGTTGACTCCTGCTACATGTACTCAGCAGACCACCATGCCCACTTAGGTGGTTGGCACTCAGTGTGAAATGAATGAACAGGCAGACAGATGAACGAAGTGACTTAATGGTCTGTTCTGAGCCAATACAGACAATCAGGCAGGGCCTCACTTCTGAAATCTGGGGAAACTAGACAAGTACACTGCAGAAGGGAGAAAGGGGAGACGGGAAACAGAGGCACAGAGGAGCAGGCAGCCAGAGCTGCCAGAGAGGACAAGCAGGGGTGCTGGGAATGAAGAGACATCAGCTCATTTTAACGCAAGCCAAGGAAATCTGAGACAGATTTCAAAGAGGGGAAAAATCTACATACTCCTTCCCCCCAGCCCCTTGGAATATTGGCCCAGGCCTTCTGAGGACTGACACTCTGGGTCCAGGGAGAAGAGTCAAGGACATGTCCCCCAGGCATTCCAGAGCACAGAAGACGGGCAGTGGCACATCTCAAAGGCTGCTCGCAAGGCTGGGACAGATGGACGCACGGACACTCTGTCCTCCTGGCTGCCCTGCCCTCCCCCAGCACATGCAGACCCCCAGCTAGCTCACTCTGGCATCTGCCCCTGAGGGTGTTGCCTGCCCAGGGCCGTCAGGGTGGGCGTGAGCTGGGAGCAGGTATCCGATGAAAAACCTTTCTACAGGCTGGCCGGTGGGTGACGTCATCCCGGAGGCTGGATCCCCTCCCAGCCAAGGCCTGGAAAAGCAGGGGCTGAAGGAGTTGGCCCTAGCGAGGGGGAGGGGTGGCGGAGGGAGACTTCTGTCTTTAGATGGCAAGGGTTTGGCAGGGGCATGGGGAAGGGTGGATCCTTCTAGAGAGGAGAGCCCCTCCCAGGTTGGAAGAAGGCTTTGCAAGAGTCCCGTCCAGGGCCGGGCCCTTGTGCGGTCCCCAGAGCCTCTGGCTCCGTTTGTGGGGGCTCTGGGCGCTCGCTGGTGCGCGGCCCCACCCCTGCCTCACACCTGCACTCCTCCAGCTACCACCTGGATGGACCCCTGGCTCCTGCCTGGTCCTGGCTGCCAACTTAAACTTCTAAACGAGGCTTTCGCCAAGTCAGTCTCCTGCTCTAACACCTTCAGGTCCCTGTGGCCTATAGAATAAAGGCTAAATTCAAGTTCGGTCTTTCCTGACAATCTGAGCTCCCCAAGTTCCCTGACATACAATCCTCCTGTTCCAGGCAGCACTCATCATTCCACAGGTATGTTCTGGCACCACCGGGCCAGCCGCTCTGTTCTATGCAGGTTCTTCTTCCCGAGCCTTTGCTGTAGCTGTTCCCACTGCCTGGGACGCCTTCCTTTCTACCAACCCCCATTCTCCCCAACCACCGCTGCCCTCCGGGAGTCGCCGGATCATACTCGCCACAGCGCTCGCCCCTGTCCTGTACTGAACTTGTCCTGGGGCGCTGCTGCCTAACCAAGAGTCTCCCTGCAAAGAACAGATGCCTCAGGACTGGTGCGAAGAACAGATGCCCCAGGACTGGTTCCACAGGACGCGGCACTGGAGACAATAATTGCCTGAGATTTCTGACACAAAGGCATAAAATTGGAGTCTGAGGGTCCAAGGTCCAGTCCTGCATTGCCCCTACCAGCTCTGTGACCCTGGGGAGGACAAGTAGCCTCTCTGAGCTTTAGCTTCCTCACCGGTAAACAGGAGCCTCATGGACTGTTCCCAGCATGGTATGAGGTGACAGGGTTAATGCCCTACGTAAACTGTACCAGGGGTCTCCAAACTTTTTACACAGGGGGCCAGTTCACTGTCCCTCAGACCATTGGAGGGCTGCCAAATACAGTGGTCCTCTCACTGACCACCAATGAAAGAGGTGCCCCTTCCAGAAATGCAGCGGGGGCTGGATAAATGGCCTTAGGGGGCCGCATTGTGGCCCACGAGCCATAGTTTGGGGACGCCTGCTGTAGACAGTGCTTATAAAGCAAATAGAAGTGGAAAATTCGGGGAGAAGCAGGAGGGGTTTGGTTCCTTTGCAGCCTCAGCTGGTCTTTTGCAGAACCAGCAGGCAGCTCAGGGCGAGGGCCACAGGGGCCAGGAGAAGGGTGGCCAAGGCCCTGTCCCTGCAATGTGACCCTCTCAGACCCTGCCTCCTGGCAGGCAGTGGGCACTTGCCATCTAGAGTGGTAGATCAGAGGCCCCAGGCCCACTCTGGAGGGGACACCAGGTAAAGCAACCCGAAGACCCTCGTCTACAAGGATCCAGCATCAGCCCCTGCCCCAGTGTCCTGTCTCATCGAATACTCCCACATTCCAGATGGGGAAACTGAAGCCCAGAGAGACCTGGCCACTCATTCAAGACTCCAACCCTGGCTGCTTTTCCCCTGGCCCACCTCTCCCTCCCCTCAGCCTCTTGCTCCCAACAGCTGGGCTCATCCTGAGAAGCCAAGCCCTGTGGTGGCCCCTGCCCCGGGCCCCCCACACTCTCCATAACCCCCTCCCCCCCGAAACCCTGGGCAGTTCACCCACGTCCCTCCAGTCCCTCACAACTGGTTCCTCCCAGGCCTGCCTCGGCCTGCCGGCTTCTCCACAGGCCCTTGGGCGGCCAGGCTATACGTTTGGTGAATAAAATGTATTGTTGTGGGCCAAGTGGGCTCTGGCTCGCTGGCTCGAGGAGAGGGGAAAAAGGGACAGGAGCCCAGCTATTAGCTCAGGCCCAGGCCTTCATCATAGGCAACAGCAGAAGGATGATTGGAAGGGGCTGGGGACAGGCAAGGGGTCCTCCTGACTGCTGCCCTCTTCTCTGCTCTTTCCTCCCAAGAGGCGCACCCCGCCCCCCCCGCCCACAGCTGCGGTGGGAGGGACGGACCCAGCTCCCCCTGACCCTTCTGCCTTGTTCCCCAACTTCCAAGCCTGCACCTCAGCCCTCAGGGGTGGGCTGGAGAAGCTGGTGAGAGGGGTCAGGCAGCACTCACAGAAATGGAGGGGTTCCCAGAAAAGCCTTCTGGAAACCCTATCTTCTGCCTGCTCCTATCTCCCTCTAGCAGCCGAGAACTCTGCCGTCCAGGGTTTTCTGCAATTATCCAGTAAGATCAAAGACTAAAGGCGAGCCCCTGACCTGGCCCAGCTCCGCCCAGGAGGCCACAGGACACAGGCCCACGGCTCTGAGGGCCGTTCTGGGCTAGGCAGCCCACAACCTGGAGAGCCTCCTAGGGCCAGAGGCAGCTCCAAACTCTGCACCCAGCAGCCTGGGGGCTGTGACCTGCATACCAGTCCCAGGTGCCGCAGTCCCACAGCAGCCCCCCCGACAGCCTCCTGCGAGGCTCCCTGGGAGCCAGGCTTCTGCTCTCTGCCTCAGGGTAACTGCCTGAGATGAGATCAGTAATCTTGGGCTGGCCCATTTCACAGGGATGGCCAATTGAGTTAATGGCCGGAGATGATGACAGGGACTCACTGTCTGTGTGCCAGGCTCCCCATGAGGTGGCACCGCATCCACTTAGGGAGGTTACATAACCCAGCCAAGGCAGCACGGCCCAGGATGGAGCAGAGCCGGGATTCAAACCCACAGGCTCTGGGACTGGGGTGCATTTGCTTACACACTGAGCTATGTGGTCACTGCCCATCAGAAGGCTCCAAGGCTGGATCTGAGACCTAAAAAGGGTGGAGAGGTAGGCAAGGAGTTCAGGCAGCAAAGGAGCAAGAGAAAGCAGAGAGGATGCTGGGCGTGCTGACAAAAGGCTGCTGCACATCTCCAGGGAGCATGCGGCAAGGGCCGGCGGGGCCGGCTCCCACACGGACGCCTGGGACGCACGTGTCCACACACATGCACTCACATGCACGCTGGGCAGTACCTGTCACGTCCTTTTTGGGAGACTCAGCCCAGCTGGAGAGCCACACTTCCAAGTCCGTGAGAGCAGGAGGCAGCAGGAGAGGAGAATCAGAGGAGAGAGAACCGTTAGGCAGGCAGGAGGTCCACGGGGTGAGTGGCTGCAGGCGCCCGCAGAGCAGCTGGCGGAAGGCGGGGGAGGGGAGGGGAGTGATTTCCTGGCCCTGGGCTGGCTGCTGGGCGTGGGCAGGAGTGATTACAGAGGCGCTGGGACACGGCCGGCCAGGATGGGGATAATGAGGTGTCTGCCGAAACGCAGGCATCCTCTGGAGCACTGAGAAGCCCACATAATGCTAACTTGGAACAGGGCCCGTGGGCTATTTCTGCCCTGGAGGAGGCAGCCTGGACCTTCCTCTCTGGCCATGTGGGTGGCTGGCCCCACAGAGCTTGTTGGCTCTAAGGATCCTCACCAGGTCAGCAGGCTCAGCAGCCTGAACCTGGAACTCCAAACATCAGGGTTGGAGAGCCCCAGGTCAGTCTCCAGGCGCAGGGACCACACCACTGGGCCTTGATGTCTTCTCTAGCCCATGCCCCAGACCCCAGACCCACCCGCTAGGAAGATGGGTCCCGGCAGAATGGGAGGTGCCTCCTTTCAGAGTCACACTTCAACTCCAACCCAGAAGGACAGGGACCTTTAGTGACCAGAAGACAGGAGGGCTCTAGCCCAGGCTCAAAAGTCATGTCTGACCTGGGCCTCAGTTTTCTCATCTGTGAAATGAGGTTAAAAGTTGTCCTCCTGATCCTGGCCCAGTAGCTCAGTTGGTTAGAGCATCATCCTGATCTGCCAAGGTTGTGAGTTCAATCCCCCTTCAGGGAACATACAAGATCAACCAATGAATGCGTAAATGAGTGGAACAACAAACTGATGTTTCTCAATCAATAAAAATAAATAAATAAAAGAAAGAAAAAAGTTGTCTTCCTGACAAGAGGGAGAAGCAAAGTCAAAGCACCTAAAAGAACCTATGTATATGCCTGACCAGGCGGTGGCACAGTAGATAGAGCGTCAGACTGGGATGCAGAGGACACAGGTTCGAGATCCCGAGGTCGCCAGCTTGAGCGCGGGCTCATCTGGTTTGAGCAAAGCTCACCAGCTTGGACCCAAGGTTGCTGGCTCAAGCAAGGGGTTATTCGTTCTGCTGAAGGCCCGCGGTCAAGGCACATATGAGAAAGCAATCAATGAACAACTAAGGTGTCGCAACGAGAAACTAATGATTGATACTTCTCATCTCTCTCTGTTCCTGTCTGTCTGTCCCTATTTATCCCTCTCTCTGGCTCTGTCTCTGTAAAAAAACAAAACAAAACAAAAAAACCTATGTATATATGATCATGAGATGTGATATAATAACATCACGCAGCAGAAAGCTCTTAGCCTAATCAATGGTGTGAATATTTCTAGAGGATCAACATGGAATAAACACTGACAGTCTACCATGACATGCAGTGGCTCATTTACTCCCCCTGACAATTCTCTGAGGTGGGTATGCATGTTTTGCCTGATAATACACAGAAGCAGTGTGAGTTCAGGTAGGGATAGTAACCAGCCCGAGTTCCCACAAGCACAGCGTGGTGGAGCCAGGAACGGAACCAGGTCCGGGAACAAACCAACTGAGGCTTTCTCTGCTGAACTGCTCGTTGCTCCAGAGGAGCGTGGTGTTGGCTGCAGGAGGGACAATGAGGAGGAAACGTTGGGATGAAATCGGAGATACAAACCCTCATGCAAACGTTGAGATAAAAAACAAAAACAAAAAACAAAAGCCCTTGTACTGCCTGCCCACCCACCCAGCCCTGGCCAGGATTGCTGCCTGACCCAATGACAGAGTGATCTAATCCTAACGGCAGGGACATTTACACAGCATTCACTACACACCAAGCATCGAGCCGCACGCACAGATGGTTACTCATTTGTTTTTCACAATAAACTTACAACGAGAGGTATTCCCTCCCTTTTATAGAAGAGGAAAATGAAATGGAGAGGTTAAGTAACTTGCCTGAGGTCACACAGCCAACCCAGTGTCCATCTCCTGTGGGGACACAGACTTTAAGTGATCACTCTGCCACTGCCTGTTGGACGCACTTAACTCTCCCTTGCTCAGCAAGCCGCCTTTCCAGCTGCAGGCTGCCCCCCACGCAGAGCTGGGAAGCCCGGCCCTCCCAGTTCTTACTTTAAAACCAACAGAGGGGGTCTCTGGGGGAGAGGTTTAGTAAGGACTCAGGAGTCTGACCATCTGGATTCAAATCCAGGCTCTGCCCCTTTGAGGAAGTTACTTAACCTCTCTGAACCTATCCCCTCACTTGTAAAAATCCACATGAAAGGATACAATCACCTTCTAGGCTGCTGCAAGGATTAAAAAAGGTAATATGGCCTGACCAGGCGGTGGCGCAGTGGATAGAGCGTTGGACTGGGATGTTGAAAGACCCAGGTTCGAGACCCCGAGGTCGCCAGCTTGAGCATGGGCTCATCTGGCTTGAGCAAAAACTCACCAGCTTGGACCCAGTGTCGCTGGCTCCAGCAAGGGGTTACTCAGTCTGCTGAAGGCCCGCAGTCAAGGCACATATGAGAAAGCAATCAATGAACAACTAAGAAGTCGCAACACGCAACGAAAAACTAATGATTGATGCTTCTCATCTGTCTCCATTCCTGTCTGTCTGTCCCTGTCTATCCCTCTGACTCTCGCTCTGTCTCTGAAAAAAAAAAAAAAAAATAGAAGACTTTAAAAAAGGTAATATGCAGTAAGTGCGCACTCAGCACAGTGCCTAGTACACAGTTAGTGCTCAGTACTGTTAGCCACCATTGGCGACATCTCCCATGAGCACGGTCCAGTCAGCTCTGGGGCACTAGAGACAAACCTTCTGTGGCCACAGCGTCCATCAGGCCTAGCAGAGGGAAGCCTCCGTGGGCAGAAAGAGCTACACTGGTCCCATAGGCCTGAGACAAGCTAGATGCACATGGGGCCTCTGAGGCTTTAAGCAGGGTTGGCCAAGTGGGGCTGAGTCAGAATGTGGGACTTCACTGCCTGCTGCTACGTCTTGCTGGGGTCAGAACTTCCTGGGGCTGTACCCCAGATGTGGCCAAATGGACTGCCCCCCCCCCCCCAGAGCCGTGTCAGGCCCATCCCGCCCCATCTGGCCCTGCCTAGCCCTGAGCCAACCCAGCTAAGAGGTTACCCCATCTCTCTCCATCTCTGCCGGCTTTGTTCTTTTGCACACCTTTTTTTATTTCTTTTGGGTTCTTCAGAAGGAAACCATTTGGGAAGTGCTAACACCTCTCTGTGAGCCAAGGGATATTATTTGACCTGGGCCTGGAGAAGCCAGGAAGACTTGTTCTGTTAGATTAGGAGTTGACAAACTTTTTCTGCAAAGGGCCTGAGTCAATAGTTCAGGTTTTGTGGGCCATGTGGTGTCTGTTGAGACTACTCAACCCTGTGAATAGCTGGTGTGCCAAAAAAACTTTATTTACAAAACCATCTGGTGGGCTGGGCATAGCCTGTGGGCAATAGTTTGCCAACCCCTATGCTAGCAGATGAGGGCCATCAGTGAGGAGATGCCCCAAAACCCTAGGAAAGAGAAGCAGGGACCCTTAACCCACAAAGACCAAATGCTCAGAAGGTCTTGGCTGCTAGGATAATTTTTTCAAGAATCATCTCAGCCTGACCAGGTGGTGGTGCAGTGGATAGAGTGCTGTCTGGGACACGGAGGACCCAGGTTCGAAACTCCAAGGTTGCAGGCTTGAGCGCGGGCTCACCAGCTTGAGCGCGGGGGTCACTGGCTTGGGTGTGGGATCATAGACATGACTCCATGGTTGTTAGCTTGAGCCCAAAGTTTGCTGGCTTGAAGCCCAAGGTTGCTGGCTTGATCGAGGGGTCACTTGCTCTGCTGCAGCCCTCCGGTCAAGGCGCATATGAGAAAGCAATCAATGAACAACTAAGGAGACTAAGGAGCTGCAATGAAGAATTGATGACTTCTCGTCTCTCTCCTTTCCTGTCTGTCTGTCCCTATCTGTCCCTCTCTCTGTCACGCACACACAAAAATCACCTCAAAGGGTCTGATGCCCTTCCAGGCCCTTGGAGTTTGGGGGTTTGGGCCTTTGGGAAGACGGGTTGTGGGGGTGGACAGGAAGCTGAGCCCCTACTAAGTGTACAGCCCGAGCCCATTCCCACCCCCTTCATCCCCCATAAGCAGGCCTTCCCTTCTCTTTCCAAAGGAAAATGGGAAGCGAACCAGAAATGAGCCTGTCTTTCTAAAAGAAAGTCTTTTTAAAACATGATTTATTTCCCAGTCCCCTGGACCCGCAGAATTAATCCAGTTGCACAGTTCCCACCCCTAATTTCCCCCGCCTTTGGAGTGCATTCTCTCCGGCCCACCAGAGCAAGCCCTCTCCCAGGGTGGGAAGGACCCCCGGCCTCATTACAATGAACAGAGAGGCCCTGGCTCACGAACCCCGGCCCTCCGGCCAGGAGGCAGACAAGGTTGCTGGCTCAGGGCTGGGAAAATGGAGAGACAGAGAGATGGGGTGAAGGAGCGAGAGGCCAGCGCAGCCAAATGAGCAGCTGTGACAGACACAAACTAACTGCTTCCTGCCCTCCCTGTTGTCTCTGCCTCCCTATCCTCGGGTGACACAACCGAGAGCCCAACGGAGCAGAGTCACGGTGCCTGGTGGAAATCGAGGGGCATCCGACTAGGAAGCCGCACAACTGATTTTGCTGAGAACGAGCTCTGAGACCTTAAGCAAGTGGCCTGACTTCTCTGGGACCAATGCTGACATCTGTGGAATCAAACATGTGGGCCCACAGCTCTCCACAGTCCTCCTCTGACGTTCTAGACTCTTCCAGCAGAAGCCTCCTAGTCTCCGCAATACAAAGTGCACTATGGCTAAAAAGAATCTTTCCCGAGAAAAACACTTGACACATGCTCAATATATGGAAACTCAAGTGAAAAAAAGCAAATCACTCAAGAGGTACGGAGGGCAGAAAACTGGAGCAAGAAATTCTTTTAGAAGTCTTGGTTCTTGTGCTTCCTCTGCCTTTTAACTCAGATTCTGGGCACGTAGCAAATATCTGAGCCTCTCTTCCTTGTAACACGAGCATAAAAATACTTCCTGCGTCTTTGTAGGGTTGTTTTAAGAGCGAAATAGCCCAATGCCTGCAAAAGGTTCTGGCAGGGGACACAGAAGGGGCACGGAGGGTGAGGACAGAGCTGGCAATTCAAGCAGTGCCTGGGAGACAGGAGGCGTGGAGACAGGGTCCCTCTGTTGGCCATCCTCCAGGACTTCTGTCCCTGCCACAGTCCATCCTCTTGGCTTGCAAGACCAGCAGGCATCTACGCCCAGAGAAAAGCCGGTGTCTGCGGGCCCTGGCCAAATACCGTGACCTGAGGACACTGAGATTCTAAACCTGACTCTTGTCAGGTCCAAGTGGTTATGAGAAGTCAGAGAACAATACTACTTTGGTAGTAAGAAAGTTTTCCCCCAAACACATATGCACCCAAGTGCTACATAAAACAAACAAACAAACAAAAAACAAACACCTGCACAGTCCTAACTTAGGCTGGAGACTCTTACTGGCGCATCCTAAGGTTTCTTCTAGCTCTGAGGAACTCCAGAGCAGTGAGAGTTGGGTTCAATTTACCCAAATCTCGTCTCAAACCATGCTTCCAGGAATCCTTTCTTCCCTGGTGTAAAGCAAGTCCCACCCATCGTCCCACCCATCCAAACTAATAAATCCAGAGTGGGCTGCAAGCCCAGGTGGGAGAGACGGGAGTGAGAACAGCCAACAGCATAAAATCCTCGGAGAATTAAAGCAAACCAAGGCCTCGGGGGACTGGGGCAGGGTCACCCTCCTTATCAGCTTACACAGTCCCCGCCCTGGGCTCCGGGGAGGGGAGGAGAAGCAGAGACCCTGCCAGGGGCCCTGCACGGAATGAACACACCACCCCCACCCCTTTCTTCTTGACATCCTTCCATTCTTCAACCTCTACTCGGGACCTCTCCCTCTTTGGGAATTCTATTGTTCTTACCTCACTGCAGCCTTGAACGGGTTTCTAAAGATCTGCTATACTCGAGTCTTTTCTCTCCTTTTCTACAACTAGGCTTTGCACAGGGCTGGAAGTCAGGTTTCCTACAGACATCGTGTGTTTCTTTTCCTTTTTGACTAGGCCACCAGGAAACTCGGCCACTGCTTTCAGGACATCAACTAATCAGGGGCTGCCGGCTGCTAGCCCTGTTACTGAAATGTAGTCAAGGGAGAAGCTGCTCTTCCACGGAGCACATCCCTTGTAGGAACTGTGCCGCTACAGACATACAGTGGCTCAAATCTTTCCAACAGCCCTGCAGGGCTAGAGTCCTTCACAAAGAAGTAGTTTGGTTTGCGTGATATAGTCACTTTAGGGAGCCTGAAATGGGTCGGCATGCTCAGAGCAGCAGAAAGAGAGGCATCCACAGTGAAAGTGGTATGAAAGCCATACAGAAGAAGAAGGATGGCCAGGTTAAGATGGCTAAGAAAGCCTGACTGGTGGTGGTACAATGGCTAGAGCGTCGACCTGGGATGCTGAAGTTTCAGGTTCGAAACCCCAAGGTCGCCGCCAGCTTGAGCATGGGATCATCGACCTGATCCCATGGTCACTGGCTTGAAGCCCAAGGTCACTGGCTTAAGCCCAAGGCTGCCAGCTTGAGCAAGGGGTCACTGGCTCGGCTGCAGCCCCCTGGTCAAGGCACATATGAGAAACAATCAATGAATAACTAAGGTGCCACAACTACGAGTTGATGCTTCTGATCTCTCTCCCTTCTCCCTCTTTCTAAAAACAGACGACTAAGAAAGCAAGCAAGCAATAGTCAAACATAACTTCCTATCAAGAGTCATACAGGCCTGACCAGGTGGTGGCGCAGTGGATAGAGCGTCGGACTGGGATGCAGAAGACCCAGGTTCGAGACCCCGAGGTCGCCAGCTTGAGCGTGAGCTCATCTGGTTTGAGCAAAAGCTCACCAGCTTGGACCCAAGGTTGCCCAAGCAAGGGGTTAATTGGTCTGCTGTGGCCCCATGGTCAAGGCACATGTGAGAAAGCAATCAGTGAACAACTAAGGTGTCTCAGCAAAAAACTAATGATTGGTGCTTCTCATCTCTCTCCATTCCTGTCTGTCTGTCCCTATCTATCCCTCTCTCTGACTCTGTAAAAAAAAAAAAAAAAAAAAAAAAAAGAGTCATACGGGCAGAAGTCTGAAAGTGTACAACTCTGAGGTGTGTGAGCGCTGCTCACATGGGCAACGCTATGTAGCTTGTCATAAATACTTACGGCGTGAAAACCATGCCCGTGGCCCAGAGGGGTGAGGGGTTAATGCTGCTACAGCAGCAGCTCAGAGCCTGGCCCTGCCTCCTCTCCTCACGGACTCCAAGGCAGGGCATGAAGCTGGTACAACCTGGGCAGTCATGCAGGGTCACACCCTCACTTGGTTTAATGTTCTTACGGGCCCCTTTGAAATCTTTAATCATTTATGAACAAGAGGCCCCATAAATAATACAACCGGTGCTGCAAGAGGTTTCTGGGTCACAGAATTCTGAGCTAAATAAATGGAAGTACTGAAGAAGGAATTTAGCAGGGCTGAAATTTCTGGTAGGTATCACCTTAAAGACAGATGGCAAAGATGGGCCACTGTTTGTCTCTGGGTCCCCTCCGTCCCTAACATCTCTGGCTTCTTGGTGGTAACCCAAAGGCTAGAAGAAGCATGTGGGGACTCAGGACCAGAGAAAGGAAGACATTTGCCTAAGATCACACAGCAAGTGAGTGTCAGGGCTGGGCTACAACAATTATACCAGTTCCCACTTTCTTAACACTCATGCTGGCACTGAGCCAACCATCTTATGAGCCCTATCTAATTTAATCCTTACAACAATCTGTATTTTTTACAGATGCAGAAAGTGAGACCCAGGGAAGTAAAGATTGTTCCGAAGGCCCCACAGCAAGGAAGTGATGAGCCAGACTCGAGCCCAGGCAGGCTGGCCGGGAACCGCGAACAAAGGGGCCTAACACAGGGAACTACATTCCCTGGATCCTCCCTGGCCACTGGCCAAGGGAGGCTCATTTGTTCTGCCGGGCTTCTCTCTGTACACGCAGCCATATTCCTATTCATGTTGCTCTCAGGAAGAAGGGGCCTGCCTCCTTCCCCAGGAGCTGCTGTTCCCAGAATCCAGACTCACAGTGGGGGCAGCCCAACCCGGGCTAGGAATGCACCCCTGACCCTCTGGCCACTCAGCTATGCAGTCAGAGAACAGTCAGTTCCCCTCTCAGGTGGGGAGTGGGCTGGGCTGGGTTGGGCTGGGGGTGGGCTGGGCCTAGAGCCATTCCACAGCCCATCAGGGACTAAGTCCAAAGGCACCAGCCTGGGCCATGGCTGCGGCCAGCAGAGACAGCCCAGCCACAGCGGGTATGGGCAGGGTGGCAAGGAAGCCAGGGGCACCGCAGCCACCTAGAGGGGATGACGCAGGTGTGGAGTGGGCGGGCTGCCTTCCTCCCTCCAACTGCTGGAAAGACCTGGAGCTTCCCGGTTCCAGACAGGTCCTATGGTTAACCAGACACACCGAGTGAGGAGGCAGGCAGGGTTCTGAGCCCCTGCTGCTGGCAGCTGCTGCCTGACCCCACAGAGGCCCCGTGGGCTGCAGCCTCCCCCTCAGTTCTCAGGTTCTCCCCTCTCCCCGTACCGGGGCACTGGTGTGCAGAGACGAGACAAACTCAACTCTGTTCAGAGTTCCGGGATCCCCCCACCCCCGCCCTGGGGTGGGCTGCTCTGGTGGTCCTCCCCCACTTACTAGGATATCCCCCAGCCAAAGCCCATAGCTGTGAAGAGGGGGCGGCAGCAGAAACAGGAGCCAGCGAAGCAGGACGGAGGGAGCAGCTGCTGGGTCTCCGGGCCCCCGGCTCTGTGGTCCGTCTCCCTCCCTGGCTGTCTCCACACTGCATCCCTCCGGGAGTGATTGATGGCGGCACCAGCAATGGACCTGAGACCTGGCATTGCTAGCCCAGGGCCGCAGCAAGTGGATTGTCTTGGCTCTCAAGACTGGACTCTTGCTATCAGATCAGTGAATCTACTGCTAACTCTTTAATGAGCACCTACCATACGCACAGCTTGAGGCCCCAGCTATGACCAACTGACTCTTCCATCTGTCTCTGAGCTTTAAGGACAGGGCACAGATATTCCCGATCACAGACGCTTTCCTAGGTGTTCCTGTCTGCGTCAGGAGTTACGTAGGTTTGGGGAGGCAGTGTGACTCCCTCATCCATCTCCCTGGCACTGCTGGGGCTGCTACGCAAATGCATCCTCACTCCCGAGGTGGCCAGTGCCAGCTGGAGGGCACGCACGGCCAGGCACCATGGGCAGGGGTGGGTGCGGATGAGGCAGGGGCCTCACGTCTGTCCCTGGGCACTGCCATGGACTGGAGCCCCACGGGGTGGGGAGGAGGGGCGGAGGTGAGGATGACTCACCTGTCAGGTGTGTCAGCTCCCCTTACCTTGCCCTCGGCGGGCCTGTGTGCTGTTCACTGACTGTGTCTACTGACTCCAGAATGTCTGGTTAGTACCACAGTCCTAGCAAGTGTCTGGTACACAGTAGGTGCTTAATCACAATGTGTTACCGGTCTCTCCAACTAGAGCTCAAGTTCCTTCAGGGTCCTAACCCTGTCCGCCTCATCACAGCACCCTGAACACAGGAGGTGGTGTCCACTCAATCCGCGGTGGCCAACGAAGGGTGCACACCACACCCTCTCTGTGCTCAGTCCCAAGGGTTTCCTGTGGAAACTGAGGCCCGGCTTACCCCACTGCACTGGGTGTGCTTCACACTAGGGCCCTGCACTCTCCCTAGACCAGGGTTTGCCCTGTTGAGCCATATACAGGATGTCTCAGGCTGGGTAAGACCCCGAGCCCAGCATGTGCTGGGCAGAGTGGCTCACAGGCAGGCCCTCAGGCCCAGCAGAACATCCCTGGAAGACTGCTGCCTTCCAGCATCTGCTATAAACTCCTTCAAGGAAACTTAAAAAAAAAAAAAATTGCCCATACCCAATATGGTCTATGGCAAGATGGATGTTGCAGGAAATGGGGGTCTAAGCAAGAACAACTGGCTTATCTAAACTGCCTCGTGGGAGAGGGACTCAGCAGGGCCCAGGGCAGCCCCCCATGTGCGCCGGGCGCCCCGGAGCCTCTCCTCACCCCCTGCCCTCTCCTGCTCTGCGAGGGCCAGGACCAACCCTGAACTCTCAAGTGCCATGTCAACACCGCAGGGCGGCCTGACCAGGCGGTGGCGCAGTGGATAGAGCGTCGGACTGGGATGAGGAAGGACCCAGGTTCGAGACCCCAAGGTTGCCAGCTTGAGTACGGGCTCATCTGCCTTGAACAAAAAAAAAAAAAGCTCACCAGCATGGACCCAAGGTCACTGGCTTGAGCAAGGGGTTACTTAGTCTGCTGAAGGCCCGCGGTCAAGGCATATATGAGAAAGCAATCAATCAATGAACAACTAAGGTGTCGCAACGAAAAACTGATGATTGATGTTTCTCATCTCTCTCCGTTCCTGTCTGTCTGTCCCTATCTATCCCTCTATCTGATTCTCTCTCTGTCCCTGTAAAAAAAAAAAAATTAAAAAAAAAAAAAAACAGGCCCTGGCCGGTTGGCTCAGCGGTAGAGTGTCGGCCTGGCGTGCGCGGGACCTGGGATCGATTCCCGGCCAGGGAACATAGGAGAAGCGCCCATTTGCTTCTCCACCGCCCCCCTTCCTCTCTGTCTCTCTCTTCCCCTCCCATAGCGAGGCTCCATTGGAGCAAAGATGGCCCGGGCGCTGGGGATGGCTCCTTGGCCTCTGCCCCAGGCGCTAGAGTGGCTCTGGTCGCGCCAGAGCGATGCCCCGGAGGGGCAGAGCATCGCCCCCTGGTGGGCAGAGCGTCGCCCCTGGTGGGCGTGCTGGGTGGATCCCGGTTGGGCACATGCGGGAGTCTGTCTGACTGTCTCTCCCCGTTTCCAGCTTCAGAAAAATACAAAAACAAAACAAAACAAAACAAACAAACAAAAAAACAAAGCAAAACACCGCAGGGCGCATGCTCACATGCACACCACGCACACACACCCTAATGCTTGGGAAATCACCAATCTGGCTCTCACATGACCGTGACCAAGCTATGCCCAGAAGAAGGCCACAGCTGGGAGGGCCTGGAGGACAGGGGAGGGTCAGGAGGGTGCGAGCTCCCTGGAGAACGGAGTTACCCCTCTGCCACTACAGCTCAGGGCCTCTGGCTGAGGTGGAGCTTCCATCTGGAGAGAAGCCAGGAAGAAGGCTGGTGCGCAGAGGCCCCTGTCCTGGTTCACTACACGGTGGGAAGGTGGGGCCACTTCCCTGGGTCCCCCGGTCTTCACCTGTGATATGAAAACGGGTTCTGTGTCAATTCTGGTTGCTCACCAAACACGGAGGAGCCCAACGGACGGAAATCCTTCATCAAGACCAGTCAGATAGTCCATGAGCAGCTCCCTGTGCCGGGCACCTGGCTGGGGCCATGGCCCTGGAAGCACCGAGTCAGGAGCCATGCCTTCCTTTCACAGGCAAGGACCTGTGTCCCCCAGGAGAGAGACTACTGGAAGCCAGAGTCCTCCTCAGGATAAGGAAGGAGGCTCACGTATTCCCCTTCTCCTTAGGACTTCTGAAGCTTTGATACCTTCAGCGAGGAAATGGCCTTCCGCAGCAGTACCTGGAACAGCACCATCGTCGGCGCTCCGGGACACAGAAGACACGCTGCAGCCCAGTTTACAAGACGCGGCATGCTCAGACAGCGAGTGCGGACAGTGACCAGTTGTCTTTTGCATTTACAAGCCTCGGTGACCCAGGGACAGAAGCCTCACTCGACACCCCCAGGCAAGGCTAAGTGCCTCCTTCTAAATCTGCTTCATACTCATCAAAGTACTTGGGCACCGTGTTATAACTGCTGTTACTTTCCTAGCTCCCCGGCCCCATGGTTGAGTCCTGAGGACAAGGGTCTACTTGGACCCATCTCAGTGTTCCTGAGCTTCCACTTAGAGAGCCTGGCAAAGAGGAAGTGCTCAGACATTCACTGGACAAATTCCACGACAGCCACGGCAGAGCAGTGAGTCCGCTACAGGTATAACAGGGCCCTCTACTCCTAGAAGGGAAGTCTAGTACCAGAGTCCATTCAGAGACTTGCTTCTTATCGATGTGGCCCTCAAGGGTTCCCCCTGCCTCCAGGAGGGCTGTTTCCAGTGCCAAATGAGCCATGGGCTTAGAGCAGAGAAAGCAACTGAGGGTGTCAAAACAGGGGACAGGGTCCTCTTAATCAGAACACTGTGATCAAATACAAATGAGAACTGATAGAGATGCTCTTGGAGCCACTGGGCTCTAGGCAGGAACTGTAGCATGGCAGGAAGTGGACAGACCAGAGACAGAACTTGGACAAAGGCTGTTAAAATGTGTAAGGTTTCGGGGGGGGGGGCGCATTGCCAGTGTACAGAAAGAGTCTTGGTTTGGCCTCTTGTTCCTAGTCTGTCATCACAACTTTAAAAGGACTTCACAGCCCTGGCTGGTTGGCTCAGCGGTAGAGCGTCGACCCAGCGTGTATAAATCCCAGGTTCAATTCCCTGTCAGGGCACACAGGAGAAGCATCCATCTGCTTCTTCCCCCTTCCCCCTCTCCTTCCTTTCTATCTCTCTCTTCCCTCCCGCAGCCAAGGCCCCACTGGAGCAAAGTTGGCCCAGGCGCTGAGGGTGGCTCCATGGCCTCTGCCTCAGGCACTAGAACGGTTTCAGTTACAACAGAGCAACAGCCTAGATAAGCAGAGCATCGTCCCCTAGTGGGCATGCGGGTGGATCCCAGTCAGGCACATGCGGGAGTCTGTCTCTCTGCCTCCCCACTTCTCACTTCAAAAAAATACAATAAATAAATAAATAAAATGAAAGGACTTCACCCTCCTGCCAGGAACAGTTATGCACCTAACCCTGACCCAGAGCCAACTCCAGGGCCGAGCGGGGAAGACTGGCATAATGGGAAAGGCGGTGCCCAGACACTTGTGGGGGCTTCTCCTGCACGTCACACCCCTGAGCCAGGAGCAGTACTCGGGAAGCAGCACAGAGTGGTGTCTCTTCTGGGCACAGGGACGTGAAGGGACTCTCTGATGTGGTCCCACTTTCTTCAAGACTTCAGGTCTAACATGAACAAAACACATCTTTGCACCAGCTGCTGGGGTCACACGTGGCAATGACAAGACCCAGGGGGCAAAGACGAAAGAGCCAGGGAAAACCACTTTTTTCCCTGCAAACATCTAAGTTTTACTGAAACTCTGGAAAATGTTTCTCTGCCTTCACATTTCAAAACTGACCAATTATAAAAATGCCGCAAGCCAACTAAGTTACACATGCCACAGTCCTATTTCTAAACAAAGTAACTTTAGATCAGAAAAAGGTGCTAAAACAGTAAGTAATGTGCATTTCCCCAAATTTTTGTTTTTCCATTGGCTTCATCATTACTGGAAATGTTGCCTCTTTTGTCACATGTCTGTAAACCAAAAACTGAAGTGAGAAACAAGTTATTTTCTGGCTGAGGGCCGCAGTGGGAAGCATTTCTTTGCTGGACCACAACATGGCTGTCTCCTCCCCCAAGAAGAAAACCTTAATGGAAATAAAAGGCAGATGGAGTCTCATCACTGCCTCCTGATGAGGCGAGAAGGGAGGCCTGGGCTGCGCAGACCCTTTCGACGGCCATTCTCCAGGACCCCAAATGCTGCACCATGTCCTCAGTCCAGTGACTGGTTCCCCTGTCCCATGCTGGCCCACCTCCCCAGCTTGGGAGACAACCACATGCATCTGCAATGAGCAGCCCGGTCTAGTCACTGCCGATCTACCCTGAACACTGCCATCAACCCTTACGGGCAACCCATCCAAAATTCCACAAAGGCTTGGTCTCAGAATCCCTGGGGAGCCTGGCAAAAAACGCTATTTCCTGGTACCACCCCCAGAGATGCTGATTCACTGGGTCCGGGCAGGGTAGGGTCTGGGAGCCTGGAGCCAGTGAGTAGGTGCAGGGTTCCGAAGCACAACTCCAGGCTTCGCGCACGCTGTTCCCTTCCAGACCACCTGCCTGATTTCCCAGCAGGAGAAGCTGGGACAGGAGCGAGGGGGCAAAGAGAAACAAAATGGGGCTGAGCATCGAGGCTACCAGCCAGCTGCCCACATCCTGGGAGCCTTCTCCTCGCCCACCCCTGCTTGGTGCGTCCGGGCCAGCAGAGCAAGGGGGCCCTGGCTGTGGGAGCGTGGCACAGACACGCACACGTGAGCAGCACACTCCCTTTCTCCATCGCATCACTGCCACGTGGGCTGGCCGTGGCGCTGCCTAATCAATCAGCCTCCTTTCATTGCCAATTAGTTGGCTTTGAATCCAGGGTGACATCAGGCTGAGGACCTGGAGCCATGAAAATTAAATATTGTTTTAAAACATCAGCCCGGGAGAGATGTGCCAGAGGCAATGCCTTCATGAGACACATCCGCTTTTGGAACCAATCGTTGGACCGTGCCAGCGATATCCTGGCCATGTTTGCAGAGCAACCTGGGCCTTCCTCACTGCGGATGAGTGGCTCTGGCCCAGGCAGACAAAAGAAAGCCTTGGATATTGTTTTGAAAAGTCTTGCTCATACTGTCCACAACTTCCTTTTCGGGCTCATCTCCCACCTCCCACTCCCTCACCCTTCTCTCCTGCCAGGCTGGACAGCTCTCCTCCCCTCAACATCTCAGGCTCAATCCAGCCTCCATGTCCCTGCTCATCCGCCAGCCGGGGACCTGCCCACCCACTCTGCTCATCCGAGTTTCTCCTGTCCTCCAGGACACCTCTTCTGCCTCTTGCGTCTTGGCCAGCCCCCATTGATGTGACTCCCACAGCTGGTGGATCACAGCCACCTGGCCTTGTATTCATTGTTAACGAACCTGAGAATGCCCTGCTGTCTCAGCTGAGCTGCGTTCTCCAAGGGGCCAGGGACTAGCAGCCACTAAGAGCAATGAAGCCTCGGGGACCCTTGCAGTCTGGAGAGGAGTGAAGGCTGCTGCCATCTGCTTTGTCCCTGTCCGTCTCCCTCTGGCTGGTGAGCAGCAGGCCAGGGGCCATGACAGCTGGTTCTGCTGTATCCTCCTGGGCATCAGCTTGGGGGAAGATGAGGTGCTGGAGGTCTTACAGAACTGCTTTCTCTACTGATGGCCTTGCTCACGCCTTCGCCTTGTCCCAGGGCCGTGGGAGTGTGACAGCAGGACTCACGCTCTGCCCTCCCCTCACCTTAGGCAGGCAGCAGCCCCTCTCTTAGTTGCTTCATTAATATTTTTAAATATTTTATTTATTGATTTTTTAGAGAGAGAGGAGTGAGAGAGAGAGAGAGAGAGAGAGAGAGAAGGGGGAGGAGCAGGAAGCATCAACTCCCATATGTGCCTTGACCAGGCAAGCCCAGGGTTTCGAACCGGCGACCTCAGTGTTCCAGGTCGACGCTTTATCCCACTGCGCCACCACAGGTCAGGCCTTCATTAATATTTTAAATAAGGTGTTTGTTTTTTTTTAATTATTGATTTTAAAGAGAAAAGAGGGAGGGAGGGAGGGAGAAAGGGAGTGTTGTTCCACTTAGTTATGCATTCATTGGTTGATTCTTGTATGTGCCCTAACTGGGCACATCAGGATGACGCTCTAAACAACTGATCTACTTAGCCAGGTAGGAGGAGGCAGACTAACCCTCTATAGTAGACAATACCTATGAGTGGGTTTTGCTTTAAGAAAATCCACTTCATTAGGAACCAAATTCATACAAAGAGAAATTAAGGGCTTATGAGTCATACTCTACAAAGGGACCCTTCGCAGGTTTTTAGGAATCACACATGAGTAAGGGGTTCTTTCTAAAACCTCAGGGGCACCCTGACCAGATAGCTTGGTTGGCTAGAGCATCATGCTGAAGCACAGAGGTTGTCAGTTCGACCCCCGGTCAGGGCTCGTGCGGGAACAGATCAATGTTTCTGTCGTTTCTGTCTCTCTCCTTTCCTCTCTCTCTAAAAATCAATAAAATAAACACTAAAATTTTTTTTAAATAAATAAATAAAACCTCAGGGTCTCTTCTTGGGGCAGCCCCCACCCCACCCCACCAGGAACTGCCTGCTAGAGGTCTTCAGGGCCCAAGTACTGCTCATCTCTTAATCCTATAGGTCTTGGCTCAGGAAAGAACAGACTTCCGCAGAAAGAGCTTTGGAGCAGAAGGACCAGATTCGAATCCTCTGCCTACCCAGCCAGGTGCATCTTGGGTAAGTTCTTTAGCCTACCTTTCCTGGTCTATAAAATGGGGGACAAGATCACCTGCCTGGGTGGTTGAGGCTGACTGGCCATTATGAGAGGGTGCACACTCCGCCTTCCCCCGTCTGACCAGGGAGTCACTCGTGGAGGAGGTCAAGTACCTCGGCCAGTGGTCTCTTGTGGTTGAGAACTGGATACCTTCAGGTGCTGCCTCCTATTCATAATAAAAGTCGCTTAACCCTTAGTGAGTATTTACCGCACCATCATAATAAAAGTCGCTTAACCCTTAGTGACTGTTTACCCCACCAGGCACAATGCTGCAGTTAACACTTCCTATCTATTAACTCATATGCAAGCCCTCAAACAACCTGATGAAGTGTTATCACTACCCTATTTCACAGCTGAGAAGACTGAGGCACAGGCAAGCTAAGTACTTGCCCAAGATCACACAGCTAGCAGAGCTGGGGCACGAAACTAGGCATTCTGGCTCCGGGGTCTGTGTTCTTAATTATACAGAATATTCTGCAATGGCTGAGTCTACATCCCATTTCCTCTGAGGCCGGGTCCAGGCTCAGGGCACACAGAATAGAAATGAATGCTTTATCAAGTGGGTCTTTTTTTAGAAGGTCAAATTCTCCCCTCCTTTCAGAATCCAGTAGTAATTAAAATAACAATGGCAACTACTATGATTTGGAGCTTGCTATGTGTCAGGCCCTCTGCTAATTCAATCCTTACATTTAATCAAGGTGGGCACAACTTTTACCCCCATTTTCCATATGGGGGCATGAAGGTCAGGGGTTAAGGAAGTTGCTAGTTACAGGGCAGATACATGGCAAAGAAGGGGTTCAAACCCTGTCTGTCTGATGCCAAAACCTAAACTCTCACCTCTAAGCAAAACCTGCTTCTCCTTGATTGTAACTACAGTAACACTGATCTCATTAACTCTGTCTAACAATAATAATGCAGGATTTATGATCACTAAAATGGAAGCTGGACTGAGCTCACTAGTTTTTCCAAGGAAAAGTATAAAGGCCTGACCAGGCAGTGGCGCAGTGGATAGAGTGTCGGACTGGGATGCAGAGGACCCAGGTTCGAGTCCCTGAGGTTGCCAGCTTGAGTGCGGGCTCATCTAGTTTGAGCAAAGGTCACTAGCTTGGACCCAAGGTCGCTGGCTCGAGCAAGGGGTTACTCGGTCTGCTGAAGGCCCACGGTCAAGGCACATATGAGAAAGCAATCAATGAACAACTAAGGTGTCTCAATAAAAAACTGATTGATGCTTCTCATCTCTTTCTGTTCCTGTCTGTTCCTATCTATCCCTGTCTCTGATTCTCAGTCTCTGTAAAAAGAAAAAGAGAAAAAAAAAGTATAAAGTAAACAGGATTTCAGGAGGAACATCAACACGTGCCCAAAAGAACAAACTTGCAACACTCTTGAGCAACCTTATTTGCATTTAAACCAGCGGCAGCCAGCAGCAGCTTCACAGAACTCCTGGGTGGGATGGAGCAGCAGCCCCTCAGCCAATCCCAGGGCCAGGTTGATTCCACAGGCTCTGTGGCCTCCTGCGCCCCCTAGTGGCGCCAACTCAGAACTCCCCAGCCATGGGCTCTGGAGCACACAGCTTCCTAGAACCAAGAGCACCCTTCCCTCTTCCCAGGTCTGCGGAGCAGAGCTCACTTTGGAAAGCCAATCACAGCTAACAGCAACAGGCGCCTCCTACTGCCAGGCACAAAGTCCTCGGTAGCAGCACCTCCTGAACCCTCTGTACCTTCCTGCAAGTAGCTGCTCTGATACCTACTTCATTATACAGGTGTGACAGTTTTATCTGTCAATCTGTCTCAGCTAGAGTTGCCAGATATTCGACCACACACTCACTAACCCAGGAGCTGCTGGGGAAAGTATTTTGCAGATGTGATAAAGTCCATAATTCATTTACTGATATTTTCAGTGACATTATATAGATATTGGGAGGAGCTGGGGGGTTTGAATCAATAAGCTGAACGGCCTCAAGGGCAGAGCTGAGGCTTCCCTGAGAGGCAACTACGGCCTGTGGACCACAAGCCCAGACTGCCCTTGAATTTCAGACTTGCCTTGCCAGCCCCCACAGTTGTGTAAGCCAAACCCTTGTATAATCTCTCATCGATAGCTCCCACTGATTCCGTTTCTCTAGTTGAACCCTGACCAACACAACAGACAGGTGAGGTAACAGAGCTCAGGTGAAGGGATCTGCCCAAGGTCACTGACCAACGACACGGGGGACTAAGAATGGAGGCCCAGGCACCCTGACTCTCCCCAGCGCCCAGATCAACTCCCCTGCCAGGCCATACCCAGCCACCAAAAGCCAGCCCCTCTGCTGCTGCTGGAGTTGTCCCTCACCTGCCTCCTCGTGACGCAGCTTTCCATTCACCAGTCAGGAGAATGCTAAGGGCTGTCACATCGTGTCCCCCTCGCTTCACGGCCCTTTAGTGCCTTTTCATCTCACAGTGAAAGTCTAAATACTTAAAAATGACCCACAAAGCCCTACAATGGTCTGTGCTGCTACCTCCACCCCCAGATTCCTCTCTGCTCTCACCTCCTACCACCTTGCCCTCCCCTGCCTCCTACCCCAACCACAAGCCTCCCTGCCCTTGTTTCAAGCAGGCCAGCATGCTCCCACCCCAGGGCCTTTGCATACACTATGCCCTTGGCTTGGACTGCTCTCCTCCGGTAACCACATCACTCCCTGTCTAACATACACTCTTGCAAATACAGTTCAACCCCCCCACAACCCATAGCAGACTGCACACTCCTCGAAGGCAGAGAGACTCATTCCTGTGACAATGTCCCTGACCCAGTGCCTGGCATACAGCCGGTGCTCAATAAGATCATCAGCTGAAGTTTCTGGTCTCCAAACAAGCCACGCTTAGTCCTACTGTCCCACCTTTGTGCAAGTACTGTCTCTTGATTACCAAAGCTCTTTGCTCACTGTCCCCAACAAGAAAAATCATCCTCTTCCCAGATAACATCCCCGATTGGAGGCTGCAGTGACCTCCCCTTCCTGACCTGAGTGTTCACTTACATATGCATGTGCATGCAGCCTTCCACCCACCCACCCATTCAACAAGCACAGGGTGGGGAGCAGGGGTGGGTGGGGATGGGGCTGCTACTGGTGCGAGGCCTGTGGCAAGGTCTTCACTCTTGTGCCGGACACAGATAATAAAGAAAACCCAAGAGATAACCAGAGAGTGACCAGCGGTGTGCAGAGAGGAAGCAGGGTGAGTTGAGGGGGCAGCTGCACAGTAGGGAATGGGGCAGCTTCTCTGAGGTGATGATTAAGGAGAAATCCTAACAAGAAGCCAGTCATGTGGGAACAGCATTCCAGACGGAGGGAACAGCAAGTGCCAACGCCATGTGGAGAGAACAAACTGGATGTGCTTAAGGTATGGACGAGCAGAAAGTGCTGGTATGGGAACGGGGTGACGGGAGCAGGAGAGGGTGGGAGCCCAGGACAGAGGCAGGTGGGGAGCAAAGCACACAGGACTCGTAGGCTGGGATAGAGTTTATTTTGGTTGGGACGCAAAGGCTTTTGGGGAAATTTGAGCGAAAAGCTCATTACTGGATACAGGTCTCAAAGCGCTCACTTGAGCTGTGGTGCAGATAAGAGCATGGAAGGGCAAGGGTGGGAGGAGGGGCCAAGGAGGGAGCTGAGGGGGCTTTCCAAGGGGGGAGGGCTGGAGGTGGGAGAACCGCAGGGATCTGGAGGTCAGGCTGGCAGGTGAGAGAAAGGGAGGAGTGAAGGGTGACTTCTGGATGTTGGGCTTAAGCAACAGGGTGGATGGAGGAAGGGGGAAGGTGTAGGAAGGAGCAGAAATTTGAGGCTGTTTTCAAGGTCACTGGTCCTGCCTCCACCTTAAGGCTGTGTGCTGCCTGAGAACTCTCTCCCCAGGCCTGGCTTCAAGTCTTGGCTCTGCTCAATAAGAGATCCTTTCCAGAGATCTTCCCAGGGGGAGCTGGGGCTTTGGGGACTAAAACGTGAAAAGGAATGACCAGGAGGTCTCTGCGGCGTGGTCCTCCGAGACTCGGGACTTGCCGCGCGCAGGCCACGGCAGACTACCTGATTAGCGGGGGCACGTCCTATGTGCCTATGATAAAAAAAATTTAAAAAAAAGAAAAAGGGATGACCAGGGAACAGCATCCATTTCTTTGTGCAAATGGAATGACCCTGGGAAACTTTGTGAGCTTCGTAACTGAGCAGGGTAAAACCCTAAACTCGGACTCAAATCCTCACAGAATCTAAGCTCAGACTTTGGGCAGCCACTCCTCTCAAAAACTTAGTTTCTCATCTGTAAAATGCGAATCCTACCCACAATGCAAGGTGGCTCTGAGCAGCAAATGGAGAACCATATGTAAAGTTGCCAGCGCATAGTAAATGCTCATTAAATAGTAATAGTAGCTATCTGGCACTTTGAGAGAGCTTTACAGGTTATAGGCAGTGTTCTAAGCATGTTTATATATATGTTTATCGAATCTTTGTTATAACCATATGAGGTCTGTATTAAGGTTCTCCAAAGAACTATCTATCTATCTATCTATCTATCTATCTATCTATCTATCTATCATCTATCACAGAGGTATGGTGAGCCAAAATCTGATATGGTAGGCTGACGGGCTAAAGACTCAGGGGAGAGTTGGAAGTCCAAAGGAAGAGTTCAAGCCCAAAGGCAGTCTGCTGGCAGAATTACATTTTTGCTCAGGGAAGGTCAGTCCTTGTTCTATTAAGGCCTTCAACTGATCAGATAAGGCCCACCCACATTATAGAAGGTAATCTGCTTAACTCAAAAATCCACTGATTTAAAAGGTAATCTCATTCAGCCTTGGCTGGATAACTCAATTGGTTAGAGCAGTGGTCCCCAACCTTTTTTGGGCCACAGACCAGTTTAATGTCAGAAAATATTTTCATGGACTGGCCTTTAGGGTGGGATGGATAAATGTATCACGTGACCGAGACAAGCATCAAGAGTGAGTCTTAGATGGATGTAACAGAGGGAATCTGATCATTTTTAAAAAATAGAACATCGTTCAGACTTAAATATAAATAAAACAGAAATAATGTAAGTTATTTATTCTTTCTCTGCGGACCAGTACCAAATGGCCCACAGACTGGTACCGGTCCGTGGCCCAGGGGTTGGGGGCCACTGGGTTAGAGCATCAACCTGATACGCAAGGTTGCTGGTTCAATCCCCAGTCAGGGCACATACAGAAACAGATGGGTGTTTCTGTGTCTCTCTCTCCCTCTCTCAAAAATAAAAAAATAAGTTAATCTCATTCAAAAGTCATCTTCACACAAACATTCAGAATAATGTTTGACCAAATAGCTGAGCACCTGCCCTGGCCGTTTGGCTCAGTGGTAGAGCGTCGGCCTGGCGTGCAGAAGTCCCGGGTTCGATTCCCGGCCAGGGCACACAGGAGAAGCGCCCATTTGCTTCTCCACCCCTCCCCCTCTCCTTCCTCTCTGTCTCTCTCTTCCCCTCCTGCAGCGAGGCTCCATTGGAGCAAAGATGGCCAGGGCGCTGGGGATGCCTCCTTGGCCTCTGCCCCAGGCGCTAGAGTGGCTCTGGTCTCAACAGAGATGGCCTCTGCCCCAGGCGCTAGAGTGGCTCTGGTCTCAACAGAGCGATGCCCCAGAGGGGCAGAGCATTGCCCCCTGGTGGGCAGAGCGTCGCCCCCCCTGGTGGGCGTGCCGGGCACATGCGGGAGTCTGTCTGACTCTCCCCATTTCCGGCTTCAGAAAAATACAAAAACAAACAAACAAACAAACAAATAGCTGAGCAGCATGACCCAGCCAGGTTGACACATAATATTAACCATTACAATGTGTATGAATATTATCCCCAATTTACAGACAAGAAAACAGGCACGGAGAGGGTCTCAGAGGAGAAGAACCAGGTCTAAACTGCTGTCTGGCTCCCAGGCTGGCACTTTCAACCACGACACTAAGTGGCCATTATCATAAGCACACCAGTGTAAATCAAACTCCTCCATCCATACTTTCCGGGCCTGAGGGTGGAAAGCAGAGAAACTGGGGGAGGTTTGCCCGGGGTGCGGCCCTACATCGCTTAAGCTGCAGAACAGAACCTGAGTTTCAGAGACTCAGAGACTGGCTCCGGGGAACCTGAGGGTCATGCGGTCCAGCCCTGGGATCTTACAGAGGGAAAATGAGGCTCAGAGCTGAGAAGGGAGTCACCCAAGGTCTCTTGGCTTCAGAAAGTAATCATGAAGATAAACTAACACTTCTATAGTAGTTACTATGTGCTACGTGTGAGATAGTCACCATCTTTGCTTTAAAGAAAATGAGGACAGGAAAGCAGAGGTTATGGAACTTGCCAGAGGGCACACACAGCCAGAATCTAAGCTCAGGCTCAACCAGCACACTACACCTCTGAGGCCCGGGGCAAGTCTCTTGGGGGTGGGGCTGCGACAGAGCACAGTCTCAGGTTTGTAGCTCCTTCCCAGTTCTCCCCCTGGGGCTCTGACGGCAAAGGACAGCTGAGGTGGTGCTGCAAGTCCTCGGGTTATAAGGCAGCTCACCTTCCTGGTCACCGAGGAAAGGCCTTCTGTCCCAGAGGGGGCACACCTGGGACACCCCATGCCCTGCTGATCAAGGGCTGCACCACACGACCCCTCAGGTTCCCTGGAGCCAGTCTCTGATGTGCACACACATCTTATCCCACAGCCACACATACACCAAACAGGGACACACACATGAACACAGACTCCAACCCACAACACACTGGCACACAGACCCAACATCTGTATACCCAAACAAGGGGAACAGCCTCATAGCACACAACTGTATAGACCCCCTCAGCTTCACATACACACATGCCTAATACATCAACCAGGACACAACTTTCCACACCCTAATGAACACACAGGCCAACACTTGTACACATTAAGCATAGGAACCCATTTTCAGAAACACACACATTATGCAATCTCTCCCCCCCCACACCCCCAATTCACATCCCACCCATCACACACAGGCACACATGCCTCTACTGATCCACAGGCCAAGGCACTTGGACACAGACACCTCCCCACAAGAGCCATTAATGTGAGCCACGTGTTTATACACACTTCCCACATCCACAAGGGCCAGATGGTTGCTCACCCCCTAACTCACCACCCCCATAAATACAGGCGACACACGTGCCAACACTGATCACTCCAGTCCCCACCCCACCCCCATCCGTACACACAGAGCCCTAACTCCTAGGGACCACCCTCCCCAATCAACTGCACCCCACCCACATTCAGGCATTTGCCTAGCCCAGCCTGCCCCACCCGGAGAGAACCCTTCTCTGACCCCAGTGGACAGGGGGCTAGCTCCTCCTCTCTCCCTTTTCCAGCCACTTCTCATTCTGCGCGTGAGCCCTGGCACCTGTCAGGCCAAGGCCAGAGCGGGTGTGCCCCCTCCCATTCATGTTCCTGCTGCCACCGCGCAGAGCTTCCACAACCGCAGCAAGAACACTCAAGAGTTGGAGGAGGGGGGGGAAGTCTGCTCTGCACCCATTAAAAACTCAGTCACTCAAGTACGACCCCCCTTTCCAGTCCTGCATGTCACGTTCCCACGGGGAACACCCTGCGTCCTAACCTTTCCAACACCACCGCACCACTGAAAGGAGGAGCCAAGGAAAAGTCACAGCCGGCGCAGCAGTGGGCACTGCAGCCAGGGGACGAGGGAAAGGACTGGCTGCCAATGTTGTGGGGGCTTAGGCCCTTCGAGAGACACCCCTGCACTCCGCATGCACCCACCCCCCATTTCCACAAGGGACAGCCGGGGGACTCAATGGTCAGAGAAAGCGCAAGTACAAGAGATCTTAGGGGCATGAAGGGAGTACCCCAACCCCACAAGACACACAGGGCAGACCGGCAGGGACCCCCAACCCCCAAGATAGTCCTCCGCAGGATCAGAGAGGTGCATGCACGAAGTGGGAGGGGAGGATGGAGGGAAAAACGCCCGGAGGCTCCCTTACCTGATTTCCTCTTGGAACTGCCATAGTCCCTGAAAAAGAAGCAACAACAGATAGACATGGTTAGCGCTGGACGCGGGCGCGAGGCTGCGTGGCTGCGGCTGCAGGGCGCCCACGAGCAAGCTGCGGTGGGTCCCGGCACCAGCACCGCTGCTCATGTGATCCCCGCGGCTGGCGAGTCGCGCGCTCCGCAGCCGCACGCACTGCGCGCTGCGCCCGCCCGTGGGTCCCCAGCCAGTCCGGCCTCGGCACGATTCCTCCATCCCGCTCCTCCCCCACGCCCCGCCCGCCCGTCCTCGAACCCCGCCCAGCCCCGCCCTGGACCAGCCCTACAGGAGGGGCTCCATGGGCCGCTCTTCCCTTCCCTAGGCACCTTCCCTCCTCCTCCGTAGGGGGACAAGGTAGGTTCCCACGCACTGCGTAAATAGGGAAACTGAGGCTCTGGACGAAGGTGGTTGCTAGGACCCAGGCCTGCTCCTCACCCCGGCAGGCCTTCCACTCCCAATTCTTGGCATTGCCAGCTCATGCCCATTCAACTTTTAAGTCACTACTAAAATGTTACCTCCTTAACCTATCTTCCTCCACATTTTCCTCTCTTCAAATTGGCCTCCAAATAATTATATATTTGTGTGACCCTTTGAATAAAGTCTGCCCCTGCGCTAGACCCACGCTCCCTGCTAGGAATTAATTAACCCAGCCTCAGGATCAGGCTATTTCCCAAATCCTGCCTCCGGGTGCCCTCCTGTGCTCACCAGCTGTTGGCCCCTGCCACCACTCCTTCCATTCACAACCCTCAGGGAAGACTGAGAGCAGTGGATAAAGCGTCAACCTGGAAACGCTGAGGTTGCCGGTTCAAAACCCTGGGCTTGCCTGGTCAAGGCACATATGGGAGTTGATGCTTCCTGCTCCTCCCCCTTCTCTCTCTCTCCTCTCTATAATGAATAAATAAAATCTTAAAAAAAAAAAAAAAAAAAAGACTGAGAGCCCAGAAAGTGCTGCTGGAGGTTCTGTGAAGTGCTCAGGAGCTGTGTAGGGATATATCTGGAGACCAGAGGAAATGCCTTTCATTTCCCCTGGGAAAAAATAAAAATGCCCATTTCGGGCTTTGGTCAAAGCCAACTGGCCAGCTAGGTCGGCCTGCTGGAAAGAGAGGACTCAGTGAAAAGGGACAGCAGGTTTACAAGGAAGGTGTCGACCTCAGGGAGGCTCTCCGAGATTCCAATTCTGGAAATCTGGGAGTAGGGTAGCCTGGGCTTTGGGGACGCTTGGTAAATTCCGAGGTAACTGGCCTGCACAGCGAAGGGCAAGGGGCTCCCCCGCTCCTCGAGTTGTACGTTTCCTAAAGTTTGGGTTCAGACTCAGTGAATCGGAATGCTGGAACCGAGGCCCACTCCCCTGTTTGAGAACCCCCTTCTAATTCCATGCTTCTTTCCATCACATCACAAAGGTCCTATCGCTCCCTTTCACAGATGAGGAAACAGAGGTTCAGCCCAAGGTCACCCAACCTGGGCACGGGCAGTGGTTCACAAGCCCACCTGCAGAAATGAAAACGCAGGCTGAACGGGGTGGAGAGGGATCTGTTGAATCTGTTGTCTCCCAAGGATTAAGAAGATGAGTTCCCATGTGCCCCTTCCTCAGCCTGGCAGTTTCGTGTCCTTGGGGCGGAAGGCAGACAGGTAGACTGTCCAGGAGGGCCTGGCTGTGCCCCGTGAAGCTCAGTGGAGAATTCCCACTGAGGAAGAGGAGAGCATGGAATGGTGGCTATGTCCTGCCCAGCAGACTTGCCGCTCCCAAGGGGGGAATTCATTTCTCAGGCTGTTTTGCGGAGTGAGGCCCAGGGAAGGGCAGAGAATGCACAGCGATGAGGAGCTGCCCCTCCCTGCACCCCCTCTCTGTTTTCCCACTGGTCCTGCAGGGGAAGCCCTCTGGGCCTGGGATTACAATGGCCCACTGACCACTCCCTGGCTGCCAGTAGTCCAGACAGGGGGTACCTTCCGCACAGTGATGGCCACCTTCTCCCTGTTTGCGCAGCTGCAGGCTGCCCAGGATTCTCTTGGAGCTTGTCAACAGCCCTGGGGGAGGGGGACGCACACGGGTCATTCTCCTGTGACAAAGGAGTACACCGAGGCTCTGGAATGGGAGAGGGACATAATTCCCAGAAGCTGAGTGCTTCCTCTGTGCCAGGGCCAGGTCAGTGATTCCCAACCTGGTCATTTAGACGGGATCCTCTGGCGAGCCGGTTACAAATTCGGATGTGGGGTCCCACCCCAACCTGTCTGCATCTCCAACAAGCAAGCTTATGAGGCGGGGCCAGTGTTGGCTGAGAACCTGGGAGCCAGCACAGCTGCTGCCCCCTTTGCTACCACCCTGACATGTAGGCAGGAATGGTGGCCAGGGGCACTCCAGGCCTTGCACCCTAGTTTCCATCAGACCCAGCCGCCGCTCGGAAACGGTTCTGCTTGGTCAGAACACTGTGCTTGCAGTGTCAAATCAGCTTTGTGGTGCATCCTCTGGCTGGCCTGCACTTCAGCCTGAGTGGAGCCCTTCCCACCAAAGATTCCCAGACCTCTGCAGGTGGTGTGGTCCCTCATTTTGCAGGTGAGAAAAGCAAAACATAGACAAACTAGACAACTTGTTCAAGGTCTTCCAGGGAGTAGGCGAGGCTGGGCTTGGACACTGAGAACCTAAGCCTTACTCAGGGGGGCTCAAGGCAAATCCCCAAATCCTGCCACCCCCTGGAGCACTGGGTGCAGGGGAGGGAGGACGATGCAAGGCCCTGGGGCCTGAGAAGCACACAGAGTGAACGGAGTGGAGGCCGAGTCCTGGAGGCGGGGCGGGCAGCAGAGCTATACGAATGGAGGGAACGCAGGCAGGCACGGGAACCTGTCCTTCACAGGATCTGGCCTCCAGCCCCTTAGCAGTTTACGGGAGAGCACCTCTGAGCAAGCCCTTTTGTATTTTTAGCTGCTGAATGTGCTGAGAAGCAGCTTAGGTATCCAGTGACTGGGACTCCCCATGCATCACACACAGGGTGGGGGGGTGAGGGGGCAGGGCTCCCTGTCTCTGGCATGCCTACCTCCTGCAAGACTGCAAGCCCTCTGTTGGGGTCCAGGTCCCAAATAAGTCAAGACTGCCCTCACCTCCCTGCCTTGCTCTGGTTCTTGCCCTGAGCTGGTGTTGACAGCCCCACCCACCGGTGAGTGATTTCACTTCGGGTAGGTCACAGTCTAGCCTGCTTCCGACCTGCTGCTGAATCACTATCTCCCAGGGAGCCACAGGAAGGAGCAGGGAGAGAAGGGAGGGAAGGGGAGGGAGGGAGGGAGGGGAGGGAGGCGAGAGCCAGCGACTCCCTCTAGTGCCGCCAGAAGCTAATGTAATTGAAAAGGCCTCCCGGGCTGTGTCCTCACTGTGTCCTCACATCAGGCCACTTGGCTTTCTCTCCAACTGGTCCAGAGGTGACAAAGACCATGGATACAGTGATCAACCATCCCAGGCAAACCAGGACATAGGACTTTCAGAACTCAAGCTGGGAAAGTTACAGACAAACTGGGACAGCTGGTTACCCTGCGGTCCACTGGTCTGGCCGGGCTGGAAACCATGGGAGAACTTCCACCTACCCAGCTCCACCCCTCCCCCCATTTGAACAAGGACTGCTGAGGCCCCATCCACCCCACGTGATACAAATAGTTCATCTCTTGGCCCACCCTCACTGGATGAGGTTCAGAACGAGGTTCACAGGGCAGGTTCTGGAAGCAGACAGACCCCCCTTTTCTGCTATTTGCTTGCTGGATAGTCACCCTGAGCTCCTTGCTTCACCTCGAGCCTCTATTTCTCTGTAGAATGAAGATAATGACAATGCCAACCCCTCAGGGTTTGGGGGAGAAGAAATGTATGGTATACATACATACATAAAGCGGCTCGCAGAGGGCCTGGCACTGAAGAAGATGTGTGTAACTTGTCTTTGTTATTATTCTTTCATACCTGGACCTGGCCTGCCTTAGTTGCTACCCAAATGGCAAAGGCCTGCAGAGCCCCCTAAAACAAAGGGATGTGGCTTCTTCTTAAGGACCTCACCATGATGCTGGCAGCACAGTGCCCGATGGGGGCAATTCCAGCCTCATTTTCCGAGTTTTGGGCTTTCACAAACACCGACACAACCTGGGTCTCTATCGAGTCTTGTCCACCCGGGAAAAGCCTGTTTCTACACACAGAATGTTTGATCCTGGCTCCTCTGGCAACACTCGTCCTTTCAGGGTGCCGCTGACCTGCTCTGGACTTACAGCCTGGAACTGGCCTCCCACAGAGCGGCCAACTCTCAGAGCCCCTAACTAAGAGATGCGAAGGGCCCGGGGTTCTCATGCTAATGGCACCCAGAAAAGTCAGCTTTTCTTTTATTTCTTCAGCCCTTTCACTTCTCTTGGTGAGACGGGCTGTGTCCCTGCCACAGACATCCTGGTGAAGGAGCTGCTGGCCTTGGAGAAAGCAAAGGGGGAGAGGCTAGAAGGAGGGAATGGGAAAGGCACTTAGCCATTCGTGCGTGTTAGCCAGCGTTTCTGCACTCGCTCCCCTCGCTCTGCCCTCCCTTGACAGCTCCCAGCAGGCACCTGACCTCAGTGCTCTGAAGCAGGCAGAGGTGGTGGTAATCCATATTCTGAATGAGGAGACTGTGGTCCTGAGGGCGTACGTGGCTTGCCCAGGCTCAGGAAGCTACACTGACAGTCCTAACCTTGCGTGCTCCCCACGCTGAAGCCCACCAGGAATCAGGCTGCAGGGAGAGGACACCGTATCCGGCGGGAGCAGACTGCTGCTGGGGAAAGGAGGCAACCATCTTGCGGGGCAGGGGCAGCGTTCCCGGAATGAGAGGCAGTGCCAGGAAGAGCCACTGAGGCGAGGGAGGAGGCAGAAAGGGAGCCCCGTCGGCCTGGGCCAGCTCTGTGGGAGGCTCTGAGTCCTGCCAGGTGGAATTGTGAGTGCTACAGGGCCTTGCCCTCCACACCTGCCACCCCCTCTCATTCTTGCTCCCGCCAGCGAGTGTCCTGGCAGGGGAGGACACGCATGCACAAACTTCCAGCCTGATGTTCTCACCCGCTGTCTGCTGGCTGACATTGGCTGCTCGGCCCAGGACACCTGTCTGCAGGGTCTGCTGCCGCTGAGAACTGCTGGAGAAGCTGGCCAGTTTGCCAGATGGCTCTGGGTGACCTTGAGAGCCTCGTGGTCTTCGGGACATGGGTGGTGCCTAGAATATGGGGGCTGGGGAAGTTGTTATGCAACCCTGGCCCTGGAAGTGACATGGAGCCCTTGAGGTATGTCATGATGATTGTGACTGCTGTTCTCAGCCAATAAGCACTTTCTCCGCTCCTGCTGTATGCCAGCTCGAGAAGGCCTGAGCAGGCGCAGGAGGAATGGAAATGGAGGACCTGGCCTGCAAGTTTGGGGGGAAGTTGAAGGAACGAAGTCGCCTAGCACAATGGGAAACCTTACATTCCGAGATATTCCAAGAGGCACAGGGATGGTTACGGTCCCAAGTGCACCGAACGATGCTGGGCAGCAGGTCACCCAAGGCAGCTTCCTGCCGGAGGGAACCGGGACCTCGGCTGTGGAGGATCGGGGGGGGGGGGGGAGCGGGTAGGGGGTAAAGCTCTAGAAGCAGGAACAAGCAGCCCCAACCAGAGGGTGAGCAAGTAGAGGAACAGCCAGGGAAAAGCCAGGATGGAAGGGAAGAGAAGAGGGACTGTGATGTCTGGCGGTGAAATCCAGCAGGTCTCAGGATCAGGAAGCAATGTCTGGGTGCACTGAAGGGAGATTTTTGTTAGAAGGCGAGGTAGGTAGGTAGGGGGTGGAGTGGGAGAGAGGTTGTGACAAGTCTGGCAGTGATGTCACCAGCCCCAGGTTCTGGGCCTGGCTCTGCCCCTCCGTGGCTGGTGGACCTGCGCAGTCGGCTCCAGACTCGTGTTTTCCAAACGACAGCCCATCACCCATCAGTGAGTTCTGAAATCAACTGTGTCCCAACAAGCATTTAAACAAGAAGAGACTGAGTGGTCAAGTCACCCCTAGTAAGGTTAAATATTGTTTTGTGAAACTTGTTTCAGATGTCTATCTACCTGCTTGTCTTATCTGTCTAGCTGTATTGGGTTGTGATGCGAAATTTCTTACTGTGGTGGAAAAAGTTATAAAAACTGACAAATCGCCTGACCAGGCGGTGGCGCAGTGGATAGAGCGTCAAACTGGGATGCAGAGGACCCAGGTTCGAGACCCCAAGGTTGCCAGCTTGATCGTGGGCTCATCTGGTTTGAGCAAAAAGCTCACCAGCTTGGACTCAAGGTCGCTGGCTCCAGCAAGGGGCTACTCGGTCTGCTGAAGGCCCGCGGTCAAGGCACATATGAGAAAGCAATCAATGAGCAACTAAGGTGTTGCAATGCGCAACGAAAAACTAATGATTGAGGCTTCTCATCTCTCTGTTCCTGTCTGTCTGTCTGTCCCTGTCTATCCATCTCTGACTCTCTCTCTCTGTTAAAAAATTAAAAAAAAAAAAAAAATTTTAGAAAAAAAAAAAACAAAAAACTGACAAATCCTCAGAACGTCAGTTTTTTTCCCTTCCAAAATGAGGCTACCCTGTGTATCCTCATGGGCAGTTGGTTCTCTGAAACCGATCCAGCGAGACAGAGCGTGCCAGTCCCAAAGCGGGAGAGGAGGGTCTGGGCACAGGGGCTCAGGCCAGCCTAGGTCTGGAGAATGTGGGGGTTCCCCCCCACAGAGCCCCGAGCTGGGTTTTGTTCTGGCTGTTGAGAGCCTTTGCCAGAATGCTCTCGAGCAGCCAGCGACCTCCAGGGAAGACAGATGGAGGGGGCATGAATGCCGTGCTTTACCCCCATTTGCGCCCTGATCTACACTGTAGCACTGAAGGCCCTTGTGTCCAACAAGAATTCATCCTTTCTCCTCAGGGGCTGTGTTTTCCAGGGTTCTGAGAATGGGCCTCATTGTGGCCGTGTGGACAGTCCAGAGAGGCTGGAATTCCCACCCTGGGTGAAAAAGCGGAATTCCTGGGGAGGGAAGGGGTCTCGTGTACCCCTAGGCTGTGTCCAGAGAGGCCACTGCTATGGCCCTGCAGACCCCAGGCACTGGGCTTGTTTCCCAAACATCCCAGACGGCCTCTGCCATTGCTCCATCCACAGCAAAAAAACAAAGCACTATATATCTGTCTATCTCCTCTGACTTGCCTCAGGGTTCTGGGCAAATGTCCTGGGGACAGCTCCACCATGCCCAGGCCTCGGAGCAGGAGCTTAAGAATGTGGGTGGAGGCCAGTGAGTGCTTCAGCCACTTACTACTTCATGACACAGGCCAGCCACTTAACCTCTCCGGACCTTCAGTCGTCAAAGGGCATAAAAACAGTTCCTACCTTTGTTGTGGGGAGGGTTACCTATGACAATGTACACAGCTCTTAGAACCACATCTGGCACTTGAAGGGGGCCCCTAGACAACAGCCTGGGCTCTTGTGGGGCTAGATGCGCAGTGTGGACGGTGGCCACAATATAGGAAGTGCAGACAGCTGCGCTGGTTTGGACTTCGCAAGACTCGGGCTCTGTGGCCCAGCGCGGCCACCTGGCACCATAGAAACAAACGGGCCTGGGTTCCCACCTGTGTGCACTCTAAGGAGTCCCACCCCGATGGCGGTGGTGGTGGTGGGGCACAAAGCTGGTTTTCTAGGTGGGAAAGGAAGCCGTCTGGCTCACTGGCCATGGAGTATGGTAAGCTCCCACGGGCTACACCACTCCTGCTCACTACTCTGCAGGCTGCTCCTGGCCACGGGGCTCCCGGGACTGCTGGGGACTGCATGCCAGGTCTGTGAAACCACAGAAGGGGCAATGACAATATGCGGTGATAAGGTTCAACTATGAAGTCCCTGGAGAGGAGGACAAAAAGGGTCTTCCATGTCCCTGTCTCTCTCCAAGTCCATGTCCACCCACCCACCCACCAACCGATGTCTTAGCAGAGGGGCTACTGCAGACCCAGCCTTGAGTCTGAGCAGGAGAGGGAGGGAAAGCCCAGTTTTACCCTCGCAGAGCACACGACTAGCTGGAGGGACAAGATAACCCCCCCAAGGAAAAGAAACCATGGAAATCATCCTGCAATCAGGTGCCCCAGAGGCCCGTCAAAAGCGGATGTTGTACAGGGACAGCCAGGAAAGGGAGATCAAAGTGGTCTGGGAGGGCTGCCTAGAAGAGGGGGCGCTGCAGCTACCCTTGAAAGGTGACTATTTAGGAACAGCAGAGGCAGGAAGGAGGGTTGAAGTGGAAGGGGTAATGTGAGCAAAGGTGCAAGGGCAGGAATGGCTATGAGACCGTGTAAAGCCAGTAGCCACGGCCACCATCACAGCCGCCTGGCCTATGCAGGTTCGCATTTGTTTCGGACAGATGGTAATGAAACAATGGAGCCAAGAACTGGTGGGCTATCATCTTTAATCCTAGCTTGCACCCAGCAGGTAAGAAATACACACAGTGGGAAAACACTTCCCTTTCCATTCAGGGCTCCCAAAGCCACTGACTTATCCGAGTTTCCTAGAATCAAAGGTTTCTAGCTCACCAGCCTTTTTCACCTCTGTTTCCCATCTCCTTCTCTCTGCACAAACTGGCTTCTCCTTCAGCACTCCGCCATCTTGGCTGCTTCTCCTGGCCTCCTCCACGAGGCCTTTCTCTCCTCTCCTTTCTTTACTCTCTCCTCTAATGCTAATCTCAGGAACCGAGAGAGAGAGTAAACTCCCAGTCTGCCCCATTTTTTTTTTTTCATTTTTCCGAAGCTGGAAACAGGGAGAGACAGCCAGACAGAGTCCCGCATGCGCCCAACCGGGATCCACCTGGCACGCCCACCAGGGGCGAAGCTCTGCCCACCAGGGGGCAATGCTCTACTCATCCTGGGCGTAGCCATGTTGCGACCAGAGCCACTCTAGCACCTGAGGCAGAGGCCACAGAGCCATCCCCAGCGCCCGGGCCATCTTTGCTCCAATGGAGCCTTGGCTGCGGGAGGGGAAGAGAGAGACAGAGAGGAAGGCGCGGCGGAGGCATGGAGAAGCAAATGGGCACTTCTCCTGTGTGCCCTGGCCGGGAATCGAACCCGGGTCCTCCGCACGCTAGGCCGACGCTCTACCACTGAGCCAACTGGCCAGGGCCATCTGCCCCATTTTATAGTGTAGAAATCAAAACCTTTAATTCAATATACAAACAAGGAAGTCTGACACAAAGTCACTTAGAGTGGGAAGTGCCTCTGCTGTTCTTAAAACTAAGCCTTAGGCCTGACCAGGCGGTGGCGCAGTGGATAGAACGTCGGACTGGGATGTGGAGGACCCAGGTTTGAGACCTCGAGGTCGCCAGCTTGAGCATGGGCTCATCTGGTTTGAGCAAAAAGCTTACCAGCTTGAACCCAAGGTCGCTGGCTCCAGCAAGGGGTTACTCAGTCTGCGGAAGGGCCGCAGTCAAGGCACATATGAGAAAGCAATCAATGAACAACTAAGATGTTGCAACACACAATGAGAAACTAATGATTGAGCCTGACCTGTGGTGGCGCAGTGGATAAAGCGTCGACCTGGAAATGCTGAGGTCGCCGGTTCGAAACCCTGGGCTTGCCTGGTCAAGGCACATATGGGAGTTGATGCTTCCAGCTCCTCCCCCCTTCTCTCTCTCTGTCTCTCTCTCCTCTCTCTCTCCGTCTCTGTCTCTCTCCTCTCTAAAAATGAATAAATAAAAAACAACAACAACAAAAAAAAACTAATGATTGATGCTTCTCATCTCTCTTCATTCCTGTCTGTCTGTCCCTGTCTATCCCTCTCTCTGACTCACTCTCTATGTCTCTGTAAAAAAAAACAAAACAAACTAAGCCTTAGGCTATAACGGCCCTGCCTGCTTACAGCCTGGCCCCCACACCCAATGCAAACTACAAGCGAGCAAACCTATATATCATATTTACAAACTTATTTGACCAACAGACCGTGTGCATAACAAACAGATACCAGGCCCCACTGCCAAGCAGACCTCCAGGCTGCTCGCTGGCCACGACCCCTCACCCCCCAGCCCTGGCTGAACTTCAAGCAGGGGCTGGGATGCCGGGAGGCTGGCCCAAGCGCTCCCTGCTTGCGGCACAGTGGTTAGACAATCATACCCTTCACAAAGTGTCGTGTCCCCCGATACTTCCAGTACCCACCTGGCACCATGCATAGTCACTATAATTTTACTGACTTGATTCCCTATGCTGTTATCTACTATTTTTAAATTTTATTAAATTTTTTTCAAATTTGTAAGAGAACGTTTATTTAGAAAATTACAGAGGTAGCAGAGGTAAGCCGGCCTCACTGTCAGCACTAGGCCTGCTCTGTCCCCTCCAAGTCAGCCCGGCTCTAACCCAGTCAGGTCGCTGTTCACCGGGGCTCCTGTTCCAGATCCCAGCAGGCTACCCAGGGCCACCACTTCCATCTTCCACTATGTGATGAGAACTGAGCTTCTGCCACGGAGAAGTCCCTTGAGGCCCTGGAGCAGGTATAACTCTCGAACCCCAGAGCATGGTGGGAAATGGGGAGGGGACAGCCCGTGGGTCAGGCCTTGGTAGGAGTCACCACTGCGAAGCCCCTCTCCCCCTGAGTAATCCCCTCTTACCCAAAGGGTGTTATATGGCTACTAGTGTTATTGCTGTTGTCATTATTATTACTAATACTATCACTGACAAGAAGGGTACATTTTTCAAGGATTTATATTATAAAGGTACCAAACTAAGCTCTGACACATCAGCTCATTTTATCCTCACAATACTCCGATGTAGCATTTCACAGGACAGAAATGGAGGATCAGAGAGGGCATGTAAGTTGCCCAAAGTAACACAGCTTGTGAGTGACAGGGACAGGATCTGAGCCCAAGCTGCCCTAGCATTCAAATCATTTACCACCTTGTGTCTGATAAGGACACCTGTAAAATCCAGACAGATAAGCTAAATTAGGAATAGGTGGGGAAGAGAAAGGTAATAGGAAGGCAGGGTCAGGGCCAGAAATATCAAAGCTGCACTACCCAGTTCTCGACACATTCTTAGGGAGGTCACAGCTTTTAATCTGCTGTGAGTGAACACAGCTTCCAGCAAGAGGGAAACTGGCTCTGACACACAGCAGCATCTGTGCCCACAGGTCAGGCAGGCACAGTGCTTTCTGATTCTAATGTGTCCCCACCACGTCCAGAGCTGACCTGTTTCCTGGGTCTGTAGCCCAAGGACTGCCTGCTTCACCAGGGCAGGCTTCACCATCTCCAGAAAGGCGGTTTCAGCAGTTTTTGTCAATCCTGGGGACAGTGATGCTGGGTTGATGCTGTCCTGGGCTCGGTGCCCCTTCGACTTTCTTTCCTTCCCCTTTTCAGCTCCCAGCCTAAGGCCACTTCCCAACACCCCACCCCCAAACCCAGCCTAGAGCAGCGCCCTGTCCCCTCCCGTGGTAGCTTTTGCCTTTGGTATTATGAATTTGTCATTTCTTCCCCTGCATTCTAGGTTCCATGAGGCAGGCACTATGACATCTCCCCAGGCCTCACACAGGGCTGGGCACAGTCGGTGTTTGCTGAATGAATGCACAAAAGCCCTGCGTATGGCCACCAGGCTCAGGGCCACCAGCGGTCCTGGGGGCTGGCCAGACCTGCGGTGTTATCCTGAGCTGTGCTGCAGACAGGCCCTGGGTCTCTGCCCTCCCTTCCTTTCGCCAGGAAAGCTCAGTGGAAGTGCCACTCCCTCCAGCAGGTGCTCCTGATCACTACAGATGGGTCAGCAAGCCCAGATGTCAGTTTGTGCAAATACAAAAGGGCTGGGACAGTCTCTGGTGACTCGAGGCACTTCCTGTCCATTTATGAGGATGGCCTTGGTCCCCCTGCTCCTTCCTCTGTGACATCACCCCGAGTCGTCAGGAAATCGCTGTGGCCTCCGCAGGGAGCCGGCATGCCCTTCTGGCATCCTGCACAATTGCTTCACGGGCGTCCCTGTCCCTGCCCCAGTTGGGGCTACAACGCGCACTGCCGCCTTTGCCTGTCTGCCCTGTGCACCCACGTCTGAGAACAAGGGCACGTGCGTGTGCCGGAGGTGCTGGCTCTGTACTTCACATACACTATCTCGGTTCTCTTGACTGCCCCCAAACAAGGTACTCTCACTATCCATTGTCCCGATGAGGAAACTGAAACATAAAGAGGTTAAGTCACTAGACAGTGGCAGAGCTTGAGATCTGAAGCCAGTGCCAGCTGATTCCTAAGACCATGCTTAGCAATTTCCTGTCTCTTTCTTGGCCTTCCAGACCTTACAGACCTCCATGAACACACCCTGCCCCTGCCCGCCCACCTCTGCTCAGAAGCCTCCAAGCATGCTTTCACCAGCGCCCATGGGCCCAGCCCCCTTCCTCCCTGTCTCTGTCCCTCAGCATCCAAGTCCAAGTGGACAGCCCCAGCCCCATGGGTCTCCTCCCTCTCCAAGGTTCCCCTGCATTCCTGGTCTGAGCATGTCGGTTGGGCAGATAAAATATATTATGCCCACTTTGTTAAAGATGGTGCTGCCCAGTGGTAGAGCATTGGCCTGGTGTGCAGGAGTCCCGGTTTTGATTCCCGGCCAGGGCACACAGGAGAAGCACCCATCTGCTTCTCCACCCCTCCCCCTCTCCTTCCTCTCTGTCTCTCTCTTCCCCTCCCGCAGCCGAGGCTCCATTGGAGCAAAGATGGCCCGGGCGCTGGGGATGGCTCTGTGGCCTCTACCTCAGGCACTAGAATGGCTCTGGATGCAAAAGAGCGACACCCCAGAGGGGCAGAACATCGCCCCCTGGTGGGCATGCCGGGTGGATCCCGGTCGCGCGGATGCGGGAGTCTGTCTGACTGCCTCCCCGTTTCCAGCTTCAGAAAAATGAAAAAAAAAAAAAAAGAAAAGAAAAAGATGGTGTTGCCCACGTAGAGGCCATTGCCCAGGTGATATTAATGTGTGTCTCTGTGGGCAGGCAGGATCTTTATAGCCTGGGGCTTGGTTTTGGGATTAAGCCCGTCCCACCCTTTTTGATGTGGGGTGGTACAATCCCATCTTTTTTTTTTTTTTTTTTTTTTTGTATTTTTCTGAAGCTGGAAACGGGGAGAGACAGTCAGACAGACTCCCGCATGCGCCCGACCGGGATCCACCCGGCACGCCCACCAGGGGCGATGCTCTGCCCCTCCGGGGCATCGCTCTGCTGGTGACCAGAGCCACTCTAGCGCCTGGGGCAGAGGCCAAGGAGCCATCCCCAGCGCCCGGGCCATCTTTGCTCCATCTTTGCTCCCGGAGCCTTGGCTGCGGGAGGGGAAGAGAGAGACAGAGAGGAAAGAGGGGGAGGGGGTGGAGAAGCAAATGGGCGCTTCTCCTATGTGCCCTGGCTGGGAATCGAACCCGGGTCCCCCGCATGCCAGGCCGACGCTCTACCGCTGAGCCAACCGGCCAGGGCAACAATCCCATCTTGACTCATAAGTGACTTTGTATTAGAGACTTCCCTATTATGTATATTGGATTAAAGATTTGGATTTCTACACTATAAAATACGGGCAGAGCGGGAGCTTGCTTTCTTGGTTCCTGAGATTAACATTGGAGGAGAGAGCAGAGAGGAGAGCAGAGAAAGGCCATGTGGAGGAGGCCAGGAGAAGCAGCCAGGATGGCGGGGTGTTAAGTGAGAAGCCAGTTTGTGCAGAGTTTGTGCAGGGAGAAGGAAGGAGATGGGGAACAGAGGTGAATAAGGCTGGTGAGCTAGAAACCTTTGATTCTAGGAAACTCGGATAAGTCAGTGGCTTTGTGAGCACTGAATGTGAGTGGGTTTTGGAGCTCAGTGTGTGTTTTTACTTGCCCGCCGGGTGCAAGCTAGGATTAAAGAAGATGGCTCGCCAGTTCTTGGCTCCATTGTTTCTTTACCGACTGTCCAAATCCAATGCGAACCTGCATGGGCCAGGCTGCTGTGATGGTGGCTCTGGCTTCTGGCTTTACAATGTCCATTGGGCTTAACCACCTTGTCCCCGGTGTACTGGTCAGTCCCACACTCCTGGGAAGAGGAGCTCAGGGGACTGGCCCCTCCAGGCAAGGCCTTCCTGAGAACTTCAACCAGGGCTGACATCAGCCTGGAGCAGACCTGCACAGTCCAGTCACCCTTGTTAGAGAAACTCAGGGCGTGCAGAAGAAAGAGCCTTGGCCCAGGGACCCCCAGCTCGGGGGACCTTCCCTGCAGCTGCCAGGCTCTGTCCTCTGATTCGCTGCTGTACTTTGTCAACGAGCATTTGCTGAGCATTTACTATGTGCCAGGCCCTGGGGTCACAAGGTTGAGTAAAACAGACTCATGCCTTGGGCAGAGGCTGGGAGGACAATGAACAAAGCCAAATAAAGTAAACTGATCATTGGATTAGGAGCTGTGAGGAAATTGAAAAGGTCGCAGCCTAGCCGAGAAGAGAGAAAGGGAGTTCCCTAGGAAGAGAGGATTAAAGGCAGGCCTGTGGGCACCTGGAAGGGCAGGACTGGGCGCAGAGGAGGAGGCGGGAGGCACAGGCTGCCTGGGAGCTCTGGGCAGTGGCCCTGAGCACGTGGAGTGCCATGCTGCTGCTGCTCACGCAGGCTTTCTGGAGCGCTCCCTCTGGAGCTGGCTGGGGGAGGGGAAGGGAGGATGAGAGCCAGAGGAAAGAGCCGCAGTGCCCACACCCGCCCTTGGGGGGACAGCCCTGTGGCCTAGAGGCCTTCAATGATCCCCAGAATTCCCAGCGATGAAGCCCCAGTAGCTGGCTGATAATGTGCCACTTTGGGCTGCCTTTCCTCCCCTGCCTTCCTTCACTTCCTCACTGGTATCGCCTCCCAAAGAAACTGCTAGGTCTCAAATCTTCAGCCCCACATGGGCTTCTGAAGGATTCTAAGCTGAGACACCTATCTTTCCCTGTCTCTGGCCCCTCAAGATCTTAGTAGCCCGCGGGACCTAGCACAGTGCCCAACACACAGTGGGAGTGTTGGGCAGATAAAATGTATTATGCTCACTTTGTTAAAGAGGCCATTGCCCAGGTGATATTAATGTGTGTTGAGAATCATTGTAGCCTGAGGCTTGGTTTTGGGATTAAGCCTTTCCCACCCTTTTTGCTGTGGGGCGGTACAATCCAATTCTGCCTCAGAGAAGTGACTTTGTATTAGAGACTTCCCTATTTTATATATTGGATTAGAGGTTGTGAAGGTACACTATAAAATAGGGGCAGAACAGGAGGTTGCCGGCTCTTGGTTCCTGAGATTATCATTAGAAGAGAGAGCAGAGGAGAACAGAGAAAGGCCACGTGGAGGAGGCCAGGAGGAGCAGCCAAGATGGTGGAGTGCTGAGTGAGATACCAGTTTGTGTAGAGTTTGTATCTGGGATAAGGAAGGAGGTGGGGAACAGAGGTGAATAAGTCTGGTGAGCTAGAAACCTTTGATTCTAGGAAACTCGGATAAGTCAGTGGCTTTGTGAGCACTGAATGTGAGTGGGTTTTGGAGCCCAGTGAGTGTTTTTACTTGCCCGCTGGGTGCAAGCTAGGATTAAAGACTATGGCCCAACAGTTTGTGGCTCCGTTGTTTCTTTACCGACTGTCCGAATCCAATGCGAACCTGCATAGGCCAGAAGGCTGCTGTGATAGTGGCCCGGGCCCTGGCTTCTGGCTTTACAGGGAGCTTTACCCACACATGCTGGGTGTGGGTCAACGTGGGGTTAACCCATGTCCTCTGGCTAAACCTGAGACAGCTGCCTGCAGCGGGGCAGGTCTCCACGTGCCCCTGGCCGGGTGAGACCAGCTCACAGGTGCCCTCTCCCCTCTTGGGGTGGGAAGCAGAACACTCCCAGTTATTAAGCTTTAATTCTCCAGCTTGGCAGGCAGGGCCTTTCCTAATCAGTGGCCTGCCTCTGCCTAATTAAATCAGAGCTGACCACAGCCCAGCTCCTGCTTCCCTGGCCACTGAGAACAGCCGGCCCCTCCTCTCTGTCAGCCAGGCTCCTGCTCGAGTCTCCATATGGGTTCAACTCTTTTTCTATGCACCAGTATTTGGGATGCTTCAAAAATCTTCTGAGAAGGCTTCGAGAGCCAGAAAAAGCACTGAATTAAAATAATAATAATAATAATAATAATAATAATAATTTATTGATTTTCAGAGAGAGAAACATCTATTTGTTTTTCCACTTATTTATGCATTTATTGGTTGATTTTTATTTTTATTTTTTTTAAAGATTTTTTAATTTGCCTGACCTGTGGTGGCGCAGTGGATAAAGCGTCAACCTGGAACGCTGAGGTTGCCATTTCAAAACCCTGGGCTTACCTGGTCAAGGCACATATGGGAGTTGATGCTTCCTGCTCCTCCCCCCCTTCTCTCTCTCTCTCTCTCTCTCTCTCTCTCTCTCTCTCTCCTCTCTATAATAATTAAATTAAAAAATCTTTATTAAATTTTTTTTTAATTTTTTTTTTAATTTATTCATTTTTAGAGAGGAGAGAGAGGGGGAGAGAGAGAAACAGAGAGAGAGAAGTGGGGAGGAGCTGGAAGCATCAACTCCCATATGTGCCTTGACCAGGCAAGCCCAGGGTTTCGAACCGGCGACCTCAGCATTTCCAGGTCGACACTTTATCCACTGCGCCACCACAGGTCAGGCCATATTGGTTGATTTTTATATGCGCCCTGACTGGGGATTGAACCCACAATCCTGGCATGTCGGGACAACACTTTAACCAAATGAGTGATTCGGTCAGGGCAAAGAGCACTGAATTTTGGGTCAAAAAACCTGGTGCTAATCCAGTTTTCTGGGTGACTTCAGGCAAATCATGTCCCCACTGTGGGCTGCAGAATGTCAGGAATGTTGGGCTCGGAAGGCTGGGGCTCTCAATGGGATGCAGCCAGGATGAGAGAGGCACCTTTGATGGCTCCAGGCACTGCAGACGCACCTTGCTGCCAGGTCAGTGTTGTGTGGGTGTCAGTCAGGCCTCTGGCTTTTCCTCCCACACATAATAGCCCCTCAACAACAGCAACAGTAATAACAGGTCCCATCTATTCCGAGCATGCGCCGGGCAGTGTGCTAAATACCTGACAAGCTTCACTGAGGGGCAGGACACGTACAAGCCAGGCTCCCATAATGGACTGCCTGGGTTCGAGCTGTCTCTGCCACTTCATCAGCTTTGCGAGTCATATGACAACTTGGTGCCCAAGTAGATTTATCTGTAAGTTGGGGGAAATAACTGTACTCACCTTTATAGATGGATTACAAAAATTCAATAAGCTAAAACATAGAAATTGCTTCCTGCTAAAAACCTAGGCTGCCTGAAACTTGCCCAGGTAGATAGTTGGGCATCTGGTGGCCGGGCCCTCGCCATGTTGCTAGTACCCACTGGCCTTTTGAGCTGCTCTGTGGAAAGTAAGCACTGATGTTGGTGAAGACAAGCCAAGCTGTGTACATCCTTCTGGGAGTGGGAGGAAGTCCAAGGTGGCACCCAGTGGGCTACCGGAATCAATAGGTAGGGAAGGTGCCCGCTGAAATGGGTGCCCTTGTCCCTCTGCCTCGGGCCCTCTCTCTCAGTGGCCCGTCCACCTCAGAGCTGCAACAACAAAACCAGGCAGGCCTCGCTCCTGGCTTGTTAGGCACTGTGTGCAAAGGTCATTTAGCCGGAACTACCAGATGGTCTAGAAATCAGAGCCACACACAGGTGGGGAAAGAACTCAGTGCCCAAGAGCACACATTGTCTCTTCCCAGGCAGGAGCAGAGGGAAGGGGTGCCCACAGGGCTCCTATAGCCGGGAGTTTGGGGAGAATTCACCTCCCTCCGGGATCTTTTTAAGATGATGGAAAATTTCTAAAATTAGATTGTGGTAATGATTGCACAACTCTGTCAATTTATTAATAATCACTGGGTTAATTGCATACTTAACACGCCTGAATTTTGTATTATGTAAACCATACCTCAATAAGGCTGTTTGAAAGAGAAATCTCTCTCTGGCCCTAAGTCCTGGGGCAGGTCTTGCCCAAACAACCTCTGGTAGCAAGAGTCTCAGGATCCAGCGATGTGCTGGGGCCGGGGTTTCCCCATGTGACAATGGGCCATGTGTTGGGATAAAGGGCTTAAAGGCTTGGTCTGGAGCTGGGGTCTCTGCTGGACCCAAGGCCAAGGTCCAGTCTCAGTTTGGTTGGGGAAGGGAGACCGGCTTTTTTGGGTGCTTCCAGAACCAGCCTCATTATGTCTGTCCTGTCAGGGAAGTCAGGCAGCAACCCTCCTCAGACATCTAACCGCAAAGCTTGTGGGAGCTCCTGAGGCTGGGGGAGGGGTCTCAGGGAGTGCACCAGAACTGGCCCTGAGGGCACCAGGGATGTGGGCTGGCGAGAAGCCTGAATTCCCCTTAAAGAGCCCTCAAATACGCTTGACTAGGCGGTGGCACAGTGGATGGTTGGACTGGGACGCAGAGGACCCAGTGCTGGCTTGAGTGTGGGCTCATCCTGCTTGAGTGTGGGCTCCGGCTTGAGCATGGGTTCATTCAATTTGAGCGTGGGTTCACCAGCTTGAGCTTGGGATCATAGACATGGTTGCTGGCTTGAGTCCAAAGGTCGCTGGCTTGAGCAAGGGGTCACTCGCTCTGCTGTAGCCCCCCACCCCCCATCAAGGCACGTATTAGAAAGCAATCAATGAACAACTAAGGTTCTGCAACAAAGAACTGATGCTTCTCATCTCTTTCCCTTCCTGCCTGGCTGTCCCTATCTGTCTCTCTCACTATATATATATATAAAAAAAAGAATCCTCAAATGCGGAAAGTGCCCTCAACTATACCTTCAGCCGCCCCCCCAACCCCTTGACCGTAGAGACCACAGGGTCCTGGGCTCCATGTTGCAATTGGCCCTTGTGCTTTTTTGTCACAACCCAGCTGAAGTGTAGACCTAGAGTTGGAAGGGGTTGCAACCAGCCTCTGACACTTACTAGCTGAGAGGTAACTCGACCAATCTGAGCCCAAGGTTCCTCAGTTGCAAAAGGAGGCATGAACCTCACAGGACTGTAAGGATAGGTCAACAAGATCACGCTCAAGGGTCCAGCATAGCTTCCAGCAGTATCAGCTGAGTCTGCAGGCACTCACCAGGATGCTGGCAGTTGTAATACCCAATGTTGACACAAGGTGGAGGCAGAAATACACAGATCTCATGAAGTAAGGTACTTGAAGGGAGTTACAGTGGTGCCTAACTCCAATCAACCTTAAGACACTATTCACAGGGCCTGTGAAGGGGAAAAGGTCACATGATCTCTAGAATGCTTATCTTTTCCACATCATACTGTGGCTATAAATGTCTTCCATTCCCACAGCCATCGGTCCGCCACTCCAGGTCCTGGTTGTTACATGCTTGGACCATTGCAATAGCCATCTGGTTCTGATAGGATCACAGAATTTCAGAGCCAAGAGGGATCCCAGAGACCCCCAAATTCTTTCCCCTCACCTGATGCTGAAGTGTTGAAAGGGTTGATGACTATTCAAAGTCACCAGCCGGACACTGGATGCCCCTTCCTTTCGGCCCAGCCAAAGTCAATCCTCTCCTCTCCAGGAAGACAATTTCTTTCAATTCCTTAAAACTGCTGCAGTCTCAGGGACTCTCTCTAACCTGATTACCCGTCTCTCCCACTCCCCATCAGGGGCTGGCTCTCACCTCACTCTCAGCTTGAATGCCACCTCTTCAAGGAAACCTCCCTGACCACCCAACCAGCTTGGCCTGTGGCTGTAGCTCCATTGGCTCAGCAGCAGTTTTTATAAGCCCCATTTTACAGGTGAGGAAACTGAGGCCTTGGAAGTTCCACTGTTACCCAGGCCGCACAGCAGGTAGGGGAAGGGCCAGGAATACCATAGAGCAGTGGGGGCTTCACAGCAGCTGGCTAGGCCTGCCTATGTGTCTGTCTCTCCCCACTGGCCGTGGCCCCCTGCAGACAGCAGTGACCCATGACACTGCATGGAATCCATGCCTCACACCAAGAAGATGCTCAAAAATAGATGAAAGCCAAAAATGGCCTGGAAGCCAACAGAGGAAGCCTTGGGCTAAGAGGCCACAGACTTGGGATTGAGATTTACCATATTTTCCCATGTATAAGACGCACCCTTTTTCGAAAATTGGGGGTCTAAAAACTGGGTGCATCTTCTACAGTGGTTATAGGTTTATTTACTTGCATTTCCGCTTTTTCACGCTTGTTTTTGCACTCATTGCTGTAGATTTTTTTACTTGAGTTCAATAATCTTTTTTTTTAAACACAGAGACAGAGAGAGAGTCAGAGAGAGGGATAGATAGGGACAGACAGACAGGAACGGAGAGAGATGAGAAGCATCAATCATTAGTTTTTTGTTGTGACACCTCAGTTGTTCATTGATTGCTTTCTCATATGTGCCTTGACCTGGTGGGGCTACAGTAGACCGAGTGACCCCTTGCTCAAGCCAGCGACCTTGGGTCCAAGCTGGTGAGCTTTGCTCAAACCAGATGAGCCCGTGCTCAAGCTGGTGACCTCAGGGTCTCAAACCTGGGTCCTCGGCATCCTGGTCCGACGCTCTATCCACTGCACCACTGCCTGGTCAGGCGAGTTCAATAATCTTATGTAATACATTTCCCCCCCCAAATTTCGGGCCCCAAATTTAAGGTACATCTTATACATGGGAGCGTCTTATATATGGGGAAATACAGTAGCTCTGCCACATCGGCTCCTTAGAAGGGCAGCAAACCAGGGGACTGGTTATAATGGAGGGTGGTCATTACAGGCATGGGAACAAACACTCCCGTTGCACATGACATAACAACAGAGCTGGCTTCAGGGGCTCTTGTGGGGCCCAACCCTCCAGCTGACACCTCCAAAGAGTGCCATGGCCTCGGGGGCAAAGGGTGGGCTTGTGGGCCTTGGGTACCTGCAAACCATGACCCTCTTCCATGGCCGAGGAGACACAGAAACACAAAGCACAAGCCCGAGGAAACAGCGGGGAATCGGCCCACCCTCACGCCCCGGCGCCAGGACCCTGTTCCCTACTCACCACCTCCCTTCCACCCCTGCCTGAAGGAGCCGCAGGGCCCCTGCCAGCCCCGAACACACAGAGAAGGCCTCTCTCCCAAGACGCGGCCTCTGCTCCAGGGCTGGGGCCGGACGGTTGGGTGAGTTGCCCTCCCCCGCCGCCATCTTGCTCACCCAGCTCAGCAGCTGCGCCCTCAGAAGTCCTTGTTCCCTGGAGCGTGCGCCCCTTTCAAGTGGGTTGGCCACAACTTCCTGTGGGCACCTTCCTCCCACCTGCCCACCCAGGTTACAGGGGCCGTGGCACGGGTGGGCAGGGTCTACTTACATAAGTTCTGCACTGTTCTGGCCTCAGCCCCTCGCGACCCAGTCCCTGCCCCCAGCTGGCTCTCTCGCCCACCAGCATGAAGAGGCTATTTGTGCAGCTGCCAGTGGCAGCGGGGCTGGAAGGACAGTGTGGGCCACGTCCAGGACGGCTGGTGGCCAGGACCGCTGGGCGTGGAGAGACGTCTAACCGGGACTCAGTGAAGCACTGCGTGGGGACACAGGTGCCTCGCAGTTCCCAATAGCCAGGGGGCTTCCTGGTGGTGGAGGACCAGCTTCACCCCACAGCCACACCCAACATGGTGAGAACTCCCAGAGCCGAGATGGGCTCAGGGAGGTTTAGCCCAGCTCCTGTCTTCAGCGGGACCCAATTATACGCACCCAGTATTTCTGAGAGTCGCTCTGCATGCAGCCTGCGCTGATGGAGGACAGGGGCAGAAGAGAAAGTTCCTGTTCACCGAGTATCTGAGGGCCAGGAGCTCTCGAGGCATTTATATGCATTAGTGCCCTTGAAACTCAAACCGCCATATGGGTGCTGTTGGCCCCTTTCACCGAGAAGGAAACTGACATTTAAAGAGGTGAAATAATTCACTAAAGGCCACCAGCCGAGCTGGGGGTTCTGACTGTTGTCTCTGAAGTTAGTTAAGTTCAATTCAAAATTTCAACCTAGTGCCTGATCTGTGGTGGCGCAGTGGATAGAGTGTCAACCTGGAACGCTGAGGTTGCCAGTTTGAAACCCTGGGCTTGCCCGGTTGAGGCACATATGACAAGCAACAAGCAAGCAATGAACAACTAGTGAAGCACCTATGAGTTGATACTTCTTGCTTCCCCTCCCCCCTGTGAAATCAATAAACAACTTAAATGAACATTTTCAGCCTAGTGGTAGCCTTGAGCCTGCACTCGTTGGCCCAGGCAGTCCCTGGCACATGGTGGGTGCTCAGGGAACACCTGCCCAGTGAAGAGAGGTCATAGCAGAAGCTCTCTCCAGTGCTCTTCCCAGGATCTTCCATTTGCTTCCCAGGGAAGGGGAACAGAGAGAAGAGGGTCACTTTGTTCAGCTCCTATCGTGTGCGTCACCTCATTTAATTCTCCTTAGTGCCGTGGCAGGTGGCTGTGACTTACAGAGAAGGCTTTGTCACCAGCCCAAGGTTGCCCTGCTGTCAGCAGGGGAGCCTGCATCCTGATCTGGGGTCAGGCTCCCGAGCAGCCTCCCCAAATCCTCAGGGCCACCCCAGCTGCACTGCCACACCCCTCTGTCTTCCTGCTGGGTCCTGAGGCAGGGCTGGCCACATCCCCTCTGTCCTCCTGGACTGTTTTCTGCAGGGAGGACAGCCTCAGCCTCGACCTACTTCCAAAGTAACAAATGCATGGGGAGGCTGGGGAGGCCTTGCAGGGGAACGCTGTTCTCAGGTCTGACCTTGTGCCCACCCCAGACCCAGAGCAGCCACCTGCCCTGGGCCCTGGTTCTGCACTCCCGCAAGCCTCGCTCAGCACCCTCCAAGTTAGCTCCTGGGCCACCTCAACAAGCCCCTGGCCCAGACCCAAACCCTACCCTAGACAGGTACCACAGCCTCCATCCCTTTCTTTTTGGCCTGTCTGTCCAGGTGTCCCACGGGCACCGCAGGTGGCAGGGGCATTCAGGGTGGCCCTCTGGGCCAGATGGAAGGCGGCTGTCCCGGCAGGCTGGGGCAGGACAGCGCTGAGCTGGCCATGGGCCCATTCGCCTCTCACCCCAAGTCCCTCCGAACATTGGACCATTGTTCTAGGCCATTAGAGGGTGGCTCTGTGGCCCTGAAGCTAAAGAACAAAACCTGTTTAGCAAGGCTCTGCTCCACCCATACAATTTCAAGAATTTAACCAGGACCGTGGCTGGCTTCAGCGGGAGGAAGTGGGCTCTGAGGAGACAAGCCCAGGCCTGGGCCGGGAGGGGTGGCAGGGGCGGGACAACCTCAGCCCATTCCGTGAGCACACCACGTGCCACTGGACAGGCAGCCGGTCAGCAAGCAGGGCCCACTGTGTGCTGAGAGGGGACACACCAGCCCAGCCCTGGCCTCCGCTTTCCCCTCTATGACACGGGGTGGGGGGGCCTAATGCGTGTGTCCACCCTGACCAGGCTGAGAGCAGAGAGCCAACAGTGGTCAGGTGACAGAAGGAGGCTGCAGCCCCTGCCGGGGTGACTGCAGGGTGATGGGGGCCTCACGCTGCTGTGCCCTCCTCACCCAGGCATGCCACCAGGATGACAATAAGTGCTGGCCTTGGACAGTGCTGACCACTCCAGGTCTGTTCAGATATGTGTACTAAGAGGTCATATAACAGCCTTGGGGCAGCCTTAGTTGTTCCCACTCTACAGATAAGAAAACTGAGGCACCGAGAGGCATGAGGCAGCACTGGTCTCTGAATCTGGACTACTTAACTCCAGAGGGGTTCACAGTGCTATTCATTCTGCTCCCTCAGCAGCGGGCAGTTCAATTTTCTATCTTGTTAAACAGCCCCAACTGTTTTGGCTCAGTCAACAGTAACCAGGCGCCAGGCCCCTGGGGGGAATGTGGGCCACCCCTATGCCACTCCTGAGGCAGCCAGGCTGGGACATTAGGGAGGGCTGAGCCAGGAATCAGTCCTGGGTTAGGTGGGGAGGGGCAGAGGGAGAGGGAGGGGGAGGATGCCCCAGCTGGAGGGAACAGCAGGGCATGGGCTCAGAGGCTGGGGACAGCAGATGGCATTCCTATGACAGGCACCTAAGAATGAGAGGGTGGCCAGTGGGCCAAGAGGCTGGAGAGATGGGAAGGCAGGTTAAAGACCTTCCCCAAAGACCAGACCGCTCTCCAAGAAGGATGTGCATCACCTGGGCATCTGAGGACATTGTTTAATGGGATGTAAATTTAAACTTGAATAAAAAGGGCATTTGCTGGGTCATGTGGTTGACTGGGCTCTGTGTCCTGCCAAGCCAGCCTGGGCCTGCCCTAGCCCCCGTCTGCCATCCGGGACACCATGTGAAAATCGGAGCAGAGGAACCGACGGCTGGGGGCTCCCATGTGGAACCCAGGGCAGTGATGGTGGCAATACCTGGCTCCCAGCCCAGTGGCCCAGCAAGGGACTCTCAGCTCGGGCGCTCAAACACTGCCAAGCCAGGGGGAGCTGAGACAGCACATGGGGCCCCAGGACGCTGTGCCGGGTAGAACTCGTGAACAGCAGTGGGTCACCTCGGGGTGCATCAGCGATGCTGGAGTGTGGCTTCACAGTGCAAGGCTGGTTGTCAGAGTGGACGCCTAACACTGCCCAGCATTTGTCCTATACTGAATTCCCTCCAGCTCCAGGGCTGTGTCTATGCCCCTCCTTTGGGACTTAGTGACCAGGGCTCTCCCTACCCTAAGCCAGCCACACAGCTGCCCCAGAATCCACACAGGAGACGCTAAGAGGCATCATACCACCTTCTCTTACCCACCTGCCTGTCTGGGATTAGACCCTGGCTCTGTCACTTGCAAAGTGAGCTACTCAGCTCTGAGCCTCGAGCTGCTCTGTAAAAACTCGTCACAAACTACCTCCCCTGGGAGACTCTAGTGAGGCCTAAAGGACATCAGTCATTCACTTGGCAGATGTCTCCTGAGCACGTGCTCGGGGTGCTGGCTTACAGCGTGAACAGAACAGGTATAAGCTCCTCCTGTCCTGAAGCCTGTGCTCTAGTGAGAGGGACCAACAATAACCGCGGTGAGCGGAAAGGTCACCAGTGAGGTCTGAAGAAAGATGGAGCAGGAAGGGGACAGGGAGTGCAGGGGGGTTTAAACAGGGAGGCGAGGACAGCCTCACTGGCAGCTGTGCGAGTAAAGACGAAAAGGCAGTGTGGGCACGGGCCACGGCTCTCCTGGGGAGGGACCGAGTGTGCCAGGTGGAGGGAAGGGTCAAAGGCAAAGGCCCGACGCAGGAACACGGCCAGCGGTTGTGAGGAGCAGCCAGCTTCCTGGGTGGCTGGAGCAGGGAAGGTGGCAGGTCAGTAGGTGGGGTCACCCGAGGGGAGGGAAGGAGGCAGGCAGAGGAGGCCTTGACTCTGAGTGACACAGAAAGCAGGGAGGATTTTGAGCAGAGGAGTGTCATGAACTAATGTGTACTTTCAAACGATCATTCCTTCAGCTGGTTTGAAATGTTCCATTGGGAGCAAGGGCAGAAGCAGGGGCACCAGCAAGGAGGCCAGAGTCCAGGTGAGAGATGGCAAGGGTTGGCTGGGGTTGCAGCAGGAGCGATGGCACAGGGCAGGGGAGATGGCGCGGGGCGGCAGCGGGGGCGATGGCGCAGGGGTAAGTAGCAGTGGGGTGATGGCGCGGGGCGGCAGCGGGGGCGATGCGGGGCGATGGTGCAGGGGTAGTAGCAGTGGGGTGATGGCGCGGGGTGGCAGCGGGGGTGATGGCGCAGGGGTAGTAGCAGTGGGGCGATGGCACAGTGTGGTCAGGGTCTGGGTATAGTGTGAAGGTAGGGCCCACAGGGTGTGCTGACAAGTTGGGTGGAGAGTGTGAAGGAAAGAGATGAATCTAAAATAATGTTTGGGTTTGGGACCTGGGCCAGCGGCCCCAGCAGACCTCAGCACTGCTCACACACAGCAGCTACAGAGCGGCCGGCACTGGTAGTTAGAGGACAGGAGGACAGGGCCCGAGAGCCACTCTCCTGAGGCAGCTGCACAAGGAGGCAAAACCACTATGTTGGCTCCGTGGCAGGCTCCCCAAAGGTGTCTATGAAGAACATCCTCTCTGTGCTCGGCCAGTGGTCTAGAAGAACAGCCTCCAGCAGTCGGGGGTGAGCCCCTCGGTCTGCCACAGAAGCCAGTGGGTGGCCTGGGATCAAAGCCCAGGGGCTCAGGCGTGCTGCCCACCTCCCCCACTGAGCCTGGGCTACCGCAGGCTTCCCGCTCCCTGAAACGTGGAAAGGGACGCGGTCCCCCTGCTGCCCCCCTGAATGCTCAGCGCCCCTGCAGCAGCATACTTGAAAGACTGGGGTTATCTTCAAGTTTTCAGTTCAATCCACAGGCTTTGATTGTTTGATAAGCCACTCCACAGTCGCCCCAGAGTCAAAATATTCTGTTACTCGATCCTGTGTTTATGTTCGGGATGGTGGCCTGGGAAGGTGCAAGCAGCTCTGAGGCGGAGGGGGTGCAGGCAGGAGCCGGATCAGAGAGCTCATTGGCTTCCCAGCCCAGGGTGCCCTGCGGGGCTGGGCTCTCATGGGAGCGCACTCCGCTGCGGAACGTGGGCCTTTCTGGGTAGGTCCTGCTGGCTGAGTAGGGACAGGGGAGGAGAAACCCTTTAGGTCTGTCTGGCCGCAGCAGGCCCCACCCCTGACCCTCAGGCCCACTTAGTGCTGGAGGGGCTCCATGAACCAGCCCAGGTGATGAATGCCACATCAAGAAAAAGGCAGATTATCCCACTGCCATGGTGACTTGGAGGCTAAATGCATTACAACTACTCCCTACCCAACAAAAGCCAGGTCATGGTCTGCAGGGGTGGGGCGTGCATGCAGCCGCTCTATGGTCAGTCCCACAACCTTCCTCGACAAAACTGCAGAGCATTTCGACAAGCCAGTGGCACCTGGCTGGGTCCCCTTAGTGCACCTAACCTGTGTAAGACCACTCTCTGAGTTCTGCACTGTCTCCTTTGAGGGGTGGAAAAACAGAAAGGCACAGCGGTAGAGCAATGGTCAGAGATCACGGAGGCGAATGGCAGCCCTGGCCCCTGAGCCTGGCCCTGCAAAGCCATGTCCACTGCCTCGCCAGTACCCTCCTGTGTCCCTGAGCCTGGTTTTTGCCATTTCTTGAGCGCCTGGGGGGAACAGGCCAAGGGCTAACCTGCCATTAGTGCACCCCCCTCTCACTGTCCCTGTTACGTGCCAGCTCCTGAGAGTTCTCACCGGGAGTTCTACACCCTTATCCCTACATCTCCGTCCATGAAGCCAGGACTTGAACCCACAATCTGCAGGCCAACAGGTGGCACAGGACCAATTTATTCAGCTGACTGGCCGAGAGTGGGACGCAGAGGCACAAAGCAAAGGCAGGGTCAGTTGATTTTGAGTAGATAGATACAGCTGCTACTTCACCCACCAGCCATGATCCCTCTCCTGTCCTGTGGGCACATGGTCACGAGTGATTACAGTGACAACCCTCCTGGCAAGAAGCATCTCTCCCCCAGGGAAGGAAGGAGAACGGGAGGGTCCAACAGGCCATCCCAGTGGGGAGCAGCAGAGCCCGGTATGGACTGGGGGGGGGCACTGCTACTCAAGAGCCTTTTTCTGCCCTGGGAGAGCAAGGAGGACTGGCAGGGGCACAGAGGGGAGGACACAGAGGCCACATTGAGAGGCATCAGGCCCCCAGTCTGGTCTCCCTACTCCTCCCCAAACGGGGGAGGCAGGTGGGAGGAGTGGACAGACTATAGGCCTCCGCCTGACACAGCAAACTGCGCTCCGTCCCTGCCGCCTCCCGCTCACCAGCTCCTCGGGGCAGACCAGATGTTTCTCTCCATTGAGATCGTGCCCTAGAGGATATTAGGTCAGAGAAGTGTTCTGAGCAAAAGAGGGAGGCCCTCGGGATGCAGTTCAGTTGTGTGTGTGAGACGCCAACCTTCCTGTATGGGCCAAGCTGACCTCTAGCTCCAGAGTATCTTGCTTCCAGAGAGAAGAAAGACCTGCTTGGTTCCCTATTTCTCTCCAAACATGGAAACAGCAGCCAGCCCTGGGTCATTCGGAATCAGAGATTTTGGCTCAAGTCTCACACCTGTTACATACTCAAACAGTTGTACAATGTTGGGAAAATTACTTAACGTCACTGGGCCTCAGTTTCCTCCTCTGTAAACAGCGCTACTAATGTCTATCATAAAATGCTACAGGTAAAAGCCATTTGGCGAACACTCCATGCACATTCATTGTATTCTTGATGACTGCACGGTCTGTCAGCAGCAGCTCAGGACTGCTGAGTTACTCAGCGGCTGGGTTTCCAGCCTGGGCAGCCCATGACTTCCCAGCCCGCATTTCCACTGGAGTTTGGAAGCATCAACAATTAAGAGCAACGACCGCTTAGCTTGGCTATCTGAATGGCATGACCTGTCTATTTTCTGTTATCTTGCCTGCCCCTTACAATAACCTGGGAGCTAGAAAGCGTTTGCAGGAAAACCTCCTCCCCAGCTGCAGACACCCTTGCTTCCAACCTCGGGGTGAAAGGAAAGGAGGAGGAGTTTTGGCAAGAGGAGTCTGGGAAACAGCCCCCCTTCCTCTGGGCCATCTCTCCTTAGCCTGCTCGCCCTCTCCTGTGTCCCCACACCCTGACCTCCACGATGCCTCAGCTTTCGCCCACACCTGCCAAACACATAGGAGAGGCCGGAGCTGCCACTTACTCTTTTGGGGGGTTGACATCCTCTGGTCGGGCCTCAAAGAACTGAAAGACTTCGTCACACTGTGAAATGTGGGGAGGCAGCCGGACCAGCGCCTGTGGAAAGATAGAAGAGAGGGCATTAGGCCTGATGAAACTGGGACCAGGAAAACCAAAAGCAGAACCAGCGTGGTCCAACAGAAATAGGGGGGCTCAATCACTGTGCTGTGCAAGACAGTTCACTAGCCACCCACCCATCCACCGGACAACCAATGAATTAACCAGTTGATGAAACAACTCTCCATCCATCCATTTGTCTATCCAACCCATCAACTAAGCAACTAGCCAATTGATCACTAACCAACCAATCAACTAATAAAAATAACTAAAAAAATTAGTCAACCTGCCCTGGCAGGTTGGCTCAGTGGTAAAGCGTCGGCCTGGTGTGTGGGGGACCCGGGTTCGATTCCCGGCCAGGGCACATAGGAGAAGCGCCCATTTGCTTCTCCACCCACCCCCTCCTTCCTCTCTGTCTCTCTCTTCCCCTCCCGCAGCCAAGGTTCCATTGGAGCAAAGATGGCCCGGGCGCTGGGGATGGCTCCTTGGCCTCTGCCCCAGGCGCTAGAGTGGCTCTGGTCGCGGCAGAGCGACGCCCCGGAGGGGCAGAGCATCGCCCCCTGGTGGGCAGAGCGTCGCCCCTAGTGGGTGTGCTGGGTGGATCCCAGTCGGGTGCATGCAGGAGTCTGTCTGACTGTCTCTCCTTGTTTCCAGCTTCAGAAAAATACAAAAAAAAAAAAAAATGTCAACCTATCAATCATCCAGCCAATAATTCAACCAACCAACAATCAACCATCAACCAACCAACTAGCCAGTCAACCAACTAAACAATCAGTCAATCAAACAAAAACAATGATCATTAAACCCTAGGTCTCAGGGCCCTCAGGAACTACTCATTCTGCACAAACCCTGAAACAATTCCCTTGTGCCCCTAGAGTAAGTCCAAAACCCTTAGCCTGACAACCTGAGGTCTTATCCCACCAGCCGCGCCTCCCACTAGCCCCAGTCCAGCTGCACAAGGCACTCACAGTCCCTAAACACTGACTGCACAATTAACCAAGACAAACTGATAATTCTACCAAGATGCAGGGAGCTGCCACGGAGATGGACAGGACCTACCTAGTTTAAAAGGGAGAGAGAGGGGTTTTAGAAAGACTCTCGGAAACCGAGTTCTGAAGGATGGGTAAGACGTAACTGGTCGGGGTAGGCGGAGAGATGGAGCGGGCGGTTCCAGGTGCTGAGTGTGGGCGGGGTGCCCTGCAGGCACACTGACCCAGGGCCAGCCCTGACCCAGCAGCGTCTCACTGGGCTGTGTGGAGGATGCCAGGAAGAGCAGGGTAAGCTGAAGCACGTGGAAAGGCTTCTTAGAGGAGTGGACACAAGCCGGACAGAGGGGTTCACAGGGTTGGGACAGGCAGAGAGGATGGGGACACTGAGGCTGGTGGGGAGTGACATGCAACTAAAGTAAGCAGCAGAAGGAAGCCCTGTGCTCAGACCAGTAGGATGGGTGGAACTTACCCCCACAAAGCTCAAGTTTTCATTCAACACACATGGTATGTACTGTTCCCTTCCCCCAGGAAGGGTAGAAGGAAAAGGAAAAAGAGTAACTAAGGAAGAAAAGAAGAGACAGAGATATAAAGAGACTGTGGGGGAGAGAGACTGACAGAGAGACAGAGAGATGGAGGAGAGAGAGACACACACACAGAGAAACAGAGACATAGAGAGAGACAGAGAGAAAAGAGAGATAGAAGGAGAGAGAGACAGAGAGAAGTGGGAATCAGGTGCGTGCAGACCGAGTGCTCCTGGCAGGAGGCAGGAGTTTCAGAAGGGAGCACTAATGGGCAGGGATGGGCAGGGGGCAGGAGGAACGAATTCCCCAGGACCCAGGCTGTGTGCAGAGCTGCTGCCAAGGTCACCTCCGACAGGGACAGGGAGGAGGCGCGGGACAGGATTCCAGGCAGCCCAGAGAACTAGCCCCCTGCCAGCTCAGCACACTGCCACCCACCCAGGCTCGTACCCCAGCCCGGACATGGCTCACCCAGCACTAGGGCGAACACAGCAGCTCTTCACGCTGACAGAGACCGCCATTCTGGGGCAGAGGACACGTGGGCTGTGAGGGCCTCAGACAAAGGGGCCTTTTGGTCGAAGCACTGCAGACATCTTTATTTAATAGGGAGCCCCGAGGGGAGCCGCACTGAGGGCTCGTCCTGATTTCAGGCTGACAAGAGGCTCTCAGCTCAGAGCAGCTTCCACCAGAGCCGCTGCCAAGCCCATCTTTGGCCAGAATCATTTGGCAGGAGAGCCGGTGCTGAGCAGTCGGTCCTGGAGACCTGGGCTGGGGTGACTGCCAGAGCCAGGGAACCCCAACCCAGCCGCTCTGAGACTCCTGGGGCACCACCCTGGCTCAGGCCTAAAATTCTGCCATTGGACAATCAAGATGTATGTAGGGGGGTGGTTCGGTCAGGACCTCGGGGCCAAGCAGATGTGGGTTTGAGTACTGGCTCTTCCCATTCACAGGCTGTGTGATGCTGAAAGCATTATTTGCCTTCTCTGAGCTCAGTGCAATGGATCTGATGTGGCACCTACCTGTTAGGAGGAGAAGTGAGCTCATGAAAATGAGGAGCCTGGCACCAAGTAAGCACTCAGGAAACAGTAGCTGTTGCACTACTGTCTGTGTTGCCATTGTTCTGTAGGTCAGAGCAAGGATGCGTACCAGACACTGGGGAGGGAGCCGGAGACCTCAATGCTAGTTCCAAGTCTGCCTTTATAGACTTGCTGCATGACCTTGGGTGGCTCACCTTCGCCTCTCCGGTTGTCATTTCTTTTAGGATAAAGTAGACTAGCTCTACAATCTCAAACTATGTCTCAAGGAACACCTGTTTGGTGACATAAAGTGAGTTTGGTGGGCACAAGTGAAAGGATGTCTTACAGATAGATCCCCAGCTTGGTCTTGGAGATCAGTCACCCTGTTCATTATCATAGCAAGGCTCTGGGAAGTCCTGCAGAAAGAAACGTGAGGGGCTTCGGTTAGGCCAGCATTTATTAATCATAGTGACATCCTGGGGGACTGCCTCATTTAATCGTCACATTAACTCCAAGAGATGGGTGTGACTTTGATTCCAATTTTGTATAAGACGTAAAGCACAGAGAGGTTAAGTAATTTCACAAGGTCGCACAGCTAATAAGTACCAAGACTTTATTTTTTTAATTTTATTATTTTTTTTTCTGAAGGTGGAAACGGGGAGAGACAGTCAGACAGACTCCCGCATGCGCCCGACCGGGATCCACCCGGCACGCCCACCAGGGGCTACGCTCTACCCACCAGGGGGCGATGCTCTGCCCCTCTGGGGCATTGCTCTGCCTCGACCAGAGCCACTCTAGCGCCTGGGGCAGAGGCCAAGGAGCCATCCCCAGCACCCGGGCCATCTTTGCTCCAATGGAGCCTTGGCTGCGGGAGGGGAAGAGAGAGACAGAGAGGAAGGGGGGGGGTGGAGAAGCAAATGGGCGCTTCTCCTATGTGCCCTGGCCGGGAATCGAACCCGGGTCCTCCACACGCCAGGCCGACACTCTACCGCTAAGCCAACCGGCCAGGGCCAGTACCAAGACTTTAGATCAGGCCACTGGTCCAGAGCAAGCCTACACTGTCTGATCTTCTCCTCTATCCCGCCTCCACCATTACCCATAGGTCTCGGGCTGTAGAGTTAGGTTTCCAAACAATTCTGATTGACAGCCCATGGAACACTGCTGGGACAAACCCAAAGCAGACATTCTAAAGTTTCTTCTAGATCTAATAGTCGGCTCCAGGCCTGTAACCAGTCCCACTATCCGTGAATTCAGTGCTGGTCTATCAATCAATCTTACTGAGCCTTTCTAATAGAGCTTTGACTCAGGTGAGGTTGGAGGGTCTGGAAGGCCCCAAGGCTGGAGAAGGGCCGGCATGACCATGACCTCAGAGCCCTCAGCATCCAGGGAGGAGCCACTGGCCTATGGGGCAACCTTGCCATTCTGTGGTTCAGAGGGTGGGTGACCTGACTGACAGCAGATCGGGACAAACAGGGTGAGGGAAGGGGCTGAGGGCAGTAGGTACCCAGGACTGGCAAAGGCACGAAAGAGCCATCCAGATTTGCCCTCAGCCAGTACTCCCAGTGCCTCCAACCCCCAGTCCTAACCTGCCTTGAAGTCTCCAGTTCCTGGCCCCTGAGACCATCTTCTGGGAGCCAGTGACATGGGCCACCACATGGCACCATCTCGTCATTCCAAGTGGTGCAGCTCTAATAAGGGAGAGGGTGGCACACTGCATGTCTCTGGGACCCCCTCCCAGATCAGCGGGCCCAAGCCTGGTCTTTGCAAGGGGAGCAGCACTGGTGGGGGCCCTAGTCAGGCTAAAACTAACCCTCCCCCATGAAGCCCACGGCTCTGGGGAAGGCCTGTCCCAGGACAAAAAGCAAAGTACTGCATTTGGCAAAACAATGGTGGGTGCCTTGCTCTTTACTCAGGATCAAACATTTCCCTCCTTTTAGCAGCATTATTTTGGTTTTTAATCAATAGACACTTTATGGGTAAAATCCCAGTGACTCTGGCTGGGGTAGGGGGTATGTTGTGGGGATTAGAGTTATGACCATTTGGCCCTCGACTCTCGGCCCCCATCCCCACTTCCTGTGGCTGCCTCTCTCCTGCCCCGACTGTTCCTCCTAAATCACTTTCTAGGAAGCTGGGGGCTCACTGAGTTTCTGAAAATCAGACTATTTCAACTGCTTTATCCCTCACGACCACTCTAAGGTCATTCTAAGGTCTCAGACAATCAGACCAGATCCCAGCTTTCGAGTTCGGTGGAATTAAAGGTCACTTCTGCACTGCCCCTTCCCCCACCATTCTCAGAGTAAATTATGGCCTGTGAGAGATGCCTGACTGCTTGGTGAACCCATGACATTGCCCTCATTGCCTGGCTCTGAGCCGGCCTCCTCTGAGCTAATCAGGTTAGGAGGCTCCACCTCTTACAGACCCCACTTACATGGCTCCCTCAGCCCCACAGCCCCCTTGAATCTCATCCCAATTCAGGACTCCTGTGCAAAGCCTGATATCAGGAGATAAGGTGTTATCGGTTGCCCCCTCAGATGATCTGGGGGGGGGTGTTTCCACAGAGACCAACTGCAGATGCTTGGGCTCCACCACCGAGGCTGATGTGAACCATGAATCCCAGCTGGCAGGTGCCTCCTCCCGCCCTGTGCCCCTCCTCCATTAGCTTTGCCCATTTATTTAACTTCTTGAGAAAGGAATAAAGAGAAATAAAAGCTCAGGCTGCAGCCATCAGTTTCACTGGAAATGGCGAGTGCCCTTTAAAGAGAAGAATGAATACAGGCACACCTCATTTTACTGTGCTTTACTTTATCACGCTATAGATGTTGCCTCCCTTTATTTATTTTAATTTTTTTTATATAAATTGAAGGCAAGACCCTCCGCCAGTGAAAAGATCACTGCACTTGCTCTGTAGTGGTCTGGAACCGAAACCGCAGAACCTCTGAGGTCTGCCTGTACTGATCTGGAGGGAGGGAGCTCGTGGTGTAGGGGATCCATCATCGGGGGCATCCTTTTTGGTTCAGGCAGCAGATGTGACCAGTACGATCTGCACAGTCATGAAATTCAGGCGTAGGGTAATGGAGAGTGTGTGGGAGTGTCTGTCTTCCTACAGGCTTGAGAAGACCATTATTAAAGTTAGCCGCATGATTCTTATTTAAGCTTTTTTTTTTCTTATTTAAGTGTTTTTATTGCCAGACATGGTGATTGAGAATGATCGAATATTAGTGCAAAAAGGAACCTTATGGCAACAACTCTGTGTAGGGACAGGGCATTTCAGAAGTGACGAACACTGATACACATTCCCTTACGCAGCCCCTTCCATGAACCCCGTGAAAGAGTTGTTTTTATCCCCCTTGTACAGATGAGGAAACCGGGGCTCAGAGAGGCAAAGGCACTCTCTAAAGCCACAGAGCTAGTAGGCGGGGCAGTGGATGACCCCAGCTCTAATGCTAGCTAGCACTGGCAACAAAATGTTACTCCACTTGCCTCTGCTCAAGATTCCTGAGTCAGACTCTACAGGAGGTATCCTTTAACTAAGAAATTCCATCTCCGTTGAAGCCAGTGGTGCCCAATGGTAACATTCAATTGCTTCTGTCTTGTAATAACAATAACAAAAAGGTAGCATCTACCCAATGCTTCCTCTGTACCAGACAGGACACTTATCTCAAATATATCAGTGCATTTCATTCTCAGAGCTGCCTTCTGCAGAGGTACTATTCTCCTTAAGGCACAGATGAGGAAACTGAAGTTCCGAGAAGTAACTGGCCCAAGGTGGCAAAGCTAATGAGGAGTCCAAACCATCCAGAGAACCCTCGTTCTCATCACAGGGGTCCCAGGCTCTAATCCAAGTAGGAGCACAAAGAGGCTCCATTTCCCGCCCCCACCCGCTGGGCACTGGCTGTTTTCCTGCATGTGCGCATGCATGCTGTGTGTGTGTGTGTGTGTGTGTGTGTGTGTGTGTGTGCGCGCGCGCGCGCTTGGATCTGTAAACATGTGTCCAAGAACATCTGTAACTATCAAGACTTCTGTAAGTAAACAAATATGGATTTTGGATTCTCCTGAACTTAGAACAGATTCCAACAACATCCCAAAAGGAATTGAAAGCAATAGTCCTCTGATGTCCAGCAAAATATCACGTGGATAATCCCTTCACTAGGAAGCCTCTTAACTGAGCTCCCAAGACAGTGCAAGTGATTTAAAATAGCATTTTGTAAACATGAACATGTCCAAAAGGAACAGAGTCTCAGCTGTGAGCCCGATTGCTTTTGCCCTAGAGGGTGGCCCAGGCATGGGTGGCCCTTCCCTAAGGGACAGCCATATCCATCTCGCTGGCTAGGAAGCACCAGGCCTCAGGGTGCATGTGCTAAATCACAACAGGGGGTTTCGTACAAACAGTTTCCCTTCACAGACGGACGGATGGGGCGACTCCCCAGCCCTCAGACACAGCCTTACCCGGCAGTACTCATCAATGGGCTTCAGCCTCCGCACAGCTACGTCCCGGATGTGGCTTCTCCGGAAGAGGATTTTGCCTGGAAGAGAAATACCCGTGAGCCAGGTGATTCCAGGTGAAGCTGCCATAGGGACTGGGGACCCCCCATCCTCAATCCTCTGTCCCTTGGCTTCTCAGCATCTCAGCTGGCTAGTGCCTCTGCTTATTGTCAAGGTAACAGAAAGTGAGTGGTCACCTCTTTCAGGGGGCAGGAGGCACCTAAGGCTAAGAGTCCAGGACCTCTCAGGTAGATGAGGAGCCTTGGAAGCTGCCATCTTGTCCAGGTGACCTTGTCTGGGTCTAATGGCAGGATCAATGCCCGGACGCGGGCGCAGCTCTCCAGTGACTTCACAAATAAATACAAAGGGTGGCCCAACCCACATGCCGCGTTTTGTTTTCAGGCCCATCCCTCCTTGAGAAATTGGCATTAGTTCCTGCCAGCCAGACAGGAATTCCTATTCTTAGTTTAGGTGGGTGGCTATTTCCAGGGCAGGCACAGGCCAACACCAAGGGGGCTTGGCTGCCCCAGCCTGACTGTTCCCCAACCTCTCTGACACACAGCCTCCAGGCGTCTGGACCAGTGCACAGCTGGGCTGATATACCCTTTAACAGGTAATGGCCAAGACTTACAGGAAATACCAGCCCCTCAGCATTCTCAGCATGCTCCTCTGAGCGATACAAATTCAATGATAACAAATAGATCAATGCATAGTCCTCTTACAGTCATTAATTTAGAAAATGAACTGTTTGATCTGACACTCAAGGCCTGACAGAGCTGACATTTCCGTGCCCAAAGACCATCAATGTCTAGGACCAATGCCCCCTTTCAGAGGCCTTTCTTAATTGGCTGAGCTGGGAGTCATTTCCGTTCTCCGCGTATTTTGTCTCTTTCTAAGGAAGTCACTACATTGTGCTGTGTGCTGCAACTATGTGGGTGCCCTTCCACCAGGGCCTATCTGGCTCATCTGAAGGCCCCCGAAGCCTGGTACACTGTGAAGTGCTCACGCATTGCTGTAACAGGCAGCTGTTGCCTGTGTCCATCAACTTCCCTCTGGAGAGCCTTCCTCCTCCATTCCTAGTCCTTGTGCTTCAGATGGAGCTAACCACATACCTTGGCAACAAGGGTAGGCTTGTGACCCCACCTAGAAAACCAAAGTCACAGTGATTGGCTCAGAGATGGGCAGGGAATTTGATCTGGACCAATGAGGATCAGCCCTGAAACTTTGCTGGTACCCTCTTTCTCCCAAAGTTTCCTAACTGGCAAGTTGAAAACCTGGAGCTTCCAGTAGCCATCTTTACTCTTGCCTGAGAAAGGAAGCCAATTGAGAGAAAGAATTTGTGCCTGGCATAAGCTAGGTGCTCAGTAAATGTTTACTGAATGATTGAAAAGCAGAGCCAAGAGATAGTGAAGGGCAGATTTCTTTGACATCATTTGAGCGTCTGGATATAGCTGTTCCTGAACCCAGAGTTTACCTGGTACTTTTACTTGCATAAAATAATACAATTATTATTTTTTATATTTAAATTAGTTGGAGATGAATTTTCTTTTCTTTTTTAAGTTTTTAATTTATTGATTTGAGAGAGAAAAAGGAAGAGAGGGGAGAGACAGAGAGAAAAACATCAATTTGTTGTTCCACTTATTTATTCATTCATTGGTTGATTCTTATAGGTGCCCAGACTGGGGATCGAACCTGCAACCTTAGCATATCAGGACAATGCTCTAAGCAACTGAGCCACCAGGCCAGAGCTAGGGATGGATTCTCATCACTTGCATTAAAGAAATCCTAGCTGAGCCTGAGCTGTGGTGGTGCAGTGGCTAAGGTGCTGACCTGGAGCGCTGAGGTTGCCAGTTCAAAATCCCAGGCTTGCCCGGTCAAGGCACATATGGGAATTGATGCTTCCTGGGCTCCCCCCCCCCACTTCTCTCTCTCATTATCTTTCTCTCCCTCTCTCTCAAAGTGAATGAATAAATAAAATTAATTTTAAAAATGGCTTAAAAAAAGAAGACATTCTAGTTGAGATAACCGCCACTGGGTGTGAACAACCACGTGGAGCACATGTTAACCACGTGAGTGTCCTCTGTCAGGGTCCAGCTGACCCTGGGCTCCCCCAGGTGTTTCCCCAGAAGCACACCCAGAAACAAGGAGTCAAGGGCAAGTCATTTGCTTGGGAAGTACCTGTAGGGGAATGAGTTACAGAACCAGTTATTACTGTGGGTCTCCAGAGCTCAGTTCTATTGGGGGAACAAGGCAGACTACACCTCAGAGGAAACCCAACTGAGGGCAAGGAGGCCTCATGTGTTTATCCACCGCCCCCTGGCTTGTCACAGAGCTTCGGAGAGCGTTAACTCTACGGTACCTCTAGCTCTGTGCCCCCACCCCCATAACTAGAACAAAGACCCCAGCTGCTCCCATGAGCAGCCTCTGGCAGGTAGAAGTGAATGGTGAGGGGAGCTGGGAGGCGCTGACAGCAGCTGCGACAGCCATCCTGACTTCTCGTCACCACAGGTACCGGTCACCAGCCTTGCTCAGGGGAACATCAAAAGCATCACATCATGTGTGACTTGTTTCCCATTCATGTCTCTCATCTCTCCACATACGGTGTGAACCGGAGGCCCACCTGCAGCTCCTTCCTCTCTCGGCAGCACACACTGCACTTAGCATGAGGCTCTGCATACAGCAGACGCCCAATAGGTGCTTGCCGGCCCACTCACGTTTCTCTCCTAGACTCTCCCTCAAGCTCTCCTTCCTCCCTTTCTCTCAGAAGCCAGGCAAAGGGGGCCATCTCCCCTCCAGGGGGACAACACTGTGCAGACTGGACAATGTCATCAAGATAAATAGGCTCCGCCATGTATTCCTTTGAAAGGAGATAAAACGTGATTTATCAAGACACCGGAGATGGCTGCTTTTTCTTGGGGGAAGATGTCACAGATTTGGTATTCCTGGCCTTGTTGCCTTCTACCCTTTTTTGGTTGCCTGTCGCTTTATTGCCCGCATGTTGCAGGAGCACATGTGATTCTTAGATGTGCAGCCATGGGGACAGCATGCAAACACAAACACACAGCCTGAGGAGACCCGCCCCCACGACTGACAAGAGGACAGGCAGCCCTGGGGCTGGGCTTCTGAGCCTTCACCCTGAGCCAGTTATCCATCAGGAGCTGGGGGTGAGCCAGGCCCAGTGATACCAGCAGTCAAGAGGTATCTTGCAGGAACCTGAAGGAGTCATCTACAAAAAAGAGAAAACCAAAAGAGAGACCATTGGAGGAACCAGGGCCCATAGAGCTGGCTCTGCCACATGCTCCTTTTGAAAGGAAATAAAATGTGACTTCCATTCTCCAAAAATCGCACTCCTTCCTTTTCTCACCCTGTGAGAGGGCTAAGAAGAAAGGAGGGGATTAGGGAGCTGTATGAGGCCCCCCCCAGATCCCAACTCAAGGCCAGTCATACCTCTGACTGAGTTTGGCACCTCAGGATTAGACACAGAGATATAGATATATAGATCACATATGACTTGATCCATTTGCAGAGACAGAACTAGCAAAAACAACAACAACAAAAAAAAAACAAACAAAAAACCTCACAATAGTTAAAGAACAATTGTGATCGCGGAAGCTCCAGCAGTCAAAATCAAGTTCAACACCTTTGTGACTTCTGACCAGAGCCAGAACTGTAAGAGGCATTTCAATGCACCTTCCCACATTTGCAGGAATAGTACATCTCCTCCTCTTTCCAAAGAACTGAGACAGAAGTACAGCGTCCAATCCATGCCCACCCTAAAGGACGATGAAGTTCAAGTTGTGCGAGGGCACAGGAAGGGAAGCAAGCTGGCCAAGTGGTCCAGGGTTCCAGAAAGAAATACGTCCTCCACACTGAACGTGTGCAATGGGGGAAAGCTAATGGAGCAACTAGACCAAAGCTGACGAGAGACCGCAAAGAGATCTTGGATCGTAAAGCCAAATCTTACCAAGTAGGTCAGGAAAAGGCACGTACAAGGAAGAAGCAATTGAGAAGAAGAAAGAATAAAGTAATCGTATATATATTTTTCATTAAAAATTTAAAGTAGCCCTGGCCGGTTGGCTCAGCGGTAGAGCGTCAGCCTAGCGTGCGGAGGACCCGGGTTCGATTTCCGGCCAGGGCACACAGGAGAAGCGCCCATTTGCTTCTCCACCCCTCCGCCGCACTTTCCTCTCTGTCTCTCTCTTCCCCTCCTGCAGCCGAGGCTCCATTGGAGCAAAGATGGCCCGGGCGCTGGGGATGGCTCTGTGGCCTCTGCCTCAGGCACTAGAGTGGCTCTGGTCGCAACATGGCGACGCCCAGGATGGGCAGAGCATCGCCCCTGGTGGGCGTGCCAGGTGGATCCCGGTCAGGCGCATGCGGGAGTCTGTCTGACTGTCTCTCCCTGTTTCCAGCTTCAGAAAAATGAAAAGAAAAAAAAAAAATTAAAGTAAAAAAAAAAAAAAAGAACTGAAGCCTCCAGAAAGTGCAGAAGATTCTGAAAAGGGAGGGATGGGGGTGGACGAGGCTGGGAAACAGGGGCAAGGGCCCCTCGTCCCCACTGGCAGGGGTCCTCCACCTTGCTCCTGGAGCCCCTCGGCAAGTGAGGCGGCTATGCCTCTGGGCTGGGTCCCCCACCCCCCCCACGCGGCTCGGGGGTCTGGTGCTCAGGTGCAGAGCCGGAGGAGAATTTCTGGACAAGCCATTCCCTGGATGATGTTTTAGAATCCCAACAGGGCTTCTCTCTTTCCTGCTGAAATCCTGAGAGCAGCAACGTTTTCTTTTCTTGGGGCTTTGGCACAGGCAGCAGGGGTAAAGGGGGAGGGGGAGGAAATATCTGGAAGGGATTCTACGGCCTTGACTTCTCTGTTAGGAATCCAAACCACACTCTGAAAGCCAAACCGGTGACCGTATTAAAAGGGAAAGAGGAAAAAAAAAAGAGAAGGAAAATCCCCATTAAGGAAGCCGAGACCACAGGGCATTAAAGGACTCTTGTAAATGTAATTCAGCCCGTTTATGGCGAGGCCAGGCTCCTGCCTGGGTCTTCAAAGCCAAGAGATGCTGCCCCAGAAATATGATAAGCGTTGTAAGGAGATTACACATGGGGCATGAAACAGACCTCAGGACTTAACTCTTCCTGAGTGGAAAAGAACGCGGCCAAACCCGACAGGGTCCAAGCATGGAAGTGGAGGACCCTTCTTTTTTTTTTTTTTTTTTTTTTTTTTTTTTTATTTATTTATTCATTTTAGAGAGGAGAGAGACAGAGAGGGAGAGAGAGGAGAGACAGACAGAGAGAGAGAAGGGGGGAGGAGCTGGAAGCATCAACTCCCCTATGTGCCTTGACCAGGCAAGCCCAGGGTTTCGAACCAGCGACCTCAGCATTTCCAGGTCGACGCTTTATCCACTGCGCCACCACAGGTCAGGCTGGAGGACCCTTCTTAATGTTACTCTGGGCTGGGCTGAGAAGGTGGGACCAGCAGAAGGGCAGGGGCCTCGGCCGGAGTCCTGGGCTCAAGGCCTGCCTGGGCCACTGGCTGGCTGTGTGACCCGAAGCTGGTCCCTCCTCCGCTGGGCCCTCCACAGTTCTCATCTGGAGCCCGAGGGGCCGGGGCTCACAGCTCTTCCTGCAGAGGTTCTCAGATCTGTTTAGTGGGGGTGCTGGAATTGAAAGGCGCAGAGGAGGGGTGAGACGATTGAAATAGTTGCTATGTGCTGACTCCGTGCCAGGCACATGCCAGGAGCTTTTCACTGGGTTCTCTCCTTCACCCTCGCAACAAGTTTGCAGCAAGTACTTTTATTATCCCCACTTTGCCCAGAAGGAGATGATGGCCCAGAGCTTAAAGGCCTTGTCCAAACTCACACAGCTATTAAGTGGCCGAGTTGGCATTTCAACCTGGGGTTTGGAGCTCGGATCGAGAGGAGGAGAAAGAAGGCATGAATTCAAAGAGTTCTGTGGGTTCCGATCTCACCTTGAGAACCAGAGCCATGGGGAGGACTTAGAACTTTATGTGTGTGTGGTGGGAACATTATTAACATTTCCTCCATGCCAGGTACTGTGCCAAGGTCCAGGGAACAGCCATGTCAGGGGCTGACTGAGAATTAAGCAAGCAGTAATCGCGGAGGGTGGGATATGCCGTGTTACGTGGAGTGCGGGCAGCCCTCCCGAGCTCTCTGCCTATCGTGTAACAAGTGAATGAGTGACTGATTGAATGAATGGCTGAGCATGAATGGGTGAAAGACAGTAAAAGGATGAATGGACCAACAAAGCAGGGAAGGAGAGACGACCCAGTGTCTAGTAGACTTAGGGGAGAAAGAGCTGAAATGGCAAACCTCTCTATCCTTTAAAGAACCCTTCCTCCTGCCCTGGCTGTGCAGGTGCCAGCCCAGCAGGACCAGGGCATGCTCACAGGTGGGGAGATTGGTCTTTGCCCCACTCCCCAATCTTCTCACCACACATGCCCACTTGGGGCCAGGACACACAGCGGGGGCACTGACTCAAGGAGGTTCACATACTTGGGTACCAGAGGTATTTCCCCCTCCCTCCCAAAATGCCAGGCACTTAATGAGGCATCTTAGTGGCACCTGATGGGTTTAAGTAGTTGGCATTTCCTTCTAGAGAATAAATTATTTAAAGAAAGTAAAAGATGAGAACATAGCTCCTTCTCATTGATAGAGTGAAATGGATAAAGAAAAGACAGAAGGCCCTGGCCGGTTGGCTCAGCGGTAGAGCGTCGGCCTGGCGTGCGGGGGACCTGGGTTCGATTCCTGGCCAGGGCACACAGGAGAAGCGCCCATTTGCTTCTCCACCCCCCCCTTCCTCTCTGTCTCTCTCTTCCCCTCCTGCAGCTGAGGCTCCATTGGAGCAAAGATGGCCTGGGCGCTGGGGATGGCTCCTTGGCCTCTGCCCCAGGCGCTAGAGTGGCTCTGGTCGCTGCAGAGCGACACCCCAGAGGGGCAGAGCATCTCCCCCTGGTGGGCAGAGCGTCGCCTCTGATGGGCATGCTGGGTGGATCCCGGTCGGGCGCATGCGGGAGTCTGTCTGACTCTCTCCTCGTTTCCAGCTTCAGAAAAATACAAAAAAAAAAAAAAAAAGACAGAAGCTTCTGAGAGCAGATAAATCCCTAAGTCCGCCACAGCCTCCACAGTCCTCCGTGTGAAATGTGGTATCCACTGGGTTCCTTGAGCATAGGTAGGGGAACAGGCCCTGGCTGGTTAGCTCAGTTAGAGCATCGTCCCGAAACATCAAGGTTGCAGGTTAAATTCCCAGTCAGAGCACATATAGGACGTAACCAATGAATGCACAACTAAATGGAACAACAGATGAATCTCTCTCTCTCTCTCTCTCTCTTTCTCTCTCTCTCTCTCTCCCCTTCTCTCTCTCTCTCTATAGTCAATCAACAGCAACAGGCCCTGCCCAGTTGGCTCAGTGGTAGAGCATTGGCCTGGCATGTGGATGTCCTAGGTTTGATTCCCGGTTAAGGCACACAGGAGAAGTGACCATCTGCTTCTTCACCCTTCATCCTCACCCTTTTCTCCCTCTCTCTCCCTCTCTTCCCTTCCTGCAGCCATAGCTCGATTGGTTTGAGTGCATTGGCCCTGGGTGCTGAAAATGGCTCTGTGGAGCCTCTGCCATAGGCACTAAAAAACAGCTCGTTTACGAGCATGGCCCAGATGGGCAGAGCATTGGCCCCAGACGGGGGTCACAAGGTGGATGCTGGTTGGGGAGCATGCGGGAGTCTGTCTCTCTATCTCTCCTCCTCTCACTTGGAAAAGGAAAAATAAATAAAACCAATCAAAAAAAAATAAAAAAAATAAAACCAATCAATAACAACAAAAGAAGTAGGGGAACAAGGGCCCAGGAAGAACAGAAACACCAGGCACAGCACCAAGGAACCAGCCCACCCGCACCCCATGAAGCCACGAAGGGTCTGGAGCAACCGCCATGAACTAGATATATGTTCTTCTTACAAATGGGCAAGTACTACTGTGCTGGGGCGAGAAGGGAGCACTGGCAACATGGGGTCATCACAGTGCGCTGGCCTCGAGACCCCGTTTGGTCCATCCCAGCTCATCTGTCCTTGGCAGCCTCTCCTCGGCAGTGTCTCTGTGTGAATGTACACATCTTCATGTAAGTCCCTCTTCCTTGGTTTTATTTTGCCACCTAGAATGCCATCCATCCATCCATCCATCCATCCACCCACCCATCCATCCATCCATCACTGTCATGATGGAGGGCTTGCTCCAGGTGCTGAATGAGACAGATGGGGGCCCTGTTCTCAAGGTGTTTATTTTTTATTTTATTTTATTTTTTTGTATTTTTCTGAAGGCGGAAACGGGGAGGCAGTCAGACTCCCGCATGTGCCCGACCGGGATCCACCCGGCATGCCCACCAGGGGGCGATGTTCTGCCCATCTGGGGCGTTGCTTTGTTGCAACCAGGGCTATTCTAGCACCTGAGGCAGAGGCCATGGAGCTGTCCTCAGCACCCGGGCCAACTTTGCTCCGATGGAGCCTCGGCTGCGGAAGAGGAAGAGAGAGACAGAGAGGAAGGGGGGGAGGTGGAGAAGCAGATGGGCGCTTCTCCTGTATGTCCTGGCCAGGAATCAAACCCGAGACTCCTGCATGCCAGGCGATGCTCTACCACTGAGCCAACCAGCCAGGGCCAAGGTGTTTATTTTTTAAGTGGGGGCGGGTGTGCATGTTAGAGATACAGTATACAATTTTTTATCTAGTAAGTCGTTTGTTCACACATATATGTGTCCCCCCACCTCTATACATAGAATAAAACAACAGATAAGAAGGGGTTGGTGAAGATGGGTGAAAAAGGGGAAGAAATTTTTTTTTTCTTTATTTTATTTATTCATTTTTAGAGAGGAGAGAGACAGAGGGAGGAGCTGGAAGCATCAACTCCCATATGTGCCTTGACCAGGCAAGCCCAGGGTTTCGAACCGGCGACCTCAGCATTTCCAGGTCAGCGCTTTATCCACTGCGCCACCAGGGAAGAAATTAAGATGTTATAAAAATTGCTGTTTATAAAAGTCATGAGGATGTAAAGGTAAAGTACAGCATAGGGAATACAGTCAACAATATGGTAGTAACTATGCATGGTGTCAGATGGACACTGGACTGACTGGGGTGATCACTTTGTAAGTTATATCAACATCTAATCCCTATGTTGTGAACCTGAAACTAATACAATATTGTGTGTCAACTGTAATTGAAAAATTAAAAAAACAGAATGGTAAGTAAATAAAATAAAAAATTTAAATTTAAAATGAGAGAAAATACAGCAGGGTGGTGGGGAAGGATGTGCCTGGGGTGCGGAGGAGCGGCCAGTGGTCAGGACGACTCTGATGCCAGGGGGGACCCTGAGGAGGAGGCGCCAGTCGTGCAAACTCGGGGCAAATCAGCTCTCCCGCAGGCAGCCCCAGAGCCAAGTCAGAAAACGGAAAGAGGCCATGCAGGAGTCCCATAAGCCAAAAGGAGTTTGGTTTTCTTCTAAGTGCCCTTGGGTCTGCCTACCCAAATCCTTCTCAGTTCTAAGGCACAGTTTTCCCAACCTAAATCCCTCCCCATGAAGCCTTCCTTAAGTGCCTGCTTTCCCCTTCTTCACCAGCCCCTGGACCCTCTGGCTGATGTCACCCCACTCTTCCCCCCACTCCTGCTGTCCTGGAGAACGTGTCAGGGAGCCGCCAGCCCCAGGGCCTCTCTGGTCTTCCTAGCTCACCCCCCATGCCTAGGCCAGCTCTCCCCAGACACCCTGGCTTCTGAGGACATGGAGGCTCCCGGCCCGCCCCCCTCGTGCAGCCCCGACAGCCTGGAATGTCACAGGGGACGCGCCTAAGAAACAGAAGAGATCACAGAAGGGCACGGAAGCCCACAGACCATGTGGAGCAGAGGCCTTGTTCTCCACAAACAAACGACACTCCTGCCCATCTAATTCAATGGAGGACAAAATGGAAAAGAGAGGGGGTTGTATTTATCTCCTAGGCTACTGTAACAAAATACCACAAACTTGGTGCAGTAGATAGAGTGTCGACCTGGAATGCTAAAGTCACTGGTTCAAAACCCTGGGCTTGCCTGGTCAGGGCACATATGAGAGAAGCTACAAGTATGCAATGAACAACTAAAGCAAAGCAGCTATGAATTGATACTTCTCGTTCCCCCCACCCATCCTCTGTAAAGTCTGTAAACAAAATCTTAAAAAAAAATACAGGAGCCTGACCAGGTGGTGATGCAGTGAATAGAGCACAGGACTGGGACACAGAGGACCCAGGTTCGAAACCCTGAGGTCTCCACCTTGAGCGTAGGCTCATCCAGCTTGAGCGCAGGCTCACCAGCTTTAGTGTGGGGTTGCCTGCTTGAGCGTGGGCTCACAGACATGACCCCATGGTCGCTGGCTTGAGCCCAAAGGTCGCTGGCTTGAGCAAGGGGTCACTTGCTCTGCTGGAACTCCCTACCCCACCCCTAGTCAAGGCACATATGAGAAAGCAAGACAATGAGTAACTAAGGTGCCACAATGAAGAATTGATGCTTCTCATCTCTCTTCCTTCCTGTCTGTCTGTCCCTATCTGTCCTTCTCTCTGTCTCCATCACAAAAACAAAAAAAACTAAAAACCCCCAGAAAGAAAAGTCCTCATTGCCTGTTTAGCTGCAGTGGCTCCGGGGACTCCTGGATTTCGATTACATGGCTCTGTCTGCCTCCCTCTTCCTCCTGTCTGGTCTCAAATCTCCTTCTGCCTTTCTTTTAGAAGGACACCTGTCATTGGATTTAATTCAGGATGATCTCAATCTGAGATCCTTAACTTAGACATACCTGCAAAGACCCTTTTGGGTTAGAATGTGGACATATCTCTGTTGGGACCACTATTCAACCCATTTGGGGGTTCTGGAAGAGTCCACAGGACTGGCAGGCACCTGAAGGGGTCTTGTACTCCTGAGCTGCAAGTGCCCAAGGACAGGGATGACTTTCTGTGCTTTTCTCGTCCCTGGCCATGCCCAGCATGGAGCCAGGTGTAGTGAGTGTGGTGCCGCCTGTGCCCTCAGGAGGGACAGGGGAGTGCACGGAGAGCATGGGTCAGGGTCTCTGTGCCTGAGAGGGGAGAGAAAAGCTGTGAGATCTGAGCGTGCATGGGCGTCGGGGTGGAAGGGTCCCCTCTGGCTCTGCTGGCTGATGTGGCACCCAGGAGAGAAGAGACAAATTTCCCAGACCAATTAGAGGAAACATGTGAGGGTGACTAGAGAGACACCCTCAGCCCCCCACCAAAGGGACAAGCACGCTCACGAGGTGTGTTATGGTCTGAGTGTTTCTGCCCCTTGGAAATTCCTGTGTTGAATGCAATCCTAACACCCAACGTGATAGTGTTTGGAGGCGGGGCTTCGGGGAGGCAGGAGGTCATGAGGGTGGAGTCTTCAAGAATGGGATCGGTGCTCTTTTAAGAGGCACCACAGAGCTCCATAGCTCCTCCCTCAGGGAAGACACAAGTAGAAGTCCCATTCCCAGAGGAGGCCCTCACCTGGCCATACCGGCACCATGGTTTTGGACTTCTAGCCTCAGAACTGTAAGAAATAAATTTCTCTTGTGTATAAGCCGCCCAGTTTGTGGTACTTTGTTACAGCATCCCAAACAGACTAAACAGGGTGACAAGGCACAGGCAATGCCCATGGGGAAGAGAGAGGAATAATCAGTCTTCCTCCGTCTTCTACTCCCACAGCTCTCTACAGACATAAGACCTCTGACCTGCAGCCACCTGGGGACGGCAGGCCACCAGCTCACCTGTTTTCGGCCCCTGATTAGCTGAGCCGACACCCCACACTATCGATAACCTTATGCCTAGCTCAGACTACACCCTGCCACCCAGTCCTGCTTCTCACCTGTGCTACTTGGCCTTCCTTGCCAAGTAGAGACAAGGGGCCATTATGGCTGGGGAGGGCAGGGATGAGGCCTAGATGCTAAGGCAGTGGGCACATGTAGGTTCTGGAAGAACATGGTCCCAGTGAGAAGATCCACAGCTCAGAGGGTCCTCCCTCCGTGCTCTGAGCTCTGGCTTCCACAGATCTCTCTCTCTCTAAGATCCATGCCAAGAATGCTCTGCCTCTGGGTTAGCACGGGAAGCATCTGTGGGCTTTGCCTTTTGGCATTTATATTACAGCGGGTCTAATTTTCTTCTGAGGAACCATCCCTCCTTCATTCTCAGTCTGTCTGATTTTAGTGGGACACCTCTTGGGGTTACCAATCAGTGCAGTCCAGTGATGAGCACGTGACACAAGTTGGTTCGACAAGAATCAGCCTGGGACATTTCCTGAAACAACCAGAGAGAGAAGTGCTCTCTTTCTGCGGGGAACTAACTCATAAACTGTAAGCTCCAAGTCGCTAGGGAGCCTCTGTGTACACCTGTCACCACTGGGGACAGCCTGCCTGAGAACGAAGTCAACAGAAGAAAACAGAGCTGAGAGGGAGAGCGGCACATGATTTGGTCTCCTGGATGCAGCCGTGCCTGAAGCCATTGCCCTTAAAGTTTCCAACATGAAGGCCTATAAATCCCCCCATTTTTTACTTACACCAGATTGAGACAGGTCTCGTCCTTGTCACTAGAAGGCTCCTGACTAGTACATGAGGCTCTGACATTGACTGTTGTGTGATTGGAACAAGTCACACCCTCGCTGAGCCTCAGAGTCCTGAAACAGCACCACGGCATAGTAATGCCTGACTCAAAGGGTTTCTGTGAGGCGTCAGTGAACTAATGTATAAAAGAATTTAACACAGATCCCAGCCCATCATAAATGTTGGAACAAATGTGATCTTTTATGAGCTGACAATTCCAGGTCAAGTAAAGGTAGGGTACAACCTGGCCCTGCCCACCTCCTCCTCACTGGGCACGTGGACTCCGGGCACCCATCTTTCCACCTGGCTTAAGGCCAAATTCTAACTCCCCTCAGCCTGCAGCAACCTTTCCTGATTCAAACCCCCGCCCCCAGCACACAGCATGTCTCCCCCATGGATCCCAGGCCTCCTTTGAGGGGCGCTCTTCCTCCATCAGCCCAACTCAGAGAGAAGAGGACAGAACACAATGGAGTGGCAGTGATTACTCACTCCATCTGCCCGCCTTGGGGCACGCCAGGGTGACTCGCCCAGGTGAGTCTCCCGACCTGGCACCCTCCCTCTCCTCTCCCACACTCGCAGGAAAAAAGACTTGCAAAAGTCCGCCGGGGTTTCGCCATAGATCAGAACCTTAACTCTCTCACAGCCACAGGTCTACGGCCATACCACCCTGAATGTGCCCGATCTCGTCTGATCTCACAGCCACAGGTCTACGGCCATACCACCCTGAACGTGCCCGATCTCGTCTGATCTCACAGCCACAGGTCTACGGCCATACCACCCTGAACGTGCCCGATCTCGTCTGATCTCACAGCCACAGAAGGCTTACAGGAAGAATGAGCACATACCTAACTGGGAAAAATGGGAAAAATGGTCTCCCAAATTCTGGTTTGGAAGCTCCCGTACCTACTTCACAGAGCCAGGCTTAAAGGTACAAAATCCTTCCTTCCCCATCCTCGCTGGGGTTGGGTGGGATTTACGGGAGTCTGCTAAGACAAAGCACCTACTGTCGGCACATCCGCCCATCTTTACTGAACCAAATGCAGCTGAAGGCTTGGAGCAGTCTAACAGAGCTGTGGGACCAGAACAGTTTCTTTTTAAAAAAACAAACACCTTTTTATTTTTGCATTAGGTATAAGTATTCGTGTGGAAAAGCGTACACGCGTGTGTATAACTCAATGATTTTCACAAACTGAAGCCATCTATGTAACTAGCATCCAGACCCAGAAATGGAGCACTGCCTGCACCCCAGGCCTTCGCTGTGAAGGCGCAGGTGACAGGCGGGCTTTGACAGCACGTCTGTCTGCTGTGGATGCGAGAACTCTGCACCGACTGGGTGATACCTCCTGCAGAGAAGGGGCACTCACACATTTATTGACTTTAGTGCCATTTACTTTTTTTTTTTATTTTTTTTTTATTTTTTAATTTTTATTTTTTTTGCATTTTTCTGAAGCTGGAAACAGGGAGAGACAGTCAGACAGACTCCCGCATGCGCCCGACCGGGATCCACCCGGCACGCCCACCAGGGGGCGACGCTCTGCCCACCAGGGGGCGATGCTCTGCCCCTCCTGGGCGTCGCCATGTTGCGACCCTCCTGGGTGTCGCCATGTTGCGACCAGAGCCACTCTAGCGCCTGGGGCAGAGGCCACAGAGCCATCCCCAGCGCCCGGCCATCTTTGCTCCAATGGAGCCTTGGCTGCGGGAGGGGAAGAGAGAGACAGAGAGGAAAGCGCGGCGGAGGGGTGGAGAAGCAAATGGGCGCTTCTCCTATGTGCCCTGGCCGGGAATCGAACCCGGGTCCTCCGCACGCTAGGCCGACGCTCTACCGCTGAGCCAACCGGCCAGGGCGCCATTTACTTTTATTTTCTCCAGGCTTATTTAAAATTACATGCTTTATGATTTGATTCAAGCGGCCGCAAATTTAAGTGCACGTGAGTCTGGATCCCTGGAACGAGGTCCCTTTTAATTGTGAGGTGTGAACACACTTTTGATGATTAACTGTGGTACACAAGGGGTAGATGCTTACCTATAGGGTTAGCTTTGGTTAGAGCAGTATGAACAGAAACAAAACCCCCGAGTCTGCCAACCCTGTTCCCCCGGCTGTGGTGAATGCCCAGGGTTGGTCTTCAGCCCCGGCCCAGACTGGAGGGATTTCCTCAGTTGTAAGATCAACTCTGGACTATAGGCTGCCACACAAGAGCATCCCAGGTCTCCTGAATTACCTATGTGGTAGCCGGCATCCAGGGATTCGCAACAGGTATCAACTCAGAGGAAGATGTTGGCCACAACGGCACAGTGTGCGTTGGCAGGAGACGTGGGCCGTCCCAGCCTGACTCCGGGAAGCAGCGGAGCACCGTAACTGACCGCTGGGGTGGCCCTTTGCCCCAGGGAAGGGAGAGGCTTTGTGATCAAATGTAACAGTCCTCACAGTGGCCAAGCTAGGGACAAATGCCACTCGGGTGCCACTGGGGCTCCTTAGGGCACGGGTCGTGGTCTCAGTCAGAGCTGGGCATGGACAGGGCTGAGCACACTCTGGAAGGGGCTTAGTAAACCCATGTGATATGTGCACTGATGGTGGGACAAGTGGCAACGGTTAAGGGCACCGGCCTTCATGGTCACGGTCACACTAGTCTGATTTCACCGTTGAGCTGTGGTTTCCATTCTTGATCCAGTGGGAAGGTTAAAAAAAAAAAATCAAAATTTAGGACCATTCAGCTGCTGGCAGTGGGAACAGGGGGAACTGCAGAGTGAGGGGCCTTCAGCCCTTAAAACCCTGTGTCCTGGGTATCAGTCGTCTCATGTGCCACTGTGATGACAGGGCTGGCTGTGGCTGAGACACAGTTCATGGGACAAGCACAGCACAGAGCTGGGCACGCAGGAGGGTTGGACACAAGATGCCCGTTGTCACGGGGAGCCCATGTGAGTTGTATGATGACATTTTGTCTGTCTGATTCCCAATTCTTCCCCCACTTGCCACTCTCAATCCACTTTCCATTTTCCACCCAGGAGCCAGAATACGTTCTTGAAACGAAACCTTCGATCACCCCTTGCAGTGACTTCACCCCTCACAGTGCACTGAGAACAAAACCCAAACTCCTTCGCCAGGCCCTGCAGGGTCTGCCACGCCTCCCAACTTCTGACCTCCCCTCAACAGGCCAGCCGCGCTGGGCCCAAGTCAGTGCCACCAACACAGCCGGGTCTCCCCACCCCGGGGCCTGTGTGCACGCTGTCCTCTCTCCCGGGACACGGTCCCCACTGCCCTGTGCACGGCTGACACCTTCTATCCTTCAGGTCACTACTTCCCAGGGAGGCCTTAGCAGGCCACTCCGAGTAGCAGAGGCCTCTCCCCTCCCTCCCACGTGTGGTTGTTTCCCTCCTAGAATTCACCAAGACGTGTAAGGATCTTGTCTCTTTATATGAGATCTTATCTTACATGACGGCTCATTTACTACTGTACCCTCAGGGCCCAGCACAAGGACTGGCACCGTGGCCTTGCGCTGACATCGGCTGAGTGGATAAATGTGTGAGTGTGTGTGTTGACACGTTCTCACTCTAGACTGTCTCCCTCATGTCAACACACACACACACATTGCTGAGCCCAGCGCTGGCTCAGAGTGGGGCTGTGGGAGGGATGGGCTCGCCCTCCAGGGCCCAGACAGAGCGGGGCCAGAGAGTGTGGTTAACTCAGAGCCACACCAGGGCCAGGCTGTCCCCATTTGGTGTGGGTGTTGGTGTGGCGGGTGTGGCGGGCATGGTGGGCCGTGGCTCAGCACCCTCCTGTGAGAGCCTGGGAATAAAGGGCCCTATTCAGTCAGCGCAGCCTCAGATCCCTCCCTGCTGGGGAGGCTGCCCTCAGGAAAGGGACTGCGGGGCGCTGGGCAGAGCTTCCCGGCAGCCTCTCCCTGTGGCATGGCCCACCGTGGGGGGCAGGGGACAGGGGACAGGGGACAGGTAGGAACGAGCCAGGAGAGAGGAAGTGGAAAAAAATGTTCCAGGCAGAGGGAAGAAGCTGAGCAAAGTTCCAGAGATAAAAAAGAATGGGACATATCTGATAAGTTACAGTAAAGTCAGTGTGGCTAGAAGGAGGGGTGGGGGAGGGAGGGAGAGAAAGAGAGAGAGAGAAAGAGAGAGAGAGAGAGAACATGTGTGTGTGAAGGGTGTGTGTGTGTGTGGGGGTGTTGGGAGGTTACAGGGTGTGGGTGTGGGCTGTGAGTGGTGCTAGAAGAGACTGAATGGGTAGCAGAGTTTTGATATCAGGGACCACAAAAAGCCAAGCCAAGCCATTAAAATTGTATTCAGAAATACACACCTGAGATCCTGAACCTACAAGGCTGAGGATCACAATTCTAAAGGGGAGACAGCACCTTCAGACCTTTCTAAAGCCCTTTTAGGGCTTCAGAAGATGGGTGGGTGGGGGATGAGTCTAGATATTAGAAGGTTCTTGACTATAACCTCCTGAATCAAAACCATGCAGTCAAGACATTCCTGAATTCCTAGCCCATAGGAACGGTGTGAAATAATAAATGCTTATTGTTGTTTTAAGCTGCTAAATTGGGGATGGGGTACTTGTTACACAGCAATAGGTCACTAATACAAGGCCCAACACTGCTTGTGAGAGTGCGAGTCCCTGGGTTACCTGGATCAGAGGTATTTGGGGTGTTAGTTACAAATGCAGATTCCTGCTATTCACCCAGATCCCCTGAATCTTAGATGGAAGGGAATGGAAGCAGGGGGAAAGTCTGCATTTTTAATAAGGCCCCCTGAGTGATTCTCATGTACATTTGGGGCTGAGAAGTATTGAGCAAATCTAACTCACCGGACAGAGCTGGAAAGACTCAGAGAGCTGATGGTTTGATTGTTACCATACTTCTAAGCTGACGTACGCTTGGGCCCACACTCAGCACCAGACTTCTGATTCAGTGCTTTTTCCACTTATTTTCTCCTTTCTCCATTTCAGCTTGTTTTGGGGGGAGGCATGGGCTATCTTTTCTTTTGTATTTATGTTTAAAACTTGCCTGTAGCAAAATGCTACATAGTTAATCACGGATCTGCTGAAGAGCTTGCTTTGCTTGAGAAGGACTATATCAGCACTACCAAAAAGGTGGGCTTCATGCTAAGAAGGGTCGAGGATACTAGGCTGGGCAGCCAGCCTGGCACTGCCACAGCACATTGCATCGGAAAAGGCACTTCTCCCACGGAGATGCCTCAGCCCACGCATTTCCCCCAGGCAGACAAAATGCAGTGTGCACAGACAGGGACGAGGACAGCGAGGGTGCCTGCCTTCACCTCCGCCAAGCTGTCACCCAGATAGGTAAAAATAGTAATCCCAATTCCATTTGCACAGCATCTGGAAGGTTAGAAAGAACGCACACAATCTCGTTGAATGACTTTTGCAGACGGCAAGATAGGCAGGCCTAGTACGCGTCTGTCATTCACTCAACACATTTGTTGAACAGCTACTATGTGCCAGGTAATACTCAAGGCATGGGGGACATATGGGCTTATTTAATAAATATTTACAGATGTTTACTATGTGCCAGGCACTGGCTTAAGCTTCTTACAAATTTTTAAAAAGATTTTATTTATTCATTTTAGAGAGGAGAGAGAGAAAGAGAGAGAGAGAGAGAGAGAAGAAGAAGAAGAAGAAGAAGAAGAAGAAGAAGAAGAAGAAGAAGAAGAAAGAAAGAAAGAAAGAAAGAAAGAAAGAAAGAAGCAGGCAGCATCAACTCCCATATGTGCCTTGACCAGGCAAGCCCAGGGTCTTGAACCGGCGACCTCAGTGTTCCAGGTCGATGCTTTATCCACTGCGCCACCACAGGTCAGGCATGCTCTTTACAAACATTAATTCACTTAATCTCACACCAGCCAATAAAGTAGTTACCATTATTCTTCCTATTTGACAAGGCATTCGACATCCAGTGAGGTTAAGTAACATTCCCAAGGCCAAACAGCTAGTAGGGTGCAATTATAGGGATTAGAACCCAGGCAATCTGGCCCTGGACATCACCCTGCTAACCAAGATAAAATAAGGTATGATTCCTCTCTTTAAAAATTCCAGTTTTTAAAATCCCCAAGACCACAAAAGAAGAATTGAAGCTCGGAGCTATCTTCTAAATTTCCCCAAGTCACACATTGCTGGGACTAAAAGCCAGGTCTGACGCCAGGCAGCTTGTCCCACCGTGTGGGTCTGTTTACAGAAGACAGGCACAAGGACGGCTTCTAGAGCCCAAAGAGAGAGAGAGTTCTGCAGGCCCCAACAGCAAGCTTGAAGTATCCCACCCAAGAGACACCAAAGCAACCGGCCAAGGCTCACTCGCTGTCCTGCCCATCATGATTTGTGACCGTCTGCTGCCCCACCGGTTTTATGCCTCCAGATTGGAGGGCAGTGTTATTTATAGAACATATTGTATTTATATTTTCATTTAATTCTTGCTAACCCTAGCTCAATTTCCCCCCCAAGAAACCTAGAGAGGGGAGGATAAGAACTCTTTTTTACCAAGTAAGTCAGGGGGCAAAGGTGAAGGTCAAAGCCTTGGCTATGTGTGCAATCTTTCAGCAGGAGCTCTTTGCAGGGAAGCAGTCAGGACAAGGGGGCTTTCTCCACTTTCCAAAGGAAACGGGGGGCGGGGCGGGGAAGGGCACAAAGCTGGCCTTATACAGAGGCAGCCACATTCTGCCCATGCGGTGGGATTGGAGGTGGGCCTAGAAGACCTCTGTTCCCCTAAAATATTTTCCCTTTTGCATGATGTTTCATCATTAGACATTTATTCCTTTGGTCTTACTATCTATGAGGTCAGAAAAATGTTGGGACCATGAGGAAACCTAGACAGTATGAAGACCAATCCCTGAGTTTCATATATGGAGAAACTCAGGCTCAGAGAGCAGGCTATGACCTGTCCTCGGGGGGAACCTGAATAAAGAGGTGGAAACCTATTACAACGCGCAGGAGACCGTCCCAATGTTAGGAGAAGAAGTGTCAGACATGGCAAAAGCAACTGCAGATACCAGACTCAGAATTTCTCTCTCACCAAATTTTAGGAAGCACTAAGTAAAAACATGTTCTGCACCCCCAAATAAAAACTTCCTGATTTTAGGATCACATAGAAAAATAAAGGAAAAGTGACACTTCTTTCTTCCTCACGTTAGTCCCTTGTTGAGCTGTGGTTTAGTACATACTATCTGTGAGAGCTGTCAGTACATGGTTACTTTCTAGGTTTGTGTTTACAAAGCCAGCCTTGTAGAAGTCAATTTCTTTCTGGGCGCTATACCTGCAATTCCAGCATCTTCCACTAGGTGGCTGGTTAAAGTTACGTAGGTTAAGGGGAAGATAGCAGAAAATAATGTAATCTAGACCTTTACTCTAGGAATCAGACACTTCTTTTTAAAAAAGGCTATTGAGCACCCTTTAATTGACATAATAAAATAAAAATGATAACAAAAGTTGAAGCAAAGTTTTTTTGTTTTGTTTGTTTTTGTATTTTTCTGAAGCTAGAAATGGGGAGAGACAGTCAGACAGACTCCTGCATGCGCCCGACCGGGATCCACCCGGCACACCCACCAGGGGCAACGCTCTGCCCACCAGGGGGCGATGCTCTGCCCCTCCAGGGCATCGCTCTATTGCGACCAGAGCCACTCTAGCACCTGGGGCAGAGGCCAAGGAGCCATCCCCAGCGCCCGGGCCATCTTTGCTCCAATGGAGCCTCAGCTGCGGGAGGGGAAGAGAGAGACAGAGAGGAAGGAGAGAGGGAGGGGTGGAGAAGCAGATGGGCGCTTCTCCTGTGTGCCCTGGCCAGGAATCGAACCCGAGACTTCTGCACGCCAGGCCAAGGCTCTATCACTGAGCCAACCGGCCAGGGCCGAAGCAAAGTTTAAAGAAATGCAAACACCCTGTTGTAAGGTACCGTATCCACCCTTTTATATCAAACTTGAACTGTTCGTCTCCAGGCAAGACATCTTTGGTCAACCTCACTCTGAAGCCAGCACTACTAGGACATAGAAAATAGTGGCCTAGAACTTGGACTTAGAAGTGTTAGGGCCAGGGTTCGAATCCCACCTCTGTTTCTTACTAGCTGGGTGGCCCTCAGCAAGGCATATACCCCTTCTAGCCTGTGAGTCTTCATCCGTAAAGTGGGGTTGCTGTAATTAATTGATATAATATAAGCACATGAAAACCTCTGTACATTATCTGGCAAACGTATGTACTTAATAAACAGTAGCCATAATGCTTAAGCAGAAGTCTTCTCTCATTTGCAATTGTTGAAAGTTCGAAGCCTTGCCCTGGCCAGGTGGCTCAATGGATAAAGTGTCGACCTAGCATTCCAGAGGTTGTGCATTTGACCCCTGGTCAGGGCACAAACATGAAGCAATCCAATGAGTATATAACTAAACAGACCAACTAAATGTAACGAGTTGATGCTTCTTTCTCTCTCTTCCTTCCTCTGTCTTTCTCTGTCTCTCTCTTTCTCTTCCCCTTTCTCTCTCAAATCAATGAAAAAAATTTAAAAAAAAAAAGTTCCAAGCCTTACACACAGTTCCTCAGAAAGCTGTTTGAAACTTTATCCCTGTATCCAATTCGAAGTCATCGCTGGGCCACACGGCTCCTGTGCTAATGGCTATTTCACTCTCTCTTTCAGGAGCAAGTCTTACTTAAGTCATCTTCATCGGTGATCACTATCAAAGTTGTAACTTCATCTTTCAGATCAAAGACAAGAAGCCAGGATGAAAACCCTGCCCATGAGAGAAGGCACCAAATTATCAGTCACCGGCTTTCAACTCTCCTCCCCTGGTTCCCTCCCTTTGAAGCCGAGGTCGGCAATTGCTTTATACAGAAGAGCAAACGATACTTCTTTAAAATCTGTTTATTTCTTGGTTTTAATCTTTTGCCAGAGACTCCTTAAAAAAGACTCAAACCTTTCCCCCTCCTAATAGTACAATAATGGACATATGCCATGCTATCTTCAAAACCACAGGGAGTTCATAGGCCAATCTCTCCCATCTCCGATCAGAGAGGTTTCTGAAATTAAAAACCTCAGCAATTGCCTTAGCCCCGAACTTCACCCCACCTTGGAAGGGAGGGGAAAAAGACTTTCTGATTTATAGCTAATGGGGAATTTTGGCCGGGGTCCCAAGCAGCCTCCTGCTTAGGCTGGTGATGGGGGGGGGTAGAGGGTTGTGCTGTGACTTTATACCCTCTTTCCGTAGGGTGCCACATGAGGCCAACAGCCCTGCCCCCCCCCCCGAGTTACTTGCATGAAGGCTTATCTCATGAAGTGCCTCTACTGAGGTCAGAAATTGGCTCATCAATACAGATTTAGTGGTTTGCATTATGTAGATGGACAGAACAGTGCTTCTCAAACCTGCCTGTGCATACAAATCACCTGTGCATATCGTTAAACTGCACACCGTGACTCCAGCTCTTGGCTGGGGCCAAGACTGCATTTTGCACAAGCTCTCAGATGACGTACATGAGGCTACTGATCTGCAAGCTGCATTTTGAGCGGCAAACCTAGAAATGAGATCTCACTCTGGGAAGGATCACAGAGAGACAGCTCACCATTTTGTGATGAACCCTATACTAATGAGGAAAGAGCAAAGATAGGGAATATGTAAAATGGAATTGCTGCAATGATTAACATTATGAATGTTGGGAATAAAGAAAGACTCCATTCTTGTCCTCACTAGCTTGGGAACTTAAACATTTTGAACTTTCCAGTCTGTATCATTCATTGTCTGGATATACATCTGGACATACACCAGACCTCCAGATAACCCTCTATCACCTCCCTGAAGGACTTACATACTCAGACCACCTAAATCCATTTTCCAAACCACTGGATGTAACCAGTCCTCCTGACACCAACCCTCCAGGCCACCTGGCATCCATCATCCAGACCCTGACATCTGACTGATAGATGTCCTGGATTGGTCCTAGCACTACGAATGCAGGACTGGTTATTCTCAAGAATGCACTTTTTACAATAAGAACTCATAACTTGCCTGACCAGGTGATGGCGCAGTGGATAGAGCGTGGGACTGGGATGCGGAGGACCCAGGTTCGAGACCTTGAAGTCGTCAGCTTGAGCGCAGGCTCATCTGGTTTGAGCAAAGTTCACCAGCTTGGACCCAACGTCACTGGCAAGAGCAAGGGGTTACTTGGTCTGCTGAAGGCCCGCTCAAGGCACATATGAGAAAGCAATAAACAACTAAGGTGTCACAACGAAAAACTGATGATTGATGCTTATCTCTCTCCATTCCTGTCTGTCTGTCCCTATCTATCCCTCTCTCTGTCTCTCTGTCTCTGTAAAACAAACAAACAAAAAAACATAACTTTTCTTTCTTCTTCAGAACACTTCTATGGTTTTGCCTCAGTTTGTTCCCTGTTTGCAAACTCTAAGGCCCTTGAATAAGTCTTAATTCTTTCTTTTCTTTTTTCTTTCTTTCTCTTTCTTTCTTTCTTTCTTTCTTTCTTTCTTTCTTTCTTTCTTTCTTTCTTTCTTCTTTCTCTCTTCTTTCTTCCTTCCTTCCTTCCTTCCTTCCTTCCTTCCTTCCTTCCTTCCTTCCTTCCTTCCTTTTTTCCTTTCTCTCTCTCTCTTTCTTTCTTTTTAGGGAGAGAGAAAGAGAGAGAGAGAGGAACAGACAGGAACAAACAGATAGGAAGGGAGAGAGATGAGAAGCATCAACTCGTAGTTGTAGCACTTTAGTTGTTCATTGATTGCCTCTCATAAGTGCCTTGACTGGGGGGCTCCAGCCAAGCCAGTGACCCCTTTTTCAAGCCAGCGACCTTGAGCTTCAAGCCAGTGACTCTGGGCTCAAGCCAGCAACCATGGGGTCATGTCTATGATCCCATGCTCAAGCTGGCAACCCTGTGCTCAAGCCGGGTGAGCCTACACTCAAGCGGTGATCTTGGGGTTTTGAACCTGGGTCTTCAGCATCTCAGGCTGACATTCTATCCATTGCATCATTGCCTGATCAGGCCACTTATTTCTTCTTTTAATTAAAATTTCTTTCCATTTAAATGAGAGATGAAAGGGTGGGGGGAGAGAAGCATTGACTAGCTGTTCCACTTAGTCATTCCATTTAGTTGTATACTCACTGATTGCTTCTTGCACGTGCCCTGTCCAAGGGTCGAATCCACAACCACAGGGTATGCTGGATTGATGCTTTCTCCACTGAGCTGCCCAGCCAGGACCTTTACCACTTATTTCTAGCAGAAGCCTCTAGACTTTTTGAGTTCATTCAATACTGATAATCACCAAATCATCACCATGTATGGAGTGTTTCGTGTGTGCCTCACAGACAACATTTCATTCAGTGCTGCCGACAGCTCTGGGGGTATTTCACAGATGAGAATTACGAAGGAGATGCAGGGGTGCTGAGCAAGGCTGGCCCGAGGTCACTCAGCTACGGGCGGCTGAGTCAGGGTCTGACTCCGGGCTGCCGGGCTCTACGGCCCTGGTGCTGAAATGCACTGCTTGCCTGCCTCCAGCACAGAAAAGACAGAGCTTCGAGTCAGACAGCCGGCACTAAGTAGAAAGGTCCAGTGTGAACCAGATCTGTCTGAGCCCAAAGCCAGGCCCAGGTCTGCGGAAGCACCATGCTCTGGGGCTGACAGAGCCGAGTCACACAGCTTCCCTTGGCAGCTTTAGAAATTCGTCCTGAGCTCTGCCTGATTCATTCTCACAAAGGTGAGATCAGCTGGCCCTTGTGCGCTGTCCTGGGGGGAACCAATGTAACCTTTTCTCTCACACCGTGCCCCTGAAGGGTAGAGGGGTGGGTGCTGCCAGCCAACACCCCCCACTCGCTTCCTCCCCTGCCTTCTGAAGGGGCATTCAGATGAACAGACTCCATGTTCAGGCCGTGCCAGCTCCTCAGGCCCACTGTGGTCTGGAGGCCAGGCAGCCTGGCATCTGGGCCTCCTCGGTGGACATCAGTCCTCAGCACTGTGGAGGTGAAGAGGGAGGAAGTGTTTCCGGGCTCAGAGCGGTGGTACTGCCCGGGATGAATGGCGCGTCGGTGCCCACGGGCCTGGGGCTTCTCCAAGGGGCAGCTCTGGTCCAGCCAGGGAAGAGCTCTGCTGTGGGGCTCTGTCCTTAAACCTCCTAAGTCCAGCTGGGGTGACTTGATGAGCAATGGAGGGGTCAGGCCAGGGACACTGTGGAGACCTACCACCAGGGTCCCTCACCTCCTGAGCAGGAGGGGAGCTGAGCTCCCTCTCAATGGACCTGAGTGTTCTCCCTCCTCCACCACCACCCACAGCCACCCCTCCTACCCCCCACTGAAATCTGGATCCAAAAACCAGAATGTACAGGGCTGGAGGCCCATGGAGAGGGAGGCTGATGGCAGGGACGCCCCACCACAAGGCATCTTTCATAGGAGCCAAAGGCTTCAGCTATCTCAGGGAGGAGGGCAGAAGTTATTTTTTTTCAGCCCCAGGGTGGGTGGTGTGCAAGGTGGGGTGGGGGAGGGGTGCTGGGAAACACTGGCTCTACCATCTTGGTTGGGGCTGCCCCCACAGAACCTGGGCACCCTCATTCTTTTTTTTTTTTTTTTTTTCATTTTTCTGAAGCTGGAAACAGGGAGAGACAGTCAGACAGACTCCCGCATGCGCCCGACCAGGATCCACCCGGCACGCCCACCATGGGGCGATGCTCTGCCCACCAGGGGGCGATGCTCTGCCCATCCTGGGCGTCGCCATGTTGCGACCAGAGCCACTCTAGCGCCTGAGGCAGAGGCCACAGAGCCATCCCCAGCGCCCGGGCTATCTTTTGCTCCAATGGAGCCTTGGCTGCGGGAGGGGAAGAGAGAGACAGAGAGGAAGGCGCGGCGGAGGGGTGGAGAAGCAAATGGGCGCTTCTCCTGTGTGCCCTGGCCAGGAATTGAACCCGGGTCCTCCGCCCGCTAGGCCGACGCTCTACCGCTGAGCCACACCCTCATTCTTAACCTCTCCCTCATCCCAGCTCCCACCCATCAGCAAGGCCTCCTGCCCATTCCTCTAAAATACATCTCAAGCCTACTCTCCCTACTCCCTTGCCCAGCAGTGACCAGGCCACATCATCTCTTGCTGGACCTTTCCTACCTCCAGCTGGTCCTCCTGCTCCATGCTCCCTCCCTTATCCTTCCAGTATGTGTGACATGTGTGGGCCGAGGAGTTCTTTCAAAACAGAAATCCGGCCTGACCTGTGGTGGCGCAGTGGATAAAGTGTCAACCTGGAAATGCTGAGGTCACCGGTTCGAAACCCTGGGCTTGCCTGGTCAAGGCATATATGGGAGTTGATGCTTCCAGCTCCTCCCCCTTGTCTCTCTCTCCTCTCTCTCTCTCCCTCTCTCTCCTCTCTAAAAATGAATAAATTTAAAAAAAAAAATTAAAAAAAAGTAAAAAATGCCAAGAACAATTTAACATTATTAAAAAAACAAACAAAAAACCCCAGAAATCCGGTCGTGTGGCCCCTCAGCCTAGAACCTTTCGGAGACCTTAATGCACATAGGACAAATCCTTACCCCTTAGGGTGGCCGTGACAACTGCCCCGCCTGGCCCTGTGGGGCAGCCGCACTGAAAGGTCACACAAATTGCTCTAATTTAACTTACTCTATTCTGTGCCACAGCGATTAGCAAGAATTTCCCCAGGACCCAGTGTGCACTAGAGCGCCGTCCCGGGCGCAGTTCTGCATGCTAGATGAAGAGGTGCATTTCTGCTGAGACCAGAGGCTTCTTGGGGAAGATACCCCAGGATGCACTCCACACACGGCTGGAGACTTGGGGTGGGTGTCTAGAGGGCTGAATTACCCCTGGGTGAAGAAGGCACAGAGCAAGTTGTAAGAAAGTGACCTGACTCTTTCCCTGGTCTTGAAATGGAATGACACGGGGAAGGGCCAGGGGCACAAAGCCCATTTACTTTCCAAAGCAAATGGGTTCTGAGTGGCTGCCTCCCACAAAGCTCCTTCTGCCCAGAGAGACCCGGCAGCTCCAGAGCTGAGCTGCGGAGCCAGCGGCCTGCTGGGTTATCATGGTGACAGGGCCAAGGCCCCACGCTCCTCACTCCACTGCTCCTCCTAGGTTAGCCCTCTGAGTCATCAACTCTTCAGAAACAAGCTCCTTGCCTGGCCAGGCGGTGGCACAGTGGATAGAGCGTCAGACTGGGATGCAGAGGACCCAGGTTCGAGACCCCGTAGGTCGCCAGCTTGAGCACGGGTTCATCTGGTTTGAGCAAAAAGCTCACCAGCTTGGACCCAAGGTCACTGGCTCGAGCAAGGGGTTACTCGGTCTGCTGAGGGCCCGCGGTCAAGGCACATATGAGAAAGCACTCAATGAACAACTAAGGTGTCGTAACGAAAAACTGATGATTGGTGCTTCTCATCTCTCTCCGTTCCTGTCTTTCTGTCTCTCTCTATCCCTCTCTCTGACTCTCTCTCTGTCTCTGTAAAAAGAAAAGAAAAGAAACAAGCTCCTGCTGCTCTGCAGGGGACCACAGGCAAGAAAGGAGAAGTGAGAAGTGCAGAAGCGCAGCAGGGGCTGAAAGCAGGGGGAAGTGGGATGGGCAGAAAGGGCGGAGCAAGGAAACCCGACGTGTGTGTCCCGCAGCAAAGCCCCTGTGAGGGGCGCACGGGCTTGCAGCACACCTCTCTGTGTGGCTCACACGGCACCGACTGTTTTACCTGCGTGGACATCATGATTAACTCATCTAACAGATGGGGAAACTGACGCTGGAGGCTATGTGACGGAGCCAGAGTCATGGAGCTCATGCCCACGGGTGGAGCCCTCTTGTTCTTTGGTAGCTAACCCCTGCTCCTGCCAAGTCTGCCGGCTTCAGTGTTTGCTGCCGCTTTTCACATACACACCCCTAGTCCCATTCAGGTCACTACCCTTGCTGTCTCCCCAGCCTGGCACTCTGGGCCCTAATCTCCCCACACCTGACTCAGTTCAGCTGTCACCTCTGCAATCTCAGGCCTTTTTTTGACCAACCTCAGGAGCCCGGGGTCCAGGTACCTGCCACGTGACCTGGTTATTTTCTGTTTTGGAACTTATCACTACCGGATTTGATTTGTTTGCTTTCAGACTCGTCCACTGGAAGGTATAGTTCCTGAGAACAGCGATCCAGTCTACCCCTTGCTCTCAGCTACACCATCAGCACCTACAGCTGGGCCGGGCATAAAGCAGGTGCTCAATAAAGACCTCCGGCAGGAGTAGACACGCTCCCACGAGGTCTTCAGAGCCGGCTGCCGACAGCGGGCCCTGAGAACTGCCCGCCCCAGATTACAGAGCAGGAGAATGATTTGGGGGGTGGGGGCAGTAATTACAGCAAGAGAAGACCCAGCACTTCCAGAGGTGGTTAGAGGAAGCCGCTTTGAAAACAGCACCCGGTCCCTCTCAGGCCTATAATCTTGTCTATCTTTTTAAAACCCTGGCATTACCAGCAGACCCTGTTTTTGCTTCTCCATCACGTAGGTTTGCTTCTTCCTGCCATCTGAGGTCATCAGTGGGGCTTCGAGACCTCTCGGGCCCTCTCCCTTCGGGGCTGCGGTATTTGCCAGGCCCCTCCCTCAGCGCTTCCAAGGTCCCTGGGGAGGACTTTCTCAGGGGTCGCCTGGTGGAGTCCCACAGAAACGCCCGGAGCCCAGGGAGAGGGCCGCTCTCCCCCACGCCATGGACCAGCTCTAGCTAGACACATCCCTTCCCCCTGCTTCCTCCTGCCCTGGAACAAACACCGGATCTGCTGCACAGGGCTCAGGGGGCAGGGAGAGGAAGGCCCTGGAGACCCTGCTCACAGCTCCCTCAGCACCCCCTGCCCTGTGGCTCCAGACCGTCTCTTCACGATGGGGCCGGTATGTAAACTGGTGAGCCAGTACAAAAGAACCAAGCACGCCTGCTGTCTAAAAATACACACCTCTAAGCCCATAGGGTCACGAGGCTGCTGGCAGGCTGACAGCACCTACTTGGATTATTAGGCTCACTTTTCTTCCTCAACTATCTAGTTTCTCTATGACTCATCAACCCAGGAATACAGATACCTATGGGTGGGACCGACTCCGTTATTAGGGTGAAGGGGCTTTCTGGAGGCCCCGAGAGCCAGCACCAGGCTGCACAGGGACTCGGAGGGTGTGGGAGTGGGAGGGAGACCTCGCACAGCCTTCCTTCGCAGAGTGAGTTCATCTCTTTCTGCTCCGCTGCCTGGCTTCTGAAGTCCCTCGGCCCCTGGTTGCAGCTGTTTGCTTTTTACATCAGCAGTTACACACTTCAGGTCGCTCTGCAATGGCCATTTCCTCCCAGGGAGCTTCCTTGGGCTGGCAAACTCAGGATACACAGGAAATCTACTCCAATCCCAGGATGGGCAACAGGAGATGAATTTTCCACAATAGTCTCTTAAAACAAGGCAGAGAGTTCTATGTAAACAATAGGCTGCTTCGAGAGGCTGCTCACCCCACCATGCTTGGCTCAGTGTCCTGAAGAGCTTCATGTCTACCCACAAAGCAGGAGACCCCAGAAAGCACAAGATACACTGCTGAGATAATGCGCCCCGGCTCCCTTCATTTCTGTTATGTTATGTCTTGCCTACAAGGCACTAAGTGCCTTTTGTCCTGGATTATCTCTTCAAAGGTTTTATATAGCAAACAGCCTCAGAAGACAGAGGCAGTGTCTCGCCCTGGCGTGCACAGCAAGTTTGCATTTAGCCCTGAAAGACCAAGATAGTGTCTCTCTCCCGAGCAAACACTCTCAGTGATAAGGGATGTCAGCTCCTTGAGATCTGGGTACTTCTCTTGTAAGGTAACCCACTAACTGAGCAGGCATTCATCTGGGCGCTGCGGACATGGAGGCTCTGAGAACTGGAGGCGAAGGGAACTGAGGCGCACAGGCTGATCCTCGCCCTGCTTGCTGTGCTGCAATCGTCTTTCGTCTCTGACGAAAAGAGTCAGAGTCTCCTGTTTTCTGCTAACATTCACAAAACCAGGGAAAGCTAACTTCACTGGCTTGCAAACAGGGTGAAAGCTCAGCTCTTTTCCAGTTCCTGCGCAGAGTAGTTCTGCTCCTACCGGGTTTGATGCCTAGTCTCTAAGCTCTAGGTCTGCCCTCTTTCCGGCAAACTCGGAAGAATTCTATTCTGCTGGAGGTGGGAATGCCAAGAGTTCAGGCGTGGGAGTGGAGCTTCTCAGGGACTGTCATCAAACCATTGCCTCTTCCTACAGGCCAGCTGGCATGCCTGTTCACAGCACTCTCCACCTCCTTAAAATAGAAAGTAATCACTTGGGTCTGTAGGCTAGCGAACTGAGTCACGCCAACATCATCTTTCTGGGTTCGATAATGTACTGTAGTTACATTAGATATTGCCACTGGTTCTAGCGGGCCAATGGGCTCACCACTCCACAGCTATGGGATGGTGGCAGTGATCTGACTGCTCCTTGGATTGGGAGTGACACACCACCTACCCTACAGGATGGTGGCAGGACTGCAGGGGAGGCCTGCAAAGTGCCTCGGACTTCTGCAACATCTGTGAGTCTGTAATTACTTCCAAGTGAAAAGTTAAAAAAAAAATCCTGTGACTTAGGAAACCAACTAGCCAACCTTATTAGATGTATAATTAAATGAAGGTAGTCCTCCAAAACCTTTGGGGTGATCCTATTTGCAAGCATATTAAATTAATAATTAACTAAGGTTTCCTGGCCAAAAAATAGAAAAAATCAATTACTTAGTGTAGGTGACCTCAGCCAATCCATGGAACAGAGGGGCGGGGTCACCATCCTGCCCCACACTGTGTGCTCCTGAAGCACAAGACACAGCGATGGCAGCGGGAGGGCCTCCCAGGTCCCCAGCCTGGGAGATGTGGAGGCAGGCAAGGAGGTGCAGAGGCGGTCTCGCCGCAGCTGGCTGTGGCCGTTCGTCCCTGCCCGAGGAAAGGCTCGGGGCTCGGTAGGAAGGAGCCCAGCTCTGCCGCTGCGTAGCTAAATGGTGGTGGGAAGGGATCTGATTTCTCTCTAAAATGGAGGAAATGCTGCAATGAGAAGTGAACAGAAGATTTGTAGAGTGCCTAAAACAAGACAAAGCCCATAGTAGGAGCTCAATAAGAGGAACCTGTATAGGCCCTGGCTGGTTGGCTCAGTGGTAGAGTGTCGGCCTGGTGTGCAGAAGTCCTGGGTTCGATTCCCGGCCAGGGCACACAGGAGAAGCGCCCATCTGCTTCTCCACCCCTCCCCCTCTCCTTCCTCTCTGTCTCTCTCTTCCCCTCCCGCAGCCGAGGCTCCATTGGAGCAAAGATGGCCCGGGCGCTGGGGATGGCTCCTTGGCCTCTGCCCCAGGTGCTAGAGTGGCTCTGGTCTCAGCAGAGCGACGCCCCGAAGGGGCAGAGCGTGGCCCCCTGGTGGGCATGCCAAGTGGATCCCGGTTGGGCGCATGCAGGAGTCTGTCTGACTGTCTCTCCCCGTTTCTAGCTTCAGAAAAAAAATACAAAAAAAAAAAAGTAAATAAAGAGGAACCTGTATATAAGGGAGAATGCCCAATTCGTGATCAGTCAGCAAGTCTTAACAAAGCACCCCCTATATGTCCAGCCCCATAATAGAAAGTCCTGCCCAAGAAACCACTTGGGCTTCCTTTCCTGGGATGTCTTGCTGGAGGACTGCCTGTCCCACACGGGGCCCACAACATCTCCTCACCCCTCTGGTGGGCTCTGCTGGGCCTCACAAATGCTGATGAACTGGGCACAGTGGATTTGCATCACCAGGACTCAAGAAGCAGTTCCGCCCTGGTGACAACTGGGGGGGGGGGAGACAAGGGAAGTTCCCCCAAAAACCCTGTATATAGGACTTGACGGGTATGTACTGGATCCCCTCTCTGCCACTTGTTGGCCCTGCTCACAGCCATCCACACCCTAAGCCCCTCTCCAGCAGTGCTGCAGAACTCCGTCTGTGCCCTGTGAGACAACGGGCATGCTCAGGGTGAGCTTCACCTGGGATGGAGCCTCTGCCTTTGGCCACAGGAGTCCTGGCCCTCACCACTTTTCAAACCCACAGGCTGACCCTGAACTCACCCTAAACCCCTAGACACAGCCTGGGTCCTAGATCCTAAGATTTACGACTCACGTGCAGAACTTTCTGCCAGGGTTTGACTGGCGGACGAGAAAGCATATAACCATGTGAGCCTGGATTCTCTTTCTCCTCTGTTTCTCTGTCACTTTCACCAGCCAGTCAAACTTCTGTGAGTCCCCAACCATGAGCCTGCGGCCAGGCAGGCCAAAGCAAAGCAGCTAGCCTAATACTCCAACCACCTCCCCCAGACCCCAGACCCGGGAGCGGAAATGTGCATCACGTCCCAGCATTTCCAAAGTAATCACTTGGGTCTGTAGTCTAACGAACTGAGTCACGCCAACATCATCTTTCTGGGTTCAATAACACTAAAACTGAGACTCTCCTGGAGATAACGAACAGGTTCTCCCTGCTCCCTCTCCTTGGGTTATTCCTGTTCTGCCATTCCAGACAAGGCACAGGGCTGGCAGAGCTGCTCATGAGAACCCTCCCCAGGGTCGGAAGAGAGCAGGCAGGGAGTCAGCTTGGTGGGCTGAGCTCTCTGCGGTCCTGCTGAGGTTCTGCTGAGTCACTGCCAGAGGGACTGACCTGGGAAATCAGCAGGTGACCACAGCCTGCCTTTGGGGGAGGTGGAAACAGAGACTCAAGCTGGTGTTAGGTAATACAGAAGATCGAGAGGACCCGCTCTGAGCCCCTTAGAGCTGGCACGTCTATCCCTCCCTGCTGTGGGTGCTGCTGCTGAGGGCTCGCGGCTGCCCCTTCTCCAGACACTGGCCTTCAATGCCCAGGAGCCAGCGTGCCACACTGTCTGGGGGAGGGGGCGGCCCACAGACAATGGATGACTTACACAGAAGGTACAGAAGTCCTGTAAGATGGCACAAGTCTGTGGCGCCATCTACCCTGTGCCCTCCCCCATCCCCGCCGACTGTCTAAGGGATCTTTAGCTGAGATCAGTCCTCAAATAGACAGATGAAAAGATGCTCAACATAACTGGTCATCAGAAACATGCACATTAAAACCACAATGAGCTATTACTGCACACATCTGCCCAAATGGCTATCATCAATAAATGAACAAACAACAAGTGTTGGCAAGGGTGTAGAGAAAAGGGAACCCTTGTGCTCTGCTGGTGGGCCTGTAGATTGGTGCAGCCTCTGTGAAAAGCAACATGGAGACCTCAGAAACTTAAAAACAGGACTGCCTTTTGACCTAGCAATCTCACTTCTGGGAATATATCCTAAGAATATATTTGAAACACTTATTCGAAAAACTATATGTACCCCTATGTTCATTGCAGTGTTACTTAGAATAGCCAAGATCTGGAATAATCCAAGTGCCCATTAGTAGATGAGTAGATAAAAAAGATGTGTACATTCCCACAATGGAATACTGCTCACCATGCAAAGGAAGGCAATCTTATCTTACCTTTGCGACAGCATGGACGGACCTGGAGAGCACTGTGCTCAGTGAAATACGGCAGCCAGAGAAAGACAAACAAGTGCCACCTGATTTCACTCATATGCGGAATCTAACGAACAAAACAAACTAGCAAGCAAAACAGAGACAGACTCGTACACAGACAGCAGGAAGATAGCGTCGGAGGTGGGGGCGGGGTGAGAGGGATGGAGGGATTGAGCAAAAAAGGACAAAAAAGAAAAAACTCAAATCTTTTTCTGTCCTGTCCAAGCTAAGGAGTAGAGTATCATAGGGTTAAGGTAGTTTCTAGTTGGGGGTCGGGGAGCCAGGAACAGAGCCTGGGAGCCCCAGGGTGGGATTCCAAATGGCCAGCAATGTCATGGAGAGCCAGTGAGCAACCATCCAGAACCATGGAGAACAAACCCCACTCAAGGTGGGTGGGAGAAGACAGCTAAACTTCCTTCGGGATGGAATGAGAGTGGGGGAACAGCCAACCTCATTCTTCTAGACAGGATCGCCCCTAGGTACAGGTCACATGTATCTGGGGGCTGGAAGGGGTCCTATGCTTGCTTTTTCCCAGGAGTTGGGGGTGGCATGGGTCAGGTGACTATTTGTGAATAGCTGTCATTTATTGAGCATTTACAACAGGCACTGTGCAAAGTGCTTTACATGACTTCTTTTCATCCTCACCACACTCCTGTAAGAGTCCCCATAAGGGAGGCCCCTGGTCCTTCAGCAGCTGTCGGCCTCCCCTGGGGTGGCTGGTGTGGAGGGCAGCCCCGGCCCAGGAGCCTGAGGTGAGAGCTCTGGTGTTGGCTATGCTTCCTGGCTGTGTGGCTTGTGCAAGTCTGTTAGCCTGCCTTGGCCTTAGTGTCCCAGTCAGTGAAACGGGGATAGAACCTCACAATCAAATAAACAACATACAGCTGTGCTGTGTACCATGCTGGGCATGGTCAGTAAGTTATAATAAAGGCTAACGTTTACTTAGGTCCGACGAGAGGCCAGACATAGTTCTAAGCACCTGAGTGCTCATTTTATCCTATATCAGCCCCAAGAAGTAGATATTATTATCATCCCCACTTTCCAGATGAGGAAACTGAGGCATAAAGCACATCTGATAACCACCAGTGCCGGGGTTTCCAGGGGTGAAGCCAGGCAGTCTGATACCCGAGATACTGGGTCATGCAGCAGCAGCAGCAGCAGCAGCAGCAGCAGCAGGACAGAACCCTGCACTCACCCCACCCTCCAACACCACAGGCTTCCAGGTCAGCTCCAGCCCCCCCCCCTTCAGGAGGCCTTTGCTACCTTCCTCAGCTATGAGCTCCTTCTCCGATCAAAAGTGGGATCTGCCTGACCAGGTGGTGGCGCAGTGGATAGAGCGTTGGACTGGGATGTAGAAGGACCCAGTTCGAGACCCCGAGGTCGCCAGCTTGAGCGCGGGCTCATCTGGCTTGAGCAAAAAGCTCACCAGCTTGAACCCAGGGTCGCTGGCTCCAGCAAGGGGTTACTGAGTCTGCTGAAGGCCCACGGTCAAGGCACATGTGAGAAAGCAATCAATGAACAACTAAGAAGTCGTAAGGCGCAACGAAAAACTAATGATTGATGCTTCTCATCTCTCCGTTCCTGTCTGTCTACCCCTCTCTCTGACTCTCTCTGTCTCTAAAAAAAAAAAAAAAGTGGGATCTCACAGTCCTCGTAGGGAGGGTCCCATCCTGCCTCAGCTGGTTCTCTCCTTAGGGAGCAGGTCTTTCTCACTACCTTGAGATGCTTAGAGGACAGAAACAAGTCCAGATCCCCCTTGATTGACCAGGCCACCCCAACACCCACCCCCAGGTACTTACTCTGGGCCTAGCATAGGCTGAGCCCCTCATCAGCACTCACAGATTGAACAATAACGAGGCACTCTTTCCCTGGCGTGCCTTCTTCTTGAGCAAACAGGCAGCCTTCATGCCCGTGGCCAGGTCTACCCCAGCACCAGGGCACCCCCTGGCTTGCTGTTGGCTCCGGGACACTTGTGTCCACAGTGTCCCAGCTGGGCTCTCAGGCCCCTGGTGGGCAGAGCATCTGGACTCTATTGGAGTAGCATCTAAGGTCATTACACACCTGGCTGCTGGACATTTAAACCCCAAGTCAGCGCAAAGCCAGGCAGGGCACGGAGCCCCTCCATGATCGTGGTGCTGGGAGGCCCGGAGGCAATCAGACAGGGAGTGGGATCCACGATCACAGCGGGAACAAGTGAAAAGTTCAGCCTGCGTTTTTTATCCTTTCACAGGAGAACTTGATCTCTGTGCTTTCTGTAAAAAGGACCCTAAGTCCAAGGGCTCGAGAACTCCTCCAGAAGTTACAGGCCCAGGAAGGCCCTGGGACGGTAGAAGAAGCCCTGTGAGGACAACGGCCTCAACCTCAGGGACTTCCAGTTCCCTGGAGAATTGTTACTATGCAGACCCCTGGGACTACCCTGCCCAGAATGTACGGCCTAGTACCCAGTCTTTTCTTGACCTAAGGAATGCCCCTCTCCAGGGCGCCCCTCTATCCCATCAACCGGGCCACCCACAGCTTACCTGGGAGGAAGGGAATGATTCTCTGCTTGGGGTCCTTCTGTCCACCTTCGATGGGAAACTTATCCAGAAGCTGCATCTGAGAAGCCAGACAGAGGGACAGGATTGAGAAGACGGCCACAGCACTCAGCATCCTTCCCCCACCCCCCACTCAGCCGCTCCGGGGCCCGCTATCCTCACATGGATGAGTGGCGCCTCAAATCCCTCATTTCACAGACGATTACCAAGCCACATGGGGCATGAGAGGAAGGAGGCCAGAGCTCTCCGGGCATCAAAGCGGGTATCTGAGTGATGTCAAGGAGGGACGAGGGCCCCGGGGGAGGTGTCTGGAGAGGCTTCCGAGCGAGCGAGGCCGGGATAGGGGCAGGCAGGCTTTCAGGCTGCATGTGGGGTTTCAAGTGGCTTCTTTGTCATATGCTGGGTGAGCCCTTAGCCACCTGCCATCTCACACCCTCCTGGGCCAGGCCAGGGGGGGAGGGTGGGGGGGTGGAGGAGGCCCCGCCTGAGACTGCAGATAAACGTACCTTCCAGAACCGGCTCCGAGTGAACAGACCCAGATGCTATTTCAATTGCAAAACCAAATCCAGTGCCCCCCCCCCCCCCCAGGATGGAAGAACCCTCGGCTCCGTTTCCTACCTTCCCTGAGATCACTGCTGTTTTTCCAGGGACAGACCCACTGGAAGAGCTTCCAGGGTTCTGGAGGAACAACTTTTTTTTTTCTCTTCTGCTATTCTGGGCTGCAATTCTGTGTAAACTGGAAAAACACACAGGAGACAGGATGGCCAAGGCCGCGGCCCCTGTGCGTGTGGCTCCTCTCCCTTCAGAGGCACAAGCGGAGCTGGAGCAGGGTGGAGAGGGCAGGGCCAGCCCTGCGCACCCAGCTGTGTGACCTCGGCCTGCCCTGGGGCTCTATCGGTTGACCCTCAGGCGCCTCATTGGTAAAATGAGGAAGGTCAGTCACATGATATCTGAAGTCTATTCTGTCTTTCAAATATTTAGTGAGCACCTACTTGGTGCACTGAGCACTAAGACAAGGGCAGTAAAGAGAAGAAATAAAACCTGCCTGCGGACAGCTCACATTCTAGCGGAAGGAGACAAAGAGCAAACACATCAATGCGTGCTCTGCGGGGGGAACAAGTGCTAAGAAGACCGATGAGTTAGGACCAGTGTTGAGAAAGAGCCTGGTGGCTATTTTATACAGGGTGCCGAGAGAGGCGAGTCAGACGGCAATCAAGCAGAGACCCACAGGAATTGTAGAAGCGAAGCCGCGCTGGACAGGGACAGGGAAGTGCAGAGTGTTTCTAGGCCAAGGGAACAGGAAGTGCAAAGAGCCTGAAAAGGCCAGCACGGCTGCAGCGGAGTGAGTGAGGGGCTAAGGGGTGGGCAACTAGCACTAGGGGCCAGATCAGGAAGAGGATGGCTCGGGCTACACGGTAAGGAACGGGCCGCAGAGTGGAAACAGGAAGCCAGTCAGGATCCTGCTGATGGTGGCTTGGATCAAAGAGCAAGCGTTGAAGATGGTGAAAGCGGTCTTGTGTTTGATTTCCCATGTGTGTGCCTGTGCACATGTTCCTACCCACCCACCCATCCACGCAGCTACAACATATCACTTTAGGTTTCTCTCTCGCACAATCATTATCCGACATACACAGGCTATTTAGATCCCACACATGAAGGGCGGCTCGTGGTCGGATTCCATTCAGAACAAAACAGAGACTGCATCATTATTAATTTTCACTTCCCTGAATACAGACTGAGGTTTAAGGAATGCTAGCTCATGAATTTTCAAACCCGAATGCTGTAAGTCCATTGCGCCGACACTCAGTGATTGCCTGGAGCTGTAAGAAGGGCCACTGAACCATAATGCCATAAACTTGTACTTAGAACTTTAAAAAAAATCAGTACATTATTACATAAATTCTACACAGAGTAGGCCTCTGATTTTCTCCTTTTCCCATTTCCCTTACCCGTATTCTATTTTGTAAATTTTATTTCTGTATCACTTAAGAGAATTCCTGTTCACTGAGGGGAAAAAAAAAAAACTAAAAATTAGAGAAGCAGTGGTTTGTGCAAAAGAGAGTAAGAATAAGTCTTCCCTTGCAAAAGCAATACTAATACTTGGGGATATATATCCTTTCCAGACATTCTTCTGTGCATGTAAATAAAACGAGCGAGGCAGCACTCTTCCACTATGTAGCAAACACATTCCCACGTCCCTGACCACGTCCGGATCAGCACTCTTAATTATGACAGAATTCAATGTTTGAATGGGCCATAGTTTATTCAGCTACTCCCCTCCTTTTGGATATTTAGTTTCTTTCTGACTTTTCGCTACTATATGTATTACTGTAGTGAAGATCCTAGTCCACACATCCATGCACACTTCTTTACTGTATTTTCTACTTTTGTTTCAATCTGTTGAAATCTATGCATATTTGTAGGTGCCTCAAAGCCATTCTGGAAGAAGATGGATAACTACTATGAGCAGGTCAGACCTGGGCCCCTGAGCCATGGCTCCACAATTCCTGAGGAAGAGAACAGAGATATCTGAAGGGCCAGGCAGACCCAGCAACACCCCTTGGTGAGATCTGCCCTCTCAAACCACTTTTCTCCTGAAAGAAGGTGCCCAACAAGCCGTGAGACTTACCTAACTTGGGGCTCTAAGGAATTAGGCTATAGAAACTTTAAATCTTCTATCAGCTCTGACTCACATTTGTCTTCTGACTCCCAAGTTCTTTTGCAGACCTAAGATTCTGAGATTCTCATTAACATAGGAAGTACAGTGCCAAGAGTGGGTGAGGGGGAGGAGGCAGGACTCAAGCATTCATTCCTGTCCTCCAAAAACATATGCTACGTCCGTACCTCCTATAGCTCAGCCCTCTGTAGGTGCCACGGGTAAGTAAAGTCACAGCCCTTACAGCAGCGGTTCTCAACCTGTGGGTCGCGACCCGCCGGGGGGTCGCGACCCACAGGTTGAGAACCGCTGCCTTACAGGGAGGAGCTCAGCTCTAGAGCTAGCTGAGATCCTGCATTTCTACAGGTAATGCAGGTCCCTCTTCAGCTCGCAGATGATGCCGAAGCTGCTGGGCTGTGGACCAGGTTTCAAAGACGACATTTTTAAAAAAGAAATGTGAAATACCTCATTAAAAATTTGTGTATTGATTCCATGTGGAAATGACATTTTAAGTATTTCAGGTTAAATAAAAAATACTTTAGAAATCATTTCACCTTTTGTCTTTTACATTTTTAAGTGGCAATTAGGAAAATTAAAACGATATATGTGGCTCATATTTCTATCTGGGTGGGTTGTTCTAAGGCGAGATGGTTCTCAAAGTATGGTTTGAAGTCTGCCCATCCCTGAGTCACGGGGGGCGAGGGGTGCTTGTTAACAATGCAGTGAACCTTTACTCTGGTGCTAGAGACAAGAAGCTCTGGAGTGGTGAGGACAGGGGATGAGGAAGCTGAAGGGGGAGGTCAGGGAAGGCCTCCCGGAGGAGGTAAAGCCAGCGAGGCAGAGTGACAGTCACATTCCCTGTGCCTTTCCCGCTAAAGGGGAGTCTGGCTTCTCTCAATGGGTTCACACGCCTCCTGGAAGGCCAGGGTCATCTGCTGGCCCTGCAGGTTTGAGCTTTCTCTCCGCAGGCCTCCTGAAGGGTATTCTGTGGGGACCTCTCCTCCTGTTTCCGCTTCTTCTCTTTCCTCAGTGCTGGCCCAAACCAAGGCCTCCTGGGGCCGAGACAAGCCCGTCTACTGAGAGTACTAGGTCAGGGGTCCTGTCCAGGGCCACGAGTGCCCAGCTGGTCTGCTACCTTCCACCCCTAGCTCTCAGGTGCTAAGCCCAGCCACACGTGTCACTAATCCCAGTGCCACTGCTGAGGCAGCAGAGTCTTGGTGTCTGCCCTCTCTGTCATTCCCAAGGCCCACCAAGAATCAGCTGCCGGTGGTAGTCTCTTTGCCCACAGGTCACCTTTCAAAGAAAGCAAATCCCCTTGTTCAGGCTCCAGAGCAAACCAAACAAAGGCGGCCCAGCTGAGTTTACTCAGCGTGGGGGTTTGCAAAGCAGCACCGTTCAGCGTCTATGGCAGAGTGGTGGGTGGTGGAATAAACATCTGGGGCCATGTTTGATATACAATCCAAATGTCACCCCACCCAGGGGGCCAGGCAGGCTGCAAAGTGGTCTGTAACCTGGTTGGTGCCGAGGTGCAGGGCTGGGCTTGGTAGATACAACACTGGCGTGAAAGGCTAAGTAAGGGAGGCTGTCTGGTGAAGAGGCCGGCCAGGCCTTCCGGCAGGAGGAAGCCTGGGTGCGTGGGCAGCGAGGAAGGAAGGCTCCGCCCGGCAGAGACTTCTGCTGCGGCCACCTTTTCAGGCAGGAAGTCGATTCTCCTGTCGCTCCAGCAAAGGCCTGACTCAGGCTGGAAGAAAAGCAGGGCCCATAGCCAGGGTCCTTCTTAGAGAGAGAGGCGTCTGGCTAATGGAGCCCTTTGCAACCACATCAGACAGTCGCAGTGTGCGGAGGATGCCGGGCTGTTTATCTAAGGGGTGGATAGTGTGAGAGATACAGGACAGCCTGGCTCCAGGAGCTGCAGAAAGCTGACTCAGCAGCCCCTCCGTGGTAGGACTAAACAGCAATAAACACTGGGGAGAGGGGCGGGGGGCCCCCCAAGGCCAGCTGGGGCATATCTGTAACCCAAGAGGCCAACTTCTCGCCTTCCCAGAGGGTGGAGGTCCCAGCCTCCAGCTTTGAGGCCCCAATCCTCAAACCTTACTCCACTTTTTCCAGCTCCGGAACAAAGGGAACATTACTACAAGAGCCTGGTGCTACCCTGCCCCAGAAATGCCCCTTACAAAAGAAGCAAGGCCACCCAATCTCCCTGGGGACCCCTGATAGAGTAAGGGAAATCTCTGAATTGTTCCATCCATTCTCCGGCCTGAAGGCTTACCATTACCAGTCCCTGTGTTAGATACTGGGGACACAACAAGGAGAATCAGAGACAGAGAGGGACAGTAGTGATATATGTGTGGCTTTTCTTAAAGTTCTCTTCCATTGTGACTTGAAAAGTACTTGCCAGTTCCCTTCCTTCTTTGGTGACCTTACCAAGTGACATCTACTCTGGAAAGCCTTTTTTGACCATTTCCAGTCTAAGGTCCTGCCACCTTTCATTGAATTCCGAAAGCTCTCCTGGTTTAAATTCCCTGTTTTGGTACCTCACAGCCCTTCATGACTTTTTGGTACAAGTTCCCGCGCTTCCCCGGCATTGTCACCCTCGTAGAGAATCAGTGGACTATACCTGACTTGGTTAGGAGGTACTATTCTTTTTATAAGCTGCTAGCCTTGATTTGCTAATATTTTTTAATTATTTTTATTTATTTATTCATTTTAGAGATGAGAGAGAGAGAGAGAGAAGAGGGGGGAGGAGCAGGAAGCATCAACTTCCATATGTGCCTTGACCAGGCAAGCCCAGGGTTTTGAACCAGCGACCTCAGCGTTCCAGGTAGGTGCTTGATCCACTGCGCCACCACCAGTCAGGCAATTTGCTAATATTTTTGTGAGGGATTTTGCATCTATAGGTATGTCCATGATGGATATTATTCTGAATTATCTTTCCTTGTAAAATCTTTATCAGATTTCGATACCAGGATTATGCTGGTGTCATACAATGAGTTGGAAAACATTCCTTCCTCCTAAAAGTTTGTGTGTAAAATGGTATTTTTTTATACTTGAATATTAGATAGAATTCACTAGTAAAACTATATAGGTTTGAAGCTTTCTTTGCAGGAAAATATTTGATTATAAATTCAATATAAAGGTGCTTAATATTTTTCTATTTCTTTTTGAGTCAACTTTGGCAGGCTGAGTTTTTCAAAAAATTTACCCATTTCATCTAACTTATTAAATTTACTGGCAGGAAATTGTTACCAACATTTCCTTATTATTGATTAACCTGAAGTAACAGCTTCACTTTTACTCCTGAGATGAGTGATTTGTGTTTTCTCTTCTTCTCTCTGATTATCCTAGGAAGGAGCTTATCAATTCTATCCATCTCTTCAGACAGCTTATTTTGAGCTCTGTTCATTTTCTTTATGGTTTTCTGCTTTTTATTTTATTATTTCTGTTCTCATGATTTCTTTCCTTCTAATTTTTTTAGAATTAGTTTAAAATTTTTTCTTAAAGTAGAAATTTAGATTATTGATTTTAAACTTTTTTTTTTTTTTTTACAGGGACAGAGAGAGTCAGAGAGAGGGATAGATAGGGACAGACAGACAGGAACAGAGAGAGATGAGAAGCATCAATCATCAGTTTTTCGTTGCGACATCTTAGCTGTTCATTGATTGCTTTCTCATATGTGCCTTGACTGTGGGCCTTTAGCAGACTGAGTAACCCCTTGCTGGAGCCAATGACCTTGAGTCCAAGCTGGTGTTCTTTGCTCAAGCCAGATGAGACCGCGCTCGAGCTGGCAACCTCGGGGTCTCGAACCTGGGTCCTCCACATCCCAATCCGATGCTCTATCTACTGCTCCACTGCCTGGTCAGGCTAAACCTTCTTTTTAAATTTACGAATATAAAGATATAAATTTTTCTTCAAACAGTGCTTTAGCAGTGATCCACAAATTTTCATATGTGTTTCAATGTGTTTTTATTCAGTTCAAAATATTTTAGCCCTGGTCGGTTGGCTCAGCGGTAGAGCATCGGCCTAGCGTGCGGAGGACCCGGGTTCAATTCCCGGCCAGGGCACACAGGAGAAGCGCCCATTTGCTTCTCCACCCCTCCGCCGCGCTTTCCTCTCTGTCTCTCTCTTCCCCTCCCGCAGCCAAGGCTCCATTGGAGCAAAGATGGCCCGGGTGCTGGGGATGGCTCCTTGGCCTCTGCCCCAGGCGCTAGAGTGGCTCTGGTCGCAACATGGCGACGCCCCGGAGGGGCAGAGCATCGCCCCCTGGTGGGCAGAGCGTTGCCCCTGGTGGGTGTGCCGGGTGGATCCCGGTCGGGCGCATGCGGGAGTCTGTCTGACTGTCTCTCCCTGTTTCCAGCTTCAGAAAAATGAAAAAAAAATAAAATAAAATAAAAAAAAAATATTTTAAAATTTCCTTTGTGATTTCTTGTTTGGACTCACAGGCGCAAGAAACTCAACCCACTCCAAAGACAAGAAACATAAAGAAAACTATACCAAGGCACATCATAAGCAAATTACTCAAAATCAGTAATAAAGAGAAAAATCTTAAAAGCGACCATAGAAAAAAGATGTATTTATTTTCAGAAGACCAAAGATAATGATGACAGAAGGTTTCTTGTCAGAAATAAATGTAAACAAGAAGACGGGAAGAACCCTGGCGGTTGGTTCAGTGGTAGAGCATCAACCCAGTGTGTGAATTTCCCGGGTTCAATCTCCAGTCAGGGCACACAAGAGAAGCAACCATGTGCTTCTCTTCCCCTCCCTCTCCCCCTTTTCTCCTTCTTCCCCTCTCACAGCCAGTGGTTCAGTTGATTCGAGCGTCAGCCCCAGATGAGAGTTGCCAGGTGGGTCCTGGTCTGGGTGCATGCCATGCAGGAGTCTGTCTCACTATCTCCCCTCCTCTCACTTAAAAAGGAAAAGAAGAAGAAGAAGAAGAAGGGAAAGTTTATGACACCTGTGAAGTCCTGTAGGATCTCTATATTGACTCCAACCATAATTTTGCTTTACATTTGAGAAGCTCAATTATGAACAAAGTCCAGCCAAGTCCTCCACATCTACAACACAAAGACCTTTTCCTCAATCAGTTGGTGAACAAATAATTTATCCAAATTGGGAAACTTTTCAGAGCTAAAGTCAGTGCTAGTAAGAATTATGTAAAGATAAGATGTGTAAAATAAGACTTCCAGGATTGTCCTGATAGGCAGTCCTGTGGGTCACCTGATCATGAGTTTTCAGCTCCTGGCCCATGTCCTGGTATAAAACAGGTGTTCAGTAAATGTTTGATGGTAAAAATAACATTTATTGAGAACTTTGTGTTAGGTACTGTGCTAAGAATTTTTACATGGCTTATCACATTTACGTTTCATATCAACTCTTTGAGGTAGGTACTATTATTACACTATTTTCCATAATCCTGAGAGATTAAATAGCTTGCCCAAACTAGCAAGGTGTGGAACTGGAATTCAAACCCAGGCAATCTGGCCCCTTGAATACCACAGTCTGAATGAATAAATTCAATGAAAGAAATAAAGAAGGCAGAAATTCCACCATTAGGAATACATTTCTATTAAAGTTCACTCAAGATGTAAGAATGATACATCATTAGAAGAGATATTAATATAATTTACCCATTATCAAATAAAGGATAAAAACTATATTATCATTCTCACATTATAGATGAAGTATCTTATAAAACTCAATATCCATGTATAATATTTTTCTAATTTAACAAAGAAGAATTGGAGTAAACATTTTTTTTTAAGTGAGAGTGACAGAGACAAAGACAGGAAGGGAGAGAGATGAGAAGCATCAACTCATAGTTGTGGCACCTTAGTTGGTTATTGATTGCTTCTCACATGTGCCTTGACCAGGGGCTCCAGCTGAGCCCATGACCTCTTGGGCTCAAGCCAGTGACCTCTGGGCTCAAGCCAGTGACCATGGGGTCATCTCAATGATCTCATGCTCAAGCTAGCAACGCCGTGTTCAAGCCGGTGAGCCTGTACTCAAGCCAGATGAGCCTGCACTTAAGCTGGCGACCTTGAGACCTCAGTGCCCCAGGCTAATGCTCTATCCACTGCACCACCACCAGTCAGGCAGGAGTAAACTTTCTTATTCTGAAAATGTTTGTCTACCCAAAACAGTCTTCAGTGAAGAAACAAAACAAGGATGCCGCCCACTATCACTATTTCTGTCCATTAGGGTACTAGTGATTCTTCCTAAGATATTAACATAAGGAAATGAAATGAGAGGTGGACAGGCTGAGTGAGAAGGAAAAAATAAAACTGTCAGTATTCACAACCACTAGGAACTTATGTACAAAACCAAAGAGAACCTTCAAGAGATGGACACTTTTGGGCCTAAAGGGCTCTCACATTCTTATTTAAAAAAAAAAAAAAGGCCTGACCTGTGGTGGTGCAGTGGATAAAGCGTTGACCTGGAATGCTGAGGTTGCTGGTTCAAAACCCTGGGCTTGCACGGTCAAGGCACATATGGGAGTTGAAGCTTCCTGCTCCTCCCCCCCTCTGTCTCTCTCTCTCCCTCTCTCAATCTCTCTCTCTCCTCTAAAATGAATAAATAAATAAAAATAATTTGATAATAAAAAAAATAAAAATAAAATAAAAAAAGATTAACTCCTAGAAGCTATAAAACACTAGGCTTAAAAGGGAAAATAAGATGAAAATGTTTTGAAAAAGGGTAGTGATAATGGTTACACACCAGTGTGAATGCCACTGAACTGTATACACTTTTTAAAAGAGGTCAAAACGGTAAATTTTATGTTATGTATATTTTACCACAATTTTAAAAATATTAAGTTTTATCTTACGTACATTTTACCATAATAGAGAGAGGGGGAGAGAAGGAGAGAGAAAGAATTAGATCCCAGGGCTGGAGGCGTGGCGAGCCAGCAGAGCGTGAGCGGGGGCCAGGAGGAATGATTCCAGTTCTCTCCCTGTCACCCCCGCAGCGGCCATGCAAGGAATGTGAAGCAGAGCCTTCCAGACTCAAGTCTGGAGCCCTGGGCTCCACATGGCATCAGCCGGCTGGCCGAGTGGCCCTTTGCAGAGCCCTCCCCCCCCCCCCCCGAGAAGATACTGCGGTGTGTTCTACGAACAAGAAGGAGCAGTATAGGAAGGGGGTTGTGTGGCAGCTGCTCAGAAAGTCCCCAGGATGAGGCAAGGTGAAGGATGGTGGACGGGAGGAACACAGACTTTCTTGGCAAAACCACTACCACCTACAAAGCTGACACTCCAAGTATCCTCGAAGCCATAGTCACGGAGAGAGACAGGAGGCAGGGCAAGGAACTGCCCGCTTTGGATGTATTTGGTTTCTGGGCAGGGGCCCACACCACGCTGAAGCCAAGACACAGAATGCTGGAGGACACCCCAACTTTGAGAGGGAGCCCAACCCAGCTTCCAAAAGACCTTATCAAGTCAAAGAAGTCTTCCTCGATCATTTTCTAGAAAACATGCAAGCCTTCAACTACTTCAATTCCCTTTCCAAAAAAGCCATTACCCATGACATCCTATGCACGGTGTGAGTGTGATTCAGGGTGTGAGTCACGCTCTGTGATCTGGTTGGGAGCCGGGAGAAGCAAGGAGTCAGGATTTACCTAGATGAACGCCAGCCTGCTGAGAGGCACAAAAAGCCGTGCAGTGCGAGTTCGGGGAAGGACCGGGTCAGTGTGGCTGCGACAAGCAAAGCAGACTTCTCAGACGAGGACAGAGGAGAGCTGGGCCTTGAATAAAGGGTAGTTGTGGAAAAGGGACTACACAGGCAGGGAAGGCGGATACGGTCGCCTGGCAGTGGGAGGGTCAGGACTGCTGGACAAAGCAGTCAGATCGGAGCAAACTGACTTATTCATGAATCCCATGAAATGCTGCCATGTGTCAGAGAAAGTGGTGGGATCCAGGGTGGAGGCTCTTGATAATTTATTCCAGTGATTTGGGGAGGATGACATGGTTGGCATCACAGCTGGATAAGAACAGATACCCCCATGTGGAATTAGGGCACCCTAAAGCACCACTGGCAGTGGGACAAACAGAGAGTTACTTCCGGAACTCATCTGGAGGACTGTGCTGCATGTGGTTAGAGTCTCGGGTGGGGGTGGGGTGGGAGTGGGAGGGCAGGTCACATGCCCCAGATACTTACTCAGGTGGTAGCACTCACTAAACTTCTGTCTACAGCAGCCGGGCCGGGTGACAGATTGGTCGTTTGCTTTACTGTCTGAGATGAACCTATCAACAGCATTAAGTGAGGGTGTGTGTGTGTGTGTGTGTGTGTGTGTGTGTGGTTTTCACTGTATTAACTTACTAGGGCTGCTGTCACAAAATACCACAAAATGAGTGGCTTAAACAACAGAAAATTTTTATTTCAGTCCTGGACACTAGAAGTCCAAGCCCAAGGTGTTGGAAGGGTTGGTTCCTTAGGAGGGTCTGTCCCATGTCTCTCCCCTAATTTCTGATGGTTTCCGGGCAATCTTTGGCATCCTTTGGCTTTAGAAATACTACCTCTATCGCCGCCTTCATCTTCACACAGCGTTGTCCCTGTGTGTACGTCTATGTCCAAATTCCCTCTTTTTTTATAAGGACATCAGTCATTAGATTAAGAGCCCACCCTACCTCAGTATGACCTCATCTTAATTACTTACATCTGCAACAACCCTATTTCCAAATAAGGTCACATTCTGAGGTCCTCAGGACTAGAACTTCAGCATATAAATTTGAGGGGGACACACAAGACTTCAACCTAAAACACCAATGTACATTGTATACAAAACCAGCTGTTAAAAGAGAAAACATTTGCCTGTGTTCTACTACCAGAGTCTCTTCCTGAACTCACTATAGTGCCTATACAACATTTTGGAAAATATGAATAATAACTATAAACAGTGCCTAGCTAGTCAGATCTGGATTCAAACCAGGTTCCTCATCCATACAGCAGGGACAGTGGTAGGAGCTGCTGTGACAGGGTGGGTAAGAAGGTTAAATGAGAGAATGGGCACAAAGTGCTTGGCCAGAGCCACTGAGTGTCCCATACACACTAGCTACTATTACCGTTACTATCATCATCATCACTTTTGTTAGGATGCCAAATGGTGTCCCCAATGCCAGTCCAAGTGCTTGGGAAACTCCAGCCCTGTGGTCAGAGAGGCAGTAGGGAGCCATGGGGGAAGATGAGCCGGAGAGGTGTCTCGGCCAGGCCTGGCCTGGCTATGAGTGTCCAGGGACCCCAGGGCAGCTGCCCAGCTGGTGTGCGTGGGCTGGCTTGGGGAGGAGGCCTGCGGCTCGTCCAGCAGCCCATCAGGTGTGTGGGGGTGGCCAGGACATGTTTCATATGAACACACTGCGCCTGGGATGAGAGCCCGACACGCGCAGTGAGATGCACACAGAGCGAGGCCAGCAGAGTGTGCAGGACAGCGCCGTCCTGGGGGAGCCTCCTCCGGCCTGGAAGGTGTCCCCGCCAGTGACTACACGTCTTCCCCTGAAACCACCAGTGGGCTCACTCCGTGCACCCCCACCACACTGACCCAGAGCCTTCCAAGAAATAACGTTCAATGGTAGTCAAGAGAGGAAGATTCCGGTTCCAGCCTGCAAAGACTTGGTGGGCAAATGAGGCAAGTGACTTGGCCTCTCTGGGTAACAGTGGCCTCCTCTGTGAAATAACTGCCCTGTCCCCATGGGTATTGTGAAGTCCAGGGAGAAGACATGGGAGAAAGTGCTGCCATTATTCCCATTTAACTTTTCTCAGCCTCAGTCTACTCATCTGTAAAATGGGCTCAAGCTTATTTTCTCCTTCCTGGGGACTGAGAAGCTAAAAAGGGAAGATGTAAGATGTAAGCCAGTGGTAGTCAACCTGGTCCCTACTGCCCACTAGTGGGCACTCCAGCTTTCACGGTGGGCGGCAGCGGAGCAACCAAGGTATAAGTAAAAAGATAGATTTAACTATAGTAAGTTGTTTTATAAAGATTTATTCTGCCAAACTTAGCGAAAATCTGACATAAAGTACTTGGTAAGTAATTATTATGATATGCTTTAACTTGCTGTAACTCTGCTTTATAAATTTTATAAAGTAAAATTACTTCCCTACTTTATAAATCACCATTACTGTGGAACCGGTGGGCGGTTAGAAAATTTTACTACTAACAGAGATACAAAAGTGGGCGGTAGGCATAAAAAGGTTGACTACCCCTGATGTAAAGCATTTCAACACACAGCAGGCATGGGGGAAACCCTCAGAAACAGATGCCTCTCTTCTCACTGTTTTGCCACTGAGTATTCTAATTAGTGATAGAACTCTTGATCTGTAACGTCAGAATTCTATCCTAGCTACATGACCTTGGCCAGATCACCCAACCTCCCTGGGACCCAGTTTTTCATCTGTAAGGTGGGTGTGAATAAAAGTAGCCACCCCATGGTGGTATGTGGATCAAATGAGGTAACACAGGTGAGCACACTGTTTGATGAATGGGGTCACCTTTTTCTTTCTTTCTTTCTTTTTTTATTAGAAACTGCATTGCCTTGTTGCTTTTGTGTGTGTGTGTGTGTGTGTGTGTGTGGCAGAGACAGATAGGGGCAGACAGACAGGAATGACGAGACTTGAGAAGCATCAATTCTTTGTTGCGGCATCTTGGTTGTTCATTGATTGCTTTCTCATATGTGCCTTGACCAGGGAGGTCACCTTTTTCAAGGTCAAGAGGCTTCAGCAGTATCTTCCCATCTCCCGCAGCCCTTTTGGCTCTCAGAGGGCTGTCGGCCAGGTCACCAGCCCTCACTGTCAATGGCCGAAAGAACTTCAGGGCCCTCACCTGTCTCTTCATAGCCTGCACTGGTGTGAGGCTCCTGCTCTTTGTCCTAGCACAAGACTTTCATGTCTCCTTTGGCCGGGAGGGGCCGGGAGGGCATGATGCTAGGGCAGCTGACCACCTGGAAAGCTAGCAACCTAGAGGCCTGTATCAGAGATCCTGGATTCAGTCAGCTCTGAGCCTGGCTTCAGGGCAAAGAGGCAGAGCTTCCCCTGGACACACAGAGCCTGAAATGCGGTTTCCTCGTGTGGGACTGGGGTTAGAACACAATCCTCTTAGCTCCCCAGTGTCAGCTCCCGGCTGCTTGCTGACCCCTCTTTCCTCTCATCCCCGGGAAAGTACGGCCTGGAGGAGCGGGGGGGGGGGGGCAGGAGAGGGAAGCTGGGCAGTGTGGGGGCAGGGCCGGAGGGTCCTCTGAGGCTGGAGGAAGAGCCTGGGCTTCCTCCTCTGGCAACGGGAGCCCCTGGAGGAGGGTGATCAGGAGTAATCTGTGCAAGTGGAGTCCTAGGAAGAGCAATCCGCCCAGTACACAAGACAGAACAGCGGTGGAAGAAACATCTGCGTGTGGGACAGATCTCCAGAAAGATGCTGGCACCAGCCCAGGGCGTCGGTAGTAACACTCCCCCACAGAAAGAGGCCAGCCAGAGACAACTCTGCCCGGGCGCGCGTGTGCGTGTGTGTGTGTGCGCGTGTGCGTGTGTGTGCGGTGTATGTTGCAGCAGGGTCCTAGCTACAGACACCCCCTCCTGTTCCCTCCTGGAGGGTCTCTAGCTCTCCCTCAGCCTCACCAAACCCCCCGAAGTTACTAAACCCCTACCCCCTGAAGCTGCCCGACAATTTCCTCTTCCACAGGGACCTTCGAGGACCACAGACAAAGAGCACAAGGCCTGAAGAAGTCGGAGAGGGAATAAAAGAGACTGAGCCTCCACCTTCATTTCCAGCTAAACCACACCCCCAGCGCCAGTGTTTCTTGATCCTTCTCACCCTGATCATCCTTGCCAACGCCACAGAACTGTGCTGCCCAAAGTGCCCCAGCCACTACGGGATGAAATTCAGGCCAAAGTTTGGGACAAAGATAGCACATTCTTGGCAGAGATGAGGCCAAGACAGCCCCTCAGTGGTCCCGGGCCCAGGCTGCTGTTTGGGCCAGTGAAACGGCAGAGCTGGTCCCCAGCCTGCTCCCCTGACACTGCCGTCTCTTGGCCAGAAGCCGAGCGGGACAATCCAACATCACGGCCTTCTTCTTTCCCCTCTCCCAAGCATTTCCTTTCCCCAGTTTTTCTCGATTCCTAATGGGTCAGGGTGCTTCCAGACCCTAACCTCCTTCCTTCCCCCACCCCTCCAAGTCTTGTGCAAAAGGAAAAAACAACAACAAAAGAACAGGCTAAAGAAGAAGGCTGGGGTCATAGGCAGAGTCCGTATCTTCCCTGTGGCCTTGCCTGTCAACATGGAACCCTCTCTTCCCAAGAGCTCGCCTCTCCTCTGCTTGGGAGTGACCCTGCAGCTGCTGATCAGCACCAACAGCGGCTGGCCACCCTAAACTCAGGAACAGGTGCTCAGAGTTTGAGACTCTGGGAGCTGCCGGAGAGGCTCCGTGCTGTCAGCTGGACCCCGCACTGTCAGGCCAGGAGCACTGCAGCACCAGGTGACGTGGCTAGGTCACCTGCCCGCACCCTCAGCACTCTCTCCCATGAGAAACTTCACAGGATAAAAAAAAACTAAACAAACATGAAACCTCTTCGAAGGTTCCGGTGAGGAGAGTACTAAGCACATACCATCTCTAATGCTGCTCCAATCTGCTCCCGTCTGATGGTTTCATCTCTGGATTCGCGCTCGTCTCATTTAAGACACTGTTCTGACTCACTTCTCCAGTTGTATATCCTGCCCCGGCTGCATCTCCCCACATACTGCACACCCAGATATAACACAACCCTTTCTGCTCTTGGAGGGCTGTCCGCCAGGTCACCCAGCCCTCACTGCTGTTCCACAGCTCTATGCCTTTGCACATTCTGTTCCGCTTAACTGGAATGCCCCACCTTATATGACCTCTGCTGTCACCACCTCTGAGGCCTTAGTATAGGTTTATCCCTCATTTACTCCCTCCTCTAGATTGCTTCTGCTACTTGGTCACACTTTTAAAACTGCACTTACCGCTGTATTGTAATTACTTGTTTATACATCTGCCTCCTTTCAAAAGCCTGTGAGCTTCTTGAAAGCAACATCTGTGACTTGACATTCCCACTGTTCATCACAGGGTCTGACACATAGCTGGGTGCATAAGACTACATTTCCTAGGCTCCCTTGCTGGGAGGTACAGTCGTGTGACTAAATTCTGACCAATGGAATATGAACAGGGGTGACGTGTGTGTGCATCCTTCAGAAAACCTATAAGATCTCCATGTGGAGATTTAGACAGAGATTCATGGGGGATAGGGTGACCAGATGGGAGAGTCTACGTTCCTGAATGTCTACCTGGAGTACAGCTCTCCAGTACTTTGTTTTGGTTTTGGTCTATGACATGAGCAGGAAATAAACCTGTATTATTGTGAGTCACTGAGAGTCTGTTAGCCTCTCCTAATACAAAGGAGTTCAGTTAAGGTCTGTTGAATCAAACTGAAAGAGGGAAGACAATATAAAATGCAAGATCACCTAGATACAATCAAGTCAGGCATCATATTCCTATATGATTGAACTATTCCCAAAGCAGAGGCCACCACCTCTATCCCCCTGTACTATCCACCCAGTCACACACACAGTATATAGAGCACCAAGCATTCCCCAGTTAAGACCGAAAAGGGTGAGGACTGAGGACTTGCCAGATGACATATAAAAGCCACCATAAACGAATGAGTCCCAACTTGAGATCCTGGTTCCACAAGTTTACAGAAGGCACACAAAGACACAAAGTTGAATCATAGGGAGGGACCTGCTCCTCCCCACACGGGCATCAACACCCCTGACACGTGACCATCCAAGCTCATAGGAACCCTTCCAATGGTGGGAAGCCACCATCTCTTTGAGACAACCCACACTCCCATTGGCAACCTCTGGGAAGTGTTCCTCACACAGAGCCCAAATTTGCCAGGCCAAGTTCCCATCTGGTCACAAAGGGCTATGGCCAAATGGGAGAAAGATCACATTTGTACAGAAGGAAGAAAAAGAAAAAGAAAAGAATGAAGGGGGACTTCAAATGTCTTTCCAAAGTCTATGCCCTCACTACTCAAGGTGTGCTCATGAGACTGGCCTCATCATCACCTGAGAGCTTGGTAGAAAAGCAAAATATCAAGCCCCATGCAGACCTGCTGAATCAGAATCTGCATTTTAACAAGATTACTAAGTAGTTGGTGCGCCCATTAAAACTTAAAAGCCCTCACCATTCTTTGCCACAAGGATTCCATCCAGTGTTTAACAAGTGCTCCCAATAAATAGCAAAGCTAGCCTATAAGCAAAGACAAGCACACAGGAGGAACAAGAGCTAAACAGCAGAACTTGTTCTTAGAGTGGAGAAGGAGGGGGTGAGTCTTGTTCACCCATTCCCTTATACAGTATTCCCCCTTATCAAAAGCCTTTTTGCTTTTGATAGTTTCAGTAAACCCCCCTCAGTCAACTTCAACTCGAAAATATTAAATGGAAACTTCCAAAAATAAGCAATTCCTAAGTTTTAAATTCACGCCATTCTGAGTAACATGATGAAATCTCTTGTCACTCTCCTCCGTTCTGCCTGGGTGTGACTCATCCCTTTGTCCAGAATACCCACGTTGTATATACCCCGCCTGCTAGTCATCTAGTAGCTATCTAAGTCATCAGGTCAGTTATCAGAGAAAGAGAGAGACAGACCACATACACAGAACCTTTGTTACAGTATATTGCTGTAATTATTCTATTTGATTGTTAGTTATTGTTGTTATTCTCTTATTGTTACTAATTTATAAATTAAACTTTGTCATGGGTATGTATGTATATAAAAAAAACATAGTACATATAGGATTCGGTACTTTCCGTGGTTTCAGAAAATGTATCCTCCAGAGATAAGATGGGACTACTGAGCCCTGGCCGTTTTGTTCAGTGGTAGAGCGTCGGCTTGGCGTGTGGATGTCCTAGGTTAGATTCCTGGTCAGGACACATAGAAGCGACCATCTGTGTCCCCACCCTTCCCCCTCTCCTTTCTCTCTATATCTCTTCCCCCTCCCACAGCAATAGCTCAACTGGTTCTAGCACATCAGCCCTGGGCACCGAGGATGGCTCTGTGAAGCCTCTGCCTCTGGCGCTAGGAATGGCTCAGTTGCGAGCATGGCCCCAGATGATCAGAGCATCATCCTCAGGCACGGGTTGCTGGTGGATCCTGGTTGGACTGCATGCAGGAATCTGTCTCTCTCCTCCCCTCCTTTCACTTGGAAAAAAAGAAGAAGAAGAAAATATGGGACTACTGTACTCAGTTCCAGCTGGCTGTGCATTTATTTGTTCACTCAATGATTTCTTGAGCACCTGCTATGTGTCAGGCACTGTTCTGGGCACCGGGAAAACAAGCTAGCAAGCAGGCAGGGTCCTGCTCTACTAAAGCTCACATCCCAGCAGGGATAAGACAGTAAACATGGAGACAAATTGTTAAATAAGACGATGATAGGCTCTGATAAGAGTATTAGACAACAGAATGAAGAATTTAACCACGAGTGACAGGCTAGGGGTGGGAGGCTCTCTGAGGGGAGTTCTGTGAGGAAGCCGTCAAGAAGGCCCCTCTGGGAGAGTCCACATGAGCTGAGGCCTAAGTGCCCAGGAGTCAGCTACTTGAAGATCAGGAAAAAGGGAGTTCCAGGCAGAGGGAATAGCAATGACGAAGGCCTCAAGGCGGCACTATGCTTGGTATTCCAGGAACAGGCAAGTGATTGGAAAGCTGAAAGCCAATGAAGAGAGGATGGCAGGAGACAAGTCCAGAAAGATGGGCAGGGGCCCACCACACAGGGCCTGGGGCAGAGTAGGGAATTGGGAGTTAATTCCTAAAAGAAAGGAAGTCTTTCACAAAGGTTATAAACAGAAGAGTAATGTGGTCTGCTTTGTTTTAAAAGGATGCTCTAGTCCAGGGGTCCCCAAACTACGGCCCGTGGGCCGCATGCAGCCTCCTGAGGCCATTTATCCGGCCCTACCGCACTTCCAGAAGGGGCACCTCTTTCATTGGTGGTCAGTGAGAGGAGCATAGTTCCCATTAAAATACTGGTCAGTTTGTTGATTTAAATTTACTTGTTCTTTATTTTAAATATTATATTTGTTCCTGTTTTGTTTTTTTTACTTTAAAATAAGATACGTGCAGTGTGCATAGGGATTTGTTCATAGTTTTTCTTATAGTCTGGCTCTCCAATGGTCTGAGGGACAGTGAACTGGCCCCCTGTGTAAAAAGTTTGGGGACCCCTGCTCTAGTTGATGGGAAGACAAGAGTGTAAATGGGGAGATCCCTGAAGAAGCCATTCAATTGCCCATGTGGGAGGTGACGGGGCTGGACCAGGGTGGGGACAGAGAGGAAGAGGGCGAATCCAGGCTACATTCTGAGGAGGTCTGAGAGGACCAGCTGACTTGCTCTGGGGTTGGATACGGTGCTCCTAATCGCCGACCCAAGCAGCCCACGGGCCGCAGTCCTGCCTGGTGGCACCAAGGGCCGATTTGGGCACCCACTGCCTCAGCGCCTTCCTTCCCAGTCCCATAGAAGGCTTTTCCTATTACATCTTTTTTCCGGAGGCCCCTTAGGCCAAGGACATTCTAGTGTCTCTTTACATTTGCAGAAGGGGAGGACAAGGTGGGGCTTAGGTGGAAAAGGGGAAAAGCCGCAAAGTAAAAACTAAAACTTGGGCAGAGTTGCTGGAGTGAAGGGGGGGCTTGTAAAGCAACCCACGTAGTGAGGCCAGCCACCCAGGGCCAGCCTCGGGCTTCCCAGGATCTTCTTAGGCAGGCTGGGGGGGGGGGGCACTTGACTCCTCCCAGGGAACAGGGAAAGGCAGCAGGAAAAACTCCCCCATAGAGTTTGGTGTCCTCAGTCCCGTCCCGTCCCCCCCCCCCCCCGGGCTCCCAGCTGTTAGCTCCCCACCTGGGACTCGTGCAGAAGGGAGAGGGGGTGAGTGCAAGGAGAGAGGGCTAGCTGCTCGGGCACCGTCAGGTAGGTGCCTGTGTGCAGGTACCTACCTGTCGGGCTCCATCCACCAGAGCAGAGGTCTCCTGACCTTGGGTGCGCCCACCGCAGTCCTGCTCCAGACTTCCACCCACGCAGAGCTCCCTGCCTGGACCACTGCCTCTGCGGAAACCCTTCTAGATCCACCTCTGCTCCCACCTTCTCAGTAAAGCCCAAGGCAGAAGGCGGGGAACCTAGTGTTTATGTGACACCTCCTCTATCTGCACCACTGTGTTTCTTTCTTTCTTTTATTTTTTTAAAAAAACTAGCACCTGACCAGGTGGTGACACAGTGGATAGAGCGCTGAACTGGGACCCAGAGGACCCAGATTCAAAACCCCAAGGTTGCCAGCTTGAGTGCAGGCTCATCTGGTTTGAGCAAGGCTCACCAGCTTGAGGCCAAGGTCACTGGCTCAGCAAGGGGTCAGTCAGTCTGCTGTAGCCCCCGGTCAAGGCACATGTGAGAAAGCAATCAATGAACAACTAAGGTGCCGCAACAAAGAATTGATGCTTCTCATCTCTCTCCCTTCCTGTCTATCTGTCACTCTGTCTCTGACACACACACACACACACACACACACACACACACACACACAAGTAGCTGATGCAAAGGTAGCAAACATGAACATTTGTTAAATCTGGGGGTAGGTCCACTGATGCCTGCCATAGTCTCTTCGGCAGGATTAAATTTTTTCATAGTAAAAATAAATAGAAGAGGAAAGGTGGCTGGTTTCAGGGAAGACAAGCAGCTGGAAGGGGCTGGACTGGAGCGTGGGGGGTCCAGGTGGGAGTGCTGCGGTTCCAGGCGCACAGTCAGGAGGGGCTGAGAGGCGGGACGTCGGGGGTGGGAAGAGTGACTGCGACAGGGCTGTGGGGGTGGGGTTGGGGGTTGGACGAGCAGGGTCTAGACAGGAGCCAGGTTTAGAGCATGCTGAGGGGCAAGCACATGTGTGACTCAACCAGAAAGGCCGTAAGAGTCAGCCTGCAGGCCCTGGCCGGTTGGCTCAGCGGTAGAGCATCGGTCTGGCGTGCAGAGGTTCCGGGTTCGATTCCCGGCCAGGGTACACAGGAGAGGCGCCCATCTGCCTCTCCACCCTTCCCCCTCTCCTTCCTCTCTGTCTCTCTCTTCCCCTCCCGCAGCTGAGGCTCCATTGGAGCAAAGATGGCCCGGGCGCAGGGGATGGCTCCTTGGCCTCTGCCCCAGGCGCTGGAGTGGCTCTGGTCGCGGCAGAGCAACGCCCCGGAGGGGCAGAGCATCGCCCCCTGGTGGGCCCTGGTGGGCGTGCCAGGTGGATCCCAGTCGGGCGCATGCGGGAGTCTGTCTGACTGTCTCTCCCCGTTTCTTCAGAAAAATAAAAAAAAAAAAAAAAAAAAAAGAGTCAGCCTGCAGGTCGGCTCCTATCCCATCTGGCTCCACTCCCTCAGCCCTGCCCCAGACCAAGTGACCTGCCCATGGCAGGTGTTCAACAAATGTGGTCAGTTGCTCACCGGCCACCCACCCTCAGTTGATGACAGAGGCTCGGACCAGAGAGAACTGCCCCTCACTGGGAGAAGATGCCCAAGGGAGACCAGAGGCCTTCCCCAAGCCTATTCTTGATGTCCTACCTGACCCAGATTGAAACAGCTGGTGGGGTATTTTGGAGGCCAGTCTGATCGTACAAAGGACACTCCCTTCCTTGGGCAAATGCCCACTGCTCAGTTATTTCTAGCAGGGCAGGGCAGGGCAGGCCATAGAGGAACAGCTAGCATGAGCTGGGGAGGGATCAGGTAATAGAACAGACAGATGAGACCCAAGCAGCCCACCCGGAACACCCCCAGTCCAGCCAGAGAAGGGGAAGAGGAGAAAGAACCACCGGAGGTTCCTGCCCTCCACGTGCCCAGCCCTATCCACAGACACCCTGGGCCCTCCCCTCTGGGGCAGCCTGGGTGAGGGCTGGGAGCACGTCAGCCCCATGCACAGGCTGGCACAGGGAAGGGAAACTGCAGTCATGTCTCTCTGGGTCGGGGGAGGGCCAATGTCTGGCCATCATGGATGACCTGGAGGCAGGGCAGCACCCACCCCAGAGGCCTGTCCAGCCGCACCTGCTCGGAAGCTTTCCCGGTGAGACAGGGCAGCACCCCTCTCTTTTCTAAGGTGCCAGGGCCTCCCAGGCCGCCTCTGCGGTGCTCTGGCTCATGTAGGGGCCACGTTCAAGTTTTGACTGCAAGGGACAAAAGGGGTTTAGCAAGTGGATTCCAGAGACAGACTGCCCAGTCTGAATCTTGGCCCCTCACTGGCAGGGAGGGTGGTTCTGGGGCTCCACCCTCCCCCACGTTGAACTTCATGGTCAAAAAAACCTAAGTTTTCTGAACTAGTCCATTTTCCCAACTGTACTCCAAAATACATAAAACAAAGGACAAACTCTCACATTGTTGAGTCCTCCTACACGTAGAGACTTCACAGTCCCTCTCCCCCATCTTGGTCCCGCCCCAACACAATGAGGGACCAGGGGAACGCTCCCGCAGAGGGGTTCCTCCACCCTCCCACTGGGCTTCCTTCTTACAAGGCTCCAAGATAAGGAGCAGAGCCCTGGGGATCTGAGGGTCAACTGCCCTGTCTCCTTGGGGAGCCAGACAGGCCAGCCTTCAGCAGAGATGACCCCTTGGGAGACCAGCGGGCCCTGTCTCAGCGGGAAGAATGGCCGCTTATTGTGCACCAGAACCGTCCTCTCTGTGGGCATCTCAACTCCAACGCATACACCAGCCTCATGCTTCCTGTTTGGTTTGGTTGTTCTTGTTTTTTTTTTTTTAAGGTATATCTGAATGTGATCCATTTAGCCCCAGGGACCCCTCCACTCCACCCCAGGCCCATTCCTAGTCTCCTCCTCAGGCCCCCACCAGCACTGAGCTCAGACTTCCAGCATAGCTGAACTGGCCACTTTGTTCTGCGGGCACCAGATAAACGCTCCCTAATTAGCAGACGGAGCCAAACCCTGGCCTGGGTTTTGGGCTGTCTGCTGGCCAGCCCAGGAGTATTTATTCACTGCAGCTCAGAGGTGCCTAAGACCTTTTCCTGGCTGGGACAATGTCCCCCTAGTCCAGGCTGAACAAACAGACACAGTGGCGCAGGGGCGCACCTGGGGGGCCCCTCCCCCCTCCCCCCTCCAGCGGGGCCAAAGGCGACAATGGGAATGATGACCATCCTAATAATGCTCCCTAGCTGTTCCAGGCTTGGTGGGGAAGGCTCCTGAGCCTTACTTACATCCTGGACCTCTCACAACTGCTCTAGGCAGCTTCTGCAGTTAGAGCCACCTCACAGATAAGAAGGCTGAGACTCTGGGAGGTTAGGTAATCACCCAGGGTCACACGGACGGTAAGAGGTGGGGCCAAGGCACACACCCACAAATTGTCTGATAAAGCCTGTGCTTCCATCACTGTGAGACACTGCCCCACTCAGAAACGTGGGAACTTGGCACCCACAGTCCCACAGGCTCTCCTGAGAGCCTGCTGTCACCCATCCGTGGGGGTTTCGGAGGAATCTAAAACCTCTCTCCTTGCCTCCAGCTAACGTGAGAATGTGAAGGAAATGGTGCCAGTTCTCCAACAGCTCCTATGAGGGCCTGGTCTCAGGGATGTCCCGAGGTGCAGGAATCTCAGCCCCTGTCGTCACCTGAAGCTGCGGTCCCGCTGGGGCGGTGGGCCACTGGGGAAGGGGACGCCTGCAGCGGACTCCTCTGTGTCCCCCGGCTGGTGGCAGCTCACCTGCTGCAGAGCAGAACACACACTTCCCTCAAACAACCCACAGTCCAGGCGCCCACGGCTCACCCCGGCTGTCCCACACAACTAGTTCCACAAGCGTCAAAGCTAACCCAGCAGCTTCCATCGTGAGGGAGGGGGACGCAAGGACGCCAGAACCGCCAGGCCCCAGACCCACAGGCAGGTGGGGATGCCCTGGCATGCAGGCCCGATGGCAGAGGTCTGCGCCCCAGGCAGCTCACCCATCCTATGCCTTCTCTCCGGTCCTTCCACCAGCTGGGGGTCCAGCTCAGGCCACAGCGGTTAGCTTGGCTTTCCCACACAGGACGACCCTGGCTTTTCTTTTCAGGGTCCCCAGTACCAGACCCGGTGCCAGGCATGTAGCTGGCACGCCACCAAAGTGATTTAAAATTCCTTTCCGCGGTTAGGGAGTGACTTAGTCACAGCCGAAGGCTTCACAGCACATACTGTGTACACACACACACCACTCACCTGGCCACCACCAAAGGTCTTCCTTCCCTCCATTCTCCAGTTTGGAGGGGGACACTGCCCCCACCCACTTTCCAGCCAACTTTCCTGTTGGTTATCCAAAGAAGGGTAGACGGGGCCCAGTAGAGGCAGAGCTAACCTGGGACCAGAGGAGGAGGGAGGTGACAGAAGCAGCAACTGCACTCTGGGCCTCCCAGATGGAACACTCACACTCTGACAGGACAGCTGCCTTATGCCGGGAAACAAGGTGCGCAGCTCTGGCAGTCATGCAGGCAGTGTGGCCTGACTCAGCGGCTGCCTCGGGCAAAGCTGGGGCATTACCCTGTGAGAGAGGTAGGCGCTGGTGGGCAGGACATGTGGGCTAAGCTCCAGGAAGCAGCCAGTCCTGTGAAAGAGCCATCTGACCTTTCTAGGAGCGGAGAGGAGTCTTCTGCTCTCTACACAGGTATCTTCCCTCCTGTGATGGTGAATGACCCCACCCACCCCCACCCTGGGTGATGCAAGAGGGGTTTCTGGCCCTCAGCCAAAAACAGAAAGAGGACTTTGGCATGGGAGGCTAGAGCTCCAGACTGGAATGATCTAGAAGCTAGACTATCTGAGTTCAGTCCTGCTGTCACTTGCTGGCCCTGTAATTTGGACAAGCCACTTCTCCTTCTAGGGCCTCATTTCCTCATCTGTCAAATAAAGAAAATGGACTGTATCAGAGGGTGGTCAATAAGTGTCACCTCAAGGTGCCATTGCCAGTTGATTCTCAGTGTCTGATAATTAGTTTTTGTTTTTTTCTTTTGGAAAAATTCTGAGACCATGTCTGGGGCTCACGACTGGTGAACAATTTCTGCCATGAGCACGGAATGGAAATGTGCCAGGATCAATCAGTGATGTCTGTTGTGGGCATGAGACTGCAGAGCAGCAGCATTAATGCCAAACACTTCTCATCCTGCTCCATAATCTCTACCAGTCTTCTGGTTGCAAACTTACAATTCCACCCCTAACCGCCCAGCGGACAGGTTATAATGCTAGTTGGCAAGCATGTACCTCCCCTGTTGTGATATCTGCACACAGCTGACTTCTCTCCCTGAAATGGTGTTTTTATCAGCCCTGCAGGACAGTCAGTGGGGGCGCAGGCTGCCCCCTGGGCCCCCATGCCCACACTCACAGGACTTCACCCACAGGTCAGAGCCAATGAGTGTACAAGGTTTAATAACCAGAGGACATTCCAGCTTCTCTTACAATTTTCCCCAGTGTCCACAGAGGGGCTTCTCCACTGTGTAAAAATCCCACCCACCTGGGCCCCATGGAGAGGCTGAGTGATCAGCAAAGGGCAGAGATGGCTCCTGACATCCTGGTGCACAAGCAGCGGTCTCATCTGACGGGGCCTTATGTCATTAGGAACTCCTCAGAGGCATAAGCCTGGATCACCTACAGGCCACAATTAGCCAAAAGCACACAGGTACCTAAAAAAGTGCTCACAGATCGAGAACTCGTGTGTACAGGGAAAGACTGATTTCTAGGCTGACTATCAGACAAGTTTCTCTCCTCTCTGTATCCTTGGGCTCCTCCCCACGGGAAGTTCTCCTGGTGGCAGCCCTGCCCCCTTCTCTCGGGCACGTTTCCCTTTATGCACAGATGAGGGGAGCCCCTCCCCAACGTCCTCTGCCCACAGCCACCACCCCTCCTCCTCCCGCCACCTCTCTCCCAACTGTTCTGGACCGCGAGGCCCCTGGTGTACAAGGCTGCTCCAACACCCACGGGGTTGGAGAAACTACACAAGAAGGGGTCACTGTACAAACCGTGCAAACTCTATCTGCTTGGATGGGGGCGGAGGGACCAACTTCGAGAGCGCTCCAGCTGCACACCAAGTAAACCCAGGGTTCCAGCTCGGCGGCCAACTGCTTTCCGTCCTGAGCAGCCTGGAGGCACCACTGCACCAGGCCCTCCCTCCTGACTCTCCCCGGAGAGCAGACACCCTCAGCCCTCCCCACCCACCCCCTGCCCACCTCAGTGCAGAACCTCCCAGAGGGGTTCTCTCTACCAGGAGAAACCAGAGAAGGCTGAAGTTCCACAGGGAACAGATGACAGGGAGGAGCTGAGGCAGGAGCTGCTCCCAAGGGGGGCGGGGAGGGGAAATCTGTCCCAGGATGTCCAGGAGCTACTGGGATACCCACAGGCTCCCCTGGGACCCCATGTGGTCCAGCAGGAATCTGGAAGGTGCCTGTTTTCAAGAGCAAGGAGACACTGTCGACCGAAAATTACATTTTAAAAAGCAGCGTTTTCCTAATAGTGTTGCAGGGAGAAAGGTGGTTGATAATCACACTTTGGAGGTGAAAATGTTTGCCTGGAAATCCCTTAACAGCACCGCCTGCCTCCCGGCCTGGAGGCTGACCACGCGTAGTGCAGGCGAAGTCTGTATAAAAGGGGCAGCAGAAGGACCTGTGCCTCTGGGCAGAGAGGGGCTGTCCAGCGATGTCCTCTCGGAGTTAAGTTTCCAGAAGCCTGACTGGGGAGGTTTCAGCTTCCCTGTCAAGCGTCTCCATGACAGTCATGGTTCTAAGGACTTTCTTTATATAATATATGAGTTGTCTTGTTTTAGTCTTAACCTACTTTGGAGCTTTTCTGGTTGTAAAACTTACCATGAGGCAGGGGTTTTTTTGTTTGTTTTTTTGTTTTTTTAAAGAGCGTATTGGCCCAGAGTCATATGCTTCCTGGGCGGCAAGTTTTGTTTTTTTTTTTAATTTTTTATTTATTCATTTTAGAGAGGAGAGGGGGAGAGAGAGAGAGAGAGAGAGAGAGAGAGAGAGAGAGAGAGAGAGAGAAGGGGGGAGGAGCTGGAAGCATCAACTCCCACATGTGCTTTGACCAGGCAAGCCCAGAGCCTCGAACCGGCGACCTCAGCATTTCCAGGTTGATACCCCATCCACTGCTCCACCACAGGTCAGGCCATGAGGCAGGTTTTTTAAATCCTCATAATACAGATGGGAAAACCAAAGTGCCGAGAGGTCATGCACAGTTAGCAAGTGCTGGGGCTGGGCTTGGAACCCAACTGTCCCGGCCCTGGAGTACGTGCCCTTAAGCACTGCGCTCCATGGCCACGCTACTTGGCCTGCTCTGCTCTGTTGTGATGCAAGAGCCATTGCCCACCTGCTTCTTGCCCAATCCCCAGACCGTGTGTTTTGAGCAATATCTGAATGCAAGATTCCAGTTTGACAAGAAAATATGGACAGGCCCCTGGGGTTTGCTGTAATGAGGTTCTAATCAGTCACACTCCATAGGAAGGATCCAGAACGATGGTTCAGAAAATCTGAGGCAATGAGATTTTAATCTTTATTTTCATTTTCTTTCTCTTTAGATATGTTCTTAATGTTTACTTTTTTAACCTGTATGTTCTCTGTCTCATTATACAGTAATGACAGTGAGAAACATTTTATTTTATACCTCCCCCATCAGTGTCTTTTTCTTTTACAGAGACAGAGAGAGAGAGTCAGAGAGAGGGATAGACAGGGACAGACAGACAGGAACAGAGAGATGAGAAGCATCAATCATTAATTTTTCATTGCGCATTGCAACACCTTAGTTGTTCATTGATTGCTTTCTCATATGTGCCTTGACCATGGGCCTTCAGCAGGCTGAGTAACCCCTTGCTCGAGCCAGCAACCTTGGGTCCAAGCTGGTGAGCTTTTGCTCAAACCAGATGAGCTTGTGCTCAAGCTGGCGACCTCAGTGTCTCAAACCTGGATCCTTGGCATCCTAGTCCAACGTTCTATCCACTGTGCCACCACCTGGTCAGGTGAATGTCTTTTTGATTATTAAATATTAAGGTTGCAAATTATATATGAATTTCTGCTTTTTAAAAATACACATGACAAATACGGCTAAAGTTCCTCTCTAAGTCCCTTCTCCCACTGATGTCCTCAAACCCTTTCCAGAGATAACTCTGCTACCAATCTGAAGGGCATCCTTCCAGATCTTTGAAAAATCTTCATACACTGTACATGTACTTGCAAAACATATCTCTTCTTGTTTTTGCATAATTGTTATCATACTATAATATTATTGTTTTGAAATTTGCATTAGACATTCATTAACATTTCTTGGAAATCCAGCCCAAAAATAGAGATCAGTCTCCTTTGTTCCGACTACTGTACAAAGTGGCAGAGAAGTCCCCAGTTCACAATCCTCTAGGGCTACTCATTGAAGTTGTCTCCCATTTTTACCACGGCAAACAACATGGCTTTCTGTGCCCTCCGGGGATTGGTGATTAACCTCAGCCAAGGCCCAAATTCTCCTCTGTCTAGGGTGAGCAATCACAGTGACCACAGCTAACCACACTGCTGGAGCTAGAACTGCCAAATCAGGCACCAGAACTCTCTAGAATGCTTGGCACAAAACTGTTCTCAGAACTTGACAAGTTACCTCCCTAGGCTTTGGTCCCCTTGCCGTTAGTCTCAGGTCAATGATCCCGAACAGCACAGAGCTTGCCTCAGTGATGAAAAGACAGAGCCTAGGCCCTGGCCGGTTGGCTCAGCGGTAGAGCGTCGGCCTGGCGTGCGGGGGACCCGGGTTCGATTCCCGGCCAGGGCACATAGGAGAGGCGCCCATTTGCTTCTCCACCCCCCCTCCTTCCTCTCTGTCTCTCTCTTCCCCTCCTGCAGCCAGGGCTCCATTGGAGTGGGGATGGCCACGGCGCTGGGGATGGCTCCTTGGCCTCTGCCCCAGGTGCTAGAGTGGCTCTGGTCACGGCAGAGTGGTGCCCCAGAGGGGCAGAGCATCGCCCCCTGGTGGGCAGAACTTCACCCCTGGTGGGTGTGCCGGGTGGATCCCAGTGGGGTGCATGCGGGAGTCTGTCTGACTGTCTCTCCCCGTTTCCAGCTTCGGAGAAAAAAAAAAAGAAAAAAAAAGGGAAAAAAAAAAGACAGAGCCTCTGGGAGAGACATCCCCCCCCCCCCCCCGTTCTCTACTCCCAAACTGATCCCTGGCATACCCCAAGGTCACCCCAGTTTGACCTCCGCTGAGGTTTGCTCTGGACAGCAAACCAAATTAAAGCTTGCATAAATTTGATGAATAGAAAAATTAACAAATGTTGAACTACAAAGTGAGCAGCTTGGGATAGAACTCTTCTAATCCTAAAAATGCAGTGATCTTATAACTCTCCATAAATGACATCATACCACACCCACAGAAACATACACAACATCTATTTCAAGGCTGGTTATTAGCAATTCAGGATTATAGTTTGTTCGCCCATCATTAGCCTGGCTGTTTGAGAGCTGGAAAGTGAGTGTGACCCTGGGTGGGGTAAGTGGGCGGAGAAACTGGAGAGATGAATAAGGAAGAGAGAGAAAAGCTCTCCAGAATAGGTTAAGTTCTTTTAAGCAAATAAGCAAACCTAAACAACCTTTTGGACTCCATCTTCCAAGCAGCGTGGGGGGAGCTAAGGGGCCTCTCGTGCCTCTGATCAAATATTGACCCTGTGCACTCCCTGGCCGGAGTTCAGACTAAAGGGCCAGCAGCACCGCGGAGCCAATGTTTGCAGAGTAATTACTGATGCAGTAATTGCCTTGTAGGTCAGATTGTGAAACAACCTTCGATGGAGCCTTCCGGCCCTTCCTCGGTGGGGCCAGGCCTTGGGGGAGATACTTAACAGTGAAGGAGCTGTGCAAGGAAACTTCGAGGTTGGAAACGTGGTCCAGCTGCCAGTGGGAAGGCAACTTAAGAGCATCTGTGGCCCTTCACCCTCCTCCTCCTCTCCTTAACTGCTCCTCCAAATAATCTAAACCCTTTATATCCAAACAGGCCTCAACATCAGGCCTTGTCCTGGCTAGCGCCCTCTGGGACAAGGTCTCTTTCCTGGTCAGATAGGGCTGAGTGGTGGGTTGTTTTTAGAAGAAACCAATCTCCACTCGAAGACCAAGGGCCTCTCCTCTCCCTGTCCCCAGCTTGACATCTAAAATGCCCTTAGAGGCCCTCTCTAGTAACTGACCTGGTTTCCAAGAGGGCTGTGGAATACAGTTGAATTTGAATTGCTCTGTCGATGGGGCAGGTCATGACGGAACTTAGTCTCTCTCTTCCTGCTGAGGCCAACTGGAAAGGGACTAGGCGGTGGGCAGAGTACTCTGGGGTGAGCATAAGGCCAGAGCAAGCCTGCGTGTGTCTCAGACGGTCTAAAGCAGCACAGTCCCACACCACCTTCAGGGATGACAGACACTACGTTCTCTAGCTGCTCAATACCTAGCCACTAGTCACTGCGGCTACTGAGTGCTTACAACGTAGCAAGTGCGACCAAGAAACTAAATTTAATTTAATTTTCAAAAGTGATTGGCCCTGGCCGGTTGGCTCAGCGGTAGAGTGTCGGCCTGGCATGCGGAGGACCCGGGTTCGATTCCCAGCCAGGGCACATAGGAGAAGCGCCCATTTGCTTCTCCACACCCTCCTCCTTCTTCTCTGTCTCTCTCTTCCCCTCCCGCAGCCAAGGCTCCATTGGAGCAAAGATGGCCCGGGCGCTGGGGATGGCTCCTTGGCCTCTGCCCCAGGCGCTAGAGTGGCTCTGGTCGCGGCAGAGTGATGCCCCAGAGGGGCAGAGCATCGCCCCCTGGTGGGCAGAGCATCGTCCCTGGTGGGCGTGCCGGGTGGATCCCGGTCGGGCACATGCGGAAGTCTGTCTGACTGTCTCTCCCGTTTCCAGCTTCAGAAAAATACAAAAAAAAAAAAGTGATTAAACTTAATTTTTAAAATTTATCTTTTAAGATTTTCAACTAATTTAAATTTAAACTCAAATAGCTCCAATGTGGGCTAGTGGCTACTGTACCAAAGACACAGGTCTAAAGCCTCCATACCCAGCGCCTCTCAGTGGGCAGGAAGTGGGGCACCCACTGACTGTAGGAGAGGCAGAATCACTGGGTCTGAAGGCTCAAGGCAGAGGTATGGGGAGAGGAGAAGGCTCAGGGCCAAGTAGAACGTCTTACTTGATTAGAAAATCTTATCCTGGTGCCCACGGAAGGATTTCAGGGCAGTGTGAATGACTGAAAAGGCTGTTAGAATTGTATGTGTACATTCATGCATTAGTCTGGGGGGTGAACGTCTTGTTTTCATTAGGAGCATAAAAGCATCCCTGATCCCCAAAATAAAATAAGATAAAACAACTCATTGATCTGTCAGATAAAACTTATTTCTTCAGGGAAGCCTGCCCCAATCCCCAAGGATAAGGTTTCCCCATAATACGTCTATGGTACCTTTCTCTGTAGCATCTGGAATGGCATAAAAGAATATACACATTTTAACTAAAATCTGCCTTCCCTCACTAAGCTATACTTCCCATAAAAGTAGTAACCAGATCTGCTTTTGCTCATCAATAAATCTCCAAAACCTGGCATGCTGCCTGGGCCATGGAAGGCAGGCTCTTACGACTGGACAGGCTGAGGGTAAACGAATGAATGGACAGACAAAAGGAAGCCGGCAAACAGGCATCAATGAGTGAACTAACTAAAAAATAAATCAGGGACAGACTTTACCCTGCTAACTATAATTCTCAAGAAACAGCCACATTTTCCTCAAGCTGGATGGAAGTGTGTGGCTATATCACTCTAGGCTGCTGTCACCGATCAAAACCACGGGGCATCTTCTTCGTCGCCCCCTCCAAAGAAGAACGCTCTCTCCTTCCTCTTCCCCCCATAGCATTCTGCTTCTATCTCAGTCTAGCATTTATTTCATCTACAGCGGACTCAACTGCTTGGTCTGCTTTCCCCACCAGATATGCACTCCTGAAGGAAGGGACCTTGTCCTCAGCGGAGTGTTCCCCAGCCTGCACCGTGTCTGCCCTGCAGAGCTGCCAATACGCCGGTGGCCTGGGCACGGGCCAGCCCAATCTGAGCCAGCCTGGCTCACCCGTCTTCACACCTCCACCCCCACCACTTCCAGCCACAGCGAGGCTGCCAGATTCAGCGAGTGGAAAGATAGGACACACAATAAAACGGGTATTTCAGATAAGTATATCCTATGAAATATTAAGGCCACACTTATACTAAAAAAAGGATTTATTGTTAATCGAAAATTCAAAATTAATTGAATATCTCATATTTACCTGGTGACTATAATCACCAAATAAAAAAGAAAAAAAAAAGTGTGAATGGTGGGGGTAGAAAGGGAATACCGAGATAAATTATCTCCCCTGTACAGCCCGAGGGTTGCAGATAAAATGTGGAATGGACAGCTGTCGGGTTATCTGTGGCTGTTCTCCCCCAACACCAAACAGCTCTCCAGAGCTGCGCCCGAGTTCGAAGTACCCTGTGGAGGACTCATCGATGCCATAGGTCAGACACACTGACTCTCCTCCTCCTGTTGCCTCCCCTCTGCCTGCTGTCCCCTCCCTCAGCACGGGTTGCCACAGTGTATGCCTGAGATTTTCCATTCCCTAGATCTCCTGCGAGCGCCACATGCTAAGCAGGTAGGTTCTGGCAGAAGCTTTGAAGGTGATAACCCAGAGGGGTGCTCAGCTTCAAATCTTAGTTTGCACATAGGCTGGGGACATGGGCTGTGCCAATGGGGACACTGTGGTGGAAAGAGATGGGAAAACCGAGACCTATGACAGCATCCTTCAGGTGCTTCTGGGCAGTGGGGTGTGAAGGGCGGGGCCCGCCTGTCCATCTCCAGGTTGGCCCCACAGAGGGAGAAGGACATTGGAGGTACCTGTGCTATTCTGAGCGGAATTGGATCCGCACACAGCCCATGGCCCTCAACTCAGGGCCAGGAGGTCGGGCCACTTGGTATCACTTTGCACATGATTCCCGGGTTATATTAGGGAGCTGGGAGCCCAGGGCCTCCTCATGATACCCAGGAGCAAAAGATACTGTTTAAAGAGGGAGAAATAAGAGAGGGAAGTGTGAGGAGACCCATGCTGGGGCCAGGGAAACCAACTAGGGGCAGGGAGGAGACCTAGGGGTCCCTCACAGGGGTATCCAGGTTCACTGCTACTATCTGAATACTGTGCATAAACCCCAAACAGCGCCCAAGTAGTACAAGATGTGACTGCGTGATTCATGAGTTGAACTGGTTCAGCTCAGCGGTTCTTCCCTGGGGGGTCTGCAGGGTGTCTGAGAACACCTGACACTATAGGAAAGATTGTGCATACATGCTCTTTTTCTGGGGAGAGCCACCAGATTCACAAAGGGATCTGTGGTCCCCAGAGGCCCAGAACCCTGAGCTGACAAGGCCAGCTTAGCAGCCCAGGACTTGCAGGGTACCAAGGTGGGGCTCCGCCAAAAACTGGAGAAGCAAAACGATTCTCAGAACAGCCACCTGTGGGCCACCCCCCCCACACACACTTCCATCACACTCCCGTCCTGCCCAGTGGTAGGCCCAGAGAGAGCCCGTGGCTTCCAGGACTCCGAGCACGCTGGCAGAGGCCAGGGCAGACACTCCCGTCCTGCCCAGTGGTAGGCCCAGAGAGAGCCCGTGGCTTCCAGGACTCCGAGCATGCTGGCAGAGGCCAGGGCAGGCACCCCCGTCCCGCCCAGTGGTAGGCCCAGAGAGAGCCCGTGGCTTCCAGGACTCCGAGCACGCTGGCAGAGGCCAGGGCAGAGCAGCTCCTCCGCCCAGAGGGAAGCCCAGAGAGGGAAACAGCAACAACGGGAGAGGAGGAGGTGAGCCCCAGACCCACTCCGCCACGGCCCAGAGGCCCTGCCACCTGCTAGCACCACTAGACAGCCTAGCAGATAACCCACTATAAACAACCTCGTGTCCATGTCCGGAAAAATGTAGATTCGTACATTTAGCCCTCCTAACAACCCTACTGGGTGGTACTATTTGAACCTTCATTCTACAGATGACAAAACAGAGCTTAGAGAAGTTAGGGAACCTGTCTGGAGTTACATGGCGACAGAACCAGTAACCAGTCCCAGGCAATATGTCCCCAGTTCTTAAGCTCTAAGCCACTCTCTCACACAGCCTCTCAGAAAACTGAATTCCGGGGGTCACCAGTGACCAGAGACGAGGTTAGCAATGCTGTGTGTTCTTCCTCTATAGGAGCTGCCATATTAAAACCAGTGACCCTGATAAATGAGAACGCTTTCCCAAAATGCACACCACAAAGTCATCATGCCATGAGTTTGATAAAATGGGTTCACCAAGATGCTACACTTGGCTCAAAGGTTAAATTCCAAAGAACCATCCCAACCCCTTTCCCAACTGCACTGGCAGGGCGGCGATGACGTCCGTGCACAGGCCCAGCCACGCTCGTGGCTGGGACCAGCATGTCGTACATGGCACTCCGTGCCGTGTGTCCCCTCCCAACACACAGGAAATGACACTCTAGGCACGGGAGAAGTGGGGGTAGCTGCATTCCTTTCTTGTGAGAGTCTGTAACTAGGAAGGGGGGTGGGGAAACAGAACAGAAAGGGAGGAAGAAAAGTTCTGATTTGAGAGTTTCTGCTGACTCTCAGACCCCCTCGGTCTCATCAATGAGTTCTTTCAGGGTCCCCTCTCCCCAGCTAAGTTATCATTTCCTGTCCGGCACACTACACCCATTGATGGGGTATCAGCAAATCCCACCAGCTTATGCCGGAAGGACCCATGGAGATTGGACAGGAATTGAGGGGGAAAGAGGAAGAAGTTAGGAGGGTAAGAAGCGGCTTTCATTCCACATTCAATGGGATATTCAATCCCATATTGTTGGATTATGAGAGAATTTGTAATACAGGAAGCTGGCTCACCTCATAGGTAACGTGACAAGGACAATGGGATAAAAATCAGGTACGTGGGGGTAAACATGCAGGCCTGGCCTCTCCAAGATGACTCACCTCCAAAGGCTTGCAAAGGATGGGATGAACCTTGGTTGTGAGGACCAGAAGTAGGTATCTCTTCTTTGAGTTTTCATTGACCTAAACTTGGCTCATAGTCCTGAGGAAGTCTCTCTTGGCTTTCTTTCCTGGTATAGAAAGGGTCACTGCCCAACTCACAGTGATTCTGCCTCGTCTGGTGCCTGCTCATACATAGGGGTGGGCCCCTCAGTGGCCATGTCTATGCTATATAACCTCTACGCCACCCCCAGCCATACTGATTTGTCCAGAGGGCATCTGACCAAATTGGGCCAATCAGAATCTTCCCTGGGATATTTCAATTTGGAAGTGGGAGACCATCAGTTTCTCTGCTGTTGGAAACCACAAGATATGAAATTTGGGAGTTGTTGACAGCCACATTCCTCAAGGTATGAGGTAATAGAAGATAAAGAGAGAACCAGAGATAAGACAGGAAGAATAACCCAGGTTTCAGGTATTCCTGGAGCCACTGCCTCATATCCCCTTTTCTCCATCTGATCAACTGCATAAGCTTCTCTGGTATATATAGTCTGCCAACCAAGTCTCCTTTTTGTCTAAGCTGGTATGAGTGTAAAGCTATCACTTGTAATCCAAAGAGGCCTAACCCGGTTAGTGGGCATCAAGGGAGGTGTTTGTGATGGAGCTGTGGGATCCATATCACCATCTCCGTGTGAACACTTCTGTGTAATATACACACATACTGTCCACATGTACAAACAGGGCAGCAAGAGCCTTATTTGGTTAGACAGACACAGTGGTATGGCCAGTTTTTGTCTGTGATTCAAGAAATTGCTTATTTTCTGTTTGGGTCTTTTCTGTATGTTTGCTTTTCTTTGCCTGCAATGATGTGGTGGCTGTGTGTCACCCTGGATGTTTATACACATGTCTGCTCACGCACATGGCACCCACAGCCATCTTCCTGCCTCCCCACCCTGGTTTCCTACCAGCCAGGCAGAGGAGGGTGACAGAGCACGACTATTAAGACCATCTGAGGAAGCGAACAAAGCCCTGAGTGTTTGTCTGCAGTGTCCTAAACCGAGCCAAGTCCAGCTGGACCCTCAAGACTCTCTTCTGTCCCTCTGCTCTGACCTCGACTCTGACCCTGAGAGCTCTGTGGGGCTCCTCCGGATGAGGGAGAACATGAGAGAGGCCAGCCCACCAGAGACGAGGGCTGCAGATGGAACTGGGCACCGTTTGAATTCAGAGCAACTCACCTGCAGGTCAAAGAACTTGCTGTACCTCCGGTAGATGGTCTGGGATGTGGAGTCAGACCAGGTCACGTGGATGATGTACACCTGTGGGGTAGAAGGAAGAGCTGGTGAGCGGGTGACTGAAGTTGGGCTTCAAGCTCTACCAGGCACCACCTGACATGACTGTGGGTGCTCTGTGGCCAGGACTCTTCTTCTCATCTCTGTCCCCAGGGCCTAGCACAGTGTCAGGTACACATGACTGCCACACGTCTGTCTAAGTATATACAAAGCACACACACACATCTAGAAGGGTAGCCAATAAAATGCTAAGGATGATTATCTTAGGAGGGTAGGATTTCAAATGGTTTTAATTTCCTCTTTTTTGTTTATATGTTCTTTATTCAATGAACATAAAATGGGGGTTGTTAAAAAAAATTTAAGGCCCTGGCCGGTTGGCTCAGCGGTAGAGCGTCGGCCTGGCGTGCGGGGGACCCGGGTTCGATTCCCGGCCAGGGCACACAGGAGAGGCACCCATTTGCTTCTCCATCCCACCCTCCTTCCTCTCTGTCTCTCTCTTCCCCTCCTGCAGCCAAGGCTCCATTGGAGCAAAGATGGCCCAGGCGCTGGGGATGGCTCCTTGGCCTCTGCCCCAGGCGCGAGAGTGGCTCTGGTCGCAGCAGAGCGATGCCCTGGAGGGGCAGAGCATCGCCCCCTGGTGGGCAGAGCATCGCCCCTGGTGGGTGTGCTGGGTGGATCCCGGTCGGGCGCATGCGGGAGTCTGTCTGACTGTCTCTCCCCGTTTCCAGCTTCGGAAAAATACAAAAAAAAAAAGAAAAGAAAAGAAAAAAGAAAAAAAAGAAAAAAAAATTAAAGTAGCTAATTACCACTGGTTCTCAAACTTCAGGGGGAATGAGGTTCTGCAAGGGGCCTTTCACAATCACAAGTGCCAAGGCCCCTCCCTCTGAAATTCTGCAGAAGTAAACTTAGATTTGGGGGGCTCAGGCACCTACATTTTATTTTATTTTTCAAAAACTTTATTTTCACAGAGTAGTTTTAGGTTCACAGTAAAACTGAGCAGTAAATAAGTACAGAGTTCCCATCTGTCCCTCCGCCAACACACGCATGCACAGCCTCTCCCGTTACCAACACCCCCTGCCCCCGCGACATGGCCGTTACATCTGTAGTTTTAACAGACGACTCCAGGTTATCCTGCCACAGGTGATCCTCAGAACTGAAACCCACTCAGGAGACCACAGCGTGTCAGAGAGGTGGGACTCACCCTACTCCTAAGTCTCAGCTCAGTGCTGGCACAGGGCGGGAGCTCAGAAAACATTTCACCCTGTTGAACAAGCAAACCGACCCCTTGGGTGAAAGTAGATTTGTAGGAGAGATGTTGGCGCACAGAAGATTTTTCAGAAATGAAGGCCTTTCAGGACTCCATTTCCAGTGTCACCAAGCTCAAGCAGGCTCTCCAGGGCTGTGGCCTCTGGTGGCTCTGGAAGGTTCCCTAGCCCAGGGGGTGGGCAGGACTGCTGGCTGGAGGAGGAGAGAAAGTCCTTTGCCCACCCAATCTGGCCTACTGCTCCCACTGTCTTTGTCACACCAAAGGCACACCCTCCTGGGAGAGGCCTCAGTTAGAAGGAAGGGTCCTCTCACACAACCTCAGGGCTGTTCTGCTAAATGAGAGTCACCCGGAAACTTGCTGAAATTCATATGCTCAGGCTTCTGTCTCGCAATTCTGACTCAGTGGTCTGGAGGCTCCCCGCCCACATGGAGGACAAGGTGGGCGGAGAAGGCGGGGGTCTTGGTCGCTGTGAGAAGGAAGGAACCTTAGCAACAGGAATCATTTAGACACCTTGGTATCAGGGTAGTGGATTTCACCGTGAAGCAGCGCTGTCTTAGTCTGGTTGGGCTGCTATGACAGAATACCATCTGCGAGGTGACCTAAACCACAGATATGGACTCTGACAGTCATGGAGGCTGCAAGTCCAAGCTCAAGGTCCTTGGTAAGAACTCGCTTCCTGGCTTGCCAGATGGCTGTCTTCTTGCTGTGCCCTCACATGATGGAGAAAGGGGGCTTTGGTCTCTTCCTCTTCTTTTTTTTTTTTTTTTTTTTTTTTTAGAGTACTACGAGTTGATGCTTCCTTAAATTTTTTATTTATTTATTTTTTTTACAGAGACAGGGAGTCAGAGGGATAGACAGGGACAGACAGACAGGAATGGAGACAGATGAGAAACATCAATGATTAGTTTTTCATTGCACGTTGCGACTTCTTAGTTGTTCATTGATTGCTTTCTCATATGTGCCTTGACCATGGGCCTTCAGCAGACTGAGTAACCCCTTGCTGGAGCCAGTGACCCTGGGTCCAAGCTGGTAAGCTTTTGCTCAAGCCAGATGAGCCCATGCTCAAGCTGGCGACCTCGGGGTCTCGAACCTGGGTCCTTCCACATCCCCGTTCAACGCTCTATCCACTGCGCCACCGCCTGGTCAGGCTCTTCCTCTTCTTATAAGGGCACTAATTCCAGCATTGGGGCTCTACCCTGATGATCTCATCTAAACCTAATCACCTCCCTAGCTCTACACCATCCCACTGGGGATTAGGGCTTCAGTGTGTGGATTTGAGGGGGGAGGACACATTCAGCCCCTAGCAACGGTTTTGCACACAGGGGTGTGAGGCTTTCTGCTTAGCCGATCAGTTAAGAGCCAAGAAAGTGAGCTCTGGATCCAGCCCCTTCTCCCCTCTGGTCTCTAAGGCACAGAGTTAGCCTCACGCAGGGCGGAGTATTTGTTCTGGAATGCGCCCAAGGAGATGGCCCCAAAGCAAAGCAAACAGAGCTGGGTGATGCCAGCCTGAGAATGGGTATTTATGGTATGTTTTATGTGATCCTGATAAGAAAGAACATAAATAAAAGGCCATTCCTATCTTCATAAGCCCAAAATAAACTATCAACTATTATTATGATAGGAATATGCTGTGCTTTATAACCTGTAAATATGTATCCATAAGAAACTGTAGGCCCTGGCCGGTTGGCTCAGTGGTAGAGCGTCGGCCTGGCGTGCGGGGGGACCCGGGTTCAATTCCCGGCCAGGGCACATAGCAGAAGCGCCCATTTGCTTCTCCACCCCCCTCCCTCCTTCTTCTCTGTCTCTCTCTTCCCCTCCCGCAGCCAAGCCTCCATTGGAGCAAAGATGGCCCGGGCGCTGGGGATGGCTCCTTGGCCTCTGCCCCAGGCGCTAGAGTGGCTCTGGTCACCAGCAGAGCGATGCCCCGGAGGGGCAGAGTATCGCCCCCTGGTGGGCAGAGCGTCGCCCCTGGTGGGCATGCTGGGTGGATCCCGGTCGGGCGCATGCGGGAGTCTGTCTGACTGTCTCTCCCCGTTTCCAGTTTCAGAAAAATACAAAAAAAAAAAAAAAAAAAAAAGAAACTGTAGAAACCACTTAGGTACTGGTTACCACGTGCCAGCACAGTGTAAAACATTAGTAAGCACTAGCTCATTGACTCTTCAGCTCAGTGATGTAGCTACCACTGCAATCACCATTTTGTACAGGAGGAAGCCAAGGTTCAGAGAAGCTAAGTAACTTGCACAAGGTCAATCGGTAGCCAAGTACAGAGCAGAGGACTTGAACCTGCGTCCAGCTGAGTCCAGCCCCATGCTTTTCACCACGCTGGACTATCTCCCTATGTGCAGATTTAGGAAGGTGGATATTTAAATCAAACTACTTCATCAGAACCGAATGACATCTTTTTAAATAAAGCTTTAGATGGCCTGAAGAGTCTGTACACCCCCTTGCTTAGGGGGGAGTCATGTTAATTCTGAGAGCCTGAGACCAAAAAAGAGACAGGACTCGGGGCCCAGACAGAAGTCAACAGTTAGGAATGCTACAAAACCAGCCCGACACAGAGGAAATATACAATATACAACCGGCTCACTATGGCAGGATGCTCTGGAATTCTCACATGGATTCTAATCCGCCCATTCCCCCCACTCAACCCCCCACCCCACCCCGTCACTGACTCTCAGCTCCTTGACTCCCAAACCCTGCCAGCTGCGTCTCCCCTCCCACCTGCATCTGCCCTCCCCGCAGGTCCTGGGCAGGGGACAGATGCTGGGCACAACCAGCTGCTGCCTTCCTGACCTTGTCTAGGTGGACGGACCTTTAGGAGGTCCCAAGTGGCCACGCCCTCCCAGGAGAGAGCCTGCACTCACCTGTAGGCCATTAGACAGTAGCCTATCTCCCTGGCCAACTAAGTAGGGCCCACAGGAAGGGCTTCACTGGGACTTAACTGACCCATGCTCCATCCTCTCTAGTCATTAGGGGCTTCCCTTCACCTCCCAGGGAGAATTCATCACAGGCAGGCACACAGCCTCTGGCAGCTGGGAGGCCTCTCCTTTTGCAGAGGAGGAACCTAGGATCCAGGAGGTGAATTTGCCAAAGAAGAGGCAAGGTCTGGAATCAGCCGTACATGGGTTTCACTCTCATTAGTGGCTGTGAGACCTCAGCCCAGCATCGCAGGCCCTCAGGCTCCTCCCCTATCTGATGGGCACAGCCTCCCGGGCTGCCCAGCCTGGTAAACTACACTGGTTACCATTGCAGGTGTGCTCACCCCATTAGTGGCAGAGCGGAAACAGAAACCCAGACCTCCCAATTTCTAGTCTACAGCTCCCCGGCGCATGATCAGAGCATGCCACCTTTGGAAAAGGCCTTTCCTTTTGAGTCTTCAAAATAGTTGAAGAGTCACAGGGAGTCATCTAGATCTAAGCCTTGACTTCAACCCACACAAAAGATAAGCCCAGTAGAGAAAAAGCCAGAGGACAGGGGTGAGGGGAGACTGTCCATGTGACCCTTGTCAGCTACAGACAACAGGACGAGACAGGCCCATGCTTCCCCTCAAATACATGTCTTTCTTTGTTGAACAGAGAACTGTTCCTGCTGAGGGGGGTGGGGGCAGGTGGAAGAAGGTACAGGGGGAATAATAAATGGTGATGGAAAGAGACTTGACTTGGGGTGGTGAACACACAATATTATATAGAGATGATGTATTATAGAATTGTACATCTGAAACCTACATAATTTTATTAACCAATGTCAACCCAATAAATTCAATAAAATTTTTTTAAAAAGAAAGTACTTCTCCTGCTAACATCTTATACTTCCTCAGGGCATGAGGGGAACTCCTGTGTGGGGATGGGGAGATAAACCCATATTCCCAGGTTCGTTCAAATCTCTGGGACTTGCCAGAGGTGCCTGGAGATGAAGAAATGGTTAGAGACCTTCCTGGAGATGAGCCCAGAGAGCTGAGCCCGTCTGCAGGCCCCTTTCTCTCATGCGAGCAGTCAGCACCTCTGCTTTCTCCCAAACCTTGAACATCCCAGATCAGCCCTCCAAATGAGCCGTGGATACACAAAATTCCATCCCAAACCCCCCCATCCCCATTAGAGTTTCTCCAGCCTCTCTGAGCTGGCGCTGGTGACATTGGAAACCCTAGCGATAAACCACAGAGAAAGAGCAGGTGGAGGAGAATGGGGACAGGGCAGAGGTCATCTGAGAAAGCCAGCTCTGTTTACTGGGGCCCAGATAAACTTCTCTGGTCACAGGAACGGCCCAGATAACATTACGGAGCAGCTGTGTCTCCAGAAAGGTTTGCAATTAAACATCCACACACTTTGGGGTTATGTTTCCCGGATGGAGTTTCCCTTCCTTCTGGATTTTAAAAACCCGTGGATTCTATTTCCCCCATCTCTGGCCATTTAGGCAGATGGCAGGTGTCTAGAAAGCCTTGCTACAGGCCAGCAACTGCATCCAGCTTCCCTGGAGAGGAAGCCCCAGCGTCCGATGTCCTCCTGCCAGGCTCAGCCTGCACAGGGGAGGATCTGCACCACAGACACGGCTACGGGGACTCCCACTGACACCTGCACAGAAGCCCGGTCCTACCAACCCACCCACTCTGAGGCCATCTCGGGCTGCTCAGCTCATTATGCCCCCAAAATGTCTGAGGCTTCCGAGACTTCCACAGCTTCCAAGTCTTGCTCTTTTCAAGAAGAAAGCAGCCTCGATGCAAATCAAGACCCCCAGCTCCACTCCAGAGCACAGATAATGAGCCCAGCCCAGTTCCTATGGCGGGATGTCCATGATCAAAACTGGCCTGCGACCAGTTAACAATCCAAAGTTATGGCCCGATCAGCTCTAGAAGGTCTAGGACCTGCCTGTATTTAACAAGAGAATGTATTTAATCAGCAAGTACTTGATTCAACTCTGCTGCATCAAGAGGGAGGAGTTGGGAACTGCGGAGGAAATGGTGCGTCTTTGCGGCACCGTGGCTCAGTTTATTAAGGAAGGCCATCTCTTCCCTGGACCTGCTGCCCCTGGCCCCAGGCCAAATGTTAATTTAATGACAACCTCCCTTCACCTGCTCATACCACCATGGGGTGGAATCAGTTGGCTAGGACCAGGGCTCTTGATTTAGGGAACGTGACCCTACTTAGAAGCCTGGACTTGGAGGGCGACCTCCACCCCAGCATGCACACACATGGGTTGACTAAGGGTTATTGACCAGGTGGCAGACCCTTTCAGTCCTCAGACCATCCAATGCCAGGATCCCTCTGGACCTCGTGTTTATGGAGCAGTCACAGTATAAGTGAACCCCAGATGAGCTCTGGGAGGGGCGGGGTGTGTGCGGGCAGAATGCTCCTTCCAGAACCATGTGTCCAGCGGTCACCTCCCAAACACAGGCCCTGCAGCTGAAGACCATTTGGCCCTCCTGGGGGAAAAGGGGTTTTATGTGGGTACCCGGAGGAGGGGATAGTCATCAGGCTCCTATGCAGTACCAAACACCTCCGAGAGTCTCACGGGCCCCCATCACATGCAGTGCCTGCTGTTGTTTGCAGGAATCACGGGCCTCGGGTGTTTATTTAATTCGGAGGGCAGGCAGTAGGCAAGGGGTTTCTGGGGGAAGCCTCTACAGCAGTGGTCCCCAACCTTTTTTGGGCCACGGACCTGTTTAATGTCAGAAAATATTTTCACGGACCGGCCTTTAGGGTGGGATGGATAAATGTATCACGTGACCGAGACAAGCATCAAGAGTGAGTCTTAGATGGATGTAACAGAGGGAATCTGGTCATTTTTTAAAAATAAAACATCGTTCAGACTTAAATACAAATAAAACGGAAATAATGTAAGTTATTTATTCTTTCTCTGCGGACTGGTACCAAATGGCCCACGGACCGGTACGGGTCCGTGGCCCTGGGAGTTGGGGACCACTGCTTTACATCACTGATGCCTCTGTTTATTACCCTTAAATATGGGGATAACCACGGTTAGCTCCCTTTGGGCTGTGGTGAGGATGTTGTGAGCTAACCCTGTATATCTCACTAGAATGGAAGCTTCCTGAAAGCAGATCATGGCATGATCATGACAAATCACACTCTGCAAGACACTTCACATCTAAGAAGTGCTCACCTCATGTCCCGCTAAATAAGTGAGAATACAAAGCAAGCAACAAATGTTGAGTGAGTGCTTACCTGGTGACAAGCTAAGGATTGTCTGGGCCTGTCCCCAGCCTCCAGGCCCAGACAGCTCAGCCGGGCAGCCAGACTCACACTGACAAAGCAAATAGGCCATGGTGCAAGATGGAGGGGTGGGGCACCGAAGGAATGGCGAGGCTCAGGAAGGACCGAAGGCAGTGCTGGATGGCAGACGAGGAAAAAGGCTTCAAAAGCATGTGATGGGTTCAAATATTAGCTCTGACACTTCCCTGCTGTGTGAGCTTGAGCAAAGTGTCTGAGGTTCTCTGAGTCAGGGTTTCCTTCGCTGCAAAGCGTGGCTCACAATGGAAGCTCCCCTTTGAATGTGCCAGTGCACATGGGATGCTTGGCACAGGGCCTGGCACACAGTTAAGTGCCCAGTGCATATTAGCTATTCAGACACCCAGGAAGAGGGAGGGAGACAGTGAACCGACTTCTTTCCATTGGCCATAGGAGTTGGAAAAGAGCAGGAAGCGGGAAACAGGGACAGGGACAGATGTGCGTGCACACACACACACATGGTGGGAGTGGACCTACAACTGAATAACAAGCCAGCCTGGGAAAGTAGAAGAGCAAAAATAACTCTGTTGCCCAGGCAGGGAAAACAATGGTCCCCTCAGGAGCACCCTCCGAAAGGACTGTGAGCTGTGGCCGGCCCCTTGTCATAGGCTTTTTTCTCTTTACTTTTTTTCATGTTTCCTGGAGGAGAAGTGCGTGAATAAAGTAGGAGCTCCCAGGATTTCCAAACCCTATGTCAGGGGTCCCCAAACTTTTTACACAGGGGGCCAGTTCACTGTCCCTCACCTCAGACCGTTGGAGGGCCAGACTATAAAAAAAACTATGAACAAATCCCTATGCACACTGCACATATCTTATTTTAAAATAAAAAAACAAAACGGGAACAAATACAATATTTAAAATAAAGAACAAGTAAATTTAAGTCAACAAACTGACCAGTATTTCAATGGGAACTATGGGCCTGCTTTTGGCTGAGATGGTCAATGTCCGGTTCCATATTGTCACTGCTAGCCGTAACAAGCGATATGACATGCTTCCGGAGCCGTGACGCGTGCATCCCGCATCACCAGAAGTAGTACTATACGTGAGCGACACTGCGCTTTGTGGGCCGCCACATACAGTGCTCCAGCATCCGCATCCTGTGCTCCTCTTACTGACCACCAATGAAAGAGGTGCCCCTTCCAGAAGAGCAGCGGAGCCGGATAAATGGCCTCAGGAGGCTGCATGTGGCCCGCAGGCCATAGTTTGGGGACCCCTGCCCTACGTGAACCTGAAGAAAAGATTCAGCTGTCAAAGCTCTGCCCTCCCGTCACCAGAACTAGGAGAGAAACAGCAAGAAGAGTCAGTTTTTACAAACTTCCTTCTATGCGCACAAACTATCCACTTCATTAGGAATAACAATACCCACGCTCATTGACCGAGCACTACAATGTTCAGGTATTGCTAAGCACTTCATTCAATCGTATTTCTTCCTTCCAATGATTCTATGAAAAAAAGGTATTATTTTCATCTCCAGTTCATAAATAAAGAGACTTTTCCCCATCTTCCCCTTCAAGATGCCTGGCCTGGTCTTCTGCACTCTTGGAATTTTAGCCTTTCCCCTAGAAGTTTCTGGAGTCACCAATTAGTCCTGGTTCTAGAGAGAAGCCCATTTCAGGTTTCCAGAGCTCTGGGCATGGTACCTGAGGGCAGGCCCATGGCTGGACTTTGTACCTTCGTCCCTCCCACTGTGCCTCCACCCTCTGGTCTCAAGCCAGCTTATCAGAGCACACAGGTCTGACCACCTTGAACCAGCAGGTGCTACAGTAGAAAGGCCCAGTAACGGGCAGTGGGTATCTAGGATAATGCCTAGCAGCCCAGAGAGGGTGGCAGTGTGCCGAGGCTAGGAGAAAAAGGCTCTCCCTACTATGGAAATGGAGAAAAACTCTAGATGTAGATTGCCATTCAGAAGCTAGAGTCCTAGAAACCTTAAACATAGTATCCTCTCCTGAAACATAAAAAGAATCACGCTCTTGGACTTTGATGGGCTTAGATGCAGCCCAGTGAATCTAGGAAAGGGCTGGAAGGAGGCCTGTCACCCCACACACTCCCAAATCAATGACTGCCCCCGGGCCTACTGACCTGGACACGCACATCCTGTGAACGTGCCTGGCTCCATCGTCACACCCTGGTGAGCAAGGCAAAGGTTAACACACACTGCCTGGTTTCCTCTTCCTGGGAAACACATCGGCCAGGCAAGGCCAGAGGCCAGTGCCTCCTCCACACAGCCCCGCGGGGGAAGTGACCCCACCGTTTCCTCCCCACCAGCTGCCACACTCACACCTTCCACTCTGCTATGCTCAGCAAAGCTCAGCTTTTGACACAAGGCAAATAGCTGTCATTTGGCATTTTGTTGCATGGGGTAGACCGAAACAATCTTTCTGGAGAGCATTTTGGCAATCTCTACCTCAAATTTGCATTCCCTTTCACTTAAGCGATTTTGTCTCTAAGAATTTACCCATACAAGTGTGTGTCGTGTGTGTGTTTATGTATGTAAAGGTATTTGTTGCTGCACTGTTTGTAACCACAAAGAGTGAGGAATATTGAATGTCTATTGATGTGTAAAAAATGGTCAAATTATGATTCATATATCTGTTAAATATAAGATAAGTCTTTCTGCATTATTATGGGGAAATGCCCACAACAAACAAAGAAAAATAGTAAAAACAGGTTACAAGTCTGACCTATGGTGGTGCAATGGATAAAGCATTGACCTGGAATGCTGAGGCTGCTGGTTTAAAACCCTGGGCTTACTTGGTCAAGGTAAGAAGAACTACCTTGTGAGAAGCAACTACTATGAGTTGATGCTTCCCACTCCTCTCCCCTTTATCTCTTCCTTAAAATCAATAAACAAAATCTTTAAAAAAAAAAAAAAGCAAAACAGGTTACAAAACAGTATGTAAACACTATGATTAGATTTATTAGGGGGAGTATGTGTATGAGGATTTGTGTGTGCGCACATATGTGTACATTATAAAAATCTGGAGAAAAGCACAACAAACTGATACTAGTGGTTATTTGGGTTAAGATAGGAAGAAATGGGCCCTGGCCGGTTGGCTCAGCGGTAGAGCATCGGCCTGGCGTGCGGGGGACCCAGGTTTGATTCCCGGCCAGGGCACATAGGAGAAGCGCCTATTTGCTTCTCCACCCCCACCCCCTCCTTCCTCTCTGTCTCTCTCTTCCCCTCCCGCAGCCAAGGCTCCATTGGAGCAAAGATGGCCCGGACGCTGGGGATGGCTCCTTGGCCTCTGTCCCAGGTGCTAGAGTGGCTCTGGTCGTGGCAGAGCGACGCCCCGGAGGGGCAGAGCATCGCCCCCTGGTGGGCAGAACATTGCCCCTGGTGGGTGTGCCGGGTGAATCCCGGTCTGGCGCATGAGGGAGTCTGTCTGCCTGTCTCTCTCCATTTCCAGCTTCAGAAAAATACAAAAAAAATAAAAATTAAGATAGGAAAAAATGCAATAGTCTCACTTTATACATTTCTGTATTATTTTCTTTCCTTTGAACGTGTATGGCTTTTACAATTTAAAACAAGATTCCATCTTATAAAACAATCATATCCCCTTAGCCTGTCCTCTGGCTAATGCCAGCGCTTAGATAGTCTGGTAACGGCCAACACTTGCTCATTCTGGGGAGCTCATGAAGCCAAGGACTGATACCCTGTCTACACGTACAATTACCCGGAGCACTTTAAAACACGACCACCAGGTCCCACCTCATGCCATTTAAATCAGAATTTTGGAAGGTGAGGTGGACAGTGGTGGTGTTCAGAGCTCCCCAGGTGACTAGTTAAGAACTGCTAAATAGGACCAATCCCAAAAGAGATCATTGGACTAGCTGGAAAAAAGAAAAAAGAAAACTCTTTAAATAGAAAGCAATATTATAGTGTAATTTATATTACTAAGGGTCAGTTCTCCCTTCAAGAGGTGTCGTTAGGGGGTTTGTAGTCAGTGCTTTTTCTCAAAAGTTCTGCTTCCAGGTTTGGAATTCACCAGCTCAAATGAAGACGAGAAAACACGAAGGCTGGAGTTCCTAGTTCTCAGCTGTAGCCATCCGTGCCTCTGCTTTCTTTGGCAGCCTCTGGCCGTCCCCAGCTCCGTGGGGCCTACGTCAGTGGATGAAGGGTCAGAGTCCAGCCCTTCTTGGCTCCAGGAGGAACAGCTGAAAGAATTAGAGGTGCTCAGCCCAGAGAAACTTGCAGGAGACACATGACAGCTGGTTTCAAATATTTAAAGGACTATCAATATGGAAGATTCAGCTCCAGCTGTACACAAAGGAAAGCACTGGATACTAAGTGCAAATGATAGGAAAGCAGATGTTTGCCTGAGTTAGGAAGAACTTTCCAACCAGAGTTGCGCCTGGATGAAAGGGGCTGTCTTATGAAGTGACAGCATCGTCAGGGCTGGGGATGAGTGATCACCTATCTGTGATGTTGCTGGAAAATCCCTCAGGCCAGAAACACTGATAAAGTCTTAGCAAAATTAGGCCCTGGCCGGTTGGCTCAGCGGTAGAGCATCGGCCTGGCGTGCGGGAGACCTGGGTTCGATTCCCGGCCAGGGCACACAGGAGAAGCACCCATTTGCTTCTCCACACCCCCCCTCTTCCTCTCTGTCTCTCTCTTTTCCTCCTGCAGCCAAGGCTCCATTGGAGCAAAGATGGCCCGGGCGCTGGGGATGGCTCCTTGGCCTCTGCCTCAGGCGCTAGAGTGGCTCTGATCGTGGCAGAGCGACGCCCCAGAGGGGCAGAGCATCGCCCCCTGGTGGGCAGAGCGTAGCCCCTGGTGGGCGTGCCAGGTGGATCCCGGTCGGGCGCATGCGGGAGTCTGTCTGACTGTCTCTCCCCGTTTCCAGCTTCAGAAAAATACAAAAAAAAAAAAAAAAAATCCACTGGGAATGCAGCTCCTTTAACGAAAAGTTTTGTGCTCTCACCAGATCTAGACCAGGCAGCAGCTGAGCGCCAGGCCCTGCACTAGGTGCTGGCCCCACCAGCAGGGAGCCAGACAGTCTGTCTTCATGAATCTTGCATGGGGAGTGTCAGACACATATACAGTCGTGTCTGAGGGTCCAATGAAATGGGTTCCAGTCACAGAAACTGACTGCAGTGAAGGTGGCTATCTACTTTGGACAGGTGATCAAGGAAGGCCTGGTACAGGACAGGATGTTTGAGTGGGGACCTAGATTCAGAGAGCAAGCAAGGCCCGACTTGGCAACGGGATGGTGGGTGACCTCGGTTTGACTCAATCAGAAGGGAACCGCACTTCACCTCATATACAGAAATCAACTCAAAAAGGGATCCAGTACCTCCATGTGAGCAATAAAACGATAAAAGTCTAAGAAAAAAACAGACACAAATCTTCATGACTTTAAATTAGACCCTGGCTTCTAAGATATGATACCAAAAATAGCAATCAAAAAGAAAATTAATTGGAGTTCATCAAGATTAACAACTTTTGTGCTTCAAAGGATACTAGCAGGAAACTGGAAAGACAACTTACACCAGTGTTTCTCAACTGGTGTCCCTCAAAAAAAAATTTTTTTTTTTTTTTCATTTTTTCTGAAGCTGGAAATGGGGAGAGACAGTCAGACAGACTCCCGCATGCGCCCGACCGGGATCCACCCGGCACGCCCACCAGGGGCGATGCTCTGCCCACCAGGGGGCGATGCTCTGCCCATCCTGGGGGTCGCCATGTTGCGACCAGAGCCACTCTAGCGCCTGGGGCAGAGGCCACAGAGCCATCCCCAGCGCCCGGGCCATCTTTGCTCCAATGGAGCCTTGGCTGCGGGAGGAGAAGAGAGAGACAGAGAGGAAAGCGCGGCGGAGGGGTGGAGAAGCAAATGGGCACTTCTCCTGTGTGCCCTGGCCGGGAATCGAACCCGGGTCCTCCGCACGCTAGGCCGACGCTCTACCGCTGAGCCAACCGGCCAGGGCTCCTCAAAAAATTTTAAAACATGCAGTACCTGACTATTTAGTCAGGGGAACTGACCTCTTTTTCCTCCGACTGTCAAATAAAAAAAATGGTAACAGCCGCCTGACCAGGTGGTGGCGCAGTGGATAGAGCTTCGGACTGGGATGCAGAGGACCCAGGTTCGAGACCCCGAGGTCGCCAGCTTGAGCGCGGGCTCATCTGGTTTGAGCAAAAATTCACTAGCTTGGACCCAAGGTCACTGGCTCGAGCAAGGGGTTACTCAGTCTGCTGAAGGCCCGCGGTCAAGGCAATTATGAGAAAGCAATCAATTAACAACTAAGGTGTCAAAACGAAAAACTGATGATTGATGCTTCTCATCTCTCTCCGTTCCTGTCTGTCTGTCCCTGTCTATCCCCCCCCCTCTGTCCCTGTAAAAAAATAAAATAAAATAAAAATGGTAACAGCCAACACAATAGCCATCTGGTACAAATGGATCAAAATTATACCTACTTTTTTTCATCAGATCAGCAAAAATATATATATTTTGGTGTGCCACAGAATTTTTATGTTTTTTTTTTAAGGTGAGAGCAGACTCCCACATGCTCCTGACCAGGATCTACCTGGCAACCCCATGTAGGGCTGATGCTTGAGTATTGAGCTCTTTTTAGCACCTGAGGCTAATGCACTTGGACCAACCCAAGCCGAGCTTGAACCAATTGAGCCACTGACTGTGGGAGGGGAAGAGAGAGAAACGGGGGAGAGGGAGTAGGGGAGAAGCAGATGGTCACTTCTCCTGTGTGCCCTAAGAATCAATCCTGGGATGTCCGTACACTGGGCTGACGCTCTATCCACTGAGCCATGGGCCAGGGCCCAGAATTTTAGTAATTAGTTCATGTGTACCATGAGATGAAAAAGGTTGAAAATCGCTGATCTGCCCTGGCTTATTAGCTCAGGGGTAGAGCATCGGCCTGGGGTAGAGGTATCCCAGTTCAATTCCTGGTCAAGGCACACTGGAGAAGCAACCATCTGCTTCTCCAGCTGTCCCCTTCTCTTACTCTCTTCCTTCCTCTCCTACAGCCATTGCTCGATTGGTTCGAGCTAGTTGGCCTCGGGTGCTGAGGATGGCTCTGTGGCCTCTGCCTCAAGAACTGAAAAATGGCTCCACTGCTGAGCAATGGAGCAACGGCCCCAGATGGACAAAGCATTGCTCCCTAGTGGGTTTGCTGAGTGGATCCCGGTTGGGGCACATGTGGGAGCCTGTCTCTCTGCTTCCCTTCCTCTCACTAAAATAAAATTTTTAAAAAATTGCTAATCTACAGAATGGTAGAAAATATCTGCACATCATATATCTGATAAGAAACTTGCATCTGGAATATATAAGGAACTCTTACAACTCACTAATAAAAAAAGATAAATAACCCAATTTAAAAATGGGCAAAGAAACTGAACAGACTTTTCTCCAAAGAAGATATATGAATGGCCACTAAACACAAGAAGAGATGCTCAACATCATTAGCCATCAGGGAAATGCAAATCAAAACCACAATGAAGTACCACTTTACATCCACTAGGACGACTACAACCAGACAGACAGATAATAACAAGTGTTGTCATGTATAGAAACTGGAACCTCCATACATCGATTGTGGGTGGGAATGTAAAATAGTGCAGCCACTATAGAAAACAGTCTGGCAGGTCCTCTTGATTAAACACAGAGTCACTGTATAACCCAGCAATTCTGTTCCAGCATACTAACCAAGAGAGGTGAACACTTGTTTGTGTCCACACAAAAAAACTGTATGCTAAAGTTCATAATGGCATTATATTATAAAATCATATATGTATCTGCCTGGCCTGTGGTGGCGCAGTGGATAAAGCATCAACCTGGAACACTGAGGTCACTAGTTAGAAACCCTGGGCTTGCCTAGTCAGGGCACATATGGGAAGCAACTACTATGAATTGATGCTTTCCACTTTACTCCCCCCATATCTCTCTCCTCTCTCTAAAAATCAATAAATAAATTTAAAAATTGTATATATATCTATGTTATATAATTACCAAAAAGTGAAACCCAAATGTCCACCAAGTGATGAATGGGTAAATAAAATGGTATGTGATAGCCATACAACAGAATATTCAGTTACAGAAAGAAATGAAGCTCTGGTACATGCTACAACATAGATGAAACTTGAAAACATTATGCTAAGTAAAAGAAGCCAGACACAAACAACCACATATTATATGATTCCATTGATATGAAATGCCCAGAATAGGTAAATCTATAGAGACAAAAGCAGATTAGTGGTTGTCTTGGGTTGGAGGTGGTGACATTGGAAAAAATGGGAAGGGACTGCCCATGGTGTTACTTTTTGAAATGATGAAAATGTTCTAAAATGGACTGTCGTGATAGTTGCACATTACCTGTGAATATACTGTACTAAAAAACTATTGAATTGTATGTGCCTGACCTGTGGTGACACAGTGGATAAAGATCAACCTGGGACACTGAGGTCGCTGGTTTGAATCCCCGGGCTTGCTGAGTCAGGACCCATTCAGGAAGTAGCTACTTTGAGCTGATACTTCCTGCTTGTGTCCCCCCCCCCCACTTTCTCTCTCTCTTCCTCTCTCTAAAAACCAATAAATTTTTAAAAACTTATTTTAAAAAAGAGAATTGTATGTGTTAAGAGGGTGAATTGTGTGGTATGTGAATTAAATCTCAATAAAGCTGTTTTTAAAATATTAGAAGGGAAAAGATGTCACTCTTGGTCAAGAAGTTCTTGCCAGGAAGGACTCCATTTGTCCATTCTCTCAGCCTGCTTAATTCTAATCAAGACCCACCACCTCCTAGAAGCCTCCCTGGACTGCCTCAGCCCTGAAGCTCCCTCTGCCCCTTTATCTCGTACACAACAAGCTTGTGTAGGCTGGGGTCATGTGATGTCCATTAGTCTTGGAGGAAACTTATCCTGGGCCTCTGAGATTCCCATGTTGTAGATCACCCACACTGGCACATAGTAGGTATATATATCTGGCTGATTAAGGAGAAAGACTGGCTGATAACGCACCTGGCTTCCCAGGCTCATTAGGAAGAAACTGCGTTCTCTTCCATTGCCGACTGGAAAGAAATGATGCCGGCAACATCTTAACACCTTGCTCTCCCTGCCTGGCGAGTAGTAAAGCTTTCCCCATCAAGAGGTAAAACTGGGGACGCCATCGGCTCCTGTTTGGCTTCAAGGGTTGAGAAACTGGCACTGAAAATCCACTAACCCTGCCCTGATGGTGGAAGCACACAGGAGAGGTCACTGCAGAACTGGGTAAAATCTGCTCACCTCGAAGCCTGGTTCTCCGTTCCTCCGCTCATGGTCCCGAGCCCGGAGCTCTGCCCAGCCTCCTTTCATCTGCCCTGCCCACACACACCCCCTAGGCCCTCCTCAGGGCCCTCACTGCCTTCTCCCTCTTCCACTAAAACTCTTAAGGGCACCTATAGCTACAGCACCCACTTCAGCACCACAGACCCAGATTGCCAACTTCACGTGTGTCTAGTCCCCCGACCCACGCCCGCAACTGTCTTCAACTGTGCCACAAACTCCTTGAAAGCAAGGATTTTATCCTGACTTCCCTTGTTTACCCTACAATGTCTAAGGATACTGGGCATGAGGTAGATCCTCAATAAAGACACATCACTTCCGTCTGATAAAATTCAATTCAGTCCAGTAAAGAAGCATGAAGTGCTTATTATGTGCTGTGCCCGCTCTGGGTTCTGGTGAATTCAAAGCCAAATAAATACAGTTCTGACCCCAGGGGAGCTCCTAGGCTGGTGAGAAGGGTCAGCACTAACGGGTGATTTGCTGTGGAGGCTAGATAGAGAGAGGGCATGATCCTGGGGCAACACAGAAGAGAGGCATGGAGTGGGGATGACTTCCTGGAGGAGGTGATGCTGGAGGGAAAGACGAAGGGGTGACAGTGGCAGGAGGGTGTCCTATGCAGAAGAAAGGGCACAAGGGTAGGGGGGGTCCAATGGCCTGAGCTGGGGGTGGAATTCATGTCCTGAGCCTGAAGCCCAAGGCAGCGAGTGGCAGGAGGTGAGCAGAAGAGGCCCTAGCTCAGAAGTTGTGGGAATGACAGGGCAGGAGAGAGTCGGAGGGAGGAAGGCAGAGAAGCAGACGTCATAGTTGAAGAGTCTCTTGAGTGGGAAGCTTGGGATGGTTTGGGATTAGAGAAGGAGGAAAGAACAGCATGTGGGGAGACAGAAGAACAGAAGGAGAGATGAGGAAGAAGGGCACCCGAGTGAGGAGCAGGCAAGGAGGTGAGGCCAGGCCACGCGACAGGAGCACGCAGGCAGTGAAATGCGTGGGGTCGGCAAGGAGAGAAGGGAAGACGGGGAGTTTAGGAGAAGGTGCTTGAAGACTGAGAAAGGCTCTCCCCAAAGGCTTCTGGGACCTCAGACGGACTACACTTGGGATGCAATGGGATGACTGGGACAGAGCTCAGAGTCAGGAGTGGGGCGACCCAGTTCCTGGCAGTGCGTGGGTGCTGAGCTGCTTGCTGCTGGACAGTGCAGAGTGACGGAGAGCTGAGATGTTCGCTGCCAGGAGAGTGCAAGCAACTTCGCAAAAGGAAAGGACCAAGCGCCGCAAGTCAGAGGCTTTGTTTTATGCTCAATTCACTCCCATTCTCCAGATCTGAGAGCAAGCAAACCCTATACACCTCTCCTCCCTTCCCCAAACTTGGCTCAGAATCCAGAGCCATTTGGAAGGAGGAAGGGGGTACCCGGCCACATCTTCTGGGCCCCAACCCACATCTCCTTGCCCCTTCCTGCTGCGTGGCCAGAGGACACCTTCTGCTCTGCCACAGCCAGTCTGGGACATCGTTTGCTCCCGTCCCCTCTGGGAGTGGGAGGAGGGGCCTGCCCAGCAGGCTGGAGGAGAGCCTCGCGCCACGGCCAGGGAAGCCTGCCAGCGGCTGCATCTGGCCGGGCTTCCCGCACCGATTCCCCATCTGGCCAGGCACAGAGGTGAGACAGAAATATACAGCTGATGTCCTCCCCCTGGGCCCCCCCAAGTCACGTCATCCAGGCATTCCCTTGGGGAGGGTGGTCCCCTTCCTCTGACCTCAGTCTGTTTCGCTTGGCCAGAGCCCACCCCCGGGGAGCGGGCCCCCTCCGCACCCCTCCGCTCACACCCAGGCCCACGCAGGGAAAGGCGTGAGCTACAGATTCCAGCCCTCCCAGGCCGCACAGCAAAGCCCCCAGTAAGGGCCCCCTCTCCCAATCCTGCATTCTGAGATGCCAGCTGGGCTGTTAAGGGGAGTAGGGGGCCTGGGGTTTGGGGCACTTAGCCAGAATACCACAGTCCCCTCGCCCACCCTCTGCATGGAATCTGCCTCCAGCTTTAACTAAGGGGTCAGGGCAGGGGAGGAAAGACAGGGAAGCCCAATGTGTGGCATCTAACAACTTCCAGAACTAAACCCTAGCATCGTCCCTTATTTAGCGTTAAGAGTTTGGACACATTATCTAATTTTCTCTGAGGCGCCATGCCCTTGCTTGCAAACGGAGGTTAATAAGAGCGCGTGGCTTGGGAGTTCGCATAAGAATTAAATGGGAAAACACACGCAAGGTGCTTAGCATGTATGTGCAGGCCCTCAACCAACACCCTACAATGGTAGTTCATCCTTTTTATTTCCCCGCTTCCTCCTGGCTGTGCCGGGGGAGGCACAATCTCTGTCAGCATGCTCCAAATACAAGTGGTAAATCTGTAATTATTTTATTGTTGATTTTATCTCTATTTACTTTTATATTTATTTATCCAGGGAAACAGACAACAACTGACCTTTTCTGGAAGTTATACCTACTGTGGCCACAAGCAGCTTTCGTAAACGCATTATTTGGAATACCCTCTCTCATGGGGTGCTTCCTATGCAGCTATAACCCCCTGCAACCCGAGCTCCCGACAGAAATCCTGGCACTCTCACCACGCTGCACACATACAGATGTCCTTTTCTGGCTTCCCGCCATGCACCCCCTCCTCTAATCCCAGAAGCAGTGGGTCCAAGCCCCCAGCAATGCCATCGGATCACAGGCTCTGCCCTGTTGTACTGTCTAGCACTGGGACTTCTACACCTGTTAACACTGAGTGCCCGAAGAAGCTCCCAGAGAGCTCAGGATGGCCCTTTGGGGGCGGGGAGGTAGCCTCAGAGAAAGCTGACTTACACACCACCAAGCAAGCCCCCTTAGAATCCACTCCCAGGCCCTTCGTATCTAGAGGAACAGCCCTCTAGATACGAAGTAATAAGCTGAACCTCCCAATAAAAATTTTTTTAATGAGCCAAGAATGTAAATAGCATTTATCCAAAAAGAAATACAAATGGCAGATCCATCAGGAAAAGATACTCAACCTCATGTGTCACTGACAAAAGAAATCAGAGCTACAAGATACCATTTTTCTTTAGCTTACTGGCAAAACATTCATGTTCAGTGAGCCCCAGGGCTGATGAAGGCCTGAGGAAAGAGAGACCTCTCATTCGCTGTAGGAGGGAGACGAATTCTTTTAGGAAGGCCATTTGCCAACATATATCAAAATGAGAAATGCAAACTCTTTGACTCACCAATTCCCCTGCTAGAAATTGAGTCTGGGATAAACTCACAAAAGTGTGTCAAATTTTACGTTCAAGGACATTCTTGGCAGTATCCATCACGTTGTTTAAGAATATTTTCAGAATTAAAGATTTTGCAACCATCACCAAAGCTAGATTGTCTGCATTTGCCCGTAGAAGCATTAAGCTGAGAGGTGAGAAGAGCGAGGTGCAGAACAATCCATTCTTTTTGCATAAATACCCTTTAAGGCAGTGCTGGCTTTGTCTAGGAAGGTGTCATGTCCTTCTCCAGCCTTTATCTGTCTGGCTTTAACCACTTCCCTTACAGGACTGGGCGCCTGGTCCTGGTCAGCCACGTCACGGAGCAGAGCAATTTTCATGGCACCTGAGGAAGGGACAGAAGCCACACTAGCAAGTTCCAAGCAGGCTCTATGCCGAAGGCGGTCATCCATACACAAGCTCAGCGAACAAAGACACAAACCCCATCCGTGCCTGCGCACAAGTGCCTCCGTCTTCCAGAAGAAGATGCTGAGGTTCCGAGAGGTTAAGTGATTTGCCCAAGGTGACACAGTCAGGATGTAGCGGCAGGTGTGGGTTGCAATCCTTGTGTTCTTTCCAAGTCATGGCACAGCCTCACACGACACCTCACTGACTCCTGGAAAACGGAGGGAGCCTGAGGAGCCCCCGGGGTGGGAGGTAGGGAGGGGTGTGCAGAGGCGGCTGAGCTGGCCAGAGGAAGGCAAGCGGCTAGGGGACAGGCCTCTGCTGGGGCAGCCGCGCCAAGCCAGTCAGTTTGCCAAGGCCTCACTCACTACTGCAGTGATGAAAACAGACATCGCAGAACCCACACCCCAACACCCCACCCAGGACTGCTCCCTCAGGCTGTCCCCCTGCCAGCTGGAGGCTACTCCCTGGCCCCTAGGAGGAAGCTCACACAGCATTGCCAGGCTATTTCGAAAGCGTGAAACAGGCCCTGGCCGGTTGGCTCAGTGGTAGAGCATCGGCCTGGCGTGCAGGAGTCCCGGGTTCGATTCCCGGCCAGGGCACACCCCTCCCCCTCCACCTCTGCTTCTCCACCCCTCCCCCTCTCCTTCCTCTCTGTCTCTCTCTTCCCCTCCCGCAGCCGAGGCTCCATTGGAGCAAAGATGGCCCGGGCGCTGAGAATGGCTCTGTGGCCTCTGCCTCAGGCGCTAGAATGGCTCTGGATGCAACAGAGTGATGCCCCAGAGGGGCAGAGCATCGCCCCCTGGTGAGCATGCCAGGTGGATCCCGGTCGGGCGCATGCGGGAGTCTGTCTGACTTGCCTGTCCGGTTCCAGCTTTGGAAAAATGCAAAAAAAAAAAAAGAGCGTGAAGCCTTGTGGACTGTGCTCAATACGACACTCTCCCAGGTGACCTCTCCCCCATTGACCCTTCAGGACCAGACACCTTCTTTCTTCTTCAGAGGACACAGATGTCCAGAGGGCCCTAAGGGGAGAGCAAGTAAGGATGGAGTTTGGTTCTGTCAGTGGTTTTGGCCAACTCAATTCATGCATTTTGGCCCCAGTTTACTTGTTTTTAAAATGGGAAGATAAGGAAAAGGGCAGAGTTGGGATATGATCAATGGTGGGATTCAATCAGTTTGCACCAGTTCGGCAGAACCGATACCTAATTTTTTGTTGAGTTCAAAAACCAGTTGTTAAGATGGCATTTGTAACCAGGGTTCTCTCTAAGGTGGGCTCCTGGGCAGCCGCCCAATGTGGAAATCACAACTTTACATTTCTTACTCTTTTCTAATGTTCATCTGCGCAACACCGTATCCTAAGCACCTGTAGTAATGTTCATTCTGTCCACAGGTAAAAGAAATTGCAAGTGAGGACACTAATCAAGAAGCAATATGGATCCTGACCAGGCGTTGGGGCAGTGGATGGAGTGTTGGACTGGGACACAGAGGATCCAGGTTCAAAACCCCGATGTTGCCAGCTTGAGCACGGGCTCATCTGGCTTGAGCAAGGGGTCACTCGCTCTACTGTAGCCCCCTGGTCAAGGCACATATGAGAAGCAATCAGTAAATAACTAGGGTGCCGCAATGAAGAATTGATGCTTCTCATCTCTCTCCCTTCCTGTCTGTCTGTCCTTATCTGCCCCTCTCTCTGACTTTTTCTGTCTCCGTGAAAAAAAAAAAGTACGATGGCCCTAGCTGGTTGGCTCAGTGGTAGAGCGTCAGCCTGGCGTGCAGAAGTCCCAGGTTCGATTCCCGGCCAGGGCACACAGGAGAGGCGCCCATCTGTTTCTCCACCCCTCCCGCTCTCCTTCCTCTCTGTCTCTCTCTTCCCCTCCCACAGCTAATGCTCCATTGGAGCAAAGATGGCCCGGGCGCTGGGAATGGCTCCTTGGCCTCTGCCCCAGGCGCTAGAGTGGCTCTGGTCGCAACAGAGTGACGCCCAGGAGGGGCAGAGCATCGCCCCCTGGTGGGCAGAGTGTCGCCCCCTGGTGGGCGTGCCGGGTGGATCCCGGTCAGGCGCATGCAGGAGTCTGTCTGTCTCTCCCCATTTCTAGCTTCAGAAAAATACAAAAAAAAAAAAAGTATGAAATAATAAACTACATTTCAGCATATTGTTTTTTTATACTCAAAACAGTCATTAGGGAGAGAACTGATTGTTCAATTATTTGAGTCCCACCACTGGCTTTTCTATGGCCGGGGGAGGTTTATTTGGAGGGATGCTGCGGCAGGACAGAGCGTGGCCCCCGCTGCAGGTAACTCCAGCTTCCCGCACCGAGGCTGGGTCAACTGGGAGAGGAGGGGGACTTGGAGTCGGAGGCTGGGGCTCATGTTCAACTTGGACCAGAAGTGCTCAGGTTCCAGAGGAAGTTCTGGGTATCAAGAAAAGATTCAGCAAGACTGAGAGCAGCCTGCTACAGTGGGTGACAGCCACTCACTGTCTCCACACCCCTCTAGGACCTGACACCACCCCTCTGAATGACAGAACTGGGGATCTCAACAGAGGAGCGGAGGACACAAAAGTGCTGCCCCAGGAGTTTCCACCACCACTGCAAGGAGCCATGTTGGCCAGCACCAAACAACAAGAGAATGAGGCTCTCAGGACCTGGAAGGACCTGAAAGGTCACCGAGCCCTGCCCTGTGCTTGCAGACGTCCCGAGGTGATAGAGAGGTCACAAGTAAGGCAGTCCATTCTCTCCCTGGGCAGCTGATCACCAGAACATCTTCTGTCTATTGATCTGAATCGACTTCCTGCCAGCTCCTGCCCATACACACTAGCTCTGCCCTGGGACCACAGAGAACAGGTCGAACTCCTCTCCTGAAGGTAAGGCATTTCACACACACTCTCCCCCAGTGTCTCCTGTGTGCCAGGCTCCCCTCCCCGCTGCCTCCTGGGTCTTCCACCATGGAGGCTGCCCTCCTGGAGCCTACTCTCATAGTGTGCACCAGAGCCGAGCCCACCCTTGCCCTTCCAGGTGCAGACAGACTGAGAGGGCAGAACGGAAGCAAATTCCCACCACCTCCCTCCCTCTCAACTTTCTAAACCCTGAACTTCTGTGAGTGCATCCGAAGAGATGTGAATGCCATGAACGCACGCCCGGGATCTGCGGAGTCCTCACTCAGACTGCTGACTTCCACTGAGCCCACAGGCAACCTGAACCCTGACACCCCGCACTCCTGCTTCCAGGAAAACCAAACCTGCTGCCTGGACTTGGGCTACTGATGTCTTGGGTAAAAACCCATTACATTTATGCCTGTGGAACTCCAGTCTTCCTCAAGGTAGGTCTGGAAGCACTCTTTCTCCTTTCTCCCTGTGTCACCTTGTAAATGTGAGCAGGATGCCGTCAAAATCTCATGCAAGTCACGACAAACATGTTTTGGTGAGAGAGAACAAAGCCCTGTGGCCCTCCGACAGATACTCCTTCAGGTCCACACGGACATACTTAGCTTAGTTCTGTATGAAGCTGAGAACTGGGGTGCTCCTGAGTAAATCACAGTTACATATAACAAATCAGTTTATTTTTTAAGCCATAAGAGAAGTTCTCTGTATAAAAGGATCATCAGGAAGAATTTTCACAAAATGAGAAATCCTCCTATAAATTAAACACAAATCAATATGTTTTGCACACCCAGACAGTTTCATGAAATCTAGCTAATATGGCACCTGCATTTGCTCAGAGCCACCACATGCTAGACTCCCAGCTGAGAATTTCAGATGTGAAGCTGCATCAGTGGTATCATCATTCCCATTTTGCAAGCAAGGGCACCTGGGCACTGAGAAATTGCATGACTTGCTTAATGTCACGTAGATATAAATCTGGATGCACGCCCAGGTCTGTCAGATTCCAAAACTTCTGCTATTTCCATTGTTCAATGCTGCTGTCTCCTGGGTTTTCTTAGAGAAATCTCCACCCAGGCCTGACCAGATGGTTACACAGTGGATAGAGTATCGACCTGGGATGCTGAGCACCCAGGTTTGAAACCCAAAGGTCACCAGCTTGAGTGCAGGATCACCAGCTTGAGCACAGGGTTGCCAGCTTGAGCGTGGGGTCACTGGCTTGAGCATGAGATCACAAACATGGCTCCATGTTTGCTAGCTTGAAGCTCAAAGGTCGCTGGCTTGAGCAGGGGGTCACTGGCTGAGCTGGAGCCCCCTGGTCCAGGCACGTATAAGAAAGAAATCAATGGCCTGACCAGGTGGTGGTGCAGTGGATAGAGCGTTGGACTGGGATGCAGAGGACCCAGGTTTGAGACCCCGAAGTTGCCAGTTTGAGCATGGGCTCATCTGGTTTGAGCAAAAGCCTACCAGCTTAAACCCAAGGTCGCTGGCTCCAGCAAGGGGTTACTCAGTCTGCTGAAGGCCCGCGGTCAAGGCACATATGAGAAAGCAATCAATGAACAACTTACTAAGGTGTTGCAATGCGCAATGAAAAACTAATGATTGATGCTTCTCATCTCTCTCCATTCCTGTCTGTCCCTGTCTATCCCTCTCTCTGACTCACTCTCAGTCTCTGTAAAAAATAAAAAATAAAATAAAAAAAATAAATAATAAAATTTAAAAAATACAAAAAAAAAAAGAAAGCAATCAATGAACAACTAACGTATGACAACTATTAGTTGATGCTTCTCATTTCTCTTTCTTCCTGTCTCTCTGTCTGTCCCTCTCTCTTCTTTGCTAAAAAAAAAAAAAAGGCTCCACTCAGTTATGAATCTCATCTGGACTGAGCTCAGAACCCGTCCCAGGCCCCCGGTGTGCGTCCCAGCTCCTTCTTGCAATCAGACAGCTTCAGACCTACTGGGAACATGGAGACCTTGGGAAACAGAGAGGAGCCAGGATTCTGGTGGAACAGCTCCCAAGGCAAGGATGTTTTTTCTTAGAGAGCAGGGGCCTCCTAGCCCCTCATGCATACTTTGCAACCTGGCAGCAACCCTGGCCCACTTCTGTTTAGGGTCTACCAACAAAGCAAGCCCTGCCCTGAGTTCAGGAGAAAGCCCATCCCTGGGCTTCACCTTAACTGCCTGTAAAATGGGCATCACAACAATAAAAGGGACCCGCCTGCATGGGACTGTGATGAAGATCCTGAAGCATCCCACTCTCTCCCACCACTGAGCTTTCGCCAAATGCTGTTCCCTCTACCCGGAACACCATTCTTCCAACTTCCAAATTCACACAGCTCTCGCCTGTCCATGCTTCAGAGCATGCTATTCCCTTCTAGTTGGCTCCTGATCTCAGTCCTTCTCTGCACATTCACATATGTGACTGGTCAATGCTGGCCACCCTAGCCAGTCTATAAGCTCCCTCCCTCACCTGGCATGTAATTGTTTTAGTTTACCCAGAAATTTGCAGCACTTGAAATGGTGCCTGGCACACAGTGGGCACTTAATGAAGCTTGTTGGATGAATAAAAGACGATCAGAGAAAATGGATATAGGCATGCTTTTCACAAGGCCAGCAGGTCACCATTAGGGAACTGGGAGGTACTGCCTGGAAGGTGCTGGGGTGCAGGAGGGGCAGGCAACTAAAGGGAGTGTTTCAGAATGGGCAAGAGGCAGAGAGAAGCAGGGAGCATGGAAGTGATCAAGGCATAAATCCAGGTCCTTCCAAACGAGATGTCCCACAGCTAATCTGTCATCCTGACAGGTTCACATCCATTATAGATGACCACATCTAATGAATTACCCAGAAAGTTTGGGGTAGAAGAGGGACAAGAAGAGCTGGAGGGGTGGAAAAGGGACATCATTTCCCTGGAACCAGGAAAACCTGGCCTTCAGTAGCCACGACATGTCATTAGCTATAATGCGGAGGCAATGGATTGGGGATGGTGATGAAGGCTGGGCCAATAGCTCACTCACGGGCGAGCTGTTGGGATTCCTGCTATTCCCTGGGTCCTTCTGCTTCTCCTGGCCTGTGCACTTGCTCCTTCCTATCTCCCTCCTTACCTCTGACCGCTTCAAGATGTTCCGCCCCGACAACTCTACTAAAATGGAGTCTATCGTGGTGTTGGGTAAAGAGAACGTGTTTTGGAGTTAGACATGGCGGTCAGCCCTGCTTCACCTCCCACGCGCTGTGTGGTGTTAGGAAAGCTATATAACCTCTCTGAACATCAGTCCAGTATTTGTAAGATGAACCTTATAGGATTACTATGAGAATAAAATAAGTCATGGATACAAAGCACGCAGCAGAGCCCGGCTCACAGGATGCTCAATGTACCACAGGCTCCTTCCAGTCCCTCCCCAGAATGCCCATGCAGTTCTTGGTACCCAATTCTGTTGGGCCCGAGAATCATCTTCCCACACAAGGAAGTGTTCTCTCTACAACTAAACTGTGAGGTTTGAGGACAGGGCTATGTCCTGGCCATCGCTGCACAGTCCTCAGGCGGAGAGGGCAGTGTTGAAAAGCAAAGGCCTCGGTTTGCATCCCAGCTCTGCCATGGACTGTCTACGTGACCATGGACAAATGCTCTTATGCTTGCCAAAGCCTCTGCTTCCTCACCTGTAAAATGGGGATCACAAGATAGATGGCAATAATCCTGCCTCGTTGAGGTCTGGTGGTGAAGGTCTCCGTATACACAGCATCACACAGTCCCCGGCAGAGAATTCAACAGAAGCTGCTGACCACGCTTATCACCCCAGCCGGGCCCAGCCTGGTGTGTAGGCACATGACTTGGGAGTGAGGGAGGGAAGTCTGTAAGAAGGTGCTGCGGTGCTGTTTCTCCGCTCTGAGTAAGGGCGGGGCCGCTGAGCTGATGCAGCACCATCCAGGTAGCCACACCGGCAGGAGGAGCAGGCGTGTGCCAGGGAAGAGAAAGCCAGGAAGCTGGTAAGAGTGCCACGCCCCAAACCAGCAGAAAGAAAGAGTCCATTCTCCATGCCTGGGAGTTCTTCCTCATGATTCAGGGACAACAGTCTCGGGTTTAAGAACAACGTTCTCATGTTGCAAGTCCAGCAAGCGATTTTACTGCCACTCTTCAAATGAGCTTCCCCCAGCTCATTAAAGCGGGCTGGCTGGATGCTTAGAACTTGGTTCACTTTGAAGCATTGCCCTCCCTGAGATAACCCAGCCTAACTTTTTAATAAAAGCAAGATGATTCCTGGTCTCTTTCCAATGAAAGTCAGACCTGTCTGGCCCAGTGTCACAAGCTTACCCTGGTGAAGGGAGGTGGGCTGGAGAAGCCAGAATCCCACCACTCAGAGATTCCATTTCTGGGCCAGGAGGCCCCTCCATGGCTGAGACACTGCCCGCAGCCCAAGGGCAGGGCCTCTGCTAGAGCCATCAGCCTGACAGCCAGAGCGTCCATCTTCATTTCAGACCCAGGATGGGGAGCCTCTTCCTGTGAATCTGCCTCTGGGCCGTGAGAGAACAAAGAGTGTCTCTGTTCTGCACCCCCGCTTCCTCCCAAGCTCACCCAGCCCAAGCCACAGTTGGACAATCTCTTGTATGAACCATGATACATAGATTGGTGCATTAATTTATTTCCCAGGTGAAAGGCGCTATTGCAGCTTCTGCGGCCACTTATGGACTACACACACACACACACACACACACACACACACTCTTTCTCTTTTCAATGAAGCGGTCACCCGTTACAGCTCATGCTGTCTTGATAGTTCTCCCTTCTTTTGAAGTCTCCACCACATCTTCTGCCCACTGAGTGGGAAGTTCCATGAGGCCGGGTTCTTATTTTCTTAACACAGTGGAAATATTTGGCCTTTTCCATAATATTCAGCTCTCCTGATACAATACACAGACGGTCCATTTTTACTGTTGTGTTTTCAAGGGACTGTTTATTTAATGGCGATCTGTAAAATACCACTCGCTGCTATGGGAGGCAAGTCCTGCAGGCGGGGGTCGGGTGAGCAAAGGAACCATCTAGAATGTGGTGCTCCCAACCCAGTTCTGGGACACACGCAGGCATCCAGGCGTCTCTAAAGAGTGTAATTTATTGTGCCTCTTCTAAGTTAAAAAGGCTCTCTGAGTCACTCCCCAAGACCCCCTCTGCAACAAGCAATAAATGAGACTAAAATGAACACTTGGGAGGGTAAGAAGGTAATGCCACTTTTTAAAGTAAGGGTTGTTTGTGTATTTTTTTAAATGGGTCTGGTTCTAGCCTTTGAGGATGATGGATTAACATGTAATCCTGTGTCAACCACCCAACAAGTATTTACTGAGCACCTGCTAAGTGTGAGGCTCTGCGGAGCCAGGTGGGAGAGGGGGAGGGGCCTCAGAGTGTAACTGGAGCAATCGGGCAAACACAGAAGGTGTACCTAACACAGGACTTAAAGCCACATTTATGTCTCTCTGGAACCAGAAAAGATCAGACTTCAATATTAGCCCACTCTAGCGCCTGCCGTAGGGCAGCTATAATTTTTATCAATCAAACGGGTGAAGCCAAACGTTAGCTAGTATTAGGTAGGATTCTTTTTCCTATAATTATCCCCAGCAAATAAGCCCAGCTTACTTCCATTTGCAAACAAGGCTGCAGGCCACAATGTAAACGGAGCAACATCCCAAACCTAGCTTCTGTGAGAGGGGTAACTTCCGGGGAGGGGTCTGCCAAGGCAGACACAGGTGAAGCAATACCCGTCAGGGGCCTTCTGTGCTGCAGTCCACAAAAATGACCAGTGAGGCTTCCAGGAACGAAGCAGAGGGGGGAAACAAGATAAGAAGGGCTTCTTTCAGATTAAGCTGAAAAACAAAGGAGGTTTAGTTTTGAAAGGCTGGCTGAGTTCTTAAAGATAATGGAGAGAGGTTTTAGGTTTCTGGCCCCGTTAGTGAGAACTAGGTAGGGAATTATTAAGAGAACTTTCACGACAAGCAAGGGAGACGGGCCAGGAAGGAATGATATTAAGACATTAAAATTCACTAGGTCTTCCAGCCTCACTTGGATTGGTCCTTGGGAAGAAGTGCCAGCAGCCTCGCAGGTCCTCTCTGGCAGGGAGAGAAGAAACTGACCTACTCTCCTGGATTAGACCCAGTGTTGGTGATGTAGGGAGACGGGAACCCTGGTCCCCTGCTGGGAGGCGTATACACTGCACAGCCACTCTGAGAAGCAATATGGTGGTATCGACTTACACGAAGCCTGTGCATGCCCTGTACCCTAGCGCTCCCCACTCACACAGGGGATACATATTGGAGAGATGTCTGCAGTCTGCCAGGGGTGCAGTCTGCGGGGTGTCGGCTGCAGCAGTTTGTAGTAGAGCGCACTGGAGGCAGCCCTGGTGTCACTGAGAGGGGGAGTGATGAAGTAACCTGTGCTGGAAGCCACTATGGAACACCCTGTCGCAGCCAGAAGCCAACAGGTGCCTACCACAGTGTAAATAGATCTTATAAACATCATGGTGTAAAAGAGAAATTACCAAATACAATAAAAGCTACAGCACAACACGAATGTAGACTACAAACCATACCATAAACGGCACAACCTATTTTCTGAGGATCCATGAGTTTATATTAAACAGGTTAGAGTGGATGCACAGAGGGAAGAGGGATAGGAGTGAGGATGAGGGATGAAGGGGAAAATAAAAACAAACTGGGAGGAGGGCTTCACAATTATGACAATGGGCAACGACTAAGGTAACTTGCTGCACCCGAGGTCAGAAATACCAGCATGAGACCTACTGTTTTAAGAAAAAAAGGCCGTGATCCAGGGCAGGATCAGCAAACGTTACAAGAGTGTTATGCTCAAGGTGCACCGGAGCCCTTGTCCTAGCACAGCTCTGGGAAGTAGCCTAGAGTTCAAGAATAGGACCCTGTCTGTCCTCTCCGCATCCCACGTGTCTGGGACGATGCTTCAAATATGCTTGTTCAACTGATCTTGCAGAGGAAAGACATACGTACCCTAATCGTTATTATAAGATGCAAGCAGAGGAAGTCTGAATGCCTGAGATAGATCTGGAAAGCCCTTTAGAGACACATCTTAGATAAGCCTTCAAGGATGTCAGCAGGTAAGGGGCCATATTCCAGGCAATGAAAATGGCTGTGCAGAGAGTGATGGTGGGTGACCAAAAAGTGATGGCCCTGGTCTAGACTGGCTGCAGTGACCTGCACAAGCCCATCTCGGCTACCACGTGGCTTAGAATTGAGGTCACGAAGAGAGGGGTGCAAAATGGAAATGAAAAGCTAATGAATCTATGAGACAGGGCGGAAACAGACCCTGGGCCACAGCTCCAGCACCCGGCCCAGCTGCAGAAGCCCCTGCACAGCTTGGAAAATGACACGAACTTTTGGGTCCCGACTCTACATCAGGCTAACCAAACACTGAATCAGCTTGGAGCGGGGTGAATCACCCATCAGCAGTAGGACACAGGATCCAAATGAATGTCGGGAGGAGAAGTCAAAAGTCACTCACAGATTTTGACTCTGGGGACTGGGGAATTGGTGGTGCCATGAATTTAAACACCAGAGAGTCAGAGAGTAAGGTGAGGTGAGTGGCCGGGGAGGGACTGCCTTTCGTGAGAAGGTGCTGACTGGCTGGGGACAGGGGAAGGTCCTGCTGGGGACACAAACCTGCCCAGAGGTCCCAGACTAAACAGAAAGAGGGTGCAGAGTAAGAGAATACAGAGAAGAAAATGGGAGCATGAGGACAGGAAAACACCTTCATGTAGGAAGTGGGAAAGGGTTATCCGAGGAGGTAAGAGGAATGAGAAGAAGTGGGGAAACAGGACAGAGACAGGCCTCAGAGCCAAATTTCCACTCACAGCTGCGTGGAACACACCTCTGGTGCTAACGTCACTCTCTGGTGGGTCCATTCTTATGACTGCAAACCTCCTAAGGAGACCACAGGTTACAGAGGCTTAATCTTTTGTGTGTGTGCATGTGTGGCAGAGACAGAGAGAGTCACAGATAGGGACAGACAGACAGGAAGGGAGAGATGAGAAACATGAGAAACATCAATTCTTCACTGCGGCTCCTTTGTTGTTCATTGAGTGCTTTCTCATATGTGCCTTGACCAGGGGGCTACAGCAGACCAAGTGACCCCTTGCTCAAGCCAGCAACCTTGGGCTCAAGCTGGTGACCTCAGGGTCTTGAACCTGGGTCCTCGGCATTCCAGTCCAACGCTCTATCCACTGAGCCACCGCCTGGTCAGGATACAGAGGCTTAATCTTAAAGTGGAATGGAGTCAGCCCTGCAGACAGGCTGCAACCCTGAGCACCCCTTCCCCCTCTGGGTTACAGGTGGACGGTCTGGATGCCGATGCGGGCTACTGATGTGCCTTTTGTTTCTCTTTTATTCCAGTTCAGTGGTTCTCACACTGCACAGCGTCAAATACGAAGTGCTCTCGACACTGAACTGGACGAGCCATTGAAGAGATTTTTAAAGGTGATACTTGACCCTCCTCGCTGACCTGAGAGCCCAACCCACTCATCAGATGAGACTGCACCGCACGGCCCTCACCTCCCAGCTAGGCTTCCAGGAGGTCCCTCTGGTCTCTTGAGTTCAATCAATCCTTCACACTGCATGTGGGGTTTCATCGTTAAACACACACTGGGTCGTGTCAAGCAACACCTCCAGAGGCTCCGCGTGCTCGCGGGGAAGTCTGCACTCCCAAGCTCGGCATTCCAGCCCCAGACCCAGTCTCTCCTCGCGCCCCAAGTTGCCATTCCTGGACTCTTCACCGCTCCCCACCATGGGTCTGCTCTGTCCCCCCCCCCCCATGGCCTAGCTATCCTGCTTCCCTCCCTCAGGAACCTATGGATTAAAAGCACACACTCAAGAGGAGCCCAGGGCGCCGGCTCTGACTCCCAGCCCCACCAAGCGCTGGCTTTGCGACCCTAAGTCTCTTCCCTCTTTGAAAAGATAGGGATGGGTTAATACCTCACTCATCCGGTTGCTGTTAGTATTAAATAGGAGAAAAAGAAAAAAGCACTCAACAGTGCTGGGTACACAGTAAGTGGCCCATTAAAACAGATATACACGGCCTGACCTGTGGTGGCTCAGTGGATAAAAGTGTCGACCTGGAACGCTGAGGTTGCTGGTTTGAGTCCCCGGGCTTGCCCAAGTCGAGGCACATGTGGGAAGCAACTACTGCGAGTTGATGCTTCCTGCCCCTCCCCTCCCCCTTCTCTCTCTCTCTCCCCTCTCTCTAAAGATTAAAAAAAAAATTTTAAAAACAGATATTCACGTGCTCATGGGCACACATACACATGCACAGATACTAATGTGCACATGCACCAGGTCCTCAGGGGACTGACGGTTTATCCCCTTTATGAAAGTAAACAGCTCCCTTCTGGAAGCTTCCATACCACCTGCTTTTGTATCTCCACAGAGCACTCATTCCATTCCCACTTAGCTCATGTGGGAGTCTCTCTCTTAGACTGTAGTTCTACAAGGGCAAGACCTGATGTCATTCCCGCCATCCAGTCTGCCCACACTGCTCAAGCCCTAAACTCCCAACGGAGCTTAATTCAATCTGCCAAGCAATAGGGAGCCATTGAGGGTGTTAGAGCAAGAGAGCTACCCAAGTAAAACAGTACCACCAGAAGGCTATCTGGTGTGGATCCGCCAGGTCAATTGGGAGTTGGACTGACTACATGGGTTGCGACCCCTTAGGGGGCTCCAGCGGAAGGCCTGAGTTCGAGTGGTGGCTAAAGGAGTGACAAGAGGAGAAAACAACTTCCCAGCTGACCGCAGCAGCAGTGGGGTTCCACACCAAAGGAAACAACCACACCCATTGATGCTGCCCTCTTCCTAACACGCAGTGAGCCCTGCCAGGCACTGACAGACAAGCGCCACTCTCACGTGGGCTCTTCATCTGCTGGAAACCCCAGACTCTCTCATCTATCAATATCGCTTTAATAATTTACCCTACAAAAATTGTAATCCAACTTCCTGCCCTGGCCGACTGGCTCAGTGGTAGAGCGTCAGCCTGGCGTGCAGAAGTCCCGGGTTCGATTCCTGGCCAGGGCACACAGGAGAAGCGCCCATTTGCTTCTCCACCCTTCCCCCTCTCCCTCCTCTCTGTCTCTCTCTTCCCCTCCCGCAGCCAAGGCTCCACTGGAGCAAAGATGGCCCGGGCGCTGGGGATGGCTCTGTGGCCTCTGCCTCAGGCGCTAGAGTGGCTCTGGTCGCAGCATAGCGACGCCCAGGATAGGCAGAGCATCGTCCCCTGGTGGGCAGAGCTTCGCCCCTGGTGGGCGTGCCAGGTGGATCCCGGTCAGGCGCATGCGGGAATCTGTCTGACTGTCTCTCCCCGTTTCCAGCTTCAGAAAAATACAAAAAAAAAAAAAAATTGTAATCCAACTTCCCAAACATATATATGGATGCTTAGGGCAACACTGTGTACAGTGGCAAAAACAGAAAAAGTTGGAAACAATATAAATGTTCATAGGGGCACAGTTTTTTAAAATGATAATCCCTTACTCTGTACTTACAAACTACCTTGAAAGTATAATAAATTCCCAGGTGGTTTAAAGACAGTGTCAGGTGGACGTCTCCTAACAGACTCACCAGTTTTGCGCTGGGCCAGCCCTAGCGAGAGAGGAAATCAATGCAGTCTGATTCCACACACAGAGAGCTCCAAAGCACCTGGCGACTTCCACACAAGCTGTCCCTGAGAGAGGTCCCATGACCCTGTGTCTCGAGGGAAGGCAGCCTGACCGGGAACCCAAAAACTTTCACCAGAAATTGGTAAGGGAGCTGGGGAGTTAGTCAACATTAAAAAACAAATAAAGATGCTTTTTTATTTCTTTCCCCATCCCCTCCCGGAAGGAGAGTCCCTGGGGGACAGATCAGTAGAGGCTTTTCACAGTTTCCACCCATCCCCCACCCTGCTCGCCAGGCCAGAGGAAGGAATGGGAATAAACTGCAGACAAGTTCAACATTTGCCTGAAAGACCAGCCTCAGTCAGCTTCAAGGTGGAAGGGTAAGAGAGAAAAGCCACTAATACTGCTTCTCTGTCAGCCACCAACTCCATGAAATTTGGGTTACTTTTACTATCCCCATTTTGCTGATAAGGAAACTGAGGCTCAGGGAGATTAAATAACATGCCCAATGTCACATGGCTGTGGAGGACTCTGACATGCCCTGTATATGTACTGTACCATATCACATCCTAACCCAAATCAACACAGTCAAATCTACAAGAGTTAACGCCAAACATGAATAGTATTACCGCTGGGAACTTCTGAGAAAATTCCTGCTGCTCGGGCCAACCTGCCTGCGTCTACTCACTTCCCAGGGTTTACCTTGGCTGATGTGAGGGGCCCATGGGCAGGCGGAGGTCACCCTTTAAGGTTCTGGGGGCACTGGTAGGAACTGCCTGCTCTGGAGAAGCTGGGATCACCAAGCTGGGTGGGTGCCAGGGGCCCTGTCCCAGCGACTCTGGGAACCAGAGGTTATCTGAGCCCCAGGAGTAAATCCAAATGCCCTACGCAGAGTCGAGTCAGGACCGCAGCTTCCAGGGGACTTCTCACTCCCCACGTGAGCTCCCATGGGCGGAGCAGCCAGGCAACCCCATGGCCCCGCTGCCTCTGTCAACCAAGAACGCAGGCTGACGAAATGTCCACCCTCTCTCTGTTCCTTCCAGGAATCCAGACTGGAAAGGCCTGTTTCTGTACTCAGCTCTTCTTAGACTTTAAGTCGCCGAACAGATAACAGGAAAATGTCTGCCTTGCCCCATCCCCACACACCTGGACAGGTAACCTTTGCACAGGTACAAACAAGGGAGATTGACATTTGCCCCTGGGGGATTAAAACTAGGCATAAGGTTCCTTACCCGACTAAAATGTGTCCAGTATCCTCTCCTTAAGGCCCAGGGGAGGAACCCAAGGACCCCTCCAGCTTCCTCTGCGGCCCTCCTCCACTCTCCCTTGCTTTCTTGCAGTACTGCTCTATCTGCACCCCACTCTGTCTCACAACAACTTTTCCCTAGAATCTGGTCCTCCAGGCTTGCCTACAGCAGCCTCGTTCCTGCAGTCCAGCCTCATGGCCTTCCTGCTCCCGCACTTCCTCCAAGGTCTCCACTTAAGCTAGAAGTCACGCTTCTAGAGAAAGTGCTCTTTCTGCATGTGCAAGGCCACAGGAGAGCCCACCAGCTCACCCCACGTGGGCCAAGCAAGCAAAGAGAGGACGGGAGTTTTAGCAGGGTGGTCAGATCCCAGTTTGGCCACTGACGAGTCGTGTCGGGTCACTGTGAGTGCTGTGAGTGAGTGATCTAACCTTCTGATTCCCAGTTTCCTTGATTTCCCAGTAAATTGGGAAAAACACGATCTGTCACGAGAGTGAAATGAGGTCTGCCACAGAGGAGGCTCCAGAGAAATATTGAAAAAGAGTTATTGTAAGAATATGTAAAGGCCCTGGCTGGTTGGCTCAGTGGTAGAGCATCAGCCTGGCGTGCAGAAGTCTCGGGTTCAATTCCCGGCCAGGGCACACAGGAGAAGCGCCCATCTGCTTCTCTACCCCTCCCCCTCTCCTTCTTCTCTGTCTCTCTCTTCCCCTCCCGCAGCCAAGGTTCCATTGGAGCAAAGTTGGCCCAGGTGCTGAGGATGGCTCTATGGCCTCTGCCTCAGGCGCTAGAATGGCTCTGGTTACAACAGAGCGACGCCTCAGATGGGCAGAGCATCGCCCCCTGGTGGGCACACGGTAATGAAACAATGGAGCCAAGAACTGGTGGGCCATTACCTTTAATCCTAGCTTGCACCTGGCGGGCAAGTAAAAACACACACTGGGCTCCAAAACCCACTCATTCAGTGCTCAAAAAGCCACTGACTTATCCGAGTTTCCTAGAATCAAAGGTTTCTAGCTCACTAGCCTTATTCACCTCTGTTCCCTATCTCCTTTTCTCTGCACAAACTGGCTTCTCCTTCAGCACTCCACCATCTTGGCTGCTTCTCCTCTCCTCCACATGGCCTTTTTCTGCTCTCTTACAGCATGGGCTCCTCTGCCCCATTTTATAGTGTAGAAATCAAAACCTTTAATCCAATATACAAACAAGGAAGTCTCTGATACAAAATCACTTAGGGTGGGAAAGGCTTAGTCTTAAAACTAAGCCTTAGGCTATAACTATCCGGCCTGCTTACAGCCTGTCCCCCACATCCAATACAAACTATAAACAAGCAAACATATATATCGTATTTACAAATTATTTGACCAACAAAGTCCAAGTGAAGAAGTATAGAAAGTCAGACCAAGAAAGGATAAAAGCTGGTCAAAGTTAATGGGCAGGTTACCCCTGTAGACATCTGGGGCTAAGTCCAGGTAGGGATCTATCCTCTGAGGTTCTGGCTGGAACTTGAATCATAACCCTCCCCCTAGAGAGCAGGTGTCTGGGACAGAACTCCTATGTTGGGCAGATAAGATATATTATGCTCACTTTGTTAAAGATGGCACTGTCCAAGTGGAAGCCCATCGCCCAGGTGATGATATTAGTTGCCCTTCTTGCTTGGGATGGGCATGATTATGTGTTGGGGGAGGGCTTTCGCACCAAAAGATTTTAAAAGGAAGAGAGATTATGTTGTTCCAGGAGAAGAGTGATTACGTTCTAGGAGGAGGGCAGAGAACAGGGAGGAGAGCAGAGAGGCCACGTGGAGGAGGCCAGAAGAAGCAGCCAAGATGGCAGAGTGCTGAAGGAGAAGCCAGTTTGTGCAGAGTTTGTGCAAAGAGGAGATGGGGAACAGAGGTGAATAAGGCTAGTGAGCTAGAAACCTTTGATTCTAGGAAACTCGGATTAAGTCAGTAGCTTTGTGAGAACTGAATGAGTGGGTTTTGGAGCCCAGTGTGTGTTTTTACTTGCCCGTCGGGTGCAAGCTAGGATCAAAGGTGATGGCCCACCAGTTCTTGGCTCTGTTGTTTCATTATCGTCTGCCTGAATCTAATGCGAACCTGCATGGGCCAGGTGGCTGTGATGGTGGCCCTGCCTACTGGCTTTACATTTGGCATAGTCTGTGACAGGATTTGATACAGTTCAGAATACAGCCACCACCATCTTTGAGCAGTGGAGTAGAGGACTGGCTGCTGTTATGATTCCCCATGGCTGTCCTTTTGGGGGTCATAGGCTGGCTGACTTTTACAGCCATACGTGAGGAAACCGAGAGCTGCCCGAGACCTGCAAACCGAGCAGTGGAAGGAGCTGGAGCAAACATGGGAGAAAGAGATGCCAACCCTGGAGCTGGAGCAAGCTCCAGTGGAGGCCAACCAGGTTTGTGAGATTCGTTTGGAAATGGAGCAGCTGCTGGAGAAGGAATCAAAGGTTCGTGAGTTGCAGATTGCCCTGGACATTGTGGAGAGCCAGCAGCAGCAGGAGGCCGGGGCTGAGACTGGAGCTGGGGCTGCAAAACCTGTGAAGCAGAAGGCAGCGGTGGCCCAGGGCTCGATTCCAGCAGCGGGAGCTGGTGTTTCCAGTTCCTCTTTGGAGGATGAGAATTGGGCTAGAGTTGCAATCCACAGTGTCCAGAAGGTGAGAGCCCAGCAGCAAGGAGTATCTGCTATGCCCTTGGTATGTCTGCGATTTTGGGACATAGGGGTGGATTCCATCATGCTCTCTGGAGCAGAGATGGAAATGCTGACTGCCATTGCCACGTGCTCCTCTTTGGGACAGTGTAAGACCTGCTAGGATGGCAGGGATGAGGGGGGTGGCTGAGGCCCCACGTGCATGGACTGATTTCCTGGACTATGACCAGAGTGGGCACTGGCTCCTTTGTTGCATGGACTTATGGATTTTGGACAATGTGAAATACCTTGATGGGGTGGGGGCGGCTTTGCTGGAGGCCCTTCCCCTGTCCCGGGAAGCCTTTCAAATAGCTAGAAAGAAGGCCGAGGACATTTTGCGCTTTCAGCAAAGTGCTCAGACTGGTGAAATGTACCTCTGTAATTGTTGAAATTGTATAATTTGTCATGTTGTTGTAATTTGTGTAGTGTGCCCAATTTCCTTGCACAGGGATGCCGGTGGTGTAGATTGTGGGTAGTAAAGTGAGCATAGGGGTGGATTGTTGGGCAGATAAGATATATTATGCTCACTTTGTTAAAGATGGCACTGCCCATGTGGAAGCCTGTCTCCCAGGTGATGATATTAGTTGCCCTTCTTGCTTGGGATGGGCGTGATTATGTTAATATGTGTTGGGGGAGAGCTTTCGTGCCAAAAGGTTTTAAAAGGAAGAGAGATCACATTGTTCTACGAGAAGAGGGATTACGTTCTAGGAGGGCAGAGAGCAGGGACGAGAGCAGAGAAGCAATGTGGAGGAGGCCAGGAGAAGCAGACAAGATGGCGGAGTGCTGAAGGAGAAGCCAGTTTGTGCAGAGTTTGGGTAGAGAGAAGGAGATGGGGAATAGAGGTGCATAAAGCTGGTGAGCTAGAAACCTTTGATTCTAGGAAACTCAGATAAGTCAGTGGATTTGTGAGCACTGAATGAGTGGGTTTTGGAGCCCAGTGTGTGTTTTTACTTGCCCACCGGGTGCAAGCTAGGATTAAAGATGATGGCCCACCAGTTCTTGGCTCCGTTGTTTCATTACCGTCTGCCCGAATCCAATGCGAACCTGCATGGGCCAGGCAGCTGTGATGGTGGCCGTGGCTACTGGCTTTACATCCTATCCCCCACTTTTTAAAGGCAACATCCTAGGAGAACTCATCACCACCTCTTCCCCTGGCCTTCCTCAGGTGCAACTGCAGGGGCAGAGCTAGCTTCCACAGTGCCACGGGGCTGGAGAAAACCCCCGCCCAGAAAGATGAGGTGGGAAGAGGGGTGAAGAGGGGCAAGTTTGGGGGGACGGTGTCAGCGGGCTGGAGATCGCTGCAGGTGAACTCAGGTAAGCCCAGGCGATGTGCAGCAGGGCACCACCGGCGTCCTCCACACTGAGAAGTCAGGTGCTTCTCCAAGCTTTTCCTCATTTGTGAAGCAGGCAGGAGACTCATATCACCTCTCGGGGGTCCCTCAAAGGCAGAGATAAGATTTGTGAGGGGCTTGGCAAGCTGTGACCCTGCTGATACCAGCAGAAGGCACCACACAGTCTGGAAGGGCAGCCCTCCTGCAGTGACAGCCAGAGGCTGCTGGTCTCAGGAGGGAAAAGAGTACCGTGCTTCCCCATGTATAAGACGTACCTTTTCCTGAAAACTTCGGGGTCTAAAAACCTGGGTGCGTCTTATACAGGGATGTAGACTTTTTTACTTGCATTTCCTGCTTTTTCGTGCTTGTTTTTGCAGTCATTGTTGAAGACAGTGATTCGTCATCAGACACAGATGGGAACAAGGTAATGGATGGAAGTTTTTGACAGTGATGAGGAGTTGTATGAATTTTATGATGAATAAAACCTGACTTCAATAACTTTATGTAATACTTTTTTTTCTCTCAAATTTTGGGTCCCCAAATTAAGGTGTGTCTTATACTTGGGGAAATATGGTATAATTAATAGCCCTCAGCCAGAAGTCAGGCTGGAGCCCACCAACCATCCTCTGGTCCCCTTGCCAAGTCACCAGGCTGTTTAGATGACCACTGTGACGGGGAGTGACTGCTGGATGCTTAGGCTGAGTCGAGTTCTCCCAGTTCCCTGCACGGGACTCCTGGGCACAGGTAGCTGAGCTGAGAGGGTTATCAGCTGGGAAATGCTGGAGTTGTCCTGTCTGAATCTTTACGCTCCTTTCCCCTAGGACAGGGGTCCCCAAACTTTTTACACAGGGGGCCAGTTCACTGTCCCTCAGACCATTGGAGGGCCGGACTATAAAAAAAACTATGAACAAATCCCTATGCACACTGAACGTATCTTATTTTAAAGTAAAAAAACAAAACGGAAACAAATACAATACTTAAAATAAAGAACAAGTAAATTTAAATCAACAAACTGACCAGTATTTCAATGGGAACTATGGGCCTGCTTTTGGCTAATGAGATGGTCAATGTGCTCCTCTCACTGACCACCAATGAAAGAGGTGCCCCTTCCAGAAGTGTGGCAGAGGGCTGGATAAATGGCCTCAGGGGGGCGCATGCATAGTTTGGGGACCCCTGCTCTAGGACATGCCACAAGCTCCATCCAAAATGCCACTGTCACAACCCAAGCAGTGAGAGGGCCTCCCAAGGGTTCTAAATATACACCCCTCAGGCCCCAGAGGGGACTCCACCTGCTGTGCTGCAGGCTCAGATAACAGTAACACTTAGGGAGCACAGACTCTGCCCCAGGCATTGTTATAAGTGTTTTTCTCACCATTATCTCATGTGATCTTGACAGCCATTCTATGAGGAAGGCACTGTTATTCCCATTTTACCCAAGAGGAAACTGCCGTGAGATTCAGTGCTCGCTCAAGGTCACGTGGAAATAAAAATGGTGGAGCACAAATGTACATTTAGGCAGCCTGGTTCCAGAGCCCCTGCTCTACACTACTTGCTACATTCCCCCCTGTAGAGTGTGGGCTGCATTCTCTTCACTATTAGAGGACCACATCCCCCGAATGTTGGGAACAGGACCGCCGTAGACCCTTGGACAAGCACTGCCGAAGGCGGCACGGGGAGGACAGGATGGCACGCCCAGCCGCCTCTCTCACCGGGCCAGGCTCCTGGGAAGACGGGCCACTGTTCCGTCCTGAGCGAGGGTCTCTTTCCCGGGGACAGGAAAGGAGACGCTGACGGTGGCATCTGGCGCTGTGGCCCAACACAATTAGGGTCAAGCGCTTTATTTTTTGAATGATGACTTTTCAGTCTGGATGCTCTGACGGGGGTTCCCAGTACAATCCTTCCAAGAGGTAGGGAACATGCAAAGAAAAGTCAAAGATAGCTAGTTTCCCAGAGGACAGAACCGGGCGAAGTCAAAGCGAGCTGGCTCATGAGGAGGCTGTGGAGCGCGCATTGAAGACTATCTTGGGGCTCACACATCAGCAGAGATAACTGGCCGACCCCCAGGGGATCTGCCCACCAGCTGAAGGCAGTTCTGGCAGCAGGCGGACAGTCTCCTTTCCATGTATTACATCAGCAGAACCACGGCCAAGGAGAACAGAGACCCAGCGCTCCGTTCTCATGCCTCCAGCCTGCTTTCTAGCCAGTTCTACCGCCACCCTGGCCCCATAAGTGGAGGTTCTGATCACAGGCTAGAAACAAAGCCAAGCAAATTAGCTCAGCCACACAGACCCAAAAGAGGAAGAGTTAATCCTGTCATCTCTCTGATCCGCACCCATGAATGATTCTTTAGGGGATGTTTTGCCTTATCTGCAAAGGGCCGCACACGCTACTCCATTCATTGAGCTCTCACATGCTGCCTGGCATTGTCCTGAGGGCTCTGTATGTATTAACCCACTTAATCCTCACCACCAGCCTGGGAGATGTTTTTATTATCCACACGCTGTGAGATGAGAAAACTGAGGTGCGGACAGCTTCAGCGCCTCCCCCAAGGCCACGCAGCTCCTGAGCGGCAAAGCCAGGATTGAAATCAGGCAGTCTGGCTTCAGTGACACCCCTCCAGCTCGCCTGCAGCACTGGTCTTAATCCTCATGACATACTGTGACATAGCTACTATTACCTGATTTTACCCAGATGGAAACTGAAGCTTAAAGTTAAGCCATCTGCCCAAGTCACAAGCTTAGTGGCAGAGCCAGAATGTTGAACTTTGCGCCTGAGTTTGTGACCACCATGAGGACCTGTAGGGCAGGAGGGGACAGTGCCAGTGAATGACCGACAGGCCAGCACTGCCTGGAGATGGGCATGCCAGCTGGCCAGCATAGTGGGCTCTGTAGAGCAAAGTGAAAGGACCCCCAGTACCCCATGACATTAAACCCAAATGGGGCAGGACCAAGCAAGTGCCAGGGGCTGTTGACAGACCTGCGGCAGAGACTGTAGAGTCAACAGCTGCTGTTTATTTTGGGGTGCAGAAAGAGGGGAAGGAATGGTTAGGACCCACCTCATTCCAACAATAAACTGAACAAGGCAGGGTGGGGAGGGTGCCCACCCCCCACCCCCCACCCCCAGCTAAAGCAACAGCCCCAGCCACCTGCTGGGTTTTGTTGAGAGTTGAATGGTCTAGGACAGTCAGAAACATCTTGCCAGACGCTCTAAATCTGGCCTCTCCCAACAAACACACTGTTCCCCACCCCGCCCCCTCCCCAGCTCCAAGTGCTGGACTTGTAAATGGCCTAGGAAGACAACCAGCACAGCAAGCCCACCCCCTGGCGTGTCGGGTTCCAGGAACAAATGGCTTTTCCTGCTTTGAGGACAAAGAAGGGCTGCTCCTGTCTGCCACCCATGGCTTTGCTTCCCAGACTCTGACATTTGTTAACTCCACACTTGTGGTGGACAGCTAATGACAACGGTCCGCCAGACTAAGGTCTACAGATGGCCACCCTGGGCTGTGGCAAGGCTGGCTGGAAGTATTCCCTGGAAGGCTAGGAAGTAAGAGGTTTCCTGAAGGACTGTGCAGACCCACTGCCCAGCTCTGAACCCCTCCTCCTAGTTTATGACTTTTGATAAATTAACTTCTCAGTGTCTCCATTTCCTATCAGTGAAGACCATAACAGTGCTTTTCTCATCAGTTTATTTTAAGGATTAAATGAATAAAGCGCTTGAAAGAGTGACTGGCACATAATTAGTGCTGTAATTATTATTGTCATCATCACCACCATCATTTTAGCCTGGAAGGCTCCTTCTCACTGTGAATATTGGAAGACAGTTTTCCTGGATGTTACTCAGAGTTTAGTTTCCCAGGCTAGTCCATTGTGTGGTAAACTAGAGACATCTGGTTTTTGGTGCTACAATTCCATCTACTCAGCAGATAAGAAAGGACTGGCCTGAGAATCTTAACACCATTTATAATATTCTCTATAGGAATATATATTTTGAATTTCAAAAAGCCAGTTTCCACAACTGTAAGTTAAAGGCTGTAATCCTTTAAAAAATAATAGTGGGATAAGAGAAAGGGGCTTTAATAGAAATAAAGCCTTCAGCCTAACCAGGTGGTGGCGCAATGGATAGTGTCAGCCTGGGATGCTGAGGACCCAGGTTTGAGACCCTGAGGTCGCCAGCTTGAGCGTGGGCTCATCCAGCTTGAGCACAGTGTAACTAGTTTAGGCATGGGATCATGGACACGTCCCCAGGGTCGCTGGCTTGAGCCCAAAGGTCACTGGCTTGAAGCCCAAGGTCTCTGGCTTGACTGGAGCCCCCCAGTCAAAGCACATATAAGAAGGCAATCAGTGAACAACTAAGGTGTCGCCACTATGAATTGATACTTCTCATCTCTCTCCTTTCCTGCCTGTCTGTCCCTCTCTCAAAAAAAAAAAAAAGAAAAGAAAGAGAAAGGAAGGAAGGGAGGGAGGGAGGGAGGAAGGGAGAGAGGGAGGGAGGGAGGGAGGGAGGGACTGAGGGAGAAAAGAAAGAAAGAAAAAAAGAAAGAAAGCTTTCATCCATGGATTTAATCCATTGATCAAGGACCTAGGTGATCCACACCTTCTGCTAGTGTGGGGAAGGGGGTGTTAAAGATGAAAAAAATGTTGCCTGACCAGGCGGTGGCGCTGTAGATAGAGCATTGGACTGGGATGCAGAAGGACCCAGGTTCGAGACCCCGAGGTCACCAGTTTGAGCACAGGCTCATCTGACTTGAGCAAAAAGCTCACCAGCTTGGACCCAAGGTCGCTGGCTCGAGCAAGGGGTTACTCGGTCTGCTGAAAGCCCACGGTCAAGGCACATATGAGAGGGCAATCAATGAAAAACTTAGGTGTCGCAAAGAGAAACTGATGATTGATGCTTCTTATCTCTCTCCGCTCCTGTCTGTCTGTCCCTATCTATCCCTCTCTCTGACTCTCTCTGTCTCTGTAAAAATAAATTTTAAAAACAAGATGAAAAAATGTGGCAGTGCCTGGCCTGTGGTGGCGCAGTGACTACCGCATCAACCTGGAATGCTGAGGTCGCCAGGTTCAAAACCCTGGGCTTGCCGGGTCAAGGCACATATGACAAGCAACTAAAGTAAGCAACTATGAGTTGATACTTCTCCCTCCCCCTTCCCCTCTCTCTCTCCTCCTTCTGTAAAATCAGTAACAATAAAAATGTGGCGGCCACTGCTTTTGCAGAAGCTCGCCGCCTCAGCCCCCAGCTGGAGGACCCGCTTTCGGCACAGTGCCTTGCACACAGCAGGTAGAAAATAATGTTCACTTAGTGGCATTCCCTAATATGCACACCGTATCTGGGGTCCCGGAGTTCCTATCCCTGATGCTGTGGACAGGCTGCAGTTCCCCAGAGAGTACCTCGTAAGGAATCAGAACCCCAAGCACGTCCCCAGAATAACCTCTCCAGCAGTGTTGTGGCCAATATCCACCTTCAGTGGAAAAGAGGCCTTGCTGCTGAGCCAAGCACCACCCTGTTCAGTGCTGGGAGAGACACAAGGCCCAACTTGACCCCTTTACCCATCTGACCTCATCACCCATTGCTCTCCCATTGCTCACTCCACTAGGTCATACCAACCTCCTTGCTTTTCCCTACAAGGCCAGGCAGAGTGCTACCTCAGAGCAATCGGACATGCTGTTCCCTCTCCCTCAATCACTTTTGCTCCAAATATCTGCATGCCTCACTCCCTCAGGTCTTACTCAAAAGTCACTCCTCAGTGTGCCATCCCTGGCCATACTCTATAAAATGGCATGGCAACCCCCACCAGCACCATGGTTCCCTATCTCTCTCACCCTTCTTAGTTTCCTCCCCATCTAACAAACTACATTGTTTGTTTGTTTATTGTTTCCCTTCCCTACTCCAATGGAAGCTCCGAAAGGACAGAGGTGGTTAGCTGCCCTGCTCTGTTCCCAGTGCTTGGCACAGAGTAAACATTCAAAAGTTGATTGACTGAGTAAAGGAACGAATGAATATGAGTAAGTGTCAGATCAAGGTCCGTCAACCAGGCACACTAGAACAGGCTTGCCAGAGGCTAACCAACCCAATGCCATTCTTGATAAGTATTACAGGAGAGATAAAAAAATAAATAAAATAAAAAAATAAATCAGTTAATAATAATAATAATAAACAATAATAATAAAAATTCACAACAGGTAATACTACTGTAAGATGAGAAATCTGGAAACTTCCAGGAGGTGGCAGAAACTGAGCCAAACCATGAAGGATGGCCTCGATAATAATGGTAACGATAGCTGCCATTTACTGAACAGCTGTCATGCGTCAAGCACTATGTACAGTAACAATTATAAGAGCTAGGTAGCCTGACCAAGGTGGTGGCGCAGTGGATAGAGCGTCGGACTGGGATGCAGAAGGACCCGGGTTTGAGACCCCGAGGTCGCCAGCTTGAGCGCGGGCTCATCTGGCTTGAGCAAAAAGCTCACCAGCTTGGACCCAAGGTTGCTGGCTCCAGCAGGGGGTTACTCAGTCTGCTGAAGGCCCACGGTCAAGGCACATATGAGAAAGCAATCAATGAACAACTAAAAAGTTGCAACGCGCAATGAGAAACTGATGATTGATGCTTCTCATCTCTCTCCATTCCTCTCTGTCTGTCCCTGTCTATCTCTGCCTCTGTAAAAAAAAAAAAAAAAAAAAAAAAAAAAAAAAGAGCTAGGTAATATTATGATTATTCCCATTTTACAGATTAGAAAACTGAGACCCATGGAGGTAGAGAAATTTGACCAAGTGAAACAAGCTAGTAAGAGGCTTCCGAACCTGAGCCCATGTAGCAGAGGCTACTGGTGCCCTGCCTTCATTCTCTTGTCCTCAACTTCCACCTTCTGGCCCTGAGGCCCTCTCTGGGGCCGACTCCAGTTGCAAAAGCCTTGTTTTAGCCTGGGCAAGCGGCTGGCTGGAAATGCCCCACATTCCCGTGTTTCCAAACACAATGCCATGCGAGCTACTAGCCCCAAGGACAGCAGGCAGAACCCCAGCAGCCGAAGCTTCTGAAGGGCCAGGCCTTCAAAAGTGGCTCTGGACAAGAAGAATTCAAAGGGAATAAAAATGTGAATCCCTAAATAGAGAGAGGCCAGACCTTGCCAGGGCCCATTCTCGGTAAGGAAGGTTTGTTATCTTATCGCCACCACCAGCTCCAACCACATCACATGTTAATAGAGGGGTTTGGAGGAAAGGTCAGAGTCCGCAGATGAGCCGGGGTTTAATCCAGACCCTTGAAGTTTTATCTGGAAACCCACATGATGCACTCCCAAGCCCCCTAGCCTCTTAGAAAGCTCTTGAAGATAAAGCCATCTATGTAGCCATGGGTCCTGCACACGCTCCCTCTGGGCCCGCTCCCTTTCTTAAGCCCAGGGGAGTGCTCTCAGCATTCTATACATCAACAGAGCCACAAACCAGGGCAGAGACCCTCATGGGGTCCTCTCAGCAGAGGGAGAAATACAGCCAGGGAGAACAGAGTCTGATGGAGTGCAGAGATGGTAGAAGAGATAGAGGAGTTTGACTTGGGTGGATGCTTCCAGCTGGAGGCAGAAAAAAAAAGAGAACCCCCAACCTCAGCTCGTGGAAGGGGAGAATCCATCAAATATCCAGGGAGCACAGTGGAATCTTCACAGGCTTTGTTGCTGCAGAGATCTGGGTTCAAATCCTGACTCTCGCCATTTCCTGCCATGTGATAGAGGGCAAGGTACTGCACCTCTCTGAGCCTCGGTTTCCTTGTCTACAAACCAGGGACAGTGGGCCAGGACGCTGTGGGGATTGGCGGGGCCGGGGCAGGAAAGCCCTGGCCCAGTGCCTGCACCTACGAGGGGCTCCGCTCACATTCTCTGACTCAGCTCCCCCCGTGCCCCCGCCGAGAACCTGCCACGTCCAGCAACGTGGGGAGAACGAGGATGCTCTTCTCCAGCTGCCAATGAGTGATGACGAAAGTAAATAATTAATCCTGGCTTGAAACCGGGCCATTGTTCTACTACAGACCTTAACTCTGTGAGAGAAGGATCCATTTGCCAATCCCCTGGGGATTGGAGCTCCAGAAATCTCTGGGCAGCCAGCTGCCCTCACTGACAAGTGACGCTGCCCCTTCCGGGTGCCAGGCACCGTGCTGAGAGCTCAGTGAGTCGATCCCAGCCCCGAGGGCAGAATTCAGGAAAGGGTTGCCCTCCCTCAGAGCCCCGCTGCCAGCCCCATGCCAAGCCAGCCAGGCCTCCCTCTCTGCTGTTACAAAGAAATTCTCCCACACAGGCAAGTCCCTTAAAATAGCCGTTTGGGTCTGAGCCATGAGGAAATGGAATAAAGCTGGTCGGGATGGGGCCTACCATGAAAGAGTTTACAAAGCAGTCACTTCAAACAGAAGGGACAATCCCTTCACGTTCAGTACCCTTAGGTGGGTGAGAGGCAGGCTTCCTCAACAAAGACTATTATTCCGCAGGAGGACAATGTGTAGGGCAGGCAAAAGCCCCCACAACCCCAGAACAGGCCTGGAGCGGGACCAGCGTAGACGGCAGAGTCAGTGTGAAACAGGCACAGGCTGGGGGCGGGGCCAAACACACCTGGCTTTGTACTGACTAACAATGCACCCTAAACTTTCTGGACCTCAGTCTCCCTGTGAGTAGAGTGGGGCTTAAAAATGCATACCTTCAGGGCTGTGTCAAGATCAGAGATTATATAAGTAAAAGGCCTGGCTGTCCTGGCAGAAAATAGGAATTCAATACGTGGCAGCCCTCTGATGATGGTGCTCACGTAAGACAGGTCAAAGTCTCCTTTATTACCTTGAGTGAGAATATTCCCGGAAAAAGGAAAACAACAACGGCTTTCTACCAACAGACCAGTTCCACACCCACGTAATCCCTTACCCTCCCCCCATGTACATCCCCCTGGTATACTCCCCTGGTACATCCCCACCCATACGCTACCAGCATCGGGTACCACCCCCACCTCGTTCTCCTTGGAGTTACAGTCAGATCTGATAAGAGTGATGATTTTTGCCAGGTCTGAAGTTCACATCTAGGGATCCCAGAGGCAGGTTAGAGGGCGCCCCACACATTCCACTGCATAATTCATGCTGCAGCGACACACACACACACACACACACACACACACACACACACAGGAAGGGATTCCGCCCCCACCCCACATGCACCTCCACCCCGGCTTGGGGAGGGTGGCTTCCTCACCAGCCAAAGGGAAATGACAGCAAAGGGCCAGAGAAAGCAGCTCAGTGGAGGAGCAGAAAGCACAGCTGTTTCCCCTTTGCTAACTCAGCCTCCGGGCTGTCCCTTCCTCCCCTCAGGTAACAGCAGGCAGAGAAGGGACTGGACAGAGATCTGTGTCTTCCCATTCACAAAAATGATAGGCTCGGAAAGCAGCAAGCGTAAGTCCCAGCGTGGTTTTCTTGAAGCCACACTCAGGACTAAAGTGATCCCGGGAAGGGCACCAGGAACAACTCCTTTTTGTAAAATATCCCCTTCCCCAAACGATTAAGAAACAAAGTTGAGTGGCTTAGAAATCATTCCTTCACACAACTATTTTCTCTGGGCTTGGCACTTATCAAAGCATCTCTCCCACCCACCCTCTCCTCTACAAGGCAGGCCGGAAAGGAAGCAATCAGCCCATTTTCCAGATGGGTAAATGGAGATCAGGACGGGGAAGGTGACACCAGCCAAGCCTCGGGTGGAATCGCCTTGGGGTTCAGTCTCCCAGGTATATCAGGTGATTAAGGGGCTGTGAGGTCTCTGTGTTGACAGGGCAGGCACCTCTCTACATGCAGCTTATTGGCTGTGTGGCATTTGGCAAACCATTTATGCTCCATGGGCCCCAGTATCCTGGCCTGGACAGCGTGGAGGCCAGCGGTAAAGACACATTCAAGGGCAGTTTTGAGTGTTTCCATGAAACTCTGAGCCCGGAGAAAGCATTCAGAAACGTTAGCTATTGCTTTTAGCATTGCATTTTCCCTAAATAATCAGGCTCACTGGAGAGTCTGGGAGCGTGGCGAGGGTTAAACACAGGAAGACGTAGTTGAAGCACTGTGTTTAAAAAGTAAAACAAGTTCAGAGAAATGTTGAGGGAGAAGGCAACATTAGCCAGACTGTTTCAGGTAACGCTGAGACTTCAAAGACATCATGGGCCCCCAGAAAGCTGTTCAGTATCAGCCCCCAGACCCTGCAAGGATCAGGGTTTCCTCCCTCTTGCCCGTGCGGTGCTGCAGTGGCCGCCGTGTCTGGGAATGTGGATGGAGAGCACTCCCTGTGACATCCAGCGGCTGCACAGGCTCTGCCAGCCGGGGCCGTCCGCCAGCTGGGGCCCTCTGCCAGCTGGGGTCCTCCGCCAGCCGGGGTCCTCCACCAGCCAGGGCCTTCCGCTAGCCAGCCGGGGTCCTCCACCAGCCGGGGCCCTCCGCCAGCTGGGGCCCTCTGCCAGCTGGGGTCCTCCACCAGCCGGGGTCCTCCACCAGCCGGGGCCCTCTGCCAGCCGGGGTCCTCCACCAGCTGGGGTCCTCCACCAGCCGGGGTCCTCCACCAGCCGGGGCCCTCTGCCAGCTGGGGTCCTCCACCAGCCGGGGCCCTCTGCCAGCCGGGGTCCTCCACCAGCTGGGGTCCTCCACCAGCCGGGGTCCTCCACCAGCCGGGGCCCTCCACCAGCCGGGGTCCTCCACCAGCCGGGGCCCTCTGCCAGCCGGGGTCCTCCACCAGCCGGGGCCCTCTGCCAGCCGGGGTCCTCCACCGTGAGGCGAGGCAAGGCCCCAAGCACAGCCATGCCTCACGCCTGCTGCTCCCCTTCTCCTCCTCCTCCACACCCTCCCTTCGAAAGACCTCCGGGGTGCAATCATCTTTTATGAGGCGGCCTGACCCCTCGAAGTAAGAACTGTAAACAAAGAGGGCCTGGGCTCTAGCTGCCAACTCGAGTCTCCAGTGCAGAACTGGAAAAAGGTTCCAGTCCTGCTCGAGCTCTGTCCCAGTCATGGCTGCAGGAACAACCCGAGGGCCAGCACTGGAATGCACCAAAAGGACCCCGTTGTGACAGTCAGCTCCCCTAACCCCACAAGCCTTGAGAGAAAGGGAAGGGTCAGAGGTGTCCACACAATAAACCGAATTCCCTCAGCTGGCATTCGAGGCTGTCAGAAGCGGGCCTGGTCTCTCCTGCACCCTTCTCTCCCCGTGGGTTCTGTCCAGTTTCCTTGTGAGGCCTACCTCCAGCACCTGTGCTTTTCCCTCCTTGGAATGCCCTTCTCTCTTCTCCCTCCTGAATCCTCCTCTTTCCGTCATATCCTAGTGACGCCTCCTCACGGCTTCTCAGGAAGCCTGCTGTCTCCAGCCCATCTTCCCTGAAACTCAGTTCCCAGCAAGCCCTCTGCCTCTGAACTTGATTATTATGTCAGATACCTATGTTGTGCTTAATCCATGCCAGGTACAGTTCTAAACTCTTCATGTTTATTAATTTAGTAATCCTCGCCACAACCCTATGCTGAGGGCCTGCTTCCGCTCATTTGTTTGTTTGTTTGTTTGTTTACAGGTGAGGAAAATGAGACACAGGGTTATCAGTACCTTGCTCTGGGTCCCCTGGCAGTAAGTGGTGGAGACAGGATTCCAGCCCAGGGGCACCAGAGCCCAGGTGTTCTCTGCCAACGCGGACTTCCAGATGCAAGTCATCCCGGGTGCTGCCTAGACTCCTCAGTTACTGCCATGCCCCCCTCACTGACCGCTCTACTAGGGAAGAAAGCGACAAGTTCACAGACGTGGGTGTCAGAGACCAAAGTGAGGATCCCAGCTTTGCCACTGAGTTACCCTGAGGAAGAGTCACATAAACTCTCTGGGCTTCAATTTCCACATAGGTAAAGTGGGGATAAAAACCTCACGTGGGCCTGACCAGGCGGTGGTGCAGTGGATAGATCGTTGGACTAGAATGCGGAAGGACCCAGGTTCGAGATCCCTGAGGTCGCCAGCTTGAGCACTGACTCATCTGGTTTGAGCAAAGCTCACCAGTTTGGACCCAGGGTCGCTGGCTCCAGCAAGGAGTTACTCTGTCTGCTGTAGCCCCCTGGTCAAGGCACATATGAGAAAGCAATCAATGAACAACTAAGGTGTCACAACGAAAAACTAATGACTGATGCTTCTCATCTCTCTCCATTCCTGTCTGTCTGTCCCTATCTATCCCTCTCTCTGACTCTCTTTCTGTCTCTGTAAAAAACAAAAAACAAAACAAAAAAACAACCACAACAAAAAAAACCTCACGTGGTTGTTAGGAAGGTCCAATAAGATCCTCTCTAAAAAGGTACATTTTGCACTGCCTGGCACGTAGTAGGTGCGTATATGTAAGTATATATCAGTTCTCGCCCTTCTCTCCTCACTGTGCGTCTTATCCTCGCTGGACTCTGCTCAGCAACTCTGTTGATGTAGAACTTGCCTGGCGGTTACTCGGGGGCATGCGGGCAGCCTTCTGATGGCTCACACTCCCGCCCTCCTTTCTAAGGCTCCTGACCTCTCCGTTCACCTGCCTTCCTCTGACAGACTTGACTGCAGGTAGCAGCTGCGAGAAATCACACATAGCTCTGGGAATCCACTCTTGAAATGCTAGCCACCCTACTGGATGTTTCCATTGTTTTTGGCAATTGCCAGGGCAGAGTAAACCTCTGGCCCTCGCTCAGAACCTATGTCCAAAGCCAGAATCTCCACCTCATTTCCCACACACACCCCTTGCCCTTCCTGTTCCTTGGATCCCTGTCCTAATCCATTATCCCTTTCCTGGATTCTCAGAACTCAACAGGAGTAAAACGTAACTGCCATATGTATAATGCTATTATTTGTTTTATTTCGTTCAATCAAGAGGCAAAAGAGAACAGAGTTGCCTATTAGACATTTTCTGGCTAAGAAAGAGCCTGGTCAGTGACTCAAGCTGAGGAAATTAGAAGGCAATTTCCAGGGGACTGCTGTGCAAACCCAAAGTCAGAAGTCCTAACAACGCTCCTCTAATTCAGAGCCTCCACTGGCCATTAACTCATGCTGGCCCCGGAACATCTCTTTGGAAAATGCAGCAGCTGGCACTTATATTTCTGGAACTGGAACCAGTCTCCTATGACATCAAATAGGTTTATTTTTCCCTTCCCTTCCCCTCCCCTTCGCCTGCCACCACACACAGTGATTCCAATCCTGATCTGTACCCCCGCAAACCCTCACTCAGCTCTAAAAAGGGCTATGATAAATGGCTGGTTGTGCTCCCTGTTCCAACGGCCTTGAAGGATGTGGTTGGTTGTTCCATAAGTAGGGAGCCTTGTCAGACCTGTGAATCACCCCTAGATCATTTCCCTTCTTGGACAAGGGGAAGAAACTGTTCTCTGGGGCTGACCTTGGGGCTAGGATCGTATTTGACCTTGCCCTTCCCTGGAGCACCCCTCTACTGCTTTACCCCAGCTCGGGTTCTCTCCCAACTGACCGGGAAGCCATCCCTAGCTCAGCTGCAGGAAGCCCTCCAGGTCTGAACAGCTGCCCCTTGCTTATGTGTTCCTCTTGTACGTTGGGTGTTTTCCACGGGGCATGTAGCCCAATTTCCCAGCAGATGATGAACAGCTGGGCCTCCCTTTTTTGCCTCAATCTTTCCTTTTCTCTCAGCTTCACCTATCAGCTCCTAAATGTACTCCAGTGTTTTGGTGAACAGGAACACTCGATGGAAACTAGCATATGTTGAGTGCTCATGACGGGGTCCAGGTACCAAATGGAAGCTTTACCCCAACTTATCTCCGATCAATTTCCCCAAAGCTCTGTGAGTGTACAGGTGAGGAAACTGAGGCCCAGGGTGGCTGGCTCCAGCTTGTACAACCAGAAAGAGCCAGAGGTGGGATTCAAACCCTGATCTGGCCAACACCACTCATCCCCTAATGAAACAGGCCCTGAGAAGACCTTTCCATGCCACAGCTGCACATCCTCCCTCCTGTGGGGCTGGATCCACAGGCTAAGGGCCTGGAGGAAAACTGAAGGGCTGAGAAATAACACGTCTGGGGCCAATTCCTAAAGATGTAGCTCCCAAGACAAAAATCTGTAATGATCTAAACACACGGAGAATATGTTATTTCCGCTGGGTCAATTCTTCATTTATCATCTCAAAAGTATCACTGGGGACCAGCTGTCATCCTGGATTTGCTCCACTCCTCATGCCTCATGGTGACTGTCCTCCATGGCACGAGGTGAACGTCCCACACAAGGAGGCAGTCCTCAAACACCACCCTGCATTGCTCTCTTGCTGCTGTGCAGGCCTGAGGTTGGTCTCCCCAGCCAGACTCCAAATGAAGGGAAGGGCCCTATTTTAAGTGCATTCCCCCTTTGGAGGTAAACTGACCTGACTTTACCCTGATCTGCCTTAACTAACTAGGAGACCCTGAGCAATCTCTAACTTCTCCAAGACTCAGTTAACTCATCTGTATAAAAGCATCAAAGAACCAACCCCATGTTAGGGTACACTCAGTGAATGGTAGAAATCACATGAACTCATGCACGTGAAGCACCATCAATAGTAAATGCTAACACTGGCTGGCTATTATTTCATTCCCATAGAGTCGAGGATCAGAACACTCATGACTAGTATTTGTCCGAATTCAACAATTAGGAAAGGAAACGACAGTGAGAGCACAACGTCTCCCAAATCCAAACAAATAAATCCTTGTTTGTTTTAGATAAACAAGCTTCTCTCTGCAACCACATGACTTGACCTACATCTACACATGCCTGTGAGTGTGAAGAATTCTGTGGACCTTGTCCCATATTCGTGTGGAAAACTGGTAAATGAAGACATATGCATTTCACCCAACATCATCAGGATCATTTTAAACTCAAGTGGTCTGGGGCCAAAGCCAGTCTCTCCAGTGGCAGCTCCTATAAGCTAATAGAGGAGCCCGACTCCATGCCAGGGAGCCCAGCCTAAGCAGCAGCTGCCCACCCTCCCCTAACTCCACCCTGAGCAGGGGCCTGGCAGAGTCGAAGGCAGCCAGGGGCTGACAGCACCATCCAGATGATGGAGACCACATGCCTGCCTTTCATAAACAGACCAAAAGCACAAGACCCTCAGTGTCCAGGCAGCTCCCCTCAGCCTGGGGAAGAGCGCGCCCTTCGCTGGATGTCCTGAGAGGACCTCTGCGTTGTGTTCCCAGCGTTCTGCAGGCAGCAGAGCCCCTCCTGCTTGGGTCCCCGGCCTCTCATCAGCTCCCTCTGGCTAACACGCATGTCCCATAAAACCTCTCTGCTCTGCAATTTGCCAAAACACAAACTCAGATTCACCATCCGTGGAGGAGAGGTGGGAAGAAGGTATGTTTCTCCAGCCCAGAGGCTTCCAGAACATATGCGACTTGGGCACAGTGTGTCCTGCTAGCGACCCGCACCAGAGTGCCTCACCCAAACACTTCACCTTCTGGTGTATGGAGTCCACGGTGCAAGGGCCAAGAAAAAAGGAAATCCTAAGCCTCAGAGGCACAGCCCCCACCCCAACATGCTCTTCCTGCTTCTGGGGACCCCACCTACACTTTCTATTACTAGTCACCCTCTCTTTAAACACTATGCATTTATGTCCCGAATATGTGAGGAACCGTTTGCTACCATCAGGTATTTGATTTCCTGGTCAACCCCAACTAGATTTCGGATACTTCAATGAACAAAACCCACACCACACACAAAAGACCATTAGACCCAGGTGCTATGCTGCAAGTGACTTGGATCCCCTCTGGTTCTCAGTGTCCTCATCTGTAAAATGATGGGTCCAGCCTAGTAAGTCCTCAGGCCCCCGCCAGCTCCACAGTTTCACAACATGTAACACTTTCTCCTTGAACTGTTTTCCACCACATTCGTTCATGGCTCTATAGGATACCATCTGTTCAGTGACATCATTCCCTGCCCCAAACATAATGTCGATTTTTACATGGGAAGCAGAGATGTCCTGGGAAACATTTTTGTCTGTAAAAAGGGAGGAAATGATCATTTCAAGGGAATTGGACAAGACTTCTTTTGTATTTTTCACATAAAACAAGTTATTATCAATCTTAAAACCCAAAATCTTTCTTCCTTTTTGCCAGACCATTAATAGCTGCTTTTCAAAAGTGCTTTCTCAGTCAGAATCTCACCAAAAATAAGCTACCATTTAATGACTGCCTGTTATGGGCCAGGAACTGGGCTAAGGCTCTGCATGGATGACTTCATTTAATTCTCCCAACAACCCTATGAGATGGGTACTATTATTATCCTCACTATAAAAATGAGGAAACTGAAGCCCACGGAAGTTAAGTAACTTGCCCAATGTTACTTAGAGCCCCAGCACTGAATCACCCCCCCTCAACACTCTGCAGGGGGTCCTTGGTCGCATTAGCAACACTCCTGGCCTGTTGCCAGTATGTCCTACATCTGTAATCTTGGACATTATTTATCAGATTGGTAAAATTTGATGTTTTACCTTAAATCCAAAGTTGGAAAAGTACCAGCCTGGGTCCCAGAGTAGAGAGTGCCATCTGTTGAAAGCAGTGCCAATCTTAACCCGGGACTAGAAAAAGGACCCCTAACAGCCTGCAACATTTGAGAAAAAAAGTTAGGAAGGCTGACTTGATCATAAGCACTGGGATGTACAAATGGACATCGCCACCTGAGCAGGATGACCACCTGGTGACCCAAGTCCTCTAAAAAAGCATTCTTGAAAAGCAGGGGAAGTTGCTTGCTAAGCCTAATAATGCAAAAGGAACAACCATACAACCATGTCAGGGAATGTGCCCCCTGGGCACCCACCTCTCTGTCTAGTCAGGAACCAGCCCCTCCGTTTACCTGGTTTACCTCTTCCCCAACCTGAGCTCAGCCCCATTTGCTCCCATAAGAAACCCAAAGTTCAGAGCTAAGGGTGATAAAGGCAGAAAGAGTCCCCTGCAGCTGACATTAGCATAAACCCCAGTTCCCTTCCAAGGGGGAAATAAAAGGCATTTCAAATGTGCAGTCTAGGGCAGCAACCAACAGCCTGTTTTAATTGTTAAAATTAATGCTTTGAGCAGTCTAAATGTCCTGCTAAAGCAGTCCTTTAAGTGCTTAATTTGCAAATAAGATGCAGTCCTGCATTGGATGCCCGGCTGTCGGCTGTCGGTCCCTTCCATCTCAAGCACAGGCGCACTGACTGCTCAGTCGGAGTCCTCAGGCGTCAAGGACACTGAGTTTACTTCCTAAGGTGAGAAGGATGGGAAGACAGGACTGGCTGAGATGAAAGGAGGCCATGTCACACAGACTCCCAAGCTCGAGTCAATCAACCTTAGTCCTTTCTCATTAAGTTTGGGGAAGAAAGGGGGAGGGGCCGCTGTTCCTCGGAGACCACAGCAAACATTTGCCTCCTCGTGTCTGGAGATGGAGCATCACTCCAGAGGAAATGAACCCGGTTAAGGGTCACGTCCAGAGTAGGGATAAAAGGAAAAGCCACAATTCTCCTCACACCGACAAACACAATGATTTTAAGAAGAAAATCAAAGCTCAGGGCAGAGGGTGGAGGTGGGGCAGGGGGCGCGGCGGCTCCCTCTGCCCCCCAGACCCAGGCCTGGGAGGCAGAAAGGGGAGCGCGAGGCTTCCGTCCCCAAGGTTAGCCCCAGAAGGCATCCTGGTCTGTGTAAGCGAGAGCGACCCGAGTCCCCAGGGAGGGCCGCGAAGATGCTCTCGCCCAATAGAGCTTCTCAATGAGGGTTTGACCAACGTTCCCCCACCACCCATCAACGCTCCGGCGGACAGATGACTTCACCATTGTAACAGACAAGGGCAACTACTTGCCAATTCCAAAGCCAAAAAAAGAAAACGCGGGGCTGGGGGAGGCAGCGAGTGGAGGGAGAATAGAAAAGACTTCCCTGGAGATCACAGCTTGCAGAGAAACTCCACAGCGAGGGCTGCCCAGTGGGCACTTAGCTCCGAGACTCAACAGCGGAGAGGGGCGAGGGACCACCCGGGGTCCCTGGCCAGACCTCCGCAGAGCCGTTTGGGGCAGTACTCACATAGTGCTTGGAGGGGTTCCTCCGCTTCTCCACATCCACCACGGTGGCATCTTGCACGCAGTAGGCGAGCATCTTCTCCCACAAAGCGAGTAGCGCCCCCCGGCGACGTCACCTTCTCATCCCGGCCGGGCTGTGGTTCTTTCTCTCCTGCTTCCCAGGTCCCTGGGGCCACCCGCCACTTCGGCCCCGCGCGCCGCTGCCCCGGCTCCAGGCGCCCACAGGTACGGCACCGGGACGGGGGCGGTCCCGGAGGGCACGCCGGCTCCGTGCGCCCGGGGCGGCTCCCCTTGGGCCTGCCGCGCTCCCCTTCCCTCCCGCGCCGCCGCCGCCGCCGCCGCTCTCCGGCTCGTCCGCCCGCTGTCTCCGCCGCCGCCCGGTGGGTCCGGCGGGAACTGGCGGAGCAGGGGAGGGGCGGGGGTGTGTCCCGCCGGGGCGGGGACCCCGGAGCCTGCTGTCAGCGCGCTGGGGAGGGGCAGGCGGCGCCCCCTCGCCGTGCTCCGGCAACGGGGGGCTCGCGCAGGCGGAGGCTGTGGGCGCTGGAGGCGGAGGCAGGGCCGGGCAGGCGAGGAAGGGAAGGGAGGGGAGGGGAGAGAAGAGAGGCGAAGCGCACGGGGAGGGGCTCCAGGCCTGGGGGAGGGGCTTGGGGAACCGGGGAGGGGGCTGCCGCCCAGCCCCAGAGACCGCGGCGGGCCGGCGCGTCCCCACCCACCCCAGAGGGCAGTGGGCGGCCTGGCGCGGCCTTGGGCTACTTTGCGGGGCTCAGAAACTCTGGGTGGCTTCCGAGGGAGGAGGGGCCGGGGGGGGGCGTTGTGAAGCCAGCGCGCCCCCAACCTGGTTTTAGTCTTGGAGCGGGTTTGTGTCTTTTTGTCCCCCCACTTTTACGTATCCCTCTCATTCCTATACCCCAGATCTCTTTAATGAAATATAGTTTATTACCCTGCTGTTACTACCCAGGCCTCCCGAGGAAGAGACAGGAATGGGGAAGGGGTCCTCTATTAAATCCTTCAAGCCTGAGCCTCTTCTAATAAACCACCTGCCCCCCACCCCTGCGGGTCACAAAGGATGAATTCTCCCGGGAAATGTGATCGATCCGCTGCTTGAATTGTCCACTGATCTGGGCCTCTGTAACTAACCTGTGATATCATTTACCAGTAAGGTTACAAGACTGCAGAACACCACTGCCTTAAGCCCAGGGCTCCCCTGGGACCCTCCTCCAGCGGGGGAGGAGAGAAGGGAGCACACAATGGTGGGAAAATGCACTGGCTTGGGGGCCAGCTCATCATTGCCCCAGGCTCTGGCTTTCTCACAACCTCTCCCTCAGGCATGGAAAACTGACTTTCCAAGCCACTTGTCTGTCCCTGGACGAAGAGCACAATTACAATTTAATTCAATTTACACCCCCCCACCCCCCATCTACTTCAACATTTTTTCCCATTCTAGTTTCAAATATATTTAAAGAGATAGTGTAGTGTTTTCACAATGAATCTTATTGCTTCACAATCACAATACAGCTTTGTGACTATGGACCAAAGTGAAACATCTGAAATGGGGCAAAGAATTTTATGCTCTTGTTCTAATAATATATTCTCCTCTGCACTGTCAGAACCCATGTACCAATCTAAGGCTTTATTCACACGTTTGCTTGCTACAGAGTCCCACACTGTTCCTCCATCTGTACGGAGGGGTGCTAGAACACCAAGCGATGCCCCTATCTGAATATCTGACCTTGAGTAAATATACTGCTCACAAAAATTAGGGGATATTTCAAAACGAATATGAAGCTATAAAATATCCCCTAATTTTTGTGAGCAGAATATTTAGTCACCTTAATGTTCTCATTTGAAAAATGTGGAAGCTGAACAAGATGGTCTTTTAAGATTCTTTCCTATATATATTCCATGCTCCCCTGCTGTCCTAGTGATTCAGTGCTTGACTACAAGGTGATGGCCTTCTTCCAGACTAAGAAACTCCAGACAAACTGACATCTCCTAAATTGAGTCTCCAAGCACAGCTTGAATGCTTTCAACTCCCTCTGAGCTCTCAAATTACCTCACCTGGAGGGAGCAACTGAGTGCTAACCCTCACTCCAACCCCATGGTGCCAGGTCTCTAGGGATTAGTTGAGCAGAAGTTATTTATACCTGTGGGAGAAAATCTCTTTTCCTTCCTGGGGCTGTATGCCCAAGAGGCTTTAAGTATGAAATGGTACAGCCTCTCCGTTCTTCCTGGGTACGTTTCAAACTCTTTTTTCCCAACAGTGACTTAAGCCTTCTAGCTCTTCTACACACTATCTACTGATCACCTGCATCACATGTGCCTGACATGCTCCAGAAATGATTGAGACCAGCTGAAGTCTCCTTGGAGACCAGGCTTTGTTTCATTCGTTCAAACCCCCAGCATGCCTGGCACATAGTAGGTACACTGGGTGGCCCATATTGAAAGGATCAGCTCAAGGAGCTAATAGTGCTGGAGAGGACCAGGTAAACCCTTATTCTGTCATCCTCATTGGGTATGACTCCAATCTAAGGACCTTGTATGAATTCAAATGACAAAATATAATCATAAAAGTACCAAAAGAAAAAAATGAGGATAAAGGGAAAGGGACTCAAAATAAAGATGCACATTGACTGATACTTAAAAATCTAATTTTTCAGCCTGACCAGGCGGTGGCGCACTGGATAGAGCGTCGGACTGGGATGCAGAGGACCCAGGTTCGAGACCCCGAGGTCGCCAGCTTGAGCAAGGGCTCATCTGGTTTGAGCAAAAATCCCACCAGCTTGAACCCAAGGTTGCTGGCTCCAGCAAGGGGTTACTCAGTCTGCTGAAGGCCCGTGGTCAAGGCACATATGAGAAAGCAATCAATGAACAACTAAGGTGTTGCAACGCGCAATGAAAAACTAATGATTGATGCTTCTCATCTCTCTATCCCTCTCTGACTCACTCTCTGTCTCTGTAAAAAAAAAAAAAAAAAAAAAAAAGAAAAGTAAAAATCTAATTTTTCAACCACATAACTGTAGGATGCTTAGAACCAAAGACTTTTTTTCCAACTGGAAGGGACCAGAGAGGTAATTTACTCCCTTAATTTGACAGGGAAGCAAATTGAAGCCTAGAGAAACTAAGCAGGTTGCCTGACGCCACACAACAAGGTGGTCCCAGACCAGCTGTCTTTGTCCACCAACACGCTCATGAGCCTATTCACAGGCAAGAAGAGTTCATTTAAAGAGCATGCTTTGCGGACCTATAAACACCTACAGATCCAGCACGTTGCTGTCCTGTTAACTCAGGGTTCCTCTTCCCAGTTCTCCATTCACACAAGCATCAGACACTCTCTGGAGACCTCCATGAAGTAGAACAGTCCTCAAGGGCGGGGACCATGTATGTGTCTCCATGGAGGTCTGTGCACATGCAAATCCTATCCACTCCTTATATGCAGAGCCCACCCGCCTCCTCTCCCATGTAGTTTTCATGACCACCCCAAAGAACATATACAGGAAAGCATTGGAAACAGTAATGCTAAACAAGTCATAGTATATATAATTCTCTTCTTCCTCATCAGAAGGTCTATAGCAATTGCAATTCATTCATTTGGCTATTAGCCATACATTGCCTTGTGATGGCTCAGCCGCTACTGTATCGAACGCTTATTGACATCTTTGTTCTTGAACTTTGCTTTGCTCAGGCTGTGCCTTCTAAACCTGTAAGAAGCCAGTGAGGATCTTGAGGACTGTGAACTTAGGCTGTGGCACCATCCTTTCCCTCTCCACACATTTTCAAATTTCTGGGATCTCAACAAATATTTGTAGGTACTGCTGATAAAAGTGATGTCAAGCCAGGGCACACAGAAGCGCCTTATCTGTTTCTCCATACTTCCCCCTCTCCTTGCTCTCTCTCTCTCTCTTTCCCTCCCGCAGCCGAGGCTCCATTGGAGCAAAGTTGGCCCAGGGGCCGAAGATGGCTCTCTGGCCTCCACCTCAGGCGCTAGAATGGGTTCTAGTTGCAACGAAGCAATGCCCCAGATGGGCAGAGCATCACCCCCTAGTGGGCATGCCAGGTGGGCGCATGCTGGAGTCTGTCTCTCTGCCTCCCTCTCACTTCAGAAAAATACAAAATAAACAAACAAACAAATAAATAAATAATGATAAAAGAATTCATTTAGTTAACAATCAACATTTGTTTTCAAGTTAAATAAAAGGAATTATTCGATGATTTTATATTTTTTTACTTCTCAAACAATTGTGTAATTGCATTGCTAAGTCTCTGGATTGCTGACAATTGATCGTATTTAATAAGCTGGCCATTTCTTTTCATTAAGTAAGTGGATTTACTCATTGTGTTTCCTTGAACTAACCACTTATTTCAGTTATTTAATTTGATTATATGTGTTTGTATCACTAAACTTTCAAATTCATTAATTTGTTGAAAATTAAAAAAAAAATAGTGATGTCAAATGAACAGTTTCGGAGCAGGACTTACCCAGCCTGGGTTCTCTAGCTCTGCTCAAACCAGCCTTGTGATCTTGCAGTCACTTCCCACATCTGAGTCTCTGGTGATCTTTCTGGTCCCTTCCATGCTCTAGCATAGTGGATAACTATTCCATAAAGTGGGGTCTATCTAACTGGACTATTACCCTGAGATGTGCAAACTTGAGTGAAATTTGGGGCCCCCTCCTGGCCAAAGTAGTTTTAGCATCTTTAACACCAGCAGCTGGCCCCAGTTGTATCCCTCTCAGTCCCTGGCTGACCTCTGGCAGAGACAAGCAGGGGGGCCTGGCACAGATAACCTGCTAATTTCTAAACTATATGCAGTCCAGGGTGCTCATGCTTCTGTCTTCTTTTCTTTCTTCTTTCCTTTCTCTGTCTCAGTCTCTCTCTTTCAGATCAGCCCCAATAGACATGTACGGGAGTGTCTTGAGAAAGGTCCCTCCTATATTTGGAGAGTAGACAGCGAGGCCAACTCCCATTCTCCCCAGAGGGAAGTAAATCGCTGGCCAGACTCCTCTTCTTGGTTGCTGGGGAATGAGAACAGGATGAGGCCCCAGAACTGCCCTGTGTGCTGAGCCCCACTGTTCACTAATTAGAGCCGTAATAATGCCCCCCCCCTTTCTCCTTCTGCTTGCCAAACCGCCTGGTGGTAGAAGCCACCTCTCTCTGACTCCCTAAATGGTTAGATCATCAGCAAAATCTCAACAGGTTTCTGTACACGGTGCTTTGAGTCTGCACCTCCTGTGTTAGCCTTGACTCTGGTGAGGGTTATTATGCAACAGATTTTTTATAAAATAGAAACAAATGAAATTTCAGCCTTAGCAAATGACTATGGTCTGGAATAACAGGAGGAAATCTGGTGACATGCATGGCCAAAGAGGCCAAGGGCACCCTTAGTTTTACAGAAGAAAAAATATTATAACTCTAGCCTGCATCCCTAACACTGACCAGACATCTGGTCCCCAAACTAGTACATTGTGTTTTAAGATCTTCAGGGATGAGAGGGAGGATGGTTCATACCATCTCTCTCAACTACTACACACACTTTCAAGTGTATCCCTGCCTGGATCAGTCTGCATAGTTTCTGCATAGTTTCATTGTAACCACAAGCGACTCTAGATTTTCTTTTTCAAAATCCCCGGGATTTTCCAGAAACCAGCAAACTCTGAGTTGGCCACTGAATGACAAAAAGAACAGAAAAAAAAAATCCCTTGGGGAATTCAAAGGAGTTCCTTTAAATAGTCCGAAGCTACAACCCAAACAATCCAAAATGAGTCTGGTTTTAGCTTAACCCCCCCCCCCACACACACACACACACCCTTTTTATTTTTCAGTTCTCTATTCTGAAATGTCATAGAATTACTGGTTCTTTTGTCCTCTTTGAATGCATATGTCTATTTCAGGTGAAAGATTCAAGTCTCTCAAAGTCAAGTCTGCCTCCGGCCCACATCCTGTCCTCTCTGTTTCAAGCAGAAGGTACCATCCTTGGTTCCTTTACTACCCAATAGGCTAGAGAAGGCAGAGGAAGCCTCAGTAGGATGGGTTTTCCCATGTAGGTGAAATGCTGGGATTTGGACGAACATCAAAAAGGTATTGCCGCCTGACCTGTGGTGACGCAGTGGGATAAAGCCTCGACCTGGAACACTGAGGTCGCTGGTTCGAAACCTTGGGCTTGCCTGGTCAAGGCACATATGGGAGTTGATGCTTCCTGCTCCTCCCCCTTCTCTCTCTCTCTCTGTCTCTCTCTCTCTCTCACCCTCTCTCTCTAAAAAGGTATTGCCCTAGGCAGATTTACTATGGTCACTTTGATGAATCTTACCACCTAATACAGTCGTCCCTTGCCAGATTGCAGTTCACTTTTCGCGGTCTCACTGTATTGTGGATTTTTAAATTGTATTATATATTTCTAATTTTGTATCGCAGATTTTTCGCTATATCATGGCATTTTGTGGTATATAGATATTTTTATTTTATTTTATTTTTTTTTTATTTTTATTTTTTTTTATTTATTTTAGAGAGGAGAGAGAGAAGGGGGGAGGAGCGGAAAGCATCAACTCCCATATGTGCCTTGACCAGGCAAGCCCAGGGTTTCGAACCGGCAACCTCAGCATTTCCAGGTCAACGCTTTATCCACTGTGCCACCACAGGTCAGGCATAGATATTTTTATATATTTATCATTTCAATTATTTTTGTGGTAAAGTAAGGATTTTCTAGCCTAAAAAATTAAAAGTGTTTGTAAGAGTGAGGGAAAGGTTAATAACAGTGTGGGGAAAGGTTTATAAGAGTGTGGGGAGGGTTTATAAAGCCATATATATATATATATATATGTAAAATAAATATAAGGTTGCTGCTTCGTGGATTTTTGCCTATCATGGGGGGTTCTGGGATCTAACCCCCGTGACAGATGAGGGACCACTGTATATGAATAATGTATGCCTTGGTTGAGACACTTTGGTTTACAAATATGTACTAGAAATTGAGCTGAACCAGCTAAAAAAGGAGAGGGGCTTTATTTCCAACACAGAATGATATCTTATGATCCACAGGTATCTGGGCTTCTTGGAGTAGAGCCAATAAGTAGCATATCTTTGAGAACTTGATGGTTTTCGCCACTTCTTATCTCTGCTTAGCACTCTGTGTCTGTTTCATTCTCCTTACCTGTAGACTGTTTTTCTGTGTGTCTTCACCCATGTACAAGGAATCCCCAGCCATCCAAGTATCCAGCAGTCCCTCAATTCCCACATACCTGACTCTCTCTGCTGCCTCTGGAGTCCAGATCCTAGTTCCCAGGACAAAGGGTCAAGTGTCTGCCCTGACCCAATTAATTATCATGGATAGAGTCATGGACTTAGTACAATGTAACTTTTTTTTTTTTTTTTTTTTTTTTTTTGTAACAGAGAGAGGAACACATAGGGACAGACAGGAAGGGAGAAAGATGAGAAGCATCAATTCTTTGTTGCAACACCTTAGTTGTTCATTGATTGCTTTTTCATATGTGCCTTGATTGGGGGGCTACAGCAGACCGAGTAACCCCTTGCTCAAGTCAGCGACCTTGGGCTTAAGCTGATGAGCCTTGCTCAAACCTGATGAGCCCACGCTCAAGCCGACGACCTTGGGGTTTCGAACCTGGGTCCTCTGCGTCCTAGTCCGATGCTCTATGGGCAGACCAAATGAAACTATTATAAATCAGCTCATTGGGTTGTAAAATTAATTCTAAGAAAGAGGGCTTGTGGCCCACACACCCCAAAATATATGTACTAAATTATTGTTTACTCTGTCAAGTTTACTGTGTTTATTTATTCACTCAATGAATATTTGTTAAGTTATAACATGTGTTCCCCACTGTGCTAGCAATTGGAGATATACTTGGGGCTATTCCTTGCCCTCAAGGAGTTAGTTATATTACCTTTGGAGAAAATAGACACTTTTTTATTTTTTGATTATCAAATTGATTTTAGTGAGAGAGGAGGAGTGAGAGAGAAAGAGACAGGAACATCGAGCTGTTCCTGTATGTGCCCTGACTAGGGATTAAACCGGCAACTTCTGTGCTTTGCAACAACTGAGCTATCTGTCCAGGGCATTAAAAATCATACAAAAAATGTAAAATTATAATTGTGACAAATATTATCAGGGTGGGGCAAACATATACTAAAATATGAATGATGTTGGGAATGTCAAGTTTTACCTTTTTTTTTTTTTTCTGAAGTTGGAAACGGGGAGAGACAGTCAGACAGACTCCCGCATGCGCCCGACCGGGATCCACCCGGCACGCCCACCAGAGGGGACACTCTGCCCACCAGGGGGCGATACTCTGCCGTGACCAGAGCCACTCTAGCGCCTGGGGCAGAGGCCAAGGAGCCATCCCCAGCGCCCGGGCCATCTTTGCTCCAATGGAGCCTTGGCTGCGGGAGGGGAAGAGAGAGACAGAGAGTAAGGGGGGGGGGGTGGAGAAGCAAATGGGCGCTTCTCCTATGTGCCCTGGCCAGGAATCGAACCAGGGTCCCCCGCACACCAGTCCGACGCTCTACCGCTGAGCCAACCGGCCAGGGCTCAAGTTTTACATTTTTAAAATTAATGTCTTTAAAAATTCTATAGTGCATGTGTACTTCTATAATAAAAGTGTTGTTTGGTCCTTTTTTTTTTTTTTTTTTAAGCGAGAGGAGGGGAGATAGTGAGGCAGACTCTTTCATGTGCTGGGACCAGGATCCACCTAGTAACCCTGTCTGGGGCTGTTTGAGTATGGAGCTATTTTTAGTGCCTGAGGCCAAAGTGCTCAAACCAACCAAGCTATACTCAGTATCTGTGCCATGCTTGAATCAACTGAGCCCCTAGCTGTGGGAAGGGAAGAGGGAGAGCAGGGGGAGAGGGTGGGGGAGAGAAGCAGATGATTGCTTCTCCTGTGTGTCCTGACTGGGAATCAAACCTGTGACGTCCATACACTGGGCCAAGGCTCTATCCACTGAGCAACTGGCCAGGGCCGGTCTTTTTTTTTTTTTTAATTCACATTTTAAAAGCATCACTGTGGTCCTCTGGTGAAGGGGCCTGGTGAATGAGGGGACCAATAGATGTTCTGCAGTGGAATATGAGGTGGCAACAGGTTGGACTAGGATGATGGTCTTGGGTGGAGCAAAGGGAACTTGAGAATGTAGAGAGACCTCTGTTTGGTGACATCAGTCAGGGAGGAAAATGGAGGTGCTAAGGACAACTGTAGGTCCTTGGTCTGCATAACTAGGAACATGGTGGTGCTACTCAGTTTTCTCATTTTTTCAGTCTGTAATATACTGTATAGGGCTGATCTAGTCAGTATCAAAAGTTGTTTTTAGCTATAATAAAGATCATGATAACAATATAGTGACAATGATTGTTACTGTTACTATTATTACAACTGTACTGCAATTAGTAATATCAACAATTTTTTTATTAAGCCCCTTCTGTGTGTTGTGCTACGGATTGTGCTGTGTAATCGCTCTGCTTATGTTTATGTCACAAACAGGAATTTAGTCACAAACAGAACTGTCCTCTCTGTGGAGCTCATGGTCTAGCTGGAAGGAGCTATGAATTAGTCTAGGAAAAACCAAGACTTTTGGGCCCCTTCAATTCTCGATTTTAAAAATATTTGTTCAGCATCTATTTACTGAGGGCTGGAAGAAATAAATTTTCTACTAAGTGTGCACTTCTTTTTCTACATTCAAAATAAAGCATTTATGCCTGACCAGGCAGTGGTGCAGTGGATAGAGCGTCGGACTGGGATGCCGAGGACCCAGGTTCGAGACCCCAAGGTCGCCAGCTTGAGCACGGGCTCATCTGGTTTGAGCAAAAGCCCACCAGCTTGAACCCCAGGTCGCTGGCTCCAACAAGGGGCTACTCGGTCTGCTGAAGGCCCGCAGTCAAGGCACATATGAGAAAGCAATCAATGAACAACTAAGGTGTTTCAATGCGCAATGAAAAACGAATGATTGATGCTTCTCATCTCTCTCCGTTCCTGTTTGTCCCTGTCTATCCCTCTCTCTGACTCACTCTCTGTCTCTGTAAAAATAAATAAATAAATAAATAAAGCATTTACTACATAGACTAAAAGCAATGTTTTTCCTAAATTGTCTTTTATTTCATGGGTTTTCATGGCTGGATAATGTCACTCACATACTTACTATAGGTAACAGTAACTTACGTGGCTATAGCTTGAAACCTTAAAAGATACTTTAAGAGAGGCCCTGGCCGGTTGGCTCAGTGGTAGAGCATCGGCCTGGCGTGCAGGAGTCCCGGGTTCGATTCCCGGCCAGGGCACGCAGGAGAAGTGCCCATCTGCTTCTCTACCCCTCCCCCTCTCCTTCCTCTCTGTCTCTCTCTTCCCCTCCCACAGCCAAGGCTCCATTGGAGCAAAAGATGGCCCGGGTGCTGAGGATGGCTCTGTGGCCTCTACCTCAGGCGCTAGAATGGCTCTGGTTGCAATAGAGCGATGCCCCAGAAGGGCAGAGCATCACCCCCTGGTGGGCATGCCGGGTGGATCCCGGTCGGGCGCATGCGGGAGTCTGTCTGACTGCCTCCCCGTTTCCAGCTTCGGAAAAATGCAAAAAAAAAAAAAAAAAAGATACTTTGAGAGGGTTTTTGGGGGGTTTTCTTGTGCTTGTTTTTACTTTCATAGAGGTCAAGTGTTACCTATTTTTCTGGAATTCTTGTGGGGTTTTTTTCTTTTTAATTTTGGGGGTGGGGTGAGAAGGAAGTTTTCTGAATAGTTAACTTCTTTGGAAGCATATTAAAAGACTGGAGCTTAAAACTAATCATTTCTTCCAAGGAAATAGCTTTAGGTCATGCATTACTGCACTGTTACCTTGCAGCTGGGGTGACTACTGCCAACTTCAGGGCTGTCTGCTGACCGGGGTCAGAGCTGGCCCAGCCCAATCTACAAGTGCAAGGCATCCTGCTCAGGCACATTGCAAGAGTTCTCCATGAAGGTGGGAGGGGCCAGCGAAAAGGGGCTCTGAATTTCTGCTTGCGGATTCTGTTGACCGTAGTAGGAACTGGACTATTTGTGGCAAGAGATCCTTGGAAAATCCCACTCTTTTAAGCCAAAACTCTTAGCCATTTGTCTACCCTGCTTAACACATGAGAGGTTGCCACTGCTTAGACTTTTAGAAACAAAATTAAAAAATCTCACCAATGAGCCCTGGCCGGTTGGCTCAGCGGTAGAGCGTCGGCCTAGCGTGTGGAGGACCCGGGTTCGATTCCCGGCCAGGGCACACAGGAGAAGCGCCCATTTGCTTCTCCACCCCTCCGCCGCGCCTTCCTCTCTGTCTCTCTCTTCCCCTCCCGCAGCCAAGGCTCCACTGGAGCAAAGATGGCCCGGGCGCTGGGGATGGCTCTGTGGCCTCTGCCCCAGGCGCTAGAGTGGCTCTGGTCGCAACATGGCGACACCCAGGAGGGTCGCAACATGGCGACGCCCAGGATGGGCAGAGCATCGCCCCCTGGTGGGCAGAGCATCGCCCCCTGGTGGGCGTGCTGGGTGGATCCCGGTCGGGCGCATGCGGGAGTCTGTCTGACTGTCTCTCCCTGTTTCCAGCTTCAGAAAAATGCAAAAAAAAAAAAAAAAAAATCTCACCAATGAATAGCCAACAAAAACATGTAAGTAATGTCTGATTATTAATTCATGATATTACTAAAACATGAGGATGCCAGCTCTATAGCACAGGGGATGTTGGTCTGTTTGATCACACCCCCAGTGCTGAGAACAATGTCTGACACCTAACAAGTTTTCACTAAATGTTTGTTAAATGAATGATAGTAAATATTTTAGACTTTTTGGGCCATATTATCTCTACTGCAATTACTCAACTCTGCCTATACTATGACCCTCCATTTCACTCCCAGGTAAAGATCCAAGAGGAATTAGTGCGTATCTTTACCAAAAAATGTACAAAAATATTTACAGCAGCATTATTCATAATAACTCAAAACCGAAAGGCACCCTAGCACCCACTGATGCTAAGTGGATCAATAAGCAATGCTACATTTATACAACAAATACTATAAACCAATGCTAAAGAATAAAAAATGTTATTTGCAATAAACTAGATGAAGCTCACAATGTTGAACAGAATGTTGAAGAAAAAAAGATCCTGAGGGCACTTACTGTATCTTTTTTCTTTTTGGTTTGGGCACAATGAACATTATTGATGATACATGACAAGGTAGAGCTCCCTAAGCCCCTCCCATACTTCGGGGGTATGGGATGGAAACCGTGGAGGTCAGCAGAGGATTCTCAGTATGTTGGGAAATCAGTTTGGGGCAAGGACCCCCTAGCAGCTGAGGGCCTCTTTTTCTTCTCGCTGGGGCTAGTAGTCCAGAGGGCTCTTACGCTTTGGAGACCATGTGGACCATAAGGTCTGCCACTCTGTTGGGGTAGCCAAATTCATTGTCATACCAGGAAATGAGCCTGACTTAGTGGTCATCGATGGTAATGCTGGTCCCAGCATCGAAGGTGAAGGACTGGGTGTCACTGTTAAAGTCACAGGAGATAACCTGATCCTCAGTGTAGCCCAGGATGCCCTTGAGGGGGTCCTCTGATGCCTGCTTCACTTTCTTATTTTTATTTTATTTTTTTGTATTTTTCTGAAGTTGGAAACAGGGAGGCAATCAGACAGACTCCCGCATGCGCCTGACCGGGATCCACCTGGAATGCCCACCAGGGGGTGATGCTCTGTCCATCTAGGGCGCAGCTCCGTCACAACCGGAGCCATTCTAGCGCCTGAGGCAGAGGCCACAGAACCATCCTCAGCGCCCGGGCCAACTTTGCTCCAATGGAGCCCTGGCTGCGGGAGGGGAAGAGAGAGACAGAGAGGAAGGAGAGGGGGAGGGGTGGAGAAAGTAGATGGGTGCTTCTCCTGTGTGCCCTGGCCTGGAATCGAACCCGGGACTCCTGCACACCAGGCCGACGCTCTACCACTGAGCCAACCGGCCAGGGCCTTCACTACCTTCTTGATGTCATCATATCTGGCAGCTTTCTCCAGGTGGCAGGTCAGATTCACAACTGACACATTGGGACTGGGGACACAGAAGGCCATCCCAGTGAGCTTGCAGTTCAGCTCAGGGATGACCCTGCCCACAGCTTGGCAGTGCCAGTAGAAGCAGGGATGATGTTCTGGGCAGCCCCTTGGCCATCACGCCACAGCTTGCCAGAGGTGCCATCTGCAGTTTCCTGGGTGGCAGTGATGGCATGGACTGTGGTCATGAATCCTTCCACGATGCCAAAGTTGTCATGGATGATGTTAGCTGCGGGGGGGGGGGGTGACAAGAAGTTGGTGGTGTAAGAGGCATTGCTGACAATCTTGCGGGAGTTGTTGACATACTTGTCATGGTTCACACCCATCATAAACATGGGGGCACCCGCAGAAAGGACAGAGATGTTGTCCCTCTTGGCTCCACCCTTCAAGTGAGCCCCAGCCTTCCCCACGGTAGTGAAGACACCAGTGGACTCCACAGCATATTCAGCACCAGCATCACCCTCATTCAATGTTGGGGGGGATCTCACTCCTGGAAAATGGAGATGGACTTTTCTTTTTTTAAAAATTATTTTTATTATTTATTTATTTATTCATCTCAAAGAGGAGGGACAGAAAGAGAGAGAGAGAGAGAGAGAGAGAGAGAAAGAAAGGGGGAGAAGCAGGAAGCATCAACTCCCATATGTGCCTTGACCAGGCAAGCCCAGGGTTTCAAACTGGCGACCTCAGTGTTCCAGGTCAAGGCTTTATCCACTGCACCACCACAGGTCAGGTTGGACTTTTCATTGATGACAAGCTTCCCGTTCTCAGCCTTGACTTTGCCTTTGAACTTTACATAAGTAGAATCATACTGGAACATGTAGATCATGTAGTTGAGGTTAATGAAGGGGTCGTTGAAGGTGACAATAATCATTTTGCCAGAGTTAAAAGCAACCCTGAAGACCAGACTCCCGGTATGACCAAATCCATTCACTTCAACCTTCCATGTAAAATGTTCAGCACATTGTGGGGACACAGTGAGTCATCAGTAAATGTTAGCCATTATTATTTACTAAAAGAAGCATCATTTGCTCCTGCTGGTTTGTAAAGATGCACATAACTTTAATCTTTGAGAGTAGAATAGGATAGACTTGCCCTCAAGGAACTTACATTTATAGTGCGATTTGTGCATTTGCAAATTTGCCTCTGGGCAGAATGATCAGGCAGGGGTTCCTGTTGCTTCTATACTGTTCTTTTGATGTTCTTGTTGCTCAATTACTCGCATCTTATTAACCATGGCTTGAGGTTTCCTAACCTTTTCCTTAGAAGTATGTTCTTCTTCTTCATGTGCACTGTGTTATTTATGTGCGGCGCTATCAGTGCTTTTTCATCACCAGACTTCTTTGCATATTTTTTTTTCTCAAAAACTTAAGCTGTTCCTTTCCCATGGGATGAAATGGAAAGCCTTGTTTTTGGCTCCACTGTGTTTAGTCTCAAAATGGCATCGCAACTTGGCAGGATCTATAAAACTAATTTGCAAAATTTACTACACAAAACATATTTAGGACTTGGGTAATTTTTATTGCCATAAAAGGTGACTCCTCAAAACAACTAAGAATCATGATGCTCTCTTGTCTTGAGTGGCTTTGCATGAGCATTTTCAACACATTCTCACCAACAGTGAGGCTGCTGCTTTGGAGAATTGGTCTCAGATGGGATATTCGATATCTTGGTCCTGATTAAACTCATCACGTCCATCATCAAATTTTCTTCTTAAATGTCCTGCTTTTCACCAGTGCAATTTACTGTTAGTTTTAAGGGTACTTGTGCAAATCCATTTGAAGAAAATATGCATTAGCTATTCAGGCACTCATATCTAATAACTATAGTGGAATGATGTCTCTCGAGAAGTATAACATATAAACTAGTTTTTGCAGAACTATTAATTAGCTCTGTGGTCACCAATGTATTCCCATTTGGAATTACAGCACATTTGGATGTGGATATTATTTGAGTTTTAAGTATAGTTAAAACATAGCTTAGAATAATTTTTACATAATACTGCGTAACAGGATCCTTTTTATGTAAAGAGATTTATAGATGTGTATCGGGCACTGTCAGTGTGCTGCCTGTTTCCCCTCAGCCCGCCCCAGGGACCTGACGCTTCAGTGGAGTTCCTTACACAGTGGTGTTCCTCCATCAAGCACCTGTCTTCTCTCTGTGTTTGAGGACTTTCTCTGGCTGTTATGTTCCTACGAGCAACCTGCAACCAACAAGGGACTGCAGTTGGTGAATAGCTCCCCCACCTTCCTTGTTCCTTGGACAATTCTGAGATGTCTTTTTTTTTTTTTTTTTCAGAGAGAGAGTTAGAGAGAGAGATAGATAGGGACAGACAGGAAGGGAGAGAGATGAGAAGCATCAATCATCAGTTTTTTGTTGCGACACCTTAGTTGTTCATTGATTGCTTTCTCATATGTGCCTTGACCATGGGGCTACAGCAGCCCGAGTAACCCTTCACTCAAGCCAGCGCCCTTGGGTCCAAGCTGGTGAGCTTTGCTCAAATCAGATGAGCCCATGCTCAAGCTGGCGACCTTGGGGTCTCAAACCTGGGTCCTCTGCATCCCAGTCCGACCCTCTATCCACTGCGCCACTGCCTGGTCAGGCCTGAGATGTCTTCTTCACTGTCTTTCAAAGGGCACAATGGGATTGAGCTCCAGTTGCCCAAAGTGCTAGCCTGTTCACTAACACACCTTCATTGGCTTTCTCCCTTTCCTTTCTCATTTCCCCACTCCCTCTCCCATGCTTCTTTGGGTCATGTTCCTCCAAAATTACCTGCATTTAAATCACTGACCTGGGTACTGCTTTAAGGGGAGCCCACAGTGAGACACTGTGTAATGCACATGAAATAATGTGGAAGGATTGCCTGACCTGTGGTGGCGCAGTGGATAAAACGTTGACCTGGAAATGCTGAGGTCGCCGGTTCGAAACCCTGGGCTTGCCTGGTCAAGGCACATATGGGAGTTGATGCTTCCTGCTCCTCCCCCCTTCTCTCTCTCTATCTCTCTCTCCCTCTCTCTCTCCTTTCTAAAATGAATAAATAAAATTAAAAAAAAAAAGAACCATCCATCATTTAAAAAATAATAATAATAATGTGGAAGGATTCAAACCTAACTGATCAGGGTGTGAATGGAAGTGGAGTCCAACTCAAAATAGTTCTCCCACTTATCACCTATATCAGTGGTCCCCAACCCCCCGGCCATGGACCAGTAGTGGTCCATGGGCCATTTGGTACTGGTCCACAGAGAAAGAATAAATAACTTACATTATTTCCATTTTATTTATATTTAAGTCTGAATGATGTTTTATTTTTAAAAAATGACCAGATTCCCTCTGTTACATCTGTCTAAGACTCACTCTTGACGCTTGTCTCGGTCACGTGATACATTTATCCGTCCCACCCTAAAGGCTGGTCCATGAAAATATTTTCTGACATTAAACCGGTCCGTGGCCCAAAAAAGGTTGGGGACCACTGACCTATATGCTACCTCTTTCCTTTCAAAGAACTGTTTCCCTCCCAAGGGAACTGCCTCCCTGGCCATAGTGATTGGTTGGGGTCAGGTATCTGACCCAAGCCTGGCAATTGTGATTGGTCCATGCAGACAATGCACCTCACACTGGACTAATCAGAGGCCTTTCCTGGGTGTTATGGGAAGAGAACCTCTTCTTTCCTCTCAGAGCTCTGAAGCTCTGAGCCCAGCACTGACCTCAGCCAACTCTCTTACCACACAGAGAAGTCTGCTTACAGTGAGAGTATACAGTGAATTCTCAGAGAGAGGAAAGAGATGAGTGACAGGGCATCTTCATGACATCTGAATGCATAGGACCAGTTGATCCTAAACCAGCTCCACTCTGTCTCCACAATTTGATTATGTTGGCTTCCTTATATCTCACCACCTTGCCATAAGTTATCTACAGTCAAATCTTTATAATTTACAACCAAAGAATCCTACTACTGATGTTTAACTCTGGGGCAGGAAGTTGGGTTGGGTATAAGGATGTGGAGCAGGAAGATCATTTTTCAGATACTGTTTTTCAGTTCTACAATTTCCACTTGATTCTTTTTTACAGTTTTCAGATCTCACCTGAATTTCTGATCTCTTCACCCAACTATGCATCATTTACTATAGAATCTTTAACATATTTATCAAAGCTATGTAAAGTTCTTGTCTGCAAATTCTGACATCTGGGCTGTTTCTGAGTCTGTTTCTATTGACTGATTTACCTCTTGATTATGGCTCACATTTTTCTTTTTCTTCACATACCTAGTAATTTTTGTAAAATGAACATTGCAAATCTGTTCTAGAGACTGGACTCTGTAATCTTCCTCTGACCAGTGTTTTCTTGCTGTAGGTAGGGAAATTACAGGTGGATCACATCACTTAAGGTTGCTTTTAGGTTTTGTTAGGGTGGGTCTATTTTAGTTTTAACTTTAGTGCTAGGTGAATGCCTTAGTCAGTCACCTAGTCTTTACTTTTAGATTGTGGCTCTTCCATGGTTTCTATTGAAAGCTCGAGCTGTTTACCAAAACCCTAAAACTTGGTGAGGCTTTCAGCTCTGTCTCCCTTGTGGTGGCAATTGCTGAAATCCTTTTAAATCTCTTCCATCTGTCATCTCTTTATTCTTCCCTTGGACTCCTGGCATCTCACCTGGACATGTTCAGTTCAAGGGTCAGCCAAGAATTTGAGAATTTATACACATATTTGGGGCTTCCCACTCTATGACTCTCTCCTTTGCAGAATTTCCTCATTTTCCAGCCACTCTGGTTGCAAACTCCTTCTCAGCATCATCAGGCATAGCCCCTCAATGCCCCCCTACCCTGTGCAAGCTGACTATGGCTTTCAAAGTGTGGTCTTTGGGCCAGTAGCATTAGCATCACAGGGAAACTGGTTAGAAATGCAAAATTTTGGGTCTCAACTCAGACCTAGTGAACTAGAAATTCTGGGAGTGGAGCCCAGCAATCAATATTTTAACAAGCCCTTGAGAGATTCTAATATACACTAAAGTTTGAGGATGACTACCTTAGGGCAAAAGCTGTACAAATGTGAATCTCACCCAAAAGTGGGTCACACCCAGAGTTGTTCCCTTCCTTTACTGTATGCTCTCCAATGCCATCAAACAGCTTTTTGGGGGTATACAGAATATATAATTATTAAGAGTAGAGATTAACCTTAAACAAACCACTCTGTCACATGAGAATTTGGACATTCACTTTTTAGTATATACCATATTCTTTGTAATTAAAAAAGAATTAAAATATTTTTGATATTTGATGTCTTGGCTGGATATGGCTTAGTTGGTTAGAACATCATCCCAATATACAAAGGTTGCAGGTTTGATCCTTAGGGCACATACAAGTACAGATCAATGTTTCTGTCTCTCTCTCTCTCTCTCTTCCTCTCTAAAAAATTAAAAATAAAAAAAAATGTAAAAATACCTGACCAGGCAGTGGCACAGTGGATAGAGTGTTGGCCTGGGACTCTGAGGACCTACGTTTGAAATTCCAAGGTTGCCAGCTTGAGCGTGGGCTCACCAGCTTGAGCGTGGGATCATAGACATGACCCCATGGTTGCTGGCTTGAGCCCAAAGTTTGCTGGCTTGAACAAGGGGTCACTGTGTCAGTGGGAGCCCCCAGGTCAAGGCACATATGAGAAAGCAATCAATGAAAAACCAAGGTGCCGCAACTATGAGTTGATACTTCTCATGTTTCTCATTTCCTGTCTGTCCCTCCCTCTCTTGCTTAAAAAATTTTTTTTTAAATATATTTTTGAGATTTAAATAAAATGTTTGTGTACCTGGAAGCACCTTATAGTTTTATGGAACACAGCTTGAAAATCTTTAGTTTAAAGCATATGATTGACAGTATGGGTCGGGATTAGCTTCAACCATGCATAGGAATATCTCCATGGTAACTGTCACCATAGTATCAGGCCTGACAGAGGTGGTAAAGGAGCCTGTGCAGAGTAGGGAGGACCACCATGTGGTATCTTTAGTCCCCTGGAGAGCTCATCAAAATGTAAATTCTGATTTAGTAGGTGTTAGGAACTGAATTGTGTCCCCTCAAAATTCATTACGTTGAAATCTAACCCCTAGTACCTCAGGAGTGTGACTGTATTTGGAGAGAGGGTCTTCATAGGAGGTAATTAAGGTTAAATGAGATCACTGAGGTGGGTCCCAGTCCAATATGACTGTTTCCTTATAAAAGAGGAGAACGTAGACACTGAGGAAAGACCAAATGAAGACACAGGGACAAGATGGCCATTTACAAGCCAAACACAGAGGCTTCAGAAGAAACCAACCCTGCTGCCACCTTGATCTTGGAATTTAAGCCTCCAGAACTGTGACAAAATAAATGTCTGCGCTTATGCCACCCAGACTGTGGGACTTTGTGATGGTAGCCCTAGCAGACTAACGCAGCAGGTTGGGGGAGGGAATGGAGATTTTGCATTTCTAGCAAGCTCTTTGCTGGATGATGCTGGTCCAAGGACCACACTTGGAGCAGCAAAGACCTGAAGAACCTGGTTTCTGTGTTATGGCATTATTAGCAGCTTCCAAATCACCTCACAGGTAGGAAAGGACAATTGTTCTCAAACTCTGCCTTCCTTAAGATGGCTGAGGCTATTATTCTCAGCCTTTTTCTATTTGCAGCACTTAGGACATATTATAAATATGGCGGCACCTTTCAGAGGATGAGTCACAGGTGAGGTTATTATGTAAATGAATGAAGTGGGCTGGGTATAACAATAGGGTGCAGTAGCTAAACCAGGGAACTCACGCCTTGTCTACAATGGACAGATGCTCCGTCTCTGAGCTGGAATATGTGTCTCTGAGCCGGAATGTGTGTTTAGATTTTCTAAAATTTCAAGAGAAGGTAGAAACTTGGATATGTACATTAAATCTCTAGGTTTCTCAACTTTTAAATGTTGGCAACTCCATCAATTTATTTTTTTTTATTTTTTTATTTTTTAAATTTAAATTTTTTATTTATTTATTTTTAGAGAGGAGAGAGAGACAGAGAGAGAGAAGGGGGGAGGAGCTGGAAGCATCAACTCCCATATGTGCCTTGACCAGGCAAGCCCAGGGCTTTGAACCGGCAACCTCAGCGTTTCCAGGTTGACGCTTTACCCGCTGCGCCACCACAGGTCAGGCTCAATTTATTTTTGAAATGTGAAGGAGCCCTGAAATGTTCTTGATCTGTATCATGTTTGGGGAGTATCCATGTATAAGAATTTAGCAAGCTATTCAACCAAGATTTGTATGATTTACTATTGGTGGGGTATGCCATTAATTAAAACTCTGCATGGGAGTGACACCAGTTCCCTCAGGGTACTTGTTGTTGATATAGGGCAGGAATGGTGTTGGCTTGGCCTGTATCTCCAACATTGTTTCTTTAAAGAGATAAAACTGAAGCACATCTGGGAAAATATTAAGAGCTGTCTCTTCTTAGTGGAATCTAGGTTTTCTGCTTTATTATTTTTTGTTTGTTTAGATATTTTATAGACATCTCTAATATAGATATATGTATTTTTAAAAGCCCGAGGATAAGCACAATGCCTGGACCAAAGCAAACCCTTGGAGGTGACTAAGCCGCTTCCTTGGTCTCCCTCTGGGACGGTCCTGCTGTTCAGGTAGAATGTTTGTGGCCCTGACTAGCTCTTCGGCATGCTTGAGTAAACACCTGCTACCTCCGGGCCAGGGGGGTGATGTCACCCCTTCCACTCAGCCCAAAGTCCCACATGACCTTTATTACCAGAAGGGGCATTCTCAGTGCAGCCTCAGCTGTAGTAATGTTTATACATCAACCCAAATTTGAAGACACTCTGTGATGGCTTCACAGTTTGGAGCTACCTGACCCTGAAAGCAATATAGCCTAGTGGTTAATCTCAGTGGGCACCAACCGGCTCTTCCAGTTACTTACTAACTTAGACAAGTTAGTCTAAGCCTCCATTTCTCTATTGTAAAGTGAGAATGACAATAGTACCTACCTATTTGGGTTTATAGGAAGATTTAAGTCTGCTGAGTGACATGCATAACTGTTCAATAATCATATCGATTGGTGTGATTTTACTTTCAATATCTTTCTTATATCATGGACTAAGTATGAGGCCACAGCATTACTAAATTGGTAGCTTCAAAGGGAAAATATTTTCAACTCTGATTCAAATAGCAAAAGCAATCAAATATTGTCATCACCACTGTTGCAGTAGACCCGGCAGTTAAAACTCACCTTTCTGCCATCAAGGAAGGACCTTTTTCTGTCCTTTGAGAAAGACCCCAGACTGCTAATCTCAAGAGGAAAGAGAATCGCAGCAGCTCCAAGCTGGCTCCCTCACTGCCTGCGTCAGCCTCAGCCTCGGGTGGGCACAGGCCCGTCCCTGAGGAGGGCGGCGTTGCCTCAGCCTCAGGTGGGCACAGGCCCGTCCCTGTGGAAGGCGCTGCCTCAGCCTCGGGTGGGCACAGGCCCGTCCCTGTGGAAGGCGCTGCCTCAGCCTCGGGTGGGCACAGGCCCGTCCCTGTGGAAGGCGCTGCCTCAGCCTCGGGTGGGCACAGGCCCGTCCCTGTGGAGGGCGGCATTGCCTCAGCCTCGGGTGGGCACAGGCCCGTCCCTGAGGAGGGCGGCGTTGCCTCAGCCTCGGGTGGGCACAGGCCCGTCCCTGAGGAGGGCGTTGCCTCAGCCTCGGGTGGGCACAGGCCCGTCCCTGAGGAGGGCGGCACTGCCTCAGCCTCGGGTGGGCACAGGCCCGTCCCTGAGGAGGGCGTTGCCTCAGCCTCGGGTGGGCACAGGCCCGTCCCTGAGGAGGGCGGCGTTGCTGGGCAGCTCGCTTGTCGTCAGGCAGGGCTGCTGTTTGGGGTTGTTGCTCAAGGTGATCCTCTCAGGAACGGCACCCTGCTGGCAGCTTTGTCACCCCGAATGGGCCTTAGGGATGACTAATGAAGCTGTAAAGGATACACACACAGACCCAAGAAAATCCATTCCCTAAGGGCTTCAACTACTTTTCAGTGGGTGCTTCTTTGCCTTTCAAGACACAAGCATTAAATTTCTCTGCCCCAAATTCCAGTTCTCCACGCGAGGCCACTTCCCCTGGTAAATCCCTGAGGCACCACTGGTGCTGGAAGGAGAGGCAGGGCCTTGCCCTGCACGGCAGGAGATGCGCTCCTTCAGCAGCTCCGCCGTCTCCAGTCCAGAAGGGCCCGCGTCTGCCCAGCCCCTCTTCCCTTCCGGGAGTCTGCTATTCCCATGGTCCTTACCGGGGTGTCGGGTGGAACCTGGGCGGTACCCTGGCCTCTCCCGCTAGCTCAGTCACCCACCTCTGGGTTCTATTTCATGTCTGACATCCGTCTCCCTGCCGCTGCGCGGTGTACCCTCTCACTGCCCCTCCCGGGACCCCCGCAGCAGACCACCTGCCCCTGAACTTGCCCTCCTGCTGTGCCCCTCCACGCTGCTGCAGCTCTCAACATCCCTCAATGCTGCCCTCCTCACACAAGATGTGTCCAGGCTGCATGTTCCCAGTACTGCCAGAACTCTGAGTTTCAAAAGCCAGAAACCTGGAGTTTTATGTGAATTCCCACATCCTTTCTGTTTGTTTATTCACAGTTACTACATTTTACACACTAAAAATATTATAAAACATTGTAGTGAGTTTCACCCATTCCTGGCCCCAATTCCTCCTCCGAAGAGTCCACCTGTTGCCAGTTTCTCCTGTCACCTTCCAGACACAGAGCGTACTTTCAGACACACATACACCAGTACTTTTTTGTTATGCAGATAGAGACCAACCTTTTTATGTTGGTATACAGTTTTAAAACTGAGGGTCAAACAAGACACATTCGCATCTGTGGATCATAAATCATTAGGCATGACAGAAAGTTCCCTGAAGACAGGGGCGGTGTTTTGTCATAGTGCCCCCTTTCTTCCTGGCATGATTGACACCTTGCACACAGTAGGCACTCAATAAGGACACTGCCCTTCCACTGGCAGTTAGTTATTAAGCACCATTCTGTGTCTGCTGCTGGACAGACGCCCAGTGAACTGTGAAGTGGAAACCTTCCAGGAAACACCTGGGAACAGTTCAGTTCAGTTAGTCCCCAGCCCTGTGGGAACATAAGCAGGACTCAGCGGCCTACAGGTTCAGAACCGCTCGCCCCACCTCTCCTGGTTACCTGGGTCTCTAACACATGGACAGAAATAGCAGATCACTCCCTGCTCGTGGGCTCGCCCTGGCAGGGTGTTTGTCTGCTTGTGCTGACAGCCCAGCCCCTGACTGAGTGCTGACTCCAGCATTCCCGAGCCAGCTGTCATTCCCAGGAGCAGGGCTCCCATTTCTTGCCCTCTGCCAGGTCAAGGCAAGCCCGGACGGGACAGAAACCACAGGACAGGCAGCGTGCTATCTCTTCCCCTCGGAGCCGGGTGGGGCTGGCAGCTGGCTGAGTAAGGCCTTTTCACGCTTCCTCATGTTGGAGGAAGGCTCACTGCTCAGATGGTTTGACGCCCTCTCCGAAGTTGGATTCTATCTGCACCCTTGCCTGTGCCCTGGCTGGTCAGCACGCGCACTGGGTGGAGACACGATGACATTTTCAGTTCATAAAAGTGGACCCTGCTGAGGAAACAAACGCTTGTCACATATTCTCTCCTCACCCTTTGAGGTGCTGATGGCCAAGGGTTTCTGCTCCTCTAGGACGGTCATAAGCAACTTCCCTGGAACTGTGCTGTGACGGCGTCCCTTTCTCTCCCACTCGAGAGAATATTCTGGAATGCAAACTGACCTTGTTCTGATATTCACCTTAAATTTATTCTAATAGTAGTGCCATATGAATCTTACTCCCAAAACTCAAGTGGGAGAGACCTGTCATATTTGTTTGTTTTTTCTTTATTTTGTTACCTCAGGCATGGAGACCTTATCTTTTGGGCTGGCAGGAAAATAACTTGGGTGGCAGAGGGTGGGGCAGGCTCTCCTCCTCTCTGGGGATGTGTGAAAGTCCAGGAGGCTTTGTGGTAGGTACCTGGAAAATGGGACAAGGCCATTCTTGTCCTGAGATTAAGTCTTTTGCTGACATCCCCAGTGTGTTCCTTCGGAGGAGGCTTGAGGAAGCTTTCGTTCCAAGCTTGGGACTCTGGGCTGAAGCTGGAAGTCCTAGGCCACAGTTCTAAGCCACGCCAAGAGACACCACAAAGCCTTTCCACAGAAGTCCTGCCAACCTGCCACCTGCCGCAAGCACCGTCGGGAGCGCCCTCCAGCCTGCGATGCCTGCAGTCCCCCATCTCCATGCCCTCCCAGGCTCCAGGCTTCCAGAAAATATAAGCCAACTTTTCTGCACAAACAACTTCTGCATTTGGCTCCCAAACCAAACCTCCCCAAGGCAAGGCTGACTTCCTGCTCAAAAAGAAGAAATAAAATACAGGAACAACCAGCCTAATGCTAATAGCCTGATAGGTTATCCTGCCACCTAATTTATAATTGAATAATTGTTCACAAACTAGCACATCGCACAAATCAGGACTTTTCACAATTTAATTCTGCTGCACATCACGGCTTATGAGACAGACATCACTGCTGTTTTGCTCTAGAGCAGCAATTTTTAACTGGTGTGCTGCAAGACTTTTTAAGACATGCAATACCTGGCCCTGGCCAGGCGGCTCAGTGGATAAAGCATCGACCTCGTGCCCCAGAGATCGTGGGTTCAAATTCCAGGTAGGCACAATGAGAAGCAATCAATGAATGCACAACTAAATGGAACAATTAAGTGAAACAAGTTGATGCTTCTCTCTCCCTCTTCTCTCTTCCTCTCTCTCTCAAATCAATGGAGAGGGAGAGAGACATGGAAACATCAATGTTTCTTTATGGGCCCTGACCAAGGATCGAACCAGCAACCCTTGGGTATCAGGATGTTGCTCTGACCAATTGAGCTACCCAGCCAAGGCTGGAAAATATTTTTTAATTAAAAAAAAAAGTACATGTAATGTAATTAATACCTGCTATTTAATCAGGGTCACTGAGATCTTTCCTCTTAGATTGCCAAATAAAAAAATGACAACAGCTAACACAATAGTGGTCTGGTGTGAATGAATCAAAATATCTTTGTTTTTTTGGTCAGAGCAGCAAAAAATAGATTTTTGGCGTGCTGTAGAATTTTAGTCATTAGTTTAAATGTGCCATGAGATAAAAAAGGTTGAAAATTGCTGATCTAAATAAAGCACATGGTAGCTCTAAACTAGCTAAAAAAAAAAAAATGGAAGGATACTTTATCCCCACTCCTGCTTTATTTCCTCCTTCACTGATTATCTTTAGAACAACAAAAAAATAAAAACTCTTCTCCCAGAGGAAGCAATTTCTAGCCAAGATAATCAAAAGCAGTGTTGCCCAGTGCTCTAATTAACTGTACCAAACCCAGTCAATGATGAGTATGCAAGTATAGCCTTATTATATTAATAATTAGGCCATGTTAATTAAAGCAGGAAAAGCATTAAGAACACTTGTTACTAAAACTATCTTCACCACTCACCGAGCACTTTGTTAAAAGCAACCAACCTTAGTTTTTTACATTAATCTGACTGGGGACAGAGTCACTGAACTAGAGTGAATGGAATCTGGTTTATGAGGTCTGTGTTGACAATATGGTAATTAGTTGTTTCTTTTATTTCCATTGATGAGGGGGGGAGGGGAAGAGAGAGAGAAGCATCAACTTGTTCCACTTAGTTGTGTACTCACAGCTTCTCATATGTGCCCTGTTCAGAGATGAAACCCTCGACCTTGATGTGTTCAGCAGCGCTTTATCCACTGAGCCACCCAGCCACAGCCTATGGTGATTGGTTTTTATTTAAAATTTTATTTATTGATTTTAGTGAGAGAGAAAGGTGAGGGGAGAGACAGGAACATCGAGCTGTTCCTGTATGTGCCCTGACAGGGGAATGAACAGGCAACCTCTGCACTTTGGGATGATGCTAGTCTAGTCTAACCAGTGGATGGCAAACTGAGGCTCGTGAGCCACATGCGGCTCTTTGGCCAGCTTAGGAGTACCCTAATGAAGTTAATAACAATGTATCTACCTATATAGTTTAAATTTAAAAAATTTGGCTCTCAAAAGAAATTTCAATCATTGTATTGTTGATATTTGGCTCTGTTGGCTAATGAATTTGCCGACCACTGGTTTAACCGATCAAGCTATCTGGCCAGGGCATGGTGATTGTTTTTTGCTGTTGTTTTTTAGAGAGACACACAGACAGGGGACAGACCGGCAGGAAGGAAGAGAAATGAGAAGCATTAATTCATAGTTGCAGCATCTTGGTTGTTCATGGATTGCTTTCTTATATGTGCCTTGATCTGGGGGATCCAGCCGACTCAGTGATCCCCTGTTCAAGCCAGCAACCTTGGGCTCAAGTCAGTGACCATGGAGTTATGTCTATCACCTCATGCTCAAGCCAGAGACCCTGCACTCAAGCTGGTGAACACGTGCTCAAGTCAGTGACGTCAGAGTTTTGAACCTGGGTCCTCAGCGTCCCAGGCCAACGCTCTATCCACTGCACCACTGCCTGGTCAAGTACATGGTGACTGGTTTTCAATGATTGTTGCCTAGCCCTGGCTGGTGGGCCGGTGGTGTTCCAGTCTGGGGTAGCCAGCTCAGGCCCATGTCAGGGCACTTATGAGAAGCAATCAATGGCACAACTAAGTCGAACAGTCAGTTGACACCTCTCTCTCTCTCTTTCAAAAAAAGAGAAAGAAAAAAAGAAAGAGAAAGAAAGAGGGAAAGAAAGAAATAAATGAAGAAAGAAAAAAATGAAATGAAAGGAAAGGAAAGAAAAAAGATATATAAAAGATTGTCGTCTATCCCTGGGGATAGCTCAGTTGGTTAGAGCATCATCCCAATATACAGTTCTGGGTTCAGTCCCTGGTCAGGGCACATACAAGAATCAACCTATGAATGCATAAACAAGTGGAACAACAAGTCAATGTTTTTCTTTCTCTCAAATCAATAAATTAAAAATAAATATTCTTTAAATAAAAGATTATTGTTTACATGTACTATTATAGATAATATTTGGGCAGGGATGTAAGCACTTGAAGTAGCAAATTGGTAACCTTCAAGGTCTTCAGGATGTTTATTCCAACTGTGTATTACCTAGGACCTCAGTGGTCCGCCTCTGGGCTGATTCTGTAGCTGATACCACTGCTGGCGCTCATGACTCTGGCTGACCCAGCCTCTGCTACCAGCAAGGCTCCTGTCCAGGTGAGAACTCTGCCTGTCTAAAGGTCATCCATAATGAACTGATGCTTAACACCACTCATACCTAAACAAATATACATGCAAATAAAACCCAGGAATCATTCTTACCTATCAGGTGGAAAGTAATAACTCCTGATAATACAAAGTGTGGGTGAGTTTGTGGGTGGACATAGACTTGTAAATCACTGATAGGAATATGGAACGAATCAATCTTTTCAGCATCTATTCAAACTTTGAAATGCTCATGCTTTCTCCTACCAGTTGCATTGCTAAAATTGTATCACACAAATATACTCACAGATGTTATGTCAAGAGAAGGAAAGGGTACAAAGATGTTTCCTGCAGAATTGGTTGGAATAGCAACAAATTGAAACCAATAATGTTTCTCAACAAGGATCTCATTAAAAAAATTAAGGGACAGCCATACAATGGAATTATGCAATCATTTAAAAGAATAAGGTCAATTTTGTATGTTGAAGTAAAAACTAACAATAACAAAGATCTTAAATAATCTTTATTTAAGATACAGCATTAAATAAAAAAAGGGGAATACAATGTGTCGACATATTTTTCTGGAAGGATAGACAAAATATTATTAAGTTATTTTCCTAACAATATATACATAATCTAAAAAAATAATATTGAGTACCTGGAAAATGACAGACCATCTTCCCTTTCTTTATACTTTTTAAAAAAAATTTTATTGATTGATTTTAGTGAGAGAGGAAGGGAAAGAGAGAGAGAGAAACATCGATCTGTTCCTCTCTGTGCCCTGACTGGGGACTGAACTGGTAACCTCTGTGCTTCAAGATGATGCTCCAACCAACTGAGCCATCTGGCCAGGACTCTTTATACTTTTGACATTAAGAAAAAAATTTAAAACAAGGCTGTATGGCCTAATTGGTGGTGGTGCAGCGGAAAGAGTGCTGACCTGGACGCTGAAGTCCCGGGTTTGAAACCCCAAGGTTGCTGGCTTGAATGCAGGCTCATCCAGCTTGAGGGCAGGCTTGCCAGCTTGATGGGCAATCATGGGGTCAACATGATTCCAAGGTCACTGGCCTAAGTCTCCACACCTCCCATCAAGGCACATATGAGAAAATCAATGAACAACTAAAATAACTCAGTTATTAGTTGATGCTTCTCATCTCTCTCCTTTCCTCTTTCTTTTTCAAATATAAATATAAATAAACAGAACTAAAAAACAAGATTGCGTGTACATAAACTTGAAAGGTGTCTGATAGACTGTATTTTTCCAAAATGGCCAGAACAACATTGCCAATTCTACATGCCCTTCTAGAACCTTGTTACTCCCCATCAGGGGGTGCTTTATTTCCTTCCCCGGCACTTGGGTGGAACTCTGACAACCTCAACGATTAAATGCCATGGAGGTGACAGTGTGTGGCTTCCGGGGCTCTGCACAAACTGTCCATACAGCTTGTCTGGGTTGTGCTCTCTTGGGATGCCTGCCCTTGGAACTCGGCCACCATGCTGTGAGGAATCCCAGCTTAACCCACAGTCCAGTCGTTTTGAGTATACTGACCGGGCTGTGCAAACATCACTAATTCCACACCATTTCTGTGACCCCACAGAGACCCCCTATACCATCTGCTCCCTTCCTTCCCCCAAGCCATGGCAACCACGAATTTTTTTTTGTCTTTGCAGAATTGCCTATTCTAGAAATGTCATATAAACGGAACCATATAATATGTGGCCTCTTGTATCGGGCTTCTTCCACTTAGCATATTGTTTCACGGTGTATCAGTACTTCATTCCTTTTTATGGCTGAATAATATTCCACTGTATGGCTATATCACTTTATTTTTATCCATTCATCAGCTGATAGACATTTGGTTGCTTCCAATTTTTGGTGATTAGGGATAATACTGCTATGTACATTCATGCCCAAGTTTTTGCACAGACTTATGTTTTTAAATTTCTTATAGTTTAAGTACTTACAAATCACCTATTAATATTAAATGATACATAATAATTATAAGACACTAAATAATAATAATACATGATTAAGATATTTCTTATTCATTACAGCAGGTTCCCTAAGAGCAGCAAACCTGTTTCCTGCTGAGAATTCAAATGTAACACACAACACTTGGCAGACCTAAGTAATAAAATGGCGCTATCCTGGATTTCCTGCTAATTTGCACAAACCTTTCAGTCTGAATCACTACTCTATTGTCTCTATCTAAAAATATCTAGGACTATTATGCGGTCTTCAAAACTCTCCTCCTCATGTTCCAAAATGAAAACCTATCATTTTACTTTCGCACACAGGGAGGGACTTGTCTCTTCAGGAATGTGGAACTGGACTTAGAATTCTTGTGAATTTAGAACCTTGGGCTGTGTTGTGACTTACCTGTCTGGCTTTACCTAATAAAAGTTCAATAAAAAACAGGACGCATTTAAAAAATAAATTCTGGATTCTATAAGAACTCACTGATGTGGGAGTGAGGGCTCACATTTAGCGCCTCCACCAGTAGACCATCATGCAAATAAGAACTCCTGCCACCCCCAGGCACCGCTCCCCGTCAGAACGCCCACTCTTCTCCCAGCGCCTGCCACCGGCTTCGCCAGCAGGCGCCATCATGGATGCTTGAGTCTGCCCATGTGCTTCACGTACATTTAATTGGAAACGAGATACTCTGGGGCAGCTGCTGTAGAGGCCACTTGCAGAGAAGAAGCCACACTAATAAGAAAGTGTGGTTGTTTACCCCAAAGGAAAATTACAAGTTTGCTTGGTTTCAATCGTTGGCACCAAGTCTTGGGTTCCTCATCACAGAATAGCCTTCTTTCCACTTGGCTTTCTCTCAGCCAGTGTCCTGGCACACTATCAGAGGGGAAAATAATTAGAAAGAAGTGTCTCACAGGGAAGGGAAGCACTAGTAGCTTACCAGATGGGCATAATCATGGGTCTTCAAACAAATCCTTGACCAGACAGTAGCACTGTCTTCTTGCTGACGTAAGCTCTATGTGTCCACACCTTTTGAACATGTGTACACTGAGACAGTGGACTGCTTACTCAGTTTCCTTCCTCTTCAGGGGACCCCTTTGCTGGCTCTTTACATGAGCAGTGACCCAGCTGTAGTTAGCCCCAGAGAAATGTCCAAGAGCTGTCCCCCATCTTACCTGAGTTATTATGTTGCTGTGGGGTTGACAGTCCATCTTATTCTTAGTTCATTCATGATTCAAGTAATGCAGGTGTGGGGCGGGGAGGAGAAACAGCTTTACTTTTGTGACTCTTGCTAATTGTGAACATATCAAAGTACAGACATGTAGTTAAATAGCATTAAACATTGCCCCATTCTGAGGCAACAGATGTATCACTTTGCTGAACAATTTTAGTAGTCTTTGTTCGATGTGTAGAATTATTCATACAGTACTTCTTAAATACATTTGTGAGCATGGTGTTCACTTGTGCTCATCCAGAAGCTGACCCTGAAACAAGGACTGGAAAGGAAGCAGTTCAGTTGGGAGTAGTGTCAAACAGGAATGGGGAGTGCGGAAGCAAGGGAGGGTGAGGCAGCCAGTCAACAGTAGCCATCATCAGCTGGTAGTGTTGTGGGTGGAGCTTAATTCCACACAGAAATTCTGGGCAATGGTGTGGAACACCTGCCTCAGAGATAGACCACTTAAATAGCAAGGGAGCTGGAGTATTTATACCTCAGGTCCCACGGGCTCAGACTGCTCCCAGGGGGTGTTAGTTCTGAGCACTTCCAGTCTGAACAGCCTTGTTAGACTGCAAAGAAAGTCCCACAGGATAGACCAGAAGGTATTAGCTGGTGGAGGAAAGCCACACACACACACTCAAGGCTGGGATTGTTTGAAAGACGAACCAGGAACTATTCTAGATGCTGAGGACACAGCAGAAAACAAGGCAGAGGAAGAGTCTTGCCCTCATCGGACATCCCTTCAGTTGGGGGAACAGATAATAAACAGGGCAAGTAGGAGGCATATGGAGTGTGTTACAAGCGCTGTGGAGAAAATTAAGTACTGAGGAATTCTGAGGAGGAAGAAGGGGTTGGATGCAACTCGCTAAAGCGAGAGCAGGGCAGGCCCCACTGAGAAGGAGACACTCAAGGAGGGACCCAAGGCAAGGGAAGCGACACCCAGCACATGGTTATCTGTGTGAGGAACATTTCAGGCCAAAGCCCTAAGGCGGGACGATTGCTAGTATACATAAGGACCAGCAGGGCTGTGAAGCTGAGCATAGTAGGTGAGGGGCAGGGGCCGAGCCAGGCAGAGCAGAACCTTGCTGACACTGTGATGCCTCAGGCTCCCGTCTGGACACTGACAGGCCGTGGGAGAGCCAGAGCAGAGGACGGAGTCTGACTCAAGTGCTAACAGAACCACTGGCTGCTCCGCAGAGAATGAACTCCAGAGGGCAAGGGCAGAAGCAGGGGGATGGCGAGGAGGCCACGACACTCCAGGTGGTGGCTGTGGGAAAGAGAGAAGCGATAGATTCTAGAAATATTTTGAAAGTAGCACCAAGGTAATTTGTGGGCAGACTGGATGGGAGAGAAAGAAAGAAGACAATGGGTTTGGCCCAAGCACCTGGAAAAAAATCAAGCTGCCTTTTCCTGAATTAGAGAAGTTAGTGGGGTTAAGTCTCAGTAAAGGAGACCGAGAAAGAACTCCCAGAGTATGGTGTCCTGAAAGCCAAGTGCAGAAAGTATTTCTAGGGGGAGGAGTGGCCAACTTTAAAAGTATACATGTGTTACATCTATATAAATGTATATACAGCAATAGTCTCTACAGAGATATACATATATATACAGGTAGTTTGATAAATAGTAATATAAATAGATCTGTAACTTGACTTTCTTCCCACTAAGTCTATTGAGAAGAGCACTCCATGTCAATAGTAGTATTTGTTTGCTCCATTATTTTAATGGCTGCATAGTATTTCATTGTGCATATGCACCATCATTCAATTTTCCCTATAAACATTTCCCCCAATTATAGAATTCTAAATTATATAACAATGTACATCTTGTGCACTCATCCTTTCACACCTGTGTGATCTTTGTGGGATAAACCCTAGATGTGGGGTTGCCACATGCAAGGTATGTATGCCTTTTTCTTTTTTGTATTTTTCCAAAGTTAGAAGTGGGAGGCAGTCAGACAGACTCCCACATGCGCCTGACCAGGATCCACCTGGCATGCCCACCAGGGGGCGATGCTCTGCCCATCTGGGGCATTGCTCCGTTGCAGCAGGAGCCATTCTAGCACCTGACGCAGAGGCCACAGAGCTGTCCTCAGCACCCAGGCCAACTTTGCTCCAATGGAGCCTTGGCTGTGGGACGGGAAGAGAGATAGAGAGGAAGGGAAGAGGGGGAAGGGTAGAGAAGCAGATGGACACTTCTCCTGTGTGCCCTGATGGGAATTGAACCCAGGACTTCCACATACTGGGCTGATGCTCTACTGCTGAGCCAACTGGCCAGGGCCTGTATGCTCTTTTAATCTCTGATTCAAGACTCCTTCCTGGCAGTTCTTAAAACCTGAGATGATTCAATATGGAACAGCCAGGGACCTCAAGGATGAACCACTGGGACGGCAATCCAGGCAGATCCTGTTCTACAGGACAGGGAGGGCTCAGGACAGCCATCTGGGTTATCGCTGTTAGAAATAAGGCAGAGGAGGTTTGGGTCAAATCAGAAAAGTCCATGACAGGAAGCCATCTTTTGGTACTAGCCTTCTGCCTGACATATGGAGCTGCAGCTGACTTCTGAGTTTAAAAACATGCCATTTCTACATAGAATAGAAAAACTCTCCAGGCCCACAGGCTCTCCAGCAGAGCCAGTAAGAGCTTATTACGCCAAGAGCAAATGTAGCAGACAAAAGCAGCTGTGCCTTTTGTGAAATGACTGTAATTAACTCCAAATCTTTCCCCACTTTATTTTTGCAGGCTGGATTTGTCATCTTGCTGTTCAAACAAGCCCACTACATGCCTCAGATTTTTCCTTTACCTTGCCATTCTGAGCAGCAGCATGACTCCACCACCTGTCTGGGCACGTACTGAATCTTTAAATGGTGTCAGGATGTGCTGCACATTCAGTGATAACCTTGAAAATAACATCTACCACCACCAGATGATTGGCTGAAAACCTCCAGGAACTTCAGGGCAGTAATGGCAATGTAGTTAGTCACATCTATCCTCAATGCAGAGAAAAGCAGAGACACCTTTTGACTTGGAAAAAAAATGACAGAGCCATGCCTTGGATCCATTTATTGACTCTCTGGGCGGGTCTGTGAAAAGCATTCACCCCAGGCTTCATGATCCGCTGCTGCTGCTTGACCCCTGACAATTGCAGTTCAGCAAAACTCATTCAGGGAGAGCTAGTTCCCTACACCGGGTTCTTAACCATTGAAGCAGACCCATAAGAATGTTCCCAATAGTCTGAAGATTTAAAAAGTTTTAGATCTCTGTGGTCTGGCTGCATGGTCTTCAGTTCCCACCGGCCGTGGGCTTGCTTTACCACGTGATGGCCCTTTACTGTGATAGAGCCCCATCCACACGCACCAATTCAGCCACCAACACTGTCTCCTCCCCTTCTGTTTTGCAAAGGATGCCCAGTCCACTCAGGAGGTCAACAGAGAGGGTTTTCTTGTATGTCATGACGGAGATCAAAGTTATTTTATCCCAAGAATACAGCAGGTAGAAGGCAGCCTATAGAATGTATGCCAAATTCCATTCCTCAAATGGCCATACTTCAGAGTTGATTGTAAGATAACTGCCTCCCAACTTACAAGCTTCTGAACAATGTTCACACTCAGGCCTGGGAGTAAGCACCGCTTGGTGTTCCTCCTTGGCCAGCCACGGCGGGCTGCCAGCGCCTGCACTCAGAAGGCTATGTAGTACTGCTCCATCGTGCTGACGACGTCGCTCTGGTCCTCCAGCAGCTCCAGCACCTGCTGCAGCACGGGCTCACTCAGGCCTGGGCTGAGGCTCAGACGAGCGCAGGCCAAGATGTGCAGGAAGTGGCAGCCCTTCTCCATGTCTGCAGGTAAAAGGCAGTTGGCTAAGCTCAGACATTCCTGTCAGACCCTCCTCTCTCTTCTCTCCCTCAAAGTCAAAGCCCTTCTCCATATCTGCTGAATCAGAACCTGGATCTTAATAAGATCTCCGGATGATTCTTATGCACATAAGTCAGAGATGCACTGGCCTAGATTATCAGCAAAAACAAAACAAAAAACCTGTTCTCAGGCCCGTCAATGGACCCACTGCTCAGGGACTCAGGCCTTCAACTTGCAAGGATTCCCAATCAACAATTTTATATCCATAATCAAATGGATTTTTTTTGGTGTGTGTGTGTGTGGCAGAGACAGAGTCAGAGAGAGGGACAGATAGAAACAGAAATGAAGGGAGAGAGATGAGAAACATCAATTCTTCGTTGCGGTTCCTTAGTTGTTCACTGATTTCTCGTATGTGCCTTGACTGGGGAGGGGAGGCTACAGCAGACTCAGGGAACCCTTGCTCGAGCCAGAGACCTTGGGCTCAAGCTGGTGAGCCTTGCTCAAACCAGAAGAGCCCGCGCTCAAGCTGGCGACCTCGGGGTATCGAACCTGCGTCCTCCATGTCCCAATCCGGTGCTCTATCCACTGCACCACCTCCTGGTCAGGCATCAAATGGATTTTTACTGCTTGATAGTCTTTTTTCTCCAATGCCATTACATGTATAAGTGCGTGTATTCTGTGCAGAGTCCCTAGCTTCCCAGGTGGGTCCCACTTGAGACTGTGACAGCAGAGCCAGTTTATAACAGCCTCCATGTTCTCTCTTATCTCCTGGCTGATGGCATTGCTATGAGAAGAAGGAACTCTTAACTTTGGTCTGTTTCATTCTTCTTGGCATAGGCTTCCAAGAAGGTTTGTGACAGTTCTAGTCAACTTTTACCCTCCACCCAAAGCTAAGACCATTTGATGTACAGTGATAAAAGTTCAGGGTTAGTGACTTCTTTCCTAGTTGAAATCAATGACTTAGAGTAGTGGTATGGACCTGTGGTGGTGCAGTGGATAAAGTGTCGACTTGGAAATGCTGAGGTCGCCGGTTCGAAACCCTGGGCTTGCCTGGTCAAGGCACATATGGGAGTTGATGCTTCCTGCTCCTTCCCCTCTTCTCTCTCTGTCTCTCCTCTCTCTCTCTCCCTCTGTCTCTTCCTCTCCTCTCTAAAATGAATAAATAAATAAATTAATTAGAGTAGTGGTATGCACACTCAAGTTGTGACCATCAGAAGATCATGAAAAAAATTTAGTGGGTTGTGATTAGCATTCCTTTCTTACCAAACAGACTAAACTAGAAAATTACAGAATGTACTACATTATAGGTCGGATAGATCTTATTTTGTTAAACTATTTATTTTATTTTTTTCTTTTTGCGTGAGAGGAAGATAGTGAGACAGACTCCCACATGCGCCTCGAACAGGATCCACCCTGAAACCCGTCTTGGGCTGATGCTCAAGTATGAAGCTATTTTTTGTGCCTGAGGCTGCAGCACTCCTACCGAGCTATCCTTAGTGCCTGGGCCAATCGAACCAGTGGCTGCAGGAGAGACGGGAGAGAAGGGGGAGAGGGAGAGGAGGAAAAGCAGATGATTGCTTCTCTTGTGGGCCCTGACTGGGACTCAAAAACCCTGGACTTCCAGATACTGGGCTGATGTTCTACCCACTAAGCCACTGGCCAGGGCCCAAACTATTTCTAAGTATATAATTTATACCTATCTATCTATTTCTAAGTATGTAATTTATACCTATCTATTTGTTACACTATAATGATAGAATTTTTTGGGTCATGATGTAAAAATGCTGTAACTGCAAGTCAAAGTGAAACCACATTACTAAAAACAAACCCTCCCCAACTTTCCCTTTATGGCCCCATGGCAAGGCCAGGCTCAGCCTCTCACTCTCCACAGTCACTGAATGTCTTTGAATGACAAAATGTTTTGGGCTCCAGGAAGGTGCCCAAAGAGGTATTGTGCTGTTGGCTAAATCATGTTTTGGGAGTTGGAGTAGTACCTTTGTGGCTTTGGGCAAGTCATAGTATCTTCACGATTCAGTTTTCTCACCTGCAGAAAGGGAGGCTGGGGAGTGGGGGGCACCTGTGAGGTCTTTTCCAGCTCAAAGGCTCAGAGACTAACTATCCCAGGCAGCAGCCTGGGCTAACAAAGATTTGCTAAATTCTGACCTCTGGTGGCTCTGTCAACTCATTATTCCTCCCAGTTGGGATTACTGTTGGAAAACTTATCATCTTCACTTGTCTCCACATTTCCAGTTTCTTCAACATTCATTTGATAACGATTTCCTGAACACCTACTATGTGTGTAGTGTCAGAAAAAAGGGAGCAGCTGCCTGACCAGGTGGTTCTGCAGTGGATGGTGTTGACCTGGGACACTGAGGACCAGGTTGGAAACCCATGGTTGCTGGCTTAAGCCCAAAGGTCACTGGCTTGAGCAAAGGGTCACTGGCTCAGCTGGAGCCCTCCAGTCAAGGCACATATGAGAAACTATCAATGAACAACTAAAGTGCCACAACTATGAGTTGATGTTTCTCATCGCTCTTCTTTCCTGTCTCTTTCCTACTAAAACAACACAAAACAAAGAGAAGAGTGCAGGTGGAGAGCTGACTCTGGAGTCCAACAGATGCAAATCAAGTCCAGGTTCTATGGGACAAAGTGGTTCACATCTCAGTCAGTTTCCTTATTTGTAAAATGCGAACAAAATCACCTACTTCACTGGTAGTCGTGTGGATGAAAGGAGACCTGTGCTAGGTGCTTCTTACATGACCATGACTATCATCAAAGCCATAACCTAAGAAGATGCTCATAACCTAGTCCCTGCTCAAAAGAATCTTCAACTCTTCCCAAAGGCCTTAAACCATTTCTTCAGGAAGGCCATTTGGCTGTCTAAGATTGTCTGGTAAGGCTGTTCACTAAGTGTCCTTTTGGTTACACAGAGAGAACTAGTTAGTTCTTCTTCAAATGTTTGATAGAATTCACCAGTGAAGCCATCAGGTCCAGGGCTTTCCTTTCTTGGGAGATTTTAAATTACCAATTCAATCTCCTTACTAATTATAGATCTATTTAGATTTCCCATTTGTCCATGATTTAGTTTTGGTGGGTTTTGTTTCTAGGAATCTGTCCATTTCATCTGGCATACATTTGTTCACAGTATTCTCTTATAGTACTTTTTATTTTAGTATTGAAGAATCAGTACTAATGTCTTCATTTTCATTTCTGCTTTTAGTATTTGAGTCTTCTCTTTTTACTTCTTAGCCCACCTAGCTAAAGGTTTGGCAATTCTGATCTTTTCAGAGAACTGATTTTTGGTGTCAAAGATTTTTTCTATTGTTTTTCTATTCTGTTTCATTTATCTTTGCTCTAATCATTATTTCCATTCTTCTGCTCTTTGGATTTAACTTGTTCATCTTTGTCTAGTTCCTTAAATTGTAAAGTTAGGTTGTTGAGATCTTTCTTGTTTTTTAAAGCAGATAGCTATAAAGCTCTTCTTAGCACCTCTTTTGCTGTGTCCACAAGTTTTGATATGTTGTTTTCATTTTCAATCATCTCTAAATATTTTCTAATTTACCTTGTGACTTTTCTCTGATCTATTGGCTGTTTAAAAGTGTTATTTAGCCTGACCTATGGTGGCACAGTGGATAAAGTGTTGACCTGGCAATGCTGAGGTCGCCGGTTTGAAACCCTGGGCTTGCCTGGTCAAGGCACATATGGGAGTTGATGCTTCCAGCTCCTCCCCCCTTCTCTCTGTTTGTCTCTCCTCTCTCTCTCTCCCTCTGTCTCTCCCTCTCCTCTCTAAAAAATGAATAAATTTTAAAAAGAAAGTGTTATTTAATTTCCACCAATTTGTGTGAATTTTCCAGTTTTACTCCTGTTACTGACTTCTAACTTCATCCCGTTATGGTCAGAGAAGATACTTTGTATGATATCCATCTTTTAAAATCTATTGAGACTTAATTAGTGGCCTAACATATTGTCTATCCTGGATAATGTCCCATGTACCCTTGAGAAGAATGTGCATTCTGTTACTGGGTAGTGTGTTGTATACGTCTGGTAGGCCTAGTTGATTTATTGTGAAAATTTCTCTATTTCCTTCCTTATCTTCTGTCTGGTAGTTCTATACATTTTAGAAAGTGGGGTACTGAAAGTTTCCAACTATTGTAGAACTGTCTATTTTCCCCTTCAAGTCTGTTAGTTTTTGCTTCATATATTTTGATGGTTTGTTGTTAGGTAAATAAATGTTTATAATTCCTATATCTTCTTGGGGTATCGACTCATTAATGTACAATGTTTTGTGACTTAAAATCTATTTTATTTGATATTAATATAGCCACCCCTACTCTCTTTTGGTTACTATTGACATTGGACATTCTTTTCCATCCTTTCACTTTCAATCTATTAGTGCTTGGATCTAAAGGGAGTCTCTTATAGATAGCATATAGTTGCAGCATGTTTTTAACCTTTCTGCCAATTTCTGTCTTTTGATTGGAGGTTTAATCTGTCTGCATTTAAAATAATTACTGATGAGAAAGGACTTACTTCTAAATGTTTTTTATTTTTTATTTTATTTATTCATTTTTAGAGAGGAGAGAGAAAGGGAGAGAGAGAGAGACAGAGAGGGAGAGAGAGAGAGAAGGTGGAGAGGAGCTGGAAGCATCAACTCCCATATGTGCCTTGACCAGGCAAGCCCAGGGTTTCGAACCGGCGACCTCAGCATTTCCAGGTCGACGCTTTATCCACTGCGCCACCACAGGTCAGGCCAGGACTTACTTCTGTCATTTTGCTATTTGTTTTCTATATGTCTTATATCCTTTTGTCCCTCATTTCCTGCATTATTGTCTTTTGTGTTTAGTTGGTTTTTTGTAATGAAACATTTAAGTTCCTTCTCATTTCCCTTTGCATATATTTTCTATCTACTGGGGATTATATTTAACACCCTCAAGTTCTAACACCCTAATTTGAATTTATTTCAGCTTAACTTCAATAACATATCAAAATTGTTCCTTTGTAGCTCTGTCCCTACCCCTTTCAGTTGATGCCACAAAACTACGTCTTTATACATGGTGAGCCTAAGACATAAACTAGTAATTCTTTTAAATGTATTAATCTCTTAAATTATGCTTAAGAAAATAAATTGTGTAGTTAAATTACAATAACAAGTTTTTAGACTAATATTTGTGTTAATCTCTAAAATTAGGTATAAAACAAAAAGTGGAATTACAAACCATTGTTATAATACTAGCTTTTATAATCGTCCAAGTATCGACCTTTATTGAGAACTTTATTTCTTCATAAGGCTCTGTGTTACTGTCCAGTGTCTTTTCATCTCACCCTGCTGGGCTTCCTGGAGTATTTCCTGCAGAGCAGGTCTAGTGGTAACAAACTCCCTTAGCTTTTGTTTACTGTAGAATGTCTTGATTTCTCCTTTACTTTTTTCCATTGATTTGAGAGAGAGATAGGGGAAGTGAGAGTTCCTCATGAGAAATCTTCTGCCAGTCTTATTGATGATCCCTTGTATGTGACAAGTTGCTCTATCTTCCTGTTTTCAAGATTCTCTCTTTGTCTTTCAAAGGTTTGATGATTATATATCTTGATATATATATATTTTTGACAGAGACAGAGAAAGGGTCAGACAGAGACAGACAGGAAGGGAGAGAAATGAGAAGCATCAATTCTTCGTTGTGGCTCCTTAGTCTCCTTAGTTGTTCACTGATTGCTTTCTCATATGTACCTTGACCAGGGGGCTACAGCAGAGTGAGTAACCCCTTGCTCAGGCCAGCACCCTTGGGTTCAAGCCAGTGATTGTGGGGTCATGACCATGATCCCAAGCTCAAGCCAGCGACTCCATGCTCAAGCCAGCGACCTCAGGGTTTCAAATCTAGATCTTCCGCGTGCCAGTCTGACGCTCTCTCCACTGCACCACCACTTGGTCAGACACTGTTTTCTTTTTGAGTTCATCTTGGAGTTCACTGAAATTCTTGGATATTTATATTCACGATTTTCATCAAACTAGAAAAATTTTCAGCCATTATTTCTTCAAATATTCTCTCTGCCCCTTTTTCTCATTGCTTTCTGGGATTCACACAATGCATATGCTGGTCCACTTCATAGTGTCCCATTGGACCATTAAGTTCTGTTCACTTTTCTTCACTGCAAGTTTGCTGATTCTTTCTTCTGCCTGTCTAAATCTGACTTTAAATCACTCTAGTAAATTCTTCAAGTTAGTTCTTGTACTTTTAGCTCCAATTTTTATTTTTAATTTTTTTCTAGGTTTTCTCTCTTTATATTTCCATTTTGTTCATTCATCATTTTCTTGACTTTCTCCAGATCTGCCTTTACTTCTCTGAGCATCTTTAAGACAGTTACTTTAAAGTGTTTGTCTAGCATATACCATTAGGTATTTTCAGGGACACTTTATATTATTATTATGTTATATTAATTTATATATTTATTTTATATTATTATGTTAATGTATATATATTTTCCATTTGAATGGGCCATACTTTGCTGTTTCTTTCTATGTCTTATAATTTTTAATTAAAAACATTTGAATCTAATAATGTGGTAACTTTAGAGATCAGATTCTCCCCCATCCCCAGGGCTTGCTGTTTTATGTTATTATTTTTTTATTGTTGCAGGCTATCTCTGTGCCAAAGATCAGCTTGAGATAAATTTATGGTCTTTTCAGATGTTTTTCTGAGCCTGCACCTTTCCCTGGGTATGTGTGATCACTTTCTAATTTCTCCCATCCATGCAGTAGCTTTGTATGCATTAGTACTTTAAATTCCCTGGAAGTCACTTCAGCTGTGTATGGGGGGGGGGGCTGCAACACTGGGAGGAGGTGCAACAACAATGGCTACCTGCCTCTGTGCCAGCACCTCTGAAATCAGAAGCAGCAATCAGCGATCAGAACACAGATCCCTGATATTTTGAGGACAGGTTCCTTTTTGCCCATTTGAGCTCCCACAATCTCTGTGCAAGCTATTCCAGGCACAAGTGCACATGGCTGGGGTGAGGGATAGGTAGCTGTTACTAAGAGTTGAAAATTGACTGAAATTAACACCAATTTACTGTCTCTTGGAAGTTACAAACCTTCAGTGAACTTCAGAGTTTCAAAATAGTTACATCAGACAGATGCAACTGTTGCCAAAGTGGGGAGACAGTTTCCTGGTGCTTCCTACTCTGCCATCTTCATAATAGTTTTATAAAACACCAATTTACTTAATCCTCATAACAATCAATCATGTAGGCAATATTATCCACATGTACATGTAAAGAAACAGAGGCACAGACTTATCCAAGGTCAACAGCAGCAAAGTGGCAGAGCTAGGATTCAAACCTAGGCAAGGTGGCCCCAGGCAAGCTGGGGCACATCTGTAGATAAGCCCGGTACTGGTGCTTTAGGGACCTAAAACAAGCCTTAGGTTTACAGCCCTTTTGTTATTGTAGCTTTAACCTTTGCTTAAATACTTATACATGACTAAAGATTTTAAAGTATGCCACTAATCACCTTGACAAGGAAAAACTGAATGCTCTATTCTGTATGAAAGGTTAGAAATGAACAAAAGGTCCAGGAATAATGGTTAGATAAAAGGTCAAATATCTATTTATATGTACAATGGAATGTGTGCAGCTATTAAAAAGGTTGGGATACTTTTATATGTACTATTGCTGATGACCTCTAGAAACCAATGTTAGATTTAAAATACAAGGTATAGAATACTGTTACATGCTAATCTTAACTTGTGCTTTTAAAAATAAACTATATAAATATGTTTGTAAGTGTATATAACAGCTATAGAAAGATATGCAGGAAACTAGTAACAATTACTGCCTTTGGAAAGGGGAACACAGAGCTTGGGTCTCATGCTGGGAGGGTGTTGGTCAAATAAGTTTGTAAATATGATACATATGTTTGCTCACTTATAGTTTGCATTGGGTGTGGTGGACAGGCTGTAAGCAGGCAGGGTCATTATAGCTTAAGGCTTAGTTTTAAGACTAAGCTTTTCCCCACACCCTTGACTGTTGCATGATAGGGGTGATGCACTCTTATGAGGAATCCCATTTATGCGTTAGATAAGTGGCTTTGTATCAGAGACTTTCTTATTTGTAGATTGGCTTAATGGTTTGGGTTTCTACAATATAAAATGGGGCAGACTGGGGCTTGCTCTCTTGGTTCCTGAGATTAGATTAGAGAGGAGAGCAGAGAAAGGCCATGTGGAGGAGAGGAGAAGCAGCTAAAACGGCAGAGTGCTGAAGGAGAAGCCAGTTTGAGCAGAGAGAAGGAGATGGGAAACAGAGGTGAATAAGGCTGGTGAGCTAGAAACCTTGATTCTAGGAAACTCGGATAAGTCAGTAGCTTTGTGAGCAATGAATGAGTGGGTTTTGGGGCCTAGTGTGTGTTTTTACTTGCCTGCTGGGTGCAAGCTAGGATTAAAACTAATGGCCCACCAGTTCTTGGCTCTGTTGTTTCATTACCGTCTGTCCGAATCAAATGCAAACCTGTACGGGCCAGGCAGCTGTGATGGTGGTCGTGGCTACTGGCTTTACAGAGGGTGTCGAACGTTTCTGCATGTAGTTTTACACTGTTTGACTATTCATCATGTGCATACATTATTATTCAGAATAATTTTTCTAATGTCATAGATGTTTCCTGTGAAAAGGAAAGGTCACAGTAGACTCCCAGACAGTCCCTACAAGGTATTTTTCTTGGTTTTGTCAGTTACTCAAGCCCCAGAATTCAGCTCCTGGGAATTTACTAGTTCCAGGGAATTGGTTTATGGCTGTTAGAGGTTCCCACCTACAGCCTGAGTGAGAGACTGTCCGCTGTGCCACACACACTCACCAATGCAGGAGCTGGCCTGGGAATTAGAAGTGGATATAAAACCCGCCACTTTACAGACCCTCATGTCACTGAGGCTGCTTGGTTCTCCTCAGAAATGAAGTGTGAGTTCCTTTCATTTACTTTACCAAGCCCCAGGATTATTTCAATTCATCCTGTCCCTAATGCAGATCAAAATAAGAATTTGACAGGTGGCCCGGGACTGGGAAGAGTACAGGAGTGTCACATGGGGAGCAGCCTCTTGTCTCTCTGGTTGAAAAACCCACATTTCACAGCTCTTAAAAGCTCCTTAAATTGTGGGTAGAGCCTGACCTGTGGTGGCGCAGTGGATAAAGCGTAGACCTGGAAATGCTGAGGTCGCCGGTTTGAAACCCTGGGCTTGCCTGGTCAAAGCACATATGGGAGTTGATGCTTCCAGCTCCTCCCCCCTGTCTCTTTCTCTTCTCTCTCTCTCTGTCTGCCTGTCTCTCTCTCTCCCTCTCTCTCTCCTCTCTAAAAATGAATAAATTAAAAAAAATAAAAATAATAAAAAAAAAATTGTGGGTAGACAGGTATTTAACCCAACTACAGGATACTTGTTCTTACTGTTCTTTATGCAGTGAACTAAAGCCAGAAACCTTGTATTCAAATACCCGGTTGCTTTATTTTAAGATCTGTCATCATGGCACTCTGGGCTCTCACCTCATCAGTTCTTAAAGGCTAAATAGGGCAGCATATCAAACATCCGGGCTAGAAACCTGGTCCAGCTCTACCCAGTGACTCAGCCTGGAATTGGTCCAGGCCCCAGGGATATATGGGCCAAAAGGACTGGAGGTGGACTTCTCCGGAGAGAAAGAAAGCAAGAGGAGACTTGTGGTCATTAACAAGGCTCTTCACTTTTTTTCTAGTGTCATTTGTTAACATACGCTAACATTTGTTATTAGGTAGTGTGCAAAAGACAGACTTTAAAACGTCACCTTTGCGCCTAGCCTGTGGTGGCGCAGTGGGTAAAGCGCTGACCTGGAATGCTGAGGTAGCCAGTTCAAAACCCCAGGCTTGCCTGGTCAAGGCACATATAGGAGTTGATGCTTTCTGCTTCTCCCCTCTCTCTCTGTCTCTCTGTGTGTTTCCTGTCTCTAAAATGAATAAAATCTAAAAAAAAAATTTTTTTTTTTAAAATAAAATGGCACCTTTAGGACTGATCATTTTTTTGAAAAAGAAAAAGACTGATCAGTTTACACAGGATTTAAAGACAGGACTTAATGTCTGTGTTAGACCAGCTACAGTTTGAGTTTCTAACCACTAGGGGCTGATCTAGCTCCACTAAAACCAATTATTTTCTAAACCATTTCTTTTGCAAATTACTTGGTTTCACGATGACTGAATTACACCAGCTGTAATGTCTAGAACCATTCCTGTCAACACTGAGGGCCTGAGGTCAGAAGAGAAGGAAATTTCAGGTTTTGGTTTAAAGACAAGGGGCAAGAGTAGAACAAGGAACACCACAAACCAGAGAGAACGTGAGAGCCAGTAGGACATCAAAGAGCCTGAGCCCAGGGGCTGGGCTCAGTCCATCAGGATCCCCTGAGGAGCTCACCTGTCGTGCCCCCTGAACTCCATGAAGCAGCATCCCCACAAGTGGGATCTGAGCACCGAATGTTCAAAAAACCTTCAAGGTTGAATTTTATGTGGAGCCAACGTCCAGATGAGCCTAACACTCACTTTGGAGAGGAGGGAACTGAGGCTCTGAGGGGCAGGTGTCCCCACCAGTCATACTCTGAGTCACTACTGGGGAGAGCCCCGGCTCCGCCTCTGTTGCCAACGGCAGGACACACGCCCACACCACTTACGATTTGGTTTCTGGCAGTCTTCTTGAATGATGCGGTGGATCTGTCTGTGCAGTGCTTTGTCCTCTCTGGTTACCTAAATAGGAAAAGAAGTTCGGAGAGAAAGCGTCCTTAAGGAACACGGAGGTTGTGTCACTCTGACTCCTAAATTATTTAAGATAGTTTCTAAAGATTTCATAACAATCATTATTCCTACACCAATAATGTGGTTTTTAATACTTGGCCTATTGTCAAACCAGTTCTGTCCCTCAGCAGCTCACTGCTCTGTACTGACTCAGAGGTACGTTCTTCAGGGGGCAGTTCACTGGGGCCATGATATGAAGAGTAACTGGAATATATATTTTTTAATGTTCATTTTATTGATTTCAGAGAGAGAGAAAGGGAAAGAGAGAAAGACAGGAACATCAATCTGTTCCTGCATATACCCTGAGCAGGGATTGATCGAATCAGTAACTTCTGTGCTTTGGGATGAGGTATCAGGCCAGGGCAAGAGACTGTAATACTTTTAAGGAAAAACTTTCATCTTAAATATTCGTAACACATTCATAAAATTTCTATTTGTTATATATATAATTTTATTTATTTTTGTATTTTTCTGAAGTGAGAAGTGGAGGGTGGGGGGAGGGGGAAGAGGCAGACAGACAGACTCCTGCATGCGCCCGACCAGGATCCACCCAGCATGCCCACCAGGGGGCGATGCTCAGCCCCTCTGGGGCATTGCTCCACTGCAATTGGAGCCATTCTAACTCCTCAGACGGAGGCCATGGAGCTGTCCTCAGAGCCCAAGCCAACTTTGCTCCAATGGAGCCCTGGCTGTGGGAGGGGAAGAGAGATAGAGAGGAGAGGGGGAGGGGTGGAGAAGCAGATGGGCACTTCTCCTGTGTGCCCTGGCCGGGAATTGAACCCAGGACTTCCACACACCAGGCCAATGCTCTACTGCTAAGCCAACTGGCCAGGGCCTTATTTGTTTGTTTGTTTGTTTGTTTGTTTACAAAGACAGAGATAGACTCAGAGAGAGATAGATAGGAACAGACAGACAGAAATGGAGAGAGATGAGAAGCATCAATCATCAGATTTTCATTGTGACACCTTAGTTGTTCATTGATTGCTTTCTCATATGTGTCTTTACCATGGGTCTTCAGCAGACCGAGTAACCCCTTGCTTGAGTCAGCGACCTTGGGTCCAAGCTGGTGAGCTTTGCTCAAACCAGATGAGCCCACGCTCAAGCTGGTGACCTCGGGGTCTCAAACCTGGGTCCTCTGCATCCCAGTCCGACACTCTATCCACTGCACCACTGCCTGGTCAGGCTCTTATTTGTTGTATTTTTGAAGGAGATACATGTGACCAATGTCTGATCTTGACCCCAGGACTCTTTCCTCTGGGCTCTGACACCTGGTCACATTTGATCAGTTTTATTCCTTCTCCTAACCTTGTGAAAAAAACAAAAGAAATAAAACTGTAAGGAAAAGCTAGCAAGAGACTAAATCTAGCCTATTCCTTGAGACCCTTTCTGTCTTCAAAGGCAAACCTAAATAGTTCCTTTCTCAACCAGCTTAGGTAAGAGCACAGCAGCAACCAACTGGGGCTCCCTTCATGTTCAGTAGTAAATCTAACAAAACAAACAAAAAAATAGAAATGGAAAAAGAGGAAGGAAGGAAGGAAAAGAGGAAGAAAGTACAAAAAAAGCATGCAAACAAACACATACAAGGTGAGGTAGGTTGAGTTGTTTGTATGAAAAATAATACAATAATTAACAAATAACACAAGAATAAACGCCATGTTTCACATACTCACAACTGTAAACCTGCTTCTGCCCTACCCCATATATCACGAGTGCTCGTTTAATAGGACTTGAGAGTAACTGGATTTAAGAATGGGCACTGATAGCGCCCTCCTTTTCACAAGGTTATTGTAAAGAGTAATAAGGTAATGGGGCCAAAGGCAGGGGAATGCTGGAAAGGGCTATACAAACAGAAGTACCTACATCCTGCGATCACTCCGTCACCCAGCCAACCAGGCCAGACCCTCCAGGAAACGGATACCTACAAGGCCAGGCAGCTAAGCTGTAAGGGGAAGAGTGAAGTCAGGGAAGTAGAATGGTTTTACTGAGGAAAAGACAGCAATTATTGCTTGATTACCCCATTCCAGCTCATACTGATTCACTGGAGGAAGTGCCCTACCCCTGCCACGCCTCAGCCGTGGGCTGCGGGCGGGCTGTGGGCCTGCTGCTTCTCAGGAAGAGCTGCTTTCTACAGATTCAGTTGGCCAACCCCGAGCCTGCCAGGGGCAATGTGACTGGGAGTGGGTGGGTGCTGGTGTGTGTGGGGGGTGAGCTTAATGTGAGCTGCCTATCATAAGCTTCTCCAATCCCACAAGAGGCAACCAACTCCCACTAAGTCTTCCCATCCTGGGAGGGAGTGGACTGCACTCACCCTTACACAGGCTGGAATACCCTTTTCAAAAACTATTCAAAAATTATTTAAAAGGTCTCTTAATTTTCACCCTGGCCCGATTACTCGGTTGGTTTGAGCATAGTCCTGAACCACAGAGGTTTTCGGTACAATCCCTGGTCAGGGTACAGACAGGAACAGATCGATGTTTCTGTTTCCCCCCCCCTTTCTTTCTCTAAAATCAAAATAATAAAATAATAATAAAATCTCTTAATTTTAAAAAATGCTCTAAAATGGGGACTCACTAGAGTAAGTCAATATCAAGAAAATGTTCTGCCTGACCAGGCGGTGGCGCAATGGATAGAGCGTCGGACTGGGACGCGGAAGACCCAGGTTCGAGACCCCGAGGTTGCCAGCTTAAGCGCGGGCTCATCTGGTTTGAGCAAAGCTCACCAGCTTGGACCCAAGGTCGCTGGCTCGAGCAAGGAATTACTCAGTCTGCTGAAGGCCCACGGTCGAGGCACATATGAGAAAGCAATCAATGCTTTCTCTAAGGTGTCGCAACAAAAAACTGATGATTGATGCTTCTCATCTCTCTTTGTTCCTGTCTGTCCCTATCTACCCCTCTCTCTGACTCTCTGTAAAAAAAAAGAAAATGTTCTATTAAGGGAAACATTCCCTCAGGAATCATGCCTGTAAACAGTGAGACTTCTGGGATGCTTCCAAGTTGTGATCCGTCTCCAGGACAATTACTTGTAGCTGAAGTCACATCTACGCTACTGGTACCAATGGTCATGAGGAGCCCAATCCAGACTGGTTCCTCCAATGTTAACATCCCTGGAGGTAGGCAAGGAGCAGTGAACTACTCCGAAGGTACAAGACAAGCAGGCACTTATACCCCCAGTGAGAGTGACGACTGGGACAAGACGCTGGGCAACCAATCAGACTGTGTTGATTAAAAGCTTACAGGTACATGCCTTTGTTCTAGCAATTCCTCTTTTAAGAGTCAACCTTATAGAAATACTTAACATAAGTTCAAAGAAATAGTTGTGCAAAAATACCCATAGCAACACAATTTGTGAGAGCAAAAGATGGGAATACCATACATGTGCAGCAGAGAGAAGGGGTTAAAACATTTATGGCAAGTTCCCATAAAATGGAATATCATACAAATGTCAAAAAGAATGAGGTGAATTTGTAAGTATTTACATGGAAAGATGGTATAATGTGCGATTTTGGTGTCAAAAAAAGCTCCTAAGCATTATTTAGAGCAATGGTTTTTAATTGTCCCAAGGGACACTTGGCAATGTCTGGGGACATTTTTTTTGTCACAACCAGGGTGCTGCTACTGTATCTAGTGGGTGAAGGCCAGGGACGCTGCTAAACATCCTACAATGCAAAGCACGGCCCCCATGACAAAGAATTATCCAGCTCAAACAGTGGTGAGCTGAGAAATCCTGACTTAGAAAATGATCACATTTTCTTGGAAAATAGAAAAAGCCAAAGGAATATTTATTTATATGTGTGTATTTGTAAATGCATAAATGCCTAGAACAGAGGTCGGGAAACTTTTTGGCTGAGAGAGCCATGAACACCACATATTTTAAAATGTAATTCCGTGAGAGCCATACAGCGACCCGTGTACGTTACACATTATCCCATAAAAATTTGGTGTTGTCCCGGAGGACAGCTGTGATTGGCTCCAGCCACCCACAACCATGAACATGAGCGGTAGGAAATGAATGGATTGTAATACATGAGAATGTTTTATATTTTTTCATTGTGCCACCACAGGTCAGATGAGAATGTTTTATATTTTTAACATTATTTTTTTTTATTTGTCTGTGAGCCAGATGCAGCCATCAAAAGAGCCACATCTGGCTCGCGAGCCATAGGTTTCCGATCCCTGGCCTAGAAGGATATACTGTTAAAAGTGGTACCTTGGGGGTACTTATTTTATATATCTCTTTAATGACTGATTCTTAAAAACAATAAATAGAGGCCTGACTTGTGGTGGCGCAGTAGGTAAAGCATTGACCTCGAGCAGTGAGGTCACCAGTTCCAAACCCTAGTCTTGCCTGGTCAAGGCACATATAGGAGTTGATGCTTCCTGCTCCTACCCCCTTCTCTCTCTCTCTCTAAAAAGGAATAACTAGAGGCCCTGACCGGTTGGCTCAGTGGTAGAGCGTCGGCCTGGCGTGCGGGAGTCCCGGGTTCGATTCCCAGCCAGGGCATACAGGAGAAGCGCCCATCTGCTTCTCCACCCCTCCCCCTCTCCTCCCTCTCTGTCTCTCTCTTCCCCTCCCGCAGCCGAGGCTCCATTGGAGCGGGGATGGCCCGGGCGCTGGGGATGGCTCCTTGGCCTCTGCCCCAGGCGCTAGAGTGGCTCTGGTCGCAACAGAGCGACGCCCCGGAGGGGCAGAGCATCGCCCCCTGGTGGGCGTGCCGGGTGGATCCCGGTCGGGTGCATGCGGGAGTCTGTCTGACTGTCTCTCCCCGTTTCCAGCTTCAGAAAATTACAAAAAAAAAAAAAAAAAAAGGAATAACTAGAAAAAATCTAAAAAGAAGAAAATAGGTATTCTTAAACAAATATATTTGTAATTAAAGCTAAGAAGGAAAAACATTAAGTTGCAAGTCTCTTACATAGAAGAGGTTATCAAAACCACCATCTTTCTGGTAAATGAATCCTTTTTCCTTCAGGAGCTTAAGAGCATTCTTAAATATACTGTGAATTGCCTTGGAAGTGGTGTCATTCTGAAAATCAGCCTGTGGGAAGAAAAAAAGGAAAAGAAAAAAAAACAAGTGAGTCCCATCTTACAGCACCTGAGAGCAACTCCCTAGACCAACTGGTTTATGAGTTCATCCAACAAGCTTTTTATCTGCTGAGTCAGAAAGATCCAGGACGCACCAGCCCAGCAGGGTGGTATTTAGGAGGACTGGGAATTTGCTTTGGCAGGATCATGCCTGATAACTGTCCCATACTTTGGACTTCTCAAAAGGACAAGCTTTATTATTATTTTTTAAACAGAACTATAAAACACTGTGTACATATTAGCCCCCTCCCATTTTTTGTTAATTAAAATCATGGCTATATACAATCTCTTCCTAAGGACTTCAAAGAATTTTTACACACATTGAAGTAAGTTAGGGATTCCAGCATGTAGAAAGTATTAAATAGTCTCCTGAATTTAAATGAAGAACAATGGCCCTGGCCGGATAGCTCAGGTGGTTAGAGCACCGTCCCAAAGCGCAGAGACTGCCAGTTTGATCCCCGGTCAGGGCTCATACAGGAACCACTGTTCCTGTCTCTCTCCTGCTCTCTCCCTTCCTTTCTCTAAAGTCAATAAAATAAAATAAAATTTTTTTAAAGGAGAACAATGACAGCAAATAGGTCTGCAGAGACCTGTCAAAGGTGAGTATGTGGGCTAAAGGTTGACAGGGGTCCTAGAGTAAAGCCAGACCACCCTATGGAAGGAACTCAGCTGCTGTCGGGGGGCTGCCTCCTCAATCTCAGTATTTCTTCCCTTCTCTAAGAGACAGGTTTGCCTAGAGAGGTCACCAGCTCATCCCACTTCTCATTCCCAAGGAAGCTCAGTTTTCCGCTATGTCCACGGTCAACTAGACTGTGTGGTTCTTGAGTCGAAGCCTTTGCACTTCATCCCGGCCACCTTCTTCCTGGCACATGGAGGGTGATCAATAAAACATTCATGTAATCAAAGAACTATTATAGAGGCTGTATGCTTCTGATTACTTCATTAGGGATTTATCAGTTCTTTACTAAAACAAAGAAAGTGAACAACAACTGTCCTTCAAGGTACAGATCCATTTTTAATGTGACACAACTTTGTCAAGACATTAAAAAGATCAGAGCACCAAAGTAACACGGCAAAGCGTCCAAAAAAGGGTTTGAAGGCAAACTCCCACCTGCAGTGAAAGGCACTTATGAAGGCTGTCTGGGGCAGCACCAAAGCTGCTGAAAAAGAGACCGTGTTTGAGATCTGCCCACCACATGTCCTCAAAGAGACAGGGAGAAGAAAGAAATCCCCCAATTGCCTCAAGTGTTGACAATTCTATCCCTGAAGAAACCTTCTCTTTCTAGAAGAGGCCACCCAAACAGGCTTTGTTTCAATTTGCTAGATCCTGAAAATGTTTCACAAATGTGCTCTCCTGGGCTAAGAGGCAAGTCTGAGACTCTGAAATTATAGTCTGAATTAACAGAAAAGGCTGGGGAACCTGGTCATTAAAACATCAGGGCCTAAAAGCTGACAAACATTCTAGGTTATGACAGCACCCACTCTCTGAAGGGAGAATAAGGCTCAGAAATATTTGACGACTCCCCCAGGCAGAAAAGTTTTCTGGGTGTGTTTAGAATAAGCACCTCACCTAACAATCCTCAACCACACATCTTCTTTATTCAGGACCTTCAAACAAAGTTGTTTCAATTTCATACAGGAGTACTACTACTTAGGGGAAACACAATCCAATATAGGCTCTTCCACAAAACTTTATAACCACTTACTCTTCATATTCCTAAAGAGATTAGCCTTCTTTGTCAAATATAAAGATCCTAAGGGTCGAGTTTATTACACCTTTATCGAGATAGAACTAAATTGGAAACTAACCAGAAATGTTGTTACAGAATGATCCATGTCATTGGAAAAGACTCTTGGTTATCCCCTGACCATACATAAAGCCTGGTCCTCCTCCCGGATCCCAGGAAGATCAAGCAGCAGAGGGGGTGCTAGGCTTGCGAGCTTAAAGGCAGTTTTAGCTGTGAACAAGGCAGACCCAACAGAAAAGGCTCTCTGTAAACATCAACAACATGTGAAGCTTCCTTTCCAAAAACATTTCCTCAGCTGACCTCCGGATAGTATCTCTCTGCTGGTTAGAAAGACAGTCTCAAGGGTAAAACCTCTAATCATCTCTTCTAGCCAGTAGCTCTTCCTGCTCTGGGATTTGTGTCTTTCTTGTCTTTTTCTAAAGAGCAATGACACACTCATCCGATTTAGGAAACCGAAATTGCTCAGAGGAAATAACTGACTGGCTGGAGGAGCTGAGCCTTAGCAGGTCAGGAACTGGGTGGATCTCTGAAATATATATAGTCTTCATTCCCAAACAAACTCAACATTTATCCAGCTGTCAAAGAAACAATGCTTTCACAAGGCCTGCTTATCAGGTTTCTGGATTTGCTAAGGGCCAGGATGAAAAAAAAGAAAGGGGAAAACATTCATAGCCCTCTCCTTCTGCTTATAGCACTATCACAATGATTTCTTGTGAAGCTTTCATCTGTATGACAACACAAAGTACAGAAAGAGCTAGGGTTTCACCACCATTGTAAAGCATCCTTGGTCTCCCAGGCGCAATTAAGCAGGATTCAATTGAATGACACTGACCTCCCCAAGCAGAGCCATGTGAGGGAATAATTCATAATTGATGGAAAAACAGTTTCCAAAGACAAAACAAATAAAGTGCCATATTCATTTCTTTTTAAACATCCAGCACTGGGGAGACACACGTTTCTGCTCTAAGCATTTTCAAAAAGGTAACACGGCAGAAGTTCTCCATGGTTTTGAATGAAGAACGCTTTGAGTCCTCAGAGACCTCAAGTCTCTCTACTTACATCAGAGCCATCCCTGAAGATCTGGTTCACGGGAAGAATGTGGTCTTTGCTAAGTTTCAAAGTTTCCCTCCAGACATGCCAAGAGTGGTCAGAAGTCCCAGGAGGCTAACTTGGCATTGAGCCCCCTCTAAGTGATTAAATGGAGGAAGGTCAATCTTGCTGTCAGGGGACAGCTGGAGTGCTACAACTGTTTAGAAGCGACGATGGCACAGGACAAAGCGGCCAGTCATGACCCTCTCCACCTTGGTGTTTCCTGAAACAATATCCCTCATCTCTCTGTATGAAATCATGGGTCACTGGACACAGCCTGGTGCCAGGAAGAGATAATTAGAATCATGAATGAAACTGAGAAGCAGTGGTCGTGCCTAGGAAGTTGGATGGGGACCTGGTATCTGTTCTAACAGAATCATGAAGAACAACTTATGTTACCTAACGAGGGCAGCCCTGTTGGTAATAGCAAAAGACTAGAAGACATCTGAACAGTCCAAGAATGAAAAGGCTAATTATTTAAATTATAGTACATGTAACAAAACATTATTGGATAGTGGCAAATCTATGTATGCTAAGAAATGATCTAGGCCCTGGCCGGTTGGCTCAGTGGTAGAGCGTCGACCGGGCGTGCAGGAGTCCTGAGTTCGATTCCCGGCCAAGGCACACAGGAGAAGCACCCATCTGCTTCTCCACCCCTCTCCCTCTCCTTCCTCTCTGTCTCTCTCTTCCCCTCCCGCAGCCGAGGCTCCATTGGAGCAAAGATGTCCTGGGAGCTGAGGATGGCTCTGTGGCCTCTGTCTCAGGTGCTAGAATGGCTCTGGTTGCAGCAGAGCAATGCCCCAGATGGGCAGAGCATCGCCCCCTGGTGGGCATGCCGGGTGGATCCTGGTCAGGCGCATGCGGGAGTCTGTCTGCCTCCCTGTTTCCAACTTCAGAAAAATACAAAAAAAAAAAAAAAAGAAATGATCCATAAGACATACTGTTCAATGAAAACCTAGGGATGGACTAGTGTTTAGCTAGCTTAAACGATACCATCTGCGTAAAAAAGGGGGATACAACTACTTCTAGTTTCTATATGCTCAGACATGTCCAGAAGGATACTTCTGACACTAGTAACAGTGCTTGTCTCTGGAGAAAGGCGGTGGAAGGAAGGATGGTAAGGAAACTTACTTTTAACTAGATATTTTCAGGGACTATTTGAATTTTTAAAAACCGTTCATTCTTCAACTAACTAATAATTAACAAAAATCTACTTTATGACAAACTTGTTCTAGGCCCTGGTTCTAAAGAACAGAGAATAAGACAGACAAGATCTCTGCTCTGCACCAGCTTGAGTGTGAGATCACAGACAGGACCCCATGGTCGCTGGCTTGAGCCCAAAGGTCACTGGTTTAAAGCCCAAGGTCGCTGGCTTGAACCCAAGGTCACTGGTGTGAGCAAGGAGTCGCTCACTCTGCTGGAGCCCCCCCAGTCAAGGCACAAATAAGAAAGCAAACAATGAACAACTGAGGAGCCGCAACAAAGAATTGATGCTTCTCACCTCTCTCCCTTCCTGTCTGTCCCGCTTTCTGATTCTTTCTCTGTCTTTGTCAAAAAAAAAAAAAAAATCTCTCTGCTGTGAGAGAACTTAAATTCTGGTGGAGGAACAGGCTGGCAAACAAATAAATACCAGTGACATAATGAGATACGAAAACAGGGTGATAACAGAGTGAGGAAGTGGCTATTAGAGCAGATAGGGAGGGCAAGAAGGTGACACTGAAGCACAGATCATCCTCTGGTGGAACAAATGAAACAAACCAACACCAGTCATGTTACAACAACAACAAAAAAAAACCCCAAGAATTGCAACGAAGTTGCAATGCCAAAGACTCAAATAATTCTGAATTCCAAGCGAATATGGAAACACCAACTACTTACATTCACCTGTTACACTAGGGGTGAAAAGTGGGGACAGTTATTTCTAGGAGAAATAAAAATGACTTAAAATGTTCCTTGAAATTTCTACTTATAAACCCAAATGAATACAACTTGGTCTTTATTCAAACTCCTAAAACATGATAGGTTAACCTTACTCTGAAGAAGAGACAGCAAGTCAGTAGAAGCTTTTGTTCAACTTCAACAATCTTGGAAGGATAATTAATTAGTTACCTCTTCTCATCCATTCCCCCCCACATTTGGCTCCTTATGAGATTACTCATTTCAGTGAGTACTAAGTACTATGAAGCTTAGACTATTATTTTTTTCTATCCAAAGATGGAGCTTAATGAGATTAAGTGAGCAGAGAAGGGCAGATCCCTTCTCATTTCAAATTCTTAGAGGTCAGTGACTTCCCAGAATAGAAAAACATGTGACAAAACCATGACCTCTACTTGCTGGGTCCGCCCTGTGAGTCGGTTCACTCACACCCTTCAGCTGCAGATTTGGGGCAGGGGACTGCAGCCCTCACGTAGGCATGCTGAACGTACTTGCTCGGAGCAGGCGCCGTGAATCACAGGCTGATTGGCCAGGGACAGCAGAGACTCCACCGTTTCCAACTCCTGCTGGTAAAACGTCTGCACTCTGTTCTTCGTGAGGAATTCCTTGGCTTTCTCACTTAGCAAACATGTGAGATTGGCAAGATCCAGGGCACCTGGATTTTTGCTGGGGAAAGTTTTTAAAAAGCCCTGTAGAAAACGATCACCTCACCTGACCAGGCAGTGGAGCAGTGGATAGAGTGTCGGACTGGGATGCAGAGGACCCAGGTTCAAGACCCCGAGGTCGCCAGCTTGAGCGCAGGCTCATCTGATGTGAGCAAAAACCCACCAGCTTGAACCCAAGGTCGCTGGCTCCAGCAAGGGGCTACTCAGTCTGCTGAAGGCCCGCGGTCAAGGCACATATGAGAAAGCAATCAATGAACAACTAAGGTGTTGCAACGCGCAATGAAAAACTAATGATTGATGCTTTTCATCTCTCTCCGTTCCCGTCTGTCTGTCCCTGTCTATCCCTCTCTCTGACTCTCTCTCTGTCTCTGTAAAAAATAAAAAAAAAAAAGAAGAAGAAAACGATCACCTCTGTTCCTTTTTGGTGAGCATAAAACAGAAACTTTTTTATGGCTAGGAAACACAACACTAAACTGATGTTTGTTTCTGACATAAAGGACAAGTCACGTTACGAACACTGTGTGATTATTTGAAAGGATAAGGCAAAACTACAAGAACTAAGATATTAATAACAGTTTTTAAAAAAAGTCAAGCTGCAGAATAGTATGTAAGGTATGATCCCATTTTTGTCAAAAAGCAAATGACAACCCACAAAATGATATTCCTGCTCTCTGTGTATGCACAGAGAAAAATGTCTAAAAGGGTACATATATACACACCAACATATGGATAGCGGTGACCTCAGGGTATAATTGTGAAGTGGAAGACAGGACAATGGAGGAAATTCACCCTTTATTTTACACAGGTCTATAGTTTGGGGTGTTTTAAAAAATATTTACAAAAATATGTGGCCCTGGCCAGTTTGCTCAGTGGATAGAGCATCCGCCTGATATGCAGATGTCCCAGGTTTGATCCCCAGTCAGGACAAACATGAGAAGCGACCATCTGCTTCTCTCCCCCTTCTCTTCCTCTCCCCTTCCTGCAGCCAGTGGCTCAATTGGTTTGAGTGTCAACCCTGGGCACTGAGAATAGCTTGGTTGATTTAAGCATTGACCTCAGACAAGGATTGCTGGGTGGATCCCAGCTGAGATGCATACAGAAGTTTGTCTATCTCTCCTCCTCTCACTTAAAAAAAAGTCATATATACACATTAAAAAATATTAAAGTGTACATAGTGAAGTCTCCACTCTATCTTCCTCCCAGTTCCCACCCCCTTGGCAACCACTACTATTGATTCTGTCTTCCCTCGGAGTTCTTTGATGTACACATATACTAGAAAACACAGAGCCTGACCAGGTGGTGGCACCGTGGGTAGAGTCAGACTGGGACGTGGAGGACCCAGGTTCGAAACCCTGAGGTTGCGGCTTGAGTGCGGGATCAACAGCTTGAGCGTGGGGTCGCTGGCTGTGGCATGGGATAATAGACACAATCCCATGGTTGCTGGCTTGGGCCCAAAGGTCACTAGCTTGAACAAGAGGTCACTGGTTCGGCTGGAGCCCTCCAGTCGAGGCACAAATGCGAAAGCAATCAATGAACAACTACGATGCTGCAATGAAAAAATTGGTGCTTCTCATCACTCTCAGTTCCTGTCTGTCCCTACCTGTCCTTATCTTTGTCTCGCTCACCAAAAATAAATAAATAAATAAATAAATAACACAGATAATCTCATCTCGCTCCTCCTTTCTTCCCCCACATAAAAAATAAATAAATAAAATCAGCCCTAGTTGAGAACAATAGTCATCACATTTGTAGTATTTCATTATGATGTGTCACGCTGAGAGACTTTGATTATAATGCACCTTGCTGCAGTTTCCCTCGGGTTTCTGGCCTTGGAGCTTGTTAAGTTTCTTGGATCTGTTTCTAATTTTTTACCAAAGTTGGAAAAATTTCAGTCATCATTTCTTCAAATTCTTTCTCTCCGCTCCCTCCATACCTTCAGGGACCCCACCCAGATGCACATTAATTTCCTCACCACAACCCAATACCACCTGTACTGCTGTCCTCTTTGCTTTATGGATGAGGACACTGAGGTAAACAAAGGGTGTGCAGACGTAAGATAATGATGTCAGGACTTGAACCCAGGGCCATGCCAGCATCTGGGCTCCCCTTGCTTGGCCTACCTGCTGAGGTTACATCTTCAGCAGTGATTGGCCATAACTTACCTTAGTGCCTCTCTTTCTAGGGCTGGGCTGTGGAAAGGCTGGTCATAAACTTTCCTATAGATAGCGGGCAGCTCAAGCATCCTTGCAATTTGAATGTTGCACACTGGATCGTCTACTTTATCTAAGAAGCCAACGGGGAAAAACACGTCACAGAAATTACATGGCGATCAGTCCTTTCCCATGTCCAAACTGCTACTAGTATGATAGTAAATGAGGCACTCAGAGGGTCTCCTTCCTTGTGGGTGTCCGGGAATCATACAATCTAGATGAACTCAATAGTTTCTAGTCATCATGCAAAGGGAATGCATGCCAACGCCTGGCCGAGTGGCCTGGGACTAGGGCGAGCACATCAACTTATTCGTTCATCTTGTTAGTGGTGGGCAGTGGGGGTCCTCCTAGAGATTCCCAAGCAAAAGCCAGCTAAAGCAGAGCAAAGGCGTCACTCAGGTGACACAGGTCTATCATACATCTGTGAATAGCTGTTTTCTTTCAAAGTTAACGAACATAATGGTGCTCAAGAAATCTCCATTATTTTTGAAGAATATGAACACTCTGCCTGAAATGGATTCACACTTGGAAATTTAAAGTACATTAGAAACTACTATGGTGTCCAAATAAATTTTCCAGCTAAACATAATAAATAATTTGTTTTCTTTCTCAATTTAGTTATAATAGTTACCTCTTTTTAAAATAAATTCAAGAAATGACACTTTCCCAAAGAAAGCATGTTATATAGTTTCTTCCATTAAAAAGTTAATCTTGCCTCACCAGGCGGTGGCACAGTGGATAGTGTCGGACTGGGATGCGGAGGGCCTGGGTTCGAGACCCTGAGGTCGCCAGCTTGAGCGCGGGCTCATCTGGTTTGAGCAAAAAGCCCACCAGCTTGAACCCAGGGTCGCTGGCTCCAGCAAGGGGTTGTTCAGTCTGCTGAGGGCCCATGGTCAAGGCACATATGAGAAAGCAATAAATGAACAACTAAAGTGTTGCAACGTGCAATGAAGAGCTAATGACTGACGCTTCTCGTCTCTCTCTGTTCCTGTCTGTCTGTCCCTGTCTATCCCTCTCTCTGACTCACTCTCTGTCTCCGTAAAAAAAAAAAGTTAATCTTTTTATTTGAACTTTAGAAGTTTGACTTTTAGTTAAACAAGTTTACTAGACACACACCCAGAATAAGAAACAATCTGGCAGAAATATCTTGTGCTTACAATAAGTAGTGGCATGAATTTCTCGCTCTTCTCTGTACGTGCGGATGGAACCTCTGACCCGGATAATGTCCCCAATTTCTATCTTTGTTCTCAGCTCAATGGTCTCTTGCAGCTTCTTAAGCTGTGAAGTTAAGCTCAGTTCTCTTGCACTTGGAGCAGCTGTAGTTGTCAGGGCCAGAAGGAAAGGGAGAAATGCATAGCATGATCACTCCACCACATTTGTGAAATAGTTTGTGGGTAACGCCAACACAAGACATTTATTTATTCTACTTTGGGTTAGTTATTCTACTGCAGGAAATCTGCATAGCCTCTTAAAATTCTCAACTGAATAAAAGGCATTAAGCTGCAATTATTCAAAAGCAGGGTGGTAGGCCCTGGCTGATTGGCTCAGTGGTAGAGCGTTGGCCTGGCGTGCGGAAGTCCCGGGTTCGATTCCCAGCCAGGGCACACAGGAGAAGCGCCCATCTGCTTCTCCACCCCCCTTCCTTCCTCTCTGTCTCTCTCTTCCCCTCCCGCAGCTGAGGCTCCATTGGAGCAAAAAGATGGCCCGGGAGCTGGGGATGGCTCCTTGGCCTCTGCCCCAGGCGCTAGAGTGGCTCTGGTCGCGACAGAGCGACACCCCGGATGGGCATAGCATTGCCCCTGGTGGGCGTGCCGGGTAGGTCCCGGTCAGGCGCATGCGGGAGTCTGTCTGACTGCCTCCCCATTTCCAGCTTCAGAAAAAATTAAAAAAAAATTAAAAAAAAAAAAAAAAGGCAGGGTAGTGAAGGGAACAGAGTCTAGTGCAAAGGGCTCTATGTGGTCCTGAGCTGAATTCTGTATGGGTTCAGCTGGGTTTGGTGGCAATAGCTCTCAATAACACTTTAAAGCAGGGGTTGGGAACCTTTTTGGCTGAGAGAGCCATGAACACCACATATATATTTTTTTGTTTGTTTTTTGTATTTTTCTGAAGTTGGAAACGGGGAGGCAGTCAGACAGACTCCCGCATGCGCCCGACTGGGATCCACCTGGCATGCCCACCAGGGGGCGATGCTCTGCCCATCTGGGGCATTGCTCTGTTGCAACCAGAGCCATTCTAGCGCTTGAGGCAGAGGCCATGTAGCCATCCTCAGCGCCCGGGCCTACTTTGCTCCAATGGAGCCTTGGCTGCAGGAGGAGTAGAGAGAGACAGAGAGGAAGGAGAGGAGGAGGGGTGGAGAAGCAGATGGGCACTTCTCCTGTATGCCCTGGCCGGGAATCGAACCCGGGATTCCTGCACGCCAGGCCGGCACTCTGCCACTGAGCCAACTGGCCAGGGCCTTGAACACCACGTATTTTAAAATGTAATTCCGTGAGAACCATAAAACGACCAGAGGACAGCTGTGATTGGCTCCAGCCACCCGCAACCATGAACATGAGCGGTAGGAAATGAATGGATTATAATACATGAGAATGTTTTGTATTTTTAACATTATTATTTAAAAAAATTTTTTTTTACTTTTATTAATTTTTAGAGAGGAGAGAGAATGAGAGAGAGAGAGAGAAGGGGGAGGGAGGAGCAGGAAGCATCAACTCCCATATGTGCCTTGACCAGGCAAGCCCAGGGTTTTGAACTGGCGACCTCAGCATTCCAGGTTGACGCTTTATCCACTGCGCCACCACAGGTCAGGCCGTTATTATTATTTTTATTAAACATTTGTCTGCGAGCCAGATGCAGCCATCAAAAGAGCCACATCTGGCCTGACTGGGCGGTGGCGCAGTGGATAGAGCATTGGACTGGGATGCTGAGGACCCAGGTTCGAGACCACGAGGTTGCCAACTTGAGCGAGGGCTCATCTGGTTTGAGCAAAGCTCACCAGCTTGAACCCAAGGTCACTGGCCCTAGCAAGGGGTCACTCGGTCTGCTGAAGGCCCATGGTCAAGGCACGTATGAGAAAGCAATCAATGAACAATTAAGGTGTTGCAATGTGCAATGAAAAACTGATTGATGCCTCTCATCTCTCTGTTCCTGTCTGTCTATCCCTGTCTCTGATTCTCTTTGTCTCTGTAAAAAAAAAAAAAAGAAGAGCCACATCTGGCTTGAGAGACATAGGTTCCCGACCCCTGCTTTAAAGTGTCCTTGCAGGGAGACACAGAGGTCTATAGCAAAGGAAAAGGGGGCCCAAGAGTCTCTGTTTGTGGTTCTGTTTATGGGAAAGTCAAATTCGCCTTAGGCTAATTTCCTAGGTGTTCAACACCTTAATCTCTCACCTCTCATCTTTGTTGGGTAACTAGGCTGATCTAACTAGAATCTCTCTCTCTCTCTCTCTCTCACACACACACACTCACTCACTCTCACACCACTTAAAACTATCAACTTAAGCAACTGAGTCCACCTTATACATAGAGTTGTTGTGCATGATCTAAGTTAACCCTTGGCACAATACCAGATCCACAGGAAAAACTCAATAAATGTCAGCTATTTGTGGGAAAACATAATTAAGCCCTCTAGACAAAATCATTTTGTTTTCTTTGGGGTTTTTTCATTGGGGAATACTGAATAGAAAAGTACAAATAGGTTCATAGTTCATTAGATATTGTCAGAATATTTGCCAGAAAAGGAAAATATCAAACTAAATCTCTTTTTACAAGATGTCACCAGCATGTGCGCATGCTGCAAGCTGTGGCTCCTACCCTGGCTTCAGTCACTTGGATTTTTAATACCTTACACAACATGCAATAATTCCACAATAAATTATTCTGCCTTTAAGTTGCCAGAGAGGCTATGTGTTTTTAGATAAGATGATCTGCTCTCTGTATTCTTTATGTATAAGCCCTTCATCTCTTTTGAATACTTTATGTTAATTTATGAAAGATTTTTAGGGAAGTTTTGTGGTTACATGCACTACACCTACTTTCCCCATTCCACTGCATTCTTTCTCGTTCATTTCATTTTATTTATTTTTATTTTTTATTTCTTTTTTATATGTGAGAGAAGGGGAGGCAGAGACAGATTCCCACTAGCACCCTGACCAGGATGTACCCAGCAAGTCCACTAGGGTAGTGATTTTCAACCTTTGTTTCTCACGCACTCATAAGCTAATTACTAAAGAAAAAGGGGCGCCTGACCAGGCGATGGCACAGTGGGTAGAGTGTCAGACTGGGATGCCGAGGACCCAGGTTCGAGACCCTGAGGTCACCAGCTTGAGCGCGAGTTCATCTGGTTTGAGCAAAGCTCACCAGCTTGGACCCAAGGTCGCTGGCTTGAGCAAGGGGTTACTCAGTCTACTGAAGACCTACAGTCAAGACACATATGAGAAAGCAATCAATGAACAACAAAAAACTGATGAATGATGCTTCTCATCTCTCTCCGTTTCTGTCTGTCTGTCCCTATCTATCCATCTGTCTCTGTAAATAAATAAATAAATAAATAAATAAAAAGGGGCCCTGACCTCTTCTTCTTTAGTAACTAATTTATTTATGCCATGAGATGAAAATGGTTGTATTTAGTCAGGGACAATGACCTTAGTAATTAGTGTGTGTTTGTGCCATGAAAAAAAAGGTTGAAAATCACTGCACTAGGGGGTGATGCTCTGCCCATCTGGGGCATTGTTTTGTTGTTCAGCAACCAAGCTCTTCTTAGCACCTGAGGTGGAGGCCGAGAAGCCATCCTCAGCACCCAGGGCCAGCTTGCTCCAATCGAGCCATGGCTGTGGGAGGAGAAAAGTAAAAAGAGAGCGAGAGAGAGAAATGAGAGGGGGAGGGGTGGTTCTCAGATGGTTGCCTCTCCTGTGTGCTCTGTCCAGGAATCAACCCCAAGACATCCACACACTGGGATGATGCTCTACCACTGAGCCAACCAGCCAGGGCCTTCTCTTTCATTTTATTACATAAAAGTTCGAAAAAATCTTTTAGTCTTATCACTGATGATAGCTTTCAGTGCTTTAACAAAGACTCAGGAGGCCCTGGCCGGTTGGCTCAGTGGTAGAGCGTTGGCCTGGCATGCAGGAGTCCCGGTTTCAATTCCCGGCCAGGGCACACAGGAGAAGCACCCATCTGCTTCTCCACCCCTCCCCCTCTCCTTCCTCTCTGTCTCTCTCTTCCTCTCCCGCAGCCAAGGCTCCATTGGAGCAAAGATGGCCCCGGGTGCTGGGGATGGCTCTGTGGCCTCTGCCTCAGGCGCTTGCATGGCTCTGGATGCAACAGAGCGACACCCCAGAGGGGCAGAACATCGCTCCCTGGTGGGCATGCCGGGTGGATCCCGGTCGCGCGCATGCAGGAGTCTGTCTGACTGCCTCCCCGTTTCCAGCTTGGGAAAAATGGAAGAAAAAAACCAAAAAAACAAAAACAAAAAAAAACCCCCCAAAACCCCCAAAGACTCAGGAGCCTGTAGATAAAGCGTCGACCTGGAAATGCTGAGGTCGCCAGTTCGAAACTCTGGGCTTGCCTGGTCAAGGCACATATGGGAGTTGATGCTTCCAGCTCCTCCCCACCGTCTCTCTCTGTCTCTCTCTCCTCTCTCTCTCCCCCCCCCCGCCTCTCTCCCTTTCTCTCTCCTCTCTAAAATGAATAAATAAAATTAAAAAAAAAAAACCCACAAAGACTCAGGAGACCTCAATGTATATACTCCCCTCTTTAATGGAACAGATACACAATTCTACCTTTTGGGGGCTAGTTTACAGAAGCTGCAAGGTAGGGATGGAGATTATCTATTTTTTAATATCATTATCTACCTGAACCAACATTTGTTAAATGCTGATTTATTTCCTACTATTGTATTATTTTGGTTTGTCATATGGTAGGTTTCCTATAATGAAATGAATCTCTCGGTCTATTAATAAAATATTCTCTTTAAGCTAATACAGCTTAGATAACTGTGGCTTCATAATGTGCAAAGACATTACTTTTCTTTTAACACATCTACCATACCAAGGGAAACAGCAACCTCAGAAGTGTAGAAGCCTGTGTATCCAGTAACCAACACATAGGAATCTAGACACAATCAGCATTAATGTCACTCAGCTTACTGGGTTTCTTCAGAAAATATCCAAGTATTACTATTTAAAAGGTTTTCCATCTGTGTCCCTATTCCCTTCTACTTAGCCTGAATTTTAAATGTATTTATAAGTTTCACTGCCATTATTCAGACATTATAGGTGATGGTAAATGTTTCATAGAGCACTGCTGAAATGACCAGACTGATGGCTGGTCTGAGAAAAAGAGGCCCAGCTTTCATTTAAAGGATGTATGAAACCACCCCAGAAAAGGTTCAAGCTGTGTAATTTAAAGAATATAATGAGATGACTGGAGCCTGACAGAATTTCAGTTTAAGTAGCCAATTCCATGCTGAAAGATAAACCCTCTTTAAAATTCTAATATCAAGAGCCAAGCTTTTTAACTTTCCTCATAAGCTAAGTCCAAATGGTACATTCAATGTGACATTTACAAGAGTTAATATCATATTCTTATACCTCCAGTGACTGGAACATGATTGAATCAGACTAAAATTTTTTTTTTTTTTTTGCATTTTTCTGAAGCTGGAAACAGGGAGAGACAGTCAGACAGACTCCCGCATGCGCCCGACCGGGATCCACCCGGCACGCCCACCAGGGGCGATGCTCTGCCCATCCTGGGTGTTGCCATGTTGCGACCAGAGCCACTCTAGCGCCTGAGGCAGAGGCCACAGAGCCATCCCCAGCGCCCGGGCCATCTTTGCTCCAATGGAGCCTTGGCTGCGGGAGGGGAAGAGAGAGACAGAGAGGAAGGCGTGGCGGAGGGGTGGAGAAGCAAATGGGCGCTTCTCCTATGTGCCCTGGCCGGAATCGAACCCGGGTCCTCCGCACGCTAGGCCAACGCTCTACCGCTGAGCCAACCAGCCAGGGCCTAAAATTTTGTTTTTAAAAAAATTCTTCATCAGCCATTTTCTAGCAGAAAGCTTTAAAACTGGGGCAGTTAAATTAAAGGAGAGAACAGGCAGGTCAGAAACAATTTAAAGATACCACTTCTTACATCATGTGATGAGAATTGTTTTCAGGCTTTCTCTTTGTTCTCTCACTCTCTCTTTTTTATTCTCAAAGCAATTTTCTTTTTTTGCTTTTTGTCACACTGTAAACCTTTGATTTTTTTAAAATTCAACTTATTGGAGTGACACTGGTTAACAGTTATATAGGTTTCAGGCGCCCAGTTCCATAAGGCATCTCTGCACACTGTATATGTTCACCCACCCTCTCAAAGCAATTTTCAATTAAGTCCATCCATCCCGATCATTCATCTATTCATCTACTTAGAGATTTTTTTAAACTCTCACTCTCAATATTAATAGACATTTTACTTCAAAAATTACTAAGTAGCCTGACCAGGCAGTGGCGCAGTGGATAGAGCGTTGGACTGGGATGTGGAGGACCCAGGTTCGAGACTCCGAGATTGCCAGCTTGAGCGCGGGCTCATCTGGTTTGAGCAAAGCTCACCAGCTTGGACCCAAGGTCGCTGGCTCGAGCAAGAGGTTACTCGGTCTGCTGAAGGCCCGCTCAAGGCACATATGAGAAAGTAATCAATGAACAACTAAGGTGTCGCAACGAAAAACTGATGATTGATACTTCTCATCTCTCTCCGTTCCTGTCTGTCTGTCCCTATCTGTCCCTCTCTCTGACTCTCTCTCTGTCTCTGTAAAACAACAACAACAACAACAAAAAACAACTAAGTATTTGAATTACAGCCCTGGCCAGACAGCTAGGTTGGTTAGAGCATAGTCTCGACACATAGAGGTTGCAGGTTTGAACCTCAGCCAGGGCACAGAACAGATTGACCTCTCTCTCTCTCTCTCTCTCTCTCTCTCTCTCCCTTCCTCTTAATAAATAAATCTTTTTTTTTTCTATTTTTTAGAATTTTATTTATTGATTTTTTTTTTTTTACACAGAGAGTCATAGAGAGGGATAGATAGGGACAGACAGACAGGAAGAGAGATGAGAAGCATCAATTCTTCATTGCGGCATCTTAGTTGTTCATTGATTGCTTATTCATATGTGCCTTGACCATGGGGCTACAGCAGACCAAGTAACCCCTTGCTCAAGCCAGCAACCTTGGGTCCAAGCTGGTGAGCTTTGCTCAAACCAGATGAGCCCGCGCTAAAGCTGGTGACCTCAGGGGTCTTGAAGCTGGGTCCTCCGCATCCCAGTCCGACGCACCATCCACTGAGCCACCGCCTGGTCAGGCTATTTATTGATTTTTAGAGAGAGGAGTGGTGGTTGGGGGAGCTGGAAGCATCAACTTGTAGTAATTGCTTCCTGTATGTTTCTTGACTGGGCAAGTCCAGGGTTTCAAACAGGCAACCTCAGCATTCCACGTTAACGCTTTATCCATTGAATCACCACAGGTCGGGCTAAAAAAAATTTTTTTTTAAAGAAACCAGTGATTTATTTATTTTTCTTTATTTTAGATTTTGTTTAGTCATTTTAGAGAGAGAGAGAAAGAAAAGAGAGGAGGAGCAGGAAGCATCAACTTCCATATGCGCCTTAACCAGGCAAGCCCAGGGTTTCGAACTGGTGACCTCAGCATTCCAGGTCAATGCTTTATCCACTGTGCCACCACAGGTCAGGCAAAAAATCTTGAAAAACCCCCCAAAACAATGATAGCCCTAGCTGGGTAGCTCAGTTGGTTGGAGTGTCATCCTGACACACCAATGTTGTGGATTCCATCCTGGTGATGGCAGATGCAGGCACCAACCACTGAATACATGAAGAGGTGAAACAATTAAGTCAGTGTTTTTCCTTCTCTCTCTCTCTCCCTTCCTCTTTCTCTAAAGTCAATCAATACATTTTTTTTAAAGAGTTATATAATATTCCTGATGATGTGATTTCTTTAAAAAAGAGTTGGCTTTGACAAAATGTCGAAAACAGGGTTCTGCAATCGGCCTGGCATGTGACAGTCCAGGGTTCGATTCCCGGCCAGGGCACACAGGAGAAGCGCCCATCTGGTTCTCCACCCCTCCCCCTCTCCTTCCTCTCTGTCTCTCTCTTCCCTTCCTGCAGCCAGGGCTCCATTGGAGCAAAGTTGGCCGGGTGCTGAGGATGGCTCCATGGCCTCCGCCTCAGGCACTAAAATGGCTCCAGTCGCAATGCAACAATGCCCCAGATGGGTACAGCATTGCCCCCTGGTGGGCGTGCCGGGTGGATCTTGGTTGGGCACATGCGGGAGTCTGTCTGACTACCTCCCTGCTTCTAACTTTGGAAAAAAAAAAGGAAAATTAAAAAAAAAAAGTTTACAGCGAAAAGGAGGGAGTAGGTCTCCCTTCTCATTCCTCCACCCCACTCCCTAATAAGAGTAAATAATTTTATTTCTGGTGAATCCTTCCACAATTTCTTTATGCATATACCAGCAAATGCAAATATATGTTCTTATTCAGCCCTTCCCTCTGTTTTTAAATTTTTGACAAAAGGGAGCATAATGTACACACACTGTTCTGCATTTGCTTTTTAAATATATATTTTGGAGTCTTTTGCAAATCAATACATAGAAAACATCTGCATTCCCTCTTTCTTTCTCTCTTTCTTTAAAAAAAAATAAAAAGACAAAAAAATTTTTTTTTAAATTAAAAAAAAAAAAGAAAACAGGGTTCTGCAAACTATGGCCCATGGCCCAGTTACATCCACACCTCTTTTTGTAAATAAAGTTTTATGGGGACATAGCCATACCTCTTTGTTTATGTACGGTCTATGGCTGCTTCTGTGTTACAATGGCAGTGCTGAATAGTTGAGACGCAGACCATGTAGCCCCCAAAGCAGAAAACATTTAATCTCTGGTTCTGTACAGAAAACATTTGCTGACCCTCAGCATGGGACAAGCATACATATTCAAACTACACCTTCTGAAGATTATGACATTACAACAACCATAAATCTGCAAATGACTTTTAATACACTGGGTTGAAATATCTGATTGTCTTATAGGTTTATTTTTTGCCTGTGAGATACTGTATCTGCATAAAAACCTGTTCTCTCTCTTAATTTTTTTTTAAATCTACAAAGCTTCCTAAGCAAACCTCCTACAGTGCCACTAATTTAGATTTTCCCAAACTAGGAAATGGGAATACAAAAGTTATGTGAACATGATGGCTAAATTCTCAATGTAAATACATCAGAAAACTAAGCAAAGGAGCCTGGCCAGGTGGTAGCACAGTGGATAGAGCATCAACCTGAGATGCTGAGTACCCAGATTTATTTATTTATTTATTCATTTTAGAGAGGAGAGAGAGTATAGAGTATGAGAGAGAGAGGGGGAGAGAAAGAGGAGGGGGGGCGGAGGAGCAGGAAGCATCAACTCCCATATGTGCCTTGACCAGACAAGTACAGGGTTTTGAGCCAGTGACCTCAGCATTCCAGGTTGATGCTTTATCCACTGTGCCACCACAGGTCAGGAGAGGATCCAGATTTGAAACCCTAAGGTTGCTGGCTTGACGCCCAGGGTCTCAGCTTGAGCAAGGGGTCACTGGCTCAACTGGAGAATCCTGGTCAAGACACGTATGAGCAAACAATAACTACTGAAGTGCCGCAACTACAACTTGATGCTTCTCATCTCTCTCCCTTCCTGTTTGTCTGTCTGTCTCTCTCTCTAAAACAAACAAACAAAAAAACTAAGCAAAGGAGCACTCACTGGTCAGTACAGTCAGAGTAGGGGTTTGAGATTCTGACAGGGAAATGGCAGAAAGGAAAAAAGAAATCATTCCAAGTGTTACATTCTCACCATGTATAACACAAGAGAGACACCAGCTATTAGATCTGACAGCAGGCAATGTACTGTATACTAAATACAACCCCACTGTGTATGGTATCACACTGTGTGTGTCGTAAAACAGACTGAAAACAAGGTCCTACTTTCTTCATTTTATTTTTTTAGATTTTATTCATTTTAGAGAGAAGGTAGAGAGAGTGAGAGAGTGAGCGAGAAGGGGGGAGGAGCAGGAATCATCAACTCCCATATGTGCCTTGACTGGGCAAGCCCAGGGTTTTGAACTGGCGACCACAGGGTTCCAGGTCGACACTTTATCCACTGCGCCACCACAAGTCAGGCAGTCCAACTTCCTGTAGTTTCTTTAGAATCAAATGATCGCTGCCTGACCTGTGGTGGCGCAGTGGATAAAGCTTCAACCTGGAGCGCTGAGATTGCCGGTTCAAAACCCTGGGCTTGCTCGGTCAAGGCACATGCAGGAAGCAACTATGAGCTGATCCTTCCCACTCCTCCCCCCTGCCTTTCTCTATCTTTCTCTCCTCTCTCTAACATCAGTAATAAAAAAAATGATCACCAACACTGTACCCTATTTTTTAATATTATGAACTCAAAAAAACCACCTATTAAAATATACTCAAGAAATTCTAAATGCTGTTTTCAGTTATAGTCAAAGTCTTTAATATATCATATAATTTTAAAGTTCTTTTTCAGTTTATATTTCTTAATGGCTAACTTCAAGGAAACCTATCTCACCTTCTCAATCTTAGAATTTTTGGTATATCTGTTGAACATGTAGAGATTTCAGAAAAATCTGGATCTGAATGGTAGCATCAAGTTTGTGGCAACCACATTAGAAGAAAAGTCTTCAAAACCTTCTTTGGTCAAGTGACATGCCTGGAGCAAGGGAATTCTGACCTGACTGGCAATTAGGCTAAAACATCTGAACTTGCACAGGAAAAGGGCTGAACTCTTGGTAACCCACTCACATTCCTGGAGACTTAGGAGGAAGTGAGCACCAAAGAGGTGGGAGAAAGAGAAACAAATGTCTTCCCTTTGGTATCAGTTTGCAGAGAAACCAGAGCTCAGAGGCCAGTGCTTCAAGCTGGTCAATGTAATTCATCAGACGGTAAATGCGACAATTTGGGCCTACAGCTGTTCTGATCAGCTCCCTTGAGTAAAATCCACTGGTTAGCTGAAAAGCAAAGGGGCGTTGCAAATGAAATTACCTGAGGAAGACTCGGTATTGTTCAACTTTTTCCAGCAGATGCAGTTTATAACACCAGTGCTATCATCCACTGCAAGAGAAGTGTGAGCGAGGAGAACAGATTTAGACATTGCAGGTGAATTAGCCCATTGTGATGGCAGTTAGGCCATACTGAAAGATGGCCTTTTCCAAGTCTGGTTGGGCAAATCCCTTATTAAATTCTCCTTCCGCCTTTACACATGATCTCTCACCCTACACCAGTGGGAACTGCTTGTCTGCAATGTCAAGGTGATACACGAGCCCAGTGGAATGTAGTCCACATCCCACTTACCCTACACTTCAAGAGTACTAATGATTCTTCTTGTCTATGCCTCTCCTACAAATGGTACCCTCGGGAAGTGAAGTGCAAAACTCTCAATGACTGCTAACACAGAACATCAGCCTTGCTCTCCTGCCCTGCAACAAGAGTGTCACGTGGTCTGTGGTTAGAGGCACTTCAGGTACAGCCTTCTGTCACCATTTTCTCTTCTACTAACTTGCTGACTTACCTGGACAAAGCATCCCACTCTTTGGGCCTGAGCTTCTCATTGGAAGAGCTCCTGCCCAGTCCTTACACTGCAGGGGATATAAGGAAAGCTAAGTACATGGTAAAAAATAGTTCTATCTTGGGCACACAATACTGGTCTGGCTTATTTTATCCCTAATGAAAAAAAAAATCAAAGATTTCCCATTGCACTTGTATTTACAGCTGTTGAGGTATTTGGAGGTGTTTGCTATGGGAGAATAGGTGTTTTCTTTCTCCTTAATTACAGACAAATGCAAAGCAGAGGTTGCTAAACATGGAGTCAGTGGGCTTAATGATTTTTTAAAAATCACCAGCTAAGCCCTGGCCGGTTGGCTCAGCGGTAGAGCGTCGGCCTAGCGTGCGGAGGACCCGGGTTCGATTCCCGGCCAGGGCACACAGGAGAAGCGCTCATTTGCTTCTCCACCCCTCCGCCGCGCTTTCCTCTCTGTCTCTCCCTTCCCCTCCCGCAGCCGAGGCTCCATTGGAGCAAAGATGGCCCGGGCGCTGGGGATGGCTCTGTGGCCTCTGCCTCAGGCGCTAGAGTGGCTCTGGTCGCAACATGGCGACGCCCAGGATGGGCAGAGCATCGCCCCCTGGTGGGCAGAGCATCGCCCCTGGTGGGCGTGCCGGGTGGATCCCGGTCGGGCGCATGCGGGAGTCTGTCTGACTGTCTCTCTCTGTTTCCAGCTTCAGAAAATAGAAAAAAAAAAAAAATAGAAAAAAAAAATTAAAAAAAATCACCAGCTATACTGCTGTAAAAAGCACATGTACTATATAAGAAACGTAAGGCAAAATTTTCTTATTGCTGGTTTAAATCTGTGTTGAAAGCTAAAACTGAGAAGAATACTTCTTATACTAAAATAAAGTCTAGATGGGATTTTATTTTACTAAGTATAATAAAGATGAACTTGAGAAGAGAAGAAAATCTGGGTAAATACTTTCTAACCTTGGCATATAGTTGGTGAGGAGAGACTTCTTTAAGCAGACTTGAAAATCAGAACTCATTTTTAAAAGTCTGATATATTTGACCAACTAAAAACTAATACTGTATAGCAACATTCCAAATTATGGGGTTAGTGTCTTACTAAAGAGTTCATACAGATTCAAAAGGAAAAGACAAAGACCACAAGGGAAATAAGTGGCATAAAGTGCTCACAAAAATTAGGGGTATTTCAAAATGAATATGAAGAATAAAAAAAGCATTTGATTTTTTTAAATTAAACAAGACCATCATAAAAGCAAATGACAAGTCAAAGAAAGTTGTTCAATTATGCAAATAAGATGCAAAACCCACTTTTATTTCACTGGTGAAAATGTACTATGCCCTGGTCGTCAAACTGTGACTCTTTGGCCCCTTGAGTGTGGCTCTTCCACAAAATACCACGTGCGGGCGTTACCTCAATAAGGAATGTACCTACCTATATAGTTTAAGTTTAAAAAATTTGGCTCTCAAAAGAAATTTCAATCATTGTACTGTTGATATTTGGCTCTGTTGACTAATGAGTTAGCCAACCATATCCAAAAGGCTGAAAAGTACTGGAGTATCTGCACATTCCCTGATCCCCTAATTTTTGTGAGCAGTGTATATGCAATTCATGGAAGATAAAAAAATGGCCAATACACATATGTCAGCACACTAAATTCACTGTACCAGAAAAATAGGGAGAAAATTTAAATAATCTCCTCAACTATTAGGACAGGGGTAGTCAACCTTTTTATACCTATCGCCCACTTTTGTATCTGTTAGCAGTAAAATTTTCTAACCACCCACCGGTTCCACAGTAATGGTGATTTAAAAAATTTTTTTTTATTTTTACAAGGACAGAGAGAGAGTCAGAGAGGGATAGACAGACAGGAACGGAGAGAGATGAGAAGCATCAATCATTAGTTTTTCGTTGCTACACCTTAGTTGTTCATTGATTGCTTTCTCATATGTGCCTTGACCATGGGCCTTCAGCAGACTGAGTAACCCCTTGCTTGAGCCAGTGACTTTGGGTCCAAGCTGGTGAGCTTTTTTTTTTTTTTTTTTTTCCCTCAAGCCAGTTGAGCCCGCGCTCAAGCTGGCGACCTCAGAATCTCGAACCTGGGTCCTTCTGCATCCCAGTCTGATGCTCTATCCACTGCGCCATTGCCTGGTCAGGCAGTAATGGTGATTTATAAAGTAAGGAAGTAACTTTACTTTATAAAATTTATAAAGCAGAGTTATAGCAAGTTAAAGCATATAATAATAATTACTTACCAAGTACCTTATGTTGGATTTCGCTAAGTTTGGCAGAATAAATCTTTATAAAACAACTTACTATAGGCCCTGGCCGGTTGGCTCAGTAGTAGAGCGTCGGCCTGGCGTGTAGAGTCCCGGGTTCGATTCCCGGCCAGGGCACACAGGAGAAGTGCCTATCTGCTTCTCCACCCCTCCCCCTCTCCTTCCTCTCTGTCTCTCTCTTCCCCTCCTGCAGCCAAGGCTCCATTGGAGCAAAGTTGGCCCGGGAGCTGAGTATGGCTCCATGGCCTCTGCCTCAGGCGCTAGAATGGCTCTGGTTGCAATGTAGCAACGCCCCGAATGGGCAGAGCATCGCCCCCTGGTGGGCCTGCCGGGTGGATCCTGGTTGGGCGCATGCGGGAGTCTATCTGACTGCCTCCCTGTTTCTAGCTTCAGAAAAATACAAAAAAAAAACCCCAAAAAACAACTTACTATAGTTAAGTTTATCTTTTTATTTATACTTTGGTTGCTGTGTTACTGCCCACCATGAAAGCTGGAACACCCACTAGTAGGTGGTAGGGACCGGGTTAACTACCACTGTATTAGAATGACAAATATTAAAAATACTGTTATCCTCATATGCTTGCTGTTACTGATACTATAAATCTGTATCAAATTTATAAATAGCAAACTCTAAAATATGTATCAAATTTTAAAATGTATTCAGTATATCTTGTGACTTAACATTTCCTTCCAGTAATTTATCCTGAGAAAATAGAAGGAATACACAGATATATGTATCTTGTATAAGCCAATTCATTGCAATAGTTTACAATACTAGAAATTGGAAATAAACTAAATATTTACAAATATGGAATTGGTTAAACAAATTACAATGGCATAGCATATGAGTATAAATTATAATGAAGATTGTTTATTGTAAAACAGAAATTGTACATATAATCTGATATATAATCTAATTTGTATAAAACATTAAATAGTATATTTCTACAGAAATGATTTTAAGACATTAGAATTTTAATAACAGTTTCTTTTGGAATATTCCATGTATACATAGACTGTGAACCTAATTTCAGAACTATTAATAAAAGAAATATGAATAATAGTAATGAGGAAATAGGCATTATTCTTAAATATTAGGGACATGTTAAAAATGTTAGGAAGGAGGCCTGACCTGTGGTGGTGCAGTGGATAAAGCGTCGACCTGGAAATGCTGAGGTCGCTGGTTCGAAACCCTGGGCTCGCCTGGTCAAGGCACATATGGGAGTTGATGCTTCCTGCTCCTCCCCACCTTCTCTCTCTCTCTCTCTCTCTCTCTCTCTCTCTCTCTCTCTCTGTCTCTCTCTCTCTCTCCTCTCTAAAATGAATTAAAAAAAAATGTTAGGAAGGATATTTACTCAGTGACATTTTTTTTTGTCTGATTTACAGGGTTTCACAGGAGTTTTATGTACTTACTAAAAATTTCTCTAGCTTTAATTTTCTCTTATAACGAGTTAAGTATCATTTAAAGAACAAAAAAATTAGCCTGACCAGGTGGTGGCGCAGTGGATAGAGCGTCGGACTGGGATGCGGAAGGACCCAGGTTCGAGACCCCGAGGTCGCCAGCTTGAGCGCGGGCTCATCTGGCTTGAGCAAAGAGCTCACCAGCTTGGACCCAGGGTCGCTGGCTCCAGCAGGGGGTTACTCGGTCTGCTGAAGGCCCACGGTCAAGGCACATGTGAGAAAGCAATCAATGAACAACTAAGAAGTCGCAACGCGCACAACGAGAAACTGATGATTGATGCTTCTCATCTCTCTCCGTTCCTGTCTGTCTGTCCCTGTCTATCTCTGCCTCTGTAAAAAAAAAAAAAAAAAAAAAAAAAAGAACAAAAAAATTAATAAGGGCATTTTGAGTTTTAAAAAATGTATGACACCTCCAGGCATACCACCTCTCTGGCCAGTTTAAAATCTTGGTTTATAATAGAAAGTCATAATGTTAGCATGTGAATATTTGTTCTAGAAAATGTGAGGTCATTCTGATCTTGACTATAACCTCCCAGGATTCTAGGTCTGAGCTTGAGTTTCTGCCAGGTGCTCTGTGTGCTCAAGGCAGTGCCACCAAACCCTTGACCTTCCTGGTTTATAACCTCTGACTGCAGACCCCCTCCTGGCGCCCTCAGGTCTGGCTGCTGGATGCCCTGGAAGGGGAATATCCCTGCAGAGTTGTGCCAGGTCCTTTCCAGCTGGGCAGGACCGCGCTGGCTGCTGGCCTTTTGTTTCAGCGATGCAACAGGTCAGTGTGAGCAGGAAGCACCCCCAGCACAGGCCTGCAGTGAGTCAGGCAGAAGGACCCAGAACAGCAGGAGTGGTCACCTGGCAGGTGGCCCAAGAGCCAAGCTGGACCTGAGGACAGCAGGGAGAGAGAGGGCAGCTCTCCCTTGAACAAGGCTCCCATGGATTCCAGTCATGAAAGCATTTCAAATCTCAATTATTTCAGCCTTCAGATGCGTTTCGTTTTCCCACAGCCCACAGATGTGTCATGCTCTTATGATATCTACTCTAAGGGGATGTGTATTGGGGAAGACTCAGACATAATGCCTTTGTCTTTTTATAATTGGAAAAGGGATTAGTGATGCCCCTTTAGGCCACAGGAATAATATCTAGCCTAGTTCTAGAGACAGTACTAATGCCTCATTTATTTGACTTAAAAAAACAGAAAATTAGCCTGACCAGGTGGTGGCACAGTGGATAGAGCATCAGACTGAGACACAGAGGACCCAGGTTCGAAACCCCAAGGCTTGAGGGCGGGCTTATCCGCATTGAGCACCAGTTCGCTGGCTTGAGCATGGGATTGTAGACATGATCCCATGGTCACAGCTTAAGCAAGGGTCACTGGCTTGGCTGGAACCCCCAGTCAAGACACATATGAGAAGCAATCAATGAACAACTAAGGTGCCGCAACTATGAGTTGATACCTCTCATCTCTCTCCCTTCCTGTCTGTTTGTCCCTGTCCATCTGTCCTTCTCTTTCTCTCTTAAAAAAACCCCCAACAAGTCTGGCCAGGAGGTGGTACAGTGGATAGAGCATCGGACTGGCATGTGGAGGACCCAGGTTTGAAACCCTGAGGTCATCAGCTTAAGCGCAGGCTCATCTGGTTTGAGCAAGGCTCACCAGCTTGAGCCTAAGGTCACTGGCTTGAGCAAGGGGTTCCTCAGTTTGCTGTAGCCCCCCCAGTCAAGGCACATATGAGAAAGCAATCAATGAACAACTAAGGTGCCAGAACGAAGAATTGATGCTTCTCATCTCTCTCTCTTCCTGTCTGTCCCTATCTGTCTCTCTCTGTCTGTCAATAAAAATACAAACAAACAAAAAAACAACCCAAAAATCATATATATATAATATATATATAATATATAAAAATCATATTATATATATGTATATCTGCTGGTAAAAAGCAGAGGGTATGAGAAATTTCATCTCACATGTTATTTTATAACAACTAGACAAATCCTCCTCAGAAAAATGAAAACAGGTTGAAGAACTGCATCTGAAAATTATCCATTATGCACAGACTACCAATGAAATCTTCTTGGTCACCTAGTTTGACTGCCTCGGTCATTCCCCAAGTAGAGCAAGAACATGGATCTAAGGCAACACAACAAAAAATGACAATGTCAATTACAGTAGAGGTTTGGAATTCAAAGTCAGGCTTCCCACAAAATACCTAGCTGGGCTTCTTGACTACAAAGACTCTTAGAGCTGCACAAGGCAATGTATTAAAATATTTACACTAAACTCAATGAAAAAAATCAAGACCCTTGACACTGAAATCATCTTCCAACAATTCACTGGTATCCAAACTATAGAAACCCTTTCGTTGCCATCATCATGAGGAAAGGAAAATTTTCTGATTAAGGTTTTTTTAAACTTCTCTGGATATAAACTTTATAAATTATAAATTATTTTTCACACCTCCCTGACTTTTTAAAGGGTCTACTATAACAATCTAGCCTTGTCTTTTCAAAGGATTCAACACAGACACATAGTACCATCCTTTGCTATTTATAGCTATGCCCTCAGGTTTTGGGTGTCTGTCTCTGATCAACCAGTGATCCCAGACTGCCGTATTTTAACTCTTCTTTCTCCTAATTCCACAGCGGCTGTCACTGGCCAGTCTTCACAGCATCATTCTACCTGTTGCCTCATTTTACACTTAGTCCAGGTCAGCAGCTCCCAAAGATGAAAGTGCCTGGGGTCTGGGAGAGTCCTAAGCTACCCTGAAAGCCTGGGTTGTTTCAAACTCAGCATCAGACGCAATTGTTCTTACCTCCATAACTGTAGAAAGCATTTCTTTCTCTCACTCCAATGACAGTTCCCAAGATATCGACCTGTTTTATTGGATGCCCATTGTAAAAAAATATACCTGAAATTTAGAAAAAAAAGCAAAGTCCATATAACTATGATTACATTTTCAGTTTCAGTCAATGTTGGCTGGGGGTGGGGGTGTCAGAAACCAGTGGCATGCTGCTTGCTGAAATTCCAGACTTAAGAATCGGCCCTTGACAAATGCCAAGCCCCAAGAAATGAGATGTCTTTTCCTCAAGGGTCATAAGGAGAGCCTGGCTTTAAAGAAGCTTGTTCTAGTGCAGGGTAAAGAAAACTAATGTTGCCTAACTGGATTTGGTTAATCTGCCTTCCACTTGTAAAAATGAAATGCACCGCCCTGTTCAATTCTTGTTAGGGGCCTGAACACGGTCACTACATTATGGAACCAAACACAGCACTACTGTGAAGGACGGAGAAGGAAAACGAGGAAACCACGAGAAAGGCTTCTTTGGCTTTTTGACTGGTGCTTTTCTAGGACACCAGCCATCATTTCTATGAATGAGTAGTGACCTTATTTTGGAGAAGATAATTAGATCACCAAACACTACACTTTGGGGTCTACACATTACAATTCAAAACATTTTTTAAACTGTTTTCAAACCTAGATGCCAGATGCCAGTAGGGAGGTTCTCGCCAGAGGAGAAACCCGAGAGGATAAGCCGACCCACTGACACTCAGAGGCCTTTCTGGGACTCAGACTGGACTCAAACAGAGGGACTCCTGGCAATCGAGAGCCCTTGACTCGACCCAGGTCCCACTGCTGTCCTGGCTCCTCCCAGTTCCAGTCTGTCCCGTACAACCCCATGTTCTTACTTAAACTACTTGCAATGTTCGTCAGCTGCAGCTGAGTCCTGGCGAAATCCTTTTTCTTTCCACTACGATTGAATTCTTTATTTTCAGAAAGCTATAAACTTTTAAATGCTGCCTTCATTTAATATATATGTATATATGGATATGTAAATGTGTATATATATGTATTATATATTTTGTGTGTGTGTGTGTGTTTATACTGTATAGGAATTTTAAACAGAGAATCAGTTATCTCTTCAGGCCTTTGGCCACCTCGCCCTATCCTCAAGTCTGGTCAGGGCCTTTCTTTTCCACATCCACAGAGGACCATGACCTGAACCCCAACACCCTTCAGAAACCCAGACTGGCCTAGCCCCCACGGACAATTCTTATTTTCCATGCAGATAAAGGGGCTGGGGGTGAGTCACTCCCAGCAGCGTCCCAGGAAATAGGCAAGGAAGCTCTGAGCCCAGTTAGCCAGAAATTCTGAAAGAGATGTGGTTTGAAGAAAAGGTGGCAAATTTAGCCAAAAGAAGGGCCTCCTAGGGGCATGCTTCAAAAGATACTTAGTAGATTGGAAACTGTGCCCAGGGCAACCTTGGGGGCTACACAAGGGAACCAGCCAGGGTCACTGTGTCATCCTCAACTAGGAACACTTGGATTGAACAAGGACAAATCGGCTTCACAGTAAATCCATGAAGTTTTAAGAGCAAATTCGAATTGACTTCTGAGTTCTTATAATTAAAATCCAGGTCTTAGTTACTACCTGTGGTGAGACCTTCAGTCCTCTGCCACTATGTGCCTACACGGGCCAAACCCAAGGAAAGAGGAGGGTATCCCTGTAGGATCTCTGCAGACAACCTTTCCTGCTTCTCTGCTTGCAGGAGAGAGTTAAAATCAGAAGAATGAGCCTCACCCACGGACACGGGAGTCCTTCAGTAAAGTCTACCTCACTGTGCCCTTCCCCTGCTCCTGTGCAGAGATGGGCTATGTATGGCACGGCACTGCTCTGGACCTCCAAGCTTGTTATAGGGCCAGGTGGGGCTCTGAGTGGCCAGAGCTCCAGGCTGGTCTTTGGCTGAGCCAGCCCTTTCTGCTTCCCTAAATGCACTATATAGGTAAAATTGCTGTCTAGTTGTGCAATGAGCACAGCAAAGTTAGAGAGCAGTGTTTTCTAAAACCTAACTGGCCTCCCCCTTCCCAAGCCCAACTCATGGTCTGCCGTGGTTACTGGGCAACTGTTTGTATTAACAGGAACACTCCACAGGGTTTCTTGTGGTTAGCTGTGGCCCACAGGACACTGACAATCTGAAGCAGGGCTGGGGAACCCTTTGGACCTATAGCGAGCTTACTGCCTGCCCCCAAAATGTCTTCCCAGTCGGTGTGAGAGCCACAGTGGGTGTTTTGCTGGTGATGTCTGAAAGCTTTACAGTCCCAGGACTCAGAGTTTCCTTGGGACACCTTGGTATGTGTTGCTATCCATGGTGGTTGTTGTAGTAAACAGCCAACACACTTAAAACGGTAAACAGAGCTAGTCAAAAGGCATTATGACCTTTTGATCTGCTTATTCATATGTGCCTTAAGGGGGGGGGGGGCTACAGCAGAGCGGTGACCTCTTGCTCAAGCCAGTGACCCCACGCTCAAACCAGCAATCTCGGTGTTTTGAACCTGGGTCTTCTGCATCCCTGTCCAATGCTCTATCCACTGTGCCACTGCCTGGTCAGGCAAGGGAGCTAAATTTTAATCTCGTTAACTCACCATGGCTCACCTTCAAGAACAGTCACTCAAAGATGCAAAAAGTCCTTCCAATCCCAAGTGACTGATGGAAAAATATCTTAAAAGCATCGCAGAACAATGGAGAACAAATTTAGAAGAAAGTAAGAGATGGGTTGAATAGAAACACTCTGAGAAAATCAACTGAAAATGAAATACACTGAATAGAAATAAATTTCCCAAAGTGTATAGAAACATAAACTATACATATCAGAAGTGCAGCCTGACCAGGCGGTGGCACAGTGGATAGAGTGTCAGACTGGGATGTGGAGGACCCAGGTTCGAAGCCCCCAGGTTATACGGCTTGAGCGTGGGCTCATCTGGTTTGAGCAAGGCTCACCAGCTTGAGCCCAAGGACACTGGCTCAAGCAAGGGGTCACTCGGTCTGCTGTAGCCCCCCAGTCAAGGCACATGAGAAAGCAATCAATGAACAACTAAGGAGCCACAACGAAGAACTGATGTTTCTCATCTCTCTCCCTTCCTGTCTGTCTGTCCCTATCTGTCCCTCTCTCTCCCTCTGCCACAAAAAAAAAAAAAAAAAAAAAATGCAACCTCTCCCTGGCAGGGTAGTTTAGTTGGTTAGAATAGTGGTCCCTAACCCCCAGGCCACAGACCGGTACCGGTCCGTGGGCCATTTGGTACCAGTCCGCAGAAAAAGAATAAATAACTTACATTATTTCCGTTTTATTTATATTTAAGTCTGAACGATGTTTTATTTTTAAAAAATGACCAGATTCCCTCTGTTACATCTGTCTAAGACTCACTCTTGACACTTGTCTCGGTCACGTGATACATTTATCCGTCCCACCCTAAAGGCCGGTCCATGAAAATATTTTCTGACATTAAACTGGTCCGTGGCCCAAAAAAGGTTGGGGACCACTGCTCTAACCAACTGAGCTATCCAGTAAGGGTTGTGTCTTCTCTTAAAAGTAGTTTAAACCTACATCTTTGTAGTCTAACTGCTGTTAATTAATTGATGCTACGAGTGCTCTTATTGAAGTTTGATAGCATTAAAATGCCTAAGAAAATATTTTTAAATACAGTACTTATTTATTTAATATAATTCTTATGATTCTTTTTTTTTTTTTTTTTTGACAGTCAGAAAGAGGGGCAGATAGGGAAAGACAGAAAGGAAGGGAAAGAGATGAGAAGCATTAATTCTTCATGTGGCCTCTTAGTTGTTCACTGATTGCTTTCTCATATATGCCTGGATGGGGGGGCTACAGCAGAGCAAGTGACCCCTTGCTTATGTCAGTGACCATGGGGTTATGTCTATGATCCCATCCATGCTCAAGCCAGCGACCCCGTGCTCAAGCCAGATGAGCCCACGCTCAAGCCAGCAACATCGGGGTTTTGAACATGGGTCCTCCACGTCCCAGTCTGACGCTCTATCCACTGTGCCACAGCTTGGTCAGGTTTATGAATTCTTATGAATACATCATTTCCACTTCATTAGGCCCTCTAGAATTAGATAATATAAGCATTATATTTTGATTTAAATAAATGAGTCACTATCCTATCATTAAAGTTTAACATGGATAGAGACATTTGGAAAAATAGGCCATTTCTGTGTGCTGTGAGCTATAAACAAAAAAAAAAATAAGTGTCTCTGTAGAGCCTGAGTTCGTCGATCAGACGTCCCCAATTTGACTTCCTCATGCTGTGGGACACTCCTGCTTAACAGCAGGGCTGGTGTCCTCTTCAAGACTACTCTTGAGGCAGCTATTGAGGATTCTACTTATTGGTATCAAGACCAATTGCCACCGGAGGAAAGACACACAAGTTAGTTGCAAGAATCACACAGGCAGTTTATTAGTCACAGATCTTAAGGCATGTCAAGGTACAGCTTAATGGGGACCTGTTGGCATGCTCCTCTCAGCTGTCCTTGGTCAGAGTGGCATGGAGACAACCCACATTCAATGTTGGAATCTGGGCAACTGAATGCAGCTGGGGCCACCTCAGCTTAATACCCTTTCTGGCCTTCTAAAAGATGTTAATCTACCAGATCATCAATCAAACTGCTTTTGGGAGTTCCTCTCAGGGAGCTCTTTTTATCTATGTATTGATATAATTTCACACACGCACTAACTGGGCCCTGTGCAGAGGACATAGTCTTGCCTATCGTATCTCTACACACTAGATTAGCTCCTACCCAGAGAGTGTAGCCTTATTCACTTGCCTTAATCGCTTTTAATATTATATCCTTATTTCTATATATTCTCTATATTTCTATATATTTAATTACTATAACATTGTATTACTGTAACAATAAGACCCCCCTGAACATAAACACCACCACCACCACCACTAATATTTTTGTTAGTTTAACTCCAAAATCACAGGTTAATTTAGAGGAGTCAACATTTTGTAACCATTTTGCACAGCAATTCTGTGAAATTTTACCTCTCCCACAAGACTAATGTCACTTCAGTCACCAGCCCCAAATTTGGGGTTCCTTAGGCCACCCACACTCCTGACCAACTGGCTATGAATTCGGGAATTCCCACGATTCCATTAGGTTTGATAATTTGTTAAAATGGCACATAGGCCTGACCAGGCGGTGGCGCAGTGGACAGAGCTTCAGACTGGGATGCAGAGGGCCCAAACCCCGAGATTGCCAGTTTGAGCGCGGGCTCATCTGGTTTGAGCAAGGCTCACCAGCTTGAACCAAGGTCGCTGGCTTGAGCAAGGGGTCACTCCCTCTGCTGTAGCACCCCGGTCAAGGCACATATGAGCAAGCAATCAATGAACAACAAAGGTGCCAGAACAAATTGATGCTTCTTTTTTTTTTTTTTTTTTTTTTTTTTTTTTTACATAGGCAGAGATAGACAGGAACAGACAGACAGAAACGGAGAGAGAGATGAGAAGCATCAATCATTAGTTTTTCATTGCGCGTTGCAACTTCTTAGTTGTTCATTGATTGCTTTCTCATATGTGCCTTGACCGCGGGCCTTCAGCAGACCGAGTAACCCCTTGCTGGAGCCAGCGACCTTGGGTCCAAGCTGGTGAGCTATTTTTTTTTTTACTCAAGCCAGATGAGCCCACGCTCAAGCTGGTGACCTCAGGGTCTCGAACCTGGGTCCTTCCGCATCCCAGTCCGACGCTCTATCCACTGCGCCACCACCTGGTCAAGCCGAATTGATGCTTCTTATCTCTTTCCCTTCCAATCTGTCTGCCCCTCTCTATGTCTGTCACACACACACACACACACACACACACACACACACACACACAAAATGGAACATAGAACTCAGAAAGGTGCTATCCTTAACTATGATTTTACTGTATAATAAAGTGTACAAACTAGGACAAGCCAAGTAAAGAGATGCATAGGATATGGTCTGGCAGAGCACAAGAAAAAAAGCTTCTATGTTCTCAGGACACATCTATATATGATTACCAACCATGAAAGCTCACCCAAGCCTCAGTGCCCAGAGCTTTTATTAGGATTTCATTACATAGACATAACTGATTGAATTACTGGCCACAGGAGAACTCAATCTCTAGCACCCCTCCTCTCCCAAGACCTCAGGTTGAAGTGATGGCTCAAAATCCAACTGCCTCACCAGGAGATAGCACAGTGGATAGAGCGTCGGACTGGGATGCAGAAGGACCCAGGTTCGAAACCCCAAGGCCTCCAGCTTGAGTGCGAGCTCATCTGGTTTGAGCAAAGCTCACCAGCTTGACCCAAGGTCGCTGGGCTCAAGCAAGGGGTTACTCGGTCTGCTGAAGGCCCGCGGTCAAGGCACATATGAGAAAGCAATCAATAAACAACTAAGGTGTTGCAAAGCTGTTGGGCGGATAAAATGTATTATGCTCACTTTGTTAAAGATGCCGTCGCCCAGGTGATATTAATGTGTGTTGGGGGCAGGCAGGATCATTGTAGCCTGGGGCTTGGTTTTGGGATTAAGCCTCTCCCACCCACTTTGATGTGGGGTGGTACAATCCAATCATGCCTCAGAGAAGTGATTTTGTATTAGAGACTTCCCTATTTTGTATATTGGATTAAGGGTTTGGATTTCTACACTATAAAATAGGGACGGAGCGGGAGTTTGGGCTCTTGGTTCCTGGGATGATTAGCATGAGAGAGCAGAGAGAAGAGAACAGAGAGCCAAAAGAGGCCATGTGGCCAGGAGAAGCAGCCAAGATGGCAGAGTGCTGAGTGAGATGCCAGTTTGTGTAGTGTTTGTATCTGGGATAAGGAAGGAGATGGGGAACTGAGGAGAATAAGGCTGGAGAGCTAGAAACCTTTGATTCTAGGAAACTCGGATAAGTCAGTAGCTTTGTGAGCACTGAATGTGAGTGGGTTTTGGAGCCCAGTGTGTATTTTTACTTGCCCGCCGGGTGCAAGCTAGAATTAAAGACTATGGCCCATCAGTTTTTGGCTCCGCTGTTTCTTTACCGACTGTCCGAATCCAATGCGAACCTGCATGGGCCGGGCTGCTGTGATGGTGGCCCTGGCCTTGGCTCCTGGCTTTACAAAAGCACAACAAAAAACTAATGATTGATGCTTCTTATCTTTCTCAGTTCCTTTCTGTCTGTCCCTATCCCTTTCAGGTACTACTAACCCCCATCCTGAAACTACCCAGGGACCCAGCAGGAGGCATCATTAGCATAAACTCAGGTGTGGTTCAAGGGGCCACCATGAATAACAAAAAACACTCTAATCATTCCACAAATCCAAAGATCTCCCAGGAACCAGACAAAAGGCCAAGCAAATTCTTATACATTTGTTTCTTGTTTTATCATTCTTTGGTTAACCTTTTGTTTAAGATCATCTTTGCTGATTAAACATTTCTAAATTTTATGCAATCAAAACAGGAGTCTTTTCTTTATGGCAAACCAAACCAAAACAATAACAAAAATAACACAAAAATAAAAACCTAGACTAGTGGCATTTCCCACCCCTAGAACCCTCCAGTATAATCTAAAGATCACTACGTGAAATTAAGGTTGATATCTGCTTCAACCAAGAGGTTTCATTTTAAAAACCACATCTGAAACATTATCACCAGTGATAGAGCAGAGACTACCTGGACCAGTTTTCCTTGGTGTTGGGCAGATAAAATGTATTATGCTCACTTTGTTAAAGATGGCGCTGCTGGCCCTGGCCGGTTGGCACAGTGGTAGAGCGTTGGCCTGGTGTGCAGGAGTCCCAGGTTCGATTCCCGGCCAGGGCACACAGGAGAAGCGTCCATTTGCTTCTCCACCCCTCCCCCTCTCCTTCCTCTCTGTCTCTCTCTTCCCCTCCCACGGCCAAGGCTCCACTGGAGCAAAGTTTGCCCGGGCGCTAAGGATGGCTCTGTGGCCTCTGCCTCAGGCGCTAGAATGGCTCTGATTGCGGCACAGCGACGCCCCAAGATGGGCAGAGCATCGCCCCCTGGTGGGCATGCCGGGTGGATCCCGGTCGGGTGCATGAGGGAGTCTGTCTGACTGCATCCCCGTTTCCAGCTTCGAAAAAATACAAAAAAAAAAAAAAAAAAAGATGGCGCTGCCCACGTGGAGGCTGTTGCCCAGGTGATATTAATGTGTGTCTCTGTGGGCAGGCAGGATCCTTGTAGCCTGGGGCTTGGTTTTAGGACTAACCTTTCCTACCCTTTTTGCTATGGGGTGGTGCAATCTCATCATGCCGCAGATAAGTGATTTTGTATTAGAGACTTCCCTATTTTGTATATTGGATTAAAGGTTGTGATCTCTACACTATAAAATGGGGGCAGAAAGGGAGCTTGCTCCCTTAGTTCCTGAGATTAGCATTAGACAGGAGAGAGCAGAAAGAAGAGCAGAGAAAGGCCATGTGGAGGAAGCCAGGAGAAGCAGCCAAGATAGCGGAGTGTTGAGTGAGAAGCCAATTTGTGCAGGGAGAAGGAAGGAGATGGGGAACAGAGGTGAATAAGGCTGGTGAGCTAGAAACCTTTGATTCTAGGAAACTCGGATAAGTCAGTAGCTTTGTGAGCACTGAATGTGAGTGGGTTTTGGAGCTCAGTGTGTGTTTTCGCCGGTGCAAGCTAGGATTAAAGATGATGGTTGTAAAGCCAGGAGGCATGGCCAGGGTCACTATCACAGCAGCCTTCTGGCCTATGCAGGTTCGCATTGGATTCGGACAGTCGGCAAAGAAACAGCGGAGCCAAAAACTGGTGGGCCATAGTCTTTAATTCTAGCTTTGCACCCGGCGGGCAAGTAAAAATACACACTGGGCTCCAAAACCCACTCACATTCAGTGCTCACAAAGCTACTGACTTATCCGAGTTTCCTAGAATCAAAGGTTTCTAGCTCACCAGACTTATTCACCTCTGTTCCCCATCTCCTTCCTTATCTCAGATACAAACTCTACACAAACTGGCATCTCACTCAGCACTCCGCCATCTTGGCTGCTTCTCCTGGCCTCCTCCACGTGGCCTCCTTCTGCTGCTGGCTCTACTCTCTCCTCTAATCATCCCAGGAACCAAGAGAGCCAAGTCCCGTTCTGCCCCCATTTTATAGTGTAGCTTCACAACCTTTAATCCAATATATAAAATAGGGTAGTCTCTAATACAAAGTCACTTCTGAGGCATGATTGGATTGTACCACCCTACAGCAAAAAGGGTAGGAAAGGCTCAATCCCAAAACCAAGCCCCAGGCTACAAGGATTCCGCCTGCCTTTAGCCCACCCCAACACACATTAATATCACCTGGGCTACGGCCTCCTCATGTTATCTTTAACAAAGTGAGCATAATACATTTTATCTGCCCAACAATGGTCCACCAGTTTCTGGCTCTATTGTTTCTTTACCGACTGTCCGAATCCAATGCGAACCTGCATGGGCCAGGCGGCTGTGATGGTAGCCCTGGCTACTGGCTTTACACTTGGTTTGTTGTTAATCCATCATAAAGTCCTTCGCCCATAGGAAGAGTGAGGCCCCTAAGGCCCCTGATACTGAGGCAGGATAGTTTGATGTTAGAATTTTTGACAAGTGGGAAAAGGGAAACTGATACAGATTTTATAATAAAATGTACAAACCAGGACTAGCTAAATGAAGAGAAGCATAGGACAAATAGGGCCAAACAAAGTCAAGCAATTTACAGCTAGCAAGTAAATCCTAAAATCTTATCTTCCCTAACCAAGGACACTTGAGAGCAAATGGTTCACAGTTCTCCTCCCTAACCAAAGAGTAAATATGGAGCTTAACTCACCCTGGTCAGGGAGATAGATAAGAGACCCAGTTAGTGTAATTAATACCAGCCAAACCAAAGAACAAATGAAGGCAGGGGAATAAATAACAAAAAACCCATTAGGGTCAAACAAATCCAAGAGAGAGGCAAAGCTGACCAGAAAATGTCCCTGGTCCCTCTATGCACTCATTTTGGTACATCAACTGTATCCAAAAAGTTAAGGAATATTCTTCTGAAACCCTTACCTGAGATCTCCCCTAAGATTCCCACTGGAAAAAAAGAGAGATAAAAAGCCTCAAGACCACCCAGGTCTTTTCTTTCTTCTGCAGTAAACTTCCTTCTAAACTCTAAAGATCCCCAGGAGACTTGCAAGTAGGGGAGCAATGGCAGCAGCAGCAGCTCATCCTGGCCGTACCCCGCAACCTATCCCCAAGGCCCGCTTTTCTCTGACTTTTCAGTGAACCAAAGCAGCCATGCCCTGGCTCCTGTCACCGTGACTTTTACTCCTCAGTGAGCTAACAGCTGCCCCACCCCGGCTCACTTTCCTGTAACATCTCTAGAGAGCCAAAGCAGCCCTGCACCAAGTCAAGAATGCACACATCACAAGTTGGCCAGAGGCAGACCCACTCTGGGACTGGTCCCTTTCCAGTGACAATCGATCCTTGAGCATCTACACAAGACCTTCAAGCAAGGCTGGCATTTGGTGTGAATTAATTTCTTCCTGAGGAGATGAACTCTTTAGAATACCAGACTGTTCTGGAAAATGGACAAATGGGGAGCATGGCTGCCTTCCAAGGTAAAAAACAACAACATTTCCAACAATAATTAGGAAATAAAGGTATGGTGAAAAATCTGTACAAATGGCTTTAGAATAAGGTCATCTAAATAGTATATTTGTACACAGAACTGGAAACACGCACAACATCATCTCATTAATGTACATGCTAATAAAAAAAAACTGTGCATGCTTAAGATTTTCTTCTAATTAATTTTCAGACAGAGGGGAAGGGCGAGGGAGAGAGAGAAACATCAATTTGTTGTCCCACTTATTTACATATTCATTGGTTGCTTCTTGTATGTGCCTGGGATTGAACCCACAACCTTGAGAGATTCTTTACTACTTCTGACTCAGTTTGTTATTTATTCAAAATGGCAAAGAGAGTTTAACCAAACTTCTCATGTAGCATAGTAAACATGTGAAGATCCATCCACAGCTATGTGAATTATTTAAATCTACCCTACATTGTATTTGTTATATTCGAAGAACCTATCTTTAGTGACCACCAAGCTAATAAAAAAAAGTGACTTATTTAACTTTACACTTATAATGTTTTGTTGCCCCAGTTACTAATTCTTGGGGGCCCATGCCAGGCACATGTGAACAAGGCAGATGATATACTTCTGCTCAGGGAGTTTATATTATTTTGATATAAATTCAAAACAAAATGAAATGCCACATGAAAATCAGGTTAATCCCCATGTTTACAGAGAAGCTGTACAGTTAAGTCGCATTTAGGCCAGGAAAACGGCACAGTTAAGAAAGGAAGCAAGGCCTAGAGGTGCCGGATTCAGTGAGCTTTCCACCAAGAGCAGGCCCAGGACAAACAACTGAACCTTTTTCAATATGAAAGACTTCAAAGCCTGATAAAAAATTCATCAGTACAGAGGTTACTCCTCTAAACATCCACTTAAAAGATTTAGACTGTTTTTTAACTTGCATAGAAATGAACTTATTAAAGGGTCCAGTCTAGGTCATTTTAAAAACGTGCAGGAAGGGCCTGACCTGTGGTGGCGCAGTGGATAAAAGCGTCGACCTGGAAATGCTGAGGTCGCCGGTTCGAAACCCTGGGCTTGCCTGATCAAGGCACATATGGGAGTTGATGCTTCCAGCTCCTCCCCCCTTCTCTCTATCTCTCCTCTCTCTCTCCCTCTGTCTCTCCCTTTCCTCTCTAAAATGAATAAATAAATAAAATTTAAAAAAACGTGCAGGAAGGAAGGCTTTCCTGAAAGCCCCTAAGCCCCAGATTTCTGCAGCTTTGGGGGAGAGTGGGATGCAGGTGCAGGACAGGGCATCCACCAGACGGCCAGCCACATACCTGGCACCTGGCGGGACTCCTTCAAGTCCAGGATATCCCTGATATAGAGTTTTGCAAAGGCTAGAAACACAGGATTCAAACCCCACAAGAGGGAAGGGGTCTCCTCTTCACACCGGCTGGATTCAGACTGCATCAGGAGGCTGGGTTGGGGCTTCAGCCAGCCCTCAAAGTCTCACATCCACAACACCGAGTCGAGAATCTAAAAAGGAGACAAAACCAGGATGCAAGGCGGTTACAGTGAGTGAAACTGGCATAGCCCCACAGCTGTTCCCGGGCGGGCATCCAGAACTCTGCGAGGGGTAAATCCAGGGGTCCAGGGTCTGTCAAAGTGCACGCCACGGGCTTGAGTTAAGAGGCGTTTCCGTCTGAGGACACGTGAGTTCCTTATGGCTCTCTCCCTGGCCTCTCCTCTGACCCCCGGGGGTGCGTCTCCTTCCCCAAAAGTTAAACACCTTATTTTCACTTTTGGGAGATTGGTCCAGACAGGCGTACCCTGAAACCGCTTTAAATGGGCGGAGCCCTGAGAGGAACTGGCGCCCTCGTGACCATACACGGGTGGGGCACAGTGGGTGGGGCTGTCGGCCGGTGGGCTCCTGCACACTCCGGTTTTCCGGAGGAGACTGAGAAAAGGAGGAAAACGGAAACGAAAAGCAAGACCGAAAAGCTGTCTTGCTCATAGCCCCTCCCGCCGCACCCGCATCGCTGGCCCTCAGGTCCCCAGAGCCTGCAAACCCGACCCTTCCGGGATTGGAACTTCCCCTCTGAAGTTCCGGCGGAAAACGACTCCTCCCAGCGCGAAGGCCCTTCTTCCACGCTCCCGCGGCTCCGCCCCACCCGCCCATGGCCACACCTCTTTTCACCGCGGCTCCGCCTCATCCAAATAAGGCCCCGCCCTGCAGATGGCCACGCCCATTCTGTGCCCTGCGGGTCCAGATGATTGTGCGGTTCTAGTGTGACCCCGGCAGCGTTCAGTTCCCAGCACCAGCCCAGATGCCGCGGGCCTTCCTGGGAACGCAGTGTCCAAATCACCGAGACCTTGAGATCTGGTCTTGAAATTTCTGCTACATAAGCCCGACGTTCCACGTCACTCTTTCTTTTTTTTTTTTGTATTTTTCTGAAGCTGGAAACAGGAAGAGACAGACAGACTCCCGCATGCGCCCAACCGGGATCCACGCGGCATTTCCACCAGGGGCGATGCTCTGCCGCGACCAGAGCCACTCTAGCGCCTAGGGCAGAGGCCAAGGAGCCATCCCCAGCGCCCCGGCCATCCCTGCTCCAATGGAGCCTCGGCTGCGGGAGGGGAAGAGAGAGACAGAGAGGAAGGAGGGGGTGGGGTGGAGAAGCAAATGGGCGCTTCTCCTATGTGCCCTGGCCGAGAATCGAACCCGGGTCCCCCGCACGCCAGGCCGACGCTCTACTGCTGAGCCAACCGGCCAGGGCCCCGTCACTCTTTCTTAACTCCCTGCTATACCTCTAGCGGTGAGCTCCTGAGCCAGGACCTCCAAGAGGCTGGAACTGATTCAGACAACTCTTTTATTTATCATATTAATTTGGGGGGGGGAGGGGGAGAGGAATTCCTGATATATTAAATTAAGAAGTAAATAAAGCCTGACCAGGCAGTGGCGCAGTGGATAGAGCATCGGACTGGGATGCAGAGGACCAAGGTTCGAGACCCCGAGGTCGCCAGCTTGAGCGCGGGCTCATCTGGTTTGAGCAAAAATGCCCACCAGCTTGAACCCAAGGTCGCTGGCTCCAGCAAGGGGTCACTGGGTCTGCTGAAGGCCCGCAGTCAAGGCACATATGAGGGGGCAATCAATGAACAACTAAGGTGTTGCAACATGCAATGAAAAACTGATAATTGATGCTTCTCGTCTCTCTCCGTTCCTGTCTGTCTGTCCCTGTCTATCCCTCTCTCTGACTCACTCTCTGTCTCTGGAAAAAAAAAAAAAAAGTAAATAAAGCAATACCAAAAGCAGGATTATATTGTGGCGTATTTTAAATGTTTATTTACATTTGATAAATTATCTAACATCCGTTGGGACTCTAGTCTCTTGGAGTTGTCAGTATCTAAATTTGAGCCCTTGTGTAAATGTGAGGTTCTCCTCTTACTCTGTACATTCTGGGATGTTATTCATTTAAGAATATCTGAAAAACTGCATTTTGCTAAGTTATGGTCACCTTGATGGTGCTTGTTCCCAGTAGTCCAATTTTTCTTTTTTTTAAGAGAGAAAGAGACGGGAAGGGAGAGGGATGAGAAGCATCAACTCATAGTTGCCGCACCTTAGTTATTTATTGATTGCTTTATCATACGTGCCTTGACTAGGAGGCTCCAGTGGAGCCAGTGAGCCCTTGTTCAAGCCAGAAGCCTTGGGCTCAAGCCAGCGACCTTGGGCTTCAAGCCAGTGGACCTTTGGGCTCAAGCCAGTGACTTGAGTCATGTCTGTGATCCTACATTCAAGCTGGCAATCCCACACGTACGCAGCCTGGTGACCTCTGGGTTCTGAACCTGCATCCTCAGTGTCCCAGGCCAATGCTCTATCTACTATGCCACTACCTGGTCAAGCCCAGTAGTCCTAATTTAAAATGAGAAAAGACAAGGCCCTGGCCGGTTGGCTCAGTGGTAGAGCATCAGCCTGGCGTGCAGGAGTCCTGGGTTTGATTCCCGGCCAGGGCACACAGGAGAAGCGCCTATCTGCTTCTCCACCCCTCCCCCTCTCCTTCCTCTCTGTCTCTCTCTTCCCCTCCCGCAGCCAAGGCTCCATTGGAGCAAAAGTTGGCCCAGGCGCTGAGGATGGCTCCATGGCCTCTGCCTCAGGAGCTAGAATGATTCTGGTTGCAATAGAGCAACGCCCCAGATGGGCAGAGCATGGCCCCCTGGTGGGCATGCCGGGTGGATCCTGGTCGGGCGCATGTGGGAGTCTGTCTGCCTCCCCGATTCCAACTTCAGAAAAATAAAAAAAATAAAAATAAAAAATAAATAAAATGAGAAAAGACAGTCACATTCCACTCTCATAAATAAGTTACATCATGACATTACTTGAGATGTTAAGAGTTCTTCTTAGTTTACAGGTGTGGTAAGGTACCAAAAAGTTGCAAAATTAATATTGATATTTTAGGAAGAAAGATCAGGCTTTCTGTTCCATCCTTTCCTTGGGGAGGGGAGGGAGAAGAATGTAGAAGCTTCCTGATTTACAAGGACAAAGGGTCATTTAGTTTTAACTATACAATAGGTTGTCTGAGGAACTTCTTTCCTCTTTCAGTGGGAGACAGAATTTATATACCATCTTACATTGATTTTGGCTCTTCCTCCCTTCCTGGATCCTGAGAGTAACGTACCTCTGGGCAAAGGGGGAAGATAGACACTAAAAGATTTGTAAATGTCTTTGATTGTATTACCTTAAAAGTTTTAATGTTTTTATGGATCCTCTACAAATGTTATAAGCTTGTTAATAATTATGTCTTGCTCTCCCCAACCTGTATGTGGTCAAAGGGTTTATAACCAGCTTCTGAGATGTATTTGATGCACACAATTTGGGTCTATAATGCCCCATGTTAGTCATTTGCAGCTGGCGTTTTTAAGAAATCTCCTCCTTTTAATAAAACCCTTCAAAACTCATCTGGACTTGGTGTCTCTAAGTAAACCTGGAGAAGTGAGGTACTTTACAACACAGGGACTAAAATGGCAGAAGTACAGGTCACTCTGGCGGGAAAATGTGTGTCATTACAACAATGGCATTTAATTACACCCCTGGCCACTGAAGAAGCTACAAAACAGAATCCTTGGTGAAGTACAATATTGCCCAGATTATACTGCAATGAACAGATGGGTCCGTGGAACTGAAGATTTAATGAAGAGAAGACACCTTTTGTAGTAGGGAAGTCTCTCTTGCAGCAACAACACACAGGAGGCTGCCCCATAGGACAGTGCCTCCAGCTGACCTGTCAGATAGGGAGAGATAATTTGGGTAATATTTTCCTGACTACACACATCTGCTCTGGGTGGAACCCAAGAAGAAAATCACTGTTGGGTACACTCAGAGCCCGAGGAGATCTGGAAGGACTCATGGCTCTCAGGGGCAGAGTGCTAGAAACAAGGGCCCTTGAGGACTGTATGCTTACTGCCAGTCTTGGGGAGGGCCATACCTCTGGGTGGGAGGAAGTGGTGGTGGTGAGAAGAGCAGACTACCCTGAAATCATCTTTGACCAGGAAGGCCAGGCTCCTTAGAGTCTAGAAATGCTTCTTTTGATTTGAGCTCAAAACATGAAGAAGTCATTTGCAGCTGAAACCTAAGGTGAGATGTGAAACAGAATTTCCAGACTGCAGAAGCATCTAGAAGAATTCTCCAAACTACTGCCTAGAGGTGGGCAAAGGAACTCCCCAAACCATGAACGCTGGAGGGCTCTTCAGCTTGGGATTTCAAAACCCTGCAAAGCTGATACCTAATAGTCAATCAACACTTAATGCTATTGATAGAAACCTTTCTTATGGCTTCTCAATGTGAAATAATTTTGTTTTGCAAGCCTGGGCAATTCTTTCTAGAAAGTTGCAAATTGAGGAGATTGAACTATCTCGCACCTCAAACTAGCTCATCTTAAACATTTCTGACATTTTACAGATAGAATAGTGTTTGTCCATTTGCAAGTTAGATTAGATTTTGTCTTCAACGTTTGTAAGAAAGACAACTTATCAACATTCTTATGATGTTAAAGTTATAACCCTGGGGGCCAATCTTTAGTCACTTGGTGTACCTTGAGCACTCTCCGTGTGCTGTGGAGGAGCACTGAGCATTTTTATTTCACTGGAGCAAAAAGAGTAACACATGTAATATAATAAATAACAAAGCTAGAGCCTAAATTGTGATTAAATACATAATGTGTGGCCTTGATAATAATTACTATATGGGTCACAGGAGATAAAGTCAGGGGCAGGGGATCATTCAATAAGATAACACATGTAGCCACTGGAGCAAGGTAAGCACTCAATACATAAAAGCTATTATTATTATTAATTATGGAGCTGGAATTTAAACTGAAGTTTGAGACTATGAAGGAATTGTTCATTCATTCATTCATAACATATATTTGTCAAGCATTGTCTGACACTGGGGGTAAGAAGGAGACAAGACAGGTGAGCAAGCCAATGTTTAGCAGTTGACCTGAGAGGGCAGCTGTAGTGGAAACAGCCGGAGACTAGGATTTCAGCTACATTCAAAAGGTCTTTAAGAAATGATGACATCGGCCTGACTAGGCAGTGGCGCAGTGGATAGAGCGTCAGACTGGGATGCGGAGGACCCAGGTTCAAGACCCTGAGGTTGCCAGCATGAGCATGGGCTCATCTGGTTTGAGCAAAGCTCACCAACTTGGACCCAAGGTCGCTGGCTCGAGCAAGGGGTTACTCAGTCTGCTGAAGGCCCACGGTCAAGGCACATATTAGAAAGCAATCAATGAACAACTAAGGTGTCACAACAAAAAAACTGATGATTGACGCTTCTCATCTCTCTCCATTCCTGTCTGTCTGTCTCTATGTATCCCTCTCTCTGACTCTGTGTCTCTGTAAAAAAAGAAAAGGAAAAAAAAGAAAGAAAAAAAGAAATGATGACATCGGATCACTTACAACAAAATGGTGGGATCTTGATAACATTATACAGAGTGAAATAAGTAAATCAGAAAAAAACAAGAACTGCAGAATTCCATACTCCATACATTGGTGGGACATAAAAATGAGACTAAGAGACATGGACAAGAGTGTGGTGGTTACGGGAGGGGGGGGAGGGAAAGAGGGAGAGGGGGAGGGGGGGAGGGGTACAAAGAAAACTAGATGGGTGACGGAGGACAATCTCTCTTTGGGTGATGGGTATGCAACAGAACTGAATGACAAGATAACCTGGACATGTTTTCTTTGAATATATGTACCCTGATTTATTGATGCCACCCCATTAAAATAAAAATTTATTTATAAAAAAAAAAAAAAGGGGCCCTGTCCGGTTGGCTCAGCGGTAGAGCATCGGCCTGGCGTGCGGGGGACCCGGGTTCGATTCCCGGCCAGGGCACATAGGAGAAGCGCCCATTTGCTTCTCCACCCCCTCCCCCCCTCCTTCCTCGCTGTCTCTCTCTTCCCCTCCCGCAGCCAAGGCTCCATTGGAGCAAAGATGGCCCGGGTGCTGGGGATGGCTCCTTGGCCTCTGCCCCAGGCGCTAGAGTGGGAGTGGCTCTGGTCTCGGCAGAGTGAAGCTCTGCCCCGGAGGGGCAGAGCATCACCTCCTCCTGGTGGGCAGAGCCTCGCCCCTGATGGGCGTGCCGGGTGGATCCCGGTGGGCGCATGCGGGAGTCTGTCTGACTGTCTCTCCCCGTTTCCAGCTTCAGAAAAATACAAAAAAAAAAAAAAAAAAAAAAAAGGTCTTGAATTACTTTTACTTTTTTTTTTTTTTTTTTTTTTTTTTTTTGTATTTTTCTGAAGTTGGAAACGGGGAGGCAGTCAGACAGACTCCCGCATGCGCCCCGACCTGGATCCACCCGGCATGCCCACCAGGGGGCGATGCTCTGCCCATCTGGGGCGTCGCTCTGCCACAACCAGAGCCATTCTAGCTCCTGAGGCAGAGGCCATGGAGCCATCCTCAGCGCCCGGGCCAACTTTGCTCCAGTGGAGCCTTGGCTGCAGGAGGGGAGGAGAGAGACAGAGAGGAAGGAGAGGGGGAAGGGTGGAGAAGCAGATGGGTGCTTCTCCTGTGTACCCTGGCCGGGAATCGAACCGGGACTCCTGCATGCCAGGCCGATGCTCTACCACTGAGCCAACCGGCCAGGGCCTCACCTTTTCATGTTTAACCTGAAAGTCTCCCCTGAACTCCACATCTGAATTTGGAACTGGATCTTCCTGAATACCTCAAGCTAAATCTCTTCCCTCACAATTCTGTCTCTCTCTTTCCTGTCAGATGAGTGTCATCACCACCCACCAGTTGTCTAAGTCAGAAAACTGGAAGGTTTCATGGATCACTCCCTTTTTCATCCTTGGATGCAACTACTCACAAAGACCTGTCAATTCTGCTTCCTAAGTATGTTTTCTTCTTCCTTTAAAAATATATTTATTGATTTTAGAGAGAAAGGGATAGTGAGAGAGAGAGGATCAATTTGTTGTTTCACTTATTTATGCATTCATTGGTTGATTCTTGTAATTCTTTTTTTTTTTTTTTTTTTTACAGAATTCATTAAACTTTAATAAAGCAAAGAGTAAGCTATTCGGAAAATTCTTAAGTCTGGGGGAATGGAGTAATGACAAAAAGAAAGTTGCAAATTTATGATCTCCCTTTAGCTAGGCAACATCTAGCAATTTTAGCACAATTCAAAAATATCCCTGTAAAGCCAGTATACACGGCCACCATCACAGCCGACTAGCATATGCAGGTTCGCATTAGATTCGGACAGCCGGTAAAGAAACAATGGAGCCAAAAACTGGTGGGCCATTATCTTTAATCCTAGCTTGCACCCGGCAGGCAAGTAAAAACACACACTGGGCTCCAAAACCCACTCATTCAGCGCTCACAAAGCTACTGACTTATCCGAGTGTCCTAGAATCAAAGGTTTCTAACCCCACCAGCTTTATTCTCCTTTGTTCCACATCTCCTTCCTTCTCTTTGCACAAACTCTACATTAACTGACTTCTCCTTCAGCACTCCACCATCTTGGCTGCTTCTTCTGGTCTCCTCCACATGGCCTCTCTTTGCTCTCTCCTCTAATGCTAATCTCAAGAACCGAGAGAGCAAGCTCCCGGTCTGCCCCCATTTTATAGTGTAGAAATCAAAACCTTTAATCTAATATACAAATAAGGAAGTCTCTGATACAAAGTCACTTATCTGAAGCATAATGGGATTCCTCATGAGAGTGCACCACCCTACATCAAAAAGGGAAAGGTTTAATCCTAAAACCAAGCCCCAGGCTACAAGGATCCTGCCTGCCCACAGCCCACCCCCAACACACATTAATACAATCACTCCCATCCCAAGCAATCACCTGGAGACAGGCTTCCATGTGGGCGGTGCCATCTTTAACAAAGTGAGGATAATATATTTTATCTTCCCCTATGTTCACTTTACTACCCACAATCTACAATACCGGCATCCCTGTGCAAGGAAATTAGCACATTACACAAATTACAACAGCACAAATCATACAGTTTCATCAGTTACAAAGGTACATTTCACCAGTCTCTGAGCACTTTGCCAAAAGCACAAAATGTCCTCGGCCTTCTTTCTAGCCACGGGAAAAGCTTCCTGGGTCAGGGGAGTGCTTCCAGCAAAGCTGCCCCCACCCCAATCAGGGTATTTCACATTGTCCAAAATCCGTAAGTCCATCCAACAAAGGAGCCAGTACCCATTCTGGTCGTAGTACAGGAATCAGTCCAAGCACATGGGGCGTCAGCCACACCCCTCATCTCTGCCGTCCTGGCAGGTCTTACACTGTCCCAAAGAGGAGTACGTGGCAATGGCAGTCAGCATTTCCATCTCTGCTCCGGAGAGCATGAAAGCATCTACCCCTATGTCCCCAAATCGCAGACCTACCAGGGCCGTAGTAGGTGCTCCATCCAGCTGGGCTCTCATCATCTGGAGACTGCTGATTGCAACTCCAGTCTGATTCTCCTCATCCTCCGAAGAGGAACTGAAAACACCAGCTCCCGCTGCTGGGCTCGAGCCCCGGGCCACCGCCGCCTTGTGCTCAGCTCAGCAGGCCTTGCAGCCCCAGCTCGGGCCTCAGCCCCAGACTCCCGCTGCTGCTGGCTCTCCACAACGTTCAGGGCAATCTGCAACTCATGAACCTGTGAATCCTCCTCCAGCAGCTGCTCCATTTCCAGGCGAATCTCACAAACCTGGTCGGCCTCCTCCTCCAGCGCTTCCTCCAGCCCCAGGGTCAGCATCTCTTTCACCCACATTTGCTCCAGCTCCTTCTACTTACTGCTCGGTTTGCAGGTCTCAGGCAACCTCTTCCACAGAGCTCTCGGTTTCCTCACGCATGGCTGTAAAAGTCAGCCAGCCTACAGCCCCTAAAAGGACAGCCATGGGGAACCATAACAGCAGCCAGTCCTCTACCCCACCACACAAAGGCGGTGGTAGCTCCTTGCCGATCTATATTGAATTCTGCCACAGATTACGCCAAATGTAAAGTCAGTAGGCACAGCCACAATCACAGCCTCCTGATCCGTGCAGGTTCTCATTGTAAGGACCAAGAGAAGATCAGAAAATAGGCAGGGCACTAATGGAACAGGGAACTTAAGGGTTACAGGCAGGTCCTGCTCCTGTTCTGTTAGGAATAACATGCCCAAGGTCGTTCAAGAAGCAGAGACAGATAGGGACCCTGTGAGGCTGAGAAGAAAAAAAAAAAGACAAACGTTTGCATTCTATTGGTTAAAAGACCCTTATCAGAAGTTTATGTTTAGAATTCGCCAATGAGCTAGACCCCAGCCCCTGTTGCTATGCTATGTGCAGCCCCTTAGCAAATAGGTTACCGCCACATCTGCTTCTGTATTAGGTATGTATGCTTGCTTGTTTAGCTTATAAAAAGATTTAGCTGTAAGCGCTAGGTGCGATTCCCATCTGCAGCTCCTTGTGAGTACAGTGTCTCTGGACACCTAGGGAATTTGCCCCTGCGCAGGTAAAACTGGCCAATAAAGTTACATCTATACTCCTGAAAGTCTCCGACGTTTGTTCTTGTACCCAGTGGATGTTACACTCATTGGATTTGGACAGTCGGTAAAGAAACAACGGAACCAAAAACTGGTGAGCCATCATCTTTAATCCTAGCTTGCACCCAGCAGGCAAGTAAAAACACACACTGGGCTCCAAAACCCACTCATTCAGCGCTCACAAAGCTACTGACTTATCCGAGTTTCCTAGAATCAAAGGTGTCTACCTCACCAGCTTTATTCTCCTTTGTTCCACATCTCCTTCCTTCTCTCTGCACAAACTCTGCATTAACTGACTTCTCTTTTAGCACTCCACCATCTTGGCCGCTTCTCCTGGCCTCCTTTTCATGGCCTCTCTCTGCTCTCCTCTCTGCTCTCTCCTCTAATGCTAATCTCAGGAATCGAGAGTGATTCTTGTAATTCTTGTATGTGCTCTTACCAGGGATTGAACCCGCAACTTTGGCATATTAGGATGATGCTCCAATTGACTAAGCTACCCAGCCAGGGCCTAAATATGTTTTCTTAATTTAGTCCCTCCTTCTGTTGCCATGGTCTTTCATCATTAATTGCCTGGATTATTCTTACCGCCTTCCAAAGAGTCCTTCTGCCTCTAGCTTGACCTCTCTTCAATGCTGTTGCCAAGATGATCCTTATACAATGCAAATTAGACAATATTACTCCCTTATCTAAAACCTGTCAATGACTTTACATAATGTGCAAAATAAAGTTCAAATTTTTTAATATTTAATACCAGGATTTTTGTGGCCTGGCCACCACTCACAACTTGCCTTCTCTTATGGTAAATATTTTCAGTATGACGTTTAAATTACTGTTAGATTTTTTGGGGGGAAATTGGTTGTTTCTCAGGCTTATCATCTAAGAATTACAATATTCATCTTAATTTATCACAAAATCTATTTCTGGTTAATACTAATTTAACTCTAGAAAGTTATAGAAACTTTGCTTCAATAAACCTCTATTCCATTCCTTCTTTGTGCTATTATCATAATATATTGATATATTACATCTCTATGTGCTATAAACCTAACAAGATAATGCTATAATTATTTATTTTTATAGTCATATATCTTTTAGAAAAAGTAAGAAATGAGAAAAAGATAACCATCGTTTTATATTAGCCCATATCATTTTCATTTCTGGTGCCATTCATTTCTCCCTGTGGGTATAGATGCTCCAAACTGAATGAGCCCCTTGGACTGTGGCAGAGGTACTGTTGGTACTCATGGCCTGCCCTGCCCTGACAGAACATCTATATTGACCAAGCTGGGACTGGTGGGTGTGTGGCAAGCTGGGATTGGGGGTGGCTCTGGGGAATGAGACCAGCCCCAGGCCAGAATGAACAGAATCCCATTGTTCTTACCTGAAGTACAGCTATTTTTCTTTTTTTTTTAAAAAAAAAATCAGATATTATTGTTTATTTTTTAATTTAATTTTTATTTTTGACAGGCAGAAAGTCAGACAGAGGAACAGATAGGAACAGACAGACAGGAAGGGAGAGAGATGAGAAGCATCGATTCTTTGCTGCAGCATCTTAGTTGTGCATTGATTGCTTTCTCATATGTGCCTTGACTGGGGGGTGGGGCTAGAGCAGAGAGAGTGACCCCTTGCTCAAGCCAGTGACCTTGGGCTCAAGCTAGCGACCTTGGGCTTCAAGTCAGTGACCTTTGGGCTCAAGCTAGCAACCATAGGGTCATGTCTATGATCCCATGTTTAAATTTTTATTTTATTTATTAATTTTTTTAGAAAGGAGAGAGGGAGAGAGAGAGAGAGAGAGAGAGAGAGGAGAGAGTAGGGGGGAAGAGCAGGAAGCATCAACTCCCATATGTGCCTTGACCAGGCAAGCCCAGGGTTTCGAACCGGCAACCTCAGCATTTCCAGGTTGACGCTTTATCCACTGCGCCACCACAGGTCAGGCCTATGATACCATGTTTAAACCAGTGAGCCCACGCTCAAGCCAGGGACCTTGGGGTTTTGAACCTGGGTCCTCCATGTCCCAGTCTTTCGCTCTATCCACTGCACCACAGTGATGCAGCTATTTTTCAAGTATAGAAGCTTTTCAGATTGTTATGTACTATTGATCTTGTCTCAGTGTACTAAAATGGTTGTTTTGGTCAATATTGTCTAGTTTTGTGGTTGTATTTTAGGGAGATTATTTACTGGTCTTCTCAATCAGCTATGGCTAAAAGTCTCTAATGGAAGGGCTTATAGTTAACAACAGTAGGTCAATTTGGTTAGGCATAATGTGCTAGTTTAACAAATAAGGGGTGATCGACTGAATTATTGAACAAGGACAGAAATTACCCAGCTGAAGAAAGAAGTTATTTACAGCCCATCCTGCTTCATGGAATTCTTTTTTTTTTTTTTTATTGATGAGAAAGAGAGAGAGGGAGAGAGAGATCAGTTTGTTGTTCCACTTATTTATGCAGTCATTCATTGACTGTTGTGTGTGACCTGACTGGAGATTTAACCCACAACCTTGGTGTATTGGTACAGTGCTCTAAGTCTAACCAATTCAGCTAATTATCCAGGCCTCATGGGGTTTTAAGACAATTTCTAGTCAGCAGAAGGCATGGTGTGAACCAGGGTATAATTTGCTGGAGCACTTCTTGGAATGACAAGAATCAGAAATGACATCAAGAGATGGCTGAGGGTGATATACCTTCTAGGTCCCTATATTTAAATCAATTAAATATTGCCCAAATGGTCTGATTTAATCAAAGGGGATCCAGAAATGAGGGTGAGGACCTTTTCAAAGATGAAGAGAACAGGAGGTAATGGGCTGGGGTTCAACTTAGAGAGCAGAGAATGACTTTCTCATTAGGAACAGTTGTCTTCCAACAGCTTTGATTGAGTACATGAAAAAGAATTTTGCATTTTTTTTTTTTTGACAGAGACGGAGTCAGAGAGAGGGACAGATAGGGACAGATAGAGAGGAAGGGAGAGAGATGAGAAGCATCAATTCTTCACTGCGGCATCTTAGTTGTTCATTGATAGCTCTCTCATACATGCCTTGACAGGGGGAGGGGGGCTACAGCAGAGCGAGTGAGCTCTTACTCAAGCCAGCGACCTTTGGCTTCAAGCCAGCCACCTTTGGGCTCAAGCCAGCGACCAGGGGCTCATGTCTATGATCCCATGTTCAAGCCAGCAACCCCACACTCAAACTGGTGAGCCGTGCTCAAGCCAGAGACCTAGGAGTTTCGAACCTGGGTCCTCCGCTTCCCAGTTCGATGCTCTATTCACTGTGCCACCACCTGGTCAGGGAAGAGAATTTTGCATTTTGAATTTTACAAGTCTGTATCCTGAAGAAAAAATGGTGGTTGCCAGGGACTGGGAAGAAGAGAAAATGCAGTCATTGTTTAATGGGTACAGAATTTCAGTTTTGCAAGATGAAAAGAGTTATAGAGATGAATGGTGATGATGATTGTACAACAATGTGAATGTACTTACTACCACTGGACTGTACATTTAAAAATGCTTAAGATTGCCTGACCAGGTGGTGGCACAGTGGATAGAGCGTCGGACTGGGATGCGGAAGGACCCAGGTTCGAGACCCCGAGGTCGCCAGCTTGAGCGCGGGCTCATCTGGCTTGAGCAAAGAGCTCACCAGCTTGGACCCAAGGCCCCTGGCTCCAGCAGGGGGTTACTCGGTCTGCTGAAGGCCCACAGTCAAGGCACATGTGAGAAAGCAATCAATGAACAACTAAGAAGTCGCAACACGCAACAAGAAACTGATGATTGATGCTTCTCATCTCTCTCTCTGTCCCTGTCTATCTCTGCCTCTGTGTAAAAAAAAAAAAAAAAAAAAAAAGATTAAAAAAAAAAAAATGCTTAAGATTGCCTGACCAGTGGTGGCGCAGTGGATAAAGTGTCAACTTGGAACACTGAGGTCGCCATTTCGAAACCCTGGGCTTGCCTGGTCAAGGTACATATGGGAGTTGATGCTTCTTGCTCCTCCCTTCTTCCCTCTCTCTCTTTCTCTCTCTCTCTCTCCTCTCTAAAATGAATAAAGAAATAAAAATTTAAAATAAAACAAAGAATGGTGAATTCTAAAAGAAATAAAAAAAATAAATTGATTAAGATGGTAAATTTTATGTTATGTGTATTTTATAAAGAAAAAAAGTTGTATCTCAGGGCAATGCTGAACATGGCTTGTGGTTTGCGCTATGCAAACTTATGTGACAGTCACCTGTGCGCCACATTATCACCTGGTCATTTAGGACACAATTCCACTTGGTATCTTGCCAAGGGTGGAGGTTTTTGTGCGTAGTTTATGAGATAGGTGAACTTTTTTTTTTTTTTTTTTTCCGAGAGAAAGGCAGGGAGAAAGAGACAGAGACAGGATCATCAAGGTATCCAGCCAGGGCTTTATTTTTTATTTACTGATTGATTTTTAACTTTTTTTTTTTTTTTTTTTTACAGAGACAGAGAGTGGGATAGATAGGGACAGACAGACAGGAACGGAGAGAAATGAGAAACATCAATCATCAGCTATTCGTTGTGACACCTTAGTTGTTCATTGATTGCTTTCTCATATGTGCCTTGACCACAGGGCTACAGCAGACCAAGTAACCCCTTGCTCAAGCCAGCGACCTTGGGTCCAAGCTGGTGAGCTTTGCTCAAACCAGATGAGCCCACGCTCAAGCTGGAGAGCTCGGGGTCTTGAACCTGGGTCCTCCGCATCCCAGTCCGATGCTCTATCCACTGCGCCACCAGCTGGTCAGGCTACTGATTGATTTTTAGAGAGACAGAAAGAAGGGAGAGAGAGGGGAAAGGGAAAGGAAGCATTCATTTATTGTTCCACTCAGTCGTTCATCCATTGGTTGCTTCCCGTGTGTGCCCTGACTGGGAGCAAACCCACGGCCTGGTCTCTTCAAGATGACTCTCGCCTGACCAGGCGTTGGCACAGTGGATAGAGCGTCAGACTGGGATGCAGAGGACCCAGGTTCGAGACCCCGAGGTCACCAGCTTGAACGTGGGCTCATCTGGTTTGAGCAAAAGCTCACCAGCTTGAACCCAAGGTCGCTGGCTCCAGCAAGGGGTTACTCGGTCTGCTGAAGGCCCGCGGTCAGGGCACATATGAGAAAGCAATCAATGGACAACTAAGGTGTTGCAATGCGCAATGAAAAACTAATGATTGATGCTTCTCATCTCTCCGTTCCTGTCTGTCTGTCCCTATCTATCCCTCTCTCTGACTCACTTTCTGTCTCTGTAAAAAAATAAATAAATAAATAAAATTAAAAAAAAAAAAAGATGACTCTCTAACTGACTGAACTAACTGTCCAGGGCTGTAGGTGGACTGTTTTGAATTGGATTCATGCTCATAATGAGCTGAGTGGAAACAATCCTACCTTGCTTCTTCACCTCAAGTCTTGGTTGCATATTCACTTTTCTGAGAAAAATCCCAGAGTATTGTTATGATAAGTGTCTTTACAGAGGCAGAGCTGGAAAGACACTGCTTCTCTAGGGACCACCAGCTACCAGTGAGCACAGCAGCTTGAAAATAAACATCTGTGTCTTATTCTTATTTTTCTATTTTTTTTCCTATTTTTATTATAAAGATGCCAAAAGAGATTATAAGGCAGTTGGTGGTAACTAAGGATTAAATTTTGGAGAAATGGGATTAATAGTCATAAAGCTAGGCCAGAATAAAAATATTAATAAAAATGTAAAAAAAAAAAATGAGAACATGCCTAACCTGTGGTGATGCAGTGGATAAAGGATCAACCTGGAATGCTGAGGTTGCCGCTTCAAAACCCTGGGTTTGCCCAGTCAAGGCACATATAGGAGTTGATGCTTCCTGCCCCTCCCCCCTTCTCTCTCTCTCTTCTCTAAAATGAATAAATAAATAAAAATAATTTTTAAAAATGAGAACTTTTTAATTTTTATGCAGGACCTTTATAAAAGTTTATAATCTTGATCAAATAAATGTGTACATATATATATACATATATACAATTTTGAAACTAATTGAAAATTATGATTTTTTTTTCTAATTTTATTTTACATTATTTAAACTTTTTTTTTTTTTTACAGAGACAGAGATTCAGAGGGAGGGATAGACAGGGACAGACAGACAGGAACGGAGAGATGAGAAGCATCAATCATTAGTTTTTCGTTGCACGTTGTGACACCTTAGTTGTTCATTGCTTGCTTTCTCATATGTGCCCTGACCGTGGGCCTTCAGCAGACCGAGTAACCCCTTGCTTGAGCCAGCGACCTTGGGTCCAAGCTTGTGAGCTTTGCTCAAACCAGATGAGCTCGCGCTCAAGCTGGAGACCTCGGGGTCTCGAACCTGGGTCCTCTGCATCCCAGTCCGACGCTCTATCCACTGCGCCACCACCTGGTCAGGCTAAACATTTTTAAAAAGACTTTATTCATTATAGAGAGAAGAGAGAGAGAGAGAGAGAGAGAGAGAGAGAGAGAGAGAGAGAAGGGGAGAAAGCAGGAAGCACCAACACCCATATGTGTCTTGACCGGGCAAGCCCAGGTTTTCAAACTGGTAACCTCAGTGTTCCAGGTCGACGTTTTATCCACTGCACCACCACAGGTCAGGTGATTTTTTTCTAATTTTAAAATAATGTTGAATATCTATTACTTATTAAACAACAAAAGTCATTTTATGGCCCTGGCTGGTTGGCTCAGTGGTAGAGCGTCAGCCTGGCATGCAGGAGTCCTGGGTTTGATTCCCGGCCAGGGCACACAGGAGAAGCGCCCATCTGCTTCTCCACCCCTCCCCTTCTCCTTCCTCTCTGTCTCTCTCTTCCCCTCCCGCAGCAGAGGCTCCATTGGAGCAAAGTTGGCCCTGGCGCTGAGGATGGCTCTATGGCCTTTGCTTCAGGTGCTAGAATGGCTCTGGTTGCAATGGAGCAGCGCCCCAGATGGGCAGAGCATCGCCCTCTGGTGGGCATGCCGGGTGGATCCTGGTCGGGTGCATGCGGGAGTCTGTCTGACTGCCTCCCCGATTCCAACTTCAGAAAAAAAAAAAAGTCATTTTAAAATCAGCACCCCCTTAATCTCACAAATGTAATGCTGAGTGAAAGAAGCCAGGCATATAAGAGAGCACATATTGTATGAGTCTATTTACATAAAATACAAAACTAGGCAAAACTATCTTATGGTGGTAGAAGTCAGGATAGTTAACACCCTTTAGTTGGGGGTGTTAACCAAGAATAGGAAGCATGAAAGAGGCTTCTAAGGACACTTAGTGTTTCTTGATCTGTAACTGTATTACAATATATTTCAATAAAATAACTTTCCAAGTTTTTATCCTTAGTATATGAATTAGTTGCTTTTAGAGTTGAGAGAAATTAGAAAGTTAAAACTTATTAAATGTATAAAGCCCTATATTTTCTGTCATTGTCACTTGCATAGAAAAATAGGCCACTTTAAATGTTAATGCCGTTTAAGAGATAAGGTATAGCATCATCCTGTATTTTTCTTAATGATTTGATGTATCCCAATAGGCTCAAGTAGCCATGGCATTTCATAAGCATTAGCATAAAGCTGGCCAACAAAATGGAATTTTGTTTTCTCTTATCAGTTTATAATTCTTCCCAGGGCTACTTTCAATCAAGGAAAAATTGAACTCCTCAATGATGTCAAAGACAGCACATTGCAGAGGTTAATTAACAAGTCACCCAGAGAAGATTGAATAGCCACTGTGCTGACATGCTCAAGAGCGAATCGGTCTAGATGATGTAATTTGCAGTAGAGCTTGATGTGTATTACCTGGATGGGTGACAGCTGCTATGGGCCCTGATGATTAAAGTAGGAAGCATGGTGGGGGGAGGTGAGTGCTTTTAAATGGAGAGAGATGTTTATAGACCCAGTGAATTCAACCTGGTCATGCTGGTTACCCTACTTGCAAAGCCTGCTCAACTAACACAGATTTCATAGGCCTTATCCAACCTCAACTCCAAGCTCACTTCATCTACTCCAGTGAATACCGATGTTTCCCTCCCTGAATGCCAGTAGAACTTACAGTCAGCATTACACACTTTAGCACTTAATTCTTGAATGTTTATTATGTTTTCTCAACTCGATGAAAAGTTACTTAAGGACATAATTATTTATGTATTTCCCATATTATAGAACATACTGGTAAGCACAAAAATAAAAAAAATAATAACAGGCAAAATGTTGATAATTGTCTAAGCAAAAGAATGCTTACATATAGACTTATTCTACTATTCTTTCTCTTTGTGTTGAAAAATTCCCTTGAAAGCAGGGTTGGCAGATTTAGCAAATAAAAATGCAAGGTGCCCAGTTAAATTTGATTATTTATTTATTTATTTTTTTAATTTGAATTTTAAGTAAGTTTATTTTATTTTATTTTTCTTTTTTATTTATTTTTATTTTTTTATTTTTTATTCATTTAGAAAGGAGAGAGAGAGAGAGAAGGGGGGAGGAGCAGGAAACATCAACTCCCATATGTGCCTTGACCAGGCAAGCCCAGGGTTTCGAACTGGCGACCTCAGCATTTCCAGGTCGATGCTTTATCCACTGCGCCACCACAGGTCAGGCCTATTTTATTTTTCTTTACAGGGACAGAGAAAGAGAGTCAGAGAGAGGGATAGATAGGGACAGACAGACAGGAACGGAGAGAGATGAGAAGCATCAATCATCAGTTTTTATTTGTGGCTCCTTAGTTCATTGATTGCTTTCTCATATGTGCCTTAACTGTGGGCCTTCAGCAGACCGAGTAACCCCTTGCTTGAGCCAGCGACCTTGGGTCTAAGCTGGTGAGCATTTTTTATTTTGCTCAAGTCAGATGAACCCATGCTGAAGCTGACAACCTTGGGGTCTCGAACCTGGGTCCTCGGCATCCCAGTCCAACGCACTACCACTGCACCACTGCCTGGTCAGGCTCAAATTTGAATTTTAGATAAACAATAAGTTCTAGCTATTAATAATTTATATTTTGTTATAATATAACTTATATTTTATTAAAATCACATATATTTTATACCCTTTAATTTAATAATATAATTTATAATATTATTATTCAGGTATACTATTTTAACATTATATTGATGTTCTATATTTATATAATTTTATTATATGTTCCCATGGCACATATTTATACTAAAAAACATTGTTTATATGAAATGCAAATTTAACTGAGTGTCCTGTATTTTATTTGCCAATCTGACTTGCTAGAAACTTAAACACGTGATTGGCTAAGAGAAATGGATGGTAGAAATAACACAATGTCTCTTAGATTGTGATCTGCTGTCACTTCCATCAGAATCCTCTACGAAGCCTATTAAAAAGGCAGTTACCTACTGTCTGGTACCCTCACCCTCTACGTGCCCAATCAGTATTTCTGCTGGTGGGACTCTGCATTAGCAATAAGATCCTGAGGTAATTCTGCCACTGTTGCTAGCTGACCTGATATCTATACTGTTCTAGTTTTTCTGATGTACTCTTTTATTTCCTATAGTGGCCTTACTTAAGAAATTTCCACTCTGTTTTTATGCCAGGGACCTGCCTTAAGAGATATTAGTATTCCTGTTCCATGACTCACCCACTAAACACTGCAAGTCAAATACTGTCACAAATATTCTAGTAGCCTTTTGCTGTTAAGCTACTCTTTGAATATTCATCCAATGGCCCAGCCTCTTAAATACTGATGTAATTTCTACTAATACATATTCACTGTTATTGAGAAAATAATAGTTGGCAAATTTGCAGCTCCTTTTAGTATTTTGAGGTCAGAGCTGCTAGGGCAACCAAATCTTCTGGTTTGCTTGGGACTGTTCCAGTTTTAGCACTGATATCCTCATTGTCCTGGGCTACCCTCACTCCTGGTTGACCCTGGTCATCCTATCTGTAGTAGATGTCACAGTATGCCACCCAGACCCACTACAGGACCAAGGCACTATTTTCACCAGATGCTGGTAGCATCACATCACAGTCGAGACCCTACTCAGGAAACTGCCTTACTCAAAATTATGCCCTGTCCCCAGGTGACTAACCCATTGGTGCAGCCCCAATCTTCAATTCAGGACACATCTGATTGTCCATCTCAGCTTCAGAGATCCCTGTAGGGTCAGCTGAGGCCTGCTACACCTGCCCTACAATTCAGCTTCTCCCTCTACCCAATCCTGCTTCCTTTACCCCTCACAGGAGCAGCCCTGAAAGCTCTCCCTAATATACTTTGCAGGCATGCCTAAAGTCTAAGAGCCTGGATGAACTTAACCTCCAATAATTGGAAAAAGAGTGGGGTGCTCTTTTTTTTTTTTTGTATTTTTCTGAAGTTGGAAATGGGGAAGCAGTCAGACAGACTCCCGCATGCACCCGACCAGGATCCACCCGGCATGCCCACCAGGGGGCGATGCTCTGCCCATCTGGGGCATTGCTCTGTTGCAACCAGGGCCATTCTAGCACCTGAGGCAGTGGCCATGGAGCCATCCTCAGCGCCTGGGCCAACTTTGCTCCAATGGAGCCTTGGCTGCGGGAGGGGAAGAGAGAGACAGAAAGGAAGGAGAGGGGGAGGGGTGAAGCAGATGGGCGCTTCTCCTATGTGCCCTGGCCGGGAATTGAACCCAGGACTCCTGCATGCCAGGCCGACGCTCTACCACTGAGCCAACCGGCCAGGGCCGGGTGCTCTTTTTTTTTATGACAGAGACAGAGAGAGTCAGAGAGAGGGACAGATAGGGACAGACAGACAGGAAGGGAGAGAGATGAGAAGCATCAGTTCTTTGTTGCAGCATCTTAGTTGTTCGTTGATTGCTTGTTCATTGATTGCTTTCTCATATGTGTCTTGACTGGGGGTGAGGGTAGGAGCTACAGCAGAATGAGTGACCCCTTGCTCAAGCCAGCGACCTTGGGCTTCAATCGAGCGACCTTGGGCTCAAGCCGGATAAGCCCGCGCTCAAGCCTGTGACTTCAGGGTTTCAAATCTGGATCCTCCGCATCCTAGTTCAACACTCTATTCATTGTGCCACTGCCTGGTCAGGCAAGAATGGGGTGCTCTTAGAAAACAGATTCTAAAATAAGATTTCGGAGCTGGGTTACCTGCTGACTGGTAGATAACAAGAACCCCTCACTCGGGGTAGGCAGAGTCCCTGAGAAGGTTGCAGTGCGACTGTAAAACTTGCAGCAGTGGCAAACTGGGACGGGATGCCAATGGAAGAGAATGAGCTGCAGGCTGCAGCAGCCTGGGCCACCCAGAGATTCAGGGAAAGTAGTAACTTAATGGCTCTAAGAGACACAAGAAAGGCAGAGAGTGATTAACCACTAATTAAAGAGACCAGACCTCCTGAGGTTGAGGCACAGCACTTAAATCATGAGGTAGCAGAGCTCTAGTAGAGGGAGAACTGTCAATCCCAGCAAATCGGCCATGTCAAAGTCATGGCCTTCATGGGGAAGGACTGAGTTTCTGTGACATGGGCTGAGGTCGATGTTTTTGTAAATCTTAACTCCCCAGTTTTCCTCCGAACCCTCTGGGCTGCAGAAGGGAGCCACTTTACAGGTTAAAAGTTTGTACTCCCCGCTTCTGAAGTTGATACAGAGCTTTTTGCTTTGCAAGAAAATTCTCTCAAAGAATCGTAACTCACTCCGTCATTCCCACTTCCTACCACAAACCAATAACTACAGTTAAGTCACAAGATGAGTGATGACCCTGCTAAGGAGAAAGGAGACTATTTATCGAAGGAATTGTATTGGCAGAAGCTGGAAAAGTATAGATCCTCAGTATGCATGGTGAAGGGGAGGGGGAGTGGGGGGAATGAGAAACTGAAAAAGAAAGAGTTCACTGATAAGAGAGAATTCTCCTATGATAGAGGAGTCCACTCCAGCGAGGACCCAACGAGACAGTGCTATCACACTGCTAGGATGGCTCTTGGAAGCTTGGAGAAAACATCACATCAGCCTGACCTGTGGTGGCGCAGTGGATAAAGCATTGACCTGGAAATGCTGAGATCGCCGGTTCAAAACCCTGGGCTTGCCTGGTCAAGGCACATATGGGAGTTGATGCTTCCAGCTCCTCCCCCCTTCTCTCTCTCTGTCTCTCTCTCCTCTCTGTCTCTCTCTATCTCCCTCTCTCTCTCTCTTCTCTAAAAAATGAATAAATAAACATTAAAAATAATTAATTAATTAATTAATTAAAATAAATACTGTATGTTTTTTTTAAAAAAACCATCACATCAAATAGGTCTGCCACATCAATGATATTATATTAATCACACTAGGTAGCAAGCAAGAAGTACCAAATAGGTTCAAGTCCTTGGTAAGACACTTGTGCTTCAGAGGGTGGGAGTTAACCCTACAGAGTCAAGGCTGTTAGTGACTTTGCGGTAGTAAATTTTTAGGGGTATAGAGGCTGGGCTACACTGGGACATACCTCCAAAATAAAGATCAAATCATTGCATTTCATGCTTTCCACAACTAAGAAGAAAGCACAGTGCCTGGTAGGCAATTAGGGTACCGCCAGCAGCATTTTCCACACTCGAATACTTTTTCAGCCCTTTGGCTATAACTGAGATGTCTGGCTCTGAATGGTGCTTTGAAGCAAGTCCAGGGTGTGGTGACAGCAGCCCTGACACTTGGGCCTTTCTAACCAGCACACGTTTGCATTTAAAGCAGGGGTTGGGAACCTAGGGCTCGCGAGCCAGATATGGCTCTTTTGATGGCTGCATCTGGCTCGCAGACAAATCTTTAATTAAAAAAAAAAACGTTAAAAATATAAAACATTCTCATGTATTACAATCCATTCATTTCCTACGGCTCATGTTCATAGTTGCAGGTGGCTGGAGCCAATCACAGCTGTCCTTCGGGACAACACCAAATTTTTATTGGATAATGCATAATGTACACGGGTCATTGTGAGGTCAGGAAGTAAACTTCCCTCCTTTTAATCAAGTAGCTAGCTAATTGCAGAAACCCGTTTGACAAAGAAGATGGCTAAAAGAAAAAAAGATGAGGAGTATCGTACTTTTCAGCAGGAATGGACAGAGAATTCGCCTTTGTGGTTCTGCAGTTTGTCTAAAATGCAATGATAAACCTGCATTGATGAAACGGTGAAATATAAAGCAGCAGCACTTCAACACACGCCATACTACATTTGCATCGAAATATCCAGCGGGGGACAGCAGGAAGAAAGCATGTCAAGAGCTACTTTGCAGAGTGCAAGGTAGTCAGCAGCAACTCTGTGTTTGGACCCAACAAGGTAACTGGAATTAGGCTAGCTTTGCTGGTGCTTTAGCAATTGTGAGAAACGGAAAGCCATTCACAGATGGGGAGTATGCCAAAACATTCATGCTTGATGTTGCCAATGAACTTTTTTTTTTTTTTTTTTGTTTTTTTTTTTTTTTTTTTTTGTTTGTTTTTTTTTTTTCTGAAGCTGGAAACAGGGAGAGACAGTCAGACAGACTCCCGCATGCGCCCGACCGGGATCCACCCGGCGCGCCCACCATGGGGCGATGCTCTGCCCATCCTGGGCGTCGCCATGTTGCGACCAGAGCCACTCTAGCGCCTGAGGCAGAGGCCACAGAGCCATCCCCAGCGCCCGGGCCATCTTTGCTCCAATGGAGCCTTGGCTGCGGGAGGGGAAGAGAGAGACAGAGAGGAAGGCGCGGCGGAGGGGTGGAGAAGCAAATGGGTGCTTCTCCTATGTGCCCTGGCCGGGAATCGAACCCGGGTCCTCCGCACGCTAGGCCGACGCTCTACCGCTGAGCCAACCGGCCAGGGCCTTCCAATGAACTTTTTGATGACTTTTTGGATAAAGACAAGATAATCAAACAAATAAAAGACATGCCTCTGTGGGCAAGAACTGTTTGCAATCATACCATCATGATGGCAAATCAAATTGAGGCAACACAAGTGAAGGACATAAATGCAGCACCATTCTTTTCTCTCGCTTTGGATGAGTCAACAGATGTAAGCCATTTATCCCAGTTCAGTGTGATCGCAAGGTATGCTGTCGGTGACACACTGTGTGAGGAAAGTCTTGCTGTTTTGCCTATAAAAGAGACAACAAGAGAGGAGGATTTATTCAAGTCTTTCTCTGAGTTCCCTAAAGTAAAAAATCTACCGATGGATAAACCTAATTCGGTGTGTACTGATGGTGCTCCGTGCATGGTGGGGAAAAAGAGAGGATTCATAGCGCTTCTTCATGAACATGGAAAGAGACTCATCCTAAGTTTTCACTGCATCCTACATCAGAAGGCGCTTTGTGCTCAGATGTGTGGCGAGCAGCTTGGTGAGGTGATGTCACTGGTCATTTGGGTGGTCAACTTTATTGTTGCCCAAGCTTTTTTTTTTTTGGTTTTTTGTTTTGTTTTTTGTTGTTGTTGCCCAAGCTTTAAATGATTACCAGTTTAAAACACCGCTGGATGAAGTTGGGAATAATTATCCTGGTCTGCTTCTGCACAGCAATGTGCGTCGGTTGTCAAGAGGGAAGGTAAGGTGCTCAGCTGTTTTGCGGCTTGTCTGAGCGAAATCTGAACTTTTCTTGAAATGAAAAACATCGAGCATCCTGAGTTAGCTAACACTGAATGGCTCCTGAAGTTCTGCTATCTCGTGAACATGACTGAACATCTGAACCAACTCAATGTGAAAATGCAAGGCATTGGAAATACAGTCTTATCCCTTCAACAGGCAGTGTTCGTATTTGAAAACAAGCTGGAACTCTTCATCGCTGACATTGAAATAGGTCATTTTACTACACTTTGAAAAACTGGGAGAGTTTAAAGATGCATACACAGCAAGTGACCCTGCTCAACATCTTGATCTCCAGCAGCTAGCAGACTTCACATCTAATCTCCTGCAGTCATTCAAAGAGCACTTTGGAGAATTTCGTGAGCGCACTCGTCTTTTTAAGTTTATCACCCATCCACACAACAACAGCCACTGAGTTACATCCTGGGTGTCTCCATCAGAGATTTTGAGCTATAAGCTGCTGACCTGAAGGCCTCAGACATGTGGGTGAATAAGTTCAAGTCACTGAATGAAGATTTGGAAAGACTTGCACGACAGCAAGCAGAGTTGGCGAGCAAACACAAGTGGGGAGAAATGTAAAAACTTCAACCCACAGACCAGCTGATTGTCAAAACTTGGAACACGCTTCCTGTCACATACCACACACTGCAGCGTGTGAGTATTGCTGTACTGACAATGTTCAGCTCTACGTATGCCTGTGAGCAGTCTTTCTCACATCTAAAGAACGTTAAGACCAACCTACGATCATGTTTAACGGATGGAAGTCTCAACGCCTGCATCAAGCTTAACCTCACCACGTATCAACCAGACTACAAAGCCATCAGCAAAACCATGCAGCACCAGAAGTCGCATTAATGGTAAGAAGTACTTTATTCATCATTGGTTAGCAACAGCATAACAACGTTATTAAAAAGAATTCAGAGACTTATTGTACTTTAAAAGTCTTGGTCTTACATAAAATGCACACATTTACTTGTATTTAGTGTTAAACATATTATATGGCGCTCATGGAATTACATTTTAAAATATGTGGTGTTTTAAAACCAAAAGGTTCCCGACCAAAAAGTTTCCCGACCCCTGATTTTGGCATCTTTGGCATCGCCATGTAAACCCCCCTCTATCACGCTTTTAAAATCTTCAGTGAAGAGGTAACTCTCCCCACTGTGGTCACAACAGGAGGTGGAATTGGTTGTCCAGACTCCTGTGCTGCCAAACAGACTCTAATGCAGAAGTGTAAAGCCCCAGGCAACAGAGAAACTAAGTACCCTAAAACTTTTGGACAACCATGGAAACTGAGCCAGATTTGGGATGGGCAGGAAAGCCCCAGCTGCCAACTGGGTGGCACATCTAATTCATTATTATACAAATTGGGAAAGTAGTGAGGGGCTGTTAAAAATGAGCCTGATGAGTAAGAAAAGGCAATAAAATATTAATGCTTTTCACAGTTGTTCTGTAACAATTTGCATAGAAAAATGTAAAACAATTGCTGAAGCTTTAACCATGTTTCCTGATTATCCCAGATAGGGGATAAAATTGGGATCCTGACCTAACATTGTGTTTCTCTGGCTCTTCCCCCAGATACCAGGTGGCTTCATCATTCTTCTCCTCTGGCTCAGCGCCTGCTCCCCAGGATTCTGTCTGTGTCTGAGGCAGCCAGTGCCTGGGCCCAAAGTGCCCGATGTCTCCTGCCGAGTACCTGGCTGCCCCAAGGCAGGGACACCACCGTGGAGGCTGCCGGCCCTCAGGCTGCCCCTACAGTTGCTGCCCTTAGCGCTCTCAAAACCCCACAGAAAATCCAGACAAACTGCCTTTATGGTCTTGACCTCCCTCCATCACGGACTTTCCCACACTCACTTGTACTTGGCAATGGTAGTTCTAGTGATTTGATACTCAGAGGGGATAATTTTAACACCCTTCCAGAGGATAGAATTGTTTTCAATATTAATTATGCGACAAAATGAATAGTGATAATGCCCAGAAGAGACTTATAACAGTGAATATTATCTTTTTTGCACTTTGTATGTATAATCATGCTAGTAAATAAATAAGAAAAAAAATAAAAATTACAATACAAAAAAGGGAAAAATAAATAAAATTAGTTTTAATTACATGAACATAGTTTCCCTAACATTTTATTATGAATTTTTCAAACATATACCAAACAAAGTTGGAGAAATTTTAGTGAACACATATGTCCAGCATCTAGATTGAACCAGTAATATTTTGTTATATTGGCTTTGTCACAGTTTCCCATTCATCCATTCTTCTATCCATCTACCAATTTTACTTTATGGATTTATTTATTTATTTTGTGGCAGAGACAGAGAGAGTCAGAGAGAGGGACAGATAGAGACAGAGAGACAGGAAGGGAGAAAGATGAGAAACATCAATTCGCTGCAGCTCCTTAGTTGTTCATTGATTGATTTCTCACATGTGCCTTGACCGGGGGCTACAGCAGATTGAGTGACTCCTTGCTTGAGCCAGTGACCTTGGGCTCAAGCTGGTGAGTCTTGCTCAAACCAGATAAGCTCACGCTCAAATTGGCGACTTTGAGGTCTCGAACCTGGGTCCTCCACATCCCAGTCCAACGCTCTATCGATTGCGCCACCGCCTGGTCAGGCTACTTTATATATTTAAATAAACTATTTAAAAATACTGTTACGTTTACAGAAAAGGTACAAAGACAGTACAGAGTGTTTTCACATAATCTGGCACCCAGTTTCTCCTATTATTAACATCATTTTTTTTTTGTTCTTTTTTTTTTTTTAGGGAGAGGAGGGGGGACAAACAACAACTCATAGTTGTGGCATCTCAGTTGTTTATTGATTGCTTTCTCATATGTGCCTTGACGGGCTGGGGGACGAGTGTTCTAGCTGAGTCAGTGACCCCTTGCTGAAGCCAGCAACCTTGGGCTTCACATCAGTGACCTTTGAGCTCAAGCCAGTGACCATGGGATCATATCTATGATCCCACGCTCAAGCTGGTGAGCCTGCACTCAAGCTGGTGAGCCCTAGCTCAAGCCAGCAACCTTGGGTTTCAAACCTGGGTCCTTAGCATCCCAGGCCCATGCTCTATCCACTGCAGCATTGCCTGGTCAGGCTAATGTCATATGTTAATATGGTACACTCGTCATAAGTAATGAAACAATACTGATACATTTAAAAAATATAATTCCTTATATTCTTTTTATTTTAGCTTTTATTTATTGATTTGAGAGAGAAAGAAGGGGGAGAGAGAGAGAAAAAAAAGGCCGAATGGAGCAGCGGGAAGCATCAACTTGTAGTTGCTTCTCATATGTGCCTTGACCGGGCAAACCCAGGGCTTTGAACCAGCAACCTCAGCATTCCAGGTCAACACTTTATCCACTGTGCCACCACAGGTCAGGCTTGATACATTTTTATTAACTAAACTCTATAGTTTATTCAGATTTCCTTAGTTTTTCTACAATATCCTTTGTCTATTCCAGAATCCCATCTGAGCTATCACATTACATTTTAGTTGTCTTATCTCCTTAGGCTGCTCTTAGCTGTAACAGTTTCTCAGACATTCCTTGTTTTTGATAGTTTTGATGATTTTGACAGTTTTGAGGAGTACTGGTCAGATATTTTGTAGAATGTCTCTCAATTTGGATTCATCTGATATTTTTCTCATGGTTATTGTGGTGTGTGGGTTTTTGCAAAAAAGACCACAAAAACCAAGGACCATTCTCAACTAGTTCTATTTCTGTAATAAGTAATAACATTTCTTTTGAGTAATAACATTAACTTCTGCAAACTGGCTAATGACTTCATGAAAATTATCTTTGCTTCTTTATAGTTAAAGGATGTTTGACTCATAGTTGATCAAAAACACTTTTTATTTATTTTAATTTTGAAAAGATTTTTCACATAAAGTAACGTAAAAAGTTCACAGAAAAGGTAAAATATTTATATTATGGCTGTTACATCTATAGAAAAAGACATTCAATCTTGCTCTAAAAGAAATGCAAATTAGAATTATGCAATAGTATTTATACTTCTCAGATTGTCAAAGATCAGAGTCAAAGACATAATATGTGGATGAGGATGAAGGAAAGCAGGGATTCCACTATAGTGCAGATAGAAATATAAACTGGAGTCTCCTTTAATATTAAGGCCATGGCCTGACCAGGTGGTGGCGCAGTGGATAGAACGTTGGACTGGGATGCGGAAGACCCAGGTTTGAGACCCCAAGGTTGCCAGCTTGAGTGCGGGCTCATCTGGTTTGAGCATAGCTCACCAGCTTAGACCCAAGGTCGCTGGCTTGAGCAAGGGGTTACTCAGTCTGCTGTAGCCCCACGGTCAAGGCACATATGAGAAAACAATTAATGAACAACTAAGGTGTCACAACGAAAAACTGATGATTGATTCTTCTCATCTCTCTCCGTTCTTGTCTGTCTATCCCTCTGATTCCCTCTCGTAAAAATAAAAAAAATAAAAAATTATGGCCATAGCTATCAAAGTTACAAATACACACACCTTTTGGTTCTATATTCTATTTGTAGGAATTTTTCCTACAAAGCATACATATGTGTGAAGGAAGTATGTAAAGATTGTTTACGGCCTGACCTGTGGTGGCGCAGTGGATAAAGCGTCAACCTGGAAATGCTGAGGTCGCCTGTTCGAAACCCTGCGCTTGCCTGGTCAAGGCACATATGGGAGTTGATGCTTCCAGCTCCTCCCCCCTGTCTCTCTCTCTCCTCTCTCTCTGTCTCTCTCTCTCCCTCTCTCTCTCCTCTCTAAAATGAATAAATAAAATTAAAAAAAAAAAAAAAGTAACGTCTTTAAAAAAAAAAAAAAAAAGATTGTTTACTACAGCATTGATTGTAATGGCCTACAATTAGAAACAACATAAATATCCATCATAAAAAGCAGATTGGGCCTGACCAGGTGGTGGCACAGTGGATAGAGCGTCGGACTGGGATGCGGAAGGACCCAGGTTCGAGACCCCGAGGTCGCCAGCTTTAGCGCGGGCTCATCTGGCTTGAGCAAAGAGCTCACCAGCTTGGACCCAAGGTCGCTGGCTCCAGCAAGGGGTTACTCGGTCTGCTGAAGGCCCGTGGTCAAGGCACATGTGAGAAAGCAATCAATGAACAACTAAGAAGTCGCAATGCGCAACGAGAAACTGATGATTGATGCTTCTCATCTCTCTCCGTTCCTGTCTGTCTGTCCCTGTCTATCTCTGCCTATGTAAAAAAAAAAAAAAAAAAAAAAAGCAGATTGGGACCTGGACAGTTGGTGCAGTGGGTAGAGTGTCTGCCCAGCATATGGACATCCCGGGTTTGATTTCCATTCAGGAACAGAAGAGAAGTGACTATCTTCTTCTCTACTCCTCCCTTTCCCCCTTTTCTCCCTCTCCCCCTCCTACAGTCGATTGGTTCAAGTATTGGCCTCGGGTACTGAGGATACCTCAGTTGGTCAGAACCTTGGCCTCAGCCTCAGGTGCTAAAACTAGTTCGGTTGATTTGAGCACCTGCCGAGGTGGATCCCGGTCAGGGCACATGCAGGAGTCTGTCTTACTATCTCCTTTCCTCTCACTTAAAAAAAGGAGGGGCATATTGAGTACATTGCACTAATTAAATGAAATAGATTTAAATTGTATGCCATCATTAAAAAGACTATATGAAAAGATCTTCCAGATTTATTAGGTGAAGAATGCAAGGTACAGAAGGGAACCATAGTACTGGTATTGGTCAGGGTTGTCCAGAGAAACAGAACCAGATGGATGGATGGATGGATGGATGGATGGATGATAGTCAGATAGATAGATAGATGATAGAAGAAAATTATAAAAAACCGGCTCACTGGATTATGGAAGCCCAGAAGTCTCAAGATCTGCCAGGGAAGCTGGTTGTGGTTCAGTCTAAGTCTGAAGGCTTGATAATCATGGAAGCCAATGCTGTTAAGTCCAAATGCAAAGGCCTGAAACTTAGAGGGCTGATGGTGTAAGTCCCAGTCCAAATCTGAAGGCCTGAGAACCAGAAGCACCAATGTCTGAGGGCAGGAAAAGATGGATGCCTCAGCTCAAGCAGAGGGAGTGAATTGGCCTTTCATCTGCCTTTTTGCTCTATTGGGACCTTCAGAGGATTGGATGATGCCCACTTTTACTAGTAAGGGATACCTTCCTTACTCAATCTATTGATTCAATCTCTAATTTTTTCTAGGAATACATTCACGGGCACACCCAGAAATAATGTTTACCAGCTATCCACGGATCCTTAGCCCAAACTAACTACCATAGCTTTCTTTCATTTATTTACAAAATCTTTGCTTGCACATACAAAAATGATCCCTTGAAGGATACTCAAGAAATTTATAATGCTGGTTGACTTTGAGGAGAGTAGGTAGACATTGAGGTGCCAGGGTGGAAGATCTATTTTCATTGTGCACCCTTTGTCCTTGTGAAATTTTGTACCACGTTAATGTACATGTAAATGTGATGTAATAAACTAAATGTAAATTTAAAATCCTGAAAGAGTATAAAATAATTGCAGAGAGTAGTAAGGGGGTGAGAACCCTGTATCTCTGGATATAGCATCTTTCTGGATACAAGATAAAAAGAAGTGACATCGAATGAGGGTTAAACGTGGCTAATATCCCAATGATTCCCCTGCTAGATAAGGAAATATATATTTGTGTCTAAGGATCAAACACCGAGGGAAAGGGAGTGAAGGGAGGTGGAGAAGTGTAGAGGGGAGATAGATGTGATGAAGGAAGACTTGACTTGAGGTGGTGAATACACAATGCAATATCCAGATGATGTATTGTAGAATTGTGTACCTGAAACCTGTATAATTTTATTAACCAATGTCATCCCAATAAATTAAATAAAAAAATAAGGCTCAAACCCCTATGCAAGGGATGCAATACATAGATGACTACAGGTGTTTTTGCAAAACCGCATGAAAGAAAACATTCTAAAAGTAAGAAGGAAATATTTATCTTGAACATTGGGCTTTGGACCTCCATCTCCCTCCATCTGCATATTTTTCTTTTTTAAAAAAGATTTTATTTATTCAATTTAGAGATAAGAGAGAGAGAGAGAGAGAGAGAGAGAGAGAGAAGGGGGAAGGAGCAGGAAACATCAACTTCCATATCTGCCTTGATTAGAAAAGTCCAGGTTTTTGAACCAGCGACCTCAGCATTCCAGGTTGATGCTTTATCCACTGCACCAAAACAGGTCACACCATCTGTATATCTGTGAATCATTAAATTCTATCAGTTTGGTCACCAAGAGATGTCACAAAAATAAAGACTTCCAGCCTGACCAGGCGGTGGCGCAGTGGACAGAGTGTCAGACTGGGATGCAGAAGACCCAGGTTTGAGACCCTGAGGTCGCCAGCTTGAGCATGGGCTCAACTGGCTTGAGCAAAAAAGAAAGCTCACCAGCTTGGACCCAAGGTCGCTGGCTCAAGCAAGGGGTTACTCAGTCTGCTGAAGGTCCACGGTCAAGGCACATATGAGAAAGCAATCAATGAACAACTAAGGTGTCGAATGAAAAACTGATTGATGCTTCTCATCTCTCTCTGTTCCTGTCTGTCTGTCTCTATCTATCCCTCTATCTGACTTTCTTTCTTTCTCTGTAAAAAATAAATAAATTAATTAAAGACTTCCACCTACCACTACCCTAGTCCATGCCACCAGACTGGTATTCCAATCATTCCGTTCTAAATGAGAACCCCTATTCTCTTTCTCTATTTTCTATCTCTATCTCTCTGATCTTTATCCTGTTTCACAGCATCTTTTATTTTTCTTTATAACTCTTATCCATATATGAAATCTTTGCGGGTGTACTTGTTTGGTTAATGTCTGCTTCACCAACTGAACTATAAGCTTCATGAGGTCAGAAACAATGTTTGTTTGCTAAGCACTATATCCCCAACTCAAAAATTTGTATTAAATGATTGAATTAACTAGATTATGGAACTCATTGAGAAACATAGTTGTATATGGAACAGGACTATGTTTTAAACTGGATTGAGAAGAATAGGAGATAAGCTATTTGAAGCAATTGTGACGTTGGTCTTGGAGGATGGTCTAGAACAGTGATGGGCAATCTTTTGAGCTTGGTGTGTCAAAATTTGCCAAAAAATAGCATAACTCAGGTGATGTGTCACTTTGAGAAAAAACCCATAATTTTGTGATATTTATAGTTTAAATAACAAAAATGTATAATTGTAATATATAACTGTATTTAATAAACCAAAAACTAATTATTTAACTTACCTGCTTAGTGACTTATTTGTTCATCTGTCAGTCAGTTTCTTTTGTTGGTCTTGATATTATTTAACTTGTGTGGGGTGCCATGAACTAAGATAAGTGAGGGGGAGGGGGAATTCTTTAACTAACCTGCCTATTAGTGACTTTTTTTTTTTTTTCGGAGACAGAGAGAGAGAGTCAGAGAGAGGGATAGACAGGGACAGACAGACAGGAACGAAGAGATGAGAAGCATCAATCATTAGTTTTTCATTGCGCATTGTGACACCTTAGTTGTTCATTCATTGCTTTCTCATATGTGCCTTGACCGTGGGGCTACAGCAGACTGAGTAACCCGTTGCTCAAGCCAGCGACCTTGGGTCTAAGCTGGTGAGCTTTTTGCTCAAACCAGATGAGCCCACGCTCAAGTTGACGATCTTGGGGTCTCGAATCTGGATTCTTGGCATCCCAGTCCAATGCTCTATCCACTGCGCCACTGCCTGGCCAGGCTAGTGACTTTTTTGTTGCTGAATTTCACTGGCTAAATTTTCAATTGAAGGTTGGTATTTTGTACACTTCAAGCCCAAGCAAGTGCTACTAACTTCATCTATCTGTTTCTTTTTTTAAATTAATTTTTTAAAGACTTTATTCAATTTTCAGAGAGGAGGGAGGGAGAGAGAGAGAGAGAGAGAGAGAGAGAGAAGGAGGAGCAGGAAGCATCAACTCCCATATATGCCTTGACTAGGCAAGCCCAGGGTTTCGAACCGGCGACCTCAGTGTTCCAGATCGACGCTTTATCCCACTGCGCCACCACAGGTCAGGCCAATCTGTTTCTTTTGTTGGTTTTGATATTATTTAATGCTGAGAATAAGGTTTCACAAAAGTATGTAGAGGGGAAAATTGTGAGTAAAGTTATTGCTATATTTTCCAGGGTGCTAAAAGTGTCTGGTAATCGGTTCCAGGCACTCCAAATTTCCTGTTCGTAGTGGCACTCCTCTTGATTCTCCAAGTGGCACCTTTCCAGATTCTCAAGCTTTGACCTCAAGTTGACAAACACCTGAGCCCAGATGCTGTCTTGAAATTCTGCAAGTTGCATCTTATGTAAATTAAGATGGCTGCTGGTATTTCTAATGGCAGGAAATGGCATCCATAGCACAGGCCCTCGCTTCTCTCAGCCTCCCCCTCACTTATCTCAGTAATGATGGTCAATTAGAAATCCACGACACCCCAGAACAATAGATTGGATGATGGTTGCTGTGGTTATGTGGTTGCTGGTAATGGCGATCACAGGGCCCCCAGAGATACGTCCGCTGCTCCCTTCTCCACCAGAGGGCAGTGAGGTCAAGATCCCCTAATGGCCTAACCGGAAGTCCCAGAACTAGATGCTCTGTGCCGGAGTTCTGTTGTTTTGGCCTACAGACCTCCGGCACAGAGTGTCTACACTACAGCAAATGTTTTATCCTCGGCTACTGCACCTGGCCGTGTAGGAGCTGAGGATGAAACGTCCTTCTCAGCATGCGGCCCCATACTTCTCTGGTATGCAGCCGCATGTGGCCACATGTCATTGAAAATGGCTACGCGTGTCAGTGCTGATATGCGTGTCACAGGTTCGCCATCACGGGTCTAGAAAATATGCTAAGTCTTTTTAGTCTCCAACCTCCACAAGTGTGCGTTCAGAGTTGTCCACTCTTAGATGTCCCAATGAGTTATAAGACTTCAATACTAATAAAGTTGAACAATTTTCCTTTCCATTGGGAATCTGCTTCTCTTTGTTCTTTTGTGCAGAAGAGCAAAGAACTTCTTATTTGAAGACATGAGGTTGAACAAGACTATATATATTATTTTAGCAGCACCACCCTAACAAGTCTGTACAGGCTGAGCATGACTAGGGTGGAGTTCATGGCAAAGTTTTACTTCAGGAATTTCCTGAAATAACTCTCCACGAAAGTTTGGCTCTCACAGTTGAAGATAATAACATTGACCTCATGAACTGCTCATGTACATTTTAAAACTTTCTGGGACTCAAGACCACCATAAAGAAGTTTCCAGTTATTATGTCACCAAGCTACAAAGATCAGGAGCATATTCAACATACTTTTATTCATAATACATTGTGATAACTGTAATATATTATAATAATTTGTTTACATGTCTGTCTCTTCTTCCTCTGGACTGTGCCCTCCTCAAGGGCAAGGATAAAATAAGAACTCAATAAATCTTTTTTAAATGAATAATATGAAATTAGTACTTGGATTTGACTCTTTAAGAAAGAGAGTTTCTTAGAGACCACTTACCTCTGTAACACTGAACTGATCACTTAAATTATTTTTATTTCCTCTATTTTAAAACAATTATGAAAATTTAAACATACAGACAGATGGAAAGAATAATAAAACTAATGTCTATCTACCACCAACTTTTATAAAATTTTAATAGTTTTTCAAATGTGACAGAGACTTTTCTTTTTTTTTTATTCTATCTATCTATCTATCTATCTATCTATCTATTTATTTTTACAGAGACAGAGGGAGAATCAGTGAGAGGGATAGATAGGGACAGATAGAAACGGAGAGAGATGAGAAGCATCAATCATCAATTTTTTGTTGCGACACCTTAGTTGTTCATTGATTGCTTTCTCATATGTGCCTTGACCGTGGGCCTTCAGCAGACTGAGTATAACTCCTTGCTCAAGCTAGCGACCCTGGGTCCAAGCTGGTGAGCTTTTGCTTAAACCAGATGAGCCCGCGCTCAAGCTGGCGACCTCGGGGTCTCGTGTCGGGGTCCTCTGCATCCCAGTCCGACGCTCTATCCACTGCTCCACTGCTTGGTCAGGCTTTTTTCTTTTTCTACTTGACTTTCTTCTTCCTGGGCACCCAAAAGGACTGCATCTCCCAGCCTACTTTGTGGTTGGATTGTTACCATGAGATTTGTTATGCCAATGGGTATAAGCAGATGTGTTGTATTATATCCAAGGTAAGTACAGAAGAACGACTGACTCTTCTTCTGTTGCAGAAACCATGGAAGCCATGTTTTAAAATGGTGGTATCTGAAGGCTCTGGAACCTCCATTAGCCTATATCTCTAAGTGGATCAGTGTTTGAGAATCTCCCTTGATCTACATCTTCATCAACATTGAGTTTTCTCAGCTCTTAAAAGCTTTTTTTTGCCAATTTAATGATTGAAATCATTGTTTTAGTTTGTATTTTACTTATGATTATTAGGGATACTGGGCATCTTTTCAAATTCTTGTTTGTTGTTTAGGTTCTTCTTCTGTGAGTGCCTGTTCATATATCCTCTACCTATTATCCTGGTGGTTTTTTTGTGTTGTTTTTTTAAGTTGAGAGGAGGGAAGCTAGAGAGATAGATTCCTACATGGATCTTGACAGGGATCCACCTGTCAACCCCCATCTGGGGCTGATGTCTGAATCAATGGAGCTATCCTCAGTGCCTGAGGCCAACACTTGAACCAATTGAGCCACGAGAGAGGTGGCTCTCTCCTCCAGCTGTGAGAGGGGAAGAGAGAGATAAGGGGTAGAGTGAGGAGAAGAGAAGATGATTGCTTCACTTGTGTGCCCTGAACAAACTGCCAGACATGTGAGACCATCTTGGACCCTCTAGCTCCAGCCAGGTGGTCATACGTGACCCCAGCTGAGCCTGAGAAAAAGAAGCCCAGATTGTCAACACATAGCATTGTGAGATGTAATAAAACATTGATATTTTAAATTACCACATATTGGGGTGGTGTGGTATGCATCTGAAACACTGCTCTTCACATATGCCCAAACAGCTTTTACTTCATAGAGATTGCAGAGAGAAGGGACTTCTCTCTAAACATATTAATTTATTCTGCAGCTAGCAGAGAGTAAAAAAAATATTTCCTTCCTTTTGTTTTTTCTTTATGACTTGAATTTAAGCTTAAACTAATGTTAATCTATACAGTTGTCACTTGGTAGGTATATTCGCTCACTACCTGTCCCTCGAGGGGCAGGAATGCTCATTTCCAGGAGTGCAGTATTTGAAACTCTTGAGAAACAATGTCCCACTGTCACTTTCCTGTCGCATGACCCTATTTCCTGGAGGTATGCTAAATGGGATATCAAAGGATCAAATATTTATTCACTCATTTGTTACCAAATAATATTGTCAACTACTATTCATTTATCTACTGGGGTATTATACAAGTTCATGAAAATATTGTCTTGATGGGTTTTGAGTTACTCAGAACGTCTTTTCATAAATAAAAATTGAAAAACAAATAGCCAATATAAATATTAAGGGTTACATAGACTTAACTCATAAAGAAATGCAATTTCTAGCAGTGAGCTTCCAGAGCTGCCATGCACAGTTAGTTGCTCAGGTTAAGCACTGTGTAAGGCAGGGGTCCCCAAACTACGGCCCGCAGGCCACATGCGGCCCCCTGAGGCCATTTATCCGGCCCCTACCACACTTCCAGAAGGGGCACCGCTTTCATTGGTGGTCAGTGAGAGGAGCATAGTTCCCATTGAAATACTGGCCAGTTTTGTTTTTTTTTTTTTTTTTTTTTTTTTTACAGAGGCAGAGATAGACAGGGACAGACAGACAGGAACGGAGAGAGATGAGAAGCATCAATCATTAGTTTTTCGTTGCGTGTTGCAACTTCTTAGTTGTTCATTGATTGCTTTCTCATATGTGCCTTGACCGCGGGCCTTCAGCAGACTGAGTAACCCCTTGCTGGAGCCAGCGACCTTGGGTCCAAGCTGGTGGGCTTTTTGCTCAAACCAGATGAGCCCGCGCTCAAGCTGGCGATGCGGGGGTCTCGAACCTGGGTCCTTCCGCATCCCAGTCCGACGCTCTATCCACTGCGCCACCACCTGGTCAGGCCTGGCCAGTTTGTTGATTTAAATTTACTTGTTCTTTATTTTAAATATTGTATTTGTTCCCGTTTTGTGTTTTTACTTTAAAATAAGATATGTGCAGTATGCATAGGGATTTGTTCATAGTTTTTTTTATAGTCTGGCCCTCCAACGATCTGAGGGACAGTGAACTGGCCCCCTGTGTAAAAAGTTTGGGGACCCCTGGTGTAAGGAGTACTGGCCAACGGGCGAGTGCTGAATGACAAATTCTGTGTTCTGCCCTCTCTCTGCCTAGAAGATCACTAGGGGTGGGGTGGGGGTAGGAAGAGGTATGAGGTGGTATGTGGGGGGCATTGGGTGAGAAAGGAAACTTAAAATTTATTCACCCAGAGGGGACACTTTTTAAAAATTCACACAAAGGCTGTATACGTGTCTAGGGGACCTGTGAAGTAATATTTCCAATCTATTATTGGCAAAGATTAAAATATTTTGTTATACATGTAGTTAGTGAGGATGTGAAGAAAGAGGTATTTTTTTGTATTGATTTTTGGGAAATTTTGTAATTTAAATTGGAGCTGTTTTTTATGAAAGATTTTTGGCTTCCTTGTTCACTGCAGCATTATTTACCACAGCCAAGATATGAAAACAACCTAAGTGTCTGTCAAGGGATGAATGGATACAGACGTGATACACACACAAAATGAAATATTCATTTATTGATTTTTTTTTTTTTAGAGAGAGAGGAATGAGAGAGAAAGAGAGAGAGAGATCAGGAAGCATCAACTCCCATATATGCCTTGACCAGGCAAGCCCAAGGTTTTGAACCAGCAACCTCAGTGTTCCAGGTCGACGCTTTATCCCACTGCGCCACCACAGGTCAGGCCACAATGAAATATTCATCCGTGAGAAAGGATGATGTTCTGCCATTTGTGACAACATGGGTGGACCTTGAGGGCATTATGCTAAATGAAATAAGTCACATAGAGAAAGACAAATATTGTATGATATTATTTATATGTGGATTCTACAAAAGCCAAATTCATAGAAACAAAGACTAAAATAGTGGCTGTCAGGGACTAGGCGGGGGCGGGGGGTGGTTAAGGAAGGAGATTGGTCAAAAGGTACAAACTTCCAGTTATAAATTCTGGGGATCTAATATATAGCATAGTGGTTATAGTGAATAATATTGTATTATATACTTGAAAGTTGTTAATAGAGTAGATCTTAAATGTTCTCACCTCAAAAATGATATGGTAACTATATGATATGATGCAGTTAGCTAAGAGCTCTGATGATCATCATTTTGCAATATGTAAATGTATCAAATCTACACTCTGTACATCTCAAACTTACACAATATTATATATGTTAATCATATCTTTAAAAAGCCTGGGGGGGGGAGATTTTGGGAAAGTCAGCTCTGAGACTGAGATCAGCATCCTGAAAGTTTATTACTTGGAGAATATGGTTGGGTCCAATACCTGTGGAAAGAGAAGGAAGGAAGCAAGATTGGGCAGGGAGAAGGTGGACTGTGAAACAGTCTCAGCAAAGGCCTCCACTAAGTCTGCTGGGATCTCTGGAGCTGGGATGACCCTTCAGAGTTGCCCTGCATTGGGGCAAGAAGGCCAGGCCTTGATGTGCCCCGGCATCAACTAGTCAATGGATGAGGAAGAGGATGTGACCTGGGGAGTGGGGACTCTTTTGCTGAGTCACTTCTGGAGAAGACTGTCTCCCATCACCCGAGGAAATAAGTCATTCAGTCCCGAAGGGGGTCCTGGGTGGCACATTTAGCATCACTTCTGTAGCAAAGCCCATTTTCTGTCATTGTGCTCAATGACACTTACAATTTGTCAATAAAACCCCAGTTAGCCCTCTCAATGATAACTGATACAGCTAAGAACAGTACTGGCTTTGGCTCTCACTCCTCAGCGCTGGCTTCTTGTACTAAAAGACCAATATCGCCTGACCTGTGGTGGCGCAGTGGATAAAGCAATCAACCTGGGATGCTGAGGTCACTGGTTCGAAACCCTGGGCTTGCCTGGTGAAGGCACATATGGGAGTTAATGCTTCCTGCTCCTCCCCTCCTTCTCCCTCTCTCTTTCCCTCTCTCTCTCTCTCTCTCTCTAATGAATAAATAAAAAAAAAATAAAAAAAAGACCAATATCATTTAACTGCTGATCCTCCTGAGTGCTTAACTTCACAGGTCAAGTAAATTGTAAAAGGTAAAATGTGTCTTCTATATCAGAAACATCACTGTCTCCTTTTTTTCTTTCAATATTATTTTTATTGGTTTCAGGTATACAGCATAGTAGTTAGACATATGTTACAAAGTGTTCCCCCTGATATTTCTAGTGCCACCTGGCACCATATATAGTTGTCACAATATTTACTGTCATTTCTTTGTTTGTTTTTAATTCTGCTTCCACCCTCTCATTGTTTAAGAGTCAGTGAAGTAATTTTAAATCCTCTGGTCAATTTTCCGCCTCCTCTTGGGAATTAAGGGAATACTGATTTTTTTCCCCTTCTGTGTGGTATACCAGTAAGAAATACTTTGACTATTCAGAAACCCAGTTCTTTAATAAGGATGATGTTTTATTGAAGCTGAAGAAGCACATCACCTTATAGTGCTTTTATATTAATAATCTGCCAGCTCAATAGGGTGAGTAATGTGAAAATAATTCAGTTGGCCTAGTGTACAGGAGTGCACCACATAGTAAATGAGTTTATCTGGAGAATCTGGATGCTATCAAAACATAATGGAACATAACCTCCCTTTGGAAAAGTAAATCATGCAGTTTGAGGGGAAGACAAAGGAAAGCCCCTGGGAGGGAGCTAGTGCTTCTGAGTTTGTTGGTTTAGTGAAATTGGTTCTGGGGTTGGACGGCAGTATTACTTGGCTTCAAAGCAGCCGTGATCCTTCAGTAATTCCCTAATCCCTGTTGTTATGTGAATCAGCAAACATTTGAAAGGCAAAGCTGTAGAATAGAATTAGGATGGTCTCCTGAGTGAGGCAGAAAGGCTCAATGGATGCAAAGGACTTGCAGGGTTCCACTCGAAGCCTACGTTTTGAGCACTTCAGTGAGTATCAATTAGAAGCAAAATGATTTACAAATCTGAGGATAATTGTTGGTGCTAACCACAGGTAGAAAACCCCCAAGTGCTTCCATGCTATGGGAAGAGTCATATAAAGGGGGAGGGGAGATCTCCCCAATTTAAAGGACATGTCATAAATGCCATGGAATAGGACAGAACCTAAGACAACAGGGAAGATAGAAAACAGAACATCCCAGAAGTATAAATGACAACATCGAGGTCTAAGTCAGAGGCCAGTACTATCACTACTTTACAAATCATTTGTTAAAACAAGAAAATGGTGTCTCTTTGGGTAGACAGACTGACAGGCTCTCAGCCTAGTTAACAAAATGTGGACTGAATTTCAGCCTCCCCTGACCCCTTCAGGGGTATGCTTTTGTGTGGTGAGCAAAAGCCAAGCAACTGGTCTTTCCACAAGCCAAAGAGAAATCCAGAAGCCAGAATTCCCAACTTGGTTGTTTGGGGAGTGACGTGAATAGAGTCAGAACAGTTTGAACACAAAGGTTCAGACAGAAAATGACTTTTCTAGCAACCTGGCATAGATCAGGGTAGATAGGACTTGGCAGTGACATCATGGGATGGAAATCAGGGTGCTGTTGATTTGGGGTATATCCAGAGTGGAAAAAAGACTGACCGGAGAACTCTCTGTCCAGGGGTCAGGCTCTAGGAGAGGATCTGAAAGGAGAATGATGACGAGGGGTATCTGGGGAACTGGTCAGCATCTTAGTCTGTATAATGCTGTGCTTGGATGCTGAGGTGTGTGTGTGTGTGTGTGTGTGTGTGTGTGTGTGTGTGTTTTTTACAGAGACAGAGAGAGAGTCAGAGAGAGGGATAGACAGGGACAGAGAGATGAGAAGCATCAATCATTAGTTTTTCGTTGCTCATTGCAACACCTTAGCTGTTCATTGATTGCTTTCTCCTATGTGCCTTGACCACAGGCCTTCAGCAGACCGAGTAACCCCTTGCTCGAGCCAGTGACCTGGGTCCTCCGCATCCCAGTCCAACGCTCTATCCACTGAGCCACCGCCTGGTCAGGCGAATGCTGAGGTTTTTATTCCAAAACTGCCTCATGCTGACGAGATGCGTCTGAGCTGAGACATAGGGGAACTGAATGTGTGAGGAGTGGTGACTGGGAATTGGTCTTTAATAAGAAAATCAAAACAAAACCTCCACTTGATTTTAGATAATGACAATAAACAATAAACTTGAATTTCACTAGACATGAGATAGGATATAAGGTCGCAATTTATCCACTTCAGTCCAATGTTGTTTTTAAAGCCCGGACAAATAAATATGCTACAAAATAAATTTGTATCAATATATTAGAATATGTTGTGTAGTTCAGTTTAAGATCATGTGAGATTTTTTTTTGTTGTTGACAGAGAGAGAGAGAGACAGAGAGGAACAGATAGAGACAGACAGACAGGAAGGGAACGAGAAGCATCAATTCTTCATTACGACTCCTTAGTCTCCTTAGTTGTTCATTGATTACTTTCTCATGTGTGCTTTGACCAGGGGAAGGGGGATTACAGCAGAGCGAGTGATCCCTTGCTCAAGCCAGCAACCTTTAGGCTCAAACCAGCGACCATGGCATGTCTATGATTCCATGCTCCAGCCAGCAATCCCATGTTCAAGCTGGTGAGCCCATGCTCAAACTGGATGAGCCCATGCTCAAACCAGTGACCTCAGGGTTTCAAACCTGGGTCCTCCACATCCCAGTCTGATGCTCTATCCACTGCACCACTGCCTGGTCAGCAAGATCAAGTGAGATTTTAAGGAAACACAGAAAGCATTTTATAACACTCAACATCTAAGTATACATTGCTACTATTACCTTCCAAGTAAAAAGTTTTAATTTTTTTTTTTTTTTTTACAGAGACAGAGAGTCAGAGAGAGGGATAGACAGGGACAGCCAGACAGGAACGGAGAGAGATGAGAAGCATCAATCATTAGGTTTTCATTGCGACACCTTAGTTGTTCATTGATTGCTTTCTCATACGTGCCTTGACTGTGGGGCTACAGCAGACCAAGTAACCCCTTGCTCAAGTCATATTGTCCTTGGGTGCAAGCTGGTGAACCTCGCTCAAACCAGATGAGCTCACACTCAAGCTGGTGACCTCGGGGTCTCGAACCTGGGTCCTCCGCATCCCAGTCTGACGCTCTATCCACTGTGCCACCGCCTGGTCAGGCAGTTTTAATTTTTTTTTGGTTTGTTTTTTAACTTATGGAGCCATTGATCTCAGGGATGTTAAAATAAACACTGAGATGCCATCTAAATTTTTTAAGTGCCATTAGAGCTTTTCATAATTAAGAAAAATTCCATTAGGCAAACTTAAGATATCTCACCTGATTATCTGGATTGACTATATTACACCTGAATTTTGCAGCTAAAACTATCCTGATGTTAATTCTGCAATTTTAAGGGTTAAAATTTCAGTTCACTAAATTACTGAAACTGAAAGATTAGTCTGGTTTTCTTCAAGTCTGGCCCATTTAACACCAATCTTGCAAGACGGCATTTTAAAATACAGATTCTGGGGTTAAAAATGTTTGAGAAATATAGATACTTGTACAGAAACACAAAATACATTAGTCCATTAAAAGTTCTGCAGGAAAAAAAAAGTTCTGCAGAAAGAAAAACTTTAAAACTACTTAACCAAGAACTTCCCCAAGTTATATGGCTATAATACGGTACTCCTTTTTAAAGTAAAAATTTGATTTACTTAACATTGTTTAGGTATAGATTGTTGCTTTACAAACTTCCCTAAAATGTAGTGCCTCAAACGAACAGCAATTGCTTCTTTAGTTTATAAATCTGCAACTTGGGCAGGGCTGGGTGGGGAAGGCTTAGCTCTTTTCCAAGTGATGTCAGCTGGGGTAATTTGACAGAGGCTGGAAGAGAGCTTCAAGATGCTTCACTCACTTGGCTGGAAAGTTAAAGCTGAACGTTAGGTGGGAGCTCACCCAGAACTGAAGGCCTGGGACCTGTGTCCATTTCCATGCATGTCTTTCCACATGGGCCTCTTCATGGAGTGTTTGGGCTTTCTCAGAGCATGGTAGCTGGGTTCCAAGACTGAGTGTCCTAAGTGACAAGGAGTGGAAACTGCCAATTTATTAAGAAATGGGTCTGGAAACTGGCTGGGTCACTTTTACCATATTGTATTGGCTAAGTAGTCATAGCTCCAAGATTCAAGGTGGGGGGGAGTTCATAGAACCCCCTCATCTCTTGACAGGAGTAGTTTTTTTAAAAAAAATGTAGTGGCTATATGTTAAAATTACATATACAGAAAAACAGTCAAATCATAGGAGCAAAGTTTAGTGAATTTTTGCATAATAAACTCACCCATGTAATCAGCATCCAGAGGTCTCCTGCTATGTCCTCTTTCAGTTATTCCTCCCTCAGGAGTAACTAACATCCTGATCGCTAAATACTAAAGATCAGTACAGGGTTTCTCAGCCTCAGCTGGATAGTTCTTTGTTGGAGGTGGGGACGGGGAGCTGTCTTGTGCATTGCAAGATGTTTAGCAGAATTCCTGGCCTCCAGCTACCAAATACCAATAGCACCTACAGATGTGACAACCAAAAAAGTCTGCAGAGATGGACAAATATCCTGGGGGGGGGGGAAGGGTTGGCAAAATCAGTCTTTTATTATTTGTTTACATCCCACTTAATCATAGAGAATATAAGTTCCAAAAGGCTACAGTTTTTTGTTTGTTTTTTTGGTCTGTTTAGAGTCTGACTGATTCTCCAGTTGGCCCTACTGGGGTATATTGCAGGACACTGCCTAGCACAGAGTAGAAAATTGGGACCATCTGTTGAAGGAAGGAGTGGACAAAAGGTGGCAATTCTAAATAGTTATTTAAAGAGTCAGCTCTGTAATATATATTTTTTATTCAGTTGAACCTACAATCACAAATAATTGGTTCATTTTTATTAGAAATGGCCATTTTACAAAGTTCACGTGGATAAAAACTCGAAAATAGACACGGGTCTAATAGGAATCTATGTTGGTGAATTTCCTCCTGCAGCAGCATGAAACAGGAGCCACTGAAATAGAAAAGGTTGTGATTTTGCAGACAAATAGGCAGTGTCTCATGACTATAATGAGCCAGAAATTCTGGTTTCTAGTTGTTCTGGCAGCTTTGTGAAACAGGAATGCACACTAATAAGGTTTTCATTGAAAACTTGCTCCTCTGAATGATTAGAAGAGTTTGGGAAGAAGATAAGAAGACAATAGTTAAGAACTTGTGATTTCCTAACAGAGAAAACCTGAACATTTCTTTTGGAAAATAGCCACTGACATTACTCTGAAAACATCCCATCGACTCCCCAAGGCACGTGGCACACTTTCCTATCTCACCAGATACATTTCTGAAGGGTTATCCAAAGAATAGTTTTGGGTGGAAACAGGATTCTCAATGAATTTTGATAGCCAAGTGCTTCTTTTTGAAGTTCCTAGCTGCATTTATTTACTCTTCAGTCATAATTGTGTCAGAAAAAATGGACACATTTACTAGTATATGCACAAGGCAATTAAAGTTAGGGGCACAATAAAAACAGAATTTTATAGTTGCAAGGGCTCTTAGAGATCATGTTAAATAAGCAATCTAGCCTGACTAGGCGGTGGTACAGTGGATAGAGCGTAGGCCTGGGATGCAGAGGGCCCAGGTTTGAAATCCCTAGGTCGTGGGCTTACCTGCTTGAGTGCGGGGTCTCTGGCTTGAGCATGGGGATTGTAGACATAACCCTGTTGTTACTGGCTCAAGCCCAAAGGTCACTGGCTTGAAGCCCAAGGTTGCTGGCTTGAGCAAGGGATCACTGGCTTGGCTGGAACCCCCTGGTCAAGGCACATATGAGAAGGCAATCAATAAACAACTAAGGTGCTACAATAAAGAACTGATGCTTCTCATCTCTCTCCCTTCCTGTGTGTCTGTCCCTATCTGTCCCTCTCTCTGTCTCCCATAAAAAAAAATTAAAATTAAAATAAATTAAAAGAAGCAATCTGCCTGACCAGGCAGTGGCACAGTGGATAGAGTGACGGACTAGGGTGCGGAGGACCCAGGTTTGAAACCCCAAGGTCGCTGACTTGAGTGCCGGCTCATCTGGTTTGAGCAAGGCTCACCAGCTTGAGCCCAAGGTTGCTGGCTTGTGCAAGGGGTCACTTGGTCTGTTGTAGCCCCCTGGTCAAGGCACAAATGAGAAAGCAATCAATGAACAACTACAGTGCCGCAACAAAGAATTGATGCTTCTCATCTCTCTCCCTTCCTGTCTGTCTGTCCCTCTCTGTCTCTGTCACACACACACACACACACACACGAAGCAATCTACTACCAAAATTGTACCTTAGCAGTTATTCTATTTTCTGGGTCATACTGACTTGTTTCATCTCTGAAGCCACCTCTGTTTAAAGTGAAACTCATGTGTGAGCCTCAAAGTTCAGAGTAGTGACTTGCCACAGCGCTAGTTAAGGGCAGACAAATAATTTTAAGCCAGTGCTCAAAACTGTCACATCTATCTTGTTTGCCTTAGAAGAACTGCATATATAGAAGTATGGGCAACAGAATAGCACAGAGGCTTCTATGAACCTCAAAGGATCCACTGCCTGAATGGTGCAGCTAGTTAATGTCTGAATATCCTTAAAGTTCAAAAGATATTATAGTAGCTAGATTTTTAAACTGGAGTGTGAGTGCCACTTATAAAAGTAGTTATGTTTGTACAGTTTTTATTTTTTAATTTCCTCAGATTTGAATATGTTAAGACTTGCCATTACACTGCCAAATGTTTATGATTCATTTCAGCAGAAGCAGCTAGGGATGAGGGGAGGGTGGGAGTGTGAGAGTAACAGTTCTGTATGACGCAGAAAGGGGCATGAAGGAGAAGGGAGGATATTTTTAGATTCCCATTTTGAAACAAAAACAGCTTACTAGGTGATTTGTTTACTTTTAAAGTAGGAAAAAAAATGACCACAAATCCGATTTGAAATTTTCTGAATGACACACAATCCTATTTCAGGAGAATGATTGTCATGATGGCAGGTTACTTTTTAAAAATACCTGAAAAAAATTCTTTCTAAAAATATAACTGCACAAGGAAGACGAATGTATTGACACTGCAGTCCTTGAACACCAAAGGAATTTACTACTTCCATGTAACCTACACAGTAGCATTTAAAGAACTTACTAGTAAATTTGCTGCCTAAATTAGACATAAGGAAGGGAAAGGAATTGGCATGTATTTGCTTTTAGTAGGTATAAAGTGCTTTCATTTTCATTCATTATTCAAAACAAATTTATGGACTAGAAAGATATTGGGCTGGATGCAAGGTGTGTAGGGATGAGCAAGACAGTCTCCGTCCTCCACGTACTCTCAGTCTAGAGGGAGAAACATATAATACCCTCATACATATACTCAGATACACACATGCCTGTACACAAGTGTACCCGCAAATACCAATATATACATATATGCACACACATACACACATGCTCATACACAAACATACATGCTCCCATACACTTCCACACACACATACATATACAAATTCACTTATAAACACATAAGCATATATAGACCTACACATATACACTTAACTTACACAAGTACACACGTGGTAGCGAACAAAGGAAAGACATGAGTAGAGTACATTTTCTTAAATTAAAAAAAAATTGTTTTGTAGAGAGGGAGAAAAAGAGTGAGAAACATTGATTTACTGCTCCACTCACCCATGCATTCATTGGTTGACTTTTGTATGTGTCTCAACCTGGGTTCGAACTCGCAACCTTGGTGCATTCAGCATGACGCTCCAGCCAACTGAGCTATCTAACCTGGACAGAAGAGTACATTTTCAACTTAAGAAGGAAAGGAGAGCCTAACCTGTGGTGGCATAGTGGATAAAACATCGACCTGGAATGCTGAGGTTGCTGGTTCGAAACCCTGAGTTTGCCCTGTCAAGGCACATACAGGAGTTGCTGCTCCTTCCCCCTTTCTCTTTCTGTGTCTCTCTCTTTAAAATGATTAAAATCTTAAAAGAAAAAAAAAAAGAAGGAAAGGAGAAAGAAACAGCAGTGCGTGGCAACAATCCTGTGAGATAAACTATTACAGAAGCTTATTAAGGCTAAGGAGATAGTCTTAGTTGTTCAGTGCTAAGGAGTTTGGTTTACTAAGATCTGGATTCCAGTTCATCGCTATCTCCGAGTAACTCTGTCTCAGTTTTCCTTGCGCTATGGGGGCTATCATACCATAGTACGTACCTCGCTCGTAGGGTTGATATGAGGTTTAAATGAGATGTGCATGTAAACCACTTGCACAGTGTTGGCATGTAGTAAGCACTCAATACATATTCAATTTTTAATTTTTAATGATATCCTTAATATTTTCAGTGTAGGTTAGTTACCTGGGAAATCTTGAAGGTATTTCTCCCATCACCAAGCTATTAATGAGAATGTCTTAAACTATTTTTAAGGTGAATGGAGCCAAAAAATTGTGTGTTAAGTGAATATTACACATGGCTACTGGTTAAACTTCACTTTTAAAGATGTAAAAAATCCAAGGAAGCCAAACTATGATTTACAAATAACACAAACATCTAGATATCAGAGTCATTACTGGGAAAATCTGAATCTGTATAAATGACATTTCACTGGTATTATTTAATAGTTTATGTGGCTATAAATTCATGAAAAAAATGTATAAGCTACTATTAACTCCATCATCATTTCACCAAAGTATGTTAGACTTGATCAGCTCACTTATATACTAACAATGCCATTTGATATTATTGATATGATGAGGCAATCTATAAAATACAAAATAGAAGTGCCCAATATACATATGAAAAGGTGCTATATCACTAATAAAAGAGAATTGTAAATGAGAGGTTATTTTGGGCTATCAGCTTGATAAAACTTCAAAAGATGAGATAATACCTTGGTGCTATTGAGGGTGTGGTGAAACTGACTCTCTCATATATTGCTAGTAGGAGTATAAATTAGTATAACCTTTCTAGAGGCCAATGTGGCAATATAGGTAAAAATTTCTGAATATAGTCTTTGACTCAGAAACTCCACTTTCTGTATTTTATCTTAAGGAAATATAACCAGACAAATACAAAAAGATGCTAGTATACGCATGCTCACTGTGGTGTTGTTTATGATGACAAAAAATTGGGAACCATCTAAATGCCTACCAATAGAAAAACGATTAAATAAATTATGGTAGAGCTATACCCTGGGACCACATGCACCTGTTAAAAAGGATTAGCTCTATTAGTGCTGGCATGGAAGATTTCAATGATCTATATTGAACATTTTTTTTTCTTACGTTATTGATTTTTTTTAGAGACAGAGGAAGGGAGAGAGAGAGATAGAAACATCTATTTGTTGTCCGCTTATTTATATATTCATTGGTTGATTCTTGTATGTACCCTGACCTGGGATTAAACCTGCAACCTTGGCATACTGCAATGGTTCTCAAACTTTTTGAAGTTGGGGCACATTTAAAATCCTACAAATAACTGTAGGCGCACTATATACAAATTTCTGAGAACTATGTTATTATAATTAAGTCAAATATTAAAGAAAAAAATATAAAGTCCAAACATGCTTTTATGGTAATTAAATGAAATAAATACAACAAAGTTAAATTTATTCTGACATTATAAAACATTTTTATGTTATATTTTTTGTTATGCTTTTTAGAATTTGTAAAAAAGAGGGGTTAAAAAAATAAAAAAAAGAAAAAAAAGTTATCTTTTTATATATATAGATACATTCTTAGTAAGATTTAGTAAACTCAGCAGGTCCCGGCGTGAATGTGTTACGATTTTTCATTCTTGTGTTTATGAGAAACATAAATAATATAATGATGTGTTAATAATAAATATAATAATGATTTGTTAACAAAAAAAGCGGTATTTCGGTAGTGAAATGGTATAATAGAATAGCTATATATATATATATATTTTATTTTTATTTTTTTGTATTTTTCTGAAGTTGGAAATGGGGAGGCAGTCAGACAGACTCCCACATGCACCCGACCAGCATCCACCTGGCATGCCCACGAGGGGGCAATGTTCTGCCCATTTGGGACACGCTCTGTTGCAACCAGAGCCATTCTAGCCCCTGAGGCAGAGGCCACGGAGCCATCCCCAGCGCCCGGGCCAACCTTGCTCCAATGGAGCCCTGGCTGCAGGAGGGGAAGAGAGAGACAGAGAGGAAGGAGAGGGGGAGGGGTGGAGAAGCAGATGGGCGCTTCTCCTGTGTGCCCTGGCTGGGAATCGAACCTGGCACTCCTGCATGCCAGGCCGACGCTCTACCACTGAGCCAACCAGCCAGGGCAGAATAACTATATTTATTTTTATATCTGGGCACATGCTGTGAACCAGTGCAGCTAGTAATTTCAGGTCCCAAGTGGAAATGGTGTGGAATTAAGAATATACATGGAACTAAGAAAATATGGGCCTGACCAGGTGGTGGTGCAGTGGATAGAGCATCAGACTGGGATGTGGAGGACCCAGGTTCAAGACCCTGAGGTTGCCAGATTGAGTGCGAGCTCATCTGGTTTGAGCAAAGCTCACCAGTTTGGACCCAAGGTCGCTGGCTTGAGCAAAGGGGTTACTCGGTCTGCTGTAGCCCTCCCCCCCTCCGTAAAGGCACATATGAGAAAGCAATCAATGAATAACTAAGGTGTTGCAACGAAATACTGATGAATGATGCTTCTAATTTCTCTCCTTTCCTGTCTGTCCCTATCTCTCTCTCTCTCTGACTCTCTCCCTGTCTCTATAAAAAAAAAACTACGGGGTTGGTAGGGCCCTGTAATTGCTGCTGGCAAGAACAAAGCATGCCCTAAAACTGTATCTTGCTTTATTTATAGGGCAAAGTGAGACCATTAGCAAATCAATGGTCTCTGATCACATTTCCAAGGCAACCCAAGAATTTTACTAAGTGCAGAAAACCCCCACCATACATTTCATCTTAACTTTACACCAAACAAAGGATAGAAGAAACTTGCCTCCAGTCTTTCCAGGGAACATGGATGGGAGGGTAGTGTAAACAATCCAGTACCACAGTTTTAACAGCCTTTTGCAACCTAATTAGGCAAGTGAGGTGGGGGGAGGTTGGGCAGACTGTCAGCTTACAGCCAATTCCCCACACCTCTGTCCCCCAAAAATCTAAACTCCAAAAACCCTGTTGGGTTTTCTGGTCCCCAACAGGCAAATATTTCTCTGGAATACCATAGAGTGCACCTGGAAATCTTCTAGGGTGCACCAGTGCGCCCTGGCGCACACTTTGAGAACCACTGGCATATTGGGACAACACTCTAACCAACTGAGCTACCAGGCCAGGCCCACCACTTTCATATTTAAAAAATTTATGCATAGAAAAAAATCATGTTAAACATCTGTATCTATATATCTATATCTAACTTTTTCAAAGTGGCTTTATTGTGCTGTAATTTACATACCATAAAATTTACCCACTCTTAGTATACAATCCAATGATTTTTAGTAAATGTATATAGCTGTGCAACCATTACTACAATCAAGTTTTAGAACTTTGTTTGTTACCTTCTCAAAGTTCCCTCATGTTCATAGGCTTAACTTTTACAGTGGTTAGGTTGGGGCAGAAGTTGGGTAGGAGGAAGGAAGAAGGGGAGAATTACAGTCTCCTAGTTTTATCATTTCTGTATTATTTGAATTAATTTACAACAGGATATATATATATATATTTTAATTTAAAAAAAAAGCAAAAGTTTTTCTAATTTGAAAAGAATTAAAAAAGGGAAGATTTAAACTCTTTGGCCCAAATTTACTTCTGGTAATTTGCCTAAGGAAATAATCACATATGTGGAAAAGGATTTGTAAAAAGAGATATTTATCAATGTTTTATTTAAAATAGAGAAAAGTCCTATGTAATCTAAATATTCCATGTTTGAACAAAAAAACAAACAAAAAATACTAATGGTATGGGAATATGAAAAGTGTAGGATGCAAACGTTTACATGCAGTATAATTTAATCCATGTAAAAAAAGTTAATTTAGCCCTGGCCGGTTGGCTCAGTGGTAGAGCGTCGGCCTGGTGTGCAGGAGTCCCGGGTTCGATTCCCCGCCAGGGCACACAGAAGTGCCCATCTGCTTCTCCACCCCTCCCCCTCTCCTTCCTCTCTGTCTCTCTCTTCCCCTCCCGCAGCCAAGGCTCCACTGGAGCAAAGTTTGTCGGGGCGCTGAAGATGGCTCTGTGGCCTCTGCCTCAGGCGCTAGAATGGCTCTGATTGCGGCAGAGCGACGCCCCACATGGGCAGAGCTTTGCCCCCTGGTGGGCATGCCGGATGGATCCTGTCTGGCGCATGCGGGAGTTTGTTTGACTGCCTTCCCCTTTCCAACTTCAGAAAAATAAAAAAAAAAAAAAAAAAAAAAAAAAAGTTAATCTACATCCAAAAAGTCCTGTTTGGAAATATAATACAATCTTACCAATGGTTATATCTGGGTGGCAGAATTAAAGTACTTTTTATTTTATCCTTTGTGAATTTCTTAATTTTTCACAATGAGTATGTATTGCCTTTACATCTACTGCCACCTACATAAATGATAGTAATTAAAAATAGATTTCATTGAATATGTACAGTTTATTATATATCAATTATACCTCAATAAAACTGTTAAAAATTAGAGGGACCTGGAGAAACAAAATCATTCTAATCCTGTTACTGGAAGAAGGGTTTTGTTAGATCATTTTGGAGGTGGAGGGCAAAATGTTTGGGCATTATATAGATATCAACACTATAGAAGTATATGGCCTATGCTCCAGATAACCTCCATTCATTCAAGGCATCTGCCTTCCTATCATATGCCAGGAATGTTGTCAGGTACTCAGATACAATGATGAGCAACAATCCACTGCCCTGAAAGTGCTTCCTTCTTGGTGGAGGATAGGAAGGTAGGTCACTATCGGATAAATTCCAGCCAACACCCACATTGCTCAGGCAGTCTTCCATTAGCGCCGTCCAAGAGGCTGGAGGCAGATCAGGAAGCGAAGGCCTTAGTAAGTGGTTCCGATGGTATCACGAAGGGTGGCACCGGAAATAAGGCTGTGGAACTGGCCAGGAGAAGGTAGATTACTCACAGTGTGGTTTAGTGGTCATCACCCGAGAAGGGGGCTTAAACGATTTGTATATATCTGTGTCTGTCTTACCTGAACACTTGTAACAACAGCAAGAAGGAAAATTGAGCGTCCGCTGGTACATGCACTGCGCCAAGGGCTTATATCTTCACCTCATTTACTCCTCTCCATAATGAAGAAACTGAGTCTGGCAGAGGCTACCGCCCAAGGTCACAGAGCTGGTAATCTCTGACTTCAAAAGCTCCTAGGCTAGCTGCCACACATACTCTCCTCTCTTTGGACCCATTCGAGAGCCCCAATCCGGACAGCTCAGCTTTCAGTCTTTAACAAATTTGACCAGATCCAGAATGGAAGCAACACCAAGAGGGTCGTGCCCGCGGAGGCAACTCCACCAAAGCCGTGGGCTGACAGGATTGTAGGGCTTAGAGGGCAAATCGGGCGCGATTGACAAGGAACGACAATAACAAGAGCTCACGTCGCACCTCGCGCTGGACGCCTGCGAGCCCCAGAAGGCCGCCAGCAAGCTGAGCCCAATGCGCGTGCGCGGGGCCAGAGGGCACGCCCCCGCGCGAGTGCGCGGAGAGCGGAGCGCGCCGCCGGGGGAGCGCGCGGGCGCCCTGCGGCACTGGCGTCGGCGTCGGCGCCCGCGCGCGCACCAGAGCGAGGCTGTGTGGGCTGGGGAGGGAGAGAGGAGGCGGTGGCGGCGCCCCGGAGCGGAGGGGACGCGCGGGCCTCGAGCCGCGGGAGCGGACAGCTGCGGAGGGGACCCTGGGCACGCGGGCCGAGGCGGCAGAGCTCGGCTTGTCGACTGCTGGCCTCCGAGGTCGCCGGCCGCGTCCCTTGCCCGGAGTGGCCGCCGCCCCTGGAGACGCAGTGACACGGGCCTAAGCCGCAGCGATCGCAGGCATCCGGACTGGCCGCTCGAACCCGTCGGGCCGGGCCGGGTTGGGACAAGAGTCCGGGCAGGTGTCGCCCCCCCTAGGGCCAAGGGGGCCAGGCACCCACCCCGCGGCCCGCGGGCTGGGCTGGGTGGAAGGACCGCCCGCGCAGCCCCCCACCCCACCCCGTGGGTCGGAGCCCGAGTCGCGCCCCGCCTTCCCCGGAGACTCCCGGCCGGAGCGGCGGGAGCCAGGAGAGCCCGCGCCCGCCGCCGCCCGCCGCCCGCCGGGCTCGCGCGGGAGAGCAGGGAGGAGAAACTTTGCCTTTTATTGTTGTTTTAGTCCTTAAGTGCCAGACACTTCGTGGGAAAGAAAAATGTCCTTTTTCAATTTCCGTAAGATCTTTAAGTTGGGGAGCGAGAAGAAGAAGAAGCAGTACGAACACGTGAAGAGGGACCTGAACCCCGAAGAGTTTTGGGAAATTATAGGAGAATTGGGTGACGGAGCCTTTGGGAAAGTGTACAAGGTAAGAGGGAGAAAACGGGAAGTCGCCCGTGTGTAAGATCAAACAGCCCCTGTCCTGGAGAAGCGAGAGGACCCCCCCCCCCCCCGCCCCTGTCCTGACCGTGCCGGGCTCTGGACTTCGTGAACGTACACTGGAACTTTATTTAGGCGATCATCCAAGGAGCAGCCAAGACAGTAGGGGTGAAGGATGACCAAAATGGGGCCTGGATGTAGTTTCAAGAGTGATTGCTAAAGGGCGGCGAGGTTACCACGAGCGACTCTGTCCAACTTTAAAGGAAATGGGGACGTCAGAGATCAGGTTGTTTCCTTCAAGGATTTTAAAATCATTATACGTATTATAGAAACTCATATTTTTCAGTGGATTTATATTTGTCCACTAGTTGTTGGCAACCATTATGTGTGATTGTACTAAAACGGTTTAGTTTTTAGGGTCCAGGGCGTATGCTTGGTTTTATCTGTGGCTAACACATAGCCAGTGTCGTGGGATGAGAGCCTAGTGATTGCTTCTTGCAGACTATTCATGAGTTGGTTTACCTGACAACATAATATAAAATGGAGTGAATTTCTGATAGGAAATTTTCAGAAGAAAACCTACATCTGGTATTAGTTTCAGAGTAAGCATTGACTAGATGTCAGTACCAATGCTGAAGAAATTAAAAACACACACACATATTTTATGTGTATATATGTATTTCAGTACAGAGAGGCTTGATGTTTCCACCTGAAGGCATTGATGTTAACCGTTTACTACCTCAAAAGGGTATATGAATGATGTCATTGGGATATTTTCATCCTGAAGAGTAAGGTTTTTATGAAACACAGGTTAAGGGGGAAGATCCAAGGGGTTGCCTAGAATTGAAAACTTGAATAACCAATGCAGGACTTTGCTGCAGTTTTTAAAACACTTTCACATAATTTGGCTCCACGACAGTCCTTTGAAGAAGACAGGTCAGTAGTATCTACATTTCACAGATGAGGACACTGAGACTCAGAAATTGTTCAAAGTCACATAAGTCGCAGTCTAGATTTGGACTCAGGTCTTCTGACCCCACATTTAGTATTGTTTTTTACTTTGATGTCAATTGGTAAAAACGATAGATTTTTTCTCCCTTTCTTTCTGAACACCATCACACTTCTGCGTTTGCCCTACCTTAGATGCAACTCACAGCCCCTTGTCTTCTTCCTTCCTTACTCAGGCTGAAGTATCCACTCCTCTGTGTGCTTTCAGATCACATTGTTCACGTGGCACTGCTACATATCATAGTTAATGTGTTTATGGGTTTTGTTTTTTTTTTGTATTTTTCAAGTTGGAAATGGGGAGGCAGGCAGTCAGACAGACTCCCGCAGGCGCCTGACCGGGATCTACCCAGCATGCCCACCAGGGGGCACTGCTCTGCCCATCTGGGGCATTGCTCTGTTGCAACCAGAGCCATTCTAGCGCCTGAGGCAGAGGCCATAGAGCCATTCTCAGCGCCCAGGCCAACTTCGCTCCAATGGAGCCTTGGCTGCCAGAGGGGAAGAGAGAGACAGAGAGGAAGGAGGGGGGGGAGGGGTGGAGAAGCAGATGGGCGCTTCTCCTGTGTGCCCTGGCTGGGAATCGAACTGGGACTCCTGCATGCCAGGCTGACGCTCTACCACTGAGCCAACCGGCCAGGGCCGTGTTTATGTTTTTATGATAAAACCAGGGCCAGAACTAGGATATACATTTGGGTTCATCAGTTGCCTTAGCACACAGTGCATCTCTCTATATATTTGTTGAGATGAAAGACTGTATGTTACCTACATGGGAGTGGTATTGAAGTTATTGTGTGCTGTGAAAGTTGGCAAAGTGAACTTCAGTTCTTATGTGGAGGGTAGAGAGTGGGTTTCAGGGAGAGCTTTCAGTGTAAAGGTATGGTAGGAAGGAAGGGCTTTTAGTGCAGTGGGAAGATCACTCCTGGGAATTGTGCTTCAGTGCTGGCTGTCACAGACCAGCTCTGTGGTCTTAGAACACTTCTCTGGACCTCCATTTTCTTAGCTGGAATATCAGTGATTTCCCCAAATGTTTGTTTAGATTTCTTCACACATTAACGTTTTGTAGGCATGCAGTTATCTAAGAAAGGCAAAAATAAATCCTGAAGGCATCTGGAATCTGGAGGTTAGAGGGCGGGAGGTGATTATGGGCAGTTTTCATGATATGTTTTACTGAATAAGAAGAACTCTGTCGCATTAAGACCCTGGCTCCGGAGTTGTGCTATGTCTTGGCTAATTCAATAGCAGTCTGTGAGCTTGGACAAATTACTTAATCGTTCCATGTCTCACTTTCCTCATCAGTAAGACCTGATCCTCAGTGTGTGAAAATTAAAGGAGATAGTAAATACAGGGCTCATAAAAAGAGCTCAGTCAATGGTAGAAATTACTGTTATTATATTTAGAACTCAGAAGCAAAATATAGGATGGGACAGGAAAAGGGACCTACTAAAATAGTGAACCATTTCCTTATTTTCCATGGCACAGGATGATTGTGTGGTCATGCTAATGCTCTGTGATTTAATTATTTAATGACTCTTTCTGTAAAGTGTAACATACCTTTCTATAGTGAGACAGCAATTGAAAATTTTCTGAAAAAATAAGACTTACTCCATGTAATTGAACACTATAAAATTGTGTCAAGGATATTTTTGTGGGCTTGATGACTATTTCAGTGTGCTTTTTGAAGAGCATGAATTCTTTGCATCTTTTCATTTCATTATTCTATGCTTCCAAGACTGAGATTTCTTTAAAAGAAAATGTAAACTTATCTAGCCTGTTTTTCCTGAAAGTTTTTGTTTTCTAAGATACTCTAGAAATTTTAAATTTATAAACTTCCTCTTGTGTGAGGGAAAAAGCTATTAAACCTTAATAGTGTATGCAGTAGAAAACTATTTCTAAAATTGATTCTATCATTTGCTTATGGAAATTAGTAACTGTTACAAAGATTAAATTATAAGCAGGCAATCATCCTGTGTCCTTAGTTTATTTGAAACATTTTTCCATCATTGAGTTGTATTCTTTCCACTCAGTTCAGCACTACACAACTCTGTAACAGTTACTTTCTTGGTTCAAAGGTTTTTAAATCTATTTTCTCTTTTTTTAAGTCTGATTATTTTTTATTTTTAAGTTTTCTTTTTTTCATGTAGTACTTGACATATGAATGAAAATATGTAATATCCCTTACAATTTTTTTACATTTGGTTTTTTGCTGGTTTTTTTTTAAAATTTATTTATTTTTTACAGAGAGAGGAATAGACAGGGACAGACAGACAGGAACGGAGAGAGATGAGAAGCATCAATCATTAGTTTTTCACTGCGCGTTGCAATACCTTAGTTGTTCATTGATTGCTTTCTCATATGTGCCCCGACTGCGGGCCTTCAGCAGACCGAGTAACTCCTTTCTGGAGCCAGCGACCTTGGGTTCAAGCTGTTGCGCTTTTGCTCAAACCAGATGAGTCCGTGCTCAAGCTGGTGACCTCGGGGTCTCGAACCTGGGTCCTCTGCATCCCAGTCCGATGCTCTATCCACTACGCCACCGCCTGGTCAGGCAGTTTTTTGCTGTTTTTTTTTTTTTAAATTTTTTATTTATTCATTTTAGAGACAGACAGACAGACAGACAGAAAGGAGGGGTAGGAAGCATCAACTCCCATATGTGCCTTGACCAGACAAGCCCAGGGTTTCGAACTGGTGACCTTAGTGTTTCCAGGTCGACACCTTATCCACTGCGCCACCACAGGTCAGGCAGTTTTTTGCTGTTTTTAAAGGGGAAAAAAATGATATAAAATTATATATTGAATTGAAGCTGACTTGTGTGCTGAGTGAGAATGATTCTTTTTATGGCCCTGATGAGTGTGCACCTTTTTAAAGAAATAGTGAAATATGTAATCTTTGTATTGAAAAATATAAAAATATAGGTGTACATTTAGCAAATACAGTGTGTCCGTAAAGTCATAGTGCACTTTTGACTGGTCACAGGAAAGCAACAAAAGACAATAGAAATGTGAAATCTGCACCAAATAAAAAAGGAAAACCCTCCCAGTTTCTGTAGGATGATGTGGCAGCATGTGCGCATGAACAGATGATGACGTAACACCGTGTATACAGCGGAGCAGCCCACGGCCATGACAGTCAAAATGTGGACGGTACAGAGGAAAGTTCAGTGTGTTCTGTGGCTCGCTAAATTCGAATCCGTGACCAAAGTGCAACGTGAATATTGGTGCCTTTATAATGAAGCACCACCACATAGGAATAACATTACTTGGGATAAGCAGTTGAAGGAAACCGGCAGTTTGGTGGAGAAACCCGTTCTGGTAGGCCATCAGTCAGTGACGAGTCTGTAGAGTCTATATGGGATAGCAACCTAAGGAGCCCTAAAAAATCTGTGCGTGAGCCCACATCGAACTGCACTGAATAGGTATGAAATTGGGAGAGTTTTCCTTTTATTTGGTGCAAATTTCACATTTCTATCGTCTTTTGTTGCTTTCCTGTGACCAGTCAAAAGTGCACCATGACTTTACGGACATGACACACTGTATTGTATTAATCATTAGAGTTAAGGAACGCTGCCAGCACCCCAGAAAACCTCCCTCATCCCTTCTGAATTGATTCCTCTCTCCTTTCCTCTTAAAGGAAAGCACTTATCCTATCTTTAAGTCATTCATTTCTTTGCTTTTCTTTATAGCTTACCATCTATATTCCTAAATAATATAATTTAGTTTTAAATGCACTTAAACTTTATATGAATAGAATCATATTGAGTTGTCTTGCCTCTTTCAAAATCAGCATTATGTTTGTGGGGCTCATATTTGTTATCACCTAGAACTGTAGTTACTTTGTTTTCATTATTGCATGGAATTCCATTATATGGTTATACCTCCTGTTGACCATTGTACTGTTAATGGGTATATCAATTGTTTCCAGTTTTTGGCTTTTATACACAATACTGACGCATATATGCATGAGTTTCACTAAGACTTAACTCAGGAGTAGAATTGCTGGGTTATAGGGTAGCGAGTGTATCTTTAATTTTACTAGATGATGCCAAACAATACCAATTTCTGCTCCTACCAGCAGCATATGAGAATGTCCTTGCCCCGCATCCTTGTCAACACTTGATATTGTCAGAATTTCTCAGTTTTGACAATCTGATGTTATATTTTTTATTGTGGTTTTAATTCATTTTTCTCTGACTGCTAATAAGTAATTCTTTTCATAGGTTTATTGCTTAATTGGATTTCTTTTGTGTTCAAGTCTCTTGTTCCTGTTCCTGTTGGGTGTCTTTTTCTTGTTTAGTTGTATATTCTAGATTTTAACCATTTTGTGGGTCACTTTTCTACTTCGTCAGCTGCTCACTTTTAATTTTCACAGTTACGGAGCACGAGGGGAGGCTGCAAGGAAGAGAGGACTTGCACCTTTCTCTTTGTTTCCTGTGGACTTCCTGTCTGCTTTCCTGTTACTCTGGCTGTCATCAGAGTGGAAATCCTTCACCCAGCCAACAGGAGTTGAATCCCGTTTGTGTTTTTACAGGACTCGCAGAGCTAGCCTCCTCATAGCTTTCATAACACCAGCTGCCATTGACTGCTCTCCTCTTCCTCAAAGGTACCCTTAGTCCTGTAAGACCCCTCTCTCTTCCAAGCTCAGAGATACAGCAGCAGCTGAGCAGCACTCTCTCCTCAGGAATCTGTTACAGCTCTGGAGAACCTCCCCTTCAAGCTTCTGAGTTTTAGTAATTCCAGTCCCTTCCTTTGGCTTCACTGGTCCTTGGGTAGTCGCTTTTTCCTATAGCTGTTACTTGCCAGACCCTTCACCATCTCTCTTTATTCTTTCAGTTACCTAGTTAACAACAGAGTCAATAATTATTTGTATTATATTCTCTCTATTAAAATAATATGATGTCTTTCTCCTGGCTGGACCTTGATTGGTACAAAGATTAAGCTAATAAACAGAGAGTGTGGAGAATAGTTAGCACAAGGTAATTGCTCAATGAAAAATATCATCTAATAGCAGAATGGATACTATTATATAGAAAAGCATACTTGAAATTGAGATTTTTATACCCCATTTCTTTGTAAAATACTGAAATTTCCAATTTAACAATATAGCTCAAAAAAATCATTATGATCATTAAACTTTATTGACACTGATTTGTTCAAATATAGCCTTCTCAGTGAAGTCTAACTTCACTATCCTATTTAAATTGTTAACTCCTTCCCTGTGTACCTCCCCATTTCCTCGTCTTTCATTACTTTACTTAATATTTTCCCATGGTACTATTCACTAATCTCTCTATTTTAAAAATTTGCCTTTCGACTGTCTTCTCCCTACAATTATAAGTGTCATAAAGACAGGGATTTTGTATATTTTTTAATATTATCAAAATATTGTATAGTGCCTGACATACATAGAAGATACTCAATATTTCTCTGAAAGAATGAGTTGAATTTTAGCAGACCAATTCTTCAGCATACTTTAGTAGACTTTTATATTGCCTTTCTTTCTGAGAATAGATTTTTGTGGGGTGCTGTGTTTGTCTATGTTTCTATAGCTTCAACTAATGTCTTGTATGTAGTAGATGTTCGTGAACTATGCTTTGGTTTGTTTAGTTTTTGTATTTTCTGAAGGTTGAATGTCTTTATACACTGGACAGAAGAGACCTCTTGTCTTGGTGGGAGGAGGAGCACCTTTGAGCTCTCAACCATGAGATCAAATAAATCATCCAAATTAATATAATTAATCCCAGTGACGATTATTTTTTTAAAATAAACTTTCATTATTTATTTATTTATTTATTTGTGGCAGAGAGAGAGAGAGAGAGAGAGAGAGGGAGAGACAGACAGGAAAGGAGAGAGAGAGATGAGAAACATCAATTCTTTGTTGCGACACCTTAGTTGTTCATTGATTGATTTCTCATATGTGCCTTCAGAAGACTGAGTGACCCTTTGCTCGAGCCAGCGACATTGGGCTCAAGCTAGTGAGCTTTGCTCAAACCAGATGAGCCCACGCTCAAGCTGGTGACCTCGGGGTCTGGAACTTGGATCCTCCATATCCCCATCTGATGCTCTATCCACTGTGCAACCGCTTGGTCAGGCTAATCACAGTGATTATTATTATTTTTTTTAAAATTTTTTATTTATTTATTTTTATTTATTCATTTTAGAGAGGAGAGGGAGAGACAGACAGAGAGAGAGACAGAGAGAGAGAAGGGGGGGAGGAGCTGGAAGCATCAACTCCCATATGTGCCTTGACCAGGCAAGCCCAGGGTTTTGAACCAGCAACCTCAGCATTTCCAGGTCGACGCTTTATCCACTGCGCCACCACAGGTCAGGCCAACAGTGATTATTGAAGTGATTGAATTAATCTCGTTTAGATTCTTCTTGTATTTATTCTATTTTTTTTCTTCTTCTTTTGATTGACTAACACCTCTGTGGTACTAAAGTCATCTATATATTCGTGCTGGTCTTTCATTTTACAGATGGTAATTTTATTAAAATACATTTCTATTATAAAACTCATATATTGATATATAGTCTTAGAAAATGTAGGAAGAAAATTAATGAAAATCTAAAAATTACTTGTGTCCTCACCACTCAGGAAAGTATCCACTGTTGAAATAAGAGTAATATAAGAAGATGTAATTTTTACTTTGCTTTGTTTAGAACATGAAACCAGTACAGGAAACTTAATAAATTATGTTTCCCTGTAGACCTCTATTTGTTTATGTAAAGTGGGTAAACTCTATTCATGATTTATGAAAATAAAAACAATTATTTTTATTTTATTTATTTATTTATTATTATTATTTTTTGTATTTTTTCCGAAGTTGGAAACGGGGAGGCAGTCAGACAGGCTCCCGCATGTGCCCGACTGGGATTCACCCGGCATGCCCACCAGGGGGTGATGCTCTGCCCATCTTGGGGGTCGCTCTGCCGCAACCAGAGCCATTCTAGCGCCTGAGGCAGAGGCCACAGAGCCATCCCCAGCGCCAGGGCAAACTTTGCTCCAATGGAGCCTCAGCTGCGGGAGGGGAAGAGAGAGACAGAGAGGAAGGAGAGGGGGAGGGGTGGAGAAGCAGATGGGCGTTTCTCCTGTGTGCCCTGGCCGGGAATCGAACCCGGGACTCCTGCACGCCAGGCCGACGCTCTACCACTGAGCCAACCGGCCAGGGCTGAGACTTTCTTTTTAACACTAATGTTCATTATACTTGTTTAAAGTATAGTATTGCATGCTTATCAATGTTTATTTCAGTTTTGATTTTCAGAGTTCTTTGGAACTAATCCTGATGAATAATCAAGTTATTTTCAAGCAAAAATGTAGGAGCTACTATACTTTTTTTTTTTTTAATTTTATTTATTTATTCTTTTTTTATAGAGACAGAAAGTGAGTCAGAGAGAGGGATAGATAGGGACAGACAAATAGGAACAGAGAGAGATGAGAAGCATCAATCATTAGTTTTTCATTGCGCGTTACAACACCTTAGTTGTTCATTGATTGCTTTCTCATATATGCCCTGACCGCGGGCCTTCAGCAGACCGAGTAACCCCTTGCTGGAGCCAGCAACCTTGAGTTCAAGTTGGTGGGCTTTTTGCTCAAACCAGATGAGCCCACACTCAAGCTGGCGACCTCGGGGTTTCTGCATCCCAGTCTGACGCTCTATCCACTGCGCCACTGCCTGGTCAGGCGGTACTATACTTTCTAATGTAACTTATTTATTAAATCAAATGGTACCATTATTGATTTAATTAGTAGGTCAGGGGAATTGAGTAATGAAATTTGTTACTGTAAAGAATTTTAGAGATTATCTAGTGCCCCCCTCAATTCATTTTATTTCATCCACAAGAAAAGACACATCTTTAAAATCTCTCAGGACATTAGTAGAAACATGCAGAAGTAGGATGCCTTTTAACTTCACTCAAAATATCCTTGGTCTCTTACCAGGGCTTTCATTTTTATAGTGTTCCTCTTCAAAGACAGTCCCTCTGTCTCTTTTCTTCCGAAAAATGTTACATTATAATGGTGTGAGAGAAGGGCTTATCTCTCACTGGCTTATTTCCTCTGACTTAGGGGAGGGTGAGTTCTAATTATTATTGGCTCAATGGCAGTATCTTTCTTAGAGATACAACTTAATGTATTTTCACCAATTATGACAGACTTTTTGCTTTTCAACGTCTCTGAAACTGGGATAAGTCCCTTATTGTTTGATGTTTTAGTATTATTGGCTAGGAAGAGGTTATGATGTATATCAGTAAACTTAGTTGTATCCCTGGTGTCATGCAGTTGTAATCCCTTTCAATGAATAACCTATTTAAAGAGCGTTTGAAGAAAGAATGTGAGTCCTGGTTGTTACCTAAAATCTTTCAGCACCTGTGGTAAGGTCAGGAAAGTAGTATACATCATTGTTATAATTGCAAAATGGGAAATGAGTGGCTTCACAGAAAATTTTGGAGGCAGTAGTTAAGGAGCAGTGCTGTATCACCAAAGCTTTTTTTTTTTAATAAATAAATTTTTATTAATTTTAATGGGGTGACATCAATAAATCAGGGTACATATATTCAGAGAAAACATGTCCAGGTTATTTTGTCATTCAATTCTGTTGCATGCCCATCACCCAAAGTCAGATTGTCCTCCATCACCTTCTATCTAGTTTTCTTTGTGCCTCTTCCCCCTCCCCCTCCCCTCACCAAAGCTTTTAATGGCAAGAGAATGATAGTGTGGAAAACACAGACATTAAATAACTCTGAGTGAAAAAGTGATTCCAAAGAGTAGAACTTAAATATAAAATATAATTTTTTTATGTATGAACAAGAATAATAGAGATGCAGTAACAATTTTTGTCTAAATATGTTCAGCCTGACCAGGCAGTGGTGCAGTGGGTAGAGCGTCAGACTGGGATGCAGAGGACCCAGGTTCGAGACCCCGAGGTCACCAGCTTCAGCATGGGCTCATCTGGTTTGAGCAAAAGCTCACCAGCTTGGACCCAAGGTCGCTAGCTCAAGCAAGGGGTTACTCGTTCTGCTGAAGGCCCACGGTCAAGGCACATATGAGAAAGAAATCAATAAACAACTCTCAACGAAAGGTCTCACAACGAAAAACTGATGATTGATGCTTCTCATCTCTCTCCGTTCCTGTCTGTCTGTCCCTGTTTATCCCTCTCTCTCTCTCTCTTTGTCCCTGTAAAAAAAAAAAAAAAAAAAAAATGTCCAAAAGAATTCTTTAATAAAGATATAAAAATTTTTAATGATAGTGTTGTTACAGTTTGGTTGGAAGTTTTTCTTCTGTAGTGGAAATAAAGTAAGGGCATATCTTTTTTTTTTTTTTTTTTTGTATTTTTCTGAAGTTGGAAATGGGGAGGCAGTCACACAGACTCGTGCATACACCCAACTGGGATCCACCTGGCACGCCCACCAGGGGACAATGCTCTGCCCATCTGGGGCATTGCTCTGTTGCAACCAGAGCCATTCTAGCACCTGAGGCAGAGGCCATAGAGCCACCCCCAGCGTCCGGGCCACCCTTGCTCCAATGGAGCCCTGGCTGCGGGAGGGGAAGAGAGAGACAGAGAGGAAGGAGAGGGGGAGGGGTGGAGAAGCAGATGGGCGCTTCTCCTATGTGCCCTGGCCAGGAATTGAACCCGGGACTCCTGCATGCCAGGCCGACGCTCTTCCACTGAGCCAACCGGCTGGGGCCAAGGGCATATCTTAAAAAAAATTTTTTTAAATTAATTTTATTTTTTGTATTTTTCTGAAGTAAGAAGCAGGGAGGCAGAGAGACAGACTCCTGCATGCACCCAACCGGGATCTACCCAGCCTGCCCACTAGAGGTGTTGCTGTACCCATCTGAGCCATTGCTGCATTGCAACCGGAGCCATTCTAGTCCCTGAGGGAGAGGCCATGGAGCTGTCCTCGGTGCCCGGGCCAACTTTGCTCCAGTGGAGCCTTGGCTGTGGGAGGGGAAGAGAGAGAGTGAGAAGAGAGGGGGAAGGTTGGAGAAGCAGATAGATGGGCACTTCTCCTGTGTACCCTGACCAGGAATCGAACCCAGGACATCCACACACCAGGCTGACGCTCTACCACTGAGCCAAGTGGCCAGAGCCTAAAATTGATTTTAGAGAGAGAGGAGGGGAGAGAGAAAGACAGAAATATCAATCTGTTCCCATTTGTGCCCTGACTGGGGACCAAACTGGCAACTTCTGCACTTCAGTAAGATGCTCTAATCCGGCCAGGGCAATTAGGGCATATCTTAAAGGCATTGTAGATTTGTTAAAATATGGTAGTTTAGAATATTCTACTAGAGTGGTAGTGATGATCAGTATTAAGTTATTTTTGTGTAAAACATATTCTCTGAATCCTAAACATTAGGATTTCTTAATTAGTAAATTAGTATTTTTGCCCCTATTTTTCCCTAAGAAAATAGAACACATAGCAATAATGTACTTAGAAAAGGTTAAAAGACTTCACAGCGGAAAGTTTTTTTGAAAGGAATGTTTTATTGAGCCAAGTGCTTAAAGGCCCAGGTCCTGGCACTTGAAGGCTAGACGGCCAGCAGCATGGCTAGATGGAAAAGATAGGCGTGTGTCCTATACTGGCATTGAGGGGCGGGCTTCATACATTCTGTTTTGAGGAAGAAAGATGTAAGTTGTTTTGGAAGAATTTACATTTGCTACAGATAATGGGGGGTGGGAAAAGGTGAAGTGGGGGCAGCTTTGTGATAGTTACACAATTTATAAGGAAGAAAGATTTACTAGTTTTGATTGGTTGCAGGCAGTAGTCCTGAAAGTTCACGCATTTGTTGTCTAGTGGTTGGCTAGTAGACCCTGGAGGTTGATTCACAGCTGTAACACACATTCAGGAATGTGAGCAGTCTTTTGTTAGTTGGCTCACAGTTATGGATTGGTTAATTATTCCAGTCTCTTTCTCTCTTCTGTCCACTGTAATTTAATTTAGGGCATATTGGAATTTTTATCTTCACAAAAATTTTCATATACTTTGTTTATTCTTTATCATTTCCAAGGTTAGATAATAGATCACTAAAAAATCTCCCATATACTGATTTTTATAGTATACTGCTCACAAAAATTAGGGAATATTTTATAGTTTCATATTCATTTTTAAAATATCCCCTAATTTTTGTGAGCAGTATACCTTATTGTGTCGGTCAAGACAATACATGTCCATTTTTAAAAGTTCAAACAATCTGATATGAAATACAGAAAAAGTCAAAAGCACATGAAATTCCACCATCCTCACTAATGTCTTTCTATACTGCTCACAAAAATTAGGGGATATTTGGTGAGGTTTCTGCCCAGATCTTTTGCCCACTTTTTTTTAAATAAATAAAATTTAATTTTAATGGGGTGACATCAATAAATCAGGGTACATATATTCAAAGAAAACATGTCCAGGTTATCTTGTCATTTAGTTCTGTTGCATACCCATCACCCAAAGAGAGATTATCCTCCATCACCTTCTATCTAGTTTTCTTTGTACCCCTCCCCCTCCCCTCCCCCTCTCCCTCTCCCTCTTTTCCTCCCCCCCCCCCCCCCCCCCCGTAACCACCACACTCTTGTCCATGTCTCTTAGTCTCGTTTTTATGTCCCACCAATGTATGGAATCCTGCAGTTCTTGTTTTTTTCTGATTTACTTATTTCACTCCGTATAATGTTATCAAGATTCCACCATTTTGTTGTAAGTGATCTGATGTCATCATTTCTTATGGCTGAATAGTAGTATACCATGGTGTATATGTGCCTCATCTTCTTTATCTAGTCATCTATTTTTTTTTACAGTGATTAAAGCCTTTAAGCAAACTCTTGGCCAATACAGCAAGAATCCATAAAAGAGTAGTGTCCTTAACATGTTCACCAAGTCCAAGTTGGCCCCATCACCATGCCAAATCCCTGAAAAATGCAACCCAACCACAGTTCAGTCTGTTAGGAGCTGTCACGGGGAGCAGGAGTCCAGGAAAAGTCCACATCCAGGAAAAGTCCGCATGGCACTGGAATTGTTGTCACCATTCTATACTTTGCAGCTCATGTTCAAGTCCCAATGACCGCTGCTTCTAGCTGGTAATGATTCAGGTAGACTGGAAAAGCCATCTGCAGCATGTGTGGAGATGGAGCTTCTGTTCTCCTCTGCCTGGAGAGATGAGACCAGGTTGCTTTTCCCTGGAGCTCTGCTACTGTGGCATGGTAAAGAGAACCTTGGGATACACTAAGCTGGGTGGCAAAGGTAGATTCATAATAGAAGTTGGCAAAAGGGGTTAAGAGAGCTCTAAATTAGGAGTAGGTCCCAGCCTGAAATATGAGTGGGGCATTGAGGTAGGAGGAATAAAGGAAACACTATATATTAAACAAAGCAGCAGAAAATAGGACTATCAACACCCTCAACAGAGATCTTGGAGGGAAGAATAAAAAACCTGACTCTTCAGGCAAAACATAGTTAGGTGGCCCTTGTGCAAATGAGATCAGTTTACCTGCTTCTTGGAAGAAATACCCTAGGCTCGTCCACAGTGTCGTAGATGGGGCTAATGGCCCTGGGCACCTTCAGCCTTCAGTGGCAAACCCCAGCTTTCTGGGCAAGGTTAGGTCATAGGTGGCTGGAGCAGGGCTGGACGAGACTGAACCTTCCCTTAGAGGAGCGAGGGGGAAGCCTACCTTCCAGTGTCCCTGTTTCCTCACAGCAGAGGCATGTAAGTCTGGCAGGCTTTAGCTCAATGACCTTTTTTGCCCATTTTTAATCAGACTGTTGGTTTTCTAATTGTTAAGTTTTAAAAGTTATTTATATATTTTGAATAACAGTCCTTTATGTTTTAAAATATCCCCTAATTTTTGTGAGCAGTATAGATACTTCTTATGCATCTATCCGAATGGGAAAATGTATGTGTCGTGTCTGTAAAATTATATACCTCTTATGTATAATAAGTTTTTTTTTTCCTATTCACTGATGTGTTATGGCTACTATTTAATCTTAAGAAATATTAATTGGTCAATTAATTTTAATGACTGCATAATGTTTCATTGTAGAATTAACATTGCATGATCTAAGCAGGTTTTCATGAGTGGATATTTAGGCTGATTCAGTTTTCTTTCCTTATTATAATAATGATTTGATTAATATTTTTATATATGCATATTTTTTATTTTGAAAAATTACTTCCTTATGACAAATTCTTAAAAGTGAGATTGGAAATTTATTTATTTATTGAAACACTTATTAGTAGCTTTTAAAAGTTTGGTATTTTTTTCAGTTTTTATTTTTTTAAAGGTAGATGTAATGTTGCTGAAGTGATAACATATATAATACTGAAATGTCTTTAAAAAGCTTAATTAGTATTTTAAGATCTGATTAAGATACACACTTAGCATAATGCATTAGTTAATATTTAGTCTATATTGATTGGTTTTAGAGAGACAGAGGAAAGGGGAGAGAGAGAGAGAGAAAGAAGCATTCATTTGTTGTTCCATTTAGTTGTGTATTTCTTGGTCACTTCCTGTATGTGCCCTGACCAGGGATTGAGCCTGCAACCTTGGTGTTCTGGGATGACGCTCTTAACTGACTGAGATAACCAGCCAGGGTCTAGACCAGGAGTCCCCAAACTACGGCCCCCGCCGCACTTCTGGAAGGGGCACCTCTTTCATTGGTGGTCAGCAAAGCACGGTGTCGCTCACGTACAGTACTACTTCCGGCGATGCTGGACGCACATGTCACGGCTCCGGAAGCGCGTCCTATCACTTGTTACGGCTAGCAGTGACAAATATGGAACTGGACATTGACCATCTCATTAGCCAAAAGCAGGCCCATAGTTCCCATTGAAATACTGGTCAGTTTGTTGATTTAATTTTACTTGTTCTTTATTTTAAATATTGTATTCCCGTTTTGTTTTTTTACTTTATGTGCAGTGTGCATAGGGATTTGTTCATAGTTTTTTTTTTTATTGTCCAGCCCTCCAACGGTCTGAGGGACAGTGAACTGGCCCCCTGTGTAAAAAGTTTGGGGACCCCTGTCTAGACTGTCTTTTAAAATAAGTATGTCAAAATAATGAGAAGACAAGCTACTAACTGAGAGAAAATATTTGCAAAAGATATCTGATAAAGGACTGTTATTCAAAATATATAAATAATTTTTAAAACTTAACAATTAGAAAACCAACAGTCTGATTAAAAATGGGCAAAAGATCTGGGCAGAAACCTCACCAAAGAAGACTGACAGATGGTCAATGAGTACAGTATATGAAAAGATAGATGCTTGACATTATATGTCATTAAAATAATAGCAAATTAAAACAAGGAGATACCACTGTACAGCTATGTTAGAATAGTGAAAATCGAAAACACTTAGAACACCAAATGTTGTCAAGGATGTGGCACAACAGAGACTCTCATTCATTGCTGGTGGGAATACAAAGTGGAACAGCCACTTTGGGAGACTGTTTGACAGTTTCTTACAAAACTAAACATATTCTTACCATATGATCTAGTAATTGTGCTCTATGGTATTTGCCCAAAGGAGTTGAAAACTTATGTCCACACAAAAGCCTGCACATGTGTGTTTATAGTGGCTTTATTCATAATTGCTGAAACTTGAAAACAGGATGCCTTCAGTAGGTGAATGGATAAATAAATGGCATATTCATATAATGAACTATTTATTACGCAGTGCTAAAAAGAAATGAGCTGTCAAACTATGAAAAGACAGGTAGGAATCTTAAATGAATGTTATTGAGTGAAAGGAGTCAATCTGAAAAGGCTACATAATATCTGATTCCAACTATATGACATTTTGGAAAAGCAAAACTATGAAGTAAAAGATCAGTGGTTGCCAGGGGTTAGAAGGGAGGAATGAATAGGTAGACCATATAGGGTTTTTAGGGCAGTGAAACTGTTCTGTATAATATCATAATATTATATCATACATTTGTCAAAACCCATAGACCAGGGGTCTCAAACTCGCGGCCCGCCGAACAATTTTGTGTGGTCCGCAGACGTGGATTAGTCTGCGGGCCGCACAAAATTGTTCGGCAGGCCGCGAGTTTGAGACCCCTGCCATAGACTGTACACCAAGAATCAATCCAAATGTAAATTATGGTCTGTGGGTGATAATGATGTGTCAGTATAGCTCAGCAGTTGGAACAAATAAATGTACCATTCTGGTGCAGAATCTTGATAGTGGAGGAGGCTGTGCATGTGTAGAAGCTGGGAATGTATTTTCTGCTCAACTTTACTGTGAACCTAAAACTATTCTGAAAAATGAAATTTATTAAAAAATAGAAAATAAAAAAATCAAATATGCATTAGCACATTTTTTTGATACTTACATTTTTAGGCCCAGAATAAAGAGACCAATGTTTTAGCTGCTGCAAAGGTGATTGACACCAAATCTGAAGAAGAACTGGAAGATTACATGGTTGAAATTGATATTTTAGCATCTTGTGATCACCCAAATATAGTCAAGCTTCTAGATGCCTTCTATTATGAGAACAATCTTTGGGTAAGTATTTTCTATTGCTCTCGGAGTAGTCAAAATGAGTTAATTGTCCTAAAGAAGTTTATAAGTTGTTGTGAACGTCTATTTTATGTATAACCCTCTTTTGTTTAGTTACTTGTGTTGAGTTGATCTGCTGATGAGAGGGTCTTGAACACGTAATTACCTTTAGCTTCAATGGATGCAGAGGTTGAAAAAGGAGGTTTACAGTATGAGAAAAGACATGCAGGTTATGGTTGTTACAGTAGCTTTATTAACTCTTATGTTTCACATACTCACAACTGTAAACTCACTTTTGCCCATCCCTGTATTCAGATCTGTATTTCATGATTGTTTGACATTGGACCCAAATGGAGAAGCTTGGTTACAAACATTAAATTGCCTAAATTATGAAATTAGATAGCCTTCTCCTATTCGCAATTTAAATTTAAACATTTATAATACTTAAAAATCTTTAAAAAGTTTCTTTTGTTTTTCTAGAAATTATTTGTAATTTTCTTACCCTAAACTTTTTCTAGATCATGTAATAAATAATAAAATACTTTCTAGAAATGTTAAATTTTCATCTTATATACTCAGGCCGAACTTTAGTACATGATATAAGTGGCTCAGGTTGTGTGTATAAATTATGTTCATTTTTAGAAAATAGATCCAGAAATAATTTTTTTAAATTGAGTTTAGTGACACTGGTTAACATAATTATTCAGGTTTCAGTTGGCCAGTTCTGCAACACATCTCTGTACACCGTATTGTGTTCACCCCTCCAAGTCAGGACTCATCCATCACTGTGTGTAATCCCATATCCACCCCCCACAGTCTCCACACTGTTGATCCATATCCAGGAGTTTTTTTAATCCTTTTATGTTCTATCCCTCCACTTCCTTCATCTAGTCTCTCTGCTGGACAACAGTTGGCCTCCTCTCAATGTATGAGAAATAAAATATTAGTATTCATTATCATTACTTGCTCTGCACCAACACTAATTAAATCAAGAGGGCTTTTTGAAGTGCAGTTTTTGCTTTTCTCCTTAAAGGAAGGAGCAGAGTGCTATGAGAAGAGTAGGCGGTACAAGTGTAACTGACTTGGAACCAAAAGACCTACATTTTTTTATCTTGGTGTTGCTAGGTAGGGTCTGTGTACTCACTTATAGGATAAGTAATGACCTACCTTCCAAATTATTTTTCAAATGATATAATGTGTATGGAAACAACTTGTAATTCATAAGCATCTATAAAAAAATAAGGTGTTATATAGAGGGAAAACAAAACAGGAAGCTATACAATTTGTTAAGATATGTAATTTTAAAAATTACCTATATTTGTTAGCATAGTATCATCTAATATAGTTGTTCTGGTCTCTAGCAAAATGTTTCCAGAGATAATAATGAAAATGAACTAGACAATTTAATAAATAGATAAGATCTTTACTTGAGAATATTATAAAATAAAAAGACTACTGTGAAGGAACAGTCTAGTGGGAGATATAAATACTAATTAACCAAAGAGTCATAGTAAATATAAAATTACAGCTGTGATAAGGGTTAAGAAAGGAAGGTGCTTGGTGATATCTACCAGGGAGGTCTGGGAAGGCATCCAGCAGAGCGTGATGATTGAGCTAGTATATGAAGCTTCTGTGTATATATTTCTGTTTGTTCTTTTTTTAAACTCAGAAAGGTCTCTATTTTCAGCATTTATTTTTATTAGCAATAAAGCTAGCCTGAATAGGTGGTGGCACACTGGTTAGAGTATCGGACTGGGATTCAGAAGACCCATGTTCAAAACCCTAAAGTCGCTGGCTTGAGCACGGTGTTGCTGGCTTGAATGTGGGATCACAGACATGACCCCATGGTTGCTGGCTTGAGCCCAAATGTCGCTGGCTTGAAGCCCAAGGTCGCTGACTTGAGCAAGACATCACTGGCGTAGCTGGAGCCACCTGTTCAAGGCACATATGAGAAAGCAATCAACGAACAACTAAGATGCCCCCACGAAGAATTGATGCTTTGCACCTTTCTCCCTTCCTGTCTGTCCCTGTTTGTCCTTCTCTCTGTCTCTCTGTCTGTCTCTCTTGCTAAGAACAAACAAACAAAAAACATAAAGCTAAAAAATACATTTGATCACTTAAATCACAATGGTTACCTTAAAAGTGAGAGTAATAAAATCATTTAGTAGTGATGAAATGGATAATACTTTCCTGAAGAAAAATTCTGTGGCTGGTTATTTTAGAGAAGCAGGGACACTAAAAATGGTGATTAACAAAAACGCATGTGCAGTACTTCCAGAATGTGTTCTCTTTTTGTTTTGTTTTTTTTAAATTTTAGTGAGAGGAGGGGAGGCAGAGAGACAGTGCCCCAACCGGAATTCACCTGGCAAACCCACTAGGGGGTGATACTCTTCCCATCTGGGGCCATGCTAAGCAACCAAGGCAGCTTTTAGCACCCGAGGTAGAGGCCACAGAACCATCCTCAGCACCTGAGGCAACTTGCTTGAACCAATTGAGCCATGGCTGCAAGAAGGAAAGAGAGAGAGAGAGAGAGAGAGAAAGAGAAAGAGAGACAGAAGGGGGAGGGTTGGATAAGCAGTTGGTCATTCCTCCTGTGTGCTCTGACTGGGAATTGAACTCAGGACATCCACATGCTGGGCTGATACTCAAACACTGAGCCAACTGGCCAGGGCCCTTTTTTTGTTTGTTAAAAAAAATATTTTTAAAATTGATTTGAGAGAGAGAGAGAAACTTTGATCTGCTGTTTCACTTATTTATGCATTCATTGCTTGATTCTTTATGTGCTGTGTTTAGGGATCAAACCTGCAACCTTGGTGTATAGCAACTAGCCTCTAACAAACTGAGCTAACAGGTCTGGGCTCTTTGTACTTTCTAAAATGTTTATGATTAAAACTCCTAACACTTTTTGACAAAGAACATCTTTATGGTTAACATAATACTCTTTCCATAGCCTAGGTTATTTGATAGCTATTCTTTATCTTTTTTTTGCTAAATTGTAGAAGAAATACTCAGACTCAGTGTTGTATTTATTTGCCCGCAGATCCTCATTGAATTTTGTGCAGGTGGAGCAGTGGATGCTGTGATGCTTGGTAAATGCCTTTTTTCCCTTCTATTTATATCTTAAATTACACTTAATAAAAATCATTGGATTTCAAACATTTATACACATGTCTTATTGTTAAGTGAGGTTCAATCAAGAAATCAGCTTAAATATTTTTATATTCTTGGATAATTGTAAGAACACTCTAAAATTAAATGTTGTGGATGATATGTGAGGAAAGTAATCTCTTTAGATATTTAGTGCTTCTAAAATAAATTCACTGTATTGTGATCCTTGATGATAATGTAAAAGTAAAGAGCTTGCTGACATGTATCACTGTAAAATTCCAGACCTGCTTGCTTTTTCCTTACAGAACTTGAGAGACCATTAACTGAGTCCCAAATACAAGTAGTTTGTAAACAGACTTTAGAGGCATTGAACTACTTACACGATAATAAAATCATCCACAGAGATCTAAAGGCTGGCAACATTCTTTTTACCCTAGATGGAGATATTAAGTTGGGTAAGTTTATTCCCTTAAATAAAACATTTGAATTTATGCTCTGAGATTTCTCTGTGTATGTATGTGTCTTAATACTGTTTTGTTATTTGACTCAAATATGTGAAACGAGAATTACTCTACATTAATTTTTAAAGTACTTCCTTGGATAAATAATAATTAACTTCCAGAATTCCTGAGTATAGTCATCTGGTATAAAGACATTTTAAAAAGAAAGTAAGAAAAGTAGAGCGTCGGCCTAGCGTGCGGAGGACCCGGGTTCGATTCCCGGCCAGGGCACATAGGAGAAGCGCCCATTTGCTTCTCCACCCCTCCGCCGCGCTTTCCTCTCTGTCTCTCTCTTCCCCTCCCGCAGCCGAGGCTCCATTGGAGCAAAGATGGCCCGGGCGCTGGGGATGGCTCTGTGGCCTCTGCCCCAGGCGCTAGAGTGGCTCTGGTCGCAATATGGCGACGCCCAGGATGGGCAGAGCATCGCCCCCTGGGGGGCAGAGCACCGCCCCTGGTGGGCGTGCCGGGTGGATCCCGGTCGGGCGCATGCGGGAGTCTGTCTGACTGTCTCTCCCTGTTTCCAGCTTCAGAAAAATGAAAAAAAAAAAAAAAAAAAAAAAAAAAAAGAAAGAAAGGATAAATATTTATTTTCATTTTTAAAAAAATTATTGATTTTAGAGGGAGAGAGGAGAGGCGAGAGAGAAAGAAACAATTATTATTATTATTATTTTTTGAGAAAGAGAGGAAGAGACAGGAACATCAAGCTGTTCTGTATTGGCCCTGACGGAGGATCAAACTGGCCATCTCTGCACTTCAGGACAAGGAACATTGATTTGTTGTTCTACTTTATTTGTACATTTATTGGTTGATTCTTGCATGTGCCATGACCGGGGATTGATCCTGCAACCTTGGCATAATGGGACAACAGTTTAACCCACTGAACTATTTGGTTAGGGCTGGATGTTTATTTTTAAAAAGGCAAGCTTTTAAAAACTGAATAATTCTTTTTTTCCTTAAGTTTTTATCTGTAGACTTAATGTTTATTAATGTAACACATTTAGAATATGATGTAGTATGTAAAACTGCTAACTTCATTTTTAATTCTAAAACTTGTGTCTAGTGAATTTTTTTCCCCATATTTAGTTTTATACTTATTCTATTCATATGGTATCTTGACTAAACAAAGTAAGTCTAAAAAGATGCCAAGAATAAATATAAGGAGTCTAGTTTTTACTTTTGTTTTTTACAAAGGGAATAAATACATTTCTAAAAATAAATAGATGTAGATTTAAATGGGAAATTAATTAATTTTATAAAGATATATACAAATGGAAAATATAGTTCTCTTTAAGTACTTCCAAGATATCAATTAAGAAAAAAATTTAATGATGTCTAAATTTGTAGATTTTGGAAGGAGATTAAAAGGACAAAATATATTAAAAAAACATAGTGATTATAGTAATTTCACATTACTTTGTTATGACATCTAAACAGGTATAATTTAATATACAAGGGGTTTTCGGGTTATGACACAGTTCTGTTCCTATGACAGTGATGTAACCCAAATTTTGGTGTAAGTCAAAACACAACCTAGCCTAACACAAACGGAACACTTGTGCTTTGAACAGTCAGAAATGGTGCAGGTAAGTGTGCTGGGGGAGCCAACTCCCTCACTTGTTTGCTGCGTTACTGCGTATTCTTCTGCCACGTGCAACCAAACTAGTTCACCCACATAGTCCATAAGTATGATGCTAATGGTGTAAGCCGAAACACTCGTGGCTCAGTTTTTTAACATTTTTATGGGAGTGAGTGTTGTAAACCAGCGGTTCTCAACCTGTGGGTCGCAACCCACAGGTTGAGAACCGCTGTTGTAAACTCAAAACATCATATGTCAAGATTGTTGTAACCAGAGGACCTCCCCGTACTAAATTTTAACCTTCTTATTATGAAATAAATAGATACAGAAAATAACACATACAACTTAGCTTGAGACAATGAATTGGTTCTCATATCATCAGTTGGTGACCAGTATTTTTAAAAATAAAATTGTTAATTTATGAATTCAGTTTTACTTTATAGGTTTCAAATTTATTACAATTTTATCTTTTTTTTTTTTTGCAACAGAGACAGAGAGAGGGACAGATAAGGACAGACAGGAAGGGAGAGAGATGAGAAGCATCAATGCCTTGTCGCGGCACCTTAGTTGTTCACTGATTACTTTCTCATATTACCTTGACTGAGGGGCTACAACAGAGTGAGTGACCCCTTGCTGAAGCCAGAGACCTTAGGCTCAAGCCAATGAACTTGGGTTTCAAGCCAGTGACCTTTGGGCTGAAGCCATTGTCCATGGTGTCATATCTATGATCGCACGCTCAAGCCAGCAACCCTGTGCTCAAGCCAGATGAGCCCACTCTCAAGCCAGCAACCTCAGGGTTTCGAACCTGGGTCCTCTGCATCTCAGTCCAAAGCTCTATCCACTGTGCTGCTGCCTGGTCAGGCAATTTTATCTTTATTGAAGCTCACATTGGACCATCTTTGGTGACAGGGAGCTTCTTCACATTGGCTTGTTCATCTTGTTTTTTAAATTGAATTTATTGGGGTGACACTGATTAATATAATTATACAGGTTGCAGGTGTCCAATCCTACAACACAGCTCTGTGCACTGTATTGTGTGTTCATCCCCCACGTTAGGTATCCCCATGTTAGGTATCCCTCCATCACCACTTAAGCACCACTTATGCCCCATACCCTCTTCCACCTCCCCACCCACTGCAGGCACCACACTGTTATTCGTATCCATGAGGTGTTTCTTTTGGCTTGTTAATTTTTTTGACATGAGTCTAGTCTTGGATAGCTTCCTTGTTATTTGAGTATTTGTTTTTCCCCCTTGCATTGACTTTTTTCTTTAGGGATTTTTTTTTTTTTTTGTATTTTCTGAAGTTGGAAACAGGGAGGCAGTCAGACAGACTCCCACATGTGCCCAACCGGGATCCACCTGGCATGCCCACCAGGGGGTGATGCTCCGCCCATCTGGGGTGTTGCTCTGTTGCAACCAGAGCCATTCTAGTGCCTGAGGCAGAGGCCATAGAGCCATCCTCAGTGCCCAGGCCAACTTTGCTCCAATGGAGCCCTGGCTGCGGGAGGGGAAGAGAGAGACAGAGAGGAAGGAGAGGGGGAGGGGTGGAGAAGCAGATGGGCGCTTCTCCTGTGTGCCCTGGCCGGGAATCGAACCGGGGACTTCTGCACACCAGGCTGACGCTCTACCACTGAGCTCTTTAGGTATTTTTATCTGCTTGTGGGATTTGCCTGTCATCAATATTTGTAACTTTCTCTCAAGGTCTTTTTAGCCTCATTTAAAAAATTATGGTGAAATATACTTAACAAAATTTACTGTTTAACCATTTTAAGTGCGCAGTTCTGCACCATTAAGTCTGTTTACAACTGTCACCACTATCCAACACTATTTTTTGAGAGAGAGGTGTGTGTGGTGGGGAGAGAAGCATCAACTCATTGTTCTACTTGTGCCATTGACTACATGTTCCCTGATGGGGGCTGGAACCAGCCGCCTCTGAGCCGGTGCCCTCGGGACTGAGCAGGCTACCCTGGGATTGAACCGGCAACCTCCATGCTCTGGGCTGATGCTCTCTCCACTGCGCCACCACCACCTGTCAGGCCTGCTTATCTGTTCTTGCATTCCTTTTAGTTTAGTCCTTTTTTTCTAAAATGATCTGTTATTTCTAATTTTCTTGAGTTATGCCACCTTATTTCTGAGTTTTTGTAATCCGGACTTATGTTACTTTATATCTTGCATCATTTTTGAAGTCTCATAGCTCATTTTGAAATAGTGTATTATAATTTTGATCCATTTTTGGTGCTTTTCTGTAAATGTGTTAAAATCTTATTTTAATACAGGAACATACTTTTGTGTAAAATAATGTATACTTTAAAAAATATATTTATTTTTTTGAGAGAGAGAGTAAGAGAGAGGCAGAGAGAGAAACAGAGAGATAGGTAGGGAGAGAGATGAAAAGCATCAACTCGTAGTTGCGGCACCTTAGTTATTCATTGATTGCTTCTCATATGTGCCTCGAAGGCATGATTCCCGCTCAGGCCAGCAACCCCATGCTCAAGCTGGATGAGCCCACACTCAAGCCAGCGACCTCAAGGTTTCGAACCTGGGACCTAAGGATCCCAGGTCAACGCTCTATCCATTGCACCGCCACCAGCCAGGCAATATCAGTATACTTTTGAATATTTAGGAATGCCAAATACTAGTTTTGAGTTGGCTGACATTTAAAATAGTTTCAGTCTCTGTTTTATTCATTTTTGTTTTGTTTTATTAATTTGTAAATACAGAGAACCTTCCATTTCTTTCACACCCTCTTAAGTGTACACAGAAGTCTAGAACCATACTATCCTCGAGAACTATCTTAGAATACAGTCATTCCTCGCCATATTGTGGTTCGCTTTTCGCGGTCTTACTGTATCATGGATTTATTATTATTATTTTTTTTGTATTTTTCTGAAGTTGGAAACGGGGAGGCAGTCAGACAGACTCCCACATCCGACCGGGATCCACCCGGCATGCCCACCAGGGGGCGATGCTCTGCCCATCTGGGGCGTTGCTCTATTGCAACCAGAGCCATTCTAGCGCCTGAGGCAGAGGCCATGGAGCCATCCTCAGTGCCCAGGCCCACTTTACTCCAATGGAGCCTAGGCTGCGGGAGGGGAAGAGAGAGATAGAGAGGAAGGAGAGGGGGAGGGATGGAGAAGCAGATGGGCGCCTCTCCTGTATGCCCTGGCCGGGAATCGAACCTGGGACTCCTATACGCCAGGCTGACACTCTACCACTGAGCCAACCGGCCAGGGCCTGTATCGCGAATTTTTAAGTTGTATATATCTAATTTTGTATCTTGGATTTTTTACTATATTGTGGGATTTTGTAGTATATAGGTATTTTTATATATTTATTATTTTAAATAATTGTTTTTGCGGTCAGATAAGCAAAATAAGTGCGGGAAAGGTTTATAAGAGTGGGGAGGATTTATAAAGCCTTAAAAATATATAAATAATAAAATAAAAATAAGGTGGCTACTTTGTGGATTTTTACCTATTGCAGGGGGTTCTGGAACCTAACCTTCATGATAGATGAGGGACCACTGGACCCAAATTTTTATGATCTTATTGGATCATGTCATAGCAGATGGATATAAGTATGTAAAAGGCTATTTTAACAAACCAGTGTGTACATACCACATCGTTATAGGTAGAAATTCAAAGCCCATAGCAGATAGCAAACAGTTTTCCCCTTTGCACAGAAAATGAAGATGCCCTCTGTCCCTGTTTAGTTTAACTCCTGCTCATTAGAGTGCTTAGAGAGGTATGAATATTGACAGTAGACAGTTGTTTAGGCCCGTTTCTGGACCTCCTTTTGCAGTCCTGTTCTAAGGGAGAAAGTTAATACGAATAGTGTTAATGGGTCCTCTGAAAACACTAGAGTAAGTAATGAGCTGACTTGACCTGAGAATAGAACCTCTTCTGGCAGGAGTTGCATATCGTGATCCCAACTCCTTCCTCCAGAAATACAGGGGAAGATTGTAGGTAGAGGAGGCATGGAGATGGGTAATGGGGGTGGGGAGTTCTGTAAATCTGTTTATGTTGTATCTTCTGTAAGTAATATATTCCAAATATAGATGTTTTGTTTGCTTAGTCATTTATCAATTTAATTACAAAACATTTAATTACAAAAATTAAATATCTAATGTAATAAAGAGTGTTATATATCACGTTAGGAAGATTGAACGTCATTTCATAGGCAATAGCTAACTGCCTATTTATGTTTAAGCAGAACTACATGGTCAAAAAGAAAAAAGAGTACCATATAGCAGTGGTCCCCAACCCCTGGACCGGTACTGGTCCGTGGGCCATTTATTCTGAGAAAGAACTTACATTATTTCCATTTTATTTATATTTAAGTCTGAACGATGTTTTATTTTTAAAAAATGACCAGATTCCCTCTGTTACATCCATCTAAGACTCACTCTTGACGCTTGTCTTGGTCACGTGATACATTTATCTGTCCCACCCTAAAGGCCGGTCTGTGAAAATATTTTCTGACATTAAACCGGTCCATGGCCCAAGAAAGGTTGGGGACCACTGCCATATAGTAAACACAAACAATTAGAATACAAGGCAGGATTTAATGAGTTTTAAGAGTTCTACCAACAAAATATCACTAAGGTTAGAATTAGAGATATGGTTAATAATAGTAGCTACCATTTACTGAGTATATATTCTATGCCAGGTCTTGGGGCATGAGCACTAAGTGCTGGATTTTTTATAATGATTTAATTTTGAGACTTAAAATTCTCAAAAGTGGCATGTCAAACATGAAACTTTGAAAGATATGTGTATGTATGGCATGAGGTAATTTAGGTAGCAGTAGCAGTTTTATGTTGCTGTTTTTGTTTGTCTGAGCTGTTGGCCTAAATGGTGGGGTTTAACATTTGATAAAGCTATATTGAAATCAGAAAACGTGGTTTCTAATTTTTTTCTTTGTAATATAATTTTATAAGGAAGTTAGTAAGCCATATGCTGTCATAAAGGCTGCTTTGGTATAATTTGTTTCTCACACTATAGAAAAAAATGTTTATTGATTTAATTATAATATGTGTTTGTTTATTGTTTTGGCATTTGTTTTGAAGTAGATAAGACTGATCTTTTAAAGTTACTATTTTTTTTTCTTCAATTCTGGAGAACTTGTGATCTGAAGATGTTTAAAGATGGTGGTGTTAAGTGTATTTATGATGGAATCTTTTCTGTGGCAATTTTTTGGGGTGGGTGTGATAGAAAGAGAGTGGTCAAAATTAGAATGGTAGACAAGTTATTTTTCTTACTCTTGAATAAGAATGGCCTTATGAAAGACTTGATATGCTTTTCCCTTTGTTGACAACATTAAAACTAGCATTAACACTTTTGTATGATTATTTATTTCAAGCGGATTTTGGAGTATCAGCTAAAAACACAAGGACACTTCAAAGAAGAGATTCCTTTATTGGTACACCATATTGGTATGTATTCATATTTATGGATTTGCAGTGTTATGTCAGCAGTTATTATTTGTTTATATGATTGAGGATATTCTTTTATGTAGTTTGCAAGCTCTATTCTTAAGTTAAACATCTTAACTTTTAATTCTCTGTTTTCATAGGATGGCTCCTGAGGTGGTCATGTGTGAAACATCGAAGGACAGGCCTTACGATTACAAAGCGGATGTTTGGTCCCTGGGTATCACTTTAATAGAAATGGCTGAGATAGAACCACCTCATCATGAATTAAATCCAATGCGAGTGCTGCTAAAAATAGCAAAATCTGAGCCCCCTACATTAGCACAGCCATCAAAATGGTAAAATATTCTTTTTAAAATTTTTTTTAACTATTTTTTTCCTTTTTAATTTTAAAATTTACTTATTTATTCATTTTTAGAGAGGAGAGAGAGAGAGAGAGAAAGAGGGAGGGAGGGAGAGGGAGGAGAGAGAGGAGAGAGAGACAGAGAGAAGGGGGGAGGAACTGGAAGCATCAACTCCCATATGTGCCTTGACCAGGCAAGCCCAGGGTTTCGAACCGGCGACCTCAGTGTTTCCAGGTCGACACTTTATCCACTGCGCCACCACAGGTCAGGCAAAATATTCTAAACAAAGCTTTTTAAGAAGCAAACTTGAAGCTTTATTCTTCCAACTTTCCAAGGGTATTTAAATTTATGGTACAAAAACTCTATGAAGTAGAATACAAATTTTTGATATATTTTCAAGACTTAAGTGCATATAAACTCTTATAACTGACTTTGCCCATGAATTTGAAAGTACCAGTGATTGAGTTCTACATGAAATGGGTATTTACTGTACTATGAGAAAGTGAGGCATATATATGACCTATATTGTGGAATTTGATATAGAAGAATTTTTGGCATACTTGTGAATATATATATAGTTTTATCTCAATGGTTAAAACTGTGAACCTACTTACATATGTATATATATATATGTCTAACATGTTTATAAATGAAAAGCTTATAAAATCTTAATATTTTCATTAACTAGTTTTCTTATGTAGAAGTAATACAATGGCATACATAATGAAACAAGCATAATTTATCAGAGTTTTGTTTGGTTTTAAAATAAGAAAGTAAAATAGAATATCATTGTTAAAATTTTATTTTGAAGGTCTTCAAATTTTAAGGACTTTCTAAAAAAATGCTTGGAAAAAAATGTGGATTCCAGGTGGACAACATCTCAGCTACTGCAAGTAAGATAAGAGTAATATGACAACAACAAACCGTATAATTTTTTAAACATCTTTTTAAGAAGAATACAATTTCAGATTTATTCACTGTGCTCTCTTTCCACTTGCGTTTCCCTGTGGAAACTCAGAATAGATTGTAGGAGTTAACATTTGCTTTGCTTTGCAAACATGTGCTGCCATTGCCAAAATGCATTTAACTTATATCATTCCTCCTGTTCTTTTTTTATTCAGTTTAATTGTGTTCTTTTCATTTCGTTAATTTTTTGCACTTTGTTAGTTGCTTCCATTTTCTCTCCAGTTAGCAGAAAGCGTGTACTTTGGGGGCAAGGGGACGAGCTAATGCGTTTTTTTTATGTTCTTGAAGGTAAATGTTCAGTAAATATTGCTGATTTTAACAAATGGTGTTAAAGTGATTGGCTAATTTTATTTTATAACAGTAACTGTTTATAATATTTAAAATAAAACTTTGTCAAATAATAAACATAGAGGTAAACAAAAAAAAATGGCAACTCTTGAGGTACTTACTCTTAGGCTGAGTTGCTGTATAACTCCTGCAGGATAGTATTTTAGGTTGATGTATTTATATGAGGGAGGCAGGCAGGAAAAATTTCCTTTTTCTGGGCAACAACTATATCCCTGGGACACACTTTTATTATTTTACTAACCCTACATTTGAAGTCCTTAGTCTGTGACAGACACTGCTGAGTGTATAATGTATCTTTTTACTCTTAAGAAAATTAGAACTGTGTCAAAAAAGCAGATGTTTGTAGACTTTTAACAGAACCATAAAGCTTCATACTGGACTTACATGTATCGTTACTTTTTAAGAACTGGTAATGTAAACCTAACTTGAAACTTACTTTAAATTAAAAAAGTTTAAATTTTAGATTACGAAATTTTCTAACAGACAAAAGTACGTGCTACTGTCCAGATATAATGTGTTATTACTTCTGACATGTTTCCTTCAGATCCTTGACAACAGGTACAGTGGGGTTGTAGGCAGCCCCACTCCTGCTCAGCCTCCTTTACCTCCTTTCCCAGATGGAACATTATTTCACGTTGTTTGTATTTTTTTTCTACCTATGTATTCATATTTTTACCATATAATAATGTGTTTTATGTTTTTGAAACTTTATAAACAAGCATTCCAGATGTTATTGAGCATGCTCTTTTTAATGATCAAACAGCATCCTTTTGTTACTGTGGATACCAACAGACCAATCCGAGAGTTGATTGCAGAGGCCAAGGCTGAAGTAACAGAAGAAGTTGAAGACGGTAAAGAGGAGGAGGAGGATGAAGAAACAGAAAATTCTCTGGTGAGTATTTAGTAGAAAGGAAACTTTATTTAGGTAATTTTTAGAATTAGGCTTTGAAGAGTGATTGCACCTGTATTTAAGCATTAATTATTGGGTAGCAGCACAAACCTTTTAATTTTAGAGGTGAAAGTTAATAGCAAGTTTACTCTTGCTATTTTTGTTATATTATGTGAAGATTTGTCAGTTTTTAAAATTATTTTTATAACTTCATCAGATTTACTGAATAAATGTTTTAAACATTATACATGAATTAACTAATTTTTAAATATAAATAAACAAAATATTGCTTTGGTCACCATCTTATTTTAACACTAAAAAATGTATAAAATCTTTTTTAGCCAATACCTGCAAGTAAACGTGCCTCCTCTGATCTTAGTATTGCCAGCTCTGAAGAAGATAAACTTTCACAGAATGCTTGCATTTTGGGATCTGTTTCTGAAAAAACAGAACATAATGTTCCGGAAGATAAATTCAACAGCAGAGTTCTTAATGAAAAATCCACTACCAATGAGCCTGAAAAAGCTGTGGAAGGTATTGATGAACATAATAATGATACTCATTTAGAAGCTGTGGCTGAACTCCGTCACAGAACAATAACAATCAAGGAAAATGGGAGAGAGGAGAAGAGACCCAAGCTTGATAATCTGCCTGACACCGAAGATCAAGAAATCGTAGACATGAATTCAGTCAATGAAGGGAAAGAGAATAATATCATAATTTTAGAAACAAATATTGAACAGAAACCTGAGGAAGAAAGAGACCAGGAAAAGCAACAGGTATTTGAAAAGAAGGTTATAAAATCTGAAGAAGTAGTTAAAGATACTGCTGTTCTAACAATGGATTTAGTTTCTGAAGAGACTGGAGAAAAAGAGGCAGATATTCAGACAATTGACAATGAAGTTGAGCTTACAAAGGAAGACACCCAAGAGAATTTGGGAAAAGATGAGAAAACTCAGAAAGATGTGGTTAGTGATACAAGCAATGCATTGGGAACAAATGAGGCAGTAGATGTTGCTCAGAAGGCAGTTGAAAACAATGCTAAGGATGTTCAGAGTAGTGATGAGAAAGAAATGGTTGACATAGGCCAGGAATTAGTAAGTAAACCCGTGGAGGGCCCTGAGGTTGATGGTACTGAAGAAGCTTCTGTTACAGAAATAGTTGAAACTAATGAGATTGATCAGAAATCTCTAGAAGGTAAAGGTGACAAACAGTTAATCAAGAGTTCTGAGAACAGAGTGGAGACCAATGAGGAACCCAGGACAAACAAAGTTGAAGAAATTACTGAGTCATGTAGCATTGAAGAAATAGAGATCAAAAGTGCAGTGATTCATACTGACCAAGAGGCTTCAGGAAGTGAGACGCAGGATGCTCATGAAGCCACTTCTCAGACAGATAGAGAGCAGAAGGAAATTCCATGTGAAGTGCCAATTAAAACGGAACCTGATGTTACTACTGCTTCACAGCCTAGTGAACCTCAGCCTGTTGCAATTCCTAGTATTAATATCAACTCTGAAGATGCAGAAAATAAAGGGGAAATAGGTGCTTTATCAAAAACTGAAACCGTGTTGTTACCAGAATCTGAGAACCAAAAGGAAAATGATACTGACTCGGGCACTGGTTCCACTGCCGACAATAGCAGCATTGACTTGAATTTATCTATCTCTAGTTTTCTAAACAAAACTAAAGACAGTGGATCAATATCTTTACAAGTAAGTGTACATGGGTCCTTGTTCGGGTTTTTCTTGGTCATTTTGGGGATTTATGTGAAACTGATATCTTGAAAATAAAACAGCACTAAGTTAGTATAGTATTATCCCCATAAAATTCTTACAGCCTATGTAAGCAATCAATGAAAAAGAACCAAAGAGAGAGGTCTGGATGTGACCTTTAATTTTTTTGGTAGTACGTACTTTTTTTTTTTTTTTTTTTTTTTTTACAGAGACAGAGAGAGAGTCAGATAGGAACAGACAGACAGGAACGGAGAGATGAGAAGCATCAATCATTAGTTTTTTGTTGCAACACCTTAGTTGTTCATTGATTGCATTCTCATGTGTGCCTTGACTGTGGGCCTTCAGCAGACCGAGTAACGCCTTGCTTGAGCCAGCGACCTGTGTCTAAGCTGGTGAGCTTTGCTCAAACCAGATGAGCCTGTGCTCAAGCTGGGGACGTTGGGGTCTCAACCTGGGTCCTCCGCATCCCAGTTCGACACTCTATCCACTGCGCCACCACCTGGTCAGGCCGTACTTATTTTTTGCCAACCTGCCATGCACACTATAGTATAGTTGCTTAGTGTGATTTGGGTTCTCTTACTGCACGTATCTAGATAGGATTTTAACAAGAATCAATAAGATCTGAGAGAATAGAGAAATTGAAAGAATGATTTCTTTTTTTTTTTTTAACAGGGACAGAGAGAGAGAGTTAGAGATAGGGACAGACAGGAACAGAAAGAGATGAGAAGCATCAATCATCAGTTTTTTGTTGTTGCAACACCTTAGTTGTTCATTGATTGCTTTCTCATATGTGCCTTGACCGTGGGCCTTCAGCAGACCAAGTAACCCCTTGCTCGAGCCAGTGACCTTGGGTTCAAGCTGGCAAGCTCTTCGCTCAAGCCAGATAAGCCTGGCGACCTCGGGGTCTCGAACCTGGGTCCTTCCGCATCCCAGTCCGACGTTCCATCCACTGCGCCACCGTCTGGTCAGGCAAGAATGATTTCTAAAGCATGTTAGGGATAAATAGCCCTTGATTTACCACTGGCTCATACAGATGACCACTGTTGCTTTCTCAGTCATAGCCGTCACTGCTGCCAGGAGAACCATCGTGGGAAGATAGACAAAACCCAAAACTAAAACCCAGAACACTGTAGTTTCTACAGAATAATTCTCAAATATGAGTGTGCTTAAAAGTTAGCAGGGGGAGCTCTGTAGAAGTGTGGGGTGGGGCCCAAGAATCAGTATTTGCAACAAAATATCCCATGAAATTCTGATACAGGTGAGCCTTGGACTAAAGATTCAGGGTTGACAGCAAAATATTGAAAAGCAGAAACAACTTAGGAAAACTGACCTTAGAGACAGGACTCTGGGACATGACTGAGCGGCCTGCCCATCTGCCCCAGATTATTACGTCTTGTCTAGATTGTCTTCAGTTTATTTTGTTTCATTGACTGAAATTCGATTAATCTGAAATCTAGTCATCGACTTAGTGTAATAACTTTTTTTTTTTTTTCATTTTTCCGAAGCTGGAAACAGGGAGGCAGTCAGACAGACTCCCGCATGCGCCCAACCGGGATCCACCCGGCATGCCCACCAGGGGGCGATGCTCTGTTGCATTCAGAGCCATTCTAGCGCCTGAGGCAGAGGCCACAGAGCCATCCCCAGTACCCGGCCATCTTTGCTCCAATGGAGCCTCGCTGCGGGAGGGGAAGAGAGAGACAGAGAGGAAGGAGAGGGGGTGGGGAGAAGCAAATGGGTGCCTCTCCTGTGTGCCCTGGCCGGGAATCGAACCTGGGACTCCTACACACCAGGCCGACACTCTACTGCTGAGCCAACTGGCCAGGGCCATAACTTTTAAGTTACACTAAAAATATACTATTATTTTTTAAAATGCAAGTACTTCTATGAGAGGTAAGGTCATGTTACATGAATATTTTAGTAGTAACTGAAAAAGTAGAAAGATTGGAGGTAATGGGAGGTGGATCTATTTTGGGGGTGTGCCCACTTGAGGTTGTAGAGGAAGTCTGGATAGGGTGCCCAGTCCCGGGCTTCGGGAGAGCGGTGGGGATGGCGGAAACTTGCAGAATAGAACAGTAAGAAGATGCAGAAAGGTGACTGGAAAGTGCCAAAGACAACCTTGAAAATCTAATGCATTTTGCATTTAATTTTTTCACATTCTATTGCTTCTTCTGCCTTTTTTTTTTTTTGTATTTTTCTGAAGTTGGAAACAGGGAGGCAGTCAGACAGACTCCCGCATGCGCCCAACCGGGATCCACCTGGCATGCCCACCAGGGGGCAATGCTCTGCCCACCTGGGGCATTGGTCTGTTGCTACCAGAGCCATTCTAGCACCTGAGGCAGAGACCACGGAGCCATCCTTAGTGCCCGGGCCAACTTTGCTCCAATGGAGCCTCGGCTGTGGGAGCGGAAGAGAGAGACAGAGAGGAAGGAGAGGGGGAGGAGTGGAGAAACAGATGGGCACTTCTCCTGTGTGTCCTGGCCGGGAATCGAACCCGGGACTCCTGCATGCCAGGCCAACGCTCTACCACTGAGCCAACTGGCCAGGGCCGCTTCTGCTTTTTAACCTTTCCCCCCATATCCAAACCAAGTGATTATCTGCTCTTAATACCAGATGTATTTGTAGGAGTGTTATACTTCTGTTTTTTCTATTTACTTTAAAAAGCATTTGGATACCAGTTGAAGAATGAAGAGTCTGGTCTTAATAAATAATTGTAGGCAATAACTAGCAGGCAGATATGGTTCTTTTGAGGTGCAGTATGCTATCTTTCTAGTCACTCTAAAATCACATGTTTATCCCTGGTCCTGAGATGGAGAACTATTGATATTGTTGCCAATGAAATAGATTTTGATATTCAGTCCTAGAAGTGCTTAAAAATTACCTTTGGGGCCCCGGATTGGCAGAGCATCAGCCCCAGACAGGGGTTGCCAGGTGGGTCCCGGTTGAGGCGCATGCGGGAATCTGTCTCTGTCTCCCCTGTTCTCATTGGGAAAAGAAGAAAAAAAAATATGTCAGAGCCTTTTCAAAATATACTCTCCCAGCTGCCCTGAGACCTATTGCTTTAAATTCTTTAAGAGATGAGCCCCAGGAATTCATTTTGGTTCTGTCAGTGGTTCTAAAACTGAAAGCAAAGGAACTCCAAGGTGAAAAGAAGGAATAAAAAATAGTTAACATGTAAGTTATACTAATTAGTGAATGAATATTAGTATGTGAATTGCTCCTTCAATTGCTCCACCACTGTGCCTGATTATGATGTGGTATAAAAATTATACATGCACATCATCAAAAGGCATAATTTCACTTGAAAAAAATTTTATTTCATCTGAAAGTCAGAGGAGAAGATGATATAACTGGTTCCACAGGTGAGTCTTACTGCATGACTATTCAATTTTTTGTTTTTTTCTTTTCTTTTTTTACATAAGAAAATGTTTTCTCTCTTGTATTGCCCATATATAAAACCTAACTAAAATAAAATCTCACTCAGGAAACAAGGAGACAAAAGAAAACACTGAAGAAAACACGCAAATTTGTTGTTGATGGTGTAGAAGTGAGTGTAACAACATCAAAGATAGTTACAGATAGTGATTCCAAAACTGAAGAATTGAGGTTTCTTAGGTGAGTAGAGAAACAACATATGATACTTAAAACTGGTTTTGTGATTTCTTTTCAGTCTCTGCAAAGTCTAAAGACTAGAGAAACAAGTGAAATCTTGGCTAATTTTGGATTATTCTTTTATTACTTTTACATTTGAAAAATATCTTAAAGTAAAAAGAGTTACTTCAAAGGTGTAATTTTTGTTATTTTTCTCTGTCATTGATAATACATTTTATTAGACGCCAGGAACTTCGGGAATTAAGATTTCTTCAAAAAGAAGAGCAAAGAGCCCAACAACAGCTCAATAGCAAACTGCAGCAGCAACGAGAACAAATTTTTCGGCGCTTTGAGCAGGAAATGATGGTAAAGTCTTAGATATTTGTACTTTTTTGCTAATTATGAAATTTGGTGCTTTAAGAAAAAAACCCATGAGTGGTTTTACAACTTGTTCTCTGATGACTACATTTTTCTGGCTTTGTAATGTGTTTCTGGCCTTTATCTCTTTGGTGTTCTGGATGTCTTTTTCTTTTCTTTTTTCCCTTTGCCCAAAAGGGTCTTCCATCTCAGAATTCCTGTCACTGACTTACAGTGTGATGGGTGTCCTCATTTTCCTTTGATTAAAATCTGTCAGGAAACCTGGAATCCTGAGAGCTAGTAGGTGGTGTACAGAGTCCTTTGGTGTGCCTCGTGCTGCATAATTCTTCAGTGTTACAATTTGACCTCTCAGATTTGGAATGCAAGATTTTAAGCCAGTCTAGAGCAGTCATCTTTAAACCCTGCTAAGTATTACAATAGAAGTTCTTGGGGGCTTTTTCAAAAGACACTTCTCTTGTTTCCTACAGTTAAGCTTCCACATATCCCTAGTCACAGCTTCTTGAGAAATTAGTTCTGACTAGTCAAGGGTAATTGTAACTGAGTCTTGGTTTTTTCTTTGTATCCAAAGTTAAAAGAGGAATTAGTAATGTCATATAACATTTTGATAACTTATGTTGAACATCTCGCATAAGGTAGGTTAGAAAAAAGATAACTGGAAATATTATACTGTTTATACTTTGAACATAGTTCTTAATTATATGTGCTAAGAATCATTTTGTGTGGCCCTGGCCAGATGGCTCAGTTGGTTAGAGCACTGTCCTGAAACACAGAGGTTGCCAGTTTGATCCCCGGTCAGGGCACATACAGGAACAGATCAACGTTTCTATCTTTCTTTCTCTCTCTCTCCCCCTCCCTTTCTCTCTCTAAAATGGGTAAAAATAAACAAACAAACAAAAGAATTGTTTTGTGAGAAGTATGGTATTGTTGATTATATTTGTTGGATTATAACTGAGAATTCCTAAGAATTCTTTTTTTCCTCACTGAGTATTTTTATAGTACTTATATTCTGTTTTCTAGAACCTTATAAAAGCTGGGAAGGTTTTCCCCTAAAATATTTTTCAGAATGTTCTGCATTTTAATTTGTTTACACCCTTTACAAATATTTAACTTGATCTTTATCTAAAATTGCAATGTTACTCATTTTTTATGTATGCAGCAATCTTTTGTTGAAAGTGTAGATTTATAATTCCAAAAGATTTGTTTCAATGAAATAATATGTTTATTTTAAGAATCTTAATGAAGAAGAGCAAATCTGAAAATGACAGTGGTACATAATTAAAATAGACTTCAGATAAGACCTTTGCTATATCAAACATTTTGTTGTATAAATATTGAAAATTCCTTTAGTACTTCACAGCAACTGGATATTCCTGTGGATTGTCTAAAAATTTTGAACATTCTACTACTTGTATAATAGAAAAAAGTACAGTTGACTCTTGAGTAATGCAGGGGATTTCTACTACTTGTATTATAGAAAAAAGTACAGTTGACTCTTGAGTAATGCAGGGAGGGAATAGGGGGTCCCCCCTACCCGGTACAGTAGAAAATCCATGTTTAAGTTTTAACTCCTCAAAAACAAAAACTTAACTACAGGTCCTGGCCGGTTGGCTCAGTGGTAGAGCGTCGACCTGGCGTGCAGGAGTCCCAGTTCGATTCCCGGCCAGGGCACACAGGAGAAGCACCCATCTGCTTCTCCACCCCTCCCCCTCTCCTTCCTCTCTGTCTCTCTCTTCCCCTCCCACAGCCAAGGCTCCATCGGAGCAAAGTTGGCCCGGGCGTTGAGGATGGCTCCATGGCCTCTGCCTCAGGCACTAGATAGAATGGCTCTGGTCGCAACAGAGCAATGCTCCAGATGGGCAGAGCATCGCCCCCTGGTGGGCATGCCGGGTGGATCCCGGTCGGGCGCATGCGGGAGTCTGTCTGACTGCCTCCCCGTTTCCAACTTCATAAAAATACAAAAAAAAAACAACCCAAAAAACAAAAACTTAACTACAGTTGTCCTTTGGTATCAACGGGGAATTGGTGTCAAGACTCCCCATGGATACCAAAATCTGCAGATGTTCCAGCCCCTTATATATCACAGTGTAGAACAATGCAGACTGTAAACCCTCTGCATCCACAGATTCCCAGCTGCAGTTTCCCGTTTGAGGTTCATTGAATCTGCGGATTTGAAACTTGGGGATCCAGAGGGCGAACTGTATATTTATTGAAAAAATTCTGTACATTTATGGACCTGTGTAGCTCAAAGCCATTCAGGGGTCAACTGTATTTATTTTCCATGTTAGAGAAAATGAAATGCACATCTTTTTGAAAAATTTCATATTCATTTGACTTGTTCAGTACTACAAGGTTATGTATATTCAAATGCTAATTATGTACTCTTAGTAAACATCCTCATTATAATGAGTGAATGTGATTGATAGAAAAGTTAAATGATCTTGAGCTATATGTTTTACAGAGCAAAAAGAGACAGTATGACCAAGAAATTGAGAATCTAGAAAAACAGCAGAAACAGACTATTGAACGTCTAGAACAGGAACACACAAATCGCTTGCGAGATGAAGCCAAACGCATTAAAGGAGAACAAGAGAAAGAGTTGTCCAAATTTCAGAGTATGTTGAAGAACCGAAAAAAGGAGGTAGGTGTTAACTACTGTTTTTAATTACTAGAGCTATTTTTTTAATGTATATGGAAGACTAAGGGATTAGGAATAAAGCTTGATAATAATACTAGTAAGATAGCACTCATTCTTTCTTTCTTTTTTTTTGGCGTTCCCAACAGTCATGTGGGATAGTAGTTAGGTCAGGTGTTACCCATTTACTGCCAAGGAGGCTGGAGTAGAAGTAGTTTTAATGGCCTAGTCACATTCACAAACTACCATTAAATGTCCAGCTAAACATTGAACCAAGTCTTCATTTTCCTTCCAGACTATCATTTTTCTTTTATTAATGCAGCATTTAAGGCATATTATAGAAATATTTTTTCAAGAAAATTTACAATGTTTTGTTTTCAGGTGGCAATAATAATTCCCCTTATTATTTATTTGTAATATTTAATTCATACTTAAATTTTTTTTGATTAGCTTGATTACCTTTCTTGGACATTGTACCAAAACAAAAGCTGAGTAACCTGAAATTTGCAATAATATATATAAATTCATCAAATTGCAAGATACTTTGAAGAATCACAGGTAGAAGAATATTTGTAAAGTCATTTGAATAGAATGAATTTTTTTATTTTTCCTGAAACTGTTCCATATTGTGGTAGAATCTGTTTATGGTGTGAAAAATAGTCATTAATTGAGAAAGACGATTCACATATTGTATTAGTGTATCTTTTTCTCCCCAAGTAAAATAAACCTAAGAGAAATTTATTTATATATTAGAATTTTCAGTGGTAATTTTATGAAAATTATCTGTACCTTTAGTGTAGGAGGAGAATTTACCTTTTCATGATTTACCCCAGGGACAGCAATATGATTTATTTCTAATAGATTGGAACCAAAATATCTCAACCAAACTAGTGAATGTATTTTTACATTTGTAAGTTTCAGTACCCAATTTCATTGACTTCAACATTTAAATTATGCAGAAAATTTAACATCATATTGCTGAACTTGCAGATCTACTTTATAAAGGGTAGAATCAAGCATTAATAAATATAGTGTGTTGTATGATTGCTTTAGGTAAAGATGACTTAAATGGTATATAATTTTATTTGATGTGGCTACCATTTCTAAAAATTACTGTTTTGTCGCATGATTATATTTTATATAGAATGGTTCTGTATGTCATGATGTATGACTTTTACTGATTCTACACGTTAATTCTCTTGAAACCATGGGTACTATTAGAGGTTATTTTTAATATCAGATTAAATAAAACAAATTTTACAGGTAAATATATGATTTAATCCCAAATATATAAAAGTCTCCAGTTATTGTTACTGTTTTGGGTAGCAGAGTTTTAGACAGTGAATATGTTTGAGATCATGATATGTGTATTTTAAATAATTATACTATGTATTTTTTTCCTTATCACTAAACTTCTTGCATTTGGGGAGTCTCTTCCTTTTAATGGTGATTTGGTTTCATGAGGAATTACTGATGGAAAATTTTAAATACACTATGTTAAATCAAAATCGGTCTCTTTCACGGACCATCAGTAGCATGTGGTGATTCGGAATCTGTGGTTGCTTTTGGTGCTTCTACTTGTAAACACATGATTGTCTTTCATAGTTGAATTACAGGTCTCTTTTTAGGTGGAGTACATATCTAGATTTTTGAAATGATTTAAGAGATTGAGCTCTGAAAAGACTTTGTTTCATAATATGTTTTATCTGGTATAATAAATCATAGCATATTAAACTTATTTTATGAGTGTATTACTGATTTTAAACTTGACAATTAAGTTTGGCTTAAATTATCAGTGAAGGAGAATGTTATCTGAATCCAACACAAAATCATCAGATATGTTCATTTTTATCACACTGTGTGTAAAAAGGTGTGTTTTATGAAAAAAAAGAAAATGCAATATTTCTCCTTTGTGTATTCTAAGGCTTACTTACCCTTTTGGGGTTTTTTTGGTCTCAGTGAATTTTACTTAAAATTATTTCTTTGGTTTAATCAAACCAATTATTAATTGTTTTACTTTTATAAGTGACATTAGCTTTCCTTATGCTTGATACTTCAAACAATGTCAATAGATGTATTTATAATTTTATGATCTTTCAAGAAGGTCAGTTCAGTTTATTAACTTTACTTCAGCATCAGTGCTGTAACTAATCCTTGACTGATTGTCTTCAGATCAGATCTTTATATAGGGATATTAAGCAACTAATTAACTTCTACATGGTATAATGTCCCTTTTCTGCACTGAGATTAAGCATGTTCTGTCCTTTCATTCTTTTTCACCAAACTAACACCTATGCTAATGCATGTTAAAACTTTTTAACAGCTTTCATGTTTGACTTGTAGCTTGTCTGCTCACATAAATGCTTGCTGTGGAGAAAGTATTATTTCCCCACCTCCTGCATGCTTATACACTGTAGGTTATAAATGAAGTGGAGAAAGCACCCAAAGAGCTGAGAAAAGAGCTCATGAAACGCAGGAAAGAGGAGCTTGCACAAAGCCAGCATGCTCAGGTAACAGCAGCAGCTTAATGCTACTAAAACAGAAAGCAGCATTATTCTCACAGCTCAATAAACCATGGTTGAAAGGGTAAATTCTAACTGTATTTATATGATATTGACTTTTCCTCATACAAAGGTACCCAGGGCATTCTTTCTGTAGTACTAAATTCACTCTAATGATGACTGTCAAGTTGTTAATATGAAGTTAAGTGGAATGTTTAGAAAGCTGACTCCAGATGAAATAAAACAAGTATGTTAATGTACAATCCAGTGTAGTCTTATTTTAATCATTTTGGAAGTTTGCATATTTAAGTAGTAATGTCAGTGTTTGATAAAAGACTTCCAGGACAGAAAAATATGGAAGGGTGAGTATGAAAAGGATGCCTAATAAAAGGCTGTTACTTCTAAAAAATTCAAAGTTTAAAGAAAAATGGTCAATATTAATATTAAATGGTAGATCAAACATTTATTACTGTTAAACTCAAGAACATAAGCAACTTAAAACCCAATTTTAAATATTAAGTGTGTTTTTCTTTTTGGTTCAGAATATAGCAATTAAAAAATAGATTTTTTTTCTGTATAAATTTGATTCTAGGTTTTAAGGCTGAGCCAATAAAGACGGGTGAATTCTTTATAAAATTAGATAAATTAGTATTTTCAACATATTCTTCTAGAATTATTTCTCATGACTACAAAGTTTTTTATCCTAGGAATCTTCTTTCTTTTAATTAAGTGTATACTCAGCCTGGAAGCAAAGAAAAGTAAGCTCAGTTTATAGTTATGTATGTCAATGAAAGGAAGAAGAGGCATGGATTATATATTAACTCTTGCTTTATATTATCTTTTTAATGTGGTTTTATAGAATTTAAAAAGTGGTTTCCAGACTTTTAAATTTTACAGACCCATGAAAAGAAACAAAAATAACAAAAAATATTGGGGACCAAGATGAATGGATTGCCCGTCAGAATTTTTTTGTTTTTGCCAAGTAAAGATATCTTAAAACTTTCACTTTTCATTTACTTGTCACCATCATTTTGAAGGAGACTATGAAAAATATGACAGAATTTTTTTTCGAGAGAGAGACAGGAAGGAAGAGAGATGAGAAGCATCAACTCGTAGTTGTGTCATGTTAGTTGTTCATTGAGTGTTCCTCGTATGTGCCTTAGCTAAGCCAGTGGCCCCTTGCTCAAGCCAGTGACTTTGAGCTTCAAGCCAGACCTTTGAGCACAAGACAGCGATCCTGGGATTATGTCAGTGATCCTGCACTCAAGCTGATGATGTTGGTGTTTCGAACCTAGGACCTCAGTGTCCTAGGTTAACACTCTTACTATACTACTACTGGTCAGGCTCGGAATTAAAAGAAATGTTTTTTAAAGTGAGAGGTGGGGAGGTAGAGAGACAGACTCCCGCGTGCTCCCCATCTGGGATCTACCTGACAAGCCCCCTATGGGGTGATTGCTCCATTGCTCAGCAGCCAAGCTATTTTAGCGCCTGAAGTGAGGCCATGGAGCCATCCTCAGTGCCTGGGGTCAACTTGCTCAAATGAGCCATGGCTGCGGGGGTTGGGGGGTGAGGGGGTGGTGGTAGAGAAGCAGATGGTTACTTCTGTTCTCCTGTGTGACTGGGAGTCCAACCCGAGACTTCCACATGCTGGGCCGATGATGCATTTACTGTGTGTCAAACACTGTTTTAAATGCTTTACCTGTATAAATTCATTTTAACTGCACAATGTCTGAGGAAATTATTCTTGTTACCTCCGATCTACAGTGAGGGAAATAAAAGCCCAGGGAGACTGAGTGACTTTTCCCAAGGTGATACATCTGGTTAATGATAAACCAGAATTCTTGCCTGGGCAAGTTTGGCTCCACATTTCATACACTTGAGCCACCATACCATGCTGCTGCCCCTATGCAAGCTGTCCTTTCTGTGCCAAATCTAAACTCTTACCAGCGTAGCTCAGTAGTTGTTGGCCATGTCTTGTTCCTAGGTGAGAGGAGGTCCTTACTGACTACATACATTTTTGGATAATTTGGATTTCAAACTAGATAACAATATGGTTTTACCTTATAAAGGAATATAGACTTTTTAAATTTTAAAATGTAGTATATTAGATTATGTGATGCTATGCTTTAATAAAACTTTGTTGGTGATTATTCACATAATTTTGATTGCTAGCCTGTATTTTCCAAGAAAGCTGAAAGCAATAATAAATTTATTTTTGTAAATTTAATGGAGAATTTAGTAGCCTAACAAATTTCAAAAGCATTTCTCTTTACTCCTTTAAGGTGCTAAAACTTGATAACTTTGCAGAGTCTATTTTAAAATCTTTTGAGAGTTTATAGATAATAGCCATATAGTTATGGAGCTAGAATGTATTTGATCATCTAGTCCAGTGGTTTTCAAATTGTACATTTAGGAGCTCTTGAGTTTGGAAGAAGCACCTCAAGAATTCTTCTAAAAGCGAAGACTGGGTGGCTGTGGACCCCTACTTCCACTTCAAGTCAAGGAGCACCACTTTTTAAAACTTTTATAAATTATGCATATTTTTGATGAGTTTTTTAAAAGAGGGTTTGACTGGTTTAAAAACAAAAACAAAAACCACCACCAGCAATCTAAAGTTTGGAAACCATTGATCCAGTTCAAATCTTTCATTTTACAGTGGAGAAAGAGGCTCCTCTGTTCCAGGCATCAAGAAACTCAACGTTTGTATAATTATTTTTTCCCTTTACAAAAGGTCATTAAGCCATATTCTCACCTGGGAGGTGCATTGTATTCTGATTCACAGGGTGTTGCTCAGGTCATGATTCAGTCTTTTCAGTTGTCATCTTGTGCAGTCTTCAACGCCCAAATGCAGGACGTAAGTCCCACGTGCCTGTAGGAGGATGCCCTCTCCTGTTTTCCCTGCTTTTTCTTTGGCTCACATGTGCCTTTTTGTTAGCTTTATTTGTTAAAATCTTAGAAGATTGATAGATGATAATGTCAGTAATGACAATAACAGTATTAACTTGACATGATCTTTATAGTACAGTACTCTTTAGTGTTTTTACATTTGATTCTCACTGCCATCATCCTAACACAGGGATGGAGTGGATTCATGTTACAGATGAAGGAATCAGGCACAGAAGTCTGAGTGATCTGCCTAAAGTCACAAAGAGATTGACGGTAGAGTTGGAGCTAGAACACTTCTAATACAGTGTTCTTTTTCTATCTACCCCACAAATTTTAGCTGGAGATTTCCATATTTTTCAAGAAATATCTTCCGAGTAGTATTTTATGAGCTTTGCACATGTGAGAAATTGAATGCTGTGATTAGATTTTTATCTTTGTGTGAAGTGACATTTTGATTGCATATATGTTTCTTTAGATGTTTTAATTATGGATATGGTCAGAAAAGCCATATTAAAAGTGGTGACTTTAGTTTCATTGAACTCTAGTTTTCACTATTCAAATTGTCTGTAATGAATAGTGAGTTGCAATTTTCCTTATTGTAGTTTTAAATTAAGTCTGGAATTCCAGGCTGTATTCTTTCTCACAGTTTCTATAGGGAAGCGCCTAGCTCATCTAACACTGTAATTTTTGTCTGTGATGTTTGCTACACAACTGGAGTAGATAGAATACAGCTTGATTTCAACCCTTCCTTCCCCTCTCCAGAAATCAGACTTATTTTTCTTATCATTGGCAGCTGTTGGACTCTAGTTTTCTAAAAGAGTAAGCAAAACATTACTTTTATTAAAGAGAGGGAAAAATTATGAATTACGATCACTTTTCTGATCATTACCATTTTTAGCGTTTCTTTTGAGTTAAAATGATCAAATTTTGTGCAAATAGCCCAGTATATCAAAACCCTTAACAGTTTTCTAGAACCCAGTGTTGTATTTTTCATGTTCATAGTTACCTGATTAATATAATAAAATTACTTATCAGAATTCAAACGTGCTTTTAAAGGGCACTCATTTTATAATTTATGTGTCTATTTAAAAATATTTGTTATTCCTAGTGATCAGAATCATCTGTTAGTTTTTTTTTATAGGATGAGTGTAATTGGTAGAGTCTTTTTGGAATGTAACATCACTTTTCATTTACATCCTATGGGTAATTTCTAATTAAAAAATCCATTTTGAACACATTGTACTTGGCTTTTGAAGTTAGGAAATTTAATGAAATCTCAATAGTATTAAATTTTTATTTCTTTTGAGGTGATAACATATACTAAGTAGTATGTGCGGGACCTATCAGGTAATTTTTAGCTTTAATCTAAAAAATTATTGGTGCATTATCCTTGACCATGTAATTATCCAGACGCTTCTTAATTATTTAACCCTATAGCCCTGTAAAGTAGCTGGTGTCTTTTGCTATCTCTTATCGTTAGGAAGCACTTCCATACGTTGCCTACCTTGACTTAGCTGATGGTTCATATTGTCCCTTCTGGAGTAGAGCAGTGCTAGTTCTGCCTGCTTCTGTAAACAGTCTCAGCTCTTCTTTTCCCCTCGTTTATTATTAGCTGCTTTAGGGCATGCTTCTGGAGCTCTTTCAGTCCTTCATTGTGTAGGCTGGTTTCTGGACCCTTTCTTCCCAGCTTTGAGTTTTCTGTGGTTTTGAACTGTTGAAAGTGCAACACTAAGAAAAGGGGCCCACTACTCTATGTGAACTGCAAACCAATTTGGGTCCAATAGCATGGAAGCTCTTTGAAGACAATATTGTCTTTTATTAGTTTTAGTAACCCTGTAACTAGTACACTGCCCAGCATTGACCAAGTGCTTAATAAAGGCTTTCTTTGAATTGAATTCTTTTATTGTTTATCTATATATAAATATAGTAATGTGACCAAATATAAATATATTAATGTACTAACAAGAAATACATTTATTTTTTGGTGGTATTGGCTTATATTTACCTTTTTAATTTTTACATAAATATTTATTCGCCCCATCTCGTGCACTTGATTTCTTTTTTTTTCTTTTTAAGCAAGAGAGACAGACAGGGAGATATGCATCAATTCATAGTTGGGACACTTTAGTTGTTCATTGACTGGGGGGCTCCACCTAACCCAGTGACCCCTTTGCTCAATCTACTGACCTTGGGCTCAAGCCAGGAACTTTTGGGCTCAAGCCAGCGACCATGGAGTCATGTCTATGATCCCATGCTCAAGCCAGCAATCTCATGCTTAAGCTGGTGAGCTTGTGCTGAAATCAGTACCTGGGGGTTTCAAACCTGGGTCCTCAGCATCCAGGCCAATGCTCTATTCACTGTGCCACTGCCTGGTCAGGCTACACTGATTTCTTTGAGCCTAAATGTAATATTTATATTTATGCTAGTTAACTGGAACCCATTGTTTTTGCCCACATGGATAATTAAAAAAATTATTTTATGCAAACCAATGGTAAAAATGTTGAACAAAAGAAAACTCTTTGATGTATATGCAGATTACAGTAAATTTATTTAACAAGTTTGCATATCAAAATTTTATAATGAAATTAGAGAAACAATTTAATTTTTATTACAAGTGCTTTTTAGGACAAAGAAATTTGAACAACTTTTTTTGTTGTAACTGCTTAAAAGATAGACATAGAAATTTTGCATCTCTAAATAAAACTCAAAAGGCATTATTGCTATATAGTTGAATTTAAATATTCACTTAGTTTTATTATTTTGTTGTGATAAAGTTGTATAGGTGTTTGTAGTCAAGATGACGATTGTATTTTATAGAGGTAATTCATTAGTCTTTCTGCTGCTGTATATTTGTATTTATGCTAAAATACAAATTATGATGCAAATGATACAGCAGCATTCATGACTCCTGATTACTTTAACTGGATGTCATGAATGGCAAGACATGATCCTTGCCTCCAGGGACAGAGTAGTAGTAAGGCAGCCATCTCGAGGAACACTGCTGGACTATCCTTTGTGCACTGAGGGCTAGATCGGTGGTGATATAGAGCCTATGGACTTAGTCTGAGGCCTAAAAAATAGTTCCAAAAGGGTCTTGGGGTTTTTATCTTCTCTAGGATGCGCAAGAGGAGGCATTATAGGTGGAGTAGCACTTCAACTCCCAAGTTTTTACATCCACACTCAAATTGATCAGATGTCTCTTGAGCTAATCATAAACTACCATAGCTGCCAAGAGAGGGATGGAAACCCAAACATTTCTTGGCAAAATTTACCCTTCTTCAATTTGGATATTGTTTCTTTCCTTCTGTAAATGTACATTCTAGCATAAAGGTCAAAGGTCACTTTTAACATTTCCTTTCTTACACATTAACCAAAGGATATTTTTAAAGCATTAATTTGGCATTTAGGCAAATAGTACTCAGAATATATTTATTGAATGAATGAACAGATCTCAAACATGTTAGTAGAGTATCTGATTATAAGGAATTTTGATAACAGATTAATAGAATGTAGCTCACTTTCTTGTTACTAGTTCACATTTCTCTAGCAATGCACTATTAGTAAATCCTCAAACTATTATTCTTTTTAGGTATAGGTTGTTGATGCAGAAACTATCTTTCTCAGTGTAGGCATGGTATTTTTTCCTCTTTATTTCTTAGAAAAATAGTTTACAATTCTGACACCTGTTTTACTTATTTGCTCTTTATCACCTTGCTTTCTAAAAGGCTCTTCTTGTCCTTGTTTTATCTATGCTGAAGTGGAATGGATAGTCAGTTTTAGAAGATTTAAATTTATTATTTTCCCAAAGATGTCAGTGTAACAAGGCATTTTAGTTATAATATGAATGGATAATGGACTGCTTTTATGGATATTATTCTTAATAAGTTTAGAATAATATATATTCTAGAACTTTTTTTCTGGACTTTACTAATACATTTAGATATATAATTTTGGTTTTTTAAAATTTAACTTTAGAAACTTGATTTAAAAATCTTGTTAACTACTAATATACGCAGTCATATAGATAAATGGATGTTTTGCTCAGTAAATACTTATTAACTGATGGTTAACTCTGTCTAATAGGAACAAGAGTTTGTTCAGAAGCAACAGCAAGAATTAGATGGCTCTCTGAAGAAGATCATCCAGCAGCAGAAGGCAGAGCTCGCAAATATTGAAAGAGAGTGCCTGAATAACAAACAGCAGCTCAGGAGAGGTATACGAGATTATGCTGCATGTGTGTGTGTGGTAAAATGACATCTCAAAAACATGGCTGAACTAGACCCTGAAAATCATGTGAATGCTTTCCTTTGCTAGAATGGTAGAGGGAAAGAGAAAGAAAGTTGAGGTAAATGAGAGGAAAATAATTGTAAAAATAAAATTAAGAAATTCTATGAGAGAGAGACAGATGGCGCTGGAGTAGGCAGACATACCAACTTCTACCTCCCAGAACCAAAGTGGATTACAAACTAATTTTAAGAACCATCATCTGGGCCCTGCCTGGTTGGCTCAATGGTAGAGTGTCGGCCTGGCGTGCAGAAGTCCCGGGTTCGATTCCCGGCCAGGGCACACAGGAGAAGCGCCCATCTGCTTCTCCACCCCTCCCCCTCTCCTTCCTCTCTGTCTCTCTCTTCCCCTCCCGCAGCGAGGCTCCATTGGAGCAAAGATGGCCCGGGCGCTGGGGATGGCTCCTTGGCCTCTGCCCCAGGCGCTAGAGTGGCTCTGGTTGCGACAGAGCGACGCCCCGGAGGGGCAGAGCATCGCCCCCTGATGGGCAGAGCGTCACCCCCTGGTGGGCGTGCTGGGTGGATCCCGGTCGGGTGCATGTGGGAGTCTGTCTGACTGTTTCTCCCCGTTTCCAGCCTCAGAAAAATACCAAAAAAAATAAATAAATAAATAAAAATAAATAAAAATTAAAAAAAGAACCATCATCTGGAAAAACCAACTTTGGACTAAACTAAGAGAACTCTTCAACCAAGGAATACTGAAGAAGCCACACAGACTGGTAGGAAAAACAGAAACGCAGAGAGGGCTGCCCAGCTCCCCGGAGCGAATGGCAGCCAGGAGAGACTCACATGGCAGGAAGTGAGTTTAGCAGAGAGGGGAGGGTCCTGAGTTCCAGAAACAAAGCTCCAGCCTGCAGCCCCAGAGCCTAGAAGAGGCGTATGGACAGTATTTAGCTGGAAACAAGACAGGATACTGTTTGTGAGAAAGAGACTGATTTCTCAGACCCAGGATTCTTCTTAAAGGACCGCACAGAAAATCTCTCACAACCACTCACCTGGGGCTCCGGAGGATGGGGAGAGAGGAGAGGACCGGAGTAGCAGGAAGAGAGTGTAATCTAGGAGGCACAGGAAGAAACACTTTGAGAAACAGCCACCCTAACCCCTGGGAGAAGTCACTTCCCAAATCTGAAGTAAATATTTCCCCTGGAAACAGCAATACCAGCAAAGGGAAGCAGGACACCAGCCAAACAAGCTCTCCTGCGGCACTCAGAGCAGAGTCGCTTAGAAAGAGGGAGCTTTTGGGACTACAGTAGTGAGTCTTAGGGTCTGAGCTGCAGTGCCCCCACCCACATGGCTGAGGGCTCACCTGAGGGCAGGCGTTGGCAGGACGCAGAAGCACGGTTCTGTCGACAAGGGCGGAAGCCAGCTGGCCACAGGTGTGAGCTCGGTCTTGCCTGGCTGGGGATGAGGGGATGTGTGAAAGTGGTCAAGCCTAGCTGCGGGCCGCCTGCAAACCAGCCTGCGGGGGAAGGGCAGGAGCCCCGGAAGGGGCAGAGACCTGCCCTTGAGCAAGGGCGCAGGAGCACAGCCTTGTCCCACCTGCAGAACCGAGGCTTGTGGCCTGACATGGGAGCCAGCTCCTCCCGCGGGGGTGGAGCCAAAAGCCCAGAACAGGTGGAGTCCCGTTACTGAGCGTGGGTACTCAGTCCCACCCGGCCAGTGGAGCCAAGGCTTACAGCTGTCCCACAAGCGGGCTCCTCCTGCAGTGGCAGGGCGAAAGCCCGGAATCAGGCGGAGACCAGCAGCTGAGCAAAGGTGCTCACCCCTGCCCTCAGGGCTGAGCATAACACCACCTGCTGTGGTGGGGCAAAGGCTGAGGCCACTGAGGCTTGTACACCTGAGCATGTGATCACAGCCACTCCCATGAAAGAGAGGCGGAAACCACAGCAACAGCCCCCCTTGGCAGGCACCGGCAACGCCCATACCCAAACGCCCTAGGCAGCAACAGCAGAGGGGGTGGCGGGCCTGCAGACAGAGCATGCCTAGGGAATACAGAGACCACACCCAGTGGACTCCAGTGGCCAAAACCTTCTTTTACATAGACAAAATGAGAAGGCAGCAAAGTGCAACACAAATGAATCAAGAGATATCCCCAGAAAAGGACCTGAAAGAGTCAGATATAATCAAATTACCAGATGCAGAGTTTAAAATAACGATTGTTAGGATGCTCAAAGATCTTAGGACAACAATAGATGGTCATTATGAACACCTAAATAATGAGATAGCAAATATAAAAGACATTGAAATAATAAAAAAGAATCAGTCAGAAATGACAAATACAATATCAGAAATGAAGAACACAATGGAAGGAATTAAAAGCAGGATGGATGAAGCTGAGAATTGAATCAGCAAGTTAGAGGACAAGATAAAGGCACAGAAGCAGAACAGAAAAAAGAAAAGAGACTCAAAAGGTCTGAGGAAACTCTAAGAGACCTTTGTGACCACATGAAGAGAAATAACATCCACATCATAGGGCTTCCTGAAGAAGAAGAGAAAGAACAAGGGATAGAGACTTTGTTCAAACATATCTTAGCTGAAAATTTCCCTCAATTAAGGCAGGAAAACATCTCACAAGTTCAAGAAGCACAGAGAACTCCATTAAAGAGAAACCCAAAGAAACTTACACCAAGACACATCATAATTAAAATACCAAAGCTTACTGATAAAGAGAAAATATTAAAAGCTGCTAGAGATAAAAAGACTATCACCTACAAAGGAGCCCCCATAAGGATGACTTCCGACTTCTCAACAGAAACACTTGAGGCCAGAAGGGAATGGCAAGAAATATTCAAAGTAATGCAGAACGAGAACCTACAACCAAGACTACTTTATCCAGCAAGGTTATCATAAAATTGAACGAGAAATAAAAAGGTTTCCAGACAAAAAGAAACTCAAGGAATTCACTACAACCAAACCAATGCTGTAAGAAATGCTACGGGGCCTGTTGTAAACAGATCAAAGGAGAAAAAGAATATAGCAAAAGAGGAATATAGTTTTAAAGAATAAAATGGCAATAAACAACTACATATCAATTAATAACCTTAAATGTAAATGGATTAAATGATCCAATCAAAAGACATAGGGTAGCTGTGTGGATAAGAAAACAGGACCCATACATATGCTGTGTACAAGAGACATACCTTAAAAGAAAAGATGCACATAAATTGAAGATAAAAGGATGGAAAAAAATATTTCACGCAAATGGACATAAAAAAAAGCTGGGGTAGCAATACTTATAGCAGACAAAATGGACTTTAAAACAAAGGCTATAGTAAGAGATAAAGAAGGTCACTGCATAATGATAAAGGGAGCAATCCAACAGGAAGATAAAACTGTTATAAATATGTACGCACCTAATATAGGAGCACCTAAATATATAAAGCAGACTTTGATGGATTTAAAGGGTGAGATCAACAGCAATACTATAATAGGGTATTTCAATACCCCACTAACATCACTAGATAGATCCTCAAGAAAGAAAATTAACAAAGAAACAGACTTAACGGGCACACTAGATCAACTTGATTTAATAGATATCTTCAGAACCTTTCACCTTAAAGCAGCAGGATATACATTCTTTTCAAGTGCTCATGGTACATTTTCTAGGATAGACCACATGTTAGATCTCAACAAATTTAAGAAGATTGAAATCATATCGAGCACTTTCTCTGATCACAATGGAATGAAACTAGAAATCAACCACAACAGAAAAACTGAAAAATACTCAAACACATGGAAACTAAATAGCATGTTATTAAATAACAAATGGGTTAACAATGAAATCAAAGAAGAAATAACAAAATTCCTAGAAATGAACGATAATGAGCATACATCAACTCAAAATTTATGGGACACAGCAAAAGCAGTCCTGAGAGGGAAGTTCATAGCATTACAGGCATACCTTAAGAAGCTAGAAAAAGCTCAAATAAACAACTTGACCCTGCATATAAAAGAACTAGAAAAAGAACAGCAAGTAAAGCCCATAGGTAGTAGAAGGAAGGAAATAATAAAGATCAGAGCAGAAATAAATGACATAGAGGCTAAAGAAACAATACAGAGGATCAATGAAACTAGGAGCTGGTTCTTTGAAATGGTAAACAAGATCGATGAACCTTTAACCAGACTCACCAAGAAAAAAAGAGAGAGGACGCAAATAAATAAAATTAGAAAAGAGAATTTCTAATAACAACTGACACAACAGAAATACAAAATATTGTAAGAAAATACTATGAAGAACTGTATGCCAAAAAACTAGACAACCTAGATGAAATGGACAAATTCCTTGAAACATATAATCTTCCAAAAATTAATTTGGAAGAATCAGAAAACCTAAACAGACCAATTACAACAAATGAGATAGAAACAGTTATGAAAAACTTCCAACAAAGAAAAGTCCTGGGCCTGATGGCTTCACAAGTGAATTCTACCAAATATTCAAAGAAGAACTACTATCTTACTCAAGCTATTTCAAAAAATTCAGGAGGAAGGAAGACTTCCAAGCTCCTTTTATGAGGTGAGCATAATTCTGATTCCAAAACTAGGCAAAGACAACACAAAGAAAGAAAATTATAGGCCAATATCCCTGATGAATTTAGATGCTAAAATCCTCATCAAAATATTAGCAAACTGGATCCAGCAATATATGAAAAATATCATACACCAGGATCAAGTGGGATTTATTCTTGGAGGCAAGGCTGGTACACTATTCGCAAATCAATCAATGTGATTCATCACATAAACAAAAGGAAGGAGAAAAACCATATGATAATAGATGCAGAAAAAGCATTTGATAAAATCCAGCACCCATTCATGATCAAAACTCTCAGCAAAGTGGGAATACAGGGAACATACCTCAACATGATAAAGGCCATCTATGACAAACCCACAGCCAACATCATACTCAATGGGCAAAAATTAAAAGCAATCCCCTTAAGATCAGGAACAAGGCAGGGCTGCCCCCTTTCACCACTCTTATTCAACATAGTTCTGGAAGTCCTAGCCACAGCAATCAGATAAGAAAAAGAAATAAAAGGCATCCAAGTTGGAAAAGAAGAAGTAAAACTATCATTATTTGCAGATGATATGATATTGTATATAGAAAACCCTAAAGTCTCAGTCAAAAAACTACTGGACCTGATAAATGAATTCAGCAAGGTGGCAGGATATAAAATTAATACTCAGAAATCAGAGGCATTTTTATACAACAACAATGAACAGTCAGAAAGAGAAATTAAGGAAGCAATCCCCTTCACTATTGCAACCAAAAAAATAAAATACCTAGAAATAAATTTAACCAGGGAGATTAAAGACTTGTACTTGGAAAATTATAAAACATTGATAAAAAAAATCAGGGAAGATACAAACAAGTGGAAGCATATACCATGCTCATGGCTAGGAAGAATAAACATCATTAAAATATCCGTATTACACAAAGCAATTTATAATTTCAATGTAATACTGATTAAAATACCAATGGCTTACTTCAAAGATATAGAACACATATTCCAAAAATTTATATGGAACCAAAAGAGAACACGAATAGCCTCAGCAATCTTGAAAAGGAAGAATAAAATGGGAGGTATCACACTTCCGAATATCAAGTTATACTACAAGGCCATTGTACTCAAAACAGCCTGGGGCCCTGGCCGGTTGGCTCAGCGGTAGAGCGTCGGCCTGGCGTGCGGGGGACCCGGGTTCGATTCCCGGCCGGGGCACATAGGAGAAGCACCCATTTGCTTCTCCACCCCCACCCCCTCCTTCCTCTCTATCTCTTCCCCTCCCGCAGCCAAGGCTCCATTGGAGCAAAGATGGCCCGGGCACTGGGGATGGCTCCTTGGCCTCTGCCCCAGGCGCTGGAGTGGCTCTGGTTGTGGCAGAGCGTCGCCCCGGAGGGGCAGAGCATCGCCCCCTGGTGGGCAGAGCTTCGCCCCTGGTGGGTGTACCGGGTGGATCCCGGTCGGGCGCATGCGGGAGTCTCTCTGACTGTCTCTCCCCGTTTCCAGCTTTAGAAGAAAGAAAAAACAACAACAAACAAACAAAAAAAACCAAAAAAAAACAGCCTGGTACTGGCATAAGAACAGGCTTATAGATCAATGGAACAGAATAGAGAACCCAGAAATAAACCCACACCTTTATGGACAATTGATATTTGACAAGGGAGGTAAGAGCATACAATGGAGTAAAGACAGCCTCTTCAACAAATGGTGTTGGGAAAATTGGACAGCTACCTGCAAAAAAATGAAACTAGACCACCAACTTACACCATTCACAAAAATAAACTCAAAATGGATAAAAGACTTAAATGTAAATCGTGAAACCATAAGCATCTTAGAAGAAAACATAGGCAGTAAGCTCTTCGACATCTCTTGCAGCAGTATATTTGCTGATTTATCTCCACGGGCAAGTGAAATAAAAGACAGGATAAACCAATGGGACTATATCAAACTAAAAAGCTTTTGTGCAGCTAAAGACAATAAGAACAGAATAAAAAGACAAACTACACAATGGGAGAACATATTCGACGATACATCTGATCGGGTTAATAACCAAAATTTATAAAGAACTTGTAAAACTCAATACCAGGAAGACAATCCAATCAAAAAATGGGCGAAAGAAATGAATAGACACTTCTCCAAAGAGGACATACAGATGGCCAATAGGCATATGAAAAAATGCTCAACATCACTAATCATTAAAGAAATGCAAATTAAAACCACAATGAGATATCACCTCACACCAGTCAGAATGGTGCTCATCAACAAAACACAGAATAAGTGCTGGTGAGGATGTGGAGAAAAGGGAACCCTCCTGCACTGCTGGTGGGAATGCAGACTGGTGCAGCCTCTGTGGAAAACAGTATGGAGATTCCTCAAAAAATTAAAAATCGAACTTTCTTTTGACTCAGCTATCCCACTTTTAGGAATATACCCCAAGAACACCATAGCACTGTTTGAAAAGAATAATTGCACCCCCATGTTTATGACAGCATTGTTCACAATAGCGAAGATCTGGAAACAGCCCAAGTGTCTGTCAGAGGACGAGTGGATTAAAAAGCTTTGGTACATATATACTATGGAATACTACTCAGCCATAAGAAATGATGACATCAGATCATTTACAACATGAATGGACCTTGATAACATTATACTGAGCGAAATAAGTAAATCAGAAAAAACTGGCCTGACCTGTGGTGGCGCAGTGGATAAAGCGTCAACCTGGAAATGCTGAGGTTGCCAGTTCGAAACCCTGGGCTTGCCTGGACAAGGCACATATGGGAGTTGATGCTTCCAGCTCCTCCCCCTCTTCTCTCTCTTCTCTCTCTCTCCTTTCTAAAATGAATAAATAAAAAAAATTAAAAAAAAAGAAAAAGAAAAAACTAAGAACAATATGATTCCATACATAGGTGGGACATAAAAATGAGACTCAGAGACATGGACAAGAGTGTGGGGGTTACGGGGTGTGGGCGAGGGGAGGGGCACAAAGAAAACCAGTTAGAAGGTGACAGAAGACAATTGGACTTTGGGTGATGGGAATGCAGCATAATCAAATGTCAAAATAACCTAGAGATGTTTTCTCTGAACATATGTACCCTGATTTATCAGTGTCACCCCATTAAAATGAATTAAAAAAAAATACTATGAAATACACAATTCCTTTTTGACAGTATAAATGATATAAACGTATAATCATTAAAACATCTTTTTGTTCAGATGATGTTAATAATATACCTGAGTAATTTTATATACTCTTTATGTCTTATAATTGTTGGTATATTTAATGGCTAGATGATAGAATGGTATTTTAAGCACTTATTTTCTCTAAGAAATAGCTTAGATTTTTTTTTTTAATTTCTCATGAAGATGATTAAAAAGAATTTTTGTATGGGGTGGGCATTCTCTATTATAGGACATGAGAACAGAACTGAAAGTAGCAATAGATAATATCTTTACATTGGTAATACAGTGTGTCCGTAAAGTCATGGTGCACTTTTGACCGGTCACCGGAAAAGAACAAAAGACGATAGAAATGTGAAATCTCTACCAAATTTAAGGAAAACTCTCCCAGTTTCATACCTATTCAGTGCAGTTCGATGTGGGCTCACGCACAGATTTTTCCGCATCCCAGTTCAAGGCTCTATCCACTGCGCCACCGCCTGGTCAGGCTCACGCACAGATTTTTTAGGGCTCCTTAGGTAGCTATCCCGTATAGCCTCTACAGACTCGTCACTGACTGATGGCCTACCAGAACGGGGTTTCTCCACCAAACTGCCGGTTTCCTTCAACTGCTTATCCCACCGAGTAATGTTATTCCTATGTGGTGGCGCTTCGTTATAAACGTGCCAATATTCACGTTGCATTTTGGTCATGGATTCAAATTTAGCGAGCCGCAGAACACACTGAACTTTCCTCTGTACCGTCCACATCTCGACTGGCATGGCCGTGGGCTGCTCCGCTGTATACACAGTGTTACATCATCATCTGCGCATGCGCACATGCTGCCACATTACATCCAGCCCCAACCCACAGAGCCAGAGAGAACATCAACAAGCGCAGGGTGGCTGTAAATTCAATGTGTACAACACAATTACAGGGCCTTTCTACAGGTCATTCAGATTTTATTAACCTCAAAGAGAAGAGAGTGATTTGCTTATTTACCTGTTTAATTTTTTCACGGTCCTGATCTGGTGTGGCCTACAGAAACTGGGAGGGTTTTCCTTTTATTTGGTGCAGATTTCAAATTTCTATCGTCTTTTGTTGCTTTCCTGTGACCGACCAAAAGTGCACCATGACTTTGTATAAGTCAGTGTATATAGAACACTTTTATGTAAATGTGTGTAATTTTTAAAATGAAGATCAAAGTACATTAGCAAAAAGATCAAAGTGACATTTTGATATTTGCTTTCTTTAGCTCGAGAAGCTGCAATTTGGGAGCTTGAAGAACGACACTTGCAAGAAAAACACCAGCTGCTCAAACAGCAACTTAAAGATCAGTATTTTATGCAACGACATCAGTTACTTAAGCGCCATGAGAAGGTTAATGAAAGGAAAATTTATTTAGTTTTTTGTTCATTTTAAAGTTTGCAGACTGAGAATTTCATTTTTGAACTTATATTTCTTCAAGAATGCATTTCATATTTTTAAATTTTATGCTAAAATGCCTTTGATGAAGTTTGGAGTAATTAATTGTATGTTGATCATGATTGCAAATTTTATACAAATTCCAAAAAAGGTAACTAATTATAATGCTTAATGGCCTCTGCTAATCTTCATCTTGGTCTCAAAGTACATATTGAGGCTCCTTTTATGGTTCAAATATCATAAAAATTTGAATTCCCTATACTTTGTAAAAGAGAGTTTTATTATAAAACTCTTATGATCAATAGTTTTATTTTTTTTTATAAATTTTTTTTGCCTAATATTTTTTGCTGGTTTGTATGCAACAAGGGATAGAGTAATTTTGGGAAACAGCAGCAAAATGGCATGTTTGAGCATATGTGTGGCTACTGAGCATTAAATGACATCTACATCACTGAATTCTGTTAAAACTTTCTTAGGAAACAGAACAAATGCAGCGTTACAATCAGCGACTTATTGAGGAATTGAAAAACAGACAGACTCAAGAAAGAGCAAGGCTGCCTAAGATTCAGCGCAGTGAAGCCAAGACTCGAATGGCCATGTTTAAGAAAAGTTTGAGAATTAACTCAACGGCCACCCCAGATCAGGACCGTGAAAAAATTAAACAGGTAAATAAGCAAATCACTCTCTTCTCTTTGAGGTTAATAAAATCTGAATGACCTGTAGAAAGGCCCTGTAATTGTGTTGTACACATTGAATTTAGAGCCACCCTGCGCTGTTGGTGTTCCCTCTGGCTCTGTGGGTTGGGGCTGGATGTATGGTGTGTGCTGAGAGTGGTGGCCACAGCGGGCAGCGCCCTCCCTCCCTCCCTCCCATGCCCCATACCAGATGGTGGCCTAGGCTGGTCCAGCATCTGACCAGCCCTGGGAATGAGGTGACTTGGACAGCTTTTTAAGTGAAAAAATATGGCCTCACTATATTTCCTTTTTTTTAAGTATTTTTTTAAAGTCTTTATTCATATTTTTTTTTTTTTTTTTTTTTTTTTTAGAGAGGAGAAAGAAAGACAATGGGGGAGGAGCAGGAAGCATCAACTCCCATATGTGCCTTGACCAGGCAAGCCCAGGGTTTAGAACTGGCGACCTCAGCATTTCCAGGTCAATGCTTTATCCACTGTGCTACCACAGACCATGCTGACCTCACTATATTTCTACAATCACAGATTCCACACACACACATTAACTGAGGTCACTAAGCAGATAAGAGGAACAGGTTTTCATCAGAAGTCTCCCTTTCCCCATGATATAGGCTCCAGGCTCCAGCTTCGAGTCACAGCATATTACTTGCAGCTTTAATTTATTGTACTATGTTTTGTTAGATTCCTTAATTATACTTTGGAGATGCAGTAATTACATTGTTAACCAAATTTCCTTTTGTTTTTCTTATGTATAGTTCGCTGCTCAAGAAGAAAAGAGGCAGAAAAATGAGAGACTGGCTCAGCATCAAAAACATGAAAATCAAATGCGGGATCTGCAGTTGCAGTGTGAAGCCAACGTCCGTGAGCTGCATCAGCTGCAGGTCAGCTGCGGGCGCGGGCGCGGGCGCGGACTTGGGCTGGCGGCGGCGGGCAGCACAGGCTGGGAGGAAACGGTAGCCAACCCAAGCAGGCTGCACACCCTTCCTGAGAAGGCTGGGATTCCTTTCCTGTGTAGACCCGAACGCAGATCACTTTATTATCATAGGCACTGGGATTTTATATAACTATGATTAATAACATGAAGCTAAATTATAATCTAAGTAGTTGAGTCTTTCCAAAGCAGAATTGAGTAGTTTTAGTATATTTTGCAAAAATGAGGAACAGAGTTTTTAAAGTGATATAGATAGTTCTGTTATTAAATTCTGAATTTGAAATTTCATTTAGGGAGAAATAGTTCATTTTCTTCTAGGTTTATGAAAAAGGTGATAAACTAAACATGAGAATTTTTCTCCTAAGAAGTGAAAGGTTACTTTAGAGGGGACTGTTTTGGGACCTTAATTGGAATATGCAGCTCATCTAATATATAAACTAAAATGTTTAAAATTTCAGAGTAGTGAATACAGTGTAGATACTCTACATATTTGCCTAATTTATTACAGTGGAAGAATTCTGAATCCCACATTCTGGTATCAACAGGTAAAATGCATACAAAGAGCCTTCTGAAGTGTCAGTTTTATGAGCAAACCTTAGAAAGGAGAAACAGGATCAAACTAATTCTTTCTATTTAAGTATTTTTCATGTGGTAATAGACCTAGCTTCTAAACTTGCAAAAATAAACCTGTGACTTAACTTTATAATTCGTGGCCCTTGGTTTTTAGAGGAGAATTTGAATCACAGTAATAGCCTAGTGTTTAATGAATAATTTATTATTTTGGAAGATATTTGTATTTGTAAAAAGCTTTGTTAATCTGAAGTTTTTTAACCCAAACTTTATTTTCAGAATGAAAAATGCCACCTATTGGTTGAGCATGAGACTCAGAAACTAAAGGAATTAGATGAGGAACACAGCCAGGAATTAAAGGAATGGAGAGAGAAATTGAGACCTAGGAAAAAGGTAATTTTAAAAGCTTTAAAATATGTTTACATCCCATTTATTCATCCATTCATCTAGCCATCCATTTTTCTTTTTATCCATTTACCCATCCACCCATCCTCCCGTGTTGGCTCTTTACTTAATATATGTCAGGTACAGGAGGTACAGAGGTGAGAGGACAAAGTCCCTGTCTTCCAGAGGCTCAGAATCTAATGACAAGCAGTGTCAGAGCAGTAGGGCCATTGCTCTGAAGGAGCTGAGTTCGAGGTACAGGGGAGAGGGGCACAATGTGTAAGCAAAAGAGGAAGAGTGCTTAAATCTTCCTGGGGGGGTCAGGGAAGTGTTAGAGAGGAGATGATGTGTAAGTCAAGCGAGGCTGAAAGGATGAGTGAGAGCTTGCTAGGTGGACAGACAGATTGGGGTGGGATATAGAGAAGAGAATGTGTACAGGAATTGTAAGTAGCCCCCCATCATTGGAGCATTCGTGGGAGAGCATTCCTATGTGAAGGCATTAGGGCGAGAGAGAAGGAAGGAAGTAATGACAGCTTGGTCTAGACTCTAGACAGGTTGATGGGAGCCAGATTGCAAGGCCATGTGTGCTCTGTAAATTGGCAGTCTAATGAACTAGGAATGGCTTCCCTTCCTAATCTAACCAGCCAGCCATCTTCCTTATTTGCAGTTGACTCCCTGCTAGCCAGGTCCAATTGATGGATCATTTCAGTTTTTGCTATCAGTATACAATCCTCTCTCTTTGTTCACTCCCAAACTTAAGCCTTTATTTTTTCTTGGGCTTCTTGTCTGCTATACATTTCAGCCATTCCTTTCTTCTAGTCCTCCAGTCAGTCAATTACAGAAATATGTATTTAGCACTTACTATGTGTTAAAGGTTTCTAGAGGAAGTGAGCTGACCAACTCAGTTGATAGTGTGGCTTTTTAATTTATTAATAAATTTTATTTATTGTTACATTCTTGAATTGGTAATACAAATATATTACCACATGAATATGTGGTTCAGAATTTAAAAGGTATGGAAGGGTGAACAGTGAGAAGTCCCTTTGTCTAGTTTCTTTTAACTTTGCAGTCTAGCTTTCACCTCACACTCCCAAATTGAACTTGAATGGGTCACAAGCAAGTTGTTAATAACCAGATCCTATGGCATTACCTAACTGTTCTAATTAAAAATCTTGTTTCTTAAAATTTTCTTCTTGCCTGACTCTTGTGACATATTCTCTCCTTTGTGCTTTTTATCACCTTTTCTTTAACTTCCAGCCTCCTGAAATGTAGACATTTCCTAGTTTTACATCCTTAGCTGTGTTCTTTATCTTGATGATCTCTTAGCTGGTTATAGCTTCAACTGCTGCATATTTAAGAACAATCCCAAAATTTGTAGGAGTTGTATAGAGGACAAATTCTAGAGTAAACAGATCTGGGTTCAAATCTCAGTGCCAGTACTGATTTTGTCATTTAATGCTTCTAAGCTCAGTGTTTAATTTGTAAAACAAGGATGATACTACATATCTTAATGAGGTTAAGACAGTTAAAAGAAGTGATGTGGCCTGACTGGTGAGACAGGTGATGGTACAGTGAGTAGAGTGTTGACCCGGGATGCTGGTCGCCAACTTGAGGGTAGGTTCATCCATCTTGACCGCAGTCTTGCCAGCTTAAGTATGGAATTACCAAAATGACCCCATGCACCGGCTTGAAGCCCAGAGGTCACTAGCTTGAAGCCCAAAGGTCACTGGCTTGAAGCCCAAGGTCACTGGCTTGAAGCCCAAGGTCATTGGCTCAACTTGAGCCCCTGGTCAAGGCACATATGAGAAGCAATCAATGAACAACTAAAGTGATGCAATTGAGAGTTGATGCTTCTTATCTGTGTCTCTTCCTTTCTGTCTTCTGTCTGTCTCTCTCAAAAAAAAAAGGGAAAAAAAGAGATGTGTGCACAGCAGTAGTCTCAGTACTTGGACGTGGTCGGGGTTCAGTGAATAGTTGCTATTGCTGTTATTGTTTATTTTATTACTGGTTCATTCTCTGAGCTCCTATTTTCTACCTGGATATTCTATTCCTCATTGCATTCCGACCTCTGTTCTAGTACCATCCCATCCAAAGTTTCCATTTTTTGATCACTATATATAAAATAGACTCCATGCCCACCTCAAACACTCTCTGTCCCTTTATAACATTCATCACCACTAGATACATTTGTTTACTGTTTGTCTTCTTTCCCAAGAAATATGTTCCTTGAAAGAAGGGACATTATCTCTTTGGTCTCTGATATGTACCTAACTTCTAGAATCATTCCTGCACATTGTAAATGATTGTGACACACCCACTGAATGTTGACTACAGATAGTAAAGTCAGTGGAGATAAACTAAACTCAGCATCCTTTTTCTTTTTCATGTGTATCTCACCTTTTCCGTCTCTCCAGTTCCATCAGATGTTCTCCCCATATTTGTCTTCTCTTAACTGACATCTAAGTTAGAAACGAATTATTTTTAATTTTCATGATACCCCACATTCAATGATAATATTTCTTTTTTCCATATTGTCATCCTTGCTTAAAATTGTTCAGTAATATCCTAATGGGCTTTTTGGTCTTGAGTTCCCTATTTGCCTACCATCACCAGAGTATTTTTTTTTTGTATTTTTCCAAAGTTAGTGGGGAAGCAGTCAGATAGATTCCAGTATTTGCCCAGCCAGGATCCACCTGGCACGCCCACCAGGGGGTGATGCTCCGTTGTGGCCAGAGTTACTGTAGCGCCTGAGGCAGAGGCCATGGAGCCATTCTCAGTGGCCAGGCCAATTTTGCTCCAATGGAGCCTTGGCTGTGGGAAGGGAAGAGAGAGATAGAGAGAAAGGAGGAGAAAGGAGAGGGAGAAGGGTGGAGAAGCAGATGGGCACTTCTCCTGTGTGCCCTAGCCGGGAATCGAACCTGCGACTTCCACACACTGGGCTGATGCTCTACCGCTGAGCCAACCGATGGCCAGGGCCATCACCAGAGTATTTATCTTCAGGAACATCTCTGATACTGTCATAGTGGTATTGATAAATTTTTAATTCTATCAGAAAGAAGTGTAAATGCCTCAGTCTGACTTTTATGCATTGATAGTGCCATGCATTGGCCACAGTCAACCTTTTCAGCTCTGTCTCCTACTAACCACTTTGTTCCTTGTGTTGGGTATGATCACATACTCACAGCGGCTTTGCAGGTTCCTGCTCTGCATTGTTCCAGTTCCCTTTGTCTTGCATGGCTTCCCCATCCTGTCTATCAGGTTCTTAGCTTTCCTTTAGGACTAAGCTCATAGTTCATTTCTTCTGAAAAATCTTCTTGAATCCTTCTGTCTTCTCTCATCCCTGAATCACTTGTCCGCAAAGCTCAGATGCTTATCAAGCACTTATATTTGCTTTGTATTGTGAGGATGTAAAGAGGAATCTGGTTTAGGTTTTACCTCTGACAATTTATAGTCCATTGTGGGAGAAAAGACATACACATCACTAATCAAAATAGAAAATAAAAAATGTTTATGTTTCATGTGGGAGTGACAGATGCTAGTTAATAACAGGTGCCATCTATTGAGCACTTAGTATGTGTTCAATACATTATTATCACATTTAACCCTCACATAGCAGCCCAGTGAGGTAAGTGGTGTTATCCCTCTTTATAACAAAAGAATGAAATGACTCTGTAATGTAAAGAAGTAAGTTAATTGATCTAAGTTCACTGTTAGTATGGCTGAGCCAAGACTTGGCCCTAGGGCTGTGCACAGCTTTTGATCGTAACTGTTGAGTGGTCTGGTCTTCTGTAGGATAATATGCAGAGAAAATGTTTGGGACAAATAGTTTTCTCTTGGCTGTTAGAGTAAATTCTATTTGTAATACCAGTACATAATTTACTTTTCCCTTCCTTTTTAAGACACTGGAAGAAGAATTTGCCAGGAAACTGCAGGAACAGGAAGTGTTCTTCAAAATGACCGGGGAGTCTGAATGCCTTAACCCATCAACACAGAGCCGAATTTCCAAATTCTATCCTATTCCTAGCTTGCATTCCACCGGGTCATAACAATGGGAAGCGTACTGTGGTCTGGTTTGGCTTTTAAAATATGTCATTTTGTTCTCTTCATCTTCTGCCACAGTCTACATTAGAGAGTGCTCGAAGACAATCACCCACCTCATCTTCTAGGTGTTTTTTGTTTGTCTTGTTTGTTTAGCAAAGATGAAGGGAAAGGGACTAAGACAGATGCTGGGCCATGTTGGTGTAGAGCATCTTGCAGTAATTCCCTAAGGTGATTTTGTATATTAATCTTGAGAATTGTGTTTTTGAGAAACTGTTACCTAAAAAACTCTTAAAAATACAATGTTAAAGTTACTAAAAAAACAAAAACAAAAAAACCCCTGTTATATCACTAAGTATTAAAAATATCTTTTTTCTCAATATTGCCTGAATTCTCAATGAAACTACTGTAGAGTTGAAGTAATTTTCTTTTGGTGAATCAACTGTCATGAAAAAGGTATAAGTTGCTCAAAACATGATACTGATTCATTAAATACATCTATTTAATCTTTAAATAGCAACACATTTTTTTAAAAGAGAAAAGTTATTTCAATAATCTGTGTGAAATAATTACCTGTTTAGGCATGACCTAATAATAAAGGGTGCTAATTTTATTAAGATAGTGCCTAAAACACTAAATTTCAATTGAGTCTAAAATAGGATTTTCGGTTTTGATTCAACAGGAACAAACCGTCCTTAGCATTAAAGCATTATTGTTTTATAAATCTTCCTTCTATTACCACTTCATAGGAATTTTTATCCTAAAACATACATGTACAAAGTTAAAAACATGAAAGAAAAGGTAGCTTTTGCATGTCCAAATTGGAGATATAAAACTCAGCCAATTAAAAGAAATATAGATTTAACTGTCCCAGCTTATTTTTTAAGATAGTACGTGTACTAGTTAAATGACTTCTCCCATCTTAGCAAATTCTGTTCATTGAAAACTGTCAGAGGCCTAATAGCTCTGAATTATATTTATAAACGTATTTTCTGAAATTGATCTTAAAAGAGGCATTTGTTCAGAATACTTTAAAAAATTAAATAAAATATTTAGGCAAAAGTTGGAAATGACTTAGTTGTTTTGAAATAAAGTCATTTATATTTTGGTTTTATTTTGTTCCATGTTTAAATTATTTACTTTGATTTGAGTGGGAAAAGCCTGAAACCTTTATCATGTGGTTAGTGATATGTGTAATTAATGAAATGCTCACTCTTAGTCCCTCTTGAGGCTTAGAATTTCAAGCACATGTCAGGTCAAACAGTATTATGAACTGTACTGTTGTGGTGTGAGAGCACATTTGTACGTGATGCTTGCTGCCTGCCGTTTGCAACCTGTTCTCTTTGAAGAGTACTAAGTACCAAATTGTACAAGTTTCAGTTTTTGTTATGTTACATATAGATGATAGTGGTGAAAATTTTAAATGTAACTGTGGGAACACTTATTCACATTAAGAAAATGTAAATGTCTGTAGCATTTTCTTATAGTTAATTTGAAAATTTTGATTGCTGAACCTTATTTTGCCAGTGGTTTTGATGGTTTAAAAGTGCATGTAGGATTTTCATTTTGTAATTGTTTTGACAAGTATAACTTACTTGGACAGCTTTGTAGGTAGCCTTAAGTTCTGGCCAAGTTTGTTTTTTATATAAATATATATATATACATATATATTATATATGGTTGTAAATTTATACACTTATCACATGAATGTGTTACTGTATACTAAGCTCCTGTAATGCTTTATTCTCAAATGTTGGGTTGAAAAATGTTTTGAAAGCCTTTTAAAGTATATATCTTTATAAAGTAATATTCAGGATGATGATGGAAATGTTTATATTATGATAAAAATGACAATATAAAGTTACTCAGTGTATTTAATGATTTATTTTAAGAGGGAGAGAGGAGGAAGGTTGTCAAACCACTTTGAAATTTTCAGTTTATTGGCTTTTAAAAAGTTAATACTTCAAGCAGTGGACATTTTTTGTGTGCTAGTTTGTGGCACATAATTCATTTGGTCTGAATATTTGATTCTTTTTATTCCTTTCAACTTGACATTCAGAGTACTGAGTAAGGGAAAGAGGCTCAGAGTAGAACTGTTGACACTCTGGTAAGTTTTTTTGCGACTGTTGCATCTCCCTCAAAACTGCCCTTTGGATTCAGTATTTATACTGGAGTCCTCTTTCAAATATGGCCATATCCATGTGAGTGCAGGACTACAGAGTGATACATGGATAGAGGTGAAACGTTCATTTTAATACTTACAGTTACATAAATCTTTTCAAGTTTTTTTACTATTTGTACCCATCCCTGCCCACTTATTCTTAGGCCCTCTGTTCAAATAGTTGATAGTGGTCTTTCTGTCTTGCATGAAGTGTAGGTGGGGTGTGGGGGAGGGGTACAGACGTTTTTGAAATGAGAAAATACAATCAAATCCATTTCTGATTTGATTGTTGTTGCTGTGGCAGAATGTGCTATGAAATGCATAAAAGATTCTTTATCTATGTATACCTTAATTACTCACCTGCCCCTCTTCTCCCTGCGTGCTGTGCATACACCAGACCGCCACACTTCTGCAGGTCTAGCTCCTAGAGCTGTCGCACCAGGTTGCCTTTCCTAGTCCTGTCAATCCAGAGTTGGGTGTTGATTGCTGAATTAGCTGCTATTCTGTACGAGTCACAATTAAGCTTTTCTGTGGGGAAGCTATAGGGTGGGGAAGGAGGAAATTGAGTGCTTTTATGTTGCTGAGAATATTAGAATTTTCTTCTGACAGGATACAGCAAATTGTAATTAAATATAAACCAGAACCAGAGCTACCTCTAAGTAGTGTTTCCTCAAGCACAAAGCTCTCAGGCATATGAGACCCTCTTTAATGGACGGTCTCTGATTTCTTGAGCATCAGCGAGTTTCAGAAGTGACTGTCTTTTGTACTCTTCTAAGTTCCCTTGTAACTACACACTTTTCCCCTATTCCACACTATGCTTAAATGACAAAGTCTTCAGAGAAGCCAAATTCTGTCAAATGATTAGCTAGAGATAGTGTTGATTAAAGGAAAACCTAGAACTGAAATGAAAGAGGAGAGTTAGTTCTAGTTCTAATAGTCTTCTGATTAAATAAATCAGTTCTTTTCTGGGAAACGATCTTTTATAGGAAATGGGATATTTTAAATGCTTTTCTTAAGTTGAAGGCACAACAGTTAATGCCTCTATTGTTCCTTTTCTGTGGCTGACATGGTTTGATATAGCTTTAAAATTTCTGCTACTAAGCTTCGGATAGAATGTTACACAGTTTTAAATGTTGGCTGCAGCTTTTTGTGATCCTCTTGATTTGCAGTGTAATAACAAGCTAAATTTTCAGAAAGAATTTTGTTTCAGATTATGCCTCTTGTCTACTTGGGAGCAGCGTGTCTTTTCAATCATGGGATTGACAAATGAAAAATAAAGTTATTTCTTAATCTATTTGGAGAAGCAGTCTTTTATTGAGAACTGTTGAAACTGAATTGTCGTGCATGAGAACATTGTGCAGCTTTTTTTGTTTTTTTGGTCCTAGTGATATTTTCACACTTGTAGTCCTTTAGGACTTCTGACCCTTTCAGACTTGTTAGAGGTGCTTTAAATATTTCCACCAACATACGCATATGTATGTATTTTTTCATTTTTTCCCTTGGGGTGGATTCTTTACCTCACCAAGCATTTCACAAGCCATATGACCTCACTTTTACTAAAAAACAAAATAACCTCTTTTTGTCATTGATATGGTTGGTAGACCCTCGGCAGCATCATTTGGCAAGTGTTGGCTTGGCTGGAGGGGGATCCACCCAGCAAGACCACTAGAGAGCAATGCTCTGCCCATCTGGGGCTACTCCATTGCTCAGCAACCAAGCTTTTAGTGCCTAAGGCAGAGGCCATGGAGCCATCCTCAGCACCAGGGGCTAACTCGCTCCAGTCTAGCCATTCCATGGCTGCAGGAGGGGAAGAGAGAGAGAAGCAAGAGGGAGAGGGGTGGAGGAGGTGGGCGCTTCTCCTGTGTGCCCTGACCAGGAATCAAACCCGGGAAATTCACATGCAAGGCTGATGCTCTACCACTGAGCCAACCAGCCAGGGTACATGTCATTTTTAAAAAAAAATTTATTTATTTCTTTATTCAGTTAAGAGAGACAGAGAGAGAGAGAGAGAAAGAGGGCGAGAAGCAGGAAGCATCAACTCCCACATGTGCCTTGACCAGGCAAGCCCAGGGTTTTGAACCGTGACCTCGGCATTCCAGGTCTACGCTTGATCCACTGCGCCACCACAGGTCAGGCAACATGTCATTTTTTAATCCAGGAGCATTGTAGGCTGTTGAGCTCTTAACCTTTTTTTTTTTTTTTTTTTTTTTTTTTAATAGAAACAAAATAGGCTCAGAGACATTGCCATCCGGCTGAGGACATACCCGCTCATTTTCTTTCTGGGTTCTGACGAGAAGGTAAGCAGGTTTGGACTTTTACCTATTTCATGTGGTCTTAGAACTTGGTGACGCCTTGGATAGCTTAGAAGGGTAAAGCTAGTAAGTAGGGGAAAACCTCGTATGTGTGATTAATCAAAATGAGAATCATTAAAGGCGATATAATACTTGATTGAGCCTGTGAAGCTACTATTACAAACTATATGGGCTCAGACTTTAGGTAAAACTAAAATATTATAAAGGCACAATGTAGTAATTTATTATATGCAATAAGTTTTCATTAGGAAGTAAAAACTTGTTTGAAATTCTGAAGGTCTTACGAAGTTAGTTTTTAGAATACCTATCTTAAATCAGAGCAGTTAACTATCAGGATACGATCAAGGAGGCAAACAGATCATGTAGAGTGTTTGGTACTTGACTGGTAGTTGCTGCTAGCAGTTGTCAGGTGTAGTGGAATTAAGTGTCGTGTTTTTTTCCCAGGATAGTATGTGAGATACTCAGGAGAGGCCACATGAAAAATAACCCACCTTTATGACAGTAGAGATGTAGAAGTAGATTTCATTTAACAACACTTTAAATTATCCAGGAATTGAGTGTCACAGTTTGTAACATTCAAAAACTGACCAAGGGTAGCTTCCAAATTTACATGTCTGATTTTACTATGTGTTTCTGTGGGGCATTCGATATTTGTGCGTTTTTTCTTAATGTGTGTTTTTGTATTCCAAATTACTTGCTCTTCCAGTATAATTCCTTTGCTTCAGGATAAATCACTATATTAATTGACAATCTTGTTGCTTATCTGTTGCATATGTGTTTATTTCAAGTAACTTATGCTTAGGGAAACTCTTTAGATGCTTTGTAATTTCCCAAATTGAGTTATTAGTTATAGATAAAGGTCTGCCTTTAAACGATTTCAGTGATTAAACAAAATGCCAGAAACTGTATCCCAGAATATTGTGTTAGAGTCAAACCCACAATATTTTTTATTTTTTCTTAACTTTGGTTAGATGGATCACATTACACATATTAAAAAGGAGGTGGGGAGATCCTTTAATTGGAAATTTTACACCTGAAATGACTTTTCATCTAATAGACCACATTAATATTTTTAGGTATTGAAAAGTGCTTAAAGACCAACTGTGCCCAGTACCCAGTGCCATTTTCTAAGTGCAGAACAGAGGTGACATCTTTCCCAGCAGCAGGCATTGTTTCCCTCTTCTCCAGTCTCCTGTGCCCTTTTTCTATTCGCTGCAGTACAGCTCAGTACAACGTACCTATAAACTCTAGCACTGGCCTAGAGGTACATATCATAGCTACAATCAAACAGACTTTCTAAGCAAGTGGGAATATGATATGTAGCGAGAACACAGCTTTATAGCATTAACCAGAACACACACCTGTCAAGTGTCATCCCCAGGGAGGCGCCCCTCCCATCCCAGTCTTCCATTTCTAGGATCATTTTTAAGCAAAGCTCAAGAACTTCTATGTAACTGGCTTTCCTACGTTTAGGGCTTGAACTGAGTGTTACAGACGCCAAGGAGTTCAAGTCTAATTAGCAGAGAAGTCAGTCTCATGCCTACAATACTGCAACTACTCAAGTCTACTACTCAACAAAGCTGTTTCAGACTGTGTGTCTTTGAATTATTTATATATGTATAGTTTCAGACTAAAGTAAGTGTGCTAGTTGACTATTTGGCTATGCTGTGTCAGTAGGACATTGAGACTCCAGCTTTTACCCTTTGAGAGAATATTGAGCAAAGCACCATAAGCCATTGCAAGAAATGGTTTGGGGGCTGTTCTGTCAAGGGTAGCTCATGGCTTGGAGGCGATACTTCTTCTTCTCCGCCCAACATAAACTTGGTCACCTGGAAGTCAGAAGATGAGTAAGAAGTTAAAAAATATCTGGCAGCCAAGTTAAAGAACAACTTGGGTGATTACAGCAACTGTGACTACTTGCAAAACTGGTTTGAAAGATAAACTTTTGTAAGTCTTACCAATTTATTTACATTATTCACCCTGTTTTCATTACCAGATTGGTTCTCTTTTCCCCTCTGCATTGGCATGCTCCTTCCTTTCTCCCTAGCTGTCTGATTGTCATGCAAGTGACATTGTAGGCAGAGTTTTCCTTTAGTAGAATTCCCCAGGCTTGCTATGGAACGACTCTCCCGCCTCCCATTACTCCCGAGACTGTGGCAGCTGAGGCTTACCTTTGTCTCCTTTCTCCCCTTTGTACCCTCGAGGGCCTGGTGGCCCAGGCCGGCCCGGTGGCCCCATGGGGCCCCTCTCACCTAGGAGGGAGAGACAGATGCTAGGAAAGCACGACCGTGGGGCCTGGAGGAGCGACAGAGCCATTGCAGCATTGGCAAGGGCTGCTTTTCAGCATGAGGTTGTCACACAGGATCCTGGTGGCTTTTCCCCACCACTACTTACCTTTGGGTCCTGAGATGCCCACCTCTCCCTTCTGCCCAGGGGGTCCTGGAATGGCTCCATGAGCTGCAGAGGGGAAGAACTGGCCTTAGACTAGCAGTCACCCTGAAGCTGGGGAAATAAAGTGACTGTTGCAAGTAAACCAGGTACGTAATGGTAGAATTTGGGCTTGTAAGGGGAAAACAAAATTGAGCATTTGTCGATTTTTAGCATCTCAGGTGTTGAGGTTTTCAGGACACCGGTTTCTGTGGAGGAGGCTCCGTGTGAAGCTGTACAGCAGGTACTTGTTGGGAAAGCAGTCTGGGGAGGCCCTTACTTCGGAAGAAGTCTACGAGGTCCTCAGTCACATTGCTGTAGGCAGAGAAGACCTTGCTGATGCCAGGGGGTCCCTGGGGCCCAGGCCGGCCTGGTGGACCCTGGACAGTGTAGGCCATCTCTTGCAGCAGGCCCTGACCTATAAAACGTGAAAGTGGATACAATCTTCACAGTGGAGAAAGTACAGCACTCTCAGACTATCTAACTTCCAACAGAGTTAGACCGGGTTAAATGACAGAACCCCCCCTCCCCCCGTCTGCCCCTGCGAGGAGCACTGGTCTCTGCCACAGTGGGCTTCCATCAAGGGCTCTCTGCCTACATAACGGTGCTGATAAACTACCGGGAGAAAAAGCTTCTTGGCTAACAACCTTCTTGCAGCCCCGGCAGAAACTGTCATCATCATAAAGACTTCTGAAACCCTTAAAAGTTAGTGAGAAAGCAAAGTACAAAGACCCTAACATTCTCTCTTCTGTAACGGAGGTTCCAGTTCTGACTGCAGCTCCTTGAATTAAGCTAGCTGAGAATTAGGCTGGGGCCTCCTATCTTCAGCCTCTGGCCATCTGATTCCAGAATTGCTGCCTCCCAGCCTGGGTGCTCCGGAGATGAGAGGGTGAGTTTCTGGAGCCCAGATGTAGAGATGCTCCCGTGCCCTCTCCCTCCCTCCACAGTGCTGAGGGCTAAGTGTCCCCACTTACGCTGCATGCTCTCGGACACCCGGACAGCCAGCTCGTTGTAATCCAGGCCTCCAGCAAAGCCAGCCCCAAGCAATCCACCGTCACCACCATATAGGCCACCTTGTGCTGCTGCCCCGTAGCCTCGGCTCAGGCCAACGTCGCCCATCGAGCCTTCGCTGGTCCCTCCTGTGCTCATGGAAGAGCTATAGGAGGAGCCTCTGCTGACCGACGAGCTGCTTCGCCGACTGTAGGAGCCATCCATGGACTCCAGGCGGCTGTCTCCAGGCGGTCCCTGTGGTCCAGGGGGGCCTGGGGGACCCACGATGAAGCTGCGCACATCAGGACCTGTGGGGAGGAAGCCACATTAAAGGGTGGGAGCCCAGGTCTGGGTGGAGAGGAAGTGGGGGTCAGGGTTTCCCTCCGTGTGTCAACACTCCTACGCAGGACATGAACCTCGGGACACTTGTGCAGCAGGACTGTGTTTGCTGGAAAGAAACTGGGATTTCCCCAACTAGTGGCTCATGGATTTGACCCCCCGGGTCCCTTCTCCTTCTCCCCTTTCAGGGAGAAGCAAGATCTGGAAAGAGGTCAATAAGGGACAGCAGTGGTTGCACCTACTTGTCAGGTAGCTGATCAGTTCACTCCGGAAGCTGTCCGTGTTTTCAGCTGCATAGGTTGCCAGGGCTCCTGAGACACCCGGAGGCCCTCGAGGGCCTGGGGGACCCGGAGGGCCTGGAGGGCCTGGGATGGATGACAAGCCAGCAGCTGAGGAGGCGGGAGAAAGAGATAAGAGAGCGCCCTGCAGAGAACATTGAATTCCCACACTCAGGGCCCCTGTGGGCCCCTCCTGCAAAGGTGGGGATGAAGACCAGACCAAATGCAGATTCCAGAGCACCCCCAAGAGGTATTGGCCCTCCCACTCCAGTTCTGAGCTGCATTCAACCCAGATTTTAGCCCCTCTCTCAGCCCTTCTGCTACTGAGAATTGGGACTCCCGCCTTGGCTCCTGATCACCCTGATAACTCACTGGCTGGTGAGTTTTCTGGGTGCTGCACCTGGGAGCACTGTCTCCCCACTTTGCCCACAGTGGGCTCAGGGACACCTGCCAGTGCTGAAAGCACCTCAAATCTCCAAGATCCGCCCTGGCCGGTTGGCTCAGCGGTAGAGCGTCGGCCTGGCGTGCGGGGGACCCGGGTTCGATTCCCGGCCAGGGCACATAGGAGAAGCGCCCATTTGCTTCTCCACCCCACACCCCCTCCTTCCTCTCTGTCTCTCCCCCTCCCACAGCCAAGGCTCCATTGGAGCAAAGATGGCCCGGGCGCTGGGGATGGCTCCTTGGCCTCTGCCCCAGGCGCTAGAGTGGCTCTGGTCACCGCAGAGCAACGCCCCGGAGGGGCAGAGCATCGCCCCCTGGTTGGCAGAGCGTTGCCCCTGGTGGGCGTGCCGGGTGGATCCCGGTTGGGCGCATGCGGGAGTCTGTCTGACTGTCTCTCCCCGTTTCCAGCTTCAGAAAAAAAAAAAAAAAAAAAAAAAAAAAAAAAAAAAATCTCCAAGATCCCAGGGCCCAGCCCTGCACGTGCTGCAGGAGGACTTGGTAAATGGTAAATGGATTTAACTCTCCACAGCTGCCCTTACTAAAACCCATGGGGCCCTCAAGGCCAGCTGCAGCCCTCTGCCCTCCTCACCTCTGCTCTCCGCAACTTACTGTGCAAGTAAGATGAGAGGTCCTCCACACTGATGCTGGACCTTGCATTGCCTGGGATCCCTGGTGGCCCAGGGGGACCTGGAGGCCCAACAATGCTTCTGAATTCAGATCCTGAGACACCAAGAAAAAGCAAGGAGTTGGTCATGGCCTGCGCCAAGGAGCTCTGCCTTCCATCCCAGACCACTTGGACGGAGGTCCCCTGCTCAGCCTTACCTTGGAGCAAGGAGAGGAGCTCCTCATAGGATGTTCCCGGCAAGCCAGGGGGCCCCGGGGGGCCAGGAAGCCCAATGTGGATTCCAGAACCTGAGGAACAAAATCCCAAGTTGTGATGGATTCAGGTCAGATGGGGAAGGCAGATGGAAACACCTTGTAAGAGAGGAAGCCAGACAGAAGCAATGTGAACAGAAATGGGGGCAAGAAAGGGGGAAAAGGGGCAGCGGGAAGGAACAAGCAGAAAGAGGAGCACAGATGGAATTCTGGGTAATGACGCCGAGGAGGAGGAGCCCTGGTCCCGGGAAGGGCTTAGGTCACAGAGGGTCCACATCCCTCATCCTCCTGGGCATGTGGGAGTGTTTGTGTATAGAGAGCCATGTCTGTGCACGTGTGTATGAAGGAGTATGTACAGCAAAGTGTGTATAACAGAGAAGTGTGTGTCAGTTGTGTGTGTATAGGAAAGTGTCTGTGTAATAGAGAAGTATGCCTGAGTCATGTGCAAATTCCACACAAGACGGTGCCTAACACTCTCATTTTGGTTTGCCTCGCCAGGCTCCTTGACCAGCTCTGACTGGGGCCGTGGGTTTGAACAGCACTGAATGCTGCTCACTTCCTCTGGGTTAGGGGCAGATTAGCAGGTCAGTGGGCCATTTCAGTGAAGCCTGCATGGCCTGACCTGTGGTGGCGCAGTGGATAAAGCGTCGACCTGGAAATGCTGAGGTCGCCGGTTCGAAACCCTGGGCTTGCCTGGTCAAGGCACATATGGGAGTTGATGCTTCCAGCTCCTCCCCTTTCTCTCTCTCTCTCTGTCTCTCTCTCCTCTCTCTCTCTCTCTCTCTCTCTCTCTCTCTCTCTCTCTCTCTCCTCTCTAAAAATGAATAAATAAATAAATAAATGTATCTTAAAAAAAAAAAAAAAAAGCCTGCGTGTCCTCATCCCCCTCCTGACCACCCTTGTCTGCAAAGGACAGATACTCACTTGACATGTAGGTGAGAATGTGATTGCTCAGCTCCGCATAGTCTAGAGATTGGAGGGACCATTCTCCTCCACTGGCTCCTGGTGGCCCTGGGGGACCCGGAGGGCCCATCAAGTACTGACGTAGATACTGACGCACGTCATCTCCTGAAAGAGAGGATGTGCTAGCGCGGGCCTACACAGGACCTGAGACAGCCACAGCCTGGTCTCTCCGTGTGGACTGGCCACACAGTGAGACATGTGTGAGTCTGGTCCTTAGGCCCACTGGGGTGGGGGTGGCAGATCAGCAAGCTCAGGGATGCCTGCCCAGTTGCCTGGCCCCAGGAGCAGGGAGATTTGCTGTCCCCTTTCCAGTCAGTGGTTGGGAGCAGTGAGGGAGTGGCATCTTGTCCTGAAGGACTCCCTCCCCTTCACAGCCCTCACAAGGCTCAGAGGTACAGATGTGCCTGACAAGGGCGGTCAGGAGGAGGCAGAGGGGCCCACTGCAGGCGACTCACGCTGTAGGGCAACCAGGACGTCCTCAGAAGTGATGGAAGCAGACGAGCTGATGCTGTACCCCGAAGCTGCCGGGAGGGAAACCTGGGGTTACCTGTGTGTTTGTACTGAAGCAGTACCCCCTTACTCCAGAGCCACAGAGACCTGGTCAACTGGCTGTTTCCATTTGGGGAGATGAACTAAGGGGAGGTATTACGAGGCTAGTTTTGAAGCATGAAAAGGTCAAAAGTTGTTTTTGTTTGGTAAGAAATGCAGTTTGTTTTCCAGATGCTTTAAGCCCTGTGAAATCCCACCAGCCCGAAGGGTCCCATCTCAGTGTTCAGGGCTCGTCCACCTGCCGCAGAAGGCTCACTAGACCTGGCCCTGCAGTGCTCCATCTGAGTGGCCCTTTTGAAGCTAGCTCCCGTGGCCTGATTACCATGAGTTCAGATTTGAATGTCACGTTCAGAAGGGCAAAGCCAACAACAAATAAAGGGACGAGGTTCCAAGAACAGAAGTGGACCGTGGGGGACAGGGTCCTTTCAGGGGTGGGAGGGACTTACTCCGTAAGTAGCTCACGACGAGATTTGCCAGCTCTGAGTAGTCAAAAGTCTCACCCGCGATGGTAGTGACAGGCCCGGGGGGACCAGGTGGCCCTGGGGGACCCTGAACTCCAGATAGATAAGACCTAATGCTGTCACCTGCCATCAAAGAAATAAAGCAAATTCAAGCCTGTTCCCTGGTGGCATGTCCTCCCATGGAGGTGATCTGAAACACTTGATGAAATGTCCAACCCATCCCACACATGGGCCCACGGCAGGGCCAGCAGGAAGCCCAGATGTCTCTTGTTACGGATGGAGAAACTGAGACAGAGGTCTGTGTTGGGTCCGGGGTACTCGAGGACTGCAGCCCCTCTAGTCAGCCGCCTTGATAAAACTCTGGTGTCCACATTTGTGGAAATCCCACATGGCCATGGGGAGCACAGGGGTGGGGCCAGGGGAGTGCACACACATGAAAGTGTGAGTGTGTAGCTGGGTGCGCATGTGGACAAGCGTGTGAGCGTGCGAGCCTCTACTGAGGCGAGGCTGAGGGCATGTCTGTGGGCAGCCAGAAGGCAGCAGCACATGGACCTGCTGTTTTGGCTCCAGGCGTGGAAGAGCTGGACCTGGCATACAGACTGCTGACCTCCAAAACAGATATGCATGCACACGCACACACACTGCCTGACGCTGACCTCTGACCCAGCACTCACTCTGCATGTAATCAGAGATGTATTGCTGAATCTCGCGGCCAGAACTGCTGATGAAGCCCGGAGGCCCAGGGGGTCCGGGTGGGCCTGGCGGGCCTGGCATGAACATGGTGCCGGATGATGATCCTCCTGGAAGAAAGAAAGCCTTCGGAGCTGGTTTCTCTGCCCCAGGGTCAGCAAAGGAGCCCTGGCCCTGCTCCCATCATCTGAGTAAGGAATGTCTTCCTCAGTAGAAGGAAAAAGAAAATGACAAAGAGAAGGATCCCCCCCAAAAGAGGGAAGGAGTGGCTGCAGCAGCCACTGTCTGCACGAGCGCAGAGAAGGAAGCTCTCTATGCCAAACCCTCGCCCCTTTGGCAGCCTGCTCACCACCTCACAGTCTCCCTCATCTCTGAACTCCCCCAGCTCCCAGGGCCTGTTCTGCCTCCATCTTTCGCCATTGGCATTGTCAGTCGTTTTTACATGGAGGGCTGCTTCTCTTCTGCCCCCACTAACATGTAACCTCTGTAAGGCAGCTCAGAGACCCTAGCACTGGAGAAAGTACTGAATCAACATGGAATCATGGGGGAATGAATGAATGAATGAATGAATGAAGCCATGTCCTCACTGGCATGATCAGCCTTGCTTGAAGAAGGGAAGAGGAACTTTGGTCACCTTTGGTTCTTACCTTGAGAGGGGCCACCAAGAATGCCAGGAGTCCCTGGGACTCCAGGATCACCTAGAATCCAAAACAAGAAGCCCTGTTTGCATCACCTCCTCCTGGAAGCCCCTGGTTAAGCCTACCCTACATCAGCATGTGGCTCAACTGTTTCATATCTCTGTTTCTGCAGTGACACCACCAGCTCCCTTTGGGCAGAGACTGTGTGTGCCCCCATCCCCATCGCTTTCTCCCTCCAGCCTCTTTTCTTCACCCTCTTCTTCCTCCTAAGGCTTTAGCACCAATAAGTACATGCTGCTCACTGTTCAGGCTCTGGGAGCCAGCCTTACTCCTACTACTCACTACTTTCTTGGCTGTTCCCTCACTGACCTTTGTCACCTTTGGGTCCCTGAGGGCCGGGTGGGCCTGGTGGTCCCTGCAGGTTGAGGCCGAGAGAACTGGAATCTGGAAGCGAATACCACACAGTGCAGTTAGCCAGGGCTGGGAGTGGCTTTAGCTAGAGGTAGCAGTGGGGGTGGGGGCTCAGCACTTACCTGAGATTGAGTACCCTGGGAGGCCTTGCTCGCATGAGGAACACAGAGAAAGGGGACAGTCAGTTGTGCTTTCTTCCCTCTCCCCAGGTTCCAGCCCAAGACACTGCCTCCCCTCTGAGGCTGCACAAGACTCATGGGAGCTGGGTCTGCGCTGCCCTTTCGGCAGTAGTACCCAGAGCTGCCACACACACCCACGCCCACTCACAAATAAATTCTCACTCTCTGTCAGAGACACACTCCGATCTACTGTTGCTCAACTCTCTTGGGAGGTCAGCTTTTGCCACCCTCCCCATTTACCACCCCCCCAGGTGTTCGGTGCATGCTCTACTGTACCTTGGTGTCCTCGGGGGCCTGGGGCACCTGAGGGAGAGGCGCAGAGAGTTGTGAGACACATGTGAACCAGACATTGTGAATTCGAGGGGCTCAGGGGTGGGGAGGGTCTCCGGGGCTGGAACAGACGTGGCTTGGGGCTCCTCATGCCTCTCCTTCCAACAGGCTAATGCAGAGGCAGGGATTCCCTGAAGAGCCACTGAACACCATGCCTCCCCCCACCCCACGCTCCTGAGCACGGAGCTCCTAATGGATATGGCTAGGGAAGGAAGAAATGCCCCAGGTCGTCGGGCCTCATCCAAACTCTCCGGGCCACCTGTGGGGTATGCTGGGGTACATACAGGCTTCTGCAGCCCCTGAGTCACTGTCCTCACCTTGGTCTCCTTTGGGGCCTGGGGGACCAGGTGGGCCTGGACGGCCAGAGAAGGTCTCTGCAGGGGGAAGAAATAGTTTTTGAGTATGGATGCAGTGATGTGAGGAAGAAGCATCTAACACAGTGTTTGTCATACTGAAGATTCTCAGTCAGTATTTATCAAATGGATGGATGGATGGATAGATGGATGGGTGGGTGAGTGGATGGATGGATAGATAAATAGATGGGTGGATGGATGATTAGATGAATGAATGCTTGGGTGGATGGATGGATGGATGGATGGGCAGGTTGATTTTCTACTAAGGAGAAGTTCTGGGCTATTTTCTTTCAAGTTATTTCCATATGTTTCCATATTGTGCTGTCAGCATTTATCTCTTTTCATGTCCGTGTGTGCTGCCTCCTTAATCAGACCTGGGCTCCCAAGGACAGGAATCAGGTTTCCATCAGTCCAGATCTCCCAAGGGCCAAACTGGCTCCCTCTCCTCAGGCAGGGTATCAGGGGCTAGCAGAGTGGCTGGGCTGGCATCATTTACCCTCTCTACGTGGAATTTATGTGAACACACTACTGGTGGAAAGTCAAGAGGAAGCATGGTGAATAGGTCAGAAAGACCAAATGCCTGTGACCACAGAGTGTACTGGAGGTAGGACCGAGGTGCAGAACAGGTATGACTGGACTCCACAACATTACCTGAGCTGGTCAGGAGAGATCCTGGTGGGCCTGGCGGGCCTGGCAAGCCTTCCCCTAGACAAGAGAACCCTCAAGATTAATTAATGCCAATAAGTGAGCCAGGAACCCTTTGTGTAGGAGAAGAAGTGCCAAGGAAGCTCTTTCCTAAAAGCCAGCCCATAAGAAGCCTGGCCTCTGGGTACCCTTGTCTTGCCCCTCTCACCCGGGAGCTTAGCTCTCCCCTATTTGGCCTAAGGGTCCTGGTGGGCCTAGAACAGAAGGCCCTGCAGGAGGGTGTGCTTCAGAAGAGGTGACAGTGCTGTACAGAGCTGATTCTGCCCCTGGGATCAGGGTCTGGCTTCCTCACTAAGTACCCTGAGTCCCCTGGGCCCCATGCTTCCCCACCTTCCAAAGATCTCTGAGATGCTCACCTGGTGGCCCAGGTGGCCCAGGTGGGCCTGGGGGACCACGTAGATCAAGACCCTCTGTAGAGAGAAGTAAAGAGCAATGAGCAAAGCTGACACGGGCTGCTTTCCACCAGCTTCTCCCCTCACCAGGATCATCAGTGCCAGGCGCCTGGGCTATACTCACAGCCCACACCGCAGGCCCCACACAGCACACCACCCTCTGGTACCCCCTCTGCCGGGGTGCCCTTGCTCAGAGGCGGGGCAGGGCTGCAGCCAAACTCCCTGAGAGCTGGTATGGGTGTATAGAGTGATGGGTAAGAGCATGGCTTCCGTGTCAGAGAGCCTGATTTCAAATCCCTGCTCCACCACTTTTATCTGGTGGCTTTGGGCATGTTCTCAGCCTTTTTCAGCAACAGCTTCCTCCTCTGCAAGCCAGAGGCATCTGACCTATGTCACAGGGGCCTTATGCAGATGCCGTGGCACAATGTCTGCGTGTGCAACTGCAGGACCAGGGTTGGCTGTAGTCTTTGTGTTCAGCCGTCCAGATGCTCAGGTGCTGAGATGGAGGCCCAGCAGCAGCCCCACCTGCGCTCTTTAAGGACTCTGGGGACGGGAGGACCCAGGAGTTCTCCCTCCCAGCTCAGGCCTGAGGCTAAGAACCCACAGCCCCTATTATTGCTCCCAGTGAGCGGGGTGCCATACTCCTGCCAGCGACACCAAGAGTGTCTGGATCACCGGGAGGCCCTGCAGGATCCCAGACCCCTGGAGTCTGAGAACCTCTGTGACAGCTGTGCCACGCCCAGTGAGTCTACCTCCGCAGCAGACAAAGCCACTGCTGTCCCTTTCTGGCTGGCACTGCATTCCAGAGGAACTGGTCATCCTCACCCACATCTGGGGCTCTGGATGACTCACTGTGCAGCTGCCACAGCCCCAGCGTACCAAGCTCTCTCCCACTCCTGTCCCCACAGCACCTGCCCTGGAGAACATGGGGGCACTCACGAGCAGAGAGGACCTCAGAGATGGAGCTGCTGCTGCTAGTGAATGATTCACCAGCAAGTCCCGGCTCGCCTCGTGGGCCTGCAGGGAGACACAGAGTTAGGGTGGAGGCCGTGGGCAGCAATCCCTCTGGAGACAGGCTGCAGCGGCCCAGGGGCCTGGGCGTGGTGGGCCAGAGAGTGGACTTCACACTTTCCTATCAGCTGAGAAAGACCCAGGAGGAACTGAATCAGCTTTCCCTAGGCCTCACTGGGTTTTGGTATTTGGATAAATCTCTGGACGGTGGCACAATGATCAGGGTCTGGTCACAAGAAAGCCAAGGCCTGTGCACATCGCTGAGCTTGGCCCTGACCAGGTGTGTACAGAGCTTCAATCCCCTGTCTGGTGGACACCTGCCTTCTCAGAGACATGGAAGGGGCGAGAGGAGGTATCTCCCTTTGCAGCTGAGGCTTCACGAGGCCCTTGGTGAAAAATCATGTCACCCCTCATTTCTCTGCCCCAAATGCATGTCTCTTGCGTCATGTCCAGCCTGGAGAGGAAGCCCTCCCGACTGACCGAGGCCACAGTCCTGTGTTCTTTCAGGCCTGACCTACCTTGCTGTCCTGGGAGACCAGCTGGGCCGACAGGGCCTGGAAATGGAGTTGGGGAAGAAAAGGCTTTGTCATACCTCTACGGTGACAGTTCTAGAAAGAGCTGAAAAAAAGTCAGGTCCTGGGTAAACACATAGCTTCCTCACAGGGCATAGAACGTAGCCAAAGAGATCAGTTTGCTTACTGGAGAGCAATAAGCGATTATGCCAGCCCTGTGGTCCATCCATGTGAGAATTCCTCTGCCAGGCCCTGTACCCCGGGGATGGGCAGAACTGCCCTCTCGGACACTGTCCTTCAATGATGAGGGACTTCTAAATACCCCCAGTGTCCCCTCTCCCACTGGAGCCTAACAGGAGGGAAGGCTTGTCCACACTTGCATTGGTCATGTTGAATCATATATTTCATTTACATGCAAATATTTAAAAATAATTAGCAAATAGATGCAGTTGACTCTTGGACAACACAGGGGTTAGAGGTTCTAACACAGTTGAAAATTTGCATATATAGCTTTTAACTTTCCAAAAACTGTAACTACTAATAGCCGACTGTTGACTGGAAGCCTTACAGTCAATTAACACATATTTTGCGTTATACGCATTATATACTACATTCTTATAATAAAGTAAGCTAGAGGAAAGAAAATGTTATTATGGAAATCATAAGGTTTGTTTGCAAGTTTTTTCAAGTTGTCACAAATCTCCAAAAAAATCCAATATATTTATTGAAAAATATTTATATACAAGCGAACCTGCACAGTTCAAACTCAACTATATCACAAAATAACAGGCATTTTGGAAAAATAGAAAAAAGTATCACCCATAATTAACTTGTAACTTTTTATTTCTTTCCAGCATTTTTTTTGCATCTTGGAAAAATATTGTTGCAACCACTGAGCATACTTTATCTTCTGCTCTTTTAAATAACACTATTATTTCCTAACGACTTTCTTTATAATCTTCATATTTTTGTAGCGACTTCATTATTGTTTGTCAGTTTGGGGATATTTTTTTCAAACGGATTCCTAGCATTTTTGTTGCCTTTGATGCATGTTATCAAACTGTTTTCCAATTGGAAATAATTTGAGGACCAAGTGCTCCATCTGGTCCAACATTGGCTCTGGAGGCAGAAGGACCTGGGCCAGATCCTGACTCTGCTACGTCTCAGCTGAACGACCCTGGGCAAGTCATTTACAAGCTGGAGCCCCCGTGGCGCTGCGGAGTCTGACGAAGCAGGGTCTGTGCAGGGCTGGGGTACATGCTCGGCTGGCGAGGCTGGCGGGGAGGGGCTTGCTCAGCTCCCCTTACTCTCATGCCTGCTTCCTGACCTGGGTTTCAGGATTTGAGCTACCACTGGTACAGTCAAATGCAACCTAGGCCTGCTGCTGATTAGGGAGAAAACAAGAAAATGGACTGACCTGGGGTGCCTGGAGGTCCTGGGGGTCCCATGGGTCCAGGAGGTCCCGGGGCACCTGGGACAGTGAGAGTCGATGACCCATCTGAAAACAGAAGACACAGGGAACACTGAGCCTCACTCTCTGGCTCAGAGGCACTGGGACCCAGGCAGGGCTACGGGTCGGCTAGGCCAGCACCTCTTGCTCTCATTACTTCTCAACTCCTCCCACCACCTCGCTGCAGACCCAAACAGCCCAGCATTGCATCCTGCCCAAAGAACCAAGTCCACAGACCGGCACTGCTTGGCATGTGTTAAGGCAGGGCCAGGGCAGATGCCTGGTATACAAGAAAGCACAGAACAGGGCCTGCCTACCTGCAGTCACAATCCTGCCTGGAGCTCCTGGCTCACCTGGGCGGGGAGGAAAAGGAGAGTGGTTTTCCCCAGGGTCAATTAGTGGCACAATAAATCATTTCCAAAGCTTCTGACTGCATTTGAGACCCACTCCTGGGCCTCTAACCTACAGGCTAATGGCATTTTAATGAACTAAGGGGAACCTACAGGATGTATTAAGCACCAGTCTCTGCACCGGAGACTCTGGAGGCTGGAGCATCAATCTTCTCAGCCCACATTCGCTTTTGGAGGAAGCAGGGATTCCCTGAAGCTGGCTTCATTGGTGAATGTCAAAGAGTTTGCCTTTCAGTGAGGCCAGAATGGGGCTGACTTGAGAGTCATTCCTGCTACCACACTCCCTTCTCCTACAGTGGGTGTCTCAGGATCTTACTGGGAATGAGCTTGGGTGGGAGAGGTACCGAGAGGTCCAAGGAGCCTCCCTGACAGAGCCTGGTCCCAGGGTGCCCCTCAGGATGCTGGTTTTCAGGGACAGCAGGAGGGGCTGTGCAGGGTTAGAAGGCAGTTTTGTGTCTGCTAAGTTGGGAATGTTACACAAAGGCTAACAAATCTCTTTTCTGCCTGGGGCTCAGAGGGTTGAGAATGCACAGGTGCATGGGGGATGTCAGATTCACACTCTCCCAAACACATCCACCACCAGATGTCGTCTCAGAGAAGCCTCTCGGGATTGGAAATCCACACGGACATTGGGGAACCAAGCAACAGAAGCAGAAAAAAGAAAAGCCCTCAGCTGGGGGCTTTCAGGGGCCTCTTCTGTCATTTCCCATGGCCTGTGAGCAATTCAGTCACCGGCCTGTGAGGCTACTGTTGATGCCCTCTTAGAGGAAGTGGAAGGCTGGTCTCCACCAGCTCCTTGGGTCAAGGCCAAGAGAGGAGAAAGTACTTGAGTTTGTTTCATTGGCACACAGCCCAGAATTCAGTAAAATGTCCACTTTTTGTGCACATTGTCCAGGGAGGATCTGAAGTCCCCCGTGGATGGAATTTGAGGGCCCTGAAAGGGCAGGTGGCTGGTGTCCTCAGGAACCCTTAAACTGACACGTCCTACTGAAAAGGCGCCATCAATTCATGGACATACCTGTGGACACAGAGAGCTGTCTGGGACGTGTGAACTCAGTTGTTACCACTGTGAATTATATTTGTTAGTTCTAAAAAAATCTCCTAGGCCTAACAAATCATTGGAAATAATTTCTGGCAAGTAGTTACTTCATTCCTCAGGTCCTTACAAGGTGACAGTGATTGTTCATGACAAGGTCAGCTGCACAGAACATCAGGGTTCAGGGAGGTGAGGTCACAGGGACAGAAGGAGGGAGACCAACTCTGAGCACATTCATCCCTGGACTGGCTCAGGGTTGGGGGTCCCATGGTGCAGAGCTGAGCAAGCACAGAAGGAAGGAACAGACAAGAGTTCCGCTCTGTGCACAGGGGTCACACTCTGAGGATGACTTCCTCTCCAGCAGCATCTCAGATGCTCCTCCCCGCCCACATTAAAGCCCATGTGTGGCCGATAAAGCTACAGTGGTTCCTAGCCCCAGGAGAGTCATGTTACAGGGGGCCAAGCCTAAGTGAGGAGGACTGAGCACTAGTGGAGACATTTTAGAGGCAAGGAAGGGGATGGGCTAGTTCTGGGGGTTGGGAGCAGCAGCCTCCAGATCCTCCTCCAACGGCCTGGAGACATCAGGCCACTTGCGAGGTAGGGGGTGTGCCGAGCGGTGGGGCTCAGCGGGTCAGAACAGATCCCGGGCTCCCTGGCCTCACAGCCTTCCGCTGAAGCCACTAGATGCCACTCTTGATCCAGGCTCTGCCCAGAGAGGGGCTTCCCTCCTGCCAATCTCTCACAAAAATGACTAGTGGGTACAAAGAAAATCTGATTTGGAGCATCACTTACCTTTAACTCCTGGCCGGCCCGGGGTTCCAGGAAGTCCTGATGTGATTGAAAACAAGTCATTCAGGATGATAAAGGTCCAGTAATTCCAGACACCCTGGCAGTGACCTGTGCTCTGTCTCTGGGCGCAGCCACAGGCTCTGCCCACAGCCTGGAGACCCACCTGGCTGCGCCTTCCACTCCAGCCTAGGCGGCCCCTCAGGGGGGCCTCCTGCTCTGAGCCCTTTTTCTTCTCTGGGAAATGGGGTAACAGCTGGACTTGAGGGAGGCAGGGGTCCATGGACTCAGCTTTGGGGGATCCAGTCCCCTGGAGCCTGCAAAGCAGCTGCTGTCCCCGCAGAGTCAGTCGGGAAGTAGGGGCCAGGCCTCCCACAGCTGATGTAACACATCCTCCTGGCTTTTGTCTGCTGAACTCCCCCAGGGAGCAGCTGGAGGGTGTCCCTGTGTGCCCAACTTTTGGGGGGACCTGCTATTTGCTTTCATTTTACATCCTTTAGGAGTTGGGCTGGGTGTGGTGACAGTACACACAGGTCCAACTACAGGACAGACTTTGACACCCAGGCTGTCCCAAAGAAACTGGGTCCCTCTGTGTGAGGTGAGCTCCCACTCCCAACCACACCGGTGGGATCTGGGCTTCTGCGGGGCCCGTGCAACTCCTGGGCCCTGACCCGGAGGGGAAGGGGAACAGGGCCCAGGCAGGCAGAATTGACACATGAGCTAACTTTATTTCTACCAGAGTGGTTCGCTAGATTGTTCTGTGCATAATTTTCCTTCCTAAGGTGCTTCTCAAGACTCACAGTAAAAGGACCTGACCCCATTTTCGCTAGGAGGGCGAGGGGAGGGGGAGAGGAAACTGCAGGCGATGGAGGAGAGGCGTCTGCCAGAGGCTGCAAGGCTGCAGGGGGAGGCTGGGTGGTGGTGCCTGGAGGTGGGAGTGACCATGACTCACCCTGAGGTCCTTGGGGTCCTGTGAGACCTACAGAAGAGAAGACACATGAGAGGAGAGTGTTAGGGTTGAGGAGCCACACACTTGGCTGCAGAAGCAGGTGGGACTGGTGTGTCCGGAGGACAAACCCCGAGCGTGGAGCAGCAGTCCAGGGTCCTCCCAGCACTGGGAGCAGTTCTTGGAGTTTGCAGTGAAGTGACCCACTCCTCCATCAGGCGGTGGTTCTTAGCCCATTTGGGGTCACAAACCCTCTGGATCTGAGAGCCATACACCTAGAAAACTCATTGAGCCCTAATGCTGCCCTAGGTTCCCTCCTTGTGCTCCCCATCTGTGTGCCCAACAGAGCAGCCAGGGGGCCCCTCCTCCTCCCAACCTGCAAATGAATGCCTCCCTAACGGCTTTCTTAAAGTGTTTTGATTTGTTTCCTGCAGCCCTGAGGATCTTGCTCCTGTTGGGCTTTCAGTGGCGATGCTAACAGTGGCATCTCTTGTCAGACTGGTGGGTGTTATGAGAATCCAAAGGGAGGTGGACCGGAGGGAAAGGCTCAGAGGAGCAAGGTACTGAGGCGCTGTTAACTCTGCCGGTTTCAGAAGACTCCTCGCCCCTTTCTACAGTGCCTTGCTTTCAACCGCTCATCTCTCTCTTCCCAGTTGCCAGCCTTGGAGGCTCGGAGGTATCAGGAATAACAGCCACTGCCCAGCACAAGCCAGCAGTTGTGGCAGTTCACTGCTGGGCTGCTGGAGGAGAATGGGTAAGACACACATGCACGTGCACACACATGCACACACTCACACACAGAGCGAGGTCGGGCTCCCTCTTCCCACTGTTACCTGGCTTTCCTGGGTCCCCAGAAGGTCCTGGTGGGCCTCGGATTCCAGGCATCCCTGTGAGACCTTGTTCACCTGGAGAGAGTATGACCAACGTGCAAATGTTTTCCTTCTTGGAAAGCTGAACTGGCCAGCATGTCTGAGCTGACACTTTCTTGGGGTTTCACTGAGTAACTTGCAGGCAGGTGTGGAGGAGGCTAGTAAGACCTGGCTTTGCATGTTTCTACATGACACCTTCCGCTCTGGCATTACGATTAGGGGACGTGGGCAAGGCAGGGAGTGATAGGCAGGGGAGGCCGTGAGAGTGAGGACAGCCAGTCAATGACTAACCTCTGGGGCCTTGGTGTCCGTCGGGGCCAGTGGGTCCTGGAAAAGCAGAACCACAGCTCGTCAGTGACTCTGGGAGCCACTGTGAGACTCCCTCTCCCTACTGCACATCAGGCTCACATCAAGTTGTCTCCCAGGTGGGGAACCCTTGGGCCCTTCTTGTGGCCATCAAATGCAAAAAAAAGAGCTCAGTCCCTGTCACACTCTCTGGGTGCAGCTTTCTCCCTGCCTGCTTCATCTCAACCAGTGACTGCCTTTTCTCCTCTTAAGAACTGTTCAATGACCCCTTATGGCATCTCCGGTGCCTGGGCAGGACTTGGCACACACCAGATGCTCAGTAAGGGCTGCCCTCATTTCTTCTAGGTCCTGGAAGTCAAGGTCCTCCAAGTTCTTGTCCCCTCTCCTCCAACCTCTCCGAGGTCCTTCTGGGACCATGCCTTGCTCTCCCCCGCCCCTTTCTGTACTTCCTTACTTATGTTGTTATTTCTGCATGAATATTCAAGTTAATCATGATCAAGATCTTCCTTACTTTTTAGGAAAATCTGAAATGCCACCTCCTTCACCTTTCTGCATGGAAGAAATCTCCCTCTCTACTCTACCCTCCTAGTACTCTATTCCTTTCATGGCACTTGTCACCTCATACAGGCCTTGTCCCCCCATGAGGGAGGTGAAGCATCTCTCTTGCCCAGCAAGTTTTCCTGCATAGAGTCAGTGCTTCCTAACAGTTTGTTAAATGCATGAGAAAGTGAACAAATCACATCCCCCTTGGTGGGGCTAAAACTTTCCTGGGACTTGGTGCTAAATGCCTGGCCTTCTGAGGGTCCTTGGCCAGCTCCCCTGTCCTGGCTGGCAGACCCCTGGTATGGGTCGGCAAAAGGTTGAACCCTGGATCTGGCTGTGAGTCCAGCCCTGGGATTTCAGGGCTCTGTTTGGAATACCATAGGTTCCAAAGGACACCAACACTGCCTGCCCTCCTCAGGGGCCCAGGTGGCTTGGGGGCAGGAACCAAAGTGGATGCCTTGCCTTGCCAAGGTCACCCCGCCCCTCCACTGAGCAGTGAGAACCCGCAGAGATGGATGCTGCTCTCTGAGCCCTAGGAGAGATGTGCAGGCCCAGAAGCGACCTTTAAGTGGACCCTCTACCAGGGGTGGGCAGGTCACAGAACGGAAGAGGTAGCTCTAAGAGGATTTCAACTCTAGAGCCACAGTGACAGCCGGAATGGGGCAGACCAGCTGCCTGCACCCCCAGGACACTCACCCATTGCTCCTTTAGCTCCAGGCTCACCCACAGCGCCAGGCAGGCCTCTCGAGCCTGGCTCGCCTGCAAAGGAAACGGGCATGCTAGTTGGAGGCTTTCAAACTTTGCATCCTTGATAGTGGTAAAATGTTGTACCCACCATGCCCACCCTCAAGCCCACCACCTCCCTAACCAGACAAGCATGGGGTGCCCACCAGGGCTTGGGGACACAGTGTCTTCTTAGATACAGTCAGGGCCACCCGGGTGGCAGTCGTGGACTGGCCCAGGGCCCCGCCTGGTCTGAAGCTGCCTACGTATGAGTGTTATTTCTTTGGCAACAGAGAGCTGCCCCTTGTAACCAAACTATCATTGCTATTAATTTCTTTCTAATCATGTAAGTTGGCAGGAGGTAAGTGGATGAGGGGGGACAGTTGTACCAACCCTCTGCTACTTTGGAAAGAGCTTAATTTTCTTGACTGGATTCCCCGGAAGAATCAGTGGCAATTGTAACTCCATTTGTGCCCCAAACATTTGCTGCGGGACTGCACGCCCTGATGCTGGCTTTCACTCCAGTCAGGTCTCCTTCTGTCTCGTTTTGTGTTTTGTTAGATTATAAGTTCCCGGAAGCAGACAGAGATTCTGACTCAAATTTCTGTATGTTTTTTTTTCCATCTCCAGTGCCTGATAACATTTATAAAAAATCTTTAAATGATCAAAGAGGATTCCCATGTAGGACTGACCTGTGAGGCCTCGGGGTCCTTTCTCGCCCTGGTCACCTAGAACAAGCATGGGGGTGCAGGGGGTATCAGTCAGCAGGAGGAAAACACTCTCACCCAGCTAGAGGGACCCCTGGCTGCAGAACAGTGCTCATCGTACCCGGAAGCTATGTCCGCGGAATGTTGGTGAGACCTCGTCATTTACAAAGCCAAAGAGGCACATTTGATCCCACCCATAAACCCACTGGCCCCTGCTGTCATACAATGGCTATCGTGGGCACAGGAGGCCACACACAGAGGACATCAAGGCTGCATCCTTGCCACCCGAGGTCCGCCCAACCTCAGTACTGCAATGTTGGTGCTTTGTGGCCCCTCTTTGTGCCTCGGTTTCCGTATCTGAGAGGTTGGACTACAATGAGCTCCCATGTCCCTCCCAGCCCTGGGGTCCCAGAGCCAGAGTCATCTGTGTTCTTGGATGCTGGGGCCCAGGTCATATTTGGGTTCTCAAGAGTCAGACAGGCTCTGGTGATGCCGGAACAGCAATAGAGCACTATACCTTTGGGTCCTGGTGTTCCCGTAGGTCCTCTGTCACCTGACAAAGTAATGGACAACTTGGTATAACAAACCTTGTGAGGAAGACCGAGCAGGGCAGTGTCTATGTCTGAAGACAGGCGCCCCAACCCGACCTTCCTGGCTTCCCCTTGTCATGTATCAGCCTGCACAGGCTGTGGGTCATGCCTACCAGACACTCCCTGTGCCCTCTTCCCCCAGACCTTCTTCTTGAGTGATAAGCACTGACAGGGTGACATCTCCCCCCAACCGCATCCCCACCCCCTACTCTTCCCCACCAGCTTACCTTTGACACCAGGGAGTCCCACTTCACCTCGGAGTCCTTGGAGACCTACAGGGCCTACAAGCAGAGGTAGCCATGCAGGTGGGTGAGTGCCCGCAGCTTTGGAAGGGACGGACACACACACACACACACACACACACACACACACAGACTCACACATGTATGCAGACAGGCACATATGTGTACCTCCGCCCTGGAGTAAAGATTGAGGGCTGCTCTCCACAGATTCCTCCCCACATCCCCTCTACATCATTCTGGTCCAGATTCTTTGCCTCTGTGACCACCAGGTCCTGGTCATAGGACACCTCAGGGGACCCTGGCAGAGACATTGGCCTGCATTCCAATGTGGGCTGTCACTTGAGGTTTCCAAGGCAGCAGGAGGAGCTCTGGCCATAGGGATGAGGCAGAGGGGGCCCCCTGCTCAGACGAGGGCAGGGCAGGAGCGGCCTGCTGCTGAGGCTGCCTAAGGCCTCAGGCCCCAACCAGGGCAGAATGGCTCTCAGAGGGGCAATGGCACCCGACCTCAGCCACTGTGGATGTGAGTTTTGTATCTTCAGGTTCTCTTTAATAATTGCTTCCTTTACTTAAAACAATGTTACTTTGCACATTTAGCATCCTTTCTTTGCCCCAGAAATAGCATCTATAATAAGAAGCAGCGCACTGACCTGGGGGACCCTGTGGCCCAGGAGAACCACTGGAACCTGAGAAGGATGACAAAACAGTTAGGGTCAAGCACAGGCTAGGGACACCTGAGCCCACGGTGAAGGTCAGGTGGGGGTGGGGCCCACTTCCAGGCGAGGGCTCTGTGTATGTGTGCAGCCCACACAGTATGGGTTCTTGCAAAGACCCCAGAGCCAGTAGGTCCAAGATGACCCAAGTCTAGTGCAAGGTCCCCCTCAGGGAGGAAGCTGAGCTGGTGGGATGAAGAGAACCCTGCTCCTTCCTAGTCAGAGGAAAATATTTGGGTTGGGGCAGAGGAGGGAGGGGAGGTGACCAGATAGGCATCAAATTGAGAAGGCCCATTCTCCTGGGTTGTCCAGAACGTATGATCTGGGCCCCAGTTAGGTGAGGAAATTTTCTGATCCACCCACCCACTTAGAGGCCACTGAAAACAGATGGTAATGCAGCCCCAAATCCACCATGCAGCCAAAAGTTAACCCAACCCTGACACCCAGTGACTCCTTTGTGGGGACACTCTCTGAGCCATAGCCCATCACAGCTCTGGGACAGGGGGTTAGGGCTGTCTGGGACTTCAGTACCTGAACGCCTGTGATCCATCCTAGACGCTTGACTTACCTTTGGGACCCACAGAACCTGGGACACCAGGTGGGCCCTGAACACCCGGTTCACCGGAGAGCCCTGGGGAGAAGTGAGCACTCTGAGACAGTCCCCTCAGCCTGGCTGCCCAGCCAGCCTGGTGGTGTACTTTGGGGATGGTTCCAAGCCTGCAGCAGCCTCTGACCCACATGGTACCTCCCTGAGGCCATGAATCAGCAAACCACCTTCAGTTTCCACCCCCAGAGCCTTTCTGCTCCATGAAGCCCGGCACCTGAGCTACTCAATAAACATTTGTTACCTTCTTGAGCACTATTTTTAAGAGAAAGGGAAGCTAAAAATGAAGCTTTTTGCTCACAATTTGTTGACATCAAGAGGACTTCTTGTGTCGGGGCTTGTTTTTTCTTGATAAAAACAGATTCGTGATTAAGAATCTAACTGCAAAGTCTTTCCAGGCCCCTCCTGGGTTGAGCCTGTGTCAGGCTTTCCATGCCTCCTTCCCTGACTAGTTCCAGCCAAGAGAGGCTTGTGGGCCTGAACCCCACTGCCCCTTTCTTCTTCAGGTCCTGCCATGTGCTCTTCACATCAGCCCCGCCTCCTCCGCACCCCATGTGGGAAGCCCATATCCCTGTGACCGTGTTCTCCATGCATTCTAAGCACTGCAGGGTTCTGAGCTTGAGGCCTACACCTGCAGCTTGGCCTATGCCCTCCTTAGACCACTGCCTCCACCAGGCCTGGCACTGACCCTGCTCAAGGTGCCCGGCAAATGCTAGTAAAAGGAGCGAGGGAGGGAGAAAGATGGGAGAAGGAAGCGTGGGTATATACATAGCTAACTCTCCTGGTAAAGGAATCGCCTCTTACCTCTGTCACCTTTCTCTCCAAACCCAGCTGGCCCTGGTTCACCACGAGGTCCCATGGGACCTTCACGCCCTCTCTGGCCCACAGGTCCTTCCATTCCAGGCTCTCCTACAAACAGAAATGGCCGTGCCAGGGTGAGGACCTGAGCTGCAGCAGAGGGCTCTGCAGGCAGCATGTCTCTGGCAGGACGCCTGCCTGGAGTCTCTGCACTGGTCCCCTGAGCCTCCCCTTGACCCCTGCTGCCCAGGCTCAACCCAGAAGCCAGAGTGACCCTTTGAAAATGCAAGATCACCCCTGCCCCAAATCTGCAAGTGGCTTCTCACCTTATGGGAAGGAAGGAAACAACATCTTTACAAGGACCTCCAGGGCCCCACGTGGTCAGCCTTGCTCACTGCCCTCCCTCTGGACTCTCTACCTCCCTGCTGGGTTCCAGCTGAGGCCTCCACATCTCCTTCTTCTCCTCACAGCTCCTTGACCAGTGGGCACACCCTTGCTCCACGGCCTGTGGCTGCTCCTTCTGCCTGGAATGTTTCCCCCAACATCTCCTCATGCCAGGCTCCCTCACCCCCTTCAAATCTTTGCTCAAATGGCACCTTCTTGGTGAGGCCTTTTCTGACAGCCCCCTCAGGACTCCCAGTGTCCTGTCTCTCCCATTTCTGAGCCACCTCCTGCCCTGTCATGCACTTCACTTCTTTATCATGTCTACTGTCTTTCTCCCCCACCCAAACGTAAGCAGGGGTTTATCTGTTTTGTTCACCGATGTCTCCCCAGCACCTAAAATAGTCTGGCACACAGAAGCCACTTAATAAATGTTTATGGAAGGAAGGAAGGAAGGAAGGAAGGAAGGAAGGAAGGAAGGAAAGAAGGAAGGAAGAAAAGAAGGAAGGAAGAAAAGAAGGAAGGAAGAAAAGAAGGGATGGGGAGAAGGGAGAAGGGAGGGAGGGAGGAAAGGAAGGAGGAAGGGATAAAGTGGTTCTTACCCATGCTGCCTTTTTGTCCCTTTGGTCCTTCTGAACCTGGGTGTCCCACGAGCCCAGGGATACCTGTGGATACATGAAAATACCTCAGCCCTATTGTCCTCCCAGAACCTGGGAGCCAGGACTGAGCAGCCTGCAACACCAGCCACACCATCAGAGATTCCATACCTGGAGTCCCAGGGAGCCCTCGATCTCCTGTGGGAATAAAGATAAGAGAGAAGTCAGCAAGAAGACTTGGGTCACCAGGTGGGATTCAGGCAGGATTGCCAAATGTAGCGAATAAAAGCACAGGTTGCTCTGTGAAGTCTGAATTGCAGATAAACATTGGATACATTTTTAGTATAAGTATGTTTTATGTAATAGTTGGGACATACTTATAGTGGAAAATTATTTGTTGTTTATCTGTAATTCGCATTTAACTGGGCATTCTGAATTTTATGTTAACTGCAGGCTCAGGGGTCCAGGACCATTAGCATGGTTGGGGGGAGGGGTGGAGTGTGTGGGCTGTCTAGTGGAGTCCTGGGGGAGGGGTGCTGTGGACGTGACGCAGGGTGGGTGCATGGGGGCAGGAATCCTGAAAAGAAGAGGACCATCAAGTGGAGGAACCCCATTCCTACACAGGGATCTCTTGGGAAGAGAGGCAATCCTGTCACCTTTAACAGCAATTCTCAGAGTAAACTACAACTCTGGACTCAGAACCACCTGGGTGGTCAAAACTGCAGACACCTGGCCCCACCCACCTATACCTGCTGAATCAGAGGCTCTGGAAGTGGGGCCCAGATCTTCTGTCAATTCTCATACACACTGAAGTTTGGGAACCCCACTCAGCCAGCTCAAGGGGCGCTGCTGTGATCCCTGAGACTGGGAACCTCTTCCTCCCACCATGGGCCTGTCCTATTGATTGCCAAACTACTTTTCTGAGGAAATATATCAATTTCTTACAGCACATAAATGTGTGCCACTCAAGTTAGCATGAGATTGTTCCCCAATTAACTAATACTGTGGGCACCCGTCCCTGTGACTATGTCCTGCACGCCCCCTGAAGGCCGGTGGCATTGCTGCGACTGGATTTCTCCTCCAGGAGCTCAGTTCACTACAGCTGGGTTCTATCCCAGCCTTCCTGGACTGAGACCCCTGAGAGCAGTGGCTAACCTGGGATGGTGGTTTCTGACCTGATTCATCAGAATAAAAACCTGGGGGCACAGGGGGTCTAGCCCTAGAGCAGGCGTCCCCAAACCTCGGCCTGCAGGCCACATGCGGCCCCCTGAGGCCATTTATCCGGCCCCGCTGCACTTCCGGAAGGGGCACCTCTTTCATTGGTGGTCAGTGAGAGGAGCACTGTTTGTGGCAGCCCTCTAACGGTCTGAGGGACAGTGAACTGGTCCCCTGTGTAAAAGTTTGGGGATCCCTGCCCTAGAGCATCTCCTTCAGGAATATCTGATTCATAACAGGGCCTAGGAGTCTGTATTTTTAGAAATCTCCAAGGGTGTGGGGGGTTGTGTAGTAGCAGGACCTCAGACTGCCCTTTGGAGCTGGGGGAGATGCAGGCCCTTGGCACAGGCTGCCTGAGAACCCCTGGAGTCCTGAGAAGGGGAAAAGGACAGGGATGTAGAATCCTGCTCTGTCGTGAGGCCCCTGCCCCACCAAAGCCCAAGGGTCTGCAGGCTGCTCTGCCATCCATGGTCCTACTGTGGAGGGAGATGGCCAGAGAGTGTGAGGGGGGTTCTCTGAAACTTACTGATTGCTTTAAACCATCATCCCTCATTAATATTTAAGGTAAAAATTACCTTTAGGGCCTGGACTTCCTATGTCACCTAAAAGAAGAAAGATAAAAAAAGTATGAATGGGGTGGGAATGCAAGGGCCTTTCTCTTGAGTATTGAAGACTAGCAGACAGTAGGTGAACCACATTTCAAGGTGAGCAGGCATGGGGTGTGAGTTCCTCTCAGTTTCTGTCTGTGCCACTTAGCACATCACTGGGCCTCTCAACAGATGCCTTAGGTCCTTTCTCATTCTGAGATATTCTGACTGTAAAGCTAATCCTCAATCCTCCTAACAGACACTGTAAGATTTTCCCACTGGTCATCATTCAATTTGGAAAAAAGGCCCTGGCCTGTAGTGTCGGTCTGGCTTGTGGAAGTCCGTGGTTCCATTCCTGGTCAGGGCACACAGGAGGAGTGACCATCTGCTTCTCCACCCTTCCCCCTCTCCTTTCTCTCTCTCTCTCTTCTCTTCCTGCAGCCATGGCTTGGTTAGAGCAAAGTTGGCCCAGGGTGCTGAGGATGGCTCCGTGGCCTCACCTCAGGTGCTAAAATAGTTTGGATGCTGAGCAATGGAGCAATGGCCCCAGATGGGCAGAGCATCGCCCTCTAGGGGCCTTGCCAGGTGCATGCAGGAATCTGTCTCTCTACTTCCCAGCTTCTCACTTAATAAAAAAAGAAATTTGGAAAAACTTTTCTAATCCACCCAGAAATACGGCTCCAAGTTCAAGAAATGAGAGGGAAAGGGCTCCATTAACCACAATACCTTTAGGGCCGGGGCTTCCTAGGAGATTGCCTACAAGAGAAAGTGAACCCCGAGTTAGTAACACAACTTCTGTGTGACAGGATCATTGGATTATGGGAAGAACCGGAGGCTAGGACTAGCAAACAGATTCTAAAATGTGCTAGTTGTATGATCTTGGGCAATGCTCTCCAGACATCAGTTTTCCCAACAGTAAAATGGGTTCACAATACTGGTCCTCCCTCTCTCCCTCCCAGGACCATGGAGAGCACTCCTGCGGAGGGAGGGTGAGAGTCCCCTGAGGGGCACCGCTCTGCACACAGGCAGGAGCAGTGAGGGGGAGCAGGCTGGCCCTTTGACCCGTGGCGTGCTCACCATTCTCTTGCTCCGTCCTAAGCTTGTCCCTCACGAAGAACCAGAGCGCCTCCTGACCGTAGCCATCCAGCCCCAACTTGCCCAGGCTTGTGCCTGTGCCGGGCAGCACGCCCTGCAGCCGCTCCTTGTTGCTCCTCTCGATCTGCTCCGTCAGCTGTACCCCGCTCCTGACACGCTCCAGCTCGTCCACGCGTGCCTTCAGCTTCCGCACCTCCTCGGCTGGACCAGGACAGGCAGTGTCAGCCAGGGGCTGAGCCAGTGCATCCCCAGCAACACCCACTCCCCACGAGGAGCCTCAACTAGGGGCTCTGGGGTTCCTGGCAGTGTCATCCTGCTGCCATGCGGGAGACATTTTGTTAGAATGCTACCAGCCAGATTAGTGACTCAAAACTGTCACCGAGCCTTAAAGGAAACTGGACCAGGGGTCAGTTTTCTCATCTGAGATGGTGGTAGTGCTGGCCGTCATTCTCCCTGGGAGCTGCTGGGAGCCCAACAGAGCACGGAGGGCAGGACTGCTAGGAGAAGGCACAGCCTGACCACTCAGGGCAGCTGGTGATGATGGCTGCAGGGACAGAGGCCTGAGAACCTGGAGCTGCATTAGAATCCCGGCTCTGTCACTGAGCTGGCCTTGGGCCTTGGTCAGGTGCCTCCTGGAGCCTAAGTTTCCTCATCTGCAGTAACAAGGGGTCTGCACTGAAGACCTCTGGCCCCTTTGCCCAAACACATGGGTCACTGGCTGATTCCTGCCCTTTGAATGAGCAGTGGGACCTGCTGCCCTGCCACTGTTGCCACATACCCAGAGCAATGAGGCCGAAGAGCAGCCCCAGGAGCAGCAGCCAGGTGAGCAGCAGGCCCAGCAGCCACTTCCACCAGCTGCAGCAGGAGCCGCAGGGGCACCAGGCTGGCGCTGCCCCCCACGGGCCTCCAGCCATGCCGCCACCGCCGCCGACTTTGCCGCCGCCACCTTGAACGCCTCCAAAACCGTTATGTCGGTCATAGCTGTGGATCTCTATGGAAGGGAGAGAAAGTAAGGTGCTTGCGGGTGGCTCTTGCTTTCTTCCCTCTAAATCCTTCATTTTTGGTGACTTCCTGTGGGCCTGAGTGAACGTAAGTGGCTCTTTCATGTTCCTGCGTCTGATGAAGGAAGAGGCTGGATCTTGGACCCAAACAGGGCCCTGGCTGGCGAAAAGCAGAAGTCTGAAAATCTGGGCTTGACTCTGAGATGGTCACTTAACATCTGTTTCCTTTTTATTTATTTATTTTAAAATAAAATGAGGTTAAAAGATTACTTACTTCTAGGATAGGTGTTGAATGAAATGAGAGGCATGGAAGGTGATTAGCAGAGGATGTAGCCCAGAGTGCTAGGTTTAAGTTTTGATTATGAACTTTGAGCGGCCACCACCTGCATTTTAGTAGGCCCACACCAAAGGCATTCCTGTCTCCTCGTCTCAGTATTTACAACTCTTTCTTTGTAATCTCCAAGTGCCTAGAATTACATTCAGCACTTATAGGGTACCGAGTAAATATTTTTGTCTTTTTATAAAACTGTTTTTGGTATCTAAAATGGGGTGCTCCCCCTTGCTCTGCCTCTTTACAGGGCTAGACGAGAGTGTACAGGGCTAGATGTGTGTGGGTTACAGTCACCTCGGAGCCTGTGTCAGTGTGAGGGGGTGAGACAGCAGCAGCCCTGCTGTGCTGATCCTGCCACGTGGGGAGACCCTGGACCCGAGGGCAGACAGTGGGTGCCTAGAGGTGATGGGGGAGCTATGAGCAACAGTCCCTGAGCTAAGCTTCTTCTGCAGCCTGCTCTAGCCCTGGCCTGCCCCCTCCACCACCTCCACCCTGCTCTGCTCCAGCCTTCAGGGACACTCTTTCGAGTTGGGTGGCTCAGGTGGGCACTGGGTCCAGGCCAGGGAGCCTTATCTGCTCCATTCACCATAACCACCCCCATTGGCTTCTGTCACCACAGGCCCCACCGTCCTTTCCTACCTGCAGAGGCTGCCTTGCCCTTTGTGGACACGGTCTTCACATCTCCTGAAAGACAAACACCAAGAACACAGGTTTTGACCTGAGCTTTTAAGTGTGAGGAGCCCACAAGACAGCCTGTGTGTAGATTTCAGGCAGTGCTTTAGGTAGATATGCACCTTGAGTAATTATATGGATACAGACATGGCTTGGCAAACAGTTAATGGTGGAAACAAGCAGCATCGTAACCCTCTTGTGACCTGAAATCTTTAAAGCCCTAGACATTTTCAGAGGACTATATTAAGGGTGGCCTTTGCTTTCAAACAATAAATGTGCTTGTGAGAAATGACTCTTGATATTTTTGGTTAAGGGACTTTGAATGCAAGTTCCTAACCTGGGGTGTAAGGAACCCGACAGCAATTACAGGCTTGAAGGAGGGCTGCTCATGAGTTCCTGATGCTACGTGACCACTGCATGTTTGTGGGCTCGTGTGGAGTTGCTGGGAAAGTTGTTTACAGCTTTCATCAGGTTCTGAAAGGGTCTTTTGGCTCCAGTGCCCCACTTCCACCCCTAAAATGTAAGGAACTATGAACTGAGACGACTTAGGAGAAGGCATTGTCAGGACTGTAATTGATTTCATTTACATATATCTAAAAATGTCCTCAATGTACTTTTCCTGTTCTTTGTGATCCCCCCTGAAATGAGTGATTTGGAGAGATTTGTTTAGGACCCAAAGCAGTGTAGCAATGTGTTTATCTGGGAGATGATCCAGATATCTGGGAAGGAAAAAATAAAGCTAGCAAGTGCTTTGCAAAGCATTTTTTTATTAGTTCTGAATGTTAAGGGAGGATGAGTAAGGTGAGGGAAAACAATACCACTGTTGACCTCACACATGTCATAGGAAAGCTTTTGCTTCAATACTGTGCACGCACAGATCGAGAGGAAGTGTGTTAAAGCACAGCCTCTGACACAGCAGGCCTGGGTTGGGGCCTGGGACCCTGTGACATGCTCCCCGTTGCTGCCACTGCTGCAGGTCCAGGGACCACACTTTGAGCAGGGAGGGCCCAGGAGACAAATACATAAGTGAAATGTGTATGAGCTAAAGGCAAGGCGGTGGTGATCAGATTGGGTCTTACCGTTAGTTTCCGAGATGAGGTTGGTGTTAGCGGTGCACGCAGCTTGCTTTTCCTTTTTCAGGGTGTCCTCTGAAAAAGAAGCTGCACATACAGCCCATGAGCGCCTGGGCCGCCTCTCCCTGCTCCCCAGCCCCAAGCTGGTCCTGTCCCCCTGGGAGGCAGAGGGCAGCCCAGCAGGGAGGAAGGAGACCCAGCTCCCCTGGGGTTCATCCCTCCATCTGTGTTTGTGGTTGGCAGTCTTGCTGTTGTTGTCTGAAGACCCGTCTGGGAGCTCTTCCCTAGAATTTTCCTGGCTTGTCTGCATTCAAAGCAGACTCTGGGAACACCCTATTTAGGCAGGTATTCTTTTCATTTGAGTGGATAACTATGCTTTCACTATTAAAACATCTCAAACCACCTTGCTAGAACATTGGGCCCCCTACCCTGCCCGCCTCTCTTCTGAAACCCGAGGCACCTGGGCTCCCACGTACTTGCAGCAATGCTGGCGGGGGAGGCTGTGAAGACCTTCCCGCTGTCCTTGGTCATGATCAGCAGCTCCATCTCCTTCTTAGCAGGCACGTTGTCTTTCTCCAGGATCAGGAATTTACAGTCCTTGTGCAAGAGGTCATCATTCTGGACACTTGTGGTATAGGCTAGAAAGGGAAGAAGTGGGCGAGGAGGGAGGAAAAGGTGCCAGGGGAAGGCAAAAATGACCAGAAGAGGAAGGAGAAGGAAGGGAAGAGGGAGAAGAAAAGAGAGATTAGTGGGCGTGTCCAGGGGTCTCGGTCTATCTGAGAGTGCCTGCTTAGAAGCATCTTGGGGACCAAAGACAACCTCCCCTGCTTGGCTGGGCCTGGTGCTGAGGGTGGGTCCATGTCAGAAGTACCGAGTGACTGGCCTCTGGGCTGCCTCCCACCTGGATGCTACAGGGTCATTAGTGAATGGACAACAGTCCCGTCATCAGACAGGTTCTTTTTTAACTCAGTGGGTTCAAGTGGGGGGTTTTCCTGACCACCCCATCTAATATACACACATTCTCTTTTCTACCACCTCACCTATTTCTTTACTTATTATCTTATGTACTGCCAACCTGTTTATCTGCCTCCACTGCAACTGCCAGCCTGGGAGAGCAGGAACCTAGCCTGCTGTGTTCATGTCTGTGAACTAGGCACTTAGGATGTCTGGAAGGTTATACACTTGGATCAGAGCAATGGGCCAGCAGCCCAACTGATAGATTCTACAAAAAGTAGGGAGGGTGTGGCAGCTTTGACGGGCTCCTTGGTTCTTGTGATGGTGACACAAAACAGGAGCAGATCAGGGGCTTCCAGACAAGAATGGGAGCTGGGGTATAAGTGTCTGACCCTAGGCAGGTGTGGAGGGTGGAGCTTCCTGGCCCCCTGGGACAGAAAGTTCAAAGTAAGATCAGGGAGATGCTCATCTCTGCTCAGTTCTGGAAAAAACTGAGAGGCCCATTTGCAGACCTTAGACCACCAATGGCTTATATTCCCTCCTCCCATATGCCACGTGTCACCACAGAGCAGTTCTCCCTGTACTGCAGCACTCACCAGTAGAGGTGGACATGCCAGTGCTCACAACAGCAGGGCTCTGGGGTATGTTTTTCTTCACACCGTATGCTGCAAGAGAGGCACCACTGAGTGAGTGAGACCAGTGTGGGAGGGACCAGCTCTATGTCTCTATGTCCGCCAGCCTGGCCAGCCCTGGCAGACAGACAGTCTCCCCACGTGGAGGAAGACAATAATAATGACTGAATAATGAAATAAAGAATAATGAAATCAACTCTTGAGTCATGGGGGCAGCAATGAGAGTGTAGATGGGACTCTTTTTGGTATAATTCTCAACCTTCATCTAGAGGTCACCTCCTCCATGAAGTCTTCCTAGACCTTCCCACATCACCTTCCCTGCAACCACACTCCTACAACCCTAACACCTACTCTGTACAGTTTGAGTCATGCTGTCTTATAGAGTCCCCCAAATTGTTTCATGCCTATTATACTTTCCACTACAACTAAACAACAAGCAAGTTGAGGACCAGGGCTAAGGCTCAGGCCTTTTGTGTCCACCTTCCCCCAAATTTGCACAGGGGTAAACCATAAAATCAGCCAGATGCTTGATTTGCAGTGACAGGACTGTCAGGGAATGCAGTATGTCACGGAGATATACATGTACAGGTGACATCCCACAGCAGTGCTCCCTGTGGTTTCACATGTCTGAACCAACAGATGATCAAGGTTGTCATCTTTAAGTTGGGCATGGGGGCTGTTTCTTTAGTTGGAAAGGTTGGATGATTTTTAGGGACAGCTTGGTCCTCTGATTCAGTTGTTGAAAAGGGATATTGTGAGTTATAGCTGCAAAGAGGTGTTACTGCTCAACTCCTAAGCTCCAAACTTTAGCTACTGACTTGTGGAGGTGGTGGCCGTGCCATGGGACAGGGCGGATGAGCTGGGAGCCAGATTGTTCTGCATGCCAAACACTGTGAAAGGAATCGAAGAGAGGTGAGTGCAGGTGCAGAAGGGAGGGGCCTCAGCTCAAGGCAGCTCCCCACAGCATCCCCAATGCACTTTCAGAATAAATACATTTGCATATCACAGAGATTCCCAAACTTTCTCAGTTCTTACATTCCAAGCGACAGCAATTTCTTTTGTACCCCACCTCCCCACTCCAGGCCACCAGTTACTAAGTTTATTTGTTGAGTAGTTAGGTCCACACAACTTCAAGTGGTAGTTGGCACAGGGTCTGAAAGATTTCACTGTATTTAAAAAGACCCTTGAAATTTAAAAATATCCCAGGGTTCCCTGTTCCCTACAGCACCCTCGGGTGCCTTGGTGTACAGTGTGGGAACTGTGGGCATAGAATACAGACACAAGGGGTTCAAAGGGCATAGACTTGGCAGAGCTCTCATTTTCCCCTGAACTCTTCCTTCTGACTCAATCACATCAAGCCCCCTCCCCCACTGCCACCACCATTTTGGTCTCTAAGGGTGGTTGTTTGTAACAATGTGTAGAAGCTCACTGTTCCCCAGTCAATGGTGTCTCTTTTCCATCCTATCTAGTGTTTTGGGTACAAGATGGCAGACCCAATGTCCTCAGTCAAGACTTTGCAAAGGAGAATAGCGACAGCAGAAGAAATGAGGCATGAACCAGGTGTCCTCTGGGTTTGATGGGATGCTAGTTTGGAAGTGTTGAAGGCCAGAATGGTAAGTTTGCACATGGAGACATGCCAAACAAGTAAATAAGGAGGCCCACATTGTATTCATTAGTCATAATATTGTAGGGAGAAGGCACATTCCTTTAAAAAAAAAAGATGTAGCTGGTGTCTTACATACAAGCTGCTGCAGTGTATGTGGAAATTAGGTGAATAAATTTGAGCTGCCAATGAACTATTATATTTATTTTAAAAATTCAGAGTGAGAGCCTTCTAATTTGACAATGTTTTTTACCTGAAATGTCCTGAGCCATACCTCACTTAGCTTCTTTATTTCCACCTGTCTACCTCTCAGAGAAAACATGTAGGTGTGGTCTCTGGCCCCTCCCCGCTAGGCCTCTACCTTGGGGACTGAGCTGTCTCTCAGATTGAGGGCTGCCTCTGTTCTTTCTAATGTAGCCCCCTGGCCACTGCCTCTGTGATGATGCAAATGCAGGAATATCCTTGTGCTTCTGGGCAGAAAGGACATTTTCTCTAGAAACCATTAGATTTTCCTCACCAGGAAGGAACATCCCTATTTTTTCTGTTTTTAGAGCAAACCCTCTGGAAAAGGTGACTGATGCTGGCGAGCACTGACCTGAAGAGCAGGTGCTGATTCCAGGGTGTAGAGTTGGGGAGCAGGATGCCATGTTGTTTGGAACTCCAAAGACTGCTGGGGAGGAGGAAGGCTGGTGAGAGTGATGTCCAGCCCAGAATAGAGGGTACCATAGGTGCTCCAGAAGAAACTCCAGGATTGCATTTTTATATTTTGTTAACTTTGTTTTTAGAAAAATCTTAGGCTCTTGCCTTGTAGCAGAGAACCAACCATACATTAGTCTTAGGTCATAGCTAAGGGGTGGTCACAGGTTGGTCAGGTCTCGAGTGGACATTGGCTCTGGCCAAAGCCCCACTTGTCAGTGACTATTTTACAGAAAATGAACCTGACACCCAGAGAAGTTAAAGAACTTGCTCAAGGTCACACAGTTAATCCACGAGAGGTGAAACTAGGCTCCGTGCATCTGTTTTTGTTCTCTCCCACTGCAATTTTTTTAAAGGTCTTTAGTTTATTTATTTATTTTTTTTACAGAGACAGAGAGAGAGTCAGAGAGAGGGAAAGACAGGGACAGACAGACAGGAACGGAGAGATGAGAAGCATCAATCATCAGTTTTTCTTTGTGACACCTTAGTTGTTCATTGATTGCTTTCTCACATGTGCCTTGACTGTGGGGCTACAGCAGACCAAGTAACCCCTTGCTCAAGCCAGCAACCTTGGGTCCAAGGTGGTGAGCTTTTGCTCAAACCAGATGAGCCCATGCTCAAGCTGGCGACCTCGGGGTCTCGAACCTGGGTCCCCCGCATCCCAGTCTGACGCTCTATCCACTGCACCACCACGTGATCAGGCTGCATTTTTTTTTGATGCACTGTACAATATAGTTCTTTTTATAGAGGACACACAAAAAGAAATCTTTAGAGACTGAACTGAACTCAAGATCTAGTGGAAAACCCTTGGGGTGTTTGGCCACAGAAAGCCCCTCTAGGAAGCCTTGGGAATGGTGAACGCCAGCAGAGTCACTCAGCTCCAGGAAAAGGTGTGGAGGGCTCAGGGGCAGGAGGCGATGTACACTGCATGTCACATACCCGATCCTGCAGAATAGGCATTGGTGTTGAGGAGGGACGAGCTGTGGGCTGTCATGTTGTTGTGATAGGCACCCATGGAGGACCCTGCTGGCAAGGTGGAGGACCACATGTGGGAGGGAAGGTTGGCATCCAGCATGGTGGCATCATAGGTGCCGGACACTGGAAACAGACAGACAGACTCACATGCACACACGCTCCAATGAGACAAACCAGGACTCTGTGCTGGGGTGACCCCGTTGGCTCGGTGTACTGGGACTTTCCTGGTCTAGCCCTGAAGGTCTCACTATTCCAGAAACTCCTAGTCCAGGGTGCACCAGGGCTATTGGCCTTCCCACTTCTGTCTGAAACTTGGAGCCGATGCAAACTCGATCTCTTGGGTTAGAAATTCTTATGGGCCCTTGATGAAATCTGAAGTGGATAACTTTTACTCTGGGGTTGCCTATTTCTCCTTCTAAGTCACCCTCCCCACCTCCTGGTGTGCTGTCCCCACAAACGTTCTCATTCTCTATTTGTTCCTGTCTCTACCTTCAAAGACACCAGGGGGCTGTGAATGAGGCCCCACAGCAAATGGCAACAGTAGAGTGCCAGGAACACAGCAAGCGCAGGGAGGGAGCCCTCACTTCTGAGGCCACACCTCCAGAGGGCAGCCTTCTCTGGTTAAACTCTCCTTGCCAATGAGACCCAGGTGCACTCTGCCCCCAAGGGAAAGTTTTGGTGCTTCTCCAACTCAGAAGCCAATTCTCCTGTTCCTTATTTGAGAGGGAACCAGTCACACAGGCCATAAAGTGCTCTGAGGTTTTGGTTTTGTATTAAAAAAAAAAAAAGATCACAATCTCAAAGTCCCCCGCCTCACCCCAGTAGCAAAAGTCAGGAAAGCTTCACATCCTAGCAGAACGGGCTTCTTTGCTCATCTCTCTCAAAGGAGCTTCTCATTTCTCGTTCTGCCTCCCAAAGAGCCCACCTCTCACTTGATAGGCATGTGATGTGAGTGTTGAACAACGCTTGTCTGGCCTGACTTCGATCTCTTGGTTATCTGTTTGACTGCCCCTATGGCCTCCCCTCCACGAGGGCAGTGGTAGTATCCACCGTGTTCACGGCCTTCCCTCAGTGCCCACTGCTTGGCGTGGAGGAGGCATATAGTAAACACTCACTGAATGAATGAATGAAAACATGACAACTTTTCCCGATATTCTTCATTAGGGGAACCTGGGCAACACATTCCCAGGAGACGTCTGGAGTCTCCTGGATAGAATTTTGGGATGTGCAGCCTGACTACAGCGTGCACCTGGGATGGCTGACCAGACGGGAGTGAGAAAGGCAGAGCCCACGCAGTCACGTTGCCTAAAGGGCAGTGCTTTGCCACAGTCTGGAAGGCCTGCCAGGGTATAGTTGGATTCTTGGGCTAGGTCCAATATGCCACCTTGTACCCTTCCCTCCATGGCAGCCCCGGGCTTTGGGCTTACCTGAGTGGGAGCTTGCTGTCACAGTTTTGGTCTCCACAGTGCCTTTTTTGGGGATGGGGAGTGTGCTGGAGGAATTCCGGGTGGGGCTCACGCTGGCTGATCGGCTCCCCTTGAGCAAACGTTTAACTTCATCCAGTTCCGTCCCTGTGAAAGAATCCCCACATTTTCCACTAGGCCCAGGATTCTTTCCCGAGTTCAACTGCAGTGGGAGTTACATTCATAGCATTCTGAATACTAGGGAGGAGGGCATCTGCTTTGCATGCTGGGCCATTTTTGTCAGCCTTCTGATCTTTGCATTTTGTCAATTTATAACACTTATTAACCTGGCACTCTGTAATATTAATGGCCTCATAAATATAGTGCCTCTACAAGGAGAGGTCAAAGTCGTCGGTGGATATTTCCCAATTATACCTCATCAGACACCACAGGGATGAGTTTGTGGCTGGAAGACACTGTCATCTTAGATCAAGGAAAATTTGCACCCAGGGCAGTTAGAGAAACAGACCCCTTGAAACAAGTGGTTCAATAGTGATTTCAACCTCTGCACAGGAACCCTCAGGTGTCGGGTTCCTGACCTTGAATGCTCTGTAGTGTCAAAGGAAATTTGTGGCCAACATTATGCTGCTTTCATTTGAGTTAATTTCAAGTCTGTCTGTCTGATATTATTTGTAGTGAGGTTACCCAGTGGAGAAGGCTCCCTGTGCCTTCCAATGTGGCAAACAGGAGAGAAGGCAGGAAAGAGGAATGTATAGTGCAAGGGCAATGCATAAGAGAAGACAGAGATTTGTAGACAACACGTGCTGGAGGACTGCCCAAACCCCCTCCCATGAGACCACCATCCTTGGGACTCAGCACCTCTAAGCCTGAAAGGGCTCAGGTGAGCAGCATTAGGCCTAGACTCAGACCCCCGACCCAGGCACTGAGCTATCTGGGTGAGTACCGGCCCTGATTTCTGGGCCACCCACCAGCTCTTTCTCTTCCTATTCTTGTACTCGGCTCCCATCATGCTCATTTCAAAATGTCAAATAACCTCTAACAAGAACAACAAAAGTCAGACACAATCAGCAGATAGAGATGGGGAATTCCTGACATTTGAGATCAAGTTCAAACCCTCACACTCTGCTTCTGACATTCTCTAATCTTTTTTTTTTTTTTTTTTTTTTTTTTACAGAGGCAGAGATAGACAGGATCAGACAGACAGGAACGGAGAGAGATGAGAAGCATCAATCATTAGTTTCTCGTTGCGCGTTGCGACTTCTTAGTTTTTCATTGATTGCTTTCTCACATGTGCCTTGACCGTGGGCCTTCAGCAGACTGAGTAACCCCTTGCTGGAGCCAGCGACCTTGGGTCCAAGCTGGTGAGCTCTTTGCTCAAGCCAGATGAGCCCGCGCTCAAGCTGGCGACCTCAGGGTCTCGAACCTGGGTCCTTCCACATCCCAGTCCGACGCTCTATCTACTGCACCACCACTTGGTCAGGCTGACCTTCTCTAATCTTAACTATCCTACCAGATCCCCTCCTACTGCTTTTCCTTCAGCCACACTGAGCCTTTCTCCGCGTTTCATCATGTTCCTCCAATGTCTCTGCTGACTCATCCATGGAGCCTAACCATCCACCCTTTAGTCTTCCTTCAACTGACACTAACCCAGGAAGGCTTCCCAGGACCCCTGCTCCCCCTGCTCCCCGAGCTCTCATGGTTAGTTATTGACTATCTCCGCATTATGGCTTACTCCGCTCCTTGCCCTTAGCACCTAGCCCCAGGTTCCTCTCACAGAAGGCCTTTAGAGACATTTATTGATTGAGTGACTGCATACACACACACACACACACACACACACACACGGAGCCCTAAATTCCTGGATCCGTTCTTTTTAGCAGGACAGTGACCACTTACACACTTACATCGGGTAGATGGGGACGCACTCTGCAGTCGAACTCGGATTTCACTCTCTGTATGAGGGAAGAGATGGAGAAGGCTGTGAATGAAGGAACATGGGTTACAGTGCCTGACACTGAGCTCTGAGCAATGGATAAATCTGGGCTGCTCTGATATCTGCATTCTCATAACAGGATACCTAGGTATACCCAGGACAAGTGCTGCACAAAAGGAGATGTCCTCTCCCTACATCCCAACCTGCCCACTGCACATCTCTAGCCACCTGGAGATGTTCTGATGAAGCCCCGAGCTAAACAGGGTGGCTCCATCTCAGCCATCGATGACCAACCCTGTCCCATACCAATCACCCATTTCCCAGCTGCCAGAACCAGCCCACTCTCCTGCCTCCAGGTTCTCTTAGGCAGTAGTGAGAGAATTCGAAAACCGATAGAGCAGGGATTGGGAACCTTTTTGGCTGAGAGAGCCATGAACACCACATATTTTAAAATGTAATTCCATGAGAGCCACACAATGACCCATGTACATTACGCATTATCCAATAAAAATTTGGTGTTGTCCCGGAGGGCAGCTGTGATTGGCTCCAGCCACCCGCAACCATGAACATGAGCGGTAGGAAATGATTTGTAATACATGAGAATGTTTTATATTTTTAACGTTATTATTTTTTTTATTAAAGATTTGTCTGCGAGCCAGATGCAGCCATCAAAAGAGTCACACCTGGCTCTCAAGCCATAGGTTCCTGACCCCTGTGATAGAGTGTAGCTATTTTGGCCCCTTCAGAAATGGAAAGGGCAGAAAGTGGATAGTTTAACATTAGTTTCAGGTAGAAGACCAGCATCTTTCAACTATCAGCCTAAAGTTGTGGGTGGTTGGTATGTTCCTAACTTTTCAAGTCATTGGTACAATAATGCCCATGAAGTGTAGGCTGGTCATCGAGAACTCCTGACGCCTGTGAATTCAGCCTTCTGCATGGTCCTGCTACCTGGTCCTCACCAGGTTCATCAGGGGTCACTTTCCCTCCTAGAGCCTTGCCCATGGGCAGATGTGGGGAATGCAAAACTGTCACAGAACCTTTTGTCCCTGAAATAATTGAAAGACAAGGGCTTTTGCTCAGGTTTGATGCATAAGGGCAATTCCAACCCATCTTGTTAAAGTGAACCAGGGGATCAGAAAGGAGACAAGACACGCTGCCAGCATCTTTGGACAATCCACAGCAGAACCAACTCCTGCCCCAGTGGTCACCTGGGTTTTCATCCCCACCTCCAAGTACTCATTAGATCACCCTCAAATTTACCCTTCCTGTCCTCGTACAGCTGGCAGATGATTGCCAGGATGCTGTAGGCTCCTTGAGGGCAGAACTGTGCCTTATTTATTCCTCTGCACTCCTCCTGTTTCCTGGCTCAAGGCTGGACACACGGTAGATGCTCAGAAAATACTTGTTGAATGAACTGAATTGACCCCAGAGATAGAGCTTACCTCGTGTTTGGCTCCGCCCTCTGGTTGAAGAAGATGCTGGGAAACAAAGAAATGTTCTCTTAGGCACATATAAGAGGTAGCATGCTAACTATTTTTTATGTGGCGGTATATTTGGGTGTGGAGGAGAAGAAGTTGTTTTCACAGTATGTTTTTTTCCAGATAGGATTCCTTATGGATAGTGATGCTTAATAAATGGATGACCATGTAGCCAAAAGGCAAAGAACGTTTTACAAGGCCCCAGTGCATTTAGGGTGCTAAGGTAACTAAATAAATGTGAAGTTAGCTCACTCTTGGAATGTTAAGTTAGGAGCCTGATTTGGACTGGCTGGCTATATTTTGATTAAGTATATCAAAGGACTGTCAGATCTTCACTTTTTTGTTAGAGATTGACTTGGTTTCGTCACTGAAAGCAAATAAAATTATAATGACTGTAGATAAATGACCATATCATCAATTCACATGCACAGCAAGAATCCGAGGACATGAACGAAAGACTTAAGTGAAGATTCTTGAGTTCCACTTGGCCTAACACGTGCCCGTTGAGGCCTGCTGTGGTGCAAGTGCTGGTATGTTTAGCATTTGTGTGTTCTAACCCCCACTCCTCTTTGCCAGAGGTCTCTGTGGAAGAGCAAATCCTGCAATTGTTGCTTGGTCCCTGGGCTTATCTGTCCACACCTGAACCTTGTATGAATGGCTTGCTATTTCAGTGTCTCACCATCAAAGGCTATGACCGCAAGTTAACGTGGTTGACAGTTCCTTCAACATTTTAGAATAAAAAGCAAGGGAAAAATAGGTCAGCAGAGGTTAAACTCTTTCAGAAGAATCCATTGAATTCATGAGCGCCCTCCCCCACCCCCCAGACACTTTCCCAGGGCCTCATTTGACCATTTCTTCAGAAAATAAGGAAGAGACGTACCAAATTCCTTCCGAGGGTACTCCGGGGAAGAGTTGCCGCTGGAGCTCCCTGGAGAGGAGAAGACAGTGCAGTGAGGACACTTCGCTTTAGTGCACCTCACAGTCGCTGCATTTTTACAAATGGGAGGCAAGACCCTCCACCCATGAATAGATTAGGACTTGCTTTATTGCCGTGGTCTGAAACCAAACCTGCATTTTCTTTGAGGCCTGCCTGTACCAATGATCACTTGAGCCCGAAAAGCTTCTGAGAGGGTGGTGCTGGGTCCCTCCTTTCTGAGCTTCACAACCCACGTGTGCAGGAGTGTGACGGTGCTCTTCAACAGGTGCCAGATTTAAACCCATGTTGCCTGTTGGGTGTGGTTGTGGCACCTCAATCTGGTCCCTGACCTACTTCAGTGGGGCAAGATTAGAACAAAGGAAGGCAGGAGGTTTTTCTTTCTTCTTTTTTTGTTTTCACTTCCTTAGCTGCTGCTTGGCCTACATCAGGTATGGGTGGCCTGTTTCTGGTCTTTTTGGTGTATGCACACCATACACTTTTAGTAATGACTATGTTAATGATTCACTGGTTTTACTTCTGTTATTTCTGAACTTTGATACTCTCCTTTTTCCAACATTTAATCAATTTTCAAAACTCTCCATTCCTTCTCTGCAATACCTCTCACCTCCAGCTAGCTCTGCCTCTCCTCCTGCACTGCCACCACCCTAGTCCCAGCCAATTTCCCCTTTCCTGGACTACTGACCTCGGTCTAACTTGTCACGGCGTTCAACTGCTTCCCTTCCTGTTGGTGCCAGTGTGTTTTCCCTGCGTGTGGTTTCCAGAGTGCTAGTTTTGGACCTCAAATATGACTGACTCTTTTGCTCAAAAATCTCTTTGGCTTCTCACTATATGCAGAACACAGTCCAAACACTGAGTCCCTGAAGCACTCTTCCCTAAGCACCACTGCCACTTGTTGCTCGGGCCCCGGCCCGCCTGCCTGTCTTTGCTGTGCTACTGTGCCCCATCTCTCCACCTCTGGGTATCAAAACCTCACCTGTCATGAAGGCCTACCCAGATGCCACCTCCCTCCTAGACTTTCCTGGGACTCAGTTGGAAATGATAATCCCCTTGTACTTTGCATTATATTTTTATCTGTCATCTTAACATGTCTTTGAGACTATAGGCTCCTTGAAGGCCAGATCCATGTCTGATTCATTTAAGCATCCATGAAGGAAGGCCTTCTGCATGGTGTCAAATGCATGTAGATTTTTGACAAAATACCACATGAGAAAATGACTAAATAAATGAATAAAGGGGTGAGTAGATCAGCTAAGTCTCCAAGTAGTGTGAGTCCTTAAAACACATGAAGGAAGGGTGGAGAGAAAGGTGAAGGGGAGACACAGGTGAATACAGGTGCCAATACTTCAGTCTTTAAAGGATGAGTGAAATTACTGGGGAAGAGAGTGGTTTTCTTCTAAGTCTGTGGGACTGATACCTTCGTATACTCCATGGTGGGCGATGTGAGTTTTCCTTTCAAAGGTTGAGCCTGGTGAGTTGGGCAGAGTGGAAGCAGGTGAGTGAGCTCTCCTATAACTGGAGGTGGAGGCATTGCCTCGGGCGGTCCCACCTGCAAGCCAGAATAGTGTCAGTCCTCATAGCACGTCAGAAAACTGCATCCAGTTATACTAACTACGTGCATCGGCTACTCATAATGTAAGAGGGACCTGTGGAGGGGCCAGAGGACGTAGTGCTGTAAAGGTCCATGGGGTGGCATTCTCGTTCCTGCCCTTCCTCCCCAAGCTGATTGCGGGAGGGCAGGGGGTCCTTGATGCCCATGGCTACAGTGTATAGAAATAGATTGTTCTTGAGGACTGGGCATTTAATCGGAGATCACTGTTGGAGGGACCAGAACATAATTCAATGCAGAAGGTTTCTCAATAGATGAGGGTAGGCACTTCTATTGGTCAACCTGACCATGTGTCTGTCTTCTTTTTAGTGTCACATCAAGATTTTTTTAAAAATGGCATCATGGGTTATGTGCATGCTTGTATTTCCCCCCTTGTTTTGTGTTCTGTTTCAGTTTGAAAGCTGCCACGGAAGAGTGTTTTGTGGGGAACAATGGGCCTGCATTGAATGCTCACCCAGTGGAAAGTCTCACAGTGTGGGATCAGGTTCCCTTTGCAGTGAGTGACCCCATCTTTCAGTTTCTTCAGTTGTTCCTGTTAATTCAAACTGTAAACCTTCAGATGTGTACGCCCTTCTTGAAAAAGGATGGCTGAGAGAGTGACTCAGTGGGAAAGTAGCCACCTCCCCATGAAGCCTCCTCAATTAATTATTGTCATTGATTTTAGGGAAATAATGAAAATTGATCCCATTTTAGGTGGGCATTAAATGCAGATAATTTGAAAGTCTCTTCTTTCCTGGGTCCTGTGTCATTTACATAGCTCTTTGGGTCATTTGGAAGGATGACAGTTTTGTCCCTCTCCTTGCAGTACCCTCTCTCTCCCTGTCTGCTCCTCCCCAAACCGCTCCCACCAGCAAGCACTTACTTGAGTTTATGTAGCCGCTGCTGCCATGGGTCAGGCTCTGTTTCTCCAGCCGGCTCCCTCCACCGAGAGAGACTGTCTTAGCATAACCATTGCTGGGGCCCCCTTCTGCAGAGACAAAGAGCAGGTGACAATTTATGGGTGGAATCAGCCCAGACGGTACCCCCCATCCCTTGTCCCTTGGAAGCCTTCCCTGGCTTCTCAACCATGACTCTCTTGGTTTGGTGTCCCTTTTCCATCAATGGTGCTCTCATTTCCTTTGTTTCTGACATAAATGTCAAGAGCAAATATTCTACCTGATTCAAAAGGAATGTCTTTTGGGTGGAGCACAGCAACTTGTTTATTAAGAACATTTAAATATTAGAAAAGGTAGAGAGTGGTGAAGAGCTCTTGAGGCCAGGGCCTGGGTTGGGCTTGCTGTTTTCAAATGCCTGGTTGGTGCCCCCCGGCATGACAACCCCTAGAAATGCTGGAGGGATGAGTAACAGCTCTGTGTTGCTGGTGTTCCACCTGGTAGCCTGGCATGCTGCAGCTTCCTGTCCTGATGGGTGGGATTTCCACACACACCCCTCCTCCCTGAACCAGGCTTCCTAGGAGGGGTATGAGTAACTTTGGGGCTCAGATCTCCATTATAGAATCCACTAAACATAGGGACCTTCTGAGGAGAAGGTGAACTCACATAGAAACCTGACTGGCGTTTCCCTGCTCCCACCCTGTGTTCAGGATGGGTAAGAGTTTCAATACTTTAGTGTTCAGATTAGGCAAATCTATAGAGACCAAAAGTATATTTGTGGTTCTCAGGGACTGGGGAGCGGGAGGGGAGGATGGGGAGGAACTAATGCCCATGAGGGTTTGTATTTTTTTTTTGTGGCATGATGAAAATGTCTTAAAAGTAAATTGTTGCAATGGCTGCACAACTCTGTAAATATTCTCCCAACCATTGATTTATGCACTTCAAACTGGTGGATTTTATGGTATATAAATTTATGTCACTATAACTATAAGAAAAAAGATTTCAGATGTTTTGGATTAGCTCTACTGGAGCATGAGTGCCCCTGGGAAAGGTTACATGTTGAGTCCTTCACACATGAGTCAGAGAAGAGAAGAGTCTCTTCACTCTTGAGATAGTCACTTACTTGGTGGTAAGGATGTAAGTCTTGTAGTTAATGTTTCGGTGATAACTAGAAAAAGACAAAGAAAAGATGAGATCTATGTAATGCACTGAAATCCCTGTACTTTGGCAAGGTCAGTCTCATGTCCGTCAGAGGCCCGTTGAGTTAGGTGCAGCAGAGATATTTACGTGCTGCGCTGTAAGGTATGCGACCTGCCTCGCGGTGCATGGATAGCTGTGCAGCAGCGATGGGGCTAGTGCACCTGGAAGATACATTTACACCTCTTCAGAACCAAAAGGAGGCAGTTACCCACTGAATGTGTGAACGGTGAATGGTCTGCTGATCCGAAAAGTGAACTGTCTTGGCATCAATGTCACTTGTTTAACAATTAGAGCCAGTCCAGGCCTGGGCTGACCTTTGAAGGAGAACCGGGACCTCAAGTCATTCTCAAGGGTCTCAAGTCACACTCTTTCTCTGCACTGACCCTTCCAAATGGTTATCCAGGCCAACTAAGGCCAGGTCATCATCCTGGCTGATTTCACTCTGAAGTGGATAATTACCTTGACTTTTTAACAATGAATTTGGGGGTGTCTCAAGGACATCATAGTTCATTCTAAAATCTTCAGGGCATTCCCTGAGCGTGAGGAGGGGCAGGAAGGAAGGGGGCTGGCAAGTCACATTTGGTGTTTGCTGAGCTCAGGGCTAGATGAACATAAAAGACCAACTTGACACCTGAAATCTGTATAATTTTATTTAACCAATGTCACCCCAATGAATTCAATAAAAAATTAAAAACAGAAAGACAGACTTGAAGAACCAGTCCCTTTGCCTTCTAAACTTAAGTTTCTCTGGACTCCAAGTGATGGAGAGTCTATAGAGGTCATAAAAGCTTCTGGAGTTTTTTTTTAAATACCAGTTAGAAGAAATATCTTGTGCCTTGCTGGGTCCCCATCTCCCCTGAGGCAGCATGGGGAGGTGGGTAGGTTCTTCAAACCATAGTGGAGACAATGACGTACTCTGACCATGACCATCACCACTACCTCCCTCTGTATTGGATATGAAGAGTACCTATCTAGCTGAGGTCACTGGTCTTTAAATGCTGTGTGTGTGTGTGTGTGTGTGTGTGTGTGTACACGCACGCACATGCCCAGGTATATGTGTAAGTGCACATGCATGTGGTTATGGGGTGGGGTGAGTGGAGAAAAGGGTGGAAGAAGATGGTGCAGGATCATTCTGTGCCACCTGAGCTGTGCTACTCATAACTACTGACCCCACGCCAGTCTTACTAACCACTTCCCTTGCCCTTTCCTTCCTCACACTGCATTTTCCTAATGAGTTTAGTTGTCCTAGCAGGAACAGGGGTTAGGAACGTAGCAGAAATAGCAGTCCACGCACAAAAGGTAACAGTTTTTCAGACTAAAATGGCAGCTTGATTTGAATCAGTCCTGAGCTTTCACTAAACCTCTCCGTGTATGGACCTTTGGGATTGTTTGACACATAAAATAAATTATTTCCTTTTTTTCTCTTCTTTTAGAGAGAGGGATAGACAGGGACAGACAGACAGGAACAGAGAGATGAGAAGCATCAATCATTAGTTTTTCTTGCGCATTGTTCATTGATTGCTTTCTCATATGTGCCTTGACTGCAGGCCTTCAGCAGACCGAGTAACCCCTTGCTCAAGCCAGCGACCTTGGGTCCAAGCTGGTGAGCTTTTGCTCAAACCAGATGAACCCGTGCTCAAGCTAGCGACCCCAGGGTCTCGAACCTGGGTCCTCAGCATTGTAGTCCAACGCTTTATCCACTGTGCCGCCGCCTGGTCAGGCAATAAATTATTTCTTAACCTAATGTTCCAGGTCTGTGCAACAGACCAGAATTTTTTGTTGGAAGTATATGAAAGTCACAGGATAAGTGAAAGAGAGCTGCTAAGGGGACAGTTTCAATGCCTTTAAGTTATCATTCAGGTAGTTTCACAAAAGAACTGTGTCTGTTTCCAATTTTCAGTGTAGATTGCAACCATGGCACTAGTGTTATTCCAACTTTGTCCCTTCAATAATGGGGATGTTATTCTTTTGGTTTCTGTTGTGCTGCATCCCTAAAAAATGAAATGGTTAAACACATGATAGCAAATTCATTCAACAGAATATTATGCAGCCATTAAAATGCTGGTTATAAAAACTATACATCAAGTGGCAGTTTTCATCTTTTTTGAAGAAAAAGCAGAACACATTTTGATTACAAGTATGTTATGATAAAAATCAACACAAGGCATCTCAAGGGAAGGAATAAAGTCTTTTTTTCAGAATATCTTTAAAATGACAGTTTTTTTTAAAGCCAAATCAAAACCCCCTAAAAACAAAAACATTAAAAAGTAGAAAAAATGATACAGTGGAATTAGGGATAAATTATTTACTCTTTCCAAATTTTTATTACTTTGATCATGACATAAATATTATGCTCTTACTTCTCTCCGTGATTTCAGTGCCATCTTGCTTATGTTTCTTGGTCACATCCATACCATCGCCACCTGTGGGAAAAGCCAGAAACCATAAACAACCATGCTACTTACCATTACTTTTCATACTCATAGGTCCCTACTATTCAAGCTGAGAACCTAAAACTTGGTTCCTGGAATTCAAAGCATAATTCATTTATGTGAAAATTTTTAATGAGGCATCCTACTGCTTGTATCATTTATAATGGAATAATTTAATAGTTCCAATTTAGATTCTCTTCCTTGCACTGAGATCTTATTTTTCAGAATCTGATTGAGCAGGTTGCCTGCCCCCTGCTGGGTATAAAGGGTTTGCATAGAAGATGTGGTGCCTGGGACCTTTTACTATAAACCTGCATCCTTTGTCAAAGTAACAAACAGCTGAAGGATAGCTATCTGTCAAAGCACTTAGTGCTCTCAGCTAACTCATTCTGATGTAATCCCATAATGTTCAGTGCTCTATATGGAGCTCTATGAATATACAACATTTATGCTTTATTATTTAGAGTTTGGGTGTGAGAATGATGTTTGATGGATTGAAATCAGGATAAAAATCACTATAATGGTCATACTTTACACTTTTAATAATACAAAACTTTCTCTTCCTAACAAACTAGGCCTTAGTATGCTTTTTTTGCAGACATAAATAGAAAAAATATATGAATGAAACATGTGTAAAATCTATTGACATATGTAGGAAAATACATATTGGTACATGTTAGGTATGTTCTCCATTCATGCTTACTCTGCTCCTGGAAAGGAAAGTCACTGAGCTCCTGTCCATTGTGCCCTGGAGTGTGGATGGGATGAGGCAGGGCTGACATCAAGGGATGGGTTGGGGTGGGGTTCAGGCCTAAACACACAGGATTGTACAGCCCAACCGGGCCCTTTTGGATGTAGGTCCCAGTCTCAGATTCTGGAAAGACTTGAAATCTGGCTTTCCCTTTGGTCTTCTTTCCCCCACCCCTAACCTTTCTTTACTCCCAGGTGATTTTTGGATGAAGTGCAAACTGGATTCTGGAATTCTGGGGCAAGCCACTTCTGCCCAGAACACCCCTTTCTTGATCCCATCATACTTTTAGGTGCCCTCAAAAGTGTTTAATTTCAAAATCAGAAGGAAAAATGGGCACAATGCAACTTGGATTACCTTCTTCCAATGCAGTTATAATATAAGTACAATTTTTCAAAGTTGCTTTTTTTTCTGGAGGAAGGGGTCCCAAAGGCAAAGGCAAAGGTGTCTAGGGTCCATGAAAGTCATAATGTAGTCTTTAGTAACTTCCCTCCTTGAAAAGCAAGACCACATGAGACCAGCTGGTCAACTACCTAGTAGAATTAACCAAGCTCAGCATAGTTAGCTTCAGGGCCTGGTTGAATGTTCCAACTTCTTACTCCTTAAATTTTTAAAAATACAGCTCTAGGCAAAGAATGAGGCATCTCAGAAAAACTCCTAGGTAGATCTGAGAGCCACAGAAGGTCTTTTTGTAGATATGTGTCCCAAAGCCAAGAAGAGGGGCTCCATAAGAAGTTTAACAAGGGAGTCCAGCCTCACTGGAAGGCCAAGCCTGGCCCATGACTCTGTCTGCATTTCAGCAATAACCTATATGGTTTGTCATATAAAGCTACATACAACCAGACACCCTCTCTGATATCCTTTGTTTAAGCATTAATTGTCTTGGCACCTCTGAAGCCACTCTCCACTTATTATTATTATTTTTTAATTGGCCATTAGTTGTGAACCAGGAGGCATTTTGGAGAGTAAACATTTAAATGCACCTGGCTGCCAGTGGGTATACCTAGGATGACACCTGAATTGATACGAAACATTATCCTGAAAGGAATTGTTTTTAACAATCCATGGAATCTTTTATGTCCCACAAATTATTGCTTATTTTGATCCTTTAATGAAAGTTGCTGCCGGCAGCTATAAATTTGGGATTGGATGGGTTTATTCCACTTGTAGCCAACAAGGCAGGCTGATGACAGCTCTCTTTGGTAAGAGTTGAAATGTCCAAGCAGCAAACTGGCAAGTGTCTTCTTGTTCTTTCTATACCCAGAAAAATAACAGACATTTCTCAGCCCCTCTGTCTTTTTCCTTAAGTCCTAATTATGTAGCCTTGAGATGTACAGTAAAAAGCCAAGGGTTTCCCAACTTCCAGCGGGGATGGACAGACAGCTTGCTAAGAAATTAGATGTCCTCCTCCAGGGCCTGGAGGCTCCTCACTGGCTGGTATCCTGGGATAAAACGTGCCCTAGGTAGGTACAAGTAGTGAACCCTTGCCTTTCTCTCAGCCTGAAGCCCCTCAAATGTGTATCCTGTGGCCAAACAGAATAATTTTTTGGGCCTGAAATGTATAGAACGGGGGCTCTATTGACTTTGTCCAAGTTCTCTCCCAGACTGATAGTCTGAAGGGGCAGGAATGTGTTGGGGGATGAATTCCTTTAAATCAAACGTGAGAGAAAACTTTCTATAAATGGGTTATCAAAATAATAGATAATGAGGGGTTGAGGCACAAACCTAGACTGGGATGATCCTGTGGGACTTACAGTATTTCCACAAAACTATCTTTTTTAAACATTTTAATTGCTAATAGTTTAAAAAAGATAGCTAACATTAGGGAAAGGAAATTACATGCCCAGGCACAAGCCCAATCCTGTCTTTCCAGCGGTGCTCACCAATACTCTCCTCCAAAAACACCACTTAATGGAAGCACAGTCAAGTAGAGTAATTTTAAATTTGGATGTTTGAAGGGGCATCTAGGCCCCTTCACTAGAACTGAGGATGAGCAGATCACTCAAGTTCTCAATTCCAAAAGTATGCTAATTTCCATCCATAGTTCTGAGGGGCTGCTTCGTGGTTATTTTATAGTCAATACTCTGTTGAAGATGTCGAAAATGATCCTGTCATTTTCTGATGCAAGAAAATGCTATTCAAAATCTTTTTTCTACTTTTATGAGTTCTGTTCTTTCCACTTCCCTTAAATGATGTCATATTCACCTAAAACTAGTCCAATGATGATGTGGTATATCACACACATAAGTTAAGATAGCAATAATAAACCATGACATAGATCTTATCGTATTTAAATGACTCATTCAACACCTGGTCTTTGATACAAAGAAGGGAATAGAGAAGCTGTTTTTCTCCTTATTTTCTGTCTTAAAAATAAATGCCCCTATATTCTGCTAAGGTATTGCAAGTATTTTTACAGTTCCTATTACTCCAATCTCTATACACTTTAAATTTTAAAACAAAACAAAAACAAACTGGCCAAAGTGCAGGAAGACCATCCACTAGCTATTGATCTATAAACACAGAAGGGTCAAGCAGTTTGATAGCAAAAAAACACAATGCTCTGGGGTTGATTGTCTCAGAAGCTTTTGTTTCTACCCCCGTAAGGGGTTTGCCCACTTGCAATATTTGGCATCCTTGATTTTCGTAGCTTGGGAGTGGGGGAGCTTGGACACCAGCTTTGTGATTACGCCGCTTGTTTACCGCCCTGTTCTGTTAAACACTACTGCTGTTAACAAATGAGCCAGACCAGGCAGACACAGATTTCTTTTGGTCAGGCATCATCTAAGAATGTGGGCAGTTACTAGGTCAGATTAATTTCACTAAAACAAGGAGTTTCTATCTACACTTAAAGCAGAATTGGTCACTTTAGCTTTCCCCTTGTAAATTCTGCTCAGATTTTTGCAGGTGTTTTGAAGAGGCTGAGAGTAAAACAGCCCCCTCTGATTCCCTGAAGGGACTGGACACCTGTTTTAGTTTAGCTCTGACTTAGCTCTGGGCCTTAGCTCCAGGTACAAGCATGCAGAGGTGGGAAGCAGCTTTTCAAACAGAACTTGTTATAAAATCTCACTACATTTTCTGGACATAACAAATCCAACTCTTAGACTACTGATTAACTGCTTCTCAAAAGAAGTGATGTAGCAGACACTTTGCCTGTACTTCAGAAAGTGAGGTGGTAATTTGTCAGTTAGTAGTTAATGTGGTCCAGTGAGACATCTCAGCGGGTAATTCTCACCCCCAAATAATTGGGGGGGGGGCCCAAGTTGGCCAATTGAAGTGTAAACACACATAAAATATTTTTTTTTCTTTTTTCTTTTCTACATTTGACTCCAGGAAATTCCTGGATTAATTATATTATTCCAGATATGTCACTTTACTTTAGATTAGGAAAGAAGTAATCTTAGAGTGTGATAAACAACAGTGTTCGCCCAGCCCCTTGAGCTTAATCAGAACCTGCCAGCATGGAGGCCTAGTGCTAGGGGCTGCTTCCAGAAGGGGCCCCTTATCTATACTTTACCTTTGCTGTAAAAGAGAGAGAGGGGGAATAGAAGGAGTGGGGAGAATGAGAGAGAGAGAGAAAGAGAGAGAGAGAGAGATTGAGAAAGAAGAAATTATAAACTGTATATTCTAAATAAAACAACACAAGCCATTTTATAATACTGAAAATAATACAAAACAACAACAATAACAACAATAACTAGCCACTAGAGCCCAGTTTATCTTAACTGACCTTTTTCTTCTTTCCCACTGATGAATCTTTCTTGTTGTTCCCTTGAAAGGCCTATCCTAAGCACAATGGGTAAATCAAAGTAATTATTTATGATCAATTAACCACTTCAACCAGAATTCTTAAAATTCAACAACTGCATCTTATTTTCTCCAACATTTATGTTCTAAGTGGCAAACCTCAAATTCAAGTCTTAGGAAAAGAAAGGTCAAGTTCTTCCTGTTACTTACCTAGTTTGAGATTTTCAAGGAATGGAAAATAACTTTGAATAAATCCCCCCTCTTTCTTCCCCTGATGTTTTCTTCTAGATGTTTGCAGTTCCCACTTTTTTTATCCAGACCCATCCAAGGTGTGTTAAAGCTGAGTGATCTTTCAAAAATGTTCACTTCTTCTCTCCCCCTTGTTTCTTTCAGCTCTTTGCTTCCAGACAAGTCCTGACAAAGGTGTGTCGTGGTTTACAGCGTTACTCCACCCTTCCAATTATCTGACACTTGCAGGATTAAAAAAAAAAATCTGCCTCCAGGAATCAAACTTTATAGGAGGCAGAAATTTTCTCCTACCTGTTTAGAAAGGTAAACCATTTCTGTGCCCATGAGGAAAATGGAACAAAGGTCAGTATAAAGAAAATTCCATTTTATTACTTCTTACCTTCAATAGCCAGAGAACTGCCACAACTTGGTATTCCCCTTTCTCACTGACATCGAGTAGTCAAAATCCCAATGTGCAAGATTTGTGGTGTAGCTTAGGCATGTGGGGGCCGGTCGTCAAGTTGTCTGAGCCCTAAAAACACTGTGAAATTGGCTGTATTGGTGTTTGAGATCCTTGCCCTCTCTCCCCCATTCCAACCCAAGCCAGGTCTAGTCCACCTGGAAGAAATAGTAGGTGAACTAATTCGGAATAAGAGCTTACTAAAAATGTGGAGCAGTTGGTGGGACAGAAATTAATTTTTTAAATGAGATAACCTGGTGTAATAATGCTGACTTCAAAGAGTGACATGTTAGTGACAGGATTTTAGGCACACAGCCACCTAAATAATGGAGAGATACTGTTGGGGAGGGGCAAGGGTCTTCTTGCCTCTCAAATCAGCAACCAGTCTCTGTACACATGTGTGAACTCCCAAAGGCTCTGTAACTAATTTCACGGCGCATTTCACGGGGCTGTTAGACTTCCCCAGAGAATCAATTTGCACCAATCTAGAGATTTTTTTGTGTGTGTGAGTGTGTGTGGCAGAGACAGAGAAAGTCAGAGAGAGGGACAGATAGGGACAGACAGACAGGAAGGGAGAGAGATGAGAAACATCAATTCTTTGTTGCGGTTCCTTAGTTGTTCATAGGGAATTCTTATGAATACCTGGAGAGCTTCTGGCTTTCCAGGACCCCTAAAAACTAGCTTCAGATTCTTAGTGTAGGTAATATGGGAAGTCTGAACTTAGAACTTACTCAGTGGTTCCTTTGATTCATAGCATCTTCTTGGGATCCAGTGTCAGCTTTGGACTTCCAATTCTGAGGCATCATTCCAAGACCCTGGAGGGAATTCCTTTAGCAGAGCACCAATGCATGTCTGCACCCTGCTCTTCTGGGCACTCAAACAGCATGGAAAGGTTTGAGCATCACCTGTGGGGTTCTCACTCCAAAACTCCTAATGTTGTGCTTTAGAGTCACACATTTCAGAGGAGATCGGGTGTGTTAGGCATGTTCAGGGTGGCTGCTGTCTATGGAGTCACACATTTCAGAACCCCTTCAATGTGACACTATTGACTTTTTGTTTTCTGGGATGTTTCTACCTTACCCAAATAAGCCTCAATATGTCTGCTGTCAATCTTATAGGAGAAGATTGAAAAATATGGAAGAAAAACAGTATGAAATTGATACAACCCTGCAGCATTCATTCACTTATTCATTAATTCATAAATTAAACAAAAATATATTAGCTCCTGCTTGGAGCCAGACATTGAACTATATGCTGAGAGTTCAGTGGTGAAATATAGACATCCTCTCTCTTTAGGGAGTTCACAGACTTGTGGAGTAAGATAGGCCTTAAACAATGTAATACTCTGCTAGGACTTCTAGAACAAAATTCTAGTAGCTTAAACAACAGAAACTACTTTTCTCACAGTTCTGGAGGCTGAAAGTCCAAGATCAAGGTGCCAGCAGCTTTGGTTTCTCTTGAGGCCTCTCTCCTTGGCATGCTATCTTCTTGGTAGGTCCTCACATGGCCTTTTCTCTGAATGTGTACCTGTGCTGTCTCTATCTATATATCCTAATCTCTTCTTCTTATAAAGACAGCAGTCAGTTTGGATTAGGGTCCATCTTAACAGACTCATATTAATTTAATTGCTTCTTTAAGGGCCATGAAAATATCCTAATACTGTCACATTCTAAGGTACTGGGGGTTGGGCTTCAACATTTGAATTTTGAGGCAGAGGAATAGTTTATAACAAACTATGTACACAGCAAATAATTTTGTACTGATATACAATTAAGAATATGAAGGAAGAATTCTGGGTACTGTGTGAGAGCAGACATAATCTTGAGGAGGCATGTAAGGAAAAGTCCTGCTAAAAAAGTGACATTTAAACAGATAGATGAAGATTGAATAGAGATTACATAGGTGAAAGGAGGGGTTGAGAGTGTTCTAGCATCTAGACAGGAAACACAGTATTTGAGAAGGTTCTAAGTGGAAGAAGCATGATGGGTTTGAGGAACAGTGATGCCAATGCATTTAAGTGCACCAAGTGAAGGGCGAGTGGCATAGGAAGAGAAGCTAGAGAGACAGGCAGGGCTAGATCACACAGGTCTCATAGGTCATGGCCGGGAGGTGGTTTCTGGTACTTGGCAACTTGTTCTTAAATTGACATACACACATCTGTATGGGCATTGTATGAATGTTTGGATTAAGAAAGAAGAGAGACTGAAACTAATATTATTTTAAGATCTATTCTGTGTCAGATATTTTACATGAATTATCTTATTTAATCCATACAGCAACTCTAAGTAGTGTGTATTATTTTCATTTTATAGCTGAGATATAGAATTCAGAGAAATTGAATAACAGCTCTTAAGTAGCTCCAGAGAGGGGAGAGGAACTGAAAAAGAAGTTAAATGACTAATCATACCTACATAATGAAGCCTTCATAAAAATTCCCCAAAGTATGGGATTCAGAGAGCTCCCAGGTTGGTGAGTTCATCCACTGGGAGAATGACACTACCCCTACTCCAGGAAGATTGAGGCTCCTGTGCTCAGGACCCTCCCAGACCTCGCCCCATGTATCTTTTCATCTGTATCCTTAATCACATCCTTTAATAAATTGGTAAATGTGAGTAAGTGTTTCCTTGAGTTCTGTGAACTGTTCTAGCAAATAATTGAATCCAAGGGGAAGAGTGTCATGAGAACCTCCAACTTGTAACCAGATTGAACAGAAGTTGTGGGTAACCTGGGGACCTAGCACTTGTGGTTGGCATTTAAAGTAGAGAGAGGGGGTAGTCTCATGGGACTGAGTGCTTAACCTGTGGGATCTGATGCTATCTCCAGGTAGATAGTGTCAGAATTAAGTTAACTTTTAGGACACCTAACTAGTGTCACAGAGAATTGCTTGGTGTCACATTATGAAACTTCTCCCCACTCCCAATCTGGTATCAGAAGTGTTGTGTGTGTGGTAGTAGTGTGAGAGTAAAGGAAGACACAGGTGGAGGACCAGGAGATGTTTTCTAAACAGTACGGAGCCTATATTCCACTCGACTCTTGAACCCTTGATTCTCACTGCCTATGTATTATTAAGATTTAAGTATGCCCATAGCTTGAACTGAAAGGAAATAGACAATATCAAAATAGAACAGGCTGAGGGCAAATGACAACTTAAACAAGAACTAAAACCATCTGAACAGTGGGGATATTTTCAGTCAACAGCATTATGATGTTGATATAATTAATGATTTTAGATAAAAATCTGTATTAGGAGATGGCAACCAGAGACTGATCAATTATTCAGCTTATATAATTACAACATAAAACCAAACATGCTAACCAACCATTGAAATCAGCATGGCTATTATTTTCCTCCAATTGCATTTTTGTCATAACTGATATTCTAGTATTTTTTTATATATTGAGTATATGCTATATATATTGACTATATTCTCATTACTCAAGGTTTGTCATTTATTGTGCAGGGCAAAAATAATTTATAATAAGACTTATCTTGGTATAGGGAGTGAAAGAAACCTTTTGCTCATTCAATGTTCATATGTTAAGTTCCTACCATATCCTGGTACTAAGGGAATTGTCTTTTAAGTGTTTCAAGTTAGCCAGAAAGCAACAAAATTCTTGCTAGTATTAAGGAACAATCAGATTTAGGAGAGAACAGTGACTAAGACACTGGAAAGGTGTTTCTTGTTCCTTGATCCATTTGGAGCTGTGTTTAATGAATCACATTCTATCAATTTTTGATGGACTAGAAAGAAAATTTCCTTAGGAGGCAATCAGAAAAATATTCATTCTCCCAAAATTATCTACTGACTTTTAACAAAGTTGGGGAGAAAGGATGTCTATTTACATGTAGCCAGAGTGGCACCTGGTGACCAGACTCTTATTACTTGTAGAGCAATGTAAGTACAGGCCTACCCTATTTTCTGTAGCTGATGAGTTTCTGAAAAATGATGTGTAAATCCAGTTTTTGGTGATTAGGGTGGCTGTTTTTGTCAAATGGGACTATTTACTACCTCATTAATCTTTGTGAACATAGATTTTTCTGTATTTGTTTGGTTTAAAGGAATGTACCCTGTGGATGGATTTCTGCCTATTCTGTAACCCTCCTGCCATAGCAGCATCACATGATAGTGATATGTTTTTGTCATACTTTCATCCAGGGATCCTAAAGCTTTGAGACACATTTGCCTTGCATTCCAAAGGGACAATAAGAAGTAAAGTTCACTGAAGGAGAATATAATTTTATATTTAGTGAGATAATTCCACTATCTATAACAATTGATTCAACTTTCTTGCTGGACAATAAATCCACTTACTAATTGTTTAAAAATTAATTCTCATATATTAAAATAAAGATAATATGATTATTTGTTGCAGGTTGCTATTACTTTTTTATTTTTGAGAGAGGCAGGGCCAGAGAGAGACAAGAACATCAGGCTGCTCTTGTATGTTCCCTAACCAGGAAATCAAATCAGCAACTTCCGTACTCTGGGATAATGCTCCAGTCAATTGAGCTATCTGGCCAGGGCTTAATTTTTATTGATTATTTAGAGAGACAGAGAGAGGAAGGAGAGAGAAGGGAGGATGAGGAAAGCATTTGTTGTTCCACTCAGTTGTGCATTTCTTGGTTGTTTCCTGTGTGTACTCTGACCAGGGATCAAACCCACAACCTTGTCATTTATGGATTACTCTCTCTCTCTCTCTCTCTCTTTTTTTTTTTTTTTTTTGTATTTTTCTGAAGTTGGAAACGGGGAGACAGACAGACTCCTGCATGCGCCCGACCGGAATCCACCCGGCATGCCCACCAGGGGCCGATGCTCTGCCCATCTGGGGTGTCGCTCTGTTGCAACCAGAGTCATTCTAGCACCTGAGGTAGAGGCCACAGAGCCATCCCCAGCACCCGGGCCAACTCTGCTCCAATGGAGCCCTGGCTGCGGGAGGGGAAGAGAGAGAAAGAGAGGAAGGAGAGGGGGAGGGGTGGAGAAGCAGATGGGCGCTTCTCCTGTGTGCCCTGGCCGGGAATCAAACCCGGGACTCCCGCACACCAGGCTGACACTCTACCACTGAGCCAATCGGCCAGGGCCTATGGATTACTCTCTTAACTGATTGAGCTAAACTGGCCAGGGCTGCCACTACATTTCTAAGACTAAAAGACCATATTTCCGACTAGCTTTCTTTTTGATTAGCATGTACTCCTGGATAACAAGACTTTCCCATAAACAATTACAGCAACAGCATATGTCACAGCTTATGAAGCATTTGGTTTTTGAAAGGCTGCAACTGAGAAATAATACCAAATCCTGCCCTTCGTACATGGGCTTAAGGTCTTCATCAGCTTTTCTTTTCTATAATGGTTATTGAATTGTCCCTGCAGCTTTTATTATAATAACAAAACATTCTGGTTTCCTTTCTTGCATTTCCAGTTTTAAATCTATTAATTCATTTATCCATTCAAAACTCACATATTTGTTGAATGAGTAAAACAAATACCTATTAAGTGTCTACCATGAACATGCACTGGGTGTATAGATACAATAGAAGATGAGATATAAAACCTGACTTCAAGGAATTAACAATGTAAAAAAAATATGGATATATTCAACATGTACAAATAATTACAATATAAAGAAAAATATAAACCATTAGAAATTTCGGAAGCATTTCAGCTGTGTGCATCAGCCAATAAAAAGAAGTGTCGTTTGAGTTGGGCTTTAAAAGATGGTTGGTAGTAAGAAGCTGAAGATGAAGCTAGAGTATCAAGCAAGGAGTCCAGTGTGAAGGGTACAGGTACAGGAAAAAGTAAGGTACAGGTGGAGAATGGTAAAACAGTTAAAATAGAGTAGAAGAAAGTAGATGGGGAGAAGTTGGAAGTGTAGAATGTGCCAATTGAATTGTGGGAAATAAGTAACGCCAGCCTTAGGAGTGTCTGTGTCTTCTGTGGGTAAAGGGGAATTTATAGGAAATCAAAAAAATTAAATGATAAGAACTGGGCCTAACAAAGATTAATTTGGTGACACTGTAGAGCGGGGGTCAGGAACCTATGGCTTGTGAGCCAGATGTGGCTCTTTTGATGGCTGCATCTGGCTCACAGACAAATCTTTAATTAAAAAAAATAAGATTAAAAATATAAAACATTCTCATGTATTACAATCCATTCATTTCCTACCGCTCATGTTCATGGTTGCAGGTGGCTGGAGCCAATCACAGCTGTCCTCCGGGACAACACCAGATTTTTATTGGATAATGTGTAACGTACACGGATCATTTTATGGCTCTCACGGAATTACATTTTAAAATATGTGGCGTTCATGGCTCTCTCAGCCAAAAAGCTTCCCTACCCCTGCTGTAGAGAGTGAGCCAGAAAAGAAGAAATGAGATAGTGAGATTGATCAGGACACAATGACAACAGTTTTGGTAAAGATAATACAGGCTTGAAGTTCAGCAGGACAAGAATGAAAAAGAAAAGGAACCAAGGGGGCAATAGCAGTGAGGCTGGGCAGAGACAAGGCTTTTAGTGATTGATGTTAGGATGAGAGAGAGGGAAGGGCCTAGCGTGATGCTGAAGTTTTCTGAGCCAACCACTGACAACTTCCCTCCTCTTCCCTGCCAAGTTACCTTCCTCAAAGGTCTACCTGTTACCTTTTACATTTCAGTAGAATTAAAAACAAAAATTCCTTACCTGTAGTAGGGAGGTAGACAGGCATGAGCAGAGTAGGACAATAGGTCAGGCATGAGATGTCACCAGAGAAGAAAGTCTCGGGTATCTAACAATGGGCAGAACCAGGAGAGCAAGTATTGAAAATAAGTATTGTAAGTTAGGGCCTCACCCCTGAGGAATCCTTTCTTCTGCTAACTTGTCACTGATCATGTGGGTAAGACCCTCCTCTGACCTTTTCTCCCCTGGCATATAGCTAGTTAGTCATGTAGTAGACCACCTTAGAGAAGAAACAAGGGGCTGGAGAAAAGCACAGGAATCAGTGGGATAGGTCCCGATAGGTCAGTTTAAAGAAGGAAGTAGCCTGACCTGTGGTGGCACAGTGGATAAAGCATCAACCTGGAAATGCTGAGGTCGCCGGTTCAAAACCCTGGGCTTGCCTGGTCAAGGCACATATGGGAATTGATGCTTCCAGCTCCTCCTCACCTTCTCCCTCTCTCCCTCTCTGTCTCTCTCTCTCCTCTCTAAAATGAATTAAAAAAAATAAAAAGATTTTAAAAAAATAAACAAAGAAGGAAGTAGTTAATCTCCTTGAGGGGTTAAAAGGACCCCTTGCCAGCACCCTGGGGCAGCTTTTTGGGTCACCTGCTCAAATCTTTCAAGTGTATATTCACTTTGCTTGCTGAATAAACTTTCTCTTATAGTGTGAATCTTGGCTCTGAATTCTTTCTTAGCCACACCCCAGTACCGAGGTTGCTGAACCCAGGTCTGATCTGATGCCACTGGTCTAACACCTGATGCCATTTTGCCACCAACATTTCCCTCTCCCATATTGTCCTTTGTTCATTACCTAACATGTTACAAATGTGAGGTTAAAAAAATGGTTTATGTTTTGAAGACTTTAGATGCGAAGAAAATATGACAAATATTAGAATATATCAGATGTAGGTGATACATTTATTAGTTTAAAACCACTGTTTTTCTAACACATGCCCTACTAAATTATCTGTAACTTATTTTTAACAATTTAACATTTATAAATTTACTTTATCAAAAGATAGCAATGAGCCAAAGATAAATGTGTGAAGTGTCAGTGTTACTAGTTGCTACTCTTTCATAATCAGAAAAAAAAATCCCTTGGATTCCAAAAGATTCTCCATTCATGGAAGAAACAAAAATCCTTCTGTCTGGACAGGAAGTCATTTCAAGCCTTATATTTGGCAATGTTTACCTGCCCACCCTAGTAGTGTTAAGCCTCTCTAAGAACTGGGGCAGACCAAGTTATTTGCCCTGTATTTGCTCAGAAATAACATGGGAAGGATGTCAGAAGCATCAAGAAGATGACAACTTCAATACTGCTCACAGAAAAAGATGTGATCTCCAAAGTGAATCATTTAATATAAATAGGCCAGTTGTTTAAAATGTGTGTGAAGCTTGATCCCTACTGGGGAGCAAGGAAAAACAATTCAACAAAACAGCAGGAAGCCACAGGACAGCTGGGTTTGTTACTGGATTCTAATGGCACTTAGCCTAAAGATCTGAAAAGCCTGTGTCAGGTGATGAACATTCTCTTGTACTGCAGGCCATGATTCAGAAGACAAGCTTGGTTCTCACAAAACATGTCCACACAAGGATTATCTTTATTAGGATGAGGACCGCACCCTATTATCTGTTTATGGTTACCATTATTTTCCTTGTGGGTATATCTCTAGTACATAGACTTACGCTGAAAATCAGGCCGTGTTGCCCGACATATTCATTGACTCAACATTCCACTGATATTTAATTCATTTAAGAATTTCTGAACTATTGCTATGCCAGTGATTCCCAACTTGTGTTTTGGAGACACTGGTGTTTTAGCCTTTTGCCAGAATTAATGTAAATCAGGTAACTGAAATTCAGTATAATTTGCCCTTTTTCGTGTCCTATGAGTTTTGACAAATGCATATGGTCAAGTCACCACCAGCACTTTCAAGATATAGACCAGCTTGAAGAAGACATAGGTTCTAAACTCATGGACCTTGGTTTTAAAGAGCATTTTATGCATTTGATTCCAAAGGCAAGAGAAGTGAAGGCAAAGATAAATGAATGGGACTACATCAGACTAAAAAGTTTTTGCTCAGCAAGAGAAACTGACAACAAAATAAACAGACAGCCAACTAAATGGGAAATGATATTTTCAAATAACAGCTCAGATAAGGACCTAATATCCAAAATATACAAAGAACTCATAAAACTCAACAACAAACAAACAAACAAACAATCCAATAAAAAAATGGGAAGAGGACATGAACAGACACTTCTCCCAGGAAGAAATATAAATGGCCAACAGATATATGAAAAGATGCTCATCTTCATTAATTATTAGAGAAATGCAAATCAAAACTGAAATGAGATACCACCTCACACCTGTTAGATTAGCTATTATTAACAAGACAGGTAATAGCAAATGCTGGAGAGGCTGTGGAGAAAAAGGAACCCTCATTCACTGTTGAGTAGTAGTACAACCATTATGGAAGAAAGTATGGTGGTTCCTCAAAAAACTGAAAATAGAACTACCTTATGATCCAGCAATCCCTCTACTGGGTATATACCCCCAAAACTCAGAAACATTGATACGTAAAGACATATGCAGCCCCATGTTCATTGCAGCATTGTTCACAGTGGCCAAGACATGGAAACAACCAAAAAGCCCTTCAATAGATGACTGGATAAAGAAGATGTGGCACATATACACGATGGAATACTACTCAGCCATAAGAAATGATGACATTGGATCATTTACAACAAGATAGTGGGATCTTGATAACATGATATGGAGTGAAATAAGTAAATCAGAAAAAACCAAGAACTGCATGATTCCATATGTAGGTGGGACATAAAAATGAGACTAAGAGACATGGACAAGAGTTTGGTGGTTACGGGGGGGGGGGGATGGGCACAAAGAAAACTAGATAGAAGGTGACGAACAATCTGACTTTGGGTGATGGGTATGCAACATAATTGAATGACAAGATAACCTGGACATATTTTCTTTGAACATATGTACCCTGATTTATTGATGTCACCCCATTAAAATTAATAAGAATAAAAAAAAAAGATACAGACCAGCTTCATCACATCCCCAAATTCCCTTGTGCTCTATTGCAGGCCATCCACATCTCTAGCCCCTGGCAGCTACTTACCTGTTTTCTATCCCTACAGTTTTGCCTTTCCCTGAGTGTCATATAATGGAATCATAAGGTAAATATCTTTTGAATTTGGCTTCTTTGACTTTGTATTTGAGATTCATTCATGTCATTATGTGTATCATTAGTTTGTCTCTTTTTATTACTATATAACATTCCATTATTTGGATATACAATTTATATACATTCATATGTTGATGGACATTTGGATTGTGTCTAATTTTTGTCAATTATGAATAAAGTTGTTATAAACATCTTGTACAGATTTTGTATGAACATAAGTTTTTATTTCTCTTGGGTGAATACTTAGGAGTGGAATGCTGGCCTAGGTAAACATACATTTAACTTGATAAAAAAAACCTGAGAAATTATTTTTAAAAATGTTTGTACCAAAAATGTTTGTATTCCCACTAGCAATGCATGAGAGTTCCTATTGTTCTACATTCTTGTCAGCTCTTGGCCTTGTCCATTTGTTTGGTTTTAGCCATTCTAGTAGTGTGGAGTGGTATTACATTATGGTTTTAATTTGCATTTCTCTGGTGATTAATGAAGTAGATCATCTTTTCATGTGTTTGTTTGCCATTCACATATCTTCTCTGGTGAAGTGTCTGTTTAAATCTTTGCTCATTTTTAAGTTGTTTCTTATTATTGAATCTTCCTAATTATTTATATATTCTGGATACAAGTCTTTTATTAGATAGATGTTCTTTCAAATATTTCCTCTCAGTCTGAGGCTAGACTTGCCATTTTCTTACATAGTCTTTTGGAGAGAAAGTTCTCTTATATAGTGTCTTGGAGGGGAAGTCCAATTTATCGGGGTTTTTTCTACTATGGAACATATTAATGGAGCCATATCTGAGAAATCTTTGCTTAATTCAAGTTTACAAGGATTTTTCTCATATATTTTTTCTAGAAGTTTTATTATTTTCTGCTTTATGTTTATATCTATGAATCATTTTGAGTTAAATTTTGTTTAAGGTGAGAGGTATGGATTAAGATTCATTTTTTAGCATAAAGATGTTCAGTTGTTGAAAAGATCATTCTCTCTCCATTAAATTACCTTTGCAAATTTGTTAAAAATCAACTATTCATATAAGTATGTGTCCATTTCTGAGCTTTCTATTATGTTCCATTGGTCCATGAATCTGCATCTATTGATATGATCATGTGATTTTCCTTTTTTGGCCTATTGACGTCATGCATTACATTAACTGATTTTCAATATTGAACCAGCCTTGCATACCTGGGATAAATCACACTTGGTATAGTTCCTTTTGTTGAACATGGTTGAATTTGATTTGCTAGTATTTGTTAAGGATTTTTATATCTATGTTCATGAGAGATATTGGTCTACTTTTCAGTTTTTTAGTATATTGACTGTTAGTCAAATAAGTTTGTAAATATGATATATATATATATATATTATATTTGCTCGCTTATAGTTTGCATTGGCTGTGGGAGACAGGCTGTAGGCTGGCAAGGTCCTTATAGCCTAAGGCTTGGTTTTAAGACTAAGCCAGGGGTAGTCAACCTTTTTATATCTACTGCCCACTTTTATATCTCTGTTAGTAGTAAAATTTTCTTCTTTTTTTAAAAAAATATTTTATTTATTGATTTTTAGAGAGAGGGAAGAGAGAGAGTGTAAAGCTAGGAGCCACGGCCAGGGCCACTATCACAGCAGCCCGGCAAATGCAGGTTCGTATTGGATTCGGACAGTCGGTAAAGAAACAATGGAGCCAAAAACTGATAGGCCATTTTCTTTAATTCTAGCTTGCACCCGGCGGACAAGTAAAAACACACACTGGGCTCCAAAACCCACTCACATTCAGTGCTCACAAAGCCACAGACTTATCCGAGTTTCCCAGAATCAAAGGTTTCTAGCTCACCAGCCTTATTCTCCTCAGTTCCCCATCTCCTTCCTTATCCCAGATACAAACTCTGCACAAACTGGCATCTCACTCAGCACTCCACCATCTTGGCTGCTTCTCCTGGCCATATGGCCTCTTTCTGCTCTCTGCTCTGCTCCCTCTGCTCTCTCATGCTAATCATCCCAGGAACCAAGAGAGCAAACTCTCGTTCTGCCCCCATTTTATATTGTAGCTTCACAACCTTTAATCCAATATACAAAATAGGGAAGTCTCTAATACAAAGTCACCTCTCTGAGGCAATGATTGGATTGTACTGCCCCACATCAAAAAGGGTGGGAAAGTCTTAATCCCAAAACCAAGCCCCAGGCTACAACAATCCTACCTGCCCCCAACACACATTAATATCACCTGGGCAACGGCCTCCACGTGGGCAGCGTTATCTTTTACAAAGTGAGCATAATACATTTTATCTGCCCAACAGAGAGAGAGAGAAAGAGAGAGAGAGAAGGGGGAGGTGCAGGAGGTATCAACTCCCATATGTGCCTTGACTAGGCAAGCCCAAGGTTTTGAACCGGCAACCTCAGTGTTCCAGGTCGATGCTTTATCCCACTGCGCCACCACAGGTCAGGCAGTAGTAAAATTTTCTAAACGCCCACCAGTTCCACAGTAATGGTGATTTATAAAGTAGGGAAGTAACTTTACTTTATAAAATTTATAAAGCAGGCCCTGGCCGGTTGGCTCAGTGGTAGAGCATCGGCCTGGCGTGCAGGGGACCCGGGTTCGATTCCCAGCCAGGGCACATAGGAGAAGCGCCCATTTGCTTCTCCACTCCCCCCTTCCTCTTTGTCTCTCTCTTCCCCTCCCGCAGCCGAGGCTCCATTGGAGCAAAGATGGCCCGGGTGCTGGGGATGGCTCCTTAGCCTCTGCCCCAGGTGCTAGAGTGGCTCTGGTTGCAGCAGAGCGACGCCCCAGAGGGGCAGAGCATCGCCCCCTGGTGGGCAGAGCGTCGCCCCTGGTGGGCGTGCCGGGTGGATCCCGGTCGGGCGCATGCGGGAGTCTGTCTGACTGTCTCTCCCTGTTTCCAGCTTCAGAAAAATACAAAAAAAAAAAAAAAAAATTTTATAAAGCAGAGTTACAGCAAATTAAAGCATATAATAATAATTACTTACCAAGTACTTTATGTCAGATTTTTGCTGTTTGGCAGAATAAATCTTTATAAAACAACTTACTATAGTTAAATCTATCTTTTTATTTATACTTCGGTTGCTCCGCTACCGCCCACCATGAAAGCTGGAATGCCCACTAGTGGGCGTTAAGGACCAGGTTGACTACCCACTGGTCTAAGCCTTTCCTACCCTTTTAATACTAAGATCTTCTCAAAACTGAGCTTTTCCCCACACCCTTGACTATTGCATAATGTGGAGTGGTGCACTCTTATGAGGAATCCCACTTATGCCTCAGATGAGTAGCTTTGTATCAGAGACTTTCTTATTTGTATATTGGCTTAAAGGTTTTAATTTCTACACTATAAAGTGAGGCAGACCGGGGGCTCTCTCTAGCTCAGATCCTGCCATCAGCATTGCAGAGGAGAAGCAGTCAAGATGGCAGAGTACTGAAGGAGAAGCCAGTTTTTGCAGAGAAGGAGATGGGGAACAGAGGTGAATAAGGCTGGTGGGGCCTTTGATTCTAGGAATACTCAGATGAGTCAGTGGCTTTGGGAGCCCTGAATGGAAAGGGAAGTGTTTTCCCACTGTGTGTATTTCTAGCCCGCCGAGTGCAAGCTAGGATTAAAGGTAATGGCCTACCAGTTCTTGGCTCTTGTTGGGCAGATAGAATGTATTATGCTCACTTTGTTGAAAATAGGTGCTGCCCACGTGGGGCCGTCGCCCAGGTGATATTAATGTGTGCTGAGAATCATTGTAGCCTGGGGCTTGGTTTTGGGATTAAGCCTTTCCCACCCTTTTTGATGTGGAGTGGTACAATCCAATCATGCCTCAGAAGTGACTTTGTATTAGAGACTTCCCTATTTTGTATATTGGATTAGAGGTTGTGAAGCTACAATATAAAATGGGGGTAGACTACACGAGAGCTGGCGCTCTTGGTTCCTGAGATTATCATTAGAAGAGAGAGAGAGAGAGGAGAGCAGAGAAAGGCCATTTGGAGGAGGCCAGGAGAAGCAGCCAAGATGGTGGAGTGCTGAGTGAGATGCCAGTTTGTGTAGAGTTTGTATCTGGGATAAGGAAGGAGATGGGGAACTGAGGAGAATAAGGCCGGTGAGCTAGAAACCTTTGATTCTGGGAAACTCAGATAAGTCAGTGGCTTTGTGAGCACTGAATGTGAGTGGGTTTTGGAGCCCAGTGTGTATGTTTTTACTTGCCCGCCGGGTGCAAGCTAGAATTAAAGACTATGGCCCACCAGTTTGTGGCTCTGCTGTTTCTTTACCGACTGTCCGAATCCAATGCGAACCTGCATGGGCTGGGCTGCTGTGATGGTGGCCCTGGCCCTGGCTACTGGCTTTACAGCTCTGTTGTTTCATTACCGTCTGTCCAAATCAAATGCGAACATTCATGGGCCAGGCAGCTGTGATAGTGGCTGTGGCTACTGACCTTACATTAACATATCCTCTAACTCAGAGATTATTTCCTCAGTCGGGTCCAGTCTCCTAATAAGTCTGTCAAAGGCATTCTTCATTTCTGTTACAGTTTTTTTCTTTTCTTTCTTTGGTTCTGATGCCTGTTTGATTATTCAAATTGTGTTTTTTGCCTTTTGGTATGCCTTGTAATTTTTTTCTTGATAGCAGGACATGATTTGCTGCCTAAAAAACTGCTGTCAATAGGCCTTTAATAATGTGGTGTTAAGATGTGGGCAGAGGGAAGCCTTCTGTTGCCTTTTAGTGATTACATGTCAGTCTTTCAGTGAGGCTATGCCTCTGTACTGTGAGCTTTACAAACGCTTCTCAGTATTTTTCCCCCTCCTTAGGTGGGAAAGGAGAGCTAGAATTGGGCATCTCCTTTCCCACAGGCCAGTTAGGCTCATAATAATACTCTAGCAGGTTAGACTCTAGCCCATGAATTTTCCCTAAGGACAGGCCTTGTTAAGAACAAAGTGCTCTATTGTGTTTCAACAGGGCCCCTTTTCTCCTCCTCTTGCCAGAAGGGAAGATTTTTTTTTCAATATTTTCTGTGGAAATGTGGTCAAACTCCCGGAGGTAAATCACAGTATCGAGGGCCCCTATGCCAGGGTCCCCTGGAGTTTCTAAGTCTCAGAGTTGTTCCCTCTGAGCCTCCAGCAATTTATCAGGTACAGTTCAGTTTTTCTTTCCCAGTACTGGTTCTGAGGCGGTTTTCGTTGGTAAGTTTCTGTTCCATTAAACCTCAGTTCCTGGTATTGGCCTCCAATCTTGGGGACAGTGGTTTGCCCTATGTTCCTCCATCTCTTAGGAATCCAAGAAGAGTTGTGCTTTTTCAGTCTGTTCATGTTTTTACTTGTTTATGTGGATGAAAAAGCGGCCACAAGCTGAACCTGAGAAGCTCAGGGAAAGCCTGCATGGTGGTCTTACAGACTCAGGGACCTAAAGTAAACACACAGGATGATCTGAAATGGAAACTTTTTAGCTAGGAGCGGTTTATGGTGGGTAGTCCTGTCCTGGGGAGTTATTCTCTATCTGAACAAAGGTCAATGCTTCTTTTGAAGCCTGTCTGTGTCTTTAGCATCTGCAATAATGTACCTGATAACATGCCTTTGAAATGTAGGGGTAATCTTTTTTTGCCCCTTCAGGGCAGGCATCCTGAGCAAGAACCAACAAACCCTTTCATTGTTATTATTATAATGTTAATTAATTTACCTATCTTGTGCCTCCCTATGTAAAAGAAGTTTCAGTATATACATTTTAATTTTTTATCCAATTCCAGAGATTTCCCCTCTTTGCTTTCTCCTGCCTCCCTAATCTATCACCACTTTCATGTAACCTCCTTACCTCTTTCTCCTTGATTTTTCTTCATATAAATATAATATTTTTGTGACAGAGAGAGACAGAGTGTAAAGCCAGTAGTCACGGCCAGGGCCACCATCACAGCAGCCTGGCCCATGCAGGTTCGCATTGGATTCGGACAGTCAGTAAAGAAACAATGGAGCCACAAACTGGTGGGCCATCATCTTTAATCCTAGCTTGCACCCGGCGGGCAAGTAAAAACACATACTGGGCTCCAAAACCCACTCACATTCAGTGCTCACAAAGCCACTGACTTATCCGAGTTTCCTAGAATTAAAGGTTTCTAGCTCACCAGCCTTATTCTCCTCAGTTCCCCATCTCCTTCCTCATCCCAGATACAAACTCTACACAAACTGGCATCTCACTCAGCACTCCGCCATCTTGACTGCTTCTCCTGGCCTCCTCCACGTGGCCTCCTTCTGCTCTCTGCTCTGCTCTCTCCTCTAATCTCAGGAACCAAGAGCGCAAATTCCCTTTCTGCCCCTATTTTATAGTGTAGATTCAAAACCTTTAATCCAATATACAAAATAGGAAAGTCTCTAATACAAAGTCACTTCTCTGAGGCATGATTGAATTGTACCGCCCCACATCAAATAGGGTGGGAAAGGCTTAATCCCAAAACCAAGCCCCAGGCTACAACGATCCTGCCTGCCCCCAACACACATTAATATCACCTGGGCAAAGGCCTCCTTGTGGGCAGCGTAATCTTTAACAAAGTGAGCATAATACATTTTATCTGCCCAACACAGAGAAAGGAACAGATAGGGACAGACAGACAGGAAGGGAGAGAGATGAGAAGCATCAATTGTTTGTTATGGTATCTTAGTTGTTTGTTGATTGCTTTCTCATTTGTGCTATGGCTGGGGGTGTGTTGGGCAAATGAGTTTGTCAAATATGTGTTTTTTGAGTTTGTTCACTTTTATTGTTAAAAATGGAGCTGCCTGGGTGAATGGCGCTGCCAGGTGAAACTGCTTATTACCTTTCTGCTTGGGGAGGGGCATTGTTAGGCTAATATGTGCTGGAAGAGGGGTTTTTTGCCCAGAAAAGTTTAGGAAGAAGGAAGAAGAAGACTCCACGATGGAAGGGAAGAAGAGAGAAGCCAGTTTTGCAGAGTAAGAAGCCATGTTGGCAGATGGGGAACCAGAGGTGAATGAGACTGGTGGGGGCCTTTGATTCTAGGAAAAACTAGAAGAGTCAGTGGCTTTGGGAACCCTGAATGGAAAGGGAAGTGTTTTCCCACTGTGTGTGTCTTTACTCGCTGGCCAGTTGCGAGGCTAGAATAAAAGAATGGCCCACCATTTTTTGGCTCCACTGTTTCTTTGCTGTCTGCCCGAATCTAATAGGAACCTGCATGTGAATAGCCATGATGGCGGCAGCTTAGCAAAGTGGGTGGGTGAGGGTTTGGGGGGGGGGGGATCTCCAGCTGAGCAAGTGACCTGTTGCTCAGGCCAGCGACCTTGGGGTCATGTCTATGATCCCATGGTTGATAGATACGTGAATTCCAAACTGCCCTCTTGCTGTTCCGCTTATCTGTCAGACCTCACCCTTACTGGACTATCGCCCCTGAGACAAAGGAATTCCAAAAAGTTGACAACCCACCCCAAGGAGGGGCTCCGGACATACCAGGACTTTTGGTTCAACACCCACATGCTCGAAGCCCCCCAAGGAGGAGCATTCCTGACATACCAGGACTTTTGCCTCAGTATCCCCTCAGGCTCTCCCAAACACTATATAACTGGCCCCTAGTCTGTAACCGGTGCTCTTCTCCCCCAGGAGAAGTGCCCGGCAGGGTTCCTTTCTTCCTTTCAATAAAGCCTGTTACTCTGGTCTTTCGGACTCCCGTGGATTCTAACAATGGTCAAGCTAGCAACCCAACACTCAAGCTGGTAAGCCTGTGCTCAAACTGGTGACCTCAGGGTTTCGAATCTGGATCTTCTGCATCCTAGTCTGACACTTTATCCACTGTGCCACTGCCTGGTCAGGCTCCCTTTGATTCTAATGTATAAAATAAGTAATAAAACCTCTATTTTCTGGAGCACTTTCTTAATCTGTTGAGACTCTGCTTCCTGGCAATTGTAGACAGTTTGGCTCAAATAAACTCATAAAAATTCTTACAGGTTTGGAAGTTTTTTTTCTTTTTTTGTGTGTTGACATTAGGATAAAGTGGCAATTTACAAGCTTCTTACATGGTGTTGGGCAGATAAAATGTATTATGCTCACTTTGTTAAAGATGGCGCTGCCCACGTGGAGGCCATTGCCCAGGTGATATTAATGTGTGTTGGGGGCAATCTGTGGGCAGGCAGAATCCTTGTAGCCTGGGGCTTGGTTTTGGGATTAAGCCTTTCCCACCCGTTTTGATGTGGGGTGGTGCAATCCCATCATGCCCCAGATAAGTGACTTTGTATTAGAGACTTCCCTATTTTGTACATTGGATTAAAGGTTATGAAGCTACACTATAAAATGGGGGCAGAACGGGAGCTTATGCTCTTGGTTCCTGAGATTAACTTTAGAGGAGAGAGCACAGCAGAGAAAGGCCACATGGAGGAGGCCAGGAGAAGATGGCGAGTGTTGAGTGAGAAGCCAGTTTGTGCAGAGTTTGTGCAGGGAGAAGGAAGGAGATGGGGAACAGAGGTGAATAAGTCTGGTGAGCTAGAAACCTTTGATTCTAGGAAAGTCGGATAAGTCAGTAGCTTTGTGAGCACTGAATGTGAGTGGGTTTTGGAGCCCAGTGTGTGTTTCTTACTTGCCCGCTGGGTGCAAGCTAGGATTAAAGATGATGGCCCACCAGTTTTTGGCTCCATTGTTTCTTTACCGACTGTCCGAATCCAATGCGAACCTGCATGGGCTGGGCTGTTGTGATGGTGGCCCTGGCTATTGGCTTTACACATGGGGAACTGGAAGCCAGAAGTTGCTGTTGTTTTTATGTTTTCAATTTCATTGATTTCTGCTTTTAGCTTTATTATGTCCCTATTTTTGCTTCTTCCTAACTTGGTTTATTATTTCATAAGATGGAAAGTTAGATAATTGGCTTTAGATCTTTCTTTCTAACATCTACTGCTATAAATTTTCCCCTAAGCATTGGAAATTTTTCCTAAGCAAATTTTGATATGTTGTGTGTTAACTTTCATTTGATTTAAGATACCTTGTAATTCCCCTTGTGACCTCCTTTTTTTGGCACATAGGTATGTTACTTAATTTTAAAATATTTCAGGGAACTTCTCAAACATTGGATTTGTTATTAATTTCTAATCTAAGTTATGGTTAGAGAACATACTTTGTGTGGTTTCAATTTCTTTAAATTTGTTGAGGTTTGTTTTATGTCTTAGAAGAGTCTTCTTTTTCCCTGGCTGGTTGGCTCAGCGGTAGAGCATTGGCCCAGCGTGTAGAAGTCCTGGGTTTGATTCCTGGCCAGGGCACACAGGAGAAGCAACATCTGCTTCTCTACCCTTCCCCCTCCCCTTCCTCTCTATCTCTCTCTTTCTCTCGAGCAGCCAAGGCTCCATTGGAGCAAGGTTGGCCCAGGCACTGAGGACAGCTGTATGGCCTCTGCCTCAGGCTAGAATGGCTCTGGCTGTAATGGAGCAATGCCCCAGATGGGCAGAGCATTGCCCCCTGGTGGGCATGGTGGGTGGATCCTGGTCGGGCGCATGCCGGAGTCTCTGTCTGACTGCCTCCTAGCTTCTAACTTCAGAAAAATAAAAAAAATAAAAAAAATGAAAAGTCTTCCTTTATAGATGTTTCATTCACTCTTGAAAGAAGACTTTTGAAACTGGTTAAAAATTTTACCTGACTTCTTCTTACCTACTTGTAAGGTGGCTGGGGTCTTTCACTTGTGTCCTGCAACAGGTGACTAGTACTTACTTATACTCTGTGTTCTGAAAGACCTGTTTTCCCTTAACTTTAGGCTGCCTGACTGCCCTGCAATCTCAGCTCTCAAATGAGTTCAAGGGAATTTATAAATTTGTATTTAATCTGGATTTTTGCTGTTGACAGTGTGGGAGCAATGCTCATTCTTGCTTTCTATATTCTAGGCCTATGTGAAACTCTTAATTTTTATTTATTATTATTAAGTGAGAAGCGGGGAGGTAGAGAGACAGACTCCCACACGTGCCCTGACTAGGATCTACCCAGCAAGCCCCCTACTGGGTGATGGTCTGCCCATCTGAGGCCACTGTTCCAATGTTCAGCAACCAAGCTATTTTATTGACTGAGGCAAGGCTATGGAGTCATCTCAGCACCTGGGACCAACTTGCTCACACCATTCGAGCCATGGCTGTGGGAGAGGGAGAGAGACAGAGAGACAGAGAGAAGGGGGAGAGTGAGGGGTGGAGAAGCATATGGTCACTTCTCCTGTATGCCCTGACCAGGAATCGAACCAGGGACTTATACACACCTGGCTGACACTCTACTCTCTGAGCCAACTGACTAGGGCCAATTTTTTTTTAAGCATTAGGGTGGGGATTTTAGGACACCAAGAGGCTCAGAGGATCATAGGGTTATTCCATTATTAATTAATTTTCTTCCTAATACAATATTTAAAATTATTCAAAATTTTTCTCATATGTGTTTCATTCCTTTGCTAGTGAGATTTCTTTTCTCTTTCTTTCTTTTTTTTTTTTTTTTGTATTTTTCTTAAGTGAGAAGAGGGGAGGCAGAGACAGACTCCTGCATGCACCTGACCAGGATCCACCTGGAAAGCCCACTAGGGGGTGATGCTCTGCCCATCGGGGGCTGTTGCTCTGTTGCAACTGTAGCCATGTTAGCACTTGAGGCAAGGCTATGGTGCCATCCTCAGTGCCCAGGCCAAGTTTGCCCCAGTGGAGCCTTGGCTGTGGGAGGGGAAGAGAGAGCAAGAGAAAAGGGAGAGGGAGAAAGGTGGAGAAGCAGATGGTAGTTTCTCCTGTGTGTCCTGACTAGGTATTGATCTCAGGACATCCACATGCTGGGTCAATGCTCTACCACTGAGCCAACTGTTTTATTTGTTGCAATATTTGAGCTTTGTCCTCTAGGAAAGATGCACATATACAAATTAGGGTGATTTACTTCAGGACTATTTGCATTTTCCCCTGACAGAAAAATACAAGTCAATAATGTCATGGTGAGTGTTAATGGTCTTATAGAGAAGAGTTGACACAGGATTTTCAGAAGTGGGTGGTACATGTGGAGTTATTACCAAGACTCTACACACAGCACCCTGTGTAGACTGAGACTGTATTATGTGGTATAGTGGTCATGGTCATTGTATTTCTCTTTTTCTCCTAGTCTGTTCATCTTAATCCATTGCCCTTTTTAATGATGGATTTAGGAAGGAAATATAACCCATTTCTGGCCAATTACATGAATAAAGCCTTTCCAGGGACTTTTAGGAAAGGTTAATTCCTTCTAAGGAGACAAAGAAGAGGCAGCTCTTTCTTTTTCAGTACATTTTATGTCTGGATGTGATATTGGGCTGCTAAATCATTACAATCACAAGGGCAGAAAAAATCTCATTGAAGATATGAGGACTGAAAACATCTTTGTTCCTCAATGACAACACTGAGCCCCTAAATAAAACAGGGAGCCACTCTGATTCCTTATATACAAGATCAGAAACTTGTTTGTTATTTAAGCTGATTTGAGTTGGTATTTTCAGTTCCTGGAGTTGAAAGCGTCTTCACTGGCACATAATAATAAGTAATAGTATTCTCCAAGTATATTCAGTGTTGTTGTAAATCATAAAATACAAATTCATTTTATTTTTAAAAATTATTATTATTATTATTATTTGTGTGTGAGAGAGACAGACAGGATGGGAGAGAGATGAGAAGCATCAACTCATAGTTGCATCGCTTTAGTTATTCACTGAATGCTTCTTATACAGTGGTAGAGCGTCGGCCTGGCGTGCAGAAGTCCCGGGTTCGATTCCCGGCCAGGGCACACAGGAGAAGCATCCATCTGCTTCTCCACCCCTCCCCCTCTCCTTCCTCTCTGTCTCTCTCTTCCCCTCCCGCAGCCGAGGCTCCACTGGAGCAAAGATGGCCCGGGCGCTGGGGATGGCTCCTTGGCTTCTGCCCCAGGTGCTAGAGTGGCTCTGGTCGCAACAGAGTGACGCCCCGGATGGGCAGAGCCAGGTGGATCCCGGTGGGGCGCATGTGGGAGTCTGTCTGACTGTCTCTCCCCGTTTCTAGCTTCAGAAAAATACAAAAAAAAAAATTTTTTTTTGGCCTTAAGATGAGGTATTTGTTGCCTGACCTGTGGTGGCACAGTGGATAAAGCATCAACCTGGAATGCTGAGGTCGCCGGTTTGAAACCTTGGTTTGCCTGGTCAAGGCACATATGAGAGTTGATGCTTCCTGCTCTGCCCCCCCTTCTCTTTCTCTCTCTCTCTCTCTCTCTCCCCCCTCTCTAAAATGGATAAATAAAGTCTTAAAAATAAAGAAGAGGTATTTGCATTTACAAAGATCGAGAGTGATTCATTCAAATGTAAAGACTATAGTTTCCTCATTGTGAAGACCACATAGTACATGTATCAGGAAGGGAGTAAATATTCTCAGGAGATGCTAGAATTTTTTAGACTAATTTTAGTAAAAATGAGCATAATTCTGTTTTGGTTTTTTGGGGTGACAGAGACAGAGAGAGGGACAGATAGGGACAGACAGACAGGAAGGGAGAGAGATGAGAAGCATCAATTCTCATTGCGGCACCTTAGTTGTTTATTTATTGCTTTCTCATATGTGCCTTGACAGGGGCTACAGCAGGCTGAGTGACTCCTTGCTCATGCCAAATCATTAAATGTTTTTAAATTATTTTATTTTATTTATTCATTTTTAGAGAGGAGAGAGAGACAGAGAGAGAGAAGGGGGAGGAGCTAGAAGCATCAACTCCCATATGTGCCTTGACCAGGCAAGCCCAGGGCTTTGAACCGGCAACCTCAGCATTTCCAGGTCGACGCTTTATCCACTGCGCCACCACAGGTCAGGCTCATTAAATGTTTTATTTGTTGCAATATCTGTTGAACCTTGGCTCAAGCTGGTGAGCCTTACTCAAACCAGCTCAAACCAGCAACCTCAGGGTTTCAAACCTGGGTCTTCTGCATCCCAGTCTGATGCTTTATCCACTGCGCCACTGCCTGATCAGGCAGTTCTAATGTTAAAATCATAAAACCTTGGAGCTCAAAGAGGTCTTTAGAGATCACTTAATGATGATGCAAATGAGAAAAATGAGAGCCAAATGAACTAAGCTAAATTGTTGAAGGTAATTAATGTCAGAACCGGACTAGGACATAGTTTTTGTTTGCTCCATGGTTTTTGCTATGGCCTTTGGGAAAATTGTTCAAGATGTTTTTCTAGGCTCTTAGCTATCTTAAATACTGAGGAGCTTGAAGAATTACCAAAAACTTTACAGACCAAATCTATGCTACTAAAATTTTGTGCAAGTTTTAGCAATTTTCAATGAAACATGATAGTGATGGTGAACTTAAACAGAATAACTCTGCTCTTGATGATTTCTACCATCCACTTATTTCTCTTGGAAGAAGTAGGCTCAGCCATTCTACATACATACAGGGTATTTGAGAGGGCAGGATAGTTAGTGTGGCATGATATCAAATATGTTTTACCAGGTAATTTTTTGTCACATATCTTATGTTTATCAGATTATGCTCACTTAATATATACATATATATTAAATAAAATAGCCATAGCAGGATAAGTACCTGAAATGAGATACTAAAATTTAAGAGAAAGTGTTATCATTTCTGATTACAGTACTGCATCTCAAATCTTCCACCTCTTTGGCCTATAGCTAGAGACTTAATTAAATTTTTCAAGGGGAGAAACAATAGAGTCAATAAGCAGCCTTTCCCTTTTCCCAAAACTAACAAGAAACAGCTTTATCTTCAATGAATTTCATAATAATCTTGTATAACTTGCAAGGGTATAAGTTTCAAGAAGTGATTAATTAGCCTGACCAGGCGGTGGCGCAGTGGGTAAAGTGTCGGACTGGGATGCGGAAGACCCAGGTTTGAGACCCCGAGGTCGCCAGCTTGAGTGCGGGCTCATCTGGTTTGAGCCCAAGGTCGCTGGCTCAATCAAGCAAGGGGTTACTCGGTCTGCTGAAGGCCCGCGGTCAAGGCACATATGAGAAAGCAATCAATGAACAACTAAGGTGTTGCAATGCGCAACAAAAAACTAATGATTGATGCTTCTCATCTCTTCATTCCTGTCTGTCTGTCCCTGTCTATCCCTCTCTCTGACTCTCTCTCTCTGTCTCTGTAAAAGAACAAAACAAACAAAAAAAAAGAGAAGTGATTAATTAATAACATATTACCATGTTTTAAATAACATCTTAATAAGTAATTTTGGAAGGAAGTCAACAATCTGAATTGAAAACCCAAAAAAAAGAAACCCAGACATGGCCCTGGCCGGTTGGCTCAGCGGTAGAGCGTCGGCCTGGAGTGCGGGGGACCCGGGTTTGATTCCCTGCCAGGGCACATAGGAGAAGCACCCATTTGCTTCTCCAACCCCCCCCCCCCCCTTCCTCTCTGTCTCTCTCTTCCCCTCCCGCAGCTGAGGCTCCATTGGAGCAAAGATGGCCTGGGTGCTGGGGATGGCTCCTTGGCCTCTGCCCCAGGCGCTAGAGTGGCTCTGGTCTCAGCAGAGTGACACCCCGGAGGGGCAGAGCATCGCCCCCCCCCCCCCCCCCCCCGTGGGCAGAGCTTTGCCCCTGGTGGGCGTGCCAGGTGGATCCCGGTCGGGCACATGCGGGAGTCTGTCTGACTGTCTCTCCCCGTTTCCAGCTTCAGAAAAATACAAAAAAGAAAAAAAAAAAGAAACCCAGACATCACTGAGAAGAAATACCCAAGTTGATGGCAGCCACACTGATTTATTGTATACAGAACCCCACACCAATGATCAACAAGGTTGACTGACTGTTTTCTTAGCGATAACTTGTGGCTAGACAGCAATGTTCTTGGCACAGGAAAAGCACAAAAGGAGACTTTTCCTTTAAAGGGATGAAAATGTAGCAGGTATGTGACCTTTGGGTTTCCATTTTTGGTTTGTCTGATTTAACCTAAGCATTTGAGAAAGGACTGGGAGAGTTAACTTGTTTATATAAACCTTAACCTATTCAATCAGCCTATGAGGAGTTTTTAGGTTAGAAGAGATAGACACAAATGGGTGACTGATGAAAGAGTACAGAATTTTCTCTTGGTCAAAGAAATGGGGTTATGGGTAAGGTAGGGTGGGAGGGAACTTCCATTAGTTCTAAGATCTGATAAGTTGATAGTCAAAGGGGATTTCATCACAAAATCTGGGAAGGGTTTCTGAAATAGAAAGCTAATTTTGTCATGTCTCACTCAACAGAGAAGCTCCACAGCAATGATTTACTTGTGCTGCCAGGAAGTTCTTGCAGCCTATCAGAGTGGCAGTTTTATTGAAGCCTGTGCACTCATCCCGGAATACTTAAGGCTTGTTCAAGGGCCCAGGAAATGTATGGGAGGAAATGTGAGAAATCACTGGTTATTTTGCAAATTCATTGTAGTATTAAGCCTGACAATAAAGCTAAAAAATTCAGGCTTTTTGTAACAACTTGGGAAGGAGACCTTCCAAGTACCCATGAACTCTCCCCCCCCCCCCCCAATATAGAGATAGAGACTGTTCTGGTGCTGGGAGATCAGTATCAGAGAAAGAAGAATGCAAATCAGAAAAGCTAACATCCTATGAGTGAGACCACTGAAACAGTTTGGTACCAATAGAGCCTCAAGGGCCAACCCCAAGTTCAATGCCTATGGAGACTACCCTGGCTTATCTCTTAATGAAACCGAGGGCTGACTTAACCCCACACCCCAACCTGGGGTACATCTGACCACTTATTGTTTACATCTCCTCAGCACCTGCCCATTCTTTTACCTCTGCACTTCTAACACATATATACACTTGTTTGTTTTCTTAAAGTCCTTGGAGAAACACTGGGTTTCCTTTTCATCATATGCTCAACACCAGACACAGTGCCTGCAGTACAACAGGCATTCAGTAAGACTTCCTCTCTCTCAAGCTCCTGCTTAGTATTTCGACTACTGTTTACCTCCCCTGGCACTTCAAACTCAACATGTTAAAAACCAGACTTGCTGCTCTCCCCTCTATCCCCTCCCCTTGGCCATGCATCTGGTGTTGTGTCTGCAGGGCCTGGCTTGTATCAGGCTCACTTTAAGTATTTAGACAATATCATTCAAAGTGGAATGAGAAGAGAAGTGAGGCAAGAGAATGAAACAGAAGTATGAGAAAAAATAGTAAAAGAAAGAAGGGAATTATGAAGGCAACAAAGAGAAAGAGGGAAGAGAAGAGGGGGGTGAAAAGGCTATTTTAAGTGGTTTTTTCTCAAATCAGGGGGCATAGGATACACCTAGAGCCCTTGAAAGAAGAGCTAGAACTCTTTCCCGTTTTCTCCGCCTCCCTTTCCGTGTTTTCTTAACTGCTTCCAGTTTGGGTTAGACTCAATGTTTATGAGTTTGATGAGAGAAGGGACCTGGGGGCATGTCTCCACCTTCACAGCCATTCCTGTGCACACAGGTATCAGCTGCTAGGCTATTTCGCACCACGGAGCATGCTTTTATATAACAGTTGGCAAAAATGGCAAGTGTGGTTAGATTCCTCATTTTTAAACCGCATTGTTCTCGAGATGAGGCACTGAAATGGAGATCTGGGGTTGAAGTTTTGTTTCTCCCACTGGGAATGATTCCCTATTTTGCCTTAGGTAGGTAAAGGGACAAGATCTTGCTTGCTCTCCTGGTCCCAGAGTTTTTAGTCTTGTAATTTATTGTATGTTTTCTTTTCAGGTTCTTTTGCCAGATTATTTTAAGTCAGATGCTTTTAATCTCTTTGAGTGATGACATGTCAGAACTGTAACCCCAAGACATCTTCAGGTAAAGACAAGATGCAGGCACTCCTTGATTTTATTTGTGGGAGTTACTTTATAGCCCACAGGGAAATGTGTAAGGAATAGTCTGTCATTTTAAGGGACTTGGTAAAATCATGCTGACATCTGGTAGTTTTCAAGGGTGTCTAAAATCTATGAAAAGAGCATTTTCCAGAGAAATTATTTTTTTCAACACTTGTTCCAGAGGCTTAAAGGACTTCTGTCATTCTTTTTTTTCCTTTTTTTTAAAAAATTATTATTTTTTATTTATTCATTTTAGAAGAGAGAGAAAGGGGGGGGAAGAGCAGGAAGCTTCAACTCCCCCATATGTGCCTTGACCGAGCAATCCCAGGGTTTTGAACTGACGACCTCAGCATTCCAGGTCGACGCTTTATCCACTGCGCCACCACAGGTCAGGCTGTGATTCTTTTTTAACCAGTGAAAGCACCTGCCATTCCTAGGGCAGCTGTCCTCACATACTAACTATAAATCTATGCACCCCAGATTACTGGCATCCCTTGGAGAGGGTTTGCTATTGGAATGGAGTATTTTACTGAAATATAAATGGGGAAGAGTTTGTGACTCAGTCAGCACATGAGGCAGGATGTGAAAGTAAAAAAATAGGAGGTCCCTTCCTGCTGAAACCATTAGAGACTTGAAGCATATTCTTTTTTGCAATCTTAAAAAAAAATTCAGTACAAATACTTATAGGAATGAATTATTTACATCATACAAACCCTATTAAGAGTTTTCTGTAGGCTTCTAATGTAAATGAATATTGAAAACACAAGACTGCTTGTTGTCTTCAGGCATAGTGCTCACAAAAAAGTTAGGCAGCAGTTAATTAGGGCTCAGTACAACCCCCCTACAACTCAAATGATTATCCTAAAAATTTGGAGTTCATAAGCAAGAATAATTTTCATGTAAGAAGAACAACACATTCAGTCTTAAAAAAGCAAATGACATCCACCGCATAGCAAATGAAATGGGCACACAGCTCATTTTCAGATGAGTTCTGAACACTGTAGATGAACTCTGCATTCCACTGCCAGTGTTTATATCTGTGCAGCTAAATTTATCTAAACACATTTGAGAACCTTGCACTTCATGCACTTCAGAAAGCGGTTAATTTGTCAGAAGACAGACTTGGTCTCAGAATGGGGAAGCCTATTGGTATCTCAGAGACCTTTCCTGCCACACCTGAACCCATAAATCATGATATTTCATTGGCTATGAATATTATCAGAAAAAAGAATGTCTATATATTTGCGCCTTTTTTTTTTTTTTTTTTTTGACAGAGAGAGAGATACAGATAGGGACAGACAGGAAGGAAGGAAGAGAGATGAGAAGCATCAATTCTTCATTGCGGCACCTTAGTTGTTCATTGATTGCTTTCTCACATATGTGCCTTGACTGGGGAGATACAGCAGAGCAAGTGACCCCTTGCTCAAGCCAAATCATTAAATGTTTTATTTGTTGCAATATTTATTGAACCTTGGGCTCAAGCTGGTGAGCCTTACTCAAACCAGATGAGCCCACGCTCAAGCCAGTGACCTTGGGGTTTTAAACCTGGGTCCTCTGTGTCCCAGTCCAACGCTCTATCCACTGTACCACCGCCTGGTCAGGCAATTTGCTATTTCTTTTTTTTTTTTTTTACAGGGACAGAGAGAGAATCAGAGAGAGGGATAGACAGGGACAGACAGACAGGAACAGAGAGAGATGAGAAGCATCAACATCAGTTTTTCGTTGTGAGACCTTAGTTGTTCATTGATTGCTTTCTCATATGTGCCTTGACCGTGGGCCTTCAGCAGACTGAGTAACCCCTTGCTCGAGCCAGTGACCTTGGGTCCAAGCTGGTGAGCTTTTGCTCAAACCAGGTGAACCTGCACTCAAGCTGGCAACCTCAGGGTCTTGAACCTGGGTCCTCGGCATCCCAGTCCATTGCTCTATCCACTGTGCCACCGCCTGGTCAGGCTATATTTGCTATTTTTTTTTTTTTTTTTTTTTTTTACAGAGGCAGAGATAGACAGGGACAGACAGACAGGAACAGAGAGAGATGAGAAGCATCAATCATCAGTTTCTCGTTGCGCGTTGCGACTTCTTAGTTGTTCATTGATTGCTTTCTCACATGTGCCTTGACCGTGGGCCTTCAGCAGACCGAGTAACCCCTTGCTGGAGCCAGCGACCTTGGGTCCAAGCTGGCGAGCTCTTTGCTCAAGCCAGATGAGCCCGCGCGCGACCTCGGAGTCTCGAACCTGGGTACTTCCGCATCCCAGTCTGACGCTCTATCCACTGCGCCACCGCCTGGTCAGGCTATATTTGCTATTTTTAAACAAGGTTTATAATCTGGTGGATGAAAATCTCTAAACAACCAAGATGGGTGATAGAGAAAAAATATAATTTAGACCTCTCTGAGAATGCCCATGATCTTCATGTAAAGGAGTATAAGAATAGGAGAAAACCCAAATTAATGAATGTAGAGAGTTCACTTCTGACTTTGCTGTAACTCAAAGTCAAGTAACACACTACTTTGTTGTAGCTGTTGAAGGCACTGTTTCATTGAATAGATAATTATCATTATGCTTATAGGTATATAAAGAGATATTAAAATTTTAACAATGGTTTTATTTTCTTGGAGTTCTAAACAAATCTCCCAAATATTATTAATATTTTCCATGAAGAAAAGGTTGATTAAGCCTAGGGACATTTGATGTCAATCTAATCCATCCCAATGTTTTGACATAGTAAATTAGTATTATAATGAGACTATGTTTGTGGTAACTTTGATATTATCTGACTTAACATATTGGTAAACCCATCCTGCCTCATGACAACTTTGAGCTGGTTTTGATGTTATTCTTGACTTTGGATTTCATTAGTTCTATTTATGGGTTGTGTTTATGTGACAAATTTTTTGGCCATTTATGAACACATTTGATTATATATCTGTTTTCTCTTCTTCCAATATATAATCAACACTCTCAGTATGTTCTTTCCAATGACTAAAAAGTGGATTTATCTTTAATCCAGTGCTCATAATTACAAATTCAATAAAGTTTTTACTCTAAGACTAAAATGCAGTTATTAGATTTTGCCTGTTAGTACTTACTAGAAGCCACCACTAACTACCTGCTTCTTCTTTGTGAACTAAGGCTGGTGAGAACAGTTATCTTCCTATCCTGTCATAATTTTAGTCATTTTGGAGGTGCTGACCTGAAGAATGCAGAGGGAAGAGCAGAGAAGGAATCTGTTGTCCAGACCCTCTTCAGGTTGAGCATGGTCCATATTCAAATTTTTGGGTGTACTGAGCCTTTTGAGATGACTGTGCCAGGAGTAACAACTTGCACATCCTGTCCTGAGTCTTGTGTTGATTCAGAGCATGACTCAGTGATCCTGGCTGTGCTGTGAGTAGAATGGCCTGTGGCAAATCCTCCCTGATATCATAGAGTCTTTTACCAGAATGTTGACACACCTGCTAACTACCAAAAACAAATGAAAAGTAGGCTAACCCTGAAATTTTAGGACTAGTAAGCCAATTCTTTTGCCCAAACACTTGGTCCTAAATCCTTAACTTGAGGATGCTTAACCTAAATCATTGGCTAATGGCACAAAAAGGAATTTACATCCTCTTTAGAAAATACCTATAATTATAAAGAAGACAAAATCAAACAGAAATAACAATAATATAATCTTTAGAAATAATAATTATGGAAACTGTATGAAGCTAAGAAACCAAATACCATGTTAAACTAAAAATAAATTTAAAAATCTATTCATCTGTAATGGTAGATTCATCTGTAATGGTCAGTATACATTTGTCAAAACCCATAGAATATTCATTACAAATAACAAATCCTAATGTAAACTATGGCCTTAATTAATAATAATGTATCAATGTTGGCTCACCAATTGTAACAAATGTACCACACGAAATGATGCAAAATGCTAATAATAGAGGAGACTGGTTTGTGGGGAGAGGAGGTGAGATGGGAACTCTTTGTATTTTCTGCTCAATTTTTCTGTAAACCTAAATGTGCTCTAAAAAAATGAAGACTATTAATAAAAAGATCTTTAAAAAATTAAATAATATAGCTAATATGTAGAAATACTTGTTGCCTCAGAACTCCTAAATTCAAAAATGGAGCAAAACTTGAAACATATACAGAAAGTTCTTGATTCAGAGGCTGCTCTTTTTTTTTCCTTTTTAAGAAAACACACATGCAGAAAGGTACACAAATTATAACTATACAGCTTAGTAAAAATCACAAAGTGAACATGCCCATATAACCAACATGTAGGGCAAAAAATAGAACATCATCAGCACCTCAGAAACCCCACTTTTCAGGAATTTTAGTACTATAAATTAATTTCATCCATATTTGAAATTAATAAAATGAAATTATAAAGCTTGTAATCTTTTGTGTCTGGCTTCTTGCTCAATATTAAGTTTATGAGAGTCATTCTTATTGTGTGTAATTCATTTTTATTGCTATACAGTTTTCCACTGTGTGAATATATTATGTTATTCATATATTGTCTGTTTATGGCATTTCAATATTTTTAGACTTTAATTTTTATAAAAAATGCTGCTACAAACATTTTTGTATGTCTTTTGTTGAACACATGCACAAAATTCTTGTTGGAGCTATCCCTAAGAGTGTACTTTCTGGATAGCAGGTATGTACCTACAGTATTTAACTTTAGTAACTAATGCCAGATATTCCACAGGAGTACCAATTAACATTCCCATTAACAGTGTATAAGAATTTTAATTACTCTATATCCACACTAACATTTGGTATGGTCAGTCTTTTTCATTTTTACCAATTTGGTGGATCTGTATTGCTACCTCAGTGAGGCTTTAATTTGAATCTTCCATATCTAATGAGGTTTCCCACCTTTTCATATCTTAATGGTCATTTGGATATACCCTTTTGTGAAGTATTTGTTCAAATTTCATGACCGTTTTTAAATTAGAATATTTATCTTTTTCTTTTTCATCTCCTTTGTTGTATATGTTGTAAATACCTTCTCTTAGTTTGTGGCACCCATTTCAACTCTCTTAAATGTATTTTATGAACAGAACATTTAATCTTTTTCTAAATGGACAGTTGGTTTTATGTCTTATCTAAGAAACCTTTCCATTTCCCAGTCATGAAAACACTCTCTCCTATAATTCTCTTAAATTGTTATTTAAAAAAAAACTTTCACATCTTTATCCTTTTCAAACTGATTTTTGTGGATGTTGTGAGCTAGGGATTGTTTTATTTTTTCCCATTTGACTACCCAATTGACCTAGCACCATTTATTTAAAAAATAATTCTTTCCACCATTGCTCTGTAGTGATATCTTTATCATAAATCAAGCTTTTGCCACTGCATGGGTATGTTTTTGGACTCTGTATCAAGATACCTAGTAGAGAAAGTTGTTCGTTTCTATTCTTTTTCCAACACATCTTGGCTGTTCTTAGCCTTTACATTTCTCGTTAAACTGCAGAACAGCCTGTCAGCCCTGGCCAGGTAGCTCTGTTGGCTACTAGACCATCATCCCAATATGTCAAGGTTGTGGGTTTGATCTCTATTTGGGGCACATACAGGAATCAATCAATGATTGCATAAATAAGTGGAACAATAAATCAATGTTTCTTTCTCTTCCTTCCTCTCTCTTTAAAATCAATAAAATTTTAAAAATTATTTAAAATAGAATCAGCCTGTTCCACACAAACCCATAGCAAGAATTTTTTTAAAACCCAAATTGTACAAAATCCACATGCCAATTTGATGAAAATCAACACCATTAAAATGTAGCTTTCTATACCTTCATTTGGCAAACAGTCGTATGTCCACATTACAGTAGATACATATTCCGGATCTATAGTAACCTCTGTCAGAACAGGAGAGGCTGCTCATTGTCTATATGCATTGTTCTATTATTGTATTTCCTAAACTGGCTAAACTGAAAATGCTCCTGCATATGGAGCAAAAGCATTTACTGTATTTTGTCATGCTTATAATCTTTAAAGTTAAGGTATTATTAAAGTGTACTCAGCAAACATTTTAAGGTCAATTTAAAAAAAAAATTTTAAAGGGGGTAGTCATATCCTGGAACTCCTACGGGTCTACCATATCATGCTTTTTACTTAAAAAAAAAAAAATTTACATTTCTTTTGAATGCTGATGAACAGGAGACACCAAATCTTTTTTGCCTGCAAACTACTACCTTCTTTATTAGATCCAGCTAATAACACTGTTTTGTCTTTTTCCAAATAGCTCCAGATATATGGAAAAGATTTATATAGGCGGTTGGGGATCCTCAAACCCCTCAGCGAGATCTTCTGAGCATGGCTTTTAAGATACCTAGAGGCAGAAAAAGCCCAATAGAGATCAGGAGAACTACCAGCTTTTAGGATACACCCTTAAAGGCTCCAATGCCCCAAAGGGGTCTCATAGGATGCCATCTGGGTCCTGCTTCAATAGAGGAAAGGAAGGTCATTGAGTTAAAGCCTGCCAGGCTTACATGCCTCTGCTGTGAGGAAACAGGGACACTGGAAGGTGGGCTTCCCCCTCGCTCCTCTAAGGGAGGGTTCAGTCTCTTCCAGCCCTGCTCCAGCCACCTATGACCTAACCTTGCCCAGAAAGCTGGGGTTTGCCACTGAAGGCTGAAGGTGCCCAGGGCCATCGGCCCCATCTACGACACTGTGGACGAGCCTAGGGTATTTCTTCCAAGAAGCAGGTAAACTGATCTCATTTGCACAAGGGCCACTTAACTATGTTTTGCCTGAATAGTCAGGTTTTTTATTCTTCCCTCAAAGATCTCTGTTGTGGGTGTTGATAGTCCTATTTTCTGCTGCTTTGCTTAATATATAGTGTTTCCTTTATCCCTCCTACCTCAATGCCCCATTCATATTTCAGGCTGGGACCTACTCCTAATTTAGAGCTCTCTTTCCCCCTTTTGCCAACTTCTATTATGAATCTACCTTTGCCACCCAGCTTAGTGTATCCCAAGGTTCTCTTTACCAGGCCACAGTCACAGAGCTCCAGGGAAAAGCTACCCGGTCTCATCTCTCCAGGCAGAGGAGAACAGAAGCTCTATATCCACACATGCTGCAGATGGCTTTTCCAGTCTACCTGAATCATTACCAGCTAGAAGCAGTGGTTACTGGGACTTGGACATGAGCTGCAAAGTATAGAATGGTGACAACAATTCCAGTGCCATGAGGACTTTTCCTGGATGTGGACTTTTCTGGACTCCTGCTCCCTGTGACAGCTCCTAACAGACTGAACTGTGGGTGGGTTGCATTTTTCAGGGATTTGGTATGGTGATGGGGCCAACTTGGTCTTGGTGAACATGTTAAGGACATTACTCTTTTATGGATTCTTGCTGTATTGGCCAAGAGTTTGCTTAAAGGCTTTAATCACTGTAAAAAAAATAGAAGACTAGATAAAGAAGATGGGGCACATATACACCATGGTATACTATTCAGCTAGAAGAAATGATGACATCGGATCACTTACAGCAGAATGGTGGAATCTTGATAACAGTATGTGGAGTGAAATAAGTGAATCAGAAAAAAACAAGAACTGCAGGATTCCATACATTGGTGGGACATAAAAACGAGACTAAGAGACATGGACAGGAGTGGGGTGGTTACAGGGGGTGGGGGGAGGGAAGGAGGGAGAGGGGGAGGAGGAGGGGGAGGGGTACAAAGAAAACTGGATAGAGGGTGACGGAGGACGATCTCACTTTGGGTGATGGGTATGCAACAGAACTAAATGACAAGATAACCTGGAAATGTTTTCTTTGAATATATGTACCCTGATTTATTGATGTCACCCCATTATAATAAAAATTTATTTATAAAAAAAATGTAGCTTTCCAATTTGTGAGGCCTGACTATACCTCAATTTATTTAGGTCTGATTTTTTAGAATGTTTTATAGTTTTATATATTTTATGGTTAACATATTTTATAAACATATAGTTTTTATCATTTAAAGTTTTGCTTTTATGGTTTATAAACACAGTTTATATGTTCCAAATTTTTATAGTTTATATGTTTCATAGTTTTTTTTGTAGAGGTTTTAAGTCTCTCACAGGTATTTGATGTTTTTAATTCTATTGGAAATACTGTCTTTTTTTTTTTTTTAAGAGACAGAGTCAGAGAGAGGGATAGATAGGGAAAGACAAGAACAGAGAGATGAGAAGCATCAATCATTAGTTTTTCGTTGCGACACCTTAGTTGTTCATTGATTGCTTTTTTTTTTTTTTTTTTTTTTGTATTTTTCTGAAGCTGGAAACTGGGAGAGACAGTCAGACAGACTTCCGCATGTGCCCGACCAGGATCCACCTGGCACGCCCACCAGGGGGTGACCCTCTGCCCACCAGGGGGTGATGCTCTGCCCCTCCGGGGTCGCTCTGTTGTGACCAGGGCCACTCTAGCGCCTGGGGCAGAGGCCAAGGAGCCATCCCCAGCGCCCGGGCCATCTTTGCTCCAATGGAGCCTCAGCTGTGGGAGGGGAAGAGAGAGACAGAGAGGAAGGAGAGGGGGAGAGGTGGAGAAGCAGATGGGCTCTTCTCTTGTGTGCCCTGGCCGGGAATCGAACCCGGGACTTCTGCACACCAGGCCGACGCTCTACCACTGAGCCAACCGGCCAGGGCCTTGATTGCTTTCTTATATGTGCCTTGACCATGGCCCTTCAGCAGACCGAGTAACCCCTTTTTGCTCAATCCAGATGAGCCTGTGCTCAAACTGGAGACCCCGGGATCTTGAACCTGGGTCCTCTGCATCCCAGTCCGACACTCTACCCACTGTGCTACCGCCTGGTCAGGCTGGAAATACTGTCTTAAAATTTTATTTTCTATTGAAAGTTTAATAAATTATTTACCAATATAGACTTTATGTATAGTTATCTTGCTATATTCACATATTATTTTAAATAATATGTAGATTCTTTTGAATTTTCTTTTTTAAAATTTATTGATTTTTAGAGAGAGAGGAAGGGAGAGAAAGAGAGGGAGAGAAACTTTGATTTGTTGTGCACTTATTTATGCATTCATTGGTTGATTCTTGTATGTGTCTTTACCAAGGATCAAACTGGCAACCTCAACATATGGGGATGATATGCTAACCAACTGAGCTACCCACCCAGGGATCTTTTGGATTTTCTGTATACTCAATCATATCATCTGAAAATAATGAGTTTACTTTTTCTTTCCAATCCTTACACATTTTCCTTTTTTCCCCTTATTACACTTTGTAATAAGAATTAGATCATTCAGTACAATATTGATTAGAAGTGATAATAGCAAACATTTATATTAAAGAAAAAGTTTTTGACATTTCACAATTGTATGTAACATAGTTTTAAAAATTAAATCATCTTTAAGTAAAGAAGTTTTTTTTAAATTACTAATGTGCTTTTTTAAAGCATAAATTAATGTTGAACTTTATCAAATACTTTTAGCAACCATTTTTTAGATAGCCATATAATGGGTTTTTTTTCTGTTAACATGGTAAATTATATTAAATATCAGATGCTAAACCAGCTTTGTACTCTTGTAATAAACACAGTCTGGTCACTCATTTTATACATTTCATGATTTGATTTGTTTGTTTGTTTAGGAATAAAAATATTAGGATTCAAATTCCTTAAGTTAAAAGCTGATAGAATATAGAAAAGAGTTAATGGATATAAGGATTGTTTATGGTATATTTAGCAATACCAGGGCTTATATAGCTATAGTAAGTAAGAGTTTCCTAGGAAATTTTCCCAAGAGGGAAATTCTCCTTTTTTTTAAACTAAAGCTAACTATCAAGCTTTCCTCATAAATCCAACTGTGGTCTGGATACAGAAACCTTAGGAAGAGAGAGCGCTTGTCCTGTTTTTTGTTAGCATGTCAGATTCACTTTATGGCAATAAAGCCAACACTTGAGATAAGCAATTAGCAATTAACAAAAATACAAATAATTAAATTTATGATCATGATAGGACTTTGAATGTGAAACATTACTTGCAAAAATCAAACGATTCAAACAGAAATGTTCATTCAGCCTCAGCAGTCTGGGACTACCTAGCAAAGCTGAACTTGAGTCTTCAAATTCATGCCATGTTCTTTGAGCCTGTTTATTTGCGTCTGGATAAAGAGATTTCCAGATCCTATCTTTATTCAGAGGCATTAATAAATATAGAAGACTTACTAGGATAAACATGGATGAAGTAACACTGAGCCACACCATGAGATGAGGGCTGCCTAAGGCTATTCAGGAAATTGGTTTCTTGTAGTCCTCAGGAATCCGTCATGCCAGTCAACATCTAGAAATGTGCTAGACTCATCTACTTATCAAGAACAAGCAATAGATAAGTTGCTCTGAGCCTCAGAGGATTTCTGAGAAGATAAATTAAGATTTGATCATGTGTTTTCCAAAATTTGAGCAGCTGCCTAGTTTAATACTTAGCTGTGAACAGTATGGTTCTTTCTTCCTGAGGGTGGCTGGTGTTGAGCATGGGCTAAAAGCAGGACATATTTAGTCTACATTTTACATTTCTTCTGACTCCCACTCTTTGGGATATCCTCACATACAGTAACTGTATGAGGTATAAATGTAGGCATTTATTCAGAGTATATACCATTAATTAGAGCAACCAAGATTAAAAAAAATTCTGCATGTGTAAGGCAGCCGTCCTCTAATGTAAAAGTGGATTAGGAGATGAATGGTTGGGCACTGTATGGATATTTTAGTAAAGTCTTAAGGGTGTCCTAATAACCAGGACTCTAAAGCTTCAGACAGTGGATGCTGGCAATAACAGAACATGTGCGCTGCAAGTGGTGGAGCATGGGTATGACCTGGTGCTTTTTGTGAAACAGCATGATATAAAGCCATATTTAATTTTGTCATATGAACTAAGAACAATAATACTAGCAAGAAAAGTGACCAAATTACATGTTTGCAAGTCTTTACCAAAAAACTCCTTAAATAGAACAAATTTTTGTTGAAAATTGAATAAGCATTTAAAATAAATCAGTTTATTGATGTTTCCTCTTAATATTCACTTGTTACCTATTCATTCTATTTGTCATCCATTAGCAGACACTAAACATTAAAGAGTATATAGGAAAAAATTATAATTAAAAGCATTCTACTTAGGGGGATGGTTTTTCCTGTTTAAATATGGTGTTCTCCGTCCCCAGGCTTCCATGTGGGAGGATGGATAGTTGCTGAGGACGTGGAGAGCCTCGCTCTCGAGCCCCCAGCGGAGGACTTTTGGCTGACTCCAGCGAGGAAGGACAGGAGAGTGGCCTTTTCAACATTTCTAGGTCCTTCTGTCTGTGACTGTGGTGGAAGTGGACAGAGGGGCTGAGTGGACACCTGTGGTGGCACATTCTCAAAATACAGACTTGACTTTTCAACATATTGTCCCCTGAGGAAACAAGCAAGAGCCTGACCAGGACAGAATGGCTGCTTCTCAGTGAGAGGAGGTGAGGGTGAGACAATCCCGCATGCACTCGACAGGGATCCACCCAGCAGGACCACTAGGGGCGATGCTCTGCCATCTGGGGTCCTTACTTTGTTGCTCCTGGAGAAATTTTTTAGCACCTGAGGCGGAGACCATGCAGCCATCCTCAGTGCCTGGTGCCAACACACTCCAGTTGAGCCATGGCTGCAGGAGGCGAAGCAGTGCAACTGAGAGAGGGGGTGGGGCAGAGAGGCAGATGGGTACTTCTCCTGTGTGCCCTGAGAGGGAATTGAACCCAGGACTTCCATAGGCTGGGTAGATGCTCTACCACTGAGACAACTGGCCAGGATGTTGGGTGTCCTATATACAGGATCATATCGTCTGGAAAAATGATAGTTAATTCTTCTTTTCCGATATGAATGCCTTTTATTTCTTTTCCTTGCCTGATACTCTGGCTGAAACTTCCAGCACTATGTTGAATATTAGTGAAGACACTGGCAGCCTTGATATGTTCCTAATTTTAGTGTAAAAGCCTTCAGTTTTTCTTCATTTGGTATGATATTAGCTGATGATTTGTCATATATGGTAGTTATTATGTTGAGGTACTTCTACTCCAATTTTATTGAGTGTTTTAAAGATATAAAGGGATGTTATATCTTACCAAGTGGCATTTCTGCATCTATTGATAGGATCGTATTATTTTTTTTTCGTTTTGTTGATATGTGTTATGTTAAACGACGTACGTATATTGAACCATCTTTGTGCACCTGGAATGAATTCCACTCGATAATGATGTATTATTTCTTTCATGTGTTGTTGTATTCTAATTGCTAGTATTTTGTTTAGGATTTTTTCATCAGTATTCATTAGAGATACTGGTCCATTGTTTTCTGTTTATTTTTGTAGTAACCTTGTCAGGTTTTGGTAACATATTGTTGATCATATAAAATGTGTTAAGAAGTAAAAAAAAAAAAAGCATTCTACTTATTTAATGTTTTTCTATGAATTTAGAAAAAATCTTCTACTTTTAACTTTACCTATGAAACACCTTGGACCAGCTCACAGAACACCACTGCTCTATTGGAGCAAAATTTGAGAAAATTTGACTAAATGAAAGATATGAGAAAAGTTCCCTCATCAAGCAGCTTTCTTATACAGTCCCTGCCACCTGCTCCATCCTTGGCTTTAAGGGAATCACCACCAGCACAACCATCTTCCCTACCAACCATCTTCCCAGAGTAAAACTATCTGCCAAGTCAATAGTAATAAGCACTTTATCTGTGTCATCACATTTAATGGAGTAGAAATTATTGCCCCATTTTATATACGAGAAGACATTTTTAGTGAGATTATCATTAAGATAGCTTGGAAGGGCAGAGTTGAGCTTTAAATCCAAGTATATCTGACTCCACTGGCTATTCTCTTAACTTCTATCCTATATATCCTTCTTTATGACTCAATTTACAGCAACAAGAGTAGAGAATAACAACTCATTATATTTTGTAAGGCTTATTATATTAAATAAGCCCTTTAATCGGGTGTTTAAAAACTTCTCAGTCATAAATCTATCACTATACTACTCAAAGAGTACCTGTCTCCTGTAATCAGGTTTTTGTACTTATAGAATATAGTTTACAAAATTAAGTGCAAAGAAAAAAAGATGTTGATTGAAAAGCAATATGGAAGACTCTATCAAGATTGTTGTAAAGACAAATATAGCTCAAATACCACTTCATTTCCTCCTAAAGTTTTCCTTCACTCAAACTTCTCAGAACTTCCTTGATACTTTCTTCCCTAGCATGCTATCTCTGATTGAACTGCCTGAAAATCTGCTAAGCCTTCTGTTTAGTTGCTGGGGATACAAAGATCAAAGACACAGTCTCGGCTTTCAAATAGCTCCTGGTGATACCTACAATATGCTGTGAAAAAGGACTAGAAGACCTAGGGAAGAAGAAAAAAGGAGCATGTGGGCCTCTGGGGTGAAGGAGTGGGATTTTGACCCCTGATCCTAGTCTAAAGGCGGTGGTAGAAATTAGGCTGATGGAGAAGGTATGTATGTGTGTGAATGTGTGTCCAGGCACGTGTGTGTCTGTGTTTTCTAGACATAAGAAATGAGCAAGATGATAAGAAGGAGAGGAGCCTGGTCAGTCATAAGAACTTCAGGTACATAATTTGAGAAGGCTTGTGTGCAGGGTGTGGGCTGGGAAATGGCACAAGATGAAGATGGAAAGGTATGTATGAGTGATTTGGTGAAGACTTTGGATTTTATTCTGACAAGGATTGGATGTCACTGAAAAATCTCAAGATCTTTTAAAAGATCATCCTGGCAGCTATGTGACAAACAGATGGGTGTGGGAAATGAGATGGCATAGGGCTAGTGGTGTGCAAGCCTACAAGCCTGGAGACCAGTCAGGAGGCTCTTGCAGGCTGGTATTTAGGTCAGACCTGAGTTTAGGCAGCAGCAGTGATGTTGAAGAGGAGTGAGCAACAAGACACATTTAAGTAAATAAAATGAATAAATGGGGCAAAATAAAACACTAATCTGAGTTTTTCAGATAAATACAACTTACTTACCTTTTTATATTATTCCTGAAAAGATTCACATTTCTCTACCTTTTCCAGAGGTTGTACTACTGGTTTAGAGCACAATTAGCAGAATTAATAGAATTAATGTTCTTTGTATGAAGCCCACCATATATTTACTTCTTGATACCCTATCTGACTTATTTTCCTGAAACTAAAGTTACAGTTTGATTTCCATGAACATGCCATACTATTAATCCATTCCTGGCTACAGAGACACAAATTATGCTGTCTTTCACAAGAGGGTTGGATAAAGAGGCAGAAAAGATAAACCTGCTGAAACCCATTGCACTGTGAACAAAGCAACTCAAAAGGCACCACTTCCAAGAGAGCTGGTGACATCTTGGAAGCATTTATATTTCTTTTTAATTGATTTTAAAGAGAGAGAGAGAGAGACAGGAAGGGAGAGAGATAAAGAGAAGAGAGAGAAGCATCAACTCGTTGCTTCACTTTAGTTGTTCATTGATTCTTGTACATGCATTGACAGCGGTGTGTGTGTGCTCAAGTAGAGCTTGTGACCCCTTTGCTCTAGCCAGTGACCTGTGGGCTCAAGCCAATGACCTTGAGATCATGTCAATGATCCCATGCTCAAGCCTGCAACCCTGCACTCAAGCCAATGAGCCTGAGCTCAAGCATGTGAGCTTGGGTTTTGATCTGGTGACCTCAGCATTCAAGTTGACACTGTATCCACTGTGCCACCACAGTCAGGCAGGAAGCACATCATTAGTGAATACTTCTGATTATTCCTTGGTCCAATGACAAAGCAACAATAAGGTAAGACATGCAGCTGAAAGATTTAGAAGTTTTCCCCTCAGAGAAGCTGTTCAGTATTGATATTAGTTATATCAAAAAATATCCTTTCCTTCCCTTCCTTTCCCTTCCCTTTCCTTCCCTTCCCTTCCCTTTCCACCATTTAAAATGTACTGTTCTGTAGCATTAAGTACATTCACTCTTGTATACAACCATCACCACATCACTAGCCAATTCCAGAACCTTTTTATCATCCCAAACTGAAACTCTGTATTCATTAAGAAAAAACTCTCTAGTCCCTTCTCTGCCCAGCTCCTGATAACTACTATAATATGATACATTCTGTTTCTATGAATTTAACTACTTTAGGTACCTCATATAAGTGGATTCAGACAATATTTGTCCTTTTGTGCCTAGTTTATTTCACCAACCATGGTGTTGTCAAGGTTCATCTATATTGTAAAATGTAACAGAGTTTATACATTTTAAGGTTGAACAACATTCCATTATTTGTATATTACTATATTTAGTTTATTCATTAATCTGTTGATAGGTATTTGGGTTGTTTCCACCTTTCGGTTCTTGTGAATAATGTTGCTATGAACATTGGTGTAAAAATATGTTTTTGAATACCTGATTTCAATTCTTTTGGGTATATACTCAGAAGTGGAATTGCTAGATCATGTGTATTAGGAGAAAAATCCAGGTTTTTCCTCCTGTGTGTCTCTCCTTTAATTTCATATGACTTTTAACACTTCTGGTCACCAAATGTGTAGGTTTTTTTCCCTACACCAAGCAATTCTCTGTGACATCAGCTAGATGTCCTACAAATTAACTTAATTCTGACACTCTCTACCAAGATAGCATCAGATCCCAAGGTTAAGGGATCAGTCCGACTAGATTATTCCTACACTCTCACTTTAGATACCAATCACAAGTAGTAGACAACCAGATTATCCACTTCTGTCCAACTGGGCTACAGATTGGAGGTTACTATGACACTCTTCCCCTCCGAATCCATTATTTGCTAGAGCAACTCACAGAACTCAGGGAAACATGTTTACCAATTTATCAAAGGATATGATAAAGGATACAGATAAACAGCCAGATGAAGGGATACAGAGGGCAAGGTCTGGGAGGGTCCTGTAAGAGTTTCTGTTTCCATGGAGTTGAGGTGAATCACTCTCCCAGTAAATACATGTGTTCACTAACCTGGGAGCTATCAATTCCCATACTATAGGGATTTTATAAAGTTTTCCTCAGGTAGGCATTATCAATTGTTGACTGTATTTTCAGCCCCTCTCCAGGGAAGTGGGGGTGGCAAGAGTGGGACTGAAAATTCCAGCTTCTAATCATGGCTTGGTCTTCCTCCTGACCAGCCCCCATCCAAGAGTCATCCTGGAACCCACCCAGAGTCACTTTGTTAGAAGGAAAGACACTTTATTTATTTTTATTTTTTTAATTCATTTTTTTTAGAGAGGAGAGAGAGGGAGACAGAGAGAGAGAGAGAGAGAGAGAGAGAGAGAGAGAGAGAGGAGAGACGGGGGAGGAGCTGGAAGCATCAACTCCCATATGTGCCTTGACCAGGCAAGCCCAAGGTTTTGAACCGGCGACCTCAGCATTTCCAGGTCGACGCTTTATCCACTGCGCCACAGGTCAGGCCAGGAAAGACACTTTAATCACCCAGAAAACTCCAAGGAATTGAGGAGCCCTGTGTCAGAAACTGGGGTCAAAGACCAAAATTTGAACTAAGGATGGTCCTAGTGCTCTGATTGGCTAGGAAGTTACAAGGGTTTCATGAGCACTGCAACAAGAACTGAGGAATGGGAGAGGGCAGAGACCACTATATTGTATATATATTGTCTATTATCTCACACAGTATGGTAATTGTATGTTTAATTTTTTGAAGAACCATCATACTATTTTCCACGGTGATGTCCTACCAGCAAATGCAAGAGATTTTTTAAAATGGGATTTTACCTGGAGGGGGTGGTGGTTACAACTGCTTTTCCCAAAACACTCTAAGTATACATTTTTTTATTTATTAATTAATTTTTACAGGGTCAGAGAGAGGGATAGATAGGGACAGACAGACAGGAACGGAGAGAGATGAGAAGCATCAATCATCAGTTTCTCGTTGCAACACCTTAGTTGTTCATTGATTGCTTTCTCATATGTGCCTTGACCGCGGGCCTTCAGCAGACCGAGTAACCCCTTGCTCAGCCAGTGACCTTGGGTCCAAGCTGGTGAGCTTTTTGCTGAAGCTGGTGACCTCAGGGTCTCGAACCTGGGAACTTCCGCATCCCAGTCCGACGCTTTATCCACTGCGCCACCACCTGGTCAGGCTCCCAAAACACTCTATATTCACAATGCCATTAAATTCACTAGCCTTTTTGCTTGTGTATTGACTATATTTAGTGTACATTTTATCACTTATTTTTATTTAAAATGGTTAACTTAGTAATTTATCAGTAATTTAAAGGGTACAGTGAAAGTTCAACCTGCTGTTAATATTCCCCCTGTCCCTTCCTCTATTAAACTGCTACACTATCACTCTCTCTTCTTACTTCCTTTGGGATTCTCACTTTTTGAGTTACTGATTAAGTAACTAATCTATTCACCCACCTAGGTACATTTCACCCAATAGGTACATTTACCTATTCATAACACATTTATGGAGAACCTATGGGCCTGACCTGTGGTGGTACAGTGGATAAAGCGTCGACCTGGAACATTGAGGTTGCTGTTTCCAAACCCTGGGTTTCAATGCACATACAGGAAGCAACTATGAACTGATGCCCCCCCCCACACACACACACATATATTCTCTCTCTCTCTCTCTCTCTCTCTTTCTCTCTAAAATGAATAAATTAAAAAAGAGAGAGAACCTATGGTAAGCATCAAATGTTAATTAAGGTGAGGGCAGGGGTTTCCAGGATATGACAGTAAAAGTAACCAGAATAATGAGGAGCATTTCCTGCAATGTCAAGTGGTAGGTAATGGGAAAAGCTCTGGGCTTAGGAAACTGGGACTCAGAGAATGTGGGAAGGCTACTAAAAAGAGGGGAAAGGTCACTGAAGAAAAAAAGTCTCTATATAACAATTTTCCCCTACAGCTGGTGCTGATTGAATCTGTGATAAATAACAGTGTATCCAATTTGTCTTTATAAACTAAAAATATACTTTCTTCGTCTTCAACATCTAACACATCTTCCATAGTATCACCACAATTGTTGTTTCTATAGGGAATTTTATCTGTAACTCTCTGAACTAAGTAATGGTAGAAACTGGTAATCTCATGGTACCAAAATGTACCAAAACTAAAATCGAAGAAACTCAGAGATGTAAAAGATCGCTTTTCTCTCAATTCATAGGTGAGAAAACTGAGACCATAGAACTTTATTGAATCTGCCCAGTCATGTAGCTAGTGAGCTGTTAGTGGCAGAGTCAGTAAAGAACTCAGCTTCTGGGATTCAGTCCTAACCTCTGCGGCAGCCATATTTCCATCAGAATGAATGAATCAGAGAAAAGGAGATGTAAACATCAATTGTGTCATTTGTATTCACTAAACTTGTATTCAAACGAAAATCCCAAATAACTTTAACCATTTCCCCCAATTTAAACTGACAACCCATGATTATGTCATGTTTGGTATGGATTTAAGTAACCTCACCTTCACAATTTGTGACCACAGCCCATTTCATCCCCAATTCACTGCATACAGCAACAAAAATCAACAAAGAAAATGTTTGGAATGCTAAAGAAAACGCAAGTAAATAAGGTTGTGGCTTTACAGCATTACTCATTTAAAATTTCACCTACTGTAATATGTGGCTTATCTAATTTACAAGATATAATCTGGTTTAAACTGTTATATTTCATCAGTCCTATGAAAGTACATGTATATCTAAAATGCATGTTTACATCTTTTTTAATCATAAAATCTTGCACTTCCATAATCCTTTTTATTCAATTGTATCAAAAGGCCTTGATAACATAAAGTATGCATATCTCATTAAGGAAGAAATTATTTTCTCAGAATTTGGCCCCAATTAAATGTGCCCAAGTTTTGTTGTGTTTGATCTACAATTTGAAAGTTAAAATACAGGTTAAATCTACAGAATAATTTATAGTATGAAGTAAGCAAGCTTAGTATAATACAAGAGTTTTTGTTCTGGTTAAGGCAAGATATATGCTATAAAGATGTTTCATTTCCCTTCCCTTTCTTTCCCTTCCCGCTCCTCTCCTTTCCTTTTCTCCCCTTCTCTCTCTATTCCTCCCTTTTTCTTCACTCTTCTCTCTCCTCCCCTCTCTTTCCCCTTCTTTCCCTCTCCTCCAACAAATTTCTTGGCATTGAATTTTGAACTCTTTTTTTCCTTCTTCTTTTCCAAGTGAGAGGAGGGGACATTGAGAGACAGACTCCTGCACTTACCCTGACCAGGACATCATCTACATCCAGGGCCAATGCGCTCAAACCAATTGAGCCATGGCTGCAGGAAGGGAAAAGAGAGAGAGAGAGAGAGAGAGAAGGGTGGAGAAGTAGATGGTAGGTTCTTCTGTGTGCCCTGACCTAGAATCAAACCGGGGACATCTACATGCAGGGGCCAACGCTCTACCAATGAGCAACTGGCCAGGGCTGAATTTTGAACTCGAGGGAAGCTTCAGTTATGAATGTAGTGGTCCAGGAAAGCTTCCTGTAGTCTTAGCTTAAGTAGTTATTGATTGGAGGGCAATGGGTTTGTAAAGCTTAACTGCTAATTAGTATTCAAGCACTCGATTTCAGCTTCTTAAGCACTTTCATTAGTCCACATAATTCTTACCTGAGGTCTTTCAAACCTGTGATAACATGCTATTTTCACTCCTCAAAATCAAGTCACTTCAAGTACTGACTGACTCATTGCATCTACTGTTTGATATCATGAATTTCTTTACTGAGATGAATTTTCTTCCTAGAGTTTATTTTGGTAACTTAATCCCATACTGAGCACAGAAGAATTCTATCTAGATTGAAGGGAGCTGTAAGTCTTATTCTTTCAAACTATAAAAATGAAAAGTATTCATAGCAGACAGGGTTGTATTGGTGGATTAAAGTGATTGATTGGTTCATCCTGAAAACTAGTGACTGAAAATAAATCACTATGTACACAATTATTGGAATGAAACAAAGTCACCTTTGAATATCTTCCAAACTTGAGGAAAACACATCTGAGTAAAAATAATATGTACTAATGAAACTGCTTTTTTAAAAAGAGAAATGTCTTGCAAAAGATTCAAACTCATTCCATTTGGGGCAGCTCTATTGCTCAAGCTTTATGCTAATTATTGTTATATTAAAGATTTGGCAGCTTTACAAAAATCTTAAACTTGTACATGCAGGTTCAAAATACTCTATTTCAGTGGCTCAGAGTTAGGCTAGGAAAGCATTTCACATAATGCCAACCTTTAGTAATGCTGTGTTTCTTTAAAAAACAAAACAAAAAAAAACTTCGGGCAGCTTATAATTTATAGTTTCATAAGAATTTGCTTAACAAATGTAGTTGTGATTAGTTTACCTGCCCTCCAGAACCCAAACCTGTGTACTTTGGTATCATGGGACACTATCTGCTAAATGACAGGCTTTCAAAAGTCTGAGGAGACCATTTTTGCTGATGAGTGTTATCCCTGAATTTGATATGAATTCCACTCAGAGCAGAATGTCAGCAACATAGAAGTTGAGTTTTCAATATCCAGCATTCATAGAAGGGAAAAGATTCACAAGCTGTAACACAGTGTAAGGAAGAGAGCAAACAGTTCAATGGAGATAGACTAAGTAATCATTCCCATATATGGAGTATTAAAAACCAAATAACTTTTTTTTTTTTTTTTACAGAGACATAGAGAGAGTCAGAGAGAGTGATAGACAGGGGCAGACAGACAGGAACAGAGAGAGATAAGAAGCATCAATCATTAGTTTTTCATTGCACACTGCGACACCTTAGTTGTTCATTGATTGCTTTCTCATATGTGCCTTGACCGTGGGCCTTCAGCAGACCGAGTAACCCCTTGCTCGAGCCAGCGACCTTGGATCCAAGTTGGTGAGCTTTTGCTCAAACCAGATGAGCCCGCGCTCGAGCTGGCAACCTCAGGGTCTCGAACCTGGGTCCTCGGCATCCCAGTCCGACGCTCTATCCACTGCACCACCACTTGGTCAGGTTAACCTTTTCTTTTTTAATTAAAATTTTTTTTTTTTTAGTGAGAGAGACAGAGAGAGGGACAGACAGACAGGAAGGTAGAGAGATGAGAAGCATCAATTCTTCGTTGCAGCACATTAGTTGTTAATTGATTGCTTTCTCATATGTGCCTTGACTGGGGGGCTCCAGCTGAGCCAGTGATCCCTTGCTCAAGCAAGTGACCTTGGGCTTTAAGCCCAAAGGTCATGTCTATGATCCCACGCTCAAGCCAGCAACCCCACACTCAAGCTGGGTGAGCTCGCACTCAAGCTGGATGAGCCCGTGCTCAAGCCTGTGACCTTGGGGTTCCAAACTTGGGTTCTCAGTGTCTCAGGCCAATACTCTATCCACTGCGCCACCACCTGGTCAGGCAAAATAACCTTTTCTTGATTAAAAAATAATAAAAGATTTACAAGTGGCCGTAAGAAAAAGATAATTTGACTCAGAGCCACTTATATTAAGTGAAAAATAATTGATATGGTATAGATACATGATAGCTGCTATAATAATAATCTGAGTGGCACACAGGGGACATCTGGGGAGGTGGGAGGGTTGGGAAGAGTTTGAGTTAATGGTGTGCACTGTTGAAGAAAAAGTATTATTTGTCTTAATCTTAAGTTAACAAAGTCTAAATGGCTGAGTCAAGTCTTGGAGGACCACATCAGGGTGTTTATTCTATGCTTTGTTTCCAAGAACCTATCTGTGGGAAAGATATGCTTTCACTATAAAAATAGTTGATATCTTTTGCCAACTGAGGGTCACCAGCATCATTATTATACTTCACACATTATTTTTTGGTAGCCACAAAGGTGGAGAGCTGGGTAATGTTGATATCAGTGATGAGTTGTATGATTTAAATATGACATGGGGGACATGAGCACTAGCCACAATCTTGAAGGTGGAAGGGAGAAGATCAAGGAAGAGATGCCTTTGCTCAAGCCACCCACCCCTATCTTTGATAATGTCTCCCCAATGGAGACTCTCTGGTGATTCATCTGTTGGTCAGGGGCTCTGCATTCAGTGGGTTTGGTACTGCTCATATAGGTCTATGATGAAAATCTAAAACATTTTATATTAACTTTGGGAATGGTAGAAAAAGGATTAAGTTTCAATCTAGCTCTCAGATCCTGAACTGGGCCAGAAAATTCATGGTTCTAGCTAATTCTCTGATTTTCTCTACTACTATTCTTATCATCAAAGTTTGCTAAAGGGTGGAAGGGCAGAAGCAAAAAGATCAAAAGGGTCATAGAATATGGTAGAATGGTCTCTTAATTCCTTACATTCCTGGTACCATTGACACCCTTGCTCCCCATCTAAAAAACATCACTGAGAAGAAACATTTTATATTTTCAAGACTGAAACAAAAATGAGAGGTCAGCATAGAAAACTGAGTTGACTTCTCTGTTGGCATTTCAAACAGATTTCAATACTGTGGAATTACCTAGAGAGTTATCTCTCAAACTTCAGGTAATTAGAAATGATTATAAGATATATTCCTGTTGCTTAAGCATTTACTGACATCTAATGCCTTTTCTTTTCCAAATAAATGCAGTAGTGACATTGCTGAGTTAATAAAGGATCAGAGAAAGACATGGACCCAAGTAATACTTTTATTACCATTTCGTTTCCACACTCGAACTCCTCTCCCACGATCCACCCACCCACATATACGCTACCCCCCTCCTCACCATTATTAATCTAACCCAAATCACTCTATTCTTCTCCAAGAGAACACACCCCAGTGATCGCAGTGAATCATAGACACTCTGCTTCTTTGGTCTTCAAAGGTCTTGACAAAATGCCAGATTTGAGAGAATAAAAGAAAAGGTACTTTTTTTTTTTTTTGTATTTTTCTGAAGCTGGAAACGGGGAGAGACAGTCAGACAGACTCCCGCATGCGCCCGAGCAGGATCCACCCGGCACGCCCACCAGGGGCAACGCTCTGCCCACCAGGGGGCGATGCTCTGCCCCTCCAGGGCGTCACTCTGTTGCGACCAGAGCCACTCTAGCGCCTGGAGTAGAGGCCAAGGAGCCATCCCCAGCGCTTGGGCCATCTTTGCTCCAATGGAGCCTCGGCTGCGGGAGGGGAAGAGAAAGACAGAGAGGAAGGAGAGGGGGAGGGGTGGAGAAGCAGGTGGGCGCTTCTTCTGTGTGCCCTGGCCGGGAATCTAACCCAGGACTTCCGCACACCAGGCCGACGCTCTACCACTGAGCCAACCGGCCAGGGCAGAAAAGGTACTTTTGGTGAAAGGAGCTCTTTAGGTTCTTGTTCAATATCTAACTCTCAATATTAGTTACCAGATAAATTTTCTAGTTTCCTAGTTGTGGACAGGTTTTTATCATACTAATGCTATTGACCACCTCCATATTTCCATGCTCTCAGTAGACATCCCACTCACTGAGGCAACCTCTCAGGCATGCCTATAGCTAAGTCAAGGACTCTTTTATTTTGAGGTTGAAAATAATATCTCTTCTTTCTTTACTTGGCTAAAGAATATTAAACAGTTTACCCACAAAGGTCACCCTTTGATAACAAAGTCTTCAACAGTCTCTACAAGTAAATCATTACACACTATGAAAATTCATATGAAGTCTTTAGGTAATAGAAACAAGAAATAGAAATAGCTCATCAATTATTCTCAAAAGGAAATTTATGAGATGACAGAGTACTAAATAAAAACACCTTAACCATGGATAGGTCTTATAAGGTGACACTTGCATTCATGGCAAGAGAAACCTAGAGAAGAATTTTTGAAGGCAATTTTCAAATTATATACAAATGTTATAAGAAATATTGAAAGCCAATGAAGAGAATTTAGTATATTTTCTTGTGAGTGTTGTAAGTCAATATTACATTTAGTTTGTTTAATTAGCCTTAATGGACATTATAAACAAGTTAATTGTGTGTATTCTACATAATTCACCTAAATGGATTTAAATCTGGCTTTAAAAGTATATATTTATTGTTTAAAAAAACCTACAGATACTAGCTATATCTACATAATACAATTTTTCTTTTTGTCAACAGAATAATTTAAGTCATCCTGACATTACTGTTAAGATTTTAAAAATAACGCTAAAGCCAAGAATTAAAAAAATAAATATATTTACTGGAATGAAATTTTGAATTGTGGCTTGAAAGTTGTGTGTGTGTGTGTGTCTGTGTGTGTATGGAGAAAGAAGGGGGGAGAGGGTGACACAATTCACTATTCTCTTCTTGCTGTTAAAAAATAATTTAAAATACCTCATAAAGATTTTTTAGGTCTATGTCATCCACCCACCAACAATAATCACAGAGAAGAAGGAAGACACATTTTACCACTCCCTGATGAATAACAAAGTGACTAACAGTAGCCTTGAGTATTGAAGAAATTTAAAAACACAATGAAAAAGCATGCCTTGGGTTGATATTAATTACTATTATCACTGAATTCCATTGCTCAAATTGTTGTCCATGGTAGGATAAGGTAGGTGTCTTGCCTTCCAGCTCTCTCAGGCAGTATTTTTCCCTTCTTGGAAACTTTCATAGGAAACATACAATGTCTTATGTCAGAAATACCAAACTCTTTAAAGGTCAATAGATTTCTGGCTCCTGAAGACATGAAAATGTTTGCTAGGTTTTATCTAAAAGTACAGTGAAAACGATGGAGGCCATATCCTACATCCCTTACTAAATGTAAGGTGGAATATATGTTTCCATTTTGGTATGATAGGAGTAAGTAAAATACAAACATACATGGGAAGATCATTCAATTCTAACAATACATGTAAGTCAGAGATGTAGGTCAACAAAGGCACATTTCTGAAAAACAGGTTTTTCTGAGTACTTATTCTGAAGTTCTTTAATAATCTGGCCAAAACAGTACCACTTTAATATACCAGTTAACATAATAAGCAAGTTAGAACATTTGTAAGGCAAGATGTTGTTTTACTTTATGCAGCCAGTAAAAACAATTCTAAGCCAAGGTTGTAATGATAAAAGGACTTGGGAGCAGATGATTTGAGGGAATCATTAAAATAACCCAACCTTATGCCTCAAGGTATAAAGAATATGCAGAGTCTGCACTGTGCTTCTAACGTCAGGACAAATCATTCTGCATTTTTCAGTGTAACTGACGCCAATGGATGAGACCTGTGACTTAGTTAGGTGAGTAACACCCATATCACAAAATCATGAGTTCAGTTTTATTTCAAAAATTCCTTGAGGTTCATTTATAAAATTTTTGAAAAATTTAGGAGTGGGATACGTATTATTGTGGATACTCCAAGTTTCCTGCTATTTATGGCTTAAATTGTTAGAAACCTCACAGATCACAGCCCCATTAAAAAAAAAATCTGTGGTATTTTTTTTGAAAGATAAGTTAAGGGATGAAATAATTATGTGATGCATTCTTTTAAATTAATTAGGGAATGGTGAATATAGTTCCTATATAAAATAGCAACTATTGAGTGCTTCTGAGATACTGAATTCTCATTAAATCCTCCAATCCCTAGGAGGTAGATATTATAATCTCATTTTACCCACTACAAAACCAAGGCACAGTGACATAACATTATAAAGCAGATAAATGTGCTGCAATCTGAATCGAGGCCATTTGACTCCCACGTTTATGTCTTTATGATTATTATTTTAACTTAGAGAGAAAAAGAGGGAAGAAAAGAGAGCAAAACACTGATTTGTTGTTCCACTTGTTTATGCACTCATTGGTAGATTCTTGTGTGTTTTGACCAGGGATCACTCAACTTGAGGAATTGGGCAATACTCTTACCTGGCCAGGTCCCCACTTTTATGACTTTAATCGCTGCATTAGGCTGTCTTCAGGTTCTGTATTTATATCCGATTGATTGCTTAGGACTCAGTTAAATCTTTTTGGGTCCTGCCTATTTCTAAGCCATGGTCAGAAAGATGTAAGGATGTGGTAGGCAGTTAGATAGACAGGAGCAGAGCAAGGACTACAGGCCAGGCACTGAAGGTTACCAGGGGGGAAAGCCCCAAGTGTCTAGCAAAGGGTAAAAACGGGGAAATCAAAGACCTTGCCCTCAGGGTAACCTTTCCTCCACTAGCATATTGCTGGTCATGCAGTTTGGACCATCCCCTAAACTCTCCTCCCCTGGCATGTTGCTAGTCATGGAGGTTAGACCCCCCTTAGAGGGGGACAGAACAAAGGGAGGGGGGGAGAATAACCCGTAAGCTTTTTCCCTAGGAATAACAGCTAGGCCTCAGTTGTGTTTCAGCTTCCCATGCAGAAAAGCAGCAAAACTAGACAAGCAATGCCATGGCTGACCTCAGGACAAGCTGCATTGACAAATAAACTCTATGCCAACTAATCAGTAGGGGCCACAACCCTAAAAGGGCACACCTAAAAAGCTGATTTCTATTGAAATCTTCCCCTGGGACAGCCCCTAAAATCTCCACCCTTAAAAGCCCTCAGGATGCCCCCCCCCCCAAGCACACCCTAAGGCAGTGGTCCCCAACCCCTGGGCCGTGGACCATTTGGTACCAGTCTGCAGAAAAAGAATAAATAACTTACATTATTTCCGTTTTATCTATATTTAAGTCTGAACGATATTTTATTTTTAAAAAATGACCAGATTCCCTTTGTTACATCCGTCTAAGACTCACTCTTGACGCATATCTCGGTCACGTGATATATTTATCCGTCCCACCCTAAAGGCCAGTCCGTGAAAATATTTTCTGACATTAAACCGGTCCGTGGCCCAAAAATGGTTGGGGACCACTGCCCTAAGGGACCCCGCAACACTTGCATCCAGGGGAACAGTGGGCAAGGCCAGTTCCGCTCCTCCTGGGCGTAGCCCCTGAACCTGTTTCCAAGGCCCGCTTTTTCTTGACTTCCTAGAGTTGGCTCATTTCTTTCCCGTAAGGTTCCTAGAGAGCCAAGGCAGCCCCACCTAGGCTCTCCTGTTTCCTCTATTCTAGGCCCTTCCTTGCTTCTCTGCTCCAGGCTTTATAAACTTCCTCTCAAAATCTCCTGGACTCCTGTTGTGAAATCTTGCCTGCAGGAAGTCGGGAGCCCCCCACCCCCCACCAGACCTGCCCCAGGCCAGGTCCCCTTTCTGGTAACGTTTAAAATGGTCACTCACTATGAGTGAAAACACTGGCCCCTTATAATTCCCACCTTCCTGTGACTCAGAAATTACTCAGCTGACTTTGCCCAAACGCAGGGCGCCACCCAGTTCAGTTAACTTCGCGTTGCACAGCAACAGAAGCACTCAGGAAACGACCGGGACATTTTAGACTAGGGATGTCGCTGCCTGCATACAGTAAGGGCCACCTCTGCTTCTGTCAGACGTCTGCCTCCTAGAACAACCTAATCCTCCTTAGGGATTGTTCTGCTTCCTGTATTGCGCCACAATTTCACTGTAGACATTTTGACTCAGATTTGAAGCCAAACTGAGGAAATTTAAAATTTTGAGGTGGCACACCGCCGTGCCTGGGCCGCCGCGTTTCTGGCAGCAAAGGCTAGAAATGAACTCAACTACCTCCTCCAGGACCTTCCGAGAGATTTCTAACATGCTGGATTCTCAAGAGGACATTTAGCCCAGTGCTGCTCTTTAGCGGTCTCCGCCTTCGGAGAGCTGACAAGCTGTAAATTTAACACACAGCTGTCCCCGCGGCTCTCGGTCCAGTCAAGTCTGAGGGAAGGCCTTTGTTGTGGTGAGCAAGGACACCAGACAACGGGGAGCCAGGAGAATGGGAAAGGCATTCTCAGACAAACTTCAAGAACATAAACACAAATAAACAGGAAAAGAGGTTTTGCAAGGAGAAGAGGGAGAGACGACGCGAGGAAAAGCGCAGCCCCTCAGAACCCGCCAAACATTCTACAGCCAGCTCGGCCAGACTCGACCGGCCGCCAGCCAAGGCACGCGGCGGCGCGCGCGCAGTCCCGTCCCTCTAGCGCGCTGGGCGGAGCAGAGCCGTGCGCGTCAGACTACCTGGCCAATCATGCGTCTCTGCTGCCTTACACGTAACCGCGCCCCACCCTCTTCCCTCCGCGGAGGCTCGAGGCCGCGCGCGTGCGCAGTCCCATTGCTCTCGGTGATTCTGATTTGCGCGCGTCAGTCAGTCCAACCAAGCGCGCGCTCCTTCCGCCTCTCGCGAGGCCTTGCCCCAGGAAGCGGAGCGTTCAAAGGTTGCGGTTGGGCGGGTTTTCTGCGCTCTGGGGATGGCGAAGGGAGGTAGCGTCCCGGGTGGCGAGTGGTTGTGTAAGAGCTGAAGTGCTGAGCAGCCACATAGCGCTCGCTCCCTTCCTGCGGTCAGGGGGCCTCTGGACTGCATCTAAGGCCTGGGGGCTCCAGGGCTTGTGTGGTTTTCTGTAATGGTGGGAGGGAAAGGAGGACTTCTCCCTTTGTCCCGCTCTCCCTCCCCCCAGTGTTGATACCTTTGTTACAGAAAACAAACTTAAGTCAGCTCACCTCCGTCTTTCTGCGGTTCTCTTCCTTATCCCTCCGGCCTGGAGGGTCATTGGTTCTTCTCTGCCTGAGGCAGAGGCCACAGAGCCATCCTCAGCGCCTGGGCAAACTGCTCCAATGGAGCCTTGGCTGCTGGAGGGGAAGAGAGAGACAGAGAGGAAGGGGGGGAGGTGAAGCAGATGGGTGCCTCTCCTGTGTGCCCTGGCCGGGAATAGAACCCGGGACTTCCGCACGCCAGGCCGACGCTCTACCACTGAGCCAACCGGCCAGGGTCATTGGTTCTAATCGCACCACAGCCTTTAAGGTTTAGGCTGACAGCATGTTCTTTGAATCAAGATTTCAATTTTATTTCCTTTCGTTATGAAGTTGGCGGAACGAAATTAAAGGTTCTTAACTATCTAACGTTCCTCACACCAGCACGCCAGGCTGACGTTCTACCACTGAGCCAACCGGCCAGGGCCAAGACTTGATTTTTTTTATCTTTTATTTTTGTGACAGAAACAGAGGGACAGAGAGGGACAGACAGGAAGAGAGAGATAAGAATCATCAGTTCTCTGTTGCAGCACCTCAGTTCATTGATTGCTTTCTCATATTGCCTTGACCCTGGGGCTACAGCAGAGTGAGTGAACCCTTGCTCAAGCCAGCGACCTTGGGTTCAAGCTGGTAAGCCTTGCTCAAACCAAATGAAGCCCGCCATCAAACCAGAGACCTCAGGGTTTCGAACCTGGGTCCTCCGCATCCCACTCCGATGCTCTACCCACTGCGCCACCGCCTGGTCAGGGAAGATTCTTAAAATACTTAAAAGAGAAACAAGATTTGTAAATAGGGCCAGGGGTCTGGAAACTCCTAACCCCTTGCTGCCCTGCAGAAACTCCTGCCCCACTTTGAGCCAGGAGGTGAATGTAGGCCCTCAGACAAAGGAATCATGGGCTACTTGCATGGACACTGTAAAATGTATGTAAGATGAGAGAAATCTAACTTTGGAGAGCTCATGCTTTGGTGCTACTGGCCCCATGTGCTCCACTGGCTACTAATTCTTCATTAAGTTGTCTGGGTAACTGTTATCCTCAGTTTGAGTGCCATTTCTTTTTTTATTTTATTTATTTTTTACAGAGACAGAGAATGAGTCAGAGAGAGGGATAGACAGGGACAGACAGACAGGAATGGAGAGAGATGAGAAACATCAGTCATTAGTTTTTCATTGCGCGTTGCAACACCTTAGTTGTTCATTGATTGCTTTCTCATATGTGCCTTGACCGCCAGCCTTCAGCAGACTGAGTAACCCCTTGCTGGAGCCAGCAACCTTGGGTTCACGCTGGTGGGCTTTTGCTCAAGCCAGATGAGCCTGCGCTCAAGCTGGTGACCTCGGGGTCTTGAACCTGGGTCTTCTGCATCCCAGTCCGACGCTCTATCCACTACACCACCGCCTGGTCAGGCTGAGTGCCATTTCTTGCTACAATGAAACGTTAACTAGTTAATTTATCAGGAAAAACCGAGCAGTCCCCAGATGGACCAACACAGCCTTATTTAGGAGGGTAAATGGAAAACAACAGTTAAAGAGCAAGAATAAGTCACAGCTAAATTAACGAGGAAGCTGCTGGCTTACTTGCTATGTTACCTACAGGAAAAATTTTTTTTTTTATAAAAACTGGGGTATATACAGAGGTGTGGGTTAATTTGATTTCCATTTTGTGTTTTTGGTTTTTTTTAGAGGCAAACCCAGATTTCAGTTTCAAGATGGAAAGTCCTTCGGACTCCGCTGTGATTTTACCTAGCACTCCACAGGGCTGTGCCAGTCTACCATCTCCTCATACAAGTAGTTCAAAAAAACAAGTATGAAAATCTTAGTTCTTTCAGTGGGTCAATTCTGTATTGCTAGGTATTGTGGCAGTCTACTGAAATTGTTAACATAATGTGTAGCATTAATAAGTGTATATTTCTTCTAAGATAATGTATTTGACTTTCCCCCTAAATTTTCATTTTTGAATCTATTTAGTTTCAGATCAGGTTATTACAACATTACAAACTGAAGAACTTTGAATCCGCAGTCTCATGAAGGTCTTTGGTGGTAGGATCTAGGTCTTTGCCAAACTTTGTAACTGAAGTACCTAGAGCAGTGCCAGGCATGTGCTAGGTTGTAGAACAAATGTTTGTGTTTACTGAGATAAGTGTCTCAGCACTGTTGTAGAAGAGTGTTGACTTTGCTAAAATAAAACTAATGCAGCATTCAGGAATTAAAGACATTTTGTGATGGTTACTTAAGATATGGAGACAAAGCCATCTAGTGGTGAGTATTGTAGAAATATAAGGTCTTTATTTCTAGTAGACTTATTTACATCAAGAGTGTTTTTCTTAATTAACATTATTCATGTTTGTGCCTTTCACAGCCTACGAGTGCAACACTTAGAGAACGGTTAAGGAAAACTAGATCTTCATTTAGTTCCTGTTACAGTGTGGTAAAACGTCTTAAAGTAGAGAATGAAGAAAACGATCAGATCTTTCCTGACAAACCAGCATCTTCAACAGAAGAAAATTGTTTGGCATTTCAAGATAATTTAAAACACATAGACAGTAAATTTGAAGAAAGTTCATATTTGAAAAATACCTTCAAGAATATCAATGCATGTGAATCTCAATCACTTGATACTGTGTCTTGCAGTGGTCTCCAGAATGACTTTGATGAGAATATTCCTCAAAAAGGACTAAACGAAGAAAAGGTGAAATTGGTGAAGCAGATTCAGGAGAAAGAAGACCTTCTTCGGAGACTAAAACTAGTCAAAATGTATAGGTCAAAGGTGAGAATAATTTCAGAATCATAGCATAATTATTTTTTAAATTGTTAAATTTTTTATTTCTAGATAAGTGATTAAGTAATTTCAAAAAGAATAAGATTTTTAGCTTAAGAAACAATAAGCCAAGAAACCTGGTTTTCCACAACTTAAAACTCCTACATGTCAGATTTAGAGTATAGAAGAGGTCTCTGAACACCAGTTTCAACTTTTTAAAAGTCCCAGCCCTTGTTTAATATGCATTTGCAGCTTTTTCAGCATGTAGCAGTATTAGTAGTATCAAATATTAGATGCAGGTACAATGGGAACAGAAATGACAGCTGACGGGATGATTTAAAAAGTTAAACATGGGCCACATTAACATTATAGAGCATAATAAAAAGCATTTTTAGTGACCTTTTGTTCCTTCAAATTAGTAAAGTTTTCAGGCATTTAAAAAAGCAACTCTATATAAGATTTTAGATTTCAACTCAGACAGATTGAATTAAATAGAATTTTGGCACTTGGGAGAAGGTAACCTTTTTTTACCTGGATCATTCATGTATATATATGCAATTGCTCCTTCCCTAGCAAATGTGGAATAGATGATGGAATAGTATATCTTATTTGCTCTCTTGAATTTTTAGGATTTTTCTAAATATAATGACTTGAGTTTTATGAGATAGTGAATACTGAAAAATATTTTTAATTTGAATATTCTCACTTTTAAAAGTATTGCTGTAATAGAGTGAATTAAAAAAAGAAGAAAACAACCGATGTTGTTGCTTCTCTACATAGTTTTGCCCTTGTTTCATGATTTGATTTTTCCAAACAAAACAGCCATAGAACTCAATTTAAATATCATTGTAAAAACCACCCTACTTTTTCTTAGGTAGAAGGCTCAGGACCAAATATGTTGGTACCTTTTATACCTACTTTTGACTGATTTAACAGCTTTCATTAAGTAAGTTAAAATAGGGTGCCTATCTAGTTATTGACATATATTTACCTGTTTTTTTTTTCTTGTTTTAGAATGACCTGTCTCAGTTGAAGTTGTTAATAAAGAAGTGGAGGAGCTGTAGTCAGTTGTTACTTTATGAGTTGCAGTCAGCGATGTCTGAAGAGGACAAGAAACTCAGCCTTACTGAGTTGATAGACCACTATGGGTTAGATGATAAAGTGCTGTACTATAATAGAAATGAAGAAGAATTTATAGGTGTTTAGTTCATAGTATTTTTTCTTCAGAATTTCTTTGAGAATGCCACCTTAAAAAATCCCTGTACATTTTAAAGGGAAGATAGGAACCATTAGGACTTAAAGAATGTTATCTTGATGAACATCAATTTAGGGGACTCTGTTAGATAAATAAGTTTTAAAATGAAAATAAAGTATTATGGATAAATTTGCCAAAGAAGATTTGACATTTAAAGAAATATGAAAAAAAATTTAAATCATGTTTTAAAAAATAATTTGGACAGTTTGGAAGTCAGTTAGTTGTAATACATTGCTTTTTATACAAAAATGATTTATTTTAAATGTTAAAAAATAATCTAATCTGGTTAATGTCTAAACCTAAACTGGTCTAAAAATGCCTGTTTGTCTCCTAAATTCATGAACCTTGTTTCCATCCCTTTATTTCCATCTGGATGGTCTATCAAGTAATTAAACTCATATGTCCAAAATTATGTCCCTCCTGTCTCTTCAAATTTGTTTCTTGTATTCCTTATCTCATTTAATAAAATGAGTATCTTTTACAAAACCACATATCCTCTCACACTTCAGACATCATGGCTTATAAGGTCTTTCACATTCATCTACATTTCTTGCTTCATCTGTGAAATATGTAGATTAGAGTCTCTACTTTGTTCACAGTTACTTCTCAGCCAGAAACCCACCTTTATAGGATTGTGTCTCCTGGCTGCCCTGTTGTGCAATGTTATGTCATCCTGTCCATGTACCCCCAAATGACCCAAGTTGGCCTAGTCTCTGAGAATTTGGAATTCTGCTTAGGAAAAGAAAGCTCATCTCTTTTTTTGTGGCTGAAACTATTGTATGTAAATTTGGAAGCAGAAAAGCTGATGTACTTCCAGTCTTTCCTGACAGCTTTCCAGATTTCTGCCTTTGAGTCCTTTTAAGGGCAAAAATAGCATTGCTTACTTTAAAAACAAAAAAACAAAAAAATTACTTGCCTACTCTTAGGCCCCCTCCTCCAAGTGTACCCCACTTCAGTCCAATCCTTCCCCATGATCTAACAAACTTAATATTTGGCATAGCAGGAGACCCAAGGACTCTCTGCTCTTGCATCCATTCCAATTGTTAGTGCCCATGGCGGTAAACTCTGTTATCCCCTCCTACCTACCCTCCACCCACCGACCAACACACACAAAGTCTTGCCTTCTAGACATTGTCATTGGCTACTGTGAACCCAGGAGGAATGGCCCAGGCCTCTCATGGGCAACCCCTGGCCCTGGGATTCCTAGATGGGCGCCCCAGGGAAGCTGTGCTGGTTTGTGCCTAGCAGCCTTCATCAACCAACTGCTGCTCAGCCAGAGGGACTAAATATGGCAGGGGAAGTGGTTTGGCTGCTGATGGCCCTGGCATTTGGCTGCAGCTGCCCACTGCTGACTTAGCATGTCTCCTGCAGCCACCCTTACATGTTCACTTGGGGGAACTCCAGCATCAGTGGGAGTTTGGTTCTGGGAGAGCAGATGGGAGGCACAGTAATGGGCATTTCCAAGGCATTCGTTGGGTTTTGAGGGCTCCAACAGCATAGTGGGTACTTGCTTCAGCAACAGGAGGTAGATCTTAGAATATGAGTCAGGCTTATTGGAGTGTTTGGGGAATAGGGATGCCCATGAGGTGATCCCTTTTTAAAAAATAATTTGTTGAATTTCACGTCCATTTAATGGAATACATTTAAAGACATACCACAGGCGTTGCAAACAGTTTAGTTCCAGACCACCACAATAATGTAAGTCACATGAATTTTGTTTCCCTGTGCAACCTGGCTAACTTTTGTGCAAAAGCCTAGTTTTTGGCCTATCTTGGCTTTCCACATATCTTCCTTACTAACCTTAATCATTTCTAGCTTTTGATTTAAAGTGAGAGATGCGTAACTTCACTTTACAGTTAGAGGTCATTGTAGGACTATTAGTTGGCCTAATTTAAATATTGTTGTGTGTCAGGGAATAAAAAAGTCCAAAGGAAAGGAACAGATGGTTGAGCAGTTAGAACCGTGATGGGACCAGGTTGACCAGCACTGCAAAAGTGGGCAGTTTTTATAAAAAGGTTCGCCATCACAGAGTTAAAACATACACATTTATCCATTAAGTTCACTGTCTTTTATGGGCATGGTTTGTGGTGCCCCCAAAACAATTACAACAGTAACATCAGAGATTACTGATCACAGATAACAAATACATAATAATAAAAAAGTTCAAAATGTGAAAATTACCAAAATGTGATAGACATGAAGTGAGTAAATGCTACTGGAAATATGGAATCAATAGACTTGCTTGAAGCAGTGTTTCCACAAACCTTCAATTTTTTTTTTCTTTTTTTTTTTTTTCTTATTTTTTTTATTTTATTTTAATTTTGTTTATTCATTTTTAGAAAGGAGAGAGAGAGGGAGAGAGAGAGAGTGGAGAGAGATAGAGAGAGAAGGGGGGAGGAGCAGGAAGCATCAACTCCCATATATGCCTTGACCAGGCAAGCCCAGGGTTTCAAACCGGCCACCTCAGTGTTCCAGGTCGACGCTTTATCCACTGCGCCACCACAGGTCAGGCCAAACCTTCAATTTTTAAAAAATAGTATGTGAAGCACAATGAAGCAAAGTGCAATAAAGCAAGGTATGTTGTATTAAAAACCATTGAATAACATTTTTGAGAAAAATGACAGCTACCAATTAGCACTTGCTTTGTGTCAGTATAAAAAGTATGTTAATTCATTTGACTATTACAATTTTCAAATCCCAATATTCAAGATGAGGAAATTTAAAATAAAGTAGTTATTTAAAACAAGTGGCAGAGCCAGGATTTGAAACCAGGCAACCCAGCATCAGAGCCCTACTCTCAAGTCCAGTGCTTACAGCCATGTACTGTGTTTAATGTGGTTAATTATATTACTTTTAAATGATACAGATGACATTTTAAAGGGCTATAAAATATGAATAAAATAAGAAGCTGAGCGGAATCAGTACCATGGACAGTATCAAAAGTAGGACGGGGTGCATAACCCATGTACCCTTCCACAGCCAACCCCCAAACCAGAGGTAACGTCCTGTTGAAAAGTGCTGATATTAGAATATAGTCTCAGGGCCAGAGGTTGCTGCTAACCTTTGCTACATATACATGCCTCGAAGCTGTGGCATTCAGGCAAGTAACATTGCCAAAGTCACCTAGGTGGCTACTAAGACAGAAATCCTACAGGCTATTTGGTTTGTTAAGACCTGAGAATTCACAGAGCATTATTCAGTGAAATTTATGGCATTGACAATTAGCAAATGTAGCCTCCAGGCAGTTAAGTTAGGTGACACAGAATTTGTATCACCAGGGGAAAAAAAACCTAGTATATGCATGGTTAACTCTAAATGACAAGGCTGAGAACTGACAATCCTATCTTTTTTTTTTTGTATTTTTTGTATTTTTCTGAAGCTGGAAACGGGGAGACACAGTCAGACAGACTCCCGCATGCGCCCGACCGGGATCTACCCGGCACGCCCACCAGGGGCGAAGCTCTGCCCGCCAGGGGGTGATGCTCTGCCCCTCCGGGGGGGGGGGGTGGAGAAGCAAATGGGTGCTTCTCCTATGTGCCCTGGCCGGGAACCGAACCCGGGTCCCCCGCACGCCAGGCCAACGCTCTACCGCTGAGCCAACCGGCCAGGGCCCTGACAATCCTATCTTATGTACAAAGTATCTATACTCTCTATACATTTCTCCACCCTTACGTCCATCTTCCCATCCCATACAATCCCCTTGTCAGATCATTTTGAAGGACCTTAGATGCAGGAACTTACCATCAGGCACCTTGCTGAATCAGAAAAACTGACTATTTCAGGATGCATTCTAGTACTAAGGAAGAAAATCATAAAAAATGTTGGCCCTATTACTTCCCTTGTTCTCATCCAGCACTGATCAGTGTATGAGTGATCAATTATGGTACTATCCTGGCAATTTCTAAATTGGTTTTTAAACCTGAATATTTTTTTCTAAATAAAAGATTTTATAATAGCTCTCTTGCTTTACTATACCAGTGTACAGTGGACATGGTGTAGCAGAACAATGAGACGTTGACATTGTTTGAAGTTGTGGTCAGTAATCCCAATGATATCTTGGAATGCAGCAGTCCATAGGTTATGAAAGGGCAAAACAGTTTTCTGAGCAGTTAATCTCATTATTTAATTCTCATCTGCATGAATACAGCAATAAACTTTTCATGAAACTCAGAAAACACTTTTTTATGTATTTGCTAATCCCTACTGGGTAGGACATAAAATTGAGTTCTGTTACAATGAATATGAAATGTAGAAGATTATGTTTATGTTGAAGAATATACTGTAATTTACAAATGATTTAGGTAAAAAAAGTAAACAATTTACCATGTATTCATTGCTAGAACAAGTAATAATTCTTACATATTCTGGCAATTCTTTTTCTGATTATAGAAGAAATGCTTATTAGCCCTGGTTGGTTGGCTCAATAGTAGAGCATGGGCCTGGCATGTGGATGTTCTGGGTTCGATTCCAGGTCAGGGCACACAGGAGAAATGACCATCTGCTTCTCCCACCCCCTTTTGCTCTGTCTCTGTCTCTCTCCCTCTCCCACAGTCATGGCTTAGTTAGTTTGAGCAAGTTGGCCCCAGGTGCTGAGGATGGCTCCATGGCCTAGCCTCAGACACTAAAATAGCTTGGTTGCTGAGCAATGGAGCAACCACCTCAGATGGGCAGAGCATCCACCCTCGACAGAGGTTGCCGGGTGGATCCTGGTCAGGAGTCTGTCTCTCTGCCTCCTTGCCTCTCAAAAAAAAAAAAAAAAAAAAAAAAAAAAGGAGAAATGCTTATTGAAGAAAACTTAGGAAACATAGAAAAGTATAAAAATCATCCATAGTCTAATAATTTTAGGCAATTTATAAAATTAGAAATGTCACTCATCCCTAAATATAATGCTTTTTGTCTTTAAGACTTTCTATAACTGTAAAAATAGTTTTTCGATAAAATTAAATAAATAAAAATAGATCCTGAATACTTTTCAAGTTAAAGTTTTGTTCATTCTTTTTAATTTATTTTTTAATTTATTTTATTTTTTGTATTTTTCTGAAGTTGGAAATGGGGAGGCAGTCAGACAGGATCCTGCATGCGCCCAACCGGGATCCACCCAGCATGCCCACCAGGGGGCGATGCTCTGCCCATCTGGGGCATCGCTCTGTTGCAACCAGAGCCATTCTAGCACCTGAGGCAGAGGCCACAGAGCCATCCTCAGTGCCCAGGGCCATCTTTGCTCCAATGGAGCCTTGGCTGCGGGAGAGGAAGAGAGAGACAGAGAGGAAGGAGAGAGGGAGGGGTGGAGAAGCAGATGGGCGCTTCTCCTGTGTGCCCTGGCCGGGGATCGAACCTGGGACTCCTGCACGCCAGGCTGACGCTCTACCACTGAGCCAACCGGCCAGGGCCTTTGTTTATTCTTGAAAACAACAATTCATGATGTTTTATACATTTATTTATGCAGGCCAAACATTTTTATAATTATTAAGCTAAAATTAAATAATTTGCTATTAAAAATATAAAACTAAGACGAGGATCTATTTAAGTTTCCTGATATGAAAGAACAAAAAACTCATTTCAATCAAATTATTTTTAAAATGATTGATTTGGTCTTGTTTCCCACCAGCGTTTTTATACTGGAAGAAGAGCAGGAAATGTTTTCATCCGTAATCTTTCAACTTCAGCCTGCAGTATTGAAATCTGGTTGGCTTGTTCTTTTGAAATATTTGTTAACTTTTGTTGTAGCATCAAGTTTTCATATCGTTCTTCAGCAATTTTTTCACAAGTCAATTTAGACCCTATCCCAAAAATGAAGAATAAAGGAATTAGTTGAATTATTTTCAATACTTTCAAATATAGAAATAGCACTCAGAATCAAACACGTGGAAGAAATTCTGGCAGCATTAGAACAACTATATAGATTCAAGGAATTTCTTCTAAAGAAACTTTCAGCTAAGTAAAGAAAAAAAAAATGCTTACCCATGGCATTACAGATGTCTTTTCTCTCTGAGACAGCCACCAACTCTTCTCGTAAATTGCAGCTTAGAGTATAATTTGCTACATCTTTTTGATTGCTGAACTTTCCCAGTTTTTTTAGTAGTTTTTTGCAGTTTTCCACATTCTTTTTGTAGGTCTGAAATTTTTGTTCCCATGACACCCCACAAAAATAATTTTGAAAAATATTATAAAAATCTTATAAAAACATTATTCTTAAAATTTAAATTTATTATCATCATTAAAATACCATCTTATCACTATATTATCCCTAGGCCTAGCATAAACCCTGCACATAGAAGGAACCTAAATTATTTGTTGAAAGATGGAATGGTGTGATAATACCACATTTTAGAAAAAATCTTGTATACTCTTAAAAATGACTATAACACATAGCTGTGAGATTATTTTTTTTTCATTTTATATATGCTACACAATCAATACTGAACATTTGTGAAGCAGTTATGAAAAAATCAAAGCCTTTACAATGTCAAGGAAAGACTATCAACATTTCTATTATACATCATAACCTAATGTAAAATAGAAATTTCACAGACACTCAGATATCTCCCAACAGGTCAATTCTAATACTAAAAGAAGTGCTTCAGTCTGCCTGATTTGTTATGATTACAAAGACACTATTCGGGGACCTCTAATTACATCCTGAATATCAATAAGGGACATCAATTTTGTTAGGTTCTGTTTCAATTCATGATTTGGAACACCATTACTTTGTTAAAATGATCACATTTGTTATAATGTGGGCATTATAATGATCAATATCTTTGAGCCTGACCAGGCGGTGGCACAGTGGATAGAGCGTTGGACTGGACGTGGTGGACCCAAGTTCAAAACCACGAGGTCGCCCAGCTTGAGCGCAAGCTCATCCAGCTTGAGCAGGGGCTCATCAGCTTGAGCGCGGGGTCGCTGGCTTGACCGTGGGGTCATAGACATGACCCTATGGTCACTGACTTGAGCCCAAATGTTGCTGGCTTGAAGCCCAAGGTCACTGGCTTGAGCCCAAGGTCGCTGGCTTGAACAAGGGATCACTTGCTCTGCTGATGCCCTCCGGTCAAGGCACATATGAGAAAGCAATCAATGAACAACTAAGGTGCCACAACAAAGAATTGATGCATCTCATCTCTCTCCCTTCCTGTTTGTCTATATCTGTTCCTCTTTCTGACTCTTTCTCTGTCTCTGTCAAAAAAAAAAAAATCTTTGAGACCTACCTTATCTAAAGCAGCAATGGTTTGCTCCATTATTCCAATCTGAATGGCAATCAGAGTCTCATAGTTTGGTTCATTTAGGTACTTTGAGAGAAGAAAAAAAAACTTACAATATATGTAGGCGCATTTTTCTCTATTTCGTTCAATAGATAACTTTATAAAGATTATCTTAGTTTTGAAAGTTACTCTTTTCATAAAAAACTATGCATCTAGGTTAAGATTCATTTGACTTTCGTTTTATAAAATTACTTGTATTTAGCCACCAAAATGCTCACCTATATGCTCATAATTACAGATGCCTAGAGTTTATTTTCTCATTTGTTCATTCATTCATTCATTCATTCATTCATTCATTCAAGTCACCAAATATTTTTTGTCTCATTTGAGTCCCACGTTAACAGTGTTCCAGTTAAAGACACTGAGGGAAACACAAAGAAAGAACATGGCCTACCTTCAAGAAAAAGAGAACACAAAAGGCTTTATGAAGGAGGTAGCATTTAAGCTAGACCTTGAAAAATAGATTAGTGATGTGAAAAAAAAATGAGGAAGAATATTTTAGGGAGAAGAACTGGTAATGAGCAAAGGCACAGAGATAGAATCCTAGATAACAGTAATCAGTTTGGTTTGAGAATACTGATGTATGAGAGGAACAGTGAGAATGAATTTGAAAAGCTAGGTTGACGGACACTGAACACCCACCTAAAGATTTCATAACTCATTTGCTAGGTAAGAAAGGAAGTTTAAAATATTTGAGCCAAGTAGTAATGTTATTAAAGCTGAATATGAATATCAATCTGACAATAGTATATAGTATAGATTTGATAAGAGAAAGAGCCAAAGTCAAGAGGCCAGTTAGGAGATTATTATAAAAGTCTAAATCATTGAAAATAAAGTCCTGAGCTAGGGTAAAGGCAGTGGGGATAGAGAATGAGGGAGTACATAGATAAACGAGGCAGGACATGGATGGCAAGGCAAAGAGGGTAATCAAAGATGACTACAACTTTAACCTGAGTGGCTGAAAACAACAACACAGAAATAAGCACATTAAGAAGAGTTGCTATTGGGAGGTGTGAAATATAGAAATAGAACTTGAGGGAGGTTGGGGCCAGAGAGCTTGGATTGGAATTGGAATTGAATTGGAATCCAGAAAGCTTTAATTAGTCTTTTAAAAGTGATCTTTGAAGTTAGAAAAATAGAGATAATCAGAAAAGAGGTCATGGAAAGAAACACAAGCAGAGCGAAGGGCAGGGTCTTAAAAGATGGGTATAGTTAAGAGAAGCAGAAGAGAAAGCAGAGTGGTTGGACATGCTAGAAGAAAGGGAAAACAGGGATGATAAAAGCTAAAGGAATAAGCAATTGAGATGATCATGTCTTTTTTTTTTTTTTTTTGTATTTTTCTGAAGCTGGAAACGGGGAGAGACAGACAGACTCCCGCATGCGCCCGACTGGGATCCACCCGGCACGCCCACCAGGGGGCGACGCTCTGCCCACCAGGGGGTGATGCTCTGCCCTCGGGGGCGTCGCTCTGTTGTGACCAGAGCCACTCTAGCGCCTGGGGCAGAGGCCGAGGAGCCATCTCCAGCGCCCGGGCCATCTCTGCTCCAATGGAGCCTTGCTGCAGGAGGGGAAGAGAGAGACAGAGAGGAAGGGGAGGGGGAGGGGTGGAGAAGCAGATCGGCGCCTCTCCTGTGTGCCCTGGCCGGGAATCGAACCCGGGACCCCTTGCACGCCAGGCCGACGCTCTACCACTGAGCCAACCGGCCAGGGCCGGTCATGTCTTATAGAGATTTAAAAGATATAATGACTGGGAAAGTGACCACTGAATCTGACAATTGGGAAACCCTCTGTGAACCGAAAGATAGAACTATACAACTGAGCGAGTCACAATGAACCCAAGGCAGCAGATGTAAACTACTGGAAGAAAAAGGCAGAGTCCATAGACACACTATAACTTATTAAATACTGGTTGAAAGAATAAATGCATTAATGAATGAAGTTAAGGTTATATAGCAGGGAAGGGAGAACTTACCTTTTGACGCTCTCTCGAAAAAAACAGCATCTGAATATCCCAAGCCTTCTGATTTAGATCTTCCATTTCCATCTCCATTTTTTTATGTTCCCACTCAATCTGAAATATTCCTTTGTGGATATCTTTACTTACCATCATGCTAGCAACTTTCTTTTGTCCTTGAGTCTTAAAAAAAAAAAAAAAGGTACATTCTGACATTCATAGAATATGATTCTGCACAAAGAATAGAGCACATTTGAGGCTGTATTCTATAATTAGAAAACACTTGGGTCACAGAGATAATTATAGCTCCTTAAAAATATGCAAATATTAAAAAACTACTACTTGAGCAAAATCTGATCACTGTAAAGCATGGAAGTTACTAAACAGAAGAAATTGAAAGATAAATTTGAATGGCATAGCCCATTTATATGCCAATGATTAGGCAGACCAATCACCAATCTTCCGATATGCATGCATTTGCAGCCCAGCTCTCTGCCCTGCTCCCTGTTGCTATATAGATTAGCTGCTGAAAACCAAAGATAAAGGGAAGGTCTCAAAGGCAGACACATTACATTAAGGGAAACAGATATTTTAAAAATATAGCAGGCATCATGTCAGAAACTCTGTAAGCTAGAAGAAAATGAACATCTTTATCATGAAAATGGAATAATAAAAATATTTGATACAGCAGGTAATATGTTGTTGTTTTTTTCTCTTTCAAAATGGTGCTTACTCGAATTACAGAATTCAGGTCTTCAATTATGTTCCTGTTGATGAGAATTGCATCAGAATACTCCGTCAATAACTGGAAATTCTCCAGTTCTACTTGTCCTTGTTTAAGGAGAATTTGTATTGTCAAATTCAACTGGAATTTCACTTTCTCTTCCTGTAGTCTAAATGGAAAAAGAGTTCAAAGTAAGTAGTTGTACAATATTTCTATTTTAAATTTCACCTATTATCTGAGAATAAAAATCCAAACTTAAACTTCCTTCAGCTGAAGGATAACATGCTGGAAGTTAATGCAGAAAGTATTTTCCTAATGAGGAGTTTTCTAGAGGTCTCTAGGAAATGTCTTCTTACTGAGACGGTATCACACTTGGGCTGCTCAAAGAATGGTAGGGACAGAAACGCATTCAGAAAGTTCCACTTAATGATGAAAAAATATTAATGTAATTGTGATCGTAAGTGGAAGAAAACAGAGATGCTACCAACTAACAAATCCATTGAGGTCCTTACAATGTATGACTTTTGATATTATATTAACAATGTTCAATCTATATGCTACTTACCAAATCTATTTCTGGGAAATACATATTTATCCTTATAGCCTAGACCTGAAAATGATGTATAATGTTGAATTTGGGGACACCAGGGAAGTATTTATCAATGTATCTACAAATATAGCCAAAAGTAAAGCAAGAACAAAACAGTGTCCCCATCACTCAGCAAACTACAACAAGCCTCCCTAAAGAAAAAGATATTAGCTGGTTAAGTGTCTAAATGGAAATTTCTTGGATATCTGCTTAATTTTTCACACAGTTGTTCATGTGGCTTAAGCCCAAAAGTAGTCATCAGCAGAAACAAGCAGATGAAAAAATACTAAGATTTTTCCAAAAGTACCTATTTGTTATAATAGCAATGGAACATGTGGGCAAATTTCATTCTGAAATAAGGTGTTATGTAAAAATATGAACTTTTCCAAAGAAATTCTAAAGCCCAAGGAGATAGATAAGTCTCTGCCAGCCAGGTGTAAGCCAGTGAGGGGGCATTCTTCCCCCGTGATAACACTAGCTAACATAGCCTTTGAATAAATGAAAATGAGCGAAAGGTTCCATTTACATCATGAGTTCATTGGACACCCTTTCAATTTCCTGTTGCACTTTCTCATCCTCATCAACTCTCCGCCGGAGGAAAGCTGCCATTTCCATTAAGCCAGCTGCTTTCCGCTTAACCTGAAGAAACCAAACCACAAACATTTCAGAACACACAGAGCTTTAGAAATAAAAGCAAACTGATTTCTAGAGAACCTTTAAAAACATACATCTTTTAGTTTTGTTACAAAACCTTAACAACCCCACCTTTCTAAGAGATTAATAAAAATTTAAATCCCTGTCATTATGTAATAATACAAGATATTTAAAACTCACGTGGTACATCACATGAATAATTTGAAAAGTATCAAATTTGCTTCTGGCTGAAAATTAAATACGCAAGCAACTAGAATTTTTGTTTTAAAATTTTTGTTCTCATCACCTTAGTTAGAATTGTAAAATCACAGATACTTTATCAAAAATATGCCAACCTGATGTCTGGGGCACTGAATTGAGGGAACTTGGGGAAGGCAGGCAGGGGGTTGTCAAGAAGCAACAAGAGGAAGGATTCTCTTTCTAATTAAACACACCCTCAACTTGCTACTCGTTGCTACATTTAAAAAATATTCTAGCAAAACTAGAAAGCTGTTTCTTGTAAAATATAATTCTAATCTTTGCAAAAAGAGATGAGAACTATTCAAGACCAAGGCAGTGAAGAGAATGGAAGCTATGTCTACAACAGTGGTTGAAGGGAAATATAATGCAAGCAATAAATGTAAGCCACATACGGAATTTTAAATTTTATAGTACCCACATTATAAAAAGTACAATTAAACAGGTAAAATTAATTTTATTAATGTATTATTTAACACAATATATCCCAAACATTATCATTTTAAACTGTACTAAATATTAAAATATTTCTATTATTTTTTAAAATTATTTTAAGTCTTCTAAATCTGTGTATTTGGTACTTACAGAAAGTCTCAATTAGGACTAACCATATTAATTTCAAGTAGACAATAACCACATGTAGCAAGTGACCACCATTTTGGATAATGTGGGTCTATGTAAGTACACCAGATTCATACTTAGCCCTCCGTAGCACTAAAGTTAGTATTTTATTTCATCATTATTCCTTTTTTTTTTTTTTTTTTGTATTTTTCTGAAGCTGGAAACGGGGAGGCAGTCAGACAGACTCCCGCATGTGCCCGACTGGGATCCACCTGGCACGCCCACCAAGGGGTGATGCTCTGCCCATCCGGGGCGTCGCTCCGTCGCGACCAGAGCCACTCTAGCGCCTGGGGCAGAGGTCAAGGAGCCATCCCCAGCGCCCGGGCCATGTTTTGCTCCAATGGAGCCTTGGCTGCAGGAGGGGAAGAGCGAGACAGAGAGGAAGGAGAGGGGAAGGGGTGGAGAAGCAAATGGGCGCTTCTCCTGTGTGCCCTGGCCGGGAATCGAACTCAGGACTTCCGCACGCGAGGCCGACGCTCTACCACTGAGCCAACCGGCCAGGGGATCATTATTCTTATTAATATTACTAACTACTACCCTAGCAGGAAAACCCAAATAATTAGGTTTTCTGGAAGTATTGACCACTCTAAACTATATATTTTATATTAGTACAGTAAATGAAATAAAATAAAATAAAATGTTATTATATACTTTCTGTTCATTTTCCACTTTCACTCGTCTGGTCATACAGAAATGATCCCAGATCAAGGGGTCCAAGCCTTCTGGCATGAAATTAATATTGTCCATCTCATCCATGGCCTTCATTAACTGGGCAAAGTTCTCTTGATTCAATTTCCCAGATCCTGGTCGCTCTCCAAAAGGCACATTACTGGTCATATCTGAGTGTGTTTTCAGTTTGGAAATCCTGGTATTGTGAATAAAAGCCCATCAGCCTTTCACATTCTCACACATATATAAAAAAAAATCAATGTTAAATAATAATATCCTCAGCATAGGTATGACATTGTATGACACTTTTCTTTGGCACTTGAGGGAAGATGGGTGGAGTATTCCAAAGAGAAAAGCACCTACTTTGACCTGCTTCCATATTCTCTGAATCCCCAGACATGACCAAGGCTGGACTACAGATGTCCCTAACTGTTGTAAGCACTGGCAAATTTGCTAGATTAGAAAACGTCTCCTTTCTTGAAGAAGAGAGAGTTTCCTGGACAAGCAAAAATCACAGGAGTTCATCACCATTTAACCAGCTTTACAACAGTTAAAGTGTCTTCTTTAAGCAGTAAAGGAAAGGCCATAACCAGAAATAAGAAAATATGAGAATTGAAATATATATCTTTCTGTGTATTTTAAACTGGCAGGTAAATGCCCAAGAGAAGAATGGATGTTCCCTTGTTCTGTCCCACATCTTCTGCTGATATCCTTTCCGCAGGTGAGTAGCTTAAACTATGTTCAGATACATACACAACTTGAGAAGTGCCTCTTTTTATCTTCATTAATAGGTTAGTTTTGTTTCCCTGGGCTGTGGCTGGGATGGGACTTCGTTATCAAATACTTTATAATATGCCAAGAAGTTACTATTGTTATCTTCTTTCTCTAGATGAGAAAAGTAAAGCTCTGAGAGAAGTTTTTAGTCCAAGGTCATAGGTCTGATGGTGAAGTTAGGATTTAAAGTTAATTCTGTTTGACAATAAAAGTTATGCTTTTTCCACTGCTGCCTTCCAATATATGAGAGGTCTCGCTGCTTTCTTCACAAGGCTTATTATAACTCATTACTTTACAAATAGAGAAATCAAGATACTATATAAGGCATGTTCTAAGTTGCATGTAACCTGTCAAAGGTGAGAGAATGAGTTTGTATCTCAGACACAAATGAGCCTATACCCCTGTGACAAACTCCTAATTTGTAGATTACATTTGAAAATTGTGGAAATATGAATTTATAAAAATTTGGAAATATGCAAGAATGTAATTCTAATGCTACTCTTGGTATAAAAACCAGATATTTCAGAACTCTTTTGATCATGGTTATTTTCAAGCATTTTTCTGGCATTTTTATTTCTTTCTCTTTTCTTAATTTCAAATTGTAAGAGAAAGTTTATTCAGAAACTTACAGAGGTAGTAGAAGTGAGCCAGCTAGGCTGAGTGGGCTCAGGAAACAAGTTACAGAATCAAAAGAAGGGCCCTTGGAGCTTAGAAAAAGAAAGGCAAAGGTAACATACCTGTGGAAGGGGGGGGGGAGGTATGGGCACACTCCTGAGAGGGAGAGTGCCTATACTGGCATTTTTCAAACTTTGTGTTGAACACAATCACATGAGATGCTCTGAGAAAAAGTTATTTGTGGTTAAATAACTTTGGAAAACACTGTTTACTCTACTTTTTGTACTTGGAGATCCATTGGACAAAATAAAGTTTTGCGAAGTTCTTGTAGAGAAAACTTTAACTTTTTTTTTTAAACCCAGCATTTTCCCAAACTTATTTTCTCCTGGAAGTAATTCCAATTCATATACTTTAGGGACTCATATTTTCTGGAACACATCTTAGGAAAGACTTTACAAATGTATACTATCTATGATTTAAGAGGAGCTACTTTCTTGTATAAAGTAGCATCTATAATTGCACTATGCTTACCTACTTTTTTTTTTTCTGTGTGGGAATTTGGAGGCTGGTCAGTGGGAAGTTACATCCACGAGACAACACTACACCAGTATTATGATCCCCTTACTCTTTGGCTTATAATGTTTGTGTGGATAGCAGTCTGAATGCAGAACACATATAGACACTGCAATTAGACACAGATGAAAACTGCACACATTGCGTCAACCATCTTACCTACTTATTATTATTATTATTATTATTATTATTATTATTGTATTTTTCTGAAGTTGGAAACGGGGAGGCAGTCAGACAGACTCCCGCATGTGCCCAACCGGGATCCACCAGGCATGCCCACCAGGGGGCGATGCTCTGTCCATCTGGGGCATTGCTCTGTTGCAACCAGAGCCATTCTAGTGCCTGAGGCAGAGGCCATAAAGCCATCCTCAGCGCCCGGGCTAACTGTGCTCCAAGGGAGCCTTGGCTGCGGGAGGGGAAGAGAGAGACAGAGAGGAAGGAGAGGGGGTGTGTGGATAAGCAGATGGGCGCTTCTCCTGTGTGCCCTGGCCAAAAATCGAACCCAGGACTTCTGCACGCTAGGCCAACGATCTACCACTGAGCCAACCGGCCAGGACCTTACCTACTTATTATTATTATTATTATTATTTTCATTTTTCTGAAGCTGGAAATGGGGAGGCAGTCAGACAGACTCCCGCATGCGCCCGACTGGGATCCACCCGGCATGCCCACCAGGGGGCGATGTTCTGCCCCTCTGAGGCATTGCTCTGTTGCATCCAGAGCCATTCTAGCGCCTGAGGCAGAGGCCACAGAGCCATCCCCAGCGCCGGGGCCATCTTTGCTCCAATGGAGCCTCGGCTGCAGGAGGGGAAGAGAGAGACAGAGAGGAAGGAGAGGGGGAGGGGTGGAGAAGCAGATGGGCGTTTCTCCTGTGTGCCCTGGCCGGGAATTGAACCCGGGACTCCTGCACGCCAGGCCGACGCTCTACCGCTGAGCCAACCGGCCAGGGCCCTACTTATTTTTAAATAATGAATTCAATGATTATTTTGTATTGCCCACCTTAAGATATAAGGTGTCATGTAGAAGATGTTAGACTAAATATTTCCGTAATTGGGAGAAAAAACTGAAATGTCATAATATTCCTGTTCACTTACAAACTTTTCCTCAGAAAAGTGATTACAAAGGAGAAACAAACCTTGGTCGGCGTTTAAAGAGTTTGTAGAGTGCATCCACCTGATGACTGGGAAGTTCAGAAAATTCCTTTTTAAAGCTGCGATCTAGAACCTAAGCACAAACAGATCATTGTCAGTATTGCAATTTTTTCAAAAACATTTGTTGACAATACCCTTTAAAATGTAGGGTTGTATTATGGAATGGTACACCTAAAACCTATGTAATTTTATGAATCAATGTCATTCCAATTAACTCAATAAAATTAATAAGAGTAAAAAAATATAGGGTTGTATTACTTTGATTTTTAAAACCCATGAAAACTTGGTTTATAAAGTAGACTTGTTAGGGCAGGGGTCGGGAACCTTTTTGGCTGAGAGAGCCATGAATGCCACATATTTTAAAAAGTAATTCCATGAGAGCCATACAATATGTTTAACACTAAATACAAGTAAATGTTTGCATTTTATGTAAGACCAACACTTTTAAAGTATAATAAGTCTCTGAATTCCTTTTAATAATGTTATTATGCTGTTGCTAACCAGTGATGAATAAAGTACTTCTTACCATTAATGCGACTTCTGGTGCTGCATGGTTTTGCTGATGGCTTTGTAGTCTGGTTGATACGTGGTGAGATTAAGCTTCATGCAGGCATTGAGACTTCCATCCGTTAATGCAAGGGTCCCCAAACTACGACCCGCAGGCCGCATGCGGCCCCCTGAGGCCATTTATCTGGCCCTCACCACACTTCCAGAAGGGGCACCTCTTTCATTGGTGGTCAGTGAGAGGAGCATAGTTCCCATTGAAATACTAGTCAGTTTGTTGATTTAAATTTACTTGTTCTTTATTTTAAATATTGTATTTGTTCCCGTTTTTTTTTTTTTTTACTTTAAAATAAGTTATGTGCAGTGTGCATAGGGATTTGTTCATAGTTTTTTTTATAGTCCGGCCCTCCAAAGGTCTGAGGGACAGTGAACTGGCCCCCTGTGTAAAAAGTTTGGGGACCTCTGCATTAATGTGATCGTAGGTTGGTCTTAACGTTCTTTAGATGTGAGAAAGACAGCTCAAATGCATACGTACAGCCAAACATTGTCAGTACAGCAATACTCAGATGCTGCAGTGTGTGGTATGTGATGGGAAGCGCGTTCCAAATTTTGACAATCAGCTGGTCCGCGGGTTGAAGTTTTTTCATTTCTCCCCACTTGTGTTTGCTCGCCAACTCTGCTTGCTGTCGTGCAAGTCTTTCCAAATCTTCATTCAGTGACTTGAACTTATTCACCCACATGTCTGAGGCCTTCAGGTCAGCAGCTTGTAGCTCAAAATCTCTGACAGAGACACCAGGGATGTAACTTAGGTCAGTGCTGTCCACTGCACACTTGTATGGATGGGTGATGAACTTAAAAAGATGAGTGCACTCATGAAATTCTCCAAAGCATGCTTTGAATGACTGCAGGAGATTAGATGTGAAGCCCACTAGCTGGAGATCAAGATGTTGAGCAGGGTCACTTGCTGTGCATGCATCTTTAAACTCTCCCAGTTTTTCAAAGTGTAGTAAATGACCTGTTTCAATGTCAGCTATGAAGAGTTCCAGCTTGTTTTCAAATGCAAACACTGCTTGTTGAAGGGATAAGACTGTATTTCCAACGCCTTGCATTTTCACACTGAACTAGTTTAGATGTTCAGTCATGTCCACGAGATAGTAGAACTTCAGGAGCCACTCAGTGTTAGCTAACTCAGGATGCTCAACATTTTTCATTTCGAGAAAAGTCCAGATTTTGCTCAGACAAGCTGTGAACGGCTGAGCACCAACCAACGCACATTGCTGTGCAGAAGAAGACCAGGATAATTATTCCCAACTTCATCCAACAGTGTTTTATTTTTATTTTTTTTGTATTTTTCTGAAGTTGGAAACGGGGAGGCAGTCAGACAGACTCCCGCATGCGCCCGACTGGGATCCACCCGGCATGCCCACCAGGGGGTGATGCTCTGCCCATCTGGGGCGTTGCTCTGTTGCAACCAGAGCCATTCTAGTGCCTGAGGCAGAGGCCATAAAGCCATCCTCAGTGCCCGGGCTAACTTTGCTCCAATGGAACCTTGGCTGCAGGAGGGGAAGAGAGAAACAAACATAGAGAGAAAGGAGAGGAGGAGGGGTAGAGAAGCAGATGGGCACTTCTCCTGTGTGCCCTGGCCAGGAATCGAACCCGGGACTTCTGCACGCCAGGCTGACGCTCTACCGCTGAGCCAACCGGCCAGGGCCCCAGCAGTGTTTTAAAGTGGCGATCATTTAAAGCTCAGGCAACAATAAAGTTGACCACCCGAATGACCAGCAATATCACCTCACCAAGCTGCTCACCACATATCTGAGCACAAAGCGCCTCCTGATGTAGGATGCAGTGAAAACTTAGGTTGGGTCTCTTTTCATGTTCATGAAGAAGCACTACAAATCCTGTTTTTCCCCACCATGCATGGAGCACCATCAGTACATACCGAAATAAATTTATCCATCGGTAGATTTTTTTCTTTAGGGAACTCAGTGAAAGACTTTAATAAATCCTCCCCTCTTGTTGTCTCTTTCATAGGCAAAACAGCAAGACTTTCCTCACACAGTGTGTCACCGACAGCATACCTTGCGATCACACTGAACTGGGATAAATGGCTTACGTCTGTTGACTCATCCATAGCGAGAGAAAAGAATGGTGCTGCATTTATGTCCTTCACTTGTGTTGCCTCAATTTGATTTGCCATCATGATGGTACGATCATGAACAGTTCTTGCCGACAGAGGCATGTCTTTTATTCGTTTGATTATCTTGTCTTTATCTGAAAAGTCATCAAAAAGTTCGTTGGCAACATCAAGCATGAATGTTTCGGCATACTCCCCATCTGTGAATGGCTTTCCGTTTCTCACAATTGCTAAAGCACCAGCAAAGATAGCCGAATTCCAGTCACCTTGTTGGGTCCAAACATGGAGTTGCTGCTGATTAGCTTGCATTCTGCACAGTAGCTCTTGAAATGCTTTCTTCCTGCTGGATATTTTGATGCAAATGTAGTATGGCATGTGTCAAAGTGACACTTTATATTTGACCGTTTCATCAATGCAATTTTATCATTGCATATTAGACGCACTGCAGAACCTGCTCTCTCCACAAAGGCAGATTCCTCTGTCCATTCCTGCTGAAAAGTACGATACTCTTCATCTTTTTTTCCTTTCAGCCATCTTCTTCGTCAAAAGGGTTTCTGCAATTAGCTAGCTGAATATTTGATTAAAAGAAGGGAAGTTTACTTCCTGACCTCACAACGACCTGTGTACATTACGCGTTATCCAATAAAAATCTGGTGTTGTCCCAGAGGACAGCTGTGATTGGCTCCAGCCACCCGCAAGCATGAACATAAGTGGTAGGAAATGAATGGATTGTAATACATGAGAATGTTTTATATTTTTAATGTTATTATTTTTTCATTAAAGATTTGTCTGCGAGCCAGATGCAGCCATCAAAAGAGCCACATCTGGCTCATGAGCCATAGGTTCCTGACTCCTGCATTAGGGAGTGACTGTTCACTGTGTAAGGATTTCTCAAAGATTTATTTTGAATAGGAAGCACATTAGTGAGTTAAAAATATTATTTCATATAAGAAGTCTTAGAAATCATTTCCAACCAAAGTTTTACAAAATAATGGAAGTTTCTCTATTCTATTCTATTCTATTCTATTCTATTCTATTCTGTTCTGATCATTCCATTCCATTCCATTCCGTTCCGTTCCATTCCATCTTCTTTACATACTTTTCTATGTTATTGTTTTCCATTATAAAACTGCTGATCATGGTCTACCAAAGTAATATCATGACCAATGAATGGGGCCTTCAACCTGATGTTTGAAAAGCCCCAAAGAAGTCTAGATGATCTCTCTCATTTTTGTGCAAGAGAAAGCCTAAACCAGAGGAGTTTACAAAAATTTATCTTACAAACTGATTTTCAGAAAAAACAATGGCATAGAATAAAGTTTACCCATAACTGAGCATTACAGTAGGAGAAACATCTATGAAGAAATGAAATTATATTCATTTTAATCTCCCCTCAAATCCAGGCAACAGCAACTCTACTGTACTGGTGAGTGGGTAAGACTATGACTCTCACTTTGTCTTGGGTAAGACTATGGCTCTCACCTTATCTTCTGCCAGTAAGTTGTCATAGTTTTCCTTGTACACATCAAGATCTTCTCTAGCTTTTCGGATGGCCTCTGAAGTCTGGTTCTATAATAACATTAGAAATAGCCAGTTGTAACTGGATATTTTTCAGAATTAAAAAAAAATAGTGGAGATACTAAAAAGAACAAGAAATTTCCTAGTACAAGATAAATGTGTCAGTGAGGTATCCATTGAAGATAACATTTATAGAAGTATACCAGTGGGAGACTTTGAAAGAACAAACATCCGCCTGACCAGGCTACGGCACAGTGAATAGAGCATGGGACTGGGACACGGAAGACCCAGGTTCGAAACCCTGAGGTTGCCGGCTTGAGCACGGGCTCATATGGTTTGAGTAAGGCTCACCAGCTTGAGCTCAAGGTCGCTGGCTTGAGCAAGGTTTACTCTGTCTGCTATAGCCCCCTGGTCAAGGCACATATGAGAAAGCAATCAATGAACAACTAAGGTGCAGCAACGAAGAACTGATGCTTCTCATCTCTCTCCCTTCCTGTCTGTCTGTCCCTATCTGTCCCTCTCTCTGTCTCTCTGTCTCTGTCACACACACACAAAAAAAGAACAAACATCATCACCTGTTTCTGAGCATAGCTAGCTCTGTACTGAGTGTGGAAGTGACTGCAGGACATGCTGCATTCTTGGCATGGCAGTAGGGATGATAAAATCCCACAGGATTAGGGGACGCCTGGACCTGGATTCTGAGAGGCTGAATTTATAAAAGGGCAATGGCCAGACCAAATAAAAAGAGAACTCTGACCCACAACCTCTGCAGCAATCAGCCCCAAACTGTCAAGACTTGAAAAATAACTTTCGGCTTTCTTAATTTTTGCCAGCATTTTCAACTTTTTTTTTTTTTTTTCATTTTTCTGAAGCTGGAAACAGGGAGAGACAGTCAGACAGACTCCCGCATGCGCCCGACCGGGATCCACCCGGCACGCCCACCAGGGGCGGTGCTCTGCCCCCCAGGGGGCGATGCTCTGCCCATCCTGGGCGTTGCCATATTGCGACCAGAGCCACTCTAGCGCCTGAGGCAGAGGCCACAGAGCCATGCCCAGCGCCCGGGCCATCTTTCCTCCAATGGAGCCTTGGCTGCGGGAGGGGAAGAGAGAGACAGTGAGGAAAGCACGGCGGAGGGGTGGAGAAGCAAATGGGCGCTTCTCCTATGTGCCCTGGCCGGGAATCGAACCCGGGTCCTCCGCATGCTAGGCCGACGCTCTACCGCTGAGTCAACCGGCCAGGGCCAGCATTTTCAACTTAAGACCAACCAGAGAAAGCCAATATACTCCCCAAATCAATCAATCACTCAGGCTGCTGGATTTCCCCCCTTTTTAAAAATACTTATTCATTTTCCAGAAAAGAGAGAGAGAGAGAAAGGGGGAGGAGCAGCAAGTATCAACTCCCATATATGCCTTGACCAGGCAAGCCCATGGTTTCGAATCCGAGACCTCAGGGTTCCAAACTGACACTTTTATTCACTGCACCACCACAGGTCAGGCTAAGCTGCTGGATTTCTAATTAACTTGCTTCCAGCTTCCTCATGCCAACAACTTCAGATCAGAGGACACCTGAAAGCCTCTCTTGTTTCCATTATAAAGCTTTCCCATCCCCGTTCCTGCCTTGGAGCATCTGCCAAACACAAATGATGGTTGCTGATCCCTTTACTACTTCAAGCTCTGAATAAACAGTCTGACTATTCTCATTTGGATGGTCTTCCTTTATGTCCACAGCTCCAGCTCCTATTGGTACCTTAGGGATGCTATCAGTATTTTTTTTTTTTTTTTTGTATTTTTCCGAAGCTGGAAACGGGGAGAGACAGTCAGACAGACTCCCACATGCGCCCCACCGGGATCCACCCGGCACGCCCACCAGGGGGCGATGCTCTGCCCCTCCGGGGCGTCGCTCTGTTGCGACCAGAGCCACTCTAGCGCCTGGGGCAGAGGCCAAGGAGCCATCCCCAGCGCCCGGGCCATCTCTGCTCCAATGGAGCCTCGATGCGGGAGGGGAAGAGAGAGACAGAGAGGAAGGAGAGGGGGAGGGGTGGAGAAGCAGAAGGGCGCTTCTCCTGTGTGCCCTGGCTGGGAATCGAACCCGGGACCCCTTGCACACCAGGCCGACACTCTACCATTGAGCCAACTGGCCAGGGCCGATGCTATCAGTCTTGGTCTCCACATCTGTGAAGGAACTCCAATACCCTGCACGGTTGTCATGAGTAGGGCTGTATTTAGAAGGTGCTTGGCATATGCTGCTTAAAATACTCAGCAAAAAGTAAGTACATATGTTACATATGATACTTTAAATCATTCATTTATAAATGTCTTTTACTAATATTACCAATGAAAGCTGATATATTTTGAAAATTATGTGATGAACATTTTCTTTGTCTCTTTAGTGAAACATATTTATTCATGTTCTTATTTTTTATATAGAGTTTTTCAGAAAAAGTTTTTCAGCTTTTTATTCTATAAGCTAACCCATTGCTTACATGACTAGTAAAACTTAGGGTGCCAAATTGTCCAGAGAGAATATTGTTCCCTAGTGAAGAGCTTGCAAATAGCTTAAAAGGTTATATGTCGCCCTGGCCGATTGGCTCAGTGGTAGAGCGTCGGCCTGGCATGCAGGAGTCCCAGGTTTGATTCCAGGCCAGGGCACACAGGAGAAGTGCCCATCTGCTTCTCCATCCCTCCCCCTCTCCTTCCTCTCTGTCTCTCTCTTCCCCTCCTGCAGCCAAGGCTCCATTGGAGCAAAGTTGGCCCGGGTGCTAAGGATGGCTCTGTGGCCTCTGCCTCAGGCGCTAGAATGGCTCTGGATGCAACAGAGCAACGCCCCAGATGGGCAGAGCATCGCCCCCTGGTGGGCATGCCGGGTGGATCCCAGTCGGGCGCATGCAGGAGTCTGTCTGACTGCCTCCCCGTTTCCAACTTCAGAAAAATACAAAAAAAAAAAAAAAAAAAAAGGTTATATGTCTTGCCCAAGTTCCTCCAGCCAGTCAGTGGTTAAAAGCATGTCTTTCCAACCATGAACCTATACGGTCTCATTTTATAAACCATATGTCATATGAAAGGTATATGGTTTTTTTAACCAAATGATTGCAGATGCAGAATCACCTAACTTTACTAACAAAGTGGAGTGGGTGCTGTCACCTGACCTTGGAGCAAAGTCCCAGACAGAAAGCCACAGAATGCACACTGTGGAGTAGCAATATGGAAGACAGGAAAGGTCTAGGTGTGTGCGCTCTTCTTTTTTTTTTTTTTTTTTTTTTTTTTTCATTTTTTTTTTTTTCTGAAGCTGGAAACAGGGAGAGACAGTCAGACAGACTCCTGCATGCGCCCAACCGGGATCCACCCGGCAAGCTCTCCAGGGGCGATGCTTTGCCCACCAGGGGGCGATGCTCTGCCCATCCTGGGCGTCGCCATGTTGCGACCAGAGCCAGTCTAGTGCCTGGGGCAGAGGCCACAGAGCCATCCCCAGCGCCCGGGCCATCTTTGCTCCAATGGAGCCTTGGCTGCGGGAGGGGAAGAGAGAGACAGAGAGGAAAGCGCGGCGGAGGGCTGGAGAAGCAAATGGGCGCTTCTCCTGTGTGCCCTGGCCGGGAATCGAACCCGGGTCCTCCGCACGCTAGGCCGACGCTCTACCGCTGAGCCAACCGGCCACGGCTGCGCTCTTCTTAACAAGGAGCACATCTATCAGAATTTGCTGTACTTGGTTATCAGATACTAGACTTACTTTCTCTTCCTCCTTCCTTGCAAGATAGTTGTTTAGGAATGTTTCTCTGGAGCTCAATTCTTCATCCAACAGTAAAGAAAACACAAGGTTATTTATTTTCAGTTCCTCCTGTAGAAATATTTTAGAAGAGAGGAAATGGTTAATACTCCTACCTAAGAAAGGATTTTCTGTTGAGGGTCAGTGACTTGGCTCTCATCAATATGACATATAAGTAAGAGAAATCTTTTTTAAGAAAACAAGAATATAAACTGTTTCAAATAACTACCAAGTTGTTTTACATTTTCCATCTGAAAGTTATCCTCTGAAAGTCAATAATTAGCATTTTTCTGTTAAAAATATCCCAAATTCATAAATTTAAACAAATTTGAGGGGGTTCAGTTAATTGCAACTATTATCATTGTTGAATCCTAAATTGTTCCATTTAGGGGAGCTTCTAAAAAGTTGGCTCTTGAGTCCATTTGATATTACCTAGTAGTCTTCAATAATTTCCTCATTATCTTGTATGAAAGATGTTCTAAGCATTTTTTTTTTGAGAGCAATAGGCAGGGAGAGAGAGAGAGAGAGAGAGAGAAAGAGAGAGAGAGAGAGAGAGAGATAGGAACATTGAGCTGTTCCTGTATGCGTCCTGACCAGGGAATTGAACCGACAACCTTCATACTCTTGAACAATGCTCCAACCAACTGAGCTATCTGGCCAGGGCTAAGCATATCTTTGTAAAATAACAGTTTCATTAAAATGTATTTTTCAATCAATACAATTCAGTTATTTAAAGTATGTAATCCAGTGATTTTTAGTATATTCACAGAGTTGTACAACCATCACCACAATCAACTTTAGAATATTTCATCACTCTAAAAAGAAATCTTTTAGCAGTAATTTTCCATTTCTTTCCACCCCCTTCCCTAGAGGCCTTCCTGCCTCACCTTCAAGGCAACCACTAATTAACTTTCTGTCTCTATGAATTTTCTTATTTTGGACATTTCATACAAATGGAATTATTCAATATGTGGTCTTGGGTATCTGGCTTCTTTCCCACCTAACTACCATATATATATACATACATTCCCTTCCTGATGGGCCAGTCGTTATGGTTAATCTATGCCCATGACTGCTGAGGAGCCACTCCTCTCCCATGGCTCCAGGTCTTGCTGGGTCCTGGGAACAGCTACCCTTCCCTTGCCTCTTTAGCTCTAGGGATGATACTGGTTTCCCATTGTTTCTAGTCTCTGTGTAGTTTCACCATTCCTTGCTGTTTCCCTGCTTATACTCAGTAAAGAGTACCTGCATTAAAATCTCTTAAATAAAACCCTTTCAGTATACCATTCCTGTTGGGATGCTGAGAATACAAAGATCCTCCTGAAGGTTCCTTTAACTACCCTCATTTTTTTTTGGTTGGTCCCCTTGCTTTGGTGAGAATTATCTTCTAATAAGTCACTGAGAATAGGTGCATATAAATTTTTGAGATCTTGCATTTCTTAAAATATTATTCTTTTTCTCTTACACTCAGTTGATAGTTTAGCAAGGTATAGAATCCAATGTTAGGAATAATTTTCCCTCAGAATTTAAAGGCTTCACTCCTTGGTCTTCTTGCTTCTAGTTACTGCACACTTAATTTATTCTCTCTGCTGAATCAAATTAAGCCAGATTTTCCATCTGATCTTTTGGGCATGTGGATTATCCACTCATTTAACATACAGATGAGCCCAGCCCTTTGCTAGTTGCTGAAGATATAGGAGCTTATAGTCTTGGAAGCATTAAAAAAGCAGTCTCACATAAATTAAAATTTAGTTGTAATAAGTATTAGAAAGCTAAATAATAAAGTAGTATATAATAGGAAGATCTAACCTAGTTTGAGGAACTAATTTTAAGCTGGGGCCTGATAGATGAATAGATATTGGCCAGGATGCAAAGAAGTTGGCAGAGAATATTACTAACAGAGTTGGAAGAAGAAAAAACTGGTGTGTTCAAGCACAGAGTTGGGAGTGTGGCAAGTGAGGAGGAGGGTGGCACAGATGAGGCAAGAGCAAGAGCCAGGGTCAGAGCCTGCAGGACCTTGGTGCCAGAAAGGGGTTGGTTTTTATCCCAAGAACACTGTGAGGATCTGGAAGCTCCTTAGAAAAGCAAGTTATACAGTTAAACTTGTATTTACCTGGTTGACAACCATTTCTGCCTTCACTCTCCTTTCAAAGAGTTTTTTCAACTGTTCATCAAAATTCTGTGTGCTTTCTTGAATTGAGTTTTGAAGTTTCTTTAATTCTGCATCTAAAGACTGAAAGGAAGTCAACAAAGTTAACATTTAGGAATTTCAAATGCTCCTAGAAAGTGGTGTTCACATTTTGCTACAAGGGAGTGGCAGGTGGTAGGCAAGTCTTGTGAGGTGTTCTGGGCCTTCTGGCCTGCTTCAGAGATATCCCACCTGGATTTGTGAGTCTGAAATTTTTTGCTTAAAAAAGATAGCACTGAAAAAAAAAGTTAAAAATCACTATTACTAATGATGCAGATGGCAATAGTCCTAGTAAAACAAATCATAACAAATCTTTCCAGAAAATTCTGATTCTACATAGGATAGAAATTTCCAGGTATACAATCAGACCTGGGAAAAATATTGAGATTTTGTAAAAAGCCATGAATATATCTTCATGAAATTTTTTAGATTTTAAGGAAATAGGAAGAGAGGAGATATATATTATATAAATATATATATGTATTATATATATGTAGACACACACACACACACACACACACACATATATATATATATATATATATATATATATATATATATATATATATATATATATAAAACACGGGGAAATGGAATAGATTCACTGAGCAGCTCTTAGAACCTAACAAAGATTAATATATATATTCTCTCTCTCTTTTTTTATTGTTGTTTGTTTTGTGTGTTTTGTCCCTCTAAGCAGTTCTCCATCAGGGGAAAGAAATTCTATGCCCTTTAAAAAGATACTCCACCAGGACATATTACTAAATACACAGTATGTAAGTGAAAAACTATAAATTTTTATTTTTAAAGATTTAGAACAACATCTACAGATCAATTCTAGATATATTGTTACAATTTTTGTATTTAAAATTTTTTGTAACTTTTAAGTTTTGGGGCCTTTAGCAGACCTAGTGACCCCTTGCTCGAGTCAGCGACCTTGGGTCCAAGCTGGTGAGCTTTGCTCAAACCAGATGAGCCCGCGCTCAAGCTGGCGACCTTGGGGTCTCAAACCTGGGTCCTCCGCATCCCAGTCTGACGCTCTATCCACTGTGCCACCGCTTGGTCAGGCATAACTTTTAAGTTTTGATATGACTTCAAATTTACAGAAAAGTTACAGGAATAGTACAAAAAATTCCCATATACTTTTAACTAATGTAAGCAGTTGTTAATATTCTGCCCCATTTGCTTTATGACTTGCTCGATGTCTGTCTCCCTCCCCTTCAGTCCTCCATGCTTTCCTCCTCCTCTCTCTCTCTCTCTCTTTTTTAAAGATTAAGAAGAGAAATTGGAATGAGCATAGATTATTTTCTGCAGTTTTTTAAGGAGACACTGAGGGGTGGATTGAGAGGAAAGTAGGATCAAGAGAGTTGTTTTAACTCTTTATTTTGAAATAAATTAGGACTAACATAAAAGTAATAGGAATAGTCAAAAGAACTCCAGAATCCCTTTTCAAGGGAGTCTTCTTTCTTTTTCTTGTGTATAGGATGAGGGATGTGCACAGCGTAAAAGATTGTGCATGTGTTTATGTCGGTTGGAAAAACTGATGCTGCAGGAAAGGGGGCAAACTGCTGGAGTAGCAATGCTGAACACGTGAGACGGGTGGGTCTAGGGCACGAGTGGAGGACCAGGCCTGGGGGCAAACTGCTAGAGTAGCAATGCTGAACGAGTGAGACGGGGTGGGTCTAGGGCACGAGTGGAGGACCAGGCCTGGGGGCAAACTGCTGGAGTAGCAATGCTGAACGGGTGAGAAGGGGTGGGTCTAGGGCATGAATAGAGGACCAGGCCCGGGGGCAAACTGCTGGAGTAGCAATGCTGAACAGGTGAGACGGGGTGGGTCTAGGGCACGAGTGGAGGACCAGGCCCGGGGGCAAACTGCTGGAGTAGCAATGCTGAACGGGTGAGACGGGGTAGGTCTAGGGCACGAGTGGAGGACCAGGCCCGGGGGCAAACTGCTGGAGTAGCAATGCTGAACGGGTGAGACGGGGTGGGTCTAGGGCACGAGTGGAGGGCCAGGCCCGGGGGCAAACTGCTGGAGTAGCAATGCTGAACACGTGAGACGGGGTGGTCTAGGGCACAAGTGGAGGGCCAGGCCCGGGGGCAAACTGCTGGAGTAGCAATGCTGAACACGTGAGACGGGGTGGTCTAGGGTGCGAGTGGAGGACCAGGCCTGGGGGCAAACTGCTGGAGTAGCAATGCTGAACACGTGAGACGGGGTGGTCTAGGGCACGAGTGGAGGACCAGGCCTGGGGGCAAACTGCTGGAGTAGCAATGCTGAACGGGTGAGACGGGTGGGTCTAGGGCACGAGTGGAGGACCAGGCCTGGGGGCAAACTGCTGGAGTAGCAATGCTGAACACGTGAGACGGGGTGGGTCTAGGGCATGAGTGGAGGACCAGGCCTGGGGGCAAACTGCTGGAGTAGCAATGCTGAACACGTGAGACGGGGTGGTCTAGGGCGCGAGTGGAGGACCAGGCCTGGGGGATGCCCAGTCATTGCATTCATAGGAAACAGCGAGGCAGGAAGATTCTATGGAGTCAGTGCAGGAGGGTGAACGATGTAGAGGCAGAAGAGTAAGGAAAATCTATTTTAATCGCTTCTCTTCTCCAAAAGAAACAGAAAATAGGGTGATGGGGGTTAGGTGTTGGACGTTGGAGGATGGAGAACATGTGAAGTGGTCCCTTAGGACCTGGTTACTTAAAGTGTAGTTGATTTATTAGGAGCATCTGCACCACCTGGTTGCTTGTTAGAAATCTGAGGATGCTTCCATTTCCTCAGGTTAATGGAATTCAAATTCAAATCTGCATTTTTTTTACAGGATCCCCAGGTTATGTGCAGTAAGTTAGCAGGGAAATGGAATAGCAGACTGCGCAGCTCTCAGGACCTAACAAAGATTAAGGCTGTTAGAATGAAAGCAGTTAGTATTTTTTTCTTTACCCACTGCAGGTGCAGATGCAGAGAAGGCCAGGTACAGGGCTTAATCAAGGCTGGGTTTTCCCAGGTGAGTATAACCAAGGAGCAGGGAGGCAAGGGTGTGGGCAGTACACTATCTTACAGTGCAAGACCATGGAGTAAATGCCACCGCTAATTTATATTCCGACTCCTTGAAATCTTTGCTGCATTCAAAACTACTCACTTTTGGCTTTCAGGTAAGTACTATCTTGGGATAAAATACAAGGCGTTGTTAGAAGACTGAAGTGAATAAACACAGGACAGGTTAATAAAAGGTTCAAAGAAATTGATTATGAGATACAGCCACTATAAAGCTGGCAAGCTGTCCTGACTCAAATGACATTATGATTTTACTTTCTTCACAGAGGAATAAATATTACTTATTTAGTTGTATACTAACAGCTTTTATATCTCCATTATAACTATAAACAAATTTTTTTTTTTTTTTTTTTTTTTTTTTTTTTTTTTTTACAGAGACAGAGTCAGAGATAGGGACAGACAGACAGGAACGGAGAGATGAGAAACATCAGTCATCAGTTTTTCGTTGTGCGTTGCGACACCTTAGTTGTTCATTGATTGCTTTCTCATATGTGCCTTGACCGTGGGCCTTCAGCAGACCGAGTAACCCCTTGCTCGAGCCAGCGACCTTGGGTCCAAGCTAGTGAGCTTTGCTCAAACCAGATGAGCCCGCGCTCAAGCTGGCGACCTTGGGGTCTTGAACCTGGGTCCTTCCGCATCCCAGTCCGACGCTCTATTCACTGCACCACAACCTGGTCAGGCTCTATAAACAATTTTAATGCGGAAATGATTTTGGTGATGGAAGTAGATAAAAGTAGGAGAACTGCTTTACAAAAATCTCAAGTTAGAACTGTAATGTGTGTGCTGCACTGAATGTGTCATTCTTCTCTCGACTCTTTTCCTTGAGATTGAGAACAAACCTAGCAACAATATTACTGAACTCAAATAGATGTAGATGATACAGAATAGGGTGCCTTGAACATACTATATTAGATGTTCATTAAACATTTGAAGAATGGATGGATGGAGAACCAAATAAATTGTAATGAATTGGAAAATGCTGAAGTCAATAATGACTAAAAAAACCCATTGAAACACATTCTTTTCATTTTAAATTGTTCTAACTCCACCCACCTCCCCAAATTCTCTGGAAAATTTCAGTTGAAACAATCCTTAAACTACTAAAGACAATAAGCAAATCAAGAACACTTAATTAAAAAATATATTGAAACAAAACCCTGGAGATGGTAGGGTATAGTAATTCTTTGCTCTTCTGACCTTTCTATACTTATCCTTTTCTTCATTTAAGTCCTTGACTTTTTTCTCATAGTCTTTGAATTGCTTCCTTTCCTCTTCAGTCCACAGAGCATCAGGCTTTGCCATGAAAGCAGGTTGAGGAATCACCTGAAGAAATAAAGGAAAGTGTATACTGCAGCGTAGACCTACACATAATAGTGTAATAAAAGCTCAGAGTTACCATTACAGTTAAAAACAAGAGCCCTTTAACTTGGTATAATTCTTCACACTGGCAAGACAATGACCTGACATTCTGACCAAAAGATAAGAAAAAAATGTTCCAACTGTTTTTCTGTAACTTAAGCAAGGCTGGGCAGTTTGGGATGTACCCAGTCTCTAAGGTGACAGGTTTGGAGGTGTGTGTTGATATCTCATAGCTAGATCTATGCCTGAGCTACAGGGACGCCTACATCAAGTATCAAAGAGAACGTTTCTCCAGCCTCAGAGACACACCCAGTAAAATGTTTGACCAACTCTCTGGGCACCTCGTAGCCCATCTAAGTTGACATAAAATAAACCAGCACAAGGTTTTAGTTGACCAACCTCATTCTACTAAGCCAGTCCTATTCCAAATAAGATAAAATATGATTGGGTAGGCATCTAAAAAATGAAAAGAGAACGTTTCTCAGAAGAATAACAGGTGCAGCATTATCCCTGCTTTCAGTAGAGACCAAAATCACTGTGATTGTTTGGTTTTATTTTTTTGCTTTTTGTCCGATTGGAAGGCTAGTCTGCAGTTTCCAATATCTAATTTGCCTGACTGTGATATGTTTAAAAGGTACTGGAAGGTTGTGTATTTGTTGCTATAGAATTTCTCAAATTCAGGTTCATATAGACAAAGATGGTAAAATTTAAGTAGTTCTTTTCACCCCATTCCACCTTCCATAAGGATGTCTGGGAATCTCACCATTCTCAAAATGTCTTCCTTCCTGACTTCCAGAACTCCTCCCATCATGTCCATCAGGGCTCGGTTTCTGGTGTCAGAGGCCTAGGAAAGAGCCAGGGTCAGCAAGAGTAGCTGATCCAGAGATCAAACCCTCTGGTGGCAACATGGGTAGCCGCTGTTAGAATGACTGCATTTCGGATTGGGGAGGTGAACAGTAGCATGGGCGGGGAAAGGAAGGAGGCCAATGAGGTTGTAGTGACCTCTAACTGTGACACGTGTGTTGATGTATTTCTATAGTGTAGTTCAAGTACAAGACTATTAAAACAAATCAGGACTAGGTATCCCTAAAGGAAAGAGGGTCTTAGGTATTGAGCAAAACTGCATACCTGTGATTGATGCCATTGCTCCATTTTATGGGTGTCAAGCAATTCTATTTTGGCTTTTTGCCATGGTTTAACATGTTTTTGAACAGAAATCTGAAAGAAAAGAAATATAGTTTCCTGCATTATTCTTACAAAATTCAACCAAACTTTCTATCCATACACCAGGAGGAGGGATCAAGGGGATAAAGGAACTATCCATATTTCACAACCAATTTCCTGTTTTGGAATAACGATGAGGTTTGAAATGAGCAGGTTGTAAAAATAGATTGTTATTTCTCTAGCTCTCTAAATCCATCTCTGTCACTAAAGAAATTATAACCGGGAACCTGATTTAGATTGGAGATAAGGGGTCCAAAGAAGTGTCATCTAAGCCAAATCCTGCAGGATGGAGGTTTGATTGATCAAAGCTTCGGACATTCAAGGAATTGTGAGAATGCAAGTGTGGCCAGAACAGAACAAGGTGGGGAGAGCAGAAAGAGTGACGGGGTCGCCTGACCAGGTGGTGGCGCAGTGGATAGAGCGTCAGACTGGGATGCGAAGGACCCAGGTTCGAGACCCCGAGGTCGCCAGCTTGAGTGTGGGCTCATCTGGCTTGAGCAAAAAGCTCACCAGCTTGGACCCAAGGTTGCTGGCTCGAGCAAGGGGTTACTTGGTCTGCTGAAGGCCCATGGTCAAGGCACATATGAGAAAGCAATCAATGAACAACTAAGGTGTCGCAACAAAAAACTGATGATTGATGCTTCTCATCTCTCTTCATTCCTGTCTGTCTACCCCTCTCTCTGACTCTCTGTCCCTGTAAAAAGCAAACAAACAAACAAACAAACAAACAAAAAGAGTGACAGGGTCCACGGTGGGTAGTCAGAAAGGGGCTTGTGGGTGTAATCTTGAGTGAAATGAGCAGCCACTGCAGGGGTTAAGCAGAACAAAATGTCTGGTTTACAAGATCACTCTCCTACTTGTAGAGTAAGCAAGTTGGGGAGGAGGGAGTTAATTATGTACATACAAAGTGACTGCCCAGAGCAGGACCTTGGTGGAAGCAGCAGAGTGGGGTCCTTGAGTCTTAGGTCATGTGGCAAGGTCTGATTCTGAAAGAAATGACTTCTTCAAACTGAGTACAATGGAGTGAAGAGGTTAAGAGGAAGTACTCTCAAGTACTGTATAGTGATTGCTTTCAAACCCCAACTCTGTTACTTACTAGCTTTGTAACTGTGGTCAAGCTACTTAACCTCTCTGGGCCTCAGTTTCCTCTTCTGTAAAATGGAGGTAATATTAGTACCTATCTTACAAGGTTTTACAATGATATATTAGACTCAATTTATCTAGGCACTTAGGATGGTGTTAGCTTTCAACCAGGACTGTGTAAACGCCTGCTGTTTACTTCTAAGCAACATGCTACCTTTGGCCTCAAAGTGATATAGCTGGTTTCCAGTGAGCAATGAGTTTTCTTTGAGTAGTCTCTAGCATTTTTTATTTTTTAGAAATGAAATATGGTTACACTTTAATTGTTTTCTTTTCTTTTTTTTTTCAGAGAGAGAGGGATAGACAGGGACAGACAGACAGGAACGGAGAGAAATGAGAAGCATCAATCATTAGTTTTTCATTGCGTGTTGCAACACCTTAGATGTTCATCGATTGCTTTCTCATATGTGCCTTGACCGCGGGCCTTCAGCAGACCGAGTAACCCCTTGCTGGAGCCAGCAACCTTGGGCTCAAGCTGGTGGGCTTTTTGCTCAAACCAGATGAGCCCGTACTCAATCTGGTGACCTCAGAGTCTCAAACCTGGGTCCTCTGCGTCCCAGTCCAACGCTCTATCCACTGCGCCACCGCCTGGTCAGGCTTGTTTTCTTTAAGCATTTACCTGTAACAGCCTTTATGCCAAACACTTTTTAAGAAGGCTGTCCAGCAAGCTCCCTTTCTCTGGGGCCATGCTGCCCTAATGACCTCCATAATTACTAGAGCTCCATCAGCCTTCCTCCCATGATGCGACCCAGCCTCCCTGTGTGTAGGCACTGGACTCAAGCTGCAGCCAGGAGCCCCTATCCGGGGAAATCTGGAATTAGGACTGAGAGATTCTGCTTCAGACCAGCTGTTCTTCTGAGTGTAGGAGATATAAAAGAGAAACTGCTAGAGGAAGCTGAAATGCAGAGAGAAGTGAGCTAAGAGATGAAGAAAGACTTCCAGACTCCCCACCAGGCTCCAGTTTGAGGCTCTTCTTGCTAGGCTTGGTGTTCAAATCTTGCCTGAACTCCTTGGGACTCATAAAAGAAATCCTCACTCCTGCTGAGGCTCTGGCCAGTTTTTGTTACTTGTAACTGAGAATGCTACCTAGGACAGTTACTTCCATTAAGTGCAAACCAGATGACTAAATAAGAGCTTGGGAAAATGTCATGAGAAACCAGGGAGGGGATAAGGAAGCTCGCCAGTACCTCATTATTTTCCACAACAAGCGTTCTCTCTGGCTTCTCAGCGTCATCAAATTCCGGTTGCCAGATTGATTCTCCCAATTCCAGGTCTAAAATAATTTCTTGAATTCTCACATTTCTTTCCTTCACGTGTGCAATTTCAAACTCTTTTTGTTTGTATGCAGCATCAAACTCATTATTAAAAACAATTTTTACCTTATAAATGATATCCTGAAATAACAATATGTTACTGAAAACACATCACATATTATTACATATATCTTTACTGGTAACATAATCCCATAGTTTTACTTTCCCCCCCAAATCAAATTTCAGTAAATGGTTTTTCTAAAATACTGTTTATATTAAATAATTTCTTGGTTCAAGTAACCTACAGTGGCATCCTACTAGATCAAAGTAACAGCTGTTAAAGCACAACCTACTTCCCAAAATATAAGTTACAATGCAATATTCAAGTATGATGATAAGTGCTGAAGTGGGTGATGAATACTTGGAAGCTCTTTTTGTGTATATTCTAAAAACATCAGAAAAATATTTAAAAAGCAATATGGAGTACTTAAATTGGGAAACGTCTTTTCTTTGGAGCTGTTTGGGGGAGATGTGGTGAGGAGGAGATGGCCTGTTACAGAGGCTGCTTGGAGAATGCACCAGACAAGCACACCACATACAGTATTGTTCCTATATACCGGGGGTCCCCAAACTGCGGCCCCCTGAGGCCATGTATCTGGCCCCCACCACACTTCCGGAAAGGGCACCTCTTTCATTGGTGGTCAGTGAGAGGAGCACAGGATGTATCCTGGAGTACTGTATGTGGTGGTGCTGCAAAGCGCGGTGTCGCTCATGTACAGTACTACTGCCGGTGACATGGGATGCATGCGTCATGGCTCCGGAAGCGCGTCATATCACTTCTTACGGCTAGCAGTGACAAATATGGAACCGAACATCGACCATCTCATTAGCCAAAAGCAGGCCCATAGTTCCCATTGAAATACTGGTCAGTTTGTTGATTTAAATTTACTTGTTCTTTATTTTAAATATTGTATTTGTTCCCGTTTTGTCTTTTTATTCAATACTTTAAAATAATATATGTGCATAGGGATTTGTTCATAGTTTTTTTTATAGTCCGCCCTGCAACAGTCTGGGGGACAATGAGCTGGCCCCCTGTGTAAAAAGTTTGGGAATCCCTGCTATATACAGTCGGCTTCTTCTCAGGTAGGAAGGGGACACAAGCTGGTTAGTTGGATCAGCCAGTTACTAAGGTGGCATTGGGTCCAAATAGATTGTTCCCACCTCTGCTGCGGACAATGGATCAATTCAAAGTTGCTTTTATTTTACCATCAGAATTCAGCCTATATATCTATCCTAGTGAAGATGGAACCACAAAAGCGGGGGTGAGGATTACCTATTTGTAGGAAAATGGCTTTAATAGAGCAGCAAGGAAGTGGGACCTTGAGGAAATAGGTTGGCAGAAACTGAGCAACAAAAGCCATAACTAAACAGTTCTTAGTATAAGAATTTCAGGGGTTGAAGGAGAAGAGGAGAAAAAGATTGGAAGAGAGAGCAGAGTAACATAGCAGGAGGCTAGAACTGAAATTGCAGACATGTCTGAAGGACTTCCAGGGTCGGGAATGGCTAACATTAAATTTAGTCCATTCGCATTGGTCCTGTAACTGAATTTTCAAAAACCATCAGGAGCATGTACTGTGCCGGGATGATGCATGTACTGTGCCGGGACTGACATGTGGGGTGGAAAGTAAGGAGCAGGAGCTTGGAGCCTGAGGGAGGCTGCACCTTCTCCCTGAGCCCCGGAAGTTCTATGAATCTCAGAGAGGAAATGGCATTTCCCCAGGCTAAGGGGAGAGACAGCAATCACATCTTGATCATACAAGGACGAGTATGTCCTAACTAACCTCTGGGTTTCCTAGAAGATGGCATTCAAGGCTTTCTTTTGTCTTTGGGCTTACTGAAGATCTAAGTAGGATGGTTTATCAGCCAGTGTAGACTGTTTTCTTCTTGTTGTTGTTTTTTCTTTTTAGAAAACCTGTTATCCTAGAACCCAATCTTTTTTATTTTTACTTTATTTTTATTAATTTTACTAAGGTGACATCAATACTAGAACCCAATCTAAATGGCTGAAAGCAACTCTTGTACACAAGCTCTGCTTAAGGAACACAGATGCTAGCATCTAGATATCTGTATACTACAAGGACATGATTTTGATTGGCATGAAATTTCAATTTGAGCCTTTGTAAGACAGACACCTCATGGGGATATTTAGAGATATTTAGGGATAAAGAAAAAAAAATTCACTCACTTTCAGTAATATAATTTGGTTGATTTTCTCTTCTCTGGTATGTAATTCTAATTGGCTTGACAATAAAGAAGTTTTTACCCCAAAATCAGTACTCAGACTGCCAAGCAGGTAATTAGGTAAGTTGCTATTTCTTAATGCTGTGTCTTCTTCCTCCTCTTCATCATCTTCTTCATGATGCTTTCTACCCAAGATGAATGCAGACTGAACCTCTATAATTTCCTTCCGTAGCTAAACATAGAAAAAGATGACATGGAAGTTATTCAATAATAAGAATTCTCTAAAGGGCAACTCTGTGACAACTTAATTATTTCAACAACCACTTTAAGATGTTAGACTGTCTTGTCAACAACTAAATTCAAAGTGATTGATCTTGAAACTGCTGCAGAAGAAATTAAAGCTTCAGGAACTGATAAACTGTGGGTAAATCAAAAGAGTAAAAATTGTCCCTGCTAATATGTAATGTTGTATTTTTCTGTCAGGATGACAGCTGTTTGTAGATATTTTGAGTCACTGTTGAAATTTAAGCATTAAAACACACACACCTTCTCTTCATATTCTGCAAAGGAACTTGTTCACATAACACTAGTGGGCATAGGTTAAGAAGACTTAAGTATTCTTTCATTTTATGTTTCAAAAAAAATAATGCATGCCATATAAAAAAAGAAAGAAAGGAAGAAGGAAGGAAGGGAGGGAGGCAGGCTGGCAGGCAGGCAGGCAGGAAGGAAGGAAGGATGGAAGGAAGGAAGGAAGGAAGGAGAGAAAGAAAGAAAGAAAGAGAAAGAAAGAAAGAAAGAAAGAAAGAAAGAAAGAAAGAAAGAAAGAAAGAAAGAAAGAAAGGAGAAGAGAAGAGAAAGAAAAAAAGGTAAAAGGATGGATGCAAGGTTCTGGCCAACACCAAACTAGATCAGTGGGGCAGTATAGTTTGATAGAGATAGCTGCCTTTTTTTTTTTTTTTTTTTTTTTGAGAGTCAGAGAGAGGGATAGACAGGGACAGACAGACAGGAACAGAGAGATGAGAAGCATCTATCATTAGTTTTTCATTGCACATTGCGACACCTTAGTTGTTCATTGATTGCTTTCTCATATGTGCCTTGACCGTGAGCCTTCAGCAGACTGAGTAACCCCTTGCTTGAGCCAGTGACCTTGGATCCAAGCTGGTGAATTTTTGCTCAAACCAGATGAGCCCATGCTCAAGCTGGCGACCTTGGGGTCTCGAACCTGGGTCTTCTGCATCCCAGTCTGATGCTCTATCCACTGCGCCATCGCCTGATCAGGCGAGATAGCTGCTTTTTAAAAAGCTGAAATTTGGCTTTGGCCAGTTGGTTCAGTGGTAGAGCATCCGCCCAGCGTGTGAAGTCCTGGGTTCAATTCCCAGTCAGGGCATACAGGAGAGGTGCCCATCTGCTTCTCCACCCCTCCCCCTTCTCTCTCTCTCTCTTTCTTTCTCTTTCTCTCTCTTTCCCCCCTCCCACAGCCATGGTTCATTTGAGTGAATTGGCCCTGGGCACTGGGGATGGCGCCATGGCCTCACCTTAGGCACTAAAATGGCTCAATTGCCTAGCAACAGAGCAGTGGCCCCAGATGGGCAGAGCATCGCCCCACAGGGGGCTTGCTGGGTGGATCCCAGTCAGGGATGCATGTGGGAGCCTGTCTCTCTGCCTCCCCACCTCTCACTTAATTAAAAATAAATGCTGGAATTTCTTTAGGAAAATGCATAATTCCATCAAAACAGACACTACTTCATCTTTGGTCAATTATCTTAAAATTTAATCCATAGATTTAGGAGAAGATAATAAGAATATGGGTAGATGAAGACGACTTCTGAGTAGGACAAGAACAAAACTCTAAATCTTATTTTTTATTTTATTATTATTATTTTTTTGTATTTTTCTGAAGTGAGAAGTGGGGAGGTAGTCAGACTCCCACATGTGCCCAACTGGGATCCACCCAGCATGCCCACCAGGGGGCGATGCTCTGCCCATCTGGGCCATTGCTCCATTGCAACTGGAGCCATTCTAGCACCTGAGGCAGAAGCCATAGAGCCATCCTCAGCGCCTGGGCCAACTTTGCTCCAATGGAGCCTTGGCTGTGGGAGGGGAAGAGAGAGAGAGAAAGGAGAAGGGGAAGGATAGAGGAGCAGATGGGTGCTTCTCCTGTGTGCTCTGGCCAGGAATCGAACTGGGACATCCACACGCTGGGCCAATGCTCTACTTGTGAGCCAACTGGCCAGGGCCAAATCTTATTTTTTAAAGTATATCCTCGCATTTAAACGTTAGCCATGTTTTTTAGGGTATAGGCTCCTTGATTGTGTAGATTTGGTTCCTACATTCATTAGAGTATGTTTTACAAATTAACAAGGAATGGAAAAAATAACTACAAACATATCTAAACTTATCCTAAATTGCATCCCAACTCAAATCTGTGTGAAGACCTTGAAATAAAACACATCACTTATATAAATACATATATTTTTAAAACTGTACTTTAAAACATTCTGTTTCAATCTTCCTTTGATGCAAAATTCGATTCACTTCTTTCAGCTCTTCATCTGTGCGTTCTTTCATTGGGAAGTTCTCAACCACATAGGGGATGTGAAAGCCCTTGTTGGAAAACACAAAAGAAAGCCATTTTTAGTATGTGTGTGTGTATCTGGAGTGGAGTGGGAGGTGTTTTCCCTGATTAAAGTTAATTCATAGATTATCATGCATGAGTAAAATCGAAAGTGGAGACTTCCTTTAAAATAAAACAATGTATTCCCTTAGCACTGGTGTAAACTTTGGATTAAAATATTGAGCTTTTGTAAAGGATTTACTTCTAAAGCAATAGTTCTCAAGTAGGGGTCATTTTGCTTGCCCTTCCTCCTCCTTCAGAGACCCTCAGGGACATTTGGCAATGCTAGAGACATTTTTGATTTTTCTAATGGGAGTTTTGAATGCTACTTGGGTCTAGAGGCCAGGGATGTTACAAAACATCTTATAATCCATAGGACAGCCCCCACAACAAAGAATTATCCAGCCTAAAACACACCAGCCTAAAACACACTTGAAAAGGTCTGTTTTTGAGCAACACATAAGCACATAAATCTAGTCTGACCATATACTTTATTAACCAAGTGGAGAAGGGACATATTTAAAAGTGAAGAGGGTACTGTTAGAAGTTACTCTAGGACCACTGTTTATACTTGCGGTCCTAGAGTAACTAGGGAAATAGTGTTGGAAGGAAGCTCAATGAAAAAGCATGGAAAATAGTCCTTTAGAAAATGTGAAGGCAGGCACAGGTAGAAATGTGAAGAATACGATGTCTAGTTTTCAGTTTGTGTGGATGAAGAGTGGCCTGTTGGAATAGATGTTAAGACCTGGATGCAGGTAGTGTCAGAGATGAAAGAGGTGCTAAGACAAATCTTAAGAGATGCTGGCTTGGGAGTACCTGGGGACTGAGCAGAGGGGAAGAACGAGACAAGAAAAAGTGACACATCTAGGTGGAATTCAGCACAGGAAGGGGCGAGTATGCTTTGAATGCCTTTTTATGTATAGGTTTTCCTAAAATTTGTATCTGGAGTTATGTCTGTTACCTTAAGAGCTCGGCCTTTCACAGCCATTGAATTCCAGCATTCTTCTTTAATAAGTTCAGCCAGATATCTCTTGGCTAGGTTATGCATCTCCACATCATTTCTGATCTTGAAGAACATAGATGAAGGAAAAAATAAAAATGAAAATGTGGCCTCTTAAAAAAAAAATCTCACTAACCAGTCAAGGCTGCACCTTGAGGGAAGAAGTTTGATCGTCCTTCCCCAGCACACAGCGCCGCCCTGCAGGGGGATCGATGCACTCTGGCGGGAACACGTGCCTGTCTTTGAGAACCTTTCCTGAAGTTCAGTTTGGAGGCACGGGATTCCCTTCCTTGAGGACAAAGGGGTCAATGCAAATACCTCGAAGGGCAGGCAGGTCCTACACAGGAGCCAAGGTGGTTGTGGGAACAGCCATATAGCGTGGCGGGCTGGGGAGATGACACACACAGTGTCACAGATCTGGCCTGTTGGGGCCAGGTGGGAACGTAAACCCACTGTGCCAACTCTGTTTTATTAAAGAATTATGAAATTTGTAATTTTATGAAACTGTGCCAACTCTGTTTTATTAAAGAATTATGAAATTTGTAATTTTATGAAACTGTAGGATGTCTAAATGTTGGTTTAATTTTTATCAATACATATTTAAAGGGCTAGTTTGTAACCTCTGCCTTGGGGTCTTGACTGCACTTATGTGGGAGACTGCAAGCTGACAGGGTCCTTGTAGTTTAGATTTGCGGGGGACAGAGGTGTGGGGGACTGGCAGTAAGCTGACAGGGTCCTTGCTGCCAGTCCCCCACCTTACTTGCCTGATTAAGTTGCTAAGCTCTTCCCCACAACCTCTGACTGATTGTTTAAGTTGGTAAAGGTAATTTATATGCCCTTCCACACGCCTCTGTGTTAGCCGTGATGCTAGATTTTTTTAAATCTTATTTATATTAATTTTAATGCAGTGACATTGATAAATCAGGGTACATATGTTCAGAGAAAACATCTCCAGATTATTTTGACCTTTGATTGTGCTGCATACCCCTCACTCAAAGTCAAATCGTCCTCCATCACCTTCTATCTGGTTTTCTTTGTGCCCCTACCCTCCCCCCACTCCACCCCACGCCCTGTTACCATCACATTCTTGTCCGGGTCTCCTAAGTCTCATTTTTATGTCCCATCTATGCATTGGTTCATATAGTTCTTAGTTTTTTTTCTAATTTACTTATTTGACTCCGTATAATGTTATCAAGGTCCATCCATGTTATTGTAAATGATCCAATGTCATCATTTCTTATGGCTGAGTAGTATTCCATAGTATATATGTACCAAAGCTTTTTAATCCACTCGTCCTCTGACGGACACTTGGGCCATTTCCAGATCTTCGCTATTGTGAACAATGCTGCTATAAACATGGGGGTGCATTTCTCCTTCTGGAACCGTTCTATGGTGTCCTTGGGGTATATTCCTACCTAAAAGTGGGATGGCTGGGTCAAAAGGCAGTTCGATTTTCAATTTTTTGAGGAATTTCCATACTGTTTTCCACAGAGGCTGCACCAGTCTGCATTCCCACCAGCAGTGCAGGAGGGTTCCCTTTTCTCCACATCCTCGCCAGCACTTATTCTGTGTTGTTTTGTTGATGAGCGCCATTCTGGCTGGTGTGAAGTGATATCTCATTGTGGTTTTAATAAGGGTTAATAGCCAAAATTTATAAAGAACTTGTAAATCTCAACACCAGAAAGACAAACAATCCAATCAAAAAATGGGCAAAAGAAATGAATAGACACTTCTCCAAAGAGGATATATAGATGGCCAATAGGCATATGAAAAAAATGCTCAACATCATTAATCATTAGAGAAATGCAAATTAAAACCACGATGCTAGATTGTTTCTACTAGTCCCATCCCCCTTGTTAAAGTTTAAGAGACTGGAGGCAGTTTTCTTTTACCCCTTGTTTTGTGAAGTTAAGATGTTATGGTGGGGGTTTCTGCACTTGGGAGAATTCTTGGTGTGCCTGGAAAATGTGACTTTGTATCTGAGCTCTCTTTGATTTGCAAATGCCTGCTTTACACTATAAAAATAAAGCTTTTGGGAGTGTAGGCATTTTTGGTTGGCCATCAGCCACCAGAAGGCCTCCTGATTCCATTCTTTTTCTTTCTGTATATTTTCTAATATTCCACCGCTGCCACCTGAGACCTGCAAAATTATTTGTCGCTCTGGTTCGTGACGCACATAATTCTTTTATTTAACTTCACTGCTCTTGGAGATCACATACTTTACCTTTTCCTATTTAGAAACATATGTGTGACATTGATTAGTTTCATCTGCTTTAAGTAATCTAATTACTTAATATTTAAGTGAATAAGTATTCTTGTTTTAATCAAGTTTGCCAAAAGAGCTGGTATAAAAATGAGACCCAACAATCCTTCATCTTTAGGATCCTCTCTGGAACCTTTTCTGCATCTTACTTTGTTGGCAGAATTATTAGCAAACTAGCTAAGAATAATACTTCCCCACCAGACTAGAAAATGTCTTATTTATTCATTCATTTTTTCATTAATTTATGTCTATCTTATCCATTGTCTAAACAAATACTTAACTTAATATGCATTTTATTTCTTTTTTATTTTCTTCCATTGGTAATAGCTAATACAGTTTTAAATTATTTTAAATAATAACTTTTAAAGAAACAGCTGTTTTGGCATATCGGTTGTCAGAACCTGTCTGGTTGCCAGACCTCCCTTCTCCACTGCGCCAGCTATTGGATCAACCCCTCCAGACTCAGTCCCTAATGCCGAGCCCAGGGTGTCTACCAGGTTTTGGTCTTATCCTTATTGTGGAGATCCTGGCTGAGGATGGCTAGTGGCCTTGTCCTTTTTTTTTTTTTTTTTTTTTTTTTTTGTATTTTTCTGAAGCTGGAAATGGGGAGAGACAGTCAGACAGACTCCCGCATGCGCCCGACCGGGATCCACCCGGCACGCCCACCAGGGGGCGACGCTCTGCCCACCACGGGGCGATGCTCTGCCCCTCTGGGGCGTCGCTTTGCCATGACCAGAGCCACTCTAGCGCCTGGGGCAGAGGCCAAGGAGCCATCCCCAGCGCCCGGGCCATCTTTGCTCCAATGGAGCCTTGGCTGCGGGAGGGGAAGAGAGAGACAGAGAGGAAGGAGGGGGTGGGGGTGGAGAAGCAAATGGGTGCTTCTCCTATGTGCCCTGGTCAGGAATCGAACCCGGGTCCCCCGCACGCCAGGCCGACGCTCTACCGCTGAGCCAACCGGCCAGGGCCTAGCCTTGTCCTTTTAGAACTGGGATCCCTAACTAGTAGGTGCCGTTAACTCTTCCTATGGACTAGTATTCTGCTCCCAAAGGTGCTAAAAGCCACTGGGTGTACGGTGTCCTCTGCTAACACTGTTCTGTGCACACTGTCTGGTTCTGTGCTCAGCTCCAGCCTGGGACTGGTATCTCTTCAAACGCCCAGAGCTTAGGAAAAATAAACAGCATGGGAAACAAGTGTGTAAGGAGCCGTTCTCTACACAAAGCCTGCTCAGAGGATCAGGATGCTTCTCGAGAGATATGCAAGAGTTCGGAAGTGGCAAGGGGAGGGGCCGGGGGATATGTGGCAGAGGCACAGGGAGGGAGGGAGGTGAACAGGGTGGGTGCAGCAGTGGTCAGTAGGTCAGCTGGTCAGAGCAGCAGGTTCATGGGACCGAGTTGTCAGATATGTTTGGAGACAGAAGCAACACTGGTGTGAGAACAGGCCCAGGCACTTGACACAGACTCACTGCAGAGTGGTCCAGCTGAATGGGCTGGGAGAACCTGGTGCTAGGACAGGAAGGGGCGTGCCAGGCCTGAGCCAAGCCAGGGCCAAGGAGGCAGAGGCTGAAGCCTAGTGGGCAGACTGGTGCTTCCTGACTCAGATCCAAGGTGTAGGATCTTAGCCAAGTGACTAGCTCTAAAGCTTCAGTTTCTGCAAGTGGGAAAACAAAACCTTCCTGTGTGGGTTGTCGCAATAACCAAATAGCATTCAAAAAGCCCTTTAATTGGTGCTATTTGTTATAATAAAAATGGGGTCATTTCCAATAGTTTCCTACCATGCTTTTTAATAACAAAAGCCAAATTCTTTACCATTATATACCAGGACTTGAGAGCTGGCCTCTGCCTACCTCTCATCATTTAATGAGGCTCTCTCCTATCTACCATGTTATAGCCTTTCTGGCCTTCCTCATCCTGGAATATTCCAAGCCACTTCTGCCTCAGGGCCTTTGCTCTTGCTGCCCCCATTGCCCAACAGTCTCTTCCCCAGAACTTTGCATAGCCAGCTTCCTCTCTTCTTTTAGTTCCCAACTGAAATGTCACCCCTTTAAAATAATTTTCTTTCATCACAGAAGTAGATCTCTCACATCTATCACAGTATCCACACTATGTTTTAATCATACCATGTACAAAGATTTGTTTATTTATGGTCTGTCTTCTCCACCAGATTAGCCCCATGTAGGCAGGGCCTGTCTGTCTTATTCATTATATTCCCAGCACCTACAATAGTGCCTGGCATATAACAGGTATTCAATAAATGTTGTGGAATAAACTGATGGATAGATGAATGATCATTCAGGTAAATTTTATCTCCTTGAGTCAGTCTGTTGAGGTCCTTCTCATTCTGATTCTGTTATATTCTCAGCCTCATGTCACCAATTTGACAAATCTGCCTCATTTCTGCATCTTCATCCCAGTCATTAATAAACATGTTTAACAAGACAGATGCCTGTTATTGGAAACCTCTCTCCTAGGGACATTAGTCAGTCTTTTTTTGTGTAGTTATTTCATCAGCTATAATTCACTTAAATATCCTTGAATCCAGCTATGTTTAATTCTCTGGTTCAGAGGGGGAAATGTGTTTATTTGTGCACACTCAAAAACTCAAATGTACTGTGCATGTTGAGAAAGAGGTAACTTAAGAACATCCTGGGCCCTGTCTGGTTGGCTCAGTGGTAGAGCATCGGCCTGGTGTGTGGATGTCCTGGGTTCGATTCCAGGTCAGGGCACACAGGAGAAGTGACCATCTGCTTCTTTAACCCTCTCCTTTCTCTCTCTCTCTCTCTCTCTCTCTCTCTCTCTCTCTCTCTCTCTCCCCTTCCCACACCTATGGCGTGATTGCTGTGAATGGCTCTGTGGAGCCTCCATCTCAGGTATGAAAAATAGCTCGATGACCAGCATGGCCCCAGATGGGCAGAGCATCAGCCCCAGATGGGGGTTGCTGGGTAGATCCCAGTCAAGGCTCATGCAGGATTCTGTCTATCGCCCCTCCTCTCACTTGGAAAAGAAGAAAAAGGAAGGAAAAAAAAAAAGAACATCCTGTATAAAACATAATTAGGGCTTTCACTTCAAATAAAATCAATATGAGTAAACAATGTGCTATAACTGCCACAAAAAGATGTAAAGTCTGAATTAATAGAAGTGTAATATCTAGTCATGCAGAGGTTTCAGTTTATGCTTTTCTATAAACTAGACAGATGATAATTGGATTTCTTTTGTGGATACCAGACTCAAATATAACAAAATCAGAGAAAAACTGTGTGATGATGAGGAAGCTAAAAACGATATCATATGGTAGTCATAGGAGCTGGGTAGTTAGTTGAGACAAGAGAAGATGCACATGGTAATTGCTAATCTCTGACTATTTTCAGAGTGGCCCTAGAGTTGATGGTGCTCAAAGAATAGAAGAATCAGTAAGTATAGGGAGAAATATTTCAACTCTAGGGATTATTAAACCTCAGTGTCCAAAGTTGACATGAGGTGACTGAGGGGATTTCTAAAAGTGTTTGAACACATGGTGGAAGATGTCTGGCATGAACATCACGAAGGAAAGACAAACATTAGATGTCTGGTTGGTCTGGCTGCTCTTCTTACCCTAACCCCCAAATTCAGCAATTTTATGACTCTTTCCCTTATACACCCTGGGTTTGCTTTATTCACGTTGTGCTGGAAAGGCCTTAGTTTTATTTACATAATTATGGAAAAGTTTCCCTTCCTATTTTCTCCTTACTTCCCTCATTATGGTGCCTACATCAGATTTTCCCATACCTTTGCCACTTCTTTCTCGCTTTCATTTTGACGCCTTTCCAGTTCCTCCAGATCCAGGCTGAATTCCTGGTCCTCTAATTTTGCTATATAATCTACTGTTTCATTTTCTTCCATCATAGTCAGAACCTGAATTTTAAAATAAGAAAGGATAATGACAAGGGAAGAATTAAACTTCAAGACATGGTTTTCCAACTCTTAGATAGTAATAAATAAGAAACAGATGTTCTATTTATTTCAGTGAAACTATTGAATAAAGAATTAGGTTATGTGCTTATTGTGATTATTTAAGTTTTAAGGCTTAATCCTTGAAAACTCATTCATCTATAAATAACTACAAAATGTAAATTTATCACTTCATTGGATGGTATTAAGGAATTATTGATATTTACGTGGGCTAATGGTATTGTGGCTATGTATTTTAGGAGTTCCTATCTTGCCCTGGCTGGTTGGCTCAGCGATAGAGTGTCAGCCCAGTGTGTGGAAGTCCCGGTTTCGATTCTGGCCAGGGCACACAGGAGAAGTGTCCATCTGCTTCTCCACCCCACCTCCTCTCCTTCCTCTCTATCTCTCTCTTCCCCTCCCGCAGCCAAGGCTCCATTGGAGCAAAGTTGGCCCTAGTGCTAAGGTTGGCTCCATGGCCTCTGCCTCAGGTGCTAGAATGACTCTGATTGCAGGGGTGCAATGCCCCAGATGGGCAGAGCATCGCTCCCTGGTGGGCGTGCCAGATGGATCCCGGTCGGGCACATGCGGGAGTCTGTCTGACTGCCTCCTCGCTGCTTCTCACTTCGGAAAAATACAAACAAAACAACAACAACAACAAGAGTTCCTATCTTTTGGAGATACATACTTAAATAATTAAAAATAAAATTATATAATATCTATGATTTAATGAAAAATAATTAGGGAAGGGGATGGTGGGTAGGGGTATAGGTGAAATATTGGCAATGGAATTTATTATATTATTATTCTCTTGCCTTTTATATATATTTGAATATTTCTATAATAAAACAAGCATCTTTAAAAGTTTATAACTTCAAAATATTCAGGGGCAAAGGACATACATGATAATCTTCAATATATAAAGAGCTCTTACAAAGGAATAAAAACAGCCCAGGCAATAGGAAAAATGAGGAGTTTAGTTGCCAAATGGTAGACTCAGAATAATAGTCTTTATGATTTTACTTTCCTGTCCTAATTCATAAAAAAAAGAGAAAAGGAATGTATTACAAATAGATAAATTTATTACTGCAATTAAGAACAAAACAAAGGATATTTCAGCAGTATGGAAACTAGCACCTGAAGGATGAAAATCAGATGGACATGAATGGTGCATTATAGCCCCCAGTGCCCTTGGGACAATACTTCACAAAAGGTAGAGGCCATACTACATATAGAAGTAAGGGGTAACCTAGAAGTAATTGGCAGAGAGATAAGCTGGGACTACTGCATTGGAAACAGGCAGTGTACATGTATCCCCACTTGGTAAAACTCTCTGGGACCCAGTAGCAACAAGATGTTTGCCTCTAGGGAGAAAATTGGAATGAATATTTGGATGTGAGAGATAGGGAAATGACCAAGGTATCTGTCATTGGCTATAAGGACTTAGAGAATACTTGCCCATACACATAAGATAGGTGACTAAAACAGTTTCTAACACCACACACCTCATTTATTTTCACTGAAAATAGATAGGAATACCTACAGAAGTCAGGTCTCCTACATGTTTTCCAAGCAGGTTGAACTGGTATGGTGGAATTATAACAGGAAGTTTCAGTTACAATTATGATCACACAATAATAAAAATCATAATAGATCACCAAATACTTAGGGAATAATAAAACCATTGAAGAGAGACAATAAATTCAACAATAGAAGACTTGTTATGCAAAGGAAAAGAGTAAAACAAGAGCAGAATTTCACAGTAACTAGGAATGTAAAATATTATTCCTCATAAAAATAATTGAGATTATGAAACTTAAAAGTTTGATCTTTGAAACAAACAAACAACCCAACCAAACAAAATCCATGAAAGACAGACTGAATAGTAAAATGGACACAGTTGAAGATAGTTAGTGGTCTGTAAAAGTCAGTTAAGAATTCTACCTGTGTGTAACAAAGAAGGATAAAGAGATAGATAGATGTGCAAGAAAAGTTAAGACACTTCTACGACTTAACTAGAAGCACCTACAACTAATACAACTTTAGAAGAGAATAAAGAGAACAGGAACCACAATGTTAAAAGAAATCATAAAGGGATATTAAAAAACAACAACACACACAATAAAGCACTAATACTCAAGATTTAAAGGCCATAACAAATGTTTGGCATGCCCTGGTCTGGATACAGATGTAAAACTTAAGAACCAAATCCTAAACACTTCCAAGAGGAAATGAGTATGACAAAGATAAAAGAATTAGACCAATAAAAGACCCATATAAGTAATACCTGATGCAAAAATGAAATATATCAATAGCTTTGGATCAAAGTACTGAAGGAAAAACTTGTGAATCTCTAATTCTATAGTCATCAAACTGTCATTCAAGTGTGAGATCGAAATAAAGTCATTTACAGACATGCAGAGGTTCAATACCTATCCCTCTGAAAGGATTATTAAGGATATACTAAAGTCAGAGGAAGGTAAGTAGAAAGATTTATTAAATCTGAGTAAGATTTACATGTTTTTAAGACATTTTTAAAGTAACAATTTATAACTATAATTCAAAATGATATCATTGAGAGAATGTGAGGGAAGCAGGAGATGAAAAAGCAAAAAGTAACAACAAAAGCACATTGGGGTCCTTATCTGGGGGGTGGACCAGAGATTCTCCAACTTTAATGGCACTATGACTGTCCTGGGGGTCATTCTGATTCTGGACATCTGGGACAGAGTCAAGATCCTAGGTGATGTCAATGCTGCTGTGCATTGAATAAAAAGGCTCTAGATGATGTAAAAAATTAGAAGGTCAACCATGTGGGTGAGAATTTTAAAAACAGAAATGGAATTATAACTCCCAAAATAGTAAAGAAAAAATAGAATAATAATAACAAAAATACATAAGCAATCCAAGAAGATAGAAAAGAAAAAAAAGTTAAAAATGTTTTTTTTTAATTTTTAAAAAATTTTTTAAATTCATTTTTAGAGAGGAGAGAGAGACAGAGAGGGAGAGAGGAGAGAGAGAGACAGAGAGAGAGAAGAGGGGAGGAGCTGGAAGCATCAACTCTCATATGTGCCTTGACCAGGCAAGCCCAGGGTTTCGAACCAGCGACCTCAGCATTTCCAGGTCAACACTTTATCCACAGGTCAGGTAAAAATATGTTTTAAGAAAAGATAAAATGGCAGGAATAAATTTAAACATATCAATTATAATAAATGTGGCTAAACTCATCTATTAGAAAGCTTAGATAGGATTTATAAAAAAACAATCCAGCTATATACTGATTAGAGGACATAGAAAGTTGAAACTAAAGGAACAGAAAAAGATACATGAGCAAGTACCAAAAAAAAAAAGAGACAAAAGGTATTTCATAAGGATAAACGGAAGATATTTCATAAGGATATCAGGGAGATATGTCATGCACATTTTTGAACCTAACATAAATATGATAGAAATACAAGGATAAATTGATGAATCATTAATTATATCCTAGGAAACAATGACTCAAATAGAAAAAATATAAATATAGATATAGAGAATTTGACTTACACAATTAGATCGATTAATGGGAATTTAAAGAATATTGTACCTCCACCCCTTCCCCCTCAAGACAGAGAATAAAATATTCTTTACAAACTCACACATGGAACATTCACAAAAAGTGACCAGATACAGGCCACAAAGACAACCTCAACAAACTTAGTTACTGACCACAGTGAAATAAAATTCTAAGTTAACAACAAAAAGATATACAAAACAATGTATAAATAACATACAAAACAATCCAAAAATTAAGAACAGAAAATACATAAAGTCTTTTAAGAAACCCTTTGATTGATGTGTTGAAAATGGAATTACAAGCAATAATGAGGAAATTGCATGTCAAACTTAATGCAATGTAGTCAAAGTGGTACCCAGAGGAATATTTATGGTTTGACATGCATAATAGAAAACAATAATAAATAAACCAAGTTTCTAACTCAAAAAAGTAACAAAATAAGGACAAATAAACCTGAACAATATACAAAAAAATGAATAAAATTCTAAATTGCTAAAATCTTAAATTAATTAAATGAATAGGTATAAAATTATATATAATGTTCTTATAATAAGAGTGAAATCAATAAAAGCCAAACCATATTAATAAAATAGAAATGCTGTTGGAGAATGTAATCAAGAAAAAAACAGTGGAGCCAAAAACCCAGAACAGGCAGAGTCCCACTACTGACCATGGGCACGCAGTCCTGCCTGGCCTGTGGAGCCAAAACTTGCCACGAGTGGGCTCCTCCTGCAAGGGTGGGGCAAAAGCCTGGAAACAGGTGGAGACCTACAGCTGAGCAAAGGTGCTCACCACTGCCCTCAGGGCCGAGCATAACGCCACCCACGGGGGTGGGGTGAAGGCCAAGGCCACCAAGGCTTGTACACCTGAGCACGTGATTACAGCCACTTCCATAAAGGAGAGGCAGAAACCACAGCAACAGCCCCAGTTGGCAGGCACCAGCAACACCCATACCCAAATGCCCTAGGCAGCAACAGCAGAGGGGGTGGTGGGCCTGCAGACAGACCATACCTAGGGAACAGAGGCCACACCCAGTGGACTCCAGTGGCCAAAACCTTCTTCTACACAGAGAAGATGAGAAGGCAGAGAAATGTAACACAAATGAATCAAAAGAAATCCCCAGAAAAGGACCTGAATGAATCAGATATAACCAAATTACCAGGTGCAGAGTTTAAAATAACGATTGTTAGGATGCTCAAAGATATTAAAACAACAATAGATGGTCATTACGAACACCTAAATAAAAAAAAAAAAGCTGGGGTAGCAATACTTATATCAGACAAAATGGACTTTAAAACAAAGACTATAGTAAGAGATAAAGAAGGTCACTACATAATGATAAAGGGAGCAATCCAACAGAAAGATATAACTATTATAAATATCTACGCACCTAATATAGGAGCACCTAAATATATAAAGCAGACTTTGATGGATTTAAAGGGCGAGAGCAACAACAATACTATAATAGTAGGGGATTTCAATACCCCACTAACATCACTAGATAGATCTTCAAGAAAGAAAATTAACAAAGAAACAGCAGACTTAAAGGACACACTAGATCAACTCGATTTAATAGATATCTTCAGAATCTTCCACCCTTAAGCAGCAGAATATACATTCTTTTCAAGTGCTCATGGTACATTCTCTAGAATAGACCACATGTTAGGGCACAAAAGTGGTCTCAACAAATTTAAGAAGATTGAAATCATATCGAGCATTTTCTCTGATCACAATGATGAAACTAGAAATCAACCACAACAGAAAAACTGAAAAATACTCAAACACTTGGAAACTAAATAGCACGTTATTAAATAACGAATGGGTGAACAATGAGATCAAGGAAGAAATTTAAAAATTCCTAGAAATGAATGATAATGAGCATACATCAACTCAAAATTTATGGGACACAGCAAAAGCAGTCTTGAGAGGGAAGCTCATAGCATTACAGGCATATCTCAAGAAGCTAGAAAAAGCTCAAATAAATAACTTGACCCTACATCTAAAAGAACTAGAAAAAGAACAGCAAGTAAAGCCCAGAGCTAGTAGAAGGAAGGAAATAATAAAGATCAGAGCAGAAATAAATGACATAGAGGATAAAGAAACAATACAGAGGATCAATGAAACCAGGAGCTGGTTCTTTGAAAAGGTAAACAAGATCGATGGACCTTTAATCAGACTCACCAAGAAAAAAATAGAGAGGACTCAAATAAATAAAATTAGAAACGAGAGTTTCTAATAACAACTGACACAACAGAAATAAAAATATTGTAAGAAAATACTATGAAGAACTGTATGCCAAAAAACTAGACAACCTAGATGAAATGGACAAATTCCTTGAAACATATAATCTTCCAAAAATTAATCTGGAAGAATCAGAAAACCTAAACAGACCAATTACACCAAATGAGATTGAAACAGTTATCAAAAAACTCCCAACAAAGAAAAGTCCTGGGCTTGATGGCTTCACAAGTGAATTCTACCAAATATTCAAAGAAGAACTAACTCCTATCCTTCTCAAGCTATTTCAAAAAATTCAAGAGGAAGGAAGACTTCCAAGCTCCTTTTATGAGGTGAGCATAATTCTGATTCCAAAACCAGGCAAAGACAACACAAAGAAAGAAAATTATAGGCCAATATCCCTGATGAATTTAGATGCTAAAATCCTCAACAAAATATTAGCAAACCGGATCCAGCAATATATGAAAAAATCATACACCAGGATCAAGTGGGATTTATTCTTGGGAGGCAAGGCTGGTACACTATTCGCAAATCAATCAATATGATTCATCACATAAACAAAAGGAAGGAGTAAAACCACATGATAATTTCAATAGATGCAGAAAAAGCATTTGATAAAATCCAGCACCCATTCATGATCAAAACTCTCAGCAAAGTGGGAATACAGGGAACATACCTCAACATGATAAAGGCCATCTATGACAAACCCACAGCCAACATTATACTCAATGGGCAAAAATTAAAAGCAAAATCCTCAAAGATCAGGAACAAGGCAGGGGTGCCCCCTTTCACCACTCATATTAAACATAGTTCTGGAAGTCCTAGCCACAGCAATCAGACAAGAAGAAGAAATAAAAGGCATTCAAGTTGCAAAAGAAGAAGTAAAACTATCATTATTTGCAGATGATATGATATTGTATATAGAAAACCCTAAAGTCACAGTCAAAAAACTACTAGACCTGATATATGAATTCAGCAAGGTGGCAGGATATAAAATTAATACTCAGAAATCAGAGGCATTTTTATACACTAACAATGAACTGTCAGAAAGAGAAATTAAGGAATCAATCCCCTTTACCATTGCAACCAAAAACATAAAGTACCTAGGAATAAATTTAACCAGAGAGATTAAAGACTTGTACTCAGAAAATTATAAAGCATTGATAAAAGAAATCAGGGAAGATACAAACAAGTGGAAGCATATACCGTGCTCATGGTTAGGAAGAATAAACATCATTAAAATGTCTATATTACCCAAAGCAATTTATAAATTCAATGCAATACCGATTAAAATACCAATGACTTACTTCAAAGATATAGAACACATATTCCAAAAATTTATATGGAACCAAAAGAGAACATGAATAGCCTCAGCAATCTTGAAAAGGAAGAATAAAGTGGGAGGTATCACACTTCCGGTTATCAAGTTATACTATAAGGTCATTGTACTCAAAATAGCCTGGTACTGGCATAAGAACAGGTATATAGATCAATGGAACAGAACTGAGAACCCAGAAATAAACCCACAGTTCTATGGACAACTGATATTTGACAAAAGAGGTAAGAACATACATTGGAGTAAAGACAGCCTCTTCAACAAATGGTGTTGGGAAAATTGGACAGCTACCTGCAAAAAAATGAAACTAGACCACCAACTTACACCATTCACAAAAATAAACTCAAAATGGATAAAAGACTTAAATGTAAGTCGTGAAACCATAAGCATCTTAGAAGAAAACATAGGCTTTAAGCTCTCTGATATTTCTTGCAGCAATATATTTGCGGATTTGTCTCCACAGGCAAGTGAAATAAAAGACAGGATAAACAAATGGGACTATATCAAACTAAAAAGCTTCTGTACAGCTAAAGACAATAAGAACAGAATAAAAAACCAAACTACACAATGGGAGAATATATTTGACAATGCGTCTGATAAGGGGTTAATAACCAAAATTTATAAAGAACTTGTAAAACTTAATACCAGGAAGACAAACAAACAATCCAATCCAAAAATGGGCAAAAGAAATGAATAGACACTTCTCCAAAGAGGACATACAGATGGCCAATAGGCATATGAAAAAATGCTCAACATCACTAATCATTAGAGAAATGCAAATTAAAACCACAATGAGATATCACCTCACACCAGTCAGAATGGCGCTCATAAACAAAACAACACAGAATAAGTGCTGGTGAGGATGTGGAGAAAAGGGAACCCTCCTGCACTGCTGGTGGGAATGCAGACTGGTGCAGCCACTGTGGAAAACAGTATGAAGATTCCTCAAAAAATTAAAAATCAAACTGCCTTTTGACCCAGCCATCCCACTTTTAGGTAGGAATATACCCCAAGAACACCATAGCACTGTTTGAAAAGAAGAAATGCACCCCCATGTTTATAGCAGCATTGTTCACAATAGCAAAGATCTGGAAACAGCCCAAGTGTCCGTCAGAGGACGAGTGGATTAAAAAGCTTTGGTACATATATACTATGGAATACTACTCAGCCATAAGAAATGATGACATTGGATCATTTACAATAACATGGATGAACCTTGATAACATTATACTGAGTGAAATAAGTAAATAAAAAAAACTAATAACTATATGATTCCATACATAGGTGGGACATAAAAATGAGACTCAGAGACATGGACAAGAGTGTGGGGGTTACGGGGTGGGGGGGAGGAGAGGGAGGGGGTTGGGGAGGGGCACAAAGAAAACCAGTTAGAAGGTGACAGAAGACAATTGGACTTTGGGTGATGGGAATGCAGCATAAGCAAATGTCAAAATAACCTAGAGCTATTTTCTCTGAACATATGTACCCTGATTTATCAATGTCGCACCATTAAAATTAATCAAAAAAAAAAAAAAAAAAGAAAGAAAGAATTTGTCTCAGGGCTAATTCAGGCAGTCAGAAGAATAGTATAAAGATGCTAAGTCTGCTTCTCAGGCCAAATCGTGCAAAAGGGGTCCCAAGAAAATTGGCGATTTGGCTCCTCTGATTTTGCCAATTGGATTTTAAAAAATAGGTCAGGAACACCCTGAAATGGAACTAACAATACAAGGGCATACATTTAGAGGACTTTAGATACTGGAGCTGATGTATCTGTTATTGCTAAACTACATTGGCCTCCTTCCTGGCCCACTCATGCAGCAGCCACAGAATTACAAGGTATAGGGCAGAGTAAATCCCCTCAACAAAGTTCTTATTTTTTACATTGGGAAGATTAAGAAGGTCATTCTGGATTTTTTAAGCCTTATGTGCTCCCTGGATGGCCAGTTAATTTGCGGGGTAGAGATGGTTTGAAAAATACGGAGCGTTGCTTGTCAGTCCCAATGGAAGAAAGGAAAAAAAAAAAGAAAAAAACATAAAAGGCATATACATATACAACATTAGGAATAAAGAAAGAGCTATAACTGAAAAATTAAAAGACTTTAATATCAGATTATATAATTTTGTATTATATATTAAAAATCTAGATGAAATAATTTTCTAAGAAAATATAATTTATTAAATCTACACTTAAAAAAAAAGAAAAGAAAGCCTAATAAGACTAATGACTACAGAAGAGTTTGAAACAATAGGAAAATCAGCTCCTGTAACAGACATTGAGCCCAGATGGTTTAATATATGTGTGTGGGGAGAAGAGATTATTTGTTTGGTTTTTAACCAAATATTAAAGAAAAGGAGAATTCCCATTTTATACAAACTATAACCAGAGAACTGGAAGGGGGAGCAGGGAGTAGAAAACTACTAAAATCAGTTGATAAGGCTGGTATAACCCTTATGCCATATTTAGACAAAGAAAGTACAAAAAAATTAGACCAATATTACTTATAGATAGAAATACAAAAATCCTAAATAAAATATTAGCAAATGGAATCTTGTATACTACTTAAAATGACCAATGTCTACCTGAGGAATACAATAAAATTCACAATAAAAACTCTAAGGTAACAAGGAACAGAAACTACAGCAAGCATTATACTTAAAAGTTAATAGCATTCCTATTAAGGTTAGGAAAAAGACAAGCATTCCATTATCATGACCACTAGTATATTAGAAGCCCTTGCTATATGACAGAAAAAATAAATGAAGTATAAAGATTGATAAGGAAGGACCTGTGGTGGCGCAGTGGATAAAGCGTCGACCTGGAAATGCTGAGGTCGCCGGTTCGAAACCCTGGGCTTGCCTGGTCAAGGCACATATGGGAGTTGATGCTTCCAGCTCCTCCCCCGTTCTCTCTGTCTCTCTCTCCTCTCTCTCCCTCTCTGTCTCTCTCCTCTCTAAAAATGAATAAATAAAAAAAAAAAATTTAAAAAAAAAAAAAATCTCTCGGAAGATTGATAAGGAAGAACAAGTGATTTTGAGAAGATATGATAGTGTACCTAGATGATCCAAGAGAATCAATTAATAAAATAGTACTAAAAAGAGAATTCAGTAAGGTGATCAGATATAAAATCAGTAATATATATATATATATATATATATACTGATATATATATCAGTAGTAACCAATTAGGAAATGTAGTAGAAAAATATTCCACTTATAAAACCAAAACTAACAGTAATGCCTAAAATAACCTTAATAAGAAAGTTATAGCCACTTTTAGACTACAAAACTTCACTAAAGAATACTTTTAAAAAATTGAATAGATATGTTTATATATTATATTTATATAATGCATATTATATATAATATTTATATTATAAATGTATATATTATATATATAATTTCAGTTTTAAATAAATTCCTCCCCAAAGCATACTATAAGCAATATATTCTCAATCAGAATCACATCAGAATTTTTCATGGAGCTTGAAAAACTGGCTTTAAAATTCAAATGAAAAAGTGTACATAAAAAGCCAACATTTTGTATAAAAGAATAGCAAAGAGAGAATTAGTTTCAAGATATAAAAATATTTTATAAAGCTATAACAATCAAAATAGTTTAGAATTAGCTCAAGAAAAGATCAATACTCAATTTCAGAATAAAGAGTCCAGAAACAATCTTATGTACATAGGACTCTAGGGACTGCTAGAGGAGGAGTTGCAAATCAGTGGTATATTCAATAAAAAGCACAGACAAAATGGGCTATTTATTTGAAAAAGTAAAGTTAGAATCGTACCTCATACAATTCATATAAATAAAATATAGATGAATAAAGGAGTATTAGAAGAAAATATGTGAGACCTTGGAAGCTTTTTAAAATCAGGCACAAAAACAAAAGTTTTAAATAAAATGATTAATTACTTGGGTCATAATTTTTAAATTCTGCATTTAAAAAAGGCACATTATAAAACTTAAGACTGAAAAAATACTTGTAATATATTTGGCTGAACTATATAAACAGCAATTCCATGTGGTTCAATCAAATAATAAGGGCCACCTCTAGATTTGCCCATGCACACCTCCTGCTCTTTTCCTCTTGCAGTTGCTTGGGATGAGATGAAGCAAGACAACTTTAGAAGCCATGTGGGGAAGGTAGCAGAGTCTCCGCCAGCCTACGTCTCTGAATGACTGCATGGAAAGAGTAATTGCTGACTTGAACACCCACCAGGATTGTTTTTTGAGAAAGAAAAAAAACTTCTCATCTGTTTCTGCAATATTTTTTTGGAGCTTAATTATGATCACAGCTTAGTTAACCCTAATTACCATAAATAAATATTAATAATAAAAATAAAGAATTCTTACAATAGCCTGACCAGGCAGTGGCGCAGTGGATAGAGCATTGGACTGAGATGTGGAGGACCCAGGTTTGAGACCCCGAGGTCTCCAGCTTGAGCACGACGAGCTCACTTGGTGTGAGCAAGGCTCACCAGCTTGGACTCAAGGTCGCTGGCTCGAGCAAGGAATCACTCGGTCTGCTGTAGCCCTCAGTCAATCAATGAACAACTAAGGAACCACAACGAAGAACTGATGTTTCTCATCTCTCCCTTCCTGTCTGTCTGTTCCTATTTGTCCCTCTCTCTGACTCTGTCTCTGCCACAAAAAAAAAAAAAAAAAAAGAATTCTTACAATAAAAAAAAAAAGACCAACAATCTAATAGAAAAAAGTGGGCAAAGGATATGAACTGGGAATTCACAGAAGAAATACAAATAATCTTTGAGTTATGAAAAGATGCTCAACCTCATTAACCACCAGGAAAATAAAAGAGAGGAAATTACCAAAGAAAAATATAAGAACACGCAGAACTGAGAGATAAAGCTTTCTTATTGAAAGTGCTCATGCTTAACCAGGCGGTGGCACAGTGGATAGAGCGTCAGACTGGGATATGGAGGACCCAGGTTCTAGACCCCAAGGTCGCCAGCTTGAGCGAGGGCTCATCTGGTTTGAGCAAGGCTCACCAGCTTGAGCCCAAGGTCGCTGGCTCAAGCAAAGGGTCACTCGGTCTGCTGTAGCCCCACAGTCAAGGCACATATGAGAAAGCAATCAATGAACAACTAAGGAGCCGCAATGAAGAATTGATGTTTCTCATCTCTCTCCCTTCCTGTCTGTCTGTCCTCTCTGCCACAAAAAAAAAAAAAAAAAAAGTTGCTCACTGATGCCCTTCATATGAAAGAGGGGGAAGAACAAACCCAAACAAACATACACACTAGGGTCCTGGTATGAAACAGATGGTACACTCAAATGGCGTAGTTAGGGAGAGAAACTTTTAAAAAAAGATTTGGCAAGGTAAGGGAATCCAGCAAGCACAATGAAGCCTCTCAGGCTAGCAACCACAGGAAGCTGACACCACTCCCAGGTCTGAAGGGCAGGGTAGGAAGTGGTTACTGAAACCTGAAGAGGTGGGTAGCTGTAGGAGAGGGCTGGCAGTCACTGCCAATGCATAACACCACAGAGAGCACCCTCGAATAAAAACTCTGACCCTAGTCATCGTCACCCCTCTGATCTGCTGACACCACTCAGGGGCTAAACCGAAATAGAAATCAGGGCAAGAGAGCCCGTCGATGCCACCCATAAAGGCCAGCCAGTTGGGGCTCAGAACAGGGTGGAAAAGGGTGGAGAGCATATCTGTCCCAGCAAACTAAGACTACCCACCAAATATCTCAAGGTACATAATGGTGAAATTTCCAAACAGCAGCGATGAAGAAAGGATCCCATAATTTCCAGAGAGAAGAATCTGCTTACCTACAAAGACCTGGGAATCAGAAAGGTATTAGATTCTCTACAGCAAACACTGAAAGCTAGAAAACAATGAAGCGAGCCTTCAAAATTCTGAGGGGAAATCATTGTACACTGAGGCAAACTATCAAATGAGTGTGAGTGGGATAAGGACATTTTAAGAAAAACCAAGTCTCAAGAAATGTAGCTCCTGTGTACCCTTTCTCTAGAGGCAAAACGTTGTAAAGCTCTAGGGATAAGTACCATTCACATTGTATTACATTTAAACGGTAAGCCAGAAGCACAGCCGCATGATAAATGATGTTCCGAAGCATGGGACAACACAGCAGTCCTGTTTAGGAAGCTACTGGAAGGTGCACAACAAGAAAACAAGGAAAAATGAATGGGACCCCCCAAGTGGGGGTTCCAACTCAAGAGGCAGGCGAGAGGATTTCCAGAAGGATGGACAAGGGAAGTCCCTACGAACAGCAAAACTGTGTGCCAGCTCTAGACAGCAAGGTGCTTAGGCTGGAGCTGGAAGATAGAAAGTTCTAGAAGGGAGGTCACAAAATAAAATTTTTAAAAGTTCTGACAGCTTGATTTCCTCAGGTGATTGTATTGAGGGTTTTTTGTTTGTTTGATTTTTAGCATTTTCAGAGAGTTTGTATAGGCAATCCAAAACAAAGGCAGTTATTAATTTCAGAAAAAATAAAGTTGTAAAAATGGCAATGTAATTATTATATACCAATGGCTCAGCTTTGAGGAATATTTTCACAACTATAATAGTGCACACACTGGCTGGATTTATGTGGATACTGTAGTGATGGGGGTGGAGGCTGTAAAAGAACCCAAGTACTGCCTGACCTGTGGTGGCGCAGTGGGATAAAGCGTCGACCTGGAAATGCTGAGGTCGCCGTTTTGAAACCCTGGGCTTGCCTGGTCAAGGCACATATGGGAGTTGATGCTTCCAGCTCCTCCCCCCCTTCTCTCTCTCTGTCTCTCCTCTCTCTCTCTCCCTCTCCTCTCTAAAAAAACAAAAAAAACAAAACAAAAAAAAGAACCCAAGTACTCATCTTCTAGACCAGGAAGTCCATAGTTAATGTCAAAATAGAAATATACTGCTCACCCAAATTAGAGGATATTTCAAAATGAATATGAAGAGATCAAATATCCCCTAATTTTTATAAGCAGAATTAGGGGATATTTCAAAATAAATATGAAGCAATAAAATATCCCCTAGAGATAGCAGTATTAAGAAAACTATTTAGAAAGATGGAAGTAAATAGGCGAACAGAAAAGCTGAAACAATTAAAAACAGTTATGTCCAGAGTACAGGAATCATAGTGAAAAGAGTAGGGCAGTTCCTGCTTTAAAATATCATTTTTAATTATGTAACCCATTAGTTAATTTGTAAGATTGTAAACATATAACTTTGATTAAAATAATTATTTGAAAGATACTGTATTTGGAGAAAACACAGAGAAGAAAACCACTGATTATGTGTAGTGTGTTATGGTAAAAATTCGACCCTGTGAAGTACCCAGAAAACTGAGCTTACATACAGGCAGAGAAAAAATTAAGTTCTAAAAGTAATTTAGACTGAGGGTCAAATGTATTAGTATATGAAATCATAACACTTACAGTTTTAGCAAGTGCTTTGATTCCTGTTTTTATCTCATTCCTTTTTTTTGAAAACAGTTTAATCTCCCTTGAGATGGCCTGAAACGAGACAAGTATATTACTTAAATGAGCAGGAGAAATGAGAGAGAGGTATATATATATTAGATACATACATACCTATATCCATATGTACACATATATACTTAAGTACACAGACATAAAACAGATTGCACTTCTCTAGAAACAAAAGTTGTTTTAAGACAAATACTATAAAGTATACATGAAATAACACCACTGCAGTATCTTGCTTAAGTCAACTGCTATTATGTTGACTGAAGCAATACATTAGTTTTAGTTCATTATAAGGCCAATGGAAAGAAAACAGGTAGTAAGAAATTCGAGAATAGTTGACAAAGGGAAAGCAGTCTGCTGTTTTATTGGGAACTTGAGTGAGACTAGATAAGCAGGCTAAGGCCAGACAAGAGCCTCTATTATCTTTGTCACCTTCCTGCATATCTGAAACCAGGATGTCCCTCCTCCTGTTCCTTACATCAACTTTGCAGCTTCCCCAAAACTACCTCGAGCACGAGGTATCATCACACTTCATTCTTTGCTTTGGTTTACCTGGACAGCTTTACTGGGTTTTGTATTAGCTAAGTACAGTTCTTAAAGCTTATATAACTCAGTTCAAGGGACCAGAGGAAAAGAGGACAGAAGGAAGGGGGATGATAGGATGGGATAAACCTGAAGGGAAGGGGGGAGGGGGCAAGGGAGATGTTGAGGGGAATACGGAGGAGGGGGGATGCATTCGGGGCAACACCAGAATCTATGTAAACACAATAAATTTTTAAAAAGCTTATATAACAGTCTAAAAGACTGGGCTGTATTTAGGGTGTTTGTTTGCTTTCAGGAAAGTTATACTTGTACAATGGAATGCTCTTCCAAGTAGTATCTCATTCTACTTTCTAACTTTTCAACAAGTTTTCACAGGAAACATCTCTTTGGTATACCCATAAAGCAGTATTTCACACCTCTCCAATGTTTTATAAATACCTCTTGGCTTTTTTGTTGCATCCAGGGAATTTTCTTCGTATTATCAACTTGGACTAAATCCTCTTCTGATGTGTCAATGGATAAGTTCTTATTCTCATTTATCTTAGAGAAAAACAGACATTTCTGAAATTTAAAGTTCAAGTTCTTCTTCTCCTACTCTACTTTATATAATTGCTTTCAATCCCGTTGCACTTGTTGCATTAAAAAAAAATACCATTTTGCCTGCCCAAGATGCAATATTTTATTAGTTTAATTCCTACCAGTCAGTCCTTATATCAGCTACAGTTTTCACCAAGAAAGCAGAAATGATCAGACAGGTCACATGTTCACCAAATCACCTTCTGTCTTCTTCCTGTTACTGTAGACGAAATGCCCCTGCCTGTCAAGACCTGCTCTACCATTTATACTAGGATCTTAACTTTTCCTCCTTCTCAATGCCTTTACACTTTAAATCCCATTGCTCTTCTGCATCATCCATTTCTCCCGTCCACTGAATCTTTCCCAAACATGCGCTGGTACCTCCTGTCCTGGGAAAGCCGTTCTCCACTGACCACCACATTCCTCTTCAGCTACCACCCCCTTTCTATTCTTTCTTTGCAGTAAAATGTCTTGAAAGAGTTTGGGATGTTATACTTTTGACCCTCCTGTAACCTCACTGGCTGCCCTTGTCAGTCTCCTTTGCCTCCCTAAATTCTTCTCCTGGATCTCTAGAAGATGCTCTGTCATGGCTCCCTCTGTTTGTTACCATTCATTCTTCCATGATAACTTCACCTGGTGCTACGGCTTTAAATTCCATCCATATGCCCTTGACTCTCAAATCAACATCTCCAGTCCTGGCCTCTCACTGGAACTCTAGGCTCATCTATCCAATGGCTTACTTGGAATCTCCACTTGGTTTCTCAAAGTTGCTATGATTTCAGATTCCCTTCTTCCTCCCCACAGTGGCTCCTTGCCCCACAGTCTCCCCCATCTTCATGAATAATATCATCTCCTGTGTAATTGTTCAAGTAAAAAATCTAGAAGTCCTTCTCCCTCTAATCCACCAGTGAAATCTGTCCACTCTACCTGGAAAACCTACCTGGGATCTACCACTTCCTCTTCATAACACTTCACCTCCATCCTTGTTACCTAGATCTCTGCCATAGCCTCCTAATCTCCCTTCTTCCACTTTTGGCCCCTATAGGAAACATTCTCCACACAGCAGGAAGCAATTATTTAAAAAAAATGGAAGTAAGACCTGGTAAATCCTTTCCTCAGAACGGTTTAATAGGTTCTCATTAAATTTAAAATTCAATCCAAACTCTACCTTGTTTACAAAGCTCTTTGTTACCTGGCCTTTTCCCTCCTTGAGGACCTCAAGTCCTTCCACTCTCTCTTGCTCCCTTTGACTGAACAGGCCTTTTTCAGGTCCTTGGCCATGTCAAGCTCTTTCCACCTCTGCCCTGAGTATTTCTGCCCCCTGCTGCATGTTGGTACCTGCTTATTTATTTATTTACTTACTTACTTATTTTTAATTTATTAATTTTAATGGGGTGACATTAACAAATCAGGGTACCCGCTTTTAATTCAGGTCTCAGCTTAAAAGTCTCCTTGGAGATGCTTTTCCAGCCAAATGCTATCACACCAAGCCATTTTTATTCACTGAATAGATCTTGTTACTATTTTTCTTATTTATTTGCTTATTTAGCGCTCTCTCTGTTCATTCCCAACCCTCAGTTGGAATGTAAGCTTCATGAAAGCAGAAACGTTTTCTATCTTGTTCATGCCTCTACCCCCCACAGCCTAGCATTTTTGTAGGTGCTCCATAAACATTTGTTAAATGATTGAATGAATGAATGAATGTTGTTCTCTATCTAGACACTTCCTACCTAATGTATGTGACATAAAAGTAGAAAAGAGAGATCACTTTAACCAAGCACTAGAACTGGTAGTTAAGATTTTTCCCCCCAGGCAAGCCTGGCTCTTGTACTATGGTTTAAATAATATCTGAGGTATAATATTTGCCACTGCTCTGAGAAAGACTGACTGTTTTCTCTCAGATGTAGCTCATTCTCTTTTTGAGAATCATGGTATACCTAGAAAAAGAGGAAAATCACTAAATATCTGCTTAAAGAAAACAGCAAAGTGCAAACCGAAAGCTGAATTAAAAGGAAAGAAAGTGTAGATAAGACAAGAGTTCTGTGGAAAGTTACCTCACAGGGTGATCTGATCATGAATTCCTAACTGGGTAGGTCATGGTGGGTAGTCACCAGGAGCCAGGCATATACCCTTTTTAGTAAAGGTTTGTCTTCGCCTTAAGCAAGCCCTGCCCCGTTGTTTCTGTGCATCTGGGTTAACACACCTTTGAAATAAGTGGAACCACCTTCAACAGAGCAGTCTGTTAACTACCCTGTGATCCGACCCCCACCTGCTTTCTATTTCTTCCTCAGTCCCGCCCTAATTTACGATGCATACAAGAAACTGTAAAGTGGAGCATTTGAGATTTGGCTTCCTGGCAATTGGCAGTTTGACTAGTATAAACTCATAAGAATTCTTTACCGGTTTGAACATTTCTTACGTCAACAGAAGGAGAAAAAAAAGCTATATTGAAACTCAACTGTGTGTGCAGATTGTGCTTTTGAATCCAAGGATTTACTTCGTCTTAAATAGCTATTCTCCTCCTCCATGGTGTTGCTCAAAAAAGTACAAAATTGTTGGTTATAATAAAAAATTTCACTGGCTAAGTGGCCTCCAAGACGCCTACATTGATAAAAAAGAATATACAGGCTATAAAATCACAATTTTAAGAAGTTGATTTAGCAGTATTATTTCCAGATACACAACCATTTCCACACAGAGAAAGAAGCAGACAGCCTGACCTGTGGTGGTGCAGTGGGTGAAGCGTAGACCTGGAAAACTGAAGGCGCTGGCTCGGAGCCCTGGGCTTGCCCCATCAAAGCACATATAGGAATTGATGCTTCCTGCTCCTCCCCCCCTTCTCTTTCTCTCTCTCTCTCCTCTCTAAAATGAGTAAAGTCTTTTAAAAATTTTTTAAAAAGTAGACAATTCTCTATAGTGCTCTGTAGTTATTAGGACTCTATTTCTTAGAGGAAAGCCCGTTCATGGGCTCCAGGACACGACAAGCCTCTTGATATATTTGGGTGGCCTTGCCTCATGCTGACCCCATACCCTTACCCTAGGAGTCCTCTGTACCTGCCTTAGTCACAGTACAGAAGAGCCACTACTCTGGTTGAACCCTTAGGACAGTGGTTCTCAAAGTGTGCGCCCTAGAAGATTTCCAGGTGCTCCCTATGGTATTACAGAGAAATATGTGCCTGTTGGGGACCAAAAAATCAACAGGGTTTTTGGAGTTTAGATTTTTGGGGGACAGAGGTGTGGGGAATTGGCCGTAAGCTGATAGTCTGCCCAACCCCCCACCTCACTTGCCTGATTAAGCTGCAAAAGGCTGTTAAGTTGTGGTGCTGGATTGTTTACACTACCCCTCATGTTCCCCGGAAAGACTGGAGGCAAGTTTCTTCTATCCTTTGTTTGGTGTAAAGTTAAGATGATATGTATGGGGGGGGGGTTTGGATTGATGATTAAACATAAGGAATTGTCTCTTGAAGTCTTTTGGATTTCTTTAAAAGAAGAATATGTGGCAATATCTAAAAAAGCTTTGAACATTTTACTACAATTTTCAACATATTTATGTGATTAGGATTTTCTACCCTCAACACAATTAAGAGTAAAAAGAGAGGAATTCTTCAATGTATTAACGAGGAAATGAGTTTGCCTTTCAAATATATGCCCAAACATTGAAGAAATCGCTAGGACACATCAGGCTCATGTTTCTCATAAACACTTAACACATTCATACTGGGACCTGCCAAATTTACTAAATCTTACAAACAATGTATGTATATACATACATATATATGTATATATATATGTATATATATACATATATATAAAGATAACTGTTTTGTGGGTTTTTTTATTTTTTAACCTCTCTTTTTTACGAATTCTAAAAAGCATAACTCAAAAAATGTCACATAAAAGTGTTTTTTAATGTCAGAATAAATTTAATTTTGTTGTATTTATTTCATTTAATTATCATAAAAGCATGCTTGGACTTTATATTTTTTTCTTTAATATTTGACTTAATTATTATAACATATTTCTCAGAAATTTGTATATAGAGTGCTTACAATTATCTGTAGTATTTTAAATGCGCCCGATTTCAAAAAGTTTGAGAACCACTGCCTTGGAATGTACTAAATGCTACTGTACTGCTTCAGCTACATAATCACATTGTCACATTCACCCTTATAGTTCCCATCCCCACTGACGGAAGTATTACTTCCACTCAATACACCGGAACATCTCAAAACTTTGGGAACATCAGCATCACCTGCACGGTTTATTGAAACAAATTGCTGGACCTCACCCAAAGGTATTCTGATTCAGAAAGTTTGGGTGTGGCCAAGAATATGCATTTCTAACAAGCTCAGAGGCACTGCAGACCCCACCTCGAATAACATTGTTATAGGTAGTTTGGAAGGGTTATCATGGGCCTAAGGTTACAAGCTATTAAGTGCAGTACTGGATTACAGTTTCAAACTCAACTTTGTTTTAAGTCAAAAGTCCACGTGATTAACTATGATGAGTAGAAATGTCTTTACTTCCATGTATAGGGTGCCAGCTCTTGCTCAGTTACCTGAATTGCTATTTGTTCACTGAATACAAAGGATATGTTAGGACTTATATCTGAAATACAAGTTAATTAATAGTCCATGTATTAAATGGGCATGATGGTGCAGTCTTCAAATAAGTCTTTGAACTAAGTAGCTACCAAAAGTGTTATGACATAAAATCTCCACAATATTTAACACTTTTGGCCCTGGCTGGTTGGCTCAGTGGTAGAGTATCGGCCTGGTGTGCAGGAGTCCCGGGTTCGATTCCCAGCCAGGGCACACAGAAGTGCCCATCTGCTTCTCCACCCTTCCCCCTCTCCTTCCTCTCTGTCTCTCTCTTCCCCTCCCGCAGCCAAGGCTCCTTTGGTGCAAAGTTGGCCTGGGCGCTGAGGATGGCTTCATGGCCTCTGCCTCAGGCGCTAGAATGGCTCTGGTTGCAACAGAGCGATGCCCCAGATGGGCAGAGCATCGCCCCCTGGTGGGCATGCCGGGTGGATCCCGGTCGGGCACATGTGGGAGTCTGTCTGACTGCCACCCCGTTTCCAACTTCAGAAAAATACAAAAAAAAAAAAAAAATTAACATTTTCAAATGTCACTGAGAAAGGGCATGTTTTATTATTTTATTATTGTTTTGACCACATGTGGCACTGTGAGATATTACTCTTGTGGAAATGAAACTGCACATTCACTAGTGACGTCCACTGGCAGGTCAAACAAGGCAACATTTAAAGTCTGGGCTGTAGTCTTGTGCTTTCTGCCCCCTGGTTGTTACCTGTATGCTCAGTAGTAAATTTATTTAGAATTTTAATTTTAGTCTAATCAAAATCTAAATTAATTTAAAAAAATCTAAATTAATTTTGTCTAAGCAAAGTCTAATTAGGAATGTCAATCTGTATAGGTGTACACATATATACATATCTATGTAAGAATTCTTAGGGATAAACAGGAGTTTTTAAAGTTATCTACTATTCAGAATTGTCCTCATTTCTTATATTCCTCCAAAAGGTGTTATGAAAGAGAGGACTAATCATCTCATATGTACTAACCATGTCTTTTCTTTCTTTTTCTTTTTTGGAATGATTTGACATCTGGGGCCATGCTGACCCAGGAAGGACTCCTCTCCCAGGGCTAGCCAAACCCCAAGCTCTCCTTCACTGGGCTTCCGTACTTAGGAACACCATTTCCCTGACCTAACAGCCTCAAGGACAAGTGCCAGACACCTAGGGGCAGCCCTTATGCCCCAGAACCCACGGACATTACCCAAACTAGCCAATCCTACATCTGCCTGCTCCTTTCCATGGAAACCGTAATAAAGGCTCTTGCCCGTGGTTCCCTGCTTCCTCAACCTGCGTACCCACTCTGGTACTTCCCCACGTGACCCTCAATAGCACGGCATACCCCCTCCTCTTGGGATCTGAAAGTATAATCATCTTTTCAATGGCAGCTATCTTCTGTTATGTTGACCTTGCTATACCGAAATAATAATAAAAAAAAATCTTTATTTTAAAACACCATGCCAAGTGAGGTTGCTTACTGTTTACCGTACACACCTCCATCTTAAGCAAACCAGGGTGCCATCATCTCTCCCATTCACCAGAATGTTTTGTCCATCCATGGAAATTCTCACCGACTGAATTCCATGCCCCTGGTGAGAATGACTCCGACACCGAGCAAATGTTTCCTAAATAATTTTAGGAACAAAGTGAAAAAATTACAAACACAATTTTATCACATGATTTTTCTAAGGCAGTTACATGCACTTTGCTCATTGATAAATCCTTTTTTATTTCTTCACCATGTTCTAGGTGGTGGGGGTGTAGCCTCTGGGTAACACAGGGCACTGAGAATCCCTACTTCAAATACGTTCACCAATACTGATCCTTTCTCCCGTTTGTGGGAGTATGGAAGGAGAGGGATTAGTATCACCAATTTATAACAGGAAAATCAGACACAGAGAAGCGAATGAACTTGCTGACGGCTCTGAAGTTAAGGGAGGGCCTTGAGCAAGCAGAGGGGGCAAATTCAGATGCCTTCAAGAATCAGGCAGGTTTGCTCCTCTGCGAAGAGGCTGAGTGTGATGAGACAGGGTGACAGGCACTGTGAAGAAAAGATGGATCACCTGCTCCACACGGAGTTTAATTAGAACCCAAACAAAACACATCACTAATTTGGTACACAGGGCAACAGTTCATGACTAAAAACTGGGTCTTGGTGTCACACTGGTTCTCAACCTTGATACCTTTAATTTTTTTTTAACTGCTTGAATAGGTAACATATTTAAATGGTTTAAAATTCAAATACTATAAATGTGCATGCAGTGAGATCTTTCTGTCACCATTCCCATTGCCTCCCAAAGGCAATACCTTCGATATCCTTTCACATGTCTGTTATCCTATCCATATAAATAAATTTGTATACAAACAATTTTGAACATAAATTGTAGTATAACACCTATATTATGTACCTTGCTTTTCCTTCTTAACAATGTCTTGGGGTTTTTTCCATATTTTTATTTTTAAAAATGTTTCATTTATTGATTGGAGAGAGAAGGGAGGGAGAGAGAGAGAAACATTGATTTGTTGTTCCACTTATTTATGCATTCAGTGGTTGATTCTTGTATGTGTCCTGACTGGGGACGGAACCCGCAACCTTGGCCTGTTGGGATGACGCTCTAACCAACTGAGCTACCCAGCCAGGGTGAGATTCTTTCTATATTGTGCATACAGATTTCTTTATTCTATATTTCAGCTGTATAATATTCCACATTTTACTTAAGTATTGTTTATGTACCATTTTTTATTTATTCAGTCTTCTGTTGAGAGATGTTAGTTTGTTTTACAAACAGCACTGCCACAGATAACCTCGTATATTAGGTAATTTGCACAGAATAACCCCCCCAAAATCTTTGATGTCTTGCTATATAATGTCACTATCAACTGTAGTGATACATTGCAAATTATTTGAATAAGAGACAGTGTAATAGAGTTTGCCAATTGTTCACTTAAAAATACTATCTAAGGGATTTAAGCTTTTCCTTGTATACTAAATAACATCACTTTGCCCAGCTCTGTTCCAAATATGCTTTCTTGCACATGTGAGCAAGGAGGGCTGGATGGGCACAGCCAGCGCCCAGTTAGTCTGGACCTGCAGGCATGTGGTATGTGGGTCACTGCGATGCTTCAGGTGTGTGGGGTAGAACCCCGGGTAAAAATCACTGACTGCATCATATTACACTGTTGACCCGTACAAGTTGGTTCCAGCATCACACAAAGAGTGAGGTGGGGGAAGCAGCAACTAGCCCAGAGGCCCTTCAGGCCAAGCAGAGAGCAACGACAATGCCTAGGTTTACACAGCGGTTCACTGTTTCCAAAGCAGTTTTGCACACACCCACTCACTGGCTTTGCCAGAATCCCACAGAGTGAGAGCAAACAAAGCTTCCCTAATATTACAGAAGGGCACCTGAAGCTCAGTGAGTTTCCAAGACACACAACTAAGTGTTGGAGCAGCTGGGCGGGAGCTCACGATGGCAGCCTTGCCCTGGGCTTTTTCTCTTCAGATCTCAGACCCTAGTTGGTGTTTCCTCCCTCAGAGATGAAAATTTCAGCACATAAATACACCTAATGTTAAAGTCAATAATACTATCAGTGGTAAATAAGTTAGGACTCAATTTACCTAAGAAAGAATTCCAATTCCTTTCCTAAGGGCATTTGCTCCTTATATGAGATCAAGATATACATCCAAAGCTGGGGTCCCCAAACTACAGCCTGCAGGCCGCATGCGGCCCCCTGAGTCCATTTATCCGGGCCCCGCTGCACTTCCGGAAGGGGCACCTCTTTCACTGGTGGTCAGTGAGAGGAGCACTATATGTGGCGGCCCTCCAACGGTCTGAGGGACAGTGAACTGGCCCCCTGTGTAAAAAGTTTGGGGACCCCTGGAGTTTACCAAAGTGTGAATGTCTCGGATACACAGAGTTCCACATTGAGCTCCTGTTATGAGCCATAATCCGTGTAGAGACAGAGAGATCACTCCTGGTCCATATTGTTTGTTCTGCACTTTTTGGTGTGGCGTAAGAATGCAAATACCGCTGTGTTCCTGCCAATCAAAAAAAATGACAGCATTATAGAAAAGATCAGGGGTGCAGCATTTTAGGGTTTGCAGTTGTGCAAAATACAGTCAGATTCAAATATGCAAACTCTGTCATTGGAAATAAACTGATACATGATAAAATGGGCACCTATATTTGCATCATGTTTTTCATCTTTGTTTGCAAAAAAATAAGTTCATTTTGGCCAACTAAGAAAAGTCTTTATATGTTAGGTATTGTTAAATATCCCATTAAAGACTACATCGACAACCTTTCTTACTGATCACTTTCGTATATTCCCATGTTCCAGTCAAAATAAATTACTCAATATGCCCCCTATGTGTTTCATGTACTCATACCTCCAAGCCTCTGTACATGCTGTGACTTTTGTCTGGAATGCTTTTCCCCTCCCTTCCCATTCCCACCAATCCTGCTCCTTCTCTACCTCAGCAACCCCACTCCCCTCCCCACCAAAATGGTATGGTATACAATGTTTCTCCATGTTTTTTTTGTTTGTTTGTTTGTTTGTTTGTATTTTTCTGAAGTTAGAAGCTGGGAGGCAGTCAGACAAAATCCCACATGCGCCCGACCGGGATTCACCCGGTGTGCAAACTAGAGGGTGATGCTCTGCCCATTTGGCGTGTTGCTCTTTTGTGGCCGGAGCCATTCTAGCACCTGAGACAGAGACCATGGAGCCAGCCTTAGTACCTGGGCCAACTTTGCTCCAATGGAGCCTTGGCTGTGGGAGGGGAAGAGATAGATAGAGAGGAAGGAGAGAGGGAAGGGTAGAGAAGCAGATGGGCACTTCTCCTGTGTGCCCTGGCCAGGAATCGAACCAGGGACTTCCACACACTGGGCTGACACTCTACTGCTGAGCAAACAGGCTAGGGCTCTCCATGTTTTAATCTAGCGTATTCTTCAAAGTTCAGTTCAAATATTACTTTCTCCATGAAACTTTCCTTGAGTCTTCCTTACCACTAGCCCTTTCTTCATTCTATGAATTTGTCTCACACCTTGCTGACATTGGCTACTCTGGGAGAGAAGGGCTTTGATTGAAGGGTTTAGGGAGAGAGGGAGACAGATAATCTGGGCCACTGTATGTAGCAGGAGGTGACATAATATGGGACAAGTACAAAGAGAGTATAATTAAAGGATACCAGGAGCACAGTTTAACTATTTTGTGCAATTTTGCTTAGGGTTTAGCTGAAAATTTCCACTGAAAATCATCAATCCTGTAGCCTCTGACACCTGTGAGATAGATTTTCTAATGTCAGATCTTTTTTTTTCAAGGGACTAAATTAATAGTGTGTCATCTGCATGTTTATTTGACAAGTATGACATATGTAAGCACAAGTGTGGGGTTGCTTAAACATACTTTGATGGGTTACAAATCATGCTAATATATATCTAAATCAAGGAAATTATGTTACTAAAATAAAGTCACTTGTTAACTGGACTATAATGTTAAAGCATGAATCATGTCTAATTAAGATAATGTGTGGCCTGACCAGGTGGTGGCGCAGTGAATAGAGCATCGGACTGGGACATGGAGGACACAGGTTTGAAATCCCGAGGCCACCGGCTTGAGCATGGGCTCATGCAGTTTGAGCGCAGGGTCACTGGCTTGAGTGTGAGATCATAGACATGACCCCATGGTCACTGGCTTGAGCCCAAAACTTGCTGGCTTGAACAAGGGGTCACTCGCTCTGCTGTAGCCCCTCGGTCAAGGCACATATGAGAAAGCAATCAATGAACAACTTAGGAGCCACAACGAAAAACTGATGCTTCTCATCTCTCTCCCTTTCTGTCTGTCCTTAACTGTCCCTCTCTCTCTGACTCTGTCTCTGTCAAAAAAAAAAAAAAAATGATAATGTGTGAATTTATCTTGATTGCTAAGATAAATGATAGCCAGCATAAGGTCCGGCATACCTTTTGGGGAAGTAGATAGCTGCAGATGTACGGCACTTCACTACACAAGCCGTAGATTCGGTTACTTTGGAAGTCCAATACTGCAGAGGACAGAGGGTGCTCCGTCTCGTAAAGGAACTTGTGAATGAGTTCATCTTTCATCCTCCCTCTTGCATTAACAAAGCTTGCAGAAACTGTAAGATTTAGGGAAGAAGAGAAATCCTTTGCATCATATATTGATTTTATTTTTTAACTGTTATGGAAAACTATGAAAAGTGAAATAAAGAATATCAATGCTCAATTAATAATGCAGAGGCTAGTAAGTGGTAAAAATTATTTAAAAACCTGGCTCTGTTAGAAATACTTGAGTATTAAATAATTGATAGCGAATAAAATATCTTTTATAAGGCCTCAGTTAATCTCATCAATTAGAGACATATCCTTAAAGGAAACTCATGATGGTCTTTAATTAAAATATGGTTAATTAGGGTGACGTCACGGAAATGGCGCCGTGAGCAGCGCATCCGACAGCTCTTCCCTAAATCACAACAAATTTATCAACTAGAAACAGAAAAATTTATCCTCGGAGCATTCCGGAGTTCCACACAAACTGATAGCGAAAGGACTGTTATCACTTGAATCTGAGAGACGAGGGTGTGGAGAAATCTACCACAGGGACGTTCTTTCAAACCGCAAGGAAGTGTGCCTGTGGTGAGTCAGCCCATATACTTGGGAACCGCGAGCCGCCACCGCGAGCCGCCGCAAGCAACCGCGCGCGCCCGGTCCGGTTGAGCACCGCTGACGTTCCCAGCGGCCCGCACACTGCGAGTGGGGGTCGCCGGCCACCGGTGCCCGGAGCGCCCCATTCGCGCGCGTGCCTTGGGCATTCCACGCGCCCAGGGCGCCTTGCTGGCCCGCACACCCAGGGGGCTCCATTATCCTGCGCCTGGTGCGGTCCAGCCGCCAGCGGCGGGCGAGCGGGAGAGGCTTGGGAGATTCTCTCCGTGGGCGGGGCACCTCACCCAGCCATTCAAGCTAACAATCAAGCGTTGGGGGAGGGGTGCGCGCAGGCAGCCTAAAATACCTTCGGAAACACAGCTGCGACCCAATCACTGAAATTAGCTTAACCCATGAAATCTGCGCACCCTCGGTTCTAATTGATAAGATCTCTCTCAGTTCAGCGATCCAAGACAAGAGGCGTGATATTTTTTAGTGTCTCTCGCTAAAGGGGCGGGGGCAACTTCTGATTGATAGAGCCTCCATATTCAGGGATAAACGCTAACAAGAAGGACTTGGCAGATAATAAGGTCTATACTACACTAGTCGTAAGCAGAGACTAGTGCCTCTTCTTCCCTGCAAAAACAGGCTACAAAGTGTGGAAAGCCTGGGTTGAGAGGTCCAACTAAATGATAGGCGCTGATCAGTCACCTTGACAACAATTGTCTCCCACCCCCGCCTGATTACACTGGAGGCCCTGACTGTCAGAGCCTTTCCCAAAGCCTTGCACTGAGTGAGGATAGAGTGGGGATTTCCCAGCTCTTTGAGCCTCTTACTCCCCAGGCAGAAGCAGTTGCAGCCTTATAGCTGGATCACCAGGCTGCTAATTCAGAAAGGGGGGACTAGGAGAGAGAATCCAGGAAAGCAAACTCTCTCATCGTTGAACCTTGCAAACGCCAACAAGCCTTTACTTCCAGCAAGACTAAAGCCAATTATATGACATTGCCATAGAATCCCATCAACTGCAAATCCCTACCTAAGAGTGACACAGGGGCAGAGCCTGGGGTACAGAGTCACTGACCAGGAAGAGGGAGAGAAAAGAAAAAGGAAGAAGTTAACCTCTCAAAATCAAGAAAAACCCACAGACTTTACAACTTGATCCACTAATTTTTTGTTGTTGTTGTTGTTGTTTGTTTCTTCTATCTTTTTGCCTTTATTTCCTCCACCTCGGTCCTTCTATTCTCTGCCCATCTTATACTTCCCCTTTCTTGAACTACACTACTCATGAGTGTTGCATTTTATTTTTCTTCTTCATCCTCACCCTCCTTTAAGGTTATACTCCAAAACACTTAACTCTCACTCTCTCCTTTTTTGTTTTTTTTTTTGTCTTGCTTTATTTTGTTTTTTTCTCTTCCTATTTTATTTCTTCCTTCGTTTTTCTCTTTTTCTTATTTTTTCATTTCTATTCGTTTTTTCTTTTCTCATTTTACTTTCCTCCCATATAATCCTCAATCACGAACAAATTAGTTAATTTGGGACTCAAGGCTTTTTTTTGGCTTTATTTCTCTTTTTTGCTTTTGTTTTTATTTTTTTTTCTTGTTTGTTTATTTTTGTGGCATTTTGGGTCCTCCCAACCCAAGGTCTCCATCCATTGTATTTAGTCTTCGCTCCACTTAATACAACAGATTTTTACTTATTATTTTTATTTTTTCTTCTTTATTATTCTTTTTTGGTCCTTTTTTCTGGTTCCCTCTTATCCCTCTCATTATATCTCTTAGTTGACCATCACTTATAAGCAAATCATCTTATGCTTGTCTAAGATTTTCTTCCTTTTTTTTTTTTTTTTTTTTGCATTTAGTAGGTCCCTACTCCCTTTTTTTTTGCCCCTTGAACTCTTCACCCCAAATCAGGCCCTCCATTATAGGCACGATATTTCCCTGAGGAGGGGAGAGGAGGGAAAGAGAAGAGAGAAAAAAAGGGGGAAATAATAAATTATTACTGTTTTTTTTTTGTGGGGTGTTTTACCCTTTTTTTTTTTTTTTTTTTTTACTTTTTACTCTTTATTAATTCTAATTAGTGCTATCAATAAGACCACCCTCAGATGCCGATAAGAAAGAGGAAATCGAATATTATGGATACAAAAGAAAGAGAGGTAACACAAATAGATGTGGAAAAATCTATGGAGAAAAGACTTAACATATTGGAAGCCTTGGAGCTAAATGACAGAGAATTTAAAATAGAAATCTTAAAAATACTCAGAGATATACAAGAAAACACAGAAAGGCAATATAGGGAGATCAGAAAACAACTCAATGAACACAAAGAATATATTACCAAGGAAATTGAAACTATAAAAACAAATCAAACAGAAATGAAAAACTCAATTCACGAGCTGAAAAACGAGGTAACAAGCTTAGCTAACAGAACAGCCCAGATTGAAGATAGGATTAGTGAAATAGAAGACAAACAACTTGAGGCACAACAGAGAGAAGAAGAAAGAGACTCAAAAATAATAAAAAACGAGAAAGCCCTACAGGAATTGTCTGACTCCATCAGAAAGAATAACATAAGAATAATAGGTATATCAGAGGGAGAAGAGAAAGAAAATGGAATGGAGAATATACTCAAACAAATAATAGACGAGAACTTCCCAAGTCTGTGGAAGGAACTAAAGCCTCAAATTCAAGAAGCAAACAGAACACCAAGTTTTCTTAACCCCAACAAACCCACTCCAAGGCACATCATAATAAAGATGACACAAACCAATGACAAAGAAAAAATTCTCAAGGCAGCCAGGGAAAAGAAGAGTACAACATATAAAGGAAGGCCTATTAGATTATCATCAGATTTCTCAGCAAAAACTCTACAAGCTAGAAGAGAGTGGACCCCAATATTTAAAGCCCTGAAAGAGAGGAACTTTCAGCCAAGAATACTATACCCATCAAAGCTATCCTTCAAGTATGAAGGAGATATAAAAACATTCACAAATACAGAAAAGATGAGAGAATTTATCAACAGAAAGCCCCCACTCCAGGAAATACTAAAGGGGGTTTTCCAACCAGATTCAAAGAACAAAAGAAAACAACACCACAAGTAACAGCTCCACCAAGAACACAATAAAACCAAACTTAAACTGTGACAACAAAGGAAAAAAAAGGGGGGAGAGGATGGAGATTAACAGTAGCAAAGGATGATGAAGTGCAGAAATACTTATAAGATAGGGTACTACAATGAATATGGTAGGTACCCTTTTCATTACTTAATGGTAACCACCCTTAAAAAAACCACCACAAAAACACTTGACTTAAAAAAGGTAGCAACAGAGGAAAGAAGTATGGAACACAAACAAAAACAAATGATAGAAAAACAAAAGAGAAGAATCAAACTAGATACAAAACTAACAGAAAGCAATTTATAAAATGGCAGTAGGGAACCCACAAGTGTCAATAATTACACTAAATGTAAATGGATTAAACTTACCAATAAAAAGACACAGAGTAGCAGAATGGATTAAAAAAGAAAATCCAACTATATGCTGCCTACAAGAAACACATCTAAGCAACAAGGATAAAAACAAATTCAAAGTGAAAGGCTGGAAAACAATACTCCAAGCAAACAACACCCAAAAAAAAGCAGGCGTAGCAATACTCATATCTAATAATGCTGACTACAAGACAGAAAAAGTACTCAGAGACAAAAATGGTCATTTCATAATGATTAAGGGGAAGTTGAATCAAGAAGACATAACAATCCTTAATATATATGCACCAAACCAAGGAGCACCAAAATATATAAGACAGCTACTTATTGACCTTAAAACAAAAACTAACAAAAATACAATCATACTTGGAGACCTCAATACACCGCTGATGGCTCTAGATCGGTCATCCAAACAGAGAATCAATAAAGATATAGTGGCCTTAAATGAAATACTAGAACACCTGGATATGATAGACATCTACAGGACACTTCATCCCAAAGCGACAGAGTATACATTTTTCTCTAGTGTACATGGAACATTCTCAAGAATTGACCATATGTTGGGCCACAAAGACAATATCAGCAAATTTAGAAAAATTGAAATTGTACCAAGCATATTTTCTGATCATAAAGCCTTGAAACTAGAATTCAACTGCAAAAAAGAGGGGGAAAAACCCACAAAAATGTGGAAACTAAACAACATACTTCTAAAAAATGAATGGGTCAAAGAAGAAATAAGCGCAGAGATAAAAAGATATATACAGACAAATGAAAATGAAAATACGACATATCAGAATCTCTGGGATGCAGCAAAAGCAGTAATAAGAGGAAAGTTCATATCACTTCAGGCCTATATGAACAAACAAGAGAGAGCCAAAGTAAACCACTTAACTTCACACCTTAAGGAACTAGAAAAAGAAGAACAAAGACAACCCAAAACCAGCCGAAGAAAGGAGATAATAAAAATCAGAGCAGAAATAAATGAAATAGAGAACAGAAAAACTATAGAAAAAATCAATAAAACAAGGAGCTGGTTCTTTGAAAAGATCAACAAAATTGACAAACCCTTGGCAAGACTCACCAAGGAAAAAAGACACAGGACTCAAATAAATAAAATCCAAAATGAAAGAGGAGAGATCACCACAGACATCATAGATATACAAAGAATTATTGTAGAATACTATGAAAAATTATATGCCACCAAATACAACAATCTAGAAGAAATGGATAAATTCCTAGAACAATACAACCTTCCTAGACTGAGTCATGAAGAAGCAGAAAGCCTAAACAGACCAATCAGCAGGGAGGAAATAGAAAAAACTATTAAAAATCTCCCCAAAAATAAAAGTCCAGGCCCAGACGGTTATACTAGTGAATTCTATCAAACATTCAAAGAAGACTTGGTTCCTATTCTACTCAAAGTCTTCCAAAAAATTGAAGAAGAAGCAATACTTCCAAACACATTTTATGAGGCCAACATAACCCTCATACCAAAACCAGGCAAGGATGGCACAAAGAAAGAAAACTACAGACCAATATCTCTAATGAATACAGATGCTAAAATACTAAACAAAATACTGGCAAACCGAATACAACAACATATTAAAAAAATAATACATCATGATCAAGTGGGATTCATCCCAGAATCTCAAGGATGGTTCAACATACGCAAAACGGTTAACGTAATACACCATATCAACAAAACAAAGAACAAAAACCACATGATCTTATCAATAGATGCAGAAAAGGCTTTTGATAAAATACAACACAATTTTATGTTTAAGACTCTCAACAAAATGGGTATAGAAGGAAAATATCTCAACATGATAAAGGCCATATATGATAAACCATCAGCCAACATCCTATTAAATGGCATAAAACTGAGGACTTTCTACCTTAAATCAGGAACAAGACAGGGTTGTCCACTTTCTCCACTCTTATTCAACGTGGTGCTAGAAGTTCTGGCCAGAGCAATCAGACAAGACAAAGAAATAAAAGGCATCCATATCAGAAAAGAAGAAGTAAAGCTATCACTTTTTGCTGATGATATGATCCTATACATCGAAAATCCGAAGGACTCCACAAAAAGATTATTAGAAACAATAAACCAATACAGTAAGGTCGCAGGATACAAAATTAACATACAAAAGTCCATAGCCTTTCTATATGCCAACAATGAAATATTAGAAAATGAACTCAAAAAAATAATCCCCTTCACGATTGCAACAAAAAAAATAAAATACCTAGGAATAAACATAACAAAGAACGTAAAGGACCTATATAATGAAAATTACAAAGCATTGTTAAGGGAAATCGAAAAAGATACAATGAGATGGAAAAATATTCCTTGTTCTTGGATAGGAAGAATAAATATAATCAAAATGGCCATATTACCCAAAGCAATATACAAATTTAATGCAATTCCCATCAAAATCCCTATGAGATTTTTTAAAGAAATGGAACAAAAAATCATCAGATTTATATGGAACTATAAAAAACCCCGAATAGCCAAAACAATCCTAAGGAAAAAGAATGAAGCTGGGGGCATTACAATACCTGACTTTAAACTATATTATAGGGCCACGATAATCAAAACAGCATGGTATTGGCAGAAAAATAGACACTCAGACCAATGGAACAGAATAGAAAGCCCAGAAATAAAACCACATATATATGGTCAAATAATCTTTGATAAAGGGGCCAACAACACACAATGGAGAAAAGAAAGCCTCTTCAACAAATGGTGTTGGGAAAACTGGAAAGCCACATGCAAAAGAATGAAACTCGACTACAGCCTGTCCCCGTGTACTAAAATTAATTCAAAATGGATCAAAGACCTAAATATAAGACCTGAAACAATAAAGTACATAGAAGAAGACATAGGTACTAAAATCATGGACCTGGGTTTTAAAGAACATTTTATGAACTTGACTCCAATGGCAAGAGAAGTGAAGGCAAAGATAAATGAATGGGACTACATCAGAATTAAAAGTTTTTGCTCAGCAAGAGAAACTGATATCAAAATAAACAGACAGCCAACTATATGGGAACTGATATTTTCAAACGACAGTTCAGATAAGGGCCTAATATCCAAAATTTATAAAGAACTCATAAAACTCAACAACAAACAAACAAGCAATCCAATAAAAAAATGGGAAGAGGACATGAACAGACACTTCTCCCAGGAAGAGATACAAATGGCCAACAGATATATGAAAAGATGCTCAGCTTCATTAGTTATTAGAGAAATGCAAATCAAAACTACAATGAGATACCACCTCACTCCTGTCAGATTAGCTATTATCAACAAGACGGGTAATAGCAAATGTTGGAGAGGCTGTGGAGAAAAAGGAACCCTCATTCACTGTTGGTGGGACTGTAAAGTAGTACAACCATTATGGAGGAAAGTATGTTGGTTCCTCAAAAAACTGCAAATAGAACTACCTTATGACCCAGCAATCCCTCTACTGGGTATATACCCCAAAACCTCAGAAACATTGATACGTGAAGACACATGTAGCCCCATGTTCATTGCAGCACTGTTCACAGTGGCCAAGACATGGAAACAACCAAAAAGCCCTTCAATAGAAGACTGGATAAAGAAGATGTGGCACATATACACTATGGAATACTACTCAGCTATAAGAAATGATGACATCAGATCATTTACAGCAAAGTGGTGGGATCTTGATAACATTATAAGGAGTGAAATAAGTAAATCAGAAAAAAACAAGAACTACATGATTCCATACATTGGTGGAACATAAAAATGAGACTAAGAGACATGGACAAGAGTGTGGTGGTTACCAAGGGTGGGGGGGGGAGGGAGGACATGGGAGGGAGGGAGGGAGAGAGTTAGGGGGAGGGGGAGGGGCACAGAGAACTAGATAGAGGGTGATGGAGGACAATCTGACTTTGGGCGAGGGGTTTGCAACATGATTTGATGACAAAATAACCTAGACATGTTTTCTTTGAATATATGTACCCTGATTTATTAATGTCATCCCATTACCATTAATAAAAATTTATTAAAAAAATATATGGTTAATTAAATATTAAAGTACTTTGAAGTTTTTGGCTCTCTTATACTCTATAATTATACATCTGCAAAATAGCTACTCAGATATTTGTTACCTAAAAGTGAAAAAGTGTCTATTTTGTCAGACCTCTAGCCAGAAAGCTTTCTTTAGAACAAGGATCGGAAACCTATGGCTCCCAAGCCAGATGTGGCTCTTTTGATGGCTGCATCTGGCTCGCAGACAAATCTTTAATAAAAAAAATGTTAAAAATATAAAACATTCTCATGTATTACAATCCATTCATTCCCTACTGCTCATGTTCATGGGTGGGACAACACCAAGTTTTTATTGGATAATGCATAACGTACACGGGTCGTTGTATGGCTCTCAACGGAATTACATTTTAAAATATGTGGCGTTCATGGTTCTCTCAGCCAAAAAGGTTCCCGACCCTTGCTTTAGAATTTTATCAGTGAAAGTAACTACACAGTAACCTATATAAATTTGACTATGTATATTTAAAACTACAAAAAAGAGACATCACCAAATGGCAAATGAAGTCGACAAAAGTGCTAGTTGATCCTGTTTCTTTTCTCTGGTAATTGGAAAGATCATATGAATGACAAGGCCTAGAAGAAAGTCTACATTTCACATTGCTTAGCAGCCTCCTAGGTTTCACTTTGTAAGATAAACAAAAGATGGCCATTTTACCTCTTCACATGTTAAGAGAAAAAGAATACTATCACCAGAAAAACAAATAAATAAAAAAGCTATAGCAACTACTTGTCTGGGACCAGAACAGAACTGGTTGCTTTTTTTCTCTTTACCTTGTGGTAGGATTTTAGGCAGAACAAATATTTCCAGCCTGCTTCTTCCTGTTTCTGGGAGCGGGGAAAGCACCATCACTTCTACTATATCTATTTCCAAAGGAGACACTGTGGATATTTGTAAAATGCCTTTGCCCACCTCTGAAAGAAAATGGAAATCAACACCACAAGTAGTCATTGATAAATTTAAAGAGTCTTTTATCTTACCAAGTAAGATATCACATTATAGAATTGCCTTCACTAAATCTTTAGACCAAATTTATTTACTAGATATTTAAAGTGACCTTTCAACATAAGTGACAGGGACATGTTTGATGAACAGATAAAGGAGTCCCCTGACAAGATGTCTGAGTTGGCTGCTTCAACCCAACTTGATGGGCTCAGCTCCTTTCCCAGGCAGGGAGGTCTTCGGGAGTCCTCCACGCCTACCCCACTCAGCAACACATGCATGCTCTGGTCCCTTGAATGTCCACTCTAGCTGGTTTGCCCACTCCCAATACTGGACAAACTCAGCCTTTAGTGTTCTTTGCATCTGCAGTCAGGATATTGACATGTAGTCAAGATAGTGAGGACTTGAGTTTGTCCTCCAGAAACCTAGGTAATCTGACCTCTGCAAGGTTCGTGCATGGGGCCCACTGTGGATTCTCTCCAGATTCACTACTCCAACTCTCCATGGGGACTGTTCAACATGTGTCTGCTTTCTCAGGCCCCAATATCAGCCCTTTTTCTCACATGTTCAGTGGATGACCTTTCCTCTCGTTTAGTGAGGAAGACAGAACATCTCACACAAACTTGACCTCAACTTTCTTATCCAAATTTCACATTGTTCCCGTCCTCTTCCTTCATTTCCTGATATTTTTGTAGGAACAAAATGTAACCCTTTTCCATCTGTGATTTTGAGCTCATTCCTCCAATGTCCTGTCAGAACATGTACTATCAATTACTTTTATTTTCTTTTGTCTTTTATGGGTTTTTTCTATTCAGCCCTCTAAACTCCCCTATTTCGAATGAGAACCTTCCTTCCACCCTGCTTCCCCACCACAGTTACTATCCAAGTCTCTTTTCTCTACTGCAAACTTCTTAAAACAGGAGTTACCACTTACTGACTTTATTTTCCGCCCTAACTTCTTTATCTCTCTACTCCAAAGAAGAAATTCTCCCACGGGTCACTCATGATTGGTAAATACACGAGGGCTTTCTGCTAGTCCTCACCCTGTTCACATTTTTGCCACAGTATACACTGTCACCCAGCCTTCTTCCTTCAAGCTCCTTCTAGAGTGGGCGACTCCCAGTTCTCTTATTACTCTGACCTCTTCTCAGTTTTCTTTTCTGCTTCATCTTTCTCTGCCCACAGCTTCAATGGAAATAGTTTTCCCCATCCTATACTCTGACTGACCAGGTATGTTGAAAAATGGAATATTTAGGCAGAACTTGCATCCATTCTGGTGTCAGCCTACCGCACTTTATGCCATCTAGTTTACATATTAAGGTTACCTGTTTAACCTCATTAAGCAATTAGGTTTGCTTCTACTCTGTCTTAAGTCATCTCAACTATAAACTGTGAATTACAAATCTCCACCTCCAAACCTATGCAGAGATCCCCAAATGAAGAGCTTACTGGCTTCGAATCTACAGAGTTCCTCAGCTCACCCTATTCCTTAACCTCCATAATGACCTTTTTTCTTGTTTTTACGTACATTGAAGACATCACAAACTTCCACCATCCATGCTAGAAATTCTACAGTCACTGCTGCTCTTTCCCTTTCACATATAATCAAATATCAAGTCCTATCACTTCCAGCACTCAAGCTGTTCCATCCTGTTTCTCTGTAACGGCTGCATGAGTGTGTGTGGTGGACAGGAGCAGGAGCCCTGAAGCGAGACTTGGTGAGTCTGTGTCCTGGCTCCACCGCTCCCTAGCTGCATGACTTTGAACAGTACTTAACCTCACATTGCCTTATCCGTAAATTAGTGTAACAGTCCCTACCTCATAAAAGTTGACTGTAAGAATTAAATACATTAATACATGCCAAGTTCTTAGAACACTAAAATCCCTCAATAAATATTTGTTGGGGATCAAAAGCCAACAGGGTCTTTGCAGTTTAGATTTTTGGGGGATAGAGATGTGGGGAACTGGCAGTAAGCTGACAGTCTGCCGAACCGTCACCTCACTTGTTCTGTGAAGTTGCTAAATGCTGTTAAGCTGTGGTGCTGGATTGTTTATACTCATCCCACCCCTCATGTTCCCTGGAAAGACTGGAGGCAAGTTTCTTTCATCCTTTGTTTTGTGAAGTTAAGATGTTATGTAGGGTGGTGGCTTCCTGCATTTGGTAGAATTCTCGTGTTGCTTTGGAAATGTGATCAGAGATCTCTGATTTGCTAATGGCCTCAGCGCTATAAATAAAGCAAAAAGCGATTTTGGAGCGCGCTCTGTTCTTGCCATCAGCAGTTGCAGAGCCCTCCGGAGCCCATCCTTTGACTTTAAGCGTATTTTCTTAATTCCGTGCCATTCCCACTCAGGACCTGGAATTACTAGCTGCACTGGTTCGTGGCAAAAGTTGGCTATTGTCATGATTAATATCACTTCTTGCTTGGGCCACTAGAATAATTGCCTATCTTGTCTTTTTTATTCCATTCTCTTGCCTTTCTGTTTCATCCTTCACACTTGTACTAGAGCTGTCCTCTAGAAAACCAAGTCAAATCATATTAGTCCCATCTTGGAAACCTCTAATGATATTGCTTTAACCACAGAACAAAGTCCAGACTCCTTGAAATAACACTTAAGACCTTTGTCTTTTTCAGATTTCATCACCATAATTATCATCTAGTAAATTCCTCTGTTTACCATGTACACCAGACTCTTACTATTCCAAGGGCTTTTGCTCCAACTCTCATCTAGAGATGAAATACTAATATGGCCCATCCTCCCCTACTTTAAATCCTCAGAAAGCTCTTCCCCATCCTCTGCACCCCTAGATTAGTGCCTCCCTTTACCTCCACCCATTTCCTCACATCCGGCAGAATTAACTGCCTCTTCCTCTGAGCCTACATAGCACTCTGCTTATTCTTCCTCCCCTAAATTGTCTCCTAGATCCTTCCGTGCCCCACAGGGCCTAGGTTCAGCTTTTTACACCTAGTAGGTACTCAATAATTTTTAAAAATCAATAAATGGATTTAAAAAATATATTTTGGGAATATTTATATTTGATTAGTACCTAAATCCAGAGAGAAATGTATTAGTTCTTACTATTAATCACATAAGTGCCATCTCACCTATCAGAAATGTGGTTTACCTGGGCATTTAAATAAACAATATTGAGAAAGCTGAATATCATTTAGTTTAAAAAGGAAACATTAAAATTCATGTCATAAAACTTTCTTTATTACATAGAGATTAAATATTATTTTAAAAAATATTTCAGGAATAAATAACCCAACTTCCTTTGGTAATAACATTATTTCTAATTATTTATTCATTAATAAATTCATTAATTGATTCAAGAAATATTTATTTAGTATCAACTATGTACCCAACAGATGTACTAGAAACCTCTAAATATGATATGGGAATTTTCCTAAAAATCTCTTAACAGTTATTTAAATGTTTCTCTTTTAGAAAATATGCCATAAATAATTATCTCACTATAGCCCCATTTTCACCACTAAATTCTTTGTAATAAAGTGCCCAATATTTTAAATTAATAAACATTTTATGTAGTACCTACGAATCCAAGAACATCAAATAAGCTTGAGGGGTTGGCATTGAGAACAAAGACATATCCTTCTGCTGTTCCAGCTAATAGATACATTCCTCGCTGGTCATAACTAGGAAAGAAGAAATGTGGTTTTACTTGTTTCATTAATAAGATGATAAGCATTTACTGAATGACAACACAGAGATCCATTCAAACCCAGTCATTCTTATAGTCTATTTTTTTCAATATTACCTGACCTTATTTATAAATGCCAAGTGATTACATATAAATGTAACCATTGCATTCTAGGCTAATGCTATTTCCAGACTGCAACACAGTCAAGAAGATTCACTGAATGTGGGAAACTATTGCATTATAAGTAAATGAAATATGACAATAGAGCTTTCCAGACATTTCAAGTGGAAATAAGCAATTCTCAAATCTGTATGATGAGTACCTTTTGGTACCTTCAGGACAAATAGCTGGCAGGAGGAGGAAGAATGTAGTGAAGTGTTTCTACACCTTCAGCAAATTAGGAAAAGTGGGAAAATGCAAATTAGGATATGAGAAAAGGATGTGAGAAAGAAGATACACAAAACATACGGTGCTGAAGAGTAGAATGTAACTGAAGGGAGCGGAGAGAACCCACCCCGCCCAGAGCGGAGGCACTGGAGGGAGCGGACAGAACCCACCCCGCCCATTGGGGAGGCACTGGAGGGAGCGGACAGAACCCACCCCCACCCAGAGCGGAGGCACTGGAGGGAGCGGAGAGAACCCACACCGCCCAGAGCGGAGGCACTGGAGGGAGCGCACAGAACCCACCCTGCCCAGAGCGGAGGCACTGGAGGGAGCGCACAGAACCCACCCCGCCCAGAGCGGAGGCACTGGAGGGAGCGGACAGAACCCACCCTGCCCATTGGGGAGGCACTGGAGGGAGCGGACAGAACCCACCCCGCCCATTGGGGAGGCACTGGAGGGAGCACACAGAACCCACCCCACCCAGAGCGGAGGCACTGGAGGGAGCGGACAGAACCCACCCCGCCCAGAGCGGAGGCACTGGAGGGAGCGCACAGAACCCACCCCGCCCAGAGCGGAGGCACTGGAGGGAGCGCACAGAGCCTCCCCTGGGCAGAGGCAGCAGAGCTGGCAGACCCAGCACAGGTGGTGGAAAGCCGGCTCCTCCAGGCACTGGCTGGGTAAGTTCCTGGCAAATGTTCTCTTCACCGCTAGGAGCCTAAGGTCCCTCACTTGTGGAATAGGCACAAGCATAATACGTTCCTGACTGGGTGGGGTAAGGATCACGTTCAATAAGCTACACTGTGTGACAAGACACAAATGTCCGTTCTTATTAATATTCACTAATATGATAAATTAACAAAAGAAATAATAATAGCAACACATAACTCCAAGCCCAATTTCTCTACACTGTCTTCTTAAAAGTTTTGCTTCAAAAGATTTAAAATCATCTAAATGCAATGAAATATCATATAGCTGTGAAAATGAATGAGGAAAGTCTTTATGTGTAGAAAACATATCATACTATTAAGTGAGAAAAAAAAAAGAGGCTCAGAACATTATACATGGTTTGTTCTTTTTCAGAGCAAATGCATTGACTGTGGAGCCCAACTACCTGGGTTCAAATCCTGACATTTGCCCTTTACACCTGTGTGATACTAAGCAAGTTATTTAAACTCTTTGTGCCTCATCTTCCTCACCTGTAAAGTGGAGACAATACGAGTCTTTACCCAGAGGCGGATTTAATGGCTGGAGGACTGTAAGCAAGCCCTGAGCCCCGACTTCTGAAGGGCCCCACAAAACCTCAACTTTACACTTTTTTCTAATGACATCAAATTTGGTTTCACATGTGCAATTTTAACGTTAATAGTACATAATATTTTTTATTTGTTTAAAAATATGGTAAACATGTGGTTTTATTTTCTCTGTCTCTCTCCTTTTTTTAAGGGGCCCAATATTTTCTGCACCTGGGGCCTCAACCGACCTTAATCTGCCTATGTCTCTACCTCATGAAGTTAATACAATGAAAGTGCCTGGCCCAGTCTAACTACTTGATAATTATTTGCATAAATAAAAGGAAGTACTTTTCTTTTTGCTTGTTTATGGATAAAGTTATCTCTGGAAGGAAGACAGAAGACCTTGGTAACAGGCTGCCTCCAGCAAGAAAAACTTGCTGTTCAGGGACAATGGCAGGCACCTTTCAATACACACCCCTAGGTACATTTTGAACACTGGGTCCAGTCAATATATTAATTTCCAAAACAAAACAAAACACATAAAACTCAAAATGTAAAGGAATTATGGGTTCAGTTGAATTCTCAACAAACAGGTCTGACAAAGTTGCTGTCAGAGCAGGCAGTACTTACAGGAGGTGCTGGACAGAGTATTCGGAGAGAAAGGCCTCGTGGATTGCCTCAGGGGATTCGACGTTCAGGATGTCCAAAAAGTGGACAGAGCCACCCACAGTCCCCACTGCCGCAGAGAGGGAGGAGGGAGAGCAGGCCAGAACTGTGGTCTGTTTAAAATAAACCTGGGATGTTTAACTTCACTGTGCCAATGCCCCCACTCCCACAAAACCCCACAAATTTAAAAAAACTGAAGCTGGCTCTCTTACATACCAGAATTCGACAGTTTATTTGAAAAGACTGCAGAATTCGAGAGGAATGCCTAGTGTTGTGTGGTATGACAAATTGTACACTCAACATTCCTGAGCTAATTGATTGCATAATAAGTCAGAGAAATCTGCATATCTTATTTTTTTATCCTAAAATTAGAATGATAACCTGACCAGGCGGTGGCGCAGTGGATAGAGCATTGGACTGGGATGCGGAAGACCCAGGTTTGAGACCCCGAGGTCGCCAGCTTGAACACAGGCTCATCTGGTTTGAGCAAAGCTCACCAGCTTGGACCCAAGGTCGCTGGCTCTAGCAAGGGGTTACTTGGTCTGCTGAAGGCCCACGGTCAAGGCACATATGAGAAAGCAATCAATGAACAACTAAAGTGTCGCAACGAAAAACTGATGATTGATGCTTCTTATCTCTCTCTGTTCCTGTCTGTCTGTCCCTACCTATCCCTTTCTCTGACTCTGTAAATAAATAAATAAACAAATAAGTAAATAAATAAAATTAGAATGATAAAAATATAAAGAAATTTCTTAAACTTTAAGCCATGGTTTCATTTTTATCCCTAAATGATGATAAAAATACACCAATCATCTTGAAAAATAAAATAAGAAATTTCAAGTAAATTCCTAACACATTTTGGACATCTTTATAGAATGTTAAAAGTTTTTAAATTATCATTCCTCTGCTGGGTAATGCCAGATCCTGAGGTGCTGATATGACTGAGGAAGACTTCAGAAAATGACCATTGTCACTGGACTATGCATCAGTCACTAAAGAATGCATCACAGAGTCCTGCTTTTCTCACAATCATTTACAGAACATAATGTCTAAGAGAACAAATTTGCTTTCATGACTCTTAAGAAATCAGATTTATTTTGCTATAAATTAAACTTTGTAAGTTGTTTTGAATAAAATCAATCTATTCTAGAAATAGAAAAGGTCTTAGGAAATAGTCATTTTGCAGAATACAAAATAGAAGCCAAGAAAAAGGCAGCAATTTGCCCCAGGACCTCATAGTTGGTGACAAAGCTCAGATAAGGACTCAGGTGTCCTGCCTCACTAAAATACAGAGTTTCCCCATTGAGCAGGTGCTTGTTTTAGTTTTAAAAGTGAATTTTCCAAGGCTTCACCTGGTTTAGTTTTCAGTGGTATGTCAGTATGAAACTGAAAAAGAGAAAAAAAACCTCACTATTTTGTTTCTTTTTCACTGTAAGGCTTTATGGGAGCTCTCAGTATGAGTGTGTGTGTGGTGTGAGTTCTCAAAATAATCAGCTGAAATTATCCTTCATTCCAGAACAATAGTGGGCTAGGCTAAAAATGTGCCCCAGTGCTTGGAGATAGTCTTATATACTCTCACAGGTGCCATCAAGGGAAGCTATTGGAAGTGCCCAGGTACCTTGATATCATGGTGCTGGGCTGGGTTCTCGGAAGAATACTGCCTCATATATTCATGGGGAACACAGTTGTGGTCATAGGCAGGGAGATCTGGCCTCAGCATAACTGGGTCAGTCCATTTATTAGTTCCCCACAGGGCAGCAGTATTCTCCACTGAGGAAAAAATGAAGGCTGAACCACATGAGGAGTGTCCCATACTTGGTTTGAAGCTCAATGCAGATTTGTCAAATTCACTGTGAAAGTTGTCCAAATCTCTCCCCTCTGGTCAAGTGAAGGGAAGATGTGTAAAGCAGAAAGCAGGTATTCTGATGATGCCTGTTTCCCTCCTTAGCTAAGAACAAGGTAAGTCATGATTATACAAGCCCTTGGGTGGGTTCTTAAATTTGTATGTCACTCTTCTGTAAAAGGTGATGTGATCAGGTGAACTTGAAGATCTCTTCTAGTTCTAGTAACTCTAATAGAAACAAATACTTATCAGCCTTTATCGCAGATTACAGAATCTATTCATATTTCAATCATTTACGTAAGAAGTTATTTCTTTACTTTTGGGGGTAAGTTTTATTTATCCAATTAAATCATGTACCTTTTTCATTTTTTAATCTTCTTATATGCAGTATGATGCTTCATCTTGTTTTATCATTGAGATTTTAATTTTATTGTGGGAAAGATTATAATTTCCTTACCTACCACCAAATCCTATCTCATCCAGAACTGTCTAATACAGCAAATGATGATAATTTAGGAAAAGACAATTACCATTGTTCCTTGATCCTTTTATATTTTAAAAATACTATTTTATGTAAAATGCACAATGAACTGTGAACATGGAAAAATGGTATCACCTTATGGCAGGTGTTGTAAGAAATTATGGTTTGCTACCCAGCGTTCATATAGCCTCCTTCCTTCCAAAAATTATTTTTAATTTAATTTTTCAATTAAAGTTTACAGTCAACATTATTTTGTATTAGTTTCAGGTGCATAGCATAGTTGTTAGACAACCATATACTTTACAAAGTGGTCCCCAATGTTTCAAGTATATACCTGGCATCATACATAGTTATACAATATTATGAATATATTCCTTGTGTTATAATTTACCTCCCTGACACTACTAGAAATTTTCTTGAATATCCATGTAGAAACTATCTCTCTCCTATTTTCAGGGTTGAATGAAATAGATTGGACTCCCATTTTCAGGGAGTCATCCCCTTGTCCACAGTGATTACTAGTTCAGGGATGTTATTAAGACATTAGAAGATATCTACTAAGCCTTCTAAAAAGGATAAACTTCTTTTCTCTTCCTCCAGCTACTGTAGTAGGTTCTTTTTCCTGATAGTTTGATGTGAGCTTGGCACCTGTAGCATTAGGGTACCACTAATTGAAGCTTAAGATGAAATTAAACACATAGTACACAGGCAGAAAGACGAAATCCTTGGTAGTACCATTTAAGTTGCTGGATTGAGCCTCACCTGAGGTGAGACAAGTTCTATACTTTATAGGTGATTGAACCAATAACCCCTTCTTTTAAATTTTTGGCTCAAGCTGCTTACAATGGCAATTTCTTTAGTTAGATGGGACCATTTAACTAGTCATGGCCAAGGGGATATTTTATTTCTGAGTAAAAGTACTTACTGGTACTTGCTAATTTAAGATCCGCTAGCATTCTCTTCCCATATCATGGCACAAAGGGGCTATTAGTTGGTAGAGCCTCCATCAGTGTCTCCCTGAGAGGCTATGTGGAGCAGAGACCCTGCCAATCTACAATGAAGTCATAGCATGAAATAAGAGATAAACTACTAGAATTTCAGAATAACTGCAACACAGAAAAACTTGTCCTTTCCTACACACCAATGTAGTATCTTAAGTTCCATCCTCTGGGCTGTGTTATCCACTTTATACATAAGAATTACTCAAAAAATAAGGTAAAATGCAATAAGGCACCTGTAACAAGTCTTGTCACAGACTACTAACAGGTGAATATGCAAATATACAAGTGCAGACTGGGTTAGAATTTAGTATTTTTAAAGTCCATTTATAAGGCATACTTACTGGGGTATTCAGATAAATCCTGCTGACACAAACACCATCCTCTAAGCACCAAACACAAATTTCCCCTGAATATGTGAGTGTCTGTAAAAGGAAGAAAAGTAAATAAAACTCTAAATGGAAAACAAGACTTTGCTTTGGAAGCATGTTCTAAATCCCCTTCTAGTATGTTTATCACTCTGATTATTTAGTATTAAATTTTATTTTATTTACGTGGATTATAATTACTTCATAATCTCAACATCAATACTTCCAATTATAACAAATGTGAACTACTATTTTTAATATGACTTAGGTAACATAATAACTAAATTAGGATTAGAAAAGTGAAATAAAGGTTTTTTTCTGTATAATATAAATATAATTGAGATAAAAATTACTTGAAAATTCAGTCCCTGGCCAGTTGGCTCAGCGGTAGAGTGTTGGCCTGGTGTGTGGAAGTCCCGGGTTTGATTCCTGGTCAGGGCACACAGGAGAAACAACTATCTGCTTCTCCCTATGACTTCAATCTGATGGATCTAAAAAGAACTGATAATACTAAATTCATTCAGCTTTTCTCTTGTGGTGAGGCTGCTTACATGCTGGACTGAAAAGCTGAAGTTCATATTGTTCATTTTCACAAACAATTCTTACTCTTCCACAGGATCAGGACTGAAAGCAGCTTAAAGTAACTGCAATGTGGCACAGTTTAAGTTCTGTGTTTTGACTACTAGGGAGTGGGTAACATGAAAATGTGGATCAAGTTTCTAAATCCTAAATGTGAAAATCTTGAATGAAATTTTTAATTGAGTTGAAACAATCATAAGAATAGACATAATGCTTATCAGAAAACATCTGGAAGAAATATTATATAATCAGAATCCTTTTTTTTTTTTTTCAGAGACAGAGAGAGAGTCAGAGAGAGGGATAGACAGAAACAGACAGACAGGAACGGAGAGAGATGAGAAGCATCAATCATTAGTTTTTCGTTGCGCGTTGCAACACCTTAGTTGTTCATTGGTTGCTTTCTCATATGTGCCTTGACCACGGGCCTTCAGCAGATCGAGTAACCCCTTGCTCAAGCCAGCAACCTTGAGTCCAAGCTGGTGAGCTTTTGCTCAAACCAGATGAGCCTGCACTCAAGCTGGTGACCTTGGGGTCTTGAACCTGGGTCCTGCGCATCCCAGTCCGACGCTCTATCCACTGCTCAACTGCCTGGTCAGGCCGTAATCAGAATCTTAAGACTAAAAGAAAACAAGTGTTAATTATTCTATAATCCATTTATTTTTTATTTGCTAAAACTCCCAAAATCTTAAGGATTTGCTGATAAATCATGAAAAGTGAAATATGTTTCTTGAAATAAACATTGGTAAACAGTTAAACACCCAGAAAAAAAATTTCTTTTCGAAATGTAGAGGGTGAAGTTTTTTTCTAAGTAGAATGAATTCATGTTTTGTGCATGGTAACTATTTCATTTTCATCCTCAGCTGGGGCTGCATCACTCTGAAAGAGGTAAATACTAACAGCTTAACGAATGTTGATGACTCGTTAGCAATAAATGTGTTTAAAGGTCTGACTTGGAAAGTTTGTATGATGACTACAAACAGAATGGCTCCTAAAATTTCAGTTGCTTTGGCCATTTGAAGAAAGTTAATATTATGGACTCCCAATATGATGATGTCTTTCTAACTGGGGAGTACATTTGATAATGAAAGTGATTGGCATTACCACCACCTCTTCAAGAATAACCTCTACCTCTTATTTTCTTTTTTTTTTTAATTTTATTTATTCACTTTTTATTAGAGAGAGAGGGGAGAGGAAGAGAGAGGGAGAGATAGAGAGAGAACAGGGGGAGGAGCAGGAAGCATCAACTTCCATATGTGCCTTGACCAGGCAAGCCCAGGGGTTTGAACCGGCGACCTCAGCGTTCCAGGTCGACGCTTTATCCACTGCGCCACCACAGATCAGGCCTCTACCTCTTATTTTCAACAGGTTGCATGTGAACCTCCAAAATCTGTTGAAACCCTACTGTGACACACTCAAGTATTCCTTACCATGCAGTATTCATTTGTAGGTGCAATGAAGTCAACTGCCTGAAATTTCCCATCACAAGCCTCTAGGACTTTATCCAAGATTGGCTCCTCACCAAAAGTGTAAATATAAACAGATCCCTTTAAATACCAAAAGAAAAAAAGAAGGCAAATTAATGCAATTGTGTGAGCAGTTCAACAAATATATATTAAATGCCACTTATGAACAAGGCACTGTATGTAATTAGGTGATAGAATATTAGAGATCAACTCCTTAAGGCCCTAATTTTGAGGAGCTTAAAATTTAGATGCTTAGTATGTTTGTTTAATGACTCAGTCATCATCGGTAATAATCAATAAATGGGACTTTATTCTTTTCTCCAATTCCAGGCATTTGTATTCTAAGTTATAAAACATATCCAAAAACTTCTCCTGGCCTTAAAAATAATATCTATTGATGTAGAAAATTTGAATGTAGAAAACCAGAAAAGTTCTTAAGATGAACTAAATCCTATCACGTACTAGATCATGATGAACACTAATGAAAACTTTTAATAAGGCTTGGTGGAAATTGTGAAGATGTGGCCAAAGCTGTCACTTTATGACTTGTTCATCATTCTCAGCTCCAAAATTCACCTCTCAAAAAAAATCTATCCTGTATGCATCTCTGCCAGTAAGTGTAGTATGGTATGGTCACTTAACTAGCAACAAGAGAAATCTGCTTTCTACTAAGCACAAGTTTTTTAAGTTTGAGTTAAACATGAATATTTTTGTTCTTGTTAATATAAAAAATACAACTTTGTAGTCTAAAATCTGGTAGCTATTTACTGATTTTATCTTTCGTTCATTAGATCAGGGTTTGGGAACCTATGGCTCACGAGCCAGATGTGGCTCTTTTGATGGCTGCATCAGGCTCGCAGACAAATCTTAAATAAAAAAAATAATAACGTTAAAAATATAAAACATTCTCATGTATTACAATCCATTCATTTCCTACCGCTCATGTTCATGGTTGTGGGTGGCTGGAGCCAAGCACAGCTGTCCTCTGGGACAACACCAAATTTTTACTGGATAATGTGTAATGTACACGGGTCATTGTATGGCTCTCAAGGAATTACATTTTAAAATACGTGGCATTCATGGCTCTCTCAACCAAAAAGGTTCCTGACCCCTGCATTAGTTCAACAAATACCAAGTGGAACTCCTTGCCCTTTCAGTGACAAGCATAAAAACAAACAAAACTCCCTTTGTTAGTAAGCCTTTAAAATTATTTATTTTTTCATTTGCAACTTAAAAGAGCCCTGACTCAGAGAATATCATTATACAGCACACTCTTCCCTTCATTTCCATTGTGCAATGATGATAATAATATCTGAAAATCGTATACTAGGATATCACCATTTAGCATACCTTGTCTGTCTGAATCAGCAACATTTTGTAATTGGGAGAAAACATCAAATGTTCTACAGGCTCTTCAACCTGAAGAAAATCCTCTACTTTGTAATTTGAATCTTTAATAATAAAAGAATAAACAAAGCCATCCTAGAGACCAAAAACAATGAGATAAATGCAGAAAATCAATTTCAGTCAACGCACAGTATACTTCCCTTATCAGACAAACTAAGACTTATTGATCACCATCTACTGTTTATTTTTGGTATCTTTACCTATGCTTACATTATCTAGAATGCCCTGTCTTCTTACCCTTATATAGGCAACTTTTAACCATGTTTCTTGGTCAAGTTTCCATTTTATCTATTTTGTGACATATTTCCAATTACCTAAAATTTTACTGACTTCTCTTTTCTTTGAACTTTTCTAGCATCTATCTTATCATCTTCTTTATTATATAGGAGGTGGGGCAACTGAGTCAGAGTTTATTGTGTGGTTTATATATATAGCAGTTTCCTTACTTCAAAAGACACTAGTCTTAATGTATGTTTTCTAATCATTATGTGCAATTTCTTTTCTCCCTAGATGATAGGGAGAGGTTGGGAGTGTGTTTTTTGTTTCTTTATATTCTTCAAGTATTCATTAAAAATGAGTTAGTTGTTTGGTTGGTTAATTGGTTGACTATGAACGGTTGACTACTCTCAAGAGGATCTTGAGTCACTTCTGTAATAGTGAAGAGGTTTGGGGCAAATGCATCTGTAATTTCTAGATTAAACCTCATTATAAATAAGAGTAAGCATTTATGAGATGGTTGGGTTCAGACATGAGAAACATGCCAGATGCTTTCATCATTCTTTTTTTTTTTTTTCTGAAGTTGGAAACGGGGAAGAAGTCAGACAGACTCCCGCATGCACCCAACCAGGATCCACCCGGCATGCCCACCAGGGGGCGATGCTCTGCCCATCTGGGACATCGCTCTGTTGCAACCAGAGCCATTCTAGCACCTGAGGCAGAGGCCAACTTTGCTCCAATGGAGCCTTGGCTGCGGGAGGGGAAGAGAGAGGTAGAGAGGAAGGAGAGGGGGAGGGGTGGAGAAGCAGATGGGCGCTTCTCCTGTGTGCCCTGGCTAAGAATCGAACCTGGGACTCCTGCACGCCAGGCTGACACTCTACCACTGAGCCAACCGGCCAGGGCCCAGATGCTTTCATCATTCTTATGATCATTCTCTATCCCTCAGAGCAGATGCTCCAATCCTTTCTTTAAATTACTGTACTTTTAAGAAAACAGCAAGGCCACAATGCTGACTAAATGTAGGCGGTGGGGGTACCCATTGCAAGTTTGGGGGGGAGGGAATTATGAGCTGGATAGAAGCAATCCAGACTGTTTCTCATTGGTGGAGCTACACCTTTCACCTTGACAACATTGACTGGCTGCCCTTGGGGTCCTGAAAAAGTGATCTATGACAACAGAGAGGCAAAGCTAATAGCAGTCTCAGGAAAGATACCAACAGACCTAAGATTTTAGTATAGGTCAGCTCCAAACCTTAGCACTGATCACCACAGCATGGAAAAGTAACATGGTCTGACTCTTTTTCTTTTTCATATGCACTGAGGCTGAGTGAACTTGGTAAGACTTGCTTCCTGCATCAATAGTTTCTACTTAATAGGGTCATCATGCGGAACAATAAGATAATACAAGCAAAGCATTTAGCATGATGCTTGGCACAAAATAAGCACCAAGTGAATGATGGCTATTAATACTAATTCTAGGCCCTGGCCGGTTGGCTCAGCGGTAGAGCGTCGGCCTAGCGTGCGGAGGACCCGGGTTCGATTCCCGGCCAGGGCACACAGGAGAAGCGCCCATTTGCTTCTCCACCCCTCCGCCACGCTTTCCTCTCTGTCTCTCTCTTCCCCTCCCGCAGCCAAGGCTCCATTGGAGCAGAGATGGCCCGGGCGCTGGGGATGGCTCTGTGGCCTCTGCCTCAGGCGCTAGAGTGGCTCTGGTCGCAATATGGCGACGCCCAGGATGGGCAGAGCATCGCCCCCTGGGGGGCAGAGCACCGCCCCTGGTGGGCGGGCCGGGTGGATCCCGGTCGGCCGCATGCGGGAGTCTGTCTGTCTCTCCCTGTTTCCAGCTTCAGAAAAATGAAAAAAAAAAAAAAATACTAATTCTACCATGGATATTAACAATATGACACAGGTAAAATAAATGAGCACACACAAGAGGGTAAGCTGAAGCTTGGACAAAAGCTCCCATTTGTGTCTAAAAACTTAATACATTAGGTGCACAAACAGAAATGGAATTGGGGGATGGATATTAGGTGTTTGGGGGAGGAGGCATGGATTTTTACATTTCTATTTTTGCCTATTTGCATTGAGATAGATATATAGTATTTCATCATACCGTGATCGCTATTTTTATATATATTTGAAATTCTTTGTAAAAAAGTTTTATAATAGCATCCAAAAAGAAAACAATTTTAATTAATAATCTGACAGAACCTGACATCCCAAATTATGGCTCATAATAGTAAATGGCAGCAAATGAAAATGGTATATTTTTTTGAAAACAGTGAATTTTAAAGAAAAAAATACATTACAATTCCAGAAGCAAGCACACCTCCCTTCTGATATGCCATGGTGATGGGACTGATAAGAGTTCTTCCTTCTTTTGGAAAAAAAAAAAATAAGGTGAAACAGGGGACACAATTAAAAGTGCAACACAAAGTAATTCATCTTGTTTGATTTCCTAGGACCATTCATTTCATGGAACCTCTTCTCCCCCCTCCCCCCACAAATCAACTTTTTATTAGAATATGTGCTATGATGTTTCCCAAACAATAAATAATAAAAGCTGCTTAGCAATAATTACTGATGTAAACTCCATGAGTTTTTTAAAGGTAGGTATCATTAGATTATGTAACAAACATTGTAGAATTATTTAGCAAACATATTTTCTTTTTTTACAGAGATACAGAGAGAATCAGAGAGAGGGACAGACAGACGGGAACGGAGAGAGACGAGAAGCATCAGTCATTAGTTTTTCATTGCAACACCTTAGTTGTTCATTGATTGCTTTCTCATATGTGCCTTGACCGTGGGCCTTCAGCAGATGGAGCAACCCCTTGCTTGAGCCAGCGACCTTGGGTCCAAGCTGGTGGGCTTTGCTCAAACCAGATGAGCCTGTGCTCAAGCTGGCGACCTCGGGGTTTCGAACCTAGGTCCTCCGCATCCCAGTCTGACGCTCTATCCACTGTGCAACTCTCTGGTCAGGCCATATTTTCTTTTTTAGGAAAGCTTTGTCAGAGATTTTAAAAGGTCAGAAAAAAACTGTTATTATCATGAAGGTTTACACTTAAGGTCTGTACATTTTATGGTATGTAAATGTATACCTCAGTAAATAAAACACAGAGGATAAAAGAAAGTAAAAAATTCCATAAGAGCATTTGTTATTAACAAGATACTGTCCTTGGATGTCATATACCTGAGACAAATATAATATTACAAGTTAATTATACCTCAATAAAAAAATACACTGTCCTTGAGGGGAAATAAAAAAAGCATATTACTTGTGATGTAGATAAACCACGAGAATTATGTTTATTGCATATCAGGTGCTTGGCATTTTGTCAGATGCTAAGAAGAATACTGTCCTTTCTTTCAATGACAATTTACCTCCCAGCCATCTCTTCAAAGAAACTCAATCCAACTGCCACTAGAGTCCAGATTCTTATGACTCCTCCCCTAGTCTACGTACCTGCGGCTTATAGCCACCTGCTTCTAGGATCTTCCTTTCTTAGGCTAAATTAATCTCTCTAAGCACAATTTCAGTTGTGGTATATCCCTATTAAGGAATTTTTGATGTCTCTCCACTGTCAGTTGAATTTAGTATAAATGTCTTAGTCTACATTCAAGTTCAGATATGGTATAGATGACCCTTCCTTCCCCACTTGACACTCCAGACAAACTGGATCACTTCTTGTGTCTCCACCTACCCCATGTTTTTTGTCTACACAGATACCATTGCCCAAAAGTTTAGCTACCCTTATCTCTGTCTATGAACCTCTCCTTTAAGGGACATGTCAAATGCCACCTTCAAAATAACAGCCTTTTTCAATCCTCTGAATTCCCACAGCACTTTGTAAAGTTCTCCTTTACTGAAATTGTTCTAATACACCTGACTGTAATTGACTGCTTATCTTACTCTCTTAAAAAAATAGAAACCACACAAAAGTAGAAATTATGAGATTATATTTTCCATTTATGTCAACTCTGAAGCACTTTGCTTAGTGTCTTACATATTGTAGAGGCTAGATAAATATCTACTTTAAAAGCAATATATTATACCATGAAAATTATTAGAAATAGTATATAATGTATGACTACAACTGAATAAGTCCTAAATTGGGTATACGTAACATACTACAAGTGTGATGGGAGTCTGGAAATGAGAAACATTGCTTTATAATTCTTTTTATTTTTATTTTTATTTTGAGGGAGAGAGGAAGGGGAAGAGGAGAGAGAGAGAGAAACAGAGAGAGAAGCATCAACTTGTTGTTCCATTTAGTTGTGTCATTGATTGCTTTTCATATGTGGCCTGATATGACTCCACATAAGGCTCGAACCAGTGACCTTGGCACTCATAGAGATGTTAATTTACTCTGTAGAAATATCTGATTAAATTTTGGAGCCAAAGGATGACAAAAACACAGCTCCTGACATCAAAGAGTTGCTGACTAGTGGGAAAGACAGATATGCACATGGGGCATTGTAAGAGCACAGGATGGGACTCTAAGAAAGCAGTGAGTCTGAGGAACCCAGACAAGGAACACCTAATTGTGTTTGAAGGTTGGGGTGAGGGCAAGGACGGCTCCACAGAGAACAATTTCACCAGGTAAACAAGGAAGAGGAGGACATCCTAGAAAAAGGTAACTGCAAATAGCAGAAGGCAGAATTTGAGGAGAGCACAGGAATGATGAGAACATCTAAAAGTCTCAAGTAGGTGACTATAGATTAGAAAAGAAGTTTGCTTTTCAGAGAGCTGTGGGATGGCATTGTGGATGCGAGGTTAGAGAGTGAACCAAGCCCAGAGGGCACAGGTTAGAGTAGAGGGAAGAAAGAGGAGCTGGGGTAGGAAAGTCAACTGTAATGGTCTCAGTTTTATCAGGGATGTGTGAGTCAGGAAATTGAGAGGGACGCTGCAGTTGGGGGAAACTTGATGTAGGGGGTGGTGTTTGAGCTGAAAACTGTAGGGTTCAGACAGCAAAGTGGTGAGGGAATGAAGGAGGCATGTCTAAAGAATCATGGGAAAAACTCACTGGCTAGACTGAGCAGCAGTAGTAGTATTTTCTAATACTAATGGAGCAGACAAAACCAGATTAGAGAGGGCTTGAAAGCAAGATGGAGCAATTCTTGAGTTACATGTTAAAATGGTCTTGAAGAAGAGCAGTTTGGCAAGGATGAGCTGCCTGGTTTGAGTCAGTTGTTGATTAAGGCCAGTGAAGTCAGTCCTAAGGTTTCTACAAAAATAGGTGTAAAATAATAAGAGCAACTGAAATGGAGAATGCAATGGACAGGTTTCTTCTCAAAGGGTCTACACCTGCCCCCTTCTGTGACCCAGGCTCGACTCTGGCCAGAGCCGATGGGACCGGGAATGGACAGCAGAGCTAAAGGGAACAGACCAGGTTATCTTAGAAATTCTAACCACTTGATATAAAGGTAGTTTTCAGGATGGCAGTTGGACTTAGAAGACCATTATGAGGAAAGGGGTTGAGATGGGTAGCAGGCAGGAAAGAACACATTAGCTTATTAGACAGAAGAGGCACATATATGGAAAAGGGTACATGGAGTAGCTGAGAACTTGGACTCTGAAGTCTTATAACCTGATTCAGGTTTCAGCTCCACAGCTTACTGGTTATGTGAATTCAGGCATGTTTGTTGACCTTTCAGTGACTCCATTTTCTCCTCTATATCATGGAGATGAAAATGTATCTCCTTGTAAAGCTGTTTTGAGGATTACATGAAATCACATGATAGCAGAATGCCTAGAGCATGTTATCATTTAAGAAATGGTAGCTACCTAGAAGGAATAGGATTTGGTAACTAACTACAGGATAAGAAGAAAAAGGAATCAAAGATGTCTCCAAGAAAGAGAAAAATAGGAAACAAAACATTCATCTTCCAATGCAAAACCATCACCAACAGCTGCACTTCTGAAAATATAAAGCAAAGCACTGTCTCACCCATTCGTGGTCTGTCTTCTATCTTATTAAGCACACTCGCCTTCAGGTTTTCTCCACTAATCTCTAAAAGATGACCCTCTTCACAGCAAATATATATGTCATTTGTTGAAGTCCAGCAGTGCATAATCGGGTGAAGTGAAGGATATAGATCGTCTTTGGGCTTCAGGGAAAGATTACAAACCTTGTATTAAGGCAATTATGGCCTAAGAGCCAGAGAAATACCCATCAAAACAATTTCCAAGAGGAAACAAATGAATATATACACACACACATTCATTGGCCCCACCATTTGCCAATAGCTAACTGAACTTCTTCCTCCCCTTCTCTCTATTTGACTTCTTCCCTAGGAAAAATAAGGAATTCTTGCCAACATAATCAGAGTTCTAGTGTCACAAATTTTCATGAGTTTTGAGTAATAACTTTTACACTATTTCTTGGTGGATATTTGTTTGTTTTTTGTATCCTGAATCTAAGGAAGTACTTTTCTAGCTACAATCACCCTTTTTGAGGAAGACTTTTGTCAACATTTCTCCCTCCTGATTCTGCAGGGGACGTGGATGTGACTTTCCTGGAGTGGTTATGGGGAGGTCTGCCTGGATCTCATGGGGAATGAGAAGAGGACTCCTTGTCTGATTATGGTGGCCTCTCCAATTCGGTTCATGAAACATCCTACGTACTTTGATTCCATGGAAAACTCAAAGAAACAAAATGTATGGGATGTATATCTAGGAAAACTTGTGGCTTTGGAGATTAGAAATATTATGAGCCAAAGATCTAAGGCAAATTTTTCCTGTAAAACACTAAATAGTGAATAAATATTTTAGGCTTTGTGGACCACATAGCTTGATGTCATATACTGCCCACCCCCACCATTTTTTAACAACAATTAAAAGTATAAAAAACATTCTTAGTATGTGGTCATACAAAAGCACATCATAGTCTGTCGATTGCTGCCTTAGATAGTAATAGGTACCTCAGTATTATGCCTCCCACAGCCCTTAAACGCTTGTTTCCTGCAGAGGAGAGGGTTGCTCCCCCTTTCTGTAAGGAAGGAGCAGGTCTCCTTGTAAGCCTAAGACCACCTGCTCTCCTTCTTGGAGGTCAAGGTCATTGTAATAGCTATTTCTGGCATGTTCCTCCACCCCCATTCCCCCCCATGATTAAGATTTGTAAATTTATGTATAATTGAATGGAACTCCTTCCTTTCTATTTAAACAAGTCAAACCTACTAAAGCTTACATTTGTTTGTTTAATCCATATTGAGAATATAATGTTTAGTACTATTATCTGAGCTTTTTGTTATGCTATACTATTATTTACAATTGCATTAGCTACAACATAGTATCTTTGTTTACTTTAGGCATCTTTAAACCAAGAACAGAAAACATTTTTAATGAGCTGTTAGCCAAATTACCACAATTGTTAAATTTTTTTGAGACTTTCATGTTTGTTTCATTCATTTATTCATTCACCAAACAAGTATTTATTAGATTCTTATTACATTCCAGGCATTATTCTGGGCACATCTCTACCCTCATACATCCTGGTGGGGGGAAATAGAGTAAAAATAAATGAAGAGGTTAAATATACAGAATGTTATGTGTTGCAAGTGCTGTAGAGGCCCTGGACAGTTGGCTCAGTGGTAGAGTGTTGGCCTGGCATGTGGATGCTCCAGGTTCAATTCCTGGTCAGGGCACACAGGAGAAACACCCATCTGCTTATCCACCCCTCCCCTTCTGGCTACTCTCTCTTTCTCTTCCCTTCCTGCAGGCATGGCTCGATTGGAGCAAGTTGGCATCCAGCTCTGAGGAGGGCTCCAACGCCTTCCCCTCAGGGGCTAAGACAAGGTCAGTTGCTGAGCAACAAAGCAGTGCCCCAGATGGGGAGAGTATTGCCCCCTAGTGGATCCTGGTCAGGGCACATGCGGGAAGCTCTCTCTCTGCCTCCTTTCTTCTCACTAAAAATAAAAAGAAAAGAAAAGGAAAAAAAGAAAACATCACAGGTTATAGTAGAGGGGTGTGTTTATTATAGGTGCATCCATAAGAATGCAATTGGTTCTTCCTGATGGAGTCAAAGAAGTGCACAGAGGACCTAGAAATAACACAAACTGGAGGCAGACAACACCAAGCTTAGACTCAACCAATTCTACAAACAAAACACCGACAATGAGAAGACAAAAAAGTGCAATCCAAACAAAACCACAAGAGAATCTTTCAGGAGATGAACTGAGTGATATGGAAATAATAAAACTTCCAGATGCGGAGTTCAAAATAATGATTGTAAGGATGCTTAGGGATCTTAGAACAACAATGGATGATCATTATGAACACCTAAATAAAGAAATAGCAAGTATAAAAAAGAATCAGTTGGAGATGACAAATACAATATCAGAAATAAAGACCACAATGGAAGGAATTAAAAACAGGATAGAGCTGAGGATCGAATCAGAGAGTTGGAGGACAACTGGAATGAAGTCATGAAAGCAGAGAAGAAAAGAGAAAAAAGACTCAAAAAGTCAGAGGAAACTCTTAGAGAGCTCTGTGACAACATGAAGAGAAATAACATCTGCATCATAGGGGTTCCTGAATAAGAAGAAAAAGAACAAGGGATAGAGACTTTGTTCAATCATATCATAGCTGAAAACTTCCCTAAATTAATGCAAGAGAAACTCTCACAAGTCCAAGAAGCACAGAGGACTCCATTAAAGAGAAACCCAAAGAAACCTACACCAAGACACATCATAATTAAAATACCAAAGCTAAGCGATAAAGAGAAAATATTAAAAGCTGCAAGAGAAAAAAAGTTATCTACTACAAAGGAGCCCCCATAAGGATGACATCCGACTTCTCAACAGAAACACTTGAGGCCAGAAGGGAATGGCAAGAAATATTCAAAGTAGTGCAGAACAAGAACCTACAACCAAGACTACTTTATCCAGCAAGGCTATCGTTTAAAATCGAAGGAGAAATAAAAAGCTTCCCAGACAAAAAACAACTCAAGGAATTCATTACAACCAAACCAATGCTGCAGGAAATGTTAAGGGGCCTGTTGTAAACAGATTAAAGTGGGAAAAGAATATAGCAAAAAAGGAATACACCTTTAAAGAAGAAAATGGCAATAAACAACTACATATCAATAATAACCTTAAATGTAAATGGATTAAATGATCCAATCAAAAGACATAGGGTAGCTGCGTGGATAAGAAAACAGGACCCATCCATATGCTGTCTATAAGAGACACACCTTAGAACAAAAGATACACATAGATTGAAGGTAAAAGAATGGAAAAAAACATTTCATGCAAATGGAAATGAAAAAAAAGCTGGGGTAGCAATACTTATATCAGACAAAATGGACTTTAAAACAAAGACTATAGTAAGAGATAAAGAAGGCCACTACATAATGATAAAGAGAGTAATCCAACAGGAAGATATAACTATTATAAATATCTATGCACCTAATATAGGAGCACCTAAATATATAAAGCAGACTTTGATGGATTTAAAGGGCGAGATCAACAGCAATACTATAATAGTAGGGAATTTCAATACCCCACTAACATCACTAGATAGATCCTCAAGAAAGAAAATTAACAAAGAAACAGCAGACTTATTGGACACACTAGATCAACTCGATTTAATAGATATCTTCAGAACCTTTCACCCTAAAGCAGCAGAATATACATTCTTTTCAAGTGCTCATGGTACATTCTCTAGGATAGACCACATGTTAGGGCACAAAAGTGCTCTCAACAAATTTAAGAAGACTGAAATCATATCAAGCACTTTCTCCGATCACAACGGCATGAAACTAGAAATGAACCACAACAGAAAAGCTCAAAAATTCTCAAACACATGGAAACTAAATAGCAGGTTGTTAAATAATGAACGGATTAAGAATGAGATTAAAGAAGAAATAAAAAAATTCCTAGAAACAAATGACAATGAACATACAACAACTCAAAATTTATGGGACACAGCGAAAGCAGTACTGAGAGGGAAGTTCATAGCACTACAGGCACACTTTAAGAAGCTAGAAAAAGCTCAAATAAACAACTTAACCCTGCATCTAAAAGAATTAGAAAAAGAACAGCAAGTAAAGCCCAAATGTAGTAGAAGGAAGGAAATAATAAAGATCAGAGCAGAAATAAATGACATAGAGGATAAAGAAACAATACAGAGGATCAATGAAACTAGGAGCTGGTTCTTTGAAAAGGTAAACAAGATCGATGAACCTCTAACTAGACTCACCAAGAAAAAGAGAGAGAGGACTCAAATAAATAAAATTAGAAATGAGAGAGGAGAAATAACAACTGACACAACAGAAATACAAAATATTATAAGAAAATACTATGAAGAACTGTATGCCAAAAAACTAGACAACCTAGATGAAATGGACAAATTCCTTGAAACATACAATCTTCCAAAAATCAATCTGGAAGAATCAGAAAACCTAAACAGACCGATTACACCAAATGAGATTGAAACAGTTATCAAAAAACTCCCAACAAAGAAAAGTCCGGGGCCTGATGGCTTTACAAGTGAATTCTACCAAATATTCAAAGAAGAACTAACTCCTATCCTTCTCAAACTATTTCAAAAAATTCAAGAGGAAGGAAGACTTCCAAGCTCCTTTTATGAGGCAAGCATAATTCTGATTCCAAAACCAGGCAAAGACAACACAAAGAAAGAAAATTATAGGCCAATATCTCTGATGAATATAGATGCTAAAATCCTCAACAAAATATTAGCAAACCGGATCCAACAATATATGGAAAAAATCATACATCATGATCAAGTGGGATTTATTCTGGGGAGGCAAGGCTGGTACAATATTTGCAAATCTATCAATGTTATTCATCACATAAACAAAAGGAAGGAGAAAAACCACATGATAATTTCAATAGATGCAGAAAAAGCATTTGATAAAATCCAGCACCCATTCATGATCAAAACTCTCAGCAAAGTGGGAATACAGGGAACATACCTCAACATGATAAAAGCCATCTATGAGAAACCCACAGCCAACATCATACTCAATGGGCAAAGATTAAAAGCAATCCCCTTAAGATCAGGAACAAGGCAGGGGTGCCCCCTTTCACCACTCTTATTTAACATAGTCCTGGAAGTCCTAGCCACAGCAATCAGACAAGAAGAAGAAATAAAAGGCATTCAAGTTGCAAAAGAAGAAGTAAAACTATCATTATTTGCAGATGATATGATATTATATATAGAAAACCCTAAAGTCTCAGTCAAAAAACTACTGGACCTGATAAATGAATTCAGCAAAGTGGCAGGATATAAAATCAATACTCAGAAATCAGAGGCATTTTTATACACCAGCAATGAACAGTCAGAAAGAGAAATTAAGGAAACAATCCCCTTCACAATTACAACCAAAAAAATAAAGTACCTAGGAGTAAACTTAACCAAGGAGACTAAAGACTTGTACTCGGAAAATTACAAAGCATTGATAAAAGAAATCAAGGAAGATACAAAGAAGTGGAAGCATATACTGTGCTCATGGTTAGGAAGAATAAACATCATTAAAATGTCTGTATTACCCAAAGCAATCTATAAATTCAATGCAATACCAATTAAAATACCAATGACATACTTCAAAGATATAGAACACATATTCCAAAAATTTATATAGAACCAAAAAAGAACACGAATAGCCTCAGCAATCTTAAAAAAGAAGAATAAAGTGGGAGGTATCACACTTCCTGATATCAAGTTATACTACAAGGCCATTGTACTGAAAACAGCCTGGTACTGGCATAAGAACAGGCATATAGATCAATGGAACAGAACAGAGAACCCAGAAATAAAACCACAGTTCTATGGACAACTGATATTTTTCAAAGGAGGTAAGGAAATACAATGGAGGAAAGACAGCCTCTTTAACAAATGGTGTTGGGAAAATTGGACATCTACCTGCAAAAAAAATGAAACTAGATCACCAGCTTGCACCACTCACAAAAATAAACTCAAAATGGATAAAAGACTTAAATGTAGGCCGTGAAACCATAAGCATCTTAGAAGAAAACATAGGCAGTAAGCTCTCTGACATCTCTCGGAGCAATATATTTGCTGACTTATCTCCACGGGGAAGTGAAATAAAAGACAGGATAAACAAATGGGACTATATCAAACTAAAAAGCATTTGCACAGCTAAAGACAACAAGAACAGAATAAAAAGACAAACTACACAATGGGAGAACATATTTGACAATACGTCTGATAAGGGGTTAATAACCAAAATTTATAAAGAACTTGTAAATCTCAACACCAGGAAGACAAACAATCCAATCTAAAAATGGGCAAAAGAGATGAATAGACACTTCTCCAAAGAGGACATACAGATGACCAATAGGCATATGAAAAAATGCTCAATATCACTAATCATTAGAGAAATGCAAATTAAAACCACAATGAGATATCACCTCACACCAGCCAGAATGGCACTCATCAACAAAACAACACAGAATAAGTGCTGGCGAGGATGTGGAGAAAAGGGAACCCTCCTGCACTGCTGGTGGGAATGCAGACTGGTGCAGCCATTGTGGAAAACAGTATGGAGATTCCTCAAAAAACTGAAAATCGAACTGCCTTTTGAACCAGCCATCCCACTTTTAGGAATATACCCCAAGGACACCATAGAACGGCTCCAAAAGGAGAAATGCACCCCCATGTTTGTGGCAGCATTGTTCACAATAGCAAAGATCTGGAAACAGCCCAAGTGTCCGTCAGAGGACGAGTGGATTAAAAAGCTTTGGTACATCTATACTATGGAATACTACTCAGCCATAAGAAATGATGACATCAGATCATTTACAATAACATGGATGGACCTTGATAACATTATACGGAGTGAAATAAGTAAATCAGAAAAAAAAACTAAGAACTATATGAAACCATACATAGAAGGGACATAAAAATGAGACTTAGAGACATGAACAACAATGTGATGGCAACAGGGGTGGGTTTGGGAGGAGAGGGGATGGGGCAAAGAAGGAGAGAGGGGTTGGGGGAGGGGAGGGGCACAAATAAAACCAGATAGAAGGTGACAGAAGACAATTTAACTTTGGGGGAGGGGTATACAGCACAATCAAATGTCAAAATAATCTAGAGATGTTTTCTCTCAACATATGTACCCTGATTTATCAATGTCACTGCATTAAATTTAATAAATAAATTAAAAAAAATAAAGAAGTACACAGAAAGAGAATTATCATTTAGGATGGACCTTGAAACATGACTAAGGCAGAAATCATATATAGGAACAATCATAATGATAATTTTTAAAAGGACAGATTGACTATGATTGTGTAATTGGTCTATGTCATTCTCTCATACCCTTGGATTTTTAGAAAATAAAACTTGAATAACAATCTGGCCATCCAGTTGGCTAAATAAAGGGACAAATCCACTCAAATGGATTAAATTGCTACTAATTAATGACATTTTTGTGGTGTCTAAGATTTGACTCATAGAAAAGAATTACTCACTGAACACCATTATGTAATCACCATTGTTTAAAAGTTTTTTAGTTTGTCTTGATGACATATAACCTTGGCTATAAATCACAGAAACTCTTCCTAGTATTGTAATGGACTTAAAATCCCAAAAACACACGTATCTAGTTCTCACAACACCAGTGAATCTGTGCATATCCAACAGAAGGTGAAAATTAAAACTTGGAATTTTCTGGCTTTGGTATGTTAAACTAGTATTATATGTGGCTTTTCTTACTTTAAGATAAACCTGGGCTTGTCTTCCTGTTCTTCCCTTTCATCATTTAAAAATAAATGTGGTATCATGTGGATTACATGAGTAGAAACAATCATCTTTAATTCTGAAAATTGTGAGAACTGTGAAAGAAAAGAGGCCGATAGTATTTAAAAAGATTTGTTGATAATATTACCTCCTTGATTAGTCCTCTGGAATCATGAATCAAACATTTTGACCAAACATGAAAAATTTGAGCCCAACTTACTGTTGCTTTAGAAAATGTAAGCAAGCACCTGAATATGTTTTGGAACACTTGAGTTTATAAAAGAGATTCCTTTTTAGCAACTTCGCCTTTTTTTTTTTTTAAGATAGATGAAAGAAGGAAATTGGACACTTGAGATTAAATTAATTATTTTGGATCCAATTTCTGGCCAGATAACATCTGCCTTTGATTTCCCCCATGCTACTGCTGGATACATTTCTAATGCCCTAAATAAGTTGTGTAATATGACATGAACCTATTTAAGGGCCTACATTGTGCCTTTCTAATGTTAGCTATACGAGATATAATGGGAGTATTTAATGTTTGTAATTTTGTAAAAGTATACAGCTTGTCAATTTCTAAGACTCTTATATAGATCAAGACATTACTGATTTTTTTGCCATTGGTACTCAGGTCACAAGAAATGTCATTCAAAGAAAGGAGTAGAATCAAGACATTTGAGATCTATTTTATGTTTTCACTCATTGTATAGATGTTAATGAATGTTTTTAGCCATTTTTCTCCCCTTCTTTATCTATAAAATAAAGAATTAAATACAGGGAAAGTTAATTTCTTATTTAAGTGAAAAGTATATGGCTGTGTTACTATTCCCTGTATGACTTAGAGCTGTCAAACTTTAACATTAAATTTGTTTTCAGAAAAAGGTTAAAATGCACTGAGTACAAAAGTCCTAGGAAATACAGATGTCTGCTTATTTATGAGCATTTTGTAAAATGGTAACTCCACATTTAATTTTTTTTTTAAGTGAGAGGAAGAGGGATAGTGAGACAGACTCCCACATGTGCCCGGACTGGGATCCACCCAGCAAACCCATCTCAGTCCAATGCTTGAGTACCAAGCTATTTTTAGCACCTGAGGCTGATGTGCTTGGTAACCAAGCTATCCTCAGCAACACTGGCCATGCTCAAACCAATCAAGCCACTGACTGTGGGAGGAGAAGAGGGAGAGAAGGGGGAGAGGGGAGGGGGTAAAAGCAGATGGTCGATTCTCCTGTGTGCCTTGACCGGGGATCCAACCCAGGATGTCCATACACTTGGCTGACGCTCCCATTCCCATCACATTTTACAAATGACAAGGACAACTGCCTGAATTTTAAATGTTTTATGTAGGATTTATCATGTTGATGCAAAATGTGAAAGAGAGGGCTCCTAAAAAAAATTTTGAGCTAGTTAAATATTTGGAATCCTAGGTATCAAATACTAAAAATAGAAACATTTTGTTGAAATTGTAAACCCTGATAGTGGATCTATTTGTGTTTACTTTGCTGCCCCACTGTGGCCAAGTATGGTTGCATTTCTGAGGCTCAAATCTGTGCTATTAAATTAGTATTTTTCTGTAATTTAAAAAAGTGAATACTTGTCATTCTTTAGAAGAAACACAAAAAGTATATGTATAACTTTTTCTCTTGCTTCCCAGAGATTTTTTTAGAAATATACTACTACACTGAATTATTTTCAACATCTATAGCTTAATTCTCTGCAGTGGTCAAAACATTTGGGAGCTTTTGTCTCTTTTATCCTTGGCCTGGAGCTTTAACGCAGGCATTAGCAGGCTGGGGAGACTTAAAATCAGTATCCTTACATTCATCTCAAAGGCCCTGCATGTGCTACTCTCTACTCCCTGCCTCCCTCTTGACCAGGGGTCCCCAAACTTTTTACACAGGGGGCCAGTTCACTGTCCCTCAGACCGTTGGAGGGCCGGACTATAAAAAAAACTATGAACAAATTCCTATGCACACTGCACATATCTTATTTTAAAGTAAAAAAACAAAACGGGAACAAATACAATATTTAAAATAAAGAACAAGTAAATTTAAATCAACAAACTGACCAATATTTCAATGGGAACTATGCTCCTCTCACTGACCACCAATGAAAGAGGTGCCCCTTCCGGAAGTGCGGCGGGGGCAGATAAATGGCCTCAGGGGGCCGCATGTGGCCCGCGGGCCGTAGTTTGGGGACCCCTGCTCTTGACCATTGCCTGTATGCTCCAGCTCTATGGGTCTTTTCTCAGCTCTTCTCACATACTGAATTCTTTTCTTCCCCTAGGACCTTTCTACATGTACAGCAATTCCCTGTTCCTAAACGCTCTTTACCTTGCTTGTAGCATGAGTAACACCTCATAGGCCTTTAAGTCTCAGCTTAAGAGCCATCTCTCCAAAGATCTTCCTTGGCCAGCATATGTTAATTTTGTCCTCGCTTCCATCCCCCATTTATCCCGTTGAAAAATTATCACATTTTGCAATAATTGAAAGCGTCTCTTTAGATTTGGTACTGTTGCTGTCTCCTGATAGACTGTCAACTCCATGAGGCATGGATTACTATGCCTGGTTGGTCACCATGTGACCCCATTGCCTAAAGCAGTCCCTGCTACATGGGAGGAGCTTGATAAATTTGTTGAATAAATGAGTAAATGAATGAATGAATGAATGAATGAGTGTGCAACTGCTGACAAACTCCCTTTTGAAACTTTCTTCCACAGTTTTCCACAGTCTTGCACTTTTCTGGACTTGCTCCTATTCTGACTTCCTTCCTCCTCCCAACTCTTGGCAGTCAGTTTCCTCTCTGGCCCTCTTACCCGAGACTCCTCTCCTTTTCCTCACACCCCTCCCTCAGGGCTTCCACTAGCCTCTGGGGGAATGACTCTGACATCGTGAGTCTGCAGCCCTGACTTCCTCCTTACAGTAAATTACTTTGCCAACTTCCACCGGGCATCTCCACCTGGCTGTGTTCCCAGCACCCCAAATTTGGTATGTCCAAAACTAAAGCCCATCTGAGTGCCCTGTTTTGGTAGCAGTGCCATTTTCCTCTAGTCACCCAAACTTGTGACTCCAAAGTCTTCATCTTCCATGGTCATCAAGCTAATCTGCATTGAAAACCAGGATGATTCTCTCTATCTTATACATCTCACGGGATGATTATGTGAAGGCAAACAGGAAGACATGCCAGGTAGTTACCCTGAAAGTATCAGCCTCTTCACCTACTAGCCCAGCAATGGCTGTCAGTGGGAGGACAGGTCCATAGATAAGATCCTTGGGCAACGAGTCAGGGAAAATTACGTCTTTTTCATTAAAAACGGACCCATCTTCCATCGGTAGTTTTACTGACCTATAGAAAAAAAGAACATCAGAATAATCACATGAAAAGAAACTAGTCATTAAAGTAACTGCTGTTTATTGGTGGTAAGCAAGGTGGGGAGGTGTTATAACATAAAAAAACAAAATAAAACAGATAAAAGCAAAAGATATTTAAATATATATAATATGTATATTATATATATATGCATCATAAAGGATAAGTAATTCACAGGTATAAATTAAATACATGGGGATTTTCAAAGATTTCCAAAATTCACATCTAAAGGAAGATTGTAAGTTTGAATGTTGATGGGGCCAAGCAGGTAATGAGTGGCAAGGTGGTGACTGTGGCAAATGGCAAATCGATTTCCCTCATAAAGGTATCAGGTGCTACTCAATTGCAGCTAAGAGGGTTTGCTGACATGTGAGAATTCCAGTTCCAAAATTTCAAGAGAATATCATAATCTGGATACTTGTGAGAAATCTCTCAAATTTTAGATGATGGCATCCAATCAAATAAAAAACACTGTTGGTCAAAATAAACATATAATAGATTCTACCAGCTACCTTTGTGACCTCTGGTATCAAGAATTCATTTTCAAATTTACCATATGTCTACTTTTAACTTATAATGTGGCTATCAAGGTGATTTGGAGAATTCACAGCTTTATGCATTAAATTAAATATTCCTTGGTTATGTTTTATGAATGACAAACAATTTTGTAATATGTTCACATAAAAATAGTACCTACTACTCAAATGTAAGTGTTTTTAAATCCCGCTTGCTTTCTGAACCAGAAAATCCATTCATTTTGTCTCCCACTTTATTTGTTATTTGTTTGTAGAAAAAGCACAACTTAGCTTTCAGAACTAGAAGAGAATATTCAAGGGAATCAAAAAGAGAGGAGAGTGTGATAAATTACTTGCCTACCCTGGCAAGGATCTGCTAGAGATATCACACACTTTATGAAAAGGTATAGTGTTGTCATCTCTGCCTGGAGACAGATTTGGCTATTCAGTGGGTTCTTGTAAAAATGAAATTGCAACATAAACAGTACTGAGCAGAAAGAACTGCCTCTCTTAGGGATATCCATTTAGAAAACTTTATTTACTAGATTTACATTTCTCCTAGGAAGGTAGTTTTCAAAAATTGCAATTTCAAGGATGTACATAGCCAACATCTCCTAACTCTTTGACTTGAGAGAGTATGGTCACCTCAGGGACATCTTGAGTCTTTGAACTCTTTTCAATAAAGACACCATTATCATCAACTATCACCAGGACAGTGGTCACAGAATTTCTCTTTGACCCAGTTCTATTTAAATAGGCAACTCCCATGATCCACTATATGCAACTACCCTTTTGTTTATAGAAAATGTTGAAGTTATAACCTATATATAAAATTTATATATCTAAAGGTTCCTGATTTTTGAGATTTCAGTTGGGCATCAAAGTAATAGGAGCAAAAAGTCATAACCATCTCTTTTATATAATAGGTATGTTTTTAAATAGTAAGAGCAAATAAAATTTAAGAAAACCAGATAGAAGGTGATGGAAGACAATTGGACTTTGGGTGAGGGTTATACAGTATAATCAAATGTCAAAATAATCTGGAGATGTTTTCTCTCAATATATGTACCCTGATTTATCAATGTCACTGCATTAAATTTAATAATAATAAAAATAATTTTAGAAAATTAAACCATGTTGTAGGAGGACTTGGTATTTAAAAGAAACTCATTGGGAAATCAAGTCATAGAGAATCTTTTTGAAATGCAAACAACCACTCAAGGTCATTATATCTGAAGAAAAATGTTATAAGTTAACATATAAGTATAAAGCCATTTAATTCATCAAATTGATCCAATCACATTACATGAATGCAAACAAAGGCCACCACTACATTGCACTGTAATGAAGTGTCTCACTTTGCTTTGAGGTAATGCTTCTGGTTACTTCTTTCGATGGTCCACACAGTCACTGAACTTGGACTTGACAAGCACAGCTGGTGCCAGTTCATGGGGTTAAAAGTCATCTGGCTCACATCCACACCAGGTTGTGACTTCTTGCACAAAATGACACCTGATTCCCAGTTCCTTAGAGAACAATTGCATTTGGTAAAAAAAATAATCCATTTGAATATCATATCTTCAGAACATTTATCAAATTATTTGGAAACAATTTACATAAATGGAGGCTTAATTTATTATACAATTTATATAATCTATGACATCACCCTGAAAAGTGTCCCGATTTGGATGACAAACTATGGTCACTTATTATAAGGCTGCTCACGAGCTGCCCTCAGACTGTCCCTCCAGGCTTGCCTCTTATGGCAAATGAGTTGTTTTCATTGTTATGGTCTCTTAATATCTTAATTAAATCCTCAAACCTGCCATATTTTGCTCTGACCTCAAGACCTTTGCACATGCCATTCCTCTGCTTGGAATCCTCTTTCTTCTCTTCTCACAAGGCTGTTCCCTACTCATTCTTTAACTTTTGCTATGGGTTGAACTGTGTCCCCTCAGATTCAGATGTTGGTGTCCTAACCTTCAGGTTTTCAGAGTATGACCTTATATGGAAATAGGATCTTTAATAAGTTAAATGAGATCATTTAGTGTGGCCCTACTCAACTCTGAGTAAGTACACTTATAAAAAGGGGACATTTGGAGACGGATGCACATACAAGGAGAACATGTGAAGATGAAAAGAGTTATTCACAAGCCAAGGAGGGAACAATGCTGCCGACACCCTGATCTCAGACTCCAGCCTCCAGAACCACGAAACAGTACATTTCTGCTGTTTAAGCAACTAAGTTTGTAAAACTTGGTTAATGGTAGGCCTAGCAACGAATCCATCCGTCTCTAGTATAAACAAACTGTTATACCCGTACCACAGAATAAAAAGAAATGTATCAATACTATTGATACACATAGCGTGGAGGAGTCTCAAAATGAGTAATTCAAATAATTATGTTGCATGGAAAATGCCAGACAAAATAAAGTATATAATGTATGGCTTTTTGTATATAAAATACTAGAAAACACAAGTTAATCTAGAGTGACAGAAAGCATATCAGTGGTGGACAGGGGACGGGGCAGGGCAGCAATGGAGTAAGAGCATGTGTGGCAAGGTCAATAAGGAAGGATCTGAGAGGCACAGGGAAACTTTTGGGGGTGATGGATAAATTTATTATCTTGATTATGGTGATGGTTTCATGAGTTTATTCACAAGTCAAAATTTACCAAAGTGGCCCTGGCCGGTTGGCTCAGTGGTAGAGCGTCGGCTTGGCGTGCAGAAGTCCCGGGTTCGATTCCCAGACAGGGCACACAGGAGAAGCACCCATCTGCTTCTCCACCCCTCCCCCTCTCCTTCCTCTCTGTCTCTCTCTTCCCCTCTCGCAGCAAGGCTCCATTGGAGCAAAGATGGCCCAGGCGCTGGGGATGGCTCCTTGGCCTCTGCCCCAGGCGCTAGAGTGGCTCTGGTCGCAACAGAGCGACACCCTGGAGGGGCAGAGCATCGCCCCCTGGTGGGCAGAGCGTCGCCCCCTGGTAGGCGTGCCGGGTGGATCCCGGTGGGGCGCATGCGGGAGTCTGTCTGACTGTCTCTCCTCGTTTCCAGCTTCAGAAAAATACAAAAAAAAAAAACAACTTACCAAATTGTGTGTGTGTGTGTGTATATATATATATGTGTGTGTGTGTGTGTGTGTGTATATATATATGTACATATAAACAGTTTGTTATATGTAAATTATACCTCAATAAAGCTTTCTACAAAAACTCTGCATAAACTAAACGTGGCTCACCAAACCTAGATTATTACATTTTTGTATAAGAAATACTAATAAATAAGGAGCATCCTCAGTCGTTCCTGGAACAATCTGCACTTTCCCTTAATAAGACTCCCCTGAAGGAGTTTATATTCAGGACAGAAGAGTGAGTGCCACTTTGAAGCTGGCCACATGGAACAACCCAGCAAAAAAACAAAACAAAACAAAGAAACAGGTACATCTTATCCACAGGTATTTCCTGTACAGATGGCAGATATGTCTCTCTCTGAACATATAACTGTCCTCATGTCTCTTAAAACAATTACTTCAAACTGAGCTCTAATATAGAGACTATCTTATTAGTGGAAAATATGCAAACAACTCATAGGCACTGTTTAAGAAAAAAGTTTATGTAGTCATAAATGTATTCTTTACCTGAAAAAGGAAATATTATAACACATTAATAAAAAGAGGAATATGATCATTAACTTAGCTCTCATATAGCTTTGCCTTACCAAATTTTATGCCTAAACATAGTTACATTAAACGTTATGACTAGGACTTTTACTTCTTCCATTTTTCCTTGTTTCAGATTTTTCATATATATGTCCTTTAATAAAATCCAGAAGCAAAAGTAAATTAATGTAAAGGAATTCTGTAAATTCCTTTAACAGGTCAAATGTAACCCAAATAAAAGGAATTCTGCAGGATGCTGGAACTTACCAGAGAGCCAATTCAAATTCTGGCAGAGAGGAGTAACTGGCCAGGTAGGTGCCACAATAACTGAACGAAAGTAAAGTATAGTCCAGAAGAACATCGCCTAAAATATAAAATCCATCACAAGGCCTTAATCCTTGATCCTGAGATCAACTTATAGTATAGAATTTAATTTCCTATTCTAAGACATTTCATGTAATTCAAAAACATTTAACTATTGTAATAAGAGATCTCCTAGCTGATTTCTAACATATTGAACCCAAGATTAAGAGTAAAGATAAGATCTATTTTTGAAAGATATTTAAGTGAATTAAGATGATTAGTTCACTGTCTTTAGACTTCAATGCACAACTGTGCACACTGTACCATGTGTACCAGTGAGATTTGAAATGACCCAAGAACCATAAAATAGTTCATAAAATATGAAACATTATAATTAGAAAAGTTATTCAAACAACTTTAAATACCTTGGGGAGGTGTAATACTTCTAGCTTACTTCTATTATCTCCATACCTTGGGCCATATCTGGCCCTTAGCTTAATATTGTCCAGTTCTTGGAACAACTATAAAAAGTACTGTTCTCATTTCTACTTGTAGTGGAAGAAATGAAACATGATTTTAAGTCTTAGCAACAATATGTTAAAACGAGCGTCATAAGGATGACAAGGCAGTGCCTGCTTCTGCATATATATGAGGCTCTGGTTTTCCTGCTTTACCTGCTGTTCTCAGCGCGGTTCCACAGCGGCAAGCTTTGCCCTTTCCCAGGCCTGTCTTCTTCACATTCGTCTCCATTCTGTGTATTTTTATTGGCTGTTTCCTGCTTTCTAACCCTTCTCATTTTAACTGACTGTAATATAATGCTAAACTTTGTCATTTATTGAATTTATTTACCATAGTCTGATCAACAAAGAAGAGCTTGTATTTTTTAAACATTCAATACAAAAATGAACAAAATTTTTCTGTGGCATAGAGGCCTTAATAATTTTCTAGTCTCGCTAAACAGACATTTCCACCTATAACTGGAAATTATTAATTTTACATTTTTATATTTGCTTTAAATTTTAAAATAAGCATGGCTTTTGAAGAAAATATAAATATGCATGAAAAGAAAAATATATCCTTTGTAATCCTACCACCAAATTTGGTATTTTCTTGTGTTTACATTTAAAAAATACATATTTTTTTCTTTAAATAGAACATTGCTTTTTATAGCTATAATAATCATGGGTTAAATACTATACATAATAATTCATTTTTTAAATGAAACTTAGATCATACATAACGTTACTCCTATTGGTTTGTTATTTACCTTACATTAAGCATTTTATAATTAATAATTCTTGAAAAATGTGAATTTTAATGTTTACATAATATCCCTTTATGGGATGTTTTAACTTATTTAACCATGTTCATGCTATTGGAGATACAGTTTGTTTCCAGTCTTGTGCAATGACAGTGCTTTTAACATCTTTGCATACAGATCGTTGACCATATTTCTGATTATTTCCTTAATAGTGAATTATAGTTCTTGAAGTCAGTCTAACTGAATCAGATAAATATTTACTTCCCAGAAAGAGTGTATCAATTTATACTCCCACCTGACCAGACAGTGATGCAGTGGATAGAGTGTCAAACTGGGATGTGGAGGACCCAGGTTCAAGACCCCAAGGTCGCCAGCTTGAGCGCGGGCACATCTGGTTTGAGCAAAGTTCACTAGCTTGCACCCAAGGTCTCTGGCTGGAGCAAGGAGTTACTCAGTCTGCTGAAGGCCCGCGGTCAGGGCACATATAAGAAAGCAATCAATGAACAACTAAGGTGTCGCAACAAAAAACTGGTAATTGATGCTTCTCACCTCTCTCCGTTCCTGTCTATCTGTCCCTATCTATCCCTCTCTCTGTCTCTGTAAAAAAAAAAAAAATCTACACTCTTACCTTCAGCAAAAAATGAGTGCTAGTAATTTCACTGCACTTTGCCTAGCAGTTATCAGGTTTAAAAAATTTGTGCCCTTGGTAAGCAGAAAAATCTCATCAAGATCTAAATGACACTTTTTAAAATGAATATTGAGATAAAACATTTTTTGATGCTTTTGATCATTTGTAGTTTGTGGTGTGGGCAAATTCCTCTTCCATGTTCTAATGTAATATGTCTTTTTTCTTATTGTTTCCTATTATTCTGAAAACCATTTGATCATATTTGTTCCAAATATTAACCTGTTTATTTGCTTTTTGAGTTTCTATGGTATTTCTTATGTCCCTAAGTTTTAAATTTATATGTAATCAAATAGGCCAATCTTTCTAATTTTTTTTCTTTGTGTAAAAAGTTCTCCCTGCCTGACCAGGCGGTGGCGCAGTGGATAGAGCATCGGACTGGGATGCGAAGGACCCAGGTTTGAGACCTCGAGATCGCCAGCTTGAGCGCGGGCTCATCTGGTTTGAGCAAAGCTCACCAGCTTGGACTCAAGGTCGCTGGCTCAAGCAAAGTGTTACTCGGTCTGCTGTAGCCCCACAGTCAAGGCATATATGAGAAAGCAATCAATGAACAACTAAGGTGTCGCAACGAAAAACTGATGACTGATGCTTCTCACCTCTCTCCCTTCCTGTCTGTCTTTCCCTATCTATCCCTCTCTCTGACTCTGTCTCTGTAAAAAATAAATAAATAAATAAATAAATAAATAGTTCTTTCTCGTCCGAAAATCATTTCGATTTTCTTCTACTTTTCAAAACTGTATTTTCTCTTACCATATTTTCTTCTACTTTTAACCATGTTTTATCTGTTTTGTTTATATCAATCTCTTATTTTCATTTGTTATATGTTTTGATGTACAGTATAAGATGAATATAACTTGATACTTCTGTTCAAATAGTTCCTTAACACCATTGTTGCTTAATCTATATCATCTATTTTTTGTGTATATGGGAGTGTCCATCATCATATACTTAGATTTCTTTTTTTTTTTTTTTTTTTGTATTTTTCTGAAGCTGGAAATGGGGAGGCAGTCAGACAGACTCCCACATGCGCCCGACGGGGATCCACCCGGCACGCCCACCAGGGGGCGATGCTCTGCCCATCCGGGTGTCGCTCTGTCGCGACCAGCGCCACTCTACCGCCTGGGGCAGAGGCCAAGGAGCCATCCCCAGCGCCCGGGCCATCTTTTGCTCCAGAGAGGAAGGAGAGGGGGAGGGGTGGAGAAGCAAATGGGTGCTTCCCCTGTGTGCCCTGGCTGGGAATCGAACCCGGGACTTCCGCACGCCATGCCGATGCTCTACCACTGAGCCAACCGGCCAGGGCAATACTTAGATTTCTATATTCTAAAATCTGTCCCCAGACTTCAGCTCTTTCACTGATATGGAGATCTATGCACCAATATCACACCCTTAATTTCCATAGCACGTTAGAAGGGTTAAAAACATTGTACCTTACCATCCCTCTCTCTCAAATTATTTCCATTCTATACTTTTTGTTCTTCCCGATGAACTTTGGAATCATTTCAATTAAGTACTCCTGCCTCTCTAAAACATATGACAAACTATGAATTACTTTCTATGAAGAATATCAGAACTACAAATACCAGGCTTCCCATTCAGGAAAGTCTCTGTATATTTCAATAATTTTAAATCAGAGATTTTTATAGTTTTCTTCACTGAGGTCAATCATATTTCTTTGGATTATTTTAAAGTATTTAAATCTTCTAACTGCGTGAATATTTATTTTGAAATCAGCATCTTATTGAGTACTCTTTTATTGGTCCTAGTTGACTATTGCATTACTCATCATCTGCTTTCCCATAGCTATATTTTTTCTTAGTTTCATATTTAGTTGCTTTGGCTAGAACTTCCAGATTGACATTAAATAATAATGGTGACAATGGATATCTTTGATGACTTATTTCTAATTTTATTGTGAATGCTTGGGAGTTTCATTATTCAGTATGAATGTTGGCCATTGGTTTGAATTAACTTCGAATTGCTTGGATATGGCTATAGCCAAATAACTCTGCTAAGAAAACTTTAAAGATGAAGGGCAGTTATATTCCACAGAGACAGTTCCTAATGTATAAATGAGTTATGGTTTTAAACTGTGAGAATACAAATTTCCCCAGAAATAAGATGTTAAATTGTAGTAAAGTTCACTGGCTTGATCCAAATATTTATTTGACCAAAAAGAACTCAAATCAGCCTTAAGCTCTCCTGCAATTTCTGTCCACGATGTATTTTTTTAAATTTTATTTATTTATTTTTTACAGAGACAGAGAGAGAGTCAGAGAGAGGGATAGACAGGGACAGACAGACAGGAACGGAGAGAGATGAGAAGCATCAAACATTAGTTTTTCATTGCGCATTGCAACACCGTAGTTGTTCATTAATAGCTTTCTCACATGTGCCTTGATCACGGGCCTTCAGCAGACCAAGCAACCCCTTGCTGGGGCCAGCAACCTTGGGTCCAAGCTGGTGAGCCTTGCTCAAACCAGATGAGCCCGCACTCAAGCTGGCGACCTCGGGGTCTCGAACCTGGGTCCTTCTGCATCCCAGTCCAATGCTCTATCCACTGTGCCACCGCCTGGTCAGGCTGTCCATGATGTATTAAACGAGGGACTATTAGATGGGCTCCAGCAGATGGGCAGCAGCCTGGTATGGTCAGCTGTATCGAAGAATGAGTCAATAATAATTTAAATGGAGATGACATTGATTGGCACATGTCATATATAATGACATATTATATAACATATATAATATATATACATAATTTCCTTTATTATCACCACAACCTTAATAGTGGATACTTCCATTATCCTCATTTCACAGAAAAGGAAATTGAAGCTCAGAGACTTATCTTTAGAAGTTTATAGCATCAATTCACTTGGATTTTTAATAAACTATTAGAGAGAAAAAATTGGGTTTTTTTTTTCTTTCCTGAAAGGATTTTTTTAATTTTATAGAATTTATTGAGGTGACATTGGTTAATAAATTTTTTTAAGTTTCAGGTGTACAATTCTATAATACATCATCTGTATATTGGATAGTGGATTCACCACACAAAGTCAAATTTCCTTCCATCACAATTTATCCCCCATTTTTCCTCTTCTACCTTTCCTAATCCTTTGCCTCTGGTAACCCCCATACTGTTGTCTGTGTCTATGAGCAGTTTTTTTTGCTTGATCCCTTCACCTTTTTAACCAACACCCTGACACCCATCCCCTCTGACAGCTGTCAGTCTGTTCTCCATATCAAGTGTAGCAAGGCTCTAGCCCAGTGGTAGTCAACCTGGTCCCTACCGCCCACTAGTGGGCGTTCCAGCTTTCATGGTGGGCGGTAGCGGAGCAATCAAAGTATAAATAAAAAGATAGATTTAACTAAAGTAAGTTGTTTTATAAAGATTTATTCTGCCAAACCTAGCGAAAATCCAACATAAAGTACTTGGTAAGTAGTTATTATTATATGCTTTAACTTGCTGTAACTCTGCTTTATAAATTTTATAAAGTTACTTCCCTACTTTATAAATCACCATTACTATGGAACCAGTGGGCAGTTAGAAAATTTTACTACTAACAGAGATACAAAAGTGGGCGGTAGGCATACAAAGGTTGACTATCCCTGAGTTATAAGAACTAGGTTTGGTTACATCGTATAACAAAATCCTTTAGTTTATGGCAGAGGAAAGATCTTGCAGGATACCTTTCAATTTGGCCTTTCTGGTCAATCCAGGAAAGCTATATATGTAGATGAGAGGTTTTAGCTTCCGATCAGAAAAAGCCACAACTTCACAGGGAGTGTTAGTTGCCATGACGCCCACAATTCCATTCATACACTGGAGTACAGTTTCTTTCTTGGTTTCAATATTAATAAAAACTATGAAATTGCCACTAGAGTAGCAAATGGTGTTGTTGTTGATGAAATGAACAGTCTGCTTAGGGAATCCTTGCACCCATCTTTAGGGAAAAGATAGATCACCATCAATATAATATACTCCAAATACTGTTTTTTACAAGCAAGCAAAAAAGGTCATCAAAATCTTCAAAACATAGCTATTCTATTTTCACCTCTTTTCTGCCCAAAACAGTCTTTAAGATAAAAGAACATTTATGTTGGCTGTGAGGCCAGTTTGAGTCCAGTTACCATAGAAGTTTAAATGTAGCCTGACCAGGTAGTGGTGCAGTGATAGAGCGTCGGACTGGGATGTGGAGGACCCAGGTTCGAGACCCTGAGGTCGCCAGCTTGAGCGCGGGTTCATCTGGTTTGAGCAAGGCTCACCAGGTTGGACCCAAGATCGCTGGCTTGAGCAAGGGGTTACACGGTCTGCTGTAGCCCCACAGTCAAGGCACATATGAGAAAGCAATCAATGAACAACTAAGGTGTTGCAATGAAAAACTAATGATTAATGCTTCTCTTCTCTCTCTGTTCCTGTCTGTTTGTCCCTATCTATCCCTCTCTGACTCTCTCTGTCTCTGTAAATAAATAAATAAATAAATAAATAAAGTACTATAGGGCTCAAGAGCCTTCTTCAGAAAACTTTTTCAGTGGAGCAAATCCTCTGATTAAATCTGAGAAAATCTCAGAAGGATTTCTGGGTCTTGTATATTTGCAAAAGAAAAAGTGAAAATGACAGAGAGAGAAAGAGAGAGAGAGAGAGAGAAAGAGAAGCTTGATCCTAACATAAAACAGGGTGTATCTTGGGCCCTTCTTTTGGTATATGTGCTTCCAGAGCTAGCACGGGCCTTTCTTTTATAATTAGCTTTTATTTTAAAAAACAACTTTGACTAGGTCTGCCCGCTTTGCAGTTGTGAGTGGAGGAGGAAAATTTCTTCTTTACAAAGACGAAGCATGTGCAGCCATATTTTAGATCTATAAATACAGATTAAATGTAGAAAATAAAAGGAATTAAGTCAACGTGAATGAAAGGTTAGAATACAAAAGAAATATACTTTTAAGTAGGGAGTGCGTGATGGGTATATGCTAGAAATAAGGAGAATATGAGATAAGGGAGATTCTAGTTTTACTTAAATATTAAGGATCTGCTAAAAGATTGTTGATGGAGAAGGTAAGGGAAGGCCACTGGCTTGGTAACCTGAAGAGACTGGAAAGCCAGGCCGGGGTAGTATGTTGCATGAACAGACTGCAGGTTAACACTCTGTGTTAGGAAAGAAAGACCACTTTTATCTGTGCAGCGCTTCGTGCTTTTCAAAGGCCGCTATAAATGCACATAAGTCAAAGCTAGTGGTTAGGAGGTAGGAGGAAGAGATGGACGGCCCTACATTTGGGGGGAAATCACCAGACGACAAGAATGGGATGGTGGAGAGGAATAGCTATATAAAGTCCGGAGGAAAAGAATCGCATGAGGCTGTGTCAGGAAACGGAGGAAGAGGGGAGGAGAGCGACGCTGGGTAAAGGGGCGAGGGGCGGGAAAATGAAGAGTGGGGCAGGGAAAGACAGGTGGAGATGTGGTCACGGAATAAGGGGTGGGGAAAGGAGCTTACACAGGGAGGGAGTCTGCTGGAAGGCGGTGGAGTTTGAAGGGAAGAGGTCAAAGTTTCTGGGAGATCAGGTCTAAAGAATGGGAGGAAGAAGAACGTAGGAAAGGGATGTAAGTCAGAGGAAGTTTCCGCGAGCCCGAAGTCAGTCGCCGGGCGGCGCTGCCACACCTCACGGACAGGGACGCGCTGCCGGCGCCAGTGATGTTCTCCTCTCGCTCCCGGCCTTGCGCCATGGGCTGTGTTTCTCAAACCCGGGCCCCGGGCTGCAAACGCTGGATCCCGGGTCGGATCTGCAACCGTTACTCCGGAGCGCGTGGCCGTCCCCCACCGACTACCCACTGTTTGCACCGTAGCCATGATACTGTAACCCCTGCTCCTATTGGCTTTGCCCCTTCGGCCCGCTCCCTCTAGAGCCGAGCGGATTGGTGAAAGTGTTGCAGTGTATCAGCCAATGGGCGAGCGTCGAACAAAGCAAGGGGCGGGTCCCTCGGAGTGGGTGGAGTTGGCCTCACCTATCCCGTGGCAAATAATGAGTCTTAGTAAATAGCGATAGCAGACGTTAATATTGAATGCTGACCGAGCCAGACGTTCCAACCTTCATGCAGGCATTATTTCATTTAATCTTCAAATCCCCTTTCGTCCCCATTTTACAGATAAGGAAATTGAGGATAAGAAAAAGAACTTGCCTAAGGCTGCAAAACTGAGTGGGATTTAAAGGAAGGTCTACTGTACTCTAAACTTAGAGTTCCAAGCCTTTCTGGTTTTGTATAAAAGCAGGCTCAGAACTGTAATAGGCCTATGTGATTTGAGATTGTGCCCCAGGTAGCTAGCTGGCTAATTAATAAAACTATTCCTAAAATTTCTTCTGTAACCTGCCTTGGTATCTCTATGTAACCCTCAGATTAAAGTACATTACTTTATAACAAGAGATGGTTTCTGTGTTCATGTGTTGTTTTCACTGAAAGTCAAAGGATAAGGAGTGGTTGCTGGGCAGTGAAGGGAATGGGCATAGGACAGTTTTAGCAAAGATATTAAGGCAGGACAACAGATTGGATGAACTGGGGAGAGCAGTGTGATTGGAGCAGAGGGAGGTGAATAGAAAATACTAAAGATATGGCTGGAGAAGGAGCCAAAGGCCACGTAAAAGTCAAGCTGAGAATTCTGGTCTTTTTTTAAAGAGCCATGGAAAGACATTACATGGTTTTAAACAGGAGAACGACGATCAGATTTGTTTAGAAAAGATTATTCTAGCTACAGAAGGATTTTCAATTGGGTAGGAGAGTAGGGAAAATAGAAATAAGATCTTTAAGGAGTAAATTTCATGGTCCTAAGGTATGTTCTGCTGCACTCATCACTGTTGGCATTTTGAGCTGGATAGAGGTGCAGCACACAGACCTCACATCCTTCAGACACTAGGTGGTAGTCTTTTGTTTCAGGGACTTGGGGCAAAAGTGGACAAGCCTTTCTCTGGGGCAGGAAAGGGGATTAGTCACACTCGTAGATCTTTAGGGTTGCAGTCATGCTAGGGGAATGTTGAGCACTGTTCCCACGCAACACAGGGGTGAGCATGAGGCACATGGAAGGGGCACACCTTGCAGCGTCTGGGGGTGGCACTGTCACCCACTAGTGCATGTTTGACAAATTATGCACTGGTGAAAGATTAAATAATGTAGGAAGGAAACTTTGTAGGCGCTGATGAAAAGGAAAAACAGTAGAGTTTATAAGAAGTGCAAGAAAATTATTTTACAATATAACAAAAAGTCAGGAAGTTATCTCTGCAGGGGGCACCGGGGGGGGGCATTGTGATGGACAGGGCGGGGCTTCTGAGGTTGCTTGGGGCCTTGGATCCCCAATTTTGCAGAACCCTAATATCAATGGACTCTACCATGGACTTCATTTAAAGAAATCTAAGCCCTGGCTTGATAGCTAAATTGGTTAGAGCATCATCTGGAAGTGCAGAGGTTGCCGGTTCAATCGAGGTCAGGAGCAGATAGATGTTCTTGTCTCTCTCTCCCTCTCTCTCCCTCCACCCCCCATCTCTAAAATCAATACAATAAACATTAAAAAAATCTAAGAGCCATTAATGGAGAAAAACAGAAATCAATTTGTATTGTGGCATAATTATCACTTAAAACAGCACTTTAGGAGAGCATTAAGTTCAGGATTTTGAGGACTATGGTTTACCATTATTACATTCAAGATCTGAGTTTGAGGCTGACCAGGCAGTGGCACAGTGGACAGAGCTTAGGACTAGGATGCAGAGAACCCAGGTTCGAGACCCCGAGGTCACCAGTTTGAGCGTGGGTTAATCTGGTTTGAGTAAAGCTCACCAGCTTGAGCCCAAGGTCACTGGCTTGAGCAAGAGGTCACTCAGTCTGCTGTAGCCCCACGGTCAAGACACATATGAGAAAGCAATCAATGAACAACTAAAGTGCTGCAACAAAAAATTGATGCTTCTCATCTCTCTCCCTCCCTGTCTGTTTCTATCTATCCCTCTCTCTGAGTCTCTGTCAAAAAATAAATAAAATAAAAGATTTGAGTTTGAATGACATCGTCCAGGCTTAATATCCTCTTCAAAAGCTTCAAGTCTCGACTGACTGGGCGGTGGCGAAGTGGATAGAGCGTCGGACTGGGATGCAGAAGACCCAGGTTCGACACCCCGACCAGCTTGAGTGAGGGCTTATCTGGCTTGAGCAAAAGCTCACCAGCTTGAGCCCAAGTGTTGCTGGCTCAAGCAAGGGGTTGCTGAAGGCCCGCGGTCAAGGCACGTATGAGAAGGGCTTATCTGGCTTGAGCAAAAGCTCACCAGCTTGAGCCCAAGTGTTGCTGGCTCAAGCAAGGGGTTGCTGAAGGCCCGCGGTCAAGGCACGTATGAGAAGGCAATCAATGAACAATTAAGGTGTTGCAATGCGCAACGAAAAACTAATGATTGATGCTTCTTGTCTCTCTCTTCCTGTCTGTCTATCCCTCTGTCGGTCTGCTGAAGGCCCGCGGTCAAGGCACGTATGAGAAGGCAATCAATGAACAATTAAGGTGTTGCAATGTGCAACGAAAAACTAATAATTGATGCTTCTCATCTCTCTCTTCCTGTCTGTCTATCCCTCTCTCTGACTCTCTCTCTGTCTCTCTAAAAAAAAAAAAAAAAAAAAAAAGCTTCAAGTCTCATCTGCATTAAATTCTCCGTTGAACCTCTCACAAAAGGAAAAGCTTTAAAAGCACTAAAATCCATCACTACATTTCACTTTATATCCTTTCACCTTACTTCCCTTCAATTTCCTTTGCCTTTAGGGTCTTTCATATTACCTGTGTTCCCTTAGACTAGAGACAGAGAAACTGCTCTTTAAAAAATATGTGCTCTGTGGCTGTAATTTTTTATTGGTATAACAAGTTTAGAAGCAGGTATTTCATTGTATCCTATGATAAAAACTTGAATTCACAAGAAAATGAAAACTTGAATCCACAAGAAAAAGAAGTGGTGAAAAGATCTGAGTTCAGATTATACTCTCAGGCTATGTGGTTTAGAGAAAAGAACTCTCAATTTAATAGTTGATGCTCTTATTCTGTCTCTGCTTCTTACTGGGTAGGTGATAACTGGGAAAGTTACTGAAGTTTTAAAATTTTTAACTTCATTATCCCTAAAGTGAATCTGATCTTTTCCCTGCTTATCTTCACAGGATTGTTAGGGTCAAATGAAATAATGTATTGTGTATAAAAAGAACTTTATATAAAATATAAATACGGATACATGGTCCTGTTACATAGTTGCAAGTCATTTCCTTTAGCTACTGAACCTGGGAAGGAAGGTGAATTAGGTGCACACTGATAAGCATTCATCATGTTCAGGCTGGCTACCTGGTTATAAGATTGCTATAGTTTTTTCTCAGAGTACATAGACTACTATAGTGGGCTAATACTAAGAAAAAAGATGATCAAGTTCCTTTGAATTATTAATGAGCATCAGTAACACAGTTGGTGTTCTAGAGCAGTTACAGATTGGAATGCATTAGTAGTGTGTCTAAGTCATGACCAGCTTCTTCTTCTTCTTCTTCTTCTTCTTCTTCTTCTTCTTCTTCTTCTTCTTCTTCTTTTTTTTTCTTTTTTGTATTTTCTCTGAAGTTGGAAACGGGGAGAGACAGTCAGACAGACTCCGGCATGCGCCCAACCGGGATCCACCCGGCACGCCCACCAGGGGCGGGCGTCGCTCTGCCGCAACCAGAGCCACTCTAGTGCCTGGGGCAGAGGCCAAGGAGCCATCCCCAGCGCCCGGGCCATCTCTGCTCCAATGGAGCCTTGGCTGTGGGAGGGGAAGAGAGAGACAGAGAGGAAGGGGGGGGGTGGAGAAGCAAATGGGCGCTTCTCCTATGTGCCCTGGCCAGGAATCGAACCCGGGTCCCCCGCACGCCAGGCCGACGCTCTACCGCTGAGCCAACCGGCCAGGGCCTTCTTTTTTTTTTTTACAGAGACAGAGAGAGAGTCAGAGAGAGGGATAGACAGGGACAGACAGACAGGAATGTAGAGATGAGAAGCATCAATCATTAGTTTTTTGTTGCGTATTGCGACACCTTAGTTGTTCATTGATTGCTTTCTCATATGTGCCTTGACCACGGGCCTTCAGCAGACCCAGTAACCCCTTGCTCGAGCCAGCGACCTTGGGTCCAAGCTGGTGAGCTTTTGCTCAAACCAGATGAGCTCATGCTCAAGCTGGCGACCTCGGAGTCTCAAACCTGGGTCCTCGGCATCCCAGTCTGATGCTCTATCTACTGCGCCACCACCTGCTCAGGCGCTTCTTTTTACTTTTAATGAAACAAAATTTTACAATGCATCCCACATAAAAGAAAATAATGTTTCAGATATCTGTGTTTGTATTAGTATTTTTGTACTTGATTATTAAATAAAGTTCATTTTTTTTCCTTTAAAAAGGTCAGTTAAGTACTTAAGAGGTGATTATGAAGGAGACAAGATATACTACTGTATTTCATCAAATCAAAGAGAAAATGAGAAAGGGATACATTTACCAATGAAATTACAACAAAATCCTTTCTAATCACCTAGAATTTTAATTTTATACATATTAAAAGAATTCTTTTAAACTTAGATTTTTATCACAAAAAAAGCAAACTTATTTAGAAAATTTTTTTATCCTATATGACTTGTGCAAGTAGAAAAAAATATATAAGTGACATAAGCTAAAGTGTATCTATAAGTTCTTCACTTTTAGAATAATTATTCAAATCAGAGTCATAGGCATTCATTTCCCCTACATCTCCCGCCCTAGTTTTATCCTCTGTGCCAACAAATTATTTCATTTAATAATGCATCAAAATGCCTGACCAGGCGATGGCACAGTGAATAGAGCTTCGGACTGGGATGCAGAGGACCCAGGTTCAAAACCCAGAGGTTGCTGGCTTAAATGTGGGCTCACCAGCTTGAGCGCTGAGTCGCTGGCTTGAGTGTGGGATCATAGACATGACACCATGGTCGCTGACTTGAGCCCAAATGTTGCTGGCTTGAAGCCCAAGTTCACTGGCTTGAGCAAGGAATCACTTGTTTTGTAGCCCCCCCCCCCCCCCCCCCCCGGTCAAGGCACATATGAGAGAGCAATCAATAAGGTGACCAATCATCCTCCTTTAGGGAGGACAGCCCTTTTTTTGTAAGTTCCGTCCTCCCTCGAAAAGTGTCCTCCTACATGTCCTCATTTTTGATTTTGGAAGACTAATCTATAAATGTCCGTATTTGATCAATGCAGAGTCGATCCATTGCTTGTGATGTATTTGTATCTAAGTGAGTACTTTTATTCTTACAATTATTATTAAAAATTAATAGGCATTAAGCATAATTACAATATAAAATATTACAAATGTTTTTATTATGCATTTATCATATTATAGTATATTATTGTTGCAATGAATAAAATGTTTCTTTTATTCACATTATTGTTTTCTTCAATTTATTTTTGTCCTTTTTTTGTGTGTGACAGAGACAGAGAGTCAGAGAGAGGGAGAGATAGGGACAGATAGACAGGAAGGGAGAGGGATGAGAAGCATCAATTTTTTGTTTAAGCATCTTAGTTGTTCATTGATTGCTTTCTCATATGTGCCTTGGCCAGGGGGGAGGCACAGCAGACTGATCTTTTGCTTGAGCCAGTGACCTTGGGCTCAACCTGGTGAGCCTTGCTCACACCAGATGAACCTACACTCAAGCTGGCGACCTCAGAGTCTTGACCCTGGGTCCTCTGTGTCCCAGTCCAACGCTCTATCCACTGCGCCACTGCCTGGTCAGAATGTTCTCCTTTTCATTGTAAAAAAATTGGTCAACTTAGCAATCAATGAACAACTAAGGTACTTCAACTGAACTGATGTTTCTCATCTTTCTCCCTTCCTGTCTGTATTTATCTGTCCCTCTCTCTGTCTCTGTCACAAAAATAAATGCTCTCTTATTATTTCTGGGATCTTCTTTCAAGCCACTGACATCCACCCTACAAATTCAAACACAAGCAATAACATCTACATCAGGACAGCACCCAGCCTACAGTGATTTTAAGATATAGCCCAATCTTCAGGCATTCAAAAATTAAGAATGTACAGCTTAGAATCAATGAAATTTGGTAGTAGAGATCAGACTCTGATGTCAGTCCAGAGTTGGAAAACCAGCTCCACCATCAAAAGTAGATTCCTCTTTGGAAAGTCACTTAATTTCCGTCCTCCAGTTCCCTCATCTATGAGATGGTAGCGTTAGCAGCGCTGATTTCATTCTTAGAATTGTGAGGATTAAAGGGTTTTCGTGCAGAATGCTTAGCAGATACCTGGCAGGCAGTATGCATTCAACAGTGGAATTATCTCCTCTATGCTGTTTTACCACATTTTCATTTAAGACTCTATCTTGAGCATGTTTCTGCATCAGTATATATAGGTCTACTTCATCCCTTTGAACAATAGTGAGGTTTTTTGTTGTGTTGTTTTTTTTAATCAGTTTCTTAAACTTCAGTTGTTTTTCAAATACAACATATAGTAAAAACTCAGATTCTACAGGAACTTTTTCTAATGACAACAGTCCCCACCTCATTTCTTCTTACTCCATCTTTTCCGACCTCAATTCCATTGTCCAGAGGCCACTTTCCGGTTTAAGAAATAGAACATAACCAATTCCAGGGATGCAGGCCCTCCATGCTATGCTTCCTTTTTCTCTCTTCCTGAACCCAGAGGTAACAACTCTTCTGAATTCTGTTTATTGCTTCTTGCTTTTCAATTCTACCACATATGTACGTGTCATAACCAATAGGCTGTTTCATTTTGCATGTTTTTAAAGGTAATATATTTAGTCATACTGTATATATTGCTTTGTGACATGTTTTTATGACTCAGTCTTATGTTGTGATATGCATTTATTTTGATAGCTGTAGTTGTAGTTTTTTAGTTTTTATTGCTGGATAGTTGTTCCTTATATAAATATGTTACAGTTTATTTTATCCATTCTACTCTCAATGCACGTTTAATATTACCCTACATATCTATGTATTTGCTATTCAAACTCCTTTCTTTATGGACCATTTATTCCTGTATGTCTTCTTATTGTGAGGATTATAATGGTTTTGTTGTTGTTGTTGTTTTTACCTCACTCTGGGTCCTACTAATACTTTTACTCCATCATTCAGCCAGGATCTTTCCATGGAAGCTTTTTTATGACGGCTATTTCTCCCTGCTATGGACTGTCAGAGAACGTTAACTTTTAAAGAAACCTTCATATTCACAAGATAAGGGCCCCTAATATTTTAAAAGCAATTTTAATTATAATTAATTAAAAAAAACAGCAAACTACTTCAAGTGACTTTCAATATTTCTAATTTACTCTATACGATACTTTATAAATATTAATTTATTATATATTTAAAAGTATCAAATTATTCAAATACTTTTCCTGAAAAGTCAAAGGATGTTGTATTAAGTGGATGTATATCATCATCAGTAAAGACAGCTGGTACTTGGAAGGTAGAAAACTATTTCTTATTATTAGGACCTCTAATTCTTTTTTTTTTTTCTTTTCATTTTTCTGAAGCTAGAAACAGGGAAGCAGTCAGACAGACTCCCACATGCACCTAACTGGGATCCACCTGGCATGCCCACCAGGGGGTGATGCTCTGACCCTCTGGGGCGTCGCTCTGTTGCATCCAGAGCCATTCTAGCGCCTGAGGCAGAGGCCACAGAGCCATCCTCAGCGCCCGGGCCATCTTTGCTCCAATGGAGCCTCAGCTGCGGGAGGGGAAGAGAGAGACAGAAAGGAAGGAGAGGGGGAGGGGTGGAGAAGCAGATGGGCGCTTCTCCTGTGTGCCCTGGCTGGGAATCGAACCCGGGACTCCTGCACGCCAGGTGACGCTCTACCACTGAGCCAACCGGCCAGGGCCAGGACCTCTAATTCTTTAAAAAATAATTTCCCCATTGATTTGAGAGAGAGAGAAGAAGGGAAAGAGAGAGAAGCATTACTGATAACTCATTGTTTCACTTAGTTGTTCCATTTAGTTGTTTACTCATTGATTGCTTTTCCTACATGCCCTGACTGGATTGAACCCTCCATGCAACAGGAGGATGTTTTATCCACTGAACCACCTGGCCAGGGCTAAGACCTCTAAATCTTGATCTTCAACCACCAGAATCAGTTGATATTTGCCCACTCAGGTTAATTTTTGACAATTACAGCTTCAAAAATGTGTTTTTCCCTGTGGCTACCTGCAGAGTGTATCCAGGTATTGACATATCACGCATATGACCACAAAGGGCTTGAAAGTGATCCATGATAATGCAGAGCAGTGCTAACAGTATAGTCGTTTCCTGGGATGTATATTTTCTTTTCAACTTATTTCTTTGAAAAATTAACTTTTTACTTTATTGATGGATTGGATCTTTTAAGTCATTTCAACAAAACATTACACTATTCATACTAATTAGGGGACAGACCATTCCAAGAAAGAGTTCTTAAGTAGCAACTTGATCTGAAAATTTTAATTTAGCCAATTAGAGGTTATAAATTTAAGCTGCCAAATTTAAATTTACAGGGTTAATTTGCATGATACATTCATGTGCTAACACAGGGGTCCCCAAACTTTTTACACAGGGGGCCAGTTCACTGTTCCTCAGACCATTGGGAGGGCCAGACTATAAAAAAAACTATGAACAAATCCCTATGCACACTGCACATATCTTATTTTAAAGTAAAAAAACAAAATGGGAACAAATACAATATTTAAAATAAAGAACAAGTAAATTTAAATCAACAAACTGACCAGTATTTCAATGGGAACTATGGGCCTGCTTTTGGCTAATGAGATTGTCAATGTCCAGTTCCATATTTGTCACTGCTAGCCTTAACAAGTGATATGACACACTTCCGGAGCCATGACGCCTGTGTCCCGCATCTCCGGAAGTAGTATTGTACGTGAGCGACAACACGCTTTAGGGCGCCGCCACCTACAGTGCTCCTTTCACTGACCACCAATGAAAGAGGTGCCTCTTCTGGAAGTGTGGCAGGGGCCGGATAAATGGCCTCAGGGGGCTGCATGCAGCCTGCAGGCTGTAGTTTGGGGACCCCTGTGCTAAACGATCTTCTAAAAGTTATTTTTCTGGCCTGACCAGGCGGTGGCGCAGTGGATAGAGCGTCGGACTGGGAGGCAGAGGACCCAGGTTAGAGACCCCGAGGTCGCCAGCTTGAGCGCGGACTAATCTGGTTTGAGCAAAAGCCCACCAGCTTGAATCCAAGGTCACTGGCTCGAGCAAGGGGTTACTGGGTAAGCTGAAGGCCCGCGGTCAAGGCACATATGAGAAAGCAATCAATGAACAACTAAGGTGTTGCAACGCGCAATGAAAAACTAATGATTGATGCTTCTCATCTCTCTCCATTCCTGTCTGTCTGCTGTCTGTCTGTCCCTGTCTATCCCTCTCTCTAACTCACTCTCTGTCTCTGTAAAAAAAAAAAAAAAAGTTATTTTTCTGAACAAGAGTTAAGCAAGACCCACACTTAAGCAAGAATGCAGTCGTTTTTTTCATTGAGTATCTGAACTAATAACAAATATTTATTTAATACTTATTCTGTGTCAAGAACTATTATAGGTGCTATCTATGTATTTACTAACTTAATCCTTCTTCAAATTCTAAAAGGGAACTATTAGGTTTTTACCATCCCATTTGACAGGAGAAGGAACTGAAACACAGAGGGAACTTGTCCACGGTCACATGGTTATTGAGGGATTGTTATAATTCATATGATTTCATAAAAAAATTCATACATTGAATTAAAAATTCATAAATTCATATATTGAAGCTCTAATCCCAGGAACCTCAGAATGTGGCTTTATTTGGATATAGATTCATAGCAATTGTAATTACAGTATTCAATTAAGATGAGGTAGGTCATACTGGACTAGGATGGACTCCTATTCTAATATGACTGGTGTCTTTATATCTATAAGGTGACCAATTTTTCTCCTTTAGGGAGAACAGTTCTTCTTTTGTAAGTTCCTTCCTCCCTTGAAAAATGTCCTCCTTTTTCAGTTCTTCTAGTAAGGGCATTAACCTATCATGGGGGCTCTATCCTCATGACCTCATCTAAACATAAATACCTTCCCAAAGGCCCTATCCCAAAATATGATCACACTGGGGGTTAAGGCTTCAACATATAAATTTAGTACCTAACTCTAAAGGTCTAGAAACATTACTGCAGGGGTCCCCAAACTTTTTACACAGGGGGCCAGTTCACTGTCCCTCAGACCATTGGAGGGCCGGACTATAAAAAAAACTATGAACAAATTCCTATGCACACTGCACATATCTTATTTTAAAGTAAAAAAACAAAACGGGAACAAATACAATATTGAAAATAAACAACAAGTAAATTTAAATCAACAAACTGACCAGTATTTCAATGGGAACTATGTTCCTCTCACTGACCACCAATGAGAGAGGTGCCCCTTCCAGAAGTGCAGCGGGGGCCAGATAAATGGCCTCGGGGGGCCGCATGTGGCCCGCGGGCCGTAGTTTGGGGACAAAATGTCCTCCTTTTTGATATTGGAAGACTAATCTGTAAATGTCCTTATTCAATCAATGCAGAGTCGATCCATTGCATGTGATATGACGTATTTGTATTTGACATGATGATTCATCAAGGATCAGTACAGTGCAGCCAGACACGATTATGAGACGCATGCACTCTGCACAGGAGACCTTGAGAGAGCCCGCGATACACCGAGCATGCAAATGGCTTTGTGTACTTCTTTTTGTGTGTGTGTGTGTGTGTGTGTGTGTGTGTGTGTGTGTTTCTGAAGCTGGAAACAGGGAGAGACAGTCAGACAGACTCCCGCATGCGCCCGACTGGGATCCACCCGGCACGCCCACCAGGGGGCGACGCTCTGCCCACCAGGGGGCGATGCTCTGCCCCTCCGAGGTGTCGCTCTGTTGCGATCAGAGCCACTCCAGCGCCTGGGGCAGAGGCCAAGGAGCCATCCCCAGCGCCTGGGCCATCTTTTGCTCCAATGGAGCCTCGGCTGCGGGAGGGGAAGAGAGAGACAGAGAGGAAGGAGAGGGGGAGGGGTGGAGAAGCAGATGGGCGCCTCTCCTGTGTGCCCTGGCCGGGAATCAAACCCGGGACTTCTGCACGCCAGGCCGACGCTCTACCACTGAGCCAACCGGCCAGGGCCGCTTTGTGTACTTCTTATTGAAACATGACACAGCACATACGACATTGTAGACTCACGATTCTTTCTTTCTCAGTGAATATTCAATCACAGACAGGTAAGCACAATTCACGTTTTATTAATTCATTATCTATTTAGTAATTTCCAAATACATATACTTTTATTTAAAAGTATTTTCCTGAAATTGGAGTTTTAAAGTGGAAATCCAACCCCAAACCATATCTATTAATAATGCATTTTGATTAAATAGTTGCATAAAACATGTTTTTTTAAATTAGAAAATGATAAATATACCTGAATATCACTACAAATTGGTGGTTTTGTTTGATACTTAGTTTTACTAAATGAGTACTTTTTTTCTTACAATTATTAAAAGTTAATAGGCATGTAAGCATAATTACAATATAAAATATTACAAATGTTTTTATTATACATTTATCATATTATAGTGTATTATTGTTACAATGAATAAAATGTTTATTTTATTTACGATATTGTTTTCTTCAATTTATTTTTGTCCTTTTCATTGTAAAAAAGTTGGGTCACTTTACTTTATAAAGAGGGGAGCTTTTGGACACAGACATCCACATAAGGAGGGTACCATGTGAAGATGAAGGCAGAGATGATTCTTGTTGGAATCCATGGGAGTCCGAAAGACCAGAGTAACAGGCTTTATTGAAAGGAAGAAAGGAACCCTGCCAGGCACTTCTCCGGGGGAGAAGAGCACCAGTTACAGACTAGGGGCGAGTTATGTAGTGTTTGGGAGAGCCTGAGGGGATACTGAGGCAAAAGTCCTGGTATGTCTGGAATGCTTCTCCTTGGGGGGCTTCGAGCATGTGGGTGTTGAATCAATAGCCCTGGTATGTCCGGAGCCCCTCCTTGGGGCGGCTTCTCAGCTTTTTTGGAATTCCTCTGTCTCAGGGTCATTAGTCCAGTAAGGGTGAGGTCTGACAGATAAGCGGAACATCAAGAGGGCAGTTTGGAATTCACGTTATCTATCAATTCTACACTCCCCCAAAAAAGGCAAAGATTGCCAGCAAGCCACGGGAAGCTAGGGGAGGGGCATGAAACATTCTCAGTCTTCACAAAGAACCTACCCTGGATACTCCTTGATACTTCTAGCCTCCAGAGCTGTGAGACTAGATATCTGTTGTTTAAACCACTCAGATTGTGGTTTGTTTGTTTTTTTTTGTCCTAGTCCTAGCGAGCTAATAAACACAGAGCGAGAGTAAGGATCAAACTCAGGCAGGAAGGCTCTGAGATAGGTGTGCTTATCACCTACTTTCTGTTTCCTCCCTAACAGCGAAAATCAAAATAGCTTCTCTCTAACCCTGCCTTGTCACCAGTTCTCAAACCTAGGCAGACAAACAAAACACTGATTACCCTTTCTTATATCTGTACCATGTCCTCTGGAATCCTTCTCTCCTAACCCCTAAGTTAAGAGGAGCTGTCCGAGCAAACGCTTGGCCAGGTATTTTTCACTGACCTAGGGAACTAGGTATCTTTCCTCAGGCCACCTGCCGGACTCTGAATGCTACTCGAGTTTCAAAATCCAAATGTTTAATTAGATTTTTTAAAAACAGCACCATCTGAGGTTAGTAATACCCAGATCTGGGCTGTATCTTCTGGGTTAAAATGAAAAGGATGTGTCCAACGGGTACAGCAGGGGCAGTGACCCTCTCAGTAGTCATATTAAGATAGCACTGACAGAAAAACGAGAAGGCTGTTCCGGTGGCTGGCTGGGCGGCCTGTCCCTGCTCCATGGACGGGAACCTTTGCGGACCGTGTTCTGGAACCATGAGCGAGCGCTGGGCCCAAGCCTCTGATCCGGAAGCTGGGGAAGCCTTGGAGCAGAGGGGAAGCTACACCAGGTTTGTGCCATGTGATGGCGGCCAGAGTGGACTTCCCAGCAGGGCCGGGGAATAGAGGAGGTCAGGGTCGACAGCGACCCAACGAGGGTAGACGAGAGAGACTACCATCGTTCTGAGTCAGGGGCTCCCGGGGGAAGGGGTGGGGGGTGGGGTTGGGAGGGAGAGAGAGAGAGAGAGCGCGCGCATTTCCTGGTGGGCGCATTTCCCGGCCAGCACGAAACACTTGGGCGAAACAGCCAGCGGCGGGGTTTCAATCCGGATCCTCACAAAACCGGGAAGGCGGGCACAGGGTCTGGGCGCAGCGGGTGGGCGTGGGCGGCGACTTCCCCCCCAGCGCTGACGCCGGGGCCTCGGGGGCGGCACGACCCTTCCTGCAGCGGGGTGAACCAGCGCCCGGCGCGCGGCAGCTTGCTCCGGGCCGTTGCGCGTGGGTTCGCCCTGCGCCCGAGCGCGGTCCCGGGAACTGCGGGGGCGGGGCTGCGAGCCCGCCCCCAGTTTGCACTTCTGCGGGAGGAGGGGAGGGAGGAGGGCAGAAAAGGAGGGACGGTTACTTCGTGAATCGCCTGCAAACCCCGGAGGAGAGCTCGGCCTTCGCTGCATCACGATGTCCGGAGGGTCAGCCAAGAGCCTGGGGAAGGGTGAGGCCTGCCCGCCGCGAGAGGCGAGGGTGATCTCGGGCGACCCTGGCCGCGGGTCCTGGTGCGGCTGCCCCGGAGCCGATCCCCCCCCTCCCCCACCAGCGCTTCCTTCCGCGGGGCACCGGTCGGGGTGGCAGTGCGCGGGACCTCTCCGCGGCCGGGCGCGGCGCGGGGCTGGGGTCCGGGCCTCTCCACCGGCGGTAACCACATCCACTTCTCCCCGGCAGGAAGCGCGCCCCCGGGGCCGGTCCCCGAGGGCCTGATCCGCCTCTACAGCATGAGGTTCTGCCCGTTCGCCGAGAGGACGCGCCTCGTCCTGAAGGCCAAGGGAATCAGGTGAGGATGCAGACGGAGGCCGCTCTCCGAGCCGGCCAGGAACTGGTGCTGCCGGCGGCGGGGATGGCAGTCTCGGGTAGGGCCCCGTTACTGCCAGGTAGATGACTTTTCCCAGCCTTTTGGGGAGAGCATAGCAAGTTATGGACCCCGTCCCTGGGGAGGCGGGGGCGGGGGGAACCCAGCAGTCTAGGACACTCCATTCAGACGAACCTAACCATTTTATGGATTAGAAAAATGGGCTCCAGTTAAGTCGGTGACAGGCAGCAGCTCTGTTAGTCTTCTAGGGGAAGAATTAAGCAGGCAAATTCTCTTCCCTAAAAGAAATATAAGATGCAGTGTAAAGAAAAAAAATTATTTATGGATAAGCCCACACCTCACTAAATTTGGCATCTTATTTGGATGAAATTGACTCTGAACACATAGCAAAATACTCAACATTTAGTAACATTTATCCAAAACGCTATTTTATCCAAATACTAGAGTATTTTCTATATTAGTCAGAAATCTTTTATTGCAGGTAAGGGAACTCGAATTAAAATTGGACTGAAAAAAGACCTATCTTGAGCTCCTGAAATTGAAAAGTTCAAGAGCAAGATTCAGCTGAATTCAGGGCATCAAGTCCTGGTTATGTGCCCTTCTGCAACTCAAGGTTGAAAGCAGCTCTCCCTTACTGGGAGTTTTCCAAAGGAAAATTGTAATGATTTTTACCATAATAGTGTGTGTATGGGTGGCAAAGAGTGGTGACAGCTGCCAGGAAGTGCAAACAGAGATCTGCTACATTCATGACCAGTTCTGAGTCCCAGGAGGCTTTTATCAGCGAGGTACTAGATTTTTACCACAAGATACAACCTAACAAAGCATGGTTTTCTTTCAAAGGTGCGTCCTCCAACTTGTTGTGGCAAGTATGTTGACTTGTTGGCTCATAATGCTAGGTTACCACCAAATGTTTGTATGAAAGCCCAGGATCTACCTTTTGTTTTTATAGTGTAAAATTTCAGAAGTGTTGATAATTCCTTGGCAGAGGGCTTTATTTTTCTTGCAATGACTCATATCTGAGTGTCCAGTATTTGCTCAGCACATGAACCTTTAAACCAGGGGTCCCTAAACTTTTTACACAGGGGGCCAGTTCACTGTCCCTCAGACTGTTGGAGGGCCGTACTATAAAAAAAACTATGAACAAATTCCTATGCACACTACACATATCTTATTTTAAAGTAAAAAAACAAAACGGGAACAAATACAATATTTAAAATAAAGAACAAGTAAATTTAAATCAACAAACTGACCAGTATTTCAATGGGAACTATGCTCCTCTCACTGACCACCAATGAAAGAGGTGCCCCTTCCAGAAGTGCAGCGGGGGCCGGATAAATGGCCTCAGGGGGCCGCATGCGGCCCGGGCTTAGTTTGGGGACCCCTGCTTTAAACTCTCCTCTCTATCTCTGTTTCATGTGGCTATTCCTTTGTTTCCATGGGTGATTACATATTTTAATCCGCAGACTAAGTGCTATTCTAGATACTGTGGTGGATGCGGAAATAGGAAACAAAAATTGTTACTTTATGTTTTTTTGAATAACTAATCTGTTCTATTGAACAGTTATCTAGCTTTGACTAGATCTGGCTTTAGCAATTATGTGATACTTTACTTTCCCTTATTTCCTCTAAAATTTGTCAGGTAAAATACAAGTTAGATCGAGTTACAATCTGAATATAGCCCCAGATTTCTCCTGCTTTCTTCCTTTTGGGTTTACTTTGTACAATTTACCATGCAGTATTTTTTTTTTTAAATATCAATGCATGGAGATTTAACCTGAAAGCATATTTTGTGGGTGTTTTGTATTCCTTTATACCAGCGGTTCTCAACCTGTGGGTCGCGACCCCGGCGGGGGTCGAACGACCAAAACACAGGGGTCGCCTATTTCCGATGGCTTTAGGCGACCCCTGTGTTTTGGTCGTTGGATCCCCGCCGGGGTCGTGACCGCTGCTTTATATACCCTTGTAAAAAGCAAGGAACTTTCTATCCAAATTAGCAAAAGGAATTGAATGTAATCATGTTGATTATCACTCACGCAGTGGGCAGTAGCAGAGGCGGATTTAATGGCGGGCGCACTGGGTGCGCCCTGGGCTCCTGACTTTTGAAGGGCCCCGCAAAACCCCAACTTTACACTTTTTTCTAATAATACCAAGTTTGGTTTCATATGTGCAATTTTAACATTAATAGTACATAATGCTTTTTATTTATTTAAAAATATGGTTAACATGAATTTTTATTTTCCCTATGTCATTTTTTAAGAGGCTCAATAAGGTACCTCTTAGCCAAAAATGTAGTATTTTACTGACAGTATTGAAGGATTTCCACTTACTTATTCACCCATTCAACACATATTAACTGAGTGCCTATCTGAAACTATTTTTATTTTCTTCATAGCATTTAAATCTATTTTAAACTTGCTTTTATGTGTTTATTAATATGAACAAAACACATAAGATCTTTGCTTTCATGGAGCTTACATTCTAGGGAGTTGATGTAATAAATGGGTAAATAAATGATCAAAGTAGTTTCAGATACATATCAAGTCAATGAAGAAAGTAAAACAATATGACCCCATAATGGAGGCTCTCAGCGCTCAGAATGAGGGTCGGGGAGGGCCTCTCTGTGCAGGTGGAGTTTGACCTGGGAAGACAGGCAGAGGACCAGTAAATGCCAGTGCTCTGAAGTGGGAACATGTCTTGCAAATGCAAGGAATATATAAAAGGCCATTGTGGCCAGTTCTGAATAACCAGACAGAAAGTCTTAGGAAACAAGTGTGACAGATCAAGTGTACCTTTCGTGTCATAGAAAGTGATTTAGAGCTTATCCTCTTTGCAGTGAGGAACAGTCCAAGGATTGTAAGCAGGAGAGTGGCTTAATTTAATTTACTTTTGTCAAAGCTCCACCTGGCCATGTGTATAGAACGGAGGCTGCAGTGAATGTTTAGAGGCTGGTAGGGGACTGTCGTATAGGTCCAGGTGGCTGATGATGTTTTGGATGAGGTAGCAGTGATAAGCCTGAGAAGTGAAGAAAGTCAGTATGATTTGGAAGTCTAGTTTGACAGATTTAGCTGAACTATTTGACTTGAGGAAGGGGGATGGGGGCAGGGGGAGAAATCAAGGCCAAGTGGACTTCTAAATTTGGCATCTGGTGGATAGTAGGACCAGTGAGGATTTATTCAGAAATACAAAAAAATATTTCATTCTTTTGTCTTCTATGTGTTTTTCAGGCACGAAGTCATCAACATCAACCTGAAAAATAAGCCTGAGTGGTTCTTTGAGAAGAATCCCGTTGGTCTGGTGCCGGTTCTGGAGAACAGTCAGGGCCAGCTCATCTGCGAGTCGGTCATTACTTGTGAGTACCTGGATGAAGCATACCCAGGGAAGAAGCTGCTGCCAGGTGACCCCTATGAGAAAGCGTGCCAAAAGATGGTCTTTGAGTTATTTTCTAAGGTATGTGAAATTTTAGTTCCTATTTTGTTTAAGCTACATCAGTGGTCATTTATAGTTCAGTAATTTGGGAAAGGAAAACAAAACAGTATTACACTCTTTTCTGCCCTGACATGTCCTGCAAGCCCTTTCCCTCCCTCCCTCTTTTCTTTCTTCTTCCTTTCTTTCCTTCTTTCCTGTTTTCTTTCCTTCTTTCCTTTCCCATCCTTTCCCTTCCCTTCCCCTTTTCCCTTTTCCCTTGCAAGCCCTTTCTTGATCAGTTTCTGTTTACTTCTCCAAAGTTAACCCTCTTCACCTGTCTCCTTATATTCCAGCCATACTGAATGCTTTCAGTTTTCCCAAATTCGCCAACTATCAACTCTTGCTGGAAGACTCTTCCCCTTCTTACTTTGCCTGGTTATCTCAAAATCCTCTTTAATGTATCTGCTCAGATACTGTCTCCTTCAGAAAGCTTGTCCAGACCGGATGAGTGCCCAGTTTTGTGTTCCCACACATACTAACGTTTCCTTGTCAGCGACCTTCCTGCCTGCGTGTTGCACCAGGGCATGGTCCCTGGGGTGAGGGCAGCGGTCCCATCACTGGTGACTCACTGCCTGGGTTTGTGGCTGGCTCTGCCACTTCCATCTTGTTAATAAGTTACTTAGCAATTAGTTAATAAGTTACTTAGCAATTTACTGCTTTATTTGTTTCTCAGGTCATTATTTGTAAAATGAGTACAGTTGTTCCCTCCTCAGAGATAAAAATCAGTTATATAATTGTTTCTCATCATAAAAATCAATTCATATAAAACACTGAGTAGAGTCTAATAAATGGTAAATCTCAGTGTTAGTTTTGTTTTTTTTTAACTTTTTTAGAGAGAGGAAAGTAGGAAGGTGGAGAGAGGGAAAAAAACCACATCAATTTGTTGTTCTACTTATTTATACATTCATTGGTTGATTCTTATATGTACCCTTACTGAGGATTGAACCCACAACGATGCTGTATCAGGATGATGCTCTAACCAGCTGAGCTACCTGGCCAGGGCTCAGTGCTAGCTCTAGATGTTCTAGCCAGTGGCTAGCAGTGAGCTTCTCTACTGTGTTGGCAATAGTTCTCAGCTGTATGTATGGCATTCCTGGAGAAGAACTGTTTGCATCATAATTAACATCAATGTTATAGATTAGTTGAAACAGTTAGTATTAATAAAGACACAACCAATAGTAGACAGCAGGAATAGCAACTTCACGTTATGTCTCTTTCTCTAGAATTCTGTTACTTTGTCATCCTGTGTCAGCATAAACAGAAATATACTGCTCACAAAAATTAGTAGATATTTCAAAATGAATATGAAGCAATAAAAAAAAGAAGCATTTGATTTTTTTTTAAACAGAAAAGCAAATGACAAGTCAAAGAAAGTTGTTTGATTATGCAAATGAGATGCAAAACCAACTTGTAGTTCATTGGTGGAAATGCATAATACAAAAGGCTGAAAATACTGGAGTATCTGCATGTTCCTTGATCCCCTCATTTTTGTGAGCAGGTATCTTGTCTCTAGAGAAAGAAATGGTTAGAGAAATACCACAAAGATGGGACTTACAAAGAAGACATATTGTTTAAGCAGACCATGCAAAGAAAGGGGAGCTGATGAGGAAGGAGGAAGGGAAAGTGGCTTAGCAGGATGAGAGGGAGAGAACAGTGAGATCACTGCTATCCAAGATGATGGACATGGGCTACAGCATTTATAAGAAAGATGTTGGAGAATTTTCTTAAAGAGTAAGAAGAGATTTGTTGTGCTGTTAGAAGGAAAATGAGCTAAAAGGCTTGAGATGCCCAATATTACCTTCCTACTTACATTCAGAAAGAGGGGGTCTTAGGTACCATATGACCCCACCCTCCTGGTCACAGCTCAGCAAACTAGAAATGTCCCTTTCTGCACCCCCAGCCCAATCGTCTTCTTTCCTAGAAACTTGGAACTGAGACAGACTAGACCAGAAGTAGGGAAGCTTTGGATATATGTATATAATTGGAAACTTGACAAACCAAAACCATGTTTAAAAAAATACACATTTTTAGGGAAGTGGAAATTAAGAACACTGCAAAGGGAAATATATATAGAAAATAATATGGAAGACATGTAAGGAGAAGCAAAGATGAAGGACCAGGAAGGAAATGTGGATGGAAGGGCTGCCCACCCACCCTCAGTTCCACTGAGGGCAAGCTGAACTGGCATGGCTGGGGTCTCAGGGGCTTCTCTATTTTCCCCGAGAGCCTGTTTATTTAGAACTGGGATGAGTGGGCCTCTGTCTCTTGCAATGAGATGATACCAGAGACTGAAGTATTAAAACACACAAATACCTCCACGACAAGCATTAAAGTATGTGACCCTACACCTGTCAGGTCTTTAGATTGTCACTCCTCTTGGAACAGTCTTCTCTACCTCTCCAAGGTAGAAATCAAAAAATTCTCTTCCCCAGCTCCTTCTGCAGTTGGGGCCAAGGCCTGGGACCAAGGCTGTCCTGTCAGATACACACGTGGCAGAGTTCAGTTCAGAAATGGTTAGTGTGAGGAAATAGGCTTGGTGAGAAGCCCTGGGGAGAGTGGCAGGTGGCAGAGCTTCTGCTTTTCAGGAGCAGTGGTGGTTGCAAAATTAGATTCCAGGGTAAGAAACGGCTTTGGTGCTGATGGCATTAGTCACCTGAGTCCAGTTGCTGGCAGTGACACAAATTATACCCCTAGTTTCAGCTCAGTGGTCACAGTGGGTCCTTTCAGGCCAGTTCGACCATGGTTTTGAAATATTCCCCCTTAGTTCCAAGCCTATATTTTTAGCCTCCCAACAATTCAATGAGGCACTGTGTCCTTTAAAGATATTTTTGGCTTAAACTTGCCAAAGTGGGTTCTGTTATTTGCAATTTATAAAATCCTGTTTAATACAGCATCTTAGGCCACAAAACTGTTTCTAAGATCAGCATATGACCTCTGTGAACACAGGAATGGTGCACCCTTGAAGTTTCTAAAACACTCCTGACACTGGAGTTGTAAGGGTTCTGTTGTGTTTTTATATGAGGCCAGTATTCTTAGCCTTCCACTGATGAACTAAGAAATTATTCTCTGTCTAGGTACCACCTTTGGTAGGAAACTTCATTAGAAATAAAGATAAGGAAGACTGCTCTGGCCTCAAAGAAGAAATTCGTAAAGAATTCAGCAAGCTTGAGGAGGTAATCAACCACGTCTCCTTAGCTTTACTCAGAGTAAACGATACACTTCATCTACCCTCTTCTTTTTTCCACTCTTTTCTTCATATACCCATTTCCCAAATGACTTTTCAGCAATTAGTAATAATACCAAATAAGAAATTTTAGTTTATCACAGATTGCTACAAGCTGTTTTATAAACCAAAACACAAAACACCTAAAAATATTTTGTCATGGGCATGCTTTTAAAACATTTTGTTGCATTGATGTTAAAAGAACAAGGAAATTCAACATTTCTATAATGCGTCACATATATATATATATTTTTTTAATTTTTTTATTATTTTTATTTTTTTACAGAGACAGAGAGAAAGTCAGAGAGAAGGACAGATAGGTACAGTCAGACAGGAACAGAGAGAGATGAGAAGCATCAATCATTAGTTTTTCGTTGCGACACCTTAGTTGTTCATTGATTGCTTTCTCATATGTGCCTTGACTGTGGGCCTTCAGCAGACTGAGTAACCCCTTGCTCAAGCCAGCAACCTTGGGTCCAAACTGGTGAGCTTTGCTCAAACCAGATGAGCTTGCACTCAAGCTGGCGACCTCGGGGTTTCGAACCTGGGTCCTCATCCCAGTCTGACGCTCTATCCACTGCGCCACTGTCTGGTCAGGCTCACCTATTTTTTTTCATGCTGTTTCCAGTCCTTGTCCACATATTAAAAAAAAAAAATGAACACAGCTGCAATCGGAGCATAGACATCACTCTGTGTTCTTATTTTCTATTTAGTATTATATAATAAATAATTCCCACCACAAAGAATCTGCCATGAATCATACAGACTCTTGGCAAAGTCCAGATGAGTTTTACTTCCTTTGGCTCAGAGCTGCATTTTGGGCCTTTAGGTGGAGTCTTCCTCTTGGCCTTGAGACATTCCAAATACTCAGGTAGATTTAAACAATCAATTTACAATGTAGAATATTATATGGGCCCTGAAAAAAAATATAGAAGTTTTATAATTGGTAAGTTGGTTTGGTGTTAATCAAGTAATATTCTCAGTTTCCCCCCTTTGACAAAACTATAATACCAATTACCTTCTTATATTTCAGAAATATACTATTTGTGCTTGGTTTTCAAACAATTGTATCATATATTTATTTAATAGTTGATAGTTAATCCGGTTATTTCTAGTATATTTTAAGTAAATTGTTTTATTGAAGAATTATATGCAATGTACCCAAAACATAAGAGTGCAGCTTGATGAATTTGTCCAAAGAGAACATAACCATAGAACCAGCACCCATATCAAAAACAGAGTCTTAGTTTTGCCCATTGTTTTTACTCTGTACAAATGGAATCATAGCATATAATATACACTCTTTTGAGTCACCTTCCTTCATACAGTATTAGGTTTGCAAAGTTCATCTATGTTATAGTTCACACCTGTTCTTGGTTAGTTCCATCTAGCATATGTCTGTACCACAAGTTTAGTTTATCCTTTTTGCTCCAAGTACAAGTACTGGGTTATAAAGCGAACGTGCACTCAGCTTTATTACTATTAAAACATGGTTGTACCAATTTACAGTCCTATCCGCAGTGGTTTCACACCCTGGCTAACTTTAGTCTTTGTTCATTTAGCCATCCTGATGGATGTGTAATAATAGTATTAATTTTGTTTCTAATTTGCATTTCCCCGATAACTAATGGAGTTGAGCCCCTTTTCAAATGGTTATTGGCCATCTGGACTTCCATTTTTTGTTAAGTGCAAGCCTTGCCCAATTTTCTAGTGGGTTTGCCTTTTTTCTTGATTCCCAGTTCTTTCTGTATTCTGAATGCCAGTCCTTTGTTATATTATGAAGATCTTGTACTCTGTTGGTTATTTTTTCTCTGCTTTCCAGTTTATTTTATTGATTGTTTTGCTTCATCCCAAACAGATTCTAAGCTAAAACTGAACAGACAGAAAGTGAACTTAGATATGTCAGGGTAAAAGCTGCTACCCTCACTCCTCTACTTAACTCCCCTGCATCATCTCTGATGATGAGTCTTACTAGATGCACAAGTAAGTTCTCTTACGCTGTTTAATGTTCAGGTTCTGACCAACAAGAAGACAACCTTCTTTGGTGGTAATTCACTTTCTATGATTGATTACCTCATCTGGCCCTGGTTTGAACGACTGGAAGCACTGGAGTTAAATGAGTAAGACATTTGGATATTTTGTGCATAATTTAGAATAATGATAATTGAAGTAGTATATACTGATCTTTTTTCTGAACAAAATTGAAATATTTTTGTGCAACTGTTATGAGTAGGAAAAAACAGGAGGAAAGACTTGGGCATATTATATATCTACACCAGCGGTTCTCAACCTGTGGGTTGTGACCCCGGCGGGGGTCGAACGACCAAAACACAGGGGTCACCTAAAGCCATCGGAAATAGGCGACCCCTGTGTTTTGGTCGTTCGACCCCCGCCGGGGTCGCGACCCACAGGTTGAGAACTGCTGATCTACACTTACCACGGCTTCCCATCTGGGGAGGGAGGCAGGAGTCCTGTGATGTGTAGTAAAATGTTTTTGTTTGGTTTTTTTTGTTTGTTTTTGTATTTTTCTGAAGTTGGAAACGGGGAGGCAGTCAGACAGACTCCCGCATGCACCTGACTGGGATCCACCCAGCATGCCCACCAGGGGGCAATGCTCTGCCCATCTGGGGCGTCGCTCTGTTGCAACCAGAGCCATTCTAGCGCCTGAGGCAGAGGCCGCAGAGCCATCCTTAGTGCCTGGGCCAACTTTGCTCCAATGGAGCCTTAGCTGTGGGAGGGGAAGAGACAGAGAGGAAGGAGAGGCGGAGGGGTGGAGAAGCAGTTGGGCGCTTCTCCTGTGTGCCCTGGCCGGCTCGACGCTCTATCACTGAGCCAACCAGCCAGGGCCGTAAAATGTTTTAAAAGTAACTTACTCCTTCCCTCTTAAGTAAAAATCCATAAGGAAGGTTGGGGAGGGCAGTTGCTGGGTGAAAAAGGTAAAGAGATTAAGAAGTACAATTGGTAGTTACAAAATAGTCACGGGGAAGTACAGCATGGAGAATGTAGTCAGTAATATTATTATAAGTATATATAGTGTCAGATGGGTACTAGAGTTATTGGGGGATCATTTTGTGTGTTTTATAAATGTCTAACCACTATGCTGTATACCTGAAACTAACATAATATTGAATGTCAACTGTAATTGAAATTTTTTAAATCTGTAAGGATGTACATTTTTTTTATATGCCATCATTGGTTTATTCTTTTTTTAAAATTAATTTTAGTGGGGTGACATTGATAAATCAGGGTACATATGTTCAGAGAAAACATCTCTAAGGATGTACATTTTTATAAGGCTGTCATGCAGGGTTGTATGGCCAATGCTACCTCACTTTTACCAGTAAGATTCCCATGGCTAGTTTCCAAGCTCCATATTTTGAAGTTTGGCAGTCACATTGGTGTACTTCCTGTTAGAGCTTAGAGCTCTTCAGGTTTCTTTTACTATTCTTTTTAAAAATTTTTATTTAAAAATTTTTATGAATATTTTTAAAATTTAAGTATAGTTAGTATACTATATTATATTAGTTTCAGGTATACAATATAATGATTTGGTATTACTATGCCTTACAATGTGATTAACACAATAAGTCTGGTAATCATCTATCACTGTACAAATTTATCAATTATTGATAGTATTCCCCTTCACCTTTACCACCCATCCCTCCCATCCTCTCCCAACTGGCAATCATCAGTTTGATCTCTCTTTTTATTTTATTTTATTTATTTTTTGTATTTTTCTGAAGCTGGAAACGGGGAGGCAGTCAGACAGACTCCCGCATGTGCCCAACCGGGATCCACCCGGCATGCCCACCAGGGGGCAATGCTCTGCCCATCCGGGGCATCGCTCTGTTGCAACCAGAGCCACTCTAGTGCCTGAGGCAGAGGCCATGGAGCCATCCCCAGCGCCCGGGCTGTCTTTGCTCCAATGGAGCCTTAACTGCGGGAGGGGAAGAGAGAGACAGAGAGGAAGGAGAAGGGGAGGGGTGGAGAAGCAGATGGGCACTTTTCTTGTGTGCCCTGGCCGGGAATTGAACCCGGGACTCCTGCACGCCAGGCCAACGCTCTACCACTGAGCCAACCAGCCAGGGCCAGATTATGTGCATTTTAAAGAAGTATTTTTTTTCTTATTTTTTTACAATGATATTTTGTTTTTTAAAATTAATTATAGTGGGGTGATATTGATAAATCAAGGTACATATGTTCAGAGAAACCATCTCTAGGTTATTTTTACATTTGATTATGCTGCATTCCCATCACCCAAAGTCCAATTGTCTTCCGTCACCTAAAGAAGTATTTTTAAAGAACTACTTTAAAAGGTTAGACGACAAAATGAAACTGTAGGGTGATAACGACAATAGGAGACTTTGCAATGCCTTCCTGTTTAATCTAGCTCACTCCTTCTTTCCATCTCCCACAGGTGTGTAGACCACACTCCAAAACTTAAGCTCTGGATGGCAGCCATGAAGGGAGATCCCACAGTGTCGGCCCTCCTCCCTGGTATGAAGTCCTTCAGCGGTTTCTTAAAACTGTATTTGCAGAACAGCGTGGAGGCCTGTGACTATGGGCTCTGATGAGGGCAGGAGTCAACAGTGAAGTTATGTCTGCTATTTTCCTTCACTAATGAATAATAAACATGCTTTTTGTTGTCTTTTTGGACTGAAATGTAGAAAAGAAAGGTTCTTAGCATAAGTAACTTTTAGCAGAACTTAACTTTCTCTAAAAACAAAGACACTTTTAGCAGAACTTACTTTTTCTAAAAGACTCCCTACCCCTGGCCTTGGGCTAGTTTTGCAAGGTTGCAGATGTACCCAGAATGTTTCTCCCTGAATTAACCCTATAGATATACATTTAAATGAATTTGTTTCATTGCTTTGTTTTACTCCTCCCCATACCCTGGCCAGAATGTAATTTTGCCTTTAAAAGCTTGTTCCTGTTTGGGGCTGCGAGTTTTTGGAACACTAGTTCCCTCATTGGTCGCCGGATTTTTGCAATAAAGACTCCTTAATTTGACTACTTAATTGTGTGGCAAACGTCTGTTTCTCACTGTTTCAATATAACAGGATCACCTTCTCTGAATTAACATGGCCCAGCTGTGATGTTTCCTCAAGGCCCTCCTGCAGAAATGTAAACACACTTTCTGCTCAGGATGCTCAAATGACTATACGTTTCTATCAGTCTGTGCTGAAAACCTCTAAGTCAGTGGTTCTCAACCTGTGGGTCGCGACCCCGGCGGGGGTCGAACGACCAAAACACAGGGGTCGCCTAAAGTCATCGGAAAATACATATTTATTATACAATACATTTTTAAATAAAATATGTATTTCCGATGGCTTTAGGCGACCCCTGTGTTTTGGTCGTTTGACCCCCACCGGGGTCGCGACCCACAGGTTGAGAACAGCTGCTCTAAGTCATCCTTTCTAGTGAAATCTGGACTTCAATCTAGATTTCTAACTGCCCCTAGGTAACTTTCACTCGGATACCCCATCGTCATTTCAAGAAGATACTCTTTCTAGTTTTTCTTTGGGGTTCTGAAATGAGAACATTCAATTCCACATTCTTTACCTAGTCAACTGAATTTCACTCCTTTTATTCCCATTGTCATCAATGAAGACCAGACCTACATCACTTCTAAGCCAGGTGATTAGGTGGCCTACTACTTGGTTTCCCATATCCAATCTCTATCCCCTTCAAATCCTTCTTGCCAAACCCCATGCTGGGGAAACAGCAGGTGTCTCATTTATACCTACATACATATATAGAGTGTATATATATATATATGTGTGTGTGTGTATATATATGTATGTATGTATGTACACACACACACACACACATATACACTGTGATGACCACATCCCTCATTGTAGTATGTGAGGTTTAACAAGTAATAGGTAATATCCTCATTCAGAAATATATATTTTTTTTAAATATTTCTTTTTTTTTTTTTAATTTTTATTTATTCATTTTTAGAGAGGAGAGAGAGAGAGAGAGAGAGAAACAGAGAGAGAGAAGGAGGGAGGAGCTGGAAGCATCAACTCCCATATGTGCCTTGACCAGGCAAGCCCAGGGTTTCGAACTGGCGATCTCAACATTTCCAGGTCGATGCTTTATCCACTGCGCCACCACAGGTCAGGCCTCATTCAGAAATATTAATGCCATCTTCCATATACATACTTACATAGTTCATTGGGTTTCTAGTTTTTATCATCACCTCCATGAGAAGAAGGTAGGTCAGCGAGCATTTCATTCTACAAATGATTCATCTAATGTCCGGAGCTTAGGTGAGGCAAAATGCTGGCAGAAATACTGGGGAACATAGCACCTTGTTCTATCAGAATTTAAGGAGCCGTCGAGCGGCTGGCCCCAATAGTCTGGTTTCCTTTACTTGTTTTTTTCCTTATTTTTTAAAGATTTTATGTGTTGATTTTAGAGAGGAAAGAGAAAGGCCAGGGGGAGAAGCAGAAAGCATCAGCCCATAGTAGGTGCTTCTGGTGTGTGCCTTGACCGGGAAAGCGCAGGGTTTTGAACCAGCGACCTCAGCATTCCACGTGGACGCCTTATCCACTGCGGCACCACAGGTAGGGCGTCCTGTACTTATTAAATGTAAGAGCACTTATCAATCACCGGAGGCTCACCGCTGGGTTTCCGGTTCTGTGAGGAGGTCCGGGAGGTCCATGTTTGACATGAGCGTCCCCCTCCCCAACCCTGCCCCATGGTGATGCAGGCGATCTGGGGGGCGGCTGACAATGGTTGACTTCACAAACGCCACGCTGCCAACGCGGCCCAAGCTCCGGGCGGACCCGCCTTTGTCGCCGTGGGCCTGCCCCACCCTCTAGGCCCAGGTCGGCGGCTGCGGGCGAACTTCATTTGGATGGAGACCCGGCACTGAGGTGCCTCGGTCAGCCACTACCTGGTCACAGACACCTGCGGGGAATCAGGACTTGGTACCTGGGAGCCTTGAACGCGACCGCCCATAGGCTCAGCTCCGCACTGATTGGATGGAACGCTTCCAACGGCTCTTAAAATCGGCCAGTGAGCGGGTAGGATCGCATTCCAGGGGGCGGGTCCCACCGTCGTTCTACATCCGGTTCCGTTTGCCTTGCTCCCCGTTTGCCTTGCTCCCTGTGGCTCCTAGGGGTGGCTCACCTGTCCCCTGCACTGGTTGAGTTGCATATGAAGGGAAAAGGGGTTTAAGGTCAATTCTGAATTTTGGGGCCCACAATAGGATTGCCAAAATTTTATGTTGCTTTTAAAAGAAAGCCCAAGTACTTTATCAAAGTTTCATCAAAGAATTTAACATTAAAAAAAAGTACAAGAGCTGTATTATCCACGATTAAAGAACAAGTCTTTAAAGCGAATACTTTTAACTAAAAGGGGAAAAATAACTCATTAAATTATTTATTTTTCCGATTTGCCTGGAAACAGGTAAAGATGCCAGAAGATTCCTAATTCTCAGCCCTGCTTTGGTCACCACTAGTTTAGCTGTATTATAAGGCACCCGCAGGCGGGTGAATTTGGTCCCAAAGGATGTCTTTGTGAGGGCTGTGGATCTGAACTGCTGCACTCTTTCTTTTTTTTAACCTATTGGTTTTTAGAGAGAGAGGAAGGGGGAGAGAAAGATTAATTTGTTCCACTTATTTATGATTTCATTGGTCGAGACTTGGCTCTAACCAACTGAGTTACAGTCTAGGGGCCTAATAATAATAATAGCTAATGTTGAATGCCTCCTAAATGCTAAGTGTTAAGCATTTTTCATCTAGTATCTGAATGAATCTTCCCCAAACTACCTGATATATTGGTACCATTAAACCTGAATTACAAAGGAGAACCTAGGGCATAGAAAGTTGCTGTGATGTTGCCCAAGGTCACCAGCTAGTAAACGCTGAAGAGATTCAAACCCAGCCTGAACTCTTCATTATTTAGATCACTTGAGGTAAGAGCTTACATATGCTTCTGCTCCAGTCTCTTTTTATTCATCAACTCCTTTCATTTAGAAAGATTGAGCCAGGAGAGGATAGGATGCACCTTTTTTGATGCACCACTTTATCCTGTGATTTAGCAGGGGTGTTGATGTCCTTTTTCAAACTCAGTGTGTTTTGTTTGATTTTGCAAATATTTGATTTGGCTGATTTCAGAATCTTAAAAATCTGCCTTTGTTCATTTAAATGTCACTATATCACAATGTTTCTAAATTTTATTTTCTTTGATCCCTTAAGCTGTAAAGAGAGGAATAGGAAAGCAGAATCAAGTACTCAGAAAAGCAAGTCTCCTTTGACTCTGCTTTTTCCAGTGGGGTGAGGAAGTTCCTCCTCTGACAACTTTAGTTGATAGTAATTTTTATTTTATACATCCCAGATTTGTGAGGATGGGGGTGGGGGTGGGGAGGGAGTTAGATGAAGGTGGTCAAAGAGCACAAACTTCCAGTTATAAAATTAGTTCTGGGGATGTATAACAAGATAATTAACACTACTGTATGGTGTGTTTGAAAGTTGCTCAGAGAGTAGGCCTTAAAAGTTCTCATCAGGAGGAAAAAATATTTTTTATAACTATACGAGGAGGTGGATATTCACTAAGTTTATTCTGGTAATCATTTTGTAATATATGTGTGTCAGGTCATTATGTGGTGCACATTAAACTCATACATAGCAGGCCCTGGTCAGGTTGTTCAGTTGGTTACAGCGTTGTCCCTATATGCCAAGATTACAGGTTTGATCCCTGGTCAGAGCACAAGAATCAACCAATGAATACATAAATAAGTAGAACAACAAGTTTGTTGTTTCTCTCTCTCCCTTTCTTTCTAAAATATCAATAAATTAAAAAAAAAAATTTATACAGAGAGCTGTATGTCTATTTTATCTAAATACTGGGAGAAAAAAAGGTCCCAAAGACATGTGAACATAGTATTCCCTATGATCCTAACTTCCTAGAAACAAGTACTGATTTTAGGTCCATTTGAAAATAGAGCCCTTTTGCTCACTTATCTCACTCTTTAAACTCAGTGAATAATATCTGAACATCCAGTAATCATTCATGTAAATTAGGTTTTGAAATATTAAAAGGAATGTCCTCCAGTTTCTGCCACTATCAGAGATAGGTATGAAAACAATTTTTGAAAAATGGAAAAATGCAAACTTCACTTTTATTCTCAAAACAGAGATCCACTTAATTAGAATAAAGAAATTATTTCTGTGGTAGCATTCTTTTCCTAGAAGGCATAAGATATTATTATTATTTTATTTTATTATTATTTTTTTTTAGGGAGGAAGGGGGAGGGAGAGAGAAGGGGGAGGAGCAGGAAGCATCAACTCCCATATGTGCCTTGACCAGGCAAGCCAGGGTTTTGAACCGGCAACCTCAGTGTTTCCAGGTTGACGCTTTATCCACTGCGCCACCACAGGTCAGGCAAGGCATAAGATATTATTACCCATGACTGAAGATCCCACATTTTAAAATAGATGCAATTATATTTCAGGTAACAGAAAACCAATTTGGAGTAGGTTTAATATGGCCTTGTGACCATTTCTTTCTTGCTTGAGTGGGTCGGTATAATAGAGGTGTAAACATGATATAATAACACAGAAGGAAAATTTGAAAAAAGGATTTCAAAGAGGTACCTATTGGGTCTTAGAAAGGAAGTAAGGATAAGCTCAAAAGTCATAATTAAAATCTCTCCAGAGAAACCAGTGGTAAGATTAAAAACCACATTACTGAAATGTGGCCTGTATCATTCAATCCATTCAACTAGCATTTACCAGGTAACCGGTGAAATCAATATTCTGGGTTTAATTCTAATTCTAATATGCTTGGCAAAGCTGAATTGCAGTGCATTTCATCTCTATGTGTATAAAACTGGAATGCACTATGCTACTAAAAATGTATTCTTATTTACTAGTATTAGTCATTCATTTTGAGCTCTTACTATACTGAAAATGGCCTGCGTGATTTCATTTAATATTCAAAGCCTATCAAGAAGGTACTGTTTATATTCTCATTTTACAGGTGAGGAAGACGAAGGTCAGAGATAGCTTGTCTAAGTGCCAAAGCCAGGGTTTGAATATAGTGCCAGGTGAGAACCTTGACATTATATTGCTTCCCTTTAGAGGAAGAACTGTCTGCATTCCTTTGTCTATTCTCCCCTAACTGAACTCTCACACACAGATACATTTTAAATAAATAGCAACTTCAGTTTTTGCTGAGTCATTCAGAGTGATTTCATGTTGAGTAACTATTCCAAAGACTTTCAAAGAATCCTATTCAATAGAAAAAAAAAAATTAATATTGTTAACCAAGAATTTCTGGATAGATTGGAATTCCAAAGGACGAAAGTTGTCCATTCATAAGCTACATAATCAGGTTCTGTCATTTTGATAAAAGATATTTTAGATGGCTGCTAACATTTGTTTTTTTTTAAATAATTTTATTTTTAATGGGGTGACATCAATAAATCAGGATACATATATTCAAAGATAACAACTCCAGGTTATCTTGTCGTTCACTTATGTTGCATACCCATCACCCAAAGTCAGATTGTCCTCTGTCACCTTCTATCTAGTTTTCTTTGTTGAGCGGCAATTCTGTGCTGTATCTTTTCTAGGTCTTAGATCATTTCCTCTCCACACTGTTACCAGTTTTAGAGGTCAAGACAATGAGTCAGGCTTTGGACTTTTAAAGTTCTTCAACCTTACTAGCTGGTCACTTTGGGTAAACAATTTCATTCTTAAGGATATTTTCTAGTTTGTAAAATAGAAATGATAGTTGCCCAACTGAATAGTTGTAGGAATCAAATAAGATAATCCATTGAAATCATTTAATCAGTGTGAATGAGGCATATCATACTTTTCTTTCCTTCTTTCCTTATCAATCCCATAAAATGCATTTATAAATAATTCCTATTTCAGCTCAATCCTGTAAACTTAAAGAAATTGTCTTTACATATACTAAATTTCAGGATCTCAGTTTCTTAGGATCAGAACAAAGGCCAGAAGAGCTATCCAAGTGGCCCTCTGTATTGCTGCTGTATTATTGTATTGTTGACATGTCCTTAGCCATTATAAAGGGTCTTCTCTGAAATCTGTGCAGAGGGGTAGGGAGAGATCACAAACTTTTCTTTGACTCTAGGTTCTTGTTTCTAATTCATTACCACTTTTCCATAGCTTGAGTACAATCTCACAAATAAGGCTGGCACTCGGTGAGGCCAGTGAGCTGTCTAGGGCACATAATTTAAGGAGACACTCTAAGGGTCATGCAAAATCTCAACACTAACAAAAATGTTCTTCTTATCTGCTATGTCATGAAAAAGTTTTTCTTTCTTTCTTTCTTTCTTTCTTTCTTTCTTTCTTTCTTTCTTTCTTTCTTTCTTTCTTTCTTTCTTTCTTTCTTTCTTTCTTTCTTTCTTTCTTTCTACTCATGATTCAGAGAACGTGGTCAATTGTGTTCGAGATGCAGGAGGGAGGGCTTAGAATGGGAAAGAAAACGTTAGCATTACCCCGGGCAATTTGTATTGAACTCTCTTGAAATACATGCTGGAATTTAAATGCCCGTTCTCCACAGATTCCTGATGTGGAGGAGACCCCACTGCTTGTTGTACCCATGTGTTCAAAGCAAGGGGTACTTTTCAGGTGTCTTGTTTGTTTTGCCTACTCCTACTTCGGCTTTCAAATCTGGGGCAGTCTCCCCAGGATAAGTTATCCTACCTAGCTCATGTCCCACATCGCTAACCCTCTGCCCCACCAGAGCCCAGTCCCTCAAAAATTGAATTTGGGCAGGAGGGGTGCTCCAGAGCATAGCTGTCCCCGGAGCCAGGGGCTGCGGCAGGGAGTTTGGGGCACTGTGCAGACAACTGGAACTCATGGCCGTTGATGCGACCAGGGCTTTCGGGAAAGGTGAGTCCTCTCAACAGTGGTCGGGGGATGGAGACTCCCTCCGGGCCTTGGCCCCCAGACCAGCATGGTGGGGAGGGACTTCTCTGCCCCAAAGCCACGTGCAAAAGTGTCCAGTCTGGGACTCGGGAGGTGGAGCCCGCACAGCCCTCTTGAGGTCTCAGGGAGGCGAGTGACCCCTCTCCCCACTGGGGTAATCTGCCTCTTGGTAACCCTTGCTCCCTCCGCAGGAAGTATCCCCCCAGGGCGGGTCTCAGAGGGCCTGATCCGAATCTACAGTATGAGGTTCTGTCCTTATGCGCACAGGACGCGCTTGGTTCTCCTCGCCAAAGGCATCAGGTAAGAAACGAAAGGTCAGCGCCCTACAGACACCGGGGGGATGCTTAAAATCTGGAGCGCGCCCTGCCTTCTACATCTGAGGCAAAGTCAATAAGTGGTTAATAAAGGGCGGGTTCTTTAGTGGGCGGTCCTGAAATGCAGTCCTTTCTGTGCGGGTTGGGGTGGGAGGGGGGCCTTAGAACAGCTCAGAGGAAACGGAAGGATGGCTCTGGTGAGCTGGTTCTCTGCAGTCATGCTGGTGAAGTAGGGGCACAGCGCAGCCCAGGCCTGGGCTGACTGCTGACTGCAGCTGCCCCCACTGCCCGTCAGATCAACTCTGTTCTCCATCTTTACTGGGCTCACCGTATCCGACATATTTCATTTTTATCCTTTTTTCCTCCATTCCTTCCCCCTAAATGTACGTTGTGGAGGGTAGGGACTTTGCCTTTTTTATTCATGGCCTAGAAGAGAGCCTAGGTGCTTCAGAATATTTTTTAAATGAATGAACGAACGAATAATCCCAGACAACGAAATAGAACGGACCGCTGTCAAGAAGTGTCTTGAAGTTTCCGGCGTACCTGAGGAAATGGGCACATATCATGCCCAGGGGGTTTTGCAAGGCTGAGCCCTGCAGGGCTGGACTGGGCAGGACAGAAGGCAGAATGCCTTGGCTGGAATGGGCTCTGAATGATGCAGCTGGCCTCTGAGCTGAAGTGTTGAGAAAGTGTTACTCCAGGCTTTTGGCTCTTGCCTTGCGGAGTCCATCATGAGGGGACAGCTTCAGAGTTTCAGATTCATGTCAGCGAAATGCAGAGACGAATGGAGAGTTTAAATAAAATCGTGTAACTCTACTTTGTTGAGTACAGAGTATGGCATATATCACCAGATTCTTCCCTCTTGCTCAACTCCAGTTGGTTAAAATAACAATAGCCTGCTACTTGACCAGTAGTGACAAATTGGCAGCGTATGAATGAATATAAATACTATTTCTTTACAAAGGGCAGGGTTTCACAGCTTTGGCATTATTGACATTTCGGACCAGAAATTGTATGTGTGTGTGTGTGTGTGTGTGTGTGTGTGTGTGTGATGTCCTGTGCCTTTCTGGATGTTTAGCAGCATCCCTGGCCTTTACCCATTAGATAGTTGAATCCCCTCTCTCCAAGTTGTGACAACCAAAAAATGTCTTCAGACATTGCCATATATGCCCCTGGTGAATGGGCAAGGTTACTCCCAGTTGAGAACCACTATTTTAGGGTTTAAGACAATCTCCTTGACTGAGCAAAGAATATTCTCATGTGTTTCCTTTAATCTTTTTAAAACATATGTGAGTACTTCTGGTAATTTTATAAGTTTGAACCTCTAATAATAATAATTTTGAAATAAGAATTCAAAAGTTACTGCACGCTTATGTACTAGGCACTAAGCACTTTATACAAATTTACTTATTTGATCCTTGTAGTGATGCCAAGACATGGCTTTGTTATTACCCCGTTTTACAATTAAGGACACTGAGCACAGAGAGGCTAAGGAATTCGGCCAAGCTAGACTGTCCAGACCCCACACACTCTGATGCCAGAATTGTGCTCGTAACTGCTAACATTTACCGTATTCTGTTGTGACCTGTTAATAACGGATTTGTATTTTCAAGCTTTAAAATGTATAAAACTGTAGTGCAGTGGTTAAACGTGTGACTTCTTAACCAGACTCCTGGGATCTGCTTCCTAGAGGTGATATTGGGCAAGGAGCAAATGAGACAAGACATAGAAAACATTTAACACATCTTAGTGTATGAATGAAGACGGCGATGTTATTATAGATTTTTCTTTGTAAAAGACCTAAACTTGAAAAAAAATATTGCAAATTTAAATTTTATAAATTGATCATTCCTGCTTTCAAGAAAAGAATCTGCCCATGTAAGCCTCTTATTTTTGTTGTCTTGTTTTCCCTTTGGTTTTTAAGACATGAAGTTATCAACATTAACCTGAGAAACAAGCCAGACTGGTACTATACAAAGCATCCTTTTGGCCAAATTCCTGTCCTGGAAAACAGCAAAGGTCAGCTGATCTACGAATCTGTGATTGCTTGTGAGTACCTGGATGACGCTTACCCCGGAAGGAAGCTGTATCCATGTGACCCTTATGAGCGAGCTCGCCAAAAGATGTTATTGGAGCTATTCTATAAGGTATGTTTAACTTTTTCTTTTCTATTTATTTATTTATTTATTTACAGAGACAGAGAGAGAGTCAGAGAGAAGGCTAGATAGGGACAGACAGACAGGAATGGAGAGAGATGGGAAGCATCAATCATCAGTTTTTTGTTGCGACACCTTAGTTGTTCATTGATTGCTTTCTCATATGTCCCTTGACCAGAAGGCTACAGCAGACTGAGTGACCCCTTGCTCAAGCTAGCGACCTTGGACTCAAGCTGGTGAGCTTTGCTCAAACCAGATGAGCACACGCTCAAGTTGGCGACCTCAGAGTCTCTAACCTGGGTCGTCCGCATCCCAATCCGATGCTCTATCTGCTGCGCCACCTCCTGGTCAGGTGGTATGTTTAACTTTTTAAAAAGCCACTTACACTCTATTTTACTTTATATGTCTTTCCCAAATGTCAATTCATTTTTAAAGCCCAATCATTGATGAAATTGTTTTATTGTGATACTCCATTTGCCATAGGAGAGTAACTGCTATGCAATTATAGTAGAGCTGTCACCTCTGCTATTAAAGTTAAAGGCTTCACTGACAGGTGCTTTGCCATTTGAACTAGCAGTCTCAAAAGGTATGATTATGGCATAGTTATGACTGTGTGATTTAAGATAGGAATGTTAAAAGAGCTAAACACTGGTGATGCTTTAAAGAGAATATTTATAAGGTTTCAGGTTAAAAAAAAAGGGGGATATAAAGACATTAATGTGGCCCTGGCCAGTTGGCTCAGCAGCAGAGCATCAAGCCAGTGTGTGGATGTCGCAGGTTCGATTCCCGGTCAGGGCACACAAGAGAAGTGACCATCTGCTTCTCCATTCCCCCCTTCCTCTCCTGCAACTGTGGCTCGAATGGTTCAAGCCAGTTGGCCTCAGGCACCAAGGATGGCTCTATGGCCTCACTTCAGGTGCTAAAAATAATTTGGTTGCTGAGCAATGGAGCAGTGGCTCCAGATGGGCAGAGAGCACTACCCGGAAGGGGGCTTGCCAGGTCGATCCTGGTCAGGGCACATGCGGGAGTCTGTCTCTCTGCCTCCCTACCTCTCACTTAATGCATGGAAAGGGATTGCTCTTTATGCAGAGAAAATGCCAGCTGTCTAGGAAATAAGAAGAGAGAAAAGAGGGCACCTGTTGATAATGGGAGAAAAAATGATAGAGAAACTTTAGGATAGTTTTCTTTGACTGGGAATAAACATAATTGACATATATTGAACAGTTACAATGTGCCAAGACTATCTTAACTACCTTAACTGATGTAACCCTTACAACTGCCCTTTAAGGTGGGTACTATTACTGTGTCCATTTTTAAGATGAGAACACTGAGGCTTAGTGGGATTAAGTGCCTGCCTAAGACTGTACAGCATGGCAATAGCTGATCAAGTAAGACACACTCAAGAACTCTTTTTTAAAGCATGTTGTTTTATGAGGGTGCTGTGACAGGTGGATTCCTAAAACCACAGAGATACCCCTCAGCGCCAGCTGGGAGGCCTGGATATGGGTGGGTGTTAGCCTGTTAAGCTGGAGTGACAAAGCTTTGGCTGCATTTTTTTAGGCAGAGTAGGAACATGGAGTTCCCTCAGACTTCTCCACTAAGAAATCTGTGTCCTCTGATTAGATCCCACATTTGACCAAGGAGTGCCTGGTGGCATTGAGATGCGGGAGAGAATGCTGTGAACTGAAAAAAGCCCTCCGTGAGGAATTCTGCAACCTTGAAGAGGTATAAAAAGGCACCCTCTCCTGGTTAGAGCCAATGGAAGAAGAGATGTAGGGTCATTAATCTGGTCACACTGACACACTCTGCTTTCACAGTCTTTTTGCCCGACTTTGATAAGTTTGGCTACTAGTCATCTGATTTTAACTTTTAGGTACTGGCTCTTTACTACCCCATTGTGGAATTATTCTTAAAAATCTGGCAAGGAGTTCAGGAAGGGCACGTGATTATGTTTCTCCTTTTGCAAAGTCACCACGTTTCTTAAGTATCTCTGCATGTCTTCGGTAGCTTCTGCCAATGAGGTCAAGATCTCTGTCGGTTAGGGACTGAGTTTGGCTGCTAGTAAGAGGGACTTAACTACTATAAATTTATATAAGGGTTTATTCATGAAGAAAAGCCAGAAGTAGGGGCAGTTCAGGTCTATTTTGATGGCTTCTTCATGAAATGACCAGGGGCTGAGATTTTCTGCTCTGTCATGTTCAGTGCAAGGCCTTCATCCTCAAAATGACAAGATAGCTGCTGGAACAGCCGCCATCACATCCACACTCCAGGCAGTGGAAAGGAGAACAGAATGGAAAAAAATGGCAAAAGGCCATGCTCCATTAGAAAGCTGTCCCAGATATCCAACCCAATGACCACTTCAATCTCATTGGCTAGAACTTAGTTGTAAGATCATAGTAATCTGCAGGGGAGGCTGGGAAATTTAGTCTTTTAGCTGGGACACCCTAGATCAGGGTTCTGTAATTAAGAAAGAAGGGGGAAATAGCTATGGGTGGGCAAGGAGCAGTCTCTACCAGCAGATCCTTCATTCACCTGACAGTTATGGGGCTGCCCTTTACCTCTAGAATATTCTGGAAGGTGGTCCTTTGACTTCCTTTATCTTTGTTCCTGAAACTATGTTCCCTTTATAAGTGGTTTGTAACTCTGTTGGCATCTAGAGAATGCTATTTATTCCCTTAAGGGAAGGCTAATTATTAATACTCTTCCATTTAACTTTTGTCAAGAGGAAGCAGATTACATTTATTTACACTTTCAGCTGCCTGTCTTAGATTTGTACAGTTGCAGTATTTATGGATGACAAAGAGTCATGTTTGAGAAATGTCAGCCTTTGATCCTGAGACCACACACCGGGGGTCTTGATGCTGAGCAGGCAGTTTGACATGGCAGAAAGAGTCTTGGATGCTAGGCTTGGCTCTCCAGATTCCAGAAGCTTGGGCAAGGTTCTGGCTCTCCTTGTGCCTTGGTTTCCACAATTATGGAATGAAGGAGTGATTTGAAAGATGTGTCCCCGAACCTCCGGGTTCTGCAGAGGAATCCCCAGCTAGGGGAGGCCTGGTGGGTGCCGCCTCACCCAGAACAGCCCTGCTTTTAATGCGGGAAGGGGGGCCTGCTGTTTCCAAAAAGAAGTTTGAAAACTCTTGCACAAGAGAATTGTGTGTGTGTGTGTGTGTGTGTGACAGAGACAGAGAGAGTCAAAGAGAGAGACAAATAGGGACAGACAGACAAGAAAGGAGAGAGATGAGAAGCATCAATTCTTTGTTGCAACACCTTAGTTGTTCATTGATTGCTTTCTCATATGTCCCTTGACTGGGAGCAGACTGAATGACCTTCTTGCTTGAGCCAGCGACCTTGGGCTCAAGCTGGCAAGCCTTGCTCCCACCTATGAGCCCGCGCTCAAGCTGGCAGCCTCGGGGTCTTGAACCTGGGTCCTTCATGTCCCAGTCCAATGCTCTATCCACTGCCCCACAGCCTGGTCAGGCAGAAGAGAATTTTTAAGGTCTTTATTTCAAATATTAGCTGAACTGATTCTATCATGCCCGGTTACCTTCCTACAGATAAATGCCAGGCCAGGGAAAGAAAAAGGAAAACAAAACCCTTTGAATTCAAAGATAATTGCAAACACGTTTTTTTCCTGTCTCCTTCTTCCTGTGCATTTGGATGATGGGTGAACTTTGTGAATGACAGATTGCTAAATATGATGGTTGCACAGTTCCCTAGCTGGGGCTCTTCCAGGGCAAGTGAGCTTGTGTTTCTGTGCCCATATCATGCTGCAGGTGCTTTGTATAACCATCTCATTTAATCTTTCCACCAACCCGCTCAGGTAAATGGTCCTAGCTACACCCTGCAGATTGAAGAATCATACCTCTTTTGTTGAAGTTAGGGCTAAATGGAGTAGGTGAGGCCACTTGACAGAGCCACAGAATGCATCGATCATAAAGACAAGAATTGAAACTCGGTGTTTTACCTTTGTGGCCAGAGAGATTAGGAATATAATCAGTGATGTGGAGATAAATGTGTCACAACTGACTCTTTCTGAAAGAAGGAGAAGAAGGAGAAGGAAAAGAGGAAAAGGAGGAGGAGAAAGAAGAAAATAAGACTTAGTTTGTGGGATTTGCTGGTTTCAGTGGTGTAAATACCCACCAAAGGCTGATTTTAACTGACCAATGAGATGTCTCTAAACTCAGAGCTGGGAAGAGACGTGGGCCAATCAGCCGCTCCGGCTCATCACCGAGTAATGTGCTTCCACTTTCTCTTTAGTAGCAGAGTCCTGGAAATAACTTGTCAACTAACCCAGATAACTTTCATGGATGCTATTTAAGGACCACTTTGCAATGATCACCACTTTTCATTCCAGATCATTTTCATCATCCTGAAAAGAAACCCCTTAATCATTAGCAGTAGCTTCCCATTTCTTCCCATCTCTCCCAGCCATAAGTAACCACTAACTCACTTTCTCTCTATGGATTTACCTGTTCTAGACATTTCATATAAAAGGAATTATAGAATATTAGCCTTTTGTGAGTTTCTTTTACTTAGCATAGTGTTTTCAAGTTTCATGCTTTACTCCTTTTTATGACTTAATATTTCATTGTATAAATTCGCCAATTTTTGTTTATCCATTCATCAGATGATGGACACTTAGATAGTTTTCATTTTTTGGCTATTATGAATAATGCTTCTGTGAACATTCAGGTACAAGTTTTTGGGTTGCACCTATGTTGTCAATTCTCTTGAATTTACCAGCTAATTTAGCACATCCACCAATGTGCCATTTTTTAGTTGTAACCACCATTCTTCCACGCTAGGGAACTGGTTAGCCTCTACTCACAATGGTTAGTTGAGCGGTTTGAGTGCTGTTTCTAGTCTGGTAACTTCATTCCATATCCAAATCTGTCAGCTGCTTTCTAGGTAAACTAGTATTTGCCCATCTCGTGGAATTCTGTAAAGCAGTTAAAAATGAATGAGGAGAAAAGAATGACTGTGGTAGATCCATGTGTAATGACACGGAAAGATTGGAAATATTTAAGTGAATTACACAGTAATGCAGATGGTGTGATCCCATATTTAAAGAAGAAGAAAAGAAAACTATTCATGTATAAATATGTAAATAAATGTCTAGGAAAATATCTAGAGCGATACAGATCAAACTCTCAGTAGTGGCTACTACTAGGAAGGGGATTGGAAGTGGGATAGAAAAGAAAAGTGTTTAAGGACACGGATGAGGGGAAGGGAAGCTTCTGCCTTGTATAGTGTTTTCTGTGTTTCATTTCAAAACAGTAATAAGAATGTATTTCTCTATAACGTGTAATTTTTAAAAACTTTTATTAACATTTATTTTATGCTGAATTGTACTCCCGGGCCATAAGTTTTTGTTTCTTCAGTTTCTTCTGGGGTATCTCTTTCTCCTGTGTGGCCTTCTCTTCTGGTTTAGGAACAGTTTGCTCTTCAACAAGGATCCTCTCAATGTGATGGGGCGAACTCATGTGGGTGCTAATCCACCCATGAACTCTGTAAATTCTTTTTTTTTTTTTTTTTGTATTTTTCTGAAGTTGGAAACAGGGAGGCAGTCAGACAGACTCCCGCATGCACCTGACGGGAATCCACCCGGCACGCCCACCAGGGGGTGATGCTCTTTCCCTCTGGGGCGTCACTCTGTTGCAACCAGAGTCATTCTAGCACCTGAGGCAGAGGCCACAGAGCCATCCTCAGTGCCTGGGCCAACTTTGCTCCAATGGAGCTTTGGCTTCAGGAGGGGAAGAGAGAGACAGAGAGGAAGGAGAGGGGGCGGGGTGGAGAAGCAGATGGGCGCTTCTCCTGTGTGCCCTGGCTGGGAATCAAACCCGGGACTCCTGCACACCAGGCCGATGCTCTACCACTGAGCCAACTGGCCAGGGCCTAATTTTTATTTATTTATTTATTCATTTTTAGAGAGGAGAGAGAGAGGGAGAGAAAGACAGAGAGAGAGAAAAGAGAGAGACAGAGAGAGAAAAGGAGGGAGGCATTGGAAGCATCAACTCCCATATGTGCCTTAACCAGGCAAGCCCAGGGTTTTGAACCGGCAACCTCAGCATTTCCAGGTCGACGCTTTATCCACTGCACCACCACAGGTCAGGCGAACTCTGTAAATTTTGTGCTGCATCTTGGGAAATTGGTTCACCTGGACGTGCTCAGTGACCAGAGAATCTACATCTAAACCCTTAAGTTCAGCATTATTCTCTGCATTTTCAAGCATGTACAGCAGAGGAATCCAGCACTCTGTTCGGGTCACTGAGCCTGTGTCCAGCCCCACTGTTCAGCCTGGGCACACCTACTGACGCCACCATTGTGACGATGGAATGGCACACATTGCTTCTGTAAAGTGATGTCCTTCAGACACTTGGTGACTTTTCAGATATGCATACCCTTGATGGCCCGGGCTGTTTCATGAGTACTGCTAAAGTGAACGTGATGATTTGAACTTCTTGATCTACATGATTTTGTGGGGTTTTCTGGGTCAAGTGAACAGTGAACCATTTTCAGAGGTCACCTCAGGCCACTTACGGAAATAGCATATGTGTAATTTTTTTTTTTTTTAGATTTTATTTAATCATTTTAGAGAGGAGAGAAGAGAGAAAGAGAGTAAGAGGGGAGAGAGAGAGAGAAAGGGGGAGGAGCAGGAAGCATCAACTCCCATATATAGCTTGATCAGGGAAGCCAGGGTTTGAACTGGCGACCTCAGTGTTCCAGGTTGATGCTTTATCCACTGCGCCACCAGAGGTCAGGCTATAATATTTTTTAATGAAAAAAACCCACAAAACTTTTCATTCTGCATAATTTGCCATGTGTATAAACCACAAAGTGATTTACCCAGCACCTTCTACTATTATGGATGTCGCTGCAGCGAACAGCAGCATTTTTGCATAAGAAGTGTGTTCTCTGTTTTAAAATAGGTGCCGAGGTTGGGTTTCCAGGAATGGAGTGACAAGGTCAAAGGGCATGAACACTGCAGGCTAGAGCTATGTGTTGCTACACCCTTCCCCAAAGACTTGTGCTGTTTACCCCCCACCAGCAGTGTAAGAAAATGCCTTTTGCTCTATCCCCTATTCACTGTTGGGAAATTTCATTTAAAAAGATATTTGCTTGTTTTGGAGAGAAACAACAGTTTCTCATTGTTGATATACTGTATATTTCTTTGATTGCTAGTGAAGTGGGATATTTTCTCCAAAGTATGTCATCTCTTAGTGTTCTTTCTGTGAAAATGACTGGTTAGCCATCTGTCTGTCAAGGTCTTACTGATTCTCCCTGCTGATTTGCAAAAGTTCTTTTTAAAGAGTTTCTTATGTAGAAAGGATATTTGCCTTTTTTTTTTTTTTTAAAGACAGGTTTTTGTTTTCTTTTGTTCTATTACTTTGGCTTCTCTTTTCTGTACATATAGAACTATATAACATTAACAAACGCTACGCCATATGTCTTTCCTGTTATGATTTCTTCCACTGTTTTTATACACTGGATGTCCTCTTCCCTTCAGAGATTCAATAGTCATTTATCTTTTCATTCACCATCCATCACTTTAAAGCTATTTGACTTGTTAAGCATCGCCCTGCTAGTTCCAACCCTCAATATCTTACAGATATATTTTGACAAAAGCATTAAGCCCATTAAAAGGATTCCAGGATAGAATTTTCAGTGTGGTCCTTTAATCCCCCCAAACGTCAGCAAGATGCTGTCTGAATCTTCACAGGGGACTGTAGATCCTAAGTAACGAGCAGCAGGATGGGGCATGTTCTACAGACACTACTGCTAAGGCTTCTCTCTAGAGGAGAAATGATTGATCTGCACTTTGTTCTGTACCCTTGGTTTGTTCTACGGGGAATAGGTTCATTGTCGTTAGCTCAGCCTCAGCTGTATATCTGTGTAGCCAGAACCTGAAATTCAAAAGCTTGAGAATCTCCCCTTATCTTTTATGAACTTGGAAGGCTTCTGGAGTTGAGAACTTTACTGTTGCTTTTGGATAAAGGCTGGACGTGCTGATTTATTAGCAGGGGGCTTTGTGTCTTTTGGGGGAGGAGGTTCTGATTCTTGGGAACTATTTCCATCAAGAAAAACCGCTTTCTTCCTCCTCCAGCAAGGACAGCAGTGCCTGCTGTGAGCCACCATGCTCTCTGTCCTCGTGAGAGGCTGGGATTTTTTGGCAGTAGAGCTGAATATGAGTCCAAGACTGTAGATGTAAGCTTTTTAGAATGCCTGGTTTGAAGAAGTCTGCGATTCTCTTCTCTCCATGATATTGCTTGTCCTCAAAAAACCTTAGATTTCTTTCTCCCTGGTGAACCTCCCCGGGATGTAATGGTCAGTGCGCTCACCACCGATGGCCACAAGGGGGAGTCCCGCACTCTTCTTCCTTTCACTAGCGCTCCAGCGCGAACCTCCTTTCTGTCTCCCCTGGGGGGAGCCCCGAGAGTCCTTCGCAGATGAGGGGACCTTCCAGGACTTTCCCCTGAAAGGGGTGGAAATAGTGTTCCCTCATGAAAGCAAACAATTCTCTTCCTCTTCATTTGCATGCTCGCTCTTTTTCCCTTATCACGCCCAAAAGCTTGACATCCCTCTGTAGTCCTTTTTCAGTGAACTGGAAGTATATTTTCTATTATTCCAGAACAGTGGTTATCACCAAAATGTCTCAATTCTTAAGCCCGAATTGAAGATGTGTTAATACTTTTGGGAAACCTGAAGGTTTGAAGCCAAAGCCTCAGTTCCCTCCCCACGCGAGGTGTGTCTGGGGCCTAGGAAGTGCTGTGTCTTCTCTAAAGCAGGATATTGGAGGGATCCCATTGTGGGAGAAGCTATTCAACATGAAGAATGGCCTACACCATTAGAATGGGCAGGCAGGTGACAGAAAAAACTCAAAATAGAGTTTTTAAAAATGACATTGGATATTAATTCAACCACCGCTAAGTGGGCCCAGGTATAGCAGCAGCAGACTCCTGTTACGTTTCTGATGACAGAACACATAGGAAGGGTAAGACGCATAGGAAATTAAGACCGCCAGTTTATTTGACCTCCGACCATCCTAAAAATTGTCAGAGGAGCTAATTGGCTGTAAGCACGGGGCTAGCTGAAACTGAGAACACAGAAGAACCATTGGTGTCACGTAGTCTGAAGATCTTCTTATCAACGGTCTGAAACAGGAAGGAAAGGGTTTTGGTAAGCTCCTCAACCGGGAGTACGTTGGTGCGTCTCACTCCCTGTCGGGTGCTCTGGGAGAGCCTGACTGAGAGAGGACGAGAAAGAGGAGGATGGAGGAGGCAGGGCACGCTCCCCGGGAAGCTGAGCTGGGCCAGTCCCTGGCTTTGGAGGGGAGAAGCTTTCAGAGTCTCCTGGTCCTGAGCTTTTTGCCATTACTTAAATTTAAAGAACAAGCAAAGAATTCACAAGAGACTTGAGGAAGCTTCTGCGATTAGAGTCCTCGTGCATACATATACAGTGTGTCCATAAAGTCACGGTGCACTTTTGACCGGTCACAGGAAAGCAACAAAAAACGATAGAAATGTGAAATCTGCACCAAATAAAAGGAAAACTCTCCCAGTTTCATACCTATTCAGTGCAGTTTGATGTGGGCTCACGCACAGATTTTTTAGGGCTCCTTAGGTAGCTGTCCCGTATAGCAGGGGTCCCCAAACTTTTTACACAGGGGACCAGTTCACTGTCCCTCAGACTGTTGGAGGGCCAGACTATAAAAAAAAACTATGAACAAATCCCTTTGCACACTGCACATATCTTATTTTAAAGTAAAAAAAAAAAATGGGAACAAATACAATATTTAAAATAAAGAACAAGTAAATTTAAATCAACAAACTGGCCAGTATTTCAATGGGAACTATGGGCCTGCTTTTGGCTAATGAGCTGGTCAATGTCGGGTTCCATATTTGTCACTGCTAGATGTAACAAGTGATATAACGCGCTTCCAGAGCCGTGAGGCGTGCGTCCCACGTCACCAGAAGTAGTACTGTACGTGAGCGACGCCGCGCTTTGCGGTGGTCTCACTGACCACCAATGAAAGAGGGGCCTCTTCTGGAATGAGGCGAGGGCCGGATAAATGGCCTCTGGGGGCCGCATGTGGCCCGCGGGCCATAGTTTGGGGACCCCTGATAGCCTCCACAGACTCATCACTGACTGATGGCCTACCAGAACGGGGCTTCTCCACCAAACTGCTGGTTTCCTTCAATTGTTTATCCCACCGAGTAATATTATTCCTATGTGGTGGCGCTTCATTATAAACGCGCAGATATACACGTTGCACTTTGGTCACAGATTCGAATTTAGTGAGCCACAGAACATACTGAACTTTCCTCTGTACCGTTCACATCTCGACTGGCATGGCCATGGGCTGCTCCACTGTATACATGTTATGTCTATCATCTGTGCATGCGCACATGCCACATCATCCTACAGAAACTGGGAGGGTTTTCCTTTTATTTGGTGCAGATTTCACATTTCTATCGTCTTTTGTTGCTTTCCTGTGACTGGTCAAAAGTGCACCATGACTTTATGGACATACTGTATTTAAGCTTGAATGACACAAAGATTGACACTTGTCTGGGAATTAGGAGAATGCTGTTTTTGTCTTAGCTCTGGCACTAACCGGAGGGTCTGTGTACCTCCCTGGGACTGAGTTTCCTGCCCTGACAGTGCGAACCCCTCATGCTTCCACAGGAGAGGCAAGGACCAGCTCACCAGTTTGCTTTCCTCTCCACTTTGGCTGCCAGGAAACACAAATCGGATTCAAAGCTTTAAGGAACTCTGCAGGACTCCTGGCTTGATCTCTTGATACTGTTTTCCTTCCTTGTTTTGACCTTCTGTTCCAACTTTTATTTTCCCAGATCTTAGCATTTTATTATTTTAAAATATTTAATATTTTATTATAAACTTTTTATACTGTACCTCTAATCTTTTATGTGATGATCAACGTGGTACGAAAGAACCTGGTAAAATAAATGAAGGGGGAAGCACTAGACAAGCCCCAGTGGCTCCTTGCAGTATGACAGTCTGTGATTCTAATGGGAGGAATCATTTCCCATGTCTGGAAATGACCAGGTTTGTGTAGAAGGGAGCTCTCTTGTTAAGGTTCCTAAGACTTCAGTAGCCCTCTGAGGAGGCCTGGCCAATATGGTCTTCAGCGTCATCGGAATGTGTCTATAAAACAGAGCCAGCACTTTGTGCTAGTTTATAGAAGACAGTATTCTGTTAGGATTTCTAGAACTGCCCTGTGAGAAATCTGGGGGAGAAATGTCTGAGGCAGACCTCAAGAATTTGCAGCTGAGTCAAGAACTCCAAGTCACACTTGGGTTTAAGAAAAGTCTGAGGGAATGTGCGTATGTGTTTTAAGAGGTGGGCTGCCAGAAGACAACTAATGCTTCATCCATTGCAGCCAGATGGTCATCTCGACTTTTTATTATACAATGTACCTTGATAGGGTTTGAATTACTTTATAGGATTTTTTTTTGTTTTTGTTTTTTACCAATTGACCATATCTATAAGACTATATATATTTAAAGGCATCCATATACTTTGAGTATATGAAAAACTTGAGAAACATATACTAAATGAATATCAATTACTAAGCAGTTTTCCATTTTCAAAATATCTTATTACTTTACCAAAGATCATCACGGGTCCCATTAAAGGTCTGCATACCATTTGTGTGGACGAAGGCTTTCCCCAGAGCAGCCCTGCTCTGTAAAGCCGACGTGTCATGCAGAAATTCCAGAGTCCATCCGTTGAGATTGGGTTCTGACGTGTGCCGTGAAAGCCAGTAATTAGCTGCAAGGGATACATTTCAAAGTCAGTGATAAAAGCTTGGGTGATTATTATTTTTATTCCTGAACATAAAGAAGGCTTGGGCCTTTCTGGAAGCTGTAAAAACTGAACAAATTGGTCCTGTGCTCTGTAAGTCAGATCTTATTTATACAAGACTGAAAAAAAACCCTGTTTTGAGTTTTTATTAGCCGGGTTCTGCTCTTTTAGTACTATCCCGTTAGTTTTTTTGAACAAAGTGATGCCACCTCCCCTTTTTTAGACTTTCAGGACGGCAGCCAGGAGGACTTCCCTATGACTCCCTTATGCCATATTGGGAGCTAATGAAGACTGAGTCTGTAGGGCCGTGAGATTTGCTTTCTCCTCTGAGAAGGGTGGTGAGTGGGTGATCCCGCTGATCCTTTCTGACGAATGGATATGCTTTCTGTAGACGTAAGCTTCCGAGGTCTCTGTGTTTTGTCAAGAGCTCACGTTTATTCATGCATGATTAAGTCAACCTTTGAGGTGGCCCACTAACATTGCTGCCATTTTACAGATGATAAAATGGAAGCCTGACCCCGGCTGGATAGCTTGGTTCATTAGGACATCATCTTGAAGCACAGAGGTTGCTGGTTCAGTTCCTGGTCAGGACACATACAGGAACGGATGTTCCTGGTCTCTCTTCTGTTCTCTCCTTTCCTCTCTCTAAAGTTAATAAAAATAAACATTAATAAAATTGAGGCTTGGAGGAGGAGGTACATAAGTTGCCCTGGGTTTCCTGCTGAATTGGAGGTAGAGCCCAACACGGGGCCAGGTCTGCTGGCTCCAGAGCTCACGTTCTTCACGACAACCTGAGACTACCATCATCGAGTCAATAGCTAGTCTAGGGTATGAAGAACCAAGGCTGAGCCTGACCTGTGGTGGCACAGTGGATAAAGCGTCAACCTGGAAATGCTGAGGTCGCCGGTTCGAAACCCTGGGCTTGCGTGGTCAAGGTACATATGGGAGTTGATGCTTCCAGCTCCTCCCCCCTTCTCTCTCTCTGTCTCTCTCTCCTCTCTCTCTCTCTCTGTCTCTCTCTCTCCTCTCTAAAAAAAAAAAAATGAATAAAAAAATTAAAAAAAAAAAGAACCAAGGCTAATATAAATATGGAAATTAGATTATGGGTATAGGAATCTAGATCTCCAGCTATAGGGAAGTATTTAGTTGATTATGAGTTATATGGGTCATTTGCTTATTTTAACTAGGTAATTGACACCTTACCTTTCTCCTTGGAAAGAACTGGCCCAACAATTATCTCTGCTAAGTACTTTTGCTGTTTAAATTTTCAGGTGCTTTCTTTCTTTCTTTCTTTTTTTTTAATTAATTTTGGCTATCTGTCTGTCTAGGGTTTATCCGTTTTCTGTGTGGGTTGCTTTGTCCCATTTGGGAATGAGAAATTTTATTTTCATGTAAAAAGTTGATAATATTGGCCCTGGCCGGTTGGCTCAGCGGTAGAGCGTCGGCCTGGTGTGCGGGGGACCCGGGTTCAATTCCCGGCCAGGGCACATGGGGGAAACACTCATTTGCTTCTCCACCCCCACCCCCTCCTTCCTCTCTGTCTCTCTCTTCTCCTCCCACAGCCAAGGCTCCATTGGAGCAAGGATGGCCCGGGCGCTGGGGATGGCTCCTTGGCCTCTGCCCCAGGCGCTAGAGTGGCTCTGGTTGCGGTGGAGCGACACCCCGGAGGGGCAGAGCATCGCCCCCTGGTGGGCAGAGCTTCGCCTCTGGTGGGCGTGCCGGGTGGATCCCGGTCGGGTGCATGCGGGAGTCTGTCTGACTGTCTCTCCCCGTTTCCAGCTTCAGAAAAAAAAAAAAAAAAGTTGATAATATTGAGTGGTCAACAAGTGTGAGAGCTCAGATAAAAATAAAATACGACAGAAAAGCAATGTTGGGATTTGAGGGAGCGTGTTAGATAGCCCTGCTCTTTTTTGCCTTAGTTTTTAACCGGTCGAGAAATAAGGTGAAAGAGGAAGACATGGAGACTACAGTACTCCCTTTATTACAGATAAAGTGGATCATGGAGAATGGGGGTTGCAACTGCAACAAGTCGGATGCCCAGCGTGGCCTCCCTCCGTCCCAGGGATGGGTTGCGCTGGCCTGAGCCAGGGCCTCCCCTCTCCAGGGCCGAGCTGTCCACGGAGCGCTTAGGACACGCCGGAGCCTGCTCCAGGTTAAGAGGGCGGCTCTGGGCTCCCTCTGCCTGGGCTGTCCTTCCAGATTCTCTAGTCAGATGAGCTGCACCCTCCCTCCTGAGTTGAAGGGAGGGAGGGGACTAAGTGTGACCAGGAGTATGGCCCCAAAGGAGGTAGAGAAAACCCCAGGGAAAGAGAGGAAACACCGAACAGATTGGAAGGAGAGTCAGAGCCTTAGTTCCCCCTCTTTGGAAACTAATTTGATATTTGTATTTAGTGTCTATATCATAATGACGCCGGCAGATCAGTAAATTAACTTGCTTTCGTTCTGTTTCCCCTTTCAGATTCTTGTCTACCAGAACACTGTGTTCTTTGGTGGAGACTGTATATCCATGATTGATTACCTCTTCTGGCCCTGGTTTGAGCGACTGGATGTATACGGGCTAGCTGAGTAAGACATTTGATCACGTGGTCATGAATTCCTGGAGTCAGACTGGGCACCCGTGGTTGGAACGGCCTGTGTGCCATTCACCCTCCTGGGGACGTGTTTCATGATGATGGGAAATGAAATCGGGTTTTAAACCATGTCCTTGTTCCAAATGCATCTGTGCTCTTCTGCCACCATCCGTGGCCCACACTCTCCCTGTGTTTCTGCTAGTGAGACCCTGTGTCTGAAAGCCTCCCGCAGTGCTTCTCAGTCGCTGTCCTCACAAGCCCATCCAAACCCAGGCCACTCGTGCCGGGAGGAGTCTCAGTCACGCGGTGTGGGTGGCTTGTCTGCAGCTCCCTCGGTGGCCCTGCAGCTGGACCTGCTGAGCCCCCACTGGACGCCAGACGCTTAAAATCTTAGTTCCCTGAGGAATCTTCCCCAGAGAGGAATATATATTTTTAAAACAAATGATTTTAAAAGCACTGGATACTTGATGCTAAAGCCAACAAGTGAGCTGGCCAGCATGGAAGTGTTGGGGTGGACATGGCTGCGAGAGGCAGGGGGACTGTGCCCGGGGCCCTGGGCGGAGCACAGGCTTTGCTCTCACCATGCTCAGAGACGCCTCTGCACCTGCTCCAGTCCCAGCCAGCTGCACGGTGGGTGACGGAGAATCCTGGTATCGGGGAACCGGTCCTGCCCGGCCAGGTCTGCCTCTGCACCTGAGTTGTGCCGTGCACAGGCTTGGCTATCCAGGAGTCACTGCACTTCCCGATCCGGCTGTTTCTGAGGGAAGATCAGATATAACACATTTAGATGATTTAAACCCTGTCTCAGCATAATCATCTGTCTCCTCTGGGTACAGAGTATTGAGCCACAGACTGGTAACCCTGCCCTCTGCTCCGGCACTTCCCCCTGACCCGTTGTACGACCTTGAACAAGTCACTTGACATATTCTAGGTCTAAAAGTCCTGATCTATCTTTAAAAAAAAAATAGAGCCCAGTCAGCTCCATTGTTTCGAAGTTTGATGGTTGTCTTACTCATTTTTTAAAAAATGTTTTGGAAACGACTTGTCTTTATTTTTTTTCAAATCCACTAAAATAAAACTCGAGAAGGACAGAAAAAACATTTCTTCCAGAGGGCTGTCCATTTGTTGGCGAACAGTGAGACACAGGCACCTTATTTCCCGAGAGCCACCAGCCCACCAGGATTTTAGCTGTGTGGTTAAAATCAATGGCAATTTATACAATTCAAAAGCACACGGAGGTATTCCAAAAATAAGACTTCCTTTTAGTAAGTGGCCATACTTAGTTGATAATCAGGTAACTAAGGTAACTTTATTACCCAATGAAACCCACTGTTTGTAGCTTATTCGCTTTAAGAGCGACACGTCCCCTTTTCCTTGGTGCCTCCCTGCTTGGGTGAGCTAACACTTCTCTCCCGCCCTGCAGCTCCGTGAACCACACGCCCACCCTTCGGCTCTGGACCACGGCCATGCTGCAAGACCCCACGGTGTGCGCTCTTCTCACGGATAAGAACATTTTCCAGGGCTTCCTGAATCTCTATTTTCAGAACCACCCGGATGCCTTTGACTATGGGCTTTGTTGCTAAGCCTCATGGTCCACCCCTTCACCACCCAGCATTCCCTGGGACGTCGTGATTCTGTATCAAAAAGTGTTTGGGTGGGTTAATCAATCTCTGTTCATTTTCTTTGAGGTTCTTAATAAACATGGAGACAGAAAAGGTATTCTTTCTGGTAAGCACTGGTCTGATTCCTCTAGTCCAGGGGTCCCCAAACTACAGCCCGTGGGCCGCATGCGGCCCCCTGAGGCCATTTATCTGGCCCCCGCTCCACTTCTGGAAGGGGAACCTCTTTCATTGATGGTCAGTGAGAGGAGCATAGTTCCCATTGAAATACTGGTCAGTTTGTTGATTTAAATTTACTTGTTCTTTATTTTAAATATTGTATTTGTTCCCATTTTGTTTTTTTACTTTAAAATAAGATATGTGCAGTGTGCATAGGGATTTGTTCATAGTTTTTTTTATAGTCGGCCCTCCAACAGTCTGAGGGACAGTGAACTGGCCCCCTGTGTAAAAAGTTTGGCCACCCCTGCTCTAGCCCATAGTTTCTAAGAATTGTCTAGAAATCTAGTGCCCGGTGCTAATGTCCAAGCACATTCTGGGAGCCTGTGTGCCATCCTGGCTCCTTGGCCTTGGCCCCAGTTTGACCTCCAGATTATTGATGCTGATGTTGAAGTTCAAGGCCTACCCATCCATCATTGACATTTGTCACCATAGACTGGCATCCTCCACAACCTCCCTGGTGGGAGGAAAGCTAGAGAGGAAAAAGGAAAAAGGAAAAAGAACATCCAAGTCCAGAGACTCAGCACTTGGCAAACGAGAGCTGCAGTCCACGTGGATGTGCACGAGTATGAGTCTCATTCAGACATTGGCTGTGGGCCTGGGAGATACTGAGGGTCTTATGACTGAGAGAATTCCAAAGCAGGAAATGAAACACCCGTTATCGCCCTGCTCTAATGACGTCAGAATGTTACCGGTGCTGTCGGGGCTCAGGATGGCTCACAAAATGTTCTATAGCTGACATCCTGCCTTAAAAAAATACACACGCCCCAAACCCAGCCACAGGCAAAGGTCACTCGGTTGGATTTGCGTCACATGCTCTTTCAATTCATCGCCACAAATGCCTCTGGTTGTCTGTTGTGTACCAAGCCCTGGGACATCTGCAGGATAAAGGTGGCAGAGATGACAAAGACACAGGAGCCCCTGACCCCTCTCCGCTCATTCCGGTTGCGGTGTTAGACCTAGTGTTTGGAGCTGCTTGTTGTGCTGTGGGAATGCTTATCTCAGCCTTACATGACCCCTCTGCTGGCTCGGGCCCCCGAGGGTGTCAGAGAGCCCAAGAGAATGGCCTGATGTGCCAGCAGTGCCTTAGGATGGGCCTGTCCAATGGCATTTTGTCTCAGGGTCTAGGGATCAACCTGTGATCCTTTTAGCTTCGTTTACACCTAACCTTTCCCCAGCCTCCAGCCAGGCTGAGACCAGGCAGCAGCTGGAGTAATGTTTTGATCTGTTGGTGCCCACAGAGGAGATGTCTGCAGCCCCTGCCTGCGGGGCTCAGCCCAGACCAGCCCCCTTTCTCCCCACGTCTCAGCCTGGCCTGGCCATCTGCTGCCTCTGGGTGGATTTTGACTCATGTCAATAGTTGCCATTGTGACTCTGTGCCAGTTGGACAGAAGCTAGCCTGCTTGGTGCTGGCCTGCCATTGCAGGCGCCGCGTGACAGGAGCCGTCTGCTGTGCCATCTGCTCAGGATGGGGTGCCCTGTTGCCATGGCGCCCAAGCCAATGCAGAGTGAGGTCTGTGAGTCACACTTCCCTGGATCTTTGCTTGGCTTCTGTGGCTGCTCCCTGGATGGTGTGGTGGCTGTGTGTGTGTGTATGTGTGTGTGTGTGTATGTGTGTGTGTGTGTGGGGGGGGACCGATCTGTTCCCGGGTGCTGGCAAGTGTCCAGCATGGGGCTGGAGCTGCTGTCAACACAATAGACACTCGAATGTCTCTGACGACCCAAACCCAAGACGTTCTCTTTTGGGGCACCACATACTAATTTAGAAAGCTCGAAGAACCAGGAGATAGAGCTTGGAGAAAAGTGCTTGTAGGAAAGGCTGCGGCTGGCGGCCCAAGCCCGGTCTGGGATTTGCGGGCCTTTCCTCAGGCTGTGCTCTCTGCATTTGCCATGGTCACCTGCTCTGCTTCCCACCTCCCACCTCCCACTGTCCACTTCCCACCTCCCACCGTCCAACTCCCACCATCCACCTCCCACCTCCCACCTCCCACTGTCCACTTCCCACCTCCCACCATCCACCTCCACCTCCCACCTCCCACCATCCACCTCCCACCTCCCACCTCCCACCATCCACCTCCCACCTCCCACCTCCCACGGTCCACCGTCCAACTCCCACCTGCCACCTCCACCTCCACCTTCCACCTTGCACCTCCCACCATCCACCTCCCACCTCCCACTTCCCACCTCCTACCATCTACCACCTACCATCTACCTCCCACCTCCCATGGTCCACCATCCACCTCCCACCTCCTACCATCTACCTCCCATCTCCCACCTCCCCCTCCCCCTCCGACTTTCCACCTCCTACCTCCTACCATCCACCTCCCACCTCCACCTCCACCTCCCACCTCCTACCTCCTACCATCCACCTCCCACCTCCACCTCCACCTCCCACCTCCTACCTCCTACCATCTACCTCCCACCTCCCACGGTCCATCATCCACCTCCCACCTCCTACCATCTACCTCCCATCTCCCACCTCCCCCTCCCCCTCCCCCTCCCATCTCCCACCTCCCCCTCCCCCTCCCCCTCCCCCTCCCACCTCCTACCTCCACCTCCACCTCCTACCATCTACCTCCCATCTCCCACCTCCACCTCCCCCTCCCTCTCCACCTCCCACCTCCTACCTCCACCTCCACCTCCCACCTCCTACCATCTACCTCCCATCTCCCACCTCCCCCTCCCCCTCCCCCTCCACCTCCCACCTCCCCCTCCCCCTCCACCTCCACCTCCACCTCCCACCTCCACCTCCCACCGTCCACCTCCCACCTCCCACCTCCTACCATCCACCACCCACCTCCCACGGTCCACCATCCACTTCCCACCTCCTACCATCCATCTCCCACCTCCCACCTCCACCTCTACCTCCCACTTCCCACCTCCTACCTCCTACCATCCACTTCCCACCTCCCACCTTCCACCTCCCACGGTCCACCATCCACCTCCCACCTCCTACCATCTACCTCCCACCTCCCACCTTCCATCTCCCACCTCCACCTCCCACCTCCACCTCCACCTCCCACTTCCCACCTCCCACCTCCTACCATCTACCTCCCACCTCCCACCTCCCACCTCCACCTCCACCTCCCACTTCCCACCTCCTACCATCCACCTCCCACCTCCCACCTCCACCTCCACCTCCACCTCCCACTTCCCACCTCCTACCATCTACCTCCCACCTCCCACCTCCCATCTCCCACCTCCACCTCCCACCTCCACCTCCCACCTCCACCTCCACCTCCCACTTCCCACCTCTACCTCCACCTCCCACCTCCACCTCCACCTCCACCTCCACCTCCCACCTCCTACCATCCACCTCCCACCTCCCACCTCCCACCTCCACCCACTTCCCACCTCCTACCTCCTACCATCCACCTCCCACCTCCCACCTCCTACCTCCTACCATCCACCTCCTATCTCCTACCATCCACCTCCCACCTCCCACTTCCTACCATCCACCTCCCACCTCCTACCTCCTACCATCCATCTCCCACCTCCCACCTCCAACCTCCACCTCCACCTCCCACCTCCCACGTCCTACCTGCTACCATCCACCTCCCACCTCCCACCTCCCACCTCCTACCATCCACCTCCCACCTCCTACCATCCACCTCCCACCTCCCACTTCCTACCATCCACCTCCCACCTCCACCTCCACCTCCCACCTCCCACCGTCCACTTTTCTTGTCTCTTTTTTTTTATATTTTTCTGAAGTTGGAAACGGGGAGGCAGTCAGACAGACTCCCACATGTGCCCGACTGGGATCCACCCAGCATGCCCACCAGGGGGTGATGCTCTGCCCATCTGGGGCGTTGCTCTGTTGCGACCAGAGCCATTCTAGCACCTGAGGCAGAGGCCATGGAGTCATCCTCAGCGCCCGGGGCCAACTTTGCTCCAATGGAGCCTCAGCTGCAGGAGGGGAAGAGACAGAGAGGAAGGAGAGGGGGAGGGGTGGAGAAGCAGATGGGTGCTTCTCCTGTGTGCCCTGGCCGGGAATCGAACCTGGGATTCCTGCATGCCAGCCGATGCTCTACCACTGAGCCAACCGGCCAGGGCCTCATTTTTTTTATGCCACTCATCTAATCCACAGAAGAATCTGAGCTGTCAACCTCTGGATGAAGCTAGGAGTTAGCCTGGAGAAAAGAGGAAATGAAATAATATTCCATGAGGATCTTTTTAAAATACCACTCTTTGTACTGGGGTGGGGGTGGGGCAAAATCATGCATCAGGGTAACAAAAACACCGTGGAATGGAATAGGAGGTGGTCCATCATCTCATATCTCAGAGGTAACCACTTTTAATACTTGGTGTAGATCTTAGAAGAGCATGTTGAATTTAATGACTGAAGTGAAAGTCTTGCAGACTGGAAGAGGAGAAAACTATTTTCAACCACAGACAGCATTTGAAAGAGCCTCAGAGTCACAGAGGATGTTAACATCTGAATCCACCACCAGAGGAGGTCGTGTCGAGCTCCCTTCCTTACAAGTTCTGCACTAGAGCGGTCTGGACTGACTCTGTTCCATCCTGACGTGGTGGGTGTGGGGTGGCGGTGGCCTGACAGGCAGCAGTGGTGGCCTGACAGGTGGCAGTGGTGGTGGTGGTAGTGGGGGGAGATGGTACTAAAGGTTACTTGAAATTCCTTCTAGCTCTAAATGTGTCTGATCTCAGACAGCAGAGCGGCTGTGAGTGTGAGTGGATTCATGCCAAGTGGTCAGGTATATGCTGGGGCATTCCCTTCAGCGCGCAGGGTCCGCCTGCCTGTGCTTCCACGTAGCTCCTTGAGGCTTTGGTGGTGGGGGCGGGGTTTCTCCCTTGAATGTCTCCCCTTCAGGTCCTGCCTGACTTCCTCTGTCAAAGTCAGGGGCCTTCCTGATGGAGGGATGGACGATTGTGCTGTTCTGCCTGGGCAACCAAGCTCACTACCCCACAGATTATGTTTCATTTGTTATCCGAAGTCTTCACAAATAACCGAATACCCTGCCCAATGGGGTTCTCAGTGATCAGCCTCCAGCCCTTCTCCCTCTCCCCCTTTCCTTGTGTAAAGCCAGTGGCCAGGGCTGCCACTATCAAAGCAGCCCGGCCCATGCAGGTTCGCATTAGATCCGGACAGTCGATAAAGAAACAACGGAGCCAATAACTGGTGGGCCATCATCTTTTAATTCTAGCTTGCACCCGGCGGGCAAGTAAAAACACACACTGGGCTCCAAAACTCACTCACATTCAGTGCTCACAAAGCTACTGACTTATCCGGGTTTTCTAGAATCAAAGGTTTCTAGCTCACCAGACTTATTCACCTCTGTTCCCTATCTCCTTCCTTTTCCAGCGTCAAACTGCACAAACTGGCCTCTCACTCAACACTCCGCCATCTTGGCTGCTTCCCCTGGCCTCCTCCACGTGGCCTTTTTCTGCTCTCTGCTCTGCTCTCTCCTGTAATATTAATCTCAGGAACCAAGAGAGCAAGCTCCTATTCTGCCCCTATTTTATAGTGTAGAAATCCAAACCTTTAATTCAATACACACAATAGGAAAGTCTCTAATACAAAGTCACCTATCTGAGTCAAGATGGGATTGTACCACCCCACATCAAAAAGGATGGGAAAGGCTTAATCCCAAAACCAAGCCCCAGGCTACAAGGATTCTGCCTGCCTTTAGCCTACCCCCAACAAACATTAATATCACCTGGGCGACGGCCTCCTCGTGGGCAGCGCCATCTTTAACAAAGTGAGCATAATATATTTTATCCGCCCAACACCTTGTCACACTGAACACTGCCCACCCAGGAGACCCATTTCTCATTCAGTCTCATTTCTGTGTCCCTGGAAGGCTGGACATTTGGTCATTTCAAACATTTTGCTCACACCTGGTTTGTCAGAGCTCTGGAGCCTTTGCAATCGCTGTTCCCTCCACTCTCTGATCTTCTTCGGAGCAGACTTTTTTTTTTCAACCAGCTTTTTCTCTTGCAAAGTTCAGATCAAAATTTTTTGTGCAAAGAGGTAGTGTACCATAGTGAGTAAGAACAGGGCTGTGCACTCAGGCATACCAGGTTCAAATCCTAACTGCCACTCATTAATTCCGTGGGTAAGTTGCTTAACCAATCTGAGCCTCAGTTTGTTGTCTATAAAATGGGACCACTGAGCACCTATTTCACTGGGTTGTTGAGAGTTGATGGGATCATCCATGTAATGGCTTAGCACCTGCCAGGGAAATGCTCAGTGAACAGCAGGCAACTCCATGATCATGCCGAGACTTCTGCAGATGGTCAGATTTGACCTCTGTTCATTCTCCCATTGCTTTGTGGAATAAGATGTCCTGCATTATATGTAACTTGATTCATGGTTTGGAGTTGTTTCATGTGTGTGAGTGTTGGGCAAATGAGTTTGTAAAATATGATTTTTTAGTTTGCTCACTTTTAGTGTTAAAAAATGGTGCTGGGGGAAAAAAATGGTGCTGGGCAGTACCAGGTATGTAATCTGTGAAACTGCAAATTACCTTCCTGCTTGGAAAGGGCCATTGTCTTGCTAATGTGTGCTGGAGGAGAAAGAATGTTGTAAAGTACCCAATTCACAATTCCGCAGGTTTTCGTAGAGGCACATAGTCCAAATAAGTTTTGAAAAGTTTTATTAGAGGAGGAGATTTATTAAATATGCTGGCCGCATATGGCTGACACAGGGCAACAGACCCAAATTGTGTGTGAGCCCCCAAAATAGTTCAGGGGCTGCTTATATACCATTGATTATGACGTCATGGCATGGACTGACAACATTTGTTTAGGGGATACACAGAAACATTAAGACTTTTAAGGTAACACAATCAAAGATGTTCACAAATCTTTCAGGGTTCAACTTTCCTCACTAGCCTAGAGGTATTTTCCCTCAAGATTCCAGGAAGGGGGAGGAACTGCAATCAATGCAAGATGGTGTGTAAATTCTGCCTCCTATTGAAAGAGAAGGAGTTTCTAGATTAACTTTTATTTTAGATTTAAAACTGAATAACCCATTGTTCTTGCAAGCCAGAAACTTCTACATTCTTCTCCCTCCCCTCCCTAAAGGAGGGACAGGACAGGAAAACCTGATAGGAAAGCCTGACCTTTCCCCCCAGAATATCAATATCAATTTTCAGCTTTTTGGTACCTTACAACAAGGAGCCATGTTTGCTGAGTGAGAGCAGAGGGGGTGCAGGGTGCTGAGGAAGAAGCAGATGGGGAACCCGAGAGGTGAAGGGCTTCCACAAGCTCCACTGAAACTGGTGGAGCCTTTGATTGTAGGAGAAACTGGAGAAGATTCTCCTGGTTGTGGAACCGGAGAATGTGTCAGTAGCTTTGTGAGCTCTGAATGAAGAGGGAAGTGTTTTTCCCTGTGTGTTGCCATCAGCTGGTGCGAGATTTTTTTTTTTTTTTTTTTTTTTTTTTTTTTTTTTTTTTACAGGGACAGTGAGAGAGTCAGAGAGAGGGATAGATAGGGACAGACAGGCAGGAACGGAGATGAGAAGCATCAATCATTAGTTTTTCGTTGTGACACCTTAGTTGTTCATTGATTGCTCTCTCATATGTGCCTTGACTGCGGGCCTTCAGCAGACCGAGTAACCCCTTGCTCAAGCCAGTCACCTTGAGTCCAAGCTGGTGAGCTTTTTGCTCAAGCCAGATGAGCCCATGCTTAAGCTGGTGATCTTGGGGTCTCGAACCTGGGTCCTCCACATCCCAGTCTGATGCTCTATCCACTGCGCCACCGCCGGGTCAGGCCGGTGCGAGATTTTAATAAAGGAATGGTTCACCATTTTTTGGTTCCACTGCTTCTTTACCATCTGTCTGAATCTAATGGGAACCTGCATGTGCATGGCCACGACAGTGGCGACTACTGGCCACCAATGGTTTAATCTCAAATGGCCTGTGAGTGCTTGGAAGCTGAGACATTTATCCCTCTCCCCCGTTCCTCACACCCCCTCCTAGTTGTCCCAGTAGAGCCCATGCTCTACATTGATCAGGTGTCCTTGATTCGACTTCCCTGTGCAGTGGGACACTCCTGCTTATCAGCAGGGCTAGCAGCCTCTTCGAGACTACTCTTGAAGCGGCTATGAGGATGCTACTGTTAAGTGCCACCAGAGGAAAGACACGACCGACACACAAATTGGTGGCAATAATCACACAGGCAATTTATTACTCACAAATACTTTTGGCGTGCCTGGGTACAGTTTAGGGGGGCCCCGTTGGCGTGCTCCTCTCGGCTGGCTTTGGTCAGAGCTCAGAGCAGCGTGGAGACAGTCCACAGTAACGTTGGAGTCTGGGGGACTACTGCAGCAGGGGGCCCTCAGCTTTAGTACCTTTCTGGCCAACGCCTTCTAACAGGTGTCAATCTATAGGATTATCACCTCAAACCACCTTTTTGGGAGTTCCTTGCAGGGAATCCCCTTTATGTCAATCTACTGAAATGTTCACATTCAACCACTTTTTAAAATGTTCTTATTTTTACTAATTTACAAAGTTAATGTAAATAACACCAAGCCACTTCTTATCTATGTATAACTTCACACACATACTAACTGGGCTCTGCTTGAAAGTCAGAGTCTGTTTATCACATTACAGAGTTATAGCACTAAGCCACTATATTCCTAACCAAATGGCATAACTTTATTTAATTTTAATAATTATTTTTAATATCCTTTTAATTACTTTTATATATTGGTTAAAAATTTTTTTTTTTTTTGTATTTTTCTGAAGCTGGAAATGAGAGAGACAGTCAGACAGACTCCCGCATGCGCCCGACCGGGATCCACCCGGCACGCCCACCAGGGGCGATGCTCTGCCCCTTCAGGGCGTCGCTCTGCCGCGACCAGAGCCACTCTAGCGCCTGGGGCAGAGGCCAAGGAGCCATCCTCAGTGCCCGGGCCATCTTTGCTCCAATGGAGCCTTGGCTGCGGGAGGGGAAGAGAGAGACAGAGAGGATGGAGGGGTTGGGGGTGGAGAAGCAAATGGGCGCTTCTCCTATGTGTCCTGGCCGGGAATTGAACCTGGGTCCCCCGCATGCCAGGCTGACGCTCTACCGCTGAGCCAACTGGCCAGGGCCTCGAGGGTTAAAATTTTGAAATGCCCACAGGTCTGTGCAGTTGCCAGGAGGAAGCTTGGCTGCTGCATGGAACATACAAGTGTCCCAGGACCATGCTGCTCATGGGAAGGACGATGACATACGTGCTCCAGACTAGAACCGTGGGGTACTGTGCTCTGCCACTTCCTCCCAAGGATCCGCCAGGACCAGAATGCCCTTGCAGCTGCCCGGGTCCCCAGCCCACTTCGTCAGTCGCAGACAGCCTCCCTCCAGGGGGCATTGTTGAAGAAAATCAGTCAGCTCCCTGCCTGGGAGCCCGCTGGAACCAGCCTTTGTAGGTTGGTCGGGCAGAGGACAAAGAACTGCGGCAGGCTCTGACTGTGCCGTCCACCCAGGGTGGCCTGAGCAGGGACAGCCCTTCTCCCGACCTCACAGGAGGACTGTATGGCAGGGAAGTGAGGCGGACGGATGTCTGTTAGCAGGATCGGCCTTTGCAAAACCTGGGTTTACGTTTCCAAAGTTGTGGAATTTTCGGGTTATGCTCAAGGGTTTAGAAAAACACGCAAAAGATGTGAGTGTGTGTGTGTGTGTGTGTGTGTATGTTTCTATGCATTTCTGCCATAGATGCATAATGAGGAACCCTGGAAATGATGAAGGCAGGAGGGCTTTTTAAAATTCCATCCTAATATAAGTGGTAATTGGCCATTTATGACTGGGTGCTCTGTCCGGTAGGACTAGTGTCTCTTGAACTTTGTTTTCTGAGCACCTGGCACAGCACCTAGCACACAGTAGCCAATCAGTAAATGTTTTGAGAATGAGCAACTGCATGATTGGATGAATGATGGAACGAATGGATGTATCGAAGACGAACCTGGATTCCTTCTGGGGAGCTCATGGTGAGGTAGCTGTCAACAATCTTTACCCACTTTGTTGTCCAGAAAGCACCCGTGTCACCCCGAGAAGCGGACTGTCCTACCTGGTACCCTTGCTCTGGCTATTGTTGCTATGGCAACTGTTGGTCTAGGCTCTGTTCTCCCACAAGGGACTAGGAAAGCAGGGGGATTAGAGAGACCCCCCATTCCCTGAAACTGGGGCCAGTGCCCTAAACCCCTTTGATCAGGTACACAAACGTGTCCTGAGCATGCATCTGCCCTCCTGTGCGTCCCAGGCTGTGTACTGAGGGAGCCCCCGGGGAAGCCAGGCTCACCTGTGCTGGAGTGCAGTGGGAGGAGGTACTTGCGGGACAGACAGCCTTGTCACCAGGAGGGGAACCAGGACGTAGGAATTTGGCTATAAGGAGCCCTCCTGAGAGCAGGGGTGGAACAGCTGTCATTTTTGTAGTGGTCGAGTTTATGATTCGTCAGGACCTAATCTAGGTGCCTCACATGTGCCCTTTTTACTCAGTGGTTCTATAAGGTGAACAGCAGGATTCCCATTTTATAGAAGAAACTGAGGCTGAACCAAGGCTCTTAGAAATTTAGAGACTTGCTGAGCTAGGATATGGCACAGCTGGGACTTGAACACAGAGCCCAAGCTCTTAGCCCCTGTGTTATTTATACTTTCTGGAATCTCAGTCTCATTGGTCTTTGCACGGCTTTGTCCTGGCAGAAGTCTGGGTACCTAGTGGGCAGAACCCCACGTGAGAACTTCCATTTTAAGTGGGCACATGGAGATCGGGCAGGGAGCTACCCTTTCTTGTCTCTCCTTCTGGATCATTCAACATCCAGGCCGAGCAACCTTGCTGCTTAAACTGTGTTCTGTGTTGGTGTAGCGCCAGTAGGATTATAAAATGCTACAAGGAGAAAATCAGGGTACAGAGAGGATTTCTTAGGAACTGTTTCAGACAAAGCTGTGACTATTGAAAGGAATGAACATCACTGCCTTCCATGGCCTGAATCTGGCTGTACTTACGGCTTCTGCTGTAGTCTCTCTAGTGTAGGGGGATATATGGGCTGACTCATGTCCTTGGCAGGGAGATTGGGGGGCTAACCTGCAGGTTCAATTCCTGGGGGGCTGATTTAGCACTAGCCATGACTTTTGGGAGAGACCCAAGGTTGCTGTCAGCCTTTTGGAGTCCAACCACTGTCCCAAGAGACCTTCTGGTCTAACATAGCTCAGTCCACCCTCCAGGAATGGGTGAGCAGTGAGGTCGTGGGGGCCTGGTGAGTCATCTCTGGCTGGTTGGGAAGAGAGGCCCAGGAGTGGCTTGTAAGCAGAGGCAGGAAGTGGGCCTTTGCTTTCAATTTCTATTTTAAATAGTTACCCTATGAGAAGCCTAAAATATCACTGATTGGCTGGTTTTAAAGAAACAGGATCAAATTTCCCCATCATCCTATCCCACCCCTGCCCTGCAAATCTTACCTGGCACTTCTAAGATCTATCTTTTCCCATCAAGAAAAGTAGAAAGATTTTTGAATATTTTTGAGGTTTATGTGGTTGCATCTTGTTGGGAGACAATTTATTGTTGACAGTTTTATGTCCTGGTTTCTTCGTGGGCCTTAGAGAAACATCAAAGCGGTGGGAAAATACACTTCACCTATAAAGCAGGCGCCCCACACTGTGCAGCAGGCAGTAAGCCAGTCTTGGGCTCAGATGAATGGAACAAGCATTTGGCGACAGAGCAACAGTTGTGTTGGATTTTGGAGGGGGGAGGCTCTTCACATTTGCCCATGTATAAGGGAGCCCAAGCTGTTAGAACTCAACCCAAAGCTGACCTGGCTTCCATTCCCCTCATACTGGGTGAGGCTGAGCCATATTTCACCAACTACCCCACCCTTCACTGTTCTCTGACTTGTTTTGTGGCCCAGATCCTTGGTGACACAGCTCCTGTCCTATAGACTTCTGTCCCCCACGTAGCGCCTGACCCAGGGTGGAACACCAGCTGTATTTAGGCCCACACCTGGGCCTCTCCTTTGACCCCACCGGGGGCACATCTCTTTCTTATGGCACTTTTCACGCGTGAGGACCTGAGAGGACACCTTCCTGTCCTTCCTAGGGCACAGGTTGGTCCTGTTTATTTTCCTATCTTTTACAATGCCTCGGGCATGTGAGGCTCCCAGTAAATGCTTGTAGACCATGGAAGACCTGCTGGAAAGAGGTGCTCACCAGCTTTTCCCTCACCCATCCTCTCTGCTCCACCTATCACTGGGTGAGTGGGGGGAGGGGCACTTGTGGGGAGCTGTGGTGTAGCTGATGCCAGGTGGGTGGCATGTCCCAGGCAGGCTCCCGGCTTCTCCGGAGTCTGTCTTCCGACAGCTCTGCGAGAAAGCAGTCCGAGTCTCCTTTCTCTTCCATTTAGAAAAGGTGTAATAAGCCATCCTCCACTGGAGGTGTCATCCGTCACCGGGGTGAGCTTTAGAAATGAAGCCGTACCTGGGCATCATGTGGGTTCAAGGTGGGGTGTGGGCATTTGACCAAGCTCTCCAGGGGTTTCTGAGGACACCTTGCTTACGAACCACAGTGCTGGTCGCAGGTGCTCAGCCCGGGCTGTGCTTCAGCAAGGCAGGAGGAAGGGCTGGGGCCTTTGAGGATGTGGGGCCCTCCCCAACCTAACCAACCTCCGGGCCTCACGCCGACCTTAGTCATTTCAGCCTTGTCAAGAGGCTCATCAAAATGCAGCTCGGGCGCATCTGTACAAGCAAGCAGATGCTGGGGAAGCCAAGAACTCTTGGGAAGGAGAAAGGAGTCCTTGGATAGACAGTGGGGTTGTCCTTAGTGGAAGGGCCACTGAAGGATCCTAAAGGACTAACACTGTTCCATTTAAGACAATCTCTTGGAAGCCAAAACCTTCCCATCACTCCCAGCTCCCGCATTTCTCTGCACGCGTTGAGCTCTGTCAGACAAGGTCTTGGGCTGGACCCCGCCCAGCAGCTGGCTTCCAAGGCCCTTTCTGGAACTCTTCTGGCAGCTTCAAAGATGGGCTAGAAATGCTCCATTTTTTTCTATTTTTTAAAAGCTTCCTGAAAGCATGAGAATAAAAAGGAGTGAAAGCTGCTGCTCATCAATAGGAAACCCACTCCCGCCCTCCAGCTCGATCCTGGGCCCCTCGCAGATTTCCAGGAGTTAAAAACAAACGCCATGGCCAGTTTCTGCTCCTTGCAAGAGTTTTAATTCTTCCTGTAATATAAATAAGGCAGCACGGAACATCAAGAGCCTTGCTGCTTTCTGCTTCAGAGGCAGCTGTGGTGCAGAAAAGACCCTGTTTCCCCGCTGAGCTCTGTCCTCTCCACATAAACAAAACGTTTGTGTCCAGTGAGCTTCCTCCTGGCAGCAAAGGGGATGCGGAGGGAGTCAGGCTTGGGCTGGCCCCCGGAGGCTGGTTCTTGGTTTGCTGGGGTCTCTTCCAAGCACAAGATAGAGATGAAGAGGGGAAAGGAAAGGCACAGGGGGTAATAAATAAGGAAATTCACTGATTCTGAAAACGAATCCCAGCAGAACAAGAGGCTTGGGGCTATTGTTGGAGACCACGTGGGCGGGACTCGTCCCCGGAACACTGGCCACTGTGGGCCTGGGCCTCAGTGCTGCTGAGCTGTCTAACTCCGGCTCACGTGGAAGGCTTCCGACAGGCTTCCATGCGCCATTGTGGCTGAGCCTCCCGCCTTGATTATCCCTGTCTGGCACTGCCCATCTTGAGCACTCCGAGGCCAGGTGAGAGGACTCCTGAGGTGGGGACAATATCCTCTTCAGTTCACGGTGAACTTGACACCCTGTGGCGCTGGTGTGCTGTCTGGGAGGCACTGCCAGCCAGAGGGAGAACCTGGGTGCTGGTGAAGGCACACTCCTCCCTGCCTCCTCCTTGGCCCTCTGCAAGGGTTACTGAGGCAATGCAATGGCGACAGAGGAAATCCCAAAGGACCAGTGAAGCCACAAGTAGAGGAGATAGGGCCTCCCAACCCTCCTGAACCAGGCCTGGAGAGAGAGGCCAGCTCCAACTGCTGGCTCTTGTGCCTACCAAGTGACCACAGCCCCCAGCAGTGCCAGGGTGGCCTCTCTGAGGCCTGGGGGCTGTGCCTGCAGTGCCGTCCTTGTGTGGTCCCAGTCACCTGAGCCTCCATCAGGCTCTGAGGGTCTCAGTCACGTGTGTGGTCGGCCAGGCCCACCCAGAAAGGGGGTTCTGTATAGTAAGGAAGCCCCGCTGATGTGAGCAGCTGAGGGGGTCTTGGGCCTGCAGATAGGAGCTGGGCTGGTTTCCATGGCAGCTTGTGCTTCGAAGCAGGCCCTGCTGTAGGACTGGGACCTTTTTGGACTTAAGGCAACAGCATTCCTCACCTCTCAGCTCTGCAACTCCCTCTGAACTGGGTAGCAGAGGCCAGACTGCAGCCAGACCCCAGCACTCTGGGCGTCAGGCTGTGCTTCGCCCCCTCACCCTGTGCCTATCAGCTTCCACCTTCAGTGTCTTCCCTCCCCCAACACCGTGGAGAGAAACAACAGGATGAGGGACCACTGATGTACCCAGCATGGGATACGGTGTCCGTGGTGCTTGGGACACAGCACACCGGGGACAGGGGCAGGGTAAAGGGGGTGTACCCTGAATGAACGTGTAGCTGAAGAAGTGATCAACTTAAACTTCTCTCTGCAACCAAGTACCCACTTCTGTGCAGCAGAGACATTAGCCACCTGGGGCCTTCAATCTCTCCTAGGTCTTTTCTCCAAATAGTATAAAAGATGGCAGCCACTGTGGGACCGTCACTGTGCAGGCTCTGGATGTCGGGCTGTGAATTCCCACATCTATCCCTATTCGGGCTTTGGCTGCAGGTGCCTGGGGCCATGGGTTACAGGAAATAGGGTGTGTGGTCTTAACACAGATCCCTGGTGCATGCCCTCAATCCTCGGCTGATATCCAAGTAAAGACTGGACCTGGGTGTAAAAAGAATTACACCCAAAGTGATGTTGCATTATCTCTAACTCAGTGTCCATAGAGTGTTCCATCATCATCTTGGCCACTTGTGATGATCCAAAAGTAAGCTGCGAAGGCTCAATCCCCAAACTCAGACGACGGCTTCACCAGCCATGCTCCAGTGGCACGAAAGCCAACTAGCTTCCAGCCTGGAATTCTGTGTCCTCCACCATATGGGGCCTGCCTTCCAGCAGGCTGAGCCACGGCTCTCAACATAGCCTGCCATTTCTCAGGACAGGGCCTGCGGATGCCCCCAGGAGTGCGGACATGTGGGATGCTCTACGTCTTAGGCCTCAAGGTTGTGGCTGCTCTATAAGACGACAGCTTTCTGGGGCAGGCTGACATGGTCCGAGGGGATATGTAGGGAGTACTCGCTAATGAGAGCTGGGGCATTCTTGAGCATCTCATAGAAGGAGTCCACCGTCTTCCGGTAGAGGTTTCGCTGCAGGACAAAGTGCCCAAAGAGGTTGAGCGGCTCGGCCCTGCGCACGGCCTCAGGGAGTCCCATGGTCTCGGGCGCCTTGCGGTTGCCAATGAAGAAGTGATGGAGCTTCTTCTCGAGCAGGCTCTTCTCCAGGAAGCGGAGCAGCTCATGCAGACGAGCGTCCAGCTGTCCCGCCTTCCAGTCGGTGGCCTGCCGGGAGAGCAGGAGGTGCAGCAGGGCTGTCTTGAGGTGGTAGTTGCTCAGCCCGCTGGGGCCGGTCAGGCGGCTCTGCTTGGAGAGCAGGAAGGAGGCGATCTGCAAGCAGCTGAGGTGGCAGGCTCCCTCAGGCAGTGCCTTCGACGTCGTCCTGAGGAAGTGTCGCTCATAGACAGCAAAGGACAGGAGCCAGTCAGTGCTGGATGCTGGGGTCCCCCCAGAGGGCTCCCTAAGGATGTGGGAGACAAAGTACAGGTCTGAGTCATCACACTGGATCGCCGGAATCAGGGTGAAGGGCATGAACTTTCCTGAGCGGAACTTGATTTTGAGGGACCCCGGGGTGTCCAGCTGGCCGAAGGCCAGGTCAAACTCATACTTGTGGGCGATGCGGTGCCAGGCTCTGGTGAGGGCCACCTGGAACCACTTCATGACCTGCATCGTGTCCAGGTATGGGGAACCGCTGGCACACAGCAGGTCTTCCACCTCGCTGCTGGGCTGCACCGAGCTGTTCTTGCCATGGAGGAGACACAGCATGTCTTCCCCGAGCTTGGTCTTGCCGCAGATGCAGCCCAACATGCCGTCATCAGCCTGGCCCACCCTGATCTGGCCATAGCCCTGGCGATGCAAGGGCACCGAGCGGCCGGAGCACCAGAGCTCAGGGTAGAAGCGGTAGGGCTCAGGGGGGATAAAGGGCACGAAGAGGCGGCACAGCAGCGGCTTGTCCACCTGCCAGTTCTCGTACATGCTGTCCACGCCAACGAAGTCCTCCAGCTCCATGTCCTTGTCCCGGCTGCACAGGCTCCTCAGGGCTTCCAGCAAGTCATCCACAAAGCCTTCCACGAACTCCCGCGTGCGGGCCGCGTCGGCCGTGGCCCCCCGGATGCAGCGCTCATAAAAGTGGTCCAGCGTGGCCTTGTTGGGCAGGGTGAAGCCTCGGAGGGGGGCACCCTCCAGGCCAGGGAGCTCGTCCTCGTCCCCACCCAGGCACTCGGGCGAGGGCCCTTCCTGGTGGTCCTGCCGCCAGACCTCGATAGCCAGGAAGAGGATCATGCAGAGGGTGCTCCACAGGTCCCAGGCTGTGCGGCTGTCGTGCTGCGGCTGGCCCTCCGCTGTCACCTGCTCCAGGGCCTCCTTCTCGGCCGCCAACAGCGCCACCTCCTCCTCCAGGCGCAGCTGCTCCAGCTGCAGCTTCTCCTGATGCGCCTGCATCTTGTGGATGATCTCTTCCTCGTTCTCGGGGACTGTGGCGTTCTCTCGCGGGAACAGCAGCGGATGGTTGATGATGGCTGTCACCACCACCAGACACACGCGGAAGAGCCCCAGTGCCATGGTTGGAGCTTTCCTGGGGAACAGAAAGAGATCAACCGTCACACCAAGCTACGCTCAACACCACTCTCCCCCTGGTCCGCCCACCAATCCCTGCGCCGTTGAGCTGGTGAATGTGTGAGACAAAGTTCTCCGCGCCCCCCACCCACCATACCCTCCCTGTTTCAGTCCAGCCTGGGGAACAAGAACCCCAACGTCCCCCACCGGCGATCCTGGCTGAACGGCCCATTGTGATGGGCCTCTTTCTGCCCAGACAGTCCTCTTCTGGCAGTAGTAGCACCCCGCTTTGCCTGGGAACCAACTCTTTCCTATTCCCAGTCCCTATGGCTGGGAATAAATCCACCCCAGCTCCAGGGGAGCATATAACCCAGGCCCAAGACTAGTCCCCGCCCCACCCCAGGGATTAGAAATGAACACGACTCTATTCAGGCCAAAGGGAGACAGAGGAGGGATTTGTTGGGACCCTTGGGAACAGGATTACACATGCTGTGGGCTCTCCAGCTCTCTCAGTGCAGGGTCTGCCCACGATGCCAACATGGAGGAAAGCGGACCCCTGGCTCCAGTGATGCCTGAAGTCCATGGCACCTCTGGACTATTTAGTCATATAAATCAATAAATTTCCCTTTATGATGAAGTCAGTTTGAGTTGTTTTTCCATCACTTGAAACCCATATAGTCTCAAATAAGACATCGCTTTCTCCCCCAGTGACTGCTGTGTGGCAAAGATGCCTTTCTTCAATGCAGTCAAGTCCAGTGGTTATGAATAACTGTCACTGATTAACTGTGTGAGGTTGGGCATGTTAACACACATCTCTGAGCCCCGGTTCCCTAGTTGTTCACCAGCGAGGCCACAGTACCCAGAGTTAACACACTGATGATGTGATGACCCATGCACGCTGCACACACAGCACAGAGAACGGTGATAGCATGTTTGAACAGCAATATTCCTGAAGCCATTTTGAGCCCTACCTTCCCCTGCGGTAAACCTTTCCTTCTGATCTGGAAGACCCCACCCCAAATTCAGAAACTGATCTCCTGGGTCCTTCCCAGGACAATCTTGGAGACAAACCGGTCATTGGTTTTCCTACCACAAGTCACCTGAACTTGAAATCTGACTTCTCTCCTTCCTGCTTAAGACCTCAGCTGGAAGAACAAATGGCCCAATAAGATTCTGGTTGAACAACAAAGAGAATACAGAGGACTCCTCCCCACGTGCCAGTAAAAGCTTCTTTGTTTTGACTGAGTCTATTCCCTGAGCTTGAATTTGCACCCTGAAGACCACCTATCTTAGTTCTTACCCTAAACTAACCTGGTGCCAGGCAGCAGGTATTTGTCCCCAGGTAATGATCGCTCTGCAGTTTCTACCTGGCAGAGCCAGGATGTAAATGACTTGAGTTGCTGCCCAGATGTGACTCCACCCTGTACACAGCTGGATGTGCCAGCAGGAACCAAAAGGCTTGGTGGGGAGGGAGGTCCACCGGGAGCAGAATTCAGTACGCACGTGTTCGCCAGCTCGGTCAGGCCTCCGAGGTGAATTCAGCAGCATGTGTTTCCATTTGAGGAGGAAGTGGAGGTCAAGAGAAAGTGGAGGAAGTCAGACTGGAAAGGGGGGTGAGGTGACAAAAAAGTAGGGGGGCAGCTAGCCAGCTTTTCTTACCCAAGACAAGGAGCAGCTTGTTAGGTAATTGCAGAAACAGGTCAGCCCTGGTTTCTACATTAGAGAAACATCAATGGAAAGTTTTGTCAGGGTGGTCCGAGGCAAAACCATGGAACTGGCTGATTAGTGTAGGCCAGCATTTTCAAGCAAAGGAGTATTAATAATAGAATACCAGACAACAACCAGTTAGGAGATAATTTGGGGTTTCGAGGTCCTTCAGGGCCGCCTCTGGGCACACGTGGCAGGCCCTAACAAGTCAGAGTGACAGCCCCTGGTGACTCTCGACCCCAGAGGTCAGTTTCCATGCCAATTCCAGGTAAGATGCCACCAGCTGGGGAGTGGTACCATGGTCACCTACGACTAGGAAGTCCTTTCTACCCGAGAGCTTCCACGGGGCTCTCTGGGCCTGCAGGAGGAAGGGCTGTGAGGGCCACCTTGTCCTGGGAGAGCAAGGTGGAAATCTCCAAACCAACTCCACGTGTGAGGGGTGGCAGGACGGACTCTGGACGACAAAGGCCGGGTTTGCACCCAGCACACGCACCTCCTAGATACGTGACCTTGCACAAATCGGTCAACTTCTCAGAACCTGTCTCTTCATCTATAAAATGAGATAGTAGCTCCATCATAGAGCTTGATTGAGGATTCATATAAAGCACTTCGTAAAATATTTGTCCTTCGAGTACGTTTTCTTACAAAAGGGGAGCGGTGATGGGATGGCAATAGCAGCCAAACCTTCCTGCAGGGGTTGATGAGGGAGGGGGCCACAGAGATGCCCCTCCCGGAAGCCCTGGCAGGGTGCGGGGCAGCCGAAGTACCACTGGTGAGAGCGAGGCTCTAAACGGGACCCGGACAAGGAGCACAAGGCAAACGCAGCGGAAGGTGCCTGGGCTGGGCTTGAACCTTAACTCTGCTCCTTGCTGGGTAGTCCCGTGGCTGCTCTGGGGCTCCACTGCCTTACTTATGAGATGGAGCCGAGAGCAGGCCCTCCTTTAGAGAGGCATTGGGTTAGGAAGCGAGGTAACCCACCTCAAGTGCTTCACAGTGCCTGGCAACGAACAGGCACCTTACAAGGCCAACTTCTCCCCATTTCGGCCTCCACAGGTCTGTTTTCTCACCTGTTAAGAACACCAGCCCTGCCCAAGTGCCAAGGGTGTGGAGGAACACACGCTCAAAAGTGCTTTGAAAGCACAAATGCTCCCTTGGGGTTGCTGTCCCTTGGCACTCCATTCCGTCCGCCCTGCCCCCCAGCAAAGGGGAGAAGCCCTTGGAGGGCTGACTCACTCCTAACTGAAAACATCAACGCCCTCCCAGGGATCAGATCAGATCCCAGGATCATTCTGTTCCTTATTAACCTCTGCACAGGCCAGCCCTGCTGGCAGCCTCCAGCACCCCCGATTCGGGCAGTGGGGAACGGGCAGGGCTGTGCTGCACTGTGCCTACCAGATGGGGCTGTTGGAAGCCTCTGCTACTTCCCCTCCCCAAACCAAGTCACTTGGAACACTGGCCCGGGGGCCACAGGGTCAAAAACACGAGGGGAAGGAACCTGGGCAGCTAGACTTTTGAAGACCATGGGGACAGGACAGGTACAGCTGGGAGCCTCTCACAGAAGCACACGCACACACAGGCACACACGCACTTGCGTCCACTGATCTCCAAAGGGTCCCTTCCCCCCAATTTAAGGATGTCCGCTTCTGCCTTGGCCCCAAGTTCTCACCTCCATGAGGCTGCCTCACATGTGTGGTCTGAGACATCCAGTTGGTGGGTTTGGCTTTGAAAATAAACCTGGGTCACTCTTAAGGGCTGCGTCTATCTGCTTGACAGGAAGTCGGCAGGAAACCCGCCGAGTTCCTCTCCGCCCAGGCCCCCTGCCCACGGAGCACGGCAGCCATGCAGGTCACAGCTAAACTTAGCTTGGCAAAGGGCCAGGGTCATGGGGCAGCAGGGGCTGGGGCAGAGACCTGCAGGTAGTTGGCCAGAACCAGTGATGTATTCAGACTGTTACTCTGAGCCTGGGAAGAAGTCCAAGGTGGCCCCTTCCTCCCTTCTTGAGGGTCCCTCCCTTCTGCATCCCCCAGAGTCCTATAGCACCTCCACCACAGCTTAATCCAGTGAATGCCATTGAGGGTTGGCAGGGACATGCTTCCGTTCATCAAGCTCTCACTGGGATGTGCTGGGCGCTGTAACTTTCTAAGCGGTGGGTTTTTCCCTATTCAGAGACGAGTTAACCAAAACCCAAGAGACGAGGTACTTTTCCAGCCACACAACGAGAAAAGGCACACCCTGGCCAAGACTCAGCCTGTTCTGCCTGCCTCCACCTGCAAAGCCCAAGTTCTTTCCACGGTGCTGTTTACAGAGCACGTGCTGTGCACGAGGGACGCACTGGGTGCTGCAGGGCCCACAGAGATGAGTGCGGCACGGCCCCTGGCAGTAGAAACACTACAGCCCCACCAGGAAACAGACCCTGCCAACTGCGTCACAGGACAGAATGAGTTGTGTGGCACAAATAGTGTGTGAGCAACAGGCTACGAAAAGGAAGAGAGAAAGTTTCATTCCTGCTCATCAGGGACCCTTCCCTGTCTATAGACCTTCCCTGCACCCACCTGCTGGGGAGATGTGGGGGTCAAACTCCTCAGCTCTGCATCCAGCCCCCTGCCTCCTTCCAGACAGAATTCCCACAGCAAACCTGGAGCTGTGGAGCTTGTGTCTAACCCCACGGCCCGCCTTCCCTACCCAGGGCTGACTGCCTGTAGCCTCCACAGCAGGGGGGGACAGGGCCTCTCAAAATGTCGCTTCCAGAATAGCAGCCCCAGCAACGCCTGGGAAGTTAGAAATGCAAATCTTAAGGTGCAGCTGGTCCAAAATGACAGGGCTGGGCCCAGCACCAGAGTTCAGGAGCCGTCCAGGTAGTTTTGGTGCCCACTCAGGTCTGAGCGCACCCTGCCCAAGCAGGGAAGGCCTCTGGGGAGGAGGGTGGGGCTCCTGAGTGTCACTGGAGCCCAGGGTTTGGAGTGCTCCAACTCTCTACCCCACGCCCAGCCTGTCAGATGCAATTAGCTCTGCTAATTACAACGGCAAAAGCAGCCCTGGCCCTGGCATCCTCCGACCCTAAGGGAGCAGTGGATGTGCTTTCTTATGAAACGGGGTAAAGGAGGTGGGTTGAGGCAGGGGAGGGCATTTCTGCCCCACGAGCTGACTTGAGTCCCTCTCTCACTGCTTAAGATTCTGGGTCCTCTGAGAGAGAAGAGGCCAGGGCCGACCTGAACGTTGGTTAAGTTTGGGCTGAACCCCTACTGTGCGCCTGGTGTTGTGCTAGAGTTTTCCAGTTCTAGCTAAGGAGGTATGCAGTTGTTTGGGGCAATAAAGCTATATGTTTAAGGGTCAGAATTTAGTTGTACTAGCTCTGGCCAGATAGCTCAGTTGGTTGGAGCATCATCCCATAGCACAAAGGTTGCTGGTTCGATTCCCCAGTTAGGGCAGATACAGGAGCAGCTCAATGTTCCTGTCTCTTTCACCCTGCCTCTCTCTCTCTCAAAAAGAAAAAAGAAAAAGAAAAAAGAATGCAGTTGTACTAATCTAAGCCCCAATTTTACGCATGAGGAAACTGAGGCCAAAGAGGAGATATATTTGACTGGGAGGGAAGGGTGGAGGTAGAGGTGGTCTAGGCAGGATGCACACAGGGTCTGTGGACCTCACAGAGATTCCTGCAGACAAAAGTGGTGAAAATGATGATATTTTCATTAACAGCCCACATTTAGGAAGCTAAGCACTTTTCTTGTGCTTTGTCATTTAATTTGCAAAATATCAGGTGGTTGCAACATCCCTACCTTATGAAGAGACTGATGGTCAGGGAGGCCCACTGGGTGGTTTCTAAGATTCTCTGTCGGCAGTCTGTCCTCCTCCCCTAGGGGATGTGTGAGCTCTGCCACCTCCCTCTGCCCGATGGCACCTCTCTGGTACCATTGCCAGTGGCGACCACACAAACCACCCAGGTTGGCTGTCCCCCAAGCTCCCCGGGACTTGGGGGGAAAGCACAGATTGAATGCAGAGCAGGAGTTTGACCCTGAGCCAGGCTTTGGAGTTTGGGCCCCAGGAACAGTCTGCCTGAAGCCCCGGTACGGCTGTCCTCCTGTGGCCAGGGCTGCCTGCCACATCCCCGCTTCCCTGCTTTGGGCAAGCAGAGCCACGCCCCATGCTGGGAAGAACAGCTTTCCTGCTGAGTCCAAGGCCGCCATCTTTTGAGGAGCCTGCCCCTTGGTGCAGGTCTACCTTGCCCTTTCCTGAGCTGCAGTGGGTTAGTCACCTTCCTGCTCTTTACCTGGTGTCAGTGCACCCACCAGCCGGTCCCTGCCTTTCTACCTACAGCTCCGGCAAGGCCCAGACGCTGATGTGCCCTTACCGGCTCAGGGCTGGGCACGCTGCAGGCGCCAGATATGTCAGTGGGGGTTGACCGTTATCACAAATTTGGAAGGAGGTGGTCGGCCGTGGGAGTGACATTTCTCCACAAACTCCTTCCTCTTTACCTAACTCAGGGCCAGCAGACAGACAGACTCCACGTAGCTAGTTTGAAAACAGCAGCTCTGAACACGCTGCTGCTCAACATGAGGGCCCTCGCCCTTCCAGAATGGGGGTCCCTGTGGGAAAGGAGACAGGCCATGTGGAGCGGGCCCCTGCCCAGCGAGGGCAAGGCCATAGCTGGAGACGCCCCAGCGGTGCCTCTATGGCTGAGGTCTCTTTTTCCCTGTGTCACTAGGGGTGGGAGGGGGTGCAGACAGGGGCTGAGCAGCACTGTAGGTGGGGCTGGTCCTGGCAGGCCTCAGGCCCTGGTAGGAGAGGGAGGGGCAGGCAAAAAAGGAAGTGGGGAAACAGGAAGGAAGGTGCCCCCACCAAAAATTGAGCAAGTGGGTAAAAAGGGTGCAGTTCTGGGTCTCAGCACCTCCCCTTCTGGACATCTTCGCAGCCCTCCCCCCTCCCTGCAGTCACCCTCCACCTCTCCCACGGGGCAGGACCTTCATCTTGGCTTCCAACCAGGCTCAGCTTCCTCAGACCTGCCACCCTCCTGGCCACTGGGCTCCTTCCCGTGCCTCCCAGCCAGCCCCAGCAGCATCATAATCATAACCAGCATGTATGAGGGCTATGTGCCAGGCCTGTGCTCAGGGCTCACACAGCTGCCTTCCCCATGGCAAGATACTTGGTAGAAGACAGATGTCACTGGTCCCCAGGGCCCAAGAACAGAGCCCCACTGCCCCTCCCTAACCCTGGGGAGGCCCCAGACAGAATGAGCAGGGACCAGGCTCAGGAGGACCGAAGGGTGAAGACTGGACCGCGGTGAGGATGGGGGAGCAGAATGAGAGCAGAGAGGAGAGCCCCGCCTCCATGCCCAGTGGACATGCCCACGAGGCTGTGGGAAGCGCACCCTCTAAGCGCAGCAGCCTGCTCGCTAAGGCGGGCTCTGCTGTCACCGCACGTGGCCACACTGGCCAGACTCGCAGCGGGTGCCTGGTTACACCCTCCAAAGCACTGAGCTTCCTCGAGGCCCACCTCAGAAGAGAAAGGGTCTCTAAAGTGTCCCCAGGATGCCAATCCCAGCCTCTGAGCTGGAGTCACGCGACTGGCTGGTCCAGGCACAGGGAGGACAGCAACCTGGACTTCCCCAGTGTGGGTGGGAGAGCCCACATCCTTCCTGACCCAGCAGGGAAGCCATCAATCTCCCAGGAAGGGCATGGCATCATCCTGTCCAGTCATCGTGACTCCGCACCGCAGAGGGCCTGACCCACAGGATGTCATGGAAAATCACAGCATCTTGAGGGACTGACCGACTAGGCTGGGCTGTGGAAGGGGAAGAGGCTAAGGGACGAGGTCTGCAGGTCAGTGACAAGAAAGGGGCTCCCCTGCCAGCTCGGAGTCTGGGCCCACATCTCCTTTTTTCCTCTGGTCACCTCGAATCCAATAGTCACTGCAGTAGGTTGAGTGGCGCTCAAAAAGATAATTCTATGCAACAACACCCGGACCCTGCGAATGTGACTTTATTTGGAGGAAGGAAAGGTCTTTACAGATATAATTAAGTTGAGGATCTTGAGCTGAGATCATTCTGGATTACCTGGGTAGGCCCTAAATCCAATGCCTCATGTCCTTATAAAGGGACAGAAAATGTGAAAAAAGACCAAGAGAGGAAGGTGATGAAAGACGGAGGAAGAGCTTGGAGTGATGCTGGCACAGCCCACAAAGGCCTGGAGCCATGGGAAGCCAGACGAGGCAAGGATGGATTCTTCCCTGGAGCGTTTGAAGGAGTGTGGCACTGCTGGTGCCTTATGCCAGACGCCCGGCTCCAGACTGTGAGACAACACCTTCCTGTTGTTTGAAGCCACCAGTCTGTGCCATCGTGTCACTGCAGCTCCAGGAGACTAGCTTGGTCTCAAAGCTCAGTGCTCCCTGCTCTCCCCACCCAGGTCCCCCCTTAGCTTTTATATCTCCACTGGGCACTTCCATTGTTCCATCCGTCCCTGCTGCAGCTGCTGATCTACACCAACGCCGGGGGATTCCACACCACGGGGCTCCCTGGCCGGGCCAGCATGGACCTTTGGAATGGGCTTCTCTGAGCTGTCCCTAATCCCAGTCACCCCGGGCAGCCTCCCAGCCCTGGAGGTCTCCCTCCCCGCCCCCACTTCAGGGGTTCCTGCTATCATGCCACACAGGACTGAGCTTTGGGCCTGATGTGCATGGCCTGGCCCCAGCCAGCTTCAGGTGACATCTGGCCTCCCTTCTGGCCTGTGTCAGCCACTTCAGACTATCGACTGTCCCCGAACTCCCTACGCTTTCCCACCATTCCCTGCACCATGCCCACACCGCATGTCCCTGTGGTCAGAACCCTACACAACAGTCCTCACAGCAAGCCTATCTCAGAAACCATTTCCAGGAGCTTTCCTGATCTCCCCTGCTCCTCACCTTGCCTCCCAACACACTCCTGAGACAAATCCTATCTTGCAAGGAACAAAAGAATCCTATCCTCTGCAGGGGAGGGAGTGCTTGTGCGGCCCCTCTGTGTGCAGGCAGCGCCTGGCCCCTGGCCGGCAGCGTCTCATCCTTAGCCAGCCCCCCACCTGTGCTGCAGCCCCGTCACCCAGGCAGCAGCCGAGGTGCTCAGAGGCTCTCCCAAAGCCACACAGGGAGGAAGAGAGCAGAGGACCTGGGGCCACACCGGGCCTGAGGCTCCAGATGTGCCTGTCTCCCCTGACCCCCTCCTGTTCCTTCATCAGTGAGCTGCTGAGTTCTGGTCTCATCTCACTGCCACCTTCCTCGGGCAGGGCCAGGCGGGGCTTGTCTGTCTTGCCATGCCCCAGAGTGCCAGGCAGAGCCCAAAGGCAGGGCTGCCTGCTCACAGCACTAAGGACATGTCCAATCTTGGGGACCCACCAGATCCTGGGAACGCACCAGCATGCTCACACCCTGCATGCCGGACACACCCATTTTCAAAAGGAGTTCTGCTTCCACGCCCCATTCTAGGAAGGGGCGATTCCTACAGGGAGGGTGTCCCGCATGGCTTTCCTTGACCCCTGGACTCCCATCGCAGACTTCTAGACCTGAAATCACAGGGGCAGGCTAACAATAGAACAGGGTGCTAACCCCTCCCTGTGCTGAAGCAGCCCTCAGCTGTCAGAGGCTGGCTTGGCTTCAGCTTGTCTTTCTCAGAGTTTCCTTGTCTGTGGGCCCCATCTGACCCACGAGAGTGCTTGCATGTTGGAGGAGGGAACAGCAACACCCAGCTCAGGGCAGGCATGCGAGGGCGCCCTAGGCTTGCCTGTCTCTCTCTCTCTCTCTCCACTCTGTGTTCTCCGCACCCCCTGGGCCTCCAGCAGAGCAGCAATGCTCAGGATCAGCCACAGCTTTGCTTTGGAGCAGGGAGGGTAGGCTCAGGACAGAAAGCAGGTTCCAGACAACAGCAAACACACTAGCTTGATGGGGAGGAGCGCTGAGGGGGTGGGGTAATACAAAAAAACAACCAAGGGGACACAGTGTCCTCCCCTGCACACCGCTGCCCCCTCTCACCAAAGAGCTGGGGACAGATGGAATTAGATAGACTGCTGGTACCCAACAAGCCACCTTCCCTGTGATCCCTGGATGGGAACAAAGATACCAGCTCAGAAAGTCCACCTGGCCTCCGGGCATAGAGGGGTGAGCCCCCAGGGTTTTTCCATGGCCTCAGAAAAGCCAGTTCTCCCACCCATCCTATCCATCCCACCATCTCTATTCATGTCCCGGCTTAGAGGGATTCTGGCCCCCACTTGGAGAAATCCTGGGCTGTACTCTCACCCTGGTTCCCTGTGGCTTGGGCAGTACCTAACACAATGCCTGGGCCCCAGCTGGGCTGGGGAGAGGGGGCAGGGGGAGAGGGGTGGAGGGGGAAGGAACACACACACACACACACACACACACACACACACTATGCCTGCAAAGATCTAAAACCCCTCACATCTTAAAAAAGGGGAACAGCATGAGACACAAAGGCAAGAAGGTGGTCAAGCCAGTTGTAAAAAACTTAAGAGCTTGTGGTCAGCCTCCTGGCTTGTGTTTTCTGCTTCAGAGACCCTGGGCTGAACAACAGAACCGGGCATCACTCTGCCTCCCACAGCAGGGCCGCACCTGCCACAGCAGCCCAGCTCTTGTCCTCCAAGGCAAGCAGGGGCTTCGACTGCAAGGCCAGGCACAGTAGCAGAACTATCCCCAGAATCACCTCTGACCACAAAGAGCACCCTCCCCCCCAAGAATTACACAAAACAACACTGATCTACAACCGTAGTTTTTCAGGCACAGGGGTGAAGTGGTAACAAGTGATGCTCACGCTCTGCCCTGGCTTCTGCCCGAGGTGGCACCTGGCCCATAGTAGGTGTCCTTGAACCAACAACAGGTACACAGTGGGGTGGGCAGCAAGCAGCCAGAGACTCTGCCAAGGTCACCAGGGCATACTCCCGTCCCAGGGTCAACCAGAAATGGCCCAAAGCTCTTCAGCTCAGAAGATCTTAGCACTTTGTAGAGGCTTAGCTACAGGAGCCAAGGTGCCCAGCCCTGGAGTCAGAAGTCCTGGGTTTGCATCCCGGCTCTCGCATGTGAGAACAGTCCCTTCCTACGGCATGGAAGTCATATGGTAGAGCTCTGTAAAGGATGCTGCTATTGGCTATAGTAGCGGTAATAAGGCCAGGTCTCCTTTTAATCTGCTAACTGCTGCTGGGTGCATCTGAGATATTCCACATCACTGCAGCAGCTCCAGAAGGCTAGGGACGTGGCTAAGTTGTCTCCCTCACTTCCTTGTTCTCTTGCAAAGGCCCCAGGGACTGCCACAGAGTGAGAGCAGGAAGCTTGGGAGGTGGGAAGCTCATAGCTAACCCCCTCCAGTCTGGCAGCATCAGCTGACAGCTCCTCCCCTCCGCCTGAGCTCCTGGAAGGACAAACCAGTGTTGGTCTCTCCTGCCCAGCATTAAAGGAGCAGGCGCTCCATGACTGCTTGCTGAATGAATGAATGGATGGAGTCAGGACTGGGAAAAAAAACATTACCACCTTTACTTCCAGGAGTAAGAATCTAAAATGGGACTAGAATGGGAAGTCCTGCTAAGGTTTCTTTTCACTGGGAGGCAGCTTGTGGTCAGAAAAGCAAAGTGCCAACAGTGGTCAGTGCCTTGGGGCATATGAGCGAGGGAAGTGGCATGCCCTGGGGGCATTCTGGAGCAGCACACAGGGGTGTCAGGCGTCCCCCACTCTCCACTCACCCCCTCCAACCCAGGCATGCTGTGGTCCTGTCTCCTCAGCGACTCTGGAACAAAGTCTCAGCAAACAAAGGACCCTTTCATGAACTTCAGGCGGGTCCCCTGTCTGCTACTAAGAAGGCTATTGAAACAGGCTCCCAGGAGAACAGTTTGTTATGAACACGGGGTTCTGCACCAACAAGTAGGGCCAGAATTGTGACCACGCCCTCCCTCTGGTTTGATCCAGGCTGATAGGAGACTCTCCTGCATCCATCACAGGGATGACGTGGAGGGAGAAAGGAGCGGCCCAGGATGGCTTCAAAGTGAGGGCTTCTCCCAGGCCGTGAGCGTTCTACTGAGTTGGCCACCTGGAAGTGAGTCATTTGAAAATTGTGGGCTTTGTGTTTTTCCTAGGAACTGCCATCCGAAGATGTCAAAGTGCTTTGTATATTATCTGATTCTGGCTGCTACTGTCCCATTAAATAGACAGGGAAACTAAGCTCCATCAGCTAATATCACAGAGCGTGACACAGCAAGAGGAAACGTGGAATTGGTGGTCTACTGTCGTCTTTGCTTTGACACTCAGACGTTGGGGGATTCTGTATGCTACCTTCACGTTCACTGGGCCAGGGTGTCCAGCAGGGCCTCAGGTGGCACAGGCAAAGCTCTGGAAGGCATAGCTCTAGGTCTGAGTCCTGCCTCCGCTTTTTTCAGCTCTGTGACTCTGGGCAAGGAGCTTGGCCTCTCTGAGCCCGTTTCTCTATCTGTGAAACTGAAATAACTCCTTTCTCAAAGGGCTGTTGTGGGAAAGAGAAATAAACATACACAAAGCCCTAACATGGGGCTTTGCTCAGATAGAATCAGTAGGTGCTCAGTGGATGAAACCATTACTTATTTTTTTTAAAGGCTATTCTACTTTTATGAACAGAAGGTTATGACAACTGATTTGAGGACCAGATTCCCAAACAATTTGCAAATAATATTCTCTGCTAATGATACTCTAATTTTCATTTATAACCCCAAAAAAGCTACATTCATATAAAAATTAGGGTAATATCTTTAGCCACTGATATCATGGAAGTTCATGAAGCTATGTTAGAAATTATGATGTTATGGTCAGCTATACAAAGCAAAGATTTTAATCTAATATCTTCAAGTTGAAAGACAAGGAGATTTCTGTTCTGAAACTTCTTTAGAGAGAGCTGCCACGTCATCTAGGTGTTTAACTTTTCTTTAGGGCAAGGAGTTCTTCCTTTCCTGCAACTTGAGGCATCACATTGAGACGTGGCTGAAACCTCAAGTTGCCAAGTTAGAAACATCAGCATCTTCAGTTCAGCTTTACAAACAGTGCTATATGTCCCCAGGGTTTCCCTTCGGCAGGACACAGAAGACACTTCTGAGGCTGTCCTCTTTAATGCCAACTCCTAAAGTCTCAGGTATATCTCAGATGCCTCCCAGTTCCTCAGAAACTACTTGGGACGGAGGGATTCCACAGGTTTAACTGAACCATCAGGAATTCCACGGGGCATGTTAGAGCTGGGTGAGAGGTGACCGGTAAGACCTTGCTTCTCTTTCCAACCCCTGGGGCAGGCTCTTCCGGACTTCCCTCCTCCCTGTGTGCATTCTCTCCCAAAGCTCCACCTGGCCACTGGGCCACCAGCACTGCCCCCGGCATAGTGCCTTTCCTGTCGTAGGTTCACAGGACATACTCAGTGAATGAAGGGTCCCTCTTAGTCGGGCCCTGTGTCCCCACACAGTAAGGACGTGGACATCCTTGTGTCTCACTTTCTTTTGGGCGTGAGACTGAAGAAGAGGGAAGCCATGGTTCTGATCTCCCTATCCCTGCTCTTCCCCTCCCACTTCACAGACTAAGGCTGTTGAGGGGACGCCCAGAGCCATGGAAGCTGCTAGAAGCCCCTGTAAGAAGTCATGCTCTCTGCTCCCAGTCGCAGCTCAGAGAACAAAACAAGACTGCAACTGCCAGCCCTGCACTCTGTTCCCTTGGCCAAACCCCAAGGCCAGAGACCAACCTCCAGCTGGCTCACAGCCCCCACCTGGGGCCCCTCCCTCCCTCTGCTTGCCCATCCTCTGAGAAACGCACCTGTGGATGTCCAGCCTTCTGTGCTTCTTCCCTTCAACAAGCGTCTTACAGTTGGTGTAGTTCTTGTTCCTCCCTGTCTGCCTTCAGGTGGAGGTGTTGCCTGGGGCAACGGTGATGTCACCTGCGAGGTGCTTCCATTCCAATGATGTCACGGGGCAGGCCACCAAAATAGAGGGGGATGTGCTCTCTATGGAAAAACACCACAGACCCCAAATTGCTGAAGGTGACCCTGTAGACCTCTTGGGCACTCTCAAATGACCTTTCTCTCCCAGAAACCTTTCTCACCCTTCTCTCCCCACTGGATGCCTGAGACAAGCCAAGGCTCAAACCTGACCTTCCCCTTCCCAGCGTCAGCTGAGAGGTCAGGACAAGCAGCTTTGCCCACCATTCTAAACAAGCTATACACAAGGGCACTGACGATCTTCTTATCACCTGGGGCTGTCTATGTCCCTGATCCCTTGCCCTTTGCTCCAACCTAGGTGAAGAGATCAGCGGCATTAACGGGGAAACTAGGGTCCCAATTTGGCAGAGATTTACCCTCCTCCAAAGCCCACTGGGTCACATCTCCTTGGCTCTGGGATACCTGGAGATGGCAGCTTACTAAAGATGGGCCATGAGGGGGCCTGGACAGATATAAGGGAGAGGCCAGCTGGGATGGCCAGGTGGCTGAGGGCGCCCAAGCACTCACTTGCCTTAGGACTGACTGAACGTCATGCTCACACAGGGGTTGAAGTGGCCAGTTTTGGCTCTTCCACTTCCGTGGGCAGCCATGTACATTAGGGACCAGGTTCCTTTTTTCTGTGCTTGGCTTCCCATTGACCCATCCAGGCCACCAGACTGTCCTTGATTTGCATATAGCATTTGCCCCCCCTACCCCCTGTCACCCCCCGTGGCCTGAAACTCCTAAAATTGTCTAGTAGTTAAATTTATGCAAATACAGCTTGATGTGGCTGGGAGCTAAGGCTTATAATTCACTAAACAAAATAGATAAAGTATTTCAAAATTGGTAAATTATGAAAGAGAAAAGGAAGAAATCCTACCAGGTAAATAAACACTGACTTCTAGAACACTGAGCAAAGAAATACACACAGCCAGGATGATCAGAGTACTGGTCTACCTGGCAGGTATTTCTCTATTGGTGAGGTCTACAGAGGCAAACAGAGCCCCATGCTACTGGACATCACTCTCTACCTACCCCTGGCCGTGACTCCAGCTTTGCCAACCACAAGCTGCCTTCTAATCTTTGGTCTCCCATGTGGCTTGCTTGGGATGGAGGGACAGTTAGCATCTAGTCTGCATCCCAAGGTCTCCTTGCAAATTCATAAACTAGCATTCTGATTTGTATAGCCACTTCTGGGAGCTCTCTCCAGATGACTCAATAGCCCAAGACCAAACCACTCTGGAAATTGTGAAGATAAAGAGTTTCCAAGTGAGCCCAACTAAGAGCCAGACCCTGGGACAGGTGACACGATCCAGGCAAACACTAGCCTTGTGGGAAATCTGATGGGCATCAGCCAGCTCTTCCCAGGAGACATAAGACAGCGAGAATTCCTCACTGGCTGAGAAGGCTGGTTTGTTTAAAATGCTGTCTATCTGTCTGTCTGTCAGTAGTAAAATGCTCTGCTCTGGCTAATTCAGTGCTGAAATGTATAGCGTGGAAAATAAGTGATCAAAAGATGGAGTTTAGAAGTGGGAGTTTTGGGAAAGGTTTCCTGCATGAGCTTGGGAAGGGTGTTTGCAGGTGAACAGGATCTGGACACGGATGGGGACTGGGGGTAGGAAGTGTCGGGACAGCATGGTCAGACGCTCCCCAATCTGTTCCATTGCTGGGGGAGTTCTCTGCCTAGATGAGGGACCGTAGGAGCCAGTGGCCTTTTCCCTCCTCTGCCACACCCAGGTGGTGCTTACTCATCGCCCTAAAGCCAGGCCCCAAACTGGATCTGCCACCTCACACTACCCAGCTCTTGAGGAGGAAGGTCATCTGATGCTTGGGGCAGGCTTCCCAGCAGCCATCAAGGCTGGGCCTGCCTCTTTCCATGTCTGCCTTCTGCCAGATGACTTTTCCATCTTTTCCTCCATCAGAGCTGACAGCAGGCATTTCTTCCTCTGACAAAGAAAGAAAAAGACAACTACTCTTTCCTCTTTCTCAAGAGGGATCCCAAGCGAGCTAGATTTTTAAGCTTAACCCGCTTCTTGTGCTGGACTGCTCAGTAGTTGGGACTCACCGCCAAGCTCCTGAACACTTTACTTCGCTGTGCCTCAGTTTCCTCAGCTATTAGATGGCGATAACAATACCTACATCATAGGGCTACATGAAGATTCAATGAGTTAATACAAGCAACGTGTGTTTTTTGGGAAAAAAGCCTAGAAAATGTTAAGTCCTCAATAACTGCTGGTTATCAAGGCTGCTATGTATGGTTGTACAGGTCAAGTATACCGTTCAAGAACCCCGGCTGGGGGTGGGGGGTGAGGTCCAGCGTACATGCTGTTTGCCCAGCTATGTGCCTTGGTGTGTCCACCCAGATGAGACTCCTTTTTCTGGATGGCACCAAGATGCCATGCACTCATCTAGCGGGAGCACCTTATTTTAATTCACGCACAGGATGGAACAGCTGGCAGCAGCCCTGGAGGTTATTATTGGCTCTCAGCATCATCATGGCCATGTCCTCCTTCCCAGCAAGACTGGAATAGAGGGGAGTCCATGATGGACCCGTCTCAGCTCATAAGGCCCTACCCCTCAGCTGCCCAGCACACCTGGAGCCCCTGCCCCCACCTAGAACACTGCTGGGTTAAAGCCGGCCCCCAAAGCCCCACGGGCTGCCCTGCTACCTCATCCCCACCGACGGGACTCTCAGCCCCAAACATGGAGTCACGGAGTCTTAGCCTCTGAAAGGACCTCTCCTTGGTAACCGCTGATGGCCACCTGCCTCGGCTGAGCGATGGGCAGCCTGTTACCTGCTGAGATCTAGTTGTTAGCAGGTTCCTTCTCACTCTGAGTAAGATCCATTTCCCTGCTTCTCCTAACCAGTGAGTCTCTGACGCCAGGCAGAACAAGACTTTTCTTCAGTGACAAAGCTTGCGGCAATTCCTGAAGGCCACAGCCCCAACACTCGGCCTCTTGTCCTTAGGGGAAATACTACCGGTTCGTCCTTTCGCCCTCACAAGCACATGTTCTAGAACCTCCACACCATCCATCCCCTCCTCTCTGGACACTTCTCCATTTAACAGTGGTGTCCCTTGAAAGAAGAGACATTAAGAAGGGGGTTTCTGCATTCCCGTGTTCCTACTCTTCCTGGGCTCTGTGCCCGGGGTGCTTGTCACTGCCTCCCACCTGCATCTGTCCCCTCTCCATCGGACTCCCTAGCCTTTCTCTTTACTGACCCCAGGGGGTTCAAGAGGGAAAAACACAAAACCAGGTGCTCCTCCCAGACAGCACCTTCTCCGGTGAGTCCCTTTGCCAGAAGCCTGTCTAAAAGTTCCTCCCTGAACTTGCTCTCGGACAAACAGTTCACCCAGCACCCTCCTCTTAGTTTTCCTCATGTATGCTGCAGAAGCTGAAAGCCTGTTCCTGGTAAGGTGACAAGTTCTGGGATGATAGCATCAGATGAAAAGATCAGATCCTTTCCCCACCAACAGCTGGAGCTTGAGATTGCTGCATTTTTGACAATTGGGGAGCTAGATGATGGCCCTCGAATGAACGCCCTTCCATCCATGCAGGGAGAGCAAAGTCAGTATAACTGCTTTAATGTTACCCACAAGTGGAAAATATGAGGGCAGAATGGCCCAGAGCGGCGCAGACACAGGGAATTAGCAAACAATGAAAGCCACTTAGGCACGTAGGCTGGAAGGAGGACGTAGGCTGGAAGGAGGACGCAAAAGCAGAGCCTATTATGTTATCAGTAGGGAGGGGAATGGCAGCAATTCTACCTATGTGTGCCATGCCAGTGTCCCCAGCTAGCCTGGACCTGTGACTGCACAGGCCATCTCCAAGCTACAACCCCTTTATAAAAGGGAAGGACCCTCCATCAAATCTAAGAGGAACAAGAAAATTGAATAGAACTCCAAAACGGATTTAGATTAAAAGACCAGAGCCAGGCTCTGCCAGTACCTGGTACTCTTCTACACAGTTTTGAAGGGGTGACCCTTCTCACACCAGGCAGAGGGGCAAAGGCAAAGTGCCACCAAAGAAAGGATCAGTAAAATATTTTCCCTTCTTGGGCAGCAACATCTTTTCTTTTTTTTTCAAAAGAAGAGTATTTTAAATGGAAAGCCGGGCCTTGGGGCTTGGGAGTCCCTTCAGCGGGTAGTCAGATAGGTGGAGACACTGGACAGGCTTGGGGATGGAGTTAGGGGTCAAGTGGCAGATTATTTGCAGCTCCAAGCGAAAGTCCTGCACAGCGTGGGGTCTCTTCCGCTAACAGTCCCGAAAGAGGAAGCTGCAGCTCTGTGTAGTCCCAGCAACCTCATAGCTTCACTACCTTAAACCGAGAATAAACAAGCTTCTTTTCTGCTCCCGCCTTCCAGAAAGGGGGGGAGGGGCGAGGCTGGAAGGGAGCTGGCTAAACAGATGCCCCCTCGGCCCCGGGTCTGTCTTTAGCCCCGGAACTCTGCTCAGACGGTGAAAAATAACGGGTCGTCGGGGCTGTAGGAACAAAGAGGTCCCGTTTCGGGTACCTGGGAGAGGAGTTGCGGGCTGCCGGGACCGGAGCTGGGTGAGCGCGGGACCCCGCAAGCCGCGCGCGGAGGAGCGTGGACGCCGCACGGCAATGAGCCCCGCCTTGGCACGGGCGCTGCAACACGGTCTCCAGAGTCACCCCAACCTGGGGGCGGGAGGAGGCCCCCGCGCCCGAGCCCCAGGCCGCCATCTCGGGCGCAGCTCCGCCTCATTCCCGCTGCCCCTCGCTGCCTTCTACCTTCCAACCCACGAGGAGGACGCAGAGCTCGCGGCTGCTGGCCCGAACTTACGGTTAGCCTCCGTCCCCACTAGCCGTCGCGGGGAGCAGCACGCGGGCCCAGGCTGCACTCGCGGGTCCCTAAGGCCCCGATGCCGCAGTTTGTGGGCAATTAGAGGGTCGGGGGCGGAGATACCCCAGCCGGCTCCCGCCTTCTGGTCTCCAGCAGCCGAGATCTAAAGGGTTTCGGAGTTACTCATTTCCTGGATGTCACAGAAACTTTTCGTCCTTATAAGAACAAAACACCCGCCTCTACTCTCGGCAGCAAAAGCTCCTTAAGGAGGACCGTGCAAGATAGGGGGGTCCGGGCCTAGGATCCACCATTGACTCCCAGGAACTCTGGGGGGCGGGGTAGCAGACCTGGAGAGTGACGAGGAAGGACGGGATCTGGCCACTAGAATGAACTGGGGCGAGTGGACGGGGAGTCGGAGATGACGCCCTTAAAAGTCGGTCCCAGCCCGCTGATTGGAGGGGCTAAGTCACTGCTCTCTACCTAGCGTTTTCCGCGGCACCTTTTACTGGTGATGCATGCCTGGGGCCACCTCTTTTGTCCCCTGAGAGAAACATAAATCAAGGCACAACGCTGGCTCTTTACTCTTTTTGGGGGGCTTGAAAGAATTAAAGTAATACCAAACTAAGGAAAAAGGAATGCATCCTTGCCTTTCTCACCGAATAACAAGGCACAAAGGAAAAACGATGACTTAGATGCTTTTATCTGCAGAGGGCGCTTCAGTTTCCAAAGCCTGTTTATGGTTGTGAAGTTAGTTAGATCTCTATTTCAGACAGGAGGGAATTGAGGCCAGGAAGGCAAGGGCAGCAACAACCTGGCCCTACTTAATGGGTTATGGAATCCATAACCTAATATCCTTGTGACTTGCCCAAATTCCACAGCCAGTACAAGAGACCGGGAAGGGCTTGAATTAATCCTACATAAAATTGCTTGGGAGGGGAGCGTACACCATCAGTGGGGGTGCGTTGGGAAAGAAATTAGGAGAAAGCACTGCACAAGTGATTACACCATTGCTACTGCTGTTGGTTTTCTTATCATCGTCTTCTTTTCCTCCTCAAGTCAGTCAAATAACTGTAACACTGCTGTTGGTTTTCTTATCATCGTCTTCTTTTCCTCCTCAAGTCAGTCAAATAACTGTAACACTCGCCTGGAAGACATTAGGCTGAGTCCAAAGATAAACGGGAGAGCCCTGGCCCGTTGGCTCAGCGGTAGAGCGTCGGCCTGGCGTGCGGGGGACCCGGGTTCGATTCCTGGCCAGGGCACATGGGGGAAGCGCCCATTTGCTTCTCCACCCCCACCCCCCTCCTTCCTCTCTGTCTCTCTCTTCCCCTCCTGCAGCCAAGGCTCCATTGGAGCAAGGATGGCCTGGGGCGCTGGGGATGGCTCCTTGGCCTCTGCCCCAGGCGCTGGAGTCACCCTTGGTGGGCGTGCCGGGTGGATCCCGGTTGGGCGCATCTGGGAGTCTGACTGTCTCTCCCCATTTCCAGCTCCAGAAAAAATACAAAAAAAAAAAAAAAAAAAAAAAGATAAACGGGAGGAGGAAAGGTTCTAAAAATAGACCCTCTGTCCCTTGGTCAGGGTTCCTCTTGTTTTCAAATTTCTTGCAGCAGGCACAGTTCTGGCAGAGATTTGGGAGCTGGTAGGGAGTCATGTGGAAGGGGTTATCTGAGGAAATATTCTTGAAAGAGCTGTGTGTTTACAAAGTGTCTGCAAGTTGGAAGAGTGGGGTACTCATCCTCAAAGCAGGCAGGGGAAAGTACTGGGAAATGAGAACACTGAACTGAGCACCACTCCTACCTGTAATCCTTGGGGTCAGAGTTCAGGGTCATGTGTGCTAGAATGGCAAGGGTACTGCTTGAATGCCCTCTGGGATTGTCATTAGCAATTCCTAACTAGCTGTGTGTATTTATTTATATAAGGAACATTTATTAGATTATAAGCCTGACGATTTCACCTAATGGCCACCTTCGTTGGCTTCTCTCTGCTGCCACATGTGCCATCTGTGAACTGGTCTTTACTTATCTCACCAACCTCATATCTCAGTTCATGTTCCACACCAGACTCCTTGCAGTTCTTGGAACCTGTGCTTCTCAGAATGTGATACTTTGTCCCTACCCACCTTGGGCGCTCACATGTGCTCTATCTTTTCCCGGCAACCTTCAACCCACCCCTTCCTCCAACCTGTCACCCTCAGTGCACAAACACTATTTTTTTTTTTTTCTGGCTAATATGTTCTCAGTTGTCGGGTCTCAAGATTAGGTGATTTCTCTTCCAGGATTTCTTCCGTGAACCTCCATGCCGAGTTTAGACACCGCCCGCCCCATGTAGTTTCTACTCTAGAAAGAGGTTTTTAATTGATTGACTGAGTGATTTTAGAGAGAGAAAGGGGAGAGAGGGAGAAGGGGGAGAGAGAGAGAAACATTGATTTGTTGTTCCACTTATTTATGCATTCATTGGTTGATTCTTGTATGTGCCCTGACCAGAGATCCAACCTACAATGTTGGCATATCAAGACAATGCTCTAGCCTGACCTGTGGTGGCGCAGTGGATAAAGCGCTGACCTGGAAATGCTGAGGTCGCCGGTTCAAAACCCTGGGCTTGCCTGGTCAAGGCACATATGGGAGTTGATGCTTCCAGCTCCTCCCTCTGTCTCTCTCCTCTCTAAAAATGAATAAATAAAATAAAGAAAAAATTAAAAAAAAAATTATTAAAAAAAAAAAAAAAAGACAATGCTCTAACCTGGCCAGGGCCTGGAAAGGGTATTTTAAAAGGCAGGAAAGTACAAAAGATTAAACTTTTGGAAACATGAGAGGCTAAGAAGTCAGGTAACTTCTGCTTCAAACACAGAACTACTGGGGAAAAAGTCAACAGAAGGAAGGAACGAAGGAAGAAAGGGGAGAGAGGGAGGAAAGAAGAAAGAAGGAAGGAGGGAGGGAGAAAGGGAAGGAGGGAGATACAGAAGAAGGGAAGGAAGGAAGGAAGGAAGGAAGGAAGGAAGGAAGGAAGGAAGGAAAAGAAAAGGAAAGAAGAAGGGAAGAAGGAAGGAAAGGAAGAAGTGACAGAAGAAATGAAAGAAGGAAGGAAAGAAGGAGGGAGGGAGGGAAGAAGGATGGAAAAAGGAAGGAAGGAAGGAAAGAAAGAAGGAAGGAAGGAAGGAAGAAAGGAAAAAATGATTTCTAGGTATGAGATAGGAAGAGGGACTCTAAGATATGTTGGGGTATTTGCATGTAGGAATATAAGCCCAAATTGTTCAGGACCGTGTGAGCACTTAGGCCTTGTGTTCTAGGAAGGTAGAGATCTGGACTTGAGACCCATTACTCTATACTGGGACACTGGAAAGAATCTTTGTGACTGGAAGATGGGAAGAAAACCAAATATCCTTCTACTGGTCCAGGGCCACAGTAGGAAGTCTGTGATTTGTCTGGGGCTCTGAATGAATTTAAAATATCTACTTTTGAAACTGAAACCACTACCCTGTCTATGCCATTCATTGGTGTGAGGTCCTAATTTGCACTACTCATGTGCTGAGGGAATCCTGAAGTCAACACAGAGCTTAAGAGCTGGTTCCAAAGTGATGAATCCCTTGGTCCTGTCAGAAGCAAGTGCAAAACCCATTGTTCGTTCTGATCTCTGACAGAATAAACCTTACCCATTGACCGTGAGTTTATTAGTAAGAAATTATAAACCAAAGTAGAAAATGAAGCACTCGAGGGATGGATCAATAAACAGAAGAATTAGCCCCTTAAGAACTGGAGACAATAGAACAATTTGGAAGAGATGATAAAATAGTTATGTTCAAAATAATTACAGAGTCAAAATGATCTACCATAACACCATGGAAAAAGAATAAGCAAATTGAAAAAGCACAAATACAACATATAATAATAAAAATTTAGTCATTTAGATTTAAAACTTTGATGAATAAAAATAATTCATTAAAAAGGGGAAAATAGCCCTGGGCGGTTGGCTCAGTGGTAGAGCATCGGCCCAGTGTGTGGAAGTCCTGGGTTTGATTCCCGGCCAGGGCACACAGAAGAAGCACCCATCTGCTTCCCCCTTCCCCCTCTCCTTTCTCTCTTCTCTCTCTTCTCCAGTAGCCAAGGCTCCTTTGGAGCAAAGTTGGCCCCGGTGCTGAGAATGGCTCCATGGCCTAGAATGGCTCCAGTTGCAATGGAGACACACCCCAGATGGGCAGAGCATCGCCCCCTATTGGGCTTGCTGGGTGGATCCTGGTCAGGTGCATGCAGGAGTCTGTCACTCTGCCTCCCTGCTTCTTTTTGTATTTTTCTGAAGCTGGAAACGGGGAGAGACAGTCAGACAGACTCCCACATGCGCCCGACCGGGATCCACCCGGCACGCCCACCAGGGGCGAAGCTCTGCCCACCAGGGGGCAATGCTCTGCCCCTTTGGGGTGTTGCTCTGCCCGACCAGAGCCACTCTAGCGCTTGGGGCAGAGGCCAAGGAGCCATCCCCAGCGCCCGGGCCATCTTTGCTCCAATGGAGCCTTGGCTGCAGGAGGGGAAGAGAGAGACAGAGAGGAAGGAGGGGGGGTGGAGAAGCAGATGGGCGCTTCTCCTATGTGCCCTGGCCCAGGAATCGAACCCGGGTCCCCCGCATGCCAGGCCGACGCTCTACCGCTGAGCCAACCGGCCAGGGCCCCTGCTTCTTACTTCAGAAAAATACACACAAAAAAGGAAGAAATAAAAGTATCATACTAATCTCTGTTTTAGAAACACTAAATAAAATGTTAATGCAGAATACCAGCAGCACATCAAAAGAATGTTGCATTAAGAATAGATAAAAAAAGAAACATGGAAAGATCATCACCATAGCTGCTGAAAAGCCATTAGATAAAATTTAGCATCCAATTATAAATAAATGCTTTTGTGGCAAGATAAAATGAGCCTGACCAGGTGGTGGTACAGTGGATAGATTGTCAGACTGGGATGTAGAGGACCCAGGTTCGAAGCCCGGAGGTTGCCAGATTGAGCGTGGGCTCACCAGCTTGAGCGGGGTCACTGGATTGATCATGGGGTCATAGACATGACCCTGTGGTCACTGACTTGAGCTCAAAGGTCACTGACTTAAAGCCCAAGGTTGCTGGGTTGAGCCCAAGGTCGCTGGCTTGAGCAAGGGGTCACTCACTCTACTGTAGCTCCAGGTCAAGGCACATATGAGAAAGCAATGAACAATGAAGAATTGATGCTTCTCATCTCTTTCCTTTCCTGTATGTCTGTCCCTATCTGACCCACTCTCTCTGTCACACACACACACACACACACACACACAAAAATGAGAAATGAAGTCCCAAAGTTAGTATCATGCTTAATGGGGAAATAATACTAGGAACCCTCATGTTAAAGTCAGTGCAAGATATGAATGTCTTCTTTTACCTTTTTTAAAAAACTTGTCGATTAGGAATGTGTTTGGTTGCAATAGAATATCAGACTATAATTTTATGTGTCTAAGAGTACAAGAGATTTAAACAAATAGGGCTTTATTTATTTAGCATATACAAGAGAGACAGGAAGGGAGAGAGATGAGAAGCATCAACTTATAGTTGAGGTGCCTTGACCCCCTGGGTGGGGTTCCAGATGAGCCAATGACACCTTGCTCAAGCCAGTGACCTTGGGCTCAAGCCAGTGACCATAAACCTGACCCCATGCTCAATTTGGTGACCCTGTGCTCAAGCTGGTGAGCCTGTGCTCAAGTTGGTGAACCCACACTCAAGTTGATGACCTTGGGGTTTTGACTCGGGGTCCTCAGCATCCTAGACCGATGCTTTATCCACTGTACCACCGCCTGGTCAGGTACAGGCAAATAGGGCTTTATTTTTAAGTCTATAGATAAGTAGCTGCTTTGGCTCAATGCTTTGATAGCTTTGGGGCTGGTCAAAGGTTATATACACTTACTACTTTGATACAGTATATTGCAAATTATCCTCCAAAGGTGTTTCACCTATTTAAACTCACCAATAAAATATGAGATGTCTGTTTTCCTAAATCGTTTTTATTATTGGCTATTTCCTATCTCTAGATTGCTTCTTTTATAAGTAGAAAGAGGTATCTCAATATCTTCATTTACATTTCTTTAGATATAAGTGAGGTTGAATGGAACATTATTACTGGCCATTTTTACTTTGCTATTTGTGAATAGTCAGTCATAATTTCACCTGTTTTTTTCTGTTGGCTTGTTTTCTGTGTGTATTTTCCATGATATTAGGTGCTAGAAATGTCTTCAAATTCCACAGTGAAAGGTGAGTTGTGATAAACACTGGACCAACTGTGGGCAGCTTCACACTGTACTTCGCAGTCAGGAACATTGGCAATAAAAACCAAAGAACAAACATGAGGACAGGCTTCCTGTTCCCCTCCAGCTGTGGCAATTCCAGTATATGGAATAAAAAGCGTGATAATGGGACAGACAGGAAGCCAGTGCTAGTTATGAAGAGGCTGATGGGTGGAAAAAAAGAGCATTTTCCTTGATTTCGTCAGTCACCATCCTGAACTCACCTTTGCATGCAATTTCAAGAGACAATAAGAGTTTACTGGATGTTTCATTGGAACAGACTCCTTTGCTGAGACATGGATGAGTTGTATTTGCCTATTTCTTTTCTCAAAATCAGTCCTGGGAATTCCTCCACCTCTTCTAGAAAGCTGGAGCCAGCAGGGAACTTTAGAGATTACTGATCAACAAAAATGAAGCCCAAAGAAGTTAAAGCACATACTAAAGGTAACATTTTTGCTTAGAGATAGCATAATACTAGCTAAAACTTATGCTAGGTGCTAGGTGTTACTCTAAAAATATTACTCATTTATTCTCATAGTGAGAATAACTCAAAAAAAATAACTCATTTATTCTCATAGTGTAGGTATAACTAGCATTCCCACTTAACAGATGAATAAATGAAGCCCAGAAGGACTAAGTAACTTGCCTAAAGTCACACAGCAGAGTGTGCCACACAGTGGCATAGTTAGGATTTGAACAAGGATCTTGGGCTCCAGAATCTTGACCTTAACTGTGACTCTATATCATTTAGTTCATAGTAAATCCCCTTCAAATGTACAGCTACACTGATTTCCTCAAGAATGAGATTACAATAGTTAGAATATTTTTCAAACTATTTTAAAAATACATTCTACCCCAGAGACCAATAGTACTTACCCATAAATGCATTATGATCGAAAGTTTCTTTAACTCTTTGAGTAGTACAAACATTTATGTATGTCCGTGCCTCCTGACCATCCAGATCGTACATGTACGTCTTTAAACTTTGAGCTGGAGCAATAATAGTATGTTCTTCTTGTTTCCATAAATTGGTAATCAAACAAACATGATTTTAAGTTAATAAAACTGTAACTGGAATTAATTTCATTTTTTGAATAAAAACTCACTCCCAGGGGTCAGCAAGCATGAAAAAAACTTACCACTCAAAGGGTTAAAAACAATCCTTATATTTATACTTACTATTTGTGATATGCTTTGGTATGCTCCCTCTTCTTTTTTCTATTTCTGTCTCTCACCCCAATCCCCCCCCTTTTTTCCGTAACTTTTAACTTCCCTTAATCACTAATGACTCCCAGGACTAATTGCTGTGTTTGTGAGTGTGTAAGCTAATTGTATTCCTTCTTTCCTTTCTTTTCATTTTTTCTTCTCTTCCTTCCTTAATCAAACTTTCTATTCCGAGTGTCTATTATGTATAAACTCAACAGATAAATTAAAGAAAAGACTGCCTCTTCCAGTCTTATGGGAAAGATGTAGAAATAAACACACAATTAAAATACAGTGTCCTGACAGAGGGGCATTCAGATTTTCTAGCAACACAAGAAAAGTACCTAACCAAGGAAAACTTCCTGGAGAAGGTGACATAGCTGAGTTTTGAAAAACTCACTGGACACAGAAGGAGACTGGAATTTTAAACAAGGGACCTACATCTGTAAAGTCTAGAAATATATATTTGAAAATATGTTTTCAGGGGATAGTAGAAATAAGAACATTAACCCATCATGAAAGGAATTTTTACTTTGATTTAAAACAATTTTATTTATTTGCTTATTTTCTCACTTAATCAATTTATTTGTTAATAATTTATTTGTAGTAGGAACAGGTTTTGCGGAGCCGTTCAGTCTTTTTAACCAATCTAGTTAGCTGGTTGGTTTGTGTAAGTCACCGCTGCTAGTTCTAGGTAGATCATCAAACTGTGACCTTGGCTTCCTGGGCAAGAAGCTCCAATGCAATGAGCTAGCCTACTAGTCATACCCCAGAGGAATCTGACTGGGAGAGATACAGTTGCTGTTAAGCCAATAAATTCCAGGCAGGTGAGATGATCGGGTGGTTGTGACACTGTCCTCTCTTCCTGGTAAAAATGACCTCCTGTGGTGGCAGGTTGCCCGCTGCCTCCTCCTCATGCCTGACCTTTCAGTCCGCCTAATAAATCTGCTTGAGCTCTGTTGCTTCCTCCAGTATCAAGAAGGGGGTTTGTATGAAGACCCTTTGGGAATCAATGCAAATGCTCCACAAATGTTCTGTTAAGTTACCTCTGCAGCAGGCTGGAAATGGAACAGATTAAAGAACTAAAATATGGTCCAAACTGTTTTCGAAAGTACTGGCCAACTGGGACTCTGCTCTATCATCTAAGGTGAGCCTGGGGTCAGCTGATAAATGATCACAATTTTCTGCAACACGTAGGCTTTTAATCTTCCCAACAACCTGGAGGAGAAATGTTAGATGTGATGACCTGAGCAGCTTTTACCACGTTGTTGGGGTCTGCAGATGCAGGGTTTAGATTTATGGATACTAAATTCAGAGATATCGCAGGGATGACTGTACAAATAAGACCTGTTTTGGTCAGGGCTTTTGAGCTTTTTTTTTTTTTTTTTGGATGTTATAACCAAAGATGCAAAATGCCTAGCAGAACCCAAGAGAGCAGGTGTTGCTGGGCTTCCTTGGGGACCATAACCCGAATCGGAAGGGGCACCAACAGCCAAGGAAGCCTCCTCTCCCTCGTCTTTTTTTTCCTCTCTTGGGCCTGTGGCTTCCCCGTTTTGTTCACGGGCTCTATTTGTCCCTCTGTGCAGCCTGCCTTCCTCTGCCTCTCCTGGGGTTTCACGTACTCAGTTCGAGGCCCCAGAACTGAGCGGCTTGCGGGGCTTGGTCCCAACTATAAATCCCCAGGAAAAAATAATGGAATTGGCCTTCTGTGGGCAAGGTCTCCACTTTTGACCCTTCCAGTTATGACCCCAGGGAACAGGGAGGGCCTTCTAGAACCTTTTGGCTTCAGGGAGAAACATCTTTCTAGGTGGGAGTTACTAGTCTTACTAGTAACATCCTTATGTGTTTCACTGGAGGTTTGTGGGCTGTGTAGAATCCCCCACTTGAGGCTAGGTACAGGGGTCTCCAAACTTTTTTACACAGGGGGCCAGTTCACTGTCCCTCAGACCATTGGAGGGCTGCCAAATACAGTGGTCCTCTCACTGACCACCAATGAAAGAGGTGCCCCTTCCAGAAGTGGAGTGGGGGATGGATAAATGGCCTCAGGGGGCTGCATTGCGGCCCGCGGGCCGTAGTTTGGGGCGCCTGGTAGGACCTCTGTGGCCCATTAAAGGAGTAGCTTTTTTTTTTTTTAATTTAATTTTATTTATTCATTTTAGAAAGGAGAGAGAGAGAAGAGAGAGAGAGACAGAGAGAGAGAAGGGGGGAGGAGCAGGAAACATCAACTCCCATATGTGCCTTGACCAGGCAAGCCTAGGGTTTTGAACTGGCGACCTCAGCATTTCCAGGTCGACGTTTTATCCACTGCGCCACCACAGGTCAGGCAGAGTAGCTTCTTTTTAGGGCATGGTTGCTGTGCATTGCAGGCTTGGGATCTCCATGGAGGGCTGCATATTAGTGTCTCTGTCTGCTTTCCAGGAGTTCTACTTTATAACCTCCCCGGGTGCCGTTGAAGAGGCAAGCACTCTGTATGTGATGCTGTTCTTGTTATTGAGTCACAGCACATAGCTTAGATGTCCTAGGAGGGTGCTGTAGGAGGCACTCATATCCAGGTTTAAACAAGGAGCTTTGCAGAAGTATTAGAGCTCATGATCACATTTTAAAGTGACCTGGCAGAGTGAATGGCTGTCCCTGGTCTTTGAGTTTGCAATTACTTTTCTGCTGTTTATCCAAAGCTTCACCATTGATTTACACCTTCTTGTCAACATTAGTGTCCACGGCCCCTGATAGGGACCCTATTTTTCCTGTTACAAGTTTTTTGCATTCTTGTCTTGGTATGTGCTCAATGCTATTTCCCATATTTTGAATTTCTTCTATTTTCTCCCATGCCTATAATTCATATGTATCTTTTTTTTAAATAATTTTATTTTTTTAATGGGGTGACATCAATAAATCAGGATACATATATTCAAAGATAACAAGTCCAGGTTATCTTGTCGTTCAATTATGTTGCATACCCATCACCCAAAGTCAGATTGTCCTCTGTCACCTTCTATCTAGTTTTCTTTGTGCCCCTCCCCCTCCCCCTCTCCCTTCCCCCCCTCCCCTCCCGTAACCACCACACTCTTATCAATGTCTCTTAGTTTCACTTTTATGTCCCACCTACGTATGGAATAATGCAGTTCCTGGTTTTTTCTGATTTACTTATTTCACTTCGTATCATGTTATCAAGATCCCACCACTTTGCTGTAAATGATCTGATGTCATCATTTCTATGGCTGAGTAGTATTCCATAGTGTATATGTGCCACATCTTCTTTATCCAGTCATCTATTGACGGGCTTTTTGGTTGTTTCCATGTCCTGGCCACTGTGAACAATGCTGCAATGAACATGGGGCTGCATGTGTCTTTACGTATTAATGTTTCTGAGTTTTGCAGGTATATACCCAGTAGAGGGATTGCTGGGTCATAAGGTAGTTCTATTTTCAGTTTTTTGAGGAACCACCATACTTTCTTCCATAATGGTTGTACTACTTTACATTCCCACCAACAGTGTATGAGGGTTCCTTTTTCTCCACGGCCTCCCCAACATTTGCTATTACCTGTCTTGTTAATAATAGCTAATCTAACAGGTGTGAGGTGGTATCTCATTGCAGTTTTGATTTGCATTTCTCTAATAACTAATGAAGATGAGCATCTTTTCATATATCTGTTGGCCATTTGTATTTCTTCCTGGGAGAAGTGTCTGTTCATGTCCTCTTCCCATTGTTTTATTGGATTGTTTGTTTGTTTGTTGTTGAGTTTTATGAATTCTTTATATATTTTGGATATTAGGCCCTTATCTGAGCTGTTGTTTGAAAATATCATTTCCCATTTAGTTGGCTGTCTGTTTATTTTGTTATCAGTTTCTCTTGCTGAGCAAAAACTTCTTAGTCTGATGTAGTCCCATTTGCCTTCACTTCTCTTGCCTTTGGTGTCAAATTCATAAAATGCTCTTTAAAACCCAGGTCCATGAGTTGAGTACCTATGTCTTCTTCTATGTACTTAATTGTTTCAGGTCTTATATTTAGATCTTTGATCCATTTTGTGTTAATTTTAGTACAGGGTAACAAACTGTAGTCCACTTTCATTCTTTTGCATGTGGCTTTCCAGTTTTCCCAGCACCATTTATTGAAGAGGCTTTCTTTTCTCCATTGTGTGTTGTTGGCCCCTTTATCAAAAATTATTTGACTATATATATGTGGTTTTATTTCTGGAATTTCTATTCTGTTCCATTGGATGAGTGTCTATTTTTCTGCCAATACCATGCTGTTTTGATTGTCATGGCCCTATAATATAGTTTGAAGTCAGGTATTGTAATGCCCCAGCTTCATTCTTTTTCTTTAGGATTGCTTTGGCTATTCAGGGTTTTTTATAGTTCCATATAAATCTGATGATTTTTTGCTCTATTTCTTTAAAAAATGTCACTGGAAGTTTGATGGGAATTGCATTAAATTTGTATATTGCTTTGGGTAATATAGCCATCTTGATTATATTTATTCTTCCTAACCAAGAACAAGGTATATTCTTCCATCTCATTATATCTTTTTCAATTTCCCTTAACAATGGTTTATAGTTTTCATTATATAAGTCTTTTACATTCTTTGTTATGTTTATTCCTAAGTATTTTATTTTTTTTGTTGTTGCAATCGTGAAGGGGATTATTCTTTCGAGTTCGTTCTCAAATGTTTCATTGTTGGCATATAGAAAGGCTATTGACTTCTGTATGTTAATTTTGTATCCTGCGACCTTACTGTATTGGCTTATTGTTTCTAGTAGTCTTTTTGTGGATTCTTTGGGGTTTTCGATGTATAGGATCATATCATCTGCAAAAAGTGATACCTTTACTTCTTCTTTTCCAATATGGATGCCTTTTATTTCTTTGTGTTGTCTGATTGCTGTGGCTAGAACCTCTAGTACCACATTAAATAAGAGTGGAGAGAGCGGACAACCCTGTCTTGTTCCTGACTTAAGGGGGAAAGCCTTCAGTTTAGTGCCATTTAATATGATGTTAGCTGATGGTTTATCATATATGGCCTTTATCATGTTGAAATATTTTCCTTCTACACCCATTTTGTTGAGAGTCTTAAACATAAAATTGTGTTGTATTTTATCGAAAGCCTTTTCTGCGTCTATTGATAAGATCATGTGGTTTTTGTTCTTTGTTTTGTTGATATGGTGTATTACATTAACCGTTTTACGTATGTTGAACCATCCTTGAGATTCTGGGATGAATCCCACTTGATCATGATGTGTTATTTTTTAAATATGTTGTTGTATTTGATTTGCTAGTATTTTGTTTAGTATTTTAGCATCTGTATTCATTAGAGATATTGGTCTGTAGTTTTCTTTTTTTGTGCCATCCTTGCCTGGTTTTGGTATGAGGGTTATGTTGGCCTCATAAAATGTGTTTGGAAGTAATGCTTTCTCTTCAATTTTTTTGAAGACTTTGAGTAGAATAGGAACCAAGTCTTCTTTGAATGTTTGATAAAATTCGCTGGTATAGCCGTCAGGGCCTGGACTTTTATTTTTGGGGAGGTTTTTAATGGTTTTTTCTATTTCTTCTCTACTAATAGGTCTGTTTAGGCTTTCTGCTTCTTCTTGTCTCAGTCTAGGAAGGTTGTATTGTTCTAGGAATTTATCCATTTCTTCTAGGTTGTTGAATTTAGTGGCATAAAGTTTTTCATAGTATTCTACAATAATTCTTTGTATATCTACGGTGTCCGTGGTGATTTCTCCTCTTTCATTTTGGATTTTGTTTATATGAGTTCTTTCTCTTTTTTCCTTGGTAAGTCTTGCCAAGGGTTTGTCAATTTTATTGATCTTTTCAAAGAACCAGCTCCTTGTTCTATTAATTTTTTCTATAGTTTTTCTGTTCTCTATTTCATTTATTTCTGCTCTGATTTTTATTATCTCCTTTCTTCAGCTGGTTTTGGGTTGTCTTTGTTCTTCTTTTTCTAGTTTCTTAAGGTGTGAAGTTAATTGGTTCACTTGGGCTCTCTCTTGTTTGTTCATATATGCCTGAAGTGATATGAACTTCCCTCTTATCACTGCTTTTACTGCATCCCATAGATTCTGATATGTCGTATTGTCATTTTCATTAATCTGTATATATCTTTTGGTCTCTGCACTTATTTCTTTTTTGACCCATTCTTTTTTTTTTTTTTTCATTTTTCTGAAGCTGGAAACAGGGAGAGACAGTCAGACAGACTCCCGCATGCGCCCGACTGGGATCCACCTGGCACGCCCACCAGGGGCGAGGCTCTGCCCACCAGGGGGCGATGCTCTGCCCATCCTGGGCGTCGCCATGTTGCGACCAGAGCCACTCTAGTGCCTGAGGCAGAGGCCACAGAGCCATTCTTAGCACCCGGGCCATCTTTGCTCCAATGGAGCCTTGGCTGCGGGAGGGGAAGAGAGAGACAGAGAGGAAGGCGCGGCGGAGGGGTGGAGAAGCAAATGGGCGCTTCTCCTGTGTGCCCTGGCCAGGAATCAAACCCGGGTCCTCCGCACGCTAAGCCGACGCTCTACCACTGAGCCAACCGGCCAGGGCTCATTTTTTAAAAGTATGTTATTTAGTTTCCACATTTTTGTGGGATTTTTTTCCTCTTTTTTGCAGTTGAATTCTAGTTTCAAGGCTTTATGATCAGAAAATATGCTTGGTACAATTTCAATTTTTCTGAATTTGCTGATGTTGTTTTTGTGGCCCAACATATGGTCAATTCTTGAGAATGATCCATGTACACTGGAGAAAAAAGTATACTCAGTCACTTTGGGATGAAATGTCCTGTAGATGTCTATCATATCCAGGTGCTCTAGTGTTTTGTTTAAGGCCACTATATCTTTGTTGATTCTCTGTTTGGATGACCAATCTAGAGCTGTCAGCGGTGTATTGAGGTCTCCAAGTATGATTGTATTTTTGTCAGTTTTTGTTTTAAGGTCAATAAGTAGCTGTCTTATATATTTTGGTGCTCCTTGGTTTGGTGCATATATATTAAGAATTGTTATGTCTTCTTGATTCAGTGTCCCCTTAGCCATTATGAAATGGCCATTTTTGTCTCTGAGTACTTTTGCTGTCTTGTAGTCAGCATTATCAGATATGAGTATTGCTACACCTGCTTTTTTTTGGATGTTATTTGCTTGGAGTATTGTTTTCCAGCCTTTCACTTTGAATTTGTTTTTATCCTTGTTACTTAGATGTGTTTCCTGTAGGCAGCATACAGCTGGATTTTCTTTTTTAATCCATTCTGCTACTCTGTGCCTTTTTATTGGTGAGTTTAATCCATTTACATTTAGTGTAATTATTGACACTTGTGAGATCCCTATTGCCGTTTTATATATTGCTTTCTGTTAGTTTTGTGTCTTGTTTGATCCTTCTCTTTCATTTTTCTATCTTTTGTTTTTATTTGGTTGTATTCCATTACATCTTTCCTCTGTTGCTATCTTTTTTATCTCATGTGCTTCTGTGGTGGTTTTTTCAATGGTGGTTACCTTTAAATAATGAAAAGGGTTCCTATCCTGTTCATTGTAGCGAACTATTTTGTGAGTGTTTTTGCACTTCATCATTCTTTGCTACTGTTAATCTCCATCCCCTCCCCTCCTTTCTTTTTGTTGTTGTCACAGTTTAAATTTGGTTTTATTGTGTTCTTCTTGGAGCTTTTACTTGTGGCTTTGTCTTTTTTTTTGTTCTTTGTATATGATTGGAGAACCCCCTTAATAATTCCTGGAGTGGGGGTTTTCTGATTATAAATTCCCTCATCTTTCCTGTATCTGTGAATGTTTTTATTTCTCCTTCATATTTGAAGGATAGCTTTGATGGATATAGTATTCGTGGCTGAAAGTTTCTCTCTTTCAGGACTTTAAATATTAGGGTCCACTCTCTTCTAGCTTATAGAGTTTCTGCTGAGAAATCTGATGATAATCTAATGGGCCTTCCTTTATATGTTGTATTCTTCTTTTCCCTGGCTGCCTTGAGAATTTTTTCTTTGTCATTGGTTTGTGCCAATTTCATTATGATGTGCCTTGGAGTAGGTTTGTTGGGGTTAAGAAAACTCGGAGTTCTGTTTGCTTCTTGAATTTGAGACTTTAGTTCTTTCCACAGGCTTGGGAAGTTCTCATCTATTATTTGTTTGAGTATGTTCTCCATTCCATTTTCTCTCTCTTCTCCCTCTGATATACCTATTATTCTTATGTTATTCTTTTTGATGGAGTCAGATAATTCTTGTAGGGCTATCTCATTTTTTTAAATTTTTGAGTCTTTTTCTTCTTCTCTCTGTTGTGCCTCAAGTTGCTTGTCTTCTATTTCACTAATCCTCTCTTCTATCTGGCCTGTTGTATTAGCTAAGCTTGTTACCTCATTTTTCAGCTCGTGAATTGAGTTTTTCATCTCTGTTTGATTTGTTTTTATAGTTTCAATTTCCTTGGAAATATATTCTTTGTGTTCATTGAGTTGTTTTCTGAGCTCCCTAAATTGCCTTTCAGTGTTTTCTTGTATATCTTGGAGGATTTTTAGGATTTCTATCTTAAATTCTCTGTCATTTAGATCCAAGGTTTCCAATATATTAAATTTTTTCTCCATAGATTTTTTCTCATCTAGCTGTGTTACCTCTCTTTCTTTTGTATCCATGATATTTGATTTTCTCTTCCTTAATGGCACCTGAGGGTGGTTTTGTTGATAGTATTAATAATATTTAATAAAGAATAAAAAGTTAAAAAATTAAATATTGAAGTTATTTTTTTAAAAAAATAATGAAATAAAGAAAAATAAAATAAAATTAAAATAAAAAAAAGGAAATTATTCTCCCCCCTCCTTTTTTCCTCTCCTCTCCTCTCCCCTCTTTCTTGAGAAAATCTTGTGGTGAACTGTGAATTATATTGTATTAAATAGAACAAACAATGCTTGTAACGAAGGGCCTGAATTGGGGAAAAGTAATAAAGGGGCAAAAAAAAAAAAAAAAAAAAAAAAAGAAGAAAAGAAGGAAAAAGAAAAAAGAAGGGCACAAAAAACAAATAAGGAAAAAATTTGGTTCAAGAATAAAATGATTTGCTTTTAGATGTTGGTTGACTAAGAGTTATGATGAGAGGAATAAGAGGGAAACCGTAAAATGGGGGGACAAATTAAAAAATTACTATTGTATTTAGTGGAACAAGAACTAGATAAAATGGAGAGCCAGGGATGGGAGCACTGCTAGTGAGTTAAAAAGGTGAAGTAAACCCCCCCCCAAAATGCCACAAACATAAGTTTGAGTCCCAGATAAGATAATTTGTTTGTTATTGAGGTTTGAATGATAGGAGACATAAAGGAGAAAAGAAGAAACTAATATAGAGGGATAAAAGAAAGAGAGAGAGAGAGAGAAAAAGAGGGAACCACTAAAAGAAGAAAAAAGAAAAAAGAGGAGAGAGAGAGAGATAGAGAGTTAAGGGTTTTGGAGTGCAACCCTCATAGAGAGAAAGGAAGAGGAAAGAAAAGATAATGGGAGATGTAACACTTATGGGTAGTGTAGTTCAAGGAGAGGAGAGAGTAAGACCAGCAGAGAGTTAATCGACTAAATTGGAGGAGGAAAAAAAATATCAATAATGAAGATAAGAGAAACAAACGAACAAATATAATAAAATGGGATAGGTTATAAAGTCTGCCGATTATTCTTGATTTTGAGAGGTTATCTTCTTGCTTTTTCTTTTCTCTCCCTCTTCCTGGTTGGTGACTCTGTACCCCGGGTTCTGCCCCTTTGGCACGCTCAGGTAGAGGTTTGCAGTTGATAAGTCTCTATGGCGATGTCATGTATTGTGCTTTAGTCTCGTGGGCAGTTGAGGCTCATTAGCATTTATAGGCTCGGCCAGTGAGCGAGTCCATGTTCCTGGAGCCTTTCTCCTAGTCTTTCCTTCCTCAATTAGTAGCCTGATAATCCAGCTATGGGGTTGCTGCTGCCTCTGCCTGGATAGTAAGAGGCTCAAAGAGCTGGCAACTCCTCACTCTATTCCCACTCAGCACAGGGCTCTGGGTAAGGCTCAGTCAGTCAGAGCTGCTAGCATAATCAGGCGGGGCTTCCCCCCACTCAAAGACCTCTGGCTCTGCCACTCTGTCCGGTAACACGGGCTGGCGCCCACTCCCGGGGCGCTTGGAGGAAACTCTCGCTCACTATCTGCACGCGCAGACCAGGATATCAGGCCGGCAGTCTCACACTCTGAGTGAAACCCCCACCCGCATGGAAAAGTTCCAGCGTTGAAATTGGCTCTCGCTCCCTCCCCATGCGCGGCTTTTTAAGGGTGCTGGGGCAGTCCGGAGATTCCACTTTCGGCCCACACAAAGGCCTCTGACTTTGCCTCTCTGTGGGATAACAGGGGCGCCCACTCCCGGGGCTTTGGAAGGAATCTCTCGCCCACTATCTGCGTGCGCCAACCAGGAGATCGGGGAAAATGGCTGCCCCGCTTGTCTTTCTTTGTCTGGGTTTGGCGCGAGTGTTAGCTTGTATTGCCCGGGTTGACACAGAAACAGTTTTTCCTAGGCTTGGATCTCCATGCCACAGCCTGTTTCGGCCGTTTGTGCCGCGGCCTGAATCTATTCACCTCCTTTGCCCCCCTTAGTTTCTATATTCTCAGTTCCCAGTGAAAGCTGCCCTGTTTAGGTTAGTGAGGAAGGCGGAGCATTTCTTACTTCCTATTTCCTTTGGGGTTTGATTACATATTTAGCCAATTTTTCGCTCGACCATACCTTCGGGTGTATTGCGAAACATCTGGAGGCTCCAAGGATAGGTTTTTCTGTTTCTGGTTGAAGATCTTATTGAGTTTTGGGGGAGATTTATCGGTATCTCTTCCTACCCCGCCATTACTCTGACGTCATCCACTTCCTCATATGTATCTTTTAAGGTCAAGTCCAAGAGCTATGTCTACCAGGTACCTTTCCCTAATCATGCCATCCTTCACTGGTCTTCCTTGTTTTAGAATTCATTCAATAGTCATTCACTTAATAGTTATTACCGGGAGGAGGGATGGTCATTTATATTAGTTTGCTGTGGCTCCCATAATATATAGTACCACAGACTGGGTGGGTTAAACAACAGAAATTTATTTGTCACAGTCCTAGAGGCTAGAAATGGGAGATCAGAGTGTTTGGTTTCTCCTGTGGCCTCTCTGCCTGGCTTGTAGCTGGCTTCTTTCTCACAGCATCTTTCCTCTGCGTACATGCTTCCCTGGGGCCTCTTTGCCCAAATTTCCTCTTCTTATGAGGACAGCAGTCAGATTGGATTAGGACTCACTCAAATGGCCTCATTTTAACTTAATCACCTCTTTAAGGGCCCTATCTCTAATCACAGTCACATTCTGAGGTACTGGGGGGTTAGGGCTTCAACATATGAATTTTAGGGGGACACAATTCAGCTTACAACACCACTGCAGACAGGGCTGAACAAGACATATGTGATTCTTGTCCTCTTGTTATTTGTCAGCCTGGTAGGGAAGACAGATATTAAACAACCATTTCCATGAGTAAATAATTACCACTGTGGGATGGTCCAAGAAGTGGAACACATGGTGTTTGGAAAGGTGTTTGGGGTTGGTCAGGAAAGGTCTCCCTGAGAAAATGGGATTTTTAGGAAGGATGGATGGGCATCAGCCAGGCGAAGAAGGAGGGTTGGGTATTCTAGACAGAGAGCTTGGCATCTGTGTATTCCAAGTAGTGGGAAAGATCCCAACATATGAGGAATCGAGAAATCCAGTGTGACAAGGAGTGGTAGGAAGGCATCAGAAGGTCCAAAAGGGTCAGAGTACATGGATAGTATATTTTGAGGATGTGCTTCTTACATCCTGCCTTGGACTGGATTAAAATATTTTGTGTGGGGAAGGAGTGGCTTCTTCTAATGCTCCTTCATATCCTGCGCAGTGTGCCGCGTAGGTCTGGGAATATAGTAGGTACTCAATCAATAAATTAAGTGGGTGTAATGAGACATGAGATAGATAGAAGCACTTTTATTTGTCTAAAATAGGAGCTGACCCTATCTTGGTGGGTGTGTTATTTGTCTAGGCTCTAAAAGGTGAGGACTTTTGGTAGTATGATGCCACCTAGTGCTCCTTTGTATTACAGCAACGAAGGGGAGCAGGTTGCTAGTTTTCAGAAACCTGAAAAATTAGAAACGAAGCATTTTCTTTCATCAGCATATATTAATTTGTCCAGCCACCCATGCTGCTCTCATCCATTCATTCATCCATGTTTATGTCGACCTGAATCTCTTTCCTGTGAGTCCAACATGTCACATGCCTTTCAACTTCCTGTGGTTCCCAGATTTCCCATGTTTGGGTCTTTCTTTCCTTACCTCGTAAGTAATGCTTTTAAATAGCAGTGTCTAGATTTCCTGCCCCCCCTCTCCCCCAGTGCTTTATGTTGACTCAGCATGTTTAAATGATACCATCATACTGTATTAAAATTGTAGATTTGCCTTTCTTCCTTTTCCCCAATGCTAAGGGCAGTGACCGCCACAGTCACCCCTGGGGTTTTTGTGCCAGCCTGTGCCTGCTGTAGCAGGTAGTTAAAAAGAGTGTTTTCTGGATTGAATTACTGTCACCTTGGCAGGCCACCTGCTTGTGCAGTCGTCCCTTAGGAAATTCCTATGAAATGAGAAGACAGCCTCACAATAGTACATGATGTGGATGGTTAGGCCATTCTCCGATGTGATGTACCTTCAGGAATGTTATGGAGTCTCCCTAGTTCATGGTGGGCCCACAGCTGGTGGTCCCAACATGCAGTCAGGTTTCCTGTAAACAGACCAAGCGGCCTGAGTCGTGATGCCTGCCCCATCTCCACCTCATTTCTGTTAGCCTGGCTTACAGTTTTTCAGCCTGTTTCTCAGCTTCCTCTGCCCCCACCCCCCTTCATGCACACTATGCCTCAGCTATATTCTGTTGTGTTTGTCCACCAGATATACAGTCTCCGTTCATGAATAAAATATTGTACAAATGTTAATTTTCCCCTCAGTACATGAATAAGATACCATTGTACAAATGTTAATTTTCCCCAAATTAATAATTTCAATGAAGTTCCAATTAAAATTCTCAAGAGGAGCTTAAAAAAATCCTAAAACTTATATGGGATGAAAAATGTTCATGAATGACCAATGTAATTTTGACAGGAATAGGGAGGGAGCCTTGCCCTTTAACAATAATGACTGGCTACAAAACCCTTGCAATAAAACCCATCGTACCGACACAGGAACAAACCAGATATCTCAGAACAGATCCGTGTGTATTCAGGAACTAAGATGTTGAGAAATTGGTTCACTCCATCAAGACAAGTCAAATCAAATCCTCATCTCACATACATACAAAGGTGAGCTTCAGAGAGGTTAGAGAAATGAAGGTGAAAAAAGTAAAACTATGAAGTTAATAAAAGAAAATGACAGAATAATTTATAACTTTGGGGTTGAGAAGGACCTCTTAAATCACACAGAAAGGGCATATAAAAAGTAATATATATATAGTTACAAAATTAAGGATTATTGTTTTACAAAGGACATCACAAAGTTTGCAGTCTTTGAAAGCAGATTAATGTCCAGACTTTACAAAGACTGCTTATAAATCAAAAAGAAAAGACCAATAGAAAAATAGGCAAATGCTATAGACCAGGGGTCCCCAAACTTTTTACACGGGGGGCCAGTTCACTGTCCCTCAGATCATTGGAGGGCCGGACTATAAAAAAAACTATGAATAAATCCCTATGCACACTGCACATATCTTATTTTAAAGTAAAAAAACAAAACGGGAACAAATACAATATTTAAAATAAAGAACAAGTAAATTTAAATCAACAAACTGACCAGTATTTCAATGGGAACTATGCTCCTCTCACTGACCACCAATGAAAGAGGTGCCCCTTCCAGAAGTGCGGCGGGGGGCCGGATAAATGGCCTCGGGGGGCCGCATGTGGCCCGCGGGCCGTAGTTTGGGGACCCCTGCTATAGACAGTTCACAAAAGGGAACCCCAAATGGCTTATGCACATATAAAGAAATTCTCAATTTCCCTAGTAGTCAGAGAAATACTGATTTTAAAAATGTGTTGATGCTATTCAATATTGACAGAAATTTTTAAAAATTGGCTAATTAGATGAGACATTATTTATAAGGCACTTAAGACAGTATCTGGCACTTAGTAAACACTATATAAATTTACAAATAAATAAACTACCGCATGCTGGCAAGGATGACAGTGTGGGACGGAAACGCTTAGACTGCACGCTAGAGGGTAGTGTGGGGCAGCAGTTCTGGTGTGCAGTCTAGCAGGACTTGGTGAACTAAGTTCAGTCCTCAGGCTTCCATCAGGCTACTAGACACCTTTGTGCCATTAGAAAAGGCAGTTCACCAGTGGGTCGATGAATTTGAAAACAGCATAACCTCTGGGTAGTCCAGCCTTCCAGGTTCATGACTTGACTAGGGAATGGAGCTTCTGTGGGGAAGAAAAGGAGACATCTTCCTCCAGTAGGGTACACAACATGGGAAAGAGAGTAGGGACTGCTTTTCAGCCACCACCGGCCTCCTGGCTGAGTGTCTTTGTGCAGGACAAGTTGCATAACCAAATGATATGGCCCTGGGCAATCCCTGTGACTTTAACATTCTCACTCCCAGGCACCCATTTCAGAGGAATTTGCACACAGGTTTTTAAGGACCACAGGCAAGGATGACTATCGCTACATTGTGTGAAGTATTGGAGATATAGAGGCAGCCTTGGTATCCATCACTTGAGAGATAATAGTAAAAAACAGGCTACTATGCAGCAATCAGAAGCAATGAACTGGGATTACAATACCAACTGCAACAGGGAGAGATCCTGAAAAAGAAGGTTCAGTGAAAAAGGTTGAAAATAAGATGATCCCTAAAGTCTAATACCATTATTAAACATTTAAAAATGTACTAATAAAAATACTATACATTTTTCAAAAATACATATCCAGGGCACAGTAGCATGAATGCCAATGGGGCTAAGGATGAGGAGTGGGAGTGGGGATGAGGATAAAGGGGGAAAAAATAAAACCAGAGGGTTCTTGCATGATTTATGAATCGAGGAGTTTAATTTCTCCCATTCTCTGTGCCTGAAGTCTAAAAGATGTCGAGTGGAAGGGGAAGGAGGAAAGAGGGAGGGAGAGAAGAAGGGGTCGTGAGAGAGGAGCCTTAGGTGCTAGGCAGATTTTCACGATGTGGTTCCAATTACGTTGTCCTGAGTGTCTTGAGCTCTGCACCCCATTTTTCTCACCACTAGTGACCAAACTCTTTGAAGGGAGGGCCTGTGCCTTTTCTACCTTTGTTTTTCCTGCCTTTGTCTTGCACACACAATAACTGCTGCTTCCTAAGCGTTGGAATCGACTCTAATTGAGACGATTTCTTGTTCCAGTGACGGAGTCGCTTTGTCACAGAGAGAAGAGGGTGGCTGCCGGTCCTTCCCTCATCCGGAACCTTCTGATCCCTGTTTCCTAGAAAGCGTTCGTCTTGCGGCTCTCCTTTGCCAGCTCCCTGGTCTCCTCCACCGTCCTCTTCCTCGGTTGCCTCCAGTCATGCCTTGTAGCCTTTCTCTTTGGTCTAAATTCTGCATCCACCTTGGGACTCCACCTAGGTTCTCAAAGAGACCACTACCCTCATTTCCTTGGTCCCGCCCCATTTGGAAATATTTGTAAATTTCTCGGAGGAATATTGCTGGAGCGCGGGCATCAGAGGCTCCTCCTCTTTCGAACGTCCGCAAATCCCCTAGTGGGCGTGGCGGTTGCCAGGCGACCGGAGGACGCGCGGAGTGCTTACTTGCGGCCCCCTGCGGGGAATAGAAATAACGTGGCGCGGTTTTAGACTCCGGGGGCAGTGCACAGCCCCTTCCTCAGACTCCGGCCCAGTCTCTGCGACTTCCACAGCAGGCTCTAAGGCCACCCCAAGAGAGCGTCAGGATGGCCGAGGTCAGGAGTCAGTGCCCTTCTCTTTGTCGCCGCTCGCTAAACACCTCCCCATTGTACCCCTCCTGCTGTCTACTTATCCTCTGTCATACCCACTGATTCCAATATTTTAACCCATCAACCTCCTAACCTTACCCACAGTCTCACCTTTCCTCCCTGTCCCTGTTGGCCCTAGCCTCATTACACCCCCACCTCCACTATTAAATTGGCCCTGTGCTAAAAGCGGTAGGAAATTCTTGACAGGCATCCTATCCTCCATTTTGAGCCACAAGAGAGATACACATAGATGTATTGGTGTCTCACTGACTGATGGGACTACAAGAAGGCTTTATCGGTTTCTACTGTCACCCCTATTCACTGATCCTTTTACACTTGTCACACCATGATTCTCTATCAGCTGATCACCTGCTGTGATACATCTTCATTAAGCTCTTCAGCCCCTTACCTACCCTGTGGTATCACTGACCATTGTGTTATGATCTTGTAACCTTTATTCACTCCCCCACAGGTAGTACACCCCATCTTCAGCCTCACTGATGAGGGATCATTTCTACAATCCTTTAAAGACCTCTGTCTGTCCATTAGCACCCTCATTTATAACTTCCACAAGTGCCTGTCATCACTTGCCATTCATAGTCTCCATTCACCAAGGCTCTACCCAAAACCTTCATGACCCCATCAGAATTCTCCTCTGTTGTACCCATCACATGGTCAGTTTCATTCAGGATCAGCTACATAATTTTGGGGCTCAACGAAGAGTGAAAATTCAGAGCCCCTTATTAAAAATTATTAAGAATTTCAAGACCAGACAGTAGGGTAGTAAATTGACTGGAGGTTGGGGCCTATCTGAGCAAGAGGCCTTGTGCAGAGGAAGTCACATACCCTGAGGCCAGCCCTGGTCCCAGCTCCTGTCACCACCATCATCCCCCACTTCTCCTGTCTTCTCTACACTATTCACATCCCCTCGTCATTCCATCTCCTCCATAGCTAGTCTCCCTCCATCTGAACTAGTCTAAACTCCATCTTTTGTGGTCAACAGTTTCTTTTCCTTATCATCCAATCTCTTTCATACCCTCTGTCTTCCTGGACGCTGCTTTCCATCACTCTCCTGTCTCTCTTACATCCATACTGCTGGGGCCACATTACTTATCCCCACTACCCACTCTCATTTATATCTCTTCTCATCTCTTCCTCCTGTTCCTTCTAATTCTCCCCCCCCCCATTTTTTGCTTTTGAGTATTTCTCCCTTTTCTCCCCCATGTGTCATATTGGTTTATTTAATTCTTCTTCATTTTCTGTACATTAGCCCCAGATATCAATACTATGAAATATTATTTCCCTGTTTTCCTTCCCTTTCATTATCTCTCCTTATTTTTTCCATTTTTCTTCTCACTTGATCCCAGTCAACTTTTTCTCACCTCTGCTTTCCTATGTCTTCATTTTCACTCTAGCCTCATTTTCCACTGCAGCTCTCTTTCTCTTTTTCCTTTTCCTTCTCCTTCTCCTTCTCCTTCTCCTTCTCCTTCTCCTCACTAATTGGCATTCTCAGCATCTATCACAGCCTGGCAGATAGCAAGCTCTCAGTAGATAGGTGTGGAATGAAGGAGCACCATAGTTTCTCTCTGATTTGGTCATGTTGAAACCATGCTTCCCAAAACAGTTATCTTTAGATGCCATAACAGTGTTGATACCAATGGTTGTTGGTCACAGCTAAGAAATAACTTTTGCTTTGCTTTTAATAGTATATTTTTAAATAGCAATAGAACAAATCTCTTTTTTTTCAGTAAAAGTTTCTGTAAAACTTTTTTTTCTTTGATATGTTTCCACTTCTATGCTAAGTGCTTGGTGTACAGGGAAAACCTGGTATGCCAACAAATTATTAGGCTGATGATCAAATGTTAACATTAATACCATGGATGGAACTGAGAACATTGCCATGATATATTTTTATGTGTGCTGATGTTTGGCATCAACAAGGGAAAAGCACAGAGCAGCAGCTCCATATTTTCTTAATATGATTTTTCCTCCTTTGTGGAATTGCTATATTGTGATATTTGCAACAATCTGCTTTTAGTTATGAAAACTTCCATTGAGTTTAACATTAGTACTAACACTGTTACATGAAATGTGAAAGATATGCATGTGACTCGATATCTGTTTTAAGATGTGGACTCTGTTTTGCCTTGCATGTCATCTTTAGAAATTTAATCAATAGTACATATACTTTTGAAAACCAAAAATATGTAGACTTGCCCCATGTTGGGCAAGACAGGCTTGTCAAAGCAGAAGAGAAACCAGACTATCTGCCCTACATCTTTAGGGTGAATTTGAAGGTTACTTTATTATTAGGATTAAAAATGGTCTCAGTTGATTTCTTTGATTAGCAATAGAGCTTTGATGCCAAAGCCCTTATCCCTGTCATACTTCTTACACTTTAGGCAACCTGAGCTTCTTTTTTTGTGTGTGTGTGACAGAGAGAGAAAGAGAGAGACAGAGAGATGGACAGATAGGGACAGACAAACAGGAAGGGAGAGAGATGACAAGCATCGTTGCGGCACCTTAGTTGTTCATTGATTGCTTTCTCATATGTGCCTTGACTGGGGGGCTCCAGCAGAGCCAGTGACCCCTTGCTCAAGCCAGCGACCTTGGGCTCAAGATGGTGAGCCTTGCTCAAACCAGATGAGCCTGCACTCAAGCCGGCGACCTCGGGGTTTTGAACTTGGGTCCTCCATGTCCAGTGGAGTAGCGAGGGAGGGGAGCAAGGGGGTCTATCATGCCCCGGGCGCCACTTGCAGAGGGGCGCCAAATGGTCTCCAAGACAAACAAGAAAAGCATAGTAGAGCGTAGTTAGGGGTAGGGGGGTGCAAATAAAGTGTTGTGCTCCGGGCGCCAGTTATGTTTGCCTCGGGCAGCAGTTATGTTCACTATGCCACTGTCCACGTCCCAGTCTGATGCTCTATCCACTGCGCCACTACCTGGTCAGACAACTTGAGCTTCTTCTTTTTTTTTTTTAATTTTAAAAAAAAATTTATTTATTAAATTTAATGCAGTGACATTGATAAATCAGGGTACATATGTTGAGAGAAAACATCTCCAGATTATTTTGACATTTGATTGTGCTGTATACCCTTCCCCCAAAGTCAAATTGTCTTCTGTCACCTTCTATCTGGTTTTCTTTGTGCCCCTCCCCTCCCCCACCCCTCTCTCCTTCCTTGCCCCCTCCCCCCTCCCCCACTCCCCACCCCCATTGCCATCACATTCTTTTTTTTTTTCATTTTTCTGAAGCTGGAAACAGGGAGAGACAGTCAGACAGACTCCCACATGCACCCGACCGGGATCCACCCGGCACGCCCACCAGGGGCGACGCTCTGCCCACCAGGGGGCGATGCTCTGCCCATCCTGGGCATCGCCATGTTGTGACCAGAGCCACTCTAGCGCCTGGGGCAGAGGCCACAGAGCCATCCCCAGGGCCTGGACCATCTTTGCTCCAATGGAGCCTTGGCTGTGGGAGGGGACGAGAGAGACAGAGAGGAAAGTGCGGCGGAGGGATGGAGAAGCAAATGGGCGCTTCTCCTGTGTGCCCTGGCCGGGAATCGAACCTGGGTCCTCCGCACGCTAGGCCGATGCTCTACCGCTGAGCCAACCGGCCAGGGCGCCATCACATTCTTGTTCATGTCTCTGAGTTTCATTTGATGTCCCATCTATGTACGGATTCATATCGTTCTTAGTTTTTTTCTGATTTACTTATTTCACTCCGTATAATGTTATCAAGGTCCATCCATGTTATTGTAAATGATCCGATGTCATCATTTCTTATGGCTGAGTACTATTCCATAGTATATATGTACCAAAGCTTTTTAATCTACTCGTCCTCTGACGGACACTTGGGCTGTTTCCAGATCTTCGCTATTGTGAACAATGCTGCCATAAACATGGGGGTGCATTTCTTCTTTTCATACAATGCTATGATGTTCTTGGGGTATATTCCTAACAGTGGGATAGCTGGGTCAAAAGACAGTTTGATTTTTAATTTTTGAGGAATCTCCATACTGTTATCAACAGTGGCTGCACCAGTCGGCATTCCCACCAGCAGTGCAGGAGGGTTCCCTTTTCTCCACATCCTCGCCAGTGCTTATTCTGTGTTGTTTTGTTGATGAGCGCCATTCTGGTGGTGTGAGGTGATATCTCATTGTGGTTTTAATATGCATTTCTCTAATGATTAGTAATGTTGAGCATTTTTTTCATATGCCTATTGGCCATCTGGATGTCCTCTTTGGAGAAGTGTCTATTCATTTCTTTTGCCCATTTTTGGATTGGATTGTTTGTCTTCCTGGTATTAAGTTTTACAAGTTCTTTATAAATTTTGGTTATTAACCCCTTATCAGTCGTATTGTCAAATATGTTCTCCCATTGTGTAGTTTGTCTTTTTATTCTGTTCTTGTTGTCTTTAGCTGTGCAAAAGCTTTTTAGTTTGATATAGTCCCATTTATTTATCCTGTCTTTTATTTCACTTCCCCGTGGAGATAAATCGCAAATATATTGCTCCAAGAGATGTCAGAGAGCTTACTGTCTATGTTTTCTTCTAATATGCCTATAGTTTTAGGCTTACATTTAAGTCTTTTATCCATTTTGAGTTTATTTTTGTGAGTGGTGTAAGCTGGTGATCTAGTTTCATTTTTTTGCAGGTAGCTGTCCAATTTTCCCAACACCATTTGTTAAAGAGGCTGTCTTTACTCCATTGTATTTCCTTACCACCTTTGCCAAATTTCAGTTGTCCATAGAACTGTGGGTTTATTTCTGGGTTCTCTGTTCTGTTCCATTGATCTATATACCTGTTCTTATGCCAGCACCAGGCTGTTTTGAGTACAATGGCCTTGTAGTATAACTTGATATCAGGAAGTGTAAAACCTCCCACTTTATTCTTCTTTTTTAAGATTGCTGAGGCTATTCGTGTTCTTTTTTGGTTCCATATAAATTTCTGGCATATGTGATCTATATCTTTGAAGTATGTCATTGGTATTTTAATTGGTATTGCATTGAATTTATAGATTGCTTTGGGTAATACAGACATTTTAATGATGTTTATTCTTCCTAACCATGAGCACGGTATATGCTTCCACTTGTTTGTATCTTCCTTGATTTCTTTTATCAATGCTTTGTAATTTTCCAAGTACAAGTCTTTAGTCTCCTTGGTTAATGTTACTCCTAGGTACTTTATTTTTTTGGTTGTAATTGTGAAGGGGATTGTTTCCTTAATTTCTCTTTCTGACTGTTCATTGTTGGTGTATATAAATGCCTCTGATTTCTGAGTATTGATTTTATATCCTGCTACTTTGTTGAATTCATTTATCAGGTCCAGTAGTTTTTTGACTGAGACTTTAGGGTTTTCTATATACAATATCATATCATCTGCAAATAATGATAGTTTTACTTCTTCTTTTCCAACTTGAATGCCTTTTATTTCTTCTTCTTGTCTGATTGCTGTGGCTAGGACTTCCAGGACTATGTTAAATAAGAGTGGTGAAAGGGGGCACCCCTGCCTGGTTCCTGATCTTAAGGATATTGCTTTTAATCTTTGCCCATTGAGTATGATGTTGACTGTGGGTTTCTCATAGATGGCTTTTATCATGTTGAGGTATGTTCCCTGTATTCCCACTTTGCTGAGAGTTTTGATCATGAATGGGTGCTGGATTTTATCAAATGCTTTTTTGCATCTATTGAAATTATTATATGGGTTTTCTCCTTCTTTTTGTTTATGTGATGAATCACATTGATTGATTTACGAATATTGTACCAGCCTTGCCTCCCCAGAATAAATCCCACTTTATCATAGTGTATGATTTTTTCCATATATTATTGGATCTGGTTTGCTAATATTTTGTTGAGGATTTTAGCATCTATATTCATCAGAGATATTGGCCTATAATTTTCTTTCTTTGTGTTGTCTTTGCCTGGTTTTGGAGTCAGAATTATGCTCACCTCATAAAAGGAGCTTGGAAGTCTTCCTTCCTCTTGAATTTTTTGAAATAGTTTGAGAAGGATAGGAGTTAGTTCTTCTTTGAATATTTGGTAGAATTCAGTTGTGAAGCCATCAGGCCCAGGACTTTTCTTTGTTGGGAGTTTTTTGATAACTGTTTCGATCTCATTTGGTGTAATCGATCTGTTTAGGTTTTCTGATTTTTCCAGATTGATTCTTGGAAGATTGTATGTTTCAAGGAATTTGTCAATTTCATCTAGGTTGTCTAGGTTTTTGGCATACAGTTCTTCATAGTATTTTCTTACAATATTTTGTATTTCTGTTGTGTCAGTTGTTATTTCTCCACTTTCATTTCTAATTTTATTTATTTGTGTCCTCTCTCTCTTTTTCTTGGTGAGTCTAGTTAAAGGTTCATCAATCTTGTTTACCTTTTCAAAGAACCAGCTCCTAGTTTCATTGATCCTCTGTATTGTTTCTTTAGCCTCTATGTCATTTATTTCTGCTCTGATCTTTATTCTTTCCTTCCTTCTACTACGTTTAGGCTTTACTTGCTGTTCTTTTTCTAGTTCTTTTAGATGCAGGGTTAAGTTGTTTATTTGAGCTTTTTCTAGCTTCTGAAAGTGTGCCTGTAGTGCTATGAACTTCCCTCTCAGTACTGCTTTTGTTGTGTCCCATAAATTTTGAGTTGTTGTATGCTCATTGTCATTTGTTTCTAGGAATTTTTTTATTTCTTCTTTGATCTCATTTTTAATCCATTCATTATTTAACAACCTGCTATTTAGTTTCCATGTGTTTGAGAATTTTTGAGCTTTTCTGTTGTGGTTCATTTCTAGTTTCATGCCGTTGTGATCGGAGAAAGTGCTTGATATGATTTCAATCTTCTTAAATTTGTGGAGAGCACTTTTGTGCCCTAACATGTGGTCTATCCTAGAGAATGTACCATGAAAAGAATGTATATTCTGCTGCTTTAGGGTGAAAGGTTCTGAAGATATCTATTAAATCGAGTTGATCTAGTGTGTCCAATAAGTCTGCTGTTTCTTTGTTAATTTTCTTTCTTGAGGATCTATCTAGTGATGTTAGTGGAGTATTGAAATCCCCTACTATTATAGTATTGCTGTTGATCTCATCCTTTAAATCCATCAAAGTCTGCTTTATATATTTAGGTGCTCCTATATTAGGTGCATAGATATTTATAATAGTTATATCTTCCTGTTGGATTACTCCCTTTATCATTATGTAGTTTTTTTTTTATCTCTTACTGTATCCTTTGTTTTAAAGTCCAATTTGTCTGATATAAGTATTGCTACCCCAGCTTTTTTTTCATTTCCATTTGCATGAAATGTTTTTTTCCATCCTTTTACCTTCAATCTATGTGTATCTTTTGTTCTAAGGTGTGTCTCTTGTAGACAGCATATGTATGGGTCCTGTTTTCTTATCCAAGCAGCTACCCTATGTCTTTTGATTGGATCATTTAATCCATTTACATTTATGGTTATTATTGATATGTAGTTGTTTATTGCCATTTTATTCTTTAAAGCTGTATTCCTTTCTTGCTATATTCTTTTTCCACTTTGATCTGTTTACAATAGGCCCCTTAACATTTCCTGCAGCATTGGTTTAGTTGTAATGAATTCCTTGAGTTGTTTTTTGTCTGGGAAGCTTTTTATTTCTCCTTTGATTTTAAACGATAGCCTTGCTGGATAAAGTAGTCTTGGTTGTAGGTTCTTGTTCTGCATTACTTTGAATATTTCTTGTCATTCCCCTCTGGCCTCAAGTGTTTCTGTTGAGAAGTAGGATGTCATCCTTATGGGGGCTCCTTTGCAGGTGATAGCTTTTTTTTCTCTTGCAGCTTTTAATATTTTCTCTTTATCACTTAGCTTTGGTATTTTAATTATGATGTGTCTTGGTGTAGGTTTCTTTGGGTTTCTCTTTAATGGAGTCCTCTGTGCTTCTTGAACTTGTGAGAGTTTCTCCTGCATTAATTTAGGGAAGTTTTCAGTTATGATATGATTGAACAAAGTCTCTATCCCTTGTTCTTTTTCTTCTTATTCAGGAACCCCTATGATGTGGATGTTATTTCTCTTCATGTTGTCACAGAGCTCTCTAAGAGTTTCCTCAGACTTTTTGAGTCTCTTTTCTTTTTTCTTCTCTCCTTTCATGCCTTCAGTCCAGTTGTCCTCCAACTCTCTGATTCGATCCTCAGCTCTATCTATCCTGTTTTTAATTCCTTCCATTGTGGTCTTTATTTCTGATATTGTATTTGTCATCTCCGTCTGATTCTTTTTTATACTTGCTATTTCTTTATTTAGGTGTTCATAATGACCATCCATTGTTGTTCTAAGATCCCTAAGCATCCTTACAATCATTATTTTGAACTCCGCATCTGGAAGTTTGATTATTTCCATATCACTCAGTTCATCTGCTGAAGGTGTCTCTTGTGGTTTCATTTGGATTGCACTTTTTTGTCTTCTCATTGTGTTTGGGTGTTTTATTTGTAGAGTTAGTTGGTTGAGTCTAGGCTTGGTGTTGTCGGCCTCCAGTTTTCAGTTGTGTTATTTCTAGGTCTTCTTGGGTTGGTATCAGCTATTATTTGTAATCCACTTTCGGATTTAGGCACCTTTGAAGTCTTGATTTGTTTGTTTTCTTAACAGGTGATAGTCTTGTTTATTGATCTCAGCAGGGGGCTTCCTTGAAAGTGTATCCAGGAATGCAATGGGTGTAACCTGAGACTCTGAAGGCCTCTTCAGTCAACTAATCTCTCTGTGGACAGGGTGTTTTCTCAGCTTCAGTAGCGGGAGGTGTATTTCAGATCTCCATGGAGACCTGAGTTACTGCACCTCCTCCCCAATTCTTGTTTTCAGGTGTGTCTTGTTGCGCTGATTGGAGCTGGAGAGATGTCCGGAGATCTCTGATCCGGAAGCAATTCAGTACTGTTTTTGGAAGGTTCAGTCCCTCCCCCAGCTATGGCCGCTTCCAGCACGGATGAGTCAATGTTTTTAGTTTGTTTCCTGCATTCCTTAGCCCCTCACAGTCTGTTCCTCTCCCTGTCCTTTCCACTTGGGAGATAAGCTGGTCTTTTCAACACACCTCGCTTCCTGGTCGCCAGGCTGTGAGCAGTATTTTCTGCTCTTTTCCCTTAGGTGAGATCCCCTCTGGGCTCTCAGCCTTCCCCTCCCCTCCATTCCTGTAAGCAGAGGAGATTCAGGTGCTCACTACCAGGTTTGTTGTGGCTTCTTCTTTGCTCCTTGGTTTTTGAGAGCTGTTCTTGTAGTCCAGAGTTGGTTTTTCATGCTGATTTTTCCTAAATTGATTTGTATTCCAGTTTGGTGGTGAGAGCTGGGCGTCTATGCATCCGCCTACTCCACTGCCATCTTCCCATCCAACTTGAGCTTCTTAACCCGTCTCAAATCCTAGACACTTGCTTGGCCCTGAACCTTTGCTCATGCTTTGCCATCTGCCAGGAATGCCCTTTCTCTCCATATGAACCTGTGAAGATTCCACTCTCCTTTCTGGGCCTGCTCAAATGCTAATTCCTTTATGAAATTTGCTCTAATTCTTGCTGCTGGAAGTAATTCTATCTTTGTATAGGTCCTTGTAAAATTTGGATCTATTTTATGGCAGGTATCAAATTTTATACTTCCATTATCTGAAAACATAGCCCATCAACTATTAATGTATAAATTCCCCGTGGGAGGGTGTTTTGTTCTTTTTCTTGCTATCTCCTATAAGCTCCATCATTTCAACTTCCATATAGCAGATGTTTAATAAACATTTGCTGAATAGATGAATATTAACCATACCCATTCTTTTTTTATTATTGTGCTGTGTCTTACAAGAAATGGATGCATTAGTTTGCTAGGGCAGCCATAACACAGTGCCACAAACTGGGTGGCTTAAACAGCAAAAAGTTATTGTCTCACAGTTCTGGAGGCTAGAAATCTGAGATTAAGGTGTTGGCAGGGTCATGTTCCTTCTGAGAATGAGTAAAATCCTTCCTTGATTCCTCCTAGCTTCAGCGGCAGCTGGCAATCCTTACCTTTCCTTGGCTTGGAGCTGCATCAGTCTAATCTGCTCAGTGTTTTCCTGTGTGTGTGTGTGTCTATGTCCCAGTCTACACCCCTCATTGCTTTTTATTGAGATATAATTGACATGTAACATTGTATTAGGTGTACAATATAATGATTTGATACATTTATATATTGCAAAATGATTACCCCAATAAGTTTGGTCATAATCTCCCCCTTTATAAGGACACCAGTAATATTGTATTAGGGCCCACCCTACTTAACTAATTATATATGCAGTGACTCTACTTCCAAATAAGGTCACATTCACAAGTATGGGGGTTAGAGCTTCAACATAACTTTGTGGGGGACACAATTCTACCCAAACAGTAGGGAAATAAGAATTCTTGTATTGCTAATTCCTGGGTTCTCATCTAAGTCATAGCCAGACTTGCTTGAATTACATTTGCATGTCTGGGCTTATAGTTTTAAAAGACTTGTTGTCTAGGTAATCACAGAAAGCATATGCAGAAAAAGCCCATGAGCATTGCACAGAGGGCATTTTAATATACAGTGTGTCTGTAAAGTCATGGTGCACTTTTGACCAGTCACAGGAAAGCAACAGAAGACGATAGAAATGTGAAATCTGCACCAAATAAAAGGAAAACTCTCCCAGTTTCATACCTATTCAGTGCAGTTCGATGTGGGCTCACGCACAGATTTTTTAGGGCTCCTTAGGTAGCTATTTTGTATAGCCTCTATAGACTCATCACTGACTGATGGCCTACCAGACAGGGTTTCTCCACCAAACTGCTGGTTTCCTTCAACTGCTTATCCCACCGAGTAATGTTATTCCTATGTGGTGGCGTTTCATTATAAACATGCCGATATTCATGTTGCACTTTGGTCATGGATTTGAATTTAGCTAGCGAGCCACAGAACACACTGACATTTCCTCTGCACCATCCACATCTCAACTTGGCATGGCCGTGAGCTGCTCTGCTGTATACACGTTGTTACGTCATCATCTGCGCATGCGCACATGCTGCCACATCATCCTACAGAAACTGGGAGGGTTTTCCTTTTATATATTTGGTGCAGATTTCATATTTCTACTGTCTTTTGTTGCTTTCCTGTGACCAGTCAAAAGTGCATCATGACTTTACGGACACACTGTACTTGTGGAGATGACCTTGCCAAATTTTTTTAGAGGATAAAAATGATGGAATATCTGTTAGGAGACTATTCCATGTTTCTGATGGGTTTTACTCTGAGTATGTGTGATTTCATGGTACTTATACTAAGATTTCCCTATGTCTGACCTCAATGTGCCATGGATTCTCTCTGTGATTCTGGGACCAGTAAGAAGTAGGATGAAATGAAAAGATACCAGGGCTTGGAATAATCATAACAGCTATCAACATTTATTGAGCACCTATTGCTTGCCAGGCACTTGGCTAAGTGTTGAACATGAATTATCCCATTTAATCTAATCCATAACAACACCATGTGGTAGGAAATGTACACACACACACACACACACACAATTTACATATATATATATATCATCAGGGGATGATATATATATCAGTTATTCCCTTCCAAACATAGTTTTTTAAATTTATTTTTATTTTTATTTATTCATTTTAGAGAGGGGGGAGAGAGAGAGAGAGAGAGAGAGAGAGAGAGAGAGAGAGAAGGGGGAGGAGCAGGAAGCATCAACTTCCATATCTGCCTTGACCAGGCAAGCCAGGGTTTTGAACCGGCAACCTCGGTGTTTCCAGGTTGACGCTTTATCCACTGTGCCACCACAGGTCAGGCTCCAAACATAGTTTTAAATGTTCTGATTGTCAGTGACTTTTGACTTGCTTGTCCGAAAATCTTTTATTCGTGGATGTTAGCAATTCGTGGATGACACCTGAATAGCCATGGTGTCAATGTTGCAAAGCTCATTTCCATCCCTGCTTGTCTGTACAGGAAAAGGGTGAAAAACCAGTGCTGGAAGAAGTTGCATTTGAAGAAATTGAAAAGGATTTTCAGGAGGTCCTCAATGAACTTTCAGGAGACAGAAGTCTGGAGAAATTTAGAATTGAATATGAGAAGCTTCATGCTGTCATGAAAAAGTCTTATGAGAACGAAAAGCGTCTGATGGCCAAATGCAGAGAGCTAAATGCAGAGATTGTGGTCAATTCCGCAAAGGTCGCCACTGCCCTGAAGCTCTCTCAGGATGACCAGACCACCATTGCATCCTTGAAAAAGGTCAGTGATGATCTAGAAATGGCCTCAATGGAGAGCTGCCATAAGTTCATCCTATATTTAAAACATTATCGCTTCATCATATTGACAACTCTGGGCTGGTAGTAAATGAGTTATTATGTTAGAATGTACATGATTTATATATTCATTAAACCTAGGGAAAAATGTTCATTTTCAAAGAAAATAATTAGCCTGGGTGAGTTTCACTATTCATAAAATAATGTCAAACCTTACTGGCTTGGCTTCTAAAAAATAATGGGTTAGCAAAAAGAATTAGAGATAAGTAAGTGCAGTATTAAGAATCTCATCAGTATAGTTTGTTTGATACAAGAGGAGTAGTAATGAAATATCTTATGATGATAGCTTGTTAAAGATATTTTCATATTCCTGTTTTTTGAAAGTGTTTTCGGAGATATTACCTTGGGACTACCCAGATAGAAATTTTTATGATATTTTTTCTTAGCATCTCTTTGCTTCTGCCTTGACCTCCCAGTTCCTCATAATGGGAAAATAGGGATTCAGTCTGGCTTTGTCTTACACCTTCTTTTTCCATCCTCAAGTGTATGACATTATTCTGATGATAAAACATAAGTGTTCCTTGTTGATTTTAGGATGATCAGAGGTTAAGACATCTTAATTTATAATTAAAACCCTAGTGTTAAGAACAAATTATACTTTTATGATAATTCCCTTGATATCATCCAATTAAATTTTAGCCAATTCAAATACATTTCTAAGACCTGTGCAAAATATGACATTTTCTTAGAAATGACATTTTTTGAACTGTTATTTTCTCCCTATTGCCATTTTCTTCTCTTTGCTGAAAAATCAACATAAAGAAGGCTTTAATTAATTTTATTATGAGGAAAAAATACCACACTTTTTATTATAAATTTAAAAACTGGAAAAGAAAGACATGAATTAATAAAAATCTAATTGGTGTAGTTGCTTTGAACAGATCTTCATATAATCGTATTTTCTTTTAAATGTCCTTCATCTGTTTTGCTAAAAATAGTATATATGGTTGTTACAGAAATACATGTCCCATAAACTGACAGTTTGCTTTGACTCACTGACTTATACGTTGTAGTTACCCAAGAGTCATCTCTCTAGATTGTTATAGTATGAATTTCTTTAATTAAATACTTTCTACCACCATTTCATTCTTGTCAACATGAAATTGGCATATTTTTACCTGAAGCTAATAGGTTCTTGCCTGTATGAAGGATTCATACTGGATAGAATTTTGCAAGAAAATTAAGAGACAGGGAAAAGACAAAGCTCGTGCAATATTTACTGTGCTTTGTTCATTTATTTGAATAGCTATGATTCACTTTTAGTATTTATGTTAATATTCAACATTTCACTTTATAATAGTAAGGAAGGCAAAGCTATATAAGTCATTGTTCCCATTCCCTGCTAGGGGTTTTATTTTTCCTCCATAAGCATTTGATGAGAGGGTCTGGGCTTGAGTTTCTAGAAATGGGAATTGTCAGGGCTGCTGTGTACAATTAGGTAACCGCAAAGACCACTTTTCTATGAATCGTTTTAAAGCTCACATGGCCATCAGGAGTTTACTTTGGACCTAAGAACAAAAATATATATTTTATTTAGAGTTTATCAAGAGCTTCAAATTTAGGGCATGGATCTAAGATCATTCCTTATGTAATAAAGCTTATTTAAAAAAATCTGGACCTGGAAAGCACATAAACTTTCAGTTTTAGTTTTGTAAACCTATCTTAACACTTTAATTAAAAATATCCTCCTAGGTATAGCAACCCTTGCAGTATGTGAGCTTGGTAGCCACACTCACCTACACACACAAAATATACCCTTTCCCAAGACCCACCTAGACACTGGTGTTCTGTATTGGCTAGCTCAGGTTGAATAATTCAGTAAGTCAATATCTGTACACTGTATACTATTCTTTCTCTGTAAATGATTACTACATTGTAGTTGTTCTATTATTATGTTTACTCAGGTTACCTTACATCTGGAATCTAGTTTGGTTTTTCTCATTGATGTCCTGTGGTCCATCTAGGAAATGGAAAAGGCCTGGAAGATGGTGGACACAGCCTATGATAAAGAACAGAAGGCGAAGGAGACGATTCTTATCCTGAAAGAGGAGATAGCGAACCTAACCAAACTAGTCGAGCAAGGGTCTGGACTGACAATGGACCAGGATAGCAAGTAGGTCATAGCCTTCTTGATGTATGTTGGACTTGCTTCAACAGACAGCCTGGGTTTTGCCTGTGTCCCCTTGAACATGATACGAGACTTTCTTTGCTGGTTTCCTGGAGATTGTTTTCTATTACTATTTTTTCTTTTTAATACTGCTTTTCTCTACACCCAAGAACTCCTAGTTTGTGGTTATATTAAGCTTCTGGGTGTATGAGAATAGTACAACAGTTTAAAATGGAAAAAGCTTTTAGATTTATTTCTCTCAAATGTATGTGGAATGGAACTGGCTGCCTTCTTGCCCAGATTTCCAGCTTCTCCCATACCCTTCCCCTCCCCAACAATTAGTGACATCACCATCTTTTCAACTTCTCAGGTTCTGGGCCAGAAAGCAGAGTTGCCCTTCATCCTTTAAAACTTCATGTTGTTGATTCAGTCCTCACTTCTGTCTTTCCCTCTTTCCTATTGTTGCCAGTGCTATTGCCTTGGTTTGGACCTCCCATTCTCTGCTGGAGGTGGCAGTAGACTCCTAACTGGTCTCCTTGCCTTCAGGGAGATACTTCCCCTCTTTACCATCCACCACACTCCGGATTTAAAGCTTCTGAAACCTGGACCTGCATGCTTCCGTATCCAGCACAAACCCTCTGATAGCTCCCCGTTCCCACAGGATAAAGGCCAAAGTCTTGATCGTGTCTTTCAGGGCCCTTCGTAGATCTGCCCCAGTCAGGTTTGCTCAACTCAAGTCCAGCAACACTGTGCTTACTCACGCCTATATACCTTTGAACACGTTGTTTTCTATGCCAGGAATGTTTTTTCTTTCCTTCTCCACGTAGTAAACAACTATGTGTCCTTTAAGACCCATCTCAAACACTCTCTTTAACATCATTGCCATCAATGTCTGTTCCAACTTCTTTCCTACCCCCAGACCCAATGACCGAGCAGAAAAGTCATTGTGTTCTGTTTCCATAGAACCCATCATCTACCTCAGTGTGGTACTGAGCACGTTGTATTGAAAGTATTTAGTTGATGTGCTTCTATACCCATTAAGCTGTGAACTCCTTGAGGAAAGACACCCTTCTTTTCCCTGCACTCGCAGGCCACGCAAAACCTTGAGTTAACCGGGAATGGGCATATACTTCCTTAGGTATCTTGAACCAAATCTAACTGCTGTTTAGGTTTCTTATGCTTTCTAGATGCACTTATCCAATGTTGATGTATAGTTCTAAGTGTAGGTATTGGGAAAGGGAATAGAAAAACAGAAGATGTGGTGTCCATCATAATGGACTTGATTTTCTTATTAAAGAAGTTGAGCATAGTCAGAGCAACTACCAAAGAGCAATGTGAGGGGACTGATTTAGTTAGGAGGCACTTTAATGAGAATTGGCATATGGTTGAGGAGGAAAAGTGAAGAAACTGTTCAGCCCGCAATTTTTATCTTCACCAGTGCACTCAGGTATAGCTACTCTCTTCATAGCAACCTTAGAATTTGAGGTTTTGTTTTGGGAGAAGAGTTTCAATGTGGGTTTGAGGGCTCCTTACTGTTATATCAAAGATTTTGGTAAATAAACATCATCAAATTATTGTTTTGAACAGTCCTTTGATGACTGTCAGCTGCAAGGGCCTCTGCTTTCTCAGCTCTAAAGTATGCTGCCTTGATCTAGTCCAGCGGTTCTCAACCTGTGGGTCGTGACCCCGGCGGGGGTCGAACGACCAAAACACAGGGGTTGCCTAAAGCTGATGGCGACCCCTGTGTTTTGGTCGTTCGACCCCCACCGGGGTCGCGACCCACAAGTTGAGAACCGCTGATCTAGTCTAATTTTCCCGCACAAGTCATATCTGACATAGTCTTTCTACTTTCAAAATGCTAATTCTGCAGAAAGTCATGACAAATTACATGTAATGGTTTTTGAAAGGTGAAAGCAACTGGTTTACAATTCAAATCAACAAGTATTGTCACATACTCTCTAAAAACTGGCATCATGAATGATTTTTCCAATTTTGTTGTTGGGTACACTTGATACGGGTTGCATTTCTTTGGGAGAAACTACACTCTGTGGGTGAATGGATAGAAACATGGCAATGTGTATTATTTGCTTATGTTTCTGCTTCACTTTAGACTTTACAATTATGATCATAACCCTCCAGTAGATATGTTAAATAATTTCCTAAATTCATATCTCCTTAGAGTTAGTTACAAGAATTGACAATAGCAGTTATAGTCCTATTGTAACAAATTCAAAATAAAACAGAGGTGTAGAAGCTAAGGAGTAAAGGTCATCCCTCCAACTCTTTCACCCTAAATTTCGCTTTTCAGAGATAACTTACCAGTTGGTATCTATTTTTCTGGACTTCCATAAAAAAATCCTTATAAAACACATACACGCAGACACTGTACCTTCTTAAATATGTATAAGAAAAAGGATTATATTATGCATGTTATTACTGTCACATCCTTTTCAGTTAACAACTCACAAACAGCTCCCATGTCAGGGTGTAAAGATCCTTCCCTGTCATACCTGAGTAGTGTTCATCTCGATCTGGAGTCTTTCCCATGAGATGAGCTCAGAGGACGCTAAGAAGGCCTCCTGAGCAGATGGCCAGTTAGTCTGACTCCTGTGTTCTTTTTTAGTATTCGAGATTTATTGAAGTTCAAAGAAGAAGTGACAAAGGAACGAGACCAGCTTCTGTCAGAGGTGGTGAAATTGCGAGAGTCCTTAGCACAGACCGCGGAACAGCAGCAGGAAATGGAGCGAGGCAGGGAAGAGGCGGAGCACGTCATCAATCAGGTCAGCTCTGCGGGTGTGTGTGTGTGTGTGTGTGTGTGTGTGTGTGTGTGTGTGTGTGTGTGGAAAGGACAGTGCCTCCCAGAAGGATGTTTTGTCCTTCCCCAGTTTCCCTTTCTCACATTACCCCTGCAGCCTAAAAGAAGCGTCCACTGTTCTGCTTGTTTCTCTGGTTTGTTCTTGCAAGAGCAGTTTTATTGAGGTCACTCTTCCCAGCATTCTCCAAGAAGTCACTAAGGCAGGGCACTGCTTACAATTCTGGCCCAAGAAGGTGTCCCCAGTGAAGGCCAGGGTGCCCTGCATCTGGGGATGGTGAAAGTAGTTCCCCTAACCCTTTTCCATTGTAAGGAAGCCACCTAACTGAACCCTTCCAAACACTTCTATGTTAAGCCGGAAGTCCTGTCTCTAGGAGAAAAACACGGGACTCTTTTGAGCATGAAATAAGAGAAAGGCCTTTCATAGAATTTGGACGTCATGATAGAACTATAGAGCTCCCTTTAGCAATATCCATTACTCATGTAAAAAGCAATTTCATATTTAGGATATTTGCCTACATTTTATTTAGTTTCCATCAGTGGTGAATCAGATGAATTCCTTCCATGTTTAACTTCTCTGGATTCTGGGCTTCCATATTTAATTGCATTTTGTACCTCCTTGGTGGATTTGTTTTCAACATCAGGGTGGATGTTTAGTGTCAAAGCTCTAAAAAACCAAGCAGAATATTCTTGAAAAGTTTTTACATTGGGGTTTGAAGGCGACTATCCTACAGGGGAAATGCTACTACAACACAACTGCCCTGGAAATGAAGGATCGGAGTGAGGGAGGGGCTGGGCTGGTGGAGACCTGACCTGGGGAGGGGTCCATCTCTTTTCTCCCTGTTCTTTCTGTGCCTGTAGTTCCAACAAGAAATTGAGCAACGTCAGAATGAAGCTTTGAGGGAGACTCGGAAGAAGGAAAAGCTAGAGAAAGAGCTCAAGCAGATTCAGACGGACATGGACACCCGGCAGACCGAAATCAAGGCGCTGCAGCAGTACATGCACAAGAGCAAGGAGGAGCTGCAGAAGCTGGAGCAGCAGCTGAAGGAGCAGAAGGTGCGTGGCTGCGGGCAGCACGGAGGTCCTTGAGAGAACCAGAAGGGTGCCTTTGTACCTGGTCCGTTGGGGCATTTTGTATTTTCTTTGGAAAGCAGCAAACTCCCTTCACTGTAGATATTGGTAACTTGACACTTAGCAGTTTGAATGACTCTCATAGCTAGGTATGTGTCCTCTCTCTCACTCTTCTTCCAGCTCCAACAGGTTAATTAATTAATTACTTTGAGATTTCATTTATTCATCTTAGAGAGGAGAAAGAGAGAGAGAAAGAGAGAGAGAGAGAGAAGGGAGAGAGCAGGGGGAAGGAGCCAGAAGCATCAACTCCCATCTGTGCCTTGACGGGGCAAGCCGAGGGTTTTGAACCAGTGACCTCAGTGTTCCATGTTGACACTTTATCCACTGCGTCACCACAGGCCAGACCAGGTTAATTTATTTTTAACCTTTTATTAATGTATTATACACACAGAAAAGTGTCTAAAGTCACAAGTGTACTGCTTGATGAGTTTTCTCCCCTCGGTCACCTGCACCCAGCCCAGGAAACAGTACCCAGGCATGCGCTCCTGTCCCCTCCCAGTCACTTTCTCCCCCAGAGGTCACCTCTGTTCTGAATTCTAAGCAGAGATTAGTTTTGTCTGCTTTTGTACTTTACAGAATAATGAAATCATGAAAGATGTTCTCTTTTGTGTCCGTCTTTCTTTGTCCACATTCTGTCTGTGAGATTTACTCATGTTGTTGCCACATGGTTATAGAACTGCAGTATCCAATATGGCAGCCACTAGCCTTGTGTGGCCATTTCAATTTGTTATTTAACATTAAATAAAATTAAAAATTCAGTTCCTGGGGTTGCACTACCATTTCAAGTGCTCAATGTCCAGATGTGACTTAGCAGATACCATAGCAGGTAACCTAGATAGAGAATATTTACATCATGGCAAAAGTCCTGCTGGACAGAGCTCCATAGAGTGTCCACTGGCATAGCTGGATAGTGTTCTATTGTGTGAATATAACATGATTTACTCTTAACAGGTTTATTTTTAAGTTTCAAGTTTAGGGAAAACCATACTCCGTCTTTATGCACTTTAAATAAGGTACCAATTTTTTAAAATAATATTTCCCCTGTAATACTGGTCTAAGGTAACTTAGTAATAATTCTAGTCTGTCATTTCTCATTTCTTAAAGAAGCAATTCGTGTAATTGAAAAAAAGTCATTTCTTGAAAATATTTTCTCTGAGGAAGTTTCCAAAGAATTGTCAAGCCATATAGCATTTTTCTATTTAAGAAATAGATATTAGAACACATTTCTTTGTCAGTTACTTTATTTATTTTATATAGAACCAGAAATAAAATAGATACTATACAATGTGAGAGTGTTTGAGCATGAAATCTGAAAGTATTTGGACATCATGATGAAACTATAGTGCTTTATTTAGCAATATCCAGGACTCATGTAAAACAATTTCATTTTTAGCATAGCCAGCTATATGTTATTTAGTCTCTAGGTGATGGGAAATTGGATGGATTCTTTTTATGTTTAACTCTTGCTTACATGAAGGTTACCCCGACCCTTGAACTGAATGGGTTTGAACTGCACGGACCCACTTAGATGCAGGTATTTTTCACTAAATATACAGTTGACCCTACTTATCTGTTGGTTTCACATATGCAGATTCAACAAACCATGGATCAAAAATAGGAATCTGCAGTCGGGAACCCACAGTTGTGGAGGGTTGACTTCATATAGGGGACTTGAGCATCCATGGATGTTGTTATCCGAGGGGTCCTGAAACCAATCCCCTGTGGATACTGAGGGATGACTGTGGTTAAGTTTTGGGGGAATCCAAAGTTATATGTAGATTTTTGACTGTGCAGGAGAGGGCACCCCTAACCCTCATGTTCAAGGGTTAGCTATGTATGTGCCTAGCTTCTCTCTCTCTGTTTTTCTCTCAGCCCATTTGATATCCTTCCATTTCCCCAATTTTCTTCCAGTAGAAATGGCTCCCTAATCTCTAATCTTCTGTTTTTATAAAACCTGTAGTCAAGGTAAGGAAGAGGAAAATCCAGCTGACACTAAAGTCAGGCAGATGGAAGTCATTCCACTGCCTTTCCACAGCTTTGCCTTAAGTTGGATTAAGGAGGAATTGTCTCTGCGTTGGTGTTAGTGAATGGTTCTGTTCTGGAAAATGTAGGAGGCATGTTAATGCTGGATTTACTTCTGAAGATGTAGCTTCTGAGCCCCACAGCAGATAAAACTCATTTGACTCTCTAGCTCATTTTCAATGATTATAGCAATTGTTGTATATGCAAAGCCTGCCAAATGGCAAACAGGTATTAAAATATTTATCCACCACCTGTGAACAAAACTTCCCAAGGCTCTCAGAAAAAAAAAATGATCCTCTCTATGTTTTTCATTATAAGGTGTCATTTCCCTCAGCCATTTAACATTCATCATATTTGAGTGTGTTCATGTTTCTGCTGGGGATAAAGAACTATTTCTATAAAGACAAAAGAAGTGTGGCTGCTGTGATTGTCCCAGGAGGTTTGCTGGGCCTCTTGTGTGGATACATAGATACTGTAATCAGATTAAGGAGCATTAACCAGTCGTTCTGCCTCTTTCAGATATTGAACGAGAGAGCTGCAAAGGAACTGGAGCAGTTTCAGATGAGAAATTCTAAACTTCAGCAAGAGAATGAACAACACAGTTTGATTTGTGAGCAGCTATCCCAGGAAAACCAGCAGAAGGCATTGGAGCTCAAAGTAACCACCAAGTGACACATGTGTTGCCTAGCACACCCTCCCTCGTTCCCTATTAACATGGGTTTGCCGGGTGGCTGGAGCCCTTGCTTCTAGAACCTGAATTAGCCTTGATGCAATAGACAGGCGCAAGTCTACCATGGTTGCTTTATGCCTGGAAGCAGACAGAGTGATAAATTCCATTTTTTCTTATAAAATTGCAAACCTGATTATTGACCATATGATTATGCAAATGATTTCCAAAGCAAGCTCCAATGTTCATCTCTGTAACTTAGCCTTTCAAGTCACCAGTTGCCCAGAGCTAGAAACCATTTACACAAGCAAGTAGCCAAGAAGTCAGATGACATTTTATTACTTATACGGAGAAGGTGGAGTGGGCGGGGTTGGGGATGGACTAGTTCTATTGGGTATTTCCTTCCAGGATTGTAGAAGCATGATTTCCACTAGTGAATCATATAGTTTTTACATCACAAATCCTTTTGAGAATCTAATGAAGTGTGCACGCTCACACACATGCACACACACTCATTGCACTTCTTGGATCTTGTTTTGCATGCAGTCTCAGAGGTCTCCAGGATTTTTCTGAAGTCTAATAATGGGGTTTAGAATAATAATTATTGAATTATAACATCTTATTTTAATCAAAAGGGGTTTTAGGTCAATTAATTTGGACCCTGTAGGACCTGAGGCTGTGGAACATTTAAAGCAGTTCAGAATGGTTTAACTCAGAACTATTCTTTATGAGAATGCTGTGAGTTGAGGCAGAAATTAAACAACTACTTAACACAAAATAATATATTAGCCCCTAAGGTGAAATTAAAGTAAAAGTACTTATGCCATTAATTCACTCCTCTGATAACACGACTGGGGCACCTTAAAAGATGACAGATTTTTGTTACCGGATCCTGAACCAATGGGATTCTGCTTCTAACAGTAATCTGAGGATACCATGCCCAGCTAAGTTCAGTCTCTTCATCTTCAAGAGCAGAGGATGATTATTAACCTTTATTTGCAGAAGGGTCGCTGGTTGCTTTTCTAGTAATTTCTATCTAAGAATGGAAATTTTTGAAAAATGAGTTCCATTTGAATTTTAAAAAATTCATAAAACTTGAAGGTACAGATGAAATAATTCTAGCTTTCCTCTGCTAGAATTATTGTTTTGATATCGTTTGGCATTTTATAGACTGCTTCCCTATTAATGTTGCCCTGTCCCTCTGCCTGCATACACATGGGCTGACATACTCCAAGGAAGGAGGACCCCTTCTCTCAGGTATGTGATCACACTACAGTGGCCATGTGGGTACAAAAGCGAACTTGAATATTTTATGGCATGTTAGTAACCTTCTGAAAGAGATTACTTTGTGAATCTGTGAAAACTGCTAATCAAATATAGCATCTGTACACAAAATTCATACATTCACGATACATGCAACTCAGCATTCTTATTTGATTCAACATTTAGTGGGGCCTTGAGACATCAGGTTTAACCAGTCTTTTCATTATTTTTAGTTTATACAGCCACATATTTTATTCAGGGAATAGAGTTTCTCAGTTTCCCTCAAAACCAAACTGTGTGTTTTTTGATTTAATTCAATAGAACAACTTCATACTGACACAGGATGGATTTCTTTTCACTGGTTCTGAGTTTACGATTATCCCTTCACCGACCTGTTATTTACTGAGTATCCCTGGTTCATTCTCTCTCACTAATTACAGGCCAAAGAGGAAGAACTTCATCAGATGCACACTGACATGGGGAAACTCAACAAAGTCAGAGAGCAAGCCCACAGGAAATTGCACCAGATTGAAGAGCAAAAGGCAGAAGTGGAGCAGCAGAAGGACACGCTAAAAAATCAGATCATGGCATTAGAGAGAGGTGAACCGAGAATCCTTCTGTGCTTTTAAAAAAGTCGTTTATAAGTATTTCATTGGTGACTAACGTCATTTGGCAGAGGCTCTGTGTATACAAACGCAAGCCATGCCAAATGACATCAGTACAACGACATTCAAGCTGGTGGGTGTCGCAGTCCAGCCACGACGAGTCTATTATGGGGTCTTCGAACGTGAAAAGGTATGGAATTGAAATAAATGATAGATAGGGACTTAAAGATACACACACACACACACACACACACACACACACACACGGGTTCAGGAGGACGCCACGGCACACCGTCTCTACTGTTCCTTAGCCCGTAACGTGCCTGCTCCCAGAAACACATCCACTTTTATTCATAGAAAAACTGTGGTCCATCAGCAATTCAATTAAGTTTCCAAGGCAACTCAAAGACAACCCCCACTATACCATCCAAATCTACTTTACACTAATAAGAAACTAGCTTCCAGCCTTCTGCGGAGAACATGGGTGAGACAAATGAGAATCAGGTGTAGCTCTTTGTTCACTAGGCAAATAAGGTGAGGTTTGGGCCCAGCACCTCTTTCCAGATTGCAAAAATACCCTGTTTATTTATTTGGTCCCCAACAGGTGGGTGGGCTATATGCAGCAGACATCATTTTGAATACCTGAAAAGAATTCTTTAACAGACTATTATGGCCCACTGTAAATTCAGCTCGAAGTAGTGCTCAGTGTTTGTCACTGGAGTAAACAACATCTATTGTGTTAGGCCCGGGTTCTACATGGCCTTTCGCATTAGCCCCTTTCCCCCCAGAAGACAGAGGATAAATTCAGATGAATGTCCTCCACTAACAGTATTTGAGGCCATGTTGTACCAAGGATCAGTAGGACCAAAACAAATGGCTTCTAATTTCTTTTCTCTATTAGTATTTTACCATATGACAAATGCTTATTCTACTGGCTCTCCCATTGATTGGTGGAGGAAAAATTTAAGTGCCACAGAAGGCCATATGGTACAGAAAAATCACTAAGGATCCACACTCTGGAGTTGTGTCTTCCTGGGTTCAGATCCCACCATATATAACATCAGTGAATGAAATGAACACGTGGGGACAAGTGCCTGTCTAGCACACAGTACATGCTTACTACACGTCATCCACATAGATCACTGTTTATATAAGTAATAACTCAGACTCCCATCTCATTCTGAAAAAAATATAACTGAAAATAGGATACACTAGTTAAATTTGTCGTGTCAGAAAAAGCTCCGGACTTGGAGATGGGGTCAGTTTGAATTCTGACTGCACCAGAATAAGGGAGGCAGGAGTGCTACATTCACTCACTGCGGGCTGCTGTGAGTTGTAAATCACTGACTGAGAGGACATACAGCAAAGCATGAAAACATACGTTTAGGCAAAATCTAAATCTCCAGAGAAGATTACTGGAAACACTCGTTATGTAAACCCTTGTAAAAGAGAAGTGCAGCTCTTTTTCCTTCTAAGAAATCAGGGAAAAATCTTTTGTCTTGACAGTTTCTCCATTCACTTATTCTTTCACTCAATAAACTGAGTGTCTGCTATGTTGCAGGCACTATGCTAGGCACTGGGTGCATGGAGGTCCCTGTACTCAGCCTGCTCACAATCTAGCACGAGTTTATGATCTCGTGTCGATAGTGGCAGATGGGAAGGAAAATGGAACCCCTAGAGCTTGTTTTGTAACAGGCTTAGTGACTTTCAAAAACACTTCCATATTTAAATTTCTGTATTTTTGCTTGCAGCAGTTCTAAGCTTTGAAAAAAAGTTACATATTCAGTGTTGAACCTAATTCTTCATCCTGAAATCATGTTTACAAGAGGTCATCACACTCTTCTTGTTACTTTATAGATACTGTTAACCATTATTTCTTTTAGGGACCTCTTCCTTTTGATCTGTCGGATCAAAGAGTGGCCTTAGATGTAATGGTTAGGAGGATGAGTCTTCCATATGTTTTTTTCTACTACAAAACCCAAGAAATGAACTGAAGAACTGCGAGAACTAACGGGAGTTCAATAGGTTGGCAGGTGATAAAATAAATATATGGATATCAATAGATTTCTTTCATACAAAGAATCAGAATATATGATGGAAATTCCCCCTTTCACAATAGCAGCTAGAGTAATAAAATATCTATGAATAAAGTTACCAAGATACCTGCACGACCTATATATTAGAAGCGTTACAGAATTCTATGGAGGGGTGTAAAGGAAGACTTGAGAAATGGAGAGCTAGCCCAAGTTCCTGGATGGGAAAACTTAATATAATGATGATATAAATCTGTCTAAATTAATCTATACATTTAATATTTCCCATAAAAACTTCAGTGAGTTATATTGCTCAGACTTGAAAACTGATTTTAGAGTTCTCTAGAAGAACAAATATGTGACAATAGCCATAAAATTCAGGAAGAATGATGAGGGAGCATTTGCCTCCGCAGGTGTTTAAGTGTGTTATAAAGCTTCAATAATTAAATAGTATAGTGAAGATGTCTAAATAAACAGATCAATGGAAAAGATTGGAAAGGCCAAGAAAGACCCAAGATTATCATTTAAGATAAAGGTGTTGTTTCATACAAGTGTGCAGTATGGGCTGGTTCTTAAAAAAAATGATAGTGTAACAATAAGCTACTTTTTTGGGGAAAAAGTTAACACCAAATATAGAAGCCATAAAGCCAAGATTGAGAGATTTAGTAAAATAAAAGCTAATTTTTTTAATGTACCAAAGACTGTATAAAAAGGCAAATTGATCAAAATATTGTTAGTCAAAGAGTTAGTGTCTTTATTATACATAAAGAGTTCTTAAAAATTCACAAAAGATAATTCATGAAGAAAACGGGTAAAGGGGAAGTGCAGGCAGTTTGAAAAACAGAAAAAGTCAACTTCACTACTAATCAAAGAAGTATAAATTAAATACGGGCATATTGGTTTTAATAATCTATCAGATTGTCAAAGTTGAGAGAGAATCATAATACCCAGTGGGGGTTTGGGTGTGAAATTAAACTGCTATTCATTTTTCTGGAGAGAAATTTGACAGTAAGAGAAAAATGTCTTTTTTTTGTTTTTAAATTCCCCTTGATTCAGGATTTCTGCCTCTAAAGTAAATGAAAAAGAACAAGAATTTTTACAGGATCATTGTTTATAATTACAAATCAGTAAATAAAATGAAAGCAACTTAAATGTTAAGAAGGGGGCTAAATAATAAATTATACATTTTCAAATAGTGAAATATGCAGTAATTAAAAACTCTGCTGTAGATGCACATTCATAATATTGAGTGGCATTTATTTTATGGTCGTTAATTGTAAAAGCAAGTTATGAAACAATATATGTAGTATGATTTGCTTTTGGCATATACATATATGTATGAATGCATAAATTATACACATAATTTGTATAGGAAAAATATCTGGTAAGAGACATGTCCAGATTGTGGTTGATTTAAATATTTTCTTTTTGCTTATTTTTATTTCTAATTTCTCTCCATGTTTCTAATTACTTGTATAATAAAAAAGATTTAAAAAGAGTAAGAACATGGGCCCTCGCCGGTTGGCTCAGTGGTAGAGCATCGGCTTGGTGTGCAGAGGTCCCGGGTTCGATTCCTGGCCAGGGCACACAGGAGAAGCGCCCATCTGCTTCTCCACCCCTCCCCCTCTCCTTCCTCTCTCTCTCTTCCCCTCCCTCAGCCAAGGCTCCATTGGAGCAAAAATGGCCTGGGCGCTGGGGATGGCTCCTTGGCCTCTGCCCCAGGCGCTAGAGTGGCTCTAGTAGCAACAGAGCGATGCCCCGGAGGGGCAGAGCATCGCCCCCTGGTGGGCAGAGTGTAGCCATTGGTGGGCGTGCCGGGTGGATCCCGGTCGGGCGCATGCGGGAGTCTGTCTGACTGACTCCGTTTCCAGCTTCAGAAAAATACAAAAAAAAAAAAAAAAAAAAAGAGTAAGAACATTTTGGAGTCAGAGAATCTGTGCTCCCAATCTCCGTGCTGTCAGTCACCTCTTGGCTGGAGACCCTTGGCTTGTGGCTTAATCACTCTGTGCCACAGTTTCCATCTGTTTAGTGAGACAGGCAGATCTAGCTCAGTTACAGTGAAGATTGCATAATAGTTAATAAACTAGTTTTATAGCTAAAGGTGAACATGTACAACAGTTTGTGTTATCACTGGCTTTGCCAGATTCTTTTTTTTTAGCTTGAGTCCATTTTTATTATTCTTTTTCTCCCTGGTGATTTAGAGGTGGAAGTTTCAAAGAAACAAGCAGAACTCGATAAAAAAGCCATGGACGAGCTTATGAGAGAAAGGGACATGTTAAATAAGGTGAGATTGTTACGGTGACACTGGTAAATAAATGTCTTTCTTTAGTGCTAGAATATCTGCCTGTAGCAGGTTATACGGGGAAACTCCGAGGCAAACAAAAATAGATTAGAATAAATAATAGTGCTCAATTTTCCTCTAAGCAGCTGTCTGCAATCCAGCTTTCACTATCTGAACTGAAATGCATTATTACCTGGAAGCACAGAGGTACGTGGGAGAATTATAATTATCATGTAAACTAGCAGGGATTTCAGAGTGTTTTGTGGATTCTATTTTTGATTTATTTTTTGTTTTTTACTGCTGATGTGTTATTTGGCATTTGAAACTGCCAAAGCTAATCAAAATATCTGAATCGATATCTATAATCTGAAACTTTTGCTGATCTAGAAAATATAGCTGACTGCTAATAAAATTTTAACTGGGAGGTGTTGGGTATAGGGATGACTGGTTGGTGATCTAAAGAGTCTCTAAACTTTGCATCCATCTTTTCAGGACTGTTGTATGTTTTGGGCTTTATTTTCAGCCCTTATTTCTCCTAGTCTTTGAGCTCAATATGGTCCAAAGCCAAGGGGCTGTGGGAGCCCCTTCATTCAAGGCAAGAACCCCCCCCACTCCCACCTCTTTCCTCTTCTTGCCCCTTCCAAAGGATTCATTCTATTAACAGTCACTCTTAAGAGATTAACTACTTTCAAGGATATAGTATAAACTTTCCTACTCAAGGATTGCCTGCAGCCTGACCAGGTGGTAGCACCGTGGATAGAGCGTTGGCCTGGGTCGCTGAGGACCCAGGATTGAAACCCCGAGGTCACCAGCTTGAGCGTGGGATCATAGACATGACCCCATGGTCTCTGGCTTGATCCCAAAGGTCATTGGCTTGAGCCCAAGGTCGCTGGCTTGAGCAAAGGGGTCACTTGCTCAGTTGGAGGCCCCCCCCCCATCAAGGTATAAATGAGAAAGCAATCCATGAACAACTAAGGTGCCGCAAATATGAGTTCATGCTTCTCATCTCTCTCCCTTTCTGTCTGTCTGTCCCTATCTGTCTCTCACTAAAAAAAAAAGCAACAAAAAAACAACTTGTCTTTCAGGGAGGAAGAAGTGATTGGCCAGGTGTAGAGCAGAGAGCCTGCTTCCTAAGAGACAGCCTGATGGCTTTTTGCCAAGACAGCTTCATCTCATCCCAGTAGAGACAGCCTGTATTTGTTCCTTCTGACTTTTCATGATTTGTTAGGTTTCCCAGAATTGAACAAATGTTAACAAAATAGAGTACTCTTTGGCTTCGAGTAGACTATTAGGGAATCTCAGGAAATAGATTAGATATTATTACATGCAGAACACTCCTTAGGAAAATCGTTGAATCTTTTTTAATAACCCTGGAAACTGCTCCTTTGTTCTGTAAATTTGTACATGTAATTCAGTATTATTGGATTTAGATTTTTAATTTACTTTTAACATATACAATGTTTTAGTCCATTGATATTTTATATACAGTGGTAAACAACCAATAGATTTTCTGCCATGATAGGACATGTAGCAGAACATTCATTTTACATTTATTTCTTTGATTTTACTAATATCAATTTCTCTCTTAGGGCAGGGCATACTTTTTTCTTTTCTGGCCACTGTATCTTTTCTTTTCTTTTTAAATTTTTTAAATTAATTTTACTAGGGTGACATCAATAAATCAGGGTACATATGTTCAAAGAAAACATTTCCAGGTTATCTTTTCGATCAATTATGTTGCATACCCATCACCCAAAGTCAGATTGTCCTCTGTCACCTTCTATCTAGTTTTCTTTGTGCCCCTCCCCCTCCTCCTTTCCTTCTCCCTCCCCCCCTCCCATAACCACCACACTCTTGTCAATGTCTCTTAGTCTCGTTTTTATGTCCCACCTACGTATGGAATAATGCAGTTCTTGGTTTTTTTCTGATTTACTTATTTCACTCTGTATAATGTTATCAAGATCCCACCATTTTGTTGTAAATGATCCAATGTCATCATTTCTTATGGCTGAGTAGTATTCCATAGTGTATATGTGCCACATCTTCTTTATTCAGTCTTCTATTGAAGGGCTTTTTTGTTGTTTCTATGTCTTGGCCAATGTGAACAATGCTGCAATGAACATGGGGTTGCATGTGTCTTTACATATCAATGTCTCTGAGTTTTTGGGGTATATACCCAGTAGAGGGATTGCTGGGTCATAAGGTAGTTCTATTTTCAGTTTTTTGAGGAACCACCATACTTTCTTCCATAATGGTTGTACTACTTTACATTCCCACCAACAGTGAATGAGGGTTTCTTTTTCTCCACAGCCTCTCCAATACTTGTTATTACCTGTCTTGTTAATAATAGCTAATCTAACAGGTGTGAGTGGTATCTCATTGCAGTTTTGATTTGCATTTCTCTAATAACTAATGAAGATGAGCATCTTTTCATATATCTGTTGGCCATTTGTATTTCTTCCTGGGAGAAGTGTCTGTTCATGTCCTCTTCCCATATTTTAAATTGGATTGTTTGTTTGTTTGTTGTTGAGTTTTATGAGTTCTTTGTGTATTTTGGATATTAGGCCCTTATCTGAGCTGTTGTTTGAAAATATCATTTCCCATTTTGTTGGCTGTCTGTTTATTTTGTTGTCAGTTTCTCTTGCTGAGCAAAAACTTCTTAGTCTGATGTGGTCCCATTCATTTATTTTCTGGCCACTGTATCTTTAGTGCCTACGAAGCACACGGCCCAACCCTCTGCAGATATGCAATCAACTTTTATTGATAATATATTCTTTCCCCACTGACGTGAAATACCACCTTCTTTGAATGAATGAGTGACATACTTTTGATAGCAGCAATGTTAATATATTTTGGTTCTTTCTGTGTCAGACTGAAATGGTTTTGTCTTTTACAGAGCAAATGTTTAACTCAATACTTGAAATCCAAATTGACCTTTTCTGTTTTCTACATTGTCACGTAAGCCAGGTTTCACGCGGTTATTTTGCCTGTTTATATTTCAGTGGTTTTCAGACTGGCTGCAGGTCTGATTGTTAGAGGTTGAGGAGGGACTACGAGATGTCTCATGGAATCCCAGAACTGATAGGATCTTGGCCTGGCATTCAGGGGATACCACTAGCCTCTGTCTCTCTACCACTAGACTTTGGCTGAGTTTTTGCTGTATTCCTCTCCTTCAGTGAAGATTGTCTTGCTCTGTTTCCCAATTCATGGGGCAGAAAATTGGCTATCATCAGTAGTTCCCAAGTTTATAGCTTCTACTGAGTTGCAAAAATTGAAAAGCCCAATTTCAAAAGTTGCCAAGAAGTGACATTTGGCCCCTTCAGCTATGGCCAGCGGAGCAGACTCTGTTGCATTGAGCATGGCGCCCAGACCGGCAGTGCTATTAACTCTGTGTTTCGAGGAGCAACCTGGCTCCTTGGGCAGCCAATGCAAGGGCTTTCCATTTCAGCATCAGAAATCACCAGAGCAGTTTTGTTTTTTTAACTGTAGGTGCCATCTATGGCTGTACCATTCTGATTGTGCCCTGTCTGTCTAAATGCAGGTGCCTGCGTACCACCCCAGATCTAATTAGAATCTCTCAAGTTGAGATATAGGCATCTGCATTAAAAAATTAGGTGAATTATTTTTTTATTGTGTTAAAATACACATAAGACAAAATTTACCATTAGTGACATTTAGTACATTAACAGTATGTACAACCATCACCACTATCTAGTTCCAGAATATTCTTGTTACCCCAAAAGGAGCCCTCGTTTTTTTTTTGTTTTTTTTGTTTGTATTTTTCTGAAGCTGGAAACGGGGAGAGACAGTCAGACAGACTCCCGCATGTGCCCGACAGGGATCCACCCGGCACGCCCACCAGGGGGCGATGCTCTGCCCACCAGGGGGCGATGCTCTGCCCCTCCGGGGCGTCGCTCTGCCGCAACCAGAGCCACTCTAGCACCTGGGGCAGAGGCCAGGGAGCCATCCCCAGCACCCGGGCCATCTTTGCTCCAATGGAGCCTCAGTTGCGGGAGGGGAAGAGAGAGACAGAGAGGAAGGAGAGGGGGAGAGGTGGAGAAGCAGATGGGCGCTTCTCCTGTGTGCCCTGGCCGGGAATCGAACCCGGGACTTCTGAACGCCAGGCCGACGCTCTACCACTGAGCCAACCGGCCAGGGCCTGGAGCCCTCGTTTTTGTTAAGCAGTTATCCCTCACTCCCCCCTCCTCCCACCCCTGGGGACTACTAATTTACTTTCTAGTTCTATGGATTTGACTATTCTGAATACTTATATAAATGGAATAATTTATATATGACCTTTTATATCTGACATCTTTCACTCAGCATTATTTTTCTAATCTTCTATCATGTTGTGTATCGATAGTGTATTCCTTTTTATGGCTGAATAATATTCCACTGTATAGATATATCACATTTCCATGATCTCTTCATCAGTTGATGGATATTTGGGTTGTTTCTGTCTTTGGGCTTTTGTGAATAGAGCTATTATTCATGTACAGTATTTTGTTTGAACACCTGTTTTAGATTCTTTTAGCTGTATACCCAGGGATGAAATTGTTGGATTATATGTTAACTCTAGGTATCTTCATTTTTAATGAACTGATTTTATTTTATTTTGTAGTCAAAATCCTGTTACATGATTAGGTTCAGTTCTAAGCTCATAAGAAAAAGACTAGAGCTGGAATGGAGGTTGATTTTGGGGTCAGCCAGCCCTCGATTCAGATTCTGGCTCTGCCATTCATTCCCTTATTGTATGAACTTGTAGGCAAGTAGCTTAACTTCTCAGTCTGTTTCCTGGGAGCAACATAGTGTCTACTTCCTAGAGATGTGTGGTGACTCAGTGCATTTATATGAGTTTAGAGTTTCTTGTGCAAAATTAACACAACACACTCTTGATAAGCTATAGAGAATATAGTGGTCTTGACTCATCTTGAAAACAATGCATCAAATTATTTTAGAGTTGAGGCAGGGGACAAATTTAACCCCAAATTCCCAAATGTTTTGAGTAATGGCGACGCTCTATTGCCCTTGTTTGTAGAATATGCTGAAAGCAATACACACAACCCAGAAACAGATAGACCTAGTAAAGCTCCACGAACAGTCCAAAAGGAGCCTGGAAGAAGAAATCCACAACTACAAAGAGGAGGCTCAGAAGCAGAGAAAGATCATCTTCCAACTGGAAAAGGACAGAGATCGGTACATCAATGAAACCAGTGACCTTACCCAAAAGGTAAGCCACTCCTTGATGATGCGGGTGAGGGAGCGTATCCTTTCCGATTGTCACATTTCTGATGGTCACATTGTTGCAAAGATGACTTATTCAGATTTCAGCCTGTGGTTTGCATCATTTAAGAGGAATGGTGTTGCCTGTTGAAGAGCTGTCCCAGAGCTGATCCTAGGCTGAAGAGTGAAATGGGCAAGGTTAATGTTCGGTGATCTCAGTTTCCCCTTTCTGGAACCTATCCTAATTTCTGGGTTCTCCATCTTCCCTGTTGCCCTACTGAGAAAAGCATCTAATTGAATGACCTCACACTAAGAGACAAGTAAATACTGTCATCAACCAAGTGTGTATGTAACACATCCAAAGAGCATTTTTATTTTATAATTATGGTGAACCTAAAGTTTCACCAGTGATGGAAATCCTCCCGCTGCGTAGCTGAGTTTCAGACTCTACTTCTCAAAAACTGCTTATAGGGGAAAAGGCTCGGGCAGTATTTTAAAGAATGACTGCAGGGATTTGGATTTTACTTAAACCAGCTGTCTCAGAACACTGCTGGCCTTAAGCATGAGTGATTAAACTAGTATTGTTTTTGGTGCGTACACAGATGGCAATGAACAGTGGTTTCAGGGTGGGGGAGGCTGGGGAAGGAAGAAAAGTTTTTAGCTGTGAGGCTGAGAAGAGTTTTGGTGAAAAGACTCATTTAATGAGACCCCCACACCCCCAGCAAAGTAATTTCTGTTATGATTGCATAGCCCTTTCTTCCATCTCCTCAGTGAAACCTGCAGTAAATTCCACAGTGTTTACTGATGCTCTTGTATGTTTAAGTTTTGCTTTGTTTGTTTGTTTTTGGAGTGGACTTTCTAGGGGGACAGCCAACATTTGAGTTATAAACATAAAGGAAGTGGGAAACAAGCTTTATAGCTTCATACCATTTAGGCTAAATACATGCTGAGCAGGTATTTGCAAAATATAAGTTCAGAGAAACACAAATGCCTACGGTCCGTCTAACTCAGGGGTAGTCAACCTTTTTTATACCTACCGCCCACTTCTGTATCTCTGTTAGCAGTAAAACTTTCTAACCGCCCACCGGTTCCACAGTAATGGTGATTTATAAAGTAGGGAAGTAGCTTCACTTTATAAAATTTATAAAGCAGAGTTATAACAAGTTAAAGCATATATTTATAATAATAATTACTTACCAAGTACTTTATGTCAGATTTTCGCTAAGTTTGGCAGAATAAATCTTTATAAAACAACTTACTATAGCTAAATCTATCTTTTTATTTATACTTTGGTTGCTTCATTACCACCCACCATGAAAGCTGGAACGTCCAACTAGTGGGCGGTAAGGACCAGGTTGACTACCACTGCTCTAACTCCAAGTCAATTTCATACCCCCAATTGGGAGCCATTGGAATTCAGCATATTTCACTCTGACTTAATTATCTAAAAGTTCCCTTGATAGATTTGCTGACTCTAAGAGGACTAGTTGCCAGTTCAGGCATTTGTATTCTCTAGCTTGGGCTAGTCCATTAGCCTCTGTATCAGTCAGCTAAAGCTGTAAACAAATAACCCTCAAATCTCAGGGGGTTATAGCACCACAGATCTATTTTGGCTCACAAGGATGACCTTTGAGGGTCAGCTGCAGCCCTGCTTCACGTCCTCTTCACTCCAGTCTGATCCTGTTGGGATGTGCTGGCCTCTTCAGAGGGAAGCCACGTAACAGTGGACCTCCATGATGCTTTCAGAGCTTCTGCTGGCAAGGGAAGGGCTCAGGGCCTGCCACTCATCCTTCACTGGCCAAAGAAAATCACATGGGGAAACCTGGTCATACTCCCTGGACAGGAGTGAGATCATCCTAAAAGAGGGAACTACTGGGTGAGACAGCGAAGATATGTGAACATATAATCTGTTGCAGCCTGCTACTGCTCCTTTCTGAAAATCAGTCTCTCGCCATTCCTGACTGCCATCACATGATCAGAGCTAACTGTTAAAAAGGCCAGTGTGGTCTTATAATTATTTCTGGCCTTACCAACCTTTGTTACCTCTCAGCCACCTGGGGCAAGTGCTTCCTGACATTTTTTTTTGCATCACAGCACATGTAGAAAAGAACAGGTCTACAGCATGTGGGAATAAGGAGGATGGGACTGTTAAGGGCTGGAGGGGAGCAACTCAGGGATGCTAGCTGCCCGGGTCCCACCTCAGTTGGCTATCTGGTGGGTAGAGTGAATCAGTATTTTTGTATATACCTGTCACTCATGTAAGACAGCAATCAGTATATTCTGACTTAAAAGACAGCGTCCAAGGTCTTTGTTCTTCTTGGAAAGTCCTTCTTTCCTTCACTGCATGGAAAACTCATTCATTCTTCAATACCCAGCTCAAATGTTCATCTCTGGGGTCAAGTCTGCTCTGACTCCCTAGGCAAAGTGAGTCACTTCCTACTTTATGAATTTGTTTATATCTCTGGAATGTCAGTCATCATCTTCTAGTATAAGCATATATTTGCATATTTGTTTTCCCCACTTTGCGGTGAGCTCTTAGGAGCAAAAACTTTAACTCATTTATTTTTCTTTTCTTTTTTTTTTTTTTTTTTTTTTGCATTTTTCTGAAGCTGGAAACAGGGAGAGACAGTCAGAGAGACTCCCGCATGCGCCTGACCGGGATCTACCCGGCACGCCCACCAGGGGCGATGCTCTGCCCACCAGGGGGCGATGCTCTGCCCATCCTGGGCATCGCCATGTTGCGACCAGAGCCACTCTAGCGCCTGAGGCAGAGGCCACAGAGCCATCCCCAGCGCCCGGGCCATCTTTGCTCCAATGGAGCCTTGGCTGCGGGAGGGGAAGAGAGAGACAGAGAGGAAGGCGCAGTGGAGGGGTGGAGAAGCAAATGGGCGCTTCTCCTGTGTGCCCTGGCCAGGAATCGAACCCGGGTCCTCCGCACGCTAGGCCGACGTCATTTATTTTTCACTTCCAGCATGCTGGTAAATAGTAAGCACTGAAAAAGTGTTTGCTAACTAATGGATGGATGATGTGTGATGAGAAGGATGCTGTCACTGATTTTAGTGTAGAATGGTATGTTTTTCTCTCTTTCTTTGTAAAGGAGAGATAACAGTACCAAGTTTTGCTGGTAACTGTTTTTCACAAGTTTTCTGATGTCTAACTACTCAAGATTATATAAAGATTATATAATGTTTCACCTAAACAATTTAAACAATTTAAAATATACTTATCACTTATGATTTTTCCATCTCTTAACCTCTGACAGCATATATCAGTTGCTATAGCAACTTGTGTCATCTCTGGGCTTCTTATCAAGGACATTTACGTCTTTTTGCTCCTTCTCATATTTCTGTCTCTTTTTCCTCTGTCTCTCTGTCATACACACACACACACACACACCTAGCCCTTATTTCCGAACAGAAAGTTACCTTTTGTGCATTCTATTTATAGGGAGTTGAGGAATAATATCAGGGTATGAGGGGAGTCTCATGAAGCTGATATTTTCATCTACATCTAGAGCATACATTGTTCCAAGTTTATCCTTTAGATCCAGCAATTTCTTTAAAAACTGAATCTATGAAAAATAAGAAATGCAAAGATTTCTATGAAAGGATATTCTTCAAGATAAATTGTGCCACACTTATTTGATACAAAATTATGTACCATTAAAACCACATGTTTGGCCCCGGGCTGGCTGGCTCGGTTGATTAGAGCACTGTCCCGAAGTGCAGAGGTCACCAGTTTGATCCCCAGTCAGGGAACTTATAGGAACGGATCGATGTTCCTGTCTCACTCTCTCCCTTCCGCTCTCTCTAAAATCAATAAAACAAACAAACAAGCAAACAAAACCCATGTGTTTGAAAAACATTTTTTAAAATGGGGTACATGTTCACAATATGAATCTGATAAAAAAAAACTGCAAAATTATACAGGGTGGGGCAAAAGTAGGCTTACGGTTGTTTGTATGGCAAATAATAAAATAATTAATAATAATACAAGAGTAAACTCTGTGTTTTGCATATTCACAACTTTAAACCTACTTTTGCCCCACACTGTATATGTGGTTTGACCCCAATTACACCTTTGTGCATAGGAAATAGATTGGAGTGGTTGTGAGGATTAAGTAAGGTATATTTATTATTATTATTTAGAATAATCTTTGGCACATAGTAAACGTTCCATAAATACACAAGTAAGTAAGTAAGTAAATTGTTGGTAAATAGTCCAGAGTTATGTTTTTTTTTTTTTTGTATTTTTCTGAAGCTGGAAACGGGGAGAGACAGTCAGACAGACTCCCGCATGCGCCCGACCGGGATCCACCTGGCACGCCCACCAGGGGCTCCGCTCTGCCCACCAGGGGGCGATGCTCTGCCCCTCTGGGGCGTCGCTCTGCCGCGACCAGAGCCACTCTAGCGCCTGGGGCAGAGGCCAAGGAGCCATCCCCAGCGCCAGGGCCATCTTTGCTCCAATGGAGCCTTGGCTGCGGCAGGGAAAGAGAGAGACAGAGAGGAAGAAGGGGGGGTGGAGAAGCAAATGGGCGCTTCTCCTATGTGCCCTGGCCGGGAATCGAACCCGGGTCTCCCGCACGCCAGGCCAACGCTCTACCGCTGAGCCAACCGGCCAGGGCCCAGAGTTATGTTTTAAGGTGGCATTTGAGTATAGCTTTCTCAGCCTCTTATTAAATGTCGGTAAGGTGCAGACCTAGGTAACAACTTTTAACGGCATCAAACACTAAGGCTGACGTAAAGCCTGATGTGGAATGGATGAGAATTTTAAAGCCAACATAGGTGAGTTGAGAAAAATCTACCTGAACCTCAACTCTCAGTTCCTTGAATTTGCTTCACAAAAGAGAGCACCCAAGGAGATCTAGGAAGATCCTGCAGAACTCTCCTACCCCCTCTTCCCTGACTCAGTATCTGTATTGGCCAGCAAACTCCTGCATTCCCACTGGTCAGCTGTCTATCCAGCTGGTCAGGCAATTACGGCAAACCCAAAGAACAATTGGGAAGGCAGTGTGAACGGGCAGCTGCCCAGTGCACTCTGAGGATGGTGGCTTAGGGATTTGGCAGGCAGAGAGAATCACTCCTGAAAGTGCCACACACTAAGAGATAGTTTTCCATAGGCTACATCAGCTCAGAGTGATAAAGAGTAAGCCTGTGGGCCTGGACCTCCAACAGTATCCCTAAATGGAAGAGTACTAGGGACTGGAAAGTGGATGGGGCCCTGCACACCACTGTGTTTTCCACCTGTAGTTTTTTTTTTGTTGTTGTTGTTTTTTGCATTTTTCTGAAGCTGGAAACAGGGAGAGACAGTCAGACTCCCGCATGCGCCCGACCGGGATCCACCCGGCACACCCACCAGGGGTGATGCTCTGCCCATCCCGGGCATCGCCATGTTGCGACCAGAGCCACTCTAGTGCCTGAGGCAGAGGCCACAGAGCCATCCCCAGCGCCCGGGCCATCTTTGCTCCAATGGAGCCTTGGCTGCGGGAGGGGAAGAGAGAGACAGAGAGGAAGGCGCGGCGGAGGGGTGGAGAAGCAAATGGGCGCTTCTCCTGTGTGCCCTGGCCGGGAATCGAACCCGGGTCCTCCGCACGCTAGGCCGACGCACTACCGCTGAGCCAACCGGCCAGGGCTCCACCTGTAGTTTTGAAAGTAGACTCCAGCACCATCCTGTGATACTAAAAGTTGGACCTACCTTAACAGAGCTACTCCTTGGGTGCAATAAATCCTACCCTGCTCAAAGATGAATAAGGAAAAAGCAGGTTAATGGCACCTGTGGAAAAATATGCCTTTGAACCACAGAAAGAGAATGGCTTCTGGAGGCCCCAGGGTAAAAGCCTGGCTCTGAAAATTCCTCTATGGGAAGATCTTCAGGTTGAACCCTTTGAAATAACCATTTTCATAGGGGAAAAACAGTTGACGCTTGGTGATTTCATAAGGCCCAACCTAACAGAGCAAATGCAGAGAAAAGGTTTGGCTTCCTCCAAGTGTATAAATATACAAAAATTAGTGTCGGGTTTCCCCTAATGTAATAATGAATAGTGTTTGTTTAGCAAAACACCTTGATCCTTGCATTGATTTGAAAGGTGAGTCCCAATGAACCAGAGTAAAACCAAGGAAAGTAAAAAAAGTAACAGAGATTGGGGAGGAGAGGGAATGTGGTGAACAGGAAATAGGGAAGTGATTTGAAAAGATGAAAGAGGAGAGCAGACAACACAAACATGAAAGCAGTAGGTTGGGCTCTTCCAGAAGAGAGGACCCGTGGGGAGTTCCCGGAGGTACGCCCCACACTCCTTGATTTTAAGTTCCTCACTGAACCTCAGACCTTCAGTGACAGTCTGATACATCCCTGCTGTGGCCGGATTGCACTTTGGAGGGGGGCAGGCATGGGGTGGTGGTGGGAGCGGGAGTGAGGTAGCAAACACATCCCAGAAAGGGGACAGAATGCAAGAAACAGGAAATTAAAGCCATAATCAATAGGGGAAAAATATAATTCCGCCCCCCATTCTTGATATTTTAGGTGGATGTTGGGTTTCCTAGCTTACAGAATGGGGATTCTAGACTTTTTGTTGTCATTGTTAAGGACAGGGTGCTGCCAGTAGGACACAGGACTACTATCTGGGTTGCAAGTCCAAGGTGACATCACCTCCAGGGTAAAGCAAAGATGAAACAAAAAGAGAGAGATGGACAAAATAAGGAACAGTTGTAAAGAGACTGAAAGCAAACAAACAAAACGAAAACAACGATGGATTTAAAATCCCCATTGGAGTGAGTGAAGAACAGAGTTGATGTGTGGAAATGGACCATGGAGTGCACACTTGAGTAGTACTTCTGGAATGTAGAGGGAGAAAAATTCAAGATGAAAATGATTAAAGAGAAGATGAGAGATAAGAAGTCAGGGACTAGAAACCAGTTTACAACAGCTGGTCTCTGACAGTGGAGTTGAGGCCCACATCGGAGATGGAATGGGGAAATACAGTGTGTCCGTAAAGTCCTGGTGCACTTTCGACCGGTCACTGGAAAGAAACAAAAGACGATAGAAATGTGAAATCTGCACCAAATAAAAGGAAAACTCTCCCAGTTTCATACTTATTCAGTGCGGTTCGATGTGGGCTCATGCACAGATTTTTTAGGGCTCCTTAGGGAGCTATCCTGTATAGCCTCTACAGACTCGTCACTGACTGATGGCCTACCAGAACGGGGTTTCTCCACCAAACTGCCGGTTTCCTTCAACTGCTTATCCCACCGAGTAATGTTATTCCTACGTGGTGGTGCTTCGTTATAAATATGCTGATATTCACATTGCACTTTGGTCACGGATTCGAATTTAGTGAGCCACAGAACATACTGAACTTTTCTCTGTACCGTCCACATCTTGACTGGCATGGCCGTGGGCTGCTCCACTGTATACATGGTGTTATGTCATCATCTGCGCATGCGCACATGCTGCCACATCATCCTACAGAAACTGGGAGGGTTTTCCTTTTATTTGGTGCAGATTTCACATTTCTATCGTCTTTTGTTGCTTTCCTGTGACCGGTCAAGAGTGCATCATGACTTTATGGACACACTGTATTTTCTGGAGATGATAGGATTCCTGTGCATGCAGCTCGACCACGTTCCAGGCAAAGTTGGTGACAGGAGAACGTCACAGAGACTTGCCCAGGAAGAAAGGTGTGTGTGTGTGTGTGTTGTTTTATCTACAGTGATGAAGGTATTCTCTGAGAATTAGGCAAGAAGATAAAGCAGAAGCCTAGTTGCTTTTTTAAAATTTTAATAGAAATAAGAGTGAAAGGAAATATACCAACATATGAATAGTGGCTATATCTGGGTGGCACGGATACAGATTGTTTTAATTTCTCCCTTTTGTGCTTCTTATATGTAGAGATTTTTCTAAAATGATTATGTATTACTTTAGTATCCTTCTTCTGCCCCAAAAAGAACAAATAAAATTATTAATAAAAATTTGCCCTTCCTTCAAGGACCCAAAATCATATCCCACTTTTCCCAAAGAGCTTTATTGAAAGTCGTCTCTAACTGCTCCGTACCTGGCCCCCTGTCTGGCAGTGAGGAACTCCTGTGTGAACTTACCGATACTTGTGTGTCTGCCTTGCTCTACTTACAAGCTCCTTGAGGACAGACTTATTTGCTAAATAGGGATGTACTGAAATATTTTTGAAAGAATGAATGAAAAGCATAATTAGATGTATGAATTAAGTGGTCAAAGACTTACGGTACTTTTAGGTGCCTATAGGAACTTCTTCAATAATATGCTTATCACCATGGGTCTGCCCTCCCTTTATTTTTTATTTTTTTATTTATTTATTTATTTTTATTTCTTTATTTTTACAGGGACAGAGAGAGAGAGTCAGAGAGAGGGATAGATAGGATCAAACAGGCAGGAACGGAGAGAGATGAGAAGCATCAATCATCAGTTTCTCGTTGCGCGTTGCGACTTCTTAGTTGTTCATTGATTGCTTTCTCACATGTGCCTTGACCGTGGGCCTTCAGCAGACCGAGTAATCCCCTGCTGGAGCCAGCGGCCTTGGGTCCAAGCTGGTGAGCTCTTCACTCAAGCCAGATGAGCCCGCGCTCAAGCTGGCGACCTCGGGGTCTCGAACCTGGATCCTTCCGCATCCCAGTCCGACGCTCTAGCCACTGCGCCACCACCTGGTCAGGCTGCCCTCCCTTTAAATCTAATACATGTTGCCATGATAGACAATGCTACTGAATTATACTCAGCTATTTTAGGTGTGAGTGACTTCTGGAATGGTCTCTTCTTTCTTTTGGGCTACAAAAACAGTATCAACATTTGCCTTCTGTGTGTGTTTGTGTGTGTGTGTGTAGAGAAAGAAAGGTAAAATCTAGATGCTGAAAGCCCAACATTACATTTTATTAATTTAACTTGGCACTCGCAAAAGAGAAAGAAGATCCCCTTTTGTGCCGTAATTGGAATGCTCAGAATCCCAAACCTTTTCTTATGTGTTTGTCAGTCAACATTTGCTATAGTCTTGCTGCATAGTAAACAACCACCGAATCTTACTGGCATGCCAATAGAAGCACTTGTTTCTCATACCAACAGTTGCCCAGGTGGTCAGAGGATCTAAGCTGGGCTTACTCAGGTTTGACACAGGGCTGGGGCTCCGGTTCAGTTTTGCTCTATATGTTTCTCATCCTCCAGGATCTGTTGTATTCTCATGGAGAAAAGCAGGAATGTGAAGGACAAACCCAACAGCACAGGACATTTCGTAGCTCTCTACTTGCCTAATGTTCTCTGACATCCCATTGGCTCTGGCAAGTCACATGCCCAGTCCTAACCTCAAAAGCAAGGGGAACGAGACTCCTTCCATGGAGTGGGGGGCAGGGAGTGGAAGTGAATATTTGTGGAGCCATAAAATAATCTACTGCAGTGTTTCAGCACTTTTTATCCTCATGGTTTTTCTTCTGCTGCTCTCTAAACTTCCCTCTTCGGATAAATTAAGAGACATCAGATATGGCATTATAAATGGAGGTCTGCCATATCATATCTACTCTGCTTCTGAACTGTTACAAATTCTAGGTAGAGCCATTTCTAGTTAATGGTTAAACCTGAGGGGCATTTCCCACATTCTGTACTTGGTCCATTTTAGGATCCCTCCTATTCTATTTAAATTTTAAACTTCTGGACTTTTCCTCCCAGACACCTGACATGCCCCAGAGCAGTCTTTCACAATGAATTCCCTACTTAAAAGTTTCTTAGCTCTCTGCTTATTTTCCTATAAGAGTGCCAAGCAAACCTCTTATAGACAGAGGTCCCAAGGAATGAATAGTAATGTGCTTTCAAGGACTTAGAAGTAAGTGAGGAAAGCCAAAGATCAAAGAAAGACTGTTCACTGAATGGGCACTTCAGAACGAAAGGAAGCTCCTGTTTCTTTGATATTTATTTGAAGTTTTATACAGAGTGTCTTTAATAGGCTAGAACCCTGAAGAAGAGCTTCTAGGGCCAGATACAAATTAGCAGCTTTTTGTGTTATAATAAAAGAAGTGAAGTTTGAATCACTGTTTTCCTGCAGAACTGAATTTGAACCATAAAAAATTAAACTGATTTGTTAAGTACTGATAATACAGTATGACATAATGTTAACCTATCATGATATTCTGTTAACATTTATTAAATGATTAGATTATGATATGCGAGACACCTATATGGTGGCATAAGTATGCATTTTCTCACTCAGATCCTCATAATGACCCTCTGAGGTAGATATCATTATATCACTCATTATATTGATATAATGTAATATGTTACTGAAAACCAGAAATATAGATCTGCTGTTATACATTTAAGATAGAGGATAGAATAAAAAAGCAAGAAAAACAACACTTAAAATTTCACATGCCTGGGCACCTAGGTTCTTTTATTCGGAGTGAGTTTTCTAGTTTCATGATGAAGGTAAAGGCACTGTCAGCATTCAAACCAATGACATTGAATCAGAAAAACTTATCTGAGCGATTATTGCACTAATATTTCATCAAATGCAAGTTAACGGGATCCAAATTCAGTAACCTACTTTCTTAGCCTGACTCCATCCATATGATGTTTTGACTTAGGTGGCCGCTTTCTGGCATATGTTATTGATTTCAATCTCAGTCTTATTTCTATTGGCAGATTGTTTTAACAGAAAAGGAGAAGGCAGGAGTAGTTTATAAACGGGGACTGTGCCCTGAGACTGCACTGTAAGCATTTTCTGAGCTTTTCCAAGGAGGGCCTACCAATGCTGGGAGCTCCAACTCTCCAGCTGTAATAAAACTTTCTATATTTGGGTGTGATTTATCTCATGAGTTGGTTTGAGGTATCTGAAGTGCAATCAATTAATTAAACTCCAGCCCCAGAGCTGAGAAACCATTCTCTGATAAACCATTTTTTAACAGGGGGACATTTTGCTGATGGAAGGTTTTGCTCCTACTTAACACCCCACACTTGTAATGAATTTTCAGGACTGGAACTTCTTTGTGACATTGCTTTGAATGACTTCTGTCAAAACAAATTGGTTCCCAACAAACAGAACCAAACGGCTTGTGAATTGTCTTTTCCCTTGGTTTCAATATTTTTTTTTTTGGTTTTCATTTAAGTTGAATGCCTTTGACCTTCTTGGTATCATGATGGGTTCTCATTACTCCCAGCTTCAAGAATGCAGAAGCAAAATTGTGATTTTATGCACTGTTGTACTGTTGTTGCGGAGAGATGGACCCTGCTAGTTGGTTGCCCCTCAAAGAAGTGCCCTTGGCTGCATCCTTTCTCTGGAGCATTCTTCTGTCTGTGCAAAGAATTATGCTTGTTATAACATCTCTCAGAGTGATTGAAGGGTTTTTTTCCTTTTTCTCTGACGTGCTGCTTGATATTCTGAGTGCTGATTATACAGTTCAAAGTATCTTCCATCTATTCATTTCACTGACCCCAAAGAGGGTGATTGTGTTCATAGAAAGATCAAATTTTAGGCCAAGATAGTGTCTTTCTTTTAAAAAAAAATCAAGAAAATAACAGATCCAGTCGTGGATACCTTATTCAGGTATCACATTCATTTCATTTTAGTTACTAGGGGGTCATATCTTGAAAGGCCACCTGCCACTCGTTTTAAGGAATCTATTAATAGATATGGATCAAAGACACGATGAATGGGTTTTCTTTTCATTTCAGATCTGCCCACATGCCTTTTCCCCAGACCTTCTTGTCTTCTAATTTTGTTCTTTCCAAGCCCTCCAAGCCCATTTACCACCGAATCTGTATATATTCCAACTTTGGGCCATTTTCTTTCTACACAAAGTGATGATTGCAAACAATAATAATAAAATAGTAAAAACATACAAAAATATGTTGTACAACTCTAGCCACATAAATTTAAAAAGTTGGTTGAAACAGACAATTCTTTCAAATATTTGTATGTACATCAAGGTTTGACTCAAGAAGAAGTAGAAAATGTAGAAAGATCAGCAAGTAGAGATGCCACCAAAAAAAGTGGAGAGACACTTAGCTCCAACATTGTTCCTGAGGGCCTAATGATTATAGAATTGAGTTTCTTCAGACTTTTGAGAATCAGATAATTCTCAGGCTATAAAATATTTTTTCTTTTGTTAATTTAGAAAAAGTGCTGTTCATGTACTTTGTGTTCTTTGGGGTGATATCGATTGGCATTGCTGTTCTGACACCACCCGTGCTTTCTGCAGTGATGACGAATAAAGAGCACAGACCTAGGAGAGAACTTGGGGCCCGAGGTTGGAATGGGCGAGGAATAAGAAAGCAGAAGCAATTCCCACAAATTACGTAAATCCCAAATATGAACGGCTTCAGTAAGATGGGTAGGACCCTCCTCAGATCCATTAACCTTCCAATGTTTGAGTTTCTCATAACACTCTGTGTATCTCAGTTTACTAGTGGTATCCATTCCTTGATTATCCATTTTATGGTTGAGTCCTTCACTAGAGGTGAGCTTGAGAGCAGGAAATGGTCTTCCTCTTCTTTACATCTCTAATGCTTTCACGGTGCCTGCTGTAGATAAGTCTTCAATACATGTTCATTGGGGAATGATTAAATGGGTGAGTGAATGACTAAATCAATTGAGAGGGACTCCATTTATTTCTTGCAACTAGCATAAACCTTGATTTTAAAATAGAGCCAAAAAGGAAAGTGATAGACTTAGATCATTTATGAAGATGTATGCAGAATCCCGAATGAAATTCTAGCAAACTAAATTCAACAGTACATTAAAAGAATCACCCAGTATGACCAAAGAGACTTTATCCTGAAACTGCAAGGAGAGTTTTCTATTAAGGAAACTATTGCTGGTGATATGGAAACGTAAAGTGTTAACAGCCATTTCGGAAAGCAATCTAGCAATATCTATTAAAGTTTAGAAAGATAGATATCTTCTGAGCCAGTCATAGCTACTCCTGGGAATCCATCCCAACAGAAGTGAAAGCACAGGTGAAATAAGTAAAAGGACATATGTACTAAAATGTTTATTGTGGCATGGTTCAGAGTAGTGGAAAAATGGAAACCAAGCTAATGCTCGTCAGAGGGGAGAGCTGAGCATATGATGATACACACACACTGTATGGCATTACACCGCCTTTAAAGAGAATGAGTTAGAGCTCCTCCACCGGATTTCCACAAAGTATTATTGACTGATAAAAAGCAAGGTGCATAAAAAGTATAGATAAGAAAATCCCATTTTGCTAAAAATTAAAAACAAACCCCCAAAAGCAAAACAAAAGAAAAGAAACAATGTACTAGTTGAATAGCTGTGAATGATAGTACTTCTTTTGACTTCAGTTTCCTTCTTTGCAAATTGGGGTGATGATAATGTTTATGTTACCAGATTGTGGTGAAGATTCTATGAGTTCACACATAGAAAATGCCTAGAACATAGAAAGTACTTGAAAAAATGTTAGTTATGATGATGATGATGATGATGATGATGTTACTGGCCCTAAATAGAATATGCAGAATTCAAAGACAAACGTGGAAGAAGACGAACTAGATTGTTAACCTGGTTACTTTATGTATCAATGAGGGACTGATGTGAGGGAGAAAGAAGGTCCAAGTAAATAAGAAAAAAAAATGTATGTTTCACGTTTATTTTAAATTATGACACACAGAATTATGTATAAATAACTAAAATTAAAACACTTGTAAAAGGAACACAGGGAAATCAAATCAGTAGACCCAATAAGAAAAAAATGCTACAAAATAATTAATGCTGAAAAGGCACTTGCTAAAATGTAATCTCATCTCTCCTTCATTATAAGTCCAAGAAAACTTTAAAAAGTGTTTATTTGAAGATATAAAGGATAGCCTGACCAGGCAGTGGCACAGTGGATAGAGAGTTGACCTGGGATGCAGAGGACCCAGGTTTGAAACCTGAGATCGCTGGCTTGACTGTGGCTCATCCGGCTTGAGCGTGGGCTCACCAGCTAGAGTGCGGGGTTGCTGGCTGGTGCATGAAATCATAGATATGACCCCATGGTTGTTGGCTTGAGCCCAAAGGTCGCTGGCTTGTGCCCAAGGTCGCTGGCATGAGCAAGGGGTCACTGGCTCTGCTGGAAACCCCTGGTCAAGGCACACATGAGAAAGCAATCAATGAACAACTCAAGGGCTGCAACTATGAGTTGATGCTTCTCATCTCTGTCCCTGTCTGTCCTTCTTGCTTAAAAAAAAAAAAAACTTCATTGAAATTCAGTGATATATCAAGATTCTCTCCATTATATGCTATAGTTCTGTTTTTTATTTTTTAATTGTTATTTTAGTGAGAGGAGGAGAGGCAGAGACAGACTGATCCCTGCATGCACCCAACTAGGATCCACCCCACAAGCCCACCAGGGGGTGATGCTCTGCCCATCTGGGGCCCTTGCTCCACTGTTGCAACTGGAGGCATTTTTTAGCTCCTCAGGTGGAAGCTGCGGAGCCATCCTCAGCACCCAGGGCCAACTTGCTCTAATCGAGCCATAGCTGCAGGAGGGGAGGAGAAGAAGAGGGAGAGAGTGAGAGAGAGAGAGAGAGAGAGAGAGAGAGAGAGGGAGAGAGAGAGAGAGGTGAGAGGGGAGGGATGGAGAAACAGATGGATGCTTCTGTGTGCCCTGACTGGGAGTCAAACCCATGCATCCACATACGAGGCCAACACTCTACCACTAAGTCAACTGGCCAGGGCCGTTCTGTGTTTGAATCAGTTTTCTTCATTAACATTTTTCTACTTAAGGAATTTTTGAAGAAGTTTGTCCATAAAAATATCAATTTCTGTGGACATTGCAGCCAAGAGTCATGGTTCTGTAACTCCTACTGTATGGATTGCTTGTTGAGACATACTGACTCTCCATGGAATTTTATGCCTCAGTTTTTCGTACTTGCAGAAAGGAGGCTGTTGTTACATCCCAGGAGACAGGCCACAGCAGACCCAAAGTGAATTTTATAAGTTTTATTGCAAACCTGCGCAGGGACTGCAGGCAACCCATGCAAGGGAGCACTACAGCCCCGCAAACCTGCGCAGGGACTGCAGGTAACCCACACAGGGGAACACTGCAGCCCCGCAAACCTGCGCAGGGACTGCAGGTAACCCACACAGGGGAACACTGCAGCCCCGCAAACCTGCGCAGGGACTGCAGGTAACCCACACAGGGGAACACTGTAGCCCCGCAAACCTGCACAGGGACTGCAGGCAACCCACACAGAGGAACACTGCAGCCCTGAGCTTCTAAAATGGCTCCTTTTTATAGGGTGGCTATCTAGGTTGAGCAAGCATTATACAGAAGCTGATGTGGCTGTTAGCTATTGGCTAGGGAGGTCGTGCGCAGTTACAGGGGAGGGGGGTATTGCTCAGTGGAGAATTTCAAACATAAACTTCTGATAAGGGTCTCTGACTCATAAAATGCAGGATGTTGCTGAACTCTTTGTTTTCGACGTCACAGGGGCCCTATCAGCACTCCCCATTCCTTCAATAGTTACACTCTTGGCAGCCCCAGCATATCAGCACTCCCTGAATCTAACATTCCCCCATCTCTTTTGGGCATAAATCAAACCCTTGATTCTTCATCAGTGGGGAGAATGGTATAAGGCTGGGGCTCATGAGAATTTTCTACTTTAGCTGTAGCTATAAGCTAATTGAGTCAGGGGTCCTCCCTAGTATATGCTGGCATGCTGATAGTGTGCCCTTAGTACTACAAGCTTTATGGCTTGAATTCTCTTTTGTACATACTGCGTGAGGCAGTTGATAATATACGGACTAATGGTGACCCCCCTATTATAAGCAAAACGAGGGGTCCGGTAAGAGCAGTAAGTAATGTAGTGAGCTAAGGGGATGAAGAGAATAAATTCTTATACTAATTTCTTTCTGCCTTCTTACAACTTACACAAACCTTCTGCAACTTACACAAACCTTCTGCAACTTACATAAACCTTCAACTTTTATGCACTTTCTTATCCAGAAATAACTGGCCTTCATAACAACATGCTTTTCCTTTTTCTTTCAAAAGTATTTCTATACCTTATACCTTCTATTATCAAAACCATACAATTCCTTTCTAGTCAGAACTCTTGATTTAAAAATCTTTAACCTTTAGTGACAATTAAGTTAGTAAGCCAAAGGACCTACACCCCCTTTCTGTATGACTCATAGCAGTACATGCATCAAAACTTAAGATGACTTACTTGGCTTTCCTTTACCTTAGTTTCCCTCCCTCCCCAAAGTCTAATTAAAAGGAGGTCCTTAGTGAGTTTCTCTAGGCATTAGCCATGCGTGGACCGGTTAACTTCTGGTTTGTGGCTGAAGCAGGGCATGCTGTCCTTCTCAGGGTCAGCTTACAAGGGTTGGCAGGGTCAGTCTTCGCTGTCCACAAAGGTGTCTCTGCTGGGACTGCAAGCTTCAGCCGGCTGCGGTGGACCCAGGTGGGTATGCCTTCTACCTTGGCAGTAATGGGAGTGGTCAGGATCATGGTGTGTGGACCCGTCTACGTGGGAGTCAGTCCTTGGGTGGTGTACTGCTAGAAGTGCCTCTTAGACAGTCTTTGAACAGTTTGCTGAGTAACCTATAAAACCTGCAAGTACTTAGGGAAAGGGTGTTACATTTCTACACTTTGCAGTTAGAGTTTAAGTCCTAGTGACCACTGCTTCTAGCTGGAATTAGCAGCAGGTCCCAGCCTATAATAGGCATGGGGCATTGAGCTAAGAGAAATAAAGGAGATACTAAACATTAAATAAAGCAATAAAATCAGACTGTCAATACCCACAGTAGAGATCTTTGAGGGATAAATAAAACTTAAATATTCAAGCAAGGCATAGTAGATGGCCCTTGTGTTTACAAGAAATGAGATTAGTTTATCTGCTACTTGGAAGAAATACCTTAGGTTCCTGAACGATGTCCTTGGGCCTTCAGTGGCAATTCCCAGCATACTGGGCAAGGTCAGGTCACAGGTAGCTGGAGCAGGGCTAGAAGAGACTAAACCCTCCCTCTATGGAGCAAGGGTGTCCCTTAGGTTACCTTCTCATGTCCCTCTTTCCACAGCACAGGTGTGTCAACCGGTGGGGCCGGGAAGCCTGGCAGGCTTCAGTTCAATGACCTTTCTTTCCACTCTGGAGCAGGGCCTTGATGAAAGCTATGAAGCCCCTTAGGGCGCTGGAGCCAAAAGTTGGTATTTCCTGACTTCTTTTGGGTCTTATTTGCCTTTTCTGTTACTTCCTTGGTCATTATAGACCTTAAAAGCCATGCTCAGAAGATCTCACTGAGGGGCTTGACTAAGAGAGCAAAATTGGGAATCCTGTATTTAAAGAAGCGTATTAGACCGAGGAAAGAAAAGATTTGATCTGTGGTGGTAAATCAGGTGGAGGTTCAGGATTATGTCTCTAGAGTTCTCCTTTCTACCTATTATGTTAAGAATTCTTCTATTAAGCCAATCAATAGTAATATTTTTTACTCTGGGTTTTGTGACCTAACGTTGAAAAATTAACAATTACTGAATTACTATATATCCCCTAATATTTAAACTAAAATTTTAACATCACAGGCTATGAAATAGCAAATGAAAAGGAGAATTAACAAAAGACTGTTGAAATAACATATACATTTCTAACATAGAAAATGTTTTTTACAACAGATCCTTGGTACAAAAAGGAAGTCTTTGTATTTGACAGACTATACAATTCTATTATGGCTAAAGCAGTGGGTTTAGAAGGGGCCATATTCCCTAAATCTTCTCCTCGGGTCTGGCTCCAGATCGGAGGTGGGGATTCCCCGGAGCCAAAGCAGAGGAGGGCAGGGGCTGTAGCAAGGTGATGATAGCCTCTAGCTTACTGCACTGTTATCTTTTGCCTGACTAAGCAGTGGCGCAGCCCTTGAGCCGGTGCCCAAGGGGGAGGGGCAAGTGCCTGAAACTGTGAGGGGAGCCTGCCGCTTCTCCTGCAGCCAGCTACAGCCTGACTGCCTTTTCTTTCTCTACCTCTGCTGCTATACTGGGCTGCATACTGACCATGCCACCTGCCTGCAGGTGGGTGCTGGTGATAGTATGCTAAACTCTCTATGTTTTCTATGGGTCTAGCAATCCTTGGTTTGGCCAGTCTGCTCTTAAGTTGGCCATTCTAGTTCACAAAGAGTCCGCAACATGGCGGAATCAACAGGAGTCCCATAGTCTCGTGCCCTGCGAGAGAAATCAGAAAAGTTATCAAGCAAGCACTGAAGAGGCGTTAGGGCAGCAGATTGCCCCTGACCCATGGTCCTTGTCTCTCGAAGGAATCCTGTGAGGAAGCAATGGGCGAAGCAGACAAACAAACCAAATATGCACACAAAACAAACAAAACTTCTAAACCAAAACCAAAGGGAGAAGGCAGAGTCCTGCATTCCCCGACCAACCAGGTGGGGAGAAATCAGGTGGCGTCCCGCCTGCTCCACTATACCCTTTTCTAACCAGAGCTCTGTTTCCAAATATTCAAAGCGGAAGCTTCCTTACCAAACAGTCTCGAGACTCCAAATGTTTCGAATCAGCCAAATTCAGTTTCCAAACGGCAACTGCCGGAGGCTGGCCAGCTGCCAACGTCTGCTGCAGCCCACTCCGTGAGGAGGGGTCTTACACGGTCTATCTCACTGGGGCCTCCATGTGTTACATCCCACTGAGATAGACTACAGCAGACCCAAATTGAATTTTGTAAGTTTTATTGCAAACCTGCGCAGGGACTGCAGGCAACCCACACAGGAGAACACTGCAGCCCCGCAAACCTGCGCAGGGACTGCAGGTAACCCACACAGGGGAACACTACAGCCCCGCAAACCTGCGCAGGGACTGCAGGCAACCCACACAGGGGAACACTGCAGCCCCGCAAACCTGCGCAGGGACTGCAGGTAACCCACACAGGGGAACACTGCAGCCCTGAGTTTCTAAAATGGCTCCTTTTTATAGGGTGGCTATCTAGGTTGAGTAAGTATTATACAGAAGCTGATGTGGCTGTTAGCTATTGGCTAGGGAGGTCGTGCGCAGTTATGGGGGGGGTGTATTGCTCAGTGGAGAATTTCAAACATAAACTTCTGATAAGGGTCTCTGACTCATAAAATGCAGGATGTTGCTGAACTCTTTGTTCTCGGCGTCACAGAGACCCTATCAGCACTCCCTGTTCCTTCAATAGTTACACTCTTGGCAGCCCCAGCATGTCAGCACTCCCTGAATCTAACACTGTTATACTTAGATCTCATCTTTCCTGGAAGTGTTTTGTGCACAATAGGACACAGTTTTATGAAGTCCTTTGAGTTTCCCTGATGGGAAAAGATTAAAACTGGCAAGACAGTGTTATGATTGCTATCAATGTTCAAAGGCCACTTTTCTTTCTTGTGTTTAACTTTATAAAGACGTGAGCAGCTAAATTCCCTCTTATCTTCCTTAGTGCTTTGTATCAATATTAAGATCTGTTTAAGCCCGTGCCTTGTATTTCTCCTTTCGTTTCTTGGTAGTTGGGGTGGTCAAAAGAGATTTTCAAAATTGAAAGAATTTCTTTATTTTCCCTTCTTGTGATCACAAAATAAGCCTTCATGCTTGAGCAAGACTTCAGAGTGGATAAAATGTATGTTTTCTCCTAATCAGCTGGGTTGAATTTCTGTGTTGTACTTAAATGATTATAGCCACAGTCAGATTTTCTGACTGCTGGCATTTCTACTAGCTCTCCTAAGATGAAAATCTTTGTGTCCTGACCTGATAACCACAGATGGGCTGTTTAACCATCTTTGTATAATTTCTCCTCCAGGTCCTCACGAACACAAAAGACATCAAAGTTCGTGAAACGCAGATTTTGGACTACAAAAAAAAAATTGCTGAATCAGAGACGAAAATAAAACAGCAACAGAACCTGTATGAAACTTTGAGGTCAGACCGGAATCTGTACAGCAAAAATCTGGTTGAAGCCCAGGTACAGAATATATTTATGTCTTTATATTTTGATTGCTCTGCATCCTGGGTTGAAAGCAATGTCTGTTATCCTAATGATAGAATTTAGAATAGATCAAGGAAATAATCTCCTGGAATTCATATGAAAACAATGAATCTGTGCAGAACTCTCAGATTGTTTGAAATGGAAATGACATAACTTGATAGGATATGAAGATCATGGTCCTGCTTTAATTATTATGTAGAGTTGCCATTCTCCTGTTCCTAATTTTTAAAACTTCTAATAGCTGCTGTGACTCAGAGGGGAGCAGCATACTCTTGTCATTTAATTGCTGAGATTTGCTTTGTAATCTTTCAGTTACAATGTTGTAGTTCCAATTCTTTTCTTGTAAAATGAGGAATAGAGTGTGTGCGGGGGGTGGGTGGGTGGGTGGGGGGGTGGGGGAGCATATTCATTATGCATACTTTGTATCTATCTCACGAGAGTATTTTGAGAGTTCATGTTATAAAGTACTTTGAGTGTGATGGCACAACATACAAAGGAAGAGCCCAGTCATAACCACTCAGGAGACAATTGTTTTGAGAGAGTCTCTCTAAAAAGTTCTTAAATGTGTATTGAATTTCCATGGGGACAGTGATGTCTATTTAATTCGCTTTCAAATATTTCTTCTTTCATTTTGTTAGGATGAAATAACAGAAATGAAGAGAAAATTAAAGATTATGACCCATCAGGTAGACCATCTGAAAGAAGAAATCTCTGCCAAAGAGTCAGCACTTGTGAAGTTACATCTGGAACAGCAGCGGATAGAGAAGGAAAAGGAAACACTGAAGGTGTAGATCTTACGATAAAAGTGATGGACCAATAGTCTTTCTATTTAACCCATTTGAGATGGGCTCTGTGCTCACTGAAGGCAATGAGGGGCAGGGAGGACACCCAAGGCACCAGGAGGATGAGCTATATCACCTCTAGGTCAGGCTACCTTACAAGGGGTGCTCCCAGGTAGAGAGGGGAGGGGGCCAGTGGAGATGCACAAGCACCTAGTTCACCTGTGCTAGCTATTGCCACCTCGGTGGAAGGAATCTAGCAGGTCAGCTGTGCTCAAGAAGTCCTGGAGTGTTCAGGCTTTCTACACACCCTTTACACTCACAGCCCACAGCCAGCCCTGGTGCTCACACCCAGCAACCCTGCCACACTCGTCCCTGGGGCCTCTATAAGGCAATGCTGGCAAGACTTTGTCCCGCTGCTCCTGATTGTTGTTTGCTTCACTCATGCATATCTTTTCTGCCTGCGATATTACTAGCTACTGGGCATCAAGCTTTGTCCTCACTTGATTTGCCCTCAAACTGGTTCATAGTTCAGTGTATGTCTGTGGGTCTAAGAACTTTGCAGCTACTCCTCCAGGGAATCATCTCTGACTTTATATATATATATATATATATATATATATATACACACACACACACACACACACACACACACACACACACACACTAAGACTTACCGTTGTTTTGTTTTTTTTACAAAGCTATATTTTATTTTATTTTCATTTTTTTCTTTTTTCAATTACAGTTTACATTTTTTATTATTAATTTTAATGGGGTGACATTGATAAATCAGGGTACATATGTTCAGAGAAAACATCTCCAGATTATTTTGACATTTGATTTTGTTGCATACCCATCACCCAAAGTCAAATTGTCTTCTGTCACCTTCTATCTGGTTTTCTTTGTGCCCCTTTCCCCCCCTTTTACCCCCCCCCCCCATAACCACCACCCTCTTGTCCATGTCTCTGAGTCTCATTTTTATGTCCCATCTATGTATGGGTTCATATAGTTCTTAGTTTTTTCTGATTTACTTATTTCACTCTGTATAATGTTATCAAGGTCCATCCATGTTATCGTAAAGGATCTGATGTCATCATTTCTTATGGCTGAGTAGTATTCCATAGTATATATGTACCAAAGCTTTTTAATCCATTTGCCCTCTGACGGACACTTGGGCTGTTTCCAGGTCTTCGCTATTGTGAACAATGCTGCCATAAACATGGGGGTGCATTTCTCCTTCTGGAACAGTTTTATGTTGTTCTTGGGGTATATTCTTAAAAGTGGGATAGTTGGGTCAAAAGGTAGTTCAATTTTAAAATTTTTGAGGAATCTCCATACTGTTTTCCACAGTGGCTGCACCAGTCTGCATTCCCACCAGCAGTGCAGGAGGGTTCCCTTTTCTCCACATCCTCGCCAGTACTTATTCTGTGTTGTTTTGTTGATGAGTGCCATTCTGACTAGTGTAAGGTGATATCTCATTGTGGTTTTAATTTGCATTTCTCTAATGATTAGTGATGTTGAACATTTTTTCATATGCCTATTGGCCATCTGTATGTCCTCTTTAAAGAAGTGTCTATTCATTTCTTTTGCCTATTTAAAAAAAAATTTTTTTTTTCTGTATTTTTCTGAAGCCGGAAATGGGGAGAGACAGTTAGACAGACTCCCGCATGCGCCCGACCGGGATCCACCCGGCACGCCCACCAGGGGGCGACGCTCTGCCCACCAGGGGGCGATGCTCTGCCCCTCCGGGGCGTTGCTCTGTTGCGACCAGAGCCACTCCAGTGCCTGGGGCAGAGGCCGAGGGGCCATCCCCAGTGCCCGGGCCATCTTTGCTCCAGTGGAGCCTCGGCTGCGGGAGGGGAAGAGAGAGACAGAGAGGAAGGAGAGGGGGAGGGGTGGAAAAGCAGATGAGCACTTCTCCTGTGTGCCCTGGCCGGGAATCGAACCCGGGACTTCTGCACGCCAGGCCGACACTCTACCACTGAGCCAACCGGCCAGGGCCTCTTTTGCCTATTTTTGATTGGATTGTTTGTCTTCCTGGTGTTGAGTTTTACAAGTTCTTTATAAATTTTGCTTATTAACCCCTTATCAGACATATTGTCGAATATGTTCTCCCATTGTGTAGTTTGTCTTTTTATTCTGTTCTTATTGTCTTTAGCTGTGCAAAAGTTTTTTAGTTTGATATAGTCCCATTTGTTTATCCTGTCTTTTATTTCACTTGCCTGTGGAGATAAATTGGCAAATATATTGCTGCGAGAGATGTTGGAGAGCTTACTGCCTATGTTTTCTTCTAAGATGCTTATGGTTTCACGGCTTACATTTAAGTCTTTTAGGGCATTCTATGCCTGCTAATATAAGGACCACTTTCAAGAATAAACCATTTCAAATCTTCAAACCAAATATTTTACTATACACATTCACTAAGCCTAATGCATTTTCCTTTTCCAATCCAATCCAATCCAATCCAATCGAGTTCCTTTCTAATCCGTTTGACCAAAGAATTAAAAAAGGAACTGTAAAGAGGAACATGCCACTTTTATTTTGAAAATCTATATGGAGAATACTCCTGGATGCTTAAAAGCCACTTGCAGGAACTATCTGTAACAAACAAGAGACTGAATACCTTGGTTTCTGCACATAATTAGCTTTCAAAGATAGGAACTATCTTGAAAATGTGTATGTTGTGTTGGACAGATTTAGTTCCATACATTCTTGATTCCAAGATGCCATTGATTGAGATATGCGCTCTCAAAATGGTTTTTTGTCAACTAACAGATAGGTCTCCGTGGAAATAGAACTAGTACTCCATTTGGTTTGAGGAAGATTAAAATATAACAAAGGTACCTAACCAAAAAAAATGGTAATTGATACATTTACCTGTTTGAGACTTTCATCTCCTAACTCCAGCTTGTGATAGAAAATGAATGGAAAATTCTGCATTAAAATTTTTTTGCATATTAAAAATAAACACACTTTCTAAAATTTGAAAATACTATCTTACATCTTTGCCCTTATTCTTCTCGTTCAAAGGGCATAGTTTTATAGAAGATAGCTTGTTCTGCCCTGAAGCCTGTGGTGGAAACGGGTATATTTATCTTTGAGTTTTTTGGAAGAATCTTATTCTAAACATTGCTTTACCTATAGGTCTCATGGACCCGTGTTAGTGAGGCTTCAGTATAACTTCATCTGGCCCACTCTATCCTTTTCCAGGATGATATTGATCCTCATTTCTTTCTTTCCCAAGTAATGCTTTATTCACCTGATTAATTATTACCCCATAATGAGGTCCAAGGTGGAATTCATTGCCTTCTACAAATCTTGCTTTAGAATAAGCAATGTCCTATGCAAAAGAACAATTATTCCTAATTCTTTAGAGTTTGCTTTTGCTTAACATTTGTTTTACTTATGCATTCCATCACCAGGCATCTACACATCTACACATATAGCTCCAAAGAAGCATCATACGAGAATAAAATAAAGGGCAATAGGGCCCTGTTTTTTGGTCCTGGTCCAGCGGAGCTGGTGCACATGAAAGATGATTAAAGGGCTTCTGCTCTGGAGAGCCTGTGCTGAATGGGGAATCCTAGGTCCAGATAGCTTTAGGTCATCAGTTATAGGAAGATGATTGCTTTGGACTTACTGTGAAACTCTGATACCTTTCCCCCCAGCATTTCCTATTAAGGCAAAAATGAGTTACAGAAAAAGGATGCCAACTTGATTTATTATTTGAGGTTATCCAAGGGTGACTTGCAATGGTGCTTCGACTAAATAATTTTGGCCTATCGTTATGCCCATATGACATTCTGTAGAGAAATATGACAGCTCAAATGTTGAGCTTAAGACTCTTGACTCTTTTAGCCTCAAATTTGAATCATGATCCACACAGCTCTGGATTTCATGCATCTAAGGTTTTCAAACAAAAACCCTGGGGGAAAAGGAAGATTTTCTAGTAACTTTGCTCCAAGAGACATTTAGCTTATTATTGTGAGTTCTACAAAGCTCTGAGGTTACATAACCCTCCCAGAAGGGCAATCCCTTTCACCTGTTTGGTAGACCAGGAGATGCCTTTAGACAGGAAAACCCAATTTACAACTTCTCGAAGCCAACAGATAAACAATTGCCTATGATAAGTCATCCCCATTCTCATTTATCCTCAAAAGAAAAAATCTTGCCCATTTTATGTTTCTTTTCCCTTTTCAGCTGTTACCAGGTTCTACTGACTTCTCAGGATTCTAGCCATTGTCAGCATATTATGGTCATGACAGAACGTCAATAGTACTCTGTAGATGTGGCTGCCTCTGTGTTCATCTGCCCATTCTGTCCTAGTCTTGTTTCATCAGCACCGAAAGAGCCATCTCATTTGGAGTCTCTGCCTTCTGATCCTAACAAGCCCCTAATTCTGTCTCGTCACCTCCCAGTCATCCCACATCAATCTGACAGCACTTGATTCTTTTGATTCTTGGTGAATAATTCAGCATTAAGTTCTCTATGTCCAGGGTTCAGCATCACATTGGTGACTAGCTCCAGGGCACCACATCCTTTTACTCAGTGAACTCCAGAATGATACAGATGGGGACTGTCACAAAGAGAGAGAGAAGAAAAGCCTACTTATTCTTATGGTTAGAAGGCTTCATGTAGTTCTATTTGTTTGTTAGATATAAATGGATGGTGTCTGTGAAACCCAGTGAATGTCAGGATCACGTATGAAGGAGTGAAACTCCCACAATTGCAGTTCTGGAGATATGATTTACCGGCATGCCTGTACCCAAATAAGATGATGCATATTCCAAAAACACCTACCAGAGAATTGTATAATTATGGAGGCAGTGACCAAATAGTGTGTCCAGTCATTGTATTACAACTTTATATCACCAGAATATAACAGGGGTTATATTTAATATAACAGGGGTTTCATTTTGTTCTGCTGATGGATTCTGATCAGCTTTGAGAAGTGCCAATATCTTGGGCTCCACCTACGACATCGCTTGAAGGGCGCAGTGCAGTGCAGTTGTTCCCATCTTCTCTGGGTGAGACAGCTCAGACTTACAGCTGCTAAATGCATTAGACCCAAGGTACTTTGTTGATGTTAACATTTGCTGCCAACATCTAATGACACATCTTGTTTACAGCCCATAAATTTGTGACATAAGGAGACCATTCAGAATTTTGATGTATTATAAAAAAAACCCCACAACAACACCCAGCGATGCCAAATGCATAAATGATTTTACATTCTAGACAGACACTTTTCCACATCATTGATTGCATTTTAATATAACAGGGGTTTCATTTTGTTCTGCTGATGGATTCTGATCAACTCTTGGCACTTAGGAACAGGGAACTGAATGTTGCACAGCTGGGAAAAGAAAAGTTTTATTAAAGAAAGCAGGAGCCAAGCAGGTATGTTATTGCTGTCTTTGTTGTCACCTTAAATGATCGTAGAAATAGAAAGGCTGGTTCTTCAATTGCTTTCCTAACAGGCAATCCCCGAAGTGGTGAATACTAGATCATATCTTTTCTCAATAAGTATTTCCTTTTGCATATCTTTGGACCAAAATATATTTCATGAATGAACAAACAAAATGTCATAAGAGAAGCCCTTGATTTTATAGTAGCTGACTGCATTTTGTCCGTGACATTGTACGTTACTGGGTGCACAGTATTTTCTACTGTTTGGATAAGTTTGAGGTATAGAGTTAGTAACTCTCGGTCTTCATGGATTAGAGGCAGACCTCAATGAGAGTTGGGTTCGTTCTCAGGCACTTGCAAATATGGAGTTTTTTGAGCATCCCAGTGACATTTCTGGATGGATGAGGGTGAGAAGGATCCTGATACTGCCTTGAAAGAAAAACATTATTACTTTTCACTGTCATTTGCTGATCTGAAAGCCATGGAAAAGTTGAAACCTTAATATTGTCTTGTCCTCTCCTTTGTGATGCCCCGCATGGGTGAAAGCAGGTTCTCCTCCCATTTGTTTCTTCTTGTGTTCACCTGGTCTGTGATACCACCTGTCTTTCCCATTGGGGCACGGACCCTCTCAAAGATGTATTCTTCTTTCCTTTATAATATGGAGACCTCTGTGGCTTCCCATTGTCTGTACTCTATAGAGTGTGGCCTACAAGGCCCTTTCCAGGCTGGCTCAGCTGTTTGACCAGCCTTACCTTCTGCTGCTGTCTACCTAACATACTCTAATCCAGCCAGTTGGGATGCTTTGCTGACTGGTGAATGCACCAGGTTCTTTATAGTTTGCATGTGCCTTTGTTCATACAACCTGACTGTTGACTACTCTCCTCATATAACATACCTGTCCACTTTGGGAATATCTGTCACCTGCCAAGGCCCTGACTGGTTCTTTTATCTAAACACCAGGCAGAAATAGGAACTTGTTCCTGTTTACTCCCGTGTATTTTTTCCACACTGTACATTGCATCTCTACACTGTAGTGTGGTTGGTTACATTTATCATCTCCAGTGGATGGGGAATTCCCCATGTCTCACTCATCTTCTGTACTTGACTTGGAACTGTTATGGGATGATAGCTTTGAAATCAAGAGATCTAGGTTGGAATCTCAACACTGCTACTTACTAGCTGTGTGACCTTGGGTGAGCTAATTTGCTTTTCTTTGCTTCTGTAATTGCCTTTGTACAATGAGGTAAGAGTAGCTATGCAAAATACCCAATATCATGCCTAGGATATTTTAGGTTGCAAATATATTTGTGGAGATGAAGTGAATGTATTCTTTGATGAGAGGAATTTTCCTTCTGAAACTTACAGACCACAGCACCCTTTCTCCATCATTCTTATGACTTCCATGTAAACACAAGAGCTCCAAGATCTGATGTTATGCAGGAAGTTACCCTGACAACCCCGGTCTGCTGACCTCCTGTAACATCAACTCACTGTGACAATAAAGAAATGGAACCCTTATTGCCTGGAATTGTTAATATTTGCATAATGTTTGTATAATTTATCTTCTCATCTAGATTGGAAGCTTCTTAGGCATAGGACCTATGTATCTTTTTATACCATGACATCTCTTCTGTTCCATCAAGATGTTTTATAAGATAGATGATTGGCTGTTATCTTTATTAATTTAATTTTTGCTTGAAATGGGCTTTATCTCTGTAGTTGATGTGGTGATGGTATTAGGACCATTACAGGAGATGGTACACACAAAGATGCCCCCCATGCTCACCCCCACATCTTCTCCTGCACTGTTCCTTGTGAATTTTCCTCATGCACAGCTGGTAAGAGAAGTGCCACTGAATACCAATGAGGCCCCTGCTACACATATATAGAAAAATGATGAAAATCCCCCTGGGGCACAACTCATAGAATAAACATGATCACTGTAATGTGCATTGTTGTTTCTTTACAGGCTGTGTGTGTGTGTGTGTGTGTGTGTGCATATGAAGCTTGTGCTTGTGAGAGTGATCAAACCACGTTAAACAAAACATCAGAGGAAGGTGTGAGAAGCACACTCGTACATCTAAAAATCTGGACCCTGCAGTCCTGGTTTGTGCTGTTACATAGTGAAATTTGTCACTATCTTTTGCTCTTTGTCAGGCTGAGCTGCAGAAGCTGAGACAACAAGCCCTGGAGACCAAACACTTCATTGAACTGCAGGAAGCCGAAGAGAGGAAACTCTTGCGAATTATTACCGAGGCTGATGGGGAGAGGCTGAGACTGAAGAAGGAGTTAGACCAGGTAGGAACATCTCCTCACCAGACCCACAGGCCTCGTCAGCAGACACAACTGCTTGATCCAACTCTTCAAAATCCTCATTCTTCTCCAAGCTCTTCCATTCAGTTTATTGGAAGAACAACAGCAGAGGCTTATCTTCTGTTGCTTAACTATGAAATATTTATTTATTCAAGTCACATCTATGAGTAGTTACTATGTATCAGTCATTCCTCTAGTCATTGGGGATATATTGACCAATAAGAACATAAGATACCTATTCTCAGGGAGCTTACATTCTAATATAATTGCAATTAATAATTACGTAATTTGGGGGTTAGAAATGTATATGCTTTCAGAGATCTGCCAGGTTAAAAAGAAAGAAGTGGCCGGTGTAAGGAATAATGGAACTTGGCAAGAGCTAGTCCACTGTAAGTCATTCAAATTTAAGCGTTTATAAAATAAGGAGCTGGAAAAAAACCAACCAAACACCCACGGGCCAAGGATTACTGGATTATTATTACTATGGATTATTTGTTGTACTCCTTCTCTTTCTAACAAGACTGGGAACCCTCGTGGGAGGAGTGCAGTGTTGATTGTCCAGCAGGTCATTTCCAGTGTCCCACCCACTGAGTACCTAGTACAAGTGGGCAGAGGTTGCATATTCATCGACTGAATGGATGCTGCTGCTATAATGAAAAGTGAGATGTTCTGCCCCCTGGTGGCCATGTCCTTCCCTACCTCTTTCTAGGTCATCGGCGAGAGAGATATCCTCGGGTCACAGCTTATTCGGCGCAATGATGAGTTGGCTCTGCTCTATGAGAAGGTCCAGATCCAACAGTCCGTGCTGAACAAAGGCGAGAGCCAGTACAACCAGAGGTTGGAGGACATGAGAATCCTCAAGCTGGAGATCAAGAAGCTTCGCCGGGAAAAGGGGATTCTTGCCAAGAGTGTGGCTAATGTTAACGAACTCAGGTAATGGGAGACCTCTCTCAACTGAGGACACGGCAGTCTGTGGGGGACTCCTGAAATGATCTTGCATTCCTTTTGGTGATCGTTGAGGTCTTTATCAAGTTGTATAAAATAATATTTTATAGGTTGAAATTAAGAGCAAATAATAAGAACAACTTCTCTATAATTTAGAATCCACATCATTCCCCTTCAGTGTCCCAAAAGAAGTGAATGAGGTCCCTTTCAGGGGAATATAAGTGACTGCAAAAAAGACTTTTTAAAAACTTCATTCTGGATTTAAAACAATAAATTTCAAGTCAGATCACAAATACGAACGAGTTATAAAACAGAAAAAATATTTCCCCCAGCGAGTTCCTTAGACTTTCTTTAATAAGGTAGTACGCAGGAGATGGAGCATCAATATTTAAATTTAATCCTGGTAACATTTGCACATTTTCCCCCTTGGGATTATATCCAGAATGAAAAGAGGGGGAAGTTTTAATTTGATCACTACTATTTGAAAACTGTTTCCTCAGATGGCAGCCATATTTTGTATCTCACTCTTGATTTATCATCTGCAGCTTTCACCTGAGCTTAGTGTGCCTTCCTCTTGCTTTAGATCTTTAGGTCTTCCATTATACAAGACGTGCTTTCCCTTTGGGAAAACATCACCATGTTTTATATAGGCAATCGCAAGAACCAAATGAGAGGTTTGGCGTTGTCTCAGTAACTATCCTTCTTCCCCGCAGACTCGCAGATGAACAACATCCTTGACAACCTTGGGACAAGGGCACAGTGCAGAGTACCTGCTTAAATCCATCACATTAGAAAATAGTTTTGATATTTAAATGTAGCGAATACGTGCAGGAATAACACGTATAATAATAGCAAAGGATGTTGCCATGACCAAAGAGGAATCAATACTCTTTTTTTTCTAAGAGTTTCTAGCATTTCAGATGATAAAAGTGATAAGTAATACAGACTTATTGCATAAAATGTGGGAAATGCAGAAAAAAAAATAGAAAGAAAGGATTAGAAAAATTACTCGTAAGTTTACTACCCAAAGACACATACCATCATTGGCATTTTGGAGACAAATGGATTCATTCTAAGTAGCTATTGAATGATCTCCGAGACCATTACTAACCTTGCCAGCCATGAGTTATTTTTATTACATACACAAAGGACCAAATTCTACCCATCCCTAGTCAGTGTTGCTGGTTCGTTGATAATAGAGTTTATTTTTCTTTTCCATGGGAAGACAACTTAATAAAGATATCGGAGGCAAGCAGGCATGAATTCCAGTCTCAACTTTGTTACCTACAAGCTGTGTGACCTTAGGAAATTACTTAACTTCTCTGAGCGTCAGACTTGTAGTTAAAATTAACCAGGAAGACAACTGTAATGTGCCTCCCACAGTGTCTAGTACAAGATAGGCCATCATAACAGTAGCTAATGCTTTCACCCTCCTCTTCTGATGACACTCTGGAAAATAGAAGTGTTAAAAATATGCTTTTAATTCTAAGCAGCTCGTTCTGAGCTCCCTGTTGAGTGAATATCATGCGGTTAATTCTAATGGTTTGTCTTGCTAATGAGGGGAAGTTGTATTATTGGTTTACATGAAGCAATTAAGTAAAAGAAATGGTTTAGTATTGGTAATCTGTACACCCGCAGCAGACAGATGATAATTCCTTCCCGCCCATCCTTGCTGCCCTCATCAATGCCAGTGGTTGGTTCTTCTCCATGCCCCAATGAAGAGTCTTGTTCAGTAGGGTGGGAGCCAGCTCACGGGGTATTGAGGATGACTGCAGCTCATTACCTACTTACCTAGAGATTCCTGCAGATTTTAGAAGTATGTCTGAGCCAGAGCTAGTTCTTCAGGACTTTTTCAGCCATCTGCATAGCTGCGGAACATGTGTTTCTCAATCCTGGCTGTGCATTAGAAATGACCACTAAGACTTGAAAACCTACAGGATCCAAGCCGCAGGCAAGACCGATGAGAGCGGAATCTCTCTGGGGATCAATGCCAGGCAGAGGCATGTTTCCAAAGCTGCCAGAGTGATTCCAGGGGACAGTCAGGGTGGCGATGCCCTGCCCTGATTGATGTCAGGTTGTCACCTGAGCCTCAGTCTCCTGCAGCCAGGTGCCACACCTTGTGGTGGGATGTAGGTTGTCCTTTTGTTGCTACTGTAGAGACATTTAGAAACCTTAAAAAGTATACTGAAATTGCCTGACCTGTGGTGGCACAGTGGATAAAGCGTCGACCTGGAATGCTGAGGTCGCCAGTTCAAAACCCTGGGCTTGCCTGGTCAAGGCACATATGGGAGTTGATGCTTCCTGCTCCTCCCCTCTTCTCTCTCTCTGTCTCTCTCTCTCTCCTCCTTCTCTCCTCTCTAAAATGAATAAATAAAGTCTTAAAAAAAAAAGAAGCCTCAACTCTTAGTTGCAGCATCTTTAAAAAAAAAAAAGAAAAAAAAAGTATACCGAAATCCTTATAATTCCTTATAACACCTCCTCCCTGTTCTTTCCATATACTTCTAAATGCTTTGGGTCTCCAGAGTCCTGATTCTGAAGTTCTGGCTCTATTTTTCCCCCCTTAAAACTAAGGCTGAAGTTTGAGCTCTGCCAAAATTGGTATCATCTGCGTCTGGCTCAGATTAGGAGGTTGGTCTCAGTGTTCCCAGAAGTCTCCTTAATCGCAGCTTTTTACCTAAGATGCAGCGTGTGTATAAAACCACATAAAGATGTGATAGTTCAAATGGGTGGAGAGTTCCTTTGCGAAAGGAACTGTGTCTTGTTCAGGCAGGAGCTGTTTCACATGCAGAGAGAATTCCTGAAGGAGAGGACACGCTGCAGAGCCCTGGAGGAGGAGCTGGAGAATCCCATGAATGAGCACAGGTGGCGGAAGCTCGAGGTGAGCCCTGGCGGAGTCGCCCCGCACCCCCGGACCTCTTCTACCCCATATGGCTTCCCGCCTAATGCCCAGTGAGAAGCCTGGTTTTATGTAATGCTTTGCAAGTTGTTCCCTAAAATGTAAGGCTGGATCAAATGTAAATTTAGTTCCCAGAACCAGATGGTTCACTTGGCGGGTTTGTTTAAAACGTCTTGGATGAAATCCTTTCGACCTACAGCAGACCTAGTGGAAGCTGTGAACTGGCCTCACCAGTTGACATTTGCTTTTCTCTTTTAGGTAGTTGTTGCTCAAACAGCTATCCTGCAGCTGGCTGCCTGTTAGTCTTGGATAGTTAATTGCCTCTACAGTAGTATCACTGGCCACCAGCATCTTCAACTGGTCTTTGCATCTTTTTATTTCATGCAGGAAGTATGGCTCTTATGAACTAACCCTCTTTTTGAAGGACTAGCATTGTGTTAACCAAACCCTTTCTTTTAGGATTTTGGGAACACAAAGTCCCATTGGTAGATAATGGATAATAGAGGCATACCTTGTTTTATTGTGCTTCCTAGTGCTTTTATTTTTTTTAAAAAAACAAATTGAAGGCAAGATCCTCCACCAGCAAAAAAAAGATCATGCTTGATTTATTTGCAATACACTGTATTACGGTGGTCTGGAACCAAATACACAGTATCTCTGGGGTATGCCTGGAAACCTCCCATTTTATGGTATGACTTCCTGACAGACATTACCACCAGCACTGCAGATAATGGTCAAAGCCCATCTCTGTTTATTCAAGGAAAAAGTGGCCATCTCCTCTGGTTGTACTCAGCAATTGGAGCACCAGTTGGGGCTTCAACAAATGAATAATTAGGATGTGGGGAGTGTATGTGTTTTAAGAAAAAGCAGGGCAAGTGTGAAAAACAACCAAGTAGGTTTTTGTTTTTTATTTTTATTTTTTCCTTTTGTTGAAGAAAGCATTAAGGATAATGCATTGAAGTTGCATAAAACACAAGGGCTGGATTTGAACAACATCCAGTCTTGCGAAGTGAATGTGTAATGCCAAAGCTAGTCCCCGTGTAGGGAGATCACTCTGGCACTCCGTAGCATTTCTTAAGCAAAGTCAGAGTTAATGGAATATCTTTCCACTCTTTTGGACCCTTTTTATTCCTCTTCAAATGCCAGGAGTGATGTTGTTTACTAAACTAACAATAATATGGATGTCTGGGGAAGTGGAGCTGAAGATTTTAAATCCATTTACAGTCACATTAGTTTATTTCATGTGTTTTCGAGCAGGTCTTTTAACATTTTTTATTCCATGTCAATTTCTATTTAAAAATTAGAAAATAGAGATTCTGGGAGGCAGTTGAAAATATTTAGCTGCTTGGTTAATTCAAAATGTCAATACAGTTGAAAGTGAAGCTTTGGCTTAAAGTCTAGAGGGGAGAATATTAATTTATAAGCGTAGATCTTGTTTGAATTGTACACTGATAGTTTATGAAGGTGCACTGTAAAGCCAGTAGCTGCGGCCACCATCACAGCCGCCTGACTCTTGCAGGTTCACATTTGATCCCGACAGACGGTAAAGAAACTGCAGAGCCAAAAACTAGTGGCCCATTTTCCCTTAATCCTAGCTCACACCCGGCAAGTGAGTAAATACAACAGGAAAACACTTCCCTTTCCATTCTGGGCTCCCAAAGCCACTGACTCTTCTGAGTTTTCCTAGAATCAAAGGCTCCCACCTCTGTTTGCCTCCATTTTGGCTTCCTCCTCTCCTCCACGTGGCCTCTCTCTCTCCCCTGGAATAACGTGGTCTCCCTGCCCTGCCACAGCATGGGCTCCTCCTCTCTGTAAGAACGTGGCCACTCTCTCTCCAAATGGCCTCCTAGCTGCTCCTTTTAAAACTTTTCATTGTGAAAGCCCTCTCCCAACACACATTAGCATAACCAAGCCTCTTCCCAAGCAAGAAAGGCCAGTTAGCTGTATCATGTGAGAGCAGCGGCCATCTTTAACAGAGTGAGCAAAAAATAACTTTTCTGCCCAAAATGCTTCAAAGCTTTATGGATTGATATAAGGCCAGTAGACACGGCCACCATTATAGCCTCCTGGCCCATGCAGGTTCGAATTTGATTTGGACAGATGGTAATGAAACAATGGAGCCAAGAACTGGTGGGCCATTAGCTTTAATCCTAGCTTGCACCTGGCGGGCAAGAAATACACACAGTGGGAAAACATTTCCCTTTCCATTCAGGGCTCCCAAAGCCACTGACTTATCCAAGTTTCCTAGAATCAAAGGTTTCTACCTCACCAGCCTTATTCACCTCTGTTCCCCATCTCCTTCTCTCTGCACAAACTCTGCACAAACTGGCTTCTCCTTCAGCACTCTGCCATCATGGCTGCTTCTCTCTTCCACGTGGCCTTTCTCTGCTCTCTTCCAGCATAGGCTCCTCTGCCCCATTTTATAGTGTAGAAATCAAAACCTTTAATCCAATATACAAACGAGGAAGTCTCTGATACAAAGTCACTTATCTGAGGCATAATGGGATTCCTCATGAGAGTGCACCACCCCACATCAAGCAACAGTCAAGGGTGTGGGGAAAAGCTTAGTTTTGAAAAGATCTTAGTATTAAAAAGGTGGGAAAGGCTTAGTCTTAAAACTAAGCCTTAGGCTACAACGACCCTGCCTGCCCACAGCCTGTGCCCCGACACCCAATGCAAACCATAAGCAAGCAAAACATATACATCATATTTACAAACTTATTTGACCAACAGTTGATAACACCATTTTGAGCTAAAGGCCATGGTCATATTCTGTTGTCAATTATTAGCAGAAGTCCACATCCTAGAAACCTTCCCCATCATAGATTGTAATGAATCTTCTTGTTACCAGTATCCAAGGAGAATCCTGAAGCTGAATGAATTAGGGAACCCTGTCTCATTCCTATAGAATCAGGGGTAAAGGTAGGGGAAATTTCAAAACATAGTGATTAGAGCCTGGCATATCTATCTGGCCTTGAATTCAGCTCTGACCCTGACTTGTGTGGGTTAATAACTTAATCCTCTGAGCCTCAGTTGTCCTATCTGTAAAAGGCGATGGCTAATGCTGTCTCAGGGCTGTTGTGTGGCTAAAATTAAATCATGTATGAAAAGCACTTAGCACGGTGCCTGTATAGTGGCAAAGAACCACATATTATGCACAATAGCTATTATTATTGCTATTGTTATTAGTAGTATTATTTCTCTTGGTGCAATAAACATTTACTTTCCATTTTTTGGCTAACCAGAGCTAATAGATAAGACATTAGCCAAACATCGATCTATTTTGATGACCATCTCATCTGTTATGAATTTTTTTTTGTGTGTGTGGTTCTAAATCTCGCTGTGTTGGGTCTACAGGTGTGCAGTAGATATTGATAAAACAATAAACCCTGGGCTTGCCTGGTCAAAGCACATATGGGAGTTGATGATTCCTGCTCCTCCACCCTTCTCTCTCTCTCTTTCTCTCTCTCTCTCTCTCTCTCCTGCCATCTCTCTAAAATGAATAAATAAAAATTAAAAAAAAACCAAAACAATAATTTTTTTGCATAGAGACCTCAGTGCTTTGCTTTGAAATTGATGGTGTCTCAGTTGCTTTATTTTGTCCCACTTGAACAGGCCAGTGACCCCAGTACTCATGAGCTGATACAGAAAATTCACTCCCTGCAGAAGCGTCTCATCAGCAAGACAGAAGAGGTGGTTGAGAAAGAGCTGCTCCTTCAGGTAACGCTTTCATTTTCCGTACAAGCATGTTTTCTTAGTACCACCATCTCCGGGACTGTGTTTTAGAATGTTCTGTGGCAGTGTTGCATGTCCCATTTTTAACTGTAGATGGCAACAGTGACTCACACACAGAGAACAAACAACCTGATTAATGGGTCTCTTATGCTGCCATTACTGATATTTGAAGAATTCTGGAGAATAAGTTCAAGGCTAGAGTCACTACATTGGGTAATGTGGCTTCCCTCCACCCCAACTTCCCTGCAGTTCTGTTTGTTAGATTCTTTTAAATACTTTTCTTCATATCTTTACATAATGTTCAATGCCATGATTTTGAGTTTGAAAATTAGCTTTCACATAACTTGTGAGTGAAATGGAAGGAGATTTCTTTGTGAGGATTTGATGCAGTAAGATATTCTGCAGCCATCAGGAATGGTGCCATTGTTTTGGGCCTTATCTTTGCAAGTACCCCTTGTCACCACCATCATCACCGTTATCATCATCATGCCAGATACTGGGCTGGTGGCTTTACTTACCTTGTCTCGATACCTCTTGGTAGATCAGGAGAGTAGGTGTCGTACCCCAGTCAGTGGATGAAGAAATTGGGTCCCGGGAGTGTAGTGTGGAAAAGAATGCAAGCTCTGGTGTTAGAGTCCAGGGTTGGAGTCCTGCCTCTGCCAGTTTGTAGCTGTGTGAGGTTAGCTTCTCTGCACCTGCAGGTCCTAGTCTGTAGTATGGAATCACAATTGATGTGAAAAGGGATGTTGTGAAGATTGAAACAGCTTAGCGTTATGCTTGGCACATAGTAAGTGCCTAATAAATATTAGCAATTATCCTTTTTATTTCTAATTCCAAAGCACATCATCTTAACCACTGAATTACCGTAAGACTAGGAAATTCTGTGTATGAAGGAGGGAATTTTCCTGTTCTCTTTACATTCTACCTTAAAAAAGACATCTTCCCTGAAATTGGGATATAGTAAGTAGCTTTCCACAGCATCACTATGCGGAGTGGCCGACAGGGACATTCCTCTTCTCTTGTAGATGAACATGGTAGTCAGGAGGACAAACTTCAGAGTCAGATCTGTTCTTGAATCAGATCCAATTCTTTTATATTTCATGACTTGGTGAGAATTACATAAATTCTCCAAGCCTCATTTACTCCATCTGTGAAATGGGGATAATAATACTCAGTTGCATGATGGGAGGAAGGTACTCCCATCAGAGCATGTGACTGAGAGTTCCTGTCGTAAGAATAAGCAGCTAGTGCACGGGCACTGGGGTCTGGGAGTCCAGGGTTTGAGCTGTGATTCCACCATTGCCAGCCGCAGGTCACATGCCCAGGGCCCTGCAGCTGTAAATGGCAGAGTGGGGACTCAAACCAGGCAGTCAGTTCCAGAGCCCACGCTTTCTACCGCCTCATCGCCCTGCCTCTCCAGCTACTGTCACCTTGTTAGTTTTCAAAAGAATCAGGTTTTGTGTTTTGTCAAACCTCTCTGTGGTAATGTTTATTTCATATTTCCTTGACTACTCTAACTTTACTATTTTCTTCCTTCTGTATAATTTGGGTTTATTCTATTTTTCCCCCTACTTTCTTTAGATTGATGTTCAGCTTGTTAATGTTCAATTCACCTAATATAAGCATTTACAGCTATAAAATATCCTTTAGATAATTTCTCTAGTTCTTCCCCATATGTTTTGAAAGGTGGTATTTTCATTTTGTTCCAGATATTTTCTATTTTCAGAATTATTTCTCTTTTGAGTAAGTCTTAATAATATTTATTGTTTATCCTATGGTAATTAAAAAAAACCTTTAAATTTCCAAATATATATGTTTTTGTTATTTTTTATTATTGATTTCTCACTTTCTTGCATTGTGGTCTGTATTATATTGATTAACTGGAATTTGTTGAGTCTTGCTTTGTGATCAACTAAGTGAACAGCTTTTATAACTGATGCCCGTGTGCTTGAAAAGGATATGTACTCTAAATGTTCAAGATTCAGGAGCCTATATGATGCCCGTCCGATCAACCTTGCTAATCATAGTGTCCAAATCTGTATCTTTCCTAATTGTTTATGTCTTCCTAATCACTAAAAAAATGTTTGGAGATTTGTCTGTTTCTCCTTATAGTTCTGTCATTGTTTTTTTCTCTAAGCACATATTAAGTTATGTTCATAAGATGAGTGAAAGGTATTTATGATTTTTTTTTTTGTATTTTTCTGAAGTTGAAAATGGGGAGGCAGTCAGACAGACTCCCGCATGTGCCTGACCGGGATCCACCCGGCATGCCCACCAGGGGGTGATGCTCTGCCCATCTAGGGCGTTGCTCTGCTGCAATCAGAGCCATTCTAGCGCCTGAGGCAGAGGCCACAGAGCCATCCTCAGCGCCTGGGCAAACTTTGCTCCAATGGAGCCTTGGCTGCGGGAAGGGAAGAGAGAGACAGAGAGGAAGGAGAGGGGGAGGGGTGGAGAAGCAGAGGGGTGCTTCTCCTGTGTGCCCTGGCTGGAAATCGAACCCGGGACTCCCGCACACCAGGCCGACACTCTACTACTGAACTAACCGGCCAGGGCTGTATGATTTTTTATTTCTTCCTGGTGAATGGTTCCATTAATATTACACAAGAACCCTCCTTAATTCTTAATTCTTACAAAATTGCCTGATATTAATATAGCCCCAGGTGTTTTAAACATAATTTTTCTATAATTTTATTTTTAAATTTTTGGTGTCCTTATATTTTAGGCAAGTCTCTTATAATTAAAAAAAATGTAATCTGATATATCTATGGTTTGTCTGGTATGTTTAGTCTATTTATATTTATTGATAATTTAAGGTTTATTTTTATCTTCTTATTTTCTATTACCCTGATTTTTAGTGCAGGAGTCTGTTACTGCTTTCTATTAGATTGAGTTTTTTTTAATAGCCTTTTTTTTTCCCTTTCACCTGTCACATCTTTCTCCTCACTACTCTCTATTCCTGATTTATTTTCTTCTGAATAGTTACCATCACTCACTATCATTCATTCATTCATTCATTCATTTGTTCGTTCATTCATTCTCCTACCCCCACTCATGGATTTCCTTAAAAATTTAACATGTATAGTTAACATCAAGTCTAAACAAAACTAAAGTTGATCAATGTCTCTATAATTCTTACAAACAACATGAGGACTCCAGATAACAAGAAAGAGCAAAGTGAACTTTGCACATCACGATTATAAATGGCACCTAAGAGGGGTCTCAGAGTTAGAGGCAAAAGGGAGTGGTGGGGACTGTAGCACTCTCCTTCTGGTACTCTTATTAAATGTATGTTGGATTTTCTCATTCTTTCTTCCTTATTTTCTGACCTCACTGATATTTTTTTCTCTTTATCTCTTGTGTTACATTTTTCTCAGCTTTATCATCTTGTTCACTAAATCTTTCTTTAGGTGTATTTATCTGTTAATAGTCAATCCACCAGATTTTATTTTCAATAATTTTATTTTAATTTTCTGGAGATCTTTTTTACAAATCTTTGTTGATTGTGTCTTGAGCTAACGTTTTGTTCCTTCCTTTATGTCCTCAATTAATTTAAATATTTTATTGTTTTTATCTGATTGTTCTGTTATTTAAAGGTCTTGGCAGTCTTTCTTATTGTTTATTGCAATAGCTGATTTTTATTTGTGATGGCCCTTTTTTTGGGAATGTTATGATTTTATGTAGTGAGCTCATTTTCAGAATAGCCTTATGTATGGGACTTGGAATGGTCCAGGTTAAGGGTATGTCTTTTCATTTGTTTCTGCTTGGTGTCTAGGAGATATCTCTTGCTCAGGATAATTTTTTAGGTTAAGTTCTCACTTTGGGGCTTCCTGGATCACTTAATAAATGTATTTATATATTAGAGCCCCATATTCTTTCTTTTTTTGACAGAGAGAGAGAGAGAGTCAGAGAGAGGGACAGATAGGGACAGACAGACAGGAAGGGAGAGAGATGAGAAGCATCAATTCTTTATTGCTGCTTCTTAGTTGTTCAGTGATTGCTTTTTCATATGTGCCTTGACTGGGGGACTACAGCAGAGCAAGTGATTCTTACTCAAGCCAGCGACCTTGGGCTCAAGCCAGCAACCTTGGGCTTCACACCAGCGACCTTTGGGCTCAAGCCAGCAACCATGGGGTCATGTCCATGATCCTATGCTCAAGCCAGTGACCCCTCACTCAAGCCAGTGACCTTGAGGTTTCAAACCTGGGTCCTCCATGTTCCAGTCTGATGAGCTATCCCCACCGCCCAGTTAGGCTAGAACCCCAAACTCTTATGATGGAAAATCCATGGGTGCACATTTTTTTTCTTTTATTGTGTGTGACAGAGACAGAGAGAAACAGAGAGAGACACACAGATAGGGACAGAAGGACCGGAAGGGAGAGAGATGAGAAGCATCAATTCTTTGTTGCAGCACCTTAGTTTCTCATTGATTGCTTTCTCATATGTGCCTTGACAAGGGGGCTACAGCAGACTGAGTGACCCCTTGCTCAAACCAGTGACTTTGGGTCCAAGCTGGTGAGCCTTGCTCAAACCAGACGAGCCCACGCTCAAGCTGGTGACCTTGGGGTTTCGAACCTGGATCCTCTGCATACTGGTCTGATGCTCTAGCCACTGCACCACTGCCTGGTCAGGCCAGATTTTCTGAGTAGCTCATTTATTCCCCCCACCCAGAGCTCAGGAGAGATAGTTAGGTTTCCTTGTGGTCTTCCTGTCCCATTGGGTGGATTTCTGTCTATTGTCTCTGTTTTGCTGGGGCTGTAACTCTTGTAGTTTTCAACTTTATATGGAGTCTCAATACTAACTACCCACACCACACAAGCCCAGCACCTCATATTTTAGCCTCCTGTGGCTGTTATAATCTAAGCTCTTCCTTTGTTCAGTGAGTCCAGCTACTTGTTCCAGTCGGTGCCCAAGGGATAGCTGCACTATCTGTTCACCGCTCTAATATCCGGTTCACTCTTTGATATTGCCACCTGAGGATTAAATCACTTGCAAACACCGTTTTGTGATTAAACAGATATGTCGCTCTATTCAGCATGTCTAAGACTTTAAAGACTTCACTTTCCAGGTTATTTAATCTGCCAAACTGTCATAAACAGAAATTTCTTGTTTGCTCTAATTACTAGTTTTCTCATCCATAAAATGGGGAGAATAATCGTACCTACCCACAGAATTAAATATGTTAATTAAATATGCATAAAGGTTTGTCAGAGTGTTTAGTTATCATTAACATTAATATGATGATGGTTATTAATATTATTAATCACCAAGCAGTTTTTTACAGGTCTCCAAAGTTTAATGTCCTGCCTCAGTCCCTTTATTCACATCCTCATTTAACCTTTCTCTTGGATGGCTGGGCGGTTTGTATATCTCACAACAAGCCTTGTTATCTTGGTAAAGCCCCCAGTTCTCTGTGGGATTTGACAGATTTCTCATTTTCATCTGTTTTATTAAATTATTAGAGAAACTCTCTGCACCTCACAACAGAACATTTTGTAATTAGGAAGATTTTTGGTTGAATTCTTCTGAGTATCAGAACATTTTTCAAAATGACTGTTTAATTGGTTATATAGTGACAAAGAGACGCCCTCATTTCCAAGCAGCAGATATGATAGAAGCCTGTTTACCTCCCACAGACTGTGACTTCTCAAGGAATATCTGTTGCTAATTTCTCTCTCTACCTGCAATGGTACAGTACCAGGCACGTAGTAAATGCTCACGAAAGATGGACAGGCCCTGTGCCTGGGCACCTTTGACTACCCTGTAGGTCTTAGCTTTTTCCTGGCAGAGGGGACACAGGGGCTCTCTTGCTAGGATAGGTCTCTTGACAAATGTTCCCATATCTTGACTTCTCTTTTATACCACTTGTCATACTTGTACTTAATGAAGTCATTTAATGGTGTGTTTAATTACCCTTTCCTGCTAAACCATTCACAAGGCAGTTCCTGTGTCTGCCTTGATAATCACTTCATTCCCAGCTCCTTGCACATGGGTAAATATTTGCTTAGTGACTAATTAAATGGTAGAAAAATGCTGGTCCTTCGCTAAGTGATGTGGCTCACAGTCACTGAGGTACTTTCTGTCTTTGAGCTCTGAGAGGTTATGGAAATAAATCTTTCTGTTGCCTTTGCATTTTTCGTCATTGACTTCTGGCTCTGCAGGAGTCTGGAATTCACTGTGTCTTGGTTTATAGATCTATAAACTTGATTCAAATGGTCGGTGTCCTTTCTGCATGCTGAGCCGGGCTGATTCACACGGCGCTCCCAAAATTCTCCCCTTGCGCGGGGTTAACGTGAAATGGTTCTTGAGCTTGACTTTACTGCTTCAGAAGTAAGATGAAGCAGTCTGTATTCTTGCCGGATTAGAAGCAAAGATGTGGATGTGAAGAATTTCTTTTCTCTGGCCCAGCAGTCTCCTCTCCCTTTGAAGGGAGCGGGGGCAATGCAGGCCTACTTGAGATGTGCCTCCTGCTGGCTGCTCCTTCCTGTTATTGCCCCATTTATTCCTCATTTTTTCCCTGGATCCCTCAGTATTAATAACTTCCTGGGGGGGGGGGGAAAGGACCTGTAGAATCAGGTAGACACATGTGCCAAGGGTCCTGCTATCCATTCCCCAGGTACGATTACATCATCATCATTATCACCATCATCATCATTAAGATGAGCTTTCAAATAATGACATAAGGCACGATGGCATTAGAGCAGGAAACTAAGCTCTTTCCTGAGGCACTCAAAAACACATGGAGCAATCATGGCAGTTGGGACTTGTTTTTTCCAAGTGTTTAAATATGGAGTGGCAAGCTCAAATGCACCCACCCTCAGGGTCAGGCAGACAACAAGAAAGAGCAGAGTAGACTTGCATATCACAATCATAAATGGCAACTGACAGAGGTCTCAGAGCCAGAGGCACAAGGGAGTGGTGGAAACTGCAGCACACAAGGGAGCTGTGGATCTCATCTCTAGAGAGCAGCTAACCTCACCCCAGATAAGTGTGGGCTCGTGTTGCCAAATCCTTTAATTTTTCAAGAATAACCGGGAATGTGGAATTTTATGCACAGGATACTGAGTTTTAAACCTTGGCAACCTTAAGCATATGGCATGGGTTTCCTAGAAACATATCTTCCCACCGCTCTTGACCCACGGGTGGCTAGTTGACAACCTCTAGCTTCAAGGCCTGGGGAAGAAAGAGATTTAAAGGAACAGCAATAGCACATTCAGCTTTACTTGTTTGGATTAGTTTTCTTTGGTCCAGTCCTTTGTTATGATTCCTTGATAGAACACAGAACACAATACTACAGGGGGAAAGAGGAGGTGGGGAAGGACAAGAAGAAGGAAGAGGCTGCAGCTGGTGTGCTGGAGTCGGCAGTCAGAGGTGGAAGAGGCTGGGTTCCTCCAGAGAGGCCAGCAGAGAGCAGAGGAGCCTGGGGTATGTTTTTTTGGGAGGCGATAGGTGAGCTTATGAACCTTCTTTAGACGGCTTTTCCTCTGCTGCTAATGACTCTGTCTTCATTCATTTATAAGCTTTTCTAAAACAGAAAAGGATTTACCTGAATCATTGAAAAGTCCAAGGGTTGCCTCCTGTCCCTCTGATGCCCAGGCAGCAGATGCATTCCTGGCATCCACTTAACCAACAGTTCCTGAGCGCTTTCTACATGCCAGCGTGCCTGGGGCTCTGGAGCGGATGGGATGGACTCGACCCTGGCCTTGGTGGACCTCCTAGTTCTGCGGGCCCAGTGCAGTGTAACAAGCACTGGGATTCTGTACAGAATGCCATGGGATTCTGAACAAGACTTTGGAGTGGTCATGGGTCTTAGTGTGGGTTCCCCAAATCAGAGACTGACACAAGGGAGTTTGGGAAGTCATTTCAGGAAGTTGGGGTAAGGAGCAGGAGAGTGAGGCAAGGGAAGAAAAGCCAGCAAAGAGAAAGAGAGAGAGAGAGAGAGAGTCATAGCTGTGAACATATGAATCTCAATGTTACTAGAGTTTGTAGAGGAACCACACTGAAAATATTGCAGAAGTGTTCTGTCTAAGGAAGGGAGGCTGGGACACTTCATTGATTCCCCCCGCTCCCCCACTGATTGAGATTTGCTTAGGGGCCATTAGTTGCTTGTGAAAACAGAGGAAACTCTACTTGTTTAAGTTCCCACCTGCAGGAAGCCCTGGCCTGCAGCAGGAAAGCTGACTCGGCATGCCCTTGGGGTGGAAGCTGCCAGAGTGTTCCAGGGACCGATGACCATCCCAGTGTGCCAGGAATTTCAGCTGTACCTGGAGTTTTGAGATGGACTGAGAGACCGAGGCTCAGGTCATGAAAAGTGTCTGCGAGAGGTGATGAGGTTTCCAATGAGTCCTGAAGACCTCCAACCATAGACGCCTTCTTCCAGTCCCGTTCTCACTTAGCTTCTCACCTGAGTGGTAAACTGCCAATCCAATTTAGAAAAGGCAGTGGCCACTTCCTCAACCAAGCTCCCATTTAGCCTTGCCCATTCCACCCACCTACTGCCATTCCGGTCGATATCCAGTAACTGGATGACACGGTCAGGTCATACTGTGGTTCATTTAGAGGAGAGCACCCTGATTTTGTTCTAATCACAGCCTTCTTTTTTTTTTCTTTTTGTTTTTTCTTTTTTCTGAAGCTGGAAACAGGGAGAGACAGTCAGACAGACTCCCGCATGCGCCCGACCAGGATCCACCCGGCACGCCCACCAGGGGCGACGCTCTGCCCACCAGGGGGCGATGCTCTGCCCATCCTGGGTGTCGCCATGTTGCGACCAGAGCCACTCTAGCGCCTGAGGCAGAGGCCACAGAGCCATCCCCAGCGTCCGGGCCATCCTTGCTCCAATGGAGCCTTGGCTGCGGGAGGGGAAGAGAGAGACAGAGAGGAAAGCGCGGTGGAGGGGTGGAGAAGCAAATGGGCGCTTCTCCTGTGTGCCCTGGCCAGGAATCGAACCCGGGTCCTCCGCACGCTAGGCCGATGCTCTACCGCTGAGCCAACCGGCCAGGGCCATCACAGCCTTCTTTTATCGAGTGCTTCCTGTGTGCCTGGCACTGTGCTTCACCCGCCTGTAGACCTCATGATTCACCTGAGGAGGTGATGCGGTTTGGGGGAAAGGAAACGAACTTGACCTCCGAAAATGTTAGCACTGGATTATCTTGCCCAGAATGTTCATTTTACAGATGAGACCACTGAGGCATTTCCCTTAACATGGACAGTTAGTGACATAACACTGGAGGGCTAATTACTTTAGAAGGTTAGTATGTCTAATGACAAGTGACACACCGAAATGGCCTAAGCGAGAAACTGCTCTGGTGAAGTAGAGATTTGTGTCGCTTTGGGAAGTTGTCATATGTGTTCTCCACTGCTTCTTGTGCCCAGAGCTCTCGGGAATTGGCATGTCCCTCGGACAAATAAATAATGAGCAGGAAGGAAAGGGCTTCTGCTTTGTTGCCCCCTGGGTCCTGCCCTTTCAAGGTGAACTTTCTCTCTAATTTAATTTTATGACTGACTGAATGCAAGTCTGGTTTACTTAACTGTAAAATGGCTTGAACGAGAGGTGGATTTGAATGGCTCCGCACAAGCTATTAGTTGTGCAGGGGAGCAGACCGTGTTTAGCTCATCTTTAGATACTTCTTTGGTAAGGATCTTCATTTTTCCGGGTCTTCCGATTATCTTTCATTTATCAATCATTTACAGTGTGTTTGACATTGCTCTAAATGCTTTATATGTCCAATCTTATTGAGTCATTGTCACAGCCCTCCGAGATAAGACTGATTACCTTTCTCCTTTATAGGCAGGAAACCTGAGACGCAGAAAGGTGGAGAGACTTGCTCCCCAGGTCGCGCTCTGGCACCGGGTAGAGTTGTGAGTGTGACTTCTGCAGTCTGGGTCCAGCGACTCTTCACCATAGGAAACCCATGGTCATTGATTCATTTTGTGTAGCCCACGTTGGTCATTAATGGGAAAAACTCACATTTCTCACTTCATCTAGAGCCTTGCTACTCAGTGTGGTGCTAGAACCAGTGGCATTGGCATCACCCGAGAGCTTTGTAGAAATGCAGAACCTCAGGACCATCCCAAGCCTAATGGCTCAGAACCTGCGTTTTCACAAGACCCCCAGGGCTTCAGGATAGGGGTGCAGTCAGAGAAGCAGGAGGGCCCTAAGAGATGGCCACCCTTTTCTTTACTGCAAAGCAAGAGTTGTGTGGTTCAGGAAGCAACTCCACGACTTCGGCTCCCTGCCGTGTGGGCTTGCCTGGTTTCCTCACCTCCTAGCCTTGGGTTTCCTTTTCTGAGACCCAGAGCTCATCATCTCATCAGATCCTTCAGCTGTGTGAACGTGAAGGGAAGGAACCGTGTAAGACGCTCAGCAGAGTGCCAGTGGTCATGAGACCTGGCCAGTGCTCAAAAACATCATTATTTCTGAAAGAAAAAATCATTCTTTCTGGTTTGGAGCATGCTAACCTCCCATTCCGACCCTCAGCTCTTGAACTGCAGCGACTGAGGTGGAGGAGGAGACACAAATGAGAGCATGCAGGCATCCCCAAACTACGGCCCGCGGGCTGCATGCAACCTCCTGAGGCCATTTATCCGGCCCCACCACCGCACTTCCGGAAGGGCCACCTCTTTCATTGGTGGTCAGTGAGAGGAGCACTGTATGTGGCGGCCCTCCAATGGTCTGAGGGACAGTGAACTGGCCCTCTGTGTAAAAAGTTTGGGGACCCCTGAAGGGTTTGGGCATGTTTTAGGTCCCCACAGCCTCTGAGTGTACTGATGTTAGTATGAAAAGTCTAGAACAGGGGTCGGGAAACTTTTTGACTGAGAGAGCCATGAACGCCACATATTTTAAAATGTAATTCCGTGAGAGCCATACAATGATCTTTGTACGTTAGGCATTATCCAATAAAAATTTGGTGTTGTCCCGGAGGACAGCTGTGATTGGCTCTAGCCACCCGCAACCATGAACATGAGCGATAGGAAATGAATGGATTGTAATACATGAGAATGTTTTATATTTTTAACGTTATTATTTTTTTTATTAAAGATTTGTCTGCGAGCCAGATGCAGCCATCAAAAGAGCCATACCTAGCTCGTGAGCCATAGGTTCCTGACCCCTGGTCTAGAATGTTTCTTTGTTGATAAAGACATGAAAATCCTTGATCCTGTTTGATGGTAGCCTGGATGGATTTGGTAGAAGCTGCACAATGTTTCCACGAGAGGAGGAAAATGCAGTGACTGTTCACATTAATTGTATGCTGAGCACACACCCAGCTGCTGTGTGCTAAAGCATTTTGCTTTTACTATACCCCCCAGGAAACCCAGAAGAGATGGATGCTATTATTATGTCTGTTTTACAGACAAGGGGACTGAAGCTTCAAAACAAAGCTTGCCCAAGAGTTTATAACTAAGAAATGCCAGAGCTGCAGTGTAAACAGGGTTTGGTACACCCTGGCCTACAGTGGGTCATATCTGCTTCTTTGAATTTAGCCCACAACATAAATGGTATTTATATGTATAAGTGGTTAGAAGGAGGAATGCTATCTCGTGGCATGTAAAAATAATATGAAATTCAAATTGCAGTATCCACAATCAAGCCACACTCATCCATTCATGTCTATGGCTTCTTTCATGCTATAAACAGAGTTGAGTAGTTGTGACAGAGACTGCATGGCCCACAAATCCTGCAGTAGTTAACTGTGTGGTCCATTGCAGACAGATAAACTGACCCTCTTATGAACTTTAGTCATTGGAATCCAGAACACAACTACTCACCATCACCACTATTCTATGGTGCCTCCCAATAACACCACTAACCATTCCATTTCCTTGACTGCTCCTCCCCCCCAAAAAATAATTCCAAAGGAATTGTTCAATTGCTAAAGAACTGGTTTAAGATATGGAAGGTAGAATTCTAATATCATGTCCCAGTTGCTGGTGGTGCAACCTACACTAAATGTAATTCTTGGGGATGATTAAGTGATCATCCTCCCCAAAGCTGAGCTGAAATGGTTGAAGATGCTCCCTCAATAGAGAGACCAATGGGCTGAAAGGCACTGTGTAAGCAGGACCTGTTGACTAGAAGCCCACCTACAGGTTTCTGTTCTGTTCCAAAATCAAGGGGAAGAAGAGGTACTTGCTGTTCTCACCAAAGAATATCTACAGTATGTGGGATGGTGAGGAGGCTCCTTCCTCAGCAGGCTGCTCCTTGCAGGCTGCTTCTCTGCTCCTTATCTTAATGGGGCTTCCTGGGGCTTCCTGGGGCATGCGCGCTCTCCAACCCATGCTCTTCCTGTGGCAGGGAGGATGGAAGGAGCCATTAGAGATAGGTTTGGGAAACAGAACGCTCATGCTGGCCATAAACCAAGATGTGCGTACATCCCTGTGACAGGCCCGTGGGACAAGATATACCTCTTATCCACGTGGTTTGGCAAACACAACCTTATTGTGAGCACTCCAGGAGAGTGGCCTCTGGGGCACTTTGCTCATCATCTTTTAGCTCCATAGCAACCATTCATATCTGATGGGCTTTCCATACATCGTTATCTCAGTGGTTCTTAAAGGCTGATCTGGGGACTGGGAGAACCTATATGTTTCCCAACATAAATATTCCTTAGTTTGTAATAAAATGAACACAATGATTGTGTAGCATGAAACCAATTTTTACTTTTCAGTTTTGGAGACTGATGTTTTTTTTCTGTTCTTTTCATTCTTTTGGAGTTCTAAAATATTATTTACCTTATATTTTTGGAAATGACATGCTCATATTATTATTATTTTGTGTGCATTTCTTTCCTTTATGAAACAATTGGGAAGAACGCCAGACAATTTTCTGTTTGTGAGAGCATGCATCCTGGAGCTAGATGACTGGAAGTTTGAATCTTGGCTCTGCTACTGTCTCTGAAACCTTGGGCAGGCTACTGAACCTGGCTGTGGACATGCAGTTTTCTCATTTGTTAAGTGGGAGTAATCATACCTATCTCATAGGATGTTGAGGAGATTCTATTAATATTTAGAAAACACTTTGAATAGTCTCCGGCACAGAGCGGTACATTATACTACATCAGCATTATCTATTAGTCTTTTTTTTCATATGAAAACTTAGCAAAAGAAGGAATAGCAAGATTATGCTGATGCTTTTAAGATTCTGGGGCAAATTATTCAGGTCCAAGCAATCTAAAATCAAGGAACTACTACTTTATCTCTTAATCTTTGCAACAATCCCATTGAACAGATCAGGAAACTAAAGGTCGAAAGATTTACAGTCCCTCAGGAAATGCCACTGCCATTGCTGGCAGCCCTAAAAAAAAGGGTGATTGTGCAGGGTTGTCTAGCACCTGCTAGTCTTTTTTTTTTTTTTTTTTTTACAGGAGTAGGCTTTTAATATGCAGATGTTTTGGGTTTAAAATCATGTTCAGCTTCATTTAAGGTGAGTAAGTTTCCCAACCTGTGTCCCTTCACACTTGCCTAGATATACTTAATGTGCTCAATTATCTCATGCCTTCTCATATTCCCTCTCGCTAGTTCTCTGCAAATGTGCCAGGAATAACTTCCCATAGCATTAGGGTCCTACAAGCATTAAGAATTTCTTAAAAAGAGATCGGCTCTGGTAGGCTCAATTAGGCAGATAGAAGTTAAAAACCAGTTTATACCTTACATGTACCTTAAATACTTGAATGTCAGCCGACCCACGGAGACACACAGCTAACAGGTGGGCTCGATTTTGGGTTTGGTTGGGAAGGGTTTCACTCCTGTTATATATCTTGAATCAAGTCATTTTCAAAAGGGACTGTCTTTATTGACTTTCTTCTCCTCACCCTCATTTCCATCTCAATAGTAAGAGTTAGAGTTGAGGCATTTTAAACTGTCAGAAATCCAGGAAATAGCAGGTCTGATTCCAGAAGTTTCATTAAGAAAGAACAAACATATATTAAGTGTGTAATAGATATTGAACCTCTTCCTTTTCCTTGTGGAAACACCTTCTACACCCATAAGAAGAAGAAAACCTCTGCCCAACTTTAGACCTATTTTTCCAGCCTCATTGAAGACTCCTTTTGTCCTCTGTAGCCGCCTACCTCCCAAAACTGAAAGGGAGGCATTGCTAATCTGATTAACACATAATCACAAAAGACTTGGGCCACATATGGCTTGTGGGCCTGGCCATTATGTGTCAAATAGCCCCTGCCTATGCAACTGATGCTTTCTTGCTCTGGTCTCTGTGTCAGAGGTTAGCAGGCTAAGGCAAGACCCACAAAGTCCACTGTCCATCCCATTGCCTCTGTATCTTCAACTAGCTGGATAACACCATTGGGCCTGCTCTGCCTGGCCATCTACGATTCAAGAAAGAGAAAGTAGGTCTTTCGGTCCAGACTTCCCCAGCCCAATGGACTAAAGAATCCTTTCTTAAAAATGGCTTAGTATAACAACTCAGTATTTCATATGCAAACTCACTTTCAGGAATATTTGCTAGACCCACCAATCCTTAGGACAGCCTCTCTCTTTCCCTCTATAGTGACTTCTCTATTTATTGGTATTCTCATGAAATAGGTTCTGTGATGACCTCCGTATCAGTTAGCTTTTGCTGTATAACAAACCAGTCCAAAACTTGGTGGCTTGAAACGGTAATGTCTTATATCATGGTTCTATTAGTTGGTCATTTAGGCTAGGTTCAGCTAGGCAGTTCTTCTGTTGAGCTTGCCTGGACTTACTCATGTTTCTGTAGGCAGGTGGCAGTTGCTAGGAGCTGGTTTACAGAGATAGCATCATTCACATGTATAGTTGTGGTGCTGGCTGTTGGCTGGGGCAAGGGGAGGGGCTGAACTACATGTTTGCACTTAGCTAGCCCAGCTGTATTCTCATGATAGTGTCAGTATTTCTAAGAGCTGGAGAAAAGGACAAGCCCTAACATGCATGCACTTTTTGAGCCTGCATTTGTGTTATGCTTGCTAGCATCCTTTGGCTAAAGCAGGTCACGTGGTCAAGCCCAGAGTAAATGTGGGAGAGGACAGCCCAAGATCATGGATGCATATGACATTATTGAAACAATTGGTCACAGTCTCCCTTCTTTGGTGAATTCAAGTGGAACTATGTTGTGTTTAAGCATTCAAATGGTATAAGATTTTTTTCTTTTTTAATCCTTTGTTGGATATGGTATTTTAATATGCCTGGCATCTGGTCCCTATCCTTGGATTTTATTGCTGATATGTTTTTTTTTATTTAATCTTTTATTCCCTTTATTTGGGAAATTATAGTTTTCTGCAGGACATAGTTCTTTTTATAGGAGAAACAGCTGTGATGTCATAATTGAGCACATTTCCTTAGGGATACGCATTTATCGCCACGTGTTTAGAGACATGAGCCACAATGCATTTGTTCATTTCTATTTTTGTCTCTGACTTCATATTGAATCAGAGAAAATATGTGAGCTGAAAACCTATTAGTTGATAAATTAATCTTTAAAAATGTTATTTACTATTTTCTTTTGATTCCTATTGAGCTCTAGTAGGTGAGGTAATGTTAAGAAAATTAATTTTCTTTTATAAGGGTCAGTTCGAATTAAGTTTCACAAAACCAAGTGGGATGGTATCACAGACTATTCCAGATTTTAAGATAATTGTGCAGTGTTTAAGCACAATTTTTTAAAAGTAAAAACAAATTGAATTATATGTCTAGTAGCCGAGAATGGAAATAAATAGATTACTTAGAGTCCGAACAAAACATTTTCAATAAAGAATTTCTCAGTGGAACATTTAGGTTCTTATTGAATCTGTACGCAATTACATCTTACTCCCCAAACAAAACAGATTCTCAGTGATAAATGTTTTTGGACAGCAGCAGGATTCAATTTAGTTCATTTCAAGATGCAGATTTATTTGTGAAATTAGAAGAAAATAGTTGCCAACGAGAACCCGAGGGAGTCCTATCCGTCTTCAGCCACTCTGCTGGTGTTTCACCCAGAAACTTCTCAGAGATGGAGGTGCTTCTTGCAAGGATGAGAAAAATAGCAGCTGGAGCAGAAATTAATTTGTATTTATAGTCCAAACACCTACTTGAATCCTTAATCTGCTTTTTTTTTATGATTTGAGGGGAATTTATAGAATCGTTTAGATTGGAAGAAATCTCCAGTGGGTCATCAAGTTCCCTCTCTTTATAATGGCAGCACTGATTTTATTACCCTTAAAGCAGCGCCGATAGATGGGTGTCAAGTCTGGCTCATGTTTCATGCATTTAAAAATGTATATTCCCGACTCTGAGTGTATTTAATGTGCAGCAGACAGACTGAGAGCTGCCTGTATGCCCAGGAGACCTGTTCCGAGTTCCTGCCATGCAGTCTCCTCTGGAGCAGATGCCAGATATGTAGCATATTAAGCATTATATTGATGCCATCAAGCCTGGTTTGCTTCTGGCTTCTGACTATTGGACACATTTCCCCCAATGTGTATAAGGGACCCAGTGTGCTGTCTGTTCTGAAATGATAGAAGGTCATTTCCTCTTAGATCCTCTTGTTCTGTGTATCTCTGGGGGCCTGCCACCCCTCCCCCTGACCCCCAGTTAAGAAGCCTGCTTAGAAGGCCAATTCGGAACCAAAAGGTACTTTGGGGATATCTCTAATGTCTGGAGAAGTTTGTGGTCCTTACCTGCAAAAATATTATATTCTCTTTGAGAAGGTTCCTGATGTGTATCTGAGAAGAAATGAGACTGATCTCTATGAGCAGTGTGTGAAAATCCAGACCATTACTTACTGCTCCACTTAGTGAACAATACCCAATTAGGCATAATCACATTGTACTGGGCACTGACAATAGTGAATGTCCAATTAGGCGGTAGCGATACTGTCTAGGACAGTATATAATACGCTGTTTGTTGTTTAAAACGGCTGGAAGAGCCAAAGGGGTAAGGGCAGGGTTGGTTGATGAATGAGAATTGGCTTCTCAAGGACAAAGAAGATGTGATTGCACTGGACTTTGGTGTGTTAGACTGACTCATCCAGCCTAAAAATACGTGTTGAAGAAGGATGGGACAGCAGTAGTGAGGTCAGACCTAGTTTGGCAACTTTGTGACCCTGTGCAGGCACCTCCACTTCTCAGAGCCCCAGTGGCTCCAGCTGTAAGTTGGCAAGAGTACAAGTACCTGGTTGCTAGGGTTCCTGTGAGGATCCAGGAAGGTGATTCATTGAAACGGCTTAGGACAGAGCGAGGCAGGCAGGACTGTCGTAGCTGACTGCATACGAAGGTGGTGGTATTGGTGTCAGGCGTCCCCAAACTACGGCCCGCGGGCTGTAATGCGGCCCCCTGAGGCCATTTATCCAGCCCCCACTGCACTTCTGGAAGGGGCACCTCTTTCATTGGTGGTCAGTGAGAGGACCACTGTATTTGGCAGCCCTCCAATGGTCTGAGGGACAGTGAACTGGCCCCCTGTGTAAAAAGTTTGGAGACTCCTGGGTAGGAGAAGCACTGTGAAGCACATGGGTGGGGTAATGGAGAGTTTTATTGAAGGAGGTACATTTGGAAACAGGTGAAAATGGTATTTCAGGTTGAGGGAAGACAAAGAGACAAAGTTCTGAGGCATACGACTGGGATGTGAAGATGGGGTTGAGTGGCCATTTCATGTTGAGGAAGACGTTTGAATGTTAAGCAGGGACCAATATATAGTCTTAGAGACTAAGCATAGGCATCAAACTTGCTCCAGTAGACTGTTATAGACTCTAATTGTGAGAAAACCCACAATTCCCATGGCAACAGTCACAGCCTTTGAATACCTTTTGTATTATTGTGTTTCTGATCCTGTGATGTGTCCTTTATATATTATTTTTAGTCCTCACAATCCTTTTTCTTATTTATACATTAGGCCAGTTTTACTAATAAAGAAACCGAGGCTCAGAATGGTTAAATAATATAGTCAAGTTCACAAAGCTGACTAGTAGCATGCTTTGGGATTCAAACCTGTGCAGTCTGTGGTGAGAGGTGAACCCCATATTCATGCCCAGGGTGGTTGGCCTTCCAGACTTACACTGTGCAGGATATTAACCAGTCAGGTGTGTGACATGGTAAAGTTGATGAGGAGGAAAGACTAAAAAGGAGACAGGGTTGGGGGTCATGGTCTGGAGATGAAGAAACAGCTAAGAGACAGTTATAATTTGGGCCCAAGTTACCAAGGGTATTGGTAAGGGACAGGTACTGGGGGTGAGGAGAAAGGAGTAAATCTATGAGATCTTTATGAAGACCAACTTGTAGGACTTGGCGATTGAACATCCATGAAGGTTAAGGGAGAAGAGTCAAAGGTTTTTCATCCAAGTCAGTGATAACTCCCAGGTTGATACAACTGGCCCACTGGCTCCAGGCCCATGGACCACACCACACCCCTCTTCCTGGTCCTCCTCACCCAACATTTCCACCCCTCCCCATTTCCCCCACAGCTGTCCAGGCTGACTCTTTAAACCTGAACACGAGACTCTTTAAACCTGAACAGAAGGCAAAAGGAAAACAAAACAGGAGTGAACACCAAATGCCACATAAAGGCTGCAAACAGTTATTGTTGCAGAAAAACCAGAAATTCCAGTAATTTTTTGTCCTACTCTCTCTCTTCCTGATGGTGCCTCTTGTGGAGATTGGCATTTTAGTGTCAAAGAAACATTTTCTCATTATGTGTTCCAGTTGGTTACTGCTGGCATATTGGAAAGCTGTAAATTTTTGCGTACTTATTTGTGTCCAACCTATCCTATTAAATAGCTTCTTGGTTGATTTTGTGGGGTTTCTAGGTGTATAATGATACCTTCTCAAGTGATGGTTTTCTTCTTCCTTCCCAATAATTATTCAATTTTTTTTTTTATTTCCTGACTCATCACTTTGTTTATAAAACCATTTATTTAAAAAGAATTATGCCTGACCTGTGGTGGCGCAGTGGATAAAGTGTTGACCTGGGAATGCTGAGGTCGCCGGTTCAAAACCCTGGGCTTGCCTGGCCAAGGCACATATGAGAGTTGATGCTTTCTGCTCCTCTCCCTTCTCTCTCTCTCTCTCTCTCTCTCTCTCTGTCTGTAAAAAAAAAAAAAACCAAACAAAAACTGAATAAAGTTAAAAATAAAATATTTAAAAAAATTAAAAAATAAATAAAAAAATAAAAATAATTAGTTGGAACGATGAAAGTGCTGTTGGGTTTTTCAGCAGCTAGAGGATGGGTGGATGGGAATTCAGAGAGGCTAAAATGGAGGAAGTTACCATAGTAGAATCATGATGTTATGATGCCAGTGGAAATTGAAATAGTCCCAAGAGAAAACGGACCGGCTTAGTTATTATGGGGCTGGCACAAAAGATGACTTTCAGGCCTCAAATCAAAAGTCTGGTAGTCTAGCTGATAGTTACCAGGCAGTTGACTTTGTTGTTAATAGATGTTGAAGAGTATTGCAATCAATTTATCTGAAAAGAGGTGATAAGAGGGAAATTAATTAGACTCCTCAGTTTACGAACAGTTCTAGGAGTGTGGATATAAAATAAATCAGCAGGTATCTTAATTTTTTTCAATATTGCCATGATCTGACTTTTAATCTAGCTAGAGGCAAAATATCACATAATAATTACAATTTATAAATGTTCTTTCCAGTTGACAAAGCAATTTTACATATACTGTCGGATTTGGTCTTCAACAACTCTGTGAGATAGATGATGATGGAAATATTTAACATTTGTCTTGCAAGTCACAGTTTGCAAAGCACTCCCACCTACATTACCTCATTTGATGCTCACACTCATTGATTTTGACATAATTGTGGTTCTCTAAACACAGATTTTTCTTTTTCTGTTTTTTCAAAATATGCAATCCTTCACATAAAATGTTCATCCTTACCTTGTGCAGGCACCAAACTTCTCTTCATTTTTCAAAATATTGTGTGTTTAAGACATTATTTCTGCCCCTTGATCACAAGGACAGCAGTGAAGTGGAGAGAAGCTGAGCAAGCCAGCTCAAGAAGGGAGGACCCAGCCCTGTGGCTGCTGGGGTGTGTATGTAGAGGATGGTTGACCAGAAGTCTTCTAGGCAGCACAGAGGGTTATGACAACTTTGGTGTGGTTTTATCATCTTTGGCTTTTTCCCATAGTGGAGACAGCAGAGAAGGTGGTTGTGCAAGGGTGTACAGAGGATGACATTGCATGTGCAAACACATGCTCTGCATCTGTTTCCCTTCCCTTGACTTTAGGAGAAGAAAAAGGAAAGCTTATTTGGGTGTTTTCAGGGTCTTTCAGGGAAAGGTATTCAATTTCTCAATGGGTTTCAAAGGGCCAGTCTCACAGAGGCCAAGGGAGGAGAAAATTTCAAGAGGGGAGTAGGTCATCAATCACTGTTGGCATCTACCAAGACAAGTAGAACTGAGGGAAGGACGTGGCCACAAGGAAGATGCCCATTGGTGCCCTTTGAAGAGTTCAGTTCTGGGAGGGAAGCCTGGCTGCCAAGGGCTCAGCAGGGAAGCGATGGTGAGAGAATGGGGCAGTAGACTTGTATTACTTGAGTAAGCTGTGGCTGTGAAAGATTGAGAAAATAATTAAAAAGCACATATGATGCACAAATACATTCTTGTTATAAAAATTCAGAGTTTAAAAATGCACAGAATAAACCATGTAAGACATCTTCTGTCCCTTTTTGTCATAGCCCCCCTCTCCGAGTGTAATAGAGTGACAAATACTCTTCCAATCTTTGATAAACAATTTAGAGAGAGCATGAGCTTCATGTTGGCATTAGGCATGAGTGCAGAGAGTAAGCCCAGAAGGAGAGGAGATTCAAGGTAGACATGCATGCTTGTGTGTGTAGGGGTTTACGATGAGTAGTTTTGTGTGCATGGGTTATGCCTACATGTTTATTCTTGCACACAACCAGGGAGAGAGGATGAAGGCAACCTGCTCTCATTTGATATGAACAGGAAGGGAGGGTTTATGTAGCACTGATGGCTCTAGAGAAAGAGTCTCTTAAGATACTTTCAATCTGTTCAGACCAGGTCATCTGCTGAGAGTGAGTGTGACCAAGCAGAAACTGGGGTCCCCAGGGGAGAGGTCGGAGGAGGCCGATAAGGAGGTGATACCTGGGTGTTCACAGACACAAAAATGAGGACTGCTGAGGAGGGTGAAGGAACAGGTTAATGTGCTACCTAGATTTGTCATGGCCTCACTCCATAAGTTCTGTGGTGCCTCCAGCAACAGTGGGTGGCCCTCAGGTCAGAGGAATTGGACAGAAGGGGAAAGATGGCCCCAGGACTGTGCCTGGCAGGTGGGATAGAAGGTCAGAATGAGGAAGCTGGAAGTGTAGAGGGCATTCGGACTCTGGGGTGAAGAAGAGGGGAGTGGAACATCAAAGTCAGGAGAAGGCTAAGGGGCTGAGTGGAGTGGGAAGGTTGAGTGATTGTAGGTCCCAGAGAAGGCACAGAGCGAAGGAGTGAGAGAAATGATGTTAGGAGTCTGCATTCAGAGAAGGGAAACAGGGAGTTAGTGCATTTTAAAGCCCTAACTTTTTAATATGTCTTGAGTTAATGACATTCATATTCAATTGGCTATGGATTCAGGTGTACTATTTCAACTAGATAGAAGCAAAACAAAAACAAAAACAAAAAACAAACCAAAAGAACCCCCCCCCCAAAAAAAAAAACAACAAACAACCAGTGCTTATTGTGGTCTTGGAGATCTTATTCCCCAATTTGATAACCAAAATTTCCTTGTTATTTAAGGAACCCTTAGTAAGTGTCTTTTCTGAAAATCAAATGGCACCTATTTAGAGGTCTAATTCCTCTTTAAAATCAATGATTACAGGCAGTCTCTGACTTGTGAAATCCTCCCATTCAACAAGGTTTGATTCCACTTGAATTTTTCTTAAATAAAAAAGTGACTCAAGGTACATTTTTTGTATCGCCCCTTGCTTTTGTTTTATGAAATCTGATCATTTATTCTGTTGAGTTCCCCCTGTTAACCCTATAGCTATGCCTAGAATTGTAAGTCCTGGCTTTGGCTGGTTTGGGCAGGACTCAAGATATAAACTTAATTTTTTTTTTCACAGCCTTTTCTCCTCTTCTGCCTGCTTCAGAGGTTCTGGCTTTGTTCTTATGCTGCCAGCGCCCCATCCCTGTGCTCTGGTCAGGGGAGGGGTAGGTCTGTCCTTGAGTGTCCAGAATGGTTGTCTTGGCTTCTTAGATGCATAATCACGATAACAGTGAGGGATGAGAGACAGGGCAGCACATGAAAGAAGTTTTTCTAGGAATTGCAAATTCAAGGATGTGAAAGGGGCTGCAGGTTGATGTGGATAACATATGCCCTTCACAGTAGATGGTACCAACAAAGTTCTGAAGTTAATCTGAAATTACTTTTAGGTAGCTTTCTTTGACCATGACTGAATGACGTGGGTCTTAGGACCAAAAGAACCACTAGAATCATCACTTTTCAGTCAAGAGTAGAGGACATGAAAAAGATGGTAACACCAGGACCACTGAAATAACATCGGCTGATGTGCAATGATTCACGGGACAACAGAAACATTCGGAGACTGACAATAAAAATGTCATTTCTCTACGGTTGTTATTTTTCATGTTACCATCTCACCTACGGTCTTCTTTTGGAAATGAATCCATTTTGTATTACAGAACTTAACAGAAAAAATTTCCACTTCCCTAAACTTTTATAAAGTGCATTATGGAACAATTTGTGTTGGGTCTAATTATCCAAATTGTCGCTGCACAGTATGACTTCATACTTTTTCATCTAGTTTCCTGTCGTTATTTTTATAAAAAGGAGGTTACTTTGCATTCAGATTAGGCAAATGTGAAAACTTGATTTTTTTCTTCTATAATTTCAGATCTAAAACAACAGTGCTGCTCTATTTCAGCACTGTCCCAACAAAAATATAATTACAAATTTTCTAGTAGTCACAAGAACAAAGTAAAAAGAATCAGGTAAAATTATTTTAACAAAATATGTATATATATATATTTAACCCAATTTATCCAAAATAATGTCATTTCAACATGAAATGAATTTTAAAAGTTACTGATATATTATTTTACATTTTAAAATTCTAAGTCTATAGTATAGGGTATGTATTTTATACTTGCAGTGCATATCAATTCAGACTAGCCACATTTCTAGTGCTTGATAGCCACTTGTTGCAAGTGGCTACCATGGTGACCAGCATCAATCTATTTTATGGCCATGATTACTTGAGTACGAGCTCAACTGCTAAATTCTTTCTGGTTAACTGAGCATGTTAATATAATCTGAATGATGACACTCTTGGCAGTGGCTGAGAATTATTTAGTTATTTAGATGGGGCAGTCTTTCATCATTCTTTTTATTCACTCATTTTCTTCACTCATTCACTCACTCATTCATTAATTCATTCAATTAGAGTCCTACTTCATACCATATACTAAAATAAGATGTATTGCAAAGATTCTAGAATAAAATAAAAATGAATTTCCATATATTCATGGAGGGTGGGGAAAGCCACCCTCTCTAATTTGGGGAACAATATTAATGCAGAAAAGTAGTGCAATAGAAAACAGTAGAATATAACAGAAAACATACTCTCTACCCAACCAGAATGGTTAATATTAATAATGCTTTGTCACATTTGTTTCAGTTAAAAAAAATCACTAGAGCTTTCTGATTGAGTGAAGGCCTCTTTTTACCCTTTCAAAATCTCATTTCTTTTCTGATCTTCCTAGAGGCAGCAATGACCATGAATTTGGTGTGTATTTCTTCAGTACATTTTTTTTTCTATTTCTGCAAATTGATGCATCTATAAACAACAGAGAGAATTACTTGCATGTTTTACATTTACACACATGGTGCGGTACTGCATGTTTTATTATTTATTTATTTATCTCTCAACATTATATTTTTGAGAGATATTCATGTTGCTACACATAGATGTTGTAGATAATTCTATGTTATATCTCTAATATATTTATTTATTTATGATAAACATTTAATCCCTCCCAACTCTCACTATTATAAAAGTATTTATTTTAATTTAATTTAATTTATTTTATTTTTAAGTGACAGGAGGATATATAATGAGACAGACTCCTGCATGCGCCCCAATCAGGGTCCACCCAACAACCCTTGTCTGGGGATGGTGCTTGGGCCACCTGAGCTATCTTCAGCACCTAGGGTCCACGCTCAAACCAATCGAGCCACTGGCTGTGGGAGAGGAAGAGGGAGAGGGGAAGAGGGGGAGAAGGGGAAAAGGGAGGGGGAGAGAAGCAGATGGTCTTTTCTCATGTGTGCTCTGGCTGGGAAATGAAGTCAGGACATTCATATGCCAGACCGATGCTCTATCCACTGAGCAAGCTGGTCAGGACCTGTAAAAATATTACAACAGACATTCCTGTACAAGTTTCCTTGTATGCATATATGAGTATCTCTCTATGGTCTGTTTCTAAAGGTAGGGAAAGATTTTCTAAGTATTATACCAAATACAGAAATCACAAAATAAAGGAGTGATAGCTTTGTCTACATAAAATTTTAAAACATTATCAGTATAGCAAAAATACTTTAAAAATAGAAAGATGGAAAACAATATTTGCAACAAATATGGCAGAAAAAAGCTTAATATCCCTTATTATCTTTGATATATAAAGATATTTTGCAAATCAATTAAAAAGATGATTGCCTCAATGATTAGGTTGGTAGAGATCATAAGCAAACAATTGACAAAGGAAGAAATATGAATGGCTAATAAATATGTAAAATATAATTAACATGATTAGGAATCAAAGGAATGAAAATTAAAAGAATATATATATATTTTTTCCTATCAGACTGGCAAAGATGAAAAAAGAGAATAATGATACTTAAAGTGCTGCCTGACCAGGCAGTGACACAGTGGATAGAGCGTTGGCCTTGGGTGCTAAGGACCCAGACTTAAAGCCCTAAGGTTGCTACTTGAGCATGGAATTATGGCTTGAGCCCAAAGGTCACTGGCTTGAAGCCCAAGGTTGCTGGCTTGAGCAAGGGGTCACTGGCTCAGCTGGAGCCCCCCCCATCAAGGCACATATGAGAGAGCAATCAATGAACAACTAAGGTTCCACAATTATGAGTTGATGCTTCTCATCTCTTTCCCTTCCTGTCTGTCTGTCCCTCTCTGTCCCTTTCTCAAACAACAACAAAGAAAGATATTTAGTGCTAGTGAGAATGTAAGGGTAATAGACATTTTTATATAGAGTGGGTGGAGTTTAAATTGATATAAACTTTCTAGAAGGGTTTGGTAGGGGCATGCTTAAATCAAGTGGATATTTCTTTGTCCCCAAAGGGCCTTCTTCCTCAGGTTCTGTCTAATTTGTCTAACTTAGAAGACCTCAAAGTCTCCTATATTTCTCTCCTTAAAGCCTGGGTTTAAGAGTCAAGCCAGAAAGTCAACTCTCAGTTTCATGTCAGGGCCACTGAGGCAGGAAACATAAGGGAAATTCTAGAACCATAAATAATCAATGGGACCTGTAATATGAATGATCCATTGGGGACTAATAGGAAAAGGCAGAATGATTTTAATTATTCATAAAATAATAATAATAATAATAATAGCTAATATTTATTGAACACATACCACAAGCCTTATTTATTTATTTTTTTATAAATTTTTATTAATGTTGATGGGATGACATTAATAATTCAGGGTACATATATTCAAAGAAAACATGTCCAGGTTATCTTGTCATTAAATTATGTTGCATACCCCTCACCCAGAGTCAGATTGTCCTCCGTCACCCTCCGTCTAGCTTTCTCTGTGCCCCTCCCCCTCCCCCTAACTCTCTCCCTCCCTCCCTCCTGCGTCCTCCCTCCCCCACCCCTGGTAACCACCACTCTCTTGTCCATGTCTCTTAGTCTCGTTTTTATGTTCCACCAATGTATGGAATCATGTAGTTCTTGTTTTTTTCTGATTTACTTATTTCACTCCGTATAATGTTATCAAGATCCCACCATTTTGCTGTAAATGATCTGATGTCATCATTTCTTATGGCTGAGTAGTATTCCATAGTGTATATGTGCCACATCTTCTTTATCCAGTCTTCTATTGAAGGGCTTTTTGGTTGTTTCCATGTCTTGGCCACTGTGAACAGTGCTGCAATGAACATGGGGCTACATGTATCTTTACGTATCAATGATTCTGAGGTTTTGGGGTATATACCCAGTAGAGGGATTGCTGGGTCATAAGGTAGTTCTATTTGCAGTTTTCTGAGGAACCACCATACTTTCCTCCATAATACCACAAGCCTTATAATGTGCAATCTCAGACTCAGAAATTCTACACTGGGAATTCAGAGAAAAATAAATCAGTTGTGTAAAAATATGTCATACTGAAGATTCTTATTGTACTGTTATTTATGCTATATATAAAATATAATATTAAAAGTGGATCAATGATGATCATATACTGTGAACCAAAGAATATGACTAAATCAACCCAAGGTTGAAATACTCAACAATATGGTGATAACACCAAGTTAAACTGATGCAGTCAAATTGACATTGGAAAGGTCTCCCAAACAGAAGTGACTTTGAGTATGGTCTTGATAGAAGAGAAGATTTGACAAAAGGTGTGGGTAGTAGTGGGAGAAGGACATTCCGGAGAAATTAGTGGCTACTTCAAAAGGCAAGGAAGCTTGAGTGAACCTGGTGGATCAGGAAGTGACAGTGACTTAGTGTGATGAGCATACAGGGCGCATGCTGGGGAGCGGAGAGAGGACGGAGCTCTGAGACATTCCTCTGATGTCATGCTTGGAAGCTTTTTAGGATTTAATCAGAATAGCCACATTACTTGGAGTTATTTCAACTTGGGTATGTAATTCCATCAGAGTATTACTTGTGTTAAAATTTAATTTGGCTTACTCAAAACTATGCACCATTCCAAAGAATTTTCCATGTTAGTGAGATTTCCCTGAGCTACCTTCCATTGGCCCCGTCGCATGCTTTCATAACTTGGTAGTGTGAGGTCCTTTTTGTATGCAGCCATCATTGTCAGTGTATAGTTACACAGCTGCTCTGTTCTCTCTTTACCCCTCCGTCTGGTTTGGCTGGTGATGAAGAATGGTTGCAGGAGGTGGTTTGGCAATGGACTGAATAGAACCAATGGTGTGCTGGTCCGGGCTTTGGAGTTACACTGGCCTGGGTTAGAATTCTGAGTGTAATTTGTAGGTGTGTAATCTTGGGCAAATTACTTAACCTTGCTAAGACTCAGTTTCCTCATTTGTGAAATGGGATTGATGTATGAGGATTACTTGAATAATGTCTAAAAGTGGTTTTCAGAGCTTGTGTTGTGTGTTTAATAAATATTAGCTATTATTATTAATTTTTGAATAATTGTAATCATTCTGCCTTTTTCTGTTAGTTCCCAAGAGATCACTCATATTGTAAGCCCAATTGATTATTTATGGTTCTAGAATTTCTCTTATGTTTCCTGTCTCAGTGGGCCCTTGGTGACAGGAAGCTGGGAGTCTACTTTCTGGCTTGATTCTTGATCCCAGGCTTTAAGGAGAGAATTATAGGAAGCCTTGAGGTCTTCTAAGTTAGGCAAATTAGAGACTGAGGAAGAATCCCCTTTTAGGACGAAGGAATATGTAATATATTTGATTGAACCATGCCCCTAGGCCATCTCTCCCTCTTGAACCCCAATATTCATGCAGTGTAGTTCACCCACACTGGAAAAAAATCAGCAAGAAGCAATGATGTGTGCATGTGTATGTGTATGTGGGGGGGAGAGAGGGCAGGAGAAAGAGAGAGAGAGAGAGAGAGAGAGAGAAAGAGAGACAGACAAATATACAGAGAAAATAAACATATGGAACTAGCTAGGCAGCCTTAGCAGATGAACCCTTTGAGCTTGGGAAGTGATGGACCATTATCGATGGGCTCTCAGGGCCCTTTCCTTTAAGGGCTGCCCTCCTCTGATACTTGTGGTATCATCTGTGTCTATTTAGAATTGCTTTTATCACAACATATTGTTGGTTCACTCGTTTTTCTGTCTTTCTCATTAGACTCTAAATTCCTTGAGGACGACATAGTATAAAAGAAGGATTATGGTCTTTTGGAATTAGGTTTTCTTCAATTATTTAACCTGTTTGCCCAAGTGTAAAAGTGAAGATGCCCACTAATTTATGGAATTGTTATAAGGATTAGATATAACTTGTGAAAAGTAACCAGAATATATCAATTCCTTAATAAATATACTGCTCATAAAAATTAGGGGATATTTCAAAATGAATATGACGTTATAAAATATCCCCTAATTTTTGTGAGCTTTATAGTAGCTGGTGATAATGAGAATAACCACAACAATTGTTCTCAAGCATCAGGATAGATGGATGGATGGATCAACGGTTGGGTAAATGAATGGTTGGATGATTGTATGTTTAAACAGATGAGTAATCAGTTCTCAGGTGTGTTGTGATGCGTTATTGAAATGGCACATGTTTGAGCCATCTGTAATACGTGTGCTATAACGAGAGCTGCTGCTTTTGCTTCTGTTCCTCTTTCAAGTATTCTTTGTCCAATTCTCTCAGATTGCAAGATTGAGTGGGAAAGGGACTATTGTCATAATATAAATATATTCACTAGTGAACTTGCCAGTCATATGTCATGCTTCCTTGCATCATGTGACTAACTCCTGCTCACCTTGACATTATTGGACTCTCTTTTTCAGTAGAATTGTTCAATCTTACTAATAGGCGACAGGGAATGAAAATTCAATGCAAAGCATTTATAATGTAAAATAGTAAACTTTGAAAAACATGCCAGTATCTCATAAAGTCAATGCAGTGATATAAAAAAAAAAAAAGCCAGCATCGTATACAAAGGCAATAACAGCATCTGGTGGAAAAAGTGAAAATTGAACAAGTATAAATATAGATACCTCAAAAATGTTTTAACTATCAAGGATTAAGATGTGATTTGGGAAAAAATAATGAAGTCTTTGAATAGTTCTGATAAAATAAGTCCTTTAAAAGTAATTGGTCTCAGTATTTACCTAAGATACAAATAGCTTTAATCGTTAAAAGAAATTATGGATAAATCTTTCTATGTTAAAATTAAGAATGTCTGCTTCTCAAAAGAAGTTCTAAGGAAAACAAAGCACAGCCTGACCAGGCAGAGGTGCAGTGGATAGAGCGTTGGCCTGGGATGCAGAGGACCCAAGTTCAAAACCCTGAGGTTCCTGGCTTGAGTGCAGGGTGATTACAGACAGTGACCCCATGGTCACTGGCTTGAGCCTAAAGGTTGCTGGCTTGAAGCCCAAGGTCGCTGGCATGAGTCCAAGGTTGCTGGCTTGAGCAAGGGGTCACGGGCTCAGCTGGAGCCCCCAGGTCAAGGCACATGGGAGAAAGCAATCAATGAACAGCTAAGGTGCCACAATGAAGAACTGATGCTTCTCATCTCTCTCCCTTCCTGTCTGTCCCTTTCTCTGTCTCTGTTTCTCTCACTAGAAAAAAAAAAGAACGATTTTATACATCAGAGGTGGGCAAAAGTAGGTTTACCATTATGACTATGCAAAACAGAGTTTACTCTTGTATTATTATTTATTGTATTATTTGCCATATGAACAACTGTCAACCTATTTTTGCCCACCCCTGTTTTTATCTATTCAGAATATATAAAGAATTACAAACCAAGAAGAAACAGACAACTCAGTAGAAAAATAGGAAGACAATGTATGTGAACAGGAATTTCTAAGAAAGAGAAACAGAAATGATGAATAAACTTGAATAAATGCTCAAACTTATATAAGGAGAGAAAATAAATGTATGACCACATTGAGATACCATCTTATTGTTTCCAGAGGCAAAAGTTGAGATGTCTGTATTAGTTATATGTTGCTCTGTTACAAATTACCACTAATTCAGTGGCTTAAAACAACACACCTTATCTCATAACCTCAGTGGATCAAGTCCTGTGCTTAGGAATGCCTGACAACACTAAGCAATGGCAAGGATGCAAATCAGTGGGGATTTTTATTAAACACTTTGGAAAATAATTTTACATTATCTTACAAAGTAGAACATTTTTATATCTGTCAGACACAATCATTCCAATTCCCCCTCTATCTAGGTCTATGTGCTGGGAAGACTTGTGCTTGTAAACTAAGAAGCATGCACAAGAATGTTCGGAGCAATATTGTTGATATAGACAAAACCCTGGAAACAACCTAAATGTCCACCAATAGGAAAATGAGTAAATTGTAGAATCTCACCCGACAGAATAACATGAACAGAAACATACAATATCAATACATTTAAGAGACATCATGTTGAGTCAAAGAAAACTAAGTACACTTAGATATGTTTTTATAAAGCTCAAGTGAAGCAAAATTAAGTAATAGATGTATGATAAATGATATGAAAAAATCTTAGGAATGATAATGGGATTCAGAATGGTACTTACCCTGGCTGATGTGCAGGTACAGGGGTGAGATGGAGAAGGAAGTACACAGATGCTAGGTATTTGATAATGTTCTATTTCGTTTCACTATTATGCTTTATAGTTCTATATGCTATATAGTCTTTTGGATGGTTGTTATATAATAAAACCTTAAGAAAAAGTTGTACTGCAGAAGTGACATAAATGAAGACAGTCAAATTGTTCTATATAATTCTGTTATGTCAAAAACCCTAGTCATTTTAATAGGTTATTTTTCCAGTAAATAGTACATTATTAAAATTAAAATATAAAGTTTTCAACTACAAGACAAATAAACTTCTTTTTTTGAGTATTAGATCAGTTTTTTAAGGAAAAAATTACAGTGGTACCTTGAGATACGAGCAGACCAACATACAATTTTTTTTTTTTTTTAAAGATATGAGCTGCGACTTGGTCCATGTTTTTGTTCGAGATCCAAGCGAAATTCTGAGATACGAGTCGTGATTCGGGAAGCTGCCACTAGTTGGCACGTTGGTGCACGGGTCCAGTATCGGCAGCACAACACCAGCATCTCATTCTTTCTCACATGTTACCCGCAGAATCAAGTTGAATCTCGTGCGCTGTGCTCGTTCTTGCATTATTTTTGCAATTTTTACTAATTTTTTTGTGTGCTATCATGGGACTGAAGAAAGTGAGTGTAAAGGACAATGGTGAGAAGAATGAGAGAATGATGTCGATAGAAGTAAAGCAAGAAATAATAGAAAAACATGAACGCGGTGTGTGAGTGATTGAATTGGCAAGGCTGTATGACCGCAATACATCTACAATTTGTACCATCCTTAAACAAGAGGATGCCATCAAAAGTGCAAATCCAGCGAAAGGAACTACAATTCTGTCCCAATTAAGGACAAATATCCATGAAGAAATGAAGAAGCTTCTCTGCTGGTGTGGGTGAAAGAGAAAGAGCTGGCAGGAGATACAGTGATGGAGACTGTAATATGAGAAAAGACACGTATTATTTATGGCGACTTGAAGAAGAAAGAACCATCAACCTCAAAAGAGGCAGCAGAAGATATGTTTAAGGCAAGTCACGGCTGGTTTGAAAATTTCAAGAAGGGATCTGGCATCCACTCGGTGGTGAGACGTGGTGAAGCTGCGAGCGCTGACGTTAAGACAGCTGAGGAGTACATCTCACATTTTGCCACGCTTAGCACAAAGGAATGTTACATTCCCCAACAAGTGTTCGACTGTGATGAAACAGGATTGTTTTGGAAAAAAATGCCCTGGAGGACTTTTATCACCACAGAGAAGAATAAGCTGCCAGGCCATAAACCCATGAAGGACTGTCTGACCCTTGCATTGTGTGAAAATGCTAGCAATGACTGTAAAGTAAAGCCACTGCTAGTGTATTATTCCGAAAATCCTTGAGCCTTTAAAACTCACAAGATTCTTAAAGAAAAACTGCAGGTTATTGTGGCGCGCCAATGCTAGGGCATGGGTTATGCAGCAGTATTTTATTGAATAGGTAAATCTCATCTTTGGTCCTGCAGTGAAAAAATATCTTCAAGAAAATAAACTCCCGATGAAAGCATTACTAATCCTTGATAATGACCTGGTCTTGAAGATGACATTCTCGATAAGTTCAAATTCATGAAAGTCCTCTACCTCCCACCCAACATGACTTCAATCTTGCAACCTATGGACAACAGGTCATTTTCAACTTTAAAAAGCTTTACACAAAGCACTTGTTCTGCCGCTGCTTTGAGGTGACTGAGAATACAATTCTAACCCTTCGAGAGTTTTGGAAAGATTACTACAACATTGTGATATGTTTATGCATTATTGACTTGGCATGGCAAGAACTTACAAGAAGAACCTTGAACTCAGCATGGAAAAAGTTATGGTCTGATGTTGTTGCAGACAGGGACTTTGAAGGATTCGAACCAGAGACTGAGACTGAGGTAGAGCATTGGGAGAGATTGTGTCCCTCAGAAAGTTGATGGATCTCAAGGTAGATGAGGGTGACGTAAAGGAGCTTGTCGAGGAACATGAGGAGGAACTCTCAATTGAGGAGTTGAAGGAGCTTCTGCAAGAGATTAGTAGTGAGGAGGAGGTAGAGTTGGAGGAAGTGATTTCGACAAGTGAAATTAAAGACATGCTGGCAATGTGGGAGAAGCTTTCAAGTTTCATTGAAAAGAAACACCCAGAAAAAGTTTCAACTGGTCGTGCTTCAGCACTTTTTAATGACACTTATTTGTCACATTTCTGTAACATTTTAAAAGGCAGGCAAAAGCAAACCTCTTTGGGTAGATTTTTATTCAAAAGTCCTGCAAGTGACAGTGCTGAAAGTGCAGCCAAAAAGGCAAAAATAGGTGATAATTAAATGAAAAATATGTAATGTTAAGCTTAGGTTAAGTTTAAAGTTAAGAAAGTGCATTTTTTTACAATTAAGTTTTTGTGGTTTCATTTTAAGCAGTGGTCTTCAAACTTTTTACACAGGGGGCCAGTTCACTGTCCCTCAGACCGTTGGAGGGCTGGACTATAAAAAAAAACTATGAACAAATCCCTATGCACACTGCACATATCTTATTTTAAAGTAAAAAAACAAAACGGGAACAAATACAATATTTAAAATAAAGAACAAGTAAATTTAAATCAACAAACTGACCAGTATTTCAATGGGAACTATGGGCCTGCTTTTGGCTAATGAGATGGTCAATGTGCTCCTCTCACTGACCACCAATGAAAGAGGTGCCCCTTCCGGAAGTGCGGTGGGGGCTGGATAAATGGCCTCAGGGGGCCACATGCGGCCCGCGGGCTGTAGTTTGGGGACCCCTGATTTTAAGTAAAGAAAGTGGAGTTTTAGTTTTGTTTAAAGTAAAGAAAATGCAGTTTTAGTTTACAGTTAGTGTTAAGAAAGTGCAGTTTTAGTTTACATGTCTACAGTGCCCGCATTCCTTTCTCCCTCCCTCCTCCTTTGCCAGTCACCTCTGTTAGCCACACTCATCTGTCTCTAAGGTAAGAATACAGTACTAAATAACACTTTTTTCTTTTATTTCATATATTTTGTTATGCATTGGTAAAGTATACATCTGTGTTTCTTAATTAAAATCATGTCTTTTTTCATAATTTAGGATAGTTTGGGGATGTTTCACAGGGCTGGAATGGATTAAATCTATTTCAGTTATTTTAAATGGGAGAAATTTGTTTGATATACGAGTTGACTGACTTACAGGCTCAGTTACAGAATGAATTAAACTCGTATCTCAAGGCACCACTGTATAGTCAAACTTTTTTTTTTACTGCATCTTATGGAAATTGGTCACATGTTAAGTGTATTGACTTTATTAAATTTGCCTTTTGATTGTGAAGCTCTTATCTAATTTATTAATACAAATGTTACTGTTTTTACTGTTATTCTCACCATAATCCATCTAACCTATTTCCGTTCCTATGGTCCACCCACCAAATGGATGTCATCCCTACCTTTGAATCCACCCATGCACAGAACACTATTTTTTGTACTTCTTTGGGGACCTGGAATTACTCTTGTCTTCTTTTATGACTTAGTTATTTGTTTTTCGTCAACTGAATAGTAAGCTCCTTAAAGTTTTTGGTTTTACTTATCTATGTATGAAATATCACAATAATATGCATAGTACTGGTACTAGATAGAAATTTAGTTGACTTGAATTTTCTAGAGCTGTTTTATTACAGGTTTTTGCAAAAGTCAACACTATCACTACTTAATATACAAATTTTTCACATATATTAAGTTGCTAAGAAAGGTGCAAAGGTGAAATAAGTCAACCATTTTATAAATGAAGTTCAGGCTAACCTAGATCATTATATATTTTGTATAGGACTTCACAAACATATATTTGCATTTGGAAATAAAATCACTTACAAAATGATCTCTCAAGAAAGTTTGTATTGCTTCTATCAGAATGCACCAGAAGCATTTTTCCAGTTGTTACAAAAATAGAGAAGGTTAGTCCATGCAAATTTCTCATATGCCTCATAAAACACTTAATCATCTACATCCGAAGCCAAGAACCACTGTGTAACCAAGTAGTTCCCTGCTCATAAGGAACTCAGCTGTGTAATTCTGTCCCATCCCCAAGTTCAGCATACCCTCTCGGGGCTTTACCACTTCATGACATCGTAAACAAGATAGGTCCAGAGTTCAGTTTAGCTGGCGTTTTTGTTATAAAGCTAATAAACAAAGAAAGACTCAAGGTATCAGCCATTATTTTTTCCTTTTCTAAAGTTAGATAGAAATGCAATATGTTTACAGAGTTTTAAATTTATTTTTCTACTAATAAAACCAGGCATTTCTAGATAAATTAGGCAGTGTTCTGGAGTTGCCTTTATATAGAGAGGGAAGCAATTTTGCTTAAGATTGGAAATCTGGCTTTAGTCTTTTGTAAAGAATTATGGGTAGGGATAGGAGGATAGAAAATGGACTGAAACCAGGCAACGAGGCAAGAATGTATTGCATTTTTTTTGGGGGGGGAAATGAGTTATGTGTACAGTTAGAATTTCTGTGTTTAAGGATGCTGTTGGGAAAAAAGTCAACACACATTATTTAGTTGAGGACTGTAGTTTGAGTTATGTTTGCATTTTACACTTCCACGTACCAGTGTGCGCCTGTGCACAGAAGTAGAGATTTCAGAGCCAATTAATTGAATCCATTTACAAGCTTTATGAATTAAAAAAGTGTTTGAAACCACCCGCAGTATCAGAAAACCACTCCAAACACTTAACTGAGAGATCAAGGTTTGTGCATCAAGTGATTTCCTGAGTTATATACAAGATAGACAATGAAAATATTTAGTTCAAAGTTATGAAATTTATAATACCAGTGAATTATACAAGCCCTGCTAACTGGAAGATGTTACCCAATGGTCTATTTCAAATAAAAGTTCTCAACATCGATATATCTCACCTCTGTTGATGGGTACTACTAAAAGATAATGGGCTAGTTTGCTGACAATATAATTGCTAACAACAGAATTACTGAGCCCCTAGAATGAGTAGAGCATAATAGTAGGTACAAAAGATATATAGAAAGATTCTTTGTGGTTCTGACCTTAAAGGCTCATAATTCAATTGGAGAGAGAGAATGGATTTATAAAGATTAAATACTGAAATAACATAAATGGTATCTGTTGACATCTGCAAAAGACATTTTCTGTGTGTTCTGTGATGTAGCCTTTCTGGGAGCCCTAGTTCTGGAATTAAAAAAAAACAACTTCATTTTGAACCCATTGGGTGAGCTAGAGCGAAGACAAGACAGTATCTCTTTTCTGGGAGTACATGGTATCCAAGCACCTGAGTGGGCGGCTCTCGCCCTGGTAGGTGTAGATAAGTGCGGATCTTTGGCTCACAAGGAAAGCTGCCTGTTCACATGAGTTAGCTGGTCTCGGGGTGAGATGATTATTCCCAGAGCTCACCCAGGCAAATCGATGAATCCAAGGTGAGCAGAATCAATGCATTGGCATTTGCCAAATACAGACTCAGATTTAAACAGAATTAACTAGTTTCTCTTAGTCAGTTATTGCCTTGAGTAGGCGAGCTGAGGAGGAAGAGCGGTTAAGGTGCAAATTGAACATGAACTACCTTCTGTTTTCAGCTGAAGGTGCCAAGCAAAAGACAGGGAATATAAACAGGCAGTGAATATAAAATTGTAGCTCTGTGGGGAAAGGAGTTCTGTGAGCAATTCATTTTTTTTTCCCTCTGAATTGTACCCAGAATAGCACTGAGTCTTATTTGCATAGACCGTTCAGAATATAGAGTTTTAATTTATTGTCAGATAAAATATAGACTCCTGAAGTCTGCATGATTCTTTGTTTCCAATATGGCAGTTAGAGACTGTAACCATGTAATGATAGCATTATTTGAAGCTAATGCTGTAATTAATTACTTACCACTTTAAAAGGAAGCCACCATTGACAATGAACTTGGCAGAGGCCCTTGTAACAAAAGAATCCACAACTGTGAGTGAGTCTGTCCAACCGAGAGACTAGGATATCTAGGAAGAGAACATATCTAAATAGGAAGGATGGACATAGTACGATTAATGCTGCAAGACTTCCTCAGCCAAACAGAAAGCTAGCCTCCTGGCATGAATAGTTTAGCTTTTTTTCTAGTATAGCTGTTCATAAAGTAATTTAAAGAGTGAGGCATGAGATAAAATGGTATTGATATCTGGTATGAGCAAACTCTGAATAAAGAAACGCCAACCTGAAGATGCAAGCTTTTGTTGGTGGGGAAATAATAAAGTATTTATGATTTTCTTTTGATGTTTCATTGACATATGGTACTTCTAAACCAGTGACAAATTAATTGACTTGGTGTAAAAAGAAATGGAGGCAACTTAATGAAGAAGGACAGGTTATGTGTCACAAGGCAGCTGGTTCTGCCACTGCTGGCTGATGGAGACAATATACATCGGACAGCAAATGAGTCTCTGTTGCCTAAGATAGATTCTCTTTATAATAGAATTGCATGCTTTGTCTCTAAATGGGGTTATTATACACACCATTGCACAATGTTTGAAGAGCTTGGTTGGCCCTTTTGGAGGGTTAGGAGAGAAATAAATTGGAAAACAATTGTACTTAAGACCTTCAATCCATCAAACACTCCATATTTATCTAAATTACTGGCACGTTCTCCCCAAATACAAATCTGTATGATACACATAGCTAGAATGTTAATGCTGGCCAGCCTTCACTTTGGTTTTATCAGGTTCCCCGCTGTAAGCATAGACTAACATTATGCGTTGGAGCCTGGCAGTGCGTTTTGCCCATGGCCCTCCCATTCCCGTTCCCTCTGCTCTTCATACACTCCACTGTCCTAGTCCCCGAGATTCCATTTGGTACTTTTTCCACCGACTGAGAACACACATGTATGTGTCACTTGTCCTGGATTATTGAACTCTTAGAACTTTTTGACTTTGAATACTCACGCGGGTTTAATGCTAATTTACTCAGTGTCTTCATTTTCCCCCTACACTGTTCCCGTTGCTTAGTTATCTTTTACAATAAATAAATGCATTTCAATTCACTTACCACTTCTAAAAAGCCCAGGAAGTTAAAGAAGACAGCAGGATGAGCGGCACCATTGTCCCCTTTATATGAACATTACACGTCTTATTAGGGGACATGGGCAAGGCTCATTCAGATGGTGTCGGTCAGGGGAGGTGGAAGGTTGGTCATGCTCTTCCTGCTAAAGCCCTCTAACCTGGCTCTGAACCTGGCTCTATCATTCTATTATCATGTAGCTTTTAGGAATTATGTAGCTCAATTTGATCTAGATTCTTTTAGGGTTATAACATAATTTCAAGCCCCAGCGGAGGTGTTGCACGGGAAAAGTGATCCTTGAGTAACTCAGGATGAGATTTTTGACTTGTCCAGGGACTCGGAACATCATTCATTCCTGTCGACCTTGGGATTCTCACCTATGAGGTGAGGCAAGAATGTTTGCTTCTTCCAGCTTTTCTTCTGTGTCTCTCTCCTCCCTCCCCACCAGGAGCAATCGAAAAGAATTATTCCTATGAAAACCTTTGAAGGTTCCTGGAGTAAGATGGCTTTTCAGCTTCAGACATTACATGATTCTGTCCCACACTGGATTGTGTCCTCCTCATCAGTGTGGGGTTCTTTGCTTTTCAAGTCGACCCGTTCTTCTGGTCTAGAGAAAAGTAAGCTGAAAGAAATGGACAAAACAGTTTCATGGACTTCTCCACATATTTATTACCCTTTCCAAATTGAATCCTTGTCAGAAATGTTATTTCCCCAGCAGAGCAGGCATTAAGTGGCTATAGAAAATAAACTCACCTCTGATATCTTTCTCATCGCTTGCAGCCTCCGCTGACTGGGAAGATTATATTGTCATGTGTAATGGGGGTGCTGTAGAGCAAGGCAAAGTCACCCTTTAGCAATTCCTTTTGCTGATGTTTTCTTCTTTTGCATGGGCTTTTGAATCTCCTTGTCATTTCTTGAATTACTTCTTTTTTTTTTAATCTTATTTTTATTAATTTTAATGCAGTGACATTGATAAATCAGGGTACATATGTTCCGAGAAAACATCTCCAGATTATTTTGACCTTTGATTGTGCTGCATACCCCTTACTCAAAGTCAAATCGTCCTCCATCACCTTCTATCTGGTTTTCTTTGTGCCCCTACCCTCCCCCCACTCCCTCCCTCTCCTTCCTCGCCCCCTCCCCACCCCTCCACCCCACTCCCTGTTACCATCACATTCTTGTCCATGTCTCTGAGTCTCATTTTTATGTCCCATCTATGCATGGGTTCATATAGTTCTTAGTTTTTTTCTGATTTACTTATTTCACTCCGTATAATGTTATCAAGGTCCACCCATGTTATTGTAAATGATCCAATGTCATCATTTCGTATGGCTGAGTAGTATTCCATAGTATATATGTACCAAAGCTTTTTAATCTACTCGTCCTCTGATGTACACTTGGGCTGTTTCCAGATCTTCGCTATTGTGAACAATGCTGCTATAAACATGGGGGTGCATTTCTCCTTCTGGAACCATTCTATGGTGTCCATGGGGTATATTCCTAAAAGTGGGATGGCTGGGTCAAAAGGCAGTTCGATTTTCAATTTTTTGAGGAATCTCCATACTGTTTTCCACAGTGGCTGCACCAGTCGGCATTCCCACCAGCAGTGCAGGAGAGTTCCCTTTTCTCCACATCCTTGCCAGCACTTATTCTGTGTTTTGTTGATGAGCGCCATTCTGACTGGTGTGAGGTGATATCTCATTGTGGTTTTAATTTGCATTTCTCTAATAATTAGTGATGTTGAGCATTTTTTCATATGTCTATTGGCCATCTGTATATCCTCTTTGGAGAAGTGTCTATTCATTTCTTTTGCCCATTTTTGGATTGGATTGTTTGTCTTCCTGGTGTTGAGATTTACAAGTTCTTTATAAATTTTGGTTATTAACCCCTTATCAGATGTACTGTCAAATATGTTCTTCCATTGTGTAGTTTGTCTTTTTATTCTGTTCTTATTGTCTTTGGCTGTGCAAAAGCTTTTTAGTTTGATGTAGTCCCATTTGTTTATCCTGTCTTTTATTTCCCTTGCCTGTGGAGATAAATCAGCAAATATATCACTGCGAGAGATGTCGGAGAGCTTACTGCCTATGTTTTCTTCTAAGACGCTTATGGTTTCACGCCTTACATTTAAGTCTTTTATCCATTTTGAGTTTATTTTTGTGAATGGTGTAAGTTGGTGGTCTAGTTTCATTTTTTTGCAGGTAGCTGTCCAATTTTCCCAACACCACTTGTTGAAGAGGCTGTCTTTACTCCATTGTATTTCCTTACCTCCTTTGTCAAATATCAGTTGTCCATAGAGCTGTGGGTTTATTTCTAGATTCTCCGTTCTGTTCCATTGATTTATGTGCCTGTTCTTATGCCAGTACCAGGCTGTTTTGAGTAAAATAGCCTTGTAGTATAACTTGATATCAGGAAGTGTGATACCTCCCACTTTATTCTTCTTTTTTAAGATTGCTGAAGCTATTCGTGTTCTCTTTTGGTTCCATATAAATTTTTGGAATATATGATCTATATCTTTGAAGTATGTCATTGGTATTTTAATTGGTATTGCATTGAATTTATAAATTACTTTGGATAATACAGACATTTTAATGATGTTTATTCTTCCTAACTATGAGCATGGTATATGCTTCCACTTGTTTATATCTTCCTTGATTTCTTTTATCAATGTTTTATAATTTTCCGAGTACAAGTCCTTGGTTAAGTTTACTCCTAGGTACTTTATTTTTTTGGTTGCAATAGTGAAGGGGATTGTTTCCTTAATTTCTCTTTCTGACTGTTCATTGTTGGTGTATAAAAATGCCTCTGATTTCTGAGTATTAATTTTATATCCTGCCACCTTGCTGAATTCATTTATCAGGTCCAGTAGTTTTTTTCCTGAGACTTTAGGATTTTCTATATACAATATCATATCATCTGCAAATAATGATAGCTTTACTTCTTTTTTTCCAACTGGAATGCCTTTTATTTCTTCTTCTTGTCTGATTGCTGTGGCTAGGACTTCCAGGACTATGTTGAATAAGAATGGTGAAAGGGGGCACCCCTGCCTTGTTCCTGATCTTAAGGGGATTGCTTTTAATTTTTGTCCATTGAGTATGATGTTGGCTGTGGGTTTGTCATAGATGGCTTTTATCATGTTGAGGTATGTTCCCTGTATTCCCACTTTGCTGAAAGTTTTGATCATGAATGGGTGCTGGATTTTATCAAATGCTTTTTCTGCATCTATTGAAATTATCATGTGGTTTTTCTCCTTCCTTTTGTTTATGTGATGAATAACATTGATAGATTTGCGAATATTGTACCAGCCTTGCCTCCCCAGAATAAATCCCACTTGATCATGGTGTATGATTTTTTCCATATATTGTTGGATCTGGTTTGCTAATATTTTGTTGAGGATTTTAGCATCTATATTCATCAGGGATATTGGCCCATAAGTTTCTTTCTTTGTGTTGTCTTTGCCTGATTTTGGAATCAGAATTATGCTTGCCTCATAAAAGGAGTTTGGAAGTCTTCCTTCCTCTTGAATTTTTTGAAATAGCTTGAGAATTATAGGAGTTAGTTCTTCTTTGAATATTTGGTAGAATTCAGTTGTGAAGCCATCAGGCCCAGGACTTTTCTTTGTTGGGAGTTTTTTGATAACTGTTTCGATCTCATTTGGTATAATCGTTCTGTTTAGGTTTTCTGATTCTTCCAGATTGATTTTTGGAAGATTATATGATTCAAGGAATTTGTCCATTTCATCTAGGTTGTCTAGTTTTTTGGCGTACAGTTCTTCATAGTATTTTCTTACAATATTTTGTATTTCTGTTGTGTCAGTTGTTATTTCACCCCTCTCATTTCTAATTTTATTTATTTGAGTCCTCTCTCTCTTTTTCTTGGTGAGTCTAGTTAAAGGTTCATCAATCTTGTTTACCTTTTCAAAAAACCAGCTCCTAGTTTCATTGATCCTCTGTATTGTTTCTTTAGTCTCTATGTCATTTATTTCTGCTCTGATCTTTATTATTTCCTTCCTTCTACTACATTTAGGCTTTACTTGCTGTTCTTTTTCTAGTTCTTTTAGATGCAGGGTTAAGTTGTTTATTTGAGCTTTTTCTAGCTTCTGAAAGTGTGCCTGTAGTGCTATGAACTTCCCTCTCAGTACTGCTTTTGCTGTGTCCCATAAATTTTGAGTTGTTGTATGCTCATTATCATTTGTTTCTAGGAATTTTTTCTTCTTCTTTGATCTCATTCTTAATCCATTCGTTATTTAACAACCTGCTATTTAGTTTCCATGTGTTTGAGGATTTTTGAGCTTTTCTGTTGTGGTTGATTTCTAGTTTTATGCCATTGTGATCAGAGAAAGTGTTTGATATGATTTAAATCTTCTTAAATTTGTTGAGACCACTTTTGTGCCCTATCATGTGGTCTATCCTAGAGAATGTACCATGAGCACTTGAAAAGAATGTATATTCTGCTGCTTTAGGGTGGAAGGTTCTGTAGATATCTATTAAATCAAGTTGATCTAGTATGTCTTTTAGGTCTGCTGTTTCTTTGTTAATTTTCTTTCTTGAGGATCTATCTAGTGATGTTAGTGGGGTATTAAAATCCCCTACTATTATAGTGTTGCTGTTGATCTCGCTCTTTATATCCATCAAAGTCTGCTTTATATATTTAGGTGCCCCTATATTAGGTGAGTAGATATTTATAATAGTTATATCTTCCTGTTGGATTACTCCCTTTATCATTATGTAGTGGCCTTCTTTATCTCTTACTATATCCTTTGTTTTAAAGTCCAATTTGTCTGATATAAGTATTGCTACCCCAGCTTTTTTTTCATTTCCATTTGCATGAAATGTTTTTTTCTATCCTTTTACCTTCAACCTATGTGCATCTTTTGTTTTAAGGTGTGTCTCTTGTAGACAGCATATGTATGGGTCCTGTTTTTTTATCCATGCAGATACCCTATGTCTTTTGATTGGATCATTTAATCCATTTACTTTTAAGGTTATTATTGATATGTAGTTGTTTATTGCCATTTTATTCTTTAAAGCTGTATTCCTCTTTTGCTATATTCTTTTCCCACTTAGATCTGTTTACACCATGCCCCTTAACATTTCCTGTAACATTGGTTTGGTTGTAATGAATTCCTTGAGTTGTTTTTTGTCTGGGAAACTTTTTATTTCTCCTTCAATTTTAAATGATAGCCTTGCTGGATAAAGTAGTCTTGGTTGTAGGTTCTTGTTCTGCATTACTTTGAATATTTCTTGCCATTCCCTTCTGGCTTCAAGTGTTTCTGTTGAGAAGGCTGATGTCATCCTTATAGGGGTTCCTTTGTAGGTGATAGCCTTTTTTTCTCTCACAGCTTTTAATATTTTCTCTTTATCACTTAGCTTTAGTATTTTAATTATGATGTGTCTTGGTGTAGGTTTCTTTTTAGTGGAGTTCTCTGTGCATCTTGAAATTGTGAGAGTTTCTCCTGCATTAATTTAGGGAAGTTTTCAGCTATAATATGATTGAATAAACCCTCTATTTCTTGTTCTTTCTCTTCTTCTTCAGGAACCCCTATGATGCAGATGTTATTTCTCTTCATGTTGTCACAGAGCTCTCTAAGAGTTTCCTCAGACTTTTTGAGTCTCTTTTCTTTCTTCTTCTCTGCTTTCATGCTTTCATTTCAGTTGTCCTCCAACTTGCTGATTCGATCCTTAGCTGTATCCATCCTGTTTTTAATTCCTTCCATTGAGGTCTTCATTTCTGTTATTGTATTTGTCATCTCCGACTGATTCTTTTTTAATATTTCAATATCCTTTTTTATACTCGCTATTTCTTTATTTAGGTGTCCATGATGACCATCCATTGTTGTTCTAAGATCCCTAAGCATCCTTGCAATCATTATTTTGAACTCCACATCTGGAAGTTTGATTATTTCCATATCACTCAGTTCATCTCCTGAAGGTCTCTCTGGTGGTTTCATTTGGATTGCACTTCTTTGTCTTCTCATTGTGTCTGGGGGTCTTCTTTGTAGAGCTGGTTGAGTCTAGGCTTGGTGTTGTCTGCCTCCAGTTTTTACTTGTGTTGTTTCTAGGTCTTCTTGGGTTGGTATCAGCTATTATTTGTAATCCACTTTGGGATTTGAGCGTCTTTGAAGTCTTGATTTGTTTGTTTTCTTAACAGGTGATTGTCTTGTTTGCTTATCTCAGCAGGGGGCTTATTTGAAAATGTATCCAGGAATGAGGTGGGTGTTCCCTGAGGCTCTGAAGTCCTTTTCTGCCAGTTAATCTCTCTGGGGGCAAGTTGCTTTCTCAGCTTCAGTAGGGGGAGGTGTATCTCAGATCTCCATGGAGACCTGAGTTACTGCCCCTCCTCCCCACTTCTTGTTTTCAGCTGTGTCCTGTTGCACTGATTGGAGCTGGAGAGATGTCTTTATCTCTGTGACCTGGAAGTACTTTTGTATTTTGCTTTGTGGAAGGATCAGCCCCTCCCCCAGTTATGGCCGCCTCCAGCACTGAATGAGTCAGCTTTTTATGTCATCACCTATATTCCTCTCCCCCTCACCATCCGTCTCTCTCTTTCTTTTCTTTTTGGAAGACAAGCGGGCCCTTTCAACACACCTTGTTCCCTGGTCGCCAGGCAAGTGGCTGTGAGCAGTATTTAATGCTCTTTTCCTTGGAGTGAGAGCCCAGTCTCACCCCCCCCATTCCTGTAAGCAGGGGAGATTCAGGCGCTCCCTACCAGGTTTGTTGTGGCTTCTTTGCTCCTTGGTTTTTGAAAGCTGTTCTTGTAGTCCAGATTTGGTTTTTCACGCTGATTGTTCATAAATTAGTTTATAATCCAGTTTGGTGGTGTGAGCTGGGAGTCTGTGCGTCTGCCTACTCCGCCGCCATCTTCAGGTCCTCTGGAATTACTTCTTAAGTGGTGGGTATTGTGTTAAGTGTGTTTCTTCAGAAACTTATGACATCCAACTAATTTTTAAGTTGCTATGCTCTTTTGAAAATAGAGCCATGCTATTGATGAGAAAATTTCTATAATTCAGCCTGAGAAAAGAAAAAACCCCCAAAAAACTAAGACACATGGTAACAATGACTAATTAATGACTTCTCTTTTACCTGTTTTTAAAATGATGTTTATGTTCTTTGGAAAAAGCAGATTATTTGATGACAATGTTAAGAATACTTAACTCTAAGTAAGAAATTGTTTCCCTTTGACTAGATGTTTCATTTAATGAGAGGGCTTTTATTTACATTTTGTTCCTTTAACATGATTAGCTTAAGAAAACAATATGTACAGAGACTAATGAATAGAGACTAGACACTAGTCTTTATCAATGTTTGTTTAAATTAGTGTGGTTTAGAGAAAGGGGAATTTAGAATTGAAATGCCTTATAAATAAATCTTTCCTTGTAGGTAATATTTTTAGTTCCAGGATCTGAAAGCACGTTATAAACAATTAAACTTTAGGGTACAAAAGGGAATTCTATGTTGTTTATTGGTTAAATTAAGTTACCGAATTATAATTTGTTTTGGGTTTTTAGGAAGTCCTTTCTTTTAAGTCTACAAATTTGTGTGTCCTAGTTTTATATTTTTATTATTTTTTGAAAAATGTATTCCCTTAAACCATTTTCGATATCTTTTCTTCCCATATTTCTTAAAAGACTCATTTTCTCTACTTTCTACTCTTGATTTGTTTCAACCTCAGTGACTTTTGCTCCCAAAACATCACTGCAGCCTTCTGAATGAGTCAGTGGCGCTATGCTAATCGTCTACCCCAAAGGCCATTTCAGTTCCTCTCCTGTTGCTTCTCTGTAGCCCATTGGATGTCATTGACCATTCAAATTGTTCCTCTCGTTTTAAATGTCTGCCTTTTTTTTTGGTTTTGGGGACTCTCCTTTATTTTCTTTCTCCTGATCTTTCTTACTTCTCCACTCCATAAGTGCCAGCTCTCCCCCAAATCTGATTTTCCTGGTTCACCTTGGCTCGTTGTCCTGGGCTCCCAAAGTATAAAGGATGTGGCCCCAAACCACATCCTGTGTGTGACACACACAGTCTAGTTCCAACCAACAAGCCCAGCCTGTTCTCTGTGCTCCTCCCTCCTCCTGCCCTGTGTACTGGTTGACCCAGACTCCCCCTTCCTATGGCTGAACTTTGGCCTGCAAAGCTCCCCTTTTCTCTCTGTGCTTGGGGAAAAAAATACTTACTTGTTCTTCAAGTGACAATTTAAGCTCCATTTTTGTGAAATCCCCCCCAACTCCTGCAACCAGAATTGGTCACTCACTGCCTTTACAAAACACTTCATTGATTTCTTCCATCACTGCCCTTGTCTCTCAGTGCTATGATCGTAAGTTTGGGTAGAAAGGGACTTTATCTTCCTCATCTGCCTTATTATTTGTTTCCAAATGCTGGACACATCCTAACCTTTTGTCAGGGTTAGCTTGATGCATCATTGAATGAATCTGTGAGTGAATGTAATCCACAAGGAGCTGTGAAGAGCTTAGGATGGTCCTGAAGCATCCTGCCCATGCTGCTAAAGGCTCTTTCCTTGTCTTGCTGGGGCTGCTGATCTCTACATGTGCTTATGCTCTCCACCAGGGAAAGGAGAAGCTGTATGTGGAACTGAAGCACGTCCTGGCCCGGCAGCCCGGGCCCGAGACTGCAGAGCAGCTGCAGATCTACCGCCACTCGCTGCAGCAGAAGACCAAGCAGATCAAGGTAAGTGTCCTCTGTTCCTTCCTGGCCAAACTTGGGGAACACATCAGAGCAAGTCCACTGCCTCAGTTCAACAAGCCGGGCTCCCAAATGCCATACTCCACCTTACTTGGCCTTTTCAGCACTTTAGTCCCAGGAGATAGCAGGGCTGCCTCAGGGCTTCCCCTCTGCTGCTAGACTTATAGACTCCACAATCCTTCATTTCCCGAAAGAGGGGAGTGAGAAAGTGAGGAAAGAGTTGGGGTGAGGATGATGGCAATGGAATGGAAATTTTGGGTGTAGGGTTTGTATAGATGACCTCGAGATGATTTAGAGGGACCTGGATGGTGGGGAAGAACAGAGGAAACCTGGTGACATCGTTGCCCACGGAGGATGACCACTGCGCCAAAGCAGGTTTCTGCTCCTCCGTTCCACCTGAAGTAAAGGTACCCAAGGCACCAGCTACTCCCCAGCCCCAGGACCTCGCTTCATGATCATCTATCAAAGAAATTTCCATGAAGGGGAAGTAAAACTGTGCAGGAGTCCTCTTGGCAGATATTCCCTGCTAAGTGACATAGAACCTCAGTTGGGGAGATGGATTATTTTATTCTTACATGTGCCTTTTTAAAGTTCTCCAAAAGACTGTGCATTCCCATTATATTTTGAGCTTTACCTCCTAAGTGCCTACTTCGATGTTCTTGGCATGTCAGGGAAGTCGCACACACACACGTGCACAGAAGGTAGCACACGCCAGCTGAATCCTGGCACTTCCCTGCACATCGAGGGTAATACTTATTGCCTTTCTGCCTGGGGTAAAATAGATGTGATGCTACTAATACAGGACTAATCCTTTCACAGAAAAGGACATCGCAATAGTACATCCTTTTAGTTAAAAAAAAAAAAAAAGGCAGATAGAACAGAAGTCTAATTAGAGCATTAATTTTCAACTTATCACTCTAAGTATTCACACTATCATTCTGAGACATAATTCAAATTTTACATGAGGCATAATCTTTCGATTATTTTCATCCCTTTCAACAGTTGAATATTTCAAACAGAATAAAAGCTTATTTTCTCAGGGGTGGGTATAGAATGGGAAAGCTCATGGTTGTCTTTACTGTTGGTAGCCACACTTAGCACTGGATTGCGTTCGATGGCTAATAGGAGTCTTTTGTCACTTTCACCCTTTATTTCTGAAAATCCAGATTTTTTGCTCTGAATGAAATGTGACTTTTAATGAAAGGTTCAGAGGCGGATGGGACCAACCCTCTTGACCGGTTTGTCCTCATTATCTGGATTCTATTTTAGGAAATTCCACACTCACTGTTTGGAAACAAGATCTTGATTCCTAAGAGTTTCACTGTTAAGATCAATTTTATTTCAACATGAAAATCATATTCTTTAGCTCGTGATAACACAGAATCGTTTTCAGGGCAATTAGCAGGAAAGGGTTCAGAAGCAGTTGAACACTCAACAGATAAAAATCCCCCTTTTATGCTCTTTTAAAAATAGTGAGGGAGAGGAAAAACAAATCCCAGTCTATTGCCTGCCCCTTAGAACAATAGGCTTTCTTTTCTCTCCTCAGTTTCATGGGGAACACCCCTAGCTTTGGCGTGCTTTCTGTATTCTGTGTAGATGAGTCAATTTCCATTCTTCTTGCCCAGCCTGAGATCAGTAGCATCTATTAAACACCACAATGGAGGAGGCAGATAATCAGGCTTCCTATTACAGCCCCCCACATGCATTAGGCTCTCCCATGCACATGTCATAGCTCCCTGATTCTTAGAGAAAAGCACCCCAGTGGGGATAAAGCCAAAACCTGTGAATAGTCCCAACGAATACAGTACAAAGATGACAGGCATTTAGCAAAAAACACATAAATTTAATTCCTACTTAGTGTGGTGGTGGCAGGATAATACCAGATTTTTTTTTTTTTTTTTGCCATAATCCTCAGATGAATTGCATTTCCTCGTGATGTCTTTCCTGAATGCTTTTTAAAAAGGGTTTTAAACTCAGTTCTGTACTATATGTGTGGGAGATTTTCTGTCTTTCCTTACAGTAGTCCTTGAAAGACATCACAGCATTCATGTGTGAGTTTGTGGGATGTTTATTGATAGTTCTTTCTTTTTTGTTTCTTCTTATTTTCTCATTCTTCTTCTTTTGAGAGAGAGATAAAGACAGGAAGGGAGAGAGATGAGAAGCATCCACTTGTAGTTGCATTTCTTCAGTTGTTCATTGATTGTTTCTCATACGTGCCTTGATGGGGGGCACCAGTTGAGCCAATGACCCCTTGCTCAAGCCAGCAATCTTGGGCTTCAAGCCAGTGACCTTTGGGCTCAAGCCAGTGAACATGAGATCATGTCAATGATCCCATGCTCAAGCTGGTGAGCCTGAGCTCAATATGAACTGTGACCTTGGGGTTTCAAACCTAGGACCTCAGCATCCCAGGTTGATGCTCTAGCCACTGTGCCACCACGAGTCAGGCTGATAGTTCTCCTTTCTAAGCAGGAGAATGAGGTTTCATTTTTATTTTTTAATTTTTATTTATTTATTTTTTTGTATTTTTCTGAAGCTGGAAACGAGGAGAGACAGTCAGACAGACTCCCGCATGCGCCCGACCGGGATCCACCCGGCACGCCCACCAGGGAGCGATGCTCTGCCCATCCGGGGCGTCGCTCTGTCGCGACCAGAGCCACTCTAGCGCCTGGGGCAGAGGCCAAGGAGCCATCCCCAGTGCCCGGGCCATCTTTTGCTCCAATGGAGCCTTGGCTGCGGGAGGGGAAGAGAGAGACAGAGAGGAAGGAGAGGGGGAGGGGTGGAGAAGTAGATGGGTGCTTCTCCTGTGTGCCCTGGCCGGGAATTGAACCCGGGACTTCCGCATGCCAGGCCGACACTCTACCCCTGAGCCAACCGGCCAGGGCCATGAGGTTTTATTTAAATTTGTCCCTGGATTATGAGTCTTCAGCCCTTGGCCAGATTTTCGCCCAGACACAGGCCTTGAACTGGTGGAAGAGTGCAGATTAATTGTTAAACTGGGCTTGGTTTTGTACCTTTAACCCTACTGAGGTACATGGCAGGAGGTTAGAAAGATTTTTCAGAAAAAAACATGTCTAACTGTATGTTCTGTTAATGCTGTGTTATTTGCCATGTTAGGTTCTGTCTGCAGAACTGAATATGTATGAATCACAGAACGAAGAATTTAAGTATGAGCTGAGCAAACTTAGCACTGATCTATTGAATTTAAAGAAGAAATACCTCGCACAGAAACGAAAAGAATACATTCAGAAGTAAGAATTAGACAAATGTTCTAATTTTATTGTTGCCAATGAGAAAATATTTGGTGTAAGGTCACAGAGTTTCAGATTTCACTGGGGTAAACTAAGTCACAAGTGACCAGGTGACATTCTGCAGACCACTCACTGGGAAGGTATCACAGCAAGATCAGTGTCTCAGCTAATAGTGCGGCCTCTCCACGGGACCCTAACAGGGGTCCATTAATACCTGCTCCCTGGTGGACCTAACGTGGAGCAGAGGAAACTGTGATTTTTGCCACACTTTTCTCACAGTTTGGAAATAATCACGCCATAAGTATGTTTGCAAACGAGTTTCACAGTCAGTCTTGTACTGGCTGAAGCATATTCACATTTAAAACCATAGGTCATTTTGCCAAGGGGTCTGGGCTTGGTAAAGCTGTTCTTTCTGGAATATAGCTTATCCCTGTAATTATGAATGAATAATTTTCACCCATGATGTAGATGAATGATCTCTGAATCATCTCTATGTCTAACAACTGACTTCAGTATCTACATTGGGGTATCAGCGTGACCTCTCATTCTTCTAGTTCAGGGTAATGCAGAGGTCAGGTATTCATTTGGTGTTTCAGGATGCCTACATGTCGACAAGTCAGTGTTCTTTTCATTAGGTTACCATTATTTGCCCGATTTGAGGGTGAGAGAGGAGGCCCAAATCAGTGGGTTCGAACCTGGGTCTGGCTGTGTGGCATTGTCCAAATCATCTAGCTCATTCTATTGTGGTTCACATTATGGCCTGAACATCAAGTTTGGTATTTCAGGGACATGGTAAAAGAGGATTGAATGCATCTACCTATGATTTATTAGTTGGTAAATAGCTATTTAAGTTAACTGGATGCATATTCATTAGCCAGTAAAAATCTACCCTTTTATAAATCATAATGTTTCCCAATTCTACATTTCAATGTCAGTTCCTTGGTAGAATAGAATATGCTAAGAATTATAGCTAATTCAATTGAGTCTATCTTAATGTGTGGGTCTGGCAACTATCTCACTCAGAATCACTGGGGAGACTTATTAAACAGCAGGTCCCCAGCCCCCATTTCCAGATATTTGGATTCAGTAGGCTCAAGAGGGGCCTCAGAATCCTCCAGTTTAATCACCCCACAGGTGGTTTCCACGCACCCTGAAGTTTGAGAACCACGGATAATAATGATGTAAATTAAATGAATTGTTGGAGTGAAAACAATGTTGTTTTCTTTCAGGACATTAAAAATCATGCTTATAAAGAGTTGGCATGGCCTGACCAGGTGGTGGTACAGTGGATAGAGCTGCAGCCTAGGACGCTGAGGCCCCAGGTTTGAAACCCTGAGGTCACCAGCTTGAGTGCAGTTCTTACCAGCTTGAGTGTGGGCTCTCTGGCTTGAGTGTGGGATCATAGACCCAACCCCTTGGTCACTGAGCCCAGAGGTCACTAGTTTGAGCAAAGGGTCACTGGCTTAGCTGGAGCACTCTGGCCAAGGCACATATGAGAAAGCAATCAATGAACAACTAAGGTGCTATAACTATGAGTTGATGCTTCTCTTCCTTCCTGTCTTTCTATCCTTGTCTGTCCCACCCCTCTCTCTCACTAAAAAAAAAAAAAAAAAAAAAAAAAAAGAGAGAGAGAGAGAGAGTTGACATGGCTATTTTCCATAGGAAGCAGGTGTCTAACTCAGTGGACTTCAAACTTTTTGATTGCATACCTCTATCAGGAAAGCCTTTTTGAACTTGCAGCCCCTCAATATTAATGCATATAATTTTTAAACTAAACTTTTTATTTTAGAATTATTTTTTGCCATATATATATATATATATAATTTTAAATATTCTTTTATTCACCTCTTGGTCTATATTTTTTAATTGAATTTATTGGGGTGACACTGCTCAACAAAATATACAGATTGCAGGTGCACAGATCCACATCATCTGTACACTGTATTGTGTGTTTACCCTCCAAATCAAGTCTTCATCTATCACTGTTTATCCCCCTATATCAGGGGTCTCCAAACTTTTTACACAAGGGGCCAGTTCACTGTCCCTCAGACCATTGGAGGGCTGCCAAATACAGTGGTCCTCTCACTGACCACCAATGAAAGAGGTGCCCCTTCCAGAAGTGCAGTGGGGGCTGGATAAATGGCCTCAGGGGGCCGCAGTTTGGGGATGCCTGCCCTATATCCTCCTCCACCTCTCCCCCACAATCACCACACTGTTGTCCATGTTCACGAGGGTTTTTCCTCTCTTTTTCCCCCTTTTGCTCAATTCTTCCACCCTCCTCACCCAGAAACCCCTGAAAGCTGTCAGCCTGCTCTCCATCTATGAGTCTGTCTCTAATATTTTGCTTGTTAGTTCATTTTACTCATTAGATTCCAAATATAAGTGAAATTATATGGTATTGTTTTTCTCTGACTGGCTCATTTCACTTAGCATAATGCTCTCCAAGTCCATCTATACTGTTGCAAAGGGTAAGACCTCCTTTTTTTTAAATGTCTGAGTATATTCCATTGTGTAAATGTACCACAGGTTTTTTACTCACTCATCTACTGATGGGCACTTGGGCTGCTTACAGATCTTGGTTATTATAGATAATACTGCAATGAACATATATGATATTTTAATTTATAAATTACACGCCAATGTTATTGTCACTTTGTGAGTAATTATTAGTAAAGTGAGATTTTTTAATTTTTAAGACTATATAGAATTCTATATATAGAATCTCTATTATCTTTTTTTCATACCCCATTGGGTCATCTCACTCATCAGATTTCATGCACTACATTTTGAAGACCAGTGGTATAATTTACACACACAGCCAGTTTGGCTAAACATTAATTATCTTTCTGGTGCTGATTAACTTCCCTGCATTGGTCCTTGGGTTTTGCCTCCTCTCCTTTGACCTTACTGGTCACATCAGACTACTTAAGTGTAAGTTTCTTCAGAGAGGAGAACTTGAGTTATGTAAGGCAAGGGAGGGCAGAGGATGGGGGCCATTTCCCACGTGTAACATCAGGAGGAAGACAAATACTTGTCACAGTACTTGAAGGAATCCTCTTTGCTGGATCTACTCAAGGCTAAAGCTTTTGTTCTATTTATGGAGGACTTAAAAAAAATATTATAATTAAATTGAGTCTGCTAAAATGGCTGGATTGATTAACTAATCCTCTACAGGTTCCTTCCAAAAGGAATAATTTAGAATAATTTCTGGATGTTCTCCTTTACACATTCACTTTATACAATAACTCCTATCATTTTTACCTTTTTACCTTCTTTTTTTTTTTCACATGCCCTTTTTATCATGCTTTGATCCTGACCTGTACGACACCCACCTGCCCCCAACTCCCTTAACTTGGACCCCCCCAGGTCTAGAGTCTGAAGTACCAGTCAAATTTCTTTTTCCAAAATGTGGACTAATTCCCCTAAAGTAAATCATTCCTAGTTGTCAAATCTAATTGGTTCTGGTCTTACTAGTTTGCTTAATTTTTATTTTTAAAAAATGGATTCCAAAGTTGATTTTTGTAAGACCCTTACTTATGCAATAGATAATTTGTGTAAATTTAAGATACCCCTGCAGGAAACCTGAATATGTGTGTGTTTTTGTGGTTTGTGTGTGTGTGTGTGTGTGTGTGTGTGTGTATTTAAAGGAGCTCTATGGAGAGGGTACATTGTAGATTTTAGGGTAGAACTCCCTTTATTGTCAAATGTACCACAGTGGTTCCTCATTTATTATGGGGGTTAGGTTCCAGAACCCCCTGTAATAGGCAGAAATCTGCAAAGTAGCAACCTTATATTTATTTTATTATTTATATATATTTTAAAGCTTTATAAACTCTCCCCACACTTTTATGAACCTTCCCCACAATGTTATTAACCTTTCCCACACTCTTATAAACACTTCCTATGCTCTTAAACACTTTCTACACTCTTAAACCTACATAATTTTAACAGCATTTAAAATTCTATACGAGTAGTACTCACCAGTGAATATACTACAACTTGAATGATGATGTTTTAATTAATATTTTTTATATTGTTTTCAAATTTTTAGACTAGAAAATTCTTATTTTACCACAAAAATAATTAAAAGAATAAATATATAAAAATACCTATATACTGCAAAATCCCACAATATAGCGAAAAATCTGTGATCAAAATTAGATATATACAATTTAAAAATCTGTGATATAGGCCCTGGCCAGTTGGCTCAGTGGTAGAGCGTCGGCTGGCATGCAGAGGTCCCGGGTTTGATTCCCGGCCAGGGCACACAGGAGAATTGCCTATCTGCTTCTCCACCCCTCCCCCTCTCCTCCCTCTGTCTCTCTCTTCCCCTCCCGCAGCCGAAGCTCCATTGGAGCAAAGATGGCCCAGGCGCTGGGGATGGCTCCTTGGTCTCTGCCCCAGGTGCTAGAGTGGCTCTGGTCGCAACAGAGCGATGCCCCGGAGGGGCAGAGCATCGCCCCCTGGTGGGCGTGCCAGGTGGATTTTGGTCGGGCACATGCGGGAGTCTGTCTGACTGTCTCTCCCCGCTTCCAGCTTCAGAAAAATACAAAAATAAAATAAAATAAAATAAAAATAAAAATAAAAATCTGTGATATAGCTAGACCACAAAAAGTGAACCACAGTATGGTGAGGGACAACTGTATCTTATTTATCTTTCCCAGGTTTTCTTATATCTTGAACTCTTTTAATAATAACTGCTGCTTGTAGAAAATTACATGAAAATTTGCTTTTATAAACCTCCAAGTTTGATGAAGATACCTTTGTGTGTGCATGTGTGTGTAGTAAATATTTATGTTTGTACTGGTACTTTGGAATAAAGTGAATTAGTCATTATAATAAATCCAAGAGAAAAATTTTTCTGACCAATCTTTGCAACTAAACCTGTGTTTTATAAAACAGGAAAGTGATTACAAGTCAGAAGCCTCAAGTCCATAGTGCTTGAGTTATAATGAGGTCTTCTATCCATATTTAGATCAACATTAGGAGAGTACATTTAATTGTGTCTTTCTCTAATTCTCTGTATTATCAGCAAACACCTAATTAGATTTTAACCAACCACCTTGTCTAAAACTGGAAGCTGTAATAAACCAGTTTTCAGCAGCTAACTCACCCTTATGAACTTAGAGACCACCAAATGTTAAAGAGGAACAAGATGTTCAGGAGGTTAACTTTCACCTCCTCTCTTACAGAAACAAGGACAGAGAAGACATGGATAACGTCTTCCCACAGGTCAAAACAACTGGCCCTCGTTTTACTGGGGGTGGATTTTCCCTCAACAAGTCATCCCAACTGAAGTCCTAACTTGAAGCTCCTGTCTGGGTCCAGTTGAACGGCTCATGACATTTGCTTTGGAACATTTTGGAGAAAACTCTTTCAAATCCCTTGTATATTTCCGGAAATCAGTGCTCAGATTATAGGGTGGAAAGAAATGTGAAACTATCATAGTCTTGTACATATCAGAGTAATGACTTTCTACTTGGTCCACATGGGTGTTAACAGATTGTAATTATATCTGTTCAATTAGGCAGATCCATTGCATGAAGCAGGTCTTTTGTTACCACCACACTGATTGATTTGAGATGCGTCACATCTAGACACTTGTGTGGACAAAGCTACGGATATTAATTTCTCTATTACAGACATTTGTGCATTTGAAGAGATTTTTTTATATTTAAAAAGGATTTTTTAAAATGCAGTACATTCTTATTAATAAGAATCTCTTTTAATTATTTCTACTTAAAATAAAATAATTTTAATTTATAATTCAAATGATTACATCTCTTTTCATCAGTATCCTGAAAACAGTTATTTCTTTTTCAGAATAAAATTGTTTTCAGAACGATTCCTAGGTGGAATTTTTCTCCCAGGCCTGGGGTATGGAAATCTATTCCAAAGAGACATACTAATAAATACTTCATTATAAAAAAAAATAAAAAAAAAGAAAGAACCTTTGTAGAGATTTTGAGCTTTGCTTTGGTAAAGTAATTAAGGTTTAGAACTACCATGAGAAATACTATTTAACATGAGGATGTGATTCAGAGGAACCAAGACTGTAAAATGAGGAATTTGGGCTGGAGCTCTTTGAAGGGCTTTCCTTTCTAGAACTCCCTCTTGGAGAACGGAGTTACATGGAACAGGCACCCGGCTCCCCCAGCTGCTGTTAGCATTTTGAGCCATTGAATCCATTGTATTTTCTTTTTGTTGAAGCCACAATTATGTGGACATTGTTCAGTGTTCCTTTGTTAAGAGTGTTCATTCGGTAATATTATGTGAGGACACTCTGGCCATCTCTCTCACAATAACTTCTGTAGTTTTTTTAAAGTCATCGAGGAGTAAGTAGCTCAGGGATGAGCAAGGACAATACAGGTGATTAATCTGTGTGTTTTACAGGGCCAAGGTCTCCACTGAGAGCAGGAGACTAATGACCCAAGATGCTTGCTCAGATTACACAGAGTTGGGATTTTTTTTTTAAAGGGTGAGGATGGGAGATAGAGACAGACTCCACATGAGCCCTGAGGAGGATCCACCTGGGCAGCCCCATCTGGGGCTGATGTGCAAATCAGTCAAGCTATTTTTAGTGCCTTGGTCAAAGGAGCTAACCTCAGTGCCTAGGGCCATGCTCAAACCAATCAAGCCACTGATCTCAGGAGGGGTAGAAGGAGAGAAGAGGGAGAGAGAGGGGGAGAGAAACAGATGGTTGCTTCTCTTGTGTGCCCTGACTGGCAATTGAATCTGGAATGTATGCACACTGGGCTGACGCTCTATCCACTGAGCCAGCTGGCCAGGGCCCAGAGTCGGGGATTTTAGAGGGAACTTCTGCATGTTCTGCCATCCCACTGCATTCACCACCAGAAGCAAACCCAAGGCAATGATGGCCATGCAACTGATTTATTGTGAAACGATCTTAGAAATCCCAGTAAGAGTGGGGAAGTGGCACAGAGATGGGGAGGAGAATCCAGCTAGAATACAATAATCAAGTCAAGTCCCATGCTAGGACACTGTGGCTGGATCTTGCGTGGGACTCTGGAGACAATGTAATCACATCTCAGAATTGTCCCCATCAGGGGTGAGAAAGCTGGGGTGTTTATGTCCTTCATGCTGTTAGTCATTGACCAAGGACTGCTTTGAAGGGGTCCTTTCGTGGGCAAAGCAGAGTCTGGCATCCTGGGGGTGGCCCTTGGACAAAGAGACCACAGGTGCTGACTGTTGGAGGTAAAAGTGGCTAAAGGCTTGGGGAAATGGGTCTTCTGTTTCTTCAAATGATCCCAGAGGGAGAACTGTAAGGTATTTTTCCCCACAGGGGAAAAAGGAAGGGGCCAGAGCCATGAAGTGTGAAATAATAAAGGCTTTATTGAGTACAGAGCGCATCCCGTCCAATGAGGTTCCCTAGCCCCGGGGACAGAGGCTAGGAAGTCACATAGGGTGACCCGCGTGAGAGATATTTAAAGGGTCCTGTTTACAGTGGTCAAGCTAATATGACGTGGTGAAATCTCACTGGCTGGCAGATGGTTGCTTTTTTCCAAAGGGTTCCTGGGAAGTTTCTTTTGGCATGCCTGGATGTGGGCAGCCCCAGCCAAAGTTCCCAGGTTTGAGTTCCTCACGTGGCCTTCCCCCATTGCTGACCACCTCACATTTTGATCTTTTTGTGTTAAAGGCACCACTTAGTCGTCTGGCTACTTCCTGCTGATTATGGGTGTCGTGGGGAGGGAGAGATCTGCAGGTGGTGGCTTTGAGGGGAGTCGGGAGGAACATCTGTTTGGCTGTGACTGGAGAAACCTTGCGAATGCAGTCTTGTAAGGATTAAAAAAAAAGAGGAGTATTAGGGGGATTTGCAGGGTCCAGCTTTTTGGTGAGCTGGAGCTGGGTAGGGTCCAGTGGTTCCAAACTATCAGTGGTCCTGCATGGAGGCAAGCTTGAGGCAAAACTGTATGCCAGGGTTTTAAAGAGCATTTTATGCATTTGACTCCAAAGGCAAGAGAAGTGAAGGCAAAAAATGAATGGGACTACATCAGACTAAGAAGTTTTTGCTCAGCAAGAGAAACTGATAACAAAATAAACAGACAGCCAACTAAATGGGAAATGATATTTTCAAACGACAGCTCAGATAAGGGCCTAATATCCAAAATATACAAAGAACTCATAAAACTCAACAACAAACAAACAATCCAATAAAACAATGGGAAGAGGACATGAACAGACACTTCTCCCAGGAAGAAATACAAATGGCCAACAGATATATGAAAAGATGCTCATCTTCATTAGTTATTAGAGAAATGCAAATCAAAACTGCAATGAGATACCACCTCACACCTGTTAGATTAGCTATTATTAACAAGACAGGTAATAGCAAATGTTGGAGAGGCTGTGGAGAAAAAGGAACCCTCATACACTGTTGGTGGGAATGTAAAGTAGTACAACCATTATGGAAGAAAGTATGGTGGTTCCTCAAAAAACTGAAAATAGAACTACCTTATGACCCAGCAATCCCTCTACTGGGTATATACCCACAAAACTCAGAAACATTGATACGTAAAGACACATGCAGCCCCATGTTCATTGCAGCATTGTTCACAGTGGCCAGGACATGGAAACAACCAAAAAGCCCGTCAATAGATGACTGGATAAAGAAGATGTGGCACATATACACTATGGAATACTACTCAGCCATAAGAAATGATGACATCGGATCATTTACAGCAAAATGGTAGGATCTTGATAACATTATACAAAGTGAAATAAGTAAATCAGAAAAAACCAGGAACTGCATTATTCCATACGTAGGTGGGACATAAAAGTGAAACTAAGAGACATTGATAAGAGTGTGGTGGTTACGGGGGGAGGGGGGAGAGGGTGAGGGAAAGGGGGAGGGGGAGGGTCACAAAGAAAACTAGATAGAAGGTGACAGAGGACAATCTGACTTTGGGTGATGGGTATGCAACATAATTGAACAAGATAACCTGGACTTGTTATCTTTGAATATATGTATCCTGATTTATTGATGTTGCCCCATTAAAAAAATAAAATTATTAAAAAAAGTGAACAATCAAAATAAAACTCAAAAAAAACAACAACAACAAAAAAAACTGTATGCCGCCTGGCCAGGCGGTGGCATAGTGGATAGAACGTCAGACTGGGATGCGGAAGACCCAGGTTCGAGACCCCAAGGTTGCCAGTTTGAGCGCGGGTTCATCTGGCTTGAGGAAAAAGCTCACCAGCTTGGACCCAAGGTCGCTGGCTTGAGCAAGGGGTTATTCAGTCTGCTGAAGGCCCACGGTCAAGGCACATGTGAGAAAGCAATCGATGAACAACTAAGGTGTCGCAATGTGCAACGAGGGACTAATGATTGATGCTTCTCATCTCTCCGTTCCTGTCTGTCTGTCCCTGTCTATCCCCCACTCTGACTCTCTCTCTGTCTCTGTAAAAAAATAAAATAAAATAAATAAAAATAATTATAAAAAAAAAAAAACAACAAAAAAACTGTATGCCAGGAGTGGCGTACGAAGGGGAAAAGAAGGGGGGTCCCATCCACTCCCATAACCGAGACCTGTGAGGGAACTCGAGGTCCAGAGTGTGATGGCAAAACAGAGAAGGCAGCTCCTGTGTCCACAAGAAATGAGATGGACTTACCTGTTTTTGTAGCATACCCTGGGGTTTGGTGAGGATGATGTGGGTCTCCGAGTCCAGGGCGTCAGTCCCAAGAGTTCGAGCAATGGGCCTGTCCGGCTGGCTTGGCCTCCCTTCTGAGTGACTTGTCCTCCATGTAGAGACATTGAAGATGAACCTGCTGCCCAAAGGGGCATTCGCTCCACCAGTGACCGGGCTGCTTGCAGTCAGGGCAGGGTTTGGTAAGCAGCCGCGGACAGGGGCCCTGCCGGGACCAGTGGTCCTGCTTGCCACACTTAAAGCAAGCTGCTGGCGGATTCCTCTTTGTGGCTTGGACTTGGGTGGGGTATTTCCTGTGCCTTGCCCCTGTTGCTCTGCCAGCCTCAGGGTTGCCACAAGAGCCTGGGTTTGGAGTGTCACCTTCTGCTGCATGCAGGTCTGGCAAACAGCCCTGGCCTGTATCTACTAGTTGGGACCATTAAAAACTTTAAATGCCATGTTCACAGGTCCCGGGTAGGGGTTTGGGGGTTGAGAATAAGAGGAGGGGGGCACATGGGGAGCCCGGCACCCAGATCTGGCCAGAAATGCCAGAGCCAGAAGCGGGACAGGGCCAGAACTTCCTGCAAGAAAATTGGGGTTGGGCATTGGGGTCCTGAAAACTGGTGTAAGAGCCAATAGTAGGTGGAGAATGGCCTGATGGAGGAGGGGCTTAAGAACACAGTGGAGAAGGGGAGGGGAGGAGAAAGAGAGATTGGTATTTGACAGTGAATGAGAAACAGGATCCTGTGAAGGGAGGGGAGGGGGCTCTCTGGAGGGAAGAGACCAGAGCGAAAGAGGTCTGCAGAAGGACCAGAGAGGTGGCACAGAGTTTAGGATGGGAGCGTGAATAACTAGAAGCCCTGAATGTAAGGGATCTCCAACCATTCCCAGCTTTTTTGGTGATAGTTAAATTGGTGAGGGTGTTTAAACCAAAAGTCCCTTCAGGAGGCTAATCCAGTGGGTTCTGTGGCCTGGCCATAGTGGAGAAGAAGAACAGTTTCTTCTTCTTTAGGGAGGGAGATTCCTGTGCCCCCACAGCCACCCTCAGTCCTCAGAGTGGTCAGAGATGAGCACTGGCATCCCAAAACTCAAGCTCTGGCCACCGACGAATAAGGTAAAGTGGATGTGCTCGGGACGTCTCCATGGGTGCACACGCACTCGGAACGAAATGGAAAGAGGTCCCTGATGCAGCTGCAGTTTCGGACAGGGAGTCTCAGTGAAAAGAACTGAGGGCAAGGCTGGAGGTAGGGGACTTACCACACCATGTGCTGAAGTGGGTGGAAGGTCGGAGGTCCTGGTTCTTTCTCAGAGGGGAGGGGAGAAGAGCGGTCCTGTGGACTTCAACTCTTCCCGGATTTTTGGCACCAAAATGTAAGGTATATTTCTCTGCCGAGGAAGAAGGAAGGGGCCGGAGCCACCAAGTGTGGAATAATAAAAGGCTTTATTGAGTACAGAGAGCATCCTGTTCAGTGAGGTTCCCTAGCCCCGGGGACAGAGGCTAGGGAAGCTGCATGGGGTGACCCGCGTGAGAGATATTTAAAGGGTCTCGTTTAGGGTGGCCGAGCTAATAGGACGTAGTGAAATCTCACTGGCTGGCAGACGGTCGCTTTTTTCCAAAGGGCTCCTGGGAAATTTCTTTTGGCACGCCTGGATGTGGGTGGCCCCAGCCAAAGTTCCCGGGTCTGGGTTCCTCACGTGGCTATCCCCCATTGCTGACCTCCCCACAAGAACTACAAATGGAAATCAACCTCCATGTAGCTGACCACTCCGCCGGGAGCTGTGACCATTAGTGGTGAAGAATGGGTATGTTCCCTAGAGAATTTGCCAAGAGCCTTTCCTTTCCTTTCCCTTCCTTTCCTTTCCTTTCCTTTCCTTTCCTTTCCTTTCCTTTCCTTTCCTTTCCTTTCCTTTCCTTTCCTTTCCTTTCCTTTCCTTTCCTTTCCTTTCCTTTCCTTTCCTTCCCTTCCCTTCCCTTCCCTTCCCTTTCTTTCTTTCTCATGACAGAGATGGAGAGAGACTGAGAGAGGGACAGACAGACAGGAAGGAAGAGAGATGAGAAGCATCAATTCTTCGTTGTGGCACCTTAGTTGTTCACTGACTATTTTCTCAGATGTGCCTTTCTTTCTTTCTTTCTTTCTTTCTTTCTTTCTTTCTTTCTTTCTTTCTTTCTTTCTTTCTTTCTTTCTTTCTTTCTCATGACAGAGATGGAGAGAGACTGAGACAGGGACAGGCAGACAGGAAGGAAGAGAGATGAGAAGCATCAATTCTTCGTTGTGGCACCTTAGTTGTTCACTGACTATTTTCTCAGATGTGCCTTGACTAGGGGTGAGATGGGGCGGGGGGGGGGGGAGGCTTCAGCAGAACCAGTGACCCCTTGCTCAAGCTAGCGACCTCGGGGTCAGGCTGGTGAGCCTTGCTCAAACCAGATGAGCCCACACTCATGCTGGCAACCTTGGGGTTTCGAACCTGGATCTTCTGCATCCCAGTCTGATGCTCTATCCATTGTGCCACCACCTGGTCAGGTGCTGAGTGCACTTTAAACCTAAGAATCAGAGTGGGGCCATTTCCATTTTTGAAAATCACTGGTGATATCTTTCCTCAGCCACCATATTCTGTTTAGACCAAAGACTTTTGCAGGTAAGGTAAGGCAGTTATGAGACATATACAATAATGGAGATTTTTCTCATCTGTTCAGGGACATTTTGAGGTACAGTATAGACATTTCTTCTGAGTTCTTGGGTGACTTTATAAGAGGATCACTTCTGGAAATGCAGCCCATGATTCTTGATCTATCCCAGGATGGCAAAGACTACAGAGACAGATGTGGGTTCAAATCCTGACTTTTCATAACTATGAGTTATTTTGATAATTACATGAGTTAATGCATGTTAAGCTGAGAACAATGTCAGGCACATAGGAGTCGCTCAATATGTATCTGCCAATGTTATTATCACATAAAAGCTACCTAATGTTTTAAATTAGAGAATAAAAGTTGTTACATAATGCTTTATTATATCAACTATAGTGGTGGTTCTAATGCTTCTTTAGAAGGTAAGTGACACTAACATATCTGGATGAAGCAGGATTTGGTCAGGTAATTAATTATAGCTATCTTATAAAAATGCCACATTAGGTGCTTCACGAAAACTTCTGTATATAAGTTTTGCAGTTGTGATTCAGGGACAGATCCTTCACCTTCAGCAGTCAGAGCTTCCAGAGGGAAAGACACTAGTAGCATTGAGCTGTCATCTTATTTCTTTCCATGTAATGAAAGCCTCTGCTCATGACAGGTCCTGTGCACCAAGATTGCGCGGGCTCTGGACACTGACAGGGCAGCTCAATAGGCTCGATGTGCTTCCGTTGAAATGCAGAAGTAAATTAAGGCTAGAAAAGGTGGAAGATACTACTGCTGCCTGCCTGTCATTTACTGCACATCCTGAGAGCCCAGGGTGTTATAAGCAATAACGATTTAGGTGCAGGTGTTACCATCGTGGTCACGGTACAGAAATGAGCTGTTAAAAACCTGGAGATTTGCAAATCATTAAGGATAACTGTGATCTCACAGTGGAGATGAGGTGCTTTTAGAATTACAAATTGGAGCTGCACTGTAGAGCACCATGAGGAGATTGTACAGTAGCATCATTTTACTGTGGAGTTTTCAAAGTTTTGGAAAGGAGTCATGTTGCTAAACCAGCCATCGACTCTTGACTGAGCTGCTGGGGATCTGGTATGGTTTCTCTGTCGATAGAGGAAGACATGATAGAGGGGACTGCCTGATCATTATTGGCCGATCATAGCTTCTCAGCGACTGTTCTTATAGCCCGGTTTTTATTGTGCTTACCTCTGGAGAAACTGCTCAGAGCAAAGTTTGTTGCTGTGATAGCAACAGAGACAGGGGGAGTCACCCTAGGAGGACATGACAACGACTTTCCTTATCATGAGCTATAATTTTGCTATGAAAATTTGTCCAGGGTTGATTATCGTTTGATTTTTCTGGTTTGCTCAGCTTGATTCTGAAGTTTGACCTAGCCCATGATACTCTACATAATGCGTTTTGAGCAGTGTGGCATTTGAGAGCCTGGACATTTCAAGGAAAGATATCATCTCTCTTTCTCAAATATAATCAATTATATGGAGATCTAGTTGGAATAGGAGTAGAGGGAGGGCATTTTAAAATATTAAAATGGTAAAGTAGTTTAAAAATACATCTCACTATTTTCTTTGTAGTAGATGGGAAATATTTTTATGGCATCATCCATTTTTAACTTCTAATTCAATGCTGTTTTAGTATACCATTCCTCATATCTATTATTAAAAATTCCATTAGGGTTTTGAGACCCATTAAAATTTTATAACAGTATGAGATGTGATATCAACAGGGCACCATTTTTCTTTTTTATAATTAAAATAGATTCCCCCCCCCTTATTTTAAAGTACCTGATTAAAAATATGGATCGACAGTTAGAAAATACAGATAAGCAAAGAGAAGAAAGAGGGACATCAGTCATACTCCCACCTATGGACAACTATTGTTTCTCTGGGCTAACCCTTGTTTCATTCACATGGGTTGACGATACCCCAATTGTTCATGCTCACCATTTGTTCTAACTGGTTGATGCTTATAATTCCCAATTGTTAAATCTTTTGAATATCACCTGTGAAATACTACTGTTCTATAACGTTGAGTGTATCTTGATGGAAATTTAAGCATATATAGATATATTTTGTTTTTAAAAATCAAAGATATAATTGGGATATAATTTATATCTAGTAAAATATAATGTTTTATGTGTACATTTTGTAAGGTTTGACAAATACATATATGCCCAAGGAGCCACAATTATCAGCCCACCCTGCCACCCAAATGCCCTCATGCCTCTTGGCATTCAATATTCCCAGCCCCCATTCAGCCTAAGAACAACAGATCTGTTTTCTATCATTATATATTAATTTTGGATTCCTTAGAACTTAAGTTAAATGGAGTCATACACTAGGTACTCTTTTGTGCCTGGCTTCCCCCACCCCATGTAGTACACTGTTTTTTTTAAATACACCAATATTGTTGTGTATATCAGTAATTCATTCATCTTTATTGCTGAATAAATAATCCATTATATCAGCATGATACAATTCATTCATTGACTTAACCTGTTGATGGGAATTCTGGTTTGTTTCCAGTGTTTAGCTATTAAGTATCAAGTTGCTATGAATACTTATGTACAAGTCTTTATGTGGACTGGTATTATCACTTCTTTTGGGCAAATAATGAGCTACAGAATTGCTGGGCCAAAGGGTAAGTGTATATTTAACTTGATAAGAAACTGCCAAACTGTTTTCCTAACTGATTGGACCATTTTACATTCCTAGCAACAATGTGTGTGGGCTCCAGTTACTCCAATTTTTGTTACATTAGGTATTGCCAGTATTTTTAAAGCCATTTTCTTTGATATATAGTGATATCTCATGGTGATTGAAATTTGTATTTCTGGATAGCTAACAATGTGAAGCTTTTAATTATGCACTTTGGACATTTATACATCTTATTTTGTGAAGTGTCTTTAAATCTTTTACTCATTATTTTTTATCTTCTTATTAGATTGTAAAAGGTCTTTGTATATTCTCGATATAAAACCTTTGTCAGATATATGTATTACATATATTTTTCCCTCAGTCTGTGGCTTTCTCATTTTCCTAGCGGTGTATTTTGAAGTGCAGGCATTTTAAAATTTAATAAGGTCCAATTTATTCTTATTTTTCTTGTGTTGTTCTCTTCTTGTCCTGAGTAATTTTTGCCTACTCCAAGATAGTAGTAATTTATTTCTGTGTTTTTCTTGAGAAGTTTTAATATAGTTTCAGCTTTATGTTTAGATATATGGTCCATTTAGAGTTAATTTTACATGTGGTAGGAGGTTAGTGTACAGGTTCATTTTTGTTCCATGTAGACATCCAGTAGCTCAGCGCCGTTTGCTGTAGACTGTCACTTTCCCATTGAATTGCCTTGGCACATTTAGAGAAAATCAATTGACTGTATTTGAGTAATTCTATTTATGAAGTTTCTATTTTCTTCTATAGTTTTGTATCTATTTAGCTGGATAACAATAGCTGTGTAGTAAGTCTTAATATTGGGTGGCATAAAACCCTCAACCTTTTTCTCCTCTTTAGAGTTATTTTTGTTATTTTAAGATCCTTTGCATATCTATATATACAGCTTAGAGTCAGCTTATCTACAGAAAATCCTTCTGGGAGTTTGGTTAGAATTGCATTGAGTCTATATAGATCCGTTTGGGGAGAACTGTCATTTAAAAAATATTGAGCCTTTTAATCCATGAATATAGTATATATGTCCCCACTTACTTAGATCTTTTTTTTTCTCAATCACCTTTTGTAGTTTTTAGTGTATAGATGTTGCACATATTTTGTTAAATTTATACCTAAGTATTTTGCATTTTCTGATGTTATTGTAAATGGTATTATAAATATCATTTCTATTTGTTATTAGTATGTGGAAATACAATTGATTTTTGTATATTAATTTTGTGTCTTGTGACATTGCTAAATTCGTTTTGCAGCTTTTTGGAATTAGTGAGGACTTTTTATGACCATAATCATGTTTTCTACAAAGAAAGACAGTTTTGTTCTTTGTTTCCAATTAGTATGCTTTCTATTATTTGTTTCTTTGTTTGTTCATAATCACCAAACTTGTACTGGCCAGAACTTCTCGTACAAAGTGGTGAGAGTAACACCTCTTCTTTTTCCCTGGTCTGGAACAGGGAGTGGGGGGAGGAGTTTGAGTCTTTCATCATGGAATATGAAGTTAGCTATAGGATTTTCATAGATGCCTTTAGTTAGATTGAGGAAGTCAGCCTCTATTTATTATTTGCTAGAGATTTTAATCATGTACAGATAGGGACCTTTGTCAGTGCTTTTTCTGCATGTGTTATAGATATGTTTTTTCTCTTTATTGTCATGGTGAATTTCTTTGATTTTAAAATGTTAAACCAACTTGCAGTCTTTGGGTAAACCCCAGTTGGTCACAACATATTATCACTTTTATATATTGTTGAGTTAACTTTGGCAGTATTTTGTTAAGGACTTTTACAACTATGTTTATGAGGATTATTTAGTCTGTATTTTTCTTATAATGTCTTTGTCTGGTTTGGATATCAAGGTTTTGCTGGCCTCAAAACCGAATTGGGAAAGGCTCCTCCACTATTTCCTGAAATACTTTGTGTAAAATTGGTATTATTCCTTCCTTAAATATTTGATACAATTTAACAGTCAAGTCATCTGAAATTACATTTTTTTTCTAATGGGAAGGTTTAAGTAGATATAGGGCTATTCAGATTTGCTGTTTCATCTTGTGTTGCTTTGGATAATTTGGGTCTGTCAAGGAATCTGTGTATTTCATATGTGTTGAGTTTATTGACATAAGTTGTTTCAAATATTCTTTTACTACCCTTAATTTGGCTAAGTTATAAAGAGATACTCCCTATTTCATTCTGGATATTAGTAATTTTAATCATCTCCCCTTTTTTCTTTTGAAAGTCTAGCTAGGAGTTTATCAATAAAATTTTATTGATAGTTCTAAAGAACCGGCTTTTTGTTTCATTATTTTTTTCTTTTGCTAGTGTTTTTTCATTGATTTTTGCCCTACTAGTATTTTTTCCTGCTACTTACTTTAGATTAACTTTTATTTTCTCCGTTACTTATAGCTTCTTAAGGTAGTCGATTTTAATCTTTTCCTTTATTTTTAATATAGACTTTAAAGATATATTTATATATATTTCCCTCTAAGCTCTGCTTTAAATGCATTCTGCACATTTTAATATGTGGCATTTTCATTATGATTCAGTTTAACTATTTTCTACTTTTCCTTTGTGACTGTTTCTTTGACTCATGGGCTACTTTGAACCGTGTTTTTAAATGATCAAACATTTAGGTGCTTTTCCAGATATCTTTTTGTTACTTATTTTTTATTTAATTCTGTTATCATCAGAGAACATGCCCTGTATCTATTGAATCATTCTGAATGTACTGAAATGTTTTATAGACCCCAATCTGGACTCTATCAATGGTGCTTGTTCTAGGTACACTTGAATGTGTATTTTACTTGTGTTGGGTGGATGGAGTGTTGTATAAATGTCAGTTAGGTCAAGTTAGTTGCTAGTGTTATTCAAGTCTTCTAAAATTTTTATTGATCTTCTGTCTATTTGTTCTATTAATTACTGAATGTGGAATGTTAAATCTCTAAATATAATTGTAGCTTTGTCTATTTATCTTTTCACTGTGGTCAGTTTTTGCTGCATGTATTTTGAAGATTCAAAATTAGACATTAAGAACTATGCCTTCTTGATAAATTGACCCTCTTATTATTATGAAATATTTCTCTTGATTCCTGGTAAAACTGCTTGTCTTAAAGTCTACTTTATCTTAATATAGTCACACCAGCTTTATTGTTAACTAGTAGTTTCATATTATATCTTTTTACATTTTTTTACTTTTTAGCAATTGGTGTCTTTATGTTAAAATTCACCCATTGTAGATACAGTTGCATATTGCTTCCTTTTTTTTTAAAATTTTTTTTTATTTTTATTTTTTGTATTTTTCTGAAGCTGGAAACGGGGAGAGACAGTCAGACAGACTCCCGCATGCTCCCGACCAGGATCCACCCAGCACGCCCACCAGGGGCGACACTGCCCACCAGGGGGCGCTGCTCTGCCCCTCTGGGGGGGTCGCTCTGTTGCGACCAGAGCCACTCTAGCATCTGGGGCAGAGGCCAAGGAGCCATCCCCAGCGCCCGGGCCATCTTTGCCTCGGCTGCAGGAGGAGAAGAGAGAGACAGAGAGGAAGGAGAGGGGGAGGGTGGAGAAGTAGATGGGCGCTTCTCCTGTGTGCCCTGGCCGGGAATCGAACCCGGGACCTCTGCATGCCAGGCCGACACTCTACCCCTGAGCCAACCGGCCAGGGCCTATTGCTTCCTTTTTTTTTAAGTTCAGTATTGCAATCTTGCTCTTTTAATTGAAGGCATTAGATAAATTACACTATAGAATTATCAGTATTATTTAGTTTAGGTCTACCATCTTGCTCTGTCTATTTTTGATTTGTCCCATCCATTGTTCTTTTCCAGTCTGCTTTTATGCTGAATTTTTAAAGCTTTATTGAGGTATAATTGACAAATAAGTGGTAAGATATTGATAGATGTACAATGGGATGATTTGGTATATGTATATATTGAGTTAATTAACACCTCATATATTTATCTTTTTGTGAGGTGTTTGAGACTATGTCAATATTCTTTTCTCAAACTTTACCCATTAGTTTTAACAGCATTGATGATTCTTACCTGAATCAACAACAATTATAATATTTTTGCCAAATGGTGATTTTCTTATTCTATCATTTCTTCTTTATTTACTAGCTGGCTCTTTACTGGTAGGAAGAGTGTTTCCTTCCTTTCTTCTTTTCTACCTTCCTTCCTTCCTTTTTTTCCTTTTTAATATTTATATTTTCTAAAATATCTATACAAACAATATACCTGTAATAAATACAAGAACTGGAGAAATGAACAAAAAGCTTCCAGAACCCGACAAATCAACTGTTTCCATTAAGATTCTCCTTTAGGTGGGGGAAGGGTGTAAAGCCAGTAGCCGTGGCCACCATCAAAGCTGTCTGGCCCATGTGGGTTCGCATTTAATTTGGACAGATCATAGAGAAACAATTGAGCTGAAAACTGATGGTCCATTTTTTTTTATTCTAGACTTGCATTCAGCAAGTGAGTAAAAACACACAGCGGGAAAACACCTCCCTTTCTATTTAGGGCTCCCAAAGCCACTGACTCCTCTGAGTTTTCCTAGAATCAAAGGCTTCCACCTCACAAGTCTTATTCGCCTCTGTTCCCCATCTCCTTCTCCTCCACAAACTGGCTTCTTTCTTCACCATTCCGCCATTTTGACTGCTTCCTCCACGTGACCTCCCTGCTCTGCTATAGCATGGGCTCTTCCTCCCTACAACAATGTGATCACTCTCTCCCAAAATGGCCTCCTAGCTCCACCTTTTAAAACCTTTTGGCGTGAAAGCCCCTCCCCCAACATACATTACATAATTAAGCCCCTTCCCAAGCAAGAAGGGCAATTAGCTGTATCACGTGAGAGCAGCGGCCATCTTTAACAGATTGAGCATAAATTAACTTATCTGCCCATTGGGAGGCAAAAGAGAATGGAAAGAGACTTTGTAAGGGGTATACGGGGGCACAATTGGGAGTGTTGAGGGTGTTATATTGAGTGGGACACTTGAAACCATGTCAACACAATAAATAAAAAAAAAGACTTCTCATTTAATGATACAATGACAATTGAAAGAACATTTAATTGATAATATGTTTTGAGTTTCTACTGTATACAATTTATGATAGTAAGTACTTTGAGTTTTTCTCCACTTACAAATTCCTTACATTCTTTTCCCTGCGATACATTTTTTTCTTTTATTCTGTCAAGCAACAGAGCATGTTTCTGCTTTTCTCCAAGGCTAGTTCTTCCACCTTTGCCCACAACACTTTCATGTCTCATGGAATCTTGTAAGCAGGCAGGATCAGGATGCACAGTGGTTAAGAGCACACAGGTTTTGAGACGGGACAGGCTTTCAAATCTGAATCCATACCCTTTCAAATACTCATGTTTGATCTCAGGAAAGTTCAGTAACATCTCCAGCCTTTGGATTCTCACTTGTGAAACGGGCATAGTAACATACCCATCTCAGGGAATTGTTATGAGGATTGCCGGAGACCACATGTAATTATTTGCATAGTACCTGGCACACAATAAGTGCCTTCAAAATGTCAGCTTTCATTATTATTATCTGAAAATCATCTCCTTGTTCCTCATAATAGCCAGGAAAGTTTTAAAATATTTTTCTAAGTGGTTAAGTGAATGGATAATAAACATCATAAAAACTGCTTAACTGCTGTCTGAATGGACATGATCAAGAATCCTCCCTGGACTGTGGAACCTTCTCTTATGTTTTTTAAATAGGTATTAGAAGATTGAATGGCTATTAAAGTGTATTGTGCCAATTCTGTCTCTCACAAAAGTGATTAGTCTTTCTTACACTTAATTTGAGACAATGCCAGAAACTCTTTCTTATAGTTTCAAAATAACACTGTTCTCTTCTATTTAAACAAAAGCAATTCCTTTTCCTTCTTCCCATTATGATACTACAAGGGAACTTAATATGTGTGAAAATAACAGTAATAGCCGCCATTACAAAGGCTTTTACAAACTCTCATGCCCCAGCCATACCCCAGAATCTTTGAGAGAGAAACAGATATTCTCAAACTTGGTTGCAGATGGGAATCACTGAGGGAACTTTCTGAAATGTCTGGGTTTTCCCCTCAGAGACTCTGATTTCATTGGCTCAGGTGTGAATGAAAGCTCTCGGGTGGCAGTCAGGCTGGGAATAGCTGCTTTAACATACAGGATCTCCTCCTTGAAAGAACCCCTCTTCAGACCCACATGGCCTCACTACTGAGGGAGCAAGCAGCTTCCCAGGTCCTGGAGCTTGATATTTTATTTTATTTTATTTTATTTTATTTTATTTTATTTTATTTTATTTTATTTTATTTTATTTTATTTTATTTTTTATTTTTCTGAAGCTGTAAACCGGGAGGCAGTCAGACAGACTCCCGCATGCGCCCGACCGGGATCCACCCGGCACGCCCACCAGGGGGCGATGCTCTGCCCATCCGGGGTGTTGCTCTGTTGTGACCAGAGCCACTCTAGCGCCTGGGGCAGAGGCCAAGGAGCCATCCCCAGCGCCCGGGCCATCTTTTGCTCCAATGGAGCCTCAGCTGTGGGAGGGGAAGAGAGAGACAGAGAGGAAGGAGAGGGGGAGGGGTGGAGAAGCAGATGGGCACCTCTCCTGTGTGCCCTGGCCTGGAATCGAACCCAGGACCTCTGCACGCCAGGCGGACGCTCTACCACTGAGCCAACCGGCCAGGGCCAGTGGAGCTTGATTTTTAGAGGCAAGACTTGCATTGGTAACAGCTCTTTGACTGTTCATGCCATGCCCCTTATCATGACATTGAGATTTCTTTCCATCTCTGATGGAAGCACAAGCTCCTACTATCCCATTCTCATTTTGCTCCAATGAATGGACCTGATCCCCTATCCCTTCTCTCCCTCATGTGCCCTCTGAACTTTGACCTGGGTGTGATCAGCAAACTTCCTATATCCTCAGCATTTTATTCTGAATGGAAGTTGTCTTCTTGCTCTGATGGAGACTTGGCTCACTGCCTTGTAGCCCTCTGGAGTGAAGACCCTTTCCTTCTTAAATGTCACATACTCTGTGCTCTTTAGGTTGAGAGTGTTGAGTAGGTGTCATCCTTCCTCTGTATTTCTATTTTAGTTCCTATTCTTTTCTCCTTCAAAATATCAGTATGTTTGAGGTTGGACCATCTTGCTATATCATTCACCAAACCCTCATTCATTTACATACCCACCTCCTGGGCACTCTCCTCATGCCCTGAAGTCCTTAGCTGGGGGATCACTGTGTGTTTTCTGATGTCTACTCCTTTTATTACTTCTGGTGAATCCAGCAACTATGTAGATGACTCATGCAGTGCCCTGGGCTCTCAGTTCCTTGATTGTCTCACTTCTAACAACTTTTATTCCCTTCCACCTCAGGTTGTCATCCAATTATCCCAGCAGTCTAAAAATCTAGATTTTTAATATTCTTCTTCCTAGTTTTTTTCAGTTGATAAGCCCTAAAATAACCAATACAACAGTTTTCCAACATCTAAGCCCTTCCAAACTTAGACTCCACGACTTTTCTTTCTTTTTCTCCTGAGATCGCTTAGATTTCATGGTCCATAATTACTATCATTTCCCTGAAAACACTTTCAGTTTCTTGGCCCTCTTGCTCTGCTGTAACTGACTGTCTCATCTCCCAGTGCGAGTGAGCTCCCACTGTCATATCTTTACACTTCCTCAAATTTTGGATTTTTTACTTATGGATTGCTTCATATTCAGTTGAGGAAAGCCATATTCTTCCCACCAAAAAAACCCCTAGAAATCTATGTATTTGGAGCTTGGCCTGCCTTCACTTCCCTCCCATTAAGAGGTGAGAAGAATCCCTAGTTCCATCAAAGACCAGCCTCTCTTCTTGTGCTCTGGGTCTCATCTCCTCAGTGGCTCAAGAACTTGTGGCTTCAGCAAGTTTTATTGCCTCCTGCCTATGGTACAGTATCATTCTCATTGGCTTGTAGATATATATTAGCATGGCCCATTTAAAAACCAACAATAGTCTTCTTTGATTTCATATCCTCCTTCAGCTCATGCCCAATTTCTCCTTTTTTCTTCTCCAAAAATATTCCTGAACTTGTAATCTATCCTTGGTCTTACTTGCTCTTCAACCTTCTCCAATCTAGCTTCAGCCTCCAGACACACCTCTGCAAAGACTCAAGTCAGTAGAAACTTTCCCCTACTAATCTTAGACACTCAACCACATTTGACCCAACTGACTACTTCCTCCTCCTTGAAACACTTTCCTATAGATGTCCTCCAATAGGAAACTGTCTGATTTTTTTTTCCTGATTTGACTGGAACTATTTTCTGGGGGGAAGAACACCACAAAGATGAAGTGCCCTTTTAATCCCTTCGTATCAGAAGGTACATGATTGCCGCATGACATCACAGGTGATGTTCCCTTTATAATTTAGTTAAAGTAGAATTTGACAGATTTTGCCACTCTAAACTAACTATTTTTCTTTTTCTGTACTCGCTTCTTTGAAAGCCAATCACTAGTTCTAGTGCAGCCTCAACCTGTGAAGAAATGGTAGTAATGAAGTTACACCGAGGAAAATGTTTTTTTATCCCACTATTTAAATAAAGAAATTGAGGCTCAAAGAGGTTAAGTGAATAAGTGAATTTTCAAAGGCTACCCATAGCTGGATGACTAATGATGTTGGCTAATTATCTAAGTAACTCAGAGCCATCTAACGTGTATTCATGTGGGCAGACTTGCATGAGGAGTTAGTTTGGTTTGAATGGTTTAGAAAAGAAAACTGCCAGGTAAATACAAATACATCCTCTCAGCAAGACATTTATCCTTTTCTATGGGCGAGTGTGTAGGACCATCAAAATGAAAAGGGAACAATAACTGTCAACCACAGACCTCTGTTTCCAAGAAGAGAAAGTTTCAGAGAAGTAGATTCCAACTTAGGTTCTGTGGTTTGGATCCGGCTTCCAGATGAATTTCATTTGAGCTACATGGAATTTAAAATTCTTTCCTGACTTGCTTGTCCACTTTCAAACACTCGGAATTTCACATGCACATCCAGATGTCATGCTCCTCTTGGAAATTTGCAAGGTCTGGCAGCACTGGGTCTTTAGCTACAACAATAGTCACGTGGTGCAAAGTCACTGCTGGTCCTGTTGGGTGAGCTGCCTTCTGGTTCCCCATGGTTCCACGAGTCTACCTGATGTGACCTTTGGTCTTTGTAGCTGTCTGATGAAATTGCTGTCTGCAGATGGCTGAGGGGTTACCTAGTATCAACATCTCAAGTTGTTGGAGACAGTTTGCAGCAAATGTAAGCCTACAGCTGTTTGCAGCCGGGCAGTGCAACGAGTTGCCTCAAATATGATGACCTTCTTCCCACCTGAAGTGTTTAAGTGGAGGGAGGGGATCATGAGTGAGGCTTTGAAAAACATTTTTGTCCTAGAGAAAGCCCAGAGCTGACTACCTTGGAAGAAGCCCTCCAAGCTTACATATTTTGCAACCCCATTTTTCCTGGAGAAATGAACAAACTATGGAATGGTGATTGTACTTATAAAGAAGTAAGTAATCACCTTATCACTGATAATACAGGGAAGACCACATTGAAGTTCCCAATTGTTTTTTAAAAGATGGGAAGCAGAGACTACAATGGAGTGACTCAAATATGGAAGCTACGGAGGTGGTGAGAAGTAGACAGAGATGGACGGAGAAAGGTGGGTTGTGGGAGAAGGTGACGGGACCCACCCACAGCTTGTGTTTTGGTGTAGATGTGGAGAGGCTTAAGGGTTGGGAGGGATGACGGAATGAAAGATCCAGTAAAACAGCAGCGTGCTTATCACTAAGCAAACTGCATGCCTGGATCTTATTTTCTGATTGAAAAGCCTTTGCTTTCTTATAATAAAAGAAAAGCCAAGTATAGTATAAATCTGTACAGCAGCATCTAAACACAGCCTGCTAAAGACGGTCTTTTTTTTCATTTTTCTGAAGCTGTAAATGAGGAGGCAATCAGACAGACTCCCGCATGCGCCCGACCGGGATCCACCTGGCATGCCCACCAGGGGGCGATGCTCTGCCCCTCGGGGGCGTCGCTCTGTTGCATCCAGAGCCATTCTAGCGCCTGAGGCAGAGGCCACAGAGCCATCCTCAGCGCCTGGGCCATCTTTGCTCCAATGGAGCCTTGGCTGCAGGAGTGGAAGAGAGAGACAGAAAGGAAGGAGAGGGGGAGGGGTGGAGAAGCAGATGGGCGCTTCTCCTGTGTGCCCTGGCCGGGAATCGAACCCGGGACTCCTGCACGCCAGGCCGACGCTCTACTGCTGAGCCAACTGGCCAGGGCTAAAGATGGTCTTTTAATCTTTCTTTGCTATACGGTCTTATGTCGACTGATGGCAGTGTGGTTTTCGGCTTAGATGGTTCAATAATTGAGGGCTAGCCGTCTAGTTTGTGACCATGAGAGATTGTTCCAGCCTTGCCCGGAATTTCAGGGTTAGCTTTTGGCTGCCTCATTGGTATTGTCCATATTTATGTTGTTATGGAAAGTTAAGTGGTTTGTTATAAGGCTGGTTATGTTTCCAGACATGAAGATTCACCTGTGGAAGCATTTTGCCCCTGTGACTCTTTTTCATCCACGAAGAGACCTTGGAACAATCATTCAGAAATTAAATTGGGGACATTGTGTTACCAAATCAAGACAGGTAAAGCATCCTTTCTCTATCAGGTGAGCTTATTACCCTGTGATACAGACGTTGATCACTTTGGCATCAGTGATGTTTGAGATGAGAAAGAAATGCTTATAGCAGTAGCTAATTTCCCTGTATTAATTACCATATTAAGTGACAGTTTTGTTCACACCATGGGTTTTTTTGTTAAGGAGAAAGAAAAAGAACAGTTTTGTGCAGTTCTCTAAAAATTTAGAACAGGGATCTTGGCTCTTGTCCTTAAAAGATTTCAGATCGAGGCCCTGGCCGGTTGGCTCAGCGGTAGAGCGTTGGCCTGGCATGCGGGGGACCGGGTTCGATTCCCGGCCAGGGCACATAGGAGAAGCGCCCATTTGCTTCTCCACACCCCCCCTCCTTCCTCTCTGTCTCTCTCTTCCCCTCCCGCAGCCAAGGCTCCATTGGAGCAAAGATGGCCCCAGCGCTGGGGATGGCTCCTTGGCCTCTGCCCCAGGCGCTAGAGTGGCTCTGGTCATGGCAGAGCGATGCCCCGGAGGGGCAGAGCATCGCCCCCTGGTGGGCAGAGCATCGCCCCTGGTGGGCGTGCGGGGTGGATCCCGGTCGGGCACATGCGGGAGTCTGTCTGACTGTCTCTCCCCGTTTCCAGCTTCAGAAAAATACAAAAAAAAAAAAAAAAAAAGGATTTCAGATCGAAACAAGAAAAGTGAAAAGCATTCCATTTGTGCTTGGTGGCTTAATAGAAAAAGAAATTAACAACTTTCATCTTATTTTGGCTTAGATGCCTACCTGAGATAGGGTTTGAAACGAGTTTCTTAGTCTTGATTCCCCTTGTCAAAGACCTGGAGATTTATCAATATCTCCAGCAACAAAGAACATTGCTCAGTGCAACCTGATTTAGGTTCTGCTCTCTTCTCCAAGGAATCATCACGTCTTCTGAACTTCTATAGATTTAAATGGGATTTATACTTCATAAACCCATGTGTTTCCAAACCCTCTTGTTATTGCAATGAAAACAACAGAAACACCATCCTCTCAATAAGCCAGTCCTGTTCTCTATGAAACTCTAAAGAAAGATTTGTACTTGCCCCAGCCTGAGCATTGGAAGAATAAACCCGCTTTGGCTAGCACCTCTCCCAAAAACGGTGTCTGAGAACAGGTCCTGGGGCCCTGTAACTTTCTAGGCACTAATAGGTGGGATCTGGCAAACTAGCCAGGGTGAATCTCCCACTCCCTCTTCTTTTTACAGTAAGCAGCAACTTACGTTTATGTTTGTCTTTCTGGAATACCAGTGTGTTGTGCTGTTATCTAGTCAGAGACATTTTTACCATTTCCTTGTGGGATTTATAACCACAAGGGCTATTTTCCTGGTGATATTTGGTGTTCCTTTTAGGATTATGCTCACGTGACACTTTGGGAAATTTCCTCCGAAGGAGGAAAATTGGAATTTACGCCCAAAAGGGCCAAGGCTGTCCAGCCTGCACTGCTCAGCTGCGACTTTCTATGCAGTGGGGAGCAGGATGGTTTTAGGTCAGTTGATTTTACTCTTTCATAGTTAATTCCACCTTCCATTTTCCTTTTTTGCTTGAGTTTTTCTCACTTGGCATTCCTTTCTATTGCCTGAAGGTTAATATGTAGTCAACGCAGAAAATGTTGGCACCTGAGCATTGCACAGGCTTATCACACGTGTGGTGGGGACATGCACGCTTGTGCAGATACAGCTGGGGGTGGCTTTGAAGGGTGCCTAGGAGGAAGGGAAGCAGGGGGGGGGACAAAACAGGCTTAGGTAAATCCTGGTTCTTCCAATGACTAGGTTTATTAATTCCCCACCTTCAAAAACTATAGGGCTCTGCCTGACCAGGAGGTGGTGCAGTGGATAGAGCGTCGGACTGGGATGCAGAAGACCCAGGTTCAAGACCCTGTGGTCGCCAGCTTGAGCACGGGCTCATCTGGTTTGAACAAAGCTCACCAGCTTGGACCCAAGGTCGCTGGCTCGAGCAAGGGGTTACTTGGTCTGCTGAAGGCCCACTGTCAAGGCATATATGAGAAAGCAATCAATGAACAACTAAGGTGTCACAATGAAAAACTAATGATTGATGCTTCTCATCTCTCCATTCCTGTTTGTCCCTGTCTATCTCTCTCTCTCTGTCTCTGTAAAAACAAAAACAAAAACAAAAAACTATAGGGCTCCAAGTGTCCGTCAGTGGACAAGTGGATTAAAAAGCTGTGGTACATATATCCAATGGAATTCTATGGGGCCATGAAAAAGAAGAAAATCTTACCTTTTGCATCAACATGGATGAACATGGAAACTATTATGTTAAGTGAAATAAGCCAGGCAGAGAAAGAAAAATATCATATGACCTCACTCATTTGAGGAATCCAATGAACAATGTGAACTGAGGAACGGAATTGAGACAGAGGAGAGAGATCAAAGGGACCCGAAGAAAAGAGAACAGAGGGAAAGGGGATGATAGGATGGGATGAACCTGAAGAGAAGAGGGGAGGGCGCTATCAGGAGGGGGGTAAGGGAGATGTTGAGGGGAATATGGGGGAGGGGAGATGCATTTGGCAACACTAGAATCTATGTAGACACAATAAATTAAAATCAATTAAAAAACCTAAAAAACTATAGGGCTTTTGTAAGGGACTACTTGAAATCATCGAAGGTGAATAGTAGTATGTAATAAATAGTAAATGCCAGTATACTTTTAAATAATAGCTGTGTCCTTGGTAAATAGATTTGGGGTCCATGTGAGTATTATATATGTAGCTTGGTATCCAATCATTTAACGGTGTCACATTTGAGAAGCACCAACATCCTTTAAAAGTGGTATTCCTGATTCAATCAACAATCCTACCTCTAAAATTCTACCTATAAAAGAAGTTTAAGATACTTTTGACCAACATATATGTCTGTTTCCGTACTGGTGTGAAAAAAGACTCTGTGAAAAGTACTGTAGTATATCAACACACTCTGATCCTATTCAAAATACCAAGATCTAAGTTTAAGCTATTTCAGTGGTCTGATAGTTTCCACTTTTATTGCCAACACAGAGACGACCTTTTATGGAGCCCCTGACCAAGCGGGGACATTTCTGCTGCTGTTCCTAGGAAGGGCGCTTGCTTTCATAGCCAGTGTGGATGGTCACTGATTGCATTAAGAGACTACCCTCCATGCAGGTGATAGAAAATGCCCTGACTTCCGTTTGGCTGCTGCTAAATAGTGGCTCTGTGGCCACCGCACATGCGGCCAGCACAGGGCTATTGGGAGAAGGTGTACACTTTCATTCTCCAGGGTCTTGGATGTTGCCCTTAACTTTTGCAGAGGAGGCTGGCTGTTGGGCCAGCACCTTGGGAGCAGATGTTCATTTCCAGGACTCAGAAAAGACTTGGCAAACTGACACAGCTGAATATAATTTTTATAGGAAGACACAGCTACTGATGGTCAGCCTGTTCTCTCTTTAGCAGCAAAGTGGGCTTGGGAAACTAGTCAATGTCCCCAAAGGGTTGCCTGGTGCATATAGAGTCAAAGTAATGAGATTAAAAGGCTTTTAGCATTACTTTTCCTTTTCAAAATTACACATGTACCACATTTTCATTGCAGAAAGGTTGGAAAACATGATATGCAATAATGATAAAAGGAGCCCATATATATCATTTAGAGATAGCCATTGTTAATATTTTGCTGTGCAGCCTTACATGCTTTTAAAGGCATCTTTATTGAGTCTTGCAGACTCTAGGGCTTGCGAATAATTCATTCTTTCAGAGTCTTAGGGCCCTGCAAGAGCAATTGTATTTCAGATTTTATTTTGAGCAGGAGCACAAAGGAGAAAAACTTGTTCCTGCAAAACCAACACTTTTGCTAGAGAAATTGGTGGTTGGCTAGATGAATGGATGGAAGAAAGGAGGGATGAATAGATTAATAGAATATTTGGAATGAAAATACTTTAAGTTAACCAGGAGAGTGCATTCTGAAGTTGGATAGCTTTCCTTGGGTGGGTTAAGATTTTGTCTGCCAGCATCCTGTCTTTGGGGGAATGATGTGATCTGGTTAATTGTCAAATATGCTGTGTGTTCTCTCTCTTCAGACCTCCTAGCCACAGGCAAGAGTATATGTTCCAGGCTGAGTAAATCATATTCTTACAGCACCTTTGATACAATAACTGGCCCAAGGGTGGGCACATGATCCAAACAGGGCTAACCAGAGGCTTTTCCTGGAATTGATGTATGGAAAAGTCTCTTTGTACTAAAGTAGCTCAATGGGGAAAATGGCCAGCAAGGTCAGCCTGATGCCTTCTTGCTTGTCATGTAGCCGGGAGCTTGTCTGAGAGTACAGAGCAGCAGTGGAGAAATAGACAAAGGAGTGAGGATGAGAGAGAGAGAGAGAGAGAGAGAGAGAGAGAGAGAGAGAGAATATGAGGGGGTGAGAACATTCATCAATGAGTTGACATTGTTTGAGCCTTTGGATCCAACCATCCTTAAAATTTCCAGTTATGTTAGACAACCTTTCTTTTAATCAAATTAATTTTTAAATTGAGGTAACACTGGTTAATATAATATAAAATTCAGGTGTACAACCTTATAATTTTTTTAATAATTTTATTTTTTTAATGAGACGACATCAATAAATCAGGATACATATATTCAAAGATAACAAGTCCAGGTTATCTTGTCGTTCAATTATGTTGCATACCCATCACCCAAAGTCAGATTGTCCTCTGTCACCTTCTATCTAGTTTTCTTTGTGCCCCTCTCCCTCCCCTTTTCCCTCTCCCTCTCCCCCCTCCCCCCCATAACCACCACATTCTTATCAATGTCTCTTAGTTTCACTTTTATGTCCCACCTACGTATGGAATAATGCAGTTCCTGGTTTTTTCTGATTCACTTATTTCACTTAGTATAATGTTATCAAGATCCTACCATTTTGCTGTAAATGATTCAATGTCATCATTATGGCTGAGTAGTATTCCATAGTGTATATGTGCCACATCTTCTTTATCCAGTCATCTATTGGCAGGCTTTTTGGTTGTTTCCATGTCCTGGCCACTGTGAACAATGCTGCAATGAACATGGGGCTGCATGTGTCTTTACGTATCAATGTTTCTGAGTTTGGGAGGTATATACCCAGTAGAGGGATTGCTGGGTCATAAGGTAGTTCTATTTTCAGTTTTTTGAGGAACCACCATACTTTCTTCCATAATGGTTGTACTACTTTACATTCCCACCAACAGTGTATGAGGGTTCTTTTTTCTCCACAGCCTCTCCAACATTTGCTATTACCTGTCTTGTTAATAATAGCTAATCTAACAGGTATGAAGTGATATCTCATTGCAGTTTTGATTTGCATTTCTCTAATAACTAATGAAGATGAGCATCTTTTCATATATCTGTTGGCCATTTGTATTTCTTCCTGGGAGAAGTGTCTGTTTATGTCCTCTTCCCATTTTTTTATTGGACTGTTTGTTTGTTTGTTGTTGAGTTTTATGAGTTCTTTGTATATTTTGGATATTAGACCCTTATCTGAGCTGTTGTTTGAAAATATCATTTCCCATTTAGTTGGCTGTTAGAAGAATTTAGTTTCATTCTTTTGCATGTGGCTTGATCATGATGTATTATTTTTTTAATATGCTGTTGTATTCGATTTGCTAGTATTTTGTTTAGTATTTTAGCATCTGTATTCATTAGAGATATTGGTCTGTAGTTTTCTTTTTTTGTGCCATCCTTGCCTGGTTTTGGTATGAGGGTTATGTTGGCCTCATAAAATGTGTTGGGAAGTATTGCTTCTTCTTCAATTTTTTGGAAGACTTTCAGTAGAATAGGAACCAAGTCTTCTTTGAATGTTTGATGAAATTCGCTGGTATAGCCGTCAGGGCCTGTCTGTTTATTTTGTTATCAGTTTCTCTTGCTGAGCAAAAAATTCTTAGTCTGATGTAGTCCCATTCATTCATTTTTGCCTTCACTTCTCTTGCCTTTGGAGTCAAATTCATAAAATGCTCTTTAAAACCCAGGTCCATGAGTTGAGTACCTATGTTTTCTTCTATGTACTTTATTGTTTCAGGTCTTATCTTTAGATCTTTGATCCATTTTAAGTTAATTTTAGTACAGGGGGACAAACTGTAGTCCAGTTTCTTTCTTTTGCATGTGGCTTTCCAGTTTTCCCAGCACCATTTATTGAAGAGGTTTTCTTTTCTCCATTGTGTGTTGTTGGCCCCTTTATCAAAAATTATTTGACTATATATATGTAGTTTTATTTCTGGGTTTTCTATTCTGTTCCATTGGTCTGAGTGTCTATTTTTCTGCCAATACCATGCTGTTTTGATTGTCGTGGCCCTATAATATAGTTTGAAGTCAGGTATTGTAATGCCCCCAGCTTTATTCTTTTTCTTTAGGATTGCTGTGGCTATTCGGGGTTTTTTATAGTTCCATATAAATCTGATGATTTTTTGTTCCATTTCTTTAAAAAATGTCATTGGAATTTTGATGGGAATTGCATTAAATTTGTATATTGCTTTGGGTAATATGGCCATCTTGATTATATTTATTCTTCCTAACCAAGAACAAGGAATATTCTTCCATCTCATTATATCTTTTTCGATTTCCCTTAACAATGGTTTATAGTTTTCATTATATAAGTGCTTTACATTCTTTGTTATGTTTATTCCTAAGTATTTTATTTTTTTTGTTGCAATCGTGAAGGGGATTATTCTTTTAAGTTCGTTCTCAAATGTTTCATTGTTGGCATATAGAAAGGCTATTGACTTCTGTATGTTAATTTTGTATCCTGCGACCTTATTGTATTGGCTTATTGTTTCTAGTAGTCTTTTTGTGGATTCTTTGGGGTTTTCGATGTATAGGATCATATCATCTGCAAGAAGTGATACCTTTACTTTTTCTTTTCCGATATGGATGCCTTTTATTTCTTTGTGTTGTCTGATTGCTCTGGCTAGAACCTCTAGTACCACATTAAATAAGAGTGGAGAGAGTGGACAACCCTGTCTTGTTCCTGATTTAAGGGGGAAAGCCTTCAGTTTTGTGCCATTTAATATGATGTGAGCTGATGGTTTATCATATATGGCCTTTATCATGTTGAGATATTTTCCTTCTATACCCATTTTGTTGAGAGTCTTAAACATAAAATTGTGTTGTATTTTATCGAAAGCCTTTCTGCATCTATTGATAAGATCATGTAGTTTTTATTCTTTGTTTTGTTGATATGGTGTATTACGTTAACCATTTTATGTATGTTGAACCATCCTTGAGATTCTGGGATGAATCCCACTTGATCATGATGTATTACTTTTTTAATATGTTGTTGTTTTGATTTGCTAGTATTTTGTTTAGTATTTTAGCATCTGTATTCATTAGAGATATTGGTCTGTAGTTTTCTTTTTTTGTGCCATCCTTGCCTGGTTTTGGTATGAGGGTTATGTTGGCCTCATAAAATGTGTTGGGAAGTATTGCTTCTTCTTCAATTTTTTGGAAGACTTTCAGTAGAATAGGAACCAAGTCTTCTTTGAATGTTTGATGAAATTTGCTGGTATAGCTGTCAGGGCCTGGACTTTTATTTTTGGGGAGGTTTTTAATGTTTTTTTCTATTTCTTCTCTACTAATAGGTCTGTTTAGGCTTTCTGCTTCTTCTTGACTCAGTCTAGGAAGGTTGTATTGTTCTAGGAATTTATCCATTTCTTCTAGGTTGTTGAATTTAGTCAACCTTATAATTTGATGTCTGTATAAGCCATAGCTTGCTTACCACCAACAGTCTAGTTTCCACCCATCACTTATAATTGACCCACTCTGCCCATTTCACCCTTTCTCCATCCCCCTTCCCCTCTGGTAACCACCAGTCTGTTGTCTGTGTCTGTGAGTAAACTTTTCATTACTGCTTAAGCTAGTTGGAGTTGGTTTGGACATAACTACTTTCCCAGCTCTTTGAGACAGGGACCCTGTCTATCTTAGTCTCTACGCACACGGCCAGGCACACACCTGCCTGACTCACTGAGTGTCATCTCTTCTTATTTGTGCTCAGGCTGTAGCTTTTCTGCCTTTCATTCTGCCTTTAAAATTTCAACTTCCAGCTCTGCATTCATTGGCGGTAATGGGCCAGGCTCTTCCTGGGAAAAAAGGAGCCAGAGCCCCCTCTTGGAGATCAGCATGAGGAGGAACCTGTGACCTCTCTGACAGCTGATGGGGTCAGATGGGTAGGGCAGGTCCCGTTTTGATTAATATGCCCATAAAATGGAATTCTGGGACCGACCTCCACTCAGCTCAAGCAACACAAGATAATTGACCTTTGGAAACTGCCTTTGACAGTCTTTTTATTATTTTTATAGGAAAGTCCTGCAAACCAATTATATCTCACAATGGGCCTTTTATGGTGCTATTAGTTTAATGCAGCTTTCAGAGAAATTAGTCCTTAGGGAGCCTGAAATTCTAGAAAAAAAAAAAAAAAGCACTCTCCATGGACTTATTTGACTTCTGGATTAGCAGGAAAGATGATTGGTAACAGGCCATTCTCCATGGTAACTTCTGGTATTTTGAGCCATCTGACCAAGGTACCAAATTCCCACATTTTGGGTCTGGTCCCCCAGGGAAAGACCAGGGCAGCAGGGTATTTCATGTTCTGAGGTGCAAGAGTGTTTAAGTTGAACAAGTTACTTAAATGATGGCGTTATCTGCTGCTTCCCCTTCCGTGTTCCAGGCAGATAAAGATAAAACAGTCGAGGTAATTGTGGAGATGGAGTGTCGCTGGCAAATGACCTGAGCACGAAGACCATTTCCAGAGACAGATGGAATGGAGGCTCCAGTAATTTTTCTTGAATCATGTTTAAAGTGGCACAGTCTGAAAACCAATTCAGCTGGAGTGCCTCTCCGAGGGTCCGGGGCCACCTGAACTTTGAAAATATTAAAGCTCAGAGAAGCTCACCAATGACAGAGAAAGGACGCTATCCCTCAAATAGAGATTTAGGGATAAACTGTGCAGAGCTTGATGGTCACCCCCTGGAGAATTCACTGTGTAATTACTGGGGAATCTGGCAGAGCTGCCATCGGGGCTTGGCTTGATTCCAGGGGAGCAATGGCACAGATAAGGGTGGGATCAGCTGAGTTCCCTCGGAGATTTCCTCGTTCATAATTCGGTTTGTCTGGGGACATAGAGGTAGTGGTTCTAGGCACTAGGCACTGTGGAGTTTGTGCTGGCAGCTCTGTGGTTGGTGAAGCAGTTGGAAACTTCTCTCGACTCGCTACCTGCTAATGAAGGAGGTAATGGGCTCTGAAGGTAAAATGACATCTTATGGAACACTTTGCAGCCATTGAAAACCATGTTGTAGAAACTAATGCCATGGGGGAGGTTTCATGACAAATTGCTAAGGGAAAAAAAAACAGTCTACAAAACAGCACACAGGTATGCTCCCAGATCTTGTTTAAAAAATGACTTATATGCACACATGTGCAAGTAAAGAAACAAAGAAGCAGCTACAATATTATTTTAAAAGATTTTTTTCACCTTTCAATATTTCTTTTTTTATTATTAATTTATTGTGTTTACATAGATTCTAGTCTCCCCCTGAATACATCCTCCCCTCCCCCGTGTTCCCCAGTACATCCCCCCTGTTCCCCTCCCCATAAAGCCCTCCCCCCTTCCCTCCAGGATTTGCTTTTCTGCTCTCATCCCATCCTATCATCCCCTTTTCCTCTGTCTGCTTTCCTCAATATTTCTATGTTATCTAAATTTTCTACAATGGCATGCACTTATTTTATAATAAACAAAAAAGATGTTAAAATCATGTCTTACATTCATGTAGTATTTATAGTTTCTAATGATTTTTACATACATCCTTCTGTTTGATCTATAGAACAGTTATTCCCATTTCACAGGTGAGGAAACTGAGGTTCAGAGCAGATCAGAGTCTTGAATAATGCATTGCCTGGCTTGTAAGCCACTGAGCCAGGGCAAGAGCCCAAATCTTGTGCATTCTAGTTTTAATATTTTTTCCACTGTATACTTGGGGTTATTAGCAGTTTTGAAACAAGCCAGCCCACAGTATCTGCCACCACATAACTGCAATCCAAAGTCATGTCACCTCCCCAGAAATGTCTACCCCGATCCCCTGGCTGAGACCAGTTCCTTTGTTAAGAGCGTTCTGAACTGAGTATATTCTTTTCTACGCTGTCCCATACTGTAGCTACTAGCTATCCGTGGATATTTAAATTTGAATTGAAGATAAAATAAATTTAAGTAAAATTAAGCATTTGGTTCTTCAGTCACATTCTAGGTGCACTGTCGCCATATGTGACTGTGCCATTTCCACATATGCCCATCATCACCGGAAGGTCCTAGCAGGGCTGTTCTGAATTGCTCATCTCCTTTTATGATTGCACACTGATTTGTTCAGTTATTTTTGGACTCATGTCTATTTCTGGCAGTAAATTACAAAGCACAGGAGGACAAGGATCTGATCTGCTTCCAGAGTCTGTACACCCAGTGTTTAGTCCAATTCTGACGTGTAGAAGTCACTAAATAAACATCTACTGAATGCTTTCCACTGAGTTAGGATGAAGTCCACACGCCTTGGCCAGGCTCCTCAGGTTCTGCATAAGCAGCCTGGTCCCCTCACCAGGCTACCTCCACGCACCCCCTGCCTTGTCTTCAATTGTCTAGTTGCTCCAAATCTTTTTTCATTCCTTGTGCATCCCGTTTCCTCTTGCCCCTGCACCCTCACAGTGCTGTTCCCTGGACCTGTGCTCTCAATCACAGAGCTGAAGCCTGGTGAGAGGGTGCTGCAGGCATGGGGTGGGCCAGAAAAGATTGAGAGCCACTCAGGTTGAGAAGTTATCTCAGAACTTAGAAATTCCGTCCACCTTCAAGGCTCTTGTTCTTAAACTTATGTTAGTTGGGAGCCATGATAGTTACCCATGAAAACATCCAAGAATGGGCCCTGGCCGGTTGGCTCAGTGGTAGAGCGTTGGCCTGGCGTGCAGAAATCCTGGGTTCGATTCCTGGCGAGGGCACACAGGAGAAGCACCCATCTGCTTCTCCACCCCTCCCCCTCTCCTTTCTCTCTGTCTCTCTCTTCCCCTCCCGCAGCCGAGGCTCCATTAGAGCAAGGATGGCAAGGGCGCTGGGGAGGCTCCATGGCCTCTGCCTCAGGCGCTAGAGTGGCTCTGGTCGCAACAGAAGTGACGCCCCCGATGGGCAGAGCATCGCCCCCTGGTGGGCATGCCGGGTGGATCCCGGTCAGGCGCATGCAGGAGTCTGTCTGACTGCCTCCCCGTTTCCAGCTTCAGAAAAATACAAAAACAAAACAAAACAAAACAAAAAACCAAAACAAAAAAACATCCAAGAATGCGTCGGAGCAGGACACAAGCCAATGCTGTGGTTGGTGGCCCGTACTGGGTGTGAGACCAGGTGAGATGGATGGACATGGAGGTGGGGTTAGTGATTGGGGCAGGCAGGGGGATGGGTCAGGAGGACCAAGGTAAAGTTGGTCCAGAACTTGAGAGCTGGGCACAATGCGAGTTTTTATTCAAGTTCTAGAAAGAGCCTGAGTCGATAATTATTCATTTATCATGGAGTTATTGAGCACCACTGTGCCCCAGGCACTGTACTGGGTCCTAAGTGCGTATTGTGAGCAAACACATTTGGTCCCCACCCTATGGAGCCTGATGAGGAAAATAGACAGCAATTAGATTATCAGAGAAATGAGTGAGTAACCATGAAGCGAAGCGGGAGAGAAATCATCTGAAGGAAAGAATGTATGTTTCTTTGGGAGCACATAGCAAAGGGATCTGGCTGTAGGTGGGGGAGAGGAGATCAGGGAAAGCCTCTCTTCAAAGTATCATTTAAGCTGAGATATAGGTAATGAGTGTTCGAATTAGTTGGTTAAAAGGAATAGCCAAAGTATTCCAGGGAGAGTGTTTATTTAGCACAAGCAAAGGTCCTGTGGTTAGAAGGAGCATGAAGAATTCTGGGGAGTGAAAGAAAGTACACAAACCTGGAATGCAGAACAAAGCATCTCAGGCTGAGTTGCAGGGGTTAGGGGCCAGAACATGCAGGGCCTGATTGGATGGTGACCATACATCTCACTTAGCTGGGGACTGTCCTGGTTTGCCTTTGTTCACCTGGCAAATTAGGAATAGTGTCTTCTTTTATCCCCAACACTGTTAGATAGCAGAACACATGGTCACTCTTTTGGCCTTGTTAAGGATTTTGTTCTTATTCTGAAATACGCGTAATCGCTGTAGCGTTTTCAGCAGATGATGTCCGCACTTGACAGAATTAGCTTCAAGTTTCCTGGATAAGTCCCTGGCTGCAATGAGAAGATTCACTCTGGACGGGGTTCAGACAGGCAGGCAGGCAGGCAGGCAGCATGCCCGTTTGGAGACAGTTGCTACAGAGATAAAGGAGAATTTTTTTTCCCATTATCAGTGGAGAGAACTACTCTCTTCCTTGTCAACCCCCCAAATGTTCCAGAACTCAGGTTTTAAGGAGGACCACTCTCCACCCATGAGTTGGCTGGGTTTAGAGCTCCGTGGTGTCTCATCACCATGGGACTTTGTGGCATACAGCCTCAGGGTGAGCAGGACCCCTTGTGGGATGTTCTGAGAAGCCAAGGACTTCATACTGCTCTGGAAAAATTTACATAGGTCTCCCTGAATGTTACCCATCGGCCATCTAGCAAACATCTGAAGGCTTCTCCTGGGGCCACCTAAGTGGCAGTTGTAGGGATAGTGTGTCATGTCAAGGCTGTTTGGTGGAGATCTTTGACATTCTGGTAGTGGGTGCTCCTGTTCCCAGAGCCTGTAGGATATCAGGCGAGGTACTGGGGTTTGTGAGAAATGGTCCAAAACCCTCTGTTGCTGAGCTCTCTCGCGCTCTCTCTCTCTTTGTCATTCTCTCTGTCTCTCTCTCTCTGAAGTGTTTACTTTGTTTTAAATCTGTGTTAAAGTACTCTTATTACCCCACCCGCTAGCCTATTAAAATTGCCTGGGCTTGGCTGCTTTTAAAAAGCATCTCAAGCCTTTTCTCTTGCTTGGTGAAATGAAAACAGTATTATTCTAGCGGAACACTTTATGTTCCGTGCAGTCTAAGAAAACAGCTTTCAGAGCTGAGGGCTCATTTGGAAGCAGCCGGAGCTTGGAGGGGGGGGGATCAGGAGTGGGAGGGAGAGCAGACAGAACACGTCCTAGGCGGGGAGGGGACAGAGGAGCCAAGGCTGTAAATGCCGCAAGGAGCTAGGGTGGCACCAGCATAAGTCCAGTCATGAATTGATGACCCTTTTTAGTGTTATTTTATTTCCTGGATTTAATTTTTCTCTTTTAAATTCAGAATTATGCAGCTCTTTAACCAGGAGCCTCTATCTTTACCTCCTTTTATCCTCCCATTCCTCCTGCTCTTAATGTGGTGTATTTTTTTTTTTTTTGTCTACTTCAAGTTTTTACTGCTTTCCTGGCCCCACTCAAGAACTTCTCTTTCTCTGACACCCACCTGCCAAGCATCTTTGGGTTGTAAATGAACCATCATGGCAAGAAATGAAGGTTTCTGGCTTTCTCCTTCTTAGTGCGGGGGGGCCTATGGCTGGTAGTTTTCAGCTCAGCCTACGTCTCATAGGAAATCCTCGGGCAACTAGCTCTGGACAGGGATGGAGGTCCCCGGGGGCATTGTGCGCCTCTGATCCCAAGTAAACTAGGTAGTTGTTGACTCTGTAGTTATGACAAGCAAAGGACAAAAGGAACCTCTGAATCCCTGTAAGGCCAGGGGCCACCGCCATCATGGCCATTCACATGCAGGCTATCACTGAATTCGGGCAGACGGTAGAGAAACAGTGGAGCTAAAAACTGGTGGGCCATTCCTTTATTCTAGCTTTGCACCTGGTCGGCGAGAAACACACAGAGAAAACACTTCCCTTTCTGTTCAGGGCTCCCAAAGCTACTCAGTGTCACACATCTGCGTTTTCCTAGAATCAAAGGCCCCCACCAGTCTCAGTCACCTCTGGTTTCCCATCTGCACATCTTCTCCCTTCTCTCTGCATAAACTGGCTTCTCCTTCAGCACTCTGCCATCTTGGCTTCCTCCTCTTCTTCTCCTTTCTCTTCTCCTGCTCCTTCTTCCTCCTTCTAAAAAACTACCTGGGCCCACAAAGACCCCCTCCTCCAGCAACATTAGCATAATGATAGCCCTTCCCAAGCAGGAAGGTAATTAGCAGTTTCACCTGGGCAGCACCATTCATGTGAGCAGCACCATTTATGGGGGCAGTGCCATTTTTAACAAAGTGCGCAAACATAAAAATCACATTTTACAAACTTATTTGTCCAACAGTTCCTCTCCTACCATCCTCCCAAGTCACAGGAGGAACTGAAATCCAGACAGGGGATGGGGAGAGAATGAATTTAGGCACCCCAGGTGCCAGACTCCCAAGCCTTTTCCTATTGGGGAAGAAACTGAGTCTGGAGGGCAAAACTGTCCTGGCCTCTTCTGTGGCATCTAAGGACTTCATAGAACCTCATAGGACAGCTGCTCTTTGTCTTTTTACAGAAGAAGAGGCTGATAGAGGATAAAGATTTGGCTCAGAAAGAAGCTAAGAATGTGTCTCTAGACCAGATGTTACAGATGCCCCCGGGGCCAGTCTAGCCACCTACGTGAAGATGAAGCAGTAGGGAGTGGTGGGGACTAGGGCAGATGAAAGGCTGCATGCCTCAGTTTCAGAGTGCCAGCCTGCTGTGGACACAGAGGAAGGGGTCCGAGTGTGTGGCCTGATTTCTGACTTTTCAAGAGGGACCAGAAATCTGGACTTTTTAAAATATAAAATCTGACTTTTAAACGTTGGCTGTGTTAAATGTGAAACCCTGAGTTGTGCCTGCATTCAAGCTGTCCTGTGGATCGAGGGCAGCCTTTGCTCTGGGCACATCAGCCAACCGGGTGACTTGGTAGGGGACAGAGGCGAAGACGGCAAGACGCTGAGATGACTGCTGGCCCTCTCCCCAAGGCTTCCATCTCTGCCACTCCCCCTGAACAACTTTCCTGTTTCTTTGTTTTAAGAGTGGGGACGACGCTTAATGCTGGTGGAACTTCCTGTCTCATCCAGACAGCAAGGTAGGAGGGATCTTGTTGTAGGGCCTGACGGGACTCCCTACGTCTACCTGAATTTTTTTAAAAATAGCTATCACTTATTGAATGTGCATACCTGACATTATGAGATCATTTCATCCTCACAGTGACCATATGGGGTAGATATTCTTGCCTTTTTTTTTTTTTTTTATGAAGACATTTGAAGCTCAGAAGAAGCTTAAGGAACTTATTCAGGGATACGTAGTGAGTGGCTTTCTCTGTCACTACACTTTCCTTTCCAAAGAGTCACCTCCCAAGAAGCACATGTGCTCATAAACACACCTACTCTATATAAGATACATAAAACTTTTAAAAGTTATTCTATTTTGGTTCCTGAGGCTCCTGTAGAAAAGCTAGCTGCCTACCTTGCACAGTGTATCATTAGTGATAACCGTCCTCGGATGAGCTCAGCTTCCCCACTGACTGCAGGGTATCGGCTCAGCAAAGGTGCCAGCCAGGGTTTGGCCGTGGCTCTTTTCTCTTTCCCAGCTCCCAGAGAGGGAGTGCCAGCCCTGGGCACAACCCAGTCCACCTTTGTGGCAGCCAGAAAGCTGGCACCATGCCAAAGGCAAGCCCGGAAGAGAAGTCAGCTCCCTTCCTGTCTTCCTGTTCCCGAGCTGAAGCCAGGCTTTCTGCTCTCACTCCTACCCCCTCCCTCCATAACAGAATCGGATCTGCCTGCCACCGCCCAGCACTGTCCCTTCCCCAGCCTAGGCCACAATCCCTGGCACAGGGTCAGGTGCACATTGGGTGCTCCACACCACCTGCCTGACTGACATGAAGCTCGGGAGAGGGTATCTGTTCTATTTTTATGAAAGTGGTGCATTTTATTTTTAAAATTGGTTTATGCTAGAGATCACGTATTTGCTGGGAACAGAAGTGCCTCAGAGTTAAGGGGAAGAATATTCTAAGGTTTTGAGCCTGCTGGAAGGTAAAATCTGGACAATTAGGCCACAGGGAAGGTAGAAACTGGCTACCTCCAGGACAAGAGCTGCCGTAGAATTCCCTGACCCAGGCTCCGTTTCTGGCCTGCCCCCGTCTGTGGCTGGGGGCACATCACTCGGGTGAGATGGCCATTGCTGATTGAATTTGCTATAGACAGGGCACTCCAAAATGCTTGGTGCCCCTATTATTTAAGACAATATTAATGTTATAGCTAAGATTAGTTCAGAATGCACAGAATGGATGATGTCATCCTTCTCAGTGCTTTTCACCAAATGCCTCTGCTCTTAAAAGATTTTATTTACTAATTTTAGAGAGAGGAGAGAGAGAGAGAAGGGGGGAGTGGAAAGAAAGCATCAACTTGTAGTAGTTGTTTAACTTACATGCCTTGACCCGGGCAAGCCCAGAGTTTTGAACTGGCGACCTCATCATTCCAGATCCACGCTTTATCCACTGCGCACCACAGGCTAGGCTGCTCTACATCTTTAATATTAAAAAAAAATTAAATTTTATTTTAAAAAATAACAATATATCCTTGCTAGTACTTAAGTCAAGTGAGCCCCCATTGGACAATAACAACAACAAAAATCAGAGGGCAGAAAGTCAGGATCCTTTCCTGTTGAGAAGAGGCGATATCAGGGTTTACATCTCAACTCAGACCCTGGACTGTCCCAACTTTCTTTTGGAAAAAATGATAACAATGTAGGATGAAGAATATTTTTACAGGCAATCTCTGACACAGGAATAATAATGTCCCTATATTGAAGTAGTTAAGAACACCCAGAACAGTGACTGGCACATGCTAGTTGCTCAGTGAATGGCAATTGTGATCATTAACTCCTGAGGGGTGGGGTCAGCTGCACCTAGACTGAAGTGCAAAATAAAGTTATTTAACTGAATAAGTGGTCAGCGGCTTGTATGGGATGGACCTGGTGAAAGAGGAACAGAGAAATGGCCTGGTTTGGCAGGAAGAAAAAGCTGGAAAGGAATGACCACAGCGGTTTTGCAGAAACACTAGTGGTTATAACTGATATGCTAAGAAAGAAGAAAAAGTAACAATCATATATGCTGCACTAAAACCACAAAAGACAGAAAAAGAGTGGAAGACAAAAAAAGAAGGTACAAAGAACAAGGACAACATTTAGCAAAGAGTAACAAATGTGATAGATATTAATCCAACTATACCAATCATCACTTTGAATGTTGATCTTCTAAATGCACCAATTAAAAGATAGAGGTTGTCAATGTGGATAAAAAAAACAAGACCCAAATCTGTTGTCTACAAGAAACCCATATTCAATATAAGACACATAGATTAAAAATAAACAGATGAAGAAAAATATACCATGGGGACACTAATCAAAAGAAAGCAGTAGTAGTTATATTAACCTTTGACACAGCAGATTTCAAACTAAGGAGACTTATTAGGGATAAAGAAAGTCTTTACATGGTAATGAGGAAGTCAATTCTCCAAGAAGATATAACAATCCTTACCAACTGCTCTTTAGCTTAATAATACAGCATAAAATTATAGGAAGGAAAAACTATTAGAATTGTAAAGAGAAATAGATGAATCCACTATCATAGTTGGAAATTTCATCACTCCTCAATCAGAAATAGATAGATCTAACCAGCAGTAAGAACCTAGTTGAATTCAACAATATCAATCAACTAGATATAGTTGATATCTCTAGACAACTTTATTGGCAACAACAGAATACACATTCTTCTCAATTCACATGGAACATTCACCAAGAGAGACCATATTCTGGGCCAGTAAATATACCTTAACAACTTGAAAAGAATAAAAACCATACAATGCCTGCTGTCAGACCACAATGGCATTGAACTAGAAATCAATAACAGAAAGATAACCAGAAAATCCCAAAGTCTATGGAGATTAGCTAGCACTTCCAAACATGAGTCAAAGAAGACTCCTTAAGAGAAACTTAAAAATATTTGAACTAAATAAAGATGAAAACACAACGTATTGAAATTTCTGGGATGCAGTGAAAGCAGTACTTTGAGGGAAAGTTATAGCAACAAATGTGTATATGAAAATAGAAGAAAGTGACGTCACAGAAATGGCGCCGTGAGCAGCGCGTCCGACAGATCTCCCCAAAATCACAACAAATTTATCAACTAGAAACAGAAAAATTTATCCTCGGAGCATTCCGGAGTTCCACACAAACTGAAAGTGAAAGGACTGTTATCACTTGAATCTGAGAGACGAGGGTGTGGAGGAAGCTACCGCAGGGACGTTCATTCAAACCGTGGAGGGAGTGCGCCTGTGGTGAGTCAGCCCACACTCGGGAGCGGCGAGCAGCCGCCGGCGCGCACCCAGTCCGGTTGCAGAGCGAGCACCGCTAACGTTCCCAGCGGCCCGCGCACTGCAAGTGAGAGTCGCCAGTCACCGGGGCCCGGAGCACCCCATTCGCGCGCGTGCCCTGGGCATTCCACACGCCCAGAGCGCCCTACTGGCCCACACACCCAGGGTGCCCCATTATCCTGCGCCTGGTGCGATTCAGCCGCCAGCGGCAGGGCGAGCGGGAGAGGCACCAGGGTGGTCTTCTACTTGGGAGATTCTATCCATGGGCGGGGCACCTCACCCAGCCATTCAAGCTAACAATCAAGCGTTGGGGGAGGGGCGCGCGCAGGCAGCCTGAAATACCTTCGGGAGCACAGCTGCGGACCCAATCACTGAAATTAGCTTAACCCATGAAATCTGCGCACCCACGGGTTCTAATTGATAAGATCTCTCTCAGTTCAGCGATCCAAGACAAGAGGCGTGATATTTTTTAGTGCCTCTCGCTAAAGGGGCGGGGGCAACTTCTGATTGATAGAGCCTCCATATTCAAGGATAAACGCTAACAAGAGGGACTTGGCAGATAATAAGATCTATACTACACTAGTCGCAAGCAGAGACTAGTGACTCTTCTTCCCAGCCAAAACAGGCTACAAAGTGTAGAAAGCCTGGGTTGAGAGGTCCAACTGAATGCTAGGCGCTGAACAGTCACCTTGACAACAATTGACTCCCACCCCCGCCTGATTACACTGGAGGCTCTGACTGCCAGAGCCTTTCCCAAAGCCTTGCGCTGAGTGGGGATAGAGTGGGGATTTCCCAGCTCTTTGAGCCTCTTACTCCCCAGGCAGAAGCAGTTGCAGCCTTATAGCTGGATCACCAGGCTGCTAATTCAGGAAGGGGGGACTAGGAGAGAGAATCCAGGAAAGCAAATTCTCTCATCGTTGGACCCTGCAAACGCCAACAAGCCTTGACTACCAGCAAGACTAAAGCCAATTATATGACATTGCCATAGAATCCCATCAACTGCAAATCCCTACCTAAGTGTGACACAGGGGCAGAGCCTGGGGTACAGAGTCACCGACCAGGAAGAGGGAGAGAAAAGAAAAAGGAAGAAGTTAACCTCTCAAAATCAAGAAAAATCCACAGACTTTACAACTTGTTCCACTAATTTTTTTTTTGTTGTTGTTTGTTTCTTCTATCTTATTGCCTTTATTTCCTCCACCTCGGTCCTTCTATTCTCTGCCCATCTTATGCTTCCCTTTTCTTGAACTACACTACCCATGAGTGTTACATTTTATTTCTCTTCTTCATCCTCACTCTCCTTTAAGGTTATACTCCAAAACACTTAACTCTCACTCTCTCCTCTTTTGTTTTTTTTTTTTGTTTTGCTTTATTTTGTTTTTTTCTCTTCCTTTTTTTTTCTTCCTTCGTTTTTCTCTTTTTCTTATTTTTTCCTTTCTATTCGTTTTTTCTTTTCTCATTTTACTTTCCTCCCATTTAATCCTCAATCACGAACAAATTAGTTAATTTGGGACTCAAGGCTTTTTTTGGCTTTATTTTTCTTTTTCGCTTTTGTTTTTGTTTTTTTCTTGTTTGTTTGTTTATTTTTGTGGCATTTTGGGTCCTCCCAACCCAAGGTCTCCATTGTATTTAGTCTTCGCTCCACTTAATACAACAGATTTTTACTTATTTTTATTTTTTTCTTCTTTATTATTCTTTTTTTTCGTCCTTTTATCTGGTTCCCTCTTATCCCTCTCATTATATCTCTTAGTCGACCATCACTTACAAGCAAATCATCTTATGCTTGTCTAAGATTTTCTTCCTTTTTTTTTTTTTGCATTTAGTAGGTCCCTACTCCCTTTTTTTGCCCCTTGAACTCTTCACCCCAAATCAGGCCCTCCATTATAGGCATGATATTTCCCTGAGGAGGGAAGAGGAGGGAAAGAGAAGAAAGAAAAAAGGGGGAAATAATAAATTATTACTGTTTGTTTTTTTTTTTTGTGGGGTGTTTTGCCGGGTTTTTTTTGTTATTTTTTTTTGTTTTTTTTTTTACTTTTTACTCTTTATTAATTCTAATTAGTGCTATCAACAAGACCACCCTCAGATGCCAATAAGAAAGAGGAAATTGAATATTATGGATACAAAAGAAAGAGAGGTAACACAAATAGATGTGGAAAAATCTATGGAGAAAAGACTTAACATATTGGAAGCCTTGGAGCTAAATGACAGAGAATTTAAAATAGAAATCTTAAAAATACTCAGAGATATACAAGAAAACACAGAAAGGCAATATAGGGAGATCAGAAAACAACTCAATGAACACAAAGAATATATTACCAAGGAAATTGAAACTATAAAAACAAATCAAACAGAAATGAAAAACTCAATTCATGAGCTGAAAAACGAGGTAACAAGCTTAGCTAACAGAACAGCCCAGATTGAAGATAGGATTAGTGAAATAGAAGACAAACAACTTGAGGCACAATAGAGAGAAGAAGAAAGAGACTCAAAAATAATAAAAAACGAGAAAGCCCTACAGGAATTGTCTGACTCCATCAGAAAGAATAACATAAGAATAATAGGTATATCAGAGGGAGAAGAGAAAGAAAATGGAATGGAGAATATACTCAAACAAATAATAGACGAGAACTTCCCAAGCCTGTGGAAAGAACTAAAGCCTCAAATTCAAGAAGCAAACAGAACACCGAGTTTTCTTAACCCCAAGAAACCCACTCCAAGGCACATCATAATAAAGATGACACAAACCAATGACAAAGAAAAAATTCTCAAGGCAGCCAGGGAAAAGAAGAGTACAACATATAAAGGAAGGCCTATTAGATTATCATCAGATTTCTCAGCAGAAACTCTACAAGCTAGAAGAGAGTGGACCCCAATATTTAAAGCCCTGAAAGAGAGGAACTTTCAGCCAAGAATACTATACCCATCAAAGCTATCCTTCAAGTATGAAGGAGATATAAAAACATTCACAAATACAGAAAAGATGAGAGAATTTATCAACAGAAAGCCCCCACTCCAGGAAATACTAAAGGGGGTTTTCCAACCAGATTCAAAGAACAAAAGAAAACAACACCACAAGTAACAGCTTCACCAAGAACACAATAAAACCAAACTTAAACTGTGACAACAAAGGAAAAAAAGGGGGGAGAGGATGGAGATTAACAGTAGCAAAGGACGATGAAGTGCAGAAATACTCATAAGATAGGGTACTACAATGAATATGGTAGGTACCCTTTTCATTACTTAATGGTAACCACCCTTGAAAAAACCACCACAAAAACACTTGACTTAAAGGTAGCAACAGAGGAAAGAAGTATGGAACACAAACAAACAAAAACAAATGATAGAAAAACAAAAGAGAAGAATCAAACTAGATACAAAACTAACAGAAAGCAATTTATAAAATGGCAGTAGGGAACCCACAAGTGTCAATAATTACACTAAATGTAAATGGATTAAACTTACCAATAAAAAGACACAGAGTAGCAGAATGGATTAAAAAAGAAAATCCAACTGTATGCTGCCTACAAGAAACACATCTAAGCAACAAGGATAAAAACAAATTCAAAGTGAAAGGCTGGAAAACAATACTCCAAGCAAACAACACCCAAAAAAAAGCAGGTGTAGCAATACTCATATCTAATAATGCTGACTACAAGACAGAAAAAGTACTCAGAGACAAAAATGGTCATTTCATAATGATTAAGGGGAAGTTGAATCAAGAAGACATAACAATCCTTAATATATATGCACCAAACCAAGGAGCACCAAAATATATAAGACAGCTACTTATTGACCTTAAAACAAAAACTAAAAAAATACAATCATACTTGGAGACCTCAATACACCGCTGACGGCCCTAGATCAGTCATCCAAACAGAGAATCAATAAAGATATAGTGGCCTTAAACGAAATACTAGAACACCTGGATATGATAGACATCTACAGGACACTTCATCCCAAAGCGACAGAGTACACATTTTTCTCTAGGGTACATGGAACATTCTCAAGAATTGACCATATGTTGGGCCACAAAGACAATATAAGCAAATTTAGAAAAATTGAAATTGTACCAAGCATATTTTCTGATCATAAAGCCTTGAAACTAGAATTCAACTGCAAAAAAGAGGGGGAAAACCCCACAAAAATGTGGAAACTAAACAACATACTTCTAAAAAATGAATGGGTCAAAGAAGAAATAAGCACAGAGATCAAAAGATATATACAGACAAATGAAAATGAAAATACGACATACCAGAATCTCTGGGATGCAGCAAAAGCAGTAATAAGAGGAAAGTTCATATCACTTCAGGCCTATATGAACAAACAAGAGAGAGCCGAAGTAAACCACTTAACTTCACACCTTAAGGAACTAGAAAAAGAAGAACAAAGACAACCCAAAACCAGCCGAAGAAAGGAGATAATAAAAATCAGAGCAGAAATAAATGAAATAGAGAACAGAAAAACTATAGAAAAAATCAATAAAACAAGGAGCTGGTTCTTTGAAAAGATCAACAAAATTGACAAACCCTTGGCAAGACTCACCAAGGAAAAAAGACACAGGACTCAAATAAATAAAATCCAAAATGAAAGAGGAGAGATCACCACAGACATCATAGATATACAAAGAATTATTGTAGAATACTATGAAAAATTATATGCCACCAAATACAACAATCTAGAAGAAATGGATAAATTCCTAGAACAATACAACCTTCCTAGACTGAGTCATGAAGAAGCAGAAAGCCTAAACAGACCAATCAGCTGGGAGGAAATAGAAAAAACTATTAAAAACCTCCCCAAAAATAAAAGTCCAGGCCCAGATGGTTATACTAGTGAATTCTATCAAACATTCAAAGAAGACTTGGTTCCTATTCTACTCAAAGTCTTCCAAAAAATTGAAGAAGAAGCAATACTTCCAAACACATTTTATGAGGCCAACATAACCCTCATACCAAAACCTGGCAAGGATGGCACAAAGAAAGAAAACTACAGACCAATATCTCTAATGAATACAGATGCTAAAATACTAAACAAAATACTGGCAAACCGAATACAACAACATATTAAAAAAATAATACATCATGATCAAGTGGGATTCATCCCAGAATCTCAAGGATGGTTCAACATACGCAAAACGGTTAACGTAATACACCATATCAACAAAACAAAGAACAAAAACCACATGATCTTATCAATAGATGCAGAAAAGGCTTTTGATAAAATACAACACAATTTTATGTTTAAGACTCTCAACAAAATGGGTATAGAAGGAAAATATCTCAACATGATAAAGGCCATATATGATAAACCATCAGCCAACATCATATTAAACGGCATAAAACTGAGGACTTTCTACCTTAAATCAGGAACAAGACAGAGTTGTCCACTCTCTCCACTCTTATTTAATGTGGTGCTAGAAGTTCTAGCCAGAGCAATCAGACAAGATAAAGATATAAAAGGCATCCATATCGGAAAAGAAGAAGTAAAGCTATCACTTTTTGCTGATGATATGATCCTATACATCGAAAACCCGAAGGACTCCACAAAAAGATTATTAGAAACAGTAAACCAATACAGTAAGGTCGCAGGATACAAAATTAACATACAAAAGTCCATAGCCTTTCTATATGCCAACAATGAAATATTAGAAAATGAACTCAAAAAAATAATCCCCTTCACGATTGCAACAACAAAAAAAAAATACCTAGGAATAAACATAACAAAGAATGTAAAGGACCTATATAATGAAAATTACAAAGCATTGTTAAGGGAAATCGAAAAAGATACAATGAGATGGAAAAATATTCCTTGTTCTTGGATAGGAAGAATAAATATAATCAAAATGGCCATATTACCCAAAGCAATATACAAATTTAATGCAATTTCCATCAAAATTCCAATGACATTTTTTAAAGAAATGGAACAAAAAATCATCAGATTTATATGGAACTATAAAAAACCCCGAATAGCCAAAACAATCCTAAGGAAAAAGAATGAAGCTGGGGGCATTACAATACCTGACTTTAAACTATATTATAGGGCCACGATAATCAAAACAGCATGGTATTGGCAGAAAAATAGACACTCAGACCAATGGAACAGAATAGAAAGCCCAGAAATAAAACCACATATATATGGTCAAATAATCTTTGATAAAGGGGCCAACAATACACAATGGAGAAAAGAAAGCCTCTTCAACAAATGGTGCTGGGAAAACTGGACAGCCACATGCAAAAGAATGAAACTCGACTACAGCCTGCCCCCGTGCACTAAAGTTAATTCAAAATGGATCAAAGACCTAAATATAAGACCTGAAACAATAAAGTACATAGAAGAAGACATAGGTACTAAAATCATGGACCTGGGTTTTAAAGAACATTTTATGAACTTGACTCCAATGGCAAGAGAAGTGAAGGCAAAGATAAATGAATGGGACTACATCAGAATAAAAAGTTTTTGCTCAGCAAGAGAAACTGATATCAAAATAAACAGACAGCCAACTAAATGGGAACTGATATTTTCAAACAACAGCTCAGATAAGGGCCTAATATCCAAAATACACAAAGAACTCATAAAACTCAACAACAAACAAACAAACAATCCAATAAAAAAATGGAAAGAAGACATGAACAGACACTTCTCCCAGGAAGAGATACAAATAGCCAACAGATATATGAAAAGATGCTCAGCTTCATTAGTTATTAGAGTAATGCAAATCAAAACTACAATGAGATACCACCTCACCCCTGTTAGATTAGCTATTATCAACAAGACGGGTAATAGCAAATGTTGGAGAGGCTGCGGAGAAAAGGGAACTCTCATCCACTGTTGGTGGGACTGTAAAGTAGTACAACCATTATGGAGGAAAGTATGGTGGTTCCTCAAAAAACTGAAAATAGAACTACCTTATGACCCAGCAATCCCTCTACTGGGTATATACCCCAAAACCTCAGAAACATTGATACGTAAAGACACATGTAGCCCCATGTTCATTGCAGCACTGTTCACAGTGGCCAAGACATGGAAACAACCAAAAAGCCCTTCAATAGAAGACTGGATAAAGAAGATGTGGCACATATACACTATGGAATACTACTCAGCCATAAGAAATGATGACATCAGATCATTTACAGCAAATTGGTGGGATCTGGATAACATTATACGGAGTGAAATAAGTAAATCAGAAAAAAACAAGAACTACATGATTCCATACATTGGTGGAACATAAAAACGAGACTAAGAGACATGGACAAGAGTGTGGTGGTTACCAGGGGTGGGGGGAGGGAGGACATGGGAGGGAGGGAGGGAGAGAGTTAGGGGGAGGAGGAGGGGCACAGAGAACTAGATAGAGGGTGGCGGAGGACAATCTGACTTTGGGAGAGGGGTATGCAACATAATTTAATGACAAAATAACCTAGACATGTTTTCTTTGAATATATGTACCCTGATTTATTAATGTCATCCCATTACCATTAATAAAAATATATTAAAAAAAAAACAACAACAAAAAAACAAACAACAAAAAAAAGAAAATAGAAGAAAGGTCTGAAATCAATCATCTGAATTTTTACCTTATGAAATCAGAAAAAAAAGAACAAATGAATTCCAAAGTAATCAGAAGAAAAGATTTAGAGCAGAACCCTGGCTGGATAGCTCAGCTGGATAGAGTGTTAGCATTGTCTCAATACACAAAGGTTGTGGGTTTGATTATTGGTCAGGGCACATACAGAAGCAGATTGATGTTTCTCTCTCTTTCTCAAATCAATAAATAATTTTTTTAAAGAAAAGAATTAGAGTAGAAATTAATGAAATTGAAAACAGGAAATTAATAGTGAAAATCAATGAAAGCATAAGATGGTTCTTTAAAAAGATCAATAAAATTGATAAGCCTCTAGCTGTTGGGGACCCAAAAATAAACAGGGTATTTTGCAGTGTGTATTTTGGGGACAGAGGTGCTGGGAGCTGACTGTAAGCTTACAGTCTGTCCAACCCCCCACCTCACCTGCCTGATTAAGTTACAAAGGGCTGTGCTTCAGTACTTGTTCTGCCCGTCCATGTTCCCTGGAAGGACTGAAAGCTAGTTACTTCTTTGTTTAAAGTTAAGATGGTGGGGGTTTTTCTGCACCTGGTGGTTTTCTTGTGTTGCCTTGGAAATGTGATTGATTTGCTAATGGCCCACCTTGCCCAGAGAATAAAGAAGGATGTCTTTCTGGGGGCAGCCATGTTTTTTGCGGCTGGAACAGGGCAGGAATGACTGTTGGCAAGGAGCTGTGGCATCCTCCCAAACCCATCCTGTATATATCTTTAAGTCTCTGTCTATTTTTCATTTAATTTCATACCAATTCCCACTCGAGACCCTGGAATAGACTCGTTGCTCAGGTCGCAGCACCTAGCCAGACTAAGACAATAAAGAGAGAAGACATATTACTAATATCAGAAATGAAAGAGGAGACATCAAAAGGTCCAAACTCAGAGCCTCGGGAAAGCCTTCTCAAAAAGTCCAAAATAGCTTTTTAAACAAAAATTTGAATTCACAGAGAGCACCCCCTGGAGGCAGTCAGGCTGTACTGTTCAGTCCCCTAAGGAAATGGGACAAGTGGCTGCAGTGAGGGAGCAGGTTGGACAGAGTCCCATAGCAGGCTCAGGTGCAGTTCCAGGCCCGGAGGATCAGATTGCTCCAGGCACCTGCCCGCTCTCCTGGGAGCTTGGAGAAGGATTCTTGCCCAGAGATAGGCTGCTGGGAACCTTGGCTCCCTGGTTGAGAGGCCTGCATGGGCAAGAGGCAGGGACTCAAGCTCATGATTCTCCTTTATTTCCAGGAGTAACCAAGAGAGCCAAAGGTGGGTCTAATGAAGACAGAGGCCAAGTCTAGCTTGTGTGGCCTAGGGGTTTCTGTAGCGCAGAGTAGGGGTGCAGGAGAGGTCCTCCTACTCCTGATTGGCCCGTATGCCTGAATAAATGCTGCCTTTTCACCTGGCACAGGGATCAGCACACCTCCTTGGGTGGGAGACAACGGCACCCAAGTCTCAGCTCCACTTCACATTCTCTGTGTGACCTGCAGCACGTTCCTCTCTGGGTGTCAGTTTTCATCACTGTAAAATGAAAATAATAACATAGGGTTGGGTTGATGCTTGACCAATGTCAACCACTGTTATTAAACAGTAAATCTCCCCAGAGCAGAAGCCACGTTTCCTTCCTCTGTTGATCTCTCTGGGGCAGCTCAGTGCTCCACTGGCTTCCTGGATGGATGGGGCTGAATGACATCTTATTTATGCCTTCAAACCTAATACACATTCACCCATTTCTACTTCCCAGTGAGCTCATCCATTAGGCAGCTGGTGTCATGGTGAAGAACACAGATTCTACGGCTGGAATGCCAGGCTTTTAATACCAGTTAAACCATTCATTAGCCAAGTGACTTTAGGCATATTTTACCTATGAGTTCCCTCGTAGGTAAAAAAGAAGCAACATCCTTTATTTGTAGCATTCTTGTCAAGAATGAATGACTGCACACACTTAAGCTGTAGAGGGTGCCCTGTCTCTCAGATCTTGCTCCTACCTCCAGAGGATGACAGAGTGGGGGGAGGCCTTAGGAGAAGCCAAGAAGCAAAGCCCTGTGTCCCTTCAGGCCCTGGCCCTGCAGTCCCTCAAGGGTGTTGGCTACGGCCCAGCTGCCTGGGAGAGGCATACTAGGGAGGCAGGCTCTTGTGGCTCAGACAAAGCCTGGGCGGCTGAGCATGTGGGCCGCCCATTGAGGGGCCTGGTGGGTGTTTGTCAGCCCTCCAGAACCCCATCCAGGTGTGAAAGGCACACAGCTGGCTAATTAGGCCGAAAGCTGCATTAAGGAGCCACGGAGAGGAAGTCTGACATCTGTTCCCCTCAAAGTCCTCACCTGGCTCCTTTGTGTTGCTTCTATGTGAGAATGGGTCCCCCTCCTCCCAGCTGAAGGCCAGTGTTGGGGGCAGAGGGAAGGCAGTTAGTAGGGTTGTGAGCACATCCCTTACATGCTGTGTGCTCTCAGCACTGGCTTTTTACTCAACACTACCCTTGAGGGAGCCAGTTTTGTTTCTATTTGGGAACAGAGCACAGATCTGGTTTTTGTACCCAGTGGACACAATTTGCTGCACCCCTCCCCATGATTCACTTATTTGGTTTTTTTTTTTTTTTGTCATGTAAGGAGAGCTCCTTATAATGCCCCATCCAAGAGGGAATCGAAGCTGTGATCTGGATTCCTGAGGGTGAGAAACAAAACTAAATGCCGACCAAACTCCTATATTTGGCTTCATGCATGGGTAACTCGGATGCAGCACCTCTTCAGTCTTCTCACGGCCACCCGGTGCAAAAACCAGAGGAAGTTCACAATCAGTTGTTTCTTTGGTTTGTAGTGAAGCCAGAGCTTGGACGCACATATTTACCAGTATTCAGTGTGTTCCCAGCTCTCTTCTGCCACCCAGCTGGGGACAGAAAGAGGAGGAGGCAGGAATGGCCACTGACACACATACATTGACCATTTACAAAATGCCATTCAGTGAGCAATCAGGTCTCTGTCTTTTTATGTGTATATTGTTCATTAGAAAAGCTAATATTTACGGAGTGCTGATTGTGTCCCAGGCATTGTTGTAAGTGTCACATCCTCAAACTCAGGACTCTGACCCCAAGCCTATATCATTATCATACTACTATACTGTGTTTCAGATTTTTATCTATTTTAAACTAGTTAGTTGTCACAGCCCTCTTATGGTGGCTATTACAACCATCTTCATGTACAGGCTAGGAAACTAAGTGAGCACCAGGGAGGTGAAGTCACTTAGGGAGTGGGTTAAGAATACTAACATCGCGGGATCCTGCTCAAACTAGAGATACATCAATTATTCACCAAAGAGTTTGAATATGCATCAATTCTGTCATGCCTTGAGAAATGATATTTGACTGTTAATTTGCTATTGTATCCCTGGCACTGGGTCTGTTGGCTGGCATAGTAACTATCTCCTGAATGGGTGAATTCTAAAGTCTGTTCTTCTGCTAGACCATAACCTCTGTTCCTTTGATAAATTAGTCTGTGCCCCACTAGGCAGGGCTGTCTGGGCAGAAGAGCTCCGGGTCCTCTGAAGAATAACCTGTGTCCTTGGTTTCCTGCCCCAACACAAGGCAGCCTCCAGTCTGGACTCACCTGCCTGTAGTTTATCATTCAACTTGGAAGGTATGCAAGAATATCAGTGAAATACAGATATGCCAATGAAATAAAAACTCACTCAAGCTTTATGAATTTTAATGTTCAGAAACACATAAAAATCACTATCATTGAATGTTTCCACCAAGGCCCACACATGGATGTGAATATATTTATTCAATCAAAATCAGGTTTTTTCACAACTGGTCTGCCTCTGTGATGTCCTAGTCAGTACACATCAAAAGAAAGGTACATTACATGAGATGAAAAGAAAATTTTTTTCTTCTGTATAATCCAGTGTCCATCACACTCGATCTCTAAGGAAACGACAATTGTTATTTGTTTCAGGATTTTCTTTTTTTAATTTTTTTAATTTTTTTATTTTAATGGGGTGACATCAATAAATCAGGGTACATATGTTCAAAGAAAACATGTTCAGGTTATCTTGTCATTCAATTATGTTGCATACCCATCACCCAAAGTCAGATTGTCCTCTGTCACCTTCTATCTGGTTTTCTTTGTGCCTCTACTCCTCCCCCTTTCCCTCTCCCTCCCTCCTCCCCCCCCCCCCCCCGTGACCACCACACTCTTGCATGCAGTTCTTATATTTTTCTGATTTACTTATTTTACTCCGTATAATGTTATCAAGATCCAACCATTTTGTTGTAAATGATCCGATGTCATCATTTCTTATGACTGACTAATATTCCATAGTGTGTATGTGCCACATCTTCTTTATCCAGTCATCTATTGAAGGGCTTTTTGGTTGTTTCCATGTCTTGGCCACTGTGAACAATGCTGCAATGAACATGGGGCTACATGTGTCTTTACGTATCAATGTCTCTGAATTTGGGGGGTATATACCTAGTAGAGGGATTGCTGGGTCATAAGGTAGTTCTATTTTCAGTTTTTTGAGGAACCACCATACTTTCTTCCATAATGGTTGTACTACTTTACATTCCCACCAACAGTGAATGAGGGTTCCTTTTTCTCCACAGCCTCTCCAACACTTGTTATTACCTGTCTTGTTAATAATAGTTAATCTAACAGGTGTGAAGTGGTATCTCATTGTAGTTTTGATTTGCATTTCTCTAATAACTAATGAATCTTCATATATCTGTTGGCCATTTGTATTTCTTCCTGGGAGAAGTGTCTGTTCATGTCCTCTTCCCATTTTATAATTGAATTGTTTACTTGTTTGTTGTTGAGTTTTATGAGTTCTTTGTGTATTTTGGATATTAGGCCCTTATCTGAGCTGTTGTTTGAAAATATCATTTCCCATTTAACAGACAGTTGGCTGTCTGTTTATTTTGTTGTCAGTTTCTCTTGCTGAGCAAAAACTTCTTAGTCTGATGTAGTCCCATTCATTTATTTTTGCCTTCATTTCCTTTGCTTTTGGAGTCAAATTCATAAAATATTCTTTAAAACCAAGGTCCATGAGTTTAGTACCTATATTTTCTTCTATGTACTTTATTGTTTCAGGTCTTATATTTAGGTCTTTGATCCATTTTGAATTAATTTTAGTTCAAGGGGACAAACTGTAGTCGAGTTTCATTCTTTTGCATGTGGCTTTCCAATTTTCCTAGCACCATTTGTTGAAGAGGCTTTCTTTTCTCCATTGTGTGTTGTTGGCCCCTTTATCAAAAATTATTTGACTATATATATATGTGGTTTTATTTCTGGACTTTCTATTCTGTTCCATTGGTCAGGATTTTCTTATGCTCTGTTGGTAGCTGTGTGGACATGAGGGCCGTGTTCCTCTCTGGGCCCGTCCAGTGTCTTTTTCTGGATAGCCATCTCTCTCTGCCTGTCGGGGTACCCCCAGCACTCTCTGGGAAACCTGGGGAAATACTCAGGAGCTTAAATGCCCTTTTAGTCTGAACAGGAATCTAAGTCGTCCCAGCTGTCTTCTTGAATGGGGTAGCGCATGAGACACATTGAGTTTACACTTCTAGCTCAGTCATGAGCTGGGTGAGCTTTAGCTAGTTATTAAGCCAGTGTTGTTATTATTATTATTTTAATTTGAGAAAGAGATACTAAAATCTAACCCTTACAGTTAGTATTGAAGTATATAAAAATATACCGCTCACAAAAATTAGGGGATATTTTATCACTTCATATTCATTTTTGAAATATCCCCTCATTTTTGTGAGCAGTGTATATTCTGCTTTTCCTCTGATGCATCCTAATTCCAGATGACACTGACCATGTGCCCGGGGGTTCTGGGAGTGCAGTCCTAATCCCAAAGCTTTCGGCTCTATGTCAAACATTTCCACAAAGCTTGTGCTATATTCTGTAGTGTCCACATGCTTGTTTTGACACCCAGTGGTGCTCTCCGCCCCTCCTCAAACTTTGGATGGAGCATCGACCCCCAGGATGACGTGAATTGTGCACATCCTGCAAGCCCTGTGACTTCTGGCATCCCCTGTCAGTTTCCACCACCCACTCATCTCCCATTTCACAGGTATGACCATGCATCTGAGAAAGCATAAGCACAGTGCCTAGTCCTTGGTAAGGCCACCTTAATGTAGCTTGAAAATACCGTAATCTCTGTAATAAAGGCTGAAGAGGTCAGCAGGTAAAGAGCTCTTTGGAGAACACCTGTTTGCCCTTCTGCCACCTCCAGACCTGCTACCCTCTGCTTTCCTGTGATTCGAGCTCCCCTCGAGTCCCCCGGGGTCCAGGCACTTGCTGCTTATTGAGTTTGTCAGCGTTTCCCCCTTGGATCTCAGACTGGCTAATTAGCCTTCCTTGCCTGATTGCTGAAGCCAGGCTAGTGCTTTGCACACAGCATCTGCTGATCAGAAGCTAGGCTGAGTCCTTAACCCTAGCTTGTCAGCTCTGCGCTCTACACGTGTGGGTACATACGGGCTTGCGTGGAGGTCAGTGTGTTTACCCCTGTGATCTCAAGGGATGTGATATGTATTGCTCATAGAGTTGGTTGATTTTTCCCAGGCTGGTCAGGGCTGATAAGAGGACATGGGAAGATATAAACCAAAAATATTCATCAATATTGAAGATAATTTAGGGGGAAAGTGATGTTGGGTAACAAACTATTTTCCCTTTTAATTTAATTATCTATTTATTATTTATCATTGTTATTATTATTATTATTATTTTATCATTAAACACTGACAACCTTTTGGTTTAAAAACAAGCAGGGTCAGTAAAAAAAAAAAAAAAAGGTCAGGCTGGGTAACAGAGAGTTTTTCTTCTTGTATACATTTGCTATAGATTTTCTCAGGTTGAAAGTGGGTCATAGCCCTGGCCAGTGGCTCAGTGGATAGAGAGTCAATCCGGCATATGGATGTTCCAGGTTTGATTCCTGGTCAGGGCACATAGGAGAAGCAACTATCTGCTTCTCTTCCCCTTCCTCTCCTCCTCCTATCCTTCTTTCCCTCCTGCAGCCAGTGGCTTGATTGGTTCAAGTATGGCCCCAGGTGCTGAGGATAGCTTGGTTGGTTCAAGTGCATCAGCCTCAGGTGCTAAAAATAGCTTGGTACTCAAGCATCGGACCAAGACAGGGGTTGCCAGGTGGATCCTGGTTAGGGTGCATGTGGAAGTCTGCCTCACCATCTCTTCTCCTCTCACCTAAGAAAAAAAGAGAAATAATAAAAAAAAAAAAAGAAAGAGGGTCATGTCATCAGCTATCTCCTATGCTTTCTTAGATGCTCCCTCTCCTGCTAATTCAGGAACCCAGCTTCTGCAAAAAGCCTCTCCCGTGTTCTTGGGCATACCTGGGAGTATCCTGTGAGAGCTCAGGCAAGCCCAGTCAGCCACCACAGGTATCTGCCCGGTCTTGCTGCTGCCAGACCAACTATTTCTACCCCTGCTGGACAATGTCCACGTGGCACTGTCCCTTCTCTTAGTCTTCCCACAGAGCACCGCAGGTGTCCATGGACACCTACCCTGCCGCTGAGAGGTTAAAGCATGGCTGGGCGTGGCCCAGCTGGAAGACATGGCTCCACTTTGTGCTTCCCCAAAGCAGTCCTGCCGGAAGCTGCTGCCTTGAAGAGGAGCCGGGCAGAGAAAGGCTGAATGAGTCAAAGCAAAGGGAACACAGGCATCTGTGCTCACTGTACTTGGGTCAAAGGTGGGATCTGGGCTTGGACAGTCTAAGAGGGAATTGGGGAGCAGGCGTCAGGTAGGGCTAGCTAGCTGGAGACTGGGCTTGTCTGGGTCCTTGGCTTCACCCTGCGTCCTGTGTTGACTACTCTCCAGGTCACAGAGGACCCCTCAGGTCCATGCAGAGAGAGCCATCTTTGCAGACTTCTGTGCCTGCAGGGGCTGCTGCCATACTACCCTGGACAGAGGCATTGGAAGACAGAGGCCACGCCAATTCGATACCCAGGTGGGTGTGGGGCGGGCCAGCTCCTCGGTTCCCCGCGTCTCTCAGACTCCCGCTCTGACCCACAGCGTTCGCTCCAGCTGCAGACCCAGCCGCCTTCCGAGCAGCCTTCCCTGGGCAGCTCAGTAACTCCACCTTCAGCCTTCCCTTTTCTCTCTTTCTCTGCTAATGACTTTTGTAGTTAATGAGGTTTTCCCTCCCTGTTCTCTAATTATATGACTCTGGGGTCAAATTTAGTAACAACCCAGCTATCTGTTTATGTACCACTGGGCTTTTCAGCTCTTTTCCCAAAGTTTTTCTGTGACCCTTTTATTTATTACGGCCGCAGCAAACAAACCGGCTTGGAGAGGATGGTTATTTTCCGAATGAAGAGCCTCTGTATGTGAAGAGACTCTGATGTCGAATGTGAATAATTAACAAGAAAAATTGTTGAGATCCTTGACCTTAAGGCCAAGTGTTCAGCAACTCAATTAATGCTCACCTTTAGTTATCCAATGTTTGGTGGGCTTTTTATTTTTCTGCTATGAAAATAGAGCCTAATAATTATGATGCCCGCAAAGAATAGTCCCTTCTTGTCAATTATATTATCACGGAAGTCTGCATCTCAATCAATGCACTAAGTCCTTCTTAAACATCTGTTGAAGTTGGCACTGTGCTGTTTGCTGTAGGGAAGTGGCTGGGGGAGCTTTAAAAGAATAGATGATGTTGGAGCCCCGCTTCAGGACCTCTGGCCATTCAAAGCTATTCACCAGACTGCTGTGCAGAACCGCGGCTCTGGGAGGAAGGGAGAAGGCGAGTGTTCCTCACTCTAGGTAAGCCGCAGAGAGCAGCTGTCGGATGCCTGCATGGTGCTGGGCACTACTGTTTTCTTTTATGAGAGAAGAGAGAGAAAAAGACAGATAGGAAGGGAGAGAGATGCGAAGCATCAACTCATAGTTGCGGCACTTTAGTTGTTCATTGATTGCTTCTCATAAGTGCCTTGACTGGGAGGTGGGGGCTCCAGCAAAGCCAGTGACCCCTTACCCAAATCAGCAACCTTGGGCTTCAAGCCAGTGGCTTTGGGCTTCAAGCCAACGATCATGGGATCATGTTGATAATCCCATGTTCAAGCCGGCTACTTTGCCCTCAAGCCAGCAATCCTGCACTCAAGTTGGTGACCTCAGGGTTTCGAACGTGGGACCTCAGTGTCCCAGGTTGACGCTCTATCCATTGTGCCACCACTGGTCAGGTGGTGCTGGTCACTTTTGCAGCCATTATCTTGCCTCTTAGCTCTTTACCTTGCCTGAGTTTCTTAAATTCTAAGCATAGATGCCAATTCTGAGACTCAGAATCAAAGTGATACAGCCCTAAATCTCTGGCTACGAAACGCACACCTATTGCACCCTCTTAAGCTATTCACTCCAGGAGAAGACACAAGGCTATGTGTAATTAAATGCCAAACACTTGATTCTGGTTCAGTAGGCATTTAGAAGAGAGAGGGAGAATGAGTTTGGAGAGTTGGTTTTGCCGAGGAGGTGAGATTAAAGTGGGACAGGGCAGATCCCTGGGACGAGCTTGGGAAGCGGAAGCAGGCGAGGCTCCTCCCATTCCCAGGCAGGCCGAGAGATTTCCCCAGGCGTGACTTCCACTGTCATCATAAACAGGTATGTGTTGGGAGGAAGAAGGTAGATAGGGTTGACAGTTCACTTTCCAGGCTAGGCTTCTGAAATTTGTGATCCTCGAGAGGGTCATTGGCATCTCCAGCTTTGCAGGTTTATAACTTCAGCTTTTTCACTTGGACAGGCACTGAGGTTCTGGGGAATGGATGTGGAAATTTACAACAGAAGTTTTCTCCAGCCGCATGCACCGGCAGGGGCATTGCCTCCTGGGAGGCGGGGTGGGGTGGAGGGAAGAGAGCAGCGCTGGACAAGACCCCCAACCCAGATCAGATTATTGTCTGTGGATCCTGGAAGAGGAGCAAAGGGAGCTGGATATTCACCAAGAATATTGCCTCCCATTTATCCTGAAGATCCTTTTGTTTCATTCAGAAATGTTTGCTAATAGAATCAGAACAGCCATTCAGGTGGGCAGGGATCCCACCAAGCATGATTTCTTTTGTCTTTCTGCACTGGGTCCGATACATTATGACAACTTTGTCAAGGTAACTTGGAATTAATTAGATACACCTTATCTCATTGGTTACACTCTTTTCTCCTTGAAGCATCTTTATGTTTTATTGTGGTAAAATCTACAATAACAGAAAACTTACCATTTTAAGTTGTACAGTTCTGTGGCATTAAGTACATTCACATGGTTCTCCAAACATCAGTATCATCCACCTCCGGAACTTGTTAATCTTAAACTGAAATGCTGCACCCATGAAACACGAACTGCCCATCTCCCCTCCCCCCGGCCCCTTGCAAACTTGATGGGGCATCAGACACCCCAAGAAAAAATTCTCCAGGTGTGTATAAGTCTGACGTGGGATCATATTTAAATGAAAGGTCTTAGATCTTCCCTTCATAGATTTTCATTCCACAGCCATTATCTTGCCTCTTAGCTCTTTACTCACAGGTCTGGAGTGAGGTCTGGGGCCCATGTTTCTGTGATAGCAACACAGCAGGTCTATGGATCTTAGGGCTCTAGGCAGGTGTTCCCTGGATCCTAGGACACCAAAACTCCTGCCGCCCTAAAAGCCCCCCTCCACCTAAAAGTCCTCCTTGACTGATGAATAGTGAAGTAATTAATGCTCCCTGGCCAATGGATTTTGAAGATGCACAATTCCTTTTTCTCGTCCCAGATACTCCCTGGTTTCTTTCTGGACATAAACCAGGTTCTGAGCCCGTGACACGTTTATCCTCTCTGCTTCTACTGCTTTGTTGTTTTCTTGAGGGCTGAGTAGTAAGGGACATTTAAACTGATTTCTGTATTTCCATTGACTAAACCTGGGACAATTCCAGAAAAATCCTGGCTCTTTAGGCATAAGTATGTGAGTGTAGATATTCACTTATACATTTCTAGTATGCTAAGTTGGTCACTGTCCAAGTGGGGCCCCTGGGCTGGCAGCATCAGCACCAATAAGAAACTCATTAGAAGAGCCAATTCTTGGGCCTCATGCCTGCCCTGCTGAATGATTCCTACGTACAACGACATGTGGGAAACACTGCTTTAATGCATTGCCTAATTTAACTCTCACAAAGTACTGAGAGAATCCCCAGTGAAGAGAAAACAAGGACACGTGGAAAGGTTCAAGATAAGGGGGTTGACTAGGTCCCCTCAAAAATCCCAGTGCCAACTAATTTGGGGGCTCTGGGGACACAGGCAGGCAGTGCCTTGCACACTTTCTATATCCCTGGCAGCCAGTTGCTATGTGTAGAGGCAGGTCCAGGTGGCCATTGCAGACACAGAGGAGAAGGACAGAGTGGCCAGAAGAGCATGCGAATGGGAGTCAAGTGCTTGGTGTCAGGGGACCATGTGCAAGGACTGCAGCCAGGAGGCATCCTTCCACACCGTTCCCCTTTGTGCCGTACGTAGCCAGCTAAATACATCCCAGAGGGGACCCTCTGTCCTCTGACATCAGCAGCTGGCTGTGCTCTGCAGGAGGTGGCCGCGAATGATCTGCTTGGGAAGTGTCATTACTCTGTGGTCCCTGCACGGCAGGGTGAGAGGAGGGAGAGCACCGGAGGCCAACTGTTGGCTCTGGGACAGTGCAGAGATTGGCATTGGTGCCATTTGGTCTCAGCTGCTGCGTCCCATGACCCCAGGGAATAGCAGTGCTTGCTTCTTGTAAGCCAGCTGTTGATGGTATCTCTGAACAAGCATGAAATTCCTCAATTGCTGTTTCTCTTTATCCTTTAAAGTTTCCTTTGACGAGTGCAAAGTTTGTTAATGGAAAAATCAACGTATCTGTCTGACACTGGCTCTGGCAGAGAGGCTGCCGGGCGTTAAATTGTTGTCTAAAATTTTTCTCCTGGCCCAGCCTGGGGTTCAGATGAGTGGTGATGAATTCATTCAACCAATATTAGGTTATTACTGCGGGTGCCAGGCAAGGCTGTAGGCGGGGATACTGCGGTGAGCAGACAGTCCCTGCCCTCACGGAGCTTACCTTCTAGAGGAAGCAGACAGAGATTTTTTGTTTATTTGTGATAGGTTGTAAAGAGTGAAACAGTGATATGGTACCAGGGATCAATTGCAGCCTAATACAAGCATTCTTAAAACTTAGTGGTTTAAAACAAGACCTGTTCAATTTGCTCACAATTCTACCATCAGGGCTGAACTCACTGAGCAGGGTGTTTCTTTTGCTAATCTTGCTGATATTCACAGATGTGGCAGCATTTGGCTGGCAGGTTGGGGTGTCTGGGATCAGTCAGATCAGCTGGGTCTCTCTCTCTCTTCATGAGGTCTCAGGGCCTCTCCCTCTCCATGGGGCTTCTCTGTGTGGTCTGTCCAGGGATGGGCACATTTCCACCAGCACAGAAGTAGAAGCTGCCAGGACTTCTTCGGGCACAGCATGGCCTCTGCCACATTCCGTGGTTAAAACGAATCACCAGCCCAGCCCAGATTCAGTGGGATGAGCCTGCGTAGGTCATAATTACTGGAGGCATGATGGTTCGGGACCATCATTACAGGGCTATCCCAGACGTGCTAGGTGAGGTGACGCATAGACCGAAGGGGTGGGGATGGAGATGTTTGGTGGGCTGGTCGGGGATGAGGAGCCGTCTGGGGACATCTTCCCAGACTGCTTCATGGGTGCCTTGAGAGAACAGACTGAGCTACTGGCCCTTCACAACGGACTGGGGACTCCATGTCTGAAGAAACTCTTTGTAACTTCTTGGTGGCACCACTGTGGTGGCAGGATCTATCAGTTTGCTTCTTGCCGGTGGTGGAGGTCACCTATCTGGAAATTTAGAGGATTGTTTTCAAATGTCAAGTGTCTTGTCATATTCTGAAAACAACCCTTTTTCTTTCTTTCTTTCTTTCTTTCTTTCTTTCTTTCTTTCTTTCTCTCTCTCTCTCTTTCTTTCTTTCTTTTTCCTTCCTTCCTTCCTTCCTTCCTTCCTTCCTTCCTTCCTTCCTTCCTTCCTTCCTTCCTCCCTCCCTCCCTCCCTCCCTCCCTCCCTCCCTCCCTCCCTCCTTCCTTCCTTCCTTCCTTCCTTCCTTCCTTCCTTCCTTCCTTCCTTCCTTCCTTCCTTCTTTCCGTTCTTTCTTTTTTCTTTTTGTAATAACACAGATAGATTCAAGAAGGACTGAACCAGTTTCTTCTCAGAATGTGGTCCATAGACCAACTGCTCCAGAACCACTAGTGAGCTTGTTAAAACTCAGATTCTCAGTACCAGTCTCAGACTGAGCAGTTTCTGTGTGAAATGGGCTCCAGGAATGGATATTTTAAGATGCTCTCCAAAGATTCATATGTTCATAAAATTCAAGAAGCACTGCCTTAAGCCTTTTGTGGCCCCAGAAGGAGTTACAGGTGAATTACTTAGAAATGAAGTATAGAATTATTCTTTGAGGTCCAGCTGAAATGTCACCTCCTCCAAGAAGCCTTCCTGATTCCCTTGAGATGAACTGTTCACATGTGTACTGGAGTACTTAGTGTACATCTTTAGGATGATCTGGTTATATGACCTTTACTCCTAGTAAACTAAGATGGTGGGAACAAGGTTCATTTGGGGTTCTGTCTCTAGTGCCTCGCACAGAGCCTGGTGCACAGTAGGAAGAGGAGGTGCTTGTAGTGAAGGAATGAGTGAATGGAGGGAACCCTAAGAAGCACTTCCTCTAATCCACTCCCTGTACTAATACAGACCTGATGATCCGAGAGGCGAGATGCGTGGCTCAAGGCCTCAAGGCTCATAGTGCAGAGCTGGGTCTAGTACCAGGTTTCCGGACTCCTAGTTCAGTGCTCATTCTTCTCACCCAGGCCACTTCTGCCTTCAGGTAACAAACGGAGAGGTTTTATTTAGAAATTAAAGCCTGGCCGTTGTCCCACCCTTTCCCCAAGCTCACCGTACGGTGTGGGAGGGAAGCCACACCCAATCCGAATCCTCCTTTGCTCCCCCAGCTCGGCCAGGGGCCGGGCTTCTGCTAGGAGAGCTCCCAGGAGCACTCTCTGACGTCAGCAGGTCACAGCTTTCCCTGCTCCCCTCCACCGTCCTTCAGTTCCCACCTGCAAACCCCATTGGGGGGCACCCACCAGGGCCTCCTCTAAATGAAGGTAAATAACACCTCTCTGCGGCCCGCGAAGGGTTCAAGGAGCGTTCAGCAGATTGCTAATTACAGTTGATTCTAACTTTGGGAAAGATCATTGATCCATTTATAACTTACAACGATTTGCAAAGCCATTACTTTTCAGCATCTTCTTACTTGCTAAAAATGTGTCGTTACTGGTTTTTTTTTTCTTTCTTTTTTTTTTTTTTGAAAGAAACATGATCTGGGTGTTACCCAGGAAGGACCAGCCCGCTCTGCATGCCTGAAAGAGGGAAGCAGTAAAGGCCTGGAGGGCTGGAATGGGGACCTAGGAATCTTTAAATCTTATTGGGTGCCCACAGATCATAGTGTGCAATCAGTCTGTGGCGGAAAGAAGAAACCGGAGACGTCCTTGTGTGGTATATGAAATTAATACCGTTGCGGTGGCATCTGCTGAACCTAGGCCCTTCCTCCCCCCTCTCGGGTGGTGTAGAGGCGGTGGGTACAGCCTCTGAAGGCAGAGGCTGCATGGTTTTTGTACCTGGTGTTTCTCATTAGGAAATGGAAAGACTAGCAGTGCCTCCTCCCCCTGATTTGATATAAATATCGAAGGAGATGATGTGGGTAGCATGCCCAGCACATGGTAAATGTTAAATTAATGTTAGCAATTACCTTTTCTTGGTTTGGAGGAGTTTTTTTTTAATGATTCAATAGGTGAGTTGTCAGTTCTTAGCTGGACATATATGAGAGATGAAGGAAAGGCTCTCTGGCGTGGACTGGGGTGTTGGCAGACAGGATCACGGCAGTTCCCTGTATGCATGGGGTGGGGTGGGGGTGGGGTGGCTCGGATGGAGGGGGCAGCCTCTGCCAACATGCCCAGAGGAGTCACATGACAGGTTGGAAAACAGGCATCCCAGAGGATGTTAGTTTGGGCAACTGCAGTTTAGTGGAGAGAATCCTAGATTTGGGATTCAACAGTCCACGGCTGGTGTCGTGGCTCTGCACTTTCTGTGTGATCTTGGGCAAGTCACTTCACCTCTCTGAGTCTCAGAAGGGCAAAAATGGGGGTCTATGTGGGAATTTTGCAGCTGGGGCTGGGACTAGGGTAAGGAGTGTCAGGCACTGACTTCAGGTGCTGAATTTAAGCACGGTGGCACTAAAACCTCAGCCATCAAGAGAAATAATATTTTAATATAACATTAAAAAAAATCAAAATTGCCCTGGCCGATTGGCTCAGCGGTAGAGCGTCGGCCTGGCGTGCGGGGGACCCGGGTTCGATTCCCGGCCAGGGCACATAGGAGAAGCGCCCATTTGCTTCTCCACCCCCCCCCCTTCCTCTCTGCTCTCTCTTCCCCTCCTGCAGCCAAGGCTCCATTGGAGCAAAGATGGCCCGGGTGCTGGGGATGGCTCCTTGGCCTCTGCCCCAGGCGCTGGAGTGGCTCTGGTCGAGGCAGAGCGACGCCCTGGAGGGGCAGAGCATTGCCCCCTGGTGGGCAGAGCATCGCCCCTGGTGGGCGTGCCGGGTGGATCCCGGTGGGGCTCATGCAGGAGTCTGTCTGACTGTCTCTCCCCGTTTCCAGCTTCAGAAAAAATACAAAAAAAAAAAAAATCAAAATTAGTGCATTGCCTTCTGCTTATTTAGACACAAGCCTAAGTGGACAACAGGGAGCAGGACCCTCCCTGGGATTGCTTTGTCTCAGAGAGGCCCCCCCCCCCCCCGGCAGCATCTGCATCGCCCGAGAACTTGTTAAAATGAAATTCTTGGGCTTCAGGCCCGATGGACTGAATCAGGAGGTGGAGGCCAGGAAAGTGAGAACCCTCCTTGAAGAACAGGGTGTTCTCTCTCCAGGTCAGGATGATATCCCTGTAGCCTCCTGCCCTTTTTGGTCTGCATAAAAAGATCAACTTTGTAATGACTCCCTTTTATGCTCTGTCCCCCCTGACACCTCCCTCCACTCCCAGTTAGTATGTAGATATTGAATGAACTGGAAATGAAGCTGTTTCCTTCTCGCTCACAGCTGGAGTGGGAGAAGGTATCGGGCAAAGGGACGTCTGTGTCTCTAGGCTCAATGCCATCCATGCTCAGTTGTCTTCCATTTTCATGTCCGAGCAGACAGGTTAAACATTCCATCTCGTGTGCCCATGCCAGCGTCGCCCTCGTCAGCTTGCTCTGTGGTTCAACATATTGTAGCAGTTACTCTTTGGTTTCTTTTCTTTTTTAAAGAACGTAAAGAGTAAACATGTTTTTCTCTTTACCATTTAAGTAGACATCTTTCGTTTCTGAAAGCTCCTTGCTCCTGTGGGCTTGCGCTCTCTCACTAATTGCATCAACTCTTAATTCACGCATCAACTCTTTATTCACGCATCTTTGGAAAATGCATTAGAAAATAATCTCTCTGCCTCTTCCAGTCTACCCAACCCCCCAGCTAGTCCAGCTAAAAGCTGCTTCTGCGTAAAGACGCAATCATCCTTTGGCTACACACATGGCTGGGAGACTGTTTAATTGTTTAATGTAGTTGGTTAATTTGCAGGTGTCATTTCTTTTTTCTGTTAACAAAGAAAGCTTTGTCTACCAACAAACAGTGCTGCAATTATAGAAATGTTCTATATTGCCTGTACGGCAGCCACTAGCCATGAGCACTTGAAATTTGGCTTGTGCATCTGAAGAAATGAATTGTAAACTTTACTTAATTTTATTTAATTTAAAATTAAATGAGAAAAAGCCATATGTGGCTATTAGCCCCCGTTGAGGACAGTGTAGGTCTTTGAACAAGATCACTCCTGATTAGAAGGGAATGACCCTCAAATGCTTCTCAGTAGAAGCCCTGGACACCTGGCAAAGTTTGTGTGTCTCCAGCAGGGGAGTGTGGTGGAGGTTGGAGTCCCTCGATGTCGCCCACTCCAGACTCCCTCCGCCACCAGGGCGTTGGCGGGTTCTTTCAGCTCTCAGTGGTCTCTGGGCGCATCAGGCTGTTGGGTTCTCAAACACATCTGGAGTGGAGGGTAGGAGTCACAGCAGTGGGAGAGCCTGAGCCACAGGTGGGGAGCTCATGGACTGGCAGTTCAGATCCCTGGACTTGGAAGATGCTTGGTCTCCTTCTTAGCTGCTTGGAGTATGGAGGGTCCCTCCTCTGGAGCACAGCCCCCCTGATGAGCTGCAAGTTGAGTAATGGGCCAAAGGTACTTTGCCTTCCAGGCCTGAGATTCTGATATAACCAGGGGAGCTGATATCAAAAGACAGGGTCCAACTAGGCAAACAGGCTCTACTGAAGCTTTCATGATGCTGAATGTTTAATGCAATGTGAGGAAAAAGTCTCAAGTCAAAAGGGTTGGCAAGACAACCCAGAGATCAGCAACAGTGGAAGTAGCTGTCCTTCCTAGGACAGTCAAAGGGAAGAGGTGGTGTTACCAGAGCCCAGGAGTGGGGGCGAGGGTGTTACCTGGTGGAAACTGGAGCCATGGGGCCGGCATTTCCAAGGGACCAGGAGCCAGTTAGGGAAGCACCTGTTGCCACAGATGTTTTCTAGGATAGAGAAGGAAGGGGAGATACTCTGGCTTTTCCCTTCCTCCTGAACACCGGTCTCCAACTAATGCTTCTCATTGGGCTGACCCAGCTAGAAGTGGGCTCACACAGGAAGCTCTTTCAAGGTGCGAGCATGGGAGGGGCGAGGACTGGCCCAGAGTGTGTGTGTGTGTGTGTGTGTGTGTGTGTGTGTGTGTGTGTTTAAAACGTGAGCCTCTACTGTTTCCCCAGCACAGAGTTCCGGAGGCAGGACCCAGGTCCTCTTTCCCCTGCTTCCTGCCCAGACCTCCCTTCCTCCCGTGCTCCTCCCAGGGACCCAGTTCCGAGCACGCAGCGAGGGTGCTGGTGGCGACGGACCAGACCTCTCAGAGAGGATGATGCCGAGTGGAGTTCAACTTTGGTGGTGGCCGTGGTTTGACTGAATTATTTTTCAAATTAATTAATTAAATAATTTTATCACACTTTTCAAAAGCACGTAACATAAAATCTACCATTTTAACCATTTTCAAGTTCCAGGGCATTAAGGACGTTCACACTGTTGTACAATCAATCTCCAGATCACGCTTCATCGTGCAGAAGCCGGTTCCCCTCCCCCAGCCCTTGCGACCGCCATTCTGTTTCCTGTCTCCATGAGTTTGACCACTCTTGATACCCGTGAATGGAATTAGTTTTGAAGTGACTGCCAACCTGGAGATTCCGTGATTCAGTCGTAAAAGTCTGTGTAGTGGATTGTCTTTGCGATTTAAGACATCAAGAAGAGCATTTGGGTAGGATCGCCTTGGCTGGAAGTTCCCGTCAGAAACAGAAGGGAACACTTTCTCTTCCGCACTTACATCCAGAGATCCAGATGTCTTGCTGGCTGTCAGTTAGGGGCTGTTCTCAGCTCCTACAAGCACCCACATTCCTTGCTGGGTGGCTCCCTCCATCTGCAAGGCGACTGTTGAGAATTTCCCATGCATTAGTACTCCTGACACTCCACATTCCTGACTTCCTCAGGAAGTGGCTGCTGGTGGGTCCCACAGGCTTCTTCACACGAGGGGTGTTCCAAGATTCATTTTTTTTTTTTTTTTTTGTATTTTTCTGAAGCTGGAAACGGGGAGAGACAGTCAGACAGACTCCCGCATGCACCCGACCGGGATCCACCTGGCACGCCCACCAGGGGCGACGCTCTGCCCACCAGGGGGCGATGCTCTGCCCCTCCAGGGCGTCGCTCTGCCACGACCAGAGCCACTCTAGTGCCTGAGGCAGAGGCCAAGGAGCCATCCCCAGCACCCGGGCCATCTTTGCTCCAATGGAGCCTTGGCTGCGGGAGGGGAAGAGAGAGACAGAGAGGAAGGAGGGGGTGGGGGTGGAGAAGCAAATGGGCGCTTCTCCTATGTGCCCTGGCCGGGAATCGAACCCGGGTCCCCCGCATGCCAGGCCAACGCTCTACCGCTGAGCCAACCGGCCAGGGCCCAAGATTCATTCTTGTGAACCTAATAGATTGCTGCCTTTTGCATTGGTCAGGATTATTAGACAAAAGAATACCAGAGGTACCCAGTGATCCCCCAGAGTTTCAGACATAATTTCGCTTGCTCCGTGGGGGAGCAGCAGCCCAATTTCCCTCTGGGTCAGTCACCTTCTCTAGAGCAGTCACCCAGCCGGGCACTGACTCCTCTTTCTGCCTGTGGGTTCAGAGGCATGAAGAGCCTAGAATGGCTCAGCTTTCCTTCAATTGGCCCGTGATTAAGATTTAGGATGTGCAAGTCAATTTATCCCAGGTTGACCTGATCTGAGTGTGTATAAAATGCTTAGTTTTCTTTTTTCCCCCCAATTTTTATAGCAGCTTTATTTGTAATGGCCAAAAACTCTGTGGTAGGCAGAATTCTAAGCTACTTTCAAGATTCTGGCTCCTAGTATACATGTACTTTTTCCGAATGATTCAAACACAAAATCAGGTATGGCTGTTGAAGTGACTTTGCAAATATTATAAATTAGTTCCCAAATCAGCTGAGGTTAAGAGAGAGAGAGATGGTCTGGGAGAGGGCCTGACGTCATTCCCGCAGACCTTTACATCTGGATCTCTGGATCTAAGTCAGAGACTGAGGAAGTCAGGAATGTGGAGCATCAGGGGTATTAATGCATGGGAAGTTCTCAACAGTCGCCTTGCAGATGGAGGGAGCCACCCAACAAGGAATGTGGGTGCTTGTAGGAGCTGAGAACAGCCCCTGACAGCCAGCAAGACAGCGGGGACCGCACTTTTACAACTGCTTGGGAGTGGACCTTTCCCCAGAGGCACCGGAAACAGAACACAGCTTGGCTGATAACCTGGTTTTAGCCTATGACACCTGAGCAGAGAGACCCGGCCGTTGGGCCTTGACTTCTGAACTATGTTACTATATAAAAGCTAACAAAGAGATGCTGTTTTTCAGCAACTAAGACGGCAGTAATTTGTTATACGTAAAATGCTTAGTTTTTGATGACTGTAAATGGCTTTAGCTCAGGACGTGGCATAAAGTAAGTTCTCCTTAGGTAGAACTCATAGACACAGACCACGGGATGGGGATTACAAGAAGGAAAGGGGGTGAAGGGAGGGAGGAGAGGGTGAAGGGGGAATAAATGGTGATGGAAGGAGACTTGACTTTGGGGGGTGACATACAATATGGTATGCAGATGATGTATTATAGAATTGTGCACCTGAAACCTATATAATTTTATTAACCAATATCACCTCAATAAATTCAATAAGAAATTTTAAAAAAGAGTGTAGTGACCACACGACCCAGCGATCCCTCTTCTGGGTATCTACCTGAAAAATTTGAAAACATTAATTTACAAAGATATATATATGTATCCCCTATGTTCATTGCAGTGTTATTTATGGAGGCCAATACATGGAAACAACCAAAGTGTCTTCTGATAGAGAATTGGGTAAAGAAGATGTGGTGCATACATACTATGGAATAGTACTCAGCCATAGAGAAGATAAAATAAATATTACTACTTGCAATGATATGGGTGGACCTTGAATATTTTGCTAAGCAAAACGAGTAAGTCAGAAAAGGCTGAGAACTATATGCTTTCACTCATATGTGGGGTATAAAACTGAGACTCATAGACACAGACAATAGCATGATGATTTCCGGGGGGAAGGGCGGTCAAGGAGGTAGTAATGAGTAAAGGGGGTCAAATATATGGTGATGGAAGATGATTTGACTTTGGGTGGCAGGCACATAATGCAATGTAGAGGTCATGTTTCATGGAAACATACACTGAAACCTATAGAATCTTATTAACAAATGTCACTCCAATAAATTTAATGAATAAAAGAGATAAAAATATTGTTGACAAAAAAAAAAGGTAGAAAGGGCTGTTGTCTGTTATCTAACTGAATTCATGTATTGTCATTATAGGGTAAGCAGTTTCAGGTATTACTACAATTAATTATGTCATGAACACAGGATTGAAAGTAATTAAATCTATGAGGCAACTGAGTCCCAGGGAGGATAGTTGACAAAACTCAAAGCCCCACAGCTTCTTAGTGGCAATGTTGGAACTAGATTCCAGGTCTCCCAAGCTCTAGCCTGATGCCCCAGTAATATGCCCACACGCCTTGAAAGGTGTCGTGGCACTTAAGGAGTTCCTGAAGGGGGCGAGGGTGCCATCCTTTCCTGGGACTTCTTCTGGAGGCATTAAACCAGGGGTTGGGGACCTATGGCTCTTTTGATGGCTGCATCTGGCTTGCAGACAAATCTTTAATAATAATAATGTTAAAAATATGAACAGTCTCATGTATTACAATCCATTCATTTCCTACCGCTCATGTTCATGGTTGCGGGTTGCTGGAGCCAATCACAGCTGTCCTCTGGGACAACACCAAATTTTTATTGGATAATGCGTAAGGTACATGGGTCCATTGTATGGCTCTCATGGAATTACATTTTAAAATATGTGGCGTTCATGGCTCTCTCAGCCAAAAAGGTTCCTGACCCCTGCGTTAGAGCCAGCAGGCAAGCAGGGCCTTGGCCCGTCTGGACCCGGAGCACCACAGGAAGGTAGGCTGGAGTCTGCAGGGGCTGTGGAAAAGGTATTGGGTATTGCTAGGGCTGGCACCCACCTGCCCACAGATCGCCAGTGCTACTCAGAGTTCTAATGATAGCTCGACAGTCAAATGTTCTCTCTTGCAGAAATGGATGGAAGCCCAAATAAGGGGCCCTCGAGGGAGATTGTTCAATGCATCTGTTCTCATCTGTTTTACTTATGAATACTTCTACGCTAGAGCTTGGGATCACCCCTACTCCAGGTGACCTCGTGGGAACCAAAAGCAGATCCAAGGGCGGGGTGATAGGCGAGTCACTGCTGAGACCTGGGTCCTGGAGGAGAGACGGCACAGTTAGGGCTTTGAGGGATTAAGCGGGGATTATTTAGAGTGAAAGACAGATGAGCACGAGCTGGCTCCCTAGACACCAATCCATCTGTATCCCCACCGCAGGGTTCTGACACAGGCAGGGCTGCCCTTTCGGGGCCTCACTTATGTTTGAAGAGCTCTGGAATGTTCTACAGCCACCAGATGGCAGAGCCACCAGAACCGAGCATGTAGCAGCAGATGAAAGACAGACTATCTGCTGGGAAGGAAAAGCAGTTTTTCTGGAAGCTCTGGGACACCCCTCTGTGAGTCTGGACAGAGGTTTTTAGAAATCCTTGTTTATTTTGACTTACTTATTGGGTATTTGCAAGCATTTGAACATGGAACCCACAGACTTTGTTGAGAAGCAGGTTGAAATAAGTAACAGGTTGGTAGGTAGGTAGTTAACGCAAGTAGAACATACTAGCTCAGAGTCAGACTGCTCTGCCTGGGCTAAAAACCAACTCCGTAGATGAGTAGCCCTATGACCTTGAGCAAGTCATGTAGTCTTACTGAGCTCCGGTCTCCTCATCTATAAATGGGGATTATAACGATTGTAACTACCTACTACTTAGAGTTGTTATGCAGGTTAAATGAGATCATGCACACAACACCTGACATGAGTGACTTATTGTTATATGTGCAGGTCAGCTAATTGTGATGTTGCAATAATTTGCCTCATTTAACTTATGGCAGTCAGTTGATATCTTTGTGGAAAATTTATATTACACTAAAATGAACAATTGGGCAGCATTTACCATCGCCTCTCACCTCCAAAGCTTTCTGAGGTCCCAAGGTGTTTTAAACAAGCGTTAGGTTTTTAATAAGCACCTCCTACATGCTTGGCTGTGTGTTAAGAATCTATCCCTGAAGTAGGAGAAAGAGACTTGGTTCTTGCCTTTCAGGAAGATGCACTCACTGAGAACAAGTGGCGGTGAGATGGTGTCTGAACCTGTTCTTCCCTGGGAGGTGTATTTGTGAGGGTTTCAGGGTAAGTGGGGTTTGGGGGCACAAATCCTTTTATTAACTTAAAAAAAACCATTGCCTGACCAGGCGGTAGTTTGGTGGATAGAGCATTAGCTTGGGATGCTGAGGACCTAGGTTTGAAACCCTGAGGTTATCAGTTTGAGTGCAGGCTCACCAGCTTGAGTGCAGGGTCGCCAGCTTGAGCGTGGGATCATAGACATGACCCATGGTCACTGGCTTGAGCCTAAAGGTTGCTTGCTTGAAGCCCAAGATTGCTGGCTGGAGCCCCCCAGTCAAGGCACATATGAGAAAGCAATCAATGAACAACTAAGGTGCTGCAACTATGAATTGATGCTTCTTATCTGTCTCCCTTCCTGTCTGTCTGTCCCTGTCTGTCTGTACGTCTCTCTCTCTCTCTCTCTGTGTGCTAAAATAATGATAATAATAATAATAATAAAATTAAATAAATAAATAAACATTGAATTTTAGGATAGTTATAGATTTACAAAATATTGCAAAGATAGTAAGAGAGAGTTCCCTGGATACCCCGTATCCAGTTTCCCCTACTATCCAGTTAACCACACAATGGACTAATGTTTCTATGTTGTTACTGAAGTTCACACTTTGTTCAGATCTCCTGAGTTTTTGTTTATGTCCTTTTTCTTACCCAGGATCTCATCTAGGAGACGTCATTACTACATTTAATCATCACCTCTCCTTAGGCTTTCCTTGGTTGTGAGTTTCTCAGACTTCGGTTATTGCTGATGATCTTGACAGTTTTGAGGAGTACTGTCCAGAGTGTGCTTTGGGGAAAAACTAGTAAAGGGGAAAATGCTCTTTCTGCTGGGCTGAGGCTGGCATCCGAGTGGAGGGGAAGAGGCAGCTTTGCTCCCCCATAGAGCAGACAGGAGGCTGGAGAGGTCAGGGGAGGAAACTGATCTTTGGGGACTGAGACACCAGGGAAGGCTTCCCGGAGGAGGAGAGGACTTGGGTGGGGCACAGTTAAGGTTGTGGAAGGAGGCTCTAGAGCAGTGGTTTCCAACCTTTTTTGGGCCATGAAACGGTTTAATGTCAGAAAATATTTTCACAGACCGGCCTTTAGGGTGGGACGGATAAATGTATCATGTGATTGAGACAAGCGTCAAGAGTGAGTCTTAGACGGATGTAACAGAGGGAATCTGGTCATTTTTCAAAAATAAAACATCGTTCAGACTTAAATATAAATAAAACGCAAATAATGTAAGTTATTTATTCTTTCTCTGCGGACCGGTACCAAACGACCCACGGACCGTTACCAGTCTGTGGCCCAGGGGTTGGGGACCACTGCTCTAGAGGGACCATGCTGGCATTTCTTCAAACAGACCTATTTTCCTCTTGGTAACAGTGTTTCCGGCAATGTGAGAGCACTGAGCCGCCTCGCTCTGAACTTGTTGGATTGTTTCTGCCTCCAGGGTGGGCGGTAGAGGAGGTCACTGATTGGGTTTGATGCAGGCTGCACCAGGCCTGGCACAACCCGTGGGGGCCCAGAAGGTGCTCAGGAAACAGGCTGCCGAGTGCCTGCCAGGCAGTGGCATTAATTAGAAAGCTGACAGCATTGGCAGAAATGTTTGGGACATGACAGTGAGTTGTTTTTATATTATTTATTTATATCATGCAAGCAGGTGGGGATGATTCAGCTTGCCTCACAAGCCTCTGGGTGCAGCCTGGCTGGAGTAACAGCCTGTGCAGGAGGAAAGAAGGTAAAGATTCAGGGTAAACTAGAAGGGACTGAGAACCCAGAGCACTCTCCCCAGGGTAAGGCCATCCATGCTTCCCTGCATCTGTATATCCATGTAATCCATGTATCCATGTATCCATCCATCCATCCATCCATCCATCCATCCATCCATCATCCCCTGTGTGTGTAGGCAGTGAGCAGGCTGCACCCTCAGTACATTCTGAGCCAGTTCCTAACTGGCCAGTCCAGCAGACTGAGTTTTCTGACCCACAGTTCCTTTCTGCCTCCATGATCAGCTGGTTAAATACCTATTGCCTGAGTTCCCACCTTGCACTCGTCCAGTGCCAAGTCCCAGAGGGAATCAACACTAAGTATCAATATAAAGACAGCCCTGCTTTCCAAAAACTGTCCTTGTAAACGAGAGGCAGCACATCCACACTGAAAACAGTTTGATGCACTGCATGAAAATATTTGGTGACATATTAAAAGGTTTGTTGATAGTAAACAGTCATAGGAGGCTGCAGGAGGGAGAGGAGTAGATAGCTCATATTCCAATGGAGGGGTGAACTTTGAAAGATTTCACAGAGTGGAATAAATGAGACATAGGAAGGGAGAGGAATAATGTGAATTGAGTATCTGCAATGGCTGCTAACATCCCCATTTTACAGATGGGGGAGTGGAGGCACACGGAGAGGTGAGTAACGTGCCTAGTGTTACAGGGAGCTTGTGTGAGCCCAGATACTCTTAGACTCCAGAGCTCCTGCTCTTCCCATGGCTCTGCCCCTCTGGCTGAGGAGGGCACTGCCATTAGTCCTTGTGCAATTCTCTTTTTTTCCGTGCTCATCGAAAAGCCTGCCGGCCATGCACCAGGTGCTGAATCAATGTTTGTTCCACTATGAACTGAGTTTCCATGTCTGAGTTGTTTTTGATCTGACTGGTCTTGAATATCCATTGCCTAAACATCTGTCCTTTCCCAGCGAAGGAGGAAGTGGGGGTTGGGTGGGATATTTTTATTGCTATCTGAGAATAAGGTATTTTTCAGTACAGGACTCTTGCTGCTCACAGCTGACTTCCCTGTGGAATCCAGGAAAGTTCTTCTAGGATGTCTGCCATGACACAGGTGCTCCGGTTTCATAGTAGCCAACTGAAGCTTCCAGACATTCTTTTACTAGCTGTTGGCATGAGCCCAGACTTTCTCTTGGTCTGGCTCATCCTGGCCAAATCCTTTGCCACCTGGGACCTCTAAGGAGTTCCTTGTGGTCCCAGAGTGCTGTAAGTGGCCCTGCCTAGTGATGTTCTCCTGGGGTCAGGTACCCCTTGAGACCCCTCCTGGGATTTCTCTGCCCCCCATGGCAAGCCCATCTGAGGGCAGAAGGGAGTGAGTATCTCTGTTGTGTATGTGACTTAAAATAATGAGGCGGTTGTCTTAGCAAGAGGAGACAAATAAATCACTAGGAAGGGTTTTTCACAGGTCAGCAGGTTTGGGACTCAGATACATTAATATGAAAAATTGCTTTTCTTTCTGAGTAGGGAGCTTAAGGGCGGGTGGGGAGAGAGGGCTCTGCTTCCTGGTCTGAGCTGGGTTGTTCTCTTTCCCAGAGCCCTTCTGTGCACAAGCAGGAGGGCCAAGGGCTCAGTGCCCATAGCTGCTCTCGAATCCCTAAGTCCATCACACACCCAGCTCAGAGACCAGCTGCCACTCCTGGCAGCCCCCTGGAGGGGACGTTTTCTAACTGGTTTCTCAGGGTTCCCTGGTGGGCTTCCCTCTCTTCCCTCACTCCTTCCCTGTATCCCCATCTCTCTCTACCTTTGCTGGGGCTGGTTCCCCTTCTGCTCTGAAGGGTCCATCCCGCCAGCTCACCTCCTCCCAGCAGCCCTTAGGGAGGTCTCCTTCTGTGTGTCTATGCCTCCTGCCTTCATTCTTCACTGATGGACCATCTTTGAGTTCTGCTCAGCTGGCTTTGGTAGCTGCCCTGTCTTTCAACTAGGCTGGACTTCCTTGGGGAGAGGTAAGCTATCTTAATAGCTGGGAACACGGGTTCTGTTCTGGGGGTAAACAGACCCGCTTTGTGCTTTCACAAAGGTTCTCACATTCTGCCTCAAGGAGGGTGGGCACAGGGAAGGCTTTAGAGTCGGGATTTAGACAGCTCGGACTTTAAATCCTGGTTGTGTCACTTTCCACTTTGGGAGCTGGAAGAGGGCACTTAACGTCTCCACGCTCCTTCTCCATCCATATAATGGGAATAACTACAGTATTTAACCCATCAGGTAACTGTGGGGACAAAGTGGTATAACCACGCCCATTCCTGAGTGACGCTGTGCTTCTCACAACCCCATGTGGTAAGTGCCACCATCATTTTTGTTTTTCTGGCGAGGGAACTGAGGCACAGAGAGGATATGACCCTTAACAGCGCTCCACTGTTTTTGCTTCAGGATGGTTACCTATGCCCTTCTTTTAAAGGCAGGGAAGTGATAGTTCACAGAGGCAAAAACACCACCTGAGAACACACAGCTAATACGGAACAGAGCTGGATTTGGACCTGGTTGCCTGGTTCTAGCCTGCCCTCATTCTGTTTCTGAATCAGAAAGGTCTGCTCCCCCCATGAGTCCGCAGAGAGATGGAGTGGGGTCACTCTGGTCTGTTCGGGGCTGGCCCTCAAGCGGGGCTGCAGAGAGATGGAGTGGGGTCACTCTGGTCTGTTCGGGGCTGGCCCTCAAGCGGGGCTGCAGAGAGATGGAGTGGGGTCACTCTGGTCTGTTCGGGGCTGACCCTCAAGCGGGGCTGCAGGGAGACGTGGACCTAGGCGGCTGAAGATGAAGAGGGTTAGATGTGGGGCTGGCCCCTAGCCCGGGCATCCTGCCGGAGCTGCCTGCACCAAGCTGCGTTTTTGTCGTCCACTCCCTTTGCCTGATTTAATACAACCTTAAGTAATAATGGGTCGGGGGAGGCGGGAGTGAGAGAAACAACTGAGCCAAGATCCTGTGTAACAATCTCATCAAACCTGGTGTTTTCCCTTTGCTATTAGAGAAGCAATTTCTCCTGTGATGTAAACATTTTTTTTTTTTTAAATGATGATTCCGGGCTGAGCAGTATCGGGAGCTGCTGTTTGGGGCTTTTCTTCAGCTCCCTCTGGTCCTCGGTTGGAGGCAGGATGGGGCCTGTAACCATGGCAATTCTCTAATGTTCTCCTCCCATAAACCATAAACAAGGGGAGTCTTCATTATGGCTTCATCAAGGAGAAAACAAAGTTTTACCCGACTGGGGTGGGGCCAGGCAGGGTGGCCGGAAGAGGAGAGAAGGAGAGACACCTTAGTTGGTTTTTTTTTTTTCCGCTGTAGAGATAAAAATTGCCACAAAATTGGCTCAGTCCAAAACATGGTTCCAGAAATTAAAGATACAGCCAGGGGCACTTCTTAAATAATTCTTGAAGGCAGGGAGAAAGGGAGGTAGGGAGAGAGTGGTGTGTGGTGCAGAGGATTTGGGGGAATTATTAGGAAAAATGTTCGGTGGCCAGATGGGCCCACATGATGAAAGGGTTTCAAGTTCTGCTGACCTAACAGGCTCCTTGGAAGAGCGAGATGGTGGATGGAGGGTCCTACGTGAAGGCTGGGCTGACGCCTTTTCTTCCTAGTACCCCAGGGTTAGGTACACGTCTCCCAACAGTCAGCGTCAACAAGTGTGTGTTGAAGAAATGAAGGGATGAGAGGGTCACATTTTCTAACTTCCTGGAGGGTTTGTCCTAATTGTAGCGAGAATATAAATATAGTGAAACCTATGAATTCTTACTCTAAAACTGTATTTATGCAAACACACATTTATATGTCACGGCTCACTGGGGACCATCCCTGGATTCCACAGTGAGAATTCCTGGCCGCTCTAACTTCCAGATGCTCTTGAGCATTTGTTGGGCACAGTCATCAGTGAGAAAGGGGTCTATTATGCTGCCTTCGTTTCCCCAATGTATTTAAGAACAGGTGGTCTGAAGAGGCAACCTTACTTCTAATTTCCAAGTGCTGGGCAGGTAACCAGGGTTTGCACAAGCCCTTTGGAGCCCAGAGGCTTCAAGAGCAGTTCCGTTGCAGACACATGCATGCAGGGAGAGAATTCAGATCCTCTTCCTTGAAGAGGCAGAGGGTGTGGACCCTGACCCGAGGCTGCTCAGCATTTCCATTGTCCTTGAGGCTGTCAGATTAGGGCTCTCCTTATTCTGTGTGGTTTTGGTGCTGCTGACCAGGCCTGCTGATCTCCCTTGGTCACAAGCCATGCACCTGTCCACATGGGCCAATGTCTCCTCTATTCTGAGAGTTTTAAGGACTAACCAATCTGAAGGCAGAAACAAATGTCTCGTTATCGTTGCATCCCCAGGCTTAGCAGAACTTGGGAGTCCAGATGCAGGTTTGGATTAGGGAACCTCTTATGTGCCCCTTAGCGCTGTCATGCTGGGAATGTGGTACTCTCGGCATTCTCGGTATAACTGGCCCGTATTATGAAAGCAGTTTACAATATAAAAGAACATGATGTTAGATGTTGTCACTGATCTTGGACTTCCTGCTCTTGGCCGGAGGGCTAAGGGTCCTTTCCTTTTTCACCCGTCAAAATCATTCTTGTACCTAAGATGTTACTTCCCCTGCAAAGTATTCCTTGACTTTCACAGACTGAATGTGTCACTTCCTCCCCTGTTCCCAAGCTCTTAGCTTTGCATTCAAATGTCACCTCTTTATGGACTCACTCGTCTCCTTTATTGGGTTGTAAATTCTTGGAGGGCAGAGACTGGATCCAATTCAACTTGGCATCTCACAGTGCCTTGCATGTAATAGAGACTCAGCAAACGTGAGGCTTGGTGAAGAGCAGGTAGTTCACTTATGGGGGATGGGCTTACCCCTCTATCCATGTCCCGTGCTGTCTCGCTTCGCAGTTCCTCTCACAAAGGTAGATTACGTGTTACTGCCCTTTGACCTTGGGTTTGGCCATTGGACGTGCTTCGGCCAATGTGATGCTACAGACACGGTGCAAGCAGAGGCCTGGGTTGTGCTGGGGCAGTTGACTTGTCCTGCTGTGCTTTCTACTACCCCCCACCCCCCTGGCCCCAGGCTGAGGATGAGACACTCAGGAAGCAAAGCTGCCCTGGGTAACCTGCAAACATGCAAAAATACGAGCCTATTCTTTACTTACTTATTTATTTTTTTTACAGAGACAGAGAGTCAGAGAGAGGGATAGACAGGGACAGACAGATAGGAATGGAGAGATGAGAAGCATCAATCATTAGTTTTTCGTTGTGCATTGCGACACCTTAGTTGTTCATTGATTGCTTTCTCATATGTGCCTTGACTGTGGGTCTTCAGCAGACAGAGTAACCCCTTGCTCGAGCCAGCAACCTTGGGTCCAAGCTGGTGAGCTTTTGCTCAAACCAGATGAGCCTGCGCTCAAGCTGGCGACCTCAGGGTCTTGAACCTGGGTCCTCGGCATCCCAGTCTGATGCTGTATCCACTGTGCCACTGCCTGGTAAGGCTACGGGCCTATTCTTGATGTCTCTGGGATGGGGAAGTGGTTTGTAATGTCACAACAATTGTTTAATACAATTATTAACCTAAAATGTTGGCTGAAGAACATAGAAGGCCTTGAGGTGTGAGCTGCCTTTAAGGGATAGTGTGGGCATTTTATAAAGAATGGAGCATGGGAGAGTGACTTGAAAAATGGTTGGTTATTCCCCAAATAGAGGACTCAAGAGAGGTGGAGGAGGTGTAAAAATCTCCCCAAATGTCTTCCTCTCTACGCCCAGCCTGTCACTGTGAAAACCTGAATGATGACGGCTTTTGTGGGAGGAAAACAAAATTGGGCTTCTTTGGAAAGCAGCACAATTTCCCCATAGTTACAAAAGGTGTTTCCCATTGCCGACTTCCGCGAGTAAGTCTGCAGTCTAAAATAATGTCTGCGTGCATGCCTGACTGAGATGCCTTTTAGAAAATTGGGCTTTTCCATCATCCTGTCATGGGCTTCCCTGGCTGGCTCACTGCATTACTGGGGGCATAAGGGATGGGACGCCAGAGGTGAGGCAGCCTAATTTGGTTCCTCCCTTGCCTGTGGCTTGAGGGTTTTCACATACCACACTCTCGTCAACATCTGGAGGTGCCAAAGAATAATGGTGGCCTGACTTCCCACCCATTTCCAATTCACAACCATCCTCCAAGGAACCAGAGGTGCTGGAGAGGGGACTGGGGCACAAAAGTCACCTGTAGAGCTTTGTGTTGACCCACAGCTGGGACAGTAGCTTTCACTTATCAAACCCTATTAATCATCTGCTGGGTGCCAAGCACTGCTAGGTATCAAAGCAAACCTTCGACCCTCTGTTCTCATCAATATTATGATGCAGAGGAGAGACAGACATTGATAAATATTCACATAAGTAAGTGTAAATTTGTGACTGTGACAGGTACTGCACAGGAGACCTACTTGGGCTCTGGGAGCTGATAATAGAGGTATTTGACTTTGGGGCATCAGAGATTGGAGAAGATTTCTGAAGCCACTTAAAAAGTCTATCTTATCAGGGCCATAGCTACTCCACATGGAGTCTCTGTGCAAAGCAGAAAAAGGTACCCTGCCTACCAAAAGCCCTTGTGTGGTGAGCGACCTGCAGAAGCGGACGCAGTGACTGTTCCTCAGTCCCCCATCCTTCTGGTTTTTTTCCTTAATTCTCAGCCATGTTGCCACAGCTTTGAGATATGCTTTCTGGACATGCCTCCCTGACTTGCCTGGCCAGGATATGGTAAGCCAGCTGCACGTGTTAGGGACCTAAGGTAGAATTCTATTCCAAGGGAAAGGATAAAAGATAAAGTTGTGAGAGCATCTCCTTATCTGGGACAGAACGTGTTGCTTTTCCATTCTAACCACAATAGATCTGGCACTCTGATGAGTGGAAAATACCTTTTTTGGGTACTTTTTTTAATTTAGAAATTATTTAGTGAGGTGACATTGATCAATAAGAATGCTTTGGATTTAGGTAAACATTTCTATAGCCTTTGAACTGTTGATTATGTTGTGTGCCCATCACCCAAAGTCAAATCATTTTCCATAGCCGTATATTTGTCCCTCTTTACTCTCCCCTCTCCCATCCCCATCCTCCTGGTAACCACTTTACTTTTATCTATGTCCATGGAGAAACACTCTTTATGTTGTCTGATCTGGGCTGTGGCTCGGTTTCTCTTATTTCTGTCCTGCCCAAATTGATGCTGGGAACCTTCAAGGTATGGGAGTTTTTGGATCTGTGAGGGTGGTTTCCACAGTAACGTCCCTGCCCACTGATGCTGCTTATCCTGCTGGCACCCAAGGAGTAGATGGGCAGTGGAGAGTTCCTAGGCTCTGGGTTCCGGTAGAGATCCTGGCCTTCCCCTAGCTCTTCCTACAAGGGGCACCCGGTATTCTTCCATGCCTTCCATCTGGGCCCTGGTCCAGCTGACCTATCCCCGGCCTTTGAAATGCTTTGTTTCACCCCTGCTTCCATGGGCCCCACAAAAGGCCAAGTGAGTCTTGACTTGGGGTCTATACCACGTACACTGAGAGAGTCTTGGGAAGGCAGCACAGAGTGGGTCGTCAGCTTGGAGAGGATCAGCCTGCCTTCTGCAGGGCGCCCTGCACAGTGCTGTCTGACCAGAGACCCAGACACAACTCCAGTCTCTCCTCGCATCGCTGCCAAGCTCCATGATACGGGCCACGTCCAGCTTGCAATGGCCTCTTGACTTGGCTTCCCGTTCCTAATCTCCTCCTTCTTAATCCATCTTTGGCACTGCTATTGCTTTTCTTTCTTTTTTTTTTTTTCTTTCTTTTTTTTTTTTTTTTCATTTTTCTGAAGCTGGAAACAGGGAGCGACAGACAGACTTCCGCATGCACCCGACCGGGATCCACCCGGCACGCCCACCAGGGGCGAAGCTCTGCCCACCAGGGGGCGATGCTCTGCCCATCCTGGGCGTCGCCATGCTGCGACCAGAGCCACTCTAGCGCCTGGGGCAGAGGCCAAGGAGCCAACCCCAGCGCCCGGGCCATCTTTGTTCCAATGGAGCCTTGGCTGCGGGAGGGGAAGAGAGAGACAGAGAGGGAAAGTGCGGCGGAGGGGTGGAGAAGCAAATGGGCGCTTCTCCTGTGTGCCCTGGCCGGGAATCGAACCCGGGTCCTCCGCACGCTAGGCCGACGCTCTACCGCTGAGCCAACCGGCCAGGGCTGCTATTGCTTTTCTTATCTTAAAACAGAGCTCTGATTATGACACCTCCTACTCAAAGACTTTCAGTGGCTCCCCAGTGCCACCCAGTAAAGCCCAAACTCTTCAACATGGCAGCTAACAAAGCCATTCCCTCATTCCTAACTTACCCCCTCACCTTTGCCCCTGAACTTCAGGTGCAGGTCTCCTGAGCTCCTGCACTCCCAATTCAGATGTGATTTTTAAGGAAATGGGTGCGGGGCCTCTGGACTCAAGCCTGACTTGGTTGGAGGTTTCCTCTGTTTGAGTCCTTTTTCTTCCGGGTGGGTCAGGCCAGTGGGAGGGGCCAAGGTAGACGAGGACAAGAGATGAATGAGGTCAGGGGCTCTCTTCCTGCCCATTTGGTGGTGTCCCTGTCCCCCACTCTGACACTCTGTGGTCTTCTTCTGACACCACAGCTGAGTAGTGGTCAGCAAATGGGAAGAAGGGAAGAAAAAGGAAGACTTTCTGGTAGGTCCCCCCCCACACACAGTTTTGCTACATTTCATGTGGTCAGAACCCATCTGCCCAGGGAGGCTGGGAAATGTAGATTTTCTTCCTGGAGGCAGTCAGAATAAATCTCAAGGTTCTCTTTATAAGGCAAAAAGGGGGAATGGGTACCAGAACCCACTGGCTGGCTCTGCCATGGAGCTAACTAAAGCCCTTACCTAAGTAGGGTGGAAAGAGTCAACTGTGTCTGCTTCTCCCATTATTGGGGGTCTAGGTCTTAGTCTCCTGTTGGGGGGTTGGCTGACTTGGCCCCTTTCCTGTGCTGAGTGCAGAGCAGGGACCAGGTGCTGTCTCACAGGGAGAAGATGGGGGACCAGACCAGACCCAAGCGCAGGCATCCTAGATCAGGAGGCTAAAATCCTGCTTGTCCTGCCTCCCCTCTTAGTTATGATGGGGTACAATTGCTGAGCCAGGAAGGCAAGGGAGGGGGTTGGGGGTGCTCAGTCTGCTTTCGTCTACACCAGGGTAGTCAACCTATTTATACCTACTGCCCACTTTTGTATCTCTGTTAGTAGTAAAATTTTCTAACTGCCCACCGGTTCCACAGTAATGGTGATTTATAAAATAGAGAAGTAACTTTACTTTACAAAATTTATAAAGCAGAGTTACAGCAAGTTAAAGCATATAATAATAATAATTATTTACCAAGTACTTTATGTCGGATTTTCGCTAAGTTTGGCAGAATAAATCTTTATAAAACAGCTTACTATAGTTAAATCTATCTTTTTATTTATACTTTGGTTCTGCTACCGCCCACCATGAAAGCTGGAACTCCCACTAGGGGGCGCTAGGGACCAGGTTGACTACCACTGGTCTACACATACAACTTGCCTGAGTTTCCCCCGAGGAGCTGGACTTGAGATTAGGCAAAGCCTGCCCCTCTTGATGCCAGAGGGTTCAAAAAGGCTTCCCAGGTCTCAGTCCCTCAAACAGGTCTTTCAAAAAGCCAAAGCTATAAGCGGGGGGAGTCCAGAAACATCCCAGGAGGAAGAACGACTCCGTAAAATCCTAAAGCACTGGAATGAGCCGGAAGAGCTCTCCTGCCTCTGAGTTGAGGGTGGGGGCCAGAAAGGGGGTGATGGGGAACGCAGTCCAGGAAATGGCCCATCCCCTGTGGATGCACATTAGCAGTGGAGTCGTGTGGAGAGCCCAGACGCTGTCCTCTCCTGGGGTTGAGTCCTTGCTCTTTTACTTTCTAGTTACATGACCTTGAGACAATTTTATTTTCTGAGCCTTTGCTTCCTCACCTGTAAAATGTGGGTAATACCAGACCCCGAGGGACTTACATGAAGGAATACACACAGCATGCTTAGCCCAGTGTTGGGCACACAGTGCAGGCTCTACAAATCCTGGTAGTTATCTCAACTGCTTTTCCAGGTCACCAGTTTCTGGGTATTTCAGAGTGCAGAGAGTTAGTCCTTTTGGGGGGGTGATTAAGAGACACCCCAGGAGTTCAGGAGAGTGGGCAAGGGGTCTGTGGTAAGCAGGTTAGGAGCTGTGGCTTCTTTGCTCCTAAGTTATTCATGAAAACAGGCTTTGAATAATTGGAGGCCATTTTTCATTATCATGTTTCCCAGAGAAATGACTCCATTGCTAAAATCTGAGTCAGGGAAGGACACTCCATTCAGTTTAGATTGTTTTCTTAAAAAACTGCTTAAGGCCCCAAACCGACTGGCTCCTCCTTCTGGGAGGTGTGAATGCAAGGGCAAATAATCCTGTCTTGTTAATTACTTTCCAGAGTGAAAGAGGGCAAGAGAGAGAGAGAGGGATGGAGAGGACATGGAGGGAGGTTAGAGGGGGAAAGGAGAAGGAAGGGGACTTTGGGGAGGAAGGCCCTTGGCTGACAGATGTGGCAGCATCAACCTGTACAGAGAGTTCTGTGTGTCTGCCTAGAGGGGCTCTGTCCCTGTCCCCACTCTGATATTTTCCCCCATTGAAAGAGGATATTGAAAAAGGGCAGACTGCTCCACGACAGAGGTACCTTGAGCAAGCCCTGTTCCTGGCTCCCTGCCTCAGTTTCCCTTTCTGAGAAATGAGGCTGGGGATTATGTCTTGCAGAATTGTTGTGAGGGTTGAATGAGTTATTGGCCATGATTATTCCAGCATTGTGCATGACTTAAAGGGGACTTGTAAGGTTGTTAGTGCCATCTCCCCATCCGTAGTTCTATTCGAGATCCAGTCCTAGGTGTAGGGCCAGCAGTTACAGCTGTCATGGCCATGCACATGCAGGTTCTCATTGGATTTGGGCAGACATGAAGAAACAGTAGATCCTAAAAATTATGGGCCATTCCTTTATTAAAGTCTTACACCAGCCGACGAGCAAACACACAGGGAAAACACTTTCTTCTTCATTCAGAACTCACAATGCCGAGACCTGAAGATGGCAGCGGAGTAGGCGGACGCACAGACGCCCAGCTCTTACCACCAAACTGGAATACAAATCAATTTAGGAAAAATCAGTGTGAAAAACCAACTCTGGACTATAACAGCTCTCAAAAACCAAGGAGCAAAGAAGAAGCCACAACAAACCTGGTAGGGAGTGCCTGAATCTCCCCTGCTTACAGGAACGGAGGGGGATTGTGAGGCTGAGAGCCCAGAGGGGATCTAACTCCAGGGAAAGAGCAGAAAACACTGCTCACAGCCACTTGCCTGGCGACCAGGGAGTGAGGTGTGTTGAAAAGACCAGCTTATCTCCCAAGTGGAAAGGAAAGAGAGAGGGACAGATTGTGAGGGGCTAAGGAATGCAGGAAATGACCTAAAAAAAAGCTGACTCATTTGTGCTGGAGGCAGCCATAGCTGGGGGAGGGACTAATCCTTCCCCACAAAACAGTACTGAATTGCTTCCAGATCAGAGATCTCCAGACATCTCTCCAGCTCCAATCAGCACAACAAGACACAGCTGAAAACAAGAAGTGGGAGGAGGGGCAGTAACTCAGGTCTCCATGGAGATCTGAGATAGACCTCCCCCTACTGAAGCTGAGAAAACACCCTGCCCCCAGAGAGATTAGTTGGTGGAAGAGGCCTTCAGAGTCTCAGGTTACACCCATGGCATTCCTGGATACAGTTTCAAGGAGCCCCCTGCTGAGATCAGTAAACAAGACTATCACCTGTTAAGAAAACAAATCAAGACTTCAAAGCTGCCCAAATCTGAAAGTGGATTACAAATAATAGCTGATACCAACCCAAGAAGACCTAGAAATAACACAACTGAAAACTGGAGGCAGACAACACCAAGCCTAGACTCAACCAGCTCTATAAGCAAAACACCCAAACATAGACATAATGAGAAGACAAAAAAGTGCAATCCAAATGAAACCACAAGAGACACCTTCAGGAGATGAATGAGTGATATGGAAATAATCAAACTTCCAGATGCGGAGTTCAAAATAATGATTGTAAGGATGCTTAGGGATCTTAGAATAACAATGGATGATCATTATGAACACCAAAATAAAGAAATAGCAAGTATAAAAAAGAATCAGTTGGAGATGACAAATACAATATCAGAAATAAAGACCACAATAAAAGGAATTAAAAACAGAATAGATAGAGCTGAGGATCAAATCAGCGAGTTGGAGGACAAATGGAATGAAGGCATGAAAGCAGAGAAGAAAAAAGAAAAGAGACTCAAAAAGTCTGAGGAAACTCTTAGAGAGCTCTGTGACAACATGAAGAGAAATAACATCCGCATCATAGGAGTTCCTGAAGAAGAAGAAAAAGAACAAGGTATAGAAACTTTGTTCAATCATATTATAGCTGAAAACTTCCCTAAATTAATGCAGGAGAAACTCTCACAAGTTCAAGAAGCACAGAGGACTCCATTAAAGAGAAACCCAAAGAAACCTACACCAAGACACATCATAATTAAAATACCAAAGCTAAGTGATAAAGAGAAAATATTAAAAGCTGCAAGAAAAAAAAGAGCTATCACCTACAAAGGAGCCCCCATAAGGATGCATCTGACTTCTCAACAGAAACACTTGAGGCCAGAAGGGAATGACAAGAAATATTCAAAGTAATGCAGAACAAGAACCTACAACCAAGACTACTTTATCCAGCAAGGCTATCATTTAAAATTGAAGGAGAAATAAAGAGCTTCCCAGACAAAAAACAACTCAAGGAATTCATTACAACCAAACCAATGCTGCAGGAAATGTTAAGAGGCCTACTGTAAACAGATCAAAGTGTGAAAAGAATATAGCAAAAAAGGAATACAGCTTTAAAGAATAAAATGGCAATAAACAACTACATATTAATAATAACCATAAATGTAAATGGATTAAATGATCCAATCAAAAGACATAGGGTAGCTGTGTGGATAAGAAAACAGGACCCGTACATATGCTGTCTACAAGAGACACACCTTAGAACAAAACATACACATAGATTGAAGGTAAAAGGATGGAAAAAAAACATTTCATGCAAATGGAAATGAAAAAAAAGCTGGGGTAGCAATACTTATATCAGACAAAATGGACTTTAAAACAAAGACTATAGTAAGAGATAAAGAAGGCCACTACATAATGATAAAGAGAGTAATCCAACAGGAAGATATAACTATTATAAATATCTATGCACCTAATATAGGAGCACCTAAATATATAAAGCAGACTTTGATGGATTTAAAGGGCGAGATCAACAGCAATACTATAATAGTAGAGGATTTCAATACCCCACTAACATCACTAGATAGATCTTCAAGAAAGAAAATTAACAAAGAAACAGCAGACTTATTGGACACACTAGATCAACTCGATTTAATAGATATCTTCAGAACCTTTCACCCTAAAGCAGCAGAATAGACATTCTTTTCAAGTACTCATGGTACATTCTCTAGGATAGACCACATGTTAGGGCACAAAAGTGGTCTCCACAAATTTAAGAAGATTGAAACCATATCAAACACTTTCTCTGATCACAACGGCATGAAACTAGAAATGAACCACAACAGAAAAGTGCAAAAATTCTCAAACACATGGAAACTAAATAGCAGGTTGTTAAATAACAAATGGATTAAGAAGGAAATCAAAGAAGAAATAAAAAAATTCCTAGTAACGAATGACATTGAGCATACAACAACTCAAAATTTATGGGACACAGCAAAAGCAGTACTGAGAGGGAAGTTCATAGCACTACAGGCACACTATAAGAAGCTAGGAAAAGCTCAAATAAACAACTTAACCCTGCATCTAAAAGAACTAGAAAAAGAACAGCAAGTAAAGCCTAAATGTAGTAGAAGGAAGGAAAGAATAAAGATCAGAGCAGAAATAAATGACATAGAGGCTAAAGAAACAATACAGAGGATCAATGAAACTAGGAGCTGGTTTTTTGAAAAGGTAAACAAGAGTGATGAACCTTTAACTAGAATCACCAAGAAAAAGAGAGAGGACTCAAATAAATAAAATTAGAAATGAGAGTGGAGAAATTACAACTGACACAACAGAAATACAAAATATTGTAAGAAAATACTATGAAGGACTGTATGCCAAAAAACTCGACAACCTAGATAAAAGGGACAAATTTCTTGAAACATACAATCTTCCAAAAATCAATCTGGAAGAATCAGAAAACCTAAACCAACCGATTACACCAAATGAGATCGAAACAGTTATCAAAAAACTCCCAACAAAGAAAAGTCAGGGGCCCGATGGCTTCACAACTGAATTCTACCAAATATTCAAAGAAGAACTAACTCCTATAATTCTCAAGCTATTTCAAAAAATTCAAGAGGAAGGAAGACTTCCAAGCTCCTTTTATGAGGCGAGCATAATTCTGATTCCAAAACTAGGCAAAGAAAACACAAAGAAAGAAAATTATAGGCCAATATCTCTGATGAATATAGATGCTAAAATTCTCAACAAAATATTAGCAAACCGGATCCAACAATATATGGAAAAAATCATACACCATGATCAAGTGGGATTTATTCCAGGGAGGCAAGGCTGGTACAACATTCGTAAATCAATCAATGTGATTCATCACATAAACAAAAAGAAGGAGAAAAACCATATGATAATTTCAATAGATGCAGAAAAGCATTTGATAAAATCCAGCACCCTTTCATGATCAAAATTCTCAGCAAAGTGGGAATACAGGGAACATACCTCAACATGATAAAAGCCATCTATGACAAACCCACAGCCAACATCATACTCAATGGGCAAATATTAAAAGCAATCCCCTTAAGATCAGGAACAAGGCAGGGGTGCCCCCTTTTACCACTCTTATTTTACATAGTTCTGGAAGTCCTAGCCACAGCAATCAGACAAGAAGAAGAAATAAAAGGCATTCAAGTTGGAAAAGAAGAAGTAAAACTATCATTATTTGCAGATGATATGATATTGTACATAGAAAACCCTAAAGTCTCAGTCAAAAAACTACTGGACCTGACAAATGAATTCAACAAAGTGGCAGGATATAAAATCAATACTCAGAAATCAGAGGCATTTTGCCTGACCTGTGGTGGCGCAGTGGATGGAGCCTTGACCTGGAAATGCTGAGGTCGCCGGTTCAAAACCCTGGGCTTGCCTGGTCAAGGCACATATGGGAGTTGATTCTTCCAGCTCCTACCCCCCCCCCCTCTCTGTCTCTCCCTCTCCTCTCTAAAATGAATAAATAAAATTAAAAAAAAAAGAAAGAAATCAGAGGCATTTTTATATGCCAACAATGAACAGTCAGAAAGAGAAATTAAGGATACAATCCCCTTCACTATTACAACCGAAAAAATAAAGTACCTAGGAGTAAACTTAACCAAGGAGACTAAAGACTTGTACTCGGAAAATTACAAAGCATTGATAAAAGAAATCAAGGAAGATACAAACACGTGGAAGCATATACCGTGCTCATGGTTAGGAAGAATAAACATCATTAAATATCTATATTACCCAAAGCAATCTATAAATTCAATGCAATACCAATTAAAATACCAATGACATACTTCAAAGATATAGATCACATATTCCAAAAATTTATATGGAACCAAAAAAGAACACGAATAGCCTCAGCAATCTTAAAAAAGAAGAATAAAGTGGGAGGTATCACACTTCCTGATATCAAGTTATACTACAAGGTCATTGTACTCAAAACAGCCTGGTACTGGCATAAGAATAGGCATATAGATCAATGGAACAGAACAGAGAACCCAGAAATCAACCCACAGCTCTATGGACAACTGATATTTGACAAAGGAGGTAAGGAAATACAATGGAGTAAAGACAGCCTCTTTAACAAATAGTGTTGGGAAAATTGGACAGCTACCTGCAAAAAAATGAAACTAGATCACCAGCTTACACCACTCACAAAAATAAACTCAAAATGGGTAAATGACTTAAATGTAGGCTGTGAAACCATAAGCATCTTAGAAGAAAAATAGGCAGTAAGCTCTCCGACATCTCTCAGAGCAAGATATTTGCTGATTTATCTCCACGGGGAAGTGAAATAAAAGACAGGATAAACAAATGGGACTATATCAAACTAAAAAGCTTTTGCACAGCTAAAGACAATAAGAACAGAATAAAAAGAGAGACTACACAATGGGAGAACATATTTGACAATACATCTGATAAGGGGTTAATAACCAAAATTTATAAAGAACTTGTAAATCTCAACACCAGGAAGACAACCAATCCAATCCAAAAATGGGCAAAAGAAATGAATAGACACTTCTCCAAAGAGGACATACAGATGGCCAATAGGCATATGAAAAAATGCTCAACATCACTAATCATTAGAGAAATGCAAATTAAAACCACAGTGAGATATCACCTCACACCAGCCAGAATGGCGCTCATCAACAAAACAACACAGAAAAGTGCTGGTGAGGATGTGGAGAAAAGGGAATCCTCCTGCACTGCTGGTGGGAATGCAGACTGGTGCAGTCACTGTGGAAAACAGTATGGAGATTCCTCAAAAAATTGAAAATCGAACTGCCTTTTGACCCAGCTATCCCACTTTTAGGAATATACCCCAAGAACACCATAGACCAGCTCCAAAAAGAGAAATGCACCCCCATGTTTGTGGCAGGATTGTTCACAATAGCAAAGATCTGGAAACAGCCCAAGTGTCCATCAGAGGACGAGTGGATTAAAAAGCTTTGGTACTTATATACTATGGAATACTACTCAGCGATAAGAAATGATGACATCGGATCATTTACAATAACATTATACGGAGTGAAATAAGTAAATCAGAAAAAACTAAGAACTATATGAATCCATACATAAATGGGACATAAAAATGAGACTCAGAGACATGAACAAGAATGTGATGGCAACGGGGGTGGAGGGGTTGGGGGGAGGGTGGATGGAGCGAGGAAGGAGAGAGGGGGTGGGGGAGGGTAGGGGCACAAAGAAAACCAGATAGAAGGTGACAAGACAATATGACTTTGGGGAGGGGTATACAGCACAATCAAATGTCAAAATAATCTGGAGATGTTTTCTCTCAACATATGTACCCTGATTTATCAATGTCACTGCATTAAGTTTAATAAAAAAAATAGTAAATAAATTTTTAAAAAATGCAAAAAACCCCAACAAACCTCACAATGCCTTACACATTATCTGGTTCCACAACCAGGAGAATCTTCTCCAGTTTCTCCTGGAATCAAAGGCCTCACCAGTGTCAGCAGAGCTCGCAAAAACCCCTCACCTCTGGTTCCCCATCTGCACCCCTTCTCCCTTCTCTGCCTTCATCATCATGGCTTCTCCTTCAGCACTATGCATTTGCTCTGCCCTCTCTGCAAACATGGCTTCCTTCTCTTTTTCTGCAAAATATGGCTTCTCTTTCTCTCTTCTCCTTCTTCTTTCCTTTTCAAAACTTTCTGGCATGAAAACCTCTTCTCCAGCAAACATTAGCAAAACAATGACCCTTCCCAAGCAGGAAGGTAATTTGCAATTTCACAGACCCACGTCTACCTGGTGCTGCCCAGCCCCCAATGCAAACTATAAGTGAGCAAACATAAAAATCATATTTTACAAACTTATTTGCCCAACACTAGAGGTTAAGCATTGCCCTTTTTCAAAATGCAGAGACAGATGTTCCTGGTAAGGGGCCATCCCTTTAATCACAATTCCCCTGGGGCTGGAGGGGGCCACTGGTTCTTATGTGTGTCATTGGTGGGCAGGAAAGGAGGCAAAGATAGGGAAGGAGGGGGTGCTGAAGAGAAGGGCACTTAAAATGGAGTCAGGGACACACCCTCAGCTTGGAAGTTTAGGCAAAGGCCAATCTCAAGATGCACATTCACGTGGAGGCACTCACGTGCACACATGCACCCATGCACACACATGCACCATGCATGCACATGCACCATGCATGCACTCACACACATGCTTGCCCACACATCCAAGCACTCACGCATTTGCCCAGTGTTTTAAGAAGCCTTCTTGGACCATGCATCCCTGCCCAGTGCCCCAGCACAGCTGACCCAGCTCACAGCAGACGCATTCATACCTGGCAGGTGAAATAGAAGCAGAGGTGTCACACGTTGGTTTCTGGGAAACTTTCTTAAGACAGCTGGCACATGCTTTTGGTTGTAATCTAATTGTCATCTGGAGAATTGGGGGGATCACTTTGGACTGTCTAATGAGTTAGAAGCTGTCAGAGAAAAGAATACCTCTTACGTGTAGTGCCTCCTGTCTCCCACCCAGGGTCAAGCACAGAGCTCGGGATGCCATTACCCTCTGCAAAACCCACAGGCCACTGACCAACTGATGGATGTCAGCAGGTACCATCCAGTGACATGTTTGGAACCTGGCTGGGATTCCATCCTGGGACTATCTGAGTAAAGCACAAGGTCAAGCAGGAGACACGAATTAAATCTGACAAAGGCTGGGAAGCAGGGGGCCATCCTTGCGCCACTCCCAGAAGGAGCCAGCCCCTGGGGGTCAGCTTCCTTGTCGATGCCCCGTTCTATCCACATGCTGACTTCATTTTCAGAGCCTCCAGCCCTCCTCTCCCTTCCCTTTCCCAACAAGGAAGAAGGTGAAGAAGGTGCCATGTACTTAGTAACAGGTGTTGGCCACCTGATATCATTCCCAGAAGCTTGCAGAGGGTAGAATCTTAACCCAGCAGGATGGCACGGGGGAGGCACTCAGCACGGCAGGCCCTCTCTAGAGCCTCTACTCTTTTTTTTTTTTTTTTTTTTTTTTTGTATTTTTCTGAAGCTGGAAACGGGGAGAGACAGTCAGACAGACTCCCGCATGCACCCGACCGGGATCCACCCGGCACGCCCACCAGGGGCGACGCTCTGCCCACCAGGGGGTGATGCTCTGCCCCTCCGGGGCGTCGCTCTGCCGCGACCAGAGCCACTCTAGCGCCTGGGGCAGAGGCCAAGGAGCCATCCCCAGCGCCCGGGCCATCTTTGCTCCAATGGAGCCTTGGCTGCGGGAGGGGAAGAGAGAGACAGAGAGGAAGGAGGAGGGGGTGGAGAAGCAAATGGGCGCTTCTCCTATGTGCCCTGGCCGGGAATTGAACCCTGGTCCCCCACACGCCAGGCCGATGTAGAGCCTCTATTCTTGAGAATCACACAGGGCCCATGTCTTCACACTGAAGAAAGGCCTTTGGGCTTTGGGTTGTGCGTGTCTGGGATCTTGTTGCTGCAGACAAAGGAGGTCATACCTCCCCTCTTGCTCTGTAAGGCAACCAACAGGTTAGAACTTTATGCCCCAACATCCCTGGCTTTGTAGCTGTCACACAGGCTCCATGGGGATACACTTAGCCCATCTGTGAAGCCAGGGCCTTAGGAAAGACTTTTCCTGGATGAACTTTCTTGCCAAGTGAGTTCTTTCCTCTGCCGCTCTCTAAGACTAGTCTTCCCCTTTGTGGTCACCCATTCCCAAATAGGATGCTTGGCAAGTATACATGCACCATCTAATTAAACCTGTTGTTATCCTTGACAAAGGCTACTGGTTGTCCGCCAATACGTATTTTTTCTGTCTTCTATAAAACATGTGATTTCTCTGGGCACAGGGCCAACCAGAATAAAGCTTGCATTTTCTAGCCTTCTTTGTGGATAGGTGCAAAGTTCTAGTCAATGAGATGTAAGTGGAAGTCCCATTTGTTAGTTTGGGAGCAGCCTCATTAAGGTGTTCTTTGCCCCTGCTTTTTTCTCTCCCTCTCTTGCTGCCTGGATGGCTGGAGCTTTCGCTGCTGTTATTGGACCATGAGGATGAGCACCAACACTCTAAGAATGGTGGAGCAGAGAGATGGAAGAAGCTTTAGTTTTTGAGGATTTAATGGAGTAGAACCACCTTACCAGCCTTAATTACTTACCTCTGAACTTTTATGTAAAAGAGTAACAAACTCTTATTTAAGCCATCTTTTCTTATCCCCGAAGCTGAACCCTAGTCATAACTAATCCATTAAAAAACTCAACACATTCACCCTGGCCAGTTGGCTCAGCGGTAGAGCGTCGGCCTGGTGTGCGGGGGACCCGGGTTCGATTCCCGTCCAGGGCACATAGGAGAAGCGCCCATTTGCTTCTCCACCCCACCCCCTCCTTTCTCTCTGTCTCTCTCTTCCCCTCCCGCAGCCAAGGCTCCATTGGAGCAAAGATGGCCTGGGCGCTGGGGATGGCTCCTTGGCCTCTGCCCCAGGCGCTAGAGTGGCTCTGGTCACGGCAGAGCGATGCCCCGGAGGGGCAGAGCATCGCCCCCTGGTGGGCAGAGCGTCGCCCTTGGTGGGCGTGCTGGGTGGATCCCGGTCGGGCGCATGCGGGAGTCTGTCTGTCTCTCCCCGTTTCCAGCTTCAGAAAAATACAAAAAAAAACACACACAAAACAAAACAACAACAACAACACATTCTTATCCCTAGCTACATATTTTGACTACCTGGGAGCAATAAAGCAACAACAACAACAACACCTTATCCAAGACCTAAAGACCTGGAATCTCTGGGGTGGAATCTGGGCAAAGGTACATCTTCAAAACTCCCGATATGACTCTAGTGTGTAGCGAAGGATGAAAATCACGGCTGCCTACCAACCCATGCATCTGTTCCAAATCTCTACTTCCAACTCCCCAAAGTGAGGGTAGGGGCACTTTTGAGGAACTGCCTGATTCTTTTTTTTTTTTTTTTTTTAATTTTTTAATTTTTTAATTTTTTATTTTTTTATAAATTTTTATTAATGGTAATGGGATGACATTAATAAATCAGGGTACATATATTCAAAGAAAACATGTCTAGGTTATTTTGTCATCAAATTATGTTGCGTACCCCTCGCCCAAAGTCACATTGTCCTCCGCCACCCTCTATCTAGTTCTCTGTGCCCCTCCCCCTCCCCCTAACTCTCTCCCTCCCTCCCTCCCATGTCCGCCCTCCCCCCACCCCTGGTAACCACCACACTCTTGTCCATGTCTCTTAGTCTCATTTTTATGTTCCACCAATGTATGGAATCATGTAGTTCTTGTTTTTTTCTGATTTACTTATTTCACTCCTTATAATGTTATCAAGATCCCACCATTTTGCTGTAAATGATCTGATGTCATCATTTCTTATGGCTGAGTAGTATTCCATAGTGTATATGTGCCACATCTTCTTTATCCAGTCTTCTATTGAAGGGCTTTTTGGTTGTTTCCATGTCTTGGCCACTGTGAACAGTGCTGCAATGAACATGGGGCTACATGTGTCTTCACGTATCAATGTTTCTGAGGTTTTGGGGTATATACCCAGTAGAGGGATTGCTGGGTCATAAGGTAGGAACTGCCTGATTCTATGCCGGTGGTGGAAATGGTTTTGAATGGCAATTCTTATAAGCAGTTTCGATGCACTACTGACCCTATGAGAAGCTCTGTGCAAAAGGGCTGTGTGGTCCAATAGGCCTGAAAAATGCATTGGCACAGTAAAGGCTCTGAGAAATCCTCAAGCAAAGACACTGAGCCAACTGTGTTAAAGCCAGTGTTTATCAAACGTATCTTGTAAAGATCTACCCTCTGTTTCTTTCTTATACAATATGTGTTAAAATCCCATAAGAGGATTTTCATATGTTGGCTTGGGCAAAGGCAAGAGACATGGCAAAGATGCTGGGATTTGACAGTCAGGGTTTACCTAGAGATGTTTCCTCCAGTGGAGTCTCGGGACTGAACAAAGTAGGTCTGGGTTCTGGGAAGAGAGGAGGGAGAAGGGAAGGACCTTCTGTTTCAGGCATAGGGTGGAAGAAGCCATCTTAGAGGGTCCCCGGGTGTCCAAAGCTTGCTCTGGCATTGCTAATGGAGGCTTAGGGCAGTATGTCTGCTCCCGGGATGGAGTGATCGTGGACAGGGTATCCACATGGGTTCAGGGAGCCCACAACCCCCCTAAATGATCTTGGATATTTGTTTGTAGGTTCACCTTCTAATGGAAAGTAGAACCTTTTAGAAAGTCTAGAACTCATAAAAATTTAAGAACCAAGCTTCAAAGAGGTTCAGAGGGCTACACTGATCACATTCGACATGAACCACCAACAGGCTGCTCTGATCCTGCACTACATACAGAAGGTAAGAGTTACAGTGATAATTTTATAATTTTATTTGGATTAATACTCATTGAGGTCTACCTTTTCTGCTATATCCAAACTCTATGAGAGCAGAACTATGCCTGTCTTGCCTTGGCACCTAGTCCAGTCCCTGGCACAGAGTAAGTGCTAAGCATAGGTTTGTTGACTGACTAAATGAGAGAAATGACTGAATGATGAAAGGAACCATTGTTATGCTCTGTGCATGACACCCAGAAAGGTAGCCTTTGCCAGCCTCCTGGGAGGCTTATTCCTACCCTTCTTCTGTGACTAAGGCAACTGATGTGCCCAGACTCTGGGATGTGTAAAGAAAGGCCAAGAGGGAAAGAAGTTAAAATATTAATTAACCCAAGAAAGAAAGCGAGAGCTATATAGTGTGTCCTTTTGCTTGCTTATTCATTCATTTATTAATTAATGAGCGCCTGCAATGTGCTGTGTATATGCTGGGCAATGAGAGGGATTCAAATAGTAACAAGCATCTTGTCCTTAGGGAACTCACAGCACAGTAAGAGAAACAAAATAATCATAATAACAACCGCTGTAATGATAGTACAACTTGTGGTTTTTAAACACTCTATGCCATTATCTTCCCACACACGCTTTAAAATATTGGCCCATTTATTTTTCTCTGCAACTATCTGAGATAGAAATACTATTCCTGTTTTGTGAATCAGGAAATCGAGACAGAGAGAAGTTAAGTCGTTTTCCCAGAGCCACACAGCAAAGCTTTCTATTCGTGGACTCCATACTGTGCTGTTTTAATACAAAGTGAAATAGGAGGATTGCTCACAAACGCACCAACAGTACCATGGGAGTTCAGAGGAAGGGGTCCCACGTGAGCGCAGGAACCTGGGAAGGCTTTGTGGAAGCAGGACACTTGAGCTTGAAGGTAGGTAGAATTTTGAAAGCAGGGCATTTGTTAGGGAGGGATGGCAGCAAGGGGAGGTGGCCTGGTGGAGGAGTCCGGGGAACGGAAGCTCAGAGGTGAGAAGGGGTAGAGGGTTTCCGGGAAACGGAGCGATTCAGTACGGTGGGGTCCCAGGGCTTGTAAAGAGGTGGGGGGGGGCAGAGAAGGCAGGAAAGGCAAGTGGACTAGTCAGGGCAAGAGCCCAGCTGCCTCTGAAGGTCTCATGGTGGGCTAGGAGGAGGGGACAGACAGAGCGACAGCAAGGGAGCTGAAGGCGGACTGGTCTGACTTATGCTTGTGGTTCATGTGAGTTGGGGCAGGGAGGCAGCTCTGACTCTACCAGGTGTGAGTCCTGTGCTGGCAGCAGAGCAGCTTACTGGGGGAAGGGGACGCCCCGACTGACTGGAGTGATGCTCCTAGGTTACCCTCAGGAAGCCCTTGACAAGGCCTGCCACTGCTGAGGGGCTCAGCCCAGATGGCCACCTAAGGTCCCTCATCCACTGAACAGTCCTCGGAACCTACTGGACCACTCCCCTGAAAAAACCCTTGGGGATCCGTCCTTCTCTCCTGCACAGAATTTACCCGTCCAGTGATTTCTTTGCTTTGACCAGTAATTTTCAGCTGGGTCTCAATTCCAGATCAAACAGGGTGGGGTGAGGGACGCGGAGGGGGAAGAATTTCGTGAATGGATGTGTGCGTGGAGAGACTGCTGAGCGGTCTCCGGAAGGCGGCATGGTGGGGGAGCCTGGGAGCCGCTGAGACGCCATATGAATCCTGTCACTGTAAGTGAAGATTAAACCGTGGAGAGAATGAGGCTTTGCTGGCAGCCACTGGATTAACAGCTTGTAGATTTCAATAATCAGTGTAAAATCCAGTTTATCACGCATGCCGAGAAACCTGCTTCTTTAAGATGAGCCACGCCGTGGTTGCTGGAAAGGGTTGGAAGTCAGGGAGGGCGATGTGCAGCCTGCGGATGCTGCCCCGTGGAGAGGAACCACCCCCCCTGCAGCCGCAGGCTTGGGATGGTGACTCAGAGGAGCTGGCTCTAGAAGCACCTGCGATGCCCCACAGCCTTCCTCCAGGCCCTCCTGACCCCATTTATAGCCCCACTTCCTGGGCCCCCCTCCCACAGGCGGATCCTTACCAGACCACCCACCCTCACCGCATCCTATGTCCCTGCTGGGAGCTTCTGCCTAAAGCACTCATCCTGGTTTTCTCCTGTCTTAACTACGCCTGCTCACCAACGCCAGATAGAATGCAAACTCCTCCACTAAGCTCTCTGGTGCCTTACTCCTTCCCCAAGTGGGAAGAAAGACATCCTCTCCATTCCTGCAGGGCCCATCACCTTCCACTGGTGTTATACCATGTGAGTGGTTGTACCGTGACTGTTACTAGGCTGTTAGCTCCAGACGGTGGATAGCCCATCCAGGCTTCTACACGTGTCCTGTAGTCTCTCGTCCAGTTGGCAAGTACCTTGCCGATGGCAACCACTTCAAATGCTGCCTGTTCACCCTTGGTTCCCGTTACATTCTTTCACCTACAGTGGCCAACTCCCTTTGTTCAGTGTACTGTGACCGTTCACACCTCTGGGCCACTCATGCATTCAATCATGAATACATTAAACTTCATTTTGGTATAACTACTGTATGGCAGACTATTCCACAGTCAAGGCCCAGGGTTGAGCACATGACCCAGACCTGGCCAGTTAGAGCAATCCATTCTCCTAGCCACAGAGGGCAGTTGTAGATGGGCAGGTGACACAAATCACACCACTGAAACTCAAAGCTAAGACTTTTGTGGGAAGCAACATGTACAGTCCTCTGGAGATGCTTAATAACAGATATCAGCCCGGAGCTCCTGGGGACCACCCTTAAGGAGTGAGTGCCAAGTCCCACCAAGGAAAGCAGATCTGAGAGGCATAGAGCAAGAGATGCCTAGTGACATCCATTGAGCACCTATTTCCAGCCATGCCTGAACTGCTCCTGGCCTTTTCAGTTAAATGGGCCAATCAGTTCCCTGTTCTGCTGATGCCAGTTTAAACTGGACTTCCAGACCATAAAATAAAGTTAACACGTGGGACTTTATGGACATGCAAACCCATCTTCTGTCCTCCAGGCTGTTCTCAACCTGGGGCTAGAACATCCTTCACTCTCTTGCTGGCAGCAGGTGTGGGCAGTGGAGGAGGGCTTGTTTGCCTGTCGGCCCTCCTCTGTCCTGGCCTTCAGGCCCCACTTGGTGGGAGCCTCCTGCTTTATCTGGGAGCAGGTCTGAGATGGTCCCCTTTCACATCTCGAGTTCATGTGCTTAGTAGCACATACAGATTGAACAATGGGCTTTGGACAGTGGAAGGAAGCTGATTCCAAGGCCACAGCTCATTCTTGCTTAGCTTGAATAATAATTTAGGTGTTAGTATCCCTCAAGATTTTAACGTGAATGGTTTTTTCTTTTTGTATAGGACATATATTTTTGTCATTCCTGCTATTGTTTTTATATTGGGTTTTACTTTAGTTGTCATATCTCTTTTGCCCCTTGAGATCCTGAGGTCCCATCATTGCCCCAGGGACTGAGGATGTTGCTACATATTTAGGAAGCCTGTGATGGGTGTATTTTTAGTTGGCTTGTTTGCATTTGTTCTCTCCTGTTCCTCACTTGATTGACACCTGCGGGGGGGGGGGCGGGGGGGAAGGCACGCTAACATGACTTTGCTATGGGAGTGATTTGGCTACAGTGGCTGGCTTCACGGCATCCCTCTGATGGGTTCCCACGGCCAGGGGCCTGCAGATTTCCGTCTCTGTTAGCTCACCTCAGTTCCTTTGCTCATGTGGACAGTGAGGAGGGCAGCCGGGCTATTCACCACTTCTCCGTGGCCCATGGGGGAGAGAAACAAGAGGCCTTGCTGTCAGAAAGAACCCTCCCTGGGTTCAGGCTGGACAGTTTGCCAGAGAGGGGTGTTTCCAGGGTGCCCATGTCTCTGGCAGGGAGAGGCTTCCCACAGCATAGGCAGCATTTGAAGGTGGCCCTTGATCTCTGCTGGCGTGGCCCTGAGCCCTTTGCTAGTGGCAGAGATCAGGGAGGCAACTCAGGCTTCGGGCAGGAAGCAGATTGAAGAGAGTTTGTCAGGGGACAGTTCATAAGGGAAGAGGCAAGTCTGAGGGAACCAGCAAGGAATGTGTGACGCCTTGGGATTAGTAACAGCCAGAAACTGCGATCACACCACACAGAGAGAGAGAGAGAGAGAGAGCAGAAAGGGCTCCCCACAGCCGCTGGGGGTTTGGGAGAGGAATGCAGCGGCCGCCAGCCTGGGCTGGGCTGGGGGAGAGCCGGGAAATGCAGACCTTGACCATCCTGCTCTCCTACCTCCTGGTGCCCTGTTAGGCCCTCCTATTGGGAGTCTTAGTGACGTGGTCTGTGGATACCAGCCTCCTGGGGCACTGGACCAGCTGGAAGGGTTGGAAAGTGGACCTGGGAGGAAAAGCAGGCAATATCCAGCTCTGTCATGCTACCTCCTGATTTCAGATGTGGCTGTCTGAGATACAAGAAACAGATCTACACATGGTTACATCAAGGAGAAGCAGGTGCTGGGCCTGGGACCTCAAAGGTGGGGATGAAGAGGGGATGTGGAGTTTGTAACAATCCCTCATAAAGCTCCCCAGGGAGACTGTGTGGATGCCACGTGGGGTGGCAGGAGGAACAGGTGATCTGCCAGGTCCCTCTCCACCCCGAACTTAGCCTGCAGCCTCACGGGGAAGAGGCGATGCTGTCCGGGTCTGTGCGAAGTCTGACATAGCCGGACTTCGCACTATTTGTAATAATGCCTACCGACTCCCGCTCGAAGTGCCATTTCAACAAGCCAGACAACCCCAGCCCTGCCAGGGGAAGCCCACTCCTGCCTCCACCCCTGCCCCATCCCCCAAACTGAGAAAATGAACATCGAGTTTGGTTCATTCTTCCTTCCTCTCCTTTTTTTTTTTTTTAATTTTTTTTATTTTTTACAGAGACAGAGAGAGAGTCAGAGTGAGGGATAGACAGGGACAGACAGACAGGAACGGAGAGATGAGAAGCATCAATCATTAGTTTTTTTGTTGCGCATTGCGACACCTTAGTTGTTCATTGATTGCTTTCTCATATGTGCCTTGTCCGCTGGCCTTCAGCAGACCGAGTAACCCCTTGCTGGAGCCAGTGACCTTGGGTCCAAGCTGGTGAATTTTTGCTCAAACCAGATGAGCCCACGCTCAAGCTGGCGACCTCGGGGTCTTGAACCTGGGTCTTCCGCATCCCAGTCTGACGCTCTATCCACTGCGCCACCGCCTGGTCAGGCCCTTCCTCTCCTTTATGCTCAAACATATTTGAATGTTTATAAAACATCTCAACCAGTACCTTTTATTTTTTTTTTCAAAAATGGGATCACACAATGTGTATAACTCCACAGTCATTTTTTTCCCCACTCAAAGTGAAATGGATAACTTTTTAGGTCACTCACCATGCAGAGCTCCAACTCATCCTTTTTAATCACTTCCTAATATTTCGTAGAATCACCATATAAATACTTTTGCCAGAAAAATAGACTTCTCTTTCAATTAGTCAACACAGAGTGCTTGGTGACCTAGTGGGTCAAATGACCATAAGCCAGACTCCCTTTTGGATCCCCAGTTCTTCCAGTTCTGCTAGGGCTGTAAGACGTGGGCACGACACAGGAGAACTCAGGGTCTGCAAATGGCACATGGCTGGTGCAGACACCAGATGCTTTAGGAAAAGTCTTGTGGGCTGCAAAGTCCTAGAAGGACTCCTGTAGGGGCAGGGGAGGTGATGCGAGCTGGACCTTGAATGAAGGGAAAGTCACTCTTGCTATTTTAAGCTATGTGCAATAACATGATTAGTGACAAGTGAAGGCAGAGGGTCTGCTAGGGCTACACTGAGGTGAGACAGCAGTCCTCTGTAGGTGACATGGTTTAGCTACAAACAGAGGGGAGCTCATGTCATTGCAGGTTCTTGAAATCAGTCGGTTTTCCTCAAGTAAACTAATTATCCCTCTGGCTCCTAATGCATTCACACTCTTAATTTGTGGGACAAGCTCTATTTTCCTGGATAGCTCAGATGTCAACTCGAGTCTTGTCTGTGTCTAAATAATCACAAGTTTGAAATCAGGCATGTTTCTGTTAATGAGGTTTGACACAATGCCCACTGGACAGCGAAGACCTCCGGGCCTCACAGGTCTGTCTCAAATCACAAGAGCATCTGAGCGAAGGCTGCAGTAGTTTCCTGTGTTGGAAAAGGAGCTGGTGCTTTTTGGGTAGTGTGAGACAGCAGCTTGGAAGAGCAGGCTGCCGTCCTGGTCACAGAGTACGCGTGCCTTTGTCCTGGCTTTCCTCATTCGGTCCCCTTACCTTGGTCTCCACCCTTCTTTTTTTTTTTTTTTTTCTGAAGCTGAAAACGGGGAGAGACAGTCAGACAGACTCCCGCATGCGCCCGACCGGGATCCACCCCGCACGCCCACCAGGGGCGAAGCTCTGCCCACCAGGGGGCGATGCTCTGCCCCTCCGGGGCATCGCTCTGTCGGGACCAGAGCCACTCTAGCGCCTGGGGCAGAGGCCAAGGAGCCATCCCCAGCGCCCGGGCTGTCTTTGCTCCAATGGAGCCTTGGCTGCGGGAGGGGAAGAGAGAGACAGAGAGGAAGGAGGGGGGGGGTGGAGAAGCAAATGGGCGCTTCTCCTATGTGCCCTGGCCGGGAATTGAACCCGGGTCCCCCGCACGCCAGGCCGATGCTCTACCGCTGAGCCAACTGGCCAGGGCGGTCTCCACCCTTCTTCCGAGCCCTCACCGGTGTCTCTGAAGGCATTCCCTCCGCGTATTCTTTCCAGCTCCTCGCATGTACTGCCCCTTCCTGGTTACCAGTCTGGGAGATTCTTCTGTACACATAAGTTTCTGACCACCTCATGGGGACATCACTTCCTAAAATCCTTGTCTAGGGCAGGAACACATTGATCCAGACTCAGCTTATTTCCCGCGGTCTACAACTTGAGGACGCACTTCTCTTCACACCCCACCCCCAGCTCTGAACTCCGAGAACACTCCAGCATTCTTCACCACCACCACCCCCCCTTACCTTTCTGGTGTTGTAACTCTTGACTCTTCCAAGGTTTTGGGGGGCATAGAAATCCACCACCCATCTCCTGTGCAGAATTATGCTTTATTGACTTCTTTGTTCCAAAGACCTGAGCAATAATTACGAACCCTGATGAAGAAGGAAAGAGAACTGAACGCAATCCCCTTTAAATGGGGAAACTCCTATCTACAAACCGTGGAGTGGAGGCAGATCCGCGTCTTGAAGAGATGTTGTTGGGAATTGCTTTTTCTCTCTCGGCACAGAACTGCTGAAATATCTCCCCTCATTATCAGAAACCCATATAAAAGCCGGTAAACTTTTACGGCAGGCATATTACAGCTTTACTTAAAAACACCCCCTGCCCTCCTACACTTGGCAGCAGAAGGGATGGGTTTCATATTCAATTTGCTCCTGCCATCCGGCCTTCTTTGAGCAGGGCGGGTAGAGAGGGATAACTCGGGGGGGGGGGGGGGCTCCCAGTCTGCCCTGGAGAATGCAGGACCTTCCTGCTGTATCCATCGTGGAAAATACTACCTGTGAGTCTGTGCGAGATTTTTTTATTCATACAGCAATGCTGATAGATACTTCATATGGAACATGTCTACTCTCTACAAAGTCCTTCCACATATGTTAGCTTTGTGGGGTATCTGGGGGCGGGTGGGGTCTGCAACCGGCTGGCCAGGGCCTCGGAATGCTGCTGTATGAGGGGGAACATCATGACTAAGGAAGAACCGACCCTCCAAGAGTGACTATTATCCTGCCCCACAAAATTTTAGAAATGCCACACCCTCCCTTTAGCCCTATTCTCTGCTTTCCCCTCCCATCCCCACCTCCCCACCCCCCACCCACCCCCTCCCCACCTCCCCACCTCCCCACCTCCCCACCCCCTCACCCCCCCCCCCCCCCACCCCCCACCTCCCCACCCCCACCCCCTCCACCCCCCACCCCCCCACCCCCTCCACCCCCCACCCCCCACCTCCCCACCCCCCCACCCCCCACCCCCACCCCCCCACCTCCCACCCCCCCACCCACCCCCTCCCCACCTCCCCACCCCCCACCTCCCCACCCCCTCACCTCCCCACCTCCCCACCCCCCACCCTCCCACCTCCCCACTCCCTCACCTCCCCACCTCCCCACCCCCCCACCCACCCCCTCCCCACCTCCCCACCTCCCCAACTCCCACCGCCCCACCACCCCACCCCCCCACCTCCCACCTCCCCACCTCCCCAACTCCCACCGTCCCACCGCCCCACCCCCCACCTCCCCACCTCCCCACTCCCCCACCCCCCACCTCCCCACCTCCCCACCCCCCCACCTCCCCACCCCCTCACCTCCCCACCTCTCCACCCCCCACCCCCCCACCCACCCCCTCCCCACCTCCCCACCCCCACCTCCCACCTCCCCACCTCCCCAACTCCCACCACCCCACCGCCCCACCCCCCACCTCCCCCACCTCCCCACCTCCCCACCCCCTCACCTCCCCATCTCCCCACCCCCCACCCACCCCCTTCCCACCTCCCCACCCCCCCACTCACCCCCTCCCCACCTCCCCACCCCCCACCTCCCCACCTCCCCACCTCCCCACCTCCCCACCCCCCTCACCTCCCCACCTCCCCACCTCCCCACCAGGGTTTAGCCATGAATGTGGAGAGCACAGAGCCTGCAGGGTTCTCTTCCAGGATAAAGTGGCCCCAGCTGATTAGCAGCCACAGCAGGCCTGGGTGAGGTCTGGGATTCTCTATTAAGTTTTCTTTTTTTAAAAGTCATAGTCTGGTCATTTTGGGCACCTGCCTAAGTTCCATTGGGTCCATTGGGGGTAGCAGTGTTGGCAAGCGGCTGAACAGAGCTGGGTGCTGTGTTCTTACAGGCCTGGCTCCATTGCTTCCTCGTCCATTCCATCACTCATTCATTCATTCATTCATTCATTCAAACAGGCTGTGAGTGGTCACTCTGAGCCTGGTCCTGTGCGGATACGTACGGGAGAAGGAAGAGGGACAAGACACCATCCTGGCCTTAAGGAGCTCCTAAGCCCTTTGGGGAGAGAAGGCACCCACTAGAAACAACTGATCTACATCAGAGCTAAGAGGGGGAGAAAGTGGCAGTAAACTCCCGGAGGGAAAGGAAGAGAGCTGTTGGAGAGGGGCATGGGCCCTTTCTGCCTGTTTTTACCTCCACCCATCCTGTAAGACCCGGCCTCCCTGGAGCCTCCTCCCATGTACTCTGCCCTTTCTATGCCCAGACAGCATTTCTGTTCTCTTACACTACATAGCATTGTTTTTGCTTGAGGTTGTCCTTGTATTCCTCAGCTAGACTACGGCAGAGCCCACTGTTTTCCCATCTCCTATCTACCTCTGACAGTCCTTTTCAAAATTCTCGTGAAGTCAAATCACCTGGGGAGCTTGTGAAACTGCAGCTTTGGATTTGATACATCTTCTTTGGGGCCCGAGCTTCTGCGCATCTAACAAGGTCCCTGCTGATGCTCCTCGTGATGATCAATGGGCTGCACTTGGAGTAACAAGGTTCTACAGCATTAGACACAGGCCCAGCCTTTCGAGCTAACTCCCCAGTCTGTTAACTGTTAGTGGGCATGTCACTTCCTTGCTCTGCATTCCTTTTTTTTCTCTAAGCCAATGAAGAAGTTTTTGGAGGCTTGGCAAATATTAGGCTTTGGTACTACTGTTTCCTCGTCCTGCTCCCCTGGCTGACATTGGTGATCAAAGATGGTATGCTTTCTCATTGAGCTGGGACAGGTCCTGTTGAGAAGGATTTTCTCAGTCTAGTGTTCTGGAGAACCACTTCTGGTCCAACAGAGTAGGCTGGAGGATGAATTCTATTTGCTGCCCTGGATAAGATGTGCCTTAAGGTATTTTCTAGTGGAATGATTCAGGGGTGTGGGGAAGTTGTCATGGGTGCTACACAGAAGTGCTTCCAAACAGGGTGCCCACCCTGAGAGGTCAAGGCATTGCCACTTCTGCAGACTCTCACACTAGAAAAGCCCCTCACTCTATGTCTGGGAGATTGAGAGGAGAGGCAGGAAGACAGAGAACAGGTTCTGGGAGGGAATGATGAGGTCAGCCGTTCTCAATCATGACTGCACGTTAGAATCACTAGAGAGCTTTAACCGTGATGCCTGGAGCCACTCTGAGATAGTATGGTTCATCCATCTGGGATATGCCCTGGGCATCGACATTGAAGGATCTCAGGTGAAGCTTATGTGCAATCAGGGTGGAGAACCACTGATTAAGCCCATATGGTTGTGCTTAGGAAGTGCCAGGAGCTTGGCTCACCTTCAGTCCAGGGCTCAGAGAGAAGCAGAGCCTTCCCTTCCTTCCCCCAACTGGCTGCTCCAGGGCTGGGATAAGATAAGCTCTTGAAAGTAGCTACTATTCAAGGGAGCTTTCTGGTTAGAACTGACTCCATCTCTAGAGGCCAAGTCAAAGATAGAGGACTTGAGAGAAGACTGCAACTCCTAACCCTTGTGTGCTTCAATTGAATCCACCCTCAAGAAAACAAGGTAAGATAACATCTTCTCAGGCATGATTCTATCTTGGGGGAACATTATTGTTATCACCGAACCTGTCTATCTAGGCTGGCTTTTCTCATCAGAGTTTTATGGGGGGACCTTTTCTCCTCCCTGCTTGAGGGCTTGGAGATGGGAGGCAGCTCTATTCATTTGTATCTGCCCTCCTTGGAACCCCAACCTTCAAGGTTGCCTTCTTTCTCTCATTCCTTCCCTGTTATGCATGCCCTGTCTCCTCCAGCTCCCAATCCTGCAGAGCTCAGCTGTTCGTTCACATGGAAGGATGGAATCAAACTGATTCCCGCTAACATGTGGATGACGGAGCCCTGCTCATACTCCACGCCTCTTGGTCAGGAAGAGGCGGCATGCTGTGCTAGGATCTCTCTAGTTTGTAGAATTCCAGGTACTAGATGAAGAGACTTGAACCCCTTTCCCAGTCATTGTTGAGGGAGATTGGTGCGGCTTTTTCAAGGGGGGGAGGGATGGTGTTCCTCGGTGCTTTTGTGTAGATACTTCCTGTAATGGCGAGGACAAGGTGTTGTTCAAGAACAAGCAGGATACCTGGAGAGGAACCGTTCATGCCTCTGTCCTTTAAAAACAAGAAAAAAACAAAGGGGACTCTGATTTAGGCAGCTTGACATATTCCTAATTATAGTGTCCATTTGTAACCAAGACTTTGGCATTCCAAGAAGGCTTGATTACAACATTCATAATTTATTGGCAGTCGGTCCATTACCAATTCAATAATTTCTCCAGCCAGGAAAGAATTTTGATCCTTTAAAAACTGATTTTTCACATTAGAATAGCAAAAGCAATTAGTTTTATTTTTAGCTTGGTTAAGCAAGAACTCTAAGGAAGCTGAAAGGAGTCCTCCCCCCTTTTTCTTTCTCCTATTCTTTCCCCTGAGGTGCTCTGGGGGAATTCCACCCAGAAGATTGCCCCATGCTGCCACTGGGACTTTGTAGGGTACCTCTGGCTGCTTCGGAAGCCTGCAGTCTGTGGAGTTTGCCCAGGCGGAGAGTGGTTTCCAGAACTTTGTACTTAGCCTTGTATTTCCCAAGGCCTAGACTCCTGCCTCTACTCTCGTCATGAAGGTGGGAGTGAAAATGTGTGTAGGGGAGATCTTGGCAGCCCGAGTCCCTAAACTCCACATTCTATCTGGAGTTTCTGGCATGAAAAGCCAAGAATAATATTATTTGGTATTCATGGCCCTCGCTCTAACAGCAGGGACTCAATTTATCATTCCCAGCCTTATCCCCCCTGCTTCTCTGCGCAGGTGCAGAATCTCCAGCCAGCATGATTGATACCTGGACACCGGTCGGACCATACACATTTTACATTTATTATCTTGACCACCTCCCCTGCCCTTCCCGAAACCCTGGAGGCCCATGTGTGCCTGTACGTGGGAGTTCCTAGTTAGTTTTGGGCACATGCAGCCTTGGACTAGGAGTTGACCTGGTTAGGTTATTACCCAGTCAGGTGCCAACAGGGTCCAGGGAGGTGGCTTAACCAAAGGACTGCTGATTTTAGTGAGAACGGTGGTGATCTGCAGTGTACAGGCTTGGTTTGAGAGATTGTTTTTATATTCAGCTTCTGGTCTGGTGTTGGCTGGATATTCAGATTTTGAAATGTACAGCCTCCTGATTTTTCAGTGTTGGAATGAGTTTAGTTTTCTTGAAAACCCAATATGGAGCCCTGGCCGGTTGGCTCAGCAAATAGAGAATTGGCCCAGCATATGGATGTCCCAGGTTTGATTCCTGGTCAGGACATACAGGAGAAGTGGCCTCTCCCCCTTTTTTTTCTCTTCTCTTCTTGCAGCCAGTGGCTTGGTTGGTCCGAGTATTGGCCCCAGGCTCTGAGGATAGCTCGGTTGATCCCAGCATCAGCCTCACATGCTAAAAATAGCTTGGTTGATTCAAGCATTGGCTCCAGACAGGGGTTGCCGGGTGGATCTCCATTGGGGCACATGCAGGAATCTATCTCCCCTCCTCTCACTTTATTTATTTATTTATTTATTTATTTATTTACAGAGTTTTTTTGTTGTTGTTTTTTTTTGTATTTTTCTGAAGCTGGAAACGGGGAGAGACAGTCAGACAGACTCCCGCATGCGCCCGACCGGGATCCACCTGGCACGCCCACCAGGGGCAATGCTCTGCCCACCAGGGGGCGATGCTCTGCCCCTCCAGGGCGCCACTCTGTGGCGACCAGAGCCACTCTAGCGCCTGGGGCAGAGGCCAAGTAGCCATCCTCAGTGCCTGGGCCATCCTTGCTCCAATGGAGCCTTGGCTGCAGGAGGGGAAGAGAGAGACAGAGAGGAAGGAGGGGGGGGGTGGAGAAGCAAATGGGCGCTTCTCCTATGTGCCCTGGCCGGGAATCAAACCCGGGTCCCCCGCACGCGAGGCCAACGCTCTACTGCTGAGCCAACCGGCCAGGGCCCCTCCTCTCACTTTAAAAAAATAAAATAAATAAAATAAAACCCAATATGGGCCCCAAACCCATGTCTGGGGACTACCATTTTGTTTCCTCAGCTTTAGGCTTTGAGAGCAGAACCACAGACTGCAGCTCAGAACCCCTGTTTTAAAGCATCTTTGAGCACCTGCTTCCCCATCATATCCTGGTAGACAGGAAGAAGAGCCAGGCTCAGAGTGGCCAGGGGCTCCTCAGTCACACAGGGGCCTTAGGGCACAGCCAGCATGAACTTGGGGCCTCCAGACCAGAATTCCTTGCCTAGTACCGCATCAATGCATGGTAATGTTGCCTGATCGCATGGTGTCAAGTTTTGTAGCATTTTTACTGTTGTTGCATCTCAATGAGAAAAATGAAGAAAACAGGGTTTCCCCTGGAATGGATTAAATCAGGAAAAAACATAAGACTTCACTTTACTTCTGTTGGTTTCTGCATCATCTTTTTTTTTCTTTTTTTGCATGTGTATGGGAGAGATGCTATTGAAATGAATCATTGAAGAGGCACTATTGAGTACCACATGCTGGGCACTGTGGCAGCCCCAGGGCAGAGTGGGCCCACGCCTCCCAGGTCTAGTTCCTGCCCTTCGTAGGGTCACAGCCATGGGCTCAAGTCAGAGCTGCTGGAGCAGGGACTTGGCCACACTCATTACGATGTGTCTCCCAGCCCCCAGCTCATAAGAAGGACTTAAATTAAAGACATGACAGCCCAACCAAGACAAAACGGGGCAGAGGCAAAGAGCTTCCAACCAAAATAGTCAAATTGTATTTTAACTTAACGATTTTATTTCTCATATGAATCTGATCTTGGCATGTCATGCCATTGTTTTCTCTTGGTAGAAACTGCCCAATGTGACAGCCTAGTGCAGGGGTCCCCAAACTTTTTACACAGGGGGCCAGTTCACTGTCCCTCAGACCGTTGGAGGGCTGGACTATAAAAAAACCTATGAACAAATCCCTATGCACACTGCACATATCTTATTTTAAAGTAAATAAACAAAGCGGGAACAAATACAATATTTAAAATAAAGAACAAGTAAATTTAAATCAACAAACTGACCAGTATTTCAATGGGAACTATGGGTTTGCTTTTGGCTAATGAGATGGTCAATGTGCTCTTCTCAATGACCACCAATGAAGGAGGTGCTTCTTCCAGAAGTACCGCGGGGGCCGGATAAATGGCCGCAGGGGGCCGCATGCGGCCCGCGGGCCGTAGTTTGGGGACCCCTGGCCTAGTGTCTTGAACTGATATTGAATAATATACCGTTACTCACAGTGCGGTTGCCTGGAAAAGCTGTGGTGGGCGGGGAGAGGAAGGCCGTGTGTGCTAATGGCAGAAAACAGGTAAAAAGCCATTTTAATGCATCCCTTCCTAATCCTCCTCTCTTCTCCTTTCCCTCTTCCAGTTAATCCTGACTCCTGGCCCCTAAACTATTCCCAGGAAAATAGAGCATTGCTGTGTCTCCCCACCTCCAGGCCCTGAAAGATGGCAATGGCCTGCCTGTCTCACAGAGAGGGCACACAAATTGGCCAGTGGAGGCCAGCACAGGGTGTGAGATGAGCCTCTGACAGGCAATGAATCTTGGCCCCAGGTCTCCGTGATGGACGGTGGGGCTGACGTGCCTGCACCAAACATCCCTCCATTCTAGGGGAGCCATCACTCACCCCTCTGAACTCTGGTGGCACATGCTAATGAGGACCCAGCTCATATGCCATCCCTGCCTGAAGGAAAGGCTTGGGGTGGGGGTGTGAACCAGCTCATGGCAGACTTAGAAAGACCAGCCCTTGGGGGAATGGGCAGAGTGGTGAAGGAGACAGCATCTAACTCCACCCCATTCCTATTTCTGGTCCCCATCTGTAGGGGTCTTTTTCTTATATTCCTCTGCTTTACTTTCTCAGTCGACTGTTCTTCCTCAAGGCCTAGGACAAATGTTTTCACCTAAGGAACAAATGGTTGATTGTCACACTTCAGATACTGGCTAGAAAAATGTCTTGAGAGCCCTTATGAAAATGGAGATTCCCTTTTAACCAATGGGTGGTCCTGTCAGCTGAAGGGAATTGACCACAGGTGATGATGATAATGATGATGATGATACAATGATGATGGCAAATTAATGTCTATTAAGTGCTTGCCATGTACCAGGCATTGCTAACAGCTTTATGCATATAAACTCATTCATTCATTCTTATTAGCTCTGGGATGGATATTCTCCTTCCTTCTCCCTCCCCCTCCTCCTCCTCCTCCTCCTCTTCTTCTTCTTCTTCTTCTTCTTCTTTAGTGAGAGAGCAGAAGGGGGCAGACAGGGACAGATAGACAGGAAGGGAGAGGTGATGGTCACTCTTCTTATTCAGAAATGAAGAAACTAGGGCTCAGAGATGTTTAAAAAATAAATTATGTAGCTAAGAAGCATTGCTAGGTGATGCTCCAGAAATCCTGCCATTTCAAATGTGGAGCCTAGTCTGCTCAAATGCAGTTTCTTTGGTGAAGCATTCCCCAAACCCCGCCCAACCGCCCAATGATGCAGAGTTTAAGAGTAATGACTTAAGACAAGTTTAAGTTCTGTCTTTGACACTTAGAAACTGTGTGATCTAAGGCAGATTACTTAATGTCTCTGAGACTGCTTCCCACTTTGTACAATGGGATCAAGCTCACGGGCAGCTGTGCGGGTTAAATACATGAAGGCAGGCAGAGCCCTGGGCGCAGCGCAGCCCACCCCCAAATGTGTTAATGTGTGTGTTTGTCTTTCCCGCTAGACCAGGGTTCCCCAAACTATGGCCCGCGGGCCACATGCGGCCCCCTGAGGCCATTTATCCAGCCCCGCAGCACTTCTGGAAGGGGCACCTCTTTCATTGGTGGTCAGTGAGAGAAGCATAGTTCCCATTGAAATACTGGTCAGTTGGTTGATTTAAATTTACTTGTTCTTTATTTTAAATATTGCATTTGTTCCCGTTTTGTTTTTTTTTTTACTTTAAAATAAGATCTGTGCAGTGTGCATAGGGATTTGTTCATAGTTTTTTTTATAGTCTGGCCCTCCAATGGTCTGAGGGACAGTGCTAGCCCCCTGTGTAAAAAGTTTGGGGACCCCTGCGCTAGACTGTGAATCTGGGGATAAATTCTATGTTTTATTCATTTTTGAAAATATTGCCCTTGGAACGTTGAATGTAGTCAGTCAATTTGGATGACTAGGATTGGAATAATAATAGCAACTAATACTTATTAAATGCATACTATCATGCTATGCTCTGTACTAAGTCCTCCCAACCACCTTGTTGGAAGGTGGCACTCTTGTTATGCTTGTTTTGCAGTTGAGGGAATTGTGGCACAGATGTGCTTCCTTGGGGTCCCACTATTGGCAAGTGACAGAGTTGGGGGTGGACCTGGGTGGTCTGGATCCTGAGCCTATGCTCCTAATCACTATCCCATAAAGCCATCCTCTAAACATTCTCCTTCTCCAGTTCTCTTTCTATTTTAAAAATTTCAAACTAGTAGGAACTTGAGGCTCCCAGAGGGTGAGCCAGCTTCTCTACGTCACACGGCTAATTTAGGTGTGGAGCTAGGGCTGGAGCCGAGCTCTGGGGCTGTCAGCCCAGTGTTCCTCGTCAGAGGTGTGCCCTGTCATATGGCACCATGATTAATTGGGAGAGAAGCTGTAGGAGGTTGACATTTTCCCAGCCTCATCTGTGTTTCTTGCCCACACACCGGGCCCTGAATGTCAAAGCCCCCCACGCTGCTATGCTGGAGGGGAGGACAAGCCCACTCACTATTATTAAGCAATTAAAAATATGGGCTGAGCAGATGTGGGACAGCGCACTTCCTGGATGTGTTGGGCAACACGGTAGCTGGTTGCATCTCACTCACGCCGAGAGACATTTAAGGGACTAAATGAAAAATAGCCTCTTTCAGCATTCAGAAGAGGTGGTTCGGAGTGAGGTTGACTCATCACCTCTCCAGTCCAGCAGCCCACACAGTAGTGGACAGTGGGAGGAGTGGGGACTCAGGGATGTGGTCAGTGGCCTCTGACACACCATGATTATATCATTATTGCCACAAAGCTGAGGCAGGATCTGAAAGATTCTCTCAATACTGAAGTCTGCTCTCAGTGCTGATGTGTTCATAGTTTACTCCCCTATAAGAGCTCAGAACCTCAAAAGTCAAGTTCAAGTCAGGTTGAACCCAAATCATTCCTATTTTTCATTTTCATCTATAAGGATGAGTCCAAGATTTAATCTTACAGGAAAAGAATAGAGATGGAGGCTGGCTGGTGCTATGGTCTGAATGTTTCAGAATTTGTAAGTAGCAATCCTAATCCCAAGGTGATGGTCTAAAAGAGTGGGGTTTTTAGGAGGTGATTAGGTCATAAGGACAGAACCCTCATGAATGGGATTAGTGCCCTTAGAAGAGAAGCCTGAGAAAGCTCCCTTGCCCCTCTTCACCACATGAGTTTACGCCTGTAAGTCAGCTGTTTATGAACAAAGAAGTGAGCTCTCGCTAGACACAGAAGCTGACCATGGGGCACCCTGATGTCAGACTTCCAGGCTCCAGAACCATGAGAAATAAATTTCTGTTGTTTATAAGCTACCCAGCCTGTGGTATTTCTGTTATTGCAGCCGAAACAGGCTAAGAGAGTTGGTGGAAAGGCCTCCCTGATGTAGAATCTAAAGCTCCTGCTAGAATCGGGCCTCAGGCACCAAGCAAGAGGATCAGAGGAGAGCTCCCTGATTCTTTCCTTTCCTCCTTTTGAATAACTCCACATCCAGTTAGTAACTCATGTCCTTTTTTATATAACTTCTTTTAAATGTCTCTCCCTTCAACCCCAACCTTTGCTCTCCGTGTATCTGTGGGTGTGCAGGTAACCCATGGGGCCAGACTAGGCCTTTAGACAAGTCACAGGATGGGTCTAAGTTCATCAAAGAGGATTCACGTAAACTGTGCTGCAGAAAGCAGGTTGGAAGTGAACCACTCCTCAGTTCTCCACATCTCTGACACTCAGAAGGTTTCCCATACCTAGTTACTGAATGAATGAGATGTGATAGATAGGGGTTTGTTGGAAGTCCTTTCTTTTTGTGCCACCCACAACTAATCGTGGCTTGATACTGTCCTTATAAATGCTACCAAAATGTGGAGTATGGCCTCGATGATGTGAAAATTGTATAGTATAAGTAGAAAATGACACAGAGCACACATCTGCCATCCAGGATGATGACAGGAAATATCAAACATAAATTGGGGTAGAGTTAGGGTCAGAATAGGGAATGGTGGTCAATCTTCTGAAATGCTAACAACTGCACTCCTAGGGAGGAATCCTAGGTAGGAATCCTAGGTAGGGTCATAGGTAGGGCCCCGGCATGCCAGAGAAGATGAGGGTGGTCATGCAGACAGGTGGGAGAGCAAGGGCCTCCTATGGGGGTAGAGTTTGACCAATGAACCCAATCATCCAGGGTCCTATATTAGGATACATCTAAGTTCACAGGAACAAAAATTTCAGCCAACCGTCTAAGATACAGCATCTTGAAATTCCAGGAAGAGCCCACTCTCTGCTGGTCATCCAACTCTGAGCCTGGCAACTATGTGGAACTTTCCAGTTCTCATTTTCATTGGGGTTAGGTGCTCTCACCTTTGTGACCATAAAGTAGGTAGAAAGATTTGGGTCTTTTCCCCCGTCTCTTTCCAGGTGAGAACAAACCAACACACCACTTTTTAAAACCTTTTATTTTGAACTGATTTTATACTTACAGAAAAAGTTGCAAAATAGTGTGGAATTTCTCTGTAATTTGTTGCTTTCTAAATAGGTTTGGTGGACACTGCTTGCTGGAGGATAGAAAAATAAGACAGTAAATTAGAGGTGTTTTTTTTTTTTTTATTCTGAAGCTGGAAACGGGGAGAGACAGTCAGACAGACTCCCGCATGCGCCCGACCAGGATCCACCTGGCACGCCCACCAGGGGGCGACACTCTGCCCACCAGGGGGCGATGCTCTGCCCCTCTGGGGTGTCGCTCTGCCGTGACCAGAGCCACTCTAGCGCCTGGGGCAGAGGCCATAAAGCCATCCCCAGCGCCCGGGCTAACTGTGCTCCAATGGAGCCTTGGCTGCGGGAGGGGAAGAGAGAGACAGAGAGGAAGGGGGGGGGGGGTGGAGAAGCAAATGGGCGCTTCTCCTATGTGCCCTGGCCGGGAATCGAAGCCGGGTCCCCCGCACGCCAGGCCGATGCTCTACCGCTGAGCTATCCGGCCAGGGCCAAATTAGAGTTTTAAAATGCAACCTGAAAGGGAGGAGTGAAGCTTCTCTCTGGCAATGCAGCTGGGGTTGTGGATTCTGGTGTCAGCAATCTCATGTCACTCAGAACCCCCCCAGATATCTTCTGTAAAACGGTGATACCCCCTTCTCTGGCTCTCCCAGAGCATGGCCTAAGGACCTGATGAGATCACGTGGAGGGGCTTAACCATTCATTCTCAAGGGATGATTCACATGGAGAACTTTATTGTCTCTGAACTTCACTGGGGATCCAGCAGGCTGAGACACTGGGAACTCCAGGCAAGCCAGAGCCTTGTCAGCCTCTTTATGTAGCTATAACCCTTCCTGGGAAACCAGGAAGAAGAGGAGAGGTAATGTTCCAGACTTGTATCTCCAACTTTTTCTAGAGGAAACTATACCTTTACAAGAAGCTCAAGACAGGAGATCTGGTAAAATTACATTCAACACATTTTTTTTAGACCATTTACTGTGCATTGGGCAGTATTCAAGGTGCTGGGCATATGTCAATGAACTAAACAGACTCCAATCTCTGCCCTGTGGAGGTAACAGGCTAGTGGGGAAGGTAGACGGTAAGCAAAATAAGTACCTAAATAAGCAAATATTAGGTGATAAAATTCTGTCTTTGAATTGATGAAAGTCAAAATATTTTTGGATAAAATCCATGCTTGTAGGCAGATGATCTCTGCTGATAAATGGGATGGTTAGAAAATGACATATATCAGGGGTGGGAGAATGGGTGTTGCCAAATGTCTCACCCACTTAAGCTTTCTCATGTTAAGTTTCAAATCAAACTCCTACTCTGTGCAATTGGACAATGCATATTGCAGTTGAAATGTCATTTCTCTCATCTGGGAACATTTCCCTAATCATTCTGTCTGGATCCTCTGGCATCTCAGGTTGAGATGAAGGAATAAAAATATACAGGAGTAATTCACTCCAGGAATCCCAAAACATGATATCCGAGTGATGGGTTGCAAGCATCATTCAGGGACATGTGAATAAGCATGAAGAAAACAGGGGAAAGATACACGCTGGACTGAACCTGGTGTTTTTGAGAGTGCAGAGATGGCAGTGTTGTGGGGTAAGGTGGGCAGCTGGTAGGCACTTTTTGTATACCTGTCTGTCGTTGGCTTGTAGCAATGAGTAAGTATTGGTTTTATAGTTGAAAACAGAGCCTGACCAGATGGTGGTACGGTGGATAGAGCATTGGCCTGGGATGCAGAGGACCAAGGTTCAAAACCCCGAGGTCATTGGCTTAAGCGTGGGCTCATCCAGCTTGAGCGTGGGGTCACTGGCTTGAGCAGAGCATGGCATCATAGACATGACCCCATGGTCACTGGCTTGAGCCCCAAGGCCGCTGGCTTGAAGCCCAAGGTCACTGGCTCAGCTGGAGCCCACTGGTCAAGGCACATATGAGAAAGCAATCAATGAACAACTAAGGGGCCACAATGAAGGATTGATGCTTCTCATCTCTCTCCGTTCCTGTCTCTGTCCCTCTCTGTTTCTCTTGCTAAAAAACAAAAAACACAACAAAAACCAGACCATCTAAGAAAACTTGAAACAAATAAACAAAAAGGGTAAATTAAAGGTAAGGAAGCTCATGAGACTGCTAGGTCTCCAAAATTTTTACATTAGCTTTTCTCAGCTAATTCAGCCAGGCAAACACTGTTCATTGTCTTTCTGAGCAAGCTTGTGCTGGAGATGATGGCAGTGAGGGCACATAAAGATGAATGAAACTTGATTTCTACTTTCAGTTGCTTTGTTTTTTAATACACTTTAAAACTTATCCGACTTATTCTTTTTAATTGATGTGAAATTCTCATAAAAAATCATTCACATTTTAAAGTGAATAAGTCTCTGGTGGTATTTAGTACCTTTACTTTTACAGTATTGTGCAGACACCACCTCTAAAACACTTTAAAACATTTCTAAAACATTTTCTTCCTCCCCAAAATAAAACAGTTATCCCCCCCCCTTACCAATTTCTTTCTCCCCCAATCCCCTGGCAATCACCTTTCTGTTTCTATGGATTTACCTGTTCTGGATACTTCATATAGATGGAATCATATAACATATAATTTTTTTGTGTCTAATCTCTGTCCCTTAGCATAATGTTTTTTGAGGTTCCTCCTGGTTGTAGCAAGTACTTCATTCCTTTCTATGGTTCAATAAGATTTCATTGTATAGATATGCCATAATTTTTAAATCCCTTCATCTGTTTAAAAATATTTGGGGTTTTTCCCTTTGGATTGTGCTCATATGAACATGTTTGTATTTATATTTGGTTCAGTACTTGTTTTAAATTACTTTGGGTATATTCCTACAAGTGGAATTGCTGGTTTACAATTCGAGCTATATTTAACCTTTTGAGGAACCATCAAACTGTTTTCCACAGCAGCTGAATATTTTACATTTCTACCAAAAATGTGTGAGGGTTGTGATTTATCCACATCTTTACCAACACTTGAAATTTTCTTTCCTTTCTTTTTTTTAATAGCCATCCTACTGTGTATAAAGTGGTGTCTTGTTGTGTTTTTTATTTGTATTTCCTTGATGATTAATGACGTTGATCATCCTTTCACGCACTTGTTGGCCATTTGTGTATTTTCTTTAAAGAAATGTCTATTTGTCTGACCAGGCAGTGGCGCAGTGGATAGAGTGTCGGACTGGGACACAGAGGACTCAGGTTCAAAACCCCGAGGTTGCTGGCTTGAGCACGGGCTCACCAGCTTGAGTGTGGGGTCACTGGCTTGAGCAAGGGATTATAGACATGACACCATGATTGCTGGCTTGAGCCTAAAGGTCGCTGACTTGAAGCCCAAGGTTGATGGCTTGAGCCCATGGTCACTGGCTTGAGCAAGGGATCACTTGCTCTACTGTAGCCCCTTGTAGTACATATGAGAAAGGAATCAATGAACAACTAAGATGCTGCAACAAAGAATTGATGCTTCTCATCTCTCTCCCTTCCTGTCTGTTTGTTCCTATCTGTCCCTCTCTCTGTCTCTGTCATAAAAAAAAGAAATGTCTATTCAAGTCCCTTGTTCATTAAAAAATTATTTTTTGTTACAGAGTTCTTGAGTTTTTAAAAAATCTAACCTCCATACTAGTCTGCTATAATATATATAATGATTTGAAATATTTTCTCTCGTTCAGTGGATTGTCTTTTCACTTTCTTGACTATGTCCCTTGTAGTACAAAGGTTTTTAATTTTGATGAAATTCAGTCTACTTTTTTCTTTTGTTGATCATGCTTTTGTAGTCATATCTAAGAATTCATTTTTAATCCAAAGTTATAAAGATTTACCTCTAATTTTTTGCTAAGAGTTTTCTAGTTCTAATTCATATTTAGGTTGTGTTACATCTTGAGGTAATTTTTGTATATGGTGTGAGGTAAGGGCTCAATTCTTTTGCATTTGGATATCTAGTTGTCTCAGTACCATTTATTGAAACACTATTCTTTCCCTTGTTAATGCTCTTGGAACCCTTGTCAAAATCAATTGACCATAGATGTATGGATTTATTTCTGGACTCCCAATTCTATTCCATTGGTCTGTATATTATTCTTATGCTAAGTTTTAAAATTGGGAAATGTGAGTCTGCCAACATTGCTCTTATTTTTTAATATTGTTTTGGCTATTCAGGGCACCTTGAAAATTTCTTATACATTTGAGGATCCATGTTTCCATTTCTTTAAAAAAGGCTGTTAGGATTTTGATGGAGATTGTATTAAATTTATAGATTACTTTTGGTAGTATTGCCATTTTAATAATATTAAGTCTTCCAATCCATGAACATAGGATTCCTTAATATTTAAGTTTTCTTTACTTTCTTTCATCAATGTTTTGTAGTTTTCAGTGTACAGTCTTTTATTTCCTTCTTAAATTTATTTCTGAGTGTTTTTTAATGATGCTATTGAAGATGGAATTGTTTTGTTTGGCTCCTGTTCCTCACATGGGGCACCACTTGTCATAGAGACAGTGACTACTCAGAGACCACATGGAGTGCACCAAGGGACCTAGGGAACACTACCTCACAATCCTCTATACAGGTTTCATGAGATGGCCCTTATGGGTATTTACTGATACACAACATAGAAGCAGGGACATGAATGAGGAAGTCAGGAAACAGAGAAGGAAATGAGAAAATCAGAAAGAGAAACTTTAGATCAGATAAAAGGGCAATGGAGTAGCTCAAAAGTCCCCACTTACTGATTAATCAGAATTGCTAATTCTGTCCCTGTTGTGCTGCATTTAGCACAGTACTACCTTCAGTACTTTTTTGTTAGTAAAGCCACTATGGCTTTTGCCTCAGGGCACTGAACTCTGTCCCTGTTCAGTGTTCCCATTCAGGGCCTCTACAGAATTGTTCTTTTAATTTTGTTTTTACATTGTTCATTGATGCGTAAAATAGATTTTTTTACATGCTGATCTTATACCTTGATATTTGTTGACTTGGTTTATTAGCTGTAGGGTTTTGTGTTTGTGTGTATTCTTTGGGTTTTTCTAACTGTAAGATCATGTCTTCTGTGACTAAGCTAGGTTGACATCTTCCTTTCTAGTTTGGATACTTTTTATTGCCTAACTGTTGTGAATAGAACTTCCAGTACAATGTTGAATAGTAGTTGTGGAAGAAAGCATTGTTATACTATTTCTGATATCAGGGGTAAAGATTTTAATAATTCATCAATGAATATGATGTTAGCTGTGAGTTTCTCATAAATGTCTTGTCATGTTCAAGAACTTTTCTTCTAGTCCTAGTTTTCTGTGAGTGTTTTATTTTTATTATGAAAGATTGTTGGATTTTGTCAAAAGCCTTTATCAATTGAGAGGATTACAGGTATTTTTTTCCTTTCATTCTATTAATGTGTATTACATTAATTGATGTTCTTATCTTGAATTACTTTTACATTTTTAGGATAAATCCCATTTGGTATGTAATCATTTTAATATGCTGTTTGATTTAGTTTGAAGTATTTTGTTGAGTATTTTTGCATCTACATTCATAATGGTTATTTGTTGGTAGGTCTCTTGTGATGTCTTTTTTCTGGCTTTGATATAAGAATAACGTTGACCTCACAGAATGAATTAGGAAGTGTTTGCTCATCCTCTATTTTCTTGAAGTATTTAAGAAGGATTGCCATTAATTCTTTAAATGTTTGCTAGAATGGGCTGGTGAAGCCATCTGATCCTGGATTTTTCTTTTTTAGAGGTTTTAAATTAATTTTTGTATCACTGATTCAATCTTTTTACTTGTTATAGGTCTATTTAGATTATCTATTTCTTCTCAACTCTGTTTTGGTAATTTATATGTTTCTAGGAATTTATCCATTTCATCAAGGTTATCTAACTTGTTGGCATACAATTGTTCATAGTATTTTCTTCTAATCCCTTTCATTTTCTATATGTTCTGTAGTATTTCCCCACTTTTATTTCTGATTTTAGTTATGTGTGTATTCTTTCTTTTTCTTTTTTTAAGTCAGTACAGCTAAAGTTTTGTTAATTTTATTTTTTTAAAAAAAAGCTAACTTCTGTATTTATTAATGAAAAAATTATTTCATTTATCTCAACTTTAATCTTTATTGCTTATACTTTTCTTAAATGTTTGCTAGAATGGGCTGGTGAAGCCATCTGATCCTGGATTTTTCTTTTTTAGAGGTTTTAAATTAGCTTTGAGTTTAGTTTGCTCTTGTTTCTTTAGTTGTTTAATGTGCTAAGTAAGGTTATGTTACAGGATTTATTTATTTTTTTAGCATGTGTATGAGAGTGGGGGTGGGGAGACAGACAGGGACAGACAGACAGGAAAGGAGAGAGATGAGAAGCATGAACTCGTAGTTTGACACCTTAGTTGTTCATGGATCGCTTTTTCATATATCGTTTGACTAGGGGGCTCCAGCTGAGCCAGGGACACCTTGCTCAAGCTGGCAACCTTGGACTTCAAGCCAGTGTCCTTTGGGTTCAGGCCAGTGACCATGGGGTCATGTCTATGATCCCACACTCAAGCTGGTGAGCTTGCAATGAAGCTGGATGAGCCTATGTCCAAGTTGATGTCCTTAGGGTTTTGAACCTGGGTCCTCAATGTCGCAGGTCCATGCTCTATTAACTGCACCACCACCTGGAAAGGCTGAGATCCTTTTTTTTTTTTTTACATAGGCAGAGATAGACAGGGACAGACAGACAGGAATGGAGAGAGAGATGAAAATCATCAATCATTAGTTTTTCATTACGCGTTGCGACTTCTTAGTTGTTCATTGATTGCTTTCTCATATGTGCCTTGACCACGGGCCTTCAGCAGACCGAGTAACCCCTTGCTGGAGCCAGCGACCTTGGGTCCAAATTGGTGAGCCTTTTGCTCAAGCCAGATGAGCCCGCGCTCAAGCTGGTGACCTCGGGGTCTCTAGCCTGGGTCCTTCCGCATCCCAGTCTGACGCTCTATCCACTGCGCCACCACCTGGTCAGGCGAGATCCTTTTTAATGTAAGCATTTATGGCTATGAATTACCCTCTGAGCACTGTTTTGACAGCATCTTATAAATTTTGGTAATCTGTCTCTAAGTATTTTCTAATTTTCCTTGTTATGTCTTTTTTGAACTATTGGTTAAAAATGTTTAATTTCCACATATTTGTGAAATTTCCAAATTTATTTTTGTTATTGATTTTTAGTTTTATTTCATTGTGGTTAGAAAATATACTTTGTATGATTTGAATCTTTTAAAATATATAAAGATTTATGTTATGACCTCATATATGTGGTTTATCTTTGAGAATTTTTCATGTGTGTTTGAGAATAATATGTATCCCGCTTGTTGGGTGGAGCATTCTGTACATGTCTGTAAGGTCTAGCTCTTCATATTTTTGTTCCAGTCTTCTATTGCTTTATTTCTAGATTTTATCTATTACTGAAAATGTTTTTTATTTTGAAGTGTCCAACTATTATTGTAGAACAACTTTTTTCTTCAGTTCTCAATATTTGTATCATGTGTTTTGGGGCTATGTTGTTTGGCATATATATGTTTATTGTTATGTATTCTGAATGAATTGACTTATTAATAAAAATGTGCTTTTTTGTCTCTTGTAACAGATTTTTACTTAAATTCTATTTTGTTTGATATTAGTATAGGCTCTCCAACTCTCTTTGGTTACTATGTGGATAAAATATTATTTCCCATTTTTTCACTTTCAAACTATGTGTCTTTGGATCTAAAGTGAGTCTCTTGTAGATAGCATATGGATTATTTTTCCCTTAATCAGTTTGGTCCATCTCTGTTTTTTGAGTAGAGAGTTTAATCCATTTACATTAAAGTAATTACTTATAAGAAAGAACGTACTTCTAAGGAAGGATTTTTGTCATTTTGCCAGTTTTTTTCTATACATCTTGTACCTTTATTTTTCCTAATTTCCTCACTACTGCCTTTTTGTGTGTTTGATTGATTCTTTGTATTGTAATATTTTTATTTTCTTCCCATTTCTTTTTGTGTACAGTTTAAAGATATTTTCTTAGTGAATCCATGGGGATTATAATCAACATCCTACATTTATAACAAAATAGTTAGAATTTATATTAACTTTAGTTTTAGTAGCATACAAAAATCTCTACTCCTGTCTAGCTCCATCTTCCCTTATGTTGCTATTGTCACAAATAACATTTTAAAGTTTGTTGGTTAAATGTACCCATAGCATTTTGATCCTATGGGCCTCAGGTGGGCAAGGATGTATGAGCCTTAGGATCTTCCTAGTTCTGAGACCCCTGTGCTACCATAGATTACTCCCAGTGTTCAGTGAAGGCAATGTACACTCTATGAGAAAGAGGATGAGGTGACTATGTCTACCCTTCTCTACCCTGCTATCCCAAGGGCAGTTTTTTTGAGGTGTGCACCTCACCTTGTATGCGCATCAGGTTTAAAAAGGAAAAGAATGGCCATTATCTGTACATTGTGCCATGGATAGTAAGAATGCAGTTCTTCACTTCAGTAGCACAGCCCATGGTGGCTTTCAAATGTGCATGGTATTTGTATCCTTTTCCTTGGATGGTGACCACAGCCTGAGCACATCTTCCGTGGTTCTGGTGTGGTATTGGCTGAAGGGCAGCAAGGTGCCCTCCATCTACCAGTAGAATAAGCATCCATCCATAATTATAACCAACCCTTTGCTAATGTCTCAGGAAGAAACACCTCTTTATAGCTGGTCATGAACCTTTAATATATTACCCTTAAATCATTTAAAATGGGACTAGCCTGAGCAGCAGTGAATTTACCAATGCATTTGGGAGCAATCTCGGCAGGCCCAGCAAAATGGCTGAGATGGTCTAATAGATCTTGCTTCATCTCCAAAGTCTATCACCCTGCCTTTCCTCCTCATTAAACCAAAGCTCTCCACTCATAGGAAATAAAACCACTGCCTGATATTTATATATCTTCAGAGAGTAGTATAATTCAGAATCCAGGGAGAATGCTTTAAAACTATTTATTGAAAAAGGAGACTGTTTCTTGCATGAAAAAATCTTATTGGAAAAGTTACCTTATTTCTTCTACTGTGCTTGGAAAATCTAGATCATTTGTAAAGCAAAGGGCAAAACAGAAATTGATTTTTGTTGGCACGAGGTTGGTATTTTGTACTTGGATTAGTAGCTTGAAGCTGGTGAGTCATGTGATGTTTCTGGTGTTTGGGAGGGGGGTATTTAGGCTGAGATCATAATGGCTATTATTATGATTTGACCTTCACTTTGAGCAGAATATTGCAGGAAGTCTTATGTCACCCCAAGTCTTCAGCTATTTGCAACCTTATGGTATTTTAAAAATTGATCTCTTGCATTATTGCAGGCCCCTCATGGTATCATTTCTAGACTTTAAAATTCTGAGTGATTTACAACATCCATAGTCTATACTCTTGTTCTAGCATTCTTGTTCCTCCAAGACCTGGCAAGATCTGACTTCATTTCCAGCTCCATCTCTTTCCTGCCTCCACAGTGTGAACCCTCTGCTTCCGTCAGCCACTTGCCTGAGCTTCTCCTGACCACGTCCCATCTCCATGTCATGGGTACTTCTTATCAGTCACCTCTCCCTCTTATCATTTACCACAGAAGCAATGTCATGTTCATTCATGCAATGATTTGATTCTGACATGTCTCCCACTAGGTTCTAAATTCCATGTGTTTAGAGGCCATGTCTATTTTTGTGTCTGTTTTATGGACACTTAGTAAGCACTTTACTGAACAAATAACACCTATCTTTTTCTTCTCCAAATTAGTTCTTACAATGCAGAAACCATCTGTTCATCTTTGTCCCCCTGTTCCCCAGGGTGGTTGCCGTGTAGAAGCCATCACTGGGTTCTGTGGTCACTTAGGATGTGGTCATCTGGGGAAACATGAAAGAACCATAGGAAAGAGAGTTGGGAAAAGATGTTTGGTGGATCTTTGGTTTACATGGATGGAAGGGGGAGGAAAGCCAGAGAGGTTGAAGAAGAATCAGGAGAAAGGTTTAGAAGCTAAGGAAAGAGTTTCAAAAAAGATATGGAGCCTGACTAGGCGGTGGTGTAGTGGATAGAGCATCGATTTGGGACTCTGAGGACCCAGGTTTGAAACCCTGAGGTTTCCAGCTTGAGCGTGGGATCATAGATATGACCCCAATGTTACTGGCTTGAGCCCACAGTTTGCTGGCTTGAAGCCCATGGTCGCTGGCTTGAGCAAGGAGTCACTGGTTTAGCTGGAACCCCCTAGTCAAGCCATATATGAGAAGTAATCAATGAACAACTAAGGTGCCACCAGTTGATGCCTCTCATCTCTCTCCTTTCCTGTTCATCTCTCTCACAAAAAAAAAAAAAAAGACATGGAAGTCATCAGTGGTAAATGACACAGAAATGTCAAGCTGGATGAGAAATGAGGAAAGGCTTCTGGAAGGTAGTCCGATGGCATGTCGGTGAAGCCAGGGAGGAAGAGGGAAGAGCTGGGCTGGTCACCGAGGCGAAGAAGAGAATAAATGGTGGGGAAGTGTAGAAATGGCTGTAGACAGGGGTTGTTAGTCTCGGCACTGCTGGCATTTTGGACTGGATCATTATTAGTTGTGGAGGGCTGTCCTAGGCATGGCAGTATATTCAGCAGTGTCCCTGGCCTCTACTCATTAAGTGTCAGTGGCAACCCTGTCCCCCACCTCCAGTTGTGACTACCCAAACTGTCTTCAGACATTACTAAATGTTCCCTGAGAGCAAAGCCATCTCTGGTTGAGAACCACTGCTCTGCACCAGCATTTCCCAAACCTGAGATGCTCCTGGAAAAAACAAAAGACTGTGTGGTCCAGTATGGGTGGACAGTACTGAGTGAAGGAGGTCCCTTTGCTGCAGGAATGCTCAGAGCCTTCAGATGCCAGGACGCGCGGTAGCTCTTGTACCCTGAAAGACCAGCGCGGAGGAAGAATTTCCTGGACCAATTCAAAGCGCAGTATTACACTGCCTGGAGGGAGCGTTCCAGGTGAGCACACTTGGGGAGACACTGCTGCAGACTGGTTTTATAAGAAGTGATGTGACTTGCCCACTCTCGTCCAGGTAGTAAGAGCTGGAGGTAGGAGAGGAACCTAGAAGTGTCCTTAATCCTTAATCCCGCCCCTTCCTCTCTGTCACTCACTGCAGACTCATAACCCCTCCCCTCGCCCTCCAGCCAGCTCCTTGCCTTCCCTTCTCACTGTGCACTGTCTGATTTGAAACACACACCAATTCCGGAATTATTCTCTTTGTCTCTTTTCAAGAGACTGGCGTGCCTCGGTTTCCCCACAGGCCAAATTACATTCAGGTTTGCTGTGTCCTCCAGCCCACTGGGAACATTGCCTAACCAAGGCTGGCTGGACTTAGGAGTGGACACGACCTGGAGCTTGTGGGCAGGGAGCTGGTTTAGGCTGCGTCCGGACCTGCTTCCCTGCGGGGAGGCTGGACACAGGGCACTGAGGGGGAGCTTGGAGACGGGGGTCGTGGCACAGTCCATGGAACCCCACTGTTCAGCTAGCCGCCAAACCATTTTTTTGAAAGCGTTCTCTATGTAAGTCTCTGTAATTGCCTTTCAATTCCCTCTTCCATCAAAGAAGGGGATTCGTTTAAGAAATCCCTGTGACTTCTTCCAACATCACTTTCTGTTTCCTTTCTTCACTCTTCAAGGAACAGGAAATATCTCATCAAGGCACTGATGGTTAAGATCAAGTGCTTACAATGAGTAATAAAGTTCTGAGCAAGAATTCTGCTAGCAGAAGAGACTATCCCTGGTTTCTCTGTCTCATGAGTTAGCTTTTAAATGGAAGATTGTTCATTTGCTATGGGGGAATTTTATTACCAATACTTACTGAGTGTTATCTCTGTGGCAAGAGCTTTTTGAGGAAGGAAGAGAAGTGGGTGAGGATGAGGGTGAGGCAGAGGAAAGTCAAGGCTTTTTAAAAACTTAGGCTATTTTTGCCTGACCTGTGGTGGCGCAGTGGATTAAGCGTCGACCTGGAAATGCTGAGGTCGCCGGTTCGAAACCCTGGGCTTGCCTGGTCAAGGCACATATGGGAGTTGATGCTTCCAGTTCCTCCCCCCCTTCTCTCTCTCTCCTTGCTCTCTCTCTCTATCTCTCTCTCTCTCTCCTCTCTAAAAAAAATGAATAAATAAATAAAAAAAATTAAAAACAAACAAACAAAAAAAACTTAGGCTATTTTGCTGCCATTGCAAGGGGTGAGCTCTCTGGAAACTAACATGAAAGACTGCAACTTATCTTCTACCATGGACAAAACTTCCCTGGAAAGCCTCTGCCTGGTGTCGGGTGCCCCAGGGCGCAGGCTCAGAGCACCTGCCTGGGTCTAGCTGGTGTAACAAGATCAATGCCAACCTGTCTTTTCTGCCTTTGAGCCGGCCCCTCTTGTTCTCCGACCTGCTAGTGAGAGCTGCCTGTGGCAAGCCCCGAAACACAGCCTTCCCCATGCTTCCATCACACACGAAGGGCCGGACTCGCTCTGCTCCTGCCCATCAGCGATGGACAATAGGCATCTGTGCCCAGGGTGGGATTTCTGACCTCAGTTTGGGGCTTGTTGATGAGCTAATGACCTCTGTTCTCACCGAGAGCCAATGGGACACGGTCAGACCGCTGTTTGAACATGGTATAGTGATGAATTGTGCTCGTGTTTATTCTGTGGTTTCAAAGGTGGCCGGCCGTCTAGTGTCTGAGAGCACGGAGACATGAAATGAACCGATGGTGTGTTGGAGACGAGGAGAGATGAGCACAGCCATAATTTGCTCCCTACTAGACAGACGCTATTGCATTTTATATGGCTCAGGTGCATAGCTTGCAAAGACTCCTCAAGTGTAGGTGAGATTTGGAACGTCTCAACTAGGCTCCAATTGCAGGAAGCAGTGTCTTATACTAATGACATTTTTGTGAGAAGATGGTTCCCTTTTCCTTACCAGATTGTCTCCTAAATGAGTTGAAGCCCCCAGAGGCCTTAAATTAAAAGCAAGAAATTATAACACAGTAGATGGAAATTAGGTTCACGTGCTGCATTTGAACTATGAGTGGCTGTTGGAAGCCTCATTTAAAATGAGTGGTGGGTTCCCTATGCAGCATCCCCTTGAATGGCTGGTTATTTGCAACAAAAACCCAGTTTCCACCCACTTAGTGCCGTAAAAGGGAGACCTCCGCCTCCCTTCACCATGGCCACGGCTCACTCCGCAGCCCACCTGGGCTGTCAGGACCACAGTCGAGTCTGTGCTAACACCATTACACCTGCTAGAACCTGCTCTTGAATTGCTGTCCCTGCCCAACCTGGATGAGGCGATCAAGCTTGGGGTCCCCTACTCCTCTTAGTCATCAACAGAGAGCTCCCCATGGAAGAATGAAAATGGTAACTCTTGACTAGCCCTGGTGTCAGAGATCCTGTCCTTCTTCCTGTCCCGGGTCTAAGGGTGCTTGGAAGACAACATCAAAGCCTGCTTTTGCTTCATTCATAATTGATGAGTGTGAGCTCTCAGGGCCAAGGCCAGCTCATTTACAGCAGCGGTCCTTATCCCTGGATACATGTCAGAACAGGCTGGGAACATTGGGAAAATGCTGGTGCCTAGGCCCCAACCCCTAGAGATTAATTGGTCTGGGATGGGGCCCAGGTATGGTGCCTGTGTGTGCGTGTACAGGTGTATAAGTTTCTAAGTTTATTCTAATGTTCAGCCACAGTTAAGAAATGGTTTGGAGAAAATAGTTATCCATTTTCACTGTTAGAAATAGGCAGATTTTCTTTAATCAGACTAAGACACTGTGATGGGCAGAGAATGCAAAATTAGCTATGCAGAGAGGGATTTAAAGACTCCAGGTGTTCATGACAAAATTAGCATGTACCTGTTTCACTATACTCAAAATAAGAGATAAAAAAGGTGCTGAGGCTTACAGGGGACAAACACAGGGTCCTCAGGGGTGTGGGTGGGATGAGGCCATAAGCAGCTTCAGAACTGGGGGCTGTAGATGTTGCAAATATTTCCTCAAAATCAAATTAATTAATTAATTAATTAATTCATTCATTCATTCATTCATTCATTCATTCATTCATTCATATATATACTGCATACTTATCAAGTACCTGTTTGGTATCAAACATTTTAATAGGCTCTGGGGTATGCAGATGGGAGCGTAAGATAGAAACCCTAAAAGGGTTGGAAACACAAGAGGTGAGGGGTAGTTTTTTTAATCATAGGTACCTGGCTTTCACCTGGCTCCTACTGCTTTACAAATTCCAGAACACAGCGTCTGTCCTCGCCTCTCCCCAGAGGCGATGAGACCGCTTACAAAGTCTTTTCCCTGACACCTTCTCCAGCACATTTTTGTATGTCAACGAGTGGCAAATGGGCACCTCCTTGTCAGGCACACATGATCTCAGATACATCCTCATTCTTTTATACATCCTCATTCTTATCCTGCCTGACTCATTTGGTGACGAGAGAAAGTTCGGGTGAATAAGCAAGGGTTCAGGGGAAGCAGGAGCATTTTAGAATTTATGAAGACTGAGTACCAGGAAGAAAAGTATTTTTTTAAGCAACAAAGAAGACAACTGATTTCCTGGTAGCTTTCCAACACTCATGCTATTTATTATATTGACTTTACTAAACAGGGATCTGAGACTTAAAGAAGTTGACTGGTAAACATTTTAATCTGGCTTCTCCTGGGGGTAGGGAACATGTATTTCTAGAATTCACACCTGGAAGTACTTCCTTCCCCAGCTTCAGGGTCCCCTGTGTGGAGTCCCCAGAGCATCCTTCTCCATCTCTAAACTGCATGAAAATCTAGCATTCCTCTGGGCACTTCTCAGCCGGCTAACTAGATGTGACCACAAGGGGGCACCAAAGAGTTTCCGTTCCTCCCACGGGTGGACTTCTCTGCGTTCTACTGTGTAGCAAATGGGTACACAGTTTAAAGAAAATTGTGCGAATTTAGAAGAAGGGATGATGTTGGATGGCAAAGCAGAGGCGATGTCCCTGGTTTTGACTTTGATTGGAGAGGTAGGGAAATACTACTTGGGTTAGGTACGAATCTGATCTCTATTAAACCACTGTGAGGTGCCCTAAATGAATGTCTTAATTTTTCTGTAAGTAGCAGCAAAGCAGATGGAGACTGATATATACAAAGTCGGTATTTGTTCAGTCAGTCTTTCACTGAGCGTGTGAAGGTAGGCTGAGTAGTGGGATCATGCGGAGAATGGAAGGGATCTGGATTTTATTCCAAGCACTGTGGAGTCACCGGAACCAGAGTGGAGTGACGGTTTACATTTGGTGGAACCAACAGGAACAAATGCATCAGGGAGGCGGCGGCAGAGTCCAGGGGCAATAGGGTGGCATTGATGAAGGCGGAGAGAAGCAAATGAACTTGGGAAAGCTGTTGGAGTTAGGCATGGGGTTAGGCATGCTTCTCTTCAGAAGCAAAAATTCTGAAGATGGGGTGGGGGTTTTCTGGTATCGGTTGGTGAGGATGTCATCAAACCAGCTTCCGTCAACGAGGAGGATGCATTCAAGGACTGCCCTGGCTGGGCTGTCGTCTGTGTCCTCCACCTCATCCTCTTCCCTGTTGCTCTCCACTTCCGAGGAAGCCTGCTGGCCACCTTTCCTTGTGGGGTAAGAGGTAAGATCAGGGTTCCTGGTGGGGCGGGGGGCTGGGCCTTGAATGGCCCTCTGAGCGATTAGCTAGATTGATCAGCCGTGCAGGTGGTGCTGGCCCAAGGCCAGCTTGCTAGCAGTGGGGCACTGACCACCGGCCCATCTCACTTCCTCTCCTGGGGTTGCCGTGGGGACACTCGGTTGTGTTGTTCCTTTGCCTTATGTTAAATTTGCTGAGGGGCTGTTGGGAAAGAACTTCTACTTCTGTTTATCCTGAGAACACTTGTAGGGTATACAATATGAGCAAGCGGCAAAACTTGGGGAAGTGGAGTTCAGGGTACAGCTGCGTGCAGGGAGGAGGGGCTGGGTTAGAGGTTCTGGGGTGGAAAGCAGAGCCAGCCAGCACCCCCTAAAGAGGTAAAAAGGCTGGTGTGTACTCTTCAGGCACCGGAGAGGGCTGTCTCCTCTCTCCTTTTATGGTCACCTTGATGCGGGCTGACTCTTGCCCACTTCAGCGGGACAGAGTTGGAGAATGGAGACAAGCAGAGGGACAAGGAGGCCCTGGGGACTCCAACTAGCCCTGCGGCAAACCCATCCAGATGTCTGCTGCTCCCCAAATAACGGGAGCGCACACGTCGCCACAATAGGCGTTTTTCAGAGGAAGGTCATCTTGGTAACAGCTAGCTAGGGCCCCTTGTATACCAGAGAGGGCACAAGGTAAGTATTTGGGGGGGGGGGGGTGAGTGTGTTGGAGAGAGGAGCTGTCAGGGCAAGTGAACATTATGTGATATGAACTGTGTTTTTTCGGCAGCTTTCTCCAAGCTCAGTACAAAGATCACTCCTGGGTCTGGGATTTTTGGTAGCCTCTCCCCAGTGCCATTTATATGCACTGAGTTCCTTCTAATCACTGTCACGTAGGGAAGGGAAAGGTGGACACAGAGCAAGAGAGCTGAAGGTGGGACGCCTGCCGTAAAGACCCGGATGCCATCCCGACCATTGGACACAGAGCAGGGGGCAGAGGGAGACAGGCTAGCATGTCAGGTGGCCTTCTTTATTTAAAGAATGTGAGAGAAGGAGTCAGGAGTGTTTGCCTGAGTGTAACTCTCAGACATGTAGGAGTTATCCTTTTGGAACTTGGCAACTTGCCTCTCTTGGTTATTTATTATTTGTATGAAAGTATAATTTACAGACCATAAAATTTACCCACTGTGCATGTACGATGGTGTCAATGTAAGAAACTTCCAAAACTGCAATTTTTTTTAGCAAGAGAGAGTTAGAGAGAGAGAAGATGAAGAAGGAGGAGGAGGAGGAGGTGAAGGAGGAGGAGGAGGAGGAGGAGGAGGAGGAGGATAGACAGGGACAGACAGACAGAAAGGGAGAGAGATGAGAAACACCAATTCTTTTCTTCATTGTGGTATCTTAGTTGTTCATTGATTGTGGGGGAGGGCTCCAGCAGAGCGAGTGACCCCTCGCTCAAGCCAGTGACCATAAATAAGGTCATTTCTATGATCCGACACTCAAGACGGCAGCCCTATGCTCAAGCTGGTGAGCCGGTGCTCAAGCCAGCGACCCCGGGGTTTCCATCCTGGGTCCTCCGCCTCCCAGGCTGACATTCTATCCACTCCGTCACCACCTGGTCAGGCTGTAAATTTTTTTTTTTTTAGTTTATTTGAGCCATACTGTTGACAATTTCCAGGAAGCAAAGTCTAAGCGGATTGAGAAAATGCTCTGGAAAATGGCGGTCTTACCACTTATTTTATACATTAGAATCAGAGGGGAAGGCGTAAGGGGGTTACTTGAAATTGACTGGATTGGTGATCGATTAGGGAGGCGGGAGAAAGCAAGGGGAAGATCTCTGGGATTGGATAAAAAGTAAAAATGTATATACTGAAACTTCTTTTACATAGGCTGGAATAAAATAGTTAATAATTAATATGATAATAAGAACAATGAGGGGGTTTGTTGGTTCCTGTTCCGGCAGGATGCCTGCCCTGAGTGGACGCAGGAAAAGAAGGGACCCTTCCATTTCACAGGCATGTTATCAGGTACATTATTGTAGATGCAAAAGAAAACAGACAGGCTTAAGTAAGCACTGACCTTTGTTTAGAGAAAAATACCTCCCTAGGACATGACTACCCACCATGAACTGCTTTTAGTTATAAAGTCTTCATTTCAGACCTTTCTGTGTGGTTACTTCAGCTCTCTGAGTGCAGGACTCACCTGAGCTTGTCAGGTTTAGTCTGTGGCCCGTCTTCCCTCCCTCCCTCCCTCCTTTCCTCCCTCCTTCCTTCCCTCTTTCCTTTTCCTTCCTTCCTTCCTTCCTTCCTTCCTTCCTTCCTTCCTTCCTTCCTTCCTTCCTTCCTTCCTTCTTTCTCCCTCCCTCCCTCCCTCCCTTCCTTCTTCCTCCCTCCCTCCCTCCCTCCCTCCCTTCCTTCTTCCTCCCTCCCTCCCTCCCTCCCTCCCTCCCTCCCTCCCTCCATCCTTTCCTCCCTCCTTCCTTTCCTTCTTCCTCCCTCCCTCCCTCCCTTCCTCTCTTCCTCTCTCTTTTTCTTTCTTTTCATCCAAAATGGATTGTTTTAGTAAATGCAGACCTGTCCAACCATCACTGCCGTCCTATTTTAGAACACCACTTGTTTTTATTAGCCTGTTTCTCTAAATGATGACCTTGAAGTGGGGTACAAGGTGTGGGTGGAGGATGCACAGCCAGTCTTGGAAGGACAGGACACTTAAGAAATGGAGACAGTGGAGTTCAGCCGGACAGGAAGTTTCCTTTGGGAAAGTGTAGGGCCTGTGGCCATGGCCATGCAGATTCACACTGAATTTGGGCAGACGGTAAAGGAACTGTGGACCGGAGGATGGTGGGCCATTATGATTACTAGAACTTCCCAACGGTGGACGGGCAAGCAGGAAGCCAGCAGGGCAAAACTGCTTCTCCCTCTCTCTCAGGACTCATAAGCCAAAACAGATGGGGAGAAAAAAACCTCTTTTCCAGCAAACAAAACCCCTTCTCCAGCAAACAATAGCCCCTCCCAAGCAGGCAAGCAAGCCTCAATTTATAATCTGCCGCCCTGAGGGCGAGCACCTGCAGCCTTACCTACCTGGTCTATACACACACAGATGCTGGCCTGTGCTCATGCACCAATCAGGCAAAGTGCAAGTGAGCAAGCCAAACCCACGTGTAACACACTTGTTAGCCCAACAGATGGAATGATGACAAGAACCAACAGTTCTTACTGTGTATTACCATGAGCCAGGGGCCAGGCTAACCTCATCCCATGAAAGGCCACATTTGCTTATAACAGTAACCCAATGAGATAGGCAGTCTTATTATTCCCATTTACAGATGGAGAAACAAGCTTATAAAGGTTGAGTCACTTGTAAAAGGTCTCACTGCTAGGAGGTGGCTGAGCTGGGATTTGAACCCATACCTCTCTGCCTACTGAGTTTGCAGGCTCAAACCATTACACCAGCAGGCGTTTGAAGACTTTGTTTAGATTATGGACTGCACTGAAGATAACTTCAAGTGTAACAGATCCTGACGGTACACTCTATGCTTTTCATTTTGTGACTGGTAACCATATTGAGTTTATTATTAATAAAATGGAAACCCAAATCCCCAACCCGGATTGACTAATTCTTACCCACTCCTGTGCTCCCTGTCACTTTGGCATTGGCTCCACCTGGAGAAATGAGCACACCACTTTGTTCTCTAAGGATCCTGCTTGGACCCTGCTCGGACTCTCAGACAATGGCATCAAATGTCCGGTGTCCGGTGCCTCCTCCTTTGTGCGGAAACAAAGGAACCTGAAAATCCACTGACATTTCAAAAACAGCCCACCTGCCACAGAAGCAGTAGTGTTTGAGGATGCCACTGTATATATGTTTTTCCCTTTCAAAACCCATTTTTAGACGGTGGGCCTGAAAACCAGGTGCCACTATTTTCTGATGGAATGCCAGGGGTTAGAGACAGAACGCTACACACCACTTAACATGTGAAATGTGATTTATCTTTCCGGGCATATAGGAAACGAAAGAAAGAAAAACCTAACTACAAGCCTTCTGTTGAGTTTTGAAATGTAAATGTTTGCTAATACTTCACCTAAGACAGCTTCACTTGGGCTGAGAACTACGTGTAAAGAAATGTTACGATGCATCATTTGCTGAGGGCAAAGAGTCATCAGCTTGTGATATTAATGCCCTTTAAAAAATAATTTGTCGGCATGAAATCAGAGCGTGCCGTGTGCAAAGGACCGGCTCTGGTCAGTTTCCTCATTGCTCTCCTGAGTTATAATTGCATTTAAATCTTGCCAGAAAAATGAAAGGATACTTTTTTTTTCTTCTCTTTTTTTCTGCCGGAAGAGAAAGAAGGGGTTAACTCTAATTTCATCTGGTGCGAAGGGACTCCACCCCGCAGGCACAAGCTGGGCCTGGAAGGTCACAGGTTGCTACTCTGGGCTGCTCTCATCCTCCGCCCTGGCTCCCAGCAGGGCTTGTGGGGCCAACGCTGGGAAGAGACAAAGGCGCAGGCCACCTGTGAGAGTGCCCACAACAGACTGGTTAGCTTTACTAAGGCCACTTTGGCTGCAAGTGACAGAAACCGTCTGCAAGCTGGCTTAAGCAATAAAACGGGAAATGTTGAAGGACAGAGGCCTGGTTCATGGAGCGCAGGGACAGGGGCGGAGCGGAGCTTTCTTCTTCTCAGAGGGACCTCAGCTGGGGCCCCTGGGTGTGTCCAGGGTGAGCCGAGGCCGCTGACCGCTCCTGGAACGGGGCTCTCTGCGGAGTGGGATGAGATGTGGGTGGGTAGAGGGCCCATGAAGAGGTAGGTAGCTCTGACCTTCACTCCCTGCCTTCTCTGGGGCCACCCAGTTTTCTCCTGTGGTGTCTGGCGGAAGGTGCCCTCTTCACGTTGATTCTGTTGTGAAGAAAGAAATGACGATGAGTGGACTAGGTGCGATCTCGGCGGCCTCAGCTCTGAGGAGTCTGCCTCCTGGAGAGTGTGGAAAGCCTTACCAATGAGATGATTTTCACAGCAGGCACCTGCCACACATAAAGTAAGTCAGCTCTCCACTAGGTGGTCATTTCTGCAACTACCCTGAGCACCGAGGAGCCGGTGAACCCCTTGTGAAGAACAAGAGTAACAGATGAATCACAGAACCTGCCGTCCATGAGCTGCTTGTCTAGTTGTCATTCTGGGTAGCAGAGTGTGTCCAGGGGTGTAGGCTATCACCCAAGCCATCTGTGCTTTTCTCCTCTTCCTTCTTCCTTAAACAGTTCTTAATAGGTTAACAAATACATATGTGTATTTCATTCATTCATTTAACACATTTATCAAGAGCCTACTAGGGGTTCTAGGGTCTGGGGATAGAGCAGTGAACAGAATAGTATCAATACGCTGCCCTCCTGGAACTTAATGTCCCTGTTAGTGAGGTGGTGACGTGGCTTCTGCTCTCAGTCCACCCGGTGTGCTGCAGCCCTTCCCTCTCTTCCCACCAAGGCAGAAGGGCCACGTCATGTTTCCGCAGTAAGCTGCTGTGATTCTCAGAGTGTGGTCTGGGAATACCTATGGGTTTCTGAGGCCCTTTCAGGGGTATACAAAGTCTTATATGTTTTCTGTAATAATGCTGAGGCATTTGTCATTTTTAATCTCTGTTAAGAACGTACAGTGGAGCCCTGACTGAATAGCTCGGTTGGTTAAAGTGTTGTCCGGAAGCAAGGAGGTTGCCGGTTTGATCCCCAGTCAGGGCACATACGGTGTAAGGTCAGTGGATAGAGGGATGGTCACGTGGGGAACTCAGACCCGCCCACTTTGGCTAGGACCGCCCACAATCAAGCCCGCCAAAGGAAGCTTCCCAGGAACCATTTGGAAAGAAGCGATCGTCTGCCAGCCAGTGAAATTTCACCACGTCATAGTAGCTCCACTTCCCTAGAGGGACCCTTTAAATATCTCCCATGCAGTTTAATCCCTGCAACTTCCCTAGCCTCCATCTTTCTTTCCTCGGGGCCAGGGAACCTTGCCGGGCGGGATGTGTGCTCTGTACTCAATAAAGCCGTTTATTATTCCACACTTTGCGGCTCTGGCCCGTTCCTTCCTTCTCGGTGGGGAAATATACCTTACATTCGATGTTCCTGTCTCTCTTGTTCTCTCCCTTTCTCTCTCTAATATCAATAAACATTTAAAAAAATTTACAGTGGAGTTATTCAAAGGCTACATGAAGTGTGATATCAATGCAGATTGAATGGAGAACAGATATATTAATTCCTCTGTCTTCTATTAAGCCAGACATTAAAGAGATTTGCAAACATACAGAATAGTGCCATGCATATTATGATTTTTTTTTGAGAATATAGTTATTTTTCACAAAAAAACATCTAATTTATATTAACATGTTATGTGTTTGTTAAGGTATAATAAGTTCATTGTTATTTTTAAAAATTATTCATTTGAGAGAGGAGAGAGAAGGGGGGAGAGAGAGAGAGAGAGAAAGGAGACACAAGGGAGGAGGAGCAAGAAGCATCAACTCCCATATATGCCTTGACCAGGCAAGCCCAGGGTTTCAAACCGGCGACCTCAGTGTTCCAGGTCGAGGCTTTATCCACTGCGCCACCACAGGTCAGGCCTCATTATTTTTAAATGAATTGATATCGTTTAAAAAATGTCTCTTTTAATTTCTAACATGGTAAATATCAATAGATATAACCCATATAAGTAGAAGCCCTTGGGGGCAGGCTTCATTTTCAAGAGAGTAAAGTGGTCTACCGAAAGTTTGACAACTGCTGGCTTAGAGGCAGCAGGTGTACACACACAGTGTGACAACCGGCATTCCCAGAAGCAGTGAAGTGATTTCAGTGCAGAAGGGGGTGAGGAGGGTCTGGGTCTGCCCGCTTTCCCAGGTGCAGGGAGGGGAAGGGACTTAACAGTACAGTGCAGCAGGTAAAAAAGCTATTTCTGGGCCCTGGCCGGTTGGCTCAGCGGTAGAGCGTCGGCCTGCCGTGTGGGGGACCCGGGTTCGATTCCCGGCCAGGACACATAGGAGAAGCGCCCATTTGCTTCTCCACCCCCCCCTCCTTCCTCTCTGTCTCTCTCTTCCCCTCCCGCAGCCAAGGCTCCATTGGAGCAAAGATGGCCCAGGCGCTGGGGATGGCTCCTTGGCCTCTGCCCCAGGTGCTAGAGTGGCTCTGGTCGAGGCAGAGCGACGCCCCGGAGGGGCAGAGCATTGCCCCCTGGTGGGCAGAGCGTTGCCCCTGGTGGGCGTGCCGGGTGGATCCCGGTCGGGCGCATGCGAGAGTCTGTCTGACTGTCTCTCCCCGTTTCCAGCTTCAGAAAAATACAAAAGGAAAAAAAAAAAAAAGAAAAAAAAAGCTATTTCTGGAAGCAGCTGATGAGGGTCTCTATCTTGGTTTTGCGTTCTGCTTCCCAGAGATGACTGTTTCCGGAAGAAGCCGGGTGACCATGTCAGGGAGGTGTGAGAGAAGCAGAAGGGGCCCTGGCAGGGGGAGCAAAGCTGGCTGGACCTGGGCCCACGCTCTCAACAAAGCAGGTGTGCTCTTGCCAGCCATCTCTGTGATGCTCCCTAGTGTGTTTTTAACCTGTTTCAGAGCAATGAGCAGGCCAAGCATGCGGGGGGTGGGATGGGGAGGACGCTAATGTGGCTTGAGATAAAATGAGGTGGGGGACTTACTCTCTTTGCTGCTACCCACCAGAACCTCTGAGGCCAGTGCTGAGTTCCTTCTGGCGATCAGCCAGTCTGGGACAACCTCCTGGTTAGAACTGGTAACTGCTCTGGCTGGAGGTCGGTGGGACTGTGCTGAACCTAGGCATCAGAGAACCAGCCCCTTTCCCTGCTAGGAAAAGACAAGGAGAAGCCAGAGAAGGAAGTCGTGGAGGAGAAGGTGAGCAAGGAGACCCTGGGACAGCTTTCGACAAGAGAGAGCAAGGGTGTGAGCTTCTGGGGGGTGGGCACTATACAGTATATTCCTGGGCACTTGGTGAAGGGCCTTGCAGGGTGAATGATGGATGGGTGGACAGATGGATGGATGAATGGACAATAAATGAAGAGCCACAGCTTACAGAAAGCCTAGTCAATTTTCCAGCTCCTGTTCCCATGCCTAGCATCGTCTTCCTCACCCATTGCGCTTGAGCTAACACCTGGCCCTTGGTCTGCAGGAAATTGCCTAGAAATTAAATTCCATGTAGGTTTCATGCTGAACGTGCTTCCCTTTTCAAGGGCGTTTGAGCTTAAAAGAAAAAAAAAGATGATGAAGAGGGCAATGCTTTATCCAGATCGGTGATTCTCTAATGCAATTTTCTCTGTTTCCTCAAGATTTTAGCTGGTGTTCTATAAAACTTTTGATTAAATCTTTGTCAAGTGAATTTGAGGAACTTTGGATAGCACAGCTCCTTCTTGGAAATTAAAAATGCACATCTGCATAGTAAAGGCTCTGAAAAGTCTTGTGATTTGAAATCGACCTGTTTGATTTTTAAAAAAAATTTTTAGTCTTACTGAAGTATGATTTACATATAATATAACTCCCTCATTTTAAAAGTGCAGGTCAGTGAATTTTGATAAATGTATATATGCTTAGGGAACCAGTAACACAATCAAGGCACAGGGTGTTTCCGTCAGCCCTTGAGGTTACTCATGACCCTTTGTGGCCAGTGTTCTTCTCCAACTCTGAGCCACTGATCTCTTTTCTGTCTTTAGCCTTGCCTTTTCTAGAATTTCACATCCATGGAATCATACAGTAACTGGTCTTTTGTGCCTCTGGTTTCTTTCCCTGAGCATAATGTTCCTTCAAGGTTCAGTCGTGTCGTGCACTTTGGCAGCTTGTTCCCTTCTCTTGTCTAGTAGCAGTCCATTGTGTGGAGGGGCCACTGTTCAGTAGCCCACCTGCCAGCTGATGGACATCTGGGTTATTCCCAGTTTTAGGTGATTAGGAATTAAACTGCTGTGGGTATTTGTGTACAGGTCCTTGTGTAGACGTATATTTTCATTTCTCTCTGGGAGTGGATTGTTTCATTGTACTTAATCACGGGACACTAAAATTGAACATATGGCAATGGATGTTCTGAAGAACAGTTTGGGAAACACAGCTCCAACGTTGGGCTTGTCAACACCCTCTAGGCGGCTGACCTGACACCCACAGGCAGAGAGAGATGACACGGGCCAGGGGCGTTGCTAGGCAGACACTCAGAAATGTGAATGGGGTAACCCTGGGTGGTCCCTGGTTCCTCTTGAGCTGAGGATGGTGGATCAGGCTCAGAAATGTGGCATCTCTTCTCATCTCATAGGAAACTCAGACCCTCACCCTCTCTGTTGTCTCCGGTCCCCGTGTTGGGAAAGCAGTGACTCTGGACTGGCGCCAGGCTCTGTGTCCCTTCTCATTGGTTCGGAGTAAAGAAGGGAAGGACCCTCTGTGGTTGCTGTCACAGATGACATCATTCTTAGCAGATGGTAGAGGGGAGAGGCTAACTGAAAACTCGTACCATATAAAAGAAAAACCAGCCAAAGGAACCTGTAAGGTAAATGATCTCATTATCAGACAAGTAACGGAAACAGCAGCTGTCCCTCTTGTGGCAGGACCCCACGGCGGGGCCGCCTGCTGCCGGGCCTGTGAGAAGCCTTCTCCCCCAGGAACCAGGGAGCTGGCCGCTCACAAGTGCTCCTGCTGACCTCACCTGAAGAGGTGGACTGTTGGGGGGGTGGGGGGGCAGGGTGAGGTCCGGATGTTACATCTTTTTTTTTTTTTTTTTTTTTTTCTGAAGCTGGAAACCGGGAGAGAGAGTCAGACAGAATCCCACATGTGCCCAACCGGGATCCACCCGGCACGCCCACCAGGGGCGACGCTCTGCCCACCAGGGGGTGATGCTCTGCCCCTCCGGGGCGTCGTTTTGCCGCGACCAGAGGCACTCTAGCGCCTGGGGCAGAGGCCAAGGAGCCATCCCCAGCGCCCGGGCCATCTTTGCTCCAATGGAGCCTCGGCTGTGGGAGGGGAAGAGAGAGACAGAGAGGAAGGAGGGGGGGTGGAGAAGCAGATGGGCTCTTCTCCTATGTGTCCTGGCTGGGAATCGAACCCGGGTCCCCCACACGCCAGGCCGACGCTCTACCACTGAGCCAACCGGCCAGGGCTTGGATGTTACATCATTAACGAGCTCCCTGACTTCCTTTTATTTGTTGTTGAACTGTCTTGACAGACACTCATGATTTTCCAAGTTTGTTGATCAATTGAATTTTTTGAAAATGCATGTTGCTTATCCCACCTCGCATCTGGGGTTGGGGTGTGAGATGTGAACGTTGTCTGGGATACGCTTTCTGGGCCGCCAGCTCCACAGGGGCTGGACAGAAGATACAGGAAGTGTGTGCCCTCGGTTAGCAGCCAGAACCAAGAATCGAGCCATCCCTTTCCTCCCCTTGAGCTCTGTTCACCTCTCAGACCACACTAACATCTGGAGAGGGACAGGGAAGAGACAGCTGTTGCCTGCAGCCGTATTCCACGGGTATTCTGTGGTTTTGCGGAAGAAATACAAGCTTCTGGAGTCTGACCTGGGTTCCAACCCTGGCTCTGTAACTGAGCAGCTAAGACCAGGCCCTCTCCTGTTACTTAGTTTTCACATCTGTAAAATGGGGGAATATACCTACCTCGGTGGTATTGAGAGAGGTATATAAGACATAGTGTCTTCTGTGGACAGAGAAATGCTCAGTGCATGTCAGGTGTGTAATATGTAGGGGTCATAACCCAGCTCCTGGACCCACCCCTATGAATCCCCCCAAACAGCATGAGTCTGAACAAGAGCTTGAGGAAAGCAACACTGGGGTGGGTCACTCCTCCACCGGAAGTTCTCACTCAATCTGAGCACCTAAAACCCCAGGCCAGGAAGTTTCCTTTTTGTTCAACTGTCTACCCCACACTGGAGATGGCTTTCCCAAGTGTGCTGAAGGATCATCCAACTTTCCCTGGAACATCTTCAAAACAGCTCCGTGGGCGAGGGCCTGGTCTCTGTCACTTTCTAATCCACACCCACGGACTGGTTCTTTACCCACTCCCTGCCTCGGTTTTCTCATCTGTACAGTGGGAAACGATGATAGTACTGACCTAGTGAGATTGTTGTTAGGGCGAGTTAATATTTGTCAGGTGTCTAACATGGTCCTTGGCAAAAGAGCCCCTTCATAAATGCCATCTTTAAGGGCTTTCCTTGTTGTGTAGGACCTTTCCAGTGACGAGGGGCTTGCTATGGTCAGCTGTACTCTGTACGGTCTCTCCTCTCGCACCTCGGCAGCATTTGGCCCATAGAAGAAGCTCTCCTTGTCTTCAGAAAGTTTCCTTTTGGACGTTTTTTATTATCCTCCTCCGACTTTCAGTTTGTTTCCCAGAAAGTTGTCATCTCTCCCCTGAGTCTCTTCCTCTGTCATACTTATCACTTTATACCCAAGAGAATATCATTAAATCAAACCATATGAAATTTCCATTTTTGTATGTCAAACACTGCTGAATATTGGTGATTTCATATCGTTCAACCTAACATTAGGTTATAGAAACATCACTGTCATTGGGCCCCTAGAGCCACAATCACCAGTCATTTGGGCACCTGACTCAGGGGCCGTCCCAAGAGGTTGCCCAAGAGTCTATATATTTAACAAGGTCTCCACTGACACAGTGGGAAGAATAGTGGCCTGGGAAACAGGACACACCACTCTAAGGAGCAATCTTATGTCTGGCTGGCCACCCAACCTTGGGCAAGCCTCTAGGTTTCCTCCACAATGGAGTTTCCAGAAGGTGATCCCTCAGATCATTTCCACCCCTGAGCTTCTGTGGTTTATGAAATATTTATTGAATACTGAAGGTTACAAAAAATATAACCCAAACCTGCAGTTACCCTAGTTGGGAGATCCAATCCAGGGCAATGGGGCAGAGTAATATTGTATGAAAGTGCAATTTAGCGGCGGAAATGAGTTCACTGCGGAGCGAAAGGTTAACTGCAAATGTGAATTACTGCTGTGGAGCTCAGAGGAGGTGAAGCCACTATGCCTGGTGCTTCCTAAGGGGAAGGGGAACTCTGAGAAGGGTGTTGGGTTAAGAGGAAGTAGATCTACCGTCATTTCTCTTTGGTATTCTCAGTACACAGTCTCCTAAAATTTAAGTCATTTCTCTTTGGTATTCTCGGTACACAGTCTTCTAAAATTTTAGCCACCTTAAAGGTACTTTATTTGTTCATTTACTCATTCATTCATTAATTCATACATTTATCCATTCATTATACCCACTAACATGTGTTGGGTGCTCACATGATGGTGAACAAACTAAAATCAGTCTCTGTTCCCTTATGGTGTATTTAACCATGTTAGAGTCAAACATGACAAGTCAAAATAGGAGATACAGCATTAAGCTGAGAATTATTAAAATTGGTTTCTTGATTTTGGAGGGTGTTGGTCAGAAAAAGCCTGTTCAAGGACCTGATGTTTAAGCTGTGATCTGAAAGTCAAGAAGGGGCCAACCAGGACGAGATGAGTGATCAGAGTGCGCTAGGCAGAGGGAACTGCCAGGGCCAAGGACCGGCGGTGGGAATGAACAGGAACAGAGAAAGGCAGTGTCAGAGGAGGTGAGACATGGGGAGGTGCTAGAACAGGGGTCCCCAAACTTTTTACACAGGGGGCCAGTTCACTGTCCCTCAGACCGTTGGAGGGCCGGACTATAAAAACTATGAACAAATCCCTATGCACACTGCACACACCTAATTTTTTTTTTTTTTGCATTTTTCTGAAGCTGGAAACAGGGAGAGACAGTCAGACAGACTCCCGCATGCGCCCGACCGGGATCCACCGGGCACGCCCACCAGGGGTGAAGCTCTGCCCACCAGGGGGCGATGCTCTGCCCATCCTGGGCGTCGCCATGTTGCGACCAGAGCCACTCTAGCGCCTGAGGCAGAGGCCACAGAGCCATCCCCAGCGCCCGGGCCATCTTTGCTCCAATGGAGCCTTGGCTGCAGGAGGGGAAGAGAGAGACAGAGAGGAAGGCACAGTGGAGGGGTGGAGAAGCAAATGGGCGCTTCTCCTGTGTGCCCTGGCCGGGAATCGAACCCGGGTCCTCCACACGCCAGGCCGACGCTCTACCGCTGAGCCAACCGGCCAGGGCCTGCACACACCTAATTTTAAAGTAAAAAAACAAAACGGAAGTAGTACTAAATGTTAGCGACGCCGCGCTCTGCATCCGCATCCTGTGCTCCTCTCACTGACCACCAATGAAAGAGGTGCCCCTTCCGGAATTGCGGTGGGGGCTGGATAAATGGCCTCAGGAGGCCGCATGCGGCCAGTGGGCTGTAGTTTGGGGACCCCTGTGCTAGAAGATATATCTGGTGAAGCAGGCAGGGTCAGAATGTAAAGAGTTCTGTACACCAGGGTAAGGATTTTGTGCTCTATCCTTAGTGCAATAGGGAACCATCACATGGGTTTAAGCAGAGGAACAGAATTTGACTTACGTTTTTGAGAGATCTCTCTGGCTACAGAATGAAGAATGATTGTAAGGAGGGCAGAGTGGAGACAGGCTGGCGGGTGAGGTTACTGCAGTGGCTCAGATGAGAGATGATGATGGTGTGTGCCGACCAGAGGAGCCGCTGGCCCACAGTGCATAGATACTTAAAAGCCAGGGTAGAGAGGTGGGGTAGAGACACAGGAGGTGGGGGCAGATCTCAGTGTTTAAGGCAGTGTTTCTCAAATGTCTTTTTCCTGCTCTCCTGGGAATGCTGTGCACATGCCAATCCACGATGACCTTCAACTTGGGGTTCCCCCAGGATGTGTAGCAGTGCATTGTGGGTGAGGGGGTGTGGGGGAGTCAGTCTACTCCAGTGTTCCACCAGTTGCCACAGATTTTGTGTCCTGAGTATTACCCCAACCCTGACTGAGGGCCTAAGGTACCTGCCCGACCTTTTTTTTTTTTTTTTTTTTAATTTTTTAAATTTATTTATTCATTTTAGAGAGGAGAGAGAGAGGGAGAGAGAGAGACAGAGAGAGAGAGAGAGAGAGAGAGAGAGAGAGAGAGAGAAAGGAGAGAGAGACAGGGGGGAGGAGCTGGAAGCATCAACTCACATATGTGCCTTGACCAGGCAAGCCCAGGGTTTCAAACCAGCGACCTCAGCATTTCCAGGTCGACGCTTTATCCACTGCGCCACCACAGGTCAGGCTGCCCGACCTTTTTAAATACAGCTTGGTGTGACCTACTAAAAGCTTGTTCCTTGCTGTTTTGATCTCCCAAAGATATTTTGATTGGAATAATAAAAAACATTAATTGTAAAAAATAATTTTAGGGAGCAAACTATTAAGTATATTTAATTTCATGATCATTTTTTGCTATTTTTATCTAAAAATTTACAGTCATTATGGTTTTCATTCCCATTTTTATTGTGAGAAATTCTATTCCATATAGAGTACAATATTTGATTCATTATTCAGGTTTTGGTAGGGTTTTTTGGACGGTTTCAGATTTTGGCTTTTGCCATTATGATTTGATCTTTTGCGAGTTTTGCTTTTTTTTCCCCCCAGGGTTGATTTTCCAAATCTAAACTTTGTCACGGAGATGGTTCTGTAGTTAAATTTTTTTAGTTACATTTTAATTAATATAATGCAATTTATCTTGTGTAATTTTATACCTTGTCAGTTTTCTGTTCCATCTTTCAAACTGATTTTTATTATAAGTGGAAAAAAGCTGATAGTTGTATTAGTATTCTAGCTAGTCCAGGAGGATGAGCTGAGCTCCCGTGTCAGCTGTTATCCGAATTGTTCTCGTATGTGGGTAGTACAGGGGGGTGGGGAGAGTCCGGGCTCAGGAGTCGAGCTGTCTGCCTTCACTGCCTTCAGGTGGGTGGCTTTGCCTTCGACTTCGAATGAGATTTGAGGTAGTGCCTCCATCTAGGGGGCTGCTGTCATGAGATTTGAACCAATGAATGCATAGTGAGCACTCGTCACTCTGCGTCAGTAAATGAACCTAATTCCTTAGCTGACAAAGGCCAGATCTGGCCACCCTTTAGGAAAGCCTGAGTGGCCGGAGTTTGTCAGGTGTCCCCTGGTCCAGGGTACTGTCTTCCCCCATTCCACTGTCTGCTTCCACCTTCTCCAGAAGACCTGTGTGTCCTCACTTTCACTGATTAAGGTTTCTCAGAGTGTGATCTACTACACCCTGCAATAGAGTCTATTTGGAAAGCTGTTACAATACAGATTACTTGCCCAATTAGAATCTTTCAGGGTAGATCTATGAATCTGCACTTGAAACAAACACTCCCAGGTGTTTCTGATGCACACTGTGGTATGAGGCTCAGACTCAGGCCCCCAGATGTCTTCCAGGGGTGGAGAGTGATCTGTCACCTGCCAGTTGAGGTGTCCAACCTGCAAGCTAATGCTGGGCTGCCCTCTGCCTGAGGTTTTCAACAATAACTTTTAATTAGTGAGCACCCGAGAAGGGGCAGGGGAACTCAGCTGCATTTCTGGAGGCTATTTGGGTCTGAAAACCACCATCTGTGTCAGACTAATAGGCTTGACCCTACCCATAACTTTATTTGAAGCTTAATAGAAAAAAATTGAATCATTTTTAGCTGTCTGTTCTTTCTAGTAAAGTCACACCATGACCAATGGGTGTTCTGATTCCCCTTCAGCGGGTTACTGACGTGGAAAACACATCAGTGTACCCACATCTAGTATGAACACGGCCAAGCTTCCCCCTCTCAGCTCTGTGTCTGTATCCAATCGAACTTCACATGTGAGCTTTGGGTCCCATGACCCAGCCAGGGGACCCAGAGATTCCTTAGAAGGCAAAGTCTGCAGAAGAGAGAAAATGCTTGACATAGTGCGGTATTTTCTTTTGCCTCCATCTAATCCTGATACCGTGATTCCTTCCTGACCACTTCCAACACACCCAGGGGAGAGCGGAGCTGATCTTCTACCAGCAATCAGGTGGTTTAAACACTGCCTGCGTCAGAGGGTGGGTAGCTGAGGAGGGTCCCCATTGGACTGCTCCACACTGACCCAGCAGTTACAGAGTTAACATCGAACCAGCAGGAGTCTAGAAGGGCACCGAAGAGCTGAGGTTCAGGTTGAGGTTGGGGTGAAGGCTAGAGGAACCTCTCCAGCACTACAGCGATTGCCTGCGCTAATTGGTGGGGTGCTTGAATACTTTAATATCACCCGGGGACAGGGGACAGCTAAAGACTCTTTCTGCATACAGTGCTCCAGGCAGTCATTACCAATTGATCAAAGTTGGTAGTTTAGATAAAATCTGTTTGCCGTTCAGGGATTAAGGTCTTGCCTCCCTCAGGGACCTGCACGTGGTTTTAAACAGTGTGATCAGCACGTGGAAGAACAAGGCAGGACTGGGTCTCTGATGCTGTCATCTCAGATCCCGGATGGGACGGAACTGAGCACTGGAGGCTTCAGATCTTACTCAGATCTAGGCTGGCTCTGACCCTGACCCTGAACTAGGGCAGTAAAATGTACCCCAAACCCTCAGCGTGTCCAAAGCTTCCAGTAGAGCGGAGGTGGCTTGTCCAGGCTGCACGCAGCCTTGAAGCTGGTGTCGTCAATGGTTTCTCTGCCTCACGTTCTCATTCTCTCTCTCTCTCTCTCTCTCTTTCTCTCTTTCTCTCTTTTTTGTAAAAATTAAGGTACCTATGCTGCCTGTAGGTGGCAAAGTAGCTTAGTATCCAAAAAGCATGACTTCTGTCCTTGAAAATAGGATGTAAAGTGCCCTGTAATTTAAAAAGAATATGGTCACGCTACCATGAGTGAGAACCGGGGCACCAGTGGAGCTGCTGCGCAGAAGGGCTTTGGGGGAGCGGGGCAGGGGAGCGAGCAGCAGGAGAGCATCTCGGAATCAACAACCGCATATGAACTGGATGGTCCGGAAGGAAGAACCTGGCTGCCCCCACCCCCACAAGTGCTACTGGCACTGTCGGAGTGGCATGGGCAGGGATAATTTTTCTCTCCAGGATCCCTTTGTTTTCAGGGAAAGACTTTTAGCATTGCCACACGTTCATTTCACCAGTGAGAGGACAGAGGGCCTGTTTAGAGCAGAGCAGAGCAGACATCTTGGTCACCTTTAACAATCCAGTATGGAGTCACCATCAGCCATGACAGCTATGTCAAGTGCTGTGTCAGAACTGAGGTAATGGGGTGTAATGAGAACACTCTTAGGAAGGACCCGGAACGCACTAAGCCAACAAGTCTGGACATTTAGATAAGGACTCCATCTGGACACCGATATGGGTGGGACCCCCCTCGCTCCTTGTGGGCTACAAGAACTCAGAGCTCTGACCACCTAATTCTCGAGCTTGGCTGTATCACAGGGCATGCTCAGAGTCCTGTGGGACATCCACTCCACCAGATAATGTGTTGTCATTGCAGCCGCCAGGCTTGAGACTGACAGACACCTGCCTTCCTAACTGTGGACACCAGCAGTGACCAAGAGTTCTCTCTTCTTGCTTTCATCGTGTAAGGTCCTCCCCTCTATGTAACCTGCGTGTGACTCTATTGGCCTGTTGGGAAGGTCTCCCCTGATATAAACCTGACATTGTGAAAAGACACAGACATTTGTGAGTGACTCCTTTTGGGCATGCTCCCTTGCTCATGATAGGTCCAGAGGAATTAAGGAACCTTTCCATGATCACACAGGTAGCCCAAGACATATGCAGAGTCAATAGACTTGATCACACATTTTGTTCACCTTAGACAACATGTCAGTGTAATTTATCCATTTCTTGGTAACCCAGAGGTACCATTAGGAACACTGATGGCCATATCATGTTGTAAGGCAGGTCTGGTTGAGGTTTGCTCCCACACCAAACAGACTTATTTAATGCAACTTTGGGGTTTGCTCTAGGTGCTTCTTAGGTCTGTCTGCATCATCGTCAATCTCTTATTGTGCCGGTTCAAACAAATCTTCTTCTTCTTCTTCTTCTTCTTCTTTTTTTTTTTTATGGAGACAGAGAGAGAGTCAGTGGGATACATAGGGACAGACAGATAGGAATGGAGAGAGATGAGAAGCATCAATCATTAGTTTTTTCGTTGCGACACCTTAGTTGTTTATAGATTGTTTTCTCATATGTGCCTTGACCGCAGCCTTCAGCAGACTGAGTAACCTCTTGCTTGATCCAGCGACCTTGGGTCCAAGCTGGTGAGCTTTGCTCAAATCAGATGAGCCTGTGCTCAAGCTGGCGACCTCGGGGTCTCAAACCTGGGTCCTCTGCATTCCAGTCCCATGCTCTATCCACTGTGTCACCGCCTGGTCAGGATCAAACAAATCTAGTAATATCTATTTCCTTACACACTACAGACTGTGAAAGTACATTAGTAATTTAATTTTACATAATAATGCTCCCAACGTGGCTGGTGGAAATCACACCAGGACAGTCTTATCTGCTGCCCCTTTCTCCCTGCCTCTCCGGGCCCTCTGTGCCTCTCTTGGTCAGTGCACTGCTCTAGGAGCAAGCTGCAGAGCCCCATGGACATTTCAGGGTCCAAGTCCTGCAACGACCAGTGTGACCATGGACAAGTGTCTTAGCCTCTCTGAGCCTGGGCTGCCCCCACTTCTTTCAGGGAGAGGGTGAGGCTCATACACCTACACTGTCATTTAACGACGTCTAGTTTCTTCCCTTGGTTTAGAGGCGTGTTCCACCTCTTGCCTTAGATTATGGTGGGTTACAGGCCATGTCCTTGGTAGGATTCAGAGCCTTTGAGGTGACCATGTTTTCTAATTCTGGGCCCTTCTGGGCAAAGCCTAGACTCGCTGAAGGCTCTGCGTTGGTGCTTGCGGGGTGGTGAGTATTATAATCAGTAAGTTCTGACACGCGGCAGCAGAGTGGCAGCAGTGAGGCGTCTGTGTTCTCTCCTGCAGGGTCTGGGCGCAGGCTTCCGAGGGGCTTTCCCCTTCTCCAGTGCTAGGAGCTCTGACCTCCACAGACATGGGGCATCTCTAAGTGGCCGCATGGCAGAGCCCCTCTCCCCAGAGAGAAACGTATTTAAGGGAGCAGCTTCCAAGTCCCTGCAAAATGAGCCAGGCTGCTTTGTCCCTTGGGCACAGCTAGTGTGAGGGGAGTCCCCAAGGCGACACCTCCCTCCCCAGAAAGCCACCATGATTTTGAGTGCCTCTGAGTGTGTCTTTGCCTTTGGGCAGTGTCTTCATTTCTCTGCAGCAGGCTTAGCTGTCAAACCAGAAGCCCCTGTCTGCTCTATCCCCGGCCAGCTGTGAGGACACAGAGAGGGAAAGAGGTGAGAGAAGCCCCAGGAACAGAGAAGAGCAGGCGAGACCACGGGTGGGGCCCAGGAAGAAGGAGAAATGCTCTGGAGCTGGGCTGTGCTCCCTGACCCCAGGCTCCTTAGAGTGCTGCTCACCCTGCCAGCAAATCTCCTTTCTTCCTGAGTCTCTCCCACTGAGTGTTGGTGTCCCTCCTCACATTCTATCTTGTACTCAATGCACAAGTGAGAGATGCTGGCGGCATTGTCATGGCCGGTTTAATGAAGGATGAGTTCGGGCGCCACCCGACTGGGCACAGGGAGTGGGTTTGTCCTGGAAACGTCAACAATTGCTGGAACATTTCAGGCAGAAAGGCACAACGTCTGTTCCCCTATGGTGTGAGTGTGTGTGTGTGTGTGTGTGTGTGTGCGCACGCATACATGAGTGTGCACCCATGTATTCATGAATTTGGTCTGCTAAACATGTCATAAACCCTCTTTATGGTGCATTCTGCAGTGGTTTTGCAAACACAGGAAAATCCAGTTGAATCCAATATTCTCAGGTTGCCCTGTTCATTTAGTAATTAGAATATATTAGCTTCATAGGTTGCTTGAGCCTCACACCTCCTTGGTTGTCAGCCCTCTCTGCGCCTCCTCCAGTCGCTGCTAGCGAGACATTTGGGTCAGGTTGTAAACACTTCTGCTGTATCTTTCTACCTATTTGCAGCAGGTTTTATGGAGCTTGTAAATATGAATTGATTTTCTTTTATACATATGAGTCAGCCGTATTTTGGTTTAAAGTGGACTTTATGAACCTGCATGGATTAGAATAAACACTGAATGCAGGAAGCAGTTATCAGTTATATACTTTGTTGTTTTTTTTTTGTTTTTTTTTTTAATAGCTAGGCTTTGTGTTTGTATGTGTGGACATGGACTATTAAGAAAAAATTAAGTGTGAGTGTTGTTGTAATGTATAAATTTGCTTGATCTAAGGATGGGCCTTGGAGAATTCCTGGACAGGTGGGACCAGAGCCAATAACAGCTGAGAGATTCTTTCTGACCTGAAAGTCACTGTTCTTTACCAGTCGAATGGGAGAACAGTACCTACCCCCCAGGAGGATGGTACAGATCAACCAAGAAGGGGTGCTCAAGGACTTAGCACAGCGCTGGAATCCAGTTAGCACTCAGGAGCTGTCATTTATGGGTAAATATTAGTGACTTGAAGGGTCTAGAGGCCAAAGGCACATGTCTCCTGCTGTGTGCTTGACAGTGTCTAGGAAGCCCTGGGCCAACTAAGTAATAGTATAACACAGACGTATTGCACTGGGTGTATCTGCCGAGGTCCTTATTTTATCAGTCCTGCCAGAGAGAATTCCACCCAAACAACACTGCCTTGGATCACTGTAAGTAACAGAGCAGCAGTGGAGGACAGCGACTCTCAAGTTCAACTGCCTGGGTCTGTGCTTCAGCTCAGGCCCGTAAGAGCTGTGTGACCTCGTGCATGTCACGTAGCCTGTCTGCCTCAACCTCTTCACCTGTAAGATTGGCATAATAATGAACACTAATGCTCTAAAGATAATGAAAACATGTAATATATTTCACATTAATACATGTAGAATGCTTACTGTGCTCAGTTTGTTATTATCATCGTTACTATTATTAGTGGTTAAAAGAGTGTACTTGAGTGGCAGAACAATTTTGATTTGAGACTTATCTCTGCCACTCACCAGCTCTGTGACCTTGGATAATCAATCGTTTCACCTTTCTAAGTCTTTATTTCCTCATTTGTTATTTGGTGATGTCTTCTATTTCCCGGGGTTTATTATAAGCACCCAATGAAATAAGTTGTATCAAGCACTTAGCATTATGCCTGTCATAGAGGAAGCATTTGAATGTTACTTATTTTATTATCTTGATAATGCAATAATTTTACACCATTCATTTAACAAATATTAGTGAAGCCTGTGCCAATGTGGGCTTGGTACTGGGATGAAGTTTCTTCCTTCCCTCATGAGGAGGCGTGCACACATGTCTCTCTTTTAGAGGGATATTTACTTGCTCTGCCTTAGCCAGGCCACGGTGATACTGAACGGAGAAATCTGAAGAAGAGCCTAAGGTGGGTCAACCTGAATCTCCAATAGGGGATTTGGCTCTGGGAGTGAGAGCTCTCATGAGGAGACCCCAGCTACAGAGCGGTTGCACACCCGGGCCCCGGGACTGGAACTGATGGGGTATGCAGTTATGGGCACGTGTAGGGTGGCCACCCATCCTGCTCTTCACATGTATGTCTTCCTGATGTTATTGTGAACTGTGCCCTCTCTCACTTTGAAACTATCCTGGCCTGGATGTTACATTATATGGTTCCCTATATTTGATCTACTTAATCTACTTAAGAAAACCACACCTTTCCTACCCTTTAACTCAAAAGAGGATGGCCGGATGTGCTCCTTCGCCTGGTGTCTCCAGGAGAGGTGGCTTCTGTGCTGTCACCAGGGAGGCCACAGAAGGGGGAACCATATCTAGGAAAAGTCAAGGATGTTTATTTCTTCCAGGTCAGCCCACATGATGGGAAGGTTGTCCTTTTCCTGGAGTCTGGAAGTGAGTGGCTACTTGCAGAGGGAGGGCGATGCAGAGAGGCCACATTAAAATGATGACCAAACAGCAAAAGCTCATGAAACAGGCCCTGGCTGGTTGGCTCAGCGGTAGAGCGTCGGCCTGGTGTGCGGGGGACCCGGGTTCAATTACCGGCCAGGGCACATAGGAGAAGCGCCCATTTGCTTCTCCACCCCTGCCCCCTCCTTCCTCTCTATCTCTCTCCTCCCCTCCCACAGCCAGGGCTCCACTGGAGCAAAGATGGCCCGGGCGCTGGGGATGGCTCCTTGGCCTCTGCCCCAGGCACTAGAGTGGCTCTGGTCGCGGCAGAGCGACGCCCCGGAGGGGCAGAGCATCGCCCCCTGGTGGGCGTGCCGGGTGGATCCTGGTCGGGCGCATGCGGGAGTCTGTCTGACTGTCTCTCCCCGTTTCCAGCTTAAAAAAAAAAAAAAAAAAAAAAAAAAAAAAAGCTCATGAAACATACACAGGCAGCCAGCCCCAAACAAATAAACTTCCCGCCCTAACTTGAATGCTCTTTCTCTGGTGGGTGGTTGTTTTTGTCACTGGGAGAGGGGAAGGTGGTGGGTGGGTGAGCAGCCACCCCTGCACTCTCACCCCTGTGTCCTGGCTCAGTTGTTAAGGCGGCCTGAAGAGGGGAGGCTGGTGCCAGGGGAGTGGGAGACACTAGCTGAACATTTTGGAGTAGTCTTTGCTACGACTCTTATTAAAAAATAATTCAGGGTAAATAGCAAAATAGGAATCTCCCAGGATTTCTACAATGCTGATGTGTTGATATTTTTTAGCCGGATAAAAAATATTTTTTAAAGACTCGTAAGACTAGTAATAAATAGTGACTATTGCATGCCAGGTTGTTTTCTAAGTTTTTCACATATATTTCCTTCTTTGATTCTCATAACAAACCTCTGAGTTGGAGTACTATCGTTATCCCTAGTTTCCAGATGTGAGAGCCAAGGGACAAAAATATTAATTACATAACTTGCCCAAGGTATGTGGCTAACCAGTGTAGAGTTTCTACCTGGAGAGTCAGTCAGTAGAGTCTAAGGTCTTAACCAAACTCAGTACCACCTCCTGGGCTGACAGTCAGCCAGAGATTAGGAAATTGAGGCACAGAAAAGTTAATTAACTTGCTGAACTCACACAGCAGGGAAGTGAGAGAGGAGGACTCAAAGTCAGCTTTGCCTAGCTCTGGAGACTGTACCATTCATAGTTATTAATGCTTTTTCTTCTTCCTTGTTGGGAACCTTAAAAGACTGTCATGAGGAGCAAGTGAGACAAGGTATGTGGGTTGTTTAGCCAACTGTAAAGCATGTTAGAACAGTCATTCATAAACTAGATCTCAGGACTGGATGGGGAATGGGGAGAAACTCACCTCTGTTCAGAGGAGCCTAAGGAAGGAGGCTGCAAAAAACAGACCCACATATCTGTAGTACAGAGGTGGACAGATGTGGGATGTGAAGGAAATCAGGTGGGATCTTAAAACCCAACAGTAAAAGAGGGGAGACTTTCTTTCCTGTGCTAAATGATAGAGATGAGACCCAGCCCTCTGTTATCTGTGACTATGGCTCAGAAAAGCCAGTGCTAATAAAACTGTCATCAACCACCACAACAGCAACTTTTAGCCCAATGTTTTTCAACCATTGGCAGACCGGTGATGGTCCATGAAAGAGTTAACCACCCTGATGTAACCACCCCGATGTTGTATGAAGATTAAAGACCCAATGATCTTAGTTGAATTTGCTATGCTCACGGTCATTGCCACTTATCAGCCTGTATCATTGAATAAAATACAATTGAGGTTTTCATAGATATCGTTGGAACTTGTAGGCTTGTTTGAACAACATTTTTCACCCTGCAGAGCATTTAAAAATCATGCTCAATAGACAAAAAGAGTTTGGACAAACATGTAGTGGTGGAGTTTGGAAATGTGGAGTTTGGAAATCAAACACTAGCTTGTACCATGTTGCACTGTTATGTGCAGTCAGATAAAGATGAATTTCTTGTGTGTTTCTGTTCCTGGCTGGCTAGGTTATGTACAGGCTCTAATACCCATCATCTTTCTCTATTTTTCATTTTTTTTCTCGCTTGTGCAAATAGTGTTTGGATAAACTTACTAGTGTTCAACTCATTGTATATGTGGCATTTAAAACTCAAGTACCAGCTTGCATCATGATGCACTATTGTGTGCAGTATGATAAAACTTTTATCCATTGTGTGTTTCCATTTTCAGCCCCCTCCTTTCTCAGTCATACATTTTTTTTGTTTGCACAATAGTTGTGCGTGTACTCACCTGTTCCAATCACGTCTGTATTGTTTGTAAATAAAGTATTATGTCATTGTGCTGTAAATTTTAAACTACAAAATGGATAGAAAAAAACCCAACAAAACATTTTAACCTTCTTCAAAGGCAGAAACAATAGTCAAAAGGAAAGTAGTAATGACACTGAAACCAAGAACCAAGTACAAGTTGAAAAGAAATGGTGTAAAAGAAATGGGTTGATAATTTGGAAGGTGGAACAGAAACCAAAAAAAGGAAAGGAAACTTTGTTAGGCAGTATGACAAGGAGTAACTATATTTAAAACTCGGTTTCACTGTAGCATCTGGTAGTGAATTATTGCCATGGCCCTTGTGTGTAGTATGATATGAAATTTTGTCAAATGATTCAATGAAACCTTCCAAACTTACTTGTCATTTGCATTTGAAGCATAGCAATCTTATTGAGAAGCCACTGGGTTTTTATGAAAGATTACACAACCAAACAAAAAGTTGAAAAATTCGAAAGAAGAAAATGATGACAAGTGACAAATTGCTGCTTCGAGTATCTTATTTAGCAGGCCTTCAGATATCAAAAATGAATATAAAAACCATTTACTATTGGTGAAGAATTAGTAAAGCCTTGTATCTTAAATGTCACTTGGGAAATTTTGGGTCCTCAAACCACACAGAAACTTGAGATTGTACTGCTTTCAAACAATGCTATTCAGCCCGACCAGGTGGTGGTGTAGTGGATAGAGAGTCAGTCTGGGATACAGAGGACCCAGGTTTGAAACCCCAGGGTTGCTGGTTTGAGCATGGGCTCACCAGCTTGAATGTGGGATCATAGATATAATCCGTATTCACTGGCTTGAAGCCCAAGGCCACTGGCTGGAGCAAAGGGTCACTGGCTCAGCTGTAGACCCCCAGTCAAGGCACATAAGAGAAAGCAATCAATGAACAACTAAGGTGCCACAACAAAGAATTGATACTTCTTACCTCTCTTCCTTCCTGTCTATCTGTCCCTATCTCTTTCTCTCTTGCTAACCAAAACAAAAACAATGCCATTCAGAGAGGAATTGTTGATATGGCCAACAACATTGAAGAGCAAATTGTAGAGGGGATAAAGAGATCACAGTGTTTTGTCATTCAACTTGATGAATCAACTGACGTGAATAACCATTCTATTAAGGTCTACCGGAAAGTTCTGTCCGTTTCTATCACAAGTTTCAACATGTAAGCACATGTTTATTTGGCGCATGTGTGCCTCTCTATTTTTATCACTTAATGTATACATAGTGACATAGCAAATTAACTAAAACAAAGTTGATTCATGTTAGTCTTATGTGTGAAGTGATAGTGTACCCATGGCTACTGATAAAGTTCATTTATGCCACTGTATTTTTATGAATTTCAACAAGAAAGAAATGCTACAGAAGCATGTAGAAATTTATTGAAAGTGTTCAGTGAAGGTACAGTTTCTGATAGGACATGCAGAAGATGGTTCGAAAAATTAGAAACAGGTGATTTCGACCTTTCTGATAAGCCACGTTCTGGGCGACCATCTTTGATCCATGACGATGTTATTAAGACCATGTTGGAGCAAGATCCTTTTCTGACATCGGAGATCACAGAAAGGCTTAATTCAGTTCAGCAAACCATTTCGGACCATATTCGGAAGATAGGATTGGTGTGGAAATATTCAAGATGGGTGCCACATGAATTAAGTCAGAAGAATTTGTATTTTGTTTTATTCCAAAAACGGACATAACTTTCCAGTAGACCTTCTATTTTGCTTTGCTTCTTGAGGTTTATTGATGATAAAGATTTTAGGAGAAGAACTGCTCTATTTCCTGATATAGCCAGTTGAACCACTAGTTCAGAGATGCTTAATGCTCTTTTATTTTTTATTTTTTATTTTTTTTAATAAATTTATATTAATGGTAATGGGATGACATTAATAAATCAGGGTACATATATTCAAAGAAAACATGTCTAGGTTATTTTGTCATCAAATTATGTTGCAAACCCCTCGCCCAAAGTCAGATTGTCCTCCATCACCCTCTATCTAGTTCTCTGTGCCCCTCCCCCTCCCCCTAACTCTCTCCCTCCCTCCCTCTCATGTCCTCCCTCCCCCCCCCACCCTTGGTAACCACCACACTCTTGTCCATGTCTCTTAGTCTCATTTTTATGTTCCACCAATGTATGGAATCATGTAGTTCTTGTTTTTTTCTGATTTACTTATTTCACTCCTTATAATGTTATCAAGATCCCACCATTTTGCTGTAAATGATCTGATGTCATCATTTCTTATGGCTGAGTAGTATTCCATAGTGTATATGTGCCACATCTTCTTTATCCAGTCTTCTATTGAAGGGCTTTTTGGTTGTTTCCATGTCTTGGCCACTGTGAACAGTGCTGCAATGAACATGGGGCTACATGTGTCTTCACGTATCAATGTTTCTGAGGTTTTGGGGTATATACCCAGTAGAGGGATTGCTGGGTCATAAGGTAGTTCTATTTGCAGTTTTTTGAGGAATCACCATACTTTCCTCCATAATGGTTGTACTACTTTACAGTCCCACCAACAGTGAATGAGGGTTCCTTTTTCTCCACAGCCTCTCCAACATTTGCTATTTCCCGTCTTGTTGATAATAGCTAATCTAACAGGAGTGAGGTGGTATCTCATTGTAGTTTTGATTTGCATTTCTCTAATAACTAATGAAGCTGAGCATCTTTTCATATATCTGTTGGCCATTTGTATCTCTTCCTGGGAGAAGTGTCTGTTCATGTCCTCTTCCCATTTTTTTATTGGATTGTTTGTTTGTTTGTTGTTGAGTTTTATGAGTTCTTTGTAAATTTTGGATATTAGGCCCTTATCTGAGCTGTCGTTTGAAAATATCAGTTCCCATATAGTGGGCTGTCTGTTTATTTTGATATCAGTTTCTCTTGCTGAGCAAAAACTTTTATTTTATTTATTCATTTTAGAGAGGAGAGAGAAGGGGGAGGAGCTGGAAGCATCAACTCCCATATGTGCCTTGACCAGGCAAGCCCAGGGTTTTGAACCAGTGACCTCAGCATTTCCAGGTCGACACTTTATCCACTGTGCCACCACAGGTCAGGCGAGCAAAAACTTTTAATTCTGATGTAGTCCCATTCATTTATCTTTGCCTTCACTTCTCTTGCCATTGGAGTCAAGTTCATAAAATGTTCTTTAAAACCCAGGTCCATGATTTTAGTACCTATGTCTTCTTCTATGTACTTTATTGTTTCAGGTCTTATATTTAGGTCTTTGATCCATTTTGAATTAATTTTAGTACACGGGGACAGGCTGTAGTCGAGTTTCATTCTTTTGCATGTGGCTTTCCAGTTTTCCCAACACCATTTGTTGAAGAGGCTTTCTTTTCTCCATTGTGTGTTGTTGGCCCCTTTATCAAAGATTATTTGACCATATATATGTGGTTTTATTTCTGGGCTTTCTATTCTGTTCCATTGGTCTGAGTGTCTATTTTTCTGCCAATACCATGCTGTTTTGATTATCGTGGCCCTATAATATAGTTTAAAGTCAGGTATTGTAATGCCCCCAGCTTCATTCTTTTTCCTTAGGATTGTTTTGGCTATTCGGGGTTTTTTATAGTTCCATGTAAATCTGATGATTTTTTGTTCCATTTCTTTAAAAAATCTCATAGGGATTTTGATGGGAATTGCATTAAATTTATATATTGCTTTGGGTAATATGGCCATTTTGATTATATTTATTCTTCCTATCCAAGAACAAGGAATATTTTTCCATCTCATTGTATCTTTTTCGATTTCCCTTAACAATGCTTTGTAATTTTCATTATATAGGTCCTTTACGTTCTTTGTTATGTTTATTCCTAGGTATTTTATTTTTTTTGTTGCAATCGTGAAGGGGATTATTTTTTTGAGTTCGTTTTCTAATATTTCATTGTTGGCATATAGAAAGGCTATGGACTTTTGTATGTTAATTTTGTATCCTGCAACCTTACTGTATTGGTTTATTGTTTCTAATAATCTTTTTGTGGAGTCCTTCGGGTTTTCGATGTATAGGATCATATCATCAGCAAAAAGTGATAGCTTTACTTCTTCTTTTCCGATATGGATGCCTTTTATTTCTTTGTCTTGTCTGATTGCTCTGGCCAGAACTTCTAGCACCACGTTGAATAAGAGTGGAGAGAGTGGACAACCCTGTCTTGTTCCTGATTTAAGGTAGAAAGTCCTCAGTTTTATGCCGTTTAATAGGATGTTGGCTGATGGTTTATCATATATGGCCTTTATCATGTTGAGATATTTTCCTTCTATACCCATTTTGTTGAGAGTCTTAAACATAAAATTATGTTGTATTTTATCAAAAGCCTTTTCTGCATCTATTGTTAAGATCATGTGGTTTTTGTTCTTTGTTTTGTTGATATGGTGTATTACGTTAACCGTTTTGCGTATGTTGAACCATCCTTGAGATTCTGGGATGAATCCCACTTGATTATGATGTATTATTTTTTTAATATGTTGTTGTATTCGGTTTGCAAGTATTTTGTTTAGTATTTTAGCATCTGTATTCATTAGAGATATTGGTCTGTAGTTTTCTTTCTTTGTGCCATCCTTGCCAGGTTTTGGTATGAGGGTTATGTTGGCCTCATAAAATGTGTTTGGAAGTATTGCTTCTTCTTCAATTTTTTGGAAGACTTTGAGTAGAATAGGAACCAAGTCTTCTTTGAATGTTTGATAGAATTCACTAGTATAACCGTCTGGGCCTGGACTTTTATTTTTGGGGAGATTTTTAATAGTTTTTTCTATTTCCTCCCTGCTGATTGGCCTTTTAGGCTTTCTGCTTCTTCATGACTCAGTCTAGGAAGGTTGTATTGTTCTAGGAATTTATCCATTTCTTCTAGATTGTTGTATTTGGTGGCATATAATTTTTCATAGTATTCTACAATAATTCTTTGTATATCTATGATGTCTGTGGTGATCTCTCCTCTTTCATTTTGGATTTTATTTATTTGAGTCCTGTGTCTTTTTTCCTTGGTGAGTCTTGCCAAGGGTTTGTCAATTTTGTTGATCTTTTCAAAGAACCAGCTCCTTGTTTTATTGATTTTTTCTATAGTTTTTCTGTTCTCTATTTCATTTATTTCTGCTCTGATTTTTATTATCTCCTTTCTTCGGCTGGTTTTGGGTTGTCTTTGTTCTTTTTTTTCTAGTTCCTTAAGGTGTGAAGTTAAGTGGTTTACTTCGGCTCTCTCTTGTTTGTTCATATAGGCCTGAAGTGATATGAACTTTCCTCTTATTATTGCTTTTGCTGCATCCCAGAGATTCTGATATGTCGTATTTTCATTTTCATTTGTCTGTATATATCTTTTGATTTCTACGCTTATTTCTTCTTTGACCCATTCATTTTTTAGAAGTATGTTGTTTAGTTTCCACATTTTTGTGGGTTTTCCCCCTCTTTTTTGCAGTTGAATTCTAGTTTCAAGGCTTTATGATCAGAAAATATGCTTGGTACAATTTCAGTTTTTCTAAATTTGCTGATATTTTCTTTGTGGCCCAACATATGGTCAATTCTTGAGAATGTTCCATGTACACTATAGAAAAATGTATACTCTGTCGCTTTGGGATGAAGTGTCCTGTAGATGTCTATCATATCCAGGTGTTCTAGTATTTCGTTTAAGGCCACTATATCTTTATTGATTCTCTGTTTGGATGACCGATCTAGAGCCGTCAGCGGTGTATTGAGGTCTCCAAGTATGATTGTATTTTTGTTAGTTTTTGTTTTAAGGTCAATAAGTAGCTGTCTTATATATTTTGGTGCTCCTTGGTTTGGTGCATATATATTAAGGATTGTTATGTCTTCTTGATTCAACTTCCCCTTAATTATTATGAAATGACCATTTTTGTCTCTGAGTACTTTTTCTGTCTTGTAGTCAGCATTATTAGATATGAGTATTGCTACGCCTGCTTTTTTTTGGGTGTTGTTTGCTTGGAGTATTGTTTTCCAGCCTTTCACTTTGAATTTGTTTTTATCCTTGTTGCTTAGATGTGTTTCTTGTAGGCAGCATATAGTTGGATTTTCTTTTTTAATCCATTCTGCTACTCTGTGTCTTTTTATTGGTAAGTTTAATCCATTTACATTTAGTGTAATTATTGACACTTGTGGGTTCCCTACTGCCATTTTATAAATTGCTTTCTGTTAGTTTTGTATCTAGTTTGATTCTTCTCTTTTCTTTTTCTATCATTTGTTTTTGTTTGTTTGTGTTCCATACTTCTTTCCTCTGTTGCTACCTTTTTTAAGTCAAGTGTTTTTGTGATGGTTTTTTTAAGGGTGGTTACCATTAAGTAATGAAAAGGGTACCTACCATATTCATTGTAGTACCCTATCTTATAAGTATTTCTGCACTTCATCATCCTTTGCTACTGTTAATCTCCATCCTCTCCCCCCTTTTTTTCCTTTGTTGTCACAGTTTAAGTTTGGTTTTATTGTGTTCTTGGTGGAGCTGTTACTTGTGGTGTTGTTTTCTTTTGTTCTTTGAATCTGGTTGGAAAACCCCCTTTAGTATTTCCTGGAGTGGGGGCTTTCTGTTGATAAATTCTCTCATCTTTTCTGTATTTGTGAATGTTTTTATATCTCCTTCATACTTGAAGGATAGCTTTGATGGGTATAGTATTCTTGGCTGAAAGTTCCTCTCTTTCAGGGCTTTAAATATTGGGGTCCACTCTCTTCTAGCTTGTAGAGTTTCTGCTGAGAAATCTGATGATAATCTAATAGGCCTTCCTTTATATGTTGTACTCTTCTTTTCCCTGGCTGCCTTGAGAATTTTTTCTTTGTCATTGGTTTGTGTCATCTTTATTATGATGTGCCTTGGAGTGGGTTTGTTGGGGTTAAGAAAACTTGGTGTTCTGTTTGCTTCTTGAATTTGAGGCTTTAGTTCCTTCCACAGGCTTGGGAAGTTCTCGTCTATTATTTGTTTGAGTATATTCTCCATTCCATTTTCTTTCTCTTCTCCCTCTGATATACCTATTATTCTTATGTTATTCTTTCTGATGGAGTCAGACAATTCCTGTAGGGCTTTCTCGTTTTTTATTATTTTTGAGTCTCTTTCTTCTTCTCTCTGTTGTGCCTCAAGTTGTTTGTCTTCTATTTCACTAATCCTATCTTCAATCTGGGCTGTTCTGTTAGCTAAGCTTGTTACCTCATTTTTCAGCTTGTGAATTGAGTTTTTCATTTCTGTTTGATTTGTTTTTATAGTTTCAATTTCCTTAGTAATATATTCTTTGTGTTCATTGAGTTGTTTTCTGATCTCCCTATATTGCCTTTCTGTGTTTTCTTGTATATCTCTGAGTATTTTTAAGATTTCTATTTTAAATTCTCTGTCATTTAGCTCCAAGGCTTCCAATATGTTAAGTCTTTTCTCCATAGATTTTTCCACATCTATTTGTGTTACCTCTCTTTCTTTTGTATCCATAATATTCGATTTCCTCTTTCTTATCGGCATCTGAGGGTGGTCTTATTGATAGCACTAATTAGAATTAATAAAGAGTAAAAAGTAAAAAAAAAAAAAAAAAAAAAAGGTAAAACACCCCCACAAAAAAAAAAACAGTAATAATTTATTATTTCCCCCTTTTTTTCTCTCTTCTCTTTCCCTCCTCTCCCCTCCTCAGGGAAATATCGTGCCTATAATGGAGGGCCTGATTTGGGGTGAAGAGTTCAAGGGGCAAAAAAAAAGGGAGTAGGGACCTACTAAATGCAAAAAAAAAAAAAAAAAAAAAGGAAGAAAATCTTAGACAAGCATAAGATGATTTGCTTGTAAGTGATGGTCAACTAAGAGATATAATGAGAGGGATAAGAGGGAACCAGAAAAAAGGACCAAAAAAGAATAATAAAGAAGAAAAAATAAAAATAATAAGTAAAAATCTGTTGTATTAAGTGGAGCGAAGACTAAATACAATGGAGACCTTGGGTTGGGAGGACCCAAAATGCCACAAAAATAAACAAACAAGAAAAAAAAATAAAAACAAAAGCAAAAAAGAGAAATAAAGCCAAAAAAAAGCCTTGAGTCCCAAATTAACTAATTTGTTCGTGATTGCGGATTATATGGGAGGAAAGTAAAATGAGAAAAGAAAAAACGAATAGAAAGGAAAAAAATAAGAAAAAGAGAAAAATGAAGGAAGAAATAAAATAGGAGGAGAAAAAAACAAAATAAAGCAAGACAAAAAAAAAAAAAAAAAAAAAAGAGGAGAGAGTGAGAGTTAAGTGTTTTGGAGTATAACCCTAAAGGAGGGTGAGGATGAAGAAGAAAAATAAAATGCAACACTCATGGGTAGTGTAGTTCAAGAAAGGGGAAGCATAAGATGGGCAGAGAATAGAAGGACCGAGGTGGAGGAAATAAAGGTAATAAGATAGAAGAAACAAACAACAACAACAACAACAACAAAAAATTAGTGGATCAAGTTGTAAAGTCTGTGGGTTTTTCTTGATTTTGAGAGGTTAACTTCTTCCTTTTTCTTTTCTCTCCCTCTTCCTGGTCGGTGACTCTGTACCCCAGGCTCTGCCCCTGTGTCACTCTTAGGTAGGGATTTGCAGTTGATGGGATTCTATGGCAATGTCATATAATTGGCTTTAGTCTTGCTGGAGGTAAAGGCTTGTTGGCGTTTGCAGGGTCCAACGATGAGAGAGTTTGCTTTCCTGGATTCTCTCTCCTAGTCCCCCCTTTCTGAATTAGCAGCCTGGTGATCCAGCTATAAGGCTGCATCTGCTTCTGCCTGGGGAGTAAGAGGCTCAAAGAGCTGGGAAATCCCCACTCTATCCCCACTCAGTGCAAGGCTTTGGGAAAGGCTTTGACAGTCAGGGCCTCCAGTGTAATCAGGCGGGGGTGGGAGTCAATTGTTGTCAAGGTGACTGTTCAGCGCCTATCATTTAGTTGGACCTCTCAACCCAGGCTTTCCACACTTTGTAGCCTGTTTTTGCAGGGAAGAAGAGGCACTAGTCTCTGCTTACGACTAGTGTAGTATAGACCTTATTATCTGCCAAGTCCTTCTTGTTAGCGTTTATCCCTGAATATGGAGGCTCTATCAATCAGAAGTTGCCCCCGCCCCTTTAGCGAGAGGCACTAAAAAATATCACGCCTCTTGTCTTGGATCGCTGAACTGAGAGAGATCTTATCAATTAGAACCGAGGGTGCGCAGATTTCATGGGTTAAGCTAATTTCAGTGATTGGGTCGCAGCTGTGCTTCCGAAGGTATTTTAGGCTGCCTGCGCGCGCCCTTCCCCCAATGCTTGATTGTTAGCTTGAATGGCTGGGTGAGGTGCCCCGCCCACGGAGAGAATCTCCCAAGCCTCTCCCGCTCGCCCCGCCGCTGGCGGCTGGACCGCACCAGGCGCAGGATAATGGAGCCCCCTGGGTGTGCGGGCCAGCAGGGCGTCCTGGGCGCATAGAATGCCCAAGGCACGCGCGCGAATGGGGCGCTCCGGGCACCGGTGGCCGGCGACCCCCACTCGCTGTGTGCGGGCCGCTGGGAACGTCAGCAGTGCTCAACCGGACCGGGCGCGCGCGCGGCTGCTCGCGGCGGCTCGTGGTTCCCAAGTATATGGGCTGACTCACCACAGGCACACTTCCTTGAGGTTTGAAAGAACGTCCCTGTGGTAGATTCCTCCACACCCTCGTCTCTCAGATTCAAGTGATAACAGTCCTTTCGCTTTCAGTTTGTGTGGAACTCCGGAATGCTCCGAGGATAAATCTTTCTGTTTCTAGTTGATAAATTTGTTGTGATTTAGGGGAGAGCTGTCAGACGCGCTGCTCACGGCGCCATTTCCGTGACGTCACTCGCTTAATGCTCTTAATCAGTACTTTCAAGTGGAGGGCTTACACTGGGGAAGTGCATTGGAGTGTGTACATATGGTGCTGCTAGCATGATTGGACATCACTTGGGCATTTACAAAAATAAAGGACATTGTGCATCCAGGAACATTGTCCACGCACTGTATGATTCACTGGCAGCATTCAGTTGCAAAGAAGTTTTCCCCTGAGCTGAACACAGTGATAAATGACACAGTGAAGATCATTAATGATATTTGTAGCAGAGGTTTGAAATTCCGACTGTTCATAACACTCCATGAAAGCATGGATTCACACACACCACCATCTCCTCTCTGTGGAACTGCAGTGGCTCTCAAGAGAAAGGGTTCTTTCACACCTTTTTGAACTGAGAGAAGTGAAACAGTTTCTGCAAACTCTGCGTTAGTAGAGCTTTTATTGGATGAAGAATGCATGGCTAAGCTTGCATATATGGCGGGTATATTTAGCCTCTTCAACAAACTACGTATTTCTCTTCAGGGGTTTAACATAAACATTTTTTAATTCACTTTTTTTTTTTTTTTTCATCTTTTCTGAAGCTGGAAACAGGGAGAGACAGTCAGACAGACTCCCGCATGCGCCCGACCGGGATCCACCCGGCACGCCCACCATGGGGCGATGCTCTGCCCACCAGGGGGCGATGCTCTGCCCATCCTGGGCGTCGCCATGTTGCGACCCTCCTGGGTGTCGCCATATTGCGACCAGAGCCACTCTAGCGCCTGGGGCAGAGGCCACAGAGCCATCCCCAGCGCCCGGGCCATCTTTTGCTCCAATGGAGCCTTGGCTGTGGGAGGGGAAGAGAGAGACAGAGAGGAAGGCGCGGCGGAGGGGTGGAGAAGCAAATGGGCGCTTCTCCTATGTGCCCTGGCCGGGAATCGAACCCGGGTCCTCCGCACGCTAGGCCGACGCTCTACCGCTGAGCCAACCGGCCAGGGCAACATAAACATTTTTTACATTAAGAAATAAGATGGATGCATTCAAAAAGAAAGTTGTTCTTTGGGAAAGTTGCATACAGGAAGGTTTAGAAATGTTTCCACTTTTCCAAGACTTTTTGATTGCTTCAGACATCAACGGAAATTCATATTTAATATAATAAGTCAACATTTAAGAGCTTTAGTTCAAAAGTTTGACTACTATTACCCTGAAAATGAGGATCCCCATAAAGGGAACCTCTGGATCAATAACCCATTTATAAAAGATATCAACTTCTGCTTCCTTTTTTTTTTTTTAAATTTTCTTTCCCACAGGGACAGAGAGAGAGTCAGAGAGAGGAATAGATAGGGACAGACAGACAGGAACAGAAAGAGAGAGATGAGAAGCATCAATCATCAGTTTTTTGTTGCGACACCTTAGTTGTTCATTGATTGCTCTCTCATATGTGCCTTGACCGCGGGCCTTCAGCAGACCGAGCAACCCCTTGCTCGAGCCAGTGACCTTGGGTCCAAGCTGGTGAGCTTTTTGCTCAAGCCAGATGATCCCGCACTGAAGCTGGTGACCTTGAGGTCTCAAACCTGGGTCCTCCGCACCCCAGTTCGATGCTCCATCCACTGCACCACTGCCTGGTCAGGCGACTTCTGCTTCCTTAATCATTGTGAAAAAGAAAAACTGATAGATTTAATCTTCTGATGCCATTCTGGTGTTCACACATAGAATGCAATCATTGTCATAATTTTGGATATCACTGAAAGACAGAAGTGTATTTAATGGTGGGCATACCATGCGCACACCCTGGGCCCCAACTTTTGAAGGGCCCCACAAAGCCCCAACTTTACACTTTTTTCTAATGATACCAAGTTTGGTTTCGTATATGCAATTTTAACATTAATGGTCAACATGTATTTTTATTTTCCTTGTCCCTCTCCTTTTTAAGGGGTCCAATTTTTTCTTCTGTGCCCAGAGCCTCAACAGACCTTAATCTACCTCTGCTGGAAGAAGAATATCCATCTCTTACTTACAAAATAGAATGGTTATTCATGTCAGTTGGTTCATCAAGTTGAATGGCAAAAAGCTGTTAATTTTTTATTGTATTTTCTACTACCTACTTGTGTGAGAAGACTTTTTTCAGTCCTATCACTAATAAAAACCAAACAGAGAAACCCAATGAATGTCAATGCAGTACTCTGACCTTTGGAAACAAAACTACAGCCTCTGGTTTCAAGTATTCTTGCAAAGAAACAACAGCCGATTTCACCCTAGCTTTACTTGAATTATATATTGCTCTCTAGAAATTTTAGTTGTACTGTATTCTACTACAAATATATATATATATATTTTTACTGTTTTTTATTTCAGAGAATTTTTATTTTATAGAATTAAAGGAAAATGCACAAAATACTAATAATGATTTTTATTTCTGCCTTAGTGGTCCCTGAAATAGTTCTATTATATTTTCACCAGTCCCCAAGTGTAAGAAGTTGAAAACCATTGTTCTAGCCAATGACATTCCGTCTCCTTCCTCTCACTGAACTTTCTTTTCTTCAAGCTGTTTCCAGACGTTTCCCCAGGTTATTGGCTCCTTTCAGACACCCCTGTGGAGGGATCCTAATTTGCATCACCATATGGAAATCTTGATCTTGAGCTCTGAGACTCCTCTGAGCTGAATCTGCCTACAGGAATACACTTACCTGGATTTGAAAGTGGTACAAAGACTGACAGCTCCTTTCCTCTCAATTTTGAGTCCCCCTTCCCCAAATCCTGGCATCTGCTAAAGTCCCAGTTATTTTCCATGGGAGCAAATATGCCTGTCTTTCTCTTCAAGCTGACTTATTGAGCATTTCTTTCATCTGTTCAGTCTGATCTAAATATGAATCCATAGAACAGAAACATTCAGCACTCATAAGAATTATAACTTTGTTATATTTTGCCCAATCACAACAGTTGTCTTATCATTCTTCTCTGCTTGTTGATGTCCTGTCAAAAGACTAAATGACAATGTTTGGAAAGATAACAACATTAATCACGTGAAAGCGATTTATTCTTAAGCACTGTGGCTGTCCCCTAGTTATATGTGAATATGTATCAAACTCAAATTTTGAAATTTTGATGATCGGTTTCTTGCAGTTTCATTATTTCTTTTTGCTCTGAGTGTGACGTGTGTGGAAAGTTTCCCAAATGTGTCTCCAGTAATAAATCCTGGACTCAAAGATAGGCTCAGAAAATAAAATAAAGCCACCATTATTCATTTAATGAATCTTTGTTGAATGTCTTCACTGTGCCAGGTATTGTATGAGGAGATGCTGAGGACACAGTAATGAACAAGGACAGAGTCTCTGCCCTCACAAACTTAATGCCTAGTGGAGCAGAAGTCAATGAAAGGCCAAATCAAGACCTTTTACACGTTGTGGTAGATGCTGGGACTGAAGTGGGTTCCAAAGACAATCATGGAAGGGGAAGCTCAGGGAGGGGTGCTCCCTGACTACCCAACCCAAAGATGAGAAAAGTTTGCAGATGAGAAAAGTCAGGAGTGGGTAATTCCCCCCAATCCTGCACAAATAGTTCCTGGCAGACACACAGCTAAAGTAGATGCCGCATGTTGGATGATATGGTATCAGATCAAGTGGGGAAATCTGCCATCCTCTTGTGAGTTTTCTGGGAGGGTTTGTCTTACGGATATATGAACATGTGCATTCTGGGAGAATGCTGGAATGCGTTCTGGGATTCCTCTTTTGGGGTTTGCTAAGGCCTGCATGATGAAGAAGTATGGTTTCTTCTCTCTCCTCTCCAACACATGCTCAGGGATTTCTGTAGTGAAACCCAGTCCCGTGCACTGGGTAGAGGAAGCCCCTAAATTCTAGACCCAAAGTCTGTTAGACCCAGTATCCAGGTGGCTCATGCCAAAAGGGAACTGGAGAGAAAGCTGAGCCTAAGAGAAAAGGGAGATGAGAGAGAAAATAGAAACAAGAGAAGAAGCAGGAAAACCAGGACAGTAAGTTTGGGGCAAAGTAGGTAGGGGTGATCCTCCTCCCCTTCAGCGTGCACAGTAGCCCACAGGGCTGTAGTCTCAATTCGCCAGGAAGCACCACCCCGTTTGCTTGTGACCCCTGTTTCTGCCTATAGTCCCCTTTCCATGTGGGACTCCCCAAACATGGAGCTGACTTTTGTCATCTTTGTGGTTTGGTCCTGCCTCACAGGTAGCTGTCATCCAGCAGCTTGTTACAAAGTCCAAGGTGTCTGTCATCCCTGAACTTGTCTCAGGTGCCACACACCCTTCCATCATACACGGTGCTGTCAAAGCACTTCTCAGGAAGGGCAAGTGTCTTCTCTGCTCAAACACTGTCAGTGGTCCCTACTGAATTTTATGCTAAGATCAAGCTGGACCTACCAAGTGTTTCAATGTTCTGTTGCTCTGTAACAAACCATCCCCAAACTCAGTGACTTAAATGAATGACTTATTATTATTGCTCGTGACTCTGGGATTGATGGGTTCAGCCAGGTGGTTCTTGCTTGGCCGCCCTCATCTGGTGGCAGTCAAGGGTCCTCTGAGGGCTGCTGCTTCACTCTCATGCCTTGGCTGGTCAGGGTAGTCTCTCCACATGGCTGGCTTGGGCTTTCTCACAGCATGGTGGCCATCATGTAGGCATGCTCTTTAGAAGGCCGCTGGCTTCCCCAGAAGACAGGAAGTGGAAGTCTCTTAAGGCCTGGGACTGAAAACTGGCATACTGTCACTTCCTCCATATTCTGTCAATCAAAGCAGTCACAAAGAGTATCCGCATTCAAAGGGAGGGGACATAGATTCCTATCTCTCTATGGGATGTGTATCAAAGGATTTGTGCTCATCTATAATCTGTTACAAGTCTACTGCCCCTTCCATATGAAATCCCTTAATATATATAAAAACAAACATGTCTGCATTACGTTTTTTCTTTATTGGTTATACTTAACAGTTTCTTTAACATTCAGATCACATACATCCTTCCCAACCCCCATATGCAGCCCAAATGATCAGACTGCCCCTTAAGACATGGCCTCAAGGACTTGATTCATTGGTCCCAGATATGGCAGCTGATTAATGTCTCTTTTCTGAAAAATAGAATTCTATGTGTGCAGCGTAAGACTGTATTCTTATTGTTTTTATGAGCCAAGTTACACTTTTGATCTTTTTATTATAAAAAATAATTGCAGCAAATGTGTAAAATATGAACCAACATGAAAAGAAAAATGAGATCACCTATATTCTCACCACTGAGAGTTAACCACTGCTACCTTTCGAGTGGTTTCTTCTATTAACATCTGTGTATGTGTGTATTCTGTAAATTGTTTTTTATCCCTTAAGAAAATGTTACAGACATTTTCTCCATGTCAGGAAATATCCTTCTACATTAGCATACACAGTGATGGCCTCATATTGTTCTTTGTGGTCAAGTGAAACACCTCACCTGTTCTGGATGAAATGCAATTAAACTGGGCCTTCTCCATCCTGTACTTGTGTAATTAGTTTTTTAAAAACCTACACGTAGTACTTTGCCTTTTCATTAAAAATCATCTTGTTGCTTTTTAGGTAAATTATTGTAGCCTTTTATGATCTTTTAAGTCCTGAGTTTGTCAAGAAATCTCTCCCGGGTTTATATGATTTAAAAATCAACAAGTATCAAAATCACTAATAAACCATTTATCAATAAAATAGGACAGAGCCTTGTGGCATTTCCTTGGAGATCACCCTGCAGGTCTCATTACTCCATCAAACAGTCGTTAGCTCTGGTCAGTGAATCATTTTAGCTCTTCTATCGTGTGGCTTTTTTCTCCATTTGAAAAGAACATTTTCAAAAATAAGGAAACAAAGACTGTCAATCACATTACCGTTTGGGTACATTTTGTGTGTCACACTCCCTTTTCTGCCCGTCTTATCATTTATTGAAGAAAGGAGATTGGTTTGATATAACTTGTTCTTTGGAACCAATACTGTTCTGGAGGAAAAGAAATTTGTCAACTGCTTAAATTCAATTTTAATTCCTTAATTCATGAATGTTCAGGTTGGACCCCTAATCTTGAGATATCCCTCAATCTGGAAATTAAAAATAATTCTCTTTTTCAGACTAAGTTTTTTGTTATGGTTGTCTCTCTTTGTTATATACAACTGACAGTGAATAAATGGAATAATTAGTTCCTTCAAAGACATTTAATTGAAAAATGAATACATTTTTCTAATATGTTCAAAACTTTATTTTTTGCAAGGATTGAGTACAATCCATTGGACATTAAATGATAAAGTCCATTTTTAAAAATCCAGATTATTTTCCAATTTTCTACAGTCCTTCAAAGAGTATCCCCAGTAGCCTGGCGTTTTTATCTGTAAGTCCTGTAAGTGCACTTCATGTGGCTCAGTTGGGACAAGTGATTTGGACTCATTCAAGGCAGCGATGAGCTTTCTTCTATCTCCTCGTTTACCTCAGATCTCTGAACCCTGAAAAGACATTTGTTCTACTTTCTGCAGATAAAGATTATTTTTCTTGAAAAGACGGTGACAAAATAGAACTTGAGTAGTTATATTTTTGATCTCCTGTTTCCTTTATATCATCTGCTTCTAGTAAAGTATTCATTTCTTTTTTTTTTTTTTTTTTTTTTTTTTTTTTTTTTTTTTTTTTTTTTGTATTTTTCTGAAGCTGGAAATGGGGAGGCAGTCAGACAGACTCCCGCATGCGCCTGACCGGGATCCACCCGGCACGCCCACCAGGGGGGATGCTCTGCCCATCTGGGGCGTCGCTCTGTCGGGACCAGAGCCACTCTAGCGCCTGGGGCAGAGGTCAAGGAGCCATCCCCAGCGCCCAGGCCATCTTTTGCTCCAATGGAGCCTTGGCTGCGGGAGGGGAAGAGAGAGATAGAAAGGAAGGAGAGGGGGAGGGGTGGAGAAGCAGATGGGTACCTCTCCTGTGTGCCCTGGCCGGGAATCGAACCTGGGACTTCCGCACGCCAGGCCGACGCTCTACCACTGAGCCAACTGGCCACGGCCAAAGTATTCATTTCTTTCTCAGCTACCTGGGAGTGCACTCACCTTGAGATCCCCACACTGCCTAATATAATGCCTTACTGGTTATAAGTATGTTAATCAGAGCTTTAGGTCTAAATCTTGTTAAATTTTTAATTTTTTAAATTTTTGTTCTCTCCTCATTTTTTGTTTCTTTTAATTTTTTTTTTATTTTTCCAAGTGAGAAGAGGGGAGATAGAAAGACAGACTCTTGCATGTGCCCCAACCTGGATCCACCCAGCAACCCCAGTGTGGGGCTAATGCTCTGCCCATCTGTGGCCATGCTCACAACCAAGCTATTTTTAGCCCCTGAGACAGAGGCTCCATGGAGCCATCCTTAGCGCCCAGGCCAATGTGCTCGTACCAATTGAGCCATGGCTGCAGGAGTAGAAGAGAGAGAGAGGGAGGGGGGGGAGAGAGAACGAGAGGATGGGTAAGGGTGGAAAAGCAGATGGTCGCTTCTCCTATGTGCCCTGACCTGGAGTCAAACTCGGGACATCCACACACTGGGCCAACTCTCTATCCACTTAGCCAACTGACCAGGGCCTCTTTTTTATTCTTGTTGTTAAAATTTTTAAATAAATTCTACATGCAAATCTAGATTTCAGGCTTTTCTCAGAAAATTGAATGCTCAGTCACTATTGGCTCCATATGTGCAGTGCCAGCAGTGGGTCTGTCCCCTTTAGAAGGCAAAGACTTCTGGTTAACCACAGTCCCTACCCCTCCCTCTTGTCTTTCTGACCCAGACTCAGAGTCAGTTGCCATTTTAGCATCTTCCAGTTTGCAGGTACCACTCACTTGCACCATCTACTGGCCTCTTAGACATTTAAGTTACCGACGAGCTAGATTAGGGCTTTTGAAGGGGAAGGCAGAGGAAGCCAGATGGGAAGTAGAGTTAAGATTCTCCAAGCCTCCAGGAAGACTGGTTTTGTGGATCTTGGGAGGGGAAGAGGCCAATTACCCACTTTGGGACTGCTGTGAGGTAGATTGTGGATGCTTAGGAGGTAAGATACGGTGCCATTGGTCAGGGTGTTGGAAGATCTCTGATTTTTCCCCTCAAATGACCAGGCTAGTTTAGACCAGGATTACCTTTTTGCAATTGTGAGGACTGAAGACAAGAAGATTGTCCTCTGAAAACTGAGGATATACAATACCCCAGGACTTTTGAAGAGCACTAGAAGGAAGTCCCACAAAACTGAGTATCCTTCAGGGATGTTGGAGAGAGCTTAGCAGAATATTGCTCTGAACATGGCATCATTGTTATATATGAGCTTTGGGGCTGTCTGGCTGCAACCTCCCATCTCCCTGCATTGAGAGCTGAGATGTGTCCCATTCTCCTAGATTTATGTGGTCCACTTAAGCGCCATCACCAAGAAGTGCTTTCTCTGTGTTTAGCCATTGTGGGAAGCTGCATGCCTGAAATGATCTGGGGACAAGTTTTCAAAGAGCCCCAAGCTCTGAGCTCAGTGTTTTTGCTCTGACAGCAGATGTTCTAATAATCTGTCTCCTGTTGCACAAAGTAGAAAGGAGATGACGGAGCCACTATATAGTTCTGAGTAATAGCTGCCATTCCTGTGTGCTATGTCGTAGCTTCCTGAATGGTCTCCCGTTTTACTTTTCCAGTGTGTTTCCTCTACTGGCCTCAGAGTTCTTTTCCCGGGGACTAATCTGGCCATGCTGACTCTCTCACAGTCTATATCTCTGCGTCTCTACACCATTATGTAATGCCTGGTCTCTTTGATATGATTTTCTAGACTCTTCGACATTGTCAGCCTCATTGTCACACTCCCGTGCTCTGCCAGATTCCCCAGTGCTCCGTTCTTTGCTTCTCCCCAGCCCTGTGCCCAGCCTGCTCCTTCCACCCAAGGGGCTCTTTTCTGTCCTGTCCTCAAAGTCCACTTTAAGTGCTGCCTTTCTCTAAAGTAATTTCTGATGTTTGCAGAGGCATCACAACATTTTGAATCTCTATCCAAGCTCTCTGCCCCACCCCCTTCCAAAAGTCCTTGAGGGCAAGAGACCGGTACTTTTTAAATTTTATTTTTTATTCATTTTAATGGGGTGACATTAATCAGGGTACATAGATTCAGAGAAAACATCTTCAGGTTATTTTGACATTTGATTATATTGCATACCCATCACCCAAAGTCATATAGTCTCTGTCACCTTCTATCTGGTTTTCTTTGTGCCCCTTCTCTCCCCCCACCCCCTCTATTCTCCCCCCCACCCCCAGTAACCACCACACTCTTGTCCATGTCCCCGAGTCTCATTTTTATGTCCCACCTATGCATGGAATCATATAGTTCTTAGTTTTTCCTGATTTACTTATTTCACTCAGTATAATATTATCAAGGTCCATCCATGTTGTTGTAAATGATCCGATGTCATCATTTCTTATGACTGAGTAGTATTCCATAGTATATATGTACCACATCTTCTTTATCCAGTCATCTATTGAAGGGCTTTTTGGTTGTTTCCATGTCTTGGCCACTGTGAACAATGCTGCAATGAACATGTGTCTTTACGTACCAGTGTTTTTGAGTTATGGGGGTATATTTTCAGTAGAGGAATTTCTGGGTCATATGGTAGTTCTATTTTTAATTTTTTGAGGAACCACCATACTTTCTTCCATAATGGTTGTACTACTTTACATTCCCACCAACAGTGAATGGGGGTTCCTTTTTCTCCACAGTCTCTCCAACACTTGTTATTACCTGTCTTGTTGATAATAGCTAATCTAACAGGTGTGAGGTGGTATCTCATTGTTGTTTTGATTTGCATTTCTCTAATAGCTAATGAAGATGAGCATCTTTTCATATATCTGTTGGCCATTTGTATTTCTTCCTGGGAGAAGTGTCTGTTCATGTCCTCTTCCCATTTTATAATTGGATTGTTAGCTTGTTTGTTGTTGAGTTTTATGAGTTCTTTGTATATTTTGGATATTAGGCCCTTATCTGTGCTGTTGTTTGAAAATATCATTTCCCATTTAGTTGGCTGTCTGTTTTGTTGTCAGTTTCTTTTGCTGAGCAAAAGCTTCTTAGTCTGATGTAGTCCCATTCATTTATCTTTGCCTTTACTTCCCTTGCCTTTGGAGTCAAATTCATAAAGTGCTCTTTGTAACCAAGGTCCATGAGTTTAGTACCTATGTTTTCTTCAATGTAATTTATTGTTTCAGGTCTTATATTTAGATCTTTGATTCATTTTGAATTAATTTTCGTACAAGGGGACAAACTGTAGTCGAGTTTCATTCTTTTGCATGTGGTTTTCCAGTTTTCCCAGCACCATTTTTTGAAGAGGCTTTCTTTTCTCCATTGTGTGTTGTTGGTCCCTTTATAAAAAATTATTTGACCATATACATGTGGTTTTATTTCTAGGCTTTCTATTCTGTTCCATTGGTCTGAGTGTCTATTTTTCTGCCAATACCATGCTGTTTTGATTGTCGTGGCTCTATAATATAGTTTGAAGTCAGGTATTGTAATGCCCCCAGCTTCGTTCTTTTTCCTTAGGATTGCTCTGGCTATTTGGAGTTTTTTATAGTTTCATATAAACTTGATGATTTTTTGTTCCATTTCTTTAAAAAATGACATTGGAATTTTGATGGGAATTGCATTAAATTTGTATATTGCTTTGGGTAATATAGTCATTTTGACTATATTTATTCTTCCTGTGCAAGAGCAAGGAATATTTTTCCATTTCATTATATCTTTTTTTATTTCCCTTAACAATGTTTTGTAGTTTTCATTATACAGGTTCTTTACATTCTTTGTTATGTTTATTCCTAAGTATTTTATTTTTTTATGAGACCGGTACTTTTTAAGAGAGTTTGGAAAAAGGAAAATGAAGTGAATCTTTTTTTGAAAAAAATTTTTTTCTATTGACTTGAGAAAGGAAGAGAGAAGGAAGGAGAGAGAAAGAAAGAAGAATCAACTCATTTTACTTAGTTGTACACTTATTGATTGCTTCTTGTATGTGCCCTGACTGAGGGTTGAACCTGTGACATTGATGCACCAGATCAACACTTTATCCACTGAGCAACCTGGCCAGGGTGAGTTGAATCTTCTTAGAGTCAAAGTACAAAATCAATATAATGGGCCAGTAAGGTCATGTATAGAGACAGTTCAAGTAGTCAGAATGATTCCTGGTTCAGAGTCTGACTCAATTGAAGCTATCTTTCAAATAAACTGCTCACAAAAATTAGGAGATATTTCAAAATGAATAAATATGAAGCAGTAATAAAAAAGCATTTGATTTTTTTATTAAGAACATCAGAAAAGCAAACGACAAGTCAAAGAAAGTTGTTGATTATGCAAATAAGATGCAAACTCAATTATTGTGACTGAGTAACAAGTGACATATTGGTGGGGTGAACAGAACCATGTCAAACTGGATGAGAGTGCCACACATTGACTGTTCAGTAGAGTGTATTGTCACCCAAGACTGCCCAAACACACTGACAGTGATGGGACATGGACAGGATCAGACTGTCCAGCAGTTCTTGTGTGATCCTCTGCCACTCTTGCTCCAGGGCAACTTCCAGCTCAAGAAGTGTTGTGGGAAGCATTGGACAGTTTACCAGATGTCTTCCCAGTGCTTCTTAAGCATGTTCAATGGGATTCAGGTCTGGAGAACATGAAGGCCAGTCCATGTGTTTGATTCCTGCCTCCTGAAGCATGTTGTTGATGAGATGCACACAGTGGGGCCTTGCATTATCGTCCATGAAAAGAAAGTTGTTTCCAACTGCTGCAGCACTGGGGTACCACCTTAGGGTGTAGGACCTCATCTTGATATCTGACAGCAGTCAGCAACCATTTCTGATGATGTGGAGGTTGATATGACCACCAGTGCTGATGCCAGCCCACACCATGATTCCACCACCATCAAAGGAGTCCATTTCTTGAATGAAACATGGATTCTTCCATGTTCCTCATTCATGCCAGATCAGGACACGATGATTGTCAGGCTGCAGACTGAACTGTGACTCATCAGAGAAGAGGATAGATGACCACTCATCACAGGTCCAGTGACAATGCTCATCAGCCCACCTTCTACGGGTTCTACGGTGTTCAGCAGATAACAGAATGCATACCATTGGTCGCTAGGCATGGAGTCCAACATGATGGAGCCAATTTCGTATGGTCTGGGTGCATATCCATCATCTAGCGGCAGCAAGAAACTGTCCCCGCACCTCTGTTGCATTGCTGCATCTGTTCCTTCTTGCCAGTAAGGTCAAATAGCGGTCATCTCTTGCTGTTGTGACAGATGGGCAACCCTGCCTTCGTCTTTTTCATACTGTGCCAGACTCTTGAAAATGATTCCACAGTCTGCTAATCGTGCTTTGGGATGTTCCAAGTGCTGTTGCCACTGTTGTCTGTGTTTGACCAGCTTCAAGATGTCCATTGTTCTCCAGGCTTCCCATTTGGGCAAATTGCGTTGTAGGGGCATTACAAGGGCTGAAAAATTGCAGGATGTGCACTTTCAAGATCAGGGAACATGCAGAGATACTCCAATACTTTCAGCCTTTTGTATAGTGCATTTTCACCAATGAAATAAAAGTTGGCTTTGCATCTCATTTGCATAATCAAACAACTTTCTTTAACTTGTCCCATTTGTTTTTCTGATGTTCTTGTTTAATAAAAAAAATCAAATGCTTCTTTCTTTATTGTTTCATGTTCATTTTGAAATATCCCCTATTTTCTGTGAGCTGTGTATTTAATGAACTGTAATCTGGGGATAACTGAAAATGTGTGTTTGGGAGAATTCATTGTCTTATATCTTCCTCTGGGTGGTTTGCATCGTAAATTCACATCTTCAAATTTTTAAGAAGTCCTAGAGTAATGAACCCTTTTCCACTTGGCTGAATCTAGTATTTCTTGAATTTATACAACTATTTTATTTTTCATGGAACACTGTTAGTATCTCCTGGATTAAAATGCTGTATTAATCAGAAGGGGGAATTATTTATATTAAAGCTAGAAAAACAAATCATATGAACAAATGCTATTATTGTCTATTAAAGGGCCACTAGGAGGAGATGGTGACCTGGCCTGAGGTCTGGGCTGACGGGTTCTGGCAGCTGGTGGGTCGTTTCCAGGGAGATGAACATAAATGTGCTCCCTTGACCTGATATCATTGAATTATTTGAGTCAGGCAACTTATTTTTTTCTCACTTTATGCTGGCTAGACAATCTGATTATAGTTTATTTTCCAAAGTAAATTTCTTACATGAAGGGAATAATCTGATCTGAGGATGGGATATTTAACCCCCCTGCAGGTCTATTACGATAATAAATCGGCATTCTGGGCTGTACGTCAGTCCTCTTTGACCTTGCTTAGTGAGAGTCCATCCCTGTGATACTGATTCATTCTCGGTGGGATAAAACAAAATCACATTTTAGAACCTGCAAGGCTCTGAATGATATTCTAGTTCTGTGGCGAATACCAATGTCAATCCCTAGCTTTTATGAAGCACCATTTCAATTATCTGTTGCTATGTAACAAATCGCCACTTAGTGGCTTAAATAAAAAACAATCATTTTATTATTTCTCACTGTTTCTGTGAGTCAGGGATTTGGGAGGACTTAGCTGAGCAGTTCTGGCTTGGACTGTACTTAGACAATGACCAGAGCAGCTGGGGGTTGATTGGTAACTCTCTATGTAGACTTGGGATCTCTCTTCTCCATTTGTTTCCTCTATGGGAACTGCTTAGAACTTCCTCACAATATGATGTCCCAGGGCTCCAAAAGAAGACTCAGTGAAATACATAGAAGCTCTATTAACTTTTCTGATCTTGCCTTGTCACATCACTTCTAATTGCCTTTGTTTGTTACAAGTGAGTCACAGGCCCACCCAGATTCAACAAGAGGTGAAATAGACTATATTTGATGAGAAAACGCCCAGGTTCTGAAGAGTATTTGCATTGTGGATTTCTATGGAAAATGCAACCTATGGCAAGCTCTTACTATATTCAGTACCTTTGTTAAATATCTCTCTCTCTCTCTCTCTCTCTCTCTCTCACACACACACACACACACACACACACACCCCTCTATTTATTTCTTACAACAAATCCATGAGATAAGTCCTATCATTCTTCATTTTTACAGATGATTAAACTGAGGCTTATATAGGTTAAATAATTTCTCCAGGGAGTTTGAGTTGGTTAATTGTAGGGTTGGATTTTAAAACCAATATGTTCTTTCTTTTTCTTTTTTAAGCGAGAGGAGGGGAGACAGACTGATTCCATGCCCTAACTGGAATCCACCCGGCAACCCCCATCTGTAGCCGATGCTCAATCAACTAGGGTATTTTTAGAACCTGAGGCTGACTCTTGGACCAACAAGCTATCCTCAGCACCCACGCTCGAACCAATCAAGCCACTGGCTGTGGGAGGGGAAATGGCAGAAAAGCAGATGGTCACTTCTCATGTGTGCCCTGACTGGGAACTAAAGCTGGGACATCTATACACCAGGCTGACACTCTGTCCACTGAGTCAACCAGCCAGGGCTCAATGTGTGTTCTTAATAGCCTTGAGGAGTAAGTTTTTTTCATGCTCGCTGACCCCTGGCAGTGAGTTTTTTTTCAAAAAATGAAATTAGTTGTACTCTGGATGGTCAAGAGGCATGGGGATATACGTGAACGTGTGTACTACCCAGAGGGTTAAACAAGTTGCTCCCCCACCTCCTTTTCTACCAAGGTAAATGCCTGGGGGCGTTTCTGGCAGTCTGCTAGCCAGCCTTCCAGTGACTCCCACCTCACTGTGTATACTGAGCATGATGGGAAATTGATTCAAAGTGTTAGTCAGAATGCTACCCTTTTTCAACCACCACATTCTGTTCCTTGTGCCCTGGGAATCTTTGCCTCGTGGAAACCTTGCCTGCTTTCCACCAACTCTGGTCCTAATAACTAGATAGGAGTCACCCCTTTATGAAACCAATAGACAAGGCTATAGATATCGTTTGTTAAGTTTTCTTTTTTTTTTTTTTTTTTATTATTTTTTTTTCTCTTCATTTTTTCATTTTTCTGAAGCTGGAAACGGGGAGAGACAGTCAGACAGACTCCCACATGCGCCCGACCGGGATCCACCCGGCACGCCCACCAGGGGCGGCGCTCTGCCCACCAGGGGGCGATGCTCTGCCCATCCTGGGCGTCGCCATATTGCGACCAGAGCCACTCTAGCGCCTGAGGCAGAGGCCACAGAGCCATCCCCAGCGCCCGGGCCATCTCTGCTCCAATGGAGCCTTGGCTGCGGGAGGGGAAGAGAGAGACAGAGAGGAAAGCGCGGCGGAGGGGTGGAGAAGCAAATGGGCGCTTCTCCTATGTGCCCTGGCCGGGAATCGAACCCGGGTCCTCCGCACGCTAGGCCGAAGCTCTACCGCTGAGCCAACCGGCCAGGGCCCGTTTGTTAAGTTTTCAAGCTGCTTGTTGTTGACTAGAGAAAAAGATCCTAGTATTACTATGTTGGTCCCTTTGCATTATTTATATCCCCCTTTAGTGTCCTTGAGCTTCTAGTAGCATTTGGGGCTCTTTTTCAAAGACCTGCCCATTGGCACCTTGAGCTCACTCTACCCAATCATATGAGAAGATAGAAGGGCCTCCACCTGATCCTTAGCTGATGCCTTTAGATTGGGAGTGTGAGGTCCCAACTCTCTGTCCTCTGCTTGGGACAACTCTTAGGGGTAACTTAAGAGGTACATAAGAGTAACCAGAGCATTCACCCCTGCAGGATTAGGGTAAAGCTACCCTCCACGCGACTATTCTTAAAACTGCACCCTTTCTTGCCTTCTCCTACCCCCCACCTCCAACCTTTCACAGCACACTGAGCCTGCTTCTGGAGAACTTAAGCAAAGACACTGAGGATGGGAAAGGGGGAAGGGAAGGACCTGGAGAAGTTTCTTTTCCACAAGCCCTTTCCCTTGCCAGATCAGAGGGTTACAGGGCAGCTGGGCCTTTCTCATTGTCCTTCAAAGAGTAGAGCCTCCTCATGGCCCAACAACAGCAGCTGGCCACTAGCACACTGTTCTGAACCAAAGTCTCTCTCGGCCCTCTGCCTAACCTGCCTAGTCTCACACCACTCAGTGAGATTGCTCCAACCCCCCATCCCAGAATAGGCTTAAAGGAGCGTGGTGGAGGAAAATGTCCCCTAGCACCCTCTCCCTCATACCTGACTGAGGTGATACCCGCTGGAACTCATTCCAAACCTGCCATTGAACTGGGGAGGGTTGGAACCTGCACTGAACTAAGAGAATTATTGAGCTCTCACCCAGGCTCAGCCCCCAGCTAGCTTTGTGACCTATTTTCTCATCTGCAGTATGGTCTCTGAGATCCCTCCAGCTCTAAATGTCTGTGTTTTTAATAGAACACACTCAGTGCCTCCTAAGAGCTTATACTCTGGTTAGGGAAACATGACACAATTAGGGGGTCTATGTGACAGTCTCCAGTACAAAGCCAAAATCAGACTAATTAAGTGGGAAAATGCCTGGAGCAGAAAACCAGCACGGCGGCTGATTTGGGTGGGAGGATTTCTGTGGGAAGGAGTCTTCAGGAAAGGGTTTCTGGAAGAATAAGAGAAGGGCCTTGAAGGCTAACTAATGCTTGGAAGGGGGAGGGGAAAAGCCACCATAGTCTTACCTATGCAGCTGTTACCTGAGTGTGAAATGAGGGCGGAGGATGGAATCTGGTTAGAACTCAATTGCTATTCTAAGTAACTATAACGCACTCACAGCTCTAGTGATACTATGCTAATTATTTACAGGGCTGTATTTTTATTCTCCCAGGCTTAACACACATCATTGGAGATGTGACATTCAGAATTGGCTTCTCCAACCCCCTAAATTTTAATTAAGGTAATTATGTTACTAACAGAAACTGTAATTTATCTTCTCCTTGAGTTTGCAAAGAGGAAAAAAGTAGCCTTGGCTGAGCACCTTTTTCCTGCATCCTATCTCTGGTCTGTTTTGTTGGAGGTTGGGGGTGGGGAGATGTCTTTGGTCTGGGTTCAGAGACCATACTGGCCCTTGCTGTCTCCTCTCTGCGCTACAGGGCCCCTGTTCTGGTGTTTGGAGTGACTGTGTTATGGAGAGCCTTGAAATGGTTTGAGCTGTCATTCTGAAGCAGCATCTCAGCTAAAGGGAAAGTTCTCCTCTGACAGAACCCTTTGAATTCAGTGGAACTAATAAATATACATCCATAGAAAAAAAACCCTTTGGCACAAGACATTGTGTATGTGTGTATTTCAGGCATTGGTGGGAATAAGACACTGGGTGATTTAGATGAAAACTTTCCATGCAATTAACTTCTGCAGAATAAAGCAGGTGCTGCAGGGAGCCAGTGGGCCAGTCTGCTTAGTAAATACCGATCCCCAGATGTAGAGGAAGTCAATGGAAATAATTATACTGGGTCAATTAAGCAGAATTCAGACCTCCTCCTGCTAACCTGCTTGAATTTTTTATTCCCATGAATCAGGTTTGCTCAGGATTTAAGCTGCCTGACCTCTGGGAAATATGGATTCGTGTGGAGGTGGTTGTTGCTGAGGATGTAGCCTCCACTTTCCAGGCAAGACACTTGGGCTGGGCTTTGGACAGGCCTGGGCTGGAATGCTGGCTCCAACACTTAGTAACCCTGTAACCTTAAGCAAGTTACTTAACTCTCTAAACTTTAGTTTTCTCCTTTGAGAAGTGAGGATGGGAAGAGGGCCTATATCTCAGTTCTTTCATGAGGATTAATTGAGAAAATGCTGGTAAAGCTCTAGAAAAGGGGCCTGAAATATAATAAATCCTCCAGAAGCAGTAGTCATTGTTATTATGATGATGATGGTTATCAACAAAAAATGGGTATTATAATCATACAATCTATGAATCCTATGGAAAACTTGTGTAGAGGATAGCATGTGAATGAATGCAAGAGCTTATTATACTCACCTCCAAACATGCAGAGTTTAAAGCACCCCAATACATGAGTTTATAAAATACAATAATCAGGGGGTGATGTAAAGGCTGACGAAAGATGGCACCCCAGAATTCAGTGAATTCTAAAGACCCTTGGCTGCACTGATCACCAGTCCATTCATAGGCTTATCACAAAGGCTGGGAGGGAGGCTGAGAAACCAAGCATTGGGGACCATTGTCATGTTGAAAATGAATCAGAAATGAAATGACATCACCTCTAAAATGATAAAAACAAATCAATAAGAGATGTAATCCAAGTGACAAAAATTCAACTTTTTGCACAATAAACGTATTTGTTGAGAGCTTACAATTTGACAGGGGTGTTCCTTAGCACTTTATGTGGATTCCTTATTTAAGCCTTACCATCGCTGGCAAGACTGCTCCTATGATTATCTCAATTTTATAGACACAGAACCTTTCAGGGACACACATTACAGATAGTGAAAGGGTACCTTCTGCTCGGAGACCCTTTTATAGCCTGGATGAATGCGGTCCCACTGAAAAGCTTACATGTGGGAGGGTCTTAAAATCTAGAGAATTTGGCATTAGTTGAATTCATACACCCACTCAACAACTATTTATATAAGATTTACTACTCTGTGCCAGGAACCGAGTTTGGTGTTAAAAACTATAATGATGAATAAAAGTTGGTATGATCAGCTTTGGGAAGATGATGTAGAGGTACTTTTTTTTCCTTTTTTTTAGTTATTCCAGTATATACAACAACAACAAAAAAGAAATATGGGTGTTGTGTATAAAACAAACATAATAAGACTATGAGATGCAGAGAAAAGATAGCAGATTAGCAAGGAAACCTGGGACCCAAGGGATGACATAACGAGTCCCTGGGTTTTCTTTGCCTCCTGTATCCCAGATTTGGGAGATGAAGAAGCCAATAACCTGGAAATGTGAATGGACACAGACAATAGAAATTGTGCTTTCTTTAGACTAAGGATCAGGAAAGGGGCATCCTGGCAAGCAGAGAACATTTAGACAGTTACATCTCTACTCTAGCCAAACACCGCAGAAAAAAACTGGCCTTATCTCCGCTCACAGCTGCAAAGGCTGAAAGTTGAGACTAAACTTCCACCCTTGTGAAGCTGTAACAAGGTGTTCCAACCTCCTGTCAGAGGAGTGTCACAAAAGGCCATGTAAGAAGCCAAGACTTTTGTCATTCTAGGTGGTAATAAGGCTCCCCCATCCCTACTTGTGACACCAGTAGAAGCCTCTCCCACCCCTACCCAGCTGTAATGAGGCACCCCTGCCTCTTCCTGCTAGTAGCAAGACACATTGCTACCCTCCCAGCCAGAATGGTATCAGTAGCAATTTGATGTAGACAGGGAACTCTGACCTTTGCCCAGGACTACCCTCAGATGTCAATGAAGGCCATGTAGGGAAAGTGGACTTATATACCCACCTGGCAGTAACCATGTGGCACCTTCTCCCCTTCCCCTGCCATGGCTGTATCAGAAGTCAATGAAACAGAGGTTCAATTAAGATCCAGAGTCTTATAGCTTAATACTCACAATATCCAAGTTACAATAATAAAAAAAAAAATAGAAAACGCTTGTCATGTCAAGAACTGGGAAATCTAAAATTGAAAGTAAAAAGACAATAACTTCCAGCATTGAGATGACAGAGATATTAGAATTATATGACAAATATTTTAAAGCATTCATTGTAAAAATATTTCAACAAGCAATTATAAACATGCTTTAAACAAATGAAAACATAGAAAGTTTCTGCAAAGAAATAGAAGATATAAAAATAATCAAATGAAAATTTTAGAACTGAAAAACTATCTTAAAAAAATCTCAAAGGGTAAATTCAGCAGCAGAATTAAGGAGACAGAGGAAAGAATTGTTGAACTTGAAGATAGAAAAGTAGAAAAGATCCAATCTAAACAAAAAAGAAAATATACTGCAAAGAAATGAACAAAGTCTCAGGGGCTTGTGGGAAAACAATAAAATGTTTATTATATATCCTGGGACTCACAGAAGGAGAGGAGAGAAAAGATGAGGATAGGAAAGTAATCAAAGAGACAGTGGTTTACAACTTCTCACATTTGGCAGAACATATATTTACATATTCATAAAGCCAAGCAAAGCACAAATAGAATAAATTCAGAAAAATCTACAGCAAGACATGTCAGAATCAAACTTCTAAAAACTGAAGACAGGAAAAATTTGAAAGCAGCAAGAGAGAAATGACACATTACCTATAGGGGAAAAACAATTCAAATGATAATGGATTTCTCATCAGAAACCATGGAAGTCAGAAATAAATGACATAATATTTTTCAAGTGCTGAAAATAAAGAAATGTCAATCAAAAATCCCATAACCGGTGAGCATCTTCTTCAAGAATGAAGGGAAAATAAAGACATTCTTAGACGGAGAAAAAATAACAGGATTTTTTATTGGCAGACCTGGCCTGACACTATGGAAAGTACTCTAAAGTGAAAGAAAATGATAAAAGAAGAAACTTTGGAATGCCAGCAAAGAAGAACATGGTAAGCAAAAATATGGTTAAATAAAATAGACTTTTCTTCTCCTACTGAATTTTCTAAATTTTGTCTGATGTTTGAAGCAACAATTGTAACACAGTAGGATATAGTTATAAATATATATATATATATATAGAATATATGTAAGACAATTTTAAGTAGGAAAGGGTAAAGGGACATAAAGGGAAATAAGTTTCTATACTTCACTCTACCTGGTAAAATAAAAATCAAGTAGGCTATGATGAGTTATGTATATTTAATGCAATAGCTAAAAATGACATTAAAACTATACAGAGTGGCCTGACCATGTTTGGTGCAGTGGTTGGAACATTTACCTGGGGCACTGAGGACCCAGGTTTGAAACCTCGAGGTCGCCAGCTTGAGTGCGAGCTCACCAGCTTGAGCATGGGGTCATGGGCTTGAGTGCCGGTTTGCCAGCTTGAATGTTGGGATCATAGACATGACCCCATAGTCACTGGCTTGAACCCAAAGGACACTAACTTGAAGCCCAAGGTTGCTGGCTTGAGCAAAGGGTGACTGACTCCCCTGGAACCCCTCCCCCATCAAGGCATGTATGAGAAGCTAAAGTGCCTCAATGAAGAGTTGATGCTTCTCATCTCCCTGCCTGCCTGTCCGTCTCTCTCTCACTCACTTAAAACAAAACAAAACAAAACAAAAAACAACAAAACAACTATACAGAATAGAATCTGATGTAAAGACTTTAATTTTCTGTAATTTAAGTAAAGTTATTAAAAGTTAAAAGTTAATTTCCTTTGCCCAGTAACTTATGGAATTTTCTTTGAAGAAGATAATCAGATCCAAATAAAAGATGTATGTACATTATAGAGTTTCTTTAACACAAGAAAAATTGGAAACAGCATGAATGGGAATGATTAGTTAAGGTATGATACTGTAAGTAACTATAAAAGGATGAAAAAATATATCATGAAAACATTAATCAAAAGAAGGCAGGACTGGCTCTATTAACAGCAGATAAAGTGGACCTCAGAAGAAAGAAAAGAAAGAACTGTACCTTATTTAATCATTTTGTACACTATTAAATGTTATAAATAAAAATAGAATAAAAAATGTTCAAGTAACTCACAAGGCAAGCGAAACCAGTGAAATAAAATACAGAAACAAACAGAAAAGAAAAAATAAAATGGCTGACTCAAGCACTAACATATCACTAATTACATTAACTGTAAATGATCTAAAAAACAAAAGAATGGAAATGATATATCATGAAAATATTAATCAAAAGAAAGCAAGACCAGTTATATTAATAGCAGATAAAGTAGACTTCAGAAGAAAAACTGCCAGAGACAATGACATTATATAATGTCAATGGGGTCAATCTATCAAGAAAAAAATGGCAATCTTAAATGTACAAGAATCATACAATAAATCTGTAAAATATGTGAAACAAAAACTATTAGCGCTAAAAAGAGAAATAGAAAAATCCACAATTACAGTTACAGACGTAATCACCCCTTTTTGTACAATTGTGGAACAACTAGATAGAAAATCAGTGAGGACATAAAATATTTCAAGGACACCATCCACCAACAGGATATTTACAAAACAGTCCAGAGTAGAATTTACTGTTTTCAAATAGCCACAGGACATAGATAAGAGAGACCATATTCCGGGCTATAAGACAAATCTTAACATACTAAAAAAAGCGAAATCATAGAGAATTTCTCTTACCACAGTGGAATTGTACTGGAGATCACCAACATAAAAATGAGAGGAAAATATACAAACATTTATAAATAAAAGAACAAACTCCTAAATAATCCATGAGTCAAAGAGGAAGTCAGAAGAAAATTAAAAAAAAAAAAACTGAACTGAATGAAAAAACAAAACATTTCAAAATTTGTAAGATACAGCAATGCTGTGAGGACAATTTTTAGCACTAAATCCATATATTTGAAAAGGAGAAAAGCTTCAAGGCAATAATTTAAGCTTCCAACTCAAGAACCTTAAAGAAAAGAAGGATATAATAAAGAAAACAGTATAAATCAATGAAACTGAAAACAGGAATAAAGAAAAATCACTGAAACAGAGCAGAAAGAGCAATAAAATTGACAAACTTCTAACAAAACCAACAAAATAAAATGAAAGAAGTTAGCAATATCAGGAATGGGGACATCACTGTCAGTTCTGCAGACATCAAAAGATAATAAAGGAATTCTATTAGAAATTCTACGTGCACAGATTTAACCACTTTACAAAATATAGATTGATGTTTTTAAAAACAACTACCACAAGTTACCCAATATAAATATTAAGTAAATTGAATTGATAATTTTAAAAGCAGTCTCCTTAAAGAATTTTTTTGCCTCAAATGGATTCACTGAAGAATTCTATCAAATTTAAAGAATTAAGACCAATTTTACATAATCTTTTTCAGAAAATAGGAGAGGAAGAAATACTTCCCAATTCATTTTGTGAAGTTGCTATTATCCCTTATACCAAAACCAGTCAGACAGTACAAAAAAGAAAAACTCCATATAATCAACATCATTAATTAATATGGATACAAAAATATTTAACAAAATATTAGCAAATAGAATTCAGCAATGAACAGAATGAATTATATACTGTGATCAAGTGGGGCTTATAGCAGAGATGTAAGACAGTTAAAGAAAATCCATTTTAATAAGCTAAATAGAAAACAAATCAACTGATCATATTAATTGATGGCAGAAAAAAGCACTTGACAAAACTTAACATTTATTCATGATAAGCCTGACCTGTGGTGGCCTAGTGGATAAAGCGTCGACCTGGAATGCTGAGGTCGCTAGTTCAAAACCCTGGGCTTGCCTGGTCAAGGCACATATGGGAGTTGATGCTTCCTGCTCCTCCCTTCTCTCTCTCTCTCTGTCCTCTCTAAAATGAATGAAGTCTTTGAAAAAATCAAAATAATAGGAGTAGAAGAGAATTTTTCTACTTGATAAAAGGCACCTATAAAGAACCAATAGGTAACATTGTACTTAATGGTTAAATACTGAATGCTTTCTCTCTAAAGTCTGAAACAAGACAAGGATGTCCAATATCACCACTTTTATTCAACATAGTGCTGAAGTTCTAGCCAGTTTCAAAAAGGCAAGAAGAGGAAATATAAAGCATATAGACTGGAAAGGAAGAAATGTAACTGTCCCTATTTAGGTATGACATGACTCTTTACATAGAAAATCCCAAGATATCAATAAAATAATCCTGGAATGCAAGGGTACAGGACACAAGATAGAGATAAAAAATTCATTGTATTTCTACATGGGTAGCAAAGTTTAAAAATATAATATTGTTGCCTGATCAGGGAGTGGTGCAGTGGATAGAGCATCTGTCTGGGATGTTGAGAACCCAGGTTCAAAACCCTAAGTATGGGTTTCACCAGCTTGAGTATGGGATAGTAGACATGACCCCATGGTTGCTGGTTGGAGTTCAGAGGTTGCTGGCTTGAAGCCCAAGGTCACTGGCTTGAGCAAGGGGTCACTGGCTCAGCTGGAGCCTCCCTCTCCCCCAGTCAAGGCACAAATGAGAAAGCAATCAATGAACAATTAAGGTGCTGCAACTACGAGTTGCTGCTTCTCATCTCTCTTCCTTCATGTCTCTCTGTCCGTATTATCTCTCTAAAAAAATAAATATAATATTGTTTATAATCACTCCCCCAAAGAAATACTTAGGTAAAAGTCTAAGAAAACAAGTATGGGAATTATATGCTAAAAACTACAAAATTCTCATCACACACAAAAAATCAAAGGAGATAGAAATAATTGAAGAGACATACCCTGTTCATAGATTAGAAGACTCAACGTAATAAGGAAGTCTGTTTTCTCCAAATTAAATTACAGGTTCAACAGAAATTCTCTCAAAATCCCAGCAAGAATTTTTAAAATAAAAATGGACAATATTATTCTAAAATTTATATCAAAAGGCATAGTTCATATCAAAATATTAAAATAGCTAAAACAATTTTACAAAGAGGAACAAAGTGGAAGAAATTAGTCAACCTAATTTTAAGACTTAATATATAGCTATAATAAAGAAGTCTATGTGGTATCGGCAGATAGATAGGCATATTAATCAATGAAACAGAATAGAGAATTCAGACACAGACCCACACAGATGTGCCCGACTTATTCTGGAGGAAGTTATGAAAGCATTTCGATGAATCAAAGATAGCTTTCAACAAATGATGCTGAAAGAATTGGACATCTATAGCCATAGAAGTGAACTTTAATTTGTCTCAGACCTTAAACAAAAATTAAATCAAAATGGACTATGTGCTTAAATGTAAAATTTAAACTATAAAACTTATAGAAACAATGATAGGAGAAAATCTTACGATTCTAGGGCTAAGTAAAATGTGTGAATGACACCAAAAGCATGATTCACAAAGGAAAAATTGATAAATTAAACTTTATCACCCTAAAAAATTTCTGCTCTGTGAAAGAGCCTATTGAGAGGGTGAAAAGACAAGTGATAGACTGAAAGGAAATATTTTCAAACCACATCTCCTACAAAGACTAGTATATAGACTATATAAAGAATTCTCGAAACTCAACAGAAAACCAGACCAATATAATCAGAAAATGGGTCAAAGACACGCAGAGACATTTTACCTAAGAGGATATATGGATGGAAAATAGGACATGAAAAGATGTCCAACATGCCTGACCTGTGGTGGCGCAGTGGATAAAGCGTCGACCTGGAAATGCTGAGGTTGCCGGTTCGAAACCCTGGGCTTGCCTGGTCAAGGCACATATGGGAGTTGATGCTTCCAGCTCCTCCCCCCTTCTCTCTCTCTCTGTCTCTCTCCTCTCTCTCTCTCTGTCTTTCCCTTTCCTCTCTAAAATGAATAAATAAAAAATTTAAAAAATAAAAAATAAAAAAAATAAAGTGATCTCTCTTAAAAACATTTAAAAAAAAAAAAAAAAAAAAAAAAAAAAAAAAAAGATGTCCAACATTAGCCATGAGGGAAATGCAAATTAAATCCACAATGAAATTTCATTACATACCCACCATAAAAGTTAAAATAAAAAAATATTGATAGCACTAAATGCTGGAGAGGACTCATCACTGGTGGGGATGTAAGACTGCACAGCCATTCTGGGAGACAGTTTGGCAGTTTGTTACAAAACTAAATGTAACTGCCACAGGACCGAGCGATTGTACTCCTGGGCATTTATCCCAGAGAAATGAAAATTTACATCCACAGAAAGTCCTGTACATGAATGTTTATGGCAACTTCAGTCAGTATAGCCCCCAAATGGACACAACTCAGATGCCCTTCAACGGGTTAAATAAACTCTGATACATCAACTTTTTGGAATACAACCCAGCAATGAAAGAATAAACCATTGATACTAGTAAAAACCTGGAAGAATTTCCAGAAAATTAGGTTGGGTGAGGAAAGCCATTCCCAATTCCTGTGCACCATTTGATTCCATTTATATCACATTCTTGAAATGACAGAGTTATAGGATGGAGAACAGATGAGTGGTTGCGGGGGGTTAAAGATAGGTTGGAGATAGACTGAAGTGGGCCTGGCTATGAAATGGCAACATGGGGGCTCTTACCTTGAAGGAAAGGTTCTGTAGCTTGGTTGTTTCAGTGTCAACATCCTGGTGATACAAGCTGTAATTCTGTGAGATGTCACCGTTGGAGGGAACTGGGTGAAGGGAACGGAATCTCTTTGTGTTATTTCTTACAACTACATGTGCATCTCCAATTATCCCAAAATTAAAAGTTTAATTTAAGAAATAGATATGATCCTTTTGGAACAGTTCTATGGTGTTCTTAGGGTATATTCCTAAAAGTGGGATAGCTGGGTCAAAAGGCAGTTCAATTTTTAATTTTTTGAGGAATCTCCATACTGTTTTCTACAGTGGCTGCACCAGTCTGCATTCCCACCAGCAGTGCAGGAGGGTTCCCTTTTCTCCACATCCTCGCCAGCACTTATTCTGTGTTGTTTGGTTGATGAGGGCCATTCTGGCTGGTGTGAGGTGATATCTCATTGTGGTTTTAATTTGCATTTCTCTAATGATTAGTGATGTTGAGCATGTTTATGGCAGCATTGTTCATAATAGCAAAGATCTGGAAACAGCCCAAGTATCCATCAGAGGATGAGTGGATTAAAAAGCTTTGGTACATATATATGATACTATGGAATACTACTCAGCCATAAGAAATGATGACATCCCCTGGCCGGTTGGCTCAGTGGTAGAGCGTCGGCCTGGCGTGCAGGAGTCCCGGGTTTGATTCCCGGCCAGGGCACATAGGAGAAGCGCCCATCTGCTTCTCCACCCCTCCCCCTCTCCTTCCTCTCTGTCTCTCTCTTCCCCTCCCACAACCAAGGCTCCATTGGAGCAAAGATGGCCCCGGCGCTGGGGATGGCTCCTTGGCCTCTGCCCCAGGCACTAGAGTGGCTCTGGTCGCAACAGAGCGATGCCCCGGAGGGGCAGAGCATCACCCCCTGGTGGGCAGAGCGTGGCCCCTGGTGGGCGTGCCGGGTGGATCCCGGTCGGGCACATGCGGAAGTCTGTCTGACTGTCTCTCCCCGTTTCCAGCTTCAGAAAAATAAAAAAAAAATAAAAGAAAAATAAATAAAAATAAAAGAAATGATGACATCGAATCATTTACAATAACATGGATGGACCTTGATAACATTATACGGAGTGAAATAAGTAAATCAGAAAAAACTAAGAACTATATGAATCCATACATAGATGGGACATAAAAATGAGACTCAGAGACATGGACAAGAATGTGATGGTAACGGGGGGGGGCTTGGGGGGGGCAAGGAAGGAGAGAGAAGGGATGGGGGAGGGGAGGGGCACAAAAAACTAGATAGAAGGTGACAGAAGACAATTTGACTTTGGGTGAGGGGTATACAACATAATCAAATGTCAAAATAATCTGAAGATGTTTTCTCTGAACATATGTACCCTGGTTTATCAATGTCACTGCATTAAAATGAATAAAAATAAGATCCAAAAAACCCCCAAACAAAAAACAAACAAAAGAGAAATAGATATGATCCTTTTTTTTTTAACAGGGTTTATAATATTTTGGAAGAGAGAGGCATTAGTGAAATCTCTATCTAAACACATTAAAATTCAACTACACTAATGCTTTAAAGAAGAGGTGAGTAGTCCTTGAATATATAATAGGTAGCATGCACAATTACATAATTTATTGCTCCAACTGAAACAATTTTGAGTGAAAAAGGGTGCTATTAGTAATTAGACTGGGAAAGTGAGACTACACTGGGATACATGGTCACTCAAATAATAGGGGAAGAGATGTTCTGAGGTCAAGGGGGGCTCCCTGAAGTAGGTGATGCCAGACCTAGGATCTGAGGGCAGACCGAGAGTGAATTAAGCAGGGAGGAGAGGAGCGACATGCGCAGAGAGCTCATGGGGACCAGGAAGCAGCTCCCAGGAGTGCCCTGGACAGTGGTGGGGTTCAAATAATTTAACAACTGCTTCTCTGCTCTAATGACCATTTTAGGTATAAAAAAACAATATACCAAAAAGTAGTTTATTATTTCATGCATTTAATACTTAAGAATAAAAGAGGTACACAAAACTATCAATAGATTGTTATAAGAAATAGTTTTAAACTATTAATGAAAAAATATTAAATAATACCTGACAAAAATAATAAAACAGTTATTTAAGATATTTCCATATTGCTTCTTGGTTGGCATCATCACTCGCAATTTTTCTCATTTATGGACAGAATGAACATTACTGTGAGTGCTTAGAATACAGATGAATGTTAAAAAAGAGTAAGAAATGTAAATTTGTGATTTCCACATTGGGCGGCTGCGCAGGGTCCCACCTTAGAACCCTGATGACAAGTGCCATTTTAACAACTGGTTTGCCAAACTAAACAAAAAATTAAGTATCGGTTCTGCTGAACTGGTGGGAACTGGCTGAATCCCACCACTGGCCCTAGAACCTGGTTTTCTGCAAAGGAAGCCTCCACCGGGCTTCTGGTGGTCTTTGCAGCGCGCTCTCCCTCCCTTCTGCTCCGTTGTAAGCCACATGTTGGTTTTGAGCAGGGGTCCCCAAACTACGGCCCCCGCGGGCCACATGCGGCCCCCTGAGGCCATTTATCAGGCCCCCGCCGCACTTCTGGAAGGGGCACCTCTTTCATTGGTGGTCAGTGAGAGGAGCCTAGTTCCCATGGAAATACTGGTCAGTTTGTTGATTTACATTTACTTGTTCTTTATTTTAAATATTGTATTTGTTCCCATTTTGTTTTTTTACTTTAAAAAAAGATATGTGCAGTGTGCATAGGGATTTGTCCATAGTTTTTTTTATAGTCCGGCCCTCCAACGGTCTGAGGGACAGTGAACTGGCCCCCTGTGTAAAAAGTTTGGGGACCCCTGGTTTTGAGGCTTTCTTTAGTTCCCTGCTTTGCTCTCTGCCACACTTGAACAGTTTCCCAAATACTGCCAACTCTCCAGCTCTCCAAGGTCCCCCATGGTGCTCTTGATTCTGACTCATGGATGAGTGGAAGGGCCATGGTCCCTGAGTGCGGGGAGGGAGGGCCACACTTGCATCCAGGGTGCTCTCCCGCTCTGGCAGCAGCTCTCATGGCCTGGACTGTCGAAGGGTTTTCCAGGCTGTCCTCTTCCCTCTTCTTGCTTCATTTGTATCCAAATATGCTCTTAGGAAATCCCCAGCCCTCCCTATTATTAAATTTGGAGGGTGGGATTAACCTCTCTGGGCATGGGGTCTCAATCGATAGAGACTCTGGGAAGATGTGGAGTGTGTGTGTGTATACAATTGGTCACAGTCATAGCGTTGAGGTCAGCTACTCAGGTTGTTTCTGTGAGATTATTTGCTCTTTAATTTTGCAGTTGTGCCTTGGAGAATAAAAGCTTTGGCTTCCCATGAAGGAAATCCAGGCATCATCAGATGAAACATAATAATATTTTGGGGTGGGAGGGCTGTGGAGAGGGGCATTAGAGGAAATATAAAAGGGGGTCTAATAATGATTTCTTACATGCTTATTGTGTGCCAGACACTACTCAGACATTATCTCATTGGATGCTCAAAAACCCCTTTGAGATTGGAACTATTGATTACAGCTAGTGCTCGACTTATGACCATGATTGGTTCCGACAGACTGGTTGTAACATGATTTGGTTGTAAGTTGAGTAGGCTATATGTACAGTACTGTAAAATGATGTTATAAAAATCTTTAAGTCATATTTTATAATAATTTTCTTTCATTACTGTTATATATCATAATTTTCTTTGTTCATTTTATGCCATTTGTATCATCTCTACACTATTTTGTTTCTTATTTTTACATTCGTCAAGTTTAAGTAAAACACTGCATTGCCAGTACAACTGGTTTAATATTTACAAATACAACTTCCTCTTGGTAGACATCTTGGGTGGGGTTTAATGAAAAATATCCAAGACACAAAACACAAATTGCTGTACCAAATCTGGGATAACAGTTGAAATGGTGCACGCGGAGATGGTAGAGCTGCCAGAAGCTGGTCTGCACTGTCGTACGCCCAGCTGGGCAATGCTTGCACTGGCAGACATGGAGCAGTCATGGCTAGCGATTGTGGTCATAAATCAAATGGTCGTAAGTTGCATAGGTCGTAAGTTGATCAATATTGTATCTCTATTTTACAGATGAAGCTGAGAGGTCCCACACCTTCCCCAAGGTCACACAACTAGTAAGGCAGAGGCAGCACTTGAACTCTGTTCTGTTTGAATCCAGAATCATTGTGCTTGACCACTGGGCTCTGCAGTCTCCCTGGAGATCATGTTCCATCTCCAGTACCTGAAAGCTTATCTGTCTTTTCTTTTTCTATATTCTCCCCAACACTTCCACTATCACCACCTGGGAACCTTTTCTCCCTCTCCTTCTCTCAACTATTCCTCTTTTTTTTTTTTTTTTTTTTTTTGTATTTTTCTGAAGCTGGAAACGGGGAGAGGCAGTCAGATAGACTCCCGCATGTGCCCGACCGGGATCCACCCGGCACGCCCACCAGGGGCGACGCTCTGCCCACCAGGGGGCAATGCTCTGCCCCTCCAGGGCGTCGCTCTGCCACAACCAGAGCCACTCTAGCGCCTGGGGCAGAGGCCGAGGAGCCATCCCCAGCGCCCGGGCCATCTTTGCTCCAATGGAGCCTTGGCTGCGGGAGGGGAAGAGAGAGACAGAGAGGAAGGAGGGGGGGGTGGAGAAGCAAATGGGCGCTTCTCCTATGTGCCCTGGCCCGGGAATCGAACCCGGGTCCCCCGCACGCCAGGCCGACGCTCTACCGCTGAGCCAACCAGTCAAGGCCCTATTCCTCTTCTTCTCTTTGCTTTTCCACTTTTCTTCCAGTCCTGTTCTATTCTTTGCTATCTAGGTCTTCACCCACCAGGGGCATCACGGGGGGTAGGTTGGCTCTTTTTGGGTCTCATGGTCAGTGCTGCCTGGAGTTGGCTATGGTTGTATAAGCCCCTTGTTAAACTTGGAAGCATCTGGTGGTGCTTTTTTAAATGCAATTATTGTACTCCTGGGAGGGGGGTACATTAAGACATCAACATTTTTACATACATTAGATGCTCCCCTCTATATACTTTGTTGGAGTAGCACAGGGCTAAAAGTCATGGAAATATAAAAGGGAGAATGGATGCAACAAAGACTCTCTCTAAGCATATACTGGGTTCTAGAAATCAAAACTGGAGCTTGGCTTGGGTCAACAAAGATGCCCAATCTAAGGAGATGAGATCTATAACTATACCCATGTCAACCAAATAAACAGGCCTTTAGCCCATTAAGTTTTTTAGTACTCCCTTGTAAATTATCTCTTTGATTGCTTCAACTCAATGAAGTGGATTTTCTTTCCCCTGTTCACCACGAGATTTGTTAAAATTTCTCAACTAGCACTGGCAAAACCAGGACTAGGCTTTAAATCCTCTCATATTCTTATCTTCTGAACAACCCCCCTGCTTTTCTACCATAGGGTATTCTGATTAAATTACCCCAAATAATTTTCTGTCTTCTGCTCATTCATTCCATTCCTCTTTCATTCATTTGACAAGCATTTATTGAGGACCTATTAGGTTCACCAGGTACTAGTTCAGCTTTTACAGATATTATTCATTTATATCTCTAAACAACCTTATGGAGAAGATGTTAGAATACCTTCTTTTAAGATGAGAAAGCAGAACAGTGCCTACTTGACCAATGCTCCCATAATAGAGCTCTGAAATCCATCTCTGTGTTGGTGCCAAAATCATGCTTTCCACAAACTGCTCCCAGCCACTGATGGAAAGTGACAGGGATATTTCCAGGAGACTGGGAACTCCTCAAAGACTGACTTTGACTCAAGGATCCCCCCCCCTCTCCATGAGTCTTGCCAAATTTTCATAGAATGCACAATAATCAAAGGTTCGCTCCCCATCTTCCCTTCCTCCCTCCCTTCTCTCCTGATCACACTTACATGTGACTGATGGCGCCCCCAGCCCTGCTCCAGGCTCCCTTTCATTTTCCTTCTCAGGGCCTTTACCCTCATATGTTTTTTTGTAGATCAAATGCTGTTATTGTGGCATCTGCTTCTTGGAAGATCAGGATTAACACCCATGTCTCCCTTCTCTTCTTTCTTTTTTCACATCTCTGGCCTTTGAGGCTGAAGTGGAAGCACATGCTCTGGCTCTCTGGTCTGAGGATGGTATGGATTCAAGCTGCAGTAGGAGGCGGCGCATGCTCCTGGGAGCTGGCCCAGGAGCGCTTGGTGACACTGCCACCCCTCCTTGAGGAAGCTCTCATTCCCCTTGCTTCTGTGGGAGCACACTCTGTGGATGGTCCTTCTGCCTCTCCGGCTGCCTCTTCTTGGACTTGGCTGTTTGTGCTTCAGGTCCACCGTCCTATGTCAAGCGTCTCGGTGGGATGCTTTCGTTTCCTGTGCTGCTTTGAAGAGACCACCCTTTCTCTGAGAAATGCAGCATTGTCTTCAGAGTCCAGTGGGGAGAAGAACGACACAAAAGCTATTTTCCTCCATATCTTTTTTCCCAACTGTATCCAGCCCTTCTTTTCCTTTGAGGACATGACCAGAGGAAAATGTCCTCGGAGTTGCTGATGACTCTCATCAGCATAATGCCTCTGTCCTTTCCTGGAGGTTAAGTTTCCATTGTTGACTTGACTTCTTCAGCTTCAACTTGCTACTTGAAGACAGGCTTGGAATTCACCGACCACAATTGTCTTTTCTTCATGAGGAGGTGTCATTTACAAATAAGGATGTCACCAACTAAATCACTCATCTAGGCATGCCATGTGCCCAATGAGTACCAGCTACCAGCATCAGTCCTCATGGTGTGTGGGCCTGGGTGGGAAGACAGGTGGCGAGGCAGAAAGAACACTGGCTTTTGAGCCAGACAGAACTGCATGTATGTTTTGTCTAGGGCATGTCAAGTGATCTAGGACAGGAAGATGGCATAGACTACTGTGTAAATGCTTAGCTCTAATGTCAGAGCTGAATTCAAACCTCTGGTTCTTCCTCTCCCAAGCTGTACAACCCAGTTCTGGCCTTCACCAACTGTTAAGGGTAAGAATATTTATAACCAAACTTCTCTAACATTTTATTTTGTTCAACTGCTTTATTTATGCACATTATTAACAGATGAGGAATGGAAACCTCATCTGAGAGGTTAAGTAATTTATCCAAGGTCATACAGTTGGTGCTTGGTGTAGTTAGAATTTGAAGGCCCTGGCAGGTTTGCTCAGTGGATAGAGCATCGGTCCCTGCATATGGACATCCTAGGTTTGATTCCCAGTCAAGGCACACAAGAGATGTGACCTTCTGCTTCTTTTGTCCTCCCTTTCCCCCTTCTCTCCCTCTCCTCCTCCTGCAGCCAGTGGCTCAATTGATTCAAGCATCTGTCCCAGGCAGGGGTTGCTAGGTAGATCCTGGCGGGGTTGCATGCTGTAGTCTGCCTCACTATTTCAACTCCTCTCACTGAAAAAAAAAAAAAAAAAGAATTTTGTAATTTAGTTCCAAAGTATAGACTCTTTAATCAGTCTGCTAGAATGCTGATGGGTCCTTACCACACATCTGGTCCAGAATTAGTGTTCAGTGTGTAGTAATGTTCATCATTATCATCAACATGATCATACCTATCATCAATGCTTCACCTCTATACATTTCTGTTTCTCAATCTATTGACCAGAACCAAGAAAATGTATAAACCAAGAAATGAGCATAGAAGATGTAGAGCCTGTCTTAAAGAAAGCCCTTAGTAAATGTCAGGTTTTTTAGGTTCTTTTCTGCTCATCCCTTCTTTTCTCCTTCTCTTCTTTTCCTCATCATAAAGTCTTTGGTGCCTTTGTGGACTGTTACTCCCTATACTTATGACCACTGGGCAGATAATACCTGTGGTAGAACAGAGCATCAATCAAATCTTAAGACTGTTGTCTCTTTAGGAAGTATACATATGCTAGAAACACTACATGACTAGTAGTTGCAGCAGAATGTTATGTATATTCATTTGTTTCATCTTTTGTTACACATTTATTGAGGGTCAGTGCATCCCCAGGGATTGAGCCAGGTGCTGAGGATATTGTGTTGAGCAAATTAGACACTTCTTGCTTTCACAGGCACAGAGTGGTAGGAAGTCCTGATTTCAGTGTTCTTGTGACTGTTTACATCTGCATTTCAGGTTTTCTAATCAGCTGCCTCTGTAGAAATTCAGAGAATTACAGTGTACACTGTTGTGCTGGTGTTAATCAATTAATTAATTTCCTATTTAGGTCTAAAAAGGGTGTGAAGTGGCTTATCAACAATGTACAGATACAGTAAGACCAGAGAGTATCAAACAATAAACCACAACATTGAGTGAAAGGGAAGCAGAGGAAAAAGGATCTTTTTCTGGAGACCATTTAGAGCAAGTGAACCCAGTACTCAGCTTGACTTTTAAGACAGAGGAAGGAAAATTGAGAAGACAAAGGTACTTTAAGAAAGCCTTTAGGAAAGGATGTCAGTTTCATAGGCGAAACTCACTTTTTCCTGGATCTAAGTTTTATGTGGAATTTGTCTCTAGATCCTCATACAGGAGTGCCAAACATGTTCTAAACTGAGAAATAGGCATAACAGAAATGTTTTCTATATGTGTCAGCTCTGGGTGCTGGTGGCATGGTATCTATTAGATTCTTAAGGGTTTGGAAGAGTGAGTGTGTGTCTTTGCGATGTCAGGGAGAAGAATAGTTTCCTAAAGTGTTATTCCACTGTAATGGTTAAAAAAACAAACAAGCAGAAAAAAACCCCTGAAAGGCTTCATATGATGATGACATTTAGTGTAATCTCATGGGTAACTTGTAACATACAGTTTGCTCTCTCCAGTTGCTTGTTAACAGGGAGGAAACCTGGAAGGGAAATGGATTCAGGGAGGCCTTCTTTGCTCTCTCTCCCCACTGGGACTGCTGAGGGCTAAGCCTAGCTATCAACATGCCTTTCCCAGTTGAAGCAGTCATGATGCCAGTAAGGGAAAGGAGAGTCCAATCCAGTCCTTCTCTCTTTTAAATTCCAAATCGCTACTGTACAGCAGGAAAGAAGACAAAGATATGGGCAGTGATGATGATGGTGGGGGTGATGGTGATAATGCTAATAGTGTCAGGTCCTGTGCAATAGTGGGGACAGGCTTCACAGAAGAGCTGCCATTGAAAACATACCACGATGGAAATTGTGGCAGAGGGCGGATTACAGGCTTAAGGAATACAGTAAGAAAGGCCATGAAGGTGAGACAGTGCATGGAGGCTTGGACACCATTCTGAGAAATCTGGGTGTGTTGGATCGTGATTGGTATTGAAGAAATTTGAGGAGGGCAATCCATGACATAATCTTCCTTACATTTTATGAGGCTACTTCTGCAAACAGTATGGAGCTGTGCTGTCTAAAACAACAGCCACTAGTTATGGTACTATCTAGACTAGGAGATCTTTCCAGATGGGGCATGTTTACAAATGCAGGAAGCAGGGACTGTTCTGGGGCTATCTTGGGGAGCCATTGTTGGGGTAATGCTTGGTGAGTCATCTGGAGGTAAATGTCAGCTTGCAGAAAGTCCAGGAGAGGGAGCCTGGTGAGGAAGGAGAGACTGTGGGATAGGGGAGAATAGTTTGGGGCACTAGGGAAGGTTGGTGGGGACTGGGAGACTGGGAAAGAAGGGATAGCACAGCACCTAGGGTAGACAGAGTTTGGCAAAGGCTGAAGGAGGAAGAGACTGAAGCTAGAAGGAAGAGGTGGTAATTGATGGAGCAAGGCCCTGAGGATGAGTTGGTGCAGGAGACCTGTGAAAATACCGCACTTATGAGAGTCTTTTATCCATTTTCCCCTAACAAATACAGTGTTTCTGTAAAGTCATGGTGCACTTTTGACTGGTCACAGGAAAGCAACAAAAGACAATAGAAATGTAAAGACAATAGAAATGTGAAATCTATACCAAATAAAAGGAAAACCCTCCCAGTTTCTGTAGGATGATGTGGCAGCATGTGTGCATGCACAGATGATGACATAACACCGTGTATACAGCAGAGCAGCCCACGGCCATGCCAGTCGAGATGTGGATGGTACAGAGGAAAGTTCAGTGTGTTCTGTGGCTCGCTAAATTCGAATCCGTGACCAAAGTGCAATGTGAATATCGGTGTGTTTATAACGAAGCGCCACCACATAGGAATAACATTACTCGGTGGGATAAGCAGTTGAAGGAAACCGGCAGTTTGGTGGAGAAACCCCGTTCTGGTAGGCCATCAGTCAGTGACGCGTCTGTAGAGGCTATATGGGATAGGTACCTAAGAAGCCCTAAAAAATCTGTGCGTGAGCCCACATCGAACTGCACTGAATAGGTATGAAACTGGGAGAGTTTTCCTTTTATTTGGTGCAGATTTCACATTTCTATCATCTTTTGTTGCTTTCCTTTGACCGGTCAAAAGTGCACCATGACTTTATGGACACACTGTATTTAAGAATCACATCTCTACAAGTTGAGGATCTGACCTTTCCACAGGCTCTGGCCGGGTAGGGGGTTCTGCAGATTGGAGAGAGCCAGGGGAGACCTCAGCCTTGCTCTTGAGAATGACTTCCTTCCATGGGGTCACTTCAGAGAGGAGGCCTGGGGTTTGGAATGCCGCACCCTCCCAGCCTCCAGTTCAAGAGATCAGCTGGACAGCCCAGATAGATCCCTTATACCAGGGGTCCCCAAACTACGGCCCGCCAGCCGCATGTGGCCCCCTGAGGCCATTTATTCGGCCCCTGCTGCACTTCCAGAAGGGGCACCTCTTTCATTGGTGGTCAGTGAGAGGAGGCACCTCTTTCAGAGGTGGTCAGCATCCGCATCTTGTGCTCCTGGAGTACTGTATGTGGCAGCGCCGCAAAGCGCGACATCACGTACAGTACTACTTCCGGTAACGTAGGACGGAAGCATCACAGCTCTGGAAGCGTGTCATATCACTTGTTACGGCTAGCAGTGACAAATATGGAACTGGACATTGACCATCTCATTAGCCAAAAGCAGGCCCATAGTTCCCATTGAAATACTGATCAGTTTGTTGATTTAAATTTACTTGTTCTTTATTTTAAATATTGTATTTGTTCCCATTTTGTTTTTTACTTTAAAATAAGATATGTGCAGTGTGCATAGGGATTTGTTCATAGTTTGTTTTTTTTTTATAGTCCGGCCCTCCAACGGTCTGAGGGACAGTGAACTGGCCCCCTGTGTAAAAAGTTTGGGGACCCCTGCCTTATACTGTGCCACCTACCCCCTCTGCCTAGAGCCCCGCAGAGAAGCCTCGAATCCCCAGCTGCAGCGCCGAGCCTTCCCCAGCAGGGGCGCTGGGAATCCGCTGATGGCCGTCTTCCTTCCAGAGCCATCCTCCGCCCACCTCGGACTTCGGAGCTGAACTTTTCTTGGGGCAGCTCATCGCCCGCGGTCTTTGAAAACCCGCACACGCTTAGACCCGCATCATTCTGGGCTGGACGTTGTCACAGCCTGGTTGTCACGCCCAGCCTCCTCGGTTCCCACTTTCCATTTTAGCTCCAGGTGGAAAAGCGAGTTCGCTAGGGTGGGGGCTCCCGGAACCGCTGGTTGTCGCCCTCCCTAGGCCAGTGCAAATTCCCAGGCGCCCCCTCTGCCTCCTTCATTCCTCTTGGCCTGCCCCTGACGCTCTTTAGAAGCTCTCCTTTTCTCTGCGTGCCCCGTTGCAGCACCGTCATCTCGCTCCTCCACTCCCATCAACTCTCCGCTCTCCTCCCTTTCCCATTTCTCTTTCTCTATGTTCCCATCTGTTCCCTTCTTCGCTGCATCTTTCTCCCTTCCCTTCTTGCTGTTTCAACCGTCTCTCGCACAGGAACTCCGTCTAATAATCCCCAAGAGGAAGAGAAGAGCCAGGAGCCCCCTTCCAAACTTTCCAAGCTCCCTTCCTAAATCCTGCTCCTTTCTCAAAATAACCCTCGTCCAGCTCCGTGCATCCCGCCCTTTTCCAACCCTTAGAAATCCGGGAGCTTCTTGGAGGCGCCAGCTGAACTGCAAGACTGTAAACCCCATCTCGTGGTCGTCTTGGATTTAGCTTCTCTCCAGCCCACCCGAACTCTCCCTCTTCCTACCGGGTAGCAGGGTCCCAGCCGTGTTTCTGCAGGGGGTGGGGGTGGGGAGGGGTGCGACCCTCTAACTGGCAGCGGACACTTGGAAAGAACAACTGAGGTTTCTCAGAAATGAAAACGAATCTAGGCAGTGAGGGCGGGACCTCACAGAGGGGGCGGGACCTCACAGAGGGGGCGGAGGCCGGGGTTCTGGATCTTCCCGGCGGGCGCAAAAGGGTCTGGGTTTGCTGTCTCTCCACAGCTGCCGCCCAGGGTCCCAGGAAAGAGAGCCTATGATTCTGGGGGCAAATCCCTGGCGCAGCCGCGGGGTCCTTCCATTTCTCGCCCCTCGCCTCCTATAGGCTTAAGGAGCATCTGGGTTATCTTCGCAGGCGGTGGGGGACCCTGGTCGCACTAGGTGCTGAGAGGAGGAGGCTGTCCTGAGCAGCCTGCCTCGCTCTCATTCTTGCCTTTCTGACGACTCGCTGGCTCATAAAAATGCAAACACCGCCCATGCGTGATTCGCGCCTGCCCACAGCCCGGAGCGCATCCCTCCCCGCCCCGCACCCCATCGTGCGTTAGTGTTCACAGTCACACAGGCACGGGAGCGTGAAAATGCACACACACACGGAGTTTAGGATTTCCGCACACCCAGACAGCTCCGGCTCAGCCAGGTACCCTGACCCAGGGCGCCCGCCTGCAATCTCTGAGTGCACCCTAGCCTCTCCCTCGCCGCCTGCGCGCACGCGCGCGCGCGCACAAGCATTCTACGGGCCCCGACCGGGCGGGGGGTGCAGGCGGGGAGGGGGGGCAGCAGCGGGAGGGGCGAGCCTGGGAGCTGCGAGTGGAGTCCCGGGTCCGTTCTGAGCTCAGCTTCCTAGTGCTGTCTCCCCAAGCGTTGGTCTGACTGCCCCCCCCTCCCAAATCGGAACAGTTGGCGCTGAAAGCACTTGACTCCTTTCTCTCTCCCTCTCCCTGGAGACCCCCTACGCCTTGCCTGAGTGCCATCTCCTTCCTCCCCCACAACAGGCCAGAAGAGTAACCCCTCAAAGCGACGAGAAGCGGCTCCCAACTCTTCATCGGGAGCAGGTTGGAGGCTGGATTTCGGAGAGGTTCTGGATTGGGGTCTGTCACCACCCCCTCCTCCTGATCTGGCTTAATTTTCATATTTTAAAAGAGGATTTTCTTACTACCTTTGAACACCCCCTTTTTACAAAATTTTTTGTTGGATCTCGGTGGGGAAGATATTAGGGATCTTATTTTAAGGGGGAAAAAAAATCACCGAAGGGGAATTAATATTTCCTGGGTTTAGAATCACCCTTTGGACAAGAGAGCGAGCGAGCGATTGAGAGCGAGGAGGGAAGAGTGGAGAGGACCCGCGAGGCGCGCCAGCCCGAGCCACCTCCTTCCCGGCCGCCCCCTCCCCACTCCCCCAGCACACACACTCGCTGGCTGGCTCGTCGGCGCGCGCACACCCCCGAGCCGGACCCGCACCTCGGCAGGCGCCGCACACTCGGCAGCCTGAACCTCGGCAGCCGGCAGCCGCAGCGGGATGGAGGTGGCGCGCAAGGAGCGCCCTGCAGGCTGGTCTGGGGCGCCCCTCGCCCGGACTGGGCTCCTACTCCTGTCGACGTGGGTCCTAGCAGGTGCCGAGATCACTTGGGGCGCGACAGACGGTCCCGGGCACTCCGCGGCCCCAGCTTCGTGCCCCTCAGGGCTGCTTCCTCTTTTGCCGCGGGCAGTGGCAAGCCAGTGGCCAGAGGAGCTGGCGACAGCGCGGAGAGGCGCTGTACAGGGGCGCCGGCCAGGACCGGAGCCGCTGCCCCAGCCAGGCGGCGGCAGTGTCGGAAAGAAGCAGGAAGAAGCCGGGGGGTTGTCGCCGCCAGGTGCATGGCGGGGACAGGGCATCCTGGCTCCCAACAAACCTGGCAGCTCGAGGAGGAGTCGCCGGGAGCAGCCCCCCAGTGCCCTGGAACACGGGGACACCCGGGCCACTGCCTTGTCCGATGGTTCCAAAGGAAACCGTCCTCTGGCCAAGGGTCTCCGGGAGGAGGCGAAGGCGTCGCGGGCTGGGGGGGCGGCGGCCGAAGAGCTCCGGCTGCCCAGCACCTCGTTCGCGCTGACCGGGGACTCGGCCCACAACCAAGCCATGGTGCACTGGTCGGGACACAACAGCAGCGTGAGTACCCACCCGCGGGCGGTGGATCGCACTGTCTTCCCCCAGCAAGGGAGGCAGCAATGAGAGAGAGAGAGTTGAGGGTCAAGGGGTGGGGGCGCCATGACTTTTAGAGCCAGGACAGGTTTATTCAGCTTCCCCCACGCCCCAACAGGTTAGTGGAGTTTGTTAGAAGATGTTGTGTGTGTGTGTGTGTGTGTGTGTGTGTTTATCGGAGACTCTAAGATTTGGGCCGCCCGGTGGGGAGAAAAGGACGAAGGGGCTTAAAGACGAGCAGAGGAGGGATTGGTGGTCACTGTCAGTGGTACTGAGCTTGGAGAGTCAGTCTTCCTGTTAGGCAGTTGAATTCGAGGGTCAGGACACTAATCGGTTTGGGGAGGGAGCCTTTGCACTGACGGACAGATTCCCGTGGCTGCCGGGGCTTCTTTCCCCTTCTCCGCTCCGATCCTGCAGGAGGGAACCCAGGAGGTGGAAGCCACTAAGCCTCCCTACCCCTGCCCACCTTAAGGTCGCCGCTCTCTGCTCCCGTTCCGCATTCTCCCAGCCGCGGGACGCTGGGCCAAGTCGACCGAAGCCCGGTCTCTAGGTGACACCGATTCCCCCTCAAAACCTGGGCAGCTGCTCTGGAATGCTACCGAAGAGGCAGCAAAAAAAGTTTAAAGCGTGGAGTGAAATTCAGCACCCATTTCGCACCCCTTGCCCTCACGCATGCACAAGCACACACAGTCGCTGAGCAAAAAAAACTCGCCTCTGCTGCTTCGTCCTGCACTACAATCGGTTCCCAGAGTCGAGTTGGGTCCCCTGTGCGTTTGGCACACCTCTCCACCCCTTCTCTGCCACCAGGTTTCCCTGGAAGTGTCTGAATCGAGAGGTGGCGCCCTTGAGTCCACGCCGGTGGCTCCGAGTACAGTCGGCCCAAAGAACCGCTGCAGCAGGCAGCAGAGCGCGCCCGCCCACCGGATGGGGTCAGGGTCCCTTCCCACCCGACCTGCCCGCACCCAGTGCTGTGCAGTCAAGCCTAGCAACAGTGGGGAATGGGCTTTCGGGACAGAGCCCTGCAGGGGGCAGCTCCCGCGATTTACCCCACTCCCTTCACTTCTGCCGCCCCCACTGCAGCCAGTCTCACAAAAATCGTTTTCTCTTCTCTGGCTCTCTGGATCAGATGGGGACCCGGAGTTGGGCAGGAGGATGACGGATGTCTGTATGGGCAGCTTTGGGAACTCATTACATGGGAAAGCACCGCCCTCCTCCCTTTGTACGTCTCTTCATGACTGGCATTAAAGATTTCCCTGGGAAATTTTCACCTTATTTTAACGGGGCCTGGCTGGGGGTGTCACAGGGGCGAGAAGCAAATAACAGGAAAGGTAGAGGTCCGCAGAGCGCAGCAATCCTGAGTATAGATTTCCTGGTTCTTAATGACATGTAGCTTGGGTAGTCCAGCCTGTGTAACCCGTGCTGCTGGAAGGACTTGGGAAGTCCAGCTCCCAGCAGCCAGCCCGGTGGCTGATTCATTTGCCTCCAGTGAAGACGAACCCCCCCCCCCACACACACACACACACACCCCGGCAGCTCTGGATCTGCGGGTGGGCGGTGCGTGCCTTTGCCGGGATGGGTGATTGAAGACTTACAAGTTCCCAGAGGATGTGTGTGTGTGTTTTCTTGTATTCTCACTGAGTGAGGAGGATGGACAGGATGTCTTGAAGTAAATGTGTTCTAGGAAGAGGAGGTGATGTCCTCAAGTATCTGTGACTTCATTACTAACACATTCGGACAGGGTAAACTCTCTACCTTAAGAGTTTTCTTACTCTTCTGCTTTTATTTTGAGGATCCTTTGTGTGTGTGGGTGTCTGTGTTTTGACAAAGCTCCTGAAGATGAGATTTTTGAGAATGCTTTTTGTAAATAGCAGTTAAGTGAGCATAGCCTTCTCCGCCTGTGTTCATGCCTTGTGCTACAGAGGAGGTGAGGGGTCAAGTCTTGCCCAACACTCCTCGGGGAAAATGGCTTGTCAGTTAAAATAGGGCCAGAAGGGCCTATGGAGTGGAGCAGTTGGCCTTGGAACCCTTAGTAACAGAGATTAGATTTGGACACTCTACAGACAGTCCCCCAGGGCTTTATTGGTTGTGCTGGTGGCCTGTCTTACTGTCCAAGTAAAGGACAGGGTGCAGGGACCCCATGATGTCCTCTTTCTCTGGTCCAGAGGACCGTCTCTTTAGCTCCTGGGCTAGATTTGCCTCTTTGATCACACTTTGCACGCAGTACCAGGGAGAAAGGCTTTGTTGAGTATCAGGTCTGTGTTGCTCTGCGGGAAGATAGGGAAGCATGTTAACATAACCCTGTGTTTGAAAGACTTGAAAGAAACAACCCCTGAAAGAAGAATTGGGAAACCAGTTTCTGCTACACTACCCAGCTGGTTTCTTTCTCCCCTACCCCTGTCCTGCAGGCAGCAAAGTCTGTAAATGAAACCCAGGTGGGGAGTGAGGGAGAATGAGGAACCTTCCAAAAGGTCCCTTCACCATTGGTTTCGAAGTGGAGAGAGATGGCCCCAAGGCAGAGAACTTGGGCCCTATCATCATTGGTTTCGAAGTGGAGAGAGATGGCCCCAAGGCAGAGAACTTGGGCCCTATCATCATTGGTTTCGAAGTGGAGAGAGATGGCCCCAAGGCAGAGAACTTGGGCCCTAACATCAGGCTCTTTTGACATGAAAAGAGAATTCCATCTTCTCTTCTGGCTGCAGAAGTGTTAAACATGTCCTGCTCCAGGTAGGCCACCGGGTTAATGAACATGCTGTCCTTCCAAGTGTCCTTGGTGGACCTCGTTATTTGACGTGGGTTCCTTTTTGGGGAGCTTTCAGTCACCCCATATAATTGGACATGGAACTCCACTCTGACAGTTTGCAGTCAGGCATGCAGAAGTGGACATTCAAGACAAGGACTTCCACCCCACCCCATGTATCCAGCGTGTGTCCAGGGGTTCAGTGGGCAGAAGAATATCCTTGTCCCAGGCTTGGACTTGTATTCCCTTTGTTTCCAGGAGTGGGGAGGGATGGCTTGGGGGGCGGGCAAAGAGGAGGTGCCCTGTAAACTTGAGCCAGAAGGTGTCAGGAGGGGATGGAGTCTCGGTTCCCTGCTGTTTTTGACTTGACAGGTGTTCTGGGGGAGAGGTGAGTGGATTTGGACTTGGAGTCAGAGTGATTTGCCATTCATTCTCTTCCGTTGCCTCCAGCTGGGACCCTGGTGATTGACGTGTTAGAGAATGTTTCACAAACACCCAGAGGGAGCCCAGGCCCCGTAGCTTACAGGGGAACAGAAACACATCATTCTGCCCTTCTCCCACGAAGGAAGGAAGATGCCTCCCTGCTTGCTCAGTGAGTTGGCAGATGGCTGTGGAGAGTTGTGAAGGCAACAGCCCACTTCCCATGCCCCTCCTCCCTGGAGTAAGCCTTGATGGAGATCCCCACTTCTGGTACTGAGGTGACACAGCACTACCCCTCCTGAGACGGATCCCCATTACTTTCCAGCTGCTCATTCCGAGGGGTGGGGCTTTGCGGGCTGCCGCCCCTGTAGGGCATCTGGTTGGAATGCCTTGCCAGATAGTTTTCAGTTAACGTGCCCCTTGGTGAAGAGAAATCAGACATGCTGATAATTCCAGGTCCCCACCCTACCACCCTTCCCCGAGCCTGCTAGGAGATGGGGACACACAGATTCTCCCAGACAGGATTTCATACTCATAACTCATTCAACTGAACTGTGTTCTAAATATTTACTCTTAATGTTCAAAGTAGTGACAGATTTGATCAGATTAATTGTATTTCACTCACTGGAGCATCTAAGTGTGGCTCCTAAACAGATTTTTCAAACAGCTTTTGGCTGGATTGTCTAGCCCTCATTGTCTTTGCTCCCAGTCCCCGTGTCACAATATCTTAATGCATTTTGCCTTCTCAGAGGCTTAATAAAGAAGTCTGCCATGGAGGCTGTTCTTCGGGGGTTTGCCAAAAAGAATCTGTTTTTAATTAATATTACGGGGGAGGCATCTCAGCTGAGATGTAGCTGGGAAAGGCAGAAAGCACTAATTGCTCCTGGTCACTGCGTGCCTGGGGGAGGGGTGGGACGGAGGGGCCAACACCACCGCTGTCTGTCCCAGGCTTCCTCTGATGTGGAGGTTACAGAGCGTGATTTGCTTCTCAGATCCTGCAGTGATTTCCAAGGAGAGCAGAAGTTGCGAACTCCTTAATTGGGAGGCCTGACTGAATGATTGCAGAGATGCAGTGATTGGAGCTTGCCTTCAGCTCGACAAGGAAGGAACGTCAGGAAGTGACTTCTCCAGTTGCGTGGGGTTTAAGGGAAGGGGGAGGGGTTGTGGTTCCAGTGGCAAGAAGGCTCAGGCAGGCAGGCGGGAGGAAGGGGGAACTGCTTTTCCCTCGGGCTGTGTAAACCTATTATTGCACCCAAGGGAATTTAGGAACTAGATGATTTGTCTGGGTCCTCAATCGCCCCAGAAGGAGCAGAGAGGTGCAACATAGCCAGACTGGTGGAGATAGAAAGATGTGTCAGGAGGCCAGGGTTTTATCCAAGGCTGGGTGTGCCTGTGGCCTGGTGCTTTGACTCACCTGTTGATCTCCTGCTTCCTTTGACTTCTTGGCTGGTTTAAGGCACATTCCTCATGGGGAGAAAAGTCAAAGGATGATTTTTCAGCAAGTTTGGGAGAAAAGAGACCTTGTGGAGGAGGAGGTAGAAAATATAGAATGCTTGTGCCTGGTGGGCCACTTTGAGTCATCAGAACTGGCATCATGGGAGGAGTGGCATTTGGCTGACCAGACTTATCCCTGTTTGAGCTGGTGGGTGGCTGATGTTGTTGGCAGTGAGTAGAGATAAGAGAACTCCGCTGTCCTCGGGCCTGTGTGACCGTGTAGATAAAGGCGTGATGGTCCCACGTTTCATCTCGCAGAGGCTATGAAAGAATTGCAAACCCTCATCCTTTCGAATGGTGACGATTTCTCTCTCAGTTGTTCATCACCTGACAGCTGTTATCACCAGCGGCATTTCAAGCAGTATGTCCATGTTCTAGCTCGAGTAACTTTGGCCTTTTAAATTCAATTCCAAAGTCCCTTAGCTTGGCATTCACGACCCCTCACTGTGTACCTTCTGGGTCTACTTCTCCCACTTTGTATTGGATTGTTCCCTGGTTGACTCCTTCACTGTAGCAAAGGCAGGCCCTTCATTGTCCCCAAACCTGCTCTTGAACTCCGAGCCTTAACACTTGAAGTCTCCCTCTATTGAAATGTACCCATTAGTCTTACACTCAAGATTCAAACATAGCACACCTATGGAGTCTTCCTTGGAAGCATATGTTTCCCTTTTTCCTAAGTGCTTATAGAATTTACTAGACCACTGGAGCTGTGAGGGGAGGGGGAAGGGAGGACAGTCTAACACTGTTTCTTAATAGTATTGAGTTTATACATCTGGTTTTTCATTTCATATGTGAATTTTAACATAAGATTGAGAAACATCTCTGTCCCACTTAGTAAGATAGAAATAGGGCCTAGTCAGCAATCCTGGCTTCTCCCTTCTGTGCCCCAGAGATCAGAGGGACTCACATAAGATAGTCAGCCCTTTGCTAAGTGTTTCCTCTGTATGTGACAGTGTTCTGGGCACAGGGGCTGGTAGGGGTTGTGATGGAGGGAGAAGACACACAGAGACAAAACGGCGCTTGCCTCCGGGTCCTAATATGCTTCAGATATGAGACTGCTCTTCTATAAAGTTAAATAACATGACAACAAGACAGATGCCACAGGGTGATATGTGGTTAATTGTCAAGTGATCGTTTCAGGCTGTGAGCTTGGAGGAGAGAGGCTCTCTGTGGGAGTACTGCAAGCGTCTTTAGACTCACAAAATGTTACGGCTGGACATGCACTTACAAACTGCCTCCATCAAATCACTCAGCACAGAGATGATGGCTATGAGGCTCAGACAGAAATATGGCACCCTGCTGTTCAACTCCCTACTGTTCTTCCTCCTGTGTGGCTGTCCTCTACTTACTCCCGGGTTTCTTCTTTATCCTTGGGTTTACAGACCATTTTCCTGACTAGACTGTTGATGCTTTTTCACTCAGGTGAGATAGAACGCTGCCCATTTTATAGGTAGGATAGACTGAGGACTAGGATGAGTATACTGTACATGAGGCTAGCCAGAGAGGATGAGAAATAGATTCTCCTTCCCGTTCCCGGGCTATGTGCTGTGGCACCCACCCTCATCCACCCCCGGCTGTGGCTGCAGACAAGAAATACCAAACTCGTTAATGCTGGACAATCTGTATCTTCCTAACGGTTGTTAATGGGGTCTCCTGTGAGTCACCTCTTATTTGTGTTAGTGAGTAAATCAAGCCTGGTTGCATCATCAGGAACATTTTGCTCATCTATTTTGATCAGTGTAGTTTGGGTTTAATTATTTATAAAAATGCTGTTCTTTATAGTACACTAATAAATGTGCTATAGTAAGTTAGAAAAAGTAATGGTGTCTAAGAACTTCAGGATTGCACAGATAGCTCCCTACTATTAACTCCTTGATGAGGAGCAGGGGAAACTAGCCCTACTGGGTTGAGATGAGAGGGACCCGGAGCACAGTGGGGCCAGCGATTCAGAGCTGTTGGCCAGTAAAACGGTACCCACTGCTGAGTAGGGGCCTGTTACTTGGCACACACTGGAAGAGGACCTAGTTTAGGGGAAAAGCTGGCAATAGAGCTATAGAGGATAATCAAGGACCCTATTAAGTTGTGGATTTGAGATTCTTTAGCCTGGATAAGACGAATGACTTTTTGTGAATTCATACTTATAGAGGTTTCTCATCGAGAGTGCAATCCCCTTCAGGACTGATTAGGAACAGATGTACACTGGGAGTGTGAAACAAGACCATGTAGTAAAAAGGTGCGTGGGCTTCCAGCCTGCTGGCTGGGTTCAAACGCTGCCCACCACTCTTAACAGTTGTTGTGAGATTGGCAAGTTGTTACCCTTCTTGGCTATTTTTTCATCTATAAAAAGGGGGTGATGCTGATAGTGCTGTTGTTTGTAAGGATTAAATAAGACATGCATAGCGAAGTGCTTAACAGAAGTGCTTGACCTGCAGAAAGCCCTGCAGATATTTTTAGTTGGTTTAGTTGTTATTTTTATATTGGAAGGGGCTTTCCGCTCTTTTTCAGATGGAAACATTGAAGCAGGGGAAGGTGGGACTTGCTTAAATTTTCCCAGTGAACTGATGGCAAAGCCTTGGCTAGAAGCCAGTGCTCAGCGAGATGTTTATTTCAACCACTTCTCTAGTCCACAGCCTCAGTCAGATGAGGTACAGTGACATCTGTCTTCTATGTGAGGCACACAGGGAATGAGATAGAGAAGCGAATGGCTGGGGACTGGGCTCCTTGGAACTCAGACTCAGAGTTTGTAATAGAAAATGTTACAATCAGACAATTAGGACCAGTTTAAAGTTTACACTAAGTCACAAGTAATAAGTTGAACATTTCCCCAGGATTTCATTGAGTAAAAGGTTGAGAAAGGTGTTCAAAAAGAGATGTAGAGTAGCTTCTCTTGGCTTGGGCATCCATGATTACAACCCACAGTGACTCAGGGAAGACTTCCTGAAGAGAGTGACTGAAACATGCAGCTTTAGGAGAATAAGGGAACCGGGCGTCTGGACTGGTTGACAAGCAGAACCCAGAGTGCCCAAGTCATGGGGTTGACCCGATGGTCCCGGTATGCTTTTCCTCTCGATCTCCTAGCGTCGCTTTGTGCCTGATGTGAAAGGGGGAACTATGGCTGGAACTATCTGCGGAATACTTGCAGCCTCGTTTCCAGAATTACCACTCTGTCCCAACTCATTAATATTTTGTAGTGATTGATACCCACTGAGTTACAGGCTTGAATTCCCTTTTTGCCTGCATTCTATGCACCAAACACAGAGCCTGAGATTCCTACACAGGCACTTGAGGGAGTGTTGTCCTGGGAAAGAAGTCAAAATAAATAAGGTGAAATAATAATGCTGCTTGAGGAATTGTCCCAAAGGAGAGAAGAGCAGCAGCAGCCTGCAGGTGCATTGTGTGAGGGACCCATTGGTGGCCCATAGGTGGATAATTGGCGACAAAGCAGTTGAGTTCTGGCCCTGGCCGGTTGGCTCAGCGGTAGAGCGTCGGCCTAGCGTGCGGAGGACCCGGGTTCAATTCCCGGCCAGGGCACACAAGAGAAGTGCCCATTTGCTTCTCCACCCCTCCGCCACGCTTTCCTCTCTGTCTCTCTCTTCCCCTCCCGCAGCCAAGGCTCCATTGGAGCAAAGATGGCCCGGGCACTGGGGATGGCTCTGTGGCCTTTGCCTCAGGCGCTAGAGTGGCTCTGGTCGCAACATGGCGACGCCCAGGATGGGCAGAGCATCGCCCCCTGGTGGGCAGAACGTCGCCCCGGGTGGATCCCGGTCGGGCGCATGCGGGAGTCTGTCTGTCTCTCCCTGTTTCCAGCTTCAGAAAAATGAAAAAAAAAAAAAAAAAAAGCAGTTGAGTTCTGGAGGTTGGTTATCCAGCCTGTTCCTGAGGGAAAAAGGAAGTGAATGCTTTTTTTTTTTTTTTACAAATATTCTGCAATCCATTCAACCCATAGATATAAATTCAGCCGGAAGTGGTGCTCAGGCTTGGTTTTCCCATCTCGCCTGCATTTTCTGCCACTGATGCTCAGTCAGTAAAAGTTTACTGAGCTGAATGACAGAAATACTTTCTTAAATACATAAAACTGCCTGAGTGAAGAATGTGTCCTGGGGATGAGGGTGGGTCTGGCCTCCTCGGGCCGCCTCCGGGCCTGGGGTCTGCACCGCTGGGACATCACAATCGTCTGTCACGGGTTCTCAGGTCCCATGTGCCCGACTCAGTTTTCTTCAAGTCTTCCTGCCATCTATGGTGAGGTAGGCAGTTTCTTTTCCGGATGGCTAAAATCAGGTTAAAGACTACACTGCTGCATAAAAAAAAAAGAACTTTTTCTTTTAAAAATCTGTTCTCAGTGGGAGATGGAGAACAATTACTGAGGTGAACAGTATTATTTTTTTTTTCAGGGCTAGAAAAGCAGCTCAAGTTGCCACATGCACATGTGGTTACATCTGGTGGTGGTGGTGGGGGGGGGGTTTAAGACCATGGAACGGAGATGCCGAGAAAATTGATCTACAAGGTGACGGTGCAGAGGAGGGGTATTTCTTTCAGTGTCATTTATACTTTAAAGCAAACTTTTGACTGGAAGATTTTTCAAAACTCTAAAATATCTTTTGTGTTATGAGAAGGTCCCCAAACAACAGTGATTTTGAACAGGTATCTGAGCCTCAGTTTCATTGGCTGTAAAATGGGGACAATTCCGAACTTGTAGGGCTGTTGTGAATCTTAGAGATATTTCATACAAACAAAGGGTCTAGCACAGGACGCTATTCTATTGGGTAAGATGTTAGTTCTCATTGTCAGCCTAGGCAGGAAGTGGGGCAGGTTTGAATGTCTAGCCATTTGTAGCCTATAAAACAGTGCCCTGCCCATATCTCCTCCGCCTTTGCCCTTTCTCTGCATGTTGGTCTGACTTCTGACCACCAGCACCAGGGCCTGTTTGCCCAGTGGAATTAGCTTTGATTCTGCAAGGCATAGACTGGAAATGTCCAAAATTAAGTTCCATTCAAGGAGTAGGGAGAATCTCCCTGTCAATGACTAGTGGGAGTGGGATGAATACCCTGGCTCCTTCGCCCTTTGGGATGAGATAACTCAGAGGCTGGTTTCCTGCACTGTCTCCCAGAGTCTTCAGTGGGATTAAGGCAGGTTGCCTGCCCTGGCAACTTGCTCGCTTTGGTCGGCAGCCCTCCCATTCCTTTCTCACTTTCCTACTCCTCCAGCAGTATTCCTTGGGATTACTTCCTGACTAAACGACTTGAATTCAAGTCTTTTTCTCAGGGTATGTTCATGTATATGTATATGTATATGTATATGTATATGTATATGTATACGTATACATATATGTACATATATATCTGTGTGTGTGTGTCCATAAAATCATGGTGCACTCTTGACCGGTCACAGGAAAGCAACAAAAGACGATAGAAATGCGAAATCTGCACTGAATAAAAGGAAAACTCTCCCAGTTTCATACCTATTCAGTGCAGTTCGATGTGGGCTCACGCACAGATTTTTTAGGGCTTCTTAGGTAGCTATCCCGTATAGCCTCTACAGACTCATCACTGACTGATGGCCTACCAGAACGGGGTTTCTCCACCAAACTGCTGGTTTCCTTCAACTGCTTATCCCACCAAGTAATGTTATTCCTATGTGGTGGTGCTTCATTATAAACGCGCCAATATTCACATTGCACTTTGGTCACGAATTCGAATTTAGCGAGCCACAGAACACACTGAACTTTCCTCTGTACCGTCTACATCTCGACTGGCATGGCTGTGGGCTGCTCCGCTGTATACACGGTGTTACATCATCATCTGCGCATGCACACATGCTGCCACATCATCCTACAGAAACTGGGAGGGTTTTCCTTTTATTTGGTGCAGATTTCATATTTCTATTGTCTTTTGTTGCTTTCCTGTGACCGGTCAAAAGTGCATCGTGACTTTACGGACACACTGTATATATATTTTTATATACCTATGGAGATTTACTGTAAGGAATTGGCACTGTTACAGAGGCTGAGAGGTCCACATCTGTAGCTGGCAAGCTGGGAATCCAGTATTGCTGATGGTGTACTTCTCATCTGAGCCTGAGTCTGGGGCAGGAGACAACTAATGTCCCGGCTTGCAGGCAGTCACGCAGAAAGGAAGAATTACTTCTTCCTCAGCCTTTTTGTTCTACTCACACCTTCAGTGGACTGGATGAGGTCCCTTCACATGGGGTAATCTGCTGTACTCAGTCTACCGGTTCAAATATTAATCTCACCGAGACATAGCCTTACAAATACACCTGGAATAATGTTGGACCAAACATCTGGGCACCTTGTGGCCCAGTCAAGTTGACGCATAAAATTAACCATCGCACCAAGTCAGGAATTTCCCTCATACTTAAAAAGAAAATCCTGCTTAGGGCCATACCATGGTACATACTGGAGGCTGGAGAGGAAGATGACGTCATTGACCCTGGCTCTGAGAGGGTCCTCCTTTAGAGAGGTGCCTTCTGGAAGAAAGAAGCCCATCCAGGGTTAGACGGAGTAGCAGAACCATGGTGTGAGGTGGTGAGAGGGGAACAGACACCTTGAAATTAGTCTTCGCTGTCATTTTTCAGGGCTTAGGAGCCCCACCTCACCTCAGGCACATGCTTGGTCTTCAGAGTATATAGAGGGTCCTAAAGTTTGGACCTTCACCTGTCGGCAGGTCACCTCCTGACTAGGAATTGATATAATTCCTGTTTTTCTTACACCTTGTCAGTTCCTTGGCAGGGAGCAGCTGAGCTGATGGTTGGTACCTTACTAAGATATCATCAGTGAGGGCCATCACGACAGGTTGGAAAGAATATGGGTCTGCGACTTGGGATCTCTAGATTTGGGTTCCTGATTCACATTCACTATCTTCAGCAAGTCGTCCTTTCTCAAGTGTAGGTGAATAAAGACCTTTCCAGGTATAGTAGCTTATATGTCTATGGATTAGAGATTTAAAAAAATGAGTGTATTTAATAAGGATAAAGGGTCTTGAATAATGATAAAAAATATAAAATGCTTCTTTCAAGCATGCATACCTTTGGTCTTATTCCATATAAATAAGCATTCCTTCATTCTTTTTCTTATTATGACACTAATTTATTTGAATTTTCTGAGATGGTTTATTTTATAAAAGTTTTATAATTTATTGATTTTAGAGAGAGAAGAAGAGAGAGAGGACAGAAGGAAGAGAGAGAAAGAGAGAGAACAAAACATCAGTTTTTTTGTTCCACTTATTTATGCATTCATTGGTTGATTCTTGTATGTGCCCTGGCCGGGGATTGAACCCACAACCTTAGTGTACCGTGACAATGCTCTAACCAACTGAACTACTGGGCCAAGGCTTGAGATTCAGTTTATCTACCAGATGAAAGAGTTCCATAAACTGATGTAGGCCCATTTCACCATAAACAAGATGTGATAGTAGGTCAATCATTTCTTTATGTGTGAGACAGGGACAATCCTACTTGCTCCCTTTATGTCGCAGTGAATTAATGAGATGCTGCACTTGGAAGCATTTTAAAAAGAGTACTTTTCATCGTGGTATGAACAGGGGGCACTATGAACTCATGGTGTTCGTTTACCTTCCTTCTCCTTTCTTCCTTCAATAACCGGAGGTCCTTCCGCAACAGATCCGACAGCACGTATGGCACGGCATCTGCCTTCTTTCGCCTTGCCCCAGCACTGCTGACACACTTTCATTAGCACACATCTCTGGTGTGTAAAGCCTCGACATTCTTATTCCAGGAATGCTAGACAACTTACTTCCAGTCACATTTGACATAATGAAATTCTCAAATGGCATTGTAATTTGGATGTTTAAGAAAAGCATTTCTTCCAGGACTTGACCTATATTGATTGTTCTGTCCTCAGATAATATAAAGTATTGGGGAGTGTTTACTCTATGCCTAGTGATGCAGGATGGGGAAACAGCATATGATTCACGCTAGACACCCACAAAGCTTATATAGTCTTGCACGTGGGAAAGACGTATTAGAAAAACATTCCTGAAAACAATGTGAAATCATTTAAAATATGTGCCAATTGGAGCATACTTAGGAAATGCATTAAATGTAATCAAGACTGGAGTGAATAAAAACTAATATAATGTTTAAATATTATGGTTGTGTTTATTCTTTATAACAAAACCCAGTAGCATGGTAGAAAATAGATCTAATTCTCATGATTAAACCTGTGTTGCTGGGTGAGGAGTGTTCTGAGTTTTGAGGTCAAATAGATTATCTTCCATTCTAACAGCTGCTCCAAGTGCTGCCCTATGAGTTTGGGCTCACTTTCTCGCACAGCTTTTTGGTTTTTTTCTTTGAGGTTTTAATTGTTTTATCTTCGTCATAGACAGAAGACCCATCTGTTTTTCACCATAGTACTAAGATATTCCAGCTTCTTAATTGTATTATTATTGAATATTCTGACTTGTACTGATTTCTTTGTAGGCCTGCCTCCTAGTTGTTATTTCAACAGACTTTTTATTCTTCTCTTGGGGATAGTGCCTCTGTTGCTTGGGTTCCTTTTCTCTCTCTCTTTTTTTTTTTTTTTGTATTTTTCTGAAGCTGGAAACGGGGAGAGACAGTCAGACAGACTCCCGCATGCACCCGACCGGGATCCACCCGGCACGCCCACCAGGGGCGATGTCTGCCCCTCCGGGGCGTCACTCTGTTGCGACCAGAGCCACTCTAGCGCCTGGGGCAGAGGCCACAGAGCCATCCCTAGCGCCCGGGCCATCTTTGCTCCAATGGAGCCTTGGCTGCGGGAGGGGAAGAGAGAGACAGAAAGGAAGGAGGGGGGGTGGAGAAGCAAATGGGCGCTTCTCCTATGTGCCCTGGCCGGGAATTGAACCCGGGTCCCCCGCACGCCAGGCTGACACTCTACCGCTGAGCCAACCGGCCAGGGCTGGGTTTCTTTACTCTTATTGGAGGCTGATTTTATTTTTTTCTGTGGTGTGTCTTCAAGGATTCCTTTTCAGTGAGTACATGGGAATGCTCATTTCTGTATCCTGATATAAATATTGATATATTCCTTTTAACTCTCCAAAGATCCTGCTGTAGATGATAGATAATATAGTCACCTAGTGCTTCAATACTTTTTTTCCCCCCTCATTCTTGGCATGTGTAAAATTTCTTTTGCTCTTACATTAGTGTGATGGTTCATCTGGACATAGTAATCTAGAGTCAAAATGTTTTTTTCCCTTGGATCTTTGAAGTATTGTACTTAGATTACTTGCTGGACTTGCATCATCTGTCATTTGGGGATTATATATTAATATACATCCCCCTCCCATGCAGAGACTGATGAGTGTGGGGAGAAGGAGCTACCTGGCATGCAATGCCCATGGTTTTGTTCAAAATAAGTGATGCAGAACCCTTCTAGGGGTCTTGATACATTGTGACCAGATTTATGCTAAACTGGCTATATGACTAAACCCTTTACAGCAGGGGTCCCCAAACTACAGCCCGCGGGCCGCATGTGGCCCCCTGAGGCCATTTATCCGACCCCCGCCGCACTTCCGGAAGGGGCACCTCTTTCATTGGTGGTCAGTGAGAGGAGCATAGTTCCCATTGAAATACTGGTCAGTTTGTTGATTTAAATTCACTTGTTCTTTATTTTAAATATTGTATTTGTTCCCATTTTGTTTTTTTACTTTAAAATAAGATATGTGCAGTGTGCATAGGGATTTGTTCATAGTTTTTTTTTATAGTCCGGCCCTCCAACAGTCTGAGGGACAGTGAACTGGCCCCCCCATGTAAAAAGTTTGGGGGACCCCTGCTTTACAGACTAGTTTGCCATCCACACTAGTATCTGAATACCTTTAACATAAAATTCTAATTTAAAAAAGGCAGTTTTAGTTACCTTTTATTTTAAAAATTAAAAATAGATTTTTTTGAAAACGTCATCTCTATTCAACAGACATCTGTAGAATGTCCTCTATGTGTCAGGTGCTGCTGGGGTCGGAGTCTATAATGGTGAGCAGTGCTCTGCGGTGGAGGTTGACAGTGCTATCAGACGACACCAGGGACCTTTAACGTGGAGAGGGCGGGGAGGCAGGAGCAGATGAGCTGAGATCTCGAAGACGCTCAGGGTCAATGAGGTGAAGATGAGAGGGTGTAGTGTTTTGGGCACAGAGCTTCTAGGGCACGAAGGAGCAAGGTATCTAAAAGGGACAGAAAGGACAGGGTGGCTGGAACGGATGGTTTGTGGGATGGGGACTGATGAGAAACAAAGCTAGATAGGCAGACCTAGGTAGCACCAAATAGGGCCTTATGGGCCCAGGGGAAGGAGTGTCTTCTTTATGCTAAGAGCAAAGGAGTAAACCACGGGAGGGTTTAACACAGGAAGGTGATACAATTAAATTCACATTAAAAAACCACTCTGACCACCCTGTGGTTTGGAGGAAGCATAGGATGGATGCTTGGAGACCAGACTGCTGCTGTAGTTAAAGATGATGTGGCTTGGGTGGTGGTGGTGGGATTGGGTAGGACGGAGCCAACTAAAAGTATATTTAGCAGGTGTAGTTGATCGTGTTGTTGGCTCCTCCCAATAATTCCTTTTGTATTGGTCCTTCACAGTGCCCTTTTTCTGTGGAAGGGGCATTCTTCTCCTAATTTTAGGTTTGGCCTTATGACTTGCTTTGGCCAACAGAAGAGGTGCCTGTGCTAAGCTTAGTTACAGATAGGCATTGTGTGTCTACCTGCTATGTTGAACCTCTGTAGTGGCCATGAGAAAAACACCCAGACTACTCTACTCCTCCTGGGAGGATGAGTGATAAGACATTATAGCCGCCCTGAGCCTAGATCAGCGGAGCCCAGCCCAGCCATGAGCAGAAGAACTGCCCAGCTGAGCCCAGTTATACTGGCCAATCTTGAGCTGCCCTGTGTATTTATGAGAATGAATGATTGTTGTGAAACTAAGTGGTTGAGATTGGAGTGGTTTGTTCTGCAGCATTCTTGCAGCAAAAGCCAGCTGATACAGCAGGTAAAATGAACAGAACTTGATAGATTGGCTGTTGAAAATCTGTGGAGTCATAGCTGCGGTGTAAAGTGAGGCTCACCTATATTTGAAGGTCATCAGCCTCATACACGCTCAGGACTAACTTTAGCTGTGTCCTTTTGGTGGTTTCCTGCCACTGTCTCTCTACAATTCATGGCTTCTTTTTGTGGAGCTGAATGGGGTAGGTAGGATTCATGGGCCAAAGGAATTTTATCTTCCACTTTTTATTTCTCACTCTCTTTCCTGCAGCCTAATCGAATTCCAGCAGAGCGTTCAAGCTGAGTGGTCCTCAGGTCCCTCAATGGGGGCTTTCAAGCCCTACCACTCAGTGTGCTCCTGTTAAAGTCGATTTCTGTTATAGCTGTGAAGATGTGATTTTGCTTATTGGGGAAAGCGGAGACATGTGTGGCCAGGAGTTTATTTTTATTTTTTTTTGGTTTTGACTGATTATTTAAGACATATTAGTGCTTGATAAAATATTTAGTTTTTTAAACAACAAGTTTAATACAGGGAACAGTGTTTTATTTATTAATGGCAGTGGCGGGGAGATTGGTAGGAGTTGTGCTAAAGTGCACTGTTGTGATTTTGCAAAGTATAGTAATTACTGTAATATTTTGTTGAATTATTAATATCTACTCTGCCTGCAGGAACACAGGCTTCTGCAGTCGAATTCATTTCAAGATTGCCTTTTCCCCTCTTTTGGTTTTGTGATTTCTTCCTTTCTTGTGCACATATGAATTTTTAAAGACATGGAGCAGGGGGGCAGAGCTGATTCTATTGAGTGAAACACTGTTGTCACACCCTGTGACCAAATGTAGGCAGGCGCTGGTGGCAAGCTGTTTTTCCTTGATGACCCACTGCCTCAGCGGAACCCATTTGCAGTGCCAGACTGGGGGATGCTGGAAGAATCATTGTAGGAGAAAAGGACTCACCAGTGTGCCTTTTACAGGAGCTGGCGTGAGGAGAGAAAACAGTAGGGAGGTCGTGTGTGTACACGTGTAATTTATGTGCGTGCCTCCAAGCAAGGCTGATCTTACCTGCAGATGGAGTTAGCAGTATTTGGGTATATATACTGAAACAGTACCAACCTCCTTTATTAATAGTTTCAACAACTATGATGTAGTGTCTATTATGTGCTCAAATGAGTTCAATGTGGATGATGATGATGATGATGATGATGGTGATGATAATGGTAGCTGAGGTGTTATTTGAATGGATGGGCTCATTCTGCAATAGGACTCTAGATCCAAGTATATGTAGGAGCATTCTTTTTGGTTGTGATTAAACTGAAATGGGAAAACAAGCCTTCCTATCGCCTTCAACCAACTTTATGAAATGGCTTAAGTTAAGCCAACATCGGAGACCAAGGTTTCTTCATCTGTGTTGCAACTGCAAGGATCAAAATGAAGTTATGGATTTGAAAGGGTATTATAAATGCTAAAATTACAGAGGTGTTTAAGGGAATGTCATTGTTATTAAATTATAGGAGAAGTAGCTCGGACCTGTGGTGTGATTTTGAGGGGCAGCCGAGAGAAATCTCTGCTCAATTTCTTTTTGGCCAGAAACTTCACAATTTGGGAGTCATTCCATTGGGTTAAACATTATCCTCTCCAAGGTGCTCTTAAAATAGAAATAATTTAGCCCTGGCCAGTTGGCTCAGCGGTAGAGCGTCGGCCTGGCGTGCGGGGGACTCTGGATCGATTCCCGGCCAGGGCACATAGGAGAAGCGCCCATTTGCTTCTCCACCCCGCCCCCCTCCTTCCTCTCTGTCTCTCTCTTCCCCTCCCACAGCCAAGGCTCCATTGGAGCAAAGATGGCCCGGACGCTGGGGATGGCTCCTTGGCCTCTGCCCCAGGCGCTAGAGTGGCTCTGGTCACGCAGAGTGACGCCAGGGGCGTGCCGGGTGGATCCCGGTCGGGCGCATGCGGGAGTCTGTCTGACTGTCTCTCCCCGTTTCCAGCTTCAGAAAAATACAGGAAAAAAAAATAGAAATAATTTTAGAGCTGGGAAGAACATGTAAGGATCGAAGCACATCCTTTTCTAGATGTGGAACAAGTGGCCACGAGAGATTGTGGAGTGCCCAAATTCACCGACATAGAGGAAGCTCCCTTCCGTCTCCCAGAGTCCTAGTCCAGTGCTCTCTGCACCACTCTGATGCTTTCCAGTTTTCCTGAAGTTCTGTACAGTCTAGGGCTTCTTCTCCAACCAAGGGGCCTTGGACAGAATGGGTACATTAGATGACTTACGGGGTGTCATAGGGGGTGGGATGCTTTTGGTGGCAGAGTAGTGCTCGGGTCAGGTGGACCCTACTTTGAACCTGAGCTCTAACACTGACTAGCTATGTGAACTTGGGCAAGTTGCTTTCTGAAACCCAGTTCTCTCCTTTATAAGATTGGGATTATAATCCCTATTTTGCACAGTCGTGAGGATTTAGTGAGCTTAAAGTGCTTGGCAAGGTGCCTGTCCTGTGGTAGAAGATACTGGACGATGGGTAGGAAATGGTTTTAAGATGATACAAGATTTTGAAGATTAGCTTGGTCTGCTTTCTAGTAAGTAGGTCTGTCTCCCGTGAGCTGTTTTTTCTTGTTGTGAGGCTGCATGTTTTTATGGGAGGAGGAAGCTCTCCCTTCCAACACTGCTATTTCCCTACCCCGGGTTGGTGTTTTCTTGCAGAGAGCCCTATAATAAACAGAGGGATGAGCCACACCTTCCCTTTCTCTTTAAGCTCAGACAGGGACAGCTCTGGCTCCATATATTTTGTTTGTTTGTTTATTTATTTACTTTAATCAAGTGAGAGGCATGGAGGCAGAGAGACAGACTCCCGGATGTGCCCTGACTGGGATCCACCTGGTAGCCCCCATCTAGGGCTGAAGCTTTGCCCATCTGGGGCTGCTGCTCCGTTGCTTGGCACCTGAGCTATTTTAGTGCCTGAGGTAGAGGCCATGGAGCCATCATCAGTGCCCAGGTCAACTTGCTCATTTGAGCCTTGGCTGTGGGAAGGTAAGAGAGAGATGGAGAGAGAAGGGGGGGGGGAGGGTGAAGAAGCAGATGGGCGCTTCTCCTGTGTACCCTGACTGGGAATTGAACCCAGGACTTCCCCATGCTGGGCTGACACTCTACCACTGTGCCAAGTGGCCAAGGCTCTAGCCCCATGTTTATTTCCCCTAAAAAGGGTGGGGATGGCAGGAGTGTGGGGATGATGGTCTTCAAAGAAGAGCAGGTGACTCTGAAGATGAAACAAACAAATTGGCTTGCATCCATGTGCTGCATAACTGTGTCACGTTGGGCGTCTCTTCTTAATGGAAGTTACTAAGGAGGTTTTCCTGAACGTGGGTTTCAGGTATTTTTTTATTATTAGTGGAGAGTTTAGCGTACTTCTAACAAGTTCGTCCTGAATCTCTTGTGAACTGGTTAGGGCTCATCGTTGAATTTATAGCAAGTAAAGCAAGGCCTCCCATGGGCTAACACTTGGGTAGAAGGTGGAATTTCTAGGAACAGCAGGAAATCTGAAACACCCCAGAGCCTGTGTCACCTCTCAGGCATGGGGGCTGAGCCAGCGTTTGCTGAAAGCAAAATAAGAGAAGAGAGGGATGCAGAGAAGTGTGCCCAGTCCCCCACCCTGGCTCTTAGCCTTCCCTGAGTCCAGCTCCCTCCCCTCCCTGCTCTGGAAAAAGTGTTCTAAAATTTGTCCTTTGCTCCTTAAATTTCTTTTCCTGAATCTTATTTTATTTATTTTCCAGGCTTACTGAGTTATAATCAACAAAAATTGTATATATTTAAGGTGTTCAGTGTGATTTTTTGATAACGTGTATACATTGTGAAGTGACTACCACAATCAAGCTAATAAATGTATCCACCACCCACATAGCAACCATTTTATTGGTGGGGAGAACATTTGAGCTCTATTCTATTAGCCAATTTCAAGTATACAAGGCAGTATTATGAACAAAGTGCTTCATTCACCCTTAGATCTCTAGAATGTATTTATCCTGCAAAACTGAAACTTTGTACCCTTTGACCAACCTCTCCCTGCCTCTCAGCCCCAGACAATCTACTCTGCATGTCTAATGAGTTTAATATTTTGAGGTTCCACATATATGTGAGATCATGCAGGACTGCTTTCTGTGCTTGCCTAATTTTATTTAGCACAATGTCCTCCAGGTTCAACAATATTGTTGCAAGTAACAGAATTTCCTTCTTCTTTTTCTCCTCCTCCTCCTCCTTCTTCTTTTTAATTTTTTTTAATATTTATTTTTTTAGCGAGAGACAAGGACAGGGACAGACAGACAGGAAGGGAGAAAGATGAGAAGCATCAACTAGAGGCACCTTAGTTGTTTCATTGATTATTTTCTCATATGTGCTTTGACCAGGGAGCTCCAGTTGAGTCAGTGTCCTTGGGGCTCAGGCCAGTGACCTTGGGGTTATGTCTATGATCCTGGGGTCATGTCTATGATTCCATGCTCAAACCGAGTGAGCCCGCGCTCAAGCCGGTGACCTTGAGTTGAGGTTTCAAACCTGGGCCCTCAGCATCCCGGGCTGACATTCTATCCAATGCACCACCACCTGATCAGGTAGGATCTCCTTATTTTTTAAGACTGGATAATATTTCATTTCGTGACACACAACATTTTCTTCATTTATCTATTAATGGACATCTAGGTGGATTCCGTGTCTTAGCTATTGTGAATAATGCTGCAATGAACCATAGGAGTACAGCTTTCTCTTGAAAGATACTGATTTTATTTCCTTTAGAGATATACCCTGTAGTATAATTGTGGGATCAGTTGGTAGTTCTATTTTTAAATTTTTGAGGAATTTTTGTACTGCTTTCCATAATGGTTGTACCATTTTACATTCCCAGCAACAATACAGAAGGATTCCCATTTCTCCACATCCTTGCCAACATTTGTTATTTTTTGTCTTTTTTTTCTTTTTGTGGATGGGTTCTAACACTTACTGTGGGCCTACTATGTGCCAGGTGCCATCTTGGGCACTTCAGATGTGTGTCATCCCATTGCCCCCTCATAGCAACCTGTGAGTCGGGGTTATCATGGTCTCTGTCTTACAGATGAGGACACTGTGATGTAGAGAGGTTACATAGGTCGCCAAGGTCACACAGCTCACAGGCTGCAGAGTAAGTGAGGAAGTGGAGCAACGTGCTTTTTGAAGCTGGAAGTCATTGAATCCGCTATGGAATTGACACGAAATGGGGGGATTATAGCGTTTGGGAGGGAGGGAGGCTGAGGGAACCAGAATGAACAGTTGGGTAAAGGTGAAGGGATCAGCTTCTATGTTGTTCTAGAGTGAGAATTTTGTAAAAACAATGGACATTTAGAGCATTCTTATCCTGTGCCTGACGCTGAGCTGCGCCCTCTGTAGCAGCATCTCATTGGATACTCACCATCCTGAAGTAGCTGCTAGTATGAGCCTCATTGTCAAGATGAGTAATCAAAGGCACGGGGGAGTTAAATCTCTGGTCCGGACCCCACGCTGGTGAGTGACGGAGCCACAAGTCCCCTGGCTGCGGAGCGCAGAGCCCTGCCAGGTCCACTGCTCCAGCAAGGACAGCAAGTCCCCAGCAGGGGGCGGTTCAACCCCTGATCCCACCGGGACTCAGGTAGACGTTCAATTCCTGGATCTTTTCCCAACTGGACCAATCTGTTCTCTGGAACCCTCCACTGAGCATTAGTACTTCAGTGTCATGGTTTCCAGGCCAGGAGCAGGACTGATGATGAAAGCTTGGGGGTGAGAAGTACCAGGGTTATTTGGGAACCAGGAGAGAGGAGGCTGAGGGGACACTGGATTAAGGAGGCTTTGCAGGTCCTGCCGGACAGATTCGGCCCTATTTCTTGTTGGCACTGGGTGACCCTTCGTAAGTTTGAGCATGGGAGAGACGTAATTAGCAATGGCATCAACTGTTATCAACCCCCCACAAACCCATTCTCCCTGTTTGGAGGGAGGGAAAACAAGGGCTCAGAGAGGTGCAGAGGCTTGCCTCGAAGCTCCCAGCCAATGGTGACAGGCAGCAGAGCCAGATGCCCCCGCTGTCTTCCTCTCCCAGCAACCGGGCTCTGGCCACCGCTGGGCGCCTTCCTCTCCCTCCGCCGCCGCCCCCTCCAGCCGGCTGGCCTCCTGCCTGCTCCCTCCTCTCCCGGTGAGCTCTGTATCTGCACAGCAGCTCCGCGCAGTCATTAGAGCAGCCAGTGGGATTCTGCTGTAATTAAAGGAAGCCAAGGGGAGGGAGCAAAGAAGAACAAGGGGAAAATATAGCCACCGACAAAACATCTGATTTCTCGCACAAATGCCCTAACAACACCGTCTTTGGGCTTTCTTGGGAGCCTGCTTGTTTTAGATACAGCGGAGGGAAACCCCATGGATGGTGTGGGAAAGGAGGTTGTTAAGTTCCCCTCAGCTGCCAGAGTGGGGACTCACTCCTTCTCTTGCCCTTTCCACCCTGCAGGGCAAACTGATCAAATAGGAAAGTTGAAAGAGACCTTGAATGTCTTTTAGTTCAGTTTCTCTCCCAAGGCAAGGTTCCCTCCCTCTGCGCCCCCCCCCCCCCCCAAAGCATCTCTGACACACAGTTACCTGGCTCCCAGCCTCCCCTGCTCCCTCATTTGCTAGACCAGAGCTCAGGGAGGAGAGAGGGACACACTTCAGCCAGCAAGAAACTGGCCACTCCAGCCCGTTGTCATTTATGGCACCGACTCTGGAAATGTCTAATTAATTTATTTATACAATTAGCCCCTTGCTCTCTGAAATGCTTTTTCTTGTTTTCTTGGTTGCTGAGCAACTTGAATAGACTTTCGACACACGCAGGCTGCTGGTGAACCAGAAGTTTCTTCCCTTCACCTGGCGCCCCCATTCTCTCCCCCCCCTTCTTTTATTTTTCTGATGCACAGTCATGAAGCTCTCTCCACCAGTCTGCAGCCTGTCACCTCTCCCAGGCCTCTGCACGGGCTTGCTGCGGCCATAACACATCCCTGAAGGTAATGTTTATGCCAGGCATTTGTTGTAGACCAGGAGAATGACAGAAGGTACCAGAACACTGAGACGTATTTGCAAAATAATGAAATTAGTCCCGCTCAGCCAAGCCATGGAAAGAGCCCTGGAGCTTGGCCGGTGCCAGCCTGGCCAAGGTTAGACTCCCTGGTGTTTGGGAAGGGGCAGACTCTCTTTGGGTGACATGGCATTAAAGAGGGCAGCCCAGCTAGGCAGCGGTTCTGTTTTGTCTTTACAATCTGCCCTTCGTGGGGAGTCCTCTGTGAGTAATGAACAGGGAGGGGTATTTTGAGACTGGAAGGGAACCCAGGAGGGCAGCAGAGTGCCCTGAGGCACCATCCTTGAAGTATAGCACGCTCCCGTTTCAGGGTGTGAAAAGGCCACGTGCTGCTTCAGTGAGTTAGATTGTCAGAACTGGACTTGGAGCCCAAACTTCCACCCGGTGCTGGTGTCATAGGTGAGAAATTGGGAAACGTCTCGCAGTCAGAATCTGGCTCTCTGGAGGCTCAGGCTGCCTTATTTGATTCTACTGCTCCACCTTGATCTTATTAAGGGACCCTGGTCCATTAAATTAGTCACTCAAGTCACCAAAGCTTCCTTTTAAACCTCAACTTTTATTATGGAAGATTTAAAGCTGGCTGTGAGGATTTATTATAGAGCACAAGGATCTGGGCTTCTCTCCCACCGTTCACCTTGGCACGTGTATCTGCAGATGCTGGGGACGTGGGCTCCAGCCAGCATGTCCATGTGAGCAAGGACCCGTGTCTGCCCAGAAGCCACACTGTAGCGGGGGAGCTGAACAGGAGAGGAGGAGGGGGCACCTTCTTGGAAGGAAGCATTCACAGAGGAGAAGCTGGGTCATTGAAGCTGGGTCCAGCTCTTATGGTTGGAGGGGTTGTGAGGAAAGAATGGGGTTGGGAGCATTTTTAAAAAAAAGATTTTATTTATTCATTTTAGAGAGGGGGGGAGAGAGAGAGAGAGAGAGAGAGAGAGAGAGAAGGGAGGAGCAGGAAGGATCAACTCTCATATATGCCCTGACCAGGCAAGCCCAAGGTCTCAAACCAGTGACCTCAGCGTTCCAGGTCGACATTTTATCCACTGTGCCACCACAGGTCAGGCAGTTTGGGGAGTATTCTTGGCCAAGAGAGCAGCATGGACCAAGGCCAGGAGGCATGAGAAACTGTGACGTGTGGACTGGAGAGGGACCTGGAGATGGAGCCTGCTGGCCATTTGGCTTTTCTCTGACACGTGGTGGATGTCTCGGTGCTGCCCATACCAACATCCGGAAAAAACCGCCTCCTGCTTTCTGGAATAATAAGGAAGTGCCTTTGACCATCTCTGTGCATGGTGGGTATGGAAAAGCATATGTCCGGCGTCCTGGTCGGAAATGACTTCCCTTTGGGTTATTTCGGAACTAATGAAGCTCATAAAAGCACGTGCACATGTACCTTCACTACTGCTGTGGCCCAGCCTTGCCAGGGACAGAGTGTTCAGGAAACCCAGTAGCCCAAAGAAAAAAAGAGGGAAGCAGTGGCTCCCAGAGTCTCCCATGGGACCAAGGGAGACTTTTTATTTAGAAGGACCCATTCCTTGGTACTCCCAATTGTGGTAATCACTCAACCTGCAATTTCAAGGCATAATCAGAGAAGGAATTGACTGTGACAATGGTCACAGACCTTTTCAGCACCACAAGGACTTCTCTGCTTCCAAGCATTGCCTGTCAGCTTCTCCTTCCTCCAGCGGTGCAGCCAGACTACCCTGGTACCAGGCACTCCCTTCTCCAACGCCGGGATTGCTTCTAGAGAATCCAGCGATGTCAGACAGCATTATGGGATCTCCTTAGTATAAACTCTCCTCTGAGAATTTTCTTTACAAGGTGGTTGGAGTTTCTCTAGGAATTTAGCTTGGGGTGGCTGCTATTTCTCTTAGAACACCTGTTACTGTATAATTGCATGCTGGGCTGAAAATCACAATGGTCTGTCTTTGGAGCAATCAGATGCATGTGGGAATCTGAGGCTCTGGTAAGGGAGAGTCCGTGGCTTTAAATTCTCTAAATAGTTGATAAATTGGGCTGTGGTGGGATAAGCCACTCCTAGCTTGGGTTTCTCTAGACGTGATGGTGGAGTCTCCAGTGGTCACTGCTTCTTCTTGGTATCTTTGGTTTCCTTTGGCGAAAAACAATTTTTGGTTTGGTGAGGTCTGTTAAATCCAGTCTTTGCCAAATGGGGCTGCTCATGCCTGGACGGGATTGGAAATTTCTCTCCCTCTGGCCATCCCTTGCCACCCTTTGGCTAATTCGGTTTCCCATTTTCTGGGATGTGCCCACAAGATGTGTCTCCCACCGCCCCCCCCACCCCTTATATAAGGAGGCTGGGTGCATCTGGTGCCAGATATCATTCAACCCTGTAACAATCCCCCCTTTATGACATCACTGCTCATCACCATGGGAACGTTTCCCTAGTCACAGAGACTGGATTGTGGCATCATGGCATCAGCCAGGAGGAGGGGGAGAAGAGAGGACTGAAACTGCCCAGAGGGATGGAATTCCAATTAAATAGCATGGGATGGCAAGGATGTAGGATTTTTCTGTTTGGTTCCTTGAATGGAGAGTCTATCCGTGGCTTGCCAGAACAAATCTCTTCTGGGAAAGGGAGGAAGAACTGTTAGTGGAATGTGGACCCTGAACCTTTGTTCATGTTTAGTATTAGGGGAAACTGAATAACTCTAATGAGAGCTATTGGGTATTTTATATGCATTTCTGATTGATTTTTACAAAATCTCCCTGAGCTATTGGATCAGAGAGGTTAAGTAACTGGCCTAAGGTTATACAGCTGGTAAGGGAGAGCTGAGAACTGGGAGCAGAAGATGTAGTCTGTGCTCTCATGTGTGTGTATGTGTGTATGTGTTGAGAGAGAATTACCTAGTAAATATAGTTAAAATTGTGGTAGCTATGAAGAAAATAAACTTGGTGCTTCAGTGAGGAGGTATTGGAGAGTGAGTGGGAACTGACTTATGCTCACATATTGGGACCTAGCTCTTCATCTAGTAGGTGTGCACTTAAACATGCTGGCACGGTACTGGGAAATGCTCCTACCTGCCTGGGCCCCAGGACCGCACCCTCTTTCCCAGCTACCTTGCTCCATCCGTGTTCATGTCTCCATTTGTCTGCTCCCTTCTCCTGAAGTCTCCCTCTCAGCACTCCTTCTATGACCCCATTTCTTCCTGCCAACCCCTATCTCCCCTTTCTCTAGACTGTAAACCACCTGAAAGGAGAGGACATTCTCTGATATAAAATATGTGCGGGCCCTGGCCAGTTGGCTCAGTGGTAGAGCATTGGCCCAGCGTGTGGAAGTCCTGGGTTCAATTTCCAGCCAGGGCACACAGGAGAAGCGCCCATCTGCTTCTCCGCCCTTCCCCTTCCCCTTTCTATCTCTCTCTTCCCCTCCCACAGCCAAGGCTCCACTGGAGCAAAGTTGACCCGGGCACTGAGGATGGCTCCATGGCCTCCGCCTCAGGCACTAGAATGGCTCTGGTTGCAATGAGCAACATCCCAGATGGGCAGAGCATTGCCCCCTGGTGGGCATGCTGGGTGGATCTTGGTCGGGCACATGTGGGAGTCTGTCTGACTGCCTCCCTGCTTCTAACTTCAGAAAAATACAAATAAATAAATTAATTAAATAAATAAAAAAACAAAAACAAAAAACCCCCAAACTTGTGGTTTGCCCAAGGATTCAGCTAGAGTACCTGATGCAAAAATAACTGAGCAGTGGCCCTTTTCATAGGAAAAGAATGGCTAGATTTATATAGTTAAAAATAGTGTCACCTCAAAAATTTAAGTTAAAAAAATTCTCTTATAGACTCAGCAAATTTTGCCTGATGAATGAACAAGTGACAGGTGAACATTAAAAGGGACCCCCCCCCGACCCCACCCATGAGATGGTGATCATATTTAGTTGAACAGCTGTCTGTTATTGCTGTTTGCATGTTCATGTTGATAGTGATTTCACACTGTGTTTGTGATCTAGCCACATTTTCTCTTAGTGCTATTGGTCCTGGTTTATAGGATGGCACCAATTACCTCAGTGCTTCTAACAGCTGTAGGTGCTTTGCCATGGACCACCTCTGGGTACTGTTACCCTGGTGCCCCATCTGGGCAATAGATGGGTTTAAGGCAGCCCATTTGTGCCTCTCCATTTGTGACAGTGACACCTTGCTGAGCTCTCAGGAGTATTTGCTGCTTGAGTTCTGGCACCTTCATTGCATCCCTGGTACTAAGAGTGGACAGGTATCTATTTGGTCTCCAAAGTCAGGCTGGCCATCTCAGCTGAGCATCTTACTGGTTAGAGCTACCACACTTTCCTATGACAGATGTGTGTGTGTGCGCGCACACACACTTATACAGGTTTTAATGAGTAAACCATATTAGATACATTTACCATCCAAACTTCTTCTTTCTAGGGCCTAGAGCAGTGGTAGTCAACCTGGTCCCTACCGCCCACTAGTGGGCATTCCAGCTTTCATGGTGGGCGGTAGTGGAGCAACCAAAGTATAAATAAAAAGTAGATTTAACTCTAGTAAGTTGTTTTATAAAGATTTATTCTGCCAAACTTAGCAAAAATCTGACATAAAGTACTTGCTAAGTAATTATTATTATATGCTTTAACTTGCTGCAACTCTGCTTTATAAATTTTATAAAAAAGTTACTTTTCTACTTTATAAATCACCATTACTGTGGAACCACTGGGCAGTTAGAAAATTTTACTACTAACAGAGATACAAAAGTGGACAGAGGTATAAAAAGGTTGACTACCCCTGGCCTAGAGTATCTCAATCTTGACTGTTATAAGGGGGCCTTTCTGGACCTGCTGTATGGATTCTATCAGAACCATTATGCCTTGCACATCCTGAACTACTAAGTGGCATTTAAAAAAAGGGAATCCCTGAGGAGCCACATAATGATTTAAGATCATAGGCCTGGGAGTGAGATAGACATGGTTTCAAATTCTTGTTGAGCCTCCTATCTAAGTGACCTTGGCAATTGATTTCCTATGTGTAAATATTTACAAAAGGGGTTTGAATTTCAGGACCTACTTCATGGTGTTGATGTTCAGATTCAGTGAGATATGCCTGTAAAATCTTGTCACAATGTCTACCCTGTCAAAGTTAATCGTAAGGAAGTGGGTTAAATGTGTCATTTGCATTTCCCCCCAAAACTTGTTAAGCATATACTCTTGAACCCCATGTAAAACTTTCACTCTCATTCAAAATTTAAATTAGAAGTATCAGACTAATTAGCATTTTTATTATTTGTCATGCATAGTCTCTATAGATGAAGGGTGCCTAAACAGTATTAACTCCTGGTATGGAAATGATTTCTGGGAACTCCGTCATATACCAGAGGTAGTATTTTCCCAAATGTAGCCTTGACCTTAGGGCAGGGGTCCCCAAACTATGGCTCACAGGTCGCATGCGGCCCCCTGAGGCCATTTATCTGGCCCTGCCGCACTTCCGGAAGGGGCACCTCTTTCATGGGTGGTCAGTGAGAGGAGCATAGTTCCCATTGAAATACTGGTCAGTTTGTTGATTTAAATTTACTTGTTCTTTATTTTAAATATTGTATTTGTTCCTGTTTTGTTTTTTTTACTTTAAGATATGTGCAGCGTGCATAGGGATTTGTTCATAGTTTTTTTTATAGTCCGGCCCTCCAATGGTCTGAGGGACAGTGAACTGGCCCCTTGTGTAAAAAGTTTGGGGACCCCTTCCTTAGGGGCTGGAAGAGCAAATTAAACAGGTATCATCCCCTGCCTCTGAGAGCAAACAGCTCTTGTCACATGGTGCTGACGGAGCGGGCATTCAACCAGAGGATTGTCTGTGTTGAGATACACACACTGACCAGGTGAGAGGCTTGCCAGGGCTGCCACTCAAAGTCGGACCTTAAGGGAAACCATTCCTTCTGGGCCCAGTATCAAGAGCTATAGGAGAGAAGGTGAGGGCTACTAGGTCCTCTTTTTTTCTTCAGAATTGTTGATTAATATATAATATACATGCACTAGAGCACACAGATTCTAATCCTGTATTTCAATGAATTTTTTACATGTGATTCTAATCCTATATTTCATTGAATTTTTTACATGTGATTACATTGATGTTACCCCAAGATATTGAGCATGTATAGCACTCCAGAAAGCTCCTTCACTTCAATAGCCTCTGGAAGTAATTAATATTTTTGATTTCTTTGGAGTTTTACCTGTCCTTGAAATTCACACAAATGGAATAGTACAGTGCAGTAGGCAGCCTCAAAGATAGCTGCCTCATGAGATTTAGTGCCCTTTTATAATCTTCTCCCCTTGGGTGTGGATTGGCCCCATCCTTGTCCTTGCTACTAGTGGATAGATAGGGTCTAAGTGATAGGGTATCACTTCCAAGGTCAGGTTATAAAGGGCCGTGACTCTCATTGTGCTTGCACTCTCTGTGGCTCTTCTCGCTTGCTCTGATGAAGCCAGCGGCCATGCTGTGAGCTGTCCTCTGGGCAACAGCTAGTGAGAAACCGAGAGCCTCTGCCCAACAGCCTTATGTGACCTGGAAGCCAGTCTCCTCCTGGCTTGAGTTTTAAGACCTCTGTAGTCTGGCTGACACCTTGTTGAAACCTTGGGAGTAACCCATTAACTGGAGGACTCAGCCAAGCTGCACCTAGATTCCTGACCCATGGGGATCATTGAGACAATACATACTACATAAACTACATGTTTTAAACCATGTAGTTGTGGCATAATTGTTGCACAGCAATAGATAACTCATATATGTAGTACATTTTGTTTGTGTCTGGCATTTTCACTTAACTTTGGGTCTGTGGGATCTATCCCTAATGACATATACAGCTTCAGTTTGTTCTTTTTTATTTCTATAGTATTACAGTGTGGGAGTATACTCAGATTATTTATTCATTCTATAATTGATGGACATCTCAGTTGTTTCCAATTTTTGGCTGTATGAATGTACATATTTTTTGGTAGGTATATGCACTTGTTTCTCTTGGGTATATACCCAAGTGTAAAATAACTGGATCATAGAATAGACAGTGTAGTAGGTACGACCAAACAATTTTCCAAAGTGGCTCTACCAGTTACATTCCCTCTAGCACTTAGGAGATTTCCAGTCATACCACTTTCTTGCTAATGCCTGGTATATTTTATTTTATTTTTAAAAAGCCATTCTGCTTGCTGTGTGTGTAGTGATATATCCCATGTGTTTTTAAATTTGATGACTGACATATGTTGACCATTTTTCATATGCTTAATGACCATTTGGATTTCAAATTGTTTGCCCATTTTATATTAAATATCTATTTTTAAACATGGATTTATAGGAATTCTTTATAGTCTGGATATGTGTTCTTTGTCAGATATATTTACTGTAGACACCTTCTTCTACTCTGTGGTTTGCTTGGTTATTATACTAATGATGTATTTTTACAAAAGGATGCTCTTAGTTTTAATGAAGTACAATTTGTCAATTTTTTCTTTTGTTATAAGATCATTGCCCATTCCTGTGTTGAAAACATATTTTCTGATGTTTTTCCTCCACTTAGAAGTTTTATTGTTCTGACATTCACATTTAGGCCTGTGAACCATCTAGAATTTCTTTTTTGATGTGCTAAGTATCTGATGTGAGGAAGGGGGTCAAGTTGATTTCTTTTTTCTTTTTTGTCATGTAGAACTCCAAGTGACTGAGCATCATTTTTTAAAGGGTATCTTTATTGCAAATTAGATGTCTTCACTTGTGTGTGTCAGTTTGTGAATTCTCCACTTGGTTCGAGTGACCTTTTCCCCCTATCTTAACACCAATGCCACATTGTCTCAATACTATTGTTTTATAATCCATTTATTTATCTGGTAATTTGTGAACTCCTAGTGTTTTCTTCATGATTGTCTTGACTCGTGGCCATTTGTATTCCCATGTACATTTTTTTTTTTTTGCATTTTTCTGAAGCTGGAAACAGGGAGAGACAGTCAGACAGACTCCCGCATGCGCCCGACCGGGATCCACCCAGCACACCCACCAGGGGGCGACGCTCTGCCCACCAGGGGGCGATGCTCTGCCCATCCTGGGCGTCGCCATGTTGCAACTAGAGCCACTCTAGCACCTGAGGCAGAGGCCACAGAGCCATCCCCAGCACCTGGGCCATCTTTGCTCCAATGGAGCCTTGGCTGCGGGAGGGGAAGAGAGAGAGAGGAAAGCGCGGCGGAGGGGTGGAGAAGCAAATGGGCGCTTCTCCTGTGTGCCCTGGCCGGGAATCGAACCTGGGTCCTCAGCACGCTAGGCCGACGCTCTACCGCTAAGCCAACCGGCCAGGGCCCCATGTACATTTTAGAATCAACTTTCCAGTTTCTGTGAAAACATCCTGCTAGAATATTTTGGCCAAGATTAAATTTATCAACTGGTCGGCCCTGGCCGGTTGGCTCAGCGGTAGAGCGTCGGCCTAGCGTGCGGAGGACCCGGGTTCGATTCCCGGCCAGGGCACACAGGAGAAGCGCCCATTTGCTTCTCCACCCCTCCGCCGTGCTTTCCTCTCTGTCTCTCTCTTCCCCTCCCGCAGCCAAGGCTCCATTGGAGCAAAGATGGCCCGGGCGCTGGGGATGGCTCTGTGGCCTCTGCCTCAGGCGCTGGAGTGGCTCTGGTCGCGACATGGCGACGCCCAGGATGGGCAGAGCACCGCCCCCTGGTGGGCAGAGCGTCGCCCCTGGTGGGCGTGCCGGGTGGATCCCGGTCGGGCGCATGCGGGAGTCTGTCTGACTGTCTCTCCCCGTTTCCAGCTTCAGAAAAATGAAAAAAAAAAAAAAAAAAAAAAAAAAAAAAAAAAAAAAAAAAAAAAAAAAAAAAATTTATCAACTGGTCAATTTAAGGAAAATTAACATTATTCAGTTTTCCTTAATTTCTTTTAGCAATGTTCCATGGTTTTCAGTAGAAAGATGTTGGAAATCTTTCAGTAGATTAATTCCCATAAACTTAATGGTTTTTCTTGATGCTATTTTAAGTGGAAATTAAAAAGAATATTTTCTAATTGTTTGTCGCTAGTATTATCTTTAGATTCTTTTGGATTTTCTTTGTATAACACCATATCATCTGTTAATAATAAAAGAGCATTTTCTTTTATTTATTTTTTACTTCATTTTCTTGCCTTATTGCACAGGTTATGACCTCCCCACCGTGTTGAATAGAAGTGGTGATAGTATACATCTTTCTTTTGTTGCTAAGTTCAGGGGGAAGGCATATAATATTTCACAGTGAATCATCTTGTTTGCTGTAGGTGGCTATCAGGTTAAGGATAAAAGTTTCATTTTTAACTTGAACTTTTGAGGATTATCTCTGTTAAAAAAAAAGTAAAAGCTAACATATAAAAGGGAGTAATAATGATGATAACAGGAGTAAGAATAAGAGAGACAGGAGAGAGAAGATGGAGATGAAGGATTATGCTAAAGAGGAAAGTAAAAGAAGAAATCCTTGAGTGCGCCCTACGTTCTAAGCCCCCGGAGAGCCCAGGTAAGTTGTGATCAATAGGTCACCTGGCCAGTGAGGGCTGGAGGCTGAGGAGAACCCAGGTCTTCTGGGAACCTGGGTCTTATTTCTTTCTATTGGGCACCGAGGAATACCTACAAGGAAGAGAGCAGCTATGGGAAAGTCCTCCCTAGGACCTCAGGCATCATGTTTTAGCTGTATCTCTCCACATCTGTTTATTTCTGAGCATTTTCCAATCTCTATCTTAGCCTTGATCTTAATCTTGGACTCCTTCCGGCTCAGGCTCCTTCTCAGTCTCTCTCCAGTGGAGAATGGTGGTGTGTGCCTTCTTTCCCTTCCCATCCAGCTCTTAGGAGGCTCCTCTGTTCTGGGTTACCTATTATTTTAGTCATCTATTGAGATGCCCACTACATAATGCCCATTGTCCCGGATCACTGAGATCACAGTGGCTGGGGCATGAGTTTCATGGACATGGCCAGCACCTCCTTGGTGTCTTGGTGTCAATTCTCTGCAAATAATGGCCACCCAATAGTTGCTGCACACATGGAGTAAGAGAGCTGAGCCAGTTTCAGGCTGGAGTGAAGGCTTCAACCTCCCCTCCTGACCCTAGACAGCACACCCTCTGGTGATGACAAGCCAAGCTTATCTACTGTAGCTGAGGCCTTTGTCCTAGACCCAGACCAACCTCGGAGAGTCTGCAAGCCCCACGCTGCGCAGCCCCAGCTCCCTGCAGCTGGCCCGGCTTTCCTGTTGGTTTTGCTTTCTCTTTTTGCAAAGTCTATCCTCAGGCTATTGTTTGGTTTTCTAGTCCTGACTGAATTAGGATGGTTCCATTGCAGGTGAAAACAATATAAAACAACCACAGGAAAGCACTGAAGAAGAAACAGAATAAAGAAGGGTTTTCACACTCTTTGAAAGATGAATGCAAATGGCCTTTGTGGTGTTTTAATATATTCGAGATGTTCCCTTAACACCAGCCAATCTGTCAGGACCTGCTGCATTTGTTATGTGGCTGGAATGTTTGTTGAAGAAGAGGCTGAGGTTTGGGCTGAGCTGTGGCCTGCCTGCGGGCTCCTGAGCCATCATTACTGACATACTAAGCACCATCTGGTCCCCAGAGGTGACCATCTGAGGGGGTGATGTTGGGGGTGAAGTGTGCTGGGAATGAGGCCACTACTTGCCATTATCCTGTTGCTCTGTCCGGGCGGCCACTTTTATCCCACCCCAGGACTGTAGCCAGTGTCCTAACAGTGGCCAGTGGTCTCTGACTCTGACCTTCTGGAGAAAGTGTGGCTGATTCAGACTTCCCCATTCCCTTATTCTTACAAACAAAGCGTTTGTGTGTTTGTGCTCAGCCAAGTGGATTGCTGCCATTGCTTCGGTCTCTTGAGTTTTTCTCACTTTGTCTTTCATTCAGCATTTTCCAGTGAGAGGGAGGGGCATCACCAGACATTTGTTTAAAGCAGTGGGTGCTCTTAGGCATATTCTAGTGGGGATAGAATTGATGTCAGTGGTAGATGCACGCGTGCCTGGTTTTAAAACAGAAAAAGGTGAGAATATGGAAATGAAGTTTCTTGACCCCTTGAGTACACTTTCATAAGGAACAAGGAAGGTTCGCAACATTTCACATCTTCCTAGTTCAGGATGGTGCTGTGTGACACTGGCATGAGACTTTAATCATAGGGAACTCTGACAGCGAGGGGGGGCTGGTGGGTGGACTTGACCTGGTCTGTGCAAGTGACTCCCAGAGGCAGAGTTCAGAGCTGCAGTTGGCGGCTATTAAAGGGGTCATTCACATAAAGCACCTGGATGTCCCTGGTACCTAGAAAGTACTCCAACAATATAAGTGAATATGATTATTATTGTTGCAAAAGAGGTGACGATAAAAACTACCGGGGCCTGGTAACCAAGTCCCTAAAGTCAGGCGTCGGGGGCAAGAGGACCATTTAGGATGAAAGAGAGTGTTGGGTGCTGGCGAGTGATGGGAACTAGTTTGGAAGTGTTTAACCTGCCTCTTTGATATCTCTGCTGGGGTTAACCCAGTGGGGATAAGCTGCTCTCACGGTTAGCCTCCTGAGGGCAGGGACCACCTCCATCCCAGCAGTCCTTGCCGGGAGCACGTTCTCAAATATACTATTGAAAGAATGAATGATGTGCTAAAAAATGATCCACAGTGAGCAGCTGAGCTCCCAAAGTTAACACAGCTGCCTGTCCCCCTGCAAGGTCCTGCCCTGCTCTCCCCGCTTGGGCCACTCTGTGGCGTTGCTTTCAGGTGTGAGTGCCCCAGACACATGACAGCATCCTACACCAAGGATGACAGGTGTGGGAGGGCCCCGGAACACTCGTGCAAAATAAACTGTTAAAAATATTAGGTTCCTTCCACCTAGAGAAGAGAAGACAGGGAGCTTTAAATATTCAAAGGGCAGCTCTATGCAGAAGAAGGATAAGAATTGTTCTCATCGCCTCAGGGGGTAAAAGTTAGATGGGGGAGAAGATTGTCAGAAGGCTGGTTTTTGGCCTGGAGGAAGAGGAACTCACCCAGGGAGAAGTGGTTTGCAGAGACTTGGGGATCTTTTCAGCGGCTGTCAAGTTGTGTGTGGAGGACTTTGAAATCTATTTTCAAATTCCTTTTAAAGTAAAAAAAATTAGATGAGAACTGGGTTTTCTTGCTCATGGAGAGGGAAGTGGCTGGTGTTGGGTTGGTCCATTTGGACTGGTTCAGGTTGGCGAGAGCCTTGTCAGTCGTGAAGGAGAAATGGGGGGACTCGCTATTTATTGAACACTTGCTGTGTCTCAGGAGCAATGCCAGGTGCTTTGTTCACACAAGATGTCTGTACTGGAACTCCTGCAGGTGAGTAGAAGGGAAGGAGACGTAGGCAGGTGGGTAATGTGGCTCCGGTTCACATGTTCCTTTCCAATCACCTTCTGGAACCCTGTGCCATCAACTGGATCTGTTTTACACAAAAACCCACTATTTCCTCCTCTCAATAAATGCTTTGTGAGTAGACTAGGCCTGCTTCAAACACTTCTAGAACTTTCCTCAGGTCTTGGATGGTCCTCTAAGTGTGGGTTTTAGTCTTATTAGCCAAACCTTCCCTTTCCTGCAAAATCCTTGCCCGGGGCCTTTGATCACCATGTCCCATTTCTCCCCCTTCCCCTTGCCGGAGAATTCCAGAATGTCTTCTGTTGACCTTCTTTTAATTGCTAATAATTATTCAATTTCATATAGCCCAGAGTGATAAATATTCATGAAAAGCACAGTGCATCAGGATCTAACACTTTAAGCTATTGTGCTTTTTTAATTACACCGAAACATGGAATTAAATGCAATAAAAGAAAAAAGAAGGAGCATATGTGTGTATCTATTTCAGTCCTTCTGTGGGACTGCATGGGAGGCAAATAGGAAATGTTGACCCAAGTGTTGTGATGTCCTATCTTAAATGTTCTAAAGGAGACACCTAAAACATCTGGACCTGACTGGGTTCATTCATTCATTTATTCACACATTCATTTATTAATACACTAAGAACACATTTACTGATTACTACCATGAGCCCTCACAGTGTCTCTCAGTAGGATCCAAAGAGACTAGAATAGCAACCTCCATGAGCTCACAGTCTAGTCCTGGAAGATGGGTGTGTGAATCAGCCATGTCAAGAGTTTCATGGTACCTGACCAGGCAGTGGCATAGTGGATATAGTATCAGCTTGGGAAGCAGAGGACCCAGGTATGAAACCCTGAGGTCACTGGCTTGAGAGGTCACTGGCTCGAGAGGTCACTGGCTCACCAGTTTGAGTGTGGGTTTGCCGATTTGAGCATAGGATCATAGACATGACCCCATGGTCGCTGGCTTGAGCTCAAGGTCACTGGCTTGAGCAAGGGGTTACTGGCTCGGCTGGAGCCTCCCAGTCAAGGCACATATGAGAAAACAACAAACAACTAAAGTGCCTAAATGAAGAATTGATGCTTCTCAACTCTCTCCCTTTCTGTCTGTCTGTCTGTCCCTGTCTATCCCCTCCACTAAAAAAAAAAAAAAAAAAAAGAGGTTTCATGGTGTGTAACATAAAATACAGCATTCCCATAGAGTGGAGAGTAATTGTCCGGGACGGTAGATGACATGGCACAGAGCTGGTGTGCTCCATCAGGACTTCATAGTTTACTGGTCCCATCTTCAGAGCCAGGGAGCCTCACCTCCGGGCATGTCCCAGGAGGGGAGGAGTGACCAGACTTCCTCCAGAGAGGCTGTCTCCGGTGTGGACTCGGCAGTCAGACTGCTTGTGTTCAGATCTCAGCTCTGGCACTTATCACAGGTGAATATGACCTTGGTGAGTCACTGAACCTTCTGTCTCAGTTTCTGTATCTGTAAAATGGGGCTCATCCTAGAGCCAACTAGTATAAGGGCTACTACCCTAGCTAATTTGATGCATGTGAAGTTTCCAGAATGGTGCCTGGCACACACAATGTGCTCAACTGTGGGCATGCCAGCTACGATTGCTATTTGCTCTGAGGCATTGGCCACGAATTCCTGGGGCTTCCTACTTGTTGCAGAATTCTAGGTTTTTGAAAGGGGTCTTGTGACGCTTTTCTTTATGAGGAGGCAGGCAAACTGCGGTGAACCACTCCGGGGCTGGCAAGACAGAGGCAAAGGCAGAGCCTTAAAAACACCTTCCCAAACCCGCAGAGGCTCAGAGAGAGCAGGCGGCCAGTGGGCACCTTGGGAAACAGTGGGAGGGGCAGCATAAGCAACCAATGTTGCTGTTGCTGTGAAATCTCCACCAGGTCTCCACCGCAGATCCCTCTCTAGGGAGGGAGACGTGCTTGCGCTTGGGTGTGGCACATGCTCCACGCCGTGGGTCATGCCTTCCTGCTTTTGGATGGGAAATGGGAGTTATTTATTTGTAGCGTGCACACAGGGAGATGCTCACGAGCCAGTATGGGGACTTTCTCCAAGTAAACAAACCCACTTTCTGGGGAGGTGGCTTCTTTTTACAGCCTGAGACATGAAGGAGCCCCAGAAAGTTCCCCATCACCAGAGGGTTCCTAGCGCCATGGCATCCCTGGTTCCAGAGGCCCATCTCCATCCTCTGGTCTCTGTCATCCGCCCCACCCAGTTGCAGTGTAGGGGCTGGCAAGGGAGCCCTGGACCCCAGCCCTCCCACCGCGACCGCCCAGCTTGCCTTTCTGCGTCATTCCATTCGGTAGCTGTTTAAGTCAGGGACGGACAGGATGCCTGGTTAAAGAGGCTGTGGGCAGGAAGAAAAAGCCTGGGGTTTCCAGTTAGGGATACGGTGCATCAGGATTGGTTTTGTTTCCTGGGCCTTGGATTAAACTCGAGCTCTGTATGGCTTTTAACTAATCACCAACTCTAAGTCTATTTTCTTCATCCATCACAAGGGAATCGATCAGAGTCAAAGCCAGAGTCCTTGCAATGACCCTCAAGACTGCTGGACTGGCCTTAGTAACTTCTGCTTGCTCCCCTGGCTTACTTGGTCCTGCTACACTGGCCTCTTTGTTTCCCAACATACTGGCACAGTTCCTACCTCAGGACCTTTGCACTGACTGCCCTCTCTCTGGACCACTCTGTCCCCAGTTAGCTGCGTGGTTCATTTTCTCACCTCCTGGTTTTTAATGTTTTCAGGGAGGTTGCCCATGTCGCCCAATCTAAAATTGTGTACCTCATCTCACATTCTGCTTCCCTGGTCTGTTTTCCTTTTTGTAACTATGTCACATATATTTTACCAATTTATCTCATTTATGGTCTGTCTCCCCATGAAGACCGGTTTTGTCTGTGTTGTTGCCAGCCCCACAGAGTGCAGCCTGGGGAGTGGGATAGCAGGCGAGACACTGAACAAAGCCAGGTGCTGGAAACGCTCTGTGAGTCCGAGATTTGGGCTTTCCTATATCTGCTGAGCTGTGAAAGGAGACAGTCTCTCCAGAAAGCAGTTTGTTTATTTGGGAAGAAATCTTGGTGCCGAATAGATATTTGCTGAGTGCAAGAATGCAAGGCCAGGCGTGGGGCGTGGGGCAGGACTCCTGTACTTACCAGCTCTGCGCACTCAGGCCAGGGCCTCGGCCTCACTGGCTTTGTTTCCTTTCCTGTGAAAAGGGAAAGTGGCATATGTAACTACCTTGGGGGGTTGCTATGAGGGGTCCCTGCAAGAAGGAAGAATGCCTGCATCTTAACAGTGCTCAGCAGGTGAGCTGTTATTTTAAAAACTGTTCTTTCATCTCAACATTCTAATTCCCAGCAGGGGATGCCACCTCCATGGAACTTGGGTCCAGCTCTCCAAAAATGACTCCAGTAGGCGCTGATTTGATTAATGCGTCCTGCCTCCCTTGGTGCCTCCAGGAGGGCGGAGGCCGCCAGACGGAGTGCACAGGTAAAACTTCACTCAACATTTCCCAAAATTGCCAAAGCTTTGGAGAGTAGACATCCAGGCGGAGGAGAAGTACGTATTCCAAAAGGATGCCTGGTTAGGACACTCGGATGCCCTGGGTTAGGTAGCTGTGGAGGCTGCCGAGAAGGACGTGGCTCTGGGCCCTGAAGCAAAGCCCAGAGCTGCTCCCGGGACAGGTGCACTTAGAGCACGCCCCACCCCTGCCAAGTCTTCTGCTTCCTGCTCTCAGTCTGGCTCAGTCCTGGCCCAGGATCACAGGTAGTAATTCAGACTCTCCCAGACATCAGCCAAACTGAGGGTCACTGGCTTTCAGCTAAAGGCAGTGCTCTGGGGACTTGTCACCACCCCCCCCCAGGGCATCTAAGCGTGTTTTGCCCTGGTCCTTTACAGAGCTCAGAGAACAGCTTGGGTGTCCCAGTGGTAGCAATCGAACCCCTCATCCTGCTGAATCCCCTGCAATGGGACACTCAAATCAAGGTGACATTGGTGAGTCCAGATAGCCTGAGGAGACCTGGGAAGGGAAGGCCTTTTTCTTTGGGTGCAGCGCTCCCACAGGAATTTGGAGTGTGAGGCTGCTTTTGCCCGTTGGTCATAGAACAGGATGGGCTTCTCAGGACCAGCATGCCTGGGACTGTCCGTGCCTTTGATTCAGAAAAAGCAGATGCTTGGAAATGAGTCCCAGCTGCCTGACCACTGCTGGTCCATGCATGTGTTCATTTATGGAGCGATGGGAAAGGTGAGGCCAGCCAAGGCTGATGTGGTGAGCCAGTGACGCTTCCAGAATGTGTTTTGGCCTTCAACATGAAGCCCTGAGTGAGGGACTGATGAAAAGGGGAAAGAAAGGTATTTTTGTCCTTTTGCCTGGATGCTGTTGTGATGGCTCATTGTACATCTGCTGGGGGTAATTTTTAGTGCTAGCTGGTGTTTATTACCCAAATCTTGTCTCAGCCAAAGTTCCACTTGGAAAGGAACGAGAAAGGCAATTATGTCGGACTGATAATTCTGGGGCAGAGTGGGGCTAGGATTTAGAAGTAACAGTTGAGCACGCCAGTGGCTGGCAGGACCTGGAATGGGGCTGTTTTAGTTAGCTCAGGCTGCCATAACAAATACTGTAGACTGGTGGCTTAACCAACAGGATTTTATTGCTCACAGTTATGAGGACTGAAGTCCAAGATCAAGGTGCCTGCAGGGTCAGTATCTAGTGAGAGCTCTCTTCTGGGGTTGCTTCCATCTCTTGCTGTGTCCTCGCATGACCTTTCTTGCATGCATGCGGGTAGAGAGACAGAGAGGAAGCAAGCTTTCTGGTGTCTCTTCTTACACGGGCACTAATCCCATCATGAAGCCTCCATCTCTGTCTGAATCTAATACCTTCCATGTCCAAATACCATCACCCTGGGCGGTTCAGCTTCAAAATGTGAATGGGCCCTGGCCGGTTGGCTCAGCGGTAGAGCATCAGCCTGGCGTGCGGGGGACCCGGGTTTGATTCCCGGCCAGGGCACATAGGAGAAGCGCCCATTTGCTTCTCCACCCCCCCCCCCCCCCCCCCAGCAAAGATGGCCTGGGCGCTGGGGATGGCTCCTTGGCCTCTGCCCCAGGCACTAGAGTGGCTCTGGTAGCGGCAGAGCGACGCCCCGGAGGGGCAGAGCATCGCCCCCTGGTGGGCGTGCCGGGTGGATCCCGGTCAGGCGCATGCGGGAGTCTGTCTGACTGTCTCTCCCTGTTTCCAGCTTCAGGGAAAAAAAATGTGAATGGGGGGGGGGCACCATTCAGTCAACAGTAGGATCTTACCATATTTATGACAAGTCTTATTGTCTAGGACGGTGACTAAACAGTCAGCTTACTCTTTCTGTAGGTGCTTCCTGAGCCCCTTCCCGTGCTGGGTTCTGTGCTGGGGATACATGATGTGGGACAGAGATCTGGCATTGAGTTGTAAAGTCTAAAGGAAGATCTTAGAAAGCCTGCAGGATTCTCTGATAGGGGTTAATAGAAGGCTCTGTAGGGACAGAGAACAGTGCTGCCTACTCCATCAGGGGAATTCACAGAAGAGGTCACACTGGCCCCGGGTCTAGAAGCTCTAGGAGTCAAGGTGGTGATTCTATGTGGTGTAGGGCTGGCTCCAGTGCCAGATACCCCTGGTCCTGCCACTCTCCAGGGAAGTCACCCTGGACAAATGAATGACTGTGACCCCTGGGATCATGGTACCTGCCTCCCAGAGAGGTTATGAGGATTAAAGAGGGTGACTGTGAAGTGTGCCTTGCCCTTGTGGGTAAGTGGAGTGTTTTTGTCCCTTAAGCATTATTGTCCTTTGCTGCATTTCTTCTATCTGTCTTTAGTTAGTTACACGGTCACCTTCTCTGGAATAGTGCCACACAGAGTCCACAAAGCCTATCCATCCGCCTACTCACCCACCCATCCATCCATCCAATTCATTCCTCCATTTGTTCAACACTTATATCGAGCACCCACTATGTACCAAGTGTGGGGGCAGCTACTGGGACAAAGGAATGAATCAGCTTGAGTGCTCGCCCTTGCACAGTGGTGTGGGTTACAGCATGGCAGTGTGGCACAGTGGTTCCTCACCAGACCCTGGGGTTGGTCACTGCGCTCCACCACTGACCATCTGTGGGATGTCTGGAAAGTTTCTGACCTGCTCTGCTCCTTGGTTGGCTGGTGTGTAAAATGGAGATACTGGTGGGAGTACCTGTCTGTCAGGCTTTGGTGTGGATAAATGAACTATTCCACGGAAAGAACACAATGCCAGGTACTTGTTTAGAAAGTACCCAATAAACAGTAATGTGGGTTAAGAGTTGGAGAGAAGGACAGTCCATGGGTAGTGGACATGCAATGTGAGGATCTCTAAAAGGGGCCTGAACAGGAGGCGTTGCCTGTGTCTGCGAGGCATTGCAGGGTGCTGAACTCAGTGTCCAAGGATGAGCTCACTGCCACCCCTGACACCTCTAACACCGAAACTGCTACTCCCTGGCCCCAAGGGAACCCTTACTGTGGACAGGCTTCTAGGGTCATCCACCTTCTGGAGTGAGATCATGGGGCCATGGGGCCTGCCTGGTCAAGAGGGAGAGGCAGCAGCTGCAAGGGCCACTTGCACGGAGCACCCCTGGCACACCCAGACCCATGTGACATCCAGCAGTGCTTCTCCAGCTTACTGAACTTCCTCAGCTGCTGGCTTCCCTCTGGTTCATTTCCCCCACCTCTGAGTCCTTACAAACAACTTATATATGCCTAGAAGAAGGCGTGACTCTAAGTCAGGGGTCGGGGACCTACGGCTCGCGAGCCAGATGTGGCTCTTTTGATGGCTGCATCTGGCTCGCAGACAAATCTTTAATAAGAAAAATAATAGTATTAAAAATATAAAACATTCTCATGTATTACAATCCATTCATTTCCTACTGCTCATGTTCATGGTTGTGGGTGGCTGGAGTCAATCACAGCTGTCCTCCGGGACCACACCAAATTTTTATTGGATAATGAGAAATGTACATGGGTCGTTGTATGGCTCTCATGGAATTACATTTTAAAATATGTGGCGTTCATGGCTCTCTCAGCCAAAAAGGTTCCCAACCCCTGCTCTAAGTGATATTTGTCAGTACGGGGCACACTGGCTTTGGGGGCAGGGAAAACATTGCTTCTGGTGCCTGACTGTCATGTGCACTGCAAGACTTTGCATCCCTGTTTCCACCCCCAGTCAATGTAACTATAATTCTCCCCCTTCCCAAATGATCTGTTGGGGGTGATGCCACGCCCAGTGAGACCCACTGGAGTGGAGGTGGGTTTCTTTGTTGACTTTTCTTCCTTCTTGGGGCTGGCTGACCCCTCCTGCCTGACCCTCTTGTCTGCCCTTTCTTGCTGGGTGGGAATGAGGTCCTGCAGTGCTGGGGTGGGAGGGGGAAAAGTGAGGGTACAAGATATCTCTTGAGGGGCATGGGCTCTGATTTGTCTTGCTGATCTGGCTTGGTAGTTTCTCTGTGGTGAGAGCAGGTCTGGGAGGAGGGCGCCACCTTCGCTCCGGAAGCTAGGCTCTGAGCCGGGCTCTGGCTTCCCCAAAGGCAAACAGCAGCTCCTTAAGAGTGCTTTCCAGTCTCAGTGTTTCTCTCTTTCTCGGTGGCATTGTGAGGAGGGTGAAGCAGGAGCAGTGGTGATAGCTCGGGGCTGCGGGTGGGAGCTTAGCACATGATGACAGGGCCTGCCAGCTGCTGCAGACTCGGAGACAGTCTTACTCAGCCCGTGCCCCAGCCTCCTGGATAAATAAAGTGACAAATAACGATCATCGTCGTGAGCTCTGGAGCGCCCACACTCAGTACTCTGCAGAGACGAGTCACTGGGGTCCCCGGGGTCCATCTCTGTTCTGCTGGAACAAGTCCAGAAGGCCCAGGAACCTCAAAAGGAGCCAGATGAATTCAAAATACCACACAGCTCTTCCTTCTCCCTTCTGTTTTCTGGCCCTGCTCCCTCCCTCCTTACCCTTTCCTAGCTATCCTGTTCCCATCCCTTTCTCCTCCCTCCTTGTCCTTAAATTCTACCACTGGAAATAATGGAAAAGACCAGGCTCATGGGAGGAGGTCTCTGTCAGAACCACAAACCCACTCCTCTTAGGCTCTCCAGCCAGCCACCCAGCCACCCAGCCACCCAGCCAGCCCAGCCCTACCTCAAATACTCCCGTCACCAGGATGACCTGTAAGTTCCCTTAAAGCACATGATTCAGACTTTCTAAAATCATCCAACCAGTCTGGCCTGGAGAATGGGGGGCAACCTGAGACACTTGGGAGCTCTGTGGGTCCCTTGACTCTGCCTGCTGCCCCAGGTAGGGAGTGGCTGGGTGAATGGAAAACCCCTTTCTTTCTTTCTTTCTTTTTTTTTTTTTTTTTTTTTTTTTTGCATTTTTCTGAAGCTGGAAACAGGGAGAGACAGTCAGACAGACTCCCGCATGCACCCGACCGGGATCCACCCGGCACGCCCACCAGGGGGCGATGCTCTGCCCATCCTGGGCGTCGCCATGTTGCAACCAGAGCCACTCTAGCGCCTGAGGCAGAGGCCACAGAGCCATCCACAGCGCCCGGGCCATCTTTGCTCCAATGGAGCCTTGGCTGCGGGAGGGGAAGAGAGAGACAGAGAGGAAGGCGTGGCAGAGGGGTGGAGAAGCAAATGGGCACTTCTCCTGTGTACCCTGGCCGGGAATCGAACCCGGGTCCTCCCCACGTTAGGCTGACGCTCTACCGCTGAGCCAACCAGCCAGGGCGAAAACCCCTTTCTTGATACCAAGTTTTCACCAGTGTCTGAACTTTCTAGAGTAGTAAACAACATCTTTATTCTCTGAGACCAAGTTCAAATGCCTGGGAGAGATCATTCCAAACATAAATACACATTAAGGGGTAAATGGCTGATGTGAACGTCACCCCTGACGTTGGCTTGTTATGGGGAGCAGAGGCCAGGAGAAAGCCCTGGTGGGTGGGTGCCACGCAGGATGGTGGGGAGAAGCCCTTCATCCTCCTGGGCCAGTGCTTTTTAGCTGAAAGGCAGTAGTATGCACACAAGAACTCTGGCTCTCACTGGTATCTCTGGGTCTACTGTGGGTCTCCAGAGGGTGGCCGGGAGCTTAGGGCTGCAGGACCCAGGCTCTGGAGTCTGACCAGTGGTTCCCATCTCAGCTCCCACTTCCTAGCTGTGTGCCCTCAAACAGGTCCTGAGTCTCAGCTTCTTCATCTGCACAGGAGGCTGACAACAATGCTGATCTCATAGAGTTGTCCCGAGAGCTGAGGAAAGAAGGCACATGCTTCCCTTTGCCCAGTTTCGGCACAGGACGCTTCCGGATGTTAGTTATGCATCTCCCTCATCGTGCTCATAACCTGTAGCTTCAGGAGAGGAATCGGGAGCAAATGGAAGAGGGATTTGCATACCCGAACCATCAGTCATAGCATTGCTGGAGTTAGCAAATAAAAATGCAGTACAAATAAATTTGTTCTTTATCTGAAATTCAAATTTAACTGGCTTTTTTTTTTCTTTCTGGGAACTCTAATCGATGGAGCCTCTCAGAAGCTGATCTGGGTCTCTTCCCGCATCTTGGTGCCAACTAGGACGGTCACCAAAGTGGTCAGGGAGGATGTGGGGTACTGCCCAGCTGCCTGTGGAGCCTGGGGCAGGAGGGGCGCCTGGCGTGAGGGGAGCTGTCAGGGCAGAGGCTGTGGGTGGGCGTGTGGGGGGCAAGGCTCAGCCGCTGCACACAGGAGCAGCGTGCTTGGAGCGTGCGGAGGGCGTTGTGTCACCGTGGAGACTCCGCGCCTGCAGCAGGCAATGGGCGGAGAGGAGCCGCCGCGAGTGCGGACGCAGCTCCTCCGCTCTCAGCTGCAGGGACACAGCCACGGAGACTGCTTCCGTTTTCTTCTTGAAAGAAACAGGCAGCAAAACTCAGAGCTTTCCCACCCCAATGGGTGTGTCCGGCAGCCTCTACGCCTGTTTTCTCCTGTTCCTGCTTCCCCGCCCTCTCCTTTTTTGGTCTCCTCTCCTCTCATCTCCCCTCTCTCTCATCCCCTCTGTACCAGCCTTTTGGAGAGTCACTGTGGGTGGGATCTGACGCATAGCATCCTTGGTTACCGGTGACTGCATACCCTCAGGCTTCCGCCCTTCCACCTGCTGATGCCTGGAGCCTCCCAACCGGGCCAGCTCTTGGCAGCGTGGCCTGACTGCCTGCAACCAGAAGGTTCCTCAGTGCAGGTTCCGTGTGACCCGTGGAAGATGAGCCCTGTCCCCTCCAGATGGGCACCCGTGCCAGGGAAGCGAGGCAGTAGCTTGCAGAGGTGCCATCTGTTTTGAGTGTGGTTGGGAATGGCCTGTTACCCAGTGAACAGTCTACTGGTCCATCTGTTTAAGGAGGCTTGATGATTTGCCCCCTTTGTCTGTTCTTGCTTCACCTCTATTGTTCTCCTCACACCTGAAGCTCCAGGCAAATGGAGCTGCTTGTTCTGAGAAAGTCTATGCCACCCCCAGGCAGTGGTGAGATTCAACTAATTTAACAGCCAGTTCTCTGCCCTAATGACAGTTTTAAGTACAAAAAAACCAATATACCAAAAGGTAGTTTATTATTTCATACATTTAATGCTTAAATAAGCACAATGAAAGAAGTACACAAAACTAGATTATATTATGAGTTTTAAAATATTAATAAAAACATTAAATAATACCTGACAAAAACAAAACCGTTGTTTATATTTCCATATTGCTTCTAGATTGGTGTCCTCATTTGCAGTTATTTTCACCTGTGGACGGAATGAACATTATACAGGTGCTTAGAATATGCTGTTTGCGCAGATGAACATTAAAAAAGAGTAAGGGATGTAAATTTGTGATTTCCACATTGGGTGGCTGCCCAGGTGCCCACCTTAGAACCCTGATGACTAATGCCACTTTAACAACTGGTTCACCCATCTCAACAAAGAATTAGGTATTGGTTCTGCTGAACTGGTGTGAACCGGCTGAATCCCACTGCTGCCTCCAGGCCATTGTACATTCTGGGTTTCTCCTGCCTGGGCAAGATCCACATACTCTTCAAGCTTCAATTCAGACACCTCCTCTCCTGAGAAGTCCTCCTGACCAGCCTCTGGCCACCTGTCCCTCAGGACTCTTTTTCCTGTGGTCTGCTCACTTTGTCCGTGTTGCCAATGAAGCCCCCATTACCTTATGAAATTGTGATTATTTGTTTGCATATCTGTTTCTCTATCCAGATTGAAAGTGTCTCAAATTATGTCTTTTTATCATTTCTGCCTCAGGACTTTTGTATGTGCTTTTGGCTCTTTCTGAGCACCCTCATCCTCTCACTGTTTGTGCGACTGGCCCCGTATTATCCATCATATCTCAGCTTAAATGTCACTTTGTCAGAGGCCTGCCCTGACTCTCTTTATCCCAAGATAATTATTTTACTTATTACAACACCCCGTTTTCTCTTGCACTGGTTTATCACAACTTGAGATTTTATTTATTTATTTATTTATTTATTTATTTATCTGTCTGCACCCCTGGATTGTAACAGCTGTGACGGCAAGGCCCCTGTTGGCCGGTTCCTCATTGTCCCCCAGCACCTAGCCCAGTGCCATTTCCTGATGGGCTGGAGAGAGGGGCATGGGGAGCAGACACAGTGAGGGCCGGGGCCAAGGAATTCCCAGTCAGGACTCCCTAGATGTGGTTTATGGAGAGGAGGTTGGAGGACTGGTGTGTCTATAAACTCTACTGTCCTCCCTCCTCTGTGGCTACAGTTAAATGTGGAAAGATGCCTCCGTTGTGTGGTATCAGCATTTCTCTCCTTTTACACGGTTTATTTTCAGGTTAGTTTGGTTGCCGTCTAGCCAACAGAAGCTTCTTTTTCTGAGTGTACCGAGGAGTCCGATGCTCGGCAGGTGCAGCGCCTGGGTCTGGGCACACCAAGGGCCGCAGTGTCTTTCATTCTGTGCCTGCAGGTGGCAGAGTCCCTTATAGATATATGTGGCCCTGGGTGGTAGCACTCACACAGGCCTGTCCCTGGTGAGGAAGCCCTGCTCGGGACCTGGAGTCGCCCCGGGGCAGGGGAATAGGGTGTGAATTTGAGGGTTCAGTCCCTGGAACCCTGGTTTCTGTTGCTTTCACCCTCTAAGGAGAGCAGACTCAGAGGTCCCATCTCTGGAGCCCCCCGCCCCAGGAGTGACTTAATTATACTCCATCCCAGAAAGGCACCCAGAGGGATAATCTGCTCACCCCAGGAGTGACTTAGCTATACCCTGTCCCAGAAAGGCACCCAGAGGGATAATCTGCTCAGTGGAACCCCCCACCCCAGGAGTGACTTAGCTATACTCTGTCCCAGAAAGGGTACCAGAGGGATAATCTGCTCAGTGGAACCCCCCACCCCAGGAGTGACTTAGTTATACCCTGTCCCAGAAAGGGTACCAGAGGGATAATCTGCTCAGTGGAACCCCCCACCCCACGAGTGACTTAGTTATACCCTGTCCCAGAAGGGGTACCAGAGGGATAATCTGCTCAGAGCCCCATGACTTTTGGAGCGGGAAACCAGGTTTCGTAGAGGAGGAATGCTTTGTCCAAATTGCAGGGTTGGGGCAGGACTAGAGCCCAGGGCTCATGTCCCCTCATCCTGGGTGCCTCAACGGCATCATAGCCACACCCTCAGGTAATCCTGGGTGTTAATTCAGAGATGTGGGCCTCTATGCTGCAGGAACTTTTCATTGATTTTCACTGTACAAAGAGAAGCCTTTTTTTTTTTTTTCCCCATGTCCCTTCTCCTTCCTCCTGTTCCTCATCCTAGGATGCTGAATTGATGATGGCAAGGTCTTGGGTCCCAGGGTCGTGGGTGGGAACGGTGTGATCACAGGTCACAGAGGTCTGTGATCCAAATAGGACCTGCTGACCCTTGGCTTCACCTCTGGGGACCAGGCAAGACTGTGTTAGGGTCCCCTCTGTTAGCAATGACCTGATCGATGAAACAGAGCACCCATGTGTGTTCAGAGCACTTTGCTTTTCAGGTACGGATTTTAAAAGGCGGCGTCTATGTATTTAACCTTTTGAGTGGTCCACCAGAAAATGATCCCTCAAACTGCTTTGGCTCAGGTGTGTAACAGCAGCTGGCCCAGACCACTGTGTCCTTTAGGACCGTGTCCAGGGGGCCTGGCTTGGCCAGCAGCCTGTGGGCAGCTTGCCTCATGATGCTGCTGCCCTCCTGACATACTGCAAGGGATAGAGAAGGAAGGGAAGGAAGGCTTCCACGGTAATGAGGCTGGAGAGCACTAGCGCCACGGTGTCATAGCAACCAAATGAAGGAATCCCATCCACATAGTGACGGGAGGACCCCGCACCTCTCAGACTGTGGCTGACCCACTGTGTTAGCAACCAGGCTGTGGTCTCCTAGGATGGGGGTGGTGGTGGGAGGAGAGTGAAAACGACTAGGGTAGGAGGGTTAGAAGAAGTTGTTTTGCATTGGTTTGGAAAACTAAAAAAATAATTGTTAAGAGATGGAGAAGTAGAGAAGGCTCTGTCGGAGAAGTACCGATGAAAGAGTTAAAAACCAGACCTGGCTTTCCATCACATCTTCTAGGAAGCATTTCCTGATTGTCCCTCTCCCCATTCTTGCCATTTAGTTTTCCTATTCCTTGTCTTGCCTGGAGCATTTGACCCACGTGTGTGGACAATATTCCTTCTGGATTTTCTATCCTACCTGGTAACATTGTTTTTCCCTGTTCCTTTTGCTCATTCCTGACTTGGAGTAGATGCTACAGTAACAACCACAGACTTCTCCGTACTCCACCATGTGCCTTGTGATATTTCCTTGTGTCCATTTTGGCTGATTTAACGGGCTGTGTTGTGTGCTGGGTTTCTCTTTTATACTTGACCCAACCCAGCCACCCCAGGCAAGTGCCTGGTTTCTTACCCTTTGGTGTAGATCATGATTTGGGGGCAGGGGATTGGGAACAAGGCTTGTAGCTGTTGTCTTTTAGCACCTGGCAGTCTTTGTGATGTGTGACCATCTCAACGGGAGTCTGAGAAGGGATTTGAGCCTCTACTCTCCTTCCTCATCAGTTCGGGAAAGGCACGGCCTATGGAGGATGTGGAGGCCTTGGGGAGAAAGAGCAGAAGGAAGGATAGATGTCAGGGAGTTTTGAGTTTTAAGCCCACAGCAGCAGAGAGAAGAGAGTTTACTACTGACCTTTCACCCAGCAGTCTGGATTATAGATTAGGGGTTATGGTCAAGTGCAGCTTTAGATGCAAAGGGCCTTTGGAGCCTTTGGAGCCTTTGGCCACAAGATGTACACAGTGAGCTCCTGTAGCTTTGGACCATGGCTTCTCTGTACCCCATGGCACTTGCACAAGGATGGGCACCTATATTTGTTGAATGAGTCATCGTCTCTGCCCTTGTCGGGCATACAGTCTACCTGAGAAAATGCAACAAACCCCAGGTACATGAATACACTACACTTTTTTCAAGTGTATAATAGGGATTTGCTGACCACTGAGTGAATATTTGGGACATAGGAGGGCAGGAATCGAAAATTGGAGAAGTTAAAAAAAAGGTGATGATAACGAAGGCTGCAAAGGAAAGCATGTCTGTGCTGTAGGGGCCTCAAACTTTAGTTGAACCAACAGCATGTGAAAATCTGTTTAAATATGTAGTAGCTTCCGGGGCCTAACCCCAAAAATTCTGATTCAGCACTCCTGGAAATCTGCTTCTAGTTCTATTTTTAATAAGCAATGCAGGTGATTTTGATGGAGGTCAGCTAGGGACCACACACTTAGAAACACTGGTCTACCCCAGGGGCATTCCTTCTACAGTAAAGCCTGTCTGAACCACAGAAGCTTCAAGGCTTGCTATTCTTAGGTGATTCACAAATAGTTTTAACAATGGTAAGATAGGCTCTGAGGGACAGGCAGTCCCAGGAACCTCACCTTCTCCAGAAGAGGAGGAAGCATCAATTCAGTTCTTCTTTAGCCTTAACATGCAAAGCCAGGAGGCAAAGCAGGCTGGCCAAGTTCCAGTGCGAGGAGTGGGAGGTGTGATGCCCTCGCAGGGTGTGTGAGGTTTACACACAGGCAGTGCGGGCAAACTGCTGTCATTTCAGCCGGCCACACCGCAGGAGCTGTGAAATGCAAGAGAGGGTAGAGAATTTCCAGGGAGGACTTGCCATTTTGGGGGCATGTCTCTAAACATAGAATAGCAAAGCCATTTATAAGCCAGCGTACTTTGTAGAAAAGTTCAGAAAAACTCAACCCGTATATATATATATCGCACTGTTTTTCCTTCTGACTTTTCCTGATGCATGCGGCTGGTTACTGGTGTTGATGATTACATAGCCCTGACCATAATAACCAAGAGCTCACATTTATTAGTGCCCATCGGTATGTGAACAGTGCCATGCACTTGATGTTTATGATCTCAGTCACTCTTTACAGTGACCCCACGAGGTCTAGTGCATCATTGCTCTCCATTCAACAATGCAGGAAACTGGGGCTTCAAGAATAACTTGCCTAGTGATTTATAGCTGGTAATGGATGGATGTGAGGTTTGACACCTAGCCCCAGGTTGGAAGCATTCTGCACGGAGGAGGTTTTTTTTCCGTCAACCTCCCTTCCTTCCTTTCTCTTACTCTCTTTTTCCATGTGCCGGCATGTGCTTTTCTCTCTCGCCCAGTCCACCCTATGTAGCTTCTATTTTCGATAGTTTAGCAAAGGACTGGGCAAGTGGGAATGGACTTGAATAAGCAGATTTTCTAAGCACCCATTTGAAGCCAAACCTCCTTTAGTGAGACACTCAGTGTAAGTAGGAGGAGGAGCACATGTTACATTGCCAGGGACTAGATAACAGAAGTGATTACAAAGCAGTGGGCGTGATTATCCGTGTTAGCAAAGCCCCCGTCCTGGGTTTATGACAGATGTCTTCCACATGATAGATTCCTTTTAACATCTGATTCAAGAGTTCTTTTCTCCCCTTCCCCTTGGTGGACAAATGAATATTCTCATCAGTGTCAGAGTCCATGTTTTAAGGGGGAGGTGGCGGAACCATAGACTGCCGTTCTCGGAAACACGTCTCGGGGGGTACTTGGTTTTGGGAGGCAGCATGGCATTCAGGAAGGGGTTCTGGAAGTAGATGGTTCAAATCCTGCCTCTCAGCCTACCTGGGGCAGTTACTTAATTTCTCTTAGCTGCTGGTCCTCATTTCTAGAACATGCATAGTGCCGTAGTGAATTCCCACCCTCTTTGAGATAAGCCTTCATTCCCTCAGCTGCTGAGAGTGTCGGCAGCGGAATCCTTTCCTAGGAATGGCCCTCAGCCCGAGCGAACTGCTTAGCACAAGGTCCTCAGCCTGAGCGAACTGCTTAGCACAAGGTCATGCCCGCTTCCTGGGGGCTACCTGGGGCAGTGTCAAAAGTGTAACATAACAGTTCAAATGCTGTTGATATATAGAAATGTTTACCTGACACCTGTGTACTCTTTTTTTTTTTTTGTATTTTTCTGAAGCTGGTAACGGGGAGAGACAGTCAGACAGCCTCCCGCATGCGCCCGACCGGGATCCACCCGGCATGCCCACCAGGGGCGATGCTCTGCCCACCAGGGGGCGATGCTCTGCCCCTCCGGGGCGTCGCTCTGCCGCGACCAGAGCCACTACAGCGCCTGGGGCAGAGGCCAAGGAGCCATCCCCAGCGCCCGGGCCATCTTTGCTCCAATGGAGCCTTGGCTGCGGGAGGGGAAGAGAGAGACAGAGAGGAAGGAGGGGGTGGGGGTGGAGAAGCAGATGGGCGCTTCTCCTATGTGCCCTGGCCGGGAATCGAACCTGGGTCCCCCACATGCCAGGCCGATGCTCTACCGCTGAGCCAACTGGCCAGGGCAACACACCTGTGTACTCTTATTGATCCATGTTAGCCCATTACATTTAATTTTCTAAAAAAAAAAAAAGAAAAAGGTGTAATGGCCTGGCCATCCGGAATGAAGGCAGAATAACCCCAGAGCTTCCATGGGTAGGCTGAGGCCTCCGTTGTGACTGTAGCACCCTCTGCCTTCATGACCTCACCTGTCTCTGCCCAGTCCTGTAGGCTTGACTTCCCTACAGCTGCTCATTCTGACCCGCCCCGCCCCCAAATCCCGGCATGCAGAGCTCTGTTTCAGAGCTCCCGAGTCCCTTCCCAAGGCACCTCCTTTACATGCTTTGTGATAGTTACATGAGATCAGCGATGGGAGGGCTTAGCATAGTGCTTGCAAAACAGGTTCTTCATAAATATAGCTTTCACATTTCATAAAACTCATAGCAGCAAAGTTTCCAACCGCTCTTCCACATCTTGGGAAAATATCAGACATGCAGTCACACCCAGGGCTCAGTAGATTTCAGTGGCAGTCAGAATTTTTTTGGAGCTCTAAAGGATGTCCTCCTATTGATTCACATCAGACTTCATTGTAAGCAGCGGTTTGGGGACATTCAGATCAGCTTTGTGTGATGAAATTTTGTCATGGTGATTTAAAAGAAATTTTTTGTTTTTTTAACGGAAATCATATGATCTCTCTGAAGCATATTCCCAAAGATATTTTCACTTTTAGGATGTGCTTAAATAAACCCAATCTTTTAAGGAGAAATTAATAAGGAAAAGAAGTGTAAACCTAGTGTGGGAAGAGGGAGTGTGCTCGTTCATCCTGCTCTTTTCATCTTCCAAGTGTGCGCGCGTCTGTGTGTGTGTCCCCAAGAGGGTATTTGTGGTTTCTTATTTACCAGAGCAGGAGGCAGCTTAGCTGATGCTTACCACTATGCTTAGGATACTCCAGGCTCCACTGAGGGAAGAGGACCTAGTGTCCTAGTTTTTAAAAAATTGAGTTATAATTGATATATAACATCATATTAATTTCAAGTGTACAACACAGTGATTCAATTTGTGTATATGGTGAAAAAACCCTACCACACTGTCTAGTTAGTATCTACTCCTATACATAGTTATAAATTTTTGTATACCATTTTAAAATGACATTTTATTATAGGTGGTTATAACACAAGTAGAAAAGGAATGGGAAGAAATGACCACGTTATGGAGAAGTATCACACAAAAAGCAGAAGGCCCTTCTCTGTCCCTGCCTCCCAACATAAATTCCAGGTGCCAGAGGTCACCACTGTCACAACTTCAGTGCACGTCTCCCTCAGCTTTCTTCCATACATGTATAATCGTATGCAGAAAGATTAATAATGCTATGTATGTGTGTGTCTGTGTATCAATATATTTAAAATAAATGAAATTCTATCGTACATGCTACTGTATAACTTGTTTTTTCCCCATATGCTTTAATTGGACATCTTTCCAGATCTGTATAGATAAACCTCCGTCACTCTTTTAAAAGTTTGCACATAATACTCCACTGAACGGCTGTACAGAAATTTATTTGAGACGACTACCATTAGTGGCTCTACAGGTTGTTCCAAGCTTTTCCATATAGAAAACCAACTTCAGTGAATATCCTTGCTCACACACTCATTATACCACTTAAACATATGACCCTTGACTCACACAGGATTGGGTGCATAACAGGTGCTGAACAAAAAAGACTTGCATTGAATTGCAGGCAAAGTTCAGCTTGAGGAGACTCTAAAGTGCTTAACTCTGCTTAGCACACAGCCAGGCACTAATTTTTTTCAGGGGAGATTGACTATTTTAAATATATATATTTGGACAAGAAAAGAGTCTGGTGCATTGAAGTCTTGGTGAAAGTTTCTCTTGGCCTGATTGTCTAGGTCCTGGTCCTGTCGGCCACTCTTTTTTATGTCACGGGAAGGCTTCGAGAGTGGGCGTGGCCTGCGTGCTGGTGCTGGGGTACAGCGTGTCTTCTTCCTTTGTAGTTTTCAGGTATGGGCTTTGATCCGAGCGCATTTGAGGATGATCACAGGGCTGTCACACAAGCCAGTTCAAATGTATGCAGGTGTCTCAGGCCTTACATGATGGAGGGTGGGGGCTATTCAAAGAGAACAAGTGTCACCCGGGTGCTGAGCCTCTAACATGTAAGTAGTCATTGAAAATGATTCCCAATGAATAGTTAATTTAAAAACACATCCAGACCACAGTCTGTGGCAGAGTAGTTGATCTATAGCCCCATTAATGCATCTAAGTGATGATCTAGTGTAATGATGACACTCAGCACATTTATGGTCCTGCCTGTGGTTTAATTCCATCGCTCAGGAAGGAGTGCAAGCAGGACCAGTCCACCCATGCTGCCTGCTCCCATCGTGCTTTACTGCTGGGCGCCTTTAAACTAATTTTTTTTTACTACATTACCTCAACTGTAGAGGAGGAGAGTTTTCATGAGGACCATTGATTGGAGCAGTTCTTTCCAGGAAACCATGATCCATGCAAGTCCTTGCAGCACGCTCATTTTTCTTTATTTTCTTTGCACACTGCTCTCACAAAGCAGGGCAGACATTAGTAGATCCATTTTACAGATGTGGAGCCTGAGGGTCAAAGTTTAGGGGCTTCTGCATGATCACACTGGGCCAGTGACAGAACCAGGACCTGAGACCCAGATTCCCTCTTTTATAGTGATGGTAGTCTCTTTCTGCAAGTAACAACCCCCGGGCACACACACTTGAGTACACACAGACTATGTGCCTTACACACACATCACATTGAGCACAGAACGGATTCAATGTGTGCAAATTCCTGGCTCAGGATTTCACAAGTTTTGTTTTGCTTTTGATATTTATCATTCCTTTTGCTGCCACTCCCATGTTCAGCCAGTTGCTGACCTACACATGCACATCCGTGTGGACTGGCTCTCACAAATTAAATAGAAAGCCACTTAGGAAGAAAGAGGAGTAATTTCATTGTAATGATACCTCATTGGACCCCTCATGGAACAACTGACTATAGAATGCTCACCCTGTGTAACTCTGCTATGGACACAGGGAAGGAAAACAGGCCGCACGAAGAAGTGTCCCTACCCTGAGGCTTGTGATCAGGTTGAGGAGATGGGGACACAGTTAACAGGGAAGCATGTGACCAGTTGCCCATCATGAGCCTCAGAAACCTTCCCTTCCCTAGGATTTTGAAGAAAGTAAGGTCACTGTGGGTGGGAAGTGTCACGGGAGCAGCATGGGTTCTTGTATTCTCATGACAGAGGGTCTTAGAGGCTGGGTACCACTTGGATAAAGGAAATGGGAAAAGGAAGAACATTCTAGAACCCTGTAAGCTCCAGGAGCTGGAGGTTCAGTAAGGTAATGCCAGTAGTCACAAGCAGGAGTCATCTCTCCTGTTGCTTCTGACTGTGCTTGTTAGCTTCCAGGGGAAGTTACAAAGGTCCCTGAGTCATTGATTCCTAGGAACTCTTTGAATAGAAAAGGCCCAAGTATGTAGGCTTAAGAGGGGAAAAGCCTAGACTGCCAAAATATCTTGCAAACTGAATTCTTTGGGCTTTAGCTTTGGTGTCTTTGATTACCTGGTCATCACCATCATCATTACCACCATTGGACATGTGCAGAGCTCTTCGGGGAAGATGATGGTGGTATAGGAAAGACCTGTCCTCAGGGAGCCTCAAAATGATAGGATTGACCCTGATTAGGAAACACCATTCCACCAAGTACAGTTTATGCCAAATAGCAAACAGGTGCACACTCAGAGAGGAGAGAGTTGAGCTTGTACTAGGATGTCTAGTATTTTGAAGATGAGATAGGATCCGACTTGCCCTTTAAGATAAGCTAAGATTGGGAATGCTAGAAGAGTGAGTGGAAGAGAAGACCATTCTGGGTCCAGAGGGCGACCTGAGCAAATGTGAAGGAAACAGTGACGCTGTTTTTCTGAAGGGCAGGATACCTGTGCAATATTAGGTATGAGGAGAAGACAGGGGCACTAGTATGGGAGTCAGTCTAGTATGGGGTATTGGTTTAAAGGCTTTAAGAGTTTGGGTGCAAAGTATTGAAACTCTATAATCAGAAGAAGAAGATTTAAAAAGATCAGGAAATTCTTGATTGTCAGAAAAAATAATAGGAATTAATAGAGTTTTAAAATATACATGATTCAAAAAGATGAATGATTTACTGTTACTCATTAGGGTAATTGCATCTGGATGCAATGTAAGCTTTATTCTAGATGAAATATATTCCAAGATACTTGCAGATTATTTTCTCACCCAGCTCTGAGTAAGAATGTAATATATACCCATTCAAGAGGCTGTGGGTAAATTGCAAACATAACATGCATTGGCACACAGTGAAGTCAAAGCACTGCCTATGGTTAGGCTTCAGATATGTGAGTGTTTGAGCAGCTGTTGAGCTGTAATTTTAGGAGTGGGATGTTTTGTCCTGAGCCATCCACAGTCTGTCCCTTGATGACTTTGTGAAAGTAAATGAGGTAGCTTGAGATGTATATTCACTGTATTGATCAGGAAGCTTTGAGTGGCAAGTGACAGAAACTAAACTCAAATGGGTATAAGCCAAAACTTTTTTTTTTTTTAATGTGAGAGGAGGGGAGATAGTGAGACAAGACTCCTGCATGTGCTCTGACTGCGACCCACCCAGAAGCCCCTGTCTAGGGCCAATGCTTGAATCAACCAAGCTATTTTTAATGCCTAAGGCTGATTTTCAGAACAACTGAGCTATCCTCAGTGGCCAGGGTGGCACTTGAACCAATCAAGCCACTGCTGTGGGAGGGGAAAAGGGAGAGAAGGGGGAGAGGTAGGGGGAGAGAAGAAGAGGGTTGCTTCTCATGTGTGCCCTGACTGGGAATCGGACTTGGAAAGTCCATACACACTGGGCCAACATTCTAATCACTGAGTCAACCAGCCAAGACCAAGCTGAAACAGCCAAAGTGAAAAATTAACCAAAACTTAACTAAGAAATCTGAAATGGATGTAGTTTCCATGGTGGCTGGACCTAGAAGCTCAGGGTGGTTAAGACACTTATTTTTTTCTTTCTCCACATTCAACTCTGTTTTCCTTATTGTTAGTGTCATATTCCAGTGGGCAGTCTCCATGTGGTGGGAAGGATGGTAACTTACAACTTGCATTGGTCAAAAAAGAGTCAGAGTCACTCTCTCTTCTCATCCTCTTCCTTTCTATGTTTTTGTCCCTGAAAAAGTTATCCCTGCTTGGCTCATGTGTTGACCCTACCTCCGAACCAACACTGGTCAGCTCAAGGAGGCAGAATTCTCTGATGGACAGACTCCTTAGAGTGAAATGGAGTGGGCAAGAGCAGTTTTTAAAATGCAGGGAGGAAACAAAAGACAGAGAGAGAGAGAGAGAGAGACAGAGAGAGAAGAGGAGGAGGAGGAGGAGGAGGAGCAGGACTCAGACTCTATGTTTCTATGCCCTTAGGTGTTCTCTGTTCCTTACAGCCAGCCCCTTGCCTAGAATGGAAGCAGGGACCTTGCCTTAGCCTGGAAGGCAACCAAAGATGCGGATATCAGAGATAGGGACCAATTGGATCTTGAATCCAATCAACCAAAGCTCTCTAAGTCTGGAGAAAGTGACTTAACCTAGCAACATTATTCATCCTGATAGAAAGCAATAATTGCTTAGTTTTCAGAAGATGAAAATATCATTCGGACCAGAATTTAATTCATAGTTTTCCATCTTGCATTGCCATAGTTGGGAGAAAACTCTTGCAAGAGATGACTTAACAGGGCATTTAACTTTGGACACCTGACTTGTTCTACCGTGTCATGCTCACATTTACTAAATCCTACCTCCATGAAAAGTAGTCTAGGCCCTGGCCGGCTGGCTCAGCGGTAGAGCGTCAGCCTGGCATGCGGGGGACCTGGGTTTGATTCCCGGCCAGGGCACATAGGAGAAGCGCCCATTTGCTTCTCCACCCCCACTCCTTCCTCTCTGTCTCTCTCATCCCCTCCCGCAGCCAAGGGTCCATTGGAGCAAAGATGGCCCGGGCACTGGGGATGGCTCCTTGGCCTCTGCCCCAGGCGCTAGAGTGGCCCTGGTTGCGGCAGAGTGATGCCCCGGAGGGGCAGAGCATCGCCCCCTGGTGGGCAGAGCTTTGCCCCTGGTGGGTGTGCCGGGTGGATCTCGGTCGGGCGCATACGGGAGTCTGTCTGACTGTCTCTCCCCGTTACCAGCTTCAGAAAAATACAAAAAAAAAAAAAAAAAAAAGTAGTCTGGGCTTAGAGGGCATGTGCATAACAATGTTTAGCATTTACCTGTAAGGGTTTCTTAAAAAGCTCACAGCAAACCCTGTCTTATGCATCCTTCCAAATCACTGGCTTGGAAGAGAAAGCTAGGAATCGGGAAATGGATATGTTTTTCTCTATTTGGCAGATGTAGGAAAGTAAGACATGAGGGAAGGGGCAGTTTAAGGGATTTTTAGGGCAATATTAGTGGCAAAGCTTAAAGATAGAAAATGACACTCTTAATTTGAAATCAGCTTTCCTAACGATTGGCCTCTATCTTTTCTGATTCTAATGTTCTATTTCCTTTCACAAGACTAGCACCTTAAACATTCACTTACGCTGGAATGTCCATTCAAATCCATTGGTGAGCCCAAAGGATAATAGCCACAAAATCATTTAATGAGATCTAGACAATTTTACAAAGTATGCCGAGTTTCCATTTATTGTAGCCCTGCATTCAACGTGCATTTCTCTGATTTTTCTTTTTAAACAGAGTAAAAAAAAAAAAAAGGTTTGTTTTCTGTAGCTCTTCTACCGATTGCTAATTCTAAATGCAGTGGTAATGGCGGGAGTAGATATCTGGTTCAAGGGTTCAGGGAAGAGTAGATATTATTGACAAAAGGCTTCTAAGCAGGTATTAAGAACTGAAGTAATTGGTTTGGTGATTATTTGTTTATTTTTTTCTGCTGGATAGAGAACTGTTCTTTCCTGCTCTTTGAGTCTCAGGAAGACTGTTTCCTTTCTGCTGCTACCGTTGATGCTGCTCAGGTGGTTAGTGAGTCTACACCAGGAGATGGCAAACTTTTTCTGCAAAGGGGCAGGTAGGAGGTAGTTTTGATTTCGTGAACCATGGGGAAGAATACTTGACTCTGCTGTTGAATTGAGAAACTGCCCTATACCATAGATTCATGAATGGGGGAGCCTCTGTTTCAATGTATCTTTACTTATAAAAACAGGTGGGGGCCCTGGCCGGTTGGCTCAGCAGTAGAGCGTCGGCCTAGCGTGCGGAGGACCCGGGTTCGATTCCCGGCCAGGGCACACAGGAGAAGTGCCCATTTGCTTCTCCACCCCTCCGCCACGCTTTCCTCTCTGTATCTCTCTTCCCCTCCCGCAGCCAAGGCTCCATTGGAGCAAAGATGGTCCGGGCGCTGGGGATGGCTCCTTGGCCTCTGCCTCAGGCGCTAGAGTGGCTCTGGTCGCAACATGGCGACGCCCCGGAGGGGCAGAGCATCGCCCCCTGGTGGGCAGAGCATCGCCCCCTGGTGGGCGTGCCGGGTGGATCCCGGTCGGGCGCATGCGGGAGTCTGTCTGACTGTCTCTCCCTGTTTCCAGCTTCAGAAAAATGAAAAAAACAAACAAACAAACAAAAACAGGTGGGGGCCAGAGGTGGCCCATGGGCAGTCGTTTGTGCAGACCCATGGGCTACGCAGTCTCCTGGAGTTTCCACAGACGCCTCTGTCTGAGCACAGCTGAAACACGCCGTGCCATCGCAATGACTCTGAACCCTTCATTAGGCTCCCTTCCCTCTTCCCTGCAGCACTCTTGTTATAGGAGTCAGCGGCGGTTCCAAAAGCCCCTGTTTCCTTTGTCTTCAATTCTGTCTTATGGACTTGGGGGCCTGACTTTAGCGTTGCAGAAGCAAGGACCAGAAAGATTTTTTACCCCTTCTTTTCCAAGTGAGAGGAGGGGAGATAGAGAGACAGACACTGCATGTGCTCCAACCAGAATCCATGCAAAAACACCTGTCTGGGGCTGATGCTTTGCCCATCTGGGGCCATGCTTGCAGTTGAGCTATTTTTAGCACCTGAGGTGGAGGCTCCATGGAGCCATTCTCAGCTCCTGGGGCTGATGTGCTCAACCAATTGAGCCATGGCTGTGGAAGGGGAAGAGGGGGGGGGAGAGGGGGGGAAATAGATGGTTGCTTCTCCTGTGTGCCCTGACCAGGAATTGAACCTGGGACATCCACATACTGGGCTAATGCTCTACCACTGAGCCAACCAGCCAGGGCCAAAAAGATTTTCTTGTTCCAGTGCTGAAGTCAAGGTATATATGTAAAATGGCTCTAGATAAATGTTGCTAGCATCCTAGGTTGAGGGACCCTGAGCAAACTCTTCACCTTTAAGAGTCTATCCTCTACTGTAAGAATATCCACCTGTTCACCCTGCAGGGCTGTTGTAAGGATTACTATTCATTCCGCTTCTCTCTGTTGAGCACCTACCCCCCTGCCATAGCTTCTGCCAGGCACTGGAGAGACACGGGTGAACAAAACAATTACCAACCTAACCTTCAAATTAATTAATGTTAAGGAAGAGGGAACTTCTAATTGATTATATAAGGGTTTAGATTTTCCTGATACTTTAAAGCAAAGATTATCCCAAAGGCCAAAGAATGTTTTGGACTTTTTTTTTTTTTTTTTTCATTTTTCTGAAGCTGGAAACGGGGAGAGACAGTCAGACAGACTCCCGCATGCGCCCGACCGGGATCCACCCGGCACGCCCACCAGGGGGCGATGCTCTGCTCATCCTGGGCGTCGCCATATTGCGACCAGAGCCACTCTAGCGCCTGAGGCAGAGGCCACAGAGCCATCCCCAGCGCCCGGGCCATCTTTGCTCCAATGGAGCCTTGGCTGCGGGAGGGGAAGAGAGATACAGAGAGGAAAGCGCGACGGAGGGGTGGAGAAGCAAATGGGCGCTTCTCCTGTGTGCCCTGGCCGGGAATCGAACCCGGGTCCTCCGCACGCTAGGCCGACGCTCTACCACTGAGCCAACCGGCCAGGGCGAATGTTTTGGACTTTTTATTTAGGAAGCTTCCCTCTCAAGAAAGGCAATGGGATGGTAGTTTAAATAAAGTGGTAAGGGTTGGGGGTGGGGGCAGGGAAAGAATGAAAGCAAAATGTTTACGAGTGACCAGATGGAGCTGCTTTCTGTCAAAGTACACTTCTGAAAGACATCAGAGACTTTCACCTCCATCTGGGCTCCAAACCTTAAGGAGATTACCATTAACTAGTTGAGGGTAAAAATAAGAGTGTAGGAGGACTCATTCTGAAATGTTTTCAGCAACCAGCTGGAAAAAAATAGCAGCTCCTGTGATTACTAGGAAATTTTTTGGCCGGTATAGAGATGAATCAGATAATCTAATCTCTCACTTATTTCAGTGGCACTTGGGTGGTTGCATAATCATTGCAGTTTAGAAGGGAAACGGCAAGAAAAAGGAGGGAAAATAACATGGTTCCTTTTTCAACTCTGGGTCCTTTGGGCTAGGCATGAGTTCGTTGTCCATCAGATCTGAGAGCCCGTCCCTGTTCACTTTTGTGATATTTACTGAGAAAGAACTTTGTCATATCTCTTATTTAAGTCATGTCTGTGATATATGATCTTCTGTCATTTCCGGTTCCTGTTTCTTGTCCCTCCCCTCCCCCAACAGAGTGAGAAAACATTGGGAAGGCAATTTAAAGGTTCTAGACCCTTCCCTACACCCATTATTTTACACTTTTCTTGTTCACTCAACTGCATTTTAAAAGACACTCACCTTTGTTATATCGTTGCGAAATCATTAAATAATCCATGTTTCTACAATCCATGTTGTAGAAACATGGATTATTTAACTCATTTTTTGTTGCTTTTGCCTACTATTTAATTAAATAATAGGATTATCATAACAAGTATGACAACTATACATAAATTCTGAGAACAAACATACTTAGCCCTTGTGAACATGTCAGTCAGCTGGTGGGGGAAGCAGTGCTTGTGTTCATGCGAGTGGAATAACCTGTGACTCAGTGGCTGAGTTGTACGAGGGGAACATCAGAATGGAGAACATCAGTTAATCTCACAGATCAGTAAGCCAAGTTCAGGTTTGGGCCAAGAGACTTGATTAGCTGCTCCTTCATCTAAGTAGGTGTTCGATACTTAGTTAAATGGATGCATGAACAGTCCAGTAAGGGAAGGAGAGAACTTTTGAGGCTCCGACGTTTTGAGGACCATCAGTATTTCCACTCATAAATGGCCATCTCCTCTGTCTGTAAGGGTGCTGGGTCCAAATCATAAAACTGGAACCTCCCCCACTGTCTGTGAAATTAAAATCTGAAGAGAAGTCTCTCTCCAATGAACAGGATGCAGACTTCTGGACGAGGCTGTCAGTTGACTCCCCACACCCCTGCCTAGCCTCCTAACTGACATAGCTGCCGTCTTGCTGAGAAGCGAAGTATAAAGTGCCTCCTTTGCTCTGTGGAGACCCTTGCTGCCATTACTTCTTTTCTCAGCCCCTTCTACTGAGGCTCTGAAACCTGTGAAATGTTCAGGGACTAGAGTTGTGAGAGAGATAATCACCGAAGGAAGCCATCTGTATTAGAACTCTGTATTTGAAAACCCTGTTAATGATCTGGCATATGGAATGTCAGCTGGCGAGGGTATACGGCAGGTGCATCAGGACCCCACTTCCGGTATGGTCCCACTTCCCTGTGGATAATCTTACCTTTCCTGTAAGGAGACAATGACACGAAGCTTACAGATATATGTGGGACACCCATATGTACATAAATGCATTTTACATGCACCTATATGTATAGATACATATATAAATATATGTATACATGCATATTTATGTGTACATGCTATAGATCTCTTATATAAAGTGATTTCCCCCCAGACATGAAACAGATCTCTGTGGCCACATGAAGGTTGCTGCTGTGAAGGTAGGGTCAGCCATGGCACACTAGGGATTATGGAGAGAGAGAGAGAGAGAGAGACTGAAGCTTTTCATGTGTGTGAGGAGGAGTGATTAAAGTAAATGAGTTGTAATGAATCAACAGAAGCAGGATATGTGTGAGTTAGGCATGGAGACAGGCACTTGGGCTTACTGATGAAATGGAGCAGCGTGAGGTTGCATCCAGGAAGAAAAAAATGTGGTAATGCACTGGTTAAGAGCATACAGCCTAGTTCCGGGTAGATCTGGGTTCAAGTGCAGCCTCTGCTACTTACCAGCTGGGTGTCTAGGTGACTTACTATATCACTTTGTGTTTGAGTCTATAAAAAGGGAATAAAAAGACTGCCTTCACAGAGCTGGTGGGGTGATTATATTTTTATATGGAAAGTAATTCCTGCTGTGCCTGCTACACAGTACAACACTTACAGTTGTGACATTCTTATAAATTGTGTTTGGGATGGCACAATGATGTCCCGCTATGGGGACACTCTGTTGGGCTGCTTGGGATCAGGACACCTTCATTGGATCAGACTCCGATTAACACTGTGTGGTTCCAAGTGCCGGGCTAGGTCCTTGGGGATGAGGGATCAAAGAATTATATGTCAAGATTGGCATGTTTTAGGTCTGCAGTATAATGGGAGAGGGACCTAATGCCCACCAAGGGAGAACAGAGTCACATTCAGAGAAAACATGGACACGAGTCTCACTGAGGAGCTCTTTCTTTTCCAGTGTAGGGGTCAAGATATCTTGGGTAGCTTGTTTCCTCTGCCTTTAAGCACTGAGATTCTTACCACTCAGGGGCTGAGATCTGGCAAAGATGTAAGATGTATCTGTTTCATTTATTTCAGAAACCTGAATAGAATGCCTGTTGCTCCCCTTCTCCTCTCCAGCCAACCCAAGCTTTATCCCTTATATTAGGAAGGATTCACCTATGACGGTCTGGAAACCTAATGTCAGATACACTGGGATGCAGTTCTTTTATTATTGAGGAGGTTGGGACTTCACGCGTGAGAGAGGTTGAGATGAATGCGTTTCCATTGTATTTATAGAAACTCAGTGCCATATCTCCCAAGGTATAAATAGAACAATGGAGTGTTGACAAAGGGGCTGGTTTTCTGTAACTGTGAAAACCCTGCAATTATTCCTGGAACTATACTCATTGTTTATCTGCATCTGAATTTTAATAAACAGGGCTCTTGCCACTTATATTCATGAATTTTCAAATGGAAATATATCTCCCATTATTATCCCCTTCTTGTAAGTCAGGCCCCATCTTGCAAATCTGCAGCTGAGTAACTATATGGAATATTAGCAGCAATTAGATAATTGGCGCCCTGGATAAACCCACCCGCAGCTGTGAATGAATATGGACTGTGCCCTTGTCACCTGGTTCAGCCTCCCTAGGGAAACTGCATGCCGCCACTGCCTCGCAATGAAGCCTAGACATTTACCAGCCCATTGGGAGGAAGGCTCTTGGGAGGAAGGAGAGAAACCCAAGGTAGCAAAATAAGAGGGGTTCCCTGTCGTCCATGTGCGTCATTGTGCAATGAAAGGTGTGAGGCTAGAGGATTCGGTAAGAAAGGGAGAAGGAGAGTATGCCCATTCCTCAATGCTTAACTGATTGCTAAATTGCATATGATAATTTGTTTGGTGTTGCAGCCAGCAAAATTTCATGCTTGGATTCTGGGCTGGGAAGGAAGGGAGTTGGTTGTAAATCCTGTTTTTCTGTAAATCCCTGACACTCGCAGGCTTTGGGCTAGCCCCCCCCCCCTTTTTTTTACCTTTATCATTAGTGTTTTTGTCCTCTGACATTGACTTGGGTTTCCTTTCATCAGGTATATTTTACTGTCTCTGTCCTTGGGCTCATATTTCTCCAAGCTGAATAGAATGCCTTTTTTAGCTCATTTTTTTTTCCTCCTGTTCCTGGGCAATCACATACCCTTTTGAGGCATCTAAAGTTGGTTTTTTGTTATTTTATTTATTTTTTTTATTTGCAAGCAACTCCAGGGAAACTGTAAGGGAGAGTGGCTTTGTTCATCTCATCATCTCATCATGGCAGAGGCTCAGTAGGGGGCAGTAGAGCTCACCCCATCCTCCTCCTCCGGTCGACCTTCTCTTGCCTGTCTCCCTACTTTGGGCTTAAGAGCGGTTCTGTCTAGATCTCCAGTTTCTCACTGTCCTTGCCCAGGCGAGTGCTCCTGGGTGCCTTCCTCAGTCACTTTTTAAAAAAATTACGTACATCTCTCGTGTTTGGAAAGAGGTGGATGGAGTGGGAGTTGGAACCAGCAGGGTGGTGGGGAGATTTGGGTTGGGTGTTTGGATCTGTGAATGAGTCACATGGAATTCATTCATCTCCTGGGAATCGTTCCAGGCTTTCTCACTGGGGCCCTGCTTAGAATGGGAGCGTCGTGTGGATCTGAAACAGAAGGCACGGGAGGGAAGCTCCAGGAGGAGGAGCGGTCCTGGTGAGAGTTCTTGCCAGTCCTCCTGTCTGTCGACATGTCTCATCCTCCTTTACAAACTTGGGATACATTATCTTTTATGTTTCTTATTGGCATTATTATTTTTTACATTCTTGATATTCAGCATCAATAACAAAAGTGACATATTCTATCAAGATTAATTTTATTCTCATTTTACAGATGAGGAACTTAAGGTTCAGAGAAGTTAGTAAATATTCTAAGGTCACACAGCAAGTAAGTGGCCAAGATGGACTCAAAGCCCAGGCTTATCTAATTGCAAAGCTCCTACTCTCAAACAGTGTGCTAAATGTCAGGATTCAAGTCATTTGGGGACACAACATCTAAATTCTTCTCTGCTTGAGAGAGAGGGATGTTAACTGGGTAGCCTGCACTTCAGGTCCTTACATCATTTGTCTAGTTTGGAAAAGACATAAAAGACACACACACAGGCAGGATTTCTTTCTTTCTTTCTTATTTTTTTACCTTTGCTGGATTTTCCCTTCCAGCTAGAAACTGGTTTTCCCAACACTCCTCTCTTGGTTCCCCTTGCTGCCAACACATCAGATGTAACAACCACCTGAAACTGCCTGCAGGGGTAGAATTTATTTGCAGACATTTTAATTTCCCCGGTGATAAGCAAATTAATTTTGTTGCAACTCTTTTGACATTCTAATTGAATGATGGAATGTCACTGAGTTTGTTTTTCAGATAAAAAGTCAGTCAAAGCCCTGCCATCCATCTGAAAGAATGGAGCCGAGACCTGGGTTTGCAGTTTTCCTTTGCCCTACAGCCCAGCCCATCCAAGCTCATCCCATCCCATCCCATCCCATCCCATCCCATCCCATCCCATCCCATCCCATCCCATCCCCAGCCCATCCCATCCCATCCCATCCCACCCCAGCCCATCCCATCCCATCCCATCCCATCCTACCCCAGCCCACCCCATCCCATCCCATCCCATCCTACCCCATCCCATCCAATTTCATCCCATCCCATCCAACCCCATCCCATCCCATCCCATCCCATTCCATCCCATCTCATCCTACCCCATCCCATCGTGTCCCATCCCATCCCACCCCATCCCATCTCATCCCATCCTACCTCAGCCCACCCATCCCATCCCATCCCATCCCATCCCACCCCAGCCCACCTCATCCCATCCCATCCTATCCCATCCCATCCCATCCTATCCCATCCCATCCCATCCCATCCCTCCCCAGCCCATCCCATCCCATCCTACCCCAGCCCACCCCATCCCATCCTATCCCATCCCATCCCATCCCATCCCATCCCATCCCATCCCACCTCAGCCCACCCCATCCCACCCCAGCCCACCCCATCCCATCCCATCCTACCCCATCCCATCCCACCCCAGCCCTTCCCACCCTCCTGGGCAGGTGAAAAGCCATTTGGCAGAAAGGTGTAAACTCTGCAGTCCAGCCAGACTGAGTCCGGTCTGCTGGGGAAGAACTTTGCTTCAACCATTCATTTATTTGGTATTTCTTGAGTGCCTCCTATGTATGTGCCAGACACCGTTCTAGGCTCAGGAGTGAATAAAACAGGCCAGTCTCTCTGCTGTTTCTTTGGGGAGGAGCCAAATGATAAACTAATAAATACATGTCTCATAAAAATCCTATGAAGAAGAGCAAAGCAGGATGACGGATACAGAATGTTGAGGGAGCCATTATAAAGGGCCTCCCTGGGAAGTGATATTGGAGTCAAGCTTGAATGAAGTGAGGAAAAGCATTGCAGCCAGAGGGAACAGTAGCTTCTGATGTTTATGCGCATCTTCAGACCTAGTCATCCCACCCCCGCCCCATTCAGAGCAATAAATTGACCTAAACAGAGTCTTCTGGGCTGCCTGACCCTGTGGCTCATAGCAGCTTCCTCCAGACCAGCTCTGGTGAGAATGTTATAACATCTGTCTCCCTTTCATTAAGAAGCCCATTGAAGAAGCAGACAGCAACATCATCACCAGTACGTGAAACGCAAGGATGAGGTGACAGTGACATGGTTTCGTACTTTCTGCCTCTCGTGGGATGAAACAGATTTATGAGTAGATGCGGCATAACAATGTTGGGAGATTAGATGGAAGTTTCCAAGATCATTCACTGCAGATGTTTCTTCATTTCTATCAATATGATAGGCTATAGACTGGGGCATGGAGTGGGACCACTTTGGTTTTCAAGCCCCTACAGCAAGAATTCACTGTTATTATTTATTTTTAAGCAAATATTAGCTATCAATATTGAGCATCTCCAATATGCTAGGCACTGTTCTAAACACTTTATGTGGATTAGCTAATGAAATCCTTATAAGAAGCTTAAGAAATAGGGTTTTCTATTTCCACATTTTACAATTGAAAAAACAGAAGCACAGCGAAGTTGATTAGCTGTCCAGGACTGTTCATCATCTAAGTATCCTGGCCAGGTTTTGAACTTGAGCAGTCTGTGAGTAAACATCTATCTACAGCTTACTTAGAACCAGCCAAGAGCTGCGAGCTAAGCGCGTCTATCATCCTCATCTGAAAAACCTGCAGCCCAGTCAGAGCGGCCAAGCATCTGACTCAAGTGACACAGCTGGGTAGCCGTGCAGAGGCCAGAATCTAACGTGAGTCTTTCTGACTCCACGGCCGTGTTTCTAATGGCTCTGCTAAGCTGCCTCTCATGGCAGCCAAGCTCAGGCCACACTGACTTTTTGGGGTGCAGAGAGAACCAAGGCCAGCTCTGGCCTTGGGCAGCTCCCCAGCACCAAGTGGGGCCCCCTCCTCACCCCGCATCTCTTCAGGAACTGGATCCACGGTGAGCACCAGCCTCTGGGGACGATGGTGGATTCTGGGAGGCGCCATGGGCTACTGAACTCAGCAAACTTCTTTTCATACAGGCCTCAAAGGACACCTTGGGGACAGTTCAGAGATGGGGATATTTGAGCTAAGGTGGTAGCCCTCTTGAGAGGGCCAGAGAGATGGACATTATGGGAAAGAGGGGGAGCAAATTGCCACTACCTCTCCGGTTTTCCCGTGAAGGGCCTTTGGTGCAATTCAAACAGCCGAGTTACTTATCATTAGATTTTCATTCTCCCTGTACTGCATCTCCAACACCTAAGTCCCCCGCCCCTTTTCTACTCTTGTGATTCTGCCAATGATAATAAAATAATAGCAACGCAGACTTCTGTAGTACTTCCCATTTTACAAAGCACTTTTCCATATGCATCGTCTTCCTGTCGCCAGATAACCTGTGAAATAACATGACTTTGTTTCTGTATTAAAGGAGAGGAAGCAGAGGTTCAGAGAGGTTCCTTGCCCTGCTAGGTGTCACACAGCCAGTGCATAGCTGCACCAGAACCCACCCTGGCCGCCTGACTTTCCCACTCTGCCCTGCGGCCTCTGCACATCATTTCCTAATTAGTCTAGTTCACGGCTCTCTGTCAAGCTGGCTTCGGTTGCCCTCGCGAAGACAAGCTTGAGTGAAATCAAACGGTTTTGCCGCTGAATGAAAATGTTTGCATGATGCTGTTTTCTAGGCCATCCTCACATACGGTTTTCTTGGCTCAGGAAACCACTCCAGGTTTGGGGAGGACTGTGGAGGCTGGAGTGAGCTGGTTAGCAGTCCTGAGACTGGCAGCATGCTCCCTGCGGGGTGGGTTGGTCTAGGGGAGTAGTGGATGGAGAAAGCTTCCATGATGTAGGGTTCCTTTCTGAGATGTTGCCCACAGCTGAAGGATGCCCATTGTCTTACTGATCCCAACCCTGGGACCATCTCTCCCTGTGTTCTTGGCTCTGAGTAACCTAAAATACCCAAAAGTTCAAACTGGTTCATTCATTTAATGAAAGTAAACTAGCACCCCTGCGTGGTTGGAACATGACAGTTAGTAAAGCAACAAAAAAGCCCTGGGCTCATGGAGTTTGCTTTCTAGTGGGTGATAGTCAATCAACAAACTAAATTAAAAGGCACATTGGTAAGTGGTGGTTAGTGCCACAGAGGAAAAATAGAGAAAGGTTGCAGGATGAGCTGTGAGTGGGTGTTCAGGGAGTGTCACCTTTTCTCATGTCAGCACAAGGTGTCATCAGCTCAATTGCACGCAGGGTGATGGGAACAGGGAAGGAGCCGCAACTCATTAAACCTCCCAGCCTTCTCCAAACCCGAGAAAAAAATCTGTCTTTGCCTCTTGTTCTTTTCTGTGGGCTATTTCTCTATCTTCTCCTTAGTTTACAGCATCTTGTGGGCTGCAGGATTTTTGGGTGGATATTCTTTATTACATTGAAGACATTCCACTCGAGTTCTAGTTTGCTGAGAGTTTTGGCATGAATGGGTATTGGAATTTGTCAAATACTTTTTCCACATTGATTGACATGATCGTGTGATTTTCCTTTTATAGTCTATTGATGTGGTGGCTTATATTGATGGATTTTTGGATGTTGAACCAATCATGCATGCCTGGAATAAATCCTGTGATTTCTCCCTAAAAGCTGGCCTTCCCTTTGTTGTTACTAAGGAAAGCCTTTGTTTGTGCCTAATGGCTACTGTACTGCACAGGATTCTCTATCCATCTCTAAAATCCCTGTTCTCTTATTTCTTCATAGTTGTCAGCATTCCCTGGGTTTTCTTGCTTTTTTTTTACTTGAGTACCTAGTGTATATGCGCTCACGTGTGGATTGGTTGATTCAAGTCTTTAGGTTCTGTCAGTGTGATCGAATATAAGCAATTTGGGGGTGGGAATACATCCCTTTACTCCTGTATTCCTTGACTCGGGCCCTGAGAGAACTTGACTTGGGGAGGTTGTGGAGAATGGAGAGCGGGTACAACACAGAGAAAGACATTATTAGGTAATACTGTCTGATCTTCAGCTAAAATGCTTCACCTCTGTCTTTCCTTCTCCATCACATGGGGGCATTTGGGTGACTTATACCTGCCTCCAGGATCGTTATGAGAATAAAGTGACACGAATGGACAGCAGTGTTTTTCAATTGCCGGTCTGTGAACCAGTCCACCAGAAATTTCGTGCTGGTCCACAAAAGAGTTAACCACCCTGAATGTTGTACTGAGATTATAGACCCAATGATCTTAGTCGAATTTGCTCAGGGTGATTTCTGCCTTAGTGGTCCCTGAAATAATTCCTCTATTTTCACCTGTTCCCAAGTGTAAAAAGTTTGAAAGCCACTGATAGAAAGGACATCTGAAAAGGTAAAAATACTCTACAAATATAAGGCAGGGTGTTCCTATTATTTTAAAATGATTGAAATAACTGGGTCCTCTCCTGTCTTTGCATGAAGGTAACCTTATTGGCAGCAAAGAAGCATGGGATTTACCCTCATATTTTGACTGGAGGAGTATGTTTGTTATGTGTTAGGGTGCGGGAACAAATGGAATTAGATTTTTAAGTTTTTAGAACTGGGGGAGCCATGTCCGAGAAAAGATCTCTCTTTCCTCTCTGTCTGTGTAAGACTATGTCAGAGAGCTCATCAGCCTGTTGAGATTTCTGTTCAGGGGGCTTTAAAGGAAACAAGCCCGGCATTTAAAACCGTCAGAGGCAAATATACCTTACTCGGTGTTCAATGGCTCCGAATTCCAAGGAACTCCCTGAGCTGCGTTACCCTCCTGCACTTAGGAGCGCGCCCCCTGCTGGGAGAGACTGAGAAATGCCCCGTCTTGCCCTCTCCGGAGTCCTCCAGTGCTCTGAGTGCTTGCTCCTGGCGTTTCTTCATTCCTGTGAAGGCACTTGCTGGCAAGGGGATTTTCACTTTGTCAGGCTGTCTGCTTTGACCTGTAATTAAAACAGTGCTCATTCACTGGGCTGTTGCTTTAGACATACGTGGTGGGTGGTGAGGTGGTGGATGGAGGAGGGAGCCTGTGTGTGCAATGGGAGTTGACAGGTTTGAGTCTGATGGGAACCTTGGGTGCTCTGTCATGCGTGCTTTCGTGTCCATGGGGTTAGCACTGTCCCACCATAGCCCTTCCCCTGAGAGGGACCCTCTCTCAGACACCTCTCTGGGGTCTCACCTTTGTTCCTTCCCTCTTCCTCAGGTTTGCCAGGTATAGTACTGCCAGATCATTGTTCCAAAATTGCCCCTCCTCTAATATCGGCTGTGCTCCATTGTCACTGGGTTAAATCTCTCCCCTCTGGCGGGATTTCACAGTCACCTTCAATCTGGTTCCTGTTTCCATTTCCTCAGGGACGGCTGCCTTCCCCACTGAACGAGCTGTGCCTGATCCCCTGTGAATGCCAGAGGGCACCTCTACTAGAGGGTGACCAGAGTCTCAGTTCACTGGGGGTTCCTGGGATGCAGGATTTTCAGGGCTCAAACTGGTAAAGTCCTGGGTAGACCAGGACGAGTTGGTTACCTTCTTCCAGTGCCATCTCCACTTGTTAAAATTTCATCTATTTCCAGGGTCCTGCTCAATTTCCTGTTGGGCCGCTGAGCACCAGTACTTGCTGCTGTTCATTCATCTGGCATTGGCTGTTGCCGTTGGCTTTGTTCTAGGTGCTTCGGCTCGCTTCTTGTCTCCCCATCTGAAATGTAAATAACTCAGGGACAAGGATCATGCCTCATTCTTTGGGATCGTTTAGAGCACCTGGCATAGGACCTTCTGTGTGGCAAGTGTTCACATATTATTTGGTGCATGAATGAATGGAGAATGCGGTATATCCCTAAAGAGAGAGGGTGTAGCATAACTGCATTGATTGATTTTTATTAAATTTTATCTGTTACAAAATAATATATGCTCATTGTAAGAAATGTGGGAGAAAGTAGGTTAATAATAATAATAGATAATACAATAATTAATAAGTAATAATACAAGAATGAACTCAGTTTTGTGCACTCACAACTGTCAACCCCTTTTTGTCCACCACTGTATATTGCTTGTGAATCTGCTATCCATATATAACTACTATTAATATCCTTTTGTATCACAACTCCAGTATCTTACCTCCTTTCTTTCCAGCTATCTATCTAATCATCTATTTGTCTATCTCTATATCTTTTTTTTTTATTATTTAGTGAGATGAGGGGAGTCAGAGACAGACTTCCACATGTGCCCCAACTGGGATCCACCTGGCAAGCCCGCTAGGGGGTGATACTATGCCCATCTGAGGCATTGCTATGTTGCTCAGCAACAGAGCTCTTCTTAGCACCTGAGGCAGAGGCCATGGAGCCATCCTAAGCACCCAGGGCCAATTCTCTAGTTGAGCTATGGCAGCAGGAGGAAAGGAGAAGAGAAAGAGAAAGAGAGAGACAGAGAGAAGTGAGGGGGGAGGGGTGGAGAAGAAGATGGGTGCTTCTCCTCTGTGCCCTGACCAGAAATCTAACCTAGGAATCCATATGCTAGACTGATGCTCTACCATGGAGCCAACTGGCCAGGGCCTCTATATCTTTTGAAAAATACTTAGATCTTGTACATATTATTTTGTAACCTATTATTTTTCATAATAATATATCTTGAACATGTTATCATGCAATTAGATATTGTTATAATAATTCTTATTCTTATATATCATCTGTATAACCATCTATAGATATATAGCTATAAACTATATCTATCTGTTATTCCACTTGTGACTATACCACCAATTTTGTTTTATTTTAACAATCCCCAATATTTGGGCATTTAGGTTTGTTGCAGAAAGTTTGTTCTTGTGACTCTGTTTTACCATCCCTGATTATTCCCTAAGATAAATTCTTAGTGGTGGACCATCTCAGTCAAAGACCTCTGAGTGATTTTAAAAGTTGGCGTGCAGGTTGTAGTTTGCAGGTGACCCATGATAGAGTGAGCGAGCCTCTGGAGGTTAAACTTTGCTTAGATCTCAGCTTTGGCCATGACCTTGTACTTCTCGTGCTGTTCTGAGACTTGAGCAGTGGAAGTTGGAAGGAAATGAGTTCTATTGCAAGGCCGAGAAAGCCCAGGTGAGGCTGAGAATGAACCCTTGTTTCCGGTGAATCTGGATCACAGGAATCTGTGTGTGCCTGCGATAAGGATAGGAGGATGGGTGAAGCCAGGAAAGGGATTGGGGACAGGTTAGGGCCCTTTGAGGGGTCAGACTGGATCAAATCAGGTCAAAGGCTCCTGAATTTGGGGATATATTACATTAAACACTAGGATCTCTATATTGCAATAAATTCTACCTCAGTTAGGAAGACTTTTATACTTGTCCTACCAGAAATCAAGGATTAATTTCTATAACAGGGCTCTTCCTGGTCCTGGAAAATCCTATTTACTCCTCTGTTAGCAGGGACAAACTATAAGCCCTGAAAAATCTCATTATCTGGCTGATCTCTTTAGCTCTAGCTTGTCTGAGCTTAGCCAGTGATAGTAGAAGTCCAGGTTCATTGGGGGGCTAGGCCTGCAGGTCACAAGCCTGGTTAGATCAGGTCTAATAAGTGTGGATGACAAGCCCTGGTGACATATTATATGAGAACTCCATTCCATCTGCCTTAAATGAACTCAAGTCTCTTGTTCTCGACAGTTACATTCCAGGTTAGATGTCAAACTTGGGTATAATATAATATTGCTGGTAATATTTGAGGACATCATTGGAAAGTGGGAATGCTCTGGAAGGTTGGAAACAAACAATTATTCCTATCTTCAAAGTAGTATGTATGAGCTAGTTTGTAGATTCATGAGCTGGTTTAAATCCTGGGCAAGCTTCTAAAATAGAGTATTTAAAAGATGGTTTGTGTAACTTTGGAAAAACAAACAGTAATTATTAGGAATCATCATGTGCTAAGCAAGAAACACATCTTGTTTGGCTAACCTCGCCCTTCTTTGTGGTTGGCATGCCACTGCCTGACTTCAGCAAGGTGGTAGAAAAGTCTTACAGGATAATCTTAGGCTCCAGGCAAAGAGCTTTGGGCTGGAGCAGCTTTCCTGGAATATGCCCAGAGTGCTTTTCAACGAGACACTCTTAAGCCAGAGACAGGTTTCTAGAACTACAAGATTCTATTCTGAACCCTGCGTTGTTAACATTTCCTTTAATCAATGACAAAGAAAGAAATATGAAGGTGACATGAAGATGGGAGAGATAATGGATATGTGGGACGAAAGATTTCAGATCCAAAAATGATTAGTTCAGGCTTGAAAAAACGAACTTAATTTATCAAAATGATAGTTAATAGGGTCATAGGCAAGGTTTTATCTTTGCATTAAAAAAGTACAACAAATGCGTGAGTGCCGGATGGCGAAGTGTGATGTGCTCATAATTCACAAGCTATTAAGTGTCAAGTTCAGTCCATTTCAGGTTGTGTGAATGAAACTGCAGAGCTTGTGATGATGCTGGAGAAAGGCTTTCTTTTTGGCAGCGGGTCTACTGCACCAGGAATGAAGTGACCTGTTCTGGGCACAGCACTTTTGGGGGGGTTTGGGGGTGGGCACAGCACTTGGAGAGAGAGAGAGAGAACAAAAGGCCGACAGTATGTCAGAGGAAGAAGAACATGGTGACTTCCAAGTCTGCCAGTGATAGGCTCAGTGTTCCGTGGGGAATGTGTTCATCTTCCTGAACTTCACTTTCTCAGCAGTGGTGTGGGGCAAGGAATAGTAGCCTTATCAAGTTCTGTGAGGATTATATATATAATTCGTGAACATCGCTTAGAACAAGGCCTTGTTCAGACTTGGTCCTCAGCAAGAGTTGCTTTTGACCTTGCAAATGGGCCAGTGAATAAGATTCTAAGAAGAGTTGAAATCCACGTCAGTAAAGATGTGTGTGCTGGAGAAGGGTAGACATGGGAACATATGAGATGGATGTGTTTTATCTGCCACACGTTGTTCTGAGTGATGGACCCGGATGAGTTCATGCCCTTCTGCACAGCCCTGTGGATTAGGTCCTAGCTTTGTTGGCCACTTGCCTATCAGGAAATAAACTCAGGGGAGATGTGTTTAACTCAAGGCTCTGCAGCTGTTTCCCCATCCACACCACCATGTTGCATGTCTTGCATTCTAGAATACAGAGAACTGTCAGGGTGTTATAGGGAAGCATTGGTGGCAAATGGAGGGATCCATGTGGATTGGGCACCAGAAGGGTCTGAGTTTAAGACCAGCCACTGACCAGCTGGGTCCTGTCTCCACCCTCCCTCTATCTGCCTCCCACTTGTTTCCACCATGCTTTTGTCGGCTGGGTCTTTAGGACACTTGGCTGGATAGTCACTAATACACTTGCAGATTGAAAAAGAATAGTGGGGAAAAAAAAAAGAAATGGTGAGTCCAGGTTTTCCATTACACCCTGTGGATTGATGACCTGAGGCCAAGTGGCAAAGGTTAAGTTGGAAGTGGAGTGTTTTTATCCAGGAAGGGCAGAGACTGGGTAGGGTTTGACTTCATGAGTCCATGCCTTCCCAAAGCCAGCCAGAAACTGCCTGGCTCTCTGGTCTCCCCCATCCCTGGCTTCTACTGAGATGACCATCTGGGTTGGAGCCCTGGAGGGGCCTTTGCGAAACACCATCACCTCACACATCCACATCTGTGACAGATAGCTTCTTCCCTGGGATGGAACATAACAGAAGATCCATGGGAATAGCTTGGTGACTGTTTTGGGCCCCCGCCAGAGGCAGAGATGCAAATTGCCATGTCTTCTTAGCCTGCATCTTTGTTTACTGAGTCAGGCTCTCTCTGGGAGAAAGAGCAAGACTTAGGGTCTAATTTTGAATCATCTCCCTCCCAGGAGACATTGCTCGGAACTCTTCTAGAAAAGCCTGCCTAGTCCCTGGCTCTTCCTCCCCCCTGATACTGGGAGCCTCCATTTCCCTGATACCTTTCCTCACACTGCAAGCTCCAGGACTTGGCTCCCGGTGTCTCTCCCACTGGGACGTGTCCCTCACACCCTCTGTGTTTCTCCCAGTCTTTCTCTGTGGTCTTCCCCCGGGATCTGCCCAAGTGATTAAGCCCATCTAAGACTATAAATAACTGAAGGGTGGGAACACTGATCCCTGTACCTAGAATATTTCTGGCACTTTGAGGATGCTTAGTAGATACTGTTAAATGAATGAATGAGAACAAACAAAGGGATGAACACCAATAGGTACCATTCAGCCCACAGTATTCCCTGGTTGTCTCATGTGGGTGATTTATTGATGTTGCCTTCAAGCTATGGGTGCACTGCTCAGAGGCCTGGGCTCAAATCTCAGCCTTCTACTATCTGGGGCACATGAAATACTCTAAACTTTAATTTCTTTAACACGGGGAGTGGGGGTGAGATAGCTCACTGGGTTGCTGGGGGGAGGTTTCAATGAGGTTATGGACATAGTAGTCTGACTAGTCACAAGCGTAAGAAATCCCAGCCAGCTGTAGGGGGCAGGACACCGCCTTCTATTAGTACTGCTGATTTGGTGTTTAACTGGCCCTCAGTAAATCCATCTTGAACTCTTATTGGATAGGCACCCAGCATATACAAATAAAGTAAGAAAGGACTCAGCAGAGGGTCTGACACATTCATGATAAAACATGATATCGTTTTGCTTTAACAGAACTGTGTTAGCTCAGAGGCTTAATAGGAGACATTTTGGGTACAAAGAGAGAAATAGAGAAACACAAGGTCAGGACCATTGTTACATCTGTGTTCTCTGATGTCTCCGGACATGATGTAACTAAACTGTGGCGCTTGTATTTGAAGGGCAAACCACTCCAGGACGACACTTGCTGTTAACAATGGTGATAGATGCGAGCCAGTGAAGGCTCTGCTGCAGGAAGTTAAAAAACCAAATGCCAAGTGCCTCTGCTGTCTCCCAAAGGCGGTGGTGGGAGGGCATCAAATTACTAGAAAGATAAACTCCAATCTTCACTTGGATCAGCTTCTGCTTTTGCGTACATGCTGCTGCCGCTGCTGTTTAGAAGCTTTATCCTGGGCTAAAATGTGCATACCGTGGAGCAGAGCTGTCTCACCACTTTTCTGAAAAGAGAAAGCCATGATAACCAGCAGGATAGGCTGGGAGGCAGGGCCTCAGCAGAGTTTGACATCCTAGAAGGGCTGTTGAGCTGGGGAGATTTGTTAGGGAGTCTGGGTACAGCCCCTGGCCATATGCAGAATGAAGGTGGGAATAGGGGTGGGGACAGCAGATGCTGTAGGAGCTGAGGCTGTGGAGAGGAGGGCCTCCTCCAGGTCCCGCCCTCCCCCAGGCCCAGTGTCTGGTTCTGATATCTGACTTCCTGGTTCTGGTATCTGACCATTGACAGGCTGAGCAGCAAACAGCGGGGGAGGGAGCCCCAGAGCCAGAGTGGAGGGTGGGGGGGAATCAGGCTACAACTAGCCTGCAGTAAACAGGCTGACAATCAGGAATGAATTCAATTTCCCTCCTAGAACTGCTGCGATTGTCATGAGCATCTGCAAAAGAAGAACAACAACCCTTGGACTTGCAGAAGGTTTTCTGCTTCTGCGAATGCTCTGGAGTCCATGTGCCTCTCTGATGCTGTGAGGAGCCCAGGGAGGCGGGAAGGGCAGGCACTGTTCTCCCCACAGCTGAGGTGCCGCGGGCTGAGGGACCTGGACGAAGCCACCAAGCCAGATCCCAAAGAACTGCACCTGATTCCTACTCTAATGTCTATCATTGTTTTATTCATTCACCCACCACATACTTGGGCATGTATTTTCATGTCAAGCTTGAGTTAGCTTTAGGAAATAGAATTCCAATAGCTTGTGTGTTGCCATGAAGCAGCTGAGCGATGGTTTCCCTTTCAAGTTTCCTTGGGAAGCACCTGGTGTGGTGCTTTGCTGTGATGTTCCAAGATTTCATTTTGTATTTCTTCAACCCTGTTTTGTAGAGGGGGAGAAAGAGAGGAGCCCCATTTTGAGCAAACTTATCATCCTAACCCCATTTACACTGACGGGGGCTGCTATTTTTTCAGCAACTCCTTGAAACCAAGGACTGTGGTTGTGATGTTCCCCTGATGATGCCTTTAGATGCCTGTCTGTCCCTGGACAGATTATAAGCATCTTATTTTAGCAACCTGCTTTCCTGGCCCCCACCACAGTAGTAGGCACTCAGCATATAATAACTGAGTTGAGTTGTAGTAGAGATACTATTGTTGTTAAGTTGTTCATGTCTTTTTTTTTTTTTTTCAGAGACAGAGAGAGAGTCAGAAAGAGGGATAGATAGGGACAGACAGGAACGAAGATGAGAAACATCAATCATCAGTTTTTTGTTGCAACACCTTAGTTGTTCATTGATTGCTTTCTCATATGTGCCTTGACTGTGGGGCTATAGCAGACCGAGTGACCCCTTGCTCGAGCCAGCGACCTTGGGTCCAAGCTGGTGAGCTTTGCTCAAACCAGATGAGCCCACGCTCAAGCTGGCGACCTTGGGTTTCTCAAACCTGGGTCCTCTGCATCCCAGTCCGATGCTCTATCCACTGCGCCACCTCCTGGTCAGGCTGTTCATGTCTTCATGCATGTACCAGTGCGTGCATATGTGTGTGTTGGGTTTAATCTAAAATATGAAAAAAAAAAAGTGTACTTTGTTTTCAGGGATTCTAGAAAAACCTCTTCCCTATGTCCTAGTCTGGTGTTCACCGGTAGTCTTTACCACTAGAAATGTACCTCTTTATTGTAGGACGAACATCTGTGGTCCTGTAAGCTTTGGCATGGATTTGTCAGGGGTCTCTTCTTTTAGCTCTAGGAGAAATTACGGTAGTGAGCTGCAGCCCAGAGCACCTGGGGGTGACAGGGAGACAAATAGGGGAAAAGACAGAGAAAGTGAAAACCGCTCCCTCACCAAAGACAAATTTCTTTTGCAAGTCAGCTGAGAACTGACCTTTTTTCTGTCTCCCCCAGTAGACTGGAAGAGCTTCGGGGCAGAGTGTGTGCTGGGGCTCAGAAGTCACTGTGTACAGGACCTCGGGAAGGGCTGTTGCCCAGGCTGGGGGTCTCAGCCTTGTGTAGGCACACTGGCCTTGGCAACCATTCCTGGGAGAATGAATCACGAGGGGCCACATGTGGGCTGCGGGGCTCCCCCGGGGTAGCCCTCTGCATAGGCCGTGCTGATATTGCCCAGGATTTACGAGGGGCCACATGTGGGCTGCGGGGCTCCCCCGGGGTAGCCCTCTGCATAGGCCGTGCTGATATTGCCCAGGAATCACGAGGGGCCACATGTGGGTTGCGGGGCTCACCCGGGGTAGCCCTCTGCACAGGCTGTGCTGATGTTGCCCAGGATTCACGAGGGGCCACATGTGGGCTGCGGGGCTCCCCTGGGGTAGCCCTCTGCATAGGCCGTGCTGATATTGCCCAGGATTTACGAGGGGCCACATGTGGGCTGCAGGGCTCCCCTGGGGTAGCCCTCTGCACAGGCCGTGCTGATGTTGCCCAGGATCCCTCCATAGGATGGACCCTGCTCTGCAGTGAAAAGCCCATCTGCAGCCTTTGGATGGAGCAAGTGTTACTCAGCTGAAGGGGTCCATTTGCCTGCGTACACACGAGCCTGTAAGACAGGAACAGGAGCTTGCAGCCTGGAAAGTAAGGGTTTATTTCAGAAAGTGGCCTACTCCCAGACAGGTGAGCTGATGCTCCAAGTCCTGGCTCCCAGGTCTTCTAGGAGACCTGGCTTCCAGGAGATGGGTTATATGGGGGGGAAATCATTAATCCTGGTGATGAAGGGAGTTAGGGTCATGGTCAGGGTCATGATCCCTATTGATTGGTCGGCACTAGGAGGTCAGCCATGGCATCATTCGGTCTGGTTGCGCTGCTTTTCTGGGCCTGGAGCTGAAATACAACCGAGGCCCAGATGTTATCTTTAGTTTGACTGTAACTGTCTTTGGTATCAACAGGCCCCAAAAGGTTTGTTCCTAAAATTATTTTTAAAATTTTATTTATTCATTTTTAGAAAGGGGAGAGAGTCAAGACCAGGGTTTCGAACCAGCGACCTCAGCATTCCAGGTCAACGCTTTATCCACAGTGCCACCGCAGGTCAGGCTCCTAAGATTATTTGATGCTGATCAGACCTCATTGTCCTGACAGCTTAATGATTAAGGGAGTAGTCTGGCAAGGCAGAAAAAGGGCAGGTGAGCTGAGGTGCTGGATAAGGCCTCCTAGCTTGAATCTAAAGAAAAGAAAGGCGTAAAGGTCATATGGAAGAAATAAAATTTCTAGACCATTCCTCTAGCCATATGTGTATTTAATCCCAGCTTAGACACTATAGTTGCATGACCTGAACTGCATGATTTAACCTCTCTGATCACCAGAGATAAAAAAACAAAAAACAAACAAAAGAAAACTATACTGACCATATCGTATGTGACAGGAATATTAAATGAGACTCCGTGTGTGCCGGGGCTGTTACTTATAATTAATAGGTCTGGCAAGTTAGGTTTGACTTCCTTAAAAAAAAAAATTTTTTTTTTGGAGTTAATAAAAGAACCTACAATTTAGAAATTCTTTTTCTAAGATGGGCAGAGTTTAAACTCAAGAGTTGGTGAAGAACATTGGGAAAGAGAAGGGCTCCCAGAGGGGCTGTTTCCTGCACTTGATTTTTACGTGGTTCTCCCGCCTGGTGAACGTCGGGGGCGGGGCAGGGGCCGACTGCCCCCTGGAAGCTGTGCCACCGCATTGTTCTTGGCACTTATGCCAGCCCTGCAGGGCTCTCAAAAATCGGTTAAGGAAATCTTTTTAAAGTTGTTACTTGGGATTCAGAAACCTCCAGGTGGCTTTTGAGAGCTGTCCCCAAGTGCAGCCGGAGGTGCGTCCTCAGCTGTTTCTTCCGGACCTAAATGTCCCTGTTTATTTCTGGCAGGAGCCAGAGCTGGGGTACTCATGCGCTCTCATCGCCTGGTTTCTTACCAATCCCTTTGTTTCTTTGGGAGAGAAAGAAGCCTGCTCCTTAGTCTCCTCTGTCCCACCCAGGGGGTTCAAGGAAACTGGCCCTTGTGGTTGTATAATAAATTATCTGTGAAAAAGACAAAAAAAACCCTTGGCTCCCTCCCTGGTGATGGCGGAAATGAATGGAGGCGGCGGCCGGTTGGTGGCTGCTGAGGTGAAGCGCAGCTTTGGGGAAGAGCATGCCGATAAGGGTTTCTGTTTGGGGAACAGTTATTTCACATGCCGCGGGCTCCAGCCAGGTCTCGGGTTTCTTGGAACTCCTTCTGGAGATTTGCTCACTAATAACCAGTTTTTTTTTTCCTTTGGAAATGTGACCTCTTTCTCTCTAATCTGACCACTCCTCCCCCAAAGAAAAAAAAACAACAACAAAAGACACAGCCCTCCAGACCCGATACAGTTGTAGCTCAAAGTCAAGTCAACTGCACCCCCCTCTCTTCTCCTTTCTCATAGCAGAGTGAGGCTTGGTTGAACTCATTTCCCTTTCATCTGGGCTCATCCCTCTGGGCTGGCGTTAAACAGCTGTCACACTTGGGCAGCCCAGGAATCCACGTGTGAAACAAACCAGCCAGCCTTCTTAATTGTCCTCCTGCGACTGAACTAAATTTGTTGTCACAATCCTCGAATGCTTCAGTTCCTGGGCCTCAGGCCTGGGAGTGTCAGTGCTGAGCATGACCAGTCATTGGGCATCAGCCAGCCACCCTGATGAATTGATTGGATGGAGCTCACAGGGCGTGGTGGTTGGGGGTCTGAATTCCCACATGGATCCTAGCAGGAAAATGAGTCAGGCCACAGGAGAGGTGGTGAGCTTGTTACCAACAAAGTGATTTCTTGTTCTGGTGCAAGGGACGGTTTCTTCTTTTTTTTTATCCGAAGCTGGAAACGGGGAGAGACAGTCAGACAGACTCCCGCATGTGCCCGACCGGGATCCACCCGGCACGCCCACCAGGGGCGACGCTCTGCCCACAGGGGGGCGATGCTCTGCCCCTCCGGGGCGTCGCTCTGCTGCGACCAGAGCCACTCTAGCGCCTGGGGCAGAGGCCAAGGAGCCATCCCCAGCGCCCGGGCCATCTTTGCTCCAATGGAGCCTTGGCTGCGGGAGGGGAAGAGAGAGACAGAGAGGAAGGAGGGGGGGGGGGTGGAGAAGCAAATGGGCGCTTCTTCTATGTGCCCTGGCCGGGAATCGAACCCGGGTCCCCCGCACGCCAGGCCGATGCTCTACCGCTGAGCCAACCGGCCAGGGCCAAGGGACGATTTCTTCTTGATGTTCCAGTGTCTTCCCGAGACAAATAAACACTAAGTGGAAAGGACAGAGTCTGGGGGGCACATGTGTGTGCCCAATCAGGGTATATCATGGCATGTGATGGCTACACTTTCATAAGCCTGAGAATGTCAGCACAGTGATGCTTCCTTATTCTGTCAAGATTTGGGAAGATATTTAAAACTGACATTGATGGTTTTAACATGGATCCGGATGGTATTGTTAGCATCCGGAAGGAGCAAGGAGCTATTCCCTTTTTGTAACTTATTATGACCTTGTTTGTTTTGCAGTTTATTTGATTAAATAGTTATTCTCTGTTTGGGGAATGAGTCCTAAAGAAGGTTTCCTTCCAAAGTGTTTCCACCTCCGATTCCTCCTTTGACTTTTTCAACTGGACAATTATTTCAGTATTTGTCAGCCCAGGCCCTCTTCAGAAACTGGTTCCCGACTCATTCTGAAGCAGCAGTGTAGGGGTGGGGCCACCTATGGGTACCTGCTAATATCAGAAGAACCTGGGAATATGTGATCCAGTAGTTTTCACCCACTTGCTTTTACTTTCTGGACTGACTACACATCTTCTTGAGGGGACCGTGGCCGAGTAGCAATAGTTGTAGTTTCCTTGTGGCAGATATTCACAGTTCTGTGTTCCTACTGTCCACTGGGATCCAGGGCAGAGGAGTGGCTACAGGGGCTCCGAGGCTGACACATTTGTGTGTACATAGATGGAAACTGTTAGAGGCACTGACAGATACGCAGACTTTTCAGTCAGTCCAGGAAAATCTTCACTTTCAGCCCATTTGCATTCATATAGAGAATGGTCCGTGGTTCAGAGCAGACAGCAACTTCACTTCTACCCCTGAGACTCACAACCCAGAACCTAAGGTCTGAAGATGCAGAGGGCAGTCCTGGACAGTATACAGATTCTGTATAGACACCCCAGCATATGTAGTAGACCAGGGGTCCCCAAACTACGGCCCGCGGGCCACATGCGGCCCCCTGAGGCCATTTATCCGCCCCCGCCGCACTTCCGGAAGGGGCACCTCTTTCATTGGTGGTCAGTGAGAGGAGCATAGTTCCCACTGAAATACTGATCAGTTTGTTGATTTAAATTTACTTGTTCTTTATTTTAAATATTGTATTCCCGTTTTGTTTTTTCACTTTAAAATAAGATATGTGCAGTGTGCATAGGGATTTGTTTATAGTTGTTTTTATAGTCTGGCCCTCCAATGGTCTGAGGGACAGTGAACTGGCCCCCTGTGTAAAAAGTTTGGGGACCCCTGCAGTAGACTCTGCTGCATCTTCCTTCTAATAGTGGCGGCCGGACATGACGTGAGGGGACCCCAAGACATGCGCTGTAGAGATGAATGTCTCAGGGCTCTCTGGTGGACCCTGCTGACCATTCACCTATCTGACACATTACAAGTTATTAGAAAATAGGAGGAAGCCATTGGCCATGGCTGGATGCAAACTCTTACACACATAGAAATTCACAATCCAGCACCGTGTGCTCATTCCAAGTACAATGTCAGCTTTAATCCTAGGCACCTGCCACCACAGGGCCATGTTGACCTGGATCCTCTGTGTCTGGGAGATGTGAAGACACTGGGGAGAAGTGAAAAGACCATTGTGGCTCTCTCTCTCCAAAGGCCTGGGTCAGGTGAACCAGAAGGTGTGTTTGCAGAATAGTCAAGAGGAAGTCTTCAAATAGTTCAGGCAGTTGGATTTAATTTCTTCTGAGTTTTTCTGCTGGGATCACGTAGAAGTTCACTATCCTAGGGTGAACACTATTCTCAGGCCTCTGTTTATTTCTGCCTTCAACTCTCTGATAGATTTATATTTTCTTTTTCTTTTTTTTTTCCTTTTTTTCTTTATTCATTTTTAGAGAGGAGAGAGAGAGGGAGAGAGAGAGAGACAGAGAGAGAGAAGGGGGGAGGAGCTGGAAGCATCAACTCCCATATGTGCCTTGACCAGGCAAGCCCAGGGTTTTGAACCGGCGACCTCAGCATTTCCAGGTCAATGCGTTATCCACTGCGCCACCACAGATCAGGCTCTCTGATAGATTGATCAAGTTATACCAGGTTTTCCTGAATTTTCTTCTTCTGAGAGAATGGAAAGCACTCTGGCAGATGAAAAGCTTTTATCAGTTTCCATCACCAAAGAGTCAAAGCACCACAGAGGCAAGGCACCTTGAAGTCGTCCCTGCAACAGGGCAGGTCAGTGCTTTCTGGAGCTCAGCCACGGACGCTTGTCAATTCAATCCTTCTCCTCAGGTATCTTGACTCCAAAGGCTCCCAGTGCATCTGGGGGGACCTTGAGTCACTGATGTTCTTTTGATGGGACAGGTGAGACCACACCTTTTTCCTACATTCTGCTGCACCCACCTCTCTTCTGCTATTGCCATTAAAATACCTTTCAAAAGAGCCTGGCCAGATGGTGGAGTAGTGGATAGAGCATCGGACTGGGATACAGAGGACCCAGGTTCGAGATGCCGAGGTTGCCAGCTTGAGTGCGGGCTCATCTGGTTTGGGCACAGGCTCACCAGCTTGAGCCCAAGGTCACTGGCTTGAGCAAGGGGCCACTTCCTCTGCTGTAGCGCCCCCCACCCCGTCAAAGCACATATGAGAAAGCAATCAATGAATAACTAAGGTGCCGTAATGAAGAACTGATGCTTCTCATCTCTCTCCCTTCCTGTTTGTCTGTCCTATCTGTTCCTCTCTCTGTCACAAAAAAAAACCAAACAAACCAACAAAAACCCACAAGAAAACCTTTAAAAGAAAACAGGGCATTTATCCACCTATGTAGGTAAAGCTATCTAGCACTAGCATTTCTGGAAAATAATTTGCACGTTCTTTGTTTATTCAACCATCAAACAATGTTTTACTCAGTACTTCCTTTGTATAGGAAGTATATAAGGAGACACAGAGTGTTTAATGGTGAAGTGGAAAGAGTTGGATGATTCAATAGTACTTAGTATTACTTTTGACGGGATGGAAAGTGTTTCCTTTAATTTGTGTATGGAATTTCTTAGTATGATCAAAAAATATTAAAAACAGTATGTGTTTAATTTTTTTGCAATACATGGTAACAGAGACAAACTAGGCAATATTTTCATTACATGAAACTAAAATAGTCAACATTAATTACAACAAATTCTTTCAAAAAAATCTGCCTGTATGCCTGACTGATGGTGGAGCAGAGGATAGAGTGTTGACCTGGGACTCTGAGGTCCCAGATTTGAAACCCAAAGGTCACCAACTTGAGCGCATGCTTGCCTGCTTGAGCGTAGGTTTCTGGCTTGAGCCTGGGGTCATCAACATGATCCCATGGTCGCTGGCTTAAGCCCAAAGTTTCTGGCTTGAGCAAGGTGTCACTGGCTTGATTTGAGTCCCGTGGTCAAAACGTATGAGAAGCAATCAATGAACAGCTGAAGTTCTCAACTACAAGTTAATGCTTCTTCTCTCTCTCCCCTCTTCTCTCTCTCAAAAAAAGAAAAATATCCCTGTACTTTGTAATCCTAGAAATCTGTGGGACTCTGTCTCCTCACTCATGTATCACTGAGTTGAATAAATAATTCAATTTTGTACCACTTGATAATGTGAAAGCTTCTCAAAATAGGACATTATCTGGATCAGATGATGATCAAAATGTATTAATACCTATGACCTTCTGTCGTGTCTCACATTCTCATTCTGTTTACTGTTTTGATGAGACCTACTCTGGGAAGGGTTACCTGATCGCCCAGGTTAAGGATTCTCATGTTTATGTTCTCACAGACTGGACTAGTCCTTCACAGCATATATAAAATTTGTATTATAGTCCTGGCCAATTGTATCAGTGTTACAGCGTCAGCACAGTGTGTGGATATCCCAAGTTTGATTCCCAGCCAAGGCACACAGGAGAAGCACCCATCTGCTTCTTCCCCCTTACCCCTTTCCTTTCTCTCTCTCTCTTCCCTTCCCACAGCCAAGGCTCCATTGGAGTCAAGTTGGCCCAGGTGCTGAAGATGGCTCCATGACCTCCACCTCAGGAGCTAGAATGTCTCCAGTTGCAACAGAGCAATGCCCCAGATGGGCAGATCATCGCCCCCTGGTGGGCATGCCAGGTGGATCCCAATCGGGCACATGCTGGAGTGTGTCTCTCAACCTCTCACTTCTCACTTCAGAAAAATACCCCCCCCCAAAAAAAAAATTGTATTACATTCTCCTGTTGTTACTTGTTCACTGTCTGTCATCCAGGTGACTTCCATAATGGCATGGACTCCCAGTTTCCTTCTCAGAAACAGATCTTAGCATCAGGGTCTACATAGTGCACCAATCCCCGAAAGACCAATGGATTAATATACATCATGCAGAGGCTTTATCGTTGAAGAACAGTTGTTATTTTTTTATTTTCTGTTTCAAGGCAAGGAAAGTGGTTTGTGTAGAGAAATGCTGGTGTGGGAGGGACAAGGTTCTGGGATTTGAGGGCTGGTTGACTTTTCTTCCATCATCCTGTCTAGTAGTTGGTTTTATTAAATCAAGTAAACAATGTTTACCTTTCTATGTACACAATAATATTAGCTTCTCATCTTGAAGTTCTTATTTTAAAAAAGTAAGTTAAAGCCTTTCTTCTTCTTTTTTTTAATCTTTAGGACATTCTCCATCTAATCATCTTAATTGTGTACTTGGCCTCCATGGTCCATAATGTACTTCATTGTACACCCACAGACGCCCAGATCAGAGGCCTCTGAGGTCCAGAGCCAACATTTTGCCATTGGTCCTGCTTTCCCTTCTCTTTCACATATCAGTTAAGACGGCAGATTTGGGCCCATGAAAAAAAGTACACTCACAATTTAAATCCCGTGCTTCCTATCTGTGACTTTGAATGTAGACAGCAACATAGTGCAAATGCAATGTGGGGATGTGGGGAGACTCTAGCCAGCGGAGATGGAGTTGCCTGTCACCAACCAGGAGTTTGGTGTTGGCCACCTTTTCTTCTGCCCTCTGTCCCTAATGGGGGACAAATGGAACCCTAGTCACATTACAGGAGACCTCTTTTTACAGACAACTTCAGCCTCTGGGATTCCAAAAAGAAACAATTGTCAGCTGAGAAGGCAGAGTGAAGTCTGAGTAGAAGGGGGAAGGGATGCCCCTTGACCATATAACATTTTTTTTTCTTTTTATAAAATTTGGAATTCATGAAGAACCCAGTTCTTAGTGATGAAAGTATCCTCTTCACAGTCACATGAGAAAAGAGTAGGGGCCAAGATAAGGGCAGCCTGTGACTCTGGGACTAACCTTGTATTTGGGCGCTCAGCACACAGGGTCAGGCGTTGCTTGGATATAAGGACAGAAAACAGAAATGACTGGATATGTTTATTATTTACCATTATTTCTGAAGTTCAAGTGGGTAGGGCAAGAGCATTGTTGGAAGGCTTCTTTAAAAGGTGAGAGTCTGTTGCTACATTGAAAAACAGCACATTTTGTAAGAATAGAGGGAACAGAAGGGCCACTTGCATTGGTAGTCATCCTAGTATCCACTGGTTGTATCATGTATTTCTGTTCTGTAGGCTATGCAGCATCAGTGCAGTCTTCTTTTTCCTGTGCCTCATTCTGGTGGTCAATTTCCCAAGATTTCTTTTCTGATCGTTTTTCTTACTATTTCAAGAGCTTCCTTTGGCCATTCTTTTAGAATAGGTCTGATTGTTACAAACTTTCTTAGCTTTCTTTAATTTGAGAATGTTCTGATTTACCCTGTCATATCTGAAGGATAGTTTTCCTGACTATAGAATTCTGAGTTGATAGGATTTTTCTTTTGGCACCTGGAAACTGTTGTGCCACTTCTTTCTGGTGCCCCTCATTTCTGATGAGAAATTTACTGTATTCAAATTGATTTTCTCCTGTAGTGTTGTGATGTTTCTCTCTCCCAGCTTTCTAGATTTTTCTTCTTTGTCTTGAGTTTTCAGAAGTTTGATGTGATGTGGCTTGGCATAGGTTTCTTTGTATTTATCCTATTTGGAGTTCGCTAAGCTTCTTGAACCTTTATGTCTGTGTCTTTTGAAATTTTATTATTTTTTGTGATTAGAAATGTTTTTTAATAAAACATCCAGTGATTATAAAGGATATGTTCATCTCTTCCCGCCCAACTGCACACATGAACACTGCTCTCCAATAGTACTTTGGTATGTTTTTCCCTGACCCCCATTTCCCTGACCCCCATTTATTGACCCTCTTTACAATTGGTAAAGAAAAACTCCATGTAATTAATGCATAGAACTTGGTGAATTTGGTCATATGTATGCATACATGATACACCACTACAATCCAGGTAAATATAAACATCACCTCAAAAAGTTTTCTGTGTCCTATTTTTTATTTTTGGTAATAAAAACACTTAATGTGAGATCTTTCCTCTTTATAAATTTTTAATCCCACAATACCTTATTGTTAATAGGTATTGCACAGCATTCTTCTTGTATAACTTTATACCCATTGAACAACTTCCCATATTCCCTTTCCCTCATTTCCCAGTAACCATCATTTTATTGTCTACTTTTATATGTTTGGCTGTTTTAGATGCCACATATCAGAGGAATCATGCCATATCTGTCCTTCTGTGACTGACTTACTTTACTTAGCATAATGCCTTCCAGGCCCATTCATGTTGTAGCAAATGATGGGATTTTCTTCTTTTTAAAAGGCTGAATAATATTCCATTATATGTATATATCACTTTTTTTATCCATTCATCTGTCAGTGGACATTGGCGTTGCTCCCATGGTTTGACTATTGTGAGTAGGTTTGTGGTGAATATGGGAGAGCAGATACCTCTTTTGAGATCTTGATTTAAATTTTCTTGGATATATACCCAAAAGTGGGATTGCTAGATTACATGGCAGTTTTATTTTCATTTTTGGAGGAACCTCCATACTGTCTCTTATAGTGTCTGCACCATTTTTACATTCCTACCAGTAGAGTCAGGGGTTCCGATTTCTTCACAATCTTGACAACACTTATCTTTGATTTTTATTTATTTATTTTTATTAAACATTTACCATATGTGAGTAACTCTTGTTGGGAAAACGTCTTCTTTGTTCATGTGATCTCTCCATTCAAGGGACCTCTCATGGTCCAGTGCAGAGAGGTTAAGCTTTATGCTTAAATGATACAGTAGAAAGCAAGGTATGGGTGTGTGATGAGAGGCATTCACTTTGTGCTAGGATTTCTCCACCAGATGAATCACTATGGGTGAGGGGGTTAAGGAGCTGGGTGCCCTGTAATAGTGCCCAAGAAATTCTCTTCTGTAAATTGGTTTTACTGAGACTGGGCTCTCAGGAGATCCTGTGGACTGAGTGCTTCTCCCTCAGGAAGGGATAAGTTTGTTTTGAGCCATCCACGAACTCTCCTAAGCTCCTTTGCACACATGAGCTTGCTTCCTCCAGACAGGGCACCGGGGCTGGGAGACACAGGAAGGGCTTTCCAGGCATGCAGATGTGGACATGGAGGCTTGGAAGAGAGGTTAGGAACAGGAAAAGGAAATGCACCTTTTTATTCAGGCATAATTTTAAAGGCTAGGATTCCAATAAAAAGGTTTCAGAATGGGCTTTCCTAAACTTTCACTCATTAATAATGATGATTATTGTGATAATTATGCTAATAATAACAATATAATGAACTCTGATAATGATGCTAACTCTGAAAAGCTTGATGGGCCTGCACATGGTAGCTGGGAGAGGGGTGATGGAGCAGCTAGCTCACTCTAGAAGTCTCCCTTTGACCCATGATCACTTTATTCTCTAAAGCCAATCCTCTACAAACAATCTCTTAAAAAAACAAACCCAAAACTAAAATACTAAACCTAAACAGATTGTCAGTGACATCTTTGCTCTGCCTTATCTCCCCTCCCCACTCTGGGGCCCCTGAACAAGCTGGGCCTGCTTCGGTGATATTTACATCAGTACCTCCTGTTCAATGAAATTCCTAGCTTTTAATAATTTTTCTATTAATAACGGTCATAGTGGCGATTCTTATTAATGACATTCATGCTATTTTTTTTAAATTAAATATACAAACCATATGCTGAGAATAGTGAAGTGTTTGCTTTTTCTTATGTAATCCTCATAGTAATCTTATGAGAAACATACTGTTTTCTCCACTGTTATAGATGAAGGACCTGAAAATTAGAGACACTGTATGACTTGCCTTATATGGGGCAAAGCCAAGATTTGAAGCCAGGTCTGTCTGATTCCAAAGCTCATGATTTAACCTCTAAATCTCATTTTCTCCCCCATGAATGTTTTCTAATGCTGGGTTTGCTGAAGAATCTGGATTCTGCCTGCAACCCCAGCATACATTACGAACTGGGACATGAAGGACAAATAGACTCTTCCTGCAATTTCCCTCTTGCCTTTTGCCTCTCTGCAGGCTGTTGGTTGGATGTTACATGCCTGGGACCCATTTTAAGGCTGTGCTGCCCAAGACGTGAGTGGTGTATTAAAACTGAAGACTCGTTCACTTCACGGGTGTTAATCAATGGCAAATTAGAGTAGAATTTATATATGCCTATGACATGCACATTAATTCCAGATGTGTTTATCATAATTAGTGCTATTACAATGAATACCCAAGGAATCAGGGAATGATTAGCTACACTTAGTATTTGTTATGGTTTGTTTAAAATAGTTAAACATAAAATTGATTGAGGTTTGAGGACTGATGTTTCATTTATGTGATGAACATGGTTGCAAGCCTTGGGTTTTTGTGAGTGGGGAGGTTTCCAGGGGGTTTCCCATTCAAGATGTTACAGAGAACTGAGTCAACAAGATTATTATCTTCAAATAACAGTGTGGTTTTTCCTTTTTAATCTTTTGTATCTCACCGCTGTTCCCTATTGTCACACCTATATTCAAAAGCCTACCACCTCAGAAAGATGAAAATAGAAGAAATGGAAAAGTAGATTCTAATATAACTAAAAAGATTATTAGTATAAACTTTCAAAAGATACATGCTGCATTAGCCAAGGGGTGGGCAATTCATATTTATTGACATCTTCTATGCCCCAGCACTTTTATTTGTGTGATTCTCATTGAATCAGAATGACTGTAAGGCAAGTATTAAAATGAAAAGACTGAGACCCAGAGAAGTTTACTTGCTCAAAGTTACACAGGTGTGGGGTGAAAATGCTGGCATATGACGCTAGGTCTGTGTGAGTTCAAGTCTATGCTTGCTTCACTGAATGATGTATTTCCTCCTTGGTCTGCACTCCTTACCTGGCTGGCCACCTCCCAGTTGGGTGGAGTTGATCATAAAACATACAGGAGGAAAGGGAATGGCTGGTTTAGGACAAACCCAGCTCTGCCAATGGAACAGCTGTTCAAAGTGTTTGTCCTATCATGACTTGTTTTATTTTCTTTCAAAGAATAGGCTTATGAAGAGGAATAGGTCATATTGAGGAGCCCATTCAACAATTATTTAATGAGCATTTACATATGCTGGGAAATCTTCCTAGCCCTAGCGAGACAAATGAGCAGCCCAGTCACATGCACAAATAGCTTATATTCTAGGGCAGTGACCAGACACACAGATATTCCCAAAGTGCTGTGAGAAGACCATGATAGATACCTCAGGTTCCCAGAGAACCAAGGAGGGGTGCTAACCTAAACTGTAGTTTGTAGGGAGGCAAGAAAGTCTTCTCATAGATGATGTGTAGGTTAATTCTTAAAGATTATCAATTTCCTGTTCATTACAGGATGTTGTGTCTCACTCTGTGTGCACTTCCTGTAGCCCTAGGAATTCATGTTCTACGATAGGGACCCAACTGGGACTGCTGTCAGCATCTAGCACTCTGACTGGTGTATGGGGGGCTTCAATAAATGCTGAATGAATGAGCAAATATACATGGAAAATGCAAAACAACTCCCACAATATAATTTCCTTTCTCCGCCTTTGCACTTCCGTACTGAATATGGCAGGACCTGGAGGAAGCCAGTCAGTTTGCAGGATGCTTAATGGTATGTTGCTTGAAACCTGGATCTTGCTAACTCATGGGACCTTGGGGAAATACTTCACCTCAGTGTCCCTGAGGTTCTCCATCTTTAACTGGAACTGTTAGCAGCTGCGTGTCACATGGGCTATCCTGAGGATTGAATTAATGCATGAAACAGCACTTAGAGCAGTAGCTAGCATACAGTAAACACTCAGCCATGGCTGGCTCTTTAGTTTGCTATGAAGCCTTGATTAATCTCAGAGAATTCTTTCTTTTGGCAAAGTCAGGCTTTTCTCTGAATTCATGTGGTCTGATTCAAATTGTAATCTATTATGGATCTTGATGCTACTTATCTTTTGTGACAGAGACAGAGAGGGACAGAGAAAGGGACAGACACACAGGAAGGGAGAGAGATGAGAAGCATCAATTCTTTTTTATTTTAAATAAATTTTTATTAATTTTAATGGGGTGACATCAATAAATCAGGGTACATATATTTAAAAAAAACATGTCCAGGTTATCTTGTCATTCAATTATGTTGCATACCCATCACCCAAAGTCAGATTGTCCTCTGTCACCTTCTATCTAGTTTTCTTTGTGCCCCTCTCCCTCTCCTTCCCCTCTCCATCCTTCCCTCCCCCCCTATAACCACCACACTCTTGTCCATGTCTCTTAGTCTCGTTTTTATATCCCACCAATGTATGGAATCAAGAAGCATCAATTCTTTGTTGTAGCACCTTAGTTGTTCATTGGTTGCTTTCTCATAGGTGCCTTGACCAGAGGGCTATAGCAGACTGAGTGACCCCTTGCTCAAGCCAGAGACCTTAGGCTTAACCTAAGCTAGTGAACCTTGCTCAAACCAGATGAGCCTGCGCTCAAGCCAGCAACTTCAGGGTTTTGAACCTGGGTCCTCCATGGCCCAGTCTGAGGCTCTATCCACTGTGCAACCACCTAGTCAGGCTTGATGCTACTTTTGTTGACATGATTTCATTATCTCTTTCCTAAATGACTTTACTGAGTCCCATTCAGTCTTTTCTAGCCAATAATAAACTTAAATTTTATTTTTGTTGTTTGTATTGGCCAAAGCATGCAAAGCCATGGGTAAGGCAAGGGTGATGAAACCAGTATTCTTTCTGGTTGTTTTTCCTCAGTGTTCTGATTTTTAAAAATAAAAGGCAACCAAAACCAGTTGGAATTCACTTAAGCAAGAAAAAATTATTGGAAAGATAAGTTAGTACTGGAGGCATTTCAGGTACCATACCTGCCTCATGAAAGGGTGGGGGCCCGAAAAAAACCTGAGGCCTCAGGGGCCGGAGTTTGTGGGCTGTTCTCCTGGATCTTCACCAATAGTGTAAACTAGGTTCTTACCAGATACCCTGAAAAGGGAATCCAGTGCTTCTTCCTGTGGCAAGAAACCAATTGGTTTAATTGGTTCACCATTAACAATCTGCTGTGGCCAAAGAGGCAGGGTTAAAAAGCAACAACATGACCTAGGAAGCCACCACTTTCTGTAAGCCAGGCAATTCCCAGGGACGGGAGACCGGGGCATACGACATATCTACTGTGGTTAATTTTTGTGTAGCTGGGAGAATTGTGAATTTAGTTCTTATTTTTCAACTTGCTGTTCAGACAAGCATGGTTATTGAGCACTTACCCGGTATTTCACTCTGTACAAGGTATAATAGGTGAGTGTGAGACAAAGAAGCATACTTTGGGGACTCTGTCCTGTAGGAGGTGTGGTACAAGGCCAGATCAGAACAGGAGATGGCTTTATCAATTGGAAAATGATTGTGACTTCTGTTTCTGCTGTTTCTCTCTTACTTTTCTCCTAAGCTATGTATATCTACCTCCTATTTTGTGCTACTTAAGATGGGGCATGTTTGGCCCAAGTGTTCAATATTAAAAGTGGATTTTAAATAGGAACGTAGAAAATGCTATAGAGTTTAGTGAGTACTTATTGCATGTCAATAACTATTCAAATTCATTATTTACTTCTCATTAAATCCTCTCAGCCCTTAGTGCAGTAGGCACTAAGATTATCCATATCTTACAAATGAGGGAGATGGGGCCTTAGAAAGCAGAGGTGACTATCTCAGAATTACACACCTAATGTGCGTGAACAAAAAGTATTTGACTTCAACTTGTGCTAAACCTAAAGCTAACACTCCTCACTACTTTACTAGCTTTCACTTTCTATAGAATTTAGTAAATTATTTAGCACATTTTCACATTTTTGATAGTTTCCATTTTCTTTCTTTTGATTTTCACCTGGAAATATACTCATTTTTATGTATTTATTTTTCTTCTCACCCTCCTTCCTTTTTTTTAAGTGATAAGAGGGGAAATAGAGAGACAGATTCCTACATGTGCCCCAACTGGGATCCACCTCGCAACCCTTGTCTAGGGCCAATACTCAAATCAACTGAGCTATCCTTAGTGCCTGAGGCCAACACTCAGACCGACTAAGTTATCCTCAGTGCCCTGGCTGATGTTGGAACCAATTGAGCCATTGGCTGTGACAGGGAAAGAGAGAGAGAAGAGGAGAGGAAGGAGGAGAGAAGTAGATGGTCGCTTCTCTTGTATGCCTTGACCGGGGATCAAACCTGAAATGTCTGTATGCTGGGCCAACACCCTATCCACTGAGCCAACTGCCAGGGCTAGCTAAGATTTTCATTTTTAAAACAGTAATTTCATTGGTTATTCCCCTGCAAAACAGTGGATTGAATATTGTTCTTTGGAAACCAACAAGTGATAAAAAATTAAATTATTTAATAACTCTATAACTCTATTTTGCCTTGATTAGCATCAGACACAATTTTAGAACAGTATGTTTGAAAATATGTTTGAAAGCAAAGGTGTATGTAATATAAATTAGTTGGTGGAATTGACCTAAGAATAGTCTGGAAGGAAAAATTTTAGAATATTTTATAGCTTTTAAAAACAAGAAATCCCAAGGACAAGAATGAGGTTTTGTTAATATTTGGAACAAGCACATTTAAGGAAGGATATCAGAATGATAGATGACAGAGAAACAGAGCACCTCAGTTTCCACTTTAATTTTGATTCTGTCTTCTGTGTCAAGAAAAATGATCTTTGGATTCAACTGTGTAGAATGAATGTGTGTAAATGGACAAGGATAAATAAGGAAAAGCACAAGGTAGGTGAAGAGACTTATAGAATATAATATTGATGTAAATAAATTCAAGTCTTCTGTCATGAAGGACTTTATGTTGGAGCTCTGAAAGACATCACCTAGGAGATTACTGTTAAAGACTCTGAAGAACCTCAAGAATGAGATAGACAGATGATGGTTGTCACAATCCTGGAGCAATAAGCTTGATAATGACCCTGAGTGAGATTTTAGAAGGGGATATGAAATTAATCAGGAGAAGGTAATGATCACTGAGCTGTTGAGGGCTTGATACAAGCAATTCATGCTAGCATAAATCTTGCTTCTTTTGTAAGGGTCACTCATCTATTAGGTGAGAAAAAAAATAACACAAACATAAAAGATCTCAGCCACTTATCTGAACAACTTTCTTATGATATTGTTATCAGCTTGGATATATATTTGGTATTTAAGGGAAACTGGACAGGTTGATAACTTGTCAAAGGAACATTCTCAAAGAGTACTGACACGTGAGCTGTCCTTGGTACTGCCCTCCAGAGTACTAAGACATTCAGGCCTCGTAGCCCTCAGGTTGGGGCAGATATTGATGGTAAATTCATCCAGTGTGCACATAGCATAAAGACAGGAGGAAAAGTGAATACAAAGACAGAAACAAGATATAAAATTGTATTTATAGGCTAGGTATCTGGGCCAAGTCTAACAGAACAAAATGTAGTAGGGATAAATGTAAAGTTCTACAAATCCCCAAATTAAACGGCACAAAATTGGATGAGGGAGATGTTTCAGGGAATTAGTAGAATGAGTGAAATATTATTAAATGGCTTGGGAAACAGTAAGCTCAAGGTTCAATGTGAGTCAATGCTGATATAATAAACCAAAAAAGCTCCCAGAACCATAATCTATGTTAATAAATGTATAGCCTTGAATAAGAATGGGGATGATTTCTTTGTTCTCTGCATTTTTTAGTTTAAAATATTGCATTTGTAATATTTTAGTTTAGAATATTTTATTTTCCTTTTTTGGTAGATACATAGTGGGGTGTGGACAAATTGGAAGACATGTAGGAGAGGGAGAACCCGATGACAAGAAGACTTCAAACCATGTCATATAGCAATGTTGAAGAAATGGGGGATTATTCACATGAAACAACAAAGAAAAGGCAAAGAAGAGACATAATTGCAGCCTTGAGATATAGGGAGGTGTGTCAAGTGCAAGAGATATTAAGATTGCTTTATGCAGAATCAAATTACAGAACTGGTGCTAATCTGTGGCAGCCACAGTGAGACAGATTTGGGTTCAAAATAATGAACATGTTTCTAATAGGAATGTCTTGTTATGAGATGACTTTTCTTGGGAGATACTAAGCTTTCTATTATGGGAAGTTAACTGTAGGATGTAAGACCATGTAGGGTGGTGACTCTCAAGAGATTACTGGCGTATAAAGCAATAGAGAGACTCTAACCATTTGAGTGACAGGGGTTCTTTCCTCCCTACAAGAGATATGGTAATCTGCAATTAGAGAGACTAGTTAGGAGACTATTGCAATTGTCCAGGTGAACCAAAACTTGGCATCCGGTTGGATTTAAGGGTTGAGTAGATGCAGAAAAGTCTAGGATCTGCCCATTGCACCAAAGCACAAGGCAATATATCCACTGCCTGTAGATCACAGTGAGTAAATACGATATGGCTGTAGCTTGATTACTGTGTGATCTGGGGAAGATCATTAAATGGCTGTGAAATGAGAGGCTAGAACCAGGATCCCATTCATTCATGACATTCTGTGCGAAAAACAAGCCATACTAATCCTGTTTTGGGGAAAGTGCACTTACAGCTGTGCAGCTGCTCACTTAAATGGTGTGATCTGAGAAGGGAAGTGGTGGTGGCTCGACCCAGATATAGTCTCATATTCCCCTGCAATGACTTTATACAGTGGCTGGAATTTCATTTTTGAGGTTTTTATTCAGTTGAATTAAGTCCTCCTCCACTCTCTTAAAAAATGTACAAATGCTAATGGTAGGGCTGCATGCTAATGATGGCTAATAGTTTAATTCTAGAAAGAATTAGGTTTTTGGTTAGTTTCCTCTAAAAACACAGGGTCTTAAGAAATTTTTGGTATTAAGGAAAGGAAAGATCGTTTTGTAGCCCGGGGCTGTGTTTGAGTCACAAAGTTGAGTAAGGTGCTTCAGTTGACAAACTTAGGGAGGTGGTGAATTGTCATTGAGGTTCTAAGCCTTGTTTAGAAAAGTTAAAGGACTTCAGGGACACATTAAGATCATGCCAGTTTTGCTGTGGCTGGATCTCTGGCTGGATCACAGGTTCATTTCGCTTCCCTCTTCCATTTCTTTGAGAACTAGCTCTCAGTGATATTAGGTGTGATCCTCTGTGATTATTGACTTATCTGATCAGTGATTGAAACTCAACTTTCCTTCACCAGCACTTGATTCCATTAAATGGAATTAATTATTCTCATCTGAGTATTTCATGTTAAAAATAAAAGGTCACAGAGTGGTTTGAGGTAGTGTATAATAATGAAGTTACTGTTGGGTTTCAGATAGTTAGTGTGCACTTAAAAATAGAATTTATGTATTTCCATGTATCTTGAATGCCTCTAGGCAGCTAGCTGTTTGTATTTTGCCTTTAACAGCCTTAGAAAGAATTTATTGGAAGAATTCAGTGATGGCTTTAATAAAAAAAAAAAAACAAACAACTTAATGAAAACAGGGACTTTGGTTCCAAAAATAATTTATTAAATTTTTTTTCCTAGCAATTAACCACTCAATTCAGAGTATGCCTACCCTGTTGACTGACATTTTTAAAAATTAAATGTTGTACCTGGCTAGCTATCTTTTAAGAATCTGGCATTGACTTGAGATAACCATGGGGAATCTATCCAAATGAGATTTGCTTGGGTCTCCCCCGCAGAAAAAGGTTTAGTGCATCTTCTAATTCTTTAAATTAAGAGTGAGGAATCCATTTGATGGATGGAACCAGGGCTATGTTTCTGCATGAGAAAGGTTAAATGATATTTACCAGCAAGTTTTGTTGCCAAGAAATAGAAAAGGAAAAGTGATCTACAGTACATTCATTTAGAGTGATTGAGCCAGGTTATGTCAAGATCAGAACTTATGTACTGAAGCCCCACACAAGTTTCCATTGTGACTGGCTTCTAAAAGATGCACTGAAGACAAAAGGTGTGTAAAAAGCAAAAACAGAAAGAATGCATTGTTGATAGCAATACTTAGCTTTAATCAATAGTCTATTTCCTAACACTATACAAATGATTAACCTTGATAATAGAAGTGTAATAAGGATTCTAATATATAACTTTGCTTGATGGTTTTTTCTTCTGTTCTTTCTAAAGGTGGTTTTAAAAGATATTTTGGTCTTGGCTGGTGGCTCAATGGATAGAATGTTGGCTTGGTGTATGGACACCTCAAGTTTGATTTCCAGTCAGGGCACACAGGAGAGGCAACCATCTGCTTCTCCTCCTCACCTCTCTTCCCATTCTCTCCCTCTTTCCTTTCCTCAGCCAGTGGCTTGATTGGTTTGAGTGTGGCCCCAGATGCTGAGGATAGTTCTGTTGGAGTGCATCAGCATCAGGCACTAAAAATAGCTTGGTACTTGAGCATTGACCCTAAATGGGGTTGCTGGGTGGATCCTCATCAGGGCATATGTGGGAGTCTGCCTCACTATCTCCTCTCATCTCATGTAAAAAAAAAAAGGATACTTTTATTACTCTATAGGAGACTTTTCAAAGGACTTCCTCATCCGGGATCTTATTTTCTAGTATGACATTGTCTTTGGGATTCATGTTGAAGCACCATGTTATGAACGAGGCAGCATTATCATGACATTCTTCAGAGATCAGTGACCCACAAATCCAAGGCTGGTCTGTAAATATGGAATTCTGTGCTATCATTTGATGACCATATTTTCAGAAAATCCAAGTACACTTTTTATTCTGATTGAGAATTTATGTGAACAAAATGATTAAATCATACTTACATCCTAAAATCGAGCCTTAATTTGATAGACCTAATGTGGTTTGGTGAAGTTTGAACTGCGCCAGAGAGTCTGGGATGTGGGAGCCCAGGGGCTCTATTAGTGATCAGTTTCTATTTTCTAAAATTCTGCCACATGTGGCAGACCCTATGCTGCTAGTTTGGCGAGTGTGATGTGCTTAAATTAAACCCCTACAACAGCTTTCTTTCTTTCTTTCTTTCTTTCTTTCTTTCTTTCTTTCTTTCTTTCTTTCTTTCTTTCTTTCTTTCTTTCTTTCTGGCAGAGACAGAGAGAGTCAGGGAGAGGGACAGACAGACAGGAAGAGAAAGAGTTGAGAAACATCAATTCTTTGTTGTGGTTCCTTAGTTGTTCATTGATTGATTTCTCATATGTGCCTTGACGGGGGGGGGGGAGGGCTACAGCAGACCAAGTGACCCCTTGCTTGAGCCAGTGACCTTGGGCTCAAGCTGGTGAGCCTCGCTCAAACCAGATGAGTTCGCACTCAAGCTGGCGACTTCGGGGTCTCGAACCTGGGTCCTCGGCATCCCAGTTCAAGGCTCTATCCACTGGGCCACCACCTGGTCAGGAACAACAGCTTTCTGAAGAAGCTATTCTTATCAGAGGTTAACTGACTTGCTCCTGTGTGTGGTAAATAGAGCTGAGATTTCCATCTACACCTGCCTGTTGTTTATATGACACAGTGTTTCTATTTGTTTACCTGTCTACCATATGGGTTGGCTACATAAGAATCATGCACTTGTTCAAAATCATTGTCAAGGCCCTGGCCAGTTGACTCAGTGGTAGAGCGTCGGCCTGGCATGCAGGAGTCCCGGGTTCGATTCCAGGCCAGGACACACAGGAGAAGCACCCATCTGCTTCTCCACCCCTCCCCCTCTCCTTCCTCTCTGTCTCTCTCTTCCCCTCCCGCAGCTGAGGCTCCATTGGAGCAAAGTTGGCCCGGGCGCTGAGGATGGCTCTGTGGCCTCTGCCTCAGGCGCTAGAATGGCTCTGGTTGCAACATAGTGACGCCCCAGATGGGCAGAGCATCGCCCCCTGGTGGACATGCTGGGTGGATCCTGGTCGGGCGCATGCGGGAGTCTGACTGCCTCCCCATTTCCAACTTCAGAAAAATACAAAAATAAATAAATAATTAAATAAACAAAATCATTGTCAGACTCCATTCAAGACCTACTGAGTCAGAATCTCTCCAGCTGTTGTTAGTCAGCTCTCAAGATGATTTGGGCGTGTGGCCAGGTTTGGGTCATTATTGCTTGCCTTACAGGCTTCCCCAAACTACGGCCCGCGGGCCACATGCAGTCCCCTGAGGCCATTTATCCAGCCTCCCACCACATTTCCAGAAGGGGCACCTCTTTCATTGGTGGTCAGTGAGAGGAGCATTGTATGTGGTGGCCCTCCAATGGTCTGAGGGACAGTGAACTGGTCCCCTGTGTAAAAAGTTTGGGGACCCCTAGCCCTGCAGTGGGAAGGACTTCTACTGTGCCCTTGTACTTAAAAGCAAACCTAAACCCACAAAGTCCAAAACAGTGGGAATAAAAGCCCCTTCATCTCCTGATACTTCTAGTTTTAGGTGCTATAAAGGCAGAAGGCAAGAGAGACATTGAAAAATAGATAGGCTTCCCTGGGTTTGGTGGTTGAGAGCAATGTTTGGGCTTGTGGCCTTGCTTTCTATGCTAGGACATGGAAATGGACCCAGAAAATGATTGCCATCCAGCCTGCTTGTGGTCCAGGATATTCATAAACAGGTAAGAACTGGTTACAGAATCAGTTCCTGCTGGGGCCATGCCAGGGTGAGCCCCGACCTCCATGCCCAGGTATTGGCTACTCATTTGTTAGCATCAATAAAGATTTATTCCACGCATTAGAGAAGGGCAACTTGAACCACAGAATTATACCTTATTCCTGCCAGCTTATTTACTCATTTTCTCCTTTTCCCCAAGCACTCAACAAATCCAGATGGAGTCAGGGCAGGTTGCAGAGGGTTGCCAAGGAAAAAATATTAAATTATAAAAGGTGCTTTGAAATAACCTGGCCAATCTTAGCAGAGATCTGTGGCAAATGCATTTTAGGCGAACACATTTAGGTTGACCAAAAAGAATATTATGTGTCTGTGGGTGTCAGTGTGTAATAGGGAGGAGAGAAGACAGTGAGAAGACAGAGATATCTGGAATTATTAGCCAACAATTGAAACTTGACTAGTTATATGGCTCATTCACTCATTCATGCATTTATTTTGCAAGGAGATATATGGATCACTTGCTATGTATTTAAGATTTGTCTATACGTAAATTTTCTAGAGAAGAGAACTGGAGACCCACCATTAAGATATGTAAAATTTAGATCAATCACATGATTGCATGAGAATTAAGTAATTCTCAGTCTCAGGACCTGAGAACTGAACAAGAAATATCATAAGAGACGAAAGGAAGTGTTGCGGAGAGGAAGAGGCGAAGTAGTTAAGGAGAGCCTGGATGAAGAGAATCATCCTCAAGAATTGGGGATTCTGCTTGTAACTTCAGTTTCAGAAACGAGTTAGATTTATGTGGAAGTGAGGACATTTTGTGTGGGGAGAATGGCATGAACAAAAATCCGGAAGCAGATGTATGCTGGGGGCTTTGGCCAAGAGTCTAGCCAGCCATGTTGTGCTCATGGGAAACATGCTGGTGAGTCATGAGAGAGAGAGAGAGAGATAATTTCTTTAATGATCCAGAAGAGTGCACCTTTGCCTTTTCTCTGTCATCACCATTGTTTCATGGAATCCTAATGATCCATGTTTTTGTCTATCTTCACCATTGTCTTTTTTTTTTTTTTTTTAGTACCGTTACTTACACAAAGCTGACAAATAATAGGCACCCAGTTTGTGTGTGGGGACTGAATGGTGACAGATCTGGATAAGGGGGAGGGACCAATCCCTCTTCCCTTCCTTGTTGCCTGCTACAGGTAGGGCACTAGCCAAGGCGGTTAGCTCTGCTATAAAATTATTAGGTTATTATATGGTTCCTCATCAGTGGGTTAGAGGAAGTCAAGGTCATTCTGAGACTCAGGATACTATATAACTGCAATGATAGTATTGTAGTTAGGTCATCAATGGGTAACAGAGAAAAAGGTTCAATGCTAGCTGGATGGATATTTACTAGGGATCAACTTCTATCTACTCCTATATTAAATACACTGCTCACAAAAATTAGGGGGTCAGGGACGTGCAGATACTCCAGTACTTTCAGCCTTTTGTATAGTGCATTTTCACCAATAAAGTAAAAGTTGTTTTTGCATTGCATTTGTATAACGAACAACTTTTTTTGACTTTTTGTTTGCTTTTCTGATGTTCTTGTTTAATTAAAAAAAAATCCAAACGCTTCTTTTCTTTCTCGCTTCATATTAACTTTGAAATATCCCCTAATTTTTGTGAGCAGTATACTATGAAGGTATATGCGTAAAAGGTTAACATATTGAATACCATAGCTCTATCTTTCAGAAACATACAACATATTGGACAGATGAGATTCCCATTCATGAATCATAAATTAGCAAAACAATGTCTATAAGCCACAGAACCTGCCTGGGACTTGGTTTATTATTATCTATGAAGTTGGATTGGATTATCTCTACTTACGCTTTGAGTTTAAAATTGATGGAGGGCTCAAAGACTTCATTCAGCAGGGATGAATAGCTGTGAAGGGCAGGTAATACTTATTCAGCACCTTCTCTATAAACAGGGTTCTTGGTAGAGTAAGGTGGAACTTGGGAAGTACCAGGCAGGGTTTGAATGAGAGAGGAGAGAGAGCCGTGAGCATGCAGAATGGAGCCTGCTTATGGAGCTGGATTGACCCTCACTTGGTGTGGACCTCTGAGCGTGATCAGGCCGATCCTTTCAGGACAAGTGCTTTATGAGCTTAGGCACCTCCCTTCACAAGCTTTTGGCAGCGCGTTGGTTGGGATCCTGGCTGGTCATGCTCTGTGCCAGTGCACGGGGGAAATCTTTCTGACCTTCAGATTAGTGATTTCCAGGACTGAATGCTAAGCATTTGACCTCCTAACAGTTCCACCTGCTTGCAGGACCCCCCTGAGATAGTCCCTTGACTTCTCCTGATGCTGGAAGGTCTGTATCCATGATTAAGTTCAAGCATTATCCTCAGACCTCCTAAGCCACTCTGGCACTGAAGAGCTGCTCTTGTCCAAGTTAAGGTATTTTAGCCCAATTACAATTCACAAAAGTTTGTGCCTGATCTGCCCAAGGGTGGGGTCTGCCAGAGGCCTCCCCTGACCCAAATGATCTGTCCTCACATTCTGTGGCACTACAGACCAATTACAAGTGACCGGGGCAGCAGCCCACTTAATTTTATGCAGTTAACACCTAACCCTTGGTTTTCTTGGCAAAGTAAAGGCAGTGGCTTTTTGGCCTCTTCTGGTCTGGTCAGCAATTACCCAGTTATTAAAACTAAATAATGGCCATTGGCTCCCGTCCTCAGTGCTTCTTGAGTCTCCCTGCAGGCTGATCTCCGTCTCATCCACATAGCTGTCCTGTGCAGGCCTGGGGACGCCCGTCGTTCAGACCCCAGCAGGTGCAGCTGCAGGGCTGGCCCTGCGGACCACTTCCTCAGGCTGCTTTGCTTCCCAGGGACAGTGACAGCCACGTGCATTTGTCCTTCTGGCTTGCCCGTCGGCGCCCGATCGCCCGCCTGTGTGTCTGTGCTCCTGTTTGTTTGGACGGTTGTGGTTTTATTGTCAGGGGAACTGGTTTTCCTCTTGCCTTTTCTGACCTGGACATTGCTTTGTGGTGGTGTCTGAAATGCGTTCTGGGGCAGTGTGAGCTCTCTCTGTCCACTTGTTTCCCTTTCCCTTTCTTTCTTTTAAGTTCTCATTTCTGAAGCAATTCCTCTTAAACTCAGCATTAAAAGGGAGGCACTCTCGTTTTCTCTGGGAGTCTCCCTGCCCAGAGGTCTGCTTGATTCCTCCATTTCTTGTAGTATCCCCCCCTCCCCCCACCTTGATGCTGATAGCAGTTGTCTGGAATAAAAGAGAAAGTTAAGATTACAGGGTGTCCTTTTCTGATTGTCTTCTTGGCTGTGGCTTCGCAGCCCTTTGTGAGATGAACTCACATCAGGCTGGGGATGTAGAAACAGGAGAATTCTCAGCTCCAGAAATAATTGCTTCTCAGAGCAGATTGTTCGGCGACTCAATGCTGAGGTATGGATTTAGACTAAGCCCCAGCAACTGATACGGGTCTTGGTTGGAGAGAAAAGGTCAGAGATCTGTGTTTTGAGGCAAACAAAATTCTGGCAGGAACTGTGCACACGTGTATTCAGCAGTCTAATTAGGCCCTTGGTGTGTTTGGGCTGCTCAGTTGCAGTGGTTAGAAGATCATTTGATTTTAACCATTTCTGGAGGGTAGAGATCTTTAACCCAGATTCATTCCTGGTTTGCCTGTTTTTTTGAGAGGGATTTAACTACAATGAGGGTTACTGCATTTTACCCTTTTGGCTCTGAATTCATTTATTTATTCTCTCAATCGTTCACTTATTTGATGGATGTTTATCAAGTGGCTACCACATGTAAGGTATGCCTCTGTAAAGAACCAGAGACCACAATAGCAAGAAGCATCCATAGCCACCCTTTTGCAGACTGCGAGACTCCTCTGTCTTTATCTCCTCATCTGTCTCAGTCTCTCTCCAGGAGCCAGGCACTAGGATAGCTCATTGTCCAAATATCTTGGGCTGTGTCACTTTATTTTTTTTATTTTTATTATTTTTGGGGGGTATTTTTCTGAAGCTGGAAACGGGAGGCAGTCAGACAGACTCCCGCATGCGCCCTACCGGGATCCACCTGGCATGCCCACCAGGAGGCGATGCTCTGCCCACCAGGGGCGTCGCTCTGCTGCAATCAGAGTCATTCTAGCGCCTGAGGCAGAGGCCACAGAGCCATCCTCAGCACCCTGGCCAACTGTGCTCCAATGGAGCCTTGGCTACGGGAGGGGAAGAGAGAGACAGAGAGGAAGGAGAGGGGAAGAGGTGGAGAAGCAGATGGGCGCTTCTCCTGTGTGCCCTGGCCAGGAATTGAACCCAGGATTCCCACACGCCAGGCCGACGCTCTACCACTGGGCCAACCGTCCAGGGCTGGGCTGTGTCACTTTAAAGTGATAGCTAGGACCTTGTGGGTCTTTTGAGCTGAGAAAGTAATCTAGCTGGGACTCTGGGGTGTGACAGCTCCTCTGTGAGTGGGAATGGATCTTCCATCCTTCTTCATTTTTTTTTTTTTTCTATTTTTCTGAAGCTGGAAATGGGGAGAGACAGTCAGACAGAATCCCGCATGTGCCCGACCGGGATCCACCCGGCACACCCACCAGGGGTAAAGCTCTGCCCACCAGGGGGCGATGCTCTGCCCCGACCAGAGCCACTCTAGTGCCTGGGGCAGAGGCCAAGGAGCCATCCCCAGCGCCCGGGCCACCTTTGCTCCAATGGAGCCTTGGCTGCGGGAGGGGAAGAGAGAGAGACAGAGAGGAAGGGGGGGGGTGGAGAAGCAAATGGGCGCTTCTCCTATGTGCCCTGGCCGGGAATCGAACCTGGGTCTCCTGCACGCCAGGCCGATGCTCTACTGCTGAGCCAACCGGCCAGGGCTCTTCCATCCTTCTTATAGGCCTTCTCCCAGGCTGCTTCTCAGGCCCAGGGGTCCTGCTGTTCCTGTTCTCTCCACTGAGTAGCCTGCCAGGGCTGACCTGCCTCTACGGTGCTCCAGGTTGGCTGACCTCAGACATGTCTCTGCCCTGCAGAAGCAGGGCCTACTAGGAAAACCGGTTTCTATTCTGATGCTTCGTTACGGGTTGAATTGTGTCCCCCTAAAATTCATATTGTGAAATCCTAACTGCCCAGGACCTCAGAATGTGACCTTATTTACAAATAGAGTCATTGCAGATGTGATTAGTTAACATGAGGTCATACTGGAGTATGGAATATGGTTGGACCCTAATCAAATATGACTGATGTCCTCATTAAAGGAAAATCTGGACACAGAAGGGTACAGAGAGAGGATGCCATGTGAAGATAAAGGCAGAGATGAGAAGGACGCATCTACAAGCCAAGGAGCACTAAAGATTGCCAGCAAACCACAGAAAACTAGGGGAGGGGAGTGGAATAAGTTCCCCCTCACAGGCTGCAGTAGGGACCAACCTTGGCCGCACTTTGATCTTGGACTTCTAGCCTCCAGAACTATGATAAAAATTATTTTCAGTAGTCTAATCTACCCACTTAGGGGTACTGTGTTATGGCCACCTTAGCAAACTGACATAGGCTCCAAAACCAAAGCATTTGAGAGTGCTTTCTGCGGTTTGCAGAGGAGAAAAGAGTCCCTTGGGGAGGGAGGTGACAGAGTGGGGGCGCCGTCTTTCTCGCTGCCATTCCCACAGCGCAGCGGATTTTTGGACAAAATTTAAATCATTAGGCTGACGTTTTCTGTAGGGGTTATTTTAGTATATTATGTATTTATTATTTGTGGTCTTCTATTTGGAATACCTCTGAAGTTTTTTCTCGCTAACATGCTAAGACCATTGTTTGAGGTCCGGCTCCCATCTTACCTCCTTGAGATTTCCTTATCTACTTCCAGGCTTGAGGAGGTGTTTTCTGCTGTCCTTTCCCACAGCTTTGTGCTGCTTTGCCAATTCGGTAGGTGCTCCCGGGAGGATCTGCCACCGCCTGGCACTGTCCTGGAGGTGCTGGGCTGCTGGCTGACACAGGAGACCCTTGTGCTCCGGGAATTTGTCCAGAAGTGAGGCAAGTGGGTGATACTGTTGTGAGTGAACAGCATCCTGTCAGATCCTGGAGAGTTCTATGAAGAAGACAAAAGAAAGTAATGCGCTAGAAGAAGCAGGGCCACCCGGAGACAGGCAGGACAGGGACTCCTCCGGGAGAGGGTGGAGGTTGGGCTGAAACTTGAATGAATGGATAGAAATAGTCATGCAAAGATCTGCAAGAAGAGAGTCTTGAGGAGAGAAGGGCAAAGGGCAAAGGCCCAGAGCAGGAAATGGGCCTGTCGTGTTCAGGCCCGAGGGGCTGGAGAATGGCACTGAGCAAGGAGAGTGGGGTTGCGATTATGTCTCCCTGCCAGACTGAGCCAGGGCTCCCGTAGCCTTTGAAAGCACAGTGCCTAGCACACGGTCAGTACTTACTATACATAGATATGCTGAAGGGATGACCATAAACCCTGTATGTACACATGTTCATTAAAAATCACTGCACTGTTTGCTTGCTCCGCTACCACCCACCATGAAAGCTGGAACGCCCACTAGTGGGCGGGAGGGACCACGTTGACCAGCACTGCAAAAGTGGGCGGTTTTTATAAAAAGATTCACTATCACTGATCTAAGGACTACTACTAGGGCAAACTCTGCTAACCAGGATGTATCAAGAAGCGAGGAATAAAGAAACATGGTTCAGAGATGCCAAGGCAGGCTGGCTCAAGGTCATCTGATTTACTTAGTAAAACTGCCTTCGGCCCTTGTTGAGAGTCTATTAACCCTCTTTTTACATACTATTACAATGATGTCGGTTGTTAAATTTCCTAATTTCTATCAAGTTTAGAGCAACACATTGTAGTTGGGGAGCAAGTGGGGCTGGAGAGTCTACACTAGAGGCAAACATGTGATGTTTAAATATGTCGCCATGGTAGATGCACCAGCCTCAAGAGAGAAGATAGGTGAGAAGAAAAAGCAGAACTAGGAATCGGAAAAGCTCATCAGTGTGAGGGTATTAAATCAAGGACAAACAGCCCTATGCATCACAATAAGCCGAGACATCCTATATTAGGCATGGTAAAAATACAGGCTGTTTACAATGCTGATTCTGAAGTAATACAACAATGGTTACATTTTGCTCCATGTATTTTGTCTAAGAAAACAGAAAAACGGGGACCATCCTGGAATAATTTTCATTTGAAATTGTTAAAATTCAAAAAACAAATCTGGTACTTAAGGACAAGCTTCATTTATCTGGAAAATGTACGTCTATGCAATTCTCCTTCCTTGGATGCTGCCAAGTAAATGAGAATGTGATTGTTTAGCCCCTTGATCTTCAAAAGCCTCAGTACAAGTGGTACATGATTTCCTGTGACCTCCCAATCAGAGCAAGGAATTAGTATTTCTGTTTTTCCCCCCTCCCCAAGAGCCAGGTACAAAGTGATGGGGAAACAATGACATTATTACAGTGGCACTTTAATGGGTGTTCAGAGAACTAAAAAGTCAGCAGAGGCACTGCATGAAATATTCATGGGTAATTTTCTTTTTTCTCCTCTTTTCTCTCCAGACACAGGAGTGAAAAGCATCCAAGCCAAATATTCTGAGTACAGGAAGCATGTAGAAATGGCTCGCGCTGGCCTATCTTTGACCTTCTAGGGAAGAGAGGGGTAAAGTCCTTCCCTTCCAGTCTCAACTTTTTCTTTCTCATCCTACCATCCTATTTTCCTAATAAACTGAGACATATCTGCTTCTCTTACAGTCTCTGGGATCCAGAATGGATATTGAGTGTTCCATCCCCCCGGGAAAGTTAGAGAAAGATTTTGAAGATGCAGATTCTTTCCATGCAAAGGCTTCTGGGAGAAGGTGGGTGGGTTCAAAGAGATTGGTGTCATTGAATGGAGAAAATGGGGAGAAATCGGTTGGTCCAGATTGCTGCTCACATACTGCCTGCAACCTGTTGTTTTGGTACAAAGTCAGGAGGTCCCTAGGAAACACTGGTAGGGTTAGGGTGGTTATGTAACGGCCTGTTTTTTGTCTTAATGATCCATACATAAAGTTTGGCTGATATATAGGCCTACTCCACCTGTATGCACTTTTCCCTGGAAACTTATTGTATACAATTCAAAAATGTCTGAAACCAAATTTTCATAGAAACATTCTTCTATACCAAGAATCCTTCTCTTGAGCATGCTCAGTGTTCATAATCCCAAAGGCACCTTGCCCTGTCCCACGTCCAAACATGTATTTCCATTTTCTCCCAGGCAGATGACCTTTCTCTATAGATCCTATTCATGCTTTAAAGCCCCTTTCTGGCCTCACCACCTCCAGGAAGTCCTCCCTGTCCAGTTTAGCCTTGTGGCATTTCTGCTGCTTCTCATCTTCCCTGATACTTGTTGCCTGACTGTTCATCTGGTGCTTGTCACATCTGCCCTTACTCAGCGGTGTACTGGGTTAATGACTGGTTCTCTAGGGGAGGGGGGAGAGACCTTACTTATAGCATTTGACAATGTCTGTAGCCAAAATACTCCTACACTGGCTCATTTCAAGCTAATGCTGCAATGTCACTGAATGCAGAGTTGAGAAGAGATGTGTACATTGGCTTTCTCTAGCTAGTACCAGCGACTGAAATGCTGAAACACTAAAAATGCTGCCCCAGGACTTTTGCATATCTATTTTACTTCCCCAACTAAACCAGAAGGCTCAGAGATACTCAGCTCTGACTTTACATTAGACACATCTGGGTAACCTTTGGAAAATACCAGGGTGCAGGCTCTGTCCCCAGAGATTCTGATTCAGTGGTCATGGGAGGGAACCAGGAATCAGCATTTTAAAAAGCTTTCTAGGTGATTCAAATGTACGAATGTATGGCTGGAGTGAGAACACCTGCCCTAGTAAATGCAGGGAGGGTATTTTATGTCAGTTCTCAAACTGGACCAGCAATATCAGGATCACCCTGAAGCTTGTTAGAAATAATCATTTTTGGTTCACACCCTACAACTACGGGATGTGACACTCACTTGCAGGGGTTAGGCTAGCAACCTGTGGTTTTATAAGCCTTCCAGGTAGTTCTGATGCATGCTGAATTGGAGAACCAAGTCTTCAACATTATTAAGACTAATGGCAGTTATAGGTACACAGCTGCTGTGCCCAATCAACCCTTGTTGATTAAAATCTAACAAGGAGTATATTTTTTCATGAAGTAAGCTATTTTTTCTTTTTTTGTGAAAGAATTTAATGCAGAATACCTTAAAATGGAGATTTCTTCTTGTGCACTGAATCATGTATTTCACAGATACTCAAATATCTAATATTTAATGCTCATTCAGTTATACGTCAACACACGTGTAAAACCAAGTACGGTGAAATGTGTTCTTTTGTTTATTCAACAAATATGTATTGATGGCTCAGAACCTCATGCAAAGCATAATGACATTCACTTTTACCCATTCATTTATTCATCAACTATGTATTGATTGGCCAGGAACCTCAGACTAGGCATGAATAATTTGTTATTGCAAATTACAAATTGTCATAATTTATTATTATGTTTATTTTGTTAGATGATGACGAATCAGCATGAGGGCAGTGCGAGCATGAACTCCTGTGTTCATGCCTGCACTGGGTGGTTTGTGTCAGACACTTCTATAGACTTTACTTTTTTATACTTCTTACTATTTACAGAGTTTTTGGCTTTAACTGACACAAGATATCTATCCAAAACTTATAAGCATCACTCATAATAATGAAAATAGAGATAACAGTCTCATAATCAGAGCAAAAACAAGAATACTTTTTACTGTTTCTGTTTTCAACAGGTAGTAGAGTAGTGTTTCTCAGACTTTAACGTGCATGTATATTACTTGGGGATGCTGCGAAAGTGCAGATTGTGAGAGGGCTGAGGTGGGGCCTGGGACTCTGCATTTTTGCCAGTGTCTAGGTCAGGGGTCCCCAAACTTTTTACACAGGGGGCCAGTTCACTGTCCCTCAGACTGTTGGAGGGCCGCCACATACAGTGCTCCTCTCACTGACCATCAATGAAAGAGGTGCCCCTTCTGAAGTGCGGCAGGGGGCCGGATAAATGGCCTGAGGGGGCTGCATGTGGCCTGCGGGCCGTAGTTTGGGGATGCCTGGAGGTGATGCAAATGCAGGTGGTTCATAGACCATATAGCCCATACACCCAGTAGAATGGTTTTGCGGTTGTGGCTGATGCAGTAAAATAAGAAAAAGAAAGCACACGAGACTTGCAAAGGAAATTACTTGCAAAGATGATTGCCTACTTGAAAAATTTACAAGCCATGAAACCTAATAAAAATTTTATCTATAATGCATTACAAGGTGTCTAGCTGCCTGTTGAGGTAGTTGTGAGGATCTAGTGATGGTACTTTGTAAATCATAAAGTATTCTAGAAGTCTAAGCTAAAAAAGCAATGAATTATTAGTTTCTAAAAGCACAGTTAATTGCACTGCATTTCTCAGCCTATTGTAATGTGGTGAGATATATATATATATATATATATATATATATATATATATATATAGTTAATTTTTTTTTTCATAAAAGGAGGGGTAATAGTGAGGCAGACTTACACATGTGCCCCAATTGGAATCCACCTGGCAACAACATCTGGGGCTGATGCTCAAGTATCGAGCTATTTTTAGCACCAGAGGCAGATGCTTGGACCAGCTGAGCTATCTTCAGTACCTGGGCTGACGCTCACCAATCGAGTCACTGGTTGCAGGAGGGGAAGAGAAGGAGAAGGGGGAGAGGTGTGGGGGAGAAGCAGATGTTTGCTTCTTCTGTGTGTGCCCTGACCTGGAATTGAACCCAGGATATCTTCATGCCAGGCTGACACTCTATCCACTGAGCCACCAGTCATGGACAATTTTTTTTTTTTTTTAATCTTAACCAACATTTACCTAACAGGCACTAGAAATATATTTTTCATTCATTTTCTTTGTCCTAATCAGGTCTCTAAGTAAATTAACCACTACTTTAAGAAGTATTCAGCATGGTGAAGAGAAGGATTGGCGAATAAATGTTGTGCGGTAGTCAATTCTGATGAATTGGCAGGGCTTCCTGGAGTCTAAATGCTGAGTGTGCTTCCGGGTTTGAAGGCAGGAGTGCTGTGATTGATTATTGTCTGCCTTTGACAGAGGATGGGGAAGTGGTGGGCTGATTTCTAGAGCCAGATTGACTTAAGTCTGAATTTCCATCCAGAATCAGAGACTCGGCCAGAAATTGCTCCCGTGAAGCACTGGGACCTCTTTGTAGGAACTGTGGCAGCTCCCAGCTTCCCCATTTTTTCCTTCTGGTGCCATGGAGCCCAGGCTTTTCTGTCTGTCTCAGCCACACTGCCTCTGTCCCCTTCGATTTCTCTCTCTGTAGCTCTGCACAGAGAGGAGGACAGTCTCCCTGCTCTACTCTTCCTCAGAAACCCCATTCCCTGAGGGGCTCAACTCCTAATCCTTCTGTGGAAGCAGGTGAACACAAAAATAAAGAAGTTAAGAGGTTTATATACCCTTACAGAGCTCTATCAATGTGGAATTGGTGTTTAGTTCCTATAGGTCAGAGGAATTGTTAAATCTCTCTCTACTTATCTATAAAATTGTGGATAATGACTTTGAGATCTCAGGTTGCTGAGAGATTACACAATATATAATGTTTATGATAATACCCACCCCAGTGGCTGGTTTACAGCAGCTGTTCAGTCAAGGTTGTTTTTTTTCTTTCAGCTAACCTACGGGCTATGTTTTCAATAACATTGGCATAGGGTGGGGTTGTGACCTGATTTGGCATAAAATCTAGCTGACCTTTATGCATGCTGTTGGATGAGAAGAAAGAAAGACATTTGTTTCCTTTAACTAAAAACTTTAAAGCTCTTCTCTGTGCCAGGAATAATTAGAAGTGCATTATAGATATTAATTCATTTAATTTTCATAATCCGATTGGGAATTAAGTACAGTGTCACAGGTGAGGAAACAGCCACTGAGAAATCAAAAACATTGCTCAAGATCCCCAAGATAGTCAGTGTCAGAGCTGGGCTCCCACCTGGGGCATCAGGCTGCAGTCTCAGCTTATAGCCATTGTACCATCCTGCCTCAGCAAGGCCTGGGGAGGGGGACATCCTGGTGCCCACAACCACTTATTTGCCTTTTGGGGCTAGAGATATTAGAGATTGATTGGCTTTATTTCCCGGAGAATTTCTGAACTTTTGCTATTTCCGGGAGCAGCACTTCTCCTTGATTCTGGTGTTGTTCTGCTGCTTTCAGGAGAACCGGCCCAGGAAAAGTCAGGATGGGAGTGAGATTTAAGTCTGGGACAGAACTGCTGAGGCTGTAAAATCAGACCCGACTGAACCAAGAGAGAAGACCATGGTCTAACCCAGGGGTCCCCAAACTACGGCCCGCAGGCCACATGCGGCCCCCTGAGGCCATTTATCCGGCCCCCGCCGCACTTCCAGAAGGGGCACCTCTTTCCTTGGTGGTCAGTGAGAGACGCAAAGCATGGCATCGCTCACATACAGTACTACTTCCAGTGACGTGGGATGCACGCCTCACGGCTCCGGAAGCACGTCACATCACTTGTTACATCTAGCAGTGACAAATATGGAACCAGACATTGACCATCTCATTAGCCAAAAGCAGGCCCGTAGTTCCCAATGAAATACTGGTCAGTTTATTGATTTAAATTTACTTGTTCTTTACTTTAAATATTGTATTTGTTCCTGTTTTGTTTTTTTACTTTAAAATAAGATATGTGCAGTGTGCATAGGGATTTGTTCATAGTTTTTTTTTTTTAGTCTGGCCCTCCAATGTCTGAGGGACAGTGAACTGGCCCCCTGTGTAAAAAGTTTGGGGACCCCTGGTCTAACCACTGTACTGTCCCTGAGAGGAGAGGGTGGGCCAGGGAAGTGCTGATGGGTTGGATGCATTTGCCAGATCTGGTGGTCAATATTTGCCTCCTGGGACTAGTGCTAGAGCCACATCCTGATGCCCACGTGTTCAGTGGTGAGAGAAGCATTGTGGGAAATGAAACCTGTGGCATCCTTATATACTTCTCTCTCAGTACATGACACCCACAGTGCTTGTTTGCTTGTCTGTGTCCTGTGTGAGTTCTGCGGGCGGGGTGGAGTAGGGGCTATGTCTTCTGGTTCACTCTTGAATTTCAAGCACTGGGACAGTGTTAGGCGCAGTTGGTAAATGAACCATGAATACATGTCTTATTGTAGGAAGGGCCCTTTGAACTGCTGCCTGTCGGATGAGGCTCTATCCCTTCATAGTGACAGGATGGGCATTGACCTTGGCTTTCTCTTGCTGTTGCTGCGGGGACTATGATGGAGACAGGATTTGAGGGAGTGGTAGATAGAAGGAGGAGCAGATGGTATACACTGGGTTCAAGAACCTGTGGGGTTGTAGTAGTAAAACTCTCCATTATAATGTCAGTTGTTTGCCTGAAAACAGCTATTTCCACTCTGAAGCCTCTTCCCCAACCGCAAAAGTGCATATTGGCTTCTGTGACATGTTCTTCTATTATTTTCTATATCATAATTGCCTATGGGATCGATTTAACATAAATATTTCTTGTATTCCAGGATTGTGGGTAAGACCGATTATTCCCTAGGTAGTGGCTTTTAGGTTTCTAGTTTTTCTGGGTTTAGAGAAAGGATGCAAAAAGAGTTCATGTCTTAGATTCACATTCCTTCAGTGTCTTTGTTGAATAATGTCCCCAAGTCATCCTTGACCCTGAACAAATGTGGTTGTGACTCTCAACATCTTATTTTTGCAACTTAAGTGTAAGCTTTTAGAAAACTGGTTCTGTGGCTTGTTCGGCTGATGATTTACAGAAATGAAAATGCTCTGTAAACACTTGCTGAGTTTATGGGCCATGTTTGTATACTTAATCTTCGCTGGAGCAGCTGAGAGAATGACCTTTCCAGGAAGGTGGCAAGGTCTGCTTTCAGAATCACGGAGTAAGTGAAAAGCTCTAGGGAACACTGGGGTCTCCAGCCTACACACTTGAAATCCCACCAAAGACCCAGGTGAAACTCGACCTTCCGGGCCTGCAGAAATAACACCTTTTTGCATTGCCAACTCCAGAGGACTTGATTGGGGCAAGCATTTAGGTTCTAAACTCTGAAAGTTAAGTGTCTTTGCTTTTCTTCAAAAATGTGTCCTTCTCCTCTTTCTTTTCCTTTCATTTCCTTTTATTTATTTATTTATTTATTTATTTATTTATTTATTTTTTTATTATTTACAAGTCTATTAGAGCTTGGCTGTAGTATAAAAGATGGCCAATAGATGTCACTCTCTGAATCATTTTACTATGGGTGAAGAAGTATCAAAGCTCAACATCCCAGGACAGGACAGGACAGATTCAGGGAAGAAGAACTCAGAGGTTGAATTGGGTAAAGTAGAATTAACACTTGGGTCAAATGTTTTCTGGAAAGACACCTCTAAATATGTTCCTTGACCTGAGTTTGAGCTGTTAGAGTAGAGCTTCTCAAGGTGCAGTATACTGGGGAGTTACCTTGGTATTTCCTGCCTTGCTTGTTATCATTACGGCTTCCTGAGCTCCAGCGGAGAGGCGCAGAGTCAGAGGGAGCAGGAAAGAGGAGCCAAGAGTCTGCTGTTTTACAAGTTCCCAGGGGATTCTTACGTGCACTGAAGTTTAAGGATCAGGTCGCGTAGGCAAGCTCCCTTTTCAAGGGGAGATAAGTAGTTACACTGAATTGGAGTTCAGTATGGAGGAGGTAAAGAACAGGCAGTTTGGGGAAAATCAGAGAGTTTTTCTGTATTAAAAAAAATAAAATGAGTGTTCTATTTTTTCTATCTGCATGTTGTATTTCATAATGCAACAGATATTTAAAGAGAAGTTGTGTTTGACCTGGGGCCAGGGGAAGCAGGAGGAGGAGAGGGAACTCCTGATACATAGGAAGGCTAAACAAAAACATTTTGCTAATCTAATTTTTTTTTCCTCAACAGTGTGGCCACCTATAATAAGCAGAGCATGTATATTAAACCACCGAGGTGCCTGAAGGTGATGGGCGAGTTTAGTTCTCTTGTGGTCCTTATTAGGCATTCCGTGCTTGTCTATCTTCTGCCGATGAAGAAGTTGCTATGCAGGAGCTTTGTAAGCCGTGGGTCACCCCTTGCTCCCTTCCACCCAATCTTCTATGCAGGGAACATCTGCATCTCTGTCTAATTAGAGGCCCACCTCCTCCTGAATGACACTGGAGTGACCTGATGTGGAGGCATGCTGTAAGCAAGTGCACAGAGCTTGTGTAAATTTCTGGGCATGGAAGGAGGCCAGGGGCAAGGGCAGCTAGCTGCTGGAGTCCTCCTGACAGTGCAGACAGAATCCGCAGGCACAGAGAGGTTGACTGCATCCCGGAGACCCTCTGCCGAATGCTGACATCGGGCTTCACATTGTTATACCCTGTCGCTGCGTCTCCTCTTTCCTACCCCACTGTCTTCCAGATCTCTCACCTCTCCCATTGTGATGAGTGACAGAAGAGAGCGTTCATTTTCTTGCACTGAAGGCGGTAGATACATCCTGTGGTTAGGAGAGTGTGGCTTCGCCAGGAATGAGGGAATTGCTGACTGTGAGCTCTCCACACTCTTGCAGGGAAGAACGTGAGAGTGGGAGAAATGATACATCCCAGGGTTGGGGGGGAGGCTGGAGCAGGCTTCAGGTTGGGGAGCCCTTGAGCTAGGATGAGGCCTGTTCATGGATGCTGGCTCTGGAAGCTGCCTTGGGCACTGTGCCCAAAGTGGGGCTGCCAGCTGTTTCTATTTCTGGAGGCAATTTTAGAACAGAAGTATCTGGTTCAGATATTTGGAGTGCCGCAGTGGATATTCCTACCCCTCGGAGTGAGGCCAGCCCCGTCCTTGCAGGGGGGACTGCACCCAGGTGTGCCGAGATGCCCGCTAAGGCATCTGGGGCTCTCATGCAAAATTCAGTGTCAGGCGGAAGAGGTTGGCAGGCAGTGTCGGGGTCCCATTCTGGTAGAGGGGAGGGGGACTTCAAGACAACTTGTTACGGCTAAGGAAGGTCTGCGGGGCATTGGCACCCAGCCCCGGGTAGGTCAGAGTCAGACGGGCACCAAGCTGCTGAGGCTCAAGCAGGGCTGTCGGGAATGAGCACTAACTCGGAGTCTGATGGCTGCCCCTCTCCCAGTGTGGGACCTAGGGCAGGACTTTCCCTTCCATGTGTCTCAGCTCCTTAGCTATAACATGAAGGGTTTGGGCTTGGTGAGCCCTAAGTCCTGGCTTGAGATTAGGTGTTACAAACTTTCGTCAGATGACTCTTCTTTTGGAGGTCGTTTGAGATAATGATGATGACAATAAGAATGCCACCGATTGGGTCATTACAGCATTATTAGTTGCCAGATAATGGAACAGGCTGTCTTATGAGGCGATGAGCTCCTTGTCACTAGAGGGATTCATGCAGCAAAGAATACTTATCAGTGGTTCCAAAATAATTGCATCAGAATCATCTGATTATTAAAAATTATCTTCCTGGACCCCATCCTCCAGAAACTCTAATTTGTTAGGCTTAGAATGGGACCTGGAGAAATGGGTCTGGACAAATGGGCTGTTGTAGAGAGGTCAAATATACTGCGCACAGAAATTGGGGGATATTTCAAAATGAATATGAAGTGATAAAAATAAAAGCATTCGATTTTTTTTTTATTAAACAAGAACATCAGAAAAGCAAACAAGAAGTCAGAGAAAGTTGTTCAATTATGCAAATGAGATGCAAAACCAACTTTTATTGCATTGGTGGAAACGCACTGTACAAAAGGCTGAAAGTGTCCCTGGCCGGTTGGCTCGGTGGTGGAGCGTCGGCCTGGCGTGCGGAGGTCCCGGGTTCGATTCCCGGCCAGGGCACACAGGAGGGGCACCCATCTGCTTCTCCACCCCTACCCTTCTCCTTCCTCTCTGTCTCTCTCTTCCCCTCCCGCAGCTGAGGCTCCACTGGAGCAAGAGATGGCCTGGGCGCTGGGGATGGCTCCTTGGCCTCTGCCCCGGGCGCTGGAGTGGCTCTGGTTGTGGCGGGGCGACGCCCCGGAGGGGTAGAGCATCGCCCCCTGGTGGGCAGAGCGTCGCCCCCTGGTGGGCGTGCCCGGTGGATCCCGGTTGGGCGCATGCGGGAGTCTGTCTGACTGCCTCCCCATTTCCAGCTTCAGAGAAATACCAGGGTGGGGGGAAGGCTGAAAGTACCGAGGTATCTGCCTGTTCCCTGATCCCCTCATTTCTGTGAGCAGTGTACTTTTGAGAAACCCCATCCACTATACCCTTTGTCAGAAGTGCACAGAGCCCAAGAAACAGGTGAAGGTTCTGAGAAAACCAATAGAGTATTTGATTTTGATAAACTTAAAATCATTCCGGACTTGAATATGGTAATTTATTGGATATGAGAAGAGGGAGGACACTTACTCTAGTTGTTTTGCAGTACAGGTAAGATATGTAATTTTACAGAAAAGAAGGATAATCAGTGGTTATCAAAAAGAGGATGGAAATAATATACAAATTAAAAAACAGAATGTGAGCCTCATAGGAGATTTAAAATTTTCTAGTAACCACATTAAAAAATAAAATAGATGACATTATTTTTAATAATTTATTTAGTTCACCTAGCATATTCAAAATATTATTTCAACATGTCACCAATGATCAAATTATGAATGTGATATTTTGCATTTTTTTTTCTATCTGTACCTTGAAAATCTGGTGCAGAATTTACGCTTGTATCTCTTCTCCATAAAGACAGGCCACAACCGAGTGCTCAGTAACCACAGGTGGCTGGTGGGCACCATATTGGCCAGTGTGACTCTACAAGGTTTTACTCATCGTGTGGTCCAAAGATCAGCAGCTGCAGCAGCAGCAGCATCTGGGAGCCTGAGAAAAATGCAGAATCTCAGGCCCCACACCAGATCTACTGAATTGGAATTTGCATTTAGCACTATCTTAGAGCATTCTGTGCACCTTAAACTTTGATAGGTTGTGTTAGATTACCTCTCTTGCAATTTTCAGATTTCCTTTTCCTCAAACTATCTGTGGGTGCAGTTAGTTAATACGTACCACTGACATGAGAAGTGTAGTTGGCCCATGCAATGGTCACTTGGATTTTGGCCCCCTAAAGGGGCCTGGGATCCCTGCGTGGAGGATAGCAACGTCACATTTTAATGAATTGCAATTTGAATATTCATGCTTTGGGAGTGTTTTATGGAGAGACCTAACCTCAGGCAAGGCTTCCCTAAAGAAGCAAGGTTTAGGATGAGAATTGAAGGGGAAGGTATCTAAACGCTAGAACAGCGCAGGTGTGAGCCCTGAGACTTCCAGAAGGAGGCCTTGAGGCTGGAGAGGTGGCAGGTGTGAAATCCTGCAGAGCACAGAGGCATGGCCCCATCCCAACGTGTGGTTCCCTTGCATTGCATTGCAACGCAGGCCTTCATCTGCCCTGGTCCTCCTGGTCGGGCTGTGAGCTCCTGGCAGACTGAGGTCCTGCCCAGAGACCTCCGATTCCTCCCCAGCAGCAGCGGAGTGCTGGCGCCTAGTGACTTTGAGAGCTGATTGATGCCGTTTCAGGAATTTTGTGAGCTGGTTAATGCACTCGAATTGCTTAAAATTGGCCATGATGACAATATTTATGCTATGGAAATTGGTGAACGCTATAAATCTGGGTTCTTGTATTTTTTCCTTTCAGTGAGCTGGTGTTTAATCATTTACCAGCACACCCAGGGCCAGCTGACACGGTGCTGGCCATACAGAGCAGGAGGCAGTCGCAGGCGAAGGAGGGACTTAGCATTGGGAGACAGACATGAGCGGTGTGTCGCTGGTCGAGTTATTTCACTTCTCTGAACTTCAGTTTTCCCGTTGATCAAATAGGGATATTGAGGCGGACTTGAGAGGATGGCTGTGAGAAATCAGGGAGAAGCCCCAGTTCAGGTTTCCTCCCTCTCTCAATGAGGCGAATAGACTCAAGAACCGGAAACGTCTTACCCGTGCCTTTTGAATTATTCGTGATCGTACTTTGATGGTTTACCGTCAATCTATGAAATATCACAGTCTATGTCATGTGTCCAGTTTCACAAGCCATCTCCCATTCTTTTGGAAGGAGGTGGAATATATGCTTTTGTATAGAGCAGTGGTCCCCAACCTTTTTGGGCCAGGGACCTGTTTAATGTCAGAAAATATTTTCATGGACCGGCCTTTAGGGTGGGACGGATAAATGTATCACGTGACCGAGCAAGCGTCAAGAGTGAGTCTTAGACGGATGTAACAGAGGGAATCTGGTCATTTTTAAAAAATAAAACATCGTTCAGACTTAAATATAAATAAAACGGAAATAATGTAAGTTATTTATTTCTTTCTCTGCGGACCGGTACCAAATGACCCACGGACGGGTACTGGTCCGTGGCCCAGGGGTTGGGGACCACTGGTATAGAGCACAAGCTCCACAAGTAATTGTTCTGGTCCTTGACAGTCACTCAGCCCCTCCGCGACCCCTCCTCCCATCCCTTATCTCACAGCTCTCGGTGGGAGACCAGCCTTTACTTTTGACCGAACAGACTGTCCCAGTCCGTCACCATGACAGCAGGAAGCGGGCTCGCATCCTCCGGGCTCCCTGAGATTTATAACCTGATTTTGTGAGGCTGCATTGTTAACCCCCATGCCTCAGAGGGCATGCAGCTGAGCAGCGCCCCTTCGTACTCTGCAGCCTGTGCTGATGTCACTGCTTCCCCAGGATAAGGGAAGACTGTGTGGTCCCTCCCAGAGGGGCTGCCCTGTGTTGATTATTTAAGGATAATATTTCTGGCAGTGGAGCAAACGAGGCGGGAAATGGCTTTTGCGGGTGATTAAATGCTTAGATGATATGGCAGCTTCTGTCTGTGGCCACGAGCTCCAATTGACAGGCAAGGAAGAGAGATTTGACCAAGAGTCTGAGCCTTGGTGCAAAGGGCAGTGGGCAGTGAGGACTGACATCCAGGACATTCAGGACGGGGAGCCAAGAACACAAATGGGACAAGCAGGGACCATCATGATGGATTCAGGTCCTGTTGTTGCTGCAACATGACGTGTGACCTTGAGCAGGTAATTTTCCATCTGTGCCTTAGTTTACCTCTCTGTAAAATAGTGGGCTTGAACAAAATGATCTCCAGGGTCCCTCTTAGCACTGAGATTCTATGATTTTATGAACATCACCGACAAGCAACAGTGTTTCTATTTCAGCTTTTTCTTAATGTTCTAATTCCCAAGGACATATTTCTAATGGATTGTACCCCAGAGACGCTAATTATTTCCTGTTAGTCAAGAATAAAGTTAACAAGCAGCACTAAGCTATGAGGAGTTGGGTATGTGTGCCACATTCGACTTAGGAGTGTTCTGGGAATTCCGTTTAACTCAGCAACAGTTTATTGAGTGTCTACTCTTGAGATGAAGTATGGTGCGTTGGAAGCAACATAGGATTTTGAGTTGACAACCTGGGTTTCAATCTGTTGTTTGTTCTTTGTTAGCTTTAGATTTGGGCTCTTAAGTAACCTCAGAGTTGTTTCAACTCTCTGAAGCTCAGTTTCTTCACCTAAACAAGAGCGTTCCTTCTTCGCTGAGGAATACATGAAAGGGTGCGTGTCTAGGGCACTTCGCGCAAGGCTTGAGGAATGGACATGCCTGAGAAATGTTACTCCTTTTACTGTTAGGTGGCAAGCCTTGATGAGGTATTAGGAACACAGACACATGTAAGTCAGGGGGGCTCCTGCCAGCAAGACACCCACCCAGTCTGTGATGAAGTATCCATCCGCACTTAGGGTGAGGATGCACTGATTGGGGGCACAGAAGAGAGATGCTCAGCTCATAGAGTCACGAGCCAGCAAGCCAGTGGCCAGTGTGTGCCCAGTGACAATTAGGAAATGAGAACACAGTGCAGCTGGGACCAGATCTGTAAAGACAGAGTGATGGACTTCAATGCTTCTCCGGGCTAAGGCATGGCATGACTCTTAAGCTTCTCCCTCTTGGCAGCGCTGTGTTTGAAGTCTTCCAGATGGAGCAGCACTGGCTCTTATGCATCCACGAGGAGGGGGTACTGGAATTCTCCTGATTAGAAAAAAACAGCTCCCTGAAGCCAAGAACTCTGACTTAGCTGGGAGGCAATGTTTGCTTGCTTGTGTTTAAGAAGCTACAGGCAGAGTAAGTCATTGCTCCTGACCGGGACAGGTGCCTAATAATGTAGCACTTTCCCTCTGGCTCTTTTTCCGTCCTTCCCTTTCAATAAATAAGAGGATACTGAACACTTGCCAGTGTCCAAGTACTAAGGATCTTGGACTGAATGAGCTTGGTACTTGCCTTTGGAAGATTCCAGTCTGGCTGGGGAGACAAACACATCAACAAGTATACTCAGCAAACCGTGACGGGTGCTAAGGACGTGAGGACAGAGTGTGGGGGCCAGGGGCAGTGTACAAGGTAAGAGTCGACCTGGATGGCGAGGGGAATGTGGTTGTACCAAGGCATAGAAAGAAGGGGTTTGGGGAGTCCACAGTAGATGGGGGAAGTTTTCTGGAAGAAGGGATCTGACTGAGCCCTGTCTACTCCAACCTTCCTTCGGGCGTGCTGCTCTAACATGCCATGGAGTTCTCTGACCCTCCCAGGCTTGCAGAATTCTCATGTCTATTTTCAGTTCTTTCTGCCCGGCCAGCTTGGTGTTGCCAGACATTGCAAGGGTAGTTGCAGTTGGCATGAAGCCCTCATCTGGAATTTAATTGCATTTGCCTTTTGAAAATGGGACAAGACATTTATGCTTAATAGTTGGGTATTTTTGTTGTTGGCTTTTTTGAATCCTTTTTTTTTTTTTTTTTTTTTTTTTAGGTCACACTCTGCTAGTGAAATAAGATTAATTTGAAATGGAATTAACTGTCTGTTCTGGGTAAGACAACCTTGCCAAATAATTACACCAAATATAGTTTGCAGGGAAGGTTGTCATCTTTATCTTCTTTAAAGGGCAATCCAGAATGCAAACATGCACCATGCCTGCCTCTGAGAACCAGCCTGTTCTTGAGTCTTGACTCAGGATTGCTGTGTCAGCTCATCCTTCTCTGGGGTCAGGCAAAATTGTAATAATCTTATATCTCAGAACGCAGAGAACCTGCCTGTGCCATCTTCACTGAGCTTTAATAAAAAAATAAAAGGACGTGGGCTTATTCAGCAGTAGGAAAAAAATAAGAAAAGCCTGGTGAAAGCCTGTATAGTTCCTCTTTGTATCTGGCAAGGAAAAGATGAGAGACAGAAAGAGAAACCTACAAGGGGTGGGGGGAGATGCACATAGTTAGCAGGAGCAACGGAGTGTTGGGAAATAGAGATCTGTTTTGGTTGATTGCACTTGCCCAGATCACCGTGGACCTGTGACATTGCAGATTTCTCTGGCTCTTCCTGCCTTCTAGAAGCCCAGGGACAAGCTTCTCCTCTGGCTCTGCCTTCGTATGGTTAGGAAGTTTGACCCACCTATAAGGAACTTGGAGCTCAAGATGACCCCCGGAAATGTTCTTGCTCAACGTGTTCATTTTGTGAACGGGGAGACTGAGACCCAGATAAGGTAAATCCAACAGCTGCTCAGTGTCTCTCAACAAGTGTGGGGAATGCGTGAGAGTCTGTGGCTGAGCCCAAGGAATGGCTTCCCAGTCACACGCTGATCTTACGGGCAAGCAAGGGGCACGAGGACCCGGGACTCTGGATCCCCCTGGCTGTATGTGTCCCAGCGCCCTGCTCCCACTCGCTTTAGTTAAATGAGGGGTGTGAACTGAGCAAAGACTGGAAGTTTCTACAGGCAATGATTTTGCTTTCAAAACCTATTCTTCCTGATCCCCCAGCTCACTGGTTTTTAACCAGGAGCAAGTTTTCTTTCCAGGGGACATGCAGAAATGTCTGGAGACATTTGTCACAGCTGCAGGGAGAGTGCTCCTGGCATCTAGTGGGTAGAAGTCGAGGATACTCTTACTCATCTTGTAATGCACAGCAAGAAGTTATGCAGTCCCAACCATCAGTAGTGCTGCTGTTGAGAAACTCTATCTGATTGTGTGTGCACATGCGTAGAGGGATATATTTGAAAGAGGAGAGTTTAATGTAATTGTAGGGAGGATACCGATAGCATTGTGTGCTGAATTAGGCTCTTGTTTTATAAACTTGTCCAAGCATCCAAATTATACATCCAACTTGCTAAAAAAGATATATTCCCAGGTCCCATTTTGTATATGCTTTCTCAGAACCCCCGGGGGTGGGCTCTGTAATCCTGCTCTGCTCCAAAGGCAATTCTGACACAGAGCCTGTTTTAGTAAAATAACAGATTAGGAAACCGTGCTAGTTTAACGTTTGTTGTTTGTTCATTCAGATAAATCTGGGTATTAACTTCAGCTCTGCCATTTGTCAACTCGGTGACCTTGGGCAAGTCATATAGTCTCTGAGCCTGTGTTGTTTCATCCTCAAAAGAAGGGCAGCCACATCCATCTCATGCTTTGCTGTGAGAATACAATGAGATGACCTGCACCCAAGCTCCTATCAGACAGTCTACTATTCGATAATAACGAGATCCAACAGTCATCAACCACTTATATTCCAGGCCCATGTGAAGTAATAGCTTCAAAACAGCTTTTATTTATTTATTTATTTATTTATTTATTTATTTATTTAAACTGAGAAAAGGGGAGATAGTGAGACAGATTCCTGCATACACCTTGACCGGGATCCACGTGGTAACCCCTCTCTGGGGCCGATGCTTGAATCAACTGAACTATCCTCAGAACCTCAGGGTCATACTCAGACCAACTGAACGATCTTCCAGTGCCCAGAGCTGACGCTCGAACCAATCAAGCCACAGGCTGAGGGAAAGGAAGAGAAAAGGGGGAGAGGGCGGGGAAGAGAAGCAGATGATTGTTTCTCATGTGTGCCCTGACCAGGGATCAAACCTAGGATGTCTGCATGCTGGGCTGACGCTCTATCCACTGAACCAACAGGCCAGGGCCAACATTTTTTTTTTTTAAGCTGGTTACTCTGACTATGGTAGGGTGAATAATGCCCTTCATCCCCACTCCCCAAGCTGTTTATATCCTAGTCTCTGGAACCTGAGAATGTCACCCTACACAGAAAAAGCAATGTTGCTGATGTGATTAGATTCTTGAGATGGGGAGAGTATCCTGGGTTATCTGGGTGTGCCTGATATTATCACAGGGGTCCTTATTAACAGGGAGGGAAGAGATCGAAGAGAGTAGGAGATACGACAGTGGGGGCCAGAGGTTGGAGAGATTTGAGGACAGGGCTGTAAGCCAAGGCATGCTGCCAGCTTACAGGAAAGTGGATTCTCCATTAGAACCTCTAGTAGAGATAGCCCTGGTGACTTCTTGATGTTAGCCCTGTTAGACCCATTTTGGACACCTGACTTTCAGAACTGTAAGAGAATAAATCTGTGTTGTCTTCAAGCCACCAAGCTGTGGTCATTTGTTAGAGCAACCGTAGGAAGCTAATATACTTACCATAGTCTCACATCTAGTAGGTCTGAGTGGTGGAAGGGAGGTCAGACCTCCTTGTCTAAGCAGTTAGAGGGGACACACACAACTAGAAAGGCTGGGAGAATTCATATCAAGGAGCAAAAGGAAAGTAGGAGGGAAATCTGAGAGTGAGGGTCCTTCCTCACTGCTCTTGTTAGTCCTGGGGAACTTCTTGAACGGCATGGGAAGGCTGCTGCCTTGATTTCTTCAGCTGATGTGTTGTAAAGACATTTTTTTTTGGATCTCGGAGATGACTTCTCTCTTGCCCAGGGATCCCCTGATCCCTTAGATGTAGAGCCTTCAGACTGGTCTTCTGCCCTCTCTCTCTTTTCCCAGCTGACCTGTGGCTCCTGCTGCTGGCTTCCATGTTCCGGAAGCAGCTTGCGCACCCACCCCCAACCTGAACTCACTACTGATCCGAGAGGATGCAGTGAGGCCCCTCTTCATTTGCTGTCTTTGCCGGTTTGCAAGTTTCTCCTCTCCCCAGCCTCACCCTGCACCACCCCACGGTAATCAATGAGGGCGGTGTAAGTGCTGACGATCATGGTTATTAGAAGTATGAATTATTTAAGGAGACGTGCACAGCTTTCACCTGTCATTCATCAGAGGGAGGCTTGACAGGCGTATTAACCTGAAGCACATTGCTGTTTTGTTGGTGGGAAGAGGAAGAGGCAGGAGGGTGGGGCAGGGGGGGCGGAGATGGGGGTGGGGGGTGGTGCAAAGAATTGAATTGTCTGCCTGGTGGAGGATTGGGAAGAGTTGCCCTGAGAAAAGAGGCAGATAAAAATAAAAAATAAAAAAAGCCGAGCGTAATTTGATATTTTTGGCTTTGGGACACTGTGAATTGGAAATGCAGGAGAAGTCGCACGTCATACATTCAGAGAGGCATCTGTGAGCACACGGCCCAATGTGATCACTATAATTATAATATTAGTATGTGTTCCCTTGTGGTGTGGCTTGTGGGGTCACCCCGAGATGAGAATGTGCACAGGAAGAAAACAGGACAGGGAGGTTATTAATAAACCTTAGACACCACCCTCAGAGAGGCTCTCCCCTCTCCCACGCCGAAACATTCCATGCTCATCACTGTCGCCCAGACTTTGATGACAAGGGAGCCCACTGGGTCTATTGTCATGAGCTCTGGGCAGCTCTCTTATTTCCAGAGGGACTGTTTTCTTAGAGGAGAAGGCCATGGCTGGTTCGGGTCCCTGTTAGACCTGGAGGGGTTCCTGATCCAAAAGAAAATGTTCCTTTTGTGGGGTAAGAAGCTTGAAATTAGATCTCTGGGTGAGATGGGAGATAAAATTTATCTTCCCAGAATGTGCTGAATGCAGGCTTTGAAAACCAATTACCTGCTGCAGAGGGAGTCCAGGCCAGTGGCCAGCTGAGATGGGCACCAACCAGGAGTCACCTGTGTCCTTTGTCAGTCATCAAACATTTGCTGAGTATCTGCTGAATCATCCTCATCTTACAGGGACACCGACCTGTCAGATTGGCTCTCTCTTGAGGAGCTCACTGTTTACTTAGGGACAGAATAAAACACACAAGTACATACTAGCTATAGAATATTGTTATTACTGTTATAGAAAAATCATTCTGTAATATCAGAGAGCAGTATAATTATGTGACACACTATACAGCTTTATTAGTAGTACCTACTACTACCAGGAGTAATAAATGAAGAGCACTGTTGTACCAATATAGAGATGTTTTAGATAGAAAGTGAGTATCACTGGAGATTACAGATGAGAATTCTGTAGACGGGTGCAATAATACGGATATCTAACATCTACAGAATGTTTTATAGCTTGTAGCCACCTTTATAGCTCATTGGATCTTCACAACAGTCAACCGCAGCCCAGAGAAATCAAGTAGCTTGTTTATATCACACAGCTGGTAAGTGTAAGAGCTGGGGTTCGAACCCCTTGTGACATCAAGGTCAGGACTTCTCCCAGCCACCAGGACGGCCTACCCCACACATTCACATGTGGCACATGGGTCACAGTACTGTTGTTTCGGAGTCCACTGATCCTCACAGAGAGGGAGTGCGTGAGGCAGGGTTGGGTGTGTTCTGGGCATTTCACAGGCCACGGCTTGTGGGAGGACCCAGCTGTGAGCCACCCACTAGCGTCTGTGTTAGGAGGACATGGCGGCTCCTGAGGAGAACATACAAAACTCACACATATACACATACACACCAAGAAAAAAAAAAAGACGGGAATCCCATGGAACAAACAAAACACAAGAACAGAAAGTTACAACCAGAAAGAACACTTAGCTGCGTTAGTGATCCTCTGTATCGGGTGTACCTTCCTCCATCTCAGAGACCCAGCAGATGAGGGGTGGGGTCATCTGGCGCCCCACCTCCTCCTGCTGATCACCACCCCCAGGCGGGCATATAGAGTTGCGCTGGTTTGCGGAATCAAGGTGGAACTTCCTGCTCCTCTTCCCTGGATCCTTGGGATCCGCCCCTTCCTCCTTTATCAGCACTGTGGAGACTTCTTCAGATAGAAGAATTGAGGTGGAGTTAGGATGGGGCTGTCAAGCTTCAGAGACAGTGCTGGTTGTGTTTCTGTGTGTAGAGGGGGTGCATGTGTACCCACAGACACCCTCGCAGGCGTGCACGCCTGGGATGAGCTTCCCTCCACACTCAATAATGCGGGGCGAGGATCTGCTGTCTTGTATGTGGATCTTTTGGATTACCAGTTCCGAGGCAGCTTTATTATTTTAAACCCCCCTTATGATATTTCCTGTGACTGACAGTCGCTCATATTTCTGCCTGATACGCACTGAGCCTGGAGTCATTGACTTGGCTTAGGGCTGTGTCACCTGTTTGTCATCTACCGTCGCTCACCCATGCTGAGCCCACTGTTCATTTCAGCTGGCCTGCTTCCATCAGGAGAAGGCAGGAGCTGGGGTCCCAGACAGAAGGGCAGGGTCAGCCTTTGTCTGAGACCGTGTTGCTTCTCTGGAGTGGGCTGCCCTGAGCAACTTGTCGCTAAAAATAGGGAGGGCACTGTGGTGTTAGTGAGGCTTTCAGCAGAGACTGGAAAGGTGTCTAGTTCATCTTTCTCAATGGTGCAGTGACCTCCCCTTGCAAAGGATCAGCAGCCTGTTTTCGGATAGCTGCAGAAATGAGGAAAACACTACATAGGGTAAGCACACGCCTCCTTCGGTTTAGCCAACATTTGGAGAGATGGGGAGAGCACTGGACTAGGACTCAGGCACAGGCTGGGTTCTTCTCCTGACTCTCCTTCGTAAGCAACGAGACATCTGGCACGTCCCGTAACCTGTCTGGGCTTCAGTTTCCTCTGCCTGCGAAGTGGGGGTGGGGAGACTGGCTTTCAAATGATGCTCTGAGAAGCGTGGGCTTTCTGGAAGGCTCCTCAAGAGCTGTAAAAAAGGTTGAGATGGGGGTTAAGTGTTGGGTGGGATGCCAGTCTTACTAAGTTATAATAGGCTTTTGCGTTTTATGTGCTGGGATTTGAGTACATGATTTTTGTAGATAAGCAAGTTTAAAAACAATAGGATTAGATCATTCAAAAACCCTTTCTAGTTCTACTTTTTTATGACCTCTGAAACCTGTGGAAATGACAGTGAAGTCAACGTAGTAGAATAATACTATCTTAAGTCCATTTTACAATGAACAGCTCTCATCTCTTACAAGACAGCCTGCCTACTGTCTGACATTTCTGAAGTCCACACACGCAGGTTGTGAATGGGAATAGTATGTCCAGGACAGCCAGCCAGAATGGTGAGTTCAGAGCAGTTGGTGTGGTATCCTCTTTCCTGGCTTTCTTTCCTAGTTCCTTTCTTCTACTCCAGGTGTCCCCGTGTTCCCTTCGCCCCAGACCATCGGATGTGGCCAGCTCTCACGGATAATCTAGCCCTGGATGAAGTGCTAGCTGATGGCAATCTGGAATTTTGATATCTTCCAAATATTTGGGACTTTGAAAACCTGAAAGTCTAAACCTGGTTTCAAAAAAGACTCTCTAGTGATGAAACCTGAGGCTCTCTGATAACTTGCGTTGCAGGAAGTGCCATGTCCACCACTATGTCACTCAACTTCTTCCCTGTCTCTTCCTCCCAGGGTTTGCCTTAGAGATACATTTCCAGTTTGCCTTAGACAAGTGTTTCCAAAAGCAAATCCCTTGGAATACTATTGGACTTCCTAAATGTCCTGAGATAAAAGGATTCTGCGGCCAAATGCCTTTGGGACCATGCTGGGTATTGTTTCCCTCTTAGAGACGCCCGCGCACCCTGGTCTATTTCAGACTGAGAACTCACTCAGGGGAGAGTCCCATTAATCTTTGTTTAATCCAGTGTTTTCCAAAGTATTTGACCACAGCATTCTGTTCTCTTCTGAAGTAACAACTGTTCACATCCCTCGGAATGAGTGTTTCCCAGGACACGGTAGAGAGATTCTAGAGCTGTGGACCTCGTCAGAGGTGATTTTGCTCTCTCGGGGACATTTGACAAAGTCTGGAGACACTTAAGGTAGTCAGTAAAAATAGGGAGGGCACCGTAGTGCTAGTGAGACTTTCAGAAGAGACTGAAAAGGTGTCTGGTTCGTCTTTCTCATTGGTGCGGTAACCACACCGTACAAATGGTCAGCAGCCTCCTTTTGGACAGCTGCAGCAATGAGGAGAACATTCCGTTTCAAGGCAACGTGGAGGCACTGGGGAGGGAGGAGCACTTCTGGCATCGGGGGATGCGACGACACTTCCTAAATGCACAAGACAGCTACGCACAACAGAATTACCTGGCCTCAGAGGTCAACCATGACGAGGTTGAGAAACCCTGTTCAAGAGATAGTCAGGTTGGCTAGTGGTAGAGCATCGGCCTGGCATGCAAGGGGTCTCGGGTTCGATTCCCGGCCAGGGCACACAGGAGAAGCGCCCATCTGCTTCTCCACCCCTCCCCCTCTCCTTCCTCTCTGTCTCTCTCTTCCCCTCCCGCAGCAAGGCTCCATTGGAGCAGAGATGGCCCGGGCGCTGGGGATGGCTCCTTGGCCTCTGCCCCAGGCGCTAGAGTGGCTCTGGTCGAGACAGAGAGATGCCCCGGAGGGGCAGAGCATCGCCCTCTGGTGGGCAGAACTTCGCCCTCTGGTGGGCAGAGCATCGACCTCTGGTGGGCAGAGCGTCGCCCCTGGTGGGCGTGCCGGGTGGATCCCGGTCGGGCGCATGCGGGAGTCTGTCTGACTGTCTCTCCCCGTTTCCAGCTTTGGAAAAATACAAAAAAAAAAAAACAAAACAAAGAGATAGTCAGAGACAGACCCATTTAAACTCAGCGCAAGGCCCTGCAAATCAGGTAGTCAAGCCAGGCCCCTTCTCGCTGCACAGTGTCTGGGATCAGGACTGACGTGGTGCCTCACTGTTCTTGTCCTTCCTTCCCAGAATCAAGCAGCTGAGCACCATTATAGGAAGAAACTGTTTCCCCAGCTTGCACATCATACTTTATTTGTTTCTTTAATCTTGCTCCAAGCCTTTTTCTTTTCTTGGACTGACAGGGCTTGGCTGCTCCTTCTGGAGATGTTGACTTGGTGGGGAAAACAATGTGCTTGCTGTCAAGCACAGGAGTGTTCCTGGGACTGGGTTTCTTTAAGTCCTGGTGATTTATCTGTTTCCATAAAGCAGAGCAATGATGCTTGTTGGCCAGCGGAACTCACACCTGCAGCCTCTCCCCTTCACCTGCCTGCTCAACCTCGCTCCCTGTCAGGGAGGACAGGAAAGACTGTGCTGGTTCTCAGCTGTCCTGATTTTCTAAGTCAGTGAACACAGAGCTGTTTGGGGCCATGGCTCCTTTGAGAACAGGATGGAAATAATGGAACTTCCTGCAAAAAAATGCATACAGATTCATGCACACAATTTCACATGTGATCCAAGGTAGTGCATGGACCTCTGTGTTCATGAACTCAGAATCTGTCATACGTAAAGTATGGAACACTCCATGGAGAACGTGGGTGCTTCTGCGGCTGTGCATTGAGTAGCATCATTGGGGCGTACGTGGGAAGGAGCCACTCCTGTCCCTGGCCTCAGAAAACTGCGAATGATAGTTTAACAGGGTGAGTTAGTAACTTGTGTTTTACCTCATTCATTCATTCATTCATTCATTCATTCATTCATTCATTCAGCATACATTCCTTTAGTTTCCAAATGTCCAGTACAGTATGAACCCCTGGGGAGGCAGTCTTCCTTTTCAATAATAAAGTATATAGGAATTAAAAGAAAGACAAAATATAAAGAAAAGTGAACTCTGAAAATAGAAGCTGAGAGGAGTGGCCTCAGTTTCGGGGGTAGAGCATGCGCTGAGCGAGAATGAGGCATTTGGGACCAGGGCTTCTCTTCTGCAGGCATCAGCTTCCCTGGTCCAGAAGCTGCCTGCTGCAATGGAAGAATTGTGCAGCAAAAGGCAGGGTCTGCCTTGGGGTCTGGGAACCTGTCCTGGCCTCAAGCTTGACCTGAAAAGCACTTTAAAAAATTACCCAGAACCTTCCAGTGTCCCAAGGCAGCACTGCCTACTCCAGGGGTCCCCAAACTATGGCCCGCGGGCCGCATGTGGCCCCCTGAGGCCATTTATCCGGCCCCCGCCACACTTCCGAAAGGGGCACCTCTTTCATTGGTGGTCAGTGAGAGGAGCACATTGACCATCTTATTAGCCAAAAGCAGGCCCATAGTTCCCATTGAAATACTGGTCAGTTAGTTGATTTAAATTTACTTGTTCTTTATTTTAAATATTGTATTTGTTCCCATTTTTTTTTTTACTTTAAAATAAGATATGTGCAGTGTGCATAGGGATTTGTTTATAGTTTTTGTTATAGTCCGGCCCTCCAACGGTCTGAGGGACAGTAAACTGGCCCCCTGTGTAAAATGTTTGGGGGCCCCTGGCCTACTCCCTTCCCCTTCCCAGTGTCCCCTGCAGAGTGGGGGCCACTTGCATGATGTCCTGTGGTGGTTGTAAGAAAGGAACAGAGGATGCAGAGTCTCCCTTCGGCAGTTTAGGACTTGGCTCTCCAGTTGAGGTCCTCAGCCCCCACATTTTTTGCTGAAGGAGGAGGACATGAAGCAGGGTAGGGCGGGGGACATAGTGGGATCATGTCCTTGGTTCATTGCTGAGCCTGGTAGGGGACAAGGCTGACTTTTTTTCTGAGCACACGTCCTTACTGAGGGTCTCACTGATGAAGTCTCTGTAGAGGGAGAACATGGCAGAACGATGAACACCTTTGCAATGAATCATGTTGATACCACAGTTACCTGTGTGGTTTGCCTCCAGAATGAATCTAATAAACAACTAGCATCCTTCTTTCTGGCTCGGATACATACTCTAAGCAGCCTGGGAAGAGGTCAGCTGGTCTGCTTGAGCCGGCTGAGTAGTATTTATTTATTTATTTATTTATTTATTTATTTATTTATTTCTGAAGCTGGAAACGGGGAGAGACAGTCAGACAGACTCCCGCATGCACCCGACCGGGATCCACCCGGCACGCCCACCAGGGGCGATGCTCTGCCCACCAGGGGGCGATGCTCTGCCCCTCTGGGGCATTGCTCTGCCGCGACCAGAGCCACTCTAGCGCCTGGGGCAGAGGCCAAGGAGCCATCCCCAGTGCCCGGGCCATCTTTGCTCCAATGGAGCCTTGGCTGCGGGAGGGGAAGAGAGAGGCAGAGAGGAAGGAGGGGGGTGGGTGGAGAAGCAAATGGGCACTTCTCCTATGTGCCCTGGCCGGGAATCGAACCCGGGTCCCCGCATGTCAGGCTGAGGCTCTACCGCTGAGCCAACCGGCCAGGGCCCCGGCTGAATAGTTTGAGCTCAGCCACCATCCAGCCTCATGCTCTGGTGTTCCTGGGCAGAATGAGCAGGCGGGATTGTGTCTGCACGAGGTGGTATGCTCTCACCCGAACAGCGACAGTGAAGTTCACAGTAGTTGGATTCAAAAGAGGAGATTACTTTTCCATAATTACTACCTTTTCATTCTTTTTTTTTCCTTAAATGCCCAGTAGTGCTGGTCCTGTGAACTGCAACAGAGAGAGAAAAACCACATAGAAATTACAGTTGTACGCAGGTAATGAGAACCAGCTACAAGCGGGCAGCTCCCTGCCTGAGAAGGGGGTTTACAATCACGGATTTATATGGCTCCATTTTCTGCTTTCAGTGCAGCCTGTCGACATCTCACACTGAGAAGCCCATCACTGTGGCCTGGGCAGCCTCGTCCCAGCTCCGGTGTCGGGAGAGATTTATTATTCTTATAGACTCTGCACATATCAACTCCCTGAAGATGGGCTTATGGAGGAAGAATTTTATTTCATTTCATTTTGCTGAGAACCACGGCTCTGCAGAGACGCTGATTTTGTCTCTTTGGGAAGGCTCCAGGATCTAGGTGAAGAAGGTGGGGAAATTGAATCAGGCTGAGGCTGCGTTGAACGAAAACTAAAATGGAACCAAAAGGCCATTTATTGCCGTGTTGTGGGAACAGGAGATTGAAACAATGACCGTAATGTCTGTCAGTTGGGGACTGGTTGAATCAGTTAGGGTCCATCCATAAAACAGAATACTATGCAGCTGTTAACAGGAGCCAGGGAGATATATTTCTATTAAAGACTGATCTCCAGCGTCAAGCGAAATGAGAAAAAACAAGGGCAGTGCAGTGTCTATAACAGGGGTCAGGGAAGCTTTTTGGCTGAGAGAGCCATGAACACCAGATATTTTAAAGTGTAATTCCATGAGAGCCATACAACGACCCATGTATGTTACGCCTTATCCAATATAAATTTGGTGTTGTCCCGGAGGATAGCTGTGATTGGCTCCAGCCACCTGCAACCATGAACATGAACGGTAGGAAATGAATAATACATGAGAATGTTTTATATTTTTAACGTTATTATTTTTTTCATTAAAGATTTGTCTGCGAACCAGATGCAGCCATCAAAAGAGACACATCTGGCTCGCGAGCCATAGGTTCCCGACCCCCTGGTCTATAACATGCATTCGTGTAAAAACAATGCTGATATTTAAATATATACCTTGCATCTATAAGGGTGATCTCCAGGATGAGCCACATGGTACTTGTCATAGTGTTTGCCTCTGGAGACAGACTTGATGAGGGATGGAGAGGTGGGAAAGCTTCATGTAGAAAACCCTTTCGTGCCTCTGCATTTATTTTCTTTTACTGTGCTTGTATTACTTTCTCAAAAATTACTTAAGGCTAAAAATGAATTTCAAATCTCATAATGCCTAGTGAGGTTTGCTTTTGGAAGGGTGAGCAAATTGTGGTTTGAATGTGACTATCTGAAGCTACTCAGAAAGGAAAAGTCATGTCCAGGAACTCCCATTATTATGTGGGATTTATCACAGCTAATGCTAGGTACAAACTGGGACCTGTCAGGTGAGGTACAATTTTACCTTCATTTATGGGGATGAATTGAGTACATTATGGTCCACATAAATTGCATTTATACCATGCCGATTTATTGTGTGCCATCTATTAAAGCTTGGACATCCCTCCTAATGACATCATTGTTTCCACCACTCAGGCTCCCTGACTGACTCTTCTGCGATGTTCCGTTCTTCTCCAGCAGGTTGGGGTGCTAGGTCTGTTTCTCTGGGGCACTCAGAATTTCTTTTGCTGTGAATCAGGGGTCTGAGGTGACATATGTGTTTGCAGTGACCAAGTGGGAGGCAGTGAAGCAAGAAGGCCTTTGGTGGCCAGAGGGACCACCTTAGACTCTTGGAAATAGTCCAATTCAGCTTGACAAAAATCTCCAGGTTCTATTTCGTTCGAGGTCCAGAATTTCACAGCCCATTTCCTGAACCCTTCTTGGATGTCCTGTGTTCCTCCTTCAGTAACACTCAGCCCTGCATGTTGGATAGAAGCTGTGTTAGTCAGAAAGCAACTTCTTAGGCGCTGGTGTTGAGAGTCTGTGGGAGAAAGTTGAGCAGGGAGCCGGGAGGCAGCCTGACTGTATCTCTCTGCGTGTTCTGGCCCCAGGTTATTGAAAAGGCATCTCATCTTTTCAACTGGATGTCAGATTCCTGGGAGGGTGAGGGCTTGTTCATCTCACTCAGGACAGAGGTTAGCACATCTTGCCTTGGGCTTTTCTTCAAACACCCAGGTCATGCAGGGTGTTACTAGGTGATAGCACTATGATTGGGAAGTTTTCTTCCCAGAGCGTATTTCTGTGAGCGGAAACGTACAAGCTGGGACAGACTTGCTGAGAAAATGAGACAAACAAAGGGAATCACCCGTAGCACAATATGTATTCAGAATAAAGACCTGAGAAGCGTAAGAGAAAATTGGTTTTCCTTTGAACGTGTGGCTGTAAGTGGGGGTGAGTTCTTTTGTCTGTCCTCCTCGGAGCCCTCTGCTGTCACCCGTGTAAACAACATCTGGTGTACGCGACTTTCGGGATGAGCTTTCCTCGGTCTAGCTTTCTCTGGCTAGGAGGGACCTTGGCTGTCCCAGAGGATAATTCAGGACTTTCTCCCTCATCCTGTCTCTTCTTAATGGTTTGGTATGACTCAGGGGACTCTGCGCCAGGGCTGCCATAACTCTCGGTAACTGACCCGCACCGGAGTTTCTTCCCCAGTACAGGAGAGTAAGAGCCTGTCCGGGATCCATATAACATGGCTCCTCTCCCCTACAGAAGCACCGCTGTGCAGACTATCTCCTGATGCTCTCCACAGAGCTAAATAACAGTGCGGCAGACAGCACTTCCTATAAATTACTGAGGACTGTGCTGAAAAGACAGTGTAGGGTGCATAAATTCAAGTATTTAGCCAAAAACCCATTAACTTTAAGGCAGACAAAAAGAAAGAAGGAAAATTAACAAACCTCTTCCCGATAGGAGTTTGCAGTCGGTGGGGAAGTCAGTGAAGAGGGAACCAAAAAAAAAAAAAAAAAAAAAAAAAAAAAGCTGTAATGGAGAGAAGGCCAGTGAAAAGGAAAAAAAAACCAAAAAAACTAGAAGTTTTTTTAAGATGGCAGGAGAGAAAAATCTTATGGCCCTGCATTGAAATCCCCAGGTAGACTGATTATTGTTGGAAGGTCCTCTTGTTCCCACTGTTGGAATAGCCCTTCCCTGTCTCTACAGTTTAATAACTTACCCACCTAGTGGCTCATATACTGCTTCCTCCCTGAAGCCTTCCTTGATGTTTCAGATGAAAACAACTTTCGCTCTGAGGATTGAACTCTGTTTTGTTGCTAATCTCTCTCTTAGTGCTGTGTTGACTTTGTCCCTTTTTTGATGGTTATTTTTTATCCTTTTATTTTTCCTACAAATGTATAAGGTCTCTGAAGGCAAGTAATTATGATTTGGTAATTGACAGTTTAGCAACTATTTCAGTGCCTGCTTATGATACATCACTCTCCATACTAGTTGGGGGGGGGCTTAAATGAGCAAAAGGCGGCCTTAGCACTAATGGGATTTACCTTTAGAAAAATCAAGTACAGTTCTTTGCATAATATATTGTGCAATCTCTGTTGAATGAACTCAGTTCAACCCTCTCTTTTCTGCTCAAGGATGAGGAAATTGAGGTCCACGGCTACTTGACCTTTGTAAGGTGGCATTCCTAGTATGCATACAGATGGCAGCTCAGGAAGTGCTTGTCTTGCTCTAGTTCATTGTTTACAACCAGTGCTCGTTCTCTTGGCTAGTTATCTCATGGATGAATAAGTAGGACGGGGAGAATCTGGAAACAGCCCTGACCCACAGCTTCCAAAGTGCTCAGAGAGCTTAACGAGAGGACATGCAGGAGCTAGTCTAATCAAGGCCAGTGGAATGGGGCGTACGTCCGAAAAAGGGTTTCATGAACTTGAGGAGGCCTATGGTGGAATGAGAGGGGTGGGACTGGGGCAGGCAGATCCTGGGCTCCGGTGACTAGTGAAGCCAGTGACACCTGTGGCTTATGCTTTTTTTTTTTTTTTTAAATGAATTTTTTTTAATTTTAATTTTATTTTATTTATTCATTTTAGAGAGGAGAGAGAGACAGAGAGAGACAGAGACAGAGAGAGACAGGGGGAGGAGCTGGAAGCATCAACTCCCATATGTGCCTTGACCAGGCAAGCCCAGGGTTTCGAACTGGCGACCTCAGCATTTCCAGGTCGACGCTTTATCCACTGCACCACCACAGGTCAAGCTGTGGCTTATGCTTTATCTGGTCGACTTGCAGGTATTTGTAGAGTTATGAAGGCAATATGGATTCAGAGTCCTGCAAACAAATATATAATACGTCTGTCCAAACTTCGCTTAAGTCAGCCCCCTGTCAAACTTCCTGGTTGCTATGCAGGTAAGTTGGAGCCGGACGCTAACTCAGGAAGCCCCCTGGTCCAGCCTTCTGTCTTTATGCTAGCAAAAGATTGCCCCTGTTTAACAGATGACTGAACACAGGCTCCAGAAGGTGAAGGGTCTCAACCGCCCAGGTGAGATCTTTAGTTGATGGTAGCCCAGTGGTGATCAATGGCAGATGGAGGGGCCATTGTGTGAGCATTTGCTTTCTGATGGGGATTTTGGTAAAAGAAAGCACTTGGTTCAGCTGAAACCCAGACTCCTCAGGAACTGACTCTAAGACCACCACTTCCACCCTCAGCTTGGGACATAGGAGTGCTGGTTCCACCGTGGTTGCTGTGCTTGTGTGACACACGAAAGACTTAGAGGGGTGCCCGTGCTTGCTCTGAGCTGCTCTGGGTCTGGAGCAGCCACTGGCACCCAGGACCGGAGTGTCTTCTTAGCCCTTCTCTCTTTATTCACTGTAGATATGTTTTCCTGTTGACACCTAATGTCTCATCCAGAGTTCTCTGCAACTCAGAGAATTGGAGCTCTTTCCAAATTGGGATTCTGTAGGTGGCTGTGGTCAGAGCAGATATTTATATTTTCCACATCTCTTCTGAGACCATCTTTATTATATTTCTGCTCTAGAGTCAAATCAGAAAAAAGGGAGGGGAGTAGACTGGAGGTATAGGTATAGAGCAGCGGTTCTCAACCTGTGGGTCAGGTTGAGAACCACTGGTATAGAGGAAAGCTTGGACTAGTGTCTACATTCCCTACAAAGAGAAGCTCGTGTTTTGGGGGTGACTCTGGCCTGAATTAAAAACCCAAGGCCCAAGAATTGTCAGAGTTATCCTGCACACATGATGGGTTTATCCTCTTAGAGGTATCCAGGCAACAGGGCTTGATGGGAAGGAGATGGAGAGTGAGACTGGACTTCCACACGAATGCAGCTTTGCTGCTGTTAGTCTTGTCCTCCTGTGGCACGTGGTTGGTTCTTCTTTTTGACTGCATCCTATCTGCTTTGCCTCACTAGGTAAGCATGTTAACGACTTTAGAGGACCATTTGGTCCTGGAAGGCAATGAGTATTTTATTCCCCTTGGATTACTCATAGCATTTGTGCTGTTCTAGCAGTTAGGAAAAATGCAGTGAACATTTATCTTTATGGTCTTTGCAACATTGCCTGCTTTGGAAAGTGAACTCCTAAGAATTCTTGGTATCAAGGTGGCTGTAGTTCTTTATAATTCTTCTTTCTTTCCAAAGAAGTTTATTCAAAGGCAGCCTTCTCAATGAAACTTGTAATGATTCTGATTTATATGGCCCTCCCATCTCTAAATTCCTACATTTCTGTAGAATGTGCATTATCTTTTCTTATCCCTTCCTCCAGCCTCAGGTAGATCGTGGGTCTTCCACAATGGCTATGTCTCTATTTGGGGGCTGATTTTTGGGTCTTTGATTTTCCAAGTTTATCTCTTAATAAAGGATAAGTTTCAGTGCATCAATATCATGGTTGTTTGAACTTGATATATATCTATACACCTGTATATATCTCTATATATTGATATATATCATATAAACTCTTGTTTTATATGTAAATATATAGTCCAGCACATTGCTTATATATTTTTTACATAGAATTGCTTATGTAAAATGATATATATTATATTAAACACACACTTTTTTTTCATTTTAATCCTCACAACAAACCTGGAATAAGCATTGTTACTATCTCATTTTTTGGAAAAAAAGAGAGATCCTTATCACTTTAGAAGTGAGTTATTTAGAATGTCAGATAATATAACCTCATCTCATATGGGTGATAGATACAGTATTTTTATAACCTGGAGTGGCTGAATAAGAAGTTGGACTCTATGTACAATAAACACAGACTCTGCAATTAGGGTAATTACAATAATGAGTTTATACTCTTGATCTTGCCCAAGGTCACACAACCAGTAATTTGTGAACCTATAATTCAATCTCAGGTCTGCCTAACTCAAATGCTTCTAGTTCTTCCTGATTGAAAAGACACGGTAAGGGAAGAATGTGTTTAGAAATTTGGATTCTGCACCAATGATGACCATTGAAAGGTTGATGAGAAGTGAAGTGTAAGATTTGACATTATGTGTTAGTAGAGTAACCTTGCTAAAATGTTGGGGCACTGGTGAGAAGCTGTGAGAAGAAAGAGGAATCAGTAAAAATACATGGTATTATAGTATTCCAGAGAAAATATGATACAAATCTGGATTGAAGTTGTGGGAATACAGAGGATGCGATAACCAGTTACTGCGAAGGTAGCTGTTAGGACTTAGTAATGATTGAATGAGTTTGGTGAACAAAGAGGTCAGTAATATGGCTTTCAGGTTTCTCTTATGGGTGCTGGGAAGGCCAGTGACACCATTAACCAAGATAGAAGATTGGGTTTTATTTAGCAGAGGAGAGGGAAAGAAATTGTATATGCTTTTGATGTATCGTGATTGAAGTACCAGTTTTTAAAAGGTTGGAGTTTCCTTGGAGGCAGTTGGGTTTACAGGATTGAAGACCAGGTCGTAGTTCTGGATGAGAAGGGAAAGCTTTTGATCTATTGGCCCTTGGGTGGTAAGAAAGCTTTCAGAGTGGCTTAAATTTCCCAGGAATTTAATGTGGAGAGAGGTGGAGGGCTAAAGGTGGGACCTGGCAGTGACCACAATGAAAGGGGTAGAGTAAGACCGCTCAGTGAGGGCAGAGCCAAAGGAGATGCCGGCAGAGTGTTAGGAATGCAAGGTCTGTTCTTCTTCTCCCCTCAATTACTGGACCAGAGAAAAGTCACACACAGCTGCTGCTGTCCTTGTTTCTAAGGTCTGCTTATCTGGATCAGCCATTCCTGAATTTCTGGAGCAGTCATGATTCTAAATACTTTGGTTATCAGACTTCATGCCTATATTATTGTCAGATTTTGGGCCCAGGTTTTTGGTTTGGAAAATGCCATACACTTAGTGCTCATCAGCTCTCTGGAGTGAAGCATCAGATGTTTCCCAGCGCACCTGTTTTCCTTCAAGGGTCGATGGTTGAGACATTTTTTATCATGAAGCCAAAGTGATAAAGAGCCAAGTGGGTGCTGTAGAACAGATGCCCGTGGTATGGGGTGGAGAGTCCTTTAGGAGCCCAGAAGAGAAATAGCTATAGGGATCTAGGGGAAATGGACCAAAAGAGCTTCCATCAGAAGAATTTAAACAAAAGATCAAGATAGCAAGTTCGATTGTGTGTGTGCATGTGCTCACATACGTAATTAGTTGATTATTATCCAGCATATTGAAGAGGAGGAGAGATGAAAAGTAACTTCAGTAGACAACACATGCCTCCTTACCTTCTTATAGGTTTTGCAGCCAAGACAAGGAGATGGGTGGGGCAATAAGTAGATAAAGGGGGGACCACATTGGAGTTGAGCATGTTGTCCCTCTGAATGTTCTAGTCTAACACCCACATAGGACTTAGTGATGATGAGGAGCCTTCTTTTCTCTACCCTAAAGAAGGCTCTAGGTGGATGCAGTGGGGGATATGGAGATGATAAAGACAGACCAATGATGGGTCTCTGAGAACAGTATTCTCAGGCATATCAGGCCCAGTCCCCCTTTTTGTAACAGATGTTTTGAAATACTCACTTGATAGAACTGAAATGAAATTCAGACAGAATGTCACCTGCCTACATACATAATTAAAATCAACAGAGTGCCCTAACTCTAATATAAAGAAGATATAAATGGAAAGTAATTTATAACGAAATGTTTGCATTTCAGTAAATGCTCAGGTTTGACTGCACTAGGAGGTAGAATGAAGTCGTCAGGTGCCGGCTCTTATGCAAACACTCATCATGAGTAAGACAGCGACTGAAGCAGCAGCCTGACTCAGGGGCATGGGGTCGGCAATTCCCACACTGGGGATGGGTGCTGCCACTTAGTATGGGATTTTTTTAAAAGATGGCAATGCCATATTTTTGTTGTTGTTGAGTTCTTTAAAAAACAAAAGGCTGTCATGTCTTTCCTCATCCTACGTGGTAGTTGCATGCCTAGAAAATTTTATTTATTAATACTAGGCAAAAATGTTTTCTGCTTATATGTGAAGTGAATTTTGGTTCTAGGGTTAGTTAATGACAAACAGGCCCTTCCCTGCAAGATGTCTGGTGGCTAGATGGTGTCCTTTTGTCTACTAAATCTAGTATTGCCTCATTCCACCAAATTTTCAAAATGCTCCCTATGGGCTGATAGCTCTCCTTATGATAATTTATACACAAGTTGTCTAATTAAACATGTGTATAAAAAAAAAGAAGACATGGTGGTGGCCCAAAAAGACTAGTTTTATTGGGAACCCAACAACACCTATTAGCCTGTGTTGTCAATTCTCTGTACCCACAAGGAGCTGTCCCCACAAGGAGCTGTCCCTGGTGCTGCTTAGACTTTGGTACAAGCTGATCTGATTTCCATAGATTAGACAAAATTCAAGTCCTACTTGCCACCATGACCTCTCTCCAATCCTGGTTCCCTGATCTAAGACCCTAGTGGCCAACTTAAACTTTCTCTGTAATGTGAATTATGTACCCAATAGCCTGACCACCAGCCAGGACTCCTGGCCCTACTTTGAATTGCAAACCATCCTGAGCAGTGGTGTGGCTTTGGCTGAACCCTCTTGGTTGGATCAAAAAAAAAAAAAAAAAAAAAAAAGGAAAGGACCAGGGTTCCTAAGATGTTTTACAGAAAAGTCTTTGAAGATGGATTCCATAAGTTGTTTCCCTTTCAGCTCGGGGAAGCGGAGTCCTTTTCTCATATTTGGATTTCGTAGGTGCTGGGGTTTCTATAGTTCTGTATTTGTGAAAAGCCTATTAGTACTCTACATTTTGTAGCCAAAGCTCTTAACAGTATTTTCCAAAAGTGTAAGACTTGTAGGAATTCCTCCACAGTGCCTGGATGTGGCCGACAGGAACATTGGTTCATTTGGTGAGAAAATGGATCCTTGTTCAGTTTGCCTTTGATCCCTCTTGGGCATCAAGGGGGAATTCTCAGTTTGGGGATAGCCTGTCTTTAACACCTTTCTAATATTTGTTAATCTTCCAATTTAATAAAGAAAAGGCTGGCTTAGGCTCAAAGCCCATAGCAGTGGACAGTATTGACTAGATTTCAATGGCCTTTTCTCCCCCCTGCTTTGCAATTCTTTTTGTAATTACTATGCATTTATGGCAGGTGATATCGATTTTTTATTTTGGTATCATACCAAGTTTTCTTTCCAAATCAATTAATTTTGGTAAAAAGAAGAGCCAATTTAAAGAAATACATCACACTTAGTACAGGTATTACACAGATAATAGTTGCAAAGAACATGGTGCACAAAGGATGGACGTTTAGGAAACATTGCCATTTTGTATCATTCGAGGGCTAGGGGCCTGGGTATAAAACAGGTTCCGGGGCAGAGGCAGGCCACACTTTCAGGTTATTGGCTGGTTGTCAGTTCATTAAATTATGGGTTTCTTACACAGACCCACTCCAGACTCTTTACTATTCTTGCTGCTGCCTTTGTCCCTGGATAGGAAAACAGCATGTTAATGCCTCGTATAATCGGTGATGGATGGCCCCGGCCTGTCAGTCTCTGACACTCAGAGTGTTTAGTAATTTCATTATCTGTGCATTTCTCTCCTCTTTGCAGCCTAGTACTTATGACAAGGTGGTATTCATCTCTAATGACGTGGGATGGTCAGGGATTCCCAAGAGTCATTCTGCCTTTAAGAAGAGTGAAATTCTTTGAAAGAAGGCATTTTCTACAATATGTTTTGCCCCTTCCCTGGTTTAGCACTAACAAGAACTGGGGTCAAGAATAGTTGCTGCTGTAAAAATAGAAAGAGAAAAGTAAACAGCCTAAATAAGATGTCGGTAAAGTGGAACCTTTAGTTTGCTTTAACTAAAATGTTCTCTAACTCAATATGGAGTTAAAAGTCTTTTCCCCCAAATAAGATTTTTACAAAAACATTGATGTCGATTATATGCCCGCCAAATAAAGATGATGAATGGAGCGAGTGACATTTGCATTGCATTGATGGATCCAAGCTGTTTGCTGAGCCAGCCAAGGCCACTTTCACTGCTCTGAAAGAGGTCGCAAAATCCTCACTCAGAACCAAGGTTATTTTTCAACAGTTGAGAGACAACTCGTTATTGTGCTGGTTGCTTACAATACTGGCTGTAATTGTTTGACTAACATATTGTAAATCAGTGGCTTACAAATGTAAATGACATTTGTTTCACCCTATACTTTATAGCCAACTGTAGCTTCAGAGAGGTTAAGTCAATTACTCAAAATCACACAGCAGGTCAGGTGGGACTAGCGTTTGAATTTCACATCTCTAGCTGACGTCTCCAGATACAAAAGCCATGCTATTGGGACTTAGCTACCTTTTTTTTTAGGAGAATCTTTCTAGCCTGGGTAGAAATATTCCTTCTTGCTTCTTTTATTAATTGCAAAACTCTTCCCAAAGACACGAATCATCTTGAAAGATTGAAAAAAATATCTTAGAAGTTTGATAATAGAAAAAGAAAAGAAAAACCCATATATATATAGATTCCTGGGCCCTAGCAGGGTTGGATCCAAGCAGGGCTATACTGAATCAGCATTTCTGAGGTTGAGAACTGATTATCTGTCTAACAAGCCTACCAGTGTGTTTAGTTACCAGCAAAGATTGGGAAACAGTGCATAAATCTCGTAGGCTAATCCCAGGAGTGCTAGTCAAAATATTTAATAACCAGGAAGGGCCTAGGCACTGCCCACCCAGTCAGAAGGGACTTGGCTGGAGCTTGAGCTGGCTTCTTGAGGTTCTCTCAGTGCCCAGCCATAGCTAGTTGGTGCAGGATATGAGAAAAGCAGGGATGTTTAAACAGCAGGTCTGGGGCTATGTGAGTGGTGTTGGGGCACATGCAGAGCTTGGAGTGATAGCATTTTACTAATGGGCCTAGGAGTATGTCAGTGTTTTAACTGGTGTGGCTGTATCACAAGGAGCAGTTGAGTATCAGCCCTCATATCCCTCATGTAAGAAATTGCAAGCTGGTGGTAAAGGCCCCTTCTCTATAAGTTCCATATTTCTCTAGGCCTTGAGGTATCTGTATGAGAACCACAAGGAAACTTTTTGGAAAAATGTAAGTTTGATACCATCACACACCTGTTAGAGTGGCCAAAATCCAAAAGACTGACAACACCAAATGCTGACGAGAGTATGGAGCAATGGGAACTCTCATTGCTGGAGGGAGTGCAGAATGGTACAGCCACGTTGGAAGCTAATTTGGCAGTTTCTTACAAAACTTAAATAAACATCCTCTCCCCATACATCCATCAATCATGCTCCTTGGTATTGCACCAAATGAGTTGAAAACATATGCCATACAAAATTGCTGCACATGAATGTTTATAGCAGCTTTATTCGTAATTGGTAAAACTCAGAAGCAACCAAGATGTCCTTTTAGTAGGTGAATGGATAAACAAACTATGATACATCCAGACAATAGAATAGCATTTGACTTTTAGAAGAAATGAGCTACCAAGCCGTGAAAAGACATGGAGGAACCTTACAGGCATACTTCTATCACATGCCAGGCCAATGCTCTATCCTCTGAGCCAACTGGCCAGGGCCTACATGCATACGTCTAAGTGAAAGAAGCCAATCTGAAAAGGCTACATTGTGTGTGATTTAAACCATATGAAATTCTGGAAAAGGCAAAACCATGGAGACAGTAAAGTGGTCAGCATTGGCCATGTGTTAGCGGGGAGGTGCTAGGCAGAGCACAGAGGATGTTTTGGGCAGTGAAAGGATTCTGTAAGGTACTATGATGGTGGACACATGTCATTATACACTTGTCAAAGCCCACTGAATGTACTACAACAAGAGTGAATGTAAAATATAGGCTTTTCGGTTAGATCTAGTCAGTCCCTGCGTGAACCTGAGCATATCAATTTCCTTCCTCACTCCTGGTCCCTCTGGGGGCTGGGGGAGTCCTCCCCTATAAGCCACTGATTTAAAAAGCGTCTCTCTGTGAATTGTTCCCTCATTCCTGTAGCTAGGACTGACTTTCCTTTCCCAGGTATGTAGAAATTAGTGATTGTTTTCTAGCTCTTTTTTCCACTTGAGTATTTCTACTTCTTTTAGTATGAAGAGCCAGCTTTTATGTACTGTTAATGGGCACAGCCAGATGGCCAGGACTCAAATTCCATTTCGGCCACTTG